>NC_060124.1:427650252-437650252 GCF_021461395.2 Schistocerca americana | reverse complement strand
GGGAAGTAACCCAGGTAGGCAAACAGTCATACGGCAAGCGCGGCTAACAATCTAAGCTCCTCCGTGTGTACTTCTGACCACAAAGCGATTATGATAGCTGGAGTCCAAAGTTTTTGTTGCCCGTGCCTTCTTATGCAGATACTTCCGTAGCAACTTTGATCCCTTAACAAATATTTCTTTATATCTAATCGAGAAGGGAAATATCAATTTTCACCATCTTAGATTTAAATTTTTTAAATGTAATGAAATATTTCCTTAAAATTTTTATCCCCTATTGTACTCCCTAGGGGTTGAATTTCCAAAAACGCTGAAACACCTATTTTTCTTCTTTCTAACTGAGAAATATCAGTTGTCATAAACAAAATCTTAAGAATCCTTCCGTAGTTCTTGAGTAACTATTTTCAAAAAACTTTCATCCACTATTTTACCCCTAATGTCTGAATTTCCAAAAATACTGAGCATGTTGTGCAAGGACATCAGGGATATCCATTGCGTTCAGCATAAGAGACTGTGTGGAGTGGTTTCACAAGCTCCTTCGCTCTCGATCTTTTTTCCTTCGAACAACAGAAAATAATTAGTATAGAGTAATGAAATTTAGGAAATACATTTGAGCCGTGGAAAAAATTGCTATTGTGAAGAGCGCGTCGCAGTGCGTTGTGTGAAGCAGTGGCCCTCCGTTTCTGGAGGTGGCGCCGCTGTGGCAATAGCAGCTTTGGTGTCTCCCTCTGGTGGAAAAGGGGAAAGGTTGCCTGTTCCACGTGCATTTAAGGGGCGCGATGAACTCACCAGTGATCCCCCTCCCGGATGACGAACTTCGCCGTGACATCTACCCTTCCTTCCAACTATAACCTGGCCTTGTTCCCCCCCCCCTCCCCAGGGCCCCCTTTTTCCTCTTCCCTCCTTCTCCCAGAGCGGATTTTCCTCCATCCTCCCCCTCCCCTGAGACCCTGCACCACATACTTGCCTCTTTCCTTCCCACATCCCTCCCTACCTGGCCTTCTTCAGCATGCCCCCCCCCCTCATCTCCTCCATCCCTTCCCCTCCCTCCCTTCTTCAGGTCCTCCTCATCTCCTAGCGCCTGGCAGATCCTCTGTATTGATCATCATCAGTGTGCCACATCAGTGTTGTCTAGTGCTGTTTCTCCTGCGCGTCAAGAGGTGTGATTTTAATTGTGTACTGCCTTGAGGTTCGCCGTCAGTGTTATGTTATGTGCTATGCCATCCGTCGATACCTTTATACTGTGCCTTATGTTCTTTTAATCGTCGCAGTGTGTGGCTTTTTGTGTGTGCTACTTTTAAACAGTTTTTTATCTCCATTTTAGTCACCCCATTTTTTTTGTCTATTGCCTTCCATGTTGTTCCCCCTTTTTTATATCTATGTTCACCTTATTCTCTCCTTTGCTGTTTTTAAATGTCTTCTATTGTTTGTTCTACGTCTTTCGGCTGAAGAGCAGCGCATATGCTGCTGCCAGCCCGCCCCGATGGGGAATTGAAATACAATAAAGAAAAAAAAAAAAAACTCGCCAGTGGCGGTTGGTCAGTCGGAGTGAGGCTGGGTCAGTATCGCGTCATCAGTTGCTGGTCTCCCTCTCGTTCGCAGTTAGTGTCTGTCTGTCGTAGGAGTGCTAGTATGTCCGTCGTTTAGATCAAACTTTAAAGCCGGAAAATGAGAGTCTTGCCATTCCGCCAGTAACAGAACTCAGCTAGTGGTCGCCCGGTCGGGGCTGAGTTCCTGCATCTGAGTCTGCGCGTTAGGCCGCCAGTCTGCTCGAGTTGACTGGGCAACGGTCGTTGGCGGTTGGATCGATCAGTTGGTCGGTCGCGCACTGAGACACGATATGACTTGTCCGCCTTGAGCGTCAGCGTATGTCAGGTCGCCACGTGAGTCCAGTGGGCCGCACCGTAAGGCGAGGGGTAGTGGCTTCGCGGTCGACACGAGAGGAACAGGAGTCAACCCACGACATAGGGCTGGCCGGTGCGAGCTGCGACGCCGTGAGACGGGAAATCGGCGCGCCTTCCTGCGTGGTTGAAGCGGCTGGCAGCGGACGGTTCGGGAGAGCGTTGGGGGTGCAGCGCCAGGTCTTCGCCAGAAATCGCAGTTTATTAGAAGTTAAGTGATTGGAGATATGTTGTTTCATTTACTTGTTAAATTCTACTTGTTTCCTTCGTGAGGTCACCAGCCGCTTTGTTTTGGGATCGTCCCACCATTCTTTTCCGTTTTCCCACCCGCGGGAAGGTGGTTATTTATGAATTGGGTGGTCCGTTTTTCACTTGTGGAGAAGGGGCGGGTTAGAGCTACCTGCGGTTCGGGTTGTTCAGTAATCTCCCTGTCAATCTGCCATACGTTAATAGCTGCCTCTGTCATGTTTGTCGGATTCGGTGTTAACGAATTCATTGCTTGAAGTCTAACGGCCGAATTTCTGAAATATGTTTTTGTCTTGCCTATCATCTTGCGAGGTGGTATATGTGTATTGTAGAGCATGTTTATATACTCTATGTGAGACTGCATTTCATGGATTTTTATTTAAATGGTCATTTTAGTGTGTAAAGTTGCCACCCTTCCACCGTAAGAGTTTCGTTTTAAAAACAAGTAGCGCTTTCGGTGGCAAGTAATTTTTTTAATGTTAGTGTTTTGTACCATTTCCATCCCTCCTACGGGGTGCATAGTTTCTGTGCTTGTGTGAGTTGTTAAAAATTTTAGTTTAAAGTAATCTGGTGTGTTGCAGATTTGCACCAGTGTAGTCTTACAGAAGTAGTTGTGAGCGGTCGTCACTACGGCCGTGTCAAAAGGGAGCGGCAAAGTTCTCAGCCCGAAAGCTCATACTGTCAAAATTTCTTTCTGCCTCTGAATAAATTGTAACTTGATATTTAGAGGGTGCTTTCTGATTATAATTTTAAATCTGTTAAAAAAAAAAAGGGCGGGGAGGGGGGGGGGGTAGGAATAAAATTTCCATTTGTTGAAAAAAATTTAATTCTTCATCAGTTACCCACTGGCAACTACTTCCACGCTCACGTAGTGTGATTAAATGCGTTAATTTTCTTGAGCAATCGCTAGTAAATAAAGTAAATTCTTAAGAAAATGTTTTGAAAGTAAATTCACCGTTCAAGCGATAATAGCGATACCGTATGCATCTTTATCGACAGTATTAAGGGTGTCTATGATGTTATACAAGGTGCGAGTTACTTGTGGGTAGACTTGCCTCTAACCGGCAGAAGCCTTGCCTCGAACGCAGGCGTCAATCGGACTGTGTGCAGAGCCTAGGGCAAACGCCGTAACCAACTAGCTCGCCACAGCGAACGCCGCAATGAGCTGCGTCGTGTTAGTAGGGGCTTAACGCCTTCCCAGTAAGGGAATCAGCCGCGCTCTGTTCGAGAGGACGGGCGCTGCCTCCACAGACAGCCCCTGGTCCACACATCAAAGGACCCCAGGCAGCGGCGTCTGGTTTCGGGGCTGCGTGTGTGCGCAGAATCCATAATAGCGTACACACTGTCTCGCCTGTGAGACAGTGTCTAACGTTCTCAGAGAGCTTCACCCTTCGTCGCTTTACCACTGGAAGCAGTTTAATGAAAGTGATTAACAGAGTATTGTTTTCATCAACAAAAACGTCAGTAATTTCACTTTAAAAGTTTCCTCGGAAACCGTGGGTGCAGGACTGAGATTCTTCCTGCTGCTCCAACTTTATGAAATAGTAACTATTGTAACTACAATTTCTTAGTTGCATAGAAGAAGAAACCGTAGATCAAATAACCTACGAAAAATCCGAACAAATGGTTAAAATAAACATATAAAAATCCTAGAGTGAATATTGAATTAATTACACAACACTTAGACATAAATATAGGTTCCTGGCCTCGAAGTATAAGGTGTCAGGTAAACGGCTATGTGCTATAACATACCTCAATGCGGAAAGAAATAAGTATTCATGAATGCCAAAAACATTTCTCAATAAGTTTAGTGTACTCACCAAAAAAAAGCTTTGTTATTTTCGGAAAGGACTTTTCTATTCGATTTTTATATTTGTCAGAGCAGTTCACTCGACACTCATTCTTCCTGGATAATAAACAGAAGTTGCATTGTGTAACCAGGAGTGACTGGTGGTAAACTAATAATATTAAAGGTACCTAAAGAAGAGCTTCATTAAAACTCGACTGCATTTTTTTATTTTGTTGACTTTAAGATTTCTTGCCTTTTTGAAACTCGTAGTTCTGAAGGTTCGGCTATGTGCCGTTTTGGTTTAAAGGTGTCATTAAATTATAATAAATTAAAATTTTGAGTGAAACTGACCCCAACCTTATTTGGCCGTTTCCACAATCCTAATCACCTGCTCTGCTCAGCGGGTTAAGAGGGCGTCTCGCTGACTTTCAACTAAAGTTACGCGGCATCTGTGTGGTAGGTATTAGGTAGTGGTTTGGTTTCATCAACGCTGCCTTACATTGCCTACCACGTATCTGCTACCACAGAGTAAAGGGACATAGGCAAGAATCCTATCGAGTCACGTAAAATGAAGGATAGCGGTATCAACAAGGCAGACGACCGATCCCGCACCGCCGCAAGGTGATGTTATTTTTCCATGCGTGTAGCTAATGCAGCCAGTACATTGTCGATTATCACAAACAGTAGAAAATCAAGATGTTCTCCTGGTGTTTGATTTTCTACAACTTCATCGAATGTAGTTGATGCAGTAATATGGTCGTACTTTGTATTGCGCTTGTCGTCTTCAAGTTTGTTCCTGATATTCTTCACATTTAGTCAGGGATTTGTCTTTTTCCGTAATTTATGAAAATGTGAACGTCATTGCTTGGATAGATTCGTGTACGGATGGATAAAGCGCATGTCCGGTGCTCAGATCTTGATCAGATGACTGCAGCAAAACGCTACCCGCTCGCAAGCGTTCCTGGATTCTATTCCATGCGACACATATTATTCCCGTTTTCAACTTATTTTCAAAACCAGTTCGTACACCTTATTGCGGCACTCTGCCTTTTGAAGCATGTTAGTAGATATGTAATCGAAACTTATCTGATCGTATGAAAACCAAATAAAAGCGCTCTTGTAGCATCAGCTCTGGCCAGTGTTCGATAACGTCTTCAAAATCGGAATTTTAGTACTATTATTTTTCAGCGCTGTGAAAACAAGGCCCCATTGATAGGTAGAAGCGGAAAAAGTGTACAGAGGCTTTCAAGGGAATCAAGGAAAATTGAGGAATGTCTACAACATTCTGCAGCACTCTTGGCGACCAAATTTAGCGAATGAGAAAAACAGGGAATACATTCAGCGTACTTATTTATATCTTTAATTTGTGCTTCTAAGCCGGTGTATCTGCCACTCATGTTATTAGCGCTGTCACAGCTTTGCCCAGGCCAGTCTTTGATATTAACGCCATTCTCTTCTAAGAAAGGTAGTAAGCTTTCAGAGAGTTGTTCTGCAGTATGACCTTCAATAACCAAAACCTTCACAAATCTTTCCACTGGTCTGGGTGGAAGGACATAGCGCACTATCAGAGTCGGATGATTTACGTGAAATATATCTGGAGCAGAATCCAATGAGACTGAATAGTGTTTTAATCTCTTAATTTCGCAAATAATGTGATCCAGTATGGCTGATGCAATTAGATGCACAAATTCCTCACACATTGTTTTTGACAAATATGGCTTATGTCCCTTTCCTTTATTTGCATGAATACGTACATGTTGTGCTAGAAACTCATCAAATTTGGTTCTTAATGCTAATAACCTTCAATAATTTCCACTTTGGGGTGAACCAAAAATTTCATTACAACCTCTAAACGCTCAGGTAAAAACTCATAACTGCAACAATTCGTTCTAAGAGTGCTAGCCGGCCGTGGTGGTCTAGCGGTTCTAGGCGCTCAGTCCGGAGCCGCGCGACTGCTACGGTCGCAGGTTCGAATCCTGCCTCGGGCATGGCTGTGTGTGATGTCCTTAGGTTAGTTAGCTTTAAGTAGTTCTAAGTTCAAGGGACTGAAAGACCATAGATGTTACGTCCCATAGTGCTCAGAGCCATTTGAACCATTTTTAAGAGTGTTAGCCAATACTCTTGTGCGCTCTAAGTTTGGCTTATAAGTTGAGAATCGACACGTGCATCCGTCTTTAACAGGGAAATTATTGCTTTTCTATGCGAACTGCTTTCTTCATGTCTCTTCAGCAAAACATCTGCATGCTTCCAGACATCCAATCCGTCTTTCGTAAACCATGGCGAGCCGTCAGAATCTGCCACTTAGCAAACAAAACAGAACAGTCGCCCCCTGCTTTCTGAATAGCACAACCAATCTCTCATGTAAGTTTTATTCGTCAGTTTATGTTTAAAGTGAAAAAACAACTTTCTACAAAATAGGGGTTTATTTTTCCTTCTATTCTTATTGAATACAGAAAAGTACTGTTCATATGCTGAACTTCGCTGCTTCCTTTCATATTCAAATAATTTCTGTGAAAGTTGTTTAGCCACTCACCAATATCGTTAGAATACATTTTACTTTCACTTTCTGTTCCACTTGTACAAGATGCAGTAACATCCGTAGCCTGTAGCATTTTTCGACTTCTCTTTGTCCTGAAGACGAGGTCTGGGCCGATGGGTCTTCCTATGCTTTTCAGTTCAGTTGGGCTTCTAGACGATATGGCTGAACTGGAAAGATTTGCCGTCTGTTCAGTTGCTGTATCACTTACGGAAAATTTAACTACATCGGTAAAGTTGCATATTCTGATGAGTCTTCTGTAGTATAACTATCACTCTTGCAATCAACTAAAGCTTTTGTATTTTGTACTTCATTTTCTATTATTCGAAAAAATCATTCTCAACATTAAAAAACTCAGACAGTTTATGTACTTTAGATATAACAGCAAGTGTATTTCTATTCTTTTCATCTCTTGCTTTACGCTTTGCACTTACAGCAGCTCAGTGGCGTCCGGTATATCTCCGACTGCTGCTCAAGGTGGTTAGCTCTATCTGTTTAGAGGCGAAAATAAATTACAAAATAAAACGGAATACTACAGTTTTATCGGTTTGCATAACGCGAAAGTATCATAAATAATATATGTCAATTTTCTATTGAAGTTAGTGCCAGTTGACAGCGCAAATGTTAAGCTATATATATATTAGTCCAGAGACTGGTATGATGCAGCTCTCCATGCTACTCTATCCTGTTACCCTGTGCAAGCTTCATCTCCCAGTACCTACTGCAACCTACATCCTTCGGAATCTGCTTAGTGTGTTCATCTCTTGGTATCCCTCTACGATTTTTAACCTCCACGCTGTCCTCCAATACTAATTTGGTCATCCCTTAATGCCTCCGAACATGTCCTACCAACCTATCCCTTCTTCTAGTCAAGTTCTCTTCTCCCCAATCCTATTCAATAATTCATTAGTTATGTGATCTACGCATCTAATCTTCAGCATTCTTCTGTAGCACCACATTTCGAAAGCTTCTATTCTCTTCTTGTCAAAACCATTTATCCTCCATGTTTCACTTCCATACACGGCTACACTACATACAAATACTTTCAGGAACGACTTCGTGACACTTAAATCTATACTCAATGTTAACAATTTTCTCCTCTTCAGAAATGCTTTCCATCCCATTGACAGTCAACATTTTATATCCTCTCTAATTCGACCATCATGAGTTATTTTGCTCCCCAAATAGCAAAACTCATTTACTACTTTAAGCTTATTACTTCTTAATCTAATTCCTTCAGCATCGCCCGACTTAATTAGACTACATTCCATTATCATCGTTTTCCTTTTGTTGAATTCATCTTATATCCTCCTTTCAGGACACTGTCCATTCCTTTTGACTGCTCTTCCAAGTCCCTTGCTGTCTCTGACAGAATTACAATGTCATCGGCGAACCTCAAACTTTTTAATTTTTCTCTATGGGTGTTAATACCTACTCCGAATTTTTCTTTTGTTTCCTTCACAGCTTGCTCAATATACAGACTGAATAACATCGGGGGGAGACTACAACCCTGTCTCACTCCCTTCCCAACCACTGCTTCCCTTTCAGGTCCCTCGACTCTTATAACTGCCATCTGGTTTCTGTACAAACTGTAAATAGCCTTTCGCTCACTGTATTTTACCCCTGCCACATTCAGAATTGGAAAGAGAGTACTCCAGTCGACATTTTCAAAAGCTTTCTCTAAGTCTACAAATGCTAGAAACGTAGGTTTGCCCTTTCTTAATCTAGATTCTAAGATAAGTCGTAGGATCAGCATTGCCTCACGTGTTCCCATATTTCTACGGATTCCAAACTGATCTTCCCCGAGGTCGGCTTCTACCAGTTTTTCCATTCGTCTGTAAAGAATTCGCATTAGTATTGTTCAGCCATGACTTATTGAACTGATAGTTCAGTAATTTTCACATCTGTCACCACCTGCTTTCTTTGGGATTGGAATTATTATATTCTTCTTGAAGTCTGAGGGTATTTCGCCTGTCTCACACATTTTGTTCACCAGATGGTAGAGTTTTGTCAGGACTGGCTCTCCCAAGGCTGTCAGTAGTTCTAATGGAATGTAGTCAACTCCCGGGGCCTTGTTTCGGCTTAGGTCTTTCAGTGCTCTATCAAACTTTTCACGCAGTATCATATCTCCCATTTCATCTTCATCTACATCCTCTTCCATTTTCATAATATTGTCATCAAGTACATCGCCCTTGTATAAACCCTGTATATACGCCTTCCACCTTTCTGCTTTCCCTTCTTTGCTTAGAACTGGGTTTCCATCTGAGTTCTTGATATTCATACAAGTGGTTCTCTTTTTCTCCAAAGGTCTCTTTAATTTTACTGTAGGCAGTATCTATCTTACCCCTAGTGAGATAAGCTTCTACATTCTTACATTTGTCCTCTAGCCATGCCTCCTTAGCCATTTTGCACTCCCTGTCGATCTCATTTTTGAGACGTTTGTATTCCTTTTTGCCTGCTTCATTAACTGCATTTTTATATTTTCTCCTTTAATCAATTAAATTCAATGTTTCTTCTGTTACCCAAGGATTTCTAATAGCCCTCATCTTTTTACCTACTTGATCCTCAGCTGCCTTCACTATTTCATCCCTCAGAGCTCCCCATTCTTCTTCTGCTGTATTACTTCCCCCCATACCTGTCAATTGTTCCCTTATGCTCTCCCTGAAACTCTGCACAACCTCTGGTTTAGTCAGTTTATCCAGGTACCATCTCCTTAAATTTCCACCTTTTTGTAGTTTCTTCAGTTTTAATCTACAATTCATTACCAATTGATTGTGGTCAGAGTCCACAATTGCCCCTGGAAATGTCTTACAATTTTAAACCTCGTTCCTAAATCTGTCTTACCATTTTATAATCTATCAGAAACCTGTCAGTATCTCCAGGTTTCTCCCATGTATACAACCTTCTTTTATGGTCCTTGAACGAAATGCTAGCTATGATTAAGTTATGCCCTGTGAAAGATTCTACCAGGCGGCTTCCTCTTTCATTTCTTACCCCCAATCCATATTCACCCTTTTCCTACTGCCGAATTTCAGTCACCCATGACTAATAAATTTTCGTCTCCCTTCGCAATATGAATAATTTCTTTTATTTCATCATACATTTCTTCAATTTCTTCGTCATCTGAATAGCTAATTGCCATATAAACTTGTACTACTGTGGTAGGCGAGGTCTTCGTATCTATCTTGGCCACAATAATGCGTTCACTATGCTGTTTGTACTAGCTTGCGGGCATTCCTATTTTCCTAGTCATTATTAAACCTACTCCTGCATTCCCTCCTATTTGATTTGGTGTTTATAGCCCTGTAGTCACCTGCCCAGAAGTCTTGTCCCTCCTGCCACCGAACATCACTAATTCCCACTATATCTAACTTTTACCTATACATTTCCCTGCCCGATTAAGGGATCTGACATTCCACGCTCCGATCCGTATGACGCCAGTTTTCTTTCTCCTGATAAAGACATCCTCTTGAGTAGTCCCCGCCCGGAGATCCGAATGGGGGAATATTTTACCTCCGGAATATTTTACCCAAGAGGACGCCGTCATTTAACAATACAGTAAAGGTGCATGCTCTTGGGAAAAATTATGGCTGTAGTTTCCCCTTGCTTTCAGCCGTTCGCAGCACCAGCAGAGGATGGCCGTTTTGGTTAGTGTTACAAGGCCAGATCAGTCAATCATCCAGACTGTTGAGACTTCCTGGCAGATTAAAACTGTGTGCCGGACCGAGACTCGAACTCGGGTCCTGTGCCTTTCGCGGGCAAGTGTTCTACCAACTGAGCTACCCAAGCACGACGCACGCCCCTTCCCCACAGCTATACTTCTGCCAGTACCTCGTCTCCTACCTTCCAAACTTTACAGAAGCTCTCCTGCGAAACGTGGGCCTCATAGTGAAAGTATGCAGTGAAGACTCGTGCGCATGGGTTGTTCCTCACACGCGCTCCCACACTGCAGCCATTTTAAGCCTAAGCGCGAAGTACCTACGTAACTTTGACCTACCGGCTACCCACGAGCTACAGTGCGTCATTTCCTGGCAAGACTCAGCACAACCAGGAGCACCTCCGAAAGTCTCCAACGTAGCTTTGGACGAAACGTCAGGGATAGAAGAGTTACATGGACCACGGCCATACAACCCGGAAGAATTCTCGGCAGCTGAAACATACGGTCGTGAAAGCCTTCATTGTATGAAGAAAGGGTTGAATGTAATATAGCGAGAGCTAGTAAAGACACGACTGAATAAAATAATTATTTTCAGGCTATTTCACATGCAAATGGAAGTGTATGGGCAAGAGTGCTCTTATTTATACGTTCCAGTTTCATTGCAGATGTCACAGACAACTTTCCAAATGAAGATGCAAATAATGGACTGACGTTCGGTGCTTCTTTACAACCTCCAATGGCGGTAAGGGCAATGGATACTAAAATAAGTACGTGATAATGAAGACTGTTTGGAAGATTTAAAATCATCAGAAATAGCTCGACAAGATGACAAAGGCGTATACGAAACGGTCTGTCACTTTCTGGAAGACCAGAAAGAAGAGAATCTTTCAGGGCCGTTAAAATGATTTTTAATTTTTATAACAATAACGATTTTTAAATTAACAGTAAATAATGTAGAAAGGTACGCTTGTGCAAATGTTTTCAAAGGTCAACATAATCGTACTACATGATAATGTAGCATAATCGTATGCTACAATAACGTGACGGTACATGGCACTAACATATTGAGCCGTGGGACGTTACAGGCACAGTACAAGTGGGACAAATTTTCTAAAATAACCTGTTACGTAGGCGTACGTATTCTATAAGAGATCTACTGTGGTGCGAAAGGTAACCCATCTTACTAAAACAAAACAACTAGGTATTGCTACGAAGCAGTTATATTTACTGCGTGTGAAGAATTTTTCAGCGACGCCCTATTTAGATACTATGCCTATGTGAGTTTTCGGTAGACAGAATACGTATAAGCGTCTTTTCATTTTAGATATCACGTATCGTCGTCGTCCTATCAAAAGGGACGAAAGACGGCACACTTGTGGTCTGTGCGTCAGGCATACTATATCAAGATACACAACATGCCAACGGTATCTGCAGATCGACACTCGCCGTCGCCTTTGTTTCTGTTTTAAAAGAAGCGACGTGCATACTAGGGGCTCGAGAAGAGAAAAGTTTGTTTTATGGGGATCATATTTTAGCAGACAGGTCCTTCTATTGACCAGGAATATCGACAGATGCCGCGAGAAGACGTGTTTTCTAAAATCATACAAGATTACAGTAATTAGTTTTCAAAAGATTTTTCTGGAAATTTGTGGTAAAATCTTGCGGTACCAAACTGCTGAGGTCATCGGTCCCCGAAGCTTACACACTACTTAATCAAACTTACGCTACGGACACACACACACACACACACACACACACACACACACACACACACACACACACACACTCGTGCCGGAGGGAGGACCCGAATCTCCGACGGGGGGTTCCGCGCGAACCGTGATAGAACGTCGTAGTCCAAGCGGCTACTCCACGCGCCGTAATTTTCATTCTGTAATAGTTCTGAGGTCACAAAACGTTGTGGATGAATGAAGAACACGGAACTGAAGAGTCTACTGTTTCCGGAATGACGATAAAACCAGGGTGGAGAAAATTGCCTACTGGTTCATATTTTTCATAAGTCTAGCTTTCTCCGGATTTGTCTTTGCTTTGACCGCATCCAAGGCTGTCCGTTGCGGGGAGGGACTGAGATAAGCCCGGACTTGTTTCTGTTGTCGGAGAAATTAGAATGCTTGAAAACAACACTCGTTGCTAATAATTTACTAAATGGTCACACTTGTGCGCATAGTTTCGTTCGATGGGCGTTAAAAAAAAAGCCAGGGCCACGCACAGTTAACTGCTCCCCTGCACTGTTCACGAACTTTATTAGTCTGCAACTGGTGCCAGAGACATCTTGGACTTTGTACATTTTTATGTTTTAGCTTTTACTCGGGACTTTCACCGCGCGTAAAAGACGCCGTTGCGGGCGGCAGCTCACAAAGCTATGCTGTCCTGCCGGCACATTTGTTTGCAGCAAGCGACAATGTCCTTTGGTGTGTAACACTCACAACATTCTGCGATAACTTTGATTCTACCCGCCGTGTCAAACTGAAAGCTGTTATCACATTTTAACCCTGTGATGAATGGTGCCGAAAACACACATGAATGCATATGCAGGGCCTCCAAGGCCCTGCCCTAATTTAAAATTTTCCTCTTTTCATATAACCATTCTTTGGAGTTAAATTTATTTCTGTCAAATTTATTGTCATATTGAAAGATTCCTAAGATACAGTAACAGGATATGTTGGGCCTCATTAATGTTTTATTAATTGTTGAAAAAAGCTCTAAGAGTAAATTTTTATTAGTTACATCCATTTGCATAAAACATATAGAATTAATATTATTAATTCACTTATAAGTTGAAGTTTACATTTTATAACATTTATTACAACCAATTTCTTCAATTAAAACATACTCATTATTCACAATATTGTGTATATAGGCAATATTTTGACAAAAAGTTATTATTCATTGCTCACACAAAATTGCATTTTTCTTAGATTTCAACATGTGACAAACAAGAAGCACACAGAACGCCACTACGTTCCTTACAAATGTTGGTTTTGCACTTAATGCATGTCATAGCACTTTTCATGTGTTTATTATATGGACAATAATTGCATCTTCTTCTTTTTCTCGATACAGGTAGTTGGTTCGGCAATATGACATCTTTTTGAACACCACATCTTTGCATGGCATCAACGATTTTCTTTGGAAGATTAGGGATCTGAATACGAAGTTCCATTAGTGGTCTTACCAATTCCTCTGCTAAATCTCTTAGGAACAAACGCCTTTTATCACTTCCTCCACTATAGTATGTCAGATGTTGGGCGGAAAATAAAATTTCACTGTTCATTGCTACGACGTCCATCATATTCATCCATAATGCAAATGGCCATCTTCTTGTTTGTCTCTTGCAAGTGTAATAACGAATTCTCTGGTCCATTTGATCTACTCCACTCTTCGTAGAGTTATAGAACTTTATTATATCTGGTTTCTTTTTTGCATGAGTTTCATCAATGATTATGTCGTAATGCATTGTGCTAATGAGAACTACAGAGTTTTTCTGTTTGGGAACATTGCTCACAATTGTAATGTCACCTCTAAATGCAAACAGCGGAATGAATCGCTCTTGAGGTAGATGGTTTCATCTCATTAGGAATTTCTGGTTCATTTTGTTTGATTTTTCCCACCACTGTAATTAGCTTCTGAAGCATCTCTTCTGCCAGCTGCACACTAGTAAAGAAGTTAACAGTATTTTTTGATGATCCTTCAATTCTTTTAGCAAGATTTTTCACCACATTCAATACAAAATTTTTCTGAATAGGTTCATGGGGGTTCCTTCCCGTGTAAGCAATTCCGCCTAAAGCATATGCAGATGTAGCACCACATAACCAAAGTATTTTTATGCCATACTTGGTTGGTTTAGAGGGCATATATGGGTGAAGCTGCATCTTCCACGGAATGGGACTAGCTGTTCAACTGTGAGCGAATCATCGGGAATCATTCTATTTCTACACTTCTCAAGAAATAGTTCCCATACATAGCGAACAGCTGCAAGTTTGTCATCTGCAGATCGAGCTTCACGGGTACACCTATCATCAAATCTTTCTCCTGATGTCCTTGAATCTATTTCCTGACATGGTAGCCTTATATGTAGGATTTGCCTTTTCATCCAAGAATAATTCTCTAATAGGGGCATCCCAACTTTTCTCAACACCAGAAATCAGTAAAGGACCAAGAAAACCGTCCATTTCAGCAAGCTAAACGTTTTACCACATAAAGTAGCCACTCGTCTGCCTTCAATATTTGTGCAGTTGATGATTTCCTCTTCTATTTCCTTGGAGATGAAATAGTCCCAGGCATCCTTAGGTGTACAGGTCTTCAAACCACGGGCTGGACCAGGTGCCTTCCTCACGACATTATGGACAGGTGTACGAAAAGTTGCAGGAGGATCTAATTTCCAAGTCATTCCATTCCGACTGATGTATGTGTGGTCTTCTATACCTTTTTGTGGTGGTTCTTCATTTTCAGACTCTGATGAAGTAATTATATCAGAAGAAATGTCATCTGCCTCGATATTCACATCTGCATGTTCATTGGCTGATTCTTCACTACTTGCATATTCAAAAATATTTCCTTCCTCACAAGAATCATCTTCAAACCACTCAGACAAAACACTTTCAAAATTAGCTGCATTTGCACGTACTGACTCTCTTGCTTTGCGTGTTGAAGCCATAGCAAAAGGAGTGTCTCTCGAACAGCAGCTTGTGCAGCACTAAACGAGTCATACTCGTAACAATATGGGCCTTGCAGCAATAAACAAGGTACAGTAACAATGAGGCTGACAAGAGCAGCACAGGATAACAATACTATGCAATAATAAAATATTTGATAGCAAAAGGATCAATAATACACCGACATCGCCAATATATGAAAGTAGTGTGTATTATTTTTTAGTTATACTATTACTACTACAGCTGCTGCTGCTGCTGTTGGCACTCCTGTTGCTGGAAATACCACTACAGTTATTGTTGAACTAGTAACTGCTCCCAAACAAATGTTGAAGACAATATAGGCTAAAGAACATTTGTAAATGTGTGAGGGCTTCTGAAGCCCTGCATATGCATTCATGGTGTATAGGTAAACGTATTGAATTATACAAAAACTTAAAAAGGTATCTCGTTCAGACTTGATAGGAGGGATGTGACAGTGTTAGTGAAAGAGTACTGGAAAGCAGTTTGAAATCAAACCAAAAATTACAGAATTATTTTAAAAATGAAGACATACATATATGCATCCTAGGGTTAAGTCAGACCTGCAAAAATATAACTGAAAATCGCATCCAATTCCGTGCATTAGTTCTTGCGTGATGTTCGTACAGATATATACACAAAAAAAATCGAAAAATAATTTTTTTCTCTTCGGTAGCTGGTATAAAAACACCCTCATAGTCAGTTTGCTTAAATGTCTGCTACGTACACCCATCTTCAAGTTACAATTTTATTATACGTGTTAATTCAAATTGCAGTGGAAACCACTGGGCGTATCATTCAAGGAGCACTGGCTTTTGCCCGCATCTCGTGGTCGTGCGGTAGCGTTCTCGCTTCCCACGCCCGGGTTCCCAGGTTCGATTCACGGCGGGGTCAGGGATTTTCTCTGCCTCGTGATGGGTGGGTGTTGTGTGATGTCCTTAGGTTAGTTAGGTTTAAGTAGTTCTAAGTTCTAGGGGACTGATAACCATAGATGTTAAGTCCCATAGTGCTCAGAGCCATTTGAACCATTTGAACTGGCTTATGTACAGGAAAGCTATGTCCAATACTGAATTATTTTCGTTGCCAGTGTCTTGAGTAGCTTGGTGGACATCACTCCAGATCACAATCCTTCGAAAAATTGTTAGAGGTACCGATAAGGGAACACTTCCTTTCAATCGTAAAGCTGACAGTATTAATATGACGTACAGATTCAAGAGTTACACCATTCTTCAACGCCACGGATTTGTAAATTGAAAATTATTAAACTGTTATTAAAATTATTGTTTAACCATTTAGCTGTGTTCGTACTTCAGGCTTTACCGTTAAGAGGATATAGTGAGGTGGAGTACTGCAACGAGATATTGCTTAAAATACACTCCTGAAAATGGAAAAAAGAACCCATTGACACCGGTGTGTCTGACCCACCATACTTGCTCCGGACACTGCGAGAGGGCTGTACAAGCAATGATCACACGCACGGCACAGCGGACACACCAGGAACCGCGGTGTTGGCCGTCGAATGGCGCTAGCTGCGCAGCATTTGTGCACCGCCGCCGTCAGTGTCAGCCTGTTTGCCGTGGCATACAGAGCTCCATCGCAGTCTTTAACACTGGTAGCATGCCGCGACAGCGTGGATGTGAACCGTATTTGTAGTTGACGGACTTTGAGCGAGGGCGTATAGTGGGCATGCGGGAGGCCGGGTGGACGTACCGCCGAATTGCTCAACACGTGGGGCGTGAGGTCTCCACAGTACATCGATGTTGTCGCCACTGGTCGGCTGAAGGTGCTCGTGCCCGTCGACCCGGGACCGGACCGCAGCGACGCACGGATGCACGCCAAGACCGTAGGATCCTACGCAGTGCCGTAGGGGACCGCACCGCCACTTCCCAGCAAATTAGGGACACTGTTGCTCCTGGGGTATCGGCGAGGACCATTCGCAACCGTCTCCATGAAGCTGGGCTACAGTCCCGCACACCGTTAGGCCGTTTTCCGCTCACGCCCCAACATCGTGCAGCCCGCCTCCAGTGGTGTCGCGACAGGCGTGAATGGAGGGACGAATGGAGACGTGTCGTCTTCAGCGATGAGAGTCGCTTCTGCCTTGGTGCCAATGATGGTCGTATGCGTGTTTGGCGCCGTGCAGGTGAGCGCCACAATCAGGACTGCATACGACCGAGGCACACAGGGCCAACACCCCGCATCATGGTGTGGGGAGCGATCTCCTACACTGGCCGTACACCACTGGTGATCGTCGAGGGGACACTGAATAGTGCACAGTACATCCAAACCGTCATCGAACCCATCGTTCTACCATTCCTAGACCGGCAAGGGAACTTGCTGTTCCAACAGGACAATGCACGTCCGCATGTATCCCGTGCCACCCAACGTGCTCTAGAAGGTGTAAGTCAACTACCCTGGCCAGCAAGATCTCCGGATCTGTCCCCCATTGAGCATGTTTGGGACTGGATGAAGCGTCGTCTCACGCGGTCTGCACGTCCAGCACGAAAGCTGGTCCAACTGAGGCGCCAGGTGGAAATGGCATGGCAAGCCGTTCCACAGGACTACATCCAGCATCTCACGATCGTCTCCATGGGAGAATAGCAGCCTGCATTGCTGCGAAAGGTGGATATACACTGTACTAGTGCCGACATTGTGCATGTTCTGTTGCCTGTGTCTATGTGCCTGTGGTTCTGTCAGTGTGATCATGTGATGTATCTGACCCCAGGAATGTGTCAATAAAGTTTCCCCTTCCTGGGACAATGAATTCACGGTGTTCTTATTTCAATTTCCAGGAGTGTATACATCCTCGATGGTCAAAGCTGCGCACTATCAAAGTTATCGCTCAAATTTTGAAGGAAAATCGATTACAACGTCGTTATTTCACGAGTGTTCGTTTACCTCTTTAAAATGTGAGAAAGTCGATGACGTTCAAAATGGTTCAAATGGCTCTGAGCACTATGGCACTTAATACGAGGTCAGCAGTCCCCTACTTAAACCTAACTAAGGACATCAGGCATATCCATGAACGAGGCAGGATTCGAACCTGCGACCGTAGCAGTCGCGCGGTTCCGGACTGAAGCGCCTAGAATCGCTCGGCCATCGCGACGGGCAGTAGATGACGTTCCATTGTGGTGTTAAAAATTCAAGTATATACCAGTACTGAGGTTGAACAAACTATGAGCGCTAAATAAATGTCCACAGTATTCGAAATCATCTAAATAAAAAAACAGTGTTTTATGATGATATCAAACTGAAACAGCTGATTCCGACATAGTTACATACCGAGAAGAAACATACTTTTATATTGTTTAAACATCGGGGTGTATATCAACAATAAGGACCTCTCCTCATGCTACAGTGGTTCTCCCTTTTCAGTCAGCAACTTTGGAATCACTGTTTAAAATCTATATCACCCACTTTGTAAAAGAAGTTGACGTTTGGCACCCAAGCACCGATTGTTAGATGACTGTACCTCTCGGGACTTGCGTCGACTGCCCTTTTTGAATCGCTGTTGCCAACGTCAACACACTAATTTTTGTGCTGTGTGGCGTTGGTTACATGCCAGGGGTTTGTTGCATGAACTAAATGTCTCTCAGAAGCTATTGCTGTTCATCGAGGTTAGCTGCGACACAACTATTACCTTGTTCATCGTGACGCCAGGAACATTATTAATCAGTTGGCAGAATGTTGCGAACTTAACCAAATGGTGAGATAATTCACGTTTTTCACTAGTCTACTTGCTAAAAATAAAAACAATACTTGAAATGAGTGTCAAAAAAAGAAAAAAAACTCTAACCTGACAGGAGCCCAGGTGCGCTCCACCCCCCTCCCCCCCTCCCACCCCCCCTCCTCCTGCCCCCTCCACCAAAGCGAGACGCCCGTAGCGTTTGCTAACTCTTGCTACGTGGCTAATCCGGCACTGGGTTTTGAGCAACAAATTGTAGCGTTTCACGCCGTGATGAAGTTTTATAAAAGTACGTTATAGGTGATAGTTAAGAATATTGCAAGGGTAATTCTTCGTGAAGTTTTAATATTGTACTAAGCAGGACTGTATTTCATACTGAAATCAGTTGCGGCAAGTGATCATACGCTCGCTGGTGTCTTGCAAATTGATCGTTTACGGACACATGTTTAGTGGCCACATCACTCCACGAATCTCATGCAACAACAGTAATTAATTATTGCGGAAAAGAAACAGGGCATGCTCCAAAAGGCTTCTTTTATAATAACGCCTGTCGTGTATCTTCAGTAACAAAAGTTTTTGTTACGCGAAGCTATCTGGCACCGACAATCAGAGATTGCGGTAATGGTAATGTATAAAAGTTATTGCACTTGCCTTAAGAGTGAAATCCGCATTTGTCAGACAGTCGGGGTGGGGGGGGGGGGGGGTTGTTGTGCTGGAAGAGACCAAACAGCCAGGACATCGGTCTCATGGGATTAGGTAAGAAAGTCGGCCGTGCCCTGTCAAAGGAACCATGCTGGCATTTGCCTGGAGCGATTGAGGGAAATCACGGAAAACCTAAATCAGGATGGCCGGACGCGGGATTGAACCGTCGTCCTCCCGAATGCGAGGGTAGATAGAGGGAAGCCTTATTAATATGCGGATGAGCCGAGACACGCAGTCATCAAATTGGTACCAGGAGGACAAACTTAGAATTTCAAGATGCATGAAATTATATTGAAAGTTAAAAATTGTATTGAATTCTGAATCAAAATAAACCCTCTTGAGTTAAGGAATAAAAATAAAACGAAAGTGAACATTCAGCAAGCAGAAGTGGAAAGCGGTGCAGAGATAGGAAGGCGATCACAAACACGTAATACGGCATATAAACAGGCAATGCAGTGAAACCACGTAAACAGCAGAGTCAGTCGACTGCTATTTAAGGTAAAGATAATGGTAAAACTAAAACTGTGAAACGGTTAGGAAGGGAGGGATTAATACAAAAGTGGGGTATTTAGTAAGAATATTAGGGAATCAGTGAAACTGAATATTCTGCAAATAGAGCCAACGGCAGCCCAAAAAACTGCTGAATATTAGAGTAAAAATTTTGGAAAAATGGCTCTGAGCACTATGCGACTTAACTTCTGAGGTCATCAGTCGCCTAGAACTTAGAACTAATTAAAACTTAACTAATCTAAGGACATCACACACATCCATGCCCGGGGCAGGTTCAAATGGGTCAAATAGCTCTGAGCACTATGGGACTCAACTGCTGAGGTCATTAGTCCCCTAGAACTTAGAACTAGTTAAACCTAACTAACCTAAGGACATCACAAACATCCATGCCCGAGGCAGGATTCGAACCTGCGACCGTAGCGGTCTTGTGGTTCCAGACTGCAGCTCCTTTAACCGCACGGCCACTTCGGCCGGCCCCGGGGCAGGATTCGAACCTGCGGCTCCAGACTATAGCGCCTAGAACCGCACGACTACTCTGGCTAAAAGTTCTGGACCCGAAATGAAAGGATGACAAGGAAAGAAAAAAGTAGAGAAGTCGGAAGTAAATCATAAATGGACGGAAATAAGGAATTTGAAGTAAGGGTTGGGGGAGGAGGGTGAGACAGAGGGGTAATATAATGAATCTCAAGATAAAGATAGAAAAACATAAGAATAAGAATGTACACGAAGCCACAGTGATCAGAGAAATGAGTGTACTCATGGAGTGGGCAGTTACTCAAATGTAGATAAAGCAGTCACCGTACTGTCCAAAATTTGACTTCTTGTGTCCATTTGGTCGACGGGACTTAAAACTCTAGAACGCTCAATGAATTTTGTTATTTCGGACTCTTCAACAACTGGTAGTTTCTTACCTTTAGAGACACTGTGTAAAATCTAGAGGCAATCAGGAGTAGGTTCACAATGGCCACCAGTACTCAGGTGTTCTCGAGGGAGGATTTGTTTCTTATCACACCCTTTTTGGTAAAAAGAAGATTTTGAAATATTATTTTGACAAAACGATAGGTTTGTTAAAGGACATTGGGCACAGGTGAGCTTATATACACCTGAGATAATCTTTAGTTGCTTCTTCAGTATGGACGAAAAGGTACTGAACCTTATCACAGGTGGAGAAACAGACTAACATGATGCCCTTTGAGGAGGTTGGCTAGTCTATGCATCGTATCACTCAGGATAAGTAGAGTGACGTTGCTGAAATCTGAAGTAGTATTATGATGACTGATCGTGTTATTCACAATAAAATCTCCTTTCGCATGGCGAAAGGAAATTGACCGTAGGGCCGGTCAACTAGGAAACGAGGTTCCTGGATTGGAAGCAGCACGATGTTTTGACAATCTTTTTTATATTTAACACAAGCTACTACATATGCACTTCACCACGATGATTAAGGAAAATAGCTTCCAACAACACACTAGCGTACAACATTCTTAGTATTCAGCTAATTCTTTAACTTAAAATTTAATATTTACATTCTAGACTTAAAATAAAAAAATTGAAACATGCAATATAAAAAACCAAATCTGTTGCTTGCTCCACGTCCCCAGGTACGGCTTCAGAAAATTTATAATTTAATATTGAACAGAGTGCGCACACCAAAATCGATATATTAACGATTGATTTTCAACATCTGACAACTATGAGCGAGCTCGCCAAGTATTACTGCTAAACAATAACAGGGTAACTACTGAATTTACATCTGAAACGAGCACTGCCATAGCCGTTGACGATGATTTAGGGTACAGGTTCAAATTGGTTCAAATAGCTCTGAGCACTATGGGACTTGACATCTGAGGTCATCAGTCCCCTAGAACTTAGAACTACTTAAACCTAACTAACCTAAGGACGTCACACACATCTATGCCCGTAGCTGGATTCGAATCTGCGATCGTAGCGGTCGCGCGGTTCCAGACTGAAGCGACTAGAACCGCTCGGCCACCCCGACCGGCTTTGGTACAGGTTAGTATACCACAATTTTCTACAGACATTTATTATTAGCAACCTAACCATGTTACATATTCGTTTTTAGCCGAGCAGTTTAACGGCCCGCCCTGGACAAAGAGCTATTGATATAGGGGAGTCACAAGAACACTAGCTCCACTACTTATTAACAAGGTCGGATGGCGTGCGTCATCAGCAAAACACAAGATAAAGCACAATGCTAAATCACATTAAACACAATTACAGAATTCTGCAGCTGTTGCAGTACTGTTGGCCTGCCTAGTCCACAGGCAGGAAAGTCATAGGTCCCACACACATCACTTCGCCAGGAAGCATTTCAATCCTTGAAACTTCCTGGCAGATGAAAACAGTGTACCTGACCGAGACTCACTCATCACGTTATCTTTCGCTACCAAGCGCTCCACCGACTGAACTACCCAAGCATGAGTCACGACCCGTCCTCATGGCTTCATTTCTGCCAGTACTCCGTCTCCTACCCCCCATACTTCACACAAGCTCTTCTGCAAACCTCGCTGAACCAGCACTCCTGGAAGAGAGGAGTCGTTACAGCACTTGCCCGCGAAAGGTAAAGGTCTCGAGTACGAGTCTCGGTCCGGCTCACAGTTTTAATCTGCCAGGAAGTTTCATATCAGCGCACACTCCGGTGTGGAGTGAAAATTTTATTCTGGAATTTAGTCCTTGTCTACAA
The DNA here is from genome assembly GCF_021461395.2 of Schistocerca americana. Classification (NCBI taxonomy): domain Eukaryota; kingdom Metazoa; phylum Arthropoda; class Insecta; order Orthoptera; family Acrididae; genus Schistocerca; species Schistocerca americana. The sequence goes on along the minus strand of NC_060124.1, from coordinate 437,627,836 downwards.
CACACCACGAACACTCGATTAAGTGACTAGCCAAGAAACATTTCTTAACACATACATCTTCCCATTAAAAACACTGTATAGCTTCTCATCACAACGCTCAGTAACAAGAACAGGCCTTTAAATAATTGCCCACTATGTGCCTTACGCTCTCGAAAGCAACACGTAAAATCGTGGCAATTTTAGATACATGATGGTACTTCAAGGTGATAAATAAATAAACCATCTTACCATATTTTTCTTTTCAAAGATCCCTGGAAGTAAGAGGCAGAAGCGAACCCCTCCTCAAGTTACCCATCAAGCCGCAAACCCTGTCACACAAACACAGCTGGCTTCCGCCCTACTGCCCGTCCTCTCCACAACTGACTGTCCCCAAGCCAGCGGTTCCGCGCTCGTTCACGTGGTTACCGACTTCCTCCAGGCCACCACGTCCCAATTGCAGTCGTCGCTCCCCCTTATACAGGTTGTTACAAAAAGGTATGACCAAACTTCCAGGAAACATTCTTCACACACAAAGAAAGAAAATGTTAGGTGGACATGTGTACGGAAACGCTTACTTTCCATGTTAGAGCTCATTTTATTATTTCTCTTCAAATCACATTAATCATGGAATGGAAACACACAGCAACAGGACGTACCGGCGTCACTTCAAACACTTTGTTACAGGAAATGTTCAAAATGTCCTCCGTTAGCGAGGATACATGCATCTACCCTCCGTCGCATGGATTCCCTGATGCGCTGATGCAGCCCTGGAGAATGGCGTATTGTATCACAGCCGTCCATACGAGCACAAAGAGTCTCTACATTTGGTACCGGGGTTGCGCAGACGAGAGCTTTCAAATGCCGCCATAAATGAGTCAAGAGGGTTGAGGTCAGGAGAGCGTGGAGGCCATGGAATTGGTCCGCCTCTACCAATCCATCGGTCACCGAATCTGTTGTTGAGAAGCGTACGAACACTTCGACTGAAATGTGCAGGATCTCCATCGTGCATGAACCACATGTTGTGTCGTACTTGTAAAGGCACATGTTCTAGCAGCACAGGTAGAGTATCTCGTATGAAATCATGGCGGTGAATCGAGGAAGTACAGTACATACTGACGAAACTAAAATGAGGTGTAATACGGAAATTAAGCGTTTCCGGACACATGTCCAGATAACATCTTTTCTTTATTTGTGTGTGTGAGGAATGTTTCCTGAAAGCTGGGGCGTTCCTTTTTGTAACACCCTGTATACACGTCAAAATCACGCGGCCGCCGTGGTACGCCCGTCCCCTGGCTCGACACAAGAGAAACCGATGCGTGGAAAACAACTCGGAGTTAGATGGACACGCATGCTGAATTTCCACGAAATAGCTTGTCTACAAGGATGTAATTATACGCTATTGCAGGCTTCCTCGGCGTATTTCATCTATGAAATCTTCACTACTTTTCAGCCGAGTGCTAGTCGCAACGTTTCAATTGACTGCGTATCCATTATCTTCAGGCGATGTGTCGTGAAGTTCTCTCGCTCTCATAGGAGGGGGGGGGGGGGGGGGGGGGCAGGGGACGCGCGTGCGGCGTAGTTTCCCGCAGTCTGTTTATATCAGCGCCGGCCGCGGTCCCCTTCGGACCGGAGCGCTCTTGCCGAATTTTCCTAATTGCAGGATCCCAAGCTGCACTGAGGTGGTAACCACTGTCTCGATTAATTAAATTTTCGTGCAGACGAATCTCTACCGCTTCCGCGGTACGCTTCACATTAGTTAACTCGCGTTCTATTGAATCAGAATCCAGATGAATGTGAAGCACTCAGTCACGGAGGAAAGGAAAACAATGTTTGTGTTTGATGGATTGACATGACGAGGTGTGTATAATAGCATCGCTTGTAGTTACGTTTATGAAACGTCCCCTTAGAAAATTAATGAATTACTGTGCAGGTAAACTCCTTACCTTATTTGATTTTCAAACAGCTGAGCAAAACTGAACGGACTGAGATATTTCTCTCTTTACTTATTCTGATCATCACTAAACTGACACACAATATTTTTAGGGTAACGAAATCTTACTTTCAATAATCCCTACAAAAGAATGGCCCTGACTAACATTAACCTATACCTTTCATGAATCACTTACCTCACAAGTCTTCGTTACTCGATCTACTGCAATACTGCGAGCGCCAATACTGCCAAATGAAAGATTTTCACAGAGAACAAATAATGTATTTACCTTAATAGTGTTCAAAAGTCATATATAATTTCATGACATCCAGTCTTACAAATTTACTCTGACACACACGTCGAGATCATCCGCTCTCAAAACTCCATCTCACTCCCCACATCCACCACTGCTGGCGGCTCACCTTCAACTGTGCAACGCTACGCGCTGTTCACATCCAACTGCCCAACACTACAATAGCGAATATTCCAACAATGCCAACCAGCCACAGACTGCACACAGCACAGCCAGTGATTTTCATACAGAGCGCTACGTGGCGTTACCAACATAAAAACCTAAACAGCCTAGTTACACGTTCCAGAAAATGTTAAAAATAATTTGTTACTCTATCAAAAGAAGGTTTATGTCAAGGTAATTACGAGATTGATCTGAAGGAGTCAGCTCATACGTAAACATCAATTTAGGATCAAGTTTGCAGATCCCTTCCACAAGCAAACTTATTTTGTTAATTTAGTTGTCAAATACAACGAAGATGTCGTTTACATATCTACAGTGTAAGGAGATTTATACTGAGAGGTGATTTCCGTCTGAAGTGTTTGTTCTCTAATGTGGTTACGAAAGTATTTGCTAAACGGCAAGCTAAGAAGTTGCCGATTGCTAGTCAGTCCTTTTGTTTATACATACAGTTTTCAACTGAAAAATAGCTATATGACGTAATTATTTTAAGGAGGGATTCGAGCTCGGTAATCTCATTAGGAATCCATGTTTTCTTCTCTGTTCCATTAACAACATTAAGTTTGATAGTTTCATCGATAAGTATGTTGGTGCACAAGTTTTTCACATCGAGAGAGTTAAGCAGCAGTATGGAGAAACTTTACTCTGAAGCTTATTAGTGCGTGCTTTCCTACTTGAAATTGAGTAGTTGGCACGTAATTGCCTTAACGTTTTGTAGCAAATTTGGCAACAGATTCTGCCGGATTGCCTGTGCAATTAACCGTGGGGTACACGGGAAATTCTGGTTTATGACTCTTAATTTGGGCGCAGACGTTTGTAGTCTTCGGATCCATTACCTTTACGTTATTTGGATTTTCGGGGCAGTGATGTTATAGTAAACAAGAATACAACCACGCAGTTCTCTAGCAATGGTCTGTGATGGGTTCAATAATATTTTCACTAAAAAACTGTTGAACTTTGGATATGTAATCAACCTTACAAATGACGACAGCCGAATCACCATTATATGCCCCTACCAATATCGCTTCGTGCTCCTTAACTTTCCTACTGATTAATTTTTTGAGTACTTGTTCCCTGTTAACATTATTTGCTTTAACAAATCTCTTGATAAACAACTGGCTTTACAAGCAATTCTCAGCTTGTTTGTACTGTCATCAACAGTTGCACACTTACCGTTCATTACAGACTGAATGTTACTTTTAAGGGCTTTACTTAAAAGGTCATTCTTTTGAAGACTAAATTCTAAGTCAATAACATTGACCACCAGCTTTGCGAAAGAGAAAGCAACGTTGTTGGCTGGTTTAGAACTTTTCTTGGGTTTATCATCAATCTTACGTAATAGTAAAATTTTAAAATGGTGACTTACTTTAATTAATTGACTGGTTTCCCACGTAAAGATGACTAAAACTCACGTAAATTCGTCAAACTGCCAGAGGACAAGTAGACAGACCAGACTTAAAGGCCTATGATAAGAGATCTCCCTGAATGCATCTTTTTCAGAGTAAAGAAGTCTAATCTCATCATTTAGTGCATGCCAAAATTGTCTTAGGTGAATGCTGATTCCTTTGTGTTCTAAGGTGCTTGCATTGATACATACACCATGTTATCAAAAGTATCCGGACACCCCCAAAAAGATACGTTTTTCATATTAGGTGCATTGTGCTGCCACATACTGCCAATTACCCCATTATCAGTGACCTCACTAGTCATTAGACATCGTGAGAGAGCAGAATGGTGCGCTCCGCGGAATTCACGGACTTCGAATGTAGCCAGGTGATAGGGTGTCATTTGTGTCATACGTCTGTACGCAAGATTTCCACACTCCTAAACATCCCTAGGTCCACTGTTTCCGATGTGACAGTGAAGGGGAAACGTGAAGGAACAGGTACAGCACAAAGACGTACAGGCCGACCTCGCCTCTTGATTCACAGAGACCGCCAACAGTTGAAGAGAGTCGTAATGTGTAATAGGAAGACATCTATCCAAACCATCACACAGGAATTCCAAACTGCATCAGGATACACTCCAAGTACTATGAAAGCTAGGTAGGAAGTGAGAAAACTTGGATTTAATGGTCGAGCGGCTGCTCATAAGCCACACATGACGCCGGTAAATGCCAAACGACGCCTCGCTTTATGTAAGTAGCGTGAACATTGGAGGATTGAACAGCGGAAAAACGTTGTGTGAAGTGACGAATCGTGGTACACAAAGTGACGCTTCGATAGCAGGGTGTGGGTATGCTGAATACCCGGTGAACGTCACCTGTCGGCATGTATAGTGCCCACAGTAAAATTCGGAGGCGGTGGTGTGATAGTGCGGTCGTGTTTTTCTTGAAGAGGGCTCGCACCCCTTGTTGTGTTGCGTGGCACTATCACAGCACAAGCCTATATTGACGTTTTAAGCATCTGCTTGCTTACCACTGTTGAAGAGCAATTTCGGGGTGGGGACTGCATCTTTCAACATGATGGAGCACCTGTTCATAATGCACGGCCCGTGGCGGAGTAGTTACACGACAATAACATATCTGTAATGAACCAGCGTGCACAGAGTCCAGACCTGAATCCTACAGAACTCCTTTGCGATGTTTTGGAACGCCGACTTCGTGCCAAGCCTCACCGACCGACACCGATACCTCTCCTCAGTGCAGCACTCCATGAAGAATGGACTGCCATTCCCCTAGAAACCTTCCAGAACGTGATTGGAAGTATGTCTTGGAGAGTAAAGCTAATGGAGAGCCAACATCGTATTGAATTCCAGCATTACCGGTGGAGGACGCCACGAACTTATAGCTCATTTTCAGCCAGGCGTCCGGATACTTTTGATCACATAGTGTAGGGATGGGGTTATCAGTTATGCGCTACCTGTTACATTTAATACTTAACGAAATTTTAATGATTTTGAAGCCACTTTTTAATATAAAGCAACCATGCCCAGTGCCTAACGAGGCAGACTTCTGTACACGTCACCCCACTTCATGAGACTGGTGCAGCGAAGTTGATTAACTATTCCAAACAGAAAAAGCACTGTATGTTACACAAGGCTTTGCTGCTAATGACGGATGTTTCGTGTTTGTGATCGCCTTCCTACCTCTGTAAATCATCTACACAAGCCTGGAACAACAGGTGCAGCTGGCTAGTGGCTTCTTTCATATTGTCTGAAAGTACGAGTAGCACGCGAAGACAACGACGGCTATCAATAGCGGTTTAACACAGCGTCATGAAGTGGTCGGTAACGTCAGGAGTTCAATGTATTAAGACACACAACGCTCCACTGTTGCGCCGCACGATATCAATAAATCACTTTTGGAGATTACAGTACAGGGAAGTGGCTGCTGTGACCTGAATGGAAACCACAAATCACAAACCTTTACAAGCCTGACCGAGCTGCCTCACGTGTTTTCCTGAGTGTTATCGCGAAAGGTCTCATGTAATCTACGGCATTTCTCATTTATATAAAGAAAAAAAAAGTTAGGGCACTGTAACATCGGGCACGTCTTCCTCCAAGCTTAATACTAAGTGAATGTTCAGTAACCGGTTGCTTGACAACATTGGTCTTAGTTGAGGAGCAGGTGGCCACAACCGAAGGAAATGTTGGTGCTCTATGTTGCAAGAAACTATTTCGGCAAACATCATATTCTGCAGTGTATGCGCTGTTTCAGCCTGGGAATTGCATTTTCCAATGTAGTAACATCACACTCACATGGCTGTAAATCCATTAGGGGTACAACGACCTGCTTATTATTGAGCCCCTCTGCTGTGTCTCTCGCGGGATTTCAACAATTTCTTCGCTGTGAAAAAGACTCCTATTTCGCAAGTATGCGTCAATATTCAGTAGTGATGAAACAGTACAGGATGCCCATCTCATCGCTGCACATTGATGGGTGTACGTTTATATTATTTGGAAACACTGAATTATTCGCAATATCCTATAGAAATAAAACTGGCAATAAAACCCTGTGAATCTACCTACTATATTCATCTCTTTGTCTAACTCTACGATTTTTACCTCTCACGTTTGCCTGCAGTACTAGACTGGTGATCCATTTGTGCCTCAGAATGTGTCATACCAACCGATCCCTTCTTTTAGTCAGGTTGTACCACAAATTTCTCTTCTCCGCAATTCTGCTCAGTACCTCCTCATTATTATGTGATAACCGATCTAATCTTCAGCAGTCTTCTGTAGTATCACATTTGAAAAGCTTCTACTCCATTCTTGTCTAAACTGTTTATCGTCCATGTTTCACTTTCATACACGGCTATATTCCATATAAATACTTTCAGGAAGGACTTCCTGACACTTAAATCTATACTTCAGAAAAGCTTTTCTTGCTATTGCTAGTCTACATTTTATACCCTCCCTACTTCGACCAACATCGGTTATTTTGCTTCCGAAATAGAAAAACTCATTTACTACTTTAACTTAGCCTACTCATTTCCTACTCTAATTCCCTCAGCATCAATATTAGATGGAACGCAGAGCACCTTAATATCTGCAGTAACGAACTGCATTTTATGGTTATGCACCTGACGGTAATGAACGTGAATCATATTTTATTTGCATATTCTGTCACATTGCAAATCACCGTTTACGCTTATATTAACGTTCCGTTACACGTCCTTTGCATTTCTCCACTTCCATTGATGTCTTAATAGAGTCAAAGTGTGCTCCTTCAAAACCCAGGCAAACGTATGTAGGTACGAATATGAGTCTGGGTATTTATGAACTCTGACCACTGCCTCGACATTAATACCATAGAAAATGGCCGGAGATAGCAATATGGGACGCTTAGTTCCCTCTGTGGTGCAGCGGTAGTATCGAAGACCGAGGGCTAAACACGTGATGAAGTACCCTGCCCGTACCAGCACTTCGGAAGTGCTCAGGGTGCGGGGAGCCCGCGTAATCAATAGACGGCCAGGCAGAAATGGCGAACGGAAGTTCACAGATACGGCGCTAATTCCTGATACACGATGAAATGTGGAGGCAGCTGCGAGTAAGGTAGAATAACAGCCCCGCCAATGAAAGGGAGGGAGATCAGCCGTTGACGAGATAAATGGTGGCTGCAATAAATCATTTACTTCGCAAAAAGCACGAACAGACGACCATTAAGGAATCTGAAAGCATTGTAGCGTTCGTATTTCTTTCTTGGGTTTCTAGTGCCTACTTTTCCTGCTCTTTCCAGCCACTACACATCCAACCATTAGGTCCGAATGTAGATCTTATAGCTCAAGAATTACAGTTCCGATGCAGCAAGTAAACATTGGAGGTAGCACAGAAATATAAAATATGTCTTAAGACTCTACATAGAACTTACAGTTGTAAAAGCATAAAAAGTATAAAAATGCGAACTTAATGTACACCTCGTATTGTTGTCAGTCCTGGAGATATGTTAATTTCAATTTTCTTAACCAAACACTATCGAAAACCAGTGAACATCGACATTAATGTAATAGGGAATGAATTATATCAGCAAAGATAATGAGCGCTAATACGATGAGAAAGATAACTGGATATGTTCTGGACCAGTGTGTAATGTTTCCAGATTTCAGCCCTCCCTCTTCTCTTCATGATTCCATCCGTTATTGTCATCCGTTTTCATTCGTCCACACCTCTAGCGTCTTAGGTCCGTCACCCTACGCGTAAAATCAGTGGAAAATTAGAACTTGGTGGTACATTCGAAATACCTCAATTTTTCTACAAGATTTTCCGTTCCTCTTAGATGTCACAGCTCATTTATACACAGTACAGTTGTACTAAGTGTAAAATGGTGAAAAATTAGAACAGTCCAATATGGCCAGTTGTCCTACTGATGGGAAATTCAATAAAACCAAGATATGGAAATAGTGACACGGCTTGCATAGTGACCGGGTCACTTAAATCCGAGATAACGAACCAAGATGGCAGACTTCACAACACTGGCACAGAATGTATAGTTTTCTGGTTTCCTGTTTCTTCTCTAGCAATACGACGTCACAATAGTAGATGACGGGCCTGAGGATAGTGGCACAGACTACTAGATTTCTGGTGACGTCAGAATCCAAGATGGCGATTCAAGATGGCAGATCTATTGACAATGGTGTACTTCTATGATTGCCTGGTCTTCCCTCTTACTGGTCAGCTTACTGGCCAGGTCACTAATGTAGAGACTAGTGCCTGGCCTAGTGTAAAATGGCAATACATTCAAAATTCATTAATTTTCCCAAAACGTTGCTACTACATTTCACTTTTGCTATGAGTGCACTCGACATACGTTCAAAATAGTGTAGGTCTCTATTGCAGCTTTCTTTTAACAATATCCTCCAGCCTTTGTCGTCACATTTCGCTGATATAGGTGGCATGTTTAATGAAATGGCAACCTGAGTTTGGAGCCAAAAGGCTGACTTGCTGAAGTTTCAGCATTTATGATGGAAGACGATTGTGAGATTGCCAATTCATTTGAACAAATTGCTCGCTGCGCCGTGCCAGTACTATGTTTCAAGCTTTACCACAAAAAATTAATGATTTGGAAGCGTGTTAGCTATTAAACAAGCGCGTCCGTCAATATACAGCTCTCAGCTCCATTAGAAAGGATCTAATCTTTAATGCACCAACCCTGCATTAGTTATATTTGAGAGCTAAATCTGCTCATACAATTCGATTCACGATAGTAAGAAACGGTAGTAAAACGAGGTGGCCCAAAAAACATGTATACACTCTCTTAACGTGTACAGCACTAATGTTTATTAAGATATGAAAAAATTCAAAACTGAAAATAATGAGAACAAATGCCGCTTATCTAAAGTGTTCTAATTGCTGGCCATTGTGATGAAAAGACAGCTGATAACGCTGACCGATGGAATCCAGCACGTTATTAGTAGTTGCTAAATGTATTTTGGTACAATCTTTTCCAGTGGCTGTTTTCAGTTCACTGATTGTGACTGGTCTTCTCTTGTGCTCCACATGCCAAATAGAAAATAATCCGTAGGGTGAAATCTGGTTAGCGTGGAGATTACTCGGTACTGCCTTCTCATTCTATTCATCTGTCTAGCAGGTGTTCGTCAAAGGTAGGCCTTGCTTCTTGATAGTAGTGGGGAGGTGCTCCATGTTGTTGGAAATATCATTCTTCATCCCGAAACATTTCTTCTGTGCATGGCATATTCCTCTATCAAGTTAAGGTAATTTTCACCAGTCAGTGTCTGCTCAAAGAAGAATGATCCAATCAAACCAAATACTAATACACCACACAACACTGTAACTCCTGATAGGTTCAAAAGTGACAATTCTTAGACGTCCAGTTGATAAAACTGTGAAGCAACACGTTTCTACTCATTTCCGAAGACGGTCATAACCTGGCTACAAATAAACATTGCGATCTAAGACTGGATTTATAATAGAGAAAACAATTGTAATGTTTAATTGAACTATAGTACTTAAAAATGGCCCCATAACTCCAAATGGGAACTGTCTGATCTGTGTGGGCCCAGCTGTATACCGCTCACAAATTTCAGTTCTCTGGTCATGATCATACTCATTCAGAGCGTAGTACACACTAGAGATAAATTTTTCGTTTGAACATTTTCGATGACTTCTCTTTCTCTTGTCAAGTAAGTGGACGTTCGTGGTTCTTGTGGGCATTTTCGGTCAATTCCTTCTTCCTCGAACTTATATCCCAGACGAGTAATTGAGAGTCGCTTGATGTTGAAACTTCGTTCTGAACTGTGTTTACACTTCACGTCCGTTCTCAGTCTTCCAATAGCATTACAGAATGAACTTTCCTTGCTCAATGTCCAGCATTTCTTCAGCCATTTGTAAGACATCGCACCTAGAAAAGGTAGAAAATGTATTCATGATCTACACCTCATGACCTATACTCCCATGAGTTGGGGGGAGGCTTTCGTGCCTCAGCGATACAGATAGCCGTACTACAAGTGCAACGACAACGGGGGGGGCGGGGGGGGGGGCTATCTGTCGTCTGTTGAGAGGCCAGACAAACGTGTGGTTCCTGAAGGGGGGCAGCAGCCTTTTCAATAGTAGAAAGGGCAACTGTATTGTTGATTGACTCATCTGGTCTTATAACATTTACCTAAACTGCCTTGCTGTGCTTGTGCTGCCAATGGCTGAAAGCAAGGGTTAACTACATCGGTAAGTTTCCTAGAGAGCGTGCAGCCTTACTGTATGGTTAAATCATGATGGCATCCTCTTGAGTACAGTATTCCGGAGGTAAAATAGTCCCCCATTCGGATCTCAGCTGGAGAACGTCGTTATCGGGAAAAAGAAAACTGGGGCTCTTCAGATCGGAGCGTGGAAAGCTAGGTATCTTAATCGGACATATAGGTCTGATAATTTAAAAAGGGAAATGGATAGGTTAAAGCTATAGTGAGAAGCAGTAAAGTTCGGTGGCAGGAGGAACCAGACTTCTGGTCAGGTGAATACAGGGTTATAAATACAAAATCAAATCACTTCAATAAGTCACAGCAGCTCAATACTAACACGAATTCTTTACAGACGAATGGAAAAACTGGTAGCAGCTGACTTCGGGGATGATCAGTTTGGATTCCGTAAAAATGTTGGAACACGTGAGGCAATACTGACCCTACGACAGATTAAGGAAAGGTAAACATACGTTTCTAGCATTTGTAAGCTTAGAGAAAGCTTTTGACAATGTTGACTGCTATACTCTCTTTCAAATCCTGCAGGTGGCAGGGGTAAAATACAGGGAGTGACAGGCTATTTAAAATTTGGACAGAAACTAGATGGCAATTCTAACAGTCGAGGTGCACGAAAGGGAAGCAGTGGTTGGGAAGGGAGTGAGACAGGGTTGTAGCCTATCCCCGATGTTATTCAATCTGTATATTGAACAAGAGGTAAAGGAAACCAAGGAAAAATTTGGAGTAGGAATTAAAATCAATGGAGAATAAATAAAAACTTTAAGGTCTGTCGACGACATTGTAATTCTGTCAGACATCAAAGGACCTGGAAGAGCAGTTGAGCGCAATGGACAGTCTCTTGAAAGGAGGATATAAGATGAACATCAACAAAAGCAAAACGAGGATAATGGAATGTAGTCGAATTAAATCAGGTGACGCTGAGGGAATTAGATTAGGAAATGGTCGCGCGGAGTGGCCACGCGGTTTGAGGTGTCATGTCACGGACTACGCGACCGCTCCCGCCGGAGGTTGGAGTCCTCCCTCGGGAATGATTAGTTTAAACAATGTGTAAGTCTAGGGACTGATGACCTAAGCAGTTTGGTCCCTGAGAAATTCAGAAACACACACACACACACACACACACACACACACACACACACACACACACACACACACACACACACACACACACAGAGAGAGAGAGAGAGAGAGAGAGAGAGAGAGAGAGAGAGAGAGAGAGAGAGATCTGTTAACATCGAGTATAGATTTAAGTGACAGGAAGTCTTTTTCTGAAAATATTTGTATGGAGTGTAGTCATGTATCGAAATGAAACATGTGTTAAATTGTTTAGGCGGGAAGACAATAGAAGCTTTCGAAATGTGTTCCTACAGAAGAATGCTGAAGATTAGGTGGGTAGCTCACGTAACTAATGAGGAGGTACTGAATAAAACTGGGGAGAAGAGGAATTTGTGGCACAACTTGACTAGCAGAAGGGATCGGTTGGTAGGACAAGTTGTGAGGCATCAAGGGATCATGAATTTAGTATTGGAGGGAAACGCGGATGGCAAAAATCGTAGAGGGAGACCAAGAGATGAATACACTAAGCAGATTCAGGATGATGTAGGTTGCAGTAGGTACTGGGAGATGAAGGTTGCACAGGATGGAGTAGCTTGGAGAACTCCATAAAATAAATCTCTGGACTGAAGATCACAAGAAGAACCTCTAACCCTCCTCGCTCTTTGCATAGGTGTGAGTGTGAGTCACTGTGGAAACAGGTGCCTGGCCACAACTGCAGCCAGTCACAGGTGTGCAGCTGGTCACTGCCGCAGAAGTCCCGAGCATTGTGCTGCCATGCTTGAGAGGGTCAAGTGCCTCACTGTGCTGGAGTGTGGTGGTATGAAGTGGGCGTTGACTCCCAGACGCCTGCACGTGCCTCTCAGGCTTTGCTGCGATACAGAGTTTTAGGTAGGCGCATCTGCAGAGGACAGTAGACGTAACGGTGCAAGGGACCGAGTAGCACTTGATCTCAGTTTGCACATTCTCTGCGAAAAATGGACATGTGATGTTTAGTCTTGTGACTGGGACAAGATTTCAAGCAATTAATCCATCAGTGGAGTTCTGTTCACTGGCAAAGTTTGTTTTTAGTAAGATATCATGTTTTAACAAAATTTCCAAATAATTTCTGACCAATGCCTGTGTAAAATGATGCTGCTCATATCCTCAAGTCACTTTTTTGTTTGGTAGGCTACGTCAAGAGGGATGGCAACATTTTTCTTTTTTTCTCAATTTTGTCTCGAAATCGGCGAATTTTGTGGAGAAATCATTGAGTTTTGCGTCGAAATCAATACTGTGCTGAAATTGGCACCTTGTCACATGGCATAGTGAATTCATCGGATGTGTACATGTAAAATAAAGTATCTGCAATATGAGGTGTTACCATCTGGGGTTATGGGAATGAGTCTTTTTCATTGGTAGACTTTTCAGACTTTTGCCTCTAGCCCTCCATCTAATAAATTATACATCGTCAGTAAGGAAACAACACCGCATAAGTAGTAAGAGATGAATTTTAGAGGACAGACAAAAATTGTTAGAACACCTTACAGGTTTCATAGGAACGCTAATTTTACATTGTAGCACTAGAATTCCTCCCCTCTCCCCCCTCCCCGCCCACCGCTCCGACCATGAACCACGGACGTTGTCATTGGTAGTGTGGCTTGTGCGCAACAGTGATAGATTGCCGCATTATAGGTGAAACAACACCTGAGGGCATCTGTTGAGAGGCCAGACAAACGTATGGTTCTAGATGACGGGAAGCAGTCTTTTCAGTAGTTCCATGGCAACGTTCTGTAAGATCGACTGCTCTGGCCCTATAACATCAAAACAAAATGGTCTTGCTGTCTTGCAATGCGCACGGTTGAAAACAAGGGGAAACTACAGCTGGAATTATTCACAAAGGCATGCAGCTCCCCTGTGTGGTTAAATGAGGATGGCATCCTCTTGGGTAAAATATTCCGGAGTTATAATAGTCCCCCGTTCGCATCTCCTGACAGGCTCTACTTATGAGGTTGTCGTTATCTGGAGAAACGGAACTGGCGTTCTACGGATTGGAGTGTGGGATGTTAAATCCATTAATTGGGCAGTTAAGTTAGAAAACTTAAACAGGGAAACGAATAGGTTGAAGTTACATATAACAGGCATCGGAGAAATACGGTGGCAGGACGAATAGGACTTCTGGTCAGGTGAACACAGGCTTATACACACGGAATGAAGTAGTGGTAACGCAGGAGCAGGTTTAATAATGAATGAGAAAATACAGTGACCCCAAGATCGTAGCTAAGGTAGACACTAACCCTACTCCAACTACAGTAGTACAAGTCTATATACTAGCTGGCTCCCCAGAATACGAAGAACTTGAAGACATGTATGATTAGATAAAAGGAGTTATTCAGATTGTTAAAGGAGACGAAAATTTACTTGTGATAGGGGAGTGGAATTCTGTAGCGGAAAAGGAAGAGAAGGAAAAGAACAAGGCAAAAATGTACTGCGGACAAAGGAATAAAAGTCAATGCCATCTGGCAGAATTTTGCACTGGCATAATTTATTCATCGTTGAAACTTGGTTCAAGAATCACGAAAGAGGGCTGTATTCGTGGAAGACACCGGAAGATTTCAGATTGATTACGTAATGGTACGACAGATTTCGGAACCTGATTTTAAACTGTAAGACATTTCCATGGACAGGTATCGACTTTGACCACAAATTTCTGCATTAAATGTGGATTGAAACTGAACAAATTGCAAAAAGATAGAAAATTAAGGGGATATGAGCTGGGTAATTTGAGAGAACGAGAGGCTTTCGAAAGTTTCTGAGGGAGCATTAAGCATAGATTGACTACAGCAAGATGAAGGAATATGGCAGAAAGCGAATGGGTTGTTATGAGAGACGACGAAGTGAAGGCAGCAGAGTATCAAAAAGGTAAAAATACAAGGCCTAGTAGAAAACCTTGGATGTCACAGGAGATCTGTTACGAAATTGAAGTAGATAGGTCCTGCGAAATAATATGGGTAGAGGTTATACTTGACAGTCGAAACAAGGTATCAACTGGATCGTTTTATCGCCCCCCCCCCCCTCCTCTATTCGGAAGATATGGTTGCTGAACAGGTCAAAGAAAACTTGAGTCTCATTTCAAATAGGTACACCACTCATACAATTACAGACTATGGTGACTTCAATCTACCCTGGATATGCTGGAAAAATTATAAGTTTACAGCCGGCGGCAGGAATAAAACGTTATCCGAAATTCTACTCATTGCTTTCTCAGATAATTATTTTTAACATTAGTTCATGAGCCCACTTTAAGCGTAAATGTTTGCGAAAGCATACTTGACCTCTTACCTATAAATAAGCCTGGACAAATACGGGGTGTCATGACGGATACAAGGATTAGCGACCACAAGGCAGATGCTACTAGGCCTAATATCGTTACAACCACATCCATGAAAAAGACACGCAAAGTACATCTATTTAAAAAAGCTGATAAAAATGCTCTTAACGCTTTTTTAAGTGACTGTCTCCACTCATTCCGATCATGTAAGCATAGAAAAGATGTGGATTGCTTTCAAAGAGAAAGTGTAGTGATATGTACCACATAAATTAGTAAGTGATGGTACTGATACGCCAAGATACATAAAACGGGTCAGATCGTTGCTGCACAAGCAACGAAAAAGCACGCCAAATTTAAAACACAAAAACCGCAAGACTGGAAAAGTTTTGCTGAAGCTCGAAGTATTCCGTGTCCTTCAACGCAATGCTTTTAATAATTTCCACAACGAAAATCTGTCTCGGAATCTGGCAGAAAACCCAAAGAGATTCTGTTCATACATAAAGCACACCAGTAGCAAATGCAATCAATACCTTCACTGCGCGACAGCAACGGTGAAGTCACTGATGACACTGCCACTAAAGTAGAGTTATTAAGCACGGTTTTCGGAAACTCCTTCACCAAAGAAGACGAAGGAAATATTCCTGAATTCCAGTCCAGAACAACTGTCAAGATGAGGAACATAGAAGTAGATGTCCTCGGTGTTGCAAAGCAGTTTAAATCAGTTAATAAAGGAAAGGCCTCCGGTCCAGATTGTATACCAGGTAGTTTCCTTTCAGAGTAAGCTGATACAATAGCTCCATATTTAGCAACTACGTACAACCGCTTGCTCATTGAAAGATCCGTACCTAAAGGCTGGAAAATCGTTCATGTCACACCACTACCCAAAAAGGGAAGTAAACGTAATCCGCTGAATTACAGGCCCATATCACTAACGTCAATTTTCAGTAGGGTTCTGGAACATATACTGTGTTCAAACATTATGAATTACCTCCCAGAAAACGATTTACTCACACACAACACGGGTTCAGAAAATATCGTTCTTGTGAAACACAACTAGCTCTCTACACTCATGAAGTAATGAGTGCTATGGACAGGGGACGTCAAATTGATCCCATATTTTTAGATTTCCATAAGGCTTTCGACACCGTTCCTCACCAGCGTCTTCTAACCGAACTGCGTGCCTATGGAATATCACTTCAGTTGTGCAACTGGATTCATAATTTCCTGTCGGGAAGGTCACAATTTGTAGTAATCGACGGAAAGTCGTCGAGTAAAACAGAAGTAATACGCGGCGTTCCCCAAGGAAGTGTTATAGGCCCTCTATTGCCCTGGTCTATTTTACCGACATAGTAGACAATCTGAGGAGCCGTCTTAAATTGTTTGGAGATGATGCTGCCATTTACCGTCTTGTAAAGTCATTGATATGAGATTTCGGGATTGCAGCCGGTCGTCGTAAGCGTCATTCCACGATATTTCGGCAGGACAACTGCCAGCCATCTTCAGGTGAGCCGAACGAGGACTGGCGAAGACGTTCTTCGCTCCGTTTTATATAGTGCGTTGATAGTAGTGCCGCGCATGCGTTGCAGTCACGGAGGCAGAAGGGCCACACCGCCCAGCGGCAGCGCCCTCGCTGGTGGAACTGCTAGACTCAGCTGCCGTCGGTATTGTCGCTGGCCGCAGCTATCGAAGTCGCCTGGCGTCTTCATCTGGAGAAAATTTCGGAGATGACGGGATTCCACGCGTTGTTCAGTTGGTAACCACTGCCACGGTTCATTAGATTTTCCGCAATGCGTATTTCAACGGCTTCTTTGACAATGGAGTCCCAAAAGGTTGTTGCTGTGGCCAAAAACGAAGTTTTGTCATATTTCATTGAACGTCCGTTGGAAATACAGTGTTCGGCTACTGCAGACTTACTAGGTTGAAATAGGCGAGTGCAACGTTGATGTTCTGTACAACGCTCTTGCACTATACGCGTTGTCTGTCGTATATAGGCCATACCACATTGACACGGTATTTTATAAATTCCCGCCTTCCGTAGTAACAAATCATCTTACATTGATCCCAGCAGATCCGAAATCTCAGAAGGTGGACGAAAAACAACTTTCACATGAAAATTGTTAAGAATCCTCGCTATTTTGAAGGAGGTATTTCTAACGAAGGGAAGAAAAGATAGGGACTTGGTTGGCGCGTTTTCCTCTTTATCCACTTCCCGGTTCCTGGCTTTAGTTGAGAAGGCCCTGTTAATTTACGCTTAACCGAAACATTCAGGATTGGAAGGCAACAATCTTTCTCTAGTTCCATAGTAAATCGAATATTCTCATGGATGGAATTAAGTTGACGAGAAAACTCCATTAACTTTTATTCTCCATGAGGTCAGACTATGAACGTATCATCGACGTATCTCCAAAAAACAGTTGGTTTACAAACCGCTGATTCAAGTGCAATGAAGTTTACGACGACCGGCTGCAATCTCTAAATCTCTTTGAACAGTTGATTGGCCGGGAAAATTTTAAATTTTACGTCTTGTAAAGTCATAAGATGACCAAAACGAATTGTAAAATGATTTAGATAAGTTATCAGTATGATGCGAATAGTGACAATTGACACTGAATAAAGAAAAGCGTGAAGCTATTCACATGAGTACTAAAGAAATCCGCCAAATTTCGAATACGTGCTAAGTCACGCAAATCTCAAGGCTGTAAATTCATCTAAATACTTAGAGGTACAATTACACATTACCTAAACCGGATCGATCACATTGATTATATTGTGGGTAGAGCAAACCAAAGACGGCGATTCATTGGCAGAACACTTAGAAGGTACAACAGGTCTAGTAAAGAGAATTGCTGTGCGTTGTGGAATCCGCATCAGGTGGGACTGACGGATGACATCTAAAAAGCTCAAAGAAGAGAGCTGGTTTTGAATTATCATGATACAGGGGAAATAGTGTCCCAGACACTTGAGTTGGAGTGAAATCATTAGAACAAAAACGTTTTTCGTTGGGACGGGATCTTCTCATGAAATTGCAATCGCCAGTTTTCTCCTCCGATTGTGTAAACGTTCTGGTGGCACCAACCTACTTAGGGATAAATGATCATCTCCACGATAAAGTAATAGAAATCAGGGCTCGCACAGAAAAATTTGAAAGCTCGTTTTTCCCGTGCGCCGTTCGAGAGTGGAACGGTAGAGAGACAGCTTGTAGGTGGTTCATTGTACCCTTTGTCAGGTACTTTGTTGTAAATACGAGAGCAATCAAGTAGATGTAGATGTAGGTCTTGAATATAACTGATGAAAGAAAGAAAAAGAACAGAATGGAGCAAGCGAATGGGAAGAAAAACGTCTAAAAAACGAGACTGGCTGGAAGCGTAAATTAGCTAAACAGGAATTGCTAGAGGCCAAACGTAACGATTACGAACCATACTTCACTAGCGGAATACATAGGGTCGAGCGGAGACACGTCTGCATGAAATCAGAATAGATCTTGGAAACCTGTGAAGCGTCCTCGGCACTAAGGAAATATAATTAGAGTTCAGTTATATATTCGCAATGTTTACAAGTCGTTATTCTTCCGCACCAGCCTCCGCTGTTTCTCATTCACCTGCTTGTTGGATTTCTGCTGACGTCAGCCGAGTGAGCTCAGCGGCTGCGCTCCCTGGAGATGTCAGCGACCCTGGCACCCAGACGGACTGCCGGCGAGCAGGCGCAGCCGTTTCCGTGTGGTTGCTGGAGAGTACTCGGTCCCACTTCCAATTCTGCAGTGACCATCGATGACTCATCTGCGATGTACCTGACGTCGGTGGTCGTAGTCGGTTGAACTCCTCCCTACCTCGCAGGTTTCAGCAGCAAAGGTCCTGTCGATGGCTTCCGCGTTGAAGCCCGGTATTGGCAGCACTCTGCGATGTCTCGTTATAGGCAGACGGTTTCTCGAACAGCGAGTACCACCAAGTTCATCAAGTGAAGGCTACCGTCTTGAGTATGTTTTCGGCTACTTCACACACTGTGCTGGAGTATCTAGGACACAGATTCATACAGTATCGCAGTCATGCAATCGAGTGCTATTACTGTGAACCATCGATCCCAATGACCCCAATGATCAACATATGGCGAGAGCTGGAGAGGTGGAGTATTTAAAGGGAAGTTGCGTGACGCTCTCACTTTAGGCTAGGAGGATGGTGGCGGTGGTGGTTAGTGTTTAACGTCCCGTCGACAACGAGGTCATTAGAGACGGAGCGCAAGCTCGGGTTAGGGAAGGATTCGGAAGGAAATCGGCCGTGTCCTTTCAAAGGAACCATCCCGGCATTTGCTTGAAACGATTTAGGGAAATCACGGGAAACCTAAATCAGGATGGCTGGAGACGGGATTCAACCGTCGTCCTCCCGAATGCGAGTCCAGTGTGCTAACCACTGCGCCACCTCGCTCGGTTAGGCTAGGACCCTGCTCTCC
This sequence comes from Schistocerca americana, assembly GCF_021461395.2. Classification (NCBI taxonomy): domain Eukaryota; kingdom Metazoa; phylum Arthropoda; class Insecta; order Orthoptera; family Acrididae; genus Schistocerca; species Schistocerca americana. The sequence goes on along the minus strand of NC_060124.1, from coordinate 437,608,505 downwards.
TTATTCTGCTATATTTACTTAACACGCCGCTTATTGCTGTGCTCGTAAGTAAGAGATACAGTTTCTAGCAAAGAATATACCTATCTCGCTTCACTCGGTTTTCGTTGCAGTCTCCTTTCTGTTGAGTGGGTATCCTTAGTGGGCAGACTTTGTCAACCTCAAGGACTTGCGACATACTGGCTTCCTTTCTGCTTCCGTCTGTCTCTGGCATGACATTAGTTTTTCTGTGGGAATTTGAGTGACTTTTAATCATCTTTTTTGTAGTTCATACCGCTTACTATTCTGTGTCATAACAGAAAATATAGATGCCGCCTATATGAAAGTTAAAGAGGCCTTTGGACAAAAGAGAATCAGCTATTTGAATATCAGAGCCAAGATGGCAAACAAGTCCTAAGCAAAGAAATAAAATCTGAAAAGTGAAAGGATATAGTGGGTTTATACAAGGCAGATGTTCTTGAAGTTAAAATTATAAAAAGGGAATACAACATACATGTGGATGAAATGGGAGATAAGAGTCAGAGAAGAATTTGACAGTCGATCACTGGAAGATAAGTTTGGATTCTGGAGAAATGTAGGAAAACGCAATGCAGTACTGACCCTACGACATCTCTTTGAGGGTACTGTAGTTTAAGAAAAGGGAAACCTACATTTGTAGCTTTTTTAGATTTTGAGAAAACTTGACAATGACGACTCGAGTACATTCTTTGAAATTTTGAAGATAGAGGGGGTAAATGCATGGCGCGAAGTTTTGTACACAACTTGTACAGAAATCTGTTTGCAGTTATGAGATGGGAATGAAAGGGAAGCTCTTGTTGAGAACGGAGTGAGACAGACTTGTCGCCTGTCCCTGACACTGTACAGTCGGCACAGTGAGCAGTCAGTAGTGAATAACAAAAGAAATTTTTGAGTAGGAATTAAAGTTCATGGAGAAGAAATAAGAACTTTGAGGTTTGTCGATGATATTGTAATATTGTTAGAGACACAAAGGACTTTGAAGAACAGTTCAACGGAATGGACAGCGTCACAAAAGGAGAATATACGATGAACACCAACAAAAGCAAAGAAGGATAATGGAATGTAGTCGAATTACATCAGGTTATGCTTAGGGGCACAGATTAGGAAACAAGACACTGCAAGTTATAAATGAGTTTTGCTATTTAGGCAGAAAAATAAATGATGACGATCGATGAAGGGAGGATATCAAATGTAGACTGACAATGGTAAGAAATGCGTTTGTGGAGAAAAAAAGGCGTTTATATAGATTAAAGTGCTAGGATGACTTTTCCCAAGTTATTTGTCTGAAATGTAGCTATGTATGGAAATGAAACATGGATGATAAACAGTTTAGAAAAGGAGAGGATAGAGGCATTAGAACTATGGTGCTACAGAAGACCGCTGAAGATTAGATGCGTAGATCGACTAATTAATGAGGAGGCACTGAATAGGATTGGAAACACAAGACTTTTGTGGCACAACTGCACTAGAAGATACGATCAGTTGACACAAAGGGATCATCAGTTTAGTACTGGAGGAAAGTATGGGCGATAAAAATCGCAGAGGGAGACCCGAAGGTGAATAGACGAAGCAGTCAGAAGGGTATTGGTTGTAGTAGTTATTCGAGGCTTCAACAACTGGATCAACTTCTTCGAGCCGGTCTTCGAACTGAAGACCACACCAGCAGCACTATACTGTACTTTCACATGGTATCAGAAAGTGAAATAAAGAAAATACTATTCAGAAAGCACAGGAACGACAGATACTGTCTCGATACTTATGGTAGGCACTTGTTTGTCAGTCTCTTGTACGGCTTACCACCCATACGTTTGATTTTCTGCTGAGACAGTTAGTAAAAACATAGCTTTTGTCTTTTTTTTCACGGAAACAACTTCGAATAGAAATTTATTCGAGAAAAATGGGCAAAACGTCTTTCTAGCAGCATCTAAGAACTATACTGCACTGTCAGTCCCGAAATAATAACATCCAACGTGACACTTTTTCGCGAGGAATGATGCCATAACATCAATGACAGTCCTTAGGATGAATAACTTTAAGCTTTTGTAAATAATCCCTTTCGGCGTAATACACCTTCAGTCTTTCTTTATGCAGTTTTGCTAAGCGAACTTTTCCAAGAATATATCTCGGACTTCCCGTTTTCTTGCCACACTTCGCTGAAGGTGCGCTTGTAGTAAATAATACTATTTGTACGGTACTGTACCGCTCTCAGGTCCATAACTGTAGGCTCATTGTTACAGCTCTTCCACGCCTAATTGATTCACAGCCAGAAATTTTCATCTGCATAGCTTGTGATAAAAGAGTAATCTAGTTAATGGACTTCGTAAGGTCGTGGTTTTTTCCCATTTCTTTAAGTATCAAGGCGCATTGAAGTGTAGCTTCACATCCTTTAAGCTTGCACTCGAGGGAACTGTGATCTGAGTCACACTCCATCTGATTATGACCTTTCTCCAAAACCTTTTGCGTAATCAATACTCCAATATCAACTGCTAATCTTAAAAGAGCGTTTGAGAATACGATTTTCCTGTCGCGACATGCGCAGCCTTCAAAAATTAATCATTTTGGACAGGGTGTCCACGATACGGAAGGCAACACTTGACACAGCAAATTCACTTTTAGTTTCATCGAACCAATAACACACTACATCACGACTTTCTACATTATGCATTGTAAATAGTGCTTCATAAGAGTCTGCACTAACGTGTAAATATGGAGATACATTTACTGCCTGTGACTCCATGGTATACTCTGAGCAGAGTTTTTGCTGCGCCTCTCTTTTACCTAGATCTCTGTGCTGCTTTGCCTGCTCTTTTCATTCAATGTGCTGTTTTCACACACCTTTACTCAAGTAACTGAAACTGCAGCTACAACTCAAGTCGCTCCACTCTTATTTGGGGGTAAACCAACTAATGCTGTCCTCTTCGAAAGTCGTGTTAAAGGTGGCCAGACTTAATGTTGGACCCTTCTCGATGTTACATTTTCTTCTGTAGAGACCGTACTGCTATTTGCATTGAAGTATAAGGTCGAGGTGGAGCTTGGAGGCGGATTTGTTGCTGATATGCAATGGCTGTTTCGGAAGGCAGTCCGGGAGTTCTTTTATAAAGAGTCTCTCATTTTCTTTTCTTCGTTTGATTTATTCGAGTACGTGACGATTATAATTGAAGGTTCACCCCATTTGTGTAATTATCCAACTAATATCGGGTAATGCAATATTTAATCGCAGGAGAACTGGGAAACGCCTTTTTGTAAAATTTATGTTTTCACATCGAACTTCTTAAATGATAAATCGACATGTCTTCTCTTGTAGATTCGCCACAGGTCTTCCACAGACGTTTCGGTGGGACTATGTCCACGTATATCTTCCTCTGTCCCCATGTCGCACTTTCCCAGAAAGTATTAAGTACTGCCTGCGTATCTCCAGCAGGAGATTAATGACACTTCCTATGAGCGGATATCTGACACATCGTCGAAGTATTTTTTGTGCGTCTCTGAGTATCGAGAGAAACTTTGTTACTTAAACCTTTTTCTGTCTAATATACGCCTATCCATGCATTCTCAGAATTTTATTGGCGTTTTTCTTGCAATCTTCGGGGCCGGTTTTTGACTTCATTCTGTCACCAGTTCAGTCACCAAAAAATAGGTCCAGAAAGTAGAGATTAATATTAAAGTGCTATGGTTTTTTACAAACACATTAAGTAACTGCTCCTGTTTCTGTATGAAAAATTATATCCTCCTATGACCTCCCAAGGCCGAGCGGAAACGAGGAATGCGTTCATTGAAGTTCTCCATCACGCGTTCACAAACACCTGGTACCCTTTCCATTTTATCCGTCAATTGGTGTATTGTTAGGGTTTGTTTACGTATACTTTTGATTTTGAAAATACCCACAAAAAAGGGCACGAGGTGTAAAATTGCATGATATCGCAGGCCATTGCTGGTTGCCACACAGCGAGAGAATTTTTTGAGGAATGTTTTCATTCAGCTGAGGAATCGTTTCACGGGATGCGTAACATGCCGCACCACCTTGTTAAAACCACGTATCGTCATTTTCATCAATAAGAGGGAAAAACCAATTCGAAAACATATTTCGGTAACGGTCACCGTTCAGCGTGATGGCAGCTCCGTTACCATTTTCAAAAAAGTACGAACCGATCACTCCTCCTGCCTGAAACCCATACCGCACAGTATGCGTCTCATCTTCCACAAACACTCGCGGATTTTCATTACCCCAGATTCTGCGTTCCGGCCTATTGACGTACCCACTGAGGTAGACGTACGCCTAATCTAAAAAAATTTTTCTTTTTCTGGTGTTCTGGTTCTGCGCTTGTGGAGCCGAGACCCATTGAGCAAATCGATGTCGCTTTCCATGATCTGCAGGCGTCAAATCTTGTATAAGTTGAATATTGTACGCATGTATTTTCAGATCCCTTAAAAATGGCTCTGATCACTATGGGACTTAACTACCGAGGTCATCAGTCCCCTAGAACTTAGATCTACTTAAACCTAACTAACCTAAAGACGTCACACACATCCATGCCCGAGGCAGGATTCGAACCTGCTACCGTAGCGGTCTCGAGGTTTCAGACTGTAGCTCCTAGAACGGCACGGCCACTCCGGCGGGCTCAGATCCTTTCAAAGGACTTCATGCAGTGAACTTGGTGATAAATTCAATTGTGGAGCTCGTCAGCGAACCGATGTTTTGGGTTCACGGTCACATTGTCACGCACGACAGCAATACTTTCTTGTGTTCGAACAGAACGTCATCGTCCAGTTTTCTTAACGTGTGACACAGAACCCGTACTCTCAAACTTCAGAATCAGCTTTCGAACTGACAATTCGGTTGGAGGAGCATTACGCCCGAGTGTCACACGCATTGAACGAACGGTTCCCGTGGGACTTTCACTGGTTTGTAGTAACGTTTTATGACTTTGATACGTTGTTCGGTTGTCACCTGCTCCATGACGAAAATAAACATAGAAAACAATGCTCTCTACACAAAATCTATCAGGCTACTAATGGAAAGGATCGCATATAACAAACATGAAAAAACCACGGCAGCCAAACATCACATCACAAAAGGATGCATGATTCAAATTCGTCCATATTTCCCGGAGACCCTGTAATTGTTCTCGTTTCCAACATCTTCCTTCCGACATTCTCCAATAAATTATCCTATTTTTCTAGTAAACAATGAGCACCATCGTGTAACCAAGAGTACGAAGTAGTACTGGCGCCTCCAGCAGCAACTGGGACTGCTGGATCATTTTGAGCATACATGTATACAGCCTGCGAAGCTTCTACATACAAAACATTTATAATCGAGATTTGAAGGGGAAATTCATGTATTTAGGATAACGAAGACATCAATAACATTAATAATAATAATAACAACAAATAACTTACCTGCGTCATTAGATGGTGCAGGAGAGGTAATTGAGAACATCACATACGAAATAAATTCTTTTTCTGCCTATGTAACTTCACTTTTGCTACTCTTCTCACCTGTTGTTCATTCTGCGTTTACAGGAGAACCTAGAATTAACTGGGTTTCTAAAACGCTTGGCAGAAAATGACTAAAGCGCACAATGATTGAAGTGTGGCGGACTGATATATGACCCAGTAAAGCAGCTGTAAAACTTAAATTTCATAACTTTAGCGGATTACTGTTAATGCAAGGTAAATAATAAAGCAATTTTCTTACCACTGTCAGTCACTCTCAGATAGGAAACTGTTTTCACACGCTAAATATTAGCCTAGAAACAATTCCTTCCTCTGTAAAAATATAGTGTTGCACTGAAACTACAACGAGGTAACCACTTTCGAACACTGGGAGATACGTAGTATGCAATAACAATTTGCTGTGGCTACGTGCGCTTTTGCGATTATGCGGTGTAGTTTACCACGTACAAAACACTCTGGTTATGTGGTATTTGATTGTTTTACTGTTTCCCGGTATTTTCACGTATTTTTTCGCTGTGTCATATATGCGGAAATATTTTCGTTCATTTTATTCTAAATAATTAAAAATTCAGCGCTCTGTCGGTACGAGCAGATGCACGGGGAATCAAAAATACACATACTTACTGAAAAACGCAAAAGCGTCGTGTTGTCAGTCACGCGGTATCGCGGTATAGTTTCGTACCCGACGATATTTTCGTATTCCATTTTTAAACGATGGCATTTCCGTTATGTTCTAGATTGTTTTTCTGAAACTAAGAAATTATTCTGGGAGATTATGGTTTTTCCAAAATAAAAACATGTTCAAATGTACAGTATGGTCAAGTACCTACAAACAAATTTTCGATTGTAATTTGCAGTAAATAAAATAGTATTAGCACTGCCTTTATTATCATATTAGTTACATTATTACTCTTTTACGTACCCATAATATGTTAGTGAAATCAAATTACATAGAAGTAACATAAATAAGTTAAAAGTTAAATGGACCTTGAAATAGAATCTACTGGAAATTATGACAAATTTCCGTTTTCAAGGCAGGTAAAATTGACATTATAAAGAAACTCAATTCATGTTCCATGGCACAAGACTTTCCTCTGTTTGAAGGTACAAGATGGTGCATGAACACCGTAGCACATCTGATCTGCCCACATTATACACAGTGATTCCGTTATGATGTTTAAAAGTTTCGGGGAATGTTGGAGAAGGTTGAATGTACGCATTTGAGAGCCCCTGTTTACTAGATAAGTTTTTCTTGTCGTGGTCTGGAACGACCGAGTCGAAATTTATAACCGAAAATAGTTCTGGGTGTCTTCTAACACAGACCCTTTGCTTTTCCTATTTTGGGAGGAAATGGTGAGGACCAAATTAAGGAAAAAGTGTCCAGTAAACATAGGGTCTAAATTTCATACGTTAAGCGCTGTGAGCACTACTTAATCTGCGTTATTGAGAAACGCATCTCTTGCACTGAACAAGTGCTTATATCCCATATGGTATGCATTTTAGAGCTTTTGTTTAGCATATATTTTTTTCTTGTTGTGGTTTGTGCTACCTCCACCAAAAATATGGAGAGCAAAGACCATGCAGCAAAAGTTGTCCGATGTCAGAGTTAACAGAGTGGTTTTCGCTCATAACTTCGGTCTCCGTTATTTCCGGAACAGGCTCCTTTAACTCAAAACGGAAGAGTGGAAGGTTTCTATATTAATTGGAAAGTATAACACTAGCCTGCCGTGAAACAAGCTCAAGTTACCCTCTGAGAGGATTTATAATTTTGACCGCACGTGTTTTTAATGGATAAAGGTATCGGGCTGTAATTATGAATATGGTGAAAGTAGCAGAAAAACTGAACAGACTTTAACCATGGGAATTAAAGTGATATAAAATTCATATATGAATGAAAAAAATGAACGGTCGCCAGCCTAATTGGGACACTAGTTGGGTAATATATATTTAAGAAAATGGGATAATGGTTATTACAGTTACTTTCATTAAACTTCTCTTTGAATAACATATTGGATACAACAAACTGACAAAGGGAATTCTGTGATATTACTTTTTTGTGTGTTCTGCCTTACGGCAGGTCTTGTCATGCGGGAAGTCTCGTGCTGCAGTCATGGACTGTGCGGCTGGTGCCGGCGGAGGTTCGAGTCCACCCTTGGGCATGGGTGTGTGTGTTTGCCCGTAGGATAATTTAGGTTAAGTAGTGTGTAAGCTTAGGGACTGATGACCTTAGCAGTTAAGTCTTATAAGATTTCACACTCATTTGAACATTCTTTGGGAAGCCTCGTCAGAGAGGTCCACCGCATGAGCGTCTAGGGAAGGGATTCCAGTGGCGGTTTCCCATTGCCTTCAACTGCTGATGATGAAATGATAATGAGGACAACACAACACCCAGGCCCTGAGCGCAGAAAATCTCCGTCAGCCGGAAAATATACATTACAAAACTCTAAATTTTCTGTCTCAAGTCAATGACCATAACTAACACAGAAGGTATTAAATCACAGTTTGCCTGGTATGTTACCACTTGGTGGCTCTCTGAATGCACATAAGTTGAAGCTTATCAGTTTATTCGGAATGTTGTTAGTCTAAACATCTTTGGATACTAAGCACATAAGTGATACGCAGTCTCTGATTAAGAGAGGTTACATTATTGATTAGAAAACTGGCAGTCATGTAGATTAGGGTCGAGTCGAATAACAGCCTTTTCCAGCTGTAGTTGTTGAGTCGTTGAGGGAGGGTTTTAGATCGTGGCAGAATGAGTAGCTTGGATGGCATATGTACCGCACCAAGATTTCTATTTGAGATGTTCCATAATGTGTAAGTTGTTTAACATTGTGTGAAGAGAGACAGCATTTCATAAAAGGGTAACTTATTTTGAGTTTGTTAGTTGCAACAGCGAGTTCAGTAAATAATCATAGATATCATTGTGTCCGGTAAATTCTACGTGTTGCTAATCACAGGGTACTGTCAGTCGTGTGTTCGGTATTCTAATTAGATTTCCACTATTTAGAATAGTTAAGTAGTAGGCATTGCCGATCTAAGGAAACACATTTTGTAATAGAAACATTTTGTGTGATTCAAAGGATTGAATATAATATCAAACTACTTTCTTCTATCGTTTATAAATACACTGAAGAGCCAAAGAAACTGGTACACCTGCCTAGTATTGTGCAGGGTCCATGCAGAAATGCCGCAACACGACGTCACGTGGACTCAACTAATGTCGGAAGTTGTGCTGAAGGGAACTGATACCATGAATGCTGCAGAGCTGTCCATATATCTGTTGGAGTACAAGGGGTGGAGATCTCTTCTTAACAATACATTGCAAGGCATCCCAGATATGCTCAATAATGTGCATGTCTGGGGAGTGTGGTGGCCAGCGGAAGTGTGTAAACTCAGATGAGTGTTTCTGGATGTATAGGATGTCGCATTGTCCTGCTGAAATTTCCCAAGTCTATCGCAATGCACAATTGACATGAATGGATGAAGGCGATCACAGGATTCTTACGTACGTGTTATCTGTCAGAATCGTATCTAGATTTGTCAGGGTTACCATATCACTCCAACTGTTCACGCCCGACACCATTATAACCCGTCCCAGTTTTAATAGTCCCTTGCTGACATGCAAAGTACATGAATTAATGAGGTTGTCTCCATACCCGTACACGTCCATCCGCTCGATACGTTTTTCCCGTATTTGCGTTTTTCCCGTATTTGCGTTTTTCCCGTATTTGCGTTTTTCCCGTATTTGCGTTTTTCCCGTATTTGCGTTTTTCCCGTATTTGCGTTTTTCCCGTATTTGCGTTTTTCCCGTATTTGCGTTTTTCCCGTATTTGCGTTTTTCCCGTATTTGCGTTTTTCCCGTATTTGCGTTTTTCCCGTATTTGCGTTCTTCCCGTATTTGCGTTCTTCCCGTATTTGCGTTCTTCCCGTATTTGCGTTCTTCCCGTATTTGCGTTCTTCCCGTATTTGCGTTCTTCCCGTATTTGCGTTCTTCCCGTATTTGCGTTCTTCCCGTATTTGCGTTCTCCCCGTATTTGCGTTCTCCCCGTATTTGCGTTCTTCCCGTATTTGCGTTCTTCCCGTATTTGCGTTCTTCCCGTATTTGCGTTCTTCCCGTATTTGCGTTCTTCCCGTATTTGCGTTCTTCCCGTATTTGCGTTCTTCCCGTATTTGCGTTCTTCCCGTATTTGCGTTCTTCCCGTATTTGCGTTCTTCCCGTATTTGCGTTCTTCCCGTATTTGCGTTCTTCCCGTATTTGCGTTCTTCCCGTATTTGCGTTCTTCCCGTATTTGCGTTCTTCCCGTATTTGCGTTCTTCCCGTATTTGCGTTCTTCCCGTATTTGCGTTCTTCCCGTATTTGCGTTCTTCCCGTATTTGCGTTCTTCCCGTATTTGCGTTCTTCCCGTATTTGCGTTCTTCCCGTATTTGCGTTCTTCCCGTATTTGCGTTCTTCCCGTATTTGCGTTCTTCCCGTATTTGCGTTCTTCCCGTATTTGCGTTCTTCCCGTATTTGCGTTTTTCCCGTATTTGCGTTCTTCCCGTATTTGCGTTCTTCCCGTATTTGCGTTCTTCCCGTATTTGCGTTCTTCCCGTATTTGCGTTTTTCCCGTATTTGCGTTCTTCCCGTATTTGCGTTTTTCCCGTATTTGCGTTTTTCCCGTATTTGCGTTTTTCCCGTATTTGCGTTTTTCCCGTATTTGCGTTTTTCCCGTATTTGCGTTCTTCCCATATTTGCGTTCTTCCCATATTTGCGTTCTTCCCATATTTGCGTTCTTCCCATATTTGCGTTCTTCCCATATTTGCGTTCTTCCCATATTTGCGTTCTTCCCATATTTGCGTTCTTCCCATATTTGCGTTTTTCCCATATTTGCGTTTTTCCCATATTTGCGTTTTTCCCATATTTATCTCATGAACCCATCCTACCGACCATTACCTTCTTCTAGTGAAGTTTTGCCACAAAATTCCCTTCTCCCATATTTGCATTCACCCTTTACTCATATGTCCATGGCCCCCTGCCCGCGGTATTCCTGCCTGTCCTATGAGGCGACTAAAAGGAGTCTCACGTTTCGGCCTTATGTGATGGTCCCCTCTCAGGTTTGACCTCCATCTTTCTAAATTTCTCCGAAGAGCGAGCCAATTGGGGAAGGGCGCCTTACATGGTGCACTGTAGCCGTCGTGCAATTAGACCTTTAGCCGGATTTCTCGTCGTTGCAATGGTGTCCCGCTCGTTTTCGATCTCTTGGGTGAGGATACGTCCCTGGGTGCGATTACCACGCTGCACTCTCCAGTGTTTCTTTTAACTGCGACGACGACCTTGGACATTTTTGCACCTAAGATCCATCACGGTAGCCAGTCCGTTGTGGTGGGGCCGCCATGTACCCTCTTGGTTGTAGCCCCCTGACAACACAGGGATCGCTCTACTGATGCCTGCGCCGTTAACTCCCCACGTATGCTAAGGAGTAGATGCCTCTCCTCCTGGGGTATCGGGACTCCCAGCAACAGCCATCCTGCCAGGTGGCCTTTGCTGTGGCTGGGTGGCGCCCGTGGGGAGGGCCCTTGGTCGGAGTAGGTGGCATCAGTGCGGATGACCCGCAATGAAGTGTGGTACATTATCTCTCGCTGGCGGCCAGCCGCCAGCAGTCTCTAAGCGTTCTCGGGCTCAATTTAATGCTCAGAAGTACGATCAGAAAACATTCCCCTCCCTGGCCACGCCGTGGGAAGAGCATAAGTCTCAGGATGGAGGTAACAGTTATTCGCCCCAATTCTTAGTTTGCACGAGAGCTGATGGGGAGTCTTTTCTCTCCACAAAGCCTCAGTTCTTCGTCGAGCATTTAGAGGACAGGTTTGGGGAGGTGGAGGGCTTGTCTAAAATGCGCTCTGGGTCAGTACTGATACAAACGGCATCCTCCGCCCAGTCACGCAGGTTACTTGCTTGTGACAAGTTGGGGGATGTTAACGTTACTATTACACCACATAAGAGTTTAAATATGGTCCAGGGTGTTATTTTCCATAGGGACCTCCTTTTACTGTCTGATGACGAGCTGCGCGCCAACTTAGAACGTAGAGGTGTTCATTTCGTCCGGCGCGTTCATCGGGGTCCGAGGGACAGTCAGGTTGCTACCGGTGCCTTCATCTTGGCCTTCGAGGGTGATACGTTACCGGAAAAGGTCAAGGTGACGTCAAGCCCTATATCCCTCCCCCGATGCGGTGCTCCAAGTGCTGGAAGTTCGGCCATATGTCTTCCCGCTGCACTTCCAGCCTCACATGTCGAGATTGCGGACGCTCATCTCATCCCGATACTCCATGTGCCCCGCCTCCCATCTGCATCGACTGCGGGGAGCACCATTCACCTTGCTCGCCTGACTGCAAAGTCTTTCAGAAAGAGCGCAAAATCATGGAATATAAGACCCTGGACCGGCTGACCTATACTGAGGCCAAAAGGAAATATGACAGACTCCATCCTGTGAGAATGACATCTTATGCAGCTGCTACAACGACTGTGCTAGCCCCATCAGATTCGAGACTTCCAGCCAGCTCGATAAGCAGTAAGACTCCTCCTGCCCCCTTGCCCGTGGGGGGCTCTACCCAACCGGTTGCTCCTGCACCACCTACCTCAGGAGCAACCTCCTCCCACCCGTCGGGGACGTCCGTCCCCGCTTCTCAACCAGAGAAGCGTCTAACTTCTTCGGCTACTCTCGCCCGTAAGGGTTCCCTTGGGACTCTCCCTTCACAGGGTTCCACCAGCGGGAAGGATGACGGCCGCCAGTGGCATAAGTCCTCACCTGCGGCCGGGCGTAGGGCTTCACGATCCTCCTCTGTCCCGGAGACTGAATCGGTGAAGCCTTCCCAGCCGGTGAAACCCAAGGTTCAGCGAGAGAAGTCCAAGAGAAAGACCTCTAACGCCAAAGAACTTGCGGTGGCACCAACCCCACCGCACCTTTCGCGCTCTGCGTCTGCGGATGAAGTCGAGATTCTAGCGTCCGCTGAGGACCATGATCTCGCTTGTCCCTCGGACGCCATGGATGCCTCTCGTACGGATACTGAATTGGTGGCAGTGAGTGAACAAGCGGCGTAAATTGCCTTCCCAGTCCTTTCACGCCTTTCTCAGCCATGGACAATATCATCCTCCAGTGGAACTGCGGCGGTTTTTTCCACCATCTAGCTGAGCTCCAACAACTTATCAGCCTTCACCCTTTCTTCTGCATTGCTCTTCAGGAAACTTGGTTTCCAGCAATGCGAACCCCCGCCCTCCGTGGCTATCGGGGTTGTTATAAGAATCGGGCTGCTTATGAAAGGGTGTCTGGTGGCGTCTGCCTCTATGACCTTCACACTCTGCACAGCGAGTCTGTCCCTCTCCAAACACCTTTAGAGGCTGTCGCTGTTCGGGTGTGGACGCCACAGGCTGTTACCGTCTGCAGTCTTTACCTTCCACCAGATGGTGATGTCTCGCAGCATGTCCTGGCTGCGCTGATAGCCCAATTGCCGCCACCTTTCTTGCTATTGGGCGATTTCAACGCCCATAACCCTTTGTGGGGTGGGTCAGTGGCAACAGGTCGAGGCGCCATCGTTGAGCATTTATTGTTGCAGCTCGATCTCTCGATTTTAAATGATGGTGCCTTCACACACTTCAGTGTGGCGCATGGCACATACTCCGCCATTGACCTTTCAATCTGTAGCCCTAGCCTATTACCGTCTGTCCAATGGAGTGTGCATGACGACCTGTGTGGTAGTGACCACTTTCCGAGCTTTCTGTCACTACCACAGCGTCACTCTTCTGGGCGCCCTAGAAGATGGGCTATGAATAAGGCTAATTGGGACTTGTTCTCCTCCACTGCCGCTCTTGAGCCTCTCTCTAATGACGACATTGATGCGGTGGTTCAATCGGTCACCACCGGCATCGTTACTGCCGCCGAATCTGCCATTCCCCGCTCCTCTGGGTCTCCTCGGCGGCGGACTGTGCCTTGGTGGTCGCCCGAGATCGCTGCAGCGATTACAGATCGCCGGCGGGCGCTACAGCGTCACAAGCGACATCCCTGCATTGAACACCTGATCACCTTCAAGCGGCTGCGTGCGCGTGCCCGCCGCCTTATCCGCCAAAGCAAGCAGGAGTGCTGGGAGCGGTACGTGTCCACCATTGGCCTCCATGTCACTCCATCGCAGGTCTGGGCCAAGATTCGACGCGTCTACGGCTATCGGCCACCTGTCAGCGTCCCTGCGCTCTCCCTGAATGGAGCAGTTTGTACTGACTCCGACGTCATTGCAAACCACTTAGCAGAGCATTTTGCTATGAGTCCGCTTCTGCGAATTACCCTAAGGCCTTCCGCTCCACTAAGGAGCGGATGGAACGTCGGAGCGTTTCGTTTCGCACCAACCAACCCGAATCGTACAATGTTCCATTCAGTGAGAGCAAATTCCGCAGTGCCCTTGCCGCTTGTCCTGATACCGCTCCTGGACTAGATAGCATCCGCTGCCAGATGCTGAAACACCTCTCAGTGGACTGCCAGCGACGGCTCCTCGACCTTTACAACCGTATTTGGGTCGAGGGTGAGTTTCCGTCGCAGTGGCAGGCAAGTATCGTTATCCCCATTCTGAAACCAGGCAAGAACCCTTTGGAGGTGGACAGCTACCGCCTCATTAGCCTCACCAACGTTCTTTGCAAGCTTCTCGAACGGGTGGTGAGCCGGCGCTTGACTTGGGTACTGGAGTCTCGGGGCCTTCTGGCTCCATCTCAGGGTGGGTTCCGTAAAGGCCGCTCCGCCGCCGACCATCTGGTGAGCCTGGAGTCGGCCGTCCGTACTGCCTTTGCCCGCCGTCAGCACCTAGTCGCTGTCTTTTTCGACATGCGGAAGGCGTACGATACGACATGGCGTGATCACATCCTTTCTACGCTTCATGAATGGGGTCTTCGGGGCCCTCTGCCGATCTTTATCAGAAATTTTCTGTCGTATCGTACCTTCCGCGTGCAAGTCGCAGCCTCATATAGTTCCACCCACGTCCAGGAGAACGGTGTGCCACAGGGTTCTGTTTTAAGTGTCTGCCTGTTTTTAATAGCCATTAACGGGCTCGCTGCGGCCGTGGGAAATTCTGTCTCTGCTTCCCTGTATGGTGACGACTTCTGCCTTTATTACAGCTTGTAACGTCTAGTAAGAAACAAAAACAACATATTATGTAGTAACGAGAAAATTATATGTATCATATTGTGTTATTGTATAAAATTATGTATTTTTTTTAATTATTTATTTTTGAGAATATCTGCGTCGGCGAGTAATGAAACCGCCACAGACGATAAATGTCGAACAAAGATTAAAATAAGTAACTAGTATATAATACGTGACGAATACCAATTTCTTTGTCTTCTTCATCTGGGAGTCGAGCGAGTAAGATATCCTGTGTCGTAGTAGCGAACGCTAGTGTAGCATTCTTTTGTCGAGACTAAGAGATGTACGCCATTACGTGTGAATTCATAAAGGTGTGTAAAAATTGAAATATTTAAATGTTTTAATAGAGTTATGTAAATGAAAACTTGCATTATTAATTGTTAAAGCTTGCTTGCCTACTATCCCATCCTGTTGAGACATTTTTCAGTTATACAAATATTATCTGTGGTGCTGAGCTGCGTGGCGAACGAAAGAGCCGCTGCCGCGGCGTATTCAAACGACTTCCAATATAGTCTATCATACCGCAAGGAAGCGGTAAAGTAACAGTAAAATAATATTATTTCTTTTAGCTCCCAGACTTGCAGTGCAGATCAGCAGATTTTATGATGTGTTGCAGGTTGATGTGGGCTGCTGATAGTATATAACTCACAGTACAAATAAGTTAATGTACCGTCAAAATCTAATAGGAATCTTGCTGTGCTCCGTTCTGGTCTGACAAACTTTATAGTGAAAACGTATTTTTTAATAGTCTCATGTTCTTGTGCTAGTCGTGGTATTGAATGGTGTTTTACCGAGAAACAAAATCCACTGCAAAATTTTGTTGTTGAACGGTCATACGAACTGTAACATCAGTGTTCATAACCAAGTAATTTCAATTTTCAATAACTATAAAGTAGGGAAGATATGTTGATTTTTAGAATGAGTTAGTCACGAAAAAACGTTCCTTTAATTGTAGGCCAGATACAGAACAATAAGATCTCAATATACATATTTTGCTTTGTTAAAAGGTAATGATGATAAAGAAATTCAAAGCACGGCATTACTGATATTTCGCGGCTCTTTTCGTACATGCGTTATTAAAAAACGCGAAAAGCTCTACTGGCATTGCAGCTGTTGAACGTCAGCTACAGGGTGCTATCCGCAAGGCGCAGTCTTGGGCTGTAGCTCATGGGTGCCAGTTCTCGGCAGCCAAGACCTGCGTAATGCATTTCTGCCGGCGACGCACTGTCCACCCGGAGCCGCGGCTTTATCTTGCCGGCGAACTTCTTTCAGTGGTGGAATCACACAGGTTTTTGGGGGTGGTTTTCGATGCCCGGTTGACTTGGCTGCCTCATATCCGGCAGCTTAAACAGGCGTGTTGGCGGCATCTAAACGCTCTGAGATGCTTGAGCCACACCCGCTGGGGCGCCGACCGATTTACCCTGTTGCGGCTGTACCAGGCGTTAATCCAATCCCGTCTGGATTATGGGAGCCTGGCTTATGGCTCAGCATCCCCCTCTGCGTTGCGGGTGCTGGACCCAATACTACACAGCGGGATCCGACTTGCCACTGGTGCCTTCCGCACCAGCTCTGTGGACAGCATCCTTGTTGAGGCAGGTGTCCCTCCACTGCGGGTACGACGCCAACAATTACTGGCTGCTTATGCTGCCCATGTTTTTACCTTGCCCGGGCATCCAAATTACTGTGTCCTGTTCCCGCAGTCAGTCGTCCATCTGCCGGACCGTCGGCCCCGGTCGGGTTGTCGGATCGCCGTACGCGTCAAGGAGCTTCTCTGCGGGCTTGGGTTTTTCCCTGTTCCACCTCCTTTCCGGGCGCCTCTGCGTACACCCCCGTGGTGTGTTCCTCGCCCTTGCCTTCGGCTCGACTTGGCACAGGGCTCGATGGACTCGGTCCCTCCAGAGGCCTTCCGCCGCCGCTTTTATTCCATCCTGGACACGTATCAGGGCTCTGGAATTGTTTACACCGACGGTTCGATGGTTGCTGGTCGTGTCGGGTATGCTCTAACTCTAGGGGACCATTCCGAACAACGGTCCTTGGCGGCTGGCTCCAGCGTTTACACTGCTGAGCTAGTCGCCATCTTTCGAGCCCTAGAGTATATCCACTCCTGCTCAGGTGAGTCCTTCGTGATCTGTAGCGATTCCCTGAGCGATTGTCCCCGTGTTTGCGATGGTCCCCGTGTTTGCGATTGTCCCCGTGTCTCATGAACCCATCTTACCAACCATATCCTTCTTCCAGTCAAGGTGTGCCAAAAATTCTCTTCTCCAATATTTGAGTTTTTCCATTACTCATGAACTCATGCTAACAACCGATTCCTTCTTTTAATCAAGTTGGGCCCCAAATTTATATACTCCCATATTTGCATTTCCCCATAATTTACATACAGGGAGTGAAAGGCTATTTGCAATTTGTACCGAAACTAGAGTGGGGTTGTGAGTGTGGGGTTGTGAGTGTGGGGTTGTGAGAGTGGGGTTGTGAGAGTGGGGTTGTGAGAGTGGGGTTGTGAGAGTGGGGTTGTGAGAGTGGGGTTGTGAGAGTGGGGTTGTGAGAGTGGGGTTGTGAGAGTGGGGTTGTGAGAGTGGGGTTGTGAGAGTGGGGTTGTGAGAGTGGGGTTGTGAGAGTGGGGTTGTGAGAGTGGGGGGGCACATAAGCGAAGCAGTGATTGAGAAGGGAGTGAAACAGGTTTGTTGCCTGTCCCCAATGATATTCAATTTGTGCTTTGGACAAACAGTAAAGTAAAAGAAATAAAAGCTTGATGTTTGCCTATGACATTGTAATTCTATCAGAGACAGCAAACGACTTGGAAGAACAGCTGAACAGAATGGACAGTGCCTTAAAAGGTGTATATAAGGTGACCATCAACAAAAGCAAAACGAGGGTAATGGAATGTAGCCGAAATATTTCAGTTGCTGCTGAGAGAATTAAATTAGGAAATGAGACACTTGAAGTATTATATAAGTTTAGCTATTTGGGCAGCAACGTAAATGAGGATGTTCGAAATAGAGGAGATACAGACTGGCGATGGCAAGGAAAGCGTTTTTGGTGAAGAGGAATTTGTTAACGTCGATTATAGATTTAAGTATCAGGTGTAACTGAGGAAGAATAAGGGGAGCCAGCCCACATTCGCCGAAGCAGATGGAAAACCGCCTTGAAAACCATCCACAGACTGGCCGGCACGCTGCACCTCGACACTAATCCGCCAGGCGGATTCGTGCCGGGGACCGGCACGCCTCCGCGTCCGGAAATCAGTGCGTTAGATCGCACGGCTAACCGGGCGGGCTTGCAGTAGTTACTCGGAGATAAAGAAACTTGCACAGAATAGAGTAGCATTAAGAGTTGCATCAAACCAGTCTTTGGACTGCAGACCACAATATTAACAATTTACAACCAGCCATATAAATTTCATATAAATTACCATCACATTCCTAAAAAGCGATTTGCGTAAATAAGTTCGTATTCTAGAGCAGGGTAGCTACATAGATTCCAGATCGGAATATGTAATTAGAATTTAAAAATCAAACACTTTTCAGAGGGTTGCAGAGAAATGCAGTCGTGGTCTAGGGGTAGTGTATCTGATTAGTAACGATAACGTCATCCGTTCTGGCTTCGAATTGCGTCAGTGCTTAAATTTTGACTAATATACATCATTGGTGGCCGAAGACTTCTGGCACAAAAAGTCACCCTCATTCTGCCAACGGCTTTGTCAAGTAGGGCGGAAGAGCGGGCAGAGGTTCAGGGCACTCTCTTGTCCTAGGGGTAGCAAATTGCCCACGAAGGCATTAGAATCAGAAATGATCAACGGCAAGAAGATGCAGAAGGCAGCGGAAAACTCTGTATTAAAAACATAACCTGTATCCATAACACATGTCATGATGATCTCTCCACTGGCTAAAGAAGTAGGCCCCCATTCGGATTTCCAGGAGGTGAAGTCCAACAGGGAGGTGACGATAAGAGAGAGACTGAATAATCAACATAAGGATAACGTTCTACGAGATGAGGCAAGGAATGTTAGAAGCTTGAAAGTAGTAGGGAAACTAGAAAATCTTAAAAGGGAAATGCAGGGCTCAATCTAGATTTAGTAGGGAACACAGAAGTGAAGTAGAAAGAAGACAAGGATTTATGGTCAGATGAATATAGGGTAATATCAACAGCAACAGAAAATTGTATAACAAGAGTTGTTATTGTTGTTGTGGTCTTCAGTCCTGAGACTGGTTTGATGCAGCGATCTATGCTACCCTACCCTGTGCAAGCTTCATCTCCCAGTACCTACTGCAGCCTACATCCTTCTGAATCTGCTTAGTGTATTTATCTCTTGGTCTTCCTCTACGATTTTTACCCTCCACGCTGCCCTCCAATACTAAATTGGTGATCCCTCGATGTCTCAGAACATGTTCTACCAACCGATCCCTTCTTCTAGTCAAGTTGTGCCACAATCTCATCTTCTCCCCAATTTTATTCAATACCTCCTCATTAGTTATGTAATTTACCCATTTAATCTTCAGCATTCTTCTGTAGCACCACATTTCGAAAGCTTCTATTCTCTTATTGTCTAAACTATTTATCGTCCACGTTTCACTTCCATACATGGCTACACTCCATACAAATACTTTAAGAAACGACTTCCTGACATTTAAATCTATACTCGATGTTAACAAATTTTTCTAACAAGAGTAGGATTCGTTACGAACAGGAAGGTATGGCAGAGAGTGTATTACTATGAACAGTTCAGTGATAGAGATGATCTTAGCAGAAAACCAACACCGACAACGACAGTTAAGGTATACTTTCCGAAGTCGCAAGCTGAAGGATGAAGAGACGGAGAAAGTATATGAGGATATTGAAAGGTTAAATTATTAAGAGACATGGCTACAAAATGACTGTTCACGTTGGTGTTTAGAATGTATGAGTCTGGCGACATACCATCTGACTTTCGAAAAAATATCATCCACACAATTCCGAAGACCGCAAGAGCTACCAAGTGCGAGATTTATCGCAGAACTAGTTTAGCACCTCACGTATCAAAATTTTTGACAAGAAAAATGGTTCAAATGGCTCCGAGCACTATGGGACTTATCTTCTGAGGTCATCAGTCCCCTAGAACCTAGAACTACTTAAACCTAACTAACCTAGGGACATCACACACATCAACGCCCGAGGCAGGATTCGAACCTGCGACCGTAGCGGTCTCGTGGTTCCAGACTGTAGCGCCTAGAACCGCTCGGCCTCACCGGCCGGCTTCTGACACGAATAATATACTGAAGAATGTAAAAGAAAATTGATAAAGTGCTAGATGACGACCAGTTTGGCTTTAGAATAGGAAAATCTGAGGAAGAAATTTCTGAGAATGTAGGTTTGGAGCATAGTATTATATGGCAGTGAAAGGTGGACTGTGGGAAAGCTGAACAGAAGAGAATCGAAGCATTTCAGATGTGATGTCACAGATGAACGTTGAAAATTAGGTGGACTCATAAGGTAAGGTTCTGCGCAGAATCGGAGAGGAAAGGAATATGTGGAAAACACTGAAAAGGAGAAGAGACAGGATGATAGGACATCTGTTAAGGCACGAGAGAACGACTTCCATGGTAGCAGAGGGAGCTGGAGGGGCAAAAACTGTTGAAGAAGCAGAAATGGGAATACATCCACCAGTAGATAATTGAGGATGTAGATTGCAAGTGCTATACTAAGTTGAAGAGGCTGGCACAGGAGACGAATGTGTGTGTGTGTGTGTGTGTGTGTGTGTGTGTGTGTGTGTGTGGTATCAAACCAGTCACACGACTAGTGACTCAAAGGAGAGAGAGAGAGAGAGAGAGAGAGAGAGAGAGAGAGAGAGAGAGAGAGAGAGAGAAAAGAAAACGACGGTGTTGGCCGAATGCTGAATGTGGACAGCAGTGAGTCGCCAGGTTGTTCCGCACGCTTACCTGCTCCCACACCTCTGTCCTGTCGGGTCTCTTTGCCTGCCGCGCATAAATGGATGCCGTTAACTGTCTGGCCGCTCTACCCGGCGGCCATATATTTATGCGCATAGCCGCAAAAGTGTAAGGTCTCTACTGATCAATGCACATACTGTTCAGTTTGCTATCACATTCCCTCTTCACGCAATATATTCCCCCCCAGGGGATCCACAACTCTTTTGTGGATACGTGTGTAGCGAGCACGGGACCCCGAGCTAATGTGGCCTTCCTTCTTTTCCGGGCTGCATACCCCCCCTTTCCGTATCCTTCCCCATGCCCCATCTTCGCCCCCCCCCCCTCACCTCTGGATCTTTCCTTCCCTTTCTCCCCCTATGGGAGTATGGTTTGTGCCTACGTCCGGAGACGGACGCTTGTAAATGTACCGCACTTTTCGCCTTCCTTGCTTGTATGTCTTCATCTTTCTTCGTCCTTCTCTTTTCCTTACCTCTTCTCTTTACCTCTTCTCTTTACCCTTTTCTCCGCTGCGGCGTTTGAGACCTCTCTACTTTCCTTTCCCTGTCTCTTTCTTCCTCCCTGTGCGTGTCTGAAGGCCGACCCACGCACTTCCATGCGTAGCCGGTGACAGGGTAACGCGTAATTCCCCGCCCCGGGTAGACAGGTAGGACACGTACGTACCCCCTGGTAACGGCCAGGCCCAGGGAGGGGTGATTACCCGAGCTGATACCTTCCGAAGGTGCCGATCGGTCCCTCTGTCCGTTTGTCGGGAGGTGTGACCTGAGGTGTGAACAATTACCTAAGGCAGGTGTGCCCTCGGTGAGGGCCCCCACAAGGAAGGAGCGCGCCATCGGAGACGCCGGTAATCATGGGGGATTCTTCCGCAATGGTTTCCTCACCTTCCACTATGTCTGTTCATAAACGTAAGTTCACTGAGTCTCAGCCACAGACGGTTCTTCCATCGTTGCCACAGTTCCTTGTTGTTTCTCGGTCTGACGAAGGTCACGACTTTTCCACGGTCAACCCTTTCATTATTCAGAAAGGTGTCGACGCAATTGCGGGTCCTGTAAAGTCTTGTTCCAGATTACGGAATGGCACCCTGTTGTTGGAAACACACAGTGCCCTCCAGGCTCAAAAATTGCTGCGTACTTCTCTGCTCCACACCTTCCCTGTCCGGGTGGAACCGCACCGTACCTTAAATTCCTCGCGTGGAGTCGTTTATACACGCTCCCTCGATGGATTGTCTGACGAAGAAATTCAGCACTACCTGTCTGACCAGGGCGTCACAGCTGTTCATCGGGTTATGAAAAGGGTTGACTCGAACATCATTCCAACCTGCACTGTCTTCTTGACATTTGACAAAGTTCAACTCCCATCAAAAATCAAAGCAGGCTATGAGATAATTTCCGTTCGCCCTTATGTCCCAAACCCTACGCGTTGTTATTGATGTCAGCGGTTCAATCACACCAGCCAGTCCTGTTCCAATCCGGCCAAATGTGTTACGTGTGGCAAGGATGCCCATGAGGGTGCTTGTCCACCTCCATCCCCTCGCTGCATCAACTTTATGGGTGACCACGCTGCTTCCTCTCGAGATTGCCCCGTTTTTAAGGACGAAACACTCATCCAGGAAATAAGAGTGAAGGAAAAGGTGTCGACCTTTGCTGCTCGAAAGTTACTCGCCAGTCGACAGCCCACTGTGCCTCAGAAAGGAAAATACAGCACTGTCCTTGCTTCTCCTCGGCCAACAAAGGAGGCGGCCACGCAGACTTGCGACCTCACCTTTAGTACCACGGTCGTCAGATCGGCCAGCGCAAAGATCGCCCGTTCAACCTCACCACTTTCGCCTGCCCACTCAATGGCTCACCCTTCGTCGGGTTCTGCTAAATCTCGAGCCCAAAAGTCAATCGCCAAGTCTTCGAAAAAAGAGCATTCTCGTGAAGAGTTTTTACGTACCGCAACTTCACAACCATCGGTTCCTCCTTCATCTAAACATCATACTTCCAAGAAGGCTACGAAGAAACACAGTTCCTCTCCTTCTCCGCCAAGGCGTGTCCCATCTACAGCACCACCTGGCGGAAATCGCCCTCGGCCGTCTTCTGTGTCGCCGAGGCGCACTGCTGGTGGCCGGTTAACTGGCCGATCGTTGGTGGCTGGAGCTGCTCCTGACCAACCTATGGATCAGGATCTTCTGCCTTCGACTGAATGCCATTCCATGCTGTCGGTCGCAAGCTCTGAGCAGTCGTTGAGTTGACAGCACCCTTGGTCACGTTCCTCCATTTTTTGTTCACCCTATGTCCATTATCCACTGGAATATCCGCGGCATTCGAGCCAATCGGGATGAATTGTCGATCCTCTTACGATCCTACTCGCCGGTCATCTTCTGTCTTCAGGAAACAAAGCTGCGTCCCCATGACCGCCTTGTTCTCCCTCGTTTTCAGTCCGTCCGATATGACCTCCCCTCTGTTGAAGGCACTCCAGCCCATGGAGGACTCATGATTCTGCTCCACGATACTCTCCATTATCACCAAATCCCCTTAAACAGTTCCTTCCAAGCTGTCGCCGTCCGTCTTTCCCTTTCTGGATACACGTTCTCTCTTTGTACGGTATACATTCCATCATCCACACCAATGGCACGAGCTGATCTCCTTCATCTTCTTGGTCAGCTTCCACCCCCACTATTTGCTGGTTGGGGACTTCAATGCCCACCACCCGCTTTGGGGATCTCCACATCCTTGTCCACGTGGCTCACTATTGCTAGACGTCTTCCACCAAGCGGATCTAGTCTGCCTCGACACTGGGGTCCCCACATTTTTGTCTGCCTCCACGACAAATTATCTCATTTGGACCTTGCGGTCGGTACTGTTCCGCTAGCTCGGCGCTTCGAATGGTTCGCCCTTGATGATACACACTCGAGTGACCACTTTCCATGTGTTCTTAGACTGCAGCCTCAACTGCCATATATGCGCTCGCGACGCTGCAAGTTTGCCCAAGCCGATTGGACACTTTTTTCGTCTCTAGCGACATTCGATGACCGTCGCTTTCCCAGCGTCCACGATGAGGTCACACATATTACCGACGTTATTCTCACAGCTGCGGAACGTTCAATACCACGCACCTCCGAATTGTCCCGGCGCCCCCCAGTTCCTTGGTGGAACGAGGCATGCCGTGACGCAATACGTGAGCGGCGACGTGCTCTTCGCATTTTCCGTCACCATCCAACTTTGGCAAACTGTATCCGATATAAGCAGCTCCGTGCGCGATGCCGTCGCGTCATCCGCGATAGCAAGAAGGCAAGCTGGAAATTCTTTATTAGCTCATTTAACACCTTCACTCCCTCCTCGGAAGTTTGGAGTCGGCTTCGACGGTTCTCAGGCGCGCCTAGTTTCTCCCCGGTCTCTGGGCTCACTGTCGCGCATGATACCTTAGTGGACCCCGTCGCAATTTCTAACTCATTGGGTCAGCACTTTGCTGAGATTTCGAGCTCTTCAAATTACCCGCCAGCGTTTCTCCCGAAGAAACGTGCAGCGGAAGTGCGACATCTTGCTTTCTCCTCTCAAAGTCGCGAAAGCTACAATACTGCTTCCTCCATGCGGGAACTCCAACATGCCCTCTCTTCTTCTCGTTCCTCCGCCCCAGGACCGGATGGTATCCATGTCCAAATGTTGTTGCATTTATCAACCCATAGCCTGCGTTACTTCCTTCGCCTTTACAATCGAATTTGGACCGACAGTACCTTTCCCAGGCGATGGCGGGAAGCTATTGTCGATCCCGTTCCGAAACCTGGAAAGGACAAACATCTCCCCTCTAGCTATCGCCCCATTTCTCTCACGAGTAGTGTCTGTAAGGTTTTGGAGCGTATGGTGAATTACCGTTTAGCTTGGTGGCTGGAATCCCGCAGTCTTTTAACACCAGCCCAATGCGGATTCCGAAAGCATCGTTCTGCCGTTGACCATCTTGTTGCTCTCTCCACTTATATCGTGAACAATTTTCTCCGGAAACGCCAAACGGTAGCAATATTTTTTGATCTGGAGAGAGCATACGATACCTGTTGGAGGACAGGCATCCTCCGCACACTGTTCTCTTGGGGCTTTCGAGGCCGGCTGCCCCTTTTTCTTCGCGAATTTATGGCAGAGCGCACATTTAGGGTGCGGGTGAACACTACTCTCTCCCGTAC
The DNA here is from genome assembly GCF_021461395.2 of Schistocerca americana. NCBI lineage: Eukaryota > Metazoa > Arthropoda > Insecta > Orthoptera > Acrididae > Schistocerca > Schistocerca americana. Next base: position 437,583,798 of record NC_060124.1, on the reverse strand, counting down.
TTTCTCCCAAGAAAACGGGGTACCCCAGCGCTCTGTGCTGAGTGTTGTACTGTTTGCCATCGCCATTAATCCAATTATGGATTGTCTCCTTCCGGATGTCTCGGGCTCCCTCTTCGTGGACGATTTTGCGATCTACTACAGCTCTCAACGGACCAGCCTGCTTGAAAGACGTCTTCAAGGATGTCTCGATCGCCTCCACTCGTGGAGCATCGAAACCGGCTTCCGTTTCTCACCCAGTAAGACCATTTGTGTTAATTTTTGGCGACGTAAGGAGTTTCTTCCGCCCTCCTTACATCTAGGTCCTGTCAACCTTCCGTTTTCCGACGTCGCTAAATTCTTGGGTCTTATGTTTGACAGAAAACTGTGCTGGTCCTCCCACGTTTCCTACCTTTCGGCTCGCTGTCTGCGTTCCCTTAACACCCTCCGTGTCCTGAATGGTACCTCCTGGGGAGCGGACCGAGTGGTCCTTCTCCGCCTCTATCGCGCCTTAGTGCGCTCGAAATTGGATTATGGAAGCATAGTCTACTCCTCTGCTCGGCCGTCTATTCTTCGGCGTCTCGACTCTATCCACCACCGTGGATTACGTTTAGTGTCTGGAGCTTTTTACACCAGCCCTGTGGAAAGCCTTTATGCTGAGACTGCTGAACCTCCACTGTCCAATCGGCGGGCAGTCCTTCTGAGTCGTTATGCTAGCCATCTGTCTTCCATGCCTGCTAATCCAGCCCATGACCTTTTTTTCGACACCTCCTTTGATGTCGGGTATGCAGGCCGCTCCTCCTCCCTACTACCCTCGGGAGTCCGCTTCCGTCAACTGCTCCATTCTCTTTCCTTCCGCTTTCCTAAAACCTTCTTGACAACTTGGGGTACAGCACCGCCTTGGCTCCGTCCCCGGATCGATTTGCTCAGAGACCTATGTCAATTTCCCAAGGATGGTACCCCTACACTTGTCTACCGTCGGGCATTTGCTGCTCTATGTGCACAAATGACGGAAGCCACATTTATTTACACCGACGGCTCGAAAACATCGTTAGGTGTAGGGAGTGCCTATATTGTTGGCAACACCCCAAATCACTTTCGGCTTCCCGACCAGTGTTCGGTTTATACTGCGGAGCTTTACGCTGTTCTCCAGGCTGTCCACTACATCCGCCGCCATCAGCGGATACAGTACGTAATCTGCTCAGATTCTCTCTCTCAGCTCTCTCAGCTCTCTCCTAAGTCTCCAAGCTCTTTACCCTGTGCACCCTCTGGTCCACCGGATTCAGGACTGTCCGCGCTTGCTCCACCTGGGGGGCGTCTCAGTGGCGTTCCTCTGGCTCCCGGGACACGCTGGTATCTGTGGGAATGAGGCGGCTGATATAGCGGCCAAGGCTGCAGTCTCTCTTCCTCGGCCAGCTATTCAGTCTCTTCCGTTTACCGATCTACGGAGCGGTTTATGTCGCCAAGTTGCTCATTTATGGCATGCGCATTGGTCAACACTTCCCCATAATAAATTGCGGGAAGTGAAAGCCCTTCCTTGCGCTTGGACCTCTTCCTCCCGAACGCGTCGTCGGGAGGAGGTAATTTTAGCTAGACTCCGGATAGGGCACTGTCTTTTTAGCCATCGACATCTTTTAAGCGGTGATCCTCCCCCACTCTGTCCCCACTGCTCTCAGCTGTGGACGGTCAGACATCTTTTAATTGAATGCCCCTATTTTAATCCGTTACGCTCCCGTCTACAGCTATCGCCTGATCTATCGTTGATTTTAGCAGATGACACGCGCTCTGCTGACCGCGTTCTACAGTTTATTAGTGACAGTGAAATGACGTCAGTCATTTGATTTTTTTTTTGGGGACAACCAACCCCTTTCTATAGTGGATTTTTAAGCATTCCTTCTGCCTTTAGTTTCTCAAATTTTATGACTTTGTTCCCCTTGCTGCTGATTTTAAATTTCGTTTTTTCCTGTTTCCTACGTCACGGGCTGGGCGCTAATGACCACAGAAGTTTTGCGCCCTAAAACCACAAACAAAATAAAAAAAAACGCAATATATTCGAACTGTGAACTTCGTCTGAAATATTACACATTAGCTTTCACAAAATAAAAGTCCCGCAATCTTGAATCTCTAAGATCAGCAATCGCCGGAAATATTTCGAACTACAGCCATACATACTTTAATGTCGTAAAAATGGGCACAGTGGCTATATTTCCACAAGTGCGGTCATTTATTGCTCAGCTCCTGACGCAATCTTCACAAGAAGAACAGGTCGTGTACAAGTTTCCTGTTGAACGAACGACACGAGCTTGAAGTATGGCATAAAGTACTTTTGTGAAGATAAATGAAACAAGCAGCTGTGTTACAATCCAACGATTTTTATCCAAAACATGCTACCAGTTTCGATGCTAGAAAGCGTTATCTTCAGGCCCCAGCGTAATTTGTCATCAACGTAAAAACCAATATGCTGGTATACACGCTTAAGAAATCGTACTGCTTCCAAAATGAAGGACGAAGTAAGTAGGACATCAAAAGCAGACTAGCAATGGAAAAAGGGCACTCCTCGCCGAGAGAAGTCTGCTAGTGTCCAACATAGGTCTTAACTTGAGGAAGAAATTCCTGAGAATGTACGTTTGGAGCATAGGTTGTATCGTAGTAAAACACCGACTGTGCAAATCCCGAACAGAAGAGAATCGAAGCATTTGAGATGTGGTGCCAAAGACGAATGATGAAAATTCGGTGGACTGATAGGGTTCCGAGTTCGAGTCTCGGTCCGGCACACAGTTTTAATCTGCCAGCAAGTTTCATATCAGTGTACACTCCACTGCAGAGTGAAAATTTGATTCTGTACTCCCTCCATTTGACGACTCTGTTGGCTACGGTCGCAGGTTCGAATCCTGCCTCGGGCATGCATGTGTGTGATCTCTTTAGGATAGTTAGGATTAAGTAGTTCTAAGTTGTAGGGGACTGATGACCTCAGAAGTTAAGTCCCATGGTGCTCAGAGCCATTTGAACCATTTGAACGACTCTTGCGGTCTTTGTCACTGAGGTTCGTACGTTGATGGCAGATTACGCTTGTGGCCTGAAGATGACGCTTTGTGGCGTCGAAACCGGAAGCATGTCTTGATGAAACGACGTTGGATTACAGTACATCTCTTGGTTTTAATTATCATTATTCAAGTACGTAATGCCTGACTGCTGTCCAACTGTCCTCTATGGATTACCAGGGACACTGACATTTGTCAGAGATTAGTTAGAAGTCTTAAAGAAAAGTATAAGCTCGCTAAAATAAAGCTTCCTACAAAATGTCATACTCTTCCACTAATCGATTAAGACCACTTCTTTAAATTCAACTGTCTCCAATTACAAATACGTTAGAATTGTTAGATGCCATATGTGCAGCATAAAACTCATTATGTGTGAGGGGTTAAAATCACTTAAAAAAGCATTTCTGTCCTACACACATGCTGTGTTAGATGCTGTAGCACCACCATGGAAGCAGGCGCGCACACACACACACACACACACACACACACACACACACACACACACACACACACACACACACACACACACACACTCATGAGTAGACCAAAACATCCGTACATCAGAGGCAGTGAAGCATCTGGCTTATTTCTAGATGGCGAGCTGGTGGCCAGTGACGCAAAAAAATCAGTGCAGAAGAAAGGCAGGAAGACTTTGGGCTCAGCTGGTGATTTACTATACCTCAGGGACAAGAGCTAGCTTTGGTTTACATGGCCGGGAGCTGTTCTTCAACAAAACAAAAAGGTACCATAGCTGCCAAAGGCATCTGAGCTGGGCTGCAGCATCTATGAGGAAAGTCAACACTGGCTGATGAACTGACATCGTTCTGCAAGCTCCCATCGCTAGACCCAATTCTTGATAGTGTCAAACTCAATACTGATGACATAGTGCTTTAGAACCAGCGAGTCTCCTGAAGGCCTGCAATCAGACACTGCCGGCCTCATAAAAACCAATGACATATGTTGACAACCAACACATTGGGCCCAGGCCAGTACAGCTGTTCACTTGTCTGCCTGGGTAGGCAGACTCGCTGGTGCTCACCATCACTAGCATATGTGACATTGTAGCTAAGGTCATCTTCCCCATACTGAGGCACTGGCATGATTTAACACTCCACAGCTCATGAGCAGCTAATCTATCTGCCGCCACTGCTGGATCATCAGCTTGGCAGAGTCCAGCGCTAATGCTGCTTCTCTAACAAGGTGACACGTGGCTGTGGGGCTAATGGTGCACCACTAAACATCCCGTAAATAGGCGTGTGACTGTGGGAACATGGGACATAGCCGAACACTGCCACTGTTTATTAATCCAAAAGTAGTAAAAATCCAGATTAATAATGAGGTTTTTGTGAGTGACCAACTGCCGCAACTCAGCCGTGCCGCTGTAGAGGTAATCCACCACTAGGTCAGCAGCAGGACCAGGTATCTCATCCGCAACTGCAACTCAAGGTGCCAGCACTCTGGAGATGAGATTTAGTTGCCTCAAGGAAGCTCAGGCAGTATTATGTGGATGAGTCAGTACAAGATATTTATCGTGGTTGATATGGACAATATGTCTCATCACGAGCAAAGTGTGTGGCTCAGTTTTAGAAGGGTGTAGGGTGTTAACCATGTTTAGTGATTCAGGAGATGAACCTAAGATTTGATGAGAAGTGCTATGATAGTCTCGTATATTAATTTTGCTTCTCATGATTCGTCTTTGCTGCTTCTGTGTTGTATTTATTGAAGAGAGTATGCAAAACGGCAGAATCTGGGAACTGTAGTACTTTGCATTGTTTGGAATTGTCAGTGTATTTTGTTTTGAGCAAATGGTTCGTTAGGTCTAAGCATATATGGCAGGTAATATGAACACCTGCTCAAAGGGAGAAGTGATATTACATTCAAGTTCCCTTCTCGTCGATCTGTTTCGTTTTCGTCGTTTGTTATTGTTTGAGTATTGACAAGGATGAATCTGTTGAGGGCTGAGCACCTATGTATCAGAAGCTTGCAGTAATTTTAGCACCAGGCAGCAACTTGCACAGTAGTAGACCATACAATTGGTTGACACGGGCTGTTGAAATAGAACAGCGGTTCATTGCGCACGATGGGTGGAGGATATTGGGAAAACTTAGCGTTAAAATTGCTGTCCGAGCAACATGACAGAATTAACCTTCAGCGATGCATTGAGGAACTCAGAGATACAGTATTCGAAACTGGGGAAACTGTCGCTAATGAAATACTGTCGCAAAGTCTGTCTTAAGGGTCAAACCAGATGAACTGCGGACAAAATCATTAAGTTTTAATTCGCATGTTACAGTGCCATTGGGCATCAGGATGTAGTTGTGGGTTAGTGGGGTACAGGAAAGTGTAGCACTGCATCAATAATGCATTCTGTGATCAGCATTACAGTTATGGAAGTAAGTGAAAACACCTGCCAGGCTACTGCGTGTAGTAGCACTGTATTTGGTTTATGTGTGAGGATTATTTCAGGGGATGATTACTGGACAAACGTAACGGAAACTATCGTCGCAGGGACAAAGTTCCGAATGCTGAACCAAAAGGGAGGAAGAAGAAACCATCACACAGACGAAGGGGAATGCATAGCATAAGAGATCAATATGATACGACCATATACTGTTAAAGACGATGGATGATTTGTTATGGATGGTTTATTAGGAGACAAAAACTTGTCGAGTATTATTTTTAGTTTGGTTCTAATTTTCAGTTCGGTACTTCACATGACCATTTATTAAGATTTGTGGTAAGAAGAATATGCTTATCTGTTTAGAGCAGTCGTGCTAGACAAGCACTTGGATAGATGACCATCCGGTCTGCGGGGTGCTGTTGGCAAGTGGGGTGCACTCAGCTCTTGTAAGGCAAATTGAGGAGCTACTTGATTGAGAAGTAGCAGCACTAGTCTCATAAACTCACATACGGACGGGAGAGCGGTGTGCTGACCACATGCCCCTCCATATCAGCATCCAGTGACGCCTGTTGGATGAGCATGACACCTCGGCCGGTCGCTACCGTTGTGCCATCATGGACTTTTCGTGCGGCGTTTAGTTTAGTTTTTATATTCTCTTCGGTGATTAAAATGTTGTACATTCTTTTCATTTGTTCCTTAATGGATCTATGAGATTAACGGTAAGTTATAGTGACTTCAAGCGATTTTTGTATGATGAAATGAAATGATCGTATGGTATTGTTGGCCGGGAGGCCCCATGCGGGTAAGTTCGGCCGCCGTATTACAAGTTCTTTTTAGTTGACGCCACTTCGGCGACTTTGCGCGTCAATGATGATGAAATGATGATGAAGAACACACAACACCCAGTCATCACGAGGCAGAGAAAATCCCTGACCCCGCCGGGAATCGAACCCTAGACCCCATGCGCGGGAAGCGAGAACGCTACCGCAATACCACGAGATGCGGACTTTGTATGATGATAGGTAGAGGATGTAAGCAATTTACAGCACCATGAAGATTTTCCAGTGGTTTCGTGGACTCGTGGGAGCCAAAATTGGCATCTGTATTTCATTTTGTGTAATTTTGTTGCGAATATATCAAGCCACTGTACTAATAAGAAGTTGCTAAGGGATTACAAACCGAGGGAAAACATAGGTAAGGTCACACTATTAGTGTGCAAGTGAAGCTAGCGGGCTAATATCATAGGGAAGAACGAAAACAAACACCTTCCAGCAAGGCAATAACGTTACTGGTGGATTTCGATGTGAGGGGATGAGAGCCTGAACGACACAAAAATGTCGATGAAGCAGCAATAGGAGTAAGACTCCGGGATCGGAAACCCAGACCTCGGAACTGCGAATTTGTTTTGGTGTACGTGGTTGGGAGCGGTGCTTCGGCAAAACTTGGGGGCACTGTACCCCCTCACTTTTAGCTACGGTCACCTGAGTCTGCCGCAGTGTCTCAGAGAGTAGGACTAGACTGGATGAAGGCGTGACGTGGTTCTGCAGACCGCCATCACCAGACTAGTTCTTCTAGCAGCAAATACAATGCTGGCAGGTTAGCGCCCAGTTGGCTTCCTACAGGCTTACTATCAGAGGCTCCCCCTTCGTGGTCTCCTTTTTGGGCCTAAGGCAGTGTAAGCTCTCGGTCTTCTAGCGTGGGCAGGCAGACTAAGACGCTGCTTTTGATGTCCATGTGCTAGAGGCCATCGCTTCCTTGCTAGGGCACTGACATGATTCCGTGCGCCATAGTACGCGAGATCCTGGGCATACAGGCTGTCTTCCCTCTACCCCACGAGTTCCCACTGCTGCCGGATCAGCTCCTCTGGGCAGGTGGCACGTGCCCACATGGCAACTTGCTAACGGTGCACCACTCCACAGGCTGTAAACTGAATCCACTGTGGGGTTCGTGGGCATTTCTGGTCATCGTCACAGTCATGGACATTCTTGTGTGATCACAGTTGTAATAATATGTCTGATTAATAGTGACATTTCGATGAGTGATAAACGGCCATCATCTTAATAACAATCCACTGCCTCAACTAAGCCCTGACACAGCTAAGGTAATGTACCCAAGGCCTCAACAGTAGGATGATTGGAGTGTAACGTATCGTACACTGAGAACTTTAGAGACTAAACACTAGCTCACACCGACGGGATCATAGCAAATCTGGCAGCATCGTTAGGTCTCCTATCTGGGATCGCGACATTATAAAGCAGAAAAACAATGCCGGCTGCACCAGTATCCTCAGATCGCTCGTCTTGGATCGTTGTCTTGGATCTAAGAGATCTGGTCATGATGCAGATTGTGCCACTATCTCCTGGACCACCTCATAGGATCTCCATCTTCATTTTACTGGTTTTCCCACCAACAGGACACATGACCATATTGGATTTTTTTATAAATTTTCCTCCATTTTACATGTAGATACACAAATGACGTCACAGAAGTGATGGAAACCCTCTAACACAACTAGGCTGTATTGAATTTTCCTCCAGTTTTGGAATTTCCTGCCATTTTATACCCAAGGCAGCTGGCTTATGATGTCAAAGCAGCGGACGAGTGGATATCTGGCAACAACAGATGATATCATGTTTGACATTATAGAGGCAGGGGAAAGACGGAGTGGAAGTGTGAATCCGCTAACAGTGCGGACTGCAGAACGTGTCTGACTACTCGACTGAGATAAGCACAGCTTCGGCTGCTGTTGCTGCTGCTGCTGCTAGACATAGGTCCTTCGTACATGTGGCACAACGCCATCTTCTCATGAAGAAATATTAAAATACAATCTATAAACGAGATAAGCGAATGTCCTCTGAAATATTAGCCATTTGTTTATGCAAACTATACGAATTTCATGTACGTTGGATATCACCTTATGGTGTTGCTCATTCATTGGCAAGCGCTGTAGATGCCTCACAAATGTTTCCTCCCTCCATACTTGTGTCCGTCTCACGTGACCACTTCAGCGACAAAATGTGCTCTAATCTTCCCTTTTTTGTGTGCCTATATCACATGAATAGTCTAAGGAAAATTATTTTATTTTTTATCAGAATTGATAGAGATATCTAACATTTGTATATATTTAACACAAAGCATTTTTACTGAAACGGGATGCATCTTAACCCACTGTGTGTAATGAGTGTCCTAAATAGCGCTGGAGGTAAGATACAATCTAAGAAAGCAAGTTACATTACTAAATGATAGACAGAAAGATTTTGTCTAAAACGAGTTTTACAAATTTCTCCAATGTTATATGGATTTGTTTTTTCATCTCCCTATTACGTTTGGTGTATTTTTTAAATTTATTTAACCACAATATTATTCGAAATAAGGTACAGTTTGTAGAATATTTATAATTTTCTGGCTAAGCACATGGTTAAATCTCTGTATTCCTCAGTAGCTACTAACCCTTTAGTTGCTACGGACGTGTTCTCTGCATTCCGTGTTGAGGCGCCATCTGTTATATCTGCACTAATCGCCAAATGCTACTGCTTGTGCTGGGCGACAACGTTCTGACCTATTTGAAATACTTATCCTAGGATTATTAGAAAACTGTTAGGTGAAAAAATATTATTTTTGCAGATATTACAGCCTATCTTCAATCGGTAAAGGACTGATTTATTTTTTGGTTACTGCATCACAGTAGGTAAAACATTCCACAAAATATTAAATATTTTACTGAGATAGAAACCTACGCGTAAACATCGAGTATGGCTGATTTTAGTTCATATACTGAACTGAATGTAATGTGGATACTATATCGAAATTTTATTTACAATGGAGAGCAGAGTGATATTCGTTTATTTCGGAGGAAAGATATGCGAAGCGTCCATTCATGTACTTGTGAATCGCGAATGATGTAGTCATAACAATCATTATATTTCATAAACGATTCAAGATATCGAAAAAGTTCCTTTTTTTTTTTTTTACAGTTATAGTACGCAATGAGACACATATGCTGTGTGGTAAACACACAAAACATTTTTATTCACCCAGATATGGATGTGACTAGTCGGCGGATCAGGACGCATACAGACATCCATAGCACTCCAGGAAAGCCTAGGGTTGAGCACATCTACACGACTACAGCACCTGGGAAAGGGCGTAACAGGACGTGTATAGACATCCACGTCAGCGAAAGGGTTAATATCGCAATGCTAATCTTTAAAGGAGCGATCCAGAAATATAAAAATTGTGGGAAATAGGCATTCAGCGAAAGACTACATCAACGCTGTGGATTATCATCGAATAGTTCCTGGATGATTCCACCCTCTTTATCAAGGGCGAAACCGTTCTGGTTGTGACGCAATGCACGAATTTAAAGCAGTGTGACTACTCGCATATGATATGGTTCATGGAAAGTTACTTACTCTACTAACTAAAAAGTAGCTCCGTCCAAATTAGTCACATATTGTGCACAGAACATCTCAAAACCTGTGAAGTAGTAAAAACAAATAATAATAACTGTTAAAATTTACATAAATGTAAATGTCGTGTGACTATGGCCTCTCATCGAGTAGACCGTTCACCGGGTGCAAGTCTTTCGATTTGACGCCACTTACGCGACTTGCGAGTCGATGGGGATGGAATGATGATGATTAGGACAACACAACATCCATTCCCTGACAGGAGAAAATCTCCGACCCAGCCGGGAATAGAAGCCGGGCACTTAGGACTGACATTCTATCGCGCTGACCACTCAGCTACCGCGGGTGGACATAATTCTTATACATATTAATTATTATTGGTAGTAACAGTAATAATAGTAATATTGGTTAGAATTTTGTTACAAGGAATCAGCCTTACAGCTGAGTTACTTTTGTCGTTCCCATCATTCATAAACAAATCTAATGACTATGCGTCCATAGTTCGTGTTTGACAATTTATGATATTTTAAGATACTATATTGTAACAGACACGTTATAAAAACTTACTGCTGTACAACAGCATGCATGGAGATCAATATACGGTGTTGACTATAATCACTGATTAACAGATTTCGCCATCTATCACAGTTTCACGATGGCATAAGGAGCCCAAATCCGGCTCCCGGCAGAATACAATTTGCAGAACTTTGAGAATTATTTCCTTGTCAATAGTGTTATCGTGTACTACCAAGTGCTGATGGAAAGCTAAATTAATGATGTCAGACGTCTGTATTTACTTTTGTCATTGGATGTATACTGTTTATCAACAAACATGAAAATGTCATGTATATGCCTATTGACCGATAACACGATTAGTATCCTAGACTATTAGGCTACTAATTTAATTTGAATTGTTGTTGGTTTTCTGTGAATGCGACATATAACCATAAAACAGATTGCATATTATTTCAACTGTTTAGTTTCGTATCACTACTATACAAATCAAGCAGATCAATTTCACATGAAATTCGTAAAAATATAACAAATTCCGAATGTGATGTTTTTATCAATGTACACAGACACTTGTAAGCTCTTATGTGCACGAAATGCAAATGGAAAACCGTTCTTCGGCTTCCCATAACGAATCAGATATAAAAAGCTACTCGATAAAAAGCACTGGTATATCGGTACTACCGATACTAAGTATTATGAAGAGAAACCGGAGAACTTGTAGTGTAAGACTGAAAAATTCATATTTCAAAAGAAAACACGCACAAACAGCGGCTGGTGACGTACCTTTACATGCAAGTCACTGATGAACAACGTGTGAAATTTTTCAAATCCCTCAGTAGCACGTGCCATCTTAAAAGCTAATGGATTATTAAATACGCTACTGAAAGGAACGTAACACTGTACATAAAACTGGGATATGACCTTTCTTCTTAGTTAAATATCTACATTACATTGCGAGATTCAGCTACCTCTTACTGTGTGAATCGATAAGACATTCCAAGGCACGAGAAAGTGTTCCACCCCTCTCGCATTCATCACCCTCCCTTTCTATCCCATTCTTCCATTCTTCGCCACCTTCCAGCATTTCCTCTTGACAGAAACCGGTGCCTTGGGAGCCTTTAATTTTGCCGGATTAGGAAATTCTTGAAATTCCTCCGCCCATCCCTGCAGTGTCCAGGAGAAGCGGCTGTGGTTTAACAGCCATTACTTTTATCTTACTCGGCACTCACTCCTGCTTATAATTTTCACGAGTAAAATATGGCTTACTAGTTGTCCAGTAAGCAACATTCCAAAGCGTAAACATTTCTATTCTAAATTAAACCGTTGTTCGAAAATCATGCAAAAATGGATCGCTTCCATCACAGTTAAAGTACAAATAGCGTAGCTCGTCAGTACATATTAACGAGGGCATGTATTGACCAACATCGATCAATGACACATTCTACTAATACAGTCGTTTAACCAAGCCTTCGAGAGCAGGGACGAGCGCCACATTAAGCCGAATATGGTGCTCTGTCTAATTTTATGATTAGCGGAAGGTCGTTTGCTATAGCACATCAAGAAAAGCAGCTGCAGTCACACTTACTTCGAAAGAGACGATTTGGGATAAAATTACTTTGAGGATCTAATAGAAAATACTTCTGGCTTTGTCCAGCTTTGTTCCTACTGCAGTTTCTTCAAGAGAAAAGGATTCTGGAGCCAATAATGCGTCAATAGAAATGATTAAATCTGGAGAACAATTTCAGAGTTAGTGACAGAAAGCGGATGAAGGACTACAAATCGTCGAAAGAAGAACCGGGCTGTAACTACCCATCGTAAAGGAGACAAACAAACAAACGAACGAGACCTGAATGGATGTGACAAAAACATTCTGTCAGTAACTTACAAGGTGTCAAGTAAAATTTTTGCCAGTTACATAAAAAGAAACAATAAAATTATATCCAACAAACGACCAAACTGTAGAAATGGAGATAGCAAATATGACCACTACTAATACATCTAACGCGCTATGGAAATTTGTGTGAATTACCACTTTGTCTGGAATCCACGTAGTTTTGGAATGCAAGACAATGAATATGTAAATACGAAATTCGCAGTGACTGTAACGGATTTAAAAAACGCACTAAGTGAACCTAAAAATAACACATAACCTGCTTCTGGTGTCATCCTAATTTCTACAATCTTATCATTTACTTACGAATATGCCATACACAGATAAAACCACCCCCAAAAAGAATAACATACAAGACGTACATATTTACAGTCCAGTCTCACTATTACCAAGCTTTTCTGAAATATATCCATTTATTGTAGGTTATTGTAGGTTATCTAAAATCATTGGGGGAAGTGGCAACAAAACGACTATTCCCGTTGGTGTGTAGAATATGAGTCTGGCGATATACCATCTGACTTTCGGAAAAGCATCATCCACACAATTCCGAAGACGTCAAGAGCTGACAAGTGCGAGAATTATCGCACAATCAGCTTAACAGCTCATGCATCGACGCTGCTTACAAGAATAATATACAGAAGAATGGAAAAGAAAATTGAGAAAGCGCTAGGTGACGATCAGTTTGGCTTTAGGAAAAGTAAAGGGACGAGAGAGGCAATTCTGACGTTACGGCTAATAATGGAAGCAAGGCTAAAGAAAAATCAAGACACTTTCATAGGATTTGTCGACCTGGAAAAAGCGTTCGACAATATAAAATGGTGCAAGCTGTTCGAGATTCTGAAAAAAAGTATCGAAGAGCTATAGGGAGAGATGGGTCATATACAATATGTACAACAACCAAGAGGGAATAATAAGAGTGCACGATCAAGAACGAAGTGCTCGTATTAAGAAGGGTGTAAGACAAGGCTGTAGCCTTTCGCCCCTATTCTTCAATCTGTACATCGAGAAAGCAATGATGGAAATAAAAGAAAGGTTCAGGAGTGGAATTAAAATACAAGGTGAAAGGATATCAATGATACGATTCGCTGATGACATTGCTATCCTGAGTGAAAGTGAAGAAGAATTAAATGATCTGCTCAACGGAAAGAACAGTCTAATGAGTACACAGTATGGTTTGAGAGTAAATCTGAGAAAGACGAAGGTAATGAGATGTAGTAGAAATGAGAACAGCGAGATACCTAACATCAGGATTGATGGTCACGAAGTCAATGAAGTTAAGAAATTCTGCTACCTAGGCAGTAAAATAACCAATGGCGGACGGAGCAAGGAAGACATCAAAAGCAGACTCGCTATGGCAAAAAAGGCATTTCTGGCCAAGAGAAGTCTACTAATATCAAATACCGGCCTTAATATGAGGAAGAAATTTCTGAGGATGTACGTCTCGAGTACAGCATTGTATGGTAGTGAAACATGGACTGTGGGAAAACCGGAACAGAACAGAATCGAAGCATTTGAGATGTGGTGCTATAGACGAATGTTGAAAATTAGGTGGACTGATAAGGTAAGGAATGAGGAAGTCCTACGCAGAATCGGAGAGGAAAGGAATATGTGGAAAACACTGATAAGGAGGAGGGACAGGATGATAGGACATCTGCTAAGACATGAGGGAATGACTTCCATGGTACTAGAGGGAGCTGTAGAGGGTAAAAACTGCAGAGGAAGACAGAGATTGGAATACGTCAAGCAAATAATTGAGGACGTAGGTTGCAAGTGCTACTCTGAGATGAAGAGGTCAGCACAGGAAAGGATTTCGTGGCGGGCCGCATCAAACCAGTCAGTAGACTGATGACCAAAAAAGAAAAATCTAACGTTTTCAAAGAAAGTAAGATACCAGACAATGCTCAATAGTTTCATAAATACCTATTGCGACATCTGTTTTAGACTTCTTCAAGTAAATTCTCAACGTAGCAGGATTCAGGAAACTTAGTTAAGACAATAGGTCTCTAGAAGAGCATAGCGTTCCAAAGGACTGGAAAAGGGCACAGGTCATCCCCGTTTTCAAGAAGGGACGTCGAACAGATATGCAGAACAATAGACTTATATCTCTAACGTCGATAAGTTGTAGAATTTTGGAACACGTATTATATTCGAGTATAGCGACTTTTCTGGAAACTAGAAATCTACTCTGTAGGAATCAGCATGGGTTTCGAAAAAGACGATCGTGTGAAACCCAGCTCGCGTTATTCGTCCACGAGACTCAGAGAGCCATAGACACGGGTTCCCATGTAGATGCCGTGTTTCTTGACTTCCGCAAGGCGTTTGATACAGTTCCCCACAGTCGTTTAGTGAACAGTGTAAGCATGTGGACTATCAGACCAATTCTGTGATTGGATTGAAGAGTTCCTTGATAACAGAACGCAGCATGCCATTCTCAATGGAGAGAAGTCTTGCGAAGCAAGAGTGAATTCAGGTGTGCCGCAGGGGAGTGTCGTAGGACCGTTGCTATTCACAATGTACATAAATGACCTTGTGGATGGCATCGGAAGTTCACTGAGGCTTTTTGCGGATGATGCTGTAGTATATCGAGAGGTTGTAACAATGGAAAATTGTACTGAAATGCAAGAGGATCTACAACGAATTGACGCATGGTTCAGGGAATGACAATTGAATCTCAATGTAGATAAGTATAATCTGCTGCGAATACATAGAAAGAAAGATCCTTTATCATTTAGCCACAATATAGCAGGTCAGCAACTGGAAGCAGTTAATTCCATAAATTATGTGGGAGTAGGCATTAGGAGTGATTTAAAAATGGCCGGCCGGAGTGGCTAAGTGGTTCTAGGCGCTACAGTCTGGAACCGCGCGACCGCTACGGTCGCAGGTTCGCATCCTGCCTCGGGCATGGATGTGTGTGATGTCCTTAGGTTAGTTAGATTTAAGTAGTTCTAAGCTTTAGGGGACTGATGACCTCAGAAGTTAAGTCCCATTGTGCTAAGAGCCATTTTTGTGAGTTAAAATGGAATGACCATATAAAATTAATCGTCGGTAAAGCAGATTCCAGTCTTAGATTCATTGTAAGAATCCTAAAGAAATGCAGTCTGGAAACAAAGGAAGTAGGTTACAGTACACTTGTTCGCCCACTGCTTGAATACTGTTGACTGGTGTGGGATCCGTACCAGATAGGGTTCACAGATGAGATAGAGAAGATCCAACGGAGAGCAGCGCACTTCGTTACAGGATCATTTAGTAATCGTAAAAGCGTTACGGAGGTGATAGGTAAACTCCAGTGGAAGACTCTACAAGAGAGACGCTCAGTAGTTCAGTACGGGCTTTTGTTGAAGTTTCGAGAACATACCTTGATTGAGGAGTCAAGCAGTGTATTGCTCCCTCCTACTTACATCTCGCGAAGAGACCATGAGGATAAAATCAGAGAGATTAGAGGCCACGCAGAGGCATACCGACAATCTTTCTTTCCACGAACAATACGAGACTGGAATAGAAGGGAGAACGGATAGAGGTACTCAAAGTACCCTCCGCCACACACCGTCAGGTGGCTTCTGGTGTATGGATGTTGATGTAGAAGTAATTTAAGGCTCTGTCTAAGGACGCCTGTCATTTATTATTTTCACTAAAGGTTTATCATACCACTTAGGCGGCAAATGTGCCAGTGTTCCTCACAAAGTACGCTAGGCCCTTTCTCAGGATCACTATTTTTAGTGAGCAAAAGAGCACCTATTGTTCACAAAAGAAGGTAACCTCTTTATTGAAGGACTCAAAGAACATGATATAAAGCAGAATGTCTTTGGAGTACAGAGAATGGAGGAGAATGGTTTGGTGACAGCCACATGGTGGTATACGTGAAAGAAAATTTTAAGGTTGAACTTTAGATACATAAAAACAAGAGCCAGTAGTAATATAACGCAAGAATTATGACCAGCACAAGTGTTTTCTAACCGCCGCGGCTCCCAGGGGCGTCACAGTGGTATCATAAACATAATAATTTAGTCTCCCTGTTTTCTGAGTTAAGATACAAAGTTTGTGCCATAGTAATCGCCGGCAATTAAGTGTTGTTACCATGACAGCGTCGTAGATGGTATCGAATGGCACTTTAATCCGAGGGCTTCGTTCTTGGTCGTCCACTCTTTTTACTCCCTCTTGGCACTTGTACACATTGTATATTACCAGTCTCTTCCTATAGCTTACCCCTATTTTTCTCAGAATTTCCAACATCTTGCACCATTTTACTTTGTCGAACGCTTTTTTCTGGTCGACAAATCGCATGATTGTGTCTTGATTCTTCTTCAGTCTTGCTTCCGTTATTAATTGCAACGTTAGAACTGCCTCTCTGGTGCTTTTACCTATCCAAACTGATCGTCATCTAACACATCCTTAATTTTATTTCCGTCTTCTGTATATTATTCTTGTCAGCAACTCGGATGCTTGAGCTGTTAAGCTGATTGTGCGACAATTGTCACATTTGTGAGTTCTAGCAGCTTTCGGGATTGTATGGATCATATTTTTCCGAAAGTCATATGCTATTTTGGCAGTCATACATTCTACACATCAACGTGAACAGTCGTTTTGTTGCCACTTCCCCCAATTATTTTAGAAATTCTGATGGAATGTAATCTATCCGTTCTGCCTAGAAGACTGATCGCTCAAAAAAAACAATGGAATTGACCTACAGTGTAAAAACTAATGACTCTGGATTACAGAAGCAAAGACTAGTGACCTGCGAGAAGCACTTCAAATGTCTTACACCAGGGCTGGCAGCAAAGTGTTTCGTAGTAGAAAAGGATTCTACGCCAATGGGGTCCCTCCACTAGAGTCTTGTACCTTTTTTATGGCTATTGTTGGCCTGCTCGGGGTGTTACCTCGGAAAACCAAAATTAGAAGCTAGGCGTGTTGCAGAATTAAATACATGCTTTTCAATACTTTGAATGTAACTGAGAGTCTTAACTTGGTTTTGAGAAGATAGTATCAGCATTGACGTTAGGAGTGGCATTTCCATATTATTGTAGAAATTAATAAAAGCATGAGTAAATATTAGTTTCACATTTATCCTCGTAATGATCGTCTAGAATCAGTTCCTTTCCTTTCCTTGTTGCTTCCAATTTTTCCAGTGCTCCATCACTTTCTTCCCACGTTGTAGTTTTCATTCTTCTGTCCAAAAATGGTTCAAATGGCTCTGAGCACCATGGGACTTAACTTCTGAGGCCACCATTCCCCTAGAACTTGGGACTACTTAAACCTAACTAACTTAAGGACATCACACACATCCATGCCCGAGGCAGGATTCGAAACTGAGACCGTAGCGGGCGCGCTGTTCCAGACTGTAGCGCCTAGAACCGCTCGGCCACTCTGGCCGGCTCTTCTGTCCAAGTGTTCCTGATGTCTTATTGTTTGTGCCCTGACAGCCTTGTACGTTTATCATTACATAAATATTCTCTCTGTTTTTTATGCTTCTCTGATGTTACTGCTTTCTACTTCGTTTCTTCTCTCTGTATTCCAACCTATTGTTTACCTCCTTTTCGAGAACTGCAGGCGCATGCGTTTCGTTAACCTATTCCCATTCACTCTGTAGAGGTGTCTAAAGAAGATTAACCTCCCCGTTGTCAATTGTATCGATATTTTCCACATGTTTTATTAAATAACAGCATTATAATTTCCCAACCATCTGCAGTTTGTCATACACATGTTTTCCCTTATAATACTTTAAGTGTCTGGAACCACGCGATCGCTACGGTCGCAGGTTCGAATCCTGCCTCGGGCATGGATGTGTGTGATATCCTTAGGTTAGTTAGGTTTAAGTAATTCTAAGTTCTAGGGGACTTATGACCTCAGCAGTTGAGTCCCATAGTGCTAAAAAAAAAAAAAAACAAAAAAAAACAACTTTAAGTACATCTATACGAACTTGTATATGATTTTTAAGCATTAACACGCATGAAAATGTTCTGGTCTTCCCATGCGGTATATATCTTGAATTAGCTTCAAATATTGGTATATGCACACAAAATCGCTACTGGTTCCAGGTCACTTGTAGGCAGTTACAGATTTTAAATGCCAATTACAGTACTATTGTGAACTGAAATTTCAAGCTCGGCTTCGTTTTTTTATTTTTTCATATATTTATTCTCCTTTCAAATTTTATTTTTTTCGCTGCAGTCATCAGTTCTGTGACTAGTTCAATGGGGCCCGCCACGAATTCCTATCCTGTGTCAACCTCTTCTTCCCTGTGTACCACTTCCATCCTAGATCCTCAGATATTTGTTGTATATATTACGAACTCTGTGTTCCTCCAAAATTTTTACCTTCTGTAGCTCCCTTTAGTAACACTGCAGTTATTCCCTGAGCCTTAACACATGTCCTGCCATCCCATCCCTTCCTCTTGCCTGTGTTTTCCATATATTCCTCTCCTTGCCGATTATGCGGAGAACCAACTCATTCGTTACCTTATCAGTTCACGTAATTTTCAACATTCTTCTGCGGCACCACATATGAAACAATTCGATTATCTTCCGTTCCGATTTCCCGAAGTTCATAATCAACTATCGTACAATGCTGTGTTTCAGATTTATGTTCAAAGAAACTGATTTCTTGAATTGAGGCCTCTGTTTGATGCACGTAGATTTTCTTGGCCAGGAAATATCTTTTTGCTTGTGCTAGTCTGCTTTTTACGAACTCGTTGTTTCGTTCTACATGGGTAGTTTTGTTTGCAAGGTAGCAGAATTCCGTAACTTCTACTTCGTGATCACCAATTTTGATGCTGAGTTTCTCGTTACCCTCATTTGTACTACTTCATTTTATCGTTTTCCTTATTCTGTACTCATTGAGCTGTTCATTCCATTCAGTAGATGTTGTGATTCTCCTTCTCTCTCAGTGAGGATAGCAGTGTCATTAGCTCATCTTATCACTGACATCCTTTTACCCTGAATTTTGATCCCGCTCTTGAACCATACTTTTATTTGACTTTGTTTCTTCGATCCATAGATTGAATTGTAGGTGCGAAATTCTCTTTCTTAGACCCTTAGTTCTTAATCTTTCAGTTTTATTATTCTTTTCATTCTTGTACGTATTTTGCGCTACCCATCTTTCCCTAAAGCTTACTGTTATTTGTCTTAATATTCTGATCACCTGGCACCATTTTAAATTATCGAACTCTTATTTCAGGTCGACAAATCGCGTGAGAGCGTCTTTTTCTTCACCAGCCTTGTTTCCATTACCAGACGCAGGTTCAGGACTGCTTCCCTGCTGTCTTCACCTTTCCTCAAGCCAAGATCATATTCATCTAATAGATATCAAAGTTTCTTTTCCATTCTTCTGTACATTACTCTTATCACGAGTTCAGATGCATCAGCTGGTAAGCTGACTGTGTGATAGTTCTCCCACTTAGCTTCTCTTGCCATCTTCGGAATTTTGGGAATGATGTTTCTCCGAAAGTCTGATGGTTTGTCGCCAGTCTCACAGTTTCTTCACAATAACAAGAATAGTCTTCTTGTAGCCTCTTCTCCCCAATGATTGCCGGCCATGGTGGTCTTGCGGTTCTAGGCGCTGCAGTCCGGTCCCGCGGGCCTGCTACGGTCGCAGGTTCGAATCCTGCCTCGGGCATGGATGTGTGTGATGTCCTTAGGTTAGTTAGGTTTAAGTAGTTCTAAGTTCTAGGGGACTGATGACCTAAGATGTTAAGTCCCATAGTGCTCAGAGCCATTTCAACCATTTGAATCTCCCCAATGATTTACAAATTTCAATGGAATGTTATCCAAACCTTCTGCCTTATTTAAGTTTAAGTCTCGCAAAACTCTTTTAAATTCTGACTCTAATACTGGATTCCCTATCTCTTCTGGATCGACTCCAGTTTCTTTTTCTATCACGTCATCAGACGATTCCTCCCCATCATAGAGGCCTTCAGTATGTTTTTCCGACTTGCAGATTCTCACCTCTGCGTTTAGCGGTGAAATGTCGTTACACCCTTAGTATAACCGCCCTTACTAATAATTTCATCAAGGACTGTTTTGACGTATCTATATGCTGAGTTAGTCCTTCCAGTATCATTTCTACACTCCTGGAAATGGAAAAAAGAACACATTGACACCGGTGTGTCAGACCCACCATACTTGCTCCGGACACTGTGAGAGGGCTGTACAAGCAATGATCACACGCACGGCACAGCGGACACACCAGGAACCGCGGTGTTGGCCGTCGAATGGCGCTAGCTGCGCAGCATTTGTGCACCGCCGCCGTCAGTGTCAGCCAGTTTGCCGTGGCATACGGAGCTCCATCGCAGTCTTTAACACTGGTAGCATGCCGCGACAGCGTGGACGTGAACCGTATGTGCAGTTGACGGACTTTGAGCGAGGGCGTATAGTGGGCATGCGGGAGGCCGGGTGGACGTACCGCCGAATTGCTCAACACGTGGGGCGTGAGGTCTCCACAGTACATCGATGTTGTCGCCAGTGGTCGGCGGAAGGTGCACGTGCCCGTCGACCTGGGACCGGACCGCAGCGACGCACGGATGCACGCCAAGACCGTAGGATCCTACGCAGTGCCGTAGGGGACCGCACCGCCACTTCCCAGCAAATTAGGGACACTGTTGCTCCTGGGGTATCGGCGAGGACCATTCGCAACCGTCTCCATGAAGCTGGGCTACGGTCCCGCACACCGTTAGGCCGTCTTCCGCTCACGCCCCAACATCGTGCAGCCCGCCTCCAGTGGTGTCGCGACAGGCGTGAATGGAGGGACGAATGGAGACGTGTCGTCTTCAGCGATGAGAGTCGCTTCTGCCTTGGTGCCAATGATGGTCGTATGCGTGTTTGGCGCCGTGCAGGTGAGCGCCACAATCAGGACTGCATACGACCGAGGCACACAGGGCCAACACCCGGCATCATGGTGTGGGGAGCGATCTCCTACACTGGCCGTACACCACTGGTGATCGTCGAGGGGACACTGAATAGTGCACGGTACATCCAAACCGTCATCGAACCCATCGTTCTACCATTCCTAGACCGGCAAGGGAACTTGCTGTTCCAACAGGACAATGCACGTCCGCATGTATCCCGTGCCACCCAACGTGCTCTAGAAGGTGCTCTGGCCAGCAAGATCTCCGGATCTGTCCCCTATTGAGCATGTTTGGGACTGGATGAAGCGTCGTCTCACGCGGTCTGCACGTCCAGCACGAACGCTGGTCCAACTGAGGCGCCAGGTGGCAATGGCATGGCAAGCCGTTCCACAGGACTACATCCAGCATCTCTACGATCGTCTCCATGGGAGAATAGCAGCCTGCATTGCTGCGAAAGGTGGATATACACTGTACTAGTGCCGACATTGTGCATGCTCTGTTGCCTGTGTCTATGTGCCTGTGGTTCTGTCAGTGTGATCATGTGATGTATCTGACCCCAGGAATGTGTCAATAAAGTTTCCCCTTCCTGGGACAATGAATTCACGGTGTTCTTATTTCAATTTCCAGGAGTGTATTTCTATTTATTTACATTTTCCTGCAGGTTTTTCGCTTTGAATTTTCTGCGCTTCCTATATAATTCATTCCTAAGTGATCTATATCGCTGTATTCCTGTATTTCATTGAAAGTTTTTGTACTTCCTTTTCTCGTCGATCATTTGCACTATTTCTTCTGTTATCCAAGGTTTCTTTGCAGCTGTCTTCCTAATACACACGTTCGTGTGTCCTACATGAGTGACTGCTCTTTTTAGAAATGTCCACTGAAGTGCCTGTTGTTTATCGGATTATCCACATCTTTAGCCAACTTCATACGCGTCTAATCCTTCCTCGGCACTTACCTTACCACTTCCTTCTACGCTTATTCTTCCGTAACATTCTCTTCAAATTCCATGTATCTGCTCCTGAGTGCGATTTACCATCAAATATCCAAATTCCGGAATCGCTATCTGACCATGATGTAATCGGAGTATTCGTAATTTATAGTTGATATATATTGCAGAACTCCTACCAGTAAGTCGACATTAGGCCCTAATCCTTCCCACTGTTCCTTTCCTCAAAATCACATTCTAGTCCCTAATTATTATTAGGTTTTCATCTCCTTTTACGTTCTGCATTACCAATTCAGTATCCTCATATACTTCCTCCGTCTCTTACGTCGACATGTATACCTGAACTGTCGTTTTCGACGCTGCTGTACTGTCCATTCTGATGAGAGCAGCTCTTTCACTGAACAGTTCGCAGTAAATCACTCTCTACGCTCTCAATCATATTCATACCGATTCCTACTCCCGTTATACCGTTCTCTGCGGCTTTTGATATTACCATATAGTCGTCTGACGAGAAATCCTTGCTTTCAGTCCATTTCACTTCGCTGGACCCAAAAACATCTAGACTGATTTTTAGCGCTTCCCTTTTCAGATTTTCTAGCTTCTCTGTCACATAAACCTTATGTGTTTCTAATTCACTGCTTTCCATTCCCTTCTGTATCCTCGTGCTGTTGATCATTGGTGATTCTTCCTCCTTTTGTGGGCATTTTTCCAGTTCAAGGGCAAGAGAGTGCCCCGAACTTCTCTTCGGTTCTCTGCACTCTTTCACAATGCCACCGGCAGATCGAGGGTGACATCTTACGCCAGAAGTCTTCGGCCGCCACATCTGAATAATTTTATTCAAAATGTATACACTACATACGTTGCAACCCGGGACCATGAACGGTTTGATTACTCATTAATGACGCTACCCCTCGACCACGTGTGGTGGTCTACCGCCTACGTTACTTCCAGAGGTAGTTAGACAGTCGTTTATACCTTCATCAGTCCGCGAATGGAACAGAAATGAAAACTTATAATATTGACAGACTGTACGCTCTGCCATATACCGTACAGTGGGTTGGAGGTATTTATGTAGTTTGTTCAAAAATATGTTAAGTTTGCAATCCGTGCAGGTGGTACTAGTAATCAGTAGCACATTTCCCACCATTATCCTGGTATATGGCTAAAACGGTCATCTGAACAACCCATGCGGCTTTTCGCGGATGATGCTGTATTATACAGAGAAGTTGCAGCATTAGAAAATTGCAGCGAAATGCAGGAAGATCTGCAGCGGATAGGCACTTGGTGCAGGGAGTAGCAACTGACCCTTAACATAGACGAATGTAATGTATTGCGAATACATACAAAGAAGGATTCTTTTTAGTATGATTATATGATAGCGGAACAACACACTGGCCGCAATTACTTCTGTAAACTATCTGGGAGTATGCGTACGGAACGATTTGAAGTGGAATGATCATATAAAATTAGTTGTTGGTAAGGCGGGTGCCAGGCTGATATTCATGGGAGAGTCCTTAGAAAATACAGTCCCTCCACAAAGGAGGTGGCTTACAAAACACTCGTTCGACCTATACTTGAGTATTGCTCATCAATGTGGGATCCGTACCAGGTCGGGTTGAAAGAGGAGATAGAGAAGATCCAAAGAAGAGCTGTGCGTTTTGTCACAGGGTTATTTGGTAAGCGTGATAGCGGTACGGAGATACTTAGCAAACTCAAGTGGCAGATTCTGCAAGAAAGGCGCTCTGCATCGCGGTGTACCTTGCTGTCCGGGTTTCGACAGGATGCGTTTCTGGATGAGGTGTCGAATATATTGCCTTCCCCTACTTATACCTCACTAGGAGATCATGAATGTAAAATTAGAGAGATTGGAGCGCGCACGGAGGCTTTCCGGCAGTCGTTCTTCCCGCGAACCATACGCGACTGGAACAGGAAACGGAGGTAATGACAGTGGCACGTAAAGTGCCCTCCGCCACACACCGTTGGGTGGCTTGCGGAGTACAAATGTAGCTGCAGATGTAGAACCCAGTAGAAAATTGCCTATCTAGCTACTTCAAGGTGCAATAAAATGTTATTTACACTATTTTGACCGAATATAAAATTTAAAGTGCTATCACGATTTACTCTTTAAGAGGTGTAACTTTACTTTATACAGGCGTTGGACAAAAACATAATAACGCCACGAGAAATGCATGCTTGAGCATAAAATCAGATCCTAGCCAAGGCTGCAGGTTGCGCTGTTGTATTTGACGACGAACGGCACCTGTGCCGCGCCCTCAGTACGCAGTGGTCAGAACAGTGTGCTGTGTAGCTCTGAGTGCGTTTATGTCGGAATTACTGAAGTCGAACTTGGGAAAATTGTTGGTGCTCGTATGTTGGGTACTTCCGTAGCCAAAACACCCGAAGTACTTGGTATTTCAAGAAACAACATAGTGATGATTTGTATCACATACAGGGAAAACGAAGAAAATATGTGTTGATTAATCACGACAGACGGCTATCGAAGAGGACTATGACGAAAAATAAGACAGCACCGAAAGTCACGGCAGTACTGAATGTCGCACTCGCGAGCCCCGTGAGCACCAAAACAACACGAAGGTTGCTCCATAAACAGTGAATGGCAGGGCGAACACGAATTTCGAAACACTCAGCAGTGATGGAAACGCCTGTAACGGGTTCAAAATGGTTCAAATAGCTCTAAACAATATGAGACTTAACATCTGAGGTAATCGGTCCCCTAGACCTACAATTACTTAAATCTAACTAACCTAAGGACATCACACACATCCATGCCCGAGGCGGTGTTCGAACCTGCGACAGTAGCAGCAGCGCGGTTCCGGACTTAAGCGCCTAGAGCTGATCGGTCACCGCGGCCGGCCCGTAACGAGAAAACGTGGTGCCGAAGCTATAAAATCTGAATGGGGCAGTGGAAATCCTTTATTCCGATGACTATTGCCTCACACTGTTACCAACTGTCGCTCAGTTTACTTCCCAAGAATGAAACTCAACGGTAATCGCTGCAGAGACGACGATGTTCGTTTTCGCGAAACACTGTCGAGAAAATTTAAGAAATCAATATATGCGGCTGTCTGAAGAGCGATTCTGCTGCCTTCAACGAGCATTTCGCACAGCAGCTGCGAACACGAATGTAAGTATGAATCGTATGGAGCCACACAGACAGTCGTTTTTCCCTCGCTCCGTTTGAGCAGTTCCGTTTCAGTTCTCACAAGGAAATTTCGTAGTTTTTGTGGGAGTTTAATTTTACCTCAGCTAAAGAAGCGTTAAAATAATATCTTTTGCAAAATAGCATCTGTGATCACCAAGGGCCTCAGGGTTTTTAAGCGGAACATTTATTGTAATTTAATAAAATGATGATTCTGAGACTCGTAGCTCAGAAGCTATTAAAAGTAAAATTCTCTGACGAAATTCAGAATATAGATAATACTATGTACTTTGTGCTGGTATTTATGAGGCGTTTTAAGAATTTATATTTAATCTAAGTTTCATTGTGTTTTATATTTTCTCTGGAAGAGGCACTTTTAAATGAAATAAAAATCATGCTACACTGTTAAGCATTTAATTTAAAAACAATATTAGTAAAAATTTGTTTCTTCAGTGGAGGAGTGCTGTAGAAAAAATAAAAAGTGAGTAGAAACAGCGGCGAAACATACTGGCTGCGCCGCGCCACATATATTTACAAGTGTGTTGAGGAATTACCATTATCTGAGGCAAGTAAGTCTATCGGCAAATATTATTTCGTAGATCTTAAGCCACGAGACAATGCGTCTTCAGTATCATTTATTTATTTAACTACATTCCAAATTAATTAATGCAAACTAGATCAAAACAGTTTTTTCACTCCTTAGAAATTCAATCCAAGAATGTATTTATCAACCTATTTATAATAACGGTCCTTTTGACTTTAAGGTTATGTGCTAGCTGCCGGTATGACTGGAAGAACGCCGCTTTCAATACGAAGAAGACTCTATTCTACGCATATCGGAAGCAATATGCCGTCAGAGTAGCTATTCGTTTACTTCTAATAATGACAACTGCAAAATGTCGGCATGTCTCGTATACTGATCCTACCGAGAATCGAAGACAATGATCCACAAGATTCACTGTTCCAGATGAAATTGGAGACATCGCAGTGTATGCAAGATTACTTTTATGGGCATTTAAGGATTTATTTCAAAGCACCTTCAAACGTTGATGAAGAGGAAGTAAGGAGCGTAAACTGTACACGAAGATATGTTACGGGAAAAACCCATTGGAAATATTTGCCATCCGACAGGGGACACATTAGCGAACATACAAATTTCATACTTAGTGAGCTAGGTCATTATAAATAGTCTGAAATAGTAGAAGTATTTGAGTTGTGATTCTAATATTCATAAGCTCTGGAAAACATCATCGATCAAACAGCCAAGTACCATAATGATATATAGATTTTATTTCTAGAATTTCGCAAGTGATTTCCATCAACCTTCCTTTCCAAAGCCTCGTACAGACACTTGCAACGGCAGTGACCACTACAGTGAAGTCATGAAAAATAGAGGCAAGTTGATGATGCTTCAGCAAAATTAAAATTGAAACTACACTATAGAAATGCTGTAGTAGCTTTCAGTTCCATGAAAAGTGACAGTATTCCCTCAACATTACCTAACAGTGACATGTGCACTGTAGCCATGGATTTACGGAAAGTGTTCCAGCTCCCTAAACTCACAGATTAAAACATATATTACTCTCGGCAACTTAGTTTGTACACTTTTGGCATTCATATTTGTCATACTGGCGATAGGACGTGGCGTTTCCTCCCACTCCACCATTGAGGTGGCCAACTGAATTTATCTCAAGGTGTGTCACTGATTAGCAAATAATAATATACGCTATCTTTACTCAAATGAATTCCCGCGACATGTAAAGGATCCACACTGACGACAGACCTTTAGCTTCTAGAGGGCTATATGTCTCAGTTTACTTAATTTCTACATAAGTGATACATATGATACCAATGGGAGCCCGCCACCATTTACTTTCTTTCGCAATAGGGGCTGTAACAGACCTTGCGCAGGCTGGCAGGCGTCATTGTTCGGATGCGGTGGCCGATCAGGTCTACGCAGTTCTCGCAATAGAACGTTATGCACGAGAAGGGAAATGATCGCTTGAAATATATAAGACAGGTTCTTTCTTCGGAAAGTGAAGCAGTTAACGAATGAAGAAGGTGTATCTCGATCGTTGACCTCCGAACAATCCACCTTCAACGTCTGCCACCTGGGTGCTGTGAAACATCAAAAATACAATCAGATTACGTATGTCGAAAAGAGACCGAATGTTTGTCATCACTAAATAATGAACTCGATAACGCATAGCGAAGTATATAATTACTTAGCTAAGAAATATTATAAGGTCACTCGACTTACATCTGCTCAGCACGAGATACCAATAAAGAAAGATCGCATGGTATGAAGATACTCTGGAAGTTTCGGTATATTCACACAGTTGGAAATATGCTTTTTAGTTCAATGAGTAATGCTTTTCATCGCAGCGATATTTATGAACAAATTTGCTTTCTCTCCTCATGAATTATCTCAGCGTCAGTTAAATGAGTAAATGCAAAAATAAAAAAATTAATAAAAATAAAACGAAACATTTCAGGGATTATATGTGTTTGGCATGAGGGAGAGTCCTCTCGTGGTGGAAATCAGATGGCATCACGTTTGCTTCAGAGTGTTATCTGTCTTTTTTATGTTAACATTCAAAAGAGAGCTATGTGGCTTGAGTTATAACTGTTGTGGGCAAATGAAGAATCGTATGATGTTATTCTTGTACATGTTTCTGCTAAATACAGGAGTGTTTAAAATAATCGACCACAAGTTGTGATAGGTAGGACACAGATTCCGTTCTTCTGACCGGGATTTTGCACTGATCGAGGTGCGCTGAGAACAATCAAAGTGTCAAGTTTCAGCTGACGTAGTCTCATTTATCACAAATACAACATCTACTAGAACTTACAAAACTGTAAAAATGAGAGACTATATTTTTGACTTCGATGAAACATTTGGAAGTGTCATGGAAACTGAAAAACTGATGATATCAGAATTAGTATGGATAACAGTAGATGGTGACAATCCTGGTATCGTGAAATACAAGAAAACATTCAGTGATCCCTAATTGTATTCACACTGTAAGGCTCTGTAGATTTGTCGTTGTATAAATGACATACAACCCAATGAGTCAGATTGCTCAATGATCGGTAAGAGATCACAGCATCAAAATAAAAAAATTTCCTTCAGTAACTGACACTTTTTTTCAGTATCACAAAATCTCCTAAGTAGCGGTATATCTTAGTGTTTGATAACTGACTTTTCTTAAACATCATCTTCGAGGTCTTTCCTAGCTTACGTTAAGAATTTAGCACATAGCTACAGTATTGGTATTATGGCACGTAGCTCTTTTCTGTTTTCCAGGATAGTTTTGGAAAGTATAAATCATTTGCACTAGTTCTAAGATAACTACATCTGTGCATGTTACAGAGTACGTGACTATGTAGGTTTCCGTAGAAGTCCGAGAACATACTGGTACTTATTACGTTTGTCCTAACTAAACAAAAACCACTCTTATGGCTCTTACCTCCTTTAGACCTTCCCTTCTACATTTATTATTTAATTATTTTTGTTCTATAGGTTCCAGACAAGGATTTGCTCAAAACTTTGAACTAAAATCAATGTGTAATAAAAGAGGACCAAACCTGTGTAAGTTTAATCTTTATGAGAATTGTATTTATGCATAATACATGAAATAAGGTTTTTTAAAGAATTTCATTAATTGTTACGGTATTGCTATAGCATAACAATTGAAACAGACATTCATGTTCAGAAGTAATCAGTTATCTGAAATGAGATGTAAGGTTCTTGAGTTACACGGCAAAAACAGTGTCCCGTTCAGGAAATAACGCTAACTTTGCCGAATTTTAAATCGAACAGCAAGCAACATTTAAGAGATAACTACATAAAAGTAGTTTTCATTTACAGTAACTGACTTACGTAGAAATTAGTTATAATTTTTTAAAAAACATGAGGTCAATTTTCTCGTCTTTCGCTCGATCTCAGATGGAATCACCCAACTGCGAGTGGAACATGAAAATGAATGACTAATAGCGGCCGAATATAGATACCTCCAGATATTCTCACCACCTTACAACATTGCCAGTTAGTGATAATTTCAAACGTAAGTAAAAATTCCGAAAAAACATCTCTTCTTTTAGCCAAGAATATGATGGAGTACATTCCAAAAGAAACTTTTTTCCAGCTACTACGAAAAAACTAAAACAGACTTTACAAGAAATTTTGAAGCAAAATAATTTTTTCACTACAGCCAGTTGAAAAAAAAAAAGGGCCACTGTCTTATTTGGACTGCAAGAGCCGGCCGGTGTGGCCGTGCGGTTCTAGGCGCCCAGTCTGGTACCACGTGACCGCTACGGTCGCAGATTCGGATCCTGCCTCGGGCATGGATGTGTGTGATGTTCTTAGGTTAGTTAGGTTTAAGTAGTTCTAAGTCCTAGGGGACTGATGACCACAGATGTTAAGTCCCATACTGTTCAGAGCCATTTGAACCATTTTTGACTGCAAGAAATATGTGAACATCCTGAAAGTTTGTAGATCCATGTAATATATATTTTATCGTGAAAACTTAAAAATATTCCGAGTTAAAAAATAAGATACCTACAGAGGAGTGAAACTCTTTCGACTGTGCAACGAAAAATGTCACTCATAAATCTGCCTTAGCTTGAACCTTTAAGAAACTTCCTGTGAGAAAGTTATTAAGAAAACTCTAAAATTAATTTTGGTAAAATCTGAGATACCGTTAATGTACCCCGTACCTATGAACGCAAATTACTCTCGATGGACTCCATAGACTAATACTTGTATGCCGCCGCCAAGATTTTAGTTCTGACGGCTCACCTTAAGATGACTTAGAATACTCTCTACTCGAGAAATTTTTTTTATCTGCAGCTCTTACTGGCCTTTCGTCACTGCGCTCATCAACAAAATGACTGTTATACACTACACAAAAGCAACTGTAGTACTTTAGGCCAGTATTTCCGTTGAAGTTGGAGAAAATATAGTTTAGCGTAAGGTTTTGTGAAACCTAAATTTTATCGAAGTACACTACCAGACTGTTGTCCTCAGGACACTGTAAGTGCATTGCACACAATACCCTGTTCTTGATTGTGTAATGTCTCTGCATTTCATTAAGATTTTCCGTCCGTCATTACACTTTCTGAATCAAAAAGCAATTGAACGGAGAAGATAAAGAACGTAAGTCTTTGAGCCAGAAGTATTAATTTTTTTAGAGACATCATCAAGCATTTTTGTAGCCGTCAAATAGTCTGTCGTAGTATCAAAGTACTGTTTTATGCACTAAAATTTCGTCAGAATCATCATATTCCATGTATTTCCGTATTCACTCACACGTGCTCACATGTAGAGATTGTGCCGATGTCACAACATCGTTAATATCGGATACAGTCGATTCCGACATATCACAAAGTTTTGTCGTGATTTTCTGAACTTGTGCAAAATTTATATTATTTCTGGTTTCTTCACCTTTGGCAGGATCAGTAAAATAATGGTTCAAATGGCTCTGAGCACTATGGGACTTAAAAGCTATGGTCATCAGTCCCCTAGAACTTAGAACTACTTAAACCTAACTAACCTAAGGACATCACACAACACCCAGTCATCACGAGGCAGAGAAAATCCCGGACCCCGCCGGGAATCGAACCCGGGAACGCCGGCGTGGGAAGCGAGAACGCTACCGCACGACCACGAGCTGCGGACGATCAGTAAAATACTTCAGGACATTCGATAAGAAATTTTACGTTGTTTTCGAATGTCTTTCCGTCCTTTACTTACACCGACCGGAGTAACACGACACGTAGATCCTTAGTGTTTTATTTTGCTCACATCAGTTGGTTTTACTGAGAAATTCATCAATGTAGTAGAAGGACTTGGCCACCAATAAATCCTTTAGGCTTCTCTTAAACTGAATTTCATTGGTTTTTAAGCTTTTTATGGCTCCTGGCAAGTTATTGAAAATGTGTGTTCCTGACTAATGCACACCTTTTTGTACAAGACTAACTGACTTTAAATCCTTGTGAAGATTATTCTTTTTTGTAGTATTGATTCCATGAATTAGCTGTTGGTTTGAAAAAGTGATATATTTTTAATGACAAATTTCATTAAGGAGTAAATATATTGGGAACCAGTAGTTAGTATCCCTAGTTCCCTAAACAGGCTTCTGCAGGATGTTCTTTAGTTCACACCACATATAACTCTTACTGCACGTTTTTCTGCCCGGAAAAGTTTAGCTTGGCTTGATGAATTAAACTAAAATATAATCTCATATGACATTATGGAATGAAATTAAACATAGTATGCCAGCTTTTTCATTTTTATATCCCAGAAGTCTGACAATTCGCATTGGAAATAGAGATTTGTTAAGACCCTTCAGTAGTTCTGTGGTGTGCTCCTCCCAGTTGAATTTATTATCAAGCTGTAATCTCAAGAGTTTAACACTGTCCACTTCTTCTAACAGCTTGTCATCGTATGTTAGGCATGTACTCGTGGGACACACCTTACAAGTTCTGAACTGCATATAGTGTGTTTTTTCGAAGCGCAGCTGAATGTTCAGGTTTCCGTGCGGTAACTTGTTTACACGTGTGGTTCCAGTCTTCCGTGGGACTGCATATATATATATATATATTTATTTTAAATTCAGTGCATTAGTATTTGTAAAATCACTCTTTGATATAGTATTCATTACAAAACGACGATCATTCCAGTTGGGAACTGTGGAATGGTACATTAGCTTATTTGTTTTAGTTCTAAATATTTGTCGTGTATTATTGTTTTTCTGACATGTTCCACATCCTGGAGGACCCCCTCACTTCGGATCAAATGGAATGAAGGTAAATCTAATCTAATGTAATCTAATAGTGTACAGTGTGGCAACAAAGCTAAGCGACGGGCGAATCACAACGCTCAGCGCCGGTGGAATGTGGAATGTGGGCTGCGAGCTTGACCTTGAGCTATACTTTACGACTGCCGCTCTAGTAGTGGTACAAGGCACCATCGCTCCTGCGCCGAACGGTGGCTTGTGGAGTGTGTATGTCAATGAAGATGTGACATCAGGCACTTAACATATTTACTCGCTTGTAAAGCAGTCGGTTTGTTGAAGCTCTTTTATACACTGGAGTTCGATTCTTAGGAGAATCTGAGGTGGAGGGTTTACTGGCTGTAGAGCTGTTTCGCAAAACCTGCGCCTCAGCGGCGCGGGCTGCGGCTGGTGCGGTAGGCTGTTCCTCTTAGCTCGCGCAGCCAGCGGAGCGCAGCCCCTAACTTGCCGGCCTGCGGGCCTTCCGGGCCGACTTGCATTTATCTTGCGCCGGGTCTCCGCATTCGCTGGCCCGCTCATTGACCACACCCCCAATCCTGGCCTGCACCGTTACTCAGTATGCATAACGTGCGCCGCGAAACCTATAAGCACGAGCGGGAAATGAAAAGAAAAGAAAAGAAAAACAGAGAGAGAGAGAGAGAGAGAGAGAGAGAGAGAGAGAAAAGGAGGGCAAGAGGAGGTGGAGGAAATGAAGAAACAACGGGCCGCAGTGCGAGGGTGAAAGCGGTGCAGCGCGGCGGCCACGGCGGGATGTATCCGCTCGCGCTAAATCTTTTTAAACCGCCCAAAAAAAGGCTAAATGGTGCGCTCGCCCGCCGGACTCTGGTCTGTGCACCGGCGGAAGGCGACAAAACAAAGGCGAAGGAAAGGCGCTCAGCGCGGGGTCGGGGCCTGCGGCCCGAGGAAATTGTAAAGGAGATAGCGGGGCCAGCAGCGGCCAATGGCCGGCGGCTGTTATCGCTGGCACACATTTCAAGCGCGCTTATCGTGGAGCCTTGCCCTCCGTGCAGACGTGCGGTTTCACTCGGCATATCTCGCAAATGTGTGATGCTGAAATCTCGCCGGCCTCCATTTGCTACCATCTTCTTCTACTGGCCTCAGAGGTGCTGTAAACAGTCTGACGTATTGCGATTCGTGTTGGGTGAGCATATTTTCCTGGTAAGATTGTGTAGTATAGTACAGAGAAAATAAAGAAAAGTCAGGAAATATACTGCAGTGACGAAACGAAGCGCCATGAACATACAGCAGACTGATAGCCTTTAGAGTGTTAGGGAACCGCATTTATTGATCATTTGGGTGCTTCTTAGCAAAGTATCTTGTACATTATGGATGAGGAAACACACGGCATTGGTGTAATGTTGTACACTATACAGGGTGACTACTTGAGTACCTGGCATTGCCCAGTATGTATATATTCCAGTCTTCTGTTAGTCCATCCCCATTTTCTCCCACACTTTGGTCTATCTTCTCCTACCCCTAATCAATCTATCTGGTGCTGCCCCATCTGTCCATTTGCTCCTACTCCCCTCTTTTCTTCTTCTTCTCCTCCCTCTCTAATTCCATCACCTCTTCCCACTCTCTTTCTCCAACTCCTCTCTCCTCTACCCCCCTCTCCCTAATCATCTCCTCCTTTTTCATTTCTCTGTCCATCTTCCCTATGTCTGCCTCCTCCTTTTCCCTGTTTATATACATTTCCTCCTCACCCCCCCTGTCTTCCCTGTTCTCTCTGTCCATTTCCCAGTCTCCCTCTATCTGTCTCGTCCTCCACACTATCTGTGCTCATTTCCAATTCCCTCCCTCCTATCTATCTGTCCAATTCCTTATCAGCACCTTCCTCTCTTCACGTTATCGCACTTAGCCTAATAGGTTTGTTGGTTCTTCTTACCCCACAACATTTCTTAGACCGCAACTAATATCTATACCAACACTTGGTTGTAATTGTTCCAGAGGCTACACATGAGATTTTTACCTGTAGCATTTCATGTGTATGCCCATTGTAAAACGTCGTAGTCTCCTGACCTTCATTGCTTACTTATCCCGCCCTCACAATCATATTCCGCACATCAAGACGCTTCATTTGAACCCAAACTCGATAAGATAAAGTCAATGTTGTATGAATTCATGTAAACGATATTAATTTAACAAGTAAGCGCACCATGGTTGAAATACTCAAGGCTGGCGTACACATATACATTCCAGACACAACGGTCACAGAAGCTTTTAGTTCGGGAGAGAAACTGCACAACAGGACGCCGGTCCCCTCGGAGGATGACCCAGCCTATGTCAGCTGGTGACCGCCCGTGTAGCGGACAGCGTGGGCCCGAGTGAAAAGGGGGAAAGGGGGAATGACCCCGTGTTCAGCTTAAAAGCAAATTCTGCTACATTGTGTGGGAGTGGCCAGCCTACTCATTCTTTACACATGGCACACAGTTTCAGAGATTTTGACAGGGAGACAGCAAACGCCAAACGCCAATTCTACAGGTTTCCGGGTTGGTCGCCTTAAACAAAACGTCATTCTCCAGTTTTAGAAGAGCAATGCTGATTAGCAGACGATATTTCTGATGCCTTGAGCAGATGGAATAATGGAAGAGACCGAAAGATATAAAGATATACCCCTTCACTTCCGGCGTGGAGATGCACCGTTCCGTTGTCGATCTTGGAGCGAGGAACAAGTCTCTCCTCAGTACTTCACTGGGAGAGCACCTCTGTCGAGAGCGAATCAAAGTGCTACTCTATATTGAGTCTTTGCAATTAGTCGTTGTTCACTGTGTTCGCCGACACACTTATTGCATGGTGAGAATGAGCAGAGTTATAGTTAAACGGCTGCGAGCGAATTTTGAGTGGCATCGCAGTGGACTGGTTATCTGACCGGTGTACCACGCCAATTGTTAGACTAGGGGCGAATAGGAATCCTTGACTTCATCAAGGCATAGGTAGAGTTTGTTTGGCGAAGGTCAATCCAGATAGAACGAGAGTTATCTTATTTGTCAGCAGCGAGCGGCGCAGACAGCAGTCATTGCAGCTTACGGTATTGTACGCTACAGCTATTGCGAGCCCCATATGTCCTCCACAACAGTACACTTCACTGCATTTCACACATGACAGCCTCGACCCTACCTAGCAACATTCTAAAGGATAATTATTCAAGTTGAGTAGGCACGCCTCTCAGCCATTCTGCCAAGTCAACAACCATCTTAAACTTTGTATAGAAAGTTCATTAGCGAATCCTATCCTTGAGAGGTAACTTCACATTCCAAAAAGAACCAGTATATAACTTGTTCAATTCCTAACTAAAAGTGCCATTGTGATTTCTCAGAATTTTTGCAAAATAAATAATAACTTTCGTTAGTTTCATGTTTTTCTTACACTAACTAGCACTACTCCAGTACACAAGTAACCTACTAGTTATGTTACAAATTTTGTGAATTTTTGTGTCATTTCCTTACAGCAGACGACTCCAGAAGATATTTATTGCTGAATTTTTTTCAGACATTTCTCTTTAGAACGTTAGGAGCGTGTGTCTGACTTCTCTAGCAGTTTGGGGGTGGATATTGCATCTTGCAGGAGTCACAGGGTAAAGGGTACACCTCAGATTAATCCGTTGCGCAGAATAACAGAATAACAGATCAACCCCACACCTCAGACCATGTCCAATAAATGTCACATACATTTAATCTATTTCACACGTACTTGTACACCTATTTCATATGCATCTCTACCAAATTTTGCCCTCCAGTTCATTTTCACTCACCTCAGTGTTTGTGACATCGTAGTCCCTGAACTCTGTGTCGTGGAATATTATTTTGAAGATACATCCGATGGTGTGTGCGAATACTGTCTCTGAATGTTTTTGTCAATAGTGTTATTAGTAAAGAAGCACTATATAAAAACGTTATGCATGATGCGGCAGTTTTCACGAGTCTAAGTATTTATGAGGGCATATCGTTGGACTATGTGTCATACAATGATATAATTTTGCTGTTACGTTCGTTGGTGTATACGAATATTGTCTGAAGAACGCGTCGCGAATACAGTTGGTAGTAAAGAAGAAATAAATTAAAACATCATGCTTCAACGACAGTTTCACTGCATGAATAGCGAAAATGAAGCAAGTGACAACCATTTTACCATTCATCAGTGTGTGACGGTACTCAACGAGAAAAAGCTTGGCGCAGGTGTGACTTTTGTGTAAAATTGTTGCAAGTCACCAATGGCTATTATTAACAAACAATGGGTGACTAAAGTGAGAGTATTCACACGTCCTGAGCTGCACTGTCTTTTCATTCCCTCCCTACATCCGTTTGAACGTGGGTAGTTCTTATTAGTCCCACGGCTATTCTTTCCAGATAGTGCTTGATATGTGTGCCAAGTTTGGTTAAAATCTGTCCAGTGGTCTAGGAGTGAATGAGGAACACACATACACACATAGTCACGGGATAGCGATACGTATATATACAGAAGTCGGTAATATCGTGTACGCGATGTGTAAAAGGCGATTCATTGGTCAGCTGTCATTTTTACTCAGGTGATTACTGTGAAGAGGTTTCCGACGTGATTATAGCCGCAAGGCGGGAATTAACAACTTCCAATGCGGAGTGGCAGTTGGAGCTGGACGCGTGGAACGTTTCATTTCGAAAATCGTTAGGGAATTCAGTATTCCGAGATCCACTGCGTGAAGAGTGTGCCGAAAATACCAGATTTCAGGCATTACCTCTCACTACGGAGTGGTCTTCACTTAACGAGTCAGAGCAACGATGTTGGCGTGGAGTTGTCAGTGCTAACAGACAAGCAACAGTTCGTGAAATAACAACACATATCAATGTGGGACATACG
Source organism: Schistocerca americana (assembly GCF_021461395.2). Classification (NCBI taxonomy): domain Eukaryota; kingdom Metazoa; phylum Arthropoda; class Insecta; order Orthoptera; family Acrididae; genus Schistocerca; species Schistocerca americana. Next base: position 437,546,995 of record NC_060124.1, on the reverse strand, counting down.
AAGGACGCATCCATAACGACAGTGCGGCGAATTCTGGCAATAATGGGCCGTGGCTTCAGACGACGGACACAATTGTGTTTTCCAACCGCACCGGCTGTAGCACTTCTCCTGGGCTCGTGACAATATCGATTCGACTCTAGAGGACCGGAAAACCATAACCTTGGCAGATGAGTCCCGATTACTCCAACTGGTAAGAGCTAATGGTAGGATTTGAGTGTGGTGCAGACCCCACGAAGTCATGGACACATGTTGTCAACAAGGCACTGTGCAAACTGTTGGTGGCTTCATAACAGTGCATGGAATGAATTGGGTCCTGTGGTCCCAAACAACGATGAAATTTTTGTGGATGTTAATGCGCCATTTCACTGGACCAAATTTGTTCAAGATTGCTTAGAAGAACATTCTGGAGAGTTCGAACGAATGATTTGGCCACCCAGATCGCCCGACATGAGAATCTGGAGGCAGCTCGTGCACAACATCCTGCGCCAACAATTTCGCAGTTATGGACAACTATAGTGGCAGTCTTGGCTCAACATTTCTGCAACGGATCGTTGAGTACATACCAAGTCGAGTTGCTGCACTACGCTTTTCAAAACAGGACCCGAAACGATAGTAGGTCAGCTCAGTGTACATACATATACATGTACATCCATTTTTATAATATGTATGGATTCCAAAAGGACTTTACAACTTTACTTACGTACAGAGTTTTACTGAGAGGTAGTAGAGGTATCATTTTGTAGCAAAACACTTAAGTTTCATCACATGCATTTACTTCAACTTTCACTTCCACTTTAACTTTCGCTGAATGTAATTGCCACTGGTCATACAACAAACGTGTCGTCTGAAAGCAGTTTCTTGCCACACTTTATTCAGAATATCTGCTGTCATTTCTGCTATGTCAACCTGAATGGACGCAGTAGCAATGTTTTTCGTAACACTCGCCAGACAATTGGCTGTAGAACTCCAAACTCTCGTGCGCATGATGCCCTGATTTCCTGGAACTGCGAACAAAAGTTTCTGCCTCACTCGTAACGAAAGCTACAAGGTGTTTCAATGGAATTCTGGAGCCCGGAGTAAACTTCAGGCCTACTAAGAGGTTCCTTATGGCTACTCTTGTTACTGACTTCGTTTCGTACATCCAAAACACGCAAAAAGCACGTTTACGTCCTGCGAATTCTACTATTTTGATTTTCAAAGATCTGTCGTTCGCAGTGGCGGAATTCGGTACTTTGATCGAAACTTTTGGTACATCGTGGCATTTTAACCAGATGATTATAAATTTCCTGTCGTTTCTAGAGGCGGATAAGTGAATGACGCTTGAAGTATTTTGCTTCAGGATGCTACCATAACCACACGTCTAAGTCGTGTCAATAAAATTCAATGTGTAGCTGAGGTCGTAAAGTCCATTTAGAATCATCCCATACGTTATTTTAGGTACCAGTTTTCGGCTGTTACGTGACTGAAAGTTACAAAGGTGGTGAGAAAATTAAAATCAGGGCATTCTAATTCATAATATTGGATACATCTTCTGTAATAATAGCTTTTCTGCTTTGACGATCCGCTATTTGCATCGTTTATTCATAGACCAGTAATATCCGGTCCCATCCATGTTAAAGCTTTAATTTCATGATTCATCACATCTTTCCTGATGATGTGGCTTCCAGTCTACAAAACAGGTCGTTAAATAAATTATTTACAAGAGCAGCGAAGCGGTTGTTAGTAAAGATGTCTATTTGTGGCTGCTGTTGTCCCTCATACATGATAGAGTATAGCTATTGAACACCTTTTGCACGATGGTTAAGACGGAAATACAGTCTTCGAAATGACTGGAATACGCAAAATCATTTGTGATTCCGCCAAATTTTATCTAGTACAGTACGACAGGAAAATATGCACCGACCTCAAGAAACACCATAGAAGTTACTTCTTCAGACAACCAGATAAACGAAGGCCACAGTTACAAAGTACAACTTGGAGGTTTACGTAACATCCACTCAGGGAGGAAAATGAACAACCTTGAAATATTAGAAATTAATGAACATGTGTTCAACTGCCCAATCTTAGTACTGACTGATCAGATACAGTTCTCTTTCGTGCCGCATCTAACTTCACATATTGCTAATAATCTCATCCATACCACTTTGTAAATTGCCTTTCCTACACACATGCCTTATTTTTCCTTTATTTCAGTTACAGTTGATTCACTTGCCATTTGGAATTGTTTACTTTGTATAACTGTAGCTGTTTTACTTACACTTAGTGTTACTTGTAATTTTCACCTGTTTGTTATATAGGATCTGTTAACGATAGTATTATCTTGTTCAGTCGTCCGCCTTGCATTGTTCTACTTATTTGTCTTCTCATAACAATTGTTATTATATTTTATCCAAGCGAAATAGTGTTAATCAATAATTCATAAACAGTCGTAATCGCATTTGTAATTATCATTATACCGCCAACCGGTTTCAACCCGACGTAGGGGTCATGTTTTGCACGTATATACCATTGGTCGACTGCTGGTGGTGTCACTCCTGTCTACATAACGGCAGGAAACTAGTTATCCACCTGAATGAAGACCAAAACAATGCCAAACAAAATATTTTTCCTATGATTATAAATGGAAAGACATATGACACTGACGTAATATGTTACAATATTTTTTATTTCTTTCCTGCCGTTATGTAGATAGGAGTAACACCACCAGCAGTCGACCAATGGTGTAAACGCCCAGAAGATGACCCCTACGTCGTGTTGAAACCGATTGCTGGTATAATGATAATAATAAATGAGATTAAGACTGTTAATGAATTATTGATTAATCATACTAATCGCTGCTTCTCTCCACAACCATGTTGTCCAAGAAACAGGTTACTTTAGATTTTTAGCTAAAGAATTCCTTTTGCTTTAGTCCTAAATTAAACACACTAAAACTGTCATTTATGCAAAGCAGCTGAGATACTCTGTAGGAGCGCTACTACACTAAATTAAGGTTCTATATCTCAGTCCCAGAAATATGTCACAGCCACGCGTATGTATTTTTGCGCCTTAGGATACGTAACAGCCAAAAATCGATTTGTAAAATAATAAATATTGTAACATATACGTCAGTGTCATATGACTTTCCATTTATAATCATTGGAAAAATATTTTGTTTTGCATTGTTTTGGTCTTCATTCCGGTGGATAACTGGAAGGAGACCACCACGCTCATCTACCACGTACGAGGCTCTTCATCTCGGCATAGCCACTGTAACCTACACCAATTTGGACATTCCTACTGCATTCAAGACCTGTTCTGCCTCTCCAGTTTTTACCCTCCGCCAACTAATCTTCATTACCAAACTTACAATGCCTTGACGGCCCATAGTATCTTATCAGCTCGTCCTTTCTTTTGATCAAATTGTTCCAAAAGTTTTTTTCCACTGCTGGGTATACTACCTTCTCGTTAGTTATTCCATACATACGTCTAACCTTCAGCATTCTTCTGCAGATTCACATTACAAATACTTGTATGCTCTTCTAATATAAACATTTTATTATCTACGTTACCATATGAACTGTTTGTTGTCTACGTCTCACTTCCGTCTGAGGCTACACTCCAGACAAATTACTTGAGGACCCATTTCATAACATTGAAATATACTGGGTGACCAGACACTCTGGAAAAACCTGTAAGGATGTTGTAGGCTCTGCTGAGAAATAACTGATAAGAAATTATTTTTCCGTTTTTCCGTTTCAGAGTTAATTAGCACTGAAGTTGGTCAATCAGGCCGTTGCGCGCAAAATTCTAACGGCCCGCCAGACGCTGCATCGTGAGACGTAGTTTCCTAAAACCCCGAAAAAAAGCAATACAAAAATTGGATATGGGACAGTAGTAGAGATCGAACGCAAGCTGAAGCCTGAGCAGTATCGCTCGGTGTCATCTACGGTATGAGAACAACTGATACAAATTGCATCTGGCGGGTCGCTTTAATTTGCCTGCGTAACGGCCTAATTGGCTAAATTCAGTACTAATTAACTCTTTACTGAATTTTTTGTCTAAACTAATATTTCTCACACAACCTACCATGCAACAACCTTACAAAATTTTCAGACTGTTTCTGACCACCGTGTATATTGGATGTTCACAAATTCCTCTTCTTGTTGGAAAAACTTTTCTTGCTAATGCAAGTCTGCTTTTTATATCCACCTCATCTATCATACGTTATTTTTCTGCTCAAATAGCAAAACTCGTGTACTACTTTTAGCGTCTCATTTCCCAGTTTAATTCCCTCAGTAATGCTTAATTTAATTCGATTTCTTTCCACTACTCATGATTTACTTTTCTTCAAGTTCACCTTAGAACTTCATTTAGTAACACTATCCATTCTCCTAATCCATACGTGGCATGAATCAGCAAACCAGTGTTCAATAGTATTACCTGAAAGCAGTCTTAGTTGCTATTTTAGTTTTTTCATTTATCAACTACGCGTTTCACCTTATTTAGGCATCTTCAGTCTGATCTTAATTTGGTATTTCTTAGGACGATCCATTAGGCAGTGTAGCTGAAGGGCATCGTCGAGTACATCAGGCTACCATTGCCTTCGTTAACCGTTCTAGAAAGTTTTACTGAGGTCAACGAAGGCGATGGTGGCCTGATGTACTCGACGATGCCGCTTAGCTACACTGTCTAATGTTTAGTCCTAAGAAATACCAAATTAAGATCAGCCTGAAGATGCGTAAATAGGGGGAAACGCGTAGTTGGTAAATAAAAAAACTAAAATTGCAACCAAGACTATTTTCAACTAATGCTAACCATTCTGTCCAACTGCACTTCAATGTGTTTGCCGTCTCGGACGGAAGTAATGTCACAACAAACACTTTTTTGTTTTTTTGTTTTTTACAAGCTTTAGTTTCTTTTCCAAATGCCTCCTTTATTTCCTTCACGGATTGTTCAACGTAGCGATTATATGATGTTAGGGATAGGTTACAACCCTGTCTAACTCCCTACTCGATTACCGCTTACGTTTCACGTCCTCCAACTCTTAAAACATGTATCCGGTTTCTGCTCAAGTTGTAGATAACCTTTCGCTGCCTGTAATTTATCCCCGTTACCTACAGGATTTGAATGTGTGTAGAGCGAAATGTTATAATTACATAAGCAATGTCAGCTTATAATCAACTCATTTGACGACTTAGATCAATTTATTCCTTGTGAGGAGGTAATAGACAATTTGTGTCCCAGAGAGTATTTCTATCGACCTACTACTCTCCAGCAGTATGACGTGCTAGTTTCCACATGAAGTAACTGTGGTGATCGGTACCTACTCGATCCATCTTGGGATATAAGAACGGCGTGGCCATCAACGCGCTGTGGCATTTATGTCGTACCGGCTGCCGCTGTTCCACAGTCGGGACCAACGCGAATGCGCATAGCTCATCCACGAACTGTTATCAGTCGCATTTTACAGAGGCTCACCTATCATCTCCACTGGAAGTCATAACAATAGGCTTTCTATAAGCTTAGATTATGGAACGACTTCAGACTTTCCCTTACCATAATTGTCTTTGAATCAGGAGTCACAATTTCTCTCTTTTTCAGACAATACTGGTGTGGCTGTCAAATCGATTGAATATGCATCTAATGGGAAAAGTTTGTTTTTACAAGAGTCAGTATATTTCTAAATACGTTACCTTGAATCATTGAGATTGCTATAAACACTATGTAATCAAAAGTATCCGGACATCCACAAAAACATGCGTTTTTCATATTAGGTGCATTGTGCTGCCAGGTACCCCACATCAGCGATCTCAGTAGTCATTAGATATCGTGAAAGAGCAGAATGGGGCACTCCGCGGAACTTACGGACTTTGAACGTGATCAGGTGACTGGGTGTCACTTGTGTCAAACGTCCGTACGCGAAATTTCCACACTCTTAAACATTCCTAGTTCCACTGTTTCCGATGTGATAGTGAAGTGGAAACGTGAAGGGACAGGTACAGTACAAGAGCGTACAGGCCGACCTTGACAGTTGACTGACAGAGACCGCCAACAATTGAAGAGGGTTGTACTGTGTAATAGGCAGAAATTTATCCAGACCATCACACAGACTGCATAAGGATCCACTGTATGGCAGTCAGGCGGGAGGTGAGTCAACTAGGATTTCATGGTCGAGCGGCTGCTCATGAGCAACACATCAAGCCAGTAAATGCCAAACGACGACTCGCTTGGTGTGAGGAGCGTAAACATTGGGCGACTGAACAGTGTAAAAATGTTGTGTGGACCGACGAATCACGGTACACAATGTGCCGATCCGATGGTAAGGTGTGAAGGTGTGAGAGTGGCGAATGCCCGGTGAACGTCATCTGTCAGTTTGTGTGTTGCCAGCAGTAGAATTCGGAGGCAGTGTTGTTATGGTGTGGTCGTGTTTTTCATGGAGAGTGCTTGCACCTTTTTTTGCTTGGCACCATGACAGCACAGGCAATTCTGGGATGGCGATTGCATCTTTCAACACGATCGAGTACCTACTCATAGTGCGTGGCCTCTGAAGGAGATGTTACACGACATTCCTGTAAAGGACTGGCCTGCACAGAGTACTGACCTGAATCCTACAGATCACCGTTGGGACGTTTTGAAACGCCGACTTCGTGCCAGGCCTCACAGACCGACATCGATATCTCTCCTCAGTGCAGCCCTCCATGAAGAATGGGCTGCCATTCCCCAAGGAACCTTCCAGCACCTGACTGAACGTAGGCCTGCGAGAGTGGAAGCTGTCATCAAGGCTAAGGGTGGACCATATTGAATTCCAGCAGTACCGATGGACGGCGACACGAACCTGTAAGTGATTTTCAGCCAGGTGTCTGGATACTTTTGATCACATAGTGTATGTTTCACATTCTTTTAATTTACTGTAAAAACGTAAATAATAATAAATTTTGCAATCTACTGGTTGATGAAAAATTGAGCTCGCAAAGTATGTACCAGATCTGCTCAAACAATATGTTCAGCACCTTTCTTGTAAGAGTAAGAGCCTAATTCAGCCATAAGTAAGTCACATATTCACTAGTTTGGCAAAAATGATTACATATGATCCAGTAAATGACAGTAATCAAAATAACATATTGTAGGTTCTTGTTTAATATACTGGTATTATTAACAAAATAACCAAATATATTTTTTCACTGATAAAGTTTGTTGGATTCAAGAATAAAAGACACATTCAGGAATACAATACTATGTCGAAGAATGTCCTTAATTACGAACTTGTGAATGTAACTATGTTACATAAGGCGCGAAATGTCAAAATTTATGGCACCCAACTGTCTCACAAACGAACCACACAAATGAAATTTCTGATAGACAGCAGAAGTATCATTCTCCGTCAAAACTTCTGGTATTCTATGGATGAATGCTTTAAATGATATTGGCGCCTTGAAACACAGGGCAGCGGGTGAGGGGAGTGTAAGATGCTGGTACAAACAAACAATGAACAACAGCTTTTTTTTAACAATTCCCCCAAAAAAATTATAAATTCGTCCTTGCGCATATTCTTTTCCGTGGTACAAAGGATTTTTACAAAACCATTAAGAGATCTCTTTAACCAAAACATTAAACACACAGGCAACATTATTTGCCTAAATGTATTAGAGATTACGATACACAAATATTCCAAAACATGGACAGGTGTGTGTGTTCCTTAAGAAATTTAGCTTTTATTACAGCAGCATCAAGGCCCTTAAGCAAAATGTGTGTTTCCATTAACAGCATTAAAAGTACAATTTAGGAAAACGTGAAGTGTGTCCCCTTGTAGTAACTCAAGATTTTTCCTAAAGTGAATCAAAGGAACCAAATAGCCAAGCGTGACATATGTCACTCCTAAGAAACAGGATTTTCTTGAACAGAACTGTGTGAGACAACGTGCCTAAGCGTGTCGCAAGTCACTTTCAATGAAACGAATATTTAATTAAATAGATTTAAAAGGTATAACATAGCTTAGAAATTACGTACTTCACCCCATTGTTTAAAGAAACACAGCGCCCGTATTGAAAATTATCTCAAATTATACAGTAACTTACCGAAGGTGCGGCGCCATTAAAATGAGTAAGTGCGCCCTCCTTACTCTTAATTTGACAGTTTGTACCCGAGTCAGGCGTGGAAAATAATATACCACCGCCGACGCCTCAGTAGGATAGCACGAGCAACCTGTAATATCCATACGTAAAATACAGTGAAAATTAATGCAATTTGTAAAAATTTTGGAATGATCACCATTCCAGACGGGAGACTTAGCAATAAAGGCTTGATGCCAATTACTTCAGTCACGTAATCAAATATCAGAACACGATAGGATTAAGGCGTCAGTTTTAACATACGTGGTATAACACTTATTCCTAAAATTAGATTAATTAGTCCTGAAACAAGATATTAAGACCTCGAGATAACGCTATTCAGGTAACTAAATTACTCTCCGGGTCACTTCACCCGAGACTCAACTACGCTACACACAAGCTTCTCAATTACAGTCATCAATACCAGCGACGACGAAAACGTCGCACTGCAAGGCAGAATGGCGCGGACGATACACAAATTTGAACTAAGACAACGACCACCCCTCGAGTGGGCTCAACTGGCACTTGTTAAGTGACAGCTGTCTTTTCGCACGCAGACGGGAGTACACGGAAAATGTCAGTAAGTAAGTAAAACACAAAGAACAGAATGCAATTACCTTAGCACGAAGTATTGACTCCAGTGGACACAGTCCTGCAAGTGCATCCGAACATTTACAAACTTCGTGTAAACAATAGGCCTATGAAATTAGTACAGATCAGTGACTAATGAAGCGTCGCCTGAAACTTACAGTGACGGTTAGATATGGCCACATAATATTTTAACACTAAACAGTAAACAAGAAAAGCCTCCAAGGGCAAAATTCAAAACAACTGGTGTTAAGCATTAGCTAGGATTTCACTCATCTATGTTAATGAGTATTACTTGCACATAATCGTCTTAGGATATCTGACAATAACGCTCAAGTAATAACCTGGTATTTGCACTTATACTACGCAATCCTAACTACTGCGACACTACTAGCGAACAGGAAGGCATCCATATATTTCCAAAAGTGAGTTTTTCCTAAGGCTTGTAATTCCACAGGGGCAACACTGAGTAGTCGAACTTGCCCCAGGTTCTGTCCATGCTATCAGACCTACGCCTGCCCCACTCTGTGCCGTCCAACAACAGCTGCCACCGCCAGCACTCAACAGCCCAGTTTAATTCAACAGTCTCAGCAGCTCTGCCCAGCACCTGCCCGCTCCACACTCGCGCTCTCTTCAAAACCCTCTGGTCTCACCCTGGCACCAAAGACCACGGGTGTATCTATACCCAAGAAACCCTCGATATACCCGCTGCACGGCACAGTGCCCGCTCCACACTCGCGCTCTCCTCAAAACCCCTCTGGTCTCACCCTGACACCAAAGACTACGGGTATATCTATACCCAAGAGACCCTCGATATACCCGCAGCACGGCACAGTGCCCAGTGTCTAAATTGTGACTATTTAGACGTATATGCTACATGATCAAAATTATCCGGACACATATTACTGATTATCTTTATGACGGGTTGTACTCTGATGGGATCACTTTCAATGAAATATCAAGAGACAAAACCAAAGAAGTTTGTGATGCCAGATGCTGGAGGGTCAGAAACGAAGATGACTTCTAAATCATCCCAAGGGTGCTCCATTAGGTCTAGGTCGGGACTCTGTGCAGACCAGTCAATTTCAGTAATAAATACTATCCAGAAACCATTTCCTGCAAACAACCATTATCTCCGAACTGCTCCTCTACTGTAAGCAGTTCACAGTGCTGTAAAGGATATTCGCATTATTTTGGATTTAGCGTTTTCCAAGCACAAGAAGTCGACGATACCCTAATAACGAAAACCGCTCCAATGTTGTTGCACTACATCCTCAGTACTTCGTTCGCCGCTAAGCATGATGGCAGTAACTTTCTTCAGGCATTCGCCAACCCCTCCCCCCCCCTCCTCCTCCCACCACCCTCCACCCCAAAATCCATCGAAACCACAAAAGCAAATCACACATTTCCAGTCACCGAATGAGCAACGGCGTCTCTCTTCACACCATCTCAAGTGTCGCTTAGTACTCACTGCAGATATTCACTGCCGGAAAAAGAATGGCAACAACAAAAATTAATTACTGAGAGAAATGAAATTTCTGGAAAGCAATTGTCAAGGTAACATACAGGGTGTTTCAAAATTGACCGGTATATTTGAAACGGCAATAAAAACTAAACGAGCAGCGATAGAAATACACCGTTTGTTGCAATATGCTTGGGACAACTGTACATTTTCAGGCAGACAAACTTTCGAAATTACAGTAGTTACAATTTTCAACAACAGATGGCGCTGCCGTCTGGGAAACTCTATAGTACGATATTTTCCACATATCCACCATGTGTAGCTATAATATGGCGTAGTCTCTGAATGAAATTACCCGAAACCTTTGACAACGTGTCTGGCGGAATGGCTTCACATGCAGATGAGATGTACTGCTTCAGGTGTTCAATTGTTTCTGGAGTCTTGCGGTACGCCTGGTCTTTCAAGTGTCCCCACAGAAAGAAGTCACAGGGGTTCATGTCTGGCGAATAGGGAGGCCAATCCACGCCGCCTCCTGTATGTTTCGGATAGCCCAAAGCAATCACACGATCATCGAAATATTCATTCAGGAAATTAAAGACGTCGGCCGTGCGATGTGGCCGGGCACCACCTTGCATAAACCACGAGGTCTTCGCAGTGTCGTCTAAGGCAGTTTGTACCGCCACAAATTCACGAAGAATGTCCAGATAGCGTGATGCAGTAATCGTTTCGGATCTGAAAAATGGGCCAATGATTCCTTTGGAAGAAATGGCGGCCCAGACCAGTACTTTTTGAGGATGCAGGGGCGATGGGACTGCAACATGGGGCTTTTCGGTTCCCCATATGCGCCAGTTCTGTTTATTGACGAAGCCGTCCAGGTAAAAATAAGCTTCGTCAGTAAACCAAATGCTGCCCACATGCATATCGCCGTCATCAATCCTGTGCACTATATCGTTAGCGAATGTCTCTCGTGCAGCAATGGTAGTGGCGCTGAGGGGTTGCCGCGTTTGAATTTTGTATGGATAGAGGTGTAAACTCTGGCGCATGAGACGATACGTGGACGTTGGCGTCATTTGGACCGCAGCTGCAACAGGGCGAACGGAAACCCGAGGCCGCTGTGGGATCACCTGCTACACTAGCTGCGCGTTGCCCTCTGTAGTTGCCGTACGCGGTCGCCCTACCTTTCCAGCACGTTCATCCGTCACGTTCCCAGTCCGTTGAAATTTTTCAAACAGATCCTTTATTGTATCGCTTTTCGGTCCTTTGGTTACATTAAACCTCCGTTGAAAACTTCGTCTTGTTGCAACAACACTGTGTTCTAGGCGGTGGAATCCAACACCAGAAAAATTCTCTGTTCTAAGGAATAAACCATGTTGTCTACAGCACACTTGCACATTGTGAACAGCACACGCTTACAGCAGAAAGACGACGTACAGAATGGCGCACCCACAGACTGCGTTGTCTTCTATATCTTTCATATCACTTGCAGCGCCATCTGTTGTTGAAAATTGTAACTACTGTAATTTCGAAAGTTTGTCCGCCTGAAAATGTACTGTTGTCCCAAGCATACTGCAACAAACGGTGTATTTCTATCGCTGCTCGTTTAGTTTTTATTGCCGTTTCAAATATACCGGTCATTTTTGAAACACCCTGTATTTCAGTGATTAACATTGCAACTTCTCAGGTTAATGTAACCTCGAGATAAGCCAATGCAAATGTGAAATAGTGGTATACTCGTATTATTAAGCGGTGCAAACGTGAGTGCCGGATGTCAGTTTATGGATGGTTTCATGCCTGTTGTACTTGGTCGGTAAATACAGAGACGGTTATTGCTGCTTCTGGATGATGCTGGAGTTGCCATCCGATGATGTGGAATATGTAGTCGATTGAAGTCAGATCTGGTGATGGAGCAGACCAAGGTACCAGTCGACACTGCAGAGCATGCTGGGTTACGACAGCGGTATGTGGGTGAACGTTTTCCTGTTGGAAAGCACTTCTTTAATGCTGTTCATGAGTGCCTGCACAACATATCTAATCACCAGACTGGCATACAAATTTGCTGCCGGGGTGCTCCTGCTGACACACGAAACGCCCGAAACACAACTCCAGTTGTAGATCCAGTGTGTACAGCTCGCAGACAAGTTGGTTGCAAGCCGTCCACTGGCCTCCTCCTAATCAACACACGGACACGACTGGCACCGAAGCAGAACCAGCTTTCATCGGAAAACACAACAGACATTCATCCTGTCTTCCAATGAGCTATCGCTTGACACCACTGAAGTCGCAAATGGCGGTGGGTATGGGTAAGTGTAATGCACGATACAGGGCGTCCGGTTTGGATCTGTCCTGTAACCGATTTTTAACAGTTCGTTGTGCAACCGTGATGTCAAGTACTGATCAGATTGCTGCTGCCGAACACGATGATCTTCCCTCTAGGTAGTGCCACGATGGTGTTCGGAGTCTGGTCCTCTTGTGCCTGTAGATTCTTGACACCACCACTACCAGCAGTCATGAACATTCGTCGCCAAATCTTTCAGCTTCATCGCAGAAGGAAAATGGCGTTCTCGTAGTCCTGTTACACGACCCTATCCAAAATCAGTGGGATGTTGATAATGTCGTACTGAACGCCTTAGATGTATTCTTGACTAACATCAACTTACCAAGCCCAGTCTCAGAGGTAACTAATGCTCAAGACCGTACAGCGTATATTTAACGCAAACCTGATTTGCGTGCCCATAGTGGCGCTACTAGCCCCATTCTTATACTGCTGGCATGAAATTTGAACAGACATCACCTATCAGATCTAGAAAAACGCCTGCTAACTTTCGTTTATGTAGCACAACTCCTTCTTGTTGTTATGATTTATTTTTCGTCAATGTATGTGGCTCATGAGGAGCTGCTCGACCATCGTTCCCCATTAGTTTAAACTGCATACGCACAGTAATTGTGCGAGCTGAGCTACTTCGAAAATCACGAGTGATTCCATCCTCTGATTTCATCCTATTACTTTTTTACAACCATCCTCCGCCATGCGCGGCCGTCCCTGTCCATCAGTACATCAGGTCTGCCTTATCTTTATTTTTCTGTGGTTGTTCTTTCGTGTTTCCACTTCACAGTCACATTACTAACAGTTGCCCTATGCACGATCCACAACAGAAAGTCCCTCCTCATAAAATCACCGACAAGGCAGCCACAAAATCGTCGTTCACCCGTGAGATTTGCTTTTCTCCTCTCGATCCTCATTGCTTAACCATCAACATATGCATGACCTTCTGCAGGAAGAATGGTCCCAAAATCTGTTGCATTCCTCGTGTACCTACGTCTGCTCCGACATGGAGCAGATATAAGAAAGTCACATGCTGTTGGGTGGGCTCAAGACTCAGCTCGCTGTATCGTCTGACATAAAATATTTTCCTTATTGTGTCGCTTCAGATAGAGCTGCACGTAGTAGATATTCCTTGCATCTATGGCGCAGGAAAATCTGGGTGTGGAAAGTGGCTACAGGTGGTCAAACATATGTTTTAAACCAACTTCAACAACTCCAGGTGCATGCTTAACATGACACAAGTAACGCTTTCATCGCCTAGTTTACCAAAATGCAAAACTTAGTATCTGACGGAACAGAACACACGATGGAACAATTTGCTCCTCTGAATTTAACCAACTTTTCAGTGATGGCTAACCAACCAAAGCCAAGACTCTAACACAAAACAAGCAATGAACATGTGAGCTAAAATCGGCAATGAAGTACACCAGCCCCAGGATGTCCTCCGCTGGGCACAATAAATGAAAACAACAAAACAGTGAATACCAGCAAGTAGGAGAGATTAAAATTTTACTTAACACAACAACAACAAAATAAATTTTCCAGCTTTAATACATTAGGCTGTACAGCGGCCTCACCATCATAGAAAATTGTGATCTCTAGGTAACTTAATTTTCCCAATCCAACCACGCGTCTTGACACAGTTTCATTTAACCGTCATAGCGGAAAATCCAATGCAGCTAACAATACAGTACTCCTGGCCGTGTAGCCTTTTCTGGCTCCATGAACCCAAACACCATTTACAAATCCAGATCGGAATGATGCCCCGTATTGACAGCAAGCCATTGCCACCCCTCATCGCAAATCAACCACGCTGCCCAGCTGCTTTGCCCAATGACATCACGCTTCGCTACGGCCTGCCGATTCTTTTCCTTGGAAGTTGCTAGTTATGTTCCTTCTAGATAGTTGTCTTCCTGTTGCTGAATGTCTTGAAACTTCCTCTGTCCACTGGGCCTCCATATGATGTGAGAACAGCTGCCTCATTCTCCAGCCTGCATCTCGCCAAGAATATTGTTACCATACGTACGGGATTGGCTCAAAAAACTCCGGAACATTCGAAATTTTGGACCAATTGTTAGTTGGATCGTAATGCGGTTGGCGTCCCTGCACTCGCCGGTGTTTCAGGTGTAGCTTCCAGAAGTTCCATTGTTGTACGTCTGTTACTTATTGTCGATTGCTGTATTGAGTAGAACGTAGGGGCGCATACTTTGCTAATTTCCAGATGGCAGAGTCAGAGGAGCAACGCGTCTGCATTAAAGTTTGCGTGAAACCTTTACAGAAACATACCAAATGATGAAGGAAGCCTACGGCGAGGAGTGCTTAAGACGTATTTGGTGTTAAAATAATTCACACAGTTTAAAAATTACTGGATGGAAGTTAAAGATGACCCTCGTTCAGGATACCTTCGACGTCTACCGACTACACTCATGTCTAGAACGTCAACGAAACTTTGTGTACCAATCGAAGACTGACTGTCCGTAAGATTGCAGAAGAAAGTAACGTCTCAGTTGGATCATGTCATAAAATCCTGACACAGCATCTTGGAATGCATCGTGTTGTCAAATTCCGTAAGATTGCAGAAGAATGTAACGTCTCAGTTGGATCATGTCATAAAATCCTGACACAGCGTCTTGGAATGCATCGTGTTGTCAAATTCGTCGCACGGCTCATGATTAAGATCAGAAAGATTTTCACCTCGCAACCTATGAAGAAATTTTAGATGGCGCAAATGAGAACGAAATGTTCGTTTATACACTCCTGGAAATTGAAATAAGAACACCGTGAATTCATTGTCCCAGGAAGGGGAAACTTTATTGACACATTCCTGGGGTCAGATACATCACATGATCACACTGACAGAACCACAGGCACATAGACACAGGCAACAGAGCATGCACAATGTCGGCACTAGTACAGTGTATATCCACCTTTCGCAGCAATGCAGGCTGCTATTCTCCCATGGAGACGATCGTAGAGATGCTGGATGTAGTCCTGTGGAACGGCTTGCCATGCCATTTCCACCTGGCGCCTCAGTTGGACCAACGTTCGTGCTGGACGTGCAGACCGCGTGAGACGACGCTTTATCCAGTCCCAAACATGCTCAATGGGGGACAGATCCGGAGATCTTGCTGGCCAGGGTAGTTGACTTACACCTTCTAGAGCACGTTGGGTGGCACAGGATACATGCGGACGTGCATTGTCCTGTTGGAACAGCAAGTTCCCTTGCCGGTCTAGGAATGGTAGAACGATGGGTTCGATGACGGTTTGGATGTACCGTGCACTATTCAGTGTCCCCTCGACGATCACCAGTGGTGTACGGCCAGTGTAGGAGATCGCTCCCCACACCATGATGCCGGGTGTTGGCCCTGTGTGCCTCGGTCGTATGCAGTCCTGATTGTGGCGCTCACCTGCACGGCGCCAAACACGCATACGACCATCATTGGCACCAAGGCAGAAGCGACTCTCATCGCTGAAGACGACACGTCTCCATTCGTCCCTCCATTCACGCCTGTCGCGACACCACTGGAGGCGGGCTGCACGATGTTGGGGCGTGAGCGGAAGACGGCCTAACGGTGTGCGGGACCGTAGCCCAGCTTCATGGAGACGGTTGCGAATGGTCCTCGCCGATACCCCAAGAGCAACAGTGTCCCTAATTTGGTGGGAAGTGGCGGTGCGGTCCCCTACGGCACTGCGTAGGATCCTACGGTCTTGGCGTGCATCCGTGCGTCGCTGCGGTCCGGTCCCAGGTCGACGGGCACGTGCACCTTCCGCCGACCACTGGCGACAACATCGATGTACTGTGGAGACCTCACGCCCCACGTGTTGAGCAATTCGGCGGTACGTCCACCCGGCCTCCCGCATGCCCACTATACGCCCTCGCTCAAAGTCCGTCAACTGCACATACGGTTCACGTCCACGCTGTCGCGGCATGCTACCAGTGTTAAAGACTGCGATGGAGCTCCGTATGCCACGGCAAACTGGCTGACACTGACGGCGGCGGTGCACAAATGCTGCACAGCTAGCGCCATTCGACGGCCAACACCGCGGTTCCTGATGTGTCCGCTGTGCCGTGCGTGTGATCATTGCTTGTACAGCCCTCTCGCAGTGTCTGGAGCAAGTATGGTGGGTCTGACACACCGGTGTCAATGTGTTCTTTTTTCAATTTCCAGGAGTGTAGAATCATAACAGGTGGGTCTACGGTTATGATGTTGAGGCCAATGTTTGGTCACCACAATGAGTCGGGACCGGTTCTGCAAGACCAAAAAAAAGATCGTCAGGTCAGGTCAAATGTCAAAACCATGCTGACAGTTTTCATTGACTTTGAAGGATTAGTTCATCATGAATTGATGCTAAAGTGACAATATGTTAATCGGTGACACTATTGGGACGTGTTGCGACGCCTGCGAGAAAAAATGAAAAGTAAACTACCTGTGGCGAGACAATTCATGGCTCTAGCATCACAATAATGCATCCGCACTTTCATCTCTGTTGGTGTGTGACTGTTGCAGGGGAAAACAGAATGGCTTTGCTGCCTCGTCCTCCATACTCTCCATACCTGGCTTCTATTTACAACGCTGAAAACTCCGTTCAAAGGACGAATATTTGCAACGACAGAGCAGACGAAAGAAAATTCCCAGACGGCGCTTCACGCGATACAGCAAGAGGCGTACCAAGCCTGCTTCCATAAATGAAAATGAAGTTGGGAGCGGTTCGAAGGAGACAATGCACAATAAGTAAAAGATAATCGTAGAAAAATTTTGTGGACAAAGTTCTGGAATTTTTCGATCTCTTAAGTTCGTCCAGCTCGACATTCGTGGCCTAGCACAGAAGATGGAGATTTGTGCGCCCTCCAGCAGTAGCTCCCAGCTGATGCCCGTTCTCTGCCATACACCATACTGCTCCTTCCTGTGACAGCACTCCGCTCCACACACCGATGTGGCACAGTGAGAAGCTGCTTCGATTTTGCAGTCACGCTCTGCTGCAGTGGAATTCAACACCAGTGGTGGCGCCAGTAGGCAGGCCGGAATACGACTGTGCCGAAGAGTACTAATCCACAGCACGCTTGATAAGATATATGATACATGTAAAGCAGTGAACCTTGGCTGTTACTGAAAACTCGTAGGTGAATTATGTCCTGCTGCGAAGGATGTAAGAGAATTGTTAGTAAACTATAGGAAATAAAGCGTTTCAAAGAGCAGTTAAGGATTTTCAGGACTGAAATGAAATATTACGTTTTCCCAGTGTCACAAAGCGGACGAAAACGCATTTGTGAAGGTGCTGAGAGGGAGAGACTGACAATTAAATGGGGCGGCACGTTTGCTATTATCAGTATGATGTCACTAATCACCATTGTGTAGATACATCTGTCGGCTATTTGTTTGATGTATTAGCATTCATCTTCAACGTCGATGGTCCTCGATAAGTCATCGAGACGCCGAGGAACAGCCGGAGCACCCCTTGAGACGTTCACGGTCTCAGCAAAGAGAACTGAGCTGCCTCCAAGTACCGCTCAAAGGAGAACATTTACTTTTCACTGCGGCTAGCAACTTCATCCCCGAGGAACATTTGTCATGTTTATATCTCCACATCTATATGTATTTAGAGGCCCCCATGGAGTAATTAAACCACAATTAATTTTATACGCAAACCAAATATCGCAGGCAATTTCCATGTGACATGGAAACTATAAATTATGCATAATTGAAGTGGGTGTGTTTCAATATTTGCCGTTTTTTCTTCGTTTAGTTATTTCCGAATGAATTTGATCATTACTGGTTTACCTCCAACATACCGGCAACAGGCACTCTTTTAAATGGCTAGCGGAACAGCAGGATCACTACGAAACTGGCATCCAGCGTGGAACTGGCAAAACATAATACTATATAAATGGCACCCAATAAGGAGATCGTCTGCAAATGTAACCACGACACTATTGACAGTCACTGTGAGAGCTGCAGTAATCAACACAACAACACCGTGTACCGAATAATAACACTTTAAAAGGAAACAAATACAGCGTGATGACAATATTAAACAGGAATATTAAAGAGGAAGCACCAGATAGTATTTGAAAAAAGATCAGTGGTAAATTTTCCGATCCTTTCACATCCCTTAAATATGTAGCAGTGACTTTACAAAGCAGTCTGAAATGTGACGCGCATGAGTTGTTAACGAGAAGGCGAAGGGACGAACCTGACTTTTCAGAGGAAGTGAGGTGTGTCTGGAAAGCAGTTCACGCACGAGACTCTAGTGGAATACTGCTCCTGCGATAGGAATCCTTTTAGAGCAGGTATTGGAGGAGATAATCACACTCATTTATAGAAGCGTTAATGGAATAGGAGCCCAATGTCACCCTTTCAGACATTGTAACAGAAATGTTTAAGGACAATACACGGGAATCCATAGATGAAAGTGACGTTGTCACGAAAACGTCTCGACTGCATCTACAGGACTAGTATTCCAATATACCTGTACAATTCTTTCGTCCCCACTGTACACTTCTGGTATGGATCATGAGAATAAGACAATGGAAGGTAACGAATAAGCTGTCCTACCTTTATGACGTAACCTCTGCGGTTTGTTTATTTGTAGAAGCAGAGGGTGGACGAACTTTCCGAATAAGCAATTGGTCAGCTCTCATGCGTCACCTGGCACGATATCCATTACAGTGTTCACTGAAGTAGCTACTGCCACAGTCTTAAACACTGTATTTGATATGTGATTTTTCACAAATGAGGTGTACTGTTTCTGATCAATCAAAAATTGCGCAATGCCATCATGTGGCTCAGATGTTTGAAGCTATTTTCGATTCTTTGAAGCATTAGGGGGAGACCTTACTAAAGACTATCCACACAAGGACGGCAGTTGGCTGAGTCATCCAGAGCTTGACTTCTGGGACTGCGTTTCATAGGTGGGTTGGGGTGGGGGTTCTCCAGCACCATTCAAAAACAAATATTTCTTGTACAGAATGTCTTTAGTTTTCCTTCGGTGTTGGAAATTCTCTTTACATAGGTGGCTGAGCACATTCTTCGATAACAAACCTGCATTCTGGGTGGAGGTTCATGTAAAAAGTTTAGACGAGACACAGAGAGAGCTCCATTCACGTTCGCTCTCATAAGCGCGGAGCACCTTCTCACTCGGTGAACATAATATTTTCTAAACCGGCTACCGGTACTAGTAATGTCCGAGTTCAGGATGTGCCTTCGCCTCGCCCAAGTGCTGTGAAATGACAGTTCAAACACTGTTTGTGAAACTAGTCGTTGCTAGATGCTGTCTGCGACTTCAAATAAAAATGGCTCTGAGCACTATGAGACTTAATATCTGAGGTCATCAGTCCCCTGGAACTTAGAACTACTTAAACCTAACTAGCCTAAGGACATCACACACATCCATGCCCGAGGCAGGATTCGAACCTGCGACCGTAGTGGTCGCGCGGTTCCAGACTGTAGCGCCTAGAACCACTCGGCCACTCCGGCCGGCTTTCCTTACATCACATTGATACTTTTTACCTCCTCCATCATCCCTGAAAAGTTTGTAACATCATACCTAATCATCCTGTACAAGAAATCTATGTCAGATGATGACCTGTACTAAGTATATTTACGGGTATCAAATGCACTTTCTACAGCACAATTTGAAGAATTGTATAATGATACCAGTGCTTTAGTCCATAAAGAAAAAAGATAATGGTTAAGACACAAGAAAAGAAGTTACCCGATTTTATAAATAATAAAAAAAGCGTTGCATTAAAATTCAAGCGGGAAGAGTGACGTGTACACTGCAACCTTTTTCCAAGGGTTAGCAACGATATTAACTTAGAAAGGTACGAAATTTTACCAAATATTCAAAAATTAATTAAATATGGTGAGGAGAGATGGAAGACTTGTAGGAGATACAAAGTAATTGCATTGTTATTGGTAATACAAAAAATTTATACAAAACATGTTTCTTTTGTGTGTGAAGTGGATGGTCATAATACAAACGTCCCTATATAAGAGAGAAATATCTTGGAGGAAATTTAAATGTGGGTGAAAAAATGTTCAACACTGTAGTCTGGTAGCCAGTGAAGGTATCCCTTTCCCTCACCTTCACCTTCACATCGCACTCAGCTTAGTTAATCTAGGTGTGAAAGCGATGGCTCAGAATGCCAGAGGGTTTGCACACCTTATTGAAAAATATCGCTGTATTTCAGAAGAAAAAAACTAAAAAGAAAGTGTAGTTTTTTGCCCACATATATGGGAATTTGAGCCTATCGAAATTGTGAAACGTGCATGGCTGCCGCAGAAACGTGAGCATTGCAATATTTCAAGAAAATATCAGGAAACATCCTTAGGAGAAGAAGAGCAGCAAATTAACAGAAAGCTTATACAGAATTTGGCTGCAAATGTCTTTTACAGTACATTTCCTGGACTATCACACTGACCTCTTTGCAGAGTATTGCAGTGACGTATCGGACCAACACAGAGAAAAAGGTTACATATCTACCACGGAAAACTGATACAACAGAAAGTGGATGCCTAAAATGTTGGTCGACTCCTGTTTGACTATCATCCAGGCAAGAAAGGCACGCCATATAAGAGGACAAAAAATAGACATGTAATTTTTTTGTTACCACACTTGTATCATTTTCCGTTTTTCTCTGCACTTTCTTTTAAAATACATGTTAGAAAGCGAATGGTGCTGTGAATACAGCCGCAAAATCACCTCCCTATACTTCCTTAAGCCTCGTCTTACCGGAAGATTTGTCTAGCATTGCCTACTAGTCGAGACCCCCAGGCCCATATTGTTTGACATAAATTGATACTCTTTTGGGAGGTAGCGTTGCTCACGTCCGTAGGTTTAACCTTAAAATACCCTACACGTGCCTCCTGGGTGGTGCTAATTGAGCAACAGTGATTACAGGCAGCCAGACTATCCATAGGATCTCCTGGCAATGACATATCAACTAAATAGTAGAAACAGTTCTTTTCAGAGCTCATTAACAAGAAACATTGGACCAACTATCAGACTCCTTCAACTGAATATCGAAAGCATTAGCAGGGCAAAGTGTGACTACCTGTCAAAATTTTTGCTGGACAACAATATCGATGTCGTCGCCATTCAAGAAACTCGTGTTTCCAACGAAGAAATATTCCGAAGCCGAGGTCGATTTCCTGGATATTCTGCACTTGGTGTAACTTACCACGAGGTGTGTGGAATTGCTACGTATGTCCATAACAACATAAACGAAGCTTCGCTGATTTATGTAAGTGTGGAGGCAGATATACATACAGTTGTCATACAATTGCACGGCATTATTACAAATGTTTACAAACCACCCAAAACAACATGGCCCGATTTTGTCCTACACACAGCAGAATATCCTGCAATTTACATAGGAGACTTCAATAGTCACCATGAACTTTGGAAGTAATCTCAAAATGATGAAAATGGGAGCATGCTGCAGAATGGATCGAAGAGAATAATCTTCATCTAGTGTTTGATGCCAAAGATCAAGGCACTTTCAGGTCAGCTGCTTGGGACAAGGATTCAAATTCTCACTTATGCTTTGTTAGCTGCAACGAAACTGGCTTTCCCATGAACACCACAAGGAAAGTGATAGATGCCTTTCCTCACACCCAACACAGACCTGTAATAATACAAATTGGCTGCACTGTTCCTGTCATACGATCAACTCCGCATGCTCGATGGAATTTCCAGAAAGCCGACTGGATGAAGTTTTCAACGGAACTGGATAAGACCATTCGGTGGATACCTCCATCACATAATAACTATCAACGCTTCATTGGTGCAGTAACAGCAACAGCTAAAAAGTGTATGCCAAGAGGATACCGAAAAGAATATGTTCCAGGATGGAATGAGGAAAGTGAAACACTGTACCAATACTTCCAGCAAAGTGGTGACCCAGAGATAGCTACGGAACTATTGTCCAGCTTGGACATGTCTCGGAGGCAGAAATGGACAGAAACAGTCAAAACTGTGGACTTTACCCACCCGAGCAGGAAAGTATGGAGTCTTCTGAGAAAACTGGGAGGAAGTGCACCAGCATGCAGAAAAAATTCCGAAGTAACACCAGACCAAATTGCTTCCCACATCATTACCACCTCAAGAGTACCTCCTGACAAGAAACATACAAGACATAGTAGACGACAGCTTCGTGACCTTAAAAAGAAGGCATCTCCCTCATCTGAGTATACCCATCCCTTCACAGTTTCAGACATTGACTCTGGACTGAAGGACCTCAAACCTCTTAACGCACCTGGATTCGATGGTATCCACCCATAATTCCTGATCCATATGGCAGGAAAAGCTAAGAAATGGCTGTCAGAATTCTTCACGGACATCCTCCTGACTGGTCAACTTCCATCTGTGTTTAAAAAGGTGAAGATAATATCTGTTCTGAAACCTGGCAAACCCAACAACAGGGTAGAAAACTATCGCCCCATTTCCCTACTCAGCTGCTGATACAAACTTTTTGAAAGGCTAATATATAACAGAATAAGTAGCGCTATCTTAGAGAACGTTCCAGTTCATCAGGCAGGCTTCAGACCAGGGCGCAGCTGCGGCGACCAAGTATTGTCTCTCACATTCTTCATAGTCAGGATACCAAATGAAGCAGAAAACATCTGTGGCATTTGTTGATCTAACTGCCGCCTTCGACACTGTGTGGACGGAAGGCCTTATCTACAAATTTCTCCGCATTATACCCTGCAGAACAATGGCTCGACTGATTAACAGCATTCTAAGTGATCGGAAGTTCCAGGTAATCACTGGAAGCAAGGAGAGGAAGTTAAACAACGGGTTGCCTCAAGGATCAGTTCTCTCACCCTTACTGTTCAACCTATATCTATCTGATCTACCTGTCACTTGGTCCACAAAATACTGCTATGCCGATGACCTGGCTCTAGCCGTCAAACATCAGGAAATGAAGACAACAGAAGAGATTTTAGCCAAGGACCTGTCTGCATTAGACAATTACTTCAAAATCTGGAGACCCCAACCCAGTGTGAGTAAAACAGAAGTGTGGTGCTCCCATCTAAATAACCAGTTGGCGAACGTAAAACTGGAGGTAAGTTTCAGAGACAGAATTCTTCGTCACAACTGGAACCCAAAATATCTTGGTGTTATCCTGGATCGTACACTATGCTTCAAACAACACCTTCTTAACTTAGCTCAAAAGCTGAGGACTCGAAACAACATCCTCCATAAGCTATGCGGAACTACCTGTGGATCTTCAGCAACCACCCTGCGAACTTCAGCTCTGGGCTTGGTATACTCAAGTGCTGAATATTGTGCACCTGTTTGGATGAATAGTCATCATACAAGGCTTGTTGATACCCAGCTGAATACGACAATACGCATAATATCTGGCACAATCAGATCTACTCCAATTTATTGGCTTCCACTGTTAACCGGTATAATGCCTCCTGATCTACGCAGATGTACTGCCCTTATGAGAGAATTCCACAAGATCTCCAAGAATTCTAACCTACCCGTGCATAGCGACCTGCCACTTTTAAATCGCAAGAGACTGAAATCACGTCATCCAACTCTGTGCGATGCTGCTGACATGGTTGCTAAGAATTTCAAACCTCTTGAAGAATGGAAAGGTCGGTGGGAAGCAATGACAGATGTGCACCTGTATAACATCTTCTCAGGTGCTAAACTTCCAGGTGGATTCGACTTACCACGCAACAGAATCCGTACCAGCCATGGGCGATGCAGGGATGCTCTCTTTAAGTGGAAGAAGCTGCCTGATCCAGCTTGTGACTGCGGGGCTCCATACCAGACTGTTCACCACATTGTCAGTGAATGCAGGATTCGAGCCTATCACGGCGCCAAGGAGGACTTCCTGCTAGCAACTCCAGATGCAGTGCGCTGGATTGAAGGACTGGATATTCAGTTGTAAAGACAAACTTAAGTTTCTTGTGTGTCAATATGTACATATGTTTATATAATTTCATGATATGTCTGTATTAGCCATACGCTAAATAATGATACTCTTTTGAGTACTAATGATGTGAACGACATTTGAGGTATAAATACTTTTAAGATAATGGTATTTATTTAAAGCTTACATTTTAAAAACAATTTTTATGCTTTAGGGGATAGCTTTTATTGCTATTCAAAATTTTTACAGGGTCTACAGACAATAGAAGAACGTTCCGAGCATACAGGTTTGGTGCACTTATACGCAATTTGACTTTTTGTATCTCCTTTCTCTACACAATATGAATGTCTCCTCCATTTCTTAGCTGATGGTTTCACTGCCCGTTCTCGATCTGATACTACTAATAAATGCGTTAACTTCGTTACCCTTGCTAGTTCCTTTACCAAATTTATGATGGAAGTTCAGTCACTATGCTTATGTCGATCATGTTGAAGAAAACCACAAATGGCCAGCGCCTTGTTTCTCTCTTCACGTTGTGGCATCATGTCTTCTGGTCGATGGTGTCAGTGCTGCCCTTTGTGACACTGTACATCATTACAACTTGAAGCACCTTTACTTGTGATGATGACACTGTTGTCTGGTCTTGAAGATAGCTAAGGACAGTAAGAAAATAGTTTCTCTTAGAAACATCATCACATGAGGCTATCATCACATGTGGTTGAAAACCAAATAAAGTAGAGTATAATTCACGTCCTTCAGGTGTAACATAATTGGCTAGCAGCTCATATGTTTCTTCGTATAGCACCGATTACCTTCTCATCTTTTGACGGCAAATATTGAGCTAAATTGAGAGCTGTAAAAAGTTATAACGGGTGATATTACGTCCAGACTTCAAGTTCAAACACATGATCTTATTATTCCTCCAATTCCAAAAGATAAGCTTACGTGTATGCACTAAGATATTTGATAAAAATTGACAATCCATTTAAAGAATCACAAATTTCTTTCCATAAATAGGACAAGTGATATTTTAAAACTCCATCAGGGAGTGGAGTGAATGTGTTAAAACAAGTAAATCTGAAGTTACAAGAAAATGAGGCATTGGTTATAAAAGCTGAAAACAGTTTCCTTTATGAAGCAAGATGATTACACCAATAAAATTATTAATTTAACTTTCAAAACAAGGTTTCAGAAACAAATACCATGATGTTATAAGCAGAGCTTCAGAAACGTTAAAGAGAAACTCAATTTTTGCTTACAGAGAAATGAAATGTAATGACCCCAGACGTTATATACCAGGGTGGCAGGATAAAGACCCATAAACTATAGGAATGAATTAGGCCAATTGTTAAGGGAAGTAAGAGTCTGGAGCAAAATTATTTAAGTGGTTAAGTGGGATTTTTCATAAAGGGTATTGTTATAATGAAATTACGTTGGTTTAAAGTAGTAGACAGGTGACAAAACTGAAACAAGAGTGAAAAATAAATCAGGGGCAAGGTTTTCTTTATTACATGTAACTAATTTGTGTACATCAGTGTCATTTGAGGATTAACCGGCCGGTGTGGCCGAGCGGTTCTAGGCGCTTCAGTCTGGAACCGCGCGACCGGTTGGATGTGTGTAATGTCCTTAGGTTAGTTAGGTTGAAGTAGTTCTAAGTTCTAGGGGACTGATGACCTCAGATGTTAAGTCCCATAGTGCTCCGAGCCATTTGAACCATTTTTTGTCATTTGAGGAAATGGTAGAAATTACGGAAACGACTAACATGATCATGGTAAACTATCTGATGTTGAAGTAGATGATTTTATATGATTATCAATATTTGTCTTAATGTTCAATTACTTGAAGTTTCATGGTAAATTTTACGTAGAGGAGAATGGGTCAACAACGGTTTCTACAGTAGCAGGGCAGATTATGGGTATCTTCTTGAGAATTACAGAAGCTTTGAGACCATATACTAATAGAATAGCAAGGATCCATTAGCGACATAAATGAACTGGACAACGAACTTAATGAGATGTATAGGACTATAATATTTAAACTAGACCATTGGCTAAAGGATTTTTAAATTATTATTTGTGGAATGACAACAAGAATAACAGTGTTGAAATAGGAATATATAGTACATACATGTTCACAGGTGTTTACTATCTCGTGCCACCCCATAAAGACAAAACAGAATTCTTGAAAAATTTGATGCAATGAGCTTATATCACCCCACAAAGTCGTAACAACAAGGCCAAAGAAATGACAAATAGTGCTAGAATTTGGTTTAGACAGAGAATTAATAGACGGAATTGATGCAGAGATAAAGCTGCAGAAATATGTCATATTGATGAATAATATACCTTACAACCCGGTGACTTTATTCAACAACAAACGGGTTAAAATTGCATTAAGGTTGGACAACTAACGGGGTCAGAGGCTGAAGCATAAGACTGGGGCAGATAAAATGTATGCAGAAATTGGGACAAATAAAGAGACAGAATTGTGAAGTGAAGTATGCGGTGTGCAGTCCTAAAACGCCAACTGTACACCCACCAGCGCAGCGCCGCGAAGTGTCATCAAGAAGGCGCTGACCAGCACCACACCTCCAGGAGTTCTGCGCCCCCTGCCAACGTTGACTCAACCAGCCACCCATTGCTGGTCGGCCCAATTCAGTCGCAGTCTTCGAGAGCATCCGTACTGAGTTACAGAAAGACGTTACTTAGCCTTTGTTATCCAAGTACCCATAGAGATTAAAATACTTTATTTGGGAAGTATACGAAGCAAAGGAAAAAGTTAAGTTGTGGTTATTTCCTTTTTGAACAAATTTTTGTATTAACCTTAATGAATTTTGCGCAGATAATTTTGGATTCCAGCCACCGGCCACCGCAACTTCTCCCTTTCCAAATTTCTGTCGATGCTGACTCTCATAGGAACCGACAGTACATATGGCAATGAGGATCCTAGAACCAACATTGACTTGGCTCTACGCCACTCCATCACAGAGTTGTGGGGTGGCGGGTTAACATAATAGTAAATATGTCATAGGAAAATATTATTACAATATTAGAAATATTGTTCACCATCTTTTACGAGAGCCTTTAAACTCTTTCTGTGGCCAGCCAGAAAGCGATGGAGAACATACTAAACAAAGTTCCCAGTCTGCAAGTCCACATTCTTGTCCAGTCCACTGAAAGAAATGTTTCTATTCTCTATTTGCTCAGCGGGATCAGGACTATGATTATAAATGAAGATTTGGAGTTCTAATCTACAGACACATCTGGTCAAGTTTCACATGCAAAACATCGTAATACTCATTATGTTAATACTAATAATAAATCTATCTTAAATAGCACTATGAGCAGTTCATAGGCGACCTCTATGGTACCTACGTATTGAATTGTCTTTCGCACTGACATCTAATAATAAAAATAATTGCTTGCTACAAAAATGGAAAATAATTGTCACCACTTGCCACACGGATTTGTTAACCTTACGGGCGGCAAACTAACAGTTACTTCCGCGAAATCTAAGAGATCTGGGATAATGTACAGTCCTCGCGATTTCACTTTCTTTCTGTACCGAAAATATGAGTTTAGTGGCGGTCTGGCTGTGACATCATCCGAGATGCTTCTCGTACTCCGGTGTTTGACTGACGCGGATCATACGGTGACTTTGTGTGAAGTGATGACTTGTCCTGCTCTCGCGCAGTGTTTATATATTGTTGCAGCGATCAGCCAAGGGAACATATGCTGTTATCCGCTCTATGCCCACAGTAGCAGCCTCTAAACGGCCTCTTTCTTGGACACATAATATTTTATAAGAATGTCTTGAATCAATTTAGAATCTCCTTAATTTTTGTGTGAATGTAGTTAAGTTGGTTAAAGTTACAGAAAAAGTTCTAGTTCGCCTAGCCGTCTAGAATTTTTAGAACAGAACTGATATTATAACATGACCTTTGAACTACAATTTGACCTTGCGTTTGTTATTATTTTCGTCCAGGCTTTGAAACTTGTTATAGCTCTATTATTTAATAGGTCTCATCATGTGCTGTAACCAAAACTTTCTAGCATTAATGTAACAGATACTTAATCTACTACAAAGAAGAATTTTTTTGTTCCATATTTCGTTTTCCGGAAATTACTCGAAAACTATTAGAGGTGGCTCAGTGGAGTTACATAATTAATATTTTTATACTAAACTGAAGCTTCATACAAATTTTCATATTTCTAAATCTAATATTTTGCGTGTTCAATTTTTCTTAAAAACGTGGATTCTGATCAAAATATTCCTTCAATCACATTCAGACTTGTACCAGTTAATTTTGAGACACATCTGCACATTGTGAACAACATTTGGGTTCCTTACTGCATTATGTAACGCCACTCACTTTTTCTTGAAACGATGTATTTAGGGAAAAATATTCATCTGATCACTCTGAGATTTGACAGTTTAAACCTACTAAAGCACATACTAAAGCACATGCTGATAAAGTTTGGAAAAGCAACTTTAACTTTTAATTCCATTCTTAGATTATTGTGCAATACCTGTGTGCTATGCATAGACGCGTTGTGGTGACGTGGCGCTACTAAACTGGGGTAAGTCCTGGCCCAATCTCTCGCCTCTGTATCTTTCAAAGGATACAGCGCTCGTTTCGCCACAGAGTGTCATTAATATTTCTCTCTTTTCTTTCATAGGCGTGTTGCTACTAATTATGTTCCTTATTGCAGACTAGCTGCTATTTGCCTAGCTTCCACTTACAATATTTTTACGGCGCTCCACTCATTAAACTGGTCTCTAACTCGCCTCCTACACCGCCTGCGCCTACGACTTCGGCAGCTGCTGGCTTTGACGTAATGCAGTTTTATTAGTTTCAGAACCACCAAAATCGCAGTTGATGACGGCAGTCCAGCAGCTCATTGATGTACATATTGCATTAACTCCGCTACAACGGCCAGCCACTTTCACAACACCGTCTCCGTTCATTCTACTGTTCCGAGCATTCAATGAACGACAAGAAGAATGGAACGAGAACTGTGCTTAGTTAAAGACTCAGTATGCCACACATAAAGTGCAAGGTACTATGAAACTTCCTTTTTTCTTGTCAAGGGCCGGAACAGTAGTTTACCGCGTAGCTCAGAAGTTATTCTCGTCTAGTAGGCTAATAGACTAAATATTATGAGGATCAGGTAGGGGTTACTGCAGCTCATTACAAGTTCTTTCCAGTGCAGAAAAAACCAGGATAGACATACCATCAGAGGGTCACTGAAGTGCAGGGATTGACACGACAGTGTTGTTTCCACTATACCTATGGACAGTACTATTGTGATCCAATGATTCGTGGTGCAGTTACGTACAATATGCCACACACTAGGATTCGTTATCAAGTTCTCAAACAACCTGATCCTACTTTGAAACAAGTGTTAAAAAATATTGAACATCAGGATCGTGTGATTGTGCTCCGGTAAAGTTTGAGGTAGCTCCCGTCTGCAGTGTAACGAAAAGTGACAAAGAGCTACGGCCCTGTGACTGGCCTAACAGGCCACCGCGCCGGGAACAAAGTAAACAAGTGTCAACTCGTGTCTGCTGTGAAATCATGTCCCGTCGGCTCTTTCACGCGGAACTCTATTTTATTTGCTTGTGGGAAACCAGGTCATGTACAGACTGTGTGCTTGCAACAGCAAAAGAACTGTACCCGAGTTCGCTCCCGTAAACGCAAAGCACCTTCTCACTCACGAGGGAACCTCCCCATCGCACCCCCCTCAGATTTAGTTATAAGTTGGCACAGTGGATAGGCCTTGAAAAACTGAACACAGATCAATCGAGAAAACAGGAAGAAGTTGTGTGGAAGTATGAAAAAAATAAGCAAAATATACAAACTGAGTAGCCCATCGCAAGATAGGCAGACAACATCAAGGATAGTCTGAACTCAGAAGCGCCGTGGTCCCGTGGTTAGCGTGAGCAGACGCGGATCGAGAGGTCCTTGGTTCAAGTCTTCCCTCGGGTGAAAAGTGTAATTTTTTATTTTCAGACAATTATTATTTGTCCGTCCGTTATATTTTTATCACTTTTTGGGAGTGATTATCACATCCACAAGAAAACGTAAATTCAGCATGTGTACAAGTTAGGTGGGTCGACAACATATTCCTGTCATGTGACGCACATGCCGTCACTAGTGTCGTATAGAATATATCAGACGTGTTTTCCTGTGGAGGAATCGGTTGACCTATGACCTTGCGATCAAATGTTTTCGGTTCTCATTGGAGAGGCACGTCCTTTCGTCTACTAATCGCACGGTTTTGCGGTGCGGTCGCAAAACACAGACACTAAACTTATTACAGTGAACAGAGACGTCAATGAACGAACGGACAGATCATAACTTTGCGAAAAAAGAAAGTAAACTTTTCACTCGAGGGAAACTTGAACCAAGGACCTCACGTTCCACTAATGCTCACGCTAACCACGGGACCACGGCGCGCCTGAGTTCAGACTATCCTTGATGTTGCCTGCCTATCTTGCGCATGGACTACTCAGTTTGTATATTTTGCTTATTTTTTTCATAGTTCCACACAACTTCTTCCTGTTTTCTCGATTGACCTCTGTTCCGTTTTTCAAGGCCTATCCATTGTGCCAACTTATAACTAAATCTGAGGGGGATGCGATGGGGAGGTTCCCTTGTCAGTGAATGTAGTTTCTTCCAAATCAGCGTAAGGAGGGCTATGCGTGAAGCGTTCATTGAATTCGAAAGTAAAATTCTATGTACCGACTTGACAGAAAATCCTAGGAAGTTCTGGTCTTACGTTAAATCAGTAAGTGGCTCGAAACAGCATATCCAGACACTACGGGATGATGATGGCATTGAAACAGAGGATGACACGCGTAAAGCTGAAATACTAAACACCTTTTTCCAAAGTTGTTTCACAGAGGAAGACCGCACTGCAGTTCCTTCTCTAAATCCTCGCACAAACGAAAAAATGGCTGACATCGAAATAAGTGTCCAAGGAACAGAAAAGCATCTGGAATCACTCAATAGAGGAAAGTCCACTGGACCTGACGGGATACCAATTCGATTCTACACAGAGTACGCGAAAGAACTTGCCCCCCTTCTAACAGCCGTGTACCGCATGTCTCTAGAGGAACGGAGGGTTCCAAATGATTGGAAAAGAGCACAGATAGTCCCAGTCTTCAAGAAGGGTCGTCGAGCAGATGCGCAAAACTATAGACCTATATCTCTGACGTCGATCTCTTGTAGAATTTTAGAACATGTTTTTTGCTCGCGTATCATGTCATTTCTGGAAACCCAGAATCTACTATGTAGGAATCAACATGGATTCCGGAAACAGCGATCGTGTGAGACACAACTCGCCTTATTTGTTCATGAGACCCAGAAAATATTAGATACAGGCTCCCAGGTAGATGCTATTTTTCTTGACTTCCGGAAGGCGTTCGATACAGTTCCGCACTGTCGCCTGATAAACAAAGTAAGAGCCTACGGAATATCAGACCAGCTGTGTGGCTGGATTGAAGAGTTTTTAGCAAACAGAACACAGCATGTTGTTATCAATGGAGAGACGTCTACAGACGTTAAAGTAACCTCTGGCGTGCCACAGGGGAGTGTTATGGGACCATTGCTTTTCACAATATATATAAATGACTTAGTAGATAGTGTCGGAAGTTCCATGCGGCTTTTCGCGGATGATGCTGTAGTATACAGAGAAGTTGCAGCATTAGAAAATTGTAGCGAAATGCAGGAAGATCTGCAGCGGATAGGCACTTGGTGCAGGGAGTGGCAACTGACCCTTAACATAGACAAATGTAATGTATTGCGAATACATAGAAAGAAGGATCCTTTATTGTATGATTATATGATAGCGGAACAAACACTGGTAGCAGTTACTTCTGAAAAATATCTGGGAGTATGCGTGCGGAACGATTTGAAGTGGAATGATCACATAAAATTAATTTTTGGTAAGGCGGGTACCAGGTTGAGATTCATTGGGAGAGTGCTTAGAAAATGTAGTCCATCAACAAAGGAGGTGGCTTACAAAACACTCGTTCGACCTATACTTGAGTATTGCTCATCAGTGTGGGATCCGTACCAGGTCGGGTTGACGGAGGAGATAGAGAAGATCCAAAGAAGAGCGGCGCGTTTCGTCACCGGGTTATTTGGTAACCGTGATAGCGTTACGGAGATGTTTAATAAACTCAAGTGGCAGACTCTGCAAGAGAGGCGCTCTGCATCGCGGTGTAGCTTGCTCGCCAGGTTTCGAGAGGGTGCGTTTCTGGATGAGGTATCGAATATATTGCTTCCCCCTACTTATACCTCCCGAGGAGATCACGAATGTAAAATTAGAGAGATTAGAGCGCGCACGGAGGCTTTCAGACAGTCGTTCTTCCCGCGAACAATACGCGACTGGAACAGGAAAGGGAGGTAATGACAGTGGCACGTAAAGTGCCCTCCGCCACACACCGTTGGGTGGCTTGCGGAGTATCGATGTAGATGTAGATGTAGAATGGTCAAATTCAGGGTGTGCCTTCATACCGCGTAAGTGATGTGCAACGACAGTCAGACAAACTCTTTGTGAACTTAGTAACTGTCATATGACTTTAGTTAGACACTGGGGCTTCCGTTACATTGCTTGATCGTGTCATTTACTAAGATTTGTGATCACCACAGTTGACCAAATCCTGCAAGCAAATTACTGCGTATAACCTCCAGTACGTTCCAGCGCTGGGTATATGTACTTTGCCTGTCAAACTCCAGTATTTCCCCAACACTGTGACATTTACAATTTTGCGTTCACGAGACTGTGAAAAATTTTGTTGGGTTAAATTCATTTAATCTGTCTGGTCTTCGTATTCAGGACAATGTACTTTCTGTTTCTGATTCAAAGGAAAAGACAGCGTTACTCAACTGATAGAGGGGTTTCCTGAGGGGCGTGGCTAAGTTAATACTGTTTTGGCGGACGCTACAATGAAGAACAATACGCATCCTAAACTTTTTCAGGCGCGTCCCACCCGTCAAGCACTTACAAAGTTGCATGTGAACTTAAAGAATGGCAATGGTATTATGCCTCCTGTCCAGGCTAGTCAACAGGTTTCTCTCTTAGAAATCATACCGAAGCTTTCGGGAAGACTTCGTGTTGACTTTAAATCCACTGTGTATCTACAAAGAATAATTGATACCTATCGGTTACCTCGCCCTGAGGAATTAATAGAGAAGCTTGGTGCAGGTCGCTGGTTTTCAAAAATTGTCTTACGTGATGCGTTTTAGGAAATTTCGCTAGATGAAGAGTCTCACTAAGTGCTTATTGTCAACACACATTTACGCTTGTTTAAATTTTTGCGCTTAACCTTTGTCAGTGCTTCCACGCATGGCATATTCCAACGCTACTTAGAGGCGGCGGGCAACAGTTACTTCTGTTAAAATTACTTGGACTATATTGCGGTGTCAGGACGTACACTGGAGGAACACATCAGTAACCTCTGTACGCTTTTGCGAGTACTTTCAGCTGCTGTTTTCAAGTGTCGCCTGAGAAAATGCTCCTATTTCAGACCGAAATTCAGTAACATCATGGCAGATTAGAACTGTGTCCTAGATACAGACTCGAACTCGTAACCTCTGCCTTTCGCGGGCAAGTGCTCCATCATCTGAGCTACCCAAGCACGACTCACGACCCGTCCTCACAACCGTAATTCCGCCAGTACCTTTTGTCAAGTTTGGAAGGTTGGCGGAACTAGAGCTGCGAGGACGGGTCGTGTGAGTCGTGCTTGGTTAGCTCAGATGATGGAGCACTTGCCCACGAAAGGCAGAGGTCACGAGTTCGAGTCTCGGTCCGGCAGACAGTTTTCATCTGAAAGGAAGTTTCATTTCAGCGCACACTCCGCTGCAGAGTGAAAGTTTCTTTCTGAACATCAGTACTTAGGCAATGTTCTTAATGGCCAAGGTGTTCATCCCCTTCACCCACATTTGCCTCTCTGCGCCATGGAACGTGACGGAATTGCAGTCAGTTCTAGGGAAGTTGGCATATTATATACGGTTTATACCCAACGTAGCTGAGATTCCGACTCCGTTGCATCGTTTGCGCTGGACGAATGTGCCTTGCGCTTGGACCAAACAGTGTCAAGATGCATTGTATAAACTAAAAAACGCCTTGTTAGGTCACAGATTCTTTGTTCATTCCGATCCCGCTAAGCCTGTGATTTTGGCAATGAACGCTTCTTCGTATGGAATGGAAACTGTGCTCTCGTATGGATTTGGTTCAGAGGACAGATCGACCGCTTTCGCTTCCAATTAAGTGATCAACACTCAATGTAACTATTCCCAGATCGAGAAGAAAGCGCTTACTTTTACCGATGGCTGACAAAGTTTCACCATTATCTGTTTGATCGGAAATTTTACCTAGTGGCTTACCATAAGCCACTTCAGTCATTATTTTATCTGTTCAAAGCCGTTCCACCACGCACAGCTCAGAAGCTGCAACGATGGGATTTGTTATTGTCACAGTGTCTGTACGAAATATTGGGTAGGCCTACTTGGAAGCGTGCCAGTGCTCACGCTTTTTCTCGCCTTCCTGTTTCTCCTGATCCTGAATTCGACTCCTGTCAAATCAACGGACAGAACGCTGAACTTATACAGATTTTCCTTTGCACTATAGGAAAATTGAATAGTCCCTATAATCAGACTCTGACTTGAACCTTTTGTTTCACTTCATCCTTACTGCTTGGCGTCGTTCAGTGACAAACATTCGGAATTCTTTTCTCGGCCGATATTTTGATCGTCGTCATAGCTTGTCCGTCTAGCATGATGTGATTTTATTGCAAAATGACTCTTGACAATCGCGTGAGCTTATTAATAAAGTACTGCAAAAGGGTATGTTTGCAAATGCTACACCAAAGGCACTGCAGAATTACATGCAAAACAGTTAGCGCGACGGCACTGTACTTGACCAGGCATGTAAGTCCATATTGAGCAGATGACGTCACAGTGATGTGCTGAAAATCTGTCGGCCGTGCCGCAGACGTTTTGAGATTGGCCAAAGTCTCAGTCGTTGTGGCAGTTAGTGCATATTGACTCTGATGGTCCCTGCTGGAACACTCATCGTCTTATTGTTTTCGAATCTTTTAGCAAGAATCCGTTTGCAGTGCCCATGGTTCAAATGGCTCTATATTTTGGAATACCATTCACGCTTTTTCTTCTTTTTTTGTGTTTGAGGATTGCCTGAAGTGTTGGTTACAGACGAGAGACCACAAAGTTCGGCTCAGGACTTTCAACAAATTTGTACAGCCAATGGTATCACTCAACTTACCAGTGTTCCGTTTCATCATCAGTCGAATGGAGAAACTAAACGATTTGTGCTTACGTACAAGCAATAGACGAACAAACTACGTGCCTCCAACACGCAGGGGTAAGCGTTTCTGCTCTTCCTCGCAACGTACAGCTCCCAGTCCCACGACGGTCGGTCGCCGGCTGAGCTTCTTCATGGATGGCGATACAGCACGCTGCTGCAGTTGTTGCGCCCAAAGCAGCGCATGACACCTCCCACGCTTTGCGGCAAATGATTCAGTTCTTTCCAGAGGTTTCGGTCGCACCAGGCGCTGGGAGGGAGCATTGGTTCCTCGAAATTTGGGTACTTCAATGTATTTAGTTAAAGGTCCTGCTGGGTTGCTGCACCGCCATCAGAACCAGATTCGTGCTTGTCGACTGCGAGATTCTTCTGCATATTGTCTGTCCCCAGATTCGCACCCTACCGGGATCTTACGGTCGGCGTGGCCATCCTCGTATCCCTCTTCGACACCGCATGCGGAACCATCGCCTTCGCTACCGCAGCAGCTTAAGTTCCCTGCGGTCGTCCCGGCACCCGCCGTGCACCCCGTACTGTCGTCGTCGTCATCCCCGCCGCCGTCGTCATCGCTGGCTTCTCCGTTTTCCGTCGGAACAGCTCAGGAAAGGGATGGGCAGCTTTCTGGGAGTTTTCCGACCGACGTTCCCCTCGGAGCGCAGGATAGATGACGGGGCGCGATGGTGGCTCGATATGAGTTCCCGCTGCTGCTTCCGGTTTCTCACGCCACCCAGCGTCCTGCCTCAACCCCCCCCCCCCCCCCCCTGACCGTTGTTGTAAGATGGCTCCCTACGCAACAAACGTGCTGCAGTTTGGGTGCAAGGAATATGCAGTCCTAAAGCATTGACTGCAAACCGACTAGTGTAGGGCAGGCAGTGCCACAACCCCAGGAAGTTATTCAGTCCCCCCCCCCCCTGTCCATCACTGGTCGGCCCAGTTCGATCACAGTCTTCGAAACCATCAGTACTGAGTAATAGGAAGACGTCATTTAGCCTGCGTTCTGCTAGTAGTAATAGAGTGTAAAGTTGTATGTGGGAGACAGAGGAAGCACAGGAGCCAAGTAAAATTATGTTCATTTTAATTTTAGAAAGAAAGTGTTTTGCACAGATGATTTTAGATTCGTGTCACCGCCCATTGCGACTTCTGTCGTTCGATGTTTGTGTCGGTGCTGACGCCCTCAGTAGCCGACACAACGTATGAGGCAAACGGGAATAAATTTTAAAATTAGGTTTAAGGAGTACCGGTATAATATGGAAATTTTAATCGAAATGAATGAAAAGACAAAAGCGTCCTAGGCGGACTTATGGAAGCAGTTTAGCGGCGACTTAGTTGAAACACAGCGACAGACTAAATGTATCTCGTGGTAGCTAAATTTTAATGTTCTCTGTTGTTTATTCTGTATAGATACAAAACTTACTGGTTTCTAGAATTTGCTAGGACTTGACACAAGGACGTCAGATATTTTGCTGTAGGCAGTATCATTGTGGCGGGATGGGGTGTTTACGTTACAAGATAGTACTAGCTTTGGTAGTTCGAGGTGGTTACCTTCATTTTTAAAGTAAACTTGTGGGAGTGTTACATACCAAAATAAGATGTTCATGGAAGAGTATTTTTATGTTTGACAACGAATGTTTGCTGCTGACTTTTTACATACATGCTGTATAGAGACAAGTAACTAATGACATCAAATCCTACAGAAAAATACGGGTAGCTTTACATGATTCTCAGTATGTGTACTATTGCGAAGCATTGATTTGTGTCTTCCTTGTTTTATGGTACTTTACAATGTGATAATTTCGCTTCGAAACAAGTTTTGGTACATATATCGCTCGTTTGCGACAACTGGAGCGTAGCAGTCTGTCTGTTTGATCAAACAGATGTATAATGGTCTTGCTACAGATACGCCCAGATAGTCTGAATAACTAAAAAAAAGTAGTGTCGATCGCGTTTTCAGACTTTTTGTTAGCAATCGGCTTCGGCTCTTTCCTCAGACCATCTTCGCGCTTTTCACCGCCATTATGGCTATTGGTGTTGACAGACGAAGCGAGATAAGTAGAAATAGTTGTCACTGTAACCGGTTCCTAAAAAAGAAAAA
Organism: Schistocerca americana; assembly: GCF_021461395.2. Taxonomy (NCBI): domain Eukaryota; kingdom Metazoa; phylum Arthropoda; class Insecta; order Orthoptera; family Acrididae; genus Schistocerca; species Schistocerca americana. The sequence continues at coordinate 437,509,223 of NC_060124.1, read as the reverse complement.
AAAATTGAAAAACCGATCGAGACTGATTTTACTTTATCTTTAGCTTTTTATACTGATCGCTGTGCTCAAATCACAGAATGCTTTCTAAAATTTTACAGGTTGTATAACATCTGATGCCGTTGACTTCGAGCTTATGGTGTTGCTTCACACACGCATATTCTCACGTGCCTGCGAGGATCTTAAGTCTCACTGGATTCACTGTTTGGACTTAATACGCCGTCAAGCTAATCTTCCGTTTCCACATCGCCCTCCTCCTATTCTCATGCAATGCATTCCCTGAAGGAGAGGAAGAAATTCGCCAATATTCCTATCTTCTTAGCGATATATTTCCGTATGTAGACTTAGTGTTCCACATTAGCTGCTGATTGAACAGAAATAGAGAAACGAGGGTCATTCCATAAGTCACGGCAACTATGGTATATCGTGCGAACGTGCGGCATCACTGTAATCGCAGCAAACACATTCGAAAGACCGCAACAAATATTACCGACATCAACCGACAGATAGCGACCGCAAGCAAGGACGGCTCGTTGCCAGCCGCTGAAACATTGATTATGGGGCTGGCCCTGCTACAAAATGGATCCTCCCCCACCCACCCAGCTTATCAGATCTCAGTCCATGTGAATTCGACCTCATTCCACAACTCAGGAAATCGCTGCATTGGAGGCTTCTTGCGAACTGGGCGAAAATCCTCACGGCATTTCGGCAACAGGTCGTACACAATGACGGCACTGCCCGTGGTATTCAGCGCCTTCCTTATAGGAGGCAACGCTGTGTGTTTGCACCCGGAGAGTATTCTGAAGCACAGTACTTCATTTTGATTCACTTTGTTCTGTTTGTGCCCCTGTACAATAAATTTATACAGCATTGCACCCTTATTGTGACTTCCTGTATTAGTACCACATTTTATGTCGGTACTGAGATGCACATCCTGGAATTCTCATCTTGTCGTACTATCGAAATATATATCACATTCATCATGACTTACGGAATGACTATCTTAGATTCTGGAGAAATGTTGCGATACTTGACGTATAATGAAGAAATAAAAGTAATTTAATAATGAAATACGCTAGTGTTCAACTCCTTACATCGTGCCTATTGAGATGGCAACAGCAGTGAGCAGAGATACGGTATGAGTGACGCGCAAGAAAGGTGCCGTGAGTTGACGACGTGTATATAGTTTGTATGCGATCTGGTAGAGGTCACCAGCTGACGGACACTGAGCTGCAGTTAAAATACCGTAATGTTTTGCAGTTCTGTTTGTTTACTTTCTATCTGTTTATTAATTACTAGAATAATTGTGCTTATTTATGAGAGTGAATGAGGATGTGAATGTGAAATAACGTTTTATGTTAAGTTTCTATACCATACATTGAAGTAACTGGTCCCGTGAGGTATCTTCGAGAACGATGTGTGTGTTAGTCATTCGTGGCGGGAAATTTGTTACAAACTATTTCGTCATTTTATGGTACTGGGGAAATCAGAGTATGATTTAGGTAACGTCGTTTTTTTAAGAGGGAGTTAATTTCGGCCGACCGCTGTGGCGGACCGGTTATAGGCGTTTCAGTCGGGAACCGCGCTGGTGCTACAGTTGCAGGTTCGAATCCTGCCTCGGGCATGGATGCGTGTGACGTCTTAGGTTGGTTAGTTTCAAGCCTAGGGCACTAATGACCTCAGATGTTAAGTCCCATAGTGCCTAGAGCCATTTGAACCATTTGAATTAATTTTGTATATTTGAGTAGTCCACATTTATGTATTTTAATATACTGTTCTGACTCAATGAGAAATTTAATTGGTTCTGTATCTATGCGCGGAATTGAGCGGGTTTGATGTTGGCTTCTTATTGGCTGTGATGTTTCTCTGTCAATCAGAAATTAGCATATTCGCTTGTATTTTGGGAACTAGAAACATCTTCTGTGTACATAGAGGAGTAGAATCGGGACTTGGACCTCAGTGATCATACCTGTTGGTATCTGATCCGATGAATATTAATAATATTGCGATATTTCGGTACCAAAATGTTTGAGAAGTGCAGTAAAGTGTGGGAGACAGATTTAATGCACGGTGTGAAGTTCAGAGTTTTCGACGACGTTTTAAGTAACTAAATTCCGCGTCGAGTGGTGCTTACTCGCATATATGAACTTCTTGTTACGTGACACTGATTATTGCAACATAGGAACGTGCTAGTCTGAAAGAAAGAAACAAGCCGTTTCTAAACTTTCGGTGAAAGATAACTCATAATTGCCGTAAACTGACTACGGTTATGAATTATGTGTACGTGTGGACTTTGCACGGCTTACAGCTGTAACAGAACTCGTGAGTGGAAGGGCTAGGAGGAAGTGCGTGTGACAGTCTTTTGAACAGCTATTCATCACAGCAGACATTTGGAAAGCCCAACATCACCACTAAGAGAAGTAATTGATATAATACTTGACACAACTGTTGGAAATTGTGAATCAGTTATTGATTCCAAGGGCATAGGTCAGCTGAACGTATAATTGACCGAATTGAACGCCCTAGATAGTACACAGATAAATGATTTTGAGAATGAACCACCTTAAATCACGAGGAATCCAATACTCCATTCAAGTACAAGACTACCACGAGCCGGCCGGGGTGGCCGAGAGGTTCTAGGCGCTACAGTCTGGAGCCGCGCGACCGCTACGGTCGCAGGCTTGAATCCTGCCTCGGGCATGGATGTATGTGATGTCCTTAGGTTCGTTAGGTTTAAGTAATTCTAAGTTCTAGGGGACTGATGACCACAGATGTTAAGTTCCATAGTACTCAGAGCCGTTTGAACCATTTGAACTGCCAAGAAAGTTCTATACCCAAGGCAGCTCACATTACGTCTCTGTTGACAGGAGGAAGTCCTTCTTAACCACTTGCAAAAACTTTTAAGTTCAATGTCTGCGGCACTGACACCGATTCGATCAAGATGTTAACACGGCGGTGCGGCGAGCGGCGTGCCTCAAGGAGCGCCGATCCACCTACCCTCGCTGACTGACTGCTGGATCACAAGGGAGGTCGCTATGTTGCCGGCGAGGACCGGCTGCCAGCAGAGGGCGCCACACTCGCGCCGCTCCCGGCGACGCGACACAGCAAGTCCCGACGAGGCGGCTTGGGAATTCAAGTCGCCACGCTCTTGACGATTTAATGTCGGCAGATACTTCCCCGGCAAACTGAAGCCCATGGGCAGCGGATCCTGGTTGAAACTCGCACTTGTACATTAAACTCAATTCTGCACTCCATCTTACAATAGTAAGGAACGAGAAAACCGCTCATATTGTCTTCTAAATTATACGGTGTTATCTTCAACAAGGAAAAGCAAATGGCGACCTAAACAACTGGAGCAAGACACTCGATCCAACTGCTATGCTGAGAAACAAACAGTTATAACACTAGTTGCATCTGCTGAAGTTTAGGTTCTTGTTTTGGTCCATCCTCTCTCACTTACGGTTTAACTTGAAATATATGGGTTTTGGGGGTTTCTGAGCAGAAAGGTGATCGCGGCGATTAAACGCAAAGTTCGCGCAGGTGCCAAGGCAAAGTCTTTCTCATTGTTTTATCTGCCGCACGACTTGTTGCCCCTAAGTTCTTCAGCCACACCTGATCCCCTAGTCTCAGCGAGATGGGCCGTCTTCCAGCATTATAACGATTTTGCATCTTTTCTTGGGCTACCCTCACGTTTTACGGTCGCGCTTCCAACTAGCAAGGATTTGAGCAGCGTCAATAATCCCCGGAAGCAAATCATTAAGTGACCACAAATTCGCGAATGGCGAATTAGGTTTGAACGCAAACTTCAAGGTAGTTGGTGTGGCCTTGTAGGCCTCGTGCATGGCGGTATTGAAGGCCTACCCTAACCAGGATAAGGAACTATCCCACCGGGTATGATCACTATGATGAAAAGTGATCACGGCCGCCCTGAAATTTCGATTCACCCGTTCCGGTGGGGAAGCATTCGGATGATAGGGTGTGGATGTACTATGAGCCACACCTATTTAGATGCAAAATTTCCATAATGTATAACGTAGCGTTATTAGAAACCAGTATGCGACAGGACCCAAAAGTACCAAAAATACCCTTCCAATACTATGGACGTTTGGGTGGTAATATTTCGAGTGGGAAGCAACCAGCAGAAGGCCGTGAATGCATCTAAACAAACGAAGACATACCGGTTGTCCTCTTTGGAGGAAAGCGCCCAAGAAATAAAAGTAGGTTCAGTCGCAACATCCGACGACAAAAGGCCTTGTCGCTTCTTCAAGATCGGTTTACTTATCCCACAGATTTTACAACCGAACACCATCACTTTGTTCTGTTTATCCACACACTTGGTTAAAATGGCTCTAAACACTATGGGATTTAACATCTGAGGTCATGTCCCCTAGACGTAGAACTATTTAAACCTATCTAACCAAAGGACATCACACACATCCATGCCAGAGGAACAATTCGAACCTGCGACCTTAGCATCAGCGCGGTTCCGGACTGAAGCGCCTAGAACCGCTCGGCCACACCGGGCCCGCTCCACACCCTTCCAAGCAAAGTTTCCCCTCACATACATGTGCATTTTTAGCACTCCCAAATGATCTCCCATCAGAGTTTCTGATAATACTTTGAAACGTCCCCTTAGAAAAATTATAAATGACTGTGCTTAAACTGACATACAATATTTTTAGTGCAACGCAATCTGACTTTTAATAATCCCTACAAAATAATGGCCCTGACTAACAATAACCTATACCTTTCATAAATCACTTACCTCACAATAATCTTCGTTACTCAAACTACTGCTATACAGCGAGCGCCAATACTGCCAGCTAAATAAAAGATTCTAACTACTGAAGGCACTATCTACTGATAGTCATAGTTAGCAAAGGAAATATTTTGATAAAGAACAAACAACAGTTTTCAAAAGTCATAATATATATCAGTTCATGACATTTAGTCATACAAATTTACTGTCTCTGGTGGACACACGTCCAGATCATCCGCTCTCAAAACTCCACCATCTCTCTCCCCACATCCACCACTGCTGGCGGCGCACCTCCAACTGCGCAACGCTACGCGCTGTTAACAGCCAACTGCCCAACATTACAATAGCCAACAACAATGCAAACCAGCCACAGATTGCACACAGCACAGCCAGTGAGTTTCATACAGAGCACATAGTGACGTTCCCAATAAGAAAACCAATACAGCCTACTTACAAATTAAAGACTAAGGAAACCAAGCCACCCGACAACACAACTTTCTCACCTCGTTTCCCACGGCCAGTGCAACATAATGTATTTCCATTTAAGCAGTACGGCCTGACGCTTTCTCCTGCCTTTATCCTTCCCGTAATACTACTTAACACTGGAACCCCTCCCCGCAATCCTGTTTCACGGCAATGTCCTCAAAAAGAAGCGTAAGCCCCCTAAGAATGGAGCAACTATGATTAATCAGTGCCTCCGGTAGCCTCCCCTGGTGTTTCTTCTAGTTGATCCTCAGAGTCCTGCTCGAACATTCGCCTCAGGCCATCGGCTTCAACATTTTTCGAATCACGGATATGCCTGATTTTAAACTGAAAAGCAGAAATACCTACTGCTCATCTAGCAATTCGCCCTACTTTCTTTGACCTTGCCAACACCCATATGAGAGCCTGATTATTTCTGTTTAACAAAAATAAAATGGCTCTGAGCACTATGGGATTTAACTTCTGTGGTCATCAGTCCCCTAGAACGTAGAACTACTTAAACCTAACTAACCTAAAGACATCATACACATCCATGCCCGAGGCAGGATTCGAACCTGCGACCGTAGCAGTCCCGCGGTTCCGGACTGCGCGCCTAGAACCACTAGACCACCGCGGCCGGCTAACAAAAATAGTTGGCGATCCAAATACAACTTAAGTTTTTCAAGGGCGAACAAGACTGCTAGAGCTTCCACTTCGTATACTGAATATTTCACCTCTAATGGAGATAGATTAGGTGAAGCATAAGGATCTGGCGTTTCCACAGACTCTTCTTCCTGCAAAAGGACAGCCGCAGCTCCTGACATGGAGACGTCTGCTATAATCAGCCGCAGACAACACAGCGGCGGTGACTAGAGCCATCTTTAAAGCCTCACAAGTGCTTGTTGGGAAGGACCCCAATTGAATTTTTTTTACTTTCTTTCGGAGGTCGTGCTGCTATTTGGGCAAAATTTGGCACAAATTTTCGGAAGTAATTTCCATAAAACTAGCCACCGCTTTGACGTTTTTAGGAGTGGGAAACGAATGGATCGCCTCATCTCGACTCTCGTCGATCACAACCTCCTGCCCAGAAACAATATGGGTCAGAAAGGATTTTTCAGGTTGCAAAAATTTTCCTTTGGGAGGTACGACCTTAAAAACCGCCTTTCGCAACCGTCTGAGCATTTCTGTAACATGAGCAAAAAGGTCCTGGAAATTCTCAATCAGAATTACTGAATCATTAGGGTAATGGTACAAAGTCTCAAATTTAAGATCAGAGCACGCTGTCCAGTACAGCTGAAACGACTGCTGTCCCCGTAGTTCAGAAGTAAAGCGCGCAATCAGTAGCAAACGCTGTGGCGGGTTTGGACTCCTCGGCAAGAGGGATTTGATAACAGGCCTGGTTTAGATCAAAGGTCGTAAAAAGACCTTTGTGTTGTGTCTAGACAAGACAGCCTAGACACAATGAGAGGAAACCGAAAGGCATGCGCTAAGCTAAAGCAGGATGGCGTGAGGTCTGAAACAGGATACGTAATGAATGCCATAAAGAAAAGTACGTAGCTTATGGAATACTTAACTTTAATCCATCCTTGGTACATCGCTATTGACGATGAGACTCCATAGATACATGCAATGTTACTAATGGCGCCTTGCTAGGTCGTAGCCATTGACTTAGCTGAAGGCTATTCTAACTATCTGCTCTGCAAATGAGCGAGGCTTCGTCAGTGTAGTCGCTAGCAAAGTCGTCCGTACAACTGGGGCGAGTGCTAGTCAGTCTCTCGAGACCTGCCTTGTGGTGGCGCTCGGTCTGCGATCCCTGACAGTGGCGGCACGCGGGTCCGACATGTACTAATGGACCGCGGCCGATTTAAAGCTACCACCCAGCAAGTGTGGTGTCTCGCGGTGACACCACACTTTGCTCTTTGAAACCAAGAGAAGCAAGAATGCAAATCAGGAAGGGTTATAGATTGTAAGATTACTTTTTTGTATTGCGTCAACTAGATCTTAAACTCTGCTTCTTTCACTGCACCTAATCATCAATCAGCACATCACCAAATTCTTCACATAATTTAACAATTTGCACCGACTTAAATCACGAAAAATTCAACACTCCGCTCGTGAACAAGACTGTCACAAGAATTCTGTACCAAAGGCAGCCCATAATATGCCTCTGTATACCAAAAGAACAAATTTACTTGCATTAAACAGCACCGCTACAATAACCAGCCCCAGCTCTCGCTAAAGAACACCGGCTAAGTCTTTCAGCAGCGCCCAACAGGTTCCACTACCAGTAGGAAGTCTTCCTTAACCACATGTAAAAGAAAAGTTCAATGGCAGCGGCACTGACACCGATACCGATCAAGCCCCCAGGGGCTCAGCATTCGTTTGCTGGGTACGGGCTTGGCGACCCCGGGGTTCCTGAGCTGGGGACTGGTAAGCGCCGCCAGTCCCCTGTCACCGTAACCTCTAAGCATACTTCAACGACCGCCGTGCGGCGCGGCGGTGGAATGTTGTGTGTCTCAGGGAATGGGGATCTTGGCTTGACCGCCCGGATCGCGAGGATGGAATAAACCTCTATAAAAAACCCCTCAATCTCAAGGTGTGCTGCGCGCTGATGAGATGCATGGCTGTTGAGGTGGAACAGTCGGTAGCGGGCAACCTCTGGGGAACCTGCCGCACCTCAGTTGTATAAGGCTTACCTAGGCACGCGGGGCTCTGTCTAGGTGGACTTCTAGTTCCCTAGCTGCTCGTGGGACCGAGATGGATCCTTCGAAATTCTCTTTTCCTCCTCCCAGCGGAAAGGGTGGGCCGCTGGAAGGTTCTAACACCCAGTCTCTTAAGAGGGCCCGTGCAGTCAGTCCCCCTGACTCCGGCGCTTCTTTAAAAAGTCCAGTCTTAGGTAACAGAATGCATTCTGGTAATCCGAATGTGTTTCTCATTGTGAAACGGAAGGAGGGTAGTTTCGAGAAGGTTTCGCCCTTCTATATACAAAAGGGATTGGAGGGAATCTGTGGCTCCTTAAAATCGGTGAAGCGCTTACGTAATGGGACCTTGCTAGTGGAAACTTCCACTTCCCAGCAAGCAACTAACCTCCAATCTGCTAAATGCCTTGGAGAGTATGCCATAGACACCGAACTGCACAGCACCTTGAACTATAGCAAAGGTGTTGTGACATGCCGGGATCTAGCTGATATTCCCAAGGAAGAACTGCAACGTGAGTGGGCTCCGGAAGGTATCGTTGATGTCCAACACATCATGAAGAGGGTTGATGGCACTCTTGTCAAATCCGACTCCTTTATTCTGACCTTCAGTAGCACAACACTTCCTGAACATGTTAAAGCTGGCTTCCTTCGCCTTAGTGTGAGGCCTTATTTCCCGGCCCCAATGCGCTGTTTCAAATGCCAGCGTTTTGGGCATACCACCTTAGGCTGTAAAGGCGAAGCGACTTGTGGAAACTGTGGTCAGGCTGCTCATGAAGGAGTTGGTTGCTCGTCTCCGGCTAAATGTATTAATTGCTCTGGGAACCACCCTGTTTGGAGTAGGGACTGCCGCATATTTTTAGAGGAACGCAAGGTCCAGGAAATCAAAACAACCAAGCGTATCCCCTATGGTGAGGCCAAGAAGATTTATAAGTCGATGCAACCTCCCACATTTGCTACATCTTTTGCATCCCTGGTACAGAAGCCTACTCCAAAGGTCGATGCCTCAACGCAGACTGAGGTGGTGAGTGTTGGCACTAACACCTGTAGCTGCCAGTGCACTTGCAACGCAGCCAGTGTTCCAGAGCCAGTAGCCCCTACTCGAACGGCAGACAAAGGTACAGTGGCGGACTTGGTCCAGCCCCTCGCGCCTCCAACAGCTGAGGTTGTCCCCAAGCCCAGTGCGCCACTTACCACTCCCACATCCGCTCCCCCAAAGTCCACCAAGCCACAGAAAGCTACTGTGCAGCAGCAACAGCGGGTCAAATCCCGTGGTAAACCATCTGACCATGCGGATGTTGTTTTACGCGAGGCTTCATCTGACTCTTCCCCAGAGTTGATGGAGTACGATGTATGTGTGGGGCAATCATCTCGTCCCACGCCTGCCCCTCCACCTGCTGCGGTCTCCCCGACCCGTCGGAGAGACAGGATGAAGGTGCTACCCCCAACATAGATGGCTCCCATACTCCAGTGGAACTTGCAAGGGTTCAGGACGCATGTGGAGGAACTTCGTCTACTTTCTCAGGGTCGACCATTGTGTCTCTGTCTCCAGGAGACGTATTTCCATCCATCATACTCCCCTGAGATACGAGGCTATACACTCCACAAAAAGGACGACCTGCGTGGAGAGAGAGCTAGAGGAGGCGTAGGTATTTTCGTCAGGACGGACTACCATTCCTCGCCTCTCTCACTTACGACGACTCTACAGGCCGTCGCTGTGTCCGTGCACGTGCGTCATCCATTGACTGTATGTTCACTTTACTTGCCCCCACATGATGCTCTTGATGAAGCGGCCCTCACCGACCTTCTTACACAGCTCCCCCAGCCATTCATTATTTGTGGTGATTTTAATGCCCACAATGTGCTTTGGGGCTCTGCAATTACCTGCCCCAGGGGTAGAGCAATTGAGAGGCTTCTCCTGTCATCCTGTGCCTACTTGCTCAATGGAGGACAGAGTACTCATTTCTGCACGGCGACTGGGTCGTTCTCTGCCATTGATCTCTCGCTTTGCTCTCCAGCTCTTGCCGCTAGTGCTCACTGGGAAGTGGTCGCTGACTTGCACGGCAGTGATCATTTCCCAATCTGGATTCACCTGCCAGATGGCGTGGGCCCCGACAGGAGACCACCACGATGGGTGCTCAGTGGAGCTGACTGGACACTTTATAGCCAGTTGACCCAATTCGAACACTGTGCGAATGTTGAGGTGTGGGTGGATCATATTACCAAAACGGTCCTCCATGCCGCTGCGGCATCCATTCCACAGTCCACAGGTCACCGGAAAAGGCCACCTGTGCCTTGGTGGAGTGACGAATGCCGCTCTGCAATCAGGACCAGGCGTGCGGCTCTGCGGCGGTTCAAGTGTCGGCCGACTGCTGAGAATCTTGCTGCCTTTCGGGTGGCGAGGGCGAGATGTCGCCGCATTATTCGTGAGAGCAAGAAGAGGTCGTGGCAAAAGTTCCTGAACACCGTTAATCGTTCCACCAAGAGTTCCATTGTGTGGGAGACCATTAGGAGAATTTCTGGCAGAGGAGGGAGGTGCCCCATAGCTGCTGTACTGAATAACGGCACTCTCCACACAGATCCGCGGGACATTGCCCAGACTATGGCAGCCTATTTTGCGACAGTTACTGCCACAACCAGTCAGGATCCCGGTTTCCAGCGCCATAGAGCGGTTGCTGAGAGGTGTAGTCTGAACTTCCAGCCCACCTCTCATGAAGTTTACAACTGCCCTTTTTCTATGTGGGAGCTGGATTCTGCATTGTCTGGAGCTCGTGACACTTCCCCTGGTCACGACAGGATCCATTACAGTATGCTATGGCACCTCACAATGCGCAACAAAGAAATCCTCCTCGCACTTTTTAATGCCATTTGGGCGTCGGGTCACTTTCCTGACGCGTGGCGTGAGGCAGTTTTAATCCCTTTTTTAAAACCTGGGAAAGACCGCTCGAGCCCAAGTAGCTACCGTAGTATTGCCCTCACTAGTTGCATAGGGAAGACCTTGGAGCGGATGGTCAACCGCCGCCTTGTCTGGATGTTAGAATCCCGGCAACTACTTAGTCGCTTTCAGTGTGGGTTCAGGAGGTTTCGTTCCACCTTCGATAACCTTGCCCTCCTGGAGGCGGCTATCCAACAAGCTTTCCTACGCCGTCATCACCTTATAGGTGTATTTTTCGACATCGAGAAGGCCTACGATACCACTTGGCGGCGTCTCATCCTGGAGCAGCTTCACGAATGGGGTTTTCGTGGTTGTCTTCCTCTTTTTATTCAGTCTTTCCTCTCGCCACGATATTTTAGATACCGAGTTGGTGACGTCCTGTCTGATCGCTTTGAGCAGGAGAACGGTGTCCCTCAGGGTAGCGTTTTAAGTGTGACTCTGTTTGCCATCGCTATTAATAGCATTACGTCCATGGTGAAAAGTCCTGTCCAGTGTTCTTTGTTTGTGGATGATTTCTCTTTGTTCTGCTCTTCTTCAAGCCTTGCAACGACAACTCGTCAGTTGCAACTTACGATTAGGCGTTTGGATGACTGGGCGCTGAAGAGTGGATTTAAGTTTTCCACCGAGAAGTCTGTATGTGTTCTTTTTAACCGTTCTCGTTCGATTTTACCCTTTCCTGAGTTGCGCTTGAGGGACACTATTCTTTCTTTTAAAGACACGGTGAGATTTCTGGGTCTCATTTTTGACTCGAGGCTCACGTGGTTACCTCATCTTAAAGACCTGAAACGACGGTCGCTTCAGGCTTTAAGCATTTTAAAATGTCTTAGCCACAGTACATGGGGAGCTGACAGGACTTGTCTGCTCCAGTTTTACAGGGCGTTTGTGCGATCTCGGCTCGATTATGGGTGCACGGTGTATGGGTCTGCGAGGCCTTCGTACTTAAAGATTTTGGACGTTGTCCACCATGAAGGGCTGCGGTTGGCCACTGGGGCATTCCGAACTAGCCCCATACCAAGCCTCTGTGCAGAGGCTGGTGAACCGCCACTTCATATGCGACGACGGCTACTTACGGTACGCCAGGCGTATAAAACTTTGTCCACACCGTACACACCTGCATACCATACCGTTGCTAAGCCTCCTCTGGCACGGTTATTTCATAACCGGCAACGTGCGACGCAGCCCTATGGGATTCGCGCACAGGATTGCCTCGCTGCGATGTCTGTGGCTGGTCTTCGTGTTTTACGTCGCGGTTGGAGCAGATCTCCACCTTGGCTCCTCCGGCGTCCCAAATTTATTTTAGATTTGACTCGTTTTAAGAAAGATGGCACACCAGATTTTACGTTCCAATCTCTGTTTTTTAACATTTTAGACGTGCATCACGGTTTCACTGTCGTTTATACTGATGGCTCGAAACAGGAGACTTCCCTAGGCTGTTCTGTGGTGTTCCCTGATCGTGTCACCCGGATTCGCCTCCCTGCTGAATATACCGTTTTCGCAGCGGAGCTCCACGCGATCCTGAAGGCACTGGAGCAGATGCATCGTGTTCGGGGCGATCGATTTCTTCTCTGCTCCGATTCTCTTAGTGCCTTACAATCGCTGCAGAGCCTATACCCGACTGAGGAGATGGTCCAGTTGATACATGACCAACTGTACTTGCTCCAACAGCGGGGTAAAGAGGTATCCTTCTGCTGGGTGCCTGGTCATGTCGGCATATGGGGCAATGAACAGGCTGATCGGGCTGCCAAGGAGGCCTGCAGAGAGCAGGATGTGGTCCAGTGTCCTATCCCCTTGCAGTCAGTCATCGCTGCACTCCATAGGAAGTGCATGGAGTTGTGGGAGGCCGAATGGCTGGCGGTGTCGGCCAATAAACTGCGGTCGGTAAAGTCGACCACTCGGCCGTGGCGTTCCTCCTGTCGGTTGCTCGGGCGGGAAGAGGTGGCCCTCACACGTCTGCGGATTGGGCACTGTCCTGTGACGCATAGCTATTTATTACGGCGGGAGGATCCTCCGTTTTGTGCCACTTGTGGTGTGCACATCTCTGTCCGGCACATTTTCATCGACTGTATTTTATACCGTGATGCAAGGGCAGAAGCACAGGTTGTTGGGGATCTCCCTTGTATTTTAGCTGACGATGAGACGTGTGTGGCAAGGGTTTTTAAGTTTTGTGATGTGTCTGGACTCTGGCCTAAACTTTTAGGCTGGAGGTTTTAGTGTGTTGCAGAGTGGCTGACTCCTCCCTTTTTTCCTTGTGGTCAGCCAGCCACTTCCATCTGCTCCAATGTTTTAGCTCCCTCTACCATTTTCTTCCTGTATTGTCCACGTTTTACTGCTGACGCCCTGCATCATCCCACGCTTCGGTGTGGGTGAGCCCATTTTTTCGATGATTGTTCCCCGTGTTCTCTGTTCCGTTTTATGTCCCTGTTCTGAGGTTTTCTTTTTTCTTGACACCCGTCTCACTATGATGCTGCACGGGCGCTGAAGACCTTGCTGTCGTGCGCCCACAAACACCTCTACTACTACTACTACTACTAAGATACCGATCAAGATGTTAACACGGCGGTGCAGCGAGAGGCGGTGCTGCAGGAAGGTGAGCCGACTGATCGCGGTGTGGCTGGCGAGGACCGGCTGCCAGCAGAGGGCGCCACACCTGCACCGCTTCCGATGCTGCGCCACAGCCGGTCCCGATGAAGCGGCTCGGGAATTCAAGTCGCCGCAGCTCTTGACGACCTAATGTAGGCTGGCACAGGGTAAAGCTTGGTAGTGACTGATGTACGCAAGCCTACAGTAATAGAGTAAAATTTTAAGCAGATATATACTTTAACTCAACTATTCCTTCCACCGACAAAACAGTTTTTATTGCGACTTGTGCTTACGAGGTGTACAGCTGTTTCAACTGTAGCTTTGTCCGACTGGGAACTGTGTTTCAGTAACTTCAAGGTGGCGTGCGTGTGAGAAGAGATTCACCACCAGGTGAGTGGAACTTTGCAACGCTGCCAGCCGCCTCATGCTGAATCATCTTGAGGGGGAAAAAATATGAATCGATGTCAGCAGAGAGAAAATGATAAAATTTTAATAAAATATTAATGGAACAAACCAAGGCAGTAAATTAAACAACAAAATACGTCCATCTGCCTTAATCACGCGAATTATTTTAAAAAGGAAGACCACTCAATACGTCATTTCTTACAATGGTTGCCACGCTGATTGTTCATAGGGTTCCTACATCAGTGCCTCTGCATGAGGAGAAGTAGTTTGTGGTTTAGTAGGCCACAGACATCAAAATTTGTAGCTTGTGATAATCTGTTGCTTGTTTATTTTTCTACTTCGTATGTATGCTAGGTACCGAAATCCAAAATGAGCGCTCAGAGAATGTAATCTTTGTCAAACAGTTTAGTAGTAATTGTGTTCTGTGTGACATATCTGTTCTGCAGCACATCGTTTACAACGTCTCAATCACAACTAATGTATAGCACCAACTATATCTTGCTCAGAACCTTGTGGAATGAGCAAAGTAAGCAATAAACAGGGATCTGCTCGTATGAAATGGCAGTGGTTTTTTGAGATAGCAGTTCACTGCCGAATTGCCGAGATGATGCCAGCCCCTACCTGAAAAAGTACCGATGAATTTTTTTGAACGGCATAGCGGTGACGCTGCTAGAATGTCACATTCCCCACACCAACTCAAAAACGTCAATATGAAATCATTTCTGGAGAAATATACAGGAAACTCTATTCGAGAGGGCAGTACTTTTAGAAAGTTCCTCATTCACTCTGTATATGAAGGGAAAATGTTAGATATAAGACGCTTAGTAGCAGTTGAAATGTACTTTATGGAAGATGAAACCACTGACAGGAAAAGCAGACATGTATTGAATTAATTATAACTCATGATGACGATGGCGGAGACTGCTATCGAAAGCTCGAATGTTTTACTCGCAGTGAGCTGACGTGGCAATATGTGATACGGTATGGCTACTTCTTATAGACTTAGCTTTCAACATTTTTACTTGCATAATCCACTGTTGAGTCTACGTTCAATAACTCAAAACACACGCAATACGCATTCACGCTATTTCAAGTATATCATAAAAACATCCATGCCTAAGCGAATTTGTATCTTGCGATAATAATGTCTCTTAAGAAAGTACGTCCCATACTACAAAGGTACACACAAATAACAGGACTTTCTTTATCTCCGTCCCCATTTTTACTAGATGAGGTTTTTATTGGAAAGCTACAGTGTACAGTATGGCGAGCTTTTTACTATAGTCGTCCACGGCTGATATGGTGATCTGGCCTAATTCAGTATGGCATGTATGTTCATGACACCTCTCGTCTATCGTCCGTGCACTTTCCCCAATGTTTGCTTTGCTGTATTGACGGAGGATATATAGGCCCCTTTCTGCGCAGGCCTAGATCATCCTTCATTGAATCAAGTTGTGTGGATATCTTAGGACGTTGAACGAAATATACTTTTTACATTGTGTCATTTGAAGATACTGGAGGTATTGCCAACAAATCGGATGCACCACTATTGGTTTGTGCTTCCTACCTAAGCACACAAAACATCTGATTGTTGCTGTACCCGTCCCTTCGGAATGTCTTCACCAGATGCTTCAGCTCAGCTGGGAGGCTGTCTTGGTCACAAAGTGATGCACACTCTGAAAAACTGTGGATAAAATGCCTTCGTCCCAGCTTTCTGTTTGAACAGGATGGCAAGAAAAGGGCAGACGTCATCCTCCTCCATCTCCATTGTGAACTGTAGGATGGAGTGAAGCGAGCTGATGTCATGGAGGAATTCGTCTAAGGTGTCACGTCCATGCGGCTAAACAATAAACGTGTGACTCAGAAAACGGCAGAAACACTTTTTTTAAAAAAAATGGAGTTGTTCCAGGGCCTTACCCTCGAAAACTTCGATGAAGAAATTCATCTCAACCAGCGTCAGAGGATAATCCATGGTGACGCCGTCTATCTGTTCATAACAATTTTTTTCGAACAGGATTAAAGTTGAGATGAGCACAAACCCGACGAGTCTCGTCAGCTTGTTCTCGAATTTATTGCTTATCACCTGCGCGAAGTCATTTAATGGTACCATGGTGAAGAGGGGCACTACTTGAGAACTCACCAACGGTCACTGTCTCTGAGATGAAGTTCTTGTAGAAGCACAAATTAAATACGACTACTGGATATAGTAATGGCACTTCCCCAAACATAAACTCAGACCAGTCAGGTGTTTTTTCAAGCCGTATGTTGCTGCTCTTATATTGCTGACGTTGGGCCACTGTGGAATGCTCCCATTATGGACTTCTGACAGCCTATATAGTTTGGATGGAGCAGCTGCTCGTGGTCGAAGCTTCTTGACAATTTTCTCACAGAAGGTACTGCGAAGAAGATCCATGATTTTTTTCTCGAGGCTACTAGTCTGATCTTCCTTCACTTTTCCGTATGCTGCTCGTCGAAAGGTCCATAAACTTTCTTCTTATATTCTGAGTGCGGGAAAGACATTGTAGTATTCCCTTTGGCAGCAGGCAGGACGACCAAATTGTCACATAACTCTCAGATGACCATTCATTCTGTTGCTTTTCGGTTGTGTGGTCTTGATGAGCCTGCAGAAGTGGGTTACACACTACTTCTGATGTCTACAATAGGCAGTGATGTTTCAGTTGGCACGAAGTTTGATTGGCGAGATAACACTCAATCCTTGCAAACTGGGATCATAACCGAAAAGAGCTTACGTTACATCAGCTTGTAAGAGCATGGCTTGCTCACCACTCTGACACAGTCGCAGTGCCGTCTTCCAGTATCTTAGAAATCAGCGTTAGCCGCCATGTGGCCAGCACGTCTTGACAGAGTGGGGGCATTAGCCGGCCAATTGGCAAAATGCTGAAGAGATGCCAGCTGCTTACCAAATCGGGTGGTAGTTAGTAAACCACCAAAAGATCGTTGCCTTGTCCCTACTGAAGTTTGAACAGAAAAAGCAATGAAAGTTTCCGCCGCTACCTTTGTTTGATTTTACTTGATCAAAATGCAGAAGGACGTATATTGTCCCTCGCCACTTCAGACCACAAGAGAAGTTTAAACACAGAATTCAACGGAAAATTATCTAGCCTTAACAAAGAAATAATTAGACAAAACTACCCTCTTTCTTCAGCTTCAAGTACTCATCCAATTACTCACACACACACACGTTACAGAGCTTACCGGTGATGGGTATTATGGGAGGAAAAAAAAACAAGTTACCGATGTGAAATACAGAACAATAAAATCAATGAGTGATGTTTCCCTAAGCTATCCTTCACCCTGATATTACTTCTATAAAACAAAAAGCAGACTGGTATTCTGCAAGACTAAATCAATGTTAATCCAGCATTTCAGATAGCAGTAACATGAAATGAGCCTTTGACATGAAGAGAGGGTGAAACGTAACTGGACAGCAGGAAGACACAGTACATTATAAACAATAGTTTACCCATTACTCGTCGCTTATAACAACACGCAAACTCGTCCTACTTCGTTGATGAGTGACTGAGTGCAGTGAACCGATGCCTGGTGCTACCCGGAAACGGCGGTACGTGTGGGCACCATGTAATTTGCTCGCTGCGAAACGTCACCACGTCCCAGGTGTATTTCATTAACGACTTGCTGCCGGCCGCTTTATGCGTCGTAACGCTAACTGCAGCGCTTGCCCGCATGACCGCAGAGCGCCATGGTTGGTGTCCCCAGGCTATTTGCTAAAATTACGACGCCCTAACGAGAGCTTGCTGACGGCGGCTAGTCCAGCAGTACGAAAGCTACACTCGCGCACTACCTCTCTAGCCTATCAAAGACACAAACATGCAACAGAAACGTGTCAGTCACTGCCAAATGAAACGTGTGATGGGAGGATACAAGGTTCAAAGTTATGGGATTAACATGACAGTTCCATGACATATGTTGTAGAGTACACTCTGCTTAAGGGGTATCTGAGTGATATCCCTCTCAGTGATATCCCTGAGGCTGTGTTCGGTCACGCACTATCCTCCTGTAGGTTTATCAACATCAAGAATTTCTGTAATGAGTGTTAAAAGTTTTCTTTCTTGTTCTTTTCGCAAAGCAGTGCTTATCTCCGTTTCGGCATGCAGATCACGCACCAGCCTATAAAATCCTTTTCCTTATTCCCACTGAGGTGAACCCCCACCCTCCCTTCACTCCCTCGCCCCCGCCACCCTTGTGTTGATCATTCTCAAGTCTGTAATTCGTAAAGGACAGTAGCATGTAATAGCATAGTTTGTTACGCAATTGAACTTCGTTCATGTGCAAGTAACTGTAATAAATGCCAGGCTTTAAATTATGCCTACTATCTGAACCCTCCCAGGGTACTTTGTCATGCATTGGGTAATAAATTATGAACTATCTGAGGTACGTCTCAACTTGGTTTCGTCCCCATAAGGTCATACTGTGCTGTTTGGTTCTGTTGTTCAGAGTGAAGAAATTGTTTCACATGAAGGCAATGGAAACCACTGCATTAAAGACACGTAACGTTTATCCACAGGACACGTGTACTGTAATTGTTGAAGTGTCAAGATGATTTCTCCTTCAGCAAAAGATTCTGGAGTAGTCCCCCATTCGGATTTTCAGGAAGGGACTGCCAAGGGGGAGGTTACCGTGAGAAGAACACTGAATTATCAACGAAATGATAACACTTTACGAGTCCGGGAGTGGAATATCAGAAGCTTCAACGTGGTAGGGAAACTAGAAATTCTAAAACGGTACATGGAAAGGCTCAATCTAGATAGAGTAGGGGTCAGTGAAGTGAAGTGGAAAGAAGACAAGGATTTCTGGTCAGATGAGTGTAGAGTAATACCAATAGCAGCAGAAAACGGTACAACTGGAGTAGGATTTGATATGAATAGCATGGTAGGGCAGAGAGTGTGTTATTCTGAACAGTGATAGGGTTGTAATTATTAGAATCAACAGGAGACCAGCACCGACGACGATAACTCAGGTAAACATGGCGACGTCGCAAACTGAAGATGAAGTCATATAGATAGTGAATGCGGATATGGAAAGGTGACTACAGTATGTAAAGGGGGATGAAAATCTAATAGTCATGGGGGACTGGAATGCAGTTGTAGGGGAAGGAGTAGAACAAAAGGTTACAGGAGAATATGGGCAGGGACCAGGGAATGAGAGAGCAGAAAGATTTACTGAGTTCTGTAATAAACTTCAGCTAGTAATAGATAATAATCTGTTCAGGAATCACAAGAGGAGGAGGTATACTTGGAAAATTACGGGTGATACGGGAGGATTCAGTTAGATTGCATCGTGGTCAGACAGATATTCCGAAATCAGATATCAAATTGTAAGGCATACCCAGGAGCAGATAAAGACTCAGATCACAACATAGTAGTGATGAAGAGTAGGCTGAAGTTCAAGACATTAGTCAGGAAGAATCAATATGCAAAGCGGTGGGGTACGGAAGTACTAAGGAATGACGAGATACGCTTGAAGTCCTCTGAAGCTATAGATACAGCTATAAGGAATAACTCAGTAGGCAGTGCAGTTGAAGGTGAATGAACATCCCTAAAAAGGGCGATAACAAAGTTGGGAAAGAAACATAAGTACACAGAAGGTAACTGCGCAGAAACCATGCGTAACAGAAGAAATACTTCAAGTGATCGATAAAAGGAGGAAGTACAAAAATGTTCCGGGAGACTCAGGAATACAGAAATACATGTCGCAGAGGAATCACATAAATAGGAAGTGCAAGGAAGCTAAGACAAAATGCTACATGAAAAATGTGAGGGAATCGAAAAGAAATTATTGCAGGTATGACTGACTCAGTATACAGAAAAGTCAAAACAACCTTCGGTGACATTAAAAGCAAGGTTGTTAACATTATGAGTGCAACGGAAATTCCACTGTTAAATTCAGACGAGAGAGCGGATGGGTGGAAAGAATACATTGAAAGCCTCTATGGGGCGGAAAGATTTGTCTGATGTGGTAGAAGAAGAAACAGGAGTCGATTTAGAAGGCCGGCCATTGTTGCCAAGCGGTTCTAGGCGCTTCAGTCTGGAACCGCTCGACCGCTACGGTCCCAGGTTCGAATCCTGCCTTGGGCATGGATATGTGTGATGTCATTAGGTTAGTTAGCTTTAAGTAGTTCTAAGTTTTAGGGGACTGATGACCTCAGATGGTAAGTCCCATAGTGCTCAGAGCCATTTGAACCATTAGATTTAGAAGAGATAGGGGAGCCGGTATTAGAACCAGAATATATAACAGCTTTGGAGGACTTAAGATCAAATAAGGCAGAAGGGATAGATAACATTGCTTCAGAATTTGTAAAACCGTTGAGGAAGTGGCAACAAAACAAGGATGCCATACAACTAGTGTTATCCTGCTGGGAAAAAAATTTGACAATACCAGTTGACACTAATGGTACACGTTCTCAACCTTTACACTTCACCTGCAAGCTGGCAGAAAAGAGGCTGGAGTAGTCGATACTATCTTTATTTATTGTTGGGATTTGTGTACAACTGACGAGATGCTGATGTTAAACAAAGAGGGGTTTACCTGTTACCATACAGCGGAGGACGGTAACTAACCTTGTTTGATGTCAGAGTTCACTACAGACGCCCCCCTATGCATTGCTTGATAATCATCCTGCAGCTGAGGTAATCGAAAGTCAGGAAACCCAGTACACACTACAACTGAAAAGAATCCTTCACTGTTTTAATTACACATCGAAATTGTCGTGAAAACGAAAACCAGCACTCATAATCAGTGTATCATAATGCAACGCATGTACTGAGTCTGGAAAAATCGTTGTCCAAAAGTGTGGCACCAGGAGAGAGGAACAGAATTTGAATGTGCATTCTCCTCAATGTGCAGTCACTTACTAGTCAACTTTGAGCCACTCCTACTTCCCCTCATCCATCCCTCTCGCTCCCTCTCTACACCGTAGGTAGGGATATAGGCTTTTTTCATATAGGTACGATCAGGGGCTACTACGTACAGTCGCAACTACCTAGTTTCAACTACATTTTAAGGTCACCCAACTACTCACATTCCCCATCCGAGATACATGACATGGATCACTGTAAATAGTAAATGTATTAGAATTTTTGGTATATCAGCCAATATCAAAAGCAAATATTCTAGGACCTAATCTTTATTACCTTTTGCATATACGTTTACATACGGAAAACAACTATTTCCTTATTTTTAGGTGTAGTTTTAATAATGTCTAATTTTATTTTTAACTTATAACTTAAATCCGCATCTGAATCATCTGTTTCTTTCCCCCGCTAGTAATTTTACAAATACAGAGAAGATATGTTCTCTAATTCCAGTATATATCGATTTTTTTCCTGCAAACTACCTCTTTTATGGTTTAAACCCTTAACTGGTCTAGTGGGGTCTGACAGACCCCAGGACTTGTTTTTCTACACGTACCTCTATATATAGGCAACAGATGGCGCTGGCGGTTTTGGTATTCTCTAATGGTTTGTAGATGACTCTGTGCGAGCCATTAAATTGAATTCATTCCAAACAGTTTGTCAGTTGGGAGCAGTCCGGTGTGTGTGAGACCCCACCAGAGCGTTAACGTTAGTGTTTTTTCCATTAAGGTGAACATTTTCTAGGAAACTTTCACCCATGTTTTGCTCTAAACGTTTGTAATATTTGCAGGGTTTACTGTGCCATGCCTTGGAGGTAGCGTTTGACAGACGAAACAATACAGCGTCTACTGGATGACCCAACTCTCAGTGATATCAGTGAGAATGACTTATCATCTTCCTCGGAAATCTCAGATGGTGTAGTAGAGCCTGGTGACATATTATCTTCAGATAAAACTGATGTCAGCGAGGAAGAAGATTGTGTGCCCACTTGTGATTCCAACTATTTCTATGGTAAGAATAAATGTTTCAAGTGGAGCAAGACTCCCCCTGCACTTGACGTACACGAGCGCATAACATTGTTACCAAATTGCAAGGTGTTCGTGGAGCTGCAAAGGATGTCGGTGACAATGACGTTTTATGTATTTGGCAATTATACTTCAGTGACACCATGCTACAAATTATACTGAATCATTCAAATTACAAAATCCGTCAAATGAGAAGCAGGTATAAACAACCCTTGCCATCATTTGTGGGTGATGTTGCTATGACTGAAATCAAAGCATTAGTACTGTTATACGTGGCAGATGTATTGAAATCAGGAAACTAAGATGTTTCTAGCCTTCTTGCTTCAGATGGTACTGGTAGAGAGATATTCCGGGCCACTGTGAGTGTCAAGAGATTCTTGCAGCCTTGCTGTATGATTGTAGCCAGACACGAGCAGAGCGAAGGGAAACAGATAAACTTATTCCTATTCGTGAAATTTGGGATGCATTCATCCATAATTGTATTCAGTATTTTGTTGTTGGAAGCTTTTTGACTGTTGACGAAATGCTGGTACCATTTCGGAGACGATGCCCTTTTAAAATGTACATGCCCAGGGACTTCTATGTGAATAATTCTATCATTTATATTGGTTCAGAAAGTGAAGTTCGAAGAAACATGTCAGTTCTAACGCAAACAGTGCTGCGATTAACTGAACCCATCAAACGGGCAAACCGAAATATGACTGTTGACAATTGGTTCGCCTCCATTGAACTTGCTGAGAAATTGAAAACACAGAAGCTCACCATCCTGGGAACAGTGAGAGCCAACAAACGTGATATTCCACAAGAATTCATAGCTAGCCGGCCTAGACAAATTGGATCTACTCTCTTTGGACATAATGCAGACCTCACGCTTCGTTCATATGTTCTGAAGAAGAACAAAGCAATTATTTTATTGTCCAGCATGCATCACGTCCAGAAGACAGACTCTGGAAAACCTGAAATGATAACCAACTACAATGAGACAATGGGTGGGGTGGGCACCCTTGACCAGCTGTGTGGTACATACATTAGTTCGAGACGCACAAGGAGATGGCCTACGGCTATTTTCTTCGCAATGTTGGACATTGCTGGTGTAAACAGTACTATTGTGTCATACTGCAAGCCTAATTCAACAGCACAGTAGATGCCAAGAAGGAAATTACTGACTTCATTATCAAAGAGCATATAAATAGACGTGAAACCAAATATCTTCCAAGGGAGCTGCAGCTGGTTGTTGCAAAAGATAGAGGGTCAGGCGAAGGAGTGGGGAGTCCAGAGCCACGTGTCAGAAAAGGGCGTCGTCAGTTGTGCCCTCGAGAAAAAGACAAAATTTTCTTGTGTGAAGTGTCATAAGATGCTTTGTTTGGAACACACTGTAAGTATCTGCCCAGACTGTGCAAAATAACATGACTTATTTTACATGCACAATTTAATTACGTAATCACACATAACTTATGTATATACACATAGTTCATGTATTACACATTCACATGTAATGATATGTATCTTATTTGACAATTAAGTGCAGTTATTTATGATAACATCTTATATTCAATTATTGGGGTTTCTCAGACTCCGCTAGAGTTTTAATGCAATTTTTTTTCATCGGACCAGTTAAGGGTTAATAATTAGTTTTGTCCCTTCCAGCAGTTCTATACTAGAACTCTCGGGAAGTTTAATTTTTCCTCTTACTTCCTGCATGTTACTGTTGTGGCAACATTCCACACCTTCTTGGGTGGTGGTTGCCTGTTCGTCTGCCGCAATTCCTCTGGAACTTTAAGTTTAAAACTTTTGGAAACGAATTGCCAATAAATCTGTTGTTCTGCTGGTTTTAAACTCTGCAAACGGTTGTTCTGTAGCTAAGTATATGACAGAAAGCCCACCACATTTAGATATAGCGCATCCATCCTTTTCAAGCATACCCAACGAGGAATGGAGTTTGATAAACCGATTTTTCGTGTGTCTTTTAACGTAGTGAACATGCTCCAATCCCTCCATTTCGGCCAGGACTCCAACATATGGCCACTTGCCACAACTCTTTACAGTAAATGCTATTATCTTGTATTCCCAGTCGTAGTCAGATTTCTCCATACACTGTGTTTAAAGGCATATGTAAATCTGTCTTGCATATCCAAATAGCTTCTTTTTCCATTTTCTGCTTATATTCTTCTTTATAGCAGTTAACTTCTCCGTTCACGACAGTTTTCTTTTGTTTACTTCGATGCCCTCCATTTCCAGTTTCTGTTTCCGTGCAAAAGGTTTCAGTCTGTGTTATACATTTACTCTTTTTCTTAAAACTTGTGAAGTAACGTTGCTCATGTCAACTAATCCCAACTCTGCAGTATCTGTATACGGGGATATAGTGGAGAACAGTGCTCTAGACTGAGAAAAAGACGTTTCTCCTCCTCTAACGTAACAGTTCTGTATAGTACGTATATCGTCTTTTTTGGTATCAGAGTTGAGAGCCTCCACGTAGTTTATAAGTAGGTAATTAAAACTTAACGCAAACATAATAAAGCTGATAAGCTTTTCTCAGTCTGGAGTACCTGGTGAACTTACTTGTACACACCTGTTAATTTTCGGACATTCCCGTTACTACAGTAGACGAACTGCAGATCGTTAATAAATAAAACACAAACTTTGTTCTGTACGTTATCCGTTAAGTGAGGCCACGTGGGACCGAGCGTCACACATTAACGTGGAGCACTATGTAAATATTGTTTTTTGGTGTCGAATACACGATAACACTCGTGCACACAGTCGAATACCAGATCCATTCTCTAGTTGTATATTGTAGCCTCCAACCCGATAAAGCCATTCAGCTTAGCCAAGAAAGGTGTAAACGTTTGTCATAGTCGCATGTCTGACACTTTATAAAATCTATAAGGTGGTTACCAAAATCTTTAATCACGTGCGATCTGTCATACAAATTTGTCATATATATCTTTTCACTACAACTGGAGCTTAACCATGGTAGACAGCCTATATCAACTGTCTGATCGTTGTGCACAGTCACATTATTGTCTCTCTAGCCGTCTCCTTCGTTGCAGCAGCCATGGATTGATATTAAGTCGTTGCACATCTCCACTTTGTTAAACATCCTCGATTAATCTCGTCTACAACTGTTGGAAGGAAGAGAACTAGTTACTAAAGCCATAAAAGAGGTAGTTTACAGAAAAAAATTTGATGTATACGTACTTGAATTCGAGAACATACCTTTTCTGTATTTGTCATATTACTGGCTGGAGAAGGAAGCAGATGATTAAGATGTGGATTAAAGCTATAAGTTAAAAATTAAATTGGACATTATTAAAACTACACCTAACAAAAATAACGAAAGAGTTTTTCCCATATGTAAATGTATATGAAAAAGTTAGTAAAGACTTGGTACCATAATATTTGCATGTCTTATTCACTATTCTACCAAAAATCTTAAGACATTTCCTGTATACGGTGATCCATGTGCATGTATTTCGGAGAGGGTGGGGGGGGGGGGGGGGGGGAGAGAGGCGATCGTGGTACTCGCTCCCTTGTAACAAGTTGCGGCTTCCTCATGTCTATCTTTGTGCTGTTAAGTGTGGGTGGTAACTCAATGTATCAACTATCCAAAATATTCATGCCATTGTTTCCTCATTCTATTTTCTAGTGAGGCATAGCTGCTACCATTAATACTACTACCATTAATACTAAGCATAACTGATGCAGGAAGTGTGATTGAGGGTACATGCATTTCAGACTTAAAAAGACCTATATAATCGATCAGTTCCCTTAGAGAGAGCACGGCAGTCTCCCGAATTCGTTCTAGTTGATTCAGAAGCAGCTCGTAGAGCGGATATACACCGAAGTTGCTTTCATACTGAGGATCAGCTTGGTCACCTCCTTGGTCACCAGAATAGTGTATAAGGAAGTAGGTTTACCATTTTAAAGTTTGTCACTGTAGTGATTAGGGTAGGAAACTTGCAGGGTGGTTGTATGTCTGTTGTTGGACAAATATGCCCTGCAGTAGAGTTTTAAGAGCATGGCATTGCACACGACTAATATTTTGGAAACCATATGCTTTTAACAATATGGGATTTTTAGGTATAGAATCGTGTAGCCATAGGAGTGTGTGTCTATGCGCTGTGATCATTTTTCTCATGTCAGTACCTTCTTGGTATTGACTCAAGACACTGCCAGAATTGATAGCACAGCTGATTTACGTAAAATGTTTCAAACTCCATCCATCAAGAATTCATCATGTAAAAAGCACACATCTCTTTTTAACTGTCTGTTATATCACCCTTAAACTCTCAGAACCACTATACATGCATGTGGAGAGATCTTGTGCTCTTGGATGATTGCCTTGTGTAAGATTGGGGCAGAACAGTTTTCATTTTCAGTTCCTTCACGAGATGTGGTGCTTATAGTACCCTGACCCTTCCGGTCAGTTACAGATTAAATTTACGTCTGTGTTGGAAGGAGGATTGGTCAAGGACAATGCGGGGTCCTTCAGTCTCAGAATGTGTCACACAAAGGCGAGAATAGTCTGTGACTCCCATCCACACAAGGAAAGAATGTAAGTCGTAATCTTAAATTCTGCACTGTGATCGATGTGCTATAAATATGTAGCTAACCTAGCTGTATCGGTATAGGACACTATCATAATTTGATCTATATGGTCGAATGGATGTACTGCACAGTCATTTATTTGCATTCACAGTCCAGTATGTGGTACTAGCAAAGTACCTGAGGGGTGATTTAGGGATGATATACAAACTGGGAAGCATTCTGCTATGTCATTGCTGGTGTTTAAATTATGGAAGAACCGATAAAGTTGCTAACATTTATTGTACTATCAACTGCAGCGCTTATTGCAGTAGACCATCGTATATTGATGGTGTCTTTTCCATCCATCTGCTCACTGGTACACTGTTGATTACCACATAATGATTGAACAACACCACTTGTATGAGATGGAGAGAGTCTTGGCAGAACACTGGACATCTGCTACTTGTCACTGAGGAGTATGGGATTAAATGTTGTGGTCATCACCTTCGGACAGTTGTTTGGAAGTGTTCCTCAATGCTGCAGACTCATTCTGTTTCCATATGCTATGAAGACCTCCACATATTTTTTTCACCAATTTGAGAACAGCACCTCTTTTTATTTCTACCACCCTGTGTATGTTGTGAACAGCACCTTCCGGCGATGGTCAACACTGGAACAGTAGTCATGCACGTGACTTCAAAAAGAGCAAACAACGCTATTCGAAACAGAGCATCGGGACACGTGCTAGTGTCATTGTGGACGATGAGATTAATTATACAGGTCATTACCTTAGGATAGCTGTTTGGAAATGCAATTCCTGTCACTACTTTGGTTCATTCACCTACTCTTGTTACTTCTGATGTTTATTATTTTTATAACAATTGTTCCCCTTTAGGGGAGCAATTGAACTTGAATTCATACTGTCATTTCCGGACGTTCCGGATGTTCTGTGATTCAAGCGGATTTATTGTCTGTCTGTCTTTCCATATATATTATTTCCATACACATTCATAAAATATCTGTAGTCCGTTTTTTTGTGAAATTTATTGTAGGTTTTCCACTGTGTGAATCGCTTCTGTTCTTTTATCGGTGATAATTGCAATATCGCCAGCGAAAGCAAGGCACTGGACTTCGATTCGGTTCACTTTTTTAATACTAATTTGGATGCCAATTACTTGAGATTCCCGTTCCCTGATGATCTTTGGTTCAAATGTTTCAAATGGCTCTGAGCACTATGCGACTTAACTTCTGAGGTCATCAGTCGCCTAGAACTTAGAACTAATTAAACTTAACTAACCTAAGGACATCACATACATCCATGCCCGAGGCAGGATTCGAACCTGCGTCCGTAGTGGTCGCTCGGTTCCAGACTGTAGCGCCTGGGACCGCACAGTCGCTCCGACCGGCCTGACGATCTTTTCTAGAACAGTATTGAAAAGCATTCGGGATAGTCCGTCTCACTGTCGGACTCGTTTTTTATTTCGAAGGGTTCTGATATTTCGACCATGAATTTCACTTTCGATGTTGTTCCTGTAAGGGTCTGATCAGTCATTTTTCACGTCTTTCGGTCGATCCCAAATTCTTCCATGATTGTAAACAGGGTTTTACCTTCCACTGAATCGTATGCTTTTCTGCAGTCGATGAAAGTAATTACTGTGTTTCTGCATTTTCTCATTTGTAATGTCGTCTGTAAGCACCAGATCTGTTCCGCACATGACAGTCCTCTACGGACCCGGCCTAGTATTCACCAACTAGTGTAACTGCTTGAGATTCTATCCTGTTTAATAGTGTTTTGGAAAGAATTTTGTAAACGACTGGGAGCAGGGAAATTCCTCTGTCATTGTTGATGTCTGTCTTGTTGCCCTTTTGTGTAGCGGGTGAATTAAAGCGCATTTCCAGTTCTCTGGTATTTGCTCCGTCATCCATATGTCTGATATTATATGACGCAGTTCCTGCATAAGTATAAAATCGTTTTTTTTCCAAAATTCAGCAATTATCCCATCTTCTACTGGTTCTTTGTTATTTTTCAACTGTTTGACTACCTCCATAATTTCTTCGAGATCCAGGGTATGTGAGTCTGGGTGTGTGAATACTGGAGAAGAGAAGACAAGTTTTTCTTGAGGTGGAGGAAACTGAAATTCGGAATACGATTTGGCAGTTATTTTTCATGTTAGTTTCCAAAGAGCCATCAGGTTTTTTGAAGCACAAGCTAGGCGCTTTGTATCCCTGTAAATTTTCTCTGAAAGTCTTATAGAAATTTCTTGTATTATTTTTGATGAAATCTTGCTGGATTTCGCAGTCTGTTGTCATAACCCCATTTTTCTCTTCTAATTATTTTTGAGGTCTGTTTTTGGGTTTTAAGGAAGTTCTCCCAGTTTTTCTCAGTTTTGTGACTGCTAATTTTTTTCCACGCAGTTATTCAGTTGTCGACTGCTTGATCGCAGGTTGCGTTCGACCAGCGATGTTTCTTGGTGTAAGGGGGTTGTCCCAATTTCATGATTTCCTATATTTTCTCTGTTAGTTTCCTTCGGTCTGTTCATTTATCCTGATTGATTTGCATGATGGTTTTTTTATTGTTGAGTTTCAGATGTACCTGATCTGGTGTGGTACATTTGGGTGGCACTTTTAGTATTCTGTTGGCTAGAATTTTGTTTTTATTTCCAGAAGATGATAATCTCATTCAAGGACACCATTGTGGGTTCTGACGTTTAGAATTTCTTTTATGTTTTCCTTGGGAATTCCAGCATGGTCAATTGGGTATTCACCCGGTGACTGGGTGATATCCATGTGGTTAATTTATGTGCAGGTTTTTAAAATTGTGTACTCATGATTTTAAGTCCGAAGTTTCTGCAGAAGGCGATTAGTTTTTCACTATTCTTGTTGGTACGTTAGTGTTTGGTATTGGCGCAAGTGGTATCTCTGAATTTTTTTCCTTGCCTAACTGTGCACTAAAATCGCCTAATAAGATTTTCATGTGGTGCATTGGTATAATATTTGTAGTTTCCTCTACTGTTCCCCAGAAATTTTCCACTGTTTCAGGGTCGATTTTATTTTAGTGATTTGTGGGGGCATGTACATTGATAAAAGTGTAGGCTTTATTAGCTGATTTTACTGAAACGAGGGAAACTCTTTCATTGGGAGACGTGACTTCAATAACTGAGTCGAGTATGGAAGTGTGTACTCCGAATCCAGTTTCGATAAGTGGTAGTTCGCCTCTTACTTTTATGGCTGGTTTGCCCTTGTAGATCCTGCAATTATTTGTGTTAAATTGTCCTTATCCATGAATCTAGTCTCTTGCAGTGCAGTGATTTTCCCATTGCGTTGGTGAGTTGCTTTAATTTTCCTGTTTTAGTGAGGGTGTTCACATTAATTGTGCCAAAACGTTTTTACGCTTCCCTTTGAGAGAGTGAGAAGTCTTTGAGAAGATCCGATTCTTCTCCACTTGGTGTTCCTGACCCCCCAGAATCCGATGATCATGTGAAACCCATCTATCAACTGGTGCCTGGGGTAGTGACTCTGTGGTGGTCTTTCCGTCACGCATTCAAGTTGAAGTTTGGTTTTTGTGGTGATCTCTGTTGCGATCATAGGTATACGACTCGATTTTTCAGTTTGAGAAAATATCAGCGTAGCCTTCTAGACTAGAGGAACAGACACTGACCACTGTCCGCCATATGCTGAACAGACGCCATTGAGTTTGTGTCTTTTTGTTGGTTATTGGTACACCCTGGGTATTTAATTTCCCCAGACCACCTATATCTAGGAAGCTTTTCTCTATCTGCCACCTGGGGAGGTGCCTGATGGGGGTACCAACACTGCTGGTGTTTATTTATTAATTCGATTTCGTCCAATATTGGATACCTATAATTATGGTTCAATGGCGCAAACTCTTCCAGTTTCCACATGTTGCGATCTTACTCATTTTTGTCAAAGCAAAACATCAACTCTGTGTTTTCTTCCTACCATCCCGTTTGTTGTGAGAGCAGCGTAGTTTACACCATGTAATGTTCAGCTTTCTGTGGAAGACAATAGATCAAAATGTGTTAATGTCAGTGAAGACCCTTGTACAGACCTCAAAGTCATCATAGAAAAAGAAAGTGTATGGCTGTGTACAAAGCTATAGTCATACACTGCTTGGATGTGCTCCAGCAACAAAAACAACATCAGAGGTTAAAAATTCCACTTAGGTTGTAAGGTTCTTCTATTTTGAACACAACTGGTTCTAGGCTCTTATGTGTCCATATTCAGATGTTATACTGAAAACAGCAAGAGACCGGAGATAACAATAGTTTCTACAGAGTAATACAAATAAAAAAGAAAAAAAGTTCCATATAATATTTTGGAAAACACCGGTCGGGCTAGGTGCTGTAAAAGTGACACAAGACAGTACTAACCGTATGCTACTCCGTGCTGCACTTGCTGATAATACACCAAGTCCTGTACAGATCCACCATGGAGTTCGGTGTAAATGTCCTGGTATTTGTTGCATATTTCTTTAGACAGGTAGCTCTCCATAGTACTCTCTGGTGTCATTTTTGCCGCTGACTTAGGTTTTACAGCACCTAGCCCAACCAGCGGTTTTCCAACCTCTGGTATAATGCTCAGTTGTGGATGTTCCTCTGACAAGATTGTTTATGGTGAGAAAACAGTATATAAAATTACTAATGGAAGAAAAACACATTAACCCTCTTTTGTGATTGATACCCTGTTGGATATGGACTTCCTCCAGCACAGGCAACAAAACATTACACAGGTCTGTGCAAGTGACTTCGACCACTGGCTATGTGCTCCAGTGGAGTGATACATGTATGTGTAATGTCCTTGATATCAACATGTAGATCGTATTTGTTTTTTGATATATCAGAAGAGAGAGATGTGGTAAAATCTTATTGGAGGTTCCATTACGAGATGTGGTATGACTGGTTTTTACCTGCTCTGGATCTTGGAAAATAACGATGGAAAGTGCTCTCCAGTGTACTAACTGACTGTATACATGCAGATATGTATCGGTATATCATACATCTGAAATGAATGTAACACGCTCATGTATGACAATTAGAAATTTTAATATGCAGAATATGCAGAATTCTCTCAAACTACACCGATTTTGCTCAGAAAACTAATAGAAATCAGCTCTACCTGTTCTCATGGAATCATGACTGTTTCTATTATTATAGTCACGACTGTGTATTTAAGAATAAGTGTTACTGCAAGCCTGGTGTTTCTTCATAGCTTCTAATTACAAAGTAGACACCACTTGAATTATAGATCGTTGTGGAACCTAGAAATGACAGTGCTATTTCTGACATGTCAGTAGATTGTGTGAAACAGGCTGTTCTGTGATGACCAAATTGCTTGTGAAACTAGAACACAAGAATCTGCTGCTATTGTGAGTGACTGTCTGCTGGAGGATAGAAACTTTACATACACGTCGGTAGAGGGGAGTTATGGAGCAAAAATATCAAATGTAAGCACGCAGGTGGTATTTGTTTCTGAGGTACTGGAGGAATCTTATAGGGTTCCGTACTAGGTGATGTTAGGAGCTTCTATTACAGGACATGCTCTAACGATTTGTTTCATAAACACCAGTGCATCACATTGTTGAAACGGAACCTACCACAGTGTACCAAACAATAATACCCTATTGAGTTACAGCTTGTTGTGGTCGATCATGAAATGATTGTGTTTTCTCCGACATGTGAGCAAGTGGTGTGAAATGCTGTATTCTGTAATGTTATTTCACATGTCTAAAATGTCTGTGATACACTTGTGCATGACAGTTTACTTGCAGACAATGATTTTAAGGTGAGCGATGCGTTCAAGTCATGTAATTTGTCCATCAAGCTGAAAGAAATTGCTTAGCATATATGTTTTTTTTTCAGAGTTTACGTTCTCGCTTTTTCTTTATTTCACTGGAGGTTTAGAAATAATGAGTGGAATGCAGTTGTGGGTGGAGTTGCTGGAGGCGTGGGGGCGGCGCAGCTACAATATAGACACATGGGCTGCAGTAGCGGTGGCTGTCACTTATCTCACTTTATTCTGGGGGTGTGGCAACGAGTTGTGTATACTGGCATCATTACCGCAGAGTGGCCGCCTGGATGAATAATGTCATATAGGTGACCAGTAAAAATAAAAGGAAAATGATTAATAATTGCTGCTTGAATAATTAAAAAAATAAATTGGAAATAATAATGGAAAAAATTGGGAGGTACTTTAACTGGTACTGATATCAATAGACCGTCAATGTCACTACATTTAAGATCAATATTCATCATTTAAGGTTACGTACTTCTCATTTGTTCCGTTGTGCGCAGAGCTAACTATGACAATACCGGAACAGGATCAACCCTCCACTGCTCACGCAAATTTCTCTAGTCTACTTCACATCTCCTGATGCAGGATTCTCGCTGCGGGCGAAACGATGAACAGAGACGGGTGTATATATGAATAAACTTAACTTCCTAAAAAGTTTTATAAGACTTTTTAATATAGAGTTGTGCTACACGTTCTTCAAAAATACTGACTCGGTGGAGCTAGTAATACGTCCGCTCACTACCACTTATAGAACAAACAAGTGAAGATACAGAAATTCATCAATTGAAGAACGTATCTCTTCAGTCTTTTTGTATCAAAACATTATCTCAGGCACAAAATGACTTGTTACCTTACCGCTGGTTTGATGTCATATGGAGATGCACAGTGTCTGAGCTTATTTCTCTTTTTGAGGGTGGATAACCCCAGCCAATATGGGCATAGCCCTTATTTCCATCAATTGAAGTCATCCTGCATGGTTATCGATTTATATGGGCACGTCAGCTCCTTTTAACACATACATACATAAGTTTTCTTTCTTAACAAAGTGTTTACGGTAACCACATAGCCCCAATGTTATCAGTAAGTACCTGCACTATATTTAGCTTGTGAAGCATGTACGCACATCTCGACGTCCGTTGTCATCCCTTCGTGCTTATATGTTCGATACAAGGCCCAGTGTGACCGTGTAGTGCGTTTACAGTAGATTTCACTCCACTAATTCAAGAAATTCGTGTTCAGCGGCGTGATCCTTTGTGAAATCTTCGATGCGGTGACAACTGGTTTCCATGTCAGCGGCCCAATGAATTTATTTCACCTCGTCGCTCTCACTTATTCAGTGGGGACACCAGCTGTACGTCCGACATCCGCAGACAAGGTAAGTTTCTTGGCACTTTTGCTACATTGTCGAGCACAGAAAATTCTTGTTACACGAAGTATTGTCATCTTTAGCTTATCACGTGCACACCCACGTATGTCACATGAACACTTAAAACTTTACAGCCAGGTTTCATATGTTTTTGCACTTTGTTTTTGAGCATCTTTCATACAATTGCATTACATCAAGTTTCTGTAGTGTTCTTTCCATATACTATACACATAATATAAAAAAATACTATTTTAATTCCAAAATACACTTATCCTATTCATTTCCTGACATGCCATTATCGTCACGTATTTACATTAGAGTCTGCTTGTCGTTTTGTTTTAATACATTTTCTTAAATTACAATTTAGTTACATTGTTCGATTCCAATTATATGAGTACTTGTTTAACTCAATTTTAGTTATACATTCTTCATGTAGCATTCATACAATAACAGATTCTGTTTTCCTTTATGGCGTAATTTGACATACATTTCATTTCACTTTTCAGAGACTTCTTGTTGGAGCATATTTATCAATTCCAAAGAAAAAGAGAAGTAAACAATAGTCACTACAATAGACGCTAAGCGCCGCTCAGGTAACTACGCATGGTCTCGCCTCTCTAGCATTCTCCAGGAAGGATCTACACACTACAGGGTCGAGGAAGTACCACGGTTACGTCTCCTTCCTGGACTTAACTGTGATCCCAAGAACAAAATAGTTTGTTGTTTATAAATACAACTCAAATCTGACTATACCACTCGTATCAAATATTTATTCAGCGTTTAAAAGCGCAGCTCAACATCTACTTGTTATGTTCATTGCATAAAGGATACTCATTTCATATCCTGAGGTACACCGAGCTGTACCATCAATACGACACGTTACGCATCGTGATATGTGATGTACTGCAACTGTTTTCCTCTTGACATACTTTCGCACTACCACATTCACACGTATCATAAACTTATAACTACATTTATCTTGAGGTGTGATCACTTCTTATTTTAATATGGTACGTAACACTTTCTTCACTTTAGGACGTGTCGATGCACCGTTCCCTGGAAGAAACAATTTATACTAACTTAAAACTAAATCTTCATATATAAGTGTATAGTGGCTCGATGGCTACTAATACATTTTTCTTATATTCAACCACTATTAAACTCACTTTAGTGTGCAGCCGTGCTAACACAAAACTCCTTTAATGGCATGTGTGCGTCTCTACTTATAAATGTGAAAGATAAAATGTATTGTAGGTGTCGTGCAACATCTTATTCAGTTTGCCACTTATATTGCACTCGCATGTTTACGTGCAGCAAGACTTTTCCCGTCCATCAAATGTAATTAGTTCGTGAACTTTCAATTCTTAAATTTGTAAATATGGTACATATATAAAGTATATAGCAGCGTAACGTAAATAAATATCTCGTAGTTTAGGGTCCCTTTCCGTGTATGTAATGCCCTAGCTTAGCTTTGTATGTGTGTATTGTTTAGATAGTCGTAGTTGTGGTGTAAACTATCCTTTAATTTTCTGTGTCCCTGTTTATGCAATAGGCTTTACAATTATTAGTACAGGCTGTAGCTCATAGGGTTTGTTTGTTTTGGCCGCCCCCAGCACTTCCAGCTGTGTAAGTCTGACGCGCATGAGCTTGTGGTTTGTGGACTGGCTTGCCCCCCCAATGCGCATGCGCTGTGTCGCTCTGAAACCACTTAGGCCGCGGCGAGTTGTATATTGCACTGCGTGCTACCGTGCGTTTCACAAGTTCATTTATTTGTTTAAAACTGGGCCACGCACAGGGCGAAGCGTTGTGTTTATAGTATCGTCGTCTCTAGACACATAACAGTAAAATTTTTCTTGTTACATCCACTCAACTTATCGTTTACGTATTTGGCACACAAGAAAAAAAAATAGAAACAAAATTTTTTCTTATCAATTAATAACATAAATTCTGGAAAGTGATTTTCCAGAGTCCTAAATCTAATATGTTGTTGTTGTGGTCTTCAGTGCTGAGACTGGTTTGACGCAGCTCTCCATGCTACTCTATCCTGTGCAAGCTTCTTCATCTCCCAGTACGTACTGCAGCCTACATCCTTCTGAATCTGCTTAGTGTATTCATCTCTCGGTCTCCCTCTACGATTTTTACTCCACACGCTGCCCTCCAGTACTAAATTGGTGATCCCTTGATGCCTCAGAACATGTCCTACCAACCGATCCCTTCTTCTAGTCAAGTTGTGACACAAACTCCTCTTCTCCCCAATTCTATTCGATAACTACTCATTAGTTATGTGACCTACCCATCTAATCTTCAGCATTCTTCTGTAGCACCACATTTCGAAAGCTTCTATTCTCTTCTTGTCTAAACTATTTATCGTCCATGTTTCACTTCCATACATGGCTACACTCCATACAAATACTTTCAGAAACGACTTTCAAGACACTGTCCATTCCGTTCAACTGCTCTTCCAAGTCCTTTGCTGTCTCTGACAGAATTACAATGTCATGGCGAACCTCAATTTTTTTATTTCTTCTCCATGGATTTTAATACCAACTCCCAACTTTTCTTTTGTTTCCTTTACTGCTTGCTCAATATACAGATTGAATAGCATCGGGTAGAGGCTACAAACCTCTCTCACTCCCTTCCCAACCACTGCCTCCCTTTCATGTCCCTCGACTCTTATAACTGCCATCAGGTTCCTGTACAAATTGTAAATAACCTTTCGCTCCCTGTATTTTACCCCTGCTACCTTCAGAATTTGAAAGAGAGTATTCCAGTCAACATTGTCAAAAGCTTTCTCTAAGTCTACAAATTCTAGAAATGTAGGTTTGCCTTTCCTCAATCTAGCGTCTAAGATAAGTCGTAGGGTCAGTAGTGCCTCACGTGTTCCAACATTTGTACGGAATCCAAACTGATCTTCCCCGAGGTCGGCTTCTACCAGTTTTTCCATTCGTCTGTAATGAATTCGCGTTAGTGTTTAGCAGCTGTGACTTATTAAACTGATATTTCGATCATTTTCACATCTGTCAACACCTTTTTTCTTTGGGATTGGAATTATTATATTCTTCTTGAAGTCTGAGGGTATTTCGCCTCTCTCGTACATCTTGCTCACCAGATGGTAGAGTTTTGTCAGGAATGGCTCTCCCAAGGCAGTCTGTAAATCTAATGGAATATTGTCTACTCCCGGGGCCTTGCTTCGAGTTAGGTCTTTCAGTGCTCTGTCAAACTCTTCACGTAGTATCATATCTCCCATTTCATCGTCATCTACCTCCTCTTCCATTTCCATAATATCGTCCTCAAGGGAAAATCGGCACTTCATCGTTACCTCGGAGATGCTGTGTCCCATCGCTCGTGCCCTGACTATAACACCACGTTCAAACTTACTTAAATCATGATAACTTCCCGCTGTAGCAGCAGTAACCGATCTAACTACAGCAGACACTTATTGTCTTATATAGGCGTTGCCGAGCGCAGCGCCGTATTCAGCCTGTTGACATATGTCTGTTTTTGAACAGGCATGTTTACACCACTTTCATTGGCGCTTAAGTGTATTTTGTCATGTGGAGGTAGAGAATGGAGCTACAAACGCTACAATATGGAGTGCCAAGTAGATAAATCGTAACATTTCCGATATATTCTTCTGTTTGAGTTCAATAGAGGGAGGACAACAGCGGAGTCAGCCAGAAACATTTGGGCCATATATGAGGATAATTCCATTGGACAGGTTACGACAAGAAAATGGTTTTCTTCTTTTTAGGCGAATCGTTTTGATACTAGTGGCTCTCCACGTTCTAGAAAATTTTCGGAGTTTGATGAAGTTCGTTTAAAGGCATTAATTCACAATGATGGACGTCATTTGCATGCAATGAGTAAGGTTCAAAAAATCGAATGTATGGGTACCACAAGCTCTAAGCCAAAATCAAAATATCTGTGGGTGGCCTGATGCTGGTGGTCGTAAGTGCATATCTGCTTACTCATGATCATTTGGTTCGTGAACAGTGCCGACAGTTCCTATCCTGTACCGTTACCGTGGAGTATTGATTTAAAGTGTCAGAAAGTCGTTTCTGAAAGTATTTGTATGGAGTGTAGCCATGTATGGAAGTGAAACATGGACGATAAATAGTATAGACAAGGAGAGAATACAAGCTTTCGAAATGTGGTGCTACAGAAGAATGCTGAAGATTAGATGGGTAGATCACATAACTAATGAGGAGGTATTGAATAGAATTGGGGAGAAGAGGAGTTTGTGGCACAACTTGACTAGAAGAAGGGATCGGTTGGTAGGACATGTTCTGAGGCATCAAGGGATCACCAATTTAGTACTGGAGGGCAGCGTGTGGAGTAAAAATCGTAGAGGGAGACCAAGAGATGAATACACTAAGCACATTCAGAAGGATGTAAACTGCAGTAGGTACTGGGAGATGAAGAAGCTTGCACAGGTTAGAGTAGCATGGAGAGCTGCATCAAACCAGTCTCAGGACTGAAGACCACAACAACAACAACCGTTATTGGTGACGAGAAATGGAATCTTTATGATAACATAAGGGAAAAAAAGGAATGGCTGAGTCCAAAGAAAGCAGTAACTCCACAGTCAAAGACATGCGCGCATCTACAGAAGGTAGTCATCTAATGGAAGAGAAACGGTGTGGCCTACAAAGAATTGCTTTTCCGAGGTGCAGCCATCACTGTTGACATTTATTACCAACAAATAAGACGTCTTGCAGACGTAATCCTAGAACAACGACGAGGACGATTGCGTGATGTGACTGATGCTACTCCACGATAACGCCTGCCCGCATTCTGCTAGACTCACAAAAAACATTGTAGAGGAGTTGGCTTGGGAAATCATTCCCTTATTGAACTGCTCCTGTGCCTTCATATTTTCTCCTTTTCCGTTCTCTCTCGAACAACTTTAAAGGAGATTTCTTTCCGTATGGAAACACGCTCCGAACATGGCTCGATGCTTTCTTCGCCTTAAAACTAAGTGATTTCTACAGTCGCTGAATCGAAAAGTTGCCCCAGCGTTGTAGACTACTCTGTAAGGTGAAGTGGAAAGGCCGCGCGTGATTAGCCGAACGGTCTAGGCACTGCAGTCATGGATTGTGCGGCTGGTCCCGGCGGAGGTTCGAGTCCTCCCTCGGGCATGGGTGTGTCTGTTTGTCCTTAGGATAATTTAGGTTAAGTAGTGTGTAAGCTTAGTGACGGATGACCTCAGCAGTGAAGTCCCATAAGATTTCACACACATTTGAACTTTTTTTTGTAAGTAGAAAGTTACTCGCGACCAAAGTCTACGAACTTAAGCAGCTACCAAATATTAACCGAGTCCAGTTGTGTATGACCATTTCAGGACAGTTCTGTAAGGGTTTTACTTTTTACGTTAAGGAATTTGTTACACCTTTAGTGTCCTAAATGAGAATGGAAACCTCTGTTAGGAATTGCGTTTTTGCATTTTGACAAAATTATGCGTAATTTCTGTTAGTTCCATTGGTACTTATTCAAGATAGTCATAGTTTTCATTGCTTGATTATGTGTATTCCTTTGCAGTTGACTGTTCTCTTAACTTTTAAGGTAAACTGGGGTTTCACGAACTTCCTGTGCACACCACTTATGGGAATTCCAGAGATTAAACTAATAGGCTACAACCACCATCAGACCGATCTGTTACAGGGACTAATGGTTAATTCAAAACGACTTGCAATTATTCTGCACTGGTTGATAGTATTGTTGGGTGGCCTCCTGAGAGGTATCGTGCCACATTCCGTCAAATTCTGCTAATTCTGTTCTATTCTGTCGTACAGGGGCGTCAGATTGTCAACATTCCGAGCTGGTTGGGGGGGGGGGGGCGGCACGTTCTCAATTGGGGATAGATCTGGCGACGTTGCTGGCCAAAGTAGGGTTTGGCAAGCTCTAAGACATGCAGTAGAAACTGGTCGTGTAATCTGACCATGTACAGGTTGTAAGAGGTGAGGTACTTAGGAGAGTCTCTGACCAGAGAGCAGTATGTCGTTAGTTGTTGCTTGTCGCGAGTCTGCGCTAGTCTGCGCGTGTCGGCAGTTGTCTGCGTGAGTCGGCGGTAGTCGGCGCGTGTCGGCTGTCTGCTCAGCTCGGGACTCTGGTCAGGACTCGGGAGGATGAGTATTGTTGTAGAAGGTAAAGAAGCAGCCTTTCGCATATCTAGTAATGTATATTAATTGTCATTTAATTTCTTTAAAAATGCCCCAATAATAATTTTTATAATATAAATTAATTTTTTTTAAAAAAAAAGGAATCATTCATCTCAATTTAAAGATTTTTTCCAATGAATAATTATTCCTTTCACGAATCACAAAGCATAGGCCAGCACTGCACGGAGCTGCGCCGAAAATTTTTTATGTAAGAGCAGATATATTTGCAGTTTTTATTGAGGTAAGAATCTTTTGCTTTTTTATTCAGAATACAGGGCCGAGGCGCAGCATTGCTGTCGTCATAAAATTTACCAGGTTACTGATTTTTTTTTTATTATTTTGGTGTTTAGGAATTTTTCTGTTTCGAACTTAACTTTAAATGAGAAAAGAATTTTATGGGAGCATTAAATGTGAATGTATTTCTGCACACAGATTATAAATGGGAGCCAGTTTTGTTCAGAGGTGACAATATTTAAAAAATTCATTTAATTGTTATTTTTGTGGGGAGTTTACGCTTGGTTCATTTTCATTTATATAATATTGTGGGGAGGTTACAAGGTTT
This sequence comes from Schistocerca americana, assembly GCF_021461395.2. Classification (NCBI taxonomy): domain Eukaryota; kingdom Metazoa; phylum Arthropoda; class Insecta; order Orthoptera; family Acrididae; genus Schistocerca; species Schistocerca americana. The sequence continues at coordinate 437,469,047 of NC_060124.1, read as the reverse complement.
GCATTATCGTACCCAACACGTCCATATGACAGCACCTTATACTTATCCACTACTTCTGCAGGTGTCACAGGATTTGGTGTGAAATAATAGGGCAAGAATCACGAAAAATTACTCTACATGTAGAATATCTTGCATCGGGGTCTGTGAAAGTTTACTGTCCGCCAGAGGAGATGGACCTGGATGGTCGTTAGAGGACATGGTATCGCCAAGCGCTGCGCAAGCATAGCAAACGTGTCACCACTCTCACCTGTGATGGTCAGTCCTGTACTCACGTTCATTTTTCCGTTCACTGTCATTGGATGTACTACGGATTATTCGATACAACCTTGCTTTAAACTTGGTTCTTCTTTCTGGTCGCGTATCGGGTTCTGTCTCACTTTGCTCTTTGTTGATATCGTAGTGGCGCAGATTTCACTTTGTACCTCGCTGCTGCATGATTGTTGCTTGTCCTGTTCTGTGTCTCGTCCACTGTCAGTCACCCGTATTTAGCTTGACTACCCTTTGGTCTGTCTGGCTTATTAGTTTAGTGTCAAAGTGTTTGCCTCCCATGCAACAGGTTCGCGTTCGATTGCGGTTCGGGTTGGAGATTTTCTCCACTCCTGGACTGGTTGTTTTGTCGTAGTCATCGTCATCATCCTCATCGCATCGTCACCGACGCTCCAGTGTGGCGTCACCTGGAATAAAACGTGGACCCGCTGGCCGAACATCCTCGGACGGGGCCTATCGGCCAACAATGCCACACGATCATTTCATTTTCACCTCTCAGTGTCATGTTTTCTTCCTCATACAGGCTTTCCCTCTACACGCTTCACCCTTTTCTCTCCGGCGTTGATGTCTGGCTACTCGCGGATACGGCATTGGCGAAGAGGAAAAGAGATTTCGTTCGGTAGGATGTACGCTAAATACGTTTGCCTGCTGGGGCAACAGCAGGAACTAATGCACCAGTAGCAGTTACAAATAGACTAGTTACAAAAGTCGATTCAACTTCAAGCAGGCAAACTCCAGCGCACGAGGCCACTTCGCTGCAGGTCTCGGCGCGCCCCACGATCGACACCATACGTCCCCGTCGTTTCCGCCTTTCACTAACACTACACATGAATGGGATACGTATTTGCGTGGACTGAAGTAGCATTTCAAGTCGATTCAAATGGCGTATGATTCATTTTAAACATGTGTGCTACTCTCTGTTACTCGTGGCTGTGCTCACATATCAGTACTTGTGCTGTGATGAGTGATGAGTGACGGAGATTAAGAAAGATATCGTATGTGCAATAACGTCAGTTGCCCGCGCGTGTATGCCTAGTTCGTGATGTGACCTCCCCCCCAACTGCCCCAATGGAGGATGACGCGGAAACAGCAGCGTCATTGCTGAGAAGTGCGTGTGGAGGAGTGTGGATAACTGTACATAATACAAAGTTAATAATTTTTCCTTAAATTTTGTTGACTGATATAAGAAAATACTTTCATACCTTATATCGCCCCCTTGCCAGTCCCTTTTTGTTGTGACCTAAAGTGGCCTATGTTCTTCCTCGTGGTTAAATCTGTCTCAATACCAAATTTCATCGGAATCGGTTCAGGTGATTAGTTGTGAAAAGTTAACCGACATTTGGCTATTAGTGCGGAGGTATGCTAACCCTTTCGTGGTTGATGGGTCATATATGTCCCACTAACTGTGAGTGCCAGTTCGAGTGTCCGGATATATGTTACCCAGCTCTGCACGGTGCTGCCATCTAGGGACGACTGTGCTGAACCTGAGAAAAAATCGGGACAGCACTGCAAAGGCAGGAGTGCTAGTTCTGCAAGGTTCGCAGGAGAGCTTCTGTAAAGTTTGGAAGGTAGGAGACGAGATACTGGCAGAAGTAAAGCTGTGGGGATGGTGCGTGAGTCGTGCTTGGGTAGCTCAGTTGGTAGAGCACTTGCCCGCGAACGGCAAAGGTCCCGAGTTCGAGTCTCGGTCCGGCACACAGTTTTAATCTGCCAGGAAGCTTCATATCAGCGCACACTCCACTGCAGACTGAAAATCTCATTCTGAGAACAAAAGTTGCTTGCACTGCTTGTGGTGTACCACTTTGTGCCACACGATGTTTTTCCAAGTTTCATGGAATGTAAAGTTTTGTAAGTATTGGTCATGTATCATGAATACTGAAATGTAATGAATATTTTTTACACTGGCTACACAAATAAAAAGATTTCATGGATGTATAATTTGTAGTTGTTTTATTCTCAACAAACTCCAGTTTACGGCTATAAAAATTAAAATTACAATATCAGTCAGCAGAAAAGGTAATTCGCGTTGGTTGATGGGACATATGTGTCCCACTTCCTGTTGTGAAAAAATGGAGAACTTAAAAAATATTTTGGTGGTGAAAATATAATAATGGGTTTGAAAAGAAGACGTTATCACCTTAATAATTTAAAAATCTGTAAAAAATTAATTTTATCCATGAAAGGGTTAACCAAATTGATGATTGTACAAGAACTTTATTCTCGCTGCTACGTGCTGCTGTGCCCGCATATCAGTAAATTGAAAGTAAACGTACGTATGGCTTTAGTGGCCGGGAAACACTGTTTGCAATTTTCTGCCGCCTGTTCGTCTTTTTATTTGACGCCATTTTGACGACTTGTGTGTTGACAGTGATAATGTGATGAGGAGAATACACAGACGCAATCCTGAATAAAGAAAATTCGACCCGGCTGGGAATCGTACTCAGGACTCCGTAATTGAGGTTCAGCACTGCTATCCAGAAGACCATGAACCGTAAGTAGTTTTGTTGTCATGAGTGATCATGACGGTACCAAATTAAAATGTGGAGTTTCCAGAATTATCGTATATGTTAAACTGAGGAAGAAAGAAAATTATTTGTAGTTCAGTACAGCACAAATTTTATAATATTTGTACGTGCAATAACGTCAGCTGCCAACATGTGTCTGCCTGTTACTTGTGGCTGTGTTCGATTCATAATCAAATGCAGCCTGACTAAAAGCCTTCCACGTTCTACGTGTAAAGACACGACGTCTCTCTGCTTGTCGTATGATATTAAAATGAAACCGACATTGTTGGTCGTCAAAGGTTTCGGAAGCTATAAGAAACGCGTGACGATATGTTCCTAAAATGCAACGGGCTTGTAACTGATATTATGAATTGGGTTTGGTGTAAGAGGTGTTTACATTACGTTGAGTCGTAGTATGTGGAACACATCAAACAATAAAGGCATTTCGACAACTATCATAAAGCTCGGAAGTCAAAGAGTAAATATCTTCTCGAAAGAGAAATTATTGTTCCACACTTCGCGTTATATTCTCCAAATCAATAAATTTCTTGTACAACAGTTTTTTGTAGTAACCTATGTCCTTCCTCAGGGTTCAAGCTACCTCTTCGCCAATTTTCATCAAAATCGGTTAAGCAGTTTAGTCGTGAAAGCGTAACAGACAGAGTTACTTTTCTAGGAACCGCCTGGTGACAACGAAATCGCGCAGTGGACTTTATGATTTGTTTAGTCTTCTGTTTTGTTCTAGGACTATGCCTTTTCTTTGTATATCTTGGCTTTTGAGATTGTTCCAGTGCTTAACCACATGCAAAAATAAAGTTATATACTTGAACGCATTACCCTCTCTCGAAAATAATTATTAATTAGCCTCAGTGGCTTTAGTGGTGACTCCAAACACTGAACATAAAGAAAATGACGACATACAAACAAGGGAATTCAGCGACTTCAGAAAGTTAACGGAGGAATGAAGAGATGCAGTCCGAACACCTTCTATAACAGATACATGAACAACTCTGAGACGCCTATTACTCCAACGTCAAACACGCGTGCGGCCGTAAAAACCAACAGCCCAACAGCCCGACAGGCAGCGCGTAAAAATTCGAATACAGCAGTTCCTGCCGGACAAACTGCAACTATGGTTTGCAATGACTGTGCTCACGTTTGCCCAAAGCAAGATCCATAATGAGCAGACGAAGTTCGCGATAACGGTGAATGCTCTGGATACTCGAGCAGCAACCGCAGCAGAAGATATAATACTCCGACCTCCAGCAGAACGACAGTACGTGGCGTTGAAAAATGTATTACTCACCAGAATACGTAAAAATTTAAATCAACGCATACGGCAGGTGCTTAAAGAAGAAGCTATAGGTGACAGGACACCGTCGGAATTTTGGAAGCATTTGCGGGGTATCGTCAACGCAGAAGAATTATCAGATGCGACGCTCAGACACATCTGGCTAGATCAGTTATCAAGCACGTTAGAAGCTGCACTAGTAACTCGTGAAAAACACAACATGCAGAACCTCCTGTAGATAGCAGACAATGTCCATGCAGCCATAGGCAATCGGCAGATGGCTTGCATGGCGATCTTTAACGGGAAAGAAGCATCAGTAATCAGAATGAGATTTTCACTCTGCATCGGAGTGTGCGCTGATATGAAACTACCTGAGAGACTAAAACTGTGTGCCGGCCCGAGACTCGAACTCGGGACCTTTGCCTTTCGCGGGCAAGTACTCTGCCATCTATATATATATATATATATATATATATATATATACACCGTGACCTCTATAAAATAAAATATTTCTGGGAAACGCAAATAGTGGACTTTTTTTACATAGTAGAGAAAAAAATATCCTGCTTCTGTCAGTACAACACAATAACGGACCACGTTCCTCTTCTTGGGCGCGTACCTCGCTAATCCCGTTATACCTCGCGTTGGTGTCGGGTACGTCTTCGCGTGTGGTGGTGGGTCCTCTCCACTATCCTGGTCCTTTCTTGTTCTAATACTTACAGCCAATAATTACATTCTCCTACCCGGGACACCCCAACCGGGTGGGGGATCAAGCAAGGCACTCCCTAAAAAATTTGCGTAATATGTTCGATATCTCGGAAGTCTCATAAGCTGTGAGTGATGTTCTTGTAGTAAGGCCCAAGAGTCGAGTGCATTCTTACTGCCGTCTCGGAAAAGATAAAGCACAGTCAAACCTCGGATCCAAGTCACTGCGTTTGTCTTTGTTCGGGGATAATAAGTCATATCTGAGAGAAGTAGTGGTCCTATTGCTTGCGGACCCACCCGAAGGAGGAAGGCAATTATTTTTTGGACCTAACACCACACGTCCGCCGAAGGCCCGCTTATCAGGCGATGTTCCTCTGTGTCTATAACATTGCACTGCGGACACAGTGGCTCGTCCGCCATATGAATTGTATGCAACCTGGAATGGGTCGCTTATTTCCCATTTACCACCTGATACCACAGTGCGCGCGTTCCCGTATCAAGGTGTAGGTGGTGCACCGTACGCCATACCACTGACCACGTAACTGTTGGTTGGCGGCGCTCTACGGCATTATTCGGCCGTCGTCGAGTCAAGATGTGATACATATCACGTGCCGTTACCGTCCTAGTAGTCGGTAGTTCCATACGTACAGAACTCTGTTCCACAAATCTGAGCTACCCAAGCACGACTCAAGACCCGCCTTCACAGCTTCAATTCTGCCAGTACCACGTCCTCTACCTTCCAAACTTCACAGAGGATCTTCTGCGAACCTTGCAGATCTAGCACTCCTGGAATAAAGGATATTGCGGAGACATGGCTTAGCCACAGCCTGGGGGATGTTTCCAGTGCTAGTTCTGCAAGGTTGGCAGAAGAGCTTCTGTGAAATTTGGAAGGTAGGAGAAGCGGTACTGGCAGAATTGAAGCTGTGAGGAAGGGTCGTGAGTCGTGCTTGGGTATCTCAGATGGTAGAGCAATTGGGCGCGAAAGGCAAAGGTCCCGAGTTCGAGTCTCTGTCCGGCACACAGTTTTACTCTGTCAGAAAGTGTAATTATAGCGTCAGAAGTGATAGCAGCAATACAGAAGTCTCAGTATACGGACGTCAACAAACAAATACAAGAATTAAGACGACAGATGACATTATTGCAGCAACAGGTCTCACAATTTTTACAGAAGGAAAACAGCAAAGCCAACGGCGAAATTCAACAAGGACGGGTATGTTGGTGCCAACAACGTTTCACGGATAGAGCGACAAAGTGTTCGCAGCCATGTGCGCATCCAAACGTGAGCGGCGTCCAGCAGTAGGCGCAGAGGGCCTCGATAGCACAGAAGAGCGCCTGCAACAACGAGGTGAGATCGACGCAAACTACGGGCGGGTGAGTAACGTCAATAATTTTCTTACCACCTCCAAACGGCTTTATGGCAGAGATGTGAAGACGAACCGTTGCTACATAACAGATTCGAGATCCGATGTGAGTGTGATCCCCTTTACTGACTATCAAGGAACGGATGGCACTCCACTGATGCAATTAACCGCAGCAAATAAGTCTCCCATTGCTGCTCATGGCATACGTAAAATCGAAGTCACTTTAGATTTCTCATAAAGCAGTCAGTGGACCTTCATTCTGGCAGAGGTGTCAGAGGTGATATTGGGTGCAGACTTTCTTTGTGACATGCACATTACCATAGGTCTTGCTAATGCACAGATCAAACGAAATCAAGAGACAGTAGATGGCATCACGGAACGTGACACTTAGCGCGCTAGCAAGCATAAGGCCGGTAACGCACTAGGCAGCCAGGCTGCGGCAGACGCAATTTTGAGCAGCCAGCACCAGCAGCCAGCTGACGGCCAGTCGAGACGAACTGGCCGAGCGTGATGGACGTGGAAGACGCGATAGTTGTCCACCTTTTGTCTCAGAAGAATCGAAGAGCCAAACAGAGATACTGGATTCGTCCTCTACTGCTGGAGCGACAGACAAAGTTTTTTTTTTTTTTTAAATTACTTCAAAGACCTTCGAAACTATCCAGATCGTTTTTTTAACTACACAAAAATGTCAGTGGAATCTTTTGACAACCTTCTGGAAAATATAAGAAATTCCATAACGGGTACTGATACTCTTATGCGAGCTAATGTAACTCGGGAAGAAAAATTGTTGATTACTTTGATGTGAGTTCAGAAACAAATATGATAGTTCATTTTTAATAATATTGGAAAATAATTGGCCAGGGGTTAAAACGATAAGTCACAATTTACTTATTCCTCTTTAGAGAAAAAATAGTATTTGCCCTTTCCAAATTCTGCAGCAACTTTCAGCACCAAGAATTTATGTCGTTGACTAATAATGGTCGCTCGTATTAGAAAATGTACAATTAAAAACTTCAAAGCAGTAAAACGCCAAGTTTCTCTGAAAAATTATTAAATTATCTTCGGTTCCTCCCCTGGCCCTTCGATTCTAATGCTGCTTATTTGAAGGAACTGAAAACGGACGAAGTCAGAAAACAGAAGTGATAGTTTGATAATAATACAACACGGATGATGATTTGACATTATTATTTTAATTTTATATGCTAAATTATAAAAACATTTGGAAAGACTATTAATATTAAAGTTGTTGTAGTACTGATGACTGGAACAGATATAGTATTTCAGAATTCTGAGTTGAGACAATTAGGTCACTGGGCGATGACATCTCATCGTATTCGGCGGCAGTGTCCTGTCTGTATGTAATATGCGTAGAGTAATCACGGCGACTTTCCTTCTGCCCTCTGCTGAAGTCTGCTCGACCATCATTTGCATGTAGTACGCATCCGTTCTGAAGCTGCTGTCTACTCGAGGCTTCTGGTTCATACCTACGGCTAAATGCTCCAGCCACTGTTGTTTCTCACGCATAATCAGAATAGCCTTGGTGATGAGTCCGCAGTGGAAGCATTTGTGCTCTTTTTATGACGTCAATAATCTCCATTTTGGTAGTACGTTTGCGTTGTTCCGGAGTCTTTTTCATGTCTTCCAGTAATGAAAGCAGAAATAGTCTATCTGAATCAGATTCTTGGTTCCTTTCACGCTCCTCCCTCAGTGCGATACTCTGTTGTAGTATATCAATCAATCTGTCGTCGTCACTTTTCTGCTTCTTTCTGGGAAGAAGTGAAGGACTTTGTACGCCACATCCCTTATAGTTACTTTCAGAAACGTCATTTTCATCCAGGATACTTTGAGTTGTATTGTCTACAACTGTTTCTTTAAGACACTGTAACTGATCGAAAAACACGTAAGGGCTTTTACGAAAAGCTGCTGATCCACTTTTGGCACCTTCTTTGCGTTTTAATTTCCTGCTGAAACTTGTCCTAATATTCTTCCACTTCTGCTGTAGAGATTTGCCTGCAAAAAACGTCTCTGTTAGTGGCGGGGATGGGATGAAATTACGGATGTTAATGTGACTAATCTATTATAATAATGTAATAAAATTCCTGGCAGAAGTACGTGGGTTTCATTTTTTCATATGAACATATCTTTCGTTTCAGATATCTGGCTACAGGCAGCAGCTGTGGCAGCACTGAGTCACAATTTTCGGATCGGATGTGGTACTGTCTGAGAAGTCTTACATGAAACTTGCTTCGAGATTTGGAACAAAATGAGACAGAGTGCGTTTCCAGAACCAAATGAGGAGAGATGGACTGAAATAGCAAATGGATTTAATAGATATGCAAACTTTCCCAATTGCATCGGTACCATCGACGGGAAACATATCAGAGTCATAAAACCCCGTCATTCAGGTCACTTTACTACAATTACAAAAATAATTTTTCGATCGTTTTGCTTGCTTTATTTGATACAGGTTATAAATTCACTTACATTGATGTTGGACCATATGGAAAATGTAGTGACTCATCTGTTTTTAGGAAATCAGTTCTGTATGAAAAACTCCTAAACAAAAATTTAGAAATAACAGAGAAAAGCTCAATATAAAACAATGGAATACTGATGCCGTACGTCATTGTCGGAGATGAGGCATTTGGTATGTCTGAAAATTTAATGCGGCCTTATGGAGGAAGGATTTTAACAGACAAAAAAAGAATCTGTAACTACCGACTGTGTCGGGCTAGGAGACTTATAGAATGCGTGTTTGGCATTCAGGCAAATAACTGGAGAATATTTTATCGCCCTATGGATTTCGGGAAGAATTTGCAACTGTCATAATAAAAGCATGCTGCGTTTTAGATAATTATGTGCGAGAAAGAGATGGCTACGAATTTGAAGACACGCTTACGTCCTTCCAGAACTGGAAATTTCCCCAGGTCCTACAAGAGCAGGGTGCCGTTCATCAGAATCAGCATACAGAGATTTATTAGCGGTTTATCTTACTAATGCAAATCCACTGGAATGGCAAAACCGAATTCCATTGGGGTAATAATTATATGTGTTAATTGAACTGTGGATGTGACTGCTTTCATGTGAATTATTGTGTATTATTGTTAAATGTGCAATGATACCCTGTTCTTGATTATTGTACCTATAACCATCTTTATTATGGAAGAAATAATAAATGACTTACTGAATTCATTCTTTTCATTTTCCGTCATATTCTCCTCACACAATATATTTGTGATTTCCTCCCATCGTCTTCTCTTCATGTCACGGACACTGTACTCCTCAGAAGATACGTCGCGGCAGCCAGTGTGACCGAGCAGTTCTAGGCGCTACAGTCCGGAACCACGCGACCACTACGGCCGCAGGTTCGAATCCTGCCTCGGCAATGGATGTGTGTGATGACCTTAGGTTAGTTAGGTTTAAGTAGTTCTAAGAAGTTAAGTCCCATAGTGCTCAGAGCCATTGGAACCAAGATACGCCGCAGATTGCTCTTCACCTTTCAGTTTCTTGAACAAATGTCTCAGTGTCGAAAGCGATTTCGACTTTTGGCTCGAGGTGCAGACAAGGTGTGGCTGCTCGGACAAGTGCGCGGAGACTGAGGCAGCCACACATGCTCTTTGTGGGACCCGCAGCTCGCCACTGGCTGCGCGCAGCCGCCTGGCTGCCGGGAAGTCGCCCGTGTTCTGTTGGCTGGCGCGCCCACAAAATCCTGGCGCCTAGTGCGCGGCCTGCAATCAACTGTCATTGTTTTATTGGCTGCCGCAGCCTGGCTGTCTAGAGCATTACCGGATTAACTGTGACGCAGTGTCACAAGCCGTAAATGATAACACGGTCGCAGAAAAATCCGCAGTAACTCACAAAACTGTACACTGCATTTACACCACGCCCGGTCAGCCAATACATCAACGACCGCGCACATTAACACCCGATCGGTTCGTGGCAGCAAAAGCAGAATTCGAGGCATTACTCGTATCAGGTGATCAGGTGTCATACGTAGATCAGACAGCCCGTGGGCGTCACCTATACATTTGCCAAAGAAAAAAGATGGGTCTTGGACACCATGTGGCGATTACAGCAAGTAAAACGCACGTACTACACCAGATCATTACCCAGTGCCTAATATTTGCGATTCCACAAATCAATTAGCCGGGTTCAAATGGCTCTGAGCACTATGGGACTTAACAGCTGTGGTCATCAGTCCCCTAGGACTTAGAACTACTTGAACCTAACTAACCTAAGGACATCACACACATCCATGCCCGAGGCAGGATTCGAACCTGCGACCGTAGCAGTCGCACGGTTCCGGGCTGAGCGCCTTAACCGCGAGACCACCGCGGCCGGCCAATTAGCTGGGGCAACGATCTTTAGCATTATTGATTGTAAAAAAACTTATCGCCAGATACCGGTCGCAGAAGAAGACATGCCGAAAGCAGGAGTTACAACATCTTTCGGTTTATTCGAATATGTCTAAATGCCTTTCGGGTTAAAGAACGCAGCTCAAACAAGGCAACGATTTATTGATGAAGTGTTGCGCGGGTTGAAAGGATGCTTCCCGTAGCTGGATGACATATTAATCTCATCAACGACGGCAGAAGCACAATAGAAGCAAGTGTCCGCAGTGTTCGCCCGCATAAACCAGTACGGAATAATAGTCAACAAAGCAAAATGCGAACTGCGAAAACGGCAAGTGACGTTTCTAGGAAATGAAGCTTCGGCGGAGGGCATACGCCCGCGAGAGGACAAGATAGCAGTAATCGACAACATGAACCGCCCCGAGACTTACCTTCAACTCAGAAAATTCTTAGGCGCGGTAAATTTCTATAGACAGAATTTGCCGCGAGTTGCACTAGTACAAATGCCCTCTACAGACGCTTTCGCAGGTAAAAATGCAAATGGCAAACGACCGTTGCAATGGAACGTCGACATGGAGAGAGAATTTCAACACATAAAGGCCGACTTATGAAAAGCAGTACTCATTAACCATCCGGTACCAAAAGCACGTCTGACCTTAGTAGTCGATGCCAGCCGAGATGCGTTGGGAGCCGCACTGCACCAGAAAGTAAACGAAAACTTACAGACCCACTAAGGAAATAGAGCGCATACGACAGAGAACTTTAAGCCATATATGAAGCTAACCGGTACTTTCGCCCGTATGTAGAGGCAAGAGCATTCACGGTAACACCGACCATAAACCAATAACCTTTGCATTCAGTAAGTCGCAGGATAACTGTTCTCCACGTCAGTTTCGCCAGTTAGAATACATCAGTCAATTTACTACAGATATCATGCATATCAAAGGAACCGAAAACATAGTCGCCGATTTCCTGTCGAGGGTCTCGGTTATTTCACGAACCCCAGACCACGATAAATTAGCCGCGGCACAAGCTAATGACGCACAACTGCAACAGAAGTTACAGGACGTAACAACCGGACTTCAGTTAACATAAATCCAGCCGGAGGATGCAAATGTGAATGGTGCGACATAGCTACGAATAAACCCAGGCCTTTCATCCCAAGGCAACTACGGAAAGAGGTTTTCGACAGCATTCACGGACTCAGTCATCCGGGTAGCAGAGCAACTATCAAACCACTCACGGAACGTTTTGTCTGGCCGAGTATAAGGAAGGATTGCTTCGGATGCGTAACAACGTGCACGCTGTCCCAAAGGAACAAACCGAGCGAGGTGGCGCAGTGGTTAGCACACTGGACTCGCATTCGGGAGGACGACGGTTCAATCCCGTCTCCAGCCATCCTGGTTTAGGTTTTACGTGATTTCCCTAAATCGTTTCAGGCAAATGCCGGGATGGTTCCTTTGAAAGGGCACGGCCGATTTCCTTCCCAATCCTTCCCTAACCCGAGCTTGCGCTCCGTCTCTAATGACCTCGTTGTCGACGGGACGTTAAACACTAACCACCACCACCACCACCAAAGGAACAAGATTGGATGGGATGTACGTAAAGCAGTTGGAGAATTTCCCCTGGTAACAAAGAGGTTCTCTTTGGACATTGAGGGCCCTCTAAGATCTTCGGAAGGCTACTAGTATTTGTTGACATCCATGGACCGGTATACGAGATGGGCAGAAGCTTCTCCACTATCGGTCATTCCAAATGATTCAAATGGCTCAGAGCACTATGGGACAGCTGAGGTAATCAGTCCCCTAGAACTTATAACTAGTTAAACCTAACTAACCTAAGGACATCACACATCCGAGGCAGGATTTGAACCTGCGACCGTACCGATTCCAGACTGAAGCTCCTAGAACCGCTCGCCCACAACGGCCGGCTCGCACATTTCAGCAGAGACGCTAGTTCGAGTATTTTTGGCGTCTTGGCTCTCTCGCTTTTGATGTCCACTATACGTGACAGCCGATAAAGGACGACAATTTGAATCCACTTTGTTCCAAGAATTAGCCAAGCTCTGTGGATTCCGCCATCATCGTACCACCACTTATCACCCAGCGAGCAACGGCATGGTCGAGCGGTGGTACAGGACATTAAAGACAGCATGGTGTGCCCTAAGGACAGCTCGACTTTAGCGTTGCCAGCGGTATTGCTAGGTCTCCGAACTGCCTGCAAATGAGACCAAGGTGCATCCATGGCTGAACTGGTTTACGGAGAGAACCTCAGGCTGCGTTGAACCGACGGAGGCGACAGCGGGCGATATGCCTTACGTCTTACAAGTCCGCAACCACATAGCACAGCTACGACCGACACCTGGTTTTCGAAACGGCACCAACACGCCATTCGTTCACAAGCAGCTTAGCGATTGCCCTTATGTGTGGGTGTGTGGATGTGTGGCTGAGGATAGATGCAGTACGAATACCTCTTCAGCCGCCATATACTGGGTCGTATAAAGTACTCGAGAGAGATGAACATACGCTGCATATAAATCATGACGGGAAGCGACAAACAGTTTCCATTGAGAGAGTTAAACCGGCACACATGTGGCCACCAGCTGACGAAGAAAATCAAGACATTAGTGAAGAACCGCCGCCAACACAATATGACGAAGAGGTGTTGCCCGCAGATAGCAACACGCCAAGCCAGAAGCAGGAAACCACACTGGAGGCCCATCGTTCTCAGAGAAGCGCTCTAGGGCAGGCAGAATTATAAAATACGTGGTAGGAGCTCAGCTCCACAAAGAGGAGAGGGGGGGCGGGGGTAGGCGGCGGGTGGCGGGGGTTCTGTGCAGGAACCGCCTGGTGATACAACGAAAGCGCACAGTGGACTTTGGCGTTTATTCTGCAAAGAATCTTACTTACGATGTGTTTATTCTTTGGTTTTACTCTAGCACTATGCGTTCTCTTTTTATATCTTGGCTTTTGAGATTGTTCCTGTGTTCAACGACATGCAGAAATAAAGTTATATTCTTGAACGCATTACCTTCTCTCGAAAATAATTATTAATTAGCCACAGTGGCTTTACTTTCCCATTTATTATATTAGCATGGAAGAATGGATTAGTTCACTTTATTACAAGCATGATAAAAACATTTATAAAATTCGTTGTCACGTGAATGACCCGAATATTTTCAGCTGTCTTGGAACAGCAAAGCACCACTTTATGCACACAATTACAATTTCTTCTCTTGAAGTACAAACTTCCGAACTTTAGAAAAGTTAGATACTCGAATATCGGTGGTGTCCTAACTAAATGATGTTGACTGCTTCATCGTAAGTCACGAACAGGGGTCAGATGGAGTTCATGCTAGGCTCTACATTGAGTTCCGTGTATTGTCCCTGCGTTGCTAAGACAGAGAGAGAGAGAGAGAAAGAGAGAGAGAGAGAGAGAGAGAGAGAGAGCGTGTCTTCAGGAGGGCCTCCATTCGTCGTTGCAGATTGCAGTAAGGCATCGTAATGTGATATCGATGAGCACTGTCGCCAAGTTTGGTGTCGCACGAGGACCCTGATACCACAGAAAAAGCTTGGAACCTTCGCATTTTATTTGATAACCTGGAATTACAACTATCCACCAGCACAACATAGTACACTGTCGACAATCCTCGAAGAGACTGGTAGGCCTTATGTAAGGATTCGTGGTAACCCACAGGCGGCAGCATTATTGAATCGGCCCCTTGTGAAAAGTGGGAGTCTCTTGACCGGACATTCATGAAATATTTCGCAAAATGAGGCAGCGACATGGTTCATAAGAATTATTGGTATATGAATGAATGTTTTATTTGGCTTAAGCAACTTGTGATGTGAACATCATATGAAAAAGAAGTACTCAGCTTACATTATTAAGACTGATACCCAGCTGTGATGACGTAACGGTAACAGCGCAACCACTACAGTGAGGTGAAATAAGTCGTGGGGTACCTACTAATATCTTAGCGGACTTCCTTTTGCGTGGCGTAGGGCGACAACTCGAAATGGCAGGGAGTCAAAAAGTCATTGAAGTTTAAAAAGTCGCTGTGCACGAACTGATTCTCAATAGTGTGCTATAATTATTCGATGGGATTCACATCGGGTGTGCTCGATTTGTACAGAATATTTTTCAAAGCAACAGCGAACACTTGTAGCCCACTTATATGTTTGGGAACACCAAATTCAGGAATGCCTGGAAATCATGATGGTGATGTTTGGTTTGGAGGGATCTCAACTGAGCGTTCATCAGCGCCCGTACAAATCCCCAAGTTTTACACAGTCCATTTTTTTTTAGCAGTCTAATCTAGCCACTGTCACGAATGAAGACGATGATGAAATGATAAGGACAACACGAACACGCAGTCTCCAGGCAGAGAAAATCCCCAACCCGACGCGGATGGCTGGAAATAGTCTCCAGGTAGCCGAATATAAACATTTCCAGTCAGTGATATATTGAGTTCTACCAGAGGACTCAGTTCATTCATGTAAACACAGCGCACACCAATATGGTGCCCTTCACGGTGTATTATTAACAAAATTGGGTCTATGGCTTCGTGGGGCCTGTGCCAACCTACCATCAGCTCTTAGCAACTGAAATCGGGTTTCATATGACCAGGTCATGGATCTCCATTCATCTGGGGTCTAGCCGATATGGTTACAAACCCAGGAGCGACGCTGCAGGGGAAATCGCGCTCTTAGAAAAAGCACTCTCGTCGATCGTCTGCTGCCGTAGTTCATTAACGCCAAATTTCGCCGCACTATCCAAACAGGTGGATCTGTCGTACATCCCACAACGATTTCTGCGGCTATTTCATGCAGTATTGCTTGTCTGTCAGTACTGACAACTCTACGCAAACGCTGCTGCTGTCGATCGTTAAGTGAAGGCCGTCGGCCACTGCGTAGTCCGTGGTGTGTGACAATGCCGGAAATCACTCTTGATACTGTGAATATAGGAATATTGGATTCCCTAACGATTTTCAGAATCTAATGTCCTCTGCTTCTAGCTCCCATTACTATTCGGCATTCAAAGTCTGTTCATTCCATCCGTGCAGCTTAACCACGTAGGAAACCTCTTCACATGAATCGCCTGAGTACAAATGACAGCTCCGCCAATACGTTGCCATTTTATATCTTTTATACGTGACAATTTCACCATCTTTATATGTGCGTATCGCTGTCCTATGACTTTCGTCATCTCATTTTATATCTTCTTTACATTTTGCTCCACAGAATTGGAAGGTTCATAAAACCGTCACCATCTGCTATTAAATAATGCCTTATTCTGTTGTGACTGGTTATGACTTTTTGTCTTCATCTGGCAGACGTTGCAACAGAGGTACAAACCAGTTGCCCATGCCTGCAGTGTATGTCAGATATACAGGGTGAGTCACCTAACGTTACCGCTGGATATATTTCGTAAACCACATCAAATACTGACGAACCGATTCCACAGACCGAACGTGAGGAGAGGGGCTAGTGTAATTGGTTAATACAAACCATAAAAAAAATGCACGGAAGTATGTCTTTTAGCACAAACCTACGTTCTGTTAAATGGAACCCCGTTAGTTTTGTTAGCACATCTGAACATATAAACAAATACGTAATCAGTGCCGTTTGTTGCATTGTAAAATGTTAATTACATCCGGAGATATTGTAACCTAAAGTTGACGCTTCAGTACCACTCCTTCGCTGTTCGATGGTGTGTATCGGAGAGCACCGAATTACGTAGGGATCCAAAGGTGATGGACCTTAGGTACAGAATAGACTGGAACAGCACATTACGTCCACATGCTAACACCTTTTTATTGGTCTTTTTCACTGACGCACATGTACATTACCATGAGGGGTGAGGTACACGTGGTTTCCGTTTTTAATTACGGAGTGGAGTGGAGTGTGTCCCGACATGTCAGGCCAATAGATGTTCAATGTGGTGGCCATCATTTGCTGCACACAATTGCAATCTCTATCGTAATGAATGTCGTACACGCCGCAGTACATCTGGTGTAATGTCGCCGCAGGCTGCCACAATACGTTGTTTCATATCCTCCGGGGTACACATTCTCCATTAACGTACCCCACAGAAAGAAGTCCAGAGGTGTAAGAGCAGGAGAACGGGCTGGCCAATTTATGCGTATTCCACGTCGTATGAAACGCCCGTCGAACATCCTGTCAAGGGTCAGCCTAGTGTTAATTGCGGAATGTGCAGGTGCACCATCATGCTGATACCACATACGTCGACGCATTTCCAGTGGGACATTTTCGAGCAACGTTGGCAGATCATTCTGTAGAAACGCGATGTATGTTGCAGTGCTCTCAGATACACACGATCGAACAGCGGAGGAGTGGTACTGAAGCGTCAACTTTAGGTTACAATATCTCCGGATGTAATTAACATTTTACAATGCAACAAACGGCACTGATTACGTATTTGTTTATATGTTCAGATGTGCTAACAAAACTAACGTGGTTCCATTTAAAAAAACGTAGGTTTGCGCTAAAAACATACTTCCGTGCATTTTTGTATGGTTTGTATTAAACAATTACACTAGCTCCTCTCCTCACGTTCGGTCTGTGGAATCGGTTCGTCAGTATTTGATGTGGTTTACGAAATATATCCAGCGGTAACGTTAGGTGACTCACCCTGTATAGTTTATACTGTATAACAAACGGACTAGCACCTAAATACCATTTTGGGTATGGTTCCTGGACGTTGCGTCATGCAAGAGGCACACTTGCTTTCAAAGTGTTAATTTTGTAATTGACATACACTGAATTAAATGTGGTTAAACACTTTCAGCCCTAAAGTCAGCTAGATGATGATGCAAGGAAGAAACGGGTCGTAATATAGATTGGTTTATTTAATGGCAGTTTTTGGTTGAATATATTTTTTTATCATAACACTATAATAGGTTGGGTGCGGCTTTCCTATAGGTTATGTTCACCGACGGACACCATCACAGACGTATAGGCTCCAGTGTCACCTCCAACTGTGGTGCCCAAAAACTACCTCTCTCGTGACAATAGGGAACTTTTAAATGGGCAAGGTCCGACCGAAGAGGGCTTTTTTTGTGATAGCGCTTAGTAACAACATGTCTTGCTATTAACCGTGCTACGTCTCTCGCATAAGTTCTTTCATTAATTTAGTGAGGATTCCTCGATGTACAGATATTATGCTGCTGCTTTAGACGGTTTTATGACTTCTAGTTTCTTCTCACATCTGCAAACTAACTGCTCTTAGCTTTCCAGCATTGAATGATATGTGTACGTTGTCTCTTTGCCAGATTAATTAAACTTGTTTCATAGGAGAAATTACCAGAAATGGCGTTAAAGCTCAGGGAATTCATTAACACTGCTGTCGCCGAGCGGTTCTAGGTGCTTCAGTCCGGAACCGCGCTGCTGCTACGATCGCAGGTTCGAATCCTGCCTCGGGCATGGATGTGTGTGATGTCCTTCTGTTAATAAGGTTTAAGTGGTTCTAAGTATAGGGCACTGATGACCTCAGATGTTAAGTCCCATAGTGCTTAGAGGATTTGAACCATTTTTTTTGAATTCATTGACAGTTGCGCACTAATTATTTACTCCACTTAAGTTTGCTCGTCAAGCGTTGGTCCGAGGCTGAGTAGTTTATAATCCACGAGCTCCAGTGTGCGACTCAAGTCCACGAATTTGGCGGATGGAGTTACCAGTCGCAAGTTTCCCGACAGTCATTTTAAGACTCACACATTGTACAACAATTCAAGTACACAGCTACAGTTTATGAACTCTAAGAGTTTTGTGGTTAGATAGAATAAAATGTTGTTTTCTAGCCGCATCACTGAGATAAAATCTCGACCTTTCTCTAAGCTGCTTAACACCCGCACGGGATCAAAAAAAAAAAAAAAAAAAAAAAATGGTTCAAATGGCTCTAAGCACTATGGGACTTAACTGCTGTGGTCATCAGTCCCCTAGAACTTAGAACTACTTAAACCTAACTAACCTAAGGACATCACACACATCCATGCCCGAGGCAGGATTCGAACCTGCGACCGTAGCGGTCACGCGGTTCCAGGCTGTAGCGCCTAGAACCGCACGTCCACTCCGGCCGGCTCCGGCAGAGGTCTAGCCTCTTGACAGTATAGGGAACGTATCCACCATATACACGTGAGGAAGATGGTTGGCTCCATCACTCGATGTGCAGAATGTCAACCGATAATGACAGGAACCTGAATGCCGATAGTTTCATCATCTTGTGCACATAAATTTTAAAAATCAAGGATGTGAGAAACTGCGACGCTGTTTCTTATCTGACTTAACTGTGTTACGTATATTGCGGCTCAATAGCAACACGTACTGCAGGAAAGATGGTGCAACCGCTTTCACGTGCAATCGACGGAGGACCCTTCGCGATTCAGCCGAAGGGACCAAGCCAGCATCGTTTTTTCCTTACTTCAGCGAGCGGACTGGTAAGACAGGACACTTCTCCTGAAAATCCTTCACTGCTACTAGTCGGCATGAGTTCCAGTTTCTAATATAGAGCCTCGTGGCTGCTAACGACATGTCAACCGTGACTGGCCTGGTCTGTAAAAATTTCGAAATTTGTGGTAAGGTCTTATGGAACCAAACTGCTGATTTCATCGATCCCTACTTAATCTAACTTAAACTATCTTACGCTAAGGATAACACACACACACACACACACACACACACACACACACACACACACACACACACACACACACATGCCCGAGACAGGACACGAACCTCCGACGGGGGGAGCCGAGCGAACCGTGACAAGACCCCTTCGACCGCTGGGCTGCCCCGCCGTAGTAGTCACGGGGTGTATTGACGCGAATTATCATGACGTCACAAACTTATAGCCACCTTGTTAGTATCTCCAAATAATGGCTTCTGGTGCAAGTGTTTTGATAAAAAAATCCATATTGTATCATTTATAAGTGTTCTAATCATTCTGAGTAGAGACTAAATGGAATCGCATTCGGAAGTGGACCCATTCAAGTGATATTTTCCTCTATATGCACATGAATTTTAGTTGCGCTGGTTGCTTTCACTGTAGTAGATCTATATCTGTAATTTTACTTAAATTTCCTATCGATACGACTCGAAGAGCACTCTTGTTGAACGCTGTAAACTCTCAAGACTTAGAAAAACATGTTCTCAGAATTTTTGGGAAGAGCACATACACGGGACATCAGTTTCGTCAGAGCTGGATTACGAAATCAGCCTTTTCACATTAAATACTTCGCTTCTTGGTTATTCGAAACCTGCAACCAAAAGAAAGTTACATGAAACAGGCCAAATGTGTCGTGTTACTGGATCAAATACGTCCTTAAAATCAGGCAAAACGTCTGCCTTTCTGGCACTGTTATTCACGAAAGCACAATAATACTGTGTTTGCTATCTGAAACAACTGTTGCGTAAAAATGAAAAAAAAATATTAACAAGAAGCAATTGTTAACAGCAGGCCAGTGATGTTTAAGTCCAATAAAATTGCAGCACAGGCTTCAGGAGATGTTCAGAGAATGTTTGTGGCACACCTCATCTTATTATGTGTCTGTACACGAAACGCACCTTCCTTCACATGCGTTAATTCGGCCCTCCGCTGGATCGTTGTGAACGTTGCTCCCTAGCATCTAGAATGCGGACACTTCCTCTCCCCCTGAGAAACATTATTTATAAAAACATCGTTGGTACCCACTACTGTCTTAAGACTCCTGGGAGTAGAAGGACCGGGCAAAATAAGGATATAACATCACTTGTATCACTATTTTTACTAACGCTCCTCAGGTAAAACAACTTTACCAATTACGTCAACAGGTCCTTGACGTATTGTACAAACCATTCACTTGGATAAAACAATTTAAGAAGAATTACTGATAACCGAGAAAAATCTCTTCAGAGGTTCCTTCCCTTTGTTAAAAGGATAAACGATTGAGGACAACCTCAAGAACACCCAAGATAACAGAGTTTTATAACAAGTATAACAAGGTACGAAAGCAATCTTCAGAACAGAGGCCGTATGCATCTTTGGAACAGGTTTGACCAAAATGAAACAAATAATTCAGGATGGCGTGAAAGGAGTTTATTAAAAGGAAAGAAAAACGATTAAAGCTGCTTGATATAAAAGCACTACGCATCCGGCAGTGCGGTCCGGACGAACGGCCACGAAATGACTTAGAGCTGGCCCAATATGCTGTTCACCACATTCTTCCTTTCTAACGTAAGTAGACAGTGGGTACACGCCCCAAGGCGCAAACATACGGTGATAGCCTGATGAACAGAGCAGTAACTTTAAAGTCAAACGAGTAAAAACTTCAGTCATCAGATTTCACGCTGGTAGCGTAGACAACATAGTTATGATAAGCAGCGAAAAGACAATAAGGTAACTGGCTAAGGCAGTTACTCACAGTTACATCTGATTGTAAAGAGGTTCAGCTACAAACCGAGGTTGAGCTTCACATCACGCCACGAGGTGGAAACAGTAAATGCTAAACCGTCGCGCGGGACGTAAAACTTAGGTGGAAGGAAGGCGCGAACGTTTGATGACGAACCTCAGCTACGTTAAACACCAGCTTGGCTTGGAAATATAGCCCACCAAAATACATGCAACAGTATTGGCCCCCGTAAGCCGCATAAGCTAGTTGGTTCCAAATAACTAAAGAAAACGATTTGGCGATTTAGTGCACAGCGTTCCAGGGGAACAAATAGAAAAAAAACGTCACGAATAATGACACATTGAATATAAAAATGATTACAAAACCCCAATAATAATTTAAAACACACAATCAAATCACAACTCTATGACAATTACCAAATTGAAACAATTATTTTTTCACACGAGTGATACTTGCGCCAACACGCCTGGCCAGACACAGGAACAGGAAACACAACAGGAGGGTGAACCGACTCCGATCCAGAACCAAACAGACGCAAACATGCGCAGAAAGCGAACCAGTCACAATTACCACGCTCACAGCGGGGAGCAATATCATCTTTACGCATGCCGCGTGGTCTCGGCACCGAAGCGACGAACTAAAATTAACTCAGAATGAGATTTTCACTCTGCAGCGGAGTGCGCGCTGATATGAAACTTCCTGCCGGATTAAAACCGTGTGCCCGACCGAGACTCGAACTCGGGGCCTTTACCTTTCACGGGCAAGTGCTCTACCATCTGAGCTACCGAAGCACGACTCACGCCCGGTACTCACAGCTTTACTTCTGCTCACCGAGCATCCAAAGCCTGTAAGCGGTAACTAACACTGGAAACACTTGCAGCCACCAGGAGGTGGGTAAATGACGACGACCCACCGGCCGCCTCCACTTCTCGTTGGCCTAAAGAGTAATGTGTAGACTCCAGTTTTCGGTGCACGTCCCTCGCGTCCGGAAGATGCTCAGTCAGACAAACTTCGAAGTCACATATGCAGTAGCCGGCCGAAGTGGCCGAGCGGTTCTAGGCGCTTCAGTCTGGAACCACTCGACCGCTACGGTCGCAGGTTCGAATCCTGGCTCGGGCATAGATGTGTGTGATGTCCTTAGGTTAGTTAGATTTAAGTATTTCTAAGTTCTAGAGGCTGAAAACCTCAGATGTTAAGTCCCTTAGTGCTCAGAGCCATTTGAACCAACACATGCAGTAGAACAAACAGCCACACTGTAACACCGCAGACCTGCGCTGTCCATGCTACTTCATTAACTACCTCAACCCGTTAACGACCTCAACACCACTTGTGCCGAACGCGCCACGCCCACTTCACGCCACAGATCGTGTTCCCGGAGACGCGGCGCAAGATATCGATCGCGCAGCGTTTCAGTCACTTATTGTCATTCGTTTTTATGTATTTTAAAAATCGTCTGTGTAATCTTTCGCTGGACAACGGTTTTATCAACTGCCGGTGCACCATTTCCTGGCTTCCTGCATTAATGGTTAGGAGAAAAAAGATCCTCAGTCAGCGATCCTGAGGAGTTAGCCATCAAAAGCTTGAGAATTGTATCTTAGTAGGCACGGCAAGAAAACCCAGAATATTTGTCCACGTAGAATATAAATTGCTCTCTCTAATTAATATTTCACATTTCCCAATTGTGTTAGCTGATTTACAATAAAGTTATTGTTAGTAATAATTGGAAATACTCTGCATTAAACAGTTGTAAGTAGGCTGTTTAGGGTTTTATGTTGGTAACGCCACGTAGCGCTCTGTATGAAAATCATTGACTGTGCTGTGTGCAGTCTGTGCCTGGTTGGCATTGTTGGAATATGTTGGGCAGTTGGATATGAACAACGCGTAGCGTTGTGCAGTTGGTAGTGAGCCGCCAGCAGTGCTGGATGTGGGGAGAGAGATGCCAGGGATTTGAGAGCGGACGATCTGGACGTGTGTCCGTCAGAAAAAAGAAATTTGTAAGACAGGATGTCAAAAACTGATATACACTCCTGGAAATTGAAATATGAACACCGTGAATTCATTGTCCCAGGAAGGGGAAACTTTATTGACACATTCCTGGGGTCAGATACATCACATGATCACACTGACAGAACCACAGGCACATAGACACAGGCAACAGAGCATGCACAATGTCGGCACTAGTACAGTGTATATCCACCTTTCGCAGCAATGCAGGCTGCTATTCTCCCATGGAGACGATCGTAGAGATGCTGGATGTAGTCCTGTGGAACGGCTTGCCATGCCATTTCCTCCTGGCGCCTCAGTTGGACCAGCGTTCGTGCTGGACGTGCAGACCGCGTGAGACGACGCTTCATCCAGTCCCAAACATGCTCAATGGGGGACAGATCCGGAGATCTTGCTGGCCAGGGTAGTTGACTTACACCTTCTAGAGCACGTTGGGTGGCACGGGATACATGCGGACGTGCATTGTCCTGTTGGAACAGCAAGTTCCCTTGCCGGTCTAGGAATGGTAGAACGATGGGTTCGATGACGGTTTGGATGTACCGTGCACTATTCAGTGTCCCCTCGACGATCACCAGTGGTGTACGGCCAGAGTAGGAGATCGCTCCCCACACCATGATGCCGGGTGTTGGCCCTGTGTGCCTCGGTCGTATGCAGTCCTGATTGTGGCGCTCACCTGCACGGCGCCAAACACGCATACGACCATCATTGGCACCAAGGCAGAAGCGACTCTTATCGCTGAAGACGACACGTCTCCATTCGTCCCTCCATTAACGCCTGTCGCGACACCACTGGAGGCGGGCTGCACGATGTTGGGGCGTGAGCGGAAGACGGCCTAGGGTGTGCGGGACCGTAGCCCAGCTTCATGGAGACGGTTGCGAATGGTCCTCGCCGATACCCCAGGAGCAACAGTGTCCCTAATTTGCTGGGAAGTGGCGGTGCGGTCCCCTACGGCACTGCGTAGGATCCTACGGTCTTGGCGTGCATCCGTGCGTCGCTGCGGTCCGGTCCCAGGTCGACGGGCACGTGCACCTTCCGCCGACCACTGGCGACAACATCGATGTAGTGTGGAGACCTCACGCCCCACGTGTTGAGCAATTCGGCGGTACGTCCACCCCTCCCGCATGCCCACTATACGCCCTCGCTCAAAGTCCGTCAACTGCACATACGGTTCACGTCCACGCTGTCGCGGCATGCTACCAGTGTTAAAGATTGCGATGGAGCTCCGTATGCTACGGCAAACTGGCTGACACTGACGGCGGCGGTGCACAAATGCTGCGCAGCTAGCGCCATTCGACGGCCAAGACCGCGTTTCCTGGTGTGTCCGCTGTGCCGTGCGTGTGATCATTGCTTGTACAGCCCTCTCGCAGTGTCCGGAGCAAGTATGGTGGGTCTGACACACCGGTGTCAATGTGTTCTTTTTTCCATTTCCAGGAGTATATATATATATATATATATATATATATATATATATATATAACTTCTGATCACTATTAATGTAAATACATTGTTTGTTCTCTCTCAAAATCTTTCATTTGCTAACTATGCCTACGAGTAGTTAGTGCTTCAGTAGTTAGAATGTTTTATTTAGCTAGCAGTATTGGCGCTCTCTGCATTGCAGTAGTTCGAGTAACGAAGATTTTTGTGAGGTAAGTTATTCATGAAAGGTAAAGATTATTGTTAGCCAGGACCATTCCTATGTAGGGATTATTGAAAGTCAGACTGCGTTGAGCTAAAATATTGAGTGTCAGTTTAGTGATGAACAGAATAAGAGAAAACTGTCTGAGTACGTTGAGTTTTGCTGAGCTGTTTGTCAACCAAATAACGTGAGAGGTTTACTAGCACAGTAATTCATAATTTTTCTAAGGGGGCGTTTCACGGTGATTCATCCAGGGCTTATGAATTATACAAACGAAACACATCCCAAATCATCAACTCATTTACAAAGATTTACATCATTTTGGAGTACATCTCGATATGTAATAACGAACAAGTGAACGACGGTCAACACTGACGCGGTATGTACAGCACAAAATCTAATACTGAAGAGGCAAAACATTCAGAGCCAGCTTGTCGAAGTGGAGTACATGCCCACTGCTTCTCTGCGATGACCTCAGTGACCACACATTTTTAGGGTACCGAAACTAGCACGGTTGACAAATAAATTGCCTCTGTATTGAAAGAGGCCGTCAGATCTCACGAACCAGAGGGAATGGTGCTTTACACACACAGGATGAATATGTATAGAAAATCGGCACCGTGATCATGCTGCCAGATGACAGCACTGGCTTGTGTCATCCCACTTGCAGCAAGACACCAAAAAAGGTAATCTGTCTAGACCCACTTGACGAGTAATCCATGACGCAACTACTGGTGACTCTTCCGTTTGCGTAGCCATTTTACCGTTCCGAACGTTTCGTCCACAACTGCAATGGGCATCTTCAGACATGCTACTGGCACTACTTGGTCATGCCGACTGACGGACGTCGGAGAGCGATAAAATACTGTTCAAAACGGACGTGTTCAGGTGATCGGCAGCGTAATCCTTGTCAGAGGTAAAACTATCGATTGTCATGTGTCAAATATAAAACTGCCTGTCCTGTGGAGCCATTCACCATATATCTCAAATATTCACCATTTCCTTTTATCTGTTAAAAATATCGACATGGTTATGTATTTCAAGGGTTCGGTATATAGGATGAGGCAGCTATGGCAGGCCACAGAAAATATATCCAGAATGTATAAATAAATCGAAGTGAGGTTTTCACTACGTTATGGCCAACTTCTACAGTTCATAGACGTTTGAGACTTGAAGTCGCTAGAGCCATATAGTCACATTTGATTAAAGCTCCTGCACTCGATTTCAGGCAGAATCCCCCATTTTCCTCGATGATGATGTGCTACTCCGATACGGATGGATGGACTCTGTAATGCTATTCGAGTTTCGGGTGAGCATAAAATTGCGTTGTGGATTTGGATTGAGAAGGGAGGCGTATTAGGATAGCCTGCAGTCCTGTAAAAGCATTGTGCCCGGGTGGTTTATTGGTTAGCGCATCTGCCTAGTGAGCGGGTGATCCGGTTTCTAATCCCAGCCTTGGTACAAATTTTCATTCATTGCTTCAGTAAGCAATTGGGAGATTTTGAAAGATTTCTAGTAACATGTACTCTCATTTAAAAAGCATCAAGGTAACAGCGCCAGAAACCCCTGTCCCATCGTCAGAAGAAGTACCTCAAACGTCTCTCCTATTACACCAAATACAACCAAACATGTAACTCTTGTGTTTACCTGTGCTCTTGAAGCCAATCAGTTTGTGTTCTTCTGTTGTCGCACTCGGATAACTTGTTCATCAAACTACTGAGACATTCACAGAAAGCCGGCCGGAGTGGCCGAGCGGTTAAAGGCGCTACAGTCTGGAACCGCACGACCGCTATGGTCGCAGGTTCGAATCCTGCCTCGGGCATGGATGTGTGTGATGTCCTTAGGTTAGTTAGGTTTAAGTAGTTCTACGTTCTAGGGGACTTATGACCACAGCAGTTGAGTCCCATAGTGCTCAGAGCCATTTGAACCATTCACAGAATTAGGAACAGTCGAAAAGTGAATATCGTCTACGGCGCATGTTGCCCAATTATAAGAGACGCTGAAGAGTATCCAGATCTTGCCAGTCACTCACGATCTGCCTTTGTAAACAATACAAAAACGTTATAGAAACCGGAAGTATGGAGAATAAAACACGCCAAGGAGGAAAAGAACAACTGACGAGAAAATGAAAGTAGCATTCTGGCAGCAGTAACACACAATGCAAATGTCGCTAAGAGGGATCTCGTAAGCAGGAGACGAATCAACCGAAAGGCGGTTCACCGTACACTACAAATGGTTCAAATGGCTCTGAGCACTATGGGACTTAACTTCTAAGGTCATCAGTCCTCTAGAACTTAGAACTACTTAAGCCTAACTAACCTAAGGACATCACACACATCCATTCACGAGGCAGGATTCGAACCTGCGACCGTAGCGGTCACGCGGTTCCAGACTGTAGCGCCTAGAACCGCACGGCCACCCCGGCCGGCGCCGTACACTACATTACACTGATTTTCATCCTCTTCACATTTCGCTGCATGAGCAGCTTCAAGGCAATAGGATTCAAAATTAGTTACACTTTGTAGGGAAGCAGCCTACTCACGATGTAGTAAATTCACATCAGTTTCCATTGTGTGCCAGCCAGTCTGCTGTAACTAGCTCTGACGTCATAAATGTTGCGCAATACCTTAAAAATCAAACAAATGAACTAAAACTTTTCTAGCATGTCAGAAATAATACTAAATTAATGTGTGTTAAATATCAGTTCGATAACTTCAGCCATTTCCGAGATTTGGACGTTTTTCTGGAAAAATCATTGGCGCAACAGAAAAGAGCTAGAGACTTCAAAATTTATATTTAGATTCATTTTTCATAATGATTTAATAAAAACAGTACTTTGGATTTCACAAATTAAGACTTTAGTGGAAATTCATGATTTTGTGGTTTTCATCTCAAAACTGAAGGAAGCAAGATAGATTAAGTAGGCTAGTAAATAAGGCTAGGATGTTTAGATTTAAATAGGTTGGAGGTCCGCTATGATTATGAAGATGTGTAAAGTTTCTTTTTAATACCTATAAAATTATAGCGATAGCGGATCTCAAAAGGGACAGTTCAGAGCTCATCTGCTGCGTGCAGTGTAATTTAATTAATTCTCCCGCTCAAAGTATTTAACTTAGCCACGTCAAAATTTTATTATCAATACTTACCTGCGTGCTGAATGCACGTTTAAATTAAGAGCGTCTTCGGCCATCAGCCAAAGAAGCTATAAATTATTATGTAACTTGAAGTGGTGCGTTACTAGCCCAGCGGCTAGTCGGGAGAGCGGATTTAATCAGGCGTTCCCTCAGCCGTCCGCACGGCGGCTTTATATATAAGAACACTGCGCGAGGAAGCAAGGCCCCAGTTCTCTCCAGACGCTGAATGACACGCTATCTGTGTCGGTAGTCGCGTCGCATCAGTGTATCTGCTACAAACAGCCTCGGGTGCCGTATTAAGTTACTAGAGATACGCGGAACCATGAAAACATTTCATGTGAAGTGTTAATTCTGGAATGATTTTTATTATCTAGCTTCAGTTTGCGTATTGTCGTATTTTCACGTGCCGTCGCGGGACAGACATTCTACCAAAAATTTAGAGTGGCGTTTGATGAAGTATTTTCATCAAATTATGGCGAGCATTCTTTTTAACATTTGATTCGGACATTTATAGTTGCATCAGCGCATTAGACTCTGAACTGCTCTGTTAGTTAGGTTGTAGGGATATTTGTGGTTTTTATTAGTGAATTTCAGAATATACTCAACTATTTTGGAAAACCGTTTTTGATTAGAAATCCCGGACAATCTCCTAATTCCTCAGAGCTATAAGCTGCAGCTATAAGAACATTCTCAGGTAAAGTGGGCACTAGGATATCTATTTACTGACTCCAAGTTTTATTAAATAACTTTCTGGGGGTCACGGAGTAAATAGAGAGCCAGTGTTGAGAACGGCAAAAGACAGCAATAACAACATTCTAAAAGCTAGAAACTGATTCAACATGCAAGCATATATCCAGCAATAGATTTTAATTATTATTACAAACACACCCGCCGCCCCACAACTTCTCCGAAGATTATATACGAAAAGTGGAAAGTTATGCGGCACATGCCTGAAAAATTTTGGTTAAGGAAGAAGCATCGTTTATGAGCCATGGGTAAGTTAGTCTTGCAGGTACGTGCTAATCTTCAGCTGAAAATTCAAGCTAACTCAAAGACTGGCATAAAAACAACGCCCGTGGTGTATCAACGTTTGGTGGGTGTCTTCCGAGACCGGCATCATTGGCCCGTGTTTTATTGACGGGGATCTAAATACACTGAAGTCCCCCGAGATCCTAACATATGCTGCTCCCACAGTTATTCGAAGACATCCCACTGGATACAAAATAATCAGTGTGCTACCAATAACACAAATGAGGTCCTCACTCCGCACTTGTTACGATACGACCTAACAAGAAAGCATGAAGAGCACTGCATCAGTCGTTCAGGAAACACAAAATGTTCTACAATCTCATCAAATTCAAAACTTCTACGCTTTTATCTGTGTCCAAAATTAACAAGATCTCAATTAGGAAACAAAAATGGTTTAAATGGCTCTGAGCACTATGGGACTTAACATCTGAGGTCATCAGTCCCCTAGAACTTAGAACTACTTAAAGCTAACTAACCTAAGGACATTACACACATCCATGCCCGAGGCAGGATTCGAACATGCGACCATAGCGGTCGTGCGGTTCCAGACTGTAGCGCCTAGAACCGCTCGGCCACCCCGGCCGGCAATCAGGAAACACTAACGACCCATTACAACATAGTACTACGCTGCCATAAACTCCAGATGAAATTCAGCGTGCGATATTGGTTCTCCAGAATTGCTCAACACTGTGTACCAACGCTCAGTGTCACCATTTTGAACACTAGCTGTGATAGCTGTGATAATGAACACACGAACCGTAAATGAGTTACCTGCTTGCTTATATTTTGTATAATATAGTGGATGTCTTACGGTAACATCGGGACAGTGCCGTTCGCCGCTGTTATCTTGATACTACTTGTATTTGGTCACATACCACACAGGTTATGTCACTGCAGTTCTCGTAGAGGCTTCTTTCAAGTGCAACAGAAAAATATACATAGTTCCACTACAAGAAACAAAGCTGCTGTCGTAATTCGGCGACTTATACCATAAAAATGACTTGCGATCGTTCGGAAATTCGCCATATTATGCATTATAACTTGGCGATACCATATTTCACTACCACACAATAATGTGGTCCAAACGTACATATAGCAGTACAGACAAAATTTTAGTTCAACAAAACTTCACGATTTCCTGACGTTAGGGCATACTCTAGTACAGTCCATTTTTTTGTCTTCCTTAGTCTTCAAAGACGTTTCTGTTCCTTCAGTCGAGTATTCACTTTTCCCTTGGTGGCCCAATGTACACGTTAACACACGTACACGTAATCTTATATACCTAGAATGACGACAAAGGAGTGCGTTTATCCATTACAGAACGGAGTACTTAAATTCTTAGTTGGTATAAGAACTTGTGCGCTGTCATGTTTCTGAAAATTCTTTGCGATATGATCAGATACTTTTTGATAAACTGGAGAGGAACTGTGTTCTTAAACCTCTGTGCTTCATCGTTATCCTTTTGCCTACAGTTATTTGGTCGTATAACACTATTTACTTCTTTTCTTCAGTAGCCATTTTTATCGAAAGCATGCTTCAGATATTTTTTTCGGTATCCAGCTATTCAGGCGTGCAAAATTTTTTAACTCTGTCAACAAATATTTTATGATACTCCTCTTTTGTTGCAGATGATGTTGTGAGTTCATACGTAAGTATCAGTCCCTATGTGCGACTTTCGGAAAAGGTCTCACCCTTCGATCGGTTTGTCTGGTAGGTAAAACATCGAAGAAAAATATTCTGTTGTTATTTTCTACTTTCATGGTAAGCTGTATGTTTGGATTTATATTACTTAAATAAAAAAGAAATTATCTAAGGCTTTCGTACAATGTAACCGAACCACAAGTGTACCATCCACAAATCTGTACCATCGACATGGCTTCTTATTGGGAGATATATAGGAAATTCCATGTACTTGTGGTAACACCTACATTCCCATTACGAATATAAATATAAATACATGTCTGAACGGGCGTAAAATGCTTCATCGACTAGGAAGGACAAATCAGTTTTCGCAGAGCATTCTCTTTCACTCGGGAAATCATGACCTAAGGCTTTAAGACCCCAAAATTTTGTCTGCAATGGCGAACTATTATTCACAGTTATGTGGAGAGACCATCGAAACGTATCAATACGACGACAGCTTTTACTAGAAAAGAAGAATACACGAAATTTAGTAATATATGCACAGACGCTCTAAGAGTCGTTAGATGAGTGAGTTTTATGCCTGACAGACGGCAATCGACAGTTAATTTTTATCTCTGACACGCATTATCTCCGCTGATTACGTATTAACTCGACCGAGCCCCTCTTCCACAGTATTTATGTCTTTCTTACCCGACCTACCCGTCAGTCGGCGACCCAAGGGAAGCAGTAGCACGTTCGAAGATCTACACTGCACCTTTGGAGGAAATCTTTCATGGTAGACAGACATACAACTCGCAAGAGATTCAAGCATGCTAAGACATTGAGTCGTGAAACCCCCGACTGCCTTGGGAGAGGATGACTCCCAGTATCATTTGCAAACCTACCTGTTCAGTACATCTGCATTAGTATAGCGGGAGAGGTATGCAGATGCGCTATTCTCAATGGCTATTTTTGGTATGGCCGAAAGACGGCACGAACTCTGACTGGAAGGATTTTTTTTTTTTTTTTTGGGTCATCAGCCTTCTTGTTGGTTTGATGTGACCCACCACTAATTCCATTAGCTCTTGTGTGGAGCAACAAGCCATACCTCTGACGCAATATTTGCTGTCAGAGGCCTGACAGTGTAGTCAATATCCTGCAACAAACTGTTAAACAAACACAGTGGAACGACAGCTTCTGACCAGTAGTAAAGAAGCAGGCCACATTCAGTCGTAACGAAAAGAGCCTCACGTCATTACCTCCTAGTGATCTCCATACATACTGGAATTCTTCAGCACTGAACTGAGTTGGTCATCAGGATCAATGGCGTTTGTACAGAAGCACTGGATTCAATTATTATTGTGGTGCGGATATTAGATGTTCCAGCACATTTCATGTACATGCTGCATGCAGTTCGCATGATGACAACATCCAAGTTACCACCACCTATCACTCATGGAACCTCGCACTGGCTGCCTATCACATCACTCATAGACTGAGGATCTTCCAACACTAGTCCACCTCGCGATGGCTATCACACTAGCAGCAGAGTCACTGCTGGGTGAAAGGGCCATCCAGCGCCTCTGTTCCTGATCAAGGCTGCAAGTTCTTCTGGGTGTGGGGCAAGAGTTGGCCGACTACACGACTTCCAGCAGCGCGGTACATCTCTATGGATCACTGCAAGTCAGTAAACTTCCAGACCGG
Source organism: Schistocerca americana (assembly GCF_021461395.2). Classification (NCBI taxonomy): domain Eukaryota; kingdom Metazoa; phylum Arthropoda; class Insecta; order Orthoptera; family Acrididae; genus Schistocerca; species Schistocerca americana. Next base: position 437,437,032 of record NC_060124.1, on the reverse strand, counting down.
TATCGAGGCCGCTCTAATGCAGTGCGGAGGAAAAGCATCGCACTACAGCTTCGCCTACCAGACGGCAGCCCTCAAGGCCAAAGTGCTGATGCAGCAATTTCGGCTACTAGTACAGCGGAGCCGACAACAAGAGTCAGTGGAATTCCTCCATGTCACTAGCAGGAGGCATCAGCCAAGGCTGACAAGATCTGTAAATCTGAATAAGTACCAATTTGCTAGTCATGTTTTATTAGCTCCAAAAGAAGCTCAACATATTTTATAACACCATCCTGATAACGTAGAAGTGTCTCCGTTCGGCACCCCTACAGAATTAAGAGGATTTAATCTGATTAACCAGCACCAAAAAGGAAAGGCAGAGTAATGTTAACCTGCATCAACGTTCATAATAGCTGTTTCAGGACGTCTCTGTGTCTTCTTTAGACGTACTTGTAAAAAAAAGCACTCCTTGAGTGACTTAATAAAAAAATTTTTGGTATCAAAAAGTCTTCCATTTGGCACGCAGAAAAGTGCTCTGAAGTTGTAAAAAATCTGTAACTTCAAAGTACTGACTGTTGAGATCCCACCCTACTGTAGAGTCCTGGCCCCATTCGAATTCCTCTATTTTCCACATTACAGTGAATTTGTGCTTGGGGAACGAAAATTCAAGAAAGATACCTTTAGGAACAGGATCCGCCTTAGGTAAGATTTTGGATAACATTCTTTGACGTTAGAGGCTACTGCGATGAGCTACAGGGCGTATTTGACCAATAAAGCATAATCAGCGACAGCGAGTGGAGTTATTACTTTGTGCTGGCACTTGATTACGAAAACAGATTCATCGCCAGCAAGCTCTACATAATCTGAAGAACAAACTTCAAATTCACTTAGTGTATGACTATTCAGTACTCGCCTCTAGGGAGCGGAACGGCTGTTGCACTGCTTTGCTTGTCGGCAGACGGGATATGCGACTATTTGGCATCCGCAAGCTGTGCTCGCGCCAAGTATACTCAAGTGACCGGCAGTTCGCCTGTTGGCCACTGTGCAGCTCATGGCGCTACTGTGGAAGTACTGCACAGGGCGTCAAGCGAAACCGGGCTTCCGGGACGCTCGTTAAGGCTAATTGGAGCTCGAATGGCGATCTCTCTACTATCTTGCGTTCTGTGGCAGTTGCATGCGATGCGCGCACCGCCGGAACGTTGCAGTGGGTACACGAGGGAGCAACTCATGAGATGCCGACCGTGGTTTGCAGAAACAGGGGTTGTGACGGGGCGGTTCGACGAACACACGCAGGCACCCACACAAGCACGTAGGCACAGAACCACCCCCACACCCCCTCCACCCGCCCCCCCCCCCCTACACACACGGACACGAGAGCGAATTGTGCACGCACACACACACATATATATATATATATATATATATATATATATATATATATATATATATACGTCCATAAGAAAACTAACGTGCGTTTTGAGTACAGATCTCAATCTTTCCTACACGGTGGTCTCCAGAAGAAACTATTACTCGAATAAACTCCGGGGACGTGATTAGAGGGTAGCTTGTGGTCGAGGGGTAGCGTCTTTGATTCATAATCAAAACGACTTCGGTTCCGGGTTCGATCCCCGCCACTGCCTAAATTTTGATAAATAATCAGCATTGGCGACCGAAGACTTCCGGCATAAGAAGTCAGCCTCATTCTGCCAACGGCCTTGTCAAAGAGGGCGGAGGAGCGGATAGAGGTTCAGGGCACTCTCTTGTCCTAGGGGTGGGAAATTGCCCCTAAAGGCGGAAGAATCAGCAATGATCAACGACATGAGGATGCAGAAGGCAATGGAAACCACTGCATTAAAGACACGTAACGTGTATCCACAGGAAATGTGGCTTGTAATTGAAGAAGTGTCATGATGATCTCTCCATTGGCAAAAGATTCCGGAATAGTCCCCCATTCGGATCTCCGAGAGGGGCTGCCAAGGGGGAGGTTACCATGAGAAAAAGATTGAATAATCAACGAAAGAATAACGTTCTATGAGGCGGGGCGTGGAATGTCAAATGCTTGAACGCGGTAGGGAAACTAGGAAATCTGAAAAGGGAAATGCAAAGGCTCAATCTAGATATAGTAGGGGTCAGTGAAGTGAAGTGGAAGGAAGACAAGGATTTCTGGTCAGATGAGTATCGGGTAATATCAACAGCAGCAGAAAATGGTATAACAGGTGTAGGATTCGTTATGAATAGGAAGGTAGGGCAGAGGGTGTGTTACTGTGGACAGTTCAGTGACCGGGTTGTTCTAATCAGAATCGACAGCAGACCAACACCGACAACGATAGTTCAGGTATACATGCCGACGTCGCAAGCTGAAGATGAACAGATAGAGAAAGTGTATGAGGATACTGAAAGGGTAATGCAGGATGTAAAGGGGGACGAAAATCTAATAGTCATGGGCGACTGGAATGCTGTTGTAGGGGAAGGAGTACAAGAAAATGTTACAAGAGAATATGGGCTCGGGACAAGGAATAAAAGAGGAGAAAGACTAACTGAGTTCTGTAACAAGTTTCAGCTAGTAATAGCGAATACCCTGTTCAAGAATCACAAGAGGAGGAGGTATACTTGGACAAGGCTGGGAGATACGGGAAGATTTCAATTAGATTACATCATGGTCAGACAGAGATTCCGAAATCAGATACTGGACTGTTAGGCATACCCAGGAGCAGATATAGACTCAGATCACAATATAGTAGTGATGAAGAGTAGGCTGAAGTTCAAGACATTAGTCAGGAAGAATCAATACACAAAGAAGTGGGATACGGAAGTACTAAGGAATGACGAGATACGTTTGAAGTTCTCTAAAAAATGGTTCAAATGGCTCTGAGCACTATGGGACTCAACTGCTGAGGTCATTAGTCCCCTAGAACTTAGAACTAGTTAAACATAACTAACCTAAGGACATCACAAATATCCATGCCCGAGGCAGGATTCGAACCTGCGACCGTAGCGGTCTTGCGGTTCCAGACTGCAGCGCCTTTAACCGCACGGCAAGGGGAATCGAACCCGGGAAACCGGGCGTGGGAAACGAGAACGCTACCGCACGACCACGAGATGCGGACTAGGAAAGAATACATTGAAAGCCTCTATGAGGGTGAAGATTTGTCTGATGTGATAAAAGAAGAAACAGGAGTCAATTTAGAAGTGATAGGGGATCCAGTATTAGAATCGGAATTTAAAAGAGCTTTGGAGGACTTGCGGTCAAATAAGGCAGAAGGGATTGATAACATTCCAACAGAATTTCTAAAATCATTGGGGGAAGTGGTAACAAAACGACTATTCACGTTGGTGTGTAGAATAAATGAGTCTGGCGATATACCATCTGACTTTCGGAAAAGCATCATCCACACAATTCCGAAGACGGCAAGTGCTGACAAGTGCGAGAATTATCGCACAATCAGCTTAACAGCTCATGCATCGAAGCTGCTTACAGGAATAATATACAGAAGAATGGAAAAGAAAACTGAGAATGCGCTAGGTGACGATCAGTTTGGCTTTAGGAAAAGTAAAGGGACGAGAGAGGCAATTCTGACGTTACGGCTAAAAATGGAAGCAAGGCTAAAGAAAAATCAAGACACTTTCATAGGATTTGTCGACCTGGAAAAAGCGTTCGGCAATATAAAATGGTGCAAGCTGTTCGAGATTCTGAAAAAAGTAGGGGTAAGCTATAGGGAGAGACGCGTCATATACAATATGTACAACAACCAAGAGGGAATAATAAGAGTGGACGATCAAGAACGAAGTGCTCGTATTAAGAAGGGTGTAAGACAAGGCTGTAGCCTTTCGCCCCTACTCTTCAATCTGTACATCGAGGAAGCAATGATGGAAATAAAAGAAGGTTCAGGAGTGGAATTAAAATACAAGGTGAAAGGATTTCAATGATATGATTCGCTGATGACATTGCTATCCTGAGTTAAAGTGAAGAAGAATTAAATGATCTGCCGAAAGAAAAGAACAGTCTAATGAGTACACAGTATGGTTTGAAAGTAAATCGGAGAGAGACGAATGTAATGAGAAGTAGTAGAAATGAGAACAGCGAGAAACTTAACATCAGGATTGATGGTCACGAAGTCAATGAAGTTAAGGAATTCTGCTACCTAGGTAGTAAAATAACCAATGACGGACGGAGCAAGGAGGACATCAAAAGCAGACTCGCAAAAAAGGCATTTCTGGCCAAGAGAAGTCTACTAATATCAAATACCGGCCTTAATTTGAGGAAGAAATTTCTGAGGATGTACGTCTGGAGTACAGCATTGTATGGTAGTGAAACATGGACTTTGGGAAAACCGGAACAGAAGAGAATCGAAGCATTTGAGATGTGGTGCTATAGACGAATGTTGAAAATTAGGTGGACTGATAAGGTAAGGAATGAGGAGGTTCTATGCAGAATCGGAGAGGAATGGAATATGTGGAAAACACTGATAGGGAGAAGGGACAGGATGATAGGACATCTGCTAAGACATGAGGGAATGACTTCCGTGGTACTAGAGCGAGCTGTAGAGGGCAAAAACTGTAGAGGAAGACAGAGATTGGAATACGTCAAGCAAATAATTGAGGACGTAGGTTGCAAGTGCTACTCTGAGATGAAGAGATTAGCACAGGAAAGGAATTCGTGGCGGGCCGCATCAAACCAGTCAGTAGACTGATGACCAAAAAAAAAAAAAAAAAAAAAAAAAAATGTGATTCGTGTGATAACATACAAACCAAACGAAAGACGGCAGAGAAAGTATATCAACGCTCAACTGCTCTGTGTCCCACGAAACTACAGCTGTCTAATGTAATGTGAACCGTTTTCGACTGAAACTGTCCACTAACATATTTCACAGATTGATAGCCAGATTCTTTTGGTCAAGTACTGCTCTGTAATTGCAGATGGAAATAAGAATTGCCAGTGGATACTTTTCGCTCCACTTCTGCATTTCTTACATAGCGCGTGCTGGTTTCAAAGACCGGAAACCTCACAAGATGGATGCTCGAGATGAGTGTTAAAGAGAAATTTGCCGCGGTAAAACTGTAGCACTGTCGGCCATGGCCTGTCGATACGTAGCAAGCCTGGCGTTCTCATCCGTTGAAGCCTCGGATTAATGTTCGCATATACACTACTGGCCATTAAAATTGCTACACCACGAAGATGACGATCGACAGACGCGAAATTTAACCGACAAGAAGAAGATGATGTGATATGCAAATGATTAGCTTTTCAGAGCATTCACACAAGATTGGCGCCGGTGGCGACACTGACAACGTGCTGACATGAGGAAAGTTTCCAGCCGATTTCTCATACACAAACAGTAGTTGACCAGCGTTGCCTGGTGAATAGTTGTTGTGATGCCTCGTGTAAGGAGAAGAAATGCGTACCATCGCGTTTCCGATTTTGATAAAGGTCGGATTGTAGTGCTCGCGTTGGTCGAGATCCAATGACTGTTAGAAGAATATTGAATGGGTGGGTTCTGGAGGGTAATACGGAACGCCCAACGGCCTCGTGTCACTAGCAGTCGAGATGACAGGTATCTTATACGCATGGCTGTAACGGATCGTGCATCCACGTCTCCATTTCTGAGTCAACAGATGGGGACCTGTGCAAGACAACAACCATCTGCACGAACAGTTCGACGACGTTTGCAGCAGCATGGACTGTCAGCTCGGAGACCATGGCTGCGGTTACTCTTGACACTGCATCATAGACAGGAGCGTCTGCGATGGTATACTCAACGACGAACCTGGGTGCACGAATGGCAAAGCGTCAGTTTTTCGGATGAATCCAGGTTCTGTTTACAGCATCATAATGGTCGCATCCGTGTTTGGCGACATAGCGGTGAACGCACATTGGAAGCGTGTATTCGTCATTGCCATACTGGCGTATCACCCGGCATGATGGTATGGGGTGGCATTGGTTGCACGTCTCGGTTACCTCTTGTTCACACTGACGGCACTTTGAACGGTGAACGTTACATTTAAGATGTGGTACGACGCATGGCTCTACCCTTCCATTCGATCCCTGCGAAACCCTACATTTCAGCAGGATAACGCACGACCGCATGTTGCAGGTCCTGTATGGGCCTTTCTGGATGTTCGACTACTGCCCTGGCCAGCACATTCTCCAGATCTCTAACCAATTGAAAACGTCTAGTCAATGGTGGCCGAGCAATTGGCTCGTCACAATACGCTAGTCTCTAATCTTGATGAACTGTGGTATCATGTCGGAGCTGCATGGGCAGCTGTGCCTGTATACGCCATCCAAGCTCTGTTTGAGTCAATGTCCAGGCGTATCAAGGCAGTTATTACGGCCAGAGGTGGTTGTTCTGGGTACTGATTTCTCAGGATCTATGCACTGGAATGGCATGAAAATGTAATCACATGTCAGTTCTAGTATAATATATTTGTCCAATGAATACCCGTTTATCATCTGCATTTCTTCTTGGTGTAGCAATTTTTAATGGCCAGTAATGTAGAATACAGTCTCCTGACTGGCTCACGCTGTGATATTCGGCAGTGCCATGAAGTGGATGAAATTTCCTGGTTCTGGCTGAGCTTAAATGTGACAGATGAGAGTAGGAGATAGTTTAACGCTGTTATGTATTTTTCATTCATCGGAACTCGAAATTTCCACTCTCATTAGACAGCGATTTACAGTTCTGGTAGCAAGACATACGAGTTTCATACTGATCTTAGGGAAAATAGTCGGCTTAAGGCCTCCGTGACGTAAGGACTCCTTCTCAGGCTTCGTAAATTAAACACCTCAGGAGAGATTTATGATGGTCCTTGTTGCCGTTTGAAGGTGTCAGTACTGAAGCAAAAAGTACAGAAAGACGTGTGAAAGCAAATCTTCCATCCGTCAGCCTGTTTATGTACGCACTGGTCGACTGGTAATATGGCACAATGTCGTTCCCCATGTAGCAGTTTAGAAACGAATATATCTCACTTCTTTCAGGAGGAGAGTCCGCTATCTTAAAGTCAGGGATCAAGTTTGTAGCTGCTACCATCGCGCATTTTGGAAATCTCATGGTTTTCGCTCCTATCTTGCAGTGTACTTTCTACATCTAGTAATCAACCTATGATGTCACTGGCTGAATCCGTAAGTTATTAACGTAGCTGCGTTTTAGGCTCCCTACACACCTCTTCCAAGGGTATGTTCTGAGTTGTATTCCCTTATCTGGTTGTTCATGGTCCTTTTTAAGATGTCAGCGGATAATTTTGATGTTCAAAGTCAGTAAACCTACTTACTACAGTATCCATTTGTCTCCATTCATAGATAAAAATCCCTCCTCCTATTAATACACCTAGAAGGGTTAGGCAAAATAATGTGAACACCTGTACTTACTTGTGTTGTGTTGGGTTGGTTGGCTGGTAGGTTTAAAAGGGGGTGGGGGGGAGGGAGGAAGGGACCAAACTGCTTGGTCAGTTGGACCCACTTACTTGGGAATGGTTCCCTAATAAGGGATTGGACCCACATTCGCCCATAAAACAGCTGAGATTCTTCTTGGAATACTGGCATATAATGACTGTATACTCTCCAGTGATATGTTATGCCACTCTTCGATCAGATCCTCTTCTAACTCCTGTAGTGACGAGGTAGGCCAAAATCTGCTCCGGAGTCTGCGCCCCAATAATGTTCAAGTCCGGGGTCTGTGCTGGCCAGGGAAGACACTGCAGTTCAGTTGCATCCCCCTCACCACGAGTGTACATTCATGGTTATGTGAATGGGTGCATTATCGTACTGAAATATGGCATCATTGTCTGGGAATAACATTTGAATCATGGGGTACAACAGATCATCTAAAATGTTCATATAATCGTTGGCTGTAACTCCTGAATAAACCCCCATTCGGATCTTCGGGAGGTGACTGCAAAGGGGGAGGTGACTATGAGAAAAAGATTGAATAATCAACGAAATGAATGTGGTACGGAAGCTAGAAAATCTGAAAAGGGAAATGCAAAGGCTCAGTCTAGATATAGCAGGAATCAGTGACGTGAATTGGAAAGAAGAAAAGGATTTCTGGACAGATGAATAAAGGGTAATGTCTACAGAAGCATAAAATGGTATGAATGGAGTAGGATTCCTTATGAATAGGAAGGGCGGGCAGAGAGTGTGTTACTGTGAACATTTCAGTGAGAGAGTTATTCCTATGAGAATCGACATCTAACCAACGCCGACAACGATGGTTCATATATATATATATGCCGACGTCGCAAGCTGAAAATGAAGACACAAAGAAAGTATATGAGGCTACTGAAAGGGTAATAATATACGAAAAGGGAGATTAATATCTAATAGTGATGGGGGACTGGAATGCAGTTGTAGGGGAAGGAGCAGAAGGAATGCTTACGGGAGAATATGGGCTTGAGACAGGGAATGTAAGAGGAGAAAGACTAACTGACTTGTGTGATAAATTTCAGCTGATAACAGCGAATACCATGTTAAAAAATCACAAGGAGAGGATTTATACTTGGAAACGGGACGATTTCAGTTAGATTACACCAGGGTCAGACAGAGATTCAGAAATCAGATGCAGGATTGTAAGGCGTATGCAGGAGCAGATATAGACTCAGATCACAATCTAGTAATGATAAAGAGTAGGCTGAAGTTCAAGAGATTAGTCAGGAAAATTCAATACGTAATGTTGTGGGATACGGAAGTATTCAGGAATGACGAGATACACTTGCAGTTCTCTAGGGCTGTAGATACAGCAATAAAGAATCGTCCAGTAGGCAATACAGTTAAAGAGGAATGGACATCTTTAAAAAGAGCAATCACAGAAGTTAGAAAGAAAAACATAGGCACAAAAAAGGAAACGGCGATAAACCATGGGTAACAGAAGAAATACTTCAGTTGATCGAGGAATGGAGGAAGTACAAAATTGTTCCGGGAAACTTAGGAATACAAGTCGCTGAGGAATGAAATAAATAGGAAGTGCAGGGAAGCAATGACGAAATGGCTGCATTAAAAAGTCAAGAAATCAAATAAGTAATGACTGTCGGAAGGACTGACTCAGCATATAGGAAAGTCAAAATAACTTTAAGTGATATTAAGAGCAATGGTGGTAACATTAAGAGTACAACAGGAATTCCACTGTTAAATGCAGGGGAGAGAACGGATAGGTGGAAAGAGTACATTGCAAACCTCTCTGGGGGTGGGAGGCGGGCGCAGTCTGATGTGATAGAAGAAGAAACAAGAGTCGATTTAGAAGTGATGGGGAACTCAGTACGAGAATCAGAAATTAAGGGTGGTTGGCAGACTGAAGACCAAATAATGCAGAAGGGATAGATAACATACCATCAGAATTTCTAAAATCATTAGAAGAAGTGGCAACAAAACGACTATTCACGTTGGTGTACAGGATCTATGAGTTTGGCCACATACCATTTGATTTTAGAAAACTATCATCCACACGATTCCGAAGACAGCAGTAGCTGACAAGTGCGAGAATTATCGCACAATCAGTTTAACAGCTCATGCATCCAAGTTGCTTACAAGAATAATATACAGAAGAATGCAAAAGAAAACTAGGATGTGTTAGATCACTACCAGCTTGACTTAAGGAAGGTAAAGGCACCTTAGAGGCAATTTTGAAGTTGCGGTTGATAATGGAAGCAAGACACGTTCATAGGAGTTTTTGACCTCGAAAAAGCATTCGACAATGTAAAATCGTGCAAGATGTTAGAAATTCTCAGAAAAATAGTGGTAAGCTAAAGGGAGAGACGTGAAATTCACAATATGTACAATAGCCATGAGAGAAATAAAAGAAAAGAGCAGCAGTGAAATTAAAATTCAAGGTGAAAGGTTACCAATGATAAGATGACGGTCTAATGAGTGCAGAATACGGATTTAGAGTAAATCCAAGTATGTAAGTAATGAGAAGTAGCAGAAATGAGAACATAGTGAAACTAAAATCAGGAATGATGGAAAAGAAGTAGATGAAGTAAAGGAATTCTGCTACCTAGGCAGCATAATAACCATCGACGGAAGGAGCAAAGAGGACATCGAAAGCAGATTAGCAATGGCGAAAAGGACATTCCTGGCCAAGAGAAGTCTAATAGTATCAAACATAGGTCTTGATTTGAGGAAGAAAGTTCTGAGACTGTACGTTTGCAGCACAGAATTGTATGGTAGTGAAACATGGACTGTGGGAAAACTGGTACAGAAGAGATTCGAAGCATTTTAGATGTGTTGCTACAGACGAATGTTGAAAATAAGTGGACTGATAAGGTGAGGAATGAGGAGGTTCTGAGCAGAATCGGAGAGGAAAGAAGTATGTGGAAATCACTGACAAGGAGAAGAGGCAGGGTGATAGGACATCTTTGAAGACATCAGGGAGTGACTTCTACCCACTATAGAGGGTAAAACTTTAGAGGAAGACAGAGGTTGAAATACGTCAAGCAAATAACTGAGATGTAGTTTGAAAGTGCTGCTCTAAGATCAACTAAGATCAAACGGTTGGGACAGGTAAGGAATTCGTGGCGGGTCACATCAAACCAGTCGGATGACTGATGACTATATATATATATTAGAGAGAGAGAGAGAGAGAGAGAGAGAGAGAGAGAGCAAGGAGCGTGAGTACTTTTTTAGAGATTCACCAGAAAAAAATAATCATTTTTAATCTGTTGCCAATGGGTAACTGCGTAACTAATTCGGTTAGCTGGGTCGCAACTGTTGTATGTAATACCTCCCCCCATGAACCATGGACTTTGCCGTTTGTGGGGAGGCTTGCGTGCCTCAACGATACAGATAGCCGTACCGTAGGTGCAACCACAACAGAGGGGTATCTGTTGAGAGGCCAGACAAACGTGTGGTTCCTGAAGAGGGGCAGCAGCCTTTTCAGTAGTTACAGGGGCAACAGTCTAGATGATTGACTAATCTGGCCTTGTAACACTAACCAAAGTGACCTTGCTGTTCTGGTACTGCGAGCGGCTGAAAGCAATGGGCAAAGTACAGCTATAATTTTTCCCGAGGGCATCCAGCTTCGCTGTATGATGGCGTCATCTTGGGTAAAATATTCCTTAGGTAAAATAGTCCCCCATTCGGATATCCGGGAGGGGACTACTCTAGAGGACGTTGTTATCAGGAGAAAGAAAACTTTCGTTCTACGGATCGGAGCGTGGAATGTCAGATCCCTTAATCGGGCTGGCAGGTTAAAAAATTTAAAAAGGGAAATGGATAGGTTAAAGTTAGATATAGTGGGAATTAGTGAAGTTCGGTGGCAGGAAGAACAAGACTTTTGGTCAGGAGAATACAGGGATATAAATACAAAATCAAATAGGGGTAATGCAGGAGTAGGTTTAATAATGAATAAAAAAATAGGAGTGCGGGTAAGCTACTACAAACAGTATAGTGAACGCATTATTGTGGCCAAGATAGACACGAAGCCCACGCCTACTACAGTAGTACAAGTTTATATGCCAACTAGCTCTGCAGATGACGAAGATATTGATGAAATGTATGATGAGATAAAAGAAATTATTCAGGTAGTGAAGGGAGACAAAAATTTAATAGTCATGGGTGACTGAAATTCAAGAATGGAAAATGGAGGAGACATAGTAGGCGAATATGGATTGGGGCTAAGAAATGAAAGAGGAAGCCGTCTGGTAGAATTTTGCGTAGAGCATAACTTAATCATAGCTAACACTTGGTTCAAGAATCATAAAAGAAGGTTCTATACATGGAACAACCCTGGAGATACTAAAAGGTATCAGATAGATTATATAATGGTAAGACAGAGATTTAGGAACCAGGTTTTAAATTGTAAGACATTTCCAGGGGCAGATGTGGACTCTGACCACAATCTAGTGGTTATGAACTGTAGATTAAAACTGAAGAAACTGCAAAAAGGTGGGAATTTAATGAGATGGGACCTGGATGAACTGAAAGAACCAAAGGTTGTACAGAGTTCCAGGGAGAGCATGAGGGAACAATTGACAGGAATGGTGGAAAGAAATAAATTAGAAAAAAATGGGTAGCTTTGAGGGATGAAATAATGAAGGCAGCAGAGGATCAAATAGGTAAAAAGACGAGGGCGAGTAGAAACCTTTGGGTAACAGAAGAAATATTGAATTTAACTGATGAAAGGAGAAAATACATATAAAAATGCAGTAAATGAAGCAGGCAAAAAGGAATACAAACGTCTCAAAAATGATATCGACAGGCAGTGCAAAATGGCTAAGCAGGGATGGATAGAGGATAAATGTAAGGATGTAGAGGCTTATCTCACTAGGAGTAAGATCGATACTGCCTACACGAAAATTAAAGAGACCTTTGGAGAAAGGAGAACCACTTGTATGAATATCAAGAGCTCAGATGGAAACCCAGTTCTAAGCAAAGAAGGGAAAGCAGAAAGGTGGAAGGAGTATATCGAGGGTCTATACGGGGGCGATTTTCTTAAGGACAATATTATGGAAATGGAAGAGAATGTAGACGAAGATGAAATGGGAGATATGGTTCAAATGGCTCTGAGCACTGTGAGACTTAACTTCTGAGGTCATCAGTCGCCTAGAACTTAGAACTACTTAAACCTAACTAACCTAAGGACATCACACACATCCATGCCCGAGGCTGGATTCGAACCTGCGACCGTAGCGGTCGCGCGGTTCCAGACTGTAGCGCTTAGAACCGCTCGGCCATCCCGGCCGGCAAATGGGAGATATGATACTGCGTGAAGTGTTTGACAGAGCACTGAAAGACCTGAGTGGAAACAAGACCCTGGGAGTAGACAACATTCCATTAGAACCACTGACGGCCTTGGGAGAGCCAGTCATGACAAAACTCTACCATCTGGAGAGCAATACATATGAGACAGGCGAAATACCCTCAGACTTCAAGAAGAATATAGTAATTCCAATCCCAAAGAAAGCAGGTGTTGGCAGATGTGAAAAGTATCGAGCTATCAGTTTAATAAGCCACAGCTGCAAAATACTAACGCCGATTCCTTACAGACGAATGCAGAAACTGGTAGAAGCCGACCTCGGGGAAGATCAGTTTGGATTCCGTAGAAATGATAGAACACGTGAGGCAATAGTGACCCTACGACTTATCTTAGAAGCTAGATTAAGGAAAGGCAAACCTACGTTTCTAGCATTTGTAGACTTATAGAAAGTTTTGACAATGTTGATTGGAATACTGTCAAATTCTGAAGGTGGCAGCGGTAAAATACAGGAGCGAAAGGCTATTTACAATATGTGCAGAAACCAGATGGCAATTATAAGAGTCGAGGGGTATGAAAGGAAAGAAGTGATTGGGAAGGGAGTCAGACAGGGTCGTAGCCTATCCCCGATGTTATTCAATCTGTATATTGAGCAAGCAATAACGGAAACAAAAGAAAAGTTCGGAGTAGGTGTTAAAATCCATGCAGAAGAAATAAAAACGTTGAGGTTCGCCGATGACATTGTAATTCTGTCAGAGACAGCAAAGGACTTGGAAGAGCAGTTGAATGGAATGGACAGTGTCTTGAAACAAAACGAGAATAATGGAATGTAGTCGAATTAAGTTGGGTGATGCTGAGGGGATTAGATTAGGAAATGAGACACTTAAAGTAGTAAAGGAGTTTTGGTATTTGTGGAGCAAAATAACTGATGATGGTCGAAGTAGAGAGGATATCAAATGTAGACTGGCAATGGCAAGGAAAGCGTTTCTGAAGAAGAAAAATTTGTTAACATCGAGTATAGATTTAAATGTCAGGAACTTGTTTCTGAAAGTATTTGCATGGAGTGTAGCCATGTATGGAAGTGAAACGTGGACGATAAATAGTTTAGACAAGGAGAATAGAAGCTTTCGAAATGTGGTGCTGTAGAAGAATGCTGAAGATTAGATGGGTAGATCACATAGCTAATGAGGAGGTATTGAATAGAATTGGGGAGAAGAGGAGCTTGTGGTTCAACTTAACTAGAAGAAGGGATCGGTTGGTAGGACATGTTCTGAGACATCGAGGGATCACCAATTTAGTATTGGAGGGCAGCGTGGATGGTAAAATCGTAGAGGGAGACGAAGAAATGAATACATTAAGCAAATTCAGACGCATGTAGGCTGCAGTAGGTACTGGGAGATGAAGAAGCTTGCACAGGATAGAGTAGCATGGAGAGCTGCATCAAACCAGTCTCAGGACTGAAGACCACAACAACAACAATACCATGAACCTATGCCTCCGAGAAGTGTTATGCCCAAACTGCCCTGCGTCTATTCATTGCCTACTGTTCGTATTCAGATGGTTCTCGAGGCAGTAACGTTTTTCCGTTTATCGATACTGTGAACCGTGACGCATTTGAGAAGCCAATCCGTTGTCAGTCAGTAGTAATCAAATTTCAGTTCTTCCAAGTTAATTCTTTTTCTCTGCCGTTTCAGTGTTGTTATTGTGGACGGTAACACTGGACGCTGCTTCATACTGTCATATCAAGAAGTTCAAATGGTTCAAGTGGCTCTGAACACTATTGCACTTAACATCTGTGGTCATCAGTCCCCTAGAACTTAGAACTACTTAAACCTAACGAACCTAAGGACATCACACACATCCATGCCCGAGGCAGGATTCGAACCTGCGACCGTAGCGCTCACGCGGTTCCAGACTGAAGCGCCTAGAACCGCACGGCCACACCGGCCGGCCATATCAAGAAGTGTTTGTTGAACTGTGTAAATAGATCATGCCAGCTGGGCTTCATGCACCACCATACTCGATGTTCGCAGCGTGTGTTGATGGATCTCCACAATTTTCATTATGTTTTCTCACGATTATGTAGATACTGCCCACTACAGTACTTCCACAACGGGGACAAACGAATGACGAACAAGCTGCCCTGTTCAGCAAATACTACCCTTTCTCTTTTGACCAAATAGCTATTAATAATGTCTTCTTCCAAAGCACAAAGTTCGTTTCACGTAATGTCACCATTGTGGGCAGTGTTTATACATAGCCTTTCAGTTGTTTTCATGTATCTACTTCTCCATTGTGCATAAGCTGACCAACGTTGTGTGCTGTGCACTTAATATCTAGGATACCGAACGATCACGTAGGTAGTTTTGTGGGGTAACGCAAACCAAAGACTGCGGTTTATTGGCACAACACTTAGAAATTGTTGCAGGTTTACGAATGAGACTGCTTACACTACGATTGTCAGCCCACTTTTGAGCTCTGCGATGCGGCATGGGATCCGCATCAGACAGGATTGACGGAGGACATAGAAAAAGTCCAAAGCATGGCAGCTCGTTTTGTACTATGACGAAATAGGGGAGAGAATACCACGGATATGATACGCGAATTGTGGTGACAGTCACTAAAACAAAGATGTTTTTCACTACCACAGGAACTTTTCACGAAATTTCAATCTCCAACTTACTCCTGAGATTGAGATAATATTTTTTTTTGGCGCCCACCTACATAGTGAGAAATTATCATCACAATAAAATAAGAGAAATCAGAATTCGCACGGATAGACTGAAGAGTTCGTTCTTCCCACAGCCTGTGCGAGAGTGGAACGGTAGAGCAGTAGCTTAAAGGTGTTTCGATGAACCCCCTGCTAGGCACTGAATTGTGTATTGAGAGTAATCATGTAGATGTAGATGTAGATAACTCTTGCAACGTTGACAGAGGCGACTCATTGTGCTCAGCATTCCGTATCAGTAGCATTTGTCACTGAATTAATTCACTCTTCTCATTAGATATTTTGGAAGATATATGTGTGTCTCTCTGAGGACGTAAAACATCGTTTAAAACATATACTCCGAGGTAACGTAATATCAAGGCTCGAACAGTCTATTACTGATTTCCTAATTGTTGTGTACATAGGTCCGCGTAGTCAGCGCGTACACAACTTTCCCACTAGAGCGCGCCCAGCTAAGCACAACAGCGTAGGCGCAGCGCTCGTCCGTCTCCGCACTACGAGATGGCACTGTCTTAGAGACGGACCAAATTCTGCTTCCGCCGATCCGCGTATTAATATGTAACGCAGCCAATGAGATTGCTGCTGACGTAGAGCCTTTCCTCCTCGCGGATCACACTCGCGCAGTGATACCTGAACGCGCGAGGTATTATAACGAGTGTACAGACCTCCGATTAGTCAGTCTGCATTAGTCTGTAGTCAAGTTTCAGTCTGTGCGTAATAAGATTACCATATTCCTATACACAGCCATGAAGATAAGTGTATAGACACTTTTTTCAAGTATCAGAGACATGTGAGAATAAGATTAACGTACCAAGACCAAAGGAACTTCAGATTGTCAATTGTAAACAGCATCCAGAATCAAGTTACGTAATATCTCTGATTTTTATTATTTTAATAAATGTGTGTGAAAATTAATCAAGTTCTGTTTAAAGTTGGTCACCGTCAATCTGCTACTCTAAGCGTGCAAGTGGCATTTCTATCGTCTGACCTAACGACAGAAGATAAACACGCCACGATAAGACCACGAGACATATTGCTGACACTCGCCTACTTCGTTAGAGCGACAAGTCAAATAATGTGATGGTTTGTGTACCGAAGGTCTTACAGTACGCACACCACACTAAGTGTGACTAAACTACCAAAAATTTCAAATACACAACAGTTTCACTGCTTTGGCATACCTAATCCTGTATCAGAGAGTAACAATCGTTTTCTGAAGCCAGTACACTGTTTTAGGTGTCTGTGTTTTTGTGAAAAAGTGTGTTCATCCTGTGCATTAGATTCTACAGTATTCAGGAAAAGCAGTAGATATTTATATTGGAAAAACAATGAGCTCCGATTTGTGACTTCGGTAGTGTCATTGCTGCACAGTGTCACTTACACGTATACGACGCTGGTGTTAGTTCGCAGGTCTCACTGCGCACTTATCCTAAATTTCGCTGCGTAATAAAGGAAAAATAGCAAGGTCTGCGACGTGAGAAATATTGTTGCGGACTAATTCTGCTCACGTGTATTCTTTTTTACAAACGGAGTGCTATAAAGGGCTGCTTGCGAGCGAGCAAACAACATTAACCGAATACAGAGCAAAGTAATTTCGCCACTTATCTGGATTCTCCATTACGCTCACTCTGTGACACCAGAGAATGTAATCTTTGTGATGCTATCCACAAATTCGAATGACAAACGTAAAACAAAGGCGACTAAACAAATACTTCCATTTACGCCACACGTAGTTGTTCTTTTCACGTGAAGGAAGATTACAGAAAGCCATTAACTCAGAAGTGTAAGGCTTTGTGTTATTTTCCTCTCGTGTAATCCTATTATATAAGCATGTGGATATGATGTCTGTTCTTTCAGACATGTCCGAATACCGGCCATGACCTTCTTCTTCTGTGCGGATGCACACATATTCCCGAAACTCTTACGGTACTAGGTTAAAATGCCTTCCATGTGTTGAGGTGGGACACTACGAATGTGGTGTGTGGACGTACAAGGTGAGAAATTGGGTCTCGCGGCAGGCGTACGCGAGATAGTCCCAGCTGTCTCACCATGCTCTGTTCCCTCCGTGGTTCAGCTGGATAGAGCGTCTGCCATGTAAGCGGGAGATCCCGGGTTCGAGTCCCTGGCGGGGCACACTTTCGCCTGTCCCCCTTGATATATATCAACTCCCGTCAGCAGCTGAAGGTGTTAATATAATTCTAATTTTATTATATAAGCATTAAATTTAATGGTACCGAATAGTCTTACATTTATAAGAAAGTAAACAAGTTTCAGTAACTGACTGTTCCGTTGGTTATTGGTAGACTACTCTATACACTTTGAATGAAAACTCCACGACTATAATATTCTACATATTACTGCTGATTTGCTAGTGTAGTGCGCTTTTCCATTCATCGAGTAATCTAGTTTAATCACACACTGTAAGTTTTTATGGTCAACATTTACTTCAAATTGCCGGGCTGGAAAGCCTCGACCGCTACATGAAACTATTTTCTGATATTTAGTCCATGACTGTGGGGGACATCTTCGGAGATAAAACAGCAGAAACATTAAACACTCAAGGGTCTCCCGATCCTATAGAGGTGTATAGAGAGGAGTACCATCTGTCACGCGATGCCGAATGCCTCATTGTCTTCGGTGGTGCATTCGCTGTCGATTAAAAGTAAGGAAAGTCAGGAACCAAATGTTATGTAACTGAATTCCCTTTCTTTAATGTTACAACTGAGATTGTGTTTGTACATCTCTGTCGCATCTACTTAAGCACGCATTCAGTAAGAGCAGTGTTTTATCCAAGACAACTGCAGGTGGTGGCTCACGTCGGGGCCAATGATCGTCACTTTCGATCAGAAGCGGTAAAGGCTGCCAGTCTTGCTTCCGAGATGAAAACAGAGCTGGCCATTTCCAGCATTGTCGATGGGACCAATTGCGGACCTCTGGTACAGAGCTGAGTGAAGCGTCTGAAATAGAGGCTCAGACGGTTCTGCGACCGTTTAGGCTGCAGATTCCTTGACTGGCGCCAAAGGGTGGTTGGGTTTCGGATTCTGCAGAATATGTCAGGACTCCACTATACACAGGAGGCGGCTACACGGATAGCAGGGGCTGTGTGGCATGGAGTGAGTGGTATTTTAGGTTAGAGTGTCTCGGGAAAACACAAAAAGGGCTTCAGTCACAAAGGGTGCAGGCCGAACACAGGAAGAACATAGTTACAGGAACCATCGGTGTAACAGTTGTAAATTGTCGTTGCTGTGTTGGGAAAGTACCAGAGCTGCATTGATGCTCAAATTGTTATAGGCACTGAAAGCTGGCTAAAGCCTGATATAAGCTCAACCGAAATTTTTGCGAAGGACCCAACGGTGTTCACAAAGTATAGGCTAAACACGGTTGGCGGTGGCGTGTTTGTTGCTGTTAGACGGGATTTATCCTGTCGCGAAATCGATATAGATATTTCCTGTGAGTTAGCATGGACAGAGGTCATTGTTGACAACCGGGATAAAATAATCATTGGATCCTTTTACCGACCTCCCAGTGCAGATGATACAATTGCGGAAAGGTTCAAAGGAAACATGAGCTTGATTTTAAACACGTACCCGGCTCATACGCTTATAGTTGGTGGTGACTTTAATTTATCCTCTATATGTTGGCTAAAATACATGTTTAATTCCGGAGGTACGCATAAAACAAAATCCGAAATTGTGCTAAACGCATTGCCTGAAAATTTTTTCGAGCAGTTACTTCATGAGCCCACGTGAACAGTAAACGGCTGTTAAAACACAGTTGACCTCTTAGCAACAAATAATCCTGAGTTAGTAACCAGCACCAAAACGGATACATGGATTAGTGAACACAGGACTGTCGTAGCAAGACTGACTGTTGTAACTTACAAAAACTCAAAAAATAAACGAAAGGTGTATCTATTCCAAAAAGTAAATAAAAATTCACTTGACGCCTTCCTGAGAGACAATTAAGTGTAGACTGGGTGTTGTGTGATGTCCTTAGGTTAGTTAGGTTTAAGTAGTCCTAAGTTCTAGGGGACTGATGACCATAGATGTTAAGTCCCATACTGCTCAGAGCCAGTTCAGTGTAGACGAGATGCGGCCTGAATTTAAAGACATAGTATCGGCGGCAGCTGAGAGATTTATACCAAATAAATGAACAAAGACGGAGCTGATGCTCCTTGGTACACAAAACGGGTACACTGGTGCAGAAACTACGAAAAAGCATTCCAAATTTAAAGAGACGCAAAATCCCCAAGATTGGCGATCTATTACAGAACAGAACCTCGACATTTAGAGCGAACTTCAATGAGAGATGCTTACAATAGTTTCCACAACGAAACTTTGTCTCGAAACCCGGCAGGAAATCCAAAGAGATTCCGGGCGTACTGGTATGTAAAGTATGCTAGCGGCAAGACGCAATCAATGTCTTCTCTGCACGATAGCAATAGAGATACTGCCAAAGCAGAATTACTAAACGTAGCCTTCCGAAATGTCTTCACAAAAGAAGACGAAGAAAACATTCCAGAATTCGAATCAAGAACAGCTGCCAACATGAGTAACGTAGAAGTAAATATCGTCGGAGTAGTGAAGCAACTTAAATCACTTAATGAAAGCAAGTCCTCTCGGCCAGACTTTATACTAATTAGGTTCCTTTCGGAGTATGCTGATGCATTAGCTCCGTACTTAACAATCACATACAACCGTTCGCTTGACGAAAGATCCGTACCCAAAGACAGGAAAGTTGCACAGGTCACACCAATATTCAAGAAAGGTATAGCATTAATCCACTAAATTACAGGCCCATATCGTTAACGTCGATATGCAGTAGGATTTTGGAACATATATTGTGTTCGAACATGATGATGGGGTGGACATCGATAAAGTAAAGGCGTTTTTCGTTTTAGCGGAATATTCTCATGAAATTGCAATCATCAATGTTCTCGTACAAATGCGAAAATATTTTGTTCATGCCGACCTACATAAGGAAAAACGATCACCATCATAAAATAAGAGAAATCACAGATATAGGTGTTCGTTATTTCCGCACGCTGTACGAGATTGGAACAATAGAGAATTGTGAAGTTAGTTATATGAAACCTCTGCCAGGCATTTAAATGTGATTTGCAGAATATCCATGTAGACGTACATTATCAAGCGCCCTTTTATAGAGAAGCTGAAGGGTTTTATAACCAACATGACAATTTTAACAGGAAAGGAGAAGGTGTTAGGCTAAATAAATAGTAGATGCCAGCTACGCACGAACACAATAACGGTCGATTACTGTTAATCGAGAGTGTTGACACCAGTCAGGGAAGGGTTCTACCTAACTTTAATCACAGGCCCTCAATCCGGAAGTTTTAACTAAATAATAGTAATAATAACAGCTCCATTTGGCTCACTGACCTGGGGTAATAATTTCAACTGGTCGCTACTTAGGTTACTTGCGTGTCCCTAACCTACCGCAGGCCGGGTAGCCGAGCGGTTCTAGGCGCTACAAAAAATGGTTCAAATGGCTCTGAGCACTATGCGACTTAACTTCTGAGGTCATCAGTCGCCTAGAACTTAGAACTAATTAAACCTAACTAACCTAAGGACATCACACACATCCATGCCCGAGGCAGAATTCGAACCTGCGGCCGTAGCGGTCGCTCGGTTCCAGACTGTAGCGCCTAGAACCGTACGGTCACTCCGGCCGGCTAGGCGCTACAGTCTGGAATTGCGCGACCGCTACGGTCGCAGGTTCGAATCCTGCCTCGGGCATGGATGTGTGTGATGTTTAGGTTTAAGTAGTTCTAAGTTCTATGGGACTGATGACCTCAGAAGTTAAGTCCCATAGTGCTCAGAGCCATTTGAACCTAACCTACCTCAATAATTCAGCCTTCGAGAGTGGACCTACATTTTAATGTAGCATCTTTGCCGAAACTTCAGAGGTGAAGGCTATATCAAAGACGGTCTGAAAATTCCACAGTCGGACCGGGTTTCAGTACCGAGACCTCTCCGTTTTAAGATTCACGCTTCACCAATTGATTACCAGTTTCGAGCTTAAAGCGAAGTAGTCAGGTTCCATTTACCCCACAGAGATATTCTCCGAGAAATTTCCATCGGGAGAATTATCTGATAAATGGATCTGCCACTGATTAAGCGATGTGTTACAGACGGAGCTGCGTTCCCTGCTCGTGTCTTATAGAAACTTCGTTTTAAAAAATGTGGACAGCCGAAAGCGTTCACCGTCCCAGAAGGTGACATGAATCTGTCTCTTGTGACGCTGCACTAGCCTCGTCACAGTTCTAGAAATAGTCAGATGAATATCTTTGCAAAGCCACAGTGATTAACATTATTTCTCAGTAGGAGAGAGGAACATTTCGTATCCTGTTTTGTCTTTAAGGTTCTAAAACGCGGTAGGGACTGCTGGCACGCCTTTAGAAGCGTTTCCGTGTCAGCGTAACTTCATTTTTACTATGGTGCCCTGAAAAGTAACATATCTTGCAAAGTTACTATGAATTTTGTAAAAAGTTATTCAATGAGTTAATCATCCAGAATACTGACATAACACTATTTACAGGACTTTTCGTAAAACACGTCACGTGCCTTTTCTGAGCTGACTGAGCCTTACTGTTGAAGGAACAACTATCAGACCCGGCTTCCTGACTGGGGAGTGCATTATTTGCGGCGAGAGAGACCGCCGTACCTTTGTGACGATTGTGGGAGTGGTAGAAGTTGTAGGTGATCAGAAGTGAAGTGCACGCAATATTATATGTCCTAAAGCTGTGTTGACGTCGGGCTAGAGGAAGGGACAACGATGCAACGATAGTGGTGCGGGCTCCCTTTTTGACGGGACAGCGCGACAGGGGAGGTACAGTTTGAAACTTCTTTTTTTTAATGATTGTGTCTGTACTTAAATTGCTGATAGACTGAGACCCACAATATCCTAGTGCAACGCAATCTGACTGCTCAAAAAAAAAAAAAAAAAAAAAAAAAAAAAAACCTGACTTCAAGTAAATAATTCAAAAGAATGGCCATGACTAAAAAGATATCTTAACAATAACCTACACATTTCATTAATCGCTTACCTCACAAAAATCTTCATTACGCGAACTACTGCAATACAGCGAGGACCAATGTTGCCAGCTAAATGAAAGATTCTAACTACTAAAGTCACTAACTACTGACAGGCATAAGGTTAGCAAAGGAAAGATTTTGTTGCAAACCAAATAATCTTACAATGAAATGAACACCCTTTGCTGCTTACAGGCGTTGACAAACGTCAACAGGGACAGATGAAAATGTGTGCCCCGACCGGGACTCGAACCCGGGATCTCCTGCTTACATGGCAGACGCTCTATCCATCTTTTTTTTATGGAACCGCTGCAGGAGCAGGACGACGGGTAGGGCAGGGGTCGACACCCGAAGCCTGGCCATCCCGCCGCCACGCCCAAGCAACGTGTTCGAGGATCGAAGGATCAGGAAGAGGATGTAGTGGGTTGGTCTATGTTGTTTCATTTATTTATTTCTTTAATTTTTATAACATTTTTAATTTTTTTTAAAATATTGCTATTTCATTTTGTATTGTATTTATAGACTTATTTTTGTTTCATTACAAAAAAAAGATCCCACAACTGCCGTAACCGAGGGTCCGAGTCGTCTTCTCGTCTTTTGGGAGGGGTTTCCCCCTATTCCGTCCGTAGAGGATCAATATGCTCCAGGATTCTTCTTCATTTTCAGCGTCTCATACCCGGAACGCCCCTGTGAGCAGGAAGATCCTCAAATAATGAACCTAAATAATTTGCGAAACGGGTTCCGTACTTAGGGTGGCGGCTGAAAGCTGCATGTGTCGTCATCAATAGTGACCAAAAGTCCAGTGTGCCTTTGGGAGCATCGCAAAATATGTAGCAAACGGCCGTGCCTTTTAGCCACTTAACGGCGTTCGTCCTGGTTGATGGAAAGTATACGCCGTCGGGGCGCAATACATCATCAGGGGAGATAGACTCCGGCAATCGCCGCAAGAGTAATGCCAGCATGCGCTGCGTCAGTAGCCAGCACTCGCTGGTCGCGGCACGCGTCAGACGGTGTGCATCCGAGTCAGCGACTGAGCATGTTGGACACAAGGGGTCGTCCGTCAGATGTATGGAATGTAAACTCTGACGAGTAGCGAACTTCCCATTCACAACCACGTACCACAATGAACGCACCGTCGTAGGTAGGAAAGGCGTGTGTACCGCCCGCCACACCGTGTTCCAGGCAACTTCAGGATTTTTGTGGGCGACCGTATTTACGGGTTGCTGCTGTTGATAGAGGGGATAATAGTCTTTCGTGCAGGGCTTCCGTCTCGTCGGAAGTTCTGACCGTAAGTAGCTGAAGTCAATCAAGAACTCTCTGATGTGGGTGAGTGCCGGTGAAATGTATCCTACTGAAACCGGGGGATGCAGAGAGTGTGGTGCCACTTCCGCTATCAGGGTGCCCGTCAGAGTGGCGCGGGCAGAGGTCCACGTGCGACCCGTAGTGTTGAGATAAAGCGACCGCGCACGGTTATGTACGTGAATTAAACCGATACCGCCCGCCCGCTGCGGCAGTGTCAGGATGGCGTATCGTACTTTAAAAACAAGACCGGTGCTCACGAAATGTCCATGTGCTACTTGAAATCTGTCGGCCATCGTAGCCGTCAAGGGAAGGACTTGCGCAAAATAGTTCAGTTTTTAGACAAGATAGGTGTTGACATAACGTGTTCTGAGGAGCATATCCAAGCGACGCAATTTGTTGTCCTGCAGCAGAGCACGTGTCTGGTGTAGAAGCCGGCGGTACGTAGCCGCCGCCGTGCGGCGTACATTGCTATAGAATTGCACTCCTAAACACTTGAGTACGGGCACCTTGTCAAAGGGCACCGCCGTTACGTGGGAAAGCCCCCCCTCCCTCCGACATCCATGTATTTTGTCTTCTTCACGCTGATGACGCTCCCAGCGACCGCCCCGTACTGGCGTAGCCACTGTAGCGCCATATGCATTTCATCCTCTGATCTCGCCAGGAACACCACGTCATCGGCGAATGGACCAGAACGAAAGGTCACGTCCCGCATGGAAATACCAGTTAATCGCTGCCGTAGACCATGTAAAGCTGGTTCAAGCGCTGCCACAAACAATATAACCGACAGGGGGCACCCTTGCCGCACTGACCGTCCAACAACAATGTGACCAGACTGATAATCGTTGACCATCATGCGGGAGCGCGCTCCGTGGACCAGTCGAAGGACCACCTGTGCAGACTTTGGAGAGAGGCCCATGTGTTGCAAAACTGCGCGTAAGAAACTGTGGTCGACGCGGTCGAATGCGTGGTCAAAATCTACGGCGACAAGGGCGCCTCGTATTTTGCAGGCCGCCGTCAAAGCAATTACGTCGCGGTATGCTCCTAACGCCGTATGAATGTTGCTGACACCACCTAAAAATATCTGATCAGTGTGGATGGCTTTCCCGATAGCGGTGTGCAGACGCGCGCGGAGGATGCGGGCGAAGATCTTGTAGTCTTTGTTGAGGAGTGTGAGTGGACGAAAGTCCTGCCACCTACAGCCACCATTCGGTTTCGGTACTGGGATCAAAATTCCGTCTGTGAATTCTGTGGGGACAGTAAAATCAGGGTGGATCAGGTCTTTAAACATTTGGAGCCACTTGTCGCCCATAAGGTCGTAAAAAGTGCGGTAGAATTCCAGGGGTAAACCGTCCGGTCCAGGCGACTTGTTCGGTGCTCCAAGTGCCAAGGCTGATGTCAGCTCGTCGGATGTAATGGATAACAGCAGACTATCATCGGGTGCCACGTCCCGAGGGGCGGGAAAATCGTGCAGCAGCTCGTCATAATCACGTACGTTTCGCGGATCTTCCATGTACAAGGTCCCATAGTGTCTGGCGAACGTGTGCGCTATGTCCGTTTGTGTCACTGCGCGGCCGCCCTCCTCCGTGTTTACCGTCGTAATGAGCTGACGTTTGCGGTGGCGCGTCTCCCGCACAATGTGATAGACTGATGCCGTTTCGTTGGGGATACAGTCTTGCACTCGCGCACGAATGCGGACACCTTCTAGCTGCTCTGCCCTGGTGCAAAGTAGACGAGCTTTGATGCGTTGTACGGACATCTGACGTTCGGGAGACGGCGGTTGCGTCGCCAGCTCACGCAGCGCTGTATAGTAAAATTCCGACGTTGCCCTTTGCAATTCGTTGTCATTGGCAATCCTCTCAAGAAGATGAAATCACACATTTCTTCGTTTGTCCTTCTGTTCAGTTGTGAGGTCTTACTGCACCATTTTGGCACAAACGTATCGCATGTGCAAAATTTCGGTCAAAATCTGATGTACAATGAACGTTGATGATGGTGATGATTGGTCTGTGGGGGCGCTCAACTGCGCTGTCATCAGCGCCCATATAAAGTCCCAATTTTTAAACAATCCAGTTTCTTTACCTAATACAATCTAGTCACCGGTCACCGGCACGAATGATGATGATGAAATTACGAGACAACACAAACACCCAATCCCCAGGCAGAGAAAATCCCCAACCCGCACAGGAATCGAACCCGAAACCCCGTGATCCAAAGGCAGCAACGCTCGCCACTAGGCCACGAGATACGGACAATTTACAGTGAAAGTGCTTAAAAGGTAACCGATCATCTCTATCGCTCTACGTCCGCCTGATCTGACAAGAGCAAGAATACGGCTGACGCTTTCGTCCGTTTTTGAAGCTGAAGGTCTCCCTGAGCGAGGTTCTTCCAAAAATGATGTGTGCCAGTGAAAAACTTGTGCTCTTGATGAAGAATGTTCCTCAGAGTCCGGTTTCACCTATTCAAAGGCCACGCTAGCGTATTCTTCAAGTTTAACAGAAAACATGGCATAATAATTCCGCTGCTCCATTTTCGTAACACACGACAAATACAGAGCTTCACTGATGGCGCTCTCAAAAATCAATTATGTCTGTACGGAGCTGAAACTCAGACTAAACATGTGGAAGGATTAAAACACTCGTCCATACAAGTAGAACAACACGGCGTTGCCAGATCGCTCTCAGTATTGTCAGTGTCATTACTTCTCTAACACAGGACTTGAGCTAAAAGTACTATTGGGTGTTAGAGTTGTGGTGTGACCATCATATATCACTGAGTGGTACTTCATTACTTTTCTGCTCTCTCTGGCTGTGTTTGTGGGGAGAATAGAGCTTGCTAAGTCAGGAAGAGGGTTTGAAACTCTCTTGTTAAGAAACGGGTGTTCGTCCTGCGCCACAGCCTGATCACAGGTCAGTAACAGAGCTAGCGGAGGGAAATACGTCCCCAGGGCCCTGAAGCGGCTGAGCTGAGCCTCTGCCCTAGGCTTTGGCCGCAAGTACGGCTTTCTCCTTTGAAGGCAGCTGCCGCTGAGCCACTGAAAGTCCGTGAAGTATAATTGTGCGTGGATAATTCATCTCTTTGTAGGCAAATCTAAGAAAAGGCTTCGATAGCACTGCTCGGACACCGTAAGAAAATCCGTCACCTGCGATCCAAATCTTGTTGTCTAATCACCTAAGTCTTTCCCGCCACAGTACCTAGGCGTGAAGGTCTCAGCAAATGAGGGAAAAGCATCTGGTAGCCGATACAAAACTCTGGGAAATAGTGTAAGAAGCAGGGTGTAGAATAAATGTATCCGTGTGTAGCACCCAGTATTTCGCTCTGTAAAGCTAACTCTTAACAATATTGTGTCTCCTATTAATTTAGTATAAGAGGAAGGAAGTTCATATGCATTGTGCAAACCAAATATTGGAAAATATCTTCAGGGTTCCCCTGTATTCACGTAGATAAAACGGATTTCTCAGTGTGGCAATGGCTGGGTAGCCTCATACCATACAGATTGTTTGAAATGTCGGTAGTTGGAATTCGATACAGGAAAGCTTGAGCTCTTACCGTCCTGTCGTGGAGGGTGAGATACCTCCTGCAGCGAAGGGAAAGAGATCTTTAGTCCTGGCGCTGATTGGAGCCGATGTTTAGCTAGTTTTTCAGTACGTGTCACATTTTTCATTAATGTCATCCACTTTCTGAGCAACTCACAATTTGCAGGATTTGCTACGCAACTTGTTTTACCTAATTAATTTATTGTTCTGTAGGTCTTGTACTCGTTTATTTTTCGTTTGATAGATGCAAAATTCGGAACGTTTTCACAGTAGTTATCCACGTAGATGACGCACCTTTCCGTAGACACCAAGTGTAGCGGGACATTCGTGATTTAATTGAGCTTCCAGAGAGCTTTGTTACAGTATTGTAACGGTCTTTGAGATCATTCTGTTTATCGGTTTCTCAGTCAACAAATGGCTCTGAGCACTATGCGACTTAACTTCTGACGTCATCAGTCGTCTAGAACTTAGAACTAATTAAACCTAACTAACCTAAGGACATCACACACATCCATGCACGAGGCAGGATTCGAACCTGCGACCGTAGCGGTCGCTCGCTTCCAGACTGTAGCGCCTAGAACCGCACGGCCACTCCGGCCGGCCTCTCAGTCAACATTACGATACTTCACGTTCATTTCGCTGGATACTTATTTCTGTTATTTCATTGTGGAACGAGTCGCGTTCTCAGAGAAAAACAAATAATTTATGAAACTTAGACGTAATTTTGAATCTGAGACCAAACTATTGTCCTATAACTGACTCTGGTTAGACAACCCTCTGGTAACAGATACTAGAATAGACCCTACATTCTTAACTTGTTTGCCTCATTGTGATGGTTATCTGTTGCATAGCAGATGGTAAATTTTGATCCGTTATTATGAACTATGATTTACGAGCAATGCAGAGTATTATGGAGGCAAAGAAAGGTATGCAGGCCAAGTTCTGCTCCTGTAGACCCTGATGTAGGATATCCGAAGAAGTATTGTTCATGTGGACGGTGCGCGGGGACCATCATAAAAGCGAATGTTCAGAGTAAATAATTAATCAAATTTACTACCATTGCCAATATATTTAGTACGTGCTTGTTCTGTGACAACTTATTTAATCATTTGTGGTCAGATCGTATACAGGGCTATAAACATTCACACGATACAACACTGCTAAACAGATCAGAGCTTTAGCTAACTTCTCATTATAGTGGCTTATTTTTAATAACAAGAAATACCGTCACAATATGGTATACATGAGTCAGACATACACCTCGAGGAAAGAAGGGTGATCCGGCATGTGCAGGACGATGTATGTTGTTGGCACTTCCAAGGTAAATACAACAAAGGTTTTTGTATAGCACATGAGCGTTTCAGTAGGGACAGTGTGCTGACATTGATAACATTAGCAACATAAAAGGCGAATGCGCCCAAGCGAATGTTTTTTTTTCGGGTGGCAGTCTTAAGTTACAATAGATAGATATCAGTCCCAAGAGATGCTGGTCAAAAAAACAGAATGTGCAAGATTTGATAATGTGATTTTTCGTACGATCTCAATGGTGTGCTTTTCCGGCATTCACTTACATCCTGGGACGTTTGTGATACGTGACTTCGTCGTAAGAAGCAAGCTGGCATTTCAACGTGGATTGTTAGCACTGTACGTTGCAAGTTTAATGTTCTGATCTTGGAATTTCTATGAGTGAAGTGCACCTGCGGTATTTTCTGCCTCGTGGCCGTTTACGCTCCAGTTATCTGCCCTGGTCGTTAGCGTAGTTTGTAGGCAGTGTGCCTTTTCCTCTTCGTGTTGTTGCTGTCCAGCACGGCATGTAGTTCGACAGCCCTTTAAGTTGTTTGGTTCATATTTGCTTAGAATGGTTATTGTTCCCCTGGCTATTTTTAGACATCAATTTCTGGAGGCGTAGCGCTGTTCGTGTTCTCGTCCTCGGCCGATATTCTCCATCATTGTGCCGTTGGTAGTACAGAAGGGAATTGGTTAAAGTGTTGGTCGGTCCTTGGGCCGTCTGTAGTTTTAGTTGCCGTCCGATTACCTAACTTCAACTCTTGCCTGCCTGTCTCACCTCACCTTACGTTTGAGCTACCTTCTCAGGCCGACCATTCATTTCTGAGCACTACTTATTCTGTTTGTTTCAATTTGTGATTTTCATTTTAGTTGAAGTATTGTGTGAAGTCTTTGGCCGTGTATTAATTCAGTTTTGTAAAATTTGACACAAAGGCCTTCAGCCGTGTTAGATTAAAATTTTGAGCATTGATTTTTTTTTTTAATTTTTTCTTACAAATTGTTCTATCTGAAATTGTTTGTAATCCAGGCCCTAAGCCGTTCGTTATTCCATGTGTTACTTGTGGCCTTCAGCTTAGTATTTGCGTAAACCCCTTAATAAGGCACTCAGCCATGTGTATTCTTGACAGGAAATTTTTTCTAATAAGAAGCAAGGGGTTTACATTATTCATCTGACTTGTTGTCCAGGCCTTCAGCCGTTGTTTCAAATTTGTTTGTGGCCTTCAGCCGTGCAGTAAGCAGGTTTCGGTCGTTCTGTTGTAGTATAAAGAGAAATTTTATTGGTTAAAAACACTGTTTATTAATGTGCCTTATTTATAGTTGTTCTTCAGACGTGTAGTGTAGGCCTTCAGCCGTTGATTGTTTTCATTGTGTGCTTTGAAAAAATACCTTCCATTTTTTTTAAATTGCTTTTGATTTCTAAGCCAGGCCTTCAGCCGTTCTTGTGTTTGCTGTGTGGTTTTGGGCCTTCAGCCCAGAGAGCATCTCAAGTTTTCTTTAACTGGATGTTCAGCTGTATTGTCTAATTGTGATCATTTAAGCCAGTGAGTAAATAAGTAGTTCTTAAAAATATAAATTTGTATGTTTGATTGTGCAACTCACAGTAACTGCTTAAGGCCCAATCCACAACCTTAATCTTATCCT
The DNA here is from genome assembly GCF_021461395.2 of Schistocerca americana. Classification (NCBI taxonomy): domain Eukaryota; kingdom Metazoa; phylum Arthropoda; class Insecta; order Orthoptera; family Acrididae; genus Schistocerca; species Schistocerca americana. Next base: position 437,406,833 of record NC_060124.1, on the reverse strand, counting down.
GTGCGCTCTCTGACTACCTACCAACCGAGTTTCCATAGAACGTCATCCTTTCGTTGATTACTACTTCTTTTTCTTGCGGTAAACTCCCCATTGGCAATCCCCTCCTGGAGACCGGGATAGTATTCCGGAATGTTTTACCAATAGAGAGACCATCATGACACTTCTTCAATTACAGGCCATATGTCCTGTGGATACACATTATGTGCCTTTAATGCAGTGGTTTTCACTGCCTTCTGCATCCTCATGCCGTTGGCCATTGCTGATTCTTCCGCCTGAAGGGGCAGCTTCCCACCCCTATGACAAGAGAGAGTGTCCTGAATGTCCGCTCCGCCGCCCTCTTTGACAAGGCCGTTGGGAGAATAAGTGTGACTTCTTATGCCGGAAGTCTTCGGCCACCAATGTTGATTATTAATCAAAATTAGCGGCGGGATTCGAACCCGGGACCGCAGACGTTTGAATTATGAATCAAAGACACTACCCCTAGACCACAGATAATAGAGAAACATAAATAATGCGTTTAGCATTATTAATGCAACATAATGTTCGGAAACCACGTGGTGACTGTTTGTGTTCTTTATCGTAGGTTATTTATTAAATAATTACGTTGTAATACAGTATGCGAACAAAAAGACTTTTCGGAAAGTGGAGAACAGATGACTCTAACAGTATATTTAAATGGAGATCACATATTAAATGAATATTGGCGCAAATAAAGTGTGCCTCGTGCTACATTTGAAAGGTATACTTAAAATAAAAAACAGAAAAGCAGAAAACCTTTGAGCACAGGAGAGTGTTTTCCAAAAAGCTGAAAAGGAATTGTAAGAGCACATTCTTACATTTGAGCTAATCGTGTTCGGTTTAAACATGTAGGACATGAGAAAATTTGCGCTGCACATTGAAGAAGGAAAAGGGTTGACCCGTAATATCAATACTGGAGAAGCTATGGCAGGCCAAATGCGGGCTGCGGGTATCCATCCGAGAAATATCGTAAAATCCGGCGGAAATGATGAAAACTTCAAACAAAACTTCCATAGGCGAGCCTAGCCTAGCAATCTGTAAGCTGAGTAGCAGTCCATGCTAAAAGTACAGGTAAGAGAAGCAGCTCTATTTCTTGGAAGGAAGTGTTCTTCAATCTCTGCAGGAAAGCCACAGTAGAAAACCATTGGTTTGGCGAATTGTACAATAAAAATCGAATGGAAGACGCGATCACCTGCAAGAAAAGCAAATTGTGGATTCATGAAAAGTGTACAGGAGTGGGAAAAGAGTGAAAACGTTATGCTGCCGTGCATGCAAATAGTAACGCAAGAAACTTCCTGGCAAGTGCTCTACCAACTGAGCTACCTAAGCACGACTGATGCCATTCGAGGAGACGAGGTACTGGCGGATTTAAAGTTGTGAGGAGGGGGCGTGAGTCGTGCTGGAGTAGCTCAGTCAATGGAGCACTTGCCCGCGAAAGGCAAAGGTACCGAGTTCGAGTCTCGGTCCGGCACACAGTTTTAATCTGCCAGGAAGTTTCATATCAGCGCACACTCCGCTGTAAAGTGAAAATTTCATTCTAATAACGCAAGAACTTAAATATGAAACATTTCCTAATAGTTAGACTAATACATGTCTGCAAGTTCAAGGGCATAGTTTATAGGGATGGGATAATTTATCCACAGCACTGCTACAAATTAGGAAATTACATTCTCAGTTTATTTCTGTGGTATCATCCGAAGATTACAGCAGCGCACCAAAATCAACAATGCTCATCGATACCGCAGACTTTAGCCGTGTCTCGCTGCAATCCGCAACGACGAATGGGAGAGGCTGAAGAAGACCTGCCCGCTCAGTCAGCACAGCAGGGTCCTCGCATGGAGGTCAACAGAGAGCGAAGCACCGAAACGCTCTGTCTGTGACGCCGGAAATGCATATTCTCCTATTTCCATCTGTTGCACCGCAAATTTTTTTCCTTATTTTGTTACTTGAAGATATAACATTTCTGTGTCTTTGTATATTGTAATTGTTTTACTATTTGTATATATATGCGTTTATGTCGATGTGTAATTGGTTTGTTTTGTGAATATTATTTGTATTTATACGCTGGGTCTGGCCTAGGGAAAACTATGCTATCGAACGAATACATCGATAGGTCGTATGGAGAACCAAAGTGCTTAGGATCTTTGGTAGTGTTAACTCTGCCGCGTGGAGCGCGGGCAGAGTAGACGAGTCTGGCTGGAGTAGTGCGGTTGAGCAGGTGTGTTGTGTGACGCTCCCGCGAGTTGCCGCGCTTTCGGGGTTGGGCAGCATGTAATTGCGCTCGACTTGGTATGATAGTTTCTGACACGCTATCGCGGACGGGAATCATTAGCTGGCGCACATCAAGAGCCCGTTTCGCCTGGTAATCGAGTCGAGAAGAAGGCGCGCCAGCATCCAGCTTCTGCAACAGCGACGGCCGACAATGAGTGACTGTCGCCACCTCCTGCATCGACGGCTTCAAACCTTCAATCAACCAACAAGGAAGACTGGAAGCACGTAAAGTTTTAGAACTGTATGGCAGACCTCAGCTTTTCAAACTGTTAAATTTTCGTAACTATAATTACAGCAACTTAGCATGAACATTTGTTGCTCATTGTCCCAATTTCATTACCGAGCAGGGTCCCCTCCTTTTCCGGAATGAACCCGAGTGTCGTTGAAATTCAAACGCCAGCATTAAAGTAATATCATTCGATTTCACCGCTTTAATTTCAAAGTTCAGTTAATGTATTCATAGATGGCTACAATATTTAGATTACACAAGCACAACTTAAGAGTGCGAATTTTGTTACCGTATTTTAGCTTACCTGTGACTGCACCTCAGCTTGGCACGTACTAAATTTTACTATTGTTAATTGTTCAGAATCATTTAATTCAAGTTCAAAGTTAAATCTCTTATTTCTAAATTGCGTAGATTCAAGTAGCTTTTGAATGATTGTTGAGGTAGCCCAAGACTAAACTTATTTTACTGAATTTCGAAGTGCTTCAGAAACAAAGCTCACTATTATTTTCAGTCACTAAATTATCTTTCAATTTTCCGGTTTTATTAATTCTTTTGTTAAATTAAGTCAGAGTGTAGCGAAATTTATTACTTCTGACAAACTTTCAGTTTTCACACAACACGTGTCAACCTTCAGTTGCCACGCTTTTAGTGCTAATTATATGTGCAATAATTTTCCATTTTCAGTTATTGTAGTAGTTGTCCATAGGACTGGCGACCGTAATTTTCCCCGAATCTCAAATATCCATTTAATGTTAACGTAACGACCGCACATTTACTTTCTTTATTAATTTTATCCTTTTCTCAAAATTCGGTTCCACCAATTTCATTTGCATTTTTCCTTTCATTTAGATGTAACCCTTTCCTCCCTCTTTACCGACTGATTAACTTCGGTGACGATTGCTTTTCCCAAATTTCCATTAGGTACACGCGGTTTAATTTTTAACTGTCATTAAGGTCGATAAGTGAGGGGGAGGTTACATGTCCACCTAAGTGACCCAGCTGAAGTAGTCAATATCATCGATTAGAGCTAAAGAATCATTTAAGTCTCATGTTGGAATGTACTTTTGTGAATGTTGAACATTGTACTTCGAGAGAAGAGTTCGTCAACTAGTGCCTCAAGATGATGCTTTAATATTCAATAACAGCTGTAAATTATCAGCATTCCTGCGGAAAAGAAATGTATCAAGTTAAGTACACCGTTTTATCATTCATGTAATAAAGAGAACTAATATTTCAGATGTACTTACGATTTCCCGTCTCCAGAGCTATTAAAGAACCCACAGTTATGACTGGACGATTGTAGCATCATTTGGCCGTGACAGAATCATGACCAATGTTTAGAACTGAAACCCAGGCAACAAGTTCAGGATAGGAAAGGATCAAATATCAACACGTGGAAGGGAGATCCATCAGATAGTTCGTCGTTTTCAGCAAATTCACATTTATTTAAGAAAAACATATTGATCAATTAAATTTCAGATTTATAACAACATGGAAAGCATCAGAATTATAGTGACATCCAAGGTCACAAACTACTGAAATTTACCAACATAAGCAAAAAGAAAACAGTATTCAATAAACACTAAGCATCTGAGTTTATAACAGGAAGAATGAAACTTGAATCATAATTTACAAAAATTCATGAGTTAAACCCACCAAATTCCACAGCCTACAAACCTGACGGCAGTCGCTTAACGCAAGTACTGCTCCAACGAACAAGACAACTACTCAACTTTTGCTAGGTATGACAGACGACACGGCAAAGCGCTTTCGCGGCAATAACTCAGAACTCGGGCGTGGTCAGAATGCCGCCAAGGTAGCGGCTGAAATATCGACGCCTGTATTTTATTCAGAATCATATTCGCGACAGCGTTGTGTGTGGAATGCGAACGAACATTCTCGTAATATTAATAAAAAGGACTTCATCGATGATAAAAAAATAATTATTGTCAATGACATAATTTAATATTCTGTAAGAAATTATATCTCAGACAGTACTCATGGAAAAAGATGATCAAAATCTCCATCTATTGTTATCTATGACTCATCTAGAATAATCCTCCTTCAAACTGTCGTACTGATCGGATGTAATTGACGTCTCGTGTCACAGATGTCTGTAACAAACTGTATTATGTTGTTAAGTAATATTCGAAAAATAAAGTTTCTGTGTCATTGAAATGAATGCTCTTTGTTTGGACTTTTATTTCGCTATGATTCTCGTCCTATAAAAATGTTAAATTTTCTGATCAGCTACAATGGAGCGCAGCCATTAGCGCTATTGATCTACAACGCGGTTTATTGGTAAATGCTGAATAGTAAGCGATTAACATTGAGAAATACTTTTCAATGTTAACACATGTGGTAAATCCACAAATAAGATTTAATATGTATCATTTGTTAGTAGTAAAACAGTGCCTGAAGAAGAAGCAGCAAGTGACTGGCTTATGTTAGCCGTCATCTTCGTGAAATTTTGCAGCGGCAGTTTTAAATTGAATAAATCTTGATGGTCATTATTACGATAACAATTGCGTATTGGTGGTCTAGAACCCACTAGTTTTAAACTGCACTTAAATTGTGAATAATCCTTAAACACAGTGAACTTATGTCTATGCAAACAGCATTTTATGTGATAAGAATAATTGTTCTCTGCTGACATATGAAGCCTGGTTATTTCGTAACAACTTTTATAAATATTTTGACACGGAACAATATATTACTGTTGTGTGCGTGTGGTATTGTGTGTCATAACTGTTCATTTTGCTTAAAGAAAAGTGTAGCCATCTGAAATAACAGTAGCGGTAAATTCGAAAGACTATCTGCAACTAGTAATGAGACTATTACGCAACAGCACTGAAGACCGCTAAAAATCATTACTCCTGTACAGCTGAAATTACGAAACATGAGTTTAGCTTGTTTGCTGGTTGTATATGATCACTTTTTTGCATGAACTTAGCGCCATTTACACTGCTTGAAAGACAACATTGCTACACGTTCCCAGGTGGAGTTTTCTTCAACAAAATAACTATCATTAGTCAGGATTGGGTTGGGTTGTTTGTGGAAGGAGACCGGACAGCGAGGTCATCGGTCTCATCGGACTAGGGGAGGAAGTCGGCCGTGTCCTTTCAAAGGAACCATACCGGCATTTGCCTGGAGCGATTTAGGGAAATCACGGAAAACCTAAATCAGGATGGTCGGACGCGGGATTGAACCGTCGTCCTCCCGAATGCGAGTCCAGTGTCTAACCACTGCGCCACCCCGCTCGGTATTAGTCGGGGAAAGCAGTTTATATGTCACGTGGAGTGTCGCAAGAAATAGCTGTGGAGCTATTGAGCTTTGCTACCCGCCGACAACTGGAACAAAGGTAAGAACAGACGTTCACGAGCCTAGCTTACATACATGCGATTGACATAGGTTGCTTGTGTCCTGTGCAAAATAGCAACAGTTCAGATAAAGTGACAGCAGCTTTAAATATCAGTGCTTCAGTATTCAGGCTGTGAGTGTAATATTTTTCAAGTATATTTTGCTTCGTAGATAGTTTGGCCACACGTTTCACCATTTAGCTATTGTTATTTACTTGTGTGTTAGTTGTAAGGTATTTTGTGTGAAATATTGTTACTGTCAGTGATATATTTTTGTGCAGTAATAGTGTCAAACATGGTTTGACCATTGGATCAAGTAAAGTCGAATGAGGATGATGCAAAAATGCCATCAGATCCTCAAATATATCAACCTTCGCACACTTCAGTACAAGTCCTTGATAATGTAAATGTAGATATCTATTTACTACCTGATATTCCAAACGAAAATGAAACTGAGGAGTTGTCAACACAGACGGAAATTCATGCAAAATGGTTCAAACGGCTCTGAGCACTATGGGGCTTAACATCTAAGGCAGACTGTTCCAGCCGAGCTCCAGGGAGCCGGAGCGCTCCGGAGCGCTCACTGCGGCAGCTCGGAGCCCGCGTGGAGGGGGAAAGCGAACTCACTGCCCCCTGGCCGCATGCAGCCGCAACTGACGCAATAATCCGTGTTCAGTGACAGCATGACTAGCCGCGGGAGCCGTGTACCTCTTTGGATATTGGAGGATATCTTTCTATTCATTGAGAAAGATGGTCGTCCGCAGTGTCTTGTATGTCATAAAGTACACTCCTGGAAATTGAAATAAGAACACCGTGAATTCATTGTCCCAGGAAGGGGAAATTTTTTTGACACATTCCTGGGGTCAGATACATCACATGATCACACTGACAGACCCACAGGCACATAGACACAGGCAACAGAGCATGCACAATGTCGGCACTACTACAGTGTATATCCACCTTTCGCAGCAATGCAGGCTGCTATTCTCCCATGGAGACGATCGTAGAGATGCTGGATGTAGTCCTGTGGAACGGCTTGCCATGCCATTTCCACCTGGCGCCTCAGTTGGACCAGCGTTCGTGCTGGACGTGCAGACCGCGTGAGACGACGCTTCATCCAGTCCCAAACATGCTCAATGGGGGACAGATCCGGAGATCTTGCTGGCCAGGGTAGTTGACTTACACCTTCTAGAGCACGTTGGGTGGCACGGGATACATGCGGACGTGCATTGTCCTGTTGGAGCAGCAAGTTCCCTTGCCGGTCTAGGAATGGTAGAACGATGGGTTCGATGACGGTTTGGATGTACCGTGCACTATTCAGTGTCCCCTCGACGATCACCAGTGGTGTACGGCTAGTGTAGGAGATCGCTCCCCACACCATGATGCCGGGTGTTGGCCCTGTGTGCCTCGGTCGTATGCAGTCCTGATTGTGGCGCTCACCTGCACGGCGCCAAACACGCATACGACCATCATTGGCACCAAGGCAGAAGCGACTCTCATCGCTGAAGACGACACGTCTCCATTAGTCCCTCCATTCACGCCTGTCGCGACACCACTGGAGGCGGGCTGCACGATGTTGGGGCGTGAGCAGAAGACGGCCTAACGGTGTGCGGGACCGTAGCCCAGCTTCATGGAGACGGTTGCGAATGGTCCTCGCCGATACCCCAGGAGCAACAGTGTCCCTAATTTGCTGGGAAGTGGCGGTGCGGTCCCCTACGGCACTGCGTAGGATCCTACGGTCTTGGCGTGCATCCGTGCGTCGCTGCGGTCCGGTCCCAGGTCGACGGGCACGTGTACCTTCCGCCGACCACTGGCGACAACATCGATGTACTGTGGAGACCTCACGCCCCACGTGCTGAGCAATTCGGCGGTACGTCCACCCGGCCTCCCGCATGCCCACTATACGCCCTCGCTCAAAGTCCGTCAACTGCACATACGGTTCACGTCCACGCTGTCGCGGCATGCTACCAGTGTTAAAGACTGCGATGGAGCTCCGTATGCCACGGCAAACTGGCTGACACTGACGGCGGCGGTGCACAAATGCTGCGCAGCTAGCGCCATTCGACGGCCAACACCGCGGTTCCTGGTGTGTCCGCTGTGCCGTGCGTGTGATCATTGGTTGTACAGCCCTCTCGCAGTGTCCGGAGCAAGTATGGTGGGTCTGACACACCGGTGTCAATGTGTTCTTTTTTCCATTTCCAGGAGTGTATTTAATTCTGTGAAGAGGTACAATATACAACGACATAATACATGTCTTCACGCAGCGCACTACGATCAGGTAGAAGGCGTTGCACGCAGAAAACTGGTAGCCAGGCTTAAGAACGACATACCAGGAGACGTTAAGTTTGAAAACGGTTTCGTAATAGGGAGGGTATCAAAACATGCAACATAGTTCGTGTTCTGTGATGCGTTTATAATTTTCAGGTGAATGAGAGCGGAGAAAACACTACTGAATCTGCAAGTCGAGCAAGGTACAGGGTCGCTCACATCACTGCGACGAGTGGCAAGCCGTTTGCGGTGGTAAAATGGTGCGTGGTAGCAGTTACAGAATGTTTGTTAACAAGGGAGGTGCAGGCAATTGAAAGGGTTTTCCTGTCGAAGCAAACAATGTCTCGTTGAATCCTGGGCACCGCAGCGGATTTAGAGACACAGCTCTGGAAAAAGGCGGAGAGCTTTGTTGCATTTTCGCTAGCGCTTGACGAAAGCACCGACATATCGGACTGTGCTCAGCTTGCAGTCTTTGTGCGTGGTGTCGACATGGAGCTGCAAGTAACTGAAGAACTCCTGAATGTGGTACCACTCGATTACGCCGCAACAGGACGTGACATTTTTGAAGCGGTTTGTGAATCAGTGGACAATATGAATTTGCGGTGGGGTAAGCTCCATTCTTTAGCGATAGACGGTGCACCACATATGATCGGGCGGCACCAAGGTTTTGCTTCTCGTTTGAAAAATAAAGTCAGGGACGACTTCGGGAAAGACATTTTGACTCTTCATTGTTTTATTCACCAAGAGGTACTGTGTGCTGAAACAATAGAGCTAGGTGGCGTAATGAAAGATGTCGTGAAGTGTGTGAATTTTGTGCGGCGTCACGGTACGAATCATCGCCAGTTCAAAGGATTCCTGAAAGATATGGAAGCGGAGCATGGGGATACCTTACCACAGTACGGTTCGTTGGCTGAGTCGGGGAAAAGTTCTTGATGTTTTCTTTGCCATTCGTGGAAATATCCCTTTTTCTCGAAATGAAAGGGGAAGAAATGAGTTGTCTGAAAGATACAAAATGGATATCAGACCTGGCGTTCCTAGATGACATAACTATGCATCTGAATAATTTAAATCTGTCACTGCAGGGCAAGGGTAGCTAATTGTTGACAAGCACGACCAGATCAAAGCGTTCATGAAAAAGCTACGTTTATTTGAGAGGCAGATGAGTAATGGACATTTAACGTTCTTCAATCGTCTTGCTTCTTTAAAACTACCTGAAGGTACTACTTTCGGCGATTACCAAGCAAAGTTAAGGCAGATCATCACGTCGTTTGAAACCGATTCCGAGACCTCACTAGTTTGGAAATGGAACTTACGGTTTTCAGCACTCGTTTTTCAGTTTCCCCCGATGACTTGTCATCGTCACTTCAATTCGAGATTATTGATTTGCAAAATTCAACTTTGTTGAAAGAGGGGTACTACAACACGTTGGATTACAGCAAAAAACATTTCCCAAGCTTCACAACAATGCCGCTCAGACCATGTGCATGTTTGGATATACGTATTATTTTGAGCCGCTTTTCTCAGCAATGAAAACAGTAAAAAGTAAGGAACGATCGTTTCTTCAGGATGCAACAATGAAGGCCATCCTCCGCATTAACGCTGCAAACACTTTGACGCCTGATATTTCCGATCTTGTAATGAAAAGAAAATGTCAAGCTATAGAGGCCCAATAAATTTAGTATGCAATTTCTTGTAAAACAGTTGTTTCTTAGTTATTTCCGAACATCGTATTTCCCGGTGTAGCATGTCACCACGTCGTAACAGCTAAGAGTATGAGGTTGTCGATATTGTAAGACGCAGCTGGCACATCAAAACACTTGCCTTGCCGTTTGCCTCAGCCAGCAGTGCCACGTGCCGGCCCACTTGACTGGTCACAGCGAGCGACACGGCTTCCTGGAGCAGGGAGCGCTCCGCGGCTCACGACGGAGCCGACGAGCGGAAACAGCCTGATCTAAGGTCATCAGTCCCCTAGAACTTAGAACTACTTAAAACTAACTAACGTAAGGACATGACACACATCCATGCCCGAGGCAGGATTCGAACCTGCGACCGTAGCGGTCGCGCGGTTCCGAACTGAAGCGCCTAGAACCGATAGGCCACACCGGCCGGCGAAATTCATGCAGTTAAACCTGTAGATGTGAATGATAATATTTCTACCGGGCAAGGGGCAGACATTAGAAATTCTCAAGCGATGCCACTATGGGATAGTAAAATGCTAGTATTATTATTTGAAATGTTTAATATCATGCAACAGGGAAAGAAAAAGCGTAGGCAAGAAAAGGCAGTAAAAGAACAACAACGCGAGCTCAAGCAGCAGCAAGGAAACGTTATAGTACAACAGCAACGTGAGCTCAGGGAGCAGGAGCGTGCTAAAGAGTTCATAGAAGAAATGAACAATATTTATGTAGAACGAGATAAGGAGATTGTCCAGAGAATTAATTAGGTGTTATAGTTCGGCGGCACGCGCATGCCCGCCCAGACGCGGGAGATTGCTACGTTGCCAGTTGCATGCACCAAGAGAAGCAGCGCCGTAGTGTAGTATAGATCGCAAACTTACGTTTAGGGAGGAGCGCGAAGTTTATGAAGTAAAGCAATCACCGCCGCATTAACCCTTTCGCTGCTAAAGAGACGTGCTCCCCGCATTCCACGCTGTGCGCGATTTTGTCATCACTGCACTGCTCGCCTGTGCAGACACATGGTGTTCCGACTGCCTTGACACACTTACCATTCGATTTCACAAAAACTATTTGGCCCAAAAATTTGATTTTTACGCGTCTTCTTGACTGATACCTTCCCCCCATAAATGACAATTTTGTTTCGATGTTCAATGCAGTTATTGTGCAGCATTAAATGTAGTAAACCACTGCACGAAACTTTGAAAAGTTTGCAGAGGTAAAAGTCCAGAGCGTATACTTTCCGTATGGTCGATTTTAGTTGCCACTAGAAATTTCAAAAAAATTACATTCAAACGAATAAAATTCATGAAGTAAGACACTTCGTTATTGTTTTTAAATAAAGAAAATATTAAGCACCAAACAAGGTTTGAACTCAGAACGTTTTGCTTTGCAGCCAAACACCTTAACCATTGCACTAACACAGCTCGTCATGCAACAGACTTCCTGGAGGATTTAAAACGTCACACAAAATACCGACAAACACTGTTGGTATGACTATGAATAACTCACGTTTCGTCGAACTACAATAGGAAATAAACAATTACCACTGTTCTTTATTGCGAAAAAGCGGTTAGTGAGAATGAATTTCCTTGCAATCGCCTGAATTAGGAGGCTTATGCTTGTTTGGTTTAATTAATTAATAGAATATGAAGCAGTTGGTATAAAGAATGCTTTTTCTTTTACAGAAAGTCTGCTATCAAGACACTGCTTTTGTTCAATTACTTTATATATGACTGAACGTTTGTAAAACTAAAGACACTCGTCCATTCTCTGCAGTGCAGTCGAGTTCTGGCAACGTCGTTCTCTGTTCATTGGCTGATTGTGTTGTGACGTCAGATGCGCAGAACGAACCTAAACTCGGCCGCCGTCGTAAATGACGCGCACTTTAGTCGATCGTGATACAGCAATTACGATTAATTTCAAGAAAGAAATCAATGCAATAAAGACCAAACATACCAACGCAAGTGAATAATCTTCAAACCGTAGTAGATAAGTTAGAAATGCAGTTCAAATGTTTGACTACTACTGTGGAGCCAATACAGAATGATATCCCCACGGAAGTACAGAAACAAGTCCGAACGGAAGAAGCCAGGGCACTGAACACTGAAAATCACAATCTTGAAACAATGTCAAAACACAGCAACGAGGACACTGGTACTGGCACGCAAAAGAACAACGAAATTTGGCCGACAACCCCTATTGCAGGGCATAATAGACCATGTTTCAGTAATAAATCTGTATCACCCCAGCAATTTGTTTTACCAAGAAACCTGAATTGTGGAGCACAGAGTGTACTTGCAATAAAGTCAGTACACCGCCTGCTAATGACAACAACTATGCACTGAAGTACCTGAATGCATGAAGAGAGCATAATTTAACACCGCCAATTCCAAGTATTCAACGAGGGGAGTAAAAAGAATATTCATCTCTTAGTTTTTATTAGAAACTTAAGATGTGTTCTTCCAAAGTCTTGGACAGAGAAACAAAAAAATCCAGTTTATGGTTTCACCCATTTCCGGTGACGCATCGCTCTGGGCGTTGAAGGCAGCAGAAACATGTAAAACATTTAACGAATTTGAGAAGGCGTTTTTCGACCAGTTCTGGTCAGCATCGACTCAAGAACGACTAAGAAAGATTGTACATAACGCAGAAGTATATAACCTGATGATAGGCTCTTTGAGAAAGTTCTTTGAAAAATATAGTAACATGACAAGGCACTGGGATGAACCAGTAACGACACGCGAGTTGTTGCGAGTATTAAAGGCTAGATTACTAATAGATATTAGAGAGAAACTGTTTAACGTCACAGATACTAATTTTAAGGAATTTTTATGTGTGAAAGATTCGTTAGACTTAGTCCAAGAAGACATCAGAAACAATTGTGGCGCAATAAATAGTGCCAACTGTTCTAACGGAAAAGGTTCCTGGAACGGAAGCAACGGAAATAGGGGCGAAGGCAGTCCCAAGAAAAACAAAAACAAAAACAAAGCCCTTGGCAATGGTAAGTGTAATAATACTAAAAATCTTTACAACCAAAACCTGATTACTTCTGTAATAATAATAATAATAATAATAATAATTACCAGGAAACCAATGACTACCAGCATCCGAATGGTAATCAAAGGCAATATAATAATGAAAATGCAAACAACAATAGTAATTCTAATCGTAAAAGAGGAAATGAAAGTAAGTAGGACAGTCTGTACACGGATAAACCAAATAAACGAGCGTGGTGGCAATGAATATTGGCAACAACCAGGACCAAGTCATTGGCAGCTACTACAAAATTTTATGAATCCGGATCAGTCAATAAATTACGTACAGGCTATACCCATGCCGAATAACCAATATCCACAATGGTGGGATCCGAGTAGACCGCCTCCGACTGTAGAATCACAAAATGTGAAAATATAGCAGGCGTCCTCAGAGCCGAAACAGAATAAACCGAAGTCGTCAAACTAATCTCGGCCCTTAGGCCTTCGCCAGGAGACGGAGACTAAGAATGAAGGCAGTAGGTCTATACAAGAGAACAATATGATTCGCTATCAGGATGATAAGAAACTTTAAGATGAACTCTATCAAGTATCTGCCGGCCTTGATTGGGAAGAAAAGGAAGAATTCAAGCAAGTGTCAATGGAACCATCAATGGTGTAGCAACCATTATCCTTCTCGACACAGGTGCGAGTGTAACAGTGATGAACGCACAATTTTTCAGGAAGCTAACGCAGATAAAATAGACTGCTGATTTTGCCTGCTACGAATTGCAAAGTTATAGGAGCGCAGTAAAGAAAGCACAAATTAATAAGTATCAGACACAGGTTGAGGCTTCCTTTGGAAATGATAGCGTTATATGCACGTTCCTATTAATGGAAAACTTGCCAATACCAGTGTTACTGGGCCTTGAGTTTTTACGGGACAGAGAGGCTGTAATACGTCTTACCCTGGAAACATGTGTGCTAATGTACCGGCAACGACCCATAACATTGAAGCTCAATCGGGAGGTCGATGTGAGCCTTTCACTGACTAGAGGATTACACGTATCTGTCGGCAAACAAAAATTGTTGGTGCAGCGTATGATCACGCACAAAAGTGTCCTACTAACCGAAACAATGATGCACCCGACACCGTGAGTGACATCGGCGCAACCATAGATGAGAAGGTGAAAGAGGCATCTTGCATTGCCGCTTCACAGGCTGGACAATGAATAAAATTGCTAGCCTGATACCATGAACAGTATTTATAGATCAACCAGGTATCATAAAAGATTATGTTTATGATATGAAAGTCATCCCCATAAGACCTATTGCAGAGCTTCATACTCGGTCCCTGGACAAAGGAAATGGCAATTATTATACGAAGTACCATATAAAATAATCTCAATCCCTCATGGCGGATGTTATGTACTAGAAGATGTCAGTACAGGGAACCTACAAGGACTGTACTGTTATAGAGACATTATGAAATTTTTGCAGTAGAAAACCACTTTTATGTCTCTGTAAAGAGTCTATGTTCAGCGCAAATACACAATAGCAAAAATGTAAGTATGTAAATAGTAGATACAGTAAAAATCTTATCATAAGTAATTTCATGAATTTATATGTACTATAATCCGTTCATCGTAGGAATAAACCTGATGTAAACATTGCACTATGTATTCTTCCGCGTTTGCAGGAACCTCATTGGAATCCGGTTTCACGTGGGACTGCAGCCATTCAGTCTCGGCCACTGTCAAGTACGATAATAAGGGTACGTTTTGTGCTGTACGTTACGAGCACATCGACTTAGCTGTAATACGGGACAACAGCTTTACCGACCCATTTAACTTGGACAGCACTGGCCGGTCAGCTGGTACAGCTAGCCTGCAGTGACGTGGCCAGTTGTGGTTCACAAGTAAAAAGAGACGAACAGAGGAACAGTACGGCTTTCAATGTCATTTAATTTTTAAGCTGAATAAAATACACTGCAGATCTCCTACAATACGCTTCTTAGACGACTAGACGAAAACCACAAAACGTTATCGCTTTTAGCTAACGTACTATTGTAATTAAAAACAAGAATGATGAAAATTTCGGACCTAACCACAGGGTAATTTTTCTGCATAAGCTGCGTGCAACGTAAGAGACTATTGTAGGATTTCACCGTATAGTTAAGTATTGAAGCCACTGAAGGTATTACTTACAGTCAGGCCTCTGCTAATCTCTCAGCTCCTTCCTTATCCGAATCCCAGTAATACATTTCAGTTCTCGAAGTGTCACCTGCAACGTTGACAATGAGCCTATCAACATCAGAATCCACTAAGCCAACACACGCCTTCACAAGGTTTTTAATTAGATCAGCGGAAACTCGGTAAGATGACGGAGATAATCAGAATGGATTTGGTTGTACACAATAAGTACATACGCCTCTGTCTAGGTAAGTTGATAAGCGAGTACATGTAACTGACAATGTGGAGGTACAAACAGAACAGTTGCAGTTAAACCCTTAAGCAAGGCAGAAAATTTTACTCAGCAGTAGCTCTACGCAATTCAGTTACGAGTAAAACACATCAATGCAGGTTAGAATAAATACACTTTACTAAATCACAATTACATTTCAAATTCAAACCCTGTACCTGATACACTACCTTGACATTGTCACTGGGTACAGTGCCATTCACCAGTGTTACTCTTCAATTCTCAACATCGCACCACAAACGCGTGCGCACAAATGGTTTACCAATTAGCAGAACCACGTGATTCAAAGAAGACGCACTAACAAACAATGGCCACTCTCAAGCCAAGACACACTGTGTAACAAACATTCATATTATTCACTGAACACGTCACAATGATATTGTGTCAATTTTCCTTCAAGCAATTGAAGCGCAGGACCAGAATGTCCTCAGGCAGTATTTTACGGTGCAGTCTCCCCACCGTGAATTGTCCTTTTAACTCCTCTTCAAATAACCTAAGGAGGCCCCCGTCACCAGAGCTCCAGAACACGACCTTCGTCACCTTCTTTAGCGGCTGCCCAACATTCGACAAGTCGCTACGCGATCCGGCACTCAGCACGCGTTGTCCATCCCAAATCTGCCCAACCAAACCGCGCCACCAGGCACTGCCGCTCCAGCCCTCCACCTTCCGTCACGTGCGGTTCACAACTCACACCGCCATGCCGAGCCTCCTCCTCAACCAGGAAAACCAAAGATAAGTCACAAGGGAGGTGACTATCGACACCAGTGCCCGACGTAGTTTGGCCAGGAAACCAAGACGCCACCGGTCAAGAACATTAAATGTGGTGTTTATTTTTCTGAGTGTGTTCAGTATTTAAATCAGATACCAAGAGAAACATCCTGCAGTGAGGAATAACAATGTTTAAACATTTTTTTTTAATTTGCTGTTTAGTGTATAACAGACAAAATTTCTCAAGGAGTACACTTTAGGCAGCTTTCCAGTACTGTACTGCACACCAATAATCAGTAAGTGAAATCTAAGCAGAAGTACTATGAAACGCCAGTTACAAGTGAAGTACCAGGTGAGCAAAAAGTCAGTATAAATTTGAAAACTGAATAAATCACGTAGATAGAGAGGTACAAATTGACACACATGCTTGGAATGTCATGGGGTTTTATTGGAACCAAAAAAATACAAAAGTTCAAAAAATGTCCGACAGATGGCGCTTCATCTGATCAGAATAGCAATAATTAGCATAAGAAAGTAAGACAAAGCAAAGATGACGTTCTTTACAGGAAATGCTCAATATGTCCACCGTTATTCCTCAACAAAAGCTGTAGTCGAGGAATAATGTTGTGAACAGCACTGTAAAGAATGTCCGGAGTTAGGGTGAGGCACTGGCGTCGGATGTTGTCTTTCAGCATCCCTAGAGATGTCGGTCGATCACGATACACTTGAGACTTCAGGTAACCCCGAAGCCAATAATCGCACGGACTGAGGTCTGGGTACCTGGGAGGCCAACAATGACGAAAGTAGCGGCTGAGCACACGATCATCACCAAACGACTTGTGCAAGAGATCTATCACGCGTCTGGCAATATGGGATGGAGCGCCATCCTGCATAAACATCGTACGTTCCAGCAAGTGTTTATCAGCCAGGCTGGGGATGATGCGATTCTGTAACATATCGGCGTACCTTTCACCCGTCACGGTAGCAGTTACAAAACCAGAATCACGCATTTCGTCGAAGAAAAAAAGGACCCATAACGGTAGATGTGGTAAATCCAACCCATACCGTGACTTTTTTGTCGTGCAATGGAGTTTCCACGACAGTTCTAAGATTTTCGGTAGCCCCAATTCTGCAGTTTTAGGCGTTGACAGACCCTCGGAGCGTGAAATGAGCTTCGTCGGTCCACAACACGTTACTCAACCAATCGCCATCTTCCGCCGTCTTTTGAAACGCTCAAACCGCAAATGCACTCCGCTTCACTAAATCGCCAGGTAACAGTTCACGATGCCGATGGATTTTGTACGGATAGCATTGGAGGGTACGCCTAAGTGCCAGCCAAACAGTAGTGTATGGAATGCCGGTGCGACGTGCGACTGCACGAGCGCTGACTTCCCCGTGCATAGACGAACCCGCTACAGTCTCCATTTCTTCCTTCGAATAACCTTCGTATGGTGATAGGATCGTAACACTGAAGTAGCACATTCCCCATTCTGATAATACAGCTTCACTAAAAGCGCCTTTACAAGTAACGTCAACATGCTGCGACTGCTGGCGCATCTGTTTCTCTCTCTCATTTTTTTGGTTCTTATAAAACCCCATGTCATTCCAAGCATGTGTGTCCATTTTTACCTCTCTATCTGCATTATTCCGTGGTTTATTAAGTTTTCAAATTTATGCTGACATTTTGATCACCCGGTATGAGTAAATTTGGAAACTGAAGCTCTTGGAAAGTAACATACAGCTCTACATTTTCAAAAAAGGGCAATTTGTTAAGACAACTAAACTCAGTTAATATGCATACACCCCTTGTTCCATGCTGAAATACGCCTTTCAGATGCCCGACACCGACGAAGTATGGCTTTACCGCCACAGTAATCATAGAGCTGGTTGGATCCCATCTAATAAGGGATCAACATGCGCTTACACAGCTCGTTACCGCCCTGCAGCACTGTCGGGTCGGAGAGTACGCACCAGTGTCGGGGAACAGAGCGCAAAGCGACTGCGCTGCGGCTTCGTCTCGGGGGACACTCTGCGAGGTTGGCGCCCCAGAGCCGGCGCTCGGCGCCGTGTGATCACCGTGGGCGGCTAATGAGACACAGGCAGTCCATTACTGGCTGCTTCCCAAAGGAGCGCGACCGGAGGCACGCACGCAGACTGGCGCCACCTACTCCAGGCTGCGGCTGGAGCTGGAGCTGGAGCTGGCGCTGGATCCCTCAGAGGCGACATCTCGGGGATCGCTGCCGCGGGCTCTGACGCCACGCGAACTCCCAGGCCTCAACGATCCCCGCCAGGGTCGTAACCTCTCGTTCCGGGAATCCACGTCACTTCACCGCTTCCGAGGACCAGTACCTGGAACAGGGCGCAGTCTACTGAGAAAAGTATTTGCTGCACTCGGTTACATACAATAGACAGATTAGGAACGTCTGACTCTCCGTTATATCGGATCAAATGCTTCGCATTCTTCAGTGTACATCTATGGATTCAATAAATCAGAATCTTTAACTCAATCGTATTTGAAAGGCGTAGTTTCAGGCACTGCAGACCTTTGGGGTCAAAGTTATATAAACAGTGGAGGATCCTACTGTGGGTACCTTTTGCAACCAGCGTTCGAAAATGATTACAGCCAAATGTTTTCTGTTCCGTGCCCTGGTGTAGCGGTTATGAACTGTTGACCATTAACATTATGAAAAGAAGAATAATAGGAAATAGCCTATGTTTAGTTATTGTGCATATTCGGTATAGTAAGGTGAGTGTACATGATTAATTCAGTAGAAGGTCTCGGGGTGGAGAGGATGCGAACTTTAGTACACAGGGCTGCCGTCTTTGGCAGATGAATTGCTCTAACTAGATATGTGAAAAACCGACCGGCTTAAACCGATAAAAGTATTTTAGTTTCAAAAAATCTATATTTTTGGGTATTTTTTCGATCTCGGATATAACAGGATACTTTTTCCATTTTTTTACGAATAAGTGGGTAAAAAATCGACATGTCAATTTTCCGTAGATGAAGAGTTAAAATATTTGTTTTTTATGTAAACTTTTATAAAAAAATAGTAGTTTTTAATTGTAAAATTTCCATTGCATTGAAATACTGGATTATTATAGAAACGGGGAATCCCAGTCGGCACTAATTTAATTAAAACGTCTACACAGTTGGAAACTAGCAACAAAGTCATGGTACAGGAAATAATACAGCTTTGCCTTCTGCCGTGTGGCGTGGTCTACTGACATGATATGCCTGCATGTGCAGTATGTAAGACTTGCCCCAACCCGGTTTATATGGTATTTTCTAGCTGTCGTTTTCGAGCATTAGTTGTATTCCAGAATTGCGAGTATTTTACGAAGTGCGGTAGCAATGACGTAAAATGCTCCACTCGCTTTAAGAGATTAAAAACGAGAGGAACAACAACAAACGTGGACATCACGTAAGGTGGAAACATCCACAATGTTCCTTCGAAGAGCAGGTGAATTTGGTTAATACAGCGATAACTTTGTTGACGTGACAAATTTAGGATAACAACCGAGCCCTTAGTTTTGTGGTTGCTACAGGGTGAAACGTTAATACCACCCAAAACTGACGATGCAGGGAAGTTATCAACATGAAACCTTTCGCTCCAGTTGTCGCCACGGCTTCCGTGTCCCTCACTTCCGCGATCCTTTCTGGAGACAATGAGACCAGTTTTTGCCACAGCCTCAATGCCATATCGATCGAGATCTCCTCATTCCTTTATCTCCATTAGAATTTTTCAATCTTTGTACGAAATCTATATTTATTGCAGGAAGTAATGGCAATAAATGAGATTTGAACAGTCGGGTTGAACTATAGACAAAAAGAATCGATGTAACCGAAAACCGGTTGTTTCAGCAATAACTTGCATAGCTAGCTCTAACGCAGCTGGGGGTCCAGGTGAAATTAGCTTCAGTGAGTGGAATAATCGAAAGGAAACAATCGTTTCTGTCGGTTGTTCGAAAACAATCGACTCTTTCGATTACAGTTTTATGTACTTTCAAATGGGGTGAAACTGACTGCCGGACTGAAGTTGACCGTCACTATAACAAAATATTTTAGTTAAATACCTACACACTGCTAACGAAATTGTCGTCTTTTTTATATATTGTATTTACTGTTCATAAGTTCTTCATTCGTAGCAATGTCTAAATGTTCAGCATATCGAACCTTAATTATTTTCACCCATAATGGCTATGTTTGTGGACTGTGACAGTGTGGGATAGTTATTTATTTCAAATTTCTGCTACCAGTCACTTTCTATTTCAGTTTATGCTTAATCTAACATAATGCAACGCGTTTGGAACATGTTCTGTTCATTTTCAAGCGTTAACACATACATACATACAGAGAGAATGTTACTTAAAAATAAACAGTCTTAAACTAGATTAGTCTGGAACACTTTGTCCATTGTTTTCCAATTTTTTAAATTTTTTAAATTTTTTAATTTTTCCTTTTTTAATGTAGTTACATTTAAAAAAATTAAAAAACAATGGACAAAGTGTTCTAGACTAATCTAGTTTAAGACTGTTTATTTTTAAGTAACATTTCTCTATGTATGTATGTATGTATTAACGCTTGAAAATGAACAGAACATGTTCCAAACGCGTTGCATTATGTTACATTAAGCATAAAATAAAATAAAAAGTGACTCGTAGCAGAAACTTGAAATAAATAAATATCGAACCCTTCTCCGAAAACTAATCGTTTTAAGAAGGTAAGACCTTTTTATCCTTTTTTTATGAGCCAAGCCTTTTGTTCGAGCGACTGGTGGAAAAAACCCACATGTCTATGTCTTATGTGCATCGTGTATTAACATTCAAAGTAATAACACAAGTGAATCTACCATACTTACCTGTTTATAGACATACCAGTAAAATTTGGCAAATTATTAATGGAATCGGAGTGAAGTTAGCCGACACTTCTCGAGCGTTTTCTTTTATGAACAAACATTCGTGACTGCGGAAACAATGTCATCTAATGAACACAGCAACAATATGGCATAGTCGATACTGCAACAACTGTCTGTAAGAGACAAGTGGTGGAGTGAGGAAATCTTTGTTGCAAGTGTCTGTATGTTATCTCATGAAACTGTCACTGGTTCTCTTTGTTGCATCATACGGTTGACATCGTAAGAGTTGTCAGTATGGAAACGCCGCTTGTGTACATACGTGTACCATGTGAGCTGAAGAGATGTAGCCTGTATGTTTTAGAACTGACTGTCACAGAAACTATAACCAAAGGAAAAGAACTTAAACAAGGCTAGCCGATACTATAAATTTTCCAAGGTTACCATGATGAACAAAATTCATCATCTTCAATTTAAAACAAAAGATGAGCAGCAATTTTCTCATAGAAAAGACATAGCAAAGAAGCAGAATATGGGTTTCTTCAGACTTTCATAAATGAAACTTATGCCTACATTTTTTGTTCTTAAACTCTGTCTTTCTGTTACTCTGAAATTCGAGTTAAAATTTAATCATCATGCCACATTCATTTTGCCATTATTGAAATAGATTCAGAACAATTAAAATTACTTACAGTCATAACCGAATCACAGTTTTCATGTAACAGAGACAATTCTGGGTAGAGGAAACTTACCTATGCAATTGTTTTCTTTTCTCCCTTTTAATTTTATGATGTGTTAGAGCAAAATTAATGAAGACCAAATTTTAATTATTGCAGCAAAATACCCATCCTCTGAAAGAAAAACCAGTGTATTAGTTTTATTGATTTCGGACATATTTAAATTTAAAGTCCAAAGTCAGTCAGTTTCATCCCACCAGCGGTATTGGTTAAATTATTCATTCATTATTTTGCGTAAAGCCAGTCTGTGGAACCAATAGCACCACGTCTCAAGCTCTCTTGCCGAATCATTTCTCAGCGCAAATATTCGATGATTCTGTCACTTCTAAGTCATTACCGTTGTCGGCGCTGTGTTACCAAGTGTAGTCACTGTCCTTGCTGATCCAGTATATGCTTTTTATTGAGTGCCAGTACTTAGCTTTGCAGTTCGGTTTTTCTTGAATGTTTATAAACACATGTTTTCTTCACAGTGAACGTCATGTCTGGATCATAATGTCGAAATTCGTGTGGAAGAAAACTGATGACTGGATACAAAGTGATTCTCAAGATCTATTCATTGCGGTTTATAGTATCTACAATTAAGATTCATTTATGGAACTTCATTAATTAAGCAAATTCAAAGATAATTAACGAATGACGATAAATATTTCTTGCAAAATCTGCTTCCGAAAAGTGACAGTGTATGGTTAAAAAGCAAGGGATTACGTTACCTAGCAATTAAATTAATTGTTACTAACCAGCAAGTCGTGTGAAGTCATCACCAAATTCGCAGTCTGTGCATGCCCGTAGACTCGTGAGTCACCGCCGCAACCCTCTCGTCACTTGAATCTAGTGTCACGTACAAGTGGACTCGACTCACTCAGGAATGTGACCGAGTACACGAGTTCACAAGTGTAACCGCGGACGCTCGGCATTCCCGTTACACACGCAACGGTTTTGAAAAAAATTCCCTCCATTAGTCTGTAAATTACAATTCATTTCTTCACACATTTATGATTTCGGTTTTGTATCCATTCTCAGGCGCAAGCTGAAACTTCACAAACTGTCCGACAAGCCTAAATCATCGAGGAAAGTTATATAGGGTGATTTTCTTCCACTATGTACAAACTCTAGGGATTGGTCGATGAGAGGATACGGAACAAAACAGTTCTAATGAACTTACGTCCAGAAATGCATGGTTTCCATGTTAGAGACCATCTATTCATTCATACTCTGTTACAGATACTACGTCTAATACGCGCCGTATCATGCAGCCACAGTTACGGTATTCATGGTTTCCTCCTTGAGGATGGTACTTTCCCTCACGCATCATCCCTTAGTGCCCTCTCTTACCATAGTAACTGGTAACGATGTGTCCGATTCACTTTTCTTGCTGACTTACTTTGTAGTGGACGTGATACAGCGTTGTACACAATGGTTCCATATTCGAATGGAGAGCTTGCCGACATGGTGTTTACTTACGTAAAGCAAATGCAACGGACGGCGAGAAACAAGGTTGTATCAGGAGACGTACCCCGCCGACTACAACCACAGCATTCAATGTTTGCCAAAGTGTTTCACCGTTTCTATGAGACAGGGTCTTTTCAGGAAATCATGAATGACTTACCCGAAATGTTCGGTCACCAGACTTGAAGCAAAACGTGATCAACAGTGTGGAAGTCGACCTCCGTGTCAGTACCAGGCAGCTGGCCCAACAGTACAGGGTAAGCCAGACGACCGTGTGGGACATTCTCCATGACAATTATTACTATTATTATCACTTACAGCATGTGCACGGCTTACTAGCTACAGACTTTCAACACCGGGGACAGTTTTGTCACTGGTTTCTTCACCAGGCAAACACAATTCCGGGATTTATGTGATCCATCCTATTCACAGATGAGTCCATATTCCAGATGTGAAGACACTGGAGCAGCGTATTCATGCTGCCTTGGACACTATTCTGATGCCGACTGGTTTATGTGAACGTGTGAGACAGAACATGTTTCGGACCGCACACGCGTGCGTTGAGGCACATGCAAACCGTTTTAAAAACATACTGTAACTGTGGTGGCGGGGTACAGAGTGTATTAGACCGAAATTTCTGTAACAATGTTTAATTGAATAAATGGTCTCTAGCATGGAAATCACGCATTTCCGGACATAAGTTCACTAGACCTTTTTGTTCCGTATGCTTTCATCGATCATTCCCTAGAGTCCGTACACGGTGGAAAAAAATCACCCTGTACAACTATACTAGCGAACCCGGCAATTCTTCGCAATTGCTATATATGTCTGGGAATTGGATAGACGTCCTAATCTCCTTCTGCCACTTTCTCTTTCCATGTCCTCCTCCCCCCTCTCACTGTCCATAACCTCCTCCTCCTCTTCTCTATTTTCTCGTCCCCCTGTCCGTCTTCTCCTTCCCCTCTCTATTTCCTCCCTGCCCTTCGCCCCATCTCCACTGTCACCCTCTCTATGAGCTGTGTTCGTTGTTATTGCAAACGAAACTTTGACTGGGAGGTGATTTCACTTGAAATGAATCGAAAAATGGTTCGTGTCGTTGGTATAAGGGATATGAGAGAGACCTCTCCGGCTGCTATATCTGTGAGGATAGTAGCTAACAATTAAAGCATTTTGCGTTGTTTTAATCTGCAAACAGGTAGGATTACAATATTTCAGATGACTCAGATCCGCAGTAGTGTTCTACACATAAACCAAAAAGCTACTGAAACTGCTTACATATTTTCTACTATAACCGAGGAAGAAAACAAAACTACACATTTTTGTGTACACAATTTTTGTTTGAAATTATATTTAAGAAGAAGTGTTTTAAATCCTCTGCTTTCGTAGTTAAAACAGACTGTGAAAAAGGTAAAGAGACTGCACATTTTCATAGCACAGCATTTCCTTTCTCTCATTTACCCTTAACAGAAAACCTACAAACTCTTGTTTAAAAAATTCATAGCCTATGTCAGTACGAATATTTGTTACAGTATCATGTAAAATTTTGATGGAAATGGGTCAAGTTCTTTTCGAGATATTTGTTAACAGGGTTTCCACTTTATACACCGTTTATATCTATATACATTAAAATATAAAGCCGATGCACATCCAGAGTTTTATTAGACTACCACGTAAAAATTTTAAGTAAACCGCCAGTTTGCTATCAAAGATTGCCTTTGTATATTGTGTATCGGTATTTATAAATTGTATGTTTTGAAAAGTATGTAACCTATGACTGTCCAAGTGTTTATTACAGTATCGTGTACAGATCTGAAGGAAATTGGCCAAGTACTTTTTTAGTTGTTTACTAACTATGTTTCCCCTTTATATATTACATATATATTAAAACCATGTTGCCTATGTCCAGCCAAACGTTTATTAGGTTTACTAATTGTGAAAAGGTCACGAAAAACTTTTTAGCGATCCTAGAAAATATTAACTTTGTTATAATTCCAGTCTTGGATCACAAGTTTCTTTTGTAATCAGATTATTAATTTCTGTCGGCAAAAAGATTCTTCTGACCTAGAAGAGTAAAGCATATGCAGGTAGCCTAATTCACAAACGCACTCCTAAATATAAGAATGTGAGGTAGAAACCCCTATAAAACAACTGTGCAACATACCATTACCTGAACAGAAACGTGATCCATTACCCACGCGATAATATTATATGTGATGGTGCAGCTGGTATAATTAGCCGCTTCGGCTTCGTGAAGCAAATAATATTTTGGATAGAAAAGCACACTCACACGGCACATGAAAAGAGACTCGATCATAGTGCCATAGTGCCATGATCAAAACGTTAGCTCCATCCAAGCCTGATAAACGTGTATATATATACAATGTATATTTAAAAAGTATGTAGCCTATGTGTATCATAATTTTTATTAAAGTGTTGTGTAAAAAACTGAAGTGATTAGCTCGAGAATTTTCAGACATTTTTGATAACAAGTATAAGCAACGACTCGCTATTGCATTATTATTATGCTGTTGTTGTTGTGGTCTTCAGTCCAGAGACTGGTCTGATGCAGTTCTCCATGCTACTCTATCCTGTGCAAGCTTCTTCATGTCTAAGTACCTACTGCAACATAGATCCTTCTGAATGTGCTTCGTGTATTCATCTCTTGATCTCCTCCTACAATTTTTGTCCTCCACGCTGCCCTTCAGTACTAAATAGGTAATCCCTTGATGCCTCAGAACATGCACTACCAACCGGTCCCTTCTTCTAGTCAAATTAGGCCACAAATTCCTCTTCTCCCCAGTTCTGTTCAGTACCTCCTCATTAGTTATGTGATCTACCCATCTAATCTTCAGCATTCTTCTGTACCATTATTATTATATACTATGTATTATACATATTAATCACAAATGTCCCAAGTGCTGCTCACAGACTGCTGGCATTTATTGTTACTCTGATACTAATGCATAGGTCTCGGGTAGAAGATTACAGCGTTGTCTAGTTCTTCTTTCTCAAAACTGTCGTGGTTTCCGTTGACAATAGCCACTTGAACGTTACGTGGACCTATACTGTTACTGATTCTTTCGTGCTAGTGGTCCCTGAAAGAGCATCTGGGACTTCGTGTTACGGTTTCAGTAGCCAGGTCCTCCTCTACAGTTCATTTTACACACCGTGAGTTCCAGGATACCGTTTTGAAATGGTTTCAGGACAGATTGGAAGGCGATGGTGGATCAGATAGTGACAACGAAATTGAAAGTGAATATAATTCAGAATCGGAACAGTCTGAAAGTGAAGACGAATATGTTTTGTCTCATGTGATTTCCACGAATGAAACAAGTGATGAAAGTGATGACGACAGAAATGTCAGGTCATCCTTTCGGTGGAGGATATAGCCCTACAGCACAACGCAATCAGCAGCCATAAAATGTTTTTCTTGAAAACACAAGCACAGGGGATATGCATGTGTCAATAGTTTCAACTCCTCCACATGTGTCCTGAACCCATCAATGTTCAGCTTTAGAGGTGAGCCCATAATGGGTGGCAGCTCAGTTTTGGTCGGGGGGGGGGGGGGGGGGGGGATGATTGCCCCTGTAGGTAAAGGTACCGCTAGAAACATACTTGGACGAGAGAAATATCAAAGCCTCTTCTTAAGCGATGTCGTGCTCAGCAGCGTAACATCAGTCGTTTGCCAACAGCGCGACCACCTGCTCAAGTAGATAATGATCCAGATCCTCTTACCATTTCGAATTTTCTTATGACTGGTGATATTTTAAGTATCATAATGAAATGGACTAACCAAAATATAATCAAGGAAATGCATTACAACGATCCAAATGTTGCTGATATATTTGAACTAAAAGTATTTTTCGGCTTACTGTTTCATTCAGCCATTTTAAAGTCCAGTAGCGAAGATTACAAAGCAAAACGATCCTCTCGCTATAACGTCAGAAAATCTTACAAAATTTATTCACAAACGTCAAATGCTCTAAAACACTGGGGAGTTTGCATGTATCAAAAAAATTCTGATATCATTTGGTGTTAAATGCAAATCCAGAGTGTACATTCCTAATAAACGATGCAATTATGACTTAAAAGGCATGTGCGTTGTGTTTAGCGCCCAGTTTTCCATAGGAAGGGATTCTGAAGACAACCGGTTTACTTCAATCGATTTAGGTCTCAAGTCAAGAGAACTAAAGTACGTACAAACGTCGAAAAAATTAAAAGAGAAATTCCGAAAGAAGTGTTACTGTGAGAAGCAAGGGACTTGGTTCTGCTACATATATATTCACGCATGTTCTAAGCCTGGTATCGTTTGTTTCAGAACTCTGGGAAAGGAAGTACTCACGTCAACCGCTTTAATTGCCTGATGAAGCTTACAAATTTATTGGTGTCGCCACAGATTGAAAAGCGAGTCAATAACTGTCACATACGCTGTGAAGTTTGTCTATCCATTCGCCTTGTTTTGGGTGGAGCAGAACCAAGAACGAATGGAAAAATATAAAATATGCTCCACAAAATATGTTTGACTCGAGAGCCAAAAAAGAAGAGGAAGTCGCCTTACTTTTCCATTGTTGCCGTAAGCTAATAAGCCTTGAATCCTGTACAAAAATTTGCAGTTCGTGCAAAGAAAACTTCTGAGAAGGAAACTAAAAGTCTAAACAGTACTAGTATAATTCTTATTTTTGAATGTTACATGCGAGTTTCCTGTGTTTTGATTATTGTAGGTATAATAAAAATAAAAATATGCTAAAAGGTAGAATTATTAGTGCTGGTTATTTGAGTTTTGTGGCATTGACATTATCATGTGATGTTACGTTCATTTTCTGCATTTTTCTGTTTAATGCATTATTTTCGTAAAAATAATCTTTAAAATTTATGTGAAAATATGAAGGGGCCGGTGAGATAGAGTCATAAGCTACATGGAACTAGTTTTGAGATACAGCAAGTTTAAAATTTCAACAGATATCTAAAACTGTTTCATACAAAATAGAAACCTTATTTATACTTCAAAATCATTCTTAATGCTTGCAAAGCATATTGTGAAATAGTTGACTTTGTGTTACATGATGTTAATTATAGAGTACGTGAAATTAAAATGTAGTCAATAGTAGCTTATGACTACATCTCCCAGAAAATAATTTAAAACATGAAATATAAATTTTAAGAATTTATTTCGAACTACTCTTATACAGTGACCAGTATTCATAATTTTTACACATTACAGGTAACTGAGACTAATAAATTATTTTTGTATCAGGGAAGTTTCTCTGCCTTATCTTTGTTCACATTATTTCCAGTACCTGATCGAAAGAAGTCCTGATTTGCTTCCCATGAGAAAGTGTACGCCATAATTTTAAACGTAACATTTGCAGCGACGTCTGTGGTAGCGGTCTCGAATCTATAACAAATGCGCTTTAGCACAGTGTACAGATAAACAGTGTGAGAGTTTAAAGTGTTGTTTTGTCGGCTGCAGATTAAAATGAGTGCAAAATATATGAAGCGTCACGAGGCAGTATTCGTTGTAAATCACCCAGAGGGACCAAAGCTTTCATATGGAGCTGCAAAATTCTTAGAAAGTCAAACACAGTCACTGCGAAGCGGATCAAACGATAATTAGAGGTTAAAAATGTGGATGATTTACCGGAGAGAGGGCTAAGGCATCAAGCTATAATCGATATTGGAGGCAATTTGTTTAGCTGTTATCTAATTGTGCAATTAGTAATAATGTGTACTTTGATGCAAACATTTATTAATAATAGTGTCTTTTATTTTATACAGATAACGATGTACAATTTCTTATAGAACTGTTTGTATGTATGTCATAAGATGCTATACATCATCCATTTTTTCTGGTTAATGAGGAATGGCTTTCTATATTTTATTGGCAGCTGATGTGGATCTGGTTCAAAAACCTTTCCTCTTCATACGAATATTTACTGACGTGAAGGCTCCTATGTCTGAACAACAGTGCTTTAAGCTGACCTTACTCAAACTAAAATTGCATAGCTTCACTGAAATGGGGAGGATGGAGGATCTAGTGATCTGAATAAGATAGGTTTCGAGACCAATGTGTTCCAGGTTTCCAAACATTCCATTTTAGTCACAATAAAAGTTTTTTGATTAGCAGATTTTATAATTTGCGCCCATTCATCTGGTGAGTACTATTAGACGTCTGTTTCTTGCATTGACTTCAATGAAACACAAAAAAATAAAATAAATTTACAAGCTATTAGACTATTTGTAATAAAAAACAGAACAAACAGCTTTTACAGTGCCATTTTTATGCTGCTTCCCCAAGTAGTTTTGTGTTGCACTAGTATGGGGACTTGGTATACAGGCTGCATGAACAGTTTTGTTGGTGTTTGGAGACGTATACTGCTGCCCAGCATTTCGCCGACGCTTTGTCTTACTTTTTTCCAACCAATCAATATATCGCTTTCTTTTCTGCCAAGGCTTCGGTTCATCAAGTGACTCTTCAGTTACTTTAGTTATTTCGAGCTGTAATATAAAGAGTATAATAGTCTCATAATTTGCATGAGGTAGAGTCATGAGTCATACAAAAATGAAATACCGGGAAAATGGCATTCATGACAAACATTTTTACAAATTTGTTGCCATTAAAACTACATGCTTGCAGTCTTAAGGGGTCATAGAAACGTAGCCCATCATTCACACGAAAGACAGCAATCAAATGTGTTAGCAAGGTTAGAAGAAACAGAGCTACAAGCCACACGATATTAGTCACTTGAAATAAACCGTTTTATATACTTCATCTGATCTGGAACTGTTCGTCGATAGATGTAATGATTCATCTCTGTCTCTATCCAGAGCTCTTCAATTCCACTATTGTCTGTCACATATATTTGTTTAAGATGTTCCTGAGCCAACTGCCATTTAGCTCTGGGTTGTGACTGTGTATCTTCTCAAAATATCACCAGACGGTGGAGCATAGAACTACACCCCGTCGCAGCCTGCCTTCTGCTGGAGAAAGACGGAACTTTTCAATAGAATATGAAGAAGGAATTGTTAAAGAATGCTGCAGCACAAAAAAATCCCAATTTAGAAAAAGTTGTGGGTTATGATTATACCTCTCCAAGCCCTTCATATATTTTTGTGTGGTATTAAACATTTTACAAAAAAAGTTAATTTTTTCACTGAAGTTCTTACGGCTATATAGAGGTTCGTCAGACCGCACTTGGTACAGAATGTGAGAAAAAAATGATCTGGGAAGCTTACAGCTAAAGTAGTATGTAGTCCTGAGAGTTTATTAGACTATCCTGTCAAAATTTTATATATATATATATATATATATATGAAGCGACAGCAGTGGCACAGTTCTCATACTCGCAACACTACAGCGGGAACGAAGGAAGTCTATTAGCACCAAATACAATTTAAGTATTAGATACACGATGCTTAATATTTCCTTATACAAGGAGAGGTGACTTCCTCACCTCAAATTAATTTTGACTCAAGGCATTTGAGTCTGTTTTGACCTAGCCAATAACTAGTAACTCGTGAAACAAACGGGAATACATTCTAGGATCTCTATTGTTAACCGTCCATCAACTTAGTTTTATTAAATGAAACAATGCTGCCTCTTGTCGCAAAACTAGTAGATCTCGATGATTTCGTAGATCTAATAAGAGAACACGGTAGATCTAATAAGACAACACGATTTCGGAACACCTATGTCATCGAGACAATGCTCATGTTGTGTGTTGTCTGTCTGATTTGGAAACACTGTCTAACTAGACTGAGTTTGTTATGACGATGATGATGTTTGGGTTGTGGGGCGCTCAACTGCGCGGTCATCAGCATCCACACAAATTTCCCAATTTGTACACAGTCCAATTGTTTTCACAGTCCAATCTAACCACTGTCACGAATGATGATGATGATGAAATGATGAGGACGACACAAACATCCAGTCCCCGGGCAGAGAAAAATCCTCAACCCTACGGGAATCGTACGCTAGCCACTAGATCACGAGCTGCGAACATTTGTTATGACGAATGGTGCAACTGAGAATGTGTTGTTCGAAAACATCCACATGGTCGAACTGATAGTGATGCGTAAACCGATTTCCAGGGTTCAGTGCTATTGACTAATGAAGAATTGATCGACATGCTCTTAATTTATGACGAACATCACCGAAATACAACAAGAGTAATGTAAGGTTTCAAGATCATTTTTAGTATGAAGTAAGAGTTATGTGAACTCTGTTTTAATCGATCTGTCATACTATATATCTGTACATGTGCATTTTTGAGACAGTTATCACCAATCGTCGATATGTTACGCCACAGAGGTTTTTAGAAGAAGATCTGTGATCTTTGGTTACCACTAGCAATGTCATTGCAGTAGCTCTTTGTGAGAAGTAATTGAGTGAGTCGGGTGTTGGTCACAATAATGAGCGGTCTTGCAATAGATTGCAGAGTACAGAGAAGAAGATACGGAGTATGTTGAAATTTGCAGATATGATTTGGTAGAGATTAATTTGAGAAGTGTGAAGATTGTAGGTAATTTTGTTGGCACAGTGCTTGCATATATATAATTTACGGTCTGTTTGAAAAAGGGAAGCTTTACTGGAATTTTTTCTTTGTTAGTTCAGGTTAGTTTGATTGTTGAAATGTGATGAAGCAAAGTTACCTGCTCACATTGCTTGCACTCAGAAGTTATAGATCTACAACTGATTATCATCCTACTAATTGATTTTATGGCAGAGTGGTATATTTTTGTAC
This sequence comes from Schistocerca americana, assembly GCF_021461395.2. Classification (NCBI taxonomy): domain Eukaryota; kingdom Metazoa; phylum Arthropoda; class Insecta; order Orthoptera; family Acrididae; genus Schistocerca; species Schistocerca americana. Next base: position 437,375,071 of record NC_060124.1, on the reverse strand, counting down.
AAGTGATTTTTGTAAACAAGAAGGTAATTGTTAAGAATTATATTTTCATTATAGTTTTTGAATACTAGTCTCTCTTACATCATCTAGATGATGCAATAACCTCCACCATCTGCTGGTGAAAATTTGTATTTTTTTATTATGTGTTGTGTAGGGAAGCAACCTACTCACGCTGTAGTAAATTCACATCAGTCTTTCCATTATGTGCCAACCAGCCCGCTGTAACTAGCTCTGACGTCATAAATGTTGCGCAATACTTTAAAAACTAAGCAAATAACCTAAAATGTTTCTAGCATGTCAGGAGTAATACTAAATTAATGTGTGTTGAATATCAGTTCGATAACTTTATCCATTTTCGAAATTTGGACGTTTTTCTGTAAAAATCATTGGCGCAACAGAAAAGAGCTGGAGAGGTAAAAATTTATAATTAGATTCATTTTTCATAATAATATAAGAGAAACAGTACTCTGGATCTCACAATTTAAGATTTTAGTTGAAATTCAATATTTTCTGGTTTTTGTCTTAAAACTTAAGGAAGCAAGATAGATTAAGTAGGCTAATAAATAAGGCTAGGATGTTTATATTTAAGTAGGTTGGAGATCCGCTTTAACTATGAAGATGTGATAAGTTTCATTTGAATACCTATAAAACTCTAGCGATAGCGTATCTCCAAAGGGCCAGTTCAGAGCTCGTCTACTGCGTGCAGTGTAATTAAATTAATTCTCTCGCCCAAAATATTTAACTTAGCCACGTCAAAATTTTATTATCAATACTTACCTGCGTGCTGAATGCACATTTAAATTAAGAGCTTCATCGGCCATCAACAAGAGAAGCTATGATTTATTAGGTAACTTAAAGTGGTGCATTACTAGCCCAGCAGCTAGTCGGGATTGCCGATTTGATCAGGCGTTCCCTTAGCCGTCCGCACCGCGGCTTTATATATAAGAACGCTGCGCGAGGAAGCAAGGCCCCAGTTCTCTCCAGACACTGAATAACACGCCATCTGTGTCGGGAGTCGCGTCGCGTCGCGTCGGTATCATTGCTACAAACAGCCTCGGATGCCTTATTAAGTTACTCGAGATATGCATAACCATGAAATCATTTTCGAGTGAAGTGTTAATTCTGGGTTGACTTTAAGTATCTATCTTCACTTTGCGTATGTCGTATTTTCACGTGCCGCCGCGGGACAGACATTCTACCATTATTTAGCGTGGCGTTTGATGAAACTAATCATCAAATTATGGCGAGTATTCATTTAAACATTTAATTTGGACATTTATAGTTGCATCAGCGCATTAGACTCTGAACTGCTCTGTTAGTTAGATTGTGTGGATTCTTCTGTTTTCATCTGTGACTTTCTGAATACAGAACGTTTTTTTTTTGAAAATCTTTTTTGATTATAAATCCCGGACAATCTTCTAATTCCTCGGAGCTATAAGCTGTAACTATAAGTGTATTCTCAGATGAAGTGGGCGCTAAGAATTCTAATTACAGGCTTCACGTTTTGCTAATCACTTCCTGGTAGCCAATATTGTAGTTAGAGAGCCAGTGTTGAGAATGGCGAAAGACAGCATAAACAACAGCGTAAATAATAGGAACATTTTTAACAACAATAATTCCACCCGCCGCCCCACAGTTGGCACATAGCACTCTGCAGAACACTGTGACTATAACTAAAGCATGACATGCTTGGATAGTTGCATGTTTTTGCGATGCTTTACCCTAACATTATCTTTTATTTGGCTACTTTACGTCTACGCTGTATTTCCTTATGGTCATCACTTCCAGCAACACCGAGTTTCCCTTGCCACAGGAAAGCCATTAAAATTTTTTATGACTAGTTACATTACAGTCAACAAAAATGGCTCTGAGCGCTATGGGACTTAACATCTGAGGTCATCGGTCCCCTAGAAGTCAGAACTACATAAACCTAACTAACCTAAGGACATCACACAGATCCATTCCAGAGGCAGGGTTCGAACCAGCAACCGTAACGGTATTGCGGTTCCAGACTGAAGTGCCTAGAACCGCTCGGCCACACCGGCCGGCTTACAGTCAACACAATAAGATCATTCACAATCATGCGTTGCATTTCAAAATTATCATCAGATTCAGTTTAGGTAAAGATGAGTTTATATTTCATTGCTTTTGCAGATAGAAGTATTGTTACAGCGCAGTGTTACGTTTGCCTGTATATCATTCAGTGTTTGGAATTTTATTTACCAAGTTGCTTAAGTATAATCACATAGTATTCCTTAGGAACATTTTCGGTTATTCGTTATTTCAAATTTCATTTCGTTGTTTCATGAAACATTTTTTATCTATTAGTTTTGTGTACTGAAACTGCGAGTTACGTTCTGCAACGTCGCGCATTGTTGCACTGCACGATACAGAATGTCACAGGACAGTTTCTTTAGCAGACGATTCTAGTTTTTCTGTTTATTTTAGTGAACAAAAACAAACACTGTCCGGATGGGCCTTGAAAGCCTAACATACCGACTGGCCGCCGTGTCGTCCTCACCCCTTAGACGTCAGCGGATGCCGATACAGAGGGCATGTGGTCAGCACACTGCTCTCTCGGCCGTTGTCAGTTTTCGCGACAGGTGCCGCTATTTCTGAGTCAAGTAGCTCTGCAGTTGCCAGTTACAACACAGATACAGACACGAAGTTTACGACAGGGAAACATTTCGGTCCAGTACAGTTGTAGTTCACAATATTCACTGTATTATTTATTTTTATATGAAGAAATAATTCGATAGAAAAACTTTATGAACTGCGGTTCCTATGTAAAAACTCGTGTCGCCTTCGTCAGTATCACCAAAATACTGCTTGAGACTGGAATTTTTGCCCCAAGAAAAATTATAAGAAGGGAGACTGCCAATCTGCAGGATTAGCGGCTCTTTCTGCTGTTGCAGTATGTCCTCGTGCCAGTTGTCGTCAAATACAAAGAGAATGTACTATCGGAAGAATCGTTCTGTGTGTTCTTGAAATCCGTACCCATCACTTGTTTCATAGTACTCCTTATCGAGAAATACATGACCGTGACTTACAACATCGTGTTAAATACTGTCAGTTGAGAAAGTATTGTTTCCTGTGCTATTATGAGCTAAAAAAAAAAAAATAATAAGTTAAACGTGATAAACTTCCCGTACATCAAAAGTTCAGAGTTCTGCACCCCTTGATACATTATTGAAAAATGGTGTAGCTTCTTTGATTAGTAATGAAAACGTACACAGTCCCGGATTCGAACCCCACCACTTCTACAGTTTATAATACAAATCGTAAGCAATGGCAGCCGAAGGCTTGGCATGGGAAGTCACCCTCATTGTGCCAACGGCCTTATCAAAGAGGGCAGAGGAGGGAACAGAGTTTCAGGGCACCCTCTTGCCCTTGATGTGGGTGACTGCACCTAAAAGACGAAAGACTCACAGTGATCAGTAGCTTGAGGCTGCAGAAGGCAGTACAAACCACTACATTAAAGACACCCATTGTGTATCTGCAGGACACATGTCAAGTTTTATAATCATCTCTCTGGTGGCAAAGACGCCGAATTATTCTCCCATTTGTATATCAGGGAGAGATGATCATGAGACAAAGGTTAAAAAGACTCAACAACCAGCCAATGAATAGCGTTGTACGAGTCGGGGCATTGAAAGTATTGAGGAACAGAAAATAGCTCCAGTATACGGCGCCAGGGACCAAAATGACAGTCCGATGTCGCAAAACAGTGCATGCACTGATTATGTATGCTGAGGTAGACAGTTGCCACAAAACTATACTAGCAGGAGTGTAGTGGAAATGCTACCCCTGCATCTCTTTCGTTGGAGAAATATCTCCTCAAACATAGAAAATTTCAGGTGTTCACACCAGAAAAGAATACTCTACATCTTGTTACTTTTAATAAATCTTTTAGAAATGTATTGTCTAAAACGTGGTCTGACCAGCACAATATTCATTTCATCACAAGCTTTTTCCAGGACGAGGGTGCCCTACGGGTTACAGCGACTGCACAACGTTGTCAATAGTACGTATTATTTGAAAATGCCCTTTTGGCAAAGTATTCGCCAAAATGCGCTCAAGGAAAATTGAGATAAGATATCTTTCGTCCAGAATAATACAGTTCTAGACAAGGAAACATAAATTATTTTGAGAAATATTTGAACTAGACTCGATTATGGGATGAACGTATTGAGATGTCAGTTATGTATTCTGAACGGTAAGTTACTCATTCCCATTAGAGAAAAGCTAGTGCCTTTTCCTGAATAAGATTTGGTATACTTTTTATCTGTACTCGACTTCATTAATTTAATAGATACAGACATTGAGTCTCGTAATAATGAAAATATTCGTAGGACTGGGAATGGAATGCAACGCCCTCGCGTCAACAGTACGGCAACAATCGCAACCGGTCAGCTGACGATGCCGCCGTATTTGTTGCCCTACGCTGACGCCTCGGATGTCAGGTGCTGGTGGGTAAGTAAATACTGACTCTTCAGATCATAAGATAGGTAGGTGGACTGAGGATAGGCACCATCCGGGTTACCTAAATTATAGGGTACGCCCCTGGAAATATCACAATAACCGTAATCATTGGTATTCCAAAACTCAAAACGCTCCACGGTTCAAAACAACACAAAATAATTCAAACAAGCAGTGGCATTCCAATCAGCAGACTCAGATACCCTGTAATGGAAACGGTGACATTTACTCGCAACAAAATCTTGAAGTAAATCGTTATGTCGTCCTCTTTGGTGTAACAAAAATCCCATAGTGAATATTGTGCACTTCACAAATGAGACTCACCCAGTAGTGGCTAGTTCAATAAATTAGTGTCGGCCACATTTAACCCCCTGATGTTGATCACAGGATAGAGTGGGGGCGTTAAACATATTGCTTTCCCATATTACCTGTTGGCCCACCCGACTACAAGGAAAATTAAAGATCTGGGCCCTCATCTTGAAGTATTCAGTTAACTGAATGCATGTATTGACAGAACTAGTGAAATGAGCAGAGGCTATAGTAATGCGACTGCTCTAATTACAGTGAATATAAATTTCTGCTCAGTAAATAATGTTAAGAATCGAGAACATAAAACTACCACAATCCATCAAATTTCAGTTGTTTGCCTTTGCTGAAAGTACGTCAGAATGTATACTTAATTCACATGCACATGTTCTTGGTGCAGCATCAGGAGCTAGGATATGGACAACTAGCCCCCTCCCCCCCCCCCCCTTTTAAGTGAAAACATCCACTTGATGTGCCAGAGCAGAATGCGTAGTATGATCGCTACTACTTTAGGTTAAGTATTGATTATTGGCATCGGAGTCGATGAATACAGCCCTTTCAGTATGTAAGTAGAACCACTTTGGTTATGCATCTATTCGTTAAGAGGGGATGAAAAATTAACTGCCATCGGCAAGGTATGAAAGAGTTTCGTATATGTTGTTGAGCGTTTGTAAGAACTTCATACGCAGCACGGATAGCCATCCAATTGCTGTATTCTGACACTACAGTCTACTAAAGGACTAAATGCTAGTAACCAGAAAGTTTAGGGAAAAGATCATATTATAAGCGTGTCTGGCATCTGTAGATAAGATCTAGCTTAAATGCGTCGGCCTATGATTTAAGGATTTTATTTAACCTTCATGTACCTGAACCTGGGTCAATGACTGCCCTGTCTGCACTGTACAATAAGTTTTCTGTCATGTGATTTTCAGCCTGAAGAGCTAAATGCGATAGGAATTGTTTGATATCTGCAATTTAAAGTTACCAATAATTACTCTCAACCGATCCTAGATGGTGAGCATTTCTAATGATGGAAAGGCGCGCATCAAAGTAAATGTCAAAGGAATATTTTTGTAATGGAGAGTCACGAGACAACTTCACTTTCTTGGTTGCATGAAGTTCATGCAGTAAAGACTTTTACGAACACAAATGATGTGAGCATAGTGTATTACCTAAATGATTTAACTGGTTGTAAAGTAACATGTGTTCACCATGTGGGGCTGAAAATTTGCTGTATCACCAACAAGGGCAGCACGCAGAGTATCACTGCGTTGTTAGAATAACCACGTATCAATATCAAAGAATTTTATTTATCGTATAAATCACCATTTGGTTCAAAACTGGTTCAAATGGCTGTGAGAACTATGGGACCTAACATCTGAGATCATCAGTCCCCTAGAACTTAGAAGCACTTTACCCAACTAACCTAGGGACATCACACACATCCATGCCCGAGGTAGGATTCGAACCTGCGACCGTAGCAGTCGCGCGGTTCCTGACTGAAGCGCCTATAACCGCTCGGTCACATCTGCCAGGAATTACCATTTCTACGTACGTTTGTATATGTGTATATGTATACGTTGAGCAGTGAATTTTGTCACGCTCAATAGCAATCACCTATCACGTATAAGGAACGCAAAGAAAGTGACGAAAGCAGTGTCATACAGCAAGCACTCTTAGAAGGTTTCGATGCGTGCGTTATGTACAAAAAATTGTGTTACATGCGTCCAGGACCGACGATTAATGTAAAACAAGTCTCAAAGTCGTGAAATTTTTCTTTTCCTTTCCAAAGAGTTACGCGAGTAGTGGTTTCACTACATGCCTCCGACGTTGAGGTCTATTTTTTGCACAAGTATGCTGCTATTCGGAGCATGACTAAAGTGGTGGTTAGTTTCTAGAGAAATGTGTGTAAAACAATATGTAAATAAGTAAAGGCGGAGAGGAATTACGATAGTAATCATTCTGAAGCAACCAGTACTAAAATGGTCAGGAAAAGGTAGCAGTGTAACTGGCACAGGCGTAGACTACACTAAATAACAGTAATATACAGTTCTGTATCTTTCATACTGTCTGAAGATGTTGAGGTCTTGTCGTCAAGTCCGAATATTATTCTAATTAACAGCCAATGTTATAGTAAAAGTTGCTACGGAAAAGTGCAGTCCGGAAGCTACTACCGACCAGTAACATAGTGGCGTCAGGAACGAACCGGCTTTTGACCCATCTTAATTCCAGTTGTTAGCGGTGTCTTAGACATGAAGTCCACATTCTTGAACTTTAAATTGCTGGATGAAAATATCTTTATAATCTACGAGACAGTGTATAAAGACGATGTCACCTATAGTATCTGTTTTGCAGTTTTTGTTTTAGGTTGCTATCAAGTGAATCGTCTAGTTCAAGAGCTACGTTCAGCACGTTGTAAACAATATACGCTATGTGATCAAAAGCATCCGGGCACCTGGCTGGAAATAACTTACAAGTTCGTGGTACCCTCCATCGGTAATGCTGGAATTCAAATTTGGTGTTGGCCCACCCTTAGCATTGATGACAGCTTCCACTCTCGCAGGCATACGTTCGGTCAGGTGCTGGAAGGTTTCTTGGGGAATGGCTGCCCGTTCTTCACGGAGTGCTGCACTGAGGAGAGGTGTCGATGTCGGTCGGTGAGGCCTGGCATGTAGTCGGCGTTCCAAAACATCCCAAAGGTGTTTTATAGGAGTCAGGTCAGGACTCTGTGTAGGACAGTCCATTACAGGGATGTTTTTGTCGTGTAACCATACCGCCACAGGCCGTGCATTATGAACAGTTGCTCGATCGTATTGAAAGATGCAATCGCCGTCCTCGACCTGCTCTTCAACAGTGGGAAGCACGAAGGTGCTTAAGCATCAGTGTAGGCCTGTGATGTGATAGTTCCACGCAAAACAACAATGGGTGGAAGCCCCCTTCATGAAAAACATGACCACACCCTAACACCACTGCCTGTTGGCACTAGACGCGCTGGCAGATGACGTTCACCGGGCATTCGCCATACCCGCACCTTACCATCGGATCGACACATTGTGTACCTTGATTAGTCACTCCATACAACGTTTTTCCACTGTTCAATCGCCCAATGTTTCCGCTCCTTGCACCAAGCAAGGCGTCTTTTGGCATTTACCGACGTGATGTGTGGCTTATGAGCAGCCGCTCGACCCTGAAGTCCAAGTTTTCTCACCTCCCGCCCTACTGTCATAGTACTTGGAGTGGATACTGATGCAGTTTGGAATTCCTGTGTGATGGTCTGGATAGGTGTCTGCCTATTACACATTAAAACCCTCATCAACTCTAGGTGGTCTCTGTCAGTCAACAGACGCGGTCGGCCTGTACGTTTTTGTGCTGTATGTGCCCCTTTACGTTTCCACTTCACTATCATATCGGAAACAGTGGACCTAGGGATGGTTAGGAGTGTGGAAATCTCGCGTACAGACGTATGACGCAAGTGACACCAAATCACCTGACCACATTCGAAGTCCGTGAGTTCCGCGGAGCGTCCCATTATGCTGTCTCATGATGTCTAGTGGCTATTATGGTAGCTGATATGGATCTCCTAGGTGCAGCTGGCAGCACAATGCATCTAATATGAAAAACGTATTTTTTATGGGTGCGTCCGGATACTTTTGATCACATAGTGTATATGTACAACGTTAGACCACTACTATTACCTAATGGTAACATGGCCTCTGTTACACTCACGAGAATCACTTTGCAAATTAGTCCATACATCAAAAATAAAGTATAATAAATTTAATCCCTAATGTCATTAAAGGCCAAACAAATAATTCACAAGGCATATGTTTTTGTTGAACGCGCATGTAACTCGCGTGTAAGTTACTCTAATCCCCATTTCTGTCTTTTCTATTAAACCACTAATTTTGGACTTCTATGTAACCTCCTGGGGTCTTATACAAAGGGGCCTGGAAGTACCTAATACAATTGTAGTGAAAAACTTTCCTGGCGGCTCCTGGTTCAGAAGACGGGTCCAAGGTCGTTCCATTATTGCTTCTGTGATTCGTCGTTCCTGATGTCACGTTGCTTCAAATATTACCACAACTCGATATGAATGAACTATATTTTACCTCAAATAAATGATAAACTGGCTATTTCTAAATTTTTCCTCTTTCTAAAAAATGTTCCAAGTAATCTATTTGTAACGTTGTATTAGGTTTTAAATGAACAGACTAAAATCGAATGAAACGTGTGAAGCTTGTGTGTGTCGAGTATAAAACTGATTAAGTCTGAAATACATGCCCTACATAGAAACTCCTAGTATTAAAATAAACACTTGATTGCAACGAGTTATTGTATAAAGAAAATTCCACGCCTCAATCAAAAGGCACATTTTAACAATACGTCAAAAAATTTATAAAGCTCTATATATTTTATATTATAAATGCTATTAGGAATCTATAGTTGGTTCAAATGGCTCTGAGTATTATGCGACTCAACTTCTGAGGTCATCAGTCGCCTAGAACTTAGAACTAATTAAACCTAACTAACCTAAGGACATCACACAATATCCAGCCATCACGAGGCAGAGAAAATCACTGACCCCGCCGGGAATCGAACCCGGGAACCCGGGCGTGGGAAGCGAGAACGCTACTGCACGACCACGAGATGCGGCCACACGTGACTGTACCCTAGAAGATATTTCAGTGTGTGTTTCACCATTATTTTTATTGTTAAAATCCACAGTGTACTAAAAGAGCCAAGGCAGGTCGCTGTCACAATACTAAAAAAAGTCAGTAGACCGCAGGCCGATAAAAAAATCGAACAGAATCCGAGATTCCCCGAACTGTGACGTAAGTTGTTCGAACTTTGCGAGCCGTGTTCAAACAGAGCCCTGCTTATTATCTATCAATAATTGCGATAAAATTGAACAAAATGTTATCTCTCATTACTTGTAAGTTGGATCATTACTTGATTTGAAACACATTCTTTTTTCTTCTCCTTCAGCTAGCCTACTGTCACCTGCCTTCGCCACTGCTTTTGCAAGCATATGTAATTCTTAGTTATTAATAATTACATTGAATGGAGATGGTGTACCAGTGTTTATTTTAAGAGTAATAATCGCTGTTTTCAGAGATGAACAGGAGATTCCAGTTGATGTATAAGTACTTGTTTTGCTTTTTTGAATAATGGCTTGCCGATGAACAATTATCAAGAATTCGCTACATCTCATGCAGATCGCTGCTAATTGTAGCAAACTTTTGCGGTGCCTGCAGTTATTATTTCACAACGAAGTCTGACGTCCAGGCGCAAGTAAAATATGTGCGCCTGTAATAAATTAATTTTCACGCGATCGTGAATCAGAAATTGTGAGGCTGTTATCTCGGCATTGGAGTATAGGTCTACGTATCTTCATCCTCAAATAGTTTTCTTCTTCAGTGTAACTCTACTCGGTCAGAGCGGGAAATTTATAGAGTGTGGTGGCGGAACATGTGATAGCAGGATGTCAGATCCTAGTTAACGAAAGAACGTGGCTCAGACTTCACCCTAAAACCTTCAATTTTTTGCTTCGTAATCAGCAGAAATTCAGCGTTGACCCATAGAATGTAAGAGGTCCTCAGAGGGGCATCAGCTGCTCATGCATATAATCTACGAACAACGGTATTGTAAAACTTGTATGTGTTCGGAAAGTCTCTCGTCCTTGCAGCACAGTAACATATCAGCGGTTTTTCGGATTTGCAGCTTTTCAGATTCAGACCGCCATCCCAATAAGGACGCTTAACGCTCTACCGAACGGAGGCAAAACTCTCACTCAGCACAAATCAAGGCATCAATAGACGCATCAGCGAGATGGGAAACGTTGAGCAACCACTGAACACGACAATATTTAGTTGGTTGATGAGTGGAGTTGATACCCGTTGCAACACCACAGTGGTCGGTGAATGGCGCAGGAATTCTACAAACAAAACCTGTAGATCCTGCTTCTGGCGTCGGAAATTTGTTCCCAAATATCCCTCAGACGCGTCGTTCTTACCAATTCATGGACATCACGCATAAGATTAAAGTCAGGTTCATGTCAACGGCGCGAAGCACGCAAGTGAAGTCACCATCCAGGAAAAGGTTCCGAGGATTCTTACGCATAAGGCAAACATCCTCCAGTAAAACATCGAACGAAGCACCGTGCCAGACAGTGTATGAAGCACAACCAGGATAATTGCAGAAGACGATAGCCGTTCCTGCGACCAGAATCGAATCCATTAATGTAAGTGGGGGAATACCTTCATGAGAAAATAGAGCCGTACTAGTAGAGTTTTCTGGTGCTATACTCAAAAAGATCTGAAGCCCAGGGAAAGAAAAGATGGTAAACAATACCTCCTGCAAGATTCCTGACGCAACTCCACAAGATCCACGCCAGAGGTCGAACGAACGCCCGAATCCGCCGTCCCCACAGCGTCGACAAGAGGATGGGAGTCTACTGCGCAGTGTGTATCATCAAGAGAGACACTTGACGCGGGAGGGGATAACACCGCTGATTCCACACCGGAAACATCTGCGTACTGGGTACGACGTCGATTATGTTGCAGCACCTGAGCATCGCCCCAGTGAGCAGACGGCGCAGAACCCGTCCCAGGGTTTTGACAGGTGAAAGTTTCCCGCGTTTAAACTCATATCAGGCTGTAGACTGCCAAACTAGAGCACCAGGCGAAACGAGATCTGCTCTCGTATGTCGCTGTTCAAGAGAATTTTTGAGAACAAACTTCCACTTAGTATAATCGAGACGCTTGTGACCACTCTCCTTACATAATAAGAAGCACTAAGGGTAACATGGGTCCAAAAACGACACATACGAAGATATGACGAGTAGTTGTGTTTAATGTACCTCTCGACAAAATGTTTATCAACATAGCAATATGGTGCAAATGGCGCTGAGCACTATGGGGCTTAACTTCTGAGGTCATCAGTACCCTAGAACTTAGAACTACTTAAACCTAACTAACCTAAGGACATCACACACATCCACGCCCGAGACAGGATGCTGCGAACCTGCGACCGTAGCAGTCGCGCGGTTCCAGACCTAGAACCGCTCGGTCACCCCGGCCGTCAACATAGCAATAAAGGCAGTACAGACTCGACCAGCGTTCCCAGCGAATGCCCTTAACAATACCAGATTCAAACAACACATCCTTAACATACTGATCATGTACTTCTGACGGCAACATCAGTATTGGCTAGGAATACAACACTAACTGACCTGTCCCTATGGCCGAAAGAAACCTGATTTACGTGTTTAAGTGACAATCTGTCGACTTGGAGGGGATTCACGAATTTGACAAAGAAGACTTAAAGCTCAGCGTCAGAAATACGCGATGTGAACCCGATCTGAAGTAATATCAACCAAGAATCAGGAATTTAAAGGCAACTTGGTTTGCGTATTACGGGCGGACTTGTCAAAAGCCAAACCAACAGTATTTCGTGTGAGATCAACTTGGACGACATGTTGACAGAGAAGCACAAAATGAACACAAAAGAGAATTCAACGATGAAAACCCACTCGTAAATGTCGCAACACACCACGTAAGCAACGAATTGCTACAACCCGAAACGATTCTGCGCAGAGGAAGAGTAAACACGTCCAGCCATTTCGGCGCTCAAGTGGATCTGACGTCTCTATTCCACCAGGCACGTCATATACAAAGCTATTTCATCTACAGATTTTGATGATGGAGTGTCCGTGTATCAATATATGTGACATACATAGGCGTACCTTTTCATTGTGTTGACTTAGAAGCTTATCATTTACTCCTCCTAGGGAGTGTAGACCTTAATATTTGAAACGTATTTCAACTTAATACCTATTCCTGGGAAAAGGGAGTTGACCTACAAACAGACGAACAAAAAAAGGAGAAAGTAGTGGGATAAAATAACGAATTAACAGTTTCCGGTTTGTGTTTTTTTTTTCCTTTACTTGCACTTGTACTGTGAACCCTTGCTTCTTATCAAATTTGATACTTCCACATCAACGAGAAGTTACCCTTAAAGTTTGATAAGTGAGTTTGTCGTGTATTGAAATACGTGATACAAATGGCCGTATCTTTTGATTTATCAACTTGAAGCTTAAAGATTTCACACCGCCAAGAAACAGTAGACCTTAGGATGTTACATAAATTGCAGCTTGGTACTTCGAAGCGTTGCGGAGAAAATCTGTTCTTACAGGCCGTCAGATAAAATACAACATTACGATTTTATCGAGGTCTCCTTCCTCCCGACTGAGGTACCGAACCATAAAAACCTCTCCTTTTACACAGTAACCACGATATGAGAAAAAAATAAATTCGTCCTACATGAATGCAACCGACAGTACTTGCAACGCTTTGCTTAACCAAACGCTTGTTGCGATCTCTCAAGTATCGTTGTTGCATTTGATAGCGTAGACTCATGTTACTGTGTCAATGGTACATGGTGAAAAGCGGAATCGTTTCATGTTTCATCTTCGATGGCTCCGAAGACCTTCTCCTACTAATCGCAAAACTCAAGGGAACTCTTTCCACTGAAAACGTAGAAAACAGTTTTATACTTTCCGAGGTGTTTGACAGACTTCTGCAATTGATCTGAGGATTAAACATGTATGGAAGGAAGCGGAGGATATCTTCAGCATTTTTTTGTGTTCATCATGTGAGAACTTCGTAAAACGTGCGTTTATTATAGACTCTATTCAGAGAAACTTTCTGACATATACAGGGTATTTCACTAAATGTGTTTGCCTCTGTAAGTTACGAAGTAATAGGCGACGGAAATATTTACTGCGGTAGGTCACCATAAGAAGCGTTACAGTGTCTGCGGAGCTATGAACATAGTTTGTTGTGTTATTATCGAAAGAGATACAGCAAAGAGATACAATTTTTTTTTAAATGGAACAATAGTTGATTTTATCATCCACTTGAATCAGTAACACCAGCTTTGTATACATCAATTTAATTTACATTCCTATCAATTTTAGTTTGGGAGCCACAACCCTTGAAAGTTTCAGGGGCAGATGCCACACACGCTGGGCATAACGCAATGCGCCTTCAAAATGTGGTGTGGCCGAGCTGTAACGTCGCCGGTTTCACAGAGCGAGAAGCTTGCACATTGCGCTGCTCGACTGCCGACTGTCGCCGCACAAGGCCGTATACCCGACAGTTTGAGCCACACAAACAAAGGTGCTCAATATACTACAGTTACTGACATCGTATGAAGATGGAATACACGAAAAACGAATAAGTTGACGTGTTGCTGATTCTCGGCGAGCGCCGACACGATGCCACTGAAGCAACCATGGTGTATGCCGTGAGATATCCTAGGCGATGAACTCCGGCAGCCATTAAGTTCTTACGTACCGAACAACGACTTCGGGAAACAGGCAGTAACAGACGAAGAACTTCAAGAAGTGAGGGGACGGCGGTCTTTGTTTTAGCTGCAGTACACCACAATCCTCATGAGAGCTTACGAGCCGTTGGTGCAGTCGCTGGTGTCAGTCTCACATCTGTGTGGCGTATAGTACACGGCTAGAGCTTTCACCCGTACCGCCTGTCACTGAGCCAGGAGCTGCATGGCAACGATTTCCGTGCGAGAGTTACATTCTGTGAATGGGCCATGCGTAACATCACGCTGGAGTCTTTACAAGGTGTTATGTTCTCTGATGAGTAAAAGTTCACGAGTTATGGTGCAGTGAATAGGCATAACGTGAAATACTGGGCCGCAAACAATAAAAAAAAATGGTTCAAATGGCCCTGAGCACTATGCGACTTAACTTCTGAGGTCTTCAGTCGCCTAGAACTTAGAACTAATTAAACCTAACTAACCTAAGGACATCACACACATCCATGCCCGAGGCAGGATTCGAACCTGTGACCGTAGCAGTCGCTCGGTTCCAGACTGTAGCGCCTAGAACCGCACGGCACCCAGGCCGGCTCGCAAACAATCCTCGGTGGGTAAGACCTGTCGAGGGTCAACGTAGGTGGTCTATTAATGTATGATGTGGAATCCTTCGACATGAAATCATAGGTCCACACTACTTCCCAGGTACACTGACAGGTCAGTTATATCGAGCGTTTATAAACTACAGTTTGGGTGGTGTCCTTGAACACACGATAGTCCATATGTGGATGCAGCACGATGGACACCCAGCCTAATATGTGCGTGCTGTTGTGGAACACCATTAGATTTCTTTTTGTATGGATATCTACAGGATCGTGTTTATGTAACTGAGCGCTCATCCCCAGATGATCTAAAGCGGCGCATCGAGGACGCATGTTGCTTTGTGACACCGGCGATGCTACATCTCTTCCGCAGATCCTTTAGAAGACGCATTGCACTGTGCATTCAGGAACATGGACACACATTTGAACATCTCATTTAAATCAACTTCCCACCGCCAGAACATCCATCACCCACCACACAGCCATGTATTATGTACAGCGTGTGGTATCTGCCCCTGAAACATTGAAGGGTTGTACCTCCCAAACTAAAAGTGATAGGAATAATTTAAATTGATGTATACACAGCTGGTGTTACTGATTCCAGTGCATGATAGAAACAACTATTGTTCCGTTTACAAAATTGTATCTTTTTGCTGTAACTCTTTGGAAAATAACAAAATAAACTATGTTCATAGCTCCACAGACAGTGTAACGTTTCTTATGCTGACCTACCGCAATAAATATTTCCATCCTATACTACTTCGTAACTTACAGAGGCAAACACATTTAGTGAAACACCCTGTATTTAGGTTAGATTTTTTGTTACTGTACGATGAATAATTGAAAGTATCGAAACACTCAGTATGCCAATACACAATGGGTGGATAGCACAGAACCTCCAACATTAATGTAACAAAGAGCTATGTTTGTAAGAGTATACACATTCCGAAGATAGAATACAGTGTTAGTGAAGTTTTAGGGTAGGGCAGGAAGCAATTATTCTTCCTAGGTTAAAAACTAGTGACGAAGGACGGAATATTGGGGTCACTATTTCGCAGTATTTCTTGTGCAATACACATATTACCCAGATTAAGTCCATTCCACATATCTCGCAAGAAAAACGAGAGAAAAACGTGTATTTCACATCGGCAAATAAAATTTATATTTAAACATATTTTTCTAATTCCATTCCATCTGTTATACTGTGTAATCTACAAGTGATATAAATTTTTATTTTCCCCGGTGCTGTTCCTCGCGCTTTATTGCAACTCGCAATGGTGTATGCATAGCTGCAACGCGGAATTCCGAATTTTGAATTAATCGCCTCTTCTGTGTATAGGAAAACCACATCAAATTATCGCTGCTTTGCCTCTTTAACGATAATTAATCACTGTATCCATTGATCCGGTAATTGTATTTACGTAAATATATCATCGTCGAAATATCTCATTTCAGTTCATACGTCAAATGTTGTGGTTTGCACTCAGACCTCGCAGTCTTCTCCATCAGAAACAACACAGTTCTTTCTGAAGTATCGCAGTTGAAACTAGGGTAGTTTAAAGAGATTTTTTGTTTAATTTTCTACGCATATATGATTCTAAACTAAACTTTATCTTCATATGCATAGTTTAGGTTTTAACATTATAAATGCCAAATTACACATACATTTCAAATTACGTTAAATATAGTTAATACATTCTACTTTAAAACCGAAATACACCCTACTTTATTACTTTCTTTCTTCCTTTAAATGGAGAACTCTCTTTTTAGTCATATTTTCGAACAATGGCATACACCTGTTCCAGTCCAAGTTACCCAAAATTGAGAAATACGTCGTAAACAAAATTATGTGCTTTATACCCACGTAAACTTTGTTGTGTTACTTTTCCTGAATACCGACCTGCACCATACCTATAGAAACATACAATCAATTTAATTTTTCTGTCAGCGCTTGTTAAATATGATAGGAAGAGAAAAATGTAATTAACTTTACTTGAAGTTCCGCGTTATTTTATTTTATCCGGCAGCTACATATTCGAGTAACAAATATAGCTGTGCCAATCAGTTGTGATTTGAACATGACTTTCAAAACCAAAATTTCGTTGGGATGTCAAATGCGCGTTTTCTTTTAATTCTACGTCGTAATTGATTTCAGTTTCGATGTTTGAACTGTTAATTAAAATTATTCAGCTGTAACGAGAGTGAAAAATCACGATCTCCACGGATTCACCACTGGTAACATGTAAACAGAGTTCACCTAAAAACGTAATCCGTAAACAGGACATCTTGTACACAGTTAACGTTACACTGTAAACCAAAGTATACGCTGCAGGGCAGTTATATAAAATTCGTATTCTGAACTGACCTTCAGGCAATCATCGAACACGATGCTGTTGACAGTTGACCTATGTGTTAGACACAACATTGTGATGTGAGGTTGCATAATTCACTGGTAAAATATATGTCTCTGAAAGACTTTACGAAGAAAATGGACTTACATGAAGAAAAAAAGCAGTCTTGGTAGCACTGTCAATTTTTTTTATTATTTCCCAATGCCAGGTTTCACCTTTATTTAAGCATCTTCGGATTGGCCTACGGAAGAAATATAAAATTTCATAACAGTAGCGTGACGCCAAGGATTACCTATAAAGTGTGAAAGCGATGGGTATGTGGGGTATCACGCATAAAATATCCCAGTATTTAAATGCCCCTTATCAAATCTTTAAAAACACTGCGTGGTGTCCTACAAACTAAAATAAAACAGAAGATGAGCAGAAGACATTAAAAAAAATGAAACTTGCTTCGTCCCTGAATTGACAATCCACACTAAAAATAAGAGAAAAGCATCAGCCTACCTTATTACGGCAAGTGGTGTAGTCCAATGCAAACCAAACGCGATCAGGCCTACATTAAATCAATTAACAGACATCATAAACATGGTGGATAGTGTATTGCATATTCTGGCTGCACATATCACACTGGATACGAAAATTTACAGGACCCCTTAGACTAGTGCGCGCAGCTCTCGGCAGACGGCGCCTGCAGGCAGTGACCTATGATAGTGTTCAATGGCTGAATCTTTCGGTATCAGCAACAGTTATTATATATGTTTGGTGTTCTAAAAATTGCTTACGTTAGTAGCCAGAATAATCAGGGTGCACAAAAATAATCATGGTGCACAGAAATTAAGAACTATAGTTTATAAAAATACAATGCCATAATAGGAAAGCACAAAAGTATATCGGAGCTCTAAATACCTATTTTTAGTGTCCCAATCTACCTAAAATCAGAATCTAAGCCCCTCCCCACACCCGGATGCATGAGATGGTGCCTTCACTACTGACTAACAGTGTCAATGCTGTGTCAAGATGGCACGCAATTGAGGCATCTAATACACATCATTGGGACGCTAATAATGCAAATACAATCATGAAATATAATGGGTAGTAACGTCAACGTTAAAAACTGCCATTGTTAACTACATGGCATCCTGTACAAAACACAGATGTCCTTCCGAGTAAAAGCTGGCAGAAATAATCAGTGTTGATTCCCCCCTTTTCAGACAACAATGAATGTTCTTGTTAAAAAACGAGTTACATCAGCGCAAGAGCGGCTGTATCAGCTATCCGTTACAAGCAGAATAGTAACAATCAATAAAGTTAAAAAAATTAAAAATTAAAAAAAAATTCTTTTCTATTTATCGAACCATAATGGCCCGTCTTGTTAAATACGTAAAGTGTGCATAACATAGAACGCCCGTAATATAGAGCAGCCACTGAGTGCAAAACTAAAAGATACGAATGATTAAACTTCAAATTTTAGAAATTTAACAGATAATCTTTCGAAAAATGTAGTAGATGGCACGATTTAATTACGTAGCATCGGTGCTAAGCTATTGACATTAAACAATGACGTCATAGTGTTAAAATACAATTGGTACAATTCAGACAATTGACTGTACAGGTGCCGCCGGTCTGTTTCCCCTATATGCTCAGCTATTCGAATCCCTCCAGGATGTTGACGTTTTGTTCCGTTTTGAGCATTGTAGAGAGTATTTAAACTTTGCAGCGTGGGAGAGCGAAGGCCATTGGACTGCAGATGTTCCACAAAGGCCGGTTTATGCTTAACGTGGAATTGTTATTTAACAGGTGTTCTTGAAATCTTTCAGTGTTCTGCCAGTTTGGCCAATGTACGAAGCGTGACATTCATCGCATTCGAGCAAGTATACGCGTGAATTTAGGTATTATCTCCGGTCGGCTTCCTATTTCGTATGTAAATTGGTATCACCAGAAAAAACTGCTCGAACGTCTATTCGCCAGAAGAGTTCCGCTGGATCATGAGAAAAGCTGCCCAAAAAACGCAAGCGTACATAATTAATGTCTGCATTAGAAGAACTAACGTGATCTTTACACATTTTTGCTTCATAGAGTTTGTTGAAGGATCGTAGAGTTTGTTGCCTCCCATGAACCACGGACCTCGCCGTTGGTGGGAAGGCTTGGGTGCCTCATCGACACAGATAGCCGTAGCGGGGGAACAACATCAACGGAGGGGTGTCTGTTGAGAGGCTAGACAAATGTGCGTTTCCTGAAGATGGGTAGCCACCTTTTCAGTAGTTGGAGGAGCAGGAGTCTGGATGTTTGAGTGATCTGGCGTTGTAACAGCAACCAAGTCAAACCTGCTGTGATGCTACTGCGAACGGCTGAAAGCAAGGGGAAACTATAGCTGTAATTTTTCGCGATGGCATGCAGCTGTGTTTTATATTTAAATGATGATGGAAACCTCTTAGGTAATATATTCCGGAGATAAAACAGTTCCCCATTCGGATTTCCGGACGGGGACTATTCAAGAGGACGTTACCACGATTAACAAAAGTTGCATTCTACGGATGGGAGCGTAGAGTGTCTGATCCGTTAATCGGGAAGGTAGGTTAGAAAATTTATAACGGGAAATAGATAGGGAAAAGTTAAATATGGTGGATGTTAGTGACGTTGGTGGCAGGAGAAACACGACTTCTGGTCAGGTTAATACAGAGTTATAAATACAAAATCAAATAGGAAGAATGCAGTAGTAGGTTGAATAATGAATAAAAAATTGGAACGTGTATAACCTACTGTCAACAGCATGTTGTTGTTGTGGTCTTCAGTCCTGAGACTGGTTTGATGCAGCTCTTCATGTTATTCTATCCTGTGCAAGCTTTTTCATGTCCCAGTACCTACTGCAATCTACATCCTTCTGAATCTGCTTAGTGTATTCATCTCTTGGTCTCTCTCTACGATTTTTACCCTCCACGCTGCCCTCCAATACTAAACTGGTGATCCCTTGATGCCTCAGAACATGTCCTCCCAACCGATCCCGTCTTCTGGTCAAGTTGTACCACAAACTTCTCTTCTCCCCAATCCTGTTCAATACTTCCTCATTAGTTATGTGATCTACCCATCTAATCTTCAGCATTCTTCTGTAGCACCACATTTCGAATGCTTCTATTCTCTTCTTGTCCAAACTATTTATCGTCCATGTTTCACTTCCATACATGGCTACACTGCATACAAATACTTTCAGAAATGACTTCCTGACACTTAAATCTATACTCGATGTTAACAAATGTCTCTTCTTCAGAAAACAGCATAGTGAACGCATTATTGTAACCAAGATAGCCACTAAGCCCATACATACCACAGTAATACAAGTTTCTATGCCAACTAGCTCCCCAGATGATGACGAGATTGAAGAAATGTATGATGAGATAAAAGAAATTATTCAAATAGTTAAGGGAGATGAAAATTTAATAGTCATGGGGGACTGGAAAAGCAGGAAAATGAAATAGGGGATATAGTGATGCATATGGACTGCGGGAAAGGAATGAAAGAGGAAGCCGACTGGTAGCATGTTGCACAGAGCGCAATTTAATCATTGCTAACACGTGAGTCATGAAAGAAGGTTCTGTTCGTGGAATGGACCTGGGAGCAAGGGAAGTAGATTTTAAATTGTAAGACATGTCCAGGAGCAGATGTGGACTCTTACCACAATTTATTGATTATGAACAGTAGGCTAAAACTGAAGAAACTACAAAAAGGATAGGAATTTAAGGAAATGGTACTGGATCAATTGAAAGAACCAGAGGTTGTATAGAGTTTCAGAGGGCGCATTAGGGAATGATTGACCAGAGCAAGGGAAAGAATCCAGTAGAAGAAGAATGGGTAGCTTTGAGAGATGAAATTGTGAAGGCAGCAGAGGATTAATTAGGAAAAGGACGAGGGCTAATAGAAAATTTTGGCTAGTATTGAGTTTAACTAATGAAAAATGGAATATATAGAGGGTCTATACAAGGGAGATGTACTTGAGAGCAGTATTATGAAAGTGGAGGAGGACGTAGATGAAGATGACATGGGAGATACTGCGAGGAGAATTTGACAGAGCACTTAGAGATCTAAGTCGAAACAAGGTCCCGGGAGTTGGCTACATGCTGTTAGAACCACTGATAGTTTTGGGGGAGCCAGCCATAGCAAAACTCTTCCATCTGGTGGGCAAGATGTATGAGACTTACGAAATACCATCAGCCTTCAAGAAGCATACATCAGTTTCAGTTCAAAAGGAAGGAGGAGCTGACAGGTGTGAAAACTACCAAACTACAAATTTCATAAGTCACAGTTGCAAAACACTAACAAGAATTCATTACAAAAGGGTGGAAAATCTGGTAGAAGCTGACCTCGGGGAAGATCAGTTTGAATTCCAGAGAAATGTAGGAGCACGCATCATGCGAGGCAATATTGATCCTACGACTTCTTATAGAAGTTAGTTAAAGGAGAGGCGAACCAATGTTCATAGCATTTCTAGACTTAGAGAAAGCTTTTGACAATGTTGACTAGAATACTCTCTCTCAAATTCTAAAGGTGACAGGAGTAAAATACAGGTAGCCAAAGGCTATTTGCGGTTTGTACAGAAACCAGATGACAGTTATAAGAGTCGAGGGAGAAAAAAGGCAGGCAGTGGTTGACAAGAGGATTGTACACTATCCTCTATGTTATTCAATCCGTTCACTGAGCAAGCAGCAAAGGAAACAAAAGAAAAATTGGGAGTAGGAATTAAAATCCATGAAGAAGAAATAAGAACTTTGAGGTTTTCCGATGACACTGTAATTCTGTCAAAGACAGCAAAGGATCTGGAAGAGCAGTTGAACGGAATTGACAGTGTCTTGAAAGGAAGATATAAGATGAACCTCAACAAAAGCAAAACGAGGGTAACGGAATGTAGTCGAATTAAATCAGGTGATGCTGAGAAAATTAGGTTAGCAAATTAAACACAGTAGTAGATGAGTTTTGCTATTTGGGGAGCAAAATAATTGATGATGGTCGTAGTACATAGGATATAAAATGTAGACTGGCAATGGCAAGGAAAGCGTTTTTGAAGAAATTTGTTAGTTAACATTAAGTATAGATTTAAATGTCAAGAAGTCTTTTCTGAAAGTATTTGTATGGAGTGTAGCCATTTATGGAAGACAAACACGGACGATACATAGTTTAGACAAGAAGAAAGTAGAAGCTTTCGGAATGTGGTGCTACAGAATAATGCTAAAGAACAGATGGATAGATCACATAACTAATGAGGTGGTACTGAATGGAGTTGGGGAGAAGAGGAACATGTGGCACAACTTGACTAGAAGAAGGGATCGGTAGGTAGGACATGTTCTGAGGCACCAAGGGATCAGCAATTTAGTATTGGAGGGCAGCGTGGAGGGTAAAAATCATAGAGGGAGACCAAGAGATGAATACACTAAGCAGATTCAGTAGGATGTAGGTTGCAGTAGGTATTTGGAGATGAAGAAGCTTGTGAAGGATAGAGTAGCATGGAGAGCTACATCAAACCAGTATCTGGACTGAAGACCATAACAACGACAACACGGCTAGATCACGTAACTAATGAGGGGTTCTGAGTAGAACTGGCAAAAAAAATTGTGGCACAACCCGACTAGGAGAAGGGATCAGTAGGTAGGACTCATTAGCAAACATGAAGCGATTACTAGTTTAGTACTGGAGGGATGCATATGGGATAGAAATCGTAGATGGAGACGAAGAGATGAATATAATAAGCAGATTCAGAAGGATGCAAGTTGCAGTAGTTACTCGGAGATGAAGAGGCTTCCAAAGGATAGAGTAGCATGAGGAGCTGCATTAAACCAGTCTTCGGACTGAAAACGACAACAGCAACAGAATTAGTTGACAATGGAAGCACTCTAGTCGTGCTTAATGGCAATGTGTTTGGAATTTGTCAAGCTCTACGCTGATAGCTGAGTCTCTAAGAGATGTCCCTAGTATCTGGGCAACCATGGCTTTAAAAAAGCTGAGCTTATATTGCCGGTGCTGGCATGATGACACATGAATAATGGAGTCACTCGTGGTTGGTTTTCTGAAAATGTCAATATGGTCTTCATTATTTACTAGCTGAAGCGGCAGATATAGATAATTTAACTCTCCATCTTTTTTATTCCACGTTAGTCGATGTTCTCCTGGGTGAACATCATTTTTGGATGGACTGCATTCAATTCATTGGTCAGCATAACAGTCTCAGAAGCATCACCATTAAGAACAACTATAATATCGTCGACATAGCACCGTAAGATAGGATTTTATGACATTTCAGTGAATTCTTAGAGACAGAGTTACGTTTTAAATGGTTTACAAAGTTGTCCAGCAGACCAACTGGAAAAAGTTTTACAATGGACTTAACTGAAAGCCCACAGACAGGGAACCATTGTCGAAAGTCGCCTCAACAGAACTTATAATCGAAAGACACTGTATGCATGTTTTTCTGTGTCACACAGTCATGTGGCCGTTGATGTAAGGAACCCTGTTGCGTAACTTCGTGATTCACGCACACTATGTGATGATAGTTGACATTTTCATGAACTGTTTCACTACTGCTGTACTTTGCTGTAAGATGATTCAGATTCAAAGCCATTAACGTGTTCAGTATAAAAATTTACCTACGTGTAACATACATGGTACTTAACACTATTTGTACTCTATTAAGATATATATCTTGTGTTCTGTTTCAATAAAAGATAACCAGTAATCTACGTGAATAATCTCTGAGATTATCGTTAAATACTACACAAATGAGGACAGGAATGCAGCAGAAGTAAGAGTTTAAGTCTGCAAATAATAATAATAATAAATATTATAACTACCCTTAATTTTTTTTTAAACCGGAGAGGAATTCCCCCTAGTGCAACACATCATTTTAAAAGGTGCGACATTGTTGGGAATAAAACAGTGACCCATATATGCAATTAGTTTTGTTTAATTTACTTCTATAGGTACAAACTTTTATTTAACAGATTACCGGTTTCAGTCTATAATGAGCATCATCAAATATGTTTTTTAAAAACAAAGTCCTAATATATTGTAGCCAGACAAGTTTTAGCACTTTCTGTGCTATCTTCAGTGGCATATTTGTTCATCTCCTTTTTCAAAAACTGTCACATGTTAACCTCTTTTGTCGGTTACATGAATTTTGACTCAAAAATATTTACATTAGCACATGGAAGTAATCATTACGTGTCAAATATTGTAGATTAGTGTAAATACAGTACATAGTTGAAAAATAAAAGTCATTTGTTCAAGGCACTGCATGTTGTTCCTTTACAATACGTGTAAAGGTATTTGCTTCATATTAAAACTCGAAATAATATAGGTTGAAATATGTTTATTTACATTCCTCACATGGTTCTATTACTTATGTATAATGACAGCTTTAATACTTTTTCAAAATAATGGTCTTATTCCACTTGCTTTTTCGTAAAGTGGTAACATAGACATTTCTTTGTCTACTGTCCTTTCTTGTTCTTTTGTATGGTTTATCAGTCAAGTACAAAGTATGTGCCTCTATTTCACGCGTTCGTTTGCTTCGTTTTGTAATGTTTTGGGGTGTGACGCGTGTATTAAAGTGTTGCTGATGTTTTACATTTTTGTCTTGTGTGTGTGTGTGTGTGTGTGTGTGTGTGTGTGTGTGGTGTGTGTGTGTGTGTGTGTGTGTATGTGTATGTGTGTATGTATGTGTGTATGTGAGTGATGCTGAGTCCGTGTGTTTTAGAGAGAGAGAAAAACAGAGAGAGAGGTAGTGGTTGTGGAGAGACAAGTGTGGAGAATACGGTAGGGAATTCATTTCTGAGAGTGACCATATGCTCTTTTTAGGAGGAGTTGTTAATTTTATAATTGTTTTACTGTAACAAAGAGAATTATACTGCACAGTGATGTGTAATCGTTTAGTACCTTTTTTCCTCAGGCTGTTGAACTTTGGATGTGATAGTTTTGATAAATTGTTAATAAATGGTACACACTATTACCAGTTCTTAGAATTTTGAAGTCTGCTTCTGTCTTCGTATGGTGATTATTCTCAACTATTATATGATCAGAAAATGCTGAATGGGCTCTGTTATTTTTCAGTGTTCTATTCCTTCATGTCTGGCCCATATAATCTGAGATTGACAGCAACTGAATTTGATTAGTATAAACCAGATTTACTGTATTTGTCCGTGTTGGTTGTATCTCTGTCTTTGTCTCTTTAGTGTGTTGTCCACCCTGTGGATAACCTGGTGGTTGTAGTTTATTATGAGCCATTTACAGCTTGCTTGCTGCTGATTTGTCACGTGCTGTGTTGTATTTGTTGGTGTCTATTTTTGAGACTATGTGTTAAATGCTTCAGTATTTTGTTGTTTATTTTTCCTACTGTTCTTCCGTTATAACTATTCTCTTGTATAATTTGCTTTACAGTGTGTAGTTCTAGTATGTAGTAATGATCGTTCGTGGGTATTGTTTTCAGCCTGTTTAATATGTATCTGAAACTGCCTTGTTTATTGGTTAAGGGTTAGTGGATTTTTTGTGAATAACGGAGCTGATGGTTGTAGCTTTTTATAAATTGAGAACTCATGTTTGTTTTTTCTGTTGCCTACAGTGAGGTCTAGGAAACTGTGCCTTCTAAGATACCATGAACTGCTCTTTAAAACACCCAAAAACGCGTGAAATCAAAGAGACAAAAGCACATGTACGAAACGGTTAGAAATTGAAGAATTAATTAAAACTAATGAAAAAGAAGAATAAAAATTCTTGTAACACAAGCACACCCACATTAACACTGACAAACAAGAATACTAGGCAAAACCAAGCATAACTTGTACATCAAGCTTCCGCATTCTTAAGTTTTGGATGAAGAAAGTAATTACCTATAAAAATCGGATAACTGAACGAACTGTACCATATTATTACAAACACCTACATCTGTAAAGGAAATGGATTAATACTTAAGGTAGACTGAAGCTTACACAATCTCAAGCACCATATTACGCTCCTGTGGACGAGCTCCCAAGAGCAACATTACTAGCCAAAATACCAGGAATGAGTCTCTCAGCACGTCATCAAAACAGGGGTCTTCACAGATAACGGAAGCGGCGAGAGCAAACCCTTTTCACGCCGTGGCAATTGAAGCATATCAGCACTTCGACCAGACGAAGCCATGCCTCCTTGCGTCACTCAAGGTCTAAGCAACGGTTGGCTAAACTGGCACAGAAGCTGCCGGAAAGTATACCGCAATCAAACACTATGAAAATGTGACACACAGACACATTCACTCTCTCCATCAATCAAATGGGAAAGAAGCATAGGAATATAACATTAAAACATAACAAACAAGGATGTGGAAAGCAGGGGATACAAAGTACTTAATGCACTTACATGTATATGCGTAACAAAGATACAAAAGAGGCATTATCGCAGATAATTCGCGAAACTGTTTCTCCTAAGGACACACTCAGCTGCCCTTTATCTCGGCATAATGTACTAAATGATGGTAAACTGAATGAAACATTATGAAACGGCTCCTATAGAGATCGTTGATCTTACTGTGTCATGTTTTCATTTTTTATCTTTTCTATTAGGTCATTTGAGTTCTTTAGTCTGATTTTTTTGTAAGTTCATATAATCTGTGCAGCAATGTGTGCATCGGTTTAGCTAGGTATTAGGTTGAGGCACTGGTAGAATTTATTAGTGGGTTTATTGGGATCTTTGGTTCGTGAATTTTTGGTGCAATGAAAGATACCTGTCTGCAACGAAAGAACATTATAGGTAGCCCTTCCCACAAAGAGAATACATTCATTGTCTAACAACCCTGTTCCCTATTGCCTCTGCATAACTCCATTCCATCCCCCTTCCTCTCCTTCCCCCCTCTCTCTCCCTTCCTCTCCCTCTCTCTCTCTCCCTCTCTCTCAATCTCTCTCTCTCTCTCTCTCTCTCTCTCTCTCTTTGTCTTTCACACAACACGCACACACACACACACACACACACACACACACACACACGCACACACACACAAGCCAATCATCTCAAACCTCAACAACACTTTCAGTCATGTGCCACATTCCAAACAAAACCAATGAAGACCATAGAGGTGCAATAACACGTGAAATGGCGGCAGATACTTTGAGCTTGACTGATAAAACATACAAAATACTTGTGTAAAAAAGTAACAACAGTACCAAAAGAATTAAGTTCTTTAAGACGACTTAAAAATTGGATCAACACAACTACTTCGAAAAACCGTAAGTAATATGCTAAATAACGCGATGTATATCAATTCGCCATTCTCAATCGAAACGGAACGATGAGAAATAACCCGTCTTTTTGCAGACAAGCTGTAGAATGTGTGGTGGAATTAAAACTACCAACATAAAAATGTAAGCCGTGCGGGGTAACCACGCGGTCTAGGGCGTCTTGTCACGGTCCCTGCGGCTCCCTCCGTCGGAGGTTCGAGTCCTCCCTCGGTTATGTGTGAGTGTGTGTCGTCCTTATTGTAAGTTAGTTTAAGTTTGATTAAGTAGTGCGTAAGCTTAGGGATCGATGACCTCAGCAGTTTGATCCCGTAAGTCTTTACCACAAATTTCCAAATACAAAAGTAAGACCATCACGTGAGGCACGTAAATAAATTTATATGTATCTACGTTAATTCCGTATTTAGTATGAAACTAATACTTTCAAAAAATACCGAAAAAAAATGGAAATGTCGTGTGGCTAGGGCCTCCCGTCGGGTAGACCGTTCGCCTGGTGCAGGTCTTTCGATTTGACGCCACTTCGGCGACCTGCGCGTCGAGAAAAATACCGAAAATGAACAACAAATAGCACCTCAACACAGTGACATACGTCTTAGCCATATACAGTATGGAAACTAATGAAAAATATTTAAAACTTATTGATCGCTTCCTTTTGCAAATGGCAATATTTTCTAGCCAAACTTTGTATAACCTACACCAGAAGTTGACATGTTACAACAATTTTTGAGAAAGAAAATAAACATAAATGCCACTGAAGAAGGTAGCTCATAAAATGCTGAAATACAGAAACTGTATCTTTCATAAGGCAGAATTCAGATCGAGTTTCTGTTAGCAAGGCCTGGAATAAATAGAGCTATGACACATAAAAGATATTTACTTATTATTATTACTAATTTTTTTGCTAAAGTTATTACTGTTATTGCTACTTTGGGGAAATAACGCTTGAGTAAAGAGATTAAGCTTCATTATCAATCGTAAATAATTGTTAGTATCATTATTATTATTTTCACTTTTTGTTAACACAATCTTTGTTAATTGTTCGTCGTACAGTTTCGACTGCGAATTGCTGTATCGCATTATTTAGCATCTTACATATGGTTTTGTTCCTTTTTTCTGTGCCCTTTGGTTCAAGGACTTGTTCGATGCAGCTCTGCTCCCTGGTCTATCAGATGTAATTCTTTTTATCTCTACGTAGCTACTGCAACTAACGTTCACTTAAATACCTTTACTGTACTCGAGCACTGAACTCAATCCGCGCTATTTTATACCCTACACTTTCTACCATTAGCAAATTGACGGTTCCTTGATGCCTCAGATGTGTCCTGTAGATTGGTGGCTAGACCACACGTCAAATAAAGTCGTACTAAACCGAATTAAGGAGAAATAATTTACTGCATTACCTCACTATCTTTTTATCTGCTGTTTCCTTTTGTGTCTCCCAACACATATAGTTTCTGTTTGAGATATATGTAAGTTGTTGCTAACATTTCTCTTAATTATTTTATCCGTTCTTCCTCACTAATTTCAAAGAGTATATTCCAAATCAAATTTATTTTTATTATCGACATTATATTTACTGATCAATATAGTCATTCGACGAAAGAGATACTGCCTCATCAGCGTTTGTGCACCACAGATTTGGCAGTTGAGGGACCTAGCTAACTAGGTTTGGCCTGGTAAACTCTGAACTGAGATATTTTCCCAGATCACAATTCCACACATTTGATAACCACCTGAGAAATATATCTGTAAATGAAAGTGGCTCTTTAATTCAGGATAGCGTATTGCATCACATCTGAGCGAGTTCTCTGTGTGAACTCTATATCACATTTTATTAAATCTCTACGTTACAAATTACTTTAAAAATGTGTCCACAGTCCATCACATGTTTTACACAAGAAACCTATGTTTCATACCCACATTTTCGTTCAGTAATTTGTTCTGTTTAATCATTTTCTTCTGAAATTAATATAATTACACACTATAGTGGTTTCGATGCTACTGGTTTAAAAAAATAGCACCGTAACACAAACTACTGTTTGAATGTAATGGACAATGAAGGGATGAATATGAGAGTCATCATAGGAATGACGAAGATCACTGGTAGACCTGTGCATTTCTCATTCTTGTCACTTGGCAACTTTGGTGGGGTTACATATCTCAAACGCAACTGTTCTCAGTGGGCTCGTACCGTACGTAATTCCCGTGATGTATCATAGACTTGGTTTCGATTCTAGTGATGTATTTCCTTCATAAACGAGAATTCTACAAACCTGTACATTGATTTTCCTCCGATGTTTTAATTTGGCTGAGCGATGAATTCATCAGACAACTATTTTACTTATGACAGACTTCAGATTTAGCACACTGACATTCACAGTCATACCACCTTGCGAAGGGAGCGAGAGAAGTACGCTTCAAAGTTGTTACATTTTCCTAGCAGGTCCAAAAGATCTACAATATTTCATTAATCTGGAGCACAGCGACTTTTTCTGTCTGATATTTTGTTCAGTAGAGCTGCTTCAGAAAGGGAAGATCAATTTCTTTAAGTTCAGACTTAGGGAACATACCATTTCGGAAAATATAGGGAAAACAATATTTCTTTAGAAACTTTCGTGTGCATAATGGAGTTTCAGTCCTTTTTTTTTCAGTTCGAAAAGCGAGATCGTAGTACATATGAACGATTTCCATCACAAGAATTTGCAAAAATCAAGAACATACACTGTTAAACTATGAAAATACTACAGGAAAGAGGACAGTGAAAGAATGTGGTATATGTGTACAATTGTTTAACCTCATCAAGAGACAGAATGCTGTCTAAATTGGGAAAAAAACAATTTATCCGACAATTCAAATATCATTTTAAAAGCCGCATTATCAGTATGATTTCTGGAATAGGAAATACTTTTCGTCAACTTTCAGTTCTAAGTTATTAAAAGTAATGTATCTGAATTTCCATCGGTATTTGGGAAATTTTGGTATTTTAAGTAATTCTGACTCTGAAAGCAGAAAAATCCCTTGATTCGGCTTAATAATTATGTGTTGATTTAATAGTTCCATGAAACAATCTGTGCCAAAATTTCTATTTCTTACGAAATACGTAGCTGGTGCTAAGTAGATTTGTGTGAATCTATTGGAAAAGTTGTGCACATATCGACAGAAAATGACAATTATCATATATATAGAGTTTCTAGGCTATTCGCGGATCTAATCTGAGACATGAAAGCGTCTCTAGGGCTACACATCAAGCAGTAAAACAGAGACTAAATTGGCATGAATGGCTCAGTTCTATCTACCTACCCTTTGTTGGCTCTGACATTGGAGAAGAAGATAACAATATAATTTTCATAAGAATTCCTATTTTTATAGAGCTATAGGGTCTATGAGAAAAAAATGGATAACATTTACTGAAATGTCTTTCATTTCCTTCTAGTTATTTCATAAAAGTCAGTACTTGTAATACAGTAACACTTCCCAAACTAGACTTCTTTAAGTGAAGGGATTACTTTGGAGCAAAATACAGTCTTTTATCCTTCTCACGAAAACTTTCTGACCGGGTTATGAACATCTGTCTTCGTCAACATCTTTGCATCATTTGTAATACAACAAATGACATTTACGAGTTGCCATTTCACGTTCATTTATGAAACACCCAGATAGAAAAAACACCCAGTAAATGTAACACCTAGTTATCTTACAGCACTTTACATGCTCTTTAACACGTCTTATATGACGTTGTTCACATTAGCGTCGCTGAACATTCTGGGATTCTTAGTCTCTGATATTTACAAATCACGAGCAACTCATCGAGATTTACTCTAAGCGTTAACAAAGCAAACACTATAGTCTCGCTATCCACACTCCCACTCGCCCCCTCGTATCCAAAATATAGTACTTCCACGAGTCGTTTTATTTGGGTGCACTCAATGACATGTCGTAAATCTTTCCCAAGGCGGTTCAACGGTACATGAGACAATACAATAACTTTCAGCCTAAATGACGATACAAATTGTGGTGTTTCTCCTTCAATAGAAGGCTCCTACTCAGAAAGTAGTTAAATTAGCGGCATCGGTCTGAAATAGCTCACATAATAAACAGCAGGAATGTGGGATGAAAGACCTGTAAGATGCTGTTCTACAAAACATGAAATAAATAAACTGAGAAATGTGCTTTTTATTTGTAGGACAATTAATGAATGTGTGCCTACAACGTCATACTGTTCCATACGGCTGAATGAAGGCGAATTCATTAGAATTGAGAAACCTGTATTTGCACAACCCTGTCCCAAAGGGGTAAAACCTTCCACTGACATTAATTGTGTGGATTTGTGCATCGATAGAAAACTTTTTAATATAAGCTACTTGACGCCAGCTACATATTTCGTAATAAATAGACGTTGTGGTGTCGAACTTGATTCTTTTCAATGAAATTTCAATTCACCCGTACTGCCGAATTAGGGCATTTTTCCGGTAGAGCACATATATATGTAGATTATAACAGGTGTTCCTATTTCTAAAAAAATTATTTATGTTTTTTTTCGCCTGAAGTGTTTAGTGCCACTCGCAGGATAGAGTCATTCATGCGGATTTGGTCTTTCGGTTTCCTAGGGGCGATGCATAGTTACCGAAATATTTCGATGCCTCAGCTTAAATGGCTCATCCAGTGTACTCAGTGATTCATGTATATGTGTTTGTTACGCCTCATTACACTACGTTGTTACCTCTAAACGCTATTGATGTGCTAATGAGATAGCCTGGATGCCTGGAGTATTAACGTAGCTATTGGCTGAGATCCACTTCAGTAATCCCCATTGTCTGCCGCTACGTCCGTTCACCGCTCACTGCATGTATCAGAAATGTATTCTCTAAGCTATATCATTACCTCCTTTTGACAATTTTTGTCTCCTCCTTGATCATTGCTAAGCATCTCGTAGTCTTCAGAGAAGTAGTACACATTATTGCTCCAAACGCATGTATCATTATTCACTGCTTCATTTGAAGAAATCACAACATTTGGAAGGTTATGGCACTGCAGCAGAATCTCGATATCCCGAGTCTTGGAATTACGAGTTTTCCATAAATTACTGCTTCCTAAAACACAAAGGAAATACTACTAACGATCCTCGTTCCGCTTCCTCTAGCCGCTCACAGTACAATACCTATCGGACCACTCATTCCTCCCAGTAGCGTCCATGTTAACAGCCTCTCGCATACGGTTCTACTGCTTTTTGATTGTTTACACAACCAAACATTTTGCTGAAAACGGTGTTTTAGATTTGTCATTGTCGGTACATCACAGTGCTACGTTTCGTTTTATTTGTTGCGTGTTTCAGCGTGTACATCTAAAAAGATGTGCTACAACCAACGATAGAAAATTGTGATTTTGAACGTTAAGTCAGAAGTTCTGAATCGACTTGAGAAAGGAGAAATGATAGTAGAAACGTTCTCCAGAATAAGGAGGCGTCGAAGTTAATCTTGGTGACGTGTACAAACCGGCTGAACCTGGGATAGTTTTTTGATAGGAATGCTGAGAAGAATCTCTTAACCACAAAGAAATCAGAGTTTGGAAAATCAAGTGAGGCGTTGTTCATGTGGTCTATCCTTTTCGACATAGTTTTATATCTTTTTCCATCGTGAAGTTCGATAGACCAAGTTTCCAATAGTTCGAGAGCTTCCGTCCACAATTTGGGATAACTGAACATTTAGACAAAGTATTCACTGCTCAAAAGAAAGTGATTAGAATAATGTGTGAGGTTCATAGTCGCACACCTTGTAGGCATCTTCTTAAAATATTGGGAATTCTTACAACAGCCTCACAGTACACTTACTCACTAATGAAATTTGTTCTCAACAACGTGGAACAGTTTAAAAACAACAGTGACTTATCATAAAAATGAAGGACTTACACGTTCCTGTACTCAACCTATCTTTGGCACAGAAAGAGGTAAAAATACGCTGCTACAAAAATTTTCGACAAATCACCAGATGAAATAAAATGACTGACAGACAGCAGTAATAGCATCAAAAATAAATTGAAATCATATCTCCTTGATAAGTCCTTCGACACCACAGATGAATTCTTGAATAGGTATAAATAAATCTATAAACATAGTATATGCGTTATGTGAAATTTAAGGCAATGGAGTGATTAACAGAAATATTAATCTTTGTCTCTGTATTGTAATAGATCGTGACCGGGCCAAATATCTCACAAAATAAGCGTCAAACGAAAAAACTACAAAGATCTAAACTTGTCTAGCTTGAAGAGGGAAACCAGATGGCGCTATCGTTTGCCCACTAGATGGCGCTGCCAAAGATCAAACGGATATTAGCTGCGCTTTTTAAAATAGAATAGCCCATTTTTATTACATATTCGTGTAGTACGTAAAGAAATATGAATGTTTTAGTTGGACCACTTTTTTTGCTTTGTGATAGATGACGCTGTAATAATCACAAACATATGGCTCACAATTTTAGACGAACAGTTGGTAACAGGTAGGTTTTTTAAATTAAAATACACAACGTAGGTACGTTTGAACATTTTATTTCGGTTGTTCCAATGTGATACATGTTCCTTGGTGAACTTATCATTCCTGGGAACGCATGCTGTTACAGCGCGAGTACCTGTAAGTATCACATTAATGCAATAAATGCTCAAAATGAAGTCGTCAACCTCAATGCATTTGGCAATACGTGTAACGACAATCTTCTCGACAGCGAGTAGTTCGCCTTCCGTAATGTTCGCACATGCATTGAAAATGCGCTGACGCATGTTGTCAGGCGTTGTCGGTGGATCACGATAGCAAATATCCTTCAACTTTCCCCACAGAAAGAAATCCGGACACGTCAGATCCGGTGAACGAGCGGGCCATGGTATTGTGCTTCGACGACCAATCCACCTGTCATGAAATATGCTATTCAGTACCGATTCAACCGCACGCTAGCCATGTACCGGTCATCCATCATATTGGAAGTACATCGCCATTCTGTCATGCAGTGAAACATCTTGTAGTAACATCGGTAGAACATTACGGAGGAAATCAGCATACATTGCAACATTTAGGTTGCCATCGATAAAATGGGGGCCAATTATCCTTCCTCCCATAATGCCGCACCATACATTAACCCGCCAAGATCGCTGATATTCCACTTGTCGCAGCCATCGTGGATTTTCCGTTGCCCAATAGTGCATGTTATGCTGGTTTACGTTACAGATGTTGGTGAATGACGCTTCGTCACCAAATAGAACGTGTGCAAAAAATCTGTCATCTTCCCCTAACTTCTCTTGTGCCCAGTGGCAGAACTGTACACGACGTTCAAAATCGTCGCCATGCAATTCCTGGTTCATAGAAATATGGTACAGGTGCAAACGGTGTTGATGTAGCATCTCAACACCGACGTTTTTGAGATTCCAGATTCTCGCGCAGTGTGTCTGCTACTGATGTGCGGATTAGCAGCGACAGCAGCTGAAACACCTACTTGGGCATCATTATTTGTTGCAGGCCGTGGTTGACGTTTCAAGTGTGGCTAAACACTTCCTGTTTCTTTAAATAACGTAACAATCCGGAGAACGGTTCGGACACTTGAATGAAGTCGTCCAGGATACCGAGCAGCATACATAGCACACGCCTGTTTGGCATTTTGATCACAATAGCCACACATCAACCACGTAATTATACATTTGTGACAATTACAGCGCCATCTATCACAAAAAGAAAAAAGCGGGCCAACTAAAACATTCATATCTCTTTACGTACTACACGAATATGTAATAAAAAGTGGGGGTTGCTATTTAAAAAAACGCAGTTGATATCCGTTTGACCTAAGGCAGCTCCATGTAGCGGGCCAACCAAAGCACCATCTGGTTTGCCCCTTCTTTGTAGTTTTTTTTTTAATGCTTATTTCGTGAGATATTTGGCTTGGTCACTATCAATGGACCACCCTATATATATATATATATATATATATATATATATACCGTGCGATTGATCAATGGAACACGCAACCAACCAACCATTCACATCGAGCCATAATTAATCGTAACACTACACATGCAATGTCGGTTTTAGAATAAAGGGAAAAAGTTTCGATCCCGTCGTCGTACGTTACATAACATGGCGACACAGAATATTTCTGACTTCTAGACGGAATAAGTGCTGCATCCAACTGAGATACGAAAATCGTCTGCGGACGTCATCCATAACTTTGCGTCTACACATGCACCCTCCGGTGTCAGGTAGGGAAAACACAGTCTCCTGCAGTCATCTTCACCTCTTTAATCCACTGGGATTTCGACTCTATTATCTATTGTCTTGTGCATATAGTGATTCATCAGGGTGTCTTGAGTTTAGCACAATCGACATTCGCTGAATCCGAATTGGTTCATTTAGAGATGTATTACAAACCAGAAGCGTGGAAGTTGGCCAATGGGAAGGTAGCCAGAGTTTGTGGGCATCCGGTTTGTGAAGATGACTGAAATATGAACTAAAGTTAACCATCAAAAGTAGTCGATTATCAAGCTTTACTCCTAGTAATTGAGAATTGAGAGATATATCAGAGCTTTGAGAGGCCACCGACAGACTGCGTGGATATGGTGTCCAAGAGGGCAGGAAAGGAACGGTTGTTCAGGTTGTGAGCTGGCTGGGAAGAGAAGCAGAGCCCCAACGCGCTCCCCAGTCTGCAGCCCGTGCTTACGTGACAGTTTCCAAATCCTTGACTGATGGGCTGCTTCTACCGAAGCACGCACTGAAAGCGTCACAGCGCCAGCATTGCCGGTCGTAAGAGCAGAGTTTGCTCAGGCACGTGGACAAGAAGTGCGTTGATGTTGGCATCCGCCAAATATCCGGTTCCAGCCTGCCCAGGTCTAACCGCGGCTCACCAAAATACTTAGTTCCTCCCAAATACGAATAAAAATTTTGCTTAAGAAGGCTATTTTCCATATGTTCTACTGGCCCACATGTACAATACGATCACGTGCCTGACGTAGTACAGGGCTACTGTTTCCATAGAATCAGCGTGCATCCTTCTGTCACTTCGTTGTTCCTGCAGCGTAGATCAAGGTTTGTTAGTAATAACACAATTCAATAATGGTCAGAGGCCGGATTAATGACAATCTTTGTTACCTGTTTATGTTCATCAAATTTATGTTCCAAACTTCTTTCCCAATAAATGAACGACTCACGATCTTGAAAGATTCTATTCCCGTACGAGAATAGTTTCTCATTTATTGAGAGAAAATGGTATTCTCAAATACGAGGGTCGTCCACAAAGTAAGTTCCGTTTGGTTATATAAAACAAATGCGTACAGATACAGAAAAAATATTTATTGTACAAAAATCTACAACTGTTAAACTACTTTTCTACATAGCTTCCGAAATTTCATAGGCACTTGTCATGGCATAGTTTCTGTGTGCCTTAATCATAGAAGGTTGCCGCCTGTTCAAATGGTTCAAATGGCTCTGAGCACTATGGGACTTAACATCTTCGGCCATCAGTCCCCTAGAGCTTAGAACTACTTAAACCTAACTAACCTAAGAACATCATACACATCCATGCCCGAGGCAGGATTCGAACCTGAGACCGTAGCGGTCGTGCAGTTCCAGACTGAAGCACCTAGAACTGCTCGGCCACACCGGCCGGCCTTGCCACCTGTGTATTCAAGCATGTGGTAACATGTTCTTCCAGCTCGTCATAATCGTTGAACTGTTGACCACCAAGGACAGATTTTAGGTGTAAGAAGAGATGGAAGTCGCTAGGAGCGAGGTCTGGGCTGTAAGGAGGACGACCAAACGCGGCCCAGTGAGATTCCCGCAAGAGTTGTTTGGTCACATTCACCGTGTGAGGTCGGGAATTATTGTGGAAAAAAATAACACCTTTTGACAGTAATCACCGGCGCTTGTTCTGTATTCCGCGGCGCAATTTCTTAATGCTCTCACAGTGACCATGTGCATTGATTGTTTGGCCTCGTGGTAAGAAATCAATCAGCAAGATGTCTTTTCTGTCCCAAAAAACGATGTACATGACTATTCGAGGTATCAAGATTTGCTTAGGCTTAACCTTCTTTGTGGATGAAGTGTGCCTCCAGTCCAGATTGATTGCGATTCTGTTTCAGGGGTGTCGTACGATACCCAAGTTTCATCCCCCGTGACTATCTGAGAAAGAAAACCATCGCCTTCTTCATTGTACCGTGTCAAAAACTGAAGTGCACTGTGCGTCCTTTGTTTTTTGTGTTGTTCAGTTAGAATTTTGGGTACGCAACGTGAGCAAAGTTTTCCAAATTTCAGTTTTTCAGTAACAATTTAATGAAATGGTTATCGTGAGATATGCGGAACTTCCATAGCAAGGGCACTAAGTGTAAACTTACGGTTGTGCTTAATCTTCCCTACAATTGTGTGAACTAGTTCATCAGTAACCACAGACGGGCGTCCACTTCGTTCTTCATAGTGCACTTGATCACGTCCTTCATTGAACAGTCTGACCCATCTTCTAACCATTGAATCACTCATAATATTTTGTCCGTAAACCTCTCAGATTTGCCGATGAATTTTCTTCGGTTTAAGTTTCTTTTCATTTAGAAAACTAATCACAGATTTGATTTCACACGCGGTGGAATTTTCAATTACGGCTGACATTATAAAGAAGCCCTACAAAGCACACGTCAGCAGCACCGATCAGAAAATTGCGTACATGTCTCTCCTTGAGTCAGAGTAACTGCCGCACATGGTCGAAACTGCGATCGTAGCGCTGCCGCGGATAGAAATAGAAAAGGAACTTACTTTGTAGACGACACTCGTAGATTTACGGTCCTCATAATTTTCCTTTCCACTCAATACGAGCACCAGTAAAACGGAACACCATCTATCTTACGTCTTGTATGTAGGAAGACTACCTAAACTATTAGGTTCCCGCAGGTGCTCTCTCCAAAAGAGCAAGCTCTGCACTTATAGCTGTATACGTGTATGCTTATTAGAGTTAATCATAGATACCCTCACTCCTTCCACCACCCTTTTCTTCGCATCCAGCTGATGCAGCGGCGTTTTTCACAGCAGTGTATTTAGCATGTATACATTGTAAGGCAGTTTCCGTTACACTGCCTTCGTAGACGCCGTCCATTCTGCAGACGTGTTAAGTTCTGTAGCTACTATCGAGGCAGTTGTTTTGCTATCAAATATTCATGTCTAATACTTGCGAGAGTCTGTTGACAACTTTGTCCACTCTTTAACGGTTGCTGTTCACAGACGAGGTTAACCCATAGTACACAGAAAATTCGGCTACTCCTCGGATATTTGCTACTCCTTTAACGATTGCCCAAACATCCATCGACAGTTTGTAACATCTGACCTAACGATGGATCAACAGTGCAACGATATGAGAGGAACGGCGGCTCACAAACTTTCAGGAAACTTGTAGAGCAACGGCAAAACTAAAGACAATTTCACTATGTAACTCGTAAGTCAGCGAGAGCACCCTCCATAAATCTTGGTTTCAAATCAAGATATTCGTGTTTATTGTTCACCTGTGATAGAAGGACTCAAAGGATTTTGGACATATCCTTCGTTATTATTCCCTAACAAAAAATGCCATTAAAGTACGTATTTGAAGCATTAATTACGTCAGTCAGTTACTCTGGAAATGCTGCAATCTCTACGTAGTGCAGGCTCTTGTAACGCGAAATTTTTCAGAGATGCAGACGTTATTGAGTGTTCTCCAACGTCACATGGTGCTCATGTAATTCGAAAGTCAATACGGTAAAGCGCTCGCTGAATTATCCACGTCTGCCGTCGTAGAAGTATATCTCTTGCAAGCAGTGTTGTGATTAAACAAAGTGAAGTACGATGGATGCTCAATAAGCAGTGCAATATTTTTTCTAAAAGCAGGTTCGTTTTATTCAGGATTCCAGTACATCATATTATCCTCTACTCTTTTGGCTAAAAAACTCTATTTTTCAACTTAGTCTCCGTTCAGAGTCACAGCCTTACGTCACCTCATCGGAAGGGCCTCCATTATGCCTGTATCATACCATTGTACTGCTCGGCGTCGAAGCCAAGGTCTTGTTGCATCAATAAACTCCTCATCCAGCAGAATGCATCTTTCATTGGGACATACAACTGGAAGTCGGAAGATGCGAGATCCGGGCTATAGGACGGATGATGAGGAACAGTCCAATGAGGGTCTGTGAGCTCCTCTGGCGTGCACAGAATTGTGTGGGTCGTTGTGTCGTGATGGAGAAGAAGACGTTCGTCAGCATGTTTGTGGCGACGCTTGCGCTGAAGTCGTTCCTTCAATTTGCTGAGGCTAACTCAATAAACTTCAGAGTTGATCGTTGCACCATGAAGGACGACATCAAACATAACAGCTCTGTGGTGTCACCGCCAGACACCACACTTGCTAGGTGGTAGCTTAAATCGGCCGCGGTCCATTTAGTACATGTCGGACCCGCGTGTCGCCACTGTGTGATCGCAGACCGAGCGCCACCACAAGGCAGGTCTCGAGATACGATATAGCACTCGCCCCAGTTGTACGACGACTTTGCTAGCGACTACACTTACGAAGCCTTTCTCTCATTTGCCGAGAGACTGTTAGAATAGCCTTCAGCTAAGTCCATGGCTACGACCTAGCAAGGCGCCATTAGCCTTACATAGTTTGATAGCTATCGTATGAAATGTCTCAACAAGAAGAACGATGTATACAACAAGAAATAAAAGATAAGTATTCGAGGAGCTGCATACTTTTCTTATGAGAATTCACTACTTATCCTGTTCCAGAATTCACGCCCGTCTGCTTTAGATAGCGTGCCTATCGGCCCCCTCAAAATAACACTGTGTCGGCACTTCTGTCGACACATCAAGCTCCTTCAGAGTCCCAGAACCGTCGTCATAATTTTAATCGACTCAAGGGTGTGGCTTTGAATTTTGCTTCGGAAAAGAAGTGGTGTGGGCACTCCATGTATTGCCATTTTGTTTCCGATTCGAAGGGATGAACCTCTTGGTTCGTCACTTGTGACGATGCTCGACAAAAAATTGTCACGACCAGCCGCGTAACGCGGAACAAAATCTGTACATATGGTCCTTCGCTGCTTTTTGTTGTCTTCCGTTAGGTGGCGAGAAACTCAGCAGGCACATACCTCAGAGTGCTCCAACTGATCGACAAATGTGCCAGCACTACCAACAGAAACGTCCAACTGTGCAGCGACGTGTTTCATTGTGATCACTCTGTCATCTCTAATGAGAGTGTTTTCACGTTCCAACGTTGCAAGAATCTCAGCTTTTTGCGGTCGGCTGGCACTCGTGAGATCGACGAATAAATGACGCGTCTCTGCTTTGAATGCACCTCTGTTACAGGCGCCATTTTGGAGGCTACGAATAAAGTAGTCGCTTGCGGGGACTTCATGAGACTGTAGGAGCTACAGTGGAAATACTGCACGATGTTCAACAAGGAATTGTGCATTTTTAAACTGAAATCGGCCGAGAAAAAGAAACGTGTTGCATTACTTATTGAACGCCCATTGTATATGCAGTGGATGGGAAAGACACGTAAAAGGCAACTTGTTCAAAAGAAAACATCACGTCAACTTGTAAGCTGATAAATTTTAACTTGTTCCACTGTATTTGTGTACATAATTATGCCACAAACTTTGATCGACCATCTGGACACATATCTGACTGAGCAAGATGGCCCAATGGTTAAAACGTTGAACAGGTATTTAACAGGAATGCGGTTGAAATCGGCGTCCAGAATGTGAGTCTGCCGAGAGCGCTCATGAGAAATTATACGTGGTTCCTTTTCAAATAACATGACCGCCTCCTTTCCACCCCTAAGAAGAGCTTGTTCTCCATTTCCAAAGACCCCGACGCCGATGGAACTTTTAAACATGCTGTTATTGTTTTTTCCTACCCACGATTAGCAGCCATCTTTTACTGCAGTCATCGCAGTCATGGGTACTCACACGGTAATTCGTAGGGGGCGGAGGAGTAGGAAAAGGGGATGGAAGTGCTAGATCTCGGGATATGGAGTACTTTTATTACTTTAGACGACGAATGGCGACTTAAGCAAAAAAAAAAAAAAAAAAAAAATTAAGCTGAAACCCTATTAAAAACTTGTATAATGCCAACTTTTAAATCACTTCCTTGAAATAATAACACCTCACTACACTATAGTTCTTCCTTTCCCACAGAGCTAGGGGTGATCCTCATAGCCCCTTGAGCATGTGCGCACTTGCCAAGTTTTCTTCACATGCTGCTACATTCTTACTTCATCTCGTATTTCGCCACACATAAACACTTTTTACTTAATGATCTTGATAAGTACATCGGCACAGCTGATATCAATTTTAATGATTAATGAAAACCACCTCAGCTTTATTACGACATATTTATTGTGTTGTGACCGGTTTTGTTCTTAGAACATATTGAGGTTGCCGATTTCTGTCGTTACTGTAGCACAACATGGCAACCTGAAGATGCTCTACGAATGAGACTGATCACAACACAATAAATATGTCGTAATAAAGACGAGCAGATTTTCATTAATCAGGAACTCCACTACTTATGTAAGACGTAAGGGAAATCAAACATTCGGTTTATCGCTATGTACTTCTCATAGTACCAGTCAGCTTAATAAAGGCTTCCTTCTAACGGATATCCCACTATCACATAGTTGAAAAGCAAGCTTCTACAAGAAAAATGTGTAACTATGATAGGAATAATAGTGCTGATGACTGTGAGCCATCTCCCTAATAGCACCTCTGAGGCTTTCTCAATTAAAACCAGAGTAAATCGTTGTTGACCTATCGTTTGTGTCAATGGGAGAGTATTTTTAAGGTTTGCTCTAAAAACAAACACAGTTTTTACACCCATTATACTGGTAGCTATATGCTGTCATGAATAAACATTTGACGAGTATTCTTTACTTTAAGCGATCGTACATTGGGTCAATAGCTCATTCCATTGTGATTAGTGTGTTTGAGTAAGTTGTGGGTTGAGTTGGCAGTTTGTTAGGTTTGATTTGATTCCAGTTCTGAAGCTGCGTCAGAAATAGTATGGTTGAATAAAACCTTGATGCAGAGTACCTGATGGAGCATTGTTTGGAAAGAATTACTGTACACTGTGTAAGATTGGCACAGTTACTTGAGCTCAAGCTTCATCTAACTGGAAATGACGGTGTAAAGCAGAAAACTAACGTAGTTTGTGACAAGGCACATTGAGATCCCGTTACTATCATGCGCACTGAACCGAAACTCAAACACATATACCCTATACCGGAATATAAGGCTGATAATGCGAAAATCATTTTCATTTTTGTGCGATATACAGTTCGTAATGTGGTATTTCGCTGTCGGTTTTCAGTACCGTTTCACCTGTGAACAGAGTGTAAACGCTGCGCTAGTGCACAAGATACTCATTAAAGCCTGTACTATGGTAAGTTGACGGGCTTCACCTTATGAGAAAGGATTTTTGTATAGAAATTGACCGCGTGTATCTGAATGGAGGCAAATCAGACTTACACCCACTCTGTAATAACAATGATACGTCAAGCAAGTCCGAAAAGCAACTACACGTCAGGACGGACAAGAAACAACACAGAAGATGCTACCAATTTGTTAATAATACGGTCGCCAGCCTAATTGGGCATTAACTGAGTTTCTTCCCTGTACAAGTTGATGTACGTTCATGCAAAACCACACGTAATAACACTGCATAATATGGTAAATTTTAGAACCAGAAAATCTACTGAACTGATGATTTCACTTTCTGTACTAATATGGATAAACCATAAATACATAACATTACACTATAATGTTTACTACAAAACTTCGTACTGTCTATTGATCTGATTAAAATCGGGCATAGGTTACCCTAGAAATAGCACTTTCGAAACACACACACAATGTCAATTTTGATAAAGCTAAAACACTGATAAATTTTGGTTTCTATTTTGGCTTTGACTTTGCTGGTCAAATCAGTTTAGAACACTTCAGAATTCAAATGAATAAAAAAAGAGGGGGGGGGGGGCTGAAACTGTTATGATCACAGTATTAAAAAATTCGATTACTGAAATCATTAAGTGCCCAAGATTTCCAATATATTATTTACTACTCTTTTCATTTTATTTCCTGCTCATTTAAATACCATTATATCTGTCTCGAAATGATTAAACTTCACTACTAAATCAATATCAAAATTATCTTCCAACTTTGTCAGACCTTTGTTATTCG
The DNA here is from genome assembly GCF_021461395.2 of Schistocerca americana. NCBI lineage: Eukaryota > Metazoa > Arthropoda > Insecta > Orthoptera > Acrididae > Schistocerca > Schistocerca americana. The sequence goes on along the minus strand of NC_060124.1, from coordinate 437,331,541 downwards.
TCTATTAGTTCATTAACAAAAAAGTTCTTTAAACATCATTCTAACACAGATAGGTCTGCAGGTAATTATTATTAACATAAACTTTAATTCTTCAATTCGGGACACTCGGATTGCACAACATTTGGAAAGGACCCTGTCTAGGTTAGTTGTGAGGATAATTAAATGATAGGACAGTTCTGGTAAAATTTAAGTTGTTATTGAACAGTATGGAATAAAAGTAACACTGGTCCATACGAATACAGTACTAAAAAGTTCAACCTGTTCGTATCGATGCGGCAGTTGGCGGGCAGCGAGATGGCGAGGCACAGAGCACACATACAACCACAGCAATGGCTCTTGACGTATCGGGACTTTACTTCTTCTTAGCGTCGTAATACTTTTCCATTTAGTGCCTATGGAATTTTGCCATGCTGTATAGGCGTCGGAACGGCATATCCGAGGCTCAATGAAACTACGTCTTCCAGGAGAGCCTCCTCGATCCAGGACGTGTTGCTCAGACCAATGCCCAACTCCGACTACTACTGCTGTGCCCGTTATGCCGTGCAGTGCCCGTGTGCATTTTCCCGCGCTCGCCTGCCACCCACCTTTTACCGCTCCCCTACAGACAGGGTATTCACCCGAGGTTTTGCATTCCACATATCCTAATGCATTGCCTATGTATGGACCAGACGCACAATTACAATTTTAACATCTTGCAATAGTTTCAACGTTTCTTACATTTCAATTCTGTTATAATATTGCTTGAAATTTGACATAAACATTAATATTCACATCGAAAATTGTTTACAGTTTCTTTAACATAATGGCATGAAACAAAAAAGAAGTGAAATCAGAACATCGATTACACTAATTTATCGAAAATCAGAAGAAAAGATTATTATATGTACAATAGTACAGCGTTGTTGTTGTTACAAAAGCTTGAAAGAATTTAATTTCTGTCTGAAATTTGTTCATCAGTACTGTCAATACACTGTTCATCCATCGCCTTTCATTATTCTTAGTGACGCAAAGCTCACTGATTCGTCAAAGATGCAGTCCAAATTGTTACCCGTAGCTCATTCTGTGAGATATGAGATCTGCTGTCCTCTTGCTATGATACTCCGTAGCGAGCACATTGATCGACTGACGTATGAATGGCGAGTCAAGCCAGAGATTTCCATCTAATCCATAAAACAATACAATTTTCGCCTTCAGTAACCAATTCTGCGACGTAGCTGCTTCTGTGTAAATTGTGAAAGATCTGACAGATATTTTGATTCGAAGTGGAATACTACGGCCATCCATTTCTGATGAATATGGCATTTCATACAGCCACATTACTACATTTGACACACATAAGAACACAGAAGACGGTATTAGTAGAGTTCAGTAGGCATAATGGTCTGTGGAGGAAGTCAAGATGCTTGTCACAGATTAGGGTGTGGAGAAAGGAAATGTTTGGCACAGTGACCAGAGTTTATTCCGATATGAAATGTCTTCGTAATCAACAGTATTTCACAGAAGAGAGAAACCTACGGCTAGTGTACTGAAGTCTGTCCGTAGCTCTACCCACAGATACACAATCGAGGTCACTTTACCAATGACAGGCTGACTAGCAAACAAGTTCTACATCTGTTTTGAAGAGGCACAAGGCATTTCGGCGTAAATATTTCAAAGTAACGTGAAACGATCTGCCCATGACACATTCATGTGGCGGCAAAACTGGAAAAATGGCTAAAGAACACATGAAACGTTGTCTACCTTCAGTCCTTGGTGAATATGTAACATGTGAACAGTCTACTGCTGTGAGATTCCAGGAAAGCTCATACCGATCGTACACTTCTAGATGCGTTTTCCAAACAAGGATGATATGCTGAAGATTTTGGCACCGAAAACAACAAAATATTGCCACCCTTTCATGTCAACTTCTTTCGGCAGTATAAGCTTCATATCTGAAGGACTGCTGGTTTTGTAAGACTATAATGTGCCAAACCACAAGTGAAGATACATGATCGTTATTTCCACATCGAACTTCTGCACCAGAGTATACGCCTATGTTGCAACAAGCTTGGCGAAAGGCAGATTATGACACTGAAATACCCATATCATTATTAGAAAATATAATGAGCATAGCTTTTGATATTGAACTGCCTGAATACGAAAGTGATTTTGAATGTAAAACCATTGCTTTAGTAAGGTGTGCACACTGTTCTCTTGCACCATGTTTTTAACCACTTCATCGAAATCCCGCATCTGCACTATGAGGACTAATGAAAGCCATATCAGATGTGTGGGATATGTGTTTTTCACGCTATTACTTTAAGCACAAGGTTTTTGGTACTCGTAATTTAAATTGTAATATACACTGATGTCACTGAATTTCGTACAATTTCCCTTCTATTGCAATTATATCTTGTTACTTTGTTCCTCTCTACTAAAATGTCGCTTGCAGTAGAACGCAGACTTTTGCGTGGTAATGACACAGACCGCTGTTTAAATATGATCAAGTGTTATTCTAAGCATGGTTTCGTGGGGTTCCGAATGTCCGAGGTCGAAGGTGTCCATGCTCAGGCAATCTCACGGAGTACCAAGACTACACCTTTCCTCTATTATATCACAGCCAAGAGACAGTTACTGCTTGCGAGTTTTTAGCAGTCTGACGTCCACCTCGCGCTAAACTGCACGATTCAGAAATGAGTCAATTGACTTTCACCAGATTCCCAACCACAAGTCAGGTAATGTCCAATTGTTTCAAATTCCTTCCAATAAGAGTCTTTGTGTTGTTGTTTTTTCAATTCTTGTTACGTTACGTCGGTGACTGTTCGAATGAATCGTGTTTTAGTATTCGCTATTTCGCCGTATAGTCTCATCCCACCGCTTCTCTGGTCACTGCACTCAAGGATAAGGGTCTATTGGAAGGAGAAGGAGGACCCCCATCATGTAACGCCTCCGCGGAAGAAAGACCTCATCTTTGCGCTGTGTCTGCCATAGGGTCCAACTATCTCCGCCTATGAGGGCTGGAGATCCCACTCCTCCACCCCCGCCACACCTGAGCTAACCCTTGGCATCATAACAACGTTGTCCGCTCTAATAACACCTCGAGATGGCACTTTTCTTAAAATCTACTGCCATTGCGACCTATCACTTAAGTGTATGAATTCAGCTTTGCCGGCCAGAGTAGCCGAGCGGTTCTAGGCGCTACAGTCTGGAACCGCGCGACCGCTACGGTCGCAGGTTCGAATCCTGCCTCGGGCATTGAAGTGTGTGATGTCCTTAGATTAGTTAGGTTTAAGTAGTTCTAGGTTCTAGGGGACTGATGACCTCAGAAGTTAAGGGCCATAGAGCTCAGAGCCATTTGAACCATTACTTCAGCTTTAGCATTCTGTTACGCTATTTTTTATGCCAGTAAATTTCATATGGTGGTAATGTTTGCATCTGCAGTATTAGAAAATGAGAAATTGCCGAAATGGCTGTCACATGTCACAATAACTACAGGGTCAAGTCACGTGAAAGAACGGTAGACGGCACCACTAACACTTGAGGGTAAATAAAGAATGGCCGGCCGGAGGGGGGGGGGGGTCGATGAAAATCATGTAGTCGTTGTCGTAATGCAGAAACCAGGCGATTGGTCCAACGTCCAAAACGGCACTGCCACTGGCTTTCGGAGCAAGGAGGAACACTTCTGAAGCGGCTAAGTTCTGAAACGTTCGCATGTCACCAAGGTTAATGTACGCTGTGCATGCCAAGATAGCACTACCCAAAACGGGTGCCGAAGCAACTGTCGTTCACCAGTAGCAGTAGACGACCGGAGGTGCGTGCGTGTGAATAGAAGTACAACTGTTCAGCAACTGACCGTCCAGCTGAATCAAGGAGATGCCAACAGTGTCTCCTCAACGACAGTTCAGCGAACGTTGCAGCGTTTAGGCCTCCTCAGCAAACGCCTGGTTAGTGCATCCACGCTGACTGCTGTTCGTCAACGTCGAAGGCTGGACTTCCACAACTAGACGTGCACTTAGTAACAACAGAGGGCGTTTTCAGGTGAATCACGTTTTATCCTCCATCGGACACGTTGCTATTGGCCTGTAAGACCCTGCAACGTGTCCAGCCTGGAGGAGGGGATACATGGACTGATTCCCCTGGTGATGTGGAACACAGAACGGATATACACAAGTATGCATCTATACTTGGGGACCATGTCCACCCCTACACGCAGTTTGTTTTCCTTGTTGTTGGCATCTACCAGCAGGACCAATCAGCTTCACACAGCTCGCAGTTTACATGTGTCACTCAAAGAGCAGCCGCGCGATCTGAGGCGCCTTGCCACGGTTCGCGCGTCTCCCCCGTCGGAGGTTCGAGTCCTCCTTTGGGCTTATGGTGTGTGTTATCCTTAGCATAAGTTAGTTTATGTTAGCTTAAGTAGTGTGTAAGCCTAAGGATCGACGACCTCAGCAGTGCAGTCTCATAGGAACTTACCACAAATTTCTAAATGATTGTCAAAGAGCACCAGGATTAGTTTATCGTACGCACTGGGCCACCAAACTCTGCAGATTTCAGCCCAGTCAAGACCCTGTGGGACCAGTGGGACCACATCCATTGGACAGAGCCTGCCATGTAGCGTCAACCGAGAACGCAGTGCTGCTGGCCACGGTACTGCAGCCTGCATGGTTCCACATCCCCATCACTACCTTCCAGAACCTCACTGACTGTTCTCTTGTAAGTCCGAGCCGTAAAAGGTGACTGCTAAGGCTTCTGGAAGTGGTCACATTAATGTGACTGGACGGTGTATTTACACTGCTATAATCGGAATGACTAAATTCAGTAATTTATCGGAAATGTTATTATAAGAACACATACAATTTAGAAGAAACTGCTAATATCCACTGCTTCGTCAGGTGTATTTCTACTCTATGCATAGGCTTTCTCATAAGGGAGAGGGAAGGGGGGAGACTGAGGGACAATTGCTCCTTCCTGGAATGTAAGGTAAAGTACAGAACTTTCACACTGCTGTTCACAGGAAATAATGCCCTTTGTTTGAGGCCCCGTTGATTTCAGCGTTGTCCTACATTCATCGTTAACTTGAAGATTTGCTGATAACTGCGAAATTCTTTTCTGTCCCTTACTCATACTGCCATTAACGAGCTCCAGGGAGGGACCATTCCAACACGCTGGCTTGTGAACTCGTGCGCCTATCTCCAGCATGCTATAGACATTACTATCCCTGCCCAAAATCCGACCCAAATTTCCTACACCTCACCTCCTGCTGCACAACGTAATCATAACAGTAGTTTATCATTTGTCAATGGTCTAAAGACCCTTTACGGCTTACTGATGACACATTCAATTTTACAACTGCACAGCGAGTGTAGAAGGCACAACAGAGCACGATCCTATTATGTTATAGGTTTGTTCTTAAGTGTTTCACCTCTAAATAAAAATGCATCAGTAGAAAATAAAAAAATACCACTTTTTAACTAGTAGAGACCCAATATGTACGCCGCGCGTGGTAGCCGACATAATTTCCAACTTTCGAACTTCTGAAAAAATATGAAAATGAAGATCGAAAAGATCACCGAGATGTGGGACCTTCTCAAACTCCAAGGGGTGTAACACTGCCAAAAATTCAGTCACAGAATCGTTAATTCGGGTGTCCAGTGACATAGCTGCACAATAGCGTGTCAAGGTGTAAGACAAGGCTGTATCAAAATTACACCGACAAATTTCGAGGGGATGTAGAATGTGTCCTGAGGAACAAAATGGCGAGAGGAACTCCTGTCCGACATCGTCATCCACCGACGCTACAGAGCGTCGAAGTCATAGGTGACGGCGCCTGTATATGTTTGTGCATATAGAGAAACTCCGTGATGGACTTCAGCGCTGATGGAGGGGGGGTTAATGTATTAATTTGAGGCAAGGGACCCTGATCAGGAAACAAACGGCTCGAAAGTTACAAGCGAGATAAGAGGTGCCTTTCACAGTGGTGAAGATGAACAAGTTCCGATAGATTCTCAGGTATACGTTTTAGAGCACTACTTTACTTGACATTTTTTTGTTGTTTCGGCTCGTATTACCTCCTGTGAAAGTTGTCTACCCTAAAATCTTGGCGACAACAGCACCCGTACGTGTATTCCACTGTTAGAGGTATCAGAAGGACGTTCGCTTTCGAGTCATTCGTTTCAGGATCAGGGTCCCTTGTATCAAATAGATATATTTATTCTTCTACATCATCTCTGAAAGTTCATCATGGAATCACCATGCATCTACATACATATACAGGCCCCGCCGCCTATAACTTCGACTCTCTGTAGAGTTGTTGTATGACGCTTCCGGAGACGGGTTCTTATGCTCATTTAGTTCCTGAAAACTTCATCGAAGATTGTCGGTGTGATTCGGAAGGGACGCTTTTTTTTCAAGTCAAGCATATATTATCTTTCAGTGCCTGATGCACGCCAAACCTGATCTTTTGTGGGAATAGGAAATGACGAAACAGGGGTTCACGTGTAGGTGATGCTAGGATATAGTGTGAGACAGGGAGATTGGCTGGTAATTTGGGTCGCATGAGGAGCTAACCCGAATGGCGGAGGTGGTTAAGGCAACCGCTCGCGTTTAGCGGGAGATATGGGTTCGAGTCCCGGTTCAGCACAAATTTTCACCTGTTACCATTGATTCACTGTAATGTCCAAATGCGGCTATTGTCAATGAAAAAGATTTGTCAAAATGCTACTACACAGTACCCAAGACCTTCGCCTCTGATCCAAGTTACCTGTGTTCTTGCTCTGCGAGGGACACTCCCTTGGCAGACCTCTAATGTCAACAGTACAAAAGGCACGGTACATCTTCTTTAAGCTGACCTGCGTCGAAGTCACGGCGATCCGTTTTGACATGGAGCTCCACCCGGCAGCATGGAAACATATGGCACCAGCTCCGCTACGAGAGTCCCATCCTGCCTCGACACCAGCGTTGTTTTCCCACAATGTCAACAGTGCCACAGTCGGGAGCACTACTTCGCTTCCGCGAATCACCTGCTGTCCAACCAACAGGCAGGTATCACTCCGCCGGGCGTGCACTGAGGACTGCGCCAGGCTGCTCTCCACGAGGCTCAGTTTGCCGAGACGCTGCAGGCATTTCCGACGCAGAATCACCACCACGGTCTCCACATGGCAGTTATAGCATCCATCCAATATCAAAATTCCTCACCGCAGCCAATACGAGCAGCTTGACATCGCCCAGGGATCTTTGCCTCCTCCAAGGTGGCATTCCATTTGGCCGGTACTCCCAGGATTGGTTTTCTCTTTTGAACTTAAACTACCTACTGTTCTCAATATTTACCATCAATTTACGATCTGACTCACTGTGAATTTTCATAAAAAAGCCAGTACTAAATGAATTTAAGATTTATCATCCCAACAGTAAACGAGTTCAGTGACTCCAGTCATTATGAGTCATTGTTTATCTGTCATTAAGCCACGGTAAAGTTTGCTTATACTTTTGCGGCACAGGTCGAAGAGGACAATTTAGTTGTATCTTGTAGTTTTCGTGGGGAATGAAACAGTCAATTGTGGAGAGTGAGCTACCACGTAAGACACATCATATTGATAGAGTAATTTGTGATTGTTTTGGGAGCGTTTCCACAATCATATAGTCCATTGCTGGCCTGGTTTACATTTTACCCAAACAAACTAACAAGAGCAATTCTGAAAACATATTTCATTTGACTTTAATTATATTTGCCAACTTTGAGAAATAGAAGACATGCGGACAATACATTCACATCATCAGATGTTATTTCTTGTAAGCATTGTTACAGAGGTCACAAGATGTATAACAATTTTTGAAGTACTCGGTATGTTACTTGTTTCTTCAAATGGTTCAAGTGGTTCTGAGCACTATGGGACTTAACATCTGAGGTCATCTGTTCCCTAGTCTTAGAACTACTTAAACATAACCAACCTAAGGACATCACACACATCCAAGCCCGAGGCAAGATTCGAACATGCGACCGTAGAAGCAGCGCGGTTGCAGACTGAAGCGCCCAGAAGCGCTTGGCCATAGCGGTCGGCCCTGTTTCTTCACTTCAAGCAGTATTAGTCAGTGGCATTTTTCCAGGTTATTTTTATTAATAATGAATAGGATTCTCTCAAGTGGCCCAATATCAAAACTGACAATTGACTCTATATTGCAATGGACTTGTTAATTGACATTGAATGCAACAAGTCCACATCGTACAGGGATTCTTATTAACAACTTATCTTAGCTTTTACAGTTGTCAAACTAAATCGGGTGTCAGTTTACTCCAGTTTCTTAAGACCGCATCCCTTCCTCTGAGCCGGCCGGGGTGGCCGAGCGGTTCTAGGCGCTACAGTCTGGAACCGCGCGACTGCTACGGTCGCAGGTTCGAATCCTGCCTCGGGCATGGATGTGTGTGATGTCCTTAGGTTAGTTAGGTTTAAGTAGTTCTAAGTTCTAGTGGACTGATGACCTCAGAAGTCCCATAGCGCTCAGAACCATTTTTTGAACCTTCCTCTGAGTTGATAGTGAAAGGGAAAAATGACGGAACCTCGGACAGTATTGGGAATAGACCTCGCTGAATCAAGTAAATTTTACGCCCGTTTGCTTGATATGTGATTCACTTTCCTGAGAATTAAATTCGCAGTCGCGTGAGCTCTCGCGGTGAGCTTCAAAGCCGAGCCGCGCAGCAGAAGGGAGCAAAACGTGAATACAGCAAGCCAGGCCGCTTCGTGAAAGCTTCCGGATACGGCCGCAAAAGCGCTGACGTGAATGGCTCTCTTAGATATTTCACGGTGGCGCCTGTCCCAGCACATCACTTGCGGAGAAAAGAGCATTGTCGACAAAAGCCGGCTCTGAACGTGACTTTCACTTAACTGCGTGGCAGCTAAATTCATAAAGCACGGACGAAACATAAAATGTGTGATTCAATGACTCATTCAAGCATATTTTGCTAAAACTCTCCATGCGACTCCCATCCTTGTTCTCTTTTAGGGGCAGAGTTTGTCTCTTGTTTTTTTGTTTGTATATCCCCTCTCTTCTTCTCTCCGTACCTCTGTCTGTTTCTATCTTCTTCTCTCTATCCCTAGCCTTCCCTTCGCCCCCTCCTCTTCCTCCTACGACCCACTTACCCCCAAACACACAACACACGCACATAGACACACACACATACATGGTGAGATGAATTCTGAAAGTGCAGTGCATTGCTTCACTTGTTTGCACTGCCTTTTTTTTATTTTTGTAAGGCGGGGGGGGGGGGGGGGGGGGGGGGAGGGAGGCTGCTCGTCAGTCAATACAATACCCTGCAAACCTCCTTAGCAGTTAACAAGCTTTCTTATATTTGTAAGTTAACATTGGCTCAGAAAATAGATAATTATTGCATTATACAAAAGAGTCGTTCGAACGGAAGAGAACTCGAAACAGAGACAAGGAGCCATTCGTGCGTGTTCTTTCCCCTTTCTTATGATTTTTCTACACAATATGAAAATCAGTTCTTTCTCGGGCACGTAGCATAGCCCTACATTAAAAAAATACATTCACTAATCCACACTTTGTTGTAAGAATGGATGCAGAGGTATGCGTATGTATACCACTTAGTGGAAAAGCAGTTTAGTCCACGACGTGTGAATCCCCATACTTTATTCATCCAGTATTCGAGAATGAGAGTACTTCGTGACTTTTAACAAACTTGACACATAATTATCGGCCTTTAAAAAACTTTTCACACTGATAACATCCACAAAATGATCAAAGCAGAGAAGTTCGTCGCATACTACATTTTCACTGTTCAAGGAATTAAAACTGCTGCAGGAAGAATGATCTTTTTTAATTTATTACTTCTTCACTACCATATTCACAGTAGATTTCGCAGACAGTATTTACATATACCACTTAATGTACCAGCAAAAATATGTCATTGTTCGACAAGTGGTTCAGGAAAGATAACGTCATAAGCACTGAGATGCGTGAAAAACTGCTGCATCATGCATGACGTATTAATTTGTTACTTCTTGACTGAAAACTCTAATCGCAACACATTTCACAGTTGGTAGCCGCATATGCCACTTAATTACACAGCACAATTCAGGAAATAAGCCTTCATGCACGCACTGAGCTACGTGAAAATAAAATTGGTGGGCGAAATTCTCTACAAATGCAGCTCAAATGTGTGTGATGTATGGTAGGAAATTGTACATATGGTAGAAGAAAAGAGAGACTGAAGCTGTGTTAGATGAAGATCAGTTTGGTCTTAGGAAAGGCAAAGGCACGAGAGACGCAATTCTGACGTCCATAGTGGAAGTAAGACAAAAGAAAAATCTGGATACGTTCAAAGGATATTTCAACCTAGAGAAAGCGTTCGAGAATAAGGACTGGTGCAAGATGTTTGAAAATCTGAGAAAAATAGGGGTAAGGTATAGGGAAGACCAAGTATAAAATGCTCAGATTAAAATGGGTGTAAGACAGGAATTTAGTCTCTCACCCCTACTGTATAAACTATGTATCGAAGAGGCAACAGCAGAAATAATGGTTCAAGACTGGAATAAAAATTTGACGTGGAAGGATGTCTATGGTAAGATTCCCTGATGGCATAGCTATCCTCATTGAAAGTGAAGAATAATTACAGGATCTGTTGAATAAAGTGAACAGTCTACTGAGTACGGAATATACAATGAAGAGCCGAAGAAAGTGGGACTCCCGCAAGCATGCAGAAGTGCCGCAACACGACGTGGCCTGGACTCGACTAATGTCTGAAGTCGTGCTGGAGGGAACGGACACCATGACTCCCGATGGGCTGTCCATAAATCCGGGGGGTGGAGATACCTTCTTCTGAACAGCAACTCTCAATAATGTTCATGTCTGGGGAGTTTGAAGGCCAACGGAAGCCTCTATACTCAGAAGCGTTTTCCTGTAGCCACTCTAGCAATTCTGAGTGTATGGGGTGTCGCATTCTACCGCTGGAACTGTCCAAATCCATCAGAATGTACGATGGACATGAATGATGCAATTGGTCAGAGAGGATGCTTAAGTAGGTCTCACCTGTCAGAGTCGTATCTAGAAGTACCATGAGTCACATATATAACTGCAAACGCCCCACACCTTTAAACAGTCTCCACCAGCTTGAGTAGTCCCCTGCTAACACGTAGGGTCCACAGATTCATGAGGTTGTCTCCATACCCGTACACGTCCATTCGCTCGATACAAATTGAAACGAGACTCGACTGAGGAGGCAACATGTTTCCAGTCATCAACAGTCCTATGTTGGAGTTGAAAGGCCCAAGCGAGGTGTAAAGCTTTGAGTAGTGCAGTCATCTTCCTAAAGCCCATATCGATGATGTTTCGTTGAATGGTTCGCACGCTGACAGGATTGGTGGCCCAGCATTGAAATACGCAGTAATTTGCAGAAGGGTTACATTTCTGTCATGCTGAACGATTCTCTTCAATCGTCGTTGGTCCTGTTCTTGCAGGATCTTTTACCGGTCGCAACAATGTCGGAGATTTGATGGTTTACACTCGTGGAATGGACGTACGGGAAAATCCCCACTTCATCGCTACCTCGGAGATGCTGAGTCCCGTCGCTCGTGCGCTGACTGTAACACCACGTTCAAACTCACTTAAATCTTGATAACCTGCCATTGTAGCGACGGAACCGATCTAACAACTGAACCACATACTTGTTGTCTTATACAGGCGGCGCCGACCGCAGCACCGCATTCTGCCAGTTTACATACCTGTTTATTTACCAGTTTCTTTGGCATTTCATTGTAGACTGACAGTAAATAGAAGAAAGACGAAAGTAATGAGAGGTAGTAGAAATGAGAAGCGCGAGAAAGTTATCAGCATTGACTGTTACGAAGCGGATGGAGGTGAGGAATTTTGCTTCCTTGACAGTAGAATGACTTATGAGGGACGGATCATCATGAAGCAGACTAGCACTGGCAGGAAAGGAGTTCCTGGCCAAGAGCAAGGAGGACAAAAATGGTTCAAATGGCTCTGACCACTATGGGACTTAACATCTGAGGTCATTAGTCCCCTAGAACTTAGAACTACTTAAACCTAACTAACCTAAGGGCATCAAACACATCCATGCCCGAGGCAGGATTCGAACCTGCTACTGTAGCGGTTACGCGGTTCCAGACTGAAGCGCCTAGAATCACTCGGCCACATCGGCTGGCACCAGGACGACGTCAAAAGCGGATTAGCACTGGCAAATAGGACTTTTCTGACCAAGACTACTAGTATCAAATGTAGACCTCAATCTCAGGAAAAAGTTTCAGGAAGAAGTTCCTGAGGATGTGTTTTCGGAGCACAGAATTGTATAGAAACACAGACTTTGAGAAAACCGATACAGAAGAGAATCAGAGAATTTGAGATGTGGTGCTGCAGAAAAATGTTGAAAATTAGGTGGACTGCTAAGGTAAGGAATGAGGAGGATCTGCACAGAATCGTAGAGAAAAGGAATATATGGAAAATACTCACAAGAAGTTGCTACTCTGAGATCAACAGGTTAGGAAAAGAGAGGAATTCGTGGTGCACCGCATCGAACTAGTCAGAACACTGATGAACCAGATAAATTGTAAATATATGTGAAACACATTATTTTTGTGTGTACAAGTGCCATTGACAAAATTGTCAACCTAAAACCCTGAAAGATTTCAACCAAATTTGGTATACGTATTAGTGATAAGTGGCCATAGATCAGCAAGAGGACGACATCGACAGGGAGAGGATGGAGGAGGGTATTATCATCGATTTGGGGGGGGGGGAGATGTAAAGGGAGAGGGGGAGGAGGAAATAGAGAGCGGAGAAGGACATGGACAAAATATGATGAAGGAGGAGATATAAAGCGGAGGAGATTGACAGAGGGGGAACGAACAAATGGACAGATGGATAGATAGAGAGGGAAGAGCAGATGGACAGAGAGTAGGGTAAGAGGAGAGGGACAGTTAGGGGCAGGAGGAGGTGGGCCGAAATTTCAAGGTGGATGAGGTGGACAGAGAGGGGAGAGGAAGGAGACAGACGAGAAGGAGAAGTCAGAAAAATAGATGGCTAGAATAATTACATACCAGGTCAACAACGGGTACTCGTTTAGCTACATATAACAACAACGGCACAAATCGAAATAAAATGATGGTAATTTATGAGCAGCATTATTATTTTCGCACTACTGGTTAATTCACTGTCTGTGTGGTAGCGATGACTTATAATAGACGCCATAGGTTTCAAAATTATCGAATACATTCTAGATATTCAACAATAGCCACCAGGAACAAGTGATGTAAGTCAACCGCTGTTTTCAGATACAAAAGAGACTCACTGTCATTGTTCGTGCAAAAACTGATTGTGTTATTTCAGCATGCAGGAAGCTAACCTCTCGAAAAAATTTCTGCCTGTGTGAACTGCACGGACTAGGACAACAGAAATGTTTCATTACATACGGCTGGAACGTTGTGTAATGTGTGGTACCCACGTGACCAAAGTGTTCCTTTGTAAATAGTGATTTCTGTAGCTCATGTTCAAATTTAAATGCCAACTACTGAAGTGTAGCAATTGAAGGCAAAGCTGAATATTTATCAATTTAGTCACTATTAAATTCTATGAACTGCCATTTTCTTCTGCGCTGTGTGTCTTCACTTGTAATAATATATTCTTTTACTTCGTAGTCATTACTGTTTTACAATTTAGGATGAGTATTCATAGTCTTTTATATTTCGTCTAATGGCGATATTTGGATTACATTTCTTACTCTAAGCGAAATATTCCCTTCTACAGGGCTACATAGCTATTCTTAACTGTAACTGTGTGATGGTGTTTAATGTAGCTAGTTCTTAATATAAAGCTTCAGGAACTATCTAAGAACTTTAGTTTGCCATAAACTGAAGACGCCAACATTTTTCTTGAATCTGTCTCTCTCCCTCTCTTTCTCTCTTTGTATATCACCAAAACACAACACACAACACACACACACAAACATGTACACATACACGAGGCTACAGCAAACCGTCTCATAATCAGAACTATCGCAGAGCGAAGTTGATTCTAGACTTACTTTTCTGTGGTAAATGTGCCTACACAAGAGTAATCAAGTTTCGTTTATAGCTGTGTCATCTCAATATAAATCGGAAAAATTTAATCCTAATCGTATCGCCTTAGCTATATAATAAACGTCAACAATATCTCGATACATTTAACCACAAGAGACAAGCTGTACATAATCGATATCTTTTTCGAAAGGCTCCCCCTGTGTATGCATGTACCAAATATATTTCACTTAATTTAGTAGATTACCCAGATATTCATATCTGTATCTCACAGGTGTTTGTAGTGAATTTCGCTCTGCTGCTTCATCTGAACCTTTAGGGGACTGATTTCCTATTGTAACACCATGATATTCCTGAGAAGACGTTAATTATATCTCGATACACACCCGTGTAGCATAACCCTCGACCACGGAACACGCTGACGAAATTGGCTCATTGCTGTGCTCAATCTCGAAACACTGTTAATGTTAGGTTAGTGTTGTTTTAACGTCCCGTCGACAACGAGGTCATTAGAGACGGAGCGCAAGCTCGGGTTAGGGAAGGATGGGGAAGGAAATCGGCCGTGCCCTTTCAAAGGAACCATCCCGGCATTTGCCTGAAACGATTTAAGGAAATCACGGAAAACTTAAATCAGGATGGCTGGAGACGGGATTGAACCGTCGTCCTCCCGAATGCGAGTCCAGTGTGCTAACCACTGCGCCACCTCGCTCGGTCGTTGATGTACTGAACACGAAAAATAAGAGACGTGGTGTGCCCCACACTTGTGAAGTCGCGGACGATAACTAGTTTAGACAAGAAGAGAATAGAAGCTTTCGAAATGTGGTGCTACTGAAGACTGCTGAAGATTAGGAAGGTAGATCACGTAACTAATGAAGAGGTACTGAACAGAATTGTGGAGAAGAGGAATTTGTGGCACAACTTGACTAGAAGAAGGTATCGGTTGGTAGGACACGTTCTGAGGCATTAAAGGATCACAGATTTACTACTGGAGGGTAAAAATGATAGAAGAAGTGCATGAGATAAATACACTAAGCAGATTCACAAGGATGGAGGTTGCTGTAGTTATTCGGAGATGAAGAAGCTTGCACAGGATAGAGTAGCATGGACAATGCATCAAACCAATGTCTGGATTGAAGACCACAACAACAACAACAATTTGTCAAGTAGTCTATGTGTACTATATACAGGAAAGAAATATCAACGGGTCGGTTTTGGACGTTACTACATGTCACCTCTTTTCATCCTTACCACAGTCCCCAGGTATCCTAATCCCAGAGCACTTCTACAGGTAACTGTCTGAATACCCATCGTCGTTCAGGTATACATTTATTCCAGTCCTCAATTAGTCCATGTCCTCCTTCCGTCTCTCCCATTCCATCTCCTCCTTCACCCCCTATCTGATCATCTCCTCTGCCACCTTTCCTGTCTACTTCCTCCATCCCCACTTTCTGCCTTTCTCTCCCTACCTATCTCTGTTCACCTCTTCCTTCTCCTCTCTGGCAGTCTGCTCCCACTCCCTGTGTCCATCTGCTCTTTCCTTCTCCCCCTCTAATACCAACTATTTCCCTTCTCTCTCGGTAACTTATCTCCTTCACCCCTAACTGCGCCCAACCCTTCCTTCCCCCTTCCTATCTGTCTGTGTTCTCCTCCCCCTTCCCCTCTCCACGTTATCACACTCGTTCCAATAGGAGTCTGGTGGTACTTACAGCTACAGTACTTCCTTGCAGATTGTGACTAATATGTCTACCAAGTTAACGGTAGTTGGAATTGTTTCGGGGCTGTAGGATAAGATTTACACCAACGGCTTTGCCGACATTCGCACTTGTCAAATATGTTTAAAACAGTATTCAAATATACCACTAAATCTAGCAAAACATTTATAACATTCTGAGACCCAATATTCAGGAGATACGACGTCATTAACACTGTGATGCGTGAAAAGATACGATGTCATAAACATTGAGCTACGTGAAAATGAAACTGCAGGACAAAATTCAACAGATATACAGCTGAAATACGTGTACAAATACATATGACATATGTTAATTATATATAAAAATTGTTTCACATTTATTTAACGTATTTCACATGTATTTGTACACATATTTCACCTCTATCACTGGTGAATTTTGTCATGCAGTTTCATTTAGACACTGCTCAAGGTTTATGATATCGTATCTCCTGAACTACGAGCTGTACAATGATATAATATTTGCAAGCACGTTCAGCGACATTTGTGGCGACCTTCTGCGAAATTTGTTGTGGATAGAGTTAATAGTAAAGAACTAATTAATTAAAAACGTCATGCATGATACAGCATCTTTTCACGCATCACACATGTTAAAAAACATACTTCCGTGCATTTTTTTATGGTTTGTATTAATCATTACACTAGCCCCTCTCCTCACGTTCGGTCTGTGGAATCGATTCGTCAGTACTTGATGTGGTTTACGAAATATATCCAGTGGTAATGATAGGTGACTCACCCTGTATATATATATACAGGGTGGTCCATTGATAATGACCGGGCCAAATATCTCACGAAATAAGCTTCAAACGACAAAACTACAAAGAACGAAACTTGTCTAGCTTGAAGGGGCAAATCAGATGCTCTATGGTCGGCCCGCTAGATAGCGGTGCCATAGGTCAAACGGATATCAACAGCGTTTTTTTTTAAAATAGGAAGCCCCATTTTTTATTACATATTCGTGTAGTACGTTAAGAAATATGGATGTTTTAGTTGGATCACTTTTTTCGCTTTGTGGTAGATGGCGCTGTAATAGTCACAACATATGACTCACAATTTTAGACGAATGGTTGGTAACATGTAGGTTTTTTAAATTAAAATACAGAACGTAGGTACGTTTGGACATTTTATTTCGGTTGTTCCAATGTGATACATGTACCTCTGTGAACTTATCATTTCTGAGAACGCATGCTGTTATAGCGTGATTACCTGTAAATACCACATTAATGCAATAAATGCTCAAAATGATCTCCGTCAACCTAAAAGCATTTGGCAATACGTGTCGCGACATTCCTCTCAACACCGAGTAGTTCGCCTTCCGTAATGTTCGCACGTGCATTGACAATGCGCTGACGCATGTTGTCAGGCGTTGTCGGTGGATCACGACAGCAAATACCCTTCAACTTTCCCCACGGAAAGAAATCCCGGGACGTCAGATCCGGTGAACGTGCGGGCCATGGTATGGTGCCTCGACGACCCATCTACCTGTCATGAAATATGCTATTCAGTACCGCTTCAACCGTACGCGAGCTATGTGCCGGACATCCATCATGTTGACAGTACATCGCCATTCTGTCATGCAGTGAAACATCTTGTAGTAACATCGGTAGAACATTACGTAGGAAATCAGGATACCATTTAGATTGCCATCGATCAAATGGGGGCCAGTTATCCTTCCTCCCGTAATGCTGCACCATACATTAACCCGCCAAGGTCGCTTATGTTCCACTTGTCGCAGCCATCGTGGATTTTCCGTTGCCCAATAGTGCATATTATGCCGGTTTACGTTACCGCTGTTGGTGAGTGACGCTTCGTCGCTAAAAAGAACGTGTGCAAAAAATCTGTCATCGTCCCGTAATTTCTCTTGTGCCCAGCTGCAGAACTGTACACGACGTTCAAAGTCTTCGCCATGCAATTCCTGGTGCATAGAAATATGCAATCGATGTTGATGTAGCATTCTCAACACCGACGTTTTTGAGACTCTCGATTCTCGCGCAGTTTGTCTGCTACTGGTGTGTGGATTAGCCACGACAGCAGCTAAAACACCTACTTGGGCATCATCATTTGTTGCCTGTCTTGGTTGACTTTCACATGCGGCTGAACACTACCTGTTTCCTTAAATAGCGTAACTATCCCGCAAACGGTCCGGACACTTGGATGATGTCGTCCATGATACCGAGGAGCATACATAGCACACACCTGTTGGGCAATTTGATCACCTTTTACGCAGTTGCTAAACGGTCCATTTTAACACGGGTAATGTATCACGAAGCAAATACCGTCCGCACTGGTGGTATGTTACGTGATACCACGTAATTATACGTTTGTGACTTACAGCGCCATCTATCACAAAGCGAAAAAAGTGGACCAACTGAAACACTCATATTTCTTTACATACTACACGAATATGTAATAAAAAATGGGGGTTCCTATTTTTAAAAAAGCCAGTTGATACCCGTTTGACCTATGGCAGCGCCATCTAGCGGGCCAACCATAGCTCATTCTGGGTTCGTTTGATGCTTATTTCGTGAGATATTTGGCCCAGTCACTATCAATGGTCCACCTTATATATATATATATATATATATATATATATATATATATATATATATATATATATATATGCTACCGCTGATTACATTCAATACCGCTGGGACGGTTGAGGAAGCAAGGGAGTAGCACAACAGTGATACACATGACATGACTTTTGTTTGTGGTTATCGAGATACAATAGTATCCAACAAACAATGTTGTGTACATAAAGGTTATATACGTATTGATAGGTTTGTTTACCAATTTGCCGACGGACGCCGCATTTGTTGCACCTTTGTTTTTTCCTGTAGTGACGCGATGTCCGCAGCGAAGGGCAAGCATTGCTACATGACATGTGGTCTATGCACGTCAGTTCCTTCGTGACACTGAAGTGTGCACATTGCTAATATGGCTCCACATTGAAGATATCAACATAAATCCGTGCTGTAGCTGTAGCACTTAGCCAAGTAGGTTTACCTGTTCGCCAAATTGCGAAACAGTGTAGTGTGTCTATAGGGGCAGTGCAATACACACTTCACCGCCAGAAGAGAACAGGTAGCAATAAGGACATACCACGACTAGCACGACCTCGTAAAACAACTAAAAGTAATGATAAATATACCAGAACTACCAGTAAGAGAAATAGATTCAAAACAGCACCCCAAATTCTTGCGGGATTGGTAGAAATGAAAGCGATAACAATATCGGTTGCAACAGTAAAAAGGAGACTGAATGAAGCCGGCTTGAAAGGATGTGTCACCGCAAGAAAACTTCTTCTAAGGCCTTAAATAAACAGGAGAGACTTGAATGGGCAAGGTAATATCGTAATTGGACATCAGAAGATTGGACGAGGATGTTATTCAACGATGCTATAGTCTGATATTTCCTGCTAGTGGCTATCGAGACGAATCGAATGATGTGTAACAGTAAGGTCTTTGAAGGTCAACGAAGGTCATGAAGGTAGCATGAGCGTCCTTTTATAGAATGTGCCTCGATAAGTGCGAAAGTGTTAAGGAATACCATTCAATCCATGATAAGAAGATTGCAGCACTGGACTGATACCAATTGTCATCACTTCGGACACCTTCTGTAAATGGACGTTCATGCAACCTTTGTGACCTTCGTTGACTTTCAAAGACCTTACTGTGACACATCATTGGATTCGTCTAGATAGCCGCTATCAGAAAATAAGTACAAAACTGTCACGACTCCATCTATGAATAAAAAACCAACGTCATATTATGGCCCCCGTTGTCCCATGCAACATTTGTTCCACAAACTTTTCAGCTACTATCATACTTACGGAGATGTTCTAGGTGGCTGTAGTTAGTGACTCACTCTGTTTATGTGAAAGTTAGTATATACATATATATATATATATATATATATATATATATATATATATATATATATGTATATATATATATATATATATATATATATATATATATATATATATATGTGTGTGTGTGTGTGTGTGTGTGTGTGTGTGTGTGTGTGTGTGTGTGTGTGTGTGCGCGCGCATCCATGTTTATAATATGTTATAATATGTATGGATGATTTATGTGTACATCAAATGACGACGGAAGCAACCCAAGTATAGTGCAATGATGGCAACTGTCACACTACTTCTAGTCACAAAGTGAAGTCAACTAAGACCACCAATGAAATGGGCAGCAATAGCGTTTTGTAACCACCGACAGGAAACGTCCCTCTTGTCAGTTTTACTGGGGATGGCAATGCAAACTGTTTCTTAGTTTGGCCGAGGGGTCCGGTGCCCTGTTTGGTGACCCTTTGCTGGCGCCAGTTCTCCAAAGGCCGGCGGGGTCAGTGTTCCAGTTTAGCTGTATTGCAGTGGCTTGAATTTGAAAGTTACAGTACCCAGCACGTCTGCTGGTTTTCGCCATTTTCTGTGTTCCATGAATTAAATGATAGGTGACATTAAAGCAGCTCCAAACCTCACCGTTCGATTATCCTGTACTCTGGCAAACTGTCAGAGGTTTCAGGTGGCAGGGCAACGTCGACTGTAATTCATAAATTGTCTTATTACTCTTATTAATTTTTTAAATTAATACACACATTGACCCATGCCTACAGCCATTGCACTGACGATTACGTGAGCCGAATGAGCCTCTTATTGGAAATCCAATAATTATTTTGTTCAGTTCTGTGGTTCTGTAATAGGATGGACCGACCAGCTGCTGAAACTTATACATGCAGTCTATATCTCTTTGAAATGTCTGCTGACAACAACTTCACGAACCTTCTGCTCATATTAATCGGGCAATAAAATATAAAATACAGCCATCTTAAACGGTGGTTTAAATTTATGCCCCTTAACACTGGTAAAACGTAAAAATTGTCCGTAGTAGGCTGTAACGTGATTTTTATTTTATCGTGTGATTAGCTAATTTCTATTACTTGTCATTGTCAAGCACTTGTAAAACCAATATGGAAAAGTACTACATTGGCTTCACGCATCGCATGCATAACTAACACTTAACGCACCTCACATCATGATGAAACATTAGTGCACAAATCTCTTACAACCACATGGTAATTGAGGTTGGGGTTGTAAGAAATTTTGTGTTGTAATTTTTTATGTTAATGTGAGGTGCGTGAAGTGTTAGTTATACATGCGACGCATGCAGATAATGTAATACTTTTCCTTGTTGGTTTTACAAATGCTTGACAATGACAAGTGGCCGAAATTAGCTAATCGCTCGATTAAAGAGAAATCACTTACAGCCTACTACGAACCATGTTTATGTTTATTAAGCATCTGGAGGGTTTGAATCCCCATAAATACAAAACTTAACATTGGCGTGGACACACAGAGATTCATCATGTGTTATTGTCATTGCAAAGAAGGACAGCCTTTCTAGGACTTCTTGAGAAGATATAGGATCATGCATTTACATGAGAAAAGGAACATCTTTTAGTTGAAGTAGATTATTACAATAATAACTTTGAATGTTACCTACTGAATCAATAATGTTAAAACGTCGGCAAGAAATTAATCAGTTTAATATTGTACCGACAACATTGCCCTGGTGCGAATAATATTTTTAACAAATTAACAGAAGTTATACACGAAGTTTCAAATTGAGAGATAAACATAAACACCACTATCAAAATGACATAGCAGAATTCTTATAAATATCCTCTGCAGTACCAGTGTGATCTTGTTGGTCGGTATTGTAACAATGAAAACCTCGATGACAGCGTCTGTAGTCGACGATATGGTCGCAAATATGAACAGAAAAAAAGTGATGCAACTAAGACAGACATTATATTCTCTCATCATATCTGCTACATAATAACAATAAAAAAACAGAGGAAAAAGTCCCTAACCTGCAGGCTACGAAAGACCATTATGAGGATCCAAGATGCAAGACATTTCAAGAGTACTATCAAACCAAAGTTAGGACCAAGTGTGTACCGAAGCCCATGTAAAGACCTTATTTACCACGTTCTCTGCAGTATTAAAACTAAGCTTCGAAAAAACTTTTAAAAAAGTACTCTCATCTGTAGTATTTCCAAGAAAATCAAATGGTTAACCTTAGGCATTGGAAACTCCCCCAGACCCTTACGTATTCCATCA
Source organism: Schistocerca americana (assembly GCF_021461395.2). Classification (NCBI taxonomy): domain Eukaryota; kingdom Metazoa; phylum Arthropoda; class Insecta; order Orthoptera; family Acrididae; genus Schistocerca; species Schistocerca americana. Next base: position 437,309,637 of record NC_060124.1, on the reverse strand, counting down.
AAAACAGTAATTCAGTGTCGCACCTGTTTACGCCATAGGTACAAGAAGAACGTTTTGTAGATCGTTGCTGATTTTGGCAAAATATTTAATGGCAAAATCTATATTCCAGAGAATGGAAGTAAGTCAGTCAGCGATGTCTTTAAAAACGGATTCAGTAAGGGGTAAACAAAAGCGTGATAATGTTTCGTCTCACTCACTCGTGAACGTTGCCCTTCAGTTGCCCTTCATGGCGAGGAATACTGAACTTTTGTTCCAGCAAGATAACGTCTGCTCACACACGGCTAGAGGCTACTTGTCTTCGTGTTCGTCGATTCCTACCTTGGCCAGCAAGGCGCCAGATCTCTCCACAGCTGAAAACGTTTGGAGTGTTATGGCCAGGGTCACCCAAACATCTCCAGGTTTTGACGACTTTTTTCCACGTTTGCAGCTGCTGAGCCAGCAAACATACCGGGATAAAGGCTGCTTACTTTTTTCGTTCAGGAACTGGTCTGCATTACTGCCACTCAGTGGGATTCTCGTGACGGAATACCGTATCACACCGCTAGTGGAACCTAAAGCTAAACTCTGCAGTCTGTTGATGGAGTAGACATGGACTTCGCCATTTTGTTTTTGGATCCTCTAGCGATGTGCTACTGTGCTCCGCCGCGGAATTTTCAGTGTGTACCAGGAATGCAGACCTGTACCTGCAAACCTACAGAAATTAATGAAATAATTTTATTTTTCCGAGATGATAAAAACTTTACGGCTATCTCTTATAAAGGGTGAAAGGTATTTAAACCGACAAACTCTGGGAGGCTGTAGGGGACATCAAAACATATATTTTTCCCTAGTGTCATTTTTTCCTATGAGGAGTATTTAAACCGGTAGAGGAAGATTTCTCTGGCGGCAAATTAATTAAACCAAGAAACACTTTTCCTTTTTTATGACCAAGAGACAACACATTAACCAAATTACAATTACAGTAGATTTTCAAAAATGCCTCCATTGACACGTAAACAAATGTTACACCGTCGGATCATGTTCTGTCTGACACGGTCAAAAGCCCCAGGAGTATCTGGAATTGTTCCTGCTGCTGCTACTATCCGGGCAACCAGATCCTCTTCTGATGCAACAGAGTTGCGTAAACAAGGTTGCGCATCTCTCCCCACACAAAAAACTCCAGAGGGGACATATCTGGGGATCGAGCAGGCCATGGTACAGGACCACCTCTGCCAGTCCACGTTTCTGGGAACCGTCGGTCCAGGAATCGACGCACACGACGACTGAAATGTGCTGGCGCCCCGTCATGTTGGAACCACGTGCTTTGTCTTGTTGGGAGCGGGACGTCTTCCAGAAATTCTGGCAATGCTCTGGCGAGAAAATTGTAATAGTGCCTGCCATTTAATGGCCTAGGTAGCAGATACGGCCCAATTAAACAGTCCCCAACAACACCGACCCACACATTAACGAAGAAACGCACTTGATAAGCGCTAGTAACTGTGGCATGTGGGTTATCCTCACTCCAAACATGCGAATTGTGCATGTTGAAGACTCCATCACGCCCGAAAGTTGCTTCATCGGTAAACAACACAGAGGATGGAAATGTAGGATGCATTTGACACTGTTCCAGGTACAACTGCGAAAACTATGCTCTGCGTGGATAATCAACTGATTCCAGGTTGTGGACACGCTGTAAGTGAAATGGACGTAACAATTGCTCTCTAAGGATTGTTCTTACATTTGTCTGATTCGTCCCCATGTTGCGTGCAATTGCACGAGTGCTGATTGAAGGGTCCCACTCCACATGCTAAAAGACAGCTTCCTCAAATTGCTGTGTTCTTACCGTGCGATGGCATCCCTGTCCAGGTAATCTGCTAAATGACCCGGTCTCACGCAGACGTTGGTACACATCAGCAAAGGTCGTGTGATGCGGGATACGGAGATTAGGATGTTGTTGTTGATAAACCAGCTGTGCAGCTCGTCCGGTGTGGTGCGCTACGTAGTATGCACCAACCACATAAGTGTACTCACTCCAGGTGTATCGCTCCACTAGTAATCAGAGACAATGCACTACTACACAGGTGGACAGCAGTTGCCTACAACTGAAGAGCGTAATATGCCCTCTAACAACTGAAAATCGTAATACGGCCTCTAACAACTGAAGAGCGTAATACGGCCTCCACCAGTTTCAATAATCCTCATGGGAAAAATGACATTAGGGAAGAATATTTGTTTTGATGTTCCCTACAACCGCCCAGAGTTTGTCGGTCTAAATACTTTTCACCCTGTATAAGAGGTGATACTGATTCATTTGTGGCTTAAATGGTGTCGCCTTATAAATAATTTTTCAGTTGCCACAAAATAACTGGCTAACATTACACAATTCACCGGTCCAATATTACAGGCGAAAGAAAAAGGATACCTGAGATCTAGATCATGGAAGCGGAGAAATAATTTTTCATCAGTAGTGTATTTAAGGATCCATCGACAACGAAGTCATAGGAGACACAGCACAAGCTCGCACTGTGCCAAGGATGCGAAGGAAATCGACCGCGCCCTTTCAAAGGAACCATACCGGCATTTGTCTGCATTAATTTAGGTTGGTTGGTTGATTTGGGGGAGGGGACCAAACAGCGAAATCATAGGTCTCTTCGGGTTAGGGAAGGATGGAGAAGGAAGTCGGTCATGCCTCTTCGAAGGAACCATCCCGGTTTTTGCCCGAAGGGAATTAGGGAAATAACGAAAAACTAAATCAGGACGGCGGGACGTAGGTTTGAACCGCCGTCCCCCCGAGTGCGAGTCCAGCGTGCTGCTCACTGTGCCACCTCGCTGAGTGTAATGTATTTCTGCCAAGGAAGTGAGCTGATGAGGAGTAAACTGAAGGTTCTCAAGCACAAACTGTTAAGACCGTCTACCGTGCCCATCACGTACGGCATTCTCTTCCGCCCACATATTCTCTTTTCTAGAGATTTTTGTAGTTGGTTAGTATTTGTTCAGTCATGAGGTGGTTACTAAAACCGGTTGCATAGAAAGTGTTGTAGTACATCTGACTGATTGTGTGTTAATGAAGAAATGCTTCAAATGGCTCTGAGCACTACGGGACTTAACTTCTGAGGTCATCAGTCCCCTAGAACTTAGAACTACTTAAACCTAACTAACCTAAGGACATCACACACATACGTGCACGAAGCAGGATTTGAACCTGCGACCGTAGCGGTCTCGCGGATCCAGACTGTAGCGCCTAGAACCGTTCGGCCACCCCGGCCGGCCAATAATGAAGAGAATATTTCCTACTTTGATGCGTATTTCGCAGAATTACCAGAGTAGCATTTTAGAGAGAGTTACACTTTATTAGAGAAACGTTACACCAAGGGCACTGACTCTAAATGGGGCTACTTCGAGGCACATTTTAATGTCTTTGCTGAAAAAATGCTAACCGACTGGAACCTTACTGTAGTATGACCTGCTCTCGAATTCAAAGCACATACTTAAAGAAATCTAACAATGAGTGGGAGCAATTATAATAATCGAGTCGTTTAAACTGTCTGTTTTCAGGAACAGTCAGTGCAGCCAAGTAATATGGAATGTTAGCGAAGACAGAACTCTGAAAAAAGTCGTGCTTTCTATATACATGTAAGTTACAAAACAGCGAAAGGTATTTTAAAAGTGACGTACTAAGTGCATGAAGAAGAGCAATAGAAAAGTATCAAAATAAGTTTAGGAAGTACAAGTACAAAGTAAATGGCTATTTTCTTAATTTACAACTCTTCGATAAGCAAGATTCGTGATGCGTAATTCACGAATACATATTACGTATGTAACATAACCGTAAGAGTACTGGCGAGGCCATTAATCACGTGGATGCACAATAACGACCGCTGATACATCCTATCCTGTATAAACAGCGGCGTAATGGGCGAACACCAAGAGTGAAAAATGACCTCTCGCGTTACAAGGTATCTTCTAGAGTTACACCATGCCTCATCAGGGGTGGAGAGTAATTGCAAGCATCTGGTTGATGCACAACTCGCTATGATCTTCGGGGGCAAATAACTTTATCTCTTGAACATGATGTCAAGTGTACGAGATGAAGCCACAGAGAACCTGCAGGGTAAGCGAAATAATTACGATTAACTTCATGCAAACATCTCGTTTCAGGATTTTCAGATTGTTTCACTCGTGAAATCCTGTAAGTGAGTCTTATATAGAAGCATGTCAGTCTCGTTGCTCGATTTGTTGGCGTGTTATATAAAAGCCTGTACCCACCACTCAAATAACTTGCAAAGAAATAAGATTCTCAGTTAGTAGATAATATTCAGTAAAAGGATAAAAAATGACAACCAAATCTCCCAACAAGTGCTTCAACTCACTTACATAACTCATAACTGTTTTGAAACTCTGTAAGGCTCAGTAAGTGACAATTCCACGTATTGCACTTTGTGACCGCTGACTAGGTACCTTTACATGCAAACCATCCGTTCTACAAGCCAGTAATATTCACACACGAGCATGTTCCATAGCAGCAATTCCGTAATACACTACAATACAGTCGTATTATAATATTCTATGAAATGCCGTCAAGGTTTATCTATAAGTATTCAAATCAGATTTTTAGCTGTTTATAGTCACATTTCTTTTGTAGTGAATTACAACATCGTATTTTAATTGTTGTGTTTATGACAAACTAGTTTCATCAGAATTATTATTGAGTGTAATGTTGGAAACAAGAAATAGTATAAACTCTAAATAAAACCCTACCTTAACCGAATATGGGAATCGGATATTCGCTTGTGTACAAAACTTAAGGACAAGAAACTTTGGCGTAATGTGTCACTGCCAAGTAGCATAGCTCGATGAAACTAGAACCATACATAGAAGAAATGCTAAGTTATAGTGCTGAAGCTAACTGAGAGAAATAGCAATGAAACGAACAAAACTGAAACTTCTGTTTAAGGAAGAAGGTAAATAAATGAAAAATTTATCAAACGTACGCTGCTTCAGATCAAATTTCAATCGTGTTGATGGCTAGAAACACATGTTCTCACAACTGTTAGCACGCAAATGTTGGTAATGATATTTCAATATTGAGAAAACAATTGCATGCTCCTACAGAGCAGTGGAAGGAGTAATAATGCCTGACAAAGTTCCATATTCTATACATTAACGCATGTAAGTCTAAGGAAGAATATGAAATCGTTGATGGGCTCTCATATCAGAATAAGAGATTCTTATGACTCGCAACTTCTCTTATGTTCGCAATGAAACAGCTCTCCTTCGGCTGAAGGAAAACATTTTCGTCAGTTGCGGCAGAAATGGACTGTAAGCGAATGTAGGGAATTATATCTCGGTTTTCGTTGGTTAATATCAGCGTTGATTGTAATCGATTTTTGTCGCAAAAAATTGCTTTGCTGATGAAAAAACTTACGGAAATGCGTACCTATATTTTGACAACAGCACTCCTTGTCATTTTCAAGGCACAAGTCGGACGAGAGAGCGCCGTGCAAGAGAAACCACTGTAAACAACTGGAGCTACCATAATGGCAAAGGTGACCAAAGTCACACCTCATCGACAGTGAAAAATGCCAGATGCTTGTAATTAAAGTGCAGCTACTCACAGGGATTGAGTGTAGCCTGTAGCCGGCCGGAGTGACTGGACGGTTCTAGGCGCTACAGTCTGGAACCGCGCGGCCGCTACGGTCGCAGGTTCGAATTCTGCCTCGGGTATGGATGTGTGTGATGTCCTTAGGTTAGTTAGAAGTAAGTAGTTCAAAGTTGTAGAGGACTGATGACCTCAGAAGTTAAGTCCCATAGTGCTAAGAGCCATTTGAACCAATTGAACATCTGAGGTCATCAGTCCCCTAGACTACTTAAACCTAACTAACCTAAGGACATCACACACATCCATGCCCGAGGCAGGATTCGAACCTGCGACCGTAGCAGCAGCGCGGTTCTGGACTGAAGTACCTAGAACCGCTGGGCCACAGCGACCGGAAAAGACGTATAGAAATGCAACGGATTAGAAAGGGGGATACAGGCAAAAGAAGTCAAACTAGTAAGAAAGGCATAATATTGATATTATTAATAGCCGCATACACAATTTGTTAAATACGAACATTGGAAAAGTCGAGGAGATGCTGTACAATGCCAAATTTGCACTTGGTGCAGCTAATTTATTTCCAGAGTAAATCCCCAAAGTAACACATTAGCATATATGATAAGTTTTGCTGTCATGTGATAGTTACAGTCCTCTTTGGTTCTCCGTGTGTAGCTGCACTTTAATTATAACAACACAGTAAATACCAACGGGTGAGCAAGTGGCATTAACTGCGTCCTTCTGTTATTTGACCAGGGAGGTAGCGCTGATATGACCGAACGGAATTCCTGATTCGTAGGGCGAACTGATTTTGCGCATTCCGGCGATAGCCTAAATTGTCGGGAGCGGATGGCCATCGGGTTAGCGTAGCAGAATGGTGTCCTGCCGACAGCGCTCTCTGCTGCTGCAGGCACGCTGCCTATCGGCGAGTTTGGCACCTCCAGACGCTGTTGTAGCGACATGTAATAGCCCAGGCCGTACAAGGAAATACTCCGCTGTTGACTGAGCCTGAGCCGTTTAAGCACGTCTTCCTAGGAAGGGGGGAGGGGGGCGGCGGGGGCGGCTGACCATGCGGCGTGCATTTCGTGCGGAGCAGTCGACTACCAGTCAGATACAACAACCTTGATCATCGTTACCTGAATTTGCCACTATGTTGAAGGAGGAATGTTACACGATTCCCGTGAAACCCAAAGAGGATCTGTATTTACCCATTACGAGACAAGTGGAAGCTGTTTTGAATGCCAGTCCGTTATCTGCACGGTATTACGCATGGTAATGAGTTGTGTATCTAGTGTTCCCGTATTGTTGCCCAACCCGGTACTTCAGTACCTTATGGCGTGGCCAGTCGCGGTTCCTGTGTTCTGAAACTGGCAACCGCTTCCTAGTCGCCGCTATAGCATTCTGCACAGCTTTTCCAGGAGGCAAACTACAGGATGTTTATAAATGAATATCGGGGTTTTAACGCTTTATAATATTTATTATATTTAACTCACAGTTATAAATGATATGTCAAATGAAAGAGCCGGCCGGTGTGGCCGCGCGGTTAAAGACGCTTCAGTCTGGTACCGCGTGACCGCTGCGGTCGCAGGTTCGAATCCTGCCTCGGGCATGGATGTGTGTGATGTCCTTAGGTTAGTTAGGTTTAATTAGTTCTAAGTTCTAGGCGACTGATGACTTCAGCAGTTAAGTCGCATAGTGCTCAGAGCCATTTAAACCAAATGAAAGAGCAACTCAAACAGTTTTACCAAGGACCTTATAAATGTTCAATGTGAGCACCATTTGTCACACGGCACACATAGCCGAGTTCTTCCCAAACGTTGATAAGTGTGTCTTAAGCGTTTGTAGCAACAGCTGCTTCAATACGGTTTCTTAATTCAGGTAGGTCTGCTGCTAGCGGAGGCACGTACACAAGATCCTTGATGAAGCCCCAAAGGAAAAAATCGCATGGCGTTAGGTCTTGTGAACGTGGAGGCCTTGCAAAGCAAGCATTTCATTGGGCCCCTTGCTGTCTATCCATCGCTTGGCTACAGTGAAGTTCAGCCAGTCGCGTACTTCGCTATGCCAGTGAGGTGGCCAAACACAACTGTTTGAGTTGGTCTTTCATTTGACATATCATTTATAACTGTTAGTTCAATGTAATAAATATTATAAAGCGTTAAAACCCCGATATTCATTTATAAATAGCCTGTATTGCTCTTAACCGCAGTATGCCAATATAACGTCAAAATCAGCAAATGAAAGATATGCAAAATAAGAGGAACCTAAAAACGTTGTACTTTCAACATTGATGAACGTATTATTTTCAGCCCCACTCACGCAATTACTCTTAGAAACTAGGTTCATTTTTAACCAGTTTGTAGGAACTGCGCTTAGCCGCGCGGGATTAGCCGTGCGGTCTAAGGCGCTGTAGTCATGGACTGTGGGGCTGGTCCAGGCGGAGGTTCGAGTCCTCCCTCGGGCATGGGTGTGTGTGTGTGTGTGTGTGTGTGTGTGTGTGTGTGTGTGTGTGTGAGTGTGTTTGTCCTTAGGATAATTTAGTTTAAGTCGTCACATTTTTTGAACTGCGCTTAGGAGAAGAATGAGAGGAAGGAGATGATACAACATGGTGGGAAATATTAAAGGAAGTGGAAACTACGAGAGTAGTAGGGGACAAAAGGACAGACAGCGACCGTTTGGAGACCTGTCTTCGGGCAAAACACACAAAATAATATCTGTAAATTAATTGGGGCACAACTACTGTTGCGTTTATACATTACAGTCTTGTGGTTTTTTTTTCAGATTTTTCGCTTCCTATTTGATAAGTGTGACATTCCTCTTTTCAAGCTAGACGGTGGCAGCTAAGAAATAACTGGTCTGTAAGTGCACGCACGCGCAACACCAATGCTTTGGCGTAGCCGAACAATTAGATGCTGAAAGCAGCAGTATTTTGAAACAGTGCCACACTGTTAAGGACCCCGTAAACTCTTTCAGCTTCATCTTCGTAGTAGATACTACATAATCATAACAAGGTATATCGGCTGCCATTTTGTACAAAACACGGAGTAAAAATTGTTGCAGTTCGAGTTACAAACGAATAGGTGGCAAAGACAGAATACGTTTCCTTCTCCTCTTGTGGACTTATTGAAATCTCTCCCTAATGGAGTGCACTAATTTTGTATGGACGCATATTACCGATGATCTGAGCATTGATCTGGCTGTATCCAAACAATTCTGAATCGTACACAGTGAAGTGGCTGACATGACCTGTGTTTGGTTAACTCCCGACGTGCCGTAATTTAACGCTCCTGTGCTAATTACGTGGTGTTGCGTATTACGCTGCCTAATTAGGCTTCACTTATAAATACTGTTGCCTTCAATTAAATACACACACAATTAAAGTCGCCCTACCAGAACGGTTTACAGCGAAGGCCGCTGCTATTTTTACGCACCCTGAGGCGCTCATATGTATTTGCTCTCTCCGTCCGCAACGCACCCTACGGCAGCGCAATTTGCGTCCTCTATGCAAAAATTAATTTGCACGGCTACGTTATTTGTATGAATGAGAAGTGTACAAAAGGGAAATAGCACAGAAATATCAATTTCACATAGAACCACTACCATCATTATTTTAATATATTCTAACGGAAGTCTCACGATTTAACATTAAAGTTTTCATGCATTTCTTAGTGGGTTGTCCAAGGGCTATTCTTTCGTTGGCACTGTGATTTAGGACTGAGTTTGGTTCTTTTCAGGCACCTGACGCAATGCAAAATATTTTTCTTGATAATGGGGTTTGTTTTTCATGATTGTTTGTAATCAAAATGGTCGTAGGAACTCTGGATTTTTTTATCATCCCGTTTTTTTGCCTGTTTTTCAGTGCATGAACATCGTCTCAAGAGGTGTTACTCTGTACTCATCCCTTCTATGTGAAGTCCGTTTCTCGTTATCGTAACAAATCACTGGCCTTGTCAAGACTTAATGTATTTGCACAAGATTTCGTTTTTTCACCTATGGACTTCCTGTATTTCAATTTCTCAATGTGCCAATATGATATTTGAAATTCTACAATTTTCGGGAACTCAGCCGAGTGACGTTTTAGACAACGGCCGATATTTCAGCAGGTGCATGCGCTACCATTTTCAAGTCATTTGTCTCTTGAAAAGTGACAGTTGTGCACTTGTCTGAATGTAGCCAGTTGTTTACGACATCGCAGGATTGCATCCCAGTAACTAGTCTGACCATTTGGTACGGCGGCAGAAACTCATGTGTCATATTATTTTACATTCGTTCGCTTTTGTAACATCATATTAAAAGACAATTCCATTTTCCACCTTTACTATGCGATTTATTTCACACTAACGGTTGATTTTGGAGATGCGCTATTTTCATGTGATGACTCATAACACGTATGTATGTCGCCTAAATATAGATGTACATTTAATTAGGAAGCACTTGGAAATATACTAAGTGATCAAAAGTATCCGGACACCAGGCTGAAAATGAATAACAAGTTCGTGACACCCTCCATCTGTAATACTGGAATTCAACGTGGCTTTGGCCCATCCGTAGCCTTGGTGGCAGCTTCCACTCTCGCAGCCTTACGTTTAATCAGGTGCTGGAATGTTTCTTTGTGAATGGCAGCCCATTCTTCACGGAGTGCTGCACTGAGGAGAGGTATCGATGTCGGTCGGTGAAGCTTGGCACGAAGTCGGCGTTCCAAAATATCCCAGGGGCGTTCTATAGAATTCAGGTCAGGACTCTGTGCAGGCCAGTCCATTGTTATGGTCGTGTAACGACTCCGCCAGAGGCCGTGCACTATAAACAGGTGATCTAACGTGTTGAAAGATGTAATCCCCATCCCCGAATTCCTCTTCAACAGTGGGAAGCAAGAAGGTGCTTAAAAATCAGTGTAGGCCTGTGCTGTGACATTGGCATGCTAAACTACAAGGGGTACAAGACCCCTCCATGAAAACCACTACCACAGCATAACACCACCACTTCCGGCTTTTACTGTTGGCACTGCATTCGCTGGCAGACGACGCTCACCGGGCATTTGCCATACCCACACCCTGCCATCGGATCTACACGTTGTGTACCGTGATTGCCGGCCGGAGTGGCCAAGCGGTTCTTGGCGCTACAGTCTGGAACCGCGCGACCGCTACGGACGCAGGTTCGAAACCTGTCTCGGGCATGGGTGTGTGTGATGACCTTAGGTTAGTTAGGTTTAAGTAGTTCTAAGTTCTAGGCGACAGATGACCTCAGAAGTTAAGTCCCATAGTGCTCAGAGCCATTTGGACCATTTGTACCGTGATTCGTCACTCTACACAACGCTTTTCCACTGTCGACTCGTCCTATGTTTACGCTCCTTACACCTAAACCGGCGTGATGTGTGGCTTATGAGGAGTCGCTCGACCACGAAATCCTAGCTTTCTCACCTCCCGCCTAACTTTGAGAAATAGCGTACTCCGCACATGTGTTTATCTTTTACTTGCAGTGATCCTGATGCAGTTTGGAATACCTGTGTGCTGGCCTGGATAGATGTCTGCCCATTATACATTACGACCCTGTTCAACAGTCGGCGGTCTCTGTCAGTCAACAAACTAGCCCAACCTACGCGCTTTTGTGCTTTACGTGTCCCTTCACGTTTCTACTTCACCTTCACATCGGAAACAGTGAACCTACGGATGTTTAGAAGTGTGGAAATTTCGAGTACAGACTTATGACACAAGTGACACCAAATCAACTGACAACGTTTGAAGTCCTTTGCGGAGCGCCCCATTCTGCTCTCTCGTGATGTCTACTGAGGTCTCTGATATGGAGTACAAGGCAGTAGGTGGCAGCACAATGCACCTAACATGAGAAACGTATGTTTTTGGGTGTATCCGGATTCATTTGATCACATAGTGTAGCACAGCTCCGTAATTAAAGTGATCGTGTGCAATAAATAGCGTACTTATACAGTAAGAGCGGAAAATGAAAGTAACTGTTTTTAATTAATATATTGTAGTGGCTACCGGTTTCAAAAGATTTAATGTAAGATTTTATTTCATAAACAAATTTTTTTCTCAGTAAGGATTTAGTGGCAGGAGAAGGTTAGTCTTGTTTTGTCAGTCAGTATTTGCACAGCAACAACTGAAATTTTTTTATGTCAGTGGTAATGTTGTTTGTTTTTTTCAAAAAAATCGTCTCCAGAAGTCCCTATTACAGCTAAATCGTAGACAGAAATATGTGTGTGCAGATGTAGATAAGGAATCAGCCATGTTTTGTTAATCTGAAATCTCTTATTGCAACACTGATAAATACAACCAAGAGGAAGGCAGAGTTAGCAGTCGTGCCTCAAATCCGTAATACTATCGGTAACTAGCCAATATGTTCTCCGATAGGGGTTTTCTTGTAAATACACTACGTAAATGAAAGGTGATTATCTTGTTTCTACAACCAAAAGATGATGCTGTCCAAATGTCGCTAGTCCCTTTGTCTCCAAACCAACCAACCAACCAAACGTCGCGCCAGTTGCATAAAAGTGGCTCCAGTAACGCCACTGTCACATTGTAAATCAGGTTTGCTTTAAATACACGCTGTAACGGTCGTGAGCGTTAGGTAACCTTGAGACTGGACGTGCTGAGCTGATGTTAGTCAAGAATGCCTCTATGGATACAAAGACGCCATTATCCACATCTCAGTTCGAACGGGGTAGTGTAATAGGGCTACAAGCTGTTGGATGTTACTTCTGCGATTCTGCAGAAAAAAAGGGTTCAAATGGTTCTGAGCACTATGCGACTTAACATCTGAGGTCATCAGACTCCTAGAACTTAGAACTAATTAAACCTAATTAGCCTAAGGACGTCACACACGTCCATGCCCGAGGCAGGATTCAAACCTGCGACCGTAGCAGCAGTGCGGTTCCGCACTGAAGCTCCTAGAACCTCTCGACCACAGCGGCCGGCCAAAAATAGCGTTAACTGTCCCTTATTGACCGGCCAACTGTAATAGGCTTGGAACTCCGTCCCACAAACCGAAATCCAGCACGTGTTCAACACAATTCATTTACATTTGCGTGCTTGCATTCAACAATGTGACAGTTACACGGGATATGAATGAGTCAGTATTTCACATTTGCAATGACTTATCTCGCGCTTACATTAAACTGTTATCTTCCAATGTTAATCCCATAAAAGACGTTACGTAGACATACGTATTCTCGAAATTTCATTACTCTGCATTAATTATTTTTTGATGTAGTGGCTTTTTCTGTGTCAGTGAATTTTAATTGTTCAGTTTATTTTGTTGCGCTACGTGATCTTGTAACTGAAGTGGCAGTTACTCGTTGCAGTTCAGTGTGAGATCTAACAACCGTTAAGATACTCTTAGTCACGAAGATCAGTTCACAAGCTCGGCGGAGACTCCAATTCTACTTTTGAAATTTTTTTCTTTATTTGCTGAATCGATCGCTACACCGTATGTAATACATGATTTTATTACGCACAGTCAACTGAAAAAGGTGGCATTAATATTTGTGTTGGCGTACGCTCGCGCCAGCACACCATGCGGCATAGAGGTTACGAGAGTATCGATAGAGCCCGCCAACGTCCTCTCAGACACCAGTACTTAGGATCGCCGCCGCGGACCGGAAGGACAGATAGCCAGCCAGTTAGTCAGTCAATTCAGTTCGTTCTAGTTAGTTCGAGTTTGTACGCCATTGAGTTCCAGCGTGTCACCGAGATGGAGGTCCGCCCCTGGTAGCTGAGTGGACGCTGGGACGGTAGCTCAGCGTGTTAGGTCAGAGAGCTGGCTGGCATCTGTAATAAAAAAGAAAAACTGAGTGACAGGATCAGCACTGGACTTCACCGGATGTCATGTGACGTCTGCGACGATTAAATACACCGAACAATAACGAACAAAATGAAAAAAAGTGGTCAGCGCGACATAATGTCAACCCTGAGGGTCCAGGTTCGAATCCGGCTAGGCCGGAGATTTTCTTCGCTCAGGGACTGGGTGTTGAGTTCTCCTAATCATCATCACTTCATCCCCATCGACGCGCAAGTCGCCGAAAGTGGCGTCTAAAATAAATACCTGCACCCGGCGAACGGCCTACCTGACGGGAGGCCCTAGTCACACGACATTTACATTTTTCCCAGACGGAGCCGCAGACTTAGCCTATAGCACAGAGACTGGCAGCACATAGCGACATTATAGTGAACATAGCGGACTTCAACAGCATTGAGGCAACGTGGACTATAGAGAAGAGAGCCTGTACCACAGCACATGGAAACTTAAGTAGCTCTTCTTTTACGAATAAAGGACCTAGTTATTAATTGCCTGCAGTTTGTGTTACTGAACGAGGATACCGACCACCAACCAACATACTCTTCTTGCTTCCCATTCATATTAGTAATGATAAATGGTGTACTCCGCATATGTGTTATCTTTTACTCATCAAAGTAATCTAACTTAAATACTGATCAAACGTTTGAGATATAATATGTTTTATCTGCCTTCTGCCTAATTAACTTATTCTGCCACTACACATCCTCAGATTCACCGAATAACTTATATCAGAAATAGCGATTTTAGAAATTTTCCGTTCTCTTGCAAAAGTTTCTGTTGCCACTCATGTTCCCAGATGTTTATTAGGAATGCAGTAAGCTGAGTACTACTAGAACATAGAAACAGTAGTAGCACTAACGTCATCTGTACTGTGCTAAAAAATTAAAGAGTCACTTTTCGAATCCCCATAATAGTCTGAGTGTGGCTAGACTCCATCTTCTAACAGCCTTGTGTCTGCACATGCGAAATAAGGCTGGAGCTCAGAAGTTGGTGTGCTAATGATGCATTGGCATCAAATTTCACCACATTATGTCCAAAACCAGTGTGGGCGTGTCACACGATTGGAAGGACGTCATAGCCCCCTCTTACTCCTATTTCATTCTTTTGACGACTCATCAATGGAGATCAAATACGCACCGCGCAGCGTTTAAATCGGTTGGTTTTCTTGTCGGTAGTCGAGGTAAACGTTTCAGACACACCACCGGTCTGTTGTTGTTGTGGTCTTCAGTCCTGAGACTGGTTTAATGCAGCTCTCCATGGTACTCAATCCTGTGCAAGCTTCGTCATCTCCCAAAACGCACTGCAGCCTACATCCTTCTGAATCTGTTTAGTGTATTCATCTCTTGGTCTCCCTCTACGATGTTTACCCTCCACGCTGCCCTCCAATACTAAATTGGTGATCCCTTGATGCCTCAGAACATGTCCTACCAACCGATCCTTTCTTCTAGCCAAGTTGTGCCACAGACTCCTCTTCTCCCCAATCCTATTCAATACTTCCTCATTAGTTACGTCATCTAGCCATCTAATCTTCAGCATTCTTCTGTAGCACCACATTTTAAAGGCTGCTATTCTCTTCTTGTCTAGACTATTTATCGCCCATGTTTCACTTCCATACATGGCTACACTCCATACACATACTTTCAGAAACGACTTCCTGACACTTAAATCTATACTCGATGTTAACAAATTTCTCTTCGTCAGAAACGCTTTCCTTCCCATTGCCAGTCTACATTATATATCCTCACTACTTCGACCATCATCAGTTACTTTGCTCCCCAAATAGCAAAACTCCTTTACTAATTTAAGTGTCTCATTTCCTAATCTAATTTCCTCAGCATCGCCCGACTTAATTCGACTACATTCCATTATCCTCGTTTTCCTTTTGTTGATGTTCATCTTATATCCTCCCTTCAAGATACTGTCCATTCCGTTCAACTGCTCTTCCAAGTCCTTTGCTGTCTCTGACAGAATCACAATGTCATCGGCGAACCTTAAAGTTTTTATTTCTTCTCCATGGATTTTAATACCTACTCCAAATTTTTCTTTTGTCTCCATTGCTGATTGCTCAATATACAGATTGAATAACATCGGGGAGAGGCTACAACCCTGTCTCACTCCCTTCCCAACCACTGCTTCCCTTTCATGTCCCTCGACTCTTATAACTGCCATCTGGTTTCTGTGCAAATTGTAAATAGCCTTTCGCTCCCTGTATTTTACCTCTGCCACCTTCAGAATTTGAAAGAGATTAGTCCAGTCAACATTGCCAAAAGCTTTCTCGAAGTCTACAAATGCTAGAAACGTAGGTTTGCCTTTTCTTAATCTAGCTTCTAAGACAAATCGTAGGGTCAGTACTGCCTCACGTGTTCCCATATTTCTTCGGAATCCAAACTGATCTACACCGAGGTCGGCTTCTACCAGTTTTTCCATTCGTCTGTACAGAATTCGCGGTAGTATTTTGCAGCCGTGATTCATTAAACTGACAGTTCGGTAATTTTCACATCTGTCAACACCTGCTTTCTTTGGGATTGGAATTATTATATTCTTCTTGAGGTCTGAGGGTATTGCGCCTGTCTCATACATTTTGTTCACCAGATGGTAGAGTTTTGTCAGGACTGGCTCTCCCAAGGCTGTCAGTAGTTCTAATGGAATGTTGTCTACTCCAAGGTCCTTGTTTCGAATTAGGTCTTTCAGTGCTCTATCAAATTCTTCACGCAGTATCATATCTCCCATTTCATCTTCATCTACATCCTCTTCCGTTTCCATAATATTGTCCTCAAGAACATCGCCCTTGCATAGTCCCTCTATATACTCCTTCCACCTTTCGGCTTCCCCATCTTTGCTTAGAACTGGGTTTCCATCTGAGCTCTTGATATTCATACAAGTGGTTCTCTTTTCTCCAAAGGTCTCTTTAATTTTCCTATAGGCAGTATCTATCTTACCCCTAGTGAGGTAAGCCTCTACGTCCTTACATTTGTCCTCTAGCCATGCCTGCTTAGCCATTTTGCACTTCTTGTCGATCTCATTTTTGAGACGTTTGTATTCCTTTTTGCCTGCTTCATTTACTGCATTTTTATATTTTCTCCTTTCATCAACTACATTCAGTATTTCTTCTGTTACCCAACGATTCCTACTAGCCCTCGTCTTTTTACCTACTTTATCCTCTGCTGCCTTCACCACTTCATCCCTCAAAGCTATCCAGTCTTCTTCTACTGTATTTCTTTCCGCCATTCTTGTCAATTGTTCCTTTATGCTCTTCCTGAAACTCTCTACAACCTCTGGTTCTTTCAGTTTATCCAGGTCCCATCTCCTCAAATTCCCACCTTTTTGCAGTTTCTTCACTTTTAATCTACAGTTCATAACCAATAGATTGTGGTCAGAGTCCACATCTACCCCTGGAAATGTCTTACAATTTAAAACCTGCTTCCTAAATCTCTGTCTTGCCATTATATAATCTATCTGATATCTTCTCGTATCTCCAGGGTTCTTCCATGTATACAACCCTCTTCCATTATTCTTGAACCAATTGTTACCTATGATTAAGTTATGCTCTGCCCAAAATTCTACCAGGCGGCTTCCTCTTTCATTTCTTAGCCCCAATCCATATTCACCTACTATGTTTCCTTCTCTCCCTTTTCCTACTCTCGAATTCCAGTCACTCATGAGTATTAAATTTTCGTCTCCCTTCACTACCTGAATAATTTCTTTTATCCCATCACACATTTCATCAATTTCCTCGTCATCTGCAGAGCTAGTTGGCATATAGACATGTACTACTGTTGTAGGCGTGGGCTTCGTATCTATCTTGGCCACAATAATGCGTTCACTATGTTGTTTGTAGTAGCTTACTCGAACTCCTATTTTTTATTCATTATTAAACCTACTCCTGCATTACCCCTATTTCATTTTGTATTTATAACCCTGTATTCACCTGACCAAAAGTCTTGTTCCTCCTGCCACCGAACTTCACTAATTCCCACTATATCTAACTTTAACCTATCCATTTCCCTTTTTAAATTTTCTAATCTACCTTCCCGATTAAGGGATCTGACATTCCACGCTCCGACCCGTAGAACGCCAGTTTTCTTTCTCCTGATAACGACGTCCTCCTGAGTAGTCCCCGCCCGGAGATCCGAATGGGGGACTATTTCACCTCCGGAATATTTTACCCAAGAGGACGCCATCATCATTTATCCATACAGTAAAGCTGCATGCCGTCGGGAAAAATTACTGCCGTAATTTCCCCTTGCTTTCAGCCATTCGCAGTACCAGCACAGCTAGGTCGTTTTGGTTAATGTTACAAGGCCAGATCAGTCAATCATCCAGACGGTTGCCCCTGCAACTACTGAAAAGGCTGCTGCCCCTCTTCAGGAACCATACGTTTGTCTGGCCTCTCAACAGATACCCCTCCGTTGTGGTTGCACCTACGGTACGGCTATCTGTGTCGCTGAGGCACGCAAGCCTCCCCACCAACGGCAACGTCTATGGATCATGGGGGGGGGGGGGGGGGGGGGGGTCTGTATTGGCACGAGAAGGCCTCAAGCGGTCGCATTAATGGCGCCAACGCAATAACACATACCTTTGGGACATTGATTCCCACACATTTCTTGGTCGAAAATGACAGTTTGCAGTGCGATAAACAACAGGACTACAGTGTTGACAACCTTTATCACTGCTGACGCTCTGAACGATTCAATTTTTTACCAAGGAGACTGTGGTCCTGCAACCGCATTTACGGAGGATTGACAGGGTAACGGACGAAAATATCGTTAAATTCAGAATTTTTTTCTCCATACTGGAATATAATAGACAAATTTGGTTTCCTGTATTGAATAAAGCGTACATTGAAGTTTTTATTGGTACTTTTCTATTGAAAAATATTAACATCTCCATTGTGTAATTGGGATTTTCCAGAGGCGGCGGCTCTGAAAGGAGGCAAACCGTCGGTTGTCGCTGTAACTTTGGTTGTGATTATCTTAAAAAAGAAATTAACACATCACCCTGATCCTTACAGATGTAATTGTAGTTCGTCCTAAGCATGGCCAAAGAAAGTGGCGAAATTATATATATTTAACAAAAATGGCCGCTTTCGGACGCCACTTTTTCGGCCGAAAAAATACTTAATATCAACATAAAAAATCGACTAGGATGAACTGAAGAGAAATTAATTTGCTTCAAGGGAGACCAAAAAATCATTAAAATCGGCTGAGAATTTTAGCGTGGGTGACGATAAGCATGCCGAAATGGATACGGTTTTGAGAAAATGTTTGTCATGTATTTATCACATTAAGAAAAGGAACAAAGGCTGCAATTTACGGGATATCAACAATGCCTGGTCCGTAATAACTGTCGACCTGGCTAATCTATGTCGCTTTCTCCCTCATTGATCTGATAAGCCCTCATTTTCAGTCCCATTCGTCGCTGAGCGCATCGCCGCTATCGTGTCTATCTTCACAAATCGGTGCATTTCATCACCAATTTTGATTTGAAGAGCATTTGCCACTTGTATTAATGCAGGATGGCCTACACTGAATAGACATGCGCCCAAATTTGAAATAATATTGGCAGTTTCACTGCGACTGGATGCTATTTTTGGAGCGTATCTCCAAATGAGGTTATTGAAACAGTCTTTCTCATTTTGAGTAAAGCCGCCCAAAGAACGCTCCAGCAAATCAGATTTACTGAAATCGGTATAAACAGGGGTAGTGCCATCGATAACGAGTTTTGTCAATGGCGTTTTGTATTTATAACTTTCCTAGTCACCGTTTACTTTAGCATAAAACGTCACTTTTTTGAGTTTGCGCATAATATCTTGGGGAATAATTATTCAATGTATACACATTCGAATTCCATAATAAAATAATTTCGAGTTTTTTCGACCGTCAGCCTTTCGTTCCTCCTTAACGTGATCGTATCGCTTAGTGACATCACTCAACCGTAGTTTTTGAGCTGATACAAAGGGTGGGGCCATTAGAGACTATTTAGAGCCAACAACTGAACTTTATCCGAAGCAGCAAACAGCGTTTATGCTTTTTCAACCCTCGCGGTGACAGGGAGGGTGGGGAGGGGAAAGCGGCCGGAGGGTGTGACATTGATACATGCATTAGTAAAACGGTGAGGGTTCCTCTAAGACCAATCAGTTCGGCAAAACTCTCGCTGACACTGGCGCACCCTTGTTGATCACTTTAAAAACGCACCGCCGGACGGAGTGGCCATGCGGTTCTAGGCGCTACAGTCTGGAGCCGAGTGACCGCTACGGTCGCAAGTTCAAATCCTGCCTCGGGCATGGAAGTGTGTGCTGTCCTTAGGTTAGTTAGGTTTAATTAGTTCTAAGTTCTAGGCGACTGATGACCTCAGAAGTTAAGTCGCATAGTGCTCAGAGCCATTTGAGCCAAAAACGCACCAGTACACAGTCAGTCACTTATTGGTAGCTGCCGGCGTTACTGGCAACCGTTTCGACACCGCTAACCTGAGTGGCACTATTGCGCCTTACTAACGCACTAACGCCTGCTAGGAGAATGCGAAATCTAAGAGATGTAGAAAGAGCTGCCCTTCACACCGGCGCCTAGTAATCGGTGACAGGCTCTCTCTGTGCACATATGTTTTTAAAGCGCACAACAAAAGAGCGCGAGGTGCAGAGAGGGTTTCGCCAAACTGGATGGTCGTAGAGGAGCCCTTCGCCGTTTTATTCATGCATGTGTATGTGTCGCATCCTATTTCCGAAACCCCACCCCTTACCCCCACTGATGCCGCCACAAGAGGGTCGAAGCAGGAGGGCTGAACAACATCTTTGGTGCTTCAGATCACTTTCAAATTTTGTCGAATGGTTTTTGACGGCGTCTGGTGGTTCCACCTCGTATACCAGAGCAGAAATTATAGCAACGCTACACTGTTAAGGAGATTGCTGGCCACTGTGTCCTTAGAAAACGACTGAATCGTCAGGGGAAGATGGGCTATTAGTGTTAAAGGTTGTCAAGGACGCCATTTTGAAGGTCATCGCACTGCAAACTATCGTTTCCGACTGCGAAATGTGTAGGAATCAGTACCCCAAGGAAACGCGTGACAGCATTGGCGCCAATTGTGCCACCGTCTGAGACCTCTTCGTGTTGATGCTGAGCGGTGGTGTCTGAAATGGTTTCTTCGGTTACTCATACGAAAACTGAGTGACTTCGACGTTGGGTATCACAGTCCCGACCTCCATCATCGAGGCGTCAGAAGAAGGGGTAAAATGTAGGCAAGAGTAGATGTGACGGCTTTACCAACGAGTGGTCCGTCCGTAGTTGAGATGGTCAAAATTGTGGCGAATCTTGATGTCAGAGTGATATCATTAACTTACCTTACATCTCACGTGAACTTCTGAACTCTGTCTCTTCACCTGTGTGACACCATGCTGTTGAAGAGTTGCCGGGGCCGAGGGTGTTGTCGCGGGGCGCCATGCATCTACGCCTTATTAGAGTCGCAGACCCCTTTGAAACAGTTACAGGGTTTAGGAAAAACTAACTTGTAAATATCTCGCCCAGAGAATAGTGTGGGAATTTAAACTATTAATTGGCTGCCAGATATTAGAAGAATGAGGATATTTAGTCTGCATTCTGAATATGGTCCCCTTAAAAACTGACTTGTGTACACTTGATTCTCCGCAAAAGCAACCAAGGATTAATACCAGAATACATTTTCGGTAAATATATAGAGATAGAGGCACGAATGTTAATGATAAACAGATCGTAAGGCGTCAACGTTGTACTGCGAAATGCTGCAATTTGTAACGCGGCAAAATGTTGTAACGAAGATAGGAAGTAGATAATGACTTTCATTCGTAGCAGAGCAGTCACCCTTTGCTTGCAAAATTGTTGAATTTCAAGTATTAATTTAGAATGCTTCTAGCCAAACAATAGAAGTTAAACAATCCCATTGTCTGATGCAAAATAACAATGTTGCCTTTGTGACTCAAATTAATCAAGCATTAATTTAACTATAAACCACATTTACGAAGTACATTACCTGCGCACAAAGGAGCGAATGTGTACCCAAGTGGAAAGTGTCAATGACTATAACAGTATTTGGTGAAAACCCCTTTACATTTTCATTTCTGAATAATTCAGGGTACTTTGTGCGGATTTACAAGCATTAATTAGTGGCCTCAAAGAACAGTTGAAACAATCGCTGTTCGTGTAGTGATTACCTTGTATCTCACCAATCCATTTTCGCAGCTTCTTCTTCCACCGCTCATATGCTCATTTAGCAGTGTATGAGTTTTATTACAGAGCGATGGGCTGGCCGTTGCCTCTTTTGATCAAGATGAGCGCTCTGGCGTTTGACGGCGCGTGCGGACTCTTTGATAACGTCGTAGATAGTCATGTCCGGCGAATTACTGTAATCTTATTTACACACACTTCGTTTTGTAACTAAACCACCATTTGATTTGGCCACTACAACCATCCTTATCTTTCGTAAGTATTTTCTCAAATTCTTTTTACAGTGTGACAAAGTGACCACCGAGGTTAGGACACAGGGAGATATGCATGAAATATATTTGGGTTGACCTATTTCTAGCGTGATATCTAATGAAAATTTGTTTGTGAATAGTGATACCGTATTAAGTACAGTACTTGTATCTCACGCGTTATGGGTATTTTAGGTTAGAGGAATCCCTCCACTGGCCCGTTAGGATGCATTCTTATCCCAGACAAGGTACCATTTGTCACTGAACTCCTGAGAATGAAAATTTTCATATAGATTAGTAAACTACAGGTGAGTCTATGGAAATGTCCCGGAATTTGTCTTATTTATAAATGTACTAGGACACAAAGCTGTCAATGGCAATGATATCCTAAAATCAGAATATAACGTATTTTGCAGCGATAAGTTGAACGCCGATATTCGGAGCGTGTTTATAGCCATCGACAAAACAATAATATCTAGTGAGACTGCTACGGACTCAGAATGCGAAATACTCGTAATTTCGGTGAAGATAAGAGATGTGGCTCAAACAATGTCAACTGATGATTTTATTTTATCGGCCCCCTGCTTCAGACCGGTAGTGGCAGAATATATGAGTGCTACGGTATTACGTGCATATTGCAACTTATCAGTTATAGACTTAGAGACCAAAGTTATTATGGAGCCTACTACGGACAGGTAATCGTGTTACTTGCTCTAAAAAACCATATAAAAAACTACTCTGAGCAGTTTATCAGGCAGCCGACAATGTAAAGGTAATATCTTACACCGGCTGGTGATAATCAGTCCCGAACTTTTCGATTGTGGGTAGAACAAGGAATCAGGGATCATAAGGCCGTTACAGTTTCACTGAGTACGGCTAGAAATAGGAATGTAAAGAAATGTGGGAGGCTATTTCTGCCCAGCAAGAGCGATAAGGTACACGTTCCAGATTACCTGAGCGGTCAGCATGAAAGTTTCATCTCCTGTACCAAAAGCGGTGAGTGTCAATGGATAGAGCTCAAGAGCATTGTACAATACGCTTTGGGCAGAAAAATTTCGTGGAAACTTGGGAAGGCTGAAAAAGACATGTCATGATTCGGAAGTCGTGTTAGAAAGCTCCTCCAAATTTCAACGTAGCTACGGTTTCACAGAAAAAAAATAATAACAAAATTACAAAAATTTAAATTTTTAAAAATTGAAACGAAGCCAAAATTAGCGCAAGGATAGCCATGCGTGAAGAAGCGTTCAATGAATTCTGTAATGAAATACTATCTACCGGCATGACTGAAAATCATAAGATTTTTTCTTCCCAGCATGCTGGGATAATGGCAGAACATCAATTTGTGTTAACCAGTTTGATGTTGAAATTTCGCTATTTTGGTTGTTTTCTACATCAAACTAAGAAGTTTTGATATCATGTTCTAACAGTAAACGGATCGAAGGCATCTGTCCAGACACACTATGACGATAATGGCATCGAGACAGAGATTGACAATGGCATTTCTGAAGTACTGAACGCCTTCTTCCAGAAATATTTCACGGAGAGGCATCGCATTGTACTACCTCACTTAAATACTCGCTCGAACAACAAAATGCCTAATATGGAACTAAGTCACTATTGGATACAATTGCTCGACAGAAGAAATGCAGCTAGGCATGAAGGGGATACCAATACGATTCTACAAAGAGGACTCGAAAGAATTTGGCCCTCTTCTGGCAGCAGTGAGCCATAGGTCTCAGGAGGATTGATGTGTTATTGGTTAACAAAGGTCTTTCGCGTTTTGAAGAAGGGTCATCGAACAGTCGCACAGAACCACGCCTACTGGTGCATATCTCTGACGTCGGCCTGTTGTACTGTTTTGGAACAGATTTTATTCGCACATATTATGACATACCTAGAAACCGAAATCTCCACTGTAGGAATCATCAAGGGATCCGTAAACAACGACCGCGAGAAACCCAGCTCACTCTGTTCTTCCACGACACCCAGAGAACAGCAGATACTGGCGCCCAGGTAGACACCCTGTTCTTTGTCTACCGTAAGGCGTCCGATACAGTTCTGCACTGTCGCCTATTGAACGAGCCTACAGTATATCAGATGAACTGTGTGACGGGACTGAAGAGGGAAGTCCTCAGAGGTAAAATTAACTTCGGGCATGCATGAAGGAAGTGTCACAGGTCCGTTACTTTTCACGATATATATAAATGACATGGTAGAGAACGTCGGTAGCTCCATGACGAATTTCGCGGATGGTTTTCGCGTATATAGAGTAGTCGTTATGCTAGAAAGTTGTAGCGAAAGGCGGAAAGATTGAAGAGGATCAACGCTAGGTGCAGGGAGTGCAAATCGACTTTCAACATAAACAAATGGAACGTACTGCTTGGACGCAAACAGAAAGAAGACCAATTATTTTATGATTATATAACATTACATAACAATTGCAGAAAAATCACTGGAAACAATTACAATACTAAAATGTCTAGTAGTAAGAGTACGGAGCAGTTTAAAGAGGAACGACTACATAAATCTAACTGCAGTAAAGGTAGATGCGAGGTAGAGATTCACTTGGAAGAATCCTCAGGAAATGTAATCCGTCAAAAAAGAAGGTAGCTCACAAAAACCTTGGTTCAATCAAATCTTGCATATTGCTCATCAGTATGGGATCCGTACCAGAGAAGAGTCCGTCCTCTTAGCTGAGTGGTCAACGCTTCTGATGGCCATGCAGTGGCTCTCGGTGCGATCCCCAGCTGGTCCGGAAATTTTTCTCCGCGCGAAGTCTGGATGCTGTGTTGTCGTCATCATCATTTAATCATCATCGACACAGCAAGCCCTTAGGCCCCTTAGTATGCCAACAGCGACCGTCTGCAGTAAGGTGAACAGTTTGGTACAGGGTAGTTCAGGTTACCTCTAAAATAAAAAACGAACATACAAATAACGACTACAACCTATTTATTTTAAAAACCATACCATCAAATATTGAGCCCCGCCCCATAATTAGGATTCGAAAGTAACAAATAATGGACTTCAATTCTAGTAGCTGTTATTTAAGAATAACTTGTGCACAACAAGAAGCTTTACATTTCCTTAAACCACTGTTTTAAGCTAAAATACACAGCATCATCTAAATGGTGCCGCAACGAATCAGATGTAAATTTTCTTCTACGAAATAAACCACTGTAACCGTCCGTACCAAAACAGTTCACCAACGACCACTGCCGTAAATTATTGAGCCGAGCCGGCTGGGGTGGCCGAGTGGTTCTAGGTGCTAGTGTCTGGAACCGCGCGTCAGCTACGGTCGCAAGTTCGAATCCTGCCTCGGGCATGGATGTGTGTGACGTCCTTAGGTTAGTTAGGTTTAAATAGTTCTAAGTTCTAGGGGACTGATGACCTCAGAAGTTGAGTCCCATGGTGCTCAGAGCCATTTGAACCATATTGAGCCGATGGTTCTAATGTGGATTAATTAATTGTCAGTCTCCTTCAATAAACCACGTTGTCATTTAAAACTAAATCTAAATCACTAAAAGAGAGTTTAAATAACTTTATAGAAACAACATGGAATGGCGAAATCCTGCGTTTTACACACAGTCAGCACATCGTTTAATAAACGTAAAATACAACAAAAGACATGAAGCTATAATAAAACTAACTCTGTTCCCACTCAATCAGTCATACCACGGATAAGAAGCATGGTGTATTTCATAGACTTGCACGTGCACCATTATAACTGCGTAGGAAAGTTTGCCTTTATCAAACCTCATAGAATAACTTTCCACCAGGTAAAACACTTTCCAGCGTGAAGCCAAAACCAGGTACCTGGCATCTACAGTACACTACACTTGGTCAGCCACACAATGCCACCGCCGAGAGCGGTTACAACAGCTGATTCAGTTCCACGCAAAGTGGAGTTTACTTCCATAGGGAACGGTGTACAAAAGCATAAGCCCGTGCGATATGGTCAAATAGCACTTCACACTGGGAAACGTACAAATCCGCTCATACACGAGTTGTTCAATAAGCAACGCAACATTTTTTTTCTGAAAACATGTTGGTTTAATTCAGGAATCCAATACACCACATTATTCCCCATTCTTATGGCTACAAAACCCTGTTTTTGAACATAACATCAGTTCAGTGCAACGGCCTCACGTCAACTTAGTGGTAGGCCCTGTATGCCCGCACGGTACTGCCCTGCAGGTAGACGTCAGAGCCAACGGATTGCTGCAATCATTAACTCCCAGTCATCCACGGACTGCTTTCCTCAGAGTGCATACTTCATTGAGAAGGAAGTCAGAAGGTGCGAGATCCGGACAGTAGGGTGGATGAGGAAGAACACTCCACTGCGCAAGTTATGTGAGATCCTCTCAGGTGTGCAGACTTGTGTGAGGCCTTGCGTTGTCATGGAGATGAAGTTCATTCTCATCGTTGTGGTGACGATTACGCTGAAGTGGTTTCTTCAGCTCCCTGAGGGTAGCACAACAGACTTTCGAGTTGATCGTTCCACCATGAGGAAGGACATTAGAGTAACTCGTTCGCAGTCCAGAAGATAGTCGGAGGGGCGGTTATGTGGTGCCACTCCATGGATTTCCGCTTTCTTCCCGGTTCGAGTGATGAATCCATATTTCATTGCCTGTGGCTATGTTAGACAAAAATTGTCTCGATCAGCCTAGTAAAACGCAAGCAATCGGCACAGATGATCCCTCGGTGCTTTTTTTTAATTTTCTGTTAGGCTGCAAAGAACCCAGCGGATACACACCTTTGGTGGACGAGTGTGTGAGCACTGCCAACAAAGACGTAAGGTTAAGCAGCGAGGTGTTGATCACCTCGAGTGAGAGTATCGGCACGTGCCAACAATGCAGGAGGCACAGCTGTTTGTGGCCAGTCGGCACATGGCAGATCTGTTAGGTTTGTGCGACCTATTTGCGATGATGACAGACGCCTCGCCCAACGACTCACCGTGCTTTTGTTCACTGCCGGGTCTCCGTACACGTACCGCAAGTGTCTATAAATACCTTCAATGTTCGGGCTTCCCGCCAACAGAAGCTCAATTACAACTCTCTGTTTGGAACACGCCTCCGTCAGAGACGCCATTTTGAAGGCTGCATGTACTGCCTATCGGATTTTCATGAAATTGTAGGGGCTGGAACGGGATTATTATTATGTTCCACTGCACACTGCGGATTTTTAACCAAATTTGGTGGAAATACAAAATGTATTGTATTACGTATTATACACTCCTGGAAATGGAAAAAAGAACACATTGACACCGGTGTGTCAGACCCACCATACTTGCTCCGGACACTGCGAGAGGGCTGTACAAGCAATGATCACACGCACGGCACAGCGGACACACCAGGAACCGCGGTGTTGGCCGTCGAATGGCGCTAGCTGCGCAGCATTTGTACACCGCCGCCGTCAGTGTCAGCCAGTTTGCCGTGACATACGGAGCTCCATCGCAGTCTTTAACACTGGTAGCATGCCGCGACAGCGTGGACGTGAACCGTATGTGCAGTTGACGGACTTTGAGCGAGGGCGTATAGTGGGCATGCGGGAGGCCGGGTGGACGTACCGCCGAATTGCTCAACACGTGGGGCGTGAGGTCTCCACAGTACATCGATGTTGTCGCCAGTGGTCGGCGGAAGGTGCACGTGCCCGTCGACCTGGGACCGGACCGCAGCGACGCACGGATGCACGCCAAGACCGTAGGATCCTACGCAGTGCCGTAGGGGACCGCACCGCCACTTCCCAGCAAATTAGGGACACTGTTGCTCCTGGGGTATCGGCGAGGACCATTCGCAATCGTCTCCATGAAGCTGGGCTACGGTCCCGCACACCGTTAGGCCGTCTTCCGCTCACGCCCCAACATCGTGCAGCCCGCCTCCAGTGGTGTCGCGACAGGCGTGAATGGAGGGACGAATGGAGACGTGTCGTCTTCAGCGATGAGAGTCGCTTCTGCCTTGGTGCCAATGATGGTCGTATGCGTGTTTGGCGCCGTACAGGTGAGCGCCACAATCAGGACTGCATACGACCGAGGCACACAGGGCCAACACCCGGCATCATGGTGTGGGGAGCGATCTCCTACACTGGCCG
This sequence comes from Schistocerca americana, assembly GCF_021461395.2. Lineage (NCBI taxonomy): Eukaryota > Metazoa > Arthropoda > Insecta > Orthoptera > Acrididae > Schistocerca > Schistocerca americana. The sequence goes on along the minus strand of NC_060124.1, from coordinate 437,281,732 downwards.
TACACCACTGGTGATCGTCGAGGGACACTGAATAGTGCACGGTACATCCAAACCGTCATCGAACCCATCGTTCTACCATTCCTAGACCGGCAAGGGAACTTGCTGTTCCAACAGGACAATGCACGTCCGCATGTATCCCGTGCCACCCAACGTGCTCTAGAAGGTGTAAGTCAACTACCCTGGCCAGCAAGATCTCCGGATCTGTCCCCCATTGAGCATGTTTGGGACTGGATGAAGCGTCGTCTCACGCGGTCTGCACGTCCAGCACGAACGCTGGTCCAACTGAGGCGCCAGGTGCAAATGGCATGGCAAGCCGTTCCACAGGACTACATCCAGCATCTCTACGATCGTGTCCATGGGAGAATAGCAGCCTGCATTGCTGCGAAAGGTGGATATACACTGTACTAGTGCCGACATTGTGCATGCTCTGTTGCCTGTGTCTATGTGCCTGTGGTTCTGTCAGTGTGATCATGTGATGTATCTGACCCCAGGAATGTGTCAATAAAGTTTCCCCTTCCTGGGACAATGAATTCACGGTGTTCTTATTTCAATTTCCAGGAGTGTATTTAAGACATCGCACTGCCGACACAGCCGTCGTTACATGTGCATCCATAAACATTGCTCGGCATGAATTGCTGTCTGTCTGCCACAGTCATAGGGCACATTTCAGTGTAATCTCACTGAGACCTCGAGCCACTAGCCTTAAAACATCATTAATAGAACACCGGCTATCTGTATTACTGGCTACGCGAACGTGTCGTGTATCCCATGTCATCCCGTACCATCGCGGCAGCTGGTAGATGACCTAAGTTATCTAGGAAACTTCGTTCACATCGGAGCCTCCAATCACGAATACACCCATAGTGATGGTGTGTTCAGAACTGGGACGCGCTTGGAAAGACTACTTGGACCCATCGCAGTGATTTTGCTGGGCGCACATCTGTCGGCACACCCCTCTTTGCTTCCTCCTGGAGGGACCCCGCAACACTGTCCGCGTGCCCAGGTGTCTTGGTGAAAACGAAACCGTTTCAAGGCGTAAGGGACGCTGCGTGGCTGCATGGGTATGTGCGGCCGTGGAAACAATACACTATACGATCAAAATTTTATTGACAGCGCATTTTAATGCACATTGTAGGACCAGGCAGATGCCAAAACGGGCGCGGTGTATTGAGCAGTGAGTAGGGCAGCAGTAATAGGAGACTGGTTTCGTCAGGAGAGGTCACGACTTCTGACGTGGACTACTTCTTGAGTGTCACATAAAAAAGTCATCGGTAACATTTCAAGTCTCTAAAGCAGATAATGAAATAATAAGCACCGGCCGAGCGGTTCTAGGCGCTACAGTCTAGAAACGCGCGACCGCTACGGTCGCAGGTTCCAATCCTGCCTCGGCCATGGATGTGTGTGATATCCTTAGGTTAGTTCGGTTCAAGTAGTTCTAAGTTCTAGGGGACTGATGACCTCAGAAGTTAAGTCCCATAGAGCTCAGAGCCATTTCAACATATTTTTTAAAATAATAAGCGACCAGTTGCATAAAAGAAATTTAACTTCTTTACCGGTTTCGGGCACTTAGTGCCCTTCTTCAGAAAGTTATACCTATATCATTACTTGGAAGTGTCAACAATAAGATGCATACAGAAAAATGCCATTATCATGTGATTCATAGTGTACGTACAAAAACTGTATGAAGAAGCGAAACAACAAGTGCAGACATCATGTTGGAACAGGAGCTGATTAACTCCTGTTCTTAAGTAAGCTACCAGTCTTAGCTGATTAGCTCCTGATCTGAAATGATGTCTGCATTTGTTGTTTCACTTCTTTATACTATTTTTGTATGTACACTATGAATCACATGACAATGGCATTTTACTGTATGCGTCTTATTGTTTACACTCGCAAGTAATGCTATAGGTAAAACTTTCTGAAGTAGGGCACTAAGTGCCGGCAACCGGTAGAGAAATTAAATTTCTTTAATGCAGAGGGTTGCTTATTATTTCGTTGTATACGACTACAGTAGGTGAGGATGGATAAAATACTACCTTCTAAAGCTACCCAAGTCAACTGTCGGTGATGTGATTGTAAAGTGAAATGCGAAGGAACAACAGTAATTTAACTGAGACCAGAATAGGAGATCCACTACCAGAATTTAAAAGAGCTTTGGAAGACGTAAAATTGGAAGGCAAAAGAGATTGATAGCAAATAGGAATTTCTAATATCACTGGGGGAAATGGCAACAAAGAGGCTATACAATGAAATAATAAGCAACCAGTTGCATAAAAGAAATTTAATTTCTTTACCGGTTTCCGGCACGTAGAGACCTTCTTTAGAAGATTATTCGTATCACTTTAGTTTCGAGTGTCAACAGTAAGACGGGTACAGGAAAATGCCATGATGATGTGGTTCATAGTGTCTGTACGAAATTAGTATAAATATGCGACAAGTGCACTTCTGACTAGTGCGAGAATTGAGATCACTGCGTCGGTTGTGGCTGTCTGAAATCGGTGTATTTTACATATTGTTTGATAATAGACCAACTAATTCAACAGTTGCCCCCCCCCTCCCCCACACCCACCCAACAGGATCCACGGAACTGCGGCACGTGCGGGAGAGCGCATAATGCCTCCTCTACAGGGACGCAGCTCCTGGGGCTGGCTGACTCCAGCTTTTAATTAGCGAGACGAGTGGACGCCGGTGGCGGCGTTTTCCGAGCGAGCGCCGCCAGCCGCCTACTGCGCCGTGCTTACAGGAGGCAGTCGCGGTGGCGGTGGGCCTATGCGGAAAATTTGAGTTTTCCCAGCCGTCGCCGTGCCGTCCGCAGTGGTGGGATCCCCGCGTTCCTGCTACCCGCAGTGCAGAACCGTGTCCACCGGGCACCAGATGCCGCAGCAAGCCACGGCCTAGCGCCGCGTGCCCCATCAAGACTGGGAAATACTGTTGAGGACTTCTCTGCAGCGGTCCTCACGCGGCACACATTCAGCCCTTCCTGCCACGTTCTGTGGATACCAGCCAAGCTTATTTCCTGCAGTAGAGATCGCAAGAACGATTAAATCTCGACGCATTTATAACGCTCGCAGAGACAGAAAAGGTTGTTTCAGGAGTCGTCTATAATTTGTGCAAAGCTGTTTCCGTAACTTAACGAGGAACCTATGATTGGTTACTTACACTTCAGTTCTGAGAAGTGAACATTATGGAGTTATCCTCTTCGATTTTCATCATCCTTCTAGAATCTCTGTGAGCGTAATCCTGAAAGAAAAGTATTCGGACAATCGTCTGAAGTACTAGATTTCCCGTGCTGTTCAGTATAAGACGCTAGTTCTTATTGATGTACCGGTATCTCCCCCTCCTATGACACCCTGTTCTTAAGTGATTTGAACTCCGTTTTAAGAAAAGCTACTCTTCCACGCATCTCAGCGTATTGGACGTCATATCTCCTGAACAATGATATAAACAGCTAGGTATTTTCAGTTTTTTTTTTGCATGTTGTGTCCTAAGAGATCGCCTTTGGCGATTTTTCTTCTGGAGTGGAACGGTGTGAGAAATAGTTACTCTTTATTGTGTATTCGCTTGCAAAGAGACTTGGCGTCTCAGTGGGTCCTTGAGTCCTTTGAGGGTGTTGGTTAGGTAGTAGCACTACTGATTGACAGTGACTATTTACATGTAACATACCGAATAACTGAAGATTACATCATCTTTTATGGTCCTGTGAGGGTTCAATATTGGCTAGAGACACCTTGTATTTGTGCCAATGTCGTGGTAGGGCTGGCATACACTCGCAAGTCGGCGGACATTTCCCCGGTACTCGTCTAGCTTGTGAAAAAGACGAGTTACCTGATCTTTTATTTTCTCAGCGACATATTTTTCTCCAGTCAGCTCTTGTATTTCTCTCATCCTGTCCCACCTTGGGGCGCCTAGGCTCCACTTCAAACGCCTGTTTTGTGGTGGCTGCAAACTGCGTATATTAGAGTCTCATTGTTGTTCCACAAGATGTCGAGCCGCACAGCAGGGAGGATTGTACCGTTGCCGTATAAAGTTTAATTACGTTGACTGGTTTACGTTTCCGCTCGTGAAAAATGGCGTGAGTGCCCGAATCATCTTCAGAGTATTCAATTCTATCTCGCATGTGTGGGGTATTTCGTGTCATAGTCCGGGGTATAGGTTGTACATTGATGGCAAGTCGCGTCCTCAGTTCCGGCCGTTTCTTCGTAAACAGTATTGTTGCAGTTTTCATAGGGGTTATGGTGATTTTATTGTTCTTTGCCCATTTTACGGTGACGACAAATTGGCGCTGTATCCTGTTTACAACTTGTTCAATGTTCCGTACAGAGGCTAGGAAGGCCGTGTCATCGGTGTACAGACTGGCGGTGACATAGGTACAATCTGTGGCCTACGTGCATACTGTTGCAGAATGTGTTGCGAATATAATTATTAATAAAGAAGTAATAAATGAAAATGTCATACATGAGGGTGAACTGTCAATTCATAGGTAGCAAAAATGTAGTAAGCGATAAGTTTCTTTTCATCATTTTTTGGGCACAAAAGCTTTCGTGACGGTTTGAAATTTTGTGTGGAATTTTTTGCAAGTCTCTCATTGTTGTCTTCCCCAAATACTGGATGGATACGATCTGGGTAACTTGCACGTCTTGAGTTGCACTGCGTAAAGCAGATATATGCATTTTGAGTTAAACCTTTAACATAAGATTATACCTCTTAAGGTTATGATAGGATTTTAAATTTTTAAAAATTCGTTCAACAGTTCTGTGAAGTAATGGAAAACAGATTTTTATCTTCCCCTGAAGCTGTTATACGCGCAACTTGCAACTGAGATAGTGATTGTGCACCTTGCAACGTTTTAGCCCTTCAGAAACACTGAGTTCCTGGTAAGCCAATGTGTGATTTTGTAGGGCTCTAGCTGTAAAGCCGCTAGTTCAAATATTCTTAATAGGTCACATTTTATACTTTTATTTCAATTCCAGGTTCATGAACAAGCGTAAATGTTACTTAATAAGTATTCAGCCATAATCTTAATTTATTTGCATTTTCTTATTTTTAATCATGGTTTGTAAGAAAATGGAAATAATCAAAATAAATTGAAATTTGTTTCGAAAATGTGGAGCAAGAAATAATCAAGTAAAATAGTTTTTATTTCTAGATATTGAGAGATATTATTGGAGAATATATATTTTTCCATTTAATAAAAGGCATTTTATATGTATGTATCAAATTATTACACTTTTTCTTATGACCAGGTGTTAAAATATCGTTGTTTGTACAAAAATGTTACTCACTATTTATTAATACCCTCTCTGTTTTCTAATAAATATGGAATTTAAATTAAAGTCAAATAAAGTTCCACATGTGTTGGAACTGCTTAGTTTAGTTTCTTTACTCTCTTTTTCCATGTAGGTCTCTCACTTAGTATGTTAGAATATCGCCTAAATATTTAATTTCTATCAAGAATATGATTTCTTCCTTCTCTGCTGTAAATCCTTTTGATAGAAGTAGCCTCAGATATTGCATTGTCTGGTTTTAAAACGATACTCTTAAGTCCGATTCCCTATGCTGTTTCTTGTAACGATTTAACCTACTGTATAGTTTTTTGAACACTATTGGCTAGGAGATCAAAATCATCTGTAAACACCAAGTAGCTTAAACTTGAACTACTTTTGGATGTTCCAGTTCCAATGATCTTCGTGTTATCCATTTAACATCTCTCATTATATGTTCCAGTGCATAATCTAATAGTAATGGCGATAGGCTGTCGGTCTGTCTTAAGCCTTTTTAACTTGACTATTGATTTGGTGCCGGTTAGAGTAAGGTTTATTAGTTTAAACCCTATGAATTAAGTTCTGTCTTCCTCAGAGTGTTTAATACTGAAGATCTATGGAGTAATTATATGACTTCTTAAAGCCTACATATGTTACTGAAAGAGGTCTGATCAGTTTCCTGTAATTTATCATAGTTATTTTTAAATTCTCCTAACACCTATTGTAGCTGTATCTTGATACTTCCTCATGCCACCTTGTATGTGCAGTCCAGGGTAGAGATTCCTCTGTAGTTGACCAGATTACACTTATACCCTTCTTCTGTATTGGATGGATGATGGACATGGCTCAGTGTTTGGTGAACTGTTAATTTAACCAAATACTTGCTAGAACCATGTGTTCGGAGGTCCTCACTGTGTCCTAGGACGATTAGATATATGCTACTGTTAAAAGATATAGAATACTTTGACTCAACTGATTGCTTATAGTCCATCACGTCACTCCATGACTGTAAACGGCTGTGTCGACATTAAAATATTGGACGGAGAATACAGAAATATGTTGTAAGATAGGTGACAAAGTAAACTACACATGGACAAATGGAAGAGTGTAAGGGGCTGGGAGGTGGAAGAGCTAAGCACCAACTGACATTACCATCTCATTGAACTATCTTCCCCGGGTCCCTCCCCATTCCCACTACCACTTTGTAATGTCATAATTTAGCAGTTTAACACGCATATAGGGTACATTCATGGATGTTTCTGCACTTCATATTTCCATGTCAATCAGCCATTACCGCTGAAGAAAGCTGGGTGTTTGACTGTACCAGATTAACTGATACGGGTATCTTTTACATTTTAACAATTTTATCTATTTCTTTTATGTTATGAAATACTCAGTAAAAGAGTTTCTTAACTGCAGCCCCCTGCGATCATTCAAAATTTCACCTTTGATAAGGTTACCAATAATAATCAAAAGTCCTATATAATTTCGGTGCCAACACTCAATGAGAATCTGTACCCAAGTTCGTTACCGGACAGGGAATAGAATTCCGACGTACAACATGAGAAATCTAAAACGCATTAGAGTTGAAATACAGAAGTTGTGCAAACCACGCAAAAAGGTGCTCCACAAATACTGATCTTCATCTAGATGGTTTTAAGCTGTCCATCCCTGATTCCTCTCTTGTGCCGTTCTCTTCATAGCAGAGGCGCAGATATTTGGTGGATAGAACCCAGTCTCTGTCGTCCTCTACATTTTTCATCCTGTACGGCTGCCTTTGGTATCATGGAAGTTACTCACTAATCTCTTAACGTGTCAGTCGAGCTGTCCTTTCTTCTACTCAGTGTTTCGTACATATTCCTCTCCTCACCAGTTCTGCGAAGACCTTCTCTATTCTTACTAGATAGCCCAAGTAATTTTCAGCATTCTTCTGGAACAACACTGAACCGTGGCTGGCTCGCATTGATGCCTTGTTCTTTGGCATTTGTCGCAACCGAGTGGCGTCTTATATCTCCCTGAGTTACTGTCATAACCAGTTGCTGACTTGCCTCTGTCAGTGGCAGCAGCAGCGCTTATCGATACTAGTACTACTGTACCATCTTTGGTGTGACCGCTATATTTCCGTGTGTGGTGTGTGCGGCAGTCAGGCGGTTGGTACAGAGAAGCGGCGAAGTCTATCGTGAGGTCAGGCCGGGGCCGCTGGTGGCGTGCACACATGGTCAGATTTGTGAGGCGCTAGCTACGAGAGCTACAAGCCACCGAAACTGGACACGGAAGTTGAGCGATCAGTTAACTGATCAGTTAACCTGTTGTGAAACCTGAACTGCTGTGACATCTCTCTTTTCATTGCCAGTTGTTGCTTACTGGGCTATTCCCACAAGCAGCAATGTATGGTTTGTTGGAGTCACCGAAATTTTGCAGCCGTCTTCCTGTATGGTGTTTAACTATTGAATTGGTTGATAGTTATTAGTGAAGTTCACCAGCGGTATCTTCTGCCTTGTGGCCATTAACATTCCAGTTACCTGCCCTGGTCTTCAGTGTAGTTTTCCAGCAGTGTGTTTTTCCTCACCATGTTGATGCTGTCCGGCATGGCGTGTAGTTCGACAGCCTTTGGTGTTGTTCATATTTTTGAGTGGTTATTGTGTCTTGACTGAATTTAGATGCCAATTTTCAAGACGTAGTGCTGCTGGTATCTTAGTCCTCGCTCAATTTTCCGCTGTCGCACTGTTGGTCGGACGGATGCGAACTGATTAGGTTGTTGGTCGGTCCTTCAGCCGTCCCTGGTTCGGCTTGCCATCCGATTACTTAGTATTACGCTTGGCTGGCTGTCTCAACTTATGTTAGAGTTACCTCCTCAAGCCGACCCTTAGAGCACTTCTGAGCACCACTGTCCTGTTGTTTTAGATTGTGATTTTCTTTCGTCTCAAGGACTGCGCAAGGCCTCCAGCCATCTATTAATTTAGTTTGTTTTAATGTTAAGAAAAGCCGCGCGGGTTTAGCCGTGCGGTCTAAGGTGCTGCAGTCACGGACTGTGTGGCTAGTCCCGGCGGAGGTTCAAGTCCTCCCTCGGTCATGGGTGTCTGTGTTTGTCCTTAGGATAATTTACGTTAAATAGTGTGTAAGCTCAGGGACTGATGACCTTAGCAGTTAAGTCCCATAAGATTTCACACACATTTGAACATTTTTTGTTAAGATAAAGCCATTAGCCATATTAAATTAAAACTCTGAACATTCTTGCTTAAACATTTTTTTTTTGAAAAGGTTGTTTTGCCCATTGGAAATCCTTATTATTATCCAGGCCTAAAGCCTTGAGTTGTTCTATGTTCAGTATGTGGCCTTCAGCTGAGCCTTACCTGAAATATTTTAAGATCAGGCCTTCAGCCGTCTTAAATTAAAATTTGAAAAGTCACTTGATTAAAACGTTTTAAAATATTCTTCTCTATCTGAAATTCTTGTTATCCAAGCATTAAGCCCTCAGTTTTTCTGTCTCCAGTGTCTGGCCTTCAGCCGAGTTTTTATGTAAAATTTTGTAACTAAGGCCTTCAGCCAGATTTATTCCTTAAGGCAATTTTAATCACTTGTGTTCGCGCCTTCAGCCACATTGTTTTTGAATGCTTTTAAGGGCATGTTGTGATTAAGTGTTTTAGGGAAATAAAGTTTTATTGTTTTGTGCAACTGTCAGTAAATGTTTCTGGCCCCTTTCCACAACTATAACCTGGTCCGCTCTATACCGCGAAACCAGATTTCTAACACGTTTCAAACGCATGGATTCTCATATATCATGGATTTTCCACACTACGTGATTTACTTCCGTACAATGCTGTCCACAGGGAGTAAATTCTAAAATTTTTCTTTCTATAATTAGAGCCTACCTTTGATAGAAAGATACTTTTTTTAGGGAGGAATAGTATCCTTTTGTATGGTAATCTACTTTTTACGCTCTCCTTACATCGTGAGCCCAGTGTTATTTCACTTGCAAAGTAGCAGAATTCCTTCACTTCATCTACATACTGCGTGGTCATCAATTCCGATGCCAAAGTTTATCGCTAGTCTCATTTCTGCTGCTCCTCGATACTTTCTCAGTCAATATTCTGAAGTCGTTAGTGTGTTCGTTTTATCCTAGCATTAACTGAGGATACCTGTATCATCAGCGAATCTTATCGCTAACTTCTACTCGCTCTGAATTTTAATGTCAGACCTGAAGCTTTATTTTGTTTCCATCATTGATTCTTCGATTTGCAGTTTCAATAGTGGGACAAAGACTACATCTCTGTCTTATGCTCTCGGTTTCATGGAAACGTGGAAGCTAGTTTGAACATTAATGTGGTAAGCATTATTGTTGAAAGTAACTGGATTCCGCCATTATGCACTTTCTCTAACATGGGTATGTGGGTACAGATTTAGAATAACACAAAATATGCATTTCCGAATTACACACCAACAACAAATAAAATCCGCTGTGAAAAAGAGAAATTTATAGATTTTCGTGTAATTGGGGCGCAGCACATGGGTTTTACAAATACAACTAATAAGAAACGACTAGAAGAGAGGCCTTAGAGACTGTTCAACAGCCCACAAATTTCAGTAGCAAGGAGGAGAGTGAGAAAATTAATGACATCTGGATCTCAGCGCTGAAGTAGATGTGTACGAGTCTTTCACCATAAGGTGATAAAAACTGCGGACAACTACACCCGACAACGGCCAATTACGCCCAGGTATTCGAAGCGTGTGATGTCATTCCATTGCGTGGGAGCACGCGTCAGTAGCGAGCCAGAGTGTGAATCGGACAATCAAGCTGCGATTCTCCTTGAAGTCCTCTGGAGATAGGGACGAAATGTTGGCCTTTAATGGAAAACTCATATGACCACGACATAATGGCCTGGATTATTTTACTAATTATGACGTTTCCGGCTATGAAAGTTTACATTTTACAATTTCTTGATTGATGGATCACGTCTTTGTTTTTCTCCATTCAAGATGCTTTGTACATCGTCACCCAGATATTATGCCGTCATTACAACTTAAAAGACCCTAAATAGTTTGCACGATAATTCATGTTACATTCTTCCTGGGAAGTGACTAAGACAATTCAAGCACTACATAAAAGTTTTCTTTCTTTTTCAACTGATTGACTGTTCTTTTAGTAGAGCAGTGATAATGGCGTATTTTAGGCAGTGACATCAGGGCCTCGTTTACTCAAAGACTGCAGGCTTGGCTTGACATCACAAACATTTATAATAGAAAAATATCTGTCTTTGATACTGCTGTACAGGTCCCAATACAAATATTCCCGTGGACAGCAGATACCGGTTAAGCGAACATTCACCTGTAAAATTCTGCAATCCCTCCAAGAAAATTTTCTGCTTGGTTATTTGAAACCCGTGCCACTTAAGCTGACTAAAAGCTAAGAATTACAAAGAACTTGGTTTACAGAATTTCGGCTGTTTGAAGAGATTTAAATTTCATGGGGAAACAGATTTTTTTCATGAATGCAGTATGAATAGATGTATTTGCTTCTAGCCACATTCCACAGGATCTTCAGCTTTTGAATTTGCGAAGCACCATCTTCAAATAATTATATTCCTTAATGAGATTCTTAGGGATTGTATTCAGCTTGAATTAAATACTTTAAAATTTATTTTCTGTGACAGTCGTTTTGCTATCTGGCGTTTGCCTCACAAACATGTTTGCTGATACTTACTGCACCACGAATTTCCCGTATTCTCTCCTCATCTAATGGCAGCATCCGCCACCATAGTTGAGTGGGTAGCTTAGGTGGCTGCCCTATTGCCGGTACTGCAGGAGTTTTCCTTTGTAGGAGGAATGGCAACGGATGACCTGACAGTAACGTAACCAATTGAGGAGCTACTCGGGCGAACAACAGCGGCTCCACAATCTGGAAAATCTGCAAAAAGGACCGGGATAGCCGAGTGCTGACTATATACCCGCATCCGCTTACTGCAAAGCCGAAGATGACACGGCGGTCAGTAGGCATCTCTCGGGCCTTCACGGTCTGACGAGAAAATAGTACTCTAATGGCAGTACAAACACGGCGCCTCTGCTTCTGCCGGCACTGGGGGAGCGTGTTTAGGTGAAATAGCACCAAGCGAAGGATACTTATAACAGTGCAGCATGGCAGTCTGAAGATCAGTATTGCCCATGTCAACAGCAGCCAGGAGCCAGTGCCTGCGGACCGTGGTCTGTGCCAGACAAGTGTTGGTTGCAGCATCAGGGATCAGGCATGGTGCGCCAGCCGACCTTGTTTTGTACTGGCATGGCTGACACAGGAAGCTGACAGCGTGGGGGCGATTCCGTGTATTTAGAGGATGTGAGGCAGTTGTCGCTGTCAGGCAAGACAGCCACAGTCGAGCAGAGTGTGTAGCTGGAATCAGTCAGCGAAAACGGAAACAACCTGCGAGTTAGAGTTGGAGAGTACCCGTCTGGAGACAGAGCTAGTAGCCTGGTCGAGCAGTGATTCAGCGGTTCTAGAAGACGACCGAGAAAAGTTGTGTCTCGCTGTCAACACGAGGCATCCTCCTGGTTAGAGCAGCGGGCGGTCTTTACATATGCCCAGAGAACACCGTGTAGCTGGGAGCGCGGAGTTATGACGCTGTGGCTCCTACTCCAGAATGACTCAGATATTAGCCATTACTCCCTCCCAGCCATCATCAACTTACTTACTTTTTCTAGACGTTTTATTAAGCCATGACGAAACGAAAGAACCATCTTATTTCTATGGAGTGATGAAGCAATTCTCAGTGCTTTGTGAATGCTACCCACAAGCTCTCCTCGGAAAAGACGTTGAGGGTAGACACTTCCTCCAAAACATGCCTTTTCTGTACCACTCCTATCGTTAGTGACACTTGCTCACACTCACCTTGAACCACCATTGAGGATAAACCAACTTAAAATGTGTTCACTATTCCTGGTATTTGTAAATCACTCGATTGCTGGAATACTTACTTGTGGAATGGCTGAAATTTGAAGACTTCAGGCTGTCAATTTTTTGTGTCTGATCATTGCCACAAATAATAATTATAATAATAATAATAAAACATTATAGGCCCTACAGCAGTGTGGTGGCCATACATGCTATGTTGTTCTGTCAATGAGTTCGTTTATTGTTACGAGAGAATATTCAAGCAATTTCTCTTCTATTGCAGGAACGACGTACCACTCGGAAACGCATTTTGATGAGATATTTAACAAAATGTGATATACATGTCTCTGTTTTACAGTCATCGGTGCATAACACAAAAAAGTAGGTTTTTTGGGGGTGGACTAAGTGAGGTAGATGTTATATATTCGTTACACGAACTGTAACCTTCACCACACTGCTCCATGCATTAATGCCAGTTCTGAAATAAAAAAGGTAATTATTGGTAAGTAATGTAATCAGTATTGCAGTGGAACAAAACAGTGATAATAGCAATTATCTGTTAAAAATGATTTAGTTTTGTAACCGAAACCGAATTACACCACTTCCTTTCTGCCCCACAAAAAATTCATTTTAGGCCTTAGAAGGTAATTACCTCCATGTTGCGAACCACTCTGATAGTGCAAATGCGGTTTCCGTTACAACTGTTGGAAGAAAGTGTGCAATGGAGAACTGTGCTGTCTCGTCATGCTAAACGTCGAGCGCGTGCTGGCATAATTAAATATCCAATGTTTTAAATTGGTAACAAACAATGTGGCCGCTATTGGGCGTATAATTTGTGGACGACTGCTTTGTATGACTGAAGTATATTTTTCTAAAACGCGGCGAGGCTGAGAGTAGGATGAAAACTGTAAATCATTGCTTTATCTTTGGAAGTGTATTTCATGGATAAGTTTCATAGTGACTGACGTTGCTTTTCTTTGGTCTCTGATATAGGACCTACATTTGGTTAATCGGCGACTATAGATTGTGTTTGTCAGTCTATGTTTCCAGTCTGTCAGTCTATTATCGTGTTTAGGAATACTGACATTGTGTCATCGAGGTTCTTTGTAAGAAATAGCATTCAGAATCATGTTGCAAATATTTTATTTTTCAATCGACAACTAGATTCGGGCAGAGACTATTTTCATATCAACTAGTCATCGAATACAAAATAAAATATTTTCAACTTGCACTGGTTTTTCGTTCTCTTCATTAACAGAAGTTGCTGACATTCAGATTATTTCACGTATCACCAGTGTTCGTTTTAAGCAAGCTTCATCATCGAGACATTAATTGTTACCCATTATTCTTTTTCCTTGCATCAACTTATTGCATTTTATTCTCTTGCTAAACGTAGGACACATTGCCTTCGTGTCACAATTCACCAACTAACTGAAGTACATAGCTGCAATTAGCACTTACAGCAATCGGAGGTCATACTAGATTTCGAATATACCTTGAAACGGTACAGTAGTTTCCACTCTATAAGCAGAAGGTTTCGCTGCTCGCTTGCACCGGAAAATAGAAATAGAGGCGGCTTCGCAGCCAATTTTATTACATGACGCGGCCGGCCGCGGGTGCAACAGAACCCATGTGGACGGATGGAAAGAAATGTGTCAGGCTTCATAATACGTATTCATATGTGTCGTGTGTTATGAATTTCTTGTACGTGAATGTGAATCTGCACATGAACTTTCCTAATCCTCCTCACACCTTTCCGTAAAGAATGCAGGGACCCAGACACCAGTGTGTGAGCCCTCCAGCCCCTTGCCTAGTATCGTACAGGAAGGGCACGCTCTCTAGGTAGCGCTCTCAAGCTCCCCTCCCCAGTTATCCGTTGCGCAATTTTCATTCAGGGGTTGACGACATCAACTTTCATCTGGCGTCCCTAGGCAAGGAGGTTAGACGGTAAACTTTCACCTGGCGGACCCTCCCAGGATAGATTATTTAATCGCTGAATCCTAGGCACTTCCGTAAAACAGGCAGATAAAATAATTATCCTTCTGTAAAACAGGCAGATAAAATAATTATCCTTCTTGTTTCAGGAATTCGTGTAGATTAGCATAATTAATCATTTTATTTCAGGAACTGTTCTATGTTGCATTGTTGAAGATTGATCAGCGTTGTTTTGCTCGTACTCAGCGTTGTCCGAAACGAGTGCGTAGAGATTTTCAATACTGTTGATTTTTATTTCTCATTGATTTTGTGAAAGTTGTAGGGGAGATATTGGAGAGAGAGAGAGCAAGTATTGGTTGCTAATTTTATGGTTGCTATAATGTAATGAGCGTAATAGCTAGGTCACAGGCAAAGAGTAACGCGAACATGGAGGCAGAAAATTTAATCGAGTTACGTGATGTAGGCGAACAGGAAATGGCCGCCAGTGGCGACTTTCCCTCCCTGAGCGCAGGTCGTTGTCCCAACGCTGGCAGCGATCCGGTTTGTGCTGGGGAGGGTGGACAATGGCCTCAGAGGGGTCGGTCGAGTTTAGCATTAGGCGAAGCTGCTGCCGAAGTGCACGAGACAGGGGGACACGCCTCGCCAGGCTCAGAAGCAACAAATCGTGATATTCCAAGTGAGGCTCATGTCAGTTATGTGCCAGCTTGGATGATCGTTCTTCTGAAAGAAACAGGACAGAGGTTTGAAGAGATATATAAGAAGTCTTGCCAGAGGTTTGAAGAAATAGGACAGAGGTTTGAAGAGGTAGATAAGAAGTCTGGCCAGAGATTTGAAGAAATAGGACAGAGGCTTGAAGAGATAGGCAAGCGGTTTGACGATTTGAGGGAAGAACGTAGTAGCCAATTTCAGGAACAAAAAATTATAATAGATTCACTACAAGAAAGGGTCGAGGAGAATGAAAGGACTGTTAACGAAAGATTCGAGGCAGTGGACGAACGCATAGAAGGCGTGATTGAGAGGGCGTTGTAATGACGACTAGTGTCGAAAACAAAATTAACGAATTTGGTAAGCGAATAGATGCGCTACAGGCGCATAATGTAGTAAAAGATAGTGAGGAAGTGCAGTCGTTAATGAGTTTCCGTCAGGCACAAGAAGATATCAATCGCCAGAACAGGGAGGCGATAGCGAAACTGTTGAGAGATGAGACGGCACAGCGAAATGAAGAGGCAAATTCGATGAATGCCGATGATTCAATGGGCGCGCATAGGCGACGCCGCTCTGCATTGGAGGAGATAAAAGAATTGGAGGAGCGTCTTTGCGAAATAAGAGAGCCAGCAGCAAGCCCCACCGTGGGAGCCCGTTCACGAGAAGTCGATCAAGATGAGGAGGAATGCCGCAGGCACTTTGTGTCGGTACTAAATTATTCGGTATATCCTGACTCGAATAATCCACAACACCGGCCTGTGTGGTTGGGGCAATTTCAAGATACGATGCCGACTTCGTGGGGTGATAAAATGAAGATACGCTTTGAATGCACTCACCTTCTTAACGAAGCAAGTGCCAAGGTGCAATTAGCGATAAGAGACTGTGTGATGTATCAAGATTTTTGTAAAGTTTTTCTGAATGAGTTCTGGTCGAAGAGCGTGCAGGATAGGATCAAATTGAACATTTTAATGAAAGAAAATTGCCGGAACCATACTGAGAAGAATGCTGTACGGCACTTCCAGGAAATGGTCAAAGATAACCAATACCTGGATGTGCCGTATGGAGACGTGGAGTTGATCAGAATATGCCTGACGAAACTACCGTATAGGTTACGTAGGGAGATAACAATCGCGGATAGGAGCATGCATGAGGTGGCTGCCTTCCAGCAATTGTTACAAGAATTAGGGGAAGAAAGTGTGCCGAACCAAGCGCTAGAAATGCGAGAAAATGAGCAAGAACGCCATGAGCATAACGGCTATCAGCAAAGGTACAGGAACGTACATTATGTGTCATACCCGCAAAATGGTAACGGACGTGGGAGAGGTTTTGGCCCTCCAAATAACAGGGGCCGAAATCAACGGAGGCGGAACTATTATGGTAATGAAGCGAGCCATACTGGCTACTCGGACTCTCCTGATGTCGAAATAAGGCCAGCAGATCCACGACTGGATATTAGGGAGAACGATGCGGCAGTAGTGGCGAGCGAAACAATTTGACAGGCAGGCGCGGCTCCTGAGTCTGATGAAAAAAGGAGATAATAAGTTAGATTTGTACATAGATTATGGTGAGATGAGGGAAATTCTTTTGGAAGAACCGGAGGAGTTTTCGGGATTTAAATTACCAGTTGACAGCGTGGATGTAAATAACGTAATAATTCCTTGTATCTTAGACTCAGGGAGTCAAGCGTCTGTTATAAGGGAAGACGTATTTAATTGTTGTGGAGGAGATGTGAAGTGGCCGACGTTGCCACTACAGCGTACGAAGGAGCGAGGTGCTGTGCCTGGGAAAAGCATCGAAGTTAAAAAGCAAAGTCAAGTTGAGTGTGTGTACGAAGAGAAAACTATTAGTGTTGTGTTCTTGGTTGTAGAAAGAACGACGGTTGAGGCCATATTAGGGATTGATTTTCTCGGCGGGTACCAAGCCACCTTGGATCTGCAACGTGGATTTGCCACCATAAAAATTGGTGACGAAGAAATGAGGATGGAATTCGATGACGCTGTAAAAGTAGACGCGCATATAGTCGAGTCTCTTAGACTGTCAGTGGACACAGGACATTTGGGCCAAGGCAATGCGAGGATCAAACAAGAAACACAGGATAACAAAGAATCAGATGCGATAGATTTGGAGTCTGTAGTGAACAAGAAAGTGGGTCACATTAAAGATGATGGGATCCGTAACAACGTGAAAGGGATTTTGCAAAGGAACGGCCGTGTGTTTCTGGGACACACAGGCACTATAAGAGGTTTCACCTACACGTTCGGGGTTAAACCCCATAAACCATTTTTCGTACGACCGTGGGTCGTGCCGCTTGCGTACAGAGAGAAAGTATCAAGGGAGATAGAGTCAATGTTACAACAAGGAGTTATAGAACCGGGTGTTAGTTCCTATAACAGCCCGATTTTATGCATCCCCAAGAAAAATGGCTCAGTAAGGCTAGTCCTTGATTCACGCCAATTAAATACTATCATCGACACTGAAACGGATAGGCCTCAGACACTAGATCTGTTGCAGAAGTTTCATGGCGTATCTGTTCTCAGCCCCCTTGACATGAAGTCGAGTTACTGGCAAGTGGAGTTGGACGAATCCTGTAGAAAATATACGGCATTCTCACGGTGTGGGCGATGTTATGTTTACCGGAAACTCCCATTCGGACTCAATGTGTCTTCCGCCGCATTTATCCGGGCGTTAGGTACAGTGTTTCCCGAGTCGTTGCGGCGTAGGATAACACTTTACGTGGACGACATACTCTTCGCGGAGAAGACGTGGTACGACCATAATGACGTCCTGAATCAAGTTTTTCAGGCTTTTGGACGATGTGGGGTGACAATAAATTTACAGAAATCTGAATTAGGACGACGAGAGATCAAGTTTCTTGGGCACATAGTAACCACTGACGGGATTCGCCCAGACCCGGAAAAACTCCGGGCAATCAAAGAGTATCCAGTCCCTAAGAGTAAGAGACAGTTGCGGGCGTATCTTGGGATCATTAATTTCTATAAAAGATTTATCAAAATTAAAGGAATCTCGACACCTTGTTTGTGTGCCCTGACGGGAAAAAACACTGTATGGAAGTGGAGTGATGCTGCGCAACACGAATTTGAAAGTTTGAAAGATGCGTTGATGTCATCTCCTCTGCTTGTACATCCGGATTTGTCCAAACCCTTTTTTATGGCCACGGATAGCTCCCGGGCGGGCTTAGGTGTTGTTCTATTCCAGGAGTGGGAAGAGAACGATGGTGTGGTGCCAAAGCCCGTTGCTTTCGCGAGCCGTGTGCTCAATAAGGCTGAGCAAAACTACGCCGTGACTGAACTAGAGGCGTTAGCGATCGTCTGGGGTTTCACGAATTCAGGTATCACTTGTCTGGCCGTGTCACAAAGGTATATACAGACCATAAGGCTCTACAATTCCTGATGACAGCAAAACTTGCTCACCAGCGATTGATTAGATGGGCGCTATTTATGCAGGAATTTAAATTTGAGGTCCACTACGTGCCTGGCACACAGAACATAGTGGCAGGTGCACTATCTCGAGGTCCGATTGGGCTCACAGTACAGAGGGACACTGATCCTAACGAAAATGTATACGACCCGTTTCACATGAAAGGTGTGCCGTTTGAAAGGTTCGTAGCCGATGCTTTGTCTAGAATAGGTAGGGAACAAGACAAGGACGAGAATTGGCGGGTGATCAAGGCGAAGTTGAGCGACCCGGCCGAAGATCGGCTTCGACGTTTTTACCTGGTAAGAGGCGGCGTCTTGTTCTATCGAAAGAATCCGAACCAGCATCAGTGGTTAGTGTGCATGCCGGATGAGCTGGGCAACTGGTTAATTTGGTATTGCCACTTGAGTTATGGGCATATTGGAGCGCGCAAGTGCAGTGGGAAGTTGGGAGAGTCGGTATACTATATTAGTATGGAGCAGTGGGTAGCGAGGATGCTCCGTACTTGTAAAGTATGTCAGAGGGCCTCTACCGTATCCTGTCGTGGCCCACTATTCCCCATAGTTCCCGCGCGCCTCCGAGGATTCGCAGCGACAGACCTGTTCGGGCCGTTGCCTCGCACTATGAACGGATTTCAATATGTGTTCGTTGCTGTGGAGCTGGTTTCAAAGTATGTAAGATTCGTTCCATTGAAAAAAGGCCACAGCGAGAACCGGCGTTCATAAACGGTTTTGTGCCAGACGTTGGAGTGGTCGAGAAAGTCATCGCAGATAACGGGTCGCAGTATGGGTCGAAGTTGTGGCAGGACACCACGAGAAGACCGTCTTTATATCAAAGTACCACCCTGCGTCGAATCCTGGGGAGCGGGTTATAAAAGAATTAGAAAAGCTTTGTAGGATTTACTGTAGCCGACGGCACAGGATATGGGATATGTTTCTGGGCGATTTCCAAGATGTTATCAACGAGATTCCTCATGGGAGCAAGGGGATGTGTCCACTGCTGATCTTGAAGAATAGAGCACCTCCGGATAGAATATGAGAGCTGGTAAATTTTCTACCCACTTGTAAGGAGAGGCACCGAGCGTTTGTCAACGCTGCGCTCAGAATGATTCAAAGGCAAGCGCTGAGCCGCCAAAGGAGGCAGAAAGGGAATGTACGGCGTCTGACGTTGAAACCTGGTGACAAGATTCTTGTAAAAGGACATCGATTGTCCAAGAAACACAAGTTTCTAGCTAGTAAATTCTTTAATTATGTTGGACCATACCGCGTTAAGAGGAAGGTTCATGAGAACAGCTATGAGATAGAGACTCTGAGATCTAGGAAGATTACACCATATATCCGAGTTCGTGTCTCGGTCGGGCACACAGTTTTAATCTGCCAGGAAGTTTCATATCAGCGCACACTCCGCTGCAGAGTGAAAATCTCATACTGGAAACATCTCCCAGGCTGCGGCTAAGCCATGTCTCCACAGTATCCTTTCTTTGAGGAGTGCTAGTTCTGCAAGATTCGCAGGAGACCTTCTGTAAAGTTTGGAAGGTAGGAGACGGATACTGGCAGTCGTAAAGCTGTGAGTACTGGGCGTGAGTCGTGCTTCGGTAGCTCAAATGGTAGAGCACTTACCCGCGAAAGGCAAAGGTCCCGAGTTCGAGTCTCGGTCGGGCACACAGTTTTAATCTGCCAGGAAGTTTCATATCAGCGCACACTCCGCTGCAGAGTGAAAATCTCTTTCTGGACACCATATATCTAATTTAAAACTTTTCCGTGAATAATTATCCTGGTGGAAGTAGCCCCTTGTTTTTCATGGATGACGTATTGAATATGCTTATGTTAAGAATTTTCATGTAGACTGTTTATGTAGTTGTTGGCGGTAGGGATTAATCCTTTAGATGTGCGGGGACGAGTCAAGGTCATACTCGAAGGTTTCTGTTTAATATGTACAGGAATGAAGTTTAAGTTTCGTGTAGGAGTTAGCCCGAATATTGCACTTTTGTTCGTGATTTACGTCTAATAATTTTATGTGTTTCAGGAGATAATGATGTGGCGCCAGAAAGAGCGCTGATTTGTGGGCCTTGGGGGCCTGGGGTTTAATTCTTGAAGTTTCCAGAGTGTGAGAGAGTGAGTATCAGAGGTAGTACCCGCAAGGACTAGGAGAAGCCATGAATGCAAATGGGTGCGTGGCTCAGTCGATGAAAAGCAGTGAGGAGGCTGCGGAGATTTGTACGTCATTCCAAGATGAACAGGGAGTACTTAAGACGATGTTACCTGTAATGTTTTATTAATAAACACTCCTGGAAATGGAAAAAAGAACACATTGACACCGGTGTGTCAGACCCACCATACTTGCTCCGGACACTGCGAGAGGGCTGTACAAGCAATGATCACACGCACGGCACAGCGGACACACCAGGAACCGCGGTGTTGGCCGTCGAATGGCGCTAGCTGCGCAGCATTTGTGCACCGCCGCCGTCAGTGTCAGCCAGTTTGCCGTGGCATACGGAGCTCCATCGCAGTCTTTAACACTGGTAGCATGCCGCGACAGCGTGGACGTGAACCGTATGTGCAGTTGACGGACTTTGAGCGAGGGCGTATAGTGGGCATGCGGGAGGCCGAGTGGACGTACCGCCGAATTGCTCAACACGTGGGGCGTGAGGTCTCCACAGTACATCGATGTTGTCGCCAGTGGTCGGCGGAAGGTGCACGTGCCCGTCGACCTGGGACCGGACCGCAGCGACGCACGGATGCACGCCAAGACCGTAGGATCCTACGCAGTGCCGTAGGGGACCGCACCGCCACTTCCCAGCAAATTAGGGACACTGTTGCTCCTGGGATATCGGCGAGGACCATTCGCAACCGTCTCCATGAAGCTGGGCTACGGTCCCGCACACCGTTAGGCCGTCTTCCGCTCACGCCCCAACATCGTGCAGCCCGCCTCCAGTGGTGTCGAGACAGGCGTGAATGGAGGGACGAATGGAGACGTGTCGTCTTCAGCGATGAGAGTCGCTTCTGCCTTGGTGCCAATGATGGTCGTATGCGTGTTTGGCGCCGTGCAGGTGAGCGCCACAATCAGGACTGCATACGACCGAGGCACACAGGGCCAACACCCGGCATCATGGTGTGGGGAGCGATCTCCTACACTGGCCGTACACCACTGGTGATCGTCGAGGGGACACTGAATAGTGACGGTACATCCAAACCGTCATCGAACCCATCGTTCTACCATTCCTAGACCGGCAAGGGAACTTGCTGTTCCAACAGGACAATGCACGTCCGCATGTATCCCGTGCCACCCAACGTGCTCTAGAAGGTGTAAGTCAACTACCCTGGCCAGCAAGATCTCCGGATCTGTCCCCCATTGAGCACGTTAGGGACTGGATGAAGCGTCGTCTCACGCGGTCTGCACGAACGCTGGTCCAACTGAGGCGCCAGGTGGAAATGGCATGGCAAGCCGTTCCACAGGACTACATCCAGCATCTCTACGATCGTCTCCATGGGAGAATAGCAGCCTGCATTGCTGCGAAAGGTGGATATACACTGTACTAGTGCCGACATTGTGCATGCTCTGTTGCCTGTGTCTATGTGCCTGTGGTTCTGTCAGTGTGATCATGTGATGTATCTGACCCCAGGAATGTGTCAATAAAGTTTCCCCTTCCTGGGACAATGAATTCACGGTGTTCTTATTTCAATTTCCAGGAGTGTAGATTCTTTGGTGTGTCCTGAAATTTGAAACCATGTGGTGCACATGTTGATGTAAGTGAATTTCTTTTGTTAGCAGGTTCTCATGTCATTTTGTAGGTGGTGCCAATTTAGTACAAGTAAAGAGAGATTAAAGAATGACAACCAGGCAATGTTTGGTAAGGTGGAAGAAAGTCGTGCTTGCAGATCGAATGGCGAGAAGCAGTGAAAGAATGAACTAGACGCAGTTCGACAAAAAAAGGGTGGGGGCGGGGGGGAAAAGGAGAAGTATTTAATGACTGACAGTTGTGTTGCCAGTAGCAATGGATGTAATGTTGTACTATTTTGGTGTGTTGTGTTCTGAGGGGTTAGAACAGATTTCCCATGTTTTGTAATTTGATTTCCTTGGTGGAGGGTTACTCTTCTTGTAAATATTGGTGTAAGGACTGGAAGTAGTTAGTGGAATAATTTAACCAAGCAGCCTAATTTCTTTCATGATTGTAAACAAAGTTGTGGAAACGGTATCAATGTAGTGATTTGCGGTTGCGGTCTAGGATGAGGGACAACCACAAACCAATTCCATTGCTATGAAACTTCAATACCTTCATCGGTTGATGACTCAGTCATCAACCCTGATCAGGTGAACGTGTGTTTAGAAAATAGGCCTAGATAACTTAAGTCTAACTGGCACCTCAGTTTAATTGTAAAAGCTGTGAGGTAAATCGGTGGATGTCTAATTGTTGTAAATAGGTGTAGATTTAATATCTGTTTAGGCTCTAACTGGTACCTCAATTTTATTGTGAAGTTATGACGTGTTCCACAGTACTGCAATTGTAGTTCGTAACAGTTTGATTTTTTTATCTGGGTATTATTGTTTTTGTCACCTCCAATTCTATAAAATCAGGGTCGATATAATTTTTGTAATAGGAATACTTTTAATTTTATTGTAAATAAAACCCTGTGGATAAGTTGCGGTGAACAATGAGAAAGTTGTACTTTGTAAAATCTTATTTACAAAAATGTGTTTGTGTGCAAGTCGCTCCGAGTGGTCAAGAGGGACGGAGAGTGGCTGGGGCTGCGTGGAGAGGGAGAGACATAACTAGACTACCTACCTGGAGCTGGCGCATGTCTCGCTCCCTCCTGGCCTTGTCACTGTCGCACCCTCCCACCACCTGGCGGGACGGAGACGGCGATGCGATCAGCTGAGGGCAGCTACGAGCCCTCCTCGCGTGAAAGGGAAAGTTGCAGGGGGGGAGCCTCTGCTGACGTCAGGGGCCACGCCGCGCTAGCTGACACCTGCGTCATCAGACACGCCCCACAGCAGGCATCACAGTGGTAGCCGCTGCTGACGTCACTCGACCCAGCTGAGCGGGCTGGCCACGGCGCGCCAGTCAACAGCTGTGTCATCAGACACACCCCCACGGCAAGCATCGGCGGACACTGCTCACCTTCAGTTGGGTAACCCCTGAGGTGAAGCAGTGGACTATGGCGCCGAAGCACCTATATGCAGCGGGGAATGACGACCGGATGACTGTCACCCTGGACTCCGGTAGCCCTCGCTGTCATCATTGTAGTTGTCGTCAAGACATTATGGGACTGATGAACGATGATGTGTTTCAAACTGCTCTGTCGTGAAGAAGGAGAGAAAGGAACTGTTTACGGGATGTGATTGTTGCCGAGACTAAGGTACCTACAAACAATTATTTACTCTGTGGACCGCTAAGTAGGCATAAAATAAAGAAGGACTGAGACAGGCGCCATTGGGAATGGTTCGACAAAGGAAGGAATGAACTCTCAGGCAAAACGATTGTGATGACCAAGTGAAAAAGTAGAGCATGATGAACTCGCCCAGTTTATCGGTGATCCATAGCTCAGGTCATAGTAATATTGGAGGTTTACTGACAAAGGTTAACTGAGGAGTTTTCTTTAGAGATAATCTGGTTGGTGATAGGCACAGGTGGCGGAGCTGATGAACAGATGTAAGAGGAGTGGGCCATGCTGTAACGTCGTGTTTCGCGAGGTACATGACCGCATAAACAGACGGCATACGGAGTCACCGGCACTTGGATGTGAAGTTAGGTTGTCCTCCAAGTATCTTTGGAAGAATGCCCTCCCCATCGCCCCTAGGCTGTGGTACATTGTCGATTGGCGTTTGACGACATGAAAGTAGGCAAAGTGCATTTTGTGTTTGTTTATTTTCAGGTTCATCGATTTTTGTAACAACTTTTCTCTGTTCTAATGTTTGCCACTATTTTGTACGTTTGTTTTAGTGCTATGTGGCACAGTGTTGTGTTTGGATAATTTATCTTTATGATAGTTCACTTGAAGTTTTTGTTGACGTTTTTTATCATGCTCATTTGGAATCTGTCAACAGGTTAGGTTATTGGTTCTTTAATTTAATTATGTAGCTGAAGTATGTGTCTTTTGTTGTTGTTTCTGTACTACGCACAGTGTTTTTACCATTGCAGATAACTTTAGTGATATTTTCCTTGTGTATCTTGGTTATGAACTTAGTTGTGACGTGCGCAATGTGGGCGTTGTCCCATGTAGTTTAGAGGCTTTTGTCTTTGTTTGTGTAATAAGGTAACATTTAATTTTAGTATCAAATAACTTGGGTTCTCATAATTGTCATCGTTTCTTGATGTTCCTTTATGTGAATTAGAGTAGTTCTATTCTAATTTTTGATGTGTGTTTGAACACGTCCATGTTGGTAAGGATTTAATGAACATAGCTTTATTGAAAGATGTTCTTCTATTTCCTGATGTTTGTGATATTGCCTGGAAAAAATTTTTGTCTCCATTATAGAAGTACAATTTTCACGATATAACTTGATATTTCACATGACTTTTATTAGTTTTGCACTTACATCATAGCTAGATAAGTAAAATTAGTTGCCTTTAAGGTGTGTTTGAGAAATCCATTGATAATTGATTGCTAAGACATGGACGTCTTGATGTGGTATAGTATTGTGTAGTTCCATAACAATATTTTGTTTTGTTTTGCCCTTAGCGTAAAACGGGCGCCCACTGAATTTAATGCCTAATTTATTTGTTAAGTTTGCACTTTTCACTCAGATTTTTAAGTGTATGTCAGCATCATTTGTTTTTGCAAATGACATTTCTTTGGCTCATCTTAACGTAAATTCTTTCATTAATTATTTTACCATTATTGGATTTATTTGTTGATCTTACACTTCTCACTTAGAATTTTACATGTGCGTGGCAGCACTATCTGATTTTGCAAATGACATTTCTGTGGTTCATTTTAACTTAAATTTTCATCGCGAAATGAATGATTTTGAATGGTCATCACTTGTTTGCCTAAGAGGTTAATTTAGACATTTCCTATGTTATTCACTTGCTATGTCGTTTAAATGCCATCGCCTTATGCCAAGTGGACGCATATTTGATTCGTTCATAGCGGGAATATTCATTCATGCCAGAGAACAGGACGTTGCATTTTTTCTCCTTTTCTATAGCGCCGGCCGGAGTGGCCGAGCAGTTCTGGGCGCTACAGTCTGGAACCGCGCGACCGCTACGTCGCAGCTTCTAATCCTGCCTCGGGCATGGATGTGTGTGATGTCCTTAGGTTAGTTAGGTTTAAGTAGTTCTAAGTTCTAGGGGACTGATGACCTCAGAAGTTAAGTCCCATAGTGCTCAGAGCCATTTGAACCATTTTTTTCTATAGCACAAACTACTGTTTGCAATTGTTTCCATTTTTCTGTTACGTAAGCATAGAACATGCCATTGGTAAAAGAAATGAACCGAAATTGTTCTCCCACAAGAAGAACATTCCGGATCATTTCTTTCCATCCATGCATTGAGTGATGAAACGGCACGGTAGTTTCCGCTCTATAAGCAACAGGTTTCGCTGCTCGCTCGCACCGGGAAATAGAAACAGAGGCGGCTTCGCAGCCAATTTCATTACATGACGCGGCCGGCCGCGGGTGCAACAGAACCCATGTGGACGGGTGGAAAGAAATGTGTCAGGCTTCATAAAACGTATTTATATGTGTCGTGTATTATGCATTTCTTGTACGTGAATGTGAATCTGCACATGAACTTTCCTAATCCTCCTCACACATTTCCGTAAAGCGTGGCCAAATCTTTGTTGGGAAGTAGTTCTGTAGTATAGTAGTGCCAATCTTACTCCTGGGTAGGGGATCAGAGAGACAGCACAGGCAGATAAAAGTCAAACACTTTCCTGTGTCACAAGATTTGGGGTGGAGAGGTTGGTCACGGCCAGGTGGTTCGACCACCCCGTCCACCGGGGCCCAGGAAGACCTCCGGGTGCCCACCAGATTGGGGTAATATTACAGAAGACAGGTAAGTGAGCAGACTTGCCCTCAGTGCGTCTGTCTCAATGTTCAAGCATGGAAGAGAGGTATTTCAATATTTGTACTAATTCCTTTATTTCCAGCTTCGGATTGTGTAAGGAAATGAATGTTCTCGTTTAATCTCGGAAATTTGACCCCCATGTGTTAATGTATCTGGTCCCCAGTTTGCCTGTTATCCTCCTCATGTAGTGGATGTCCTATGTCAAATATTGGGAGGCTTTGGTGGTATACATTTGGCCAACGCAATTCCGTTTTGCCCGTAAAAAACTGCGTGCAGATTAGTATATAATATACACGAGCAATAAGTTGTAAAATTGTAATATCTGTAAACTGAAACAGTTGCTGCAATCGCTATAAAGTCGAGTGATAATGCTTAAAATAAATTGGTTATCAACTGTCATCAATCTTTAACATACCTTAAAAAATTCACAAAGAAGTCAAGTTAAAGGAATTCATTTAAAACAAAAGCTATAGACTGCAGCGACCCACACATCAGCGTGTGAGGCCTCCAGCCCCTTGCCTAGTATCGTACAGAAAGGGCACGCTCTCTAGGTAGCGCTCTCAAGCTCCCCTCCCCAGTTATCCGTTGCGCAATTTTCATTCAGTGGTTGACGACATCAACTTTCATCTGGCGTCCCTAGGCAAGGAGGTTAGACGGTAAACTTTCAACCTTTCACGGTAGGTCTAGACGTTTATCCTCTGTCCTTAGTCCTTTGGATACCTTTTAAACTCGGCGGGAAGTTTTGGAGGCTGTCAAGTATGGACAAAATTGTATTAAAAGAAAACAGCGAACAGAGAACGCTCATACTGAAGATATAGGTGTCGAGATATCGCTGCTGTATTACAGAATTGTTGACTTTATTAGGCAGTAGCGGCATCACAACGTTGCAGGTACTCGTATATTAGAGTTGTCCAGAGCAGGCAGAGAGAAGCTCAGTTTATGAACACTTAGCAAAACCGTGGCTGCTAAATGGTTGCACACGGGACGATTTCTGAACAGGCGCCATGCGTGAAGCCATGTGTTGTTGACCGCGCATTGCTGTTAAGGGGCTTAGTTGGTTACGAAATTATAAAACAGGAACAGACAACGACAGGGCCACGCACACACATGTGTAGAACGAGCAGGTACTAGAATTTTCTGGAATCGAGAGCACTGCATACCGATGTCTTATGGGACAGGTAGTCTGCTGTTGTAATATGTTTCAGAAAGTTGAGATAGCTAAGGATCGCAGAGATTGTTAATTGCTTACAGTTTTAACTACATTGCGGCAACAGCATAGTATCTAAATGTACGATTAGATGTATCAGCTACAAAAATAACGGATGTACCAGAGGCATTTTTTTCTTAGACTGAATATGTCGAACTGGGCAGTGACTATTATACATTGAGTTCCGAATATTTATTGTTAAGACTATACAGAATATAGAAATCCTACAAACAGAACTGCGACATAACGATCTAATGGTCAGATATTAAAATCTAATTTTTTATCGGGATAGAAACTTTCATTTTATAGTAACAACTCACGCTCATAGCAACTGTCCAAACCAATGACCGCTAGTCTCAAAGAAAATAAACCATTGACAGAACAGAAATCTGGATACAAAATTTGAGCGCCATTACTTGCACCCTTGGTTCATTACAAAATTATAATTGCTGCGCTAGCAGTAATTTCACAGTCTACCCTTCGAAGTGCTCATTTCTCAGGCAAAGTGATGGTACTAATTGATGACCCACCTTCTATGCGAACCACCGCCATATTCGCTAATTCTACGGTGCCAACAGTGACTTCCCAAGAGACTATAACACATTTCTGTGGCTTGAACTCATAATTTTCTCAGAGCTTTCTATCCACGCTGATTTATTTTTTCTATTTATCATAATACCTGTCATGAAACTGGTCTCTGTACATTCGTTGGGCTTCCCTGATACTACATCTTGCTGCGATACGTACTGAATGTACATCGGTAAGTTCCTGTTACTCCACCGCCGCCAAATCACAGATAACTGTACATTATTTTTTACGGTACAGTCACAAACGTGGTTCATGTGAGTAAACATTTTCTGGGACGTTTACCCTCGACTTTTATTTGTGAAGAGAGTTGCAACGTGAGTTTACGCGGTGTGCGAACGTCTGAGATTCGCGAACGAGCTCTTCGGATTACGGATAAAACTCCAACAAGTACAAGGGGAACTGCGAGAAGAGCTTTCTGGATTAAGATCTTCTGTATTCGGGCATCCTTCAGCAGGTACAACGGTTGAATAAGAGATCAGATTGGATTCCTTTAGGAACCGTTGTGCCGAGAGACAATGAAATAATTATAATCTGCGATTAACACAGCAAACAGCCGCTTATCAATCTGCATTTTACTGCAGATCTTGCTGTTGCGAGACATGTAGACCCAGAAAGCTTGTAAATACACGTGTTGCTAAACCGACCGTAAACATCCCGTAGCTCGGTACACACCGAGGATGCTGTTTACAAGCCTACACAGCCAGCCACAGTGCACGACACAGATAGTCAAAGATGCCCCCCCCCCCCCCATACTAGTCACCTTTCGTTACAAATTGCAATTTATAGCAGTTGCACGTAAAACCTCTAGTTACAGCCTAATTTAACATCAGACATGGGCAAGCCCAATTCGCATTGTTTCCCATTAAGCAGACAGCGCTGTGTTACCTAGACTTCACATCTGCATTAATTCCGTCTGGTTGCATTTATTAAGCTCAGAGTTTATAATTATACGTATATTCGTACTTTTACTTTAATATTTTCTATTTTAATTTTATTTTTTACGCGAAATTGATGTAAATTGTAATTTGTATCTGAAGGTAAGTAGCATAGTGGGCGCCTTTTATTATCCATGACAAGCATTGTGGCTAACTGCGTATGCTTGTAAACAGCAGCCTCAGTGTGAATTGAGCTATGGACAGTTTAGGTCCTGTTAAATACATGTTTATATAGATTCCTTCAGCGTCTGTGGGACACTAAAGTAGTTTTCCACAAGCAACTTCGAGCACATTACAGAAGCAGCATTCACAAAATGGTTCAAATGGCTCTGAGCACTATGGGACTTAACTTCTCAGGTCATCAGTGCCCTAGAACTTAGAACTACTTAAACCTAACCAACCTAAGGACATCACACACATCCATGCTCGAGGCAGGATTCGAACCTGCGACCGTAGCAGTCGCGCGTTTCCAGACTGTAGCGCCTAGAGCCGCTCGGCCACTCCGGCCGGCAGCATTCACAGATCAAAGTAAACAACTGTAAATTACAAAATGTTTTCATATCAAGAATAAATCTCCAAAGTTCCTCACACGTTTCTTTATGCACCATGTATAGCGCCCATTGATGTACTGCTTGAACTGTTTGTTCCATTTTCATTAAGGGTAATTATCATTCCACTCATTTCCCATTCAGGGATGTTATCGAACTTTCATTCTACGTATTTAAGGTTTTGAAAGATGTGACTCACTAATTTTTTAGCTCGATACTCTTGCGCCACCTTTCGGTGCCTACCTTGACCCCCAATTATTGGATGGTTCGTTGGGTTCGAGAAAAAAGAACCAAACTACACGGTCATCAGTCCCCATAATCATTGAAGAGTGAGAATTGGAGAAACCTACTGACACCGCCGACGTTCGTCACTAGCTATAGTTTGTTGCATATACCTGAAGAAGTGTTAAGATGAAAACTGGAGGCCACATAATAGACTACGTGTAGTAACTGTGCTACCTAGGAAACAAAATAACGCGTGACCTATTAAGCAAGGAAGGCACCAGAGACATACTACAACAGATCAAGAAAGTCTTACACATCAAAAGTGTACCACTTGACAAATTTATTTCTTAGAACCGTACATATGAAACCTGATCTTATATAGATTGTGGGAAAGACAGAAGAAATGAAACTGGAAACATTTGACATGTGGTTTTACAGAAAGAAACCTTCCGTTAATTAAAAATTTTCCAACGAGATCCACAAGTTGTGCGAAGGTACAATACAACATCTCTACGTAGTGTAGAAGAGTTTCTTATAATGACTAACAAAGCTACAGATATTCACATACTGTCTGACTCGCATCGACGTTTTTGTTCAAAGAGTCTCTGAGATCAGCTGCATTGTAGCCTATGAAACACTCTTATCTTTCACAGCCAGAGCTCCCTCACCTTTGCTCTACTTCTGGTACGCTACTTCTGGAAAACACATCTTTATGTAACAAACCTGGGGTGAGGTAGGATGGCCTCTAAAAAATTATTACACTCGTCTAGCATAAGTATACTATGTTGTTGAGATTATGTGTCCCCGTTTAGGATGGTATATCTGAGGATCGCCATCGAAACGACGTATGTGTAACAACAGAGTACAAAAATCCTTCACGAAAGCCACTAATTCATTATAATCTTGTTCGCAACGTGCTCTTTCCAAATTCGCAGCGGTCAAGGAAACTAGAGAGGGGAGCATTATCGCAACCGTCTAACGAAGCCTGTTGAAATACTACGCAACGCGGGACTTTATTCAGCAAATGACGGGATACTAAAATATAGTTTGGCACATTTCTACGCTGTATTTTCCACTTCTATCATGTTTTCACATTCAATGACGACGGTAAACCTATCCCCAAAGGGGAGGCTACGACGTTCGGATTACGGATTTACTTCAAACTTTGAACACTTTTAGTAGTCCATTAACAGACCATAATGTGTAAGTAGCAAGACGTACTAATTAGGTGACTTAGGGAAGATCGTAATAAAAGTAAACACTTCAGTGATGTACCAGTGCATTGCAACCCTACGCATTAGATGGTAGCATCATAGAGCTCAGGCTCAGTAATCGGAGAATCGCTGTATCAAGTGCCGCTCGTGCTATTACTTAAATTGACATTTATTCAGAACTAGCTATATTTTTTCTACATACCGCATTTGAAAGGCAATATGATCAAAAGACACGAACATTTTGCATGAATTTTTATTCAATTTCCAATGTTATTTGATTGTTTGCTAATTTTTATTATCACATTATATTTATAACTATCGACAAGTAAACGACCAAAATGTATGTTTGTTGTATTTCTGCAATAGAATAAAATACCTAAAACTAGTTTGTACCTAGATGCTGCGACCTGTAGCCACAGATTTCAAGGGTAAGGGGCAGGCTTAAAAATCTCAAGTAAAACATCGACAAATAATGTGCGTCATCGTGTTTTCGCGGCACCAAGACTCTCCCATAAAATTTCGTGTGTGCAGCCGCACAACTGCCGCTAACTGCGGGAGCGTCAGTCACCTCGGCTCACTCTGAAGATGGTTGGACGGTATTTAGCCGAAATATTAGAAGAAGAAACTGAATTTATGAGGTTGCACGTCCGAAATTTTATGGAACAATCGATAAACAACTTTATTCACTACTGATGCGTTCGGGTGGTCTCGATAGAACGGCTAGCACACCTCGAATTAGGTGCTCCGAGGTGGACGGAGGAACTGTGGCAGTGCAAATTAGTGACACGCAAATATACACTTTATTGCTCTGCTGTAATTAACTAAAGTTGTACAGCAGCTCGTCGGATGCGCTTGTGGACAGATACAATCAAGCAGTGACCTACCACGGCTTACTGGATACGTTCTTCCTGGGCGCCACACTGTCAATCACTATAGTAAACACTTGTCCCTATGCGAAGTTTGTAGGCGACTCCACTTGCAGACTAAGTCTCACAGGCTTATCTCCACTGCAAACTTTAACTACGAACCACAACCCTGGAAGTCCGTAGTGGAACCGTCGTACATCATTCCCGCCGCTTTGCGGGAAGTCCATGTCACTGACGGCGGCCCTTGCGGTTGATGGCGAACTTCAAAGTGCCGCCCGTGACGCCAGGCGGAAACTGTCTCAGCGCCCCGGCTCCGTTTGCGTCCATCGTCGAGGACAAAACAAATAATACAATCAGTTAGAGCACGCCAAAACATAAGGGTGCTACATGATTATTCGTGTAGGATTATATTTTTCATACAGACACGGAAAACAGCAATTAAACAGGTTCTGCTACATCGAATGAATGCAGTTATCCCACATGCAAAAGCCCGCATCTCGTGGTCGTGCGGTAGCGTTCTCGCTTCCCACGCCCGGGTTCCCCGGTTCGATTCCCGGCGGGGTCAGGGATTTTCTCTGCCTCGTGATGGCTGGGTGTTGTGTGCTGTCTTTAGGTTAGTTACGTTTAAGTAGTTCTAAGTTCTAGGGGACTTATGACCACAGCAGTTGAGTCCCATAGTTCTCAGAGCCATTTGCACCATTTGAACCACATGCAAAAGGGATCTTCAGAGTTACTAATAAAAAACAAAGCTAGTTAACATTTTGAAATATTTTCCTTTCTGGAGAAAATTTGGATGCAAAGCACGCATACCGCAACGGTTTCGTAAACATCAGTGCCGAAAACTGACGACGGACTACAGAATGTATTTTAACAGCGTCTTCACGAGAAACAATTTCTCGTTCGTTGCCAATCAAAAATGAACAAATTTGAAGTCTCTTGATGAAATTATTACCTTAGCTATAGAAATAAAAGTTGCATAATATTTGTTACAATAATAAAATTAATAAACAGCTAAGTAACATTAATTTAATAATAGTTCATACAAATACACGTGCCATTTCATCATATTACATTTCAAACGTAATATGTACGAAATAATGTGGCTAGTGTTGAAAAACATGTAAATTAAAAAAAAAGAAAAGTGAGAATTGTACAGCAGTCCAGCGATTTTGGAGACTGAACGCTAACCAAATGGCTCCCACCATCTTGTGCTCAGGGTCGCAACGCACCGGTACATCACTGACACGTAAAACTTCTCTTGGGATTTTCTCGAAATCGCCTAAATAATACGTCTTACTACTTACACATTATTTTCTCCTAATGGGCTATTAAAAGCCTGAAAAGATTGAAGCAAATTCGTGAGCAGACGTTCGTGGCCTCTACTTGTGAGAATACCGTGAAGCAAAATAGCTAGTCCTCCCAAAGCCGTGCTTACTATCGCAGTGGCGACCAATGACGCAGTGGCATGGCGTAATCTTTGTTCATCATAGTCCAATCACGTCTGACCTTGAAGCGTTTGTCACTATTGAAATCAAACTTCCGTTAATTGCTAAAAAATCACTTGCAATGCGATTCCAAACATTTCCCTTTGCGGTATCTGTTAAACTACTAATTAAGCCTATACGTTACCGAGAGTCGGCCGCCACCAGCGACATGATCTGCTCTCGGCCAACCATCCCTATGATCGCCCCCGAACAAGGGGCAACTGCCACTATCAGTAAACAGTTCTCCAACTGTGACGTCAGATACGTCTTCCTAGATAAGGTAAGGAAAACACGTTTGCTTGTACTGAATGTGACAAATGCTTATTCACATTCGGATCAGCTATTACGAGAATTTTTTTAATGTATATTTACCTTCCAAACAGTACAATTATTGCCATACTATTTTCGGTCCCTCCCATTTCAGGGACATGTACGAGCTCATTCCTCAGGGCAGTGTTAACTTCATCTTACTTTCCATCTTAGTTTCCTTTTCACAAGATGTGTAGCCATACACCAACCTTGTACAAGGCTTGAGCTACGTTGGAACCTTCATGTGCTACAGCTTCGGCCAATGCTGCACCGGTGTTCCCCACGCCATTTTCCCTCGTACCTTACATTGCCGTAATTACATTCTTCTGCTTCAAAATCATTGAAATGGAACGGTAAGTTCGATTTATATGCGGTTTGCATCAATGAACTGGCCATTTTTCACTGCATATTCTCAAACCTGATAAACAATAATTTATTCTTCCATTAACTTATGTTCTGAGGTAACGACCGTCGGCAGAGAAATGAAATATCACAGACACGTCCCAAGAAAAATTCTGAAAATTTAGTACGTTGGTAAGATAGGAAACGAAGAATCTTTTCGCACAGTAGGGGAAACAAACATACGGAACACGTTAATTAGAATTCACGATTTAAATATGACAAACTAGGCCTTTTTTTTAAGTTTAGCACAACACATTTCCAGATTTCACTCTCGTTTCCCGAAACGTATTGCTGTAAGCAGAAGAAAATACGTAACTGAGCCTTTGTTCATTGTTTGAGCTATGGACGACACAGGTGCAGGCTTTCCAAAAACATCGACTACGATGAATGAAATTAAGTAGGGCAGCGACAGAGGACATGTTTAAAAAATTAGGTAGTAATGTCCATGGCACTACAGGGAGCAGAAACTATGGGGAAGGGCAGAGACTAAAATATACACAACAAATAATTCAGGGTGTAGAGTGCTATGTCTGATATCAAGAGTTTGACACATGGTAGGACCCATGGTGGATAGCTATAAGACACTAAAATGATCAATAGCTGAAGAGAAAAAGACTTCACGAGAGATACTCCAACAAGAGAACATATACAAATGTAAATATATGATCTTAATGACATTGACAGCTATGTAGAGGAGGCAAAATAATGCAACATATAACTTTGTTTGTGCCCAATTTCGCTTTTAAAAGAGTAAAGGATAATTTGGGATCTTATGTTTGGAGGGGATATCTTCTAAATTGTGATCTGTAAGAAATTATTTTCATGTAGACGTTGATATCTAATTCACATTCCAGAGAACTGTATAATTAACAACTTTTGTAATAATTTGAAATTCTGTAAAATATCCCACCACCATTAACTAATTTTGAAAAATAATAGCTTAAGTCAGAATGTAAATTAAATAAGCTTTCAAGCCACATGCATCCATGTGTAATAAAGCTGACTGTGTAAAATGTGTCGCAGGAGTATTTTCAACATATTTATTTAAAATATATGAACTTTTAATATTATTACAACTATTTACTTTACATATATTTATTTTACTTTTTTTTCTCACATACAGTCTTCTAACACAAAAAGCCGCATACGGTTGCATCCGTGCCATCGAGACATTTTAGGCTCATCAAATGAACTAATTTCTTGTGCTCGGATACGACGTTCAGATCGGTTGTTGCACACTGACCACTCCAAGAATTAACAACAATACACATCTTTCTCCTTCACTGGGAAAGAATACACCTTTCAAAAATCTTTAGACCATATTTAATCATAAGTTAACCAGATTTCGATGCCATCTCGAATTCTCGGTCCAGATGGGTTGTTGCACACTGACCACTCCAAGAATTAACAACAATACACATCTTTCTCCTTCACTGTGAAAGAATACATCTTTCAAATATCTTTGACCATATTTAATCGTTAGTTAACCAGATTTCCATGCTATCTCGAATTATCGGTCCAGATGGGTTGTTGCACACTGACCACTCCAAGAATTAACAACAATACACATCTTTCTCCTTCACTGTGAAAGAATACATCTTTCAAATATCTCTGACCATAATTAATCGTTAGTTAACCAGATTTCGATGCTATCTCGTATTCTCGGTTCAATCTCACCATTAGTTTTTTATAAAACAATAAAAAGACGGGTGATCAATTTGAAAAGCTGGTCTGAGTGACGTACCCGAGGACAATAATCTTGTTCACCTGGTGATCTCAAATGGAACATGCCCCATAAACAGCTTTCGATGTTGGAAGAACTTCGTTTGAAGATTTCCTAGTTCACTTAAAATTTTGTGACGTCAGTCTCCTCTTTAGACACAATACAGTCAAGCAGCAATCACTGGTATACAATCATTTCTCTTCGCTAAGCCTCACTGATTTACTGAAATATATCTCATACAAATCAGGATATTTAGAGGAAAACCCGCGATAGTTTGAAATCCTGCGGAATTTTATTTTATATTTTGTTTTCCGTCCAGTGTGTTACGTGAAGAAATTCCGTACATTTTATGTGCATAATGTAAAATCGTCCTATTTTGGGCATTTGTTGACATATTATCACTACTGCAATGATTTTGTACCATAATAATGAGCTACATATTGTATGTAATAGACGAAACACAAAAAATGGATGTAAAACGCGGAAGTAACAATTTAAAATATGAAACAAACATAATTAAATTAAGTAATTAGAGTAATAATGAAAATCTCGTGTTTTAATTACCTATGTAGAAATTATTCCAGCAGCGTAATGTGTTTAGCTTATTTTCCCCAAATAGTATTTCAGAAACCAGCTTCAAATGGATATATGTGTCTTACAAGCTTCTTCAGTTAACGTCGTAATAAGAGTTTTCACTCTTAGAAATTAATTAATTTCGAATTATTACAACAGTTGATTGCACAGTTTTCAAGAACAGTAATTACATATCAGCTGTTATATGAAAAAGAATTTATACGTCAGCGTTTCCAAGATATTTGCTCTAAATCTAATATGCCAAAGTACCTTTTTGTGTGTATTTTATCCCTTAAAAGTGAAACTGGGCACAAACAAACAAAAAATACGTATTGTATTATTTTGCTACCTATACATGCTCGCCAAGTTTCATCAGGATCGTTTACATCCGCTTGGGAATTTTCCTTGTAAGAACACTTTATCTCTCACCTCACAACTTAAACGTAATAGTGCGAACAATTTCCCTGACTTGCAGAGTGCACAATATTTAATTTTTAGAACATTTTCCAACATGAATTAGGAGAAACAATGGCCTAATTTTCTCTCTGAAACATCTTGAGGAGCTACTTGACTGAGAGATAGCACCTCCGGTCTCGAAAACTGACAAATGACTGGGAGAGTGGTGTGCTGACCACATGCCCCTCCCTTTCCATATCCAGTGACGCCTATAGGCTGAGGAATGGCAAGCGGTCGGTCAGTACTGCTGGATCTTCCGAGCCGTGTTCGAATGGAGCTTTATTTTTCCCTGAACGTGATTTCAGATTTCTCTTTACTTGGGATTCTAGAGATACTGAAAGAAGTATAAGGTACACGTAAACTTCAGTAGGAAAATATATGTAACCAAAAGCATGTCAAAAATAAATAAACAATGTAAGAATATTCGATTCCACATGATCTTACTGTGGAAAAACCATTGACGCACGAACAGACTGACTCCGTCACATTCACGGAACTTACAGTAACATGTGGAGAAACGGACAAAGTTAGAATTTATCGCACCGACTTACCCATCATCACACTAGACCTATAATTTTCCATTAAGCCACTTTTCATTGCTTTCATGTATATGTAAGTATAAGAAATTGCGACGGATGTACTGTAGATGAAACAACATACATTCTTTTGTATACGAAAGACGTAAATAAAAATGTGGAAAACAACACTCACTTAGCCATTCTCCCTCCCCCAATTTTAACGAACATACATAATTACGAGCACATGTTTGTGGGGCGCCTGTCCACGTAGATTTGGAATCACGGCGATTATAGCTGTTTAACCAAAGATGTTTTTAAATGTCATTGCAGAAACCTAAATTGATGTTCTGCGTGGATCATCGTTTTGATTCATCTAAAACACGAGTCAGGAGGTGATCGTTACATTGTTACTAAAGTGGTCAGAATAACATGTGACTCATTTACTCATCTAAATGAAAGCTTTCGTGCTTCAATTACACCTGGCAAAACGCAAATAATGTATTTTTCCTTGTATAAACAGTAACAGAACGTAGTTGAACGAAAATACGTAAATATTATCGTGAAGGCTACATTGCAAGCATAAGTTTAATATAATATCTCCTACAGATGACTTTAGGGACTCAACGTTGCCTGCTAAAAATATTGCTCTTACGAAATGTAAATGCACATGTAGATTAGGCTGGGCTATAGATGAATATCCCGTAGAAATTTGTGCAGTAACTGATGGATTGTAAATAGGGGAACCATCCAGTTTGTAACTAAGAAGTGTTCGTAAAAAGATATTATTGATGTACAAGGGAGAGGATTCATAGTTGTAATATAAGTGCATAGGAATGAATACTGATGTCTCATTCGACGATTCAAGAGAAACATCTAATCACAAAAATACTAGAAGTCTATTACTTTATTGTTTATCCAGCCACTGAATATATATTTGTGTACGGACACATCATTTGCTGCAAGTAACGTTATCAACCAGATTAGATTATTGCTGAATGTGCTGCTCAAATATATGAAGATTACATTGTTTGACGATGGGCCGTCTTTTACGTCCCATTCATTTTGAAAGTCCTTGGGGGTCGATGCTTGTGTGTGTATGTGAATGGGAACGGTGGTCGATGGGAATTGCTGACATCAATTTCGTTGGAAGACACTGGAGGATGGTAAATGGTCTGCAGCTTTTTATTCCAATGTGGACTGCAGTGGTTCGATAGTATCCTAAATTGGTGATTGTAGATTCCGAAAATGATGTGTCATTTCACCCCAACAATGAGTAAACTAGTACTGGATATTTGCTACCGTGTCGATGATAGCAGATGAAAAAGAGAAAGAGAGAGGGAGAGAGAAACACAAAAAAAAGGTACGCTACCATCGCATGACTGTCGCCGCAATCATAAGTTTCGCCGACCGTGTGAGCTACAGTTAAAAATGAAGTCGCAGACCATCGTTGGCTGGGGAGCACTGAATGTTCAGCCGTCTTATCGGAAACATTCGCTCCTAATGCACAATGGCTCCCCTCTTTCGCAAGGGAGTGCCATGTTTTAAGTGTATTTGTCCAGAGTACGTGCTTGTGGTGAGTTTGTGTAGAAATTAATAGGATGTGTTGCTGACGAAGATTTGACAGAGAAGAGAGAGGAAGAAACCCTGTGCCTAAGTGTAGCCTACTCTTCTCCAACAACACCTAAGAGGCTACCAGCCGTCACCTCCACACAGTAAGTCTGATGGATCACTATGGACAATGTCATATTGATCGCTTCATGACTGTGGAGAGCATCGAAATACATTTCAGGTAACTACAGTAAAGTGTTACCATAATGAGCCTCTCTATGACGGTGATGTACAGGTGATGAAAATTTATTGTAGCACATGGTGATCTCCATTCGGAAAAACGCATATGACATGGTGCTTTTTAAAGACTGACAGATCGGACGATGTAACTTTTTTCTGTAAATCGGTGAGTTTTCACTCATAGCAGCACTGAACCTTACTCTTTACATGAACTAAAATTAGAAGATTTTCACTATAAGTTCACGTCTTGATGTTTTGTCCAAACTGCGTCCCTTGGACGTACGTTATGCTCTAGATGTGCAGACACTGCAGTGATTTTCTAACTAGAGGCTACCCTCTTTTACGTCCTTTCTTCTCTATTGGTATCTTTTGATTTCTTTACAAGCCGAGGAATATTTCCATTAATTGGCAAGTCAGCCATGACACGGCAGTTGTGAACAACTTAAAATAACGAACTAGTATCGATGATGAACGAAGTAAGGCTGACAGTCCAATATCACTGGATCGTCCTACATGGCAGTGGTTAAGTACAACATAAAACACCTCTACACATGTTACGGTGTAATGGACAACGAACGATTGCATTTTACGGATAATACAGAACTGGATTTTGTGTCAAGGTAATGTTGTAATGCGGAGCTCATGTACGATGGGCAACAGAATATGATAAACAATTGTGGCGAATGGTAAGCGAACAGCTTGCCTGTGTTGTTATGGATCAGTGTGGAAGTAAATGGAGGGGCAGCAATTGGTACAGAGTCAGTGAGTAGTTCTGGAAGCCTGGCAGAGAAGAGACCGAGCTTAACTTCGTCCTCGTCTCAGAAAATAGAGAGTTAACGGTTTTTGCCCTGTACGTCTGTCTTTGCTACCATGCAAGTTACTCCCTAATGTCCTTTCTTCTAGTCAGTGTTCACGGGTTAAAGAGATTTTTAATCAAAGTAACAACACCCAACTCGAAGAATATAAGTGTCACTCACCACCATTCCTGTTGACAGTCGCCGGCCGGAGTGGCCGAGGGGTTCTAGGCTCTTTAGTCTGGAACCGCTCGACCGCTACGGTCGCAGGTTCGAATCCGGCCTCGGGCATGGATGTGTGTGACGTCTTTAGATTAGTTAGGTATAAGTAGTTCTAAGTTCTAGGGTATTGATGACCTCAGATGTTAAGTCTCATAGTGCTCAGAGCCATTTGAACCATTATTTTGTTGACAGTCATATTGTTGAGGCCCCATGTATTTTCCTTAATGTTTTTATCTGGATTTGGAGGTTCTGACGTCATACAGTGATCTGGAACTATAATGTTTATCCACAGTGTGGCAGGAAATGAAAATTCAGAGTACATCGGCAGGCTATCTATGTAAATGCCCAGGAAATATCCCCTTCTACTCTTTACCGGTCTTCTCTAGAAGTTTACGTCTAGATTTTCCGAATTCGTTTCGTATCCTGTCCCTCTCTAATGTAAAGTATCACGCATCTCTAACTCCAACCTTCCATCGATTTGCTGGAGGCTAAGTAAAAAAATTAAATAAGAGACATACAACTATAAATGAAGTATGGTGCGAAGGCTGACCTGCATAACATACTGATCAACCTCTTACACACGGTTTAATTAGCACATAAACGTATTTCGTCTGAATAGTTCTGACACTAACGGAAATGAAAAAAATTGTTCATATATGGACGTGTCTCAGCACGTCATTTGTCGTTTAAATTCATCTATGGAAGCGTGGTGGATGTTTGATGGATGAAACTGGCTTTATATAGCAGGAGGATACTATTTAAATAATTCTACCCCCTGAACTGTGAATACCAATTGTCATGTGACATTTCCTGTCATTAGCTGACTCAGTGGACAAGCTCTGAAAGCCAACAAAGGAATAAATAAATGAATAAATAAATAACGGAGTTGACTGTGTAGCGGCCAAGGTGAATAAAGTTTGAGTGGTGTGGTTTTGGGTCTAATCTGTTTAATGGTCACACCAAATACTTTGTTTTCAGTGATTATATAATGAATATTATTATAGAAACGTTTGACACATGTGTTTCCCATCTCATCACATGCAATTAATCATTTAAGTTTTATATATAGTAATTAACAGTAACATAGAATCAAATCTTCATTGGGTGATTTTATCTCTGTTGAGAAACCAGAATAGTGGAACACACAGGGTAGAATATCATGACGGATTTAGGCAGTCATCATGAATAATTTCAAAGGTGACACCGACGTAACGAAGTCAGACAGGAATATAAATCAAAAAGTAACACATGCATCGAAATATCAATGGTCAATGCCCATAATGCACTGACGTGCAAGTCAAAGTATGGAAGCAGCTTTCACACGACGTCTCACTGCCAAGTAATAGTGCTGGATGAAATTTGGGCCATACATAGAAACTACTACTATTCTGTAACAATGAAGGTAGGTGAAAAAATACACAGCCAGGCGAACAGAAATGATACTTTTATTCAAAGAGAATAATCACACTGAAGTCACCGCGATTTATTATGACTGTCTCCTGGACATTTAAAAAGGCGGGACGTGTTTCTCAACCACAGACGTCAATACATGCTCAGGAAGTGCTCCCATGTTGACCACAACGTTGGTAGGACGTTCCATTCCTCGACTAGCGCTGCTGACAATTGCTGGATGGTCGTTCGAGCATTTGGATATGCTGCACTACATCTGCGCAACACATCGCACATGTGCTCGATGAGTTCTGAGTAGGGGGCACTGCCAAGATTGTCCGTTCGTCTTGTATTCTGTCGTTCCAAGAGCTTACCCATCCGCGCAGTTCGATGTGATCACGCATTGTCATGCGTACAAATGAAATTGGGGCCGAATGTACTGAGGAAAATACCACACATATGGAAGGAGTGCAGTTTCGCAGTTACATTACCTGGTGACTGTGCCGTGTTCAGAGTTTTGAATATCAGTACAAAACCAAAACGATCGTTTTCGATAATGGTCTTGGATGCATTAATGGTTCCCACGCCTCGCCATATCAGGGTACGTAATGCACCCACAAACGTTGTCAAACATTATCTTTTTGGTGGTCCAGGTGTCATGTTGCGGGGAGGAGTAATGTTGGATAAGTGTTCCGGTCTGCAAATCTTCGAACAAGGTGTACTCGCCGGTAAACGCTATTGTCATGCACTCATTCTCCGTGTGCGTCCTTTCAGAATCGCATGCCGCCCTGTATTCACTATTATGAATGACAATGCTTGCCTTCGTCGAACAGTGCATGAAGAAGAGCCCTTTGGAACCAGAGTATATTCGGGAAAATGGACTGGCCTACCATTTTGTCAGACTGAAATGTCGTGACAGTACTCACGACTCCAGAGAGTACCGCATCACAATCTGTAAGCCGCACTGGAAACACTCGTATGGCAGCAGCTGTATGGGTTGACAGTACAAACTACACCGAGGTCCACCATGAGCCGCCGCTGGCAACCCACAGGCCTCACCTGTGTGGATAGCAATTTGGCGACGCCTCGTTAAATAGTGGAGCACTGAGCTACAGCAGACAGTTCTCTTCAGTGCATCGAGTCGTGTACAGTCTCCAGTTACAGCCGAGTCTATAAGCCACAGTGTTCGCCCGTCGTCTCCGAGACCTAGGCTCCGTAGGCATTGTAGACGAGCCCTGACGCTACATAGCCATCACTCAGAGGAACAGAGACATGACTATAATATTTTAGGGGACTTGAAAAGTTGATTATTTTTTCAGATCTAACAAACATCTTGCGCCGTGCTGCGGCTCGCGTTGGTGCTATTTGTAGATATCCACCCTCTGTTGCATGTCAGACAGTATCGTTTAGTTGGCATATGTTGTGTACATAGTTCCGCATAGTCAGCACGTACACAACTTTCCCACTAGAGTGCGCCCCACTAAGCACAACTGCGCAGGCGCAGCGCTCGTCCATCTCCGCACTACAAGATGGCGCTGCCTTAGAGATGGACCAAACTCTGCTTCCGCTGACCCGCGTATCAATATGTAACGCAGCCAACGAGATTGCTGCTAATGTAGAACCTTTTTTCCTCACGGATCACACTCGCGCAGTGATACCTGAACGCACGAGGTATTATAACGAGTGTACAGACCTCCGATTAGTCAGTCTGCATTTGTCTGGACCAGTCTGAATTAGTCTGTACCAGACTATAGTCAAGTTTCAGTCAGCACCTAATAAGATTATCATATTCCTGTATATAGCCATGAAGATAAATGTATAGACACTTTGTCAAGTATCAGAGATATGTGAGAATAAGATCAACGTAACAAGACCAAAGGAACTTAAGATTGTCAATTCTAAATAGCATCCAGAATCAAGTTAAGTAAATTTATGCTAGTTCTTATTTTAATAAATGTGTGTGAAAATCAAGTTCTGTTTAAAGTTGGTCACCATCAATCTGTTACTCTAAGCGTAAAGTGACATTTCTATCGTCTGACCTAACGGCAGAAGATAAACACGCCACAATAAGACCACGAGACATATTGATGACACTCGCCTACTTAGTTAGAGCGACAAGTCAAATAATCTGATGGTGTTTGTACGGAAGGTCTTACAGTACGCACACCACAGCGTTGCTTGTCTTCTTCTCGTGTTGGCTGGCGCCAGTGGGTTTCGCAAGCGTTGCCTGTTCGCTAGTGGCAGCAGCGGTGGTTATCGATACATAGTAGGGTTGTCCTATCTTTGGGGCGACTTCGTTGTTTTTACAGGTCTTGTGAGTGTCCCAGTTCAGTTGGGGACTGAGGAGGAGCCATGTCCGCACAGTGCGAAAACACACGGAGACAGCTGGTGGCGCGCACGAAGTGCCGAGTGGAAAGGGCTGCGGACACGAGAGTGCACGATCTCGTTATAAACTGGATCCAGCAAGCTTTAAGATGATTCCATTTCAATCCGAGTAAATAAGCCTCCACCACTGTGATATCTCACGATTCTCCTGTAACTTGGGTTTGAGTTGCTGCATGTAGTGCCGCTGAGGCTAAGAGCAGCGAGTGTAGTGCTTGGGGAAGGCGGATCTGATTATCTTTCCTCGACTTCTCATTACTATTTAACTGCTCTCAACTTGTTGCAATTTGTTAAGTTGAACCAGAGGTAATTTTTCTTGGCTGGTCGCTGCTAACGCCTCACTTACCTGACCTGGGGGTTAGTGAATGTAACGTTTCCTCGCCTTGCCTCTGGTGTCCGGTAAGGCGTGTAGCTTTGACGGCTTTTCTTGATTGTAGGGCAGTTGGTGATTCTTCTACTCTGGTGGCAGTGGTTCCTTTCTCATCCCAACGCTCTAAACAGAGTATTCCGGGGACATAGTGCAGACCGCCGGTTCCGGCTTTCGTGTGTTGTTCCATTCTTGCATTTGGTTCATTGGACGTCAGGTAGCTTCAGCAAGATTATCATTAGTCAATCGTTATGCTGCCACTAGTCTGAGTTACCATCTTGTGAAGTGAATGCAACTCTTGGCTGCCTGTCTGATCGCTCGTGAAAGTGTTTGTTGTCGGACATTCTCAGAGGTCGATTCCTGGAGCACCGTCTGTGACTGGTCCTTGTGTTTTATT
Organism: Schistocerca americana; assembly: GCF_021461395.2. Classification (NCBI taxonomy): domain Eukaryota; kingdom Metazoa; phylum Arthropoda; class Insecta; order Orthoptera; family Acrididae; genus Schistocerca; species Schistocerca americana. Next base: position 437,237,121 of record NC_060124.1, on the reverse strand, counting down.
ATTGTATTATTTATTTCCATACATTGTAATGCTTACATTAAAGGTTATGTATGTCTAGTTAATAGTTCCGGTGGCCTTCTGGAATACAATAGATTTCAACCATTTTTTGTTCGATATGATGGTACCCACAGTCTACAAGGATTGTTCCAATACCACTTGTTCCCTTAGATGCTTAGTTCACCATATCCAATTGGGTCGTGCATGTTGTACTAGCACGTAGTCGGTTTGTATGAAGTGCATTGGCTCTCTAACTTCTGCTTCGCTACTGTATCGAAATTCATGAAGTAAATACAGGAACACAGCGATGTCTTTCATGCCTAAAACTGCAAGCTTCTTTCTGTATCCTACCTGACAACTTTTTTGGGAAATTTTTATCAATCATGTCTGCACAAAAAGCGCGTCGAGAAACTAGTTCACCATCTTATTAAATATTGAATTGGATTGTAAAATTGTGACTCACCATGAGGCTTCATTATTAAAAATCCTAATATCACAGGCATCTGTTCCTCTTGGGCGCAGTACCCTTTTAAAAATGCCTGTATAAATTATTCATGAGTTCAGCATATGGCCACACTTACAGGCGTCATGGCTGCTGCTTCAACTCAGAGATGCGCGCAAATAAAATTTAGTTTGTAGCCCGGAGACCATGACCTTTCAAGTCTTGTAACGTAGCAAGTTATACCAAGAATTTACACCTTACAATGAAGTAAGCGATCTTAGAGTGTGGTCGGCCAAGGAGCCAGGAGAGTACGTTCATCTTACTCCCACGTCAGTGCAGCTGACGCTGTGCTGGCTGGGGCAAAGTGCTACTTACCATGCCATCGATTCACGTTACGCACACTCCTGATGAACCTAAAGAAATAGTATCAAATTTTATTCAGTCTTTTTCATACTCCATATACAGACTTGTATTGATACTACAACTGTGCTATAAAAACTCAGTTAATTACCTTCAGTTCTCTCAGAGATAGAAATTTTCACCTAAGAACCACGTTAACTTTTTTGGTATTACAGAACAGTGCTAAGGATTGTAATGTATTCAGCAATAATTTCATCTGAAACTATAGTGATAAAATGAGTTCGTATTCATATTTTTATAGACTTTTCTTTGCTTTAGTTACAATAGTGAGTGGTTGTTGTGGTCTTCAGTCCAGAGACTGGTTTGATGCAGGTCTCCATGCTACTCTGTCTTGTGCAAGCTCCTTCATCTCCGAATAACTACTGCAACCTACATCCTTCTTGAATGTGCTTAGTGAATTCATTTCTTTGTATCCCTTTACAATTTTTACCGTCCACGCTTCCCTCCAATACTAAACTGGTGGTCCTTTGATGCCTTAGAACGCGACCTATCAACCGATCCTTTCTTCTAGTCAAGTTGTGCCGCAAATTCCTCTTCTCTCCAATTAAATTCGGTACGTCCTTATCAGTTACGTGACCTACCCATCTACTCTTCAGCATTCGTCTGTAGCACCGCATTTCGAAAGCTTCTATTCTCTTCCTGTCTACACTGTTTATCGTCCATGTTTCACTTCCATACGTGGCTGAACCTTTAATCTGTATCTGATACTAACAAATTTATCTTCTTCAGAAATGCTTTCCTTGCCATAGCCAGTCTACATTTCTTATCCTCTCTACTTCGACCATCATCAGTTACTTTGCTCCCCAAATAGCTAAACTCATTTACTACTTTAAGTGTCTCATATCCTAATCTAATTCCCTCAGCATCACCCGATTAAATTCCACTACATTCCTTCAACCTCGTTTTGCTTTTGTTGATGCTCATCTTATATCCTCCTTTCAAGACACTGTCCATTCCGTTCAAATGCTCTTTCAGGTCCTTTGCCGTCTGTACAGGATTAGAATAACATCGGCAAACCTCAAAGTTTTTCTTACTTCTCCATGGATTTTAAACCCAACTCCGAATTTTTCTTTTGTTTCCTTTACTACTTGCTCAGTGTACAAATTGAATAACATCGGGGATAGGCTACAACCCTGTCTCACTACCTTCTCAACCACTCCTTCCCTTTCGTGCATATCGACGCTTGTAACTGCCAACTGGTTTCTGTACAAATTGTAAATAACCTTTTCCTCCCTGTTTTTTACGCCTACTACCTTCAGAATTTGAAAGAGAATATTCCAGTCAACATTTTCAAAATTTTTTCTAAGTATACAAATGCTATAAACGTAGGTTTGCCTTTCCTTGATATATTTTCTGAGATAAGTAGTCTGATCAGTATTGCACCGCGTTGGTTGGTTGGTTGGTTGAGGTTTAAGGGACCAAACAGCAAGGTCATCAGTCCCTTGTTTCAAATATGCGCCATTCCGCTAATGGGACAACTCAGTAAAGTCAGAACAATAAAACGGAAAAAGGGTAAAAACGTAAAAAGGCAGTCATGTTGTCATTGGTAAAAAACAAAATGAGGGAAGTCGGCAAGAGAACGAACCCAACACTATGCTGAAGCAGCATAGGCAAGACCACCTGTGACCTAAAAGGTACAACTGCTATAATCTAGAAAGTACGTATAGGAATAGAAAGACTAGCCAAGCCTTAAAAACAAAGGGTAAAAATAGAGTAAAATGGGAAGAAAAGAGGAATTCGGTCAGGGAGGTGAATCAGGAATCTCTGAACACTGCTTACAGTGGGAGACACCCAAACACTCACCGCCCCGCCCCAACACCAGAGAGAGATTAAAAACCTTAAAACTGAGAATAAAAACCACTTTCCCGGAGGAAACCAAGAACCAGAGAGACTATCCGGGAATCGTCAGCCAACATCAAAGGTAAAGTGTGGGGGAGCCTGTACTTAGCACGCAGAGCCAAAAGAAGGGGGCATTCAACCAAAATGTGGGCTACTGACTGGAAGGCTCCACAACCACATAGTGGGGGTGGCTCATCACGCAAAAGAAAACCATGGGTCAACCGAGTATGGCCAATGTGGAGACGACACAGTGTGGTCGAGTCCTTTCGGGAGATGCGAAAGGAAGAACGCCACGGGCCTGGTGTCACCTTAATTGCACGAAGTTTATTAGACAGGGGAGTAGCCTCCCAAGAATTGGCCCATGACTGTGCGAAGTGGGATTTGATGTGAAGTCGTAAATCCGCTGCAGGAGGGGCTACAGAAAACGGGGGGTAAGTAACTGCTCCCCCAGCCAAACGATCAGCGAGCTCATTACCCGGGATACCCACATGGCCAGGGACCCAAAGGAAGTCAATAGAACAAGCATCACGGTGAATATCAACGAGATGGTCATGGATGGCAGAGACCAAGGGATGGCGCGAAAAACACTGGTCAATAGCAAGAAGGCCACTCATCGAGTCCGTGCATACCAAAACGCGGTTGTGTTGGGACTGTTTAATAAAGGTAAGGGCCTGGGAAATTGCCATCAATTCCGCAGTAAACACCCCACATGTAGGTGGCAGCAGATGACTTTCCGTTCCAACATAGGACGTGAAGGCATACCCAACACGATCAGCAGATTTAGAGCCATCAGTGTAAAAAACAACAGCATCCCGAAACTCCCACAAAATTTGGCGGAAAAAGGAACGGAACACCACCGGGGGGATGGAATCTTTCGGACCGCGGCGGAGATCCATCCGAAGTCGATGCCGAGGAACTAACCAAGGAGGGGTGGAGGGGAGGGAGCGAGGAAGACAGGACAAAGAAGGAAGCTGAAAATCACGGCAAAGAGACGCAAGGCGCAGCCCAACCGGTAAACCCGCCCGTGGGCGGGAGTCGGGTGGGCGACGTCCATGGTCTGGGAACAGGATAGAATAGGAAGGATGAGTGGGAGAGGAACGGATAGTGAGTGCATAAGACACCAGAAGCTGGGACCGCCGAACAGAAAGGGGGGGGGGGATCCCAGCTTCAACCAGGAGACTATCAACAGGGCTAGTAGGGAAGGCACCGGTGGCCAAACGGATACCACGATGGTGGACTGGATCCAGCACGTGCAGTGTGGAAGGAGCAGCTGAACCATAAACTTGACAACCATAGTCCAAGCGAGACAGAATTAGAGCACGATAAAGACGGAGGAGGAGGGAACGGTCCGCACCCCAAGAGGAGTGGGCAAGGAAGCGAAGGACATTGAGTTTACGGACACATCCTACCTTCAGGAGTCTGATATGGGGCAGCCAAGTGAGCTTGTTGTCGAAAAGAAGACCCAAGAAACGAAACTGTGGGACCACAGGCAATCGTTGTGCAGCGAGATAGAGCTCTGGATCAGGGTGGATCGTAGTACGGCGACAGAAGTGGACCACTCGCGATTTTAAAGGAGAGAACTGAAACCCGTGTGAGAGGGTCCATGCAGAGGCACGCCGTATAGCTACCTGGAGCTGCCGCTCTGCAGATGCCATCGAGGAGGAACTAGCCCAAATGCAGAAATCATTCACATACAGGGCAGGGGCGACCAAGGGACCGACAGAGGCCACAAGTCCATCGACAGCAATGAGGAAAAGAAGGACACTCAGAACCCTGTGGGATGCCCGTCTCCTGGGTCCATGGAGAACTAAAAGCAGTACCAACTCGAACTCTGAATGACCGATGGATCAGGAACTGGCGGATAAAAATCGGGAGTGGGCCCCGAAGACCCCACTGATGAAGGGTAAATAGGATGTGATGGCGCCAGGCCATGTCATAGGCCTTGCGAAGGTCAAAAAACACTGCAACCAAATGGCGGCGCTGGGAAAAAGCTTGCCGAACTGCGGATTCCAAGCGAAGTAAATGATCGATTGAAGACCGTCCCTCTCGAAGCCACACTGGTAAGGCAACAATAGATCCCGAGATTCGAGGACCCAATTGAGCCAACGGGCTACCATCCGTTCAAGTAACTTACAAACAACATTGGTCAAACTAATTGGCCGATAGCTGTCAACAGATAGGGGGTTCTTACCAGGCTTAAGGACAGGAACCACAATGCTATCCCTCCACTGAGAAGGGAAGTCACCCTGGAGCCAGATACGGTTAAACACCCGAAGAATATGTTGCCGTTGTGGAGCACTGAGATGTTGAAGCAGTTGGTTATGAATGGAATCTGGGCCAGGGGCCGTATCATGAGAAGAAGATAGAGCAGAAAGAAATTCCCGTTCAGTAAAAGGTTCGTTGTAAGATTCAGACTCACAAGGGGTGAAACATAAGATGGAAGCTTCAGCCAGCTGTTTTTGATGAAGGAAAGCAGCTGGATAGGAGGCTGACGCTGACGCCACTGCAAAATGGGTCGCAAGATGTTCTGCAAGAACTAATGGGTCCGTACAAATGCCATCTGGGAGGTGAAGGCCTGGGAGGGTGGACTGCCGATGGCAACCTTGGAGAGAACGAAGTGTAACCCATACCCGTGACAGAGGGACAGTAGAACCAAGGGAAGAAACGAATCGTTCCCAACATATCCGCTTACCCTGTTTGATTAAATAACGGGCTTTAGCACTGAGGCGTTTAAAGGTAGTAAGGCTGGCTACGGATGGGTGCCTCTTAAAGTGTTGCAAAGCTCGACGGCGATGACGGATGGCAATGGCAATGGCCGTACTCCACCACGGGACTTGCCGGCGACGAAATGGTCCAGAAGAGCGCGGGACAGCAAGGCTAGCAGCGCGAACAATCGCGTCAGACACGTCACGTCGGACGTCATCAATACAACCCGACAAAGAGGGAGAAAACTCGACCTGTGCAGTGTATAGAGGCCAATCGGCGCGGTGGAAAGACCAACGAGGTAACCTGTCCATCGGGGAGCGGGAAGGGAGCGTGATAATCAACGGGAAATGGTCACTATCACAAAGGTCGTCGTGTGGCGACCAGTGTAATGAAGGGAGGAGAGAGGGAGAAGAAAGAGAAAGATCAATGGCAGAAAAGGTACCATGACCAGCACTGAAATGAGTAGGGGAGCCATCATTAAGAAGGCACAGGTCGTGGTCTGCAATAAGTTGGTCTATAAGAAGACCTCGTCTAGATGGAAAGGCACTGCCCCACGATGGATGATGAGCATTAAAATCCCCAAGGAGGAGGAAGGGAGGAGGAAGTTGCTGAAGAAGGGTGGTTAAGGCAGCAGGTGTAAGAGTCCTGTCAGGAGGGAGATAAAGATTGCAAACTGTGACTGCAGAGTCTAAGTGGACCCTAACAGAAACCGCTTCCAATGTAGTTTGGAGAGGAATCCATGTGCTAGCAATGTCTGTACGGACCAACGTACAAACGTCACTAGAAGCCCGCAAGGGTCTGACCCGATTTCGACAGAAAACACGGAACCCACGGAGGGTCGGTGAGTGAGCATCAGTAAAATGAGATTCCTGGAGAACCACACAAGCTGCAGAGTAGGACGAAAGAAGGGATTTCAATTCCGGAAGGTGACTATAGTATCCATTACAATTCCATTGGAGAACCACAGAACGATCTTTAAATGAGGGCTGAACACGCTAAATCCAGTCATACCGCCAGGTCCCCCCCGTCACCGGCAAGGAGGGGGCGGCATCCATGAACGACAGGTCAGAATCCGGTTGTGAAGTCGGGGAAGGGACCTCCGGTGACACCAGAGGCTCTTTGTCCCGGGACTTATGTTTCTTCTTCTTTTCAGGCTGAGATCGAAGAGGGCTGTGTGGTGTGGCATAAAGGAGCCAGCTGCAGCAAGATCAGGAACAGAAAGAGACCGGGGGCCGACAGACCGCGGCTCTCGCGGTCGCCGCACGGCAGCAGAACTTTGACCTGGAAGGTGCCGGGAAGGGGCATCCCGGGAGAGGCGCCCTTGACCGGCAGACGCCGGACACTTCTCCAGCTGGGGAGGGGGAGCAGCGCCCATAGGAGAAGGTGTGGGAGCCGCAGGGGAGGGGGGGAGGAGAGGGGTCTGGGATGGGGGTAAGGAAGGGGGAGGAAGGGGTGAAGATGTAACCAAGGCGTAACTAGATGTCATGGACACAGGGTGCAGTCGTGCATATTTCTTACGGGCCGCTGTGTAGGTTAAACGATCGAGGGACCTATACTCCTGTATCTTTTTTTCTTTCTTATATACTGGGCAATCTGTTGAACGTGGAGAATGACTACCATGACAATTTACACATACAGGAGGGGGAACGCATGGACTCATCTCATGGAGTGGACGTCTACAGTCACCACAGAGAGGGGCCTGGGAACAGCGAGAAGACATGTGGCCAAAACGCAAGCACTTAAAACACCTCGTAGGAGGTGGGATATACGGCTTTACATCACAGCGATAGACCATAATCTTAACTTTCTCAGGGAGGGTATCCCCTTCAAAGGCCAGGATAAAGGCATCAGTATCAATATGATTATCTTTAGGACCCTCCTGAACACGCCGAACAAAGTGAACACTCCACCGTCCGAGATTGTCCCGAAGTTCCTCATCAGTTTGAAGGATGAGGTCCCTGTGAAAAATCACACCTTGTACCATATTTAGAGACTGGTAAGGGGTAATGGACACAGGAATTGTGCCAAGATGGGTACAGGCACGAAGGGCCACAGATTGGGCAGCTGAAGCAGTTTTTATCAGCAATGAACCCGACCGCATCTTGCTCAGGGAGTCCACTTCGCCAAACTTGTCTTCAATGTGTTCCACAAAGAATAAAGGTTTGACACTGGTGAAAGTATCTCCATCAGTCCTGGTGCAAACTAGATAACGGGGGAAAGCTTTTGCCCCTAGACGACGGACCTGATCCTCTTCCCAGGGGGTAGCCATGGAAGGGAAGGCTGAAGGGGCAAGAGAAGCAACACTTGAGGAATCAGTTCCACGCAGAGAGATGGCCGCAGAAGAACGGCCAGAGTTTTGGACCCATATGCGTTTCATCTGCATAGCGTCCGCCCTGATACCACCCACTCCAATCAGGGGCTCTCCTCACGGGCGCCACTCAGCCACAGCAAGGGCCGTCTGGCACGGCGGCCATTGCCGGGAGTTCCGATGCTCCAGGATGACGAGCAACCACTCCAAGGCATGCATGAGGAGGTCACAGCTCAGGTATCAGAAGTGTGATCCCTGTGTGTTCAGGGGGCTCAACCAAAAGTGTACATAGCGACCCCACCATACGGGCTGGCTACCGTGCTGGCTATGCACCCTAGCATCAGAGAACGACGTGAAAGAAAAGGTGGAATGTACTAGGAGGGCGCACGTCGGAGACACTAGGTAAGGTGCTCTTCCCCAAATGGCTCACACTACGGAGGAGAAATTTTGTAATGGAGGTCAAACCCCAGAGGGGGACCAAGGAATGCCAAAAGGAGGAGATGATGATGCAACAAAGCCGGAGTGTAAAACCAACAGAACCAGGAGGATAGCGGGGGCCAACATAAGCCAGGACACCAATAGAGGGAGAGGAGAGGGCGAGGGGAAAGGAGCATGGAGGGGAAAGGAGGGGAAGGGAAAGAAAATGCAGCCCGGGACAGAAAGAAGGCTGCAATGGCTCGGGGCCCCCTGCTCGCCACGCACATATCCACAAAAGAGTTGGGGACCCCCTGGGGGGATTACCCCGCGTGTTACGGCATTTCTACGGAATCCACACTGATCTTCGTCGAGGTCGGCTTCTACCACTTTTTCCATTCGTTTGTAAAGAATTCGTGTCAGTATTTTGCACCCATGACTTATTAAACTGATAATTCGATCATTTTCACACCTGTCAACACCTGATTTCTTTGCAATTGGAATTATTACATTCTTCTTGAAGTCTGAACAAATTTTGGTTGTCTCATACATTTTGCTCACTGGATGGAACAGTTTTGTCATGGCTGGCTCTCCCAAGGCTATCAGTATTTCTAATGGAATGTTGTCTACTCCAGCGGCCTTGTTTCTACTTAGTTCTTTCACTGGTTTGTCAAATTCTTCGCGCAGTATCACATCTCCCATTTCATTTTCATCTACGTTCTCTTCCATTTCCATAATATTTCCCTCCAGTACATCGACCTTGTATAGACCCTGTATATATTCCTCCCATCCTTCTGCTTTTCCTTCATTGTTTAGGACTGGGTTCCATCTGCGCTCCTGATATTCATCTAGGTGGTTCTCCTCCCTCCAAAGGTCTCTTTAATTTTCCTGTAGGCAGTATCTATCTTACCACTAGTGATATATGTTTTTTCATCCTTACATTTGTCCTCTAGTCATCCCTACTTAGCCATTTTGCACTTTCTGCCCATCTCATTTTTGAGACGTCTGTATTCCTTTCCGCGTGTTTCATTTACTGCAGTTTTATATTTTCTCCTTTCATCAATTAAATTGAATATCTCTTCAGCTACCCAAGGATTTCGACTAGCCCTCTTCTTTTTACCTACTTGATCCTCTGTTGTCTTCACTATTTCATTTCTCAAATCTGCCCATTCTCCTTCTATTGTATTTCTTTCCCCTGTTCTTGCCAGTCGTTCCCTAATGCTGTTTCTGAACCTCTCTACAAACTCTGGTTCTTTCAGTTTATCCAGTCCCATCTCCTTAAATTCCTGTGTTTTTGAAGTTTCTTCTGTTTTAATCTGCAGTTCATAATCGATAAATTATGGTCAGAGTCAACAACTGCCCCTGGAAATGTCTTACAATTTAAAACTTGGTTCCTAAAACCCTGTCTTACCATTATATTGTCTATCTGAAACCTTCCAGTGTCTCCAGCCTCTTCCGCGTATACAACCTTCTTTCATGATTCTTAAACCAAGAGTTAACTACGATTAAGCTATGCTCTGTGTAAAATTCTGCCAGGTGGCTTCCTATTTAATTCCTTACCCCCATTCCACATTCACATACTACTTTTCCTTCTCTTCCCTTTCCTACATTCTATTTCCAGTCCTCCACAATTATTAAATATTCGTCTCCCTTAACTATCAGAATAATTTCTTTTATCACATCATACATTTCTTCAATCTCTTCATCATCAGTGGAGCTAGTTGGCATATAAACTTGTACTACAGTGGTAGGCGTGGGCGTCGTGTCTATCTTGGCTACAATAATGCTTTAACTATGCTGTTCGTAGTATCTTTCCGCATTCCTATTTTTTTTAATCATTATTAAACCTATTCCTGCATTACGGTTGTTTGATTTTGTTTTTATAGCTCTGTATTCGCCTGACCAGATGTCTTTTCCCTCCTGCCAACAAAATTCACTAATTCCCACTATATCTAACTTTAATCTATCTCTTTCCCTTTTTAAATGAACCATGGACCTAGCTGTTGGTGGGGAGGCTTGCGTGCCTCAGTGATACAAATAGCCGTACCGTAGGTGCAACCACAACGGAGGGGTATCCGTTGAGAGGCCAGACAAATGTGTGGTTCATGAAGAGGAGCAGCAGCCTTTTTAATAGCTACGCGGCCAACCGTCTGGGTGATTGATTGATCTGGCCTTGAAACATCAACCAAAACGGCCTTGCTGTGCTGGTACTGCGAGCGACTAAAAAAATCGGAAACTACAGCTGTATTTTTCCAGAGGGCTTGCAGCTTTAGTCTGTGGCTAAATAATGATGGCGTCCTCTTGAGTAAAATATTCCGTAGGTACAATCGTCACCCAATCGCATCTCCGGGCGAGGACTACTCATGAGGAAGTCTTTAACAAGAGAAACAAACTGGCCTTCTACGGATCGGAGCGTGGAATCTCATATTCCTTAATCGGGCTGGTAGGTTAAAAAAATTTAAAAAGTTACAATAATAATCATTTTAGAATATTACTTAATTATGTTTCGTTATGTCAATGTTGGAGACAGACTGAGAGAGCGTATGGATGTCATACTTAAAGTCTGAATGGTTTTTTTTAAATTAAAAACTGTGTAAAATGTATGCGTGAGAGAGTTCTTGCGCGAATGTGTGTCATGTGATGTGGATGCAATGTCCATGTTTTGGTATAAAAGCAGCCAGAAGAAAAGTTAATTGTTAAATCAATAAGTATTTTACTTCTGGGGATATTTCGTACTTTATGGCTTTTTTTTTTTTAATTTAATTGGGTTCTGTGCATTCAAGCTTCTTTTAAAAGTTACTTCCTGTAATTCTTTGGGCTGACTTAGAAGTTACCAGGAGTACTGGAGGGTTGTAGGTGTTCCGATTGGCTGCCTAAATCATCAGTAAATAGGAATTACGTAGCACAACAACGGGGTCATCAGTGCCCGTTCCCAAAAGAATTGCTGACGAGTGCAGCTAAGATCTGTTAAACAAGGATCAATTCAAAGCCGATCTTTGCGAGAATTGTAAATGTTCAAATATCAAGATTGGACACAGCACTTCAAAACAGGTAGATAAAACTAAAAATAAAATTGCAGTACAAAACAGGTAAAAATAATTAACGGTGGCTGAGTGACCACTTACAAATAATGGGTGACCAAACCACTTTACAGCACATTAAGATCTCAATCCCAATATTTTGGGTAGAATTCCAGAGATCACACAAAAACGTAAACCTCTAGCGACACTCTCCTCATTATTAGTTAAAATAGAGGGCAGGTCTGGTGGTAAACTGAAATCTTCCCTCAAACCCGCATATAAAACACACTCAGATGAAAGATGTCGTATCGACAGCTGTGTCCCACATGTCTGACACGTTGGTGGCTCCTCACGACGTAACAGAAAACCATGTGTCAACGGACAATGTCCTATTCTAAGCCGTGTAAGGGCCACTTCCTCAGCTCGTCGTTGTCGGAAGGAAGTAAGCCACGGTCGGACAGAATCCTTCACCGCTCGCAACTTATTATCCCTCACTTACAGCCATTGAACCTCCCACCAACGCGAGTCACGAATGATGTTATTGCCTGCAGGGGGACAGAACAGCGAGCAGGAGGTGGGATGGAGCAAGCCTCCTTGGCAGCCGCGTCTGCAAGTTCATTTCCAGGAATCCCTATGTGCCCTGGAACCTAGCATAAAATTACATCCTTGCCCTGCTTTTGCAAGAGCAGGGGTGCGTCCTGCACTTCTTGCACCATCCGATCTGCTGGGTACATCTGTTCAAGAGCGTGTAGAGCACTTTGGGAATCGGAGCAGAATTTCGTGCCATGATGTCGTCTCATATGCTCTAATGCTTGCAGAATGGCAAACAGTTCTGCATAGTAAACTGAGAACTGCTCTGGGAGCCCTATCCTACGGACAGTATCGAGAAACACAGCAGAGCAGCCCATAAAATCCCCCTGTTTAGACCCATCCGTGTAAACAGTAATAAAATCTGAATGGCGGTCTGAAATCTCAGTAAATTTAATTTTAAAAAGGTGGTTCGGGGTACAATACTTCTTGTAAGCAGCCAGATCAAGAAGTAATCTCGGCCTTTGTAGTAGCCAGGGAGATCCCCTACTCCATCCCTGGTGGAGGACCTTAATGCCCTTCAGGTGTGCTCACTCGAGACTCTCCTTTGCACGGATGCCAAAAGGCTTTGTTGCCTTCGGACGGTGGCGGAAGAGACGTCCCAGTGAAGGCTGTGAAAAGGTGTTGGACGCCAACGAAAGAGGAGTGGACGTGGCCCTGTATGCTTGCCGTACCACGAGGAGAAGACGCCGAATGGACAGCGGAGGCTCTCCAGCCGCGACACCTAGACTGGCAATTGGACTCGTGCGATAAGCCCCCGTTGAAAGCCTAATACCCTCATGGTGAATCACATCCAACATTGTGAGGTACGAAGGTCTTTCAGATCAATGAGCTTGACATCTGTATTCGAGTCAAGGTCGCACAAAGGCTACATATAGTTGAGCAGACGTGCCCTGTCAGCGCCCCAGGACCTATGACACGCATTTAAGGACGTTTAAAGCCTTGAAACAGCGGACTGTTAGATCCTTTAGGTGTGGCAACCATGTGAGCTTCTCATCAAAAATAAGCCCGAGATATTTCCATAAAGGTGAGAACAGTGTCTCCTAGTTTTAAAACAGGGAGATTAAAAAGAGAACGGGAACGGTTAAAAATCCACACAAACAATCTTCTCCAAAGAGAATTTAAAGCCTGTAGTCTTAGACCATTCCTCCAATCGCAGGGTCGTATAAATGGACTGGGTTCTGAAATAAATAGTAAAATGAATAGGCTGGTTTCTGAAATCAGCGAAGGGTTTATTAAACAGTTATCAGAATGTGACGCGAAATGGAAGAATTTTAAAATATGAGACAGGGGGAAATGGATCATAGAATTTTAGGTTCGACAGTAACATATCCGCCGTCCGCGGATAGGAAAATCTGAGAGTGTGAGTTATAGCGTTTTTATTTAAACGAAAGTCTTTCTTCAAAATTTACAAAACAATATTCGTGAGGTAGGACTGATCCTCCAAGCCTACCAATCATAAACTGTCTGTAGTAACCATACAACTTCACCAAACCAAGCCACGGGCGTCTCGTGAAGAGCGGCGCGGAGTCCACGTTGCCGTCACCTGAGTCCGAGGACGAGTAGAGGCCCTGCGAGGATGGCTCCGCTACGCTGGCGGCGGTGGACGATGACGCGGCGGCTACGATGACACCAGTGGGCTCGCTCGGCGTGAACTGCCTCTCCAGATTATTTTTTTTTCTTCATCTACATCTACATTGATACTCCGCAAGCCACCCAACGGTGTGTGGCGGAGGGCACTTTACGTGCCACTGTCATTACCTCCCTTTCCTGTTCCAGTCGCGTATGGTTCGCGGGAAGAACGACTGTCTGAAAGCCTCCGTGCGCGCTCTAATCTCTCTAATTTTACATTCGTGATCTCCTCGGGAAGTATAAGTAGGGGGAAGCAATATATTCGATACCTCATCCAGAAACGCACCCTCTCGAAACCTGGCGAGCAAGCTACACCGCGATGCAGAGCGCCTCTCTTGCAGAGTCTGCCACTTGAGTTTATTAAACATCTCCGTAACGCTATCACGGTTACCAAATAACCCAGTGACGAAACGCGCCGCTCTTCTTTGGATCTTCTCTATCTCCTCCGTCAACCCGACCTGGTACGGATCCCACACTGATGAGCAATACTCAAGTATAGGTCGAACGAGTGTTTTGTAAGCCACCTCCTTTGTTGATGGACTACATTTTCTAAGCACTCTCCCAATGAATCTCAACCTGGTACCCGCCTTACCAACAATTAGTTTTATATGATCATTCCACTTCAAATCGTTCCGTACGCATACTCCCAGATATTTTACAGAAGTAACTGCTACCAGTGTTTGTTCCGCTATCATATAATCATACAATAAAGGATCCTTCTTTCTATGTATTCGCAATACATTACATTTGTCTATGTTAAGGGTCAGTTGCCACTCCCTGCACCAAGTGCCTATCCGCTGCAGATCTTCCTGTATTTCGCTACAATTTTCTAATGCAGCAACTTCTCTGTATACTACAGCATCATCCGCGAAAAGCCGCATGGAACTTCCGACACTATCTACTAAGTCATTTATATATATTGTGAAAAGCAATGGTCCCATAACACTCCCCTGTGGCACGCCAGAGGTTACTTTAACGTCTGTAGACGTCTCTCCATTGATAACAACATGCTGTGTTCTGTTCGCTAAAAACTCTTCAATCCAGCCACACAGCTGGTCTGATATTCCGTAGGCTCTTACTTTGTTTATCAGGCGACAGTGCGGAACTGTATCGAACGCCTTCCGGAAGTCAAGAAAAATAGCATCTACCTGGGAGCCTGTATCTAATATTTTCTGGGTCTCATGAACAAATAAAGCGAGTTGGGTCTCACACGATCGCTGTTTCCGGAATCCATGTTGATTCCTACATAGTAGATTCTGGGTTTCCAGAAATGACATGATACGCGAGCAAAAAACATGTTCTAAAATTCTACAAGAGATCGACGTAAGAGGTATAGGTCTATAGTTTTGCGCATCTGCTCGACGACCCTTCTTGAAGACTGGGACTATCTGTGCTCTTTTCCAATCATTTGGAACCCTCCGTTCCTCTAGAGACTTGCGGTACACGGCTGTTAGAAGGGGGGCAAGTTCTTTCGCGTACTCTGTGTAGAATCGAATTGGTATCCCGTCAGGTCCAGTGGACTTTCCTCTATTGAGTGATTCCAGTTGCTTTTCTATTCCTTGGACACTTATTTCGATGTCAGCCATTTTTTCGTTTGTGCGAGGATTTAGAGAAGGAACTGCAGTGCGGTCTTCGTCTGTGAAACAGCTTTGGAAAAAGGTGTTTAGTATTTCAGCTTTACGCGAGTCATCCTCTGTTTCAATGCCATCATCATCCTGTAGTGTCTGGATATGCTGTTTCGAGCCACTTACTGATTTAACGTAAGACCAGAACTTCCTAGGATTTTCTGTCAAGTCGGTACATAGAATTTTACTTTCGAATTCAATGAACGCTTCACGCATAGCCCTCCTTACGCTAACTTTGACATCGTTTAGCTTCTGTTTGTCTGAGAGGTTTTGGCTGCGTTTAAACTTGGAGTGGAGCTCTCTTTGCTTTCGCAGTAGTTTCCTAACTTTGTTGTTGTACCACGGTGGGTTTTTCCCGTCCCTCACAGTTTTACTCGGCACGTACCTGTCTAAAACGCATTTTACGATTGCCTTGAACTTTTTCCATAAACACTCAACATTGTCAGTGTCGGAACAGAAATTTTCGTTTTGATCTGTTAGGTAGTCTGAAATCTGCCTTCTATTACTCTTGCTAAACAGATAAACCTTCCTCCCTTTTTTTATATTCCTATTAACTTCCATATTCAGGGATGCTGCAACGGCCTTATGATCACTGATTCCCTGCTCTGTACATACAGATTCGAAAAGTTCGGGTCTGTTTGTTATCAGTAGGTCCAATATGTTATCTCCACGAGTCGGTTCTCTGTTTAATTGCTCGAGGTAATTTTCGGATAGTGCACTCAGTATAGTGTCACTCGATGCTCTGTCCCTACCACCCGTCCTAAACATCTGAGTGTCCCAGTCTATATCTGGTAAATTGAAATCTCCACCTAAGACTATAACATGCTGAGAAAAGTTATGTGAAATGTATTCCAAATTTTCTCTCAGTTGTTCTGCCACTAATGCTGCTGAGTCGGGAGGTCGGTAAAAGGAGCCAATTATTAACCTAGTTCGGTTGTTTAGTGTAACCTCCACCCATAATAATTCACAGGAACTATCCACTTCTACTTCACTACAGGATAAACTACTACTAACAGCGATGAACACTCCACCACCGGTTGCATGCAATCTATCCTTTCTAAACACCGTCTGTACCTTTGTAAAAATTTCGGCAGAATTTATCTCTGGCTTAAGCCAGCTTTCTGTACCTATAACGATTTCAGCTTCGGTGCTTTCTATCAGCGCTTGAAGTTCCGTTACATTACCAACGCAGCTTCGACAGTTGACAATTAGAATACCGATTGCTGCTTGTTCCCCGCATGTCCTGACTTTGCCCCGCACCCGTTGAGGCTGTTGCCCTTTCTGTACTTGCCCAAGGCCATCTAACCTAAAAAACCGCCCAGCCCACGCCACACAACCCCTGCTACCCGTGTAGCCGCTTGTTGCGTGTAGTGGACTCCTGACCTATCCAGCGGAACCCGAAACCCCACCACCCTATGGCGCAAGTCGAGGAATCTGCAGCCCACACGGTCGCAGAACCGTCTCAGCCTCTGATTCAGACCCTCCACTCGGCTCTGTACCAAAGGTCCGCAGTCAGTCCTGTCGACGATGCTGCAGATGGTGAGCTCTGCTTTCATCCCGCTAGCGAGACTGGCAGTCTTCACCAAATCAGATAGCCGCCGGAAGCCAGAGAGGATTTCCTCCGATCCATAGCGACACACATCATTGGTGCCGACATGAGCGACCACCTGCAGATGGGTGCACCCTGTACCCTTCATGGCATCCGGAAGGACCCTTTCCACATCTGGAATGACTCCCCCCGGTATGCACACGGAGTGCACATTGGTTTTCTTCCCCTCTCTTGCTGCCATTTCCCTAAGGGGCCCCATTACGCGCCTGACGTTGGAGCTCCCAACTACCAGTAAGCCCACCCTCTGCGACTGCCCGGATCTTGCAGACTGAGGGGCAACCTCTGGAACAGGACAAGCAGCCATGTCAGGCCGAAGATCAGTATCAGCCTGAGACAGAGCCTGAAACCGGTTCGTCAAACAAACTGGAGAGGCTTTCCGTTCAGCCCTCCGGAATGTCTTTCGCCCCCTGCCACACCTTGAAACGACCTCCCACTCTACCACAGGTGAGGGATCAGCCTCAATGCGGGCAGTATCCCGGGCAACCACAGTCGTAGTCCGATCAGGGGATGCGTGGGACGAGCTGGCCGTCCCCGACAAACCCCCATCCCGACCCCCACAGTGATGCCCATTGGCAACAGCCTCAAGCTGTGTGACCGAAGCCAACACTGCCTGAAGCTGGGAGCGAAGGGATGCCAACTCAGCCTGCATCCGAACACAGCAGTTGCAGTCCCTATCCATGCTAAAAACTGTTTTGCTAAGAACGTCTGAACTAATCTACAGAGAGCGCAAACAAATCGACAAAATTTAAACGGTTATTAAAATACAAGATTGCCTAGTAAATGCAGTAATGCTGCTACTTGCGCACTGCTGACACTGGTCGGCGGCGGAAGGAGACTAAGCGAAATTACACTATTCAGGTACTAAAACACGATGCTACACTCTCAAATACTATAATACGCCCGAAATTTATGAATTAAACAATGCAAGAACCAAAAACACGCAAAGAAATTAAGAATTAAACTATGTAACAAATGAGTGAGCTAGGAGTAAACGACTTGCTGCTCAGCTGCTTATCCAACGGCGGCAGGGAGCACACTGACTGCGACCAACCGACACTGGCCGTTCAAAACAAAACAGTAGACAAACGACTACGCGAATTTACACTATTCAGGTACTAAAACGCGATGCTACAACTCTCAAATACTATAATACGCTCGAAATTTATGAATTAAACAATGCAAGTACCAAAAACACGCAAAGAAATTAAGAATTAAACTATGTAACAAATGAGTGAGCTAGGAGTATACGACTTGCTGCTGCAGCTGCTTATCCAACGGCGGCAGGGAGCACCTTGGGTGTAGGTCTGGTCGTATCGGAGAGGCTGCTACACAGTTCCCACTCTCTGACGCTATCCCTCTGCTAACCGCCACGGGGACTTTCGGCTGCTCAGTTTCCTGCCTGGCCCGGTGCACCCCTCCTTAGCTAACCAGGTCACCCAAGACTCCTCTTAAGCGACCATATTGATGGCGATCTCAGTGCGGACGCTAGATCAACACAGGATGCTGAGAAACAGTACTCCCATCCTCAGACTATCCACTACACCCGGCCTCCAGGTCGCTGGATAACAGGAGCACGCCACGACTCTTTATTGTGATTTTAACACCTGAACAATCAGGTAGGCTGGCAGTGGCGTACTACGCCGCTCTTCAGCCACAGTGTTGACAATAACAGTACAATAATGGAGAAGTAAAATGAACATAGTGACGGGCAAAAAATGGTGGTCACAGATACACACAAAAAAAAAAAAACACGGAGCCGTTCACACTCGACACGGACGACACTGAAAACACGTTGACACGGCGCACATAGCACTGATGAGTCCGACGGCACAAGTGAACGTAGAAGCGGGACAGCGGACACTAAAAACATAAAACGACGTCACACACACGAGACACAGATGGCGATGACCTCCGGCGCGCGAAAGTCCACGTAGCGTGTGCGAGTCCGGGGACCTGCCAAGAGGGGAAGAAGGGTGAGGGCGGGTGGAGAGGGTGGAGAGGGGAGAACAGAGATGCCAATGGCTGAGGAGATGGGAGGAGGAGTAGAAGAACAGGGGAGGGGAGGCCCGGAGGAGGAGTGGTGAGAAGGGGAGGATGGATGGAGGTTGCCCAATGGAACAGATACAGGAAGAGGGAGGGAGGATCATAGTTGGTAGGAGGGGTAGATGGACGGGAGGAGGACATCATCAGGGAGGGGGAACCTCTCCAGGCTCCTGCGCCAGCCTAAATGCTGCTTGGCGCATGGATATGGCTGGCTCTATTTGCAGTCACGTGTCGAGCGGAAGGAAAGAGGTCCGCGGCTGTAGCGACCTCTTGCGGCGCCGTGGACGCCTCCTGGTGGTCTCTGGGAAGCGTCTGTGTTTCCGGAACGACCGGCCAGGCTGACCCCTACTCGGTCCGGGGCCCGTTGTACCGGTCTGCTTCGCGGGAAACGAGAATTGTAGGCGCTTAGTCTGGACACAGTAGAGAGATGCTACTGGAAATGATATGTCACAAACTAATGATAGTTTGAAGTGACAAATTCGTAAAGTAAAAACCAGGACAGTTGCGAGAAGGACTCGTATAGTGAGGCTTCTGTACAAACTTAATTACTTATAGAGATAGTAATAATAATTTCTTGTGGCTCAATGGCCTGGTGCAAGTCTTTCTATAGACACCACTTTGGCAACTTGAGTATCCCTAACCAACCCCAGCTATCTAACCAGGTAAAGAGCATTTGCAGTTTAATGTGGAATCCGAGCCACGTGTTGATTCTGTCGACTCCTTACACCTTTGAGAGATGAGACAAACTCAAAACGATTCCGCGACATCTGTATTTCCCGTCGCTCGCTTTACCGCTAGGTCACCAGGCCAGACACGTACTAAAATAGTTAATCTATAAATTTGACGAGTGGGTTTGCGAGATTCAAATATATCTTATGTGTGGCAGTTTCTTTTTGCTGCATTGACTTAGCAGCTTAAGTGTTTTACACCGCCAAGGGGTCGTAGAAATTCGTATGTGACATAACTTTCACTCTTAGCAGTCGGTCAGCAAGACAGGCAGACTGACAACCAAGTACTCAAATGAGGGTTTCGTTTTTACCGGAGATATGGATCCCTAAACATGATTCTAATGGTGTTATTGTAACAATGAAAAGTGAATTAACTAACCATATAGAGAAAATTCCTGAAGAGGGCAAAGAATTCGGGAAACAACGATTACCACACCATTTTGGCAAATAACCTTAAATACGAAAAACGTAAGTGTGAACTTAATAGTGTTCAAGTGAGTGCAAGAATTACTAACATTCAAAACAATCTAACAGTTTAGCAGAGCTGTAAGTGATAAACTACCTCAGCATTAATGTAGACTAAAATGAGTAGTACGAACGGTAACTAAAACTAACGGTCATTTAATATGTAACAGTTCTGAAGAATCATCTGAAACTGGATGTGTTATTGACAGACAGTTTTTGAGATCTGATCCCAATAAAAGTGTGCACCTTAAGGAACTTATGAGAGGCTGTAAAGATGTGTTACCCAGATTATGAAATGATAAATATAAAACTAGTTTTGTTGTGCAAAAATTTGTTCGCAGAATCTACTGTGAGTGGAATCTTTATATCAGACAAATATGACAGCATGGAAAGTTTTAACAGGCTTCCTTTGAGGAATATTGAGAAAAAATAAAACACTTGGAAGGTGTGAATAGCTTTTGATCAAGTGAAAAGTATGACCCAACAAATTCTGTTAAGAGGTTTGTACAAAAGTGGGTAAGTACTTTAGCTTATATGACTGCTAAGTTAGAAACTGAGCAGATTGATATGGGTATAGAAAAAAAAACTGCTTTTGTACTGGCGAAATGAAATACTTTCTGGGATCTGAGATGACATAGTACATTTATTCTTTATCTGGAGAGAGTGGATCATCTACTGAAGAGGAGGAAAATGCAAATAAGGAATAGAGGCCTTCTATTAGACAAAATGAGAACAGGTTAGAAGTTCACATAAACAGAACAGGGACTGCAGAGAAAGGCACAGAGGATGAGGAGGAGCTACTGGAAATGGGCATTTTGACAGGGGAAGAAATGACATTAACAGTTACGGTGAGCTGAGTAAGCAGAACAGCATCCCAGATTAGTAACAGAACGCAATGTTAGGTTGATGACTGAGCAGGTGATGAAGAAAGCTAAAGCAGTCTGCAAGGGTGCTGACGTTTGCAGACTGCCAAAAGTAGGTTAAACCCACTAGCAAAACAGTTTGTAAGCCACCAGCACACAAAACCTGAAATAATAGTGCAGTTAGGACAGGTGTAGGAGGAAAGCGGAATAAAGTTAGAGCATATAATTGTCAGAGCCAAGTCAGATTAGTGGGAAAGAAACTATATTAACTGTGATTCTAGGAGCCAGGTCAATGGGGACCAGAGCTTAAGTAATGAATATTTAATACAGGATCATAATGTAAATGCGCACTGCCATGCTAATGAAAGTCATATAGAGAATTATGGAGTAAGTACTATAAATGGGAAAACAGAAGCAGAACAGGAAAGTGTACCGGAGGACGCCGAGCCGAGCGGACGCGGCATCAGTGGTAGCAGCAGCAGTTGTCTGATACACAGTAATTTATTTTACTTTTTTTTCACGTGCTTATGCAAAGAAGTGAAGTATACCTGTGTATATTATTGCGTAGACTAGTGGTTAGCAAATTAATTTTTTTTCTGCATAGTTCTTGGTGCTTAGCCATATGTGGGGTTGTGGGGTTGCTTCATAGTGTAATTTCCCCCCCCCCCCCCCCCCCCCTTAGCAGAAGCTCCACGACGCGCCACTAAGTTTAAACCTCGTGCTGCTGCACAGCATATAGCTTAGATCAGTGCATCCTAGTAGCATACTTACCCCGTGCAGTAGCTTCTGGTAAGCAAATTTCTAGTAACAGGTAACTGTAGATGCATCCACTCCAGTAGAGAAATTTATTTCTGATTTAGAGCATACCGTCTCAGGGTATTGTCAAAAACCTGTAGAAAAGTTTTTAGTGTTTCTTTATTCTCCTAGTTAAATTTTGCGTACATTCCAAACTCAGTAGCTATGTGTGAGATCTTAATCCATTTTTTACCCACTACGATACGGTTAGGGGCTCTACTGGTTATGAGCGGCACAGGGAGAATTGTCTGCTGTCTGTAAACAGTTGGAAGCTGCGTTGGCTATCCTCAACATACTTCTGGCTAATGAGGCGACATCGGGGCGCTGGTGACTAGACCTGCGAGCACATTTGATGTCGTTGGAATCCCTTGGTGATTCGGATGTCACTGCATCCTCTGAGACGCTATGGAAAACTATGGTAGTTTTCGTAGCAGCTGTGGTCAGTTCAGATCGTACCTGCATTATCTGTACACTAGATGTGTTGCGTACCTATTGGGAGTTACCTCATGACTATCATTTTCTTCACGTATGCGATCAGTGTTTTACTAGATCCCCTAGAAACCAGAAGTGCTGAACTGTCTAGAAAATGAGAAAGAATGTATTAAGCGCTGCATGACATACGCTACATTTTTGTTCTATGTAGTTATCTTCCTGTGTGTTACGTACAATTAAACAGTATTATGGCAAAATTGAAAATTTCAAACTTTATCTCAGGTTTTACTTGAAAATTGTTGATTTGTAATGTGAAACACACGTATATTGTGGTAAAAATAAATAAAACACAAACATACTTACCATACAGCAGAACAAAATGCAGTTTCCTCAAGAAAACGTAAAAAAAAAAGAAAATTAAAATATATCAAGCTTCGCTTTAATGCATCGTCAAACTTGAATAAACCACGTTTCTGCTATTGTGTGTGTGAGGTCCTATGGGACCACATTGCTGAGGTGATCGATCCCTAGTCTTACACACTACTTAAACTAACTTAAACGAACTTGCGCTAATAACAACACAGACACCCATGATCGAGGGGGGACTCGAACCTCCGGCGGGAGGGGCCACGCAGTCCGTGACATGGCACCTCAAACCTCTCGGCCACTCCGATATGCATTTCTGCTATTCATAAACAACTTCCGCATTTATCAATATATGCAGAAATCTCTTGTCTTTGATCATGATTAAGAACATTCTATTGACTGCAAAGTAACAACAATACTTATTTTCTACGATATGTGCGTATCAACTTTACTTGCTTCTAAATTAATTAGTCTGGTTACATAAAATCTCGAAAGTTACGCTATAAACAACTTTTTATTACTTATGAAATGCAATTTATTTCTGCAAAGATATAAAATAAATGATGAACTCACACTGAGCGTTGTACAGTTCTAATTACTTGCAAAACGAAGAACGATATAAATAAAAAAAGAAGAGAAATCGTCGGCGTCCTGTTTTTATCTTACACAATCATTAATGTTTCTTTTCCTATACGTACCACCGGTAAACCTACCATTTACTCCGTCATTTATGTACTGTACGAAAACTATGAACCATAATTTCGGTAGGGCAATATTCCCAGCTATCTCTTCTATATATTTCTGGGTCTGTGCACGTAACTTACTATAGTACCGATTGGAACTTCAACAAGGCAGTACCTAGATCACTGCTGCCCACAGTGATATGGTTCAAATGGCTCTGAGCACTATCGGACTCAACTGCTGAGGTCATTAGTCCCCTAGAACTTAGAACTAGTTAAACCTAACTAACCTAAGGACATCCTGCCCGAGGCAGGATTCGAACCTGCGACCGTAGCGGTCTTGCGGTTCCAGACTGCAGCGCCTTTAGCCGCACGGCCACTTCGGCCGGCCCCACAGTGATATCTTTCAGCACTAATACTGTCCTATTTACAAACACTGTCAGTCTAAAAAGTTTCGAGACTGGACTAACGAAAAATAGAGAAAAGGTAAGACGGTGGTTTCAAAGCCTCAGGTTTACGTAGTCTCCCCTACCAGAGTCAAACATACAGACCGTTCACAGAAAAGGTGCTTCTGTGGGATGTTGTTCAACACGCGTTTGGCATTCGCACCGTCTTTGGTGTTGGCGAATCGTCAAAGAGACATTCAGGACTTCGTCGTTTTGTGGCTTGCTCGTATTGATAACGCCGGTGCTCGACATCCTTGTTGATTTTGATCACAAACGAACGGTTCACATTTTTCATTTCAATCAACTCGATACAGGCGTCCACGCGTCAGTGTTTTCGTGCGGGATTCAAGTTACTCAAGAAAAACTTTGCACATACTTTTCTTCAAAACGTTCCATATCTTGAACACCTAATTGAGAAAAGCTGAGTTCGTTGTTTCATTGCGATTTGTGAGTCAACAACCTGACACAGTACAGCCGCACGTCCACTATTTAACGCTGCCTGCTCACAATTGACTCGTCGAGTGCCCAATTCTTGTTTGCGGTTGTCAATTCAGGCTACCCCCGAATTTATTCCTCTGAAGTCACTTATACGCCAGAAATAGTATCAGTCATCCGCCTCGTTAGCTGCGCGGTCGCCAGGGCGATAATTTGCAAACCGAAGGGGCTCGTGTTCGATTCCCGGGCGAGTGAGAGATTTTCTCCGCTCGGGGACTGGTTGTTGAATTTCCTTACTATCGTATCGTTATACTTCTCATTATAGTTCTCACTCGAAAGTGGGTGGTATGCAGTAGTGGGTTCGCGTTTCTGTAGGCGGAAAGTGAAAGATTGAGCAGGTCGCGCGGCTAGCTCCCTACGCCTTAGCAGTAAGTACGAGCTGCTACCCAGTGTTGATGATAGCTCTGAACCAGCACGTAATGCCTCTTCTCTTGGGCCAGCGGGCGATTTTTCTGCCCAGTCTGGACAAGCGTCGAGGGTGGATATGCTTGTCAGTGAGAGCTCAGGCTTTATGCGATTGATGGAGCCCATCAGGAAAATAGCGGACAAGGCAGGAAAGAATGTCAGTGTACACTCTGTATGTCTGTCGAGGGGTCTAGACCGTAATATGGAGGAGGCCCTGCGTGAGGCTATCGAGCGCACTGTGTGAAACTGGCTGCATGTTCTGGCGCATGTCGGCACGAATGCAGGACATCATCGGCTCCTGGCTGATTTTGTGAAGGGAAGTAGCCTCGCAAGCGGGCTGCGGGAGAAGCTATTTGTAACATCGTACCCAGGAGTGACCGCGGTCTTCTGGTTTGGAGCAGAGTGTAAGGACTAAACCAGAGGCTTGGACGACTCTGCGAAGGTATCGGGTGCGAATTTCTCGACTTCCGCTATCGAATGCAAAGCTGTAGGTTTCCCCTTAATACGTCAGGCGAGCAGTACAGGCAGGTAGCGGCTACTTGCGTAGCATATGGGGCTTATTTTAGGTTAGAAAAACCTTCCCTTCGGATCAAAAACGATGTGCCTGGTAAATTGGCGACATTGTCCTCAAAGAATGTTCGGCGTCGCAGATCACAGATAGAAAAAGTTAATATGATTTTAGTAAACTGCAGGAGCTTCCGAGGAAAGTACCCAGATATAGTACCACGTACTAGGGGTTACTATGCCCATATAGTATTACGAACAGACGTTACTGACCATAAAACCCTACGTACAGACTACAATACCTGTCTTAAGGATAGGTTAGTCGCCAATGGTGGTGGCATGGTTATTGCAATAAAGAATTCGATAAAATCTGGCGAGGATTTCACAGATTCCGATTGTGAATTAATATGGGATAAGTTAAGTAGGTATCAAAGAGGGGTCAAAAATGGTAATGGGATGCTTTTATATACCACCTGGGTCAGGAGCTCTAGTGGTAGAATGCTTCAGACAGAACTCGTTGAATATCGTTAATAGTTTTCCTGATCATGCCGTTGTAGAAGGGGCTGATTTCAAATGGCCAGGTATAGATTGGGTGGGTCATGCCATCAAAATTGGTGCCGGCGACAGGGAATAGTGTGACATTGTTCTGTATGTCTTGCCCGAATATTACTTTCAGCAAATAGTTAGAGAACTAATTTGTTTGGGTTATCTTCTTAGACCACTTGGCAACAAACAGACCTCAACTTAAACAGTTAGAGGAAGGTATCAGTGATCATAAGGCTGCCATAGCATGTATGACAACGGCTCTTACAACAAATGTTGAGAAAGGTGGGAAGATATTATTGCTTAGCAAGAGTGACAGGATAAAGATATCAGATTATCTGAGCAGTCAGCATCAAATATTCGGTGATGAGGACGAAGATGTGGAGCACAAATGGAAAAAAAAAAAAAATCAAAGGCATCGTGCAATATGACCTAGGAAAGTATGTTCCGAGTAAGCTCTTAAGGGATGGGAAAGATCCACCATGGTTTAATCGCAGTGTTATAAAACTGCTACATACACAAAGGGAACTTCATCTGAGATTCAAGATAAGTAAAATCCTCATTTGGTAACCAAAATCTTAACGAAGCGAAAATTAGCGTAAGGAGAGCAATGGGAGAACCGTTCAATGACTTTGAAAGTAAAACTTTGTCAACCGATCTGAGGTTTGGTCGTATGTGAAATCAGTAATGGGTCAAAATTGTCTATTAATTGACTCAATGACCATACCGCAAACAATACGGAGGACAACAGAGAGAGGACTGAAATACTGAATTCGTTCTTCCGAAATTGTTTCATCACGGCAGCTGGTAATACGATCCCTCCTTTCAATTGTCGTAACCGATTGCGGAACAGAATAACAGCAACACTCGCTTAATAGTGGAAAGGCGTCAGGACCAGATGAGATACCTATTAGAATCTACAAAGGTTATGCGAAAGAACATGCTCCACTTCTAGAAGTAATTTAAAGTAGATTGCTTGAACAACGGAGGGTACCTAGTGACTGGAAGAAAGTGCAGAACATTTCCATTTTTAACAAAGTGCGTAGGACAGACACACACAATTACAGACGCATGTCGTTAACGTCAGTCTGTTGTAGCATTATGGAACATGTTTTATGCTCAAGATTTATGACGTTTTAGGGGGATTAAAAACTCCTCTACAAAAATCAACATGGATTCCACAAACAGAGATCTTGTGAAACTCAGCTCGCTCTGGTCCTCCATGAAATCCACAACGGCGTAGACAATGGACCTTAGGTTGATGCCGTGTTCCTTTACTTTTGACACCGTCCCGCACTGCCATTTAGTGAAAAAAAAAAAATACGATCCTGTCGACTACCAGAGCAGATTCTAGACTTCCATGCCAATAGAATTCAACACGTTGCTCTTAACGGTACAATATCGACAGATGTAAAGGTATTACCCGGGATAACTCAAGGAAGTGTGAAAGGACTGTTACTGTTCTTACCATGCACTATTCGTGAGCAGAAAGGATTGGAGAGCTCAATTAGTGGTACAAAAAGTACCCTCCAACACACACCAGTAGCTTGCTTCCGGAGTATGATGTACGTGTAGGTGAACGTAGACAGGCAGAAAACGCTCTTCATAAAGTGGGAGAAACGGGGTCTGATAGTGCGAAGAAGTAACAGAAGTAGAGGAAGATTGTGATTATTTTTAAAATTATGACAATGTAGAACACATAGTTGTAGAGTCTGATATGATTAGAGAGAGAGGAGGTTTAGAGATATATATACATTAGTCACTGTCAGATATATTGACTGAATGTGCTGCAATTAAGGAAGAAAATGATCCCATTAATAGTGCGTTATTTCCACGGAATGTACAGGATTCGATCAAGAAGAAGCAGTGCTCAATTCAGAATATGAAATTGTTGCAGTTGAAGGAGCACAACGTATAATAAATATTAATGTTCTCAGTAAGGAAATTAATTGTTCACTAGATGGTTATTAGGATTTTTGTTCACTGTCACAGAGTTTTGTGAGCAATCTCCCAGATAGCGGAGAAATGGTAATAGGTCCAGTTTTTGTTGGAAACCTTATAGTAACTGCAGGAAAGAGAAAAAATTTAATCAAAGAAGAAGTTACTTTATCCATAAAAATCGAGGAGATTTCTTATAATATCCAGCTTTGGTGTGCAAACGTTGTTAGGAGCGGATTTCTTGAAATATCACAGATGAAAGCTATATTATAAAAATTATTAAGTGGTCTTTGTGAAAGAAGAGAAATCTGTAACTATTCCTTTCATTGGAGAAGGAAAGTGTGATGTACCAATATTTTATTGCGTACGAGAAGAAGTCATATTTGGGTATCATGAATATAAAGACACTAGTAATTAACTTTCCTCAGGAATGCGTGATCTTTGAGACATCAGATATTTGACAAACACCAGGTAATTCGAGTTGTTGACAATTTTATCAAATCAAATGGCTCCATGAACTACGGGACTTAATACCTGAGGTCATCAGTCCCCTAGACCTAAACCTAGCTAACCTAAGGACATCACACACATCCATGCCCGAGGCAGGATTCGAACCTGCGACCGCAGCAGCAGCGCGGTTCCGGACTGAAGCGCGTAGAACCACTCGGCCACAGCGTCCAGCTGACAATATTATCACCTTTGTTTCATATTTTACCCTAACTCAGAATTTGTGCTAATGTCCTTCTTTCTTCCCTACCTTGTTTATGTAGGGTATACGGTGTTTGTAGGATATAACTGTTGCTGGAAAACCTTTTTCAAAAAATATGAGATTTAACGCAAATATTTACGGAAGTCGGTATATAAAAATTTACTTATCTATTAACGAGTGTATGAGTCGTGAGAGTGACGTAAATACGACGACGTAATGCAGAATAAGACCATGTGAAATGAAAATTTGATGTAATACGCTGCCGTATATTTGTTAGAAAATGTTAAGATTGCCAGCGAACGATGTCGTAAGAAATGTTATAGAGAAGATAAACTAGTTGTGTGTGGCACGTCTTATGGAAACTACTGAAGTTATTGTAAATAAATTCAACATTATGCATTTATTGTGGATATATATGTCATATAAACCTTATGAAACAGAAAATAATTATGTTAAGATTGAAAGTTTTTCTAAAGATCTCAGTATATACTAGTATTTAATGTGAAGTTGAAAGAACGTGAATGAGAAGTAAAATTACTTACATAATAATAAGAATTTGCTTTTAACATTAACTTGCTAAGGAATTACTTGAGCTTGAAGCGCATTTGATGATTACATATTTTTATGGAAGCTGGTGCACTACTTTCCTCTTATTAACGGCTAAAACAAATTTGTATAACAGGAAAAGTAATCTAGAATTACGAGAATACTTTCCTCCTCTACAAAGTGTAGGGAAGGAGGCGTCTTACTCCTGGGTCTTAGGGCACATAGTTATTGCGGCGAACGAGATATTGGGTGTAGCAGCCAAAGAGGTGTGTTGTGATTCTCAGATACTTCAGTGTGACATTTCTGCACATGCTTTGGTCTCACTGTTGAGGTACAGATTCATGTGTCGATGGGAAGAAGAGTAGTTGGAAGTGATAGACAGTAAGCTGCGCTTAGTAAAAGTCCACAATCCGGCTGTGACGTACCTTCTTCGAGCCACTCAGATGAGGTGACAGTAATGCGTATGTCGTATGTCATTTTAGGATTTGTTCAATGTTCGACTTCTTCCCTAAAATTTTAGGGCGACGTTTTTATTCTGTTATCTGGGTGGCTTGCTCATTCATGCATTTCAAAATGTGGCTATATTCCTATGAATCTATTGGATTTTTTTATATGTTTTGGTACAGATCACGCCGCACTATTTGCTTATTTAAGAGTATGTCAGGTATATATTGGGAGTGTTATGCTACAAAAACTGGTGCCAGAGGAAGGTTCTGTGTCATTGTTCTAAATGTCTTGTCCGAAACATAATTACTCTGAGCTAATAGTTAGAGAATCGACTCCGGGAGAGGTCTTAGACTAGACCTCGTGGAAGGAGACAAGGGAGACAGGATATAAATTTCAGAGTATCTGAGCATTCGGCGTCAAATATTCAGTGACGAAAACAAGAAGTGGAAAGCAAATAGAAAAAATTCAAAGAAATCGTGTAATTTTCCCAAGACAAATATGTTTCAAGTAAGGTCTTAAGGGTGGGAAAGACCTAAAATGGTTTAATAGCTACGTTACAAAAGTGCTACAAAACAAAGAGAACTTTATCTCATTTTCAAGATAAGTAAAACTCCAGCTGAGAAAAAAAGCTGAGCGAAGCGAATGTGAGCGTAAGGAAAGCAATGAGGGAAGCGTTCAATGACTTCATAAGTAAAACTTTGTCAGCCGACCTGAACAAAAAGCCTCAGAGGTTTTGGTCGCATGTGAATTCAGTAACGGGTCAAAACCGTCTGTTTACTCACTCAGTGACCATACTGGTACCGAAAAGGAAGGTAACAGAGAGAAGACTGAATTCGGTCTTCTGAAATATTTTCACCACGATAGATCGGAATACGATCCCTCATTTCTGTTGTCATACGAACGTCGAAATGGCAGATATTGCGATAACCGATCGCGGAATAGAAAACAACTACAATCGTTTTGTAGTGGAAAGGTGTCAGCACCAGATGATATACCTATAAGATTCTACAAAGATTATTCGAAAGAAGTTGCTTCCCTTCTAACATAATTTCTCGTAGATCGCTTGAACAACAAAGGCTACCTACCGATTGAAAGAAAGCTCAGGCCATTCTCGTTTTTAAGAAGGATCATATTACACATGCATACAATTGCAGACCTAAGTTCTTGACGTCAATCTGTTGCAGAATTGTGGAACATGCTTCACGCTAAAAATACTGACGATCTTGGAGAAGGAAAATCACCTCCATAAAAATTAGCATGGAACCTGTAAACAGAGATCCTGCGAAACTCAGCTCCTTCTGTTCCTCCATGATATCCACAGTGCCGTAAACAATCGCGCTCAAGTTGAGCCATGTTCCTTGGCTTCAGGAAGGCATTTGACACCGTCCCGCACTGCCGTTTAGTGAAAAAATACGGAGTTATAGTGTATCGGAGAGTTTTGCGACTGGATTCAAGACGTCCTTGCGTACATAGGAAAAGAAGTCAACTACTGCATAGTTACAGTATTGATGACAATCAGCTGGAAACAGTATCTGACATAAAATATCTAGGGGTAACTTCGCCAAGCGACCTTAAGTAAAATGACCACATAAAACAAATAGTTGGAAATGCAGATGCCAGATTCATAGAAACAATTTTAAGGAAATGTTAACTCATCCACCAAGAAAGCGGCACATAATCCGCTTCTTCGATCGTTTCTTGAGTATTATTCATGAATCTGAGATCCCTACGAGATAGAACTGACAGAGGAGATAATATTCAACGAACCGCGGCACATTTCATCATTCGATCCTTTTGTCGGCAAGAGAGAGTTATGGTTATGCTCAACAAACTCCATTGGTGGACGTTGCATGAGAGACGTTTTGCATCACGGAGAGATTTACTACTGACATTTCGAGAGAGCACTTTCCGGGAAGTCAAACAACACATTACTTGCCACGACATACGTCTCGCGTAACGACCATGAGGAGAAAACTCGAGAAATTAGAGCTAACACAGAGGCTTAGCTACAGCTAGTCATCCCACGCGTCGTAGGGCTCAGTTGGTGTACAAAATGTACCCTCCACCACATGACGGTTGGTGACTTGCGGAGTATGATGTAGATATGAAGTTACACGACTAGCTCATTTCTGCGTTTTGCCATTGTCAAGTGTGCCTGTGAAGATGGTGTAATAGATAAAATATTGTTCCTTCTTTCTACGTTAATCTATTTCTATGTATGGCACATTATGATTACATCTTAGCTGGTTTGACGTGGTCCGTATTACATCTTGGAGCGTAAATTTCAGTGGTTGTCGTTTTGTTATGTTATGATCACGTTATTTATACGTAATTGTATTTGTGTGAGCCTGGAAAAATTATTTTTAACAGATTTTTGACTGTTGTGACTCCACCGATGCTGCATGTTGGTAATGAAATTTCTGTTTTGCGGAAAGTCTGTAAATAGTTATAATGTTTCACACATTGTGTTTTGTGGTATCTACATAAATGATATACGTTCTATTGCTTTGTGCTTGTGGTGACAATTTTCTCTCTTTCTTCTATAATGTCAATAAAATTTTCGAGTTATTTTTATATGTTAAGTATCTGCTTGTTTGTTATTTATATTTCCACAAAAACTTCCACTGTATATTCATTAGGTATTTGTTGTACAATTTTTATAAGATTTTCAAATCTTTTCTGCCTTATAGTTTTGGCTCTTTAAATTCAGGTAAGATTTTGATTAGTTGATTTCGCAGTTTCATATATTTTATTGCAGTCTAATGCCAAATTTCCTATCTACTTGTCCAATATAAACTTGTCACAGTCATAACAAGAAATTTTCTAGACGCCTGGACTGGAAACATTGGAGGTATTATTTTTTGTTGATAGTTCTTCGGCCTCCAAGTTGCTGTTCGTGACAAATGCTAATTTTATTTTTGTTTTCTTGTACAAGTTGTTAATCTTCTCCAATATTTCGCCTATATGTAGTGCTGTAACATATGTAGATTTATTTGTGATTTTTTTTCTTCTCTTTTCAGTATTACCTCTTTACATGTGCCATCTGTTTTGCATGCTGTCAATATAATTTGAGCACTATTTTGTGGTTGAGGTCATTTCATTGTACTATGAACCACGTCATACCTGTTGAGACATAAGCATAATGGGCCATTCGTAGGCACAGACTAACGTACGGAAGAGCATTGTATCAATTATGCCATCTTCACAGGTACGCCTGATGGTG
Source organism: Schistocerca americana (assembly GCF_021461395.2). NCBI lineage: Eukaryota > Metazoa > Arthropoda > Insecta > Orthoptera > Acrididae > Schistocerca > Schistocerca americana. The sequence goes on along the minus strand of NC_060124.1, from coordinate 437,204,893 downwards.
GTAATACGTCGAGGGAGCTCTTCGTGGAACTTGTATCACTATAAGCAAATAAACAAATAGTGCAGCGGAAACCTGTATCAAAAAGTAAAACTTCGAGGTTCTTCGACCTCATTTATGCCGCAGGTCTACTAGAAAAGAAATTATTCTGGTTTTCCTCTTGCCTTCCATGTGTTTATTTTATACGTTTAGAACATCTGACCGTCTTAACGCTATCTTACATGACAAACCTGTGGGAATGTGTGACGGTGGTCGTAGTTGGTTCTGTGACAGACGCACGTGCAGTTCCATCTCAGATTGTTTTTGTATCTTTTATGGCATTTTCTACGTTTTAACCACATTCGTTTCTCCTGATTTTCCTATTAGCGTAAATAACCTCGTCGTTGAGCGCCCCTCACCACAAAAACACACACACACACACACACACACACACACACACACATACACACACACACACGCACGCACGCACACACACTATCGATTTCAACGCCAACGGAGAAATACTGATTGACGGACGAACGTCGAGGATTAGCAAGCCATAAGCAACAGTTCGTACTACGGTACGCTACATTCTTCGCGGGGAAACATAAGAAAAGTGTGTGACAAACGGTTACTTTGGTATTTAGCACTTTCATTCACTGCCTTAATTAAGTACAGTGGTCGTAGGTGACATTAGTATTGGACATCACCCAACGTACAACCAATTATCTCAACGCTTGCAGATATGCTTATGCAACTAATTCAGAAAATTTGTTGTCAATGCACAGTATTACGGAATCGCTCTAAGCTAATTGTGAAGGTCTATACCAGATTGTACTATAAATCTCCTCCACCCCAACCAACCCGGAAAACGGAAACGCTGTTTTTTAAATACAGTGTTTTTTTCGGCAGTGTTTGGTTGTTGTGTGGCTCCGTATGTTGTTATAGTCAAACGATTCAGTTTGTTTCTCGTTCTCGTTTGCAGTAGGTACCAATAGAAAACTTCTTAAGGGATGCACAGCTAGTGTGTTACTGAAATGCTCCGTGAATTCAAATGGGAATCTCTGGAGGAAAGGGCCGTTCTTTCGGCGAAACACTGTTGAGAAAGTTTAGAGAACCGGCTTCTACGAAAGACTACAAAACGTTTCTACTGCCACCAAGGTTAACTCGCGCTATTACCACGAAGATAAGAGAATTCAGGTCCATTATGTGAGCATAAGGATTTCCTTCCCTCGCTCCATTTGCTTGTGGAATGCAAGTGGAAATTATAGCAGTGGTGTTCGGTGACCTGCACCAAGCACTGTATGGTGGTTCGCAAAATGTACATCTAGAGGTGGATTAACTTTTATTTGCAATAATGGATGGAATATTACTCGATAAATCTACAAGATCTGTATACAAGACAGTACTTTCATACCTCAGAGGAAGTAGTATCAACACAGAGAACAATGATATACACTACTGGCCATTAAAATTCCTACACCACGAATATGACGTGCCACAGACGTGAAATTTAACCTTTTCAGAGCATTCACACAAGGTTGGCACCGGTGGCGAAACCTACAACATGCCGACATGAGGAAAGTTTCCAACCGATTTCTCATATACAAACAGCAGTTGACCGGCGTTGCATAGTGAAACGTTCTTGTGATGCCTCGTGTAAGGAGGAGAAATTCGTACCATCACGTTTCCGACTTTGATAAAGGTCGGATTGTAGCCTATCGCGATTGCGGTTTATCGTATCGCGATATTGCTGCTCGCGTTGGTCAAGATCCAATGACGCTTAGCAGAATATGGAATCGGTGGGTTCAGGAGGGTAATACGGAACGCCGTGCTGGATCCCAACGGCCTCGTATCAATAGCAGTCGAGATGACAGGCATCTTATCCTCATGGCTGCAGCGGATCGTGCAGCCACGTCTCGATTCATGAGTCAACAGATGGGGACGTTTGCAAGACAATAACCAACATCAGCGCGGAGACCATGGCTGCAGTTAACCTTGACGCTGCATCATAGACAGGAGCGCCTGCGATGGCGTAGTCAGCGACGAACCTGGGTGCACGAATGGCAAAACGTCATTTTTTTGGATGCATCCAGGTTCTGTTTACAGCATTATGACGGTCGCATCCATGTTTGGCGACATCGCGGTGAACGCACATTTGAAGCGTGTATTCTTCATCGCCATACTGGCGTATCACCAGGTGTGATGGTATGGGGGCCGGCCGAAGTGGCCGTGCGGTTAAAGGCGCTGCAGTCTGGAACCCCAAGACCGCTACGGTCGCAGGTTCGAATCCTGCCTCGGGCATGGATGTTTGTGATGTCCTTAGGTTAGTTAGGTTTAACTAGTTCTAAGTTCTAGGGGACTAATGACCTCAGCAGTTGAGTCCCATAGTGCTCAGAGCTATTTGAACCATTTGATGGTCTGGAGTGCCATTGGTCACCTTGGTCACCTCTTGCTCGCATTGAAGGCACTTTGAACAGTGGACGTTACATTTCACATGTGTTACGACCCGTGGCTCTACCCTTCATTCCATCCCTGCAAAACCCTACATTTCAGCAGGATAATTCACGACCGCATGTTGCAGGTCCTGTACGGGCCTTTCTGGATACAGGAAATGTTCGACTGCTGCCCTGGCCAGCCCATTCTCCAGATCTCTCACCAATTGAAAACATCTGGTCAATGGTGGCCGAGCAACTGGCTCGTCACAATCCACCAGTCACTACTCTTGATGATCTGTGATATCGTGTTGAAGGTGTACACGCCATCCAAGCTCTGTTTGACTCAATGCCCAGGCGTATCAAGGCAGTTATTACTAACAGAGGTGGTTGTTCCGGGTACTGATTTCTCAGGATCTATAACCCAAATTGCGTGAAAATGTAATCACATGTCAGTTCTAGTATAATGCACTTGTCCAATGAATACCCATTTATCATCTGCATTTCCTATTGGTGTAGCAGTTTTAATGGCCAGTAGTGTATATTCGAAGAAAACATCACCAAGAAGAAAACATTGACATGTTGTTTAATTAAAGAGTCCGGAAACGTCTTTGAAATTGTGTAAGAAGATACAATGACAAATCTGTTAAAAAGTAAATAAGTATGGAGAGAACACATCAGAAACGCCCAATGGGTAGAAATCTCATTCCATGATTTAAGATGGCAGACGCCGCAGTAATTAACAACTGGAGAATATTGTAGAAGCATTTGTACACTTCGTGATATATTTGTTTAGTCCAGTTCAAACATGATTCGGAAATGGAGACAGAGACAGAGAGAATTATGAAAACTGTTAGATGAACATTTGATTGTCTGTTGTTGAGGATTTCATATGATTTCCTCACGTTTCTTCGTTAATTACTTTACCAACACATTCTTCCTTTAGTTGACGATAAATTTCTGAGAGCTTCAGCTTCAGAGCATTCAGAAATTGTACAATATTTCTGACTATAGTGTTGGTGTAACTGTACTCGTGTTATAGAGTTGTTAAACCAGTAGGTAGTGGGAGCGATAAATTGACATTAATTTTCGGAATGACCTGTTAGCAGTTATTATCTTAATATCATGCATTCTGAAAACCAAAATCTGACAAGATCATGGTACAGAAAGATATTCATACATCAATTACAGAGCCTACCACAAAGGGTTTCGTTAATAAAATTAGTAATCACGTGATCTCGTTGTAATGGCGAGCCGCGCGAGATCAGCCAAGCGGTCTATGGCGCTGCAGTCGTGGACTGTGCGGCTGATCCGGCGGAAGTCCTCCCTCGGGCATGAGTGTGTGTGTTTGTCCTTAGGATAATTTAGGGTAAGTAGTGTGTAAGCTTAGGGACTGACGACCTTAGGAATTGAGTCCAATAAGATTTCACATACATTTTTTTGAAACGGCGATAGCTATTGTTGCTGTTTGTTAATATTGCTGGTTTCCACACTACGTCTATACTGGATGGTCAGAAACATTCTGCAAAACGTGTAAGGTTGTTTTAATTATTAAGAAAAATATTCTATACCTTGCACCGTTTCCGAGTTTATTAGGATTGAAATTAGCCCATCAGGTCGTTGCGCGCGCCAGTTCAAACGGCACATCAGTAGAAGTTGTTCTGACAGCGTGGATGATAGCACAAAATACTACTTAGTCTCTAGATCAGGTTCATTCTTTAACGCCATCCCATATCCAATTTTTGTATCGCTCTCCTGTTCAGATTTAAGAACATGGAATCGGCCGCAAATCGCTGTGCCACACCAAAGTCAGCAAAGGATATCGATACCACAGACATCAACGACATCTCACTGCAGTCCAGTGGGAGAGCCAGGAGAAGACATGCCCTGTTTCTCAACACAGCAACACCTGTACACTGAGGTCAGTACAGAGTCGAGCATGGAAGCGCTCCGCCTAGTTCGTGATCTCAGCTGAAGCAAACAACATCACTGTGTAGGACTAATGTGTTATTCAAGTTTCAGATGGAAACGTACTTTTGTAAATGTTGAACATTATACTTCAAGAGAAAAGTGTGTTAATTAGTGCATCAAGTGATGCTTTAATAGTCAAGGACATAAATTATCAAGCGCTCCTGTGACGAAGGATTGTATCAAGTTAAGTAAATCTTTTTACTCACACGTCTAATAAAGTGAACTAATATTTCATATTTTGTAGTCCAATGAGCTATCTGCCTGTGCAGTACAGGAATCCACATATACGGCCGAAAGATTGTGGTTTCGTCTGATCATAACAAGGAATCCAAACAAAGATCTTATTTGCGACGCTGTCTCTGGCACGTAGCTTGAATCTGCTCATGCAATGTCCTGATTGGTTAACTTCAATGCTAATTATCTGGGGAACGGCGCAACGTATCGATTTTTTCTGTTAGAAATTACTTGTCAACACAGCCTACCCCGGAACAACTTCACAAGCTTTTCACACTGTTTCGGATCAGCCTGTATACCTTCGTCTGCAGCCTCCAGCCCATCGGTTACAATCAGACTTCTATACAATATCTCTTTGGGAATAAGTAAACATAATCAACAATTTCGATTATCTGAAAAAGTGACCGCATTAGCATCAGGGCATTATAACCATAATTATAATACATATATGTAACAACAAAAATTAAATTACTTGCGAGAACGTAATACTATGTTTCGACAGTGCATTTAAGATACTGAGCAACCATTAAAATTACGTTATATGCTTATTGATAAATGTCCCATACAATTTAAGTATGAAACATTACATTAAACAAAAAAAATGGTTCAGATGGCTCTGAGCACTATGGGACTTAACAGCTGTGGTCATCAGTCCCCTAGAACTTAGAACTACTTAAACCTAACTAACCTAAGGACATCACATACATCCATGCCCGAGGCAGGATTCGAACCTGCGACCGTAGCAGTCGCGCGGTTCCGGACTGAGCGCCTAGAACCGCTAGACCACCGCGGCCGGCTATTAAACAAAAACTCTCCCGTAAAATGAGAGCTCGTAAATTGGTCTCTTATAGTTAAGTACCCACACCATTGACGTAAGTCCTTAACTAAGATTAAAGCAGTAGCTGGCATAAACTGTAAGTAGTTTAAACACAACCACTTGTAAATGGCCAAAGTACGAAGGGCGTTTGGAGAGTCCGTGCAGAGTCCGAGAGATGGCACCACCGGCGCGTATCGAGGTCATGTTTAGTTAGTAGCACCTTTTGGAAGAACGCACACCAAGTTTCAGCCATATTGTCTATTTCTTTGTGTTTGGCATTCATGTGAATCAAGGAAGTCGAGTGATTGTCAAAAATGGACGAAAATGAATTTCGTGTGGTGATTAAACATTATAAAAAGCAAAACACGTCAGGAGACTAAAGAGAAGTGGTTTCAAAATTTTCGGAGTGGCCATATGGGCACAAGTGATGCCGAACGTTCTGGACGCCCTGTGGAGGTTACGAATGCAAAAATCATTGATAAAATCCATGATATGGTGATGGATGACAGAAGAGTTAAAGTGCGTGAGATTGCTAAAGCTGTGGTCATCTCGAATGAACGGGTACATAATATTTGGCATGAACATTTGGACATGAGAAAGCTATCTGCAAGATTGGCTCCGCGATTGCTCACGCTTGACGAAAAACGGAATTGTGTGAAGTGTTGCAAGGAAGGTTTGCAGCTGTTCAGGAAGAACCCACAGGACTTTAAGTGTCTTATACATTACTACACCCATGAGACCAAACAACAATCTAAACAATGGGTTACCAAGGGAGAATCTGCACCAAAAAAGGCGAAAACCATTCCTTCGGCCGGGAAGGTTATGGCGAATGTCTTTTGGGATTCGCAAGGGATAATCCTCATCGACTATCTGAAAAGGGTAAAACTATTACAGGTGCATATTATTCCATCGTTATTGAACTGTTTTAAATCCGAGCTGCAAGAAAAACGCCGGCGATTGGACCGCAAAAAAGTCCTTTGCCATCATGACAATGCACCAGCACACATCAGCAGTTGTGGTCACAAAATTAATGGAAATTGGATTCCAACTCGTTTCACATACCCCCTATTCTTCAGACATGGCTTCCTCGGACTACTATTTGTTCCCCAATTTGAAGAAATAGCTGGCGACACAAAGATTTTACTCAAACAAGGAGGTTATTGCAGCAACTCATAGCTATTTTGCCGACTTGGACAATTCCTATTATCGGAAGGGATCAATAAATTTGAACGCCGTTGGAAGAAGTGTACAAGTCTAAAAAGAGACTATGTTGAAAAATAAAAACGATTTACCCCAAACAATTAAGTAGTATTTATTGTAGCACGGACTTTTCAAACGCCCCTCTTATAATCAGATGCGCCATGCTCTGACAAAATGTTGCGCTTTAAGAACTCACGCACGATGCATCTGTTAACTGCGGCAAAATGTGATGAAAACAGAAACAGCATATTTTTACGAAATAGACAAATTCCCCTTTGGTAACCACATATCAACCTTCGATCTTCCATCGAGAACTAACTAACGCGACGTGGTGTCAACGAATGGTGGTAGGCGTACACATAGCTACAGAGTCCCATAAACATCATACCTAAGATTCGAACGAAATCATATACCACGAAACATTGCTGGCTGAAATCCAGTCCCAATGTAAAGTAATTTTCTCGCATACTAGTTATACTAGTTTCGGTGCACTGACAGGTTTAGGTACTTGCCAAGAGGGGACATCCAAATTTGCAATACCTGATATAAAGCCTACATTCTGAGGGTCGGTCCAAGAGGATTTAAAAATTTTACGTAATACACTTCAAGGGCTTCTGTGAAGTACCATTGAAGAAATTGAAATTCATGCACACTATAAGAAACAGGCATTTATCTTACTAAACGAAAAAACTAGACTTTAGTGAGAAACATTTCTACAAGCTATATAACGATTTAGCACTGCTATTTTGTTTTATATTTCTGTTTTAAATATTTTAAATGTTTTTATACTCCGTAATAATCTTCTTTTATTGTTATATATTCACATTTCAGGCACTGAGGCTGCACATCATATTCCGTTATAGTCCAAGTGTACAAAAGACACTTTTTGCCACTTTAGTACCTATATTAATAAGCCATGTACTTACAACTGGGCCTGTAATTCAATATTTCGCTAAAAACTGCTTTATACGATATTCATCATCCTAAAAGCGACTGGCTTTGTTCAAAAAATGGTTCAAATGGCTCTGAGCACTATGGGACTCAACTGCTGAGGTCATAAGTCCCATAGAACTTAGAACTACTTAAACCTAACTAACCTAAGGACAACACACACATCCATGCCCGAGGCAGGATTCGAACCTGCGACCGTAGCGGTCGCGCGGTTCCAGACTTTAGCGCCAGAACCGCTCGGCCACCAACGGCCGGCGACTGGCTTTGTCACTTACACACTAGTATCGTCGGGTTCTAGACCGACCACTTCTGAAGCAGCAGGTACTAGTCGGTTCACTGTTGTTCTTGTCCCCGTGGTGACCGACGGGGCCCACCACCAGTAGATCTCTGGCACGTCGTCTCCCTTGATTTATCACTACGCTCCTCAACACCTGTCTATATGAAAACTGCTGGCGTCATCTACACGCGTCTTCGCTTTGATCACGCATGTAGGACTTCTTTGTTATCCCACTGCTGTCCTTAGGTGACAGGTGCTTGTCTATATATATATTTTAAGACAGAGTTTCATCTAGTTTACGCAATGCATTCGTACGCTATTCAGCATTCGCCGAATGTGTCGCTTCGCTCGGTGTCTCTGCTCATCACCCCAGGGAATAAATCTTTCTATACGTTTTTGTAACTTCTATCGTACATGTTGCGATCACTTACTTGTATTTGTTCCTTATTTCTTCTAACGAATTCAAAATATAGCTGAAATGGCTCTGAGCACTATGGGACTTAACATCTGAGGTCATCAGTCTCCCAGAACGTAGAAATACTTAAACCTAAGGACATCACACATATCCACGCCCGAGGCAGGATTCGAACCTGCGACCGTAGCGTCGCGCGGTTCCGGACTGAAGTGCCTAGAACCGCTCGACCACAGCGGCCGGGTAAGGAATTTACATATCAGAGATACGTGACGATGATCGTCACGGCTGAGACAGGTTACCTTTAAAACACATTAGACAAAATATTTTTGCGATTAAGACTGATTATTTCTTTGAAATTCAGAGTAGTACAATTAGCAAGCGCATAAGTCGTGAGCAAAACATAACGTTTCAATTCACGGAGGTGTGGAGTGAATTGCATCCCTCGTCATACATGTTCCATCCCGGCAATTATTTACTACCGAACCATACTTACGCTAACGACAACTTGGTTTAATAGATTGGCATCGCATGCATGAGACCCAGGACAGGTGATGACAGACGACACGTTGTAAGTGGCGAAGCAGCCAGTACGGCAGATTACCAGAGGCGCTGCAACACGCAGGCCCCTTCCGTTATGATACAATGTCACTGTCGGTGTTTACATATTCTAGCCAGTTGCCGAACGTCTTCTGCGTCTGGAGAATGTTCCCATCCTGACGCCAAGATCACACAAAAACCTCACAGACTTGAGCAAAGACGTCGTTAGAAGGTGAAAGACAAGGACCCTCTTTGCCAAACAACGGCAATTGCGACTTACACAAATGGTTCAAATGGCTCTGAGCACTATGGGACTTAACTTCTGAGGTCATCAGTCCCATAGAAGTTAGAAATACTTAAACCTAACTAACCTAAGGACATCACACACATCCATTCCCGAGGCAGGATTCGAAACTGCGACCGTAGCGGTCACGCGGTTCCAGACCGTAGCGCCTAGAACCGCTCGGCCACCCCGGCCGGTGCCTTACACAATAATGTCTTTTATAATCGCAGCTGGTGACAAAGAACGTGTCCCATAAGGGTACTAAGTTTATTCCAGATAATTATAGTATGTACAAAACCAACTGCTTTAGACTGGCACATGCACAGCTCTGAAAAACGTGGGGAAAGCAATCGACCTTGCACAGATTACTGGAATCAGCCAGCACGGCGGGAATCTGTAATAAGTCCTTACTTCATCGATTACACCCTTACATGTTTCGTAATTGATGTTCATATGGACCTTCAGTTGATGATCCTAGATCGTATGTAGCCGCTTAGATAAAGAAGTATCTCAATAGAATCTCTGCCACCTGTAACGATGCCCCGCCACCTATTACTGTAAATAAAATTCTAAGAAGAGAATGTGGCCTCTACCAGAAAGAAACAGTACTTCTAATTGATTTGTTGCAATTATCAACTCACAAAAAGTTCTCCTTAGAGTATTATAGCCAGCACCATAGTCCAAGCTCAGGGAGTAATGCCCTAGAAAATTTGGCAAATCTGACGCTGCTGAATGAAGGAAGCGAGTGTATAGGTGAGTAATATCGCCTTTAGAACGAGAATTACATGTAAGCTTATTTCATATTTCGGTCGATATTAGCGCTTTTATTTTGAGTAGCTGTCTACCACCCGCCATTTCTATCTTTCCCAAACAAATGTGATACATCCTGAAAGGAGTCTACTGGGGCACATTTGTATGCAGATGAAGATGTCTCTGAACTACACATATGAAAAAAAGTTTTGCATCACCTCGGTTCCGAGAGTTCTGGAACCTGTACAGAAAATTAGAATAGAGATCAACATGGGTGCCGCTCGACCATACATTAAATTTTATATAATGTTCTACTTATTCTAAATTTGTGTTACCAGATCATCTCTAGAATACTGTGTGATTCACCTTGTTTGCTTCTTCCAAAAGCGAAATTAATAAGTACATCGACTACAACGTCATTAAAAATGTGGGCCAGGCATAGAGCAAACAAAGGGCTGGTAGAATGTGCGGCGACACGGGCCATTGTAGGCGGGTGTCTGTGTCATGGGGCGCTGTGGCGCGCCAGCGGCAGCCTGTCGGGGCTGCTGGCTGCTGGTGCCTCCATGTAGAGCTACCGCTGAAACATCATTTCCGCCCTTTTTATTGATCATGAAAACAACACATTGCATGTTGTACCACCATACAGCGAGACCTTCACGGGTGAGGATCCAGATTGCTGTACACACCAGTACCTCTAATACCCAGTAGCACGTCCTCTTACGTTGATGCGTGCCTGTATTCGTCGTGTCATATTATCCACGAGTTCATCAAGGCACTGTTGGTCCAGATTGTCCCACTCCTCAACGGCTTTTCGGCGTAGATCCCTCAAGGTGTTTCGTGTGTTACGTCATCCATAAACAGCCCTTGTCAATCTATTCCAGGTATGTTCGACAGGGTTCATGTCGAGAACATGCTGGCCACTCCAGACGAGCGATGTCGTTATCCTGAATGAAGTCATTCACAAGATGTGCACGATGGGGGCGCGAACTGTCGTCTATGAAGACGAATGTTTCGCCAATATGCTGCCGATATGATTGCACTATCGGTCGGAGGATGGCATTCACATATCATACAGTCGTTACGGTACCTTCCATGACCACCAGCTGTGTTACGCCGGCCCCACATAATACCACCCCAAAACAGCAGGGAACCTCCACCACGCTGCACGCGCTAGGCAGTGTGTCTATAAGGCGTTCAGCCTGACCAGGTTGCCTCCAAACACCTCTCCGACGATTGACTGGTTGAAGGCATATGCGACACACATAGCTGAAGAGAACGTGATGCCAATCCTGAGCGGTCCCTTCGACATGTTGTATGTCCCACGTTTACCGTGCAGCGTGGTGTCTTGCCTGCAAAGATGGACCTCGCCATGGACGTCGGGAGTGAAGCTGCGCATCATGCAGCCCATAGCGCACAGTTTGAGTCATAACACGACGTCCTGTGGGTGCACAAAAAGCGTTATTCACCATGGTAGCGTTACTGTTAGGATTCCTCGGGACCATAATCTGTAGTTAGCGGTCATCCACTGCATCACCTCGGGTGACCTGAGCGAGGCATGTTATCGACAGTTCCTGCCCCTCTGTATCCGCTCCATGTCCGAACAACATCGCTTTGGTTCACTCCGAAACGCCTGGACACTTTCCTTGTTGAGAGCGCTTCCTGGCACAAAGTAACAATGCGGACACGATCGAACCGCGCTGTTGACCGTCTAGGCATGGCTGAACTACAGACAACACGTGCCGTGTACCTCCTTCCTGGTGGAACGACTGCAACTGACTGGCTGTCGGACACCCTCCGTTTAACAGGCGCTACTCATGAATGGTTTTTTACATCTTTGGGTGAGTTTAGTGATATCTCTCAACAGTCAAACGGATTGTGTCTGTGATACAATAACCAAGTCAACGTCTATCTTCAGGAGTTCTGGGAAACGGGGTGATGCAAAACTTTTTTTGGTGAGTGTATGTTCCCAGCCAATAATTCCAAACTTTTAGATTTTTAGTTAACAAATGACTTCTTCTTACTCTAAACAGCTTCTCAGTTTCTTTGAAATACCGCTGACCACGAGGTATAGTGATAGATTGTAGAACTTCTCAAAAGACTAAGACCTGAACGTTTTGCAAGATGGTTTTTATAAGGTTTCATTGACTTACTTTTCTTATTGTTCCTCAGTAATGCCTTTAGAAATAGTATCGTGGAGCAACACTGAACTAATGAAGTTCGTTGCACAGAAACGTATAATAATGCTCTGTAGCAAGTGACTCTTTATGCAGCTGGTCATGCTGACATATTACATTTATCCAGTTCTGTTGTAAGCAATCAATCACAATCAAAAGATAATACCGCCATTCATAAAAATTCAAATACAGTGAGTGAGAAACTTTCTCATAAAAAATCTTTCAATACTTACATGTCAAAGTGAGGAATCTAACGAACTATAAAATTAATTTAAAATTAAACTGTCACCGAAGAAGTAAGATACGGATGTGAGTCTGTGTGTGTGTGTGTGTGTGTGTGTGTGTGTGTGTGTGTGTGTGTCTGTGTCTGCGCGTGCGTATGAGAGAGAGAGAGAGACAGACAGACAGAATCAAGAGGCTGTGGCTGGAGACAAAAATTAAGCGAAAAATTTGTCGTCGGAAACTAGAAAAAAATTATTCTTGCAGGGATGTCGTGGGTGCAGGAAGGTTAGCTGGAAATTCTGTCGACAGTTTATGTAAAACCCCTTCGTAGCAGCACTTGCTGCAAAGACATAGCTTCTAATGGAAAACTACGTCGCTTCGAGTTTTAAGACGACTACATTTGAATTAGAACATGCAAATCATTATACCTGGCCAGCTTCAGTGAAGTAGGTGCTTGAAGGTTTGGTAGTTCTGTTTGAAAACTAGGAGAGCGTATACCGAGACGCTTTACCAGTGTAGAAACTCTCTTTTTTTTAATTCTTTGAACTAAAGTATGCCACAAATTGTGCATAATGTCAGAAAATATAGAGGTGTGGATGAACCAACGGTAAACTACGTAAATTTTTATAACTACAGACATGCTCTGAAGATGAGATTAACAGCAAAAACTCTATTCATCAAATTTTGACAGTGAGGAGCGTCCGATTCATGTATGACGGATACGTTGTGCAGCGTAGTGGAGTGATTCATATGTGACCGCTCATACGTAGATGGACCAAGAGCTTAACGCCCTTCACTAACTTCAGGTTGGTTTGTAAAAATCGGTTTAGAGGACATGCAAAGTATTAAGCTTTTGTGTTTTTAATTACACGCGATTGAAGTATTAAATCGAAAGCTTCACACTGTTTGTGACGCTCAAATGGTAAAGGGATCTCCTAAACTACAGTGTTATTTATATCAGTTATTGGCTTATTATAGTGAGAGAAATATTGTATAGTTTAATGGAAAACTAAGGGTAACGAAGCATACAGTTTTCGCAGCACTAGGTTTCTTGGATGATGAATATTGTGATGCCACATGTTGTCTCACTATCCATAAATAGCACTTGAATAAGGAAATTCACAATAGCTGCATATTGGATACCTTCCTTGCCGCTGATGGATAGAATCGCGAACTAGGTATCCTGAAATAAAACCGTAAGATACTTCAAATCACGTCAGGCATCTTACAGAATCTGCGCTATAGTGACCGTTTTTAGTTCTCAGTTCAAGCGTTTAGATTCCTCATAACTTAGGTATGGCAGCAAACATCGAAAAAACTGAGATAGGCTTTACTAGCATCATATGCTATCGGTATAGCCTAAGAGGTGCCTTTAGTAAGAATATTTAGAAGAGAGGCTCAGTTTTACGCTAAAACAACAAGACATGGAGGTCCAACGGTACCGACCGATCGCCGTGTCATCCTCAACCCACAGATGTCACTTGCTGGAGATGTGGAGGTGCATGCTATAGAACACCGCTCTCCGGCCATTGTCGGTTTTCGTAACCGTATCCGCTGCTTCTAAGTCAAGTAGATCCGCAACTGACCTCCCAAATGCTGGGTGCATCCTGCTAGCCAAAACGGTATTTCTACGCTAAGCTTTGGGTACATTTGTAATAGGCTACCTTTTATCGAGGAAGACTGTACAACAAGTTTCGTGGCTCCATCGTAAATCGCGCATAGGAACCAGAGAATAAAATTACAGGGCTTCGGTGTGTGACGAGGTACGCAGATAATCAGTTTCCTTCCGCCCCTACTTGATTGGAAAGAGGCCGAAATTCGCTAGTATACTCTCGGATTATAACTATATTCGGTTTTCTAGACCATATACGTAAATGTAAATACTGAAAAATTTCCTCTCTCGTACAGAAAATAGGTTGATGCACAGCAGTCCTGTGACGGCGAAATCCATGTATCTCCGACGGCAGCATACTACATATTTTCAGGTTCTAGTACTCATTTGGTATTCGAGAAACAAGTTAATAGACTAATTTTATTTCTCTCGAAGGAAGCACTGCCGCTGCACGATGTAAATTGTGCGACTTTCGGTGTCTTGCTACAGCAGGGCTTGCGTGGGGGACCTGTAATTATAAGGGACGCGATTTAGCAACAACTTTTGTGCGCTGGAAGGCACTTAGTGTTTGATGTGCTTCGATGTAAATGGTGAAGTCATCCATTCATAAGCAGGATTGTTACTTGTTGGTTGTGAATCTTACACAGATTGAGCACACTTACGATTTATTAGCAAGTAAATAAATAGGGGCCCAGTATGTAAACAATCTGCGAGTGACAGTGTCTCGACCTCAGGGAAGGAGGGCTTAAGGTCCCGTTGACATCGAGGTCATCAGAGACGGAGCACAAGCTCGTAAGGTTACAGGTTCAAAGGAAGCATCCCGGCAATCGCGTAGAGTGATTTAGGTGTATCACGGAAAATGTAATTCTAGACTGACGGACGCAGGTTTCAACCGTCGTTCTCCCGAATGCCAGTCCACCGTGTCAACCCCTGTGCCACTTTGCTCGGTCACGTTTCCCATTTGTTAAGTACATCAAAGGCCGTTGGAACTGCAGTAGGGCGTAGCAGTGCGGAGCGCATACCTACGCGTTTCAGTCTCCTGGCTACTTTAGCGACTGCATAATGACGACGGGTCAGGAGGTAGGGCATCGACTGGGTATTGGGATGAGCGGATGCCTTATGGACTTTGCCTGTGTTGGGTTAAGGTACATGTCGTTAGAAAAAGCACTAAGAATCGTACAGCCATCTAGGAAGAAGGGCCGATTAAGTCGCACGGGAAATATTCCGTTCTGTATCAGTCAGAGTAAAATATTCTCGGATATGTGTCCGCCTAATGTGGTGACGGGGTAGCCGCACGGTCTAAGGCGGGCGTCTTATGATCCCCGCGGCTTCCCCCGTCGGAGGTTCGAGTCCTTCCTCGGGCATAGGTGTGTGTGTCATTCTAAGCGTAAATTAGTTTAAGTTAGATTAAGGAGTGGGTAAGCTTAGGGTCCGGTGACCTCTGCAGTTTGATCCCGTAAACCTTACCATAAATTTCAAAAATAAATACATAAATAAATAAATATGTGCTGACATTCGCCAAGGTTGAGAATTCCTGTGAAACTGAGGCCCTGCATAAATCTCGAAGAGTAGCTCTCCATCACAAATGCTATTAACGTGCCACAGATGCCGAAGATTTAAAAATCTATAGCAGTGTGTCATTAGTGTTGTTATTTTTAAATAATTTTCTTGCACATCCCTTGAGCATAAATTGCAGGACATTGAAATTAAGATGAATTCATCATATTAAAAGGACCCAATAATTATTACTGCAACAAACTTTCAGAGATTAGCCGAGCGGTCTAGGGCACTGCAGTCACCGACTACGCGGCTGGTCCCGGCGGAGGTTCGAGTCCTCCCACGGGCATGGGTGTGTGTGTTTGTCCTTAGGATAATTTAGGTTAAGTATTGTGTAAGCTTAGGGACTGATGACCTTAGCAGTTAAGTCCCGTAAGATTTCACAATCATTTGAACACTTTTGAAACTTTCAGATTTTCGACAACTTTATAATTTACACGGAATAATTTCTTACCTTCCCTCACGGGGCTGCATGTGGCCTGTTCCATCTGTAGACTTACGAAACGTGTCAGATTTTTTGAGAAACTTTTACGATCAGCCTGCAAATGTTTACCTTGTCCAGCATGGAATGTGTTCTACAGCCACTCAGGCCACAAAACAGTACATGTGGGCGAACCCATGAGATCGAAATGGTATTGTAACCTGTGCTAAACGGAGCTTAACTTTTTTTAATTTTTTTTTTTTTTTGCTAATTTCGAGACTAATAGTTTCCACAGTAATATACTCCTTGAAAACTTTGTGTAAATTTTGGAATGTAATATATTATAAATGTAAACGCTTTTAGTACGAATTTTTCTCGGGGATGGAGTGGCCACCTGATTTCCCCCACCTCCTTATCAATTTTCGCTTACATTGGCGGCCGAATGCCGTCCGAATAAAGAACAAACAGCAAGAGAACTGCAAAAATTCAGCGAATTTAGCCACAAATTGGAAAGTAATATTGCAGCCACAATGATTAAATATAGTTAAATATTATTGTGTCCATGCATTATAACAGGGGAATGGTTTGATATGGTAGGAAGTACGGGTCAAAGAGAGAACATTCAGTTTGGGTAAGTGGAAAACGAGATGTTCGATTTCCTAGTAAAAATTGCCAAAGACGAGAATTCAGCAAGTCACTATTTTCAGCCTTCCCGTGAAGGTCTACTATAAGGCAGAAAGGGTAAAATTACTAGACGTACGTACTGACTACAGTGTATATCTGGTGAATGAAATTAAATCACTGTACAATAACACAAAATTAACTACAAAGGAGAATTTTTGACAACGAATTGAAACAAGATATGGTCTGTCACTAATTCTTTTTGATATAAAGATTGGTCAGAAACAGTCTCAAAGCGTTGTGAGGGAATTGCTAAAAAACATTCGTTCAGGAAGAAATAGGATACGTTACACCGTATCCGAGTTAACTGGCATAAAAGATAGCCAGTTACGTCGTTGCGTGAACAAATTCAAGCGGCCCGCCAGAGACGGTGTCGCCAAATATATTCTTCGTTTGGTTTCCGAAAACCGAACAAGAGAGCTATACAAAAAGTGGACATGTGGTGGTTGTAAGGATCTAACCGGAGTCATAAACTCAGCACTGTCGTGCACTATCGTCCACACTATAACAACTGTCACTAATTGTATCTGACGGGCCTCTTGAATATGCACGAGTAACGGTCTGATTGATTAACTACTATGCTAGCTACCTCGGAAGCGGCGTAATGTTTCGAATTTTTCCTTGACAATTATTTCCCAGCACAACCTACCCTGCAGCAACCTTACTGTCCTTCCAGACTGTTACTGACCATCCTGCATATATCAAGAACGGAATTCTAAAAACCGTAAGAGGATGAACCTCGAAAGGATCAGATTTATCCAAACTATTTTATTTCGAATTGACAAGGAACTTCTAGCAGTCAGTGAAAGCGCTTTATCAGAACTGAGTAATACTTTACAAAATGCTTTACAAACTTATATAATGGTTATATCCGTAAGGAAAATGGAAGTATTGGCAGTGGAAAGCAAACACACAACAAGGGCAAGAATAGTGGTGATTAATAAGACAGTAGAAAATGACAATATGTTTAAGTGTCCTCGATCACATACATCAATACCCAAAACGAACTCGGATGCGAGTACTAGGGCTACCGCCTCAATCTCGCTTCTGCACACCAATTATTACACGGACAGTGTCAGGTAGTGACTCAAACGGGATTCCTTAGACGTAACGGCAGAGCCTTGCTTGTATGGCAGCGGCAGTTATGTTATCAATGACTTCGAAATTACGACGTCATAAACATGGTGCTGTCAGTAAATTCATAGGTCCTAGATGCCAGATAGTTGAATATTTAAAAATTAAAGATAGCGATTGGCGGTAATTTTAAAAGCTAGAGATGAATGATGATGGGAATTGTAAAAGTCAAGGAAGGAGTGGAAAGTTTGTAAAATGCAAGATGACACGGAGTTAAGGAAAGAGAAAAAAAAATCATAAACCAAACATGAACGAACTACTCAAATTGTGTTTTAGATTAGAGATTAGATTAGATTAATTATTCACTCCATAGACTCACACCCTCCTGGGTGTGGAACATGTCAGAAAAACGCATTCAGAAATGTAATTAGAAAAACTTGAGTTTCATTCATTTTAATGCTCCTCAGTCAATAAACAGTAAAATTATGTACATGAATTAAAATTAAACTTCTAATATTTACAGGTTTAATGCTTACATCTGCTTTCATTAAATCCATCATTCTCACAGTAGCTACTTACTTGGCTATGACACCCAATTATTGTCTAAAATTAAATTATTCATTTCAATGATCCTCAGTTAAGAACAGTCAAATTATGTACAAGATTTAAAATTAAACTTCCGCTATTTACAGACGTAACACCTACACCTGCTTTCCATACATCCATCATTCACACAGTAGGTAGTTACTTGGCTGTTACAACCAAGTATTGCCAAAAATTAAAGTATAATAACTTTTCATTAAAATGGTCTACTGCACTTGTTGACAAATTCGTGGATGGAATAGCAGTTGGCCACTAAAAATTCTTTCAAATTATGTTAAAATTGTGCCTTGTCTGAAACTAAACTTTTTATGGTGGCTGGTAACTTATTGAAAATATGCGTTGCTGAATACTGGACTCCTTTCTGGACAAGAGTGATTTTAAATCTTAATGTATATTGTTCTTATTCCTAGTATTGTACTAAGCAGTTAGTTGGAAAACGATATGTATTATTTACAACAAACTTCATTAAGGAATAATTATACTGAGAAGCTGCGGTTAGTATGCCCAGTTCTTTGAATAGGTTTTGGAACATCTCCCTTCCCCTCCCCACCCTTCAAATCAACGCCCAATATTTTATAGGCCATTAAAATGAAGTACCCAATAATGTGGTAATCACCTTCAACATGTTCAAAAGGACCTGAACCTTTCAATCTTTTGGGTCATATTCAAAAGTACTTTTCTAAAAAACTACGTAAGGGTTGGAACTAGCAGTATTTTTGACTGTGCTCGAAAGTACTCAAACAATCAGAAATTTTTATACCATGTTCAACGGTAAATTACAGTACTTTTATGCACTTTCTGGGGTGCTCAAAAGTATCGGCCATTGATTACTTTTGCGAGATATTCTACAAAAAAATATTATGTAAGAGATGTAACTTGAAGTATTTCAAAAGCACTTAACACAATGTTCAAATAGATCCGAATGTTCTGTTTTTCTATGCGCCATTTTCAAAAGTACTTATCAAAAAAAAAGCTTACCATGTTTCAAAATGCTTTACAGTCTGCCCAAGAGTAATTGGACATTCTGAATTTCATTTTTGCTTTTCCTCAGTACTGAAAAGCCTGTATCCATTATTCATGTAAGGATAGAAATTTGTACTATTTCAAAGCATTTTGCAGGACGCCCGGACGTATCCTAATGTTCTGGTACTTTTTTTTTTTGCCATCTTCAACCAAAAATTACATCACTTCGCGGTTTTTCAGAGTAAGTGATGGTGTGCTCATATGTATATGGGTCCTTGGAATATTTTTTATTTGTGCCATACGCTGAACTATTTTTCAAAAGTTACCTAAAGTATGTTACTTAATATATTTCAGAGTACTCTACAGAGTATCCAAAAGTTACCAAACGCTCAGATTTTTGGCGGCATATTTAACAAAAACCATACGCAAAGAGAATAATTTGTATTTGAGCCGTGTTAAAAATTTGCTGTTTTGATGAGCGCGCCACAGCGCGTAGTGTGAAGCAGACGCCCTCCGTTTCTTGCGGTGGCGCCGCTGTAGCAATCGCAGCTTTGGTGCCTCCCTCTGGCGGAAAAGGGGAAAGGTTACCTGTTAAAGTGCGTTTAAGGGGCACTATAAGCTCGCCAGTGGCAGGGGGTCAGTTGAAGTGTGGCTGGGTCAGTCTCGCGTCACCAGTTGCTGGTCTGTCTCTCGTTCGCATTTGTGCGGCAGTTAGTGTCTGTCTGTTGTCGGGAGTGCTAGTATGTGTTAGGCCACTAGTCTGCTCGAGTTGTTCGGCAATGGTCGTTGGCGGGTGGATCGATCGGTTGGTCGGTCGCGCACTGGGACACAAGTTGATTTGTGCGTCTTGAGCGTCGGCGCATGTGAGGTCGCCACGTCAGTCCGGTGGGCCGCGCCATATAGCGAGGGGTAGTGGTTTCGCGGCCGACACGGGAGCAACAGGAGTCAACCCACGACATCGGTCTGGCCGGCGCGAGCTGCGACGCCGTGAGACGGGAGATCGGCGCGCCTTCCTTCGTCCGTTCGAGCGGCTGGCAGCGGACGGTCGGGAGAGCGTTTTGGGGGTGCTGCGCCAGGACTTCACCAGACATCGTAGTTTTTTAGAAGTTAAGTGATTCGTGATATGTTGTTTCAGTTACTTGTTAAATTCTACTTGTTTTCTTGGTCAGTCTCTCGTCCCCAGCTTGCTCGTCTGTCTCTCATCCGCATTTGTTAGGCAGTTAGTGTCTGTCTGTCTGTCGGTCGGTCTGCCGTACGTTAATAGCTGCCTCTGTCATGTTTGTCGGATTCGGTGTTAACGAATTTATTGCTTAAGGTGTAAAGGCCGAATTCCTGAAATGTTTTTATCTTGCCTATCATCATGAGAGGCGGTATATGTGTAATGTAGAGCATGTTTGTACATTTTATGTAAGACTGCATTTCATGAGTTTTAATTTAAATGCTCATTTTAGTATATAAAGTTGTCATCCTTCCACCGTAAGAGTTTCGTTTTAAAAACAAGTTGCGCTTTCGGTGGCAAGTAATTTTTTTAATGTGTGTGTTTTGTACCATTTCCATCCCTCCTACGGGGTGCATAGTTTATGTGTTTGTGTGAGTTGTTAAAATTTTTAGTTTAAAGTAATCTGGTGTCTTGCAGATTGGCACCAGTGTAGTCTTTCAGAGGTTGTTGTGAGCGGTCGTGACTACGGCCGTGTTAAAAGGGAGCGGCAAGGTTCTCAGCCCGACAGCTCATACTGTCAGAAAAAGAAAATTTTGTTATTTCTGCCTCTGAATAAATTGTAACTTGATATTTAGAGGGTTCTTTCTGATTATAAATTTAAATCTGTTTAATGAGAAGGGGGCGTTTAGGAATAAATTTCCATTTATTGAAAAAAAATTTAATTTGTTTTCATCAGTTACCCACTGGCAACTACTTCCACGCTCACATAGTGTGATTAAATGTGTTAATGTTATTGATGAATCGCTAGTAAATAAAGTAAATCCTTAGCAAAAGGTCTTGAAAGTAAATTCACGGTTCAGTAGTATTATAAATTACTTAAATTAATTATAACAAATACATAAAGCAACGTTTATACGTAAATACCAGGTTCGATTTCTTCACCATAGATAGTATAAAGCACAAAGGAGTCTGAAATTATTTTCCACCTCAAAATTGTTCTGTGATGGCTTCCAAAAGACAAGCAAATAGCCAGGGAAGCCACCAGGCATCATCAAGATCGAACTCAATGACCGAGCGTTTTGCTTGCACCGGCAAGTCTTGTCTTGCTGACATACACTGCATTAGACTAGTGGCTCCGCGCAATACCACACGCGTGCCACATTGCAAATCGGACACGGACACAATTTCCCATCTAACTTACAGCCAAAAGTGAACTTGTGGAGAGTTACCTAAGTAGACAATGGTATCCCCACGTCAATAACTCGTCTCTCACTACTCGTTCAGCACTCGCAATTTTACGCGTATTGTAGGTGCTGAACTTACTAAGGAAAAGAACAGGCAAAACGTCACTACAGAGTTGTAGCTGGATGGGGATTTCTTTCCTGTCAATGCATTACTATTTGATGCAAGAACATTAAATACGACACTATTAAGACTCCGTGTGTTTCTGACTGAAAACGTCTAGTAAAGAGATCTATTGTACCTACTCTACTTACATTACGTGCACGAAATCAACTCAGATGCACTTTCGAGGAGAAGATGAGCGATAGTAATACCAGTCTGACTTAACGAAATTTAAAAGATTTGAAGATGCTTGGTCTCGAAAAAACGTTAATGAAGGGTAAAGCAGTATTCAGCACGGAAAGGTCAGGAACATACGGATCAAGTCTCTGAGTCTTAATACTTCGATTTTGTTACTGTTACTTCGAGATAAATGCAGCCCAGAGAGGGTTATACTGAATTTCCTGGATTAATTGAGAGACCTGTTGTTGAAGCATTATTTCATGCTTGAGGGGCTATCCATCATGAACTGTAGATGGTCACTCTGACACTTAAATTTCAAATTTTGGTTTTATATTCAATTATGATTCTGAACTGCAATTCTAGAGATGTAAAGTTTTACTAAGGCCTAACAGATTCTTTTAATTATAACTTTGAACAACTTTGAACATGGCTGACGTTTGCAGCAACCGTATACACAAATTTGAAAAATTTGTAAAAATCTGCCAAACGGTTGCATAGTAACACACCGGTATTACTTATGTTTTAATGTAAGCCTTTTTTAAGAATATCATGTCTTATATTTCAAAGTATGACTTGAGCAATCAGTGTACATCTTCATGTAATTACCTTTCCTTCTGATGAAGTCACCCTTAGAGGTGACGAAACCTGGTCAAGGTATATAGAAAATCTATGCAACCGGTTGGCAGATTTTTAAATATTTAAAATATAACTTTGAAGGTTAATTAACTGAAGTCCTTAGTATAGTGAGATTAAGGTTGATGTTGAAATCAATCCTACTGTTGAAATTGTTACGGTTATAGGAAGAATAATTCTTGATTTTTGAGACTTTATCTTTATAGATCATGAATTTTCGTTATATGATATAATTAGGGCCGAGAATCTGATCCGTATGTAATAACAAGTGTAATTGTAGTTAGTACAACAATGATAGCTGCCTACAACGTTCGCCTGTAATGGCGCCCTGCAACTTCACCTTCAGTCTCGATGACAGTTCAAACAGCAAGATGTCGACACATAAGGAAAAAAAAGTCAGAGCTCATAAGCTCATGTTACTCGAAGAGGAGGTTGATGACGTCACTTTGCCAGTAAATTTCATCACAATACTGCCCAGGGCCACCGCGGACGTGTCACACTATGAGAAGGTCCTCACATCTCCTATGACTCTCATTTAACCCCTTCTTTTGATGCCCCTGCGATGGAATCAGAATCGCTACGCCCAGCGTTGAAATCATGTGGTTTCCTTATAGGTGGCTGAGGAAAACTTTTCCGACACACCACAGCTGAGAGTCGAATTGAAAAGGCCTCTGGGGGTGGCATAAAGGGCTTTAATGAAACCACCCCTTTCATTTGAACGTTGATTCTCTCATATTTCGCGTCCGAAAACGACAGTTCGCAGTGCGATGAACAACGGCAGACGTTCTTGACAACCTATAACACAGTTGATACCTCCCAGAAGATTCAACACTTCACGACCGACATCACCACCCTGCAGCCCCATTGAAAGTGATCTCACCCCTCTGGAGTACAGTGCGTCAGTGATCTTGGCTCTGGTGTACAGGGTGGAACCACTACGAACCGTTCAAAACCATTCTATGAAATTTGAAGGCGATCCAAAGTAGCAAAAGATCTTTATGCTTTTTTAGTGGTCCTGTTTCACACCCACCTATGGCATGATCATATGGGTGCGACATTGACAGATGCCTGAATAAATTTGCAAAGCGTCTGAGACCATCAAGAGAAGTAAAACCTTTGGTGCCACCGACCCACATTTGCCAAGAATTTTAAAAATGTAGAGATAAAATCAGTAAATAAGTCCAATGTGCAGGTAGACAGCCATTTGAAACACCCCTGAGACTAATTGCCCACCTGCAGGCACTAGGACTATTTTGCAGGTTTTCCGCTTCCAGGCACATTTTTAGAATAAAAAATGTGAGGGGTTGGGGCTTTGCCGCTAAGGATTATGCAAAAAGGGGGGGGGGGGAGGAATCTTTGAAAGGACTTTGCCGTTTTATTCAAGTATATGTCAATGTCACATCCCTCAGTGATCACGCCACAGGATGTGTGAAACAGGAGCAATGAAAAAGCCTAATAACATTTTGCTGCTTTGGATCAGCTTCTGATTTCGTCGAATGTTTTTGAACGGTCCTTAGCAGCTCCACCCTGCACGCCAGAATAAAAATGGCGGTCGCACTGCACTACAAAGGGGTGAGGTCATGTTCAGTGTGGTTAGAGCGCTGTGATGTCCGTCTAGAAGGACTGAATCTCCCAGGAGGTGACGACAGTTCCCAAGGATGTCAAAAACATCTTCCTGATGTTCATCGAACTACGAACTGAAGTTTTCGAATACGAAATGTGTGGGATCAACATCCCAAGGAAAGGAGTTGTTTCATTGACTCCCATGAGCTATTGAGAGCTGGCCTTTTCTCTCCCCTGTGTCGAAACGTTGCTGTTTGAAGCGTTGTGAAAATAGAGGGTGACGTTGCAGGGGCCTCACTCTTGCACCATTACAAGTGTGTGTGTGTGTGTGTGTGTATTCCTAAGGGGCCGAACTGCTGAAGTCATTGGTCCCTAGACTTATACACTACTTAAACTAACTTATGCTAAGAACAACATACACACCCATGCCCGAGGGAAGACTCGAACTTCCGGTGGGAAGGGCCGCGCAATCAGTGACATGGCGCTTCTAACGAAGCGGCCACTCCGCACGGAGTACCATTACAGAGGAAAGATGTAGGCACCTTTGAGCCAAATATTAAAACAATACGTCGGAATGGGAGTCAGACTTTCGAAAAAGTGATCCTTTAATTCCGTTGCGCAGCGTAGTTAAAACCGAACGGTCACTAATGCAATGTAACTACCGAATCACTAATGTGTAGTTGCCAATGATGAGCTGTACTGCATACACAACTCTACATAACTTCAATATCCGAAATAAGATCAGCTGCTGCTTTACACTCCTGTTGCATGTCCTCTTCAACAGATGCCAGCATTTTCAGATGTTCATAATTCCTTTTATGAACCGTGCTTGGTTTAAGACACAACAGACCCTCAAATTAATAATTTCACACAAATAATTCGTTCTATGATATTTGCCTAGTGCGACAGTTTTCTTTCCAATTTCTTAAACGTCTGACAAATTGCGTCAGCAACAAAAGCGTGAGGTCCGAAAGATCAGCGGCTGAATGAAGGATGCCAAGCGAACACACGGTATCATTTACCAGTCAAAACTGTGTCCTGAAAATGTCCGCTTGTCCCGTAGATAGAACAGCCCAGGGCAGTTATGTGGTCTGCTGATAAAGAAGAGAAGGGATGCTCAAACAGGAACTGTAGTGTCAAAATTTTTAGATTCGGAAGTGATCATAATTTATTCCACTTTCCAGCAGACGTAATAATAATTTGTGTTTACATACGACTGGATCTTCAGAAACTAAAATGGGAAATGTAAAAACCGAATGACAAACACTGATTATAAAAATCGAATCCCTGTTCTCGGCAAAGCACACTTTAAAATAATTATGGAATAAAGTATGGTCCAACCTCGTGGATCATCACGTGCCTTATGTAATATACATAAGAAGCGTTGTCATACTAAGTAAAATCGACTATAAACCGGCCTTTAAGAAAGAATCTTTCGTCTTTTTTTCCATTTTTTCAGTTGTCTGAATTTCCTACGCCCTCTTATGATGAGAATAAAGTCCTAAAATTCCACTGGTCGATTCAGTCAAGTCCACTGACAAAATCCCATTGTTTTGCGTGTGTGTAATTGTTTTACGAGATGGCAAACTCATTCATGGCACACCACAGAATATACTGTTTAGATAATAAAGAGTAGAAGACAACGTTTCAATCCCTTATGAACTGAGTACAGCCTCTGTTGGTACGGTTTTCAGGTATATTAGATTTCTTTTTAAACCCGAATAGGGAATTATATTATACCACAGAGACGTTCAACGTAATAAGGCAGGAGTTTCAAAGACTGCATGTTCTGCTGCTCATAATAAACTGAGTCATTTTTATAACTAAAATTATAAAAACCGTATTCGTTGGGTTTACTTCTAAATTAAGAATCGTAAATACGACTTGCTATACAGATAGTTACATTGAAAGGCCTTGTTAATCACCCTTGTGCTGTACATTTCAGCTATTGAAATGCCTATGCCTATGTCCCTTTAAACCACTGTACATACATTTTGTGTAAGACACAGATTTTAAACGTTTTGACTATGATGTCATAAATGCTCTAGCCTGCATGAAAAAGTATCACGGTCCCTCCATGCGCACCAATTTATCGCTCGATGGACCAACCGACCAAATTGTGGTCTTCCTCACTGCCGACCAACGTGGCTCAATGATTACAACGCCGCTCAGTTCATATCGCTGGCTGCTGGTTGCTCATGTTAGGTTAGTTGAGGTTGTACCGCTGTAAATACTTGGTAAAACAAAAACCCATGGACGTATATTTTCCTTACTGACTTAGAATTAGCTATACTATATAGGCTGAGAAAAAACTGTGGGCTTGGAAATTGCTCCTTCAGAGGAAAAAATTCATCCGTACGTTTTTACTAAAGGAGCTAGGTTCCGACAATTTACGAAATTATTTATGAATGAACGATAAGTGCTTCCCTGAGATGCTAAAGTCACGTTTAATGAAAATAATACCGGTAATCTAATAAGAAGGTGAAACTTCCTGGCAGATTAAAACTGTGTGCCCGACCGAGACTCGAACTCGGGACCTTTGCCTTTCGCGGGCAAGTGCTCTACCATCTGAGCTACCGAAGCACGACTCACGCCCGGTACTCACAGCTTTACTTCTGCCAGTACCTCGTCTCCTACCTTCCAAACTTTACAGAAGCTCTCCTGCGAAACATGCAGAACTAGCACTCCTGAAAGAAAGGATATTGCGGAGACATGGCTTAGCCACAGCCTGGGGGATGTTTCCAGAATGAGATTTTCACTCTGCAGCGGAGTGTGCGCTGATATGAAACTTCCTGGCAGATTAAAACTGTGTGCCCGACCGAGACTCGAACTCGGGACCTTCCCCCAGGCTGTGGCTAAGCCATGTCTCCGCAATATCCTTTCTTTCAGGAGTGCTAGTTCTGCATGTTTCGCAGGAGAGCTTCTGTAAAGTTTGGAAGGTAGGAGACGAGGTACTGGCAGAAGTAAAGCTGTGAGTACCGGGCGTGAGTCGTGCTTCGGTAGCTCAGATGGTAGAGGACTTGCCCGCGAAAGGCAAAGGTCCCGAGTTCGAGTCTCGGTCGGGCACACAGTTTTAATCTGCCAGGAAGTTTCATATCAACGCACACTCCGCTGCAGAGTGAAAATCTCATTCTGGTAATAAGAAGGTCTCTGAGGAGAGACTGTTAGCTATGTTAACGTTTCTCGTGAAGTCTCAATTTATCAAGAGGTCTGATTCAATGTAGCAGGAGCTTCAGAGTTAGTATGTAATTCTTTCCATGAAACATACAACGCAGGTAACGTTCCTGCGGAAATATATAATAAATCAAAACAAATAAATCAATGATGATCATGTGAACTTCATGTATTTTTTCACTGACGTAGCGCAAAAGGTATCCCATACACGTTTTTCAAACGTATTTCAAATTAGAAGTAGAAAAGTTACAAATAGTTGTGGGGCACATCATGTTATAAATACAACTAATACAACAGCATATATTCAAAAATGAAGCATTTGGACACTGTTGTATCCAAAAAATATTTAATTTACACTTAGCATTTCATAGTAGATGACGAGGTTTGAACTGAATTTTTGTTAACACTTCTAATAACGAGGTAAGTATATTTTATGACTAAAAGTTGGTCGACTGTCTGGATTTTGGGTTGTAGATTTTATTTGCGATGCGTATTGGAAATAAAATTTAAAAACCTAGGTGTAGATGGTCGACTTAATTTTATTCATAAAATATGTTTCTTTTGCTGCCTCTCTGTGCCACGTGAAACCATTGTGGTTTCGTTAGAAATGAGGCTACTGCCTCATTTGTTGCCTATCTATTGCTACACAGGTGTTAAATATGAAGTGTTCCATATTCTGAGATGTGTTACTATGGACGATAGCAAGAAAAAGTGTCTTGTAAACAGTTACTTTAAAATACGTACCTTGAGAGCTATTAGCAGGTGTTCATCTTCTCCACTATGAAACACATTTACTCCACTGCAAGCTCCTTGCTAGTATGAACACCATACACAATGTAGTAAACAAAGAATCAAATGGAAACATACAACTGTGTTACGTGAAAAGGTTGAGCTTCTAATGTAATCTACGTGCTATTACATGCCACGTCAGCTTGAGAGGCATCGCTTAAGGTGATCAATATTGTGTCCATTCATAGTATGGCATACTTCTGTCCGATCTCTTACGGAATCACACCTTCTCTGAAGAACATCAGGTTGCTCATACAGGCGTTGATGACGCGTTCCTATTGTGCCTGTACATGATTAGTGTTGCTTCCATACGCCAGGGATTTCAAGTGTTCCCACCACGAAAAATTCAAGAGATTAAGATCGGGGAACGAGCTGACCAAGTACTGGCCATTAAATATCAGTGCGAGGTGTTTTCGGACATTCCGGAGGGAATGGGCTAGTGCTCAATCGTGCACAAAAATAATCACATCTCCAACCATTGTAGGAATGGTAACTCTTCTAGCAGAAAAGGCAAATCGTTTGACAGGAACTGAAGGTCAACCTGACCTGTTTGCTGGTATATAAGGTCCCATTATTCTATCGCCAATAATTCCTGCCAGCACATTATTGAGGATGAACAAGTGTTCATAGCTCTTACGGTATGCATTTTAGAGCCCATGCCCACCGGACTTTTTGTCTTGTTTTGGTCCATACTGGCACGTCTTAAAATATGGAATTCTTTTGAACACCCTATATTCTTCATACAACGTATCGGACGAACATTAGAAGTCTTCAAATTTCTCTAGAAAATCTGTCGACAAAGTTTCGTTCCATTCGTTTTCCGTGGAGGAAAATAAATGCTATTCAAGTACGCTTAACACGACAGTGACAGATAACGAACTTACGTCGTCGGTTGGCACGACGGTGCTACACACAGCTCATTTTGTTGGGTGAGGTGTAGCGTCGCGGCTGTGAGGAAAGCGGGAGTCTGCCGAGCGCAACAGGCCTATACACGTTAAGTTTGTTTGTCGGTGGGTCGGTAAGTCGGATATTGTACAGCTTGACTAAAGCATGTAAGTATTAGCTTTCCAAATGTTATCCAAAACTATTGACCATGTTAACTGGGTAAATAAGAGGTGTACTTTAACGTTACAGCCTGCCCAACGCAAGAAGGGGCGGAACAAAAAATCTGTGATGAGCTGAGCTTTGAATATTTTTTTTGTTATTGTCACCATGCCAATGAATACCTGAAGATGCTCTCATGTGTCTAGTGAAACTAGAAACGAAATAAATATTGTGCGATCTGTTGCGGTTTGTCCTTTCATTAGTTATAACTTGTTTTCTGTATCTTGCTACAGAAGATGGGCTTGTGCTCCGCTACTGGTGTGCAGTAATAAAGTTTTAAAAATAAATCTTCTAAAATCGTTTACCGTTTCTATCTGTAAAGCTATTCCACTACACCAGTTTCAGTATTATTGATATATTTTTCTTATCTTTTGTGTTAGAAAAGAGCGAAATCACTTCTCAGTTCCATCCTGGGACGACAGCTTGTGAGGGACTGAAGCGTTGATTCCCAAGCAGAAGGTTACACCAGAGGTGTATGTACGAGAAGCAATTGTCACTGTGCGAGACAGAGAATGTATCACAACCGTACCAGGACGTCAAGTTCCCTGCGCCGAAGGTACCTGCGAAGAGAATCCCGCCTCTTACTAGTTACAGAACCAGGTACGCCTTTGCAGAGGACAGGAACAACAAAGTCTCGCCAGAGTATATTAAAAGAAAGTATGAGGACAAATCATTTGAATCGAGAAGAGAAACCAGCAACTGAGGCATTATTCTTTGCATACAGTGATATGTTCCATTTACCAGGGATATACTCTCTCATATCACACTGGTAAAGCATCAATTTCCGCTGGTGCCGGAAGGCATAATAATAAATCAAAGTGATTACACTGGTGTGTCCCTTTCACACGTGAGTCGATATATCTGTGTCATCCTTTAACTACTCTAATTACGTTTCAGATTTGTGAAAATATAAGCCCACATTCATTCCACTTATCAGTAATGATGATGTGAATGTCTGAAGTTGAGGAAACCTTTCTTTCAAACCTTCGCATTACATGCGCATTTAAAATATTTCTCACTCTATAACTACATATGGAATATTACGAACTTTAACCTAGTTGATGGTAAGCACAACAGATATCCATAAAATAATTGGATGGTGGAAGTATATACATCTTTATAAGTTGATTGAATTTACAATAAATTTACATAAAATGTTGACGTTTACAGAAGTATATATGTATTTAAAATAATTGGAAGTTTATTAGGTATATTACATAGACAACAGATTATACATTGACTTGCAAGTGACATCAAGATAATATTTATCGACACTTGTAAAGAGCAATTATATGCTTGTATGACTTGATATTGAAATACACTTTTTTCAGTATTACTGTTGCACTCTTGCAGTTATTTTTGGTCTGCAGTATACAGTTCCAATTGCACTCCTACACTTATTTGTAGACTACGATATACAGCTCCCATCATGCTCGTACACTTATTTGTGGATATGGCGCACAGTTCCTATAGGCTGAGTGGCTGTGTGGACTATAGTCTGTTGTCACAGATCGCAGTGTCCTGTTTTGATGCGGCAAAGGGCGTTCAAAAAGTTCTGCACAGTCGTCCCTATTATTATTTTTTTTTTTTTTTACAGGAGCAGAATGAATTTTTTTGTGAACATACTTGGACCGTTTAGCTATACATTGAGCACACTCAATGTAGCATTCATCAACTGAGACGCATATGGCCCAACGTTCTTTCCAAGATGTAAATGCTCTTTGGTAAAATTCTGGGGACTGACTTCTACACCATCGCTTGACATAGGAAAAAAGGCCTTTCTATCAAATGTTTTACCTCGCATGTGGGCCTTCAGATGACCAAAGAGGTATAAATCAGGAGCCACGTCCGTACTGTAGGAAGGATGAGGAACAATTTTCCAACCCATTTTCCTGATTTTCTCCTGCATCATAAGAGCTGTAT
Source organism: Schistocerca americana (assembly GCF_021461395.2). Classification (NCBI taxonomy): domain Eukaryota; kingdom Metazoa; phylum Arthropoda; class Insecta; order Orthoptera; family Acrididae; genus Schistocerca; species Schistocerca americana. The sequence goes on along the minus strand of NC_060124.1, from coordinate 437,173,871 downwards.
GGGGTTTGCATTATCATTGTATAGTCTGATGAGCTGACCCTGAAGCTGTGGGCTGTGGGTCCTAATGGCACGTTGCAGCTTGTCCAATGACAAACAGTAACGGTCCCGGATAACTGTGGAGCCAGGTTCCAAAAAGTCAATGAAAATGGCACCACACTGATTCCAGAAGAAGGAGGCTATCACCTTCCGGTCTGCTGTTCGCAAAAGTCTTGGTTTCTTCTTCCGAGGGACATCCGGATGACGCCACTCCATGGATTGGGTTTTATTCTCAGCTTAGGACAAAAACAACCACGTTTCATCCTGGGTAATGACGCTGCTAAAACACTGTTTCCACTCTTCAGTAAACGTCTTCATGAAACCCTCGCACACATTCTTTCCCATCGTTTTCCTTTCTCTTGCAAATAATCTAGGCACTCAACAGGCACAGATGTTTCTGTACCCTAGTGACTGTACCAGTGATACCACAACAACCAGCGACAAACGAGTCATTTCAGCAAGCTGTCGTATCATCACAATTCTGTCATTTTGGATGATTTGATCAATAGTCTCCATATCCACATCATTCACTGCCGTCAAGGGGGCTACCGCATCGTGGATTGTCCAATAAAGAAAAGTCACTTCTTTAAACCTCTGCAACCACCGCTAGATACTGCTCTGGTCCACTGTGTACTCCCCATAAACTGGGAACAATTTCCTGTGAATAAATGTGGCAGAGTCATCGCCGGTCTTGAAGAGGAACTCCATCACCGACCGTTGTCGCAACCGGACATCTACTTTACGGTCCATTATGGCTCACCTGTAAATAAAAGAAAATAATTTTATATACCAACTTATAGCTAAATGTTACACGTCTGTTTACAAAATATTTCATTCTCCTCCTGCAAAAAATAAATGGTTCAAATGGCTCTGAGCACTATGGGACTCAACTTCTGAGGTCATCAGTCCCCTAGAATTAGAACGACTTAAACCTAACTAACCTAAGAACATCACACACATCCATTCCCGGGACAGGATTCGAACCTGCGACCGTAGTGGTCACGCGGTTCCAGACTGAAGGGCCTAGAACCGCACTGACACACAGGCCGGCTGCAAAAAAAAAAAAAAAAGAAAAAAATTAGAGACGACTGTGCTACACTTTTGAACGCCCTTTGTATGTGATGATATATGATGATGGTTCTAGTTGTAGTGTAACTGGAGAATATGGTACGAGCTTTGCTGGCAGTGTTTCATGGTAGACGATCAGTTAGATGTGTTTTTGTACAAACTTCTACCTGCATCATCGATTTCGTACGTAACAAATCATGGCTTTGCTAGAGATCGTAGGCCCTTGTTCTTGATGATTCGGCCATTTTTCAATTGTATGAAGACCAGCAGCAGTTCTGTGTTGCCGTTTACAATTTGACAGTCAGAGTGCTACGTGTTCATACTATTGGCCGAGCATTAAGTTAAAGTCTTATGGAGTTTTTGTATGTATTTTGACATATTTGGCTTTTGATATCTCAGGAGTGGATTGTGGAATGGGCTCTTGTTTCTTCTAACCCAAGTCTTTTTTCTTCTCCCTCGTGGTCTTCTCTTCTTTTCTTGCAGCAACTGCTGCTCTTCATAAAAGTATTTTCAGTGTTATTTGGCTGGGATAGTGCGTGATGTCATAATATGTGAGTTGACGGCATTGGATAACTTTTCCAGGTTTAATGTGTTTAATGTGAGATTTTGATAGAAATGAACAGACGTTCATGGTGAGATTGGTAACTCTTTGATCAACATCATCTGTAGCGCTCCAGCTCCTATATCTGCTGTTACATGGATGATTCGTTTTTCGTCGGTTGACGAAGGCTATTGTCCTCAGGGGTGGTTCCTACTTACAGTAAGGTTTCACGCAGCTCGCTCTTCACTTCATTCGCCTTCATGCTTCCGCTTTGTGATCCACTCCTCGTATTTTATTACTCGCAAACTATCATGTCATCTGCTACGCGTGATGAGACATCAGTGTCTCCACATTTATCTACACTGTCTCCTTGATGTTCCGTTCTGTCGTCCCACGATCGTTGCACCCCTGGCTCGACTTTCCAACAATGTTGTCATCTTGCTTTGTCCATATCATTTGTTTACAATGTTTTGTTCATAGTTTGTACTTAATCTGTGTGATAATCTAATTTTAATTTACATGTCACTCTGAAAAACAAACTTTCATAACAGGTTGAATGCCAAATTACTAAACCAGTTTAACTCGATAAGGCCTTTTGCACTTCATTTTATACTTCACACATATGGTGGTTGTTTCTTCAACTTTTGCATACCACCTAATGATATTAGGTTTCCTCATCTCCCTAATTCGTAGTTTATGACTGAAAGCTGTTCATGATGCGTGGGTTTAGGGTTTTAATTTACATGCTGTTAGTATGTTTCCTGCTTGCACTTAATTATTAGCTGTGCATATTATTTAGTTGCCTTCCTCTCATGTTTATATACACATCCCTTTCTTTGATTCTCTATTTGACTCCTGTCCACCAACAAAATAGAAATCGATTAGATTTGCGTGTGATATGTATATTCATTTACAGATTGACTTGTCGTCATATATTGTCTCTGGTTTCCTTTCTCAACTGGGGTTTCTGATCCCCCTTAGTCTCCATCTCTCATAACCTTTGTCGTTGTAGTAACCCCACTTTATTTCTCCATTAAGTACAACATTTCATTTGCACTCCACTCCCTCAACATATAAATAATAATTAATATCCTTGCATCTTGAAAAGTACTTTTAGGTACTAGGAGTTCTTATCCTTTGCTATGAGATCATAATTCTTTTACACCTACCGATCTGCATAAAAAATATACCTCACACATCGATACTTCTGGCCTTTTGGTCCACCAACCTTCATCTATGTTAATTCGACAATCCTTACTACCCTTTCATTCAGAGAGCTCTTCACTTTGGTGTTTTAAAATTCGTTTGATTACACGTCCATTAGACCACTGACAACAATCTTAACGTCTGATGGGTTGTTCTTATTCACATCAATTCTCAATTCTGTGTATATAAATATACAGCCCTTAAACGTTAGATATCTTTATGAACCCACTCGTTAAAGAATATTGCAGCTTCCAAGCTACTTTATCCCATTATCCTTTTAGGATTGTCTGCCTCGCTTTCTTTCAGCTCATTCTTCCACCACTATTTCAAAACACTGCATATGGCATGTTTTTGCAGTGGTCGACCATTTCATTGTCGTCAAGTACATTATGGAATGTTTTACCTTAAACCCATGGCAATCATTTGTTCTTTTACCAGAATTTACTCTATATTAACTTTTCTACTCATAGCTTACATAACTATTCTTGAGGTGCCTTATATTACGCACACCCAACGACTTTTGTGTTTTGTGCTCGACCAGTTCTACTGCGTTTGCGTAAGCCATGTGGCAGGCTTCAGCTGGTTCTTATACGCAAGAAAAAAATTTGAGACTCTAGTTTTTGCTTATTCGACAGGCAATGTGTCTTGATTACTACCTTCTCGCCTATTTTAAATTCTTGAGTACTTGCGTTTCTGTCTTATCTATTTTGCAGATCATACCCACATTGCGAATTTTATGTATTGCTTGTGCTTTGACTTATCTGTGTTGCTGTCTCAGGCTTCGTAGGAATTTAGTTATTTCTCTTATTTTCTCTGGTGGCTGCTGATTGTTTAGAACAGTTCTATGTGGTAGTTGGGCAATACATTTATCGTGATTTGGAAGTCTCATAGCTGGATATCCCAAGTGTTGTGCATTTTGTTGCAATATAGGTGGCCCCTAAATCTTTCATCGTGTAGTCTGATTGGTCAGAACTAGGGTTATACTTCCAAATATGCGGATCTGATACTATGCCTTTTTACGTTAGCTCACCATTGACTCAACCCATTGTCTGACAACAGGTTGTCAACCTGTCCCACTTGTTTCAGAAAATCTCATGTCAGGGCTTTACTGACGACCGTTCGTGTCGCTTTTTTTCAAAGATGTGCGCATTAAGTATTTTGAAGTTAGTTCTGTCACCACAAAAATGCACATGCACCCTTTCCTTGTACAGAGAAGAGGCCACATCAGGTCTGTTGCGTCTAATTGCTTCAGTTTATTAGGTATTAAAGGGTACATGGGTTCCCTCATTTGGAATGTAGCATGTTTAGCCCATTGACATTCTAATACTCCTTTTATGTTACTGAACTGGAATGACTATTTGTTTTGAGAAAGAATTTCCTTGGTCCATGTGAGCATTGCTTTGATGGATGTTCCAGATTTATTTGTTAATTAATTCATTTGATATGCAAACTGTTCATAAGGTATTGCCTACTCTTTGTCGATAACACAAGATGTCAATACGCAATTTATAATGCTGCCTAATCTCTGTTTCATTCTTATCCTCCCATTTGTGTTTGATCTTTAGGAATTCTGAATCCTTGTCTTGTTCTCTTTTGACACTGTTAAAAACATTAGAAATAAAAGTTCCAAATGGAACTTTTCTCACTTAATAGATTGAGAAATGTTCCTCCTGCGAATTTTGTATTGTGTCGCCTTTGCTACACCTTGGCGAACATGATGAGGTATCTCCTATTACCTTTGTTGCCCAGGCACATAAATCACAAAGAAAAACGATCTAAAATTTTGAAACCCTCATACTATAGCTAAAGCTTCTAGCTCTGATATGGAGTAGTTTTTTCGCATTTGGGTAAACCCCTGCTTGCAAATGCGATGGTTTTATGAATTGTCTGCTTTCATGTTCAAATTATTGGTATATGACCACTACCAGTACCTGCAGAATTCCTGCATTAGTTCTGGATGTGATAGAATTGGCGCTACTAACAACGCTGCCTTTAACTACATATAATTTTTATCGGCTTGCCTGTCCCACTGCCAGGGCATGTTTTACCCTGTCAGAGCACATGAGTGCAGTGTGGCCAGGGTGTCAATTGATATTACATTTTTGTAAAAATTTACAATGGCTAACAATCTTCGCTGTGTTCTTCGATTGTATGGTGTGTTACACTGCCTAATTTCTTCTGTTTTGTCTGGCTCACAGGCAGTTAAGTTTTGCTCCAATGACACGTCCCCAAAACTGAAACTGTTTCGTCCTAAAGGTGGACTTCTTTATATTTACCGTAACTTGATGATCTTTTAATTTTTGAAGGAGTTTACTTTCTGTTTAGTTGTGTTGATCATGGTACCACCATATACTACAGCATTCTGTTACAGAAAACAAGTATTTCTCAACTTACATCAAATGATGGACGATGTAGTAATAGAATTATTACAGTTAATGTACAATAGTCCATTACAAATTGTTGGTGAACTTATTGATGACATACATGTCAAGGCTGACAGTAAACTAAATGTCCTAGACGATATCTCTGATCATGAAAGAGGAGAGCTAGAACACATGTTGCTTAACAATTCAGAGGTATTGACGAAAAAGAAGGTACCACTTGCTTGTGCTGGACACAGCCGGCCGAAGTGGCCGTGCGGTTAAAGGCGCTGCAGTCTGGAACCGCAAGACCGCTATGGTCGCAGGTTCGAATCCTGCCTCGGGCATGGATGTTTGTGATGTCCTTAGGTTAGTTAGGTTTAACTAGTTCTAAGTTCCAGGGGACTAATGACCTCAGCAGTTGAGTCCCATAGTGCTCAGAGCCATTTGAACCATTTTTTTTGCTGGACACAAATACAATAATTGTGAGTGAAATAGGAAAATCAGAAAAGTTAAAAATTTTATGGGGTCAAAGTATTTACTTCATTAGATTTGAGATGCAGTTTCTGGCAAATTGAGTTAGCACCAGCAGATGATTCCATCATTTTCGTCAACAATTTGTAATGGACTATTGTACATGGACTCTAATAATTCTATCACCACATCGTCCATCATTTCATGTAAGTTGAGAAATATTTGTTTTTTGTAACATAATGCTGTAGTATATGGTGGTACCACGAAGGATGTATGATCTTTGACTTTGTTAGTTCTTAATCGCACAGTTTTGGGTGGGAATACCTCTGAATTGTTAAGCAAAATGTGCTCTAGCTCTCTTCTTTCATGATCACAGATATCATCTAGGACATTTAGTTTTCTGCGAGTCTCAGCATGTATGTCCTCAATATTGGAAGTATTCCCCTGAAGAGGATTTGTTGGTAATTTTATCTTCAAAGTGAATCCCAAGATTACACATCCATTTCCCCTGTTTAACATTGCCTTTTGATCAATAAGACAATCTGCCCCTATAATCACCTAGACGGACAATTTTTGAATGATCACGAAAATGGTCTCTACGTAGTGTCCCAGACACATTGCAATTCCAGTCAGCGTTCTGATCTCAGTTGAGCATCCAATTACTGGTCCCTTGACTTTAGTTTTCCTGATATTTCTAAACTGGCAGTTTTTGTTTGGCACTACAACAATTAAATAAATATTCCGAAACTGCTGTTAGCTCACTCTCACTCTCACTTTTACCTCTAAGCTACGCATATAGATAATTTAATGATTGGATGTGTATTTATTGAGGTCTTTGATTCCTTCTCTTTCACTAATGCTTCTTCTAGTGATTTCTACTTCATCTGCTTTCGGGAATTTGTATGTCTTGTGTATTGTTGCATCAATCTGCATTTTTCTCTTGCCTGTGCTGTAAAAAATCATGTGTCTTATGTCATTGCTTCCTCTGAAGCGAACACTGTGGTTTCTATTTCTTCTTGTGGTCACACCTGTGTTCTTACGAATCTTCCGCTCTCTTGAGAGATTTCTGTCTCCTTCACATTCGGCTTAAACATTTTTATTAGACAATCTAACCCTGCATCATTCTCTATTTGTTCCATTATTAGTGTAGGATGATCATCCTTCTCATCACTAGAGTCCAAGGCTTTAATGTCCCAACATGAGATTGTCGGAATAATAGCTGTAGTTATCTAATCACATCTACTAAGCAGAAACAACACTTTTCGCCAATCCTGGCATGTTCATTAAATTATAATTTCTCATCATAATTACTACCATTTTCACCATTATGTCAGGTCCATCTAAATATAACTGCTTATCAGAATCACCACCTCTTCCTAATAGCTTGGCAGATGTATAGTCTAATTGCGACTAGTTATCAGAATCACTACCAGCTAATCTATTTTATTATACTGGCTGGGTCGCCATTATCTATCACACTGGCGATTCTTACAGTCTGCACCCCACCACTTGACATGCAAGGATATTTCTGAGTGTATGTAGAAGTGTTAATGTTCTGGTCCTACCAGGTATGGCGCATAAATAACGGAATTGGTTAGACATCAGAAGAATGATTACTAATTGATACCTGAATTATCAACAAAGAAATTTACAGTAATTCAATGAGATTAGGTAGCCTACTTTTAGGATAAACAACATTTTCCCTGTGCCTTTACATTGTTGTTATTATCATCTTGTTTAGAAAATAATTCAGGATAGGAATGGTCTACTGATAATAAAATTTAAAAAGTAACACACGAATCTTGATACAAGTATGAGATAGTTATAGGCGACAATGCTTTGTTGCCCAATAAGTTAAAACATATAAGTAAAACAGGAATGGATTCTCCAATATACTATACTTAAACAACGTTAATTAACATAGTTGGATGACTGTTCCTACCTGAAGTTCGGCATTGCAATCTTGCTTGGCTGAGTGTAACAATCGACGAAGAGGCACCCTTGTTACAACATACGTAACATACATTCTGTGTGATAGCTATGTGTCATTTACCTTTTCTGCACAGTGTGTCGTTCGATGTGTGGGATTCCGGACAACACCGTGCTTTCTGTGCGGCCTGTGAACCTATAACACTGCTTATTTTTAATGGGAGTGTCAGTCATATACTCCTACCGAGTTCTTCTGTTAGGTAAAAGACTGCACAGTGGGCCCTGTCAGTTCTTTCGAGAACGTATTAACTAACACGACTCTTCCCAGTCTTTCCACTCGGAGAATATACGAAACTGTCATTTTATTTAAAGCTGATGTATTTAGAGTTCACTGTCATCAACGTGACAACAGAATAAAGTTCTCGCCATGCCCCACGGAACTTGAAGCACTCCGTGCATCAACACGACGTTTGAGAGAGAAATATATTTCTTGTCTGCAAATTGCGTCTTTACTGATATTTCTGCCCTCCCTGTGAAAAGCACTGCCTCCCTCCAAAATTGGAGTCTGTCAACCAAACTACTGCGTATAGAAATTATTTGTCGCACTCTGAGAACATTACTTTCTGTCGTCCACATATACATCATGCACTGATCACGTGAGTGGCACGTGCTGTTTTAGCTATGTATTTCCTTCTCCGCCTCCGAAAATGTGGCCTACCCTATTAGTGAGAATTGCTCTAATCACGCCTTCCTTGGAACACATGAGGCTGTAAACGTCACGTTGCCCCCGGGGAGAAACAATCTATACAACTCTGTCGAGACCTGTGTTGCATCCCTTGCAATTGTGATATTTATGACCTATCCCTATTTTTTTTTTTTTTTTTTTGTATTTTAAACATAGCTGCACAACAACAACGGTTCCACGTAATAAAATTATAAACAGCCGACCAGTTGCAAAGGATAAAGAATTCTTTACTTAGGTTTCAACAAATTTAAATTTGTCTTCTTCAGAAGGTGGCAATTTTACATTAGTATGGACTGATGTATCATCGCCGTTTTTACAAACTTCTGCATTTTGACAAATGGATTGCGTGTGACGTGTCATTCGAATCGGCTCGTCGAGGGAATGTTCACGGACGGTTGAAAAATGGACTGCCGCCTTATCTGTTGCTCATGGAAAGTGATAGCAATGGTCTGTTACCTTACAGATATTTGAACTGTATCCAAAGATATTGTGTTCTGATGCATTAATTGTAAAAGTGCTCCTCTATTTGGTATCAGCTATCTCAGCTGTATAATTTTAGTATCATGTAAATGTGTAAACTATATCCAAAGCTACTGATTTCTGTTATATTCATTGTAAAAAAAAAAGTATCTCTATGATATGAATGATTCCAGTGATATGAACTTCGTATTATGTGAAAAACGTAACCCACCACCACCACGAATGGTATTTAATGATGTACTATATGCTGTATACTCGAGAAGAAAAATAGTAATTCTGTTGTTATGTGAGACTGAATTTTACAAGGAGCATGATACTGAAAATTATGATTCTATATTGCTCATGTGAATGCAGCAAAACGAAAAGTTTTATAGTGTGAAGATATGTAATAAAACGCGTGTAATGTGTAATTAAGTGTTTGGAAATAAAGAGTTGGTTCAGCCAACCTGGACGCACAGTAAGGCAACGAAAATTTTATAACGTCGTAGGTCCGAACTTAAAAAAAATTTCCCATGGGAGAGGGACGTGTAGAAAAAGTGAGAAATATTCCGAACAATCCATTAATTCAGTTTAAAAATGGTTCAAATGGCTCTGAGCACTATAAGACTTAACGTCTGAAGTCACCAGTCCCCTAGAACTTAGAATTACTTAAACCTAACTAACATAAGGACATTACGCACATCTATGCCCTAGGCAGGATTCGAACCTGCGACCGTAGCAGTCGCACGGTTATGGACTGAAGCGCCTAGAACTTAGAACTACCTACACCTAACTAACCTAAGAACATCACACACAAACGTGCCCGAGGCAGATTTCGACCGTAGCGGTCGCGTGGTTCCAGACTGTAGCGCTATAGTTGGCTCGCTAGATGGCGCTGCCATAGGTCAAACGGATATCAACTGCTTTTTTTTAATAGGAACCCCCATTTTTTATTACATATTCGTGTAGCACGTAAAGAAATATGAATGTTTTAGTTGGACCACTTTTATCGCTTTGTGATAGATGGCGCTCTGATAGTCACAAACGTATAAGTACGTGGTATCACCTAACACTCAGCCAGGCGGACGGTATTTGCTTCGTGATACATTACCCGTGTTAAAATGGACCGTTTACCAATTGCGCAAAAGGTCGATATCGTGTTGACGTATGGCTATTGTGATCAAAATGCCCAACGGGCGTGTGCTATGCATGCCGCTCGGTATCCTGGACGACATCATCCAAGTGTCCGCACCGTTCGCCGGACAGTTACATTATTTAAGGAAACAGGAAGTGTTGAGCCGCATGTGAAACGTCAACAACGACGTGCAACAAATGATGATTCCCAAGTAGATGGTTTAGCTGCTGTCGCGGCTAATCTGCACATCAGTAGCAGCCAAATTGCGCGAGAATCGGCAATCTCAAAAACGTCGGTGTTGAGAATGCTACATCAACTTCGACTGCACCCGTACCATATTTCTATGCACCAGGAATTGCATGGCTAAGACTTTGAACGTCGTGCACAGTTCTGCCAGTGGGCACAAGAGAAATTACGGGACGAATACAGATTTTTTGCACTCGTTCTATTAGGCGACGAAGCGTCATTCACCAACAGCGGTAACGTAAACCGGCATAATATTTGGGCAACGGAAAATCCATGATTGCTGCGTCAAGTATAACATCAGCGACCTTTACGAGTTAATGTATGGTGCGGCATTATGGGAGGAAGGATAATTGGCCCCCATTTTATCGATAGCAATCCAAATGGTGCAATGAATGCTGATTTCCTACGTAATGTTCTACCGATGTTACTACAAGATGTATCACTGCATGACAGAATTGCGATGTACTTCCAACATGATGGATGTTCAGCACCTAGCTCGTGTGCGGTTGAAGCGGTATTCAATACCATTTTCATAACAGGTGGATTGGTCGTCGAAGTATCATACCATGGCCCGCACGTTCACCGGATCTGACGTACCCGGATTTCTTTCTGTGGGGAAAGTTGAAGGATATTTGCTATCGTGATCCACCGACAACGCCTCACAACATGCGTCAGAGCATTGTCAATGCATGTGCGAACATTACGGAAGGCGAACTACTCGCTGTTGAGAGGAATGTCGTTACACGTGTTGCCAAATGCATTGAGGTTGATGGACATCATTTTGAGCATTTGTTGCATTAATGTGGTATTTACAGGTAATCACGCTGTAACAAAAAATGGCTCTGAGCACTATGGGACTTAACATCTTTGGTCATCAGTCCACTAGAACTTAGAACTACTTAAACCTAACTAACCTAAGGATAGCACAGAACACCCAGTCATCACGAGGCAGAGAAAATCCCCGAACCCGCCGGGAATCAAACCCGGGAACCCGGGCGTGGGGCACGCTATAACAGTATGCGTTCTCAGAAGTGATAAGTTCACAAAGGAGCATGTGTCACATTGGAACAGCCGAAATAAAATGTTCAAACATACCTACGTTCTGTATTTTAATTTTAAAAACCTACCTGTTACCAACTGTTCGTCTAAAATAGTGAGCCGTATGTTTGTGACTATTACAGCGCCATCTATCACAAAGCGAAAAAAGTGGTCCAACTAAAACATTCATATTTCTTTACGTACTACACGAATATGTAATAAAAATGGGGGTTCCTATTTAAAAAACGCAGTTGATATACGTTTGACCTATGGCAGTGCCATCTAGCGGGCCAACCATAGCGCCATCTCATTTCCCCCTTCAAGTTAGACAAGTTTCTTGTAGTTTTTTCGTTGACGCTTATTTCGTGATATATTTGGCTCGGTCAAGCTCAATGGACCACCCTGTATATACTACCGTACAGGGAATATATATAACGGATATGTGGAAATATACGTAGTGAATGTACGGGTACGGATCGTAGGCGCATGGTGACGACATATGGAAATTTTGTTTTGGCCAGGAGTCGTACACGGATGGGCAAATTGTAACGCGACCCCTCGCTCTAAGCGGGAGATCCGTATTCGAGTCCCGATCCGGCACAAATATCCATTGCCGTCATTGCGTTCTACAGGTTAATGGTTGTCCATATTCGCAATTGCGAGTACATTTAATGCATTTTATAACGACTGCAGTCGCCACAGTTCCTGTTCCTTTGGAAATGCATGCATTTCCAAATGAACTTTTCATTGTCATGCAAATAATACACGTAGATAATCCAATATCGTAACAGCATAATTGTTTTTCGCTGTTAGTTCGGCAGTTGTTTACGAACTAGTGTGCATGGCTCTCTGTCACCTAAGCTGCTATTGCAGTCGGTATGGACGAAAATATTGTCACACGAGAAATTGAGTAACTCTGTGATGTAATGGTCGCCGGCACGGTAGCTCAGCGTGTTCGCTCAGAGAGTTAGCTGCCCTCTGTAATAAAAAGAACTGAGTTAATAGATCAATAACGAACTTAAAAGGGTGTCTTACGAAGTCCGCCCCGATCAGATTCAACGAACAAAAACGAACAAAATGAAATTAAAAAAAAAGGTTATAGTACAGAACTGTTGCATGGAGAGTCCTGATTTCAAAACTTGCATGGACTCTACGATTTTATTTTCTATATTCAGTTCAAGCACATTCTAGAAGTATCCTCAAATACTAAGAATCATTCTACTGGAATGTTCTGTAGCTGTATATATACTGTATGTGTTCTGGCTGGAGGCAGTTCGCTCCGCGCTCTTGTACGTGCAAGTGCTGAATAAACTTTCGTTAACTGAAGTTAGTGTTCGTCATTCATCTAATTACACCTTCTTCTACGTGACAATATTATTACACTTTTTGAGCACTATAGAGTTAATCGTTATGCAAGGTTTGACCCATAACAGCTAATTAAAAATAATAAATACCAACAAATAACACACCATCTAACAGATGATCTAGAAAAATTAGTGCTTAATCTTAAAAAAGAAGCAGAGACTCTAGCTCCCTTGAACCCACGAAGGAAACGGGTATGGTGGACATCAGAATGTGAGAAATTCCATGAAGATAGTCACCAAGCATGGTTAAAGTTTCAAACACATAAAACTGAAGAAAATGCCATCAAACTAAAAAATGAAAGAAAAAATTCACACAAAATATTAGAAGAATCAAGAAAGGATTCCATAAAGATATTATAAACTCTATAGAAGGTAATTATCATAAAACCAACTCCAGGAACTACTATAAAATCTTTGGGAAACAACTACAACAATATGAGGCCCCTGCAGTAATACTGAAAGATGAAGATGCAAGAATGACACACAGTAACAAGGAAAATGCAGAAATCATCGCAAAAGCATTTAACAAACCTCTGAATTGCGAGGAACACAAAGAACCGTTACAAATCTACATAAATACCCCAATAAAAACCAAACCGAAAAAACTAGACCCTCCAACTTTCCAAGAAGTAGAAAAAATTCTTAAAGAACAAAAAAATTATAAGGCATGTGGAGAAGATCAGGTTTTTGTTGAAATGTGGAAATCTGCAAGTGACACAGTCAAGACCTCCTTACACATGGCTCTAACAAAAATTTGGGTAACAGAACGATTCCCCGAACATTGGACCACAGCTATCATTCACCCATTACACAAAAATGGAGATAAGAGCAACCCAGACAACTACAGAGGAATCTCTCTCCTAGATTGCACATACAAAATTCTATCCAAGATACTATATGAAAGAATCAAGGAGCAATTAGAACAGGAATTAGGGGAATATCAGGGAGGTTTCAGACCATGGAAAAGCTGTGCAGAGCAGATAATTAGTTTTAAATTGATTATGGCATACCACAAGAAACGGAACAAACCTCTGGCAATAACATTTGTAGATTTTAAGAAGGCATATGACTGTCTCCACAGACCTTCAGTATTAAAAATTTTGAGAAATCTAGGACTCCATCCATAACTAATTAAAATAGTACAACTCACTCTAACCAACACCAAATCAAAAGTGAAGTTTAAAGGAGAAATTTCGGAACCTTTCCTCATAAATTGAGGCTTAAGACAAGGTGACTGCCTATCACCATTACTGTTCAACTGTGAACTGGAATACATAATGAGAGAACGGTACAGGGACAATCCAAAGATGATAAGAATTGGAAGTGCAAAAGATGATAAGAGCTTAAACTGCTTTGGATTCGATGATGATCTTGCTCTCCTAGCCAACACCGTTCAAGAAGCCAAGCAACAAGTGAAATTACTACAATAAATAACAGAGAAAGTAGCCCTTAGAATATTATTTGAAAAAACGGAGATTATGCTAACTGATCCACCACTTGCAAACAAAATTACAATAGGAGAACAAGAAATCAAAATTGTTGATAAATTTAAATATTTAGGGGAAATAATAACATACAATCTAAATGAGAAGCCATAATGGCAGAATAGAACAAAAAAACTGAACTACACAAATTACATTACCAAAACTACATACAACAAAAAAAGCCTATCTATAGATGCAAAATTAAAAAACTATAGAACAGTTACACAACCAGAAATAACGTATGCAGCTGAAACTATCTTCAAAACAACTAATACAGCAGAAATTGATAGAATACTAAAAATAGAAAAAAGAATAATTAGGACATGTATAAATAAGCAGTATAAAATAAACGGACATTGGAGAATAGCATCAAATGAAACAGTATATAAAAAATAGAACCGGTCATGAGCACGATCAGGAAGAAACGCATCTCATTATTTGGACATCTGATGAGGACTCCAGAAAACAGAATTAGTAAAAAAATAATACAAAAATTGTGGAATAGCGAGAGTGACATTAAATGGATCACAGAAATTAAGGAAGATATAAAAGAACTCCAAATTACAGTAGATGACCTAAAAAACAAGACAGAGAAAACCTGAATATTGCAAGACCCACAAACCAAACTACAATTGAAAATCAATAAAAGGAGTACAGGAAGAGTGGTCTCAGATGAAGAAAGAAAGAAAATATCTGAAAGAATGAAGAAATATTGGGCAGACAGAAGAGCAAAACACCTTTCAAATAAGAATAGAATCTAATAATTATATTACCTAAATATCATATTAAGTTATTGTTGAGCCAAATTGTATCCCTGTGTAACAACTGGTTTACAACTTTGTATTTTTGACTAGAGTGGTCCAATGAAGGCCATAAAATAAATAATAAAAATATTAATAATAATGTTATGCAATAACATTACCAAAAAAAAATCTTGACGTTCATTCAATAATTCAGTTGAGTGCCGTTGTTTCATTTCATTTTTTAACATGAATAATTGTAGCCCACACTGGATATGATGTAACAGCCGTGTATTTCTTTTTTTCCTTTATTACTGTCGTGGAAAGAGCAGGAAAGAGATGACATTAAATAGGTATACTGAAAAGCGGGAATCACGATCGAAATATCTGTTAACCTGATGTGATATCAGAAAAGATGGCAATTTGACATGCTGTTATTCTGACTGCTTCAAACTTCCATTAACATGACTACTACTACATCAAAGGATGGAGCAGCGTTCCCGCGTCAGCGCTTTCCACTGCCATTTACATTTTCTGTGACATTCAAAAAATACTCTTCAGTTTAAACCCCTAAATGATATTTAAGCAATTCTTAAGATTCCAACATCTGTATGACATTGACATAATCCCACTACTGGCAGAGTATATTACTACTAATGAATTCAATTTTAGTAACAATAGCGGAACTAATTACTTATTTACAGGTCACTCAGCCATCTGACTGTTTTCATGTGGCCTGCTTCGGCTCCTGTGGCAAGCTCTCCATCTCAAAGAAGCACTTAACTAAATTATTACTGTGTCCTTCCCCACAGTTTGTTCCTTCTACGGTTCCATGGAAGTTACTCCCTGATGTCTCAACACATGTCGCATCGCTCCTTCTCTTATTCTAGACACTGTTTTTCTTGGGTTCCCGTCCTCGATAATACTGCGGAGGACATCACTCCCTTTAACTTTGACCTTTCTTCTCTCAAACCGCAACTCTTCTCATTTTTCACGTTTTCCATAGTCCATCATTTACTTTTACACAGTAGTTGCTCCACAAGCAAATTCTCAGAAATTTATTTTCCAAATTAAGCCATATTTTTTAGACTTGTTGACTTCCCTTCACGCGAAATGTTCTCTTTGACTGTGCTCGCATGCTTCTATCGTCTTTGCTTTTTTCACCACACACTATTTTGATATGAAGGTGTAATGATTACATCACTTAGTCTACTTCATGAAACCCCAACTTTGATCTTAAGCTGGTCCCTAACGGGTGGTTTCGTTTGAAACTAGTTTGATTGTGCCGAGCAGTAAATTATTTTATCAGTCTGCCACGCATCAGTACTTTCGTCTTTCTTTGATTTACTCCCAGTCCATATTCTCTGCTCACTAGACTATTAGTCTGCGCAAAAGGTCATGTATTAATTACTGACTTTCGCTGAGAATAGCAATGTTATCAGCAAATGCTATCTTTCATATCCTGTATCTCTGAAGCTTAATATCGTATGCGAATCATTCTTTTATATCTTTTATTTTCTTCGATACGCAGTTTGAATAGAACGATAGTAAAACTACGTCATTGCCTTACACCATTTTTCATCGGGGTACTAATCTCTTGGTTTTCTATTCCAGTTGTTCTATTTTGGTTATTGTTCCTGTTGTTTATTACCAGTCTTTCCCTCTAAATTACACCAATTTTAACCAATATTTCAAGCTGGTCTTCAATTTTCTGTGCAATTCTTCGGTGTATTATTCTTGTCGGCAATTGGAAAGCACGACTGTACGGCGGACAGTTCCTGCTTTTATCTTCCGGATAATGTGGGACATTCTCCCGTAACTCCGGTGGTATATGTCCAGTTGCTATACATGTAAACCGTATTTAATTATAGGTAGTTTGTAAAGGTTGAAAAGAAGACTTTCATAGCCATACGTGTAAAGGATATCATAATACATCCAATAAATCTTGTATACTTTACAAAGAGATGACGAGCATCTACTACAAATTATCTTCTCTACTTCTTGTTCCTATTCTTCTTTTTCTTCTTCCACTTCCCCACCCTTTTATATTTCTATGTGCGGGGTCCTCCCCGTCATATAAGTTTTAGCGAAGTTGGTAACAATACTTTGTCATTACAATGAAATGAACACCCTTAGCTGCTTGCAGGCGTTGACATACATGAAAATGTGTGTCCCGACCGGGACTCTAACCCGGGATCTCCTGCTTACATGGCAGATACTCTATCCATCTGAGCCACCGAGGGCACAGAGGATAGCGCGACTGCAGGGATTTATCTCTGGCACACCTCCCGCGAAACCCACATTCTCAACGTATTGTCCCGTGCCAGAAATAAGTCCCTGCAGTCGGTCTATCCTCTGTGCCCTCGGTGGCTCAGATGGATGCCGGCGCGGTAGCTCAGCGTGTTCGGTCAGAGGGCCGAGTGTCTTCTGTAATTAAAAAAACTGAGTAAAAGAATCGACGACCAACTTGAACGGATGTCATGTGACGTCCGCCCAGACCGAACGAACCTATCAATACCGAACAAAATTTAAAAAAAAAAAAAAAAGATGGATAGAGAGTCTGCCATGTAAGCAGGAGATCCCGGGTTCGAGTCCCGGTCGGCACACACATTTTCATCTGTCCCCGTTGACGTATGTCAACGCCTGTAAGCAGCTAAGGGTGTTCATTTCATTGTAATTTCATTCTAACGAGCTGCATGGTCACTGATGGTATCTGTTCTTTCGGACATGTCCGAAAGAGCAGATACCATATTAGTATATAATACTTTGTCAATCACATATTCGACATTTGATCGTATGTTTTAACAATCATTTACTTAACAGTACCGGAATTTCAGCTTTGATCAGTTATCATGCAAAGTTCAAAGATTACGAATCTCTGACATCTCTGAATTACATGTCATTGTCGAGGTATTGCATCATATATGTGGTATTTGCATTTCTCGCTGACTGTACACAGAAGAGTAGCATTCGCTTTACCAATAAATGAGAGAATCTTATCACTCTAATTGATATCTACAAACAATGTTCCTTTTATATATTCACTGTATTCGTGTAACAGGAGGAGGGGATTAGTGTTTAATATCCCGTCGACAACAAGGTCATTAGTGACGGACCACAAGCTCGGGTTAGGGAAGGATGGGGAAGGGAATCGGCCGTGACCTTCCAAAGGAACCATCCCGGCATTTTCCTGAAGTGATCTAGGGAAATCACGGAAAACCTAAGTGGGATTGAACCGTCGTCCTCCCGAAAGCGAGTGCAGTGTGCTGATCACTGCGCCATCTCACTCGGTTTTTGTCTAACACATTTTAATTTTGTTGCGAATGTGTAATGATGTAAGGCTCGCGAAGGAAACAACTTTACAGTTCTCTATAGTCACTGTTAATCTCCGCACCAGCCTAGTCTCCTCTCAGGATGTTTACACAGGATGAATAACAAAAAGCTGCAAAGCAAAGCTTCACGTATTTCTGGGAAGAAATTAATATTACCTAAACAGAATTATTTTAATGAATAATGCTTTATTGACAGCTAGTTTTGGTAGGAAGTACCATTTTCAAGCCAACGTAAAAATATGTTAGTGGACTGGATTAATACGTAAATCGTCAAATTTTATTTAGCAGTTGTCTTGATTAAGGAAATTTACATAAAATTTTTTGCCTTGTTATAACACGCTCTTCACAACAGTTAAAAAACATGCCTGTCACAGCTGTACGACGAGCAACAGTCGGTCTAATATTTGCTAATCCTACAAAGATTCTCGTATTATAATGAATTTTGGGTCGACTGAAAAATAGTATTTCTTAGCAAAACTAATCATCTATAGAACATTATTGACTAAGCGCGGCTTGTAGTTGTGACATGAATTTCTTCTAATGCATTACAGCTGCGAACCACACCTTACAAAAAAGTTTTATCTCTCTGAAAATAAAGTAATGTTTAGGGACCCACCACATAAAAACAGAAGAAGTCACAGAAAGATATCTTCAGAAGTAAAATTTTACCTATTTAAGGATTCCAAGGCCGAAGAAGTGAGCTGTGAATTGGTCGGAAGGGAGAAGAAAGAGACGCGGTGAAGAGACTAAAGCATACAGTCCGCATATGAGGAGGAACTGAGATTGTTTCGAGGTCCCTGGATGGTCTAAGAGGAAGGAATGAAATTTTTACCTCAGAATACTGGTAGAAACAGTCGTACGCCTACGCCAACAGCTGAGAAGACCGAAAATTTACGTCGACTGTAGTAGTATACATCGAAATACGTTGAAACTGCCAAAACTCGTAAAAACACAAACATATGTCGAACTGTAGATATAATGTGAAATATTTTGACAGCAAAGCTCCAAAACTTCCGAATATTATCAAAATTTGTCACAGATCACATAAACATATTACTCTATTAGGGGTTACCGTTTATCCGAAGCAACATACTAACTGAAAAAATTGTAGAACGCATAAACCTATGTTTCAACCATTTGGGCACAAATTGTCGCAATGGGAAAAACGCAAGGTATGACATCTTTCACTGCAGCCAGTTAACAACGACAACTATACAAAACGAGCAGTACGTTTAATTCCCACAATAGATGTTACATTACAAAACTTTTAAGTGACATTCTGTCACTCATTCGTCGCCTTTCGCCTACAAAGACTTCTCTGGAAGACGGCTAAATTATGAAATGAGTAAAATAGACGAAATTGTAACCACTTTACACGCTCAGCAGGCTTATCTTCTACATTACCGTCACAAAGGTAAAAACCACTACCTCAGCTAATGCTCCTCGAAGTAACGAAAAACGGAGGGAAATATGCACATTCTTTTCCATATGAGTCGTTAAAAATAACGTTTAGAGTGTGATCATAACAGCGTGTATCAACAGCTAGCTCTATTAAATAGAAACTGATACCGTGTTCTTTGACTCTCAGAAGGAGTTCTAAACTATTCTGCACTGTCGTGTGGTGAACAAGTTACGAACTTCGGCAATATAGGGCGAGCTTTGTTACTTGTCTGAAGACGTCCTAGCCAGTAGAACTCGGCACGTTGCCGTTAGGGGGAACAAAATGATGTGGAAATACTTAACCGAAAGAAGAACTGTGAGGCTGTTGCTGCTCGTTAGTGTGAAAATACTGTCGAATATTTTGCGAGGTGATAGTACCCACAGAAACAAGAAAAAATCCCAATGAACATGGGTCCGGATATACAAACTACCTGAGTCCAGGAAGCAGCACTCTTGGCTACCCTGGCGGGTAAGAAATTAATGAAAATAAGGCCTGGTTAATCTTTGTGATTGGATGTATGGTCCTATCGCCAAGAACGCCTGCCCATACGTTGATGCAGAAAGGATGCTGATGTCTTCTTTTTACAACTGCATAGGCATTTTCATCAGCCCAGACATGATGGTTATCAAAGTTCGCAACGTCAACTCTTACGAAGCCTGTCTCGCTGATAAACAAAATTTTGGATGAAAACAATGGATTTACAGCAGACTTCTGCAAGAGCCATTGAGAGACATGCAATATGCCACGGTGGTCTTCTGGTTTTAGTGCCTGGATGCGCTGAAGACGGTATGGATAGAACAATTGTTCATGTGGTGTTGCCCTGACAAGAGGGTGATTCACGGTTTTTGCAGTTGCCAGTTCTCACACACTAGTCGTAGGTCTTTCGTCCAGTAAATGTTCCACGTGCTCCTCCACCTGAAGTGTGCAAACTAACCGAGGCAGTTCACTGTTCACTTTGTGAGGTGCTACAGAGCCTCTGTGTCTTCGAGATGCCAAAAAGTGGGGCGAACAGCTTATCCGATGGTACTCCGCGACGTGATTATTTTTCCGTTTAGAGGGCACGGACTTGCAAGCTGTTCCCATTTGCCAACAAGTAACAGAAAATCATATTTCTCCGCTCACTTGTGGAGTAGTGCGTTTCCATTGCAAATATGTGGAAGAGGAAAGAATACTAACTGAACCATTAGCTTACAGGGCAATAAAAACATCACAGTAACAGCAAACATTACATTTACGTGAGTTTTGTATAAAGATACGACACCACGCTACATACACAGCGTTGTAAGTAATTTACTGCACGGTAACAAACACTAACAGGACTGAAAGCACATTACCTCCACCACAGCACAAACAACACGACTGTCTGTTGACTACCCTGTCCTCAGACTGATGCGTATAATAGAGTACGTCCATATAGAAGGACTTGTACAGTGCTGAAACCTATTGACGAATCGCGAGGCAACGAGTGTGTCCAGAGAGTTTTTGTTCTCTTAACTTTTACCTTGTATGCTATTAAGGGTGGACGTGTTGTGGACTGGCAAGACAGCCAATCCACTGACAGGTAGCCTAATCCAATATCGTAACAGCATAATTGTTTTTCGCTGTTAGTTCGGCAGTTGTTTACGAACTAGTGTGCATGGCTCTCTGTCACCTAAGCTGCTATTGCAGTCGGCATGGACGAAAATATTGTCACACGAGAAATTGAGTAACTCTGTGATGTAATTGTCGCCGGCACGGTAGCTCAGCGTGTTCGCTCAGAGGGTTAGCTGCCCTCTGTAATAAAAAGAACTGAGTTAATAGATCAACAAAGAACTTGAAAGGGTGTCTTACGAAGTCCGCCCCGATCAGATTCAACGAACAAAAACGAACAAAATGAAATTTAAAGAAAAGAAGGTTATGATACTGAACTGTTGCATGGAGAGTCCTGATTTCAAAACTCGCATGGACTCTTCGATTTTATTTTCTATATTCAGTTCAAGCACATTCTAGAAGTATCCTCAAATACTAAGAATCATTCTACTGGAATGTTCTGTAGCTGTATATATACTGTATGTGTTCTGGCCGGAGGCAGTTCGCTCCGCGCTCTTGTATGTGCAAGTGCTGAATAAACTTTCGTTAACTGAAGTTAGTGTTCGTCATTCATCTAATTACACCTTCTTCTACGTGACAATATTATTACACTTTTTGAGCACTATAGGGTTAATCGTTATGCAAGGTTTGACCCATATCAGCTAATTAAAAATAATAAATACCAACAAATAACACAGATGATCTAGAAAAACTAGTGCTTAAACTTAAAACAGAAGCAGAGACTCTAGCTCCCTTGAACCCATAAGGAAACAGGTATGGTGGACATCAGAATGTGACAAATTCCATGAAGATAGTCACCAAGATGGTTAAAGTTTCAAACACATAATACTGAAGAAAATGCCAGGATGGCGTGAGGTCTAGAACAGGACAAGGTCTTTATAGTAGTAAAAATAGTACGTAGCTTCTGGAATACTTAACTTTAATCCATAATTGGTGAACATCGGTCTGATGGTACAAGCATCACAAGATAAATAGCAATTGATAATGGCGCCTTGCTAGGTTGTAGCAAATGACGTAGCTGAAGGCTATGATAACTATCGTCTCGGCAAATGAGAGCGTAATTTGTCAGTGAACCATCGCTAGCAAAGTCGGCTGTACAACTGGGGCGAGTGCTAGGAAGTCTCTCTAGACCTGCCGTGTGGCGGCGCTCGGTCTGCAATCACTGATAGTGGCGACACGCGGGTCCGACGTATACTAACGGACCGCGGCCGATTTAAAGGCTACCACCTAGCAAGTGTGGTGTCTGGCGGTGACACCACAGGACGTATTCACAACCAGCCACTATGGACAAATGTACAGATCTCAGAAAGTGATATTCGGCAAAGCGAAGGAGTAATCTCGCCACGGGGGCAAGACGCTCTAGAGCATTAAAATTAATATTGTTATCCCAAGCAGTGATGCAAAGTTGGGATTCCGACATATTCGAGACAAAAAAGAGGCTGTGAGTTTTAATCCCCTCAGATACATTTTTATTTTTAAATCTTCATGAAAATGACTTTATTAATTATTTTTGTTTAGTTACTGTAATTAGATTCATGTTACTCTTAATCCCTTGCTATATCACCTTACTCAACATGATGAGTAAGGTCCACCAACTTATAGGGATGGTTTCAAAAAGTCGATACCAACCCCTCCCTTTGTGAATTACCGAATATTTGGCAGCAGCAAGAGACTGCGGACGAGAGCGTTTGCCAATTAAATAAAGTGGGTAAAACAAGTTAGCATGGTACGAAGGATGATACAGCTGTCACCAATTACTTTCGTTCTGACAGTTTAGAAACTATTTCAGTGTTTGTATATCTTGTTTCGTCAAAGAAAGATAAAATGCGTGATTCCGCTCAAATAAATAAAGAAATCTTCATGGTCCATTTCTGAGTGATGGTCCGATGTTTTGATTTTTGAGTGATGTATGTGAAGTGCGGCCTTATTGACACCCATATCATCACCTACATGCTCAACAATTAAACACTGACTGGAATTTTCGTTCGACAATACTCCTCCCACACTATTACTTTGCCTACATTTGTTCATGGCACAGTCGGCCACGGCGGGTCAAACTTCGCGCTGTGGCACTCGGTTTTCGCTCGGTCCTTCTTGGAAATATCCGGAACAGCACGACATTTCATTCAGCATTGCCATGCGGCATTTTTCGGTCAGGACAACTGTCTGAGTTCGACAGAGGTGTTTACCCTTCGCTATTTGTTCGTGGCTTCAAGGAAGTTCACAGGTCCAGCGGGTATTTGCACAAAAATAGTCAGTCTAGCGATCTATTGTCACAATCCTTCAAAAGGAATGAGAACAACAGAAGAGAGAGAGATGAAAACTCTCATTACGCATAAGCGACGGGTAATGCTAACTTGCTATGAAACGACACTACACTTCCATGCAAAGCGAATTTAAACATTTAAATGATAATGAAAGAGCAAAAAACTACAACGATCGACGGACGGGATTAATTGTTCTGTACATTAAGAAGTACTTTGTGCTGAATTTGCAGGCATGGAGCACATGAAGGAATTGGTGGTACGAATAGTAAAATTCCTGAAGTCTCACCCAATATTCCATTGTTACCTGCAACAGTTTTCAATGGAAATGAACGAAGAGTATGAAAACTTCTTATATTACTACAAAGTACGTTCGATAAGTCAGAGGGCACGCCTGGAACAAGTTTCCGATTTCAAACTCGCTGTTGTTCAATTTATGAAGGAAAATGGAGTGCAGAAACGAAAATTAGAGAACCCAAAATGGATTGCAGACTTCGCACTTTACACTGACTTCACTGCACATCGCCCACAGTAAGACACGGCGAGGTTAGAAACAACTTATTTCTAACATGATGGGGATGTATTTAAAAAGAAAATCGCGTTGTAGAAGGGACACATTCTGCTAAAGGCAGTCCAGCTCCCTGAGCTCACTGGCCTTAAAGGAAGTGCGAGGTTTGAAGAATTCATTGTGGCCTTGCAAGAATTAAGAGGATAGTTTTGTAAAGGTTCTGGGATACTGTCTATCTTAAATGTCTTTACGAGCTGTTTTCGAGACCGTTTGCCATTACAGTTGAAATCACCCTGCACATGTGCAAATGTAACAGATTGACATGCAAGGTAATACAGTTTCAATGACATATCCTTTTACGTTAAAGCTGTCCAATACGTCTGTATTGCTTTCCTCAGGTAGGTTTTCGAAGTTTCCGTAATAATATTGCAAAAGTCTTATAATATTTCGATTTATATTTTTGTGTGAAAGACCTTTTCTCGATTATGTAACCAAATAAGTCACGATTAGATGACAACTTGAGCGTGAAACTCTATGAATTTTTTGCGTTTGTCCGTGGGCCGACAGTTCGTACCAGATAAAATTTATATAACATCTTCAACGCGCCATAACAATTAATACTGAACACTTGTTTTGTTTGTGATCTATATTGTGAGAAACGTGAAATATAATACTAAGCCGCGTGCAGTGCGATTGCACTGTCATTTCAATGCGGCGCGCTCCCTGTATTTCTCTCTTCTTCCTCCTCGTGCTCATACAAGTTGGTTCGGCTGTGGGTGAAACGTGAAGCGAGGCTGAGAGCTTTGGCATACGCGCCTGGGCATGGTTCGCCCGCCGAAATCTTGGCCAACCCTGATTTGTGGTGCAATGTAAGCGAAGCCATGTCTCATCTAAGTAAATCACTCTCTGCTCTGACTCTCGTGCTTTACTCTGCCGTAAAAACGTAATTTAATTTGCCTTTTTTGCAACTATCCCCACCGAGCGAGGTAGCACAGTGGTTAGCACACTGGACTCGCATTCCGGCGGACGACGGTTATGCTTTAGGTTTTCCGTGATTTCCCTACATCGCTTCAGGCAAATGCAGGGATGGTTCCTTCCATTCTCACCCTTCATCAATCTGATGGGACAGATGACCTTGCGGTCCTCTCCCCATAAATCAGCCAACCAACCAACTATTCCCTCTCATTCACACATAACAACACTTCCATTTTGGCACCTTTTAAAACGAAATCTCATAGGTCGAACTATTTTTCTAAGAGTTTCCTTGCTAGCTTCGAAGTCCACAGCTGTGTGACAGAAACTGTGTAGTTTTCGCAAAGTTTGCAATTCTTTACATTATCGTCAAATGTGCCAGTTTATGCATTTATCCAGTATCGTCAATGGAATACTTTTTGAGTACCTTGCTTCTTCCTCGGCATAGAAACTTGCATTCATCTCTGTTCAGCTTTTATCTCATCTCCTGTAATTTTCAAACCATCCACTTGCTCTGCTGTAACAGTTTGGCTGCACATTCTCTTGCCATCTCTGCAGCCTCGATAAATCCCTTCTCTTCATCATCGTCAGCATATTTAATCATTTTAACAGCAAGCCGACGAGCCAGCCCTTGAGGACATTCTCCGCGCTCAACTTCTGTACTTCCACTGTGACATAGCAACGCGCTCTCCTTTAATCGGCGTGTGACTGTACCCCGCCATGTGACCATGGCTACCTCAGTTCACTAGCAGAGAGAAAGTGCTCCCTGTTACTGAGGAACAGGAGAACCTTGTTTTTTTAACATCTGTAATTCAAAAATACATGACGACAGGCACAGGCTGAACGCTGGGCTACCTCTTCACCTTTTGTCTTTGCCTTTAAAGAAAACGAAAACATAAAGTAAAAAACGCAAAAGGTTTATAAAAAATGCCCCCCTACTCTATACTATCGGAAATAAGTATCTTCATTTAGGGAGACAGTATACAGCAGCCTTATTTACCTGGGGGCTCATTTCGGTCACTTGGTGCAAGTCAATGGAGTTTAAATACCATTATGCTATTACAAGGGTATCTATGGAGTTTCATTTCTTTATTCATTGCAAATTCATACACATAAATACATTCTCATATACTTATATTACATAATTGCACGTCCATATTGTGCTAATTTCTTAGTCTTTTATTTCTCATTACACTTCTTAAGCTCTATGAAAAGGGGAAAAATTTTACATTTCTTAAATTGTCCTTTCACCATGTTTTTTTTAATTGTTTTCCTCACTGGCTTTTGGTTCATTGGTAATTCTGAGATGGTGTCCTTTCAGCACACGCTATATCTTCCTTCGCTGGGCTTATGGCGAGCACCAGCTCATTGTTTAACGCGCCCGTCGCATTGACGCAAGCTCCACGTGAGCAGCAGCACTGCCCGCATATCCACCGTAATGTCACTCCAGGCTCATGAAGTCGGTGTTGTATATGCCCTCCAGTCCAGAGATTGGATACGACGGATTCAGCTCCAACGTTCAACCCGAAGAATACCAATACATCATCTCGCACCTAGATGACGTTTTCGACCAGTGGATTTGAAGGTAAGGGCCGCACTGCAGGACTGGGCATTATCTTCCGTTGTGCATTCTAGTTTGGCGGTCCTCACACATCGATCAGTGTTTATACGGACTTCCTCTGATTTCTCCGTCGCACACGCATCAGACTCACTGTATTCACTTCGCTAGACTGTAGAGTTCATTCTTATGACGGCTCAGCCACTATTTTCACTATTATCAGGCCGTACTATTTTTGTATCACTTCACACGTGCGAGTGTTTTACTCATCCATCGTGTTGCACTCCACATACATACATAAATGGTTCTTCTTCAAGAATAAAATTTCACATAAAATTGACAGTAGTGCATACATACATACACATACATAGACATAGACATTGTCAATAATAAAGTTGACCAATAAATTTACAATTCACATTCACATTTCGCATATGGACTCCATGACACGCACCATCTTACACACTAATTGTAAATCAGAAGGAATCTTTCATTTATATTTGGATTTTCTGTTCTTGTCTTGCAGGACCGACCTCCTGCGCATTTTTTACCTTCACAACTACACACAGAAAATAGTACATACATTTTTCGTAGACATAGACATTGACAATAATAAAGTTGATAAATAAATTTAAAATTCACATCCACATTTCATATATGGGCTCCATATTAGGTACCACTTACACACTAATAAGTAAATTAGAAGGAATCTTGCATTTATTCTGAATATTTTCATTCTCTTCTCTTGTCTTGCAGGACCAACCTCCTGCGTGTTTTTACCTTCAAAATAGTACATAAATTTTTTCATAGACATCGACATTGACAATAATATAGTTGACAAAGAAATGTCCAATTCACATTCATATTTCATATGTGGATTCCATCATAGGTACCGTCTTACACACTAATAAGTAAATTAGAAGGAATCTTTAATTTACTCTATTTGCGTTTTCTTCTCTTGTCTTGCAGGACCGATCTCCTGCGTGTTTTTACCTTCAAAAATACACATAGAGAATAGTACATACATTTTTTATAGACATCGACATTGACAATAATAAAATTGACAAATAAACGTACAATTC
This sequence comes from Schistocerca americana, assembly GCF_021461395.2. NCBI lineage: Eukaryota > Metazoa > Arthropoda > Insecta > Orthoptera > Acrididae > Schistocerca > Schistocerca americana. Next base: position 437,146,299 of record NC_060124.1, on the reverse strand, counting down.
ACATTTCATATATGGGTTCCATGTTAGGTATCGTTTTACACACTAATAAGTAAATTGGTTCAAATGGCTCTGAGCACTATGCGACTTAACATTTCAGGGCATCAGTCCCCCAGAACTTAGAACTACTTAAACCTAACTAACCTAAGGACATCACACGCATCCATGCCCGAGGCAGCATTCGAACCTGCGGTCGTAGCGGTCGCGCGGTTCCAGACTGAAGCGCCTAGAACCGCACGGCCACCAACGGCCGGTGATAGGTAAATTACAAGGAGTCTTGCACTCATTCTGAATTTTTGCATTTTATTCTCTTCTCTTGCAGGACCGACCTCCTGCGCGTTTCTACCTTCACAACTACACACAGAAAATGCGTTCCAGAACTACTCACTACATTGATAAAAAGCATTTGCTAGGGTCTGCTTCAGAGATCAAGCTGCTTTTAGAATTTCTACTTGTAGTGCATCGTTAGTGGACTTATTTTATACTTGGCATTTGACACATCTTCATATTATGTACAATATTTACAAGTGCTTGTTTGTGAGCGAGTGTGTGGGATGTTTTATCCCTTGACAATACTGACTTCATCAGTGCTTGTTAATCGTCGTAATATTTCACATTCATGTATATACATATATTTCAAGACGTATTTCTGCCTTAACGTGCGACGACATATACATGTTTACCTTAGTAACATGTGACCGGCTTTTTATCGTAGTTTTGTCATGTGTGTTTCCATTCATAATTCATTCCCGCTATAGAAGAAGGTACTTGTGTTAATGTATTGCTTTCACTTCTGCTTGTGTCAAGAATTCAGTGTAGAAAATATGGTGTTACTGCATTTTGTGTTCATTACTCGTGCGAATCATATATCATATTTTCATTTATATTCACCTTATAGTTGCTCAGGCTGTAACATTTAGTCGATAGGGATACATTTTTCATTCGAAGTTGTTTTCATTCTGATGTACGTGTAGCAAATCACTGAGCTGTGATGTACGTTAAATGTACCGTGAACCTTTGTTACTATTGTCTTCACTGTTTCTGCTTTATTCATCGCTGCTTCTTCGAGATGTTCGTTTTCACAATTACTTACTGTACACACACCATCGTACTTCACTTTCCACACTCACAGAACCATTCATTCCAAGACTTAAAACTATATAATCTATACTTTCTTATGTCACCTTCGTGGCCCTTTCCTAGGTACCCCTGTAATATTTATCTTCATATTCATCGCCATATACCTATATACTTGTCCTTAAAAAATCTTTCACATAAATCTCCATGTATACCCATGTATTACATATGGGTTTCTGCCACAAATATAAATAAACTCATAATACTCAAACACACTTTGAGTCTCTTCCTAGATTCACGCCAGCCGGTGTGGCCGAGCGGTTCTAGGCACTTCAGTCTGGAACCGCGCGACCGCTACGGTCGCAGGTTCGACTTCTGCCTCAGGCATGGATGTGTGTGATGTCCTTAGGTTAGTTAGGTTTAAGTAGTTCTAAGATCTTGGGGAATTATGACCTCAGATGTTGAGTCCCATACTGCTCAGAGCCATTTGAACCTAGATTCACTCCATGTATGATATGTCACCACAAACGTAGCTTAACTAATTAGTACCTTTAATTGAATCTAAAATATTTCACACTCCCTCTACTTCCAAGTATTATACATCAGTGAAATTTTATTTATTTCTCCATATCGCTTTTTAAACATACAGTACTTACCTCAGTATTTTGTTTAAGTTCATGTAATTACATTGTGTGCGTATTGGTTGGTTTTCGTATTTACTTAGCTTATCTCCTGCGTGTTGTACGATTCATGTACACAGTTTTATTTTTCTGCTTACGTTTTTCCTATGAGGTACCATGTAATTAAAAGCAACTAACGTAAGTGAATTCTGTAATAGCTGAGAGGCACCCGCATGCCTTGCTCATACTGTGGCATCAAGCAGTCAGGCCTGCAAGATGAGTGGTCTGCCAAGCGAGTGGGTTAATTCTTACTTATCGAGTAACATGAGCTCTAGTACTCACAATTACGTTACAAATTATTCTCCTGCATGAATATTACGCAACGGAAACGGATAACGCAATCCTGACTATTAGTAATTTACACAACTCTGACCGTTCACTATGCACTGGCAATACCACATTTTCTTTCTTACCCCACGGCTTTGATCAACAAGTGGCCATCGCATTGAATATGAATGGCGCACACATTATAAATTCTGGATATCATGACAACATACAATTCGAAGGAAAAGGCCACCAATCTTTTTCTTTTCACTGTCTTTTTTATTCCGATAAATTCTATAACCTAAACACACCATTACATTTTCTACAACAATTGCACTTGAGAAGGTCCGCCCAGTGGGCATGGCCTTACATTGGTGATTCTCTATCTTATGGTCTCGTAATTATCTAACACTACAGTGCACTTTCTGGATTGGATGGTGGATCTTTCGCTATATCTCACACTTCGACTCTCACACCCATCATCACGAAAATTTCTTCCAGACCGAGCGGTACAAAACGAACATGCATAACCCACTACCTCTGAAACTATCTTGTTACTCTCCCATGCCAACCACACATCCTTAAATTTCATGAACTACATCACACTGGCAACATACAATACAAAGAATAGTCACAACGTGAAACGTCCCCTTTGAAAAATTATACAAGACTGTGCTTAAACTGACACACAATATTTTTGGCGCAACGCAATCTGACTTTCAAAAATCCATACAAAAGAATGGCCCTGACTAACATTAACCTATACGTTTCACAAATCACTTACCTCACAAAAATCTTCGTTACTCGAACTACTGCAATACAGCGAGCGCCACTACTGCCAGCTAAATAAAAGATTCAAACTACGGAAGCAACTAACTACAGATAGGCATAGTTAGCAAATGAAAAATTTTAATAGAGAACAAACAATGTATTTACCTTAATAGTCATAATATATATAGCAGTTCATGACATCCAGTCTTACAAATTTCAAAACTCCGCCATTTCTCTCCCCACATCCACCACTGCTGGCGGCTCACCTCCAACTGCGCAACGCTACGCGCTGTTCACATCCAGCTGCCGCTGCCCAACACTACAATGGCAGACAACAATGCAAACTAGCCACAGACTGCACACAGCACAGCCAGTGATTTTCATACAGAGCGCTACGTAACGTTGCCAATAAGAAAACATAAACAGCCTACTTACATAGCCCCCATGCACCCCACAAAAAATTTTACAAATTGTTTTGGGCAGTGGCCAATAATGATCTGATAAAATTTTTCATAATTACAATAACAAAGATATAAATGCACACACTTATAGATACAATGCTGGTCAAAAGCTAAAATTTTCTCACAGTCCATCATAAAGACACTCCTGATCATTCATCACAATAAAATTGCAGTTTTTCTCAAAGTCTGAGCAGTAAAAGAAAATGCACACGGAAGTTATGGATTTCCATGCAGTCTTGAAGAAGTAGTGTTGTCCTTCCAACGGATAGACAGTGCTGACTCTCGACATGGAGACAGGTAATGGGCCACAACAGAGCAAACCCACAGCAGAGTCAATCGAAGTTTTGAAGAATATTGGTAGGTAGGTCATCACAGACTAGACCCACTGTAGTCCTGGTAGAGATTACGGTATTGATGGGCCATCAAAGATGCAAACCCACTATACTCCTTGTAGAGATAATGGTATTGGTGGGCCATCAAATGTGCAGACCCACTGTAGTCCTTGTAGAAATAATGGCATTGGTGGGCCATCAAAGATGCAGACCCACTGTAGTCCTTGTAGCGACGGCCAGCAGCCATCTGTTGCGATTGTGCAGGTGCACAATCATCATCGAAGAGTCTTGCGGACCATATAGCAAGTCCATAAACCACCACTTGTGCACGCACAAAGTTTTTGGAATTGTCCTTAGAATTCTTCCAGACAATATAGCAAGTCCAGAAACCACCACCTGTGCACTCACAAAGTTTTTGGAATTGTATTTGGAACCAGCAGTGCTGTTAACCAGTCCCTTGCTGAATTATCAACACACGTGCAAACACTAACAGTCCCTACTTCTCACATATTGTCCATATACTGTGACCAACAGAAACATGTGCAGTGAAATGTAACTTACAAGTTAATTAATTTGATGAACTGGTGTCAATTACAATTTTATAACTTAAGAATACAATAACAAAGGTACAAAATACATCATTAAAGAACATAACAATACAGATAACATTTGTAGTACAAGCTTTCCAAAAGAATCGAAATAACATATACATCAGTGTTACAGGAATTATGACATAAGTAAATATATACAATAATGAGAATAGTTTTCTAAACATTAATTTCACACTTAAGCATTGAAACAGAACAGAATTAATAATGTCTAAACATCTTTACAAAGAAAATAACATAGTATTTGAAAAATTCTACAACATAAATCTTATTAGCTACACACATAAAGACAGGAAAATGCAAATATACAAGAGTACAAAAACACATAGAAGAATAACACAGGGGGAAAGGACAGGGTTTGTTTTCAGAGTAACATTTGGTACTGCAGTATTTTGTAAACAAAACCTTTTTTTTTTCTTGGAGATCTCCCTTCATTCATCATTACTCCCAAAAAGTCCTATCTATACCTGCTTCCTGTACTTTTTTCGTATAACTTCTCAATGCATTTCTTCCAATTCATCGCAACTCATTCTCTTATATAGCGTACCCCCTCTTAAGCTAACTTAAATCTAATGAGCTCAGATGCTAAACTAAGGGACGAGGCAATTCAGTAGCACAAAACAATTAATACAAACAGCAATGGAAAAAATGGAAATTGTCAAAGCAAGCAGCAGCAGCAAATGCAATAACTTATACCTAAGCATGACAAAGCTCAAGCAGAAAAAATATTACAATAAAAATGCTCATGTTTAATACCTATATCACATCTTAACACTAGAGTGATGCATCAAAAAAACTTACTCAGCAACGAAAGTTACCAAGATGTTAAAAAAATTATTTATACAATTCCTGTGATGGGAAACGTCTATTTGTGCTCTCTTTTCTAAGAAAGTACATCATATTCTGTACTGGGTCTGTAGACAGAAAATAGTGATATTAGTACATCTATTAAATTTTATTATAACCAATGCTGCAGTGCAACTAGAAACTAGATATTAAAGAAAATGAGCAAATATGTACAAAGGAAGGCATGAAACATCATTCATTAGCCATATGGCATTTCATAAAGTAGTAAAAAAAAATCTCTCAACTAGAAAGACAGTAGTCATAATCAGGTGTATAGACATAAAAATATTTCTCGTCATTTCATTAGGCATTTCAGTAAATATCATAAATTAAGAGCTCCACAGTGTTATCATATGTTTTCAAGTTTGAGCGTGTCATATTTGCGATGCTTTCTACAAAGGAATGTCAATAGCGAGGATAATGGCCTCTTTTTTTTCACCTGTGCCTCTGATAGGCACACACTAATGGCTTTTTTCAGGCGACTGTCGCACAGTTTGGTGCCCACGAGGCATTACGTGCAGGTGGTCACTTAACTTTCTTACCGAAATATTTACGACAGCAGTTTCCGGTACAGTGGCAGTCCCATATAAAAAAATTCACAGGCTGAGAATTGGCGTTACAAATGTGTAGAAACAAAATCCTATAAATATAACAGTGTCCAAAAAATTTTCGCCGGCATTGTGATACATTCACGCATTTACACACATTTCATAACTCTTAAAGTACGATTCTCGGTTTCCAGCATCCAATCCCTAACCACTTCTCATTATTCCTTACCTTATTACACATGTACATATTCGTCGACACTTCTTCAATATTTCATCATAATTAATATGTAGCATAATCAAATTTCTCATATAGCATCAGCTTATTGTTCATAAATATACCTCAACAGCATAATACACATAGTCATCGTAATAATATCATAACAGATCAATCACATCTCAGAATCGTCGCAACTTCTTTCAATAATTTCAAGACCTTCAATAAAGTCATCTACCTCAAACGTACTTTAAAAATTATGGTCCCATACCAAATACATCATTCAGAGCTCTCATAGTATCACAATGGTTCCGAAAAAATAAGAACAGTTCACAAAGTACAGACGAAATACAATTTCATAAGTGTGAAGTTATCCAACTGTGTAATTGCGTAAACATCTGTCACTGATGTAGTAAAAAAATTGTTTGTCTCTCTCAGTTAAATGATCAGATAGCTGTGTAATTCTGTCTTAGAGAAATATGGTACCGATGTGTAAAGTTGTATAAGCAAATACCATATTAGCTAGGGCTCCTTGTGCTTGCCAAACACATGGCACACAAAGTAGGCGTGTACCCCCCTGAGGATTAATGTAATTATACCCTCAGGTGTTACAGATTACAGCAATGGAATGAAATGTATCACGGAAAACTTTCTTTGTAATTCAAAAATCTTGAAAAATAAATGGTTTAAGTACAAAATTAATCACTCAAATGTGTGTCCTGTAGCGCTAAATGTGCGTCTTGCTGTAAGATAATTCTGTGGAACTGTCGTAGTTATCGTCCTCTGTAAGCAAAGTTCTGCTGAAGTCAATGTACTTACCTCATCATAAACAAAAGTGAAATGCTTTGCGTATAGATATCGTAGTTATTACGCACCTTACCGTGATCAAGAAAGTACTATAATGTAACGTATTGTTGTGCTACAGAAAAGGCCGTCTCATTGCAGCTATACCACAAAAGTTACTACTAAAACATGTTTTACTTTCCAGAATAATGCAGAAAAATTGTGCAGATATAAAACAGATACACCGCAAAAATAACATTGTAAATTGTCACTCATTAGTAGCGTCGTGATAAAATCGTGTAGCTGTCTCATAGAATAGCCACTGTGTCATCTGGTATCTCGCAGAAAGTACTTTAAATCCAGAATGTATTTTCAAGTAAACCAAAATGTTGCATTAAAATCTCATTAGCAGTACCGGTACATGTTCTAAGTATGTGAGCCTTATGGTCGTTACGTAATCGTGCCACTAACAAGCAAGAATGTACACACACAATAACACTGTGTCGTCTGTTCACTACAACAATGCATTCGTAATTACTGTCTAAATATGTTCCCTAGGTTATAGTTTCACACGACACTGCCCCACTTAGTAACTTTTCTTTCCTACTATGAACTCTGGAGGATATATGCACGTCTTCCTGTGCAATGCAAGCCGAGTGGCGTTGCTGGATACATGGCTGACTCACCTTGCTTCACTCTCAGATTATTATAGTTTGAATCAAACGTCACACGGAAACATAAAACGCAAAGTAATATTAAGAACATATTCGTCACACACGCGAGTCCTCAACTGATACCACGGACGAGTACTTCTCTTTATCCTTTGTCTCACACACAGATTGAGACTCACACAGTACTCACCATGTGGAAGTACTCGTCTCTAATTTCAAATCCTGCACATGCCATTTCTTAAATATTTCCAACTTATAGTACACACGCCAGTAATTCAGCGTAACTTTAGCACTCGGAAGTATTTCAACTTAATGCTACACGTGGTTTCATTGTGACCGTTCGTCACTTCCGAAGATTACTACGATCCCCTTAAATATTACCTGCCTGACATTTAACTCTCCCCAGAAAAGTTCCTGAAATAGAGAAATTATTATTCCAAACTACTCTTAAGTATTCCACATGCATACCATTCTATCCACTCTTTTGTCTTTACGGAGCACACCTAAGACAGGTCTTACCAACACAAGATCCAGCGCCAGAATGCTGAAACATGGCCGATCTCCAGGTTCTCTCACACCTCCGCCGAGGTGGGGGAGCACCATGCTACCGTATTGGTCAGCCACATTTCAGGCACTCAAAGCTCAGGTAAATTTCATCTCATTGGTTCCACCAAAGGTGACCAAAGGACGGTCTAAAAGATGATCATATATTGCACATTCACTATCTGCAGTTAGCAGACGACCATACATTCATTCATTCATTTCATAGATCTCACCAAATTTGATGTAGTGATTTATTTTGTGGGAGTGCACGTGTAATCAATTAAATAAATAAATTGTCATTCTTTCCTACACTGGTATCCAGCTTCGCTGTATTAATTGAAATTGAGTTATTATTAGAAAAAATATGTTGTTCTGACAAGAATAACGAAGAATGTTGTACCTATTTTCAATGTCGGGGGGGGGGGGGGGGGGGGGGGTACTGTACCCTTTCATAGCAAATTTGCGGGTATGTGTTCTCCCTGTACATTAAGCTCGCTACTTCTAATGTTGTGGTTAGCACACTGGACTCGCGTGGTAGGACGACGGTTCAATCCCGCGTCTGGCCATCCTGATTTGGGTTTTCCGTGATTTCCCTAAATCATTCCAGGCAAATGCCGGGATGGTTCCTTTGATAGGGCACTTCCTTACCTGTCCTTCCCTAATCTGATGAGACCGATGACCTCACTGTCTGGTCTCCTCCCGCAAACAACCCAACCAACCCAACCCATCTAGTGTTGTCTGTAAAGAAGTGTAGTTCTATAAGTACACAGCTGCTCCTCTCTCTAAATGTTGTACGATATGTTATTTTATGGTTTACGTCTCAGTCACACACATTTTTCTATGCGTATATTTCATTGTACCTTTCTCATTGTCGCTTACTTACCTGCTGTATGTAAGTCGCTTAGTTCTTAGCTTCTTTGCTAATCGTGTTCTTTTAAGAGTACATGTTATTACTTCTCTTTAAAACTTGTCTTAATACTGTTGTATATAGTCGGATAGGTCATTACCTGTGTATATTCTCTTCTACTTTGAATATTTATACTTATTTCTAGCTATGTACATTCAATAGCCTATGTTAACGTCACAAATTTTGGTTATTCTACACTTCTTATAGTTTACTCGCGTCAATGCGCTCATTTTCTTAAAGCTACGTATGCTTAAACTAATGATATACTCATAAAATTAGTGCTCTTTACAGTATAGTCTCGAACTTTTGAATAAATGTCTCACATCGCTTTGTTTGTTTTGATTTACGTCATAGTAATCGGATGATAGGTACTCCATTTCGTATCGCATCTGTTTCGTCCAGTCGGCTGCGCGCCGTGGATGCCGATTCGCTTAAATTCTAAATTGGATTCCGTCACGGTGCACAGTGCCTCTTTGCTCATCTTAAAGGGGACACTGAACTCAACCTTGCTTGTTGCATTGCTTGCCCTACGATCAGCTGTTAGCCGCTTTGCATGTAGTTGTTACTGTACGCTCCGCTTTACGCGCGGCTGCGCGTCTCAGTACACTTCGTCGCTCATGCCTCTCGCTTAAAGCTCGCGCGTGAATTCCTTCCTTTTCGATCGTTCTTGTTTAAGTTTTTTGCCTGATGTAGTACAACTACGTCATCTAATGGTTCTCACTCGTTCAGTATTGCGTATAGTTGTCTCAGTTCTTATGGGATATTCCGTGTTTCTTTAGGAAATATCAAAAGGTTTCCTTAGCTTCTCTAGATATTTAAGTGTTAAGAAAGTATAATATCAAAATTACAAGGAAAATTTCTGTTCACTAGGTTGTGTAACGTCTCCTAGCAAAACACATATTATATGTGGTAAAAAAGGAGAAAAGAGTAATTGAACTGGATGATTGAAATTACGTGAACAACGATTGTGTGAACATTATTACATAAAGAGAAGCCATTATGTGTCATGTTTTAACTTGTATAGAATACTGTACCGATTTTTTTAAAGATAATATCTGTGTCGGCGAGTACTGAAACCGCCACAGACGATACTTATTAAATATGGAACAAAGATGAAAATATGCCACAACGAGTATAAGTAGTAGTGACCGAACATTAATTTCTCCGTCGTCTTCTTGGAGTTACGTGAGTAGGAAGAGCCTGTGACGTTATATTGTACGATTGTGTAGCATTCTTTTGCCAAGATTGGGAGAACGACGCCATTGGGTACTGATTGTAAAGGTGTGTACTAATTTAATCTGTCTAAATGTTTTGAATAGAGTTACTTAGTGAAAACTTGCGTTATGATTTGTAATACGCTTGCCTGGTATTTTATCCCATCCTTTTAAGACATTTTCAGCTATTTAAATATTATTCGTGGTGCAGAGCTGCGCAACGAACGAACGAGCCGCTGCCGCGGCGCATTCAAACTGCATCAAATGAAACCAATCATACCGCAAAGAAGTGGACTGGTAATAGTGAACTAAAATTATTTCTTTCAGCTTTCGGAATTGCAGGGCAGAGCATCAGATTTTATGATGTGTTTTACAGGTGGACGTGGGCTGCCGATGATATATTATTAACAGTGCAAAAAGATAATTTACCTTCCTAGCATAAAAGAAATCTTGCTGTATGTAGTTCTGGTCTGGCAAACATTACAGTAAAAACATCTTTTTCTCTGATAATAGTCTCATGTACTCGTGTTAGTCGTGGTACTTATTGGTGTTTTACTGTTAACAAAAATCCACTGCAAAATTTTGATGTTGAACAAACATTGCGTACTGTAACATCAGTATTGATAGCGAAAAAATTTTCAGTAAGGAAGGTGTGTTGAACTTTATAGCGAGTTACAGTAACGAAACAATGTTCCTTTAATAGAAAGCCAGATCCAGAGTAATAAGAACATAATATATTTTGTTTTGTTGAAAATTAATGATCCAAAGAAAGTCACAACACAGCATCCCTAAAAAGTATTTCAGGGCTCTTTTCGTAGCAACATATTTTATCTCATATATTACCTGTTACGCGAGCAATAACAAAGCGGAGAGAGCTAGCGAAAGTTGCATGTTAGATATTAGAAGAAAACTGAACATTCCTTATTGGCTAAACAGGATAGTAGAAGAGCGTGAGGATACCGGAAATATAAATATTTTACCCCATACATGGAGAGGAAACGAGCGCCAGTCGGTTTATTCGTCAAAGGGTGACAAACCTCCTAACTTCTTGACACCTTCATACCAAGTGTGCAGTAAAATAACAATGAACAGTTCACTATAAATCTGTCTGCCAACAAGAAAGTGCACTGCATAATTACACCACATATGCTAATGGATATGTTGACCTGTGATTTTATAACATTAGATTTACTTCCCATCGCCGTTACGATCTTACAGTTCTCTGAGGGTAGCGAGGGTACATTTACTTCCCTCGATATCTCTTTAAACAAGCTGGTTGACATCAGGCTTGTTGACGCGCCAGTATCCAAAACAACTGGTACATCTGTGTTTCCCACCTTTACCTTTATTGTTGTTTAAATGATTTCACTTACTATGCGTGCTGTTTCTTTCTCTTCAGTGAACAAATATTCTTTCATTTCTGCTTCCTCATCATACCTTAAAAATAGATTACGGATACGCTGTACGTGTAAGCTGGTTTCAGTGTCTACTTCCACTTTTCCATTCCTGTTCGTGTTAGTGTTTATGTCGCTCATATTAGTAATGTGGCACACTGACAGTTCATTGCCTTCTTCCTCTAGTTGCGCTCGATTACTATTTCCTAGGCCGGCCGGGGTGGCCGAGCGGTTGTAGGTGCTACAGTCTGGAACTGCGCGAACGCTACGGTCGCAGGTTCGAATCCTGCCTCGGGCATGGATGTGTGTGATGTTTAGGTTTAAGTAGTTCTAAGTTCTAGGGGACTGATGACCTCAGAAGTTAAGTCCCATAGTGCTCAGAGCCATCCAAACTATTTCCTGGGGGCGGTAAAGGTATAGTTTCATTTTCTGTCATCACTTCTACTATATATACCGTATGATCGCGCGCCAGCCAGTTCGTGTCCCGGTTGTTTCGGTTTGACTGTACGGGCTGTCGGTTCTCTCTCGGATCCCTGTGTTCCGTATTCCGATCGTGGTAATTAGCATTCCCTTGTCGCCTAGTGTCACAGTTTTTTTCTCGAATTTCTCCTGTCTCGGCCTTTGCCGTACCTATGGGGCTGATATTTATTTTCGTACCTTCGGTCACCCAATGACTGATGGGTAAACCGATAGTACGGATTTCCGTTGTGGCGTGACAGTGCGTACGGATGCGATTCATTCATACGCACACGACCGTTATAGTTTCCAAAGCCTTTACCGTTATCGTAGATGTTCTTCTCATTTGGGTTGTGTACATTACCGTTACGATAACTAGGCATGGCTTGCCCATCCTCATGAATCAGATCTATTGAATCGAGCACTGAGAGAAAATACTCGAGATCATATCCTGGAAAGTTTACTAATTTATCCGAACATTTGCAGGCAACTTGTTCCTTAAAATCTTCAATACATCGATATGAGATATCAGATTATTCAAGTAGCGAGTTTCGTTTAGATATGTTTCAAAACAATTTCTTAGCCCAATGAATTTTGGATGAGAGGATACTGGGTTAAATACCTATCTCCTGTATAGCTGTTAACCACTATTTATCTAAAAATGCATTTTCGAACTCATCATATGTCTCGCAAAGTTCCGAGATCTCTGTAGCCCACAAAAGGGCGTCACCCTCGGTGTGTCCTACCACATATTTGATCTTTTGAGCTTCTGTTCAAGTGCTAGGCAGCACATTCCTAAAGGCTCTTAAAAACACTACTGGGGGCGTTCGCTTTTTTCATTCGAGAATACAGGAAACTGTCGATGTATTATTAAACTCTTCTCCATTAACAACACTGTCCAGCAGGGCGGAACAGCATTTACCTGCGGTAATGACATAGCTGTTTCACAAAAGTTTTGCCCGTTGCTCGCGTCGCGCGTCGGCATGCAGTCGCGAGGCGTGGGTTGGGAGGCGTGGGTTGGGCGTTGTTGTCCGCGCAACTGATTTCTGTCACTGGCGGACAGTTGTTTATAGCTCCGCTTACCGCCTCCGGCGATGATATTATCTCACTTTGTTTGCTAACTATTTCGTCCCTTAACCTCTGTTCTACCTCTCTGAGCAGGCGTCTGTGGCCGAGCGGTTCTAGGCGCTTTGGTCAGGAACCGCGCTATTGATACGGTCTCAGTTTCGAATCCTGCCTCGGGCATGGATGTGTGATTTGTCCTTAGGTTAGTTAGGTTAAAGTAGTTCTGAAGTTCTAGGGAACTGAAGACTTCAGATGTTAAGTTCCATAGTGCTCAGAGCCTTTTGAACAATTTGAACTAGGTAGTTCCTGTTCTATGTGTTTTATGATTTCTTCTTCCTTGTCTCCCATTACTTCCTTTATCTCTTCCACATAAGCATGCTGTTTGCGCACGCATTTTGCCGCGAACGTTGTGTTTTCATCCTTTGTGTTACTCTTTACTGTTTCGTAAAGTTGCTCAATGTCTGAGTTGATTCTTTAATGTTCTAACTTAAGTGATCCTATCTCCACTGTGATTTTCTCAACATTTTCTGGCAAGTCGTCACAGAATGAATACAGCTTCGCTACTTCTGATTGTACATATGTATGTTAACCTGAGTATTCTTTTGCATTACCTGCAAATTATCCTGAGTTTCTCTGATTCCGGATAGCTCCTGTCTATTCGTGAATGTTAGTGTTTCATATTTATCTTCCACAATATCTTTTAATTTCTCACTCATGTGGTGAACTGAAGTTTGTACTTGTTCGTTAATTTTCCTATCCACTTCCGTGGAGATTTGCGAAATCTGCTGTGTGAACTTCGTATCCAAATTATGGAGTTCCGTGCGCAAATTTTGTACCTTGCGTGAAATGTTTGTCATGTCTGTATTTACCTTTCCGATCTCGGACTTTACTGTGGCCATGTCTGGTTTCATATTAGTCATGTGTGTTTGTATTATGTCTAAACTCGCCATCTTTGAAATGATTGTGTTCATGTCTGCTTGTATTGTTTCTAAATTTGACATTTTAGAATTTACTATGTTCAAATTAGTCCTTAGACCCGACATTTTTGAATTTATGTCTGCTTTCACTGCGTTCATGCCTGTTTGCATTGTTTCTGTTAAGGCTCGAAATAAGGCTTGCATATCTTCCTAATTCACTTCCGGCATACGCCTGCCAGCATCTGTGTCTGTATTACGCTTACTCCTTTCATTTAAAATATTCTCTTGTAATGAAATGTTCTGTATTCACGGGCGTCTAATGCAGCAATGGCATGTCGCACCCAGCATCCAAATAATCACCGCTTAACGGTTCTAAACCACTCATTGCTGCGTTTTGCAAACGCAAATCTACTACATATGGCATTTTGATTTTGGAATAACATTTCCTTATTGTTTCTTTCCTTATTGTTTTGTCCATCCATTATAGAAATCTTTACGCCTCTGCAGTTACCAAAACTAATATTTTCATTGTTTAGATTTTACTTCCCCGCTACTTCTCGCGCGACAAAATGCATATAGAGCTATTTGTAACTGTAATCTCAATTATTACTCACTCAATATACTTTTCGTACTGATAAAGAAATTTCATTCTCTCTAATTAATTGCATCTGTGATCACCTCTGAAGCTTTGGGTTCTGTGTTTTAGGAAATAGGTGCTTGGATTTTCTAATAGGTCTACTGGGAATATATTTTCTATATGCTTTGCACGGTCCTACCTGATTGTTGTCTTGTAACTGGTGCTTCCTCTATTGTGCTTTGTTGTCCACTCTTAGTATTGTTGTCTTCTTCCTTCTAATTTATTTATCATTTCTTTTTCTTTCAGTTCGTACTCTTTTCAGTTTTGCATCATCGTCTCCCTCATGTCATCAGCGTACATGAAACATAAAGAAATTTTTAACATACATGTATATTAATTGCCTTAACAATACTAATACTCACAGTTTTGCCCACTACGTATCGTGCCTGTCACTTGTCACCACTTTAAAAATGTAATAAAAATACATAATAAGTAATGATAAATAGAGTGTGTGGCTTTTTAGATATACTGAATTAATGAAATTATTGTTTCGGCACTCTGACAAGTACAATAAGCTGGGCTATGCCTGTAAACAGGCAAAGAATTCTTTTACACTACTGGCCAGTAAAATTACTAAACCACGAAGATGACGTGCTACAGACGCGAAATTTTACCGACAGGAAGATGATGCTGTGATATGAAAATGATTAGCTTTTCAGAGCATTCACACAAGGTTGGCGCCGGTGGCGACACCTACAACGTGCTCACATGAGGAATGTTTCCAACCGATTTCTCATACACAAACTGCAGTTGACCGGCGTTGCCTGGTGAAACGTTATTGTGATGCCTCGTGTAAGGAGGAGAAATGCGTACCATCACGTTTCTGACTTTGATAAAGGTCGGACTGTAGCCTATCGCGATTGCAGTTCATCGTATTGCGACATTGCTGCTCGCGTTGGTCGAGATCCAATGACTGTTAGCAGAATATGGAATCGGTGGGTTCAGGAGGGTAATCCAAAACGCCGTGCTGGATCCCAACGGCCTCGTATCACTAGCAGTCGAGATGACAGTCAGCTTATCCGCATGGCTGTAACGGATCGTGCAGCCACGTCTCGATTTCTGAGTCAACAGGTGGGGACGTTTGCTAGACAACAACCATCTACACGAACAGTTCGACGACGTTTGCAGCAGCATGGACTATTAGCTCGGAGACCATGGCTGCGGTTACCCTTGACGCTGCATCACAGACAGGAGCGCCTGCGATGGTGTACTCAACGACGAACCTGCGTGCACGAATGGCAAAACGTCATTTTTTCGGATGAATCCAGGTTGTGTTTACAGCATCATGATGGTCGCATCGGTGTTTGGCGACATCGCGGTGAACGCACATTGGAAGCTTGTGTTCGTCATCGCCTTACTGGCGTATCACCCGGCGTAATGATATGGGATGCCAATGGTTACACGTCTAGGTCACCTCTTGATCGCATCTAGTGTGTAGAGACATCGGATTGCCTGGGGCATGTTTCCTCTGCATGATTGAAGTCCGAGCGGGTATCTCCCTATGTTTCGTTGCTGTCTTACCAATGACTGTGAGTTGGTCGTCTTTTCCGTCTTAGATCGGTCTCTTCCCGGGTCAGGGCCGTCGCGTAGCCTGAGGGCATGTTTCCTCTGCAGGGGTGGGTTCGGCCGAGTGTACCGCTTGCGGCCTTTCGCGGCCATTGTCGTGTGCCTTTTACAAGCTGCTAGCTAGTTTATTTCGTGATAATACCCCCACCCCCCACCCCCACCCCACGGGTTCTAGTTTGAGGGGAGGAAGTTGAGCCGTGGTAAAACTTGCTGTCTGGAAGAGCGCGCCGCAGCACGTAGTGTAAAGCAGTCGCCCTCCATTTCTGGCGGTGGCGCCGCTTTGGCAATCGCAGATTTGGTGTCTCCCTTTGGTGGAAAAGGGGAAAGGTTGCCTGTTCACGTGCATTTAAGGGGCGCGATAAGCTCGCTAGTGGAAGTCAGTCAGAGGCAGTTGGAGCAGTCTGGGCGAATTTGGTCAGTTGATCAGCCAAGTTAGTCTGGGTCTGTCTCGTACCGCATTGGTGAGGCGGTTAGTGTCTGTCGTCCGGAGTGCTAGTATGTGTTACTCCGCCAGTCTGCTCGAGTTTGCTCAGGCAATGGGCATTGGCGGTTGGATCGACCGGTTGGTCGGTCGCGCACTGGGACACAAGATGACTTACTTGTCCACCTGGGGCGTCGGCGTATGTGAGGTCGCAACGTGAGTCCAGTGGCCGCGCCGTGTAGCGAGGCGTAGTGGCTTCGAGGTCGAGGTCGACGCGAGAGCAACAGGAGTCAAACCACGACGTCGGTCTGACCGGGGCGAGCTGCGACGCCGTGAGACGACAGATCGGCGCGCCTTCCTGCGTCCGTTGAAG
This sequence comes from Schistocerca americana, assembly GCF_021461395.2. Taxonomy (NCBI): domain Eukaryota; kingdom Metazoa; phylum Arthropoda; class Insecta; order Orthoptera; family Acrididae; genus Schistocerca; species Schistocerca americana. The sequence goes on along the minus strand of NC_060124.1, from coordinate 437,129,554 downwards.
CGGCTGGCAGCGGACGATTCGGGAGAGCGTTTTGGGGGTGCTGCGCCAGGTCTTCGCCAGAAATCGCAGTTATTAGAAGTTAAGTGATTCGTGATATGTTGTTCCAGTTACTTGTTTAATTCTACTTGTTTTCTTGGTCAGTCTCTAGTCCCCAGCTTGCTCATTTGTCTCTCGTACGCGTTTGTTAGGCAGTTAGTGTCTGTCTGTCTGTCGGTCGGTCTGCCGTACGTTAATAGCTGCCTCTGCCATGTTTGTCGGATTCGGTGTTAACGAATTTATAGAATGAAGGTGTAAAGGCCGAATTCCTTGCCTACCATCTTTCGAGGCGGTATATGTGTAATGTAGAGCATGTTGCACATTTTATGTAAGTCTGAATTTCACGGGTTTTATTTAAATAGTCATTTTTATAAAGTTGCCATCCTTCCACCATAAGAGCCATTTTAAAAATAAATTGCACTTTGGGTGGCAAATAATTTCTTAGTGTGGGTGTTTGTACCGTTTCCATCCCTCTTACGGGGTGCATAGTTAATATGTTTGTGTGAGTTGTTAAATTTTTTAGTTTAAAGTAATCCGGTGTCTTGCAGATTGCACCAGTGTAGTCTTTCAGAGATTGTTGTGAGCTGTCGTGGCTACGGCTGTGTTGAAAGGGAGCGGCAAGCTTCTCAGCCCGAAGGCTCATACTGTCAATATTATTCTTTCTGCCTCTATATAAAATTGTAACTTGATATTTAGAGGGTGCTTTTCTGCTTGTAAATTTTAAAATCTGTTTTTGAAAAGGTTTTTATGAATAAAATTCCCATTTGTTAAACGTAATTTCATTTTCATCAGTTACTCCCTGGCAACTACTACCACGCTCACCTAATGTGATTACATGTGTTAATGTTCTTGATGAATCGCTAGTGAATAAAGTAAATTTTTTTAAGACAAGATTTTGAAAGTAAATTCATGGTTCATTACTGGTAGCAGTTACATTTCAGATGTGTTACGACCCGTGGCTCTACCCTTCATTCGAACCCTGCGAAACCCTACATTTCAGCAGGATAATGCACGACCGCATGTTGCAGGTCTTGTACGGGCATTTCTGGATACAGAAAATGTTCGACTACTGCCCTGGCCAGCACATTCTCCAGATCTCTCACCAATTGAAAACGTCTGGTCAATGGTGGCCGAGCAACTGGCTCGTCACAATACGCCAGTCACTACTTTTGATGAACTGTGGTATAGTGTTGAAGCTGCATGGCAGTTGTACCTGTACACGCCAACCAAGCTATGTTTCACGCAATGCCCAGGCGTTTCAAGGCTGTTATTGCGGCCAGAGGGGGTTGTTCTGGGTACTGAGTTCTTACGATCTATGCACCCAAATTGCGTGAAAATGTACTCACATGTCAGTTCTAGTATAATATATGTGTCCAATGAATACCCGTTTATCATCTGCATTTCTTCTTGGTGTAGCAATTTTAATGCCCAGTAGTGTATATTAGTTCACATAAATGAAATAGTCTTTCTCTTGTGGTGTACTTATGCTTACCAATTAATAATATTATGTCCGATCGCCGTACCCCCTACAAAATCTTGACCGTGTCCATGTTGCATTAATCGTATCTTCGTAAATTTTCCAAAGTACACAGGTGGGTTTCAGTTCTTTTTATTACATTACTACTTGAAGTAATGACTCACACAATATTTCAGTTAATAAAATAATATTATATTCTTCTGTTCGTTGCACATAGAAAATACATACTCTTCACTTACTCACATCGCCCAAAATGGGTACCTCCGTTCACTAGCAGAGAGCAAGTCCTTCCTCGTACCGAGGAACAGGAAAAGATCTTACGTTTTTTAACATGTGAAAATCAAAAACACATGACGGTAGGCACATGCTTTACGCTGGCTTACCTCTTCACCTTTTCTCTTTGCCTTTAAAGAAAACTAAAACCTAAAGTAAGAAATGCAAAAGGTTTATCTCAGTAGGTACAACCCTTTCTCACCATCCGACTTTTTTTTAGCATCCTGTGCACATACATCACGTTGGCAGTTTCCCGAGACCGTTTCTAGCTGATGCCTTTTTATACACGAAAGTCGCAACAGCAGATATGCCGAAATAAACAAAAATTATGCCGAAATAAACAAAAATCCTCAGGTAATCGGTATTTGAGACAGACACAGGAAACTGTCCGTAAACACATGCAACTGGGAATTATTGTTTGATTACTAGATTGTCTCTTCAGTTGGTGAATACAGTGATTATCGTTAAATATCTAGGAGTAAGGTTCTGGGGCGATCTAAAGCGAAACGGGCGCATTGAACCAAGTACAAAAACCTGATGTTCAATATGAAACGTTGGGAAAATATTGCTCACAGATAAGTTTCGTATATTACTAAATACACAGACGACTGACTGCAGTCGGTAGTCGGGTACCATTCATTACTATTCAGTGTTAGTAAAATGGCAGCGAGGCTTCGAATAGGAGCAAACCGTCGTATCGCTAGTTATTTTAGCAAGCACGAAAGGATGACGATGAACTCCTCCAACGTAAGTGGCAGACGCAACCAAAACACACTTGATATAGCAGTGGTCCTCACTGCTGAATTTCTTAGAGCGTACGTTCTAAGAACTTTCAGGCCACATATCAGGTTTTTCTTATATTGCCTGGCGCTTTTCGTGTGTCGGTTGTGTAATACAGATTTCTAAGGCAGTTGACAATAACAATTCTTGTTTGAATATATGGATATTTATTATTGATTTTCTAATTATCAGTTGTAATCTACCCCTCCTTCCTAATACCAGTTATTGTTCACAGCAAGCAAAGTCTTTTATAAAAACCTTGAGGGGAGTGAACATTGCAGTTAACTTTTAAGTTTACTTAGCTTTTCGTGTAGAGTTGGCTCCAATTCTTCTTGTCTGTTTGTCTGATTCTTGAAGCTGAAATTCTCACATTTTAGGTCCTCATGGTAGAATTGATCTCAATAAATTTGAAGATTGTTCTTGCAGAATTTTTGTTTGTACTTTAATATATATTTTGTCACCATTTTAGTATATCATGCAGCCTTTTGAATTACGGCATTAACGAAGTCGAAATTACATTGTTCGCCCAAAATAGAAAAATATGTCCAATCACATCAGAGGCATAGTAAACAGTATTAGACTGCGTAATTAATAACAGGAATTTGAAGAGTGCCAAAATATTCGCAGTTTCAAATGTTTCTAAAAAGTAACTGTAACTATACATTCAGACCTAATTCTTATCTATTGTACTATCGAAAATAAAGTAATTCCTTTTCATAAACTTTAGCTTTAAATATAACATTTTGTGCGTAAAATTATGTGAAAGTTATCAGAAAAGCCGCTGAGATAAAACTGACCTGTCCAAAATACGGAAAATAATACTGGTATCGCTCACTACTGTTGAAGAACAGTAATACCAGAGGAGGATGTTCCGTTAGACAGCCCATTCTTACTTCTGTTACATAAGATAGAGTTACATACATTGTATGCAATCAGTATATATCCATTCGCGCAGCTGTAACTCTGCAACGCGTCTTCCGCAGCACCATGTGTGTGTATGTTATGATACGCTACACCCAACATTCGCCAGGAATGTTTCGGTTTGGAACTACAGGGGATTCGTTCGAAGATGTGGGTGTCAAGAGAATTTCTTATGAGAAGTCGGCGAACAGCTGGGAATCTAGTACCGAAATGTTGCTTCCAGAATTCGAGAATGTTTTTAAACGGTATAAAATTTTACATAAGGTTCTGCAATGCTCTAGAGTGTTCCCAAAGTTCTCAGATTCCTCGAGGATGTTCTAGAATGTTCCAGGATTTTAAGAATTTTCGCAGCCGTTCAGTGATCCTGTCGCAGAGACGATACGTTCCAGCTCAGAAGGATATATATAGGCCGATGGGGAGCATAGTTTTGGAAACCGATTAGAGCGGATTAAGAAAAAATGGAAGTGATAGAAATTCGATTCAATTTCAGTTTCAGTAAAAGTGAATTGCTTAAGTTAGTGGACAGCGTATTTAGCGTAAATTTTGTGTGCTAAGCAACAGGATCACGGAAGTTAAAAGAGGAGGACATCTTGTCAGTGGTGAATTGAAAAGAAGGAAACAGAAAGGAAAGCGAAGAAATTACGCAAATGAAGACCGAGGCGCACGCTTAGTTTCACAAAGGAAGAGAATAAGTAGACTAAAGAAAACTTAACCAATAAACGATGAGAAGAGGTGAGATACTCAGCAAGCAGACTGAGAGAAACTGCTGAAGATATATGTTTTTGAAGCAGAGTTACAATGACAGGAGTTCTTGAATGACAGTGTTCGTATTCGTAATATAATTATCTAGCTTAGCTTTTTTAATATCTGTATTTCAGAGTTCATTTTTTAATTAAAATTTGATAGGAGCTCGCAGATTTTGTCTGAGAAAGTGAAGATATTTCCGGAGGTATATAATTGTATGTGGGAGAAGTTTGATCCACCCACCTTTGCTTCCTTTGCTTATCCTCTTACACACTACAGCGGTTGTGCAGATTTGAGTGAAGTGATAGCTAATGCACTGTGGTGGTCACCATCACATCTCTCCTAAGAGTCTGATGTTTCCACCAGATATTTCATCTCCACGACTTGTAGATGAAGTCGGTCCAAACAATTACTGCTCCTAATATGTTTTATATGACGCCTTGTTTCCCGTTACGAATAAAGCGATTTAGACGTCCCAGATATATGAAGTCTTCACAGGTAGCCATCCGAGTACTGTCGTCGTCTCGTAGCAACGTTTGGATGGAATACGTCTCCATCATCTTCAGGCGAAGTCGAGATATCTCTCGCTCGCTCTCGTTCTCTGTAAATGACAGCCTCACCAGAGGATGCCTAAAACAAGAGGAGTCTTTGTCGTAAGACATTTACTCCAATCAGATGGGGTAAAGGTTAAAACTGGAACAAGGGAAAAGCTTGGTTTTCCCGAGCAAGGCAGGAATATAATAACTGGTACTGATAGTAAAACTAGTGATGTTTCTTATTGGTCCGCGCTCTTGGCATTATATTAATGATGCATTGCCAGTCCCGTGGCGTGAAGATCGGATGGGAATTAATCAGAGCTAGGTCCCTTTTGGAGACGACATTCAGCAGATTTGCGGCTGCCATCAAAACTCATATGGCTGGTATTTGGGAGCATCAGGAGGGGTAAACGGGTACGGATGGTAAAGATATGGATATGTACCACCTCGCAGCGACTGCGCTACGATGTCCATCACCAGCTTAGCCGCTCGCGGGTTGTCTGGCAGCGGCAGGTGGTCGTATTTGCCGTGTTTGGCAGCCTCAGCAGCGACTTGTGCTGCCTTTTCGTCGTCCTCTCCTTACAGCTGCTGTACCACCACCTCCTTTTCCTCAGCAACCTCTCCAGCAGCCTCCCCGGTTTCCTGTATTGCTACAGGTTCCCGAGGGACGTCCGTTTGCGTCGCCACATCCACCCCTGCTTGTCGTCCCACTATAAAGGTGGAGTCGAGGGCGGGTGTCTTCTTCCGCATCATCCTGTTCTTCCCACAGCTGTTGAAGCTGCCGGTGAACAGCGATGAGTTCCTTCTGCATGGCTGCCCTCTCTGCCTCCACTGCTTTGAGAGCAGCCACTGCGTCTTCGGTGACGGCGCTGGGTGAAACTCCAGCCACGTTGTCTTCTTGGTGGCACGGTCTGGTTCCCCCTATGGAGAGGGATGGCGTGGCCGCACACTTTCCACCATGTGCCGCATTCTTCCTAGTGGCTGTGGATATTTGCTGCTTCAAGTATGCGCATCTGCGAGAATTTGCAGTGTGCGCACCACCGCAGTTCACGTACGTGGGAGCGATGTTTCGTGGTTTGTCACAGTCACGTGTGTCAGGCGCCTTGGCACCCTTCAAACACGCGACTGTGTCCCGCATGTCCTGGCGACGTGCACGACCTTCTGGCAGCGGTAGCACTGCCTCTTGTGCTGCGGTCTGCTTCGGTTCTTCTTATTGCCCCAACCGTCTCCCGCCAGCGTGAGCAGAAGCTTGGCCACAGCAGCCAGATTGCCTCCCTTTCCGCGTCCGGACGTGGCGTTGGGCTAGTGGCGTTGGCGTACGTGAGCGACGGTAACGAAGTGAGCCGCACAGAGTCGACCACCAGAGTCCATCAGGATATCGTTCACTCTCATCTTATACTCTCCCCTCTTTGGGGAAGTGTGTGGGGGAGTCTGTAGCCTACCGGCTTTTACTCCTCTGTGTACTTGTGTTCTAAACATTATGCGTGGTGTCTGTTTGTTCTATATCGTGTCTCCCTACCACTTTCGCGCAACGACGCTCTGAGCGTGTTTTTTAGGGAATTGACTAGTTTGAACCTGGGACCTGTTGCTGGTAAGGAGACGTCAGACCACACATTACATGTAGAATTCAGAAGAGTTCAGTGACACTAGCGATGATATAACCAAATACTTAATGATCTCAGCGTCAGCTCCACTGCACTCCCTGTAAAGGAATCTTAATACTAACTAAATTTAGTGGAATGGGTTCAAGGCTTTCCTATTTTTAGTTAGCTGGTAAAATAACGTAGAAAACTCAGTTAAGTTTACCATTGGAAATTTTATTCTACTCACAAAACATCGTTTATAAATTGGACTATTGATAAAAGGAAATGTTTTAATACAGGGTGGTAAAAACCAACTGCGTTCAACAAAAATGTGAACGAATATTCCCTGTATGGGTTTCCAAGTTCTACAATGGATCGAAGGATGACCTATGCCATATCACATCTATAATATAGGTTTAAATTAAGTTTCACAAGAGAGAAAACTATCAAAATGGTCCACAGTGACCCTCAATTATCTTTAATTACTTATCTAACTTGTCCTAAATTACAGTGGTTGATGTGGCTTCTCAATAACTATATAACAGAATAATCATCGCGTTTCAGATCTTTACTTAAAGTGGCAAATGTGAACACCATGAGCTTTAATTGACGATCGACACTAGTATTACGCAAAAAGGAGATGTAACAGATGAGACTTCTGCAGTTCTGAGAGAAGCTTTATGCGCTATTATGCGGCATCGCGTGCGTTCATTACCTTGTCGGTGTTCGTCAGGGGGCGACGGGCAGCACAGCTCCACTCACCTCGTCGTCTCGGAAGTAACGCTCTCCTAACTTCTCCTTACTACAATTTACCGAAGATGGTTTTAAAAAAAAACTATCTGGCTGTCTTTTCATCTGACCAATCAGGGTCTCAATGTTAACCTTAAGCTCCGCCTACAAAAAATCTGTCTATCCAGTGAGAAACGTTTTCCTTTTCGTGGTGGGGCAATGTTTTTAAAAGTTTGCAACGTAACAGAGACGCGAAAAAGTCTCACGCTAAAACTTGCGGGTGGTGTCGTCCTAGCGGTTAGCTGGCGGCGTGGGTGTCCGTCTGTCCCTTATCGTAGGGCCTTCTAGCTTAACACGGTTCTGCTCTCGGCTTCTGTTCTCGTTTCTCCCCTCGGAACTGCGTCTGTCTTACGGTGGGAAGATATGACATACATTTAGACATTCTTCTGTTAGTCTGTCGTATTCCATTTGCTCACTCGTTACTCGTATTACTTTGGTTAATTTAATGTCACGATTCATTCGGAGCTAGGTGACATACTACTGGATTTGCTTATCATGTCAGGGTTTTCATGGAAGGTGTTGGATTTGCCTGACACCTTACAGTGTGTGTGATTTTGTCTGTGATTTTTTTTTTTTTTTTTTTTGTATCTGTGAAATATGATGAATGTTGTGTATGTGTCTAGTACTTGCCTCAGGTTGGCGAGATGATTGGCGGTATGTGGAAGGGAGCAGGATTAGGGGCTGGGTATTGGGATTTTCTCTTCCATATCGGTATATCGTCGGTCGCGGCCTGATATCTCTGCTGGACCGCTCTCCGCTTGCCGCCGCCGGCCAATCACGCGCCCGCGGAATCGCCCGATGCACATGGAGCGGCCGGCGGTGGGAGGGGGGGGGGGGTGGGGGGGGGGGAACCGCGTGTGGGGTTAGTCCCGGCGTCTTTCTCTGTCTGCTCCGTCCGCGGCCCTTGGTGGAACGGAACGTTCTTCTCTGATTTTCCTGACTGCAGGCTCCCAGGCTGTGCTGAGATGGTAGCCACTGTCGCGGTTGATTAGGTTGACGTGTATCCATATTTCTATGGACTCTTTGATTACTGAGACCCAAAATCCGTTTGTACTGCATATTTTCTTTATGTCCTCGAATCGAATGTGTGCTTCTCGTCAGAACCATGTTCCGCCACAGCAGATCTGTTGGTCTGACCCAAGCGAACATGCCTGATGTGTTCATTGCGCCGCTGTTAGATTGCAACGCTGCGTCTGTCCTATATATTGCATCCCACATCCGCATCCGATCTTGTACACACCTGGTGCCGTCAGACCTAGTGGATCCTTGGTGGAACCGAAAAGGTCTCTCATTTTTCCCACTGCGAGGAAAATGGTATTCACCTTATGTTTCTTTAGAATCCTCGCGATCTTGGCCGTTGGAGGACCCGCGTATGGCAAGAACGCGCTGCCCATTGCTTCGTCTACATTCGGTGTTTCTTCTTGTTGTCGGTCTTCAGAGCTCTCCTTATTTGTGTCTCACTGTATCCATTTTTCTTGTGGGTGTCGTTAATGTGTTGCAATTCTCCTGCTAAACTTGCCTTATCGCAGATGGACCTGGCCCTGTGCACTAAGGTACTGAGTACAGAATTGCGTTGCGCAGGGTGTTGGCCGCTGTTGGCATTAAGATATAGGTCCGCGTGTGATTTCTTTCTGTACACTGCGTTTCCCAGCTTGCCGTCCATGTTTCTTGTGATCAGGGTATCCAGAAAGGGTAAGCTTCTATTCTCTTCTATCTCCATGGTAAATTTGATATTTCCATGTATACCATTGAGGCGTTTATGGAACTCCAGCAGTTTGTCCCTGCCATGGGGCCAAACTACAAAAGTATCATCAACGTACCTTTAGAAGGCTTTTGGCTTGTGCTTAGCAGTGTCCAGTGCTAGCTTTACGAAGTGCTCCATGTATACGTCGGCTATGCCTGGTGCTAGGGGGTAGCCCATAGCTACACCATCTATCTGTTCGTAGAACTTCCCACCACATTTGAAATAGGTGGTGGTAAGCATATGGCGAAAGAATTTGATGATATCCTCCTCAAAGTGTTCCTCGAGTAAAGCGAGGGAGTCTTCTATTGGTACTCGTGTAAATAAGGATGTCACATCGAAGCTGACTAGAATGTCTAGGATGTGGGCTGCAATATATAGGACAGACGCAGCTTTGCATCTCACAGCGCCGCAATGAACATATCAGGCATGTTCGCTTGGGTTAGACGAACAAATCTACTGTGGCGGAACATAGTACTGACGAAAAGCACACCTTAGGTTTCGAGGACACAAATAAAATATGCAGTACAAACGGATTTTGGGACTCAGTAATCAAAGAGTCCGTAGAAATACGGTTACACGACAACCTAATCAACCGCGACAGTTGCTACCATCTCAGCGCAGCCCTGGAGCCTGCAGTCATTAAAATCAGAGAGGAACGTTCCATTCCACCAAGCGCCGCGGACGGAGCAGACAGAGACGGACGCCGAGACTCGAACCCCGCACACGCGTCCCCCCCCCCCCCCCCACCACCACCACCACCACCACCGGCCGCTCCAGGCGCATCGGGCGATTCCGCGAGCGCGTGATTGGCCGGCGGCAGGAAGCGGAGAGCGGTCCAGCACAGATATCAGCCAGCGACCGACGATATCCCAATTAAGTCGAAGAGAAAATCCCAATACCCATTCCCTTAATCTCGTTCCCTCCTAATATAACACCAACTCATCTCGCCTAACTCAGGCAAGTACCAGACACAGACAGAACAATCATCACATATCACAGACACCAAAAAACTACAGAAAAATCACACACACATGTACACAGGGAAGTAAAAGCCGAAAGGCTACAAACTCCCCCTCACACTTCCCCAAAGAAGGGAAAGTAAAAGATGAGGGCACCAGTACGATATCGCGACTGTGAGTGGCAGTCAACAGTTGAATATCTGTTCCTCTAACTCGTGCACTGTCAGCCATAGGCCCCGCTTGCATGAGTAACAAATCAGGAGAACCCTTGGCTTTGCTTTTATCAAAACATCGGCGGGATCTCAGTACTGGTCTGCAGTAAGCAATTAAGGCGGGCAGGATATTTTATTTAGCGTCGCCCGACTGCATAATTGTGTTTTTCTTCGTTTTGTGGGATGTCGAGCTCCAGTGGTGCCTTGGGGTCGAAGCGGTCTACCGCTGCTGACAAAAGATGCTTCTTGTATTTGCCACAGGCCGCGTCGCCGGTCGTTTCAAGCACCCCTGCTACCGCAGGGCAAGGCTCTGCCCCCCTCCCCCCTCTAGGTCAGGGAAAATGTAGGCCACGACCTGGAAGCCGGCCGCAGAACCGAAGAGAAAGTTTCCACCGCCTCCGTCCATACCTCCGCGTCCACCAGTGAAATAGGGCCAGGAATGCAGCCAGGCCACCTAACGGTGACAACGACGGCTGTAACTGGCACTCCCTTGGCAGCAGCCCCCCTTTCCGCTGCGGACATGGCGAGAAAAGCACCAAATGCTGTAATACACGCCGACATCAACATACATCGTTAGTACTTGCGATCCCACCCCTCCTCCCCTTGTCCTGAGTCTGCTCCTGCTTGCCAATGCCACCAAGAACCTCCCAAATTACATAGCGTCCCTGAGTAAAGGCAAGCAGAAGACCTGTGAGCAGACCGGAATCCTCCCCAAACCAACCGCCACAACCCAGTTCTCCACCCGATCCTTATTCCTAAAATCCCCCCCCCCTCAAATTCATCTCGTCCAAACAGCGGCGTGCAAGTAAGGACCAGGAGGACAGGCACTCTAAGAGTAAGAAAAGGTTTACCACCCCCAGCCCAACCACTCCCACACCCTCTGAAAAGCCTGCGCCACCGACAACATTGGTTGTCGTCCTGGGAGGGAATCAGGAAACCATCGCACTGGACGGGAAGTGCGTAACCGGGCAGGATTCAGAGGGCTTCGTGCTGGCGAAGAAAACCTTCTGAAAGCCGAGGCTTCTGGCGGCCCGGGGAGTAGAACCCACCCTGAACAAGTCTCTCGCGGTGGCTTATGATCCAGAGACGCCACACAACACAAACAGAGAAACACGTCACCCACCACCTCCCTCCGATTGTCGCAGAGTTTCCCCAAAATTACGAGGAGCTCTTCGAGTTATTAAAAATAGAAATCGAGGGAGGCAGTTTCGAGGCAAAACCTGCCGGTGGTCACAAAATAAAAATAAAAGTACACACACTAGAAGACTACACCGCAGTCAAAACACTTTTCAACAACAAAAACATACCACACTACAAATTCCCCACAACAAAAACGTGGAAGAAGAATATTGTAATTAGAGACTTCCCAAGACGACTGTCCCCCCAGGCAGTCAAAACAGACTTGACTGCCCAGGGGTACGCTGTCAAGGCAGTCCAGCAGATGGGCAACATAGACAGCAAGTGGCCCCTATTTCAGGCCATGCTGCCAGATATCCCGCGGAACAAACGGGAGATAAAAATGGTCCTGGCTGTGCCTGTCACCATTGAGCCACTGCAGCGCAAAAACAAGATGGTGTCAGGGCCTGAATCATGTCACCCCACACTGAAACTTGGTGGTACGATGCAGAAAGTGCGCCGAGGCCAGTGACACGAAGTCCTGTACACTGAAACACATGCACCCACAAATAAGGTGCGCACTGTGTGGCAAAAACCACACAGCGGGTAACCAAGGTTGTGAGGTCAACAAACGACACTCAAGCAGGCAAAGGGCGCAAAAGCCGCTTCCCACGCATGCAAACAAAACACCACCAAGCCATCTGGTCACACAAAGAAACAAAACACAACAACACAAGGCCTAGGTAAAACCAAGACCAGACACACCAAGGGCAACATACACAGAAGTTGGTTCTCCTTTGAGAAGCCATGAAAACGTAGCCCCATCACCACAACACCAAAAACAGTCACAAGAACAACACTGGGAAACACAACAAAAACGGCCAAGTCCACCAAGACAGAGGAAGCTCTAGGGAACCTCACACTCAGTCCACACCGTCAGATCAGTTGTTAGGCATTATAGAGGAAATAGAGTTCAGGGAAGCCCAGAAGCAGAACACACATATCATCGTTGCCCTTCAGGCAGCAGTCCAGCAGTCGCTCCCCTCTGCGACTTCCACAGTAGTTTTGAAACCCCATCATCGATCGATGACCAAATATCCAAGGCCTGACAATGTGCGTCTTTACCACAGACAGCATTGTTAATCAAGAGGTCGAGTTCAGAGAACTCGTGAAGCAGTTATCCATCAACATATGCATGATGGGGGAAACCCACCTAAAACCTGGAATAAAAGCGACAGTTCCCAACTACGTTAGCTACCGTAAAGACAGGCCCACCCAAGGCGGAGGAATGGCCATATACATAAAAAGAGGGATCCCCCACAGGGCAAATTGAAGGCAAACTCATAACAGGGGGTGACTTCAACGCCTGATTGGAATTCTAGAGTAACGTCCAGACCAGGCGCCAAACTGCAACAACTAGCGCGCATCCACCACCTCGAAGCACGGGTTCTGGTCGAGCCTACACATTTTACAAAAAATGGAGGCAGGCCCGACATGTTACACATAGCTCTCACAAGGAGGATCGTGGGGTTTGTAGCCACAAGGATAATCAACACAATGTCCTTCGACCACAATCCAGTGATTCTAAGAGTTGATGTGGGAGAATGGGTAGCACTCCCACGATACCAGACTTCTTACAAATGTACAGACTGGGAGAGAAACTGAGAAACTGTCGCCTCTGATATCGACTCGCGCTCCGCCACTTACTGCCAAAACAGTAGAACAAGCGCTACAAGACCTAATAGGGACCATCTTTCAGGCAGCAGAAGAGGCTACCCCCCACAAAGGGTTGGCCCACAGCCGCAATTACAGATCCCGGAACATCTGCTAGCTCAAATTCGCCACAAGAACGGGTGGCAAAAGAGTGGAAGATCACCAGAAACCAGGCCACCAGGAGGCTGCTCAATCGTCTACAGAGATAGATGAAGGTAGCACTCAATGAACAATGAAACCAGCAATGGCAAAATCGCCTCACAGCTCTCAAAGTAGACGATCACACACTATGGCCAGCAACCAAGCAATTCACAAAAAGACGCGCTAGGATACCGCCACTGCATGGTGAGTGGGGACTGACCTACAGCCATGCTGAGAAGGCCAACGCCTTGGCCGACTCCTTCAAAAAGCAGTTTCAAGCTGCAGAACCGCAGGATGAAGAGCATGAAGTAGTAGTCCGTCGTCAACTGGCTGTCTTCCTCAATTCTGAAGAGGACCCACAAGATGAACCCACACTATTCGCCCACAAAGACGTGACAAGAGTAATTAGGTCCCTCCCCACAAAAAGGTGCCAGGACATAACAGTGTCACCAATCAGTTAGTCAAAAACCTCCCACCCTCGGCGATCACACACCTCGCAAACGTCTTCAACGAGTTTACTCCATGCTGGAAACATGCGGAAGTGGTCGCGATACACAAACCAGGGAAATACCCTCTATTCCCGCTGCACTACAGGCCGATTAGCCTCTTGCCAACACTCTGTAAGATCTATGAGCGCCTCCTGCTAGGACCCATACAGGAACATTTTACCAGAGAGCAACTTCTGCCAGATATCCAATTCTGATCCCGGCAGAATCACTCTGCCCCACAACAGATAATGAGAGTGGTTGAAGCAGCCACAGAGTGCTTCAACCACAGAGGCAACTGCGAGGTAGTGCTACAAGACATAGCCAAAGCCTTCGACTCAGTATGGCATAGAGGGCTTCTCTACAAGTTATACTCACAATGGTTCCCTGGGAGCATAGTCAAGCAGATTAAAAGCTATCTCACAGCTAGAACTTTCTGTCAAAGCAGAAACTGCCTACTCCACCAAAAGGCGTATTCGTGATGGGGTGCCACAGGGATCAATCCTGGGGCCGGTTTTGTACAGTCTACACACTGCAGACACACCAATGGCCCCACTGGTGCATTCAGCACAGTACGCAGACGACACAGCCTTCTACACAAGAAATTCGAACAAGGACCTGGTCATCAGTAGGCTACAAAGGGTTTTAGATGTCACAGAAAATTGGGCCCATCGCTGGCACATCACCATCAACTGTGAAAAGATGCAGGCTATGCTGATTACCCGAAGGCTCGGAAGCTGCGAACCTCCTCAATGCCCCCCCCCCCCACCCTTCATCTAAACGGAACCCAACTCCCGTGGCGCAGAACCGCAAAGTACCTTGGCGTAACCTTGGACTCTCGTCTTATGTTGAAACCCCACATACACGAAGTCACAAGGAAAGTCTGGGCCAGAATGTCCATACCGTATCCAATCCTCAACTCAACCAACTCCCTTCCCTGCTCTGCAGGAGTGAATATGTTTCAGGCCATGATCCTGCCAGTAATGGAATATGCATGCCCAGTCTGGGGATACGCAGCAAAGCAGCACCAGCACAAACTCCACAGGCTGAAGGACCGCGCCCTCAGGAGGGCACTGCACCTACCCCTCGGATTCCCTACCGATGATCTGCACGCTGGAGCTGAAATCCCACTCCTGAGAGAGCGTTTCCAAGATCTGGCAAGGACCTTCTATGCAGGCTCTTCCAGATCAGGGAACGTCCTCCATCCACTCCATAGATCAGTCTGATATGTCCCGCGATAAGCACAAAAGCCCAATGACGAAATTCGAAGATTAAGTCGAAGAGAAAATCCCATTACCCAATGCCTAATCCTGCTCCCTCTCACATACTATCAGTTATCGCGTCAACCTCAGGCAAGTACCAGACACACACAAAGAACATTCATCACATTTCAAACGCACCAAAACAATCACAGATAAATTCACACACACAAGTAGACAGAGGAGTAAAAGCAGAGAGGCTACAAACTCCCCCACACACTTCCCCAAAGAGCGGAAAGTATAACAGTGGCGATATCCCAACACTTCGCCTGAAAATGATGGAGACGTATTCCATCGAAACGTTGCTATGAGACGACGACGCTACTCGGCTGACAGCGCGTGAAAATTTCATATATGAAATTCGCCGAGCCTGCACACACATATTGACGTCCCAGACTACTTTTAACATTTTTAAATGTTCGGATAATAAGTTGCCGTTTATCTAAGAATAGATGATGAATGCAGCTAGCCGCTATCTCTGTGTAAGGTCTTGGCTGTATAGACGTGTATCTGTTGCCTTTAAGATCCCTTCACCTTCACACATAAATCTATACAGTAAAGTAAGGCCCTCCCAGTTTTTGGCTGATCAGTGATAAGACAGGCTAAAAATTAGACTAGTGGAGGATTATTAGTATTATCTCTATTTTCATTCGCTCTCTCTCTTTCTCTCCTTTATCTATGTACAGTTTTTAATATAATATTTCATTACGTGAAATCAGCCAAATAGAATCTTTGGTGGAGTCCTTCGTCTTGGTAATCAGCGGCTGGCTTGCTGTAAGAGATCTTTACATTTATTATTACTGTTAAACACTGCAGTCGGTTGGGAGAATCAATCGTTTGGACAATTTGTTCTTTTTACAAAAGATTGCGAATTCCAGATGTGTACGAAGCCTTTTTGGACGATTTAACACAGACTCAGTGATTGCAGGCTCTCTTCGACACATCTGAAACTTCCCCACTAATTACAAGGCCAACGTGATCATCAAATGATTCAGAAAAAACTCATTCGTTAATTCACTCCAGAACAAAGAAGTCACAAACGTTATTTATGGAGGAAATTGTGTATTAAATCCATCTCCATTACATGTCCAGATCTCCGGTGATTCCACGCCTTAATTATTTTCCTTTTACAGTCTCTTTCTCTTCAAACAAACCGCTAGCGGCACAAATGTTAATTGGCTCTCTTTAGCGAGAAGAAAAGTAGAATATGTATCTCTCAGAAACACGTCAATCCCTCAACAGATACTCCAGAAGCTGTCCTCGTTACCACTCTAACAACCATGGAGAATGCATATATGCATCTGTTATTTCAAAGAATGCACTAGAAAATACTTTGACGTCGTCGAGCTGTCGCCGCATATACAGTATTACGAGAAAATCAGATCAGATAACTTTTCCAAAGTGAATGAATGTGGATGATTTGATTGAAAATGATTAATTGGTGCGTGGTAGAGGGTATTTTCTGTGGGGACATTACAATGGCCCTCGCAGCGAGCGAAGTTTGTGAGCCTAATTTTGATTTACCGAACACACTTCGCGAGCTATCTATTAGTGTGGGTAACCCGGAAGTGATGAGTGTCAGTCCTCCGACTGAAAAAAGAAATATGTTTAAGACAGACGAAGAAAAGAAACATTGAAAACAGAAGAAATGAAGAGACAGATAGCACGTCTGTATTGCTTTTACGTGCATCAAGGTGTTATGTCTGCTGTGCACAACCTAGGAAGATGATCTTTCATGAAACTGTTATCAGGGTCTACCCATTCGGGAACTTTATTAAGCAGGGAAACCTTCGAAAACCTCTTAAGCCTAGACCCCCAGCCTACGGTACATAGAAGATAGGAAAGCCTACAGAAGAGAAAAAATAATTTTGAAATTGATCTCTAAAGGAAAGATAGGGATCGATTTATACAACGATTTGAAGAAGACTGATTTGTGCCTCTAGCTAAAAATATGATTTGTGCCTCTAGCTAAAAATAAATTTACAATCAATAACTCGAGGTGTTTTTTTTCCAATCTTGTTCCCAGGACAATATCTTGCGGTGCTGAAACTCCCCCGGATCTTGCATGTCCCCGACGTCCACATTTGTAGTCGGTCTTCTACGCGCCCCACAATGGGAAGAGTAGAAGGGACAGGGATACCAGATTTTACATGCAACATTCATTCCAAAAGAATTAGCAGTGACCGAAAGGGAAACTCTTCCTGTAAAAGAACTGGTTAGGTTGCACCGTCCAAGATTCTCCTTTTTGAAAACAAAATCCCTATGGCTTCATGCATCCTTTTTCTTACGATGTACTGCAAGGAATTTAGCCATTGACTTAAGGTTTCCATTTATCCATTGACTAATGCTGTTGCCGAAAACATCATAATATTTACTCTAGTTTGAATTTTCTTTTGGACTTCGCATCACCACTTGTGCTAATAAGTCCAAAAATTCTGACACATTTTCTGTCAATGATTTATTCTTCGTACTTTAAAGGATTCATGCATCTTGCAGTAGATTTTGGATTCAAATCATCGAATAATGGAAAGCGTGGTTCAATTTATACAAAGACATAATCCATCATTTCCTTGAAAAGTCATATCAAATCTATACTCATAAAAGTTTTATCCTAAATACATATATTTCTCAGCTTGATTGCTGTAATGTAAAAGTTATTAGTAGTGAGGAATGTGAATTCACTTCTTTCATTTATTCTCTGATTCATCCGACATTCATACATGCACATATATGGAAATGGATTTTCAAACAAAATTCCAATGTGAACAAGACCCATTAAACAACTACTAATTCTATGAATATTACTTTCTTTTGACATTCAACAATAAATCAAGAACTCTTAACGTCTAATTATGACACTTTTTTGAAGTTCAACATCAATCAGTTTCCCCTCGCGTTTGATGCGAGTCTCTTACAAAGCATATGTGTGTCGTCTATATCGATTCTAACTCTCGCGCCGACGTCAATTGTTTTGCGTGGGAAATTATCTTTGCGGCGTTAACCGTCAGTCATGATTCACTAATTAACCGCAAAACTTCACTTCACACGTTTACACATATAAGCGTGCACTTGAAATTATATAAGAACATTCACCGGGAACCTCTTTTGATTATGCAGCGTCATTTTCGGGAAATATTTCTTTGGCGTCGAGTACCAGTCTAACAGTCCCATTTGCCTGTGGCACGACTAACAATTGGGGGGGGGGGGGCAGTATGGGCTTGTAGAGGATTCGATCATACCCCATTTCAACATGCGATCTATTTCCTTTTGAACTTGAGCCTTTAACCTCCAGGGAACAGGATAGAAAGTTCTACAATACGTTTCTTGCTGCTTAACGTAGAGATGGCATATGTATCCCTTAATAACTCCTGGCCTTTCATCAAAAACGTTTTCATGCGTTAATAATAATTCATTGAGCTGCTTCTTCTGATCTTCGATAATGCAGTCGGATTCATTTAACGTTTCAAACACAAATTGACCGAAATCTTCTTCGACTTGGAACTCATTAATTACTTGCTCTTTAGAATTTTGGGCCGTCCTGATTACTTGCACACTGATCCCACAATTATATTTTCTCGTAAGGCTTTTTTTTTCAACAACTCCAACTCAATTTCTTGTTTATTAACATTCAACCAAATTTTTCCTGTTTTAAAATCTATTCTGCATCCGTATTGACGTACGCTGTCGACTCCGATAATGCAATCTACCACCAAATTTTTCACAACAAGGAATGTGCTTAATATTGCTACATTTCCGAATTACACACCAAGTAGAGACTGCACCCTTACATTAGCCGATCGAGCCCCAACAGCGCCTATTATTCTGCAATTTTGAACTGGAAATACTGGTACTCGTCTTATATTTCTGATCCTGTTGAATAGTGCCTCCGAAATAACATTTGTGGTTTCAGCTGTGTCTAAAACCGCCACTATAGGTACGGTCTCCATAATGACTTGCACTTCGGCTACTGCCACCTGTTTCTTATCCTCGTCTTGTGGTTCTAAGTCCTCGGTCACTTCATCTGCCAGTAATCGTCCATCATTATACGTTAGCATGGGTACACATATCCTGTTGCCCCTCAACCAATTGTTAACCGCTCCTCCGAGGCGCGAGTGGGTCCTTACGAGTTTGTTTGATTTTGATTTGTCTGCTGGTTGACATCATCCATCACTTCGGTAATTACCGGTTGATTCGGAGATGTCCGTCCCCACTGATGTTGGCTATTTGAATTCATTCCTCCCGGTTGATTCCAATTTCTATTATTGTTATTATTCCAGGCTTGGGGTCTGAAATTTCTTTCTTTCCCCCACATGGGGTTGTATCTTTTCCAGTTCCTGTTGTTCCTTGAATAGCCCCTCGCAAGACCATTGCCGGGATTACTATTGAGATTTTGAGAGGCTCCTCCATTAATTAACGATCTCTGTTCATTCCTTCTAAGTGTCGATTGATCGCCATTGGTATAACCCATACTTCCACCTTGCCTGCCGTTTGGCGGAGGTTCTATCGCCCTATATTGGAATCTGTTATCACGGGCTTTCTGGTTGTTCTGTTCGATAATATCTATATGGTCTAACGTCGTGAGGAACGACTCCAAGTCTTTGTCGTTGCCGTAAATCAATTGATTCCGGATGGTAGTTGGTAGTCTTGCCTTAAGTATGTTTATTATGTCTGGCAAGGACATAGGTCTGTCCCAGTATCTCGTTTTATTTATATATTTTTCGAAATACGTTCTAAGGCTTCCTTTCGAAAAGGAGAAAGGCTGTGGGTAGAGCACCTCCTGCCATAGTTGTTCCTGTACCCCTTCTGACCAGAACTTAGCTAAAAACGCCTTCTCAAAATCGTCATATGTCAGGCAAACAGAAGTCATGTCCGAGGCCCAGATCGCCCCCGAACCCTGTATATATCCTGTAACAAAACTGATCTTCTGCCCTCCGATCAATTTCTGGGTAGCACTCCTCTGAAACTTCGAATAAAAACGATTGGATGGACCCGCTTTTGTCAGGGTTAAAAATCTGGAATTGCCGATGCTTTATCATTTTTTCTTCGGCATGGCAAAGGCTTTCGTAATCTCCGTTAGATGAGAATTCACGCGAACAACCAGCTTGTGGCAATTTAATGTTTGAATTACTTGCACAATTCGGTATTGTGTGCGAATGGGGAGTAACTGTCTCTATAGTCGCTGCCAAGTTCTGCTGCTGCCCTGTATTCATTTGTTCTCAGCTTTGTTGTGAAGCGCGCGTCGACTCTTCTATCGTTTGTTTCCAATGCTTCAAATCAGCACCTAACTGCTGTCGCACCTCCTCAAGTCCTTTCGCAAACAAATTCTCTTCCTGTTTACCAGATAAACTCTGGAATACTGCCTTAACATTTTGCTCAACGTTTTCACACATTAGACTTTTGTTTTGTAATGTGATTTCGGATACTTTACCCGTTAATACGTTAATTTGGTGGTCTATAATGTCCCGACGCTCTGTCAGATGTTCAACGCTTCCCTTAGGTTAGTCTGTGTACGTGTCAATCCAGGAAGTTGCGCAATTGCACATGACATGGCGTCTCGCTTTTGTACTAATTGCGGAACCAGTTACACTTGTTCCTGTACAGTATCTATCTTAATAGCCACATACTCCTTCATTTCGACACGTACGCGCTGAGTAGATTCCTCACATTGTGCTTTCACCAATTCTATTTGTGCAGTTAATTTTCGTTCCGTCTCTTCGGCCTGATCTTTGAGTTCCTTGGTCTTCGCCTCTATCCGCTGCTCTAATTCGGAAAAACTATCTTGTAACTGCTGCTTAATCTCAGTCTGAACTAATTTCATCTCTTCTTTGAGTGACTGTCACTAATTGTGCTTTAATATCGGTTTTCAGATTTTCCTGCCCTTCAGTAACTGAGGCTAATTTCGCGTTAATGTCGGTTTTCAGATTTTCCTGCCCTTCAGTAACTGAGGCTAATTTCGCGTTAATGTCGGTTTTCAGATTTTCCTGCCCTTCAGTAACTGAGGCTAATTTCGTATTCAAATCATTTTGCCCTTCAGTAACTGAGGCAAATTTCGCACTAATGTCGGTTTTCAAAGTATTCATGCTCTCGCTTATCATCTGCATCTGTCTCATGATATTTACCAATGGATCTAATCCCTGATGCGTATTCGGGAGGACGACGGTTCAATCCCGTCTCCAGCCAACCTGATTTAGGTTTTCCGTGATTTCCCTAAATCGTTTCAGGCAAATGCCGGGATGGTTCCTTTGAAAGGGCACGGCCGATTTCCTTCCCAATCCTTCCCTCACCCGAGCTTGCGCTTCGTCTCTAAAAACCTCGTTGTCGACGGGACGTTAAACATTAACCACCACCATCCTGATGCGTACTTGCTGTTACACCTCCAGCCGTGTCTGCAGGGCGTTCTGCTGCGCTGTCTGTAGCCATCGGTCCTACATCATTTCTTACTGCTTCATTATTATCAGCGCTACTTTGCTCTCCTTGACTCATCCTAAACATTGCCCTGGTTAAAACGATCTAATCCCTGATGCGTATTCGGGAGGACGACGGTTCAATCCCGTCTCCGGCCAACCTGATTTAGGTTTCCCGTGATTTCCCTAAATCGTTTCAGGCAAATACCGGGATGGTTCCTTTGAAAGGGCACGGCCGATCTAATCCCTGATGCGTATTCGGGAGGACGACGGTTCAATCCCGTCTCCGGCCAACCTGATTTAGGTTTCCCGTGATTTCCCTAAATCGTTTCAGGCAAATACCGGGATGGTTCCTTTGAAAGGGCACGGCCGATTTCCTTCCCAATCCTTCCCTCACCCGAGCTTGCGCTTCGTCTCTAAAAACCTCGTTGTCGACGGGACGTTAAACATTAACCACCACCACCCTGATGCGTACTTGCTGTTACACCTCCAGCCGTGTCTACAGGGCGTTCTGCTGCGCTGTCTGTAGCCATCGGTCCTACATAATTTCTTACTGCTTCGTTATTATCAGCGCTGCTTTGCGTACTTGCTGTTACACCTCCAGCCGTGTCTACAGGGCGTTCTGCTGCGCTGTCTGTAGCCATCGGTCCTACATCATTTCTTACTGCTTCGTAATCCTTCCCTCACCCGAGCTTGCGCTTCGTCTCTAGAAGCGTCGTTGTCGACGGGACGTTAAACTTTAACCATCTCTTACTGCTTCGTTATTATCAGCGCTACTTTGCTCTCCTTGACTCATCCTAACCATTGCCCTGGTTAAAACCATATAAATTTTCTTGCCCTTCCTCAGCGGCCAGCGTGCTGTCTTTCGGCTTTATTTGTAGATCCAATTATATCACCTGCGAGTCTTTCCTCTCTTTTCCAAGCGTCAGTTAGGTTAGCTTGTCGTAGTTTACATGAAACAGAGAACAAAATTATTTTAGCAACGTCCAAAAACGTGTCCCGTCACGGATTGGCCATTTTAACATTTTAATGTTCGGATGATGAGTTGCCGTCTCTTTATCTAAGAATAGATGAAGAATGCAGCTAGCCTCTATCTCTGTGTAATGTCTTGTCTGTGTAGACGTGTATCTGTTGCCTTTAAGATCCCTTCACCTTCACACATAAATCTATACAGTAAAGTAAGGCCCTCCCAGTTCTTGGCTGATCAGTGATAAGACAGGCTAAAAATTAGACTAGTGGAGGATTATTAGTATTATCTCTATTTTCATTCGCTCTCTCTCTTTCTCTCCTTTATCTATGTACAGTTTTTAATATAATATTTCATTACGTGAAATCAGCCAAATAGAATCTTTGGTGGAGTCCTTCGTCTTGGTAATCAGCGGCTGGCTTGCTGTAAGAGATCTTTACATTTATTATTACTGTTAAACACTGCAGTCGGTTGGGAGAATCAATCGTTTGGACAATTTGTTCCTTTTACAAAAGATTGCGAATTCCAGATGTGTACGAAGCCTTTTTGGACGATTTAACACAGACTCAGTGATTGCAGGCTCTCTTCGACACATCTGAAACTTCCCCACTAATTACAAGGCCAACGTGATCATCAAATGATTCAGAAAAAACTCATTCGTTAATTCACTCCAGAACAAAGAAGTCACAAACGTTATGGAGGAA
Organism: Schistocerca americana; assembly: GCF_021461395.2. NCBI lineage: Eukaryota > Metazoa > Arthropoda > Insecta > Orthoptera > Acrididae > Schistocerca > Schistocerca americana. Next base: position 437,106,711 of record NC_060124.1, on the reverse strand, counting down.
ATTGTGTATTAAATCCATCTCCATTACATGTCCAGATCTCCGGTGATTCCACGCCTTAATTATTTTCCTTTTACAGTCTCTTTCTCTTCAAACAAACCGCTAGCGGCACAAATGTTAATTGGCTCTCTTTAGCGAGAAGAAAAGTAGAATATGTATCTCTCAGAAACACGTCAATCCCTCAACAGATACTCCAGAAGCTGTCCTCGTTACCACTCTAACAACCATGGAGAATGCATATGTGCATCTCTGTTATTTCAAAGAATAAACGCATTGGAAAACACTTTGACGTCGTCGAGCTGTCGCCGCATATATTACGAGAAAATCAGATCAGATAACTTTTTCAAAGTGAATGAATGTGGATGGTTTGATTGAAAATGATTAATTGGTACATGGTAGAGGGTATTTTATGTGGGGACATTACATACTCCAGAGTGATATTCGTTTTATCAGTATATATTAACAAGAACAGCTGTGCAGCGAGCCACGTTAATTTAAGTATTAACTGTATTTTTCTTACTTGTCATTTCTTCCATGTGTTCTTGCTTTTAGGAAGCTTTAATTGTCGAGTGCTACTAATAGTGTTCCATAGATTTCGTGTTTGTTTTGAATACAGTCAGAGAGAGTCCCTTTAGTCAGCCTCAGTGCCAGTAGAGCTAGTGTTTGTTTTGAGTACAGTCCAGAGACAGGTAGTGCTATTTTCATTGTTTTCGACAAGAAGTGTCTAGTAACCACAGATTAGTCAACTATCAGCCGCCTTTAGTGAATTAGCAGTCTAGTTAAAAGTTGATTAACTCTCTGCAGTAAATTGATTTCTTAGGATGGATAGGATGTGTGACTGCTGTGTACGGACGCAGGAGGAGCTGGCCACTGTTCGCTAACAGCTGAACGTGTTGATGGCCGCGGTCAGCCGTCTTGAGGCTGCTGCCTCGGAATGTGGCGAGTTCAGCGGCATTCGCGGCGCACGAGGCGGAGGGTCAATGTGGAGGCTGGCCGTGTGGCATCGCCCACTCTGCCTGTGAGTGGGCATGTGGCCGCTCCTTCAGCAAGGTCCGAGCAGGCACGCGAGGGGGAGGGGTTTATTAGTGATTGGGAGCTCCAACGTTAGGCGGGTGATGGAGCCCCTAAGGGAAATAGCGGAAAGGTCGGGGAAGAAGGCCGGTGTTCACTCTGTCTGCTTGCCGGTGGGTCTCATTCGAGATGTGGAGGAGGCCCTGCCGGCGGCGATAGAGAGCACTGGGTGCACCCGACTGCAAATAGTTGCTCATGTCGGCACCAATGACTCGTGTCGTCTGGGTTCAGAGGTCATCCTCAGTTCATGCAGGCGGTTGGCGGAGTTGGTGAAGGCGGAAAGCCTCGCTCGCGGGGTGGAATCTGAGCTAACTATTTGTAGTATCGTTCCCAGAACCGATGGCAGTCCTCTGGTTTGGAGCAGAGTGGAAGACCTAAAGCAGAGGCTCAGACGATTCTGCGGAGATCTGGGGTGCAAATTTCTCGACCTCCGCTATCGGGTGGAGAAATGTAGGGTCCCCCTGAATAGGTCAGCCGTGCACTACACGCAGGAAGCGGCTCCAAGGGTAGCGGAGTACGTGAGGAGTGCACATGCGGGTTTTTTAGGTTAGAGAATTACCTCCCTAGGCCCGACAAGACGCCTCCTGAGACGCGGCAAGGCAGGAGTAGGCAAAATGCAACAGGGAATAACAATATTAATCTGCTAATAGTAAATTGCAGGAAGCGGCTCCAAGGGTAGCGGAGCACGTGAGGAGTGCACATGTGGGTTTTTTAGGTTAGAGAATTACCTCCTTAGGCCCGACAAGACGCCTCCTGAGACGCGGCAAGGTAGGAGGAGGCAAAATGCAACAGGGAATAACAATATCAATCTGCTAATAGTAAACTGCAGGAGTATCTATAGAAAGGCCCCAGAACTCCTCTCATTAATAATCGGTCTCAATGACCACATAGTACTGGGGACAGAAAGTTGGCTGAAACCACATGTAAACAGTAATGAAATTTTAAACTCACAAGGGGAGGCGGCCAATTGTGAAATTCAGATTCGATTCATACTGCGCATAATAAAAGCTCATGGCCAGAGGTGTAATGTGGCAAAGCACCAAGATGCACTTCTCAGCCGTTGTCGAGAAAATCGACAGTTAAAAGAAACCGTTGCGGTGAAATACTCTCTACGTTTAAAAAATTTCTACAGCGTCGTGGCGCAGCGGTAAGCGCTCGGGTTTGTAATCCGAAGGTCGCCGGATCGAATCTCGCACCAAGCAAATTTTTTTTAGTATTTGTTTTCTGTAATTCAAATGTATATATATATATATATATATATATATATATATATATATATATATAAAATTCCCGGCAATCAGTTGCAACAATTATACATATAGTAAGTTGTTGAAAGTCGTTTGTCGTGGAAAAACTGGCGACTTCGAACATCATTATGTTTTCCGCAAACAAAGTTGTATTTCACAAATGTTATTAATTCTCTTCATAATGTTAACCAAGTATAGTTAACGGAAGACGTAGAAACGGTATTCCGAAACGAATACGTATAGCGTAAGTCAAACGTTCGAATTAGAATAGAGACCCCACGAACACAAATTCGCTGTGGCAGGTATGAAATATAAACTCCGTTACTCGCTCGTTACACTTGAAGGACAGATCTTGAATGAGCCGAAACGAGCCGCCGCATAACAGCGTAGTTGCCTGCTAACTTCGAAAGAAGGTAGATGCGGTCCCTAGCGCAACTTATAACATCGTCGAAAATCAATGCGGACGGGAGAGCTTTGGTACACCCTGTTAAAAAAAACGAAAAAATGGAGGCGGTACAATTGGAGAGCGATCCGCCTTCAACATGCATAAGCAATTCATTATATATATTTGAATTACAAAAACTAATAATAAAAAAAATTGCATGGCGCGAGATTCGATCCAGCGACCTTCGGATTACGAACCCGTGCGCTTACCGCTGCGCCACGACGCTGTAGAAAATTATTAATCGTAGTTTCTTTTAACTGTCGATTTTCTCGACAACGGCTGAGAAGTGCATCTTGGTGCTTTGCCACATTACACCTCTGGCCATGAGCTTTTATTATGCGTAGTATTAATCGAATCTGAATTTCACAATTGGCAGCCTCCCCTTGTCAGATTGGAATGTATACCGCAGAGACAGGCTGGACAGTGAAGGGGGAGGCATGTTTATAGCCATAAGAAGTGCAATAGTATCGAAGGAAATTGACGGAGATCCGGAATGTGAAATAATTTGGGTGAAGGTCATGGTTAAAGCAAGCTCAGACATGTTAATTGGATGTCTCTATAGGCCCACTGGCTCAGCAGCTGTTGTGGCTGAGCACCTGAAGGATAGTTTGGAAAATATTTCCCCACCATGTTATAGTTCTTGGTGGAGATTTTAGTTTGCCGGATATAGACTGGAAGACTCAAACGTTCATAACAGGTGTCAGGGACAAAGAATCCAGTGAAATTTTTTTAAGTGCTATATCTGAAAACTACCTTCAGCAGTTAAACAGACAACAGAGTCGTGGCGATAACATATTAGACCTTCTGGTGAAAAACAGACCCGAACTATTTGAAACATTTAACGCAGAACAGGGAATCGGCGATCATAAAGCGGTTACTGCATCGATGATTTCAGCCGTAAATAGAAATATTAAGAAAGGTAGGAAGATTTCTCTGTTTAGCAAAAGTGACAAAAAGCAGATTTCAGAGTACCTGATGCCTCAACACAAAAGTTTTGTCTTAAGTACAGATAGTGTTGAGGATCAGTAGACAAAGTTCAAAACCATCGTACAATGTGTTAGATGAGTATGTGCCAAAGGGAGCTTCACAGCAAACATAAACGTAGCCAAAGCTTGCAGACAAACAAAAATTACGCGAAGCGAAATGTAGTGTGAGGAGGGCTATGCGAGAGGCGTTCAATGAATTCGAAAGTAAAGTTCTATGTACTGACTTGGCAGAAAATCCTAAGAAATTTTGGTCTTACGTCAAAGCGGTAGGTCCAGACACTCTGTGACCAAAATGGTACTGCAACAGAGGATGACAGACTAAAGGCCGAAATACTAAATGTCTTTTTCCAAAGCTGTTTCACAGAGGAAGACTGCACTGTAGTTCCTTCTCTAGAGTGTCGCACAGATGACAAAATGGTAGATATCGAAATAGACGACAGAGGGATAGAGAAACAATTAAAATCGCTCAAAAGAGGAAAGGCCGCTGAACCTGACGGGATACCAGTTCGATTTTACACAGAGTACGCGAAGGAACTTGCCCCCCTTCTTGCAGCGGTGTACCGTAGGTCTCTAGAAGAGCGTAGCGTTCCAAAGGATTGGAAAAGGGCACAGGTCATCCCCGTTTTCAAGAAGGGACATCGAACAAATGTGCAGAACTATAGACCTATATCTCTAGCGTATATCAGTTGTAGAATTTTGGAACACGTATTATGTTCGAGTATAATGATTTTTCTGGTGACTAGAAATCTACTCTGTAGGAATCAGCATAGGTTTCGAAACAGACGATCATGTGAAACCCAGCTCGCGCTATTCGTCCACGAGATTCAGAGGGCCATAGACACGGGTTCCCAGGTAGATGCCGTGTTTCTTGACTTCCGCAAGGCGTTCGATACAGTTCCCCACAGTCGTTTAATGTACAAAGTAAGAGCATATGGACTATCAGACCAATTGTGTGATTAGATTGAGGAGTTCCTAGATAACAGAACGCAGCATGTCATTCTCAATGGAGAGAAGTCTTCCGAAGTAATAGTGTTCAGGTGCGCCGCGGGGGAGTGTCACAGGACCGTTGCTATTCAGAATATACATGAATGACCTTGTGGATGACATCGCAAGTTCACTGAGGCTTTTTGCGGATGATGCTGTGGTATATCGAGAGGTTGTAACAATGGAAAATTGTACTGAAATGCAGGAGGATCTACAGCGAATTGACGCATGGTGCAGGTAATGGCAATTGAATCTCAATACAGACAAGTGTAATGTGCTGCGAATACATAGAAAGAAAGATCCCTTATCATTTAGCTACAATATAGCAGGTCAGCAACTGGAAGCAGTTAATTCCATAAATTATCTGGGAGTACGCATTAGGACTGATTTAAAATGAAATGATCATATAAAGTTGATCGTCGGTAAAGGTGATGGCAGACTGAGATTCATTGGAAGAATCCTAAGGAAATGCAATCCGAAAACAAAGGAAGTAGGTTACAGTACGCTTGTTCGCCCACTGCTTGAATACTGCTCAGCAGTGTAGGATCCGTACCAGATAGGGTTGATAGAAGAGATAGAGAAGATCTAACGGAGAGCAGCGCGCTTCGTTACAGGATCATTTAGTAATCGCCAAAGCGTTACGGAGATGATAGATAAACTCCAGTGGAAGACTCTGCAGGAGAGACGCTCAGTAGCTAGTTACGGGCTTTTGTTGAAGTTTCGAGAACATATCCTCACCGAGGAGTCGAAATCATATGGCTCTGAGCACTATACGACTTAACTTCTGAGCTCATCAGTCACCTAGAACTTAGAACTAATTAAACCTAACTAACCTAAGGATATCACACACATCCATGCCCGGGGCAGGATTCGAACCTGCGACCGCAGCGGTCGCTCGGCTCCAGACTGTAGCGCTTAGAACCGCACGGCCACTCCGGCAGGTACCTAGGAGTCAAGCAGTATATTGCTCCCTCCTACGTATATCTCGCGAAGAGACCATGAGGATAAAATCAGAGAGATTAGAACCCACACAGAGGCATTTCGACAATCCTTCATTCCACGAACAGTACGAGACTGGATTAGAAGCGAGAACCGATAGAGGTACTCAAGGTACCCTCCACCACACACCGTCAGGTGGCTCGCGGAGTATGGGTGTAGATGTAGATGTAGATGTAGAGTAAGGTAGGACAAATAACCAGTAACACACCAGTGAATGAGTAGCGCAGTCGCATAGCGTTAGCAAACAGCACACGCCAGTGTGCCGCGGATTACTCGTTATTTCTCCTGTTTTACTGTCCCTGTTAATGTATGTTGATAAAACGAATGTCCCACTAGACTATGCTGAGACCGCTCTAGCCAAGAGGCATGTAAAATTTCATTGAAAATCATTTTCTTTTTACAGGAAAACAAACTGGAGCTTTCCGCTGGCACGGAGTATCGTATGAAAGACGTTATGAGCAGAAGATGGGTCCAGCTACATATTACAAAAACAAAACTGTTAATATCTCCCGAAACACCAGAAAAAATACGCCTTCGACTCTTAGAAGACACACCTGGTACATTTCAAGGCTAAAAATTCGACCTTCATCTAGAGCGTTGTGAAGTTTTTCTGAATATTCTTTCACGTTAACGAAAGTTCTAGAATACTCTGAAGTATACAAGATTTTCCTGCAGTGTTGTTCAGTGATTTTTAATGTTTCGGAAGTTTCTGGAATGTTATAAACAATTCCGAAGTTATCGTTAACGTTTAAATTACTTTTGATTGTTCTGGATTGTTCTCGAAGATGTTGGCATATTTCTGTGTTCTGCAAAGAAATAAATGAATGACAGAGTACCTTTTTCAGATTAGCGTATTGTTGGAACCTTAAGTGGTCTTAATAGCGCTCAGAAATATTTTTGAGAATTCATAGTATTTTTTTGAATGGCCATTTTTAAATTGTTGTCGAATGGTCTCGAGCGATCTCGAATATAATCGCAAAACAAATGGAAACAAAAACCAAGCCAAGCGATTCTTTGCCAAATAGTGCACAATGATCGTATGAGCCTAATTTGAAACTAAATCTGAACTACCGGCCACATTAGTGAGGTGTGCGTTGTTAGAGCAGCTGTAGTTGATATAACCAAATCCCGTAATGATTATAATCGAAAACACAAAGCTGTTGGTGTGATTGCATTCTAATTATTAAGTTGTCCTATCTTGCAATGGGGGAAGAATCAGTTAAAGTAATCGTGTAATGAGATTGATTGCGTGACCATCCTCCGCAGCAAGCGCAGAAATATTCGTTTTGTAAATAAAACCGCCTTTTCTTGGTGCACTGTATTTTATTTGTGCCAGATGCGTTTCGCCATCTTCCCTAAAGGCATCATTGGTGTGATAATTCTACGCGTTTTTGGTTGGCATCTGCGTTTCCCCTCACCTGGTCACGTGTTGGAGGTTACACTATAGCTCTATCTACCAAAGATAAGCACGTTTTTATGTTCAGAACTTTTTTCTTCCAACTTTTTATCTTTTTCGCCCGTGCTGTTGTAATGCACTATCAGTCTTCTGTCACCAATGACAGATCTTTGATCGAAAACTGATTTCAATACGTTACCACTGAGTTCACAATATGAGTGAAACAGTATGAGACAGATAGTGAATTCACAGAGGTAACATATTGAAATCACAGATTTCGATGAAATATCTACGGCAAGTGACAGAAGAACGATAGTGCATCATAACTATAAGGGCAAACAAAGTGAAAAGTGGGACGTCAAAAGCTCGGAACATGAAGACATGCCTATCTGTTCGTAAATAGAGCTATCGTGCGACCTCCAGCATGTGACCAGGGGAGAGGAATCGCGGATGCCACCAAAAACGCGAAGAAGTATCCCACTGATGATGCCTTAAACTGAAAATGGCGAAACGCGTGTTGGGAGAAATAAAATAGAGTGCAGCAAGGAAAGGATGTTTTCATTTACAAATCAAATAATCGTGTAATGGTGAGACTACTGATTCCTCTTCATTATTGTTGAGTTTATTCATTTTTTGTTTTTCTTGTCTACATAGTCCTTAATTAAGTGTTTAATTACTCCTTATGTTGTACAATAAACTGGAAATGTTTTAAGTAATGATAAATATACAGGGTGGTCCAAAAGTCCGGAAACAGCCTCATAAAATTCAAATGGAGTAGCAAACAAGGAAACAGAGTGCCTACACACGAGGAACGGGGAAGGGGGACTCTTTATAGGCTATGCCGCTAATATGGTGGCCATCTTGAAAGCCGCCATCTTGGATTCAACTCCAAAATTTCAAATGGGAATGTGGTCCTGTGACACATCAAACAGATAGAGAATTTCACCAGAAAAACAATGCCGCTGTTATTTTAAACGTAGCTTTATTCATTCTCGAGTTACAGTCAGTTACATGTTGCAGCGGTGGGACGCTCGGATGCATGTGTGTTATGTGCCGAAGAGACATTACGCCGATGTTACACAGTCCTGAGAGACCACCAACAGTCATAGGTATGGCTCGATATGTTGTCCATTATGATGGATTGTTCATGCTATCCTCCGAACCCAGTCCTGATGAACATTGACCAATACATCTGGCTTAATTTGACCACACACATCAACAATGCGTTGCTTTAGATGATGCAAATCCCGTATTTTCACAGAATAAACCAGTGCTTTCACATGACCCCAAAGATAAAAATCCAAAGGAGTCAAATCTTGTGAACGTGGTGGCCACTCCACCAACCCACTTTTGAGGGAACTGCACAGCCAGGTATGCTCGCACATGGTGCCCATAATGTGGTGGGGCTCCATCATGCTGGAAGAATTCCGGAAAAGTCCCGTCCTCCGTTAACAACGAGGGAAACACTTCTTCATCCAATAACCTCAGATAACCGTTGGCTGTTAACGTACCATCAGTAAAAAAAGGTCCAACGACTTTGGTACCCCACACACCGTTTTGGAAGCATCAGTCCAGTGCGGATTTGTGTCGGACCAGTATCTGTGATTCTCCTTGTTCACTTCACCATTGGCTCTGAGCACTATGGGACTTAACATCTATGGTCATCAGTCCCTAGAACTTAGAACTACTTAAACCTAACTACCCTAAGGACAGCACACAACACCCAGTCATCACGAGGCAGAGACTTCACCATTGATAAAGAAATTGGCTTCATCACTGAACAGCACCTGATAGGGGAAACATGGGTTTATCTGCAGCTACTGTGTCACAAATTCTGCGAACTGTACCGACGGTCTGGGTCATCCTCATTCAGGTGTTGGAGCAGCTGAATTTTGTACGGGTGCCATTTGTGCTACGATAAAATTCGCAGTATGGAGGTACAGCTAACCCCACATTCTTGTGACAGGCGACGAGTACTACGTTGCGGACTCTTGCTAAATGATGCCTACACGCTCACTGTTATTGCTTCATCGGTGGCGGATTTTGGTCTTCCAGCCTTAGGTTTATCTGCGACAGAACCTGTTGGTCGCAATTTGGCCAAAAGCTTGGCAACTGCAATGTGAGTGATGGGCTGTCTGGTTAGAAAATGACTGTTGAAATCCTCAGCAATGACCCGTGTGCATCTTTCTCCTGATATCAAAATGATTTCAATGCGTTCTTCATGTGTTAAGGACATTTTGTGAACTGTAAATAAGGAAACAATGATTAAAACGTTAGCATGAGTAAACGATACCTAACAGTGAAACACAAGTAACGTATCAGGCATGGGATAGTCACTTTGCACCGTTTCAGACTCCATTTTATGACTTCTCAGTACGTAATACTCACGCTGCCGAGCGTCCCACTGCTGCCGCAAGTAATTGGCTATAACCCGAGAATGAATAAAGCTATGTTTAAAATGACAACGGCATTGTTTTTCTGGTGAAATTCTCTATCTGTTTGATGTCACAGGACCACATTCCCATTTGAAATTTTGGAGTCGAATCCAAGATGGCGGCTTTCAAGATGGCCGCCATATTGGTGGCATAGCCTATAAAGTTTCCCCCTTCCCGTTCCTTATGTGTAGGGACTTTGTTTCCTTGTTTGCTACTCAATTTGAATTTTATGAGGCTGTTTCCGGACTTTTGGACCAACCTGTATATCGCTTTTTTTAATATTTTGAATATGACTGCACTACAGTAACAGCAGGTTAACAGACAGTCAACCAACTGCAATAACTGGTGGTTTTCAAATAACCTTTGCCATAGTTTCGACGGACTTAAACCCGTCTTCTTCAGAAGGACAAACAAACTTTACATTAACAGTCAGTCAGTAAAGGGAACTTCGCGTGACCTGTGTCAGCAACGGTGTGCATGTCCATGTGTACATGTTAATGGCCATAAATCCAAGGGATTGTCACATAGTAAAACCAATCGCTTAAAATAACAGACCATGTTAATAGTTACAAACTACACATCAGTCGGCATGTAGCGATTAACATGGTCTGTTATTTTAAGAGACTGCTTCTATTGAAGTGACGAGCCCTTACTTCTAATGGCTTTTATGTATAGGCATACAGACTGTTCCCGACACATGTCATTTGGAATTACCTTTGCAGGCCCGTGTGGAGGTGCAGTTCTAGGCGCTTCAGTCTGGAACCGAGCGATCGCTACAGTCGCCGGTTCGAATCCTGCCTCGGGCATGGATGTGTGTGATGTGCTTAGGTTAGTTAGGTTTAAGTAGTTCTAAGTTCTAGGGGACTGATGACATCAGATGTTAAGTCCCATAATGCTCAGAGCCATTTGAACCATTTTGAATTAGCTTGACTGACTGACTGCTAATATAAAGAGTGTTTGTCCTTCTGAGGAAGACAGGTTTAAATCTCTTGAAACCACGGTAAAGGTTATTTGAACGCCACCATTTATTGCAACTGGTTGGCTGTCTATTACACCTATTATATAGTTTTTATCTTCACAAGCCTCTCGATTGGACTTAAATTATACTTCATTTGTATATATTTTTCTTCATTTGTTACAAAATCAATGCCGTTTGATAACGTCTTTACTTACAAGAACGTTTCGTCACAGCTGTAACATACGGTAAATTAATTAATTAAATTAGCTGTTATTCTTTTTAAACAATTGTTAGGCGATATCAGACAAGAAAAGAAATCTCTTTGTAATGTGATATGACTTCTAGGTGGCGTAGATATCTTGGTAAATCACAACTGGAAGGTTCAGTTTCTTCACGGCGGATAAAAAAATTAAATTAATTATTTCTTATCAATAGTTTCATCAAACGTTCCAAAAGCAGAAATGAGGGGAGAGCAGAAATCAAATGAAAGCAGAAGCAATGTGTTTTTGATCTGTACTACCCAGGGTAGTATTTCAATTTCTTCCTCAGTCAATGAAGGGCAGCGTCTATTTAATTTTCATTTTTCACTCCTAAGCCGCTGGAACCTCTCGTTGTATGTGCTGAGTATTTTTCGTCATTTATAATAAATGTTCAGTGTACACAAACAGCTGTCACAGTATGTGAAGGCAATTACATTAACAGACTAGTAACAGCCACAGAACGCGAGATCATCGGAATCTGAATGTAATAATACACTTTGCATTGACCGTGAGGAGGAGGACAGAAAATTTACTACGACAAAGCCGATACCGCCGACTAATTCGTGTGTGGCGGCATGACATGGCATTCGCGTAATTGCGCTGATTGTTCTGCATTCAGTGCGGGTAATGGCGAGCGCCGAAGCGATCACACACGTGTTCCGAATGCGACGGCGCCAATCGGCAATCGGTTTCGCTCGATAACGACCGCCGAATGCCCAAGTCCATAAACCTAATTCAGTTTTACGCTCGAGGAAACGCCCGGCGCTTATTTTGCGAGATTTTCGTAAACACTGCCCCGAAGAATATTAATCCGGTGGTCGGACCCCTGGCCGCTGCCAATAATCGCTGTGATACGGCTGTACCCGTCAGGGAGTGTCCGGTGTATTGAGGGAAACGTTGTGATGGGTGTCGCATTGATGGAAAGCGATAATCAAGAGACGTAATATTGGCTGCTTGGCACTGACAACTACGCAGCGTTTATATCTGTGGCTATTCGAAATCAAGCCAGTGAAGCGGATATTTTCTTGGGTAGTCACTGGCGTGAAAAATCTGCAGTATCGTGGACTGCTACCTCACAGACACAAGGTTTTTCAGTAAAACTGTGGCACCGCTGTGGGATACATATTTGTATTCGTAAACAGGAGACAATTCCAATAACCAATTATAACTTAAGAATTGAAAACTGTATTCTTTTCGAAAGATCCTGTTTAGCGTTGAAACTGATAATGCACAACTCAATTATGCCAGTTGTGTGTCACTTATATCATAATTTTGCATGGAGATAAAATTACATCTAACAACTTAAAATGAGCTAAGTAAGAGGAAAGCATCCAATTTTTACGAGGTTAAACGTTCCGAACTTTCGAAGACCAGAAACTCTGTGATTAATAGAGTAGTATGTATGGATTAGCAGAAGAATCTTCCGCTTCCTAATACAATGCGTCCATGAATTCATGGTGTAGTTATGAACACTCATTGTGGCCAACAGAAACGAAACGAAAGATTGAAACTTGCGGTATAATGGACAGCGCCGCAGATATTTAATGATGTGCCCGAGCAGTCGATGACACAAAACAACAAACCGTGTAGCAGCTGTTGTGTCTAGACAAGACAGCCTAGACACAATGAGAGGAAGCCGAAAGGCACGCGCTTAAACTCACGCAGGCTGGCGTGAGGTCTGAAACAGGATACGTAATGAATGCTATAAAGAAAAGTACGTAGCTTCTGGAATACTTAACTTTAATCCACATTTGTAGAACATCGCTCTTGATGATACATTAATAGAATCTCAATATCAATTGAATACGGCGCCTTGCTAGGTCGTAGGCAATGACTTAGCTGAAGGCTAACTATCTTCTCGGCAAATGAGAGCGTATTGGTCAGTGAACTGTAGCTACGAACGTCGGCTGTATAACTGGGGCGAGTGCTAGTCAGTCTCTCTAGACCTGCCGTGTGGTGGCGCTCGGTCTGCGATCACTGACAGTGGCGACACGCGGGTCCGACGTACACTAACGGACCGCGGCCGATTTAAAGGCTACCACCTAGCAAGTGTGGTGTCTGGCGGTGACACCACAGCAGCAATGTATTACGTCACGTCAGTCAACATATGGAGTGATCTGTGAATTGCTAAATATGAATCCGTGACTTATATTGAACGTCAGTATCGTCGCATCTACAACGAAAAGCCACAAGGCACAAATAAAGTTAACTGGTGGGATAAGCAGCCTACCAGCAGTTCGTTGGACAAACCATTTTCTGGTGAACATTTGGTAAGTGACGAGTCTGTTGAAGCTGTACCGAATACCTAAGGAACCCCAAAAATTGGCGCTGCATGTGTTAGAGAAAAAAAAATACGGTTCATAAGGTTTTAAACAAACGTACCCTTTTAAGAGTTACAAATAGACTGAAAGATCCATATGAATTTGTTAGAGACATTCTTAATGACATCTATGTAATGTACTATTTATGAGCAATGGAATCCAGAAAAAATGAACTTGAATTGGCCTTCCAACTATCAAAAAATAAATACAACAAAAAATCCCTTTCATGGGGGTCCAAAATTACACATTACAAGACAGTGATTAAGCCAGAAGCACTGTATGCAGCAAAAACACTAAACATGAATTTCAAAGGCCAAATGGAGAAACTTAGGAAAGAAAAATTTTAAGAAAGATAGTAGGAGCAAATTTTCAAGACAATAAGATTATATACATCAAAAATGAAACTCTCTCAAAAAACTGAAAAACTTTCAGGTACTAAGCGAAAAAGGAGGATAAATTTTTATGGTCATCTTCTCAGAATGAATTCCAACACATCAACCAAACAAATTTTTTACTTTTTCCGTAACCGGAAAACGAAATCCAACTTGGTTTGAGGAAACTGAGGAAAACCTAGTAGAATTAAAGATTTCAGAAAATTCACTTATCGATCGAACAGCCAAATTAATTACTAAAGATGAAAACATAAGTTTCCAAGACAAATCTACGCAGAAGTCCAAGCCCTTCATCTAGGAAGAAAAGAGGAAAAGATGATCAGAAAGAATGAAGAAACGTTGGGCCCTAAGACAAGAACAACGCACAAAGAAATGATTGATCCAACGTACCCCAAGGCGGGTGAAACTAAAGGAGAAGAAGAACTATTTATGAAGAAGGTTGTGTTTAGCGATGAGGCTTTCATACAATATCTTCAAAATACGATACGATACAATATTGGAGTGCCTGTGTTACTCAAAATTACGATGCAATGTTCCTTCGGGCATGCATATCCTAAGGAACATTATATCTTAATTCGGAATAACACAGACAATACAACATCGTATTTATCCGCCAAGCGACTTTCAAACAAAATTTATCCCCTGTACGGGAATATACAAAATAGATGTAATATCACAGATGGTAGACACATAGTTGATGACATCGAAGTTCGCGTGTGGCCGAGAGACGTGCTCACACAGCCAAATGGCAAAGTGAACGCTTGCGACAAGCGGGAAACGTGGGTTCGAATCCCTGTCTGGCACAAATTCTCATTGCCGTCATTCCGTCATATAGCTCATGGCGGTCCCTATTCGCAACTGTGAATGCATTTCGTGTATCATGCTTTTGCTCATGTTCAGATCAATGTCACAATACAGACTTCTCAAAATACTCGTGCCAAACTGAGTACGAACGTAACACCCCTGAGGTGAGCATGTCGTATGAACTGATGCATGATAAAGTCATAGGCCCATTCTTCTTTGCGGAGCAGACTGCGACATCAAACAACTACCTTGACATGTTGCAGTAGTATTTAGTGCCACAATTTCCAAATGATGTCATCTTTCATCAAGTCGGAGCTCCTCAACACTAATCTACCAATATTCTGGATACAAAATTGATCCAGCGGTGGATAGGAAGGGCTGATTTTAAGTCATGGCCACCATCATCCATGGGCCTAACGCCATTAGACTTCTACTTGTGGTATTACGTGAAGCAATGTGTGTACAGTGAAAGTAACAATGGTATTAATCAATTGAATCAGAGAATTAAAGACGCTATTCACTCTGTTACACCAGATATTCTTACCCGTGTGTGAGAAGGACTACGGCAACATATGAAAGCTATATCGAACTGAGCTGAAAAGTTATGCATACTTTCAGACTTTTCCTTTCGTTTCCATCTAGTTTCCTATTTCTGTCTAATTTCATTGTTTTTCAGTGACCGATTAAAACAGCACCGTGAATTTATGGGCGCACTGTATTTCAGCCAGTGAAGCATTTTATCTAGGCAGCTGCCATTTTATTCATTCATTTGGTTTCGTTTGTGAAATCTGTATTTTACGCATTGATTTACATTTTAGGCGACGATCCGAACGGGTAGTTCACCCCTAAACGACACAGGCTGGCATTGTTGATCAAACATCATTCATGATTCGAAACACTTGAAGGCATTGTTTTGGTGCAACTAAGTTGGTGGCCGCTGGATTCAACTTTCTGACAACATGACAACTACCCTTATTTTTACCTCCATGTACTTCGTTATGATTTGTATCTATGGTTACCTTTTGGTCGTTATTTACTGCGTTTTCTAGGCGTTGTCGTTTCCCAAGTTGACAATAAAATCTTTTAGATAATTATTACGTTTGGGATCGATTTATTCTTTAAGGATACTGTTCAGATGATTTTTCGCGTAGGTTTATATTTCCAGTTCTTCCAAAAATTTCATAGCGTGTAGATCTGGTATTCTGTGTAGAGCTTGTAGGTCATTTTCTATATGTTCTGCTTTATGGTTTTGGTCTTAGAGATGCAGGTAAGAGCTCGATTGATTGCTGTCGCAATTTCTTGTGTGTTCGTGCTGTTTGACAGACACAGAATTCAGCGGAGTCATGCACGAAATATCGTTTGTCTGGGTTGGCGGAATTTTTGTTTTACCATGCCGAATTTCAGATCTTGCTGATGAAGGCTCTTTACTGGGTATTAGTACAGGTACAATAATTTTTGTAGTCCATTCTTGAGCAATTACGCTTTCCGACCACACTGCATTAAAGACCTATAACAATATGTTTTGTGCTGCTATCGGTAATTTGGATATCATATGGGAATTTATTTGATCAATTCCTGCAGTCGTAACACTGAAGTACCGTTTCTAATACTTGAACTGTAAGATGTTTTTTAAATAATTCGCTTCATGCTTGCAATGCTATTTTCAATGTAATCACATTCTGATGATGGAGGGGCAATAACTGCGAAGTCTTCAATCCAATTGTTTAAAGATTTTGGCAGTCGAGGTTTACTGTCGATTCTTCTTTTCATTTACCATACCCTGAGATAAAGGTATTTGTTGTATTACTTCCACAGTATTTTGACCAGTAAAATTTATTTTGGAGCTTAAGAAATCTTTTTGATTTGCTATCATCTTTCTTATAGTCATAAAAATTTTTCCAACTGTTGTTGCGCTTGTGCTGTGTAAACGCTAATTTACGTGGAGCACACTCCACCGTAATACAGATGGAAATTTTAAATTTCTTGGACAGCCTTCTTGTGAGGAATGGAGACCGACGCTGCTTCACTTATCATATTTGCAAATTTACTGTAAGTACTACGGTATACTTCCGACAGGTCAAAAAATGTACTATATTCTATCTTTTAAAGTCTTTGGTAACTACTCCCGTTTGCCTTCCTTGCATTACATTAACTTGGAAGCTATAAACTGAGATTTCAATTGGAAAGTGACTGGAGACTATTGGATGCGAGTTAACTTTTCATTCATGTGTATCTGTGAGTGATTCTGAACGAACAGATAAATCAACAGCCCATTATTTTGCAGTGTGGCATTAGCAATATTGTTTTTATATATATATAAAGTCATCCATATGTTCCAAAATGGATTCTCTGTAGCTATCATTGATGATTTCACAGTGCTATGCAGAATTATGAACATTGAAGTCTCTGCATATTAAAAAGGGTGATCTAACTGATTACATGATGAGTATCATTTTCTTATGCCCGCCCGGCTTGCTGTGCCATCTAACGCGCTGCTTCCCGAGAGGGAAGGAGTGCCTGTCCCCGGCACGTATCCGCCCGACGGGTTAGTGTCGAGGTCCGGTGTGCCGGCCAGTCTGTGGATGGTTTTTAAGGCGCTTTTGCACCTCCCTCGGCGAATGCGAGCTGGTTCTCCTTATTCCGCCTCAGTTACACTGTCTCCATGTTACACTGTCTTCACGTACGCATAAACCATAACTACTCTACCACTCAAACATTTGGAGTTACACTCGTCTGCTATGAGACGTTTCCGCGGGGGAGGGGGGTGGGAGTGGCAGGGAGGGGGGGGGGGGGGTCGGGGTCCACTGGGGGGCGAACCGCTCAACCACCCTGGGTTCGCTGTGGGGCGGCAGGGGGGTGGGTGGACTGCTGAGGCCTTTTGTGGGGTTGTGAACCACTGAGGGCCAAGGCGGGACGAAGCCTCTCCGTCGTTTTTAGGTCCCCGGTTTAGTACACAATACACTCACACCATTCTCTTATTGTTATTTAATTTGCCGGTGGACAATACACTGAGTTTATAGTTAAAACTTGCGATGATATATGCTTCTACCGCTTGGAAATTACGTATATTGGTAAAACTGTATACTGTATAGCACAAGCAGCAGAGGATCTTATTAACAAAGCTACGTCTCCCTTTCCGTCATTTTTGTCTTGGCGAAGAACATTGTGCTCTTTAAATTTAATATTTCACTCCGTTTTGAATCGCGTTTCACATACTGCAATGATCTTGACTTTTCTAAAAACGTTCATGCTCTAAAGACCCCATGTTTGAGCTTTCTGAGTAGCCATTCCCCAGCAAAGTTTTCTTTAAATTTACTTCTTTCTGTTTATTACTATAAAACACTTGAAACTCCTGTTGTACAGCTAATGAGACCATCCATTCTGTGTTCCATGACTGAGCTTGTCCTACAAGTCCAGGAACAATGTTCACAAGTATTTGTCTTTCAAGTGTCTTGCTTGGCACGTCTGAAGAAGAAATACTGACTAAGCTTATTTCCTTCTGACGAGGAAATTTACGATATTGTGGGAAATAAGGATTTGCTGTAGTTGGTCGTAATGGTAGTTTTCTTGGAAGACTAACGACTGGGAATCGTGGTACAGTAGAAGTTACTGGAAGTTTTACGTGCTGCTGTACCTGCTTGTATGTTGTGATCATGTGTTGCGCTTTGTTAGGCTGGGATAAGCTTGCCCGTCTTCTCTTGGCCACTGACCTGTCGCAGCTTTCAAGTAAGGTGTGCGAGTCAGCAGATTCTTAGCCTCCATGTATGGAATTTTGAACTTGGCAGAAGTTTTCTTTATATGTTTCTGCTTCTCATACTCAGGGGATGTCTTATCCACTGATCTGTTATTCCCTTTTGGATTTTAGCACTCATCGGATGGATGATTATCACCACAGTTGTTAAAACATTTCTGACAACGACATTGAGTTATAACATGGTCGGAACCTAGCCAGTTGAAACATGGTCTGAATGATGTTACAAATGCTCTGTCTTGACACCTTATCCCATATACGCTTACCTAATCCGACAAGTTTTGGAAACCAAAGGTCAAAAAGAATGACCAAAAATTCGCCCTTAAAAGATGCTTAGTTATGCTTCTGATGCTGAGAACTTTCATTCGTGATTCTTCATCAGTAATGTTCAGTTCCACATTACGAATTACACTGCGCCGGGATAGTCTGTGAGCTGGAATGTAGGCCAATAACTGAAGCTGCGAAGTGGTTTACAGCTTACACGAAGTAAGATCTGTTCTGATTCCGTTCTCCCTATAGATTTGATGCTGTTTATATGCCTTCGGCAGTCTGGTTCTGCTTGAAAAACTTATTTTTTCCCAATGCCATCGGGTGCATGTTTCCAACAATTCCGGCTTTTCACTGTACGTCCGTGTAGATGGATCTGATGAATCGACTTTGTATCAATTGTCCTTGAATTTCATATACACACAGCATGTATCTTTCATTCTAACTCAATCAGCGCTACTGACCATAGGAAGCGTTAAGATTGTTTTTACACTGGTTTTGGTTTCGTTAAGCAAAGCGGTATAACCGGTATCTGTTTCCACAGAGTGTTCCAGGTTATAGTAATGTAATACTTGTAAATGAAGCCATTTCTCCAGTTTCATTCAGTAATTTCTTTGATTTTGCCTGCCGCTTATCTTTTCTTTCCCAGCTCATCATGTAAAAGTTTAGTTTTCAGCTTACAATTTATGGTGTCGTCATCCACCTGCCAGGACTCGTTGTCTTCATTCTGGTTATTTAAGTCCACAGCCTCACTTCCTGCTGCCTACTACTGCTGCTGTGTTGCCAATTCGTCCCTGTTCAGCCGTAGCTCCGAATGGCCACCTTCACCGTAATGTTCGCTGTCCATCACACCAATGTTCGCTAAGGGGTGTGAAAGATCACAACGAACACTACTGAACACTGCAACGGGCGTTAAAAGTTGAAAACTTACTTTACAAAACGAGAAAATAGAGAGCGATGTGGACAGTTCTTTTAGTTTACGTTGCTGGATCAGAGATGAACTCCCACAAATATTCTTTACCTAATGTGAGCGTTTGAGTTACTTGCTTATTGGGAAATAAATTATATCTTAGCTTAGTGACTTTTTTTCTGAACTCAATAACATGCACTGCCAATTACATGCCTGAAGCTGCAACTTGCGTTGAATAATATATTTTTTCGATCTCTGCTTTTCTTATATATGCGCTATATGTAAACTGAATGTGTTATAGACACCGACAAACGTAACGAGTTGGTTTATGGCAAAGATAATGTTCTGATACAACGTTAATTATCTGTATGAAACAAAATAAGAAATAATATCTTTAGTCTATTAGTTCCTGTATCTTCACCATTTCATACATGTATATGGTTTCGGTAAATGGTAGCGTGCGGACGTATGTTTGGGTCAATCGTACCAGCATTGTTAAAATGTGTATATCAACCACACGTTGAAATTGTTATAAAAGGTTAACAGAAAAGAAAAATTTATTTGCGCATTTAATACGTCCCCTCCTATCTGTTCATCATTTCAAAATGGATCAAAAGGCTCTGAGCACCATGCGACTCAACTTCTGAGGTCATCAGTCGCCTAGAACTTAGAACTAATTAAACCGAACTAACCTAAGGACATCACACACATCCATGCCCGAGGCAGGATTGGAACCTGCGACCGTAGCGGTCACGTGGTTCCAGACTGAAGCGCCTTTAACCGCACGGCCACAACGGCCGGCGCTGTTCATCATTTCACTCACCGCCAAGATCCTGCATTCCGAGGTTCGGAGCAAGCAAGAAGAATGTACACGACATCTACATCTACATCTACGTCTACATGGACACTCTGCAAATCACATTTAAGTGCTTGTCAGGGTGTTCATCGAACCACCTTCACAATTCTCTATTATTCCCATCTCGTATAGCGAGCGGAAAGAATGAACACCTATATCTTTCCGTAACAGCTCTGATTTCCCTTATTTTAACTTGGTGATCGTTCCGCCCTATGTAGGTCAGTGTCAACAAAATATTTTCGCATTCGGAGGAGAAAGTTGGTAATTGGAATTTCGTGAGAAGATTCCGTCGCAACGAAAAACGCCTTTCTTTTAGTGATTTCCAGCCCAAAGCCTGTATCATTTCTGTGACACTCTCCCCCATATTTCGCGAAAATACAAAACGTGCTGCCGTTCTTCGAAGTTTTTCGATGTACTCTGTCAGTCATACCTGATAAGGATCCCACACCGCGCAGCAGTATTCTAAAAGAGGACGGACAAGCGTAGTGTAGGCAGTCTCCTTAGTAGGTCTGTTACATTTTCTAAGTGCCCTGCGAATAAAACGCGCCCTTTGGTTAGCCTTCCCCACAACATTTTCTGTGTGTTCTTGCCAATTTAAGTTTTTCGTAATTGTAATACCTAGGTATTTAGTTGAATTTACGGCTTTTAGATTATACTGATTTATCGTGAAACCGATGTTTAATGAGTTCCATTTAGTACTCATGTGGATGACCTCACACTTTTCGTTATTTAGGGTCAACTGCCACTTTTCGCACCATTCAGATAGTTTTTTTCTAAGTCGTTTTGCCTTTTGTTTTGATCTTCTGATGACTTTTAGTCGATAAACGACAGCGTCATCTGCAAACAACCGAAGACGGTGCTCAGGTTGTCTCCCAAATTGTTTATACAGATAAGAAACAGCAGAGGCCCTATAACACTATCTTGGGGAGCGCCTGAAATCACTTCTGTTTTACTCGATGACTTTCCGTCAGTTACTACGCACTGTGACCTCTCTGACAGGAAATCGCAAATCCATTCACATTACTGAGACGATATTCCATAAGCACCCAATTTTACTACGAGCCTCTTGTGTGGTACAGTGTCAAAAGCCTTCCGGAAATCCAGGAATACGGAAGCGATCTGAAATCCCTTGTCAATACCACTCAGCACTGGAGGAGTGATCCTGCATCGACATTGTGACAATCACGACTAAAGACAATGGAATTAATATGAACTCGTACGTAACACAAATTATGTTTATTGACCTTGAATTTATTGATACTGAAGGTCTGTTGATATTGGTATCAGTTAAAGTTCACCCAGGCTTGTGTACAGATTTATAAATTACCGTCAAATTCCTTTCAACTATTCTTTCCAATGACTTTTTCCAATTATACAAACAATTATTGAACAATTTACATTCCCGCTCCGCGACGCCTATTCAATGGCGACCTTTTAAAGGAAAGCGGCGAGCGAATATGACTAGACCTTTCAATTGTTGAGATAAAAATTTTTGAGAGAAATGATTCATGTCATTCTTACAAGAAACTAATGAAACTTTCATTGTATTTGTTACATGTCCACGAGATAGCGAATGACAAAAACACTGAAGGAGGAAATTAAATTTAAATTCTGTGTACAAGCGAGATGAGCTGGGAATGCTGATTTGAGCGGTAAAGGTAGGAAGCTGCTACGCTATGTGCTTGTATTGATGCACTTGGCGCCGTCTCTCTAGCAGTAGATAATCTCTTTTTCTTCCAGTTAATATCATTCACAGAAAGTGCATTTCTACAGAAAAGACGAAAATTTGTACAAAGTCATCATTAAAGTGCAAGATAAGTCATTGAAATTCTATAAGACTGTGTCACATAATAATCCGCTCCATTAGTCAATACGCAGCTAAACCTGCTTTGACTGAAAAGTACCGAAACGTACAAAATTTCATTAAAAAATTATTCATAATGGAGTCAACGGAAATGGCCATTGTTGAAAATTCATTACAAAATACAGTATGTCATGATGTCAGAAATCCGTGTTTGGCAACAGTTGAATGTAACGCGTCAACTCTTAACTGGCCGATGGCAACCAAAGCAACGAGGTTGGCGTTCCACTATCAAGAAGCGATGACACTGCTAATTTAACTAATCATGATGTCACTTTTATGACCCTCGATGAGAATTTCTCAGTTCTCACCGGCAAACATTTTTTCAAATAGTGAAACTGAAGGGCGCGACTGCGAAACTTCCTTTGATTACTTGCTAACGACATCGCGAACGCAAGAACAAGAAACAGTTTGTAAAAGCAACGTAAATACTAGTTAGACACGCAGTGTGATACGACTCTTGCAACAAATAACACAACGGTTTAAAAAACAACAGGAATCTCAGGAAAGTTTAAGACAACTTAAGGGTATATGACAATAGTTTACACAACAATATCATGCATTTAACGATTTCAAGAATGTTGGCAGTTCAGTGAGGTGAGCAAAACTATACACACTGAATTATCTGACGGATATCCGGAAAGTTGACAAAGCTAGGTAAACAAGTAAAACCAGAAATAATAACCGACATATTCCGCAATATATATATATATATATATATATATATATATATATATATATATATATATATAGCGGAAAAGCTACAGCCGGTGAGTTACAAAACCTGTGAGGCATATTCCCAAATTCAGGAGACGCAATCCCAAGTGGATGCGTTGCTAAAAAATGTGACAAAAGCAGTGAGCGAACTGCAAGATGTGTGAAAAAACTTACCTGCAAAAGTACAAAACTTAAATCTACGAGTAAACCAGTTAAGTTTAGAGTCAAAATTTGACAAAAGCAGAGAGATAAGATACCTGCTGATGTAAAGCAAATAGCTGAAAAAGCTGAAGCCGGGATGCTGGCTAAAGGTAGCACACTTGCTGAAAAGCTAGTGTCAGAGTGCAGAGTGCAAAATTTATGTAGATACAGTAGAAGCTCTAAGAGCGAAAGAAAGTCAATTTCTAGCTAAAATAGATTCATTTTTAAAGGAAGCAGAGGATAGGTAACGAGGCAGTACTGCTAAAACTACTGGCATTCCAAAACATTTGACACAAAACAGACCCAATCTTTCAGAGAAGTTATCACTGGTTACCCACAATACGTGACTAGCCCTTAGAAGGGAAACAGCGAAGGTTGCAGAATGCAAAAACACTTGTAGGCAGCTGTACCTGTCGAGCAAGCGCAACTGCCTTGTGCTACGCCACAAGCGAACATAATCACGCCTGTCACTGACAATACAGCGTGTTTTTCAGCATTACTTGCGGGAGAGGAATTACTTGCGAGAGAGGAATTACTTAGGCATCAAAAATGTCAGGTATTTACCTCTGAAGGGAAAAGAACAGTCGGCCGCGGTGGCCGAACGGTTCTAGGCCCTTCAGTCCGGAACCGTGCGATTGCTACGGTCGCAGGTTCGAATCCTGCCTCGGGCGTGGATGTGTGTGATGTCCTTAGGTTAGTTAGGTTTAAGTAGTTCTTAGTTCTAGGGGACTGATGACCTCAGACGTTAAATCCCATAGTGCTCAGAGCCATTTGGAAAAGAACAAACCCCATGTGCTTTATCAGAGCATGTACCGAAGCCCAGAAAATTAGGTTTGTTGTTGGATGCACTAAGAGTGACGTTCTGCTATGGGTTACGGATATGGCGGAACGTTACCATTACTATGAACGGTTTGAAAGAGCCTCACTGGATAAGTATTGGTCTCAGGCCGTATAAGAGGGACTCAGACGTGAAGTATTCAACCCAGATCCATTCAGTAGCAAACATGGAAGTTCAAGGGACTGTTTCCAAAAATATTTGAATATAACCAGGTACTGGACGAACCTGGTATCCTAAGAAGACGTGCTTAAAATTTTAAAAAGCTGTCTTCCATCCTACAGGAAGGAAAAACTCAATACCATGCCGAAACATGACACCGAATACTTTCTGTCTATAGATTTGATACGAAGAGAGACCAGCACAACCCAAGCCTCTTAATATGTATATAGTTCCACAGAGATTTACGGCCCAACAACTGAACAACGGATTCATAATACAACACGGATTGCAACCTTACCGCACACAGACCTATGGAAACAATAATGATAATCACAATGGCAATGGCAAAAGCTGTGAATTAAAGGACGGATATAAAAGAAATGGGCAAAAAGTTAACAAAAACAACTATAAGGGGCAGATAGAGTATGGCCAGCCTGTACAGCATGTACGGACACAAGCTACAGGGAATAATCAGCCGATCGCTTGGCAAACACAAAACAATACCAGACAATCGAATAATCCACATACAGCGGAATTCGGCCAGCAAATTAATGAATAATGCCTAACAAAACGCAAAGGCAAAGAGAATTTGAGTCGAGAGCCTCACAGTACCCTAATTGGCGTAATCAAACACCAACAGTCCATATAGTAGAAGTTACGCCTAACCCAGAGACCGATGCCACCGCAAAGCCAGAAAACTTGAACCGGTCACAGGAGGCCCCCGTTCTGTGACCTGGGAGGAGAGTGGTGACACGAGCTTGATCGACAATTGCTTTATCAGATACGATCGAGGTAGTGATGTGAAATACGATGTGTATCAAAGTAATGAAGGTACACAAGAAAACTTGACACAGGGCGCGGTACAAGCTACTATTAAAGCCAAAATATTTGACCCTGATGTAGGCACTGTGCTTGATGCGGGTGCTACGACTAATTTGATGTCACAGGGATTCTTTAAAGAACTGAAGAAACATTGGTGTGTACCCACACCACCAGTACAAAATTGCAAGGTACAAACTGACCAATTACGACAGTTTTCCGTACAATGCAAGTTTTTGATTGTAGAGAAATTAATAGTTGTTTGTTTAATCAGTAAGGATACATTTAGGACATCTCAAGTACAAACTGATACAGGAAAGGGCCAATGTCATTTCACTGTAAATAATCAATTATTTGCAATAGACCTAATCAGGGGAAGTACTGATAGATGTAAAACTGAAATTACTCACGACTTTGAGATTTAGTTGGTAAATCCAATAGTTATCTTTGTCAACACATACAACCATCATTTTCCCCTTATTGTAGTCCAATTTGGCCGTGAGTAAGCCAGACGGCAAGATGCGCTTGTTTCTCGATGAAGGTAACATTAATAAAATTATTATACAGGTTGAAACACGTCCAGCTAATTTAGAGGAACAGCTTATGTAATTCCATAATGATAAATTTCTTACTACAGTCGACCTCCAGTCCTCATATTAGTAAATAAAACTACATGAAGAAAGTCAGAAATATACCACCTTTGTATGTGGCGGTAGGAGTTTCGAATTTCAAGTATTACCATTTGTATTGAATGTAAGTGCAGGTGTATTTATTTCTGCTCTGGAAAAAGTGCCAGTGTTAGGGTAACGGTATATGTGAATGGCCTTTTAAACGCCACACCCTCTTGGGTAGAACACTTAAGATTAATTGAACAAGTGTTGAGCCGCTTTCCCGATCATGGAGTTACAGCAAATCTCAAGAAATCTAATTTCAGACAAGAAAAGATAAAATTTTTAGGACACATGATCTGTTCGGAAGGCATATTGCCAGATCATTAAAAACTTGATGCCATTGGGAACTGTCATGTTCCTCAAAACAAGAGGCAATTATAGCCATACATAGGCCTAATCTCATTTTTCAGAAACATTCATCCCTAACCATCTTATGAACACTGATGCTTTATTCAATTTTCTCCGGAAAAATGCACCTTGGTTATGGGACAAGCAATGTCAAACCGATTTCTAAGACATCATGCAAGCCTTATTAAATGCTAATATTTTATCTCAACCAGACATAAATAAGAATTTTTGTTTATGCTTCTCAAGGTATGGGTGAAAGCCTTTTTCAAATGGTAGAAGAAAAGGGAAAACGCATCCCTAAAGTAATTAGCTTCACCAGCGGCACTTTATCTCAAGCTGAAATTTCTTATTCAGTTGCAGAGTTGGAGGGTTTGGCTGTAATTTAGTCCTTCAAAAATTTTGAATATTTTCTTTGGGCTAAACACACAAAAGTATGCTGTGACCAATAGTCTCTATCGTTTTTGTTAACTTGTAAATTGCTACACCAACGGATAGACAGGTGGTGTATGTATCTTCAAGAATTAGATTTTGAAATAATGTACAAAAAAGTAAACCAGAACATAATAGCTGATGCTCTTTCTCGATTACCACAAGGCTTAAAGAGATTTAACGATCTTTTAGAGCAGGAAGGTGAAATAAGAGCCACGTTGATGGAAGACAAAATGCTCCGACCATAAAATGTCCAGATGTGTAAACACACAGAGCAATTACAGCAGGAAGACACATATTGGAGTAAGGCAAGAGCGAAACTAATGCAAAACAATGATTAAAAGCTAAAAAGGTTTTCATTATTCAAAAAGGTGTTCCCGAACGAGAACAAGAGCATGTGTGTTTGCCAGAGGAACATGTGGATGACTTCATCTTATACACACACAATACTTGAGGCCAAAATGTCCTGACAAATTAGATAAATATTATTTCCCCAACCCTAGACGAAGAGTACTACAGGTGGTAAGGAAGTGTATTGCCTGCCAGAAAACAAAACATTCTAGTATCACCAAAAAGATTGAACTACATCCCACTGTGGCTAAACAAGCTCTAGAAAAGGTATCGGACCCTATCCCAATGGTAAGGAATGGGGGGGGGGGGGGGATGGGGGGAGGGTAACGTATGTAGTAGGTCTGTATGATATTTTCACGTAAAACGTGAAACTGTATGCTGTACAGAACATTATTGTCGAATCAATTATAAGACAAATCAAAGAGGATTATTTTGCAAGAGCAGGAAAACCAGAAGTGATGTTAACAGATAATGCCTCATATTTTGTTGGATGTTAATGGAAGGAGTTTGTAGATTCCAACCAAATGAAGTACATTTTAGTATCCAAATTTCCTCTCCCTTAAGCATCCCCCATAGAAAGGGTGTTTACCTTGAAAGCTGGGCTACATATTGGAAAGTAATTTATGACAGAAAGCTGAAATATACAACAGTGTTTTATGTGGGTCAAAAGGTGTTTCTTAGAACACGTTCCAAGCCCACAAAAATTTGAAAACTGAACCGCAGACGGCAACTGCTATACATCGGACCATACATAATTACTACAATTCCCCACCGGGAGTATACAAATTGGTACACACAAACACGGGTAAAGACAAGGGCTTTATCCACACCAAGCATTAAGAACATTTATATATTGAAGAAGGGCTGTATACCCTCTAAGTTGTATATATGCATCATAACATTAAATTTAGGCTGCTGGAATTTATGTTAGTTGTTAATGGAAATTTATGATTGCGGTCCTTCCTATATGTCAAATGTGTAAACGATAAAAAGAGTGGTTTTAAAAAGGAAGAAATTTACTTTCATATGTCTAGAGACTACCATAATCTAAATACAATATTTCGCCTTACACGTAGCCCAGCTGTAAACAACTAAACGAACTTGTGAAACGCACGGTAGCGCGCAATACTATACACAACTCGCCGCGACGTCAGTGGCATCAGAGCGATGCAGCGCACGCGCATTGGGGAGCCAGCTAGTCAACAAACCACAAGCTCGTGCGTGCCAGACAGGCACAGCTGGATGTGTTGGAGCACCCCAAAGAAACAAGCCTGATAAGCTACAGCCCGAACTAACATTTGTAAAGCCTATTTAATAAACAGGGACAAAAAAGAGATCCTATACTATGGCCACGACTATCTACACAATACCCACATATAAAGATAAGCTAAGGGATTATATACACAGGAAAGGGGTGGTAAACTACGAGATATTTACTTATGCTACGCTGCTATAAAATTATATTTATATATGCACATTAATTACAATTTTAAGTATTGAAAGTTCACGCACTAATTATACTTGATGGACGAGAAAAGTCTTGCTGCAGGTAAACAAGCGAGTACAGTATAAGTAGCAAACTGAATAAGGGGTCGCACCACGCCCCTAATACACTTTATCTTTCAGATTTATAAGGTGAGTAGAGATGCACACGTAACATTAAATAAGTTTTGTGATAGCGCAACTGAACACTGAAGTGAATGAATACATGGCTGAATATATGAAAAAGGTATTAGTAACCATCAACCACTATAAAATTACCTATGAAGATCTAGTTTTAAGTTCGTATTAATTTTTTTTTTCCATGGAACGATGCATTTACATGTCCTGAAGTGAAGAAAGATAAATGCTTGTAGAGTGGTAGGTACCATATAACCACAAGAAAGAACTGCACCGCCAGTAAAAGTAGTTGTAAATTTATGACGCGTATCTATATGACAGTGTGAAAGTATGTGGAGACGAAAACAGTTGCAGTACGTCACATATCAAGATGTTACACTAAGGTTGAGTGCTACCGGGTCGAAACCTAACTACTGTGAGGGTCGCTACCCATGAAAGGGTGAAACACCTGAACTACATTGAAATTTTTATGCACGTTTGTTATTAATGGAAACACTGTTTTATGGTCATTATACGTAACATATCGTATTGATGGTACAACTCTGTAAACCTTAGCACATGAAATAATTATCCTTTATGCAATGAAAATTACAAATAAATAGTGAACTGCACTTTTAAACACTGAATAAGTATTTGATACGATTGGTATTGTCAGATTTACGTTTGTAAACAAGAAGCTATTTTGTTCTTGGGATCACAGTTAAGTCTATTAACAGGACGTAACTGAGCACATAAATGACTTTCCATGGAATTTCCTCAACCCTTCCTATAGAATGCTTGAAAGTCGAGGCCATGCGTAGTTATCTGAGTGGATCGTAGTATATATTGTAGCGACTTTTGTTTACTTCTTTCGTTCTCCTGAATTGATACATATCCTCTGACAAGAAGCCATTGTAAACTGAAATGAAATGTATATCAATTTATGCCATGAATGAAAACAGAATCCATTATTGTTTGAATGTTATATGAATAATGTATAATCAAACGAGAGTAAAATGTGTACTCATATAACTCAAATCGAATAATGTAGCGGAAAATAAAACCACAAGCAATGACACTATATATAAAAAAGTGGAGAGGATATGTTACAGACTACAATGCATATAAGTGACGATAATGGCGTGTCAGCAAATAACTAGGATAAGTGTATTTTGGAATTGTATTTGTATTATATTATGTTAGGTGTACAGTATGTGGAAGGGACACAACAGAAACTTTATATAATGCAACTGTATGGATGATGCTCAAAAACAAAGCGCAGAAACATACGAAACTTGGCTCCAAAGTGTTAAGTGTGCGTGTGTTAAAAAATACGTGGGTGCTTGTGTGGGAAACTAAAATTTGCAATACTTGATGTAACACGAACTTCCTGTGCTCGACAATGCTGTAAAAGCAACAACGAACGTAAGTTGTCTGCAGATGTCGGATGTACGACTGGTCTCCTCACTGGAAAAGTGAGAGTGACGAGGTGAAATAAATTCCTGGGCCACTGATATGGAACCCAGCTTTCACCGCATCGAAGATTTCACAAAGGATCACGCCGCAGAACACGAGCTTCACGAATTTGTGCAGTGAAAGCTGTTTTAAACGCACGACACGGACACTTTCTCCTCGTACAGAACATGTGAGCACAAACAGATGTTGCACTGCACGCGCTTACTTCGCAGGCTAAACACTGGGCAGATGCTAACTGACGACAGTGGATCTATGCAGATACAGCAAGCATTTCGTTAGAAGAAAAAAGTTATATATGTACGTGTTGAAAGAAACTGACATGCCCATATAAATTGATAACCATTCAGGATAACTCCAATAACCGAAAATAAAGGCTATGCCCCTACCGGCCAGGATTACCAACCCTCAAAGCGGGAAATAAGTTCAGACACTGTGATGCCTCAGTATGACGTCAGTTCACAGTGGTTGGGGGGGGGGGGAGGAGGGGGGGGGGAACTTAAGTCGAATCATATTATTTTTCGTGACTTTCTTTTGTTGTATATGACCTTTATGTAAACTGAATGGGTCATAGACACCGACAAAGGTAAATTAACGAGTTGTTTTGTGGCAAGCATAAGGTTTGATACATCGTTAAATATCTGTATGAAACAAAATAAGAAATACGCTCTTGAGTTTGTTAATTCCTGTATCTTGACCATTTGGTTTCGGCAAGTGGTGCGGACGTATACTTGGATATGTCGTACCAGCATTGTTAAAAATGTGTACATCAACCACACATTAAAAGTGTTATAAAAGGTTATTAGAAAAGCAAAATTCAATCGCACATTTAAGATGTCCACTCCTATCTATTCATCATTGCACTCCCTTCCTAGATCCAGCATTAAGAGGTTCGGAGCAGGCAAGAGGAATGTACACGATATCCGGAGGAGCGATACTGCATCAACATCATGAGTGAAGACAATGGAATTACTGTGAAGCCTTACGTAACACAAATTATGTTTATTGACCTTGAATTTATTGATACTGAAGGCCTGTTGATATTTGGTATCAGTTAAAGTTCACCTAGGCTTGTGTACAGTTTCATAAATTACCTTCAAATTTCTTTCAATTATTCTTCCAGTCAATTTTTCCAATTATTCAAGTAATTGTTAACAATTTACACACCCTTCACACAGTACCTATTCAAACTGACATGACGAATACTAAAATGTGTCATGTTTATACTAGCACGAAGCTAGCAGTTAAATAATTGATTAACTCATAATATAAGAATACTTCTTCCTGGTTTTATCTGAATATTTTGCTATAGGGCTCCGTTATACACCTAGCAACTACAGGTTGTTTAAAATAGATGGGAATTTCTAACGTCGGAAAGAAGTGACTTTGAAGCACTGTATCTATTATTTCTAGTTTGATATTATTGGATCGCTGAAACGGTATTTCATTAAAAACAATTACCTATTAAATTGGCATATTTTCATTATCTAGCGTCTGCATCGTAAAAAATACAAGGTAAGAGTGATTATAAAATTATGGGAGATAATATTCCTTTTCTTATTTGTTAATCCCACAAGAAAGAAAGAGGGTGAATGCGAGCATGCCTTTCTGGGATCCGGGATATTCTCAGTGCACACGTTCCCTTTCACGACTTACGAGATACTACATACTGCACGGTGGTTTGTTTAGAGTGTTTGTGCTGACTGCAGTGCAACACTTAGCACATCGTCCTGAAACGGCGGAAGGAGCACTGGAACGTATGTAAGTGTATTTAAAACTTCTTGATAAGAGGCGGGAACGCAGTAGTGTGATTTGTTTTAATTATAAATAACAGAGCCCCTGGGTGCAAGGATAACCTTCAATTTCTTCATTGCCTTATTGATTTCGGGGCTACCACCCCCACGTCAGTTGCACCTTGCACAGATAGCGTATTTCAAAGTCTTCGCTTTGACCCTCTGAGGGTGGCGGACCACGTAATGTGGAACAACTTTCGTTAGAAAAAAATGTTCTATGATGCTTGCCGGCGACGCTATGCCTCCTTTAGTATTCGCTGGCCCTGGGACGACAAGATTTCACCGATCTAGCAGGATCTACTAACCAACTGTTCTGCATACTATCTACCCCTGTTCACAGAGCGATTTTCAAAAAATGTTCAAATGTGTGTGAAATCTTATGGGACTTAACTGCTAAGGTCATCAGTCCCTAAGCTTACGCACTACTTAACCTAAATTATCCTAAGGACACACTCACACACACACACACACACACACACACACACACACACACACACACACACACACGCACGCACACACACACACACGTCCGAGGGAGGACTCGAACCTCCGCCGGGACCAACCGCACAGTCCATGACTGCAGCGCCTCATACCACTCGGCTAATCAAGTGCGGAGCGGTTTTCAATATGCGTACCTTAAGGAAGGGTGTTTCTAAGCGGCGGAAGGTATTTCAGAGCAAATCAGGAGCTTTAATTTCACTGGGTCTATTCCCTTTCATGTAGAGGGGACGACTGGAAAACACCAGTTACAGACGCACCGCAGAGTACCTACACCCTAGAGTCTGTCAAGAGCATAACCAATACAGAAGGACGCCTAGGGTCCTTCGGAAGCATCACCGAATATTATGTATCTAATAAAAATTGTTCTACAGAACATGATTTTTCACCTCCAGATGTTTGACGCGAAGGCTTTGAAACGCACTGATTACAATTAATCAATGTTATCAGGGGCGGTCAAAACGTTTTGGTTTGAGGGAGGTTGCTACCACTCCGATGCGAGTGTATAAGCACCGATATGTAGGTAAGGGATTACTGTGGCATCTGTGTCTTTCCGAAGTGGGTGCGGTAAATGCGGAAACTTGAACCATGGCGACGTTATTACCAAATGCGTCCAAACAGCACTAACGTTATTTTTTTCTGGTTGCCGAAGAACAAATATCACTAGACATCCAACAGATCCATCAGAGAATGAAGAATGTGTATGGGGCAGCATGTCTACCTAAAACCACCGTGTGGGATGGTGCTGCTGCCTGATGTCAACGCACGTCCACTTATCGCAGATGTAATGCAGAAATTAAGCCAACAAAAGTTGGAGACACTCGAACATTCACCCTATAGTCTTGCTCTACCCTTGCTCTTAGCACACCTTAGGTCACTTAAAAAAGGATTTGAATGGTCGATGATTCCAGTCGGACGAGGATGTCCGGCAGGCAGTTAGGCACTTGTTCACGCACCAGGACACAGTGTTTTACCAAACAGATAACTTCAACCTGGTGTGTGTCTGTGAGGTGATTGCTTCAGTGCTTGGCATATCGATTCTGGACTGTGCAACCTTCGAACTGAATCTTTTTGAACTCTCCTTATAGGTTTAATTTCCACAGGATCCCAATTTGTTGTCTTCACCGATCAGCAGTATGTGCGAAACAATGTGTATACAACGCCAAACACCTCTACGGTCGGCACCAGTCGGGTGGCAACGTTACGGTTAGTTTCCTATGCGGTGTGTTTGTGAAAGGTGCCGAGTTTCTGTGGGAAAGGATTTGTCATAGAATCTGTGTGGTACTTATCTTCCCCCGATAGAGCATCTGATGAGCTATACCGACGTTCACTCGCTATTCTGAAAGTTACTGTTTTGATGTCAATATTCTTGACGCTGGTATTATGAGAAACCTGAACTCTCGTTCTTCCAAGAAACATCCTTAAATCCCATGTGCTACAGATGAGGCCATGTTATACCATGGTAAAATGTCTTTCTGTATATTTTCATACATAGTCCTTCTTACACCCTTTCTGCACTAACAACTTTTTTGACAAGAAAAACATCGTATATGTTCCCTGAAGGTTACGACGTCAATAAACAATATCACATGTTGATGTGGGTGATGCTAACCTGTCAAACATCAGGCTAGTACCATAAGACACTGACATATACATGCCCGGTTTGGGATTCGGTGTCGATGTTTTTTCCTTATATTGTTTAATACACTTTTCCTATATTTCAGTACGAACAGGAGAAAAAGTAGTGATACGTCGTTTATCATGGGTTACAGAATATAAGATATAAGAGTTCGCTCTCAAAGGATTCAGACTTAAGTGTATTGAGAGTTTGCTCTCCGAAGACATTTCTTCATGGAAATGAACTGTTGACCTTGCTTTGGTACTTGTTCTAACTAGTAATTAAAGTAACAGAAAAAACATATTCGGATGTAAATGCAACTCTGCACACTTACCTACTGTCTGTGAGTATGTAAATAATTAGCGATCTATTACGATGTGTACCGACCTATATTAAAACGACTGGACGGAAAAGAAATTCTGGTGTGGCGCTGGTGTTATAGCTACGCAGCAAGTCTACAACCAGTCGCATCAACCTTTTGTGTGAAATTTAACCAAGACAAATTTCCATAACTTGAATGAATGCAAGGGACACTGACGTTTACAACAATGAACTAGGAGATGTTGACTTTTCCTTATGTTTTCGAATGCTAGAAATAGCTGATAGGTGGGACGGATGTGCACACAATCTTTAAAGTAGTTGAAGATATTTTCTCATAATATTCAAGGTCTTCTGGCTTAAGACATTGAAAATGTTCACTGATATTTAATGGTAT
Organism: Schistocerca americana; assembly: GCF_021461395.2. Classification (NCBI taxonomy): domain Eukaryota; kingdom Metazoa; phylum Arthropoda; class Insecta; order Orthoptera; family Acrididae; genus Schistocerca; species Schistocerca americana. Next base: position 437,072,542 of record NC_060124.1, on the reverse strand, counting down.
TTATTCCAGGAAGTGTCGTAAATCATAAATTCAGCGTTTATATTCCTGAGCCCTTTCTTTCACTTCTTCTCAGTGTTAAGTGTCTTTTTTCTTAAATATTTTGATTATTATTCATTCCTTGTGCAATTTCCATCATATGTCTTGAATTATTTCTAAACCTTGTGAATTAAATGTGACAACTGAACAAGCCTGGAAAAAATTGTCAATGTATCTCGTAAATTTAATTTTTATTGTACAGACTAATGGCTGTGTGGTGCAGCAGCGCCCAAACCCAAATAAAATGATCTTTGCTTATCAGTTGTGAGAGACACAGGGCTACAACAGTGTCTTTCAGGTTATCGGCCGCGATACAGTATGTAATGAGCATATTGTCAAGGAGCATTGTGAAGGCCTTGGAGAAGTCCAGGTTCATGTATGTACAGAGATACAATCACTTTAGAGACTCTGAAAATGGCGTTATTAAGGGTTCTAATGTGGCCAGACGGTCGAATGATGCAATACTCACGTATGTGGGGCGTTCGGACCTGACTGCGACTCAATTTACGACAGAATGGCGATGTAACGGAAACCATAGAACTGTTGAACTTTCTGTTCGACGCATTCTGGCCCCGCGTATGGAGGCCAGCCTTATTTTGCCCCCTGCCGCATTGCAGCCACTCCAAATCCCCACCTGCTATTCCCAGGAACCGCTAATTGACTCAGTACTACACAACGAGTCATCCCGTAACATTGGATGGAGGCTAGATAACCTTCGGCTCCTGAGTCACCATCACAAGCTTCATACGCTGTTGAGTGGTGGGGATGGGCCAGAAGAGTAAGAAAGCACTGTTCACTGTTGAAAACACGCATAATATTTTATTTAAATAAAAGTCAACAACCTTATGAAAAATGTTCAAAAGTGTGTGAAATCTTATGGGACTTAACTGAAATCATCAGTCCCTAAGATTACACACTACTTAACCTAAATTATCCTAAGGACAAACACACACACCCAAGCCTGAGGGAGGACTCGAACCTCCGCCAGGACCAGCTGCACAGTCCATGACTGCATCGCCTGGACCGCTTGGCTAATCCCGCGAGGCCAACCTTATGACGTTAGTGAAATAACTTCTAAAAACAAGTAAGAAATTAAACAGCTTGTCGAATATTATGAGGAAATAAGATTAGCACTTGATGCCAGCAAAGGATCTATTAAGCAATCAAGAAACCAAACAAAGTGTGAAACACTAACAGGTGTTTGAAGTTAGGGAAGCTGCATATTAAAAATCAAAATCTTCATATTTACAAAATTTTTCAATTGTCTTTTAAGTATAATATCTTAAACGATTGCAGCAAATTTCGTGACAACAGTAACAACTCCAACAATGCATCATGTCTGTTGATAACATAAATTCAGAACCACGATACAATTCAGCGCCGCAATAGGCGGGATAATCCGACGACAGGGTGGACGGTGTGAATTTGGCACCCATTAAGAACTAACCTTACCAAAGTAATAACAGTTCACTGCTTTACAAACGGCGGTACATATTTCATTATATTGCCATTTAAGAGCCAAGCATAAGTAAATAAAAAATAAACCATCTACCCAATCAGCGAATATGCTGACAGGCAACAAAGAAAGCACTTAACAACTGGGTAACACCCTGATTACAGGAATGAGGAAACCGAAAAAATTTAACTGGCAAGGAGTTACTTGTAGACTAGTAATATGCAGCAGGAACAGTCATTACACACTATTTTGAAATGAAAGAAAATTCAGACTCACTCACTTTTAACATGCTTTGTAGTAAGGTACTACCTATAAGTAGTGAATTGGACAGCTTTTAACAACGTACACTCCAGTATTTCAAATAGCTAAGCCACCGACTCTCAGACGTAAACTTGGTTTAACAATCTGCCCGTAACAACTACAGGTAGAAAAGTAAATTCATTTTGTAGCAGAATTTACCTCAGAAAATCTCAGGGCTGGCCAACTAACAGCCCCACTAAGATACTTCACAAATACTTAACAAAAATGATTACAGTGAAGCACACTCTGATTAAATTAGACTCACCTCTCTAAAATGTTTTACAAATGCTTAACTGAAATAATTAGAATGAAAAGGCCCTCTGATTAAATTAGACTGACTCCAATAAAACGTTTTGCAAGTGCTCAACTAAAATTACAGTGAACAGTCACTCTGATTACATTAGACTTCACTGTTTCTAAAAGGAAGAACAATATACAGTTCAACCCTCTACATGGTGCACGGTAAGCCATTCGAAATGTGACCAATTTAAACAAGTAGTTCTCAATAACGTAACTCCACTAGTTATGAGACACAGACCATGCAACTTTCATGTATTTCACAAACAGTTGCGATTAATGAAACAGAGTTGCTTTCATTAAGGTAAAATTAAGTTCTGTCAGAGGGAACCCCCATAAACAGCAAACACAGAAGACCTTCCAGGAAGGAAAAAGTGGTCGCAGTACTATGACTTAAATGGAACAAGGCGGAGAAACCATAGAAAGTCACACCAAAAATATTTGATGAATCGGTAGCGAAGTGGCACTCAAAATCTCCACAAACTCAGCACAGCCAAATATCTAGAGTCATCAACACCACAGCCAACCAAAAGTCCCATCTTTCCGGGATGAGGTCTGTGCTCAGCAAAAGCCTTTAACTATCGCCTCAGAAAGTGGAGGTAAACTGGCGTCGCACCCCCACAATAGCTCCTTCCAATTCGACCCAAAAATTCCAACTGTCAACCTTCGTGTCGGTAAAAGCTCCTCTCGTGGAGATCGTGCCCGGCATTGCTCAGCATGCATAGCTGAAGACTGGATTCGCGTCATTTTCAGTGAATGATCCCTATTCTGACATACCTCGAATGACAGCCTCTGCAAGAATGATTGGGCGCAGGGGAGGCAATTTTTTAATGATACTGTTTGTTTTTTAAATAAAAGTCACCTTCCCTTGCTGCACTGCATTTTATTTGTTTCAGACGCATCATGAGTGGAATCTAAAATGAAACAGTTTTGATTTGATATGTATTATTTATTGATTATAAAATTGTTCAAGTCTCGTTTTCATGTAAATAAATGATTACTTACAGATCTTCGCGTTTTTGGTTAGCATATGCCTCTCCTGTCATCGGTTCACATGCTGGAGGTCACCCTACACCAATGTTTACGAAACATAAGCATGTTTTCAGGTTCCAAACCTTTTTCTTCCCACTTTTCACGTTGTTGTCCTTATGATGCACTATCAGTCGTCTGTCATTAATTATATAGCTTTCATCGAAAACTAAGATTTGGAGATGTATCTGTTGTCAGTTCGCTATGTGTCTTATCCTGTTTGGTTTCTCTGCGTACATGCTGAAAACTAAAGTCTATTCATTTCTGTTAGTTTCTCTCGCTCTGTCTGATTCTGTGTGTGATAATAATAATAATAGCACCCAATCCCTTTCCAGTCATTTGTCCATGAACGTGTCCACAAAACATTTAAACCAAAACTCAAATCAGCTGACAGTTATTACATTCATGTTCAACATTCTACAACTCGCACTGAATAACCACGAACAACACAACTCCATACAAAAAAATCAATTCATGTACACTATGTGATCAAAAGTATCCGGACACCCCCACGAACATACGTTTTTCATGTTAGGTGCATTGTGCCTTCACCTGCTGTCAGCTACTTCATATCAGCGATCGTAGTAGTCATTAGACATCGTGAAAGAACGGAATGGGGCGCTCCGCGGAACTCATGGACTTCGAACGTAATCAGGTGATTGGGTTTTACTTGTGTCATAGGTCTGTACACGAGATTTCAACACTGCCAAACATCCCTAGGTCCACTGTTTCCGATGTGATAGTGAAGTGGAAACATGAAGGGTCACGTACAGCACGAAAGTCTACAAGCCCATCTCGTCTATTGACTGACAGAGACTGCAGACTGTTGAAAAGGCTCGTGACGTGAAATAAGCAGATATCTATCCAGGCCACCACACAGACATTCCAAACTGCATCAGGATCCATTGCAAGTACTATGACAGTTAGGCGGGTCGTAAGAAAACGGGATTTCATGGTCGAGCGGCTGCTCATTAGCCACACATCACGCCGGTAAATGCCAAACGACGCCTTGCTAAGTGTAAGGAGCAATTGAACAGTGGAAAAACGTTGTATGGAATGACGAATCGCGGTACACAATGAGGCGACCCGATAGCAGGGTGTGGGTATGGCGAATGCCCGGTGAATGTCATCTGTCAGCGTGTGTAGTGCCAACAGTAAAATTCAGAGGCGGTGGTATTATGGTGTGGCGTTTTTCACGGAGGGGACTTGCAACCCTCGTGCGTTTGCGTGGCACTACCACAGCAAAGGCCTACATTGATGTTTTAAACATCTTCTTGCTTCCCATTGTTGAAGAGCAATTCGGGGATGGCGATTGCATCTTTCAACACGATCGAGCACCTGTTCATAATGGACGGCCTGTGGCGGACTGGTTACGCGACAATAACATCCCTGTAATGGATTGGTCTGCACAGAGTCCTGACCTGAACCCTATACAACACCTTTGGGATGTTTTGGAACGCCGACTTCGTGCCAGGCCTCGCCGACCGACATCGATACCTCTCCTCAGTGCAACACTGCGTGAAGAACGGGCTGTCATTCCCCAAAAGCCTTCCAGCACCTGATGGAACGTACGCCTGCGACAGTGGAAGCTGTCACTAAGGCTAAAGGTTGGCCAACAAAATATTTAAGTACAGCATTACCGATGGAGAGCGCCATAAACTTGTCAGTCATTTTCAACCAGGTGTCCGGATGCTTTTGATCACTATATATTCTCTCTCTCCTTCTCTCTCTCTCTCTCTCTTTCTCCCTCCCCCCCCCCCCCCCCTCTCTCTCTCTCTCTCTCTCTCTCTCTCTCTCTCTCTCTCTCTCTCTCTCTTTCTCTCTCTCTCTCACACACACACACACACACAGGGAAAGAGAGGGAGCGAAACTAAAGGAAATGAATAGACAGTAGTTTTCAGTATACACTTAGTCAGTTTGGCAACATGTACCTAAGTAAACCAAACACGATAAGACACATAGTGAACTCACGATAGATACATCTCGAAATCGCAGTTTTCGATTAAATCTCTATAATTAGGACAGAAGACTGCTAGTGCATCATAACAATAAGGGCAAACAACGTGAAAAGTGGGAAGAAAAAAGTTTGGAACATGAAAACATACTTACGTTTTGCTATCAGAGCTGTAGTACGATCTCAAGCTCGTGACCAAATGAGAGGAAACGCAGACGGCAATTAAAAACGCGAAGAACTATCCCACTGATTAGGCCCTACATTGAAAATGGAGAACGCGCCTAGAGAAATAAAATATAATGCAGCAAGAAACCGCAGTTCTTATTTACAAAACAAATATTTCTGTGCTTGTTGCAGAGAATAGCTAAGGAATTATTTTAATTAGACATACAGGATCATCCTTTGAAGTATGGGGTGGCAGCTATTGAGTAGCGATCCAGAGAATGCTGCCGGGACAGCAGTACGTCACATATGTAAGTAGTCTGTTTAGGTTTTTATATTGGTAACGCCATAGCGCTCTGTATGAAAATCACTGGCTGTGCTGTGTGCAGTCTGTGGCTGGGTGGCACTGTTGTAATATTCGCTATTGTAGTGTTGGGCGGTTGGCTGTTGGCGGCGCGTAGCGTTGCGCAGTTGGAGGTGAGCCGCCAGCAGTGGTGGATGTGAGGACAGAGATGGCAGAGTTTTGAGAGCGGATGATCTGGACGTGTGTCCATCAGAGACAGTAAATTTGTAAGACTGGATGTTATGAACTGATATATATATAATGACTTTTGAACACTATTAAGGTGAATATATTGTTTGTTCTTTATCAAAATCTTTCATTTGCTAACTATACCTATCAGTAGTTAGTGGCTTCAGTAGTTAGAATCTTTTATTTAGCTGGCAGTAGTGGCGCTCGCTGTATTGCAGTAGTTCGAGTAACGCAGATTTTTGTGAGGTAAGTGATTCATGAAAGGTATAGGTTATTGTTAGTCAGGGCCATTCTTTTGTAGGGATTTTTAAAAGTCAGACTGCGTTGCGCTGAAAATATTGTGTGTCAGTTTAAGCACAGTCATTTATAATTTTTCTAAGGGGACGTTTCATATGCCGATCTTTAGCCGAGGATACCTCACTCGAATCTTCTGATTTTTTCTTGCAGTTTCTGTAATTAGTGTAGATATTGTTTATTGCTAGCGCGTAATTATAGAGAGAATTTCCTTTGTAGTTGTCGATTTTCATTGGTGTACAGTAAAACAGTTGTGGCATGCATGTAGATTTGCACCAAGTATTTCGCAGCTGCGCTTGCAATTAACGAGATATTATTTTCAGTGCTATGTTAATGTGTTTTCTTATTTTGCTCTTCAAATTGTGCTTTCTGTGTTGTAGTGTGAAATACTGTGACAATAATGGCGTGTGAAAAACGTAATACTGGGCTCCAAAGTAAACTGAGAAATGACAGTGAAGACGAAAGCAGTGTGTTGCCGCCACCGTGTAATGAATTAATTAATGTTCAAACTAGTAATTTGGTAATTGTGCATTGGGAAATGGAGTGGGCTGCAAATAATGGTGTAGACAGTGAAACAATTAGTGAACAGGGAAGCATTATCGATCGATCGGTCGGTTACAGCTCGCCTCAGGAATCCGAAATGACAGGACACAATCTCGCAAATACTGTAGATTCAGGCTTTGCGTCCTCACCGTTTTCTCAAATAAGTCAAGACACATTTTCAGCTTGTTAAAATGTGAATGTTGCCGGTGCAAATTCACTGCCGCTAAGCACTGAGGAACATGTTTCAGACACCAGTACATTGTTATTACAATTAATACAACAAAAAGGAGAAAAGTATCAAAAGTTAGACACAATGGAACAAAATCTTCAAAAGTTAGACACAATGGAACAAAATCTTCAAAAGTTAGGCACGATGGAACAAAATCAGAGACAAACACAGCAACAGCTTCAAAAGTTAGACACAAGACTTGAACAAACACGTGAAGATTTAACTACTGAGTTACATAACATCGAATCGAAATGTCAAAAAGTCTGTAATGACGTAAAAACACAAATTTGTGAGCATTTTCAACCTATTTTTTCGCGGCATCAAAATACATTTCAGAATCACGAAGCAGCCATCAAAGAACTGCAAACTATTGTTCATGAAAATCACGAGACCTTGCGGGCTAAAATTGACTCAGTTGCATCTACCGACTCGGTTATGCTACTTGCAAAAACTCAGGAAAACTTAAAGGACATAGTAGATACTCTGAAAATTGGTTCAGAAAGACACATGGAGGAAATTAGTTCATTATCAGAGAAAGTAGTCGAACTTTCGGATCAGCTAAATAATTTATCTACGAAGGTAGATGATAATCTCAATGACACAAGACCGGTAGTCTTTAATAATACAGAAGAGTACGAGCAAATTAGGAAATTCAAACAAAATCAGAATCAAATTAATACACAACACCAAAGAGAAATCCGGGAAGTACAAGATCAGTTGACACAGGTAATACAAGAATTACATATTTCAGAGGACAGTCGCGCTCCAATACAGGAAGAGGGACATAGAAATACGGAACAGCCACAAAATAATAACACAGGGCACTTCGGAAATTATGAATGAAATTGGCAAGGTACACCGAATTTTGAGATGGAACCGCCGAAACGACGTAACAATGACCGACATGCGACTCGCCGACATGATGATTTTGACTATAAGCTGTTCATTACTACACGTAAATTCAAAACATTTAAGAATTCTGGCAACGACATTCATCCACAAGCATGGCTTCATCAATTCTCTCATTGTTTTCCTCCCAACTGGTCATTGGAGCACAGGTTAGAATTTATGTGTGGCTACTTAGAGAATGAACCAGCTGTGAGAATGCGTTCAGTCATTCACGATTGTCACAGTGAAGGAGGATTTTATCATGCATTCCTCTCAGCATAGTGGTCTCAAGCTACACAAGACCGAGTAAAACGTAGCATCATAATGATGAAACATTTCGAACAATCTGAATTTTCCAGTCCTGTGAAATATTTTGAAGACATTTTGCACAAGAATCAGTACCTGTCAAACCCATACTGCCCCTCAGAACTCATCCGCATTTGCTTAATCAAATTACCTGAACATTTACGACATATTATTTTGGTAGGACGTTGCAAAGACGACACTGAAGCTTTTCAGGGACTGTTACAAGAATTGGAAATTGACACTGACAATTGCGGGCCGCGAAAACAGGAACATAACAGTAGTTACAGGTCACATCCGTCACAATTCCGCAATGACAGAAATAATAACTGGACACGACAGGGCTATTCTTACAACGCAAATCGTGGCCAAATCAGACACCACCTGTATGAGAACCATTGGCAGAATAATAGTTACAGAGAAAGATCGCATTTCCGTAGTAACGAATATGACAGAGATAACCATAGAAACAGACAATATGGGAACCAAAACAATTATTATCAAGAGAGACAGAATCACTTCAGACACAACGGTCCTCCGCGCAGTTACGACTCAGGGAGAAGTTCTCCACCACGTGACCGACAAGAAATTAATTACAGAAATTACCGACATGACGACAGACGATATAATCGTAACGACAGACCGGAATTTCATCAGAACTGGCGAGATTCAAACAGGGCAGGGCCTTCTCGTCAAGGTGAATTTGTGGAAGTTAGGTCTCCTAATCCTAGTAACGACCCGCGTCAACAAAGAGACAGACAATGACTCGCACTGCAGGCAGCCACGTGCGCCGGCCGGCTCAGAGAAAAATAACATTTACGCTAACCTTGAGAAAAATTCCAGTATTCTTTAGTGATGTATACCGCATGATAATTGCGTTCAAGTTGAAACTCGGAGTACTAGGAAGAGTAAAGGATTGCACCACATTTCACACGTAAAACCGTTTATTGAGAGATAATATGTTTTTTAATTTAGTCTTTGCTATAAAATTTTTCACTTCACGTTACTAGTACTCTTTGTCACACTTAGAAACTGTTAACATGCAACTATGTTTTAAAGTTATCCAGTCAAGAACCTAGGGAACTTATTTAGACAAGTAATTACAAATGCATCGTTATAGTGAACAGAGGACACAGTGTTACTGTGTGTGTACATTCTTGCTTGTTAGTTGCACGATTACATAACGACTATAAGGCTTACATACTTAGAACATATACTGCTAATGAGATCTTAATGCAACATTTTGGTTTACTTGAAATGACGTTCCTTATTTGAAGTACATTCTGTGAGATTAAAGATGACTTAGCATTTGGTTTCTTTGACAGCTACACGATTATATCACGACGTAACTAATGTGTGACACAATTTACATTGTTGCTTTTATGCTGTATCTGTTTTATATCCGCACAGTTTCTCTGAATTCTTCTGGAAAGTAAAACATGTTTTAGTAGTAACTTTTGTGGTATAGCTACAATGTGACAGCATTTTTCGTAGCACAACAATACGTTACAGTACAGTACTTTCTTGATCACGGTAATGTACGTAATAAGTACGATATCTATACGCATAGCATTTCACTTTTGTTTATCATGAGGTAAGTACATTGACTTCTACAGAGCTTTGCTTACGGACGACTCTGATTACTACACTTAGCACATTTTTACCATTAAGTGGTGACAGAGATTATCTCACAACAAGACGCACAGCTTAGCGCTGCAGTACGCGTATTTGAGTGATTAATTTTGTGCTTAAAACATTTATTTTTAAAGATTTTTGATTTACAATGATACAAAGGTTTTCTGTAACACATTTCATTCCATTGCTGTAATCTGTAACACCTGATGGTATAATTACATTAATCCTCAGGGGGGTACACGCTTACTTTGTGTACCATGTGTTTGCCAAGCATAATGAGCCCTGCTAATATGCTATTTGCTTACTCAACTTTACACATCGGTACCATATTTCTCTAAAACATAAAATACACAGCTATCTGATCATTTGACTGAGAGAGACAAACATTTATTTTACTACATCAGTGACACATTTTTCCGCAATTACACAGTTGGATAACTTCACACATATGAAATTGTATTTTGTCTGTACTTTGTGAACTGTTCATATTTTTTTTGGAACCATTGTGATACTATGAGAGCTTTGAATGATATATTTGGTATGGGATCACGATTTTTGAAGTAGGATTGAGGTAGATGACACTATTGAAATGAGCAGAGAGTTTTTTTAGGTTTTGAAATTATTGCAGGAAGCTACGACGTTTTTGAGAATTGGCTGAGTTTTTATGATGTTATTATTATGATGACAATGTGTATTATGCTGTTGACATATGTTTATGATCAATAAGCTGATGCTATATGAGGAATTTGATTACGCTGCATATTTATTATGATGAAATATTCAAGAAGTGTCGACGAATATGTATATGTGTAACAAGGTATGGAATAATGAGTAGTGGTTAAGGACTCTGACTTGTGAAAAAGGATGTTGGAAACCAAGAATCGTACTTTAAGAGTTATGAAATGTGTGTAAATGCATGAACGTATCACAATGCCGATGAACACTTTTTGGACACTGTTATATTTATAAGATTTTGTTTCTACAGATTTGTAACGCAAATATTTCGCCCTGTGAAATTTTATTTGTATCAAACTGTCACTGCAGCGGAAACTGATGTCATAAATATTTCGGTAAGGAAGGTAGGTCACCTTGATGTAATGCACAGTAAGCACCCAGCTGCGCGACGGTCACCTGGAGAAAAGCCATTAGTATGTGCCTTTCAGAGGCACAAGTGGAGAAAAAAAGAGGCCATTATCCCCGCTATTGACATTTCTTTGTAGAAAGCATCGCAAATAGGACACACTCAAACCTGGAAACATATGATTACACTGTGGAGCTCTTAATTTATGATATTTACTAAAATGCCTAATGAAATCATGAGAAACATTTTACATCTATTGTCTTTCTAGTTGAGAGATTGCTCATTTTGTTTAATATCTAGTTTCTAAATGCACTGCAGCATTGGTTAAAATAAAATTTAATAGATGTACTAATATAGTTATTTTATGCCTACAGATCCAGTAAATAATAATTTTATGATCTACTTCCAAAAAAATGAAGAGCACAAAAAAACATTTCCCCTCACAGGATTAATTTTTGTCAATGACTGCGTAACTTTTGAGTAGTGTAAGTTAAGGTGATGCATCACTCTAGTGTTAAGATCTGACATAGGTATTAGACATTTCATATCTTTACTGTATTATTTTTTCTGCTTGAGCTTTGCCATGTTTAGGTATAAGTTATAGCATTTGCTGCTGCTGTTTGCCAGGCATAGTGCTATTAAATTTCACTTTGTATTACTCTGTTAAGCCAGTTTTACTACTGATTTATTTTTCTTTTTGCTGCACATTGGCTCATATTAGTTGTAATGTTGCATTTGCTCTCCTAATTTAGATATAATGCTGCTTGCTTTGTCAATTTGCATTTGTTTGTCATTCCTGTTTGTGTTAATTTGTTGTGTGTTGCTGCATTGCCTCGTCCCTTAGTATATATATCTGAGCTCAATAGATTTAAGTTACCTTAAGAGGGAGTGGACTAAATAAGAAACTAACTATGAAAAATAGGGAAAAAATGCATTGAGAAGTTACACGAAAAAGATTTGGGCAAAAATGAGTATTGTACAATGAGAAATATTTACTTAACAGGGTTAAATAGGATTTTTTTTCAGGAGCAAATGTTGAAATAAGAGGAAAGATCTGTGGAATGAAGTTTTGGGTTGGACTGCAGTACCAAATGTTACACTGAAAACGAACCCTGTCCTATCCTTTTCTGTTATTCCGCTATGTGTTTGTGTACCCTTGCGAATTTTGTTTTTCCTGTCTTTATGTGTTTAGCTAATAAGATTTATGTTGTAGAATTTTTCTAGTACTAAGCTACGTTCACTATGATGAGGAATACTGTTATCCTCAAATATAATTTGCATTTATAATACGTTATTTACTTTGTGAAGATGTTTGGACATTATTTATTCTGTTTTACTTTAATGCTCACATGTGAAGTTAATGTTTCGAAAGTTATTCTGAACTTTAATGTATTTACTTATGTCATAATTCCTGTAACACTGATGTATGTGCTTATTTCTATTCGTTTGTAAAGCCTGTATTACTGCAAATGTTATCTGTATTATTATGTTTTTTAATAATGTTTTCTGTACCTTTATGATTGTATTCTCATGTTATAAAATTGTAATTGACACCGGTTCATCAAATTAAGTAACTTTTAAGCATTCATTTCAGTGCACACATTTCTGTTGGTCATAGTATTTGCACAATATGTGAGAAGTTGGGACTGTTAGTGTTTGCACGTGTGTTGATAATTCAGCAAGGGACTGGTAAACAGCATTGCTGCTTCTAAGGACAATTCCAAAAACTTTGTGAGTACACATGTGGTGGTTTGTGGACTTACTATATTGCCTGCAAGACTTTTCGATGGTGCCTACAAGGACTGCAGTTGGTCTGCACCTTTGATGACCCACCAATACCAATATATCTACAAGGACTGCAGTGGGTCTGCACCTCTGGTGGCCCACCAATGCCATACTCTCTACCAGTACTACAGTGGGTCTGCTCTGTGATGACCTACCTACCAATATTCTTAAAAACTTCGACTGACTCAGCGGTGGGTTTGCTCTGTTGTGGCCCATTACCTGTCTGCATGTGAAGAGTCAGCACTGTCTTTCCATTGGAAGGACAACACTGCTTCTTCAAGACTGCATGGAAATCCACTACTTCCGTGTGCATTTTCTTTTACTGCTCAGACTTTGAGAAAAAACTGCAATTTTACTGTGATGAATGATCAGGACTGTCTTTATGGACAAATATTTATTGGCCAGTGCCCAAAACAATTTGTAAAATTTTTTGTGGGGAGCATGGGGGCTATGTAGGTAGGCTGTTTAGGTTTTTATATTGGTAACGCCATAGCGCTCTGTATGAAAATCACTGGCTGTGCTGTGTGCAGTCTGTGGCTGGGTGGCACTGTTGTAATATTCGCTATTGTAGTGTTGGGCGGTTGGCTGTTAGCGGCACGTAGCGTTGCGCAGTTGGAGGTGAGCCGCCAGCAGTGGTGGATGTGGGGAGAGAGATGGAAGAGTTTTGAGAGCGGATGACCTGGAAGTGTGTCCATCAGAGTCAGTAAATTTGTAAGACTGGATGTCATGAACTGATATATATATTTTGACTTTTGAACACTGTTAAGGTAAATGCATTGTTTGTTGTTTATCAAAATCTTTCATTTGCTAACTAGGCCTATCAGTAGTTAGTGACTTCAGTAGTTAGTATCTTTTATTTAACTGGCAGTACTGGCGCTCGCTGTATTACAGTAGTTCGAGTAACAAAGATTTTTGTGAGGTAAGTGATTCATGAAAGGTATAGGTTGTTGTTAGTCAGGGCCATTCTTTTGTAGGGATTTTTGAAAGTCAGACTGCGTTGCGCAGAAAATATTATGTGTCAGTTTAGTGTTGATCAGAAAAGGTAAAGAGCGAAAGGTCTGGGTACGTTCAGTTCTGCTCAGCTGTTTGAAAATCAAATAATGGTAAGAGGTTTATCGGCACAGTAGTTCATTAATTTTTCTTAGGGGACGTTTCACATAGATCCCGCATCCTCATGCGATACCAACCATGAGACACTTTCACCGTTCCATATTTCAAGAGGATATCGCCCGTCCCTCCTGGATAGGCATTCTGCAATCCATCTGTATCATGTTGACCCTTTCAGACCTCAATTTTTTTCTGGAGGAAGTAAATTTTTTCTTTATGTGGCAATGGTCTTAGGTGATATTTTAAAATGATTTTTAGATGCAAGATTTATACAGAAATACGTATCCTTTTTCAAAATATGGCGCATACACTTCACGTAGTTTTATAGACTAAGTTAAGTAATTACAAAATACTCTCTATTGCAAGAAACATTGAAATAATCGTTCAGTAATTACATGCAAAATAACAACAACAATATTCGACTATACAGTGGAATATCGCGAACCGACCACATCCGTGTATTCTGGTGGCAACGAGTTGCTACGCACTGCTACATTTACTTTCTGATATTTTCGTAGATGTGTCCAACAGTTGGCACCACTTGCGCATGATCAAAGGCTGGAGAATCACAAATATGTACCTCATGTTTCCAAAGGGAAAAAATATTTCTGTTGCAGCAAAGGCATAATTAAAGTTAACGTACATAGCTGTACCCGAGAGAGTCTGAAAGGTTTAAGGCTCTTACTTGATCAGCAATCAGTACCCAACAGAAATTGTGTGCGGTAAGCTCGAACATCCATACCAGCGACAGTGTCCAAAACATCGACAGTTATTTACAACAGTTGTAGTATTGTGCGTTGTATGTCAGCAATCGCTTTAAAATCCCTAGTGTACTTTTGCTGGAAACTGAGACGCCTCTTTGTTTAAAGAATTCATTATACAAACTTTAAAATCATTAGCGACACTAGTCGGATGCCTGTTAATAATCACTTTTATATCTTGACACTGCAGATGTGGATATTTATTTACCATAGAAGATGAAAAGAGAACGAGGCATTTCGTCGGGCGGAGATCTACGTGTCATTTAAGTGAGTATTTCCAAAACAAAAACAGAAATCTGGTATTGGTGATGCCACTTTATTAATAAATCAAAGGCAATGCTGGAAAACGACAGAATTACAGAGTTCTCCGTACATTAAGATCAGCGGGCTATAACAGGAACCAAAACGTAGTTTTTGTGGTTTGTAGATTTACGGCTGTTTATTCAGCCATCAAATGGAACCTGCAAAATTACTACCGCTAACTAGAACAAAACGTCACGTGCCATAACTCGATTTCCCAGAAAATTCGCTCAGTGGAAGAGGAGTCATAATAAGCGAACACGTGTGTCAGCTTATCTATAGATACTCGACCGTTTCCGAGAAAACGGCGGTCAACATTTTCCAGGTACTTTATCCGCCTTTTTGCTGGCAACTAGTTCAGCAGAAGTGGTGGCACAGTAGCTAATGTCGTCGCTTCACACATTATGCCCCGTGTTCGAAACTCTATCATTACTTTTACTTTTGTTTTTCAGTTATCTACCCATTCCCGCATGAGGTTGCTACATTAATGTTTCACATTGAATATCAAAATAGCGTTGTCCTTAAATTTACTAATTGCATGCCTGGTTAATTAATTTAAAAATAAATTAATGAGAAAACTATTTGAAATTATTTTTGATGGAAGTCCTGTAGT
Organism: Schistocerca americana; assembly: GCF_021461395.2. Taxonomy (NCBI): domain Eukaryota; kingdom Metazoa; phylum Arthropoda; class Insecta; order Orthoptera; family Acrididae; genus Schistocerca; species Schistocerca americana. Next base: position 437,057,237 of record NC_060124.1, on the reverse strand, counting down.
GTATCTTGATTCATTATTAATCGCAACCGCCATTTTTCGGTAAACTGAACAGTTATGTGCGGTTTGCCGGAAAATTATTGCCAATGCGTGTAATCTTCACCAATATTAACGACGTATATTTTTCGAGCGAGATTCATTCGAAAAATGTTGTGGCATGCCTGCATTTCCGCGATGCGCGCTGTGCTCGGAATTTCTATGTTTCGAATGTTCCTATGCTCGGTATCATCCAAGTGAATACAGCAAATTTACCAGAAGAATAAACGTAAGAGTAAATTATAGGAGTTAATATGATATTTGATATAAGAATGAAATATAAGAGTTGGAGAACTTAAAAAGATAGGAAAGAATGAAAGCGAAATACAGACATGTATTACAGTATATAGTAAGTGTAGGACACCTGTTGTCAAACCCAGTCATAATTTCAAAATTAATATAATGACCTTGCTTTTCCTAATTCGATAAAATATTTATTTAGTAACATTCTACGGACAAGGTTAGGGAAATGAAAAATAAATAAAATAAAAACAATATCAGGTTTCCAACACGGGTCCCAGAAAGTGAGAAGCCATGACATTAGAAACTGCGCCACCATTTCGGCTGAGATATCTAAATCAGAAACGGTCGAGAAACTACGGATAAGCCAATACACGTATTCGCCTACTTTTGACTCTTCTTCCACTGAGCGAAGTTCGTGGGAAAGCAGTTTATGGCACTTACCGTGTTCTCCTCATAAGACTTACTGTAGCTTCAGTGAGACACAGATTCCACAGCTGTACTCTGTAATAAAATATGTACTATATTGAATAATTTTGTAATCAAAAGTGATTTTAATGCATTGTAGGGCGCATGACTACTTTTATGTCAAAAGTATCTGCAACCAGGAATTATTGTATAAAGAACATAAGGTTCAAGTACTATGGGAGTTAACATATTAGGTCATCAGTCCCCTGGACTTAGAACTACTTATACCTAACTAACCTAAGGACATCACACACATCCATGCCCAAGGCAGGATTTGAACCTGCGACTGTAGCAGCAACGCGGCTCCGGACTAAAGGCCCTAGAACCGGTCGGCCACAGCGGCCAGCAGAACATATGGGAACTACTTGCAGACGCCTATTACGCTCATGTTTCACTCCTTATGGGTTATTGTTGCTGATACCGTCAGCTTCAGATCAACAGTGGTACATGCAAACTAAATATGGATACCGTACCATTTTAATGTGGTCTTTGGTCACTTGACTAGCATTCGGTGTGTGCTCAGATGCAAGCCCTCATCTAACATGCACCAAGAAATTGTGAACTCTTAACAATTCAAAATAAAACTAAACACATGTCACATCATCTAGAGTCAGGAGTTGAAAATTCCTGTTAGTTGTACGGTAAATACCAGTTTAATATGTAATGATGTGTTAAAGTAATAGTTTGTAAGAAACTTAACTGTGATAATATAAATTTAGGTAACCATTTTCCTGGAAAATATGAGTGCCATCAAATCTGAAACTAAGACTATTTGATAACAGTTGTTCGAAGTAACTGAGGAAAGCAGTAGCCTCCTCAGATTAGCAGTTTTTTCCCTAGTTTACTAGTTCATCTTTAGCTGGCGCGATTACAAATTATTTAAAGCAGCATAGTGCCAATTTATAATACCTTATAATACATAATTTCTCCATTAGAGCATAAAACTGTTTAACCGCAGATAATACGAGAAAAATTAATCAATGGAAAAAGGAACCTCAACGCATGATTGAACAGCCACTGTGATCACTAGAGCACAGACCACGTATTATGCAATGTGTGGTATTCCGAAATTGCTTAAGGTAAACATCAGCAAATTATATCTCTTGAGGGACAAATGTATTCCAGTTCACAGAAGAGAATTGCAACATAAGTGATCCACAAAACTACCGTCTAATGTCAGTGACATACATACTGTTGAACAATCGTCGAGTGTACTCAAATAATGAGATATCTCAAACAGTTTCCCAAACAGCATCAGAATGGAATTTGTGAACCTACTTGCAATTTACATATTGGAAGTCGAGGATCACGTAGATGCATTCCAAAAGTATTTGTCACAGAATCATTCTCTCTCTCTCTCTGTCTGTCTCTCTTTAATATGCACCTACGCAAGAGTACGTGGTAAGCCCCTACGACCTGTCTCCACGAAGCTCTCTCCCGCTTGGTGCCTTGCTTGTTGCGAGCCAATCCCTGCCAAGCTCTTTATTTGATCCATCACCGTAATGGTACGCAGCTTGTAGAACTTCCACCGTTGACTTTGTTCCCTCTATCATAGTTCTTTTCATAGTCTCTTGCCTTCTGGAAATGTGACCAAAATATTTCAGCTGATTTTTATTGGCAAATTTAGACAGTATTTTTCTGATGTCGATCTGGCTCAGGATCGAGTCGCTATTTCGATGTGTTGTTCATGGTATCCAAAATCATCTCCTGTACTACCAATTTACAGAGCGTCAGTCCTGCGATGATCCGCTGTCTTCATTGTCCAAGTTTCTGCTGCATATGTGGTGATAGGGAAGATTAGAATCTGGACGAGGGTGAGCTTTGTCTTAGAAGTGACGGAGGAGTCCCTCAGACGTGAGCAAGTTTTGTTGTCGCAGTCGCAGTGCCTTACGGATCCCAGGCTCGCAATCTCCAGTACCGATGACACCAGATCCTAAATACTCGAAGTGACTAACGACCTCGTAGCCGGCAATTCTCGTAATATCAGTTCTGTTGTCATTAGGACGATCTAAAAGCATCACTTTGTTCTTTGTATTGTTGACGTAAAGATCATATTCTCTGCTACCTTCGACCAACCTTAGCACCATGACTTCTAGTTGATGATGCTCATCTGTTTCAGTTACATGAGTGTCATCTGCACACGTGAGATTGTTAATTCTTATGCCACCTACACGGATGCCTTCATACTAGTCTGCAAAAACGTCCGTCGTAATGTGCTCACTATAAGCATCGATCAACAATAGAGAGAGTATGCAACCTTCTCGTTGGCGTTAGTAGAAAAGATGTCTGAGAAGGTGATACTGCTTCTTACTGTCACTGTGTTCGAAAAGTAGAGTTGCTGGACCAGGTAAACCATGCGTCCTGGCGTACTCTTCTGGATGAGGATACCTTTGACCATTTCACCTTGTTGAATGCTTTCTTATAATCCATGAAGCAATGAACATCTTGATATATTCCATTCCCTTCTCTATGAGCTACAGATCTTCAGGATCTGCTCAATGATTTCCTGGCCTGGAATAAACCCAGTTTATTCACCTGATATTTCTGGAAGTAAGAGGGTTTCCAACCTCGCATTCAGTATAATGACCATGATTTTATTCGCATGGGATATAATGGCTATCGTTAGATAGTTCTAACAGTCAAGTGGATATTCTTCGTTATACAGAATGGCCCTATTGGTCTGGCCTATTTCCAGACATTCGGGTCTTTTGGCGTAGTCTATGCAGGATGTCCGAATCCAAGCTACCTATTTTTCAGGACTTCAGCAGTAAATCCATCGTGGCCCGGTGTCCTCTCTTTCCGCAACTTTTTCAGTGCATGTTCCACTTCTCTAAGGAACGCTCGTTTAATGTCTCTTGAGTTACTGTTACTTGACGTTTACTGTGAGCCCTCAGCAAACTGCCTGGAGTAATATACACTCCATATTTTGGCCATGCCTTTCGTGTCTGTGATGATGTTCCTTTGGTCGTCTTTAATAATCTGAGTTAGGATGAAAACTCCCACGCCAAATATTTCACCTTCTATAGTCCCGAGCTGTCGTTCTCGTCGCTTCTGCCTCTAGTAACTCTGTCCAAATTTTCTTAACATGGCATGGTCATTCTCGTCTTATCTGTCGGCATGTTTAATTTAATTTTCCTACCCTCATCCTGGCTATTTCGTAATTTAGCCGTAGTTCAAGTGGTCCAGTTCTTTTAAGTACTTCTTGGAAGACAATGGTAACACGTACTGTCAGCCTTTTCTAATTTATTTTAGCCACTGTTTTATTCACTCTAATTTTTAGGCAAGCCCACTGTAGATTGTGATCGGATCCGCATTCGGCATTAGGCTTTGTTCTACAGTTGCAGGAAGATGTTCTCCATCTCTTATCAACAAGGATGTAGTCAGTTTGGTTCTTGGTATGTCCATTTGAGGAGTTCCACGTAAAGAGTCTGCGTTTGTGATGCTTAAACATTGTATTTGTCGAGGAAAACTTGTTGTCAGTTGCAGACTGTAGCGAGCGATTGCCTCAGTCATCGCATATTCCAATGCAGTAACACACGAAGGCTTGTAATGAAAGTAAAGTCAAAGTTTTGCAGATGATTCAGCTACCTCCAATGAAATGTGTCCACAGAACAGTTTCTCACATATTCATCATATGATGATAAGATTTCCAATTGGTGGAAAGACTTGAGACGTCCCTCAAATTTTCAGAAATTAGAATATTGCATGTCACAGACTGTAAAAATGTATGTTCCTACAGGGCGACTTATTACAGTACATGAAAGACACGTAAGTTATTTACAAACTACGGTATGCACACACTTTATTCTACACGTAAACAACACTACAGATATTCGGATTTAGGTTATGACATGTTCGACATGCCTGGCATGCTTAGCGATGATGTGCCGCACGCGAAGAGCGAAACTCTGCATGACACGATGAAGCGTCGGAACATGGATGCTGTCGATGACCTCCTGAATGACTGTTTTTAGCTCAGCATTAGTTTTGGAGTTGTTTCTGTAGAAAAATTAGTCGCTTGTGTTCAGATACGGAGAATATGGCCGCCACTTGTGGCACATGCCAGTGGTCTCTGGGTACCCAGGTGCCAGAATGCGGTTCCCAAAGTGCTCCTCCAGGATATCAAACGCTCTCCTGCTTCGATGGGTGGTCGAGCTCCATCTTGCATGAACCACAAACCACATAACGTCGAAATCACGGTCACTTTGGATAATGTGGATGAAATAGTCTTCCAAAAACTTCATGTACCGATCGGTAGTCACCCTGCCATGAAGGAATACTGCACCGATTACTTCGCGACTGGGCATTGCACACCACAAAGATACCCGTTGAGGGTGAAGAGACTTCTCGATCGCGGAATGCGGATTCTCAGTTCCCCAAATGCCCCAATTTTTCTTACTGACGAATCCATTTAAATGAAAGTGGTCTTCGTCGCTAAATCAAACCAAGCTTGCGCATACTAATTCCCATTATGTCCCGCTGCCAACCGTGCAGTTTGGACGTCCTAACGCAAACCGTTAAGTAACTATAATGATTTTATTTTATAGACCTCAATAATTGTCACCCTGTTTAACTAAACCAGTGAATCACAACTGGAACCAGTCAACTCATACAAATACCTGGGCGTAAATGTATGTGTAAATATGAAATGTTATGACTATAAGGCCTCAATAATAAGTAAATGCTGGTGGCGAACTTTGATTCATTGGTTGGACACAGAGAAGATAGTTAGCCTAAAAACGTCACCGATGCTAGACTCCTCCTCAAGCGAATGGTACCCATACTAAATAGGACTATCTTGGCGAGATGGACCGTAGACAAAGAACGATAACACAAATGAGAATAGAGCCGTGTACCCCAATGGGAGAGTAACGACCTGAACAGAGAGACTAGTGAAAACAGACGCCATGATTCATAAAAAGCAGAATTGCAGTCAATCAAGAACCAGGACGTAATGAAGACTCCATGAATATACTAGAGCCTCCCACGTTTTGCTCTCCGTGAGGAAAGATAAGAGACATTTAGACCACTTACAGTGAGCAGAGATGCTTTTAGGCAGCTATTTTTGCTGCACTCCTTGCGCGAAAGTAACGCCAAGAAATCCCATTAAGTGGTGCACTTGGACGCATTGAATGTCGTACATTTCAATGTAGATGCTGCATCTAGATCTACACACTTTTTATACTAAAGTCAAACGTGGCGAGGAAGAGCTGGACGCGTACATATAATGGTACCTCTGAACTGGCATTTCAAAGAAAGCTCAAACACAAATTCCCCAAACGCACTACAAAAGAGCACCTGCACTGCTTTCCCCAATTTCCGGACTGATACTCATATCGATGATCGCAAAAATACATCCATCACCGTGTCTGCATTCATACAAGAATGTATGAGGCTATAAATTTATATACGCCGGCGTTGACAGGTAGCAGTATGAGCTGAAACTTAATCGCTGATCTCTCGAGCCTGTTCGATCGACAAGATAGGCGAGCGACATCCGATAGCCACTTGTAAATATGCCTCCACTCTCGTCTACATGGTGGAAGTGTACAGTAAAGTATCAGGACTAGGTGGAAACTCCGCGGCCTAAAAATGAATGTGCTCTTAGGTGAAATGTTCAAAAAATGGTTCAAATGGCTGTGTGCACTATGGGACTCAACATCTGAGTTCATCAGTACCCTAGACTTAGAACTTCTTAAACCATCACACACATCCATGACCGAGACAGAATTCTATCCTGCGACCGTAGCGGTCGCGTGGTTCCAGACTGAAGCGCCTAGAACCGCTAGGCCACAGCGGCCAGCTTGAAATCTTCCATTGTGTTCCCCATTCTAGTCAGTCTATTTTTTCCGACGCTGCTACATAGAACAGAGACTATTCCTGTAGGGTACTACAGGAAATATTCATCTCCGAGTACTATAAGATGTTCCTCATAATCAAATATGGCACTGGGTGAGGAAACAGTTAAAAACCAGAGAACGAGGAATCTAATGGTGACGGTGGATGGTCCAAATTAGTACTTTTAGTCGATCAGTCTCTTCATTCCCTTAGATTTATCTATTGTATTTTATTATACCTTTATGATTTCAGTCCTCAATCTTAATTCTGGCTTGATAAATATCTCTTGCCAGCTATCCTCTTCCTTTGAGTAGCAGTGAAGAATCAACTAAGACGGCGTGAACTCCTGGAACCTCCTCATCCAGCATCCCTTCAACAACAGTTTCACTAACAATTCATGTAGAAACGTGTGCGCAACCAGTGTCTCCTATGCATTTTGTTCTTTGCCAGAATGAAAAATGCGCCTGTCATAGCACAAAATAGACGAATATGACCTGGGCAGAGATAGGGATGTAAAAGAAGGGAAGTAGCTTTTCTAATAATCTGCCTTCGAAGACATGTAAATCAAAACTTCTTGGCATATCCATCATTTTTACTTGTCAGTATTAGTATCCATATCATGTAATACAATCCATTGTGTCAAGTTAAGTAGCATGCAGCATGATGTCATATCGTATAACATGACATTTGTCATGTTGTGCAATAGGGCATAACGTGTCATTAAAGTGTAGGGTCCATGCTTCCCCTCTTTGGGTACTTCCTGTCATAGATGCGCCCCGCCCCCTCTCAGACACTTCCTATTCTAGATGTATTCCACTCTCTAGAAGCACATAAACTTGTCTGTTTGCTCTTACACACCTCATCGTACATGTAGACTACAGTGGGCTTGCTTCAGGGACGAATTCTACACTCGGAGGAAAAAAATTAACCTCTAATCCATTCAAAAATCCAAAACTGTGTTCAGCGTCTACCACAGGAGATAATTCAGCAAAGAAATTTAATCCCCCCACCCAAGAAAAATGTTTAGCTATATGATGTAATGCATAGTTTACCATGACTGGCCAGTCTTCTGGAAATTTGGGCAAAAGATCACGGACTTTGGCCTATAAATTGTAAGATGCAGGCTTGCCAACATCTCGCTGCGAAGAGAGCTCGCTGCCTTGTGGCAGAAGGTTAAGAATAAAAATACTCGAATACGTCAGATTTTTTGGATTTATATGCCTTTGAAGCTGGCATATTAGTCGAAAACCCAGTTCCCTTTTATTACATTCCTTATTCTGCCCAGGGCATAGTCGCCTTTTGTGCTGTGATAGGAGCATTTTTCATTCTGGTTCCCAACTTATAGACTTATCATAATTCTGATATTAGACAGCCATAGCCTGGGAATTGACATAGATTTTTGTTGAATCGGGCAACGAGTTACACAGTATCGGTTTTGTTTTTGTCTTTCGAATCATGTAGTTTGAGTTGGTCATCGTTCGTCTGGCTCCTCTACGGTTACCTACCTGGTGTGATTGAAACTGTCCGGTATAGACTACTGTGTCCTCAGAGCATACAGGCCACATCAAGGTCACATGCTCGCAAAATGTTTTACTTTTTATTTTTTATCTTATTTCTGTTATTTCTAAAAGTTTGCTATTTTCTTTGTATGTTTTAGTTTTGCGTATTTTTTTATTTTTTAGTTTTGTGTTTACACACATTTTATTCATATAAGCATGAGACATTATACGCAAACATATGAAGAACAACCGTAAAAATTTAATAGAGTAATAAAATAACAGGAAACATAAATACGATACCGAACAAAGTATTAAATACTGTGCGAAGTTTACGACAATAAGGACATGTAAACAGTTTATATTACGAAGATAAACTTACTATATGACCATATTACGTAGGATAGGTAAACTCAACTTTCTATATCGGAAGCTGTATATTTTTACTAGCTTTCACCAGGAGCCACTTATTTATTTACAGATACCTTTGTAGTTACTAGATCATTTTTGTAATTTCTTGCGTTTTCGATTGCCTACTAGAAACAAGCTTTTATTTTAATAACAGTGTACCGTACAGTACCGCCGTTGCTGTCGACCCTTATATCGACCCTCGGATAGTGCAGGCTTTTGTTTGTTTTGGATAATGTAGCTCAATGTCGTTTACACCATTAATGAGAGAGCACTTCGAATTTCTGCTGCTAATAAGACGAGTACACCGTTCGTTTGTTGTATATTTTTACTAGCTTCAAACGGGAGCGACTACAGTGATGGATAGGAACTGTGATTGCTGTGTACAGATGCGAGCTGAGTTGGCGACCCTTCGCTCACAGCTCCAGGCTGATTTTGCTTCCGTCACACACCTTGAGGCTGCTGCCAAGGGGCAAAACTGGGGGTAAGACGCGGGGATGTGAGAGACGTCGAGCACGTCCCACGTGTCCCCCGTTCGGTCCACTTCTGTGGCCGCCCCGGGTACTGCCTGCATTTAGGTTGTCCCCTCACCCCTGGTCGAATGGGAGATCATTCCAGAGTCTGACAGGTAGCGAAAAACTTTCCGAGGGGCCGATCGTAGGCCCTCCCCAGTTCGTTTGACGAACAGGTTTCGAGCGTTATCTGCGGCTGAAGATATCTCTGAGCCGGATGCAGTCGTCCACCCTGTTCCACAGGAAGCTTCTCGGCCCGCAAGGTCTGGGCGTTCACAGTGGGTGGATTTGATGGCAATTGGGAGCTCCAACGTTAGACGCTTAATGGGGCCCCTTAGGAATATCTCTGCCAAGGCGGGGAAGGAAACCAGTGTGCACTCCGTGCGTATACCGGGGTGGTCATTCTGGTTGTGGAAAGGCTGATTCCGGATGCCATGAAGAGTAGATGGTGCAGCCAACTGCAGTTGATGGCTCAAGTCGGTATCAATGACGTATGTTGTTTTGGGTCGAAGGAATTCTCTCTGGTTTTGGGCGGCTAGCGGAAATGGTAATGACTGCCCGGTCTTGCTTGCGAGATTAAGGCGGAGTTCACCATCTCCAGCACCGTCGATAGAACCGACTATGGTCCTTTAGTGCAGAGGCGAATGGAGGGTCTGAATCAGAAGCTCAGGCGGTTCTGTGACCTTGAAGGCTGCAGATTCCTTGACTTGCGCCATCGGGTGGTGGGTTTCCGGGTTCCGCTTAATACTTCAGGAGTCCACTACACACAGGAAGCGGCTACACGGGTAGCGGGGGCTCTGTGGAATGGACTGGGCGACTTTTTTAAGTTCTACGGCCTCAGGGAACCACAGAAAGGGGGCAGGAGAAACACAGTAAGTTAGTTGTAGAAATGATCGGTATTGTAGTTGTAAATTGTCGTGGCTGCGTTGGGAAAGAACCAGATCTCCAATAGAAAGCACTGAAGCTCAAATAGTTATAGGTACAGAAAGCTGGCTAAAGCCGGAAATAAACTTAGCAGAATTTTTTTCTAACTATCTAACTGTTTTCAGAAAGGATAGATTAAATACAATTGGTGGTGGAGTATTTATTACTGTCAGAAGTAGTTTGCCCTGTAGCGAAATTGAAGTAGATAGTTCCTGCGAAATAGTATGGGTAGGTGTTATACTTGACAATCGGACTAAACTTTTAACTGGGTCGTTTTACCAATCCAGCGACTCAGAAGATGTAGTTGCTGAACAGTTCAAAGAAAACTTGACTCTCATTTCAAATAGGTACCCACACTTATACAGTTGTAGTCGCTGGTGACTTTAATCTACCCCGATATGCTGAAAAAATTGCACGTTTGAACCCGGCGGCAGGCTTAAAACGTCATCCGAAAATGCACTGAATGCTTTCTCAGAAAATTATTTTGCACAATTAGTTCATGAGCCCGCTCTAAGCATAAATGGTTGCTAAAGCATATTTGACCTCTTAGCAACAAATAATCCTGGACAAATAGTGAGTGTCGTAATGAATGCAAGGATTAGCGAACATAAGGCAGAAGCTGCTAGCCTAAATACCGTACCTCCTATAACCATCAAAAAGAAACGCAAAGAATACATATTTAAAAAAAACTGATAAAAATGCTCTTAACGCTTTATTAAGAGACAAGCTGCACTCCTGCCGATCTGATCATGTAAACCTAGAAAAGTTGTGGAATGATTTCAAGGAGATGGTATCGACAGCAGTTGAGATATATATACCACATAAATTAATAAGTGATGGTACTCATCCCCGATGGTACACAAAACGGGTCAGATCACTGTTGCAGAAGCGCGAAAAAAGCATGCCAAATTTAAAAGAACGAAAATCCCGAAGACTGCCAAAGTTTTGCAGAAGTTCAAAATATAGTGCTTACTTCAATGCGAGATGCTTTCAATAAGTTCCACAACGAAACTCTGTCTCGATATCTGGCAGAAAACCCAAAGAGATCCTGTTCATTCATAAAGCACACCAGTGGCAAGACGCAATCAATACCTTCACTGCGCAATAACAACGGAGAAGTCACTAAAGCAGAGTTATTAAACGCGATTTTTCAAAACTCCTTCACCAAAGAAGACGAAGTAAATATTCATGAATTCCAATCAAGATCAACTGCCAAGATTATAAACATAGAAATAGATATCCTCGGTGTCGCAAATCAGCATAAATCACTTAATAAAAGCAAGGCTTCCGGTCCAGATTGTATACCAGTAAGGTTCCTCTCAGAGTATGCTGATACATACAACCGCTAGCTCACAGAAAGATCCGTACCTAACGACTGGAAAATTGCTCAAGTCACACCAATACCCAAGAAGGAAAGTAGGAGTAATCCGTTGAATTACAGTCCCATAACACTAACGACGATTTGCAGTTGGGTTTTGGAACATATATTGTATTCGAACATTATGAAGTACCTCGAAGAAAACGATTTATTGCCAAGTAGTCAGCACGGATTCAGAAAATATCGTTATTGCGAAACACAACTAGCTTATTATACTCATGAAGTTAATGAGTGCTATCGACAGGGTATGTCAAATTGATTCCATATTTTTAGATTTCCAGAAGGCTTCAGACACCGTTCCTCACAAGCGTCTTCTAACCAAACTGCGCGCCTACGGAGTATCGACTCAGTTGTGCGACTGGATTCGTGATTTACTGTCAGAAAGTTCACAGTACTTAGTAATAGACGGAAAGTAATCGAGTAAAACAGAAATAGTATCCGGCGCTCCCCAAGGAAGTGTTATAGGACCTCTATTGTTCCTGATCTATATTAATGACGTAGGAGACAATCTCAGTAGCCGTAATAGATTGTTTGCAGATGCTGTCATATACATAGGGTTTACAATTACAAATACCCTAAATTGGAACGATTACATGGATAATGTTGTGGGTAGAGCCAATCGAATACTGCGATTCATTGGCAGAACACTTAGAAGGTGTAACAGATCTACTAAAAGCACTGCTTACAGCACGCTTGTCCATCCTATTCTGGAGTATTGCTGTGCGGTGTGGGATCCGCATCATATGGGACTGACGGATGACATCGAAAAAGTACAAATAATGTTGGCTCGTTTTGTATTATCGCGAAGTAGGGGAGACAGTGCTACAGACAATATACGTGAATTGGAATGGCAATCGTCAAAACAAAGGGGTTTTGGTTGCGACGGGATCTTCTCATGAAATTTCAATCACCAGTTTTCTCTTCCGATTGCGAAAACGTCCTGTTGGTACCCACCTACATAGGGAGAAATGATCATCACGATAAAATAAGAGAGAAGAGGGCTAGCACAGAAAATCTAAGTGCTCGTTTTTTCCGCGTGCCATTTGAGACTGGAACGGTAGAGAAAGAGCTTGAAGGTGGTTCACTGAACCCTCTGCCAGGCACTTTATTGTGAATAGCAATCACGAAGATGTAGATGTAGATGTAAGATGTAGATATAGATTCCCGCAACAAAGAACAAATTATTGAAAAGCGTACAGCTTCATAGTATCTCTTAATTGGGTAAACAGTGAATGTGTTATGGAAGTTCAGTCTAGTAACTTCCGCCGCGGAAGTCGAACACGCGGCAGAACAAATGGACGTGGTCAGCCTATAGATGGTTCCGCCTCCGCGGCGGCTATTCCGCGCAGCGGCTCTCGCGTAGCGAGGGTGCCACCGCTAAGGCACGTGCAGACAGCGGCCAATAGCCGCTCCCTCCAGTTTCGTATATAGGGACCCGCTCTGCCCTAGTCCAGCCAGTCTGGTACTCGCTCTGGATTTCGTCTCTATCTCGGCGGTACTGCGTTCTGGTCGTTGCTCGTTGTTGACATTTGCCTGACTCTGGTTCCGAGTGGATTTACGTTTGGTGTTTGGTGTTGTGGATTCCACCAGCCTCCGTTGTTTATCTCTTCCTTGTTGTGTCGCTCATAGTCGATCGTGGTCGGTTGTTGTCAGTTGCCGTTGGTCTGTCGTCCGACGCGTCCTGTGTTTACCCGGTGGTGCGTGCTCAACCGCCGGCGGCTTCCCCGCCTGGCGGCTCCGATCCGCAGCCCAAGGCGTTCCCGCAGATGGTTGTGGTTACTACATTCAGTATTGGCTTTGACTATACATATATTTCACGATTATATTTTTAAAAGGGAAACACATGAAAAAACCTATATTTAACAGAAGAACATTTACTTACCATGGAGTGTTGATACTGAATATGGTTGTTACAAAGGACGACATGTACACATGAATAACTCTTATTTGAAATATGGAGTCCCGTGGGAAAGATGGATTACACATTCAGGCTAACCATTCATCACAGAGAAAGCAGTCGTTCAATAATTTAATAAGGGAAACAACATCGAAACTGGGTTACAGGGAATAGCCACGATGGTCGAATACTTTAACAGAAAATTATTCCCAAACTTATAAAAAGAAATTACACTAGACTGCAATTAGGGATGACGATAGGAATAACGTCTCTTAATTCTTCCAAAAAGTGGGAGCCACCGAGAATCAATACTAACCATGTGGCTACCCACAACAATAAAATATCGATAAAATATAACAAAATTCATCACAAGAAATATCACGAAATCGAACAGTAAAACTCGAGAATTTACTTAAGCACGGAAACTGGTTCTATTGCTAGCACAGAATACTAAAGCACAACCTCACGAACAAAGCAAGTGGTAACAGCTACCAACCGTGCACAAGGGAAACTCATTCAAATCTGTACAGAACACAGTAACTTTTTTTAACACGAATACCTGATGTTAGAACCAAACGCCCTGGTCAAATCAGTTACACGATTTATTAAGGTGTCTAGTCACACTCATAGATCCAAGTGCCCTTGTGTCCCGCAGTCACAAAGTTATAGAGCACGAAATAGACACTGGTATAAATTTTAAAAAATCGCAAAAATATCCAATTCCTACCTACGCCAGGTTTCTGAAGTTTGTCTAGAATAGCTGCATCGTACTAAGTAATGCATTATGGATCCAGTGAAACTGAGACTCACACATTCACAAAAGTACACTACGGAAGAAAAACTGGATGTTACCTGTGAAACGTCCCCTTTTTGATCAATTATACATGACTGTGCTTAACCTGACACACAATATTTTCTAGCGCAACGCAATCTGACTTTCAAAATTCCCTACAAAAGAATGGCCCTGACTAACATTAAACTATACCTTTCACAAATCACTTACCTCACAAAAATCTTCGCTGCTCAAGCTACTGCAATACAGCGAGTGCCACTACTGCCAGCTAAATAAAAGATTCAAACTACAGAAGGCACTAACTACTGATAGGGATAGTTAGCAAATGAAAGATATTAATAGAGAACAAACAATGTATTTACCTTGATATCGTCATATATAAATATAGCAGTTCATGACAAATTTCAAAACTCCGCCATCTCTCTCCCCACATCCACCACTGCTGGCGGCTCACCTCCAACTGCGCAATGCTACGCGCTGTTCACAGCCAGCTGCCTAACACTACAATGGCGAGTATTACAACAATGCAAAGCAGCCACAGACTGCACACAGCACAGCCAGTGATTTTCATACAGAGGTGGCGTTACCAATAAAATAACCTAAACAGCCTACTTACATAGCCCCCATGCTCCCCACAAGAAATTTTACAAATTGGATTGGGCATTGGCCAATACAATTTGAAAAAAAAATTTTCATAATTACAATAACAAAGAAATCAAATGCACACACTTATTGATACAATGTTGGTCAAAAGCTAAAATTTTCTCACAGCCCATAAAGACAGCCCTAATCGTACATAACAGTAGAATAGCAGTGTTTTTCTCAAAGTCTGAGCAGTAAAAGAAAATGCACACGGAAGTAGTGGATTTCCATGCAGTCTTGAAGAAGTAGCGTTGTCCTTTCTTAAGCTAACTTAAATCTACTGAGCTCAGATGCTAAACTAAGGGACGAGGCAATGCAGCAGCACAAAACAATTAACACAAGCAGCAATGACAAAAAATACAGATTGGCAAAGCTAGCAGCAGCAAATGTAATAACTTATATCAAAACATGACATAGCTCAAGCAGAAAAAAATATTACACTAAAAATGGCCATGTCTAATACCTATGTCACATCTTAACACTAGAGTGATGCATCACAATTTATTCTACAAAAGAAATTACCAAGTACTTGAAAAGAAAATTATGAATGCAGTTCCTGTGAAGGTAAATGTCGCTTTGTGCTCCCTCATTTTTTTGAAAAAAATTATTATATACTCGATCTGTAGACAGAAAATATTTATATTAGTACATCTATAAAATTTTATTTTAACCAATGCTGCAGTGCAGCTAGAAACTAGATATCAAATGAAATAAGCAACTATGTACAAAGCAAAGCGTAAGAACATCGTTCAATAGTCATGTGGCATTTCATAAGTAGTAAAAAAATCTCTCATCTAGAAAGACAGTAGTCCTAGTCAGGTGTGTAGACAAACTATTTCTTGTCATTTCATTAGGTATTTCAGTAAATATCAGAAAGTACGATATGTTTCCAAGTAATTAGCGTGTCGGATTTGTGATGCTTTCTCTAAAGGAATGACAATGGCCAGGATAATGGCCTCCCTTTTTTTTTTTTTTTTTTTTCCTTCCTGTGCTCTGAAAGGCACGCGCCAATGGCCCTCTCTCCAGGCGTCCGACACAGCTGGGTGCCCATGACGCATTACGTGCAGGTGGTCACTTAACTTTCTTACGGAAATATTTACGACAGCAGTTTCCGCTACAGTGACAGTCTCACATAAAAATATTTCACAGGTCAAGAATTAGCGTTGCAAATCTGTAGAAAGAAAATCCTATAAATATAAGTGTCCAAACAAAATATTCGTCAGCATTGTGATACAGTCACGCATTTACGCACATTTCATAACTCTTAAAGTACGATTCTTGGTTTCCAACATACTTCTTATTCCTCATATACGGTAGCAACATCTTATTGATCATAAACATATCTCAACAGCATAGTACACATCGTCGTCGTAATAATAACATCATAACACCTCAGTCAAATCTCAAAATCGTCGTAGCTTCCTCCAATAATTTCAAAACCTAAAAGAAATTCTCTGCTCATTTCAATAGTGTCATCTACCTCAAACGTACTTTAAAATCATGCTCCCTTACCAAATACATCATTCAAAGCTCTCATAGTATCACAGTGATTCCGAAAAAATATGAACAGTTTACAAAGTACAGACAAAATACAGTTTCATAAGTGTGAAGTTACCCAACTGCGTATTGCGTAAACATGTGTCACTGATGTAGTAAAAAAAATGTTTATCTCTCAGTTAAATGATCAGATAGCTGTGTAATTTGTGTGTTAGAGAAATATGGTACCGATGTGTAAAGTTGTATAAGCAAATACCATATCAGCTAGGGTTCCTTGTGGTTGCCACACACATGGTACACAAAGTAAGCATGTACCCCCCTGAGGATTAATGTAATTATACCCTCAGGTGTTACAGATTACAGCAATGGAATGAAATGTATCACGGAAAACTTTCTTTGTAATTCAAAAAATCTTTAAAAATAAATGTTTTAAGTACAAAATTAATCACTCAAATACGTGTACTGTAGCGCTAAATGTGCGTCTTGTTGCAACATAATCTGTGTGGAAGTGTCGTAGTTATCGTCCTCTGAAAGCTAAGTTCTGCATAAGTCAATGTACTTACCTCATAATACACAAAAGTGAAATGCTTTGCGTATAAATGTCTTAGTTATTACGCTTATTGCCGTGATGAAGAAAGTACTGTACTGTAACGTATTGTTGTGCTACGGAAAAGGCAGTCTCATTGTAGCTATACTACAAAAGTTACTACTAAAACCTGTTTTACTTTCCAGAATAAAACAGAAAACTGTGCAGATATAAAACAGAAGCACTGCAAAAGCAACATTGTAAATTTTCACTCATTAGTAGCGTCGTGATAAAACCGTGTAGTTGTCACATAAACTAACCACCGTGTCGTCTGGTATCTCACAGAAAGTACTTTAAACCCAGAATGTATTTTCAAGTAAACCAAAATGTTCCATTAAAATCTCATTAGCAGTACTGGTAAATGTTCTAAGTATGTGAGCCTTATAGTCGTTACGTAATCGTGCAACTAACAAGCAAGAATGTACAAATACAACACTGTGTCGTCTGTTCACTATAACAATGCTTTCGTAATTTCTGTTTAAAAATGTTCCCTAGCTTCTAGACTGGATATTTAACTTCAAACATAGTTGTATGTTAACAGTTTCTTAAGTCTGTCAAAGCATACTAGAAATGTGAAGTGAAAAGTTTTATGGCGAAGACAAAG
Organism: Schistocerca americana; assembly: GCF_021461395.2. Lineage (NCBI taxonomy): Eukaryota > Metazoa > Arthropoda > Insecta > Orthoptera > Acrididae > Schistocerca > Schistocerca americana. The sequence goes on along the minus strand of NC_060124.1, from coordinate 437,039,921 downwards.
TTAAAAAGCAGATTATCTCTCAATAAACGGTTTTACATGTGAAATGTGGTGTAAACCTTTACTCTTCCTAGTACGCAGAGTTTCAACTTCAACGCAATTATCATGTGGTATACGTCGGTAAAGAATACTGGAATTTTTCTCAAGGTTAGCGTCTGTGTTATTTTTCTCAGAGCCAGCCGGCGCACGCGGATGCCTGCGGTGCGAGTCATTGTCTGTTCCTTTGTTGGCGCGCGTCGTTATTGGGATTAGGAGACCTAACTTCTACAAATTCACCTTGCCGAGAGGGCCCAGCTCTGTTAGAATCCCGCCAGTTCTGATGAAATTCACGTCTGTCGTTTTGTCGGTACTTTACATAGTTTCTTGTTTGTCGGTCATGTGGTGGAGAATTTCTCCCTGAATCGTAACTCTGCGCCGAACTGTTGCGTCTGAAGTTATTCTGCCTCCCTTGATAGTATTTATTTTGGTTCCCATATTGTCTGTTTCTCTTATTGTCTCTGTGATAGTCATTACCACGGAGAGGTGATCTTTCCCTGTAGTTATTACTACTCTGCCAACGGTTGTCATATGGGTGGTGTCTGTTTTGGTCACGATTTGCGTTGTAAGAATAGCCTTTTCGTGTCCAGTTATTGTTTCTGTCATCACGGAATTGTGACGTATGTGACCTGCAGTGATTGTTTTCCTGTTTTCGCATCCGGCGACTGTCTGTGTCAATTTCTAATTCTTGTAGGAGTCCCTGAAATGCTTCAATGTCGTCTTTGCAACGTCCTGCCAAAATAATATGTCGTAAATGTTCAGGCAATTTGATTAAGCAAATGCGGATGAGTTCTGAGGGGCTGTATGGGTTTGTCAGGTACTGATTCTTGTGCAACATGTCTTCAAAATATTTCACAAGACTGGAAAATTCAGACTGTTCGAAATGTTTCATCATTATGATGCGATGTTTTACTCGGTCCTGAGTGGCTTGAGACCAATATGCTGAGAGGAAGGCATGGTAAAACTCTCCTTCACTGTGGCAATCGTGAATTACCGATCGCATTCTTACAGCTGGTTCATTCTCTAAGTAGCCACACATAAATTCTAATCTGTGCTCTAATGACCAGTTGGGAGGAAAACAATGAGAGAATTGATGGAGCCACGCTTGTGGATGAATGTCGTTGCCAGAATTCTTAAATGTTTTGAATTTACGTGTAGTAATGAACAGCTTATAGTCAAAGTCATCATGTCGGCGAGTCGCATATCGGTCATTGTTACGTCGTTTCGGCGGTTCCATCTCAAAATCCAATGCGCCTTGCCAATTTCTTTCATAATTTCCGAAGTGTCCTGTGTTATTATTTTGTGGTTGTTCCGTATTTCTATGTCCCTCTTCCCGTATTGGAGCGCGAGTGTCCTCTGAAATACGTAATTCTTGTATTACCTGCGTCAACTGATCTTGTACTTCCCGGATTTCTCTTTTGTACTGTGTATTGATTTGATTTTGATTTTGTTTGAATTTTCTTATTTGTTCATACTCTTCTGTGTCAGTGAAGGCTACGGGTCTTGTGTCATTCAGATCATCATCTACCTTTATAGATAAGTTAGTGACCTGATCCGAAAGTTCGGCTACTTTCTCCGATAGTGTACTTATTTCCTCCATATGTCTTTCTGAACCAATTTTCAGGGTATCTACTGTGTCCTTTAAGTTTTCCTGAGTTCTTGCAAGTTGCGTAACCGAATCGGTAGATGCAACTGAGTCAATTTTAGCTTGCAAGGTCTCATGATTTTCATGAACAATAGTTTGCAGTTCTTTTATGGCTGCTTCGTGATTCTGTAATACATTTTCATGACGCGAAAAAATAGGTTGGAAATGCTCACAAATTTGTGTTTTTACGTCATTACAGACCTTTTGACATTTCGATTCGATGTTATGTAACTCAGTGGTTAAATCTTCACGTGTTTGTTCAAGTGTAGTGTCTAACTTTTGAAGATTTTGTTCCATTGTGTCTAACTTTTTGAGATTTTGTTCCACTGTGTCTAACTTTTTGAGATTTTGTTCCACTGTGTCTAACTTTTTAAGATTTTGTCCCATTTGTCTCTGATTTTGTTCCATTTGTTGCATTAATTGCAATAATAATGTATTAGTGTCTGGAATCTGTTTCTCTACGCTTTTCGGCAGTGCATTTGCACCGGCAACATTCACATTTTGACAAGCAGAAAATGCGTCTTGACTTATTTGAGAAAACGGTGATAACTCAAAACCTGAATCTACAGTATTTGCGAAATTGTGTCCTGTCATTTCGGATTCCTGAGGCGAGCTGTTGCCGACCGATCGATAGATAATGCTTCCCTGTTCACTACCTGTTTCACTGTCTACACCATTGTTTGCAGCCCGCTCCATTTCCCTATGCACAATTACCAAATTACTACTTTGAACATCAGTTAATTCATTACTCGGTGGCGCTAACACACTGCTTTCATTTTCACTGTCATTTCTCAGTTTACTTTGGAGCCTAGTATTACGTTTTTCACACGCCATTATTGTCACAGTATTTCACACGACAACACAGAAAAACACAATTTGAAGATCAAAAATAAGAGAACACATTAACATAGCACTGAAAATAATATCTAGTTAATTGCAGCTGCGAAATACTTGGTGCAAATTTACATGCGTGCCACAACTGTTTTACTGTACAACAATGAAAGACTGCAACTACAAAGGAGATTTTCTCTACAATTACGCGCTAGCAATAAACAAAATCTACACTAATTACACAAACTACAACAAAAAATCAGAAGATTCCAGTGAGGTATCCTCGGCTAAGGGTCGACATATGAAACGTCCCCTTTTTGATCAATTATACATGACTGTGCTTAACCTGACACACAATATTTTCTAGCGCAACGCAATCTGACTTTCAAAATTCCCTACAAAAGAATGGCCCTGACTAACATTAAACTATACCTTTCACAAATCACTTACCTCACAAAAATCTTCGCTGCTCAAGCTACTGCAATACAGCGAGTGCCACTACTGCCAGCTAAATAAAAGATTCAAACTACGGAAGGCACTAACTACTGATAGGGATAGTTAGCAAATGAAAGATATTAATAGAGAACAAACAATGTATTTACCTTGATATCATCATATATAAATATAGCAGTTCATGACAAATTTCAAAACTCCGCCATCTCTCTCCCCACATCCACCACTGCTGGCGGCTCACCTCCAACTGCGCAATGCTACGCGCTGTTCACAGCCAGCTGCCTAACACTACAATGGCGAGTATTACAACAATGCAAAGCAGCCACAGACTGCACACAGCACAGCCAGTGATTTTCATACAGAGGTGGCGTTACCAATAAAATAACCTAAACAGCCTACTTACACCTGTACAGCGATTCCAAGAGCAGTGAGACTGCTCATAACTCACCCACAGTCCCTACCACGGACTGGAAGCTGGCGCACAGACAGTATGCATGTTTTATGTGCCATCTTAACAAAAGCGACGGGTCACCTCTCACTGGTGTCTCTTCGACCCAGAAATTTTCCCCTTTGCTACACACAACAGCTGGCTATGCTGTTCCTACGTTCAGAAAAACTTACCCGAAGTCAAGTCATATAAAAACCCCAGCAGACGGCGAAAACGCTTCCAAGCGGACAGCCAGAAGGATGGAACAAGGAAAACATATGGTGGCAACACAGATTCATGACGAATGTTTTTCTGTCACAAATACTTCCAATATGTATCTATCTAATGTGCAAAATGATTTAGACGTGACATACAATTCAGATACAGTAATTTACTATAGAAATACCACTACGGCTGCAAAATATGTCACTCAAGTGACCATCTTTCTCTCAGTTTGAATTTACAAGAGCACCGGCACATAAGCGATGCTGTTCAAAAATGTGAAAGTGGGTATCGATCCTGAAAGTCAATGAAGCGACTTATGTAGAGACACTTCAAAACACCCTGTCTCCCGAGAGAAAATTGAGGGAGTGGACTTGCCATGGAAGTATTTTTCTACTAATGAACAAAGGCATAATCAATAAATCAACAGAAAAAGTAAATTTGTTAAGCCGATTACATCCATCAGTTCAAAACTAATTTATATTATAATTAATCTGTAGCGTACAAATTATGTAGCTGTGGTCTTTTGTAAGTGTGAAAATTAATATGGCCCGTATCGGCCAGCAAAAATTACGCGTGTTACACAAACAGACTGATCTTTCGTGATCAGTTAAACAGAAAAATGCTACAGAAACTTAATTAAAATGGTAATAATAAGAATATGTCGACTACAGAACAACACTAGGTACATCAGAATGAACATCAATACAGAGTCATAATAATTATGAACTATCTTCGGACCAATAGCCTACAGATAAAATTATTGAAATCAACTCCTCCTCTTTCCTACTACGGAAAGAAGGAAACTGGATGCCCTTTGGAGTATGGGTAGCTAGGACACAAGAGTCCTGTAGTGAAAGGTACTAGACACAATAAAATTATATTCACTTTATTGACAACATCGTTTTTCTGCACTTGAGCAATGCACACATTTGTTAAGAAAAACAATATACAATTGGCATTAGTCACATTACATAATAACACATTCCTGTTTTCAGTTTAACACAACAAAACCCGGTCGATCGCGTTTCTTAATTTTAAATTGGCCGAAGCCGCCTTTGAAACAGATGCCACAAGTTAACAGGTAATCCAAATCTGACTGGAGTTTCGTTACTGTTTCACCCCATAATCGAAAACACTGACAAAATTCCAAAAAATGTCGCACTTAAATAATAAACTGACACGAAATTCCATGGGCCACGTAAATTTTTCTCTCCCGAACTTACATCGAACCTTTCCTACAACATGAAACGGGTCCCTCGAAACAGTAGAACAACCATCTTTATTCGGGTCCAGCTCCGGCAGTCGCACATGTTTACTGCACTTTCTAAACCAGTCGTAATTAATTATCGACGTTGTGGTACCCGAATCCACTAATGCACACACTCTTTGTATTCATAAACGTACACAGATAAATGGCAACTGGCTGGCATCTACCTCATACATCTTCCCGCATCCGTGAGGTGGGCTCGCCTTCCTATATGCCGGAACGGGCTTGTGGCATCAGGGGTTAGCGCCACGCTCCCACAACACTGGAGTGTGCCTGACGAGGTGTTATCAACTGCCACACCTAACCATGCGCGCCACGCGCTTTGATCAACTCTTGGCACTGTTGCCTATTCCACTACTAAATTCATATCCCTCCCGATAGTAGCAGCCTCCCCACGAATTTCTACACTTTACATTCTCAATAGCAGTTACCAGAGGTCGAGGTCCAAACATGTCTTGGGTCTCTCAGACAACAAAATGCGCGATCAAAATGTTGCAGCCCCCCTCACCCCCCCGCCACTCTCGCCACCAATATGCTTGTGAACGTGTGGAATATCCAGACACAGGGCGACACTAGCCAACCACGCACGTTCAGTGGGGTCAAATAAATTTTACTCCCTTTCTTTTACATTATAAAGATATTCGTCACTTAGTTCTTAGTACTATCGCTCACGTAAGCAGCTCTCGAGAATTTTCCTACGCAGGGAAATCGAGGCTGCTCCTCCTTCTAACACCTTAGCTACGAGTATCATACGACCCAGACGACATTCTGCCAATGGGTAAAGCAAATGACACACTACCTCATCAACATTGCGACTTATTCTAGCTTACCGGTTAGCAATAAAGTGACATAAAACAATAAGGGGCCCAGTGGTTCACCAAAGGGATCACAAGCGTGAGTTGCCCTACCAGATGTTCTTCCCACCTTTCGCTTGCTTCACCGTCTTCTTGCCACTTAAGATTACACAGAAGGCGCTGAATTAAAATAATTTCTTGCTGGGAAAACTAGTGCACATGTCATCCCACGATCGTGGTCAATTTAAGAAATATCATTAACTCTGTTTACTACATGGTCTACCTGAACGTGCTACCCCACTTTTATGCCTGTGAGGGTTCAGCACCTTCCAAGATGGCTACACCTTCCCACACAACATCAAGTAAGGAGAAGCGCAAGCAACACTTACCTCACCGACCGCCTGCGCTGTCATTTCAACTGACTTACCCAGTGTCCCACGAAGCCGCTGCCGCAGTTCCGCCACGCTCCATTGGTCTGAAAAAAAAATGGCTCTGATCACTATGGGACTTAACTTCTGAGGTCATCAGTCCCCCAGAACTTAGAACTACTTAAATCTAACTAACCTAAGGATATCACAAACATCCATGCCCGAGGCACGATTCGAACCTGCGACCGTAGCGGTCCCGCGGTTGCAGACTGTAGCGCCCAGAACCGCTCGGCCACCCCGGGCGGCCATTGGTCTGACTCTCCTCTAATGCGGAGCCCGTGTTGTAGGTCCTCCTTTCTCAGGTAATCGCTTATTAGCCATTTTAAACCGACTCCCTCCTTTTTATTACCACTGAAACAGGGATTGGTGATAGATTTCGAGCAGGGATGGTCCTCTTGACTTAAAAAATATCGTAAATGACAAATACTGGGCTACCACTACAGCCACGCTTGAGACAGTTCAACGGACTTTTAGCCATTCATCGGTTTCAATATTTTTAGACCTATAATAATTTTAAGAACATAGTAAGTGGCTAATTGGTGCAGCACAATATTAGTTCCGATTTACAACGACTGTTAATTTTACCCATAATGTTTTACTTTCACTTTACATATACCCTCTAAGCATGCCTCAAGACTGCTACATTTATAGCCAAACCCGCCCAAGATTCCGCATAACCTAAACCTTTCAGCGAACAACAACGTGAGTTTTATGAGAGATACCTGACAAGTTCTCCAGGAAAGATACTAGATTTTGTTACCGTGAATCTAGGAGTAGCAGTTCGCGTTCCGTACTCCCAAACCTTCGGTTGGTTGGTTGTTTTGGGGAAGGAGACCTGACAGCGAGGTCATCGGTCTCATCGGATTAGGGAAGGAAGTCGGCCGTGCCCTTTGAAAGGAACCATCCCGGCATTTGCCCGGAGCGATTTAGGGACATCACGGAAAACCTAAATCAGGATGGCCGGAGGCGGGATTGAACCGTCGTCCTCCCGAATGCGAGCCCAGTGTCTAACCACTGAGCCACCTCGCTCTGTCCCAAACCTTCGGGACACCAGCTGTAGTGGTTTGTTTGTTCGTCGCTAGACAGCACCGCGCCATGCCCCGGTGCTCTCTACGATGGTTCGCTCGCGCCCTCCACGAGTCCACCACCCGGTTCCGCTCCGGCATGTCACGTGTTGTCTACTGACTTGTCCGCTGCTCGCTGTGCTTCCTCCTCCACCTTTCGCGTGCCACTCCACTCACTCATACCCAGTCCTCAATTATAATAGTAATAAAATCTTAAACTATTCTTTCTCCAAATTACTGGCAAATTCGGATACCAGCGATGGAGGTGGATAGTGATGATGTATCATTCACTCCAAATTAGACCACAAAGGCTCAATAGCATTGAGATATGGTGACTGTTGTTGACAAGGGACGTGCGCCAGTTTACTCTCGTGCTCACAAAACCAGTCCTGGATGATGTGAGCTGGGTGAACTGAGACCTCGGAACACAGTATCACTACTGGGGAACTAACATGCTATCACGGAATGGACTTAATCAGCAGAAATTTTCACACAATCCTTGACAGTATTGTCACCTTACAGAGTAACCATGAGGCCCATGGCAGTCCAAATCATGACAATTTTTTAATCTCGCAACGTTAACTCCGCCAGAACATGGAAGCAAGGCTGATCCGACCAAATGACATTCTTCTATTGCTCCGTAGTCCAGGTTTTATGGTTTCGGTACCATGATTTTCTTTTACGGGCATTTGCACCGCGGATGAGTTTTGAAATTCCATCTCGCCTTGGAACAGCGTACTTGCGGAGCTACCTTCATGTTGTTTTGGTACTAATAGCGTTAGCGAGTGTGACAGTTCTGCAGTGATTTTATCAGCTTGCGTCCTCTTATTTTTCGTCACAATCTTCTTCAGTAGCCTGTCCGCCACGATCACTAAACACGCACTTTCGTCCGCGTCCTGACACAGCGGATGATGTTTTTCCTCTTTCTCTGTATGCATCATAAATCTTCGATACAGCGCCTCTTGAAACACCTAACACTTCGGCTACGTTGGTTACAGAAACACCCTCCATTCGAGAACTAACAAATCACCCACGTTCGAATGCACTGAACTCCCAGATAATGCACTCACTACTACACATAACGCTATTCTGACCACGACTGACACTTAAAACGTATTGAGGACAGTCCACAGATGTCGTCTGTGGTCAAATACAACATCACGGTGAAGCATCCTGGACTCACATTCGGGAGAATGATGGTTCACACCAGCGTCCTGCGATCCTGATTTCGGTTTTCCGTGATATACCCTAATCGCTTCAGGCAAATACCCGGATGGTTCCTTTGAAAAGGCACGGTCGATTTCTTTCCCCATCCTTCTCCATCCTTCCCTTGTCCGATCGGACTGATGACCTCGCTGTTTGCCGGTTGGTGTGGCCGTGCGGTTCTAGGCGCTTCAGTCTGGAACCGCGTGACCGCTACGGTCGCAGGTTCGAATCCTGCCTCGGGCATGGATGTGTGTGATGTCCTTAGGTTAGTTAGGTTTAAGTAGTTCTAAGTTCTAGGCGACTGATGACCAAAGATGTTGAGTCCCATAGTGCTCAGAGCCATTTGAACCTCGGTGTTTGGTCTCCTCCCACAGACCAACCAACAAACAACAGTGCAGCCTACAGGCTTAGCTAGCGTCTGCACTTATGTTCAAGCATGCAACTCTCGTGGTGTTTCCATATGTTTGTCCAACACCCGTACATACTCCGCAAGCCATCGTATGTTGCATGGCAGAGAGTACTTTCTACCAACCATAATTTCCTTTTCCTCGTGTTCCACTCGAAAGTGGTGCGGTGTGGAAACGACCGCCCGCATGCTTCTGTTGAAGCCCTGATTTCTCTTACCTTCGTTTCGCAGTCCTTAGACCAGATGTCTGTTCGTGACACGTTCGTGACCTTAGAGTCATTCTGCATTATTTTGCTAACGCTGGTTCTATAAAATTTCCTCACAGTATTTCGCGAAAAGAATTTGTGGTTCCCTCCATTAATTCCTAAATGAATTAGCGGAGCATACTGGCGTGTTGATGGAACCTACCGGTAAAAAATACATCAGATGACTTAAAAAAATAAGTTCCGCTTGTCGTCTCACGCTAAGACCATTGCGCAGCAAACGTGGGACATTGTCAGAAGTGAGTATATGTTCCGGGTTTCCTGCAGACACAGTGCTTCTGGGGTGCCGATAACAAGGGAATTATAGTGTGGGAGTGGAATGGCACTATAACTGGAAACGTACTTCAACGCTCAATTACGCGTGGTAGTAGGTTTCTTGTAGGCAGAGCGTCTAAATATTACAAAGATTCAACGTGGTGGTATATGGGCCAAGCGCAATGTCGGCTGCAGCCGTAGTGAATCGGTGCCAACAGTCTGACCAAGGCCCCACTGACGTGGATGATGCTGATCGTGAAGGAAGGCCATCGAGCCTCGGGCATGGATGTATGTGATGCCCTTAGGTTAGATAGGTTTAATTAGTACAAAGTTCTAGGGGAGTGATGACCACAGTAGTTAAGTCCCATAGTGCTCAGAGCCAATTTGAAGGCCATCGACATCGCACGCGGACAACAGTGTCTACGAAATGGAGGAACTGATTCGCAGCAGTCGTAGAATTTCGACCATGAGGACTTTCACACAGCTGTTTTCGAATGTCTACGTGACCAAGTAGCAGGTTTCTATTATCGAGACAGGGAATGTGGTTGGAAGAACGTTCCGATCGTTGTTTACACAGACGTAGTGACTGTGTTGAAAAATAGTGTCATATATCTGCTTCACTTTGAAGTGCAGTGCACCGTTCAAAATAAGTTACTAGGCCTACAATAATGTGTAACTTTCTTTTTGAATGAATTTTTTCATCGTGAGAGTGCTAAAGAGCGATCTGTTTCAATTGTTAAAAACCATTCAAAAGCCAAGATCGCACTAATTATTTTTTGTTCAATACAACCGGTTTGAACAGTCTTATCTGTCATCTTCAGGTCTTAAACATCTTTTTGCAGTAAAACGTGTTCATTTTACGCTGAACCTCATGCGCAATACGTGATGTCGGTAAAACGCAACACATTATAAACGTCTTTCATCCCCAAAAGCCCGCGCGAGGTAGCCGTGCGGTCTAGGGCGCCTTGGCACGCTCAGTGCGTGTCCCCCGCGGCGGAGGTTCGACTCTTCCCTCGGGCATGGGTGTGTGTGTTGTCCTTAGTGTAAGTTAGTTTACGCTAGATTACGTAGTGTGTAAGCTTAGGGACCTATGACCTCAGCAGTTTGGTCCCTTAGGATCTTACCACAAATTTCCAAATTGTTCCATCCCTAAAATATTTAAAAACGCACAGCAACTTGTCCAAAATGCCATGTCCATATAAATATTGTTCAAAGATGCTTGTTATATGATACCAATGCGGTACACAATAGCGCATCTGTTTACGTAAGCTGGACACATACTAAACAGTGCGAATCAACTTTAACTGGAATAGCAGTCGTACCTTACACGCAGTTTAAAGTGTATTCGCTCTGTTTAGTACGTGACCAGCATATGTAAACATATGTGCTATTCTGAACCATATCGGTATCATGTAACATGCATCTGTGAGCAACACGTTTTTGGACATGACCTTTTAGACAAGATGCTGTGTGTTTTTAAATATTTTAACGATGACAGACGTTTATAATGTGCTTGAATTTCATCCATGTAACATATTGTACATGAGGTTCAGCGAAAAATGAACATGTTTTACTACAAAAAAAATATTTAGGACCTGAAAAAAGTAGTAGAGATGGTTCAAATCGGTTGTCTTAATCAAAAAATATTTCTTTTTGAATTCCCCTTGCAGCAGCATGCCACTGAATTGCTTCGATGTCTGCCTTTAATCTGACGTTGTGGGGGGCCTAAACACTCAGCTAGTGATCCAGAATAGGAGGTCTAGCAAGTACCTGGCCTGATTTATAACGAGCTAGTCCTTCGCAGAATTTTCCCAGTAAAACTACGTTGGCCATTCATCTTCCCTCCAACCGGCATAATGTAATATTTGAATTTCATGTCGCTCTGCAGTCGTTATTCGTTGATATTTCTTCGTCGTCACGGTGTCAAAGAGCACACCACTAGTACTGTATTCGATCAAAAGTGATTTTCCGATTCAGCCGCATTAAGTTACATTTTTCCACATTTTGAGTAGGCTGCAGCTCATGTTTTCATGCTCAAGAAATGAGCGTAGCGTAGCAGATGCTGGAATCCACAGAGCCGTTCCAGGCAAGATCCTAGTGGAGGTGCATTGCCGTTGCCTCCCCCTGACCTGTCATGAAGTGTCAAGTGTGTATTTATGTCGTATAAGTGACCAAAAGATTCTTGTACAGTGTAATGTTGAGTTTGTATTGTTAAATGTGAAAGGAAGGGAGAGGACGCAACTCGGCGCCAACGCAAGATCTAATCCACAGAATGGACAGCCAAGCTTAATGTCCCTATCCGGCTGACAGATCCCCATCGACAGTGTGACACCTCCCGCACAGCATAAGGCACTGCGGGGAAAAATGGTTCAAACGGCTCTGAGCACTATGGGACTTAACATCTGCGGTCATCAGTCCCCTAGACTTAGAACTACTTAAACCTAACCAACCTAAGGACATCACACACATCCATAACCAAGGCAGGATTCGAGCCCGCGACCGTAGCAGCAGCGCGGTTAAGGACTGAAGCGCCTAGAGCCGCTCGACCACAGCGGCCGGCCACTGCGTGGAGATTTGGAATTTCATCCAGGGCACTGGCGCGAGAAAAGTTGTCACAGTCTCACGTCCCCTTACCGGCAAACTCTTGCAGTGAAAATTTCATCTGCCTCCATGACTGGATCGGCTTACATTCGCGACGAGCGCCATCGCACAAGCAAGGGCTAGCGACCTTGGCTACGGAAGCGGTAAGCTGTCGTTGGTACCCCGTAAACTCATGAAGTTGTGTACATTGCTACTGAAGCATCCTTTGGTAGCAGACGATTGATGTTACTGAAATACCTTAGCAAATGAGGAGCTGCGAGTGGCAAGGTGCAAGGACTCTGAAAACATAACACATAATCCTGAGAAAAGATTTACTAAATGAAAATTTTTGCAACCTATTGTTATAATTCCTTTTAACACGTAAATTTAACAAGCTAAGGTAAATGCCAGGAGTGGCACACAAATATTGAATACTTGAGCCACTGAAAACCATGAGGTCCTAAAGCATAACAATTTTGAGATTGCAGCATGTTTGCATATTTGCATGTTTGCATGCTCCTGAGTAGGGCACTTGTTAAAGAATCAGTAAATCGATGTTTCCCAGAAAATTTTTCTGTAAACACACTATGTGACCAAAAGTATCCGGACACCCAAAAACAAATACGTTTTTCATATTAGGTGCATTGTGCTGCCACCTACTGATATGTACTCCATATCGTTTGGCATTTACCGGCGTGACTTGTGGCTTATGAGCATCCACTCGACCATGAAATCCAAGTTTTCTCACCTCCCACCTAACTGTCATAGTACTTGCAGTGCATCCTGATGCAGTTTGGAATTCCTGTGTGATGGGTTGGATGGATGTTTGCCTATTACACGTTACGACCCTTTTAAACTGTCGGCGAGCTCTGTCAGTCAAGAGACGAGGTTGTTCTGTACGCTTTTGTACTGGACGTGTCCCTTCACTTTTCTACTTTACTATCACATCGGAAAGAGTGGGCCTAGGGATGTTTAGCAGTGTGGAAATCATAATGCACGGCCTGTGGAGGAGCGGTTACACGACAATAACGTCTCTGTAACGGACTGTCCTGCACGGGGTCCTGATCTGCATCATATAGAGCACCTTTGGGATGTTTTGGAATGCTGACTTCGTGCCAGGCCTCACCGACCGACATCGATAACCCTCCTCAGTGGAGCACTCCGTGAATAATGGGCTGCCATTCCCCAAGAAACCTTCCAGCACGTAATTGAACATATGCCTGAGAGATTGGAAGCTGTCATCAAGACTAAGGTTGGGCCAACACCATATTGTATTCCGGTATCACCGATGGAGAGCGTCACGTACTTGTAAAGCGCTTTCAGCCAGGTTTCCGGAAACTTTCGATCACATAGTGTAGGCGGCAAATATCTCCCCGATATATCGATAGTAAAATAGCAATATCGAGTGACCATATTACTATTTTACATTACATGTTTTTCACAATTTTCGTTAAATATTTAAAGCTGTTCTTTTGAAATTGTTTTAGAACGTAATTTTACTATCTCTGTGTGATGGAGTCGTACTGCTTGTTGAGCTTTCATCACATCCAATCTTTCCCTTCGAAGGTGTGATGCAAGTATAGGTGGCACAACAAAAGTCAGATTGTATTCGGGCGTGACGGTGTGAATGGAATAACATTTCCGATGTGAAGAAATAGCGCAACAGTTGCGTTAAAAACAATTTTAAAGGCCATTAGTGTACTACTTCTTCACATCGGCATTTTTCAAAAATGTACAAAAATCTGAATAACATGACTGGTCGTTGCTGTGGGCGGGGACGTGTGAGGGAAAAAGCTGACTCAACCGGCGCAACATCACACAATTTTGACGCATCTGTTAGATCGCTGGCTTTTGCACATATGGATAAACTGGGAAGTCAGCATGAAATGTTCCGGCCAAATCCGGTATGTGACGAAACCGAACGACAGAGCCATCGGACACTTTTTATTATGGCACTTACACGCTGTTACTATTGTTAGCCAACTGGTTATCCTCAAGGGTGAACGTGCGTCGTTTTTCTTCCAGTTCTTGCTCCAAGGAGGATAAGCATACTGCTAGCTTGTTGATGTACAGAATAAATCAATTCCGGCTGGGGTGACCGAGCGGTTCTAGGCGCTACAGTCTGGAACCGGGCGACCGCTACGCTCGCAGGTTCAAAATCCTGCCTCGGGCATGCATGTGTGTGATGTCCTTAGGTTAGTTAGATTTCAGTAGTTCTAAGTTCTAGGGGACTGATGACCTCAGAAGTTAAGGCCCATAGTGCTCAGAGCCATTTTTGAATAAATCAGTACTTAAATATACAGCTCTAAAACCTGCAGTGTGTTTACAATGTGCATCCGATATTTTTAAAGGCCGGTACGTCGGCATTTTACCGTCGATATACTGACACTTTTCTCGATGTACCCAGAGATGATGATGCACACAGGGAAAAACGTTTTGCATCACCTCGGTTCCGAGAGTTCCGAAACCTATACAGAAAACTGGAATAGAGATCAACATAAACATCATTTCCGCTTTTTTACTGATCAAGAAAACCACACATTGCATGTTTTACCACCATACAGCGAGACCTTCAGATGTGGTGGTCCCTATTGCTGTACACATCGGTACGTCTAATACCCAGTAGCACGTCCTCTTGAACTGATGTATGCCTGTATTCGTCGTGGCGTACTATCCACAAGTTCATCAAGGCACTGTTGGTCCTTGATGTCCCACTCCTCGACGGCGTTTCGGCGTACACCCCTCAGAGTGTTTAGTGGGTCACGTCGTCCATAAAAAGCCCTTTTCAATCTATCCCAGGCATGTTCGATAGAGTTCATGTCTGGAGACCATGCTGGCCATTCTAGTCGAGCGACGTCGTTATCCTGAAGGACGTCATTCACAAGATGTGCACGATTGAGGCGCGAATTGTCGTCCACGAAGAAGAATGCCTCGCCAATGTGCTGCCGATATGGTGGCGCTATCGGTTGGAGGATGGCTTTCACGTATCGTACAGCCGTTACGGCGCCTTCCATGAGCACCAGCGGCGTACGTCGGGCCCACATAATGCCACCCCAAAACAGAAGGGAACCTCCACCTTGCTTCACTCGCTGGACAGTGTGCCTATGGCGTTCAGCCTGACCGGGTTGCCTCGAAACAAGTCGTCGGCGATTGTCTGGTTGAAGGCATCGGCGAAGAGAACGTAATGCCAATCTTGAGCGGTTCATTCGGCATGCTGTTGGGCCCATCTGTATCGCGCTGCATGGTGTCGTGGTTGCAAAGATTGACCTCGTCATGGACGTCGGGAATGAAGTTGTGCATGATGCAGCCTGTCGCGCAACAGTTTGAGACTTAACACGATTTCCTGTGGCTGCACGATAAGCATTTATTCAACATGATGGTCTTGCTGTCAGGGTTCCTCTGAGCAATTATCCGTAGTTAGCGGTTATCCGCTGCAGTAGTTGCCCTTGGGAGGCCTGGACGAGGCATGTCATCGACAGTTCCTGTCTCTCTGTATCCCCTCCATGTCCGAACAACATCGCTTTGATTCACTCCGAAACGCCTGGACACTTCCCTTGTTGAAAGCCCACCCTGGCACAAAGTAACAATGCGGACGTATTGAACCGCGGTATTGACCGTTTAGGCATGGTTGAACTACAGACTACACGAGCCGTGTGCAGCCTTCCTGGTGGAATGAATGGAACTGATCAGCTGTCGGCCCCCTCCTTCTAATAGGCGCTGCTCATGCGTGGCTGTTTACATCTATGGGAGGGTTTAGTGACATCTCTGAACAGTCAAAGAGACCGTGTCTGTGATATAGTATCCACAATCTGCATTTGTCTTCAGGAGCTTTGGGAACCGGGGTGATGGAAAACTTTTTCTGATGTGTGTATTTCAGCTTCCAAATCGATATATCGGTTTTCCGAAGTATTTAAAAGTATCAAAGCCCTACTCGTGGCATCTTTTGATCTAATGGTGAACTAGCTTTATCTATATCTGTAGCCTCACACCGCATATATAGACCCAAAATACAAATCATATTCTGTTGCTCTACGTTGTTCGGTTGTTATCTAGGGCTGACAACATAATTTAGTGTCTACATCATGCACATAGTCATTAAACTTCATTGTCAGTGTATCAGCAGTTTAATGTGAACCTCAAGCTGCAGAATTTCCTTAATGGATGATAACGCAGATCACCAAATATTGCAATTCGTCTTAATTAAAACGGTTCAAATGGCTCTGAGCACTATGGGACTTAACATCTATGGTCATCAGTCCCCTATAACTACTTAAACCTAACTAACCTAAGGACAGCACACAACACCCAGTCATCACGAGGCAGAGAAAATCCCTGACCCCGCCGGGAATCGAACCCGGGAACCCGGGCGTGGAAAGCGAGAACGCTACCGCACGACCACGAGCTGCGGACTGGTCTTAATTATGTGTGTGGTGTATTTAGTAAATGTTATTTCTGTTTTGATAAAAGTTTCACATTAATTACAAACTTTACAACTGTCAAATACCAAATTTTGGAATTAAAATGAATAAATATAAATATTCATATTTCATAAAATACAGTGGGTAAATTGTTTCTTCATATGATCTTTAGAATGTTGAAACTTGGGTAAAACACGACCAGTGAGATTTGTGGTTTGGCTAAAGATTAGATTTTCATAAACAGCTGTCTTTCTCAAATTTTGTTTCCATACTTTTGGCCCTTACAGTTCTCAGCGCTTCATTTACATTTTTGTACCAATTAGACATGGTAGGATATTGACTCAGATGTTTCTCTCACTATCTAAAACCAACAATACGCAAACAAGAGGCCAATCTCCAGGACTACCTTCCACCAAATCTCACTGACGTGCTCCTCAGGCATGTAAGTTGAGAGGTTAGTAAAACAAACTCACTCAATTTGATATTCAATTCCAGCTGCTGCTCGAAGCGTTCATGTCTCACATAACTGCCAGCACTTGTCCTTGGATGGCATTTGACTCCGTTCAAAGCAAAATTCCGGTGCACCAACGTCGATCAAAGTTAAACATGGGAGTTGACCACCATTAAATTTGACCGTGGAACACATCTGATTTTCAGAAGATAACTAGCGAACCAACAATGAGTTGCAATAGTTATGGAAACCGGATATTTGTGCTAATCTCCTTCTCCCCCAGCTCTATCTACTTCCTCCTCCTCCTCACTACATATCTCACTTCCTCCTCTGCTCACTCTTTGTCCATCTCCATCTTCTCCTTTCCCCCTCTCTATGTCCATTTCCCATTCCTTCGCTTCCCTCCACTCCCCCTCTTGCCTATCACCTCTTTCCCTCTCTCTCGGAGCTTGAAACCTTATTTGTTGTTGTTGGCATCGAAACGTTGGTTAAGAATTGAAGCCACTTTAAATGGACATGTAGAACGGTTGGGATCATTGGTATACAGGGTATAGGAGACCTTACTTGTTGCTGGATCTGTGGACCGAGTGAGGTAGCGCAGTGTTTACCACACTGGACTCCCATAGGGAGGAGGAGGGTTCAAATCCACATCCGGCCGTCCTGGTTTAGGTTTGCCTAAATCGCTCCAGACAAATGCTGGGAGGCTTCCTGTGAAAGGGCACAATCGATTTCCTCCCCCCTCATTGAAACATACCGTACTAGTGTTCCATCTTTAAATACCTTGATGTCCACGGGACGTTAAACCCTGAAATTGCTTGCTTCGATTTGTAGGAATAGTAACTTCAGTGACAGTGTTTTGCGTAGTTTTAATCAGTAAATGGATAGGATTACGAAGTTTCAGACAATGCAGTAGCATTATTCTAATCGTAAGTCGTAAGTACAGTTTTTCTGTTTTCTGTTAAAACCGACTGAGAGTAAGAAAATAAAAGAGCACATAGTTATGTATAAACTTTTTGTTTAAAATTATACGTAAGGAGAAAGAATATATATGAGAGAATCCATTTGTCTAATGCTTTAGAAACTCTACTATCGTAGTTCAAGGTGACTGTCAGAAAGAAAAGGAAACTACACATTTTCACAGCACAGCATTTTCTTTCTCATCGTCGGTTTTTAACAGAAAACATAATGTTACATTTGAAGAAAATTCTGTATATGGCCCTCGTCCATTTGATTGTTTATTACAGTACTGTGTAAAAATTACAAGTGAGTTGGTCAAGAATTATTCCAAACTATTGACAGAGAATCGTGTAAAAATTTGAAGTATATTAGTGAAGAACTTGGGAGATTTTTGCTGAAAGCCTTTCTCCGCCCAAGTGCATTCCAACGTTTATTACGATGTCGACTAATAATCTGAAGTAATTCGAGTAAGAACGTTCCGAGAATTTTGGTAACAATGTTAAAGAACGACTTATCTTTATATAGTGGCACAAATTAAGATGGCGACGCGCTTCGGTGTACTGAGACGGAGTCAAGGCATCGTATGCCCTACCATATACCTAATACGAACCAAGATTTAAATTGTGCCTCCGCATGTGACCACACTGCCTGTTTCCTCTAACAAGGGTACAACACCACAATCGGGTTGTTGTAATTTTATTCAATTTATGGTACGTCAGGTTAAAAACTCATATATACCTTCCCCAAAGCAATTCGATCCAACTTTAAAAAATTCTTGAGAAAGTCGACTTCTGAGTTCCCGACTATGTTTCACACACATAAAGAAGGCAGACGTTTTGCGGTAAGCAGTGTATTCAGAGATGAACTTGAAGCAGTGATAAGAACAATGATGAGTAAAATAAAAAGAGAAGTAATGCGTGCTTGCATACTCTGTGGAGAGGTGTGGATTCGATTTCAGGTAGATTCAAATTTTCAAGCAAAGATGCATGTTCTACGTGCATTTACGTGAAGCGAAAAATAGTAAAACATAGAAACAACTTTAATTTGTAGTTTCTGTAATTATGCAAATTGATTAACAGTATTATATAATAGGTCTATAATGAAGAATTTTTGTTTGCAATGAAAACTGGTTTCTTGTCTATACTATACAGTAAGAAAAAAAAGACGTAAATTTTTCATAAAAACTACTGTTATATATGTTAACTAGCATATATTTGATGACTTTTTTATTTAAATGACAGGTATTCGAACCTAGTGGAAAGAAACAAAAGAAGATAATTATCGATACGAGACTGTACATTCTTTTATACTGCAGCCGTCACTTCTATTAATTTCAAGAGCTGATGCATTCCTATCGGCCAATTCGCGAAGCATATCTGTCTCGGATATCGAAAAATACGGTGCTCATCTCTCATTTTCCATTTTGCGAGAACATAAATGAACGAAGTAATAGCGAGATATAAGCACACTTCTGATTGTTGATCACAGTGAGACATGTGACAATGACGTCGTTCACGAGTGATTGTCTAGAAAACTTATATGTATAGGCGGCTGTGTGCAAATTGTGCTAGCTGATGCGAATCGCTTTTAACGTCCGAATGCCCCAAATTCGGTCATTAAGCAAGGTAACCACGGTCCCGAGATCACGGCTGAAACCGCCTTTAAAATGTTTCTGCGGTGCATCAACGTTAATCGCCAGTCAGAAGACGGCCGACATCAAATGGTGCATTTGACTACAGTTAACACCCTGTATTGCAATGGAAGACACCCTGGAGATGCAAGCATGTTAATAGAGCTATGAATTTTTACATTGCCTCTTATAAAATTTACTTTTATACACAATTGCTGGTGAGTAACGTCATTTGCACTTGCTCACACTTTCATCAACAAGCAGAAGTGTGTGTCTCGCTACTAGTCCGTTCACTTGTGTTAATCGGAATGGCAAACAAAAGAAGAGCACCAAACTTTTCGACGTACAAGGTAGATATATTCCCCCAATTAGTCGGTGCGGATGCATCACTTCTCGAAACTAAAAGAACTGACGGCTTAAGTGTAAAAGAAGAAATCTGCAGTGTTCGTTTCGATCATTATTTGATTTCGTTTTTTCCATTCACTTCGAATACCTACACCATTTAAATACAAATATCATGAAATATATGCTAATTAACACATCTAATTGCCATTTTATTGAAAAATGCATGTCTTGTCATCGCTAACTATGTACAGCATAGAAAAGTCCCATTTCATTGCAAATAAAAATTCTTGATTATCATTCTTTTATAGATGATTTTTAATCAAGATGGTATAATTAAAAAAAACTAAAAATTGTTTTTTTTCCTATCGTATCTAGATTTGAATCCGCCTGGTATCAAACACACGTCTCCCATGTGGCGGGCAAGCGTGCTATCACTAAGCCATACGGCTTGTTGAAACAAAAAGCTACCTTCCTTATTGTAGAATATTAAACGTGGTTGGACAACTTAGGAGTCGATTTTCTCGGGAATTTTGGGAGCTGCATGGTTCTTCATTTGGAGAGGTATATTTCAGTTTTGAACATCATTTACCATAAACATAAAAAATTACCAAAACGCATTTCTATTCTAGTTACTTTGGTAGAGATAAAAAGGCACAATCTAATTCTACTCCTGGTAAGTTTGATTCATAAATTAATAACCTTTCTTGGTTTATCGCAAGCATAGGTTAAATTAGATGCAGCTTTTGTTCCGTAGACCCAGAAATGACACGATTTTCGGAGGTGTGGAACACTGTAATATTTCTGGCTTAGTCAGCCATCATATTAGGCTCCAAGAAGCTGTTCCGAGCGCAGTGGAGATGCAAGAAGTATATAGATGACGAAATGTCGTGTGAGGTAGCTGTGACAGATGTTAGATTCCCGTGAGAAAGACCGCCTGCATAATGCTACTGCTGCCGCGCGAGATTAGCCGAGCGGTCTCAGGCGCTTTAGTCATGGACTGTGCGACTGGTCCCGGCGTAGGTTCGAGTCCTCCCTTGGGCATGGGTGTGTGTGTTTGTCCTTAGGATAATTTAGGTTAAGTAGTGTGTAAACTTAGGGACTGATGACCTTAGCAGTTAAGTCCATAAAATTTCACACACACACAATGCTACTGCTCTGTGATTGGATGCTGTGTTCGGAGAAAGGGCGCCAAAACGTTTAAGTATAGTTATTATTATTAGTTAAACTACTCATTGGAATGACTTCACTTTTTAATACAAATATCTCTCAACAGCTGACTATCAATCAGTCATTTTAGAATTATTAAAAACAATTTAAATCAAAAACAAAAGACTGACGAAATTACAGACGAAGCACTTCAGAAGCTTTCGGGTCACGCCTTTTCTGGTATGGCGCGCGCAGTGTTTCGGGCTGTTCATCACTCTGGATTAGGTAGTTGAGAAGAACAGACATGTTGTCTGTGGCAGGATGTGTTTCCAATTTTTATTTAAGTTCCCGTTCGTTACTCTGGATTAGGCAGTCGAGAAGAACAGACATGTTGACTGTCGTAGGATGTGTTTCCAACTTTTATTTAAGTTCCTGTTCGTCACTCTGGATTAGGCAGTCGAGATGTACAGTCATGTTGTCTGTGGCAGGATGTGTTTGCCAGTATTCAGTATTAGAAGATTCTCTCCAGTAGTCATGAGCCACAAAAACGTGCCACAAATAGCGTAAAGATACATTTTCGTAAACATTGTGTTTGATCATGAACTTTGCTGTATCATAAGGTGTTATATTAAGATCATGTGTTCTTCTCGTGTGGCTATATTAAAATACGCGAGTGGCATCCCAAAGAAGTGATGCATTATTTCAGAACAGAATCTCGCTAAAAGACAGTTTCAGCCTCAAGATACAGAACCTACGACCTGCGTGCAGATTTCTGCGCTGTGGACATCAACTCGAAGACAGCAGGTTAGTGAACTATAACAGAAACTTCGTATTCCACACAGTGCAGTGGAAACAACTAGGCGCCTCACGTGTACTGCATGCACAGAACCACTGTGCTCAGTGACACGTCATCTGCAGTAGTGCACAGGAGGTAAAGGAGGATGATCGTTATCAACACCAACAATCAATTCATTCTTCCCTTCTTGCCGTAACGCGTCAGAAAGTATAACATAAAAAACGTAACTAATCTTGACTTTGGAAACCAAGTACTGTCGATACTGAAATCCGACAAACGTTTTTACTTAAGCTGGTCTTGTAGGATACGATACACAATGCCATTTCGAAGCCGACCGCGGTGGCCGTGCGGTTCTAGGCGCTACAGTCCGGAACCGCGGGACTTCTACGGTCGCAGGTTCGAATCCTGCCTCGGGCATGGATGTGTGTGATGTACTTAGGTTAGTTAGGTTTAAGTAGTTCTAAGCTCTATGGGACTGATGACCTAAGATGTTAAGTCCCATAGTGCTCAGAGCCATTTGAACCATTTTTTGCCATTTCATTGCAAATAAAAATTCTGAATTGTCACTGTTTTATAGATGATTGGTAATGAAGATGGTGTAATTTGAAAAATAAAATTGTAAACAGCCGACCAGTTGCAATGGATAAAGAATTCTTTACCTAGGTTTCGACAAATGTAAATTTGTCCTCTTCAGAAGGTGGCAATTTTACATTAGTAAGGACTAATGTACCATCGCCGTTTTTACAAATGTCGGCATAGATCCATTTGTCAAAATTAAAATATAGCCCTAGAATTAGGGTTTGTCACGTAAATATAAATTAGTACTAATTCTAGGGCTATATTTTAATTTTGACAAATGGATCTATGCCGCCATTTGTAAAAACGGCGATGGTACATTAGTCCTTACCAACGTAAATTTGCCACCTTCTGAAGAAGACAAATTTACATTTGTCGAAACCTAGGTAAAGAATTCTTTATCCATTGCAACTGGTCGGCTGTTTATAATTTTATTACGTGGATCTGTTGCTGTTGTGCAGCTATGTTTAAAATACTAATTTAAAAAACTTAAATTCGGTTTTTTCCTATCTTTTCTAGATGTGAGTCCACCTGGAATCAAACACACCGCTCCCATGCGGCGAGCAAGCACGCCATCACTAAGCCATACGACCAGTGAGTCTGGCCCAGTATATGGAAACGCGCCGTCATTTTAATGCGTACTCTTATAAAAGCACAGTCATCTCACGAAAACTGGCCGTGAGCTGCAGTCAAACTTAACTGCAGTCGTCTCCTTCGTTTAACTTTAATTGCGATCGGTGCAACAGAATTTTGCGTTGATCGGAGTTAAATGCTGCCTTCGTGCTGTTGACTTTTAATCGAGGTTCGTCGTGCACTCGGCCGTAATTCGGCGCAACACAGATAGCGCCTGGCCTGTGGCGGGACACGAAAGAGACGGTTGCTCGTTTACGGGCAAAGAGGTTACATCGCGATGGAAACACCGCATGGCGAAGTTATAAAACAACATGTCGGCTTTTCGCGATCGTACCATCGCAAGGTGCACAAAATTCTAGATTCTTGAACAACGGGGGATTAAAAATTCATCGCCTCATGTTCTCCCAGGACTCCTGGAGCAATGGAGTGCAGTGGTGCACCTGGTGAGATACTTGTTGCGACATTTGCGGTGGCAGCAGCTGGCCAGCCAGTGGCTGGCGACTCTGCGCGGCAGAGAGTGCAGCGGCCGCATTTGTATGCCGGGAGGAGAGCCGACCTCCGGGGTGGCCCTGCACGACGCAGTGCGGCCGGCGGGCGACACGTCCCCTGGCGCCGCAGTCTGCCCCCCCCCCCCCCCCCCACCACCACTACATTCTACACTCCCGGCGATCAGCTGCTCGCCGAGATACAAGTCGCCGAATTATGCTATGAGTGGAGAACGTGACCGGAAAGGGAAACCGCCACCTCTCACCAATTCAGATTATCCCGCGTACAGTGCTGCGTATGGCCTTCGCTAGGCGGCTGCACTGAGTCAACGATCAATAAAGAAGACGTCGATGGCTTCCTTGTTGTGAATGATATAATCATGGAGTTCAGAGACTAAACAGCGAAAAAATTTTCTGCTTTGTGTTTTGAGTCATCTCTCTTTTTACTGGTTTGTTGGAGTATGCCCCGAATCCCTCTCCTGTGCCATCTTCTTCATCTGTATTGCCAACGTTTCCTCTACATTGTTTTCCATAGTTGGTAAACTGTATGCCGGACCGAGACTCGAACTCGGGACTTTGCCTTTCGCGGGCAAGTGGTCTGCCTTTTTTTTTTTTTTTTTTTTTTTTTTTTTTTTTTTTTTTTTTTTTTTTTTTTTTTCGTTGTGTTTGGTCGTTGCAAGACATTCTCTTCAAGTTCAGTGGTTGATCCTTCCACTCAGTTTTTTTTATTGCAGAGTCCAACCGGCTGTCTGACCGAACACGCAGAGCTACCGTGCCGGCATCCATCTGAGCAACCAAAGCACGACTCTCGCGCTCTCCTCACAGCTTCACTTCTGCCAGTACCTCGTCTCCTACCTTCCAAACTTTACAGAAGCTCTCCTGCGAACCTTGCAGAACTAGCACTCCTGAAAGAGACATGGCTTAGCCACAACCTAGGAGATGTTACCAGAACGAGATTTTCACTCTGCTGCAGAGTGAAATCTCATTCTGGATTCCTTAGATCTTATCTTACCAGTCAATCCGATTTTCATCATTGTATTGCGCCGTATGCATAAAACTGCGATTCTCTTTTCTACAAAGTTGCATTCATTACCTCGAGAAAATTAAAAAAAAATTAATATTATGAACTAAACGTTGAAACTGAATATTTCACATAATGTGTTGATACAGAAGGACATGTGGGGCAAATGTTTGTAAAAAGCTTATATTTTGAATGAAAAAAAAGGCCCATTCCAACAATCCCTGGTGGCACTATTTCTCAAAAGATTACACAGTCATCTCTAATATGTCAACACTGGATTTTACAGTTCATTCGTGACTCTTTCTCGAAGACGTTCCTTTTTTTCCTTTTTTTCTTACGTGAATGTATTGGCATGAATGTGTTCTATGTTGAAGATAGCCTTGATGTTAATTCGAATAAATTTATGGCTAGAATCGAAGTTTACGAGGAACAGGCTGGCCGAGGACGTCTTAATAATAATAGGTTGCCGAATGAACATTCTGGGGTGATGCTGGTTCGATTGGGAAAATATTCAGCAGTCAGCAACCACCTGTTCGGTTTATTAGTTTATATTTCAAACTATAGTTTATTTTTCAAACTATTATAAACTATGATGCTGTAAACTCCCAGAACAATTTTAATCGTCTTAACAAAGGTCGTGGAAGACTGTGTACTTTTGACTACGCCTTTGGTTGTAGTTCTTCTGTAAAGTTTGAACCAAAGTGTTTGTGAACTGAAACCAATGGTTTGATCTAGGAAGTTTATGGATATGTTGGCTATGTCCATTGTGAACTGAATATTTTTACCTTGACTGTTTAAGTTATGAAAAAAAAGTGTTGAGCTTCCTTGTACTGCCTCACCACAACACAGTACATCACCTGCATATTTAAACCAATATTTAATATTTGCAGTCAAAAGTTCTTTATTCGAAAAATTGTTGCTCATAGTAGACCACGAATATTTCAACTAAAAATAGACCAAGAACGGACCCTATATCCACTTCATTTAGGTGTCTATACAAAGTTCCTTGGAACTGGAAATAGTTCCGCGCTGTGCATTGCAGTTATATCGATATTCTTTCTGTAGAATCTGTCTATACAGTAACGTCTTAGGGTGAGTATCCCGAGAAGGTCAGGCCTATACAAGGCGCTTGCCGCCCTGGTTGGATTCAGTTTTCGGCGTCGCATTTCAGCGGTTTGTAATAATGAATCTTGCCGAGCGTGACGCACTGCGGCTGCCGAACTACAAGAGGAAATGGGCGTGCTGGCTGGAGGCTTTCCAAGTGTAGTACGCATTAGGCCAAGTGTCAGGATCAATTAAAAACAGTTGTTGGTTGCACTGGTGCACTGGCTGTGGAAGCGTGCAGGGTCCACCTTGCTTAACACGGGCAGATATAAGAAGCAAGCGAATTTGGTCAGCAAACTTCTGAACATTTGTTCAAGATAGGCTTGTGTACTGAGAAGCACGCCTGTGGCTGCGCGAGTTTACTGGGCTACTTGTTTCGGTAAGTTTAGGCGAGGGTCGTTGCAGATATTTTTTGCTCTCTGTATGTGACAGCACAAATTGGAGAACTGGAATTTTCTGTAGTTTTCTGAAGGTTTCTTTGCCTCTTAAAGATTTACTAGTTAAAGACTCCTTTTATTTATTCTACCTGATACTGTGAATGCACGAGAGTGAGATTGATGGGTCCCTACCCAAGACATAATTGTCGACGTTAGTAAAATAATGAATCCTGAATATCTATTCTAGTCAATTACTCTGAGTTTAAGTGAACTTCTTTAGGGCTTTCCTAAATTTTGTGGGTCATTACAAACAACTAGTTGCCCTACTTAAACTGTAGGTTCCTATTTTATTCTTTTACTGGCGTGTTTTACGCTCTTACTGGTGTAGTTGTCACATTTTGTAATCCTTTGTGTTCCCAGTGTTTCCGGCTCTATTTTGTAAAAATGGCTCTGAGCACTATGGGACTTAACTTCTGAGGTCATCAGTCCCCTAGAACGTAGAACTACTTAAACCTAATTAACCTAAGGACATCACACAAATCCATGCCCGAGGCAGGATTCGAACCTGCGACCGTAGCGGTCGCGCGGTTCCAGACTGTAGCTCCTAGAATCGCTAGGCCACTCCGGCCGGCTCTATTTTGTACATATGTCTTGCAGCCCATACACAAATACACACACACACACACACATACACACACACACACACACACACATAAAAATTTTATGTGAGGACCGCGCGGGGGGGGGGGGGGGGGGGGTGTCTCTGCTGATTGAAAATCTGAAAATCTCCAGTCCCAATTTCAAAAGAGAGACAGTCTCCAGCCGCTACCGGGCATGGAAATAATTCAGTGGTGGAAGCTGAAAATTTGTGCCGCACCAGGACTCAAACCTGGACCTCCTGATTAACGCGAGCGGTTCCCTTAACCACCTCGACCATCCGTAAATGCTTTCCGCAAGAGACTCCGGCCTTGTTTTGCATATCAAGACAGTTTGTGCAAAACAGGGCCGGAGCACATATTTTCAGCTTTCACCATATGATTATTTCGTTGCCCGATTGCGGCTGAAGTCGATCTCTCCTTTGAAACTTGGACTGGAGAATTGCAATCAAGAGACACTCCCCTGGTCCTCACATAGAATTTTTAGGTGTAGTCTAATGAGCGCCTTTCTGGATGTTGTAGTATGGCCTGTGGCCGCGTGTACTTAGCGGAAGTTGTGTGGGGCTCCACCTCCAGTACCGGTGGGCGGCGGCGACTTCTTGCTGTGTGCATTGTCAGCTTGTTACAAGGGACCTGGCTGCCCCTTTCAACAGTATTTTTTTAATTGTACACTTTGGCAGTTGTGTTATTTCGTGTTTAATTAAATCAATGCAGTCCAGGCCAAAGTAAATAAAAATTTTCAATCTTTATGTCTATGACGTTTATTTGATCGCCCACCACTTTCGCTCCCACCTCCTCACTCACTACCTTTCAAGCATGTGTGAGTGACTAGTCTAAAATCGTTCGATTCCACGTGGTTCACATTAGACCTATCCATCACCTCTGTTAATATATCAGCATCTTCTCCTACTAGTATGTTGGAAAACAAATTGCAGACTTCAAACGTACTAATTTAGGACCATACGAGATAGATCTTTAACCTTATTTACAAGGTCCTTTCAATAAGGTCAGAGATCTATCATACTGCTAAATTAGTACCTTGATGTCATACCAACACTCATCGTCCTGTAGAAATCGAACTACCTTTAGCAGACACTCATGGCCACAAATATAACTGGATAACATTCCGAAGTTGAAAGGATAATTTCACAACTAACTGGAGAAAGTGGAATTTATAGTTATCTACTAGATTCTGACTAGTCCGCCTTGTTATCAAACACTGCTTCCAGCTAGCTGACGTTTCCACGAACTAAAGAGAGACCTCTGTCCACCTACTAAAGGCTCTGAGCACTATGGGACTTAACATCTATGGTCATCAGTCCCCTAGAACTTAGAACTACTTAAACCTAACTAACCTAAGGACAGCACATAAAAGCCAGTCATCACGAGGCAGAGAAAATCCCTGACCCCGCCGGGAATCTAACCAGGGAACCCGGGCGCGGGAAGCGAGAACGCTACCGCACGACCACGAGCTGCGGACCACCTACTAAATGCTCTAAGTCACTCCCTTTCTCACAGAAGGCCGCAGCTCGTGGTCGTGCGATAGCGTTCTCGCTTCCCGCGCCCGGGTTCCCGGGTTCGGTTCCCGGCGGGGTCAGGGATTTTCTCTGCCTCGTGATGCCTGGGTGTTGTGTGATGTCCTTAGTTAGGTTTAAGTAGTTCTAAGTTCTAGGGGACTGATGACCATAGCTGTGAAGTCCCATAGTGCTCAGAGCCCTTTGAACCATATTTTTGTTCTCACAGAAAAACGGAAAACTACTATAGGCCTATTGATCATTGAGAAGTATTCTTCTCTTTCCCCACTTCATAAGCGTAAAACTTAAAACCTCAGCTCCACCCCACAGGGAACATGACTCTCGACCTACATCCGTGAGGACTGCCGGCTATTTACAATTTGGCGAGTTACCAGCACCAGACCGCGAAATTATTTGAACATGCAAACCTTTCCATCAATCAGCCACTAGTCTCGAATGTAGGCTGTTCAGCTGGGCCTTTCCCGCTCAAGGAACTAGTTACCTGCCAACGCTCTGAGAAATTTCTGTTCCACAGAGTGTTAGAAAACACCGGCAATCCTGTGGAAATCACTCACCTTTGAAGACGGCAGAATAGGGCGACACCAGCATCATTTAACTGGGCTAAGACTAGCTTGTTATCTCCAGGTGGGAGAATAGTGTCCGTCGCAATAACTACCACCACTAGCCAAGTGGCGCAGCCAGCATGTGATATGTTACAAATTCTCCGTGGCGGAAACTTCGTGTGCATGAATTTGTTTAGAACCCGAACTCTGAAAAGCTTGGAAAGAGGTGAGGTCAATAATGGAGTGTTTTGTTTGCTCTGATTTGAAAGCTCCCGAAGGAAATGCGGAAGATAAAGAAGTCAGATAGCACTTCTTTCTGTACTGAGAGGTGTTACCAATACATGTTCCAAATTTTGTAGGTGTGAAGGGTTTGGCTGATTATGAAGTGAATGCGAACTGAGCAATTGCGAGCTAACAGTGCATGAAGTGTCATGAAGCAATGCAGAAAATCAGTGAATAATTATAGGTCTTGCATTATAGTTGATCACCAAAACAACACACCAACTGAAGACGAAACACTAAAACAGACCCTTTGGGTGCGCGGAAGCTAGCAGATATAGAAAATTTTAATTTGAAAAAAACTTCATGAACCTTCATTTCAGTTTTTAATTTAGGCAGCTTCACAAGTAGTAGCAAAGATTGTTATACTTAAACCTTTTTTTCATTTATTACAATGTTGTTCTGCCAAGAACCGATGGAAGATTCAGTTAACGTAAGTTGAGCCTACTTCACCAGGCTCTCCTGAACATTTAAAATCAATATGCATAACAGGAAGACGTCAGTTTCAATGCTTGAGTAATTTTGAATTTAACAACTGTAAAAGACTTTCATCATAACAGTTTGGAAGGCAGCCGGGTCAGTACAGTTCAGTCATGCAACTAGAACAGAGAACGCTTTAAACTGTAAAATAGTCACAAGATACAACTTGTTAATGCAAGCAAACATGGAGCCAAAACAAGCGTGACATCAAATAACCTGAAAACAGAGAGATTACCAAAGCAGATAGGTGATTTCATTTTAATGTGTCTCCTCCAATCAGCATCTGGCTAAACATAAGTTTTTAAACAAATAGCTTTAAGCATTGAAGTACTAAAATCATTCTTATTCTGTAGCAGAAATGGTAAATGCATTTATAATAACACTGGTAAAGCTTCAAATGTTCAGCTAACTCACATAGTTTAGCGTACAGAACTGCTTTATAAATGTTTTATTAGGATAACAATGAGTGCAACAGGTAGCGTGAGTGCAATACACTGCTTACATAATACTGTAACTCTTTACAACCACTTGCAGGAGCAATCGTGATATTAGGATTGGTGATTGAAAAAAAAAACGAAAAACAAAAGCTTTTAAAGAACTGAATACTATTTTTTCCAGCAGAATCTGGTTCGGCTAAAGAATTAAGCTTTAGTTATACCACAAATATGCCAATGCATTGAACACATGCGATGTTCACCTTTCTGAGTGCAACCGAATGTCTTCTTCTTCTAGTTCCGTGGTTCATCATTAGGTAACGTCTGATACTTTACGAGTTATGATTAGAAAACTTTAAGTGCGTTAGTAGTGTGTCAAAACACTATTCTCAATAAAATGATGAATATTGTAATGAGATAGTCAATCTTCAATAGTTATACTTACTCACTACAAGGCAGAATTCTTAGTTTATAATCATTTCCTGCTTTGAATACCTACAAGCACTCCGTCTTCAGGCCACAAGTGGCCCATCGGGACCATCCGACCGCCGTGTCAACCTCAGGTGAGGATGCGGATAGGAGGGGCGCGTGGTCAGCACACCGCTCTCCCGGTCGTTATGATGGTTTTCTTTCACCGGATCCGCTACTATTCGGTCGAGTAGCTCCTCAATTGGCATCACGAGGCTGAGTGCACCCCGAAAAATGGCAACAGCGCATGGCGGCTGGATGGTTACCCATCCAAGCGCCGGCCACGCCCGACAGTGCTCAACTTCGTTGATCTCACGGGAATCGGTGTATCAACTGCGGCAAGGCCGTTGCGACTCGAATACCTACAAGATAGACGGTAATGGCTATAATGCTGTTGTAACATTACTTCGTAGCTTGCAACATAAACATTATAGTTCCGAATGTGTAATTTCCAATATCATAAAACATAGCTTAAATGTATATGGTAATTTTTTGCTTAATCATTGAATTCTACGTAGGCCGAACTTCAATACATATTGTACTCAGATTAAAACCACTTTGCGACTGGCAGATTGCAGGGGCGGGAAAACAGCGTTCTCGGCATGTAGCTACCCGTGTTACACAAGGCTGTGCCGGTAGCTACGAAACTGGCAACCTGGCGAGCATGTGGCGCTCAGAAAAAAACTGTGATTGGCTGGCGCCCGGCACCTACCACTCGACCCGCTGAAACGTCAATCACAAAGTAATTTTAATCGGAGTATGGCTTCATGGTAAAATACGGGGGTTGCCCAGAAACTAATGCACCACATTTTCTTCTTCAACAAATCTTTATTGAACACAGTGAGAATTACACACACGAAATAATGGTGTTTTATCTACACACCCTATTTTTCCACGTAATCTCCATCCCATTCTATGGCCGTCCTCCACCATGAAACAAGAGGGGAAGGGGTGCTGGGTATGCCAATGTCAGTATGAACCTTGTCCTGGTGACGGAGGCAGTGTGAATCACCTCCTCATCGTTCTAAAAATGCCTTCCACGAAGGGCTGTAGGGTGGGTGGGGTAACACTGTCCAACCCTGTTTTGCGATGTATTCAGGAGTCCTCAGAGTTGTGTAGAGCCGAGCGTTATCATATAGCAGCAAAAAATCTCCTGGGTTGCTGTGGCGCTGAAGTCGCCGAAAGCGCGTGCTAGATTTTGTGAATGTGTTGACATATGCTTCTGAATTAATGAGAATCACACCGTCACCATCTCAGAGCACGATGATCACGACTGTGCCCGCGGAAGCAGTTGCTTTGAATTTTTTCTTCTGTTGTGAGTGGGAGGGGTGCCATTACATCGATTGTCGTTTAAATGGTGAACCCAGGTTTCATCATCTGTCACATTCCGGGACAAGGCCTTCGCCTCAGCTTCAAAACGTTGCAACAAATCAAGACGTTTTTTCTGTGCGATTTGTGATCCATCGTTAGACGCCGCGGAACCCGTCTTGCACACACTTTTGAATATCCAAGAGTGACAGATGCAGCGCCAACTGCCGAGTAGTCGTAATGCGTCTGTATTCCTGAATAACGTCATCAGCTCGCTACAACATATCAGGTGTGACAGCCATGGATGGTCTCCCCGATCGCTGCAAATCGTGGAGCTCCACCGATCCGCCTTCTGATGTCGTCACCCTCCGTGCCCAGCGACTAACTCTACTTCTGTCGGCAGCAGCTGCTCCATAGGCTTTGCACAAGCGTTTGAGAACATTCCCCACCGTTTCCTTCTCTGCAGTGAGAAACGCAATGACGGCACGTTGCTCGTAACGTATATCTTTTTTTTTTCATTTTTTTTTTCATGAGTCTACTGACTGGTTTGATGCGGCCCGCCACGAATTCCTTTCCTGTGCTAACCTCTTCATCTCAGAGTAACACTTGCAACATACGACCTCAATTATTTGCTTGACGTATTCCAATCTCTGTCTTCCTCCACAGTTTTTGCCCTCTACAGCTCCCTCTAGTACCATGGAAGTCATTCCCTCATGTCTTAGCAGATGTCCTATCATCCTGTCCCCTCTCCTTATCAGTGTTTTCCACATATTCCTTTCCTCTCCGATTCTGCGTAGAACCTCCTCATTCCTTACCTAATTTTCAACATTCGTCTATAGCACCACATCTCAAATGCTTAGATTCTCTTCTGTTCCGGTTTTCCAACAGTCCATGTTTCACTACCATACAATGCTGTACTCCAGACGTACATCCTCATAAATTTCTTCCTCAAATTAAGGCCGGTATTTGATATTAGTAGACTTATCTTGGCCAGAAATGCCTTTTTTTGCCATAGCGAGTCTGCTTTTGATGTCCTCCTTGCTCCGTCCGTCATTGGTTATTTTACTGCCTAGGTAGCAAAATGCCTTAACTTCATTGACTTCGTGACCATCAATCCTGATGTTAAGTTTCTCGCTCTTCTCGTTTCTACTACTTCTCATTACCTTCGTCTTTCTCCGATTTACTCTCAAACCATACTGTGTACTCATTAGACTGTTCATTCCGTTCAGCAGATCATTTAATTCTTCTTCACTTTCACTCAGGATAGCAATGTCATCAGCGAATCGTATCATTGATATCCTTTCACCTTGTATTTTAATTCCACTCCTGAACCTTTCTTTTATTTCCATCATTGCTTCCTCGATGTACAGATTGAAGAGTAGGGGCGAAAGGCTACAGCCTTGTCTTACACCCTTCTTAATACGAGCACTTCGTTCTTGATCGTCCACTCTTATTATTCACTCTTGGTTGTTGTACATATTGTACATGACCCGTCTCTCCCTATAGCTTACCCCTACTATTTTCAGATTCTCGAACAGCTTGCACCATTTTACATTGTCGAACGCTTTTTCCAGGTCGACAAATCCTATGAAAGTGTCTTGATTTTTCTTTAGCCTTGCTTCCATTCTTAGCCGTAACGTCAGAATTGCCTATCTCGTCCCTTTACTTTTTCTAAAGCCAACCTGATCGTCACCTAGCGCATTCTCAATTTTCTTTTCCATATCTCCTACAGACGCCATTTAGAAACTGTCCTACAGGTACGCTGTCTTAGGAAGGGACGGAAACTTGACGCGCACGCTCAGGATGCTTCAAATAAGACATACGTAACGTTTCACATTCGTAGCATTGTTTTCGGATGAGAAAAAAATAAATGAATTGCATTACTTTCTGGGCAACCCTCGTACATATGAATTCTTGTTGCTTCTTACTATGTATGAATTGCATAATCCTTAGGTAATTTCCTGAAATTATACACAAGTGGCTCAGTTTATCACATCTGCGAAAGTTGCAAATTGTAAATGACGTCAAAAGGCTGCACGCAGGGTGGGGTACACCCTGCGCTGATGGGAAATCGCTCGCTCCACTACAGTCGAGCGCAAAAATCATCAAATGATGTTGAATACGCGTATCTACACTGTAGTTAGACCAGATTAATCCTCCGAGGGTAACATTCTGCAGAAACTAACCACCAGATCTGACACGTTTCTGGCGACTCAAATCGTAATCGTCACTGCGCAACTTGCAGAAATGCAATTTAACTGCGCCACTGCTAAGGGCACGCTGACATAATATCAGTCTTAAATCATTGGGGCTTAGGTGTCTGTCAGGCTGCCAATCAAAATGTCTTCATAACGCCACCGCCACTCCACGTAGGCAGGGACTGCAACGCATGTTGGTCCTCGATAACGTGCAGAGATGATCACAATCTGTAGCACTGAAACAGTCCGAAATTGGTTCATTAGACATCGATCCAAATTAAGATTATTTTGGTCTTTAATTATCATTGTTAATCATTCCCTTGAATTTTTTAGAAATTTTGGTGATGGAGAAAGACGATCAATTGCACCCACCGAATATATTTCGCAAGAACATGGCGTTACAAAAACACACGCGAAATGCAAAGGTATTAGCACTTACTTGTGTTATAATCCCACTTTTAATTGTAAATTTTCGGTGATTATCGATGGCTTAACTCATGACTTTCAAGCTGCGTACGCTCTTTTTCGGCGGTAGATGTAAGGATGTATTTGGATTGTGAACAAGAAATGGTGTGTTGACCCTATAAGAAATGATGGAACGTAATGGATATAATAAAGACGGAGAGATCGACATGTAAATCTTAACAGTAGTGACTTAACCGCAGCTTGAACATTACCACTGATAAATTTCCAGTGTGACGGAATCTAAGAGTGATCGGCAAAATGCAGCTCGAGAATAACAAAGAACAGACGTACTCTTGTAGTGTCACAGCAACAGACTGAGAATCGACGAACCACAAGCACTAAAAACGTGGTAGAGACTTCATTTACAGCTAATTTTAAGGAAAAAAGACTGCCACATTGACGCTGACTGTACACGTATTATTTCAGGAGCTACAAGCAATTAAAACCTAATGATTAATGTAATAAACAGAAATTAAGTAACTGTTATCTGAAAATTTGGACCACAGCCAAACGTATATCATAATATGCGTTACAAAATGTTAACACGTGACCAAGTCAACAGCACCGTACAGGTAATTAAGCAGCCAATAGAGGGGCACAACAATGAAATTAATTAGCTAATCATCCTTACAGCAAATTATCGCAAGCGCACAAAAAAGCAACGTGAGATACATATAACGGGATATTAAACTCATTTGTGTATTTAAGAGTATTTAAGGATGTATTAATTTAAGTGAATTAATTAAGCAAACTGTGCACGGGGCGTAAATTTAAAAGCACCAAGCAAAAGACGAGGAACAGGGCTTAAAATATCAAATGTCGCAATTAATGAACGAAAGTATTTTGCAATGTTTCCTTTGTAATTCCCTAAAGTAGAATAAATGTAATTAACCAGACTGGAGATTGCTCATATCACAGTACAAAAAATGTGATTATTTCCTGGGATGAGCTACGGATATAAACGATGGGAACCAGCTTTTCGACTTACTCGCAATTCAAAGAAATTTAAATAGACACGTCTGCCTGTACTCGCTGTTTTTTTTTTACTTGATGATACTAGCACCCGTGTCACGTAGTATATAACGCGTCATGTCAAGTAAATATGATACATGATTTCATGTCGCGAGCATGATGCGTGTCATCACGTCATCTACCACGGCATCTGTCATCCCGCACAACCCCTAGAAATTTTAGCCGACCCACAAAAACTTGTTTAGCTGTTACATGTATGCTTTTCAGCTATATGATATTATACAAGAGTTGTTCAGAAACTAAGGTGAGGTCGTGGTCGAAATGGAAACTACAGTGAAAATGTGATGAAATTTTACACTTACGTGTTGGACGGTGTCTCTAGTATTCTTTTTGATCGCTTCACGTCACTTTTTTCGCTTCTGACCACACAGTGAGCACGTAAAGAAGCCTAGGAAGAAACGTCTCCGGCCAAGAATGAGAGGCTGGTGAGAGACTTCACCTGATGTCATGCAGCCCACATGACAACTGTCATGCGTTTCCTTTTTCATGGCATTTCCCTACCGAACTCCACAGAAGCGGTGAGGATTCACCTCCAGCATTTTCGACGGGAAGTGACTGATTACGCACTAGACTGCCCGTAATTGACTCCCGATTAGTTCCATCTCTGCTCACATGCACCGCTGGCTAGGAAAATAATATTTGGGACGCACAATGTGCAGTAAACCAGCGTAGAGAATCAGCGGAAAGTACAGGTGGTTGCTTTCAATGACCATCGTATTCGAAAGATGGTACAACGATACGACAGATGTCTAAGTGGTCGAGGCCATTATGCAGAGAAGTAGCTGGAAGATACAGCTAACAGTTGCAAATGAAACATTTTCGATTTTCACAGCGGTTTCCATTTCGCTACCGATCGGAACTTACTTTCCGAATAACCCTCGTATGTTGTCAACCATGGCTGGGGAATCTCCTGGATTTTGCGCACAGGATCAGGCACTTGAGCCTATAAACTTCAAGATGCAGCTATGGTAACACCTTGCTGCTAAGAGAGCTCTCTGAGTTGGGGAAGTAGGGTTAACTTGCCAAAGAGCGCGAATATATCAAGATGTTTTGATTTAAAGGCTTTTTAAGCTATCAGAATAGTCGAAGTGCTAGTTCATTTTGTTCGTTCCCAACTTCCAATGTAGGATATTTTTGACATTAAACCGCCACAGCTTGGAAACAGATGAGAGTTTTGTTGACTCGGACGACGACGGATTCGGTATAGATTTTTCTTCTTACTGTCTTTCGAACCACGTTGCTTGTATCGTAGCAACGGGTGGAGGTTTCACAAAACAACAAGACGACCATTAATTACAGATATTTGTCTACCTCCTTAGAACTTTGATCCGATTCGCACAAGTTTGAAACACAGAAGTGTTTTAACTTCATCAGTTTACACACTGTCGTGCGAAGTGTGAACCGATCCGTACACATCGAAAGTACAGAAGTGGCGCGCTTCAAAAGCGTCCCAGAAAAACAGGTTTTTTGCACATAAAATGCAAACGAAGCAAGATATTTTTCAAACGGTTAAAACATGTCCTAGACCGAGGTACGATTCAGCGTTGCAACGAATTTGAACCATCAGTCTCGATCCCATCCGGAGTTACTTAACGGTAACTGGTCAAACACGTAAAATCCGAACAGTGCACATACAAATGGTGTCATTACCTGAACATTAATTTCAGCCCAATTAAAACGTTCTGCAAAATGAACGAAACGATTCGCGCAATGTGCATGATCACCTGCTCCGAGTCATCGTTCAGACCTTGGTTTATATAATGTAACGTAACTGCAGTATGATGTTCGAGTAACTATACAAATATCCCTGGTTCGTAGCTCTAATAGGAACCGAGCACTAAGATCTCCCCCAAATCGCTCTGTAATGATAAATTCTCAAAGTAACATTAATAATGATTTTTTTTTCGTCGGCAATGGCGGCCGAAGACGTGCGGCATAAGAAGTCACCTTCATTCTGCCAATGGCTTCGTCATGGAAGTCCGAGGAGCGGACAGACCTTCAGGGCATTCTCTTGCCCTTGAGTGAGAAACTTCCCGTAAAAGGCGGAAGAATCAGCAGTTATCAACGTCAATGGAATCAGTTGCATTTAAGATACATAACGTGAATCCTCATTGCATACGGTCTGTAACTGAAGAAGTGTCATGAAGACCGCCATTCGGATCTCCGAGAGGCGCCTGCCAAGAGGGACGTGACCATGAGAAAAATTCTGATTCAGCAACTAAAGGATAATGTTCAATGAGTCGGGGAGTGGAAAGTCAGAAGTCTGAAAGTGGTAGGGAAGCTAGAAAATCTGACGAGGGCGCACAGTGTGAGTCAGTAAAGTGAAATGGGAGAAGACAAGCATTTTTGGTCAGATGAGTATAGGATAATATTAACAGCAGCAAAAAATTGTGTAGCGGGTTTAGAATTCACTGTGAATAGTATGGTAGAACAGAGAGTAAGTTACTGTGAACAGTTCTGTGATAGGGCTGTTCTCATCATAATGACAGAAAACCAAAAGCGACAACAACAGTGCAGGTACGCATGCAGATATCACAAGCTGAAGATGGAGAGACAGAGGAACTATATGAAGATATTGAACGGATAATTCAGTAGTTGAGGCGAGATGAAAATCTTGCTGCCATTTCCATCGGTCAGTCAATCACGTACTGCGCTATGCCAGTGAGGTGGCGCACTGTCTTGCTGCCAAATAAATTTCTGAGGCTCCGCTTCCCCCAATTGTGGAAACTGATATAGTTCTAGCACATCATGGTGAGAAACACCAGGAAATTTGGCCAGGATATGGCACAAAAAACATTCAATTTATGGCAGCGTCGTTGCAACCGTGCGATCTCGTGGAGATTTGCTAACCCTCAGACGCGTACGTAATGTATGTTCACATCGCCACTTACGTGAAATGTGGATCATCACTGATGAAGAAACTATACAGAAACTCTTCTTTGTGATACATCAGCACTTCGATTGAAAATTTCTCACGTAAACAGTTGCCTGTAGGCATTGGAACTTGTAACAACCGCAGGAGATAAGGATCTTAATAGTCTTCACACAGACTTCACAGGAATTACTAGTTCACTACTAGTCTTCTGACTCGATGTTTTGGGTCCACGCGTGAAAAACTCACACTCGTTCAATATGTTCATCAGCCACACTATGTCGTTCCACATACTCTCCTTTACGCACAGATACACAAAACAAAACTATTCGAGTTGCTCTTTCATTTGATGTATTATTTATGACTGCAAGCTGAATGTATACTAGAGCAAATCAGGAAGTTTTTGCTTCTATTTTTTAGCCGAATTACGGCTATAAATGTGAAGTCAACATCCATTCACAGCGTTGTACCTTCCTTGGTTAGTGTCGGCATTATCTGCAAGCAGGTCCAACGCACGGTGCTGATGTCAGTTGTTAAAAATGTCCGTTGTGGTTCACACGATCACAGTGTTAGAGCAACGAAGTGTGATTCGTTTTCTAAGGAGCAAGGGACGAACGCCCGTGGAAAACTACAGGGAAACGCAGCCCATATATGGGAAACCTGTCTCGCTTTGAGAACTTATAGAGTATAAATATCAATGGAGAGAGCACACCCTACTGCACATGTTCTCAACATCAAACCACGCTAAAGTGGCCGACACGAAAGCAGATTCCTGCGCGAGCAGGGGCTGCGGGCTGTGATTCGCCTGCCTCTCGGCCTTGTTGCCATGTAGGTACAGTTAGCTGTGCGGTAGGTCAGAGCAGGTGAAAGCTCAGTGTTAGCGTTCTATATCGAGTGTTCACGTCTGATCTCGGTGTCTTACTGTCATTAGAAACGTGCTTTGACGTGTGTCCGATGGTGAACAACAATGCAGGTGCAACGCCCAACTTGCAGTACTCCTCCGGTCGGTGTGCTGAAAGAACGGAAAGACATTCGTAAACCATCGAAAATTGTTGTATCGAATGTACTCAAGTTTTTTACTGATCTGGCCATTAGTGAAGAAGTGAGGAATAACTTAAATTTTGCGCAAATTCGTAAACTTACTGCTAAAGCATGTGGCGTCTCCAAGTCAACTATAGGCTGTATTAGCAAATCTGTGTCATTGGCAGACTGTCGAGACATGAATGAGTGTTTCGATTCTACAAGAAAGGTACGAATGTGAACAGAAATCAACCGAATGTGACAATTTTAACAAAGAGCTCGTGCGTAGAACTGTACTTGGATATTGCGACAGAGGCGAGTCTCCAACGCAAAAAAAAAAAAAAAAAATACAGGCAGATCTCCGAGAAAAAATTAGTTACTCGGGCTCAGAGACCGCCGTTCTTCGTCTTCTTCGCTCCCTTGGTTTCCGATTTAAGAAGTGTACTGACGGGCGGAAATTCTTAATGGAACGTAAGGACATTGCAGCAGCAAGAGCGAAGTTTTTGCGTACAATGCACTTCTTGCGTGCTGAAGACACCAGGCCTGTAGTGTACTTGGATGAAACTTGAGTTTCACAGAACTACATCAGTAAGCATATATGGTACGACTCCAAAGGAAACAGCTTTTTGAAAGTGCCCGCCCGCATCTCGTGGTCGTGCGGTAGCGTTCTCGCTTCCCACGCCCGGGTTCCCGGGTTCGATTCCCGGCGGGGTCAGGGATTTTCTCTGCCTCGTGATGGCTGGGTGTTGTGTGCTGTCCTTAGGTTAGTTAGGTTTAAGCAGTTCTAAGTTCTAGGGGACTTATGACCACAGCAGTTGAGTCCCATAGTGCTCAGAGCCATTTGAACCATTTTTTTGAAAGTGCCTACTGGTAGAGGGGCCGATTAATCATCTCCCACCCTGGTTCATTAACCAAGGGCTTCATAACAGAGACCAAACTTGTTTCTCGTGGTGGGAAAAGTTCTTGCCAATCCGATTACGATTCAGAAATGAATGGAGAAGTTTTTAAGAATTGGTTTATTCGACTGTTGTATGCGCTGTAAGAAGGGTCAATTATAGTGATAGATAACGACAGCTACCACTCCATTCAGATAAAAAAGCTGCCAAGTTCAAATTGGCGCAAGGCAAATATTATGGAGTGGTTAAAGAGAAAGAATGTTTCAATTTCATTCGATGAAACGAATGCTGAACTCCTGTCTAAGGAAGAAATCGTAGGTGCCAAAAAGATTTACAAATTAGATCAACTGGCAAACGAGATGGGACACGAAGTGGTACATCTACTACCGTATGACACTACATTGAATTGATATGGACCAAGTAAAGCGAGATGCAGCGAAAAGAAATACTACTTTCAAACTTGCTACTGTCGAGATGCTAACACACGAAGCTCTTGACAATGTTACTCAGCAGGACTGGGAGAGGTGCGTAAAACAAGCAGAAGCGTTGCATGAAACTGATTTCTTGAACCAGGGTTTAAGAGACACCATAGTGGAATCTGTGATGATACATGTGGCTGAAACCAGCAGCAGTGAATCTGAAGACACGGAACCAGAAGATCCTTCAGTTTAGGAAAGTGCCGTCTATGTCAAAAGCTGACTTGATTTAAATGTCTCTTCATTTCAGTTATAGAGGACATACTGCGAATGTTTCTTCCTTGCAGTAGACCTCTGATAAATTTATCATAAGTGGTGGCGATTAGTTTACTCCACAGTAACTATCAATTAAAATAAGATTGTGAATTCTGCATTAATGAACAATAGTTTATCCTAAAAACCTGTATCAAATGTTTTTACATTCGAATATAATCTTACTGCATTCAGTTTACTTGTACATTCGAAATTTAACTCCTTTTTTTCATAGAAGGATTTACTGGCTGCTTCGTGGTAATGGTAATGCAGTTCATAAAATAAGAAAACGTATTGGTGCTTCTGTATCGACTGTATATATAACTACAATTACTTTTGCGTAACGTATATTGGCGTTTTGAGTGATGGATGCAATGACAAAGGGTATGTATTAGCAGCCAGTAAAATATTTTCAGGAAGTCGGGAATATTTTCTGTCATATTAAAGCGAGCCGTCCGTGCACGGAATATCGCGGAAGTAATTTGCCTCTGTACGCGATACGATACGACAATGATGTCTGAAATGTTACCAAAATTAATTTCGTAGTTTTCTTAACAACTTTTTTGCGGGAAGTTTCTTCGCAGTCCTACAGAACGAAAATTCATCAGCGACTACATTTTTCGCTACGCAGTCGGCACAATTTCGCACCTCTTATAATATTTTATTTCT
The DNA here is from genome assembly GCF_021461395.2 of Schistocerca americana. Lineage (NCBI taxonomy): Eukaryota > Metazoa > Arthropoda > Insecta > Orthoptera > Acrididae > Schistocerca > Schistocerca americana. The sequence continues at coordinate 436,998,523 of NC_060124.1, read as the reverse complement.
TATCTCATGATGCTTTTATGTTTCCAAAATAAAAGACGCAGCACATGCACCTGTAATCTTTGAGGATGCTCATATTTTTTTCAGTCCAATTACATTGGTGATTCTGTTACTACCACAGGTTGAAGTAAACAATTATTTTCCTCCAAAATTACTTGTAACGTTAGATTTATTTTTTTTTCCTTTGGAAAGTACTCCATCATATTCTAGACTAAAAATAGAGTTGCCCAATTTTTTTTAATTTTTACGAATATATGAAATTGGTGGTTCATGGTGTGGGTTCCTGTTGTCATGTACTAGTTCATGAACCACGGGCAACGTATGAGTGGCCAAGTAAGTGGTCCTGACAGTCGGGATACCAGTTACTTTGGAATAAGGCTGGGCATCTCGGACATAATCTGAGTCGTGGTCACCTTTGTGCTCAGACGGCAAAGACTACCAAATCCACCGGTTAGTCCCTCAACCGTAAGGGGTAAAACTCAATGGGAACTGGGGCAAGTAAGGCTAGCAACCTGCTTCCCTTGTACTTTAAATATGATGCTTGTAACAATCAGAGCAAAATGCCTCGGACCTTTGGAGGTGACGGAGTTCCATCTCTAATTGACAAACCAGGGACTCCTAAGATATGACTCGGCAAACGAATGGTAGCGAGATGGGGAGCTATTAATATCAATGGGGGCTACACTGGGAAAAAGGTAGAGCGGGCAGAGGCTGCAAGTAAGATGGGGTTGGACGTTTTAGCTGTCAGTGACATTCGGGTAAGTGGTAAGAAAGAAGAGGAAGTGGGAGAATACAAGGTCTACCTGTCAGGAGTCAAAGCAGGAATAGCACAATGGTGTGTACCGCAAGACCGCTACGGTCGCAGGTTCGAATCCTGCCTCGGGCATGGATGTTTGTGATGTCCTTAGGTTAGTTAGGTTTAACTAGTTCTAAGTTCTAGGTGACTCATGACCTCAGCAGTTGAGTCACATAGTGCTCAGAGCCATTTGAACCACAATGGTGTGTACGGCTTTACATCAGGAAAGAAATGGAACCCAGCGTATTTGCAATAAGTTATGTAAACGAACGACTGATGTGGAAAGATTTGACAGCGTCTAGCAAGAAAATTAGGATTGTGTCAGTATATTCGCATTGTGAAGGGACAGATCGAGATAAGATGGATAGTTTTTTATAACGCACTCAGTGATGTAGTTGTTAGAGTAAAGGACAAGGACAGTGTTCTGCTCATGGGTGATTTTAATGCCAGGATTGGAAATCGAACAGAAGGGTATGAAAATGTTATGGGTACATTTGGAGAGGATATGGAGGCCAACAGGAACGGGAAACAACTTTTGGATTTCTGTGCCAGTATGGCCTTAGAAATCACAAACTCCTTTTTTAAACATAAGAACATTCACCGGTATAGTTGGGAAGGCAGGGGAACCAGATCTGTCATTGACTATTTAATAACAAATCAGGAATTCAGGAAAGCTGTGAGGGACACACTTGTATTTAGGGGATTATTGGATGACAATGATCACTATGCAATCTGCAGTGAAATTGGTATTGCGAGGCCGAAAGTGCAGGAGGTCAGGTCCATATGTAGGAGGATAAGAGTGGAGAAACTTCAGGATAAGGAAATCAGACACAAGTACATAACAGCAATCTCAGAAAGGTGCCAGTTAGTTGAGTGTAGTCAATTACAGTCATTGGAAAAGGAATGGACAAGGTACAGGGACACAGTAATAGAAGTGGCTAAAGAATGTCTTGGAACAGTAGTGTGTAAAGGTAGGATGAAGCAAACAGCTTGGTGGAATGACACAGTCAAGACAGCCTGTAAAAAGAAAAAGAAGGCGTATCAAAAATGGCTACATACTAGAACTCAGATAGACAGAGAAAGTTATGTTGGAGAATGAAACAAAGCCAAACAGATCATTGCAGCGTCCAAGAAGAAATCTTGGGAAGACTTTTGAAACAGGTTAGAGACTTTGGGTCAAGCTGCTGGAAAACCACTCTGGAGTGTAATTAGCAGTCTTCGAAAGGGAGGTAAGAAGGAAATGACAAGTATTTTGGACAGGGCAGGAAAACTGCTGGTGAATCCTGTTGATACCTTGGACAGATGGAGGGAATATTTTGAAGAGTTGCTCAATATAGGTGAAAATACGATCAGTAATGTTTCAGATTTCGATGTACATTGGGATAAGAATGATGATGAAAATAGGATCACATTTGAGGAAGTGGAGAAAATAGTCAATAGATTGCAGTGCAATAAAGCGGCTGGGGTGGATGAAATTAAGTCGGAACTCATCAAATACAGTGGAATGTCAGGTCTTAAATGGTTACACAGGGTAATTGAAATGGCGTGGGAGTCGGGACAGGTTCCATCAGACTGGACGAAAGCAGTAATCACACCAATCTTTAAACATGGAAACAGAAAAGATTGCAATAACTACGGAGGTATCTGTTTAATCAGCGTTGTGGGTAAAATCTTCTCAGGTATTGTTGACAGGAAAGTGCGAGTATTAGTTGAGGACAAATTGGATGAAAATCAGTGTGGGTTTAGGTCTCTTAGAGGTTGTCAGGACCAGATCTTCAGCTTATGGCAAATAATGGAGAAGTGTTACGAGTGGAACAGGGAATCGTATCTATGCTTTATAGATCTAGAAAAGGCATATGACCGGTTTCCTAGGAGGAAGTTATTGTCTGTTCTACGAGATTATGGAATAGGAGACAAACTTTTGCAAGTAATTAAAGATCTTTACATAGATAGTCAGGCAGCAGTTAGAGTTGACGTTAAATTGAGTTCATGGTTCAAAGTAGTTTCAGGGGTAAGACAAGGCTGCAACCTGTCTCCGCTGTTGTTCATATTATTTATGGATCACATGCTGAAAACAATAGACTGCCTGGGTGAGATTAAGATATGTGAGCACAAGCAGTCTCGCATATGCGGATGACATAGTTGTGATGGCAGATTCGATTGAAAGTTTGCAAAGTAATATTTCAGAGCTAGATCAGAAATGTAAAGGACTATGGTATGAAGATTAGCATCTCCAAAACGAAAGTAATGTCAGTGGGAAAGAGATGTAAATGGATTGAGCGCCAAATAGGAGGAACAAAGTTAGAACAGGTTTCAAGTACTTAGGATGCATATTCTCACAGGATGGCAACGTAGTGAAAGAACTGGAAGCGAGGTGTAGCAAAGCTAATGCAATGAGCGCTCAGCTACGATCTACTACTCTCTTCTGCAAGAAAAAAGTCAGTACCAAGACTAAGTTATCTGTACACTGTTCAATCTTTCGACCAACTTTGTTGTATGGGAGCGAAAGCTGGGTGGATTCAGGTTATCTTATGAATAAGGTTGAGGTTACGGATACGAAAGTAGCTAGGATGATTGGAGGTACTAGTAGATGGGAACAATCAGGAAATAAAAGGAAAACTGGGAATGAACTCTATAGATGTAGCAGTCAGGGCGAACGGGCTTAGATGGTGGGGTCATGTTACACGCATGGTAGAAGCAAGGTTACCCAAGAGACTCATGGGTTCAGCAGTAGAGGGTAGGAGGAGTCGAGGTAGACCAAGGAGACGGTTCCTGGCTTCGGTTAAGAATGATTTTGAAGTAATAGGCTTAACATCAGAAGAGGCACCAACGTTAGCACTGAATAGGCGTACATGTAGGAATTTTGTAAGGAGGACTATGCTCCAGAGTGAACGCTGAAAGGCATAATCAGTCTTAAATGATGATGATGACGATGATGATGAAATTATCACTACAAAAAAATTGACAATGTTGTAAGACGGGTAGATGACATTGAAGCCCTATTTTCGTGCCGGCCACTTTAGTCACGTGGTAAGGGGACGACACTGCTTGTTTGCAAATTGTGGTAACAGCGAAATTTTAATATTACGCGTATTCATCTGTTTTTACATATGTTTCTACAAGTTTGAGTAGTATTAACAGCCATCGTGCAGCATTGTTGTTGCTACAGATGTAAAGAGAAGTACGTGAAAGGAGGACCCATTACAGCACTTTCATAGGTAAGTATAACAAATCTCTAATAGTGAATATCATATTGATGTGAGGCGCTTAACATATTTAAAAATATCGAGACGTGGTATTATAATGTCTTGTATTGTAGAGCAAATTTCTGTGATTTTTTTGTCATTTTTTATGAGAGAAATGCTAGATAAAATTCCAAGTGCGCTTAAGCTGCATCTGCAGATAAAATGTATGTGAGACAGTGTGATTAATTTCTTCCAGTTTATTCAGGTCCTCAAATCCTTGTGTGTATCTAAGTACTTCTGAATGAGGCAGTTTCCTTCATTATATAATTTTTATATTCTAGTTTCCCGAAAGATGAACAGAGAGTCAAAATACGGCTCCAAAAAAAAAAAAAAAAAAAAAAAAGAAAGTATGTTGTCCCTACAAAACATTGTTGGCTGTCAAATAAATAAAGCAGGTGGTGTAAATTGCTTGATGCATCGGCACCCATACAGTGTCATTGTGTCGTGTGTCGTAATTAAATAGAACTGAGATTCGACAACATGAATAAGTGCAATAGAAGACCTAAAAAGGCATTGTTGTCTGTCACTTCCCCGCATCCGAAAAAACCTAAGTAAAATGGAACTGAGCTATGATAGTGTGGCGAAAAAGCACAATACCCTTGCTCTTCACAGCTTCAAAACAATTTCAGTTCCAGGTATAAAATTGTTAAGATGCCTATAAAACGCATATACAAAGTTTCAGGATATTTCTGAAGGTGATCTATCTGTTCTAGCGAAGTTATAACACTCAAAATACGCTAAGTACTATACGGACTAACATGCGCCGTCCCAGTACCACGTGACTTGAGCAGCAGGGGATGTTTTTTCGCGTCGGAATGCTCAAAAATGATTCAAATTGCTATAAGCTCTGTGGGACTTACAGCTGAGGTCATCAGTCCTCTGGACTTAGAACTACTTAAACTTAACCAACCTAAGGACATCACACACATCCATGCCCGAGGTATGATTCGAACCCGCGACCGTAGTAGGCGCACGGTTCCGGCCGGCTCCGAATGCCTACTCCACAGATATTTACACTCAATGTGAGAACTGTGTGGTGCTGTGAGTTCGACAAAGGCCGTGAAGTCCTGCATGACAGTGAGCGATCGGGTAGGCCGCATTCGTCACTGACTGACGAGAACATTTCCGCGTTGATGCGAAGGTAAAAGCGGATTGGCGTGTGTACATCAAAATGGTTCAAATGGCTTTGAGCACTATGGGACTTAACATCTATGGTCATCAGTCCCCGAGAACTTAGAACTACGTAAACCTAACTAACCTAAGGACAGCACACAACACCCAGCCATCACGAGGCAGAGAAAATCCCTGACCCCGCCGGGAATCGAACCCGGGAACCCGGGCGTGGGAAGCGAGAACGCTACCGCACGACCACGAGATGCGGGCGGCGTGTGTACATCACGGCCATTGGGGGTTTGGCATATCGCATGGGAGTGCAGCGATTCACAACTAACATTTTCAGCCAGACGAGTTCTACCGCTGGGTCATCTCAAATGTAGTGCTGAGATGGAACAAATGTGTGAAGCGGTGTGGGGACTATGTGGAAAAGTAGTGTAACATGCGTAGAATAGGATCTGTACTTGTCATTATCTGTATCTACCTCGCTTTCACTTATAAAAGCTAGGTGCAATGACTTTCCGATTTGCTGTCTTAAATGCGACAAAGCTTTACAACCTGTGCAACAATTTTGAAACAACCTGTTTTTAGGCTTAAAGTGGTACGAATGTGAAACGTGATCGATGAACAGTTCGGGTATGAAGAGAACAGAATTTACTGACATATGGCGACACAGAACAATGCTGAAGATTAGGTATGTAGATTATACAGGGTGGTCAAAAAAGTGTCAAAAGGTTGTGAGGGTATTGCGGGGTGGTTTATGTTAAGAAATAATTCTTATGGAAAAATTCGATACCTTGTACTGTTTACAAGTTAATTAGCATTGACATTGGTCAATAAGGTCGTTGATCTCCCAAATTCAAGCGGCCCGCAGGAGACGGTGTCGCTAAACGTGTTCTTCGTTTGCTTAGGAAAAACCGAAAATGAGGCGATACAAAAATTGGACATGGGACAGTAGTGAGGATCGAACTCGAGCCGAATTCTCGTGCTTGTTGTCTACGCTATGAGAACAACTGTCAATAATTTTATCCGGCAGGCCGCTTGGATTTCCGGGTACAACGGTCTGACTGCCTAACTTCAATGCTAATTAACTCGAAAAGGGCGCAAAGTATCGAATTTTCATGGTTACATTTATTTCTCAGCACAACCTTCTCTACAACACTATTCGAAGCTTTTCAGACTGTTTCTGATCACCCTTTATAAGCAATGAGGAGCTACTAATACAACTCTGGAAAAAATAAATTAAATAGGTGACTTTCTGATGCATTACTGTCTCGATATCGTAATGGAGGGAAGTGTGGGGGGCGTAAGTTTTTGTGGAGGATCAAGATGTCATCACAGTAAGCGGGTTCAAATGGATCTTAGTTGTCATAGAGGAGGAGATGGAGAACAGTGTTTAGCACCCCGTCGACAACGAGGTCATTAGAGACGGAGCAGAAGCTCGGATTTGGGAAGGACGGAGAATAAAAGCGGCCGTACTCTTTCGAAGAAATGATGTTGGCATTTGCCTTAAGAGATTTAGGGAAATCACGGAACATATAATTCAGGATAGCCTGACGGGGGTTTGAAACGTTGCCCTCGCGAATGCGAGACCAGTGTGCTAACCACTGCGCTAACTCCCTCCGTCAGAACTGAGGAGGCCTTCACAGGATAAATTAGGACTGAGAACAGCAACAAACCAGTCCTCGCACTGAAAACCACAACGACAACAACAAGACATAAGTTCAGACAACACTCTCCGCGGAGCGCAGCGATGTGGTGCTGTACTTTGGTTAAAACAACAGTGGAGATCGCCATAACATTTACCTATTATGACTGGTTTCGGCTTATGTTGAAGCCATCCTCAGACTTTTTTGGGCCCCGTATGGCTGGTATTGGCGGCTTCTCGGTTTTTCACGTAATACCACGGCCATACACTGTCTACGATCACGGTATCACTTGAAAAACTGAGGAGCCGCAAGCACCCGCCATAGGTGGAACAAAAAATCTGAGGATGGCTTCAACAAAAGCCGAAACCAGTCATAATAAACCAATGTTATAGCGATCTGAACTGTTGTTGACAGTTCCACTTCAGTCATACAAAAATGGTTCAAATGGCTCTGAGCACTATGGAACTTAACATCTGAGGTCATCAGTTCCCTAGAACTTAGAACTACTTGAACCTAAGTAACCTAAGGACGCCAGACACATCCATGCCCGAGGCAGGATTCCAACCTGCGACCGTAGCGATTGCGCGGTTCCAGACTGAAGTGCCTAGAACCACTCGGCCACCCCGGCCGGCCTTCAGTCATACAGAAGCAACTTACTTTCGCTTATTATACAGGTGGTTGTATCACGTTGTACATCACACAGTTTCGTTAGTGTCATGACGGAAACACCCTGAACAATGTTGAAAACCCGTTGGACAATTCTAAAAATGCTTGACAGTTCTTTGTTAAATAAATTAGTCAAAAGTTACGGCGTAGCTACGAATGATTCAATAAATATGGAACCATATAAGCTATTTAGTCACTCTCCTATGACTGCACAATGTAACGGTCGTTTCAGAGCATGAAGAAACTAGATAATTAAACATACTTCCGTCCATGATTATTTTATGCCACCTTGTTGGCACTCTGTCTCATGCGGCTGGATGATAAGTGCGAAGAAAACGTCTTGAGAATTTGACGGCTGAATGGGCCCATAGATGTTCAGTTAGACATAGATGAAAGGAATATGGTACTCATGGAAGCGGTTACAAAAAGTGATCGGACTTCTCCCATCGTTTTTGAATAATCCTAGGTACAATATCTCAATGGAAGATCCCCAGCACACAGGTATGATGAGTAAGACATAACGGATGGAGGCAGTTGCTAAGTACAACTGTGATAGGCTCATTGTTATTGAAAGAAAAGAGTAATAGCAATAATTGTTTTTAGCTGCAGAGCATTGGGAGGGAATACGGAAAATGAATAACGGAATTAAATTTCCGCTAATTATAGAAAGTGCAGTCTTAAAATGCAGAATGTAATACACGTGTAAAAATAAGAACAAGGAAGAAATTGATTTGAGAATAAATCTTTGCCTTGCGAAATCTAAGCCTGTGTTACTTATTCAGTAGTGATGAAATATATGTTGGAGTTAAACAATAAAAATACGAAAGACAAACCTGTGCTGTACACTCCGAAGTCATATAGTGTTCGCTGAGAATAAATAATGTGAGTGATTTATACAATGATAGTAATTTTACTTAGTAGCAGAATCGCTCTCAATCTCTTACTGGCGGAAGTAGGAAATCGACGAAAGTAAGCAAACTGGAAGGCTTTCTCCCTTGCTTTCAGAGCAAGCACGAAAATCTGTGTGAATAAAAATTCAAATATTTGTTCCTATACAATCGTAAATTTCCAAAAGTTCTTCGCCGACACCAGTGAAATTTTGACACAACGTTGCATTCGAATAAGCGTATGGAGCATCATATGGTATGAGAAACGTACATGTTCGTTTGTGTAAAATCATAAATCTACATCTACATCTACATGGATACTCTGCAAATCACATTTAAGTGCCTGGCAGAGGGTCACCGAACCAATTCTCTATTATTCCAATCTCGTATAGCACACGGAAAGAACGAACACCTATATCTTTCAGTACGAGCTCTTATTTCCGTTATTTTATCGTGGTGATCGTTTCTCCCTATGTGGGTCGGTGCCAACAAAATATTTTCGCATTCGGAGGAAAAAGTTGGTGATTGGAAATTCGTGAGAAGATTCCGTCGCAACTACAATGCCCTTCTTTTAATGACGTCCAGCCCAAATCCTGTATCATTTCTGTGACACTCTCTCCCATATTTTGCAATAATACACAACGTGCAGCCCTTATTTGAACTTTTTCGATGTATTCCGTCAGTCCTATCTTGTAAGGATCCCACACCGCGCAGCAGTATTCTAAAAGAGGACTGACAAGCGTAGTGTAGGCAGTCTCCTCAGTAGATCTGTTACATTTTCTAAGTGTCCTGCAAATAAATCGCAGTCTTTGGTTAGCCTTTCCCACAATATTTTCTATGTGTTCCTGCCAATTTGTCCGTAGTTGTAATTCCTAGGTATTTCGTTGAATTTACGGCCTTTAGACTGATTTATCGTGTAACCGAAGTTTAACGCATTCCTTTAGCACTCATGTGGATGACCTCACACTTTTCGTTATTTAGGGTCAACTGCCAATTTTCGCACCATTCAGATATTTTTTCTAAATCGTTTTGTAATTTTTTTTATCTTCTGATGACTTTATTAGTCGATAAACGACAGCGTCATCTGCAAACAATCTAAGACGGCTGCTCAGATTGTCTCCCAAATCGTTTATATACATAAGGAAAAGCAAAGGGCCTATAACAGTACCTTGGCGAAAGCCAAATATCACTTTTGTTTTTCTTGATGAATTTTCGTCAATTACCTCGAACTGTGACCTCTCTGACAGGAAATCACAAATCCAGTCACATAACTGAGACGATATTCTAGAAGCATGCTATTTCACTGCAAGCCGTTAGTGGGGTACAGTGTCAAAAGCCTTCCGGAAATTCAGAAATACGGAATCGAACTGAAATCCTTCGTCAATAGCACTCAATACTTCATGCGAGTAAAGAGCTAGTTTTGTTTCACAAGAACGATGTTTTGTAGTCCGATGTTGACTGTGTGTCAATAGACCGTTTCCTTCGAGGCAATTCATAATATTCAAACACAATAATTATATGTTCCAAAATCCTGCTGCATTTTTACGTTAATGATTTTGTTGTTGTGGTCTTCACTCCAGAGACTGGTCTGATGCAGCTCTCCATGCTACTCTATACTGTACAAGCTTCTTCATCTCCCAGTACCTACTGCAACCTACATCCTTCTGAATCTGTTTAGAGTATTCATCTCTTGGTGTCCCTCTACGATTTTTACCCTCCACGCTGCACTCCAATACTACGAGGGCAGTTCAATAAGTAATGCAACACTTTTTTTTTCTGAAACAGGGGTTGTTTTATTCAGCATTGAAATACACCAGGTTATTCCCCAATCTTTTAGCTACACAACACTATTTTTCAACGTAATCTCCATTCAATGCTACGGCCTTACGCCACCTTGAAATGAGGGCCTGTATGCCTGCACGGTACCATTCCACTGGTCGATGTCGGAGCCAACGTCGTACTGCATCATCCGCGTAGTGCCTCCCACGGATTGCGTCCTTCATTGGGCCAAACATATGGAAATCCGACGGTGCGAGATCGGGGCTGTAGGGTGCATGAGGAAGAACAGTCCACTGAAGTTTTGTGAGCTCCTCTCGGGTGCGAAGACTTGTGTGAGGTCTTGCGTTGTCATGAAGAAGGAGAAGTTCGTTCAGATTTTTGTGCCTACGAACCCGCTGAAGTCGTTTCTTCAATTTCTGAAGAGTAGCACAATACACTTCAGAGTTGATCGTTTGACCATGGGGAAGGGCATCGAACAGAATAACCCCTTCAGCGTCCCAGAAGACTGTAACCATGACTTTACCGGCTTAGGGTATGGCTTTAAACTTTTTCTTGGTAGGGGAGTGGGTGTGGCGCCACTCCATTGATTGCCGTTTTGTTTCAGGTTCGAAGTGATGAACCCATGTTTCATCGCCTGTAACAATCTTTGACAAGAAATTGTCACCCTCAGCCACATGACGAGCAAGCAATTCCGCACAGATGGTTCTCCTTTGCTCTTTATGGTGTTCGGTTAGACAACGAGGGACCCAGCAGGAACAAACCTTTGAATATCCCAACTGGTGAACAATTGGGACAGCACTACCAATAGAGATGTCAAGTTGAGCACTGAGTTGTTTGATGGTGATCCGTCGATCATCTCGAACGAGTGTGTTCGCACGCTCCGCCATTGCAGGAGTCACAGCTGTGCACGGCCGGCCCGCACGCGGAAGATCAGACAGTCTTGCTTGACCTTGCGGCGATGATGACACACGCTTTGCCCAACGACTCACCGTGCTTTTGTCCACTGCCAGATCACCGCAGACATTCTGCAAGCGCCTATGAACATCTGAGACACCCTGGTTTTCCGCCAAAAGAAACTCGATCACTGCCTGTTGTTTGCAACGCACATCCGTTACAGACGCCATTTTAACAGCTTCGTACAGCGCTGCCACCTGTCGGAAGTCAATGAAACTATACGAGACGAAGCGGGAATGTTTGAAAATATTCCACAAGAAATTTCCGGTTTTTTCAACCAAAACTGGCCGAGAAAAAAAATGTGTTGCATTACTTATTGAACTGCCCTCGTAAATTGGTGATCCCTTGATGCCTCACAATATTTCATTGTCATCTACATTCTCTTCCATTTCTATATGTAGAGGACAAGGGGTTATTTTTAGGAAATATGGTGCGAAATTGTGATTTAGCGTGTTCAGTGCGCGATGCGCCAGCCTCGCAGCAGATGGCGGACGAAGGCTGGCTGGCGCGTTATGCAGGTGACACAATTTTGCAACGAGCGTCGGTATGTGTGTACGTGCGCGGCAGCCATCAACAGCCAGAACGCAGCATTAGCAGAATTAAGCAGGCGCGGGCCGCGTGTGGCGCAGTTGCGCTAGCCAACTCATTGAGAATGTGCTAATAAACACAGCGCCGCTTAACCTGCGGATTCAGCAGCGGTCTGTACTATTTAAGGGCGTCAGAGGTGGGCGTCGGCATCGGTTCGACCGATTGGGCGTTCAGTCGCTGTTACGTCGTCAGTGATACTGTCCCCAAGGACCGGCCAGCGGAGGGCGTTGCCTGCTGCACCGGCGACTTCCGGCGTCGTCAAGAGGCACAGCGTCTGCAGGAGGCGAGATGGGCCAGGCCTCGTGCTGCTAACTTCCTACTGCCTGTGCAGCCGCTGACTGAGCACGGCGTCGCGTTCCCCGGGCTGCGTGCATCAGCACGTCTCCACCACGACACGAGCGGTGGGGCTGAGCTGCCGGAAAATGTGTTGGAAGAACCAACAATAAATAGGAATATTGCTAGAAACAGCCACCTTCTTCTACCCAGCCATGTCCTACAACCCCGACCACGTCATCTGCTCCGGTCATCCTATTACAAGTGGTGTCAGGCGGGAAACCTGCGCATCACAACTCCTGTTACAATTGGTGACCGTAGTGGTCTTCCCCTTGGATTTCGAGGAAATTGTGGCTGGTAATCGACGAGGATATGTGGCACCTGAGAAGGGCAACAATGGATCAGCAACTCCTGCAACATGACAGGTAAGTGCCAATATTTCGTTTGGTGGTTTGTCTGAACCTGTAGCATGCTCTGTCTTCCCTTCCTGTTCTTCTTTCTGGGCTTACTGTAGTTTTCATTCGATAGCTGGTAGTGATGGAGATGTCTGTGTCAGCCGAGGTGGCTATTCAGCACTTACTTGAGCGGGTGTTGGAATTAGAGATAGAGCTTGCTCAATCTAAAGAAGCGAGCAAGGAACGGTTTCCTGTTAATGCAGTAATTTTTGACACTAACGCTGCGTCTTTAGTCACCCCTTTCTCGGGAAAAGCTGGGGAGGATGTTATGATTTTTTTGAGAACCTTAGCACGTCCGCTAAATCGGGAAATTGGGGTGCAGAAACACTATTGCATGTGGCTAAGTTGAAAGTAACTAGGGATACGTCTAGATATTATCGGGAACAACTGAACAGAATGTATCAAAGAAATGGGGAATCAATAGAAGCTTTTGTAGATCGAATTCGAAAAATTAATGTTAATACCTATGAGCTAACGTATTCCGATAGGGTTAATGAAGCCACTCTGCAGGAAGCTGAGTAGAGGGCACTAGACGCATTTTTTCAGGGAATACAACCCGAAACGTCTCGCAAAATTAGGATGTAATTCCCTAAGACTCTCAATGAGGCAGTCGGAATCGCTGTGTCGTTAGAGGAAGTTGAAGCAGTAACAAAGACGCGGGACAGGAAAGCAGTGTTTAATGCAGAAATAAAATGTTTCAGATGTGGTCGGATGGGACACATTAGACGCCATTGCAAGGAAGTGCAGTGCAGGAAATGCAGACGTTGGGGTCATTTGGAGCGTAATTGCAATGGGTCCTGGCAGGAACATGATAGGAAACCGCAAGATGGGCCTCCCCCCCTCAGTTATACGGGGAAGGGGGTGGTGTGTCCACTGCGCAACACCCCCGGTAAGGATTAATGCTAGTGCAGAATCAGTGGTAGACATTTTTCTGGCCGGCTTGGTGAGGGGCAGACCGTGCAAATTTTTATTAGATACTGGGTCTCAAGTATCCATGGCGAGTAGAAATGTACTCGGTAAAGTAGAATTAAAACCACCACGCTGGGCGTTAAGTGGCGTGGGTGGGGGACAGGTGAAGTCACTCGGATCAGCGGTGTTGAACTTCTCAATGGAAATGAGGAACTTCCAGGTGAAGGTAGAAGTTCTTGCAGTTGTTGGCAAAAGCTATGATGTCATACTCGGATTGGATTTCCTGGTTGCGCATCACGCAAATGTTAACCTGGAACGGCGTACAGTAGAGCTGAACGGAATAAAATTTCGCCTAGGTTCTGCGGCCGAAAAACAATTACTGTCGCAAGGAACCGCCTAGACGTCAGATGGACCACATAAACTGCATACAAGGTGTGGTGTCACCGCAAGACACCACACTTGCTAAGTGGTAGCCTTTAAATCGGCCGCGGTCCGGTAGTATACGTCGGACCCGCGTGTCGCCACTGTCAGTGATAGCAGACCGAGCGCCACCACACGGCAGGTCTAGAGAGACGTACTGGCACTCGCCCAGTTGTACAGACGACTTTGCCAGAAGGGGATCACTGACAATTACGCTCTCAATTGTCGAGACGATAGTTAGCCTAGCCTTCAGCTACATTTGCTATGACCTAGCAAGGCGCCGTATTCAATTGCTAATTAATATTGAAGCATGTATCAGCAAGAGCGATGTTCCACAAATGTGGATTAAAGTTAGGTATTCCAGAAGCTACGTACTTTTCATTATAGCATTCATTACGTATCCTGTTTCAGACCTCACGCCAGCCTGCGTGAGTTTAAGCGCGTGCCTTTCGGCTTCCTCTCATTGTGTCTAGGCTGTCTTGCCTAGACACAACACAAGGTCCCTTAGGGTTTACTCGTGGGATACTATACCGAAGGGTACAGGAAAAATAATCTGGGCAGATGTTGGAGCTAGCGTGCCGGTAAATTCGTTGTGTGTCGTTGAACCTTTGTCTGAGAATGAGCCGCTGGATAAATTGAAGTGTTTTACGTGCCCTAGCGTGTCCTACGTGCCGGAGATAGAAAGAAAAAAGGTTGTGCCTGTCAGTATTGATAATTTTGGCCTTGAAGAGGTGCATTTAGCACGGGGTACCGTAATAGAGAATGTAGATATAATAGGGGAAGAGGAACTGGATAAGAATTTCGCAGCAGATTACACAATGCCGGGAGAGTCTGTCAGCTGAGGGGTAAAGTAGCACATTTAGAAGGGCAAGACAGAGAAGTCATGGAGAACCTTTTGACGGAATATAAAGAGTTACATAATTCTAATGGTCCAGTGCCCACCACGCCGTTAGTTCAGCATTACATCCCCACTGGGACTGAAGCATCGGTGTATAAACGTCCATATCGTGTTCCAAAAAGTATATTGCCTGTCATGGAAGAATTTATTAAACAACAGTCTAGGGATGGGATAATAGAAACCAGTAGTAGTCCCTGGTCCGCTCCTGTTGTAATAGTGGGCAAAGAATCACTTGATGGGGGCAAGGCATATCGTTTTTGTTGTTGTTATCGTATCCTGAATCAAAAAACTGTATCTGATACATACCCAATGCCTAATATCACTGAAACTCTGGATAATTTGGGTCAGTGTCGGTACTTCACGACCTTGGATCTTCGAAGTGGGTACCACCAGTTGGAGATCGCCCCGGCAGACCGACCGAAGACAGCTTTTTCAACATCTACAAGTCATTTTCAGTATCGGCGAATGCCTTTCGGACTCAAAAATGCTCCAGCAACCTTCCAACGGTTACTAGATAGCGTGTTACGAGGGCTGAAACCTAATCAGTGTATGGTATATTTTGACGACATAATTGTTTTCTCAAACGACGTGCAAGAACATGTGCGCCGTTTGTGCGAAGTTTTCGATCGTCAGAAAGCAGCGCGGTTAACTCTTCATATGCAAAAATGTCATTTTTTGTTGCAAGAAGTCCGTTATTTAGGTCATATTATAGGATAGGAGGGTGTCCGCACAGATCCAAAACTTGCAGAGGTGGTAATGAATTTTCGGACACCTACAACAGTAAAAGAGTTGCAGTCTTATTTAGGTCTCGCCAATTTTTACAGGAGGTATATTCCAAAATTTGCGGAATTTGCAAGGCCCCTCACGCAGTTGTTGAAGAAGGGAGTAAAATTTCACTGGTTAGCCGACTGTGAAGAGGGTTTTCGAAAGTTAAAAAATTTGTTAACATGTATTCCGGTTAAGGCTTTTCCAGATTTTAGTAAACAGTTTACATTATCTTGTGACTCTAGCAATTTAGCCTTGGGTATTTTATTATCTCAAGAAATAGATGGGCAGGAACACCCGATAGCATATGCTTCCAGACAGCTAAACAATGCAGATAAAAATTACTCGACAACCGAGAAGGAATTATTGGCATTAATTTTCGGAATAACCTATTTCCGGTGTTATTTGTACGGACGACGTTTCAAGGTGATTACTGACCATGCAGCACTGAAGTGGTTGTTAGGACTTAAAGACCCAACGAGTACAGTTCAATACCCCGTCCGGCCATCCTGATTTAGGTTTGCCGTGATTTCCCTAAATCGCTCGAGACAAATGCCGGGATGGTTCCTTTCAAAGGGCACGGACCACTTCCTTCCCCGACCTTGCCTAATCCCATGAGACCGATGACCTCGCTGTCTGGTCTCCTTCCCAAAACAACCCAACCCAACCCAACGAGTAGATTAACTAAGTGGGCGTTGCGTCTTAGTGAGTACGATTTTGAAGTTATTCATCGACCGGGTAAATCGCACGGAAACGCGGATTGTCTGAGTCGTAAAGTATGCGCTATGGAATGCACAGGAATAAATGAGAACGAATGGAAGGAGGCACAAACCTCCGACTCAGATTGTCAACGATTTACCTCGCAGCGACAGCTCGTCGTGGAAGACGGGAAATTGTACCGTAAAACTGGGCATGGTCCACGCGTAGTCGTACCAGAAATATTGCGAAGCGAAATTTTAAGGCAAGCACGTGATTCAATGTGTTCTGGCCATTAGGGTCGAAGAGCAACGGAAAGGAGGGTAACACAGAGTTATTGGTGGTCAACGCGTAGGCAAGATGTCGATCAGTAGATAAAGAATTGCATTCCGTGTGCTCAACGGGCGGAATTTAGTCATCAGAAAATTGTGTTGCAACGACTACCGGAAGCGGATAGACCTCTTCAATTACTTGGCTTAGACGTCCTGGGAACGTTTGTGCAAACACCAGCAGGTAATCGCTATGTTTTAACAATAATAGATCATTTTTCGCGCTATGTGACTTGGATAGCTATCCCGGACCAGGGAGCCGAAACAGTGGCTCACGCCGTGGTACATCAATGGATATTGAAATTCGGAACTCCGGAAACTATAATTACAGATCAGGGGACAAACGTTATGTCCGATTTGATGAAACAGTTATGCAAGTTGCTGCATGTAAAGGAATTGAGATTGAGTGCGTTACACCCGCAGGCTAATGGCCGGACCGAGAGAGTTCATCGTATAATAGCTAAGGTGTTAAGTTATTATGTAAATTTGCAGCACAACAATTGGGATACCCTATTGGCGTTTGTAACCGCGGCGTATAACTCAAAAGTGAATGAAAGTACAGGATTGTGTCCTTATGAAGCAATGTTCGGTCGGAAGACGCCATCTCCGTTTGAATTGCTCAAGACCCCACCAGAAACCGATATTTCGGCTGTTAAGGATCTATCCACAAAGTTGAAAACAATCTGGCGGCAGGTGAAAAAACTAACACTAAAGCGTTAGAGAGACAGGACAAAGTTCACAATAGAAAGGCGGCTTTACCCAAATATCATGTTGGACAATGGGTGGTGATGACCAATCCGTATGTGCCAAAAGGCGAAACGAAAAACTTTGTATCCCGTTGCCAAGGTCCTTTCGAGGTGATCAGGATGACATTTCCGGTGAATGTAAAATTACAGCTTCCAACTCGCCCTACTATTGTGCATGTGAGCCGATTTAGGCCTTTCAAGGGGAATTTTGAGGAACTTCCTTAATTGTGTGCAGTAAATTCTAGTGGAGAGAAAGATGACTCTAAAAAAAAAAGAATAAGAAAGGAGTAGATAAACAAGAGAAGCAAGTTAATTGTGGAAGCCGTCAGACATGCTATTATGCTCTTAGGCCACGCGTAAAAAGGAAGAGCTAATGTGAGTTGCTTTTCTTTTGTTTCTCAGGAGGTGTGACGTTCTGGTAAGACCAGCAGTTCCAGCGTCATCGGTTGCGCTGAAGAGGGAAGAGGGAAGGTGTGCACTATCTCTCAGCATAGTTATTCTGTTTTGCTGTTGCAACTTAGCTGAAGCCTTGAAGGTACGTCCTATATCAAGTGGTGTGTTGTTCTCGCGGCAAGTGGACGTAATTATGTCCGGACATAAATGGACCAAAAGGGTGGACTGTAATACTTGGGCAGTTGAAGACGAAATCTGTAAATTGGAGGATACATTTAGTGAACTTCATTCCATGGTGGCTTATCAGTCAAGGTTTAATGAGACACAGGGGGAATATCAGCTACTACGATCAGCTTTTGCTCGCTTACAAGCTCATTTGCGGCAAACTGCAGGGTTAATCCCGCACGTCCGTAGGAAAAGAGGATGGTTAGACGCAGGTGGCCGTATTCAAAGAACTGTTTTTAGGACCGCTGACGCGGAAGATATTAAAAGTATTAATGAAACGCTACGGCAGGTACAGGATAATGTGGATAGTAATCGGGGAATGCTACATCTTCACACAACCCAATTAGAGAGTTTGTAGAAAGATGTAGTTAATAATACGCACCAATTGCGAGCTTTGGCCGCGACCTTGATGTCCCACATTAAGGCCACAGCCGAAACAACCAATAAAGACTTGGGTATAATCAATTACCGGTTAGATGACATCGATTCACAGCTGATAATCGCTAAGCTGCTTGCTGATAGTACTACGGAAGCACGCATAGAAGCCACGGCACTACAGGAGGCTTTGTTGCACGCAATGCGCGGGCACCTAACCCCGGTACTGTTACCTTCGGAATAACTTCGGGAAGGATTACGGAAAGTTCAATCGGAATTTCCCGCATTCCTGGAGCTAATGACGACATTAACAGACGAACACCTATCTCTGTACTACAAAATGGCCACTGTAACCAGTACGCGGACAGGTACCCTACCGAGAATTCAAATCATAATACCATTAACATGTAAGGATTGTAGATTTGAATGTTAAGCACTATCCAGTGACGTGGGAAATTTTGCAGAAATTCGTACAATTAACCGTACGGGAAATACTGTTAGTGGCACGTAACAGAGAAGCTCATGCGTTCCTCACTGCACAAGACTTGCTGCATTGTCGAACAGGTCCAGTTACCATATGCCCCGCGAAATTGTTACACACTGTTCCCAAATCTTGTGAGTATACTCTATTCCGCTCTCAAGAACCAGTTGCAGAGTGCCCTAAGGAAATTATACCAGGACGGTGCAGTTCTTTCAGCAAGTGGGTCCACATTGGGTATTTTCAGTAATTGAAAACACAGTCGTTATTTGCGTTTGTTACGAGCAGGGTAAGCAAGGGAGCACGCCAAGAATAGAATTGCAGGGGCAGGGACTGTTAATTAATGGCACACAGTGTGACATTTCAGGGACAATTTTTCCGTTTACCAGCCGTGATTACTGGAGCTACAATCATGAACATAACACGCACATTGATCTATGTACCCGACCAACCGGTGCAATTTGTCAAGAAAGAAAATCTCACTCTTTTGAATAGCACATTAAACCCGACTTTGCTCGCCTCTTTGGACCGAATGCTAGCAGCTCAGGATGGACGTATAACTATGGATCATCTTCTTCAACGAGTGCATGAGTACCGTAATGAGTATAAACAATGCTTACTAGTTATTAAATCATCAGCCACCGCCACCTGTATTTTTATCTTTGTTGTGGGATTAGGAAGGTAGCCCAAATCCCTCCCCTTCCGACCTTTAACATAAGGGTCCAGACCAAATCCCTGAACAGTAGTGAGGGACCGCAGGTAAACACTGAGCAATGTTTATGAACGAGGATTAGACTGAGGATAGAAGTGAATGAACACAGTGTAAATAGTGAATCAATCGCATTTTATGGTGTTTGTGAAGTGAACTGTAGTTTTGACTTTTTGGTCGAATTCGGGGATGAATTCTTTTCGTACGAGGCAGAATTGTAGTGGACAAGGGGTTATTTTTAGGAAATATGGTGCGAAATTGTGATTTAGTGTGTTTCAGTGCGCGATGAGCCAGCCTCACGGCAGACGGCGTACGAAGGCTGGCCGGCGCATTATGCAGGTGACACAATTTTTCAACGAGCGTCGGTATGTGTGTGAGTGTGCAGCAGCCATCAACAGCCAGAACGCAGCATTAGCTGAATTACGCAGGTGCAGGCCATGTGTGGCGCAGTTGCATTAGCCAACTCATCGAGAATGTTCTAATAAACATGGCGCAGCATAACCTGTGAATTCAGCAGCGGTCTGCACTATTTATGGGCATCAGAGGTGGGCGTCGGCATCGGTTCAACCGATTGGGCGTTCAGTCGCTGTTACGTCGTCAGTGACGCTGTCCCCGAGGACCAGCCGGCAGAGGGCATTGCCCGCTGCAGCACCGGATACTTCTGGTGTCGTCACGAGCCACAGCGTCTGCAGGAGGCGAGGTGAGCCGGGCATCATGCTGCTAACCTCCTACCGCCTGTGCAGCCGCTGACCGAACACGGCGTCGCGTTCCCCAGGCTGCATGCATCAGCATGTCTCCACCACGACACAAGCAGTGGGGGCTGAGCTACCAGAAAATGTATTGGAAGAACCTACAATAAAGAGGATATTGCTAAAAACAGCCACCTTTTTCTACCCAGCCACGTCCTATGACCCTGACCACGTCACCCGCTCCGGTCATCCTATTACATATAACATTGTCCTCAAGAACATCGCCCTTGTATAGACGCTCTAAACACTCCTTCCACCTTTCTGCTTTCCCTTCTTTTCTTAGAACTGGGTTTCCATCTGAGCTCTTGATATTCATGCAAGTGGTTCTCTTTTCTCTGAAGGTCTGGTTAATTTTCTTGTAGGCAATATTTATCTTACCCCTAGTGATATGCGCCTCTACATCCTTACATTTGTCCTCTAGCCATCCCTGCTTAGCCATTTTGTACTTCCTGTCGATCTCATTTTTGAGACGTTTGTATTTCTTTTTGCCTGCTTCATTTACTGCATTTTTATATTTTCTCCTTTCATTAATTAAATGCATTGTCTCTTCTGTTACCCGAGGATTTCTATTAGCCCTCGTCTTTTTACCTACTTGATCCTCTGCTACCTTCACTATTTCATCTCTCAAAGCTACCCATTCTTCTTCTACTGTATTTCTTTCCCCCAACTTGTCAATCGTTCCGTAATGTTCTACCTGAAGCTCTCTACAACCTGTGGTTTTCAGTTTATCCAGGTCCTATCTCCTCAAATTCCCACCTTATTGCAAATTCTTCAGTTTTAAACTGCAGTTCATAACCAATATATTGTGGTCAGAGTCCACATCTGCCCCTGGACATGTCTCACGTCAATGATATGGGCCTGTAATTAAGTGGATTACTCCTACTACCTTTCTTGAATATTGGTGTTACCTTTTCAGCTTTCTAGTCTTTGGGTACGGATCTTTCGCCGAGCGAACGGTTGTATTTGAAAGTTCTTCACCGATTGCTTAGAAATTTTCATATAGTGTTGCATTCGAATATGTGGTTGCTTTTATGCTCTATTTTTTAAATATATGTAATATACAAACGAAATGTAATAAAAAAGAGGAAATATTATTACCAAAATTCCCGAAAAGTATGTGACCGACTTACTTCATATTTTTACACAATGCTCTAATAAATATTAGGATGGACAGAAACTATATATTTTAATGATAACAGTGAAACGTGATTAGCAAACCGAAAAGTTGGGTTTATGGCTTACCAGCTTATGATTTATGTACTACTACAGAGTCTGAATTTGCAACAACAGTAAACAAGGGCCAACTTCAGAAAGAAGGACGGGAGTAAAGAGATGGACACAGGGGTGGGAGGAAATGGTCATAGAAAGCAAAATGGAGGAGATGGCCAAAGAGAGGGGGCGAGGGGAAAGAAGAGTAGGAGAGAGAGGCGGAGGAGATGATGGACAGAGATCCAGGGAGAGAGAGGGAGCGTCTGAAGATGGAGAGAGATGTTGAGAAGATGATGCACAGAGAGAGAAAGATGACGTGATTGGCGGAGAGAGGAAGATAGGGGAGGAGAGGGACAAAGAAAGGGCAGGGAGAAGATGAACAGAGGCAGGGGAAGACGGAAATTAGAACCTATATATAATTCCCACACATTCAAGAAACGTATGCTTTTTGTTTTGTTTCTATTCCATTTAACCAGACTGAGCCCCAGAAATGCATGGCTGTGGACACCTAGTCAAAAAAAATAATGAAAAAATAATAAAAAATACAGAATAAAAAATAATATACTGAAGCGAATAGATATATAAAGACAATACTGCATCTTCGTATTTGAACACAAATGTTGCAAAACATTAAAGCGATTGACAACTTGTAACCACACAGAGTCCACTGTTAACTGCAATTTTAAAAATTTTTTACACAAAATAAATGCATAGGAATTTCGTAGGATAGAATATTATCTCATAAATGGTTACTATCTTTGTACACACGATACCCTCTATAATTAAACTTAGCATCAAGATGCAGTAAATTTATCTAGATTGATATACAGGATTACTCATAATACCTCCGACGTTTGAGAAGTTGACTTTGCAAAAACTGCAACCCATACAAGAAATATACACGCATTAGTGGATACTGCATCTTTTCAAGTTTCTGAGATTCAGATTCTCAATGTAAGCATCCTTTGCAAACCGGCAAATGTCAATATGGGCAGAAGAGCAAGTGCGTAGGATCGTGTAGCCTATGCGCCGGTGACAACTAACTGGATGTGACCATACGGACCGGATGATTTGTTTGCATGTTCTGATATACCTACTCCCAAGTGGTGAGCTCTGCAACTATGTCACGACACGAATTCTGATCTAAAGGTATTGACACTCTACCTACTGGTATTTACTGTTTTATCACAGTCGTCCTTGAGGTACTTGTGAATAGCCCTGTATAATGACATTAAATACTGGTGTGTTTTCGCTGATCTCAGACTTGCCATTATAATAACGTACATGAGACACGTTATCCTTCGCTCATGTAATTCCTAGTCAAAAACTTTAAATATGAGTTTGAAATCTGCTGTATCTTAATTCATATAACCTATCATATTCATGTGAATGGATGTAATGCTTTTCTGCGGTGTTTTCCTAAAGACATAATCGATTTTTGAAAGTTTTTTTCATAACGACATTAATGTTGTTTCTGTCTCTCGCATATGAATTGAAGCGTATTAACACGCAGTATAAATACACTGAAGATTCAAAGAAAGTGGTACAGCTACCTAATGGCGTGTAGGCCCCCGCAAGCAAGCAGAAGTGCCGCAACACCACGTGGTAAGGATTCGACTGATGTCTGAAGTAGTGCTGAAGGGAAATGACACCATGAATCCTGCAGGGCTGTCCATAAATCTGTAAGAGTATAAGGGGGTTGAGATCTCTTCTGAACAGTACGTTGCAAGGTATCCCCAAATATGTTCCCTAATGTGTATGTCTGGTGTGTTTGTTGGCCAGCGGAAGTGTTTAAACTCAGATAAGTGTTCCTGGAGCCACTCTGTAGCAATTATGGACGTGTGGAGTGTCACATTGTCCTGCTGGAACTGCCCAAGTCTCTCGGAATGCATAATGGCCCCTGTTCACAGTTATATCTGTCAGAGTCATATCACTCTAACTGCTCTCACATTTATTTTTCATTCAGAGAATGAGATTCATGGATAGTCCTGTCTACAGAAGAAACAGAGGCTTCATTTACCAAATAAGGACTGCTTGCAACGGAATAAAACTTTGACATCTGGTCTTCTATCATTCTATCATACGTTCTGTGCGGTGTTCTTCGTATTTACCCTTTTTCGGATATGATCTAGACACATCCAGCTGCCAAATTCCAGTCTAGTAATAAGCTCGGTCAGTGCTATTGGAAATTTCAGATTTAATCGTCTCATTGAATCTCAGTAGCCTCTTTATATTTGTATAGAAACCACTGGATCTAAAATTCCACGAGAAGAATACACTGGATGTTCCTATCTATGCCCTCACATAAAAGTCAGTGAAGTCTTCGAACTATCTAAAAGTGTTTCAATTTTTACGACGGAGTCTGTAACTGTAGAAGCAATCAAGTTTCAATCTTCAGCTTCCTTGTTAAAGGTGTTAATCGTCTCCGACTGCTAGAGTTTCGGAGATGAAATTTAAAAAAAGACCGCTTTACATTTGACGTGCTACTGGCAGATGTTTGCTGTAAACGTGGAGGGCAGGCTTTCCCACACTGGCTCCCATTTTAATGGAGAAGTTGACGTCTTAGCGAAACAGTCTGCATCTATAGAAAATGTTATCGATTTGGAATTGCCATCTAGGTCCTCAGACGACTTACATGAAGTCAATAGCCAAGAAAAACAGCAATGGCGTGAGATTTGTAATATGTCCCAACAAACGCATAGTGGCTATTACGTAGTATTACAGCCTCAAATTTCTACGAAGCTACTGTGCACGAAGACGCATTTCCAGCATCGTTCAACTCCGTTTTAATAATGCGTCTTTTCTTCTGCACCCATACAGGATCAATACTTGTGAGCCGTCTGCATGTGAATGCGATTTTGAGTCAGAGATTGTTGTTAACAACGTGCTGGTATCGTGTCTCCTATTTGACTGTGATTAATAGGACTTTTGAAAACTTTGATGAGTATGGGTTACCTCCCCCCTCAAACAGCTTCTTCTCTTTAGTTACTGAATGCAATCGCCTTTATAAAGTGATTGGTAATTTCCTTAAGAGTACAGGGCAAAATGTTTAAGTTTCAGTAATATGAATGTCATAATTTTTTTGTCTTTCTTACGGTTAAATCACAGAGATGGTGTGATTTCGCAACGATAAAATTTCTAGTTAAAATGGTGCATCAGAAGACTACTAAAAACTAGATTTGTGTATCACGTAACTGACGAGGATGTACTGACTAGAACTGGGGAGAAAAGAAATTCGTAGCAAAACTGATAACAAGAATGAATCCATTGGTAGCATGCAATCTGTGGTGTTAAGGGATCGCCAATTTAGTATTGGACGGAAATGTGAGAGAAAAAGGCCAACAAGAGGTGAATGCAGTAAGTAGATTCAGAAGCGCGTAAGATGCAGTAATTATTCGGAGACATAGAGACTTGCACAGGATAGGTTAGCATAGAGAGCTGCATCAAACCAGTCTTAGGATGGAAGAGTTAAACAACAATACGTAAATACGTATTTTAGATCGCTAATTAGAGCTGTGGATGTCAAATAAAACAAGAATACAATAGGTGATCATGGACACAGTTTGTGACGACATGAAGAGATAGAATGGAACAGGAAAATGTTAGGAATAACGGTTCGTCTACGAGAATGTCATTAGCACTCTTACATAAGGAGAAGGGGGGGGGGGGCAAACCTAAGCGTTATTTTCAAATGAACCATTAAAAAATTACGTTTATTCAATTTAGCGAGATGCTTGAAACAGGAAATTCCGTTTCTCTCGTGTATAATTTCTTAACTCTTGCACCTAACTCAGCTGTTGATAAAGAGTACTCTGCATGATGTAATGAAATCTACTGACAGCAAGGAACGCGGGCACGAGTTTTTATTTCCTCGCAACGTCCACTAGCACACTTCCCGCTTCATGTGTGGGCAGCGGCGTATTTGAGCACCTGCGCGGTCCCGCGTATATTTTTGCATAAATGCCCGCGCTTGGAAACTGCATCAACATACATATGCGCCCAGCCAAATCCGAGTGTTGCCCTTCGGCACGCGCGAACGCACAAACGCAGAAATGCGCTGTGGGATCGATCACAACAGCCGGTGGACCACGTATGAGCTTGAACACGGGCCACGCACCCCACCGCCGTTGGGGTCGCTGAAAAATCCCTCGCTTATCGCCGCTCCGCAGCACTCTGGTTCAGCGTATCGGCCCCGTTCAGCGCATGGTGTGCGCTGCGTGGGCCATCAGCAGCTTATTTCGCGCCCCATTTTAACTAAATACACAACAGAAATGAAAAATAATAAAAGTTTAGATTTGTTCTGCTAAAGAAAGGAAGAAAGAAAGGCATTTTATTCATTTATTTCTACTTTTATTTCATCCGTCAGTATTAGAGACTTCATACTTCCTCTTACCTCTGACCAGCGTCCCTTTGTGAGCCAAAATTAAAAATTTTATACAACTTTATCAATTTTGTATGTTTGTGTGTGTGTGTGTGTGTGTGTGTGTGTGTGTGTGTGTGTGTGTGTGTGCGTGTGTGTGTTCTCTTAAACCAGTGGGTTGATTTGCGATTATTTATTTCCTGGAAAGAAGTACAGGTAGTTCCCACAGGGTTGATGACGCCCGACATCTACACTATTCTACACAGCTGTTACGTTAAAGTAGGCAGGGGGATATGGGTATGCCGAACAAAGAGGGCAGGAAATGGATAGTGAGGTAGACGAGCATGAGATGGAAAGAGGAACGTGGAGGATAAAATAGAGAAATTGAGTTGGGAGTAGGAGCTTTTGGAGAGAAGAAGGAGAAGAATATGGACAGACGGTGAATGTGGAAGAGGAAAGGGGATGAAAGGGCAGTGAAGATTTGGGCAGACGGAGAGGGAAAGTAGGAGATTGAAAAATAGGGGGAAGAGAAGATGGACAGAGAGGGGGGAGCAGTAGGTGGAAAGAAAGAGAGGCAGAGGAGAGGGACATAAGTAGAGTGATGAGGAGATTGACAGAGAGAGGAGGCGCGAGTAGATGGATGCAGAGTGTGGAGAACATGAGATTGAGGTGGGGCAGAGGATGAGACGGACAAAGGGCGAGGGAGAGATGAATTGAAACAGGTGGAAGATAGAGACGGGGATTGACAGAAAGTGGTGAGAGAGAGGAGGGAGAAGGAGATGTGTGCAATACATGCGCCATTACCATACAAAGGCAAAGAGTTAAAAGACATTGGTTTGATGTGGCTTTCCTTTCCAGTGACAACCTCTTCATCTCAGAGTAGCATTTGCAATCTATGTAAAATCTCTGTTTTCCTCTAAAGATTTCACCATCTATATTGTCCTTCACTAACATGGAATTTATTCCATGATGTCTTAACAAATGTTCCCTTTATCAATATTTTCCATACATTCCTTTCCTCGACGATTCTCCAGACAACCTATTCATTTCTTAAGTTATTAGTCCATCTAATTCTCAAAATTCTTCTGTAATGCCTCATTTCAAATTCTTCGATTCTCTTCTTTCCCGGTTTTCCCACAGTCCAGGTTTCAAAATCATGCAATTATGTGCTACAAACGTACATTCTCAGAAATTTCTTCTTCAAGTTAAGGCCAATGTTTGAGACTGGTAGATTTCTCTTGGGCAGGAAAGCCAGTGATAGCCCGCTTTTTATGTCCTCCTTTCTCCATCCTTCATGTTTATTTTGCTGCCTAGGTACCAGAACTCTTTAACTTCATCTACTTCATGATCATTAATCCTGATTTCAAGTCTCTCGCTATTCCTTATTTCTGCTACTTCTCATTAATTTCGTCTTTCTTCGATTTACTCTCGTTTCATATTCTGTACTCATTATACTGTTCATTTCATTCAGCATTTCCCATAATTCTTCTTCACTTTCGCAGAGGATAGCAATGTCAGCAACGAAACTTATCACTGACATCCTTTCACCTTAAATTTTAATTTCACTCCAGAAGAGAAACGTGGAGGATAAAATAGAGAAATTGAGTTGGGAGTAGGAGCGTAATATGTAGGAAATTGTCCACACAACCTGCCACTGCTGATGCCTTGCATAAAATAAAGGCGAAACGCGTATGACACTAAAATTGTGCTTTATTCAGTTGCTGTCAGACGGTCCATAAGTAAAAATTGTTAATACACCGTAATATTACACGCAACAGGACTATAAAAGTAGAAGATGTCACTCCAGAACGTTTTATTCCCATCATTGCTTCTTTGAAGTACAGATTGAACAGCTATGGCGAAAGACTCCTTCCCTGTCTTACATACTTTTAATCCCAGAATTTCGTTCTTTGTCTTCCACTCTTACTGTTCCCTCTTGGGTCTTGTACATATTATGTACTTATCATCTCTCCGTATAGCTTATCCCTATTTTTAACAGAATTTCGAACAGCTTGCACCATTTGACTCTGTCCACAGTTTTTTCCACGTAGACAAATCGATTGAACGAGTCTTAATTTTTATTTAGTCTTGATTGGATTATCAACCACAATGTCAGAATTGCCTACCTGGTGCCTTTACTTCTCCTAAAGTCAAACATATCGTCATCTAATTTTCCTTTCCATTTTTCTGTATATTATTCTTGTCATCAACTTGGATGCACGAGTCGTTAAGCTGACTGTGCAACAGTTCTTGAGTTGCCGATTCTTGGAATCTTTGGAATTGTATGGATGATCTTTTTCCGAAACTCAGATGGTATGTGACTAGACTCATGCATTCTACACACTGACGTGAATACTCGTTTTGTTACCATTTTCTCCAATGAGTTTAGAAACTCTGATGGAATGTTATCTATCCCTTCTGCTTACTCGATCTGAAGTCTTGCAATGCTCTCTTATATTCTGATTGTAATACTGCATCTATTCTAAATCAACTACTGTTTCTTCTTCTATCACATAGACAAATCTCCCCCCTCATAGAGGCCTTCAGTATACTCTTTTTTCCATCTATTTGCTCTCTCCTCTGTATTTGTGGAATTCCCGTTGCAGTCTTAATGTAACCACCCTTCCATTTAATTTCTATTGATGAGCGATTTCCGATATTCATTTCTTTTCGCTTTCTACAGATTTTTCATGTATCAGTTTCGCCTTAGACAACCTGCACTTCCTATTTATATCTCTTCTAAGTGACTTGCATTCCTGTATTGCCGAATTTCCATGAAACATCTGATTTCGGAGTCTCTGTGTGACTATGCTATAATCCAACTAAAATCTTCCGTGTCTCCGGGTCTTTTCCTTGTATACCCACATTTCTTGTGATTCTTGAACAGAGTATTCTCTAATACCAGCTGAAATTTATTGACGAATTCAATACAGTCATTCTCCTCTTTCATTTCTAGTACCAAGCCCATAATCTCCCGTAACCTTTTCTTCTACTCCTTCCCCTACAACCGCATCCCAAACCGCCACGACTATTAGATTTTCATCCCCCTTTGCGTACTGGGTTGTCCGTTCAGTATCATTATATATTTCTTTATGTCTTCATCTTCCGCTTGTGACGTCGGCACGTATACCTGGACTATTGTTGTCGTTACTGGTAGCTGTCGGTTCTGATGTGAATAATCTTATCACTGTAATGTTCACAGTAACTCACTCCCTGCCGTACCCTGCTATTCGTAACGAATTCTACTCCTGTTACAGCGTTTTCCGTTGCTTTTTCATAGTACCCTATACTAATCTGTCCAAAAATCCTAGACTTCTTTTTATTTGACGTCACTGACGCCCATTGTATCTACACTTACCTTTAGCATTTCCATTGTCAGAATTTCTAGCTTCCTTGCCTCATTGAAACATCTGACATTCCACGCCCCGAGTCGCAGAACTTTATCCTTTCGTTGACCATTCTATCTTTTTCTCATGGTCATCTGAGCCTTGACATTACTCTCCCGGAGATCGGAATGGGGGACAACTCCGTAATCTTTTGCCAATGAAGAAATCATTATGTCACCTTTTTAATTACTGGCCACATGTCTTGCGGATACATATTATGTGTCTTTAACGCGGATATTCCCATTGCCTTCTGCATTTTCATGCCCTTGCTCATTGCTGAAACTTCCACGTTTGGGAGCAGTTTCCCAACCGAAGGGTAGGAGTGTGCCCAGTACCTTTGTTCGTTGCTCCGCCCTCTTTGACAAAGTCGTTGTCTGAAAGAGGGTGACCTCTGACGCTGGAAGTCTTCGGGTGTCAATGCTGATGGTTTTTATTCATTGTTCAAGTGGTAGCGGGTTTCTCTCTCCGGGAGAGTAATGTCAAGGCGGAGTTGACCATGATGTTTTGATTACTAATCAAAGAGGCTGTACCTTGTGCGCGGGTAAAAGACTTGTAGTAAAAATAAAAATGCCCAATAGTTTTGGAAATTGAGTGTAGCAGTGAAGTTCAAAACTGTGTTAGCTGTAGGGCAATATACTGGCAGGTTCAGCCTCACTGGAGAAGTCGAAACAGAGGCGACTGGAAAAAAGGTTTGAAATGTGAGGAAAGGTGAAGGGAGGCATAGCAGCTCTGGCACCTACACCCGCCATACAGATGTGTTGCTATAATATACTGTGCCACCCCAAAGTTTGCACTTGACATACAGTGATGGATACTGTTTCGTTGCACTGTACCTGTGATGCAACAACTTCCATTACACAATTTCTGACAGTTTTCCATTACCTCACTTCCAGGCAGCGGCGCCACATCTTTATGTGCGAACTGACAAACAGAGCCACCGCTCTGTCGTGGATGTGGGCTAAACGAAGATCTCCCTTGTCTGGGGGAAGAATCAGTGATTCATAACTGACTTTGAAGAGCATGCCTGTACTGACGTAGACTCCAAATGCCGCTAGTATACATCGAGCCATCACTAATTGTATTGGAATACATGTGCTACGTGTGGAATTTTCGATGCTAGGAAAATATTGACGAATTCTGTCCTTTGAAGAATCTCAAGAGTCAGCTGACAAAAGCTAGAGATCTGGATCTGAATTTGTTGTAATAAGCGGTGTTAAATAAGGGCCGCAGTGCGCCATATGTTGTGAAACTCTAATCAGAGGCATTCGATAGTACCACCAAGCTGTGGGGGTCGACACACGCTGGGGTCATTCCCTCTCCTAGGTTCATTGTGACCAATTTGGTGACGCTTAGACAGCAGCCAGAAGCCACACCATACGTGGCAATCCTTTCTATTGCGTTGGTTGCATCCTCAAGGTTGCGGAGCACAAGAAACAGGTCGTCTGCTTATGCTGTACAGCTAAATGTGAGGCCACGTAAGATTAGTCCAGTGACGCATTGAGGGGGGCCACAGAAAAGTGATTCCATTGCCGGAGCATAGAGTAAGATCGCCAGGGGACAGCCATGATTTTGTAATCGGGAGGGACTGCGTAGGGTACCTGTTTACGAGCACCTATGAATTGCTGTGGGTACTGCATGTGTTGGAGAAGATACTTCAGACACATGTGATACTCTAGATCAAAACGTTGGCTAAAATCTAGTAGTGCTAGCACTCCCGGGATGCGGCGTGCCGTCGCTAGGGCTGCGTGAATATTATTGATACCCCATAGGGAAGACTCATCTGGTAGGATGACGTGAGGCAAGGTCAATTGTATATGGTTTATTAATAGTCTGTGACGCAATTGGAGAATGTCAGCTGGCAGTTGTCATGTATTCGAGTTCCACCTGTCAGTTTGTGAACAGGTATATCATTCCTTGCCGCACGGGATTAGCCGAGCGGTCTTAGGCGCTGCAGTCATGGACTGTGCGGCTTGTCCCGGCGGAGGTTCGAGTCCTCCCTCGAGCATAGGTGTGTGTGTTTGTCCTTAGGGTAATTTAGATTAAGTAGCGTGTAAGTGTAGGGACCGATGAGCTTAGCAGTTAAGTCCCACAAGATTTCACACACATTTGAACATTTGATATCATTCCTTGAGTGAAGGACATGAGGAGTGGCACCATGGGAGACACAAGCTTCCGACAGATGTCCATCAACCTGGGGGCCAGTAAGTAGTGAAAAGTTCTATAAAACTACCCAGAGAGCCCGGAGTACCCAGGAGACTTGTTCGATGCTCCTTTACCTGTGGCACCGAAAACTTTGTCTTCCGTAATTTCGTGCAATAATGCAGTTTGTGAGCCCTGTTGAACAGTGCCATAAACCAATCATGAGACTCCCCTCACTGTCGCTGGGTCAGAAAACAAAGCAGAGTGAAGTCTTGCGTAATGGTCGATGAAGGTTGCACCAATATCGCGTTGTGTGGTGAGGCCAGTATCAGCGCAAATCATCACAGTTTACGTTCTCGAATAGTGCGTATCATCACAGTTTATGTTCTCGTATGGTGGGCCGTTCCGTTCCTATTCTGTCATGTGTTTACGCTCAGACGATCGTCACTTCGAGCATTCGGCGCATACGGGCTACGATCTGTGCTTTCGCATGACGAGCTGTTATCCGTCGCCTGTAAGCAGCGGACTTATGACCATACATAATCAAGGTTTTCCGCAGGGGCGGCTCGGCGCAGTTTAGCCACCAACTGATCGATGTAGGATACGTTGGGAGACGGCGGAAGCACCAACTCTTTGTGTCTGCGATGGCGTGCTGACACTGGAGAAGAGAGATGTGCAAGACTTAACTTCCAGGGATGTCGGCTACGCCACACCCGTTGGCGACGAAGGATGACGGCAGATATATAGGCCTCGTGATCAGAAAAGGCTACAGACCACACCACTGTGTCGCTCACTGTTGCCGCGACAGAACGGGAGACGCAAATCCTATCAGTGCGACTAGATGAGTGACCCGTGAAATAAATTAATCCTGGTCGATCTCCTTGGACACGTTCCCATGTATCTATCAGCTGGAGATTGCTGATGAGTGTCCCAAGTTTGAGTCATGGTGAATGGCTTGGCAGCCGACTTTTACGTGGCTGGACCCTGTTGAAGTCGCCCTCTAACACCAAGTCGTCGTGCCTGCCCTGAAAAAGCAGTGCTACTCTATCCGTGAAAAGGAGTGATCTGTCGCGAACGCAGTTCATTGCGGGAGAGTCATACACATTGATAAACTGGACGCCAAGCACCGTTACGGCCATTCCTCTGTTCCTCTACTGTTGGGGAGATATTGTACTTTGGCCTCCTCGAGGACCTCGCTGAGGAGAACTGCGACAACACTGATAGTTGGCCGGCTGCTGTGGCTGAGCGGTCCTAGGCGCTTCAGTCCGGAACCACGCTGCTGCTACGATCGCAGGTTCGAATGCTGCCTCGGGCATGGTTGTGTGTGATGTCCTTAGGTTAGTTAGGTTAAATTGGTTCTAAGTCTCATATGTTAAGAAACAGAGCCATTTGAACGATTTTGAACTGTTAGTTGGCGAGGCGTTGGACACATGAGCCGTATAACCGTACATACCAGGGAAATCATCGACGAAGATCTCTTAGAGAAAGGCAACGTCAATGTCTGTTGCATTTGGTATGTACTGGAGCAGCGACAACTTCGTATATGTTCCAATGGTTTAACACTGATGGTCGCTAAGAGATCTCCTGCAACGAGGACCGCCGTCAGCGTCGTCGTAAATGTTATGGCTTGTCTCCTGAAAGCTTTACCTGTGCCGTCATCTGCTGCTACTCCAGAGGGACCGAGGTGTGTGAGGAGACACGCGTTTCCTCACGCACAACAGCGGAAATAGAATATTTTTCAGTGTTTTCCACTCAAGATCCGTAAGTTAACTGTGGCTGCAGTAGGACACTTGCGATCTGGTTGCAGAAGGGTGAATCCGCAGGTGTTTCTTAATGTGTGCTGTTCTTGTGATCCGTTTGTGCGAGAGAGGAGAAACAGTTATATAGAAGTCACGAGAGCAACAAGTGAGGGCGACCCTGTGCCATCCATTTTTTCCATATCGCTGGCCGTCCGGTCGTCAACCGGAGAAGTCGTCTCAAGAACATGACGTCGGTTTTTATGTGCCCTCGGTGACCTTTGTTTTCAGACGAGCCTTTCTGTGTCTAAATGAGTGTATAGTTCCAGCACCGCATCCCCCTCAGGGAGAAAAGTGGAGGTCGGTACAATCCTAGTGTCGAGTTCCATTTCTTCGTCCAACTCTCCCTCTGGAGTGTGTTGGCGACCTCCTTCAATTTGTGTCGATTCTGTAATGGTGTCGGTATATCCTAGACGTGCCACAAGTGTGCTGTGTAGCGGTCCCTGTCTTCCAAGCGGTCTTCCGTCTGCCATGACGGTCGACCGTGTCACCCCTCCATAGCTGATGGGGAGGACCGTTATCGTAGAGAATGGCGCCGTTTCACCTGACGGGTTTTGTGTAACCCGTCGTTGAATACCCACCACAACTATATGGCCCTCTTGGCCGCAACCAGAACAACTACGAGGCTGTCCATCGTACGTCACAATTGCTCGTTAGCCATCTATAACTAGATAGGACTGCACCTGTTTTGTCGGCCGGAGTGGCCGAGCGGTTCTAGGCGCTACAGTCTGGAACCGCGCGACCGCTATGGTCGCAGGTTCGAATCCTCCCTCGGGCATGGATGTGTGTGATGTCCTTAGGTTAGTTAGGTTTAAGTAGTTCTAAATTCTAGGAGACTGATGACCTCAGAAGTCAAGTTCCCTAGTGCTCAGAGCCATTTGAGCACCTGTTTTGCGTTAACTCAATTTTAACTAGCACGGCGTTGATGACCGGGTACGTCTCGAAGGTGTTCCATTTTTCTGCCATGTGGCTAATTACAGTCCCATATGGTTGGAAAACAGCAGTGACAACGTCCGGGAGCACTTCGATCGGGAGTTCGAAGACTCATAGTGTGCGGAATACTAGTCTTGCATGGTAAACGGTAACCACTCTTATATAACCATCGGTGTGTTTGAACTTGACTGTTTGTACATCTAAGCACAACGGCGTGATATGTCGCGTCATCGACCATCTTTGTGGTGAGTAGGTGGATACCGACGATGCACTGTGCTGCTGTCTGAAGCAGGGATGAAGCATTCGATTTCAAAGGATTGTGGTCTTCTATGGTCTGGGTGGAAGCTGATCTTGATGGTCTTTTCTGTAGGTATGAGCCATAGCCACTCAGTGTCAACAGACGCGAGTACTAGTTCCGGTGAGGAGGTAAGCAAACTGCACACGCTCGCAACTCTGTGGATGGGACACAAACAAGACGACCTCGCCGCTCACTTGCCAAAGGCGGACTTACCATCATTAGTTTATTCGAGCACAGCTCATGCCCAAACTCAAACTACCATATGTCGTCAAACTCTACCCGTACATCTATTATGTACGGCTAGACATTTTACTTGTAACTTTCCTCCCGGCGTTTGCAGATACATGCGATAATGCAGTGCTTGTGTTATTACGAATTAAGGTGCAATGTTCAAAAAATGGTTCAAATGGCTCTAAGCACTATGGGATTTAACATCTGAAGTCATCAGTCCCCTAAACTTAGAATTACTTAAACTTAACTAACCTAAGGACATCACAAACATCCATGCCCGAGGCAGGATTCGAACCTGTACCGTAGCGGTCGCGCGGTTCCAGACTGTAGCGTCTAGAACCACTCGGCCATCCCGGGCGGCGTGCAATGTTCCTTTGGACATGCATACACCACTAGATCTTAGTCAACAGCATTTGCGTTCGATACTGTAAAAATATTGCACTTACGTGTACGTGCGTGTGTGTGTGTGTGTGAGTGTATGTGTGTGTGTGTGTGTGTGTGTGTGTGTGTGTGTCAGTAGACGATAACAGAACCCATGCTTATCACAACCTGGGCCTGTAATTCCCTCAAAACTAGTAATAATTTAACACATATAATTTTGTAATATTCTGGCCGGAGAGCTATGACCGTTATAACGAGAAAAACGACCATAGCCAGGCAGTATTCCAATGAAATAGAAAGAGAAAAAGAGATTGGTAACTTAAATAAGCCAAGGTAACTCTTACAATAATTGTTCTGGGAAACACAGAAGTCACTCCGCTGTAGCAAAACAGAAAGCTGAAAGGGGTTTGTTTTAAAATGTTCTCACCAGAGTAATTTTGTTCGGTGCTCCGGTCTCAGCGCACTGAATAAAGTAGACAGCCACTATATTCTCTGTGCAGCTCCCATCAATCTGCCACTAACCCGACCCATTAGACTATAGCAGACTATAGCAGGCCCCCTTAAATGTTGCAGTACGATTTTATCTTTTCCAATGAGCCTGGAGATGGAAACTTAGAATCCTATGCCTCAACCTGACAGAAATCAGACAAGGATATCAGGCTTCATATACAACGCAACAAAAATCATTACTGTATATCTATAGAGGCACTTACTTTCGTTTGCCAAATGTTTTGCAGCTAATTAAACTTAACACAACTGAGTGAGGATAAAACACATACTCGCCGAGACTGCTCACATAGGGTTCTTATGCAGAATAACTAGGACGAGTCCATGAATAATTAAAATAAAAAAATGATAAAACAAATCTAAAGACTAAAAAAACTGTCCAGGTGCGAATAGGACTCGCGCTCTGAGAGTTTCGTACAAAATTATGTATATAGACAGTTTATCCACCCTGGGAATCAAGAATCTAGAAGATTTTTTCCTTTTATCCACACTGATTCTATCGAGATATAGGGCCTGAGAATTATAGAACTTTCGGGAATGTTTTAAGCTGGACGTTGAGTAACGAATAATAAAACAATTTTTTTAGTGTTTTATAAACAAAAATTATCCTATTTTTGCTTTACTGGTACTGTGAAACTCTGTTTCTTCCAATTACAACGATTCTAAGTTCACGGTAAGCACCGTATAGGGACAGTAAAAAATGGGATAGTACACATTGAGTGATATAAATAATCATCGTAACAGCTAGAACAATTAATAAGGTAATAAGTAAAACTGCCATCAACCAGCTACACGTTTGAGATAGTCTGCTGTTTCTTGCGCTCAACCGCTCAGCTGCCTTACCCAACCAGTTATAGGAGTACCTACAGCTGAACATGTATCCTGAACCACACAGATATCGGTATTTTTCACAGTTACAAATATTAACACACTTAAAACAACTGTTATATTACATATAATAATGCTAGTGCTGATTGGTGATCGAACTGACACCTTTGGATTCGTAGTCTGGAACCTAACCATCCGTTTTATAAATAAGATGGGTACAACGTC
The DNA here is from genome assembly GCF_021461395.2 of Schistocerca americana. Classification (NCBI taxonomy): domain Eukaryota; kingdom Metazoa; phylum Arthropoda; class Insecta; order Orthoptera; family Acrididae; genus Schistocerca; species Schistocerca americana. The sequence continues at coordinate 436,962,136 of NC_060124.1, read as the reverse complement.
ATCTCCAAACTTAAGCGACACCTGACGTTGCCGGTATTTCGATGGGTGACCACCCAGCACGTCACTTGCTGCTGGTAATTTTCCCTTTGCCTTTCTGGCAAATAGCAGGGTTGTGGTGGCGTGAAGTTCCTGACCATCAAACATTTCTCCAATGTCCTGAATTAAATTCCAAAGGTCTCTATAGTGTCTCATGGAGTCAGGGCGTGCGACACCGGCCCCCTTGGTGCTGTTGGAGAGGACTAGGCTGTTTGCCGGCATCCTCTCCTTTCTCTCATTATCACACAATGCACACATTAGACCACACTACACATATATTCGTTATAACCATCCACACACACCAGATACAGTACACACTGAGATGAAAGAAGTCATAGGACACCTCCTAGTATTGCGTTGGGCCGAGCGGGAAAACACTTTATTAATAATTATAATACAAAGTAATATCACCAGTTACAGTTACATTCTCAGCAAGTACACCACGTCCTTTCATCCATACATGCATTTTCTCATCATTAGATACTTTTGTACATGAGCGAGTATACAGAGTAAAAGGCATATTACTATGAACATAACTGGGTCTACTTTGCGTGTTCGGGTCGATTCCACAGTGCCAAGTCTTGTAGGCGATGATTACGTACGTTGCTGATAACGGACTTAGACTCTGCGCGCACCAGCGATGTGAAAATACATGTAGCGGCTAGGTGACGCTACGTGGCAATATGGGTCTGCCGAGGGACGCACCGAGATAGTCCGCACAATTGCGATAAACATCGTGTCCTGGTGGTCAAGTGATTAACGCAAGCCACGCAGGATTAGCCGAGTGGTCTCGGGCGCTGGAGTCATGGACTGTGCGGTTGGTCCCGGAGGAGGTTCGAGTCCTCCCTCGGGCATGGGTGTGTGTGTTTGTCCTTAGGATAATTTAGGTTAAGTAGTGTGTAAGCGTAGGGACTGATGACCTTAGCAGCTAAGTCCCATAAGTTTTCACACACATTTGAACATTTTATCGTGTTGGATCTCCTTTTTCTCATCGTAGTACAGCAACTCGATGTGGTATGGAATCTAAATGTCGTTTGAAGTTCCCTGCAGAAATATTGAGTATTTGTATCTCCTTAACTGTCCTTAACTGAAAAAGGTTTGCCGGTGCAGGATTTTGGGCACTAATTTACCTCTCGATTATGTCCCATAAATAATCAATGGGGTTCATGTCGGGCGACCTGGGTACCCAGATCATTTGCTCGTATTATGCAGAATGTTCTTCAAACCAATCGCGAAGAATTGTGGTCCTGTTATGTAACAATCACGTTCGACCTCCTGCGGGAACCTCAGACTAGCAAGCATGGCATGGACGAGGACTTCGGGTAGGTGACGGCATGTGGGAGCGTGGGTCACCCGAGGGACGCACCCACACAGTCCGCGCAACTGCCATAAACATCGTGTCCGGGTGGTCCAATGGTTAACGCAACTGCATAGTAAGCACGAGAGACTGGACTCCAATTCCGGTCCAGCTCACATTTTCACTCGGTGCAGCTGATACCGCTTAAAGTCCTGATGGAGGTTCCTCCCCTTTCCTTTCCTTGCTCCCCTCCCCACCTTCAATTTACATAACATATAAGACAGCTGCAGATTTTGCATGGTGGCTGCCAGACATCTCGCATTTACATAATACTCAGACTCATTGCATTTGTAAAAAAAAAATTATCCAGTATTTCTCTTCCTGGCATCTCATTGAACATAACAGAATGACTCACGACCTTTACTCCTGACCAACTGCAATCAAAATTAGTTACAGGGTCACATTCCTGCTGCCCTGTTTTTGTGAAAGACGTATAACCGAAAAACCAACACAAGCTGTTTTTTTTTTTTGTTATTCTGTGTGTACTATCGACGTTAGCACCACCTTCTGGCTAACCTGATGGTCTTTTGTATCCCAACTGGAAGGCGGCGCGTGGGTCTGCTCCTGAGATCTCCCAATTAGGCCCAAAGAAGGAAGTGAGTAGGAACAGATGAAGTAAAACACTCTGGCACTGCAAGTAAAATTAAAGCACCTTTACTGGTATATAAAGATGTACAAACACATTACTTAACTTTTGGTACAGATGAGCACATAGGTGCGAAGCCGATCATATATCAAAGCTAACAGTTACTAGAAGTTACAAATGCAAAGTCTGTAATAGCAAGACCCCCTACAAGTAGATGCTAAGCTGCTAGGCCGTCTGCTCTGGATGAAATGGGCAGAAAGCAGAGCTGCCCTTGTTGAGGTCCACAGCGTCAGCTAGAGGGCGCTGTGGTCGGCGTAGTTCGTCCGCTCTCGTAGTGCCAACCTACGAGCGTGCGTCTAGGCTGCGGCATCGGAACTATCGATACCTCAGATGGTGTCTAACACTTGCAAAACTCTTCCCAGAGATAACTTTAATGTTGAATTTAGACACTTAAAAACAAAAGTTTTATGTTGTATACTAAATTAGCACAGTATAAAGTGCACTGTGCACCTATTGCTAGTCTCAAAAAAGTCATTTCACTTATTTGAACTTTTAACTTTCCCACTGTAATTCAAGACAGTGGAAGTCGAGCTCGTGATACGTCCAGTACTGAGGTACACAAATAGTTCCCACGCTTTGTCTCTCCCCTTACATAAATATCAGTGAGAACCGCATGTTCTGAATCAAATAAGGTGCCTTCATTGTCCATTACATTACAATGCCGAGTGAAAATATTCTCGCAGTTCATGCCTTGGCAGGCGGTATGGCCCTGCTATGATAAACTGATTACGTGCTCCGCACGTGGTATGTAGCAGTGGTATAACTCAAATTATCTAATTACATACATTCAATGTATTTTTCCTGAGTGCGATCTCTAGGAAAGAAGCCCAATAACAATTTCTACAGAAAGTCTTACAATATTTCACTTCGAAACTATTAAAAATAGAGAGATACATACGTAGTGGAGTTGTGTGTGTGTGTGTGTGTGTGTGTGTGTGTGTGTGTGTGTGTGTGTGTGTATGTGTGTGTGCGTGTTTGCGTGCGAGCGCACAGTTGAAATCGTTTCTTGCAGCATACATTGTCCACGCTAGTAGCGTCGTTCGAAAGGCAGACGTTTCACAGGCAGTTAATATGAAAGCATCAAGATAAAAACATGTCAACTTGGAATACCCATAGATTCTGCACAAGTATCGGATATTCGGTAAGCAAATCAAAAATTAGTCAGTCGCCATTATTGTTCAATGCAGCTGTAATTACGATTTGCAATTTACAAACTCGTTAGACGGGATGAATTTTAAATTTCCAGTAATTATCTTTCTCTGAAATAACTTTGCAGAAGGGTTAAAACGCTATAAATGCTACTTTTTAACTACTGCAATGCGGAAATATATCAATGATTCTTCAGTGATTTTAATTTCATAAATAAAAAATTACCCTTCTGTTTATTTTACTATCTTGCAGCTTAAAACATTCCAATCCTCACCTTCAAGTAAATGTTTAATATCACTCTTTCGTCTAACTCACTCCTTCAAATACCTCACTATTTAATTTTTTATCCAAAAATATTTTTAAAAAAACATTGTATTATCTACCTATCAGGACCTATTTAATTAAAATTGATTTTTTTTAGTAATCATGACGAAAAGTGGTATTGTTTTCTATACTACTGAGGGAGATCACATTCAGTATGGCAAGTGGTGATGGGGCATTACAGCTATGTATTACTATTAAGTTGCTATTCTTCTAGGCCTCACAGAACTCCGTTGTGTCGACCGTACGTGAAGTTCGAGGTACACGGATGGTCAAGCTCTTACGTGTAACTTTGAGTGTGATACTAGCTCATAGAGAAAACCCTTAGAAGCTTCCGCCAGAAAGAAACAACCGGTTGAGATTATTTATACTGTTAATCGAGTTTCGGCTTGCATACTCAGCTTCAGGCAATAAGTATAGTCGTTAAGGATGTAGGATATTGTTAGGATGAAATGCCATTTTTATGGGGGGGAGGTGGAAGTTGGAGACTTTGTGGAAGAGAAGAGCTAGCTTTCCACTTTTAAATATGGATGGTATATACGACACAATATTACAGCCGGAGAAGTGTGCTCAAGAAAATTTTTCAAGCGTAAAAGTAATGTTTTTTTAATATGTTGTTGTTGTGGTCTTCAGTCCTGAGACTGGTTTGATGCAGCTCTCCATGCTACTCTATCCCGTGCAAGCTTCTTCCTCTCCCAGTACCTACTGCAGTCTACATCCTTCTGAATCCGCTAAGTGTATTCATCTCTTGGTCTCCCTCTACGATTTTTACCCTCCACGCTACCCTCCAATACTAAATTGGTGATCCCTCGATGTCTCAGAGTATGTCCTACCAACAGATCCCTTCTTCTAGTCAAGTTGTGCCACAAGCTCCTCTTCTCCCCAATTCTATTCAAAACCTCCTCATTAGTTATGTGATCTACCCATCTAATCTTCAGCATTCTTCTGTAGCACCACATTTCGGAAAGCTTCTATTCTCTTCTTGTCCAAACAATTTATTGTCCATGTTTTACTTCCATACATGGCTACACTCCATACAAATACTTTCAGAAACGACTTCCTGACACTTAAATCTATACTCAATGTTAGCAAATTTCTCTTCTTCCGAAACGCTTTCCTTGCCATTGCCAGTCTACACTTTATATCCTCTCTACTTCGACCATCAGGAGTTATTTTGCCCCCCAAATACCAAAACTCCTTTACTACTTTGAGTGTCTCACTCCTAATCTAATTCCCTCAGCATCACCCGACTTAATTCGTCTACATTCCATTATCCTCGTTTTGCTTTTGTTGATGTTCGTCTTATATCCTCCATTCAAGACACTGTCCATTACGTTCAACTGCTCTTCCAAGTCCTTTACCGTCTCTGACAGAATTACGATGTCATCGGCGAACCTCAAAGTTTTACTTCTTTTCCATGGATTTTAATACCTACTCCGAACTTTTCTTTTGTTTCCTTTATTGCTTGCTCAATATACAGATTGAATAACATCAGGGATAGGCTACAAGCCTGCCTCACTCCCTTCCCAACCACTGCTTCCCTTTCATACCCCTCGACTCTTATAACTGCCATCTGGTTTCTGTACAAATTGTAAATAGCCTTTCGCTTCCTGTATTTTACCTCTGCCACCTTTAGAATTTGAAAGAGAGTATTCCAATCAATATTGTCAAAAGCTTTCTCTAAGTCTACAAATGCAAGAAACGTAGGTTTGCCTTTCCTTAATCTTTCTTCTAAGATATGTCGTAGGGTCAGTATTGCCTCACGTGTTCCAACATATCTACGGAATCCAAACTGATCTTCCCCGAGATCGGCTTCTAACAGGTTTTCCATTCGTCTGTAAAGAATTCGCATTAGTATTTTGCAGCTGTGACTTATTAAACTGATAGTTCGGTAATTTACACATCTGCCAAGGTCTGCTTTCTTTGGGATTGGAATTATTATATTCTTCCTGAAGTCTGAGGGTATTTAGTCTGTCTCATACATCTTGCTCACCAGATGGTAGAGTTTTGTCAGGACTGGCTCTCCTAAGACTGTCAGTAGTTCGAATGGAATGTTGTCTACTCCGGGAGCCTTGTTTCGACTCAGGTCTTTCAGTGCTCTGTCAAACTCTTCACGCGCTATCGTATCTCCCATTTCATCGTCAAATGGTTCAAATGGCTCTGAGCACTATGGGACTCAACTGCTGTGGTAATAAGTCCTCTAGAACTTAGAACTACTTAAACCTAACTAACCTAAGGACATCACACACATCCATGCCCGAGACAGGATTCGAACCTGCGACCGTAGTGGTCGTGCGGTTCCAGACTGTAGCGCCTTTAACCGTTCGGCATTTCATCGTCATCTATAGGGCTATTACAAATGATTGAAGCGATTTCATAAATTCACTGTAGCTCTATTCATTGACATATGGTCACGGAACACTACAGATACGTAGAAAAACTCATAAAGTTTTGTTCGGCTGTAGCTACACTTCAGGTTTCTGCCGCCAGAGCGCTCGAGAGCGCAGTGAGACAAAATGGCGACAGGAGCCGAGTGCTTGAAATACACTCACGTCAGTGAGTCATAACAGTGCAACGACACTTCAGGACGAAGTTCAACAAAGATCCACCAACTGCTAACTCCATTCGGCGATGATATGCGCAGTTTAAAGCTTCTGGATGCCTCTGTAAGGGGAAATCAACGGGTCGGCCTGCAGAGAGCGAAGAAACGGTTGAACGCGTGCGGGCAAGTTTCACGCGTAGCCCGCGGAAGTCGACGAATAAAGCAAGCAGGGAGCTACACGTACCACAGGATGGTGCTCCACCGCACTTCCATCATGACGTTCGGCATTTCTTAAACAGGAGATTGGAAAACCGATGGATTGGTCGTGGTGGAGATCATGATCAGCAATTCATGTCATGGCCTCCACGCTCTCCCGACTTCACCCCATGCAATTTCTTTCTGTGGGGTTATGTGAAAGATTCAGTGTTTAAACCTCCTCTACCAAGAAACGTGCCAGAACTGCGAGTTCGCATGAACGATGCTTTCGAACTCATTGACGGGGACATGCTGCGCCGAGTGTGGGAGGAACTTGATTATCGGCTTGATGTCTGCCGAATCACTAAAGGGGTACATATGCCTAAAAAAACTTTTTGAGTTTTTGTATGTGTGTGCAAAGCATTGTGAAAATATCTCAAATAATAAAGTCATTGTAGAGCTGTGAAATCGCTTCAACCATTTGTAATAACCCTGTACATCCTCTTCCATTTCCATAATATTGTCCTCAAGTACATCGCCCTTGTATTGACCCTCTATATACTCCTTCCACCATTCTGCTTTCCTTCTTTGCTTAGAATTGGGTTTCCATAAAAGCTCTTGATATTCATACAAGTGGTTCTCCTTTCTTCAAAGGTCTCTTTAATTTTCCTGTAGGCAGTACCTATCTTACCCCTAGTGAGATAAGCCTCTACATCCTTACATTTGACCTCTAGCCATGCCTGCTTAGCCATTTTGCACTTCCTGCCGATCTCATTTTTGATACGTTTGTATTCCTTTTTGCCTGCTTCATTTACTGAATTTTTATATGTTCTCCTTTCATCAATTAAATTCAATATTTCTTCTGTTACCCAAGGGGCCGGCCGAAGTGGCCGTGCGGTTCTAGGTGCTGCAGTCTGGAACTGCGAGACCGCTACGGTCGCAGGTTCAAATCCTGCCTCGGTCATGGGTATGTGTGATGTCCTTAGGTTAGTTAGGTTTAACTTGTTCTAAGTTCTAGGGGACTAATGACCTCAGACGTTCAGTCCCATAGTGCTCAGAGCCATTTGAATCTTTTTCTTTTACCCATGGGTTTCTACTAGCCCTCGTCTTTTTACCTATTTGATCCTCTGCTGCCTTCACTATTTCATCCCTCAAAGCTACCCATTCTTTTTCTGCTTATTTGTTTCCCCCTTTCCTGTCAATTGTTCCCTTATGCTGTCCCTGACACTCTGTACAACCTCTGGTTCTTTCAGTTTATCTAGGTCCCATCAATCCTTTTTGCAGTTCCTTCAGTTTTAATCTACCGTTCATAACCAATAGATTGTGGTCAGAGTCCACATCTGCCCCTGGAAATGTCTTACAGTTTAAAACCTTGTTCTTAAATCTCTTTCTTACCATTATATAATCTATCTGAAACCTTCTAGTATCTCCATGGTTCTTCCACGTATACAACCTTCTTTCATGATTCTTGAACCAAGTGTTAGCTATGATTAAGTTATGCTCTGTGCAAAATTCTGCCAGGCGGCTTCCTCTTTCATTTCGTAGCCCCAATCCATATTCACCTACTACGTTTCCTTCTCTTCCTTTTCCTACTGTGGAATTCCAGTCACCCATGACTATTAGATTTTCGTCTCCCTTCACTATCTGAATAATTTATTTTATCTCATCATACATTTCATCAGTTTCTTCGTCATCTGCAGAGCTAGTTGGCATATAAACTTGTACTCCTGTAGTAGGCGTGGGCTTCGTGTCTATCATGGCCACAATAATGCGTTCGCTATGCTGTTTGTAGTAGCTTACCCGCACTCCTATTTTTTTATTCATTATTAATCCTACTCCTGCATTACCCCTATTTGATTTTGTATTTATAAATCTGTATTCACCTGATTAAGATTCTTGTTCCTCCTGCCACCGAACTTCACTAATTCCCACTATATCTAACTTTAACCTATCCATTTCACTTTTTAAATTTTCTAACCTACCTGCCCGATTAAGGGATCTGACATTCCACGCTCCGATCCGTAGAACGCCAGTTTTCTTTCTCCTAATAACAACGTCCTCTTGAGTAGTCCCCGCCTTTAGATGCGAATGGAGGACTATTTTACCTCCGGAATATTTTACCCAAGAGGACGCCATCATCATTTAATCATACAGTAAAGCTACATGCCCTCGGGAATAATTACGGCTGTAGCTTCCACTTGCCTTCAGCCATACGCAGTACCAGAACAGCAAGGCCATTTTGGTTAGTGTTACAAGGCCAGATCAGTCAATCATCCAGACTGTTGCCCCTGCAACTACTGAAAAGGCTGCTTCCCCTCTTCAGGAACCACACGTTTCTCTGGCCTCTCAACAGATACCCCTCCGTTGTGGTTGCACCTACGGTACGGCTATCTGTATCGCTGCGCACGCAAGCCTCTCCACCAACGGCAAGGTCTATGGTTCATTATAAAATCTGTAAAAAGTGTTAAAACTATATAGGGAGTAAATGCAAGGCGCAAAGGATAGAAACACGGAGACGTGGCCGGAGGATTGGTTCAGTTATTTAAGAAAACTTATGTTGCAGATTTTAAACTATGAGTGACATTAGTCGAAATGCACAATTTGGGAAGTGACTACGTATACAGAAAGTGACAAATCACGTTTATATACAAGCCAGAGTAATATGTAACTGTGAAGGAGACATAGCATGACACAAGAAAATTAGAAAACATTGTAATATCGAAATAAAGTACATTCGAAACAAATCGGAGAGGTGAGAAAAACAGCACAAAACACGAGGCGAAGCGAATAAAGCATTTAGATGAAGCTTGTAAGAGGAGAAGCAGTAACCTGAATCTTTTAACTGAGCATCAAATATAATCACTCTGCCAGTATTTAATGATTATGAGGGATTAAGCCTCCGCTCTTAGTCTACAAATGGATACTACACTTATTTCAACTTAAACGTGCTCAGAAACCATAGACTTTAAGTGACACCAGCTACGTCCATTTCAGTCAATATAGATGTAGCACTATAAAGTAATTCCTCTCCCTCTCCCCCCCCCCCCCCCCCGCTCAGTATTCACTTTATAATGTAATTCCCTCCCACTGCTCGTTGTTCTCCTTCTAATGTCCTTCTAATGCCTTGTCTTTGAAGTCCAAAATATACTGGCCGCAAAAGTTTGTGGTAGCATGATACCATTAGCAAGATTTCATTCAATCGGCTGAATGTTGGTAAACAGCTTTTAGATCTGGCTTCATAAACGAAAATCGCTAGAACATTCGCAGTCCAAGCTTTTATTTGGAAGCATGAAATATTCCTAGCAAACAGCGATGCAAGAATCCATTAGTATGATTCACAATTTGTATCACCCAAAAAAAACTACCTTTCAGAAATTTGAAATAACGTCAACTACGTTTGTACTCTGCAGCAGAAGAAAAAATCTCGCATCTCTACATACAGTTTAGAGTCCCTATGAAATTGGTAGTGAAGACATAAGAATTTCTGAAAGTTCGTAAGGATCTTAGACTACATAAGGAATGTCGAGCAGTTAGATATTTTGAAACCGGAAGAAATTAAATAGAAGGAGATTACGTTATTAGATGGTTACGTCGTCCACAACATGCGTAATACGAAGTGCGTTAAGTACAGAAAACGAAGGAACACAAGTATGCGATAAAACCTTTGGCGAGGTGGCACCTTATTGCCACTAATTTATAACTTGTAGTTCAAAGAAACTACGAATGAGCTGAAAGACAATTTCAAAACCGGAACATGGGAATGACAAGTTAACAGATGAGGTTATCCTCGAGTCTGGATGTAAGGTAGGCTTAGATGACATGTTAACTGTAGTTAAAAAGTTAGTTAGCTAACAATATCGCTTGAAGAGAAACTAGACAAGGGGGAAATTTTGTGCGAAGTAGAAGAGCGTTACCGGTAATCTTACGAAAGAAGGCGAGGAAAGAAGGCGAGGAAAGAAGGCGAGGAAAGAAGGCGAGGAAAGAAGGCGAGGAAAACACATGAAGCTGTATGAAGAAAAGATCATACCCAGAAAGCAAGGCAAAAAAAAAATAGTACTGGAAGGTATCAGAAATGGTGCTCTGCAAGGAATGAGGAACGAAACAATTGCGCTTAGCTCATATTTTCTTCGAGAAAAACCAAAATGCAGTTCTTTGAAAGCTGCTGCAACTGCAGACAAATATGAAACAATAAGTTGTACTGCTTCTTCCCTGCTTCTTTCTTAATGTTTTCACATCGGAGTTGTTAACAAGTGCTTCTAAAACAAATCAGTCAGATAAAAAGCTTAGCTAAACAGGGATCAGGCGTACCAGCAGCTTCACAAATTTATGGTTTAATGTAAAGCGGTGGCAATTCACACACACGGTTTAAGATTTGAAATGTTACATATTAATGAGATGTAAATTGAACGTATCGATTGTCTGGTAAGCCGACATGAGCAAAATGACCCACACAGAGCCACCCGTAATCCAGTGGCTGCCGTACGTGCAACGCACTGAGCTGCTAAAACGCATAGCCATGAAGCGAGGTAAACCTCAAAGCGGAATATCAGCATTCTGTTCCCGCTATCTGCCAGTGCTGCAAGACTTGGTGAAGTTTGCTGCTGCGCGCAAACATATATTTTCTGCAATTCTCGTGAACAAGGAACAAAGTCAACAGCTTAAAGTAAAATGTCGCCTAGTCCGTATCCCTATCATTTTGATCTCTGTTGTTGCTGGCATTGAACTGGAACTAATACATTGCTTTTTTGCGGCTTATCACCACTCCTAAAATTACAGCCAATTCGCAGTTACGTCAGCACTGCTAACAATTTTGTAAACCAGGTAGATTGGTGCTGTAAAAAGTAGCAGTTATTTCCAAATGGATTGTTTTCTACGTCATATTCAACGCGAAATGTCGACTCTAGTTAGTATTTAAACTGAACAGCTTATTTCACGCATAACAGTATATGACTCGTAAGGATTCTTGTAGTGGGTACCACTGCAAATAGACGAAATCCTTAAACATAAGTGAAGTCTTGGTGATTTGCGTAATGTTAAGACTGTCAGGTTATTTAAAATGCTAATAAAAACTCCCTTCTGAATTTCTCCCATACCTTCACAGTGGGAATTTTCCTTTCAGTATACAATCATCTCTGTCGATTTCGCAGCCTCTGAATATATTTAAATCTGTTATTTTGGCACATTTCTTCTCATTTACCAACAAGTTTCACCTAAAAAAATACATTAAGATTACTTAACATAAAAAGAAAATCTAATACAACTTCAGGAAAGCAGGCTACAGCAACACTGAAGATATATACGAACTGAGAATGATTTGGAACAAGAGTAGCTGAAGTAAGATGTTGAGTTCTGAAATAAGCATTAGCAGCTCTCTGCAAAAGAAAAATTGGACAGTGAAATCAAAAACGCAGTAAAACTACATTAAAGAAACCATGAAAGAGAGAATTACAACGTAAGAGCATCAGACATTATGAGAAAAAAGCTGAAATAGCAAAGGGATTGTATCTGGTGAACCTAATGGGAAATTTCTTTACCACAGAAACGTCATGCTGCAATGGGAACTATTAGGCATCAATACCAATTTTTACAAACAAGGAATATTTCACGTGCCGAAAATCAAGCAGTTATACCCACCCTTTCCCAAATAATTTACGGTTGTTGCCTATATTAAATATTGCTACAGTTAAGTTACAGAGCTGTTGTACTAAGTAAGCTTTATAACGTAGTGAGGAAGCCGTGTATACTTCATTAAGTGAATGTTGTTGTTAAGACTAATGTCTCTAATATACACCTCTTCATATTATTTTTTATGGCTCGATTCCGGTCAAACTCAGAGCATCAGGTCATGAGAAATGTATTCAACTGTGTGTTAAACAATTCCTAGACCTAATCACTCTTGAAATGTTTCTATTCAAGTACATGTGTTGAACATGTCCTCTCTCTTGCAATATGAACACTATTGCACTGGGAACAAACAATGAACCTAGTTTAGGTGCACTGACTGGATTAAGAACTTTGGTTATTCCAAGCACATTAATGTTTACATTGCAACACACAATATGTGTTTGTTATATTATAGTCAAATAGAACATTTCAAGAATGATTCTGTTTCTCAGTTTGAAACACACAGTGCAATACAGTAGAATACATTTTATGACACAAAGATAGGCTAAATTTGAGCCAAATCCATAGCCAAATTAAATAATAAATAAGCCTGCGTATTATGTAAACGTAATGTATGAAATCGGTCCAAAACTGCCTATACAAAATATTTCTGAATTTTGTTGCTAAATGAGAAGTTAATTCCCCAAATAAGGGAAATGCATACTTTCAAAGATTGTAATACTGGCTGAGATCAGAGTGAACAAGTAGCAAATCAGGCGCTTTGCAGGAAGTGAAGAAAGGGAAGAAATCGAAAAATTAAAAATTAAGTATTATTTGAAATAAACTGATAACTCAAAATAATGTCCAGAAACGAACTTCTAGTTTAACATATCATCCTATTAACAATTCTGCTTGTTACAAAAGTATTGGCGATTCTTGTACTATCGTAGAAGTAATAGAGGCTCCATCTGAACAGCAGAGGGAAAATTTCAACTTCAATCGATACTGTGAGCTGAATAAAGGATATTAAATCATCTGTTTTAAAGTAACAGTGCCATTTTTATTAATGCAGTACATAAATTGTCTGCACGATTCATGAAGAACACACTGAAAGCAAATCCAGAACACGTTATTGAAAAGAAAAATAATGAAATTCGATGAATTACAGAATATATGTTGGTTATATAGCAATTAGAGGAAGGAAACGAATTTAATTTAGAAATGAATATAGAAGTTATAGATTTCGTCAGTGCATTTGAGAAATTTAATAAGTTACAGCTGTAGTCCGTAATGGAGTACAATGAATATCCAAACAAATTAATGAAGCTGTAAAAAGCAAGTACAAGGACCCAATGGTCATGGTGAACATAGGAAGGAGATATGCAGAGCAAATTACAACAAAAGAAGTGTATTGCAATGCCACCTACTATCAGCTTTTTAAATAGTATCTTATTTAATCACATTAGTACCAAGGTAACGAAACAAAAAGTTTCAAACTTTTGCTGTATGCTTAGTACTTAAAGAATCAGCGAGCATGTTGTCATTTTAAGTAAGTTATGTAAGAAATATGATATCGAAATTTATAAATGTAAAGCAAAGATATGTTGTTATGCAGCAAATATCAAGCGCAAAGTAAACTTATTTTAGATGCCGTGGCATTACATCATATATAGGGCATGAAATTTGGATGCAAAGATATAAAAATATGGTTCAAATAGCACTGAGCACTATGGGACTTAACATCTGTGGTCATCAGTCCCCTAGATCGTAGAACTACTTAAACCTAACTAACCTAAGGACATCGCACACATCCATGCCCGAGGCAGGATTCGAACCTGCGACCGTAGCGGTCGCGCTGTTCCAGACTGAAGCGCCTAGAACCGCTCGGCCACACCGGCCGGCAGATATAAAAAGCAGCAGGTGCACCAAGAAGACATTCAACTCTTCTTCTCCATGAGTTCACACTACAAATGTGTCATCAACATAGCGGTACCATTTAGCAGGCTTTTTACTGGCAGTCTGCAGCGCTCGCTGTACGAAGATCTACAGCTGGGCTGAGAGGGCTTACTATCGCCACCCCGTCGATCTGTTCTTAAAACTCGTTGTTATACTGGAGAGCGTCTATACATTAGTTTCTTTCTACCTCATTTAGCATCACAACAGACGGCGTATGCTTAGTGGAAGGGTGAAGCAAATGATCAAATATACCTTCAAAAACAGACAAGTACTAAGTCTATTTGGTTTGTTGCTTGGCAGCATATGATCTGATAAACCTTTGAATTCCCTAAAGATACGTCTCATGGGTCTGGATTCAGGATTAGTTCTGGATATTAACGTGTGCTTAATGTTTTGTTCCCTTACAAATTCCTCCAACCTATGTCAAAAGAAATACAATGCATTATCAGACGGATCTGCACCGGGATTCCCCAGCTGCGGAATACAGTATTTAATAAATCTTCTACTGATAGAGGTGGCTGTTCCTAATGTTATAGGATACAGTTTTCGATACTCCTAGCAGAGGGTGGCCCGGTTATATCAGAAGATACTATTGGAAATGGTTCAGCGTAAATAATTGGATGTAGATTAATTTTACTGCGTCTGTTTATAGGCATAACCTTTTGACATATTAAACAAGTTCTTATCAATTTATCAACTCTCATTCTTTATTTAGGGTAATAACAATGTCTAAACATCTTGGATTCAAATTTCACTCCCCGAAATTATCCCGATTCGTAGTGAGTAAACCACCTGAAGTTTAATAGACACTGAGAGAGAGTACACAATACCCACGTATTTACAACGTCATTACCTTTATAAAATAACACGTCAGAACATAGTTCAAACTTTTTCTATACATACTTATCACTACTGCTTAATTTTACCCGTTTTGGGATGTTCCTCCCAAACTTGCCATATTGCTACGCAAAGTCATGTACTGTTGCCTAAATGGAGAATTCCTTAAAACAGTAAAGTTAGAGGATTGTTCAACAATCTCATGGATGCTTGTAAAACATTGCGGCCGTCGGGAAAGAGCATCTGCCTCTAGGTTGTTTTTTCCCATTCTCATGACCTACTTCTGTATCAAAATTTTATAACACTAACGCACAACGGGCAAGCCTTGCATGAGGAAATCTGCAAGATAAAAGAAAACTTTCAGACTGGTGACACCAATATAGTTTTTCGTGCTTTCTGTACATTAAATAATCAAATTTTTCCACTGCCCATGTTACGGCACAAACTTCTGATTCTGTTATTGTATAACAACTCTCGTAGCAGGAAAGAGTTCGGGTGGGAAAACTGGTAACTAATTTCCTGTTGTACGTCCCACTGCTACTACCTGAAATAGAAATGCACTGAAATCAGTTATATTATGTATCTTAAGCCAAACAAAAATCATCATTCATATGGATGATGTACAATATAAGAATTTACTAGAGCAGTGTTTATTGTTCATAACTCTATGCACTCAAACGTTTCCAATGCTGTGGCCTGTTCTTTCTCAACAAACGTAATAAACGATCATTATTTAATAACTAAATAGGCAATAATTTTCTAGAAAACAACTCTAGACCAAGAAACGACTTCAATGGTCTTTATTTGTAGGATGTGAAAAGTTCTTGATTGAGTCTAACCTCTTGGGGTCAGATTTTATCCCCCAAAATTATAGGATACAGCCGATAAATTTAATTTGATTCTTGCTGAACGTTGACTTCATTAGGCTCGCAGTAACAACATATTATGTGAAATTTTTACACGCCCTGTGAAGCAATTCAACGTACTCATTCCACGTTTCTGTTGCCATTAGTAAATCGCCTAAATAGCAGTTCTAATCCTAACACTCCGTCCAGTGCTGCAATAAATAGATCTTCATTCACATAACTGATCATGTTAAAGTATGGCAAAAGGTATTATGTCCCAATACCAAAGCCCTTTAGTCGATGTGGCCACATCAGCTCAAGTGCACGCCAATATTGAGTTATGTTCTCACTAAGTGAAATAAATTCAGTGGGCTTCATTCAGTCCACAGATCAAGTGTAGCGGGTCTATGAGATAGATAAAATTGCAGATTATTTACATGCAATACTCATTTATATGAATTTAAATTAGAAACATTTACTTAAATATTTCACAATAATTCACAGTCCACAAATTGCTTTATTTTATGATATTTACCCTATTTCTTCTTTCTTGGTTCGTGTCACACGCTTGGACGCCAGTTGTGGCATCTCTTCCGGTGCTGCAGATACGAAGTCTCACTCAAGTTTTATTAATTGTTGACAATTTCTCAGGTTTAGGATAATTTTGCACGCGAGGTGTCACAAGAATTAACTATTAATCAAGCTCTATCGATGTTTGAGTGTCAGTGCCATGATAAAATCCCTGATGTCAGATAAATACAGTCACTACTAGCTGTTGATCACATTTTAAAAAGTTTTGGTTTGTTTCTCACGTTTCTGTATCGTCGGGAACAATACTAGTCAGCAACATCTCAACAACGCGCGAGTCGACCACAGATATATATTAGTACACCGGAAACACCGCGGGGGTAAAAAAAGAAGGGAGGTGTCATTACGTCACAGACTTGAAGCCGGTGTCCACTATCTTAACTAGCCCAAATCATAAGTTTAATCGCATTCACACCGCCATGGTTCACCGTAGTGACATTTCAACGTGATGTCATGCTGATGCACCCGTGTCCAGTTTCGACCGTTTTGGGTGCTTTGTTTATGAGGACTTGTAATTGTTTCATCAAAAATGCCAGCTTGCGTTGTTCACCTGCGTCTTAATCCATCCGATCTAATCTAAAGTGTAAGGGAATCACATTTCATTCGTAAGTGGAGCAATTCAGGCAATAATTTCTTTTGTATAGACGAATTATTGCTGCACTGGTTACTTTTATCGTAGTGGTTTTTGTTTTCTCATTTGACTTTAGATTGGCCTTACTTTACTCAGTGTCCGTTTTTCCTCTTCTTTGGTGTGCTTTTCATTGCCTTCCAAATCGCAAACGCTCCGACATCCGAGCCACATTGTGTCAACGGTCTCGTACGCGCACAACACACGGCTACGTAAGCGCGCTGGCAGTTGGGGCAGCATCTGATTGCCTAAATTCCTCTCGCCGATAATTATTATTCATTTGTCACATTTCCCCCTCTTTGAAAAATATTCTGGCTAGGACAGCCGGAGACAGCGGTCACGTGTGCTTGAGTTTCGTGTTTATGATTGTACGAATGTGGATGTGTGCTGTGCTTTCTTTCTGAAGAAGGCGTCCGCAGCTCGTGGTCTAGTGGTTAGCGTTGCTTCCTCTGGATCACGGGGTCCCGGGTTTGATTCCTGTTAGGGTTGGGGATTTTCTCTGTCCGGGGACTGGGTGTTTGTGTTGTCCTCATCATTCCATCATCATTCACAAAAATGGCTAATTCGACTGTGTAGAGAGTGTGGAATGTGTACGGAAGCTGACGACCGCGCAGTTCAGCACCCCACAAACCAAACATCATCATGATCTTCGTTGTGCCTGCCTTGTGCTCTGTGTGTGAGTACCAATCCATCCGTTTACCGTATAGTTGTTCCTTCATGAAGTTGGTTGTAAATAATCCACTGCACTACAAAAATGGTTCAAATGGCTCTGAGTACTATGGGACTTAACAGCTATGGTCATCAGTCCCCTAGAACTGAGAACTACTTAAACCTAACTAACCTAAGGACATCACACACATCCATGCCCGAGGCAGGATTCGAACCTGCGACCGTAGCAGCCCCGCGGTTCCGGACTGCACCGCTAGAACCGCACGGCCACCGCGGCCGGCCACTGCACTTCAACAGGAACAATAATGTACATAATTGCTCGTACAATACCAGAAGAAAAAACTGACATTCATTACGCCACAATAAGGTTGTCTATACTACAAACATGGGTTCACAATGCTGCAACCAGAAGTCTTGATCACTTGCTAATTTATGTAAGACTCCTTACACACGACAAAGTAACATCTGAAACTAAAGTGAAAAACGTTTCTCCTTGATAACACCTATTGCGCTAAAGATTATCTATTCTTGTAACGTGTAAATGGTAATGGGGAGGAATTACTGACAAATACCTGTCTGTCATTACTCAAAAAACATAAAACTAATACCTCACCAGGTACGATTGACGGAGGACATCGAAAAAGAGCAGCTCGTTTCCTGTTATCGCGCAACAGGGGTGAGAGTGTCAATGATATGGTGCACGAGTTGGGGTGGCAGTCAGTGAAACAAAGGCGGTTTTCTTTGGGGTAAGATCTATTTACGAAATTTCAGTCACCAACTTTCTCTTCCGAATGCGAAAATCTTTTGTTGACGCCCACCTACGCACGGAGAAGTGACCATCATAATAAAATAAGAGAAATCGGAGCTCGAACGGAAAGATTTAGGTGTTCCGTTTTCCCACTCGCCATTCGAGAGTGGAATGGTAGAGAAGTAGCATGAAAATGGTTCGGTTCGATGAACCCTCTGCCAGGCACTTAGTGTGAATTGCGGGGTAACCAAGTAGATTATGTGTAGATGTAGATGTAGAGGCATATTTACAAACGAAGAAAAATTGATGTCAGCATATATTGACTCGTTCCATATAATTACAATTTATCGTGTAAATGATATTTGAAACATGAAACTAGATAACTAACTATTAGTATGTCACAAAGCATGGTATAGACTTACATAATCTGAACACTTCAAAATGAAATTCAAAAGTAATATCTAGCAGATGATCAAAGTAGACGTACATTCCAACGACGCTATGTTTGGCTATTCCTCAGAAACTGACAGTGTTAATGGCGAGAAATATTCCGTGAAATGGAGCAAAAAGGCTGCTGTTAGAAAGGTAGAACTACATCTTACACATTTTAGGCTATCATCACTAAAAAATAACTTACATATACAGGAAGCAAAATAACTCGTTTATCGGGTCAATACGTACGTCGTGTTTGACGGAAATTTTTCGCACAGCAGGCGGACGACGCAAAGAAAGGAACACATCTCATTGCAAGCATAACTAAAATGACGTAGTTTTGTTTCGGTATTGAATGTAAGCCTATATAAATACGTTACAGTTTGTCTCGTCTGAAAAAAACGGCAGTGTTTAAATGACGCGTGTACATTTTAAGGGACTGAGTGAGTGCTGTATTAACAGATTAATAATTTGTTTTTATACAGTGTTAATAAACTTCGGCTTTTCTTGTAATAGTATGCTCATTATGAAACTGCTCTTATAAGTAGAATGTTCTATTTCTGGTTGATAACAAGTGCCTTTACCCATTTGAGCGTTTTTTCGAAAAATTTAGTGTGCTTTAAACGCATGTATATGTAACCAAATGTTCTCATAACACGTTCCTAGATTGTATGTCTTAAACGTAACTTTTTTTTTCTTTTGGGTCGTCACTCTTCTGACTGCTCTGATGCGGCCTGCCACGAACTCCTCTCCTGTGGCAACTTCTTCATCTTAGAGTAGCACTTGCACATACGTCCTCAATAATTTGCTGGATGTATTCGAATCTCTGTCTCCCTCTACACCTTTTGCCCTCTACAGCTCCCTCTATTACCATGGAAGTAAATCCCTGATGTCCTATCATCTTGCTCCTTCTCGTTGTCGGTATGTCCCACATTTTCCTTTCCTCTCCGATTATGCGTAGAATCGCCTTATTCCTTACCTTATCGGTCATCTGATTTTGAAATATTCGAATGTAGCACCACATCTGAAATGCTTCGGTTCTCTTCTGTTTGTGTTTTCTCACAATCCATGTTTCACACCCACACATTGCTGTGCTTCAAACGTACATTCTCAGAAATTTCTTCATCAAATTAAGGCCACGATCCATTACAGCATATCGCACCTCACGGGAACTAGTGAGATTCTCCTCAATCCTCGAAGAGGAAACAATTTCCTGAGTCCGACAAAGAAAATAGGCGAATATCAAGCAATTTCGGACCATATAGATCCTTTCCAGGACAAATTGTAGCTTTGAAATAATTCCTCAGACACCAAAAAATTTATAATAACGAAGTGATTTGTACTTCTTTAGATATTTAAAAGAAGCGTACGATTCACTGTAACACAAATCTCTCTTGTGGATTCAGAAATAACAGGGACCACAACTCAATAACAGTGGATTATAAGTGAAACACCAGATGGTAGAAAATCAATGGTAGAATTCAGGAGAGAATTTTCGGAACATTTTCAAATAAACAGTACTGAGACAAGATGACGGACTTCCTTACTTATTTTTCAGCTATTCTTAGGAGAAGTAAACCAAAAGTGGCGAAATCTAATATCAGGACCTAAAATTGACAAACTACACGGTTTAGCGGAACCACATGTTAGGAAAGACTGCTTAGCTTTTGCAGACGACCTGGCGGTGTTATGTCAGCACACTTAAACAGTACATAATCAGACAGAAATTATTAAAGGAACAGCAAAAACAGTTGCTCTCCAAACATTAGTTAGAAAAAATTACGTGGCTATCTGTGACTGGTAACCACCGTTGTAAAAAGTACATGCAGGAAAAACGAGAGAGTTCCTCAGTTCAGAGTGTAAGTTAAACCGTTCTGGACACTAGAGTGGAAAGTTCTGGTTACGCCACTCATTGTAACAGAACTGTAGTAGCTTTCAGATTCGCAAAAGATATCTGTAGCAAAATATACATCCCAAAGCACGACAAACTGGGACACCGTGGCGCAGTAATCAAACCAGAGCGGCTGGGGCTGATATACTCAGTTTAAACAGAAAGAAAAATATTATGAAAATTCAAAAGAGTGAACGAAAAGTAATCAGGAAAAATGTGCAAATTATACTGAAAAACAAGCATACAGACCAAGGGCAGGTAAAAAATTGAAAAGTAAGAAATTCCATGCTAATATTCTATGGGTATATTAAAGGAATGGAACAAACCACATCAACAGGCCGTAAAATTCTGTGAGGTAACAGTAAAAATAAAATGCAGACAATAAAACAGATCCGCACAGCAAACGATTTTCTGAAAAGAAGCAGGAATAACGCAACTTGACACGACAGACAGAAAAATTTTTACCTAGAACATTCACAACTGTAAAATTTATTATGCTGGGAAACCCAAGAAGACCGCGACAATTTGGCAAGATGTAGGGAAAAGAGAAATGCTAAAAGAAAACTCTCAAAAATGCTCTTTGTTGTACATCAAGCGCTCCAACGCCGCACAAATGTTAATAACAATAACGAAATATGTAACTCTTTGAAATGTGCTGTACATTTGACATTAAACATTTAATTGTCTGATAAAACATAAAAGGAAGAACTGTTACACGTGGACGAGTATACAAAAATTATGCGTCTTTACGCTAAAAGGCGGAACAAACAAGCAGAATAAATTGCTTCTCCTTTAGGTTTAAAATTGTGCAATTTCCGTTTGTGGAGTGCACTGTGGTAGGTACCATCTCCATACATACACTACCTTTATGATGCTTAACAACCTTTCTCCGAATAGACACCACGCATAAGTTGTCAACACGTGTTACGCTCAGGGTGCAGAAAAACTCGCTTTAGCCGGCGCTAGTGGATACGAGTCAGACGAGCGCACTGCGCCCTTAAACAGCGGCGTCTGCCGGCGCGCGCTGTGGCGCGTCGCTTCACAAAAGCGTCTTTGTTCGTCGGCAGGGGAAAGACGGCGCCTGCCGTGTGGCTTTCAGCGCAACATTACTGTACGTGTGGTTGCCAGCACGTCAGGGGCGCCACCGCTCGTGTGACAATACACACCGCGCGATCGCCTGTGCATGACACTCTGCCCTCTCAAAGCCTGTTGCTGCTTTGTGCGATCCAGAACAAACTCACCTGCGGTATCAACAGCAACTGACTACCTGGATAAAGTCGTTAATCCGGTAAAATTTAATCCCTGCTCAAAGTGCCACGATACTTGCCACAGAGAACTGCAGTGACAAACGTCAAACGATGATGGTATTGCTTGTAGCAAATTTGAAATTTGAACTGAATCTAGATGATGTTGATTCGTATCATTACAAATAAGTAACAGAATCGATTTTCACGTTCGCTTACATCGACGCTGATTACGAAATAACATGGATAATTTTAATTAGGATACACTGGCGAGATGTTTGCAATCTTCCTCTCTTACATTAGTCCCCTATACCCTCGAATCACACTCTCCCTCTCCTTCTCCCTCTGCCTGTGCCTCACTCTCAATTTCTCCCTCTCTCTTCCCTCCGCCTCTTCCTGCCTTTCCCATGTCTCTCTACCACACTAATTCCCACAGCCACTCACTTCTCCTTCGTTCTCTGTCTTTAGAATATTACGCTAAGGAGAATGCTTACAATGTGACATTGAAATGTATTAAAATTTTACAGGCTACTAAGCCATAATTAACTGTTTCACTTGGAAATCACATCGTTTCGCTCGAGTTGATAATGACACGTTCAACATGGGGACAAGTTGACAATTTCAAGAGAACTTCTAGAAAATCGACTTAATTATGTTGCCTGATATCACTTTTGTGTCACGCTGTATATCTAACGGCAGCAGAGTCCAAACACTCTTTGAGCTCATCATCGCTGTGTGTTCTGATATTAAATCTATAAAACCGTCATGTCTGTATATCGAAAATATTTGCCAAAATTTGATTGCGGGTGACGTAGCGAGTGTAACAGAATATAATGTGACTGGTTTTTTTTAAACCTTGTTTATTTGTCTAACTGAACACGCTAATCTCTAAAACTACTAGACGAATTTTCATGGCGTTTTCACTGATAACTTGAGGGTATCTCTGAGCAACATATAGCCTTTATTTCATCCATATCGGATCGCGGAAAAAAATATATTTTAGGTTTTAGGATTTTGCTCAGCTCAGTAGTTCGGATGATTAATTTAGTGACACAATCATCACGGTGTAGTAGACTAAAGATGGCGCTTCTAGTAATAGTGGTGCTGTTAGCTTTGTTTCTCATTATCAGAAGCATTTCCAGAAGTTTGCGAAAGTGACAGAATCACATCCCATAGTCTTATCCTCACGAATGCAAACTAACGTTGAATTTATTTGGCTAGGATATATAGATTTACTGATTTCTCTCTGTGTATTGAACAGTAAAATAAATTGCTTATTTCGATGGTTTTCGTGTACATTTAATTTTTTGGCTAAGAAAAACGATTTTATTGAGCTTGCTTTGTGGATTGAATGTCTGCTTATTGCATTTTGGTCTTGTTTCGTTTACGAATGAAAGCGCCAAGAAAACGGTCGAGTCCTTCTCAATACATTAAAATGGCTAAAGGACTGAGGACTATGCGATCACCAGAGCCCTATGACGATCATGAATGAGACTTGGTGCAGCGCGAAAACATTAGGTTTTAACTCACTATTGTAAACTCTTTACGAAAGTGAGCCACGACGTAATTCTGATCGAGAGCGTCATGCATTATCTCGCGAGAACAGAAAAGAAAAACACGTTACATTCTCGTCCAGCAATCCAGACCAAATTTGGTGTAACATAAGGTGCAAATTCTTCTGTAATTTCTGTTACGGAAATAAAAGGTGAATTCAGTTGGTCCAGAGCAAAACGTGCTCATTTTCCACACCAGCATGTGCGTTAGAACAAGAAAAATGTTGAGCTCAATAGTAAGCTGAAAGTAATGAATTTGCACAGAGCATGAATATGCGAATACAAGACAGATTTAGTGCACGAAATTGTACTCCTTCATTAAGTACTTTTGTTGTTGAGACACTTAAATGAGAAAAAGGTGAATTATTCGAATGCATGATGTCTGTTCCTTCGAAAGAAAAGACACCACGCAGATCCCACAGCTGTGAAACACTGTATGTAAATTGAAGGGGCATGACAGCTATCAGTTCTAGAGGAACTTTTAGCGGAATCAGCAGCGACGAGCGAAAATGCGTACCGCACGGGAACTCGAGCCCCGGATCTCTTGCTTACTAGACAGGTGCGGTTGCCACTGCGCTATCCGGGACACATTGTTATCGCAATTGCATGGACTATCTCGGTACGCCTTACGGCCGATACACACTCCCACTGAACGCCACCTGTCCGCAGTCCCTGACCATTATACTGCACTTTTCGCTACTTATAGATTCCCACAGAAGGTCGAAGGTAACTTCTGCATTCGCACTGAAGAAAGTGGATCAATTGACCAGCCAGACTTATAAATTATTTGAATGCATGGTGCGAATGTACAATTTACTTCCGACCTTCTGTGGGAATCTCTTAGTAGAGAACAGAAGTATAATGAAGTTAAAATTTTCTACGTCTACATCCATACTCCGTAAGCCACCTGACGGTGTGTGGCGGAGGGTACCTTGAGTACGTCTATCGGTTCTCCCTTCTATTCCAGTCTCGTATTGTTCGTGGACAGACGGACTGTCGGTATGCATCTGTGTGGGCTCTAATCTCTCTCATTTTATCCTCATGGTCTCTTCGCGAGATATACGTAGGAAGGAGCAATATACTGCTTGACTCCTCGGTGAAGGTATATTCTCGAAACTTCAACAAAAGCGCGTACTGAGCTACTGAGCGTCTCTCCTGCAGAGTCTTCCACTGGAGTTTATCTATCATCTCCGTAACGCTTTCGCGATTACTAAATGATCCTGTAACGAAGCGCGCTGCTCTCCGTTGGATCTTCTCCATCTCTTCTATCAACCCTATCTGGGTTATTAGGTCGCGTCATGTTTCTTCTAAAACGTTCGACGTGTTCTCGCAGTAGTGGACACCGAAAGATCCTGAGGAGGATCCCAGCAGAGGGGTCGAAACGTCGAACATTTTAGAAGAAACATGACACGGCCTAACAACCCAGAAAATTTTAGCTTCAGTGACAACGGCCACGAAAGCCTGCAGACTTACATAGAAGTATAATGAACAGGTACTGCGGACAGTTGGCGCTAGTGGGAGTGTGGTTCGGCAGTGACTCATACCGAGATAGTCTGTGCGGTTGCGATAACGCTTTGCCCCGGCTGGCGGAGTGTTACCGCACTTGCCTAGAAAGCAGAAGATCCCGGGTTCGAATCCCGGTCCGGTACACATTTTCGCTCGACGCCGCTGATTCGGCTGGAAGCCCCGTTGCCGCTGCTGACAGTATTCCCTCTTTTAAAAAAGAAATTAATAATCATCCCTGAGCATTTTAGTATTGTGAACAAATTTAGTGCCTCAGCCTTACTACAGATGCACAGGTCACTTCATTACCGCAATGACACTCGGTTATAATTGTGAACACGTGCAGGAGTTTATCCGAGATAAAACTGTCATGACGATAATGACAGACACTCAGTACAACACTGAAATTACAGTAACACAACTGTATTGTCTCCCCAAAGGAGGTGGCGCAGTGGTTAGCACAATGGACTCGCTTTACGGGTGATGATGGCTCAAACGGATTAATGTTTTCCGTGATTTCCCTAAACCCAACAAGGTGAATGTCTGGGTGTTTCCTCTGAAAGGTCACGGCCGATATTCTTCCCGATCCTTGAATCGGATCGAGCTTTTGTTCTGTCTCTAACGACCTCGTTCTCGACGAAAATTAAACCATAGTCTTAATGACTCTTTTTGTATTGTGAACGTTTAAGTAACGCACTGGAACTGCCTATTAGGTGCAACACTTTGTACGTCAGTGGTCATCGAACTTTTTAGCTCAAGAGCCAATACTGACTTTCGTTCCGTTTTTATTATTAACTGGTAACCTACATAAATAAGTGTGCCTCCAATAGACAAACTATAAGTGAGCACGTGATAAGTAGGCCGTCGGCTCCCAAGTGCTGATCGTTAAAACTCTGCACCATTCGTGTCGACTGTACACTTTCAGATTGCTGCCGCCAACAGCGATCAGTTGTGACACTGTAATTGCCCGACGAAATGGTGTTTTGTTTTCTGTGTCAGCTGACGATTAATTCAATAATGACAGTAACTGTACTTCTATGAAAATTCATTGTGCAATGTGAGACACAGTCACATATATTTCGAATGTCATTTTTCTTTCACTCATCGCGTATTACTGCAACAGTCTTGCTACAAGTGTGTGTCGTATTTGATTATGACCATCCTCATGATGCGTATTCACGAATCCATGTTACTGTCATTTCAAGTTTATACCATGGCAGCTGATCAGTAATGTTCTGCACTGGAATAAAAACATCTAAACATTCCCCCTGTCGTTTCCCTTCTCACAGCTTCAGCCCTGAGGTGACTATCTTACTTTTCGCTCGTCTTCTATAGTTCTGCCTCTATGTTTTTGACTCAACAAAGGAGTCAGACACAGCCAGCAATTTCAAGTAGTAACTATTTATTTTTATCGGTTTTGGATTTACATAAAATATTCTTCTTCAGAAACTATTAAACATTGCACTTATAAATGGAAATGTATATTCGAAGCAGGTAAAGAATAAGAACTTACCATTCACGGCTGTCGTTTGTACCTGACGCCTTCAATGGCTCTGAGCACTATGGGACTTAACATCTATGATCATCAGTCCCCTAGAACTTAGAACTACTTAAACCTAACTAACCTAAGGACATCACACACATCCATGCCCGAGGCAGGATTCGAACCTGCGACCGTAGCAGTCGCGCGGCTCCGGACTGAGCGCCTAGAACCGCTAGACCACCGCGGCCGGCTGACGCCTTCGTCTAATAAAATATTGTGCAGTTGTTGACAATGATCAGTCATGTTTATGATACCGAATTCTCCAATATAGGGAATAAGAGTTTGAATCACCGCACCCCAGTCTGACAAAAATTAGATTTTGATGAATGTATTTATGGGAGTCGAGTGTTGGCGCTAAGTGAAATAATTTTTCTAATAGTATGTGCCAACGATGGGATTCGCCTTTAGCGGAATTTCACAGAATGACTGCCACCATGTTTTCGTGTGCATAAAATAACCTAAACTGATGATCAGTTTTCAATACACTGAAAGGAAGACTACAATGTGCCTGTCTAAGGCCATTCCATCTTGTCACTGTAAAAATAAAGTTAAACTGTAATGCGTATTCTTACAATGTTCATCCCATTTGACAGCTGTTCTTGAAGGGTGAGGGAACGGAGGGAACTAATTAGTAACTTGATAACTTTTTATCACTAGCAAAGAGTCTAGGATATGCGTAATTTGTCACTGAAGTTGACTTCACAGTATTTTTATGCAAGATCTGGCAGTTCTCTCATTAAAAAAGAATCTTACTTCATTAAAATGCCCAAATAAACTTTATTCTAATAGCGATACTCTCAAACTTTTAAAATTTTAAAAAGCAGACGAGCCCATTAATATCTCATACCCTTCCTCTGTCAAAGACTATATAAAGAAGCTACAGATTAGTTCTTGAAACTGGATTTTTATTAAAAATAATTGTAAAGTGAACTTAAGTACAGATATACAAATGATACTTAAAGCGACTTTTACGAAAATTTTTGTCTATTTCGTCTGTACTTGCGTCGTTTGGATTGCATGCAAACCTCATTGCGTCTTCCAAATTACTGGACAGCCGATTACAACTATTTATTTCTGAAGTAGTTCATTTTTTAAAAAATATAATCTAAAGAAAAGTAAATTGAAATAAACAGTGTAAAAGTAAACAATTTATAACCTCCTATATTTTTCACAATTACTAGGCAAGTATCTCCAAATTACATGTATTCCTGCTTTTCATGATGTTCTGTAAATTGTGCTTTAAGTTGTTTGTGGTTTACAATATCGATTATTTCATCACATCGAATGACAAACGGGCAGAATAATTAGAGAATATTATCTTCAACATGCCAGGGATTCTCTAGGAGAATGAAAGACAGTCAAATACATCTAATGTTTACGAATCAGCTTTTTAATTCTTCCAAATCTTATTTCATGTAGGACAACATATCTTGGTAAATATTTGTATTGGTAGTTAAATCTGATCGGAGCATGGCGACAGCGGATATTCAGACAACCTTTGTTTCTTTAAGTTCGCCGATATGCAAATGCTGTTTGACTTTAAATACAAGTATTTTATTTTTCAGTTGCCCAATTATCTTGCTCACTCCTTCCAATTCTAAATTCAGTCTGATAAATTCTTGTGTAATATCGTACAAGTGTAAGTGCCCACCATTCGTCATTAACAAACTCATCAAATATGGCCACTTCGTTGTGAGAATAAAATGATTTCTGATTTGAAATTGACAAATCATTTCAGAACATCTCCTTTCCTTAGCGATCTGACAGCAGTATGAATGACAATAACATCGCTAGAAGCTTGCAATTCCTCCCGTAGTTTTTTAAATTTTCGGTGATTGAGTTCACTTGCACGAATGAAATTTATAGGGCTTCCGATAGTGTTCATAACATCCTTCGATTTGCTGCTTGAAATCTGTCATGTCAAACTTTCTTGTCGTAGTTAACAGTAAATAGAAAGTAAATTTCATAAATTCCATTGTCTGTTAATTTAAGCTGCCAAGCCAGTGTTTACGTCCGCCATTGACGGACACCTGTCTGTACGCGCAGATTTTAAATTGTTCATTGGCAATCCATTTTTTCCCGCAAAATCATTACCTGCATCCACAAAACACATCCTTCTGTGTGACATCTAAAAAGTCAAGTAACGAAAAGTGACCCATCGAATCAACAGCGCTATTACAAATGATTGAAGCGATTTCATAAATTCACTGTAGCTCCATTCATTGACATATGGTCACGACACACTACAGATACGTAGAAAAACTCATAAAGTTTTGTTCGGCTGAAGCCGCACTTCAGGTTTCTGCCGTCAGAGCGCTCGAGAGCGCAGTGAGACAAAATGGCGACAGGAGCCGAGAAAGCGTATGTCGTGCTTGAAATGCACTCACATCAGTCAGTCATAACAGTGCAACGACACTTCAGGACGAAGTTCAACAAAGATCCACCAATTGCTAACTCCATTCGGAGATGGTATGCGCAGTTAAAGCTTCTGGATGCCTCTGTAAGGGGAAATCAACGGGTCGGCTTGCAGTGGGCGAAGAAACGGTTGAACGCGTGTGGGCATGTTTCACGCGTAGCCCGCGGAAAATTGGCTCATGCCACAACTGGAGACCGACAGCGCCGACTTCATCTTTCAACAGGATGGTGCTCCACCGCACTTCCATCATGATGTTCGGCATTTCTTTAACAGGAGATTGGAAAACCGATGGATCGGTCGTGGTGGAGATCAAGATCAGAAATTCATGTCATGGCCTCCACGCTCTCCCAACTTAACCCCATGCGATTTCTTTCTGTGGGGTTATGTGAAAGATTCAGTGTTTAAACCTCCTCTACCAAGAAACGTGCCAGAACTGCGAGCTCGCATCAACGATGCTTTCGAACTCATTGATGGGGACATTCTGCGCCGAGTGTGGGAGGAACTTGATTATCGGCTTCATGTCTGCCGAATCACTAAAGGGGCACATATCAAACATTTGTGAATGCCTAAAAAAACTTTTTGAGTTTTTGTATGTGTGTGCAAAGCATTTTGAAAATATCTCAAATAATAAAGTTATTGTAGAGCTGTGAAATCGCTTCAATCATTTGTCATAACCCTGTATATGCGTACTGGAATAACATCCAAGACTAAACTATTTGAATATTTTATTAATTTATTTTATTTTATTAGTTAGTACTTCAAACATACACAGAATATCCCAGAAGTGTTGCGACATAGTTCTAGGGGCGGTGGGGCGCATCAGAAGGATTGAGAATGACATAGCCTCAGGTTTCTAGGGTAAGTGGTGGTGTAGGTTCAAGATAGGGAAGGAAACAAGGGAGTGATTCATATGTTGGAAATGATGAGTACATGTGATGTACGACATAAGTGCTAATGCTAATGGTATAACAGATGCTCGACGTTTGAACCATCGGAGACCACACATGTCTGGCACCGTAAGAGCATTGACTGCCGAACACTCTCGAACTCTCGAACAGATCTTGCGACGAGCACCATTTCAGACTCCACAGGATCGCGATACGTGAGAGACTCCACGGTGCCCCACGGAATGAAATCGAAGTTTGATAAATTTAGTGAGCGTGGGGGCCAGGGAAGCGGAGCAATCAATTGACGCTGGAATGACTGCTCAGATGCTTACGAACAGCCACACCAAAACGAGCAGTTACCTCATCGTATCTGAACAGCATGTTGTGCCTCATGTTTGCTGCAACATCTTCAAGGAAGTCGGGAAAGACCTGTTCCAGAAAGATCTGACGATCTGCGGCGGTCAGCCAGGATGTTAAAACGTACTAAGCAGCCTAAGCGACTAAGCAGTCGCCGATCAAACCTACCCACTCGTTAATTGTGAAGCGAGTTGTGCCGCTTGGTGCCGTACACCGTGAAGATTTTCTGGTGCCCACAAGTGCTCATTGTGGTGACTAAAACGCCATCCCTTTTCAATATGGCAACATCATGGTACAACACATAAACTGGGAAATGCCATTTCGTTGTAGTATTCACTGTGCGAAACGCACACGTGCGGGATCCCCATCGCGATACAATAACTGCACCTTTCGGAGATGAAAGACGTGTAACATCTTGGCGTTCAAAATACGCTTCGCACTGCGACGTGACGTTCTCGCCTCCACGGCATTCACACACTTCCTCTCCAAACAACCGAACGCGCCGATCGTGGCCTTCCCTTCTGTGAAGTGTGTAAGGTAGGAGACGAGGTACTGGCGAAATTAAAGCTCTGAGGACGGGGCGTGAGTCGTGCTTGGGTAGCTCAGTTCGTAGAGCACTTGCCCGCGAAAGGCAAAGGTCCCGAGTTCGAGTCTCGGTCCGACACACAGTTTTAATCTTCCAGGAAGTTTCATATCAGCACACACTCCGCTGTAGAGTGAAAATTTCATTCTACGTTCTCAATCACTTCGTGCAACAGCTCGTCCATAACACTCAACTATTCCATACATTAAGGGTATGTATGCTCCTCGTATGCTGGCTTGCGCTATAAATGAGGAAATCCTCACACTCCCCTCCACTACTCTTGTGTACAGCACCAACTACCGGCCTACGACGACGTTTGCAGCTGTGGGTTGCAATGAAATTTTCAACCCTTATGATGTACCCCACCTACCCTAGAAGTTTGTGGCAACATCCCTGGAACACTTTATATTTTGAAATATCTTCCATGTGGCGGCGACAGGTACATTCCAGAAGCATACGGTTTTCTATTTCAGCCCATCTTTGTTTACTGTTTGACAGTCTTTGAAACAAAATTTGAGAGACTCTTATCATACATTGATTCACTAATCTAGGATCAGAGGTGGTTTCATATTTTTGTAAGAATATTACATGTTTCTTATGACTCCTTCGTGACAGCCTCATTGTGTCCAACTGCTACTATAATGTTTTGTTGACGACGAATTGTTGAATACATGAGCAATGCATGCCTTTACTTCATGTGAATCTTAAGGAGAAGCTACTTTACATGAATTGTCATTACAAGAACCGTTTCCTGTCAAATTTATCAAATAGAAGTACCTTCACATCCACCTACGAAACAAAACTCTTGTTCTCACTTTTCTTAGAACATCTCTCCGAATAATTATACGGCACTGCATGATTAAGGGATCACTTTTTTGAAGCCTCTGGTTGCCTACCATTGCAAAGCATTAGTCTGAAGTTTGGTTCAAAGGTTATTAAAACCTGCCTCTATAATGCCGCAAAAGCGTGCCGCTCTGCGACGTCATCCTCTTTAAACAGCAGTGTGCCGAACCATGAGAAAAGAAGACCACAGTTAGGACGTTGATGTGAGTTGTAACGATGTTACATTGCCACCAAATTGCATCATAATTCTCCCCAACGCCAACGTGGACTTGTCACACGATACGAATGTCGTCACAGCCCCTCTTACCCACATTTCACCTCTACTTTCGACTTCTCTGCGATGAATGTAGGAACAGTGACACCCAGCGTTAAAATCACGCGGTATTCGTACGGACGGCAGATGAAAACATTTCAGACACACCGCCGAACAGAATCGACACGAAAAGGCCCGTGGTGGTGGCATAAAGGGCGTCAAAGGAACCATATCTTTCCCTGTGGAATTGATTCCCACGTTAAACGACAACGTTTGAGTCTGCTAACTCTCTCGGATATTTCAACCCTCCTCTATGTACATTGTGGACCTGTATCCCCACGGAGGGTGATTGCACCCATTTGTCGTGCAGCGTGACCGCAATTTTTCTCATCGCATACTAGCTGGATCCACTAGGGACAGTTCACAACAATTCAACAAATTCTGAAAGTGGTACGATGCAGCAAAGGGTACTTATGCTTTTTCAATCCTCCTGTTTTCCACCCTTCTGTGGCGTCATCGTGCGAAAGTGTAACATTAACGTTTGCGTGAGTAAATCGGCAAAAGTTCCCTCTAAGTCCCCCCCCCCCCACCTCCCCAGTTCGGCAACAGTGTCAGCGCACCCACGAATTTTTGTTGAGCACGTCAGAAATGTAAATGTCGTGTGACTAGCGCTTCCCGTCGGGTAGACCGTTCGCCGGGTGCAAGTCTTTCAATTTGATGCCACTTCGGCGACTTGCGCATCGATGGGGATGACATGATGATGATTAGGACAACACAGCACCCAGTCCCTGAGCGGAGAAAATCTCCAACCCAGCCGGGTATCGAAACCGGGCCCTGATGATTGACATTCTGTCGCGCTGACCACTCATGTACCGGGGGCGGACACGTCAGAAATGTATCTTCAGAAAAAGCGACAGCATATCAGCCCGGCAGCTGTTGTAGCGCCTGAGTTTTAGGCAACCCTTTCGACACCTGTTGGGTGAGGATTGCCTTAGTTTCAGCAGGTAGATAAGTAGGTTACCCAACAAACTTCAAAATTGCATGCGTGGCACCGAGGGTGTTGCAGAACTGCAAGATCACAGAGGGATCATTTGTCTTCTTCTTTTTTTTTCTTTTCATGCTCTTTTTAATGTTGCACTCTTGCATGATCACGCCACAAGAGGGAGGAAAGCAGGTACGGTTTTCAACTGTCCCTAGTGGTTCCAACCTATATACCAGAGCAAAAATCACGGTCGTACTGCACTCCAAAGAGGTGCGACAACGTTCAGTGGAGGTGCATACCCATAATGTCTTTGAAGGAAGGTTAAAAACCTCCGTTGGTTTCAGCAGTGTTAAAGATTGTCAACAACATTTTCCTGTTGCTCATCACACTGCAATCTGCTGTTTTCAACCTCGAAACATATAGGAATCAATGTCCCAGAGAAAGGAGTGGTTTCATTGACGCCCATTTTACCACCCACTGATGGCTCTCAGTGTCGATTCTGAGCCTGGATGTGTCGTGATATCAACGCTGGGTGTTGCAGTTCTGGCCTCTATCGCAGAGACGTCAAAGCTGTGACGAGCTCCTCATCGTGTGACACTTCCACACTGGCGTTGAGCAGAACTGTGATAAAATTTGATGCCAATGTGACACCATTACCTACCTTAAAGCTCACAATAACTTCTGATCTCTTGCTTGTTTTCGGATAGGCGCCACCTTGCTGTTTGAAGCGTAGTCGAGTCAGAGGTGGACGTTGCAGGGCCTACACCTCTGAAACGTTACAGAGGAGTCTTGTAGGCATCTTAGAGCCAAATTTCATACTTATGCGTCGCAGTGGAAATTTTAGTCCTTTAATTATGTTGCGCAGTTTACTTTTGCTGGTACACCAGACGTTATTTATCCTAATGAAGATAAACACAACACGGACAAGTACCAATACATATGCAAAACGAAGAATGCTCATGAGCACCGATACTTAGTGGGTGACTGACAATGACAGGTATGACACACTTGAGAGAGTGGTGAGGCAGGCACACGAAACATTCACCTCCGTTTTTGGTGTCTTCCTCCCGCGCTTCTCCCTAGGTTTGTCCAGAATGTCGACTAGTTTTTGTGGTGAGGAATCGAACTCAGATGATGTAAAAGCACTCTTGTAACCTAGATAACTCTACTGCCATAAGAAACAACGGAAAACCTACCTTGCAAGCTACTTAGCACTTCGTAAAAAAGATACTAGGTTCTCGGTAACGATCATACCTCCAATATAGCTAGGATTCGTACTCGAGGATTCGAATTAGATATTTCAGATGAACAGTCACCGGAAGAAATGAAAAATGCAAGAATAAAGGAATGTAGCAGTTCAAATACTCATATACTTTGATTTACTTAGATACATTCAAAAAATTTGAAAAGTACGTTTTGTAAAATGAGTGAATCTGAAGTTAAATACAAGAAGAAAACCAAAGGAAAAACGTACAACGACCTACAACGTCGGCAATAAGGGAAGTGAGACGTAGTTTTAGTCGCACTGTAGTTGCAATAACTACAACGCGCTGGATAAACTTCCAGACCATGCTAAGATGTTTACGTGGCTTATAAAATAATTGCTCGCTTTTGTTACTGATAATATTATTCTATATTAGACACGCGAAAACTTTGGCAGCAATTCCACGGCACTGACTGTCACATGACAGCACGAAACACTTCATACTGATTGTGATTTGTTTGAGACTGCTGCCAACCTCAGCAGTATAATATTTGATAAACAGTTGCTTGTTGATGTGTTGTTGGTTTTACTATCTGTACGAATTACCTTAATTTAAAATAGTATTTGTACTTATATATAAATGCACTACTGAGTACTGCTGTGTGCAGTGGTATCGCTGTCTATGTCTCAGCTACACAGTGTAACGATAATAAGCTTCCACAGGTGGGCGGGTGTAGGTTTGGTCACTTTAGTAATACACGTACGATAACTTGTTAATGACCAGATGCAATTACTCTGATCGTATTATCCAACAATATTTGTATCTAGTCAGCTCAAGTAACCTCTCACGATCTTCTGTACGATTTATGTTTTCGAGGGTAATGGTAGGACGTTAACATTTGGTAAATTATTTATACTTCCTACTCATGGACACAATGTCTGCCGTCTCTCCGGAGAAATTTTCTAATACTGCAGATCCTAACTTTTACGGAACAGAGAACAAACTCTTCTTATTAATGAGCGATATTTAAGTCTAATCTCGTCAAAGAATCGTAATCTAGATTCAATGTCTTTTCCATTACCGTGGTTCTCAGACGTCACAAACTCTATACCAGATCACTAAAGAGTGCAACTCACACAATAACGGCTTCGTGTTTACGTAATGCTAAATTATTTAAAGAAGATTCTCTCCTAATTCTCATAACATTTTAGGCTACTATGACGTAATCTTTCGCTATAATTTTTAGTCAAAATACTCCTCCTTGACCAAGATCCTTCGGTATGACATAAATTTTCAGGTTTCGTAAGGATGTTACACGTCGTGATAATTTCCTGTAATGAAAATGTCAATCAATTCTTCTGACTAAATGGTATTGCTTCAGTTGGTTAGGTTAACACTTTGTTTCAAGTAAGTACTTTCTAAATAAAATCATCAATTCTGGTATAGTATATGAATTTCTAACTATAAATATTTCACAATAATTATATAGTGTTACAGAAGACCACTCATTATGATCCATATTTGTGTGCTGTGTTTGCGGCCGAATACTAACACAGGCTGACTTCCTTTTTACAAAGAGAACGTGTTTCATGTCGATAATAATACGAGATCACGTTGTTATTATTTAAATGAAACATGCTCTGTTTGTAAAAATGAAGCCAGTATCCGTAACTTCATATTTTATTAATAGGCACAGGAAACGGACGCAGTGAAGATGGCTTCTCCTCCCTTTGCGTGGCTGTCGAGTGCGTGCTTCTTAACTTGCAGCGCCACGATTAACCTCCAAGGATTTGAGATTACTTCGACGCAATATATGGCAATAACAGTTGGAATTGTTTTCGTAAGTGAACTAAAATAATTCCAATATGGCTATGGGGCAAAATGACGCACCTAAACTTGGACACTTCAGCCCATATGCCCAACGTGCCTTCCTGTCTCATTGTAAGTAATAAATCTTATTAAGCTTAATATGTCCAAAGTATCCGAAAGTAGATTTCATTATCAAATTGTGTCCTGTATTGATTTTAAACCAGTAACATCTACGGGAAGTTGGACTCTTTTTCTTTCTTCTTACAAAACTCATAACTTGTTTGTGTTCACGTATTCAACTAAAACAAATGAAGTATAAATTTGAATTGTCTGCGTAAGGGCCACAGAGAGACATATATTTCCAAGCATCAAATCTAAATTTATTTTCGAATGTAGATGTATTTTTACGGATCGTTGTTCTCCAGTTTCGTTTTTGGGATGGATCGAAATTATAAAAAGAAAACTGAAATGCAATGTTTCTCAAGTAAATGAGATTGGCAGTGGCAAAGTGCGAACAACAAGGCTCTCGAAACAGAAAGCACGTTAAGGAGAAAACAGTTGCTATGATCAGACAAAATCACATGATAAAGCTTCTTAAATAAAGCGATGAAAGATAGTAGGCTTTCCTAACTAAGGGCTTCGAGACGAAGAAGATGAGGATGATGACGATGAAGTCTTTTTTTTTTCTTTTTTTTTTCCTCATTCGTCTGAATGACTTGAAGCAGCCAGCCACGAATTCCTATCCTCCCCCAACCTTTTCGTCTCTGAGTAGCAATTGCAATCTATGTCCTCAGTTCTTTGTTCAATGTATTCAAATATCTGTCTCCCTCTACAGTTTTTACTCTCTGCATCTTTCTTTAGTACCGTGGAAGTTATTACTGATATTTTAACAGATGTCCTGTCATCCTGTTCCTTCTTCTCGTCAGTGTTTTCCACATATTCATTTCCTTGCCGATTCCGCAGCGTACCTCCTCACTCCTTACCTTATCAGTCGACCTAATTTTCTCACTTCTGATG
The DNA here is from genome assembly GCF_021461395.2 of Schistocerca americana. Lineage (NCBI taxonomy): Eukaryota > Metazoa > Arthropoda > Insecta > Orthoptera > Acrididae > Schistocerca > Schistocerca americana. The sequence continues at coordinate 436,925,497 of NC_060124.1, read as the reverse complement.
TTTCTCATTACTTTCATCTTTCTTCGATTTACTTTCACTCCTTATTATGTACTCATCTGACTGTTCGTTCCATTCAGCACATTCTATAATTCTTCTTAACTTTCACCCAGGATAGCAGTGTCACCACCGAATCTTATCATTGATATCCATTCACCTTGAATTTCAGTCTCATTTTCGAACTTTCGCGGGCAAGTCCTCTACCGACTGAGCTACCCAAGCACAACTCATGATCCGTCCTCACAGCTTTAACTCGGCCAATACCTCGTCTCCTGCATTCCATACTCCACAGAAGCTCTCCTCCGACTAATTTTCAACATTCGTCGGTCGCACTACACCTCAAATGCTGCGAGTGTCTTCTGTTCCGGTTTTCCCACAGTCCATGTTTCACTACCATACAGTGCTGTGCGGGGATTAAAGTTTAGTGATTCTCTCGCAACAAATGGTTAGAAATTGACACTGAAAGGGAAAAGAAGGAGATGAATATACAGAGGGAGAGGAAGCGGTGAAAGCGGAGGAGATGAAAAGGGAGAGTGGGTAAGATGAAACTGACAGAGCGAAGAAGGAGGAGAAGATGGATAGATAGGAGGAGGACGATTAGATGGACAGAGAGGGGGAAAGGAGGAGATGGACTAGAAGAAGTTCGGAATAAACACACAATTGGAGAACAACAGATACACAGTTAAGTTATAAAATCATGTGGGTCAGCTTGTCCAAACTGCTGTACCACCTAGTCTCGTGGGTGGGGTGGGTTGGTCGAGGTGGTACTATTGTACTAAATATTGTTTTACGAATAGACAAATAGTGAGAGACTTCAATTACATAATTCTGAAGGAGCTGAAGCAATGTACCAAAATTTACACATAAATGGATGCTTTTAAAATACAAGCTGGTGACTTGCTTTCAAAAGGATGAATGTTATACTCTTGTGTTAGGTGTAAGAAGTCTGTACCACGCGCATATGGAATTACCGATCAATGTCGTTGGCGTTTGTATTTTGCAGGATTACAGAGCACATTGAAATCCGCTCCGCTTTCGCAGTACAGAACAGATCAGGATAATGTTGTGGAGAGGGGCCAAGATCAGTTACTTTTAGTTAAACAAGAACACAAAACTTTATTGATCTAAAACACAATGCACAGTTTTCTCTTTAAAAACAATAAGGATCAATTTACGGCTGAGGGCCCAAGTAACTTCTCAATAATAAAGTTTAAATAATTCCTTTTAAGGTACAAGAATTTAGAAAAATAGTTGAAGGCCTTACTTAAGAAAAATTAAAATATCTTCTCGGCTGAAGGCCCAAATAATATTCCAGATGACCAAAGTAAATTCTTTAAAAGGCAAGCATTTACAAATTTCGGCTAAAGGCCGTATTAAGAATAATTTGAAATAATTCCTCGGCTGAAGGCGATAATATTTCAAAATAATAAAAGGCAACCTTTAAAGACAAGCATTTACACAGTAAAACAGAAAGCATCTTTAGATAACTTGAAATATCTTCACGGCTGCAGACCCAAACAATTATTCAAAATAGTTAAAGACAAACCTTAAGATAAGCATTTACACAGTACGGCTGAAAGCTATTTTAAGAACTCAAGATAACTAAAAAGAAACCTTAAAAATAGGAATTTTGACAATACAGCTAAAAGCCACAAATTTTAAAACAAACGTGGCTGAAGGCCTAAACACGGAGCAAACAAGAAATTTAAATAAAACACAGCTGAAGGACTAATTTCAATCAATTAAAACAGCATCAGCACACTAGAGAAGGCCAAGCACAGCACTTACAAAATTACAGAAAAAGAGGGGAAAACACAAATTAGAACAATGACAAGTGGTGTCCAGAAAATACTCCATGATCGGCCTGAGAATGTCCCTTAAGGGTGTAGTGAAGTGGGACAGGCAGCCAAGGCTTAAGGTCAGATAAGAGAAGGCAGCACAACCTAGGGTCGGTTCACGACCGACCGACACTCTGACCGATTTCCAACCGTCAGATCCAACTGGACAAATAATAGAAAATACCGGCCTATGACGAGTAAACCAAGATACCTGCAACTTCGGACATGGCCTCACCAAGATCAAGGCATCAAACACCACTTAAGGCCAGTTAAAAAGAATACAGAAAACACAAGTCACAACTGTCAAATCACTACGGAAGAAGGCTGCGTGTTCCAGACGACAACACACACCACTGGTTATCACACGCGTCAATGGCTGAGGAAGACGAAAAAACAATCCACAATGAAGAAATCGTAACAGGCGAGTTTTAAGAACAGGCAGATAATTACTGAATTTGAGGATCCTGCTTCGGAGGAAAGTGAACAGTCTCTGACATAGTTAGCGCCTCCAAATGCAATAGCGCATGCCCGCCTTCAAACGCCCCGGCCTGGCTTCGCGCTGTGGAGACTACGTCACTGCCCAGTTCCAACGAACCAACAGGATCCAACCACATCCAGACTCGGAAAATGGTGTTCATCCTGAGGATCCAAGACGTCGTCGAGGGAGACGACCGGCCGAGCAAACCAACGGCATCCCACTTTCCGCAACAGCGGCCCCGGTGAATACTAACACCATACGAACCCGACCGTTGCTGGCTGCCAACGCTTCCCCGACTCATACTGGTGTCGGTGCTCAGCATATCACTTGTCGCCATCTGACGACCAGCCGACCGACCGACCACCGGCTCTCCTTCTGCGTCGAGCACGGTCCCGGGGCGTACTTGCATAGTGCGGAACTGCCTGCTACTGACTGCCAACTCGTCCAACAGCCGAGTAACGACGGACCCGACTCAGTCCACAACTGAGACTCAGAGCCGACTGACTAACAGGCGACTGTCTGCCTTCCGAGTGACTCTCCGACTCACTGCACCGATCGTTCCTGTCAGAGCAGAACCGGGAAATACTCGCGGTCGCTCCACAGATAGTAACACGAACCTACTATCGCTAATGCTGGTGTTGCCAGTCACGGATAGCGTAGGATAGTGGCGCCAGAAGACATTAACAGAAAATAAATAAAAAAACATTCTCGCCGTTTCAGAATTGCAGGAAGGACAGGTCACGATCGTGAGACACGCACGGCTCACACATCCTAGGCTTAACCGCCATGATGTTCTCAGGAGAAAAGAAATTTCTCTAAAGAAATTAGAAAAAAAAGACTGGTGTGAAGTGCAGCTTCCTTTATACATAGGTTCAAAAATGTTCAAATGCGTGTGAAAACTTATGGGACTTAACTGCTAAAGTCATCAATCCCTAAGCTTACACACTACTTAACCTAAATTATCCTAGGGACAAACACACACACCCATGCCTGAGGGAGGACTCGAACCTCGGCCGGGACCAGCCGCACAGTCCATGACTGCAGCGCCAAAGACCGCTCAGCTAATCCCGCACGGCTTTACTCGACACCTTGAAACCCTGAAAACAACAGATGCAAAGTGAACAGATAAGTTTCATCTTCTTAGAATTCCACAAAAAATAGTTCAAATGGCTCTGAGCACTATGGGACTTAACTTCCGAGGTCATCAGTCCCCTAGAACCTAGAACTACTTAAACCTAACTAACCCAAGGACATCACACACATCCATGTCCAAGGCAGGATTCGAACCTGCGACCGTAGTGGTCGCGCGGTTCCGGAGTGAAGCGCCTAGAACCTCTCGTCCTCTCCAGCTGGCAGAATTCCACACCACTGTACTATATCGCCGACTACTATCCAACAAACATCATATCACCCACAAGTACTGGCTCGGTGAATGTTTGACTAATAGAATCCACTGTGTTGTACTGGACAGTGTATCTTCTGCTAAAACGTCAATACTATCGTTTGTGTCCTAAGGAAGCTTAATAACTATGTTTCCAGTACACATAAACCGTGTATGATTATCACCATTGTTCGCTGATGATGATGATGCATACTGCGCTGTACCTTCGTTGACTCACCAAAAGAAACTGAAGATAAGAAGATAACAGTTCTACATTGTGTAGTGACTGGTCACTTGCTTCAAACGTGGATTTACGATAGATAGTACCTACAATAAAGACGAGCAAGAACTAGATAGTATCCGATTCAAGGATCAGTGGTAGACATCCTGTGAATAGCACACCCCGTATATACAACATCTGTATATTTCGTAACAGAACAATTTCCTGATAATGAAAGGTGAATGAACGATGTAGATTTGTATGGAAGGGTTTACGTGAAGGAAATCGCATAGGAGACGCTATTGCCACCAATTCAAGGGTCTTATTCCTGTGTCTGGTGTCGTTATAAATCGAATCGAATTCGGAGATGCTTTATAGATTTGTAACTAGTCCGTATAGCCAAGGCGAAAGTGTAACACAAATTCCAACGGCGCCTTAATTAGAATCTTTGTTTGAAAATACAACGTATTCTCCCCAAAAGCCTGTTGAGGCACTTTAAATAACTTAAAGTCGCAGAACGCTGTGCTACAATTATACTATCACTGTTATACGAGGGGTGTTCCACACTGGTCTGCATTTTATCTATTCGCATCATCGACCAATTATGTAGTACTGTAGTCTAACCGTAGATGGCAAAACCTTCACTATTAGTGCAATCCCTCCGCAGAACGGCCCGTTTTCCCAACTGCTGTCATGCAGAGAACAACATGGAGTGTAATCATCAACGACAGCGCTGGACGACGCGTTCTCTATGGAAGGATGGTGTAAACACTGCAGATGTTCACGGACAGTAGTACTCCATCACGAAAAGTACTTTTGCAACACGATAACAATCCTCCTGATAGGGGTCAGAAAACAACGGCTGCCATCGCTGAAACAGGTATCCATTTCCCCTGCCTTGGTCTCTACAGATTCTGTAGAACCTCCTAGAACAATTTTTTTGGGATCTGTTGCATCCACTGCAGGACACGTGCCCCCATATCCTCACTCTGAAAAACGATGCCCACGTTTCTTCATAGACCCGAATACGAGGTAATCAGGAGGGGTGAAGTCAGGAGAACACAGTGGCAGCACTTGGAGCCCCATTTTAGCGATGGCAGCCGCGGGTTTCCAACTCATAGGGAGACGGGCTATGTAAGGTTCCAAGTGCACCTTTTGTGACGGTCCACTCTTTTCACACATTGCCACTGTTCGCCTGTTAATATCCACAGTGTCCCCCCCCCCTCCCACCAGCCACACCATCCAAAATGTGTCATCCAGCACTGTTATCCATGATCACACTCCATGTTTTCTGCACACATAACGACAGCAATCGGAAAATTATTTATACTGTGAGGGGATTAAAGTTTAGTGATTATCTTACAACAAACGGTTAGACCGAGCTACTATACACTTGTAGCCGTAATAAATCAAACGGCGCACCATGAATGATTGAAAAGAATTACGTGTAAATCAATAGGGAAAGCTCCTCGTGTGTCTCATACAGATCACGAGAATAAGATGAGAGACATCAGAGTCCTTTCAGAGCCATACAGTCAATAAGACATAAAATCGAAAACTTCGGTATGAAGTACTCTCCTCCATACACTGTACAGTACCTTGTGAAGGGATATATGTAGGTGCAGATCTAAATTTTACGTCAATGAAATGGTCACTCGCTATCCGATACTGTCATCGAAATATCGCTTTCAACGTTGATAGCTCCAATTCTGGAGAAGTTCTCTATTTTATGTGATAGCTCGGTATGCATATGCAAAAGTTCCATTTACCACAACATATTCTCATTGGACACCTGTTCCAGTGGACGAATTCTATCGGTAAATCAGCTTTCCTGACAGAATTTCACCAGCCACGTAAATTCCTATACACTCTGATTCGATACTGACAAATTTTGAGGTAATTTTAACACTGTTTGCTCATCTTTTATTTTCATTTGCGTTACTTCTCTCCATTAGATATTTCCTTGAAGATAAACTCAATTGCTTGGAAAAACATTCCGAAACACTGTTCGTGATACGTGATATAATATTTGCAGTTCAATGACTGCGGTATGGGAGTCACTTTAGGAAATAAACTTTAGTATAAAAAAAACAGCTCATATGCACTGAAATGTCAGACTTGGATGATCGTCATTATATCACAGAGAATTTTACGTGGGCAGCCAGAGCCACAAGCGAAACACGTAAATGCATAACTGTCTACGCAGTAGCATGCGTCAGTACGCCAGTGACATTTGTGTCAAACGCTGCCCACAGAGCTTTCCACTTTTATGAAATCCTGTACCTAAATAAATATTACTACATTTGTTTTGTTTAATGGCTGGAGGGGAACGCAATTTGCATTACGTCCGTAAATATACAGAACCGTATTATCTAACTGTGATTTAGATAACAGCCAACATGCAGTGAGACACGCAAGCGGTACATTTTCATAGCGGATTCCTAGAAACTTTGCGCCGCGTAGTTGTTAATTGACGTACTGTTGAGTGGTACTTAAGTAAATAAATTAGTGAAATCAAAGTGAAGTAGAAATTAGAATATAAATGAAAAACTTGGTTTAGTTTAGAGAGTTCAGCGGGCAGAACAGCAGAATAGAAGACACAATGACCGTGAAGTCAGCAAGTTCCACATAAGCGGGCGCTGTCGATTCAGCCGTCAGGGCATCGCCCGACCGGCTCACGTGATTCTCAGTTGTCACATGTGAGCAAAGGCCCTCGCCTACATTTCAAGAGCCAATGGCCGACGTTAAGAAGATTCTTCGAGAAGCTTTTCAATGTGACAGAAGAGGCAACGACTGGCTCACGTGTTTCTCAGTCGTCACATGTGATCAAAGGCCCTCGCCTACATTCCAAGAGCCAACGACCGACGTTAAGAAGATTCTTCGAGAAGCTCTTCAACGTGACAGAAGATGCAATGACCGTGAAGTCGTTCACCTCCAGTAAACTGAAGTGAATAAATACGCGAGGCGCAGTGGGCCCGACAGACGGAGACGAGACAGAGACGAAGACGAGGACGGAGACGGAGACGGAGACGAGCGATGAAGAAGACGAAGAAGTGAAGAAGCGTAGCAGTTGTTTTAAGTCAGTTTCGGTGCTGAAGACCGTCATGCAAGAAGAGACTACATCATGCACAGACGCACCAAGTCCGCCGCTGTAATGGAATAGCAAGTAGCAGCCTCAGCGCCAGAAGACAGAAGTTAAAAGGTATTTGAAGTCTGATTTTACGCCCCCGGGTGACTCGTGAGGACGGGAAGGAGACGGCCTCACATCAGCAGTCACCTGTGAGCTGGGATGAAGACCTGACAGCCGAAGACTGGCAAGCGGGAGTCCGTTGTTCGAGTCCGGGACACTGGCCTTGCCCCGCCGCGCCGCTCCGCTGGTCGACGCACAACACACGCGGCCGCTTAGAGAAGAGAAACACTGGGACGCCACATCCAAGGTATCACCATCCGATGCACGACTTCGCTCGCAATAATTAAACGGGCCACCTCGCGCTGCGCGTCTTCAGTCAACTGGGCGAGACGGCGACACGAGATACACACCGCTACGCGTAATCAGACGCCGCCGCCGCCGCCGCCGCCGCCGCTGCCGCAGCAGAAGACTTCACAAACGACACAGCTGCCGCTCTCCGAACCAGAACATTCCGTAAGATACAGTTGTACAAATCTTCAATAAAAGTTATCTTATGTAAAAATGATGTTTCATTCGACCTCATACCCGAGCCAAGGAAGAACCCACCCTGCCCACATGTTGTTAAGAGAGAAAAGTTAATTTATTTAATATTTTCACCCTGACAGAATGCTTTAGAATGCTCATCCTGACAATTGACAGCATCAAAAGAGAAAACCCAGTTACGTTTAGTGACAGAAGTGTTACATTTAGTATCACAGCTGTTACAGTACTGACTTCTCACTCTCTATCTCACAGTGTTTTAAAATGTGTTCTTCTCGAGACTATGGAAAAAAGGCTTTTGTGAGCAAGCAGCTATGAGACCTATCAGTAAAGTTACATCAATAGTGATCCCAAATAAACGTCATATGTACAGTGCCATAAACTAAAGACTCGGAGAACTGGCCGAGTGTACGGTACTACCCACCAGTAAAAATATTTGCCGTTGCCTACAGTCGCACTTTTATTCTACAATACTGAACAAGGCTCTAGGCAGCAACTGTGTATATGTTTCCAGTCAACAAAGTACACAGTCATTTAGTTGTTGATTTTGTTTTTTACTTTTAGACTTAACCCCGGTTTCAATACCACGAAGGTATCTTCTAGAAAGAACAAGAAGTTACTCGGATTGCATTACGTAAAACATGTTGCATTCGTCACGAACTGAGGCATTCTCATCACATACAGACAATATGATTAAAACCCATGGAAACTCTTATTAAACAGACTAACTTCAAAACTTTCGCATATTCAATAGCCAAATGTGTCTCTTACAGTTTTGTGGATTTTTAATCACATTGCCTGTATGTGACGACAGCGCCTCAGCTCGTGATGGTGGAAAAAGTTGTAACTCGTTGTTCTTCCGAAAAAGATTCCATTAGCGGTATTGAAAACCAGGGTTAACTCTGAAAAAGAAATAAAAATGGCTGTGCGCTTTGTTAGTTGGAAAATTTATTTTGGCTACTGACAGTCAGTTTCGGTGTACAACAAGCCATCCCCTGGTGCGAAGTCGGCTAACTCAGTTCAGCTCTTATACAACCTGGGTAAGCGGGGTTCACGACTGATCACCTCGGTATGGCCTGATGATAGTATCTGATTTGGAAACCAGTAGTCATTAGACAAAAAATGTGCGCCTCTAGGCAGAAGTATTTTTTTTTCATTGTGATGGTCGTTGTTCTGGTTCAAATGGTTCAAATGGCTCTGAGCGCTATGGGACTTAACATCTGAGGTCATCAGTCCCGTAGAACTTAGAACTACTTAAACCTAACTAACCTAAGGACATCACACACATCCATGCCCGAAGCAGGATTCAAGCCTGCGACCGTAGCAGTCGCGCGGTTCCGGACTGAAGCGCCTAGAACCGCTCGGCCACCACGGCCGGCCGTCGTTGTTCTAATCGACAGTATATCGGAAATATGTACACATATCAAAAAAGGTTTAGCATCACCTCAGCTCCGAGAGTTTCAGAACCAGTACTGAAAATTCGAATAGAGATCAACATAAACATCATTTCCGTCCCTTTTATTGCTCATGAAAACCAAATATTGGATGTTGTACCACCATATAGCGAGACCTTCAGGGTGGTGGTCCAGATTGCTATAAACAAAGGTACGTCTAATACCCAGTAACACGTCCTCTTGCACTGGTGCATGCCTGTATTCATCTTGGCATACTATCCACAAGTCATCAAGACACTGTTGGTCCAGATTGTCCCACTCCTCAAAGGCGATTCGACATAGAACCCTCAGAGTGATTGGTGTGTCACGTCGTCCATAAAGGGCCCTTTTCAATCTATCCCAGGCATGTTTGATGGGGTTCCTGTCCGGAGAACATGCTGGTCACTCTAGTCGAGCGATGTCGTTAACCTGAAGGAAGTTATTCACAATATGAGCACGATGGGCGCGAGTCGTCGCCCATGAAAACGAATGCCTCGTCAATATGCTGCCAATATGCTTGCACTATCGGTCGGAGGATGACATTCAGGTATCGTACAGCCATTACGGTGCGTTCTTTGACCACCAGCGGCGTACGTCGGCCTCACGACTGCCACCCCAAAACAGCAGGGAACCTCCACCTTGCTGCACTCGCTCGACAGTGTGTCTAAGGCGTTCAGCCTGATCAGGTTTCCTCCAAACACGTCTCCGACGACTGTCTGGTTGCAGGCATATGCGACACTCATCGGTGAAGAGAACGTGATGCGAATTCTTAGCGTTCGATTCGCCATGTTGTTGGGTCTATCTGTAAAGCACTGCATGGTGTCGTGGTTGCAAAGATGGACCTCTCCATGAACGTCGGGAGTGAAGTTGCGTATCATGAGCACAGTTTGAGTCGTAACATGACGTCCTGTGGCTGCACGAAAAGCATTATGCAACATGGTGGCGTAGCTGTCAGGGTTCCTCCGAACCATAATCGGTAGGTAGCGATCATACACTGCAGTAGTAGCCGTTGGGCGGCCTGAGCGAGGCATGTCATCGACAGTTCCTGTCTCTCTGTATCTCCTCCATGTCCGAACAACATCGCTTAGTTTCACTCCGAGATGCCTGGACACTTCCGTTGTTGAGAGACCTTCCTGGCACAAAGTAAAAATGCGGACGCGATCGAATCGCGGTATTGACAATCTAGGCATGGTTGAACTAAAACAACACGAGCCGTGTACCTCCTTCCTGGTGGAAAGACTGGAACTGATCGGCTGTTGGAATCCTCCGTCTAAAAGGCGCTGCCCATGCATGGTTGTTTACATCTTTGGAGGGAGGGGGGGTTTAGTGACATCTCAGCACAGTTAAACGGACTGTGTCTGTGATACAATATCCACAGTCGACGTCTATCTTCAGGAGTTCCTAGAATCGGAATGATGCAAAACTTTTTCTGATGTGAGTAATTTGCTGTACATCCTAATGAAAGACGTTACACGACAGGAATACCTGATAGAGAAATACCTAATTATGAAGTCATTTTCGTTTGTAGAATCCGCTACCGTTGCCGGGTCCTCAGTGTGGCTGAACCTCGGGTGGAGGACTAAGGTTAAATTCCCATTACTGTCAGAGATTATTCCGTGGTGAGAAGAGTGGAACGCTGTGAACTCAGTCTCCTCGAGCCAACTGAGCTGCTTGAATGAGAAGTAACATCTCCCAAGTTCCGAAAATGCTTGCGAGAACGGCGTGCTGACCCCATGTCCTTACATACAGCATCCGCAAGACATCATACGGCAGAGAATGACCACCACCAAATGTTCAAATATGTGTGAATTTCTAAGGGACCAAACTACTGAGGTCATCGGTCCATAGACTTACACACTACTTAAACTAACTTATGCTAAGAACAACGCACACACTCCCATGCCCGAGGGAGGACTCGAACCTCCGGTGGGAGGGGTCGCGCAATCCGCGACATGACCCCAAGACCGCGCGGCCACTCCGCGCGGCTGACCACAACCGCCCCAAGAGAAGGTCGAGGCACGTTCGTTGTGACGCAACCCGAGCGGTGCAGGAATGGCGAGGCACCGCAATGACACACTCGATCCACACCCTGCAGTATTTCTCAGATGATTTTACAAAATATATTCGGTAGAAATAAAAATTAAATTTCTACTTTACTTGTAGTTTTATATACCAGCTCCATGGTGAAATGACCATAACTGTTATGCACTCAAGAGCCAAAGAAACTAGTACATCTGCCTGATATCGTGTAGGGCCCCCGTGAGCTCCCAGAAGTGCAGCAACACGATGTGACCTGGACTGGACTAATTTCTGAAGTAGTGCTGGACGGAATTGAAACCATGAATCCTGCGGACCTCTCCATAAACCCGTAAGAGTACGAGGGGGTGGATATCTCTTCTGGGTAACATGTTGCAAGAGGCATCCCAGATTTGCTCCATAATGGTCGTGTTTTGGAGGTTTAGTATCCATCAGAAGAGTTTAAACTCAGAGGAGTGATCCTGGAGCCACTCTGTAGCATTTCTGGACGTATCGGGTATCGCATTACCCTGCTGGAATTGGCCAAGTCCGTCGGAATGCGCAACGGACATGAATGGATCCAGGTGATCAAACAGGATGCTTACGTACGTGACTCCTGTCAGAGTCGCATCTAGACGTATCAGGAGTCCCATATCACTCCAACTGCACACTCCTCGCACCATTATAGAGCCTTGACCAGCTTGAACAGTTTCCTGCTGACATACAGGTTCGATGGATTCATGGGGTTATCTCCATATCCGTACACTTCCGACCGCTCGATACAATTGAAACGAGACTCGTCCGACTAGGCAACATGGTTCCAGTCACCAACAGCCCAATGTCGGTGCTGATCCGTGAAGGCGAGGGGGTAAAGCTTTGTGTCGCGCATCATCAAGGATACACAAGTTGGCCTTCGGCTCCGAAAGCCCATATCGATGATGTTTCGTTGAATGGTTCGCCTTCGGTGACACTTGTAGATGGCCCGACATTGAAATCTGAGGCAATTTGCGGAAGGGTGACACATCTGTCACGTTGAAAGATTGTCTTCAGTCGTCGTTGGTCCCGTTCTTGCCGAATCTTTTTCCGGCCGCAGCGATGTCGGAGATTTGATGTTTTACCGGATTCCTGATATTCACGGTACACTCGTGAAATGGTCGTACGGGAAAATCCCCACTTCATCGCCACCTCGGAGATGCTGTGTCCTATTCGTCATGCGCCGGCCATGGCACCGCGTTCAAACTCGCTAAAAGTCTTGATAACCTGCCATTGTAGCAGCAATAACCGATCTAACAACTCTGGCAGACACTTGTCCTATATAGGCACTGCCGACCGCAGCGCCGTATTCTGCCTGCTTACACATCTCTGTATTTGAATACGTACGCCAATACCAGCGACCGCTACGGTCACAGGTTCGAATCCTGCCTCGGGCATGGATATGTGTGATGTCATTAGGTTAGTTAGGTTTAAGTAGTTCTAAGTTATAGGGCACTGATGACCTCAGATATTAAGTCCCACAATGCTCAGAGCCATTTGAACCAGCCAATACCAGTTTCTTTGCCGCTTCAGTGTAGGTATTGTGATATTTAGTAAGTAACTAAATATTTAGAAACGTTGCAATGAAAAATAGGGATCGCAACGATTTTTATTTTAGTGAGTTTTACACGATGTGTTGCTATGTATGAAATTTGGCTAAGATATTGAAATTTTATTTTAGACTGTTGGCTTCTTCTTTAGGTTTTACGGATGGTTGGTTTGGAAAATTCGCATTAGATAGACAATAAGTATGTACAGGGTGGTCACAAACAGTCTGATAAGCTTGTAAGGGCGTTGCAGAGTTTTTGAGTTAATTAGCATCGAAGTTAGCCAGTCACACTGTTGGGTGTGCAAAATTCAAGTGGCACGTCTAATAAAATTATCGTCAGTTCTTCCCATAACGAAGATGATAACGCATGAGACTGCTCAGCCTTTGTCTCGGGCTCGATCTCACTACTGTCCCATGTCCAATTTTTGTATCAGTCTGTTGTTCGGATTTAGGAAACCAAACGAAGGACACATCGGGCTGCTTATATTTGCCTGCACATTATCCTGACTGGCTGACTTCAAAGATAAATAACTCAGAACGGGAGCAGTAGGCCTATATTGATTTTTTTCCTAACAATTAAGCCTCAATACAATCTACCTGCAACATTCTCACAAGCTTTTAAATATTTTTCCGTCTACCCTGTATAGAGGGTAACACTTTTTCTGTATGGATTAATCTTTTGAGTAAATTCAGTTATTATCTTCGCCTGTTTAAAGTCCTCGTTATTCTGCACCCATTGAAGTATAGTTAACCCCTACGTAGTAATATAAAACTTTAGTAAAGAGGCATGAATCGATTTGAATATATAGGTGGTAATATTTCTATCAATAAAGCATTCTCATGTGAACAAAAGGCAACATCCCGCACTTCCTGTACACACATTGTATCAGTTTTTTTTATGCTAAGACATATTAGGATCTCTCAAATTAATCTTGTTGTTGATATGGCTTGCTGCTTAATGTACCTTCGTGCCTGGATAAGCGTCGTGCGGCGCCTGGAGTATCCCATCCACTCTGCTAGAGTGTGGTGAGCTCTCAGACAACAAACTCCAAACACATAAAGTGGAACTCGCAAGTGAGTTCCCCGCATGTGGAGGCTAATGAAGCTGTTACGCGAGCGAGACTGGCGACCCACTCAGTACACGAGCGGAGGGGGCTCTGCAGGGGACATCACGTAATGGGAAACCACGACAGTCCATAACGACTACTATTTACTACGTACGGCCTGTACTAAAAGGGGTGTACACAAATTCGTCCGATAGTTTATAGGGTTAGATTCTTTATAATCAATTTCGTGAATATGTTAAGGTTCGCCTCATTTGGCGAAGAATGTCGCAAAGAAGCGCAATTATTTTCTATATTTCCTGAAATGTCATCAAGTTAAGATACTGACTTTCTTCGTTGCTTGCTGTTTAAACAGGCGCTCAACAAAATTGGAGAATCAGTGGTATCTGGCATGCAGGTGCTGCTATATTTGGAATTAATATTTCCCAGCATAAATATGCCATAGGAGTATTTACCAAGTAAAAAAAAAGTGTGCTTTTCGTCAGCATACTGATTAAAGTTCTTCACGATCCTTGAACCGTCACAATACTCTTTTGTAAATACTTCATACTATGTAGGGCCCCAGCGAGCACGTAGAAGTGCCGCAGCACGACGTGGCGTGGACTCCATTTACGTCTGAACTAGTGCTGGAGGGAACTGACACCATGAATCCTGCATTACTGCCCATAAATCCGTAAGAGTACGAGGGGGGGTGGAGCTGCCTTCTGAACAGCACTTTGCAAGGCATCCCAGGTATGCTCAATAATGTTCATGTCTTGGGAGTTTGGTGGCCGCCGGCCGCTGTGGTCGAGCGGTTCTAGGCACTTCAGTCTGGAACAGCGCTGCTGCTACGGTTACAGGTTCGAATCCTGTCTCGGGCTTGGATGTGTGTGATGTCTTCAGGTTTAAGTAGTTCTAAGTCTAGGGGACTGATGACCTTAGATCGTAAGTCCCATAGTACTTAGAGCCATTTTTTTGTTTTGTGGCCAGCGGAAGTTTCTAAACTCAAAAGAGTGTTTCTGGAGCCATTCTGGACTTCTGGGGTGTCACATTGTACTGTTGGAATTTCCCAAGACCGTCGGAATACACGACGTGAATGGATGCAGGTGATTAGACAGGATGCTTACGTGCGTGATTCCTGTCAGTGTCGAATCTAGACGTATCAGGGGTCCCACATTACTCCTACTGGACCCCCTCCACCCCTCCTGTACCCGCACACATAGTCTCACAGCTTGAACAGTCCCCTGCTGACATGAAGGGTCCGTAAATTCATTAGGTTGTCTCTACACCCGAACACATTCCTCCGCTCGATAGAATTTGAAACGAGACCCGGCCGACCAATTAATATGTTTCCACTCATTAACAATCCAGTGTCGGCGATGCCGGGCCTAGGTGAGGCGTAAAGCTTTGTCTTGTGCAGTCATCAAGGGTACAGCACCTCCCTTTCTTTTCTCCCAGTAATTCACCGAAAAATCTTAACACAAGCTTTAAATAAAAATGTAATTCTAGCATTACTGAGGATGAGGAACCGGGAAATATGGATCACCCACGAGCTTCACCTTAAGTTTGGATTTATTGCAACACAACCAGTTAAAACACCAACATCGGAGTGAAAACAAGACTCCCTAAGAAATTACAAAATTTTCGTAGCCAAACGAAAAATCTAGCCCACTAGTTTCAGATCCGTTCTAAATCCACATACCCCACAAAAACACAATGGCATGTCTGTTCTAAAGCCACAAACCTCACAAAACCTCAGTGGCACGTAGATAATTCATACACATTATCAAAATATGTGTATGGAGGTATGTGTGTGAGTGTATGTATGTATTTATGTGTATGTGTGTGTGTGTGTGTGTGTGTGTGTGTGTGTGTGTGTGTATTTGTGTGTGTGAATGTGAGCATGTACGTTCCACTTCTCCTCCTAAACCACTGGACCGATTTCAACGAAACTTAGTAAATGTATACTTTATTGTCAGTCAGGAGTGGCTGCCGGGGTAAGAACCACCTATCTTTCAAAGGGCTGAGGAAGGGGACGAAGAAGGAACGTAGCCCATAACGCGTAGAGTCCCATATTTCATTCATTCAGTATTTAAGAATAAGAGCATTTAGCGAATTGTAATAAACTTTACACATAACTTCAAACCTTTATGAAACTTTTTCTCACTGGCAACCGCTACAAATCATGAAACCAAAATTGTTTATCGCTTACTGTTTTTACACTGTACATATACTAAAAGTACCGCATGACATTTTGACTTATTACGTCTCTACTACCAACTGTTTCCGCGTTACCTTTTACAGACAAGTTGCACATATAGCCTATCATTTAATGTAAGTGCAAAATTATACAATTTTTCGACACATAGTTCACGAGATTCAACGTAATAAGAGTAAGATACCTGAAAATTGCCGCATCATACACGACGTTAAAATTTATTACTTCTCTGCTAACAACTCTATTCGAAATAAATTTCGTAGATAGTATCCACATGTGCCGCTCAATGTGCCTCAATATTGTATAATTGTACAGCACATAGTTCAGGAAATACTTGACATAAGCAATGAGATGGGTGAATAACTGCTGCATCACGTATGACGTTTAAACTTATTGCTTCGTTGCTACTAACTCCTTTTGCAATGCATTTTTGAAGACATTATCTATACATGCTGCTGAATGTACCTACAAAATTATATCGTTCTACGCCACAAATTTCAGCAGATATGACGTCATAAACCTTAAGCACGAGGCCAAACGCGGTTTGGTACGGGTGTTGACATACAGCTAAAGGTGATGAAGTTAAAACTGGCCCGCCTCTCCTCTGAACGTGAATGCAGTAATGAAATAAACAGCTACAACAATGAGCGGTTTTATGAAATTATCGGTTGTCAGCAGTCTTCATCAGTGAATCACCTCTTTGCGGTCTGCTGAATGACTTTGTCGATAGAAGAAAGACTTTAAATTGTTGAAATTGTAGAAGCATATGCGAAAACACGTTCAATTAAGGAAACTCGCAAAGTTTTCGGGGTCAGATATCCGGATAGAGGACTGCCAGTAAAGAGAGCTATACGGAGTCTGTATTAAAATTGGCTCATCTATGGATCTGTGAAAAATGTGAAACGAGAAAGAATTCCTTCACTTCGCACACCAGAAGTTATTGGAGACATTCGCCGAAGGAATATTCAGCGCCCAAGGAGGTCTACACTTAAACTGGCCCAACAGGTGCATATAAGTAGGAGATATTGCCATCAGATACTGAGAAGTCTTAATCTGAAGCCATATCACGTGACGGTTGTGCAGCGGTTACGGGAGGGTGACAGATAGCTTGGAGCTTGCTGCACTAGGCTTTTGAATACATCGTGAGCGATGAAGCATGGTTTCATCTTTCCTGCCATGTGAATTCACAGAACACGAGAAACTGGGCAACGGGGAGTCCTAACATTATGCGTCAGCGACCACTCCATGATTAAGAAATCGGCATTTGGTGCGGTGTAATAGGAACTTGTATCATTGGACCGATATGTTCAGACAATATCATCAACACGGTTGATGGAAATTTGTTATATAGGTTTGCCCGCCGGCCGCGGTGGTCTAGCGGTTCTAGGTGCTCAGTCCGGAACTGCGCGACTGCTACGGTCGCAGGTTCGAATCCTGCCTCGGGCATGGATGTGTGTGATGTCCTTAGGTTAGTTAGGTTTAAGTAGTTCTAAGTTCTAGGGGACTGATGACCACAGATGTTAAGTGCCATAGTGCTCAGAGCCATTTGATCCATTTAGGTTTGCCCAATTCACTGAATATGAAAGACAATACTGCTTCTTCCAGCAACGTGGGGCAACATGACTCACGTCTAAGGCATCCATGGAATGAGTCCAGAACGTCTTCACTGAGAAACGAACTGCCAGCAAATATTTATGACCATCATTTTCGTCGGGTCTAACAACTTCTGATTTTTCCTGAGGTAGCTTTTGAAGAACAAGGTCTAAGAAACATATCCACACACAATACAAGAAGTGAAAGACATCAGCAGTGAAGTTGCCACCATCGATTTCTGAACTGCCGGGTGTATCTGAATATGCTTACACGTGCACAGCTGTGTACTGATGTTGCAAGAGGTCACGTACAAAATTTATAAATGTATTTTTCCTTGTAAATAAATGGTAGGTCCACTCCAGCTCTTCGTTTCTGTAATTTCTCTGCATTTCTTTATACTTACAGGGGCTACTTTTATCTGGGCCACCCATACTTGGGCAACGCCGGGTTTCTCCGCTGGGTGATATTACATCCAGGACACCTATTTCACAATCACGAAGCCGCATTCTGTTACTAAAAAACTACCCCCGCTCCCCTTTGAAAACGTCTTGCAATCCCGTAAATTACTGGCTGATAATTTAGGGCTGCCGAGCTGGAGTCCGGTAGCATCCAAGATGTGTTCCATTGGGTTGAGATCAGGTGAATCTCGTGGTAAAGACGTCAGAGTGGGTTCGCTGTCGTGCTTCTCCAACCACTGACAATGTCGTTCGTACATGAGTACATGCAGCCGTCGTCTGCTGCGAAGTCCTAAGTTCAACAGTGTGGGCAAAACGGCGTACTTCGGAACACTTGTGCTTGCACCAACACTGTATTCTGTCCTCAGATTTGCTACTTGCAACCCATCCAGCATCCATCTTCTGTGGAGACCAACAGCTTCTCCCCTACTCTGGTTTCATTGTGCTTCATCCGCTTTTCATAGATGCTCACGAGTGAATCACGCGGATACCCAATCAGCTTCGCAGTTTCCTAAGTGCTCATTTCCAGACATCGAGCCGTAGCACTCTTCCCTTTTTCAAAGTCGTTTATGTCAGAGGACGTCCCCATCTGCGGCCCATATTGTCGCTAGAAGTGGCCGAGCGGTTCTAGGCGCTATAGTCTGGAACCGCGCGCCACCTCGGCGCAGGTTCGAATCCTGCCTCGGGCATGGATGTGTGTGATTTCCTTAGGTTAGTTAGGTTTAAATAGTTCTAAGTTCTAGGGGACTGATGACTCAGCAGTTAAGTCCCATAGTGTTCAGAGCCATTTTTTGTCGCTAGAATGGTTCGCTATACGTCCCTCTTTCGCTACTTGACAGGGCCGCATGACTAACCAGCGAACGCAGGATCGTCTAAATATTTTTAAAGACGTGCGTAAGAGACGTAACGAGTAAACCATTGAAAGAAATACTTTTTGTGACGTTTGCTAATTGCATACGATACTTACCTTCCAAGTAACAAACATTGTTCAGTGTAATGGCCATCTCTATTCACTCCAGCTTGGAACCATATCCACATCTACATCTACATAGATACGTCGCAAGTCACCGTATGGTGCATGGCGGAGGGTACATGTATCGTTACTAGTCATTTCATTTCCTGTTTCACCCGCAAATAGAGCGAGGGAAAAACAACTTCTATATGCCTCCAGATGAGTCCTAGTTTCTCGCATCTTATCTTCGTGGCCCTTACGCGCAATGTATGTTGGTGGCTGTAGAATCATGTGGCAGTTAGTTTCAAATTCCGATTCTCTAAATGTTCTCAATAGAGCTTCTCCAAAAGAACTTCGCATTCCCTCCAGGGATTCCCATGAAGAGATCCCGAAGCATCTACGTAACACTTATGTGTTGTTCGAACCTACCGGTAATAAATCTAGCAGTTCTCTTCTGAATTACTTCGATGTCTTCCTTCATTCCGACCTGGGACAGATCCCAAACACTTGAGTCGTACTCAAGAGTGCGCCGCAAAAGCGTCCTATATGCGGTCTCCATAACAGACGAACCGCTCTTTTCCAAAACTCTCCCAATAACCGGTTTTGAATATTCGCCTTCCCTAACACAGTTCTCACATGCTCGTTCCATTTCATATTACTTCGCAACGATAGTGGGTGATGGCTCTGAGCACTATGCGACTTAACTTCTGAGGTCATCAATCGCCTAGAACTTAGAACTAATTAAACCTAACTAACCTAAGGACATCACACACATCCATGTCCGAGGCAGGATTCGAACCTGCGACCGTAGCGGTCACGCGGTTCCAGACTGAAGCGCCTTTAACCGCACGGCCACTCGCAACGATAGACCCAGATATTTGAAAGAATTGACTGTGCCAAAGGGGACACTAGTAACACAGTAACCGAGAATTACAGGTTTTGTATCCCGCCTGGAAGGCGGCGCGTGGGTCTGCTTCTGAAATCCGACAAAGGTGCCGAATGAATGGAAGTGAGTAGGAGCAGGGGAGGTAAATCACGTCGGTACTGCAAGTAAAGCAAAAGAGGTTTTTACTGGTGCATGAATATATATAAAGGAATACGTATCTTTGGTACAGGTGAGCACATAGGTGCGAAGCCAAAGTCCAGACAAGAGAGTCTCAATAGCAAGCTAAACTAAAGCGACGGTCCTCGGCCGTCTGCTCTTCATGAACTGGGCGAAACTGCAGCGGCGCTCGTAGAACTGCACAGCGACGGCTAGAGGGCGCTGTCGTCGGTTTAGATCGTCCGCTCTCGTAGTGCCAACCTACGCTGTGGCATCGGAACTATCGATACCACAACAGGCTTGTTGCTCCTACTCATCCGCAGACTTATATTTTTCCACAATTAGAGATAGCTGCCATTAGTTACTGTATACCACAGCATCGTCATCAAACAGCCGCAGATTGCTGCGCACACTGTCCGCCAGATCATCTATGTATATAGAGAACAACAGCTGTCCGATCACACTTCCCTGGGGCACTCCTTACGAAACTCCTGTCTCTGATGAACACTTGCCGGTTATTACTTAAAAAGCCTTCGAGCCATTTATTTCACATCCTTACACCTTCTTTAAAAGCATGCAATGGGGCACCGTTCAAATGCTTTCCGGAAATTTAGAAATATGGACTCCACCTGATGGAATCTGCCGTTGCTCTATTACTGCCCGAAACATTTCAGGTGTGATTTTGGCAACCTCCCTCGCTATGCTAATCTTCGACTTAAAGATCGCACATTGCTCCCAGCGTTCTCTTCCATGGCAACAGAAACGTCTTCAGGAGCTTGTGGTGCAATTGGCCGCCGGCCTCGTCCAGAGTCTCTTCCCCAGTCGCCAATTAATTCTAACTCCAGAACATGTTCTTCAACCGCAGTACGGAATGAAAAGCTCACTGTATTCCTTTAATGCGTTGGTGGTCGGGAAGAACAACAGCATCTTTGCTGTTGTTTTGATAAAACATATTTACGAGTAAAGCCCTCATTACCTTTTCCAAACAGAGTTGAATGTCGGCAATAGTAATACACACTGGTGCTTGAGTGTCAACCCAACGTCACCGTACCACTACCGGCACCTAACGGCGAGTCATGACACTAACACTACTAAAACATAACACAAGGCCTTCAGTGCACTGTCTGAACGTCACTCCTGTAAAACTGAGTGCCCTTTAGCTAAAGAGTTTTCTGTGTATGCTGGTTCAAGTAGCAAGAGTTTAATTAAACCCACCTTGTACTTTCCTCGCCAAGTCACGTGGGCGAAACTACACCCATTCAATCTCCCTGTGGGCACAAGTCATTGTATTGGTTTCGCATCGGTGAAAATACGCCGCCCTCGACATCGCCTTGCCGATTCGAGGGTTGGATTCCCTCACTTCTTCGTCGAAGACTTTCACTGCCTGGGCTACTCTCAGGGTGCATCTTCGACATGGAAGATCCCCGCCATTTCCTTGCCGTGTCGTCTGCTCGCCGTCACTACTGCTCGCCGTCCGGTCCTCCTCGCCGCCGCCGCCGCCGCCTGCCGGTGCTCGCCGCCGCCGCCGTTTGGTCGCTGCCTGCCGTCGCTGCCGCCGCCGGCTGGTCGCCGCCGCCGTCGCCGCCTGCCGCCGCGCCGCCGCCGCCGCCGCCGCCGCCTGGTCGCCGCCTGCCGGTGCTCGCCGCCGCCGCCGTTCGGTCGCTGCCTGCAGCCGCCTGGTCGCCGCCGCCGCCGCCTGGTCGCCGCCTGCCGGTGCTCGCCGCCGCCGCCGCCGCCCTTCTCGCGCGCCGCCACCATGTCCCAACCCATCACCACTATCATTTTCACCTCTCCCTCCGCTGCTCCAACCACCATCACATAGAGCTCATCCTCCACCCCACTTCCCGTCCTTCCTTCTCTCCCTGTCCACCCCACCCCTGCGCCACTTTCGGCTGTAACCACCCCCAACCCCTCCTCCCCTATCACTGTCGCCCCATCGACAGCTACTGACTTTCCGCCGCTCCCTGGACCGCCTCCGACGGGCCCCAAGCCAGCACGGATTTCGGCTCGACATTCCACAGTCTCTGTGACACTCACGCCCCCTCCGTCTGCGTCATCCGCTGCTCAGGGTGGTCCTGCCCCCAGCCATCTCCCCCTGCAACCCGTCCCCCTGCCCCCTCTACACCCGGTCGTGACCACGAAACCTTCAAAGCGCCGGAATGTTGACCCTTCCCCTGAAGTCTCCTCCAAAAAAAACCCAATCACCGTGACACACCCACCCCCATGGACGCGGCCCCGACCCCGCCACGCCTGCCACCCACACCTTTGTCCTCTCCAATCCTGACCCTCAATTCCTTGATGCCCACTCCCTCACCCTCACCATCTGGAAATACTACCCCAATGCCCCCATCTCCCTTCTGATTCCTCGCAAGGACTCGGTCCTCATTAAATCCCCCAATGCTTCCTTCCACACCGATCTCCTCTCCCGCATCCCCCGTATCCAATTTGGCCAACATGCAACCCTCACCCCCTACCACACCCTGTCCTCTCCCCGTCAGCCTCAACCTCACCGATGTCCGCCAACCTTCACCGCTGTGATCACTAAGCTTAGCCCCGTGATCACAGAGGCTGAGGTGTTGGCGGAACTCAACTCTCTGCCCGACATTGAAATCTGCTCGGCCCATCCCATCTTCAATGATGCCAGGCTGACTTTTCTCATGCGGATATTCACTGAATCCTCCTCCTCAATTGACCGCCTCCTCACCGAGGGAGCCCTCATCTACAATCGCCGTCATATAGTGGACCCCTCCCATTCCCCAGTCCAATCCTACCGCTGCCAACGCTGTCTCACCTACAACGACCAAGTTACCTCTGCCTGCAAGAACCCCCCTACTTGTCCCCAATGCAAAGCTTCACCCTTCCTCAAGAATCGCCCCAACCTCACCTCTCCCCCCTTCTGCAACACTTGCAATGAACCATATCCTACCTACTCCTCGAAGTGTTAAGCGAAACCTCCACCAGTCACCTCTGAGCTCATCGTCCCTGTCCGTCCTGTAGATGACCCCATCCACCCCAACAACTCGCTCCACCCTCCCCCTACTGCCGAGGACATCATCTGTTTCACCACCATTGTGCTCCAAAACATCCACCCCTTCCAGTGCTCACACACTCATTCCCAAATCGTCCTCGCTGCCCGTTCCATCTTCCATCTTACCACCAATGCCACATACTCCCACAACCAGGCCCACTTCACCTTCAGCCCCCTCACCACCCTCATCTAACTCTCCCCTCCCATGGTGCATGAACCCTACCGTCTCCTGTACCACAACATTTGCTCCCTGCCCACCCACAAACTCCTCTTCCTCCACACCCTCCATCAGCACCGCGTGGATGCCTTTGTCCTAAATGAAACCATCCTTCAAGCCCGTATCTCCATCTCCACGGCTCCTTCCACTCTACACCACACCGATAACCCGTACCGTCTGGCGCATGGCGGAGTTGCTATAGGCCACCTCAAGCGCCTCCCTGTCCAGTCCCAATCTCTCCTTAACAGTCCTGCCGAGCATCTCACCCTCAGCCTCTTCTTCCCCACCATTACCATCATCTGTGCCACCATTTATGTCCGCCCTTGCACCCCCATCCTGTACGATTTCCTGGCCCACATTGACCGCACCTTCTCCACCTACGTGATTGCCGCCTACCTCAATATCCACAGCTGTGATCCTGCCGACCTACAGCAGTGGCATCAGTTTCTCACCACTCTCCAGGGAGACCTGGTTCCCCTGCCTCAGCACACCCGACCCGAATCCAACACCACTCGTGATGTGGTCCTTGCCTCTCCCAACCTCCTTGGGCGCATCACCGCAGAAGTCCTTCAACTTATTGGCAGTGACCATGCTCCTGTTCTCCTCACTATCTCTAATGGTCGCCATCCCTGCAACGCCCCTCGCCCTGACGTACCTCATAAACTTGTCCATGATTACTCCCATGTCAACTGGGATGCCTACCGGGACTCCATTCACACACAGGTTGATGGCCACGCCCTTACGCTCCAATCTCCTGATGACATCTCTCGCACTGCTGCACCAGACCCATATCCCCACCAAATCCATCCACCCTCACCGCCCCGCCCTGCCTCCATAGGCTGTCCTTCTCCTTCGAGAGTCCCACCGCCTCTACCGCTCTTTTCTCCCCACCGGCAATTACAACGACACATCCGCAACATGCTTACTGCGAAGAAATGCCGTGCCTGGCGCCAGACATGTACACAATTCAACACCACGCTCCCCATAAACTCTTCCAAGTATTGGTCTGCTTTCCACCACCTTACTGGGAACCGCCCCAGCCCCCAGTACCCTATCCTCCTTAATGACCGTCCCTTTCCTCACAACCTCAGTAAGGCCAACCACTTTGCCTCTCACCTCTCTGATGTTTTTTCCATCCCAGATGATCCCCACTTTGATTATTCCCTCTTCCCTGACGTCTTGGACCGTACGAATACTGCTGTTCCTCCCCTTGCTCCTATCTTCCAGTACTTGGGCCACACACCACCATCTGAACTTAACACTCCCATCACTACACAGGACATCAGCCTCACACTCCGCACTAAATGCAACTCTGCTCCCGGCCACGACTGCGTTACCTACCGCCACCTCAAACACTGCCCTCCCTCCTTTCTTTCAATCCTTGCCACCCTCTACAATGTCATCCTTGCCACTGGCTTCCATCCCGACCTGTGGAAAACCTACCGTATCCTGATGTTCTCCAAACCCAACAAGTCTCCATCTGATGCCTCTTCCTATCTCCTATCTGTCTCACATCGGTGTTCAGCAAGCTCTTGCAATCCATCCTTTCCCAGCGCATCCATCACCACCTCCGCCAAAATCACCTCCTCCCAAACACCCAATGTGGCTTTCGACCTTCCTTCTCTGCTGATGACCAACTCCTCCGCCTCACTCATCTCCTCTCCCTCCAGCTTAACTCCCGTCGCTCCGCCATTTTTGTCTCCCTTGACCTCGAAAAGGCCTACGACCGTGTCTGGCATCCTGGTCTCCTGTTTAAATTCCAAACCTACGCCCTTCCTATCAACTACATCCATCTGGTGGCCTCCTTCTTCTCCCACCGCCCCTCCTATGTTACCATCCATAATGCCAATTCCCACACCTTCTACCCCTCTGCAGGTGTGCCCCAGTGCTCTGTCCTCTCCCTTCTCCTCTACCTCCTGTACACGGCAGATATGCCCAAACCCCCTCCTCCAGTACACCTCTTGCAATGTGCTGATGACACCGCATTCCTCGGTCTCGCTCCTACCCTCCAATGGTCCCAACGCCTTCTCCAGAATCGCCTTTTTGCTGCATGGTGTAACCAGTGGCTCCTGAAACTCAACCCTTCCAAGACCCAGGCAATCATCGTAGGTCGTACCACTCGCTCCTTCCGGCTCCTGGATTTCTCCCTTACTCTCTGCACCCGTCCTGTCCGCCTCACCCCCACCCTCACCTACCTTGGCCTCACCATTGACCATCACCTCACCTGGATCCCTCATCTCTGCTCCATCCAATCCAAAGCCCACAACCGCCTCTGACTCCTCAAACTCCTCTCTGGCCGGACATGGGGGTTGCACCCCTCTACCATCCTCCACACCTACAAATCCTTAATCTGTCCCATCCTCTGTTATGCCAGTCCTGCCTGGATATCTGCCCCCCCCCCCAAATTCTATAATTCCCTCCAGATCCTTGAGCATCATGCACTCCACCTCGCCTTCCGTATATACCTCCCGTCCCACCGTTGTGTCCCCCCTACCCTCCATCTCTACGCCCTACATCTCCTTTCCAAAGGTGGCTTTTTCACGTTTTTTATTATCGCATATACGAAAATAGCCGCGAAATATCTGTTAATAATGCTGTTCTTTGCTTTTCTTTATCATCATTACCTTTTAGCGGAATAAAATGTATATATGGAAGTCTTATTGTTCTGTATCTGGCCTACAATTTTAGGAACGATTTTTCATAACTGCAACTCATGCTAAGAATCAATATATCTTCCCTACTACATAGTGATAAAAAGTTGAAATTACTTTGTTATGAACACTGATGTTACAGTTCGTGTGATCGTTCACAAACACAAGTTCGCAGTGGATTTTATTTCTCGTTAAAATGCTATTTCATACCGCAACTAGCCCAAGAACATGAGACTCTCATTAAAAAATACGTTGTCACTATAAAGTTTGCCAGATCAGAACGGAGCACAGCAAGATTCCTATCAGATTCTGAAGGTACATTAAATTTTTTGCACTGTAAATTATACCCTATCAGCAGCCCGCGTCAATCTGCAACACATCATAAAATCTGGTGATCTTCACTGCCAGTCTGGGAGCTAAAAGAAATAATATTATTTTACTATTATTTTACCGCTTCCTTGCGGTATGCTCGACTATATTGTAAGTCGTTTAAATACGCCGCGGCAGCGGCTCTTCGTTCTCCACGCAGCTCAGCACCACAGATAATATTTATATAACTGAAAAATGTCTCAACAGGATGGGATAATATGCAAGCAAGCTTAACAATAAATAATACAAGTTTTCATTTAAACACCTCTATTAAAACCTTTAAATATCTCAGTGATTACAGACCTTTGTGAATTCACACGTAATGGCGTACATTGCTTAGTCTCGACAAAAGAATGCTACACTAGCGTTCGCTACTACGACACAGGATATCTTACTCGTTCGACTCCCAGATGAAGAAGACAAAGACATTCATATTCAACACGTATTATATACTAGTTCCTTTTTTAATCTCTGTTTAACATTTATCTTCTGTGTCGATTTTATTACTCGCCGACGCAGACGTTTTCAGAAATAAATAATAAAAAAAAATACATAATTTTATACAATGACACAATATGATACATCTAATTCTCTAATTACTACATAATATATTGTTTTTGTTTCTCTAGACGTTACAGCTTCCATCAACTCCCCCTCCCGGATGATGCCCTCTCTCCCTCCATTTATCCCTCCTATCAACTCTGATCCCCTCCTTTCCTCTGTCCTTTCCCTGGGCTCCCTCTTCCCCCTTTCTGTCCTGTTTTCTCCCCACTAAACCTCTCCCTACCTCCCTTCTCCCCCCCCCCCCGAGTCCTTTTGTATTCCCCTCCTCTGCCTACCCCACTCCCTGTCGCGGCCCTCCAGCGCCCCCCACCCCTCTTATGGGTCCTTATCCTCCATCAGCTCCTTTCCCGGCTCTCCCCCTTTTTTGTTTTCCCATCATCTGTCCAGTTTCCCCCCACCTGCTCTCGGCTGTGGTATGTCACATTTGCCAACTTTTTAGTGCGGTGTTCCAGTGACTGTTCAGTGTTGTTCGTCTTTCTCGTGTTGCGAACAGAAACCATGCTGTCGCTGGGTGTGAATTTTATGTCTTTTGCGAACAGAAACCAGACTGTCGCCATGTTTTTTTTAAATTGTCTGTCTATTGTTTTACCTGTCTGCTTTATATGTATTTTCTTAGCGTCATCATCCCTCTGTTCTTTGTTTAAAGTTCCACGATTTCTTTTCGCCATGTTACTCTTTAAGTCTCCGATTTTATCGCCTGTTTTTATTATTTATTCTCTTCATCATTCTAAGTCTGTAGGCTGAAGACCGGCATACTAAGCTGCTGCCAGCCCGCCCCCTTCGTGGGGAATTGAAATTCAACAAAGGAAAAAAAAACATCGCCTTGCGAATATACTCGTACAAATTGTCGTATCCGTACACTATGATTTCTCCCATGTGGCTCAAAAACCTGTTCATACGCCCTTCGTATTACTGTACAGTTGGCCAATTCCATAATTGGCATAAAAGTCTTCTGAGTATGGTACCGGGTCGTAATGTAAACAATTATTCTGGAGAAACCAAAGTTTCGCACAAAATAACAGAGGGTTTATCTGTTTCTACCGAGCAGTATACGCAGAAGGCCACTATAATCTTGGATGGAACACTGGTTTCTCCAGTGCAGTTGTTTACATTATGATGCGGTGCGCTACTCAGGAAACTTTTATTTCAAATGACTCTGGCAGCGGAGGCCTACGCAGTTATATGAGTCCCTAATTTCTTACTACGAGATGGTAACCAGATATTGTCAACTCCGGATAAATTCGCTACTTTAACATTTAGTGGAATGAAGTGAGCTCGATGCTCCGAATCAGACTGTGTCAATGAACCAGTAGGACCCTGTGCAAATTATAGTCTTCAGCCATTTGACGCTGCCATGAAAATCATCGTCATCTTCTTCAACACCATCAGCGTAACAACAGTGTGTAGAAGTGTCTGAAAGTAGCAAAGCGTGATTTTTCTCATATTGATACAACTGATTTTTACAACTGTACTCTGGTAGCTTTGTCATTTTGCTAATCCACTGTCACCAGGCATAGGGCGCTATTGATGTTTCCTGAATATTTTCCGTGAATCACTGAAAGACTATACTGACAATAACGAATGCATGAAGCGAATATTTTGTTTCCCTGCCAGTTTGAATTGTACCAAGTTGTAAATGTCCTCTTCCTATAACCCGACTTCTTAAACATTTCTTTTTTTGTTTACTATTTCACATACAAAACAAGTACTTTGAAAATATGTGATCTACAAATTCTTGTCCATGCTGTCAGGGTATAATATTTAGACTGTTTATGATAGTAGTATAAATAGTTCATGTAAAAACGATTTTCTTAATGCAGTCTCAAAATTTGCAAGTCACTAAGGCGTCATTCACGTCGATATTCGACCCCGCTAATTTTCCTTCCGAAAATTTAGTGTTTCAAAAGTTATTGATATTCAAAACAATCATGTCGTAAAATGTTCCAATTTTAAAATGTAACCATTTCTAAAATGCAGTGTTATTACATTGCACCTCCAATTTCTCTGACTCCAGAAAGGTATAACATGTTATCTGGTAACATACTTCAACCAAAAAATTAGAGTTCCCAGAAAATTGGAATTCAAGAAAAACTGGATATCAAAAAATTAAATCGTTATTTGTACCTATTTAAAGACATTCAGCTATTTGTTGGTGCAACGACTTTGCCGCAGTAGATACACCGATTCTCGTCAGATCACCGACGTTAAGCGCTGCCGTGCGTGGCCTCCACTTGGATGGGTGACCATCCGGGCTACAATGTGTTGTTGCAATTTTTCGGGGTGCACTGAACCTCGTGATGCCAATAGAGGAACTATTCAACCGAATAGTAGCGGCTCCGGTGAAAGAAAACCATCATAACGACTGAGAGAGTGGTGTGCTGACCACACGCCCCTCCATCCGCATCCTCAGTTGAGGATGACACGGCGGTCGAATGGCCCCGATGGGCCACTTGTGGCCTGAGGCCGGAGTGCCGCTACTTGTTACTAGAATAACGTGCTTAATGTGAATTTATATTTTAGCCGTTTCTGTCTTTTTTGTGGTTAAATAAAATGTGATATTTTTTAACAGTCTCTTATTTCTGACCTCGACGGGTCTTTAAAACAGCGCAAAGAGCCAGACAACAAGCTGCAGGTAACATTAAAAGAGCGAAGTTCCTTTCTTTGTCAATCCGAGTAGATAAAACTGCAACAAAAGTTAAAGTCCCTTGGACCAGCCCAGTGTCAGTGGCACGCGCAGTGCGGTTAGCATGGGCGGAATAGTAGGTTTATAGTTTCCTGGCACACCTGTAACGCTGCGGGTAGTGCAGTACAGTAGATTTAAGTAGTAAAACAAAGTAGTTACTGTAGAGTCAATAACGAAAGGTAGAATTATCCGCTACATCAGTACTTGTAACAGCTGCATGTTAAATGACAATTGTACAACGTAGGACCCAATAATCACTTAGGTGGCGACTTGTGTTGAGATGTTGAGATGTTAAGAATAAAAATTTCAAAAAATATATTAATAATCAGACTATGACCTTATGCTTTTCCGTATTGGTTACTTACCTCTGTGAGTATGAAGCGTACTTTTGTTAGGCTGCTCGAAGTCTATGGAGTTACCGGCCTGTGTTGTCAAATCTATATAATTCACTGGGAGTAAGCTCATCTTTGTGAGTGTGTTTGTTAATAAAAAATATGAAAAAATGGGAAGTAAATTTGACAGTGTTATGCAAAATTATTTGCTGTTTGAAGCACCTAATGGTCATCAGGAGATTAGATGTAGAAGAAGGTCAAGGTGACTTATGAGTCATCGAAATAGATCAGTAGAGCTCCAAGTTTCCGTTAAATACTTAAAGTAACTTATATTGAAAGATTTGGTCCAATAATAATAGGCCTTCAGACATACGAGTATTCGATTGTTTTGCTGCCGTATTACTAAAATAAAAAAATAGTTAAATTTTCTTTGCATGTTTAAGAAGAATACTGAATTAGTAATTTTTATTTTGTGCTGCTGTATTGTATGTATCTGAGTGCCTTTTTGATACAGTATTCGAACATTGTCTCATCCATTGTGTATCTTCGTGTATGAATATTGATATAAAACACGTACTTGAATCAGGTTTAATCAAAATATGGCAGTTCAATACGTAAAAGCAAACGTTGGTGTGTTGATATGTTATTCCATTTTCGTGTGCAATTTCAGTAAATATCACGCAGCTGTTGTTGCAGTGCCGGTATTTCTCTTCTTGCTAGGTTTAGTGTGAAATTTCAAATTAACTACACATGGAGAAATTTGTATCTTATGAGCGGGTCATTACTACCGTGTCGTTACACAAGTTCATCTGAACATTATGTAACTCACAGTTTAGTTCGTCCATATGGACTACGATTTCTCTTTTTTTTTTTTTTTAGCATTTTGATACCATTTATCAGTTTCGTAGTACTTAGGTAACTGCTTAAAAGTTTCCGAAAACATCAGGTACACAATAACTAATTCGGTTAGGGGGTACATTACAACGGAACACTTGTTCTGGGGAATATGTAAGCGGGACGTAATAGAGAGGTCAGTTCGTGCACGAAATCCTGCACCGGTAACACTTTCGCTATTATGGTCTGGTGTAGACGCAGCATGACTCATTATTTCTCCAGGAGACTTCCAGGAGTGGAGTCCATGACAAGTCGAGTTGCAGCACTTCCTTTTTCTTCTTGGTCATCAGTCTTCTGACAAGTTTGATGCGGCCCGCCACGAATTCATCTCCTGTGCCAACCTCTTCATCTCAGAGAAGCACTTACAACCTACAGCCTCAATTATTTTCTGGATGTATTCCAGTCTCCTTTTGTCAACAGTTTCTAAACTCTATAGCTCCCTCTAGTACCATGGAAGTTAATCCGTCGCGTCTTAACTGATATACTACCTTCCTGTCCCTTCTTCTTGTCAGCGTTTTCCTTGTATATCCTTCCTCGCCGATTCTTCAGAGAACCTCCTCCCTCCTTACCTCATCAGTCCACCTTATTTTCATCATTCTTCTGTAGCAAGACATCTCAAATGCTTCGATTCCCTTCCGTTCTCGTTTTTTCACAGTCCATGTTTCAATACCATATAATGCTATGCTCCAAACATACATTCTCGGCCGGCCAGAGTGGCCGAGCGGTTCTACGTGCTTCAGTCCGGAACCGCGAGGCCACTACGGTCGCAGGTTCGAATCCTGTCTCGGGCATGGATGTGTGTGATGTCCATACGTTAGTTAGGTTTAAGTAGTTATAAGTTCTAGGGGACTGATGACCTCAGATGTTAAGTCCCACAGTGCTCAGAGTCATTTGAACCATACATTCTCAGAAATGTCTTCCTCAAACTAAGGCCTATGTTTCATGCGAGTAGTTTTCTCTTAGGAATGCCTTATGTCCTCCCTGCTCAGTCCTTCATGGATTATTTTGCTGCCTATCTAACAGAAAGCCTTAATTTCATTCATTTCAGTATCACTAGTTCTGACGTTAAGGTTCATGTTGTTCTTATTTCTGCTACTTCTGATTACTTTCATCTTTCTTCAGTTTAGTCCCAGTTCATATTCTGTACTCATTAGAGCGTTCACTCCATTCTTCTATCACATCATTAGACAAGTCTCCACCCTCACGAGCCTTGAATGTACTCTTTCCACGAACCAGCTCTCTTCTCTGCATTTAACAGTGGAATTCCCATGGCACTCTTAATGTTACCGCCCTTGTTTTTAATTTCACCTAAGGTTGTTTTGACTTCTTTATATGCTGAATGAGTCCTTCCGACAATTATTTCTTTTGCGATTTCTTCACATTCTTTATTCAGCCATTTCGCTTTACGTTTCCTGCACTGCCTATTTACTTCATTCCTAAGTGGCGTGCATTTCTGTATTCCTGAATTTCCCTGAACATTTTTGTACTTCCTTCTTTCATCGAACAAGTGCAGTCTTTCTTCTGATACCCTTGATTTCTTCGTAGTTATCTTCTTTGCACCTATTTTTTCTCATCCTTTTTTAGAGATGTCCATTCTCGTTCAACGGAAATGCCTACTGAGCTGTACCTTATCGCAGTATCTGTATCTTCAGGGAACTTGAAGCGTATCTCTTGATTCTTTAGTATTCCTGTATCCCGCTTCATTATGCATTGTTTGTTCCCGACTAACCTGTTAAACGGCCACTTAGTCTTCATCACTACTAAATTGTGATCTCCAGAATACACCTTACAATACGGTGATACGGTGTTTGATTTGCCTGACCATGATGTGACCTAACTGGAATCTTTCCGTACCTGCCGGTTTTTTCCTGGTATACCGCATCGTCCCCCCCCCCCCCCCCCCCATGAACCATGGACCTTGCCGTTGGTGGGGAGGCTTGCGTGCCTCAGCGATACAGATAGCCGTACCGTAGGTGCAACCACAACGGAGGGGTATCTGTTGAGAGGCCAGACAAACGTGTGGTTCCTGAAGAGGGGCAGCAGCCTTTTCAGTAGTTGCAAGGGCAACAGTCTGGATGATTGACTGATCTGGCCTTGTAACAATAACCGAAACGGCCTTGCTGTGCTGGTACTGCGAACGGCTGAAAGCAAGGGGAAACTACAGCCGTAATTTTTCCCGAGGGCATGCAGCTTTACTGTATGATTACATGATGATGGCGTCCTCTTGGGTAAAATATTCCGGAGGTAAAATAGTCCCCCATTCGGATCTCCGGGCGGGGACTACTCAAGAGGATGTTGTTATCAGGAGAAAGAAAACTGGCGTTCTACGGATCGGAGCGTGGAATGTCAGATCCCTTAATCGGGCAGGTAGGTTAGAAAATTTAAAAAGGGAAATGGATAGGTTGAAGTTAGATATAGTGGGAATTAGTGAAATTCGGTGGCAGGAGGAACAAGACTTCTGGTCAGGTGACTACAGGGCTATAAACACAAAATCAAATAGGGGTAATGCAGGAGTAGGTTTAATAATGAATAGAAAAATAGGAATGCGGCTAAGCTACTACAAACAGCATAGTGAACGCATTATTGTGGCCAAGATAGATACGAAGCCCACACCTACTACAGTAGTACAAGTTTATATGCCAACTAGCTCTGCAGATGACGAAGAAATTGAAGAAATGTATGATGAAATAAAAGAAATTATTCAGATTATGAAGGGAGACGAAAATTTAATAGTCATGGGTGACTGGAATTCGAGTGTAGGAAAAGGGAGAGAAGGAAACATAGTAGGTGAATATGGATTGGGGGACAGAAGTGAAAGAGGAAGCCGCCTGGTAGAATTTTGCACAGAGCACAACATAATCATAACTAACACTTGGTCTAAGAATCATGAAAGAAGGTTGTATACATGGAAGAACCCTGGAGATACTAAAAGGTATCAGATAGATTATATAATGGTAAGACAGAGATTTAGGAACCAGGTTTTAAATTGTAAGACATTTACAGGGGCAGATGTGGACTCTGACCACAATCTATTGGTTATGACCTGTAGATTAAAACTGAAGAAACTGCAAAAAGGTGGGAATTTAAGGAGATGGGACCTGGATAAACTGAAAGAGCCAGAGGTTGTACAGAGATTCAGGGAGAGCATAAGGGAGCAATTGACAGGAATGGGGGAAATAAATACAGTAGAAAAAGAATGGGTAGCTTTGAGGGATGAAGTAGTGAAGGCAGCAGAGGATCAAGTAGGTAAAAAGACGAGGGCTAGTAGAAATCCTTGGGTAACAGAAGAAATATAGAATTTAATTGATTAAAGGGGAAAATATAAAAATGCAGTAAGTGAACCAGGCAAAAAGGAATACAAACGTCTCAAAAATGAGATCGACAGGAAGTGCATAATGGCTAAGCAGGGATGGCTAGAGGACAAATATAAGGATGTAGAGGCCTATCTCACTAGGGGTAAGATAGATACCGCCTACAGGAAAATTAAAGAGACCTTTGGAGATAAGAGAACGACTTCTATGAATATCAAGAGCTCAGATGGAAACCCAGTTCTAAGCAAAGAAGGGAAAGCAGAAAGGTGGAAGGAGTATATAGAGGGTCTATACAAGGGCGATGTACTTGAGGACAATGTTATGGAAATGGAAGAGGATGTAGATGAAGATAAAATGGGAGATACGATACTGCGTGAAGAGTTTGACAGAGCACTGAAAGACCTGAGTCGAAACAAGGCCCCCGGAGTAGACAATATTCCATTGGAACTACTGACGGCCGTGGGAGAGCCAGTCCTGACAAAACTCTACCATCTGGTGAGCAAGATGTATGAAACAGGCGAAATACCCTCAGACTTCAAGAAGAATATAATAATTCAAATCCCAAAGAAAGCAGGTGTTGACAGATGTGAAAATTACCGAACTATCAGCTTAATAAGTCACAGCTGCAAAATACTGACACGAATTATTTACAGACGAATGGAAAAACTAGTAGAAGCCAACCTCGGGGAAGATCAGTTTGGATTCCGTAGAAACACTGGAACACGTGAGGCAATACTGACCTTACGACTTATATTAGAAGAAAGATTAAGGAAAGGCAAACCTACGTTTCTAGCATTTGTAGACTTAGAGAAAGCTTTTGACAATGTTGACTGGAATACTCTCTTTCAAATTCTAAAGGTGGCAGGGGTAAAATACAGGGAGCGAAAGGCTATTTACAATTTGTACAGAAACCAGATAGCAGTTATAAGAGTCGGGGGACATGAAAGGGAAGCAGTGGTTGGGAAGGGAGTAAGACAGGGTTGTAGCCTCTCCCCGATGTTGTTCAATCTGTATATTGAGCAAGCAGTAAAGGAAACAAAAGAAAAATTCGGAGTAGGTATTAAAATTCATGGAGAAGAAATAAAAACTTTGAGGTTCGCCGATGACATTGTAATTCTGTCAGAGACAGCAAAGGACTTGGAAGAGCAGTTGAATGGAATGTACAGTGTCTTGAAAGGAGCATATAAGATGAACATCAACAAAAGCAAAACAAGGATAATGGAATGTAGTCTAATTAAGTCGGGTGATGCTGAGGGAATTAGATTAGGAAATGAGGCACTTAAAGTAGTAAAGGAGTTTTGCTATTTGGGGAGCAAAATAACTGATGATGGTCGAAGTAGAGAGGATATAAAATGTAGGCTGGCAATGGCAAGGAAAGCGTTTCTGAAGAAGAGAAATTTGTTAACATCCAGTATTGATTTAAGTGTCAGGAAGTCATTTCTGAAAGTATTCGTATGGAGTGTAGCCATGTATGGAAGTGAAACATGGACGATAAATAGTTTGGACAAGAAGAAAATAGAAGCTTTCGAAATGTGGTGCTACAGAAGAATGCAGAAGATTAGATGGGTAGATCACATAACTAATGAGGAAGTATTGAATAGGATTGGGGAGAAGAGAAGTTTGTGGCACAACTTGACCAGAAGAAGGGATCGGTTGGTAGGACATGTTCTGAGGCATCAAGGGATCACCAATTTAGTATTGAAGGGCAGCGTGGAGGGTAAAAATCGTAGAGGGAGACCAAGAGATGAATACACTAAGCAGATTCAGAAGGATGTAGGTTGCAGTAGGTACTGGGAGATGAAAAAGCTTGCACAGGATAGAGTAGCATGGAGAGCTGCATCAAACCAGTCTCAGGATTGAAGACCACAACAACAACAACAACCGCATCCTCTTGTGATTCTTGAACAGAGTATTCGCTATTACTAGCTGAAATTTATTCACAAATGTTCAAATGTGTTTGAAATCTTATGGGACTTAACTGCTGAGGTCATCAGTCCCTAAGCTTACACACTACTTAACCTAAATTATCCTAAGGACAAACACGCAAACCCATGCCCGAAGGAGGACTCGAACCTCCGCCGGGATCAGCCGCACAGTTCATGACTGCAGCGCCCTATACCGCTCGGCTAATCCCGCGCGGCTGAAATTTACACCAGAACTCAAATATTATTTCTTATCCCTCATGGCACAAGGTGCATATTCTTCTGTAACCGTTTCTTCTACTCCTTCCCCTACAATTTCATTCCATTTCCCTTTACGTACTGAATTACCGGTTCAATATCCTCGTATACCACTTCTGTATCTTAACCTTCGGTTTTCCGATGTTGGTATGTATAACTGAACTATTATCGTTGGCTTTTCTTTGCTGCCGATTTTGATGAGAACAAACCTAACACTGAGCTACTGACAGTAACTCACTCTCTGGTCTATCTTTCTATTCATAACGAATCCTACTCCCGTTTAACATTCTGTACTGCTGTTGGTATTACCCGATACTCAACTGACCAGTAGTACTTTTCTCCTTTCCACTTCACTTCACTGAGGCCCACTATACCTAGTGTAAGCCTTTGCGTTTTCCTTTTCACATTATCTAGGTTTCCTGCCACGTTAAAACTTCTGTCAGTCCGCAGGAGATACCAAAAACGTTATTCATTCGTTGGTTATTCAGCCCTTTTCTCGTAGTCATCTCAACCTCGGCACTCCCCCCCCCCCCCCCCCCCCGGAGGTCCGAGTAGAAGACTAGTACAAAATCATATGCCAATGGAGAGATCGTCATGACACTTTTTCATTTGGAGTCCACTCTTTCTGTGGAGATACACATTACGTATCTTTAATGCAGTGGTTTCCATTGATTTCTGCATCCTCAGTCCGTTCATCGTTACTGATACTTCCGCCTTCATGGGCAGTCTCCCACCCTTCTCCCGAGGGGCAGAGTGTGCTCTGAACGTCTGACCGCTTCTCCGCCCTGTTTCACAAGGCCGTTGGCAGAATGAAGGTGATTTTTTTATACCGGAAGTCCTCGGCCATCATTGCTGAATATTCATGTTCAAAATGTAAGCGGTGGCTTGGTTGGAACCCAATATGGAGGCGGTTGATTAGCAACTAGCAGCAAGAAAGTAGTCTCAATTAAGACTGGTGCCCAGTTGCCCGCCGCTTGTAACATCGTCCTCACGGTCTTCATTAGTCGGCGGCCTGGACGTCCTCATTGGTGTCGATGTTCAAAGCACTGGTCACGGCGCCTGCAGGAACCTCCGAGGCAGTAGCTCCGGTAGTATAGGTAAGTTGCGATACTACACTCTCCCTTCGAGTCTTCTAATTCTCTAGCAGTACCTATTGCATTCTACGACGTCCAAGTTCGTTTTGATAACCTAGCAGTGCCTCCTCGCACTCTCCAACGTTCGCATGTAAGACTTCATCTGTACACAGTCACATAGAGTCACATAGAGTCACGAACTGTAGCTACGTCAAAGTAGTAGTAGTTTCGACCACTGAGCCCGGATGTCAGGGAAGGAAATGAGCGCCCGACGGTCGCAATAATTCATCCGTCGACGGAGCGGCAGCATTCCGTGGATTAAAACGAGGCCATCGCTGCGGGGGACAGCAGTCTCCAATTTATGGCGCGGCCCCGGAGAGCGGCATAAATTGCGCGTGGGCGGGAAGGGCGCGACGCCGTCCCGGTTTGGCGCCGGGTGGCGTCGCCCGGCGTCGCTGGATTTAGTGCTGGCCTGATGCACCGGCCGCAGTTAGGCGACGCCAGCGATTTGGCCGATGAAGCCGCTTACGGCGGTCGCTGAGCGCCGTTCCAGCGTTGTTGGCCCGCACAC
Organism: Schistocerca americana; assembly: GCF_021461395.2. Taxonomy (NCBI): domain Eukaryota; kingdom Metazoa; phylum Arthropoda; class Insecta; order Orthoptera; family Acrididae; genus Schistocerca; species Schistocerca americana. The sequence continues at coordinate 436,887,706 of NC_060124.1, read as the reverse complement.
AGGTGCGGGCTTGTCCACGTCCACCATGAGCAGCCTTTCTGATGATTACATTGTCAAATCCGCAGTATCACCTGCGATGGAACATACACTGCGTGAAAAAGATTCAGTGTACCTGGAAAGACGTTGATTTTGACCCGATGACGGAATACACCAACTGGGGGGGGGGGGGGGGGGGGGGGAGGTAGTAGATCAACTGATAAATGTTTCAAAGTCGTTCGCCAACAGATAGCGTATCAGCATGGTTACCAGAGCGCGATTCCTGTCTACCCTTTAATAGCAAACGCTCCCAGCCAGAAAGCTCAATTTAGTGCAAACATGTGAAACAAGCAGACAACCATTCCATGCAGACGAACTCGTGCATCCTACAGCCAACTGTGCGAGTTTGAATCGGGTGAAATTGTGGTCTTCTGAGTGCGGGGATGCTGCTTTCGGGGAACTGCCACACAAGTAGGACGCGCTGTGTCAGTTGTGCAACGATGCTGGCATCTGTGGTCTCGTGAAGCTCCTCACACTGGTAGACGAAGTTCTGGTCGTCCACACAGCGCAGACACACACCAGGGTCGTCGTAGTTTCAGGGCAGCAGTGGCAACCTACAACCTTCTCAGACGTGTCAACACCAATGGCGAGCCTTCGTGAAAACAGATTCTGCCTGCACGCGAGCGATTGTCGTTTGTGCATACGACACAGACCTAGTAAACGCTGCCTGGTAGAGCTCAGTCGTCCAAGACACGCTGCTCCTCTCCCAAGCCTAACCGTCTGCGGTGCAATAAGCTGCAACTCCCGTTCACCTTTGGTGTTTCTGGAGGAGACACTAACCAGCGCTCGGGACGTTTAGAAAGTTCTTATATCCCTTACTTTGCCGTTTTTGCAACTGGAAGTTGATATGTTATTCCAACATACTGTCCAAAAGACGCAACTACCTCTGCTAGATGTGCAGTAACTTCCCTGGCCAGCACTACTTCTGGACTTGCCTCCAATCGAGCAGATGCGATATGATGGGACGCGAAGTGACTCGTGCGACTCGTCAACCAGCACATCTTACAGAACTACGTGAAACGATGGAGCATGCGTGACGAAACCTATCCCAGGATAGTATTCTCCGTATGTGCGATGGAGTGGACGCCAGAGTCAGCACCCAAATGGCCACCCACGGAGGCTACAACGGGTGCTGACGTGAGTGTTTCAGCACTGGTCGATACATGGTACCTGAGTACCGCTTGTGCTGTTGATATATAAATGTAATCATTTCATGTACTCCATACCGACTACTGTAACAATAAATCTTCACTGAATTGGAAACCTCTAAAAAGGTGTACTATTTTTTTCCGGTGGTATGTTTCCAATCACATCTTCCGACAGTAGAAAAAATAGTGAACAAGAAGGACGAGTGAGCCTTGGCCCTCGTTACTGGCGCGCCAGTCTCTTGGATGTCCATTATCGATCCTTCGATGTTTCTTATCTTTGTTTGACTTGTTGTTTTCTACATTCGCGGGGCGAGTGGCAGTTGACGTTCGCTCCGGCTACCTGCTGAGACGCCGCGAGGCACGAGGTGGCAAGCAACCACGTATATGTGGAGTTGGTTGTACGCGGTCTGCCGATTCAGGATGGAGGATATGTGTTGGCTGCCTGCCTGTATGCTCTCCGTGCCTTGCGACCGCCTAGCTTGGGTTGCTGCCTGGTGTATCCTACACGAGCCATACCGGATGTCCAGCAGAAGTCAAGCAGCCTTGTGTTTCTTTTAAAGAAAAGGAGAAAATGTATAATACTTATTGTAACCAATTTCGGTGGCCTCTTAAGTGTGGCCTTAGCGTTTACACTTTCTTTGGGGAGAGCTAATTGTTTTAATTTTAAATAGTTTGGGTTCCCTGTCCTTTATAATCATTTAGGGGGTTTTATTTGAATTTTCTCTTTGGGGTTCCTTCCTTATGCTTGGTTAAATGTTTACTTGTATAGCGGGAAGTGACTCCTTGTTAAAACTCGGAGAAGGTGTTTGATGTTATTGCCGCCTCCGACATACGTCTTTTCAATTAAGTGTTGTCATCCCTTCGAACGACCTTGTGTCACTCCTCGTTAATTAATGCTGGTTAATGTGTACTTAATTTTGAATTGGCCATTGGAATTAATATTTCGGAGCGTAGTATAGCACTAAGGCAACCTCATTGTATACCACCTTGTGCCCCGGTCTAGTACCTTAATTTTCAGTGGCACGAGTTAGCTCCACTAACAGTTTTACTGATGTGCTTCCTCCAAAATCTTGTCTTGTATACGTTTGCCCCATGTGTGTCTGGGAAAACAGAGATGAGCCATAGTGTGACTTCAGTGCTCATCAGTTAATGGAATCTTCATTTTGGCTTGGCTTCCACTGGAGAGTTTGAGTGGAGCGTAGTAGGTTTGATTTGTTATTCTTTTAATTACTGTAAGTTTGTTAATTTAATGAGGAGCAAGACATTTAAAGACTGTTGGTATTAACGCCGCTAGTTGCTGGGTGTTGTTAATTCGTTCCAAATGGCCTACTACTTATTCAGTGGCAAGGCTGTTGATTAGTTGGTTACTGTGAGTACAAATTCACGCTACTTATTTGTTGCCGAAATTGTTAAAGTGTCTGTGTCGTGATTCAATCACTAGCTACGTGTTTGAGCTGAATTGATATAAACCTTACATTGCTTCCTTAAAATTTGTTGCCAGCAGAAACCCTTACGAGAACTAAGTTTTGTCACTGCTTATGTTAACTTTTACTGGGAGTAATATTTCACGTAGTTAAATTTTGTCTTATAATGTGTATTTCTCTGATATAATAAACGAGTGATAAAAGAAAAAAGCAAAGGGGCCTGGTCCTTCCTTTTGTGTCCGGTTTGTAACACGTATCAACGAGATTATCGTGATCTTAATAGAGTGTAAAACTATAACAAACCCTTGCAACAGCTGTGCTTTGCAGTGGGTACGAAATCTTTATAATGTAAGATATTTTATTTTTAGTTGTTACCCAGTGTATTGTCCAAATGACTAATACACTGAAAAAAATTCTGTCACGCCATGTAGCACTGGTCCAATATTGACGAAACTTCTTGAAGGTGTCCACCAATGACGTGTTGATGATTAAGGGAGGTGGACCAGGGAAGAATTAGTTTCCGAGACAATTCTTTTATTGGCTTATAATATCCCTTAGAGAGTCCATTTTTAAGATTCTTTCGCAAAAATTGTGCCATAAGTGCCAGAACATGCTAAAGCCTCGATTTACTGCATGTGCTCGAGTGCTACCGGTGTAATACTATAATAGTTAACGACGGAATGGATTTCCTGTTAGTTTCGGATAGTATCACAGAATGTATTATTATCAACTAAAGTACTTTTCTCAACAATATTTCTCTTCGTAATACCATTTGTTTGAGATAAACACTATGAAAGCACGTGCCTCTCTCGCGTCTCCTTAACTTGCCAATTTGCTTGATATTTATACGAAGTAAATGGCTCTTGCTTGAAGACGACAAACAAACATATTTCTACGGATAGAAGAGGTCCGAAAAGTAATGCCAGTCGTGGAAAAGTGTTGCGATTGTTAAGCGGAAACCAGTTAATAGATGTAATTCGTCAAATCGATAGTGTTTTGACATTGCCGAAAAAAAGAACAACTGTACAGTTGTCAATTAAAGGTTTGTTCAATTTCAGTATTGAATAATACAAGTTGAAACTTTAAATGCTTGTTTTTTTTTCAGAACGAAGGTTTTCAAGTTGACGGGAGCTATAATTCAAGGCATATACATGCAGTAACATTATACGTTATTTCTAACTTATGAGTCGGCGTTTTCCTGTTTTAGTACGTAGGATTTTTGCGAAATACCTTAATTTACATTTTTGGTGCACGTTTTTATAACGATTTCTTGTCAAAAAAATCAACTTTTACTTCAGATGCCGCCATTTTTTTTCAAAAACTTTCTTTTCCAACTCTCTAGGTACTACGTTACGTAATATCATCAGTTTCAAACCAATTTTTGAAATTTTCTTGTTAGTTGAAATTGTCGCATTCAGAGCTCCCGCCAACCGCCCTCGCACTCCGAGAAGCCTTTTGTTGATGTCGTGTAGTGCCGTCTGGGTGCAAGTTTCTCACTTAAAGAAATACAAAATACAATCTGAAGCGTGCACATTAAAGGTTTAAAGTCAGTTTTGTAATTAATTATTTTGTTGAGGAAAAACTCATGAACATCGGTTCCAAAATAGTGCATGAACCTCGTTTATCCCCTTATACGTTCATTTAATTCGGAAATGATGTAAATCATCGTCTGCATCAGGAATATGTAGTTCACGGCACTGTCGAATTATCGCCCCAGCTGGTAATGGGCAGCAGTGCTGGTCACGTGTTCCATGCCTTGTCGGTGGGTCTGAGAGTCTGCTAGTTTGAGACACGCAATGCCACGCCATGACTGGAGCGATGGTGTGTGACAACAGCGAGTGATTCGGCACTGAGTGAAGGAAGTGACATCAGCCTGCGAGTTGCATCAGAGGCCGTGGACAGCAGCTGACAACATTTAGCATATGGCGCCAGGCGATGCATGGCGCGCCGATTGGTCTTTTTTCTGACACAGTGGAACTGACTCAACAAATGGTTGGTGCTAGTGACCCCATGTATCTTGCGGACAGGGTGTCTACTGTCTTCGTCAGGACGTGGAGCCTCAGTGGAAAGGAAGTAGTATCAGTCGAGACGAGGGCACTATAGCGATGAGCGTATTAAATTAGAATCTGTATTTTAGTCTTTATTGAGTTAAGTAAAAATTTTATCTATCCTTAGTGATGAAGTATACTGATTTGATGTCTTCATTTATTGTGGCTAAGGTCAGCAGTGGGTAACCGTGGCAAGTGTGTTCTGTTATTTATTTTATGTTCTCTTTTTATCTGTATCGTATTAGTTCACGATGTCGACTTCTGGAGGAACATATACTGGGGTATTGTATTTCGGGCTAAAATTTGATCATTGCTTGCTCTTGTTCGTCATCCTTTTGTCTTTGAATTATTGCTTCTAGTGTATTGTTTTGTGTACCACCCTACTGTAAAGTTGAAGGAATTAAATGTGACAAATAATTTTACTGTGTGCTCTCCTGCGTTAGGTACTATGTTTGACACTTTGGTAGTTACAGTATTTATTCCTTCATTTATGTCGTCTTGCGCATGCGCTCCAAGTTGTTAAATTTTATTAATAAGTAAATAAAAAATTGTCAGGGATTTACGCCCACACCACCCCCAGGCACTGTCTACTCATACCGTGTCAGGCGTGATTCATACGAGAGCTTACGTTTTCTTCACAATCGGGCGAGCATTCAGCCTCCCTTCGACAATTACCAAATCAGTGGTATCCAGCATCCACCCACAGCATTATTCCATGAGTTAAATAGTTATGAGTCTAGAGAATCGCTATTTCCCCTGACTTTCAGCGTCGGTCTCACTGTCACAAACATAAGGGACGCTCATTGATGAATATTACAGAACGCCACTCATTATACCATCAGAGTCTGGTTCAACACAGTGCTAGTCTCTGTAAATGGTATGGCGTAAACGGCAAACGACGCGTGGTAGCTCAAAATCTCAACCCAGCTTTCCCTTAATTCTTCCCGACGGTTCGTAGTGCCCTCTGCACAAATTTCAGCTATTATCACATCTGTTCTTCATTGCCAGTCGAGCAACCATCTCGAGCCATATACATTGTGCAAGGACCAACGCCTACTCTTCTTGTCGCAGTGTTGCTATGAATCCACCTAGACAGCACTTGGTCTGTAGTCTCTGCACTACTGCATACTGTGTGTGTCGTCTGCAGGTAAGATGCTTCTTGTCTCACTCCAGCGATTCGACTTTACCAAAGACCGAAAGATGGCGCTAATGTTGCACGTGCATGCCTGTTGCGCTCTCCACGTGAACAGATGTGGTACGGTACACACACACAATAGTCATCATATCTTCTTCTGTTAAGACGGGTTTATTTCTGTACTGAAAATAACTTACATATTAATGAAATTTTAATCAATGTATCATATGAGCACAGATATGCTTTAGTGCCAGTTAAGGTTTCCGTGGTGTAGCACCTAACACTTTTGTCAGTGTATATTTTCCACTCGCATTAATGTGACTACCACCTGTGTTCAACGGCAAAGTGCAATAAGCACTCACAGACAGCAGGCGGCAGCATTAGCAGTGGAGGGTATTTAAAACTGTTGGGGGACGCAGAAAACAGTACATTTGCTGTAATTCGGAAATGGAGAGATTAATCGGACCTCCAAAAGGGCATGATCACTGGCTTTCAGGCCAGGGGTGGAAGTTTGTAAACTCTTCGACTGCCGCTGTGGTTACAGTACACCGTACACGGCAAAATTCCGCTATCCAAAACAGGCACGGAGGCAACTGTGGCGCAGCACCAGAGGCCGTGTGTGTCAGTGGTGAACGAATGCTGTGAAGAAGTGTACAGGCGAACTGACGCGCAACCGTTGAGCAACTGTCCGCCCAGATGAACCAAGGGGCTACTAGCGGCGTTTCCTCAGCCAACGTTCAATGAAAACTACTGCGTATGGGCCTCCGCAGCAGGCGCCAGGTTCATTCATCCATGATTAGTCTTGTTCATCAGCGACGAAGGCGTGAATTTTCACGCCACTACAGCAATGCGAAGTCTATGTGGCGATAAGTGCCCTTTTCAGATGAATCACGTTTTATGCTCCACTGAACAGATGACCATTGTCTTGTACAGCGTGAAGCGTCTGTTTCAGTTACATCTACGTCTACCTATCTACGTATATACTCCGCTAGCCACCAAACGGTATGTGGCGGAGAGCACTATTCGCGCCAAAGTCATATTTCCCGCCCATAGTTCCACTCACGGATCTTGCGAGGGAAAAACGACTGCCTGAACGCCTCAGTACGAGCTCTAATTTCCCTTATCTTTGTATGGTGATCATTGCGCGATATGAAAATTGGTGGTAATAATAAATGCTCTACATCCTCGGCGAAGATCGGATTTTGGAATTTAGTGAGCAGCCCCTTCCGTTTAGCCCGTCGTCTATCTGCAAGTGTGTCCTAACTCAAACTTTCTATGTGATTTGCAACGCTCTGGCGATGGCTAAATGTACCAGTCACGAATCTTGTCGCTCTTCTTTGGACCTTCTCAATCTCTTGAGTCAGACCCAACTGGTAAGGGTCCCATACAGACGAACAATACTCCAAGACTAAAGTATTCTAAGCAATTTCCTTTGTTGGAGGATTGCATGGCTTCAGGATTCTACTTGGTTCAAATGGCTCTGAGCACTATGCGAACTAATTGAACCTAACTAACCTAAGGACATCACACACATCCATGTCCGAGGCAGGATTCGAACCTTCGACCGTAGCGGTCACGCGGTTCCAGACTGAAGCGTCTAGAACCGCACGGCCACACCGGCCGGCAGGATTCTACTACTAAACCGCAATCTAGAGTTCGCCTTACCCGTTACTTGTGTAATCTCATCATTCCATTTGATATCATTTCGAATAGTCACACTCAGGTACTTCATCGATGTTACAGCTTCCAGAGACTGGGCATTTATTTTGCACTCGTACATTCATGGCGATTTTCGCTTTGTTATACGCAATAGGTTACACTTACTAGTATTGAGAGATAACTGCCAGTCATTATAATACGCATTTATTTTCTACAAATCCTCATTGTTTGTTCACAACTTTCGTGTGATACTACTTTCCTGTTGACTACAGCATCATCGGCAAACAGTTTAAGGCCGCTCTCAGTACCATCAACCAGATCGTTTATGTAAATCGTAAAAAGCAGCGGACCTATTAGGCTGCCCTGGGAGACACCTGATGTTACGCTTGTTTCTGTTGAAGTCTCCCCATTTAGGACGACGTACTGCCCTCTGTCTGTTAGAAAACTTTCTATCCAACAGCATATGTCATCGGATAGACTGTAAACGCAAACTTTATGGCCCGGAAAAGATTTCGTGGCATTGCCTGAGTGACCGCATCATTCTGGAAGCATAGTGGATGAACACCACTATCTATCAATCTTCGGGAGCTATATTCACCCCTGCATGCAGTTTGTTTTCCTTCTGAACGATGGCATCTACCAGCAGGACAATGCAAACGCATCACACAGCTTGCAGTCTAAGTGAGTGGTTCAACGAGCATCAGGATCAGTTTACTGTACTCCCTTCGATACCAGACTCCCCGTATTTAAATCCAATCGAGATTTTGTGGGATCACCTCGATCGAACTCTCCGCGCCATGGATCCTCAACCGAGAAGCCTAGCCTAGATGGCGACGGCAATGGAGTTGTGATGGCAGCACATCCCTATTGACACCTTCCCTAACTTCAATGAATCTCATTCTCAAAGCGTCGCAGTGGAACACACTGCAAAAGGTGATCGTTTAAGCTTTTAAAGGTGGTCACATTAACGTAACTGGACAATATATTATTAAGCAGTCAGTTCAACTATGATCAGTCTGCTAGCCCATACCTCTCTGCCTTTCGTTACGTCCACCTATCATGCATTTAGAGTCAGACAAAAGGTCAAGGGCGGAATTTCTGTCCAGTACATTTACATCATTACAGCTTGCTTGGAGTGCTGAAAGTAACTGATACGGGTGTGACATATCCTTTACCGCGCCAAGGAAGCGGTAGTAGTAATACTCACCCTGGATATCATGGACAGCTACTAGCCATCCAACTGTTAGTTCACAACCGAATAAAACTACCAACCGGCCACCCATACGGACTGCATTCCCAAACTGTTCTCCACACTTGCAAAACCTTGATCAGACCCGCGATCTTCTATGCCAAAGTACCATTGTGATGCCGGACCCTCAAGGAGTAGTAATAAAACTTTATTAGTTCTTAAACTCAACAACATGAACGTTGTTTTGTACTATCACGAAATAGCGGAGAGGGTGTTGTGGATATGTTATTGGAGTTGGGCTGGCAGTAATTAAAACAGTCATTTTTACAATAGCACATTGTCTGAATTTTATAGTATCTGCATAGTTCGGTGCAATGTTCCTTTGTACATGGATGCATTCTGAGGAACAGACACTGCTCACGATTGACAGCCGTATTCAATTCACAAACTGCAAATACTATTGTACACAAGCTCTACGAATTGCCAGTAACATATGAAAATTTGGGTCGAACTTGTATCGAACCCGGATCTCCCACTTTCGGCAAACAGTCGCCCTAACCGTTTTGGCTATCTGAGCATACTCACGACCAGATCCAAATATCTATGTGTCCTAGGTCTACATCCCATTGTATTCACATACACAGGGAGAGACGTCATTTGTGCTCATCAGATTGCCTTACTTCGGCATGAAATACAGTATGGTATTGTCTGTATTTTACAGTGTTTGTATATATATCTTACAATGTCTGTGTAGTTCGATGCAATGCTATATAAATATCCAACTCCTCCGCTCCCTCTAACCATATCTTCCTCTTCCTCCACTCTGTCCTACCCATCCACTGTCCATTTTCTCCTCCTTTTACACCTGCTCACTCTCTCTCTCTGTCCAACTCATTGTGTCTCTATCGCTCTGGCCAGTCCCTCCTTCCCAACACACCCAACACATCATCCACACTTTATCCATCTGTTGCCTCCCCCCCACCCCCCCCACCCCCATTTATCTGCTCAGCTATACCCATCCACCCAACTGTCCTCTGCAAGACATGTCGATACTACCCACACTACACAACTTTTATCTCGTCCTTAAAGAGCTCCTGCTCTCTGTGACCCTCCTCAACTGCCTCTGTCTCCGCATACATCGCCTTCTGCTGCCCCTTAACTTAACAAACAAAACCCGTTTAATGGTCTTCAGTGTAATCACTATTAGCTTCAACACACTTCTGAAATAGGTTGTAAAGCAGTTGGAGAGTGTCAGCAATGTTTCTTGAGAAGTCACTCAAAGAACCGTGGTCACATGTTGTTGAGTGTCTGCATCATTACAGATGAAACATTGCGATCCAGAGACCACGCGATAGTCAACGGTATTGTGTTGTTCGTCTTATCCGCCTCCAAAACAAAGTAGAGCGCAAAATTTAAGAATGAGACGAAGTTGATTGCCTTTTTTGACAAAAGCTGCTTAATCCATCATGAATTTCCATGCGACAGATGAACCTTGTATTTTCACGGTATTTAAGTTCCCCCATCATCTTCATTTTCAGACAGGACGTGTAATAATGACATGGTAATTAATGTAAATTGTGGTTGTTGTTGTGGTCTTCAGTCCTGAGACTGGTTTGATGCAGCTCTCCATGCTACTCTATCCTGTGCAAGCTTCTTCATCTCCCAGTACATACTGCAACCTATGTCCTTCTGAATCTGCTTAGTGTATTCATCGCTTGGTCTCCCTCTATGATTTTTACCCTCCACAGTGCCCTCCAATGCTAAATTTGTGATCCCTTGATGCCTCAGAACATGTCCTACCAACCGGTCCCTTCTTCTTGTCAAGTTGTGCCACAAACTTCTCTTCTCCCCAATTCTATTCAATATTTCCTCATTAGTTATGTGATCTACCCATCTAATCTTCAGCATTCTTCTGTAGCACCACATTCCGAAAGCTTCGATTCTCTTCTTGTCCAAACTATATACCGTCCATGTTTCACTTCTATACACGGCTACACACCATTCAAATACTTTCAGAATCGACTTCCTGATACTTAAATCTGTACTCGATGTTAACGAAGTTCTCTTCTTCAGAAACGCTTTTCTGGCCATTGCCTGTCTACATTTTATATCCTCTCTACTTCGACCATTATCAGTTATTTTGCTCCCCAAATAGCAAAACTCCTTCACTACTTTAAGTGTTTCATTTCCTAATCTAATTCTCTGAGCATCACCTGACTTAATTCGACTACATTCCATTATCCTCGTTTTGCTTTTGTTGATGTTCATATTATATCCTCCTTTCAAGACACTGTCCATTCCATTCAACTGCTCTTCCAAGTCCTTTTCTGTCTCTGACAGTATTACAATGTCATCGGCGAACCGCAAAATTTTATTTCTCCTGCCTGGATTTTAATTCCTACTCCGAATTTTTCTTTTGTTTCCTTCACTGCTTGCTCAATATACAGATTGAATAACGTCGGGGAGAGGCTACAACCCTGTCTCACTCCCATCCCAACCACTGCTACCCCATTCATGTCCCTCGACTGTTATAACTGCCATCTGCTTTCTGTACAAATTGTAAATAGCCTTTCGCTCCCTATATTTTACCCCTGCCACCTTCAGAATTTGGAAGAGAGTATTCCAGTCAACATTGTCAAAAGCTTTCTCTAAGTCTACAAATGCTAGAAACGTAGGTTTTCCTTTCCTTAATCTTTCTTCTAAGATAAGTCGTAAGGTCAGCATTGCCTCACGTGTTCCAATATTTTTAAGGAATCCAAAGCTGTGGGTTATTAAACTGATTGTTCGGTAATTTTCATATCTGTCAACACCTGATTTCTTTGGGAGTGGAATTATTATATTCTTCTTGAAGTCTGAGGCTATTTCGCCTGTCTCATACATCTTGCTCACCAGATGGTAGAGTGTTGTCAGGACTGGCTCTCCCAAGGCCGTCAGTAGTTCTAATGGAATGTTATCTACTCCCGAGGCCTTGTTTCGACTCAGGTCTTTCAGTGCTGTGTCAAACTCTTCACGCAGTATTGTATCTCCCATTTCGTCTTCATGTGCATTCTCTTATATTTCTAGAATATTGTCCTCAAGTACGTCGCCCTTGTATTGACCCTCTATATACTCCTTCCACCTTTCTGCTTTCCCTTCTTTGCTTAGAACTGGGTTTCCATCTGAGCTCTTTATATTCATACAAGTGGTTCTCTTTTCTCCAAAGGTCTCTTTAGTTTTCCTGTAGGCAGTATCTATCTGAACCCTAGTGAGATAAGCCTCTACGTCCTTACATTTGTCCTCTAGCCATGCCTGCTTAGCCATTTTGCACTCCCTGTCGATCTCATTTTTGAGACGTTTGTATTCCTTTTTGTCTGCTTCATTTAGTGCATTTTTATATTTTCTTCTTTCATCAATTAAATTAAATATTTCTTCTGTTACCCAAGGATTTCTACTAGCCCTCGTCCTTTTACCTACTTGATCCTCTGCTGCCTTCACTACTTCATCCCTCAGAGCTACCCATTCTTCTCCTACTGTATTTCTTTCCCCCATTTGTGGCAATTGTTCCCTTATGCTCTCCCTGAAACTCTGTACAACCCCTGGTTTAATCAGTTTGTCCAGAGCCCATCTCCTTAAATTCCCACCTTTTTGCAGTTTCTTCAGATTTAATCTACAGCTCATAACCAATAGATTGTGGTCAGAGTCCACATCTGCCCCTGGAAATGTCTTACAATTTAATACCTGGTTCCTAAATCTCTGTCTTACCATTATACAGGGTGAGTTACCTAACATTACCGTAATCGAAAACGGAAACCACGTGTGTACGTTTACCTCACCCCACATGGTAATGTACATGTGCGTCAGTGAAAAAGACCAATAAAAAGGTGTTAGGATGTGGACGTAATGTGCTGTTCCAGTCTCTTCTGTACCTAAGGTCCATCACCGTTCCCTTTGGATCCCCACGTAATTCGATGCTCTCCGATATACACGATCGAACAGCGGAGGAGTGGTACTCAAGCGTCAACTTTAGCTTACAATATCTCCGGTTGTAATTAACATTTTACAATGCAAACGGCACTGATTACGTATTTGTTTATGTTTTCAGATGTGCTAACAAAACTAACGGGGTTCCATTTAAAAAAACGTAGGTTTGTGTTAAAAAACATACTTCCGTGCCTTTTTTTATGGTTTGTATTAACCAATTACACTAGCCCCTCTCCTCACGTTCGATCTGTGGAATCGATTCGTCAGTGTTTGATGTGCTTTACGAAATATATCCAGCGGTAACGCTAGGTGACTCACCCTGTATAATCTATCTGATACCTTCTAGTATTTCCAGGATTCTTCCATGTGTACAACTTTCTTTTGTGATTGTTGAACCAAGTGCTAGCTATGATTAATTTATGCTCTATGCAAAATTCTACCAGACGGCTTCCTCTTTCATTTCTTAGCCCCAGTCCATATTCACTTACTATGTTTCCTTCTCCCCCTTTTCCTGCGTCTATATCTGTTTCTCCCTGGGTCGACTTCAACGGCGTAAGGGGTCGCTTGTGGCGAGGAGGCGCGGACCGCGGTTTTGGGCGAGCTTTTAAGCAACGCGCAAGCGCTAAGCTGGCCCTCGCTTGTGGGAGGAGGACAAGAGGAGAAAGCCGGTGCTCAGAGTTAGAGACCGGCTGTTTCAGGTTTGCCGCGGTCTACAAGATACACAAAGGAGAGAGAGAAGCAGAATGTTACTGCGTTAACTGGCCGTGGTGTTGGATGTACAAACCGCACGGCTCTGAAAGCTAAAGTTTCGATCTCAGCGCGACGCATTGTTTTGAACGCTGAAGTCAAGTTAAGTTTCTTCATGTCTTCTGAATTCTTAAATTCACTTGGTGAATATTACGCCGGGTTCCAATGGCGAACGGCTGGCAGTCATATTGAATCTCTGATTAAAGTTCGATCTTGCAAGTTGGTCTCGGCGAAGACTTATGTTCCAGCGTGCGCTCCGTCACCATTAACCGCGTTGTCTTTGCTGTCGAACTGTTGACCTTGAGCGTCACTATTTAAATTTCTTTATTTATTTTCATTTTTTTTTAAATCATTACTGTCAGTTGCAGCCATTTGCTCGAGTGGGCGGGGCAGTGGTGTTAATCATTGCGTAATTAAATTTTTTATTATGTGTGCGGTAATGAAGCGCCTCTCTGTTCCAGAAGCCCTCTAGTATTTATGAAGCATTTAATTAATTTGGCACGCGCCATGACTTGCTGCTAGACGACACAAGTAGTTGTCGAAAGCTGTGCTTCGACCAGATGTGACAGAGCAGACGCCAGTTTAGTGAAAATGTGGCCCCGAATGGTTATTTGTACAACTGGGATCAAGCGCTATGATGGATGTCCAGTCAGTAAACGATTGTATTTATAAATATTGTTATTCTTCTGGATACGTCATTTTTCAAATTAATACTTTTCAAGCCAAGCTATGGATCACTAATTCGTCAACTGGCAAAGTTCATCCATTAGCACAATGGTAAAATTTGGCTGAGTGCCGCATATTATTGGCTAACGTTTGTAGTGAGGGGCGAGTTTATTTAAAAAATTAGTGTTTTGATTACAAGTACTGAATGCTGCTTGAGGTGCTGGTTAAATTATCGAAATTTTACTTAATGTAGCTAAGAACTTTCTGATTGTGTACCTGATTTGTTCAGTTTATTTTGAATACATTTTGCTAGTTGTTTAAATTCTTAACTGCTATGGGCTTCAGTCTAGTGGCCTTCCTAACATTTAAAATGCCGAATCAAAAAACCGTCAGCCGTCTAAATTTCCAGTTGATATTTTACTAAGTAACCAGTTTCAGCGCTACATTGCGCCATCTTCAGACATCCTGACCGATACGTAGAGAGAATCCCACCTCTGGCCCAATCAAACTAGGGTTCAGCATTTAGTGATTGGTGCCACTTTGACTGGATCAGAGGTCCGATTCATTCTACAAGTCGATTAGTTGGTCTGAAGGTGGTGTAATGAAGCGCTGAAACTGGTTACTCAAAAAAATAGAAACTGGACACTTAGACTGCCGCATGCGTTTTGATTCGACATTTTATACTGAATAACCGAAGTCCCGCTGCCACCTATATAAAGATGGACTTAGAGTAACTTCTTAATACCTGCATTAAAAGTTGTGCACAACTACTCATTTATTGCTTGAGTGCCATAAGCCGGTAACGCTGTTGGGGTGTGTGTTTTGAGCGTCCAATGCGAAAGCCGTTTCCGTACCAATCTTGCAAAGGAATACTTTAGCATTTTGTGTTTAACAGTGGCTCAAACATCTCTTTGATTAACCGGTGGTATCCCATTTCAGTAAATAGATAATGATACAAGTTTTGTGACTTGACATAGGAATTTATAATAAAAATATTTTAATTCAGGGATGGTGCGTCATATTGAACTTGAGGAATAGAAGTGGAAAATAAGATATTATAGTTCCGTGGAAAATGAGGTTTAGGAACCTTCTACGGTGTGTCGTGAACTGCAAGAGTCTTTCATTTGTAATGTGACAGTTGTCTTATTCTACATCCTTACGTTCTTCGGGAATTGTTTAATCTTTTAATATTGTACTGAATCTACAACTAGTTAAGGATTTTAAGTGGCGCATAAAAGTATCCGTTACAAGAAAATATAAAAATGTTAATTTTGAATTTTGATGAAGTGCTTACTAGTTTCGACGTGGGGTTCTGTTGTATGGTTACGAAGTTTGCTGTTCTGATTTGGACTTTAGCTGAATTATATACATTCTTGAAATAGGACTAAGAGCATTTTACGCTACTGACAGTTCATTTACTCGGTGAAGTGAAATTACTCTTTGCCTTTGGATAATTTTTCGTGTAATATCACAGTTACGAAGTTTTCCCCTCGACTTCTGATGTCAGTGAGACAATTCAGGGTTTACTAAGGATCAGCAGAACCGTATTAATTACGGAAATATCTACTGAAATCCTATTTTGTGTGGCTTCTGTCTGTGTTGGTGACTACACCTCAATGCACACAGGTGTGCTCGAGACAGTCGGTTGGTCGAATACCTGCACCCGAAGAATATAAGCGTGTAGGATAAGAGAACCGCCACAGTGGGAGATGGTAAATAACGAGTGTAGTCGGCGACAGGTGGCGACGCGGATGGAAGGCGGACGCGGGCTAAACAGCGCCGTGTGTTTCGGCGGCGCGGATGGTGAAGCGAAGGTCCGAGCGCCGCAACAGCAAAGTTGACGAGCCGAAAGCGGTCCAGGGACGCCGTCGCTAAGCCGGCGAGAACAGCTGTGATTGCATGGTGACTCCAGGTGGGTTGTCGAACCTTAAACAGACTGGCACCTAACCAAGCATACTCGGGCTATCTTAAACCACAACAGGTCCAGTCACTGGCCACCATCGCGGACGTCACAGGCGGGAGATGCCGTTGCGGGCAGCTGTGGTCAGCAGAAGCGTAAGGAGCATCGTGTCGCGCCGAGGGACGACGGCGAACAGGCACCGAGGAGCTGGTGGCAGTTCGGTCATCTGTGAGCCCGTCAGCAGCCCCAGAAACCAAGCAGGCAGCTGTCATCACCATCGACACGGCACGCTGTACAGCTTTCTACGTTGACATATTCCTTGGCAATAAAGTAGGTCATCATGGACAAAGACATAGAGTATGGAACCGCACCGAGGTAAGAAATGAGCTTTACAGGGAAGGGCTAAGCGATGAATGTGCCGGAGATCTTGAAATTGCGAAGACTTTATTCAAGACTTGTGGATACTAAACGGTCCCGTAATGACCAAAGAATTATACAGGATTGGTAGTGATCCCATTCTTTGGGAGACTCTACTGGAAGGTACTAACAAATCTGGTAGAAAAAGAAACAAGTCTCAAGCGGCAAGAAGAGCAACCAAGCCTGTAATGGGCATCTTCTATATATATACAGGGTGGTCCATTGCTAGTGACTGGGACAAACATCTCACGAAATAAGCGTCAAACGAAAAAACTACAAAGAACAAAACTCGTCTAGCTTGAAGGGGGAAACCAGATGGCGCTATGGTTGGCCCGCTAGATGGCATTGCCATAGGTCAAACGGAAATCAACTGCGTTTTCTAAATAGGAACCCCCATTTTTTATTGCATATTCCCTTACTACGTAAAAAAATATGAATGTTTTAGTTGGACCACTTTTTTCGCTTTGTGATAGATGGCGCTGTAATTATCACAAACGTGGTATCACGTAACATTCCGCCAGTGCGGACGGTATTTGCTTCGTGATACATTACCCGTGTTAAAATGGACCGTTTACCAATTGTGGAAAAGGTCAATATCGTGTTAATGTATGGCTATTGTGATCAAAATGCCCAACGGGTGAGTGCTATGTATGCTGCTCGGTATCCTGGACGACATCATCCAAGTGTCCGGACCGTTCGCCGGATAGTTACGCTATTTAAGGAAACAGGAAGTCTTCAGCCACATGTGAAACGTCAACCACGACCTGCAACAAATGACGATGCCCAAGTAGGTGTTTTAGCTGCTGTCGCGGCTAATCCGGACATCAGTAGCAGACAAATTACGCGAGAACCGCGAATCTCCAATACGTCGGTGTAGAGAATACTACATCAACATCGATTGGACCCGTACCATACTTCTATGCACCACGAATTGCATGGCGACGACTTTGATCGTCGTGTACGGTTCTGCCACTGGACACAAGATAAATTACGGGACGATGACAGAAATTTTTTGCACGCGTTCTATTTAGCGACGAAGCGTCATTCACCAACAGCGCTAACGTAAACCGGCATAATATGCACTATTGGCCAACGGAAAATCCACGATGGCTGCGACAAGTGGAACGTCAGCGACCTTGGCGGGTTAATGTATGGTGCGGCATTATGGGAGGAAGGATAATTGGCCCCCATTTTATCGATGGCAATCTAAATGGTGCAATGTATGCTGGTTTCCTACATAATGTTCTACCGATGTTACTACAAGATGTTTCACTGCATGACAGAATGGCAATGTACTTCCAACATGATGGATGTCTGGCACATAGCTCGCGTGCGGTTGAAGCGGTATTGAATAGCATATTTCATGACAGGTGGACTGGTCGTCGAAGCACCATACCATGGCCCGCACGTTTACCAGATCTGACGTCCCTGGATTTCTTTCTGTGGGGAATGTTGAAGGATATTTGCTATCGTGCTCCACCGACAACGCCTGACAACATGCGTACGCGCATTGTTAATGCATGTGCGAACATTACGGAAGGCGAACTACTGGCTGCTGAGAGGAATGTCGTTACACATATTGCCAAATGCATTGAGGTTGACGGACATCATTTTGAGCATTCATTGCATTAATGTGGCATTTACAGGTAATCACGCTGTAACAGTATGCGTTGACAAAGGTACATGTATCACATTGGAACAACCGAAATAATATTTTCAAACGTACCTACGTTCTGTATTTTAATTTAAAAAACCTACCTGTTACCAACTGTTCGTCTAAAATTGTGAGCCATATGTATGTGACTGTTACAGCGCCATCTATCACAAAGCGACAAAAGGGGTCCAACTAAAACATTCATATTTCTTTACGTACTACACGAATATGTAATAAAAAATGGGGGTTCCTATTTTAAAAAATGCAGTTGATATCCGTTTGACCTATGGCAGCGCCATCTAGCGGGCCAATTGTAGCCCCATCTGGTTTCCCGTTTCAAGCTAGACACGTTTCGTTCTTTGTAGGTTTTCCGTTTGACGCTTATTTCGTGAGATATTTGGCCCGGTCACGATCAATGGACCACCCAATATATAAATACTATGTGAATAACACAATGCTTGGACTGGAGACATAGAGAAGGTGCACGGTAATGTGGGAAAAGATTAAAGAAATACATTTGGTTCAATGACTGATAAAGGCTGCTATCAAATTATATCAAAATAAAACAGCGAGAGTAAGGACTGGGAATAGTCGGACTGTAGAATTGGAGGTGACTAACAGTCTGCGGCAGGGATGTGAGCTGCAACAGATCCTCTCTAAGCTGTATCTACGAGTACTCCTACAGATTTGACATGGAAGATGCCAGGTTAAAGGACTGGAGTAAGAGAACAGCAAAATATTTAGCACGTACTGTGCAAATGACCGGATTATACAAGATGAAGATGAAGTTGATCTAAGACTTATGGTAATAAAAGGTAAAAAGTAACGTAATTAAAGTGGGCTGAAGCTGATTATGAAGAAGTGTGAGTACCTGGCCATTGGAGCGAAACAGTAAATAATTTGGAGGTAGATAGAAAAGTGATTGTAGATACGGGAAGCCAAAATACCTTAGGGGTATTATTTAACAAATAGCGCACAAGTAATAATGAAATCACAAGCAATAAAATACGTGCTCTAACAGAGGCAATGAACTGTGATCTCTGGAACAAATAGATAAGGACAACAACGAAGAAGTAGTAGTGTAGCTTTGTATGGAGCAAAAGCCTGGGACGTAAGCATAAAATAAATGAACTGGTTGCCACTGCAATAGGTTACTTAATATTGCTGTACTACAGTGGATACAATAAGAAATGACATAATCCGACAATGGACATAAGTGGGCAGGGACGTTTCTGACTACATCCAACAAAAACGGTTAACATGAATGCCCATGAATGAAGACAAAACACCATATAGGATACGACGATGGATACCATCCTAGTGGAAGAAAAGGGGTCGCCGAAGGCAGAACTGACAAAATGATGTGAAGAAGCCAATGTAAACGAGGAAAATGATCGTTGAGGAATGTCAGGACAGAAGAAGGAGACCGAGAGCGAAGAAGCGGTGGTAGCCTTAGATAATCCGCAAGAATAGGAGAGGTTTACGAGGGCAGAAGTAGATTATAAATGGTAGTTAATGTAACGTCATATGGTGACAGTTGTGAGACCCCAGGGGAGACTGTGGAGAGCAGAAGTGGAGTAGAGTTAACGAGTGAGGATTCAGTTGGCTCCAGAAATGAAGTATCGGCAATCAATAAGTCAAGTGAGTCATATGAAGGGGCTACGAGTATGCCCTGAGGAGTCCACACAGTTAGCTGTGCAGTCTAACGAACAACTTTCCGGGCAGTAAGGCGTGCCGGTTCCCGGCACGATTTCGCCCGGCGGATTAGTATCGAGGTCCGTTATGCCGGCCAGTCTGTGGATGGTATTTAGGGGGGTTTTCCATCTGCCTCGGCGAATGCCGGCTGGTTCCCCTAATTCTACCCCAGTTACACTATGTCGGCGATTGCTGCGCAAACACTTTCTCCACGTACACGTACACCATAATTACTCTACCACGCAAACATTGGGGTCGCACTCGTCTGGTGTGAGACGTTCCCGGGGTGGTCCACTGGGGGCCAAACCGCACAATAACCCTGGGTTCGTTGTGGGGCGACGGTGGGGTGAGTGGACTGCTGTAGCCTATTTTGGGGTTGTGAACCACTCAGGGCTACTGCGGGGACGGAGCCTCTGCGTCGTTTCTAGGTCCCCAGTTCCATACAATATAATACAATGCCCTGAGAAATATGTCCACAGGATCAGAAAGTAAGCTAAAATGTAAGTTAAACTGAAACCATGTGGAAATGAGATGTCATCCAAACTCGAATCTAGTATCAATGCACAAGGCTCAAAGTTAGAGTCTACGATTATGACCTGAACCTTCATAATAAGGATTTAATAAGTAAACTGGAATATAATATTTGTAAATTAGAAGATCAAAAACGAAGTAATTTTAAAACCTGACGCAACGATCGAGATTCGGGAAATTGATGAAGAGGTCATGATCGAATTAAATTCGGTACAACCTATGACTGAAGCAAATCAATCAGAAGTATTCAGTAGATGTCACGAGGAACTGACCGAACTTTTTTAGAAGAAAAAGTAAAGAAAAGTTAATAGATTATAATTTTATCAATGCAGTGGAAGTCCCGTAGTTCGATCTGTAATAACTAAACAGAAACGGATATTTTACAACCTTGGATAAATTTAAGCTAACTTTGATAAAAAAAATTATTTATCCAAGTGGGTATACGAAGATACATGGCAGTGAAAAATTTAAGTCATGAGAAGTTTGCCATTAACACGAGGGTGAAATTGTAAGTACTGACTTTTGTGAATGTAGAGGAAGGTTGTGTTGATATGGAGACCCTATTGTGTGTTCAGGTGTCAAGTTTTGTGGTAGTAAGCATGTGAGCCACAAAGATTATGTGAGAGGTAGCTTAAATAATGATCAAAGGGCGTATAATTTAGTAGCCCTATTGTTGTCTGTTAAGGGAATAAAGTTTGGTTTTGGAGGAATAAATATGATGACACTCAATAGTGTTCAAATGGTTCAAATGGCTCTGAGCACTATGGGACTCAACTTCTGAGGTCATTAGTCCCCTAGAACTTAGAACTAGCTAAACCTAACTAACCTAAGGACATCATAAACATCCATGCCCGAGGCAGTATTCGAACCTGCGACCGTAGCGGTCTTGCGGTTCCAGACTGCAGCGCCTTTAACCGCACGGCCACTTCGGCTGGCCTCAATAGTGTCAGTGAGAATTGGTTAGTAGGGTGAGTTGAGTCTTTATTTGTACTTGTCTTGAAAGTGAGATTTAATTTTCAATGTCAGTTGACTCTTTAATTATATCAATACTGTCGTCAGACTTGATTATCAAAGTGAGATAAATGTTTATTTCTTTTTATTTAGAATAAAGTTAGTGTGTAGTAAATGTAATAATATCAACCACGTGTATATGAGGTAATGTAGAAGTACATCGTCAGCGATTCAGCGAGGTTTACCCCGTCTGAAGAATACTTGTAAAAGTATTTCGGCTTACAGTCTGAAAAAAGTCACTACTTGTGGGAGGGCCCACTAAGTTCAATCGTCCTTAGTTGGGAATAATTTAGTAACTAATTAAGATGAAAAAGAATTGCTGGTGACAACCACGTGCTGCGACGACTTAAGAGACTAAGTTACTAATGAATAAAAGGTGGTGTTACAAATAAACTTATCTCGCTGGTGTGCATAAACTTGTCATGCTATTTATACTTAATTATAATCTAATTGAGCAAGACAACGTTCTCACGTTATGTATGAATTGCTGTTGATTCAAAGTAAGGAATGTGGTGGAATGATTTTTGAAAGTGACTAATTCCAATAAACGCAAGACAACCACTGACTGTTGGGATCTTGAACATGCAATGTTACAAATATCTATAGCAACCAATGAATGCGTGTCACCTCGCTGAACGCTTTTTATTGACTGGAGATGTGTGAACTGGGCAATATGTATGTTCCTGTTCGAGGCTAATGGATCGAGGTATGGAAAAGAAGTAGTTAAAAGGCTAGGATAAAACATTTAATACTAGGAGTGGAAAAATGAGGGGGCTTACTACTTTACTCTGCTATTCAGAGATGATTGACTACTTCGTGTGGATACGTTACGGTGGACACTATTCTTACATGTGGATTTGAAAACTGAAGAAATATGCACTAAATGTCATTTATGGGAATAGTTGTGAAGTAAAGAAGTTTTTTCGTGTTGGAGAAGTAAATGTTAAGTGACATGCTGATGTTTGATGTTGTTCGGTTTGTGGTGTGTTCAACTGCGCGGTCATCAGCCCCGTACAAAGTCCCAATTTTTTTCAAAGTCCAATGTATTACACAGTCCAATGTAGCCACGGTCACGAATGATGAAGATGATGATGAAATGATGACAACACCAACATCCAGTTCCAGAACAGAGTGATGCAGAAGCCGCAACGCTAGCCACAGGACCACGAGCTGCGGACTAAGTGACATGATGTTATTATATTTATGTACTGGTTAAGCCTCATTGGGAAGTGTGTCCTGACAAAAAAGAGATTATGGATGTAAATGTAAAGAAGATTGTGGGGCAAAAACCGAAAATGATCTGCCTCTGTTGCAGAGACTAGGCTGTCACCCTGAGTTAAACCTCGTCTAGGCGTCAAGGGATGTAAGGGATCGACTATTGTGACTGCGATAATTTACTCTGTAAGCCAACTCCACGACCTTCTCGCCTGGTGGTGATGTCTGATAAAAATCCAGCTGACGGTGCAACCACAGTCCAACATGGAGGGGAGCTGGGGAATTGTACGGTTAATCCTTGTGAAAAACATAATGAAGAAAGCACGACATCCATCATTGGACACCGCTTTCAGGCTTGCGACCGCTAACTGCCGACCAACAGCAGACAGCCGGGCGAGAATGTAGCAGGCATCAAAGAGGTCGTAATCACGACAGCCGAAGAATGAACTTATATTAAAAAATAGAAAGGAGTCCTGTAATTTGTATGATTTTATCTGGCATTATTCTTTACAGTGCCAAGTCAGGGCCGGCCTCTGTGCTCGAGCGGTTCTAGGCCCTTCAGTCCGGCGTCGCGCGGCTGCTACGGGTGCAGGTTCGAGTCCTGCCTCGGGCACGGATGTGTGTGATGTCCTTAGGTTAGTTACGTTTAAGTAGTTCTGAGTCTAAGGGGCTGATGACCTGAGATGTTAAGCCTCATAGTGCTTAGAGCCATTTGAACCATTAGAGCCAAGCCAGGTTGTGTATTTATTCTTGAATACTGTATTGATAACTAGTTAGGGATTTTAACTGGCGTATTAATGTATTCTTTATAAGAACATATAACGATGTTGATTTTGAATTTTGATGGAAATGTGATCTATTTCTGTTGAATGGTTACGAAGTATCCTGCTGTGATCTTGAGCTGAACTTACTTAGAAACAATCTTGAATCAGGATTGTGAGCAGTTTACGGAATGGTAGTATACTGGCTCGATAGCAGTGAAATTACTCTTTGATTAGTCAGAGTTCAGTGAAACAAGTCGGGGCTTTTTAACGATTAATAGAATGGTATTAATTACGGGGATGTCTATCAAAGCCCTATTTTGTATTACTTCTCCCTGAGGCTACATATCGAAGCACTCAAATTTCCTTATGCCAGTCGGTTGACCGAACACCTCCCCTAGAAATAAAAGCCTCTAAAACAGGAGAACCTCCTCAGGGGCTAAAGGTGACAGACATGTATAGAAGCCAAACAGCGGGAATCAGATGACAGCCGCCTCCGGAATATAACAGCTCCGCACCTGAGGCTAGTGACCCACCTCGTCTGAATACAGGTATTGTGTTTGCTCACTGAGCCGGAGGTGGACAAAGGACACGGTCGGTAGCGTCTGCAGCAGCAGCGTTCCTCAGGCATTCCAAGCCACGTAAGGCAATCCCCTATTCCCGACCTAGTTCAAGCGTCCCCAAGAATATCATCCGTTATTAACTTGAGTCAATAGCTGTTTATGAAGTTTATTTTTCAATGTTATGAAGGTTCTATGTGGACCATCACGAATTCCTCTCCCATGCCACCCTCTTCATCTCAATGTAGCACTTGCGCACTACGTCCTCAATTATTTCTTCGATTTGTTCCAATCTCAGTCTCCCCCTCTAGTATCATGGTAGTTTCCCTGATATCTTAACACATATCATGCCATCCTGTCACTTCTTCTTGGCCTTGTTTTCCATGCGTATCTATCTTCTGCAGCGACCCAAGCCATTTCTTATATGTCTGTCACCTAACTTTCAACATTCTTCTGTAGCACCACATCATAAACTCTCCGTTTATCATCTGTTCCAATTTCCCCATAGTCCACAATTTACTACCATGCAATGCTTCTTCATATTAAGATCTATGTTTGATACCAGTAGAATTCTTTTGGCTAGGAATACCCTCTTTGCCTGTGCTAGTCTGCCTCTTACGTTGGATTTCCTTCGCCTATCATAGGTTATTTTGCTTCATCTACTTCAAGACCACCAATTAAGTTGTTAAGTTTCTCCCTAACCTCACTTCTGCAACTTCCCGGTTTACTCTCAGTCCAGATTCTGCACTCATGGGACTATTCATTTCATTCAACAGATCCTGTCATTCTTCTTCATATTCACTAAAGATAGCAATGCCATTAGCGAATATTATCTTTGATACCTTTTCATATGCATTTTAATCACACTCTTGAGCCTTTAATTGTATCGTTGTTTTTTTCTCGATGAGTAGATTAAATAGTGGGGTCGAGAGACCGTATCTCTTACACTCTTTTTGGTCCTCCATTGTTATTTTTCCCTCTTGGCTCTTACACGTATTGTCTTATCAAGCACCATCAGAACTGCCTCTGTGGTGCAATTACCTTCCTAAAGCCAAACTGATCGTCAAACAAGAGATCCTCAAGTTTCTTTTCCATTATTCTGCACAAATGTTCTTGTTAGCAACTTGGATGCATGAGATGTTAAGCTGATTGTGCTATAATTCTCGCTTTTTTTCTGTTTTTGCTGTGTTCGGAACTGTCTCGATGATTTTTGTCAAGGTGTGATGGTTGGTCGCCAGTTCCATAAACATCAACTTAACTAGCCGTTTGGCTGCCATTCAATACAATTTTAGAATTCTC
Source organism: Schistocerca americana (assembly GCF_021461395.2). Lineage (NCBI taxonomy): Eukaryota > Metazoa > Arthropoda > Insecta > Orthoptera > Acrididae > Schistocerca > Schistocerca americana. The sequence continues at coordinate 436,862,651 of NC_060124.1, read as the reverse complement.
TATGGAATTTTATCTATCTCTTTCGTCTTTTTTGAGCTCAAGTCTTCCAAATATCTTTTTAACTCTGACTCTAATACGGGATTCCCTAGCGAAAAATGGTTCATATGGCTCTGAGCACTATGGGACTTAACATCCGAGGTCATCAGTCTCCTAGAACTTAGAACTACTTAAACCCAACTAACCTAAGGACATTACACACATCCATGCCCGAGGCAGGATTCGAACCTGCGACCGTAGCAGCAGCGCGGTTCCGGACTGAAGCGCCTAGACCGCTCCGCCTCAACGGCCGGCTATTCCCTATCTCTTCCAAATCCACTCCAATTTCTTCTTCTATCATGTCATCAGACAAGAGGCCTTCAGTCTACCATGTTACTGTTCTCTCCTTTCATTTTAACAATAGTATTCACATTGCACTCTTAATGTTACCGCCCTTGCTTTTAATTTCATCGAAAGTGGTTCTGACTTTTCAATTTCCTTCACAATTTTCCCTTGTCTTTCCGCCATGGCTGCCCTGCACTTCCTATGTATTTCATTCCTCTTTATTTTCTTCATTAGTTTAGATGATTCCTGTCTTTCCCTAAACATTTATGTGCTTCTTTCGTCGATAAATTGAAGACGTTTCTCCATTAGAAAACGTTTCTTTGCAGTTACTTTCCATTTACCTCTGCTTGAGTGTCTAATATCGGTGATTGTCCTCTTTAGAAACGTTCACTCCTCTTCAACGGAACTGCTTGCTGCCATATTCCTTATCGCAGTTCGTACATCCTTAGAGAACTTAAAGGCGCCCCATCACTCCTCAGTATTTCAATATTCCGCTTCCGTCCACATTGATTCTCCCCGACGATTCTCTTAAACATAAGTCTGTTTATCATTACTAAATTGTAATATGAGTCTATATCGGCTCCTGAGTACGCCTTAGGTTCCATTTCGGAATCTCTGCCAGACCATCATGTAATTTTACTGAAATATTCCCTTATATTCCTGCCTTTTCCAAATATATCTCCTTCTCTTGAGATTTTTGAAAAGAGTATTCGCTAGTACTAGCTGAAATTTATTGCAGAATTCAATTAACCTTTCTCCTCTCCTCTCATTCTCCCTTAACAGTTTCTTCTACTCCTTCCCCTACAGCCGCAATCCAGTTCCCCATGACGTTTACATTTTCATCTCCCTTTACGTACTGTATTATCCTTTCACTATTCTCATATACATTCTCTATCTCTTCATCTTCAGCTTGCGACATCGGCATATATACCTGCGCTGTCACTGTCCGTCTAGGTTTGCTGTCGATTCTGACGATAACAATCCTATCACTGAACCATTCACAGTAACCCACTCTCTGCCCAGTCTCCCTACTGATAACGAATCCTACTTGCGTTAGACCATTTACTGCTGCTTTGGTATTACCTAGCACTCAGCGGACCAGATGGCCTTGTCTTCTTACCATTTCATTTCACTGACGCTCATTTTATCAAGTTTGAGCCTTAGCATTTCCATTTTCAGAGCTCTCTTCCACGTTCAAACTTCTGACACTCCACGCTCCGTCACATACAATTTTCGTGACAAGTAAATAAAAGCACCTCCTTCCATAAGGATGGACATACAAAAGACATCCGTTGGTTATTCCATCATTTTCGAACGGTCACCTGGTCCCCGGTAATCCTCTCCCAGAGATGCGAAAATTCAGAATCTTTGAGTGTGGAGAGTCCCTCATGGCCAATTTGTTTTTCAATTACCGGCCACAAATTTTGTGAATACACATTATTGACCTTAATGCAGTGACTTCTAGTGCCTTCTTCATCCTCACGTCTTGAGCCATTGCTTTCTCTTCCGCCTTTTAGGGGAGTTTCCCACCTCAAGTACAGCAGAGTGACTTGAGCCCCCTCCGGCGTCTCTCATAGAACCGTTGGCAGACCGTAAGAGACTTCTTATGCCAGAAGCCTTCAGTCGCACAAAGCGAGGTGGCGCAGTGATTAGCAGAGCGGACTCGCATTCAGGAGGCCGACGGTTCAAACCCGCGTCCGGCCATCCAGATTTACGTTTTCCGTTATTTCCATGAGTCGCTCCAGGCAAAATGCCGGGATGGTTACTTTGAAAGGGCACGGCTGATTTCCTTCTCCATCCTTGACACCATCTAAGTGTGTGTTGCCTCTCTAAATGGTTCAAATGGCTTTGAGCACTATGGGACTCAACTGCTGAGGTCATTAGTCCCCTAGAACTTAGAACTAGTTAAAACTAACTAACCTAAGGACATCACAAACATCCATGCCCGAGGCAGGATTCGAACCTGCGACCGTAGCGGTCTTGCGGTTCCAGACTGCAGCGTCTTTAACCGCACGGCCACTTCGGCCGGCCGTTGCCTCTCTAATGACCTCTATGTCGACGGGACGTAAGCCAAATCTCCCTTCTTTCTTTCCTTCCTTAGTCGCCATTAGTGAGGACATTTTTTTTTCAAAGTTTCTGCAGTGAATATGTTTCAGTAGTAGTCAAAAGCGCTACCTTACACCACGGGGTCAACAAGATGTTATGTCGTTCATGAATCCGTTAAAATTTTCTGTATAGCTCCCTCCAGGTCACTAAAGTGCGCGTCATTTATGTTGGAGGCCGAGTTGAGGTTCGTTCTGCGCATCTGACGTCAAAAAATACAGTCAGCCAATGAACAGAGAACGACGTTGCTAGATCTCGACTGCAGAGCAGAGCACGGACGAGTGTCTTCAGTTTTAGAAATGTTCAGTCATAAATAAAGTAATAGAACAAAAGCAATGTCTTGATAGCAGACTTTGTTTTTTGAAAGTTTGGAAAAACCATTATTTATACCAATTGCTTCATTTTCTATTAATTAATTAAACCAAACAAGCAATAAGACTCTTAATTCAGGCGATAGCAAGGAAAGATGTTTGTATCAATTTAACGAACCGCTTTTTCGCAATAAAGAACAGCGGTAATTGTTTATTTCTTATTGTACTTCGACGAAGTGCGAGTAATTCATAGGCATACCAACAGTGTTTGTCAGAATTTTGCGTGACCATATTACAGTCCTTATGGAGAAATATTGCAGTACGAGCTGCGCTAGCGTAATGCTTAAGGCGTTGGGTTAGTAAGTGAAAGGTAAGGAGTTCAAACCTTGTGCGATGCCAAATATTTTCTTTATTTAAAAACAATATCGAAGTGTCTTACTTCACAATATTTATTCGTTTGAATGCAATTTTTTGAAATTTCTGGTGTTTTGTCTCTTCATTAACCCTTTCGCTGCTGCAGTCACGTGCTCCCCGCATTCCGCGCTGTGCGCGATTTTGTCATCACTGCACTGCTCGCCTGTGCAGACACATGGTGTTCCCACTGCTTTGACACACCTATCATTCGATTTCACAAAAACTATTTGGCCCAAAAATTAGATTTTCACACATCTTCTTGACTGATACCTTCCCCCCATAAATGACTTAATTTTGTTTCGATGTTCAACTCAGTTATTGTGCAGCATTAAATGTAGTAAACCATTGCACGAAATTTTGAAGAGTTTGCGGAGGTAAAAGTCCATAGCGTATACTTTCCGTATGGTCGATTTTAGTTGCCACAATGTTGAGAATGAAATGTGGACAAGGTACCTAAATTTCATATAAAATTTACTGTATAACAATATCCCATTTAATTTAAGTACCACATAGGTGTCGTATGTAATATTGAGAAATATTCCGTCTTTCGCGACTGTAATAAAAGTTTTATTTACACCTGGCGCGTTTGGCTTTATTTTAAAGCACTTCAATCAGTCAAAGGAAGTGGGGCGAAGGTATCAGTCAAGAAGATGTGAAAAAATCTAATTTTTGGGCAAATAGTTTTTGTGGAATCGAATGATAAGTGTGTCAAAGCAGTCGGAAACACCATGTGACAGCACAGGCGAGCAGTGTAGTGACAAAATCGCGCACAGCGCGGAATGCGGGGAGCACGTATCTGTAGCAGCGAAAGGGTTAATGCGGCCGTGGTGGCTTTACTTCATAAATTGCGCGTTCCCCCCTAAAATGTAAGCTTGCGAACTATACTATACTATGGCGCTGCTTCTCTTGGCGCGTGCGTCGTGTGCAACTGGCAACGCAGCAATCTCCCGCACCTGGACGGGCATGCGCGAGCCGCCAAGATAAAAGAATTCAACTATAGTAAAAACCTTGATTTGTAGTGAAAACTAGCTTTGGTGCAGCACGGGAGTAGATGGTACGAGAGGACGCAGAGATCATGGTAAGGGTAAGGCAACATCACAGTTCAGAAAATAAGGAAATTTGAGGTGCTAAATGAAAGAGTAGTAATAAGTATAGAGAGGAAAGAAACCCCCAAAAGAAGAAGAAACATCAAGGACGACAATTAATGTGGAAAAATAAGAGCGCCAGACAATCAGTACAGAGAGAGAGAGAGAGAGAGAGAGAGAAGCAGTAGCGGTCCAGTAAACATCGATCTAAGAAAACGAGACATATTCGACATACACTGAGATGACATAAACCTTCTAACATAGAGTCGGAACTACTTTTGCCAGGCGTAGTGCAGCAATTCGATGTGTCATGGGCTCAAAAAGTCGTTCGAAGAAATATTGAGCCCTGCTGCCTCTGCAGATGTCATAATTACGAAAGTGTTGCTGCTGCAGGAATTTGCGCACCAACTGACCTCTCAATTATACCCCATAAATGTTCGATAGGATTCATGTCGAGAGATCTGGGTACCCAAACCACTCGCGAACCAATTGCGAACAATTGCGGCCTTGTGACATTGTGCGTTGCCATCTACAAAAATTCCATCCTTATTTGGGAACATGAAGTCCCTGAATGCCTACAAACGCTCTCGAAGTATACAAACATAACCGCCTCCAGTGAATGATTGAGTCAGTTGAACCTGACGACCCAGTCCGTTCCATGTAAACACAGACCACACCATTTTGAAATCACCACCTTCTTTCACAGTGCCTTGCTGACAACATGGTCCATGACTTCGTGGGGTCGGCGCCAGACTCGAATCCTTCCATCAGCCCTTATCAACTGAAATCGGGAATCATCTAACCAGGCGACGGTTTTCCAGTCGTTTAGGGTCCAATATGGTCACAAGCCTAGGAGAGGAACCGCAGACAATGTCGTGCTATTAGCAACGGCACTTGTCTGTCGTCTGCTGATATAACCCATCAACGCCAAATTTCGCCGTTCTGTGATGACAGATATGTCCGTCTACGTCCCAGTTGTTTTCTGTAGTTATTTCAGAGTTTGCTTGTCTGTACGCAAACGACGCTGATCGCGGTCGTAAAGTAAATGCTATCGGCCACTGCGTGATCCATGGTGATACGTAAAACCTGAAATTTGTATTCGCGGCACACTATTGACGCTGTGGATCTTGGAATATTGAATTCCCTAACGATTTCAGAAGTGGAATGTCCCACGCGCTTAGCTCCAACCACCATTCCGTGTTCGTAGCCCTTCTGTTGTGCGGCCACAATCACTTCGGACACTGGAGCGGCGGCTAAGTAATCAAACGTTCGATACTTTGTTTATGTCGTTACGAAAATACACCGTCTGTGCGTACTTTATACTTAATACCTACCTTAGCATTTTTCAAATTCACATTAGTCTTTGTACTGACTGATAATTGTTCCTACATGCTATTTACTCACCAGGATCAAGAAATGTGCGCATAAATTAAAGCTTTGAGTTCAACTGTTTGATGTATTCAGTATCAGCTCACACGCACAAAATGTCGGAAACAGTATTATTAGTAGTTCAGAGGCGATCTCCACAGAAGTAAACTGGTCTATCACCCAGACTTCTAATCAGAAAAGTTAATTGCTCGTCTTAAAAGTAAAAATTATCTCGCCCCTTGCCAAGCGCATTTGTTAACATTGCAGGTGGCACATAGACAGTTATATCCGCGAAATCTAAGCAATCCAGGATGGAGTGCAGTCCTCGTGAGTTCAGAAGTCTGCCCAGCTCTGACTCATCCGAGATACACGGCACCCAGGCATCTGACTGAGGTGAACAGATTGATATCTCAGTGTGAAGCGTCTCTCCCAACTGCCTTTCTGACCTTGTTTACGGGTGCAGTGGACCGCCAGACGGAACATCTGCTATCAATCTTCCAGCATCTGTTGTTGTTGTGGTCTTCAGTCCAGAGACTGGTTTGATGTAGCTGTCCATGCTACCCTATCCTGTGCAAGCTTCTTCATCTCCCAGTACTTACTGCAACCCACACCCTTCTGAATCTGCTTAGTGTATTCATCTCTTGGTCTCCCTTTACGATTTTTAACCTCCATGTTGCCCTCCAATGCTAAATTTCTGATCCCTTGATACCTCAGAACATGTCCTACCAACCGGTCCCTTCTCCTTGTCAAGTTGTGCCACAAACTCCTCTTCTCCACAATTCTATTCAATACCTCATCATTAGTTATGTGATCTACCCATCTAATCTTCAGCATTCTTCTGTAGCACCACATTTCGAAAGCTTCTATTCTCTTCTTTTCTAAACTATTTATCATCCAAGCTTCACTTCCATACATGGCTACACTTCATACAAATACTTTCAGAAACGACATCCTGACATTTAAATCTATACTCGATGTTAACAAATTTTCCTTCTTCAGAAACGCTTTCCCTGCCATTGCTAGTCTACATTTTATATCTTCTCCACTTCGACCATCATCAGTTATTTTGCTCCCCAAATAGCAAAACTCCTTTACTACTTTTAGCGTTTCATTTCCTAATCTAATTTCCTCAGGATCACCCGATTTAATTCGACTACATTCCATTATTCTCGTTGTGCTTCTGATGATGTCTATCTTATATCCTCCTTTCAAAACACTGTCCATTCCGTTCAACTGGTCTTCCAAGTCCTTTGCTGTCTCTGACAGAATTACAATGTTACCGGCGAACCTCAAAGTTTTTATTTCTTCTCCATGGATTTTAATACCTATTTCGAATTTTTCTTTTGTTTTCTTTACTGCTTGCTCAATATACAGATGACTAACATCGGGGATAGGCAACAACCCTGTCTCACTCCCTTCCCAACCACTGCTTCCCTTTCGTGCCCCTCGACTCTTATAACTGCCATCTGGTTTCTGTACAAATTGTAAATAGCCTTTCGCTCCCTGTATTTTACCCCTGCCACCTTTAGAATTTGAAAGAGAGTATTCCAGTCAACATTGTCAAAAGCTTTCTCTAAGTCTAAAAATGCTAGAAACGTAGGTTTGCCTTTCCTTAATCTTTCTTCTAAGATAAGTCGTAGGGTCAGTATTGCCTCACGTGTTCCAACATTTCTACGGAATCCAAACTGATCTTCCCCGAGGTCGGCTTCTATCAGTGTTTCCATTCGTCTGTAAGGAATTCGCGTCAGTATTTTGCAGCTGTGACTTATTAAACTGACTGTTCGGTAATTTTCACATCTGTCAACACCTGCTTTTTTTGGGATTGGAAACAGCATCTTAATGACCCATTTCTTTGACATATATTAATTAATAGCTCAGTCGTTTAATAAATTACAAACCTCCTAATTTTGTATAAATAGAGTTACGATTACTTTAGTTACTGAAAACGTTGTAGCTTGACTAGATGTAAACTTTGTTTGCAGAATTTTTGTAAAGGAATCGACAAGAGAATATGTCCTCTGAACAGCCACCCAAAACATAAAAGAGGGGTGATTAAAACTTTAATAGAAAGGGCGCACAAAATATGTGAAGCAGCTCACTTAGATGATGAGATTGAACACCTTAGAGCGACCTTCAAGAAGAATGGGTATTCCAACAGAGAGATAGATCGCGCACTGCGCCCTAGACTAACCAGGACGGACGAGGATCGACACCAACCCAAGGAGAAAGTGTTCTTACCATTTATCAGTAAGGTCACTCATGGCATTGGAATAATTTTAAGCAAGTACGATGTGGAAACTGTTTTCAGACCCACCACGAAAATAATAGAATGTTTAAGATCCGCAAAAGATAAACGACATCCTCTATCTACACCAGCTGTCTATAAAATTCCGTGCAGTTGTGAAAAGGTCTATACAGGCACAACAAAAAGAAGCGTCAACACCCGTCTGGGTGAGTATAAACGAACTGCCACCTCGGACATATTGATAGATCGGCTGTAGCGGAACCTGTGTTTCAGGAAGGTGATCATGAAATAAAGTTTAGTGAGACGACCGTCATAGCAAAGACGTCGAATTATTATGCGCGAATGTACAGAGAGGCCATTGAGATTGCCAAACACTGCTATAATTTTAATAGAAAAGATGAAGGCATTAAGCTGGATGAGATATGGATGTCAACATTGCAGCAACAGCGTGACAATCGATTAATTTAAATTGAGAAAGTTATCAATATCAGAGATCATAGCACAGCCGACGTCACGTGATTGACAGCGGCGCCCTCTGGACGGCTTATATATACGGCGCTCAATCGCGCTCTCGTAGTAGTTCGCCGATTTTCCTCGGAGGATGCCTTCCTCGGTCAAAGGCGAAACGTCAGGGGAGAGTTTTATGCATGAACCACGGCATCTCAGCCCGGAAGTGTTAAGTGATGGCGACTTTAAGATTTCTTGTCATTATTATTATTTACAATTCAGTTCAAATGTTCATATGTGTGTGAATTCCTAAGGGACCAAACTGCTGAGGTCATCGGTCCCTAGACTTACACACTACTTAAACTAACTTAACGCTGAGGACAACACTCACACCCATGCCCGAGGGAGGATTAGAACCTCCGGCGGGACGGGCCGCACCATTAGTGACATGGCGCCTCCAACCGAGCGGCCACTCCGCGCGAATAAAATTCAGTCTTGAAACCTGGTACAGCTGTATTATTACAGGAATGTAGCAGAGTGATATAAGTAGAACTTTCTATTGCAAATACAAATGATACTTGAACTACTATGAATGAGGACTTTTCGTTCCAATTTTGGTTTTAGTAAATAACTTGAAAACCAATAGCGATAGGTTGTTAGTGTCATATATATATATATAAAATTTTTACGTATAACAGAGGTTTCACACGAATTTTCATCTTTCTTAGTCTAATACTTAGCGCCTTAAATTTTTCGTAAAAACGCCGATTTCGGCCAAAATATTGCCCTGATCTCGTCGAGACTTGTAACATTTAATTGTAACATACTTTTCATATTCCGACCAACCTTTGCTTTCTGCTTTTATTATTTACAGACACTAATCTTTTTTTAAGATCGTATATTTTGCCTGACATTCATTTGATCATCTGAGACTTAAAAATTTTAACATTAAGATACTTAAGCATACAAGACGAAGTTCAGAAAAGTTCTTTAATTTTTAATTTCGTTGTTACATTATGGTGCAATACTTCTTATGTCAAGCACGGGCGTATTGTAGTGACGGCGCTGGCAGTAGTGAACTGGGGTCAGCCCCGGCACGCTCGCTCGCCTCTGTACCTCTTACGCCGACCGGTGTGGCCGAGCGGTTCTAGGCGCTACAGTCTGGAATTTCGCGACCGCTACGGTCGCAGGTTCGAATCCTGCCTAGGGCATAGATGTGTGTGATGTCCTTAGGATAGTTAGGTTCAAGTAGTTCTAAGTTCTAGGGGACTGATGACCACAGATGCGGCTTTTCGCGGATGATGCTGTAGTACACAGAGAAGTTGCAGCATTAGAAAATTGTAGCGAAATGCAGGAAGATCTGCAGCGGATAGGCACTTGGTGCAGGGAGTGGCAACTGACCCTTAACATAGACAAATGTAATGTATTGCGAATACATAGAAAGAAGGATCCTTTATTGTATGATTATATGATAGCGGAACAAACACTGGTAGCAGTTACTTCTGTAAAATATCTGGGAGTATGCGTGCGGAACGATTTGAAGTGGAATGATCATATAAAATTAATTGTTGGTAAGGCGGGTACCAGGTTGAGATTCATTGGGAGAGTCCTTAGAAAATGTAGTCCATCAACAAAGGAGGTGGCTTACAAAACACTCGTTCGACCTATACTTGAGTATTGCTCATCAGTGTGGGATCCGTACCAGATCGGTCTGACGGAGGAGATAGAGAAGATCCAAAGAAGAGCGGCGCGTTTCGTCACAGGGTTATTTGGTAACCGTGATAGCGTTACGGAGATGTTTAATAAACTCAAGTGGCAGACTCTGCAAGGGAGGCGCTCTGCATCGCGGTGTAGCTTGCTCGCCAGGTTTCGAGAGGGTGCGTTTCTGGATGAGGTATCGAATATATTGCTTCCCCCTACTTATACCTCCCGAGGAGATCACGAATGTAAAATTAGAGAGGTTAGAGCGCGCACGGAGGCTTTCAGACAGTCGTTCTTCTCGCGAACCATACGCGACTGGAACAGGAAAGGGAGGTCATGACAGTGGCACGTAAAGTGCCCTCCGCCACACACCGTTGGGTGGCTTGCGGTGTATCAATGTAGATGTAGATGTAGATGTAAGTTCCATAGTGCTCAGAGCCATTTTAACCATTTTTTTTGATACAGCGCTTGTTTCGCCTCACCAGCGTTTCACCTGAGTACAAATGACAGCTCCGCCCATGCACTGCCCTTTTACACCTTATACAAGCGATATTACCGCCATCTGTGTACACGTCTATCTCTGTTTCATGACTTCTGCCACCTCAGTGTAATTGCCAATGTGTGGTATCAAGACGCCACTGAATTAAGTATCGGGTATTGTCCCACTTGATACAAATAACTGGAAATGTAGACGTGATGTATTGTCCTACTTATCAGAAGTAATTGAAACTGTGGACATTTCATTTAAGTATCAATGAAATTGAGCTCGAATTTAATTCATAAACTGCCGTAGCAAAAATGCCAGTTCTGCTTTATCTAGTTATGTGTTACTGTTTACTGAGCCGGCCACCGTGACCGAGCGGTTCAAGTCGCTTCAGTCCGGAACCACGCTGCTGCTGCGATCACAGGTTCGAATCCTGCCTCGAGCATGGATGTGTGTGATGTCCTTAGGTTGGTTAGGTTTAAGTACTTCTATGTCTAGAGGACTGATGACCTGAGATGTTAAGTTACATAGTGCTTAGAGCCATTTGATTTGAACTGTTTACTGTACACTCGTACTTATTAAAGTAGGTGTAAACATTGTCAAGACTGCAACTCGCTGTTTCCTTTTTTCAACGGTATTAACGTGAGTGGTGTACACTTTGCTTTTGTGATGACTCCAGGCATAAAAATCCAGAGAACTGAGATCAGGGAATTGTAGAGGCCAAGGTACAAGTCCTACTGGAACAATGCATCTTGGATGATATGGAAGCGTTATTTGTTGCCTTATATCAGATGAAAAACTTGCCCTATTCCGCAACCTGGTTTGCAGGTAAAATTTGACACAATTAAACTGGGACTTAATAGTAAAATTTACATTCTAAATGCATCTATATTATCTGCGATAATATTTTCTGTTGAAGTCAGTGGCAGATCGTAATCACACATTCGAAACTATTTCGCAAGTTGTTCATTTTTGGACCCATTTTTCTGGAACGTTTCTTCTTGTTTTATAAAATTGTTTTATCTCAGTGAGTTTTTATTATTTTTTTTATGTGCACTCCGAGTAGGCTTCTGATTTTTTTCTACACATAGTCATAGAACACGCTTTTAATCGTGATCGATTTCGACCTTACATTGGACATCATCAGAAACTCTTAGGCGGTATGTGGCAGTCAAACTGTTTATATATTGAAATTGGATGCGATCTTGGTCGGTGAACCAGCCAGGGCCTGTGTAAATAACGTGTTTGAAATGTGTGGCAAGTGAAAGGCCACACACTCTGCTACGATGTACTCGGGACCTAAGAATCTGCAATGTGATTACTGTGTCGGCACATCCGTGTACAGAATAGATACAGTCGTGAAACATTTCACCGCATAGGAGAATACAGAAAGACTGAGATACAGCTTATTAAGTGATGCCACAGACGGAAAATTCGCACACAACGACAAAAGTTCATCAGATGCAGATGTTTACCATATCTTCTGTAGCATATACACGTATACTGTCTGACAAAAAGCTGAAGCGCAAAGGAGAGATGGTCGGCTGTCAATATAACTTCGCATACTGACGCACCAGTGGCGAGTGTATAAATGATTAGGCCAGCAATTCTCTGTGATAGGTAGAACGGCCACCAGGGTGCGTTAATGTTTTCATGTTTAGTGTTGCTATCAGTCCTGGTAAGGTATATAAGGAGCCTCAGTAGCGTCAGATGTTAAATGATCACTATGAGGGACTCGAGAATAAGGTCCACCCATGTGAAACAGCGTTATCAGCAACTTACAGAGCTAGAAGAGGATCTGACTGTGGGCCTGTAGCAGTCGAAACTGGGAATTACTGATCCATACGTGAGCTGTACTGATGTGAACGGGAAGCATGGACTGCTGTCTAATAGCGGTGCACTGGGTTTTACTTTTACAACTGCATCTACATGATCACTCTAATTCAGAATTAAATACCTGGCAGAGAGCTCATCAGAACTCATGCAGGCTATTTCTCTACCGTTCCACTATCGAAGGGTCCGAGGAAAAACTGATTTCTCTTATTTTATTATGATTTTAATTTCTCCTTATGTAAGTGGGCGCCAATAACAAACACCCTGAGGACAAAGTTGATGAATAAAATTTCACGATAAGATCCTGCCCCAACAAAAATAGACTTTGCTTAAATAATTGTCATACCACATCTCGTATCAAATCCGTGGCACACTCCACCCTATTTCGCGGTAATACGAAACGAGCTGCATTTCTTTGAAGTTTTTAGATGTCCCCCGTCAATCTCATCTCAAGCGGATCACACACTACATACCAATACTCATCCCGAGGGCGGACAAGCGTTGTGTAAGCAGTCTCCTAAATAGTCCTGTTGCATTTTCTAAATGTTCTCCCAATAAATTGGAGACTTTGGTTTGCTTTCACACAAGATTGCCTAGGCATAAGTTCAACTTCAGTAACCCGTGGTCTAGGGCTAGTGTCTTTGATAAGTATTCAAAATGTCCTCGGTCTCGGGTTCGAAACTCACCACGGCTTTAATTTTCATTAATAATCACCATTGGTGGCCGAATACTTCAGTATAAGAATTCTCCCTCAATCTGCCAACGTCCTGTTCAAAGACGACGGAGGAGCGGACAGAGGTTCAGGACACTCTTGTCCATAGGGTGGGAAATTGCCCCGGAAGCGACGATAAACGAAAGGATAACGTTCTATTAGTCTAGGCGTGGAATGTCAGAAGCTTGAACGTGGTAGAGAAGCTAGAAAATCTCTGAAGAGAAAGCAAAGGTTCTATCTAGACATAATAGGGATCAGTGCAGGGAAATGGAAGGAAGGCAAGGATTTCTGGTCGGATGAGTATAGGGTAATATCAACAGCAAAATGGTATAACGGGAGTAGGATTCGTTATGAATAGAAAGGTAGGGCAGAGAGTGTGTTACTGTGAACATTTAGTTGGATGTTTGATTTGGAGAGAAAGGGACTAAACTACAGGGTCATAAATCCCTTGTTAACACTCCAGTAGTACGGTTCTTGTTATCAGAATTGACATCAAGCCAACGCCCACAACGATAGTTTATTCATACATGCCGACGTCGCAAGCTGAAGATGAAAAGATAGAAATAGTATATGAGGATATTGAAAGGGTACTACTGTACGAAACGGGAGATGAAAAAAATAGTCATTGGGGACTGGAATGCAGTTGTAGGGGACGGAGTGAAGAAATTGCTAGAGGATAATATGCGCTTGAGACAAGGAATCAGAGAGGAGGAATACCAAATGAGTTATGTAGTAAATTTCAGCCGGTAATAGCGACTACTCTGTTCAATAACCACTAGAGAAGGAGGTATACTTGCACATCATGGAAATCATGGTCATTATGGTCAGACAAAGATTCCGAAATCAGATATTGGATTGTGAGGCGTACCCATGATCATATACGGACACAGATCACAATATAGTAGTCATGAAGAGCAGGCTGAAGATTAAGAAATTAGTCAAGGATAACCAATACGCAGAAGAGGGAACGTCCCCGCTTCGTCGCTGATTCGGAGATGCTGCGTTCCATCACTCGTGCGTCGACTATAACACCATGTTCACACTCACTGAAATCTTGATAACCTGTCATTGTAGCACAAGTAATCGATCTAACAACTGCACCGGAGACTTACGGTCGTATATGGGCTTTGCCAACTGCAGCGTCGTGTTCTGCCTGTTTACATTTCTCTGTATTTGAATACGTGTACCTATACCAGTTTCTTTGGCGCTTCAGTGTATTAAACATTGTTTGAAGGACGAAAAGTACTATGCTTGAAGTTCTCTACGGCTATAGATACAGCAGTCCTCCATGAACCATTGACCTTGCCGTTGGTGGGGAGGATTGCGTGCCTCAGCGATACAGATAGCCGTACCTTAGGTGCAACCACAACGGAGGGGTATCTGTTGAAAGGCCAGACAAACGTGTGTTTCCTGAAGAGGTTCACCAGCCTTTCCAGTAGTTGCACAGGCAACAGACTGGATGATTGACTGATCTGGCCTTGTAACATTAACCAAAACAGCCTTGTTTTGCTGGTACTGTGAATGCCTGAAAGCATTATTTTCCCCGATGACATACAGCTTTGTTGTATGGTTAAAGGATGATGGCGTCCTCTTGGATAAAATATTCCGGGGGTAAAATAGTCCCCCATTCGGATCTCCGGGTGGGGACTACTCAGGAGGACGTCGTTATCAGGAGAAAGAAAACTGGCGTTCTACGGATCGGAGCGTGGAATGTCACATCTCTTAAAAGGGCAGGTAGGTTGGAAAATTTTTGCCGTTGTGACCGAGCGGTTCTAGGTGCTTCGGTCTGGAACCACGTGACCGCTATGGACGCAGGTTCGAATCCTGCCTTGGGCATGGATGCGTGTGATGTCCTTAGGCTAGTTAGGTTTAAGTAGTTCTAAGTTCTATGGGACTGATAATCTCAGATGTTAAGTCCCGTGGTGCTTAGGGCCATTAGAAAATTTAAAAAGGGAAATGGATAGGTCATAGCTAGATATAGTGGGAATTAGTGAAGTTCCCTGGCAGGAGCAACAAGACTTCTGTCAGGTGAATTCAGGGTTATAAATACAAAATCAATCGCGGGTAATGCATGAGTAGCTTTAATAATGAATAAAAAATAGGTGCGCGAGTAGGCTACTACGAATAGCATAGTCAACACATTATTGTAGCGAAGATAGAAACGAAGCCCACGCCTACCACAGTAGCACAAGTTTATATGCCAACTAGCTCCTCAGATGACGAAGAGTTTGAAGAAATGAATGATTAGATAAAAGAAAATGTTCAGATAATAAAGGGAGTCGAAAATTTAATAGTCATGGGGGACTGTAATTCGGTAGTAGGAAAAGGAAGAGAAGGAAAAGGTGAATATGGAATGGTGGCAAAGAATGAAAGATAACGCCGCCTGGTGGATTATTGTAGAGAGCATAACTTAACCATAGCTAACACTAGGTTTAAGAATCATGAAAGAAGGTTGTGTACGTGGAAGAGGCCTGCAGACACCATAAGGTTTCAGATAGATTATATAATGGTAACACAGAGGTTTTAAATTGTAAGACATTTCAAGGGGCAGATGTGGTCTCTGTCCACAATGTATTACTTATGAACTGTAGATTAAAACTGAAGAAACTGCACGAAGGTGGGAATTTAAGGAGATGGGACCTGGATAAACTGAAAGAACCAGAGGTTGTAGAGAGTTTCAGAGAGAATGTTAGTGAACAATTGAAACAATTGACAAGAACAGGGCAAATAAATACATCAGAAGAGAAATGGGTAGCCTTGAGAGATGAAGTAGTGAAGGCAGCAGGGGATCAATAGGTAAAAATACGAAGGCTAGTAGAAATTCTTGGGCAAGAGATGAGATATTAAATTTAATTGGTGAAAGGAGAAAATACAAAAATGTAGTAAATGAAGCAGGCAAAAAGGAATACAAATGTCTCAAAAATGAAATCAACAGGAAGTGCGAAATGGCTAAGCAGAGATGGCTACAGAACAAATGTAAGAATGCAGAGGTGTATTCCACTAGGGATAAAATAAATATTGACTACAGAAAAATTAAAGAGAGCTTTGGAGAAAAAAGAACCACTTGTATGAGTGTCAAGAGCTCAGATGGAAAACCAGTTCTAAGCAAAGAAGGGAAGGCAGAAAGGTGGAAGGAGTATATAGAAGGTCTATACAAGGGCTATGTACTTGAGGGCAATATTATGGAAATGGAAGAGGACGTAGATGAAGATGAAACGGGAGGTAAGATACTGCGTGAAGAGTTTGACAGAGCACTGAAAGACCTGAGTCGAAACAAGGCCCCGGGAGTAGACAACATTCCATTAGAACTGCTGATAACCATGGGAGGGCCAGCCCTGACAGAACTCTACCATATAGTGAGCAAGATGTATGAGACAGGCGAAATACTCTCAGACTTCAAGAAGAATATAATAAGTCCAATCCCAAAGAAAGCAAGTGTTGAGAGGTGTGAGAATTACCGAACTATCTGTTTAATATCTCACGGCTGCAAAACACTAGCACGAATTCGTTAGAGACGGATGGAGAAACTGGTAGAAGGCTATCTCGGGGAAGATCAGTTTGGATTCCGTAGAAATATTGCAACACATGAGGCAATGCTGACCCGACGACTTATCTTAGAAAATGGATTAAGGGAAGGCAAACCTACGTTCCTATCATTTGTAGACTTAGAGCAGGATTTTGACAATGTTGACTGGAATACTCTCTTTCAAATTCTGGAGGTGCCAGGCGTAAAATACAGGGAGCGAAAGGCTACTTCCAATTGGTACAGAAACAAGATGGCAGTTATATTGGTCGAGGGGCATGAAATGGAAGCAGTGGTTCGGACGGGAGTGAGACAAGTTTGTAGCCTATTTCCGATGTTATTCAATCTGTATATTGAGCAAGCACTAAAGAAAACGAAAGAAAAATTTGGAGATGGAATTAAAAGCCATGGAGAAGGAATAAAAACTTTGAGGTTCGCCGAAGAAATTGTAATTCTGTCAGAGACAGCAAAGTACGTGGAAGAGCAGCTGAGTGGAATGGACAGGCTCTTGAAAGGAGAATATAAGATGAACATCAACAAAAGCAAAACTAGGATAATGTAATGTAGTCGAATTAAGTCAGGTGATGCTGAGGGAATGAGATTAGGAAATGAGACACTTAAAGTAGCAGGTGAGTCCTATGAGTCCTGCTATTTGGGGAGCAAAATAGTTGATGATTGTCGAAGTACAGAGGATATAAAATGTAGATTGGCAATGGCAACGAAAATGTTTCTAAGGAAGAGAAATTTGTTAACATCGAGTATAGATTTGTCAGGAAGTCTTTTCTGAATGTATTTGTGTGGAGTGTAGCCATGTATGGAAGTGTAACACGGACGATAAGTAGTTTAGATAAGAAGAGAATAGAAACTTTCAAAATGTGGTGCTATAGAAGAATGCTGAACATTAGATGGTTAGATCACATAAATAATGAGGAGGAACTGAGTAGAATTCGGAGAAGAGGAATTTGTGGCACAACTTCACTAAAAGAAGCGATCGGTTGGTAGTACACGTTCTGAGGCATCAAGGGATTATCAGTTTAATATTGGAGGGAAGAGTGGGGGGTAAAAATCGTAGAGGGAGACCAAGGCGTGAATATACTAAACAGATTCAGAAGGATGTAGGTTGCAGTAGTTACTTGGAGATGAAGAAGCTTGCGCATGATAGAGTAAGGTGGAGAGCTGCATCAAACCACAACAACAGTAGGCAGTACGGTTGAAGAGCAATGGACATCTCTAAAAAGGCCAAGCACAGAAGTTGGAAAGAAAATCATAGGTACAATGAAGGTAATTGCGAAGGAACCACAGGTAATAGGAGAAATACTTCAGTTGATCGATGAAAGAAGGAAACAGGAATACAAAAATACAACTCACTGAAGAATGAATCAAGTGGAAAGTGCAGGGAGGCGAAGACGAAATGGCTGCATGAAAAAATGTGAAGAAATCTGAGAAGAAATAATTGTCAGAAGGACTGTCTCAGCATGTAGGAAAGTCAAAACAGCTTTCGGTGAAATTAAAAGCAAGGTTGGTAACATTACGAGTGCAACGGGAATTCCACTGTTTGATGCAGATGAGAGAGGGGATAGGTGGAAAGAGTACACTGAAGGCCTCTGTGCGAGGGAGAATTTTTTTATGTTATATTAGAAATAACACGAGTCGATTTAGAAGAGATAGCGGATCCAGTATTAGAATCACAATTTAAGGGAGCTTTGGAGGACTTTAGTTCAAATAAGTAAGAAGAGATAGCTATCATTCCATCAGAGTTTCTAAAATCATGGGGGAAAATAGCAACATACTGACTATTCACGTTGGTGTGTAGAATGTATGAATCTGGTGGCATACCATCTGACTTTCGGAAAAATATGCTCGACACATTTCCGAAGACTTCAAGAGCTGCCAATTTGGAGAATTACACGATATTGCAGTGCCTGTGTTATTCTGATTACGATGCAAAGATCTGCCTGTGTTATTCTTCGTACATGCACCGTAATCAGAATAACATAGGCTCTGCAGTATCGTGTTTATCTGGCAATACGGGAGAAGCGACTTTCAAGTACAACGTCTGGCCTGTACGGGAATACACATAATGGATACACGAGTACAGGTCGCAGACGTATGGTTGACATCATATGAAACTTTGGCTCTGGCCGTGAGTCGTGCACGAATAGCCAAATGGTAAGGCGACCGATCGCTGTAAGTGGGAAATCCGGGTTCGAGTCCCGGTCCGGCACTAATTTTCATTGTCGTCATTCCATCCTACAGCTGATGGTTGTCCTCACTCGCAATTGCATATTCATTTAATGTAGTTCAAGAATTAACACACTATCAGCTTAACAGCTGATGCATCCAATTTGCTGACAAGAACATACAGAAGAATGGAAAAGAAAATTGAGGCTGCGTTAGATGTTTAGCTTTAGAAAAGGGTAAAGGAACGAGAGAGGCAATTCTGACGTTACGGATAATAGTGGAAGCGATATTAAAGAAAAATCAGGACACATTCAGAGGATTTGTCGACCAGGAAAAAGCGTTCGACAGTGTCAGTTGGTGCAGGATGTTGGAAATTCTGAGAAAAATAGCGGTAATCTATAGAAGAACTGATTAATACATAATATCTACAAGAGCCAAGAGCCTGCCGTGGTGGCCGAGCGGTTCTACGCGCTTCACTCCGGAACCGCGTGACTGCTATGGTCGCAAGTTCGAATCCTGCCTCGGGCATGGATGTGTATGATGTCCTCAGGTTAATTAGGTTTAAGCAGTTCTAAATTCTAGGGGACTAATGACCTCAGATGTTAAGTCCAATAGTGCTTGGAGCCATTTGATCCAAGAGCCAAGAGTGAATAATAAGAGTGGACGACCAAGAACGAAGTGCTCGAATTAAAAAAGGATGTAAGACAGGTATGTAATCTTTCGCCCTACTGTTAAATCTGTACTTCGAAGAAGCAATAACTGAAATAAAATAAAGTTTCAGGATTGGGATTAGAATTCAAGGTGAAAGGTTATCAATGGTGCGATTCGCTGAAGGCATTGCTATCCTGAGTGAACGTGAAAAAGTATTACATGATCTGCTGAATGGAATGAAAAGAAGTATAATCTGCTGAATACAATGAATAGTCTGATGAGGATATCAGGATTGATGCTAACGAAGAAGGTGAAGTTAAGGAATTCTGCTACTTAGGCGACAAAATAACCAGTGGCGGATGGAGCAAGGAAGACATCAGCAGCAGACTAGCACAAGCAAAAAAGATATTCTTAGCTAAGAGAAGTCTACTAGTATCAAACATAATCCTTAATTTGAGTAAGAATTTTCTGAGAATGTGCGTTTGGAGGACAGCGTTGTATGATAGTGAAACATGGCCTGTGGGAAAGCCGCAACCGAAGAGAATCGGAGTATTTGAGATGTGGTGCTACAGACGAATGTTGAAAATTCGGTGGACTGATAAGATAAAGAATTAGGAGGTCCTGCGCAGAATCTGAAAGGAATATGTTGAGACCACTGATAAGTAGAAAGGGCAGGATAATAGGACACCTGTTAAGACATCAAGGAATGACTTCCATGGTACCAGAGGGAACTGTACAGGGCAAAAACTCTAGAGGAAAGCAGAGATTGAAATATATCCACCAAATAATTGAGGACATAGGTTGCAAGTGCTTCTCTGAGATGAAGAGGTTGCCACAGGAAAGGCATTCTCAGTCATCAGAAGACTGACGACTGAAAAAAAAAGTTACTCGTAATTGTAATCCCTAGGTATTTAGTTAAATTTACAGCCTTTAGATTTTTGTGTTTAGCCTGTAATTGTAATATAACTGATTCCTTTGAGTACTACTAATTTGGATAACTTTACGCTTTTCATTATTTTGAGTCAATTTCCACTTTTCGTATCAATACAGACATCTTGTCTAAACCGTTTTGCAATTTTTTGTTCATCTGATGACTTTATAAGACGGTAAATGACAGCATCATCTTCAAACAATCTATGAGGGAGGGCAGCTCAGATTGTCTCCTAAACCGTTTACGTACATCAGGAACTTCAGAGGGCCTATAACACTTCTTTGGGAACACCAGATACTATTTGTGTTTCACTCGATGACTTCCCGTCATTTACCAGGAACTAAGATCCTTCTGACAGGAAAAAAAAAAACTAATCCAGTCGCAAAACTGAGACGATACTCCATAGGTACCTAAATGGATTAGAAGTCGCTTGTGAGGACCGGTGTCGAAAGCCGTCTGTAAATCTAAAAATATGGATCAATTTGACGTCCCATGTCTATTGCACTCATTATTTCGTGAGGATAAAGAGGCAGTTGACTTTCACGAGAATGATAATTTCTGAATACGTGTTGTCTGTTTGTCAATAAATCGTTTTCTTCGACGTAGCTCATAATGTTCGAAAACAATATATGTTTCAAAATCCTACTGCAACTCGACGACAACGATATGGATCTATTTCTTTTCTTGGCTACTGGTGTGATCTGTGGAACTTTCCAGTCCTTAGCTACGGACCTTCCGACGAGCGAGATGTCGTACATGATTGCTAAACACGGAATTACAGTATCAGTACGCTCTGAAAGGAACCTCACTGATACAGGTTCTACACCGGAGGCCTTGTGTTCATTGATTTAAGTTGATTCGCTACACCTGGGATATCTACTTCAAGTTACTCATATTGGCAGTTATTGTTACCCGTAACATTTCCATTGCTATCGCGTTCTAGAGGTACTGCTTTCGTCTTGCCACTGGTGTACTTTACATATGACGAGAATCTCTTTGGGTTCTCTGCGTGACTTCGAGACAAAGTTTCATTGTAGAAGCTATTAAAAGCATCTCGCATTGAAGTTCGCGCTAAATTTAACATCTTCTGTAAATCTTCGCCAGTCTTGGGGATTTTTCGATTCTTTTAAATTTGGCATGCTCTTTTTCGTTTCTTCTGCAACAGTGTTCTTAATTGTTTTGTGTACCATGGTGGATCAATACCATCTCTTATTAATTTATCTGATATATATCTTTCAATTGCGTCGATACTATTTCACTAAACTCAAACTACAGCTGGTCTACACTTACACAGAGGGTGTGGAGACTGTCTCTAAGGAAAGCGTCAAGCGAATTTTTATTTGCTTTTGTAAATAGGCGTATTTTGGGTTTATTTTTGGTGGGTTTGGATGTTACAGTTTTAATCTCTCTGCAACAACCTTGTGGTCATTAATCCTTGTACCCCTCATGATGCTCCAAATCTGCTGAGGCTAATTTGTTGCAAAGAGATCAAGTATGTTTTCACAACCATTTACACCTCGAGTAGGCTCCTGAACTAAATACTGAAAATAGTTTTCTGAAAAAGCATTCAGAACGATTTCGGACGACGTTTTATGCCTACCACAGACTTTGTTTTCTCTGATTTATTGAGGTTAGATTGAAGTCATCACCAACTGTAATTATATGAATCTGGTACCTATTTAAAATGAGACTCAAGTTTTATTCGAACTTTTTTTATGTGAAGACAAGAAACACCGCTATGGCTGGAGAAAGTTTATTAAAAGCACGAACGGTTGCTTTTAGGCACATCCTTATACGATAAAAACTGGGTCTAGAATGGAAGTATTTTACATTTTTTTTCGTTTTATAGGGACTTCGTGAAAAATGTTACGTGGAGTAGAATAGACCCACACATTAGGTACTGCATCTATAATATTATATAATGCTTTTCTTGAAGCCTATCCCTGTCCTTCGCACCACTGATAAACACAAAACCCGCTTGCAATATTTGTCAACAAGATAAGACGTGTGCCGCAAAAAAAAAAAAAAAAAAAAAAAAAAAAAAAAAAAAAAAAAAAAAAAAAAAAAAAAAAATGTATTTAGTGCGGAGAGAGAGAGTAAAATAATCAATTCAAACCGTGCGAAATTTTATATAAGCACCAATAAAAGCATACCACAATGTCAGGTGGAGGCGATTTGAACTCGGCCATAAGGAACTACGAACTAGCCTAAGCCCTATGCAAGCAGCCACGAGGAAAACACCCCGCCGCTCTTTGTGGCCGAGCGGTTCTAGGCGCATCAGTCTGGAACCACGCAACCGCTACGGTCGCAGGTTCGAATCCTGCCTCGGGCATGGATGTGTGTGATGTCCTTAGGTAAGTTAGGTTTAAGTAGTTCTAAGTTCTAGGGGACTGATGACCTCAGATGTTAAGTCCCATAGTGCTCAGAGCCATGTGTGTGTGTGGAAACACCCCAGTGACATGGGGCTAGACAAAGTGAAGCTACTGCAGTGACTGGCCAAACGTGAAAGAGGGGGAGATTCTGTACATGAAACAAATTACATTTTAATTCTGAAATCGATATAAAACATGGACGATGCGTAGATAGAAAACTAATGCCTTTAATCCCGTACGATATAGACGACCAATATTTAAATGTATTGTATTCCCCGTGATGTGAGAACCAATGGAGAATTTATAAACAGTAAAAGTTTTTACTCGCAGCAAAATACGTTGTCGGAAATTGGAACAATAGGCTACCTGGAAAGGCAGTGTTTCAACTGTTCTACAAGTGTACCATCTGAGTCGAGGGTGGGGAGGTTCGGTAAAAGGTACCAGTTATTAACTTATTCCTGTTGTCAAATATAACGTCTACCCATACTAAATCGCAGAGTTCAAGAATGAATCGCGGTTCTGCACTATCCACAAAGAACAACACTTGTGTGTGAGATAGCGAACTAGAGAGAGGTCCAATGTTACAATGATCTGTGGAGGCACAGCGGTGTTATTCCCAACGTCACTGTGTGGGGAGGCATAAGATACGACTTCAGGTCTCGCCTGGTGATGACTGAGGGAGCTCTGACAGCATTATGGTACATCTTGCGTCCTCAGCTGTTACGTCCCGTGCTGCATTACCATGGCGCAATTTTTCAGCTGGACGACGCTCTTCCACATATGGGATGTATCTTTATGAACAGTCTGTGTGACTTTGAGGTAATCCCACTGCCATTAACATTCCACAGGGCTTGTGTGGGACAAGCTCAGGCGTCAACTGCCACCTCGTGCCGTTTCCCCTGATACCAAGGACACCTTGACTCAGGAGAGAATACGACAGCTTAATGATGACCTTCCCTTCAGTGCATGCATCCAGGCCATACGTAGGTGCAACGCCATACTGTCAAAAGGCTTGTTTCTACGTCTGAAAGAAATGTCATTACAAATTATGTGGCAGTCGCTCTAAACACACGCTGTATCGGTCGTGAGAGTCAATTACGTTTGAGAATGGACTTGGTAAATTGAAATAGATCAAGACCGTCTTTAATGCTATAAAGATGTCATTATGGACACCTCACTCAGTTTGAACGAGGTTGTGTAATAGGGCTATGAGAAGTTGGATGTCCCTTCTACGATACTGGAGGAAGACTTCGCAGGAATGTGACTGCTGCACATAATTGCTGGCAGCGGTGGTCACGGGAATATACTGTTACAAGAAGAACGATCTCCGGACTGTTACGTGACATTGCCGAGAGGAAAGACCATCGTGTTGAGTGTACGACTCTTGCGCACCATACTGCATCTGTAGCAGCAATTTGAGCAGCAGTTGGTACCACAGTGGTACGACGAACGGTTTCAAATCGGTTACTTCAATGACAGCTTCGTGGCAGACACCTCTGGCGTGCATTCCACTGACCGCAGACCACCACCACTTACGGCTTCAGTGGTGTCAAGCGAGAGCTCATTGGACGGTAGGGTAGAGACCTGTTGTGTTTTCTGATACAAGCTGTTTTTGTCTCGGTACTAATGATGGCCGTGTGTTGGTTAGAAGGAGAACACTTGAGGACCTGCACCTAACTTCCCTGAATGCTGGACACACTTTACCTACACCTGGAGATACGGTTTGGATGGTCATTATGTATGGTAGCAGGAACACTCCCGTGTTCATACCACGCGGCCAGACTGTAAAATTGGACGTCAACGTGGTGATCCACCTGATGTGCTACCATTAAAGAACACCATTTCAAGAGGTGTTTTCCAGCAATAAAACTATCGCCCACTTGTCGCAGTTGTAACCCAACATGCTCTACGGAATGTCGACACATTACGTTGTCCTGAACGATCACCAAATCTGTCTCCAGTCGCGCACGTATGGGGCGTACTCGGATGACAACTCCACTGTCATTCGCAAACATCATTCATTAACCATCCCTCTATTTACCGACCAAATACAACAGGCATGGAATTCCGTCCCAAAAACTGACATCTCGCGCCTGTACAACATTATGCCTACAAGTCTGTATATTTGCATTCAACATTGTGGCGGCTACAGAAGTTATTAATGTACCAGCGTTACACATTTTCAATGGTTTGTCTCACGCTTATATGACCTTATGGTATTTCAGTGTTAATCGCTTAATTATGTTGCCTAGACGAATGTATCCCCAAAATCTCATTGTTGTTGTTGTTTTGGTCTTCAGTCCTGAGACTGGTTTGATGCAGCTCTCCATGATACTCTATCCTGTGCAAGCTTCTTCATCTCCCAGTACCTACTGCAACCTACATCCTTCTGAATCTGCTTAGTGTATTCATCTCTTGGTCTCCCTCTACGATTTTTACCCTCCACGCTGCCCTCCAATACTAAATTGGTGATCCCTCGATGCCTCAGAACAAGCCCTACCAACCGATCCCTTCTTCTAGTCAAGTTGTGCCACGAGGTCCTCTTCTCCCCAATTCTATTCAATACTTCCTCATTAGTTATGTGATCAACCCATCTAATCTAAAGCATTCTTCTGTAGCACCACATTTCGAAAGCTTCTATTCTCTTCTTGTCTAAGCTGTTTATTATCCACGTTTCACTTCCATACATGGCTACACTCCATACAAATACTTTCAGAAACGACTTCCTGACATTTAAATCTATACTCGATGTTAACAAATTTCTCTTCTTCAGAAACTCTTTCCTTGCCATTGCCAGTCTACATTTTATATCCTCTCTACTTCGACCATCATCAGTTATTTTGCTCCCCAAATAGCAAAACTCCTTTACTACTTTAAGTGTCTCATTTCCTAATCTAATTCCCTCAGCATCACCCGATTTAAATCGACTACATTCCATTATCCTCGCTTTGCTTTTGTTGATGTTCATCATCCTTTCAAGACACTGTCCATTCCGTTCAGCTGCTCTTCCAAGACCTTTCCTGTCTCTGACAGAATTACAATGTCATCGGCGAACCTCAAAGTTTTTATTTCTTCTCCATGGATTTTAATACCTACTCTGAACTTTTCTTTTGTTTCCTTTATTGCTTGCTCAATATACAGATTGAATAAGATCGGGGATAGGTTACAACCCTGTATCACTCTCTTCCCAACCACTGCTTCCCTTTCATACCCCTCGACTCTTATAACTGCCATCTGCTTTCTGTACAAATTGTAAATAGCCTTTCCCTCTCTGTATTTTACCCCTGCCACCTTCAGAATTTGAAACAGTGTTCCAATCTACATTGTCAAAAGCTTTCTCTAAGTCTAAAAATGCTAGAAACGTAGGTTTGCCTTTCCTTAATCTTTCTTCTAAGATAAGTCGTAGGGTCAGTATTGCCTCACGTGTTCCAACATTTCTACGGAATCCAAACTGATCTTCCCCGTGGTCGGCTTCTATCAGTGTTTCCATTCGTCTGTAAAGAATTCGCGCTAGTATTTTGCAGCTGTGACTTATTAAACTGATTGTTACGTAATTTTCACATCTGTCAACACCTGCTTTCTTTGGGATTGGGGTTATTATATTCTTCTTGAAGTCTGAGGGTATTTCGCCTGTCTTATACATCTTGCTCACCAGATGGTAGAGTTTTGTCAGGACTGGCTCTCCCAAGGTTGTTAGTAGTTCTAATGGAATGTTGTCTACTTACGTCTTTCAGTGCTCTGTCAAATTCTTCACGCGATATCATATGTCCCATTTCATCTTCATCTACATCATCTGCCATTTCCATAATATTGTCCTCAAGTACATTGCACTTGTATAGGCCCTCTATATACTCCTTCCACCTTTCTGCTCTCCCTTCTTTGCTTAGAACTGGGTTTCCATCTGAGTTCTTGATATTCATACAAGTGGTTCTCCTTTCTCCAAAGGTCTCTATAATTTTCCTGTAGGCAGTATCTATCTTACCCCTAGTGAGATAAGCCTCTACATCCTTACATTTGTCCTGTAGCCATACCTGCTTAGCCGTTTTGCACTTCCTGTCGATCTCATTTTTAAGACGTTTGTAATCCTTTTTGCCTGCTTCATTTAGTGCATTTTTATATTTTCTCATTTCATCAATTAAATTCAATATTTCTTCTGTTAGCCAAGGGTTTCTACTAGCCCTCGTCTTTTTACCTATTTGATCCTCTGCTGCCTTCACTATTTCATCCCTCAATGCTACCCATTTTTCTTCTACTGTATTTCTTTCCCCCATTCCTGTCAATTGTTCCCTTATGCTCTCCCTGAAACTCGGTACAATCTCTGGTTCTTTCAGTTTATCCAGGTCCCATCTTCTTAAACTCCCACCTTTTTTGCAGTTTCCACAGTTTTAATCTACAGTTCATAACCAATAGATTGTGATCAGAGTCCACATCTGCCCCTGGAAATGTCTTACAATTTAAAACCTGGTTCCTAAATCTCTGTCTTACCATTATATAATCTATCTGATACCTTTTAGTATCTCCAGGGTTCTCCCATGTACACATCCTTCTTTCATGACTCTTAAACCAAGTATTAGCTATGATTAAGTTATGCTCTGCGCAAAATTCTACCAGACGGCTTCCTCTTTCATTTCTCTCACCCAATCCGTATTCACCTACTAAGTTGCCTTCTCTCCCTTTTCCTAATGTCGAATTCCAGTCACCCATGACTATTAAATTTTCGTTTCCCTTCACTACCTGAATAATTTCTTTTATCTCATCATACATTTCAATAATTTCTTCGTCAACTGCGGAGCTTGTTGGCACATAAACTTGTACTACTGTAGTAGGCGTGGGCTTCGTGTCTATCTTGGCCACAATAATGCGTTCACTATGCTGTTTGTAGTAGCTTACCCGTACACCTATTTTTTTATTCATTATTAAACCTACTCCTGCATTACCCCTATTTGATTGTGTATTTATAACCCTGTAGTCACCTGACCAGAAGTCTTGTTCCTCCTGCCACCGAACTTCACTAATTCCCACTATATCTAACTTTAACCTGTCCATTACCCTTTTTAAATTTTATAACCTACCTGCCCCATTAAGCGATCTGATATTCCACGCTCCGATCCGTAGAACGCCAGTTTTCTTTCTCCTGATAACAACGTCCTCTTGAGTAGTCCCCGCCCGGAGATCCGAATGGGGGACTATTTTACCTCGGGATGCTTTACCCAAGAGAACGCCATCATCATTTAACCATACAGTAAAGCTGCATGCCCTCGGGAAACATTACGGCTGTAGTTTCCCCTTTCTTTCAGCCGTTCGCGGTACCAGCACAGCAAGGCCGTTTTGGTTAGTGTTACAAGGCCAGACCAGTCAATCATCCAGACTGTTGCCCCTGAAACTACTGAAAAGGCTGCTGCCCCTCTTCAGGAACCACACGTTTGTCTGGCCTCTCAACAGATACCCCTCCATTGTGGCTGCACCTACGGTACGGCTACCTGTGTCGCTGAGGCACGCAAGCCTCCCCACCAACGGCAAGGTCCATGGTTCGTGGGGAGAGGAAAAAATCTCATTACTGTACATTATTTTCTGCTATTGCGATTTTTTATTTCGTCAGTGTAGGTAGAGAGTTTATGTAAAGAGGAGACTAAGCACTAATATCTGTATACCAGAAAGCCACTATCTGTACGCGCACCTGAAATGGAGCCCTGAAACTACGATAATTACTTAATTGTTTATTTTCAAATTAAATACATCGTACGCAGTATGAATGATACAAAAAGACCATTCCATTTCCCACCTTGGCTATAGTAAATTCAATGCGATATATATATATATATATATATATATATATATATATATATGTATCACATGTTCGAGTGATTTCGGTGATGTTCCGTTTGCCACCCCTATCGTCATAATTTACACCGTAGCTGTACCCAGATATGGGCATATCATTTAAATGTGTAACAGGGTGGCGATGTAAAATTGCAGGTACCTGAAAATGGCGCATTACTAAATTCATCTGTTTGTGTGTTTCAAATAACAGCGACTGTATGACAGCCAAGTTAGATCTTAGAGTGGTCTATTAATAAATCTATAGCTGTAGCACCCGATGATGAAAAACACACGTTACGAGAACAGCATTAACACAATATGTAGTGCCCGTACAAGCTATAACTCACGAACTGGCATTTGAGAATGAACATTTTCTTAATGAAACGTAATAATTATCAATGGTCATAAAAAATAATTGTTATCTGAAAAATCCCAACGAAAATAAATGTAATAAGAAGATTATGTATCAAATGTAATATAGCGATACGTTTTAGAGCAATTACAGGGCGCAATTCGTATCAGTGCAGACATTTTCATTAGTGACTGAGGACTGTCTACTGAACAGCATTACATCTGTATTAACTTCGTTTCCAAACGAATAATTATTGTTATTAGGTTGGCTGTTGCCTCCAGGTAAATATGGAAAGAGGGAGCTTTTAATGCTTGTTTTCTCCTAGGCAGCACGTCAGGTGTTAAAATGCGGACACGTGGACGCAAAATGTTTGGCCTAGATTGACACTTCTGGTCCACTTCGTGATGCTGCTACGACCTTGCAGAAAACGCCGTAAATTTGATGTCTTGTTGGTGGGAAGACTATTCAACCCAGAGAAAAAACAATCAATTCAGTGACACGTGTAGCTGTTTAGGTACCACATACAGCAATACCTGCACTTATTTCCGTACAACCCGTAATCTGGAAAATTTACGTAATTTCGAGCCTTAGTAGACTTACTAATTAATTATAAATCCCCTATGACTAGTGAACAAAGTCTAACCATTAAGACTAGTTGAAATTACGTTAAAGATTTTTTAAATCAGTAAGCAATTATTGTATTCCACTGAAATATTTGGAGTAGCAGATTGACTATACTGAGTATCACAAGAGGAATAGTTAATATTCCGGGTAGGACACGAACGATCTTTGGAAACAAAAAAGTCTAGCAAACATGGGGCTAAAATACGTACCTTAAGAGAGCACTTCATGACATTCGGTACTCTGAAACCTCTTCTACTGCATGTTCTTTGTTTTCCGTATTTTGGGAAGAGGTATAATGGAGTAAAACGAGAAAAATGGTGTCTAGTAAACATATGTTACAAAATGCATACCCCAAGAGCTATGAGCAGTTGTTCAGTAGAATAGATGTGTGTAGGGCAGGCGCTAAGGTCATTGGTCTTCGTTGGTCCTGGCAGGTATCCTTCAAAGATAATAGTCATGAAGTAATTCCATTTCCTTGGTGGTTCCGTTTATTAATTATTATTGACTTCTCGACCATTTCGAAGTCTGGCATA
Source organism: Schistocerca americana (assembly GCF_021461395.2). Lineage (NCBI taxonomy): Eukaryota > Metazoa > Arthropoda > Insecta > Orthoptera > Acrididae > Schistocerca > Schistocerca americana. The sequence goes on along the minus strand of NC_060124.1, from coordinate 436,832,640 downwards.
TTAAAAATATAATTATCGAGTTGAACTTTGTAATACTCGATCTGTTTCATGGCAATTGCGTTAATGATTTTCGATAACTATGGCCTGCACGAGTAATTTTCCTATTTTCACCTCGGAGAACGTGTTTGTTTGGAAAATGAACTCAAATACCTTAAAGATAAAGTGGCTCGACGAACATTTTTTTCATTCTGTTATTTTCTAATGTGTGACAGCCTGCTGAACTATTTTCATATTGTAAACTATTAAAAAGCTTTATTCTGATTAGTTTTGTGGTGTATGTGGCCACCCTTACGCTAATATCAGATGTTTGTTATTTACATCTCTATCTGGACAAACTTGAGGAGATGAATGTAGCAAGCGTAGTGGCCTCAAGAGGGACAATCGGGTCAGCCTTGTCAGAACTTTTTTAGTGTCCGTTCCACTTCTCTCCACAAGGGTCAGCATCAGATTAGACTGACGCTCTGCACATATCGCTGACTTCTCCTCCTCTCCAACGCCGACAATAAACTTTCAGCGGTCTACGAGAAACTTGCGTGATGCGGGACAATTTTTTGCCAGCTCTGCGAATCTCAGACAAGCATTTAGGTTGTCTTACATTATTTGCACTGTAGGTAGTCTATTGGCACGCCAGAGACAGACGTGTAGACTCTGCTTATGCAGAACCTACGCTCCCTCTCCAAACGCAGTTATGGTTTTTGAAAACTTATCTTTATGAAATCTTCTCGCTTTTCTGTCTGTAAGATCATCTCATTCGTGTGGCTCAGTTACAGTATTACCACGCTCACTTTCCTCATTTTCCTTGATAAAATGTCTATGGGTGGACATTGCGATAAGATCTATTAGTTCTAATTTCTTTCATCTGTGTACTTTCTTTCTATTATATCGGAGGGAAAGCGATACTGACGGACCGAAGGCCACATTATCGTTTAGAACCATCACTTATGGAATGCTCTTTTTAACACAAAATTTTAACGGTAAGTTATGTAGTACTTAATGTGCTAAAGTAAGCTACGCTTGAGTCGTGTAGGCAGCAGCGGTCTTCAGCGTTACGAGAGAGAAAAGGGATATGTGGCAGACTCTTTGTGGATTACACTGCTTGCTGGTAATTGGTAATTCATAGGGAATCATTGACAAGCTTTTGAGGGTCGTGTATTTCCGCTGATGGTTCTGGGAAAGGACGCCAGTCGTGCGTGCTTTGATTGTTTGATCGGTCGCAGCATTATGTGATGTGGTCGCTGCCCTCTGATCACTCTTTGCCCGTCGGACTGGGATTTCTGACAGCCGGTACGCCGGGACCCTGCAGCCGCCTTCTGCCTATTAATGTGTTCAGGCTGCTTATGGATTTCACCTGGCTCTCTACATTTCACATACACGTATTCACGACTCCTTTCTCTCAACGATATCTATTCAGCAGCCTCTCAGATGGTTTACAAACCTGAAGGAAAACAACTCACCAGACGCAGAGGGTATTCAAATTAATCGATAGATATTTACGAATTTTACTGGGTGCTTATAATTAAAGTGCAGCTACTCACAGAGATCCAGTATGGTATGTAACTATCGAATGGCAACGAGACTTGGCATGTATGCCAATGTGTTAATGCAGAACCGGTATACACTGAAAAAAATTAGTTCTAGTTTTGGCCCGAGGTGCAAATCTGACACTTTACCTTCTTTGTATCACAATGTGACAAGCCGTAACCGGAATGAACGATATGGTTATAGAAAAGAGAGACCGTGGCGCCGTACACTATTTTTATGACGGTATAACAGCAACGCTTTCATTTGACTTGCTGTAAGATGAGTGAGCGGTATGGCTTTCGAGAAGAGAGATTGTGAACTGCTAGTGAAACTGTTTCATGTGCATGGCAGCGATTACAGAGTTGCACTGAGAGAATATCGGTGACTGAAAGGACAGAGGACAGGCCCGATATCAGTAAATAGTTCAAAAAAAGATGATACTGAAATTCGAAAATACAGGTTTGCTTTGTGTGGCACCTCGAAGAGGAGGGCGTCCTGTCACGGTGGAAGTTGTTGACGAGGTTTCTGTTGCTATAACTGCCATGCTGCACGTGCACAGCCGGCTGCGGTGGCCGAGCGGTTCTAGGCGCTTCAGTCCGGAACCGCGCGACTGCTACGATCGCACGTTCGAATCCTGCCTCGGGCATGAATGTGCGTGATGTCCTTAGGTTAGTTAGGTTTATGTAGTTCTAAGTTCTAGGGGACTGATGACCTCAGATGTTAAGTCCCATAGTGCTCAGAGCCATTTGAACCATTTTTTTTTTTTTTTTTTTTTTTTTTTTTTTTGTTACACGTGCGCCAGGTAATGCTAGTGCTCGTGTAGTGTCATGAGAACTGTACATCCATTGGAAAGTTTTGCAGTCTGTTTCACACTGGTACCAGTACAAGATCCAGATAATGTAGTAACTGAAACCTCATGATCCACGCAACGTTCTGAATTTGCTCTTCTGTTTCTGGGATGGATCGAAGTTGATGACATGTGGCCAAGCAACATTCTATGGAATAATGAGGCACATTTTACACTACAGGGTGCAGCGAATGCACAGAACTACCGAATTTAGTGTGCTTCTAAAAGGCTTGTTACGCACAAAGAACCATTACATTCAGCGTATGACTGTGTGGTGTCCATTCAGAAGCACCTTTATTCTCGGTCCGTTCTTCTTTGAAGAGAATACAACCAGAGGGCCTGACAGGTGTAGCGTGACGTCTACACGTTATCGAGACTTCCTTGCACAGCATTTACTCCCTATTTGGACGTGGAAAACAATGTTTTCATACACGATGGGGCAAAATTTCTCGTGACAATCGCCCAGTGTCTTGATGCAACTTTCCACGAACGTGTCATCTTCAGAGGTTTTCAGATACATGGCCTACAGGATCATTTAGTTTCAATCCATGTGACCTTTTGGGTGTGGGAATATCAAAAAGAATACGTTTACCAGGAAAACGTTCTGTCCTTGCCTGATCTGAAGGCCAGTGTGCAGGAACTCTTGCCTCACATTCCACCGGAACTGCCGTGAACAATTGTTAGTCACTTCGTTTTACGGATGCAGCGTCTCTTCGACGTCTCCGGTGTTTATATTGAAAAAATTATGTGAGGGACTAATAATAAAATCAACATTATGATTTATTCTTTCTTGTTTGGCCTTTTCTGCCGTAGTCTATTTCCTAGGAAAATATTTCTCTACGCCTTTCTCGCATTCACAGCGGCAGATTCGCATCTGGTGGCCAAAAGCGAAACAAAATTTTTTTTCCAGAGTATCGCTTTCTACATTTTCGCTTTTCACGAAATAAAACTACTAACTGTATTCGTGATACATTTTTCAAGCAGTATTCAATTATACCACTGAATGTACCATTAAATCTTTGACTTTGTACAACACACATTTAGGAGATGTGACATCATAAACTCTGAAATGCCTGAAACACTGGCGCATTATGGGCGATGTTGTAATCTATTATTCCTTTACTATTAACTCTGTTTGCAACAGATTTGGCAAACATTATCCACATATACCACTCGATGTATGAACAAAATAATATCATTGTACGATACATAGTTCAGAAGATATGACGTCATAAACATTGAGCTGCAATTATTAGGGACACAAAGCTGAAGGGCGAAATTCGCTAGAGATACAGGTCAAATATGTATACAATTATGTATTAATTATGTTAAAAATGTGTGACATGTGCGTATGCGGGCAAAGCCACGGGTAGGAAACTTATACTAAACCTCTTGGATGGATTTCAACCAAACTTGGTGAATATCTCACTTACATTCTGGAAAGAGAAACAGCGGCGCTAAAAACTAGCAACCTACTGTTGGGATGGAGAGAGAAGGAGGAGGATTAGTTGGACAGAGAAAGGGAAGGACATGGACACAGAAAGGACAGATGATGGACAGAAGATGGACAGAGAGAGGGGAGGAGGGGGTGGAAGAGATTGCTGGAGAGGAGGAAACGGAGGAAGAAATGGAAACTCAGGAAGTGTTAATAATCTCGGAACAGAGGGAGTCTTACGTTCTCATGTCCCTGGAAGACTTGCGAGAGGGTTTCAGAGAAAACGTAACGATATGTCCAGCCAGAGTCATATAGACTAACGCACAGGCCTATGAATTACAGCTGTTGTTAGGGAATTCTGAAACGACAGAGTGCAAGACAGAAGTTCTGGCCTCACAAACGCTTCTCCAGACATTGGGACCGTTCTGGATTTACTCAGTTTCTTTACCGAAAGTGTTAGTCATGAAATGTTACGATGCTTGAATTGACATGAGAGGAGCAGGTACACAAAGAGAGTGCAGAAGGAGATTGACTGATAGTGATTGGAGATTGGAATAAATACATAAGCGGGCAGGGCCGGGCCCTCAGCTAGTTTTGAAATAAAATAATCGGCAGAAATACCTTTTTTATTTAAACTTCTATAGAATCAGCCGTGCAACGTATAGTGACGCTTCATTATAAAAATATACATTTCAGTTTATACGAAGGACAAAATTAAGAGTTGTACAGAATTACAGACCGATACTTTAATGTCTCCCTAAGTAACGCGACATTCTGCTCGAGGAATACTATTCACAAAATTTAAAGGACAGCCATTTAAAAGTGACTGCAGAACGATTCTACTGTGGTCAGCATAAATTTCGGGTAATGCTCATGAAGACAGAACTAAGATACCTAAATTAGGGCCGGCCGCGGTGGTCTCGCGGTTCTAGGCGCGCAGTCAGGAACCGTGTGACTGCTACGGTCGCAGGTTCGAATCCTGCTTCGGGCATGGATGTGTGTGATGTCCTTAGGTTAGTTAGGTTTAAGTAGTTCTAAGTTCTAGGGGACTGATGACCACAGCAGTTGAGTCCCATAGTGCTCAGAGCCATTTGAGCCTAAATTAGGGCTCATACGGAGGCATATTGACAGTCGTTTCTTCCTCGCTCTGTTTGCAAGTGTAAAGGGAAAGGGAAGGAGAGTGTCCTCCTCTACAAACCGTATAGTGGCTTGCGTAGTATGCACGTACATGTAGAAGTAGATTACAGGCCCCTACAACATCCTATAAGCTCGAACATCATAAGCTTGCTAAAAATAAAAAGAAATCGTCTCCAAAGAGATAAAAAGAGAGTGATAAACAAGATGCAACCACACATTGAATAATGAAAACCGTGTGATATGCTCCAAGATATTTTCATTGAAAGAACCCAAAAAATTACGCTAGGTGGTGAATTTTTAATGAAAGCGAATGTACTGTCAGGTGTACACAATATACAGTACACAAACGATTTGGTAGAACGACCAACACTAAAAGATTGTCGCCACATGTTAGTGAGTACACGCAGAAAGACTCAGAATGCAATTCCTGTCGACCTAATGAAATGCGTTTAGCTGTAATTGTGAATAAATATTGGGTACTGTACATAAGAAAGAGAAGGAGCGCGATAATGTCCCATTACAAGTTTTAGTGGGAAACGCTCAGAGCCTGTCATATCGTTTCGATATCTAGGGGATGTGCTAAGAAATGGTGAGTTCAATAGTAAGAAAGTGGTACTTACATCTGTTGCGGGATTCGGAAAATACACCATTCATTTGTAAAGCAAAATAGTATAGCAGCAGTTACGCCTAATTCTAGAGTGTTTCCAAATAGGCAAAACTGTGTCGCACAGAGAAGTGTATTTAGTTTCATAGTAAGATCTGGTAAGACCAGAAGGAAGTTGGTATAGCACCTCAGTATCACCTAGCAAACAAAGTACAAGCAGGAGGAATACCACACTAGCTTGTGAGTGAAGAGTTTGCAGCAAATGGAACACAGTATGCCATTCTCAACAGAAACAAATTTCGGACTTAAAAATAATGTGAGATGTACATCAAGGGTGATTTACAGTACCATTACAGTCAATGTACAGGGTAGGCAACTAAGACGGGTCACCTCAAATATGGTCAGAATGAATAAATATATCGAGTTCTGATGTTTCCCAAGTTGTAGCAGGTAATATGGTGAATCGCCTGGAATTCCCAAGTAATTTTTGTTTCTTATAGTCGCCGAATTACCGTAAGACACCGACCATTTTTTCTAAAGGAACGTTTACTTTTTCTGTGGCATTTGAAAGAAGTCTAGAAGAGAACTTCAGTGACACAAAATGCACGGGACTTTATCAAATAGTATCAAGTAAACAGTCCCGTAAACCAGGAGGAGGGGTTTCAGGAACGTCTGCGCTATTAAATCAGATGTAAGCAAATAGAAAACTCAGGTATGGTTCTTGTGTTTGTCTGTGTGCTTGAAGGCCGTCAGTCTGTGTTCTGCTGGTGTAACATTCATACAACTTACTCGTAAAGCTATTGAGACGTTAGAGCTGTATACGACAGGCGAAATAGTGAATATCATTTGTGGCGAATGTCGCCAAACTATAGGAGCAGCGGTGTGGCTATAACTTGCAGAGCAGCCTTATCGTGCCAAGCACTCACGATCTGTTCTTACGAACATTATGAAAAAAAAAGACGTTCTAGAAACTGGAAGTGTGGAGAATAAAATACGACAAGGAAAAAGAAGAGCAACTGATGAAAGAAATGAAAAGAAGAGCAACAGATAAAAGAAGTGAAAACACTTTAGCAGCAGTAACACGCAATACAGATGTCACTAAGAGGCATCTTTCCCTAAATCGCCCCAGGGAAATGCCTGAATGGTTCCTTTGAAAGAGCCAACCGACTTCCTTCCCAGTCCTTCCCTAATCCGATGAGACCAATGAACTCGCTGTCTGATCTCCTTCCCCAATAGAACCCTACCCATTCCTGTCAGAAACAACTAAGAGGCATCTTGAAAGTGCGATAGGGCTCAAACAAACGAAAGCTCTGTGAGCACTGCACTGCATAGCATTTCACCCTCTTCGCGTTTCGCTGAGTCTGCTGCTTCATGGCAATTACTTCCAAAATTGATTACAGTCCTCCGAATGTTATCTACATAAAGTGAGAAATGATGCAACACATCTATGGAAAATTTTGTTTAAGGAAGAAGCGTCGTCTACAAACCACGAGGAAGTCATTCTTCGCAGTGAGGACGTTATCCGCAGAAGTGACGAGAAAAAGAATATGTGGAAATTTCTGACAAGGGAGTGGATAATAGGGCGTATATTTGGGCATCATGGAACAACTTCCATGGAGCTTCAAGGAGTTGTAAAGGGTAAAAGGTCCAGTAAAAGACAGGCATTGGAATATGTACCGTCCGTCCAAAATATTCCGAGACTGATTTTATTCCTGGAATATAAGCGACGTCACTCAGTAACTACTGTGGCAGCCTAAACTAACAACTGTAAAAAACAGACGCATGTTCGACCAGTCAGCTGCGAACAGGCAGTGTTAAGTAATGAACGTGTGGCCATGTTGTGTCAATACTGTTGTGTTGCAAGTCACAGTTGAGTAACATCTCTAAATCAAATATTCAGTACATTCTCTAGAATCTTTCGAAGAAGGGAAAAGTGTGTGCAACATTTGTACTGCATGTCCTGACTTCTGACCAAAACCAACAGCGTTTTGATACCTGGCGTGACTTGGGTGTAACGCAAAGCCAGGGCAGTTCTTTTCTGGAAAAAATTAGCGTACGTAATGAGTCATGGTATTATCAATATGAAACTGCTACAAACCGGCAAAACACCTAAATTCATATGAAGGTTCGATGTTTTGACGACGTAAAGAATTCAAGTCAATAAGCCGCGCAAGTTGAAGTACATCCCAAGGATGAAGAGTTTCAAAAAAAATGGCTCTGAGCACTATGGGACTCAACTGCGGTCTTGCGGTTCCAGACTGCAGCGCCTTTAACCGCACGGCCACTTCGTCCGGCGAAGAGTTTCACATATTTGTATGAATGTTCTGTGCATTGTACTCAACTGGAACGAGTGAATTCGAGCAAATAATTGAGAAGACTTGGTGAAACGGCTAGTATGAGATGGAGAGGTTGGCACAGTGGAGTTTCGTAACGGGCAGCGTCAGAATGACGACCCAAAAGTAAGGGTTAGAGGAAGGGGGTAGGAGGTAGGGGGCAAATATTGCAATCGTATGACGTTCTACATAAAACTACGCACAAAGCTTTCAGCTAACAGAGCCCCCGAGTGACAAGTGCCCAGTTTAGGGTCAACCCTACACTCCATTGATCGCTTACTTCTAGGTCATGCAGTAAGTACAGTAGAAGTCCTGCACTAGTAATGATTGTGCATCTAGCCAGACGGAAATTTCCAGTTTGGTAATTCCTTGTCTTAATTGAGTCGAGACATTTGTTTACGCAAGGATTGTGCAAATAAGTGTACAGCTGTATCACATAGGGGACGGATAATTTCTTCAACGTGCAACGCTAAACGCTGCTCGCAGCAGAACCGCGGTACACAGACGTTAGCGCTGTCCAGAGGCGCTACGTCGATTAGTGGCGGAGATCGATAGTCGGCGGCAGTAATTTGTTTCTGGCGGCCCCGTGTCGCTGTCATCGGTAAACGGGGCGGACGCAAACACAAACACATTTGGCCAAATTGGTGGGCGGTTGCTAATTCCTGGCGGAATACGAATTAAATGCGGGGAGGTGCGGGGTGCGTGCAACAACACCACCGCCAGAGCCGGCCGAAGACAATCGATTGCGAGTCGCGGTTGAAACATGGCCCCCATCAGCCCCGTGCGATCCTCCGGGGCCTGTTCGAATCCGATACTGGTGGTGCGGAAGGAGGGGCTACATCGCCATTACAGCTGCGCTAGGGTGAGCGCATGTTGTAGGAGAAACTATTTCCTATAGTTCGAGAATAGAGAATGTTCACAGTAGCGGCGTGCAAGAGTGACAATTTTAGCAGAAGTCTGTCCCTGACAATTTTTTTTTTTTAATTTAGGGAAGTTGAATGACATCTGCAACATCATTTTAATCCTATGCTGACTTTCTTGCCTAAGCAGCATGTATGAAGATAAGTCAAAAATTATCCGCAGTGTTGACATACCCCTTCTTCATACTGACCTCTGTCCTCGCTTATTTTATTTCTATGATATTGTGACCCTAGTATGAAAATTTGGTCCTATTTCCTCCATATGTCTATCGTTTATTGCACGTAGGTCATTCCCATTCCATTACACGTTTGCACGAAATAGAAACAACGCGCGGTGGTCCGGTTTTTGTGTTCCTAAGGTGTATCAAGTGCCGCAGTCCATCAGACGTTCGGAACATACAAAACGGATGACTACGAATGGACTGCAAAATTCAAAAATGGTCGTACAATTGTTGTGTATGTTGAAGGGGCTGGACGACGCTCCACTGCCACAAATGATGACAACAATTAGCGTGTCACATGACGTAGTTCTGATAGCGAGACGAGTGACTATTGATATGGCACGTCATTTGCGAATTAGCCGTTTCTGTGCCCACAGAATCATCCAAAACGCGCCTGGATTTCTAACAGTGTTGCATACGTAAACCTCTTGGACAGCTGCCAAAAACATTTGGATTGCTATTGTAACGAATGTGGGAAACACAATTGCACACCATGAAAACTGATGCTTACCCTTTTTGGGGGGAGAGGGGCGGGGGAGGGGGCGGGGAGGGAGGGAGGGTGTCGCACGAGGCCCAATAATGGAAAATTACCAGGAGAGTGTCACCAAAATAAATGCGCGTGTTACACTGAGATTCTTACTAACAGGCTGAAGCCTGCAATTCGAAGCAAACGCCGAGGACTACTGTCGAAAGTTGTTGCGTAGCTTCACGACAATACCCGCCCACATACCGCTGCCCCACTGTTGAAACGCTCCGGTGTGAGATCATATGGGACTTAACTGCTAAGGTCATCAGTCCCTAAGCTTACACACTACTTAACCTAAATTATCCTAAGGACAAACACACACACACACACACACACATACACACACACACACACACATGCCCGAGGGAGGACTCGAACCTCCGCCGGGACCAGCCGCACAGTCCATGACTGCAGCGCCCAAGACCGCTCGGCTAATCCCGCGCGGCTTGAAACGCTCCGGAAACCCAAGTTTAAAATAATGGCTCATCCTCCGTATAATCCTCATCTTGCCCTTTCGGACTACTGTCTGTTTGGCCCACTCACAGAGGCATTAAGGGGTAGTTGTTCACCTCGGATCAGAACGACTCCGTGCATGCGTGACTCGTTGCTCAGCCCAAAAGCCTTTTTCTTTCTAAGGTCACCAGGAAGCTTATTCAGAGGTAATGAGGAAGATTGTTCAATGATGGACCAAGCGGGCCGTAAAGCAAGGGGACTATAGTAAAAAATGATGTTAACGAATTTCTCCTATTTGTATTGCAATAAAAAGTATAGCTACAACGCGGGAAATTTTTGTCTTATCCTTGTATGATTGCCTTCCTATTATTATGACAACCAACCACTTGTTAAGGAGTGTTATGTTTTCTTTTGCTTGTGGATGATCGGATGGCTCTACCATTTCCGGATCCGCAAACTGTTCCACAGTACTGACAGATGTTAACATCAACCACTGCATGCCATCGAGTGTTCATACGTTCATTCATGCTTGGCACTTATCCACTTCATGTTATCGACGTGCTTGTTCGAAGTGCCATGAGCCTTCACGAACAAGTCAACGCCAAGCTTGTCTATTAGACTCTATGACCTCCACTTTTCGATGGCGACAAGGACGTAGCCGAAAGGAGGCTCCAGGAGCTTCGGATCCGCCTATAACGTAAATGAGATTACACATGACCTAGTTTCTATGTAGTGAAAGAGAAAGATATTTTGATTTACAGTCATGCGACAAAAACGTATACACCTTATCGACAGTTAACAATGGCATTGACAGATTAAACTACCGCTATATAAATATCGTCTTTCGTTCATTCATACTTTAGTCAAGATCAATTACCGCACATTGTTGGGCCTACTTAAGCTCAGTTGTTCTGTTAATCACTTCATTTCTTCGTTGTAGTCGAGTTTCATGTAAGTGTTGCCGTTTACTGCTGTTCCGCTATGTAACGCTGTGACATTAATTTAAAATCAGTGTATAAAAATACACCTGGATTTGTCTACGTCGCCCAGAAATTGCGATAATAAATAAAAATATCACCCAGACGTTGATCGTTGCATTTGTTTGTAACAGTACTTATCTTGATTCGGGGAATATTTATTTCTCCGGCTGACAGTATTTAATTTTAATGCTGGTTTGCATAAGATTTCGACAGAATGCGCAGTTACGCGATATCTTCATTAGAAGGCGGCTAGCGATCGAAATTTTGTACTATGTTTCTGCGCACAAAGGTGACTCACTTACGGAATGGCGATATATCACTTCTTCAAGTTTTACCCAAGAACGATCTCTACTGTGAAGTGTCTTATTCGTAATATCCTTGAAACAGTGAGTCCAACAGTCACAAGTCTCTGTATTTGTAAGTAAACGTCATATGAACTACAACGTTAGCACCGCGGACTCTATAACCATATGATGATGGATAAATACAAACTATTTTATGTAGTCTCATACATTAGAAGTATAGCTGAAGTCAACATGTGAATAGTGTTAAGATCCCCCAAATCTATAATTCATGGTATTTCTGTATTGCGTTTTGTTTCATCAACAAATTTGGTTGCTATCGTTTCAAGTTGATTGTAAAAACAATAATTTATAAAGCTGTTGATCACTTAAGGAAGTTGAAGAATTTTATTGAAATGAAAGATTCCTTAATAAAATTTTAGACAGAACTGAGCAACTTGGGATGCTTTGACGTACTGAAGGATTTAGGTCTCACATAAGTCGTAAATTTAAATACAAGACTGGAGTAGGAGAAAGACAGCTTTTGTCAAAAGAGGTTCGAACCTATTAAACTTTATAAGTTTTCAACCGAACATTAATATTCTTCTGCTCTGTGATAGAACAGTGACCTGAGTTTTCATAGCAAAGACGTAATACATAATTCGTTTGGCAATATATATATATATATATATATATATATATATATATATATATATATATATATATATGTGTGTGTGTGTGTGTGTGTGTGTGTGTGAGGATATATATTATACCTTTAAAAAGAGAAGTATTTCTTGTTGAAATTTAAAGACCAAATAATTATTTTTCCGAATAAATGAAGAACATCGGTCTTTACGAGGCTCTTTTCAATAAATCACCCCCCCCCCCCCCCAACCCTTTCGTAATAAACCTGGTTATGTCCTCGATAGTGATTAATCATTTCTGTATGTTGCGCTTCGCGCTGTCTTTCTAAGTACGTTGTACACCCCTACGTTGAGCGTACTAGGTTTGCTTAGCGAGATGAAACTCTGGACCACACGACCAGTTCATCGACGTTGATGACTGCTTCTTGTAGCATCACTTTTCATAGCATTTCATTTTCCGAGAGCAGTGTTTTGTATCCGGGTATTACCACTGTATGTGAAGGAATCTCGTCAGAGAGCGTCGAAGATAGTTCTCCAAGCAAATTACAGGCCTCCTGTACGTGTTCTAGGTATTTCAAAATCAAACATTCAGTTGATGAGCAATTTATTAGTGTATGTACTGCTTAGTGACAGTACTGAGGTAATGAATAGAAAACAGTTTTCTGTATGCGTCCAAACTTTGTGCTGGTACATTTGACCTACAATGAATTTCAACATCAACGTTTGTACATTCCATTAAGTTTCAAATCAGCGCACGATCAAATCCAATAGGCTGTGGCTAAGCCATTGCCCTACAGTATCATTGTGCCCAAGAGTGCTTCTGCAAAGGACGTACGAGAATTTCTGTGAACCAGAATGAATTTTGACTCCGCAGCCGAGTGGACAGTGATCCGAAACTTTCCGGCAGATTAAAACTGCGTGCCGAACCAGTGCTCGAACCTGGGACGATTTGGAAGGTAGGCGATAAGGTACAGGAGCAAGTACGAGTAAAACTGTGAGGACGGGCCGTTAAGTCACGTTTAGATAGCTCAGCTGGTAGAGCACTCGTCCACGATAGGCACAACTCTCAGTTTCGAGTCCTGGTCCGGCACACAGTTTTAATATGCCAGGGAGTTTCAATGTCTGCGAAGTTGAGAAGGTAGCAGATGAAGTACTGGCGGAAGTCAAGCTGTGGATCGGGTCGTGGGTCGTTTCTGGATAGCTGAGTTTGTATATAGAAAGATGTTTAGAGTGCATCGAAAAATATCCAGACGCTGTCACAGCAGCCTTGCTGAAAGTGACAGAATATACGGGCCTCGATTCAATGTCTAATGTAACGATCGGCCCTCAACTAAAACATTTAAGGCAGTTTCACATGGAACTAAGTTACATGAGACTCAAGCGAAGAAACCCTTCAGATGCAAACCATCATTTGATTGTGGCTGGGATAATGCAGAATATGAGACGAATCAAAATAAAAATAGAGAACAAATACCCAGACAAATACTGGAAGGTCAGTTTGGAAAAATCCTAGACAGATATATCTCAAGTCTAATAAAGGAATCCGATTACAGAGTGGTGAACAACATAATATGCACGAATGACGAACTCAACTGGTTTATACAAACAAGTCAAAAATGCTTCTGCGTGGACAAGTTATCTCAAAGATTCACATGTGATGGCTGACTATTAATATATAAAAATATTGACAGAAAAATGGATGTAATTAAAAGAGCTGATTGTAAATACTTACAAATCTCCGAACTGCTTAATCCCTATGAGGCAGCTTAACCAAATGTGATAATGTCATTGTGTAGCTTTATGGGAATCACGTCACCTGTATTATCAACAAAGGCAATGACAGCTTGGAGGAATTCCAAACGTACGGTGGTTAGAATAGAAGTGAAGCTACTCACAACCGTCACCGACCAAGGTGGCGCTATGGTTAGCACACTGGACTCGCATTCAGGAGGACGACGGTTCAAGCCAGCGTCCAGCCATCTCGATTTAGATTTTTCGCGATTTCCATAAATCACTTCAGGTAATGCCGGAATGGTTCCTTTGAAAAGGACACAGCCGAATTCCTTCCCCATCCTTCCCTAATCTGATGAGATCGAACCTCTCGCTGTTTGGTCCCCTCGCCCCCCCCCCCCAATCAAAAAATCGAACAATTCATGGAGGCCCAGTTTAAGCCTTAATTATCGCATGGTAGCAGAACTTGATAGATATGTCAATATGTTAATGCGGAACCGATTTACCTGGAAAAAATTTAGTTCCAATTTTCATCGGCAGGTGCAAATCTGCTGCTGTACAGCATCTCGTCAACGACTCCGGTGGTCAAACTAAACAAACTGTGTAAGCGGCAGGTGATGATAAATTCAAAATTATGCCTTACTCACTTGTTTGACCTTTTCTGCCCACGTCCACTTTCCTATCCAATACATGAAGAAACAATTCTTTAAGTCTCTATTGTATTCACAGCGCCAGACTTGTTCCTGGTAGCCATGATTGGAACTAATTATCCTCCAACGTAAATCGGTTTCGCATTAACGCATTAGAACATCTACCAAGCCGGCCGGTGTGGCCGTGCGGTTCTAGACGCTTCAGTCTGGAACCGCATGACCACTACGGTCGCAGGTTCGAATCCTGCCTCGGGCATGGATGTGTGTTATGGCCTTAGGTTAGTTAGGTTTAAGTAGTTCTAAGTTCTAGGGGACTGATGGCCACAGATGTTAAGTCCCATAGTGCTCGGAGCCATTTGAACCATTTTTATCTACCAAGTTTCGCTGCCGTACGGTAATTACAGGTTACCCTGGACATCTGTGAGTAGCTGCACTTTACTTATAACCACCTTGTATATTGAAAATGAAGAGTACAGAGCTTAATCACTGAAAGCTCCTAAAAGAGCAGATTCGAAATATATTGAACAGCCTCTTCCAAATGTAAAGTACAGGATGAGTGCCAGAGTTTTTGCTAGGAAACGAAGGAACTATGGAGATGCTGGCAACAAATAAGACGCAGCTGCTGTGGGCCACATATGAAGGGGATTTCGTAGTCTGAAGCCACTATAGTAGCCATAAAAGCCTCAACAGAATCTTGAATGTCAACCCCCTGGCTGTCCCCCCCCCCCCCTCAGCCCCCCCCCCTGCCCCAGCTTTTTATTTATTTATTATTTTATTTTGTTTTCGTCCTAAGTCTTCTGACTTGTTTCATGTGATCCGCCACCAATTGCCTCCTGTGTCAGCCTTTTCCTAACAGACTATCGTTTGTAGCATTCGCTACGTCTCCAGTTATTTTCTGAATGTACTCCAATGTCTATCTAACTCTACCGTTTTTACGCTCTACAACTCCTTCTAGTGCCATGAAGTGATTCAGTGATGTCTTAACAAATATTCTATCATTGTGTCCCTTCTTCTTTTCAGTGTTTCCCATATATTTCTTTCCTCTTGTAATCGCGGACAATCTCCTCATCCCACCTTATTTTCAACGTTCTTCTGTAGCACCACATCTCAGACGCTTCTATTTTTTTCTGTTCCGTCACCCACAGTCCACGTCACATTAACATACAATGCTCTATTCCAGACGTAAATTATCAGAAATTTCTTCCTTAAATTAAGGCCTACGTTCGACACTAACAGATTTCTCTTGGCCAGGAATGCTCTTTTTACCAGTGCTAGTCTGCTTTTTCTATCATCGTTGCTCAGCCCATCACAGGTTTTTTTGCTGCCTATGTAGCAGAATTCCTCGTCTACTTCGTGATCCCCAATTCTTATGTTAAGTATCTCGCTATTCTCATTTCTACTGCTTCTTGCTGCTTTCGTCTTTCGTCAATTTACTCTTTATCCGTAATTTGCACTCATTACATTGTTCATTCCAACAGACCCTGAAATTTTTCTTCACTTTCACTGAGGATAGCAATGTCACAGCGCATCTCATCATTCTGAATTTTATTTATAATATTGAAACCTTTTTTTTTATTTCCGTCATTACTTCTCCGATGTACACTCCTGGAAATGGAAAAAAGAACACATTGACACTGGTGTGTCAGACCCACCATACTTGCTCCGGACACTGCGAGTGGGCTGTACAAGCAATGATCACACGCACGGCACAGCGGACACACCAGGAACCGCGGTGTTGGCCGTCGAATGGCGCTAGCTGCGCAGCATTTGTGCACCGCCGCCGTCAGTGTCAGCCAGTTTGCCGTGGCATACGGAGCTCCATCGCAGTCTTTAACACTGGTAGCATGCCGCGACAGCGTGGACGTGAACCGTATGTGCAGTTGACGGACTTTGAGCGAGGGCGTATAGTGGGCATGCGGGAGGCCGGGTGGACGTACCGCCGAATTGCTCAACACGTGGGGCGTGAGGTCTCCACAGTACATCGATGTTGTCGCCAGTGGTCGGCGGAAGGTGCACGTGCCCGTCGACCTGGGACCGGACCGCAGCGACGCACGGATGCACGCCAAGACCGTAGGATCCTACGCAGTGCCGTAGGGGACCGCACCGCCACTTCCCAGCAAATTAGGGACACTGTTGCTCCTGGGGTATCGGTGAGGACCATTCGCAACCGTCTCCATGAAGCTGGGCTACGGTCCCGCACACCGTTAGGCCGTCTTCCGCTCACGCCCCAACATCGTGCAGCCCGCCTCTAGTGGTGTCGCGACAGGCGTGAATGGAGGGACGAATGGAGACGTGTCTTCAGCGATGAGAGACGCTTCTGCCTTGGTGCCAATGAAGGTCGTATGCGTGTTTGGCGCCGTGCAGGTGAGCGCCACAATCAGGACTGCATACGACCGAGGCACACAGGGCCAACACCCGGCATCATGGTGTGGGGAGCGATCTCCTACACTGGCCGTACACCACTGGTGATCGTCGAGGGGACACTGAATAGTGCACGGTACATCCAAACCGTCATCGAACCCATCGTTCTACCATTCCTAGACCGGCAAGGTAACTTGCTGTTCCAACAGGACAACGCACGTCCGCATGTATCCCGTGCCACCCAACGTGCTCTAGAAGGTGTAAGTCAACTACCCTGGCCAGCAAGATCTCCGGATCTGTCCCCCATTGAGCATGTTTGGGACTGGATGAAGCGTCGTCTCACGCGGTCTGCACGTCCAGCACGAACGCTGGTCCAACTGTGGCGCCAGGTGGAAATGGCATGGCAAGCCGTTCCACAGGACTACATCCAGCATCTCTACGATCGTCTCCATGGGAGAATAGCAGCCTGCATTGCTGCGAAAGGTGGATATACACTGTACTAGTGCCGACATTGTGCATGCTCTGTTGCCTGTGTCTATGTGCCTGTGGTTCTGTCAGTGTGATCATGTGATGTATCTGACCCCAGGAATGTGTCAATAAAGTTTCCCCTTCCTGGGACAATGAATTCACGGTGTTCTTATTTCAATTTCCAGGAGTGTATATAGTGAACAGTAGGGGCGAAAAACCTGTCATACACTATTTACAATCTTGGTCTTCCATTCTTACTCCTCCCTCCTGGTTCTCGTACAGGCTGCATGTTACCCGGCTTTCACGGTCGTGTATCCCTATTTTTCTCAGAATTTCGAACATCTAGCACCATTTTACATCATCGAACGCTTTCTCCAGGTCGACAAATCCTATCATGCGGCTCGATTTTCTTCAGTCTTGTTGCCATTATCACTTGCAACGTTCGAGCAGCCTCCCTCGTGTCTTTACCTCCACTAAAGCCAAGCTGATCGTCCTCTAACAGATCCTCTATTTTTTCCATAGTTCTACATACTACTCTTGTCAGCGAATTGGATGCATGAGCTGTTAAGCTCATTATGCGATAATTTTCGCTCTTGTCGGCTCTTGCTATCTTCGGAATTGTGTAGGTGGTGTTTTTACAGAAGTCTGATGGTATGTAACCAGTCTTAGACACCAATGTGGACAGTTGTTTTGTTGCGACTTCTCCCAATGATTTTACAAATTCCGATATAATGTTATCCATCCCTTCTGCCTTATTTGATGTTAAGTCGTCGAAAGCTCTTTTAAATTCTATTTCTAACACTGGATCCTCTATGTCTTCCCTGTCGATTCTGTATGCTGAGTCAAATGGTTCAAATGGCTCTGAGCACTATGGGACTTAACTGCTAAGGTCATCAGTCCCCTAGAACTTAGAACTACTTAAACCTAACTAACCTAAGGACATCACACACATCCATGCCCGAGGCAGGATTCGAACCTGCGACCGTAGCGGTCGCGCGGTTCCAGACTGTAGCGCCTTTAACCGCTTGGCCACCCCGGCCGGCTGTATGCTGAGTCAGTCCTTCCGAGAATCGTTCCTTTTTGCTTCACGTTTTTTATGCAGCCATTTCGCTTGGATTCGCCGCAACTTCCTATTTATTTCATGCCAAGT
Organism: Schistocerca americana; assembly: GCF_021461395.2. Classification (NCBI taxonomy): domain Eukaryota; kingdom Metazoa; phylum Arthropoda; class Insecta; order Orthoptera; family Acrididae; genus Schistocerca; species Schistocerca americana. Next base: position 436,814,378 of record NC_060124.1, on the reverse strand, counting down.
GACTTGTATGTATGTATTCCTGAATCTCTCTGAATAGTTTTGTGGTTCCTTCTTTCCTTGATCAACTGAAGTACATCTTCCGTTGCCAATAGTTTCTTCTCACTTACCATCCTGGTAACTACGTTTCTCTTTCCAACTTCCGTGATTGCCGTCCTTAGAGATATACATTCCTCTTCAGCTGAACTGCCTGCTGAGGTATTCAATATCGCAGTATCTGTAGTCTCAGAGCACTTCAAGCATGTCTGTGTCTTCAATCTTTAGTACTTCTCTATCCCACTTCGTTGAGTGTTGATTCTTCCTGAGTACTCTCTTTAACTTCAGCGTACTCTTCATCATTAGAAAATTGTGTTCTGAGTCCATATCTGCTGATAGTTATGATCCAGTATCTGATTTTGGAATGTCTGACTGACAGTGATGTAATCTGACCTCAGTCTTCCCGTATCTCGTAGCCTTTTCCACATATACCTCTTCGTCTTGTGATTTTGGAACAGAGTACTCGGTATTCCTATTTGTAATTTACTGAGGAAGTCCTATCTCCTTCCTCATTCTTACTGCTGAGCCCAGTTTCCCCAGCAACCCTTTCTTCTACTCATTTCCATACAACCGTAATCCCCTACGTCTATTAGATCTTCATGATCCTTTATGTATGAATTACTCATTCAGTATTTTCAGATACTTTGTCTATCTTTGGCTTCCGACGTCGGCAAGTATACCTGGACTATCGTTGTCGGTGTTGGTTTGCTGTCGTTCTGATGAGAACAACGATATCAGTGCAATGTTCACAGAAACTCATTCTCTTCCCCAGCTTCCTAACGAATTCTACTTTTCAGATTTTTTTTTTTTTGTACAAATCTTCGATATGATGCCTCTTGAAACACCAAAGTTTCCGTCTCTCTTGGTAATGGAAGCTTCCATCATAGGAGCACTCTGATATACCAGTCCGACAATTGGGACAGCCCTCCAGAAGGCATGGACGTATACGACAGCCACTAGGCGGCGCCCCTGTAACCTGCGAATGCTGCTGTCGCCACCACAGCGCTGTGCACAGGCCACACCTGCCACGCCAGCCTATTGGCGCTCACGAGGGCCCTATAAAGCTGGCAGCTTGGGGTTTCAGAAGTCATCTAGTTCACCCCCACCCTGAGATAACTTGTCTTGGTCCTCGACCGTCGTCTCACCTGGACCCCTCCTTTCCTGACCATCCAGCAGAAAGCCCTTTCCCGTCTCTGTCTCCTGAAACTTCTGTCTGACCAGACAATGGGGGTTGCATCCTTCCACCATCCTCATCTGTCCTATCCTCTGTTATGCCAGCGTTACAGAGTTACCTGGATCTCCGTCCCCCCCCCCCCCCCCCCGCTTTTATAAGGCCCACCAAATCAAATCCTAGAACGCCTTGCCTTCCAAATCTGCCTTTCTTCCCCCACACGACTCCTGTATGACATTATCCTCTTCCCCCAACTCCTCCTTTTCCTCCAATATATCTGCATCCTTTATACTGTTGATCCCCCCCCACCATCCTCTCCACCCCCCACCCACTGCCGCACCTCTATTCCTCCACCTCCACAACCTCCATCTCCTTCATATGGTCAATTTCCAGCATCTTCCCCTCCTCGATGTTGAACTTTGCTGTGACATCTATCCTTCCTATCAACTGTAGCCTGCCCTTGCTCCCCCCCTCCCCTGCCCCCCTCTCCCATTTCTCTTCCTTCTCCCAGAGCAGATTTTCCTCCTTACCCCCATGAATCTCTGCACCCCCTCCTCGACTGTTTCCCTCCCACGCCCTCCCCTCACCGGCTCCCTTCGGCGTGGCCCCTGCCTGTCTCCCCCCTCTTCCCCCCTCTAGCACTGCCTCCCTCTCTTTCTTCCCTTCTCCATCGTCTCCATCCCCATGGCCGATATTCTGAGTTTGTGCATCGTCGTCGGTGTGCTGCTATGTCAGTGTTGTGTTTCTTCCTGTTCTCCTGTGACGTCAAGAGCTTTGATTTTAATCATGTGCTGGACTTGTACATAGTGTTGCTGTCAGTGATTGTTATGTGCTACGCTGCCCATCGCTACTTTTATGCTCTGGCCGTACATCGACTTGTGTTTCTCTTAATCCTCACAGTGTGTGGTTTTTAGATTTTTATCAACATTTTTACAGTCACCTTCTTTTTTATGTTATCTTACATTTTTCCCATTTTTATATGTCTGTTTCGTCGTATTTCCTCCTTTATGTTGTTTTAAAAGTCTCCATGTTCTCTGCTTACTGTTTGTCTCTCGTCTGAAGAGCGGCGCCTATGGTGCTCCGAGCCTGCCCCATCTGAGACATTGAAATACAATGAAAAAAAAGTTTCAGAAGTCTGTCATGTTCCGACTGCGATCTTGTACTGTTTGTCTTACCCATCGTTGTTCGGTTCTTGATCTTGCTACGTCTAGGCTCTCGATTTGTTTCACTTTTCGGACTTGACGTTGTGCCGTACCCGTCTACAGGCGTGTCGTCTTTGTTGTTGTCCATAGCTGTTGTCTTTCTGTGGCGACTCACCGTCGACGCCCTCGGCCGGTCGGCCTGCGTCTCATGGTAGTGTCCGATTCCGGCCAATAGAAGTACCAACAGTTTGCTCTGGCATCTGCAGATATGATCAAGGATGCATTTCTCACGGTGTTTCCATATTTTCTTCCAACCTCCGCGTGCCTATTATAGTAATGGAAATGCTAGGGTCATTTGACTGTGTTTTAGTTACTGGGCTGAAACAAATGGATCAGTGGTAGAGAGACTGTGGTGGGAGTGATTCAGTGTATGTTACATTGAGCTAATCGTCATTGGGGTAGCAGCGTCGGACAGCTTAGTTATGTGCAAGGGGACAGGAATGGCTTGCCGAGGTAGTGGGTCTGAAGATAGAAGAGGGGATTTCTGGTTTCCAGGTTGGTCAGGACTGGACATTCAGCGTTAGTTGTAATGACTATGGAGCCACTGAACTCCTAAGTGTGTGTTTGGAGAACTCTGAAGCGGAGGACAAGTTTCTAGATGAGCGCGGAACTGAAGAGTCCCTCATAAAGTTTAGCACTGAAGTCTCTCACATTACAATTCATCCCTAAGTTTCTCTAAAGTTTTTCTTGGCTATGCTTGCAAATTTGATTAACCAACTTAGGTTTTGCATTCCGCCCATCGAATTATTTGGTAAAAACTTGTGTTCTTGTTTCGAAACATATTAATTTGCCAGTTTGGAAATAAATTGTGTGGTATCTTGGCATGCAAGTCTATCTCCAATTCCTTTCTCGTCCGTAACAGAATGAAACAAAGAAACGTATGAAGAACACCTTCACCTTCTATCAATCGATTAGAAAATTTACCACGGTTCATGTTGTGACTTGGCAAGACAGCCAAGTCACTATGAGAGGAAGCCGAAAGGCACGCGTTAAGCTCACGCAGACTGGCGTGAGGTCTGGAACAGTTAAGGGAATTTTTAGTAGCAAATAAAGTACGTAGTTGATGTAATACTTAACTTTAATCCATAAGTGGTGTACATCGGTCTGACGGTACAGGCATCACAAGTTAAATATCTATTGACAATGGCGCCTTGCTAGGTCGTAGCAAATGACGTAGCTGAAGGCTATGCTAACTATCGTCTCGGCAAATGAGAGCGTATTTGTCAGTGAACCATTGCTATTAACGTCTGCTGTACAACTGGGGCGAGTGCTAGGACGTCTCTCTATACCTGCCGTATGGCGGCGCTCGGTCTGCAATCACTGACAGTGGCGACACGCGGGTCCGACGTATACTAACGGACCGCGGCTGAATTAAAGGCTACCACCTAGCAAGTGTGGTGTCTAGCGGTGACACCACAGTTCACATGATCGATATAGCTGTTTATTTTACATACTAAACGAAAGGTTTGCTGTAAATTGTTAATTACCTATTTGTTACTTCAAAAGTGGTTCACCAATAGAAAAGCATTCCATTCACTTAATTCAGATGCATCTGCATTTTGCAGACAGAACAGAATGAGATGATAGGAAGGGACCGTCCTTCCACACACTTCACATCACGTGTCCATCGGACTGGCAAAACGAACCTTGAGCGAGACAATAACTCCGTCGAACCAGCGTACTTTCCGTGTTAAGCAAGCGACCAGTTGCTTTAACTTTTATTGTCGTTTTAAGAAATTATTGATTGCATTCATATTGTAGAGGATGAACCAGAAATCAACCTACAAACTTTCAGATGATGTTCTCGGATACCTTCTTACTTTGGTGTAAGGGACTCGCGGTGTCTGACGGCTCATTACAGAGATATTTCATTTCGTTTGGTTTCTTACGTCGATCAGTTTCATATCTGTGCTACTCTGAAAATAGTGCGAAACCGTGCAAATGTTGACGGTATGCGCTCTGTGTGTTGTTTCCATTCGCCATGGCAGCTGCTGTTGACAACAGTAATACTCTACTTACCTCGTTGCCCTCAAGTATACATTCAGTACTCCTCTGTTCTGTCTACGGCTTTGTTTTCCAGCAATGTTAGTTGGGCGTTAACAGTGATACACAGAGGTGCTATGGATAGTTTTACTGTTGAAGAGTTGGTGGAGATCCATCTTGTATACAAGTTCATTGAGTGCAGTAAAAGACTGGTGCAACGACGCTATGATGGGCTATTCCCGCACCGACGTCAGTCACCTCACACAACTCTTGCATCTTTACGTAGGCGCCTATGAGAAACTGGATCCTCCCGTGCGAGGCGGGAAGGTGCTAACTGTGTGAGGTATGGTAGAACACACGACATGGAAGAGATGGTGTTAAACCGAATTTGTTACAATCCTAACTTTAGTAGTCGGCTATTCTGAGGGTCTCATATGAACAACATCGGTCCCGTATCATCCACAGAACATGCAGTCATCACAGTTAGCGGGCTTCCCACGTCATGTTATTTTGGCTATTTGCAAATTGGTTCCTCGTGTGCCGTGCGGATACATAGTTGCGCGATTCAATATCAATAGATCTCTCTCGTTGGCTGGATCAGTCGCGTTAGAGTGAGGGTAATTTTCCGCTGCCATAAGGAAGCGCACTGATGATAAGGTCGACTTAAGCGCGACCGCTGGAGCAGTTGCTCTCTCTGTGATCGGTTGTCTGGCAGTTTGTGTGGCGCAGGTGGAAAGAAAGCATATGAATGCGTGGTGTCTGTTCTTTCGGACATGTCCGAAAGAACAAATACGACGTGTTCATATACTTTGATTGGCCTGGCTGGAAATACACTCCTGGAAATGGAAAAAAGAACACATTGACACCGGTGTGTCAGACCCACCATACTTGCTCCGGACACTGCGAGAGGGCTGTACAAGCAATGATCACACGCACGGCACAGCGGACACACCAGGAACCGCGGCGTTGGCCGTCGAATGGCGCTAGCTGCGCAGCATTTGTGCACCGCCGCCGTCAGTGTCAGCCAGTTTGCCGTGGCATACGGAGCTCCATCGCAGTCTTTAACACTGGTAGCATGCCGCGACAGCGTGGACGTGAACCGTATGTGCAGTTGACGGACTTTGAGCGAGGGCGTATAGTGGGCATGCGGGAGGCCGGGTGGACGTACCGCCGAATTGCTCAACACGTGGGGCGTGAGGTCTCCACAGTACATCGATGTTGTCGCCAGTGGTCGGCGGAAGGTGCACGTGCCCGTCGACCTGGGACCGGACCGCAGCGACGCACGGATGCACGCTAAGACCGTAGGATCCTACGCAGTGCCGCAGGGGACCGCACCGCCACTTCCTAGAAAATTAGGGACACTATTGCTCCTGGGGTATCGGCGAGGACCATTCGCAACCGTCTCCATGAAGCTGGGCTACGGTCCCGCACACCGTTAGGCCGTCTTCCGCTCACGCCCCAACATCGTGCAGCCCGCCTCCAGTGGTGTCGCGACAGGCGTGAATGGAGGGACGAATGGAGACGTGTCGTCTTCAGCGATGAGAGTCGCTTCTGCCTTGGTGCCAATGATGGTCGTATGCGTGTTTGGCGCCGTGCAGGTGAGCGCCACAATCAGGACTGCATACGACCGAGGCACACAGGGCCAACACCCGGCATCATGGTGTGGGGAGCGATCTCCTACACTGGCCGTACACCACTGGTGATCGTCGAGGGGACACTGAATAGTGCACGGTACATCCAAACCGTCATCGAACCCATCGTTCTACCATTCCTAGACCGGCAAGGGAACTTGCTGTTCCAACAGGACAATGCACGTCCGCATGTATCCCGTGCCACCCAACGTGCTCTAGAAGGTGTAAGTCAACTACCCTGGCCAGCAAGATCTCCGGATCTGTCCCCCATTGAGCATGTTTGGGACTGGATGAAGCGTCGTCTCACGCGGTCTGCACGTCCAGCACGAACGCTGGTCCAACTGAGGCGCCAGGTGGAAATGGCATGGCAAGCCGTTCCACAGGACTACATCCAGCATCTCTACGATCGTCTCCATGGGAGAATAGCAGCCTGCATTGCTGCGAAAGGTGGATATACACTGTACTAGTGCCGACATTGTGCATGCTCTGTTGCCTGTGTCTATGTGCCTGTGGTTCTGTCAGTGTGATCATGTGATGTATCTGACCCCAGGAATGTGTCAATAAAGTTTCCCCTTCCTGGGACAATGAATTCACGGTGTTCTTATTTCAATTTCCAGGAGTGTATTTTATTGTTTAGGTACATTGCAATTTTCTAATTTCGTAACAGGAACTGGCAGAAAATGTAAGTAGTGATTGTTTTCACTCCTCTGTGTGTTAAAAGTTTCCTTCTCAAGTGAACAATTGCGCGACTACTGCGGATAATAACCCCCACGAGTAGGACATCGTGCGCAGTCTAATTTTTGTGATATTTGCAGTTAACTTCGTTCTACTGTCTTTTGACATACATGTAAACTGATTTAGTACAGTAACAGCAGAGAAACTACAACAACCTTACGTGCAGTGGGTTGTAGGTTACTTATTACGAATGTGTCGAAATCATTTTTGCTTAAGTTTGCACTCTCCACCACCTTCAATTTTTATAAGGTCTAAATCAACTACCACATTTTAAGTAGATTCATATACAGGTACGAACGTCCATGGTAATACCCGAACAAAATAAGTATGTAAACGGGAAAAATTTTAGTCTCTTGTTTGGTCGTATTTGTGTATTTGAATCGTCTAATGCAACATGAATTAATTAATCTGGTAGAATAAATATCACGCGAATAAGCCGTTCCATGAGGATCAAATGTTTTTCACTGATAACTTTCTTGGAAATCTACTAACGTTAATCGTCAAACGAATTTAGAGTCAGCTTCATTAATTACCGGGCATTCCAATGAAAGAAAACTGATCACAAAAAACAATAAATAAGAGTTACTACCAGTTTCGCGATAATGAATCGTATCTTCAGTTTAATTTGACTGGATTACATTAAGCCAATACAATCTCCGAAGAAATGAATACCGGTCCAAACTGGAATGTCATTCAGTGATAACCTGTTTATCTAAGACTATTGATAGATCTTTCAACATCCATTGCGTTTGATGTAGCCAGGATATATGTCTTATACAGGGTGTTACAAAAATGTACGGCCAAACTTTCAGGAAACATTCCTCACACACAAATAAAGAAAAGATGTTATGTGGATATGTGTCCGGAAACGCTTAATTTCCATGTTAGAGCTCATTTTAGTTTCGTCAGTATGTACTGTACTTCCTCGATTCTACGCCAGTTGGCCCAATTGAAGGAAGGTAATGTTGACTTCGGTGCTTGTGATGACATGCGACTCATTGCTCTACAGTACTGGCATCGAGCAGATCAGTACGTAGCATCAACAGGTTAGTGTTTATCACGAACGTGGTTTTTCAGTCAGTGCAATGTTTACAAATGCGGAGTTGGCAGATGCCCATTTGATGTATGGATTAGCACGGGGCAATAGCCGTGGCGCGGTACGTTTGTATCGAGACAGATTTCCAGAACGAAGGTGTCCCGACAGGAAGACGTTCGAAGCAATTGATCGGCGTCTTAGGGAGCACGGAACATTCCAGCCTATGACTCGCGACTGAGGAAGACCTAGAACGACGAGGACACCTGCAATGGACGAGGCAATTCTTCGTGCAGTTGTCGATAACCCTAATGTCAGCGTCAGAGAAGTTGCTGCTGTACAAGGTAACGTTGACCACGTCACCGTATGGACTGTATGGACAGGAGAACCAGTTGTTTCCGTACCATGTACAGCGTGTGCAGGCACTATCAGCAGCTGATTGGCCTCCACGGGTACACTTCTGCGAATGGTTCATCCAACAATGTGTCAATCCTCATTTCAGTGCAAATGTTCTCTTTACGGATGAGGCTTGATTTCAACGTGATCAAATTGTAAATTTTCACGATCAACATGTGTGGGCTGACGAGAATCCATACGCAATTGTGCAATCACGTCATCAACACAGATTTTCTGTGAATGTTTGGGCAGGCATTGTTGGTGATGTCTTGATTGGGCCCCAGTTCTTCCACCTATGCTCAATGGAGCACGTTATCATGATTTCATACGGGATACTCGACCTGTGCTGCTAGAACATGTGCCTTTACAAGTACAACACAACATGTGGTTCATGCACGATGGAACTCCTGCACATTTCAGTCGAAGTGTTCGTACGCTTCTCAACAACAGATTCGGTGACCGATGGATTGGTAGAGGCGGACCATGTCCATTGCCTCCACGCTCTCCTGACCTCAACCCTCTTGACTTTCATTTATGGGGGCATTTGAAAGGTCTTGTCTACGCAAACCCGGTACCAAATGTAGAGACTCTTCGTGCTTCTATTGTGGACGGCTGTGATACAATACGCCATTCTCCAGGGCTGCATCAGCGCATCAGGGATCCCATGCGATGGAGGGTGGATGCATGTATCCTCGCTAACGGAGGACATTTTAAACATTTCCTGTAACAAAGTGTTTGAAGTCACGCTGGTACGTTCTGTTGCTGTGTGTTTCCATTCCATGATTAATGTGATTTGAAGAGAAGTAATAAAATGAGCTCTAACATGGAAAGTAAGCGTTTCCGTACACATGTCCACATAACATATTTCATTTCTGTGTGTGTGAGGAATGTTTCCTGAAAGTTTGACCGTACCTTTTTGTAACACCCTGTATAACGTTGGGAGAAAATGATTGGGAGTGTCATAAAAGGTGGCCACTCAATAACGAGGGCCCTTTTAGTTCTTCGTGGATCTCCAAAATACGAGTACAGTGTGTTTGCCGCTTGTTTGGTCAGGCTGTCGAACAGTGTGCTGATTGCAAAATGAGGGAAAAATTCATCTTTGACAGTGTGAGAATGCTGTGGTGTCTTCTTAGATGCTACTGTATTTGAAACCTCATCTTCGAAAAGGAACACGGGGCGGCAGATTTGATTTGTACCAGTCACAGAGGCATTTTACTGTTCTTCTTGGCTGGTCTTCGTTCGGTATGCCAAGTGCACTTACCTTTTGCCATTTCCAGCATCAACTGAACCAGTTACTCAAACCTTTGTGTAATGAAGCTTTCGAACGGCACACCTCCACGTAACATGTTGAGATGCATTTAGTTTCGTTTCAAATGAGCTTCACAGAGTTATCAGGTTTTTATTTTCTTGTGCTGAATAACAGGACTTTGTTCGACTTAGTATTTATTCTACATCTCATTACAGGCATCCTAAGCGTCAAGTTATTGACATACGTCTTAACTAATCTTAAATGAGGTACTTATTACATATGGAATAATATTTTTCTAATAAGGTTTGGACATACTATACAGATAGCGTTATAGCATTTACTCATTAAGTTAGTTTATTCCACTGTGTGCCTTTGTAATTGATTCCGTATTCAATTACAGTTTCAGTCAATTTAATCTGCCCACAAACATTCATTAATTTATTTCGCATTTTTCTGGATCTATAACTTCACATGTGGTACAGCATCCTTATTACAATTTAGAATGAAACCGCTTGTCAATCTCATCTAACCTGTACACCCTAAACTCATCCTTAGTTAGCTGACTTGTCGTAAGATAAGTCAGATGCTGGTGCATCTTTCCCACAGATCTTCAGTCGGCGGAGACAAACAGCCTGGTCTCATTGGTATTAGCAACACAGAGATTAGTAGGTTGTTAAGCAATGATGAGCAACCGATATTAAGGTAGATTTCCTGGATTAACAAAACCCATCAGATGCTGTCTGTTCCGCTATGAAGTTCACGTTTCATGTAGTGATTTTGCCCCTGTTTCTATGGTTTTGCCTAAGCATACTCCCTTAAAATTGCTTCTTCTATTCGGGGATATGTTTCAGGGCATAATAAATTACTGTATTTTAAACTTTCCAGAATACACAGTTTCTAGTTCACGAGAAGGGGGCACCTTACAAGAAAAAAACCGCAAAGATTGGAAAGAAAAACGACTTGATAGAAAAACAAGAATGAGATACCTTTAGGTGGGTGCTTTACAGAGCAACCAAAAGAGAACGCCAAGAAAACCAAAAGTGAAGAGGAAACACCATAATCATCAGGGTTGTTGGATGTTTCCGTTATTTTTCATGCTCTCGCTGACGATAATAACGAATTCCAGTTTACTGATGCATTTGAAGTTACTCCCCACAAGCCGTGAAGAACCTAGTGAGAGATACGTCCGTGAAAAAGTTAAGGCAAACAGTTATGGGACACGTGCGTCATGTGTTCTACTTGAAATCAAGCCACATCTACTGGAGAAGATACCCCATGACTATGTTTGTGATGACTGCTTGTCCAAAAAAGAACGAAAAATTGGCCATTTGCGAGTAGGAATCCCACAATGAGACCTCCATGCAACGCACATTACGTATATAGGTACTTCGAAACGCGCCATATGAGCACAAAATTTATTTCTTGCCAATGCTTGACTTTTACCATTGCGACCCAGTCAGCATAAACGCAGAGAACTATTGTTTGTTTTAATGTCAAGTTTAACGGTGGATAACAGATGACAAAAGAAATATTTTTTCGTGTGATGTAAAGACAGATTTACAATTTTCGTAATTTTTCCTTTGGTTGTATTGTTGAATCTTTCTTTTTGCCAAATTTCAAGAATGTATGCCAAAGGAAAGCATCTATAGGTTTTGACGAGTGAGAGTTTGCATATTAAAACATCTAACATAGATCGCCATATCTTTTGATCGCATTGACTTAGAAGATATGGTGTTTTTCGCCACCGAAGCACCATAGACCTCAGTATGCGACATAAATTTCAACTTGAGACGTCAACCTGTTCATGAGAAAAGGGTTTCTAACCGTCGAACAGACAGACCGACAGACGGACAGACAAACAGCCGGACAACAAAGTTATACTATAAGGGTTCCGTTTTTACCGATTGAGATACGGAACCCTGATGAACTTTCTTTGCAATAAGAAAATACAAGTGATAACACATTCTACACTCCTGGAAATGGAAAAAAGAACACATTGACACCGGTGTGTCAGACCCACCATACTTGCTCCGGACACTGCGAGAGAGCTGTACAAGCAATGATCACACGCACGGCACAGCGGACACACAAGGAACCGCGGTGTTGGCCGTCGAATGGCGCTAGCTGCGCAGCATTTGTGCACCGCCGCCGTCAGTGTCAGCCAGTTTGCCGTGGCATACGGAGCTCCATCGCAGTCTTTAACACTGGTAGCATGCCGCGACAGCGTGGACGTGAACCGTATGTGCAGTTGACGGACTTTAAGCGAGGGCGTATAGTGGGCATGCGGGAGGCCGGGTGGACGTACCGCCGAATTGCTCAACACGTGGGGCGTGAGGTCTCCACAGTACATCGATGTTGTCGCCAGTGGTCGGCGGAAGGTGCACGTGCCCGTCGACCTGGGACCGGACCGCAGCGACGCACGGATGCACGCCACGACCGTAGGATCCTACGCAGTGCCGTAGGGGACCGCACCGCCACTTCCCAGCAAATTAGGGACACTGTTGGTCCTGGGGTATCGGCGAGGACCATTCGCAACCGTCTCCATGAAGCTGGGCTACGGTCCCGCACACCGTTAGGCCGTCTTCCGCTCACGCCCCAACATCGTGCAGCCCGCCTCCAGTGGTGTCGCGACAGGCGTGAATGGAGGGACGAATGGAGACGTGTCGTCTTCAGCGATGAGAGTCGCTTCTGCCTTGGTGCCAATGATGGTCGTATGCGTGTTTGGCGCCGTGCAGGTGAGCGCCACAATCAGGACTGCATACGACCGAGGCACACAGGGCCAACACCCGGCATCATGGTGTGGGGAGCGAACTCCTACACTGGCCGTACACCACTGGTGATCGTCGAGGGGACACTGCTGTAGTGCACGGTACATCCAAACCGTCATCGAACCCATCGTTCTACCACTCCTAGACCGGCAAGGGAACTTGCTGTTCCAACAGGACAATGCACGTCCGCATGTATCCCGTGCCACCCAACGTGCTCTAGAAGGTGTAAGTCAACTACCCTGGCCAGCAAGATCTCCGGATCTGTCCCCCATTGAGCATGTTTGGGACTGGATGAAGCGTCGTCTCACGCGGTCTGCACGTCCAGCACGAACGCTGGTCCAACTGAGGCGCCAGGTGGAAATGGCATGGCAAGCCGTTCCACAGGACTACATCCAGCATCTCTACGATCGTCTCCATGGGAGAATAGCAGCCTGCATTGCTGCGAAAGGTGGATATACACTGTACTAGTGCCGACATTGTGCATGCTCTGTTGCCTGTGTCTATGTGCCTGTGGTTCTGTCAGTGTGATCATGTGATGTATCTGACCCCAGGAATGTGTCAATAAAGTTTCCCCTTCCTGGGACAATGAATTCACGGTGTTCTTATTTCAATTTCCAGGAGTGTATTTTATTGTTTAGGTACATTGCAATTTTCTAATTTCGTAACAGGAACTGGCAGAAAATGTAAGTAGTGATTGTTTTCACTCCTCTGTGTGTTAAAAGTTTCCTTCTCAAGTGAACAATTGCGCGACTACTGCGGATAATAACCCCGCCGAGTAGGACATCGTGCGCAGTCTAATTTTTGTGATATTTGCAGTTAACTTCGTTCTACTGTCTTTTGACATACATGTAAACTGATTTAGTACAGTAACAGCAGAGAAACTACAACAACCTTACGTGCAGTGGGTTGTAGGTTACTTATTACGAATGTGTCGAAATCATTTTTGCTTAAGTTTGCACTCTCCACCACCTTCAATTTTTATAAGGTCTAAATCAACTACCACATTTTAAGTAGATTCATATACAGGTACGAACGTCCATGGTAATACCCGAACAAAATAAGTATGTAAACGGGAAAAATTTTAGTCTCTTGTTTGGTCGTATTTGTGTATTTGAATCGTCTAATGCAACATGAATTAATTAATCTGGTAGAATAAATATCACGCGAATAAGCCGTTCCATGAGGATCAAATGTTTTTCACTGAAAACTTTCTTGGAAATCTACTAACGTTAATCGTCAAACAACTTTAGAGTCAGCTTCATTAATTACCGGGCATTCCAATGAAAGAAAACTGATCACAAAAAACAATAAATAAGAGTTACACGATGATCAGTATTTACGATCCCTGTCCATAGTGTTTAATGCCACTGTGGCATCTGTAGGCCTATTACACACACAAAAAATCCCTTTTATCCTTTAAATAGGCCTAACTGCAAACGCTACCATTTAATTTGGGCGGACGTAATTTCAAAGGCTCGGTTTTATCGCATTCAGGGTGGTTGGTGCAGAGTTATGTGATACAGTGTGGGGCAATATTATTTAGTCTCGAAATAGGAAAATGTTCAAAGTTAAAAACGAAATGGAAAAGCGGGAATCGTGTAACCGCTCCGGGCCTCGATGCTAAAGTTGCCTAATGAATATTCAATGTAGCTGACGTCCGAGCCAAGTTTCGCTGTGGATATTACAGTCATGCCGAATGCCACCCGTAGAATGGGAACGAAATGGAAACGTTTCCCGGAGAATTCATGTTACGGCGGCAGTAACTCTCAAGCGCCGGTGACCGGAATTAATTATATTCTTCTGAAGAAGAGGAACAACACCGTCAATCACTTCCTACTCCGGTCTAACTCCGCACTGATTCGTCGTTCAACAACAAAACTCATGCTGGCCCACCGAAAATAATTTCACAATGACTGGTTTTAACCCTGTGATGGTGACTTTCGTGTCGTTAATCTACCCCAATTATCCACCTGGGTAAATCCGAACCATATGTCGTTCGTGGCAGCTCCCCATGTTGTTAACCACACTAAAGTCGGACCGAAAATAACTGTGGCCCCACCGGGATTCGATCCTGTGCCCGCTTATTTTCCAGGCTCACGTTTTACCGCTTTTTTTATCTCATTTGTTCGTTATCGTTCACTGAATTTGTTCGGGGCAGACGTCCTAGACACTCGTTCAAGCTCATCATTGATCAGTTCACTCAGGTTTTTTTGTTTTTTTCCCTAAGGGCAGCTAACCCTCTGAGCGGACACGCTCAGCTGCCGTGCCGGCACTGCGGGATCTAGGGACGTGTTACCTTGCATTTAGGTAATATAAAGATCATTTGCAAGAAAACACCACCAACTCGACCTCATATTTTAGGGGGAGGAAAGCAACTTGCAAGATATCAGTCCCAGCAGTCGATCCCGCTCAAAGATGTTGGTCATAATTCTAATGGGACGCACTTATGACCTTCCGTATCTACAGCTTTTTAATTTCGCTCGCATAGATTGTTTGTCAATCGCACTGCCTACTGCAGCTTCTTAATATCCGAGCGCGGTGCCCTATACGGTTGAATGAGTAAGAGGTTTGTCAAATACTGCAGTTCCATTGGGAACATGCTTTGTTCTTTGTTCATTATATCAAACTGGACTGTTTCTAATTGTAGCTTATCTAAAGATCTCTTTGCTATGAATATTTTTATGTTGCAATTCTCAAGTGCTGTGTAAATGAATGACACGAATGAGTGTGTCATTAGCACAACTCCGTTGTGTTCTTTGAATTTCAAAACTGACAACGTTAAAGTGAAGTGCATATGTAAGAAATGCGCTACTCTTTAACGTGAGTGGCACGATTACAGTGTGCGTCTAAAATAAAAAACTTCATTTCATAATAATTCTTCAGTTACTTTTTTTTCTCCTTTTGATTTTGAGGTGTGTTCGAGTATGTAGCTGTAGTGTATCAATAAGACAATATTGTTAAATTGTACTGAATGTATATAATCTTGGTAGTGAAATATTATGTACTGTAGTCGCATTACTTATAGAAGGTGGTCGGAAATTCCCGTTACAGACTTCTAGGACTTGTAGAAGGGAGTGAGTACATCGTATTTTGAACAGGAACCGATGACCGTAAATGTCACCCAACGAGTTATAGACACGGGTGTCTGTAAATGTGCGAATACACGGGATCATTCCGTGATGATATTACAGTCTTTCTAGGATGATGGAGAACGATAAATGTATTAATTTGAAGTAAGGATCCCTGTACCGGAAATGAACGAGTCGAAAGTCATAAACAAAAACCGTTCTGATACCTCTGTACATGTACCGATTCTTGTATTGCGAAGAGTGTAGGGCTGTTAACTTCCAGTGGTGGTAGTATGGATAAAAACAAAAATTTCCAATAAACGTGGGCTGTAAAATGCATACCAGAGGAGCTATGTCCATACGTTCATCTTGACTAACGTGAAACACATCTCCTCTATTGAGCAAGTGTTCATAGATGTTAACGTACACGCTTTAGAGCCCACGTGTATTGAACATTGTCTCTCGTTTTTGTCCACACTACCACCACTGAAAGTGACGAGCCCTACACTCTTCGCAACATAGGAACCGGTACATGTATTCAACTGTCAGAGGTATCAGAACGGTTTTCGTTTATGACTTTCCAATCTTTTGTTTCCGGTACAGGGATCCTTACTTCAAATTAATACATTTATCGTTCTCCATCATCCTAGAAAGTCTGTAACATCATCACGGAATCACCCCGTGTATACGTACATTTACAGACGCCCGCGCCTATAACTTTGACCCTCTGTAGTCTCGTTGGGTGACGTTCCGGTCATGGGTTCCTATTCAAAATACGATGCACTCACTCCCCTCTACAAGCTCTAGAAGTCTGTAATGGGATTTTCCGACCATCCTGTATATTATGTACTGTATTCACATTTCTTTCGCATATAATATATACGCAATAGGTTTGGCTAGGGTTTCTACTATATTTTGTAGGGCTCATTCTTACTTTTCTGTATTTTCCCGTGTCTCTACATGGGTATGACACGAGAATGCACATAGAGGTGACGAAAGTCATGGGACAGCGATATCCACATATAAAGATGGCGGTAGTGTCGCATACACAAGGTATAAAAGAACGATGCATTGGTGGAGGTGTCAGTTGTACTTAGCTGATTCGTGTGAAAAAGTTTCGACGTGATTATGGCCGCAAAACTGGAACTAACCGAGTTTCTAAGCGGAATGGTAGTTGGAGCTAGACGCATGGGACATTTCATTTTGGTAATCATAAGGAATTCAGTATTCCGAGATCCACGGTGTCAAGAGGGCCCCGAGAATACCAAATTTCAGACATTACCTCTCACCACGGACAACGCAGAGGTCGACGGCCTTCATTTAACGGCCGAAAGCAGCGACGTTTGCAAGCAGTCGTCAGTGTTAACATACAAGCACCACTGCGTGAAATAACTGCAGAAATTAACGTGGCACCTACGACGAACGTATCCGGTAGGACAGTGCGACGAAATTTGATTTTAATGGCCTATGGTAGCAGACGATCGATGCGAATGCCTTTGCTAACATCACGACATCGCCCACAGAACCTCTCCAGGACTTGTGACCATATCGGTTGGACTCTGGAGAAACGTGGCCAGGTCAGATATCTTGTTGTCAACAAGGCACTGTCAATCTGGTGGTGACTTTATAACGGTGTGATAATGGACTGGATCCTCTTTTCCAGCTGAACCAAATGAGACCGTCTGTAGCCGTTCTTGGACTTTATGTTCGCGAAGCACGATGAAATCTTTAAGGATCACAATGCGCTATTTCAACGGCCACAACTGTTCGTCATTGGTCTGAAGAACATTGTGGACAGTCCGAGCAAATGATATGGCTAACCAGATCGCCCGAGATGAAACCCATCGAACATTTATAGGACATAATATGTAGTTCAGTTCGTGCACAAAATCCTGCACCAACGACACTTCCGCAGTTGTGGACGGCTGTAGAGGCAAAAGGACTCAATGTTTCTGCAGGGGACTTCCAGCAACTTACTGAGTCAATGTCCGCCACTGGTAGCTGAATGGTCGGCGCAAAGGTGTGTCATACCCAACGGCCCGGGTTTGATTCCAAGCTGGGTCGGAGATTTTCTCCGCTCAGGGACTGGGTGTTGTGTTGTCCTTATCATCATTTCATCCCCATCGACACGCAAGTGGCCGAACTGGCGTCAACTGGAAACACTTGCACCGGTCGAACGGTCTACCCGACGGTAGGCTCTAGCCACACAGCATTTTTAATTCTATTGAGTCCATGCCATGTCGAGTTGCTGCACTGGCAGTCCACCATTTTCGACCGATCTTTGATGCTTAGCTTCACCGAGATTAATTCACATTCGGAAACAGCAATAACTTTGCTAGATATTATGAATTCTGTAATGAAATAACAGGCTGCCACCATTCGCGGCTAAACTATCCTTACGATAATTATCACAATCTGAAATTAGTATGTAGTTGGTGTTCACTTATAGTTTCAGTCAGCTTTCTGTTCCTAATGCTATCGGGGCTTTGTAAACTTCAATAAATGATACTATTCTCTGACGTTTCCTTTTATGGACCTGCAGTTAACATACTGGATGTTTTCATAATAGCGTGCAAAAATATAACAGGACGTAGTGAATGCTCCATTGAAGAACTTGAGGTAGGGTACCTGGGATCGAAAGCCATGTTAAGGAGACAAGGAAGTAAGCTTGTCTACCGCTTTGTCCAGCATTATTGTTTTCAAGCTTATTTATAACTAACATGCGTACAAGTTTACACGTTCAAAAAATGGTTCAAATGGCTCTGAGCACTATGGGACTTAACATCTTTGGTCATCAGTCCCCTAGAACTTAGAACTACTTGAACCTAACTAACCTAACGACATCACACACATCCATGCCCGAGGCAGGATTCGAACATGCGACCGTAGCAGTCGCGCGGTTCCGGACTGCGCGCCTAGAACCGCTAGACCACAGTTTACACGTACTGTGGTGTTTATTTGCATGTACATTCTTTATTTCCTGCAAGGAAACAAGGAGGACGAGCGTGATTACTAGGAAGTCATGATGCAGGTTTTGCTTACTTTACTTTTCCATAAGGTAGCTGTATTGTATCGTATTTACATTATCCCGTGACACAGCGTGCTTCGAATCAACGACGGATCCATTCATTCCTCAGTGCTGTTCAGAGACGTACAATACAGCACGATGGAGCAGTACCGGTACAGTTTCGCCGAACTCACTGACATGCACCTTGTGTGTGTGGGTCGAACTCACTGACATGCACCTTGTGTGTGGGGAAGTACATTGCAATGCTCTCGCTGCTGAAAGGCTGTACAAGGAACGATTTCATAACAGGCATCATTCGTCGCGACGTCTGTTTCTCTCGATCGTCGAATGTGTGGTCAGTGGTTCATTGGAGAGAAGAAACGAGGGACCTAGCAACGTGAGGAGCACGACAGGGATATTTGTCAGGGTGCGTCAGAATCCTGTTCACCGATGTCATGCCTGCATTGAGATTGATGGTCATCAGTTTCAGCACGTTTTGTAAGATGCAGTAGATCCGGTATATTCATTGTGCCAATGATGGCATTTTCAGTTAACTGTAATTAACTTAAATAAAAAAAAGTACACATTAATGTGATTTTATTCCTATTATCTCCTTAATGTTCAAATGTGTGTGAAATCTTATGGGACTTAACTGCTAAGGTCATCAGTCCCTAAGCTTACACACTACTTCACCTAAATTATCCTAAGGACAAACACACACACCCATGCCCGAGGGAGGACTCGAACCTCCGCCGGGACCAGCAGCACAGTCCATGACTGCAGCGCCCAAGACCGCTCGGCTAATCCCGCGCGGCTATCTCCTTAAGCTGGCTTCTCCGACACAGGTTCCTTACTTCAAATTATTCAGTGGAGCATACTCTACGTCCAGTTAAATTTTTGCATGTTCTTACGGAAACGCTCTGTGTATTATACTAATCGTTTCTATAACTGATCTGTGAGGGGGCATTCTCTGAAAACATTGTGGGTGATGTAAACTTTTGGGGGGTGATTCGCCTGTGATCCAAAGGGCGTTCCTCTAAACTAAAAAGTCTCCATGTTCACGACATGTGCTACGATAGTAGCTGCTTCCTGCAAGTAGTACACACATGTCCTATTAAGGGGACTGCTACAATTCTCCAACTGATAACCGAGGTGGAGAAATTCGCATGTGATATCGTCGCAGTGTCGTGTGAGCCTCTGGTGTAGACCATCCACCCTGGTCCAAACCAGAGAACCGCGATCGACACTGGGTGCAATGCTACAAATAGTTTAGGCCGCATTCTGAGTGCAACGCTAGTTGTCTTCACCAAACTAGCCAACGGCCGAAAGCAACCGAGGATGACTCAGAACCCAAGCAGTGCGTCATTGATGCTGACATGAGCCACAATTTGCAGACAGTTGATAGTGTGATATGATAGTGCCGCTGCCAGAGCTTTCCCCCCCCCCCCCCCCCCCCCCCCCCGCAAGTTACCTCTGCCCACTCTACTTGCTTGTATTGAGCAGAAAAATTGGATGGTGACCAAAAAGGAAGGATATCATGTGCGGTATATCAGAAGTATCGTCAACTCATCGACATGGTACCACCTCGTACCTGTTGCTACGATGTAAGACGCCAGTCACGTGGCCGTTTCCGCCATCTGCCCTGTGATACATGAACCAACCACTGTCCGTCCCTCACTCACTCTTGTGTGAGAACAACTCGGTCGTTTTTCTGGAAACTCTGCTTACACAAAGGCTACTGCAGGCCCGGGCTCATGTGCATTCGGATTACCATCACCGAGGTATGTGAAAATTCAAATACTGCCCGATTATTCATTTAGATCACGATGCGGTTTTCGTTAAAATCAGTCTAATAAAATTTTACATTTATCTATATTACTTCTCATTTTCATTATTTTACTGTAACAACTTATTAACATTGGGATGATCATACACGATGGGTTGATATACCGTTGTCAGCTTCAAATTCGAATAGTTAAATATGAGACAACAGTTTTAAAAAATTCTATCCACTGACCTCTATTACTTAATTTCTGGATAATAATCGAAGCGAAATTATTCCATTACTATAAAATGTTGAGAGCAAGAAGCTTCGAGTGGAAGTTGCTAGGCCAAGGAAATATTTATCCCAAAAAAGCTAATTAACTTATTTCCTGAATTCAATATTGCACAAAACCACAAAAACAATGAAACCGCACAATATAATTGGAATGAGACTTAATAATAATTGCAAGAAATTCATCATATGCCAAACGGACACATAAAACAATTTACAGCATTAGTTTTAGCATAGGCGATCTATGACCGGGAGTTGCTGTCCTAGGCCTGGACATCTAGCACACTTTACAGCTTCACAGTAAACTGGCCACACACGGTACCTACAATGATTACAAAGCAATTATCATTAAATATCAGATTGAACAAACGTGTACGATAATAAGAATATGATACCAGAAAACTTCTGATTTCATTCAGAATACACAGAACGATAGAAACTCTGAATAAATACGAGGTTTGTGCAAAATTAGTTCAAATGGTTCTGAGCGCTATGGGACTAAACTTCTGAGGTCATCAGTCCGCTAGAACTTAGAACTACTTAAACCTAACCAACCTAAGGAGATCACACACATCCATGCCCGAGGCAGGATTCGAACCTGCGATCGTAGCGGTCGCGAGGTTCCAGACTGTAGCGCCTAGAACCGCTCGGCCACCCCGGCCGGCTATAAGGGTTGGAGCTTAAATAGTGGCAACTATTTATTCACAACCGATACAAAAGAAAGTGTCGCTGCTTGTTTCGCAAAGCATTATGGGTCGCCGCTAAAGTCGAAAGTGCGTCAGAGGCCCAACATGGTGAAAGTTATGGTGATTCGCGTGTACGACTGTGATGGTGTTATCCTAACGCATTACGTTTCTTCACGGCAGACCGTCAATGCATAGTATTACTGTTCGTTTTTGGACCATCCCCTGCCACCAGCTTTGCGTAGGAAGCGGCGACACTTTCTGCGCAACCCACCCATCATTTTGCACGACAATGCGCGGGCGCATACAGTGCAAGCTGTGGCTGCTCTATTCGGTCGATGGGACTGGAAACTACTGTATCATCCACCATACTCCTCGGGCTTAAGTCCTTGTGACATTGATTTGATTCCGAAGATGAAGGCTCCATTCGCACCATAAGCAGAACAGGCTTTGCTAACGATATACTACGCCTTCCACATCGCTGGCAACGGGTTCTACACAACGCTGGTGACTACTTTGAAGGACAGTAACATGTGAAAACATGTAGCTCTTTTGTATCGGTTGTGAATAAATAGTTGCCACTATTTAAGTTCCAACTCTCGTAGCTATGAAAATCCATAATTATTCAAAAATTACAGCAGTCTAAAGGCCGACAGGTAGGAAAAGTTTCACAATTTAGCAGCTCGCCATACTACCTATTTCTAGTTTACCAAGTCAAAGATATGATAGAGGGATACTATCGATAGGAGTCGGGTCGCAACTCACATCGTTTCGCCTGTGCCACTCTCTGTAATAAATGCCAATGGCTCCTAAAACTAGGTACCATTTGCACTCAGTTCTTCCCATAAACATACATGTGGACTAACCATGCCACAGGGGAACATTGTCCTTCACGTAACTGACCTGCATTACCAAATCATTGAGTTAATATAATTGTGCTCGGTAATGACAAAAAATAGTGAAATACATTGTTTGTTTAATTGGCGACGGCAAAATATCTACAGGATAAACCCGGGAGCATTAAATAAAGAGACTTATGACCACAGCAGTTGAGTCCCATAGTGCTCAGAGCCATTAAATAAAGAAAGTATTTCAACCAAGATAGAGTTGAAGTTTTTTCTGCCATGTTAAATTTGTTTAGAACAAAATCATGGTAGTAATTTGAGAATTTGCCAATGAATTATACGATGAAAATTTCGGATTCTATTAAATTTTCGAAAATTAGCGCGCTAGATAGCACTTTAGAAGGATTCAGAATTCGAAGAGGTTGCCCATAAATGAGGAAATCTCTGTAGATTAGATCAACAGAAGGTAGGAGGTTAATTAGATGAAACTACCAGACGTCACAAACCGTATTAACAAGAAGGACGGTAGTAGGGCTGTTTACGCTCCATCGTCTCTATAAAGTGAAAGGTACTCGTTGATTAAATATGGCCACTGGTGCTATCAATCCGGGGTATATTATTGATAAGAGCTTGCAACTTAGTAACAGATGATTGTGCCTGTACCACAAGAACACAACAGCAACTTCTCGCACCAGGTATCCAGCATTCTTTCAGTTTTCATTTGTCCTCACCATAAGTGCAGTAGCCATAAGCCTGAATTTAAGATAGAGAATTCTCATTCTAATGCGGTGCACTGTAACGCTAACTCGGTACAGTCTTATGAAGATTACTACATGATCATTGAATGTAGTTTGTACCTTTCTGATTTGTGCTACAGTTTATGATTATGTTGGGACCAGGAAACTGATAATCCAAAAAGTATCGTTACAACAGTGACATTTGTTAATATTCTCTAGAAAGATTTACATTGGACTGGACTACAGAATTAAGGAAAATTACTAAGCGTGATTTTCCTGTACGAATTCGTTTCTGAGTGAAAGCTGAGGGGAAGACAGATCAGCATGGGTCAGACTCTGTTCCATGAGGAAATAGACACCACATTTGAGTGGAATATTAACTATACAAACATGAGTCGTACTCAGTGAAATGATGTATGGAAATTGACAGAGAGCATCGGTATTACTCCATAGAATTAAAACAGACAAAAGTTTATGTGATTGTTAGTTAAGTTAAAGGGTTCTGTTACTGATCATGGAAAGAGAAACAAAACACAACGCACCTCTTTCAACAGTACTATCAGAATGCGGTTCAATGGAGAAATCAGGCAAAAAATTTCTGTGGATTTATACTAGATTCAGAGTTGTTTATGTCTGTTTATAAACCTTGTGCCAATGATTGTAACTGGTTTATCCAGGGATTTGTCAGATCAGAACAAGGTTATATTACTTCACCAGAAGACATGCATATACCTTGAATAATTACTTCGTACACATAAGCTTCAAGTGCTACAATTCATGGCAATGGTAAAAGAAAGTTAAACGGCTCTGGAATTTTACGTAGGTTATGTATATTTGCTGCGTGTATGCTGCAGCATATTGACAAGCACTCGCAACACTATTCTTGAAATCAATTATCTGTCACATTCTACACGCGCCTCTGTGGACAAAATAGACCACATTTAGCCGGAGGTGCAGATAATCTTCCTCAAAACCTGGTATCCAATGTCCAGTAGAGAGAAATACGTAAAATGTTCTCAGTAACAAGTCTCATATTTCTACATCTCAGTTGTAAATTTTCTTCAACGTGAGACTAGTTTGTGTTACACTTGATCATCCTGAGATACTTTGCTAAAAATGTTGCTGAATGGTCTCACGACGTATATGTCTCCTATAGTGAAAATACAAGAGGGCACCCACAGACAGACGCAGGGTGGCGTAGCGCTTAGCATCGCACGGTGCTGGCGTGCTGTGGATTGTCAGTTCACACTCAACTACCACCAATTAATAGCCCGGACGGTAAGTCAGCGTGTTCTGTCAGGGGAGTGGCCACCTCTGTAACAAAAAAACAAAACAAAAAAGACCAAGTTAAGCTTTCATCGGAGGTGAAGTGTCATGCGACATCCGCACTGAACTTTTGTCGAATAATGACAAAGAAACCGTGACCAGAACGAAAAGAAGAAGGGAACAAAGTGGGATAGAGGTAGCGCCGTTTGCTTAGTAAACAAAACGTTTTGGACACCACGTTCAGTCGCAGCAACCGTTTAAATTTAGAGTAAAATTCATCAGCAAAAACGGCTTAAGACTTAAGACAGAAGGAGTAATCTTTGTGCCAGTGCCCTTGTCAATGACGGCGGAGGAGTGGAGAAAGGTGCAGAGTACCCTCTTTCCCTAAGGGCGACAAACAGCCCCTAAAAGGGAGAAGAAGCAACTACATAAGGATGCAAAAGGCAATGGTAACCTCTGCGTTAAAGAGACAAAATATGTATCCACAGAACATGAGGCCAATAACTGCAAACAGCTAGTGACCTCTCCTTTGGCAAAACATTCCAAGATACTCCCCTGTACGAATATACGGAAGGGGACTGCCAGGGGGTAGGTAACCATGAGAGAAAGACTGAATAATGAACGAATGAGTAACTTCAGTAACATTATATGCGTCTGAGAATGTTAGAAATTCGAACGTGACAGGAAAGGAAGAAAAACCTGAAAATGAAAATGCAGAGCTCGATGTAGATATAGTGGGGTCAGTGAAATAAAATGTAAAGAAAATAAGGATTTCTGATCAGACGAAATTAAGGGAATCTAAAGAGCAACAGATAATGGTATAACGGGAGTATGTCGTTATGAATGGTATGGTAGGGCAGAAAGTGACCGACTGTGAGTAGTTAAGTGGTGGTGGTGGTTGTTGGGATGTTCAAGGGGGACTAAACAGCGAAGGTCATCAGTCCCCGTAGTTAAGTGGTGGGGTTTTTCTCATCATAGTCGACAGCAAACTAACGCCAACAACAGAGAAGCTGTAAATGCAACGTCACAGGCAGTAAATTATGTGGTAGAGAAAGTGTATAGGAAATGATAATCGTGACGAACTGGAACGCGATTTTAGGTGAAGAAACAGAAGAACGCGTTACGGGAGAATATGGACTTAGTAACAGAACTTAAAGAAGAAAAAGACTAACTGAGTTCAGCAATAAAATCCATGTCGTGATAGTAAACAGTGAATTCAAAAATCACAAGAGGAGAAGGTACACATCGGAATGGCTGGAGAGATTCCACCTCGATTACAGCGTCATCAGACAGAGATCCCGAAATGACATATTGGATTGTCAGGTACACACAGGAGAAGATACACACTCAAATCACAATTTAGTAATGAAGAAGAGCAGATTGATATTTAAGACATAGCTTCTGATAGATCATTCTGGAAGGGGCATATCATACATTTAAGTTGCTCAATTTTGTAGACAATAATGGAGGAGAAAATTTAGTATCTGTTAGGTAACTCTTAGTTTGGCATTCGGAGAGGTAAAAGCGTCAGAGAAGCAGTACTTGCCGTTGTGCTTGATAATGGAAGCATTTCTTGTGAAAGGTCAAGACACTCCCATGCGATTTTTCGACCTAGAAAAAGCTTGTATCTGTTAGGTAACTCTTAGTTTGGCATTCGGTGAGGTAAAAGCGTCAGAGAAGCAGTACTTGCCGTTGTGCTTGATAATGGAAGCATTTCTTGTGAAAGGTCAAGACACTTCCATGCGATTTTTCGACCTAGAAAAAGCTTGTGACAAGTTAAATCGTACACGATGTGCGAAGATTTGAGCAAAATAGGAGTGAGCTATGGGGAAGCGTTTTAACAGATATGTCTGGAGAGACAGCGGGGGGGGGGGGGGGGGGGGGGGGGGGCTTGGTACTCAGTTCCAAAACTGAGTCAATAACATGGGGTTTACTATGGACCAGTGACTACTAGACTACTAGTATATTCATTCGTTCATTCGGACATCTGTCTTACTGTAGCTATTTTACAGTCTATTAAGCAAGGTTGTAAGACCCACCAGGGCAGGCGCCCAGGCAAATAGTGAGAATTGATTAATTCCATTTGCAAAAGATTTTAATGGGGCTGAATTTAAAGCTCAGCTAATGGCTCCATTTGTGCGTGCACCGTCAGGATTTTAAGCGCAAAAGAACATTTTTCTGGGAGGTTTCTTAAGCGCACCACTTCTATACTTTCAACTTGAACGAATCGGTCCAAACTTTTCACAGATGTATATAAAATCAAGATGAATTGTTGTTGATCCAGTTATATTCAGCCGCTATAGAGATACCAAGGTTTAATGTCGAGATAAATGTAGCCCGTAAAATTCTTTCTTACGTGAACTGAGTGTGTGGAAACCTGTTTAGAGTTAATCAAATAAATAAAATCTCACTCTTACAATAAAACTGAAAACTTACTTTCAAAATTGCAGTTTCATTCTGCTTTTACATACAAAAACACGTTTTTGTGAGCTTTTTAACGTGCGTTACCTCTGTGTTTGGAATTTCTGCGAATCAGTTCAAATTTTGCAAGGAGTGATGTGTTATTCCTTTCGGCACATCGAAATTAATCACATAACCAGTTTGTAGTTGTCATACACTTCTTTATTACAAACACATGCTCTTAATTAAATTAACAGTAACAACGATTATAATAAAAGGCATCTGCCCTACCGAACCACAACCAGGACTCAGATTAAAACATTAATGCATTGAAGTCCGATAGACATAGATCTTTCAAAATTTACTGAACCAATTTTCACTAATTAAAACAATATTCATAAAACCACCATTAATCAAATGTAACTTACATAACTGTATCACACAAACCTCTTAAACATGCTTCATGACTTACATAGAAACTGGCTTTCACATAACTCATTTCTAATTCTGAAACTACTTCCAACAACTAAGACATCTTCCATGGACTGATCTTAAGCAGTTTTAACAAATTACAAGTTTTATCAGATTAATAGACTCAACTAGACTTCTATTTAGTATTACTTACAGGTGCAAGGTTCACATGCATTTCATCCCCACAATATAATAATAGCATATTAAATAGTCTTAAAATTGGGACGTTACAATTATACGTTGAAAATTAGTGATGGAATCTAGCAGACCGAAAGGTTCTAACAGATGCAGGAGATTCACAGACCAGAAGGTGAGCTAGGACTATACTCAACTTTGAGCTACATTAAGCTTCCAAAAATCCACAACGCTCCACTGGAAAGACGGAATTGCAGGACACTAACAACGTAACCATAGACACCGATCCAGGTCCTTAAATTTCCCTCTTCCATCGTGATATTACGATGGGAGTTTGCTCGCGTCGACCACTGCAAATTATCTGAAACATAAACACGTCTGCAACATTCTAGCGCATACACGTCTGCAACAGACAACATTCTAGCGCATCAGATACACAACTGCTCAACTGGTTGCCGGCCGCGGTGGCCGTGCGGTTCTAGGCGCTGCAGTCCGGAACCGTGGGGCTGCTACGGTCGCAGGTTCGAAGCCTACCTCGGGCATGGATGTGTGTGATGTCCTTAGGTTAGTTAGGTTTAAGTAGTTCTAAGTTCTAGGGGACTGATGACCTAAGATGTTAAGTCCCATAGTGCTCAGAGCCATTTGAACCATTATTTTGCTCAACTGGTTATAAATAAACCTATAATTATACACGGCACAAAATGAACCCAAGCAGAACTAACCTACGTGGCCACTTGCCCAGTAACGGCCCTTAAAATCTGATTAGCCAGATCTCTAGAACAAACAAATAAAATAATAACATAGAAAAAGGAAATATCAAAACTTATTTCGGCCCGCTCTCTAACGTCAGGCACAGACTAACGCAGTACTTGGGTACGACCTCTAGCTACGCATTAAGCACGGCTTCATGTGTATTTGTTGTGCTTAGCTAGCACTCCCTTAAATCCCGTCAACATATCAGGCGGCCAGACCAAATACAGTGACAAGTAGCTGAAACAATCAAGATAAGTTTTCAGTGCCCTCGGGTACTCAGTTAACATGAACAGAACCCACCAAGGTACAACTCGACGGCTCCAGTTCGTTCACTTTGAGTAACATGCAACAGCTGCGAAGGAAATCTGTCCTTCAAATCTCAAGGAAATCCCAATCACCGTCGGCACCGGATCTGCATTCCAACGGCTAAACACACCGCAGCTGCTGGCCACGCCTCTCCGTCGTATCGACTCGGCCACTCGCCACCCTGCATACATCCACAGCGCCACACGTCACTATCGCTCACACAGCTGATACCCGAACTCCAGCCCCTGCAGAGCGCGCGCGCCGCAGTTAAATAGCCATCCGCCAAAGATGCGAAGAAGACAAGCAGGCATTGAAAATCGACTCACAATGATCGGGATGACAATCGATGGAGACTGGAGTCAGTTAAGTACTTTTAGTAGGTTTTTTATATCTCCGAAACTATTATTGGTAGCGATAACAAATTTTGACACGAAGTTCATCTGAACAATAAAAGGTAATGTACCAAATTTGGAATAAAACAGCTAATATTTAACGTAGTTATTTAGTTTCTTAGGTGAGGTGAATAAGTGATTTTAGTACGCGCCACAGTGAGCATTCTCACGGTCCGATTTAGCGACACTTGTGGCTATGACGCATATGAAGGCCACATGCCGGCCGCCACCGAACGCTACTATACTGCAGGCTTCCCAAACAGCTTGCCATAACGTAACAAACTTACTGCTAAAATCTGCAGTCGCGTAATAGCTGCGACGCTACATGTTCTTCAAGCCAATCAGGAAGAATTGTGGTGCAGTGACATGGTGCATCGCTGTTTGCGACTACCCACGAATCCAGAATGAGATTTTCACTCTGCAGCGGAGTGTGCGCTGATATGAAACTTCCTGGCAGATTAAAACTGTGTGCCGGACCGAGACTCGAACTCGGGACCTTTGCCTTTCGCGTGCAAGTGCTCTACCAACTGAGTTACCCAAGCACGACTCACGCTCCGTCCTCACAGCTTTACTTCTGCCAGTACCTCGCCTCCTACCTTCCAAACTTTACAGAAGCTCTCCTGCGAACCTTGCAAAGGCGAAGGTCCCGAGTTCGAGTCTCGGTCCGGCACACAGTTTTAATCTGCCAGGAAGTTTTTACCCATCAATGGTTGACAATGGTCTCCAAGTACCTGAACATAACCATTTTCCGTTAATTATCGGTTGAGCTGAACCAGAAGATCCAGTCCATTCCATGTAAACGCAGCTCACCTAATTATCGTGTCCGCGGTACACTCGAACCCTATCATCTGCACTTACCTACTGTAAGAGGGCCACGCTTTTCCAGCCGTCTAGGGTCCAACCGATATGGTGACGAGCCTTGGAGAGGCGCTGCAGTCGAAATTGTGCTGTTAGCAAAGCCACTCGGGTCGGTCGTCTGCCGCCATAGCCCATTCTCGACGAACTTCGCTGCACTGTCCTAACGGATACGTTCGTCGTACGACAAACATTGATTTCTACGATTATTTCACGCAGTGTTGCTTGTAAGCACTGACAACTCTCCGCAAACGCCTCTGTTGTCGGTCTATAAGTGAAGGCCATCGGCCACTGAATTGTCCTTGGTGAGAGGTAATGACTGAAATTTGGCATTCTCGGCACACTTTGACACTGTGGATCTTGGAATATTTAGAAATGGAATGTCCCATTCATCTTGCTCCAGCTACCATTCCGCGTTCAGAGTCTCTTAATTACCGGCCATAATCAAGTCGTAAATCTTTTCACAAGAATCAACTGAGTACAAATGGCAGCTGCGCCAATGCACTGCCCTTTTACACCTTTTATACGACGTTTCACCGCCTTCTGTAGCTGTGGATATCGCTACTCCATGACTTGACCTCAGTTTATGACATGACATGGTTGCTTATACTAACAAGTAAATGAGCGCGAATATGTCAAGATGTTTTGGTTTAAATATGTTTCAAATTGGCAGGTAAGTCAAAAAGCTAATTTCCTTCTTTTACGTACATTACTACCGCACAATACACACTCTCATTTTTTTATGATATGATAGCATCACTTTTTCATGCTGGTGCACTATACATGTGAAAACCAAAATGGAGCAGTAAGACTATAAGACCAAGAACGAACTTCTCTGATTATAAAGGATGTAAGGCAGGTATGCAGACCTTCGGTCCTACTGTACGATCTGTACACGAAGCAATGACGGTAACCAAAAAAAAATATGGTTCATGAATGTGATTAAAATTCAGCGTGAAAGAGTATCAATGAAATTAACTAATCACATCGATCCTGTGAAACACAACTAGCTCTTTACTCACATGAAATGTTGAGTGCTATTGACGAGGGATCTCAGATCGATTCCGTATTTCTGGATTTCCGGAATGCTTTTGACATTATACCACACAAGCTGCCCGTAGGGAAATTGCGTGCTTATGAAATATGGTCTCAGTTATGTGACTGGATTTGTGATTTCCTGTCAGAGAGGTTACAGTTCGTAGTAATTGACGGAAAGTCATCGAGTAAAACAGAAGTGATTTCTGGCGTTCCCCAAGGTAGTGTTATAGGCCCTTTGCTGTTCCATATCTATATAAACGATTTGGGAGACAATCTGAGCAGCCGTCTTCGGTTGTTTGCAGAGGACGCTGTCATTTGTCGACTACTAAAGTCATCAGAAGATCAAAACAAATTGTAAAACGATTTAGAAAAAATATCTGAATGGTTCGAAAAGTGGCAGTTGACCCTAAATAACGAAAAGTGCAGGTCATCCACATGAGTACTAAAAGGAACTAGTTAAATTTCGGTTACACGATAAATCAGTCTAATCTAAAAGCCATAAATTCAACTACATACCTAGGTATTACAATTACGACCAACTTAAATTGGGAAGGAACACATAGAAAATGTTGTGGGGAAGGCTAACCAAAGACTGCCTTTTATTGACAGGACACTTAGAAAATGTAGCAGACTTACTAAGGAGACTGCCTACACTACGCTTGTCCGTCCTCTTTTTAGAATACTGATGCGCGGTGTGGTATCCTTACCAGAGAGGACTGATGGAGTACATTGAAAAAGTTCAAAGAAGGGAAGCACGTTTTGTATTATCACGAAATATGGGAGAGAGTCCCCCAGAAATGATACAGGATTTGGACTGGACATCATTAAAAGAAAGGCGTTTTTCGTTGAGACGGAATCTTCTCAAGAAATTCATATCAAAAACTTTCTCCTCCGAATGCGAAAATATTTTGTTGACATCGACCTACATAGGGAGGAACGATCGCCGCGATAAAACAGACGAAATCAGAGCTCGTGCGGAAAGATATAGGTGTTCATTCTTTACGCGCGCTATACGAGATTGGAATAATAGAGAATTGTGAAGGTGGTTCGATGAACCCTCTGCCAGGCACTTGAATGTGATTTGCAGAGTATCCATGTACATGTAGATGTAGACTGGTATCCCCGATGAATGTGGATGGAATGAACAGTATGACGAGCACACTATGAGTTACTAGTAAATCAAAGTTATACGAAATTAATGCTCAGAAGCAGAAAAACGGATTAGCCACAAAGTTGGCATCCAAATTGGAGACATCGGACGTAGTGAAGAAAGTACGCTATGTTGGCAGCTAAATAACGTGTGACGGACCAATCACAGGGATGTAGAAAGCTGACTAGCACATGCAAAGAGGGAATTTCTGGCCAAAAGAATCCTATTAGTATCAAAGATTGCCCTTAATCTGAGGAAGAAGGTTATAAGAACGTACATTTGGAGCACTGAATTGAATGGTAGTGATTCATAGATTGGGAGAACAAGAAAAGAAGAGAATGGAAACACCAAAACAAGACGACGTGAATCTCAAAAGCTTGGAATTAGAGGGTGAGCTGGAATTCACAAAACCACACATTAGTGATACAAATACGCGTAACGAAAATATGGTGCCAAAGTCATTAAATCTCGACTATGGAAAATTGAATGGTCGATCGGATGAATCTTGTTTCACAGATTCTCCAACTTCTGGTCGACCTTACGTCTGGCGTATCCCGTCCCAAACCTACAATGCAGAATACATTGCTGCGAAGAGTGAAACATGGCGGTGATTCGGTAGCGATCTCGGCAGCCATATCGTGCTATTCCATGGTCCCAATGGGTACTCTGCTAAGTCGCATTATTGCAAAGGATGATATCATTTCGACTGATCAGGTCAAACCAATGGTACAACACTTGTTTTTCAATGGTGATGCAGTGTTTCAAACCGACACGGCCCATGTTCACACATCTCGCATCGTCCAGGTCTCGTTTTGATTAATTGTCGCACCACCCTAGCTATCGCAATCACCAGACGTCAATATTATTGAGCCTTTCTGGTCTACGTTGGAAGAAGGGTGCGTCATCGCTATCTACCTCCATAAACGTTACCTTAACTCGTCACTATTTAGCAAATGTAGAAGTACAAGATTGCCAGACAGGGCATGTATTTAGCCAGTCCGAGACGATCTGAAGCTGTTTCTAATGTCAAAAATGTTCCTACTCAATAGTATGCTTGGTAATGTGTTAAGCTTCCGTGGTTTCCTTATTTTTATCCATTCCCCTTATTTCTCCTATCATTCTTACCTGGACAGGACCACTGATTGAGAAGAAGCACTCAATTATCGGTCGGACGAATGGTTCCTAAGTTATCTCCTTCGTGCGTGAAGTTCACTTCCCAGCCGGCCCTTGTGGCCGAACGGTTCTAGGCGCTTCAGTCCGGCCCCGCTCTGCTGCTATATTCGCAGCTTCGAATCCTACCTCGGGCATGGATGTGTGTGATACCCTTAGGTTAGTTGGGTTTAAGTATTTCTAAGTCTAGGGGACTGATGACCTCAGATGTTGAGTCACATCTGCTTAGAGCCATTTGAACCATTTTGAACCAGTTCACTTCCTGGAGATTTATCAGTTCAGTCCCATGTTGACGTCTTCCGTTTCTACGAATACTTCCATGTCATCTTTCTACTTCAAATCGCTCCGTGCACGTACTCGCAGACATTCGTGATCCACAAACTGCGACATATTCGGGAATAAAACACTGATCCAGGAAGTATAGAATAAATTTCTTTTCTTTCGGTCTGTGATCGTAAAACATTTGGTCTTTAGACTACCGGTTTCGGTTTGCAATGACTATCTTCAGACCTGCAGCAACACAAGAGAAAATGAAATAAAACTAGCGAATAGTGTACATCTTAACAACATGTGTCATAATGCAAAGTAGTACTTACATAAATGTGGAAACCTCTGCATTAAAATATGACGTCGTATATCTGTTTAAAAACATGTTTTATTGTAATGAAGTCACAATGACATCGTGAAACACTACGCACATAACCAGTTCATCGTCGCATATATTTAAAATAGAGTGTAAACCAGGTCATAGTACCGGCAGAGAAATCCTAATAACAGCACTACGTAGTTTACGAGCCCACTACAATGTTTACCTGTTGTACTGTTTCACCTTTTCACATTTTGTGCAATTGTAAAATTGGCGAGTATGAGTAAGTTTACAGTAGCCACAGATTACGAGCTCACGACCCAAACGTATTTTGTGACTACTGTATCTCAGTTTATTGTCAACTATATTGCTGTTATCGGGATGTATCTGCCGGCGCTGTGGCCTAGTTTATACCGTATTTTAAATATGTGTGACGATGACATGCTGATCACACGCGTCTTTTTTTAAAATGCCGCTATGGTTTCATTATATTACTATATTCTTAAAACAGGCATGCCTCGTCATATTTTAATGTACATGCTTCCCACACGTATGAAAGTTTAGCACAGCTTCATGAAGCATCAAATGTTAACTACCTGATCACTTGTGCAGTGACTAATGATTAATCTCAAGTTTTACAAAACAGGAACGAAACGAAGGAACAATTTTCCTCCAAAAGTTATCATATCCACTTCAGTCTCCTGCACATATG
The DNA here is from genome assembly GCF_021461395.2 of Schistocerca americana. NCBI lineage: Eukaryota > Metazoa > Arthropoda > Insecta > Orthoptera > Acrididae > Schistocerca > Schistocerca americana. The sequence goes on along the minus strand of NC_060124.1, from coordinate 436,780,547 downwards.
TATGACCCCTAAACCAGTTTTCAAATCCTGACTGCCATGCAGTATCGTTATTCCTGTTGCTGTGTATTTGTTACTTATTACATTCTCGCAATAATTGGTGTTGTAGTATGTTCTGACTTTTCTTTTAGTAGTGCTTAATATTTGTTAGTGTAAGATAACGTAAGATGTGTAGCTGAATTTATTTTGTCCTACTAACTGTATTAGTTTCTTGATGCTTCTCATAATATAATTCAAGCATCTAACATGAACATCCTCTGAGTTATACATTCGTTGCGAATGGAGCGGAAGTGTACCTAGGTTTGTAAGCGGACTGGGGATTAAAACTTTGGGGGTTACCCTTTTTCCGTCAGTTTTCCTTTAGACATTGAGCTCTCGCTCACTGTTAAACATAAAGAAACGTGGAAAGGACTATGTAATGAGTGTGTGTCTTGATCACGTGTATCTGTTTTCCATCGGTACTTACCTTCTCTTTGTTACAACCACCAACAGCAGTAGTCGCCTGTATTTATCATATTTAATTAGCTGCTGGTTGCAGACGCGCCCACATGATTTTTACATGTACACCGAGCTGACGAAAGTGATTGGATGGCGAAATGCACCCACACAGGTGACGATAGTATTGCACACACAAGGTATGGAAGGGAAGTGAGTTGGTGGAGCTGTCAGTTTTACTCAGGTGACTCAGGTGGAAAGGTTTCTGGCGTTGATTATGATTGCAATTAACAGACTGGAGCGTGAAGTGTTTGCTGGAGCTAGACGCATGGGATATTACATTACGCAAATCGTTAGGGAATTCGATATTCCGACATCCGCAGCGTCAATAGTGAGCTGAGAATATCTAATTTCAAGCCTTACCTTTCACCACAGACAACAAAGAGACCGGTCAGTCAGGCAGCATTTAATGGAACACCCTCCACTAATAGCACCTTTTTTTAATATAAAGTAACCCATACCTTGTATACTATCGATTCTTGTATAGGTGCACATCCACGGCTGTTTCACTGAAAGAATATAATTTGATTTGGTATACGATGTATTATATTTCAGCCTAAAACGTATAAAAAGAAATTTAGTTGTTGCAATCGATACAGTTAAAATTATTTTTCTTTTAGAAATATGTGGCATATTTCAAATTCATATTATTAATTGCACAATCTAAAGCTAATTACCAAATGTATTTCTGGATTCATTTATAAAATAATGTTATAACTTGGTGATGATTCTTCTTTTGTCAAGAAAGTATGTAATCTCTTTGGAATATTGTGAATGGCTGTGATGTGGGGTCTGAGTGGGGTACAGTGAGGGGGGGTGCCCCAGGGATCAGTGTTGGTGCCACTCCTGTTCCATATTTATATAAATAATATGCCCTCTAGTATTACAGGTACCTCTAAAATATTTAGGTTTTCTAATGACAGTAGCTTGGTAGTAAAGAATGTTGTGTGCAACATTGGCCCGGTTTCAAATAGTGAAGTTTATGACCTAAGTTCATGGCTTGTCGAAAATAAACTAACAATAAATCACAGTAAGACTCAGTTTTTACAGTTTCTAACACGCAATTCAACAAAACCTGACGTTTTAATTTCACAGAATGGGCGCATGATTAATGAAACTGAACAGTTCAAATTTCTAGCTGTTCGGATAGACAGTAACTATCATGGAATGCCCACGTTGAGGATCTTGTTCAGACTTCATGCTGCCATTTTTTCTATTCGAACAGTATTTGAAGTGAGTGACCGTTCGACAAGAAAATTAGTCTACTTTGCTTATTTTCATTCGCTTATGTCGTATGGCATTATATTTTGGGGTAACTCTTCCCATTTTAAAAGTATATTTTTGGGTCCGAAACGGGCGGTTTAGAAAATAAGTGGTGTAAATTCAGGAACCTCTTGTCGACCCCCGTTCACGAGTCTGGGTACTTTGACATCGGCCGCTCAATATATATATATATATATATATATACACCTTACTGTCATTTCTTGTTACCAACGTTAGCTTATTCCCAACAATAAGCAGCTTTCACTTGGTTATTATTCGTCAGAAATCAAACCTGCATTTGGATCGGACTTCCTTAACTCTTGTGCAGAAAAATGTGCACTATACTGCTGCATCCATTTTCAATAAGCTACCTCACGAATTCAAAAATCCTAGCATTAATCCATGCGCTTTCAAATCTAAACGGAAGAGTTTCCTCATAGGTCACTCCTTCTACGCTGTGGAGGATTTCCTTAAAAAATTAAGCTGATTCTTGTTGTATTGTTGACTGCGTTTACTTAAACTTGTGGACTGACTTTTTTCGGGTTCATTAACATTTTATTTTTACCTGTTATTACTTTTATGTTGTAATTTCATGTAAAGACATGTTCCATGACCTAGGAAATTTGCTTCTCAATTTGGTCCTGTGGAACTTGACGGGCAAATAAATAAAACAGCACAATGTTAGTAGTAGTGGGCATGCTTTGATTGAGACAGACGTATTTATGTGATTGACATTAACAAATGGTTCAAATGGCTCTGAGCACTATGGGACTCAACTGCGGAGGTCTTTAGTCCCCTAGAACTTAGAACTAGTTAAACCTAACTAACCTAAGGACATCACAAACATCCATGCCCGAGGCAGGATTCGAACCTGCGACCGTAGCGGTCTTGCAGTTCCAGACTGCAGCGCCTTTAACCGCACGGCCACTTCGGCCGGCTGACATTAACAATGTAATTTGGAATATTAAGTGGAAATTGTGGAAACAGTGTGATATTTAATAATGTGACAAAGAATGAACTTCAAGAAATATACAGGCAAATCTTCATCAGTTATCTAGTAGTCATGATACAACAACGTTAAATCAAAATTTCATCCACAAGAATGTACCCCTAGACGCAAGACTTGGAGCCAACAACAAGAAAATGAAGATAAGTAAAAACCTTTTCTGCTGTACATCTTATTCCTCTCGAAGTCCGTTCCCTGTGGCTGAGTTGTCACCGCGATAGAATGTTAATCCCAAGGGCCCAGGTTCGATTCCTGGCAGGGTCGGAGATTTTCTCCGTTCAGGGATTGGGTGCTGTGTTGTCCTAATCATCATAATTTCATCCCCACCGTCGCACAAGTCGCCGAAGTGGCGTCAAATCGAAAAACTTGCACCCGGCGAAGGGTCTACCCGACGAGAGGCCCTAGTCACACGACATTTATATTTTGTTTCCTCTCGAAGCTTTCGAAAGTAATGAAGGCACTAAGAAAAATTTAATAGTGATGTGTGGGAGGGTAAGATTACAAGCAGCCGCCAGCTGATCAACACCTGCAACAGGGAAGTAACCGATTTTGTGACATTTGACTAGTTTCTAACCAGGAGCGAATTATATAGTTTGATCTGTGTCCTTTGGTAGTAGAGGTATTGAATTGTTGTGTGTTGATATTTACTAGACTCAGTACTTGCGGTTTAGTTTGTGTCGGAAAATAAGCCGCGCGGGATTAGCCGAGCGGTCAATGGCGCTGTAGTGCTGGACTATGTGGCTGGTCTTGGCGGAGGTTCGAGTCCTCCCTCGGGCATGGGTGTGTGTGTTTGTCCTTAGGATAATTTAGGTTAAGTAGCGTGTAAGCTTAGGGACTGATAACCTTAGCAGTTAAGTGCCATAAGATTTCACATACATTTGATCATTTTTTTCGCAAAGTAACCGATGTTGCGACATTTCACAAATTCCTAATCAGGAGCGACTTAATTTAGCCTCGCCGTAGTGCTTTAGTAGTTTAGTGTTTGCTTCTCGGCTTGTTGCTCTAATTTACTAGAAACAGTCCTTGGATTTCCTTCAGTGTCCACAGTAGATTTCCACAGCAAGTTTTTATTGTTGTTTGTTTGTGCAGGGTATTTTTCCACCGTCTTTAGAATGGATAGGGACTGTGATTGGTGTGTACGGATGCGATCTGAGTTGGTGACACTTCGCTCTCAGTTCCATGCTATGTTGGTTTCCTGGATGCGTTCTGGGTTCGTGACGCTTCGCTCTCAGCCCCAGTCCGTGTTGGCTTCGGCTGTACACTTGAGGCAGCGGTGGATGGGCATCACTGTTTTGGAACACGTGGGGTCCAACGGACGTCCGGCATAACCCACGAGTCCGCCGACCGGTCGTCACCGGAGGCATATCCAGTCTCCGCCAAAAAAAAAAAAAAAAAAAAAAAAAAATGGCTCTGAGCATCAGTCCCCTAGAACTTAGAACTACTTAAACCTAATTAACCTAAGGACAGCACACAACACCCAGCCATCATGAGGCAGAGAAAATCCCTGACCCCGCCGGGAATAGAGCCCGGGAACCTGGGCGTGGGAAGCGAGAAGTCTAACACACGACCACGAGATGCGGGCCAGTCTCTGCCCACACTCAGGTTGATGTCTCACCCGTTGGCGAGTGGGAGGTCGCCTCCAGGCGTGGTAGCCTGAGAAAACTTTCCAGGGGAGCTGAACTTCCCGGGTCCAGTCTGACAAACAGGTTCCAGGTGCTACCTGTGGCTGACAATATTCCTCAGCCAGACGCCGTCGGTTATCACGTTTCTGGGAAAACCTCTCAGCCCTCAAGATATGAGCAAACACAGAGGATGGGATTATTCATAATTCGGAGCTGCAATGTTAGATGCAGTATGGGGTCCTTTGGGGACATGGCAGCGAAGGAGGGGAAGAAAGCCGATGTTCACTTTGTGCGCAAAATGGTTGTAGTCTTTCCAGACGTGTAACGGATCCTTCCAGATGCCATGAAGAACACAAGGTGCAGCCAACTGCAGTGGTGGCTCACATCAGTACCAACGACGTGTGCCTTAGTGATATCGGAACAGATTCTCTCTGCTTTTGAGTGGCTACCTGAAGTGGTAAAGGCTGACAGCTTGGTTCACAGATGAAAGTAGAGCTCACCATTTGCAGCATAGAGAGGATTAATCGCGGACCTCCAGTATGCAAACATGTGGAGGTTCTGAAGTAGAGACTCAGACAGGTCAGTGACATTGCATGCTGCAGATTCCTCGACTTGCACCATAGAATGGTGGAGTTTCGTGTTTACTAAATAGGTCAGAAGTTCATTACGCACAGGAGGTTGCTACATTAGTAGTGGGGGCTGTGTTTCGTGGACTGGGCGGTTTTTTAGGTTAGAGTGTCTCAGGGAAACACAAAACTGGTTTCATTCTCAGAGGGTGCAGGCCTCAACGCAGGAAGAACGTAAATCTAGGAATCATCCGTCTAACGGTTGTAAATTTTCGTAGCTGTGTTCGGAAAGTAAAAGAGCTGCAAGTGTTAATAGAGACTAAAGATGCTTCATTTCTTATAGGCTGTGAAAGCTGGCTAAGGCCAGACATAAATTCAAGCGAAATTTTTGGGAAGAACCTAACGGTATTCAGAAAGTATAGGCTCAATATAGATGGTGATGGCGTGTTTGTTGCTGTTAGAAATATTTTATCTTGTAGCGAAATTGAAGTATGTATTCCCTGTGAGTTAGTGTGGGTAGATATCTTTCTTGGTAACAGGACTAAAATAATAATTGGATTTTTTTACCGACGTTCCAACTCAGACTATACAATTGCTGACAGTTTCAAAAAAGATTGAGTCTAATTTCAAACACGTACATGACTCATACAATTACAGTTCTGGTGACTTCAGTTTATCTCCGGTATGTTGGCGAAAAGGCACATTTAAATTCCTAGGTTTGCGTAAAACGTCATCCGAAATTGTGCTCAACACATTCTCTGATTGCTTAGTGAACGATTGCGAAAAGACACTTGACATCTTAGCAGCAAATAATCTTGCGTGAATAAAGAGCATCAAAACGGATACGGGGATTTGTGAGCACACGGTTGTCGTATTTAACAAAACGCTTGACGCCTTCTTAACAGTGTAGGTATAGACCAGATATGGCTTGAAATCAAAGAAATAATATCGACGGCAATTAAGAGATTTATACCAAATAAATTAACAAAAGGACGGAGCTGATGTTCCATTCTACGTAAAACAGGTCAGAACACTGTTGCAGAAGCAAAGAAAATACATGCCAAACTTAAACGAACGCAAAATTGGTGATATTTTAGAGAAGCTCGAAATTTAGCGCGGTCTTCAACGAGAGATGCTTACAATAGTTTCCACAACGAAACCTTTTCTCGAAAACTGGCACAGAGTCCAAAGAGATTCTGATCGTACGTAAAATACGCTGGCAATCAATGCTTTCTCTGCACGACAACATTGGAAATACTATCTATAACAGTGCTACTGAAGCAGAGATACTAAACACAGTCTTCTGAAACTCTTTCATCAAACATGACGAAGTAAATATTCCACAATGCCAATCAAGAACAGCTGGAGACATGAGTAACTTATAAGTAGATATCCTGAGAGTAGTGAGTCCACTTAAATCACTTAGTAAAAGTGTTGTGACTTGGCAAGACAGCCAAGCCACTAGGAGAGGAAGCCGAAAGGCACGCGTTCAAGCTCACGCAGGCTGTCGTGATGTCTGGAACAGTTAAAGGAATAGAGACTAGCAAAAAAGGCACGTAGCTTCTGGAATACTTAACTTTAATCCATAATTGGTGAACATCGGTCTGACGGTACATGCATCACAAGATAAATAGCAAAAGATAATGGCGCCTTGCTACGTCGTAGCAAATGATGTAGCTGAAGGCTATGCTAACTATCGTCTCGGCAAATGATAGCGTAATTTGTCAGTGAATCATCGCTAGCAAAGTCGGCTGTACAACTGGGGATGAGTGCTAGGAAGTCTCTCTAGACCTGCCGTGTGGCGGCGCTCGGTCTGCAATCACTGATAGTGCATTCACTGTTGCCTTGAAGTCCACACAAAGTCTCAATTTTCCTGAAGGTTTTTGCAAAATTACTAAGCGTGATGCCCAGAGAGAAGCCTGCACACATTCAATCACACCTTGTGATTCCAAATCGTGTAATGTTCTTGCGACCTCATCACGCAATGCGTGGGGAACATTGCGCGCTCTGAAAAATTTCGGTTGCGCGTTTACTTTCAGTTCCAAATGTGCTTATAGTTCTTAGCGCAACCAAGACCCGGTGCAAAAATGTCGGCAAACTCTTCACACAGACGAGAAACACTGTCTGAAGGCACAGTCTGGTTCACTGATAGGACCTGATTGACTATAGACAAGTTAAACAACTGAAATAAATCTAAACCAAACAAGTTCACTGCAGACGAAGAACGAAGGACGTACAATGACACAAGTTTTGTTTGTCCCTTGTATGTTGCAAGAAGGCTGCACTGTCCTAACACAGGGATCGCTTGTCCTGAATAAATACTGAGCTTAATATTTGCGGCACGCAACGGAGGTGTGCCCAGCTGTTTGTACATGTCCTGATTGATCAGTGAAACTGCAGCTCCGGTATCGAGCTGGAATGGTATCACTTTGCCGTTAATGTCCAAGTCTACAAAAAGTTTATTGTCCTGCTGACGACAAGAGCGACTGTCTCGTGCAACGTGAACTGACACTGGTACAGAATCACTTGCGACTTGATGGGATTTCCAGCGATGTCGACGCACACTATTTGTGGGACGAACACAGTCACTGTTAGAGAGAGTGGCATTGGGCGGAGTGGAATGAACGGCATGAATTTCCATGGGCGAAGGTTCACGAGCCTGAGTATTCTGGGTTCGATTCCGATTCCGGCGCGAAGCAAAGGGCCTGGAATGGTTGTGAGTGTCCGATTGGAGCTTTTTCTGGGAAACACTTTGAACATGTCCTCTTTTATTACAGAAAAAGCAAATAGCTTGGCGGTACAGGCAATTTCCACGCGAATGTCTAGTAGCACACCGCGGGCATGATTTTAGCACTGCATTTGCTTGCTTGCGCGGCACACGTGGCGGAGAGCTTGGCGGCAGCTGCGCGGACGGGCCCGAGGGCTATTTACCGTTCCGTACAGCTCGCCCGGCGGGCCGGTTAATGTGACACACGGGTGGCGAAGTTTCAAATGATTCCTGAGCAAAGTCAAGTGTGTCCTGCTGATCCAATATGCCTATCACTTGTTGAAGGGAGGGATTGACTAGTTTCAAAATCTGTTCCCATATACGAACATCAGCAACGTTCTCTGCAATTGCATCACGTACCATAGTATCTGAATAAGGGAGGCCACATTGACACTCAAAAGCACAATCCCTAGAAAGGCCTTGCAAGGTTGCAACCCACTCCCTATTAGTCTGACCGGCCGTACGTTTTGCACGAAAGAACGTATACCGTTTGGCAACTACATTGACTGATTGTTTGAAATATGCATCTAATGCAGACAAAATTACTTCGTAGGACAGAGTTGCTACGTCGCGTCGGGGAAATAATTTCACTATCACACGGTACGTTTGGACGCCTACGGCGGAAAGGAGAAAAGGCTGCCGCTCATTACCTTGAATTCTTTAGGCGGCGAGATGGAATCCAAACTGGCGCGACCACTCCGTCCAGCTTTCCAGTGCCGCATCAAAAGGACGAAAAGGTGGTGCAACTGCTTGTTGTGGCTGCGGTAGCGGTGGAGCGGCGGCTGCCGCATCGTTTTGCATTGCACGGTGACCCTGGACGAGCTGTCCAAGGGCATCCAGTAAGGCCTGCATCTGCTGATTCTGTAAGCGATAAAATTCGGACAGTACATCTGGAGATTGTGGCAAAGCCATGACACAAGTAAATCAGTCTGTAGAGATACGAACGCGATTTAGCTCGTCCTCAAACTGTTGTGACTTGGGAAGACAGCCAAGCCACTAGGAGAGGAAGCCGAAAGGCATGCGTTTAAGCTCACGCAGGCTGGCGTGAGGTCTGGAACAGTTAAAGGAATAGAGACTAGCAAAAAAGGAACGTAGCTTCTGGAATATTTAACTTTAATCCATAATTGGTGAACATCGGTCTGACGGTACGTGCATCACAAGATAAATAGCAAAAGATAATGGCGCCTTGCTAGGTCGTAGCAAATGACGTAGCTGAAGGCTATGCTAACTATCGTCTCGGCAAATGAGAGCGTAATTTGTCAGTGAGCCATCGCTAGCAAAGTCGGCTGTACAACTGGAACAAGTGCTAGGAAGTCTCTCTAGACCTGCCGTGTGGCGGCGCTCGGTCTGCAATCACTGATAGTGGCGACACGCGGGTCCGACGTATACTAGCGGACCGCGGCCGATTTAAAGGCTACCACCTAGCAAATGTGGTGTCTGGCGGTGACACCACAAAAAGCAAGTCTCCTGGTCCAGTTTGTATACCAATTAGATTCCTTTCAGAGTATGCTGATGCAATAACTCCATCCTTAACAATCATATACAACATACGACTGAAAAGGTGCACAGGTCACACCAATATTCAAGAAAGCAAGGAGAGTAACCCACTAATTTAAAGGCCCCTATCATTAACGTTTGGGAACATATATTGTGTTTCAACATAATGAATTACCTAGAAAGCAATGGTCTACTGACTGGCATATTGCCACGTAGTCAACACGGATTTACAAAACTTCAGTCTTGTGAAAAACAGCTATCTCTTTACTCACTAGAGGTGTTGAGTGCTATCAACAAGCGATTTCAGATTGATTCCGTATCCAGAAGGCTCCTAACTCAGTACCTCCTGATTCAGTACCTTCCAACACTACAATGGTCTTGCACTTTGATTTTAAAGACTAAAACTGACTGTATGTTTACACCCTGACAGCAGTTGCTTAAATTTCTAAGCCTTCCACCTGTTTCCATGGCCATATGTCTGCTAAACTGACTTTGCTCTCTGACAGTGGTTGTTATTGGTAGCCCGCATTGGAGGTTATCACGTTATCAGAATCTGAAGTAAAACTTGGATGCAGACAAAAATATTGAAATGGTGGCCCTGTCGTTATTGCAGTCAATTAGTGATGGCTGATTAAAATATCAACATCAAATAATCTTTCATAAAAATGGCAAGAGTTTATTAATAATAATATAGGATAAACAATACAAGTTAATCCAGATGACAAATAAATCATGAACTGTTGGTGACACAAACAGAAGCAACAAATAATTAGTAGTCTGGTTCTCAAAGTCTGTTTAATCCAGCTACCCTGGCTAAAAACATGGAAAAAGCAATTTGAAATTATCTGACGCTGAATAGACTTTTACGGATTTACTCTACACATGCGTTGCACTACTTTTCTGCAGCTAGGAACAAGTGGTGAAGCTGCCATTCTGTTTGCTCTAACAAGCCAGAGAAGCTATACTACACCCCTCTCTCGATGTGCAGCACTGTCTCCAGTGCTGGTCGTGGCGCAAGCATCTGTATAGTAGCAGTGCGCGGCTCCCATAAATTATTATCGTGCCCTCGAAATATGCAGAGTCACGGGGAGGCCATATGTCAGATGGCTAGCAATTTCTCTCTAATAGAGCCCAGAAATCTAGGCATAGTTCAGCGAGTGACACTCCTGTTCGCCGGTTATACCGTGGACCAATTTGATTCATTTATAAGGCAGTGAGCACAAGGAGTTGATACGAATAAGACTGTCCGTGGCACAGCGAATTGTCCGAGACGATTGAAGTCTTAACTGCTGGCACAGATAAGACTTCACCACAGGCTCCCCAGTCAAGACCAGTGCCAGTGCAAAGTCACGCTCAAGATGAGTGTCCCAAGTGCAGCCCACTTATAACAACAGTCAAGACCAAAACCTTCTCCCCAAACAGGAGTCTGAATCTGAAGAACCTCCTTCTCTCCTCGTTCCGTTCCATCAAAATTCCATAAACTCCAAAAGTGAAACAATGCAACTGCCCCCCCTCCCCCCCCCCCCACCCCCCACCCCCACCCCACACACACACAAGAGTTTTGTGCCAATCACAAGACACCAAGAGCACCACGTCTCCTCTGTAGCCCATCTCCTCTACCTCCTGGCCAATCCTAACCAAAGTTAACAATATTTAAAATTTCCACACAGGGAGAAGAAGAACGTCAGGCGCCCGAACTATACTTCAAATGGCCACTTTAGGTAACATGTTTTGAGAGTTTTCGTCTACGTCTAAAGCGGACAATGTATTTATCAAAGCGATCATTATCTTGACGTTGTGAACATTACAGAATGTACGACCAGGGATTCCTACTAAACTAAGAGAAGTGCATTTGTGTCCCATCCTAAACCATTTCTTCCTAAAATTCTCCCGAAGGGCCGAGGCTTCCCAAAAAAAATCGGCAAGCAGAGGGACGACAGACCTGATGGCTCTGTCTAAAGCGTCTGGTCCAAGGTGAAAATGGAAACACGCAGATTTTTATGGCAGCCAACTCTTTATACAATGGGCGTATACGACAATGCCGAAATGCTTTGACAGGGCGATCTACTTCTGCTCCTCTGTCGTTGCCATGGCCATAATCGCTAGCAGGTAGGTCCAGGGACCCAGTTTCTCGCTTCTTCAGCTGAAAGAATTGTTTGCATGCTGGTGCAAGAAATTCTCAGGTCCCCGCTCTTAATAGAGCTTTGAAATGTTCATCTCCCTTTTTTTGCACGTGACTTCCAATGCCTGAACGTCCACTGCAAGACAAATGACCAAATCACCTGCTTGTTCTCCAGAAAATACTATTCCAAGGAGGGTTAGCTGAGCGGTCTAACGTTCGGCTTTTCAGGGTGGGAAGGAACGCCTCGTCCCCGCCACGAATCTGCCCAGCGGACTTGTCAAGGTCCGGTGAGCTGGCCAGTCTGTGGATGGTTTTTAGGCGGTTTTCCAACTGCCTTGGCGAATGCAGGCTGGTTCCCCTTATTGCACCTCAGCTACACTATGTCGGCGATTTCTGAGCAAACAAGTTCTCCATATACGCGGACGCCACCATTACTCTACCACGCAAGCATAAAGGTTACACTCTACTGGTGTTCCCTGAGAGGGGGGAGGGGGGGCGGGGGAGCGTCCACTGGGGGCCGAACCGCACAATAACCCTGGAAGAAGGGTGGACTGCGGTAGTTGTCGTGGGGTTGTGTACCACTGCGGCTGCGGCGGGGACGGAGCCTCTCCGTCGTTTCTAGATCCCCAGTTACCATACAATTCCAAGGAGAGTTACCATAAAGATCCCTCATGCCTTAAAAATGCACAAACTCCTATCAAAGCCTGTGCAAGTTGATAATTTCCTGTCGTTTCACAGAAATTGATGTTGTCTGGGTTTGCAATAAAACATTAAAGAACAGCCCTGAATATGAAAATAAGTGAGAGAGTGACTTGTCCTCTCTCACTCAGAAGCCGCTTGTAATCAAATTGCGTACTTATGGAATATCGTCTTAGTTATGCGACTATTTTCGGATTTCATGTCAGAGAGGTCAAAGTACATAGTAACTCGTCGTCGAGTAAAACAGAAGTGATTTCTAGCGTCCCCCAAGGTAGTGTTATAGGCTCTCTGCTGTTCCTTATCTTTATAAATGGTTTAGGAAACACTCTGAAGAGCCTTCTTAGGTTATTTGCAGGTGATGCTGTCGTTTACCGTGTAGTAACGACAGCAGAAGATCAAATAAATTGCAAAACGGTTTAGATTGAATTGGCAATTGACCATCAATAAGGGAAGTGCGAGGTCATGAACTTGAGTGTTAAAAGGAGTCCGTTAAATATTGGTTACACGATAAATCAGTCAAATCTAATAGCCATAAATTCAACAAAATATCTAGGAATTATAGTTAGAAACTACTTAAATTGTAAATCACATCTAAAAAATGTTGTGGGGAAGGCGAACCAAAGACTTTGTTTTATTGGCAGAACACTTAGATGTTGTCACAGATCTACTAAAGAGACTTCGTACACTACGCTTTTCCGTCCACTTTCTGCATACTACTGTGCGATGTGGGATACTTACCAGATGGAATTAACCAAGTACAATCAGTACAGAAAGTGCAACAAAAGGCGGCACGTTACGTTTATTGAGAAACAGGGGAGAGAATGTGTTACAGGATATGTGGTGGAAATCGTCAAAACACAGACGTTGTTCGTTGTGGAGGGATCTTCTCGCGAAATTTCAGTCGCCAGCTTTCTTCTCCGAATACGAATTTTTTTTTTTTTTTGTCTACCTACATTGGGAGAAACAATTAACCAAATAAAATATGAGAATTCAGAGCTCGCACTGAAAGGTATACAGTGGGGGTCCTTTTCCTCTTCGCACTGTTCTAGAGTGGTATAATAAAGAATTATTGTGAAAATGGTTCGATGAACCCTCTCTTGGGCACTTAAATGTGATTTTCAGATTCATCTACGTAGATGTAGATACAGATGCAGATGCATTAGGAGGTATTCCATGACTTTTGTCACTTCGGTGTATTCCACGAGAGAAACACGTCCATGTAGACTGCACTGTTCATACTCTGCTTTAATCATAGGGTAGTCGTATGTTGTAATAAACGCTTTAGCCACAGTGACAGATGATTTAGATAAGATATCTGTATGGTGCGAAAAGTGGCAATTGACCCTGAATAAAGAAAAGTCTGAAGTTATTCACATGAGTACTAAAACAAATCAGCTAAATTTCGATCACACGGTAAGTCACACAAATCTGAAGCTTCTAAATTCAGCTAAATCCTTAGGGATTATGATTACGAATTACCTAAATTGGAACGATCACATAGATAATATTGTGAGTAGAGCAAACCAAAGACTGCGATTCATTGTCAGAACACTTTGAAAGTACAAAAGGTCTACTAAAGAGACTTCTTACACCACGATTGTCCACCTATTCTGGAGTACTGTGATGCGGTGTGGGATCCGCATCCGGTGGGACTGACGGATGACATCGAAAAAGTACAAAGAAGGGCAGCTCGTTTTGTATTGTCACGAAATAGGGGAGATAGTGTCACAGCCATGATACGTGAATTGGAGTGACAATCATTAATACAAAGGCGTTTTTCGTTGCGACTGGATCTTCTCATGAAATTTCCATCACCAGTGTTCTCCTCCGATTGCGAAAACATTCTGTTGGCACCCACCTAAATACGGATAAATGGTCATCACGATAAAATAAGAGAAATCAGGGCTCGCACAGAAAAATTGAAGTGCTCGTTTTTACCACGTGCCGTTCGAGAGTGGAACGGTAGAGAGACAGCTTGAAGGTGGTTCACTGAACACTCTGCCAGGCACTTTATTGTGAATAGTAGAGGAATCACGTAGATGTAGATGTTAATGTAGATCTGCAATGCATTACAACCTAATACCGTGCTCATAAAATGGATTCACAGTTGCGAATAATGACTACCACCAGCTGTACAATGGAATGACAACAATGAAAATTTGTGCCAGACCGGTACTTGAAAACGGAATTTCCGCTTTTCGCTAGCTTTCTCCTTACCATTTGGCTATCCGTGCACCACTGACAGCCGTAATGGTGTGAGTGTTATCATAAGTTAATATCGAAACAATAGAATGAACTACTAATACTTTGAGTTACATATTGAAAGTATTCGTGAATAAACATCGACTATATTCATAATGGATGTACTTAATCAAAACAAAACACTGAAAGCGTGTTGAATTAAAGTATACTACGCCAGTAGTAGCTCCCCTATGAAGATGGTTCTAGTTTTGGTTTATTTTCGTAGATAGTTGCATAATGTAAATCCTCACAACGTCATTTCTCATAGGCACACGTTCACCTGGATACCTCCTAAAATGAGAATTTCCTCAAAAAAAAAACAATGGCTTAAAGTAAATTTTAGTTGTAGAATGGGTACATATTTATGATAAAATTAATTTGATTTCAGTAATAAACTTTACAATCGAATTACGAAATTATAAGACGATACCCTTGGCAAAACGTCATACTTTGTATGAGTTACAAGTACAATCGCATTCCGACGCTCATCTGTTAGCGACAAGTGGACGTGTAAAGTGGTGGTCTGCGTAATTGATTCGGCGAGCAAACAGCTAAGCTAATTTGAACACCATAAATCACTTCCCGCAATTGGCGCGTGGGCGATCAGGGCCAATCGAATGATTAGTCTGGGTTATCAGTCACGTGTTGGTGTCAGCGGTACACTTCTTTTTGTTTATATGCCCCACTAAGAACACTGCAGCAGCTCCGCACATTTCCGACAACCATGCTCTATCACTCTTTCGTTATTATCACAGATTTTTCAGAGCTGAAAGGGGAACAGTCGTGTAAAGATCACCATTGCTTTAAACATATCTTCTTTGTTTTCAAGCAGCATAGTGTTTGAAATACTGACTCTCATTTATTACCAACAATCTTTGTGATTATACAACCGTACACAGTCATGTTTTGATTAATATTGCCTTTGCATTGCCCTGAAAAAAAAGCGCAATTACAAACAATAATATTCCTTCAGAATGAAGGAAAGGTATGCAATTTTAATAACGGTAGACAAGTTTAAGTCATGCAGGCATACATACAATACAGGGGGAACAGAATCTAGGAACGAAAAAAAATCGGCAGTCTCGGAATGGACAAACTTAAACAAACAATTATTCATAAGAAACGAAATAAAAATTATGGCAGATATACGGCCAGAACATCTTATATGTGCTGGAGGCATTAATTTTTGCATCTACGAAAGAAAATTACGTAAAGAAAAAGAAAGTTTGTGAGGTAGATGCTGGGAAATAGAACTGAATTAGGCAAGTTTAAACCAGTAAAAGACACAAAGGTACACGACGCCAAAAACATGGAAGTTGAAATTAGGAAACCCAAAATTAAATATCGAGGTACATTCAGAGAACGAGTTCGGTGACTGGGTAGATAAATTGTGTAACATTACTAGCAGTTATTCAAAGTGGCTGTTACGCCATTCCAGCAAAGGAATGTCGAGTTTGGGCCGCAGGGTGAGAGCAACAGGCATTATGTTCCAACTTTGAGCTTTGGCATCTGACTCTCACTTCCCCTTCCCACCCTCGTACATCTACATCTACATCTACATCTACATTTATACTCCGCAAGCCACCCAACGGAGTGTGGCGGAGGGCACTTTACGTGCCACTGTCATTACCTCCCTTTCCTGTTCCAGTCGCGTATGGTTCGCGGGAAGAAAGACTGTCTGAAAGCCTCCGAGCGCGCTCTAATCTCTCTAATTTTACATTCGTGATCTCCTCTGGAGGTATAAGTAGGGGGAAGTAATATATTCGATACCTCATCCAGAAACGCACCCTCTCGAAACCTGGCGAGCAAGCTACACCGCGATGCAGAGCGCCTCTCTTGCAGAGTCTGCCACTTGAGTTCGTTAAACATCTCCGTAACGCTATCACGGTTACCAAATAACCCTGTGACGAAACGCGCCGTTCTTCTTTGGATCTTCTCTATCTCCTCCGTCAACCCGATCTGGTACGGATCCCACACTGATGGGCAATACTCAAGTATAGGTCGAACGAGTGTTTTGTAAGCCACCTCCTTTGTTGATGGACTACATTTTCTAAGGACTCTCCCAATGAATCTCAACCTGGTACCCGCCTTACCAACAATTAATTTTATATGATCATTCCACTTCAAATCGTTCCGCACGCATACTCCCAGATATTTTACAGAAGTAACTGCTACCAGTGTTTGTTCCGCTATCATATAATCATACAATAAAGGATCCTTCTTTCTATGTATTCGCATTTCTATATATTGTGAAAAGCAATGGTCCCATAACACTCCCCTGTGGCACGCCAGAGGTTACTTTAACGTCTGTAGACGTCTCTCCATTGATAACAACATGCTGTGTTCTGTTTGCTAAAAACTCTTCAATCCAGCCACACAGCTGGTCTGATATTCCATAGGCTCTTACTTTATCAGGCGACAGTGCGGAACAGCCTTCCGGAAGTCAAGAAAAATAGCATCTACCTGGGAGCACGTATCTAATATTTTCTGGGTCTCATGAAAAAATAAAGCGAGTTGGGTCTCACACGATCGCTGTTTCCGGAATCCATGTTGATTCCTACACAGTAGATTCTGGGTTTCCAAAAACGACATGATACTCGAGCAAAAAACATGTTCTAAAATTCTACAACAGATCGACGTCAGAGATATAGGTCTATAGTTTTGCGCATCTGCTCGACGACCCTTCTTGAAGACTGGGACTACCTGTGCTCTTTTCCAATCATTTGGAACCTTCCGTTCCTCTAGAGACTTGCGGTACACGGCTGTTAGAAGGGGGGCAAGTTCTTTCGCGTACTCTGTGTAGAATCGAATTGGTATCCCGTCAGGTCCAGTGGACTTTCCTCTGTTGAGTGATTCCAGTTGCTTTTCTATTCCTTGGACACTTATTTCGATGTCAGCCATTTTTTCGTTTGTGCGAGGATTTAGAGAAGGAACTGCAGTGCGGTCTTCCTCTGTGAAACACCTTTGGAAAAAGGTGTTTAGCATTTCAGCTTTACACGTGTCATCCTCTGTTTCAATGCCATCATCATCCCGGAGTGTCTGGATATGCTGTTTCGAGCCACTTACTGATTTAACGTAAGACCAGAACTTCCTAGGATTTTCTGTCAAGTCGGTACATAGAATTTTACTTTCGAATTCACTGAACGCTTCACGCATAGCCCTCCTTACGCTAACTTTGACATCGTTTAGCTTCTGTTTGTCTGAGAGGTTTTGGCTGCGTTTAAACTTAGAGTGAAGCTCTCTTTGCTTTCGCAGTAGTTTCCTAACTTTGTTGTTGTACCACGGTGGGTTTTTCCCGTCCCTCACAGTTTTACTCGGCACGTACCTGTCTAAAACGCATTTTACGATTGCCTTGAACTTTTTCCATAAACACTCAACATTGTCAGTGTCGGAACAGAAATTTTCGTTTTGATCTGTTAGGTAGTCTGAAATCTGCCTTATATTACTCTTGCTAAACAGATAAACCTTCCTCCCTTTTTTATATTCCTACTAACTTCCATATTCAGGGATGCTGCAACGGCCTTATGATCACTGATTCCCTGTTCTGTACATACAGAGTCGAAAAGTTCGGGTCTGTTATCAGTAGGTCCAAGATGTTATCTCCACGAGTCGGTTCTCTGTTTCATTGCTCGAGGTAATTTTCGGATAGTGCACTCAGTATAATGTCACTCGATGCTCTGTCCCTACCACCCGTCCTAAACATCTGAGTGTCCCAGTCTATATCCGGTAAATTGAAATCTCCACCTAAGACTATAACATGCTGAGAAAATTTATGTGAAATGTATTCCAAAATTTCTCTCAGTTGTTCTGCCACTAATGCTGCTGAGTAGGGAGGTCGGTAAAAGGAGCCAAGTATTAACCTAGCTCGGTTGTTGAGTGTAACCTCCACCCATAATAATTCACAGGAACTATCCACTTCTATTTCACTACAGGATAAACTACTACTAACAGCGACGAACACTCCACCACCGGTTGAATGCAATCTATCCTTTCTAAACACCGTCTGTACCTTTGGAAAAGGCACAGACGGTGCCCAACACATCCCAATTTCTGCTCTCGCACCCCCCTCCCCCCCAATTTACACACTCTCTATTTAATTCCTTGCATATAGGTTGAAAACTAAATATCCAGTCAGGGAGCTTCCGAAAGATTTGTTTTCTCCAAAATACCATGGCTGTATTTCGATCTCTATACGTGCTCGGTGCAAGGCGCAATGAACCCTGAGATTAAGAGCCACAGTGTTATTTCCAAGTCTTAATGTTCCGTATTATTGTTCAAGAAGGCGGACTGTCAGATGACAATATCATTGAAGATGCAGGCATCGGAGTCTCCCTCCCTGGTGTTGCAACCCGTACAACACCAGATGCAGTACTTGTGTACCATCTGTAGAACACTACTAGTTGAGAGCATTCGGGTATTTTAATTGAGGCTTTGATTTCCTGCATAGTAGTACTCTTAAGACGTTACAGACACTCTTCGGTTTATCACTTTGGCAGACTTAGGTGGATAAATGTATGTTTTAGCTATCCAGTCAGATTTTAAACGATTCAAATAGCTTCTGTGTTGCTAGATGGACAATGTGAAGATAACCACATCTGGACAGAATGAAATCATCCCTTTTAATCAGATGCGTTTATACTCATTATAGAACCGTTTCGTTACAGCGTTAATGCAGTTGCATCTGTGATCAAGCGGACTGCCAACAACAATTAAAAAAGGGAGGGTCTATAATGTTAAAGGAGGTAGTGTGTGGTGTATTTAGCAGTTATCTGTATGCTAAATACTCCAAGTTTGTGTTTAGAAGACATGGTGTCAAGCTGAAAATACTATTTCTCCTACACAGAATGGCAATGTGACGCAAGAAATATGTTGGATAAAAATCAGCAAGGTAGCACTGGAAATCATTCTCAGGAAATGTAAAATTTCTGAGGTTATACCATATAAAGTGGATTTGGATCATGCTAAAATCGTTGTATTAATGGATGATTTGCCTGATGTATCACAGCAGCTGAGAGTAGATGACTATTATCCTATGGACCTGGAATAACTCAACATTTTGTCTGCATTTTTAACTAAATGGGGATGTTTGACTATCTAACATCAAACCACGACTTCTGTACACCAAGTAGACAGCAACGTGATTGTGAATATTTATAAGACAGTCGGAACAGACTGCTTATTGTAGATGGGCTCCAGTCCTAGAATAAAGATATAAAATAAATTTATTAATTATAGAAGTTCAAGAGCGAACAAAAATATTGGTAACAAGTTCATCAATTTTATAAAGTTCCTTGCTATGCATCTATGAGAATTTCGTCTTCGATAGCTGACGAACATAGTATTCAAAGGCTGTAAGATTCGATTTATAAATACAGAATGGGCGCTGTGTTACACCCTGTGGAAGACTGTCGCTTCTACGTATTATAAACTTCCAGCAAGAATACAGGTCCGTTTCTGTGTTGTGTTTAATAGTGTCCTATAGTTTGTCTACTAGAGTATTCTGTATATACGGTGTTGTCATAAATAGTCTGACAGGCTGGTAACGTTGGTCATAAACAGGCTAAAATCTTATAAGGATGCTGAGAAACAATTGTTAAGAAAAAATTCGATACATTGCCTCGTTTCCCAGTCATTTAGCATTGAAGTTAGCCAATCAGGCCGTTGCGAATTCAAGTGGTCCGCCAGAGACGGTGTCGCCAGATTTGCACTTCTTTTGACTCGTAAGACAGCTATGGAAACATCGAACTTGGGGTGGTAGTAAGGATGGAAGCTGATCCAAAGGCTGAGCTGACTCGTGCGCCATCGCCTACACGATGAGAACTGACAATAATTGTACCTAGCGCGCTGCTGGAATTCGCACGCGCCAGGGCCTGATTGGCTAACTTCAGTTCTTATTATCTCGGAAACTGCACAACGCATCGTGTTTTTAACAACCATTTCTTAGCATAATCTATGCTGCAACACTCTTACAAGCTATTCAGACTGTTCCTGACCACGCTGTATACAAGGAATGCCCCAGAAGATAAATTGTAGGACACTATTAAACACAACACAGCAACAGATGTGTACGTTTTCAGGTAGTTTATACCACGTACAAGCGATTGCCACAGAGTAATGAAAAGCAGATTATAAGCACTGTTTGTCGAAAAGCAAATGTCCAAACTGATTCACTGACTCATTGTTTGCCCAACCAAAACCGCGAAGGATAGTAACTTGAAATTTAGACAGGGTGTTGATCTTATACTATGTTGTTGTTGTTGTTGTTGTTGTGGTCTTCAGTCCTGAGACTGGTCTGATGCAGCTCTCCATGCTACTCTATCCTGTGCAAGCTTCTTCATCTTCCATTACTTACTGCAACCTACATCCTTCTCAATCTGCTTAATGTGTTCTTCTTGGTCTCCCTATACGATTTTTACCCTCCACGCTGCCCTCCAATGCTAAATTTGTGATCCCTTGATGCCTCAGAACTTGCCCTACCAACCGGTCCCTAGTTCTTGTCAAGTTGTGCCACAAACTCCTCTTCTCCCCTATTCTATTCAATACCTCCTCGTTAGTTACGTGATCTAACCATCTAATCTTCAGCATTCTTCTGTAGCACCACATTTCGAAAGCTTCTATTCTCTTCCTGTCCAAACTATTTATCTCCATGTTTTACTTCCATATATGGCTACACTCCATGCAAATACTTTCAGAAACGTCTTCCTGACCCAAATCTATACTCGATAACAAATTCCTCTTCTTCAGAAACGCTTTCCTTGCCATTGCCAGTCTACATTTTATATCCTCTCTACTTCGACCATCATCAGTTATTTTGCTCCCCAAATAGCAAAACTCCTTTACTACTTTAAGCGTTTCATTTCCTAATCTAATTCCCGCAGCATCACCCGATTTAATTCGACTACATTCCATTATCCTCGTTGTGCTTCTGTTGATGTTCATCTTATATCCTCCTTTCAAGACACTGTCCATTCCGTTCAACTGCTCTTCCAAGTCCTTTGCTGTCTCTGACAGAATTACAATGTCATCGGCGAACCTCAAAGTTTTTATTTCTTCTCCATGGATTTTAATACCTACTCAGAATTTTTCTTTTGTTTCCTTTACTGCTTGTTCAATATACAGATTGAATAACATCAGGGAAAGGCTACAACCCTGTCTCACTCCCTTCCCAACCACTGCTTCCCTTTCGTGCCCCTCGACTCTTATAACTGCCATCCGGTTTCTGTACAAATTGTAAATAGCCTTTCGCTCCCTGTATTTTACCCCTGCCACCTTTAGAATTTGAAAGAGAGTATTCCAGTCAACATTGTCAAAAGCTTTCTCTAAGTCTACAGATGCTAGAAACGTAGGTTTGCCTTTCCTTAATCTTTCTTCTAAGATAAGGCGTAAGGTCAGTATTGCCTCACGTGTTCCAACATTTCTGCGGTATCCAAACTGATCTTCCCCAAGGTCGACTTCTACCAGTTTTTACATTCGTCTATAAAGAATTCGCGTTAGTATTTTGCAGCTGTGACTTACTAAACTGATAGTTCGGTAATTTTCACATCTGTCAACACCTGCTTTCTTTGGGATTGGAATTATTATATTCTTCTTGAAGTCTGAAGGTATTTCGCTTGTCTCATACATCTTGCTCACCAGATGGTAGAGTTTTGTCATGACTCGCTCTTCTTATGCTATAGGCATCATCTAAAAAGGAATTTCTCGAAATTCATCCCTAAGGGGGTAAATGAGGAATGAAAGTTTTTACCAAATATGTTGCTATTAGGCAACTTTGCAGCTAGTAAGACGAAAATAGCTATTTAGTTTCTCAATGATAAATAAAAAACATTCTTTTCACCATTTTTGGAGATTCAACCTCCTAAGGGAGTGAAATAGTGGAGGAAATCTTCTTTTTTTTAAAAGTAAATCATTATATTATTAGAGAATTAATCAAGTGTTTTTAATGTTACATCTACGACAATCGGCATTTCTCAGTCAGAAACAAAAAAGAAGAATGGTTTCAGTGATTTCAGAAGTTCAACCCCTAAGAGGCTGGAACAGGTGATGAAATGTTTCTTGAAAATATGTCATTACGGAAGCAGAATCGCTTGTTTGGTCAGAAGTACATGCGGAAAAGGCCATGCTTCTATGGCTTTATAGTGAACATTTTAGGTGTTGTAATTTATGAAGAAAATAGATGTTTAACACATTAATTTTTGAATATATGCTTATAAAATTATTTTTGTTGTAATGACCAAAGAGACTAGTTATTACAAAAAATGGCTCTGAGGACTATGGGACTTAACTGCTGGGGTCATCAGTCCGCTCGAACTTAGAACTACTTAAACCTAACTAACCTAAGGACATCACACACATCCATGCCCGAGGCAGGATTCGAGCCTGCGACCGTAGCGGTCTCGCGGTTCCAGACTGTAGCGCCTAGAACCGCTCGGCCACCCAAGCCGGCCTAGTCATTACATTTAAATGTGATTCCATGTACAGAATATCATTTTGAGACAAGAGCAGATTATTTTTTGACAATTGATACCACATTTAAGCACAATTCGATGAACGGAATATCTGTTTGAGATAATACAGCTACACCGATAATACAGTATACCGGGTGTAGGACTGGCGCTAATATCTATAGAACCATCTATACGATTTGATTCTTTAATTTTTAAGTCACTACATGAAATTTAATCAAACACACTGGAACAATAATTATGCGAAGATTGGTAGCCACGTGAGGGTCACTAACATTTTTGTAGTGTGTAGAGCTATGCTTGAGCACTCGGTGTAACATCATATAAATTCGATTCAAGAAAAAAATCTGTGCAGACCATACAGTAAATGTGAGCGAAGCAGCAGGTGCTAAGCTAGTAAGGATATGTAACTTTCCAGACAATCAAGACTGAGGAAGATTAGAAACCAACTTCACCCCCCCCCTCCCTTTAGTTTTAATTATTTATCTGTTAACACAACACCAAGAAAGATCACATATGTACTCATTAGTTTTAATTATTTATCTGTAAACACGACACCAGCAAAGATCACATATATATTGCACAGGAACGTAATGTTAAAGTTATTGAAACATTTTTCCCTCAATCTAGGTTACTGTTATCCAGAGTACCAACAGTTCTGGTTGTTGCCAAATTATGGTTGGTTCGTATGGATAATGTTGTTGCTGACGTCTCAGGAAAAAGTACAAATATATCGTATAAACTTAGAGCGTTCGCTGTTAAAGAAATTACTGCTTTAAGTGTAGTTAATTAGTTAAACATACCAAAAATGAAAACTGGAAGTGGGAAAGACCGAAGTCAAAAAATGCAGACTGGAGTATTTGATGAAAACAGTTGCCATGAAGGAAGAATAGAAACAAGCCATTGCAATTATTGAAGCATGGCTTAAAATAATTCGAAATACAGTAAATGGATAAATATGGATTGCGGAGTACGAGATATCACCACTCACTGTAAAAACCAATGAAAAGTGGCCATACATTGGAGTATTCGCAGAAAATGATGGCTTCAGTGATGTTTACCACGTTAAAGGGTACACGAAAAATCTGTTTATGAGCACCCATTGCCATTCGAATGTGCTTAAAAGGATAACTACGTTGTATCTAAATGTGGTATGTTGGACGTTGTGCGTCTAGCAACAGAAAAGCCGTTCGCAGAATTTAAAACCGAGAAATAACATTATTTAAGTGCCATTCATTAGCTAAAGTTGTTAGCTGGAAGTACTATACAAAAATTCGATAAGAATGACTGGGTGAAGAGTTGGAAACACACACACACGCAATAAAAAATGGAATGCGTGAACAATTGTGTAATGCATGAAATAAAATGCAGAATGGAAATCCCCAGAATACTGTTAGCTGGAATAATTCCGAGAGGGAATAGAGCAAATTTTTCCGGGGATAAGAGAGATAGTGTATAGAAAAACAATAGATATGAATTACAATTCAAGAAAACATTTACATATTTCTACGATGTTACATTGCACCTTGCACCAAGTGAGTAAAAATGTTGAACAACTGAGTCGTGTATTGGAATATAAAAATCTTTTACCAAATTTTTGATAAATAATACAGACAATTTAGATATGGGTATTAATTTTAGTGTCAGTTGTATCTTATTTTCTGTGTTTATTATTGCTGCGATTTCGACATCCACCACCTGGAGACCGAAGTGAGTCGTATTTTCACATAGCTACAGAAATTTGAATACAATTGTTATTAACATTCACTTGAAGATTTGTAATTCAAGTAAACAGTGAAATTAATTGTAAAGTAAATAAAAAATTATAAGATATTAAATGATGAAGGCAAACTTGAAAACCCTTAAACCATGATATTATATTTTTTAAATTATTTACAATATCATCAGAGTAGATGGCGTATTAACCACTGACAAACAACAGTGCTAAGGAAGATAGATTCTTCAGAAAGACCCCGCTGTGGAATTCTACATCGAAGACCCATACTAGGTTTACTTGCTTCTATGTTCGTGAGTCCCCAGTTGCTGGGGACAGTATGCTAAATATCTAGAACCGTATTTCCAGCAAGCCCATGCCATCCCTGAACAAGCCCACACACACCGTCATGAGTATGAGTATGAGAAATAGTGCTTCACAGGTGTTCCTGTTAACCTCAGCAACTGTTTTTGCATTTGGACCACCTACAGTTAATACGTTAACTGGAAACTGGGGAATCTTACAATGCTTTGCATATGACTTTTGAATCATACTTCTATCTCCCGATCTTCTACTAATTTAAGTACTTGAGTCATTTATCCCAGACAGTGCACAGCATTTATATATATATATATATATATATATATATATATATATATGAAAGAAATCTAGTAAACGCATAAAAATTATGTTAACGCCAATAGAATCTGAAATAGATTCGGTCATGTGCTTTCACAAAGTCTTTGTGAATTCGTTACAGGTCAGGAACCTTTTGTCTCCTCGTGAATACTCGCTTCAGGAAGTCGCTGAGTTCTCTTACGTTTGTTGGTATGTTTCTGGCCTTCAGCTGAATTAGATTAATAACTTCAGTAGTCATCTCTAGATCGTGCCTAGCGAGTAACATAGTTCAGGAATACTTGACGTTGATTGAGGTTCTCTTCCCAAATTAGGCGAATATTATTTTCAAGATTTTATGCACTTTTCCTAGTTTCATTTGCAAGTCTATTGCTGATGTAATGTCTTTTGTGTGACATTTCAGATTTTTGATGGACTGTGGATAATCAATATGAGTAACGTTACTGTTCGTCCCACAAGACAAGGACTGTGTGAGCGTTTGAGTCTCCAAAAGTGGAACACAACCTCTTTCTCCCTGCCTTCTATCGTTCTTATTTCTCACAGTACTGATTTTATTACCTTTTACGTGCTTGCCACAGGAAAGAGTTGTTCTCTAGGTAAACTGTGTAAAAGGTTAGACTTATGCCTAAATTGTCTATTTTCGACAGTGTCTCATTTAACAATGGGGACTTTGATTTGCATGGCATGTGGCTCGATGCAGTATAATTTGAAAGGACCCAACCATTTATGGAAAACTCATGTACTCCATATTAAATTCGGGGTTCGCACTTGTCCATAATCATGTAGTGTTCAGAGAATGTTGAAAGATAGCTGGTGATGCCCGCAGCGGGTAGTATTACCTACGTCATGTGACAGTTCTCTGCCAACCTCTTTGGTCTTCTCCGCCTCGGAAGCCTCAATAGCAGCTTGGGAATTCAGTGTTCGGCAGTCGGTGTTGTGACGGCCGGAGGACAGGCTGATCTGCTTCGTGGCCAGCTTGTTTACTCCGTGTCCTGTCTGCCGAGGGAGGGCCTATTCGTTGGGATGCTATATGCCACAGTCTACGTCTCCACTGGGGCTGCAATATACGAGTGATAATTTGCTTGCGCGTTGACTCCTGATGTTGTTTCTAGCTAGGCACACATGTCAAAGTACGGAATGTGTTTTACTTTATTTTTGATTTGAGCAGAGCTGCCATAAAATCTGACCATTGCAATGTAATTCTACGGTTTCCCAAAATTTCATTCTGATGAAGACACCCTTAGTAAATGTAGAAACCTAGGTCAGTGTACCAAACAGTTATTTGCCACCGGTTGGCTGAACAATCCTATGTTGAAACTAGTATACAGCTGTTGAGGAACAGCCATGTTTAAAATTGTAATGTCTTTGCATGCTGAATTCAGTAGACAGAGCCAATTTGCTAAACAAAATTTTTTGACACTAATGAGTTTTCGATTATTCAAAAAATCAATTTTTTTTTCAGTTTCGTAAGTGGAGTTTTTAGTTATCACGGGATGTATTCACAAAAGTATTCTGAGCCAAAAATTTTTAAAAGTGAGGCATGAGTAGCGTGGTTTCGTTACGACCATTTCGATTTTTTCAAATAAACTGACTTAAAGTGACACAAAAGTTTAGATAAATTAAAAAAATTCTATTTCTATAATACTTGACAAGAATTTTGCGTAAATTGGAATTATTACGACATTGCACGATGTTCGGCCCAGTATAACGGAAAAATAAATAACAGTGTACTTGATATATTTGAAAATTGTATTCTTTATTTCCAGTTTACATATTACATCATATGCCCGCCGTATGTATGTTAGTAATACGCAGTTATATCAAACAACCCGCAGCGTAACTTACATCATCACATTCGAGTACAGCTTCTTCTCTCTGATTTTTGTAAAAATTAATTTTTTGGTGAACTTCTTCGTATTTTTTCGAACTTTTCGCTTCCGATTGATACAATGCTACTTTCTTCGTTTTTTGCTAACGCCTTTGCTGTTCGATAAGAATATTTGAGAGCCAGCTTTGTCATTATTTCTGAAATAACTTCCTTAGAGGCAACATTATGTTCATAAACACTGATAGAAGCTGCTACTTTTACTCTCTTTGCAGACACATATGCGTCTCTTTCGGACAACTATTCAGTATAGTGCTCAGTAAACTCTCATCAGCATTTTATCTTAAGACACCGAGCACATCGTGTTAGTAGTCATTCATCAGTCAAGCAAGTACACACAAGTAAACATAGGCGATTTATTGGTGTTTTTACGTTAGAAGCGTGAGATCCAGATTCAGTTTCTTTTGCTAATGCTGAGTAATGAAAACACTATGACTCCCCTTCTGGACAATAAGAATGTTCAGGAATTTTGGCAGCAGAAGCGCAATGATATATTGATGCATACTTTGCACGTTTCATATTCTGTAAATAATAACTTAGTTGATTCTATCGTAGCCGTAAAATGTCTATGATGTCGGAAAGTATGTCCACAAGCTATTTTACCCCACCTTTATTTCTATATATTCCTTTTTTGTAATACTATGCAAGTTTTTTTCTTATCGTAGTGTCCTTCAGTTGTCCACGACCCCTGTCACTCCCGACGTAACTTTGCTGCTTCTTTCTTCATTTAGAGGTTGTGTTATACTTGCAATGTGCTCAAAAAGTATGAACTGTAAATGTCCTGTCCGAATTTTGCGATATAAATATTGAAAATAGAATGGATGTGAAGTAGACATTTGTACACATCCATGGGTATACAAGAGATTTTGTATAGACATATTGACATACAATACACTTTTTCAAACGTGATTCACCCATTCTGCCTTCGGTATTTCATGATTATCTCCATAAACATCCAATTAGGCTGAATGATTAAAATCTTTTGAATGACCATTTGAAAGCATTTTGGTATATCTAAACCCACAGATTTCGGATAGTTTCCATATATTTTCATCAGTCGTAGGATCCATTACACCAGAGGATCTCGAATGATTCATGGAACAGTGTTTGGCGTGTCCTTCCAACAAAAAATTTAATTCCAGTGAATCTTCACGTAACTGAGTTGCTGTAGCCACGCAAATTTGACAAAATGTTGTTACATATCAAAATCGACAATGCATCCTGTGATCAAAGCAAAATCCCTGCCAAAACCAACTTTTGACCAGAAACTTCTAGTTGATCATAAACCCTTGTAATTCATTCCTAAATCTATTTTGTCATCTACAATGCAATATTATATCATCGTTGCTAATATTGTCATCACGAAGCCCATAACCAGAATCCTCTTGGGAATTAACCTCTCAATCATTATCAATAAGCCCATTATCAAATTTATCCAATTTTTACTCTTTGTCAGAATCATTTTCGGTATGCTCGCAATTATTATCCAATTACTGTCAACCGACATGCATAAAAAATGACTTTCGGAGATTCATCAACAACAATTTCTATAAGATGCACATTTCTTGAAAAGTATCACAGGAGAAAGATAGCATATTCATAACCATCACGAATTGTTGAATGCTCGAATATCCTTTTCCTTCATATACTGGGTGATTCAAAAGCATCTGTACACACTTAGTACCTGTAAAGAATGCATCAAAATAAGGGTACAATGTTAAATAAAGTTCTGTCTTGAGTTAATTTGTTTCAGAGTCATGCAGCAGAGTATATATCACAAGTGCAACACTAACAGCACAAAATTAATTCCCTCAGAAAACAACGACACGAAAGGACCCAAAATTCAGCAGAACTGCATACTGTACATTTACCCCACAACGTACGCAAAATGGTGTCCATGTAGACGAAGGCAGTGACGTGCTCGACGTCTCGGAATGTTTCAGGCTCTGTTCATCTTGCTCTGCACAGTTGCACAGCCATTTTCAGTTCGCTACTGTAGGTGTGCAACATTCTTAGTTGCTGATTGAGAATGCCCCAAAAGTAGAAGTCCAGGGGCTTAAGATCAGGAGATCGAGCAGGCCAAGCAACTTTTCCCGCAAGACCTCCCCCACTTATCGGGATAAAACGTGCAAGTTCACCGTCGTGCATAAACCATAAGTTAATACCTGTTACGAGTAGAACGTCATGATGCAGACCACCCAACTCATGTTCCAAAATCTATCGATACCTGTCAGGTGCTATGAAATAACAATCGGTCCGACTTCGTGATTGTCCACTATGCCACAACAAATGTTCACTACAAAACGGTGTTAATATCCTTGTGCTGTAGTTACATGAGGATTGTCATACGTACACACGTGCATGTTATGATCCTTCATGATACCCGTACCAGTAAAGAGGTCTCATTTATAAACAGTATATGACAACTGAATAGTGGGTCGGCAGCATGTCGCTCGAGTACCTACCGAAAATATTCCGAATTTACAGGTGCCTTCGGCAGGCTAAATGGGTGGACTTGCTGCCTCCGAATCAAGTACCATACAGTTGGTTGAAGAAGCCCTACAGCAGTGTTGTGGGGTGTACAAACGAACATCAGTCGATATACAGGCGAACACACTACGCCAACAAATATGTACTGCTCCCTAATGTAATTCCTACCACACAAGACGGAAATAAATCAATTTCAAACAAATCTTTATTTATCTTTTTATTCGTATTTTGATGCATACATTACATCCACGAAGTGAGGGCAGTAACTTAAGAATCACTCTGTATAAATGCCAAGCAAAGACGAGTATCTGCATCAAAAGGAGCTAACTTTTATTTTATTTGAAACATCGTCTCGACGAATAAATATGTGATTTGGAGGATTCATTTCCATTAAGTTCGCAAAAAGAACGTTTTACCGTGATTCTAAGCACGTTTGAAATCTAACCCGAAATTCAAGGTAGTTTGATACCAATCAGCACATTTAGTTTTTCAGAATAATGATGATAACAGTGAAAAATCAAGTAGAATGCACTGCCTTTCCCTCAGTGTTTTTTCAACGCTAGTACATTGTTTTTCTCAACGTTATAGCTTCATTGACACTTTTACTACTGTCACTAACACTTTCGTTTTCTTCGCTTTTCGTACTTTCCCATGTCACTAAGGTTTACGCACGTATCTTACGACGAGGCATGTTTGATTCTATTAGTTACTGTATGGGAACTATGACATGGCATACGTGCCCCCTTGTTCCGGATCGGAAACTATCGCCGGCAGTCGGGATATTTCGTGGCGTGGTGATTTGTAGATGTTGCCAACTGTGCGGCGTAGACTGCATTTGCATATTTACATATAAAAATAGCGGCAACAATTTAGACGTGGAAATAATATTGTGACATTTATTTTTATGGTCCGCACTGTCTTGCACCAAGAGTGACCTGCAGCCGCCACTAAGTGTACCTTAACCAGTAAGTTACAGCAGTAGTGTCAATAAACTGGGCAACGTGTAGTTTTACTGTTGTAGAACGATAACACCAACAACTTAGACGTGAAAATAACGTTACGACACTTAACATGTTCGTCCACAGTCGCATCTTAGGCGCCAAGTATACCTTAACCTATAAGCTGCACCAGTAGTGACAATAAAGAGAGGCACGCGTGTTTCGTACTGTTACATAACAATAAAACAGACAGTTTAAATGGGAATTACATTGTTAGACTTAATTTGAGAGTTCATGTGTCTTGCAGCAAGTGGTGTGCAAAGATGTAATTGCAATCATCGCTGAGTGCAACTTCACCAGTGAGTTACTTTAGTAGTGTCAATAAAGTGAGTCATATGTGATTTCTATTGTTATAAATGGATAATAAAATAGTGGCACGTAATTTGAGGGTCTCTTATGGCTTGTAGAAAGTGCGTACATTCGTGTTTAAACTGTGAGTGTCGGTGTAGAGAAAGAGAAAGACGGCTGTAGGAGGTTGATTGGCTGTTTTGTTTCTAATGGCCATCAAGATATTTGGTTGTGATTGCGAAAGGAAGGAAGATGTGAGGTTGTGTGTGTGTGTGTGTGTGTGTGTGTGTGTGTGTGTGTGTGTGTGTGTGTGTGTGTTTGCGTGTGTGTGCAGACAAAGTTGTGTGACTTATGCAAATTCTACAGGAATAAGATGGTGGTTCTGGCCTACATACTTATTGGCCTTTTTGTGGCGAAAAATGATAGGCTGTTATTGGTAAAAGAAAATGTGTGCTGATGAAACTGCGCCGATTCCGTGCGCGAAACATCCTGCCGTCACTATCTTAGACACCATATTTTGTCCCTGCATGTAGGCAGCTATGGTGAACGACACCAAAGGTATATACACACCAGGCCAGAAACTTCATCTGTTACTATCCTTTGTATGTCACCTTAAATACCGTAAAATATATTGGCTAGCGACACGATATAATTTTTTTATCCGTTTGTGTACAACACATTTTAACTTCTGTTTCTCAAATCTCTTCACTACATACGTAAATAATAAAAACTACAAGAAGAATCCTAGAAATGTCAATGCCGTTTATATAGTTATGAATTTGTCAAATACGATGTTAAGTCTTTTCATTCCACAGCAACAAAATGTTCATTAAATACCACAGTGCACTTGATATTTCATCATCGGATCATAGCAGCATCTTCATATCAACTTTTCCTACTTGTTATTAGCATCAAGTACTTCGTTTTTCGTACATTCTGCATTCTTTCGCCAAAAACACTTATTCATTAGTTTCAATTTTTTCTCGAAATCGTTTTTTGTACTCGTATGTTTGTCAGAATTAACATCGGTATAAGTTTTCATCCAAGGAGCTTCGCAAAAGGTAACACCTGGGGAATTTTTTTATACTAAGAATCTTGTTCACAGACTGCTTTCAGTTACTGTAATGAATTGCATATATTTTATAATATAATATGGGAATCAACTTCTTTGGAAACTCTGGCTTGTTAATGATTGGCAGTGCTACCGTTTTCTGGAAGAATGATAGTGAACCAGAAATTCAAGGTCTACCCCTTAAAATGTGAACTATGTCTGAATCACGCATTATGTTCATTAATCTGATCTGTCCGCAGACAACCACGCAGAATCAGTGCGTTGAAGTTGTTGCATCACTGCCCACCTATACAGACTGTTAACACTGAGTTAAATATAAAACTCACCGCCTTTTTCATTATAATTAGCAATCAACCTATTGTTTGCTACAGGATGTCGTCATGAATAGTGGAAATACCACTTCTGACAACAAACTCAAGAAGGTGTAATTGTTTTATGTCTGTAATAAGTCGGAATTTTACATTTGTATTTTCAGAATATCATCCCACGCTAAACGAAGAGATACCACATAATGGGCTGGGTGTAGTTCGTATGTTCTTAGACAGAGTGATCGAAAATAATAGGATACAGGTTTTTCACGTATAAGTCAGAGTAATCTCCTAATCTCGTACATTTACATAATCGTCACACGCTGCACGTTCTTTGGGATTCAACTTCTTTAATTTCTGTGAAGGTGGAGGATGCTCATCAGCTGAGACATTAATCATTGATGATTATTGAGAATTTGTATCAAATGCTGATCTTAAATCGATTGTTCAACACCTAACTCCAGCATAAAGAAATGCAGATCGTAACCATTGACCAAAGATGACAAACGCTTCATGCTCTATAAGAAAGTGAGCCTATAGAATGGGGTCACTTTCTAGAAGACACGGTTAGTCAGCACCTGCGTATGCAACAGGGGGAGATTTAAAACTGCGATTTAAAATTTAGATGCAACCTACTCGATGTAAATATACTGTAGAGTAAAACTGAGACCTACACGCTATAGATGTAGAAAACATGTAAACTTAAACTGTAATCTACAATGATGATGACATAATGTACTGAAATGGTAACCTCCACGTTTTAGTTGCCTTTAAATGTAACATACTGTCATTGTAGCGCATTGGTTGTAGATGTACCAAGAAAATATAAATGTAGCACGCTTCTTATAGATGTAGAACAAATTAAATAACTGTGTTATGAAAATGTAGCGAATGTCCCATAATTCATTATAGCTACACATCTCAGTGTTCATATGATCTCTACCTGGCATGCCTCTTTGCACCTGCGCTGCAGACACAATACTCCATTTCATTATACATTGCCTTGATTATATCACGTCATAGCTTTAATGAAATGGATTACTTTTTAAGAAAGTATATGTGAGAGGACTTGACTGTGTGCAGACAAATAAAGTATACACCTGGCGAACAGTACATTCACCGATATTGCATACCGTATTTACCTAGTAGCATCCTTCGCCATTGTATATGTATGACTTCATCTTGTGACACAGATGGCTTATTTCCTTCATTTTCTCCCCACATCCTTGCAGTAGGAAGACCTCAGAGTGTTTCCTTTTTCAGATAATTAAACAGAAAAGGGGGAGGAGAGTTAGAAGCGGGTAGGGGAATGGGGAGGGATGGGGGTGGTGAAGGTCAAAGTTAAAGATCAAAGATCAGATTTGGTACATATTGTCTGTTGCTTTCATCCCACGAATCAAGATCAGCATTTTTTTCCTCCATGGCCAAAATCGGTGTCGAATAACTCCTATTACAAAAAATTGAAAATTAAAATCTGTTGGATTTGAGAAGTACATGAAGATCTAAAAGAAACTAGGTTCAGTAAGAATTAGATTGAAATGAGATCAAATATAGGAAACGTTTAATAAGAGGAAAGATCATGGCAAAATAGTTCTAGGAATGCAGAGAAGAAATTCCTCAGCAGAAAAGGAAAATGAAAAGAGATGAAGTAGCACTTGAGAAAGCACTTCGCTAACTTTGCGGCTGAAGCGCGGCCTTTAAGTGGCCTGCAACGCCAGAAGAGGAAAACTACGGAATAAGAAATATTAGTCTGATGGTTACCAAAGGTACCTAGGTACCAGATATTTTTCTGAAGCTGCACAGAGTTCACTGTTTATAATAGCATTCATTTCAGGAGGCCTTATGTGACACTTGCTAGAGTCATTATCTTACCATGCCTGCGCATTATTATTACTTGGCAACATGTACTCCATTGACCCTAGGTTTTCTTTTTTTTTTTTTTTTTTTAAAGAAAAAAATGTTAGTAACAGTACAGCCACGGCATATTGCAAACTAGTAGACGACCCGTAACATGTGGGTGCTGATGAACAGCCGTGTTACCTGCAGCTGTAATTCTGCCTGGGATGAATACGCCGAATACAACACGAAGTCATAGAATCAGGAGCCTTTGCGCTGTGGACGCGACACAGCTAGAACGTCTGGCAAGAGAGAGTACTGGGTTACTAGCCCCATCTGGTCTACGGCTTCCTAATCTCGCAGACCATTCATCCAGTACTGCTGTCCGATTGCTCACCGACTGAGACTGTTAAGTTTTCCTATTGTTTGGGAGAATGGAGGTCCCACTGAATGGCGTCAGTTTGAAGGTCGAGAGACATCATTAGTTTAAATGGGTAGTAGCCAACTACTGCAGGTCGGGAGAGAGGACTGTATTGTCAGCCCCTATAAAGGAGCTGCTACTGCTTGCGACCAAACTAGCTAGAAGGGATAGATAAATGTCACTTCGGAATTAGAGATTAGCGACAAACTCACAGCGGTAGACAGAGTGAAAGAATCTGTTGTGTTTCCCTAAGAGAGTTTGGCTTGTCTGCAAAGGAAGTCTGCTACTTTCGGAGTAGAACAGCGCATGATGGAAGAAGCAGAAGACATAAATTGACTATTACGGCCAAATTGTGCACTTCTCAGTACAAGTGGTCTAAAAGTATCAGTCACTGGTTTTAATTTCAGGGAAGAATTTCTTATAAAAATACATGTGGATCGTGGACTGTGGGAAAAGCCAGAAAAGTATTGAAGCGTTTGAGAGATGGCGTTAGAGAAGGAAGCTGAAAATTTATTGGACGATTAAGACAGGAAATGATTCAGCACAGAATCGGCGATGAAGAGAACGTTCATGAAGAGAGATGGGATAGGATGGGAGGGCTTCCCTGAAGACATCCAGGAATAGCATCCACAGCACTTCAGGAAGACGAAGAAGGAAAAACCTGTATAGTAAGATAAATACAGGTTTTTTTTTCTATATCCAGTGTTCTGAGTCGTTCAATGCAGCGCCACCAATTCGTCTCCTGTGACCACCGCTTTACCTCGTAGTAGCACTTGCACTCAATTACTCGTTGAATTTTTCCAGTCTCTGCTTTCCCATGCAATTTTTATCCTCCACGCCGCACTCAAGTACAGTGGAAGTTATCTTCGGTGTCCTAGCCACCTGTCCCCATGGTACAACTGAATATAGCCAAGTGTGGTTAATATCAGTTTTACGATAAACTTTCGTCCGCTATTCCGAATTTGTACACATAATATCTCAGCTGCGTAAAGGTGGTGCGACCCACGACTAGAACCACCTGTTCCGTACGATAACATGAACTTCCGCTTAAGACAGCAAAAGGGTTCATATTCAATACAGATAAATCCTAAGTTCTAATTACACCGTGGTTACCATTACGTGACAGATTTGTTAGATACGTAATACATTTCTTGATCGTGGGTCTTGGAACTTTGGCATTAAGGATTTCATCAGGTCATTACATCTACACTCTATCCTCTGCCATTAGAACGTGTTTTAGCACCTTAGCGCGCGTATGAGTCATTTTGAGTACAAAAAGCGCGAATTACATAGATTTTCTCCCGTTAATCGAACTTCCGTAGGGCTACGAATAACACTCAAGAGTCGGCAAACAAGACTCTTCGAAACGGTCTCCAAACATTTCACATCTCTAGTAGTCCATCGAGAAATGTGTGTCTGCCAACTGCTATTTCCAGATTTATATTAATGCAGTCATTCCATGCAAATTCAACAGTGATTGATGTTCCCATAGCCTTGACAATTCAGAAAGATTCCAGTGAAATCAAACTGTATCCACTTCTCCCTACTATTTACGCGAATTACGTTACATTTATTCATGTTGTGGAATGGCCGCCAGTCAGCCGACCAAATGCTGATCATTTCTAAGCCTGTACATCTCTTTACCCTCTGAAAATAGCCTCAAAGAGCTAAGAACATTATCTACTGGATCATGTACGAGTACACATCTTTCATTTACTACGCTGTATACTATCTTCTTAAGACACAAAGGAATTCAAGACAATGGCTGCCGGTGGGCACTGATTTATAGCACTATCGTAAGTTGAAAATTTGTGCCAGACCAGGATTCGAACCCAGTTCTCCTGCTTACCAGCAGATGCACTGACCATCCAGACACAGTGGCACCAGAAGCGCACAGACTAGCCTAGCAGCCCTGCAGTCAGGCCACAATTCTCAACTTGTACCACACACTGCTGATGTAGTGTCCCTGCTCGTTAGCCTCGCCAGTTCACGTAAGACTTCAAAGATGGTGTGCACCTGCGCTGGAGGTATCATTGGTCGTCATCGCTGTAATTATATATGTGTGGTGTCTGCAATTTCGGACATGTCCGAAATAACAGACACCATATATACAATGTTCTTAATTTTGTTTTCAAATGGAGCAAACGTCGTTACAGATAACTGTTTCTTGCATAAACTGCCTCGAGGCCTTCGAAAACGACATCATACACGATGAAAAAGTTTCTCAATTACACAATGGAAATGAGCGTTTGGCGTCATTGGCCCGGAGGCCCCTTACGGGGTAGGTCCGGCCGCCTTGGTGCAGGTCTTATTACATTCGACGCCACATTGCGCGACCTGCGCACCGGATGAGGATGAAATGATGATGAAAACAACACAACACCCAATCCCTGATCGGAGAAAATCCCCAACCCAGCTGTGAATCGAACCCGGGCCCGTAGGACGACACTCCGTCACGCTAACCACTTTTTTTTATTTTTTTTTTGTTCTTTTTATTTTTCATTTATTTATTTTGTTCTATCAATTTTTTTAAATCTTTATTGAACAAACGGAGAGTACATATATATACACAAAGCAAAAGTTCTTCAAGGTACCAGTTCAACATATACAAATGAGTGTTAGGTAAACAAATTATTAGAATAACATTAAATACAACAAAATATAACATATCCTTTTTTATTTTATTTTTTTATTGTTTTTTAAATAATTTGTATTGAACAAACTAAAAGTACATATATATTCACTATGCAAGAGTTCTTCAAGGTACCATTTAAACGTAGACAAATGACTGTTGGTTAAACAAAAAAATATTAAAAAGAAAAACATTAAATACAACAAAATATAACATATTATGTCTTCTTCCTTTTTTTAAAAATTTGTTTTTGTTTTTGGTCGGTGCAAGAGAACTTGTATAAGGGTGTTGCATCATGTGACAGGTAGGCATGGTACACCCCAACTTTGAGGGGGGTCAAGGAAGACGCTGCGGAGATAACCGGCAAAAGTTTGTCGGTAAGATGGTTTTCGGGTGAGGGTGCTATGCGCGGTCACAACTTTGTACCAGAAGTCAAGAACTGTATGCAGACCACTCTGAAAGAGGTATTCTAAAGCCTGTCCTCGAAACCAGATTAGGGTATGGTGCTTAGCAAGAGGGTAGTGAAATATCTGGGGCAACAACAGGAAATCCGGGGTTCCCGTCGTTGGCGGGGCACGGAGGTAAAAGCCCACGATTCGTTGGATGAGGAGCCATACGTTTTGTTTCAGGGGGCACGTAAGATGGTGCTCGTCGGTGTCTTAGAGCTGACAGTCAGGGCAGAGTGGGGAGGTGGCCAGTCCTATGCGGTAAAGTCGACTATTAGTCGGGAATTTTCCATAGACTAAAACATACCAGAGTGCAGACAAAGACGACGGTAAAAAGGGTGCATGCACACACCCCCAAACCGTGCGCCAGTTAATGTCAGGATGCTGTAGCACCATAGAGTCGCGAGGGTTGGACAGCATAAACAAACGATAATAATCTTTTGTACGGGGAGGACGGGTGACGGGAAGATCGGCCCGAACGTAGCTGAGTTCTATGAAACAATTGGCGACGTGGTACAATAATGAAGAAATGGGTGCCACATTGATCGGTGGATCGAGAGAAGCTGGTCGGAGGATATCTAAGAGACTGCGTGTTAAGGACGGGACCTGCCCCTGCCTGTGCCGCAACAGAGTGTGAACAAAGAGTGCAGAAGATCGTGCCCGCATGTTGACGAGTCCGAGGCCACCTTATGCAAGAGGCAGTGTTAGAGTGTTGTAGCGGACTTTGAAAAGTGCCCCTGCTGACACGAAACATCCAAAGGCTGATTGGATGCGGCGGCCAGGGAGTAACGGCATTGGCAGGATCTGGACGACGTGTACCAGTTTAGGGGCGACATACATGTTGACATAGGACACACGTTGGAGTTGGTTTAAGTTACGGTGCACTTGACCGTGGACATGGTGCCTAATCGACTGCAAAAGCCGCCGGTAAGCCAGGGCCACTGTGCGGTGTGTGGAGCTCGTAAATTCGATACCCAAGTAACGAAGGGTGGCACTGACTGGGAGTGGGGTCGGCACCATAGCCGGGAGGCCGCGCCCAATGTGCATCATAGTCGATTTACGGACATTAAGAATGCTAACAGAAAGACGTCCATACTGATAGATCCATTGGATGGCGTCATTGAGTTCCGTGGAGGAGCAGGTGAGAAGGAGGAGATCGTCCGCATAAGCCCTACAGTGAAAGGTGTAGTCACGCAAAGTGAGGCCCTGCAGTCTTGAGGTAAGTCCAGTGATGAAGCGCTTAAGTGCAATGGCATATAGTAAAGTAAACATAGGGCATCCTTGACGCACAGAGCGGCGTATGGGAATCGGTCCTACAAGCTTCCCATTGACTTGTACCATCGGGACCGCGGGAAGTAGTAACCGGCGAATGGCATCGACAAAAAGTAATGGGAACCCCATACATGTCGCCACCATGAGGAGAAATGGGTGTCGAACGCGATCAAAGGCACTCGTGAAATCGACGGATACCAGTGCTGTACGAAGGCGACAAACCGACGCCAGTGCAATGAGGTCACGGCATTCTCCTAGGGCTGTTTCTAAGGTGGCCCCACAACCACGTGCAGTCTGCTCAGGTGAAAGGACCGTAGGTAAGACGGTGCGTATGCGCGCTGCTAAGACGCGTGCATAGATTTTATAGTCTGCATTCAGTAGTGTAAGGGGGCGATATGCGGAGACATGAGACCCTCCCTTCGGTTTAGGCACAGGTAGAAGAATGCCAGTGACGAATTCAGGTGGAATTGGAAAGGACGGAGTAAAGAGTTCCTGAATCATTTCCGTCCAGCGAGGAAGCATTAACGTGGTGAACGCCCGGTAAAACTCCACTGGGAGACCATCTGGTCCGGGTGATTTGTTCTTGGCCCCTTTGTTGATCGCATCTACCACCTCTTCTGCGGTGATTGAGACATCATGGACGTTGACTCCGCTACGGTGAGGGTCCGATCAGGGGAAGGACGGAGATCAACAGGAATGGGCGTCGCCATCGGTTCATCATCATAAAATTGGCGATAATGTTCAGCAAAGGCAGACACCACTGCCGCCTGTGTTGTGTGGTGAACACCATCGGAGGTCGTGATGTTGGGGACGAAAAGTCGACGTCGACGACTATGGTCGGATGCGGCATGGATTGTGGATGGGGTTTCGTGGTGGAGGAGGTCTTGTCGTCGGGAACGCACCATGACACCATGCAGTCGTGCACGTTGAAGACAGAGGAGACGAGCTTTAGTACGTTGTCGTTCCCTATGGGTGTCAGGTGATGGAGGGAGCGCATCGAGCTCACGGAGGAAGGCGTAGTGAAAATTTGTGGTGTCTCGATGCCATGCTGCTGCTTCCTCGCCACATTGTATGAAGGCCTTTCTGATCGCAGGTTTGGCACATTTGAGCCACCAATGGAACGTGGATGCGTACTGCGGAAGGCGTCATTCGCAAGACGCCCATGTAGTGGTAATACATTGTTGGCAGTGTGGATCATTAAGGAGGGAGTTATTAAGCTTCCAGTAACCTCTGCTGTGCCACACTGACTGAAATGGCAGAGCCAGGGAGGAAATGACGGCGCAGTGGTCCGAAAATGAAAGGGGCCATCGTTCAGCTTGGGCGACTTCATTGCCGAGATGGGCAGAGACATAAAACCGGTCCAGTCTGCTCGCAGAATGTGCTGTATAATGGGTAAAACCGGGGGTATTGCCATGAATTTTCTCCCAAACGTCCACTAGATGAAAATCTTCGATTAAGGTGAGCAGCGCCGGGCATGGCGAATAACCAGGCATTTGGTCCTGCTGATGGAGGACACAGTGGAAATCGCCTCCCATGATAAGGCGATCATAGCGTCCAGAAAACAGCGGCGCCACGTCATGTCCGAAGAAAGTGGACCGCTGCCGACGGTTCGTGGGGCCAGACGGAGCGTAGATATTGATGACGCGCGTGTCGAAGATGGTAACAGCCATGCCTCTTCCACAGGAAAGGATTGTCGTGTCCTTGAGTGGGATTCCTTCGCGTATGTAGAAAGCCACTCCACGCCCTGATTGATCCCATGTGGACGTGTATGAGTCGTAGCCGTAGACTGGTGGTAGTGTGGCAACTCGTACTTCCTGAAGAAGGGCGACGTCGACGTCAGAGGCCCGAAGCATGTCACATAGGAGTTGCAGCTTGGGTGCAGTGCCGATCATGTTGATGTTCAGTGTGGCAAACCGGTACGTTTGTTTCAGTGGTGGTGGACGCGCATCTACCATCACCAAGGGAAGTAACAGGAGGGCACCGACAGGAAGTCCCGTCCCGTCTGCTGCAATGCCACGCTATTGAAGTTAACAGGCAGTCTTTTCCGGCGGAGGCAACTCAGCCGGAGGAGGGGGCGTATCTTCCTCAATGTCGTCGGCCCATGCTCCTGTGCCGTGGGTCTCTCCAATGTCCATGGGAATTGCGTCGTGATGAGAGAGATCTGGAGTTGTCGGCGGGGAGACAAGCGTGTCAACCGGCTCACCGATCGTTACGTTGTGCGTGGCGACCTCCATAGTGGTCCCGTCCTGCGAAACGTTTTGTTCATCGTGAAAGTTGTCCGCCGACCTCTGCGTGGAAATGTCGGCTGGTTGGGTGTCGTCTTCGTCGTCTCGGGTGGCGACGCTTTGAGAGCCCGTAGGTGAACAGCGACGGCGTTTGCGCCTACGTGGCGAGCGTTGTTTGCGCACGTGTTCCTCAGTGTCGGACGACGCCAAGGAGGAGCCTCGACCTGGTTCTAAGGCGTCGGTGGGTACAATGAAATTGTCAAACAGGTGTTGTGAAGAAGTACTGTTCTCCTCAGCGGGAGCCTGTTCGGCGGCAAGGTTGTCAGGTGGGACGTCCGCTCGGTCCATAGGTGACTGGGACGGTGGGACGTGCCGATCGGAAGGACCGGGCGACGGACTGGACGAAACTGTAGACGCGGCAAGAGCCGCTGCGTAAGTGACCGGTAGGACGGTCATCGTGGGTGTGACGGACGCTTCCGACAACGGGAGCTGCGCGACACGTCGTTGAATGCATTCAGACCGTAGATGACCTTCTTTCCCGCAACCGGAACAGGTCCGAGGTTGGCCGTCGTACATTATAATGGCACGGCAGCCTCCGATACGTAAATAGGAGGGCACGTGTTTCTACAACTCGATGTTGACCTGTCTAACACCTTTTAAAACGGGATAGGTTTGAAATTGTACCCATCGTTCGGCAAAATGTTCCAGAACGTTGCCAAAGGGACGGAGCGCCTCGATGACGACGTCTGCAGGTAGTTCGAACGGCAGTTCGAAGATCT
Organism: Schistocerca americana; assembly: GCF_021461395.2. Classification (NCBI taxonomy): domain Eukaryota; kingdom Metazoa; phylum Arthropoda; class Insecta; order Orthoptera; family Acrididae; genus Schistocerca; species Schistocerca americana. The sequence goes on along the minus strand of NC_060124.1, from coordinate 436,738,808 downwards.
TTATCGTCCGTGTGCCGAGACCTGCGTATTCGACGGTAACGGGTCCGACGTTGCCGTCAGAATGACAGAAGCGCAGTCCACGTTTTGCCTCTTGAAGCACCTTGTCGCACGCCGCATCGTTGATCATTTTGACGTAGACGGTACTGCTAACTATGGACAAGTGGATACCAATTATATCCGTTGCTGGTATTTTAACTTCATCGCGTATAAATCGTTCTACCTCCAGGGCCTTGGGTCGGGCGAAGTCGGAACAAAAGTTGAAACGTAATGTCTTCTTCCGATAGCTGTGCGCCACGTCTAGAAGGGAAAACGGCACTTACAGCGGCCGAAGTAAACACAAACACACCGTGCGCGCCTCGCCCGCAGCGCTCTGGCGAAATAAACATTTTACTTGATGGAAGACTTGAACCAAGGACCTCTCGTTCCGCAGATGCTCACACTAACCACGGCGCTCCCATAAATTAAACTTTTCGCTCGAGTGAAGACTTGAACCAAGGACCTCTCGTTCTGTAGCTGCTGACGCTAACCACGGGACCACAGCGCTCCTGAGCCTTCCTTATTGTGTAAACCATAAGCCACTCAGCTACCGGGACAGACATTTACAGATTAATAGGCAGCGAGTGATTTCACCTCTTCTTACTCGTTCGATTCGTACGAGTAAAATATAAATAAACAAAACGTAACAGAGAACGCTAGCATGTCGGACTGGTACTCGAACTCGGGATCTTGGTCTCTCTGTGCAAGTGCTCTCCCGCCTGAGCTACCTAAGCGCGATTTACGACCCATTCAAGTAGCTACCAAGAGTGCCAGTTTTGTACGTTGCGCAGGAGAGCTTGTGTGAAATTTGGAAGGTAGGAGATGTACTGGCGGAAGTAAGGCTGTGAAAACGGGTCCTTAATCGTGCTTGGGTACCCCAGTGGATCGAGCACTTGTCTGCGAAAGACAGTCTCGAGTTCGAGTCTTGGTCCGGCATGCAGTACAAACCTGCCAGTAAGTTTTATATCTGCGAAAACTCCGGTGCAGAGTGAAAATTTTAGTCTGGAAACATCCCTCAGGCTGCGGCCAAGCCATATCCTTTCCTCCAGGTGTGCTAGTCTTGCAAGTTTCTCAGGTCAACTTTTGTGAAGTCTGGCTACATAACAATGGTGCGCAAAATACAATGTAAACACATCCTACGCAACTAGTGTTGGTGCATTGTAAGCAGAGTTCGTTCCGTTATTTGCTATTCTTTCATCGGCTCTGTCACATCTTTAAAAATTGTGCAAGGCTTGAATCACCACCATGCATGGTTACGTTTGCAGAACCAGCCTGAACCTGGAAAGAAGATCTGGATTTTTTGTCAGGCGAGTATAGGGTAACATCAAAAGGAACATAAAATGGTATAACGGCAGTAGGACTTTTTATGGATAGGAAGGTAGGGGGTTGCTATGTACAGTTGAGTGATAGGGTTGTTCTTATCACAATTGACACCTAACTAACACCAAAAACTATATTTCAGGTATACATAGCGGCATTGCAATCTGAAGAAGAAGAGACAGAGAAAATATATGACGATATTGAAAAGCTAATAAGGGAAGATGAAAACCTAATAGTCAAGGGAGACTGGAATGCGGTTGTAGGGGAAGGAGTAGAAGAAAAGTTTGAAGAGAAAATGAACTTCAGACAAGTAATGAGAGAGGAGGAAGACTAATCGCGTTCTATAATAAATTTCAGCTAGCAATAGCGAAAACTATGCACGAGATTAACAAGAAGAGGAGATATACGCGGAAGAGGCCGAGAGATATGGGAAGATTTCAGTTAGATTACATCATGGTCAGGCAAATATTCAGAAATCAGATACTGTAAAGTAAGACGCACTCAGCAACAGAAAATGACCCAGATCATAATGTAGTAGTGATGAAGAGTATGTTAATGTTTAAGACATTAGTCAGGTTCAAATGGTTCAAATGGCTCTGAGCACTATGGGACTCAACTGCTGAGGTCATTAGTCCCCTAGAACTTAGAACTAGTTAAACCTAACTAACCTAAGGACATCACAAACATCCATGCCCGAGGCAGGATTCAAACCTGCGACCGTAGCGGTCTTGCGGTTCCAGACTGCAGCGCCTTTAACCGTACGGCCACTTCGGCCGGCCGACGTTAGTCAGGAAGAATCAATACGCAAAGAACTGGGATATAGAAGTTGTGGTGTCACCGCCAGACACCACACTTGCTAGGTGGTAGCTATTGACTTAGCTGAAGGCTATTCTATCTGCTCTGCAAATGAGCGAGGCTTCGTCAGTGTGCATCGCTAGCTACGTCGTCCATACAACTGGGGCGAGTGCTAGTCCGTCTCTCGAGACCTGCCGTGTGGTGGCGCTCGATCTGCGATCACTAACAGTGGCGACACGCGGGTCCGACATGTACTAATGGACCGCGGCCGATTTAAAGCTACCACCTAGCAAGTGTGGTGTCTGGCAGTGACACCACATTATCTATACTACAATGATTTAATTGTGTCATGGCTTTGCCACAATCTCCAGATGTACTGTCCGAATTTTATCGCATACAGAATCAGCAGATGCAGGCTTTACTGGATGCCCTTGGACAGCTCGAACCGCGCGACTGCTACAGTCACAGGTTCGAATCCTGCCTCGGTCATGGATGTGTGTGATGTCCTTAGGTTAGTTAGGTTTAAGTAGTTCGAAGTTCTAGGGGACTGATGACCACAGATGTTTAGTCCCATAGTGCTCAGAGCCATTTGAACCATTTTTTGACAGCTCGTCCAGGATCAACGTGCAATGCAAAACTATGCCACAGCCGCTGCTCCACCGCTAACGTAGCCACAACACGCGGTTGCACCGACTTTCAGACCTTTCGATGCTGCACTGGAAAGCTGGACGAAGTGGTCACGCCAATTTGGATTCCATCTCGCCGCCCACAGAATTCAAGGTAACGAGCAGCAGCCTTTTCTTTTGTCGTCCGTCGGAGTGCAAACCTACTGTGTGATAGTCATATTATTTGCCCGACATGACGTGGCAACTCTGTCCTACGACGAAATTTTGTCTGCTTTAGATGCATGTTTCAAACAATCAGTCAATGTAGTTGCGAAACGGTATACCTTCTTTCGTACAAAACGTACAGCAGGTCAGACTAATCGAGAGTGGGTTACAGCGTATAAGGGAACAGATTTTGAAACTAGTCAATCCCTCCCTTCAACAAGTGGTGGACATATTGGATCGGCAGCATACACTTGACTTTGCTCAGGAATCCTTTGAAACTTCGCCAGCCGTGTGTCGGGTTAACCGGCCCGCAGGGCGAGCTGCACGGGGCAGTAAACAGACCTCGCGCCCATCCGCGCCGCTGCCGCCAGGCTCTCAGCCACTTGTGCCGCGCCGGCAAGCAATGCAGTGCTCAAATCATGCCCGCGGTGAGCTACTAAACATTCGCGTGAGAACTGCCCGTCACGCCAAGCTATTTGCTTTTACTGTAATAAAAAAGGACATGTCCATCTTGCCCCTACTGTTCAGTATGTACTTTGAAGGAGCATTGATGGAAACAGAAGGAAGGTTCAGGAGTGGAACTAAAATTCACGGTTAAAGGATGTCAATGATACAATAGTAGTGAGACAAGGGGGGCATTACCCCACATTGCATTGTTGCAAAATTTATTCAAGATGGCGGAGCCAAGATGGAGGTGATAGATGTGGCAATGTTGCAATTTCAACATGGCGTGAAGTTCTAATTCTGGTGGAAAATTGGTCAATTGGGTTACCACCACTAGCCTAAGCCCCTCCTCTCGGAAAAAATAGCAGGAAAAAAGGTTCAAATGGTTCAAATGGCTCTGAGCACTATGGAACTTAACTTCTGAGGTCATCAGTCCCCTTCAACTTAGAACTACTTAAACCTAACTAACCTAAGGACATCACACACATCCATGCCCGAGCAAGGATTCGAACCTGTGACTGTAGACATCGCGTGGTTCCAGACTGTAGCGTCTAGAAACGGTCGGCCACTCCGGCCGGCGGGAAAAAAGGTCACTTAGGCTACTCCACTAACCAAAGAAAGTGGTGGGGCTACCTCCATTAAACGAAGTCCTCCAAACACCATCTCTTCCTTGAAAATGGCGGGGAAGGACTCAGTCTGTGTCCAGCTGCTGGAGAGAAAAGAGTATACTTTATTTATTTTCAGTGGGAAGTTGAAACAATTTATTTCGGACGGATTTAATGTAGTTCATTTATTACACTGATACAAAACACTCACCCTGACGTGCTTGGGGTTACAATAAATAGCCTACAGATCTGTAAACTACTCATAAATTACCGAAATAATGTAATACACTGATTTACAGACATGTAGATAACTCGTAATCTGTCAAAATAATGCACGTAAAACGCACTCCAAACACGCTCACAATGCTGAAACAGCGGAAATAATGAAGTACACAAATACTCATTGCGTGTAAAAATGCTTTCGAACTACTTTTAAGAAATTCGACCACAACATATCAGCGAACTGTTCCCTACAGATGTCCAAGGGGAAATGATGACCAGATGTGTGGGATGTACACGGTGGTCTGGCTAGTCCCACATGCGAGACGCCTCTGGCAGCGCATATGTTTACCTAGCCACCATGGCTGTACCTGTGGATGCAGTGCCTTCCTAATGACCAAGCGAGATGTTTGCCCATCGAGCCACCCTTGCAGGTGTAGCTAAAAGGCTGTCAGTGTTAAACTGACGTCTCATATCTATGTAAATAACAGCCAAGTTTCCCTATGGATGTGCTATAGGTATCACTCGCAATACTTTCAGAAACGGTTTACAAAATTATCCCAGAATAACACGGGATGAATTCTAACTAGCGATCCTAATGGGACAGCCTGTCCATCACATACCAACTCTTCCCAGAAATCTTAAAGTGCTGCAGGAATAGTTAACAGTCGCTTTTGTTCTAGGAGTTTTCGTGTTGTCTCAGCGTGTCTTAATGGAAATTCTTGTCAACAGGACCTGTTTACCAAAATATCCTAGAATAACACTGAATGCACTCTTCCTGATAGTCCTAACCTGACATCCCATCCATCATGTGTTACCTTTCCCAGAAACCGTAACGTCCTGCTTACAACATATGTCTCAAATGGTAAATATTAGCTCATGCTCTCACTGGTAAAAGCCTTCATCATGTCTGTGCATGCCAGCAAAAACACCGCTAATCATAAAAGCATTCTTGTTGTTTGGAAAGAGAGCACTGTCTAAGCACAGAGGGGAAGATCAGAACAATTATGGAAATATAACTCGATAGTCAATCGTACAGGAGAAATAAATAGCAGGAATTTTCGGTGTCCTGCAGCTGCTGGCCTGGAGGTGTTCTAATGCCAAAATGGCGGATGAGGGACTGCATCCCACCAGGAATAGATGGTCAGCTTCAACTTGTCCTTGAACACTTGAACAAAGAAGTTCGATGGCGGTTCATGGCCCATCGAACATAGGCCGGTGTGAGGTGGAGCGTACACCATTAAGTTAAGTAGTGGTTTTGACTTTGTACATATGTACTGTTTGTGTTTTCCTTTCTTTTTCGTTTTATAAATTTATAGCTATGGTGTTCTTTTAATCACTGACAACGGTCTTCTTGGGCACTTGTGGGTTTTATTGTTGCTGTGAAGAAGGTGTAGTTATCTACGCCGAAACCTGGGTTAACACTTAACACTAGGTGCTTTTTTCGCAATCGAGGCGGGTTTTTAGTTTTTTAATATATTAACCAACGATTGCTGACGCGCTGCGATGTTGAAGGTTCTTACTACTAAGATCATTTATTCATATATATTAGCAGTTTCGGCAATTCTCTGTTGTCCTCTACGGATCTAAATTGTGTAATGATGTAGACACAGATGCGAAAATGCCAGCAGAGAATTGTCGAATAAATTATTGTACAAATCTTGGAAGTTGGGAAAAAATTATGCAGTGTTCATATAATCATAGCTGTAATCAATAATATAATGTACCATTAGGCTACTAATGGATTCTCTCCATTACTGCAAACAGATTCGGTACGGATGTCAATCCAAAATACTCTGATCCCTCTCCTTGCACCAGCAAAATGGTCTATTAAATAGTCCAATGTAACGTAAGATCGCTCAAGGCAAATGAAGACAGCCTTTAATATTTTCTGCTCAAAACTGACGTAAACAACTGTTCCATCACCGAAACATTGCTAAAACCGAACAACACGTTTGCCTTCCTGGGCTACTTTGTCATTAGAAAAGATAGAGATGATGGCTACGGCGGTGCAGCGTTATTTGTAAAACAAATTGGTAAACCTAGATATCCACTTTTGCCGTTGTCAATATTGGCACTCAACTCGATCCATTCTAAACAGTGGGTATCCGCCTGCGGATCAAGAATCTCAATTTCAATTTGGTTTCAGTATACAAAGCACCTAACGACCGACTTTGCAAACAACAATAATTAAATTCAGGTAGAAACCCCTAGGCCCACCTTACACTGTGGGTCTGCAGAGCTGCCAATACAATGGGAAAAATGCTAGGTGGATGTACTAAATTCGGAATACCTCACAGTACTAAATGGTGGCTCACCAACACAAATAGCCCGCTCAAATGAAGTTCCAACAGCGGCACACTTGAGCATAGCATTCGCTGCACTGTCTACCTGATCTGTATTCCAGATATTTTAGGTTTAGAGTACTTGGCAATTCAAATTACAACAAACGATCATCATAGGGAGACTGTGAAATGCTCTTTTAGCCCGAAGCAGAACACAAACAGAGTCAATTGGTACCTTCACGAAAAACTATCGAAATCGATAATCGAAAGTGGTTCCTCGAAAGAGACTACTTGTTGGTATCGCTTATCAGTCAAGCAATGAACTTCTGCATACCTCAAACAGATCATATACGGACACTTTATAGGCAATCCTCCTGTTGGTGGGATTCAGAATGTGACTCTGACCTCAAGGAACACAAGGAGTAATTAAAGAAAATAAAAAAGTCTCTCTAATGGCACAATCTTCATTGCTCTTAAGAAGATACAAATGCCAGCCAAGAAAATTTTCAAGTACAAAAAACGAAAACCGAGACAATATTTCTGCATAGCGCTCAGCGAAGAAATACGATTAACCAGGAGTTTTAATGTCATATGTGTTTTGTCGGCTGCTGTGGGTTTCAGCACCAACACGAACAATGAAGGTGAGAAGTTACAATGGCCGGTAGCAGGAATCCAAAATGATCCGTACATAACACCATCAGATTAATAGAACACTTTATTTCTAAAAAGTAAAGAAATGTAACTTAACTTCTCATTATGAAGTGACTTGATGTTCTCCTGTGCCTTCTACATGCAATTACATTTATACACTATTACTACTCGCAGAACGCAGGCCAAGTATCGTCGTCCTATTACTCAGTACTGATGCTCTCTAAGTCCATGACCGAACTGGCCCGAACAGCGATGGGTAGCTGGTTAAGTCAACACTGACAGGGGGCGCTGAGCTCGGTCTGGCTGGAACAGTGACGCCGCCCACTCTTTCCAATGCCTTCTTGATGCTGTTTCGCGGCGCTGCGCTGGTGGGTATGCAGTCAGTGCTTTAGGACTGCACAATAAGGAACATAGAAAACGGTCTGACAATGGACTGCACACATCTCCACCATCGAACGATCTTTTAGAATCGTTCTTGTGTTTGATAGCCCCAACTGACGTAATGGACATGGGAAACGAGGAGAAATATGAAAAGGACAGCAATGTAATTATACAACCCTTTTCGCTGGAAGAGCTCCATGTTACGTTCTCTCAATTATGACATACACAAAGAGACACTGATGCTGCCCAAAATTTACATTAGCGGATGGACTCAAAAGATTCAAATCGACTCGCTGAAAACATGTCGTGTCATCTCGTTCCACAACTTGGAAAATGATGTAATAAACACAGGTCGTACCAGCCTATCACCTTATTACCATGTTCGGCGAAGGTAATGAGCCGGCCGGAGTGGCCGTGCGGTTCTAGGCGCTACAGTCTGGAACCGCGTGACCGCTACGGTCGTAGGTTCGAAGCCTGCCTCGGGCATGTATATGTGTGATGTCCTTAGGTTACTTAGGTTTAAGTAGTTCTAAGTTCTAGGGGACTGATGACCACAGCAGTTAAGTCCCGTAGTGCTCAGAGCCATTTTGAAGGTAATGAAAAGGAATATTAAGTGGCGCTTAGAATAGTAGTGTGAACAAAGAAAAAAAAAGTATTACCGGAAAAAAACGTGGATTTTGCAAAGGAAAAGGAACAACTGAAATCCTTCCACGGTTAGTTACTGACATACAGCAAAATTTGTCTCGAAATAACTGGACGATAGCTGCGTTGATAGACTTGATGACAATGCTGTCTTGACAGTCTTAGGACAAAATATGGAGGATCTTCAGATTCCAAAACCACTCGTCCGCAATATTGTAGGCATCCTGAGCAACAGGAATACAATCATTTCGCTACACAGAACAACACTGGTACCCAGAGAAAATTAGGAGAGGACCCCCGTATGGCTCGGTCCTGGTGCTCTTATTACTTAGTCTCCATATGGCAGACCGTCATGAACTCTTTGCCAGTGGCATACAAATATTGTTAAGGCAGACGATAAATGCATTTGTTCAGAAGACAGTACTCTTCAGTCCTGTTGACTGAAAGTGCACACCGCTCTCATACGTCTGCATCAATGGTGTACAGAAATTGGCCTCAAAATCCCTTACAGTAAGGCGGCAAGTCTATTCTAATGATTTGTACTCGCCATAGGACTCCACTTCACCAAACGCTGCAGCTGGGACAGCATAATTTTCCAGTTGCCAAAACAGCAGAATATCTTCGTATAATTATCGATTATGAAATAAGATGGGCTCATCATATCCAACATATCATAACCAGATTTGAAAACGCATGCAATGTCATCAAGCTATGACTGGAGTATGGAGGGGCCCTGATCGGCGGAAAGCGATGCCTTCACACCGGACACACTTTGACTACGGACATGTGAGCTATGGATCAGTGTCAGACAGCACTCTGCAAGGACTCGACACTATGCAGTACAAACCCTAACGTATAGTTACGGGGGCGTTCATGTCATCCTCAAACAACACACTAATGGTTGAAGCGAATGACCCGCCGTTAAAGCTGTGACCAATATTCCTCCCCAAGAAATTTATCTTGCGTCTCGGTCTCTACGAATATCGACCCCTTGACGAAAAAACTGGGAACTAACATCCTTCCTTATCGGCGGATGATATTGGATTTAAAAAAAAGCAACTTCCACCCGTCGTGGCTGAATAAGTGGAGATTAATCCATTGGGGCACAAGGTGTGGAAAAGTCCTCTTATACCGCACTACAGCAATGCCATACGAAACGCCGACTGTGCAGTTTGACTCAAAGCCAGGACCCAACTAACGCAACGGTAATGAAATTCCTTTCTCACTGTCACGTTTCGTGCATGGTGTATACAGATAGGTCCAAGTCTAATAGTGCCTCTTGGGTGCCCCGAAGCTAGCGACGAGACCGATCAAGCTGGATCCACACTTCACTATCCTGGCAGCCGAGCTGATTGCCGTTTTAGAGACCGACCGAGGTGGCGCAGTTGTTTCTACACTGGACTCGCATTCGGGAGGCCGGCGGTTCAGACCTGCGTCCAGCCATCCAGATTGGGTTTTCCCCAAATCACTCCAGGCAAATGCCGGGATGGTTCCTGTGAAACGTCACGGCCGATTTCATTCCGCATCCCTCACGTAATCCGAGCATGTGCTTCGCCTCTAATGACCTCGATATCGACAGGACGTTAAACCCAGTCTTCCCTCCTTCGTTCCGTCCTTCCTTCCTTCCTTCCTTCCTTCCTTCCTTCCTTCCTTCCCTGGCCATTTTAGAATCCTTGCTGTTCGTACAGGCGACTACATCAGACATAATATTTCTCGTCTCTGACAGTATGTCAGCCCAACAACTGATTACAAACCATATTAATAGTTGTACCATCCCCATAGTTGCAGCAATTGTCGACGTTGCGATTCAGTATGGACGAAAGGCCACTCTGGGATAATTGAAAATGAACAAGAAGATGCATAGCAAAGCAATCATCTATACATGGAGCTATCAGGTATGACACACCGTATCACAGATATGGTACCCGTGCTCAGTAATTGATTGTTATTGGACTGGCAAGAGGTGTAATGGAGGACATTTAAAACTAAAGGTAGTCACTTTGCATTAATTCATCCCACGTTTCCAAGAGTAGCACGGTATAATAAGAAACAAACATCAAGATAGTTATACTCTAGAACGGCTGAAATTGGAGGTATTGGAAATTCAACAAACACCTCTGTCAGCTCAATCCAAACGTCATCCCTCTATATGTTTACTGAGACGAAAAAGATTCAAACCACATGTTCCTACAATGTCCTCGGAACATGTTTCATATCTACTTCCTTAAAAGCTTGGCCATCAGTTCCTAAGCAGCCTCCAACGTATAAAATTCTGTAACAGTTGGTTAACACTGCCAACATCCTGATATAGCTCCGTGCCCTACTAATCTAATGCTCATGGTAATCAGAATGCAGGCCACGTGCCATTCAGCAGAAGTTGGATCGTTCAGCCTACAAATGTATGTCACTATGTTCCTCTTGTATGTATGTGTCTTAATGCTGGTATGACTAATACCCTAATCGCTTTATTCTATACTGTTCTCCTCTTCTGTGTAGTTGACACTTACAGACCTGCGGAAAAATCCAATTATTTATCCGCAGCTTTCGTATACGGCATTCAGATTGTAGATTCGAAATGGCTTCGGAACAAGATAGCTCTCATAACACGAACGACCTCAAATAATTCAGGCTTGCCTTCTTTTATGAAATGAAACTGGATTTCTTTACTGCGTGCTAGTGGCATGATTGTGATGCACTGAACCTTTTATTTTCATCTCATTAGATACAAAGCGTACAGATATACGTTGACTCCTACACTGTTTAACAGACCAGATTTGAAAGCGTGTTCAACTAATGAACATGTTTCGTCGTTTTATTTTACACTTATGGTAAAGTTTGCAAAGGAATCAAGATGATAACCAAACCATTTCCACGAGGGAGCTATTCCACTGGCCCCAGACTTGAACCGATGAAGGTCATAAAAGCGCGAGTTGTGAGGGAAGTAAGGCTGCCCCTGTATAAAAAAGATAAAGACACTAACATCAAAATACCAAGCTCTGAGTTTCAAAACCGCAAGTTCAATCTCATAAAGAGTTGCACGAGAGGACAGGTTTCACAGCAGAATGAGTTATTCACTGTTGAAGAGCCATACAGTTGCGAGGCACATACGCTCTACTGATCTTAACGTCGCAGGTAAGAAATGTAATTATTTATTTTTTTAATGATACTCTCCTGCGAACCTTGCAGGACTTGCACTCCTTGAAGAAAGGTTATTGCGGAGACAGGTCTTAGCCAAACAGTGGAGGATGTTTCCAGAACAAAATTTTCATTCTGTAGCGGAGTGTGCACTGATACTTCACTTCCTGTGTGCCAAACCGAGACTCGAAGTCTGGATCTTTGCCTTTCGCGGGAAAGTGATCTACCGACTGGGCTACTGAAGCGCAACTCACGACCCGTTCTCACACCTTTACTTCCGGCAGTACCTTAACTCATACGTTCCAAATTTTTTGTAAAATTTATTAAGTTTCGATATGCCCCCATTTTGCTATCTCAGATCTAGGAACAGTTCGTTTTGACAATGCAGAGTATACATTAGTTTAAGTTGTACCCTGGTACGAAGGTATATAGACTCAACAAAGGACAGATCACGATCAACTACGAATTTTAAGTCCTCTGTATACTGAAACGAGTAAACAAGAAGAAAATGTAACACACGCTAGTCAGAGGTAGCAAGTTATGGTAATAAACGCCTTTGGTACACATTGGACGTTTTCCACACGAAACCCATACCAATGGCTGTGCTCCTAAATTAGTGATAAAGTGTTCTTTTGTGTTTCCTGAAGAATTGTTTCGAACGCTGCCGACAGTTACTTAAATATTTCTGCAGATCTGTTAGTACCCTGTAGACAGAATATGGGAACAGGATGCAATAAAGAGATTTGTGTATTATAGCCTTGCATATGGTCATACCAGTATTCAGACACCTACATACAAGAGGATCATTCTGAAATACATTTATAGGCTGAACGTTCCACATCCTGCTGAGTGGCACGTAAGAACATTGTCAGTTAATTGTGCTTTGGTCTTCTCGTGGCATTCTAATTACCAAGAGCGCTTATAGTACAGCAAGGAGCTATATCAGAATGTTGATGCTGTTAATTACTGGATTTGTAGTCTGTTCAAGTCCGAACACAAAGCGTTTCCAACCAGGAACTCAAAGATATTATATGTCATTCACTTTTAAATTTTTCCTTAACTATCAAATTGTAGCAGTCTACAACATTTTAGTTGTGTACAAGATATACGTCAGCACTCTAAAGTGAGACAGCACAGCCTGTCAGAAGCCCAAACGCTAATGCGTTTTCCGTGGTTGCGTACACTTTTGCCCTCGAGGATATCTCACGCAGGAAATCCTCTACTCTAGATTAAGAGATTTCGTTTTACTAACAAGAGTTGACTACGGTCACCCATTCTCTCTGCATTACCCTTTCTCCAGGACGCTAATCCCACAGCGTGGGCAGGGAGGTCGGAATGGAGATTGGAGTGGAAGAGGAGCAGCGGCAGTGGCGCCGAGCGGGTGCGCCCTGCGCCCGGCACGAAGCGGTATTTCAGCTGGATCGAGAACAAAGGGACAGGCACGAAAAAATCATCTCAAGTAGTCTAGTATCAACGTTTAGCTTTCCGTGGTTAATCGAACTTCTTATACACTACTGGCCATTACAACTGCTACATCACGAAGATGACGTTCTACAGACGCGAAATTTAACCGACAGGAAGAAGATGCTGTGATATGCAAATGATTAGTTTTTCAGAGCATTCACACAAGATTGGCGCCGGTGGCCACACCTACAACGTGCTGACATGAGGAAAGTTTCCAACCGATATCTCATACACAAACAGCAGTTGACCGGCGTTGCCTGGTGCAACGTTGTTGTGATGCCTCGTGTAAGGTAGAGAAATGCGTACCATCACGTTTGCGACTTTGATAAACGTCGGATTGCAGCCTATCGCGATTGCGGTTTATCGTATCGGGACATTGCTGCTCGTGTTGGTCGAGATCCAATGACTGTTAGCAGAATATGGAATCGGTGGGTTCATGAGGGTAATATGGAACGCCGTGCTGGATCCCAACGGCCTCGTACCACTAGCACTCGAGATGACAGGCATGTTATCCGCATGGCTGTAACGGATCGTGCAGCCACGTCTCGATCCCTGAATCAGCAGATGGGGACGTTTGCAAGACAACAACCATCTGCACGAACAGTTCGACGACGTTTGCAGCAGCATGGACTATCAGCTCGGAGACCATGGCTGTGGTTGCCCTTGACGCTGCATCACGTACAGGAGCGCCTGCGATGGTGTACTCAACGACGAACCTGGGTGCACGAATGACAAAACGTCATTTTTTCGGATGAATCCAGGTTATGTTTACAGCATCATGATGGTCGCGTCTGTGTTTGGCGACATCGCGGTGAACGCACATTGGAAGCGTCTATTCGTCATCGCCATACTGGCGTGTCACCCGGCTTGATGGTATGGGATGCCATTGGTTACACGTTTCGGTCGCCTCTTGTTCGCATTGACGGCACCTTGAACAGTGGACGTTGCATTTCAGATGTGTTACGACCCGTGGCTCTACCCTTCATTCGATCCCTGCGAAACTCTACATTTCAGCAGGATAATGCACGACCGCATATTGCATGTCCTGCACAGATCTTTCTGGATAGAGAAAATGTTCGACTGCTGCCCTGGCCAGCACATTCTCCAGATCTCTCACCAATTGAAAACATATGGTCAGTGGTGGCCGAGCAACTGGCTCGTCACAATACGCCAGTCACTACTCTTGATGAACTGTGGTATCGTGTTGAAGCTGCATGGGCAGCTGTGCCTGTACATGCCATCCAAGCTCTGTTTGACTGAATGCCCAGGCGTATCAAGGCCGTTATTACGGCCAGAGGTGGTTGTTCTGGGTACTGATTTCTCAGGATCTATGCACCCAAATTGCGTGAAAATGTAATCACATATCAGTTCTAGTATAATATATTTGTCCAACGAATACCCGCTATCATCTGCATTTCTTCTTGGTGTAGCAATTTTAATGGCCAGTAGTGTACGTGAAGTAATAAAATGATGTCACACAGAGGGCACGGGCTGATGACAATGTAACAAGTACACATCATCGATAGATAGACTGAGGTGAAAAAGTCGCTAGAAAGTCATATACAGATTGCAGTATATCGCTGACACAAGGTATTAAAGAGGAGTGCACTGATTGAGCTGTCATTCGTACTCAGGTGATACATGTGAAAAGGTTTATTGATGTGATTATGGTCGAATGAAGGGAAGTAGCACTGCTTTGAACGCAGAGTGGTAGTTGGAGCTAGTCCCATGGGACATTCTACTTCGGAAATCCTTACGGAACTCAATCTTCTGAGGTCCATAGTGTAAAGAGTATACCAAGAATCTCAAACTTCAGGCATAACCTTTCACCACAGTGGTCGACGGATTTCAGTTAACGTCCGAGAGCAGCGGCGTTTGCATGGGGTTACCAGCGCTAACAGACTAGCAACACTGAGTGAAATAATCCCAATGTGGGACGTATGACGAACGTATCGCTAAGGCACGGTGTTAATGGGCTGTGGCAGCAGACGACCGACGCGAGTGCCGTTACTAACAGCTCGACTCAACCTGCCGCACTTCTCTTGGTCTCGTGACCGTATCGGTTGAACCTTAGACGACTGGGAAAAAAGTGACCTGGTCCGATTAATATTGATTTCAGATGGTAAGAGCTGATGGTAGAGTTCGAGTGTGGTGCAGACGACGCGAAGCCACGGATCCAAGTCCCAACAAAGCAATTTGCAAGCCATCGGTGGCTCCATAATGTTGTGGAATGGGTCCTCCGCTACAACCCAACCGATCATTGATTGAATGTGGTTCAGTTCGGCTACTTGGAGACCATTTGCAGCCATGTTACACAAACATAATTATGGACGGCTGTAGGAGCAGCATGCCTCACTATTTCTGCAGGATCCTAACGACTTGTTGAGTCCATGCCATATCGAGTTGCTGCAGTATGACGGGCAGAAGGAGGTCCGACACGATATTAGGTGTTAATGGACTTCTCCTGTCTGGTTTGAGAATATCAGACAAAAGACAAATACTAATAGATAATGATAATAGTATGTGATCAGTGTATGAATTTCTTATGGTGCTTAATACTAACTTTGGCCTCTTGACAATGAATTTTTGCGCAAGGTTCGTTCATTGTAATTTTGACGGTGAGTGACTCCTCTGAAAATATTTCTTTATCGGACTTCGTAGAATGAATAATACCAAAGCACTGGCTCGTGCTGGACTATTCATAGGATTTGTAATACAGAATCTTTAGCCATGCCAAGACTCCGTTTAATTGGAACAGTAGCTTGCAACATTTTTGAAACACAAGATTAAATATTATCACTATATTCGCAAAATATTACACTAAATTAAATTACATAGACACATTAATTCTCTAGCTGTGTGTAACTATGATACGCCTAGTGAGACGGCGTGTCAATAAAATAGTAATAATGTGTCTCACCTGCAGCGATGGCAGATTGCCGCCTTTTCGGCAGGGCAACTGAACTGCGTAGTTATTCTAATGTTCCAGCGGTTTCACACCACAATCGATACAACTTCTTATACTAATTAATATCATAAGCAATTTACATTCTCAACCTATATCTACGTTTTTGCAATATATCAAAGCCCATCCTGAAAATTTGTCTTTAACGGAGGTATACCACGATTTCTGTCACCTCCCTGTACCTACGTCATTAGAGTTGCTATTCCTGTGATAGGTAAAAGGCTGTCAGAATGCTTTAGCGTTGTTAGCGTTATTATCAGGCCTGGTAGTCTATCTAAGGTATGCGAACAGCGTCAGGAGATGGAGTCGGATACTTGTGTTGAAAAGCATTATCAGCACATGACAGAGCTTGAAGAGGGCCTCATTGTCGGGTTGAATTTCGCCGGCTGGTCAAATCGTGTAATATCCATATTTGTTGGGCATTCAGATGTGGCGCGGGTACGAGGTTCTGCATCTACATCTACATGGATACTCTGGAAAACACATTTAAGTGCCTGGCAGAGGGATCAGCGAACCACCTTCACAATTCTCTATTATTCCAATCTCGAATAGCCCGCGGAAAGAATAAACGCCTATATCTTTCCATACGAGCTCTGATTTCCCTTATTTTATCGTGGTGATCGTTCCTCCCTACGTAGATCTGTGTCAACAAAACATTTTCGCATTCGGAGGAGGAAGTTGGTGACTGGAATATCGTGAGAAGATTCCATCGCAACGAAAAACGCCTTTCTTTTAATGATGTCCAGCCCTAATCCTGTATCATTTCTGTGACTCTCTCTCCCATATTTCGCGGTAATACAAAACGTGCTGCCTTTCTTTGTACCTTTCCTATCTGGTAAGGATCCCACACAGCGCAGCAGTATTCTAAAAGAGGAAGGACATGCGTAATATAGGTCTGTTACAATTTCTAAGTGTCCTGGTAATAAAACGCTGTCTTTGATTAGCCTTCCCCACAACATTTTCTAAGTGTTCCCTCAAATGGCTCTCAGCACTATGGGACTTAACATCTCAGGTCATCAGTCCCCTAGAACCTACAACTACTTAAACTAACCTAAAGACATCATACATATCCATGCCCTAGGCAAGATTCGAACCTGTGACCGTAGCAGTCGCGCGGTTCCAGACTGAAGCCCCTAGAACCGCTCGGCCACCGGGGTCGGCCTATGTGTTCCTTCCAATTTAAACTATTCATAATTGTAATACCTAGGTATTTAGTTGAACTTACGGCTTTTAGATTAGACTGATTTATCGTATAACCGAAGTTTAACGGATTCCTTGTAGCACTCATGTGGATTACCTCACACTTTTCGTTATTTAGGGTCAACTGCCACTTTTCGCACCATTCAGATATCTCTTCTTAATTCTTTTGAAGTTTGTTTTGACCTTCTGATGACTTTATTAGTCGATTAACGACAGCGTCATCTGCAAGCAACTGATCACGGCTGCTCAAATTGACTCGCAAATCGTTTTTATAGATAAGGAACAGCAAAGGGCCTATAACGCTACCTTGGGGAACGCCAGAAATCACTTCTGTTTTACTCGATGACCTTCCGTCAATTACTACGAACTATGACCGCTCTGACAGTCACATAACTGAGACGATATTCCATAAGCACGCAGTTTCACTACGAGTCGCTTGTGTGCTACAGTGCCAAAAGCCTTCCGAAGTCCAGAAATACGAAATCGATCTGGAATCCCTTGTCAATAGAACTCAACACTTCATGTGAATAAAGAGCTAGTTGTGTTTCACAGGAACGATGTTTTTTAAACCCATGTTGTCTGTGTGTCAATAGACCGTTTTCTTCGAGGTAAATCACAATGTTCGAACACAATATATGTCCCAAAATCTTGCCGCATATAGACGGGCCTGTAATTTAGTGGATTACTCCTACTACCCTTCTTGTTTGACCTGTGTAACTTTCCAGTCTTTGGGTACCGAGCTTTCGTCGAGCGAACGGTTGGTCTGCTTGGGAACATGGGAGAGATATATTCATCGTCAAAGTTGCAGTCTACAACGTCTGACCATCACAAGGAAGGACCTTTGTATTGTGCACCAAGGAAATCGTAACCTCTTCACTCATGCGCCTGCCACCCGAGGAAAAGTTTTGGACTGTCTGCAATTTGTGTGTCATCCCGAACGATTGGTCGGAGTATTGTAGCACCCGTACTAGAGAATTACAGTGTTGCCGTTAACACCACAACACAGGCGGCTTATTTTACAGGGGTGCCGTGACAGGGAAGCATGGATTCCTGATGTATAGGAAAAGTGACATTCATCCATTGTACTGGATAGCGTAGCGGTGTTACCCTTGGCAGCATGGTGTGGGGGTAATTGAGGAAACTGACTACACAGCAGTAGGTCATGAATATACTATTTCCTTACGCGTTACCTTTCATGTGACAGTATTTTTCAACAGGACACATATGGTACACAGCGTACGTGTTTCTATGAACTGTCTGAGTGATGCTGAGGTACTCACGTCGCCAGCTATATCGTAAGATCCCAACAGAACTTCTCTGGTTCCATCTCAGATGTCAGTTCTGTCCCCGTAACACTACCCACAATATCAAGAAACAGTTACAACAGTTGTGGGCCATCTTGCGTAAGGAGAGGATATTACGACTTTATGACGCCCTTCGAAAGTCATCTGTAAACCGTATTATCAACACCTTGTTTGCCAGAGATGCAAGTATTTATATTCGAATGGAGATAGGATCTTGGATCTTGAGACATACACTGCTTTCTGTCATTTACAATACCTCGAAGGAAACGATTTATTGACATATAACCAGACAGATTCATAAAATATAGATCTCGTGAAGAGCAACTAACATATAATTCACACGAAGCAATGAGTGCTACCTTCAGGGGACCCCAGAAGGCTTCTGACAGCGAAATTCACAACAGGTTTTTACTCACATGTCTATCAAGAATCGTACTAGTTGTGCTAATCGCCATAGTTGTGCTACTCTATTTCCTACCAGGAAGGTCACAGTTCGTAGCATTTGACGGGGAGTTTCACAGTGAAATCGCAATATCTGGGTTGTGCTATGGAAGCATTATAGCCCATCAGTCGTTGCTGATCTATATAAATTGTTTAGGAGACAAACTGAGCTTTTAGACTGCTTGAAAATGACACCGACGTTTTCCATCAGTTAAAGGTGCCAGAAAATCAAAATGAATTACAAAATTGTTTAGAAAATATACGTGCGTAGACCGAAACGTGGCAGTTCATTCTGTAATAAAAAATGCGAGGTCCTCCACTAGAGTATTAAGCAAAATATCCATTAAATTTCGGTTACACGCTAAATCACGCAAACTTAAGGGGTGTAGATTCACCTAAATATCTAGGGATGGCACTTAAGAACAATTTAAATTTTAACCTTCACATAGATGTTGTAGGAAGGTGAACGAAAGACTGCATTTATTGGAATAATATTTACGTGTTACGAACCTACTAAAGATACTACCTACATTAAGCAAATATGCCCACATCTGGAGTATTGCTGCGCAGTATGTAATCCTTTCCAGATGTGACTGACGGAGAACATCGAAAACGTACAAAGAAGGACTGCTCGTTTTGTACTGTTGCGAAATGGGGGCTAGCATTTCGCGGATATAATAAGGGAATTGTGGCTGGGAGGGGCGGAGGGGGAGAGCAATCTTTAAATGTAAGGCGTTTTTCGTTCTCAGACATTATCATGAAACTGTAATTACCAATTTCCTCCTGCGAAAGCGAAACTGTTTTGATGAGTTCAACCTACATATGGAGAAGTGACCTTCGTGGTAAATCAGAGATCGAATGGAAAGCGTTAGATACTCATTTTTCATATGCGTGGAATTGTAGAGAAATACCCCGAAACTGAGTCTATGTACTTTCTGTCATACATTTCAGCGCAGATTGCAATCATGGTTCTCGAAACAGCCGCGACATGTTGGATGGAAAATCCCTGTGTCCTAAACGACGAAGGAGATAGAGCGTTACGTGCGTCGGGGAACAACGATGTGGACAGGATCAAACACTCTAGCATGGCATGTCTTGCTCATCACGTACTTTCACGTTAACAGCTAGCGCAGGGAAGAACGACATTACTGGGGGCCAGAAGGATATTTTTCTCGCCATATGTGAACTGAGTGATGTAACCGAAAGAAAACTCAAAAGAGCTGCCGTGCATCTTTTACAGATGGTACGGACTCAAGATGCTGAATGTTCTCACCTAAAAATAATTTTTAAATAAACTTAAATTGCATTTTACCTAGTTTACATTCGGATCATATTGTTTGCAATTTAAACTGCAACTCAATGAAAGGTAGCAAATAAAGAAATTTTGCTTATTGTGCGTATACGGTCTAGGAGGATGAATACATTACTAAATGTGTACGTTGTTTGGGCCTATTTCTGCTTCTTCTTATTCTTCTTCTTTAGCGTATATGTCATATGACGGGTTTCAGTTGTAGGCCCTTCGTCGTGTGCTGTTCCAAGCATCTTCCTTCATCTGTATGTTCGTCCTCTTTTGATGTATCCATCTTTCCAATTCTCTTCCCATCCCTTCCTCTCCTTCTTTCAACTTTCTCCTCCACAATTCTTTTTTGCAAACAGTTTGTTGCAACTAAGATTTTTTTTTTATCTTTCTGATCATTTCAAATAATCTCCTTTCTTCCCCCATTTTCTTCATAGCTTTCTACGTTCTCTAATCTGTCAGTCCGACTGTGCTTAAGCGTTCATCTCCACAGCCACGTTTCCTAAATATCTTTCTTCTTCCTCCTTAATTGTCCGTAATGCATTGCTGTATAACCAGTTCTAGATATAAAATTTAGCGAATCTTTTCCTCAGCTCCATTGGAAGTCTTCTAGATATTAGCAACTGCCTCACCCTTTCAAATTCTCTCTTTCCAAAAGATATTCTCCTCCTAATTTCTTTTGTACAGCTACCGTTCCATTACTTGCTATAACTTTTTTATCCTTCTTGCTTATTCTCATCACCTTTGTCTTTCATAAATTTATGTTTATTCCACACTCTTCATCTCTTCTTGCGATACTGTTGGACATGTTCTGACTCCGTTAGCACTGCTTCGTAATACGCGTATTTTATAGTCTTTATCCATTAACGCCAATTACAATGTCTCTTGCTTCCTCTGTGGCCTTACATTTCAGTTCTCCATATACGCCGAATAGCTTCTGTGAGAGCGAACATCTTGCCGTACACCTCTTCCAATGCTCCTCTCTTCCGTCTCCTCAATCTCTACTGTGCCATTTTCTGCTTTTATACATGTCCTATATTAACCCTCGATCTTCATAGTACGTACCAACATCTTTCACATTTTCAGCAGTCTACTCCATCAGACTATCGAAAACTTCTCCCAGTCTATAAAACAAATATACGCCTCCTTCTTCAGTTCTAACATTATTTTTTCAGTCATCCACAGACAACATGTAGCATCTCTTGTTCCTTTGCCCCAAAGTATTTTCGAGTACACAGCGTGTAAAATTTATTAGATATAGCTAGCACATCTAATAGCAACGATAGCTATAACCCGGTTGGTCATCGATTCGGAATGGCCTTGCCTGATATGAGTACGTATTGGTGTTAATTACACGCTGCTTCCTCTCAGTGCCATAGTTTGTTAGTTGTAGAAGTTGGCAAGTGGTGGACCATCAGTTCACGACAAACGTGACCAAATGTCTGGTACCCTCTGTGTCAAGCACAGACAACTTGCGGTCTTACGTTATCTTGTTGAATGACAGCAGTACCGAGACCTCTACCACCTGCTTTAATGTGTCAGAAATGTAACGTCTCATTTCTATGCTATCCGCCTCGTTAACAGACACGATCGCCATATATACCCTGTGAAACTCCATATCATCTCTCCCTGTGACACTACGACAGTGACAAACAGCTGGTGTAATAGACAGCCAACCAGCTGAAATAAATGGTTGTTTCCAAATAACCTTTACCGTGGTTTCGACGGATTTCAACTTGTCCTTCTCAGAAGGACAAATACACTTCTCAATCAGTCAGTAAAGCTGACTCCACACGACCTGCATTGGCAACGGTCTATAAAAATTAAGGACCCTAAAATCAAGGGCTTGTCACATCAGCAAAACCAGTCTCTTAAAGTAACAGACCATCTTAGTAGCTGCATGCTGACTGACATGCTGATATGAAGTTTTGTTTGTCCTTCTGAGGGAGACAGTGTAAGGTGGCAGATTAAACGAAGATCAATTTCGCACCTTACATGACAGATTTTGTACATCGTAACAGGAAGGTGATATGATACCGAACTTACTTAAGAGAAAATGAGCTTATTTGCCTATAAGTATGTAATGCAAAGGGATGAAACTCAATTGACGGTGTTAACACACCGATCCTGTATACTTCATGTCAATGAGCAAAAGGTGAAACAAGCAACTAGAGGAAACGTTTTGTTTCGAACTAGATGCGAGCAGGCACGAATGGCGCACGACGAGCAGTACAAAGGAAAGCTCTTAGGGGGTGTCCCACAGCGAGAGTCAATGAACGGATGCCAGGTGACTCATGCAGGAGAGCAAGTAGTGGGCCACCAGCGTAGGACAGAAAGAAGATTTAGAAAACTGCATTTCGGAAATTCCAAACGGATACGAACAAACCAGTGATGCAGTTGATCACGTTAACAGCACGTGGTACCCTCATGCTGAACACATGTATCTTTTAGGCATCTGGAGCGGGCACAAAATATCTGACTGGTGGAAACGAACAAGGAAGGAGTAAAGTGCCGAGATTTCTACGTACTTTAATGGTAGGGCCTTTGCGATTGGCAGAGAGTTTCCAAAAAATAAGAGGAACGCTTCTATTGGTCTGAAAAAGCTTTGATGTGGAGCGCAAAAGGACCCAGTTGGGGGACATTTTTGCTACGAGAAAGACAAGACCAAAATTTTCGTGAACACTCACCTCTGAACTGGCATCAAGTGCAGAATGGGGCGCATAACTCTTTGTATGATGCAGAGGAGTAATTTGTGTGAACACTGCATTCACTGCAGCTGACATTCACCTAGATATTAGCTGTAGCATCGTTGAGCTCCAACTGTGGAGAAACGAAACAGCCACTTAGTCAATTGTTCTTGCGAGAACTGAGAGGGCATTCTAATATGAATGCTGCTCCAGCCATGCATATGCATATCGCCCTATTCCAAGACTAGGGATGAGTGCATGTTTTCTCGCCTCACGAGAAACGCAGGAGAGTTTCGGCTGATAAAAGCAGCAAAGGTTTTGATTAGGTTTTATAGGCATTTCAGAGGACGAGAGCAGCCATGCAGACGACAGCTCATCACAGCTAAGGTAAAGACCACGGGCAGAGGCATAACGTGTTGGTTCACCAGTTTTCAAATACTGTAAACCCCAGCAACCTTGGGTAATAATTTACTCAAGTTGTCACAAAACTAACCATCCTCCATAGACTTGATTGTCATCCTAAATAATACTGAACTTAGATATGATTGTATTTAGAGTTATTTCACTCACTCAGGACGAGATGTGTTATCTTGTCAACTGTCCTAACATTGTCACATTGCACATTGTGTAACTTTGTGTATTTCTGTGAAGAAATTTCAGCATTAAAAAACCAATTTGTTTACAGCTTATACACTGTTACGCTCTGTCATAAAATAAGGGTCCACTACTTACCCCAATCTTTTATTCTATAGATGTTTACACACTCAAATAGTGTTTGCACCTACGTCTGACATAAGGAGTGAAGTGCCGGGCTGGTCCCCATGTTCCGCCTCAGTTACACGGCTAGCAGACATCTGAACACATTTGCACTATTCCATGGATTACACTAGATGCAGAGAGTTGGGATACACTAACTCCGTCCAGGGGGGTACATGGTGGCGGCAGGAAGGGCATCCGTCCACCCCTTAAACTTGACATGCCAAATTCGACTAACTATGGCCGACCCTGCGTAACCACAGGACAAGGCACAAGCGATAGATAGGCGACAGGTGACGATGGCGAAGAATCAGATAGTGTGTTTGCAATATTGTAGCATCTCACTATTGTTGTAAAGCACATAAATGCAGTGTTAGCAGACTTTAAAACTGAAACGGCGAATTTAAAGACCGAAATGGCGAATTTAAAAACAGAAAGTAATGCAGGGTTAGCAGATTTAAAAACAGAGACAAATGCTGCCTTAAATAATCTCCAACTTGAAACCAATGCTGGGTTTGAAAAAAATCGCAGAAATCAGCAAAAATTGAGAACGGAAGTTAATGAACAGTTTGCTGAAATCTGGAAACAGGTGACAGACTCGCGCGAGCTTATACAATCGCTAATGGCTGACGAGAAAAAGCTGAGTTCTGACACTGACCAGGGGTAGGATGCAGTGTCTAATGTTAACCAAAGAGTTAATAATTTAGCACATAAGACGTCTGGTAAGGCAGAACAGATCGTGGAAGAGCTCAATGTCAGAAAACGTATCACGCGAGCCGCATTAAAAAGATTCGATACACGCATTGAAAACATCGTCTCGAAAAATCAGCAACAGTATGAACAGCTTCGTACAGAACTGAAACAATATATCGAGAACCACACAGAAGTCAGTAGTGAGGCAACGGAATCGGTAGTGTCATCCGACATAGCGGTGAAAAGAAATCCAGAAGTAAATAAGTCAGTTATGCCATCTTCCGAGGCCGTAGCGGAAACACAAAAAAAGCATGAGATTCCACTTGCATATCCACAAGAGATGGCGTCAGTAATTTCAGATACGGAACAGACGCAAATGGGAGGAGGGCAGTTAAGACAGGTGGCCGAAGCAGGTAATGTGCGTTCGCAGCAGACAATGATGCGAGAAACGGTAATTGCGCGCATTCCAACGGAGCGCCAACCGACCCTCCGAACGCACGCGACTGACGCAAGAACAGAGCAAGTTACGGCGACACATGTATCAAATTCTCAAATTCCAAGTTACAGTACAACAGGTTGTATACCGCAAGTCAATATGAATAAAATACAAAGACAAAACACTGATCGAGTAACAGGAAATGTAAACGTATCTTTCAGTCGGATACACGACTAGCGGTACGGTTTATATAAGTGCACACCACTTCGAAGATGGAACTCAAATATGTCATCTCAGGATCCAAATGTGGTAGAACGAATAAAGAAAAACATGACGCAATTGAAGGGAACGGAACAGGTTGCGAAAACACATACACCATATGGTGGAATAGAAAAATTTGACAATGATCGCTTTTTGACAGTCAGAAAATTCAAACATTACAAAGAAAGCGCGAACGGCTTACATCCCCGCACGTGCATGAATCAATTTTAGATTGGTTTACCAGAGCATTGGCCACTTAGCCATACTCTTGACTTCGTTTATGGGCATATGTACGGCACAATAGCGGAAACCATGCAAAGAATAGCTGCGAATTGTCAGTTGTATGAGCAATTTAAATCTCCGTTCTTGAAGCGATACTGGTCCACGGCAACCCAAAATAGAATAAATTATGAATTGTTACAGAAGGAGTCATTCGAAAATTCAGGTGGAAAGAAACCAGTCAGATTTTTTGAAGAAATGACAGAAAAGAATCAGTGCTTAGATAATCCATACAGTGATGGGAAAGTGATACGTATGTGCGCAATTAAATTACCGTTGCGTTATCAGCAATCGTTGGTTGGCAGAGCACAAGATAATATACAGGCATTTAAAGGGATGTTGAGAGAACTTGAATTCATCTTCAGTGAAGATGACGCGAAGAAACAGCGTGCACTGAGCGAAAACAATGCAGGGGGAACAATAGCAACCGATTGGCCTTTAATCATGCTTACAATGGGAATAATAACGTAGGAAACGGTAATCGTTTTGGAAAGAGTACTAATCACCCGTGGGATAACAATAATAGCTATTGTTTTGGAAACTCACAGAGATCAAATAATAATTATGGTTTTGGTGGTCCACGGAATTTGGTCCCAGAAACTACGGTGGCAACTATGATCCGAGATATAATCACCGTGCAAATAAGGCAGGCAGGTTTAGACGTTTTCAAAAGCAAAATCCAAGTTATTCAGGTGGAGCTGGAGTGGCTAGGACACAGAAAGGTTGGAAAATCAGACTTCAGCAGGACAAAATACACGAAACGAACCGGTACAGAATGTCGAGTTGAGGCCACCAAACCCAGGTAAAATACAGAATTGACGAGATGAACGGTACGAAGACATTCAATCGCCAAATGAAATTAATTTTATACTTAAACATGTAAATAGAATTAGTTTTGATCAGCAAGATTCTGAAGTAGGTTTAGGGGGTGATCGCATACAAGTACCAGCATGCTGGTACTCAATTGACTGGGAATCGGCGGATGATAAGGAACAAGAGTTGTTAACAGTTAATATCGACAGTACCACAAAGATTAATGGTGACCTAATTGTGAACGATGTTGTTCATTTATACCAAACAGAGAGAAATTGTATGCCAGGAGGATAAAGCACCATTGATAAGACCAATAGTGATACCTAAGGCAGATGACGTGTATAGGAAGGAACGTATGAAGAAGTAATAGAGGCGTTTGATAAAGATTATGGGCAAACAACTTCAGCCCAAAGCATTCTGATTACAGGGGTTAAAAGTAATGAGGAGAATAAAGTTACGGTAACAAACCAATGAGAAAACCAGGCCGAATACATTGACAGGTTAACATATGACTCGATAGAGGAGGCATTAAAGCGTGAAAATGAAACTAAAGATCCTCTTTAGGCGCAACCGGTCGTTCGGGCTGAGGTAGGTGGCATGCTTGTGGACGCCATTCTGGATACGAGAAGCGATATGACGGCGACTTCGGAAGAACATTTTGAGAAATGTAAAGCTGAACAGGCGCTACCAGTGTTACGGACAAAACGTGTTAAACGACCGATCATGGATGCGTCAGCGGTGATTACTAGACAAACGCGTGTAACTTTTTCATGTCAGAGACATGAAATAGAAGCGAACATAGTAACTGTGCCGAAGCTTTCTGTGCCCATTATCATTGGAGCCGATTTCATGGGTCAAAAGCGTGTTACACTTAATATGGACGAAGGATATATGATGCCCGGGAAGTTACCTCTTAATTTTGAAGAGAAACTCAGACATGAAGAGATACCAGGGGCTTACAAACAGTTGACTTTGCAGCTGGATCTGTGTCAATCGGAGGAGGGGCATCCACGGGCGGAAGAAACAATAACTGCAGATGACGAGGTAATGATGGAAATTCATCAACAGATAGACAATAAGCTGCGACAAGTAAGGGATATTTCAGATATAGACAAAGCCGAATTAGAAAGAGTATTACGACAAAATACCCAGGTGTTTCTACCAAAACCAGGTGCCATTAAGAATTTTCAATACGAATTCCAGGTTAAATAACACAAGCCATTTAGAATTCGGCCTTACACTATTCCACTGTGTTACCGAAGACAAGTATTTTTAGAATTACATAACATGCTAGAAGATGATATTGTTGAAACTTCAACCTCAACATATAACTGTCCCTTGCAAATTGTAGAAAGAAGGGTGGAACTATTAGTTTAGTCATTGATGCAAGACAGATAAATTGCATTATCATTCCTGAGAACGATCGCCCAGAAAAATTGGAAGAGCTGATAAAAAAAAGTTCTTTGGAGTTTAGATTTTCTCTTCCCTTGAATAGAGAGATAGTTTTTGACGAATAGAACTAACACCTGAATGTAGGAAGTATACGGCTTTTATCGCATTTGGACGAATTTATCAATTCAAAAGGCTCTATTTCGGGTTGAACATATCCTCTGCTCCTTTTTAAGAGGTTTTGGGACTGTGTTGGATAAAGAACTCCAACAGCGTCTCACCTGTTAGGTCGATGATATAGTAATAGCTGAGCCATCATGGAACTTCATAATGAGGTGCTTGATAAACTGCTAGGGACACTGAATGAATATTGAGTAACAGTAAACATAATAAAAACTAGTTTTGGGAATAAAAAGGTCGAGTTTTTAGGTCATATTATCTCTGAATAGGGAATTGAACGTAACCCTAGCAAACTACAAGCCATACAGAACATTGGCACTCAATATAAAGATGTTGCGTGGCTTCTTGGGACTCATTAACTTCTACAGAAGATTCATTTGGAGAGAATACCTTGCTACACCATGTTTATGTGCGTTAACTAACAAAAACGATGCCCTGGGTGTGGAATGCACAAGCAGAACAGGAGTTCCAACAACTAAAAAGATCACTGTTAAAGGCACCACTTTTAGAGCATCCCGATTTAACGAAGGAATTCTGTATGGCAACCGGCAGCGCGAAAACAGGCTTGGGTGTGGTACTATTTCAACAATATGAGGAAGACGGACAGCAGATAAGAAAGACTATAGTTTTCGCTAGTCGAGTCCTTACTAGATGTAAAAAAAATATTCGATCACAGAGTTAGAAGCCATGGTAATAGTATGGGGGTTTCGTAGATTCAGATACCTTTTGTTTCGTCGACAAACCAATGTGTTTACGGACCTTGAGGCACTAGAATTTATGTTAAATGCAGAACTATTGCCAGGAAGATTAGGTCGGTGGATGTCAGAGCTGCAGGAATGTGATTTTCGAATCGCTTACGTGCCTGTACCATCAAATATCATAGCTGATATTCTCTCCCGATTGCCGGAAGGAGTTAACAAAAGCAGTGAGCAATACGGAAGAAGTGCAAGTAGTTATGTACTACCGGAAAAACGTGCCAATTGAAAATTACGTCACGAATACCTTAAAACAGCTAGGCAGGAAAAAAGACAACGACACAGACCTCGCTGGGATTAAAATTAAGTGTAAAAACCGGGAATCAAGGAACATTAGACAATCCTTTTTCATAAAGGACAATGTCTTATTCTACAGTCATAACACAAATACAAGATTATGGGTTGCATGTACACCACACGAACTGTTAAATAAGTTCCTTTGGTACACTCACTTGAGTAACAGCCATTTTGGTTCTAAGAAATGTTTTTTTAAAATTAAAGATTTCTTGTCACTTTGCAAGTATCGAGCAAAGAATAAGACAGGTTCTAGACAATGTAAGAGATACCAGAGAGCTATATATGTAACCTTTCAAACGAGGCCATCAACATTCCCTATCATTCCGGAGAAATTAAGACACATAGCACCAACAGATCTAATGAGCACATTACCTTGTACACAGAGAGCTCATGTATTCAATTTCGTGGACCTAGAATTATCGTCAAAATACGTGACGTTTACACCCTTGAAGAAAGTAACAGGGAGGAGCAAAAGCAAAGTGCTGACACATGATCTCCTTTGACAAGTTGGTTGGCTTGATAAATGCTGTCAGACAATGAACCACACTATAGTTCAGCACAATGACAAAACACGCTGTGGTGACATAAAATAAAACCTATTTATATTTCCAAATACAATCCAAGCGCCAACCCAGCTAAATGAACGATGAAAGGCTTGGGAACCCTCTGTCGTTTGTATTGTAGCAAGCAGCATAATACGTGAGACAGACATTTGTCTGACTTCCAAGGTGCTATAAACGAAATGCTACATTGCAGTACGTTATTACCTCCAATCAGTGTTCTGAAAAATAAACCAGCACCAGATAAAATCAGAGAAATAATTAAATTCCCAACAGTCCCCTGACTACTACATCAATATCTATTACAATTAGCACTGAGCAATTTAAAAACTACGGCATTAAAGAGAAAGAACCAAGCAGACAAAACGGCAAACTCACGAGTATTTTCATTAGGACAAAACGAACAAGTCAAAACCCACCATCTCTCTAGCTGGAGAAAACACCAAAGCCATATGTTCTTTTCAATACATAAAAGGCCCATGGAAGTGAGTAAAGTAGTCCATGATAATGCAGTTGAACTGATTAATCCAAACACATGAAAATCATTGGGATTGTACCATGTGAGTCATTTGAAATTGTATAAAGAGTAAAAAATAGGAAAAATAGTAAATCCACAAGGAAATGTAGTCCATAAATCGAAGAGTAGGGAAGATGGCAAAACGAACACAAACAAATTTTTTTAATTTGTACTTATCTCATTTGAATAAATAAAACAAATTTCGTACTAAGGTACAAGGATAATTGTGAAGAAAAAACAGTAAAGTAAGAACGAAAGTAACTCTTCTGCTAACGAAATATGTTCTGGGGAAAGAGTAGAAAAGAAGAAGAAAGACAGAGATCAGCATGTGGATAGATTCTCTCTTAAAAACGTTATGTAAATGAGAAGGAAGTTGATTTTTGTGGACAAAAGGAAGTCAATGAGTAAGAAGGTAGTTAAGAATTAGGTAAGAAGGAAATATTCATTTCTAATTTGTTCCATCAAGGAGATATTTTAGGGGAATATGAGAAACATATATGATTTGTTGAAGGTGCCACAAGTATATACCACAAAATATCTAAAATAAAATACAAGGTCGTTATTAGGTAAGGATTGAGAGAGAGAGAGAGAGAGAGAGAATTGAATTATTAACCTAAGCAAGCAACGTGTTATTTCATGAAAGAAGGTAGATAGAGGGAGGTAAGTTTAACCCAGAAAGCATTTCAATAAGGAAGAGTATGATGGGGGAAGAAAGAAATATAAAAGTTTACAATCTAGAAAAAGGAGAAAAGGATAAGTACAAATGAAAAAAAGCTCTAAAACAGTAGAACAATAGAGAACATTTTTGAAAAGGAAAAGAGAAGGGGAGAAATATACATTGTATTTTGAAGTTCTGTTACACCTAATGCCGAAAACAAAGAGACTGCAGAGAAAAAGGCGCTGGAGTCGGAGTCAAGTTGCGAAGTTTTCATGATGATATGATGTACCTGTAGTTAGAAAAAAAAAAGGCTTGAAGGAACTCACTAACTCACTCACCAACCTTCATCACCATCAGTTTCACTCTTACTATCCATCGTGATGAAGATAAGGAAACCATGAGCTTTACATATCAAGAAAATATTAAGTAGAATGGGGATAAGAGATGACTAATAAAAACAGTGATAATAAATAGATTTTGTATAGTATAAATAATAACTTTTGTAAAATTTATCGAGACTTTTATGTTTGTAAGGTTTGTAACGTAATTTAAGGGAGCAAGGGTTATATTAAAATAGATAATAATGATGCCACGTAAATTAGAGAATAGCTGAGGATGTAGGAAAAGTAAGATAAACAAAAATTTATGACTAATATTGTATTAGATATGACATCATCAAACATGATGCAGCAAAACTGCAGCCAGGTCGACAGCAGAACTGAGGAGAGAGGTTAGGCGTGAGAGGAAGGGACACTAAGTGTGAGTGCCTGGTACATCAGCTTACGAGATGACAAAAGAAGAGGCCTTGGTGGAAGCAACGATCCAAGAGGATAACACCTCTGTGGAAAAGTTTGAAGATCTACGACGCATCCTGGATACAATCAACATGTACCACGGCGTGAGCTTTATTCATATGAAAGCCACATATGAGCGTTATAGCAACGGTTTTGTGGAAGTGTTAGATACTTGATACTTGTATCATGAATTGTTTAGAGCTGCATAAGGAGAGATGATGAATGTTCACCGAACCGGACTGGAGGCGGACATATTACATAAAGGACGAGCGGGTGTTTAAGTTCACCAGAAGAGAAGAAACGCATTTAACTCAGTGTTCAAAATAGCTGAAACTGTTGTCAAATCATACGGAATTCAACCACTGCGAAACAATCCCTGAACACTCATGGAGGTAAGCAAGAAAACAATGGAAGGCTGTCCAACCTATCTAGATGAACAACCTGATACAATAAAGGGGACACAACAATTTTAAAGAAGACACCATAAGAAGAGATTAAGGGCTAATGAGGTTAAGCAGGTCTTCAATCCGAGGTTCCCCAGAAAGATGCAACAAGAACAGACGATGCAATGCAGAAGAATTGATGAGAAAGAAGAGCCTGGACCAGAGGAGATCAAGAAACTCTTCGAAATCCCTTCCCATACAAGACCGTTATGGCATTTAACTACCAACAAAAAAATCCGATTTTAACTGTTCTAGCAGTACAAATACCTGATATTCCATAAGGCAAATTGCAACACTATAGGATGCCATACCAAAAGATGAGAGATGACTACTCGTATGGACACCTAGAGACGAATTGGCCAACGATGAACCGGTATAAAGATTCGACGAATGAAGAAGATAACTTTTTATGCTGCCAAGAATAGATCTCCAATACAACGTCGCCACGGGCACATGCGAAATGGAACAAAGGCAACCACGCATTCACGACACGTTCAGACTTTCAGCAACTTTTCCCTCTGGCGACCGTCACTCCATGCTCAGCAGAGACGGGGCAATGCGCATGCCGACCGCCATTCCATGCTCAGCGGAGACACGCCAAGGCACAAAGTGGACAGTCATTCCATGTTCGAAGGAGACACGTCGAGGTGTACGAAAAAGGGAGTGACGCTTTGAAGGAACCATGTTAAAGATATAGGAGAGAAAACTGTCTGTTACAGACAAGTATCCGATTAAACTGAAAAAAGGTAATTTTTACGATTGTTTTTAAAAATATTTAATTTGTAAAAACTTTCGTGTGTCAGCAAAAGATCTTTAATAACGATGCTTTTAAAATTTTTATCTTGACATGTCAACAATATTTCCTTATATTTCATATTCTACAACATGTCTAAGTTAAGAAGACCTAACGTTAACCTTTTCTTGGGAGGTTAACATTCTAATATGTGATGTGTTTCTTAGAAATATAGGGTATATAAATGTGAATGGGGAAGCCAAGACAGAGTACCACGTTATGACGCGTGGTCATTTTCAGACTGCTAATCATCTACAATCAGTGCAGGTTGGGGACCAGTCCTACAAGAGAGTGCAAGAATTCAAATACCCAGGGGCACTTTTCACTGAGAACTCGTCATGTGAAGCAAAGATCAATGCCAGAATACAAGCAGGAAACCGATCTTACCACTGCCTAGCACAACTGCTTCGGTCCAGATATCTCTCCAGACAGTTCAAGATTCGACTGTACGAAACCCTGATCCAGCCTGTTGTTCTATATGGCTGTGATACATGGAGTGTCCGGAAATAGGACTTCCATAAGCTCCTTGTTTTTGAGAGAAAAGTGCTTCGGAAGATCTTCGGTTCGGTTATGGATGCAGATACAGGGGAATGGAGGATCAGATACAGCCAAGAGCTTGAGGAACTATACCAGCAGCCCAACGTAGCAGGAACTGTCAAAGCCAAACGAATGCAGTGGGCCGGCCATGTGGCCCGGATGAAGGATAACACATGGCCTCGGAAACTCCTGGACTTCACACCTACAGGAAAGAGACTGCCAGGGAGACCCAAGAAGCGTTGGAAAGATGGACCCCATTAAGATTTAAACCAAGTGTCAATAGATGTGAACGGATGGCGGATAGGAGCAATGGACAGAATACAGTGGAGGAGGAAACTTGTAGATGCGTGCGGTCCACTGGGTCTGATCACGTGGTAGTAGTAGTAGTAGTAGTTAGCTATTCCATGATGTCAAACATTTACGAAGTACTCCGAAGGATTAGAATTTTAATATGTTTGTATAAGTAAAACTTTAAAAATTTTCTAAAGTTATAATGCATAAATTTAATATTTTGGGGATATATATATATAAAAAGGAAAGAAAGAAAGAAAAGAAAAGAAAAAAGGAAAAAAGCGGATTAGCCTCAAATAAAAAAAATTTGAAATGAATGATACAAATTTATAGATAAGCCCAGATGTGTTTAAATTTAAATTAAATGTAGACAACCATTTAAAAATAAAAGGACCTTGGCTAAGTTAAATAATTGTATTGAATCAGAAAATTAGAAAGAATTTGTTAAATGTTGGAAAAACATTACTTTAGAGCTCAAATCAGTAACGATCAATTGCAATATAAAATATAACGATAAGGAGACTAGATCGAACCACTATTTAGTTATACCACATATTAAAATAAGAAGTTGGTCAGTAAATATGTCAATTGCTACAGTCAGCAGTTGCAAACGATTTTGCACTGACTTCAATCAATTTCTCAACCAACGATTGACCCAGCATAAAACTGAAAACGGAAAAAGGAGAATATGTGAGCAGATTAAATGAAGGTCAATTTCGTATCTTACATGATTGTTTTTATGCAGTGTAATGGGAAGGTGAATATGACATCTAACTTACTTTGGATAAAATGAGCAGATTTGCCTGTAAGTATGTAATGCAAAGGGATGAAACTCAATCGACGATATTTACACACTGATGTTATGTACCGCATTTCAATGAAAAAGAAGTGACACAAGCAGCTAGAGGGAACGTTTTTGTTTGGAAGCAGGCGCGAGCAGGCACGAAGGGCGCACCACGAGTACTACAAAGGAAAGCTCTTAGGGGACATCCCATGGCGAGAGTCAACAAACGGGTGCCAGGTGACTCATGCAGGAGAGCAAGTAGTGGGCCACTATAGTAGGATGGAAAGAAGTGTTATAAATCTGCGTTTCAGAATTTCCAAATGAATACGAACAAACCAGTGATGCAGTTAATCATGTGAACAGCGCGTAGTAACCTCATGCTGTACGCATGTAAGTTTTAGCCATCTGGAGTGGGCACAAAATGTCCGATTGGCGGAAACGAACTAGGAAAGAGTAAAGTGCCAAGATCTGCACGCAGTTTAATGGTAGGGCCTTTGCGATTGACAGAGAGAGTTTCCACAAAATAAGAGGAACACTCCTATTGGTCTGAAAAAGCTGTGATGTGGTGTATAAAAGGATCCAGGTGGGGGACATTTTTGCTACGAGAAAGACAAGACCAAAATTTTCGTGAACACTCACCTCTGAACTGGCATCAAGTGCAGAATGGAGTACATAACTCTCTGTATGATGCAGAGGAGTAATTTGTGTGAACACTGCATTCACTGCAGCTGACATTCAGCTAGACATTAGCTGTAGCGTCGTTGATCTCCAACTGTGGAAAAAAGAAGCAGCCACTTAGTCAACTGTTCTTGAAAGAACTGAGAGGGCATTCTAATATGCATGCTGCTTCAGCCATGCAATGCATATCGCCCTATTACAAGACTAGGGATGAGTGCATGTTGTCTCGCATCACGATAAACATAGGAGAGTTTCTGCTGATAAAATCAGCAAAGGTTTCGATTAGGTTTTATAGGAATTTCAGAGGACGAGAGTAGCCTTGCAGTCGACAGCTCATCGCAGCTAAGATAAATACCACGAGCAGAGGCATAACTTGTTGGTTCAACAGCCTGCAACCACTGTAAACCCGCAGTAACCTTGGGTGATATTTTGCTCAGCTTGTCACAAAACTAACCATCCTCCGTAGACTTGATTGTCATCCTAAATAGTACCACACTTAGAACCAGTATCAGTGCTTCGTAATGTAGTAGTAAGAATAATGTTGTAAAGAAACTTCTAGTTGCAATTTGATATTGTTATGTTTAGAGTTATTTCACTTACCAGGACAAGATGCGTTACCTTGACAACTGTCCTAACATTGTGTATTTCTGTAATAAATTTTCAGCATCAAAAAACCATTAAAAAACGTTAACTCACTCAAAGTGCGTTTATGCTGACCTTTGACTTAAGAGAAAAGCAGTGAACAATCAGAATGGATTTAAGTCCGTGAATACAATGGTAAAGGTTATTTGGAAACCACCACTTATTGCAACTGATTGGTTGTCTATCATATCTGCTGTTCCGTTGCTATTGTGCCACCATGTTCAAAAATTATTCATGGAAATGGCGTCAGCGGCAAGGCGCGGCGGGCTCTGCGTCGCGGATTGACCATGTCGAACCGCTTCCGCTGCCGCGTGCCCCGCTCCAGGTGCGCGCCGCCAATCACAGAACGCGCTGAGCGTGACGTCAGGTACGGACCACCGGGCCACACGAACTTTCGCCGAACCGCTGGCGCGG
Organism: Schistocerca americana; assembly: GCF_021461395.2. Taxonomy (NCBI): domain Eukaryota; kingdom Metazoa; phylum Arthropoda; class Insecta; order Orthoptera; family Acrididae; genus Schistocerca; species Schistocerca americana. The sequence goes on along the minus strand of NC_060124.1, from coordinate 436,703,137 downwards.
ACGCGGCGGCAGCTATGAAATACTTATCATCCGATTCCAAGGAAACTATTCGGTGGAAAAGTTTGATTCTTGGGCATGTTACAGCCTGATATCTTCTCTCGATAAAGGACCGAATTTCTTTTCGTTGTTCGTCGTGGTTACTTGCTGTATCGAATTTACGTAAATCTTTACATGAAATTTGAATGAGTGTGCAGAGGTAAAAACGCATTGCGTGGACTTTGCGTACAGTTCATTTTAGGTAATACATTATTGCGTATGAAATTTAGTCAACATATCGAAATTGTTTTTAAAGCTGAGAGCAGAACGGTAGCTATCACCGTTCTCGAGATATTGAATGATATGTCGGCGGACGGGCTGTGCGGTGACCGCGCGCTGGTCGCTCGCGACGCGACCGATACTTTCGTCCTGCTCGTCGTAAATCATGTGGTTGTATCAACTGCAAATTTCGTAAACGGTTCAAGAAATCGAAACGTGTTTTTTTGCAAACGATAACTTGTAAAAACTCATGTATTTCGTCGCATGATAAATATCCAAAATCTGTTTAACTACCAAGATACGAAAGAAACTACAGCATTTAATAACATGTGTAATGAGAAGTTAAACCGAGACTAATTTGCTGGTATGTCATAAGATGTAATTTGCTAATTATCTACAGCTATTGATTATTTCCTTTGGAAGTAACAAACGTTTTCTTCTTTATCCAGTGTACTTTATTGGTTCAAGATGCGTTTCGCCTTTTACTTTAAGGCATCTTCGGTGGAATCTAGAATGATTCAGTTTTGTTTTGATATGTGATACTTGCAGATTATAAAACAGTTCACATCTTTTTTTACATGAATAACTGATTACTCTGAACGGAATGGACAGTGTCTTGAAAGGAGGATATAAGATGAACATCAACAAAAGCAAATCGAGGATAATGGAATGTAGTCGAATTACGTCGGGTGATGCTGATGGAATTAGATTAGGAAATGAGACACTTAAGGTAGTAAAGGAGTTTTGCTATTTGGGGAGTAAAATAACTGACGATGGTCGAAGTAGAGAGGATATAAAAGTAGACTGGCAATGGCAAGGAAAGCGTTTCTGAAGAAGAGAAATTGGTTAACATCGAGTATAGATTTAAATGTCAGGAAGTCGTTTCTGAAAGTACTTGTATGGAGTGTAGCCATGTATGGAAGTGAAACGTGGACGATAAATAGTTTGGACAAGAAGAGAATAGAAGCTTTCGAAATGTGGTGCTACAGAAGAATGCTGAAGATTAGATGGGTAGATCACATAACTAATGAGGAGATATTGAATAGAATTGGGGAGAAGAGAAGTTTGTGGGACAACTTAACTAGAAGAAGGGATCGGTTGGTAGGACATGTTCTGAGACATCGAGGGATCACCAATTTAGTATTGGAGGGCAGCGTGGAGGGTAAAACTCGTAGAGGGAGACCAAGAGATAAATACACTTAGCAGATTCAGAAGGATGTAGGCTGCAGCAGGTACTGGGAGATGAAGAAGCTTGCACAGGATAGAGTAGCATGGAGAGCTGCATCAAACCAGTCTCAGGACTGAAGACCACAACAACAACAACTGATTACTTACAGTGAATCGAGTTTTTGGCGGACATCTGCGTTTCCCCTCACCTGGTCACATGCTGGAGGTTGAACTAAAACTTAGATTATGGAACATAAGCACATTTTCATGTTCGCTCTTTTTTCTTCTGTCACTAGCTGTAGACATTTTACCGAAAACACTGATTTGAAGTCATAACTACAGTGTGTTCACCTCATGTCCCTTCCTGTTTGGTTTGTTTATGTGCATGTTACCAATCTAAAGAATTATATGCTGAAAACTAATGTTTGTTTATTTCTGTGCTCCTTATATCTTTATGTGTGTGTGGCTATCCAGTGATAGTTATAGAAAGTTGAAAGAGAATGCAGTAGTTGTCAGACAGTGGTTGAAGGATTTGGTGTTCAGCTGATTTCAGTTCTGGTTTAAATGTTTCGTGCAGAAGTGCATGGAATAGTAAATTCACTGCTTACATTAATCGATAAAATAGCAGAATAGCATTTCAACAGATGATTATTATCAGAATACTATCACCCAACCCCTTTGTTCTCACTCTTTGACGCCTCATAATATGTCCTATCAACTTACCCCTCTTGTAGTCAAAGTTGTGCCGTAATTTCCTCTTCCTCTTCCTGCTCTAATTCCGTTCCTCTTCTTTAGTTACACGATCCTCATATCTAATCTTCAGCATTCTTATTGATCACCACGTTTTGAAAGCGTCCATTGTCTTCTTGACAGAACTGTTCATAGCCCACGTTTCACTTACATACAAGGCTGCACTCCACACAAATACCTTTGTAAAATTGTACCCAATCATTAGAATTTATATTCGATGTGAACAAAGTTTCTTTTTCAGAACGCTTTTGTTGCTATTCACAGTCTTCATTTTATATCCTCTCTACTTCTGCCTTCTCAATTACTGCTTCCCTTGCAAGTCATTAAAGTCTTAGAAATGCAGTTTGGTTTCTGTACAAGTTGCAGATAATCTTGTGGCCCTATGTTTTAGAGCTTCAAAGAATGTTTTAATCAAGATTGTCAAAATCTTTCTCTAAACATGCAAATGCTATAAACACAGTTTCGCAGTTCTTCAGTGTGTCTACTTAACTAAGTGGTAGGATCAGTATTGCCTTGCGTGTTCAGACATTTCACAGGAATCTAACATTGTGCTTATTTTAGTTTGTACAACCCCTTCTCCTCTCCTCTCTACATATTCCTTCCACTTTCTAGCCTTCTCTTATTTGCTTAGTTCTGGCTTGCCAGATGAGTCCTTGGCAGTTGCTTCTCCTTTGAGCAAAGTTTTCTTTATTCTTTCTCATTTTCATTCCCCTGTTTTCCAAGTGCAAAATCGCGTTGCAATTTTGGACTTTCTGTCAACGTCATGTTTAGACATTTCTATTTCCCATGGCCTACTTTATTTGCTGCATTTTTATATATTTCCCTCGTGTCAAATTTAATATATCACGTTTTATCTAACTGTTTCTACTGTACCTTCTTCCCGTTCACATACACTGCTGCATTCACCACTTTTTCTCTCAAAGATATCCATTCGTATTCTAGCGGATTCCTTTCTCTGTTTCAGTCAGTCGTTGCATTACGGTATCTTTAAGATTATCGAAAAACTGTGGGTCTTGACTTATTCAAGTTCCATTTCCTTAATTTGCTACCATTTACTGTCTCTTTAGTTGTAAACCGCAGCTCGTAACCAATAAATTATTGTAGGTTTGCGTCTGCACCAGGAAATATCTTATAATTTAAAATCTGGTTTCGAAAACTTTGTTCCAAGTATGTATTATTCTTTCATTTTTCTTAAGCAAGGTGCTGGCGATGATTACATTGTGCTCTGTGCTAAATTCTATCAGGTGGCTTCCACTTTCATCCCTTCCCCCAAGCCTTTGTGTTTTTAGTGTTTTCCTGTACCTGCTACCGTATCACACTTTAAATTTTTGTCTCGCTTAACTATCTGAATAATCTCTTTTATCGTACATTGTTTCAATGTGTAAGGAGATAGTGAACAATCATGAACGGTAGTCATGAAATCTGTTTATGTTGAAATGAGAAAACATGAATAATGAAATATGTGAAAGAGTACATTGTACAGAAAATGAAAAAATTGTATGTCTTCACCCAACTTCGCCTTTCCTTCATGTAGGTATAAGATATAGTTATTCAAACACACCGGTCGTTTCGGTGGGTCCCACCCCGTACTTCAGTGGCTGTTCGTCATTGGCTACCGCTAGCGTCTGCCGCCTCCAGATGGGAACGCCAATTCCGCGAGCCGCCGCGTCAAAGCGGAAAACGCTTGCCGCTGCCGTTGCCGCACGACGCGCTGTCGCGCTCTAGTGGGAACCGGCCTTAAACCGTGTGGTTGTATCAACCGCAAATTTCGTAAACGGTTCAAGAAATCGAAACGTGTTTTTTTTTTTGCAAACGATAACTTGTGAAAAGTCATGTATTTCGTCGCATGATAAATATCCTAAATCTGTTTATCTACCGAGATATGAAAGTAACTACAGTTTTTCAGAAGGGATAGATGAATTGTTTTAAACAGCATTTAATAGCATGTGGAATGAGAAGTTAAACCGAAACTAATTTGCTGGTATGTCATAAAATGTAATTTACTAAATATCTACAGCTATTGATTATTTCCTTTGGTAAGTAACAAACTTTTTTTTCTTTATCCATTGAACTTTACTGATTCCACGCGCGTTTCGCCTTTTACTTTAAGGCATCTTCGGTGGAATCTAGAATGATTCAGTTTTGTTTTGATATGTGATACTTGCAGATTATAAAAGAGTTCACATCTTTTTTTACGTGAATGACTGATTACTTACAGTGAATCGAGTTTTTGGCGGACATATACGTTTCGCCTCACCTGGTCGCATGCTGGAGGTTGAACTAAAACTTAGATTATGGAACATAAGCACATTTTCATGTTCGCTCTTTTTTCTTCTGTCACTAGCTGTAGACGTTTTACCGAAAACTCTGATTTGAAGTCGTAACTACAGTGTGTTCACCTCATGTCCCTTCCTGTCTGGTTTGTTTATGTACATGTTGCCAATCTGCAGAATTATATGCTGAAAGCTAATGTTTGTTTATTTTTGTTCTCTTTATATCTGTATGTATGTGTGGCTAGCCGGTGATAATTATAGAAAGTTGAAAGTAAATCCAGTAGTTGTCAGACAGTGGTTGAAAGATTTGGTGTTCAGCTGATTTCAGTTTTGGTTTAAATGTTTTGTGGAGGAGTGCATGGAAGAGTAAATTCACTGCTTACAGTAATAGATAAAATAGTACAATAGCATTTCAACAGATGATTATTATCAGAATACTATCACCCAATCCCTTTGTCCTCACTCTTTGATGCCCCATAATACGTCCTGTCAACTAAACCCTATTGTTGTCAAGGTTGTGCCGTAATTTCCTCTTCCTCCTCTATTTAATTCCGTACTTCTTCTTTAGTCACACGATCCTCGTATCTAATCATCAGCATTCTTATTGATCACCACGTTTTGAAAGCGTCCATTGTCTTCTTGACAGAACCGTTTATCGTCCACATTTCACTTACATACAAGGCTGCACTCCACACAAATACCTTTGTAAAATAGTATCCAACCATTAGAATTTATATTCGATGTGAACAAATTTTCTTTTTCAGAACGCTTTTTTTGCTATTGACAGTCTTCAGTCAGGTTTGCGTCTGCACCAGGAAATACCTTACAATTTAAAATCTGGTTTCGAAAACTCTGTTCCAAATTTATATTATTCTTTCGTGATTCTTAAGCAAGGTGCTGGCGATGATTACATTATGCTCTGTGCTAAATTCTATCAGGTGGCTTCCACTTTCATCCCTTCCACCTAGCCTTTGTGTTCTTACTGTTTTCGTGTACCTGCTACCGTATCACATTTTAAATTTTTGTCTTGCTTAACTATCTGAATAATCTCTTTTATCGTACATTGTTTCAATATGTTAAGGGATAGTGAACAATCATGAACGGTAGTCATGAGAAAACATGAATAATGAAATATGTGAAAGAGTACATTGTACAGAAAATGAAAAATTGGTATGTCTTCACCCAACTCCGTCTTTCCTTCATGTAGGTGTAAGATATCGTTATTCAAACACACCGGTCGTTTCGGTGGGTCCCAGCCCGTACCTCAGTGGCTGTCCGTCATTGGCTACCGCTAGCGTCTGCCGCTTCCAGGTGAGAACGCCAATTCCGCGAGCCGCCGCGTCAACGCGGAAAACGCTTGCCGCTGCCGTTGCCGCACGCCGCGCTGCCGCGCTCTAGTGGGAACCGGCCTTTACAGTGTAGTCGCTGGCAGCAGCATGCAGCGCACTTCTCTCTCTGCTGACCCGCCATTCACAATAATGGCTACCGTGCTGACAGTCCGTCATGCTCCAGATGTGTGGATGCCACAAACATGTCCACTTCCTGATGGAGGGTACATGTGGCGGATATTGTACAAGGCCGAGCTGGTAGCGCGGCGACCAGCATGGCATCGAAGATGGTTGTCCTAATCTCAACGATTCCATATATGCTGAACAATTGTGGTACCTCAAAAAATGCGAGCAGCAGTATCGCTGGACGACAGACAGCTGTCTCGAAAAGTCACAGATCCACCGGTATCAAATTTCGCTATGTGCTGCTAAGCGTTTATCCTTATAACACGAAGCATAACACGAGATTCATTACTATGCAACACTCTTATACATCCGTGATGGTGAGCAGGAAATCCTATCGGATGAATCACCTAGGGCTTTCTTGTATGCGTTTCGAGCAGCCTCTAGAAGCCAAAAATAACGTCAAAAATGTAGTATGATGAGAAATTTTTGGAGGAAAGTGTACTTAGATATCTGTAACCATAACAGGTATCGTTCTGGGTAGACGGTTTCGAACGCTGAACACAAAATAACGATTCTGGCTTTGTACTGTGGCAAATGGTGAACCATAGCTGCATCTGTGGGGTCCTTCCCACTTGTCTTGTATAGGGCGTCTAAAGGATGCTACGTTCTCAGAATGCTATACAACAATTCAAGCAAGTCACATTATTAGTTTTCATTACAATAAAGAAGATATATTTAACTTTGTATTACAAGAACAAGTCGCAAGCAATAGGTGACAGGCAACCAGTCAGTGTCCTTGTCTATATACTAGGTCCATACAAGCAATGGATATGGATCATTAATAACTGCTGTCGTAGTTCTCTCCTAGTACCGTTGAGATGGTCGAGAGTGCCAGGAGGGGCGCTTATGTTCTCTTCTGGTAGAGGCCGCTCGTATTGTGGCACGGTCCTTGTCAGCGCCCTATTGGCTGATGTTGTCTCACAGCCTTCCGTGCAGTTGCGTTCTTCATCTTCACGCCGGTGCTTTCCGTTACGCCGGAACATACCCCCTCCCCAAAGCGACGGATCGTCGTGGTATACGGAGTGCGACCACAGCAGGGTCATCAGGAGGGTGGGCGCATAGCGGGAGCGGAAGCTGTGCCTGCAGGGGAGTCAAGCTTCAGGTCGTACCCCACCATCCGGCCTTTGCTCTGGCGGACACGCCCTCTGGAAAACGACCAAAAGAGTACGCGTTCACCTCCTGATGCCATGAATCAGAGGAAGGCGACGATTGCTGCTGTGTGGGTGGGTCCAGCTCCATGAGCGGAGGCGGAGGAGGTGAAGGCTCCATCTCCATGTGGCCGTCGGGCAGTGTCGTGTTGACACTCTCTGGCGGCTGGTGTGGTCGCGCTGTCCTCTGTATCGGCGAATCTGGTTGAAGAGACCCTGAAAGATCATTGTTCACATGACAGAGGCGAAGTTGATTTTGATGGCGGTGCTGCATGTCATCTGGACGTGAAATAATATACTTGCAAGCGCAAAGTCGACGCACGACCTCGCCCCGCGGCCACCCGTCTGCTGCTGCTAAAATGCCTGTAAAAGACAACATCATGTGGCGAGAAGCGATACTTGCGGCCGTCCTTCGGCGTCGGATGCTGAGGAGGGTGGAGCAGGTGCAGCAGCATTTGATGACGCGCGGCCCTGAAGCAGTTCCGCTGGCGATAGTCCATCTCCTGGGTGCGAACGGTATGAGGCGAGAAACATTTGCAATACTTGATCCCTGTTGTGTGCGGATGTGGCGCTGTTCTCTCTCAGCTCGATGGTGATAGGTGTCCCAGTCGAGATGAAGTGGAACGGCGTCCGTCGATCACGACAACGCCAATCTGTAACTATTAGAAAAAAAAGCTCCTCATGTGGTTTGGTTATTTTCAGATACTGTATCTCGGAAATGATATCACTGAGCAGCACGCCGGAGTGTGTGCGCTGCCCTTGCTTGTAACGAAAGCAATTTGGTTCGTTGTCTGTCGATCTTATAAATGCAGCGACTGCACCATCTATAACGCGATGTCTCCATTGACCTGAAATAACCAAAAGTCCTTTGCGTGTTCGCGACAGATCCTTCAGTTTACGCGAACTTGCTGACTATAGGTCTTATGCACGGTTTGAGAATGGTTATTCAAACGTTAGGAAAATAGTGTCTTGAATCATCATTCCATCACCCAAGCAGAGGCCACATCATGAATTTGGCGAAGATATTAAGTTTTTAATTATTATTCGGTCGTCAAGGCGTCGCTACGTCGCATATTCAACGACTGCACGACGTAATTCCAGAGATAACATACCCTTGAGCAATGTTCAGAATGCGTCGTAATTTTGGTATAAAATTATCACTAATTCACTTAGCTCTTTTATGTTATCCGAAGACTCAGTCAATTTCACAAATACACTTTACATGTCCATTAAATGATGTAGGCAACACGAAGAACTAGCGTTGAATTAAGGTTTAATGTCTTTCGTAATTATTGTTTGTCTCTATGCTAAGCACAAACCGAATTGGCATTGAGAGAATTATGTGCGCTAACATCAGTAATCCTGACTTTGACAATAACTTCTGACGATACGGCGAAATTGTAATCTCTTCGTGACTGCGTTTAGTTCTGGCCTACTCAAGTCTAATAATCAAGTTTATGTCGGCGATCAGTCTCTTTCTGTGTCCTTTGATGTTAATGACTATTAAGTATCACGAAGGCTAACTCCCATCACAAATCGGTAATCAAACGATTCACTTTTCTGTCACATGCATCAAAATCTCTTTTTTGTCCAGACGGTAAAGAAGATCCTACTTTACTCCCACTTCTGACTGATACTTCCAGCCTATATCGTAAAACTTTAAACTTCAGATCGGTTTTAAAACAATCTAGTAGTGCTTAACATGCGTACTACTGTTGCAGAATACAAGAGAGAAGTGAAGTTAACATTTCCATTGCCGAGTTACATTGTAGTCACAGCGAACTTACAGCTCGATGCGGCTACAACTCTCTTCTAGGATAAGTGTTGGTCAATTTATGGTCTGGGCTTTAACCTTCGTAAATAATAATTTTTTAATTCTTTCTTTAAATTTTCTGTTTTGTATCACGTGGTATTCTTTCATTCAGTCCTTTCTTTATGATAATCATTAGTATTTATATAACATCCCTGTTAATCAAACTGACAAGAGTTTAAATTTTGTTGTCAGAAGCTGCCGTCACAGTTAGGATGACTAATTTTGCTGTTTATTTTGCAACAAAAGGGTCGTCATTATGGGTTCTATATTTGGGTGTTACACGGAGCAAAGTTTGGCCATCTGCTGCTTGAAGGTTCTGACGAAACGTTCCGCTACGCCGTTGGACTGTGCATGGAACGGTGCACTAGTTAGATCCTTTATTCCATTGCGTCCACAGATTCATTTGACGTAAACAGAGGTCCGTTGTCTGACACTATTATTTCAAGCAAACTCTCGAGACAAAAAAATTGGACAACACCTGATTTGTGCTACGTGACGTTGTCGAGTTCATTGGCACAGCAAAAGGAAACTTGCTATACGGGTCAACCATAACCAAAGGTCCCGCAAACTCTACGTGCACACGTTGCATGGCGATTTCTGCTTAAGCCAAGCAGAGAATTTTTGTGGAAGAGCGGACTGATTTTCCGCAAATGCGTGACACTGACACGTCATCTGTTCTATTTGGGCGTCCACATCCGGCCAAGTACAGTGTCGACGCGCTAACTGTTTCGTACGAGCAATCCCCCAGTTTCCTTGGTGATATAACTGCAACACTTATTTCTGCAAAGCTACAGGGATCAACGCAATTGACTGTCCACTGTCATTTTGAACAAGAATCACACCTTTCTGTACAGCGAGGCTATACCGACATGCATAGTATCGGCACACTACAGAGTTCTTTATGCTATGTAAGAAATGAGGCCAAGATATGCTAATGTATGTTAGCAAAATTTTCAAACCTGGAGCAGCTTCCGTGGCCTGTGCAAGTTCCCTATAGTTCAGCGGAAAAGTCTGAAGAGATTCAGAACCTGAGCAATGATGTGACAACAAGATGCAGCAGAAGCGTCAAAATCTGTGTCAGGAGTAATCGGAAGACGTGAAAGTTCGTCCGCATTACCATGCTGAGCTGTCGGATGATACACAATCTCGTACTCGTATTGAAGCAACAACGAAGCCCATCTTTGCAATTTTTGGGCACTTCATACAGGAAACGGTTTCGTCTGATGAAACGACTGCATTGGCTTCCGATCCGTTACTAAGTAGAATTTTCCGCCATACGAATAGTGGTGGAATTTGGTGGAACCATACACAATAGCCAATGCCTCTTTCTCAATTTGTGAATAGTTACACTGAGCTTTGCACAACGCTTTTGATGCGAAAGAAATAGACATGTATTTATCACCAGTTCTGTGCGAAAGCGCTGCACCGATTCCGCTAGAGAAAGCGTCAGCTTGCTACACAACTGGTTTGTCAGGATCAGAGTGAACTAACTATCGATCACTGAGCAATGGATCTTTAAGTTTTTGAAAAGCTTCTTGGCACTCCATCTGTCCAAACAAAGAGGACATTCATGCGACGCAAGCGATGCAATGGAGCTGCGATTTGTGCAACATTCGGTGGGAACCCAGTATACTAGTTCATTGCCTAAGACTGACTGCAATTCTGTTACATTGCAAGGAACCGGCAGGTCACGTAAAGGCAAATGCGGCTGAAGAGGATGTACACCTTGACTGTTTATGATATGACCAAGATACTGCAACTCAGTTTTAAAAAATTACACTTGTTCAGTGTATACTTTAGTCCTGCCTCAGACAACACGCGAAACAAAGCACACAAATTTGCGTTATGTTCTTCAGGTGTACGACCTACTATTACAATATCATCCAAATAGTTGAACAGTTTGGTACTTGCGCAGTCAGCTGTTCCAAATACCGTTTGAAAATGGCCGAAAGGCAAACGCAAATATTTAAACAAACTAAAGTGAGTATTTACTACACACTTTTTGAGATTCTTCATCGAGTGGTATTTGAAGATATGCGTCGCACGAAACAATTCTTGAAAAGTAGCTCCCAGCGCCTAATTATCCATGAGATCCTCTGGGCGTGGCAATGGATAAGTATCAATGGGTTGACTGTAGACTTAAAGTCAATACAGAGGCGTATGCGGCCTGAAGGCTTGGGGAGCAAAACCAGTGGACTTGCCCTTTAAGTAGCTGATATGGGTGCAATAGCTCCACTATCATGCAATTCTTTAAGTTCAGCTCCGACTTTGTCCCATAATGCAATGGGAACAGTTCTGTCACGGCAAAATTTCGTCTGAGCATTGTCTTTCAGCGTAATACGTGCAACGGAATTGTTAGCTTTGCCTAAGCCTTCAGAAAAGAGTTCTGGGAATTCTTTTACCAAGTTAGCTACACAGTGTTTTACATTGAAGATAGACACTGACAACACATTGTCCTTAATGTTAAAGCCAAACAAATCAAAGGAATCAAGACCAAATATGTTCTCACCAACGCTTGATTGTAGCATTATAAAAGTCACTCTTCGCGTATGCGAGCGATAGATAACAGGCAAAGTACATGTTCCGAGAATGGGGATGTCTTGTCCTTTAAAAGCCGTTAGTTGCGTGCTAGTTTTAGACAGGCGTGGGGAGCCTAACTGTTCATAAGAGTGACGATTTAGCAATGTGACTGAGCACCCGTGTCCAACTGAAATTTCACACGTTTCCCACAAAGAAGTGATTGAACAAGAAGTTTGTTCGAATGGCGTATCACTGAAAAAACTGCTAGCGTGTCTGTTTTGCGAATTCCTGATACAGACTTCGAGTATGCTGCATTAATGACTTGGGCCCTGTGACTACAGTTTTGTGAGTCGGACGAATTCTTATGTTTGTTCCGTTGCAAACATACGGATAGTACATGTTCTCTCTTACCACAAGGGCAACACTGAGTCTGTCGGGAGGGGCAGTATTGGCGTTTGTTTCGTGAATAACACCGAGGGCAAGACTTAATTATGTTCGCCCGTGTAGCTGCCTGAGTACCGAAATGTTTGTGCAGCGTTGAAGGTTGTTTACTCGGCGTAGTGTGCTGCTGCCGCCGCCGAGTGGGCCGGTCGCAACTAAGGCATACAACCCAACAAATAGCTGGCCGCTCATAATTATGAACCTACAAGGCACCTAAATCGTACTGATCTAGTATTTGCACTACCTGCTGATGTGATGGATCGAACTGTTTCAAGTTTTTTCACTCTAAGTTTGACATCAGGTACATTGTACATGATCGCATCTCACAACGTAACATCTGAATACTAAGCACCGCAAGCACATCTGAATTTTCATTTCCTTGTCATACCCTGCAAAACTGTTACCCACTTGTGATAAGTTTGTTCTAACAGTTTTTTTGCAAGTAAAGAATCGATACCAAGCTGCTACCACATTCACTTTAAGGTCATATTAGTTTGTTAGCGAGGCGATCACTTGGTCTGAAACAAGTTCACTTGGAGTGGTAATAGGGAAAAGTTTTTTGATTAGGCGGAAAAAATGGAAATGAGCGTTTGGTGTCATTGGCCGGGAGGTGCCTGACGGGCCAGGTCCAGCCGCCTTGATGCAGGTCCTATTACATTCGACGCCACATTGGGCGACCTGTGGGCCGGATGGGGATGAAATGATAATGAAGACAACACAACGACTAGTTCCTGAACGGAGAAAATCCCCGGCCCACCCGGGAATTGAATCCAGACCCCTTAGGACGGCAGTCCGTCACGCTCGCCCTTCAGGTATCGGGGCGGACCTATCAGGCGGAGTACTGCACTGTCTACCGTGGATAGGAAATAACGGCTTTTCACACCACCTTGTACGCTATGAGCGAGGAGGTGAGCCTCGAATTGGGATAAACATTCGAGCCATTCCTCGTCTTCTTCACGAAACTGTCGAAAAAGTTATATAGCAGCTGTAGTAGGTGGTGCTTGGTCCTGTTGGGCGTGCAGAATTGGCCAGTAGCTGCTCCACGATGCTGGGTAGAGTACATATCTGTTGCGTCTGGAACTTAAACATCTGCATTAGCTGTCTTGCATCTAACGCTTGCGGCTGTGACGCCTAAGTAGGGGGCAGAATTGGCGGAATGGGCATTTTGGAAGACACAAATGCAACAAACTATTAAAGCAAATAAGCGCCCCTGCAAAGGAAAGGCAAGGGAGAATTAAGCAAAAAAAAAAAAAAAAGGCACTCACTACTCCGTAGGGTCCTGGCCACTAATCTCGTATAGGGTGCCTAAAGGATACTGCGTTTTCAGAATGCTATACAGTTCAAGCAAATCACATTAACAGTTTTTATTACAATAAAGAAGACAGACAATACTTAACTTCGTAGCACAAGGACGTGTTGCATGCGATGGGTTACAGGCAATCAGGCAGTGTCTTTCTCTATATACTATGACCATACAAGCAATGGATATGGATCACTAACAACTGCCAGCGTAGTGCTCTCCTAGTGCCGGTCTAGTACCGTGGCGGTCGAGGCTGGCTGGAGCGGCGTTTATGTTCTCTTCTTGCAGAGGCCGCTGCTGTCGGAGCACCTTTCTTGTCAGCACGCTGCTGGCTGAAGTCGTCTCACAGCCTCCTCTGCGGTTGTGTTGTTCATCTTCATGTCGCCGCTTTTCGTTACGGCGGAACAGCATCGACGTTCAGTGTTGAATGATGGATAATTTGCGATTACAGGCTTTCTAGGCGTATTTGAGCTATGAAATCTTCACAGGTTATCAGCCGAGTGGTGTCATCTTCTAGTCGCAATATTTCAATGGATTGCGTATCCATCTAGATGAATACGCAGTCTATTCAAACGTTGCGACTAGAAGACGACGCCACTCGGCTAATAACCCGTGAAGATTTCAAAGCTCATGGATAATTTACCCATTTTGTTGAGCTGAGTGACTCTGGATTACATTAATTTAAGAAATACAGCAACCACCAAACTTTTCATGTATTTTTATTTATAACAACACGCTTTTCGGGCTTTCACACATCTTCAGTACATGTAATACGTATTCGAATCTTCAGTAGCTACATTCAAATATGTATTACACTAACTGAAGATAGATGATAGCCCTAACTCTAACATTCTGTGTGGTGTCTGTTTGTTCTAAGTCATGTCTCCCTACCACTTTCGCGCAACGACGCTCTGAGCGTGTTTTTTAGGGAATTGACTAGTTTGAACCTGGGACCTGTTGCTGCTAAGGAGACGCCAGACCACACATGACATATAGAGTTCAGAAGAGTTCAGTGAGACTAGCGATGATATAATCAAATACTTAATGAATTCAGAGTCAGCTCCACTGCACTCCCTGTAAAAGAATCTTAATACTAACTAAATTTAGTGGAAGGGGTTCAAGGCTTTCGTATTTTTAGTTAGCTGGTAAAATAACGTCGAAAAAGCAGTTAAGTTTACCATTTGAAATTTTATTCTACTCACTAAACATTGTTTATAAATTGCACTATTGATAAAAGGAAATGTTTTAATACAGGATGATAAAAACCAACTGCGTTCAACAAAAATGTGAACGAATATTCCCTGAATGGGTTTCCAAGTTCTACAATGGATCGAGGGATGACCTATGCCATATCACATCTATAATCTAGGTTTAAGTTAAAATTCATAAGAGAGACAACTATTAAAATGGTCTACAGTGACCCTCAATTATCTTTAATTATTTATTTAACTTGTTGTAAATTACAGTGGCTGATGGGGCTTCTCAATAATTATATAACAGAAAAATCATCGCGTTTCAGATTTTAACTTACGTAGCAAATGTGAATACCATGAGCTTTAATTGACGATCGACACTAGCATTACGCAAAAAGGGGGTGTAACAGATGAGACTTCTGTAGTTCTGAGTGAAGCCTTATACACTGTTATGCGGCATCGCGTGCGTTCATTACCTTGTCGTTGATTAGGCAGCGTCAGGGGGCGGCGGACGGCGCAGCTGCACACCTCGCCGTCTCGGAAGCAACTCTCTCCTAACTTCTCCTTACTACAATTTACCGAAGTTGGTTTAAAAAAAGCTATCTGGCTGTGTTTTCAACTGACCAATCAGGGTCTCAATGTTAACCTTAAGCTCCGCCTACAAAATTCTGTCTATCCAATGAGAAACGTTATAATTTTCGTGGTGGGGCCATGTTTTTAACGTTTGCAACGTAACAGAGACGCGAAAAAGTCTCACGCTAAAACTTGCAGCTGGTGTGGCTCTTTTAGTGTTATCGTAAGATCTATACTGTTCTTCTGGAGGGCTCTATCTTTTAACGTGGGCTGAGGGGTGGTTTTGGCGGTCAGCTGGCGACGTGGATTTCCGTCTCTTATCGTAGGGCCTCCTAGCCTACACGATTCTGCTCTCGGCTTCTGTTCTCGTGTCTCCCCTCGGAACTGCGTCTGTTTCACGGTGGGAAGGTATGACATGCATTTAGGCGTTCTTGTGTTAGTCTGTGGTATTCCATTTGCTCACTCGTTGATCGTATTACTTTGGTTAATTTAATGTCAGGATTTATTTGGAGCTATGTGACATACTGCCGGATTTGCTATCATGTCAGGGTTTTCATGGAAGGTGTTGGATTTGCCTGACACCCTACAAAACTTTATACTGCCTGGTTTCTATATTCCATAAAATAATTAATGACGGATGTTGCCTCAATCCTGGAATACACTGAGGTGACAAAAGACAAGGAATAGCGATATGCACATATGCACAAGGTATAAAATGACAGTGCACTGGCTGAGCTGTCGTTTGTATTTCGGTGATACATGTGAGAAGGTTTCCAACGGTGTTATGGCCTCACAACAATGCTTAACAGAGTTTGAACGCAGAATGGTAGTTGGATCTAGACATGTGGGACATTCCATTTCGGAAATGTCCGCCCCCGGTAGCTGAGTCGTCAGCGCCACAGAATATCAATCCTAAGGGCCCGTATTCGATTCCCGGCTGGGTCGGAGATTTTCTCCGCTCAGAGACTGGGTGTTGTGTTGTCCTAACCGTCATCATTTCATCCCTCTCGACGCGCAAGTCGCCAAAGTGGCGTCAAATCCCAAGGCTTGCACCCGGCGAACAGTCTAACCGACGGGGGACCCTAGCCACGCGACATATACACTTTTAGTTCGGAAATCATTTTACAGTTCAATATTCCCCAATCCACAGCGTAAAAAGTGTTCCCGACCGAGATCAACGACGTTTGGGTAGAGTTGTCTGTGCTAACAGACAAGCAACGCCACGTGAAATACCTGCAGAAGTTAATGTGGGTTAGGGCCATGCGGTGAAATTTGGCGTTAATGGGCCAAGGCAGCAGACGACTTAGTGCCTTAGCTGACAGTACGATATTGCCTGCAGCGCATCTACATTTACATCTGCATCTGCACCTACATTGATACACCATAAGCCAACGCACGGCGCGTGGCGGAGGGTACCCTGTACCACTACTTGTCATTCCCTTTTCTGTTCCACTCCCAAATTGAGCGACGGAAAAACGACTGTCTGTATGGCTCCGTATGCGCCCTAATTTCTCGTATCTAATCTTCGTGGTCCTTATGCGCAATATATGTTGGCGGCAGTAGAATCTTGTGGCAGACAGCTTTCTCTAATAGTGTTCCTCAAAGAGATGGTCGCCACCCTTCCAGGGATTCCCATCTGAGTTCCCGAAACATCTTCGTGACACTTACCTGTGTTCGAACCCAGCGCTATCAAATTCAGCAGCCCACCTCTGAATTGTTTCGAGTTCTTCCTATATGCGATCTGCTTATTAACTAAATCACACTTTCGTAATAAACCGAACTCGACCATTCACCTTCCCTACCACACTGCTCACATCCTTGTTCCATTTCATACCGTTTTGCAACGTTACGCTCAGATATTTAAAGGACGTGATTGTGTCAAAAGGACCACTTGTAATACTGTACGCGAATATTATGGCTTTGTTTTTCCTACTTATCCGCATTAACTTAACACTTATATACATTTAGAGGTAGCTGTCATTCAATAAACCAACTAGAAATGTCTTCTAAATCATCTTGTATCTTCCTACAGTCACTCAACTTCGACTCCTTACCGTACACCACAGCGTCATTAGCAAACTACTGCAGGTTGCTGTCCACCCTGTTCGCCAAATCATTTACGTACACAGAGAACGGAAGCGGTCCTATCACACTTCCCTAGGACACTCCTGACGATACCCTTGTGCCAGATGAACACTGGCCGTCGAGGACAACATACTGGGCTCTATTACATTAGTCTTCGAGCCACTCACACATCTGTGAACCTATTCCATATGCTCTTACCTTCGTTAACAATCTGTAATGGGGCACTTTCCGCTCATCTAGAAATATGGGATCTGCCTTTTGCCCTTTATCAATAGTTCGGAGTATATCATGTGACAAGAGGATACGCTAAGCTTCACACGAGCAATGCTTTCTAAAACAGTTGTGACTTGTGCACATAAGCTTCTCGGTCTCGAGAAAATTTACTATATCCGAACTGAATGTTGAACGATTCTACAGGAAACCGAAGTTAGGGATATTGCTCTGTAATTTTGCGGGTTTGTTCTTTTTCCCTTCTTACATACAGGGCTCACCTCAGCTTTTTTCCAGTCGCTTGGGACTGCGCCGGCAATTCTTTCGCAGTTATGGGCGGCTGTAGAGGCATGCAGGGGACTTCCAACGACTTGTAGATTCCATACCGCGTCGAGCTTCTGCACTACTCCAGACAAAAGGAGATCCGACAAGATGTTAGAAGATATTTTTGACTTTTGCCACCGCAGTGTATTAACTGTTTGCCTTAGCCAGTACGTGTTGAATTTGACGCCAATTTCTAGAAGTGAGTTATCGAAGATTGTAGGGTCTGCAGATATTACATATCACTATGATGAAAGACAACTGGCCTTGTTGGCCAAGGTAGGGTTTGGGAAGCACTAAGACAAGCAGAAGAAACTGTCGCCATATCGGGGTGAAATGTAAGCCCGGGTTGGCTTGCCATGAAGAACTACAAAACGCGGCGTCGACGTACCGATGAGCTAGAAGTACGTAGCAAGCATTATGGGCAGGGCCCTCCAATCACCTCGGGATTTTGTCGATCTGACGCACCAGTTCGACAGAATTTGGCACGATATCCTTCAGGAGGGCGTCAAACAATTCGATCAAGCATTACTAAGCCTAATAACTGCTTTCATAAGGGGCATAGGTGAACTACCGCGTTATTGACTTGCTCAATTTGTGAAGCTCTTTCTCTTGAATAAATTTTCTTTTTGTGTGTGAAATCTGGTTTTGCAGTATAGAGCGGATCAGGTTATGGTTGTGGAAGGGGGCCATAATCAGTTACTGTCAGTTGCACAAAAAACACTAACATTAATTTTCCTAAGAACCACTTAATTACACATTGACTTAAAAAGATCAAGATAAAACAATATAGCTGAAGGCCCAGTTAAGAAAGCTTGAGATACCTCATGGGCTGGAGGCCCAAAACCACACCCAGAACAAGAACTGCTGCCGGCCTGAACACGTTATAAAATATTGCTTTAAAGAATACACGCTTCTGAAGGCCTTACTTAAAAAAATGTTTCACGTAAATATTCGGCTGACATTGAACAACTCTGGGCTTAGGACGTGGATAACAAGATTTTGAGATAGATCAAATTTTAAAAAAAAAATTCGTTTTAAACAAATGAATCTTCAAATTTTAATTTAAGACGTCAGAAGGCTTTATCTTAAAAATATTTCACGTAAAAACTCGGGTGATGGCCACATACTGGACACTGAACAACTCAGGGCTTAAGGGCTGGATAACAAGAATTTCAGATAGAACAAACTTTCAAAATTTAGTTTTTAAACAAATCAATCTCCAAATATTAAGTCGGCCTGAGGAGGTAGCTCTAACATACGGTGAGGTGAGACAGGCAGCCAAGAGTAACGTCGAATAATCGGACGGCAACCCGACCCAGGGACGGCTGAAGGACCGACAAACAAACTAATCAGTTCCCTTCCGCCCGACCAACGGCAAGACAACGGAACGTATCAGCCGAGGACAAAGATACCAGCAGCAGTACGTCTTCAAATTGGCATCTAAAAACAGCCAAGGCACAATAACCACTCAAAGAAAAAGACATGAACGAACAACTAAAAGGCCGTCGAACTACACTCTGTACCGGACAGCATCAACACGGCGAGCAAAAACACACTGCCGGAAGACTACGCTAATGACCAGGGCAGGTAACGGGGGCGTTAACGACCACAAGGAAGAAAATACAGCCTCGGCTCAGTGTGTGTTTTGCTTTGCCATTCATCTCTGAGCTCTACAGACATCTTCACGTCTCTAGCTCATCGGGACGTTAGTTTAAGATCAATTACAAAATTTTTAGAGAGCAGACAAGAAAGCGACTAGCAAAAACGTGCTAAAAACACTGCTCAGTAGTGCTGTCGTCGCATCTGACGATGTCGGTCTGCGCCATTAATATACTGTGGGTATTTAATAACGACACCTTACATCTCGCCCGAGAACCATTCTCATACGTACAGAGTTGCAGCGGCCAGTATTGACAGTAGTACACATCGACACCTGTGCAGGCCGGCCGTGGCACAGCGGGTTGTAATAGCAGCGCGGCACAGCTTGGCGCGCCCGCTACGTCACGGCGCGGGCCGCCGCTGGTGATGAACGAGCGGCGCGCGGCTGCCGCGGCGGCTGTGCACCCTTTGTGCGCCTCCCGCCGCCTCCCCCGGCTCCGCCAGCCACGCCACCTTGATCGATGTGCGCCGCGCTGCGGGCTCCGCCGCTGCCGCTGCCGCTGCCGGCGTGATTGCGTCTCCGCGCTGGCCAACAGCCGGCTGCCGGCGTGACGAGACGTGACCGCGGGCCGTGTTTCCCCACCTCGTGCGGTGTCCCTGCCCCACGGCATCACGCACAGCACACCGTATATTTCCGTACGGACAGGAAACAAATTGAGGATTTGTGCGATGTCGACCAGTGTGGCTGTAGGAAAAAGAAATGGCGCCACAGAAACATGTCTGATTTTGCTCTTGCTGACGGAAATAAAACATAAATCAATACACCTTCAGGATCGGGAAATGATATTTGAGAGTGTAAAACACAATTGGTCACTTTTTCGAAGCCTCGTTATTGTCTCCAATTACATTGCAGAACTTTGAAATTTGGCTCAAAAGTGTCGTCGACCTTCCTCTGCCATGGTGCAAAAGCCTTCGGTCCTGCGACGTTACTCTCAGGGTCGACATAAGGGGTCGGATCTTGGGGAAAAAAGGCCAGAACTCAGAAGTTGATACACAGCGCAAGGTGCGTTAATCATGTCACGCTGCCACGAAATTTCACTCCATTTCTGCCCAAAGCCACCGTGGACCTGTCACGCGACGCAAGGGTCGTCACATCCGCTCCTACCCACAAGTCACTCCTCTTTTCCCACCCCTTGTCTTACAAGTAGGCGAGGAAAACGTTTCACACTGCTTAGGATCGAAACGGATAGGCCTCAGTGGAGTCATAGAATGGCAGCCAATGAGACAGCCTCTTTCTGTGGGGCATTGATTCCCACAGGTACAACTGTATACGTGTTTGTGTGGCCACTTTATCACAGGATAATTATATATTTTTGTTGTGGACTGGCAAGACAGCCAATCCACAGTGACGGGTAGCCGAAAGGCACGCGTTTAAGCTCACGCAAACTGGAGTGAGGTCTGGAACAGTTAAGGGAATTAATAGTAGCAAATAATGTACGTAGTTGATGTAATACTTAACTTTAATCCATAATTGGTGTACATCGCTCTTGTTTATACATGTTTTATAATCTCAATATAAACTGGTAATGGCGCCTTGCTAGGTCGTAGCAATTGACGTAGCTGAAGGCTAAGCTAAATATCGTCTCGGCAAATGAGAGCGTATTTGTCAGTGTAGCATCGCTAGCAAAGTCTGCTGTACAACTGGGGCGAGTGCTAGTAAGTCTCTCTAGACCTGCCGTGTGGCGGCGCTCGGTCTGCAATCACTGACAGTGGCGACACGCGGGTCCGACGTATACTAATGGACCGCGGCCGATTTAAAGGCTACCACCTAGCAAGTGTGGTGTCTGGCGGTGACACCACAATTTTTATTTTTATAATTATATATTTTACGATTTTTGTTGGGAGGCTTGAAATATTGTGGGCTCGCATGAGACTTTTAATTAACTTATACCGCGATAACACTCCTATGGACATCGGCTGCCCCGAAGTACGTACGATATAATATTTTTTAAACACAGCTCGCGACTGACCGCCTTCCAACAAATAGTTTGCGTGGGCTCTGCTACTTAGAAAAGAAAATATGCGTATCCTTACGCAAACTGTAATTATCAATATGGGTCTCATGGGCTACTGGTAATTTATGCACCAAACTACACAAAGATTAAGTGAGATATTGCGGAATGTAATGGTTTTCAATATTTCTTGTTCATTATTTGAAAGGCAAAACAGCAAAGAATCTCGTCCGCCGTTAGGCGGCCAAAATGAAACATACCGAACTCATTCAGTGCTCTGAATTTTGATAAATCAAATCTATTTTTACTCTGTTTAGCCTTGAAATTAATGAAAGATCAAATTTGAGAAGTCTCTCGCATTTACATTTAATAACATGAATCGTCAGCGTAATGGCCGACCAAATCCTGCTACGGGAGATGAACTCCCTACACTACGAAGTTCTGTAAAAACTTTCTTAATTGTAATTAATGGTTGCGCTCATGAGAGGTGACAACTATGCCAATAACACACACTTTCTAATAATAATTTATATTATTTTCAAAAATACAGGTAAAACTTACGTTAATTATCAGACAGCACCACAATGGCGGCCTACCGCTAGACGAAACAAAAACAGGAGAGATAGTTCAATCAAAGCATTATCTCTGATCTTCATGGGCTATGTTACACAGAGATTATACCAAAAAAATTGTGTTTTGTTAATTACATCGATATTTGTGTTTTGATAATAATAACTTACGTTCTTTGCTATTTGTTATACATCGCGCACACGTAAACAGTCTTGAAATAATTTATAATTCACACGTCTCATAACAAAAACTTCCTTTCCCTTTCTCCAAATGTCCATTTACGTGACATACCGTCACCATTACACGGTCGAAAATGACAGTTCACAGTGCTGTGAGATAACATGATGAAGTTCTTGACAATCTTTGACAACGCTGACACCCCACATAATGCAATCCTTATCTGAAGACACTGTGGGACACCAACCCAACTGAAAGTGACCACACACTGTTGGAGATCAGCACAACAGCAATTTTTGCTCTGGTGTACAGAGTGGAACTACTAGCAGTCATTCGAAACAGTTCAAAGGAATCTGAACACGATCCAAAGCAGCCAAGAGTGCTTGTGTTTTTACAGCCTTCCCGTTTCACGCCCTCCTGTAGCGTGATGTTAGATTGTTTGACATTGATACATTCAAGAAAAAATGGCGAAGTGTCCCCCTATGATCTCCCACTCTAAACTTGGCAACACACACTGTGCCACCCACTCATCCTTTCAGACAACTCTAAAAATGACAGACACCTGGGCGCCTGTACACAGGCACACTCATGCCCTCATGACTGCTAAAAGGCATCCAGAGTCAGAGGGGTGTCAGGGGATTGCCTGCCTGCAGGCGCCTATGACTCTCATCACAGTTTGTCACCAGACAGGTGCACTTTTAAAGTGCTCAACGAAGATGAACAGTTGACAACGAAGCTGTTACGTTGTTGCCGAGCTAGTAGTTTCAGAAGAGCCATTCACCTATTGTTCAGGCATGTGTCAAAGTAGCACACTTCCACATCGCCCCTCCCCATATCCCCCCCCCCCCCCCCCCGACACACACACACAAATACACACCCAATTATCACGCCCCAGGTGACAGCGAAACATGAGGACTGATAAAGCATAAACACATTTTGCTGCGTTCGATCACTTTCAAATTTTGTCTAATATATTGAAGAGTCCCTAATGGTTTCACCATGTACACCAGATCGAAGGGATACTTTCAATGGAGTTATAGCCCCATGATGTCCTTAGAGAGAGATTCAATCGTCTGACGGTTTCACCAGTGTCCATGATTTCCAGAAGAGTCGTCCAATTGCTTATATCACTGTGAATTGTCGTTTCCAACTTGATACACGTGGGAATCAACTCCGCAAGGAACGAGGTCGTTTCATTTACACCCTTAATGGGTTTTTATAATGATGTGATAGAAGTAGAAACAGAAGTGGACAGGGCAGAGATAGAGGATCCAGTATTAGAGTCATAATTTAAAAGAGCTTTGGATGACTTAAGATCAAACTATGAAAAAACTGGCAGATTAAAACTGTGTGCCGGACCGAGACTCGAACTCGGGACCTTTGCCTTTCGCGGGCAAGTGCTTTATCAACTGAGCTACCCAAGCACGACTCACGCCCCGTCCTCGCAGCTCTACTTTTGCCAGTACCTCGTCTCCTACCTTCCAAACTTTACAGAAGCTCTCCTGTAAAGTTTGGAAGGTAGGAAACGAGATACTGGCAGAAGTAGAGCTGTGAGGACGGGGCGTGAGTCGTGCTTGGGTAGCTCAGTTGATAGAGCACTTGCCCGCAAAAGGCAAAGGTCCCGAGTTCGAGTCTCGGTCCGGCACACAGTTTTAATCTGCCAGGAAGTTTCATATTAGCGCAAACTCCACTGCAGAGTGAAAATCTCATTCTGGTAAGATCAAACAAGGCAGAAGAGATACATAATATTCCATCGGAATTTCTAAAATCATATAAAAGTGACACCAAAACGACTATTCGCGCTGGTGTGTAGAATGTAGGAGACTGGCGATGTACCATCAGACTTTCGGAAAAACATCACCCACACAATTCCGAAGATGGCAAGAGCCGGCGAGTGCGAGAATTATTGCACAATAGACTTCACAGCTCATGCATCCAAGTTGCTAATTAGAATAGTATACGAAGAATGAAAAATAAAATCGAGGATGACGGGGAAAGACGGGCAGTATACAATATGTACAATAACCAAGAGGGAATGATAAAAGTGGAACGACAAAAATGAAGTGGTCGGATTATAAAGTGTGTAAGAAAGGGATGTGAATTTCACCCCCGTTGTTCAATCTATACGTCGAAGAAATAATGATGGAAATAAATGTAAGGTTCGTGAGTGAGATTAAAATTCATGGTGAAAGTATATGAAGATAAGATTCGCTGACGACACATCTATCCTCTGTGAAAGAGAAGGTGAATTACATGATCCGTCCAATTGAACGAATACTGTAATGAGTACAGAATACGGGTTGAGAATAAATCGATGAAAGACGAAAGTAAAGTAGAAGAAATGAGAACTTCGAGAAACTTATCATAGCTGGCTATCATGAAGTAGGTGAAGTAAGGAATTCTACTACCCAGGCAACGAAACGACGCACGATGGACGGAGCAGGGAGGACATGAAAAGCTGACTAGAATTGGCCAAAAAGAACTTTCCTGGCCATAGAGAAGTCTACTAGTATCAAACATACGGCTCAAGACTGATAAGGTAAGCAATGAGGAAATTCTTCGTAGTATCGGCGAGGAGAGAAAAGAAGGGACAAGATGGTAGGACATCTGTTGAGACATCAGGGTAACTTCCATGGTATTAGAGGAAGTTGTAGATGTTGAAAGTTACAGGGGTCGACAGATATTGGATTACACACATCAAATAATTGGGGAAGCAGAGTGAAAGTGCGTCTCTGAGATGCACAGATTTCTACACTTCACGGCGGGGCACATCGAACCAGTCAGACAACTGATGATAAAAAAAAAAAGAAGTACTAACACTAAAACTGAAGTAGAAGTAAAGTCAATCAATATACTCGTCAGACTTTGTCATGACTATCCCAACTTCAGTTCCGACATTGATTTGCTCCACAACGCTGTGTATAAAGCAGCTTTGCGACATGGCAGCGATAAAGAATTTTTTTTAATCGTTATTTCAACCACCTCGTCCTACACGATTATGCACCAAGGGTGGGCTGCCAGCGGTACCCGTATGTCGCTTTTCAGGCAAATGCTATAAAAACATATATAAACAAGAAATAAGTGTGATTGAAAGGTGAATAATTCTGCTGGTGACATTGAAACCTATAAGAAGAAAATTCTTGTTGGTATTTACATGAAGATGATTGTTGTTGATGTTTATATGACGTTAAATTAGTTTCCTTAATGTTCTTTAATTAAAATATACAGATTAAAAGGTGAAGATGAAAAGAAGAGTATGGAGATTAAGGTCGGTGTTGAGGTGGCTAATGGAAAGACAAAAAATGAAGTGGAGTTTGGTGTATTTTTGCGTAGAGCAGCTGGTCGCCATACCAGGAGTAGAAGTGTCGAGGAAAGACGGAAAACAGAGAGGGAAGGGGGAGCCCTGATGTGAAGTGAGAGAAATGACGAAGAGTTATTGTCGATAGAATGGATAAGTCAGAGGTTGGATTTGCTTCTCTGGGTCGGGGAGTCAGCTGAAGACGCATTAGGATAGTACAGGGTGACTGTTATTGAATTATGTGAAATAAAATCGTCCTAACTTCTGCACGGTTTGCATTAGGACGTTCAAACTGCACGGTTGGCGGCGGGGCATGAGTCAGTGCTGAGCTGGAAAAGCCATTCAGGAGGTCATCGACAGTATAGCTGTTCCGACGCTTAAGCAGATTATGTAGAAATTGGCGATTCGTCTGCTCCACATCATCGCCAAAGATGACAGGCATATCAGACATGTCATGGCCCAAATCCGAATTCTGTAGTGGCGTCTACATTTTGAATAAATTGTGTGCACACCGTAGTTTGTAACCAATTTACGTTTTTTTCATATAGTTCAATAATTATCACCCTGTACGTTAGAGAAGATAAACTTTTTGGCCGAGATCGCTAATAGTATCCTTAATTCACGATAACCAGCTTCGGTAATCGATGTTACTATCTTCAGATGTGCAAATCATTTATATAGTGTGACTATACGAAAAACAATTGTAACATACAATATCAGGTACAATACTAAAGAAAAAACCAGAAATGCAGTAGGCCTCGACGGACAGTTTATTACATATTTCTTAAAACAACAGTAAAAGTGCTCTTTCTCATGCATTGGCAGGTATGTAAGAGACTAGAAGACTGATGCATCCGCATGCCAAAATTTAAACAACTATAGACAGTTATTTACCACACACCTGTTTTATTTACAACAGAGCATCACTGCAGTCAGGACACCGCTAGACTGGCAGGTGGTGACCAGTAAAAGATAGACGTTGACAACTGGACCTACAGGTATCGCTACTGTAACATGTATATTCTTTCTTAGACTAACTCATGTAATTACAGTAAAGTGAGATAGCTAAAACGTGGGCGAAAAGAAATCTAATGATATGTTTGCAAGATTATTGTCAATAATTATTGAAGGCAGACCCTAAAAATTTATTTATATAGGGTTAATTACGCAATGTGCCCATGTAAAAGTGTACTGTATATTTAGAACAGTTACCGCAAACTGATATACAATAGATTAGTTAACAAGGATTTGACAGTTAACAAAAATTACTGATATATGGACAAAGCCATTAAAGTATTTAAATTATGGTTTTAAAAATTTACAAACCTTAAAAAAGCAGAGGTAAAAATTACAATCTAGGCTTCAACAATGTCATTAAAGAAGTAGTGTAAGTTATGGTTACAACAAAAGTAATGATAAAGAACACAAATTCTTAGTAAAAAGTTTTGTTACAAAATGCGGACTTGGTATCAGCAAGGCCGGCACATAGTCAATTTTGTATTCTAGGCTTCGCAAATGTCATTTAAGGAGCTGTGATTTCGTCTGAGGTAAGAGCAATGTAGTCAATAGT
Organism: Schistocerca americana; assembly: GCF_021461395.2. Classification (NCBI taxonomy): domain Eukaryota; kingdom Metazoa; phylum Arthropoda; class Insecta; order Orthoptera; family Acrididae; genus Schistocerca; species Schistocerca americana. The sequence continues at coordinate 436,676,345 of NC_060124.1, read as the reverse complement.
AACATAGTAAAATGAGAATAAAAAAAGGAAAAGTAAATTTCCTGAAAAACATTTTAATGTACGGAGATTTAGTTATCAACAAGGCTTAAATATTCTTTTGGATAACCATACATGCTGCAGAAAAAACTGAGTGAAAAACATGTGAGCCAGAAAGAAATAATGGTAATACGCTTACTTCAGCGTGACAGCATTAGGTCAATAATGAGATCCCCCTGCTTCAGAGACACAGTTGATCCATACACAGATTACATTATAGCGTGAATACTAATAAAGTGGAAGAGCTTTAAAGGTAGGTTTTTAAAAATTATTGCCAAATAACCATTGTTTGAAGAAGCTAAAGAATTATTCTTATAACGCCCATGACGTAATGTACCTACATAGATCCGGCGTTAATATTTGACGCTGTTAGCCGAAACGGTACCCAATTAATTACTCAGTACATGTTTAGTAATTTATAAAATCCGCAGGCTGTTACACAATCATCAAACACTAATAAAATTTTTATAAATTTCTTTCACACTCCGAAAATTACAGAGAAAATGTCACAAACCGAACAGCCACAAAGTCATTTGTGCTACAATCTATGCTGCTGTTTGAGTCTGAGACAGTCCTTTGTAATCACATACTAAACGAAAAAAAAAAAATTGCACAATTTTTTTAACAAAAGACAGAAGCTTACTTACATTCTGTATTCACTGAAAGTCATTGAAATAACAATCAACGTTGTCGTTATATTTAAGTGAAAACAACGATAACAGAAATTGCAATAGCAGTGGTAGCACACTTAATGCAATGTGGTAGCAGTAATAGACGATGTAAGGGATCAGTTCAGAGTCACAATCTGTGCTTACAAAGTATTCCCTTGGGTGCACCACTTAAAAATAAAACTACCACTGTATTAAGGAATGAAAACTTGAATTATAGGCGGTGAACACAAATACAGTGCATGTTGACCTAATCATAACACGTTGAATGAACATCATACGAGGTCTGATACACTTTATGAGTGATTTATTTCTACCCTCAAAACCTAAAGATGTGCTTGAGTTGGCCTAAATTTTCCAGTGGAGCACGTTCGCGTATCTCAACTGGAGTACATATTTGCAGGTAACCTCTGTATTTATTGTAGTCGACTTGCGGTCTACTGTCATAGACGTAGACGTCGGGTCGCGACATTATTACTTCATTACACCGATATAATGACAGTAAATATTCTCCACTACTTATCATAGCTAGTCTATTATCGAATTAGGTCAAGAGTTTCTCGGTTCAGTTACATAATGCACACAGTAGTAACCACTGGACCACTGATTCAGTGTCCAGTGGGGCTATTTGTTATTTTGATTATCCTTTGAATCATCCACCCCGTTGTACACTTAATCCAGTACATATTTTATATGGGCACACTAAATTAATGCGTGTGATAATATTCGTCATTCGTGAACCGGATAATAACAAGACTCTAAATTTTGCTTTGGAACTGCCTCATTTACATTGAACCAATGCTACAAGACATGATCAGTACCTTTAGGTTACATTTTCCTTGCCACACACGCTATGTCTGTGAAATCCTGTTTAGATAGCGTGCCTAAAATAATTTGCCATTATACCGCTACACACGTTGAGCTGAAGCTCCACATTATTCCACTCTTATTATTCCTGACATTTGTTCTGTAAAAACGAATGAAACCATGGGTTCCGTGCAGTGAGCAATTATAATGTTAACAGAACACAGTAATCCAGCGTTACATGAAGTCTCATACACTTAGCAAATGGCTTTATTTTTGCTCCATTAAATTTCGGGAATGCAGCCGCATAAATTCTGCTTCTTCTTCTAATATTTCGGCTGTATATCTTTCAGCCATCTTCAGAGAGAGCCGTATCGCTCTCAAATGTCGTAGCTTGTCCAGTCGTCGAAAACATAAAATCATCTCCTCCCCGAAGAGGTACTTGATGTGAATCTTCAGGTTTTCGCGGCGCAAAGACTGCTCCATTAAATTTCGGGAATGCAGCCGCATAAATTCTGCTTCTTCTTCTAATATTTCGGCTGTATATCTTTCAGCCATCTTCAGCCATCTTCTTTTTTCTACCTAGAATTGTGCTCTGTGTGTTAGTGTGCTGTTATTGAGTGCCTTGATCCCAGCCGGCGTGGGTGGCCGAGCGGTTCTAGGCGCTATAGTCTGGAACCGCGCGACAGCTACGGTCGCAGGTTCGAATCCTGCCTCGGGCATGGATGTGTGTGATGTCCTTAGGTTAGTAAGGTTTAAGTAGTTCTAAGTTCTGGGGGACTGATGACCTCAGCAGTTAAGTCCTATAGTGCTCAGAGCCATTTGTACCTTGATCCCATCATTTAATTATCGTGGTGATTTTAAGTAGTGTGCCCAATGGAATACTTTGTAAGCACAGATTGTAACTCTGATGTGGGCCATAATTTCGTCCACCTGCTGCTACCACATTGAATTAAGTGTGCTATCACTGTTACTGTAGTTTCCATTCACTTGCTTCTTAGATGTAAATTGTACCTAAGAAAATTTGGAAATTTGTCGTAAGGTCTTATGGGACCAAGCTGTTGAGGTCATCGGTCCCTAAGCTTACGCACTACTTAATCTAACTTAAACTAACTTACACTAAGGACAACACACACCCTCATGCCCGAGGGAGGACTCGAACCTCCGACGGTGAGAGCCGTGTAGACCGTGCATGGCGCCACAGACCGCTCGGCTACCCCGCGCGGCAAATTGTACCTAAATGACTTTGAGATTATTGCCTAAATGACTTTGAGTAAGTTCAGCTTGTAACTGTACCTCTACCTTTTGTTGAAAAGTGTTTAGAAATTTGTCTATTTTCATTTTAGTATGCGACTGCATAGGATTGTCTCAGGCTAAAACCGCAATATACGCTGATGCTCAAATGACTTTGTAGCTGTTCGGTTTGTGACAATCCCTCTGCAATTTTTCGGAGTGTAGAAGAAATTTACAGAATGATATTTTCACTCTGCAGCGGAGTGTGCGCTGATATGAAACTTCCTGGCAGTTTAAAACTGTGCACCGGAGCAAGAGTTGAACTCTGGACCTTTGCCTTTTGCGGGAAAGTGCTCTAGCATCTTAGCTGCCCAAGCACGACTCACGCCCCGTCCGCACAGCCTTACTTCTGCCAGTACCTCGTCTCCTACATTCCAAGCTTCACAGAAGCTCTCCTGCGAACCAAGTTTCATATTAGCGAACACTGCGGTGCAGAGTGAAAATCTCATTCTGGTAACATACTCAGGCTGTGGCTAAGCCATGTCTCCGCAATATCCTTTCTTCCAGGAATGCTAGTTCTGCAAGGTTCGCAGGAGAGCTTCTGCAAAGTTTGGAAGGTAAGAGACGAGGTACTGGCAGAAGTAAAGCTGTGAGGACGGGCCTTGAGTCGTGCTTGGGTAGCTCAGATGATCAGTCGGCTGTCAGCCGTGTTGTGAAGCGGACGTGCGCGGGACTCTGTGAGGCGCTCCGCAAGCGGGCCGCTGTTTACTGGTGCGGGTAGTGGTATTGAAGTGTAAACAGATCACCTCGAAAGACGATGGCTTTCTTATAGAAAGGCCACGATTAAACTAACGTTCGATGCTCAGATCGCACGACCTAAGGCATACGAAGCAGAGCGTTTCCTGCGTGAAGTAATGTACGCCGATCAACAGGAACTTATCGGTATTCATCTTTCGATCGTCTCCAGCACAGTTTACCTGAAACGTGTCGATAAAGCAGCGTGTGAACGACTTCTTAGACGTTCCACCGATGAATATCGTTCCCACCACTCGGACGGCAACGTGGGTGTTGTGACGGTTCACCATGCAGGACTCGTAGTTCGGAACATACGAATCTTCGAGCTGCCGTTTGACGTTCCGGCCACGCTTATCGTGAACGCGCTGCGGCCTTACGGAAAAGTATTAAGTCACGTGAAGGGAAAATGGCGTACGTTCGAGACGTATCCTGTACTGAATGGAGTGCTTCAGGTGCGAATCGAACTGCATAAACATATCCCATCGTACGTGACCGTTGGTGGCTGTCGAGTGATCGTCATTTATGACGGTCAACCGCGGACTTGTACAGGGTGCGGGCAGGAAGGGCATGTACGCTCTGAATGCCTGCAGTGACGCCTCGTCCAGGTACCGCGTGCAGACACGACGCCTCCATCGCAACCGACAACACTGCCTGTTACATACGTTGAGGCAGCGAGGAACATGTCGGACGCAGACGTTGTCCGTTCCAGTTGCCGACACCCGCGGGCCCGGTTTCCGCGCCCACAACAACGCGGCCTCCATCGCAACCGACGCCGTGCTCGACAGCAGCGACCACGTCTGCGTCCCAGCCATTTGAGGAAGCAGAGCATCATCAAATCGATTCGAGCCCGGACACGGAGATGCGGGAGTTGCCTACTGTTTGTCGCGATCAACAGGACGCGGTCTTTCGTTCCCGCAAGCAGAAGTCGCCCAAGCGACGAAAGAAGAGGAGGCTGTCTGCAGGAAATGATTCGCGAGATGGTGACACGTTGCAGGAGGATGAGGAAAATCCATCTGTGGCCATGTCTGTGGACCTCACACCAACGGTTCCTGGTTCGCTGCTGGCAACGTCCGGCCAAGGACAAAGCCAAGTTGACGATGCTCAGATCACCGACTAGACCCATGGTAATTTTGCAGCTAAGACATTGGATGAATGTCATGCGTCGCCTACCGTACCACACCTCCAACTTGGTGATTGGGCGTCCGACATGGAAATGGAAAGAATGATGTCAGACTCGAGCGACAACCACATGCCCGCGGCTGGCGGATGGTCGGACGGACATCTTGTCTCAGCCGATCAATAATATATACGGTTCGAGTGACGGTAACGGTCTGACTGACGACGTGGCGCATACTGGCTTAAACGGCTGCAGGATACGTCATAGTACTATCAAATGACCCAGGTATATCGGATAGGTACAGTCAACGTCAATGGCATTAGCTCCACGATCAAAACTCAATTGTTAAAGGACATGATTCGGGAGGCGGACATTGATATCATGTTTCTTCAAGAGATACGGCTTAATCCTGCGCCTGGATATTTATGGATACGTGTCTTACGTCAACCCAACTTCCGACGGTGGTCCATAGCACTACGCGATGGTATCGAACCAACGGATATTCAGTTTTTTGCAGGGTTGTTAGATTACTACACGATTTTAAGGTGTAAAGCGTGGTATGGTACGCTCTTTGCGAATTACTTGGGGTAGTTGTTTACGCGCACTGCACACCATTGGGGTATACCGGGTGTGAGAAGAGACTGAGATATCGCACATGATGGACTGATGAGAGACGTAAACAGTAATTATAGGGTGTTTCAACCTCGTTGAACGAGAAGACGACCAGGACCTCCCGCTGTCTTGCTGCTGAGGACACGCCCGAGAGAAAAAAAGATAGAAAAATAAAGAATTACAAATAAAAACATAAGAACAAAATGTACAACAAATAACATATAATAAAGTATTGTATCCCTTCCTTTATCCTTTTATTCCTTTTTTAATAAAATGTTCAGAGGCATATTTAATTTTTCTTCGTGAGCGGAGCCTGAAGTGGTGGCGCACGTCCGTCCTACTTAGCTTTAGCGTGAAAGTGGCGGTGGTACTAGCTTTATTTTTCTTTTTAGGTTAGAGTGGTTTGTGGGGGTAGTATGGATGATAGGGGCCAACGCCTGAAGTGGAAAAAGTATTAAAGTGCTACTTAAATGACGTGGGCGGAACCCAGAGTACCAAAGTGAATTTGTGTCAGCCCTGCTAATAATTATATTTCCGTATTTTATAATATTTTTTTTAATTGTGTTATCGTTTGAGTTTTTTTTTGTCATCAGTGTACTGACTGGTTTGATGCGGCCCGCCACGAATTACTTTCCTGTGCTAACCTCTTCATCTCAGAGTAGCACTTGCAACCTACGTCCTCAATTATTTGCTTGACGTATTCCACTCTCTGTCTTCCTCTACAGTTTTTGCCCTCTACAGCTCCCTCTAGTACCATGGAAGTCATTCCCTCATGTCTTAGCAGATGTCCTATCATCCTGTCCCTTCTCCTTATCAGTGTTTTCCACATATTCCTTTCCCCTCCGATTCTGCATAGAACCTCCTCATTCCTTACCTTATCAGTCCACCTAATTTTCAACATTCGTCTATAGCACCACATCTCAAATGATTCGATTCTCTTCTGTTCCGGTTTTCCCACAGTCCATGTTTCACTACCATACAATGCTGTACTCCAGACGTACATCCTCAGAAATTTCTTCCTCAAATTATGGCCGGTATTTGATATTAGTAGACTTCTCTTGGCCAGAAATGCCTTTTTTGCGAGTCTGCTTTTGATATCCTCCTTGCTCCGTCCGTCATTGGTTATTTTACTGCCTATGTAGCAGAATTCCTTAACTTCATTGACTTCGTGACCATCAATCCTGACGTTAAGTTTCTCGCTGTTCTCATTTCTACTACTTCTCATTACCTTCGTCTTTCTCCGATTTACTCTCAAACCATACTGTGTACTCATTAGACTGTTCATTCCGTTCAGCAGATCATTTAATTCTTCTTCACTTTCACTCAGGATAGCAATGTCATCAGCGAATCGTATCATTGATATCCTTTCACCTTGTATTTTAATTCCACTCCTGAACCTTTCATTTATTTCCGTCATTGCTTCCTCGATGTACAGATTGAAGACTAGGGCCGAAAGGCTACAGCCTTGTCTTACACCCTTCTTAATACGAGCACTTCGTTCCTGATCGTCCACTCTTATTATTCCGTCTTGGTTGTTGTACATATTGTATATGACCCGTCTCTCCCTATAGCTTACCCCTACTTTTTTCAGAATCTCGAACAGCTTGCACCATTTTATATTGTCGAACACTTTTTCCAGGTCGACAAATTGTATGAAAGTGTCTTGATTTTTCTTTAGCCTTGCTTCCATTATTAGCCGTAACGTCAGAATTGCCTCTCTCGTCCCCTTACTTTTCCTAAAGCCAAACTGATCGTCACCTAGCGCATTCTCAATTTTCTTTTCCATTCTTCTGTACATTATTCTTGTAAGCAGCTTCGATGCATGAGCTGTTAAGCTGATTGTGCAATAATTCTCGCACTTGTCAGCTCTTGCCGTCTTCGGAATTGTGTGGATGATGCTTTTCCGAAAGTCAGATGGTATGTCGCCAGACTCATATATTCTACACACCAACGTGAATAGTCGTTTTTTTGCCACTTCCCCCAATGATTTTAGAAATTCTGATGGAATGTTATCTATCCCTTCTGCCTTATTTGACCGTAAGTCCTCCAAAGCTCTTTGAAATTCCGATTCTAATACTGGATCCCCTATCTCATCTAAATCGACTCCTGTTTCTTCTTCCATCACATCAGACAAATCTTCACCCTCACAGAGGCTTTCAATGTATTCTTCCCACCTATCTGCTCTCTCCTCTGCGTTTTAACAGTGGAGTTCCCGTTGCACTCTTAATGTTACCACCGTTGCTTTTAATGTCACCAAAGGTTGTTTCGACTTTCCTGTATGCTGAGTCTGTCCTTCCGACAGTCATATCTTTTTCGATGTCTTCACATTTTTCCTGCAGCCATTTCTTCTTAACTTCCCTGCACTTCCTATTTATTTCATTCCTCAGCGACTTGTATTTCTGTATTCCTGATTTTCCCGGAACATGTTTGTACTTCCTCCTTTCATGAATCAACTGAAGTATTTCTTCTGTTACCCATGGTTTCTTCGCAGCTACCTTCTTTGTACCTATGTTTTCCTTCCCAACTTCTGTGATGGCCCTTTTTAGAGATGTCCATTCCTCTTCAACTGTACTGCCTACTGCGCTATTCCTTATTGCTGTATCTATAGCGTTAGAGAACTTCAAACGTATCTCGTCATTCCTTACTACTTCTGTATCCCACTTCTTTGCGTTTTGATTCTTCCTGACTAATGTCTTGAACTTCAGCCTACTCTTCATCACTACTATATTGTGATCTGAGTCTATATCTGCTCCTGGGTACGCCTTACAGTCCAGTATCTGATTTCGGAATCTCTGTCTGACCATGATGTAATCTAATTGAAATCTTCCCGTATCTCCCGGCCTTTTCCAAGTATACCTCCTCCTCTTGTGATTGTTGAACAGGGTATTCGCTATTACTAGCTGAAACTTGTTACAGAACTCAATTAGCCTTTCTCCTCTTTCATTCCTTGTCCCAAGCCCATATTCTCCTGTAACCTTTTCTTCTACTCCTTCCCCTACAACTGCATTCCAGTCGCCCATGACTATTAGATTTTCGTCCCCCTTTACATACGGCATTACCCTTTCAATATCCTCATACACTTTCTCTATCTGTTCATCTTCAGCTTGCGACGTCGGCATGTATACCTGAACTATCGTTGTCGGTGTTGGTCTGCTGTCGATTCTGATTAGAACAACTCGGTCACTGAACTGTTCACAGTAACACACCCTCCGCCCTACCTTCCTATTCATAACGAATCCTACACCTGTTATACCATTTTCTGCTGCTGTTGATATTACCCGATACTCATCTGACCAGAAATCCTTGTCTTCCTTCCACTTCACTTCACTGACCCCTACTATATCTACAGTGAGCCTTTGCATTTCCCTTTTTAGATTTTCTAGTTTCCCTACCACGTTCAAGCTTCTGACATTCCACGCCCCGACTCGTAGAACGCTATCCTTTCGTTGATTATTCAATCTTTTTCTCATGGTAACGTCCCCCTTGGCAGTCCCCTCCCGGAGATCCGAATGGGGGAATATTCCGGAATCTTTTGCCAATGGAGAGATCATCATGACACTTCTTCAATTACAGGCTACATGTCCTGTGGATACACGTTACGTGTCTTTAATGCAGTGGTTTCCATTGCCTTCTGCATCCTCATGTCGTTGATCATTGTTGATTCTTCCGCCTTTAGGGGCAATTTCCCACCCCTAGGACAAGAGAGTGTCCTGAACCTCTATCCGCTCCTCCGCCCTCTTTGACAAGGCCGTTGGCAGAATGAGGCTGACTTCTTATGCCGGAAGTCATCGGCCGCCAATGCTGATTATTTATCGAAATTTAGGCAGTGTCGGGTATCGAACCCGGGACCGAAGGCGTTTTGATTATGAATCAAAGACGCTACCCCTAGACCACGGGTTTGAGTACAATGTCATCACTTTGGATGTAACCACAGTATACACTGCTTATTTAATGAAACTGTTGAAGCTCAGATTGTAAATTTTACAGCTACCTTTTGTAAAACTTTTAAATTGTTTTTAAATATTTTAATGGCTTCGTATACATGTCTGTAATTTTTGTGAACTGTTAAATCCTCGTTTAAGTAAACTATTGTATCTTAATTTATAATAATTGCACCAAATATATAGTCAGCTTTTAAATAGGTACATTGCGTAATTAACGCTATAGGAATAAATTTTTAGAGTATCCCTTAAATAATTATTGCCAATAATTATGTATATTTATTTCCGTTCATGTTTTAGCTAGCACACTGTAATGTAATCACATAAGTAATTTTGGGAAAGAATACATGTTACACTAGCGACACGAGTTTATCCAATCGCCAATGTCTATCTTTTACTTGTCACCACCTGCCAGTCTAGTGGAGCCCTGGCTGCAGTGATGTATCCTGCTGTGAATGACATATGGCAGGTATATGTGGTGAACAGACGTGTATATATTTGTCTTAATTTTGGCATGCTGATGCATCAGTCCTTTGTTACGTACCTACTAATTTTTGAGAAAGAGCACTTTTACTGTTGTTTTAGGAAACATGCAATAACCTGTCCGTCAAGCTATGTTGCACTTCTGGTTTTTTCTTTTATATTTTACCTGATACTGTGTATTACAATAGTTTTGCATGAAGTCACACTACATAAATGCTGAAGAAGCGCCTCAGTCTGGAACCGCGCGACCGCTACGGTCGCAGGATCGAATCCTGCATCGGGCATGGATGTGTGTGATGTCCTTAGGTTAGATAGGTTTAAGTAGTTCTAATTTCTAGGGGACTGATGATCTCAGATGTTAAGTCCCATCCATGCAAGATTCGAAGCTGGGACCGTGGCGGTCGCGCGGTTCCGGACTGAAGCGCCTAGAACGGCTCGGCCACAAGGGCCGGCTTAGTTCAAGACATTTTGGTTCAAAATGTTGTTCAAATGTGTGTGAAATTTTATGGGACTTAACTGCTAAGGTCAATAGTCTCTAAGCGTACACACTACTTAACCTAAATTATCCTAAGGACAAAACACACACACCCATGCCCAAGGGAGGACTCGAACCTCCGCCGGGACCAGCCGCATAGTCCATGACTGCAGCGCCTTAGTTCGCTCAGCTAATCCCGCGCAGCTGACATGTTGGTATATTACGTAACTGATAGCCAGTGGAATTATCATTTGCATATTCATTTAGTATGCAGTATTACTGTATTGTATTTCTATGGTGAGAACATTATTGTTTTCTTATCCTCTGCATCTCTTTCCGATCGTTTACCCGTTCACATGATGTCCGCTGTTCTAAAGATACGCAAATTTACTTATTTTGCCACTTGTTGCCCTTCTCACTACCGCAGTCATCATTTAACTTAAGTGAGGGGGATCGTGTGCGCCGTGTACCTGTGAACCGTGTAAATTTCGTTTTGTGTCTCTTCGTATTTAAAGTGTTTGTGTATCGCAGGTTCTGAGGCGTGTGAATATGGACAGTAAAAAGAATTTTGAAAAAAAATCATGTCAGCATAAGAAAAACTGGAAACAAACTTGCAGCAAGCATTAATGTTGCTCCCAAACAAAACTTTTGTTAGTTAAGTTCACCGACGCCTCAGCTATCAGGTTGGATTATAAAAGCGAACTCGAAGTTGTTTAAGCTCTCCGTCCTTGGAATCGCAGCTACACGGTTAATCAGAAAAAAATGAGAGCATTTAGGAATGCAGTTAAGTAGCGTTCATTTTATTACAGCGATTAGAAACCTGTAGCCTCTTCATCAGATGTATCTGATACTCATACATTTACGTCGAATCGATGTACAGTATATTAGTATCGTGTCTTACTGAAATCGGTTCTCCTTAACGTGCACTGTGGAACCAGGGACGCACAGAATCATCCACAGTGGGTTATCGCTAGCGGTGACCGTGAGTAGACGGTGGTTTAGCGATGGAACGGTTCTGACAGACTTTTTATTGACCGTACAATGTTGGCTATCGTATGACAGAGTTTTTAAATCCTCAACCGAAACGCGTGTGTAGTTCCGTTCCAAACGATCGTAAAAAGAACCTAGTAAAAGTTTCCAATTTAATTATCGGATAAGGGTGGCTTCAAACTCTGGCCAGGCTACTGAGAGTGTTATGTGACACAGGATTTTCAAACCGAAACACTCGCTGTTAAAATATCTTTCACATAAAGAAATTAGAAATATAAATTCGAAAAGTCACAACGCTGCATGATGGAAAGTCACATATAGCAGGGACAAATTATGTTACTACCCCAGAAATAGTACTAATCTGATATTGTATGCCTAGTGTTGTTTTCGAAGCTGGAACAGGAACCGTTCAACCTCCATGAGTACGCAGCCTTCGTTCACAAAGGTTGAATCCGTGTCGGCACTGGATTTCAGATTTTTCATGAATCCCTTACACCATTTAAGGTGAAAACTAGGTCGGCGTATTTGACAATATAAGATCGATTTCTGGCCCTATCCTTCCAGAATCCTGAAAGCACACGCCTTAATGACCTCCCAGTCAATGGGACGCTAAACCTTAATTCTCCTTCCACTTGTTTGCAAGCAGCAATGACTGCGGCTGGTGCTGACACAAGGCGAAATTTCCACAAACATAATTCACCATTCAGAGGAAAGGTTCGCCAACATGGTACCTACCACGAGGTCCACTACGAAGGACTCTGCCTATGCAGGCGCTACATGTTGACTGCTCCAGGGCATGGCCGCCTCCAGGGAATTTGTCGTGCCATGCGGAATTTTCAACCGTCGCTTCCCCCTTTCCTTCCTTAAACTTTCAGACAAAGTCAACTTTTCCCACAAATCATTCACCTACTACTTCTTATTTTGACATATTACAATTACTCATATGTCTTTTTGATGTGAAACGCGCCTCTTTACGATCAGAACTAGGTATGAGACTGAGTCAGTTAAATTGAAGGGAAACTACACTGATGAGGCAAAACATTGTGACCACCTTCTTAATCGCTTATTTGGCCGTCGTTGGACGAGATATATCACTGAATCTGCTGATCAGGAATCCGATTGGTTGATTTGGGGGAGGGGACCAAACAGCGAGGTCATCAGTCCCATGAGATTAGGGAAGGGTGGAGAAGGAAGCCGGCAGTGCCCTTTCGAAGGAACCACCCCTGCATTTCCCTGCAGCGATTTTGGGAAATGACGGAAAACCTAAATCAGGATGGCCGGTCGCGGGTTTGACCCATCGTCCTCCCGAATGCGAGTCCAGTATTCTAACCACTGTTGCGCCACCTCGCTCGGTCAGGAATCGGACAATTTGTTTGTAGGTTTGTGGAGGTATGTTCCATTAGATGTCTAACCACAGGTCATGTAATTCGCGTAAATAAAGGGCACCTGATCTGCGTACGTAGCGATGGCGCTCGATAGCGACCTAGGTAGGTTCCATAGGATTTGCATCAGTCGAATTTGATCGACGAGACTCAGCGTGAGTTCGCTATAACGCTCCTCGAACATCTCCAGCCGGTTCTGGCTCCGAGACACAGATACTGCTGAAAGATGACATCGCCGCCGGGGAAGACATAAAGCATGAAGTGATGCTGGTGGTTCAAAGCTGTCAGCTTGCAGGTCCCATGCAAGTGCTGGTGAATGCCTGCCACATCATAATGTTACTCTCACCAGCCTGCTTCCGTAGTGCGTATGTACGTTTCGAGCCAGCGTTCACCTCGTTTGTGGAGACGAACATCGACCCGGTATAGTAAAAATGTGGTTCACCCGTTGAGCCGACACGTTTCCATCGATCGACGGTTGAATACCGATGGTCCCGTGCCTCTGCAGTAGTAACTGACGATGTCGTTGGGTCAAATGTCGTTGGGTCAAATGTCGTTGGGTCAAATGTTGGGTCAAATGTCGTTGGCTCAACATGTGAACACGTAGGGGTAGTCTTTAGCGGAGCTTGATGTTCAACAATGTACGATTAACACTGTGCTCCGAAACACTTGTGGGCGCTCCAGCATTGTGCTCTTTGGGCACAGATGCCACAGATCCTACTTTACAGAGCAGACAAACCTCCGAAGACCGCTTCCTCTGGAGAGTCGAGGACGTCCAACCGTTTAGCGCCTAATGGTAATTTCACCGTCCTTCTATCTCTTTCCGTAGATACCCAAGAGAGCAGCACGTGAACATTTGACCAGTTTCGCCGTCTTCGAGATACCTGTCCAGAGGCTCTACCCTTTATCTCAATGGATTTCCAATTTGCAGCCCATATCTTCGTCGAGGTGATCCGTCGGCTGTGTCTGCTCCGATTACATACATTTCGTACTCCGTCACGTGCCCCCAACGCCGGCAGGCAGCATGCAACGTCGCAGTGGAAGTAGTCATAATGTTTTGGCTTATTAATGTATTTCAGTGTAACAAATTTTGAGTTTAAAATTAACTATGCAGCCAAAATTAAGTTATGTCATTCGCAGACAATATAACCGTAATCTGTTCAGTTTCCCTCGCTCCCTGCCCAGAGGGCAGCGTGCGGCACGGGACCTGTAGCAACCAGCGCAGCTCAGTTCTGCACTGTCCGCGGTACGCCGTCGCGTCTGCTGTACGACATGGAGAGTTGTAGGATAGCGAGTCACTTACATCTAAATGCTTTATTTGCAGAAAAAAGTGTATAAATTTCTAGCGACTGTTTACAGTGTCCTTAGCACTAAAGGGGAAACGGTTGTCGTCGAATATCGAGAAGACGTGCTTTGCCACATCCCACGACCGGCTCGAAACAAGCATCTCTTTTTTTTAAATTCAAAACAAGCAGTTTTTGAAAGAACTTTCATTTACTATAGCGAAAAGTGTCAGTTATGGCCTAAATAAAGTTTTTGTAACGCAAACGTTGTAAAATACAACGAAACAGATAAACTGTTAGTGCAGCGCAGTTTTATCGCGTCAGCTTCAAAACAAGGTTTGATAGCTTTTTTCCGCGTTGTCTTAAACTTAAAGATTTTGACGTACCCAAAACCCTGCTGCCCTGGACAGTGGAACGGTTCACCCCTCCCAAGAGCCGATCCTGCCCCAGAGTACCGAGAAAACCGAGACTGAGTGTCCCTGCCGTGTCCTATTTATATCTCGGTGCCAGCGAGAAGGAAATAAACCGTCAGAGCTGGCATTATTTTCTACAGCCGCCGTAAACAGCAGTTCCTGCGAAAAGCTACGTCCGTCTTACAAGCTAGTTTTTTCTTTCTTTATTGTTATTTTCAAAACCGTACAAACAGGCAGGCTGTCAGCAGCATGTTACACCGCTCTTCAGCCATTGATTAGATAAATAAACAACAGAAAGAATACACAGATGTGACATAACGGTGGGTAGTAAAACAGTAGACACATAAAGACAAACACGGAGCCGTTCACACTCGACGATAATCCACACTACAAACTGTAGTCACGACGCACTAACACTGAAGATGGCGATGGCACAGGTGAACGATGGAGTGTGACGGTGAACACTGAACACTAAACACGACGGCACACACGAGACACTGACGGTGAGGATCTCCGGCGCGCGAATGTCCACTTAGTGTGTGCGAGTTCTGGGACCTGCCAAGAGGGGAAGAAGGGTGCGGTGGGGGAGAGGGGAGAACAAAAATGCCAATGGCTGGGGAGGAGAGGGACAGGGGAGGGGAAGCCCGAGGGAGGAATGGGGAGAAATGGAGAAGGGAGGGAAGAGGGAGAGAAGGGTGGGAGGGTGCCCAAAGGAGCAAAAACAGGAAGAGGGAGGGAGGATCAAAGTTGGTAGGAGGGGTAGATGGTGGGGAGGAGGGCATCATCAGGGAGAGGGAGCTGGCGGAAGCCACCTTGGTAAGGAGGGTGGAGAGATGGAGACCGGGTGGGATGTGGGAAAACAGGCGCGGCAGCGGGTGGGGACGGGTGAGGATGGGCAAGACAAGCAGGTGAGGAGGATCGAGTTTGTGGGAGGAGTACAGCATCTGTATCCTTTCAAGGAAAAGGAGGAGGTGGGGGAATGGAATGAGATCGTACAGGATCCGCGTGGGGGAGGGGAGACAGATGCGATAGGCGAGGCGGAGAGCATGGCGTTCAAGGATTTGAAGGGATTTATAAAAGGTAGGGGGAGGCGGAGATCCAGGCCGGATGAGCGTAACAAAGGATAGGGCGGATGAGGGATTTATAGGTGTGGAGTATGGTGGAGGGGTCCAGACCCCACGTACGGCCAGAAAGGAGCTTGAGGAGACCCACAAGCCACCTGACAGTGGGTGGCGGAGGGTACCCTGAGTACCTCTATCAGTTCTCCCTTCTATTCCAGTCTCGTATTGTTCGTGGAAAGAAGGATTGTCGTTATACTTCTGTGTGGGCTCTAATCTCTCTGATTTTATCCTCATGGTCTCTTCGCGAGATATACGTAGGAGGGAGCAATATACTGCTTGACTCTTCGGTGAACGTATGTTCTCGAAACTTTAACAAAAGCCCGTACCGAGCTACTGAGCGTTTCTCCTGCAGAGTCTTCCACTGGAGTTTATCTATCATCTCTGTAACGCTTTCGCGATTACTAAATGATCCTGTAATGAAGCGTGCTGCTCTCCATTGGATCTTCTCTATCTCTTCGATCAACCCTATCTGGTATGGATCCCACACTGCTGAGCAGTATTCAAGCAGTAGGCAAACAAGCGTACTGTAACCTACTTCCTTTGTTTTCGGATTGCATTTCCTTAGGATTCTTCCAATGAATCTCAGTCTGGCACCTGCTTTACCGACGATCAACTTTATATGATCATTCCATTTTAAATCACTCCTAATGCGTACTCCCAGATAATTTATGGAATTAACTGCTTCCAGTTGCTGACCTGCTATTTTGTAGCTAAATGATAAGGGATCTATTTTTCTATGTATTCGCAGCACATTACACTTGTCTACATTGAGATTCACTTGCCATTCCCTGCACCATGCGTCAACTTGCTGCAGATTCTCCTGCATTTCAGTACAATTTTACGTTGTTACAACCTCTCGATACGCCACAGCATCATCTGCAAAAAGCCTCAGTGAACTTCCGATGTCATCCACCAGGTCATTTATGTATATTGTGAATAGCAATGGTCCTATGACACTCCCCTGCGGCACACCTGAAATCACTCTTACTTCGGAAGACTTCTCTCCATTGAGAATGACATGCTGCGTTCTGTTATCTAGGAACTCCTCAATCCAATCACACAATTGGTCTGATAGTCCATATGCTCTTACTTTGTTCATTAAACGACTGTGGGGAACTGTATCGAACGCCTTGCGGAAGTCAAGAAACACGGTATCTACCTGTGAACCTGTGTCTATGGCCCTCTGAGTCTCGTGGACGAATACCGCGAGCTGGGTTTCACACGACTGTCTTTTTCGAAACGCAGTCTGATTCCTACAGAGTAGATTTCTAGTCTCCAGAAAAGTCATTATACTCGAACACAATACGTGTTTCAAAATTCTACAACTGATCGACGGTAGAGATATAGGTCTATAGTTCTGCACATCTGTTCGACGTCCCTTCTTGAAAACGGGGATGACCTGTGCCCTTTTCCAATCCTTTGGAACGCTACGCTCTTCTAGAGACCTACGGTACACCGCTGCAAGAAGGGGGGCAAGTTCCTTCGCGTACTCTGTAAAATCGAACTGGTATCCCATCAGGTCCAGCGGCCTTTCCTCTTTCAACCGATTTTAATTGTTTCTCTATCCCTCTATCATCTATTTCGATGTCTACCATTTTGTCATCTGTGCGACAATCTAGAGAAGGAACTACAGTGCAGTCTTCCTCTGTGAAACATCTTTGGAAAAAGACATTTAGTATTTCGGCTTTTAGTCTGTCATCCTCTGTTTCAGTACCATTTTGGTCACAGAGTGTCTGGACATTTTGTTTTGATCCATCTACAACTTTGACATAAGACCAAAATTTCTGGGTTTTGGAGGGATTGACCTTGACCAACCACTGGTTGCACCAAGCAGTGGACCGGTCAAGATGGGATTGGTGAAGGTGTTGGGAGCGCTGCCAGGTGGGGGCAAGGGCAAGGAAGGCGGTGTCATCGGCAAACTGGAGAAGGTGGACGGGGGGTGACGGCGGCGACATGTCCGCCGTATATAAAAGGTACAGAAGGGGAGAGAGGATGGAGCTTTGGGGCACACCAGCGGCGGGAAAAAAGGTATAAGAATCCGTGTTATGGATGGTGACATCGGAAGGACGGTGAGAGAGAAAGGAGCCGCTCAGACGGACGTAGTTAATGGGAAGGGCGAAGGTTTGGAGCTTGAAGAGGAGACCGGAATGCCATACGCGGTCATAAGCATGTTCGAGGTCCAGGGAGAGGAAGATTGCAGAGAGACGGGAATTAAGCTGTTCGGAAAGGAGATGAGTGAGGTGAAGGTGAAGGTCGTCGGAAGAGAAAGACGACCGAAAGCCACACTGGGTAATGGGAAGGAGGCAGTGCTGGCGGAGATGCTGGTGGATGCGGCGGGTGAGGATAGATTCCAGGACCTTGCTGAAGACTGAGGTAAGGCTGATGGAATGGTAGGAGGAGACGGTGGACAGCGGTTTACCAGGTTTAAGGAACATCAGGGTACGGGATTTTTTCCACAGGTCAGGGTAGTAACCGGTGGACAGGACTACATTGTAGAGCCTGGCCAGGGTGGAGACGAAAGAGACAGGAGCTTCATGAAGGTGACGATAGGTGACACGACCGTGACCAGGAGTGGTGTTGCGTTTCGCGCGAAGTGTTCCGTGTGTGCAATGTTGTCCAAGTACTGGAAACCAGGTGCGAGGGGAGGGACAGAGGTCTCAGTTCGATCGTGTACATCCGGGAAGAGGGAGTAATCGAACTGGGGATCATCGGGGATAGAAAAGACATTGGAGAGGTAAGAGGCAATGTGATTGGCCTTACTAAGGGTGTCAGGGAAGGGGTGATCATCATGGAGAAGGGGATAGTAGGGGGAGGGTTTAGTTCCGCTAAGGCGACGGAAGGCTGACCAGAACTTGGACGAGTTTATAGGTAGGGTAGCATTTAGATGGATGCATGTCTGTCACCAGTCCCGGCATTTCTTAGCTGCGAGCAAATTTCGAATGTGTCGCTGGACTTGCTGGTGGCGTCAGAGTGTGTCCGGGTCAATTGTGTGGAGGAAGGCACGGTAGAGACGGCGGGATTCACGGAGGAGGAGGATGGCGTGTGGGGGTAAGGTAGGATGGTGTGGGTGGATGGCGACAGTAGGGACGTGGGCCTCCAAGGCCTCAGACAAGGTCTGCTGGAGAAAGGAGGCGGCATGGGTTACATCGTCAGGGTGGTGGTAGGTGAAGGGGTTGCTATCGACCTGGGTGGAGAGGGTATCCCGGTAGGCATTCCAGTTGTCATGGGAATAGTCATGGACGTACTTTGGGGGAGGGTCATTGCAAGGGTCGGGGCGGGGGCGACGACCGTCTGAAACGGTGAGGAGGACAGGAAGATGGTCGCTACCAATAGGCTCCAGGACATCCACCGTTATGTGGCCAAGGAGGTTAGGGGAGGAAAGGATAACATCAGGAGTGGAGTTGGATTCGGGACGGGTGTGCTGGGGGATGGGGATGAGGTCGCCTTGAAGGGAGGAGAGGAACCGATGCCACCGCCGTAACTGGGCGGCAGAACGACTATGGATGTTGAGGTCGGCGGCGATCACGTAGGAGGAGAAGGTACAGTCAATGTGGGAGAAGAAGTCGAAGGAAATAGGGACGTTAGGGCGGACATAGATGGTGGCGCAGGTGACGGTAAGGCCGGGGAAGAAGAGACTAAGGATCAGGTGTTCGGTGGGGTCGGGAAGGAGAGGTTGGAGCCAAACTGGGATCTGGCAGTGGTGACCAATGGCAACTCCGCCACCTGCACTCGGGAGGGGATTATCAGAGCGGTGAAGGAGGTAGGGCGATGTGTGGACGGTGTGGTGGGGTTGGAGGAAAGTTTCATTGAGGAGGAAGGCATCCACGCAGTGGGTGGCAAGGGTGTACAGGAAGAGGTTCTTGTTGGTGGGAAGGGAGCGGATGTTGAAAAGGATACGGTGCTGTCGCGCCATGACAGGGAATTAGACAAGGGTGTCAAGAAGGGAGAAGGTAAAATGGGCCTGGTTGTTGGAGTAGGTGGCATACATTTTTAAGTGGAAAACGGAATGGGCGGCGAGGGAGACCTGTTGGAGGGTGTGAGGGCGCTGGAAAGGGTGGACGTTTTGTAGGACAATGGTGAGGAACCTGATGATGTCCTCAGCATAGGGGGGTGGGGGGGTGGGGGGGTGGGGATGAAGGGCCAGGAGGCGTGGGGGCATTCAGAAGATGGACAGGGATGGTGAGTTCAGGAGTGGTCGAGTGGTCGGAGAGGGTTGGGCTTTACACTTTTGGGAGTAGGTGGGATGGGGGAGATTGCTGGTATTGCAGGAGGGAGGGGATTGAAGGTTAGGGCACTGCCGGAGGAAGTGCACTTCCCTACAATGCGAGCAGGTGGGAGCCTTGCGGCACTCGGCTGTTGGGTGTGCGTTATAGTGCAGACACCTCTGGCAGTGCAGGAACTGAGGAGGGGAATGGGAAGGGTCGACCTTATAGCGCTGGTTGAAGAGGAGGGCACCCTCCTTCAGGAGACGGTCAATGGAGGGGGCGTCCTTGGAGAAAACCCGCATAAGGCAGGTGGAGCCAGCCGAGTTGAAAATTCGGCGGACCGCCCGCACCTCCAGCGTGGGATGCGCCTTGAGCTCCGCCAACACCTCCTCCTCCGTGATCACGTGATCAACGGACTGAGCCGAGTGATCATGGCGGTGAGGGTCGGTGGGCGATGCGGGGGTTGGGGTTGGCGGGTAAGAGATGGAGAAGGAGCAGGGGTGAGGGAAGCGTTGGGGCCAAAACGGGTGATGGGGAGATGGGAGAGGATGTCAGTATGGAGGGTTGGGCTGGGGGAGGAGATGAGAATGGAATCCCGTCTGGGAGTGAGGAGAGAGACGGGGGCACCAGGGAAGTGTTGGCAGAGGAGGAGGGAGAGATTCCGGGCCTCCAGAAGGGAAGGATCGGGACGGGAGAGGAGGTATTTGTATAAAAATGGGTGGAGGAGGAGGAGGAGGAGGAGGAGGTGAAGGGAGCAGGGCCAGGTGGGGAGACATCCATGGCATCCTGGGGGGGGGGCCTTTTTGGGAGCGGAGGAGGTGGTGGTGCCACTAGGGCGTTTAATGGCGGCAGAAGGGTGGGTGGTGACATGAGGGACGGGAGCTATAGGGAGGTGGCAGGAAGGGGCAGGTCCCGGCGTGGGCGCAGCAGTCGGCGCCGGAGATGGTGACGGTGAAGGCGACGGCGATGGCGACGGTGGTGGCGGTGATGGCGAAGGTGATGGGGAGAGTTGAGCATGGGCAGTGGCCCGATGGGCCACCACCCTAGCCGGAGCTGCAGTGACAGGCTGGGGGAGGGGGGGGGGAAGGATCAGAGGGAGAGGAGCGGGAGGAAGAAGCTGGAGAGGGGGCGACAAAGAGCGAGGGCGAAGGGAGAGTGAGAAGAGGAGGGATGGAAAGAAGGGGGTGAGACTGGGCACACCATGTAATGGTGGCAGTGGCGGCGGAGGGGGAAGTATAAACTATGGCTCTGGTGGTAGTGGTGGTAGTGGGGGTGGGGGCTGACATGACGACAGGGATAAACAAAAATGCCCAGGACGAAAAGGAAAGGAAAAAACTGGGGACAGACGAAGACGAAGACGAAGACGGATGAAGACGAAGACGGACGAAGACCAGAGTCCCACGCTGCTGGCGCTGGCGCTGACGCCGACGACGGCTGGCAGGAAAGCCGCAGCTGCTGCTGCTGCCGCGGACAGGGCCAGGGCCGCTGCTGCTGCTGCTGCTGGAGGGCTGGCGGGCTGGCTGAACTGATGCTGCTGCTGGAGGGCTGGCTGGCTGGACCGCTGCTGCTGGAGGGCTGGCCGGCTGCTGCCGGCTAGACCGCTGCTGCTGGCCGGGACCGCTGCTGCAGGCCGGGACCGCTGCTGCTGGCCGGGACTGCTGCTGCCACTGCTGCTGCTGCACGGCTGGACCATTGCTGCTCGGCTGGATCGCAGCTGCTCGGCTGGACTGCTGCTGCTCGGCTGGCTAGCTGGTTGGCTGGCTGGCTGGCTGGGACCTGAAAACTTCTACTCTTACTTGGCCGCCATGGTCTCACTCAGCTATTTTGTGCGCTACCAGTGCTTCTTGCGTTCCGAAATACAAGCTAGTTCTAGGGAACTGTCCAAATATGGCTGGTCTCAACCGCCGGCTGGTGAGGTCATATTTTACCCTGGCATCTGTGAATACTACGTTCTTTAATTTTGCTTTTCTTTCTCGGAAAGCGAGCGACGAACGTGTGCCGGTTTCAATTAAGACTCTAAAGATTACTTGTTCTCTGTTACAGTGTCTCCGGAGTAAAATATTTCTACCAGACGGAGTAGGCGTGAACTGTGAGCGCCACAGCGTAGCAGAGTGTAGTGAGCAGCTGCTAAGTCGCTGTATTACCATCAGTGGGCAGCGTCGTGGCCGAAGACAAGAGGTACAGATATCTTCAAATGAATTCCGTGGAACAAAATTAAGGAAATGTTTGAATATGAGAAACCCGGAGTTGCCGAGGTATTTATTTGCAGCTGTGTCTCCAAGCCCGTATCATGCAGCGTCTGGCCTTGTGCTTAATTTTCACGACGTCATATCTCCTGAACTATGTGTCGTACAGTGATATAATTTTGTAGGCATATTTAGCAGCACATTTGGATACTGTCTGCAACATGACTTGCGAATGGATTCAGTAGCAACGAACTACACTACTGACCATTAAAATTGCTACACTACGAAAATGACGTGCTACAGACGCGAAATTTAACCGACAGGAAGAAGATGCTGTGATATGCAAATGATTAGCTTTTCAGAGCATTCACACGAGGTTGGCGCCGGTGGCGACACCTACAACGTGCTGACATGAGGAAAGTTTCCAACCGATTTCTCATACACAAACAGCAGTTGACCGGCGCTGCCTGGTGAAACGTTGTTGTGAGGCTCCTGTAAGGAGGAGAAATGCGTACCATCACGCTTCCGACGTTGATAAAGGTCGGATTGTAGCCTATCGCGATTGTGGTTTATCGCATCGCGACGATGCTGCTCGCGTTGGTCGAGATCCAATGACTGTTAGCAGAATATGGAATCGGTGGGTTCAAGAGGGTAATAGGGAACGCCGTGCTGGATCCCAACGGCCTCGTATCACTAGCAGTCTAGATGACAGGCATCTTATCCGCATGTTTGTAACGGATCGTGCAGCCACGTCACGATTCCTGAGTCAACAGATGGGGACGTTTTCAAGACAACAACAATCTGCACGAACAGTTCCACGACGTTTGCAGCAGCATGGACTATCAGCCCGGAGACCATGGCTGCGGTTGCCCTTGACGCTGCATCACAGACAGGAGCGCCTGCGATGGTGGACTCAACGACGAACGTGGGTGCACGAATGGCAATACGTCATTTTTTCGGATGAATCCAAGTTCTGTTTACAGCATCATGATGGTTGCATCCATGTTTGGCGACATCGCGGTGAACGCACATTGAAAGCGTGTATTCGTCATCGCCATACTGGCGTATCACCCAGCATGATGGTTTGGAGTGTCACTGGCTACACGTCTCGGTCACCTCGTGTTCGCATTGACAGCACTTTGAACAGTGGAAGTTACATTTCAGATGTGTTACGACCCGTGGCTCTACCCCTCATTCGATCCCTGCGAAACCCTACATTTCAGCAGGATAATGCACGACCGCATGTTGCAGGTCCTGTAGGGGCCTTTCTGAATACAGAAAATGTTCAACTGCTGCCCTGGCCAGCACATTCTCCAGATCTCTCAGCAACTGAAAACGTCTGGTCAATGGTAGCCGAGCAACTGGCTCGTCACAATACGCCAGTCACTACTCTTGATGAACTGTGGTATTGTGTTGAAGCTGCATGGGCAGCTGTAAATGTACACGCCATCCAAGCTCTGTTTGACTCAATGCCCAGACGTATCAAGGCCGTTATTACTCCCAGAGGTGGTTGTTCTCAGGATTTCTCAGGATCTATGCACCCAAATTGCGTGAAAATGTAATCACATGTCAGTTCTGGGTATAATACATTTTTCCAATGAATACCCGTTTATCATTTGCATTTCTTCTTGGTGTAGCAATTTTAATGGCCAGTAGTGTAATAAACTTAAACGTAGTGCACAACGCAGCAGTTTTTCATCCTACTTGCTAGCCGTGATCACTTCTTGCTGGCCGTCTTCATACTCTCCCCGACACAAAGGAGGTTCCTTTTTGCCCACGAGAAATGCGAGCCTCCCAAAAAACTTGTGGGCCACACTACTCGTCTCTTCCGCCACACTTCGCGAACGCTCGGCACCCTGCAGGGCCCACGGGAAATCAATATATAATTGAAAAGGTACCCACCAAAGGTCTTAACTACGTCATGTTGTATCGAGATCTTGCATATATTTAAACACACAGTCAAAAATTGTTAAAATTGTCCGCAGTTACTCACTCCACGCCGGATACGGCTGCTGGCTCTCGCAAGATCTGCTGTGTTGCGATTGTGACGTACGCGCCACAGCTTGTCTTTCTCGTGGGGCTCGGGCTTCTTGTGGTGAAGGAAGCCGGTAACCCGTCCTCCATCACCGGGAAACACACTGGACAGCCACGCCAGGAGGGAAAGAAGTCTAGCCAATGTGCCATTTACGGCCAGGCATCTTTCAAGAAGCTTCGTCCGCCAGTGCCCACGCTCCCCGGTGTTGGCCGCTAGTTAATGTCTCTTCGTTCACTTAACAGTGACTCGTTCACCACGGTCAACACGGCTACACTTAACCTTGGACTGGCGCTGCATTCGGCGACTAGCCAATACGCGCACCATCTTGCATGACAGTAATGTATGAGCGCCAGCTGTTAGGCAGGACGGGAAACAACAGTTTCTGAATTGATAATTCATGTCACAGAAATGGTACCAGGTGGTAATATCACTACTAACGTACGTTATGGCAATGAAATGATAACTACACTCCTGGAAATTGAAATAAGAACACCGTGAATTCATTGTCCCAGGAAGGGGAAACTTTATTGACACATTCCTGGGGTCAGATACATCACATGATCACACTGACAGAACCACAGGCACATAGACAAAGGCAACAGAGCACGCACAATGTCGGCACTAGTACAGTGTATATCTACCTTTCGCAGCAATGCAGGCTGCTATTCTCCCATGGAGACGATCGTAGAGATGCTGGATGTAGTCCTGTGGAACGGCTTGCCATGCCATTTCCACCTGGCGCCTCAGTTGGACCAGCGTTCGTGCTGGACGTGCAGACCGCGTGAGACGACGCTTCATCCAGTCCCAAACATGCTCAATGGGGGACAGATCCGGAGATCTTGCTGGCCAGGGTAGTTGACTTACACCTTCTAGAGCACGTTGGGTGGCACGGGATACATGCGGACGTGCATTGTCCTGTTGGAACAGCAAGTTCCCTTGCCGGTCTAGGAATGGTAGAACGATGGGTTCGATGACGGTTTGGATGTACCGTGCACTATTCAGTGTCCCCTCGACGATCACCAGTGGTGTACGGCCAGTGTAGGAGATCGCTCCCCACACCATGATGCCGGGTGTTGGCCCTGTGTGCCTCGGTCGCATGCAGTCCTGATTGTGGCGCTCACCTGCACGGCGCCAAACACGCATACGACCATTATTGGCACCAAGGCAGAAGCGACTCTCATCGCTGAAGACGACACGTCTCCATTCGTCCCTCCATTCACGCCTGTCGCGACACCACTGGAGGCGGGCTGCACGGTGTTGGGGCGTGAGCGGAAGACGGCCTAACGGTGTGCGGGACCGTAGCCCAGCTTCATGGAGACGGTTGCGAATGGTCCTCGCCGATACCCCAGGAGCAACAGTGTCCCTAATTTGCTGGGAAGTGGCTGTGCGGTCCCCTACGGCACTGCGTAGGATCCTACGGTCTTGGCGTGCATCCGTGCGTCGCTGCGGTCCGGTCCCAAGTCGACGGGCACGTGCACCTTCCGCCGACCACTGGCGACAACATCGATGTACTGTGGAGACCTCACGCCCCACGTGTTGAGCAATTCGGCGGTACGTCCATCCGGCCTCCCGCATGCCCACTATACGCCCTCGCTCAAAGTCCGTCAACTGCACATACGGTTCACGTCCACGCTGTCGCGGCATGCTACCAGTGTTAAAGACTGCGATGGAGCTCCGTATGCCACGGCAAACTGGCTGACACTGACGGCGGCGGTGCACAAATGCTGCGCCGCTAGCGCCATTCGACGGCCAACACCGCGGTTCCTGGTGTGTCCGCTGTGCCGTGCGTGTGATCATTGCTTGTACAGCCCTCTCGCAGTGTCCGGAGCAAGTATGGTGGGTCTGACACACCGGTGTCAATGTGTTCTTTTTTCCATTTCCGGGAGTGTATATGCTAGTTGGTGATATGGAATCAATACAGGAAGATGGGTCAACATAGAAGCTTAACAATGACAGAAATAAACTATTACGTTTGGATATGTCCATGACTACATCATAAATGAGGTTACCAGATATGCTGGAATACCAACGGTGACTGTCCAACATGTCTCCGAAGAATGATGTATCTGTTGCCGCCAGATTTTTTATTTCCATTGTAAACTGGATTTGTCTGTAGAACAAATGCAGAGTGTTTAAAAATTCTTGTAATTTACCTTCACCATTGGGCCACGCTACAAACGTGTTGACTGTCATCCTCGTCGAATTAAGGCCATTAATTTAGTGCCATATTATGTTTATGCCTGCTTTCTATTAGTTGGAGTAATACGAATGTCCAGAGATTTTGAGTGTTAGGGTGGATTGCTGGGATCTGCGCTGGTGAGGGAGGACAGGGATGTTCCGCTGGCTTCCGTGGCGTAATAGCAGCACGGACACGCTAAAAAACTGTAGGAGGGCCCAAGACCACATTCATGTGCAGCCTACGTGACTCGTAGATAGTGCGCCGATGGAGAAACAGATCATTCCACCAAATTTTTAAAAGAGGAATTTCATTGGCTCCTCAGATCCCTAGGGAGAGGCTTCTAGAAGATTCTTGTAGTTTTCTAAAGTGTATTCCAAAGCGCTATTCTCGGAATCTCATTGACCTATACCGTCGCGAAGAAAAGTGTGACGCAGGATTGATCTCAGAGGAATGCTAAGAAACGCGGGCAAAGTGCTCTCTTGGTCGTTGGAATGTGGACAGGTAGCCTTGTAGGCGGAGGAAGACAGTCGTGAAAGCTTTGTGGGCGCTGAAAGTGCAGTCAGATATTTGTGTAATTGTGTGAAGTTCAGTCAAATTGCGTTAGGAAGTTATAGAGATTATGAAGAATAGTTTCTCTGCTGCGTATGGGCAAGTAAAAGCTGGGAGTAAATTCGGTGTTGAGGTTCTCAGATAAATTTTCGGTGCTGCACTTATAATATTCTTGTGAGATGCGGTAGATCAGAGATGGAAGACCGCAGATGTTGCTGCCGTGCGGAGCTGCTCCCACCTGCACGCTGAAATGGTAAGAAGCAGGTAAATGTAAACGTGGTTAGCGATGAATTGCGGCCCCTGCAGTTGTTGATAGCTTCATCAGTATTTCATCTTTCCTCTTTTGGACAATAGCTAAATTATGAGGCTATCACTTAACACTTCCGGGCTGAGCAGCCGTGGTCCATACATAAGACTCTCCCCTGACGTTTCGCATTCGACTGCGGAAGGCATCCTCCAAGGACAATCGGCGAACTGCCTCGGAGGATGCCTTCCGCATTCGAAGACGAAACGTAAGGGGAGAGTCTTATCTATGGACCACGGCATCTCAGCCCGGAAGTGTTAAGAGAGGACAACACCTGCCGTGAAACCCTTCTTTCTATGATCAAATTATGAGGCTATTTAGAATCATTGTATCAGTTCACGTGAGTGTCCGGTTTGTTCTTTTACAATGACTGGTTTCGGAAAGGGTCCATCCTGTTATTAACTATCTAAGTTTTTTATCAACAGCACTTTTAAGCTACCTCTCTCCATTTGTCTTGTACGTGCTCTGTGGCTATCTTTGCTAAAGTTTCAGTGTCTGCTATGTTTACCACAGATTTCTTTTATGGAAAATGTCTTGTACTTGGATGATTGACATCCCCTCAAGTGTAGTATTCGTTTCACCATTGCACAGAGCACTCCCCACTCTGATCTTCCTCCCACTTAGGTTTCACTCAGTTGCGAATGCGTATGGGATAATTAGGTAAACTAGGTTTCTATTCTTTTGCTTTAAAATTCTATGTGATTTGGTGAAGACAGTGCTAATAAATGTTGCAGTATTTTGCAATGCCTCTTTAAGATTACCCGTTTCCCTCTTTGACATGTAGCTGTGCTGGGAAGTACAATTCGCACCGCGGAGTGGCCGCGCGGTTTGAGACGCCGTGTCACGGATTGCGCGGCCCCTCCCGCCGGAGGTTCGAGTCCTCCCTCGGGCATGGGCGCGTGTGTTGTTCTTAGCATAAGTTAGGGTAAGTTAGTTTAAGTAGTGTGTAAGACTAGGGACCGATGACCTCAGCAGTTTAGTCCTTTAGGAATTCACACTCATTTCAACATTTTTGGTAGTACAAATCAGAAAGGTACCAGCTGCTTGCAAAGATCTAATAGTCGACATCCTAAATATGTACCTTGTTATTAGTACCTTGGGTCGTGTTAGATATGATCTCTCTCTTCAATTCACGGCTTAAATGATTAGTTTCTCTGTGGATATTGCACTTATGGTTGACGAACGATTCAAAATTATATCAGAACGGTTGGGTTATCGGTATGGGAAGACACAGATAGACTCGTATAGGCCAGGAACGATCAGCTATTAATAGTTCACACGTATTGTCGTTTACAATCGCCGGACATATCCAACGAACTGCACTATTATTAACCATAATAAATCAACAAGTACCTTTCACAAGGCTAGAGTTGATGTTAGACGATGCTAGGGTGATGTCTGGTGAGGGTGACATTTCGTCCACTGAGCTAACTCCTTGGCCTGTGGCTGCTTCAGGAATGGCTAGGATATCGATCAGGCAGCAACTAGACTACTGATGCGGAATATTTTCAAATCCACCGGGCATCCGTTTCCGATCGTTAATTCTTGCGACTCTGTTCAGAATCGTGTAATGCAGGCAAAATTCCTCGCCTACAGTTGTAGGAGGACTAAAATTCGCTACTGTCTTCGCTCCACTAAGAGAGTAATAATACTTCCGTGATCTTACCACACAGCTTGATTACAGACGAAGGCGGAAGCTCTGTTTCGGGAATTTTCGGCAATCAGATCTGTGAATATTATAGCTCGTTGGGAATATTAAAGAATATATTGTTCCGGAATTATCGTTTTCGGGTATTAATTTTGGATGATATCCGTTGACTGCATCCTGTCGTCTGCATAATACATCGCTCGGCGTCGGGCGAACAAATCCGGCAGGACGAGCTCGTGTCGACGTCATGTCCGACGCGTTGTTAATCTGGGAGAGTATTTTCACTCTGCGAGCGCCGCCTGTCGGCGCTGGGGACGGCCACTCAACTGCGAAACGCACCAGAAAAAACGTGCGCTGTCGGGCTAAACAGCGACGCGCGAGCTGACGGGCTCGGATTGCGCCGAGATGCGACAACAGCCACGAACGATTGCACGCGGTTTTGTGAGTTTCCACCGGCTGATAATTAAGTTGCGTAGCAGCATTCTGCCGTACGAGAACGGTCAAAAATCCTTCAAATGCTAGTGGCAATGACAACTGTGAGGAGACGAATTTACTGCATGACTGATACAAACAACTGGCTGCTGTATTCGTTCGTTATTTTGTCGATGTCCGGGAGAATATTAATGATTCTCAAAGAAAGACTTCAGGATATTATCTTAATTTTAAAATTCTCGTATTGAAGGAAATTGTTATTGTTAGGGTCTTTTGAACTCTTGAAATATATTATTTTATATCAAATACTCAGCTAGATACTTGGTAGATATTATTCCATAAAACGATTCATGGAAAGAGATGAAGTAGAGGTCTTGGATGAGGTGACTTCTACGGTGGCTGTCGGAGGAGTCATTCTTCAGGTCTGTGAGGATGGTATCCGGTTCTCCCACCCGGGCGGTGTGGGTTCAGTAAATTAGCAGGGGACTGTACATAGCAGTCGGAGGTGGAGGTGGCTACAACACGACAGACAACTTTGGGGAAAACTATTGTTCCAACAAGGTACAGCAGATACAAAACGCGCTCTAATCCGCTGCCGTAGCTTGGCTTCGACCCACGTGTCTTAGTATCGGTGTAGCGACGGCAAATGTCCCTGATGGTTACGCACGCTGCTGGTAGCCAGCTGGCGCGTGGACTCTTTGCAAAAACTGAAGCGTGCCATCGAGTCTAAGCGCCCAGGAATGCTGACGGATGGGATCATTATGTTGCAGGATAACGCCCGTCTACAAGTTCCTACCACGTAGAAATTTCGCAGGGAAGCCCTTACACATCCCCCATATAGTCCAGATTTCTCTCCATTCTATTTCCCTATTCTCGGAGTCGTGGCCGTTGATTTGTTTCGGATGAAGAGGTGCGCGCCTGGATACAATCGTGGTTCCATAGGCAACCACAGACGTTTGACTTTTTGTCAACAGTAACGCAGCGTTTGACGACACTGTTCATTATACACGATAAAGACACGAAGTCGTCTTTCTTAATTTCAACCACAATGAATGGGTCCTTTTGCATGATCCCATTCCTGGGCGTTTAGACTCGATGGCACGCTTCAGTTTTTGCACTCCAGCAGCCCATTTTGCTGGAGTGTACATACCCCGTGTCTTTCTTTTCAGTTTCTCAATAACTCAAAATCCCTGTTACATACCAGGAATATGTGACCAGGGAGGAGAAATTTGTGTTCAACATTGTAACATTTTTTATCTAGGAGGTACAGTCACAGACCTAGGATAATATGGTTTTTATTTCGTCCAAAATACGAATCAGAATAGACGATGAGCCTTCGATGACATTCATCCTTCACCATGTCTAAAGATTTTAAAACGCAGCTAGCTACTTCATAGGTCCCACTAGGTGCAACATTCTCGGAGCAGACGCACATCACATCCTTCTCATCACTACAATGGTGAATAAAGAAATTATATATCCAAAGTTCTCTCTTATAAAAAACTGTTTCTGTCGAAATACATGGTGTTGGCAGTGCTTGTTGTAAGTCCATGCACAAAACGAGTGCATCACTACCACCCTGTTTTGACTCATTTGAGTCACTTTTCAGACCACTTATATGCAGCTTCAACTTTCTCAAGGTGTAGTTTGATGTCTGTAGATTCGGTGTTATTACGTGCCTTAGCAGAGTCACGAATACGACACGTATCACTCGACAGCAATTTAAAACCAATATTATATTCCGTGTTGAAAATGGTTTGATACATATGTAGTTTCGCTGGGACTTTATCTGTATTTTTAAAATCTTCACAGAACAAACTATACATTCCAGCAATCGAGTGAACAGAGGTTATGTAGCGCTTGTTCGGATTCTGCGTTCTACTATAACATTTCGATGAGATTTCTAATCTTATTTCTACTCTCGTTATCAATGGCATGCGGTCTGTTAGAATGCTTGCCTCTTCAATCCTGTCTGGGGGTATGTACAGATATATTTGTTGTAGATTCATGACAGTGTCCATTCTTCATTGCTACAGAGAGTCCCCAAAAGTTTAACAGAAATGGCATGAACAGCTAAAAACGCATCCCTACAAACTTCAACCTCAGTAACTGGAATGTCACGAATAAAATACCTGAAAGAAACCTTCCTCTTCTTTGGACACACTTCTTTGCACGTATTAGGCAGAAATAACTCAAATACATATGTATTTTGCTTATTATAATCTCCTAACCGATAAAATTCAATAAATATCATGTACTGTTGCATTTTCTTCGTGAGTAACATTAATCTTGGAAACATATGAACAACATTTGGAAAACGCTTTCTGATTGGCTTTCCGAAAACAAGTCAAGCAATGAGACGAGTCGACTCATGAGACACAGAGATACTGTTGGCATGGGCCTCTTTTCCGCTGGGAATGTGTTAGTCCTGAATAACAGCAAATATAATATGCTCTCTTTAAAGGAACGGGCACATATCACTGTGCTAGAAGTTCCCACCTAGGATACTAGAGGGTATCGCCTGTCTTCCTGTACCAAAATCACAAAATCGTTGCGCAGGTTGCATGTGCCCCTTTTCCACTGGGTCCCTCAATTACACTCCTGGAAATGGAAAAAAGAACACATTGACACCGGTGTGTCAGACCCACCATACTTGCTCCGGACACTGCGAGAGGGTTGTACAAGCAATGATCACACGCACGGCACAGCGGACACACCAGGAACCGCGGTGTTGGCCGTCGAATGGCGCTAGCTGCGCAGCATTTGTGCACCGCCGCCGTCAGTGTCAGCCAGTTTGCCGTGGCATACGGAGCTCTATCGCAGTCTTTAACACTGGTAGCATGCCGCGACAGCGTGGACGTGAACCGTATGTGCAGTTGACGGACTTTGAGCGAGGGCGTACAGTGGGCATGCGGGAGGCCGGGTGGACGTACCGCTGAATTGCTCAACACGTGGGGCGTGAGGTCTCCACAGTACATCGATGTTGTCGCCAGTGGTCGGCGGAAGGTGCACGTGCCCGTCGACCTGGGACCGGACCGCAGCGACGCACGGATGCACGCCAAGACCGTAGGATCCTACGCAGTGCCGTAGGGGACCGCACCGCCACTTTCCAGCAAATTAGGGACACTGTTGCTCCTGGGGTATCGGCGAGGACCATTCGTAACCGTCTCCATGAAGCTGGGCTACGGTCCCGCACACCGTTAGACCGTCTTCCGCTCACGCCCCAACATCGTGCAGCCCGCCTCCAGTGGTGTCGCGACAGGCGTGAATGGAGGGACCAATTGAGACGTGTCGTCTTCAGCGATGAGAGTCGCTTCTGCCTTGGTGCCAATGATGGTCGTATGCGTGTTTGACGCCGTGCAGGTGAGCGCCACAATCAGGACTGCATACGACCGAGGCACACAGGGCCAACACCCGGCATCATGGTGTGGGGAGCGATCTCCTACACTGGCCGTACACCACTGGTGATCGTCGAGGGGACACTGAATAGTGCACGGTACATCCAAACCGTCATCGAACCCATCGTTCTACCATTCCTAGACCGGCAAGGGAACTTGCTGTTCCAACAGGACAATGCACGTCCGCATGTATCCCGTGCCACCCAACGTGCTCTAGAAGGTGTAAGTCAACTACCCTGGCCAGCAAGATCTCCGGATCTGTCCCCCATTGAGCATGTTTGGGACTGGATGAAGCGTCGTCTCACGCGGTCTGCACGTCCAGCACGAACGCTGGTCCAACTGAGGCGCCAGGTGGAAATGGCATGGCAAGCCGTTCCACAGGACTGCATCCAGCATCTCTACGATCGTCTCCACGGGAGAATAGCAGCCTGCATTGCTGCGAAAGGTGGATATACACTGTACTAGTGCCGACATTGTGCATGCTCTGTTGCCTGTGTCTATGTGCCTGTGGTTCTGTCAGTGTGATCATGTGATGTATCTGACCCCAGGAATGTGTCAATAAAGTTTCCCCTTCCTGGGACAATGAATTCACGGTGTTCTTATTTCAATTTCCAGGAGTGTATTATGATAACCTTTGAAACGACAATCGGTTTACTGCCTTGTTTTCCGTTTCCATCGCTTTCATTTGGCTGCCACAAGCATAACTTCGGATTTATTTGCTCTGAAGGTGAAACCGATTGCTGTTTATGCGGAATTTCGTGAGTTCATACCCAAATAAGGAAACACGTTACATGGGCAAGAAGAAAAAATAGCTTCCAATCTTGTAGTTCACGTGGGTCGAGTGCTGGTTAGTTTGAAAAACGAAAAAAAAAGTCTTTGAGAAACTGAAAAAAAAAACAGAATATGTCACTTTCTTACAGAGATTGCAGGCGGAACAACGCACAAAAATATCCCTATAGATTGGAGGACGAGGAGCAAACTTGCAACTATCAAAGCAAACGGAATTGGCGGTCTGCCTGCCGTTGCTCATAATCTGCACATTAGCTTCAGTGAAGTAGTGAGTGCGTCTTGAATAAGTCAACCTATCGTTTTACGTGCAGACAACTTCTTTTCGTATCACTGACCACTTCAGCGGCAGACTGCAGATTGCAGGAAATGCATGGAACTCTGTCGTTCGCTTCTGATTTGACATCAGAAAAATATGTTCTTTCTTCGAAGAATTCCCTATTTAGGAGATTCTACATTTATAAGTCATGGAATGTAGGCATATGCACTGTATAGTCGCTAACACTCCGCTCTGGCTGATGCAGACAGGGGCACTGGGGTTTAAACGTTCGGTTTGGAGTTATTGAAAACTATGTGACTGATTGGTCCTTACTTCTTTGAAAAAGCTGTAAAAGGTAAGAGATACTCAGAATTTCTTACCGATGCGCTGACAGCTGTCCCAGATGAAATAATACTTGAAATACGTAGATGTATGTGCCAACAAATCGATTTTTCACGTTCGTGTGTAGAATGCTTGCGACTGGCGATATACCATCAGATTTTCGGAAAAAATATCATCCACACAATTCCCATGATTGCAAGAGCGAGATTTATCGCATAATCAACCTAGTTACTGATAAAAATAGTACACAGATGAATAGAAAACAAAATTGAAGATCTATTGGGTGACGATCAGTTTGGCTTTAGGTAAGGCACCAGAGGAGCAATTTTGACGTTGCGGTTGACAATGGAAGCATGACTGAAGAAAAACCAAACAACGTTCGTAGGATTTGTCGACTTGAAAAATGCGTTCGACAAAGTAAAATGTTGCAAGATGTTCGAAATCCTGGGAAAAATAGAGGTTAACTGTAGGGAAAGACAGATAACTTATGGTATGTACAAGAACCAACAGGGAACAATAAGAGTGAAGACTAAGTACGAAGTGTAAGGATTAAAACGGATGTAAGACAGGGATACAATGTTTCGACCCTACTGTTCAATCTACACCGCGAAGAAGCAATGATGGAAACAAAAAAAATGTTCGTGAGTGAGATTGAAACTAATGGTGAAAGGGTAAGAACAACAGGATTCGCTGATGATATTTGTTTCCCCAGTGAAAAAGAAGAAGAGTTACAGGATCTGTAAACAGAATGATCAGTGTGTTGAGTAGAAAATGTGGATTGAAAATAAATCGAAGTAAGTCGAAAGTAATGAGAAGTAGCAGAAATGAGAACAGCGAGAAACTGCTGAAAGATATGAACTGGAAGGATGTTTATAGTGCTCATGAAATGAATGAAAAATATAACACATTCATGAACAATGTCAGTACCATGTTCGAAAACTTTTTTCCTCTAAAAGTTACTCAAATTAAACAGAAGTATATAATGAAGCCATGGATTACACAAGGAATAAAAATTTCCTGTAAGACATAAAGGAAAATGTATCTGTCGACCAATAATAGCTCCAATGCTGACGATTTAGCTAAATACAAGGATTACTGTAAAACATTAAAAAAAGTAATTCAGATATCTAAACAAATGCACTACGAGAAGAAGATAGCAATGTCAGGGAACAAAATAAAAACAATATGGGATATAGTGAAAGAGGAGACTGGTAGAACCAGAAAGGAACAGGACCAAATAGCACTAAGGGTAGATGACACATTAGTAACTGATGGGCATAGTGTGGCACATCTATTTAACAAGTACTTTATATCCGTTACTGATAGAGTGGGATTGTCAGGTTCAGTAAATAATGCCCTTGAATATCTGAAACTAGCCTTTACAGATAGCTTCAGGTGCATGAAAATGTCACTC
This sequence comes from Schistocerca americana, assembly GCF_021461395.2. Classification (NCBI taxonomy): domain Eukaryota; kingdom Metazoa; phylum Arthropoda; class Insecta; order Orthoptera; family Acrididae; genus Schistocerca; species Schistocerca americana. The sequence continues at coordinate 436,641,258 of NC_060124.1, read as the reverse complement.
ATTAACTTCCATAATAAAATATTTAAAAACAAAGCATTCTAGTGGTTACGATGAAATATCAACAAAGTTAATTAAGGCATGTTCTTGTGAGTTTAGTATAGTTCTAAGTTACTTGTGTAACCAGTCAATTATAACTGGGACATTTCCTGACTGGCTAAAATATGCAGATTTTAAGCCTTTATTCAAGAAAGGGGATAAAGAGATACCATCAAACTACAGACCGATTTCACTTTTGCCAGCATTCTCAAAATTTTAGAAAATGTAGTGTACAGGCAGCTTCTCAACCATCTGACCACAAATAACATATTATCAAGAACACAATTTGGATTTCTGAAAGGTTCTGATATCGAGACGGTTATTTACACCTACAGTGAAAATGTACTTATTCATTAAATAACAAGTTACAAGCAGCAGGTATTTTCTGTGATTTGTCAAAGGCCCTCGATTGTGTTAACCACAACATCCTTTTAAGTAAATTAGAATTCTATGGTGTCACGGGCAGTGCTGCAAAATGGTTCAAGTCATACCTCGCTAACAGGAAACAAAGGGTGTCAGTGCAAGGGACTAGTGAATTAAGTCATCAGTCATCATCAGAATGGGAAGAAATTACATGTGGTGTCCCACAAGGATCCATCTTAGGGCCATTGCTTTTTCTTGTGTACATTAATGATCTCTCATCAGTTACACTGCCAGAAGCAGAGTTCATTTTGTTTGAAGATGACACAAGTACTGCAATAAATAGTATGTCGAGTGTAGTTCTAGAAAGATCTGCTAACGATATTTTCATGGATATTAATAAATGGTTTAAAGCCAACTCACTGACTTTAAACTTCGAAAAGACTCACTATATGCAATTCAGAACCTGTGAGAGGTTTCCACCCAGCATATGCATAAAGTATGAAGAAGAGCAGATAGAAGAGATCGACAGTCTTAAATTCCTGGGATTACAACTTGATAGTAAATTCAGTTGGGAGGAGCACACCACAGAACTCCAGAAACACCTTCACAAATCTGTATTTGCAATTCGAGTGTTAGCAGACATAGGCGACATAAAAATTAAAAAGCTTGCATACTTTGCCTACTTTCATTCTATAATGTCATATGGTATAATATTTTGGGGTAACTCTTCAAGTCAAACAAAAGTTTTCAGAGTCCAAAAGCGTGTAACACGTATTATTTGTGGAGTAAATTCACGGACGTCCTGTAGAAACCTGTTCAAAGAACTCGGTATACTAACTACTGCCTCTCAGTATGTTTACTCCTTAATGAAATTTGTCCTAAATAATATATCTCTTTTTCCAACAAACAGCTCAGTTCATACATACAATACCAGAAACAAAAATGATCTGCACAAGGACTTAAAAGCACTTACTTTAATTCAAAAAGGGGTCCACTACTCAGGAACACTCATCTTCAATAATTTGCCAGCAAACATAAAAAATTTAGTACAAATAAGGATCAGTTTAAAAGGAGCCTGAAAGAGTTACTAGTGGCCAACTCCTTCTACTCCATTGACGAATTTTTTAATAGAAACAAATGATGTATTGTATACATTCATACTATTAGTATTGTTATTTCAGCTTTAAAAAAATTGACATGTTGCACATCCACGAGGATCTCCTCATCACGGATCTATGGAACGAAAAACTAATCTAATCTAATCTTCGTGAAAGCTTTATGACATGGTTCGAAAGACAATAAAAAAGCTATACCGAATCATTCGTCGCCCGAGACAGGAAAAATCTACATCAGTTGCCAGCCTGTGGCGGTGTAATGTCAAAATTATGGTCGAGTAAAAGGTGGGAGCGAGAATGAAAAAATCTCCTGTAATAGCACAAAAAAGATGAGTATGTCCTGAGCAAAGTCAGGGATGTAAAAAAGGCAACTAGCTTTTCCGACTCATCTGGCAGCTTCAGAGACATTTAAGTCAAAACTACATGACATATTAGCGCTTTTTCACAAGTTAATCCTACTTCCTCACTAAAGTGAGCTCCCTTACCTCCAAGGTTTTGGCGCACCTGGATCTCGTACCCAAAATCCATAAGATTCGCCGGCCGCTGCAAGAAATATGTTAAATCATATGACTGAATAGCATACGTTTTTCTGGCGAGACAAAATTTCTGGGGGTGGACAGGAACTTTCGCGGGACGCTGAAACATTTTTTTTCTTTCGGGGGGGGGGGGGGTATATTTTCCCCGATGAGGTCATTTCTGTAGTGACTTAGCAAGACAGCCAAGCCACTCGGAGGTAGCCGAAAGGCACGCGTTTAGCTCACGCAGACTGGCGTGAGGTCTGGAACAGTTAAGGGAATTAATAGTAGCAAATAAAGTACGTAGTTGATGTAATACTTAACTTTAATCCATAATTGGAGAACATCGCTCTTGTTTAGACATTATTACAATCTGAATATAAACTGGTAATGGCGCCTTGCTAGGTCGTAGCAAATGACGTAGCTGAAGGCTAAGCTAACTATCGTCTCGGCAAATGAGAGCGTATGTGTCAGTGCAGCATCGCTAGCAAAGTCTGCTGTACAACTGGGGCGAGTGCTAGTAAGTCTCTCTAGACCTGCCGTGTGGTGGCGCTCGGTCTGCAATCACTGACAGTGGTGACACGCGGGTCCGACGTATACTACCGGACCGCTAGAAACGTAGGTTTGCCTTTTCTTAATCTTTCTTCTAAGATAAGTCGTAAGGTTAGTATTGCCTTACGTGTTCCAACATTTCTACGGAATCCAAACTGATCCTCCCCGAGGTCCGCTTCTACCAGTTTTTCCATTCGTCTGTAAAGAATTCGCGTTAGTATTTTGCAGCTGTGACTTATTAAACTGATAGTTCGGTAATTTTCAAATCTGTCAACACCTGCTTTCTTTGGGATTGGAATTATTATATTCTTCTTGAAGTTTGAGGGTATTTCGCCTATCTCATACATCTTGCTCACCAGATGGTAGAGTTCTGTCATGACTGGCTCTCCCAAGGCCATCAGTAGTTCCAATGGAATGTTGTCTACTCCCGGGGCCTTGTTTCGACTCAGGTCTTTCAGTGCTCTGTCAAACTCTTCACGCCGTATCTTATCTCCCATTTCGTCTTCATCTACATCCTCTTCCATTTCCATAATATTGTCCTCAAGTACATCGCCCTTGAATAAACCCTCTATATACTCCTTCCACCTTTCTGCCTTCCCTACAGAAGAATGCTGAAGATAAGGTGGGTAGATCACGTAACTAATGAGGAGGTATTGAATAGGATTGGGGAGAAGAGAAGATTGTGGCACAACTTGACTAGAAGAAGGGATCGGTTGGTAGGACATGTTCTGAGGCATCAAGGGATCACCAATTTAGTATTGGAGGGCAGCGTGGAGGGTAAAAATCGTAGAGGGAGACCGAGAGATGAATACACTAAACAGATTCAGAAGGATGTAGGTTGCAGTAGGTACTGGGATATGAAGAAGCTTGCACAGGATAGAGTAGCATGGAGAGCTGCATCAAACCAGTCTCAGGACTGAAGACCACAACAACAAGAACCCATATCTCTGTAATTAACATAGCTATGAAAGGAGATAGTACATAATTTAGTGAGGTTTTTTCAAAATCCATTTGGATGAAAACAGTATTATGACGTCTTACCGTTCAGGAAACATTTGAGGTGAACAGTTTCGCTGGGTAAACTTTTAGGTGTAATTAGTTTGTTTGCTTTATGCCCACACATTTGACTTCCGAAACTCACAAAATTTTTGGGTGTGCAACGTTTCATACGTTATAAAATTTGTGGCTCGTTGTTTATCGTAACCCGATAACAATGAGTTTAACAAATTTCTCCTAACGCTTACGTATTTGTTTGGTGTGACACTTCTTACACGAAAATCAATTTGCGTGTTCTGTTGCGAGGTAAAACGAAAGAAAGGAAGAAGCTATAACTACCTGAGCTTGGATTCCGTAATTAATATAAATAGGCTGGTGAACAATACTGTGAAACACAAGGAAAATATCCCAAACTCTTCAAATTGATTTAAAATTATTTTAAAACACGGAGATGCGTGTGCTCTACAATCCTTCAAAGTCAGTTATCCATACGACTCTGCACATGTGAGGAATCAATGTTCGAAGGTTGACGAACTACAGAGCACAGAAACGCCAACAACTGAAGCAACAGCAACATGTAACAGACAATTATGTGCAACAGACGTATATGACCAGCAGGTTCACACAAGAGATTGTTAAAGGAGGTGCTACACGGCAATGAGATAAACTTTTGCTTGAGACAATGTATGTTAGCAATTTTAGTTTCTGCGTTTCCATACGTTCATATCTTATTCGTCTTCAAAGTGTAAATATGGAGTTTCAGTATACGCGTTAAAGGTAAGCGGAACGGAACAGCATCCACTCTTGACAAGACCACACATTTTCAGCTGGCCCAATCAAGGTATATCAACAATACCCGTCGGCAGCTGACGGTTTCAAGTAATTATCATTCGTAAATTCTGCAAACACACATAGGGTCGCCCGCCAGATGCCCTAGCTTCGCTTAAGAATGTCCACGTTGTGAAGAGCCTGGAACATAACACTAAACGTGCAGGTAACTGAGGGACCCGTGCAGACAGAGGAGTGCAGCGTAGACAGAAAGCGCCAAGAATCCGCACAGGGATGCGTGTGAAACTAAAGAATAGTCTAAGAAGTGAACTTGCTTAAAAAGGTGTTTGTTCTTCAGTAACGAGGTAGCTTATAAATCACGATCACCGGCATATTCTTAGACAAAACAGAAACATAGCACTGTCCAGGCCTCATGCATAGATAGCCGTTACAAAGAAGTTTTGTGCGGCTGCTGTCCAGGCCTCACGCATAGGTAACCGTTACAAAGAAGTGTTGCGAGGCTGCTTTCACAGCATCTAAGAAATGCAGAAAAACGTCGGAATAATATGCGACCAACGCTGGGAACAGCCTTGGCCGTGAAATCCTGAGAAAGACGCCGACTCGCGAGTCGCACGCACGAGCCCATGCAAGATAGAACATTTCAATCCTGCACTATGAAGCGTGGTCATGGCGCGGCGATCAGTCAATTTGCGGCGCTGCAGATTTAGTCCGCCATTGACGACGCCGAGGGGAGAAAAAAAATCAACTAGTTGGTGAACTTAGATATTGATGAGGAGTTAGGAAGGCACCGGGAAAGCAAGAAGACAAGGACGTTCTTCCATCCACCGCTTACATCCGCCTCTCGACACCAGCGCAGAGCCCGACCTGTGACTCGCCGTAAGGCCGCGCGCTACCGACGACTACTGCCGACTCACGACCGCTGCTACGAGGCGACAAGCCGTACCGACCCAGCGTCTGCCGCCACCGTTACCGCACGACGGATGACTGAGAAGAATGATCAGATGATGCATTCCCCTTCTCCTCTCTCTTAATAACTGCGTCACGTCCGCGCCCAGTCAAACCGACCATGAGATTTTTATTTTTTATTTTATTTATTTATTCATTTAGTCTTCTCTTTTTATTCACCTAAACAATCTGTTCCGTTCGCTTATCAATCTCTTAATCACGTGACCTTTTGCTTTTTGATTACACTTTGTTATCGATGTCACTTAATTATTGGCGCCCAATGTGGGGGCCCAACGTAAATCTGTCTCATTAGAAATTTGTATCCTATGTGATATCACAGAGAATTTTGAGCGATTCGTCATATTTTGGCGTTCCAGATAGAGCTTCGATTTGATTTCATTCTTACGTTTTTGGTAGTGTCAGAACTTTTAACTCTTCAGATACGACTCAGGAAGGACTGACTTCCCATTCATTTATTAGAATGTGCTTTCCTCTTTGTGTCTGAAGCCAGGAGCCTAGATAGTGTTTTTGTGTGGGCTGAATGTGATACAAATGCGCTGAATAAAGTAGACATAGCCATAGCTAGTGTGTTTAGTTTTAGTTCCCACAGTCTTCTCTTTATTTCCTGCAGTTTCAGAACATGTAGTCCATTGTTGCGATTATTCTATTTTACGTTTCCACTGCTCTGTTTGCTGCTACCAGCGTTGCTGTCAACGTCGAATTGTCTGTGCCAATTTGTCCTGCGTAATACTTTTTGTCTGTGGTCACGCATTCTATGCAGCTGAGGTTGGGAGATTGAATGATACTGAAACCGAAAGGCAAATGGAGGAGATTTCGGAAGCGAGTGACGAAACGGTAGGCACATTGTGGGGAGCACCCAAAATCTGAACACGCTAGAAACCGACAGGCCAATTGAGGAAAGTTTGGGGGTACGCGAGGAAACATAAGAAACTTCTGTGAGGGATACGTATAGTCCAGTGGATCGAATTCTCGCGATATTAGACACCCACATATCTCAGTTAACCGACATGAGGGAGGAGCATAAAACACAATATGAAAAACTGGAAGCTGGGTCAAAGCTTTGTAATACGAAGATTGATGGCAGATCGCTGAAGATAGGCGCAAATTACTTACCGAAACAAAAAACATACGGACGGTGCACAGCACAGCCTGAACGGGGTGAGACAAGCATCCGAAACTAGGGATGAGAACCTAGAAACGTGAATAAGCACGAGGGTGATTGATGTCTCCGTGCGTATAGATGAGAAAAGTAAGTAGCCCAAGGAAACAGAAGCAAGAGCGTCAGTTTCCGTGCAAGAAATGCCTTCAATACGACAAGGTAATGCCCTCGTAAGCAAGTCATAACCAACTAATATGCAGGCCGCATATCCAATGCACGGGGTGGACGTACCACTGCCCAAGTTCGGCCGAACGTCCAGTATCCAGCCAATCGTATACCTAAGGAATTTAGACTCATTCTCCGTGCTAAAGGAGTAGCGGAATGTAATGATTTACTTCTTGCGCGGCTTAGTCTCGAGCAGGAGGAGGTTGCCTGGTTTGACGTAATAATTTGCGAGAACAATAGTTACAAGGATTTCTGCACCAGGTATCTGGAACGTACTGGAACCTGACCGCATAGGCATTTGCAGAGATGAGCTCACTTCTGGGACCGTATGCACCACAGTTACGCCTCTCCCTGGCAACATAGGCGGCTCATTTCGTCATTACTAGGACCACAAAACGGCACTTAAGGAATTGTTTAGCGTGATGCGCTCAAATTTTTCTGGTCATATACAATAGACACTCGTCGGGGCACTGTCGAGAGAACATTTCCTCGCCATTTTTAGGTATTTGGACGACGTCGAAGAGTACGAGAAACAAAGGATGATACACGCTAGAGCAATGAGGACAGAAAACATATGCTTGTTTCTGCAGCGCAATGACAGACGGACGAAGGAGAGAATAAGGAAATAAATGAGAATGTTACAGACGCGGTGGTCCACACAATGGAGAACAAAGAAGGATCGAAGCGTCGGACACGAAGGCAACGTGAATTACGTGCTAACGACGCATAATGCATGGGACGTCTCACAAGGGAACCTCCCCATCGCAGCCCCCTCAGATTTAGTTATAAGTTGGCACAGTGGATAGGCCTTGAAAAACTGAACACAGATCAATCGAGAAAACAGGAAGAAGTTGTGTGGAACTAGGAGAAAAATAAGCGAAATATATAAACTGAGTAGTCCATCTGCAAAATAGGCAACATCAATGACAGTGCGAGTGCAGGTGCGCCGTGGTCCTGTGGTTAGCGTGAGCAGCTGCGGACCAAGAAGTCATTGGTTCAAGTCTTCCCTCGAGTGAAAATTTTACTTTCTTTATTTTCGCAAAGTTATGATCTGTCCGTTCGTTCATTGACGTCTGTGTTCACTGTAATAAGTTTGGTGTCTGCGTTTTGCGACCGCACCGCAAAACCGTGCGATTAGTAGACGAAAGGACGTGCCTCTCCAATGCCTCTCTACTAATCGCACGTTTTTGCGGTGCGGTTGCAAAACACAGACACTAAACTTATTACGGTGAACACAGACGTCAATGAACGAACGGACAGATCATTGCTTTGCGAAAATAAAAAAGGTAAAATTTTCACTCGAGAGAAGGGTTGAACCAATGACCTCTTGCTCCGCAGCCGCTCACGCTAACCACGGGACCACGGCGCACCTGCGCTCACATTGTCTGTCATTGATGTTGCCTATCTTGCGCATGGACTACTCAGTTTGTATATTTCGCTTTTTTTTTCATAGTTCCACACAACTTCTTCCTGTTTTCTCGATTGATCTGTGTTCAGTTTTTCAACGCCTATCCACTGTGCCAACTTATAACTATATCTGAGGGGGGTGCGACGGGGAGGCTCCCTTGTCAGTTGGGAAGGGACATATATGCAATGTGCGGTACTGGCAATAATAGGCGCAAGACGATATTGACGAGTACCGTGATGACTCAGAGATGCTGGAAAGGAGCAGAACCAGTGCCTCTCGCTGTGATAACCACATGGAAGGAAGAGAGCATGTTTAGATTCTGGCTAGGCATGCTCCCATCGATCTTCGTATTTCAAAGTTTTGGCTCAGCTTCCAGTTTTTCATATTGTGTTTTATGCTCCTCCCTCATGTCGATTAACTGAGATATGTGGGTTTCTAATATCGCGAGAATTCGATCCAGTGGACTATACGGTGTCTTTCAATGCAAAACTGATGGAAGGGGCTGTAAATTAGCTGAGATACCCGTAAAAGGAATCTCACTAATTCCCGCTTTTGGGGTAAGAAGGAAGAAAGTAGAAAAGCAGGTCTTGATGTCGCTGGGCGACGGAAGATGTGCCTTCCAGGTGAATCCAATTGTCATCTGTGGTCTGTCACTGGATTTTAAAATCGGTTGTGAAATACTGTCGAGTAGAGCGGTGATCATGGACTGAACCACTAAAACTGTGGTCAATCTGTTTAAAGATCTGATCGTATGGGGTGTAGAGAACACTGACGGCACAATTAATTTAGTAACGTCTAAGGAGAACAAGGAAATTTTCATAGATGGGACAAGGGAGCTAAAAGGTGATTTATTAGAGGGAACACGGGTTTCAGAGAAGTCAGTTTGCCGTCCTCAAGTAGTGACGATAACTCCACGCACAAAGCCGACGAAAGAGAATCTGACGGACTTGAAGCGACTGGTCTGGATTTACAGCCCCTCGCATATGTACTTTCAGAATTTAGAGGGCCAGAGGCCGTTAACGAATACGCTTCGTGACACCACACGCCGCGCATGAGACGACGGAAGACATTCTCCTAAAGGAATATAATAATATGCAAGAAGAGACCACAACTAGATGCCGTGGCAAGCACGCCGAGACAATGGTAGAGGTTGAAGGTGACGCCACAACAGCACCTGAGAAGCTCATGTGAAGCGGAGAATGCGACGGAAATTGCAGGGTGGCTGTGAAGCACTGTGAGGTGCGCCATGAAAGTGCAGTACAATACACGCCCACTCGCCAGCAGTAGAATATAGTGTTTCGTCCGCGGTCAAAAATATGCGAAAGTCAGACGGTCTTCGGAGGACCACAGGTGTTTCCATGCGGTAAAGAGGCGAGAAAAATTGATTACGTTTCATTCGGAAGTACGGAGACTGCAGGCAACATCGATGCGTATGCTACTTATGGCGACGAAAGCGAGGCTGCTGTATTTATCGCGTACAACCTGAGAACATAATGTGGCTCGATGATAGAGCTGCGCATGCCGGTAATTGTGTAGACAGTTGTAGACATCATTTGACAACAACTTGTATTCTGTGAACATACACTCCTGGAAATGGAAAAAAGAACACATTGACACCGGTGTGTCAGACCCACCATACTTGCTCCGGACACTGCGAGAGGGCTGTACAAGCAATGATCACACGCACGGCACAGCGGACACACCAGGAACCGCGGTGTTGGCCGTCGAATGGCGCTAGCTGCGCAGCATTTGTGCACCGCCGCCGTCAGTGTCAGCCAGTTTGCCGTGGCATACGGAGCTCCATCGCAGTCTTTAACACTGGTAGCATGCCGCGACAGCGTGGACGTGAACCGTATGTGCAGTTGACGGACTTTGAGCGAGGGCGTATAGTGGGCATGCGGGAGGCCGGGTGGACGTACCGCCGAATTGCTCAACACGTGGGGCGTGAGGTCTCCACAGTACATCGATGTTGTCGCCAGTGGTCGGCGGAAGGTGCACGTGCCCGTCAACCTGGGACCGGACCGCAGCGACGCACGGATGCACGCCAAGACCGTAGGATCCTACGCAGTGCCGTAGGGGACCGCACCGCCACTTCCCAGCAAATGAGGGACACTGTTGCTCCTGGAGTATCGGCGAGGACCATTCGCAACCGTCTCCATGAAGCTGGGCTACGGTCCCGCACACCGTTAGGCCGTCTTCCGCTCACGCCCCAACGTCGTGCAGCCCGCCTCCAGTGGTGTCGCGACAGGCGTGAATGGAGGGACGAATGGAGACGTGTCGTCTTCAGCGATGAGAGTCGCTTCTGCCTTGGTGCCAATGGTGGTAGTATGCGTGTTTGGCGCCGTGCAGGTGAGCGCCACAATCAGGACTGCATACGACCGAGGCACACAGGGCCAACACCCGGCATCATGGTGTGGGGAGCGATCTCCTACACTGGCCGTACACCACTGGTGATCGTCGAGGGGACACTGAATAGTGCACGGTACATCCAAACCGTCATCGAACCCATCGTTCTACCATTCCTAGACCGGCAAGGGAACTTGCTGTTCCAACAGGACAATGCACGTCCGCATGTATCCCGTGCCACCCAACGTGCTCTAGAAGGTGTAAGTGATTTACCCTGGCCAGCAAGATCTCCAGATCTGTCCCCCATTGAGCATGTTTGGGACTGGATAAAGCGTCGTCTCACGCGGTCTGCACGTCCAGCACGAACGCTGGTCCAACTGAGGCGCCAGGTGGAAATGGCATGGCAAGCCGTTCCACAGGACTACATCCAGCATCTCTACGATCGTCTCCATGGGAGAATAGCAGCCTGCATTTCTGCGAAAGGTGGATATACACTGCACTAGTGCCGACATTGTGCATGCTCTGTTGCCTGTGTCTATGTGCCTGTGGTTCTGTCAGTGTGATCATGTGATGTATCTGACCCCAGGAATGTGTCAATAAAGTTTCCCCTTCCTGGGACAATGAATTCACGGTGTTCTTATTTCAATTTCCAGGAGTGTATTTTCTATCACGGTAATTAGTATGTATTTATCTTGCTTAGAAAACATTTTTGTGTGTGCGTGGACTGTGGGACTGTTGCAAGGAACCCCATGAGTGCGAAGTCGCAAGTCCGATCTTCAGTAAGACTCATTTGAAGCCCTTGTATTAAAAATTACAACAGGAAAAATGTTAGCTGCTAATGAGTCACTATGTGCATCAGGAGGGCGGCAGAAAATGAGTGTCTCGGAGGTGCAGAGATCAACATTCTATGGGATGTATGTACTACACTTCACAAAACGGTCATTGTCGGCAGTCAACAAATATCAAAACAAAACATTAACTTCCACCATGAACACCGAATGAGAACTGGTTCCAAAGCGATCACAATGTTTCGCACCGTCAAGATCGAAGGCGAAATCCTTGGGAGCTACAAAATGTGCAAGGCGTTCAGCTAAGTACTCACATTTAAAGTACGCATGTAGAATGATATTGGTGTAACAAGTTTATGAGAGCTGACGGAATGGGATTGTAAGCAGTCTGTGGTGGGGTTTGTCGTGAAACGGGCTATCCTTTAAGGCTTGGCTGCAGATAGTGTAATAATGTGTTTTATAGGGACAGAAAAAACAAACATTTGTCCAACAGTTTCATGTGGTATGAAGTGCAATGTCACGCACTTTTCAGAAGGGATAGTTTGCTCTAAAGGAGCACGATTTTAACAGCACAGGAATTTGACCAGCTACTGGCCAAAAGCAGTGCTCACACCGTTGTTGTAGTTCTCTTACGCCTATTTTCCTCCTCTTGCCAACAGTGACTTAAATAATCCCTACAGCATTTGAAGATCATGCACACGAGAAAGAAGCATAGGGAATAGAGCACCTCCAACATCTCGCTCCAAAATAAATGACTTTCCAGCCAGTTTTCCATCCAAATTAACAGTCGTAACAATTGTACACGAATGCGTTAAGGCGTTGATGTTAGTTGATACTGATACAGCTCTATTGGTACCTCTAATTCCCAAGGTTCCTTTCATACGCATTTCCTCTTCAAATCCAGACTGACCAAAATGGAAAACTAATTCCTTATTGAACAATGGGATAAGTCTGATTACATCATCAAAGCATATTCGGGCCGATTCCGGAGTTTTCTGTACATCGTTAAGTTGACGCTTTGTTTCGTATTTCGTTATCTTATGTCTTCAAAATTCTGTAGCACTGTTTGAAGTTACGCACAGTAGGCAAGAGTTGGAAAGTAGGCGTAAGAGAACTACAACTACGGTGTGAGCACTGCTTTTCGCCAATAGCTGGTAAAATACCTTCCCTTGAAATCACTGTAATCCAAGTCGTGCGGAGTCTGATGTGCATGACACACTACGTCACTATCATGCAAACCGTGTAAACTACATCGAGCATCCTTGAAACAGGCAAACATCAGTTTCTGTAACAAGTGTACTTTGTCTTCCCTTGAATATGCGTAGTTTTTTTACGCACTACATGATCATATAGCTGCTGATTCATTCGAAATCTGTCTGATCTGAATGATCTTCCATGTATGTAATTATGTTTGATACCCGCTTCTTGGACAATGATTGACCTTTATTACGTGTCGCAGGAGACGGGATTTGTGGCTCCCTGTCCAACAAGGATGATGAACTACTTGGCTCGACACCTGTTTTAGTATCAGTTGTTACGTACGTATCGCCATCGTTGTACTCCCTATGAACATTGTCTGCTCGCATCCTCTGATTCATCTTGCAGAAACGCTAATATTTGAGCTACCATTTCCATCTCACTCTGCGAAATTCCTTAGGTTCCTTTATGACGAAATGTCATCTTCAGCAGCTGTTGTAGATATAACGCAATGTTTGCTTTGTTTATGTTTGCTGTTGCTCTGCTTTGTATCAACATCACCAGCACTGTAGCACTATTGTGAGTTACTCGTTGACTAAGCAGTTCAACCGCGCTCCGTAACCTCAAGGTGTGTTCGCCATAGGATACCTTTAGTCTAGCACCATTAGCAACCAATATTGTGGATGCAAAATGAAATTTCAGTCTGCATCGGAGTGTGCGCTGATATGAAACTTTAAAATGTTCAGATCTGTGTGAAATCTTATGGGACTTAACTGCTAAGGTCATCAGTCCCTAAGCTTACACACTACTTAACCTAAATTATCTTAAGGACAAACACACACACCCATGCCCGAGGGATGACTCGAACCTCCGCCGGGACCAGCCGCACAGTACACCACTGCAGCGCCTTAGACCGCTCGGATATGAAACTTCAAAAAATGGTTCAAATGCCTCTGAGCACTATGGGACTTAACATCTGAGGTCATCAGTCCCCTAGAACTTAGAACTACTTAAACCTAACTAACCTAAGGACATCACACATATCCATTCCCGAGGCAGGATTCAAACCTGAGACCGTAGCGGTCGCGCGGTTCCAGACTGAAGCGCCGGCCGGATATGAAACTTACTGGCAGATTAAAACAGTGTGCCGGACCGAGACTGGAACCCAGTATTAATCTGCCAGGAAGTTTAATATTGTTGTCGCACGGCAGACATACGCGGAGCGTCAAAAGCCGTAAACATCATTGACCTTTTGTGACCTCGCGCTCAACGGGTTCCTTGATAGTGTGAATGAGTAAAAGTGATATGCTGCAAGTATGTGAGCATGGGATTCCTCCGTGTGTCGAAATAACGCGCAGTGCGAAGCTGAGAGGAGCAGCCTGCATGTGATAACGTAACGCCTCCCGTTACGGAGTTGTACGGTGGTTGTTCGGAAGGTAAGGTCCAATCGGTCGCGAAATGGAAACCACAGGGAAAATCAAAAAATTTTTATTCGCAACAGTTAGCCACACCTTCCAGCTACCTCACTAAATAGTCGCCGCTCCGACTTAGACATTTGTCTTGGCGTTGTATAAGCCTCCCAATACCGTCATCACAGAAAGCAGCCGCCTGTGCTTTCCGCCAATTCTCTACGCTGGTCTGGCTTTCGTTGTTTGTGCCAAAATGTTGTCTTCGTAGCCTGCGGTTCATGTGAGCAGGGACGAACGTCAGAGGGAGCCAATTAAGGGCTATATTGTGTGATCAAACACTTCCCATCGAAAACGCAGCAGGAACGTCTTCATTGCCCTGCAGAATGCAGCTGAGAATTGTCTTTAAGAAGGAAACGCATGACATTTATGTTATATGAGCTGCATAGCTTCGGGTGAAATCTCTCACCAGATCCACATACATGGTGGGAGACACTGTTGTTTTAGGAATTTCTGCGTGATCACTTTGCGCTCTGAACTGGAAAGAGTGACGTGAAGCAATCGACAGGCACACTACAGACACTGACCAATACATCTATGCAAAGTTCCATCGGATTTTGACAGTGGTTTCCATTTGGCGCCTAATCGGACCTTACTTTCTGAATACCCCCTGTAATGTAACTAACGCTAGTGCATTATTTCCATGCATGTTTTTTTCCATGTATCCTCAATACTAATATTATGTGTTCATTTTTTCATCATGTCGTACTCTTAAGAAAGAAATGACACAAGTGTGAATGGCGGGATTCCCACATGCACCAATATCTGATGAGATTTCTCTGACAGCACACAGAGACACGCTAAGAGCAGCTCACGGTCGGCGAGGAAGAAATTTTGTCATTGCAAAGTATTGCATGATACATGGTACAAACATGTTAAGAATACTGTGTGTGCTAAAACTGAAGGGTAGGTGAAAATTACTCGAGTATTCAAAGTTACGTACAAGCTAGAGCCTTTAACGTGGCTCGCACAACTTACACAATTAAACATAGTCAATAAGAAGGAGGTCTCCCAAAGACAGGTGAAATGTACGTTTTACATAATAACTATAGGTTTTGTGGCAGAAAAGAAAGCACCAGTCTGATCATTACATTTGTTGTCTGAGGGCAATCAAATTCACCGAAGAAGAACGTACTGCACTGTTGGTAAAAATATTGAGGTGTTATCCATCCCACTCTTGGCTCATGGCAGTCCAATAAAGTATGTTATCAAAAACGTATTGTTTTGAATGACCAGGTGTCAGAACTGACACCCATTTTGTGACAATTTGTAGAGTTCGTTAACGAACATAACTACCGTTAAGGTTAACTTTTGTTTCACATGTCTTAAACATATGTTACTCGCATGTGTATAGCATTTTTATTTTCTGAGCTATATATTCGTGATGAACAAGATTACTGTGCATGGTTTATTTTTATTTTCACACGTTTTGGTTCTATGTTTATGTTGTACATGGTTTACGTATGTCTTTGACGTTACCACCACGTACAATGTGATATTTTGTTGCTCATGTACGGTTTATTTTTTTTTATCTTTATGTATTTGCACGTTTCTTGTATCTGTTTATCAAAGGCAAAAGTTTGTGTAAATAGCTGACTTGGTATGACAACTTAGGACACAACTGACTACGCAATATCCTCACAAAGCCAACATTAGCGAGTCAAACGTTTGTGTTGCTATTGGTGAGTAAGGATTTTTGTTTTCTTTCTGAAGTGTGTGTGCGACGGGCCAAGCGAACGTATATGGCCACTCTGACGTGACTCGCGAACTTCCACATCAAAAGCTTAACACTCATCCCAAGGATCTGCGTAATATTTCTGCTAGTGGCCACTCTCGTCGACTCACAGCGCCACCAGCTCCGCACGACGGGAAAGTCGGGCACTATACAGCAAGCGGCTGAGGCGTATTCTGCAGACACACGCGGGATAGCCCGGCAGGTACCTTAGCATTGCTTAAGAAAGGACGTATTGCGAAGGGTCTGGTTCGAAATGCAAAATGCATAGATAACTGAGGAACTCCAGCGGACACTGGAAGGGAGCGTAGACTCAAAGCGCCAAAAATATGCACAGGAAGGTGCTTGAAACTACAGGTCGGTGGAAGCAGCCAGCATGCTTAAGAAAAATGTTTGCTGAACAGTAAGGAGGTTGTTTACAAATCACGAACACCAGCATATTCTCAGACGAAAGACAAACATGAGACTGGCCAGGCCTCACGCAGAGATAGCAGTTGCAAAGAAGTGGTGTGTGGCTCCTTTCACAGCAACTAAATAATGCAGAGAAACATCGGAACAATCTGTGAACAACGCTGGGAACAGACTTGACAGTAAAAACATGAGAAAGACGCCCGTTCCCGAATCACACACCAGCCCACGCAAGATAGGAAATTAGTACCTTTCACTGGGAAGCGTGATCAAGGAACGGCGATTGAGCGGCATTGCAAATTTAGTCCGAGAGTGATAACGCCGAGTGGAAGAAAAATTCAACGATTTGGTGAGCTTAGAGAGTGAGGAGAAGGGAAGAGGACAGTCGAGGAGACAGCACGGAAGAAAGAGGACACCCGTCGCCCGTCACCGTGGTATCACTGCGTCGGCTGCGGCAACGCACGGCGACAACGGCCGTAAAGCAGTGGGTCTCTGGTGACGGCTGCCGACTCGCCGCCGCCGTTCAAGGCAACGCGCCGTACCGACCCGGTGTGACCGGCGTCGTCACCGCACGACGAATGACTGAGAAGAATGGTGCGATTTTCATTCCCCCCCACCCCCTCTCCTACCCCTTAATGAATGACTTAAGTCCGCTGCCAGTCAAATCGGTCCTGATAATAGTAATTCTTTTTTCTCTTCTTTAGTTTCGACTTGAGCGTAAAAGGTACTGACATAAATGCAGTTATTTAGTGTTTCATTCACGTAAACAATCTGTTCCACTCGCTTATCAGTCCCTTAATCTCTTTACCTTTTGCTTTTCGGTTTCAACTAATTATTGATGTCACTTAATTACTGTTTCCCTACGTGGAGCAATATAATTAGTAATGGCATGTCATTTTATCCGAGAGATCAAAGAATTCTCCACTTACTACATATTTGGCGCCCAATGTCGGGTGATAAATTTGGACGCTATGTGGTATTGTAATTAGGCTGTATATGTGTTTGTATGTAGGCAGTGCTATATAGCGCTCTGCATTAATAACTTTGACAGCGCTGTGTGTACTCTGTAAGAGACTCTGTGGCTGGTCGGACTAGCAGTTGGAGGTGTACAGCAAGCAGTGATGGAAGTTTGGGAGTGAGTAGTCAGCACTGATGGAGGTTAGAGGTTAATAATTAGCAGTGTTGGAGGTTTGCAGTATAGCGCGAGTAGACGGTCTGAATGTGTATCCGTCATGGAGATTTGTTACTGATGATTATATAATTTTTTTGAACTGTTTGTCACTTGATTAAGGTAAAATCTGGTAAATATATTGCTTGCTCTGCAACAAAATCTTTCCTTTGCTAACCACATGCCTATTACTAGTTAGAGCCTTCAGCAGTTAGAATCTTTTATTTATTGGTGTTTTCTGCATTCCTGTAGTTCGTGTAATGAAGATTTTCTGTGAGGTAATTGATTTATGATATGTATGCCTTATCGTTAGGATTTCTTCTAATTCAGGGCCATTCTTTTGTATTAATTATTTAAAGTCAGGCTATCATTTTTGAGCAGTCAAATTGCGTTGCTCTAGAATATTGTGGGTCAGTGTTGAGATGATAAGAATAAGTAAAGTGAAAGTATGTTCAGTACCGTTCAGTTTCACTCGGCAGTTTCAGAATCAAATAATGTAGAAGAATGAGATTTTCACTCGGCAGCGAAGTGTGTGTTGATATGAAACTTCCTGGCAGATTGAAACTGAGTGCCGGACCGAGCCTCGAAGTCGGGAGTTCGAGACTCGGTCCGGCACGCAGTTTCACTCTGCCAGGAAGTTTCATATCAGCACACACTTCGCTGCAGAGTGCAAATCTCATTCTGGAAACATCCTTCAGATTGTGGCTAAGCCATGTCTCCGTAATATCCTTTCTTTCAGGAGTGCTAGTTCTGCAAGGTTCGCAGGAGAGCTTCTGTAAAGTTCTGAAGGTAGGAGACGAGGTACTGGCAGAAGCACAGCTGTAAAGAGGAGGCGTGAGTCGTGCTTGAGAAGCTCAGTTGGTAGAGCTCTTGCCTGCAAAAGGCAAGGGTCCCGAGTTCGAGTCTCGGTCCAACACGCAGTTTTAATCTGCCAGGAAGTTTCAAATAATGTAGAAGTTTCACCCTCTCCCAGTAATTGCAATTTAAGTAAAACATTCATTTGAAAGATTCACTACGCTTTGGTTTGTAAATGATGAATCTTCCTTAAACAAAATGCTGCGTACATCGGCTGCAAAATTTTTCAATTTTCGTAATAACTGTGATTAGTTTTGTAAGTCATTACCACAAAGCTGTATGTGCAGCGAAATGTGAAGAAGATGAAATGGGAGAGAATATAGTGCTCACGCCGGCCGGGGTGGTCGAGCGGTTCTAAACGCTTCATCCTGGAACTGCGCGACCGCTACGGTTGCAGGTTCGAATCCTGCCTTGGGCATAGATGTGTGTGATGTCCTTAGGTTAGTTAGGTTTAAGTAGTTCTAAGACCTAGGGGACTGATGACCTCAGATGTTAAGTCCCGTAGTGCTCAGAGCTATTTGAACCATTATAGTGCTCGCAGAACACTCGTTTGGTGAATCCCTCTCGTACTTCCGAAATGCCACTGTCACCTTTGCATTGTGTATTAATGTGGCTGAAATGTTTGTTTCATTTCTTTCATCAGTTGCTCTGCTTCTTCCTTGGCGTATTTTATTCTCCACACTCCGAGATGCTAGATTTTTTTTACGTTGCAAGGACACATCGTGAGTCCCTGGCACGATATGGATACTCTTCGGAATATAACAGCAGCGCTCTTCAGTGTATAAGACAACCAAAAAAGTGAAAATTATTAGTTTTCACTTTTTTGGTTGTCGTATACACTGAAGAGCCAAAGAAACTGTTACACCTGTCTAGTACCGTGTGGGGCCCTTGCGAGCATACAGAAGTGCTACAGCACGGCCGGCAGGAGTGGCCGTGCGGTTCTGGGCGCTACAGTCTGGAGCCGAGCGACCGCTACGGTCGCAGGTTCGAATCCTGCCTCGGGCATGGATCTGTGTGATGTCCTTAGGTTAGTTAGGTTTAATTAGTTCTACGTTCTAGGCGACTGATGACCTCAGAAGTTAAGTCGCATAGTGCTCAGAGCCATTTGCTACAGCACGACGTGTCATGGACTCGACTAATGTCTGAAGTAGTGCTGGAAGGAACTGACACCATGAATCTTGCACGGCTGTATAAATCTGTAAGAGTAGGAGGACTTCTCTTCTGAACAGCACATTGTAAGGCATCGCAGATATGCTCAATAATGTTCACCTCTGGGGAATTTGGTGACAAGCGGAAGTGTTTAAACTCAGAAGAGTGTTCCTTGTAGCAATTGTGAAGTGTGGGGTGTCGCATTGTAGTTCTGGAATTGCCCAAGTCCGTCGGAATGCACAATGGACATGAATGGATGCAGGTGATCAGACAGGATCCTTACGTACGTGTCACCTGTCGGCTTAGTATCAAGACGTATGAGGGGTCCCATATCACTCCAATTGCACACCTCCCCACACCATTACAGAGTCTCCACCACTTGAACAGTCCCCTGCTGACATGCAGGGTCCACGGATTCATGAGGCTGTCTCCATACCCGCACACGTCCATCCACTCTATAAAATTTGAATCGAGACTCGTCCGACCAGGCAACATGTTTCCTGTCGTCAACAGTCCAATGTCGGTGTTGTTGGACCCAGGCGAACCGCAAAGCTGTGTCGTGCAGTCATCAAAGGTACACGAGTGAGCCTTCGGTACCGAAAGCCGATATCGATGATGTTTTGTTAAATCGTTCGCATGCTGACACTTGTCGATGGCCCAACACTGAAATCTGCAGCCATTTGCGAAACGGTTGCACTTCTGTCACGTTGAACGATTCTCTTCAGTCGTCTTTGGCCCTGTTCTTGCAGGACCGTCATCGTAACTGTGTCCCATTGGTCGTGCGCCAACTATAATACCACGTTCAAACTCACTTAAATTTTTATAACCTGCCGTTGTAGCAACAGTAACCGATCTAACAACTGAAACGTCCCCTTTGAACAATTATACATGACTGTGCTTAAACTGACACACAATATTTTGCTAGCGCAACGCAATCTGACTTTCAAAATTCCCTACAAAAGAA
This sequence comes from Schistocerca americana, assembly GCF_021461395.2. Taxonomy (NCBI): domain Eukaryota; kingdom Metazoa; phylum Arthropoda; class Insecta; order Orthoptera; family Acrididae; genus Schistocerca; species Schistocerca americana. Next base: position 436,621,121 of record NC_060124.1, on the reverse strand, counting down.
TGGCCCTGACTAACATTAAACTATACCTTTCACAAATCACTTACCTCACAAAAATCTTCGCTGCTCAAGCTACTACAATACAGCGAGCGCCACTACTGCCAGCTAAATAAAAGATTCAAACTATGGAAGGCACTAACTACTGATAGGGATAGTTAGCAAATGAAAGATATTAATAGAGAACAAACAATGTATTTACCTTGATATCATCATATATAAATATAGCAGTTCATGACAAATTTCAAAACTCCGCCATCTCTCTCCCCACATCCACCACTGCTGGCGGCTCACCTCCAACTGCGCAACGCTACGTGCTGTTCACATCCAGCTACCGCTGCCCAACACTACAATGGCGAGTATTACAACAATGCAAAGCAACCACAGACTGCACACAGCACAGCCAGTGATTTTCATACAGAGGTGGCGTTACCAATAAAAAAACCTAAACAGCCTACTTACATAGCCCCCATGCTCCCCACAAAAAATTTTACAAATTGGATTGGGCAGTGGCCAATACAGATTTGAAAAATTTTTTCATAATTACAATAACAAAGAAATCAAATGCACACACTTATTGATACAATGTTGGTCAAAAGCTAAAATTTTCTCACAGTCCATAAAGACAGTCCTAATCGTACATAACAGTAGAATAGCAGTGTTTTTCTCAAAGTCTGAGCAGTAAAAGAAAATGCACACGGAAGTAGTGGATTTCCATGCAGTCTTGAAGAAGTAGCGTTGTCCTTCCAACGGAAAGACAGTGCTGACTCTTGACATGCTGACAGATAATGGGCCACAACAGAGCAAACCCACAGCAGAGTCAGTCGTAGTTTGGAAGAATATTGGTAGGTAGGTCATCACAGAGCAGACCCACTGTAGTCCTGGTAGAGAGTATGGTATTGTTGGGCCACCAGAGGTGCAGAGCCACTGCAGTCCTTGTAGAAAGTGTGGACAGGCCCACTGTAGTCCTGGTAGAGATGACCAGCAGCCATCTGTTGTGACTGTGCAGGTGCACAATCACCACTGAAGAGTCTTGCGGACAATATAGCAAGTCCATAAACCACCACTTGTGCACTCACAAAGTTTTTGAAATTGTCCTTAGAACCAGCAATGCTGTTATCCAGTCCCTTGCTGAATCATTAACACACATGCAAACACTATCAGTCCCTACTTCTCACATATTGTCCATATACTATGACCAACAGAAACGTGTGCAGTGAAATGTAACTTAATTTGAAGAACTGGTGTCTATACAATTTTATAACATAAGAATACAATAACAAAGGTACAAAACACATCATTAAAAACATAACAATACAGATAACATTTGTAGTACAGGCTTTACAAAAGAATCAAACTAACATATACATCAGTGTTACAGGAATTATGACATAAGTAAATACATAAAAGATCAGAATAACTTTTGAAACATCAACTTTACACATGAGCATTAAAACAAAACAGAATTAATAATGTCTAACATCTTTACAAAGTAAATAACATATTATTAATGCAAATTATATTTGAGGATAACAGTATTCCTCATCATAGTTCATGTATCTGAGTATGAGAAAAATTCTACAACATAAGTCTGATGAGGTAAACATATAAAGACAGGAAGAACATATATACACAAGGGTACCCAAACACATAGTGGGATAACACAAAAGGAAAGGACAGGGTTTGTTTCATTGCAGTATTTTGCAAACAAAACTTTCTTTGCTTCTTGGAGATCTCCCTTCATTCATCATTATTCCCAAAAGTCCTATCTAAGCCTGCCTTCTGTATTTTGTTCACATCCTCTGTCAAAAATAGTTTTTCTCTCTGCTTTCTGTATTCTGTTCACATCCTCTGTCAATAATAGTTTTTCTCCACTGTACAGTATCCTTTTTATTTTGCCAGACCATTTTCTGATAGCTTCTCAATGCATTTCTTATAAATTTATAATAGTTAGTTTCTTATATAGTCTCCTCTTAAGCTAACTTAAATCTACTGAGCTCAGATACTAAACTAAGGGACGAGGCAATGCAGCAGTACATAACAAATTAACACAAACAGCAATGCAAAAAAATGGAAAATTGCAAAGCAAGCTACAGTAAATATAAATTACCAATCAATGCAAAATTACAACTAATATGACCCAATGTACAGTAACAAGAAAAATAAGTCAGTAGTAAAACTAGCTTAACAGAGTAACACAATTTAAAATTCAGTAGCACTATGCCTGGCAAACAGCAGCAGCAAATATAAAAAATATAAAACTTATATCTATACATGACAAAGCTCAAGCAGAAAAGATATTACAGTAAAAACAACAATGCAGATAAGGGAAGTGTATATTCACATCTTAATGTCTATGTAAATTAAAGTGGTGCACCACAACAACTTATTGTAAAAAAAATATTACCATGTATTTGAAAAGAAAATTATGTGTCCAGTTACTGTTACTAGTCCCTTCTTATTGTTCTTTCCTTTCCAAGTGCTCCTTTTTTTTAAAGAATGTGGATTACAAAATTATCATTTAATAGATCTGTTGACAGAAAGTGTTCACATTAGCAAATGCATTTTATTTTATAAAAGCAATGCTGCAACACAGCTGGAAAACAGGTATCAAATGAAATAAGCAATTACGCAAACCAAAGCATAAAAATATCATTCAATAGTCATGTGGCATTTCGTAAGTCAGTAGCTCTCAACTCTCATAGAAAGACACTTGTCATAATCAGGTGTGCAGATGTACGAATATTTCCCATCAATTCATAAGCATTTCAGTAATTAGCACAAAGTACGAGTAATCATATGTTTTCAGGTAATGAGCGTGTAATATTTGCGATGCTTTCTACAAAGGAATGTCAATAGCAAGGTTAATGGATGCAATGAGGGTGTCGCATTTGCAATATTTGCTCTAAAGGAATGTCAATGGCGAGGATAAAGGCCTGCCTTTTTTTCTTTTTTTTTTTACCTTTGCTTCCGGAAAGGCACACCCTAATGGCTTGTTCTCCAGGTGTTTGACACAGCTGCATGCCCACGACGCATTACGTGCAGGTGATCACTTAACTTTCTTACGGAAATATTTACGACACCAGTTTCCGCTACAGTGACAGTCTCACATAAAAATATTTCACAGGTCAAGAATTAGCGTTGCAAATCTGTAGAATGAAAATCCTATGAATATAACGTTGTCCAAAAAATTTTCGCCAGCATTGTGATACATTCACGCATTTACACACATTTCATAACTCTTAAAGTACGATTCTTGGATTCCAACATCCTTTTTCACAAGTCAAGAGTCCCTACCCACTATTCATCACTCCTTACCTTATTACACATATACGTATCCATCGACACTCGTCAATATTTCGTCATTATAAATGTGAAGCATAATCAAATAACTCATGTAGCCTCAGCCTATTAATCATAAACATACCTCAGCAGCATAATACACATCGTCGTCGTAAAAATAACATCATAACACCTCAGTCAAATCTCAAAATCGTCGTAGCTTCCTCCAATAATTAAAAAAATTCTCTGCTCATGTCAAAAGTGTCATCTGCCTCAAACGTACTTTAAAAATCATGAATCCATACCAAATACATCATTCAAAGCTCTCATAGTATCACAATGGTTCCGAAAAAATAAGAGCATTTCACAAAGTACAGACAAAATACAATTTCATAAGTGTGAAGCTATCCAACTGTGTAATTGCGTAAACGTCTGTCACTGATGTAATAAAAAAAAGTTTAGATAGCTGTGTAATTTGTGTGTTAGAGAAATATGGTACCGATGTGTAAAGTTGTATAAGCAAATACCATATTAGCTAGGGTTCCTTGCGGTTGCCAAACACATGGTACACAAAGTAGGCGTATACCCCCCTGAGGATTAATGTAATTATACCCTCAGGTGTTACAGATTACAGCAATGGAATGAAATATATCACGGAAAACCCTTGTATCATTGTACTTCAAATATCTAAAAAAATAAATGTTTTAAGTACAAAATTAATCACTCAAATGCGTGTCCTGTAGCGCTAAATGTGCGTCTTGCTGTAAGATAATTCTGTGGAAGTGTCGTACTTATCGTCCTCTGAAAGCTAAGTTCTGCAGAAGTCAATGTACTTACCTCATGATAAACAAAAGTGAAATGCTTTATGTATAGATATCTTAGTTATTACGCTTATTGCCATGATGAAGAAAGTACTGTGCTGTAACGTATTGTTGTGCTACAGAAAAGGCAGTCTCATTGTAGCTATACCACAAAAGTTACTACTAAAACATGTTTTACTTTCCAGAATAAAACAGAAAAACTGTGCAGATATAAAACAGAAACACCGCAAAAGCAACATTGTATATTGTCACTCATTAGTAGCGTCGTGATAAAATCGTGTAGCTGTCACATAAACTAACCACTGTGTCATCTGGTATCTCACAGAAAGTACTTTAAATCCAGAATATATTTTCAAGTAAACCAAAATGTTGCATTAAAATCTCATTAGCAGTACCAGATATAATGTTATTTTTCTCGGAGCCAGCCGGCGCACGTGTATGCCTGCGGTGCGAGTCATTGTCTGTCTCTTTGTTGCCGCGCGTCGTTACTGGGATTAGGAGGCCTAACTTCCACAAATTCGCCTTGCCGAGAGGACCCAGCTCTGTTTAAAGCTCACCAGTTCAGATGGAATTCAGGTCTGTCGTTTTGTCGGTAGTTTACACAGTTTCTTTCGTGTCGGTCACGTGGTGGAGAATTTCTCCCTGAATCGTAACTGCGCGCTGGACCGTTGCGTCTAAAGTTATTCTGTTTCCCATAATAATAATTATTTTGGTTCCCATATTGTCTGTTTCTCTGATTGTCTCTGTGATAGTCACTACCGCGGAGAGGTGATCTTTCCCTATAATTATTACTACTCTGCCAACGGTTGTCGTACGGGTGGTGTCGATTTTGGTCACGATTTGCGTTGTAAGAATAGACCTGTCGTGTCCAGTTATTGTTTCTGTCATCACGGAATTGTGACGGATGTGACCTGTAGTGATTGTTTTCCTGTTTTCGCATCCCGCGACTGTCTGTGTCAATTTCCAGTTCTTGTAACAGTCCCTGAAAAGCCTCAATGTCTTCTTTGCAACGTCCTGCTAAAATAATATGTCGTAAATGTTCAGGCAATTTGAGTAAGCAAATGCGGATGACTTCTGAGGGGCTGTATGGGTTTGAAAGATACTGATTCTTATGCAACATGTCTTCAAAATATTTGACAAGACTGGAAAATTCAGATTGTTCAAAGTGTTTCATCATCATGATGCTATGTTTTACTCGGTGTTGTGTAGCTTGAGACCAATATACTGAGAGGAAGGCATGGTAAAATTCTCCTTCACTGTGACAATCGTGAATGACCGATCGCATTCTTACAGCTGGTTCATTCTCTAAGTAGCCACACATAAATTCTAATCTGTGTTGCAACGACCAGTTGGGAGGAAAACAATGAGAGAATTGATGGAGCCATGCTTGTGGATGAATTTCGTTGCCAGAATTCTTAAATGTTTTGAATTTACGTGTAGTAATGAACAGCTTATAGTCAAAATCGTCATGTCGGCGAGTCGCATGTCGGTCATTGTTACTTCGTTTCGGCGGTTCCATCTCAAAATCCAATGCGCCTTGCCAATTTCTTTCATAATTTCCGAAGTGTCCTGTGTTATTATTTTGTGTTTGTTCCGTATTTCTATGTCCCTCTTCCCGTATTGGATCGCGAGTGTCCTCTGAAATACGTAATTCTTGTATTACCTGCGTCAACTGATCTTGTACTTCCCGGATTTCTCTTTTGTACTGTGTATTGATTTGATTTTGATTTTGTTTGAATTTTCTAATTTCTACATACTCTTCAGTGTCAGTGAAGGCTACAGGTGTTGTGTTATTCAGATCATCATCTACCTTTGTAGATAAGTTAGTGACCTGATCCGAAAGTTCGGCTACTTTCTCCGATAGTGTACTTATTTCCTCCATGTGTCTTTCTGAACCAATTTTCAGGGTATCTACTGTGTCCTTTAAGTTTTCCTGAGTTCTTGCAAGTTGCGTAACCGAATCGGTAGATGCAACTGAGTCAATTTTAGCTTGCAAGGTCTCATGATTTTCATGAACAATAGTTTGCAGTTCTTTTATGGCTACTTCGTGATTCTGTAATACATTTTCATGACGCGAAAAAATAGGTTGGAAATGCTCACAAATTTGTGTTTTTACATCATTACAGACCTTTTGACATTTCGATTCGATGTTATGTAACTCAGTGGTTAAATCTTCACGTCTTTGTTCAAGTGTAGTGTCTAACTTTTTGAGATTTTGTTCCACTGTGTCTAACTTTTTGAGATTTTGTTCCACTGTGTCTAACTGTTGCTGTGTTTGTCTCTGGTGTTGTTCCATTGTGTCTAACTTTTCAAGCTTTTGTCCCATTTGTTGCATTAATTGTAATAACAATGCACTGGTGTCTGAAACATGTTCCTCAGTGCTTTTCGGCAGTGAAGTTGCACCGGCAACATTCACATTTTGACAAGCAGAAAATGTGTCTTGACTCATTTGAGAAAACGGTGAGAACCCAAAACCTGAGTCTACAGTATTTGCAAAATTGTGTCCTGTCATTCCCGATTCCTGAGGCAAGCTGTTGCCGACCGATCGATCGATAATGCGTCCCTCTTCACTAATTGTTTCACTGTCCACGCCATTGTTTGCCGCCTGCTCCATTTCGCTATGCACAGTTACCAAATTACTACTTTGAATGTCTGTTAATTCATTACTCTGCGGCGCTATCACACTGCTTTCGTCTTCACTGTCATTTCTCAGTTTACTTCGGAGCCTAGTATTACGTTTTTCACACGCCATTATTGTCACAATATTTCACACGACAACACAGAAAAGCACAATTTGAAGAGCAAAAATAAGAGAACACATTAACATAGCACTGAAAATAATATTTAGCTAATTGCAAGCGCAGCTGCGAAAAACTTGCTGCAAATCTACATGCATGCCACAACTGTTTTACTGTACAACAATGAAAAACTACAACTACAAAGGAAATTCTCTCCATAATTACGCGCTAGCAATAAACAAAATCTACACTAATTACACAAACTACAAGAAAAAATCAGAAGATTCCAGTGAGGTATCCTCGGCTAAGGGTCGACATATGAAACGTCCCCTTTTGAACAATTATACATGACTGTGCTTAAACTGACACACAATATTTTGTTAGCGCAACGCAATCTGACTTTCAAAATTCCCTACAAAAGAATGGCCCTGACTAACATTAAACTATACCTTTCACAAATCACTTACCTCACAAAAATCTTCGCTGCTCAAGCTACTGCAATACAGCGAGCGCCACTACTGCCAGCTAAATAAAAGATTCAAACTATGGAAGGCACTAACTACTGATAGGGATAGTTAGCAAGTGAAAGATATTAATAGAGAACAAACGATGTATTTACCTTGATATCATCATATATAAATATAGCAGTTCATGACAAATTTCAAAACTCCGCCATCTCTCTCCCCACATCCACCACTGCTGGCGGCTCACCTCCAACTGCGCAACTCTACGCGCTGTTCACATCCAGCTACCGCTGCCCAACACTACAATGGCGAGTATTACAACAATGCAAAGCAACCACAGACTGCACACAGCACAGCCAGTGATTTTCATACAGAGGTGGCGTTACCAATAAAAAAACCTAAACAGCCTACTTACACAACTGAGCCAGACACTTGTTGTCTTATATAGGCGTTGGGACTGCAGTGCTGTATTCTGCCTGTTTGCCTATCTCTGTATCTGAATACGCATGCCTATACCAGTTTCTTTGGCGCTTCAGTGTATATGGGTTTTAAGTACACAGGTAAACACAAGAACCATCGCTGAGTTACATGTTTGCTTACATCTGATATTAAAGGCAGACCTTTGTGGAACATCTACTGACAACGGGGCAGTAGTTTGTGGTGCTATTATCTTGATGCCATTTAAGCAAATTGCAGCGCAGTAGGTTATAGCTCCTCATCCGCCACAGTTCAAACCATCTACCTCGATAGGTTTCTTTGTCCCTTCGCTCTGCATTGGTAGATACCGACAAAAGCAACGCTGAAGAGAACTCGACTGATTACCTGCCAAACAAAGACCAAATAACTCAAGCTTGCAGGCAGCATCTGAAAGTTCGTAAAAATATCGGGCGTCTGAGATACTACAATAAACTTGCTTTAAATTGTTTCAAAGATCACTTAATTAGGCTTTATTGCCTCCAAAACAAGCAGTAAAATTGCTGCCAGACTGTTACTGGTGAAAGTTTGTTTCTGTTTTAAGTACATAGTTTCTCACTAAAGCAGTCAAAAGTTTGTCAGTTCGACCAGAATAATTTGCACGTCCTATAAATTCATTGATTCACAGATGGTCGCAAGTTACTTCTATCAAGTCGTTAAGTGGGCTTCTTAGAAAGAAGTGCCCACCATTATGTCTCGTGAGATTTAAAAAAGACGATAGGGGAGTTGAAGTTCAAACAGAAGATTACACGTAAATAAATTCATTAAAAATTTTGCAGACTTTCACCACGATGTTTCTAAACTAAAACTGCTTTACAATTCTGATAACTGGAGCGATAGAACGTAAGATTTCTTTCATCTTAACAAAAATTAGCGAGCAGCGGTTTCACATTGATCTGTAAAATATGATGGTTCACGAGCTACTCCTCGACAAACAGAACTGTATCACTGACCACTACATAAAGTGCGGGAAATACTTGATTCCTTTCGGTTGATGATTTAGGCAGCCAATCGGGACAGTTCCATCCCTCAAATACTCGCGGTAATCCGAAAGTCATTCAATAGAATAACACAACACATTTTACAAAATAAATTTTGTAGTTACGAAACCAAATGTAATTTTAATAAAACAGACTACGGATTGTCCATAGAAATGAAACTCTAATTGATTTGACATCTAACTTTTCTTCTGGCTGCCTTTATACAAAAGAATGTACACTATAACTCTCGTTACATACTCCACATGATTCCAGATTGCACAAGGATTTTCCCACGCGTATATTTTACATAGTTCTGGATACAATAAAACATTCAAACTTTACGTATGTCCTATATGTACCGTCTCATTCTGTCCACAAAACTCACTCAATAAGACATCGTTAAATAACAATTTTAAGTGCTTACCATTGCATCAGAAATCTGTTGTAATTGAAATAAAGAAATTCTGGAAAAATAACTGAATCCTTTCAATTATAGTTTCAATTGATATTATAAATGAAAGCAATCCATAACTCAGTTTCGTAGAAGTAACAAGTTAATTTCAGATTGTAAGTAAAAATTTGCGTTTCGAAAAGTACTTGAGATACTGAACTGAGATTTTTACGGTATAATTGTAGACTATTATCAGTACAAGTCTGTATCCGGAGTATGAAGAAGATAGAAAAATATTTCATAGTGCTTCATTAGAAAAAAGGACACACTTCAGGATCACTTACTCCGCTACAAGGCGTAAAGACTCGGATTAATTTGCTACGTTACACAGTCCCATACGTCTTATGTCGAAGTTCTATTAGAAGCTTCTTTCAACTGAAACAGAAAATAATATAAATTTCCACTAGAAAAAAATTCGGCGACTATAAACGATAAAAATTACGTGCGAACCTCAGGAAATTCGCCATATTGTTCGCTATAACTTCTTTAAAACCGCACCTCGGTGTATATATTCATTCAGCGTATATTCGAAGCGTACTGTCTTAGTTACCTCACCTTGTATACCTACAGAAATTTCCAGTACCGTATTTTATTTTCTTTGCTGTCAGTATTTATAATAATATACTTGTTGCGAAACCATTGGAACATGGATTGTATGCAATCGTGTTTTGCAGATGAGGGAAATTAATGGGTTGTAGAGAAAACATGCCTCCTTATTTTAAAATCATTAATATTCGCTGTTAGCCTTCGAGCTGAAACACTTCCCTCGGTAATTTTTGTGCGCGTGCGTTTGTGTGTGTGTTTGCTGTTACAAAACTTCTGCGGTATGTTGGACTGTTGTCCAAATATGTAAATATTTTACTCCTATGTCATTTTTCAAAAGAATGTTCTGCAGTTCCAATTGTCGTTTCCGTACAGCTTCTTCGGTCATTCATTCATGTAAAGAAATCAAAATGGTTCAAACGGTTCTGAGCACTATGGGACTTAACAACTGTGGTCATCAGTCCCCTAGACTTAGAACTCCTTAAACCTAAGGACATCACACACATCCATGCCCGAGACAGGATTCGAACCTGCGCCCGTAGTGGTCGCGCGGTTCCGGACTGAAGCGCCTAGAACCGCTCGGCCACCGTGGCCGGCATGTAAAGCTGATGCATGATTTAGTTTGCTTTGTTTCGTTAATGACGCTGACAGCTGTACTAACATATCCTGGCATTTAACTCAATAAATACAAGTCTCTTTGGTCAATTGTGTATTTGAAGCTCCCATGGAGCAAATATATCTCCTCACATGTGGTTACATCAGACTGAATTACTTATGATGAGATACTATGTGTAGGATCTTCACTAGTGTGTGATGTGTAAACTATCTAAATCTACATGGATACTCTGCCTGGCAGAGGGTTCATCGAACCATCTTCACAATTCTCTATTATTCCAATCTCGTATAGCGCGCGGAAAGAATGAACACCTACATCTTTCCGTACGAGCTCTGATTTCCCTTATTTTATCGTGGTGATCGTTCCTCTCTATGTAAGTCGGTGTCAACAAAATATTTTCGCATTCGGTGGAGAAAGTTGGTGATTGGAATTTCGTAAGAAGATTCCGTCGCAACAAAAAACGCCTTTCTTTTAATGACGTCCATCCCAAATCCTGTATCATTTCTGTGAAACCCTCTCCCATATTTCGCGGTAATACAAAACGTGCTGCCTTTCTTTGAACTTTTTCAATGTACTCAGTCAATCCTATCTGGTAAGGATCCCACACCGCGCAACACTATTCTAAAACAGGACGGACAAGCGTAGTGTAGGCAGTCTCCTTAGTAGGACTGATACATTTTCTGAGAGTCCTGCTAATGAAACGCAGTCTTTCGTTAGCCTTCCCCACAACATTTTCTATGTGTTCCTTGCAATTTAAATTGTTTGTAGTTGTAATACCTAAGTATTTAGTTGAATTTACGGCTTTTAGATTAGACTGATTTATCGTGTAACCGAAGCTTAACGCGTTCCTTTTAGCACTCATGAGGATGACCTCACACTTTTCATTATTTAAGGTCAACTGTCACTTTTCGCACCATTCAGATATTTCTTCTAAATCGTTTTGCAGTTTGTTTTGATCTTCTGGTGACTTTATTAGTCAATAAACGAAGTCATCTGCAGACAACCGAAGACGGCTGCCCAAATTGTCTCCCAAATCCTTTTTATAGATAAGGAACAGCAAAGGGCCTACAACACTACCTCGGGGAACGCCAGAAATCACTTGTGTTTTACTTGACGACTTTCCGTCAATTACAACGAACTGTGACCTCTCTGACAGGAAATCACACATCCAGTCACATAACTGAGACGATATTCCATAAGCACGCAATTTCACTACGAGCCGCTTGCGTGGTACAGTGTCAAAAGCCTTCTGGAAATCCAGAAATACGGAATCGATCTGAAATACCTTGTCAATAGCACACAGCACTGCATGTGAATAAAGAGCTAGTTGTGTTTCACAGGAACGATGTTGACTGTGGATCAATAGACCGTTTTCTTCGACGTAATTCATTACGTTCGGACACAATATATGTTCTAAAATCCTGCTTCATATCGACGTTAACGATATGGGTCTGTAATTTAGTGGATTACTCCTACTACCTTTCTTGAATGTTGGTGTGACCTATGCAACTTTCCAGTCTTTTGGTACGGGTCTTTCGTCGAGCGAACGTTTGTATATTATTGTTAAGTATGGAGCTAATGCATCAGCATACTCCGAAAGGAACCTAACTGGTGTACAGTCTGGACCAGAAGACTTGCTTCTATTAAGTGATTTAAGTTTCTTCACTACTCCGAGGATATTTACTTCTACGTTACTCATTTTGACAGCTGTTCTCGGTTCGAATTCTGGAATATTTACTTCCTTCCTTCGGCAGCACTGTCTTCGATAGTATCTTCATTGCTATCGTGCAGAGAAGGCATTGATTGGTTTTTGCCGCTAACGTACTTCACATACGACCAGAATCGCTTTGAATTTTCTGCCAGGTATAAACAAAATTATGATGAAAAGTGAACTCACTACTAAAAAGTGCCAATATGATGGCTGTCTTTTGCCGATAGTGAATGTTTCTTCCAGTGAATGTATCATTGGTTGCATACTAATGGAAAATGAGAGTAAATATGAGCCATTTTAAATTTTTGGATGTGACATAGCTAAGACAAGATGTAATTGCCATACCCCATGAAAATTGGTAGTTTGTTACCAACGGTTACTGACGGCTCAAAATTTCTCGAGAGCAGTTGATAACACGTGTCATCCTATACGAAGTCTTTCGTAAAATATCAAGCTGTTCTCCATGGTGTCAAATATGGCGAAATGGGAAGTAATTCCTGGGGAACACGTCACTGTTGAATTCATCAATTACCTTTTGTTTAATCCGACCGTTCCGATTTCTGCTCCTCCAAAATTTCCCTCATATCTTCGAACGCCTACCACACTTCGTCTTACGTATTTGTCCACAATCCTTCTAAATTTATAATTTCCGCTCTCTTTTCTCCGACACTGTACACCTTCGAAATTTCTACACTTCCTAAAAACATGACACCAACCACCCTGTCGTTTCGCTTCTACACTTGTACTCTGTCGCGCCTGACCAACGCAACCCCTGAGTAATACACCTACACACGCTCCGTATCGTATCTCAACGCAACTTTAGCCCCCTCCCCTTACCTAACCAATAAATCCGTGCAGATATTTACCCATCCATCCACCTTTAACATAGTACCCCTCTTACTCTCTTCTCCGGGCTCTGCATCACCCCAGCACCTCCTCTTGGTTCGGTATTCTCCTCCGGAACCTTTATTTTGCCATTTTACATAATTCGAAAACATTCTCATTTCAACAACACAACTCCCCTGTTGGTTATCTATACATATTATAAATGAAAATCTCTTGCCGCTTTTTTTTGGTCTGTATGTTAAGGCTAATCTCAGGAGCTACTCTACGGAACTACTGCAGCAATTTGGATACAATAATAATAGAATTATTTACGAGGAAGGTTTGCGTATACCATGATAAATCGTAAGGGTCGTAAGTATTTAGCACTACGCGAGAGAATCAGGGGCTGGTCGCTGATTTCCTGCAGTTTCAATAAAGGGAAGTGCTCCATTTTACTAATACTATCGCCAATTGACTGTATTTTAAGGATAGACAATCAAATTTTATCTAAAACTTCCAATGTACCACCACCCACTTCATTGCTCTTAAAAACATGTACATATTGCAACGTTTTAACTGTAATTTGTCTCTGTATATTTTGCAGAAGCTATCGGATGGAGAGCAGCAACTTGCCGTTAATTGGCCCACTCTAGCCCTCGAGTTGAGGGAAGGAAATAACAATAAAGGAAGAGAACATACGCCTTGCTTTGTTTAACAAGATTTGCAACCTCAATGAAACCACTTTCCCCCAGATTTGACGAGAATAGCTGTCAAAAATTTTCTCGCAGTAGCCCGCAATAAAGGATAAGTAACAGGTATGCGTCTCCGAAGCCAGAATTGCTGATATCCTTTTCAAAGACATACCTCAAGTTCTCCATCAGTGCTTATTCCCACCTGTTCTTGTTATACGTCTCCATTTCTTTAACATCGCTGTGTGGGCCGATAATCAAGTGCGATATCTCCACAAACCTAGTTTCAAAGTCTGACTAAAGGATATTTAAATATTGAATGTAGGTTGAATCGTCATCATCCTGCCACAACCTCGAAGATTATGCGTAACAAATTGGGAAATTGGGAAAATTCGCGGCCATTTCCTTCACTAATGTAATTATTGATAAGGGATCGCGTTTTCCAGGAAATGATCTTTCAAAACGTTAAATACTGATTTACATTTATTGTCTCTCGTCATAATTCTTCGCGTATTTCTTGGTCCATAATAAAATGAATATATCCCTGTAATAATGCTTCATTACCTGATAAAATTGACTCGTCTTGTTGTATGGAGGAATGGATCGTTTGGAGATAATTACACAAGATGCTCTCAACATCTTAACTTATTTCATCAATACATCTTTTAATTCTATTGTTAATAAAAGGAATTCTTTTGAGTATATCATAGTCAGGTCTGTGTAGATACTACTTACGTTTAAGGAAGTCTTCACTCTTCAGCAGTTATCCTGTATTCCCAATGCCGGCTTTCACGATCGTGGCGGTCTTCCTCTTTCATATCTCTCTTCCTCATCATTAGAGGTACTTCCGTTCTGCACGTTAAACTCGGCCGTCTACGCTTCCTCCTTCCCGGCGGCGACCATTTGAGGACTACTTTTAGCCATCATTCTTGCCGCAATCGCCGTTCATTGCCAGACAAGTGAAGAGTTGTAGTCTCAGTTCATTGCACGACTTGTTGTTCCACATACATTATCTCCCTAATTTCTTCATTTCTTCTCCTTTCTGTTCTGGATACCCTGACTGCCTTACTTGTTCCATCCATCTCTACTGCCTGTACTCTGCTGCTTCCCCAGGGTCCATCCTTCTGCACCGTCTGTTAGCATATTTTCAACCACCGTTTATGGCATCCTCTTATGTATTTCTTCTGATATTGCCCAGCTCCACAGAAATCCATTTAGCGTTTTAATTGCTTCTCTTGCCTACTGAATCCTGCAATCCATAGCTGCTTCACAGCTTCCTGAGGAATAGATAAACTATCCTAAGTATTTAAACTTATTGCATAGATCAGTTTTTAAATTTTCTTCGAAGGCTTGAAAAATTAACTAGTCTCCGATGGTACGCGGTTTTCCATATTTTGCTATAAGTAGCGAATGTTGTGAGACGCCTCCAAACTATCATCATTTCTCTGTGATGTTGAAACAAAAATAATTTCCACTGTGGGTCTCTATTGAATGTTTTCTTTAATTAATTGAAAGTATTTCAAGTCTTTACCAATTTTCAGGGCAGATGTGGACTCTGACCACAATCTATTGGTTATGAACTGTAGATTAAAACTGAAGAAACTGCAAAGGGTGGGAATTTAAGGAGATGGGACCTGGACAAACTGATTAAACCAGAGGTTGTACAGAGTTTCAGAGAGAGCATAGGAGAACAATTGACAGAAATGGGGGGGGGGGGGGGGGGAATACAGTAGAAGAAGGCAGCAGAGGATCAAGTAGGTAAAAAGACGAGGGCTAGTAGAATTCCTTGGCTAACAGAAGAGATATTGAATTTAACTGATGAAAGGAGAAAATACAAAAATGCGGTAAATGAAGCAGGCGAACAGGAATACAAACGTCGCAAAAATGAGATCGACAGGAAGTGCAAAATGGCTAAGTAGGGATGGCTAGAGGACAAATGTAAGGATGTGGAGGCATATCTCACTAGGGGTAAGATAGATACTGTGGTGTCACCGCCAGACACCACACTTGCTAGGTGGTAGCTTTAAATCGGCCGCGGTCCATTAGTACATGTCGGACCCGCGTGTCGCCACTGTGTGATCGCAGACCGAGCGCCACCACAAGGCAGGTCTCGAGATACGGACTAGCACTCGCCCCAGTTGTACGGACGACGTTGCTAGCGACTACACTGACGAAGCCTCGCTCATTTGCAGAGCAGATAGTTAGAATAGCCTTCAGTTAAGTCAATGGCTACGACCTAGCAAGGCGCCATTAGTAACATTGCATGTATCTAAAGAGTCTCACTTGTATCGCCACAATCTCCAGATGTACCAAAAGGATGGATTAAAGTTAAGTATTCCGGAAGCTACGTACTTTTCTTTATAGCATTCATTACGTATCCTGTTTCAGACCTCCCGCCATCCTGCTTTAGCTCAGCGCGTGCCTTTCGGCTTCCTCTCATTGTGTCTAGGCTGTCTTGTCTAGACACAACAGATACTGCCTACATGAAAATTAAAGAAATTTGGAGAAAAAAGAACCACTTGCATGAATATCAAGAGCTCAGATGGAAACCCAGTTCTAAGCAAAGAAGCGAAAGCAGAAAGGTGGAAGGAGTATATATAGGGTCTATACAAGGGCGATGTTCTTGAGGACAATACTATGAAAATGGAAGAGGATGTAGATGAAGATGAATTGGGAGATACGATACTGCGTGAAGAGTTTGACAGAGCACTGAAAGACCTAATTCGAAAAAAGGCCCCAGGAGTAGATAACATTCCATTAGAACTACTGACAGCCTTGGGAGAGCCAGCCCTGACAAAACTCTACCATCTGGAGAGCAAGATGTATGAGACAGGCGAAATTCCCTCAGACTTCAAGAAGAATATAATAATTCCAATCCCAAAGAAAGCAGGGGTTGACAGATGTGAAAATTACCGAACTATCAGTTTAATAAGTCACGGCTGCAAAATACTAACACGAATTCTTTGCAGACGAATTGAAAAACTGGTAGTAGCCAACCTCGGGAAAGATCAGTTTGGATTCCGTAGAAATATTGGAACACTTGAGGCAATACTGACCCTACGACTTATCTTAAGAAAATAGATTAAGGAAAGGCAAACCTACGTTTCTAGCATTTGTAGACTTAGAGAAAGCTTTTGACAATGTTGACTGGAATACTCTCTTTCAAATCCTGAAGGTGGCAGGGGTAAAACACAGGGAGCGAAACGCTATTTACAATTTGTACAGACATCAGATGACAGTTATAAGAGTCGAGGGGTATGAAAGGGAAGCAGTCGTTGGGAAAGGAGTGAGACAGAGTTGTAGCCTCTCTCCGACGTTATTCAATCTGTATATTGAACAAGCAGTAAAGGAAGCAAAAGAAAAATTCGGAGTAGGAATTAAAATCCATGGAGAAGAAATAGAAACTTTGAGGTTCGCCGATGGCATTGTAATTCTGTCAGAGACAGCAAAGAACCAGGAAGAGCAGCCGAACGGAATGGACAGTGCCTTGAAAGGAGGATATAAGATGAACATCAACAAAAGCAAAACGAGAATAATGGAATGTAGTCGAATTAAATCGGGTGATGCTGAGGGAATTAGATTAGGAAATGAGACGCTTAAAGTAGTAAATGAGTTTTGCTATTTGGGGAGCAAAATACGTGACGATGGTCGAAGTAGAGAGGATATAAAATGTAGACTGGCAATGGCAGGGAAAGCGTTTCAGAAGAGAAATTTGTTAACATCAAGTATAGATTTAAGTGTCAGGAAGTCGTTTCTGAAAGTATTTTTGTATGGAGTGTAGCCATGTATGGAAGTGAAACGTGGACGATAAATAGTTTGGACAAGAAGAGAATAGAAGCTTTCGAAATGTGGTACTACAGAAGAATGCTGAAGATTATCTGGGTAGATTACATAATTAATGAGGAGGTACTGAATAGAATTTGGGAGAAGAGACATTTGTGGCACAACTTGACTAGAAGAAGGAATCGCTTGGTAGGACATATTCTGAGGCATCAATGGATCATCAGTTTAGTATTGGAGGGCAGCGTGGAGGGTAAAAATCGTAGAGGGAGACCAAGAGATGAATAGACTAAACAGAGTCAGATGGATGTAGGTTTTAGTAGGTACTGGGAAATGAAGAAGCTTGCACAGGATAGAGTATGTGGTGTGCGTACTGTAAGACCTTCGGTACACACACCATCAGATTATTTGACTTGTCGCTCTAACGAAGTAGGCGAGCGTCAGCAATATGTCTCGTGGTCTTATCGTGGAATGTTTATCTTCTGCCGTTAGGTCAGATGATAGAAATGTCACTTGCACGCTTAGAGTAGCAGATTTACGGTGACCAACTTTAAACAGAACTTGATTAATTTTCACACACATTTATTAAAATAATAAAAAGCATAGACCTTACGTAACTTGATTCCGGATGCTGTTTACAATTGACAATCTGAAGTTCCTTTGGTGTTGGTACGTTAATCTTTTTTTCACATATCTCTGATACTTGACAAAGTGTCTATACATTTATCTTCATGGCTATGTACAGGAATATGATAATCTTATTAGGTGCAGACTGAAACTTGACTATAGACTGGTACAGACAAATGCAGACTAATGCAGACTGGCTAATCGGAGGTCTGTACACTCGTTATAATACCTTGAGCGTTCAGGTATCACTGTGCGAGTGTGATCCGCGACGAGAAATGGTTCTACGTTGGCAGTAATCTCATTGGCTGCATTACATATTAATACGCGGATCGGCGGAAGCAGACTTTGGTCCGTCTCTAAGACAGCGCCATCTCGTAGTGCGGAGACGGATGAGCGCTGCGCCTGCGCTGTTGTGCTTAGCGGGGCGCGCTCTAGTGGGAAAGTTGTGTACGCGCTGACTGCGCGGAACTATGTACACAACAGAGTAACATGGAAAGCTACATCAAACCAGTCTCTGGACTGAAGACGACAACAACAAACAACCTATTTTATGACGGTGACACATTACGAGATGATTTCCCAGCTTGGATTATTTCATAACGTCATAGCTTAAAACTTCATATCATAAAAGAGACATAGATAATCATTTGTCCAACAGTGCTGGAATGAAGCCGAACTTCAAATAGTCAACACTATATTGTACATATTACTTTTTAGAATCTGATATGTTAATATCAGTTGTCTGTAAACAAAAGTTAAGCTCTTCATGTGCATATGAAAAGACATCGCAGTCAGAACTAACCGTCTCAATATGAAGTTATGACCGGTGCATCTCTGCACAGATGAAATTTGATAAAAAAAATAATTTGCTAACTTCTCTCCGGCACTACCAAACAAAATGACAGCCGTTCACTTTCATTTTGTATGTTACCTAACTATAATCTGTTCTGAAAGAGATGAACGAGGGCTTCCTCGCTCTGTACCGATAGAAGTTAGTAGAGGTCAGTCTACTTCAGCCCACACATGTATGGTGTCTGCCCGCTGCCAACCTAAGCCATTTAATGCAGAACCTTGCGCACAGAGCCTCTACGAAATGATTCTTTTGTCGCAAAGTAATACATCTCGCTTTCCACTCCTCGGAGAAGGAGAAGGGGTAGTACTTTACAGAGCGGAGGTAGAAAGATAAATAATAATGCCACTGAATTTTGAGAGCAGGTGTGTGAAAATAAACAGTTACTCCACCGTCTCTCTTAGCCAATGAGACGAACAGGAACGTACACAGCTCTGCGAGAAGAATTCGGAATTTTGGCTGCGAGCTGCCAAAATGGGATTCACTATCATGAATCGCTATTTACACCTAACGTACCCCCAATTTTTTCGCTAACATGCGCCCCTTGCAAGATGGAGTCGATATAGACCACTTTGCCAATCACTGGTTTAGATGAATGCTTTATTTGGCACTGCTGGACTGTTTCAAGCATGTATTCATATTCAATTGCGTCATCAAAGACAACTGCACGTCAAGATATAAAAGATATAAAGTGGAATTGGTTGTAGCTCTTCTCAAAATCGTAGTGCATTAGTAATTTGTAGCATTATTCCCTGTTGGAAATCCCTCTTCCCCACTATGAAGTAACCTGATATTTCAGAAAAGACGTTGCCTCTAAAATGGGACAGAATTCATAGAGACTGGTCTACCTACAGAAGACAAAGCAACAATAAAAAGTCGAACATTGAGTCAGCTGCCTCTTGTCAACAGCTAGGGAGAATGCGGACGAAACTTCCTGGAGGTATAGCAGGGGTGGCCAAGATTTCTGCTAACGGGCCACGCCCGAACCTGAGTGCCAAAGCACTCAGCGGCATTTCATATTTCCCCCCCCCCCCCTCCCCACCATACTGCGAGGAGAGGAAAGAGGGGAAACCAGTTAATTCCCCGCTTTTAAATGTCAGTACAGTCTCGTACGGCGTACTACTTCTTTATATTTCACATTTCACAACAACGTAGACTACAAGAAAAACACGTTCCGGTATTAATTAATTATTTTTAGCGCGCTGAAGACATAACACAATTTTTATCTGGTACAAACTATCGGCACACTAACAGGTACTACGTTTCCACGCACTCGTGACTTCGTTAGTTTTATAATCGGAGAAAGGTCTTTCGCACAAATATGTCGATCGCAATATTGTAGCAATTTTGCAATCTTATTAAGGAGACTTGGAAAATCTGTCTGAGAAAAGCAATGTAGACGTCCTCTATAGTTTTAACGCAACTAGTTTTGTTGCTAAAACTGGAATTAGCTTGCAGGTCATGAGTTACACCTGCACGTGCACAGGGACACTGTCAAGTGAAATGGCAAACGATCTCGAAAACAGATGTAAGATTGAAAGTGTCCTCGTCGTAATTCTTGCAAGGCGAAAATTCAAACCACGCGCTTTCCTTAACACCAGTGACCTTAGAGAACTGGATTGTTTTGTCAAAAGGTATCTCTTCTACAGTGTTATTTTCTTTTGAAATGCATCCACATCAAATCAGAAAGAAGTTATCTTCCAATCTCTTACTGTGGATAGGTGCAGTCAAGTCCACTTAAAATGCAAAATCTGCAATCCATTTATGATGTTCTAGTTTTCGTTCCTCTACTATTTTTTCTTTCATAAACTCAACAATAGCTCCATTTAAATAGAAAAATCTCTCCAGGCATGCCCCTGGACTTAACCAACGTACTTTGCACTGATATATGAAGTCTTCGTACACTTCGTTCAATTGTATTGAAAACTGTTGCAGCTGAAAATGGAGTATGGATGCAACTTTAGAAATCTTACCAATGGTTAGTTTCTTCATTTGCTCCATGCCTGCAAGTTGAGCACAACGTGCTTCTTGATGAACAGGACAATAAATCCATCTGTCTATCGTTGAAATTCTTTGCTCTCTAAGGTTTAAATTATTTCTACGGTAATGTCGTAGCAGTACCTGTCGCCAATGCGAAGTGAGAATTCTCGTCCTTTTGTCATACCCATTTATTTTAAAGGATTATGACGACAGATGGCTAGAGTGCCTCATTGGAACGTCCTTCTACATCTACATCTACATCCATACTCCGCAAGCCAACTGACGGTGTGTGGCGGAGGGTACCTTGAGTACCTCTATCGGTTCTCCCTTGTATTCCAGTCTCGTATTGTTCGTGGAAAGAAGAATTGTCAGTATGCCTCTGTGTGGGCTCTAATCTCTCTGATTTTATCCTCATGGTCTCTTCGCGAGATATACGTAGAAGGGAGCAATATACTGCTTGACTCCTCGGTGAAGGTATGTTCTCGAAACTTCAAGAAAAGCCCGTACCGAGCTACTGAGCGTCTCTCCTGCAGAGTCTTCCACTGGAGTTTATGTAATCTCCGTAACTCTTTCGCAATTACTAAATGATCCTGTAACGAAGCTGTCCGTTGGATCCTCTATCAACCCTGTCTGGTGCGGATCCCACACAAACCGGCCGGGGTGGCCGAGCGGTTCTAGGCGCTACAGTCTGGAACCGCGTGACCGCTACGGTCGCAGCTTCGAATCCTGCCTCGGGCATGGATGTGTGTGATGTCCTTAGGATAGTTAGGTTTAAGTAGTTCTAACTTCTAGGGGACCCATGACCTCAGAAGTTAAGTCCCATAGTGCTCAGAGCCATTTGACCATTTTTTATCTCACACAGCTCAGCAGTATTCAAGCAATGGGCGAACAAGCGTACTCTAACCTACTTCCTTTGTTTTCGGATTGCATTTCCTCAGGATTATTCCAATGAATCTCAGTCTGGCATCTGCTTTACCGACGATCAACTTTATATGATCATTCCATTTTAAATCACTCCTAATGCGTACTCCCAGGTAATTTATGTAATTAACTGCTTCCGGTTGCTGACCTGCTATATTGTAGCTAAATGATAAGGGATCTTTCTTTCTATGTATTCGCAGCACATTACACTTGTCTACACTGATATTCAGTTGCCATTCCCTGCACCATGCATCAATTCGCTGCAGATCCTCTTGGATTTCAGTACAATTTTTCATTGTTACCACCTCTCGATGTACCACAGCATCATCCGCGAAAAGCCTCAGTGAACTTCCAATGTCATCCACAAAGTCATTTATATATATTGTGAATAGCAACGGTCCTACGACACTCCCCTGCGGCTCACCTGAAATCACTCTTACTTCGGAAGACTTCTCTCCATTGAGAATGACATGCTGGTTTCTGTTATCTAGGAACTCTTCAATCCAATCACACAATTGGTCTGATAGTCCATATGCTCTTACTTTGTTCATTAAACGATTGTGGGTAACTGTATCGAACGCCTTGCGGAAGTCGAAAAACACGGCATCTACCTGGGAACTCGTATCTATGGCCCTCTGAGTCTCGTGGACGAATAGCGCGAGCTGGGTTTCACACTATCAGCTTTTTCGAAACCCATGCTGGTTCCTACAGAGTAGATTTATAGTCTCCAGAAAAGTCATTATATTCGAACATAATACGTGTTCCAAAAGTCTACAACTGATCGACGTTAGAGATATAGGTCATACCACGAACAAATAGCGAAGGGTAAACAGCGCTGACACCACGATTCTGCCGAACTCAGAGAGTTGTGTCGGCCGCAGAATTTCGCCATACAATGCTAAATCAGATGTCGTGTTGTTTCGGTACTTCCGAGAAGGACCGAGAAAAGCCGTGTGACAGGCCGAGCCTCGGCCCGCCGGCCGCCCGCACACTCTTTTTGTTTGTCACGCTGAAGACTGTCAGGCAGTGGCAGGTCCTAACGTATAGCTGCCTGATGCGGATGAAAGCCCGAGATTTCATCCATGCGTGTTTGTCTTTGTCATACGGGTAGCAAAAACAACTGTCTTTGGTATTAGGATCACTTATATTTTCACAACACAAGAACTAAAAGAGCTCGATTTCCATACTGAAAGTCGAATCGAGCAAGATGTGGAGATAATAGACAGCAAATGCGCTATTGTGAAGCCAAGGATATATAACGGTAGAATATCAGCGACATAAATTGTATTTTATAATTTTTTCAGAACAAAATATGTTCTTAAGGTTGAATTGCCCTTTCATAAATTTATCCTGTTACAGCTGTCGATTCATAATGGCACAATAGGCCTGAATCGCGGTTGCAAATGAATACATTTAATAACAGTCAAGGCGGAATATGTTGAAATTTCTAAAATACTACAAGCTGTGGCTATAAATGACCAGAAAATCATGAAAAGTGCTTAAATCTGATCGGCGATAATGTGGAAGAGTGGTTGCCAGAAAACTAAAACCATCAATAAAAACTTTTAATAAAGAATACCTAACTTTTAGGGACTAACTACCCTAAATTTCCAGTAGTCTGCTTCGGCGAGGAGAGAGACTTTTTTGATAGTTATGTTCTGAGGAACAACGTATTCGGCAGCGGTTGTGAAATAACCATTAAATGATTCCCTGAATAGCCGTATGAGTTTTTAGAACAGATGAAAGCGAGAGGGAGGAATGAAGACGTCATGTATCCAGTTGTCACATACGCTGCAACTGTATTCATTGAATGGCATCGTTTTACTCAATAAATTTACGATTTGCAGACAAAATATCAAAGAATTACTTAGCGGCAGACGTTGTATCGTCGCTTCTGACGTCACTGCCAAGGGACTGCTATGAGAAAGACAGATGCGTCACGGAAAACGATATTTGATTTCATTTTCCCCAAAAACAAACAAAATGCCTTCCATCTTCGATGGAAGGTTTATTAACACCTATTTTTTTATTATTCATGTTGAAGCATCAAACTTCACCATACAGGATATAAATATACAAATACATAATAACATTACACGTGATAAACAAGGGTCGGGATATGTTTCAGGGAAAACACATGGAAGGTGGAACCACACCTTTCGCCATTTGTCATTTCACGGAATACACATTATTGCTTAGCATTATTATGATTACAAATTAAAAGCTTCGTCGAAAAATGAATAGCAACGCTCACAATAATTTAAAGAACATGAACAGGATCAATTCATTAACAAAAACAATTATACCATTAAGAACAGGACTTAAAACCAGGAATATATTTAAGTCCCCAAATACAAGTAGTGAGTCACACTAACTACGTGTGACTGAAAGCCGGTTCAACAAACGAAGTTTTATCGGAAAAATGAACTACAAATGACTGCCACTAAAAGTACTAACAAATCCCAAGGATGGGAAAAACTTTAAAGGAATAGGCGACACCCACCCAACATACAGAAAGGGTACAAAGTCACACCACTGATTGTGGCTGTTGGAAAAACCCTTAACAATTTATAAATCTTAATAAAATCCCTTGAGCAATATAATAAACAATACTCCAAAATACAATAAAAGCTGCGAAGGTGTACAATTTAAATGTGACTCCCAGGTGGTACACACCAGCAGAAACATTAATAATGACCTTTAAACAAATACAAAAATTCCCCAAAATACAAGGAAAGCTGGGAATGCACACAATTTAAATGTGACTCTCAGCCAGTACAGACCAGCGCAAACATTAATAACGACCCTTACATAAATATACAATCCCTCTAACTACAAGAAACGTGGCAAATTACAGCAACCAGTTATCACAGCAAACCGGCTACAACCACGCAAGTTTGACAATTAATGGAGTCAGCTAATGACTGTCGATAAAAACTCAACAGTTCATACTCATTAAAACTTAACACACTCCAGAACTAGTAAAATAGGACCTGCAAGATGTAACAAGTAGCTAAAGGGTAAATATAGCCATAAGGAACTTCGGACTTACAAATCACACATTAAGGCTTGTGTGCTTGCTCAGCTTTCAATATTTGAATAGATCAAGGGTTTCGGAATTAATTGGACGGCACTGCATCGTAGCAAGTACAAAACGATATAACTTGCTGAACTTGAGCTAGCACGAGGCAACTGGAAGAGGCGCCTTGCTGCGGGTATACCTAAACGTCGTGTGAAGACGGAAACGTCGCCGCAGGAGGGGGGGGGGGAGGATAAAACACGACTCTGCTCCGGACCAAGGGAACAGGAACGCGTCGTCAGCTGCCAGAACTATCTTGCCAACATGCATCAGAAAGGAACCAGTAATCTGCTCAAATAACGACAATATCTGAGATGTAGGAAATATTTGCGTATTGCGGAAGTGGCTACACATGCAACTCACGAACTTGACGCTCCTTAATATTACATGAATTCTGACGACCTGAACTACAACCACCTGCAAATCCAAATACCAGTGAACACCTTCTTTCAACAGTACGTTGCCTTTAACTCAGACTATACTGCAGTGCCAATTACATCAACCCCTTTTACAACAGAGAGTTTTGACACGCTTGCAGAGAATATGATCTGGAAGAAACAGATTAAAATCCGTTACACTCTCTGATGAGCATCCACACAGTGACTCGGAGGCGTAATGAACATGAGTCTAATTCAACATTAACACAGATGTGGGCTTACGATAACAAGTACTAATAAAAGATCAACACATAACTTCACTCAGGTGCGAAGGAGCCATGACTTCCAGGATTCCAAGCAGGAGCCTTATTGCCCTCAATCAACCCATGTGATCTACAGGTGCGGTAATGGTTTGGCCTCCAGAGTTGGCACAATGCTTGCTGACCAGGTTGCACACGGCGGCAACGCGCCGCTATCAACATTTAATCCAGGTGGAAAACTTTGGGTGCGACCGACTTAACAACTCGCGGCTTCACGAGGTCCACAGCTGGGCAGCAGGAGCGCCGCAAAAACCAACTCGCCAGTCGCATCGCCTCCGTTAACCGCCGATACCACGGCCCGCCATACCCAATAATACACTCCTCGACCAAAGATCCTATCCCTGGCAGATGACCAGGTTCGATATCGGCTGTAGAAATGAGTTAGTGACATGCCCGCCAAAATTAAAGCCGTCACGGTTCAATAAATTAACTGCTATTTAAAAAAATGTTAAGACCTCGTTACGTCTCTACATTGGTATACATTAAGACAGTGGTAAAAAAAAGGAAATAATACAAATATGACAATCTAAGCGGTTTCAGAGCCTGACATCGATGGCACATGCTGCACGAGATGTTGTACATTGATATAAGTGATCTGTAGCTTGCTGAAGGTGACAGCCACAAGTGTGTGGTAAGACCATTTCTGCAAATTTTCTTTTGACGTTGTGACCCCAGTTCTCAGCCTGTTAAGGATTTTCCACATGGGCCGTTAACACCGATGAAACCTCAGGCCTGATGAGCGTATCAAAATCTGAACTGTCAGTGTCAGCTGTTATTACAGTTCACGTGTTACAGAGGGTGGCCTAATTTTCTAGAATCCGTAATAAAAATAGCGCAGTGGGATGATAAAGCCCCTATTATGTAGCTTGGAAAATCAGTCACTGCATAGAGAAACTGGGAAACTGGAAATTGGTGGTAGGGTCTTGTGGGACCAAACTGCTGAGGTCATCAGTCCCTAAGCTTACACACTACTTAATCTAATTTAAACTAACGTACGCTATGGACAACACACACACCAGTGCCCGAGGGAGGACTCGCACCTCCGACGGGGGGAGCCGCATGAACCGTAACAAGACACCCTAGGCCGCGCGGCTATCCCTCGCAGCTATAGAGAAATTTATTGCTATAATTCATAGGTAAGTATACGCAAATTGGATGCGCGGAAATTTTAAATGTAGAAATTTTAGACGAAATTCTTCGGTCCACGTGTATTTAAAACAATTACGTCGATATTGGAGGATGTCAGGCCAGAAGCGCTAAAGAAATTTTGCAGAAAAAATCAACTTAAAATTACGGTTTTGACAAGGTCATGGACGGAAAATTGTGATTGCGTGATAATGGAAAGAGTATCGCATGTATCAGACAGTGAGATATTGAATAAAACAGAATAGAGATGCTCGAGGCGCTGTGATCGCTTTGGTTCTTCGCAATGCATGCAATGTGTCAGAGATGGCGTATTCCCCTTTTCATCTGCAGTATCGTAGGTTCAGTTACGCGGGGATGGCAGCAAAATAAAATTTGCGATTGGAAGGTGCTTTGCTCTCGAATGCTTCACACCTCTGGGCGTGAAGAGAATCAATACTAATCCCTGCATAAAAGCAGGAGATAGATTTCTGAATCTATATCGAAAACTCAGTATTCCAAAATCAATTGATGCGCACCACAGTCGACGATGTTTTCGCAAAGGCAGATGGAAACATGATCTGACCTAGAAGACTCATATGTCACAGATGAAAACAACACAATTCCTGTGTGGTGACGTCAAGTTGTGGTATTTCCATCGCCGTACTGTACGGAAAATACCAGATCAAAGCCTTGCAACTCTCCTCTAAAACAAGACCGGACCAGTTGTTGTCACCAGTCTTTCTACCTGTCTTTTATGGTCCTTCATTTTTGTCGTCTGCAAAACTCTTTATCACTAGAAACCCAACCGCCCCGTTCCATTGTGATGTATGACATTTTTCCTGACAAAAGTATCTCGTGTGCCTGAAGCGGTTCTTACATCAGAATAAATCAACCGAATACCAACAGGGACACCTGGAGGCTAATGATATGTACCAAGTATTCAAACAACTTACGGGAATTCAGCCAGGTAATATTTACAGCAACCGCCGATATTTCGGCGGGAGTGCACCCCGCCGTTTTCAAGTCACACGTTGTGCCTTGAAAATGGAGAGGTTTACTTCCTCCGAAATATCGGCGGATCCTGTAAATATTACCTGGCTGAATTCCCATAAGTTGTTTGAAAATTGTATACGTGAGGAGAAACTCAGGTCTCACATGTACCAACTAGTTCTTCTCAAAAGGAAACTATGTTAATACATCTTACAGTTAAATAACTTCTGTAGGATTGCTGCAGTTATTTCGACGATTTATATATTCGTGAAAATATAATGTGGAGGACTTAGTTTTGTGTAAACATTTCAGGCATTTCTGCCATGATAAATTACTAGACATCTTATCTTGTTACGTGATAGTTCTGAAACCCTAATGCCGGTTACCATATTTTCATTATAACGATATTTCCATTATAATGGCGACCACACCCAGTAAATATCACTCGTCCGAAGATATTGGAATTACCTAGTTACGCATGTTACTGATTTACTCCCATTGTTTTTCGAGGTAACCGCTATTTGCAGGTAGAAAACCACTTAGTTTTAAAGCTCATTAACATAAAATAATTCCTTTTTAGTGAGGTGTTAGGCTTACAGTACTACCAAGGAGATCAAACACACACACTTCTTCGGGTAATACATCGTTTAATGAAGTCCAGTTTGGTTCAGTGGAACGGATTTGGTTGTTAACAGATTCGACAACAAACCTTACTCGAAATAATATTCTAAAACATCATTAACACGATCTTATCGTCGGTTCGTGAGAGAGGAAACACCGTCAATTTTCACAGGTTCCCAATTCTGCGAAAAATTTCCTTGTCTTATCAGTTCACCTAATTTTCAGTTTCTTTCTACAGCATCACATTTCAAATGCTTCGATTCTCTTCTTTCTCTGGCTTACCACAGTGTCCATGTTTCATTTCCATACAATGCTGTATTCCAAATGCACATCCTAACGCAAATTTATTCCTCAAATTAAGGCCTATGTTCGATACTAGTAGACCTTTTGTCGTGAAATGCCATCTTTGCCTTTGATGGTCTGCTTTGTCTGTTCTCTTGCGTTTTTAGTCATGTGCTATTTTGTGTCCAACGTAACAGAATTCCTTCAGTGTCTTTAACTCTTGCTCACAAATTTCGATACATTTTTCGCTGTTACCTTTTCTGATATTACCCACTACTTTTATCTTTTTCCATTTAACTCACAGACCATATTCTGTGCTCATTACATTGTTCATTCTTATTGTATGTTCTGCGATTATTCCTCGCTTTCACTAGGGTAGCACTGTCCTCAGCGAATCTTATTATTGACATCTTTTCAACCCTAATTTTAATCCAGTCTCGAACCTTTCATTTATTTCCGACATTGCTTCTTCGATGTACATATTCAGCAATACGAGAGAAAGACTGCAATCCCGCCTTGCATCCCTTTTAATACTAGAATTTGTTCTTGGTCTTCCATTCTTATTGTCCCCTGTTGGTGCTTATACATATTGTAAATTGCCCGTCTTAACCCGATGCGTACTCCCATTTTTCTCAGAATGCAATTCATCTAACACCATTTTACAAGTTCAAACGCCTTTCCTAATTCGCCAGATCGTATGAATATGTCTTGATTTACCTGAATTCATGCTTCCATTACCGATCACAACTTCGGAACTGCCAGTTTTGTAAATCCAAACATCGACTCGTAACTCATCTTCAGTCTTCTTTTACTTTATCTTACGTTGTGGAAGACTGAACGTTGAAAGTTTCCACCAAGAACAAGCTAGCAGCGTCTGTGATGGGGATCTTCTGATAAGCCCCACAGTCACATGGACAGTAAGAATAGGAAACGAATACGTTTTACAGTAATTACATAAAAATCGGAAGAGATTAATTACAATATAAATAAAAAATTGTCTCATTCCGTGTGAAATCCAAAACGGCAAATATTGCAAACGGTCGCAGAAGATAAAAAAAGTGAAGTACCAAGTGACGGAAGCAGACTTTATGCTTTTAGATTACAACGCAGAACTGTGGATTGTCAATCATCTCCTAATTAGTCTCCTCGGACTACTTACAGCACGCAGAGAAGCCTTTAAGAAATCATTCTTCCCACGCTGCATAGGTTAATCCATCAATGTAACGGGAACAACCCTAAATACATAGTATATTGGGAAGTACTCTCTGTCACGCGTTTCAAATTGGTTTGCAGAATTTACATGAAGATTTAATGGTCTCCAGAAAGTTACACTTGAACTTTTACCGTCCTAAATAAGTAGGACAAAAACGAGTGTCTCGTTCACCATTCAAGGGTCCGAGATTCAAGTCGCAACGTAGATATTTTTCTAAATTTTGTGACTTCGTGCTTCGACCTACCACGAATAATATAAAAGCCTATAGTGGTAGACCTATTAACTTCTATAAATTGAAAATTTATTTTCGAAGGTAAATGCAAATGTATGTTTCTTACTGAATTTATATCATCACCAATAGTTATTTTCTTGCAATCTGTTTGCATTTATAATAACTACTGGTGTACAGAATTCTGTATCCAGTGTTCAGTACTACGTAACTACTAAAACTGCTTGTTGACGGAGGCTAAATACCTTTTTAAGTGGAATATATCCTCAGAGTGAAGCGATTTAATTCTTCAACGCAGTAACGCGGAATAATTTTTACTGTATTACTCTACTATGTTTTAACGAAGTCAGTTTGCGCTAATAAACTTAGAAATTCATCGTACCAGTGAATTTCAACGATTATACCTCCTTCCCCCCCCCCCCCCCCCCAAATTGATCCATTTCTCGGCCTACGAATCGAATTTAGTAACTCCATTGTGCACAGTTGTGGTTCCTTGGGGTACAGATCTAGATAGATAGATAGCAACACCATTTCTCACACTGTTTAAAAGCGAGGGGGTTTGGAGCCTCAGTAACGATAATTTAAAGTCAATACCCCTCCCCCCCCCAAATTGATCCATTTCTTGGCCTTCGAATCGAATATAGTAACTCCATTGTGCACAGTTGTGGTTCCTTGGGGTACAGATCTAGATAGATAGATAACAACACCATTTCTCACATTGTTTAAAAGCGAGGGGGTTTGGCAGCCTCAGTAACGATAATTTAAAGCCAACCTACATACGTTGCTAAAGATTTATGCCGGCCAGTATCACAGATGTTGCTATGTATCGTAATTTATCAGTATTACTTGTGTTGGGTTTGGTACCCAGCGTTAACTCACCACTTGCTGTTGAAGCCAGCTGGGCGTTGTTCGTTAGATTTTTTTTGTACGTATATCTTTTTTTGTGGGTCATTTACATCTACATCTACATTGATACTCTGCAAGCCACCCAACGGTCTGTGGCGGAGGGCACTTTACGTGCCACTGTCATTACCTCCCTCTCCTGTTCCAGTCGCGTATGGTTCGCGGGAAGAACGACTGTCTGAAAGCCTCCGTGCGCGCTCTAATCTCTCTAATTTTACATTCGTGATCTCCTCGGGAGGTATAAGTAGGGGGAAGCAATATATTCGATACCTCATCCAGAAACGCGATGCAGAGCGCCTCTCTTGCAGAGTCTGCCACTTGAGTTTATTAAACATCTCCGTAACGCTATCACGGTTACCAAATAACCCTGTGACGAAACGCGCCGCTCTTCTTTGGATCTTCTCTATCTCCTCCGTCAGACCGATCTGGTACGGATCGCACACTGATGAGCAATACTCAAGTATAGGTCGAACGAGTGTTTTGTAAGCCACCTCCTTTGTTGATGGACTACATTTTCTAAGCACTCTCCCAATGAATCTCAACCTGGTACCCGCCTTACCAACAATTAATTTTATATGATCATTCCACTTCAAATCGTTCCGCACGCATACTCCCAGACATTTTGCAGAAGTAACTGCTACCAGTGTTTGTTCCGCTATCATATAATCATACAATAAAGGACCTTCTTTCTATGTATTCGCAATACATATTCCACAGCGCTCTGAGTTCCAGCCTCTCTTGCCCGCTTGCTGGCCGTTAGAGGAAACTCGCCCGCCCCCTCCCCCCATGCCTACAACAGCTTTACCGTTCTCGTGTGATTACTGTCGCTAATGTTGATTCGTGCTGGATTTATTATTATGGAAAACTTGTTGATAAGAATGTTTTTCTCTTTGTTATAGTATGTGCTTTATTTAATCTGCATTGGAACACGCCACTGGAGGGGGGTGAAATACAATAGTTTCATATCTTAAGTTAAATTTTTCATTTTCTAATTCGAAAACAGCACTGTCCGTTTACTTGCATTCATTTGAGTTTCGCAAACCTTATTTGTTAAAGAAATGTATAACTATCTGGAGTACCCTTTTAAAAATGAGCTCGCCAGAGCCTGTCGAGGGATCTTTAAAAATAAAAGTGTCGTTTCTTGCTCAAATATTATGCTTTTGAAACCTGCTAAAGTATTTCAATTTCATTTATTTACAGTTTGAAGTATGGCTTATAGGCGTGTTCCATTTCTGTCAAGGAGTCATAATAATGAATTTTTAATATGCTTTACAAAACATTAATTTCTGAAAAATAGAGGAATTTTCAAAATGATTGATTCAGAGAAAGTGACAGGGGATAATACCTGATGGTTTTCTTGCGAATCTACACTGTCAGATGAGTAAATCTGGTAGATCACGATATGAGTGGAGTGGTTTTTGGGCTGAGGATTTTCTGAGCTTGGGCTTATTTCTAGATAATTTTCATTTAACACCGTTTGTTATAGGAAGGGTACATTTACCACCTTCATCATGATCCTCTCCCCTGCTTAAAACCTGAAATAAACGATTTTCTGGCCAGGAATACTACTTGCTTAAAACGGGCACAGCCAAATCATAGCAACTTATTCTACACAGATCCAAATATTTCTGAACCATAATGTTATTTGAACCAGTTGGCATTGTAAAGGAGCACCAGTACAGAAACAAATATAGCAGTACCAGTTGGTAACTATTTTACAAGTGGCCATCATAAAATACTTGTAACTAGGCTGTTTAGGTTCTTATACTGGTAACGCCACCGCCATGTAGCGCTCTGTATGAAAATCACTGGCTGTGCTGTGTGCAGTCTGTGGCTAGGTGGCATTGTTGGAGTATATGCTATTGTAGTGTTGGGTAGTTGCCTGTTAACAGCGCGTAGCGTTGCGCAATTGGAGGTGAGCCGCTAGCAGTGGTGGATGTGGGGAGAGAGATGGCGGAATTTCGAGAGCGGACGATCTGGACGTGTGTCCATCAGAAAGAGTAAATTTGTAATATTGGATGTCATGAACTGCTATGTATATTATGACTTTTGAACACTATTAAGGTAAATACATTGCTTGTTCTCTATCAAAATCTTTCATTTGCTAACTATGCCTATCAGCAGTTAGTGCCTTCAGTAGTTAGAATCTTTTATTTAGCTGGCAGTTGTGGCGCTACCTATATTGCAGTAGTTCGAGTAACAATGATTTTTGTGAGGTAAGTGATTCATCAAAAGTGTAGGTTAATGTTAGTCAGGGCCATTCTTTTGTAGGGATTATTGAAACTTAGATTGCGTTGCGCTAAAAATATTGTGTGTCAGTTTAGTGTTGATCAGAATAGGTAAAGAGCGAAATGTCTGAGTACGTTCGGTTCTGCTCAGCTGTTTGAAAATCAAATAATGTAAGAGGTTTATGAGCACAGTCATTCATAAATTTTTCTAAGGGGACGTTTCACACTGTATAACCCAGAAGAGTAGCTGCCACAGAAAACAGATGATTCTGGCAATATCAACCTCCACAGCAATCACAGTGCTATAAAATTTCACTCTTTAAAGCACCATGTCACCACTGTGCCATACAGAATTTCACTTCACACAATTTATAACAGGTTCGTCATGTTTGAAAGCGCCACGCCACCCACGAGGAGACTGCCTCACCTTCGGCGCCTGCCACATGATAATTAACTCTCACAAAACCTTTCAGTTTCCCTCTAATAAATGTGTGACACAATAGAGCAACATTTGGTGCTCCACACAATTCTGCAGAGCTGAACTCTCCAACAATCTTAGTCTCTTGTGTGGATTGCCCCCCCCACCCGCCGCCCCCCCTCCCCCCCCCCCCCTCCCGTCGGAGGTTCGAGTCCTCCCTCGGGCATGTGTATGTGTCGTCCTTAGCGTCACTAAGTTATATTAAATAGTGTGTAAGCTTAGAGAACGATGCCCTCAGCAGTTTGGTCCCATAAGGTCTTACCACAAATTTTCAAGTTTTGTGGATTGTCGTCATCTTCTAGACACACGGAAAAAGACACTGTATACATCCCAAGAAGATGCTGTCCACCTACAGCATAGTTTGCCCTGTGCAGACCATGAGACTTGGCAAACACGCTGTCCAGCTCCACAGCGCTCTGAGTTCCAGCCTCTCTTGCCCGCTTGCTGGCCGTTAGAGGAAACTCGCCCGCCCCCTCCCCCCATGCCTACAACAGCTTCTGCCAACCTCCTGGCCAGCTACTAGACTGGCCTGGGTGACGTGTTCGACCAGGCCATGACGCCGCCCTGTCCTGCTCCTTGCTGCTGCCTGCATCCCACAGCAACTGTTTGGCCAGCTATGCCGACACCAAGTGTGGTCAGAGCACGATCGAGTTGCCAGCTCAACCGTAAAACTTGTAAGCCGCTGCCACAGCGACGACCGCATAAATAAAATACAGAGAATGACATGAACTGCAAAATAAAAGATGTATCATTTGTATTTTTTTAACTATACAGGGTGTATCATAGTAGCGAAACTGACGTGGATGGAAGTATATGATAACGGAAGCAACAACGTTCCGTAAACACGGGATCGCAAAGGAGACATTTGCACGGTTACTGCAAATGTGTTGTTACAAGCTGACATTTACATCAGCATGAAGTATTCGTCCTAGATAGTAGGCAGTTAGCAGCGTTGGGGGTTAAATATAGTGGTGGTGGCGGGTTATGAGGTGCGCATCAACATTTGGGTTACATGTTTATTAAATACATCGTAACTGATGCGTCAAAACCAAGAGGCGGACACCCAGTTCACATTCACAATTCAGGAAAAAGCAATCCCAATATATGACAGTTAAAAAAGAAAATGCGGAAAGCATCACTTCTACAGAATTTTACAAAATTTATCTCTGACAATACGCAGCTCTCTATGCCACAAATTAAAAAAATACCCTGTACATCTCAGGCCTATGTTGTCATTCTATTTCTTTTAAGATAATCACAAAACACGTGTTTGTGCAACTGCATAACCATCTACTCATAGTTGTTAATACAGCACAAAATTTTTCTTACTATACTGCAAATTATTATTATGATTTAAAACTACAGGTTGGCCCTTTCATTAAAATAAACCCAAATAGACAATACCAGACTTTTCGAAAACACTGTTTGGTCTTAATGGGGCCCTCCCAAAATCCGCTATCGCCAAAATATTGGCAGTAAACTCGACTAGCAATTATCACAGATGTCATTGGCGAAAACCAACTACCATTCAATCGGCTACGTGAGCTAATATGGAGCCTGTGACTATTAGTCAACAATAAACAGAAAAATTATTGCATAAACTATAAAATTACACAGACCTATCAACGTGGGGATGTGTATTGTCTGGATCAGTCACAGTACAGCTTACTACAACCACCTTTCAACTACCTGCCACCCAACAGGTTCCTAGCGACCCAAGAATACAATCTCGATTTCATAAAAGTCGTACTGAGCCGATACCTGGCCAAGGTAATACGCCTTAGCGAATCCAGTTGATGAGACCAGTATCTCGCCAGGTCGAGGCACATGGCAGCGTACACAAGCAGTGGCGGTGTGATGGATACTGATGCTTCCTCGCTAATGGCTCGACTAGCAAGACCACACTAGGAAAGTTTCACCCCCGAAGAGATCCCGGGGCTCCCGCCACCATTTATACACCTGCGGCTGCGCACACAGGATGCGGCGGGATCGTTTGGCAGGTGTTCAAACGGTGCTGAAGTAACGGAATTGAATGGCCACAGCAATATGTTTGAAATGCACCCATTTAGATTCTCACCTAATTTGGCCCAAACTTCTCCCGTGGTGTCCTTTAACAACAGACACATTACTGCTTCTGCACCTTGCATTATACAACTTACTGTCGCTCGCACTTGCTAAAAGAGGTGTTGCGCATCTCGTCCTCGTATTTGGCTGTAGTACTGCACTCGTCACTGCAGTATGTTCTGAATTCTCTCAAACACTCCCATATGGTTCAAATGGTTCAAATGGCTCTGAGCACTATAGGACTTAACATCTGAGGTCATCAGCCCCCTAGAACTTAGAACTACTTAAACCTAACTAACCTAAGAACATCACACACATCCATGCCTGAGGCACAATTCGAACCTGAAACCGTAGTGGTCGCGCGGTTCCAGACTGAAGCGTCTAGAACCGCTCGGCCACAACGGCCAGCCACTCCCAGATCATCCCGAAAACTTTGAGAAGACTGAATAATTCACTGCTTGTTTTTCAATCCTGTCAAAAATATTCACCTTTAGAATGATCCTAGACAGACAGATCCAGAGGACTGAGGTGAGACTATTTCGGAGACTGATGTACGGGTCCTGCTTTACCTAATGATTTTGGACCTTTTTGGCACTTTACATGTCGTCTTATATGGGTAGCAAACTGTGTCGTTATACGTCACGCCTTGCCTCGTTCCCCAGACATGGCCACGGGTGAAATTGCAGACTAGTACTTGGTGACTTCTTCAAATACCTTAGAATTCAAATATGTATGTACTACATAGTACAATGCATCATACTATTGTGAGCGCCTGGAAGAAACCGCAAATTTAGAATTATCTCACACACTCCTCATTTGCACACCTATAGTTATATAAACTGGTACACCTGTCTAATATCGTGTAGGTCCACCGCGGGCACGCAAGACTGCCGCAGTACGACGTGGGATGTACTCGACTAACATCTGAAGTAGTGCTGGAGGGAACTGACACCATGATTCCAGCACCGCTTCCATAAATCAGTAAGAGTACGGGAGGGTGGGGATCCCTCCTGAACAGCTCGTTGCAAGGCATCCTATATATGCTCAATAATGTTCATGTCTGGGGAGTTCACTGGCCAGCGGAAGTGTTTAGTCACAGAAGAGTCCTCCTGGAGCCACTCTGTAGCAATTCTGGACATTTGGGGTGTCGCACTGCCCTGCTTGAATTGCCCAAGCCCTTCGGAACGCTTAATGAACATGAATGGATGCAGGTGATCAGACAGGATGTTTACGTACGTGTCACTTGTCAGAGACGTATCTAGGCGTGCCAGGAATTCCGTATTACTCCAACTGCACACACCCCATACCATTACAGAGTCCCCACCAGCTTGAACAGTCCCCTGCTGACATGCAAGGTCAGTGGATTCATGAGGTTGTCTCCATACCCGTACACGTCCATCCGTTCGAAACAATTTGAAACGAGACTCGTTCGACCAAGCAACATGCTTCCAGTCATCAATAGTTCAATGTCGAGGCACGCCTAGGCGAGGCATAAAACTTTGTGTAGTGCAGTCATTAAGGGTACACGAGTGGGCCTTCAGCTCCGAATGCCCAAATCGATGATGTTTCGTTGAATGGTTCGCACACTGACACTGGTCGATGGCCCAGCATTGAAATCTGCAGCCATTTGCGGAAGGGTTGCGCTTCTGTCACGTTGAACGGTTCTCTTGATTCACCGTCGGTCCCTTTCTTGCACGATCTTTTTGCAGACGCAGCTATATCTGAGATTTGATGTTTTACCGGATTCCTGATACTTACAAAATGGTTCAAATGGCTCTGAGCACTATGGGACTTAACATCTATGGTCATCAGTCCCCTAGAACTTAGAACTACTTAAACCTAACTGACCTAAGGACATCACACAACACCCAGTCATCACGAGGCAGAGAAAATCCCTGATCCCGCCGGGAATCGAACCCGGGAACCCGGGCGCGGGAAGCGAGAACGCTGCCGCATGACCCCGAGCTGCAGACCCTGGTAGTTGCAGTACACTCGTAAAATGGTCGCACAAGAAAATCCTCACTTGATCACCACCTTGGAGATGTTGTGTCCCATCGCTCGTGCACCGACCGTAACACCACGTTCAGACTCGTTTAAATCGTGATAACCTGCCATTGTAGCAGTAGTAAACGATCTAACAACTGCGCCAGACACTTCTCTTATATAGGCGTTGCCGGCCGCAGTGCCGTATTCTGCCTGTTTACATTTCTCCGTACTTGAATACGCTTGGCTAAGCAGTTTCTTTGGCACTTCAGTGTGTATTGATATACTTCCACACGTGTTACTCTACAATATCAGTTATGATGTACCCTGTATACCAGACTTTATTTTCTTTCCGATAGTTTATGACACCAAGAATGAGGAATATGATGAATGTAAATTACAGCATAGCACAGATTGCAAAGAAATAAACTGACATAACTGGAAACACGTTTTTTTCTATGAATATGTTTACAGTTATATCTGCTCATATGTTTTGTAGTCTCAGAAGATCCGTTTCTTTTCCATCAGTACCTGCTTTGCATGTTATACGACGACCTGCAACTTATTTTCACTTTGGAATATAGGTTTTGCATTAATTTTGTCTAGTCTTATCATGTATGTAAGAGATGGTGTACATTTTTCAATAGTTTTTCTTGAAATTTTGTTCCAGAGATTTCACTTTATAAAATGAGATGTCGGAAGGAAAGAGTATTAAGTTTTAATGTTCCATGGACGTTGAGATCATCAGCGATGCAACAGAACAACAAGTTTTTTAAGAATGGATCACCATGCTCTACAGGTATCATCTTAGATTCTCAATAAAAAGAGCGCCACGGTCACGGATTCGATGCCAATAACTGCTTAAATTATGAATAAACGTCTTTAGGAACGGCTGCAAAAAAATGGTTCAAATGGCTCTGAGCACTATGGGACTCAACATCTTAGGTCATAAGTCTCCTAGAACTTAGAACTACTCAATCCTAACTAACCTAAGGACATCACACACACACATGCCCGAGGCAGGATTCGAACCTGCGACCGTAGCCGTAGGAACGGCTGCCGAGGACTTCCGGTGTGAGGAATCACACTGCCAGCGACCTCATCAGAGAGGACGGAGGTGTGGAGAGAGGTTCGGCGCACCCTCTTGTTCTTGGGATGCGGAAATAAAGTAAAAGGGTTCCAGGTTCCGGCCTTAGACGGGCCAAACGGCCCTACCGACCGCCGTGTCATACTCTGCCAGAGGCTTCATGGGTTTCAGTATGGAGGTCGTGTCGGTTTTCTTGATCATTGAACCGCTACTAATCTGTCGAGTAGCTCGTCAGTGGCCTCCGAGGTTGAGGAATCTTTGGTGTGACATCATAAGCGCGTGACTGCGAGTGAGATCGCTCTCTAAGTTTTTCATATATTTTTAGGTTTCAGATATATACTTTAACGGTTTTTGTGATCATATTTACTATATGAGTGACTTATTAGTGGTTTCTTTATTCCACATCTGCCTTTCTTGTTTTGTGACCTGATATTTGTGAGTGTTTCGTATCGACCAACTTATCCTCTTACCCGTGTTTACATTCCGCGCTGACCAGTTGCAGCTGTAGCGGCGCATCGAAAGCTAAGTACTAATTAATTATTTGTGTATAGTAGTTTATTTAGGAACTTTAGTAGTCTTCAACAGGTGTTTTCTGGTGAAATAATTTCAGAAGAAATTTTTGCGAAGTGCTTTCAGTTTCGTTACTGTGTCATTAGACGTTTGATTTTCTTTCTGTGTTAGTATTTTGTTATATTCTCATTTGTTGTTGATTAATACTGTCAATAATAGTAGTTACTTCCCTTGTAGAGAAAGTTTGCGATTGTTGTAGTCAGTTTTAACATCTTCTTATTGTAGTAGCAGAACTTAGGTAAAGTTGTTTTCTTGTTTCAATAACTGTAAATTTTACCATGAGTGAGAAGTGATGGCTTTGCTGTAGGTTCGTGAGTAGTGGATTGTGGTGTGAGACTTGTTCGAAGTATTTTCTCTGGGGGGAATGCAGTGGGGAAGCCAGTGGGCATTCTGGTGAGATCCTCTCCTGGAACTGCCGATTATGTAGCAAGAGTAAGTTGATAGAGGAGCAGGAGCGTAAGATCTGTGCCCTTCAGGTGCAGTTGAAAAACGCACAGGAGGAGTTAGATAGGATGAAGAGGGAGAAGGGGGTTGGGGAATGGGAGCTGGCTGTTGGAAAGAGATCTGCTAGGAGAAGGAGATTTTCAGATAGTTTTACTATTGGTGTTTGCAAGAGATATGACCAACTGTCAGAGTCTAGTGGAGAGGTATCTCTAGTAGCTGTAGATGTAGGAAGTATGAAGCAGACCTCAGCAGTTACGGTGGCTAGGACAGTTACAGAGTCTAAGAGAAAGAAGGAGGTTCTGCTGTTAGGTAGTTCTCGTGGTAGAGATGTAGGCCAGCAGTTGCAGGAAGTGTTGGGGAGTGAGTACCAAGTCACCAGCATTGTGAAGCCTAATGCAGGATTGGCTCAGGTGACTGTTAACATAGGGGGGGTTATGTAGGAATTTTACTAAAGAGGATCAGGTAGTGATTGTGGGTGGGGCTGGTAATAGTATTGACAGGGATGGGGAGTATGACATAGATGGTGACCTGGAAAAGATAGCCATTCAGACTGGCAACACGAA
The DNA here is from genome assembly GCF_021461395.2 of Schistocerca americana. Lineage (NCBI taxonomy): Eukaryota > Metazoa > Arthropoda > Insecta > Orthoptera > Acrididae > Schistocerca > Schistocerca americana. Next base: position 436,580,819 of record NC_060124.1, on the reverse strand, counting down.
TGTGCATTTCGTGGAACTGTTTCAGCGTCACGATCGGCCGTATCTTAATACAGCCGTCAGGCGTAATAACATGAGACTTGGGGGTGCGCTGATGACAGAAGGCATGAGTCACATTTCAGTGGTGTCGGTGGAGTCTATCAGCAGGACGGGTTTCACTAGACATGGCCTGCACCCCAACAGGTATGGAAAGGGGAGGTTGGCCAAGCTTATAGGTGACAGCATAGGTGGGAGTGGTGGGATCACTCATGGGAAAATTCCGGTAGTTGTGGGTGTTAGAGCTGTACATTTTTTAGATTGAAGTCAGCTGATAGGTTTTCCTGCTTAAGGGAAGTCTCTCTAACAAAGAAACCACTTTCGACAAAGCTTAGGTATCCGATTAATGAGGGAATTAGTATATTTCACCAAAGTATACAAGGTATTAGAGATAAAGTTAGTGAACTGCTTATAGATGTTGACTCTGAAATTATTGGTATATCTGAACACTTCTTAAATAAGGAGATAATTCAGAGGCTTCCTTTACCAGGATACAGGTTGGCTGGCAGCTTTTCTAGGAGCTCTTTGCGGTGTGGGGGAGTAGCCATGTATGTGAAAAACGGTATCCCATTTGAGTCAATTTATGTTTCAAAGTACTGTACTGAATAGGTGTTTGAATGTTGTGCAGGTGTGGTTAAATTTAGTGGAGCTAAACTTCTAACTGTTGTTATTTATAGATCCCCAGACTCAGATTTCACAACATTTTTGCTAAAGCTAGAGGAGGTTCTTGGTTCACTTTATAGGAAATACAAAAAGTTTGTTGTATGTGGTGACTTCAATATTAATTGTATAAGTGATTGTGTAAGGAAAAGGATGCTGGTAAACCTCCTTAATTCATATAATCCTATGCAAACCGTAGTCTTTCCAACGAGAGTGCAAGGGAACAATAGAACAACCATAGACGATATTTTTGTTCATTCCTCATTGCTAGAAGGGCATTCTGTTAGCAAAAAGGTGAATGGCCTTTCAGATCATGATGCACAAGTTTTAACTCTAAAAGATTTTTGTGCTGCAACGTATGTTAAATATAGTTATCAACTTTTTAGGAAAGCTGATCCAGTTGCTGTAGAGACCTTTGTAAACCTTATCAAGGAACAAGAGTGGCAAGATGTTTATAGTGCTGATACAGTAGACGATAAATATAATGCTTTCCTCAAGACTTTTCTCGTGCTCTTAGAAAGTTGCTTTCCGTTATAACGTTCAAAACAGGGTACTAGCACAAACAGGCAGCCTGGGTAGCTGACTAGAGGGATAAGAATATCCTGTAGAACAAAGCGGCAATTATATCAAAACGTTGGAAACAGTCAAAATCTAAATGCAGCAGCCCATTACAGACAGTATTGTAAGGTGCTTAAAAAAGCTATTAGGAAGGCAAAAAGTATCTGGTATTCAGATAGAATAGCTAAGTCTCAGGATAAAATTAAAACCATATGGTCAGTCGTAAAGGAAGTGGCTGGTCTGCAGAGACAGGTCGAGGATATAGAATCAGTGCGTAGTGGGAATGTCCGTGTTACTGATAAGTCGCATATATGTACAGTATTTAATAATCACTTTCTGAATATAGCAGGTGAACTAAATAGAAACCTAGTCCCAACAGGGAATCATATAGCGCTCGTAGAAAAAAGTGTTCCGAGACCATTACCTGAAATGCTCCTCCATGATACTGACAAGAGGGAGATTGAGTTAATAATTAAATCACTAAAGACAAAGAACTCTCATGGATATGACGGGGTATCTAGCAGAATACTGAAGTATTGTTCTATGTATGTTAGCCCAGTACTTATCTATATCTATAACTCCTAAAGGAATAGTGGTAGGTTTCCTGGCCGATTAAAGTACTCGGTAGTGAAGCCACTTTATAAAAAGGGAGACAGGGATAATGTTGACAATTATAGACCTACTTCTATGCCATCGTTGTTTGCTAAAGTTATCGAGAGGGTTGTATATACAAGGTTACTGGAGCATTTAAATTCACATAATTTGCTGTCAAATGTACTGTTTGGTTTTAGAAATGGCTTAACAACTGAAAATGCTATATTCTCTTTTCTCTGTGAGGTTTTGGACGGATTAAATAAAAGGTTGCGAACGTTAGGTGTTTTCTTAGATTTAACGAAGGCTTTTGACTGTGTTGACCACAAAATATTACTGCAGAAGTTGGACCATTATGGAGTAAGGGGCGTAGCTTGCAATTGGTTCGCCTCTTACTTTAAGAACAGAAAGCAGAAGGTAATTCTCCGCAATATTGAGAGTGGTAGTGATGTTCTGTCCAATAAGGCACTGTTAAGTGAAGCGTTCCCCAAGGGTCGGTGCTGGGGCCACTGCTGTTTCTTATTTATATAAATGATATGCCTTCTAGTATTACAGGTGATTCAAAAATATTTCTGCTTGCTGATGACACCAGCTTGGTAGTGAAGGATCTTGTGTGTAATATTGAAACATTATCAAATAATGTAGTTCATGAAATAAGTTCGTGGCTTGCAGAAAATAATTTGATGCTAAATCACAGTACGACTCAGTTTTTACAGTTTCTAACTCACAATTCAACAAGAACCGATATTTTGATCAGACAGAACGGGCATATTATAAGCGAGACGGAACAGTTCAAGTTCCTAGGTGTTCGGATAGATAGTAAGCTGTTGTGGAAAGCCCATGTTCAGGATCTTGTTCAGAAACTAAATGCTGCTTTATTTACCATTAGAACAGTATCTGAAATAAGTGACATTTCAACATGAAAAGTAGTCTAGTTCGCATATTTTCATACGCTTATGTCATGTGGTATTATTTTTTGGGGTAATTCTTCTGAATCAAAAAGGGTATTTTTGGCTCAAAAACGGGCTGTTCGAGCTATATGTGGTGTAAGTTCGAGAACCTCTTGTCGACCCATATTCAATAGTCTGGGAATTTTGACATTGCCCTCACAGTTTATATTTTCTTTAATGTCGTTTGTTGTTAGCAATATTAGCTTATTCCCAAGAGTTAGCAGCTTTCACTCTGTTGATACTAGGCAGAAATCAAATCTGCATGTGGAATGCACTTCCTTGACTCTTGTGCAGAAAGGAGTGCAGTATTCTTCTGCATCCATTTTCAATAAGCTACCACAAGAACTCAAAAATCTTAGCAGTAGACCGAACACTTTTAACTCTAAACTGAAGAGTTTCCTCATGGCTCACTCCTTCTATTCTGTCGAGGAGCTCCTGGAAGAGTTAAAAAATTAAGCAAATTCCAGTGTTACATTGTTGGTTTTCTTTATTTTAACTTACGACTTGTCGCCTGAATATGTTTCTTATATTTCATTTTATCTGTTTCTACAATCGTGTTATAATTTCATGTATTGACTCGTTCCATGACCATGGAGACTTCTCCTTAATGTTGTCCCACGGAACAATAAATACATAAATAAATAAAGGACACCCCATACCCAGCCTTCCACCATGGAAAAATTCCTGGGTACCTGGAATCGAACACGGATCCCCCACATGGAAATCATCTGCACTGACCACTCTGTTATGGAGGCGGACCTTGGGGTGGGAATTTTTCATAAAAAAAGATGAGAAAATGAAAAATGATCGATGGTATGATACTATATATAGAAGGCAATGGAAACCACTGCAATAAGGACATACACAGCCTGGTAAGTTAGTACATCCTTTTAGATGTGTCCAATTCAGTCAAGATTTATTGCTGCAAGAGTGCGTATGGAGTACATGAAATAATTACACAAACAGATCAATACCACAACACCTTCTGAGGTACCAGGTATCGACCCATGCCCATATTAGTACTTGGCGTAGAATGCAGGCAGCAATACTGGTTCTGACACTTGCATTCAATCGATCGCACAGACTGCGAATACTGCTCGACCTGTTCACATAGTTCTACAAGAGTTGTTAGTTTGCGAGTCGCATGAGTCACTTCTCGTCCTATCATTTCTCACACGTGCTCGATTAGACACAAGACGGGAGATTTCCTGTACTGGCCATTGAAGTTGCTGCACGTCTTGCAGAACACGTTGAGTTTCACGGTCAGGGTATTGGCGAGCATTATCCTGTTGGTACAACACATCACCTACCTGTTGCAAGAAGAGCAAGAGGACGAGTCTAACAACATTCTACGCATACCGAAGACTGGTTAGCGTCCCTCCAGAAACACCAAAGGTGAACGAAAGTCGTAGCTTATCGCACCCCGCAGCTTGCTTGTGGCCAGTGTCTCTGGTATGAATGCACTGCACGAGACAGCGCAAACGACCATTACTTGCGTGCGGGAAGAATTTGCTTTCATCGGTGAAAAGCACGGCGCGCTACTGCATCTGCCAGTGATGCTCTGACGTCGAGTCGTGTCCGGCGATACCGAGGCATGAGTCGAAGACGGGCTGGCGGTGTACGTGCCCTTAGTCCCATTGCTCATAAGCGGTTCGCAACAGTTCGTGGTGACACTTCTGGACTCTCAAGCACTCTTAGCTGTGCTGTGATAACAGTACTGTCTGACACTGCTGCCCCTAAAATACGACGATACTGGCGGGTGTCTGTGCTGCGCGGACATCCAGAACCTCGTCTAGAAGAGTGAGAATATTCACATGACGGCTCATATCACCATCATCGCACAACTGAGGCAGCACGCCCAACTTCCGTGACAATTCTCAGAAAGCACCATCCCGCCACTCCGAAGGTTACAGTTTGACCCCTTTGAAACTCTCTCAATTGGCTGTAGGAGGGAAGAGTGCGTCTCAGGCATTGTTGCCTGCTTGCTTTACACGTTTGCGCAACAACGAGCGTTCTGGCTGTGAGCATTCCATATTAAATGGTAGACACAGATGGTGCTCTGGCAGCTATGCCACTACGCTATATGTTGGCAGACAACGTTGAATGCATTATCAGTACATCTACTAGCCCTCAGGTAGCATATACCATAATTCGATGAAAATCGACGTTGTCTTTCCTAGTGTACTATTTCTTTTCCTGCGGTGTATGATGTGTATTCACAAGACATGTGACCTCTAATTGAAATAATGACATGATTATTTCTCCATTTATAAAAGATTCCGCATTATTACTCCATTTGGTTTTCTGGGAGGGGACTGCTAAAAAGATGGTGACCTTGAAGAAATGAATAAACAAAGAAAAGATAACATTCTAGAGTTGGCGTTTGGAATATCAAAAGTATGAATGTGGTACGGAAACTAGAAAGTTTGAAAAGGGAAATGCAGAAGTTCAGTGAAGACGTAATGGTGGTAAAAGGAAGTGAAATGCAGAGATGATAAGTATTACTAGCAGGGCAAATGTGGGATAATATCAACCGCAGTAATGGTGTAACGGCAGTGCTACTCTTAACGAGTAGGAAAGTAAGGCAGAGAGTGAGTTACTGTGAATAGTTCAGTAATACGGTTATCATCATCGTAATCAACAAGAAACGAATAATAATTCTTCCTATATAAATGTCGACGTCACAAGCGGAAGACGAAAAAATAGAGGATGATTGTAGAGACACTGAATGGATACCCTATAACGTCAAGGAGTTACAAACCTTATAATCAAGGAGAACTAGGACGCGGTAGTAAAGGATGGAAACGAAAACAGAAGTTTGAGGAAATATGGGTTTGGTAGTAGCAATGAGAGAGCAGAAACAGTCAGCTCTCCGATGCTTTTCAGCTTGTAAGAAAGAACACGCAGTTCAGAGATCACAAGAGCAGGAGGTGTATTTGGAAGAGGCCTGGAGACGCGAGACAATTCCAAATGGGTTGGGACATGATTACTCAGGGATGAAATCAGATACTGTACTGCAGGGAGTACCCAGGAACAGATACAGACTCCGGTTTCGCCGAAGTATATGAGAATCGTCAGGAAGAATCAGTACACAAAGAAGTGGAGACATCTGCATTTGAAGTTCTCTGAGGCTGGTTAAAAGTACAGTCTGTGGACAGAGCTATAGGCCTTACTGCAGCTGGAGCTCAGCCTCTCTTCGCCACGGCACTAGGAAGCGGAGAGTGGAGGTCCCGTCGACGCAGCTGCCTTTTACCACCGGGAAAGATCCCAAGTACTTATTTGATAACCGGCTGGGTGGACCTGGGACAGTCCTGTTCTGAGACAGGTCATCTCTAAAAAGAGAAATCTCCGACATTGTACAGAGAAACATACGTACAAATCAGGTAACTACGAAGATACTCTCGGTAACAAATGAAATACTTATATTGACCGAAGAAAGAAGTAAATACAGAAAGGATAAAGGACAGACAGGAATAAAGCAATGTAAGACAGGGATGAAATCAATACGACGTGGAGGGACGCTAAAGCGAAAAGGCTGCAAGAAAAACGTGAAGAGATCGAAACGAAAATGGTTGGTAGAAGTGAGACATTAGGATAATCAAAGCCACATTCATTGAAAATAAAAGTAAAGATGTCGACGTTACAAGTGTTAAAAGCATTGCAGTCTTGAACCCAAGGATATTTTGAAGGCCTCTACGCGGTATGCCTCGTGATGACTGGGTGTTGTGTGATGTCCTTAGGTTAGTTAGGTTTAAGTAGTTCTAAGTTCTAGGGGACTGATGACCATAGATGTCAAGTCCCATAGTGCTCAGAGCTATTTTCTCTACGCTGTAGAGCAACAAATGTTAGCCGCTTTGGAAGACGTTGGGGAGCCAATGTTATAGTTTGATTGAGCTATCAAATAAGGTAAAGGGCATAGATAATACACTTCTGGCATTCTGCAGTAGATTGAGGAAGTAATAACCAAAAACCTATTCAGCATAGTGTGTAATACTGTATACATACAAACTCATTGAGTGAAGAATATCATCCATTCAGCCCCGAGAAAAAGAGATGCAGACACGTGGAGGAAACCGTGTATCGTTAGCGTAACAGTTGTTGACAAAAATAGTATCCAGAGGAATGCAAAAGAAAATTTTGCGATGAGTATGGCTTCAGGAAAGATAAAGGCACCAGAGAGGTAATTTGACACAGCGCTTGATAACTGAGGGAAGACTGAAGGAAAATCAAGATACCTTCATTGGATTTGTTGATACACAAAATGCGATCGACTACGCATAATAGTGCGAGATATTTGTATTTTGCTATGACTTATATATAATATGTAAAACAGCCAAGAAAGTACAATGAGAATGAAATATGAAGAGAATAGTGTTCTATTAAGAAGGTGGCGATTGTCTCTCAGCTACAGTTCAAACCACTGGTTACTGGATGAACATCGAAGACGCAATAATGTAAATAAAAGAAAGGTGCAGGATTTTAATTAAAATTAAGTGTGAAAGGGTGTTAGCGATAAGATTCGCTGATGTCGTTGCTATCGTAAATCAAATACAGCACCTGCTCAAGGGAATAAATATCAGAAATCGTACTATCGACAAAGGGACATAAAATTTGGCACATAGAAGGGGACAAAGTGAAGAAAATCTTCAATATCTGAAGTAAAATAGCACGTGTCTGACGAAACAAGAAGTATGTAAAAAACTAACACGGGAAAAGAAGACGTTCCTCATTAAAAGAGCTCAGCGGTTATTAAACTAAGCCTTCATTTGAGGAACTCATTTTGAAGAATATGCGTCTGTAGCACAGCATTCTATGGAAGTGAAATATGACTGTTGTATACCCGGAAAAGAAGTGTATTGAAGCGTTTGAGATGTTGTACTGCAGGAGAAAGCTGAAGCCCTTTTTGGTCCCATCAGATTGAAAAAGATGTAGGTTGTCAGCTAAAACAACGAGGTGAGGAAAGTTCGGCTTACACAGATAAGGTGAAGGGACAAAAATGATTGGATGAGTTAAAAGAGCATGGGATTACTTCTATGGTACTAGAGGGAGCATTAGATGGTAAAAGCTGTACATAAAGCCGGAGACTGGAATATATCAACCAAATAGTTGAGGACGTCGTGTGTAATTACTATCCTGAGATGAAGAGTTTTACACAGCATAAAAAGCCAAGGCGGTTTGCTTCAAACTAGTCAGGAGATCGAACAATAAAAGGTTCAAAATGGTTCAAATGGCTCCGAGCACTATGCGACTTAAATTCTCAGGTCATCAGTCCCCTAGAACTTAGAACTACTTAAACCTAACTAACCTAAGGACATCACACACATCCATGCCCGAGGCAAGATTCAAACCTGCGACCGTAGCGGTCGCGTGGTTCCAGACTGTAGCGCCTAGAACCGCTTGGCCACTTCGGCCGGCGAACAATAAAAGGCAGGGGGAGGATGGCGGGAGGGATTCAACGGTGATCTTCTCAAAGGAACCATCATGGGAGCTTTCTCAAACGCCGTACACTCGAATGCGTGTCCAGCTTGTTGACGCTGTGATACACCGTCAGATGTCAGAAGAGCAATCCTTTTAAAGGTAAATTACTGCTGCTGTTTATAGATAAACCTACGTAGTCTTATTCACAATAGCAAATTACAATGTAAGTTTTACAAGTAATCACATTTAAACTACTTCGATTTAATGAGTCTATGTTAAGAAAATATTCACAATCCAATAGCATAAAAAGAAAAGAAGTTGCTCCAGTCTGGCAATCAGCGTAATGAGCTCTTCGCTCGATGGCGCCATCGAGTTTCGTAATCAAGAAAGCGTGACGGAAATAATCAGGCACACTGACATTTTAACGATGTCTATTCACCCACCTAACCCAGCAAGTGGCAAGATAATGATCACTTGTTTTAACAGGATAAGTAACACCTAGGAACAGAGAATTTTGAAATTTGACTCTTAAAGTTTCGTCACATACTTGCTGCTTCTGTGAGCAAAACTGGTGTGCCCACAAATAATGTTATATACGATTAGTGAGAATAGTTAATAACTCCGACAATAACTCAGTTTGAATCTCATTAGTATTCCGACTAGTTTGATGGTTTCTTCTTTCTTCACTTATTCTATTCAAAATTCAATTCAACATGAAACCGTTTTCGTAATCTAAAATACGAGTAGCATACTCCCTTTTACTTTCCCTGAGGTGACACATTTACAGTACCTGTGTCCTGTAGAGTATGTCACATCGATCTGTCCCTCTTTCTGGTAAACAAGCGGTAGATTTCTTTCCTACCCTTTGACTTAAATAATACACGATTTCGTTGTCTAAAAACTTCATTTTTAACATCCTTACACAGCAACGAATTTTATATGCATGTCGTTTCCTACTTTGAACACACTCATAACGCTGTACTCCAGAAGTAGAACTTTAGAAAAAATTTCTCAAGATAATGTCTCTGTTTTATACCAGTTGGGTCCTTTTATTTGGCAAAGATTTCTTCAACTGTGTCATTTTACTTGCACTTACTGTCGAAATATTGTGTTACCTTCCTTCCTATAAAAGGTTTCTTTTTTCAGTCGCTCTAAATTGGGTCTTCCTAAATGCTGCCCTAATGTTCTGTCCTCTATTTGCCATTCACTTTCGACCTCACTTGTTTACGCTTGACCTAATCTGTGCTAAATCCGCTAAACATTGTAGTGAATGATTCTCAAAATTGTTTCTTTCTTTTGTCAATCAGCTGTGTTGTCTGGGAACCATAGCATTAGCATCTGTTTCCATCGCTCTTTCTTCTCTCTATCTCTGTTTATTTTCGGACATATGACTTAAACAATAACCATAATAAGCTAGAATCTACCTGATTGCATTTCTAACAATAAATTGTTTGCATTCCTCTTCTGTTCCGTTCATTTAACATTTGTAAATGTTATAAATTACTCACTTCTCTCTGAACTTCATTCTCAGTCCTTCAGGATTTCGGAGATATTATTGTACCATCATTGTCGAGGGCTTTTTATGGGTATATACTCGTAAATGTAATGAATATATAGTGAAATTTCTGTACACTTCTTCCCACGCTGAATGTAGCTTCGGACACGTATATGTTGTGAACATTTCTACCATTCTCTTCTCTGTATAGTAACTCGCCAATTTTTATTATTGGTTTACCGGTGTGCTTTCACAGATCAAGACGGCTAAGGTTATTCCCGAACGCTTTCGTTGATTTTGCCATTGCGGACCGAAGGCGTCTTCAGCACGAAATGGAGAGGCGCTTGAACTAAGTATTTGCTCGGATTTTATTAATCATGAGTGTACGTCCGTATATTAATTCACCTACACAATATGACTTTCACATGTTATATATTAGTAATTAAATTACACTAGTATGTCGTTGTTCATAGTGGGTCAAACAGAGCATCAAAGCTCCTTTTCTGTGAAGAATGTGTCACTAAGAACATATCATCTCTCTTTGTGTACGAAGTTTTACATTTAATTGGAGTTTCCATAATCAGATTGGCTTGCTGACATAAAAGGGCTTGCATTCACGTTATGACTATAGATGGGCAAACTCGTTCATCATTGGGAACTAGTTCACTGGTGATCGCTCTTCTTTGGGAACCGCTCATTTTACTCGTTCGCCGTTCATTGTTGCTTGCTATATGGTTCTTATGAAAAACTGAAAATTAGTGGCATAGGTGACTGGAGATGGAAGGCGCCGAGAGGGCGCACTTGCCTCCCCACTGGAGTAAAGAGTTTTTATTCATCACAGAATTCTCACACACTTGTAATATTCGTGATTCTGTAAAACACCTCGTTTAGACAACAGTAGCATTATGTGGCTGATAGCAGTGAAATAATATAAGGCGGCCCACGAAAAACCGGCCCCGAGTACAGACTGCTCGTCAACTATGCACGATTTGTTGACCGCTACAAGAAGGAATAGATAAACATGTAATAATTAGACAGTGAAGAAATAACAAATAAGCTAATGCAAACTGCTTCCAAACAATAGATGATGATCGGCAAGCGACAATGCGCAGTCTAGTACTCGGGGCCGATTTTTCGTGCGCCATCCTGTACCACTGGAATAATATAGTATGAGTTATCATATTCTCTTTACAGAATGTGACACCATATACTCAATGACGAAGCGCGGGCTTCATCCGGTTGTAAGTCGGTCTGCCTTCCATAGCAACAAACATGCTCTTTTACCTTGGATCAAAATAAGACGGAAAATGGCCACTCATGTCTGCCGTGCCGACGACCTTTGCATGTCTAATAACAAGGAATCTTGCCCTTTTACAAATATTTCTTGTGTTGTTCATCGAAATATAAGCTGATACGCCGTTTTGTTGCCTGAAAAGATGTATGTATTACATATAACGTAATTTTGATGTAATTTACGTAATTATAAAATACACTCCTGGAAATGGAAAAAAGAACACATTGACACCGGTGTGTCAGACCCACCATACTTGCTCCGGACACTGCGAGAGGGCTGTACAAGCAATGATCACACGCAGGGCACAGCGGACACACCAGGAACCGCGGTGTTGGCCGTCGAATGGCGCTAGCTGCGCAGCATTTGTGCACCGCCGCCGTCAGTGTCAGCCAGTTTGCAGTGGCATACGGAGCTCCATCGCAGTCTTTAACACTGGTAGCATGCCGCGACAGCGTGGACGTGAACCGTATGTGCAGCTGACGGACTTTGAGCGAGGGCGTATAGTGGGCATGCGGGAGGCCGGGTGGACGTACCGCCGAATCGCTCAACACGTGGGGCGTGAGGTCTCCACAGTACATCGATGTTGTCGCCAGTGGTCGGCGGAAGGTGCACGTGCCCGTCGACCTGGGTCCGGACCGCAGCGACGCACGGATGCACGCCAAGACCGTAGGATCCTACGCAGTGCCGTAGGGGACCGCACCGCCACTTCCCAGCAAATTAGGGACACTGTTGCTCCTGGGGTATCGGCGAGGACCATTCGCAACCGTCTCCATGAAGCTGGGCTACGGTCCCGCACACCATTAGGCCGTCTTCCGCTCACGCCCCAACATCGTGCAGCCCGCCTCCAGTGGTGTCGCGACAGGCGTGAATGGAGGGACGAATGGAGACGTGTCGTCTTCAGCGATGAGAGTCGCTTCTGCCTTGGTGCCAATGATGGTCGTATGCGTGTTTGGCGCCGTGCAGGTGAGCGCCACAATCACGACTGCATACGACCGAGGCACACAGGGCCAACACCCGGCATCATGGTGTGGGGAGCGATCTCCTACACTGGCCGTACTCTACTGGTGATCGTCGAGGGGACACTGAATAGTGCACGGTACATCCAAACCGTCATCGAACCCATCGTTCTACCATTCCTAGACCGGCAAGGGAACTTGCTGTTCCAACAGGACAATGCACGTCCGCATGTATCCCGTGCCACCCAACGTGCTCTAGAAGGTGTAAGTCAACTACCCTGGCCAGCAAGATCTCCGGATCTGTCCCCCATTGAGCATGTTTGGGACTGGATGAAGCGTCGTCTCACGCGGTCTGCACGTCCAGCACGAACGCTGGTCCAACTGAGGCGCCAGGTGGAAATGGCATGGCAAGCCGTTCCACAGGACTACATCCAGCATCTCTACGATCGTCTCCATGGGAGAATAGCAGCCTGCATTGCTGCGAAAGGTGGATATACACTGTACTAATGCCGACAGTGTGCATGCTCTGTTGCCTGTGTCTATGTGCCTGTGGTTCTGTCAGTGTGATCATGTGATGTATCTGACCCCAGGAATGTGTCAATAAAGTTTCCCCTTCCTGGGACAATGAATTCACGGTGTTCTTATTTCAATTTCCAGGAGTGTACATTTTTATTACCGTTCCTGGTCGGTGAATGGAATACGATAGAAACCAGAAGTTCAAAGTTAAAAAAGGTTTGAAACAGATCTAGAATGGGCGTGCGAAGCGAAAGAAACGAACAACATCAACTCGATACTGAACTAACTATGAGCAGTCGGCAGTGGAACTGCGACGAGTGGCTACGCGAAGAAGGACGAGTCCGGCCGAGCGAGACCGAGACAGATGGGAACGGGACAGAGGCTGGAACGAGACCGGCCGACGTGTCGTTGCGGGAGCGACACCGACCGTTCCCTGTTGCCGGGAACTATAAGTAGAATGCCGCGATCGAAGTGAAATATGAAAGACCGTTCCTTAGAATTCGTTCCTAGCTCGTTCCGTTCATCTTGGTGAACCGTTTCTCTGGACCCGTTAGTTCGCGAACGGCCCATCTCTGGTTATGACTCTGTTTCGGCGGGATAGCAATCAGAGTTCTCACCTGAAGATGGCTCACTGCTGAAATATTGTGTCTGGATGAGTGTACGATTCGGTTGCGGATCCGACAGTATTACCATCAGTTAATACTCTGGAAAAGTTTACGTACGTACATTACATTTACTTTCCGTAAAGTGTATGTCGCTGTAGATGTAACTGCATCCTCGCTTTTATTTTGCGAGAAGTGCTGTTGTTACATGTATACAATGGGACACAATGCGAATATCGTTTGTGTGGAATCAAAACACTCTCCGTTCGAACAGATCTTGAAGATCGGAAGGTACTGTCCAACCGCCGTGTCATCCTCAGCCCATAGGCGTCACTGAATGTGGCTGTGCAGAGGCATGCGGTGTGTGTTACGACAGTCTGAAGAGGGTACAATGAAAAAGAGTGATTTACAACGCAATGAGAACTAATATTTTCACCAAGATACAAGTAAGAAAAACCAGAACAAAGCAATATTTCCGTGAGAGCGTTGTATGCATTGTACGAGATCAGAAAAACAAGAGTCTAATCTAATGAAGTCTACTTTTAACATTTCTGTTACACGAAACAGCGTAGGGAAAGGTTTCTCGAAAATACATTCTCACATCTCCCATGTAAACATGCGAACGAAATGGATTAAAAGCAGAAGCGACTGCTCTGCGAGGTGGCATTTATCGTTGTGTCAGGCGAAACCATGCTTAACCTCTACGACTGTTAAGACGAGAATGGCTGCATACTTTAGGCTACTTAAGCTCCAGCGTATTTGCCGTTCCGCTAGTCTGCGAGTGCTTGTGTAATTGAGTTCGGAGTACGAATTCTGCGCTGTAATTAGATCATCCTGCTACGCGACGGTTCTATTTTCTTCAGTGCTTCTCATGTCTGTATAACGCCATTAAAATAACTGAACAACAAGTCCTCAAAAAATATTAATAAAAGAGAGCAAAATTTCATTGTGATAGAACAGAAAGTCATACGGAGCAATTTCTATTGCAAGAAAATAAAGTACTCATCCGCTGTCTCCTTTCCTCTCCGTTCAAGAGAAAATACATTTATACGCGGAACAAAATTAAGGTTTTCATATATTCTTACAAGGAAAGAAATCCCAGCGAACCGAAAACACTAATGCCGTCTCGCAGCATAGTAGTTAACACAGAGTAATGAGGTACGATATGTTTCAGTGGCAGGACGTCGCAATAGGCCTGCACTGACACTCCTGCTAAGTTGCTGTTGTATTCACAAAAATGAAACGGCTGCGGAATAGTGGTCGGAAAGACTAATATTACATAACGAATTGTGGTCTTGAAAAATGTAAGAATTTCTCATCTTTAACTCCACGGAACTGAATTTATTTCGTCCAGGAAGTTTCCAGTCCCTTAACTCCTTCCAAATCTGCATCATTGTCGTCTGGAGCACAGAAAACGTCACCATTAGAGGAAAATCTGTTGCCCTTGAATTACGTCGTGTTAGGAAATCGATTTCCGGGATCTAGTTAACTAGGTACTACACTACTGGTCATTACAATTGCTACACAACGAAGATGATGTGCTACAGACGCGAAATTTAACCGACGGGAGGAAGATGCTGTGATATGTAAATGATTAGGTTTTCTAACGATCCACACAAGGTTGGTGCCGGTGGCGACAGCTACAACGTGCTCACATGAGGAAAGTTTTGAACCGATTTCTCATAACACAAACAGCAGTTGACCAGCGTTGCCTGGTGATACGTTGTTGAAATGCCTCGTGTAAGGAGGAGAAATGCGTACCATCACGATTCTGACTTTGATAAAGGTCGGATTGTAACCTATCGCGATTGCGGTTTATCGTATCGCGACACTGCTGCTCGCGTTGGTCGAGATCCAATGACTGTTAGCAGAATATGGAATCGATGGCGCCGTGCTGGATTCCAACGGCCTCGTATCACTAGCAGTCGAGATGACAGGCATCTTATCCGCACGGCTGTAACGGATCGTGCAGCCACGTCTCGATCCCTAAGTCAACAGATGGGGACGTTTGCAAGACAACAACAATCTGCGCGAACAGTTCGACGACGTTTGCAGCAGCATGGACCATCTGCTCGGAAAGCATGGCTGCGGTTACCATTGACGCTGCATCAGAGACAGGAGAGCCTGCGATGGTGTACTCAACGACTAACCTGGGTGCACGAATCGCAAAACATCATTTTTTCGGATGAATCAAGGTTCTGTTTACAGCATCATGATGGTCGCATCCGTGATTGGCGACATCACGATGAACACACATCGGAAGCGTGTATTCGTCATCGCCATACTGGCGTATCACCCGGCAGTGGTATGTGGTGCCATTGGTTACACGTCTCGGTCAGCTCTTGTTCGCATTGACGGCACTTTGAACAGTGGACGTTACATTTCAGATGTTTTACGACCCGTGGATCTACCCTTCATTCGATCCTCGCGAAACCCTACACTTCAGCGGGATAATGCACGATTGCATGTTGCAGGTCCTGCAGGGGCCTTTCTGGATACAGAAAATGTTCGATTGCTGGCCTGGCCAACACATTCTCCAGATCTCTCACCAACTGAATACGTCTCGTCAGTGGTGGCCGAGCAACTGGTTCGTCACAATACGCCCATCACTACTCTTGATGAACTGTGGTATCCTGTTGAAGCTGCGTGGGCAGCAGTACCTGTACTCGCCATAATGTGTTATTGCCAAGTAACACAGCGCGATGAAACCTGGATCATACATAGAAAGAACTACGCAACACGCAATGAGACGAACAGAAATTACACTCTTATTCAAAAACAATAATTACTCTGAAGTCACCACGATTCGTGACGGTCTCCCTGGACATTGCAAAAGACGAGGCTTCGCGTGTGATCACCACGGACAGCAACGCATGCTCTGCAACTTTCTCTCATACCAGCCACAGGGTTGGTAAGGAGTTCTTGTGGCAGAACGTTCCTCCACCAAGCAGGTGATAAGTGATGCATATTGGTTAGTGGGCGTTGACGGGCTGCAGTACGCCTCCCCACCGCAGTACACATCTGCTCGATGGTGGGCAACTCGGGAGAACGCGCAGCCTACCCTGTTGCTCGAATATCCTCTCGTTACAAGAGCTGCTCCACTCGCTCTGTTCGCTGCAGTCGCACATTGCTTTCCATAAAAACGAAGTCAAGGCCGAACGCTCTCTGAGAAGACGCACAGGGGAAGGAGTAGAGTGTACCGTATTCAAGGATTTGAAAGTCAGTATGCCCATTTAACTCTGTGCTTCACCACCTCCATGTCCGCCCCAGTAGCTGAGTGGTCAGCGTGACGGATTGCCGTCCTCTGGGCCCGGGTTCGATTCCCGGCTGGGTCGGAGATTTTCTCCGCTCAGGGACTGGGTGTTGTGTTGTGTTCATCATCATTTCATCCCCATCCGGCGTGCAGGTCGCCCAATGTGGCGCCGAATGTAATAAGACCTGCGATATGGCGGCCGGATCTGCCCCGCGAGGGGCCTCCCGGCCAATGACGCCAAACGCTCATTTCCATTTCACCACCTCCATAATGCCTGGGCCTGCAAAACGATCATGCTAGAGAATGTTCCTAAGAGGTTTCGTTCAGCATTGTCGAACGTGATCGGTTTTATGTTACCGGTAATATGGTAATCGTCGATCATCGTTATTGTGACACAGTACTGCTTCTTCATGTGCGTCTTTTCAGGGGTGCATTCTGCCCTGATGAAAGAACACTCCCCCTAATATGAATTACCAGTTTGTCTCAAATAAGAAGCAGCCCACAGTTTCACTAAATTATGTTTATTTTAAACCTTGACTAAACTTTCTGCTATAATAGTATAGTCTTCTTCAGAAGTCCTAAAAAATGATCAACATAACACCTAGACCAGTGATACAATCTACTCATAAACTTAAAAATTAGTTAAGTGATAACATATTACTTACAAACACAATAATAAATGAAATATGTCTTAGCCCAGCGGCTGCGTCAAGACCAGTAAAATAGCTTCAACAGACATAAGCCTATTTAGAACATATTCAAAATTACATATGGCACCGTACGTCCTCCACGACTACCTCTGTTACACTGGGCGCACCGTCGTCAAGTGTGCTGCACCTCGCGCACCATGGGTGGCGCTCACCACAGTGAGCTACGTCACGTCGTAGCTCACCACAGTGAGCTACGTCACGTCGTTTATCAGGCAACTAGTCAATATGTACGACAATAAATTAATAACTAGCCTACATGTACAAGTGCAGGGCCTTATACTATTAATACGAATGTCCAACAGATGAAATACTGTTTCATACGATCATTAGAGTGGTAGAACATCAACCATTTCGTATAACAAAGTTTGTCGTATCACTATTTGATGCATGATTCAAAAATCATATGCAAATATAACTTCAGCTTACATTATACGCATTGTATGGTCCTTCATTCGCACACGTAGGCTTGTTATTAATTTATTGTCGTACATATTGACTAGTTGCCTGATAAACGGTGCGACGTAGCTCACCATGGTGAGCGCCACCTATGGTGCGCGGGGTGCAGCACACTTGACGACGGTGCGCCCAGTACAGGGTGTTACAACAAGGTACGGCCACACTTTCAGGAAACATTCCTCACACACAAAGAAAGAAAATATGTTATGTGGACATGTGTCCGGAAACGCTTACTTTCCTTGTTGGAGCTCATTTTATTACTTCTCTTCAAATCACATTAATCACGGGATGGAAACACACAGCACCAGAACGTACCGGCGTCACTTCAAACACTTTGTTACAGGAAATGTTCAAAATGTCCTCCGTTAGCGAGGATACATGCATCTACCCTCCGTCGCATGGAATCCCTGATGCGCTGATGCAGCCCTGGAGAATGGCGTATTGTATCACAGCCGTCCATACGAGCACAAAGAGTCTCTACATTTGGTACCGGGGTTGCGCAGACGAGAGCTTTCAAATGCCCCCATAAATGAAAGTCAAGAGGGTTGTGGTCAGGAGAGCGTGGAGGCCATGGAATTGGTCCGCCTCTACCAGTCCATCGGTCACCGAATCTGTTGTTGAGAAGCGTACGAACACGTCGACTGAAATGTGCAGGAGCTCCATCGTGCATGAACCACATGTTGTGTCGTACTTGTAAAGGCACATATTCTAGCGGCACAGATAGAGTATGAAATCATGATAACGTGCTCCATTGAGCGTAGGTGGAAGAACATGGGGCCCAATCAAGACATCACCAACAATGCCTGCCCAAACGTTCACAAAAAATCTGTGTTGATGACGTGATTGTACAATTGCGTGCGGATTCTCGTCAGCCCACACGTGTTGATTGTGATAATTTACAATAGGATCACGTTGGAATGAAGCCTCATCCGTAAAGAGAACATTTGCACTGAAATGAGGATTGACACATTGTTGGATGAACCATTCGCAGAAGTGTACCCGTGGAGGCCAACCAGCTGCTGATAGTGCCTGCACACGCTGTACATGGCACGGAAACTACTGGTTCTCCCATACCACTCTCCATACAGTGACGTGTTCAACGTTACCTTGTACAGCACCAACTTCTCTGACGCTGACATTAGGGTTATCGTCAACTGCACGAAGAATTGCCTCGTCATTGCAGGTGTCCTCGTCGTTCTAGGTCTTCTCCAGTCGCGAGTCATAGGCTGGAATGTTCCGTGCTCCCTAAGACGCCGATCAATTGCTTCGAACGTCTTCCTGTCGGGACACCTCCGTTCTGGAAATCTGTCTCGATACAAACGTACCGAGCCACGGCTATTGGCCCGTGCTAATCCATACAACAAATGGGCATCTGCCAAATCCGCATTTGTAGACATTGCACTGACTGCAAAACCACGTTCGTGATGAACACTAACCTGTTGATGCTACTTACTGATGTGCTTGATGCTAGTACTGTAGAGCAATGAGTTGCATGTCAACACAAGCACCGAAGTCAACATTACCTTCCTCCAATTGGTCCAACTAGCGGTGAATCGAGGAAGTACAGTACATACTGACGAAACCAAAATGAGCTCTAACATGGAAATTAAGCGTTTCCGGACACATGTCCACATAACATCTTTTCTTTATTTGTGTGTGATGAATGTTTCCTGAAAGTTTGGCCGTACCTTTTTGTAACACCATGAATAACAGAGAGAGTCGCGGAGGACATACGGTGCCATATATAATTTTACTTATGTGAATCTTCAGGTTTTCGCGGCGCAAAGACTGCTCCATTAAATTTCGGGAATGCAGCCGCATAAATTCTGCTTCTTCTTCTAATATTTCGGCTGTATATCTTTCAGCCATCTTCAGAGAGAGCCGTACGACTGACGCTCCAGCGCTCGCTCCATCCTTTTAAACTCGCGGACCGCGCCACAGCGCATGCGGCCACAGATGAACAAGGCGCCAGTGATGTTGATCGGCGGCAAAGACGTAACATATGCATGAGTTACGTCTGTGGCTGCGCATTCGATCCATGCTGGGAGATCGATGTATTACTGGGAGCTGAACTGTAGCGACGTCTTTGTAAGTTCAATTGTGAAAGTGCCGGATTCCATGATCTATCTAATGTGAAACCGCTGTCTCTATTAATTAAATTCTTCGCCAAGCGGATTTCAATGGCCTCTTTTACTACGGAGTCCCAGAAAGATGAAACAGAAGTCAGAATTTCGACATTTTCATATACCATAGAGTGACCTGAATCAATACAATGCTCTGCCACGGCCGATTTACTGGGTTGTAAGAGCCGAGTGTACCTGCGATGCTCCGTACACCTCTCTTGGACTGTACGATTCGTTTGTCCGATATATGAAAGGCCACATTCACATGGTATTTTGTAAACTCCAGGTTTGCGGAGTAGTAAGTCATCTTTAACGGAACCCAGGAGTGCAGCCGTCTTCGCCGGTGGACGAAAAATCACTTTTACTTTATGTTTAGTGAGGATCCGTCCTATTTTGGATGAAAGGCTTCCCACATACGGCAGGACAGCCATGGATTTAAATGTTTCCTCGTCATCTTCTGCATTCCTTACGGACACCTTAGGTTTTATTTGTAGTGCCTTACGTATCTGTTGTGGAGAATACCCGTTGTCCTCAAAAACTCTCTTCAAATGTAAAAGTTCGTCTTTTAAACTACTTTCATCAGATATGACGTGTGCTCGGTGTACCAAAGTTCTTAGAACACTACTCGTCTGCGAAGGATGGTGACAGCTATTTGCATGTAAATATAAGTCCGTATGGGTCGGTTTCCGACATACTGCATGACCCAGAGTGCCACCTTCTTTACGCCGAACCAAGACATCCAAAAATGGAAGACATCCCTCGTTTTCCACTTCCATTGTAAACTGAATTTGTCCATGGATGGAATTCAGATGGTTTAAGAAGTCCTGCAATTTGTCCTCGCCATGGGGCCACACTACAAAGGTGTCGTCAACGTACCTCCAAAAAACTGTAGGCTTCAAACTAGCAGACTCCAGGGCCTTCTCCTCGAAATCCTCCATAAATAAATTGGCCACCAAGGGTGACAAAGGACTACCCATGGCAACACCGTCAGTCTGTTCAAAAAAGTCGTTATTAAATAAAAAGTATGTGGAGGTCATCACATGGTGAAACAAAGCTAAAATCTCCTTATCAAAACTTTTTCCAATGAGATCTAAAGATTCAGAGAGAGGTACCTTAGTAAATAGCGACACTACATCAAAGCTGACTAATAGATCAGAGGTGTTCAGTTTCAAAGATTTTAATTTGCCAATGGAATCTGCAGAGTTCCTTATATGATGATCACATTTTCCCACAAGCGGCCTCAATAGTGACGCCAGGTGCTTGGCACAATCATAGTTGGGAGAACCAATATTGCTCACGATAGGGCGTAGAGGAACGTCTTTCTTATGGATCTTTGGGAGACCATAAAGCCTTGGAGGCACTGCACCACTTGGTTTCAGTCTTCGTATGACTTCCGGTGGAAATGGGGAGGCATTCAAAAGCGACGCCGTCTTCCTTACCACCTTGTTGGTGGGGTCCTTACTGATCTTCCGGTACATACTATCATTCAGTAACTTACAAAGACGTCGCTACAGTTCAGCTCCCAGTAATACATCGATCTCCCAGCATGGATCGAATACGCAGCCACAGACGTAACTCATGCATATGTTACGTCTTTGCCGCCGATCAACATCACTGGCGCCTTGTTCATCTGTGGCCGCATGCGCAGTGGCGCGGTCCGCGAGTTTAAAAGGATGGAGCGAGCGCTGGAGCGTCAGTCGTACGGCTCTCTCTGAAGATGGCTGAAAGATATACAGCCGAAATATTAGAAGAAGAAGCAGAATTTATGCGGCTGCATTCCCGAAATTTAATGGAGCAATTTTACTTATGTTCGAGATAGGCTTATGTCTGTTTAAGTTATTTTATTGGTCTTGACACAGCCGCTGGGCTAAGACATTGTTCATTTATTAATGTGTATATAACTAATATGTTATCATTTAACTAATTTTTAAGTTTATGTGTTCATTGTATCACTGGTCTAGATGTTATTTTGATCATTTTTAGGACTTCTGAAGAAAGCTATCTTTTTATAGCAGAAACCATGGTCAAGGTTTAAAATAAACATAATTTAGTGCAACTGTGGGATCTTTTTCATTCGAGACAATTTCGTAACGGTTACTGTTGTCGCTGCCATGATGAAAATAATGAATTACCAGCACACTGACAGTTACGATGTTTTCGACTCCAGCACCTCTCTCCTTATTGTAATGTCTCGTTCAGACTCACATAACGACCAGAGAAGTTCTTCGTGTCTCAAATGAACTTTTCAAACACTTTTCGGTTGCTTCGTCTGGAACTTTTGCAGTGACGCCAAAAAACACTGCACGAACCCCAAAATCTTTCATAAACAGAATTATATTCAGTATCTTATGTACCTTTTCATGTAAGACGTCTAATCTTACGAATCATAATCGCACAGTCTCTAAGTACCCACTATTTCGTCGATGAAGTCTTGATAATGAATATTATGTGAAACTATCCAAAATAGCAGTACTCGAAAGACAAGGTTTAAACCTTTTTTAAGCAGGAAAGATCTTCCTTGTATCAAGGTCATAGACCTTGTACTTAAATTAAAAACAAACTTCTATAATCGTATCAACGAAAGCGATTGTATCTGTCATTTAAAATGTCTGTCAAGAAACAAATGTGAATTTGGCATCTTAGAATGTTTGAACAAAGTAGATGCAAGAATCGCCGTTAAAGCCAATTAAAAGAATCAGATGACATTGTTGTCGAGGAACCCCGAGGAATAGGGACAAATTTGCAATTGGAAGGTTTTATATTCCTTCGCATACAGTGAGAGAGGGCTGTGGTGTGATGGTTGTGTGTGTACTGTATCCGTGGACTGTAGGTGACTGTTGTAAAGGTCCGACTATACAGGGTGGTCCATTGATCGTGATCGGGCCAAATATCTCAGGAACTAAGCGTCAAACGAAAAACTACAAAGAACGAAACTTGTCTAGCTTGAGGGGGGAAACCAGATGACGCTATGGTTGGCCCGCTAGATGGCGCTGCCATAGGTCAAACGGATATCAACTGCGTTTTATTTTTAAATGGGAACTCCCATTTTTTATTACATATTCGTGTAGTACGTAAAGAAATATGAATGGTTTAGTTGGACCACTTTTTTCGCTTTGTGATAGATGGCGCTGTAATAGTCACAAACATAAGTCTCATAAATTTTAGACGAACTGTTGGTAACAGGTAGGTTCTTTAAAGTAAAATACTGAATGTAGGTACGTTTGAACATTTTATTTCGGTTGTTCCAATGTGATATATCTACCTTTGTGGACTTATCATTTCTGGGAGCACATGCTGTTACAGCTTCATTGCCTGTAAATACAACATTAATGCAATAAATGCTCAAAATGATGTCCGTCAACCTCAATGCATTTGGCAATACCTGTAACGACATTCCTCTCAACAGCGAGTAGTTCGTTCGCCTTCCGTAATGTTCGCACATGCATTGACAATGCGCTGGCGCATGTTGTCAGGCGTTGTCGGTGGATCACGATAGCAAATATCCTTCAACTTTTCCCACAGAAAAAAATCTGGGAACGTCAGATCCGGTGAACGTGCGAGCCATGGTGCTTCGACGACCAATCCACCTGCAATGAAATATGCTATTCAATACCGCTTCAACCGCACGCGAGCTATGTGCCGGACATCCACCATGTTGGAAGTACATCGCCATTCTGTCATGCAGTGAAACATCTTGTAGTAACATCGGTAGAACATTACGTAGGAAATCAGCATACATTGCACCATTTAGATTGCCATCGATAAAATGGGGGCCAATTATCCTTCCTCCCATAATGCCGCACCATACATTAACCGGCCAAGGTCGCTGATGTTCCACTAGTCGCAGCCATCGTGGATTTTCCGTTGCCCAATAGTGCATATTATGCCGGTTTACGTTATCGCTGTTGGTGAATGACGCTTCGACGCTAAATAGAATGCATGCAAAAAATCTGTCATCGTCCCGTAATTTCTCTTGTGTCCAGTCGCAGAACTGTACACGACGTTCAAAGTTGTCGCCATGCAATTCCTGGTACGGGTGCAATCGATGTTGGCGTAGCATTCTCAACACCGACGTTTTTGAGATTCCCGATTCTCTCGCAATTTGTCTGCTACTGATGTGCGGATTAGCTGCGACACCAGCTAAAACACCTACTTGGGCATCATCATGTGTTTCAGGCCGTGGTTGTTTTTTCACATGTGGCTGAACACTTCGTGTTTCCTTAAATAACGTAACTGTCCGGCGAACGGTCCGGACACTTGGATGATGTCATCCAGGATACCGAGCAGCATACGTAGCACACGCCCGTTGGGCATTTTGATCACAATAGCCAGACAACAACACGATATCGACCTTTTCCGCAATTGGTAAACGATCCATTTTAACACCTGTAATGTATCACGTAGCAAATACCGTCCGCACTGGCGGAATTTTACGTGAAACCACGTACTTATACGTTTGTGACTATTACAGCGCCATCTATCACAAAGCGAAACAAGCGGTCCAACTAAAACATTCATATTTCTTTACGTACTACACGAATATGTAATAAAAAATGGGGGTTCCGATTAAAAAAGAAAAAAACGCATTTGATATCCGTTTGACGTATGGCAGCGCCATCTAGCGGGCCAGCCATATCGCCATCTGGTTTCCCCCTTCAAGCTAGACGAGTTTCGTTCTTTGTAATTTTTTCGTTTGATGTTTATTTCGTGAGATATTTGGCTCGGTCACTATCAATGGACCACCCTGTATAGGCCACCTGTGCGCTTTTTTCTTATTTCCTCCTGTGAAGTAATAAATCC
The DNA here is from genome assembly GCF_021461395.2 of Schistocerca americana. Taxonomy (NCBI): domain Eukaryota; kingdom Metazoa; phylum Arthropoda; class Insecta; order Orthoptera; family Acrididae; genus Schistocerca; species Schistocerca americana. Next base: position 436,556,404 of record NC_060124.1, on the reverse strand, counting down.
AGAGCGATGTTGGAAAAATATTTACTACGCAACACAATTAAAGCTGTGCGTGGGTGACAGTCCTTGTATTAACATGATTGAAAAAATTTCTAGTGAACTGCGGGCCGCCACACATTAATTTGACTTCATAAGCAGCTTGAGCGATATCGGCGACCTATCAATGGACCAGCCGCCAAGCAGCATCCGGATGCCATGGCAATTTTAAAGATGATTTGAACTGAAACTTTATACACGTCAGACAATGAATTTTATTCTTTAAGACTGACGTAATGTTTTTTAAACGTCAGACCAGATTATTTGACTGAAGAAGCTGTTAATCCTGTATACTAAATTTTTCAGAATATATGTTACAATTTTCTTCCAAGAAAGACCCATTATTTTATGAGGCTGCTTCAGGGATACTGTTCAAGAGTGCTGATTAATTTACGAATGCACAGTGCAATGCAGCGTTTACGTCGTTTAATGAACAGTAATTGGTATAGAGAAACATTTACTTATTGAAAAAATGTACGTTCTTTGTTTTTAAACGTTTACGATAGGAACAGTTTCGAGCTGTACACTGTTAGATGAGCATTTAAGGCCACTAATGGAGTTTTTAACAATTATCCGTGGTGCATAGTCGGAGTTTTTATGAGTCAGGATACTTCGTGATGGACGTTTCACCTGAGCCGCAACTACTGCATATTATTAATCAAGCGCTCAGGAACGGGAGGTTGGGACGGTTAGCATCAAAATCCAACGTATTCCTGCCACCATTAAATGAGAGAAACGCCACTCTGTTCATAATAGATGTGAAATTTTAGTAACGTGTTTGTGATTTTGATGACAATTGGAGAAAGGGAGAGAAACTCAATTGGTTGAAATTTCTTTCGGTAGATTTTGTTTTTCCTTAACACCAAGTTGTGCACCGACTTAAAAATAGCTATCCAAAGGAAGGACCTGCGCCGGCATCACTTGTTCTCACTACGTGAGAGATGAAATTAAATCCACGAGATTGCCCCAGTATCTGTTAACCAAAATTTTTTCTTCTCCAGTTCCCTTCCAAACACTAGCGACGAAAATTCCTTCAACCTCCAGGGTTCCAACCAGCTATCACAAAACAGCGCTATTTTGTGAGAAATTATAAATAATTTCATGGATGTTTTACTGTTGTTATAGTGTACTATGTTTTTCTATTGCGGAACGCTAATGTGTTTTCGCTTTGTATGGTCGCCGACATATGTGTTAATCAAGTACATTTAACGCATTTTGAATTTATTGGTCATCATATATTATTCCACTTAGTGGGTGGTCGAGACACCCGACAATTATTTATACACACGCATGTTGTAAGCGTTGCTTTGATGTATTTAGTGAAGCAACGATCCGGCATTTCACTTTACGTGTTATCCACCACACTCAGAATTTGCACATTACTCAGCCTCTGTACTTCGTTCAAAGGGACGTTAATACTCTCATAATTAATACGTAAACTATATACACACATTACTATCCACGACGTGCTTCCTGTTGTAAAGGTTTGGTTTCGTACCACTAACTGTTTCACACTCAGGAAAAGGTCAAAAAAATGATTCAAATGGCTCTGAGCACTATGGGACTTAACATCTAGAACTTAGAATTACTCAAACCTAACTAACCTAAGGACATCACACAGATCTATGCCCGAGGCACAATTCGAACCTGCGACCGTAGCAGTCCCGCGGGTCCGGACTGAAGCGTCTAGAACCGCACGGCCACCGCTGCCGGTTAGAAATGGTCATCATACTATAAACATTACGGCCATTAATGTAAACACTTCACATTTTTTTCTTACTACACGTTATTTCCCTCCCAAAATTACGTATTTAACGTTTAGTTCAGCACACAAGTTCTGGATAAGAAGCCAATACTCTTATCGTTAGTTATTCAATCTGAAAATCATATTTTTCCAGATTACTAACATTTACAAACTATACCCTATGTAATGGGCTCTAAGGTGCATACCTTAAGAGCTATGAGCACTTGTTCATCTTTGGTAGTGTGCAACACATCCCTTCCTCTGCAAACTCATTGCTTTCCATGTATTTGGAAGGGTAGTACGGACAAAAAAGTGTCTAGTAAAAATGGGCAGTAAAATACGTACTAAAATACGTACCTTAACATCTATGGTCACTTCTTCCTCTTCGCTATTGTGAAACACATGCCTCCTACTGAACAAGTTCCCATACTATGTCTTCATTGTGAAACACATGCCTCCTACTGAACAAGTTCCCATAGTATCACTTCAAAAATGTGGAAAGAAAGGAGCTTGAAGTAAAAGAGGTCCGCTGTCGGAGGTGTCAGAACAGTAATCGATTATAACTTTCCACTAGGTCGTTTCCGGATTAGGGCCCCTTACCTCACACTGATACGTTTGTCATTATGTATCATCCACTAAAGTAGGTAACATCATCAAGGAATCGCCTTTGTATATGCACAGATACAGCTTTAAATTTTGTTTTTATACCTTAACATTTTATTACCCTAAATATAGTTCTAAATTAACTTGCTGGATGTTCTTACTGTCCACTCAATTCATGTGACTGTGGGTTTCAAAAATTTACTCATTCACACCAGAATTTTTTGTACGCAATCTACTGATTCTCTGTCGACAACTATTGTCATTCAGCTCCAGCATCGTTTTTCACACACTCTCCCGTCTGCATCAGATACCAGCTTGTCATTACATCGTCAAAAAGCATTGACGATGTCGGAATTGCATTTATAAATCTGAGATTAAGGAGTCATTCTTGAATGGTTCTAGGGAATCAAAACTCTAGTATGTAACCCCATTTAACATTAATACTGAAGCTGCCTCTACCGACGTTATTCCAAAGAGTTATCGCTCATGGAGTGGTTAGTACAGCTGTTGTAACACATTCAGAATAAAAAAAGCTTTTGAAGAACACACGAAAAAGACAAATAAGTGAAAGATGTGAAAAAATCTGGCACTTAGGAAGTAAGATTACACAGGATTGTGGAAACACAAATGATATCAGATGTAGACCGACACAGATTTCAACACAAGAGCTCTATTGATTTTAGTAGATAATAAAACTCAGGAAAACTACCTGAAAAAAATGTAAGCAGCCTAGCATTGTATGGGAGTAAAACTTGAACCATCAGAAAATACATTAAAGAAGTAATTGGAAACACTTGATTTTTATACTTTTGGAGAATGTTAAAAAGTAAGTGGTCAGATAACGTACAAAATCAAAAACTGCTGTAAAAAACAGCGTAAAAATAGAGCATATGAAAGACGTTACCAGAAGATGTGAAACGTTAGTGGGATGCCTGGAATACAAGTACCTATCCTACCGCTGGAAGGATCAGCAAGTGGGACAAATAATCGGGTCATATAAACGGGTTATAGTGGACGTTAAGCGTAACAGTTACGTACCTGCCAAAAAGATAGAATAAAACAGGAGAAGATGGAAAGCAGGATCAACCTGATCGAGAGACTAATGACTAAAGAGGAAAAAGTTTCAAGAGACTTCTTCGACCCTGAGGAACACAATGTTAGTATGCGAGTAAGAACAAGTAGCGTAATTGGTATATTTAGTTCTCATGCTGCGACAATTCAGGTCGTTCAGAGGTTGTTCTGCTACAGGGACTCCTATGAGGAACCAGTCCATGGAAGGTGATTGTTCACAGCGAAAAGGTGCTTTCGATCCACAGTACGGGTTGCGGTGCATGTGATCATAAAGCCAGAACAAATTGTATAGTTTGGTCCAAAAGCTAGTTTTTCCGTCGATTTCACGTGCAGGCCTGTGCCTCTTTCCATTGTCCAGAAACCAAGAGGCTTCAGATTGCAGTGGATACCTGAAAGGGAGAGCCTGCTGGGGTAGCTGAGTACATGTGGCATGGACATGGGTACTTTCTTGGTATAAGAGAAAGCCCTTCTTTGGATGAGTGATGAACAGCCGGCCGAAATCGAAGACAGATCAAAAATCGAAGACAGATCAACTACATTAACCTCAGAGGACTTTCACTCTCCGATAGACAAACACATTAGTTCTGTGAAAGAGAAAATGTTAATGTGATATTAGCAAACTGCAAGGAGCTTCTATGGCAAAGTTCCAGAATTAGCATCGTTTATTAAGGGCAATGCTTAGATACTTTTAGCATCAGAAAGTTGGTTGAAATCCAAAGTGAACTGCAGCGAAATCTTTGAATAAACTCTGAGGTGGCAAAAGTCATGAGATATCTCCTAATATCGTGTCGGGCCTCCTTTTGTCGGCGTGTTGCAGCAGCCAAACGTGGCATGGATTCAACATGTCATTGGAATTCCATGCAGAAAAACTCAGCCATGCTTCCTCTTCAGCCGTCCATAACTGCGAAAGTGTTACGGTGCAGAGTTTTGTGCACGAACTGACCTCTCGATTATGCTTCGTAAAAGTAGAATGATATTCATGTCAGGCGATCTGAGTGACCAAACCATTCGCTCGAATCGTCCAGAACGTTCTTCAAACCGATCACGAACAATCGTGGCCCGGTGACTTGGCGCATTATCATTGATAAAAAATCTATCTTTGTTTGGGAACATAAAGTCGATGAATGGCTGCAAATGGTCTCCAAGTGGACGAACATGACCGTTTCCAGTCAATAACCCAGTCCACTCCTTGTAAACACAGCCTACACGAATATGGAGCCAACACCAGCTTGCAGAGTGCCTTGCGCCACACCCGATTCCTACCATAAGTTCTTACAAACTGAAATCACGACTTATGATCAGGACACAGTTTTCCAGTCGTCGAGGATCCAATCGATATGGTCACAAGAACAGGAGAGATGCTGCAGGCGATGTTGTGCTATTAGCAAAGGCACTCGCGTCGGTCGGTCCCTGCACAGTTGTTAACACTGTATAATAGAAGAATCATTCCGCTACTGGAGATTTAGAAAAGTAGTCGCTGTATACCGCGGTTTGGTATTTGTACAATTGAATTACATAAATGAATTGTCAGCCATAAAAATTGTCCTCTCCGAAATGAATTCCGAAAGCATTTTGTCATTGTCATAGGTCCTTCGAAAGTTGAAAATTATGACAAGAAACGGCCATTCTGATCTTACATAGAAATGTTCTGAAAAAGACTGTAAAAATGTTGTATTTTACGGAATATTATATATTATCTGATCCTACTTTCCCTGATGGAGAAAGGAAAGTTTTTAAACGTAAACTGTGTTATATAACGTCATAATTAGAGAAATGATAGCTTGCTTGAAAGTATCTTCTTAAAAAATAACAATAATATGTGAAAAGTTCCTTTAAAATTCCATGTTGCAGAATGCGAGTTGGCAGGCCATCAAAGTCTTTCGTAGACTTCAGCCAACGCAGTAAAAGGAGAAAACACAGCTTTTGCGAAACAGTTTTGGAGCTACAGAATTGAAAAATGTCAGTGAAATGAAGCTCTGAGAATCTGGGAATGCGGAGGATTCCAAAGTGGTTAAAAACATTAGTTCATCTCCTACACCAGGAGATAAATACAGGCAAACATTAGGTAGGAGTCGTAGAGACTTACAAGCAAAAAAATGACTTTCAGATATATAAGACTCGTTCGTCTTTGCAGAAGCCTCGCTGAGAAATAGTACGAAATATCAGAACAGCTGATAAGGAGTTCTACCCCTATTACAATATTCTTCACCATGTTAAAAAGCATAGCTACCGTGCGACTGAATCTTATCAGGTGACTGCCAGATGTGCAGAGATTTAGTTCCAAGCATTGCTTAATCACACGTTTGAGCGATTAATATTGTAGTTGGAAGAAGTTTCAAATGATCTTCCAAATGATGACATAAATGCATTGAAACTTATCTATAAACGGGGTTGTGACGGTTCAAACAAAAATTTGTCTTTAGGGTCTCTCCAACATATTTGTCGCATCAATAACGACCTAACTGTTTGCCGAAATCCTTCGCCATCTTCTCCCCACTATTTCAGACTTCTAGATTTAGATTTATTCATGAAACGGTTGATGTTACTAATGAAGTTATCAACTGGCAAATTGAAACTTTACAAGAATACAAAATTTCAAGAACAAAGGGTGAGTTTCCTTTAAATACACGTTTCTGATGACTATGCTAGATGCAAAGGTCCGCAGTGCACTAACAGGGGCAGCATCGACAATGAGATCCTGCATTTGCAAGGCCACCTCGAAGGACTTCATTGACTTGTCAAAAACGGAAGTAGTAAATACAGAAGCTCTTCCGTTCGGCCTGTCTATACTCCATTCTTCAATTAGAATTTTCGATTTTTTTTCCATTTGTCCTATAAAATAAACATCAAGAAGAGGCAGTAAAGTCTAAAAGAGGAAAAGAAACTTGTTCGAGAGAAGAAAGGAGTCACACAAGATATGTTTAGATATCGAGTAGGATTAATTGCAGATGTTCACAAGGAAAGTTATGGAAACAGCAAAGATGGAAATACCAGCAGAAGATTTTTTGCAAACCCTGAAACATCAGCAAAAATAAGAGCTGTAGGTCTGCAGCTCATCTGTTGATTCAGGATTATTCCAAATGGTTCAAATGGCTCTGAGCACTATGGGACTCAACTGCTGTGGTCATAAGTCCCCTAGAACTTAGAACTACTTAAACCTAACTAACCTGAGGACAGCACACAACACCCAGCCATCACGAGGCAGAGAAAATCCCTGACCCCGCCGGGAATCGAACCCGGGAACCCGGGCGTGGGAAGCGAGAACGCTACCGCACGACCACGAGATGCGGGCCAGGATTATTCCAGAAGCTACTTTCAGTGGAAATAAGATAAACATAGACATTTTTTCTGCTTGTACTGTTGAAAAACCAAGACTGTGTGTGGATTTATATCCATAGTATCCTGTGTCTCTCAAGTGTGCACAAGATTTTGGTGCCTGACCCAACTGTCAAAGAACACGAACTCTTACCCATATGCAGTTTATCAGAAGAAGCAGCTGAGACCCGCAATAAGCACTTCATCTGTACAGATGAACGTTTGCCAGTAAACTCTCACGAGAAGAATGCGATCTGGACACAATATAAAGACTGCTACTGATATCGGATCAATTAATAACAGGTATGAGACCGAGGCAAAGAAAACGAACAAAGCTTTGTTAAAAGAAACGTTACGTTTACTGCTCTCAAGCGAAGGATGGATTAGCCAGATCCCTCAGGCCGAAAATGATGATGAAGGGGAATCACCAGTAGAAACAGACTTCTCAGATGAACAGGACTGAAAGGCATCATCTGAATAATAATAGTGTAGTCGCTAAGGAATATATAATATAAGGAAATATCAAAATTTTGTTTTATTTCATGTTATAAATTGTGTATTCTACAGATATGGTCTCTAGGATCTCGGAGTACAGAGGTTATCAAACACTAATTTGCATGAAATACCCATATGTGTGTCACTTGAGGATGGACGCAACTAAGCTGAATAATTCTACTTTCAATGTTCGGAGAACCAGTGTTAAGTAAGTAATCTAGGAACATATAAGAGCTCACTCTTTGCGCTTTTGTAGGTACCGTGTAGACCACAGTGGACTAATTAAAGGGTTCATAGAGGCATTTAAACAATTATTTCTGCCGTGCAGCATAAGTTTAAAGGATGAGAGGAACCGTAATATGTGCAATGAGAAGTACCCTGTGCACAGTGGTTTGCAGAGTATAGATGCTTTATTTAGATGTAGGTGTAGTGGTGACACATACGCGCGAGCGCCCTGTACTCCTGCAAACCGGCCTGTGGTTGCGAGCCACACGGTCGCGCCGCTCTCGTGGCAGCACCAGACTTGCCGGGTCCGGCTGCGCCCCGTGGACATTAAGTGCTGCCGGCTTAGCGAGCATTATCCGCCGCTCTGCCCCCCAACCTGCCGCCTGCCGCTATACTCAGAGCGAATCTCTGCGCCAGCACTTTCTGCACTTACACATTCATTAGTCCTTGTCAGTTTGTGTGCAGTGCATGGCGAAGGGAGCTTCGTGCCAGAACTAGCCATTCACTCTCTGTGAAGTAGTGCTCATCTTTTGAGAGAAACACACACTACTGGCCATTAAAATTGCTACACCAACAAGAAATGCAGATGATAAACGGGTATTCATTGGACAAATATATTACACTAGAACTGACATGTGATTACATTTTCACGCAATTTGGGTGCACAGATCCTGATAAATCAGTACCCAGAACAATCATCTCTGGCCGTAATAACGGCCTTGATACGCCTGGGCATTGAGTCAAACAGAGCTTGTATGGCGTGTACGGGTACAGCTACCCATGCAGCTTCAACACGATACCACAGTTCATCAAGAGTAGTGACTGGCGTATTGTGACGAGCCAGTTGCTCGGCCACCGTTCACCAGACGTTTTCAGTTGGTGAGAGATCTGGAGAATGTGCTGGCCAGGGCAGCAGTCGAACATTTTCTGTGTGCAGAATGGCCCGTACAGGACCTGCAACATGCGGTCGTGCGTTATCCTGCTGAAATGTAGGGTTTCGCAGGGATCGAATGAACGGTAGAGCCACGGGTCGTAACACATCTGAAATATAACGACCACTGTTCAAAGTGCCGTGAATGCAAACAAGAGGTGACCGAGACGTGTAACCAATAGCACCCCATACCATCACGCCGAGTGATACGCCAGTATGGCGATGACGAATACACGCTTCCAATGTGCGTTCACCGCGATGTCGCCAAACACGGATGCGACCATCATGATGCTGGATTCATCCGAAAAAAATGCGTTTTGCCATTCGTGCAACCAGTTTCGTCGTTGAATACACCATCGCAGGCTCTCCTGTCTGTGATGCAGCGTCAAGGGTAACCGCAGCCATGGTCTCCGAGCTGATAGTCCATGCTGCTGCAAACGTCATCGAAATGTTCGTGCAGATGGTTGTTGTCTTGAAAACGTCCCCATCTGTTGACTCATGGATGGAGACGTGGCTGCACGATCCGTTACAGCCATGCGGATAAGATGCCTGTCATCTCGACTGCTAGTGATACGAGGCCGTTGGAATCCAGCACGGCGTTCCGTATTACCCTCCTGAACCCACCGATTCCATATTCTGCTAACAATCATTGGATCTCGACCGACGCGAGCAGCAATGTCGCGATACGATAAACTGCAATTGCAATAGGCTGCAATCCGACCTTTATCAAAGTCGGAAACGTCATTGTACGCATTTCTCCTCCTTACACGAGGCATCATAACGACGTTTCACCAGGCAAGGCCGGTCAACTGCTGTTTGCGTATGAGAAATCGGTTGAAAACGTTCCCCATGTCAGCACGTTGTAGGTGTCGCCACAGGCGCCAACGTTGTCTGGATGCTCAGAATAGCTAATCATTTGCATATCAGAGCATCTTCTAGGTGTCGGTTAAATTTCGCGTCTGTAGCACGTCATCTTCGTGGTGTAGCAATTTTAATGGTCAGTAGTGTATGTTCTGTGTTTGACGGCGTCATGCCATACACTTCACTCACTGTCCTAAACAGACAAACTGATGAACCAAAAAATTATGACAGCATGTTTGTCCACCGTGGAACGCAATACACTACGGACTGTGATTGGTACGGGTCCGACAAATGCTTGGTTACTGCAAAATCACCCCTGTCCCCCATTTTTACTAAACTTCCAGAAGTGTATCAGTTCAGTCAGTGAGTACATGGAGGATGGCCTATGGAGCGTACAGTACGAATGGCCATGATTTACCACCCGGGAGATACAGAGATAATCTTAGTAAGTCACCGAGTAGGATATCCACCTATTGTTCTGCCACAAGACTATCGTTGTTATCCGTCGCAGAAGCAGTATCAGTGCCATCGGATTCTCTGTAACGTGCGCCGGCCTCTGTGGCCGAGAGGTTCTAGGCGCTTCAGTCCGGAACCGCGTTGCTGCTACGGTCGCAGGTCCGAATCCTGCCTCGGGCGTGGATGTGTGCGATGTCCTTAGATTAGTTAGGTTTAAGTAGTTCTAAATTCTAGGGGACTGATGTCAGATGTTAAGTCCCATAATGCTTGGAGCCATTTGAACCATTTCTCTGGAACGTGCAGTTTTGTATTCCTTAATTTCTAAGCGATGAAAGGGGGATGCTATATTAATCGAAATAATGTTCTTGGACGCCCTTATGAAGCATTTATTTGTGAAAACACCGTTATCTGACAATAAATACTTTTAGCTCAAAAGTAGCAGTTTCCTGGGAACGCCGTCTTACGACAGAACGACATCGAAAGGCACCCTATTGGTGACTGACGCCTACGGCGCCCAGTTTAGACTTTGTACTTGAAAAAGAGAAGCGAGTGAGTGAGGGTGATATGTATACGTGCGTGTGATAAACCCTTTCCTGAAAAATATTGCTCTTCTTCATACCTTCTCTGTGTTACCAGAGCTGACGTGTCACTGATCTCATTTGAACTAAGACTGCAGTACACGCGAGGCCTATTTGCTTACACCGCCCTCAGTGGAATGTATAAGTGCTAATAAATATTCATCAACTTGAAGTCTTCTATAGTTGTTGTCCTCTGCACATAAAACAGCACTTATGTCGTGAATCCGTTATCTTGAGTCTGTAAGTAACGATTAGCGAGGAACTGTTATGTTAGAAATGATTAAATTTCCAATCAGTTTGTTTACATGCGATGCCACTAGCATTTTATTAGCAGAACACTTTAGAGTCACAAATAATTTCTATTCTTCAAGAAGTTAATGAACTGCGTATTTCTGCTATTACAATCACACTGTTCTCAGATACACGTCCGTATAACCATACTTGCTAATAAAGTCTTAACCAGACACCGACCGCTACAGACAACATGTCTGTCCTCCGAAGCTTCCGAACGAGCACTGCTAAGTCTTAATGCATACCGCGGCGGACAACATGTCTGTCTTCCGTCACCGCCAAACTAGCTGTGATCTTACAGCTGAACCACTTCGCCCGCCATCCAAGTTGGGTACGATCCGAAGATCACCGTAGTGCTTCGACTGCCTTTTCGTTTAGCACGTGCTTATTTTTCTGCTGATTATTAATATTTGTGAAATTATAGAATGATAGCACGCTATTGAGAGATGCCTTAATTTGAAATGCAAGTAAATACGCTGTTTAATTTTTCAAATATTAATAACAGAAGATTACCATTTTGGCGCGCAACGCAGCGGCCAATCACGGAGAAAGAGCACAGTTTAGGCGGTCTTTCTCACGATACCCGTACCGAACAAACCATCCGTCACCGGTACCTAACATCACGTTACGTCATCTTGCAACTGCTGCCTTCTGAACTGCTGTAAGAAGAGCTTCTTGTACCTGAATATGATGGCTGCAAAGCCAGAAATATTACAACTTGCAATCGTGTTCGCACGTCTTATTTATCTTAAACATTATTCATCTGCTCATTGAAATGACAGCTTTCTTGCTTCGTATTAAAGGATGATATCGAAGAAACTTGGAGGCACGCTGTTAGTTTGTTACCAGTAGGTTCGAACAACACGCAAGTGATACGGAGGTGCTTCGGGAACTCAACCGAGAATCCTTGGAGGGAATGCGATGCTGTTTTCGAAGAACACTAATCTGTAAACTTAGAGAGCTGGTAGCTGAAGCTGACGGCAAGACGATTCTACTGCTGCCAACATACATTTCGCCTAAGTACCAGGAAGATAAGATACAAGAAATCAGGGCCGATACGAAGACATATAGACAGTCGTTCTTCCCACGCTCATTTTGCGAGTGGAACAGGAAAGGAAGTGACAAGTAGTGGAACATGGTACCTCCGCCACGCACCGCACATGCTCTGCAAACCATCGCACGGCGACCAGCCAACCAGCGTGGGAACTGAAATCGTACTCCCTGCTATGCGTTCCGCAGCGGTGCCTGGGCTTATTCAGTGCTGTTGACGTCTGCAAATGCGATACAAAATTTAAAACTGGAAAATAAGGAAATAAACCTTAATCTAAAAATAAGCGGTTTACAGTACGTTTCCAGGACTGTGTGGCACCAGAAGACTACACATAGATCACCTAATTCCCAATAACAACAGTCTGTTGGTTTTTGGCATGATGTATTCCACCGGATTCAGATAAGGCGAACTCTGTGACCAAGACACCAACGTGTTTTAACTATCATGATCTTCAAGCGCCAGCGGCATGATTCTGGCCTTCTGACAAGTACAATTATCCTGCAGGAAGATTCCGAATACGTCAAGCATGAAGTGGTGCAGTTGGTCCGCAATACTTTTCACACAGTCCACAGTGCCTTCGATCGCTGTCACAGGTCCCATGGAAGGCCTTGTGAATGTGGTCTGGTTGGACGAAACAGATGAGTTCCATGGAAGCTCTCGTGAATGTAGAATAGTCGGGCGAAACAGACGAAGACAGCACTCCATATATCTTGAATTCGACGGATGAAGCCCCGTCGCCGTCGAGTATAGCGTCGTAAATGAAATAGTCGTAATCGTAATGTTCCGTCTGTACCGAGATTTTGTCCCATAGAAAAAATGGATAACGTAGTTTACTAATACGTTTGATATTAATTTCACGTGCGGCTGTAAATAAAAGTTCGACCGTAGCACCATTAATTCTCCGACATGGTCACATTATAGTTCAGATGACAAAATGCACCTTTTTAGGAATGTATTGAAGAATGAAACAGTCTTGGCTGCAAAACAGGCTTCATTATTTTATATTTGGCCGATAACACGTTTCGCCTTGTTTAAGGTATCTTCTGATTGTCTGGCACAGCAGGTGTTCAACACATAGACTGCAGTCCATGCAAATTTCTTAGCAGCCAAAGACTGTTGTCAGCGTTTTAAGAACATTGTGTGATGCTCCGATATATTACTGCATGGACGACAGTTTATGTTTTAACACTTGTTGTGTCAGTAAATCCGAAAATACTTTAAACAAAGCGAAAGGCGTTATTCACAAAATATAAAATACTAAACACTACTTGCGGCCAAGAGTATTTACCTCTTCAAAACACTTATCACTGGTAACTGTTTCATCCCGCCATGAGTTTGAAAAAGTTCTTTTAAGGTGTATGGAAGAAAATGTTATAATTAATGAAATTAATGTGTATCTATAACTCATACATAAATCCGCGAGTACAACCGGTTACGAACGAGAATCAAGCAAATAAAAAGTTGTTTGTTGTGCAGGGATCAACCGAAAAACTGTCAATTGCTTTTTCGAACGGATTAGGAAAGTTTTCATTCTAAAGGTTTGATTCAACAGATGTTCCATAGCGAAAGTACGCCGGTAAAAGTCGCTACGAACAATGAATTCGAAACCGAAGATGTCTGTTGATTCGACCAAAGTGACAAGTTGGCCTCATTTAGAGAATTTATGTGAACCGCAGAATACAGTGTTCCGTCCGCCTGCTTAGCTGGGTGGTAACGTGCTCGCCTCCCATGCAATCGGGCCCGGGTTCGATTCCCTGCCACGTTGAAGATTTTCTCCCCTCGGGGACTGGGTGTTGTGTTGTCCTCCTCATCATGTCATCCTTGTCACCGGCGCGCAAGTGGCCCAATGTGGCGTCGACTGAAATAAGACTTGTACTCGGTGGCCGAACTTCCCAGAATAGGGGCCTCCCGGCCAACGATGTCATAAGCTCATCTCCATTTTTCTTTACAATGTTCCAAGATACTAATCCCTTTTCATTATGGTGTTCAGATATCATGCTTAGAACCTAAGCAGAATGAAGATACGTCCTCTGGAGTTAATATTTATCATTTATCCGCACTACCAAGTTCACATGACATGTAAAGAGGAACCGAAAATAATATTTTAAGTAAAAGCTTTTATATTTCAGCTAATGTCTCCGTTGTCTTCCTTTCATTCAAACTGGGACCATCTCCGCTATTTTCCACCACATCATTATATTGCCTCCACCGCCCTGAAATTCAATGGCTCGGTCTAGATACAGAGAGTAAAGTGAAACGAAAAGCGATATGGATTTCTGGTCAGACGAATATAGGGTTATCTCAACAGCAGCAGGAAATGGTGTAACGGGAGTAGAACTCTTGATGATTAGGAGGTTAAGGCGGACGGTGGGTTACTGCTAACAGTACGGTAGCTGGGTTGTCCACATCAGAATCGATATCAAAGCAACGCTGTCGCATTAGTATGGGTTATTTAGAATCACTCAAAGAAAGTCCACTAGCGAGAAAATACCATGATCATGCAACAACAGTTGGAGTCGGTTTAACCTACTGAGTATAGACTGGGATGTCTATGGATTCATTGCAGGTGCTGTAGAGAGGGAGTCTTGTGAAGTGTTTCGAAAACAGTTCACTGACGGCAAATTCCTTGACATCAGCTACATTAGGTACAGATCTACTGCCCAATAGTGACACACACTGGAGTGACAAAAGTCATGGGATACATCCTAATGCCTTGTCGGACCTCCTTTTGCCAGGAATCGTGCAGCATCTCCACTTGGCATGGGCTCAACAACTCATTGGAAGCTCCTGCCGAAATAATGAGTCATGTTGCCTCTATAGGCGTCCATATTTGCAAAACTCTTGCCGATGGAGCATTTTTTCCACGAACTGTCCCCTCGATTATATCCGATAAACTTTGAATGGGATACATGCTGAGATATGTGGATGGCCAAATTATTCGCTCTAATTGTCCAGAATGTTCTTCAATCGCGAAATATTGTACCTCAGTGACAGGGAACATTGTCGTCCATAAAAATTCAATCGTTGTTTGGGAACATGAAGTCCATGACTGGCTGAAAAAGTCTCCTAGTACCCGGGGGATAGCCATTTGCATTCAAAATTTCATACAAACACTGCCCACACCGTCATGGAGCTACCATCACCTTGAACACTGCCTTCTTGACAACTTGGGTTCAAATGGTTCAAATGGCTCTGAACACTATGGGACTTAACATCTGAGGTCATCAGTCCCCTAGACTACTTAAACCTAAGTAACCTAAGGACATCACACACATCCATTCCCGAGGCAGGATTCGAACCTGCAACCGTAGCAGCCGCGTGGTTCCAGACTGAAGCGCCTAGAACTGCTCGGCCACAGCGGCCGGCCATGATAACTTGGATCCATTGCAACTTGGGGTCTGCGTCACACTCGAACCATACGAGCAGTCCTTTTAACTGAAATCGGACTCATCTGACCAGTCCACGGGTAAAAGTGATTGGTCACGAGCACAGAAGGGGCGATGCAGGCGATGTGCTCGGTCGTATGCTGCCACAGCCCCTTGACGACATCGCCGCATCGTACTAACGGATACGTTCGTCGTACGTCCCACACTGCTTTCTGCGGTTATTTCACGCAGTGTTGCTTGTCTGTTAGCATTGATAATTCGACCAAATTCTGCTCATCCCGGTTGTTTCGTAAAGACCGTCATCTACTGCATTGTCCATGGTGAGACGGCGCAATCTTAACAGTATCGTTGAATTCCCTAATGATTTCCGAAATGGAATGCCCCATGCGTGTAGCTCCAATTATCATTCCGCGATAAAAGTTTGTTAATTAGCGTCTTCTTGCAATAATCCTGTCGGGAACCTTTTCATATGAACCATGTGAATAATAATGAAAGCTTTGTCAAAGTACTACCCTTTTGTACCTTGTGTACGCGAGACTCCCGCTATCTGTGTAAGTGCATATCGCTATTCCATGACTTATGCCACCTCAGTGTACTACTGTGAAGTACTTGTACTGTTGTGAAGTACTCTCGAGTACATTTTCCGAAAATAGCCGTGAGAACCTGTACGGCAGCTCACAAGTAACGGAAATATTTTCGACCTTGTAGCTTCAAACAGGCCTGACATCACCGGCGTTGTCAGTATGGATACAGGGATTAGTGATCATGATGTTATCATAGCGACAGTGGTTAATAAAGCTTATAAATCCATCAGGCAGGCTAGGAGAGTATTTTTGCTGGAAGGAGCAGATAAGCAGTTGCTAGCATTCCGCTTACACAATGAATGGAGATCATTTAGTTCCAGTATGTTGGTCGTAGAGGAACTATGGGCAATGTTTGAACGGATTATAAATCACGCTTTGGAATAGTATATGCCGAGTAAGTGTCTTATCAACAACGAAATTCGGAAAATTTTAAGAAAGCAGAGACTTTTTGCACTCTCGGTTCAAAAACGAACGTGAAAATGAGGATAGTCAAAAGTTAGCAGAAATTCATGCGTCTGTAAAAAGATCCATTCACGTAGCATACAATTTCCACCGGCATCCCTTAGTAAAAGACCTGTCAGAGAAGCAGAGAAAATTTTGGTCTTACGTAAAAAACGGCAAGCTGCTCGAATGCTACTATCCAGTCATTCGTCAACAAGTGGCAATAGGATACAGCAAAAAGAAAATCTCGCTTTTAAGACATCATTTACGCAGGAGGATCTTACAAATATACCTCCGTTGACGATCGTACAGAGTCGTGTATGAGCGCCATAATAATACGCATCCATAGGGTAGGAAAGCAGCTAGAAACAAATAAGTTACCAGTCCACACGGGATCCCAATTCGGTTGTATTTATCTCCAATCTCTCGCCCAGCGCGAAGTCCCAAGCGGCTGGAGAAATAAGCAGGCGGCCCCTAAGGGTCTATATCTGAAGGATAAAAGAACGACCTCGCAACTTTATGGACCAATACCGTTCTCACCGGTTTGCTGCTGAATGCTTGATCATTTTCTCAATTCGAATACAAAAAAAAAAAAAAAAATCCTTGCGAGTGAGTAGCCTCCGTCCACAAATCAGCTCGCCCTTTTCTCACATGAGACTGTGAACCATACACGAAGGGCAGCAAGACACATTCCAAATTCCTAGATTTCGGGAAATCGTGTGACATGGTGACCCACTGGGGAGTGTTGACGAAGGTACAAGCATACCAATCTAGTTCCCAAATATTTGAGCAGTTCAAAGATATATTAAGTAATAGAACCGAGTACGTTTCCATCGGCGGCAAGTGTTTATCAGAGATAAGAGCATCGTCAGGAGTGCCCCAGAGAAGTGTGATAGGACCACTATTATTTTCAGTACACAGAAGTGATCTGACAGACAGGGTAAGCAACAGTCTGCGACTGTTTTCTGATGAAACTATGGTGTACGGGAATGTTTTGTCCTTGAGTGTTTGTACGAGAATACGAGATGATGTAGACAAAATTTCTAGTTTGTGCGATGAATGGCAGTGCAGCATGTCTTTAATGTAGAACAATGTAAGCTAATTCAGATGAACTAAAAAAAAAATCACCCTGTAATATTCGATTATAGCCTTAATAGTGGACTGCTTAACACAGTCACATCGATTAAATATCTAGCCTTATCGTTACAAAGCGCTATGAAATGGAACGAGAACGTAGGGATAGAAACAGAGAAGGCGAATGGACGACTTCGGTTTATTGGGAGAATTTTGTAAATGTGCGGTTCATCTGTAAAGGAGACCGCATATGGATAACTTGTACGACCCATTCTTGAGTACTGCTCGACTGTTCGGTGTCTCCACCAGGGCGGATTAAAGACAGACATCGAAAAATTCAGAGCCGGGGTGCCAGGTTTGTTACCGTTCGGTTCGATCAACACGCAGTATTGCGGTGGCTTCCTACCAGCCTTTGACAGATGGACTGCTAAAAGCCGGGCCTGTACTGGCCCAGAGCTCCGGTGGAGCAACCCGCTGACGCGTTGACTTGCACCGACGTATATAGCTGGGCCGCGGAGGAAATCGCGCCGATCCAGTTCCGCAAGCATGACACGGCGGAAGGCCTCTGGTGGCGCGTATCCTGTCGTCTTTGTTGTGATCGACGCAGGCCGTTGAGGCAACGCCTCGTACGTATGCAACACCATTATGCTTCAGTGTCAGGGGGGTTGCCGATCCATTTAGGCGAAAGGTGGGTATATGGCACTTTCTCTTACATTTGTTGGGAATTCACATTTACAAGATACAGAAAGAGAATTTCTCCCTTCCTAAAGACGGCTTACAAATATTATTTAGGAATAGCCGTTGGAGATAAGGATAAAGGATACGTGTCTCATAAATGCAGTTGTAAATTAATTTACTGGTAGAAAGAAAGAGAAAACGCCGTGTTATTTGTTGCACCTATGGTATGGAGAGAACTAAAAGACCATATCTCAAATTGCTATCTATTGTGACTTATATCCGCGGATTTACAAGCAAGAAATCGGAAGAGCATTATTTATCTGGACTTACAATTCACACGAAGGCCCATCAAACAGACGAAGAAACCGAGATTGACAGTGAATTTAATGGCAATAAAAGAATGATAAAATCTCCTGAAAAATACCACTCCCTATACCAAGACGCATGTGGTAGTTCAACGTCACGCTTATTAACACAACTAGATTTAAATGGTTTAATACGTGATGTAGGATTAAGTAAACAAAAGGCAGAACTGTTTGGTTCGAGGTTTCAGGAATATACTCTCCTCCACTAGAGTGTCGACATCAGTGAATTTAGACACAGAAAATGTATTTTTATTTTCTGCTTTGAAAGCGACGGGGAACTGGCTTTGTGGAAAGATGTTGCAGGCTTAATGAAAGCAATCGATTTCAAATACAACATATGGGAGTGGAAATTCATTACAAACGCGTCCCAGGTACGATTTGTTGCGCAACAGAAAAAAATACCCTCTGTTCCAACTGCATATGTTAGTCTGGCTAAAGACAGTTATGAAATTTTAAAAAATTTTCTCTAATTAATTGCAGCCTAGAAGATTTGTAGCGATTTCACGGAAACTGCATTGTCATTGGGAATGCAACAAGGCTATACAAAATTCACTGGTTTTCTGTGCGATTGGGATAGTCGAGATAGAGAACTCCACTACATAAAAAGCAATGGCATGAAGAAAATTAAAGAAGTAAGTGTATGTCAAAGTCCGGCAGCCCGTGAAGATATCCTTCCTCTACCTAGTTACATCAAACGCGTCTAAATTAAACAATTTGTGAAATGATAGATCAGACTGTCAGAGGGTTTGCGTATCTCTAAAAAATTTCCTCGTCTGCCAGCAGCAAAATTAAAAGGAAGAGTATTTGTGGGCCTTCAGATCAGGGAGTTTCTGCTAGATCAAAATTTTGGAAGATGACTCTGGACAGAGAAGTGTGAGCATGGCAGTGCTTCAAGAAATATCAGAAAGTCTCCTTGCAAGAAAAAGAGCTGCAATTCATAAGGAAGCAGTGAATCAAATGGTCAGTTCTTATCGAGATCTTGCCTGTAACATCCTTGAGAGTACATTTCCTGGCCTTTTACACTTACTTCCGCCCAGAAAGGTGCAGTCGTGTATCGGACCAACATGGAGAAAGATTCTGTAAAGACATGTCTACTATGGAAAAATGGTACGAAGAGAAGTGGATGTTCACAGTGTTGGCCGATTATTGCTAGTGTATCATTCGAGACAAGAAAGACACGCCATACAAGAGAAAAAAGTGGTACGTGTAATCTTTTATGATATATAGGTGCAGACTGAAATGATAGGCGAAAATTTGTACCAAGCCCGCGATTAGAACCCAGATCTCCTGCTCATTAGGCAGATGCGGTACCAAGTGGGCTGAGGCATGAATGGGAATCTGGATTGAGGAGTGAAGCATGTTAGGGTGGCCCGTGGAGTTGAGCAAATCTACTGCGCCAGGGTGGCGTAGTGGTTAGTGCGTGTGCCTAATGAGCAAGAGACCTGCATTCGAATACCGGCCTTGATACAAATTTTAGTTTTTCACTTCGGTCTGCGTATACCGTATACAGATCTTGCAGATTTCCGTAGAAAAGATTGAAATGGGAATGTGTTGTAAGGTATGTATTTTTAAAACGAGTTTGTTTTCTGTTATTGTGTCAAGCTGTTAAATACCAAGTAAATATCTTTAAAAAGATAGATGCTTGAGACTTGAAAACGTCTCTGGAACCATATAGTTCCAATTTATGTTATAATCTGTTGCAATATTTTTATCATTTTATCTTTTCCTGCGTATCTTCCTTTAAAATACATGTCAAGAAGTGAACGTTTTTGCGAATACAGCCTCAGACATCACCGTCCTAGGCTTCCCTAATTCGATAGAGTTAGATTGCTTAACTGAAATATATGATCTTATCATTTCTTGATTTCTGAAAAATAAGTTGACATGTATATAGTAATATCACACAAAAATGTACATTCCGGCTAAACTATCAGTGACAGGAAAAACCTGGAACCTGTTTTAGACTGACTTTTGAAATTGCTATAACACAAAATAAAATTCCGATAATTTAATTAGTTTGTCCAGAAAAGAACAGTTTCAATTATAGTGGAAAGGGGAGAAGTTCGGAAGATTTCACCAACAGTGTCACGAAGAAAATCATGAAATGAAGAAAACTGAAAGTTTACTAGGAGAGGTGAGTAGAACATTGAACATTCTGGAAGACGATCTCTGTACAACTGTTGCTACAATTGCTAATGTTTTAAGGGTAAGATTTATTTCGAATATCTATGCACAAGCGGAAGCTCAAGTGATGAATACGACAGGAAGAAGAAGAAGTCAAAACACATCAGTCAATAACCCGCAACAGTCACATAAGGAGGGCGCCGTTATGTCAGCAAACAGAACTATTTTCCGTCACAGCTAAAACTACATAGAGACTGCGAATTTTACTGTACCGCAGAATTAAGAGTGTGAATTGAACCATATGTTTCTGTGCATCGAACTGTGAATTGTTTCAAAAGTTAGACTAAGCAACATGATACACAATGCTTTAGACAATTTGGTTTTCAGTTTATTAATCAATGGATGATCTGCCAATTAAACTGACTTAGACAAACATAACTGTTGACAACCTGGCGTATACCGTCTCGCCTCCTATTTGGAAACAGATGTTTTGTCTGCATCGTCGTTTGCTACTAAACAGTGGGCAGAAGCTGCCTCGAGGTATTGTTTCAGTTTTGGTGGTTAATTTTTTTAACTAACGAAATATCCATCGCCATCTTGCTGAAAGTCAACGATCTTCAAGAATAACAGACTGCCAGATTCAGAGAACTTTCTTCATGGCAGCATCAGATTAGACAAGTGAATGTATCATTGACTTCAAACCCAGCTCGATTTTTTACGTTGTGAAACAAACATTCAACAATCATTTTAGTTAAAGTGTACTAAATAAAAAAACAAACAGTGTTGGCTTACCTCTGAAAGAAAATTACCAGCGTTGCACCAAATATTAGTCCTATTTGCAGCACATAAAGCTCTCTTACAGTGAGAATCTTGCGATCATATTACGCAACAAAACTGCATTAGCATTAGAGTTTGTACATATACTACCATCTTTTTACGTCTTTTAACGCAGCTTGTCCTTACTAAAATAATTTTATTAAATACATTCGAGAATGTGGTAAATGAGATTGAAGTAATAGTAACTTTTGCTCAAACGCATAAGATTAAAAATAGGACTTATTGTAAAATATAACCGAAGCCTACATTTAGCTCACAGTAACGCTGAATTTAGAACTCATACAGAAGTGACAATCTCATTCCCTGCATTTAAGTGCTAATCCGTATTACAATAAATTAACTCTGGCTAGAAATCACATGGTTGTATGCAGCCAGATTTTACAATAGTCATCACTTTGTTAATGCATTCGGCTTGTACACATATTACTTTACACCCATGTAGTAACACACATCAGAAAAACACTTTCGTTCACTAACTCTTCGCACAACAGTCGCATAAAGACGTCGTTGAGATACTTGTCTACATACTCAATTAAAATAAAAAAAAGATAGCATCTCGTTAATTATTGTTACAGCAAACCTTCCTAGCGTTTATGTATTTATATGTATATATTTAAGAGTGAATGTAAATGTATGAATGTCTTACATTGCTCATCTCAGTCAGACATAAAAAAAGTAAAGATAACTACAAAAAGATTTCAGATGTTTATCTAAGTGTTTGTCAAATATCCTGTGTTAAGACGAATCTGCAGAAGAGCACTGTACTAGTTGATTTTTGTTAGTACGGTGTTGTGGAGATGGTGGCATATACTAAAATATTTAGTATCAGTCACATTATACTGAATTCTTGTTTTCTGGGCATTCATACAGCATGGTACGTATATGGCTTTCGCTTATTTGTTTATTATAGTCAGAGCTATTGGAGAGCACGGCAATTACTTACAAGATCTACAACCTTTTGTACAAAACAGTAATAGTGATTATAATTATTTAGATAGATTGTTAAACCAGTTACAAACATTTTAACATTATTTATGTATTTTGACGGACATTTTAGATACGAAAATAAGATTGGGACATTTGATATAAGCGGTGTGCTGATGGTGAAATTTACGTAGTTTTGATTAATAATAAAGATATGGTAATAGTGCCAGCTACATCTTTTGAATATTTTTGACCTGAAATTGTGACACTTGTCATAAATATGGTGTGTGTTGCTCATTCATTTTCAACATTATTTTAGTTGAGAAAATACTGTAAGCTACACCTTTTGCATACTTCTGATGTATTTTTTGACATACATTTTAGAGATGGGAATACTCTAAGTTGAACCGTTTAGGTATTTTGAAAGACATTTTACATGTGGCAACGACATTCAGATAACCATTGTGTCTACGCTTACGTATTTTTGTTAAATACTACATCCTTCTTCTCCTACAAATAATATAGTTTCATTTAGGCCTAGGATGAAGTGCCAGATACTTTTGTTTAGATGTGATAATGACCTTGACATAGCCATCGTGTGTGCTTATTTATGTTGATAAATAAATAATACAGACAATTTACAAATGCGGATATTTAATAAGAGAGTCCTTTGTGCCTTACACCACGTATGGTCCAATAATGAGGCTGCTTTACATGTGGCAGTTAACATTAACGTAGACGTCGCATATGTGTGTGTGTGTGGGGGGGGGGGGGGTATGTTTACATATTTTTTAAACTGAAATAATGTAGGTTACAGTTTGAATTGTTTTTGTCAAATAATGGAGATTATTCAAATATATCTGAACATGGCACAAAATTCAGATCGTTCAGATAACTGGATTGTGCTATCAGAGGAATTAGAAAGCACAACTCGGCTAGTTCCACCATCTTGGAGCATTTAAAATTTTCCTCCATTTTAAACTCAGGGCAAATTAAATAGTCCCACCATCTTGCATTTTTAAAAATTTCCTGCCACTGTCATCTTGGATATTTTTAAACTTCCTGCCACCGTTATCTAGGATTTTTGAAGTTTTGACGCAGCAACCTTGGATTTCAGCAAGTGCAGTGTCCACAAGCGGTAGCCACTTCAACAGCGTGGGAAAGTTCCCTATAGCCACACTATTTGTAAGCTTAGTTGGAAGTCGTTAAGTGCTCTTATTCTCCAGTATAGGGTGAATATAGTCTAGGTGATTTTTGCTTGCCCTGAGTTACTTGCCACGAGACATATACACAGCTTCTAACATCAGTACTTGATTTATTGTGTTAAACTTCTAGCGTAAGAGTACATGTCTTAATGAGTAGATTTCAACAGCATTTTCAATATTTAAATTCGGTCAATTATTAGGTGAAATGCTGTAAATCAATTTTTTATTGGACGTGTGTACATAGGCAATCTGCAAATAGGAATGGTTCCCAAAGCGATTGATTAAAATAGATTTTAATCATATCTCCTCCTCGAATACAGTGGAGACACGACCTGTATAGTTGCCCCGTTGTCCCAACAGGATGTATCGCTGGATCACGGATTTATGTGGCCGGGCAGAGAGCTGAGCAGCGGACGTGCCGACCTCGTGGAACGTGCCGTCTGGCCGCATCCCCCCAGGGAGCAGCCGCCTCCCCCACAGTTAGTGATTCCATCGCGGCTCTCGTTCGGCCAACGTCAGGCGCGATCCCCCCGCCGCCTCCAGACCTGAGGTGGGGGACAATTAACCTACACGATCCGAGCCGTGCTCTGTACAAAGCAACTCAAAGCTGGTGGCAGTGGTATCACGCATGCACACTGTAGCCATTAAAAGTGCAATAAACACTGTGAAGTCAACAGGCAAACAATGCCAAATTGGGCAGTATACTTAGTTTCCTTAAATTGTTAAAATGCATGCATAATCATGTCTGTAGCCGCGCGGGATTAGCCGAGCGGTCTGAGGCGCTGCAGTCATGGACTGTGAAGCCGGTCCGGGTGGAGGATCGACTCCTCCCTCGGGCATGGGTGTGCGTGTTTCTCTTGAGGATAATTTAGGTTAAGAAGTGTGTAAGCTTAGGGACTGATGACCTTAGCAGTTAAGTCCCATAAGATTTCACACACATTTGAACATTCATGTCTGTAGTACCTACAATTTATAGATTTTGACGAAGTTTGTATTGAGAATTACTGTGACTATACCATTAAAATAGCCACTGACACGATTTGTTTACGATACTGTATTTACTCAGATCTAAAGATTGTCATTCTTCACCGAAAGTAATAATCTGATTAAGAAACATCTGTGTTCCTTGACTAGATTTGTAGTACAATAAATAATTTCTGGGTCGCCGGAGAACCTCACTGAGCCTATGTCACAAATCGTGAATAACAATAATGAAATGTGGAGCAACTTCCACTGATAACAGTAACCAACATCATGTAGCGACTTAAACTGACATAGTAACAAATTCGATGGTTACCTCTGACGTCGACGGAGAGAAATCGTACGTTATGAAAGACAGTGTGAAAGACAACGTTCACACTTTTTGTTCTATATATTCCTGTCTGTCTTCTGTTGCAGTTGTCGCCCTCCTGCCATCTGTGGCATTGTGCAAATTGTTCTACCTACAAGGAAAACCTTGAATGTGAAGTAGCCGTAAGTCAATGATGTTTACGGAATTCGACGCCTCACATATTACCTACCATGCAACCACAATATTGGCTGCTAATGGCAACAGGTTGCGGGACGAAGCTATCTAGTGATGAGAGCAGCATAAGGCATCGGAGCATCGTTGAACAGCTTAGTCGACGAGTGACTCACAGCAGTGCTGCTGTGGTAGTGGCGTTGAAACAAAGCAGAACAATGGCAACGATAAACAAAGCAAACTTTGCATAATACACTAAAGAGCCAAAGAAATTGCTACACTTGCCTAATATCGTCTAGAGCCCTGGCGAGCTCGCAGAAGTGCCGCAGCACAACGTGACATGGACTCGACTAATGTCTGAAGTAATGCCGGAGCGAACTGACACCATGAATCCTGCAGGGCTGTCCATATACCCGTAAGAGTACGAGGGGGAGCTGATCTCTTCCGAACAGCACGTTCCAAGGCATCCCAGATATGCTCAATATTGTTCATGTGTGGGGAGTTTGAAGGCCATAGGAAGTGTTTAAACTAAGAAGAGTATTCCTGGAGCCACTCTGTAGCAATTCTGGACGTGTGGTGTATCGTATTGTCCTGCTGGAATTGTCCAAGTCCGTCGAAATGCCCAATGGACATAAATGGATGCAGGTGATCAAACGGATGCTCACGTAATTGTCACCTATCGAAGTCGTGCCTAGACGTATCAGGCGTCCCGTATCACTCCAACCCCACCCGCCCAACACCATTACAGAGCCTCCACCAGCTTGAACAGTCCCCTGCTGACATGCAGGTTCCATGGATTCATGAGGTTGTATCCTTACACGTACACGTCCATCCGCTCGATACAACTTGAAACTCGACCGATAAGGCAGCATGTTTCCAGTCATCAACAGTCCAAGGTTGAAGTTGACGGGGCCAGGGGAGGCGTAAAGCTTTGTCTCTGCAGTCATCAAGGGTACACGAGTGGGCATTCGGCTCCGAAAGCCCATATCGATGATGTCTCGTTGAATGGTTCGCACGCTGACACTTGTTAATGGCCAAGCACTGACATCTGCAGCAATTTGTGGAAGGGTTGCGCTTCTATCGCTTTGATGGATTCTCTTCGACAGTTGTTGGTCCAGTTCTTGCAGGATCTTTTTCCGAATGCAGCGATGCCGGAGATTTGATTTTTTACCTGATTCGAGATATTCACGCTACACTCGCGAAATGATCGTACGGGGAATTCCCCACTTCATCACTACCTTGGAGATGTTGTGTTCCATCGCTCGTGCGCGGACTATGTCACCACATTCCAAACCACTTAAATCTTGATTACGTGCCATTGTAGTAGCATTAACCGATCTAAGAACAGCGTCAGACACTGTTGATTCATATAGGCGTTGCCGGCCGCAGCGTCGTATCCTGCCTATTTATATATCTCTGTATTTGAACACGCATGCCTACACCAGTTTCTTTGGCGCTTCAATGTCGAACCATGTAGTTCATCATCCTTGCCGGACAGGGAGCCACAAGTCCTGTTTCCAGTGAAACGTAGTAAAGGACAATCATTGTACAAGGAACCGGTACAAAACATAATTACGTACCTGGAAAATCATCTGCTTTGCAGTAAAAAAACAAATATGAACAGATTTCTAACGAGTCCACAGCAATATGACCGGGTAGCCCATAAGAAAAAGTATGGATATTGAAGGGAGGACTAGGAGTGCTTATCACAACTTCTGATACACTATATCAGTGGATATTCAGCGTTTCAAAGATGTTCGATACAATTTACAGGATGGGCATGTTAGTGACCTGCTATTTATGCGTATCAAATTGTCGACGACGCAGATTACAGTGATTTCGAGGGAATCAGTGGATGGCTGCATAACTTCATACAGTGGTACAGAATTGGAAGACGGAAGATAACGAAATTTCTAAGAAAGCATCAACTCGACGGTGCACAGAAATTTGCGGAATCGGCCCTAAAATATATAGATGAGATAAATAACCTTATTGTTCAGTACGAAATTTGTTTTCAACTCTGACCAGTCGAGATTTCAAGAGGAAATGCGTATGAAAGAAACTCTGGAAATCAGAGGTACTAAGAGAGTTGTATAAAGATCAACTAACACCAACGCCTTAACGCATTCATATATAATTATAGCGACTGTTAATTGCACGGTAAATTGCCTGGGAAGTTATTTACTGTGTTGCGAAAAGATGAAGGTACTCTGGCCCCTACGACCCTTTCTCGTGTGCTTAATCTTACAAGTGCAGTAGGGAATATTTACGTGGTAGCAAGCAAGAGTGGGCAATCCTATGGCACGAGCACAGCTTTTGGCCATTATAGTCAAAATAACTTGCTTTTGGTTGATTCGTGGTCTGTGTAAAAAATCACACGCCTTTAGATTAAACTATTCTTCCTGAAACGTGTGTGACACTGCAGTTCATACCGCCCGGAACCAGTGGAAAATGGTTCAAATGGCTCTGAGCACTATGGGACATAACATCTGTGGTCATCAGTCCGCTCTGAGCACTATGGGACTTAACATCTGTGGTCATCAGTCCCCTAGAACTTAGAACTACTTAAACCTAACTAACCTAAGGACATCACACACATCCATGTCCGAGGCAGGATTCGATCCTGCGACCGTAGCAGTCGCGCGGTTCCGGACTGAGCGCCTTAACCGCGAGACCACCGCGGCCGGCCGGAACCAGTGGACAAATTCAGCCTCTGGATGGTTGTATTTTCTGTTCCTATAAAATTTGTCACACTATCTACAGCTACGTCTTAAGGGATAGCAAATTCTACAATAAACTCCACCACAGATTGTTTCCAGCAGCGCGAGATAGCCGCGCGGTCTTGGGCGCCTTCCCACGGTTCGCGTTGTTCACCACGTCGGAGGTTCAAGTCCTCCCTCTGGAATGGGTGTGTGTGTTATCCTTAGCGTAAGTTAGTCTAAGTTAGATTAAGTAGTGTGTAAGCCTATGGACCGATGACTTCAGCAGATTGGTCTGATAGGAGCTTACCACCAATTACCAATTGCCCCTGTTTCGCATTCGGTTGCATGCCGTCACATACTATTAGTTCTCATCACCCCGTTACAACCATATGATACTACACGTATGCCTCAAAAGTGGATGTTCTGAACGATTTATAACTCCCAAGGTGTTCGCCTAGGATCTTGATGGTGCGAACCTTTGTGATCACTAGTGAGTCGTTTTTTCATTCGGTGTTCATGGTGCAAGTTAATAGTTTGTTCTGAACATTTCTTGAATGTCGATGATGTCGGTTATGAGAAGTGAATTACGTACACCCCATAGAAGCTTGTTTTCTGCACCTCCCGGACATTTTTTCCGTCGCCCTCCTGATGCACATGGCGATTTGCTAGCAATTAATATATATTTCCTAGCATAATTGTCAACACAACACTTTCAAATGAGCCTTAATAAGGACTAAACATGCGACCTCGCATTCAAGGGTTTTCAATACACTCATTTCCCCATCGATTCTCTGGAGCCCTCCTCACGTCTCTATTCATCAGTCCACTTCAACTTCAGCACCCTTGTTTAACACCACGTTTCAATGCTTCGATTCTCTTCTCTTCCGGTTTGTCCACAGTCCATGGTTCACTTCCGTACAATGCTGTGCCCCACTCCAAAAATACGTTGTCTGAAATTACTTCTCCAAATTAAGACCTACTTTTGTCACTAGCGAGCCTCTTTCTGCAACTAATATTCTCTTTGATTATCACTGTTTCGTATATCCTCCTCTCCACGAACGCCATGCATTAATTTGCTTCCAAGGTAGCAAGATTCATTCACCATATCTGTGTCCCAGCCACCAACCATTTCTTTTTAATTTCTACTATTGCTTCTTCCACGTGCAGGGACAACCATACAGTGATTCCTAATTTTATCAAATTTGCATGTATAGTCAAAGACACGAGGAGAAAACGAGGGACAAATATATGTACTTTGTTTCCAAAATTTTACAATAACGTCGACCAGACATTTAAGAAGCACCTTCTCAGTTAATTGCTTCCAGAAACGGTCACTGAAATACGAGGATGTGCTCAAAAATAATGCCCCCAAATTTTCCACTCGGTTCTCAATATCGGTTCAAATGGTTCAAATGGCTCTGAGCACTATGGGACTCAACTGCTGAGGTCATTAGTCCCCTAGAACTTAGAACTAGTTAAACCTAACTAACCTAAGGACATCACAAACATCCATGCCCGAGGCAGGATTCGAACCTGCGACCGTAGCGGTCTTGCGGTTCCAGACTGCAGCGCCTTTAACCGCACGGCCACTTCGCCCGGCCTCAATATCGGTAAAAGTATAGAATGTCATGCGTATTATTCGGTCGAATTTCCCGCTTCGCTGACGTAGGTTGCAAACCTCTGCTGCTAGATGGCGCCGAATTGTACCGTGTAACTTGACGGTGTGTAACACAGCTAAATCGGTGCGTGAGAAACAGCTTGCTGTAATCAGGTTTCGAGTTTATCTACACATGGAGCACCCTGTCCTTCGGAACAACAATGCTAGACCACACACGAGCGCCACGACATCTGCAACAATCCAACGCCTTTGGTTGTCATAAACCATCCTCCATACAGGCCGGACTGGGACCCAGCCGATTTTCATCTGCTCCATAGTTTACACAATTCCTTCGAAGACTTCGCTTTGATAGTGATGAAGAGGTGGATGTAGCAGCGAGGTTGGGGCTCTGTCAAAAACGTCAAACGTTCTACCATGACAGAATTCACAAACTGGTCTCTCCCTTGGAGAAATTTATTCATCGCCAGAATGACTATACTGAGAAATAAATATATAGACATGAAGAATAAAGATGGAGAATGTTACTAACGTTTGATTTATTTAAAAATTTTAGAGTTTCACATAAAACATTCGGAGACATTACTTTACAGCACACCCTTGTAACTTTTTCTTCTTATAAAGTATCACAATGAAAATTGCTGCATCATAACGCATGAAATGGCGAATATGCCCTCGACAGAGTTATGGATGTAAAATAAGGAAAGTAGCTTTTCGACTTATCTGGCAGCTTAAAAGACATATTTATCAAAACTTGACATATTCGTGGTTTTTTACTTGTTAGAATTAGCACCCATTTTGTGTAACATGATGTGTCGTACAGAGTAAAGTAACATGGTACATGATGTCATGTCGTGTAACATGACACATGTCGTCATATCATCCAACAAGTCATTATCCCGATGTGCAATATGACACAACGTGTCAAAAATTTAGGAGGCGTGCCTCCTCATTCCGGGATATTTCCTAATACAGATGTGCACTCCCCCCTGCCCCCCACTCTCGAATACTTCCTATTATAGATGCATCCCACTTTCTAGAAGCACTTCAGTTTGTGTCTATTTGTTCTTACACACTTCACCTTACTTGTAACAGCGATGAACTTGGGGGAGAAATGGTCGCTTCTGGAAAAATCAACATTCCTACCCCCAGAAATCAAAAAATTGTGTTAGCGTCCTCCTCAGGAATAAATCGACTCCCAGAAATTTTATCAACTCAGAAACCCTCTTTTAGCCATTACATGTAGGGTGAGCATTAATAAAACGACAAACTGCAGGGACAGACTCCTCACTGTAAAAGGAGGGAAAAGATCCTAAGAACATGTCTACAGAAATTCATCGATGCCACGGCAGATGACGCTGGCGAATGGAAGTTCCTCTCACCACGTGTCGTGTATTCCATCTGTGTTGCAGGCTGTGTGACTGACGGTGTACTGTAAGCAGCATAATGGTCCGATATTCATGTCGGGACCAAGACGAGGTGGTGTCTGCGTACGGCCAAGCAGATGGAAAAGTACCTCCACGGACACCAACCACATCACGCAACATTTCAAGACCTGTTTCGGCGAATGTGTGATCCTGGGTCCCTTCAGACAGAGGAAAGTGCAGGGAGGCGGCTGACTGTGCATACAACGGATTTAGAGGACCGGGTTCTGCCTCCCGATCGTTCCCATCTGCTTGTCCGAACACAAATACCACGTAGGTTTGTTCCCGACAGGAATACCAAACAATTCTGCTACTTATAGTACGCTGCTTCAATCACACGACATGCAACACACGAGGAGCACACGGCGCGTGGTCTAGAGTTATGGTGATTCTCGTGTACGACTATGATGGTGTTATCTTGACACATTGCGTTCCTCTACGGCAGATCGTCAACGCACAGTATTACTGTTCGTTTTTGGACCCTGTGGCTGCTCTGTTCGGCCGATGGGACTGGGAAGTTGTGTACCATCCACCACACTTCCCGGACTTAAGTCCCTGTGACTCTGATTTTATTCCGAAGATGAAGGAACCACTTCGTGGCATCCGCTTCAGAACTGTTCCAGAGATTCGACAGGCAGTAGACCGCTCAATTCGCTCCATCATTGGAATAGGCTTTGATAACGGCATACTACGCCTTCCACATCGCTGACAACGGGTTGTACACACGCTGGTGACTACTCTGAAGGACAGTAACAGGTGCCAACTCTTTTGTATCGGTTGTGAATAAATTGTTGCCACTATTTAAGTTCCAACCCTCGTATACTGTTTACAATGGCTGGAGAATCGTCTGGACTTTCGGTACAGGACCAGGAACTTCTGTCTATAAATTGCAAGATGCAGGTGTACCAGTTCCATGCAGCTAAGAAAGCTCACTGTGCTGGGAAAGTATGGTTGGCTTGGAAAGAAGAGCACGGATATGTCAAGATGTTTTGACAAAAATGTTGAAAACCTACCTCCCTTCTTTTACATCCATAACTATGCCAATAATTTAGGCGCCTGTTTTCTGCTATGATTGAGCCACTTTTCATTCTGGTTTTGACGTTAGTTTGCCATATCTGATGCAGATTTTTGTTGGCTCAAACGACCCAGTATTAGATTCTTTTATTGTCTTTCGAACTACACTGCTTGAACTGGGAATTGTTAGCCTCGCTCTTCTGAGATTACCTTCCTGGTATGGTTGAAGCTGTCCATCCAGTATAGTCTACTGTGCCCTCACACCAAACAGGTCTCACCACCAAGTCAAGGCGACATACCCATAAGAGACTTTTTGCTTTATTTTTTATTTTTTCATTTTTATTATTTTCATATTTTTATTATTTATTTTTGTATTATTTAATGTTTTGAAAAATTTGTTTTAATTTTCTATTGTTTAACTATTTTTTTTGTAATTACACACATTCCATTGGTGTACGCGTGATACTGTATACTCAAATATGTGAAAAATAGCTATAAATGCTTAATAAAGTACACAAAATAACATAAATACGATACCGAACAAATATTAAATACTGTGCGAAGTTTATAATACTGTATGTAACTGATTCATACTAAACGACCATATTACTTAAATAAATTTATTTAAGTGTTTGCTATATAGCATGCAGTACGTTTCGCGCAACAAATAATAAACTGTTGAAAAGCATTATCTTACAATTCTTATCATTGTTTAAAATATGCAATAATAAAAACATAAAACTAAGAAACCACCGCTAGAAAAGCTCAAGTGAACTATTTTGGCGTGAAATGTTGCAACAACCAATCCAAATTATATATTAGCATGACTGGCTGAAATAATCAGAGGAACTGTGAAACAGTGTATTGTAATGGTACTTTAATTACGTGACCATTACGGCAACTCAACACGACCACTCGATACCAGCAATATTCTACTGTGTTTCTGTAAAGTAGTTAACATGTTTCTGAGACAACTTTCAGATTTGATTTCATTAATGTAGAAGTACTTTGATTCATCGATATGTTTATATTGCAATGATATTATTCTTGTGTGTATTCTTTCTTTTGTCTCTATGATCTTTGACGTACTTGAAACTCTGATTTTTGGGCGCGTAAGCGATTATTAGTTAGTTAGAGAGTTAGAGACTGAAAAGTCAAGTCTCGGACGTCATGTTGGAAAGACGCATATTGTAGCCAGTTTATAAAATGTGAACTTTAACAGTGAGGAAGATGTTTTCAAGTATGTTTTGTATTGTGAAGTGATGTTTTGTGTGTTACGTGATATTCCAACAAAAGCAATGAAAAGGAAGTGTAACCTAAATTCGGAGTGCTGATTATTTTTTTACATCACCATTGTGCTAACTTTGAAAGGTTTGATCTTCAAGAATGGTTTGTGAAGCGCATCTGCAAAACTTTTAAATATAGCAGAATAAAACCTAGGCCTCTTTGCATCCGAGCTTGGAATCATCACCACCTATATTTCCGACGATTGAGCCATGATTTTACAAGGAGACCAGCGTGGGAAACACGAAAAGATGAGTGCGTAGTTTATTCATTATTACATGAAATGACTTTATTAACTGTGCTCTAATGACACCTGCCACATAATAACATTGTTGTTGCCCGAAAATGCAGTATTTAGCAGCATGAGCAACACCACAATCATTATTAAATTTTGACCTTTGTTGCGGTAGGGTTGTTAGAGTATGCACGACAAAACACTATCAACTGTTCAGTCCTCAGCAAAAATTGAGGAACTTAAGCTCGTTTTGTCCGAAGGTGCTGATAATGACGTGTTTCTCGCCTTAAAGGCATTATTGACTAACACAAACTCACCATGTCCAACTTCAAAGGTAACTAACGCTCACGATCGTTAAAGGACGTATTTAAATTAAACCTGATCCGTATCCTCATAGTGGAGCTACTAGCGCCACTCTTATGCGACTAGCACGAAATGTGAACAGACATCATGTTTCAGATGTAGAAACACGCCTACCAACTTTCGTTAATGTCCGACAAGTCCTTCTGGGTTCAAATGGCTCTGAACACTATGGGACTTAACTTCTGAGGTCATCAGTCCCCTAGAACTTAGAACTACTTAAACACAACTAACCTAAGGACATCCACACACGTCCATGCCCGATGCAGAATTCGAACCTGAGACCGTAGCGGTCGCGCGGTTCCAGACTGTAGCGCCTAGAACACATCGACACTCTGGCCGGCAACTCCGTCTTGGTGTTGCGTATTTTTGCCTGTCAGTGTACACGTCTAAAGCGTAGTGCAGTCCGCAGCCGCTGCAAGCCACACCAGCTGCGCACAGGCTCGTTTAACGGCCGAGTAGAGCCCGCTGTATTTCGCTGCGCGCTGACGCCGCAACCCTCCAGCCGGCAAGTTGCCGGCCTGCAGAATGCAGAGCGCCGCGCCTCTTAATCGCGGCAACGCCTTGCCTCGCCCCTCCGGCCTGGCTCGGCCGCTGGCAGCTGCAGTAACCGTGATGCATAGCTGCCTGCCGTGCTTATTGCCCGCGCAGGGCCGGCGGCGGTAAGAAGTTTGCTCATTTTAAACTTGCGGATAAACGCGCTCGAATTTATTGTAAAGTTTCCGCCCGGACTCTACAGATAAATAACGGGAAACATGAGCCGGAAATTGATCGCGTAAAAACGGGCGCTTTTATTTGCCCTTTCCATTGCCTTAATGAGACACGTTTCCCAGCTTTCCACGAGAAATACTACGTTTCCGTTGTTTGTATAAATGGGGGTCGGAGAGGTTCACTGTGGACCTACTCTAAACCCGTTTTCCTAGGCTTAAATGTCACATAGTCTTCCTTATAACAATGTTGTTGGCTCGCAACATCTGACTGATACTTATATGAAACTATAATGTCGTTGATGGTGCCAACTCTGCCACCTAGCCGTGGATATTAACCTCTAACTCACGAGGAATGGTCTCTCAGACCGCGCGAGAATTTCCTAAAATTCTCTCTCCAAGGCCAGTTCTGGCGGAATACTTCTACATCCCCCCCCCCCCCACCCAGTTCTCCTTAAACTGCCAATCCTACAATGTTTTGGCAAGTATCATTAGCAGCTCCTTTTCTTATTGTTCACTAGTGTTTCTGATACGCATTTGCTTTCCTACACCGTGCCTAGCGCCGTGTATAACTGTTTTCTTCAGTATAGTTCATGATGTGTGCCCAGGAATGTGTTCATTTTAACGATCCCAAGTTTCATTAAACTGTTAGTCTGTGGGATCACGTTGATGCCAGTGATAGAGATCAAGAAATAGACGAAACTGACAATGATTTTGCAATAGCCAGTCATTACAGTTCTGCTAAGCAACAAGAGGACTATGTAGAGGAAGAACTTTAGGACAATGGTGATGAGTACCTTTCTCTTTCGTCAATATAATACTTAAAGTATGAGTTAAATTAAACGTTATCAGTGTGATGGTAAAGAGAAATGTGGACTCCAGCCTTGAACGTCCATTTTGAAGACTTTTTGTGTGTTCGTATCAAATACAATGTGCATGTGCGCTTTTAAACCTTGGAATTTATATTTGTGTGAAAATTTACTTGCTCTCTATATACTATTATTTTTCATCGTGTAAAGTTCAGTTCCACAACAGTTCGTTTGTGTGTACTATTTAAAAAAACTGCACAACAGAGTGTGCGTGACGAAGCCGGCCGGAGTGGCCGTGCGGTTCTAGGCGCTACAGTCTGGAGTCCAGCGACCGCTCCGGTCGCAGGTTCTAATCCTGCCTCCGGCATGCATGTGTGTGATGTCCTTAGGTTAGTTAGGTTTAATGAGTTCTAAGTTCCAGGCGACTGATGACCTCAGAAGTTAAGTCGCATAGTGCTCAGAGCCATTTGAACCAATTTTTTGCGCGTCGAAAAGTCATCTCTCGAGTTAGGGTTAAAATGGTATGAAGATAGCTATTTTACTGGAACCAGCTACCACGAATCAATAGATGATAACTTGAAGTGTTTTAATCAAAATTAATGACTATTTACCATCCAGGAAGTATTGTGTAAAGTCATCATCGTTTTTGTGATATCTGCCTCCATTATCCACGAATATTACAAAGAGTGAACAAAAAGTTTCCATTCGAATGCCGCACAGCCTAGAATCAGTCTGCCAATCAGGAAAAGTCGCCGTGAGCACTTAGCCAATCATCCCACTGACGCACCATGTTGAAGATGCCCATTCGGTAGACCACCGTGTCCCACTGCTTGAGGAAGTCCGTAACTGTCAGCTGCACATCCCCGTCCGACAGTAGTCATCGACACTTCAACGCCTTTTTTTTAAGGGGCCGAAGGCGTGATAATAGCCTGAGGACAGATCAGAACTATAGGGCGGTTGCTCGAGTATCTCCACCTTGAGTTGGAGTAACTTGTGTGTTTCAGCATCGACCGGCATCTTGAGTCGAATCGCGACCATCGAGGAACTTGGTGCGCATTCTACGACGTTGGTTATCGTGAACGTGCTGCACCTCAACCCGCCGTCAGACGGACCGCACATACGAACGTTGAACGTGCCAAGTTTCTGACGCCAAAACGTGTAATAGCACGTTGGGAACTCTTTCCGAACGTGCAGAGCAATATCGAGCATGTCAGATATTCTGACCGTGCGTATGAACGTTGACCAATGAGGTGGCAGAACACCACGTACGTCACATGCACGCCATCTCCCTTCTGTGTAGAGTTGTGCGGCGCCACATTAGGTTCTATTTGAAGCCCGTATGTATGTATACCGTTTCTGAGCATCATAAACTGTGGTGCTCTTGAAAACCCGCTGTTAGCTGTATGGTTCGTTGTAATAAAATGACGAGAAACGTCATATTCGTGGTAAAAGAATTATTGTACCTTGGCGTATTATGTGAGTATGCCATTTGAAAGCAGTGACTTGTTGAGGATCCATTAGAAACGCGTTGTTCTGGGTACAGTTTCTTCAGATGAATTTCAATTAGTAACATAGTTACAATTAAAGCTTCCAGAACATGGTAAGAAGCTAGGTACGGCCATGCAAGATTTGTGAATGATTTATCGCAACCAGTAGAGGTTTACGTAGTTTCGAGGGATAGGATATTACTCCCAGTTAAGAGACGAGTATGTCACTTCGGCCCTATATTTCTTTCCTTTCTTTTTCATATATGATTTTTCTTCTGGGACATTAAAATTAAATAAATTAAAAAATAAAGGTAATAATAAAAAATTACATAAATGTACAATATTTCCTTCCCGCTGCCTCTCCCTTGTCCTGTGAGGAGACGGGGACACCGTGGCCAGGCCTCCAAGTACCACCCCTGCCCACTCTGGCCCCTGGTCTACTATACCTTTAAAAAAAATTTAAAAAAAAGAAAAAAAAGTAGCAACATGGTATTCTGGTGATATTTTAAAGTGTCGGTGGTTCGCGACCCACAACATCCATAATATTTTCTTAATCTTTGTGTTTTCAATAGGTTTTGGTACTTTCCTATTAGTTTAATATAAGTATACACTATAATATTAGACGTTATGTAAATATAAGTGCGCTATTTTTGAAGAGCGAGTCTGTTCGATTGGTTTAATCTATAGGACACCCTGCACTGCTTTCAGTGAAATATTTTTCCATTTTTTTCTTTTTAGTTTTGTAATTCACATGTAGAGATTCTGCTGCTGAGTAGAAACAGTGATAAAGTAAGAATGACCTTAGGGTTTTACTAAACGATGAAATAATGTTTATCTCTTGTGGATAACTATTGTAAATTTGTATCGCACTATCTGTAATGGAACTCTTAAAATCCGACGTCCTTAATGCCTGGAAATGGTACTTTCCTTTTTGCCTTGTAATATTTTCACGGATACCGGTGTTGAAGTTTTTATTTATGTATACAACAGACAGAAAAAAAACGGTTCAAATGGCTCCAAACACTATAGGACTTAACATCTGAGTTCATCAGTCCCCTGGACTTAGAACTACTTAAAGCTAACTAACCCAAAGACATCGCACACATCCATTCCCGAGGCAGGATTCGAACCTGCGACCGCAGCGGTCGCGCGGTTCTCGACTGAAGTGCCTACAACTGCTCGGTCACAACGACCGGCTCCTGCCGTTTCTGCGGCAGTAATTTTGAGCAGTGTTGGCACCACAGTGACACAAACAACCGTTACAAATCAGTTACTTCATGTCCAGGTCTGAGGTAGACGAACTCTAGCGTGCTTTCCACTGACCCCAAACTACCCAACTTGCGACTTCAGTGGCGTCAAACGAGAGCCCATTGGAAGGCAGCCCGATGAAGCCTGGTTCAGCCTCAGTGCCACTGATGGCTGTGTGTTGACTAGAAGCAGACCAGTTGAGGGCCTGGAACCAACTTTTCTGCATGCATGAAGAGTAGGCTGAAGTTCAAGACATTAGTCAGGAAGAATCAATACGCAAAGAAGTGGGATACGGAAGTACTAAGGAATGACGAGATACGTTTGAAGTTCTCTAACGCTATAGATACAGTAATAAGGAATAGCGCAGTAGGCAGTACAGTTGAAGAGGAATGGACATCTCTAAAAAGGGCCATCACAGAAGTTGGGAAGGAAAACATAGGTACAAAGAAGGTAGCTGCGAAGAAACCATGGGTAACAGAAGAAATACTTCAGTTGATTGATGAAAGGAGGAAGTACAAACATGTTCCGGGAAAATCAGGAATACAGAAATACAAGTCGCTGAGGAATGAAATAAATAGGAAGTGCACGGAAGCTAAGACGAAATGGCTGCAGGAAAAATGTGAAGACATCGAAAAAGATATGATTGTCGGAAGGACAGACTCAGCATACAGGAAAGTCAAAACAACCTTTGGTGACATTAAAAGCAACGGTGGTAACATTAAGATTGCAACGGGAATTCCACTGTTAAATGCAGAGGAGAGAGCAGATAGGTGGAAAGAATACATTGAAAGCCTCTATGAGGGTGAAGATTTGTCTGGTGTGATAGAAGAAGAAACAGGAGTCAATTTAGAAGAGATAGGGGATGCAGTATTATAATCGGAATTTAAAAGAGCTTTGGAGGACTTACGGTCCAATAAGGCAGAAGGGATAGATAACATTCCATCAGAATTTCTAAAATCATTGGGGGAAGTGGCAACAAAACGACTATTTACGTATGTGTGTAGAATATATGAGTCTGGCGATATACCATCTGACTTTCGGAAAAGCATCATCCACACAATTCCGAAGACGGCAAGAGCTGACAAGTGCGAGAATTATCGCACAATCAGCTTAACAGCTCATGCATCGAAGCTGCTTACAAGAATAATATACAGAAGAATGGAAAAGAAAATTGAGAATGCGCTAGGTGACGATCAGTTTGGCTTTAGGAAAAGTAAAGGGACGAGAGAGGCAATTCTGACGTTACGGCTAATAATGGAAGCAAGGCTAAAGAAAAATCAAGACCCTTTCATTGGATTTGTCGACCTGAAAAAAGCGTTCGACAATATAAAATGGTGCAAGCTGTTGGAGATTCTGAAAAAAGTAGGGGTAAGCTATAGGGAGAGACGGGTCATATACAATATGTACAACAACCAAGAGAGAATAATAAGAGTGGACGATCAAGAGCGAAGTGCTCGTATTAAGAAGGGTGTAAGACAAGGCTGTAGCCTTTCGCCCCTACTCTTCAATCTGAACATCGAGGAAGCAATGATGGAAATAAAAGAAAGGTTCAGGAGTGGAATTAAAATACAAGGTGAAAGGATATCAGTGATACTATTCGCTGATGACATTGCTATCCTGAGTGAAAGTGAATAAGAATTAAATGATCTGCTGAACGGAATGAACAGTCTAATGAGTACACAGTAAGGTTTGAGAGTAATTCGGAGAAAGACGAAGGTAATGAGAAGTAGTAGAAATGGGAACAGCGAGAATCTTAACATCAGGATTGATGGTCACGAAGTCAATGAAGTTCAGATACCTAGGCAGTAAAATAACCAATGACGGACGGAGCAAGGAGGACATCAAAAGCAGACTCGCTATGGCAAAAAGGCATTTCTGGCGCAAGAGAAGTCTACTAATATCAAATACCGGCCTTAATTTGAGGAAGAAATTTCTGAGGATGTACGTCTGGAGTACAGCATTGTATGGTAGTGAAACATAGACTGTGGGAAAACCGGAACAGAAGAGAATCGAAGCATTTGAGATGTGGTGCTATAGACGAATGTTGAAAATTAGGTGGACTGATAAGGTAAGGAATGAGGAGGTCCTACGCAGAATCGGAGAGGAAAGGAATATGCGGAAAACACTGATATGGAGAAGGGACAGGATGATAGAACATTTGCTAAGACATGAGGGAATGACTTCCATGGTACTAGAGGGAGTTGTAGAGGGCAAAAACTGTAGAGGAAGACAGAGATTGGAATACGTCAAGCATATAATTGAGGACGTAGGTTGCAAGTACTACTCTGAGATGAAGAGGTTAGCACAGGAAAGGAATTCGTGGCGGGCCGCATCAAACCAGTCAGTAGACTGATGACCAAAAAAAAAAAAAAAAAAGACACACTGGACCTATACCTGGAGTTGTGGCCTGGGGTGCCCTCTCGTGATTCTCCCATGCAGCCTGACTGCAAATTTATGTGCGATTCTGCTGATTTGGCCTGCTGTACTGCCAACCATGAACAGCATTCCAGTGGCTGTTTTCCAGCAGGATAAGGCCTTTTTCACTTTTGTTCACGAACGCATTACCAGGGAATACTTTCCAATAGGATAACGCTCGGCCACAACCCAATATGCTCTACCGGATGCCGTCTTGTTGCCTTGGCCTGCTCGAATACCAGATATGTCTCTACTCGGACACATATGGAACAATATCAGACGACAACTCCAGCGTCATCCACAACTAGCATTAACTGTCCCTGTATTGATCGACCAAGTGAAAAAACCATGGAACTCCATCCCGGAAACTGCCATTCGGCACCTGTGCAACATAATTCATGCACGTTTGCATGCTTGCATTCGTCATTCTGTCCGTTACGCCGGTTATTTGTGTACCAGCATTGCACATTCTGAATGGCTTATGTCACTCTTAAGTTAACCTGTGGACTTGCAATGTTAATGACTTGAATATGTTACCTAGATATTGGTATTCCTAAAATTTCATTTCTCTACATTACTTTTTTTTTGGGGGGGGGGGGGGGGGGGAGTGACATGTTTCCGTCAGTGTATTTCAGTTGGAAATACAGTGTGTGCATTAATTCCCGCTATCACTTCAAGAACCCATTCCTCGGAAACTATTATGGATAAGAGCATCGTGGTTTGTCCTAAAATATTTAGCAGCTCTTAAAATTTTCGTTCTGCTGAGCCAGAATTTCGATGTGTGCCCACAAGTCGCTCGTAGAACACCAAGACGATATTTAAGTTCTGGCCATGCATAGGTCAGCATTGCAGCAGGTCTGATTGCTTCACTGATGCGCGCAAAGTGCGCCAATGTCGCTGACTTGTGCTTTCTACACGCAACCTGTTATGGAACCTCCGAAAAAGAAATCTAATGGCGTGACATCGGGAAAGTTCGAGTGGTATGTGATGGAACTGTCACGCCAGTCCTCCTCTCAGGAAATATGTCATTCACCACACCCGCACGTTCACACTCTGATTTGGAGGTGCATCACAGAATAGACAGAATACAAAAAGGAAATCAGAGGGTAACTCCTTTGATGTGTATGAAGTCAAGCGTTGCTCTCGAAGCCACACTGAAACCGAATAAAAGCGAAACGATGGTGCTCACTACTATGGTTTTTTTTCTCATTACTTCTTTATGTTGGCACAGGATTATGGCAACCACACAGCCAACAACGGTTATAAGACTCCTAAGAAACATAATCGCAAGAAAGCAGAACAGCACTGAAGTAAGAAGCTAGCATGCAAAGACACTGTTAAAGTAAAATAGCAGCGCGGGGTAGCCGCGCGGTCTCGGGCGCCTTACCACGATTCGAGCGTTCCCCACGTCGGAAGATCGAGTCCTCCGTCGGGCAGGGGCTGTGTGTGTTGTCCTTCGCGTAAGTTAGCTTCAGTTAGATTAAGCAGTGTGTAACCCTATGGACCGATGACCTCAGCAGCTTGGTCCCATAGCTACTTACCGCAAATTTCCAAAAATTTTCAAAAGTAAAATAAAATTAGACAAACATCAGACAGCCGGCGACAGTGATGACAGTGACATTGGAGTAGAACTACAAATAGCACTTTACAGCAACGTTATGAGAAACATGCATATGCTCTTAAAGTAAAAGACAAAACATAAAAGGACAAACACCGTAGATCATAAGGTAAGTACAAAATGAGATGTAGAATCAAATTGGAAATAACATCACATAAGAATATGAGAAATTTAACGTACAGACAGATGTACTTAAAGTAAAATAAAAGCCCAAAGTGACAAACACAATACAACCAAAGGTATTTACTATAGTGCCCATGTAACAGTGACATAAAATGCACAAGAGAGCAATAATGAAAATTGAATGTACAAATAGAGATACGTACGCAAATTAAAACATAAAATACGCACCCCATGCGAAAATGAAGACTTTGCAACTCATAAATTAAGTCTGAATACCATGGCTTTCAAACAGTTTTTGGACAAGTTATAATTTTAAAAGCAATAGAGTAAAATTGGAACACTGGTGGGGACGGGGTAACCACCCTCAGCCAATATCTTATACAAGACTGATTGTGCAGTTGTGAACTTGGAACATGCCAGTATGATGTGGTTAAGATCCGCTACTGCCGTTGGGTCTTTATCGCAGTCTCCAGAAGTGGTAATCAACAGTCATAGGTACAAGGGGTAAAACACGTGTCCCAGCCTCATGCGAATGATAGAAGTCGCATGACGTCTACGAAGCTGCACCGGGGAGAACCATGGTCGAAAAGAGATGCTCGGTTGTATGAGCGCCATGTGGCCGTCCTTAGAGTGCTGAGAGACATGCCATTCACAGTTCGAAACATGACAAGCAGGCTCCCGTATAGTTGTTGTGAGATCCGTTTAAGGGATCGGCGTTGGGCGTAAATGGCCTTTTGTGATACTCCTATTGTCAAGGAGGTAAACCCTTTCATTATAGAGAATGTCATAAGGTCCTTTAATCCAGAGTAATTGGATGGCAACGCCGAAGTTCTACGCTTCTCTTATGGCAGCCGAGACTTCCAGAACATACCTGTTGGTTTGTTTATCAAACGCGGGATGTTGCAGTTTTTGCAACACACTTTGAGGGTCCGTAAATATGAGGACGAACTTGAATGTGCGGGTACAATAATGAATAGCTGCCCTGATGGCCAGTAGCTCCGCAGTGTAGATAGAAGATTCAGGCGGACGAGCAAACATTTGGAAGGTGCAACTACAAGGGCTAAAGAAGGCGTTGAAGATATTTCCTAGTAGAATCTGAAATTTGTGCTGTGATCAAGCAAACCTAAATAACCGTATTGAAAGATGACCGTTTCGCAGAGAGCACGTTTTGTGGAGGAACCGCGGTCTGCGTAAGACTTAATTCATCGACAGTCACGAGTCGACCCTGTCCGCAAGTGCGACGCAGCTTTGCCAAAGCAAGGGACGTCAGGTATCCTCCTACAGCGCGTCCAAAGCTTTGACCGGAGTCGAGCAATGAGAGCGCTCGGTGCGCAACGTTCGTTTAGTACCATTTCGCACGTGAAAAGGAAAGACGCCTTCGTCTCGCTCTCCGCGATGGACTGCATGCGTCACTCAGACATTTGTGTTGTGTTTAAGAAAGGGCGAAAGTATTAAAATCCTAGTGGTTGACTGTCGAAGTATTTGCAAGAAAGTACAAGACACTGAAGCGCTCCCTAGAAACAGTGAATCTCACATCATGCTAAGTATAGAAAGCTGGATAAAACCTGAAATTGACAACAATGACATTTTCAGAGAAAATTTAAGCATATATCGA
Source organism: Schistocerca americana (assembly GCF_021461395.2). NCBI lineage: Eukaryota > Metazoa > Arthropoda > Insecta > Orthoptera > Acrididae > Schistocerca > Schistocerca americana. The sequence continues at coordinate 436,513,014 of NC_060124.1, read as the reverse complement.
AAGGATATGCTACTGGGAAGTGGTGGTGTATTTGTGGCAGTAGAGAAATAACCTCAAATCCACCGAGACATAAACTGAAATTGCATTCGAGACTGTTTGGACAAGACACTATTAGCGTTCGACGTAAAATTATAAATGAATCCTTCTATAGACCTCCAAACTCACCTTCTGATGTGACCGAAAACCTTAGTAAAACCGTCAGTTAGATTGTACGTATGTTCGCGTATCATACCGTAATCGTCAGAGATGACTTTAATCATTCAAAAAGCAAATGTTATAATTACAGTTTTGTTTGCAGTGGGTGTGACAAGACATCATGTGAAAAATTATTAAACGTCTTCTCTGAATATTTCCAACTCTTTCCCACAAATAGTTGAGCACTCCACTCATGATGGAAATATATTAGTTCCAACATCAACAAAAAATCAGACCTCAGTGGAGACGTCCACATCGAAAGTGACATCAGTGCCCATGAAGAATCTGTATCAACATTATTATCAAAGAACAAAGGGTAACTAATACAAACAGAAAGATTTATGTGTTCAGTAGTTTCAGTAGTTTCATGTCTCAATTAGGAACTTGTAATCTGAGGCAGGAGCATGTAGATGAACTATGGCTCAAGTTGATAGGTGATCATCCACTGGCTAGATATGTCCTCGTTTGAACGGTTTATGCTTGAAGGGACCCTCCTACGCCCCCTTCAATCACAAGAAGCTTCAAAGAAACAGAGGCTACTGCATAACAGGTGTAAAACAAAGCCTAGGTCTGTATATAGAGAGATGTTAAGAGAAACAACCCTTTTTATATATCAGTGGGTGAAGTCTTCAGTGACTAACGAAGCAGAATACTGCCATAAGAATTCTCACTAAACCCAAGGAAATTCTGGTCGTATGTAAAGGCTGTTAGAGGCACCAAAGTTAGTGCCCAGTCATTCAATGACGAGAGAGTAACTGAAACCGAGAACAACAAAACAAAAACATAAATTTTTAACTCCGTTTTCAAATGTTCGTTCACAAAGTAAAAGCCAGGAATATTGCCCCAATTTCACCCTCGTACCACCGAAAAGCTGAGTGAGACAGATATTACTGTCATTGATTGTTGTTTGTAGCAACTGAAATCCTTTAAACTGCACAAAGCTCCAGGGCCCAGTAGAATCCCTATCAGAGTCTATACTAAATTAGCCTCTCTTATAACTACAGTCTAACGTAGACCCCTCGTACAAAAAAAAACATTGTCCAATAGTTGGAAGAAAGCTCAGTTCACATCTTCCTACAAGGAGGGTGGTGGAAGCGATCCAGCCGGCCGAAGTGGCCGTGCGGTTAAAGGCGCTGCAGTCTGGAACCGCAAGACCGCGACGGTCGCAGGTTCGAATCCTGCCTCGGGCATGGATGTTTGTGATGTCCTTAGGTTAGTTAGGTTTAACTAGTTCTAAGTTCTAGGGGACTAATGACCTCAGCAGTTGAGTCCCATAGTGCTCAGAGCCATTTGAACCATTTTTTTTGGAAGCGATCCACAAAACTACTGTACAGTATCCTCATCACCCATTTTTTTTATAGGACCATAGAACACATTCTGATTTCATAAGTCTTGAGAAAAAGGATAACTCCGACCTGTCGGGCTTGGTCTTCAATCGCTTTCGCCCCTCGCTGACGATCTTTGTCTGGATAACTTTGGAGGTACCCCGGTGGTGCGAGCTTTGGGAACCAAAGCCGCAAAGCAGGAAGGCTTTGGGAAGTGATTGTGTGGTGCTCGGAGGGAGTTGGACGTAGGCGTGAGAGGTTTGGAGTTCTGGATGGTACACGAGAGAACGAGTCAGCTCGTGTAAAGGCGCCGAACCAGGTTTTGACCGTCAGTTATCGCCTGTCCAGCGAAGTGTTTTCCGTGAATGGGCATGATGTTTTGGAAAACACACCAGCGGCTTGCAGCTTATTTGGCCGGTTCGACGCTAGTGAATTCAAAATTAGAATTATATTAATACCTTCAGTTGTCGACGGGCGTTGATATATATCAACGGGGACAGGTGAAAATGTCTGCCCCGACCGGGACTCGAACCCGGGATCTCCTGCTTACATGGCAGACGCTGTACCCATCTGAGCCACCGAGGCTCCGAAAGAACAGACACCATATCCATATAAGTATCTAGTGAATTCGGTCTGGTCTCTTGCTGGCTTAAGGAGTGGAAGGACGGCAGCCTTGCTGTCCAAGTTCCCTACATACCCTTACCTATGATCTTCCACTCCCCCACCTCCCACCCTTACCCCTGCTCTCCACGGTGGAGTTTATGCACTACAACACATAATTAATGCCAGCTGTTTAGAACTCATTTGGTAAGAAACTGATCAGTGAATTTCGGCTAACTCTAGCTGTTTATTCAGTGATCGTTAACTGCGATTTTTTTAAAGTGTGTATTTTGCTTTCTACTGAATGACACTGGGTTCAAAACTAATAGGAGCGGATTAAAGAATCGTTTCCTTAAAATATAATCAGCAAATTTTGGCTAATTGTAGTTACTTGTTCAGCGACTGTTAATTGTTTTTTAAATTCTGTATTATACGGTCTACTGAATGACAGTGGGTTCATAATTAACAGCAGCTGTTTAAACACTTCTGCTTAAAATTTGATCGGTGAATTTTGGCTAACTGTAACTGCTTATTCAGAAACTATTAATTTTATTTTATTTTTTTAATTCTTTATTTTGCTGCCTACTGAATATCAGTGAGTTTATAATTTAAAAATAATAATGTTTAATAATGTTTAAAAATTATTTGCTTAAAATCTGATCAGGGAATTTTTTTAACTGTTGTTAACTATTAATTTCTTTTTTTTAATTCTGTATCTTTGGTTCAGTGAGAGTAGTTTCAGAATTAATCGCAGTTGTTTAAAGGTCATTTAGTTAAAAAACTCTGCTCAGTAAATATTGGTAACTGCAGTTAATTGTTTTTAAAATTCTTTACTTTTGGTGTATAGTTAATGACTGGTGGCTAATTGTTAATGGTAGCTGTTTAAAAGTGATTTTTCTAAGGTCTGCTCAGTCAATTTTTCTATTGATCATTTGACTCTAATAAAGGCAAGTTGTGTATTAAAGATGATGAATGCTTAAGAAGTTATGTGGGGACCCTAGTCCTTCCACTAGGGTGACCTGATCCCAAATCTTCCCACCCGAATTCCTAGCTATCGCTCTCCTCCATGCCAACCAGTACGGATTTCGGAAACTTCGATCATGACCCAACTCGCATTTTTCTCATGTGATGTACTGAAAGCCGTAGATCAAGTCATCTGGTAGATGCAGCATTTCTCAATTTCCGAAAACCATTTGACGCAGTGCCTCATCTATGACCATTATCAAAAGTACTATCGCTTGGTGTATCAAGCGAAATATGTGACTGAATTGAGGATTTCTTGGTGCAAAGGACACACCATGTTACCTTGGATGGAGAGCCATCAGTAGATATAAAAGTAACTTTGGAAGCGCCCCAGAGAACTGTGTTGCAATTCTTGTTGTTCACATTGTCAGTGACTTTGGAAACAGTCTTAATAGTAACCTCAGACTTTTCGTGGAAGATGGAGTCATCTATAACGAAGCAAGTCAAAAAGAAGCTGCACAAATACCAAGTAAAATCTTAGCAAGATTTTAAAGTGGTGCAAAGATTGACAACTTGCTTTAAAAATTTATAAATGTGAAAATGTTCACTTCACTAAACGAAAGAACATACAATCCTCTGACTATAATATCAGTGAGTAACAGGTCGAATCGCTCAGTTCATACAAATACGGAAAGCCTACATACAAAATTTCAACAACTATCTGTAAGTGATGGCTAGGAGCATAGTGCAGCGCCCTACTCATCGCTCTCACAAGAATCGTGAGGACAAGATTAGACTGATTTCAACGCTAGCAGAGGCAATCAGACAGTCATTCTTCCAACGCTCCGTATGTGAATGCAGATGGATAAGAAGAATGGAAAAGAAGATTGAGGATACGTTAGATGACGATGTTTTTTAATTTAGGAAAGGTAAAGGCAGCAACGAGACAATTCTGACGTTGCAGTTGATAATGAAAACAAGACTAAAGAAAAGTCAAACATGTTCATAAAATCTGTCGACCTGGAAATAGCGTTAGACAATGTAAAATGGTGCAAGATGTTCGAAATTCTAAGAAATATAGTGTTAAGCTTTAGGGAGAGGCGAATAATATACAATATGTACAAGAGCCAAGAAGGAATAATAAGAGTGGACAACCAAGAACGAAGTGCTCTATTCAAAAAGGGTGCAAGACAGGAATGTAGTCTTTCGCCCCTACATCGGACAAAGAATCATGAAAATGAAAGAAGAGTGGAATTAAAATGATACGATTCGCTGACAATATTGCTATCCTGAGTGAAAGTGAAGATGAATTACATGATCAGCTGAATGGAGTCAACAGTTTAATGAGAAAAGAAGAGTAAATCGAAGAACGTCAAAAGTAGTGAGAAGTAGCAGAAATGAGAACAGCGGAAAACTTAACATCGGGATTGATGGCCACAAGGGAGATGAAGTGAAGGTACTCTACTATCTAGGCAGCGAAATAAACAATGGCGGACGGAGCAAGGAGGACATCAATAGGAGATTAGCACTGGCAAAAAGGGCATTCCTGGCCAAGACAAGTCTACTGGTATCAAACATAGGCCTTGATTTGAGGAAGAAATTTCCGAGAATGTACATTTGGAGCAAAGCATTGCAAGATAGTGAAACACGGACTTCGAGAAAACCGGAACAGAAGAGAATCGAAGAACTTGAGATGTGGTGCTACAGACGAATATTGAAAATTAGGTGGACTGATAAGGTAAGGAATGTGGATGTTCTGCTCAGAATCGGAGAGGAAAGGAATATGTGTAAAACACTGACAAGGAGAAGGAACAGAATGATAGGACATCTGTTAAGACACGAGGAAATTACTTACATGGTACTGGAGGGAGCTGTAGAGGGCAAAAACTATAGAGGAAGACAGAGATTGAAATTCATCCAGCAAATACTTGCGGACATAGGTTGCTATTGTTCCTCTCAGATGAAGAAGTTGGTACAGGAGAGGAATTCGTGGGGTGCCGCATCAAACCAATCAGAAGAGTGATGACCAAAACAAAACAAAAAATACTTCATGGAGCTGATAAAAGCCCTAATAACTGATACAATGGAACGTATCCTCTGCCGTGCATTTGACAGTGGTTTGCCGAGTATAAATATTCAGGATGGAATATTTTAATCGGTGACGGGGAATAACTCGGGTAGAGATGAGATACAGCAAAATGTTTCAGATGAAGTTGCAGGTGAAAAAGCTGGTTCACGTATTGCTACTAATGGGCGTGATCTTGAACACGATTTTCAAGGTGATTTGAAGGTTAAAGTGATTTTTTTAAATAGGAATCCTAACATTTGATTTGAGATTTGAAAAGAGCGGCGCATTTTACGTATGAAATGATGTTTTCTGAACAAAGATAACTATTTCTTGTAGGCAATGCTCAGTTTGAGAAGGCAATAGAAACGGATGAGTTGCCGGCGTGATATTGTTACACAATTCAGAAGTTAGAAGAACGCATTGCATCTTTCCTCTGAACCGTACATCGTCTAGAAGTGCTCACATCAGTAACGTAATCAGATGAAGCCACATTTACAAGTATTGGTGAATTAAACAGTCACAACTGTGATTACCGCTCGAATGTCCATCCTTACTGGTACACAGCCGCTGAGAACCAGCTTCATTGGAACCTTAACGTTCGGTGAGAAATCGTCAATAGCTATATGATAGGTCCCTGTTTTTAATGGTAATGTAAATCACCATATTTTTTTACAGTTGTTGAGAGACCATTTACCTAACTTACTTGAAGATGTTGATTTAGAAACCAGACAAACACTGTGGGTGCCATTGGATGGAGTACCGTCACACTACTCATGGATCGTATGGACATTTTTAAATAAACAGTATCCTCACCAATGGATTGGAAGTGGTCGTCCCATTCCGTGACCATTTTGTTCACCCGGTTTAACTTCCCTAATTTTTCTCTTTGGGGATATTTAAAAAATATTTGTTAAGAGCAGAAGCCAACGACAAGAGCTTGTGAAGCCATTCGACGAGATGTCTTACTTTCCACAGTCAGACACTTCTTAAGGAGGATTAATTTGTGCACTGAAGCAAATTTTGGTCACTTTAAGTATATATTCAATGGTTAATTTCAAGATACAAAAAATGAAAGACACAGGAACTCTTTAAATCAAGAAAGCAGAGGAATGAGAAGTGAAGGGACTCGCTCTACGACATGTAAATCAATGATCTATGTTTTATTTATGTTTGTTGCTCTTGAGAGAATAACATTTACACGTTTTTATTAACTGAAACTTAAAATTGAAATCTCTCTTCGCCCTTTCCAAATACGAAATCACAGATATAGGTTTCCATGAAATAAAGCTCTACTTTCGAATGACCTTCAATGATTACCTTTAAGATGGAGTTGTTGGTAATGATACGTGACCCCTAATGGCCCTGCCGGTTTGTATCGAACACTGTGTTTTGCTGTATCCCTCCTTTATTTCGAGTTAATCGCTACTGGAAGCAGAAACATATTTGCTTATTTGACCTTCATTTACCCTTGCCATGATTTTGAATAATTTATCATTTTATAGGTAAAATTTGCCGCCCTTCTCAAATCTTAAGTCAAGTAGTAAGATTCCCATTAAAAAAAAATCACTTTAACCTCTAAATCACCTTGAGAACGACATTTAAGGTCATTAGTAGCAATGTGTGAACCTGCTTGCCATTTACAACTTTTATCTAAAACATTTTATTGTACGTTACCTCTGTTCGGAGTTATTCCCCATTATGGATTAAAATGGTCCACCCTGTAGATGTAGATGTACTTGTGGACTTATTCGATTAGAGTCCTTCGATGTAATCGTGAGATTTTAGCAAGTACCGATCATTTTAACGGCGTTCATACGATTAGGATCAATGACAACGTTCAAGTTAGGTAAAATCGCCTCTGTGTCACTCTGCCTTTCTCATGTGGACTGCCGTGCATAATGCTGGATTTTCTCTCATTTTCACTTCCTTAAGAGTGTTCATTATTCTGTGATATGATGTTAGAAATTCTGACTCGACTTCTTTCTTTGCCACGATGACTAAACTGTATGTTTTATCTGCTCGTACATCGTATTGGGTTTCTGATACTTTATTACCTCGTGAATTTAGTATCTTACACCATTTTTCTTGATATAGCAATCCTGTCACATATAATTTGCTTCCATGTTTTCATCTTTAAGCTTGGTGTAATGAACGACGTGTTTTGTACACTTTTTGTTCAGGATCTTCATTCCACATGCGAGTCACGCTAGCATAAATTTTTCCTTTCAAATTTTGAGCAGTCCAGATAAGTTAACGTTTATGCAGTTCTCCGCTTTATCAGACGGCAGAGATAACGGAACTGAGTGACATCTCATTAACTATACAGGCTCTACGTTTACAGGTTAATAGGCACTATAGACGAACTCCCGTGGTCATGGGATAGCTTGTCTGACTAGAAATCAAAACGTCTTGGATACTGGTTGAGAACCACGCCGCTGCTTAAATTTTGAGTAAAAAGCATCAAAAATGGCAGTCAAAGATTTCCGGGAAGATAAGTCACCCTCATTCTGCCAACAGCCTTGTCAAAGAGGGTGGAAGAACGGGCACATGTTCAGGGCACTCTCTTGTCCTTGGGGTGGGAAATAACCCCTAAAAGACGGAAGAATCGGCAGTGGTCAGTGGCATGAGGATGAAGAAGGCAATAGAAACCACTGCATTAGAGACACATAATGTGTATCCACAAGACATGTGGCCTGTTAATGAAAATGTGTCGTGATGATTCGTCCATTGGCAAAAGATTCCGAACTAGTCCCTGAGAGGGAAGTGATCAAGAGGGAATGATCTAACAACCAACGAAAGGATAACATACGAGTCGGGGTGTCAGAAGTCTGCTTGAGGTAGGTGAGCCGTGTAGCCAATTGACCTATCGTTTCAGGCTTTCGCGTGCGCTTATCTCTGCCTAGAGGCGTCTAAGAGGTCTCTGGCGAGCTCGCTGTCTCTCAGACGAGAGGCGCACGTCGTTCAGCTCGTGGGGTGTGCAGAGCACCTGGCGGTTTGGGGTTGATGGCTGTGCTTTCGACGGCGGGTCGCTTTCTGCCGTAGTTAGTGGTACCCGGGAACAGGGGCCTTTTCCATCGCAGTCTAAGAGCTGGGGTTGCAAACCGCCGTCTATGCCAGAACTCTACTCAGCGTGCCGCCACTCGAGCGCACGCTTCCTGTTTAAGTCTCTCCTCTAATACCCTGTGAGGAGCTTGAGGTTGTTGCTTATATTTAGCAGTGCAGCAGCGCTGTTGTAACAGCAATTACTACACTTTATACCAGCCGAGTGTCTCGCAAGGTGCGGTGCGCTGGCTTGGGCAATGTTAGTTAAATGGGCGAAGCTGGTACCCGCTAATTATCATCTTTCTATTCAAATCATATGATTCCTTTGACAAGGTTCAACCTCCCATGGTAAACCTACCTTTTAATTACAATCTCGCAGTCTGTTGCGTTGGTCCTTTGGTGAGACAAACTGACGTTCAGTAAATTTTGCCATTGTGAACAGTGTAAAATTTGGCGTGGCTTTTACCGCTCCATCTTTATCCTTGCGGCCAGCCTTATGGGGCCGGCCCAGTCTGAGCTCTCGTAGTATTAATGGAATTGTCTATTTAAGACCGGTAGTGTGAGTTTTGCAACCAAAAAAATTTCTTGTGGCTGAAGAAAAATTATATTAGCTTATTTTAGCTCTCTGTAATATCAGCTGATATCGGCATTTTTTTTTTTTTTACTTGTACTTTCATTTTAAAACAGAGTGGTATTGAAGGACGGGGTGCAACTAATCCCTAAATCTAATCCCAGGACTGTGTGTTTCAGGTATTTCCTCAAATTGCCCTCCATTACAAAAGTGGAATGCGCTAAACGGCTGTGATATGTCTTTCATAATGTTAGAGGATAGCAATCAGGCGCCGTTTCCGTTCTAGGTTTATTAAAGCAGACCCAGTTTTCGGCTAGTAACTAGTCGTTATCAGTATAGTATTTCAGAGTTTTTAAAGATGCCCTAGTACGTCTACACCTGTTGTTCGGGCTCCTGTCGCAGTCCATCAAGTCTTTAACAAGCTGTGACAGGAGCCCGAAAAACAGATGTAGACGTACTAGGGAATCTACAACTCTGAAATACTGCGTTTATAATGCTAGTTACAAGCCGAAAATTGGGTCTGCTTTAATAAACCTAGAACGGAAATGATTGATTGCTACTCTGTATCATTTTGGAATTTAGCTATTTATTGCCACCCTCTATTGCGCGTGTTGATTTTATTGTGTTTGTAATAACAGTCTTGTGTATGTTTTAGAACCATTTAATTTGGGATACTAGACTGAGTTCTTGTGGGGTGTCACAGTTTCTACCACCATAGCTTGCAATACCAAAGGGTTAATCCGACTATTTTGGAAAAATTTCGCCTTCAAATTTCTTATTACAGTTGTCGTACATGCTAAAGTTTCATCTTAAGATTTATTATTGCAGTTGTTGTATACGTAGAAGTTTCACCTTCAAATTCTTTATTACGCTTATTGTACACGTCTTTTCTTTAAATGTTCTTATATTTTTTAAATGTCACTGGATGTGCCAGTTAACCTCTGATTACCAGAATTAAATTGACATTAAGATTCACTATTTTTTTACTTCTACGTGTGGCTTTTCTTCTTATTGAAAATCTGCGCAGATTCCACAGACAATAGCAGAATGTTTCAAGCATACAGGTTTGGTGTACTTATCATATGTGATTTGACTTTTTCTATATTCTCTACACAATGTGTACATCTTCCCCTTTTTCTTTACTGGTGGTTTCACTGCTCTTCCTGGATCCGTTGCTGCCTATGAATTCACTGCTATTTGCTTTCCCGAATTAATGATAAATGTCAGACGTCTCATTCTGTATGTATGTATTCATTAGCATTACATCGATCATGTTGAAAAGAACCACCAATGACCAGCGCCTTCCTTTTGTTTTCGCACTGTAGCATCACATCTTGTGTTCGATGTCAACGCCGCACTTTGTGACATTGTATATTACAACTTCAGGCTTCTTTACTTGTGATGATGACACCGTTGGTTTGTCATGACGAGAGTTAAGGACGGTAACAACTTCGTTTTTATTAGGAATATAACACGCTAACATCACATCTGGTTGGAAACAAAATATTGTAGTATACTTCGCGTCCTTTACATAGCATAGCACCCCGTCTTCAGGCCACAAGTGGCCCATCGGGACCATCCTACCGCCGTGTTATCCTCAGTCAAGGATGCGGATAGCAGGGGCGTTTGGTCAGCACACCGCTCTCCTGGTCGTTATGATGGTTTTCTGTGACCGGAGCCGATACTATTCGGTCGAGTAGCTCCTCAATTGGCATCATGAGACTGAGTGCACCCCGAAAAACGGCAACAGTGCATGGCGGCCCGGATGGTCACCCATCCAAGAGCCAGCCACACCCGACAGCGCTTAACTTCGGTGATCTGAACCGAACCGGTGTATCTACTGCGACAAGACCGTTGCCCACTAACGTCCGTTAGGTGTAATAAAATCGGCAGGCAGTTCGCATTTGTTTTCTGTACAGCACCGAGTAGTGTCAGATCCTTTGACAGAAAATAATGAGCTAATTCGAGAGCTACAAGTAAATAACACGGGTGATATTATGTCCAGACTTTTCATGTTCAGTCAGCAGGGTTTTCAAAACATTCTCTCCAAGTCGCACGGCTATGGTTTCTTATTCCTTCCCCAAATACACTTTCATCTTCCAGCAATAGCTTGTTACACTATCCCAAATTGTCCAGAACTTTATTCTGTATCTACCAGGTTTTGATGGGATGCATTGTCGAAATGGAAAGCGACTTCGAAATATCGCCAAGTGTTCGTGTACGGTCATGCACCATTCCGGAATGTAGGCATCCCTAAGAGTAATTTTCCGCATCTCAAAAACTTCTCTGATTGTTCACAATCTGGCACTTGAGTGCATCTCCTACCTTCCAAACTTTACAGAAGCCCTCCTGCGAACCTTGCAGGACTAGCAGTCCTGGAAGAAAGGATGTTGCGGAGACATGGCTTAGACGCAGCCTGGGGGATGTTTCCAGAATGAGATTTTCACTCTGCAGCGGAGTGTGCGCTGATATGAAACTTCCTGGCAGATGAAAACTGTGTGCCGGACCGAGACTCGAACTCGGGACCTTTGCCTTTCGCGGGCAAGTGCTCTACCATCTGAGCTGCCGCGAAAGCCAAAGGTCCAGAGCTCGATTCTCGGTCCAGCACACAGTTTTAACCTGCCAGGAAGTTTCGATTCAATCTTCCTTGTTGGTCCACACACACACTTTGTCAGTGATCGGTACACGAAAATACAACACAAAACAAGATTCCTCATCAACACAGTTCCTAATCGTATTACTTGTAGGTTCCTGGTCTTTCAGTACATAGTTTTTGCTCTGCCTACCGAAAATTCCAGCTTGAGGAGCTGTACCCCATTTCTCACTCCCATTACGAGAAAACAATAAGTCACACTCAACACAATTTGTACTAAGTTGTTCTCCATCTTCGTAAAAGGGTCCTTCATGAACATCATCTTCGTGTACTTCTGAGTTTTCAGTGACGTCTACCTCATTATCATCATCATCATTGGAAAATTCGCATTCACTAGGTGGGTTTTCAGAATCAGAAGACTGCAACTCCGCTGTCTCCTCCTTTGGCCAGGCCTTCCTTGCCTTCCTTGTCGAGTCATATTGAAGCGTCTCAGTAGGGAAGCTAGAAAATCTGAAAAGGAAAACACTAAGATTCAATCTAGATATGGCGGGGGTTAATGAAGTGAAATGGAAATAAGACAAGCATTTCTGGTCAGACGATCATAGGGTAATATCAACAGAAGCAGAAAATGATACAATGGGCCTAGGATTCGTTATGAGTGGGAAATTAGAGCATAGTCAATTACTGTGAACGATACAGTGATAGGGTTGTTCTCTTCACAACCAACAACAATAGTTCAGGAACACATGTCGACGTCGTAAGCAAAAGATAAAGAGACAGAGAAACTAAAAGAGGCTTCTGAAATGGTAATTCTGTACGCAAAGGGGGACGAAAATCTAATAGCCATGGGAGACTGGAATGCGGTTGTACGCCAGGAGTAGAAAGAAGGGTTACGGGAGGATATGAGTTTGGCTGTTGGAACGAGAGAGGAGAATAATTGACTTCTGCAACAAATTGCAGCGAGTAATAACGTTCACTCTGTTCAAGATTCACAAGAGGAAATGGTATAGGCCGTACTTGAAAAAGACCGAGAGATATAGAACGATTTCTCGGGTTCGATTCCCGGCGGGGTCAGGGATTTTCTCTGCCTCGTGATGACTGGGTGTTGTGTGATGTCCTTAGGTTAGTTAGGTGTAAGTAGTTCTAAGTTCTAGGGGACTGATGACCATAGCTGTTAAGTCCCATAGTGCTCAGAGCCATTTGAACCATTTTTATAGAAGGATTCTTGGTAAGGCAGAGATTCCGAAATCAGTCATTCGATTGTAAGGCGTACACATGAGTGGATATAATCTATCACAATTGAGTAATGATGAAGATTAGGCTGAATCTGAAAACGCTAGTCGGAAATAATCAGTGTCCAAAGAAGTGGGATGCGGAAATACTAAGGAATGAAGAGATACGCTTAAAGTTCTCTGAGTCTATAGATAACACGGCAATGAATAACTCAGTATACTGGACAGCCAAAAGAAGCGCAGTCACGAAAGTTGAAAAAAATATAGGCACAAGAAAGGTAACTGCGAAGAAACCATGAGTAACGGAGAAAGTACGCAGTTGACCGACGAAAGAAGGAAGTTCAGGGAAATTCAGGAATACAGAGATACATGTTACTTAGGAATAATTTTTTTAATTTATGAATTTGGTCAGCTATGGACAGCAAACAACTTAAGACTTATGGTGTTTCTTTTTCTTCCTTTCTTCCCAGTACTTCTTCATTCTCTCTCCAACTGCTCGTCTCTGCTCATCTGTCCACACTCTTTTGGGTCGAGGTTTTGGCTCATTTTCTTCATAGTTTGCGTTTTCTATCAGTAACCTGAACTGATTCCTGTCACTCATTCACTTATTCTGGAACACCTGTTTTGTTGGCGTCTTTTTTTTACTGCTGCTATACATTCTATACTTTTTTCAGCTAACTGACGGAATTAAAAATTTTCTTTGTAATCCGTGTTTCTTCCATTCCTTTTAAATGTCCATAACATTTTAGCCGTCTCTTTCCTCACTGTATCTGTGATCTTTTCTGTATTTTTGTATAAATCTTCATTTCTCCTTTTAATCCACCTATTTTCATTGTTCTTCTCAGAACCTAGAATTTTTTGTCATATTTTACTCTCTCTTTTTCCTAGTTCTCTTAATTCGCCTTTCTTATTCAATGTTAGGCACTCTCATCCATATGTTGCTTATGTCCTAAAAACTAAATTATAATGTCTAATCTTCGCTTGTATGGATATTGATTTTTTGTTGTAGTAGTTTAGTGTTAATTTATATGCCAATTCTAACTTTTTTATTCTTTCTTTATTTGTTGTGTTAGCCATTGTATTGGCTTGGATCCACTCCCCAAGGTATTTGAATACATCAACTATTTTAATTTTTCCATACTTTGTTTCCATAGAATTTCTGTATTATGTTTGTGTTTTTTATTAGAAAATTTTTAGCCCAATCTTTTCAGCAACTTCGTGTAAGAGATTAAGCATAACTGTTACATTTGTTCGGTTTTCAGTTATCATTGCTATATCATCTGCAAACGCTAAACATTTCACTTCAAATTTGTTCTTTCCTTGGCCCATGGTTATACCCTTTGTGCCTCTGTTTTTTGATGTGCTTTCCCATGTTTTTACTATTTCGTCTAAAACCAAGTTAAAGACAATTGGGGACAGTCCATTTCCTTGTCGAGTTCCTGTTTTGATTTTGAATGGTTCAGAAATTTCGCTTTGAAACTTAATCCTTGAGGTTGTAGCTGTGAGCGTTTGTTCAATAAGTCTTCTGGTGTTTTCGTCTATCCCTGATTCATAAAGTATCTGGAATAGTGTTTGTCTGTTAACTGAGTCGTAGGCCTTCTTGAAATCTATGAAAGTAACTACTTTATTTTTATTTTGTATAGTTCTCACTCTCAAAATTGTTTTTAAATTAAGAATCTGTTCTGCACATGATCTACCTTTTCTAAATCCTGCTTGATAATCTCCTATATTAGATCCTGCTTGTTCCTCTGTTCTATTTAAAAGTGCTTTAGACAGTATTTTGTATGTTACTGGTAACAAAGATATACCCCTGTAGTTGTTGGTGTCTGTTTTATCTCCTTTTTATGGAGAGGATGGATCAATGCTCGTTTCCACTCACTGAGTATGATTACTTTTGTCCAAATGTCTTTAATTACTTTGTGAATTTTCTGCCATGCGGATCAAGAACCCTAGTTTACACATTTCTGCTACCATCCCATCCTCTCCTGGTCCTTTGTTATTCTTTAATGCTTTGATAATCTTTTCTATTTCTTCTACTGTAGGTGGTTCCGGTGGTGGATTTTCACGTTGTGGTTTTTGAAATTGTAATCCGTCATTAGGCTCTTCATAATTTAATAGATTTTGAAAGTATTCAGCTAAAATTTGGCAGTTCTCTTTACTGCTTAAAACCAGTTCTCAATTTTTATCTTTAAAATGTAAACTTGGTGACTGGAACCCTGGAAACGTCTTTGAAAGTCTTGTAGAAGTCTCTAGTGTTTTCCTTTTAAAGTCTGAATCCATTTCTTCTAATCTGTCTTTGTCATATTTTCTTTACACTGATCTGCTGATTTTTGCTGTATTTGCCTTTCTTCTTTAAAAGCTTCCCAGTATTCATGTTTCTTATTACTGTTTCATTCTTTCCGTGCCTTTAGTCGATTGTCAATTGCTTCATCACACAGCTCGTTCCACCATCTGTGTCTTGGTAGACTTCATGTTTGCCCCATTCCTTTAACTTACTTTAGCATTGTTTGTTTAATTTCTTCCCAATCATCCATTTTTCTTGTGTTTAATATATCACAGAATTTTTCCTGGTGTTGCGTGAGAAACTTAGTGTTTACTGTTGGAGATCTTTATGGTTTTGGTTTAGGTTTGTTCGGTTGGAACATGGTCTTTATTTCAGTCTGATAATAGTCTGTGTCTATGTTTAGGCCCTTTGACATCCAAAATTTTCTTGTTGTTACGAGTCGTTATTGCCACATGGTCTAACTGGTATTCACCTTGATTTGGATTAGGTGATACCTACGTTTCTTTCTTTCTTGCAAGTTTCCTGAAAAATGTCGACATTAGTTATAGGTTAAATTGTTTACAAAAATTTATGAATATTTCCCCATTTTTGTTGATTCTTTTATATGCTGGATAATCTCCAGCTACTGATTTAAAATTATTTCTTTGCGAACTTGTGCATTAAAATCGCCCACTAAAATTTTGATATGCTCTTTCGGTAATTTGGATGTTTCGTGTTCTAGCATTTCTCAAAAATCTTCCACTTTTCCAACATTTGTTCTGTTATCTTGGTTGATAGGTGCATGAGCATTTATAACAGTGAAACGTTTATTGCCTGACTTGAACGACAGAAATGAGCTAAAATTAGTTATTGATTTCGTAAGTTGCTGTTTGACCATAATTTCTGTCCCTAATATAGCCGTATTACGGGAATTTTAATGGTTGTTTTTCTTTTGTAGATCCTGTATCCACCTGACTCAAATGCATTTTCATCCAGAACCTTGTTTCTTGAAGTGCTAATATAAGTATGTTGCGTTGATTGAGAGTGTCCGTTAGGTGCTTTAGTTTTCCAACTTTCATAAGTGTGTTGATCTTCAGAGTCCCCAGTATGTATTTTTCTTGGGCCTTATCTTTGAAGAAGTTCTATGAATCTCCGACTCTTCCTTACATGATGTTCTAGGCTCTCCAGAATCCAAAGGCCTACTTGCACCCTCAGGAATAGAGATGGAAGATTGGTTGCTTTCTGGAGTAGTTTTCCTTTTTGAAATTTACCACCACGTATTACGTTAAAGTTTAGTTTGGGGAAAGGTAGTTGAACCTATCTATGAAAACAACTCAAGCAATTAGCTTAGAAATATAAGTGAGGCCGCGACTAACATGTGGGACAGACGCCTTTTGTAACCGCCCACTGTGGAAACAGACGCCACAGTCTGGTGCTTTTATACAAAAGCCTGCCTCTTCCGCCAGTTACGCCGTTCTGATTATTTCCATCGCCGCCTTCACTGCCATTGAGGACTTCACCGTTTCCCGTGCAAGGGACCATCACGAGGTACTATCACCCGGGTAGGTGAACCAAGGTTTTTTAACGAGCTGTTACTTCTCACACCTCCTCCTTTTTCAACCGGGATTGGGACCGGCTTTGACGGAGTTACTTAGGAATGATATCAATAGGAAGTGTAGCAAAGCTAAGGGGAAATGTGTGAAAAAAAATCGAAAAAGAAATTATTGTCAGAAGGACTGACTCAGCATACAGAGAAGTCATAACAACCTTCGACGAAATTATAAACAAGAGCCGTAACATTAAAAGAGCAACGGGAATTCCACTTTAAATATAGAGGAAAGAGTGGACAGGTGAAAATGTGCATTGAAGTCCTCTCTGCGGGGGAGGTCTTGACTGATGACGCGATAGAACAAGAAACAGGAATCGATAGGGAAGAGACGGGTATTTATTATTAAAATCAAAATTTAAAGAGTAGACTTTAAGACCAAAGGCAGAAGGAACAGATATATTCCATCAGTCATTGGTCATTCCATGGTCATTGGAAGAAGTGGTAACAAAACGACTACACACGTTAGTGTGTAGAATGTATCAGACTGACGACACAACATCAAACTTTCTGGAAAAAACATCATCCACTCAATTCCGAAAACTGCAACAGGCGACCAATGTAAGAATTATCGCATAATCAACTTCAAAGCTCATGCATCCACTTTGACGACAAGAATAAAACACAGAAGAATGGAAAAGAAAACTTAGAAAATATTAGATGAGGATCCCTTTGGTTTTAGAAAAGCTAAAGGCACCAGAGAGGCAGTTCTTACGTTGAGGTTGATAATAGAAGCAAACTGAAGAAAAATCAAGACACCTTCATTGCGAACGTCGACACGGAAAAAGCGTTTGACAATGCAAAATGGTGCCAGATGCTCGATACTATGAGACAAATAGAAGTAAGGTATAGGGAAAGATGGATAGTATGTAATACGTACAAGAACAAAGAGGGAAAAATAAGAGCGACAGACCAAGAACGAAGAGCTCGGATTAAGAACGATGTAAGGCAGGGATGTAGTCTTTCGCCTCTACTGCTCAATCTATTCATCGAAAAATCAATGGCGGTAATAAAAGAAAGGTTCAAGAGCGGGCTTAAAATTCAAGGTGATGGGATATCAATGACAAGATCCACTGAAGACATTGCCATCCTCAATAAAACTGAGAAAATGAAGAATAATTACACGATTGGTTGAATGCAATGAAGATTCTAATGAGTACAGAATATGGATAGAGAGTAAATCGAAGAATTCGAAATTATTTAGAAGTAACAGAGTTGAGAATACGAAGAACCTTAACATCAGTACTGATTATCACGAATTAGATGAACTGACCTAAGGAGCAAAAGAACCCATTAAAAGAGGAGCAAGGAGGACTTAAAAAGCAGGCTACCATTTGCAAAAAGGGCATTCCTGGCCAAGACAAGTCTATGAGTATCAAACATAGGTCTTAAATTGAGGAAGAAATTTCTGAGAACGTACGTTTGGAGCAAAGCATTGTATGGTAGTGAAACATGGACATTGGGAAAGCAGGAACAGAAGAGATTCGAAACATCGGAGTGTGGTGCTACAGAAGAATGTTGAAAATTGGGTGGACTAATTATGCAGGAAACGAGAAAGATGTCCCCAGAATTGGCGAGGAAAGGGATATATGGAAAACACTGACAACAAGAAATGACAGTATGATAGGACATCCGTTCAGACATCAGGGAATAGCTTCCATGGTAGAGGGTGAAACCTGTAGAGATTGGATGAAATACGTCCATATCAGAGGAAGTAGGTTATAACTGCTATTCAGTCAAGGGGACCATCCGCCCTGTTAGTCACGTATTTTGATCAGTCTTAGGTATATTGTAGAAGGATCCGTCCTGATCAGCTGGCTAAGACTTTTCATATGCCTGCCTCTAGTTTCCGAGAAAATCGTAGTTGAAGTTTAATGTGCACCTCTTACATCTATAACTTTAGTGATTAGACCAGCTGGTCGTGGCGCAGCGGCTAAGCTTAGAAGAACCAAGGTGGCGGCACAGGTTCAACTCCCGCCTGTATACTTCCCTTTTTTCCAACTTCATAGTAAAGAAGATCATTAAATAGAGTATGTCACGCAAAATTATCGAAAACAGCCATTTTCGCCTTAGTAATTTCATTAATAGACTAATAATTACAGGAAAAGTTCTGCAAATGTTAGTTTTATTTGTCACAGAACGGATTACAGAATCGTCTTACTCGCTATCACTTGCTGTGCTAGAACCGGACTCCGGATGGTATTCGTCACAGAAGCCACCGAAATATACTTTCGTATAGTATCACGCACATGTAATGAAAGTTACTGCCTTGCAGGCACACGGAATTTTCAGAAGATATGCCGGAAAACTCGTTTTGTTTAAATTCAAAAAGAATGTTTTTCTTTCAATCTACTTCGATGCCAACCACGCGTATTTGACCATTCTTGCGAAAGTAGGTTCACTAAATGGATGCAGAATTACAGAATGTATAATTGTGGAATCTTCCCTCGAAGCGATTTCTATATTAGTCTTCAGTAAGGCGAGAGCATTTTGAATTTTTTTGTGAAAATTTTAACCTTCCTGCAGAAATAAACGTCACAGGTTTGGCAAAATAGAGTACCTTTGGATAGAATAATTTTTACGGTGCATGTGCATGCTGGTATTTAATTCACAATGATTTGATCTTTAAGTCGTTGATAAGTCTCCCTTCCCAACGAATCAATGTAAAGAAATTTATCTTGTCCCACCTAAGGAGTAACGAAAATTTCAAAAACTCTTAGTGCAATACTTTGGGGAACTTCCCTCATTTCGTGCACTTCACAATTACATTTTTTAATTTGAGTCAATTCGTCTACTGTTTTCTTGAACGGCACGACCGAATTTCCCGGATGTTTCTTCCAAACATAAAAAACGTAAAGGAATATCTTTCTCGACGCAGTTATAGTATACTGCGCTGTGAAAAAAGGATTAATGTTGCTCGTATCGGTTTTCGCCCTAGTTCCGCAAGGGATCTGTTGTACTTCGATCGAAGATGGCAACCGGTTTCATCGGCATTAATTCCATCATTGCATCTGGGATCCTTCCGCAGCTGCTAGTAATTCGTCCATCGTTAAGAAACCTTTGGATCTCTCCAAACATATGGTATTATAGCTACGAACCCTAAACGGAATACACATTTGAAGAAAGTTTGTTGCAATGATTGATTTATTAGTGAATTACTACGAGTAAAATGATTATTTTTGAATAATTTTGCAGAATGTATATTATTTATTGATGTACTGTACGATGAGTCTGAAAAATAAGGTACACCGACAGTGTTTGAACATATACCGCCAGCTTGGTAGCAGTGAACCTTAGCTCCTTAGTTACATTCGCACTGTCAAGACATCTTTGACGTTACAGGTATAAGAAGTAGAGGTAAAACTTCACAATCGATTTTCTCGCTAGCCAGGTAGTCACGGCAGGTCCCTCTACAACATACCTAAGACTCATCAAAAGCCGGCCGCGGTGGCCGTGCGGTTCTAGGCACTTCAGTCCGGAACCGCGTGACTGCTACGGTCGCAGTTTCGAATCCTGCCTCGGGCATGGATGTGTGTGATGTCCTTAGGTTAGTTAGGTTTAAGCAGTTCTAAGTTCTAGGGCACTGATGACCTCAGATGTTGAGTCCCATAGTTCTCAGAGCCATTTGAACCATTTCTGAACTAATCAAAATACGCGATTAACTGATGTGTTGGTCCCCTTGCGAAAAGATTGGCACGGTGGAAGAATTCGTGGCTAGCCGCATCAACCCAGTCAGAAGACTGATGAATGAAAAAAAAGAAAAAAAATGATCCACGCAGAATAGCGGTTCGATTTTACAGAGGGGACTCTACTACGGCATAGTCCCCTTACTTAGCTTGCATTTATCTCGAATCTATCGCCCAGCGCTAAGTTCCAAGAGACTGTAAAAAAGTGCTGGTTGACCCGTCTGCTCATTCAAGATGCAGGATTACTAAAATTTTGTTTTTAAGTAGAAACTGAAATAAATCATTGGAAAGAACACCGTTAAAATTAACTGGCGCATACGGTCATTGTAGATGGTGGATGCATTTTTGTTAGTGGCCAGATTCACTTATAGAAAAATGCTGTTAAAGTTAGAGAAGATTACATCTCTTAATGCCACCACCAGCTTTCCGGGGACGGTCTCTGTTATTTACGAACGAATTTGAATAGTAGCTTGGAGACTGTTGGCCAGACCATTTCAGGTTCCGCGCTTGCATTCAAGTTTGCAAAACGCTTCGTGATGATCGGCAGTTATTCTCAGGGATGCTGTAATAAGATGCAAATGAATAAATGGCAGAATACTAATTGTATTCGGCCGCTGGGACTCCACGCCACTATCCGTTAAGCTCGTACTGGT
The DNA here is from genome assembly GCF_021461395.2 of Schistocerca americana. Lineage (NCBI taxonomy): Eukaryota > Metazoa > Arthropoda > Insecta > Orthoptera > Acrididae > Schistocerca > Schistocerca americana. The sequence goes on along the minus strand of NC_060124.1, from coordinate 436,492,217 downwards.
CGTTGGCTGTAAGAGTAAACATTTCATGTATGTGTTACATATAAGAACTGTTAAAATGAGAACTCATGAGCCTCAACTAATTTACATTTATATAATTAAAATGGGTCTGAAGCTAATACATAATTCAACAGATTTGTCTACACAAAAGAAAGATTAGTTACTGATACGCAAGGAACGCAGCTATAGTGCGTCCCACCAATGCAAAGGCTAACAGACAAGAGAGAGATACGAGGAAGAACGCTCTTCACTTGCTTTCTAAAACAATAAAAAAGTAGTATAATCGGAAATGTGGATCTAGGTCAAATCTCTTTGTTCAAAAATCGAATGACATCTGTTGCGCTACTACTCATAGTAATAAACTCCGCACAATCAAGGACTCTACTGCAGACTGGCGCTCTTCCTTACGCTCTTCTTGGAAGGAGTCCACAGTTTATGCCGTCTACGCATTGGTCATACCAGGCTCACCCACTGTTTCCTCCTACGTAACGACTCACCCCCACACGGCATTCCACATAGAAGTGGAATGTCCCCTTCTTTTGGCCCTTCGTGCTAAATATAGTCTTCCCGATTCCTTAAATTTAATATTAGCACACGATTAATGGATGGTTGAACTGTACCTCAGTTTCCTTCTTGAAATTGGTTTTTATTTCCAGTTATAAGATTCTACTTTAGTCTTGGAGCAGGGGCAAAATGGTTGTGGTTAAGACCTCTTTTTCCTGTCTTTTCGGTCTGGGACCCCATGACTACTCCCCCATGGAAAGACCGCCCCTTTTTTCCAGTTTTTAGATTTGGTCTTACGTTTTATACCCTTTTCTGTGTGTGCTAAATATTCATTATTTTATAATTACATTCCCCTGACTGAATCCGTCCACTTTCAGCGGACCCCCTTTCTTCCGTGACCAACTTCGCCGTTTGGTCCCGTAACCCCTCTCACTTAATCAACGCATTAAAATCGATTGCAGTCAGCAACAGGCTGACTGTCGCTACATCTTTAAATGTTATTTATGACATTATAATTACATTTCACAAAATTAATGTACGTAAGTTTTTTAGATGTCAAGTTATTTCGATAAAAAGAATGCATTAGTGCGCATTTTGTGCTTTCCGACGTTTTTGCGACGTTACATCTACATCTACATCTATACTCCGCGAGCCACCTTACGGTGTGTGGCGGAGGGTACTTATTGTACCACTATCTGATCCCCCCTTCCCTGTTCCATTCACGAATTGTGCGTGGGAAGAACGACTGCTTGTAAGTCTCCGTATTTGCTCTAATTTCTCGGATCTTTTCGTTGTGATCATTACGCGAGATATATGTGGGCGGTAGTAATATGTTGCCCATCTCTTCCCGGAATGTGCTCTCTCGTAATTTCGATAATAAACCTCTCCGTATTGCGTAACGCCTTTCTTGAAGTGTCCGCCACTGGAGCTTGTTCAGCATCTCCGTAACGCTCTCGCGCTGACTAAATGTCCCCATGACGAATCGCGCTGCTTTTCGCTGGATCATGTCTTTCTCTTCTATTAGTCCAACCTGGTAAGGGTCCCATACTGATGAGCAATACTCAAGAATCGGACGAACAAGCGTTTTGTAAGCTACTTCTTTCGTCGATGAGTCACATTTTCTTAGAATTCTTCCTATGAATCTCAACCTGGCGCCTGCTTTTCCCACTATTTGTTTTATGTGATCATTCCACTTCAGATCGCTCCGGATAGTAACTCCTAAGTATTTTACGGTCGTTACCGCTTCCAATGATTTACCACCTATGGCATAATCGTACTGGAATGGATTTCTGCCCCTATGTATGCGCATTATATTACATTTATCTACGTTTAGGGAAAGCTGCCAGCTGTCGCACCATGCATTAATCCTCTGCAGGTCCTCCTGGAGTACGTACGAGTCTTCTGATGTTGCTACTTTCTTGTAGACAACCGTGTCATCTGCAAATAGCCTCACGGAGCTACCGATGTTGTCAACTAAGTCATTTATGTATATTGTAAACAATAAAGGTCCTATCACGCTTCCCTGCGGTTACGTTTACATACAGCTACGTGAGTCTGTCCATGTAATGCTTCAAGGTGACTTCTCTATATCTATAAGAAGGATAAAAGAATGGACCCGCAAAATTTCAGATTAATGTCCTCAATATTGGTCTGCTCCTCGTGGTTAAGGTGTGGTTCGCTTATTGCTCTCCAGTAAATATTAAATGCGGAAATAAATGAAAACACATTACAGCGTTGCGTACTATGTATAAGAGAGCAACAGATACACGATGAAAGTTTGTATTGGCATCCGTGAGGCAATGATTTCTTGACAATAACGTTCCTGAAATGGACTGGCCAGCACAGAGTTCCGACCTTATCCCAGTGGGACAAATGACTTAGAACGTTGACTTCGCTCGAGATCCCAGCATCACTGCCTCCTCTGGTTTCGGCTCTTAAGGACGTATAGGCTGCCGGTCCTCCTCAGACATTGACACCTCACTGCCTGCAGCCCGGTTCAAGACGCCATATGGACTGTGAGTGGACATACCCCATATTAACGTCCACTAAGAGGTGTCAGGACACTTACTATCGGATAGTGTACGTCTACAGCAGCTACAGAAAGTGTCGGCTGATCATCAGTGCGCGTGCAGAACAATGTAATCCATTAACTCGAACTCAGGACCTTTGCCTTTGCCGGGCAAGAGCTCTACCATCTGAGATACCCAAGCACGACTCACGCCCCGTCCTCACACTATGGTGACTTTATGCTAACGTAAGGAAAAGAAAGGAATGGCATCAACTTCACGTACAAAGACCTGCGCGCATTCACATAAGACAGCGTTAAGCATCGGATGGCACAGTGACGGTGTTGTCTGCTACGAATTGCTTCCTCGAGGTGTGACAGTCACTGCTGACATTTCTCAACAACTGAGACGTCTTGCAGACGCAATCCAAGAACAACGACCAGGAAGGCTGCTTGAAATGATGCTGGCCCACCATAACGCCCGTCTGCATCCTGCTAGGCTGACAAAAAACGCTATACAGGAGTTGTCTTGTGATGTCATTCCACCCCCACCTTATTCACCTGACCTTGCGCCACCAGATTTTTATCCTTTCCGGTCTCTATCAAACAGTCTTCAGGGCACTTCCTTTCCGGATGAAAATACGTTCCGAACATGGCTTTGCCTCAAAACCACGTGACTTCTACAGTCGCTGGGTTGAAAAGTTACCCCAGCGTTGGTAGACCGTTCTAAATAGAGAAGGAGAACATATTTTTGATGACTAATGTCTCTGTTGTGTGTATTTGTTGTGTTTATTAAAGTTATCGAAAAACGCTGCAAACTTATAAAGCAACGCGAAATATAACTATGTGAATAAACGTGTAACAGGTGAAATATGCAGTACGTCGTACCAAGATACTACAGAAAGCAGCTCATAATGCAATAACAGCTCTCTTATCGACTCCACACACGCGCAACATTACTCATCCTCTCACTAGGTCTGTATTGAAAGTTGTGCCGCGAGACGCACACTCTGGACATCGTTATTGTAATTTGATGTTAATGAGGAGTCTTCCATCTCATCATTCGCCCAGAACCACCTGAAACAACTGCTATCGTGAGTGTCAACATTCGCCTATCGGACTCGAGAAAAGCCTAATAAATATGTATGTGTATTGGTTGACCAACGCTGAAGCGAGGCGTTACACTACATTGTACCGAATGACCGGTATTGTTCAAGAGATATTAATGTCATGCAGCAAGTCCATATACGTAAAACAGAAATCAGTGTATTGTTTTCAGTGCGCTTTGAGAGTACTAAATTGTGCAGTTGAATGGAAGCTATCAAATAATTGCTGGTCCGCTTTATATCGTACGAAGTGTGAGCATCCGGCAAAATTAATTCAATCGGCATTCTCTCTCATGACCGGCGTGATGAATGCGGTCGTGGGTAATCTTTTATTCCCTGTCTCACGATACGTCACTTGGCTTAAAACTCAGATTAATACTGGGGTTATTTCCGATTTATTTATGAATACTGAAATACCTTTCCAGAAGGTAAGGATAGTGCCAATAATGGCTATGGCTTATTTCCTCAGTACTCTTACCACGGAACTGTGTGCTGAGTAGTTTAAAAGTGATGATCTCACTTTGGTCTCCGTTTCTAATTACTCGATTCTAGGACCACTCGCTGAAATACATTACTCTTTTTACGTCATTAATCATTACAAACAGGAAACAATCAGAATAGCGTACCACTCGGATCTATACGTCATCTTCCACTTTGATTGCCGGCCGTTGTGGCCGAACGGTTCTAGGCGCTACAGTCTGGAACCGCGCTACCGCTACGGTCGCAGGTTCGAATCCTGCCTCGGGCATGGATGTGTGTGATGTCCTTAGGTTAGTTAGGTTTAAGTAGTTCTAAGTTCTAGGGGACTGATGACCTCAGAAGTTAAGTTTCATAGTGCTCAGGGCCATTTTTGAACTAACCACTTTGATTGTCGGATGACGAAAATTTTGTTATTTCTGCTGATAATACAAATATCGGAAGGAAACCAGCACCAGCTGTCTTACTGAAAGTGCAGCGTATCAAGTATATAAAACCATCTCCAATTACGCCAGAAACATAACATACCCAGAGTGCAAGAAGTAGAGTTGCTAGTCTGCAAAAGTTCATAAACAGCAACTGTATTGGAAAATTCATGTCCTACATTTTAAGAGAAGCAACTTACATTAGCTACATTTGCTGTTTGCTCATCTCCACAGATGTATGAGATCCAAAAAAGAAATAAGAAAAATTATAATTATACTTATTTCCTCTCACTAGTTAGAGAATGAATAGGAAAAGAGATGATTTTTTTAAAGAATTCTATCATTTATCAGGTGCAGAACGCTCATTGACAAGTCTATCTTTCTTTGCAGTACAGAACACAGGGTGTTTCAAAATGATCTTGTTTTGGACGGTAATAATTACGAAACACGGAACGTGCTGACAAGGACATGTATTTTGTTCGAATGTCCGTGGCCTAGAGCTTCAGAAAATCATCATTAGATGCCAGTCAACGAGTCTTATCAGTTTTCAGTTGGTCAGGAGTAACATAGTGTCCACTCAACAGAAGGCGTTTTGTGTGCTGCAGTTTCCAAAGAGTGAGTCAGTGATTTCGATCCAGCTTGCTTTTCGTCGGCGTTTTGGCACTGATCCACTGGCACCCATAAACATTCGTCGTCGCTCTCGGCAATTGGAAGAGGCAGGATGCTTGTGCAAAGGTAAGAGTCCAGGTCGACCTCACATCCTTATGACATGGTGGAACGAAATCGGCTAACGTGTGAACTGGGTCCACCAAAGTCTACTCGGCGCGTAAGCAGAGAACAGTCAGTGCCTCATATGACTCTCTGGCGAGTGTTAGCGTCGTTTGGTCTCTCTACAATCAGTGCGAGCTCTTCGGGTTGACCGGCAAGTGTGACCGAGCGGTTCTAGTCGCTTCATTCTGGAACCGCGAGACCGCTATGGTCGCAGGTTCGAATCCTGCCTCGGGCATGGATGTGTGTGATGTCCTTATGTTAGTTAGGTTTAAGTAGCTTTAAGTTCAAGGGGACTGATGACCTCAGATGTTAAGTCCCATAGTGCTCAGAGCCATTTGAACCATTTCTTCGGGTTGATGATAAAGGGGACGGGTTGACTTCAGCAATGCTCTGCTAGAGGACACGGAAGACGATATATTTCTACCGAGATTAATACTCAATGACGAAGCAACATTTCATGTTAGCGGTAAAGTTAAACGACATAACGTGTGCGTAGGGGATCTCCAGGAACCTCATGACAGTACTGAGCATGAAAGAGACTAATCTAAAGTGAACGTTTCCTGTGTCATTTCTCGTGAAAATGTGAATAGTCCATTCATTTTTGAGGAAAACAGTGACTGGAATGACTGTATTCAAATGCTGCAAAGTTGGCTTTTTCTACTACTTCAGGACAACTCCGATGACTTCATTTTCCAACGGAATGGAAGTCAACCAGAATGGCACGAGATATGTTAAGGAAGGTGTGTGCATCTCCCCTTTACCTCGTGACATAGAAGTGAAGAACAGAATAACAGCCGCCATAACTTCTGTGAAAGCAGATCCATTGTGTGAAGTGTATGTCGAATTTAGCCGTCTTCTAGATGTTGTTTGTGCTGCTGCTGGTGGTCACGTATGGCATTTGAAACAGCACAGCTAAGATTTTAAGAGTTCGTGAGTATTTTGCAACCAATCCCACGTTTGCAGCACGTTTTTATCAATAAATATGGAGTTCTGAACTAAAGTCATTCTTTTTTAAACACCCTGTGCTATTACTGTCGTTGCTTAACTTCATTTCCATTAATAATATTCAATAATACTCTGTCTTCCACAATACTTCTTTTCTTTTAAAAAATATAAACTATAATCGCGATCGCGGTCCAATTTCGACAACTACATCGAGAGCTGATTATTACCGAAGGAGAGGAGTCATACATGCTTTCAGCACTGCATATTAAATGCCGCTTCGATAAGATTGTGGCATTTACAAGAAAATCCAGGAAGGTTTTTAGCCAGCCCCATCTATTCCACTGAAGAATTTGTATAGATACAGTTAATATATTTGCTTATATTTTTAATCACTTAGTCCCAAATTGTAATATTCTGAAACATTCAAGTATCGTGCTGTCCTAACTTCCACGTGACTTTGACTGTCATCGACTGTAACAAACCTTTCCGTTCGAACGATGGAAAGTTATTTAATTCAAAACAGAAAACCATCAGGACGATATCTGCTTACTGTACTAATACAGATGAAATATTCACCACATATCTGATTTCGCTTTAATAGTTCGTTGCTACGGGCATTGCTGATACAGGAAGTTTTGGCTGTTTCTCCAAAAATTATTGTCGAATAGCATGCAGTAAGCATAAGGTTTCCTTGAAACGTGGGTATGTAGTGGAATAAAAATAAAGGAGACTTAAAACATAAAAGGGTATTTCTAAATCGGTCTGAGAAGGCTTGATTTACTGGAAGCTACCTTTTTTTAAATCAGTCTTCTGACGAGTTTGATATTCCTAGGTTTCCAAGAATTTCGAACGTCTTGCACCATTTGACAGTGCCTAACGCTGTTACTGCTAGCGGAAATTAAGCGGACGATTTGTCGTCGGAAACTTGAAGGAAATTATTTCCGCAGAGATGTCGTCGAAGCGGGAAGCTTAGCTGGTAATACCGTCGACCGTTCATCCGAAACTCCTTCGTCACATCAGCTTCGGTGATCTCACAGACGAGGACAAATCGTCTGCCTCATTTCCGCCTCCAGTAACAGCTTTCGATAACGTAAAATAGTGCAAGATGTTCGTTGTGTTATCGCCGATGCAGTTTCTTCCTCTTTCCAGTTTTCAAGTAGAGTTAACTTACTCTCCGTCAGTTTGTCATGGTAGCCACAGGATTTGGAAGAAGACACCTTGGAAATAATTCAGGTAGTGTGAAATATCACTATTTTGTAAAGTTGTGACCATGATGAGTAAAGAAGTGCTGCAGCACAAAACGTAAATGGTAAAAGTAGCAGCAGTTCTCCTTAATATTAGTTTCTGTCGTTCCCGTTTCAATTAAATAAAACAAGCAGACAATTCGTATGATATGGAACACTCGCACAGTTTATTTTCAGACTTCTTTAAAACTTTTTGATGGATATTAACATAAATTGTCACTGCAGGTCCTTGAGATTACTGTACTTAACCGCCACCCCCAAGCCAGTTTATCTACAGGAATGTGAACCTCCCGAACTGTCAGGAATAATGTTTCTGTTTATCATAACTTAGAAATAAATTAACAAAACCAGTAAACATTGTGGGAAGAGCAGCAATTGTAACACTTTTTGTCATAAGTGGTGACCGATTTCGAACTGATGTGGATGATCTTCGGACGTGTGGAAACGATGCTACGGAACAGCAACTGTGGATACGACCCACTGCTGGCGAAATCAGTGGTTGATATCCACAGCTACTGCTCTGGGCCATAGTCTCCACGCGTCATCAATGGCGTATGGCCCGAAGATGATCCACATTTTCTCAACAGTGGTCATGATTTACAAATAAAGGTATTTTTATGTGATCAAGACTGTTGTGTATAATATTTTGTAACATAAATTAGCATACCTATGTCAGTAAGTAGCTTTCAGGTACATCTTTGTGAAAAATAATTTATTCTGTCTGCTGTTCCACGAATGGGAAGATCATCCTTTCAGTTATTAAATGTACACTATCCGCAAGTCTTTAAAGTTATAAGACTGATTTTAGCCTGTCGTGGAAATGACGTCAAGCAGTAACTTCATTGCAGTTACAACTACAATTTGAACTAACAACAAAAACTAGGGCATCATTCGATCAATCAGATGCGAGCAGGCAGTGTTAAGTAGTGGACGTGCGCTCATACTATGCCAGAGTTTTTATGTCACAAATCGCAACGGAGCAACAAACTCAACTTCTCTAAACCAAATGTTAAAGACATTGTCCGGAATGTTTTGAAGAAGAGAAAACTGTGTGTAAAGTTAGCCCCGCACACCTTGACTCCCGAACAAAAACAGTGACACATGGACAGTTGCCGTGACTATTGACATGCAGACCATGGACAACTATTTTCTCGGAAAATCATCACGTGTGAGGAGACGGTCGCGAAAGAACAAAGTGTAGAAACTCACACAGAGGGTCAACGGTTTGATGCCGTAACCGCCCTTAAAGCCAATGTGATGCACGAATTGAACAACATCCCAAAGAAGAACTTTTCTGACAGTCTGTGAGTTGTAATCAAGTGTGGGGAGGCCATCTCGTGCACATGAGTCATTAAAACCACAATCGTAACTTCTCTCTATATTTTTATTATTTTAGTCTCGAAAATTTTTGGGCTGACGGAGTATATTTACTGATGGACAGTAAATTGTCAGTCGTTTCCAAACTGTTTTGTCGTAAAAGAAACTCCCAACTGCTAACCACTAATTGTCGTAACAAAAAAATGGCTCTGAGCACTATGGGACTTAACAGGTGTGGTCATCAGTCCCCTAGAACTTAGAACTACTTAAACCTAACTAACCTAAGGACATCACACACATCCATGCCCGGGGCAGGATTCGAACCTGCGGCCGTAGCAGTCGCGCGGTTCCGGACTGCGCGCCTAGAACCGCGAGACCACCGCGGCCGGCAATTGTCATAACAACTTAAATACGTGGCATTTTGGATGAGATATGAGTGTGAATGAATTTTTCAATTCCACCATAGATCATTGACGTCTTCAAAGTGGTTAGTGTTACATGCATGTTCTGCCGGAGCTACAAAATTGTTAACCGAGTGTCATTTTCGACTAGGTAAGTGATTTGAAACTTTTCAACATGTAGTTCTTTGTAGAGGTCTGTAAATTTTGGCAGACATCGCAGTTGCATGTCAAGAGGTCACGTCGCCATGAGGAAGAGATTAAAGATTTCCTCACTCTTTTCAGTGACTAGTAGCTGTTAGTCTCAATTAATGCGTTGTCATATTCACAAATAGAAGGAAAGACCTAATATTGTTTGAATTTACGATCGTTTGTCAGTCATTGTAAAGGATCACAAAAGCCAAAAATCTGGAAGTATACTTCTTGAGTGCTTTAACGTGCAACTTCGACATAAGTTGTTGGGAAGTCAGAGATTTGTTGGAAGTACAAATCGTCTGTGGACAATGGCGTGTGCAGAATTGCCATTTGACATAATCATGAGTTTGATTAAGTAATAGCTAAATTTCCTTAAAGACGATTTTATATTCATGACTGGTATCAAGTAATCAATTACTCATTAGAGAATGAGTCATATTGCGATAAGTAACTGAAAGCATCATAATAACCTAGGTGTCGAAATTGTTCGTGTTAATAAATACCTCTTTATGCAACTGGAGTAACTATTTAATCAAATTGATTGCTTCAGTTAAGGGTGACCTGTGTCCGAAATGGAGAACATCTTGGTCAACATTATACTCGTATTTTTCAGTACTGTTCATCGATATAGCGTCTTTATTGAGCGAGTTTCATGGAGAGTATAATCTTCAAAGAAGAGTTCACATTTGATCACTGGTTTGTTTAACTGGAATAAAAGTAAAACAGACCTGCCAGCAAACTTCTATGTTGGAGACGCTACTTCGTGGAGGAGTTTACCACCCATTTTGAGAGCTTTTTTGTAATACTAACCAAGAAACCAAGTACTTGGTTCTTCTTACAAGTCATATACAAGGTGTTACAAAAAGGTACGGCCAAACTTTCAGGAAACATTCCTCACACACAAATAAAGAAAAGGTGTTATGTGGACATGTGTCCGGAAACGCTTAATTTCCATGTTAGAGCTCATTTTAGTTTCGTCAGTATATACTGTACTTCCTCGATTCACCACCAGTTGGCCCAATTGAAGGAAGGTAAGGAAGGTAATGTTGACTTCGGTGCTTGTGTTGACATGCGACTCATTGTTCTACAGTACTAGCACCAAGCACATCAGTACGTAGCATCAACAGGTTAGTGTTCATCACGAACGTGGTTTTGCAGTCAGTGCAATGTTTACAAATGCGGAGTTGGCAGATGCCCATTTGATGTATGGATTAGCACGGAGCAATTGCCGTGGCGCGGTACGTTTGTATCGAGACAGATTTCCAGAACAGAGGCGTCCCGACAGGAAGACGTTCGAAGCAATTGATCGGCGTCTTAGGGAGCACGGAACATTCCAGCCTATGACTCGCGACTGGGGAAGACCTAGAACGACGAGGACACCTGCAATGGACGAGGCAATTCTTCGTGGACGATAACCCTAATGTCAGCGTCAGAGAAGTTGCTGCTGTACAAGGTAACGTTGACCACGTCACTGTATGGAGAGTGCTACGGAAGAAACAGTTGTTTCTGTACCATGTACAGCGTGTGCAGGCACTATCAGCAGCTGATTGGCCTCCACGGGTACACTTCTGCGAATGGTTCATCCAACAATGTGTCAATCCTCATTTCAGTGCAAATGTTCCCTTTACGGATGAGGCTTCATTCCAACGTAATCAAATTGTAAATTTTCACAATCAACACGTGTGGGCTGACGAGAATCCGCACGCAATTGTGCAATCACGTCATCAACACAGATTTTCTGTGAACGTTTGGGCAGGCATTGTTGGTGATGTCTTGATTGGGCCCCATGTTCTTCCACCCACGCTCAATGGAGCACGTTATCATGATTTCATACGGGATACTCTACCTGTGCTGCTAGAACATGTGCCTTTACAAGTACGACACAACATGTGGTTCATGCACGATGGAGCTCCTGCACATTTCAGTCGAAGTGTTCGTACGCTTCTCAACAACAGATTCGGTGACCGATGGATTGGTAGAGGCGGACCAATTCCATGGCCTCCACGCTCTCCTGACCTCAACCCTCTTTACTTTCATTTATGGGGGCATTTGAAAGCTCTTGTCTGCGCAACCCCGGTACCAAATGTAGAGACTCTTCGTGCTCGTATTGTGGACGGCTGTGATACAATACGCCGTTCTCCAGGGCTGCATCAGCGCATCGGGGTTCCATGCGATGGACGGTGGATGCATGTGTCCTCGCTAACGGAGGACATTTTGAACATTTCCTGTAACAAAGTGTTTGAAGTCAGGCTGGTGCGTTCTGTTGCTGTGTGTTTCCATTCCATGATTAATGTGATTTGAAGAGAAGTAATAAAATGAGCTCTAACATGGAAAGTAAGCGTTTCCGGACACATGTCCACATAACATATTTTCTTTCTTTGTGTGTGAGGAATGTTTCCTGAAAGTTTGGCCGTACCTTTTTGTAACACCCTGTATATTACAAGCGAAAAGTTACAGAAATTCTAGTCCTTACTATAAATATTTGTGATCGAAAGGTTAATGCTCGTATGCAGGGAAGAAGGATTTAAGAAAAGATATTGTTCAAATATTTAGGGAATTGAGAATAAGTAACAAAAAGCTCTTCCGTTTACATCGTAAACTCTAGACCGGGGCTGATATCGCCAAGTAGTTCATTTACTTTTTGAGTGCTGTGGCGTTAACCGTGTTCGGGCATCATGAAAATGCCACACCGCAAGCTTAAAGGGCTCTGTATTAAATGTCATTCTCTGTTACCACAAGAGAAGCGTTCGTGCCGCAAAGCGTGTGTAAATAATTAGATGTAATGGAAAAATAAACTTTGATATAACTCTTCCTTTGAGAAGAGCAAACTGCTTATCAAGACGGAAGGGTCAGCTCGAACTTCCCGCACTAAAGACGTGAAGCGCGTCACGAGACGTGCAAGTCGCAGAACTTCCTGAGAGATTCCTCGTTAGCATTAATTCGTAAAGTAAACTAATTTTGCAGTCGGACCTCTCTGTGGCTACAACTCTGAGAAATACTTAAAGAAAACATTCGCCGCTGTTTCAACCGGAGCAGAGAACTCCATAAATTTGAGAATAATTCAGGAGGAGAGAGTCTCGGTAATATAGACTGGGTAGCTCTCGTTTTCAGCTTTGTTATGTAACCATACTGAAAGAAGAACTGTTTTTGCTAAGCTGTGCTGTCGTGGAGCATTATCTATGTCTTAATTATTTGCAAATGTAAGAACAGTCAATTGGACGCTTATCACACTTGCATCAAGCAGTGAAATACGCAAACATGTAAAGAATGCGATGTATCATTCTACATTGACTGAGACTGTGGAACAAAGCAAGGTTTTGAGGCGTCTCTGCTCACAATTCTGGTCATTTTATTCATGAGGAGGATTTTCGCAGGACATCTAAGGTGCGTTTTAATCGTCCTTGTGATATCCCTTTTTCTAAATTAATTAATTAAGCTACCGCTCCACAGATATAACGATGCAACTTACTTAAAAACAATTCGTGAAAGAAGTGATTCTAGCTTCATTAGCGAGAGATCTTGTCTCCCTCTTTCATTCATTCTGCTTCTGTCTTAGCCTCCGGCATAGACGCCCACATTGAGAGAGATAGTATGAGATTTTCTCATCTTTTGTGAAAATATATACGTTAAACTTGGAAATATTCTTATTTAAAATAAGGGTATCATATCTACCTTGTCCTAACCCGCATTTCTCTGTTTCACAATTTATCAGACGAGACAACGTGGAAGTCTTGGTAAGGTTATGCAATTGATCGGCCACCCTTGTAGCAGCCTATATGCAAATCTGCATGATCAGTCATTTAATTTGCCTTTATAAATCTTTCATGATTTACGAAGTAAAATTTGCTGCACGTATTTTTAAGTACGCCGGCAATGACGACACCAATCTTTATTAGCGATACACGGTCTACCGTCACCCTATTAATGACTGACCACGAAAACCGGCCACGCCGATCATTTAATTCGCTTCGTCAGAACGTCTCGTCTGCCTTACAGTAATAATAATAATAATAATTCTGCTCTCATTAATCCTATGGCCGAACCACTTAAGATATTATTGTTATTATATTCTTCACTAATACATAATCACAGTTTTGATTTTAGCTCACTTGTCTGCTCAGCACCTACGTGTTATGTATATAAACAAAAGTCATAGATAGACTATCGCAATGTTTGTGTGCAAAGCATAGTATTGGAAATAATGATTGCTTTGTATCGAAAGATGGCAGCTGACAACGAATTACAGTACTCATAGAAAACTTGTAACTAAGGAATCTACCTGACCACATAGGCTGCTCAAGTTCTTTACCTCTTTCTAACGACTAACTGTCTCTCAGAATTCTTGGCCATTTCGAGAGTGGCTTTTAAAATAGAACAATGTACGCATATCTAGCCTGTAATTCCTCACCTTTTCCAAGCTGAAAATAACAGTGGACAATAGTGTGATGAGACTGTTCCGTACGCATATTAAACAGCAGTATACAAATATACAGGATGTTAAATAAAATGGCATGTATTTCTTGATCCAATAATTTACCAACAGCGGTATGTATTGTAGGAATTTATTTTATGAACTTCTTATGTGCTACCAGTTTCGGCATTACATTGATGCCATTTTCAAGCCGCACACGTCATAGTCGTAAAATCGCTATACACGGAGGGAGCCGTGAATCAAATTGTTATGCAACAGCTCTTGGTGGCCAGGCGACACAGACTGAGACGGTATGCAAACATCGATGTTTGCACACCAAACAACCATGCAGTTAACACAAGACAGTAGAAAACAGCAAAAAAAAGTTGCACTACCTTTCTTAGGGAGCATACCCTACAAAATAAGCAATCTATTTAAAAATACAAACAACAAACTTCAGGAGATAGCAATTCACAACTTAAAAAATAATAACTCATACAAAAAAATCTGGCATAAGCAAACTCAGCTGCCAAATGTGCCCCTCCTACTTTCCTGCTATATAGGACAAACTAAGAGGAGCATTGAGACTCGGTTCAAAGAGCATATAGATGACATACGTTTGAACAACGTATCAAAATCCATATTCGCCATGCAAACAACTACTGATAGTCATGGAATAAAGAGCACTGAAAACCACATACAAGTGTTGCACCATGCTGAGAAAGGTAGCTTTGTGAATTTGCTTGGAAAGATTGAAATATATGTACACAAAAGCAAATCACCACAAAATCTCCTCAGTGAACATATCGAGCTAGCCAATGCATCCATCCTTCAAATTTTCATCCACCTGCTCTCCAGTGGAAAGTAAATACTACTCCCATTCCCTCTAACAATGACAACATGCAGACACTAACCCAACGTGAAACAGTCAATAATACATAACAGCTTGCTTTGTCATACAATACCTTCAACTAGCTATAGCTTAAAGAAAAAGTGATGTCCAGTGTTATAATATTTATTCCTGTACATCCACTTCAAATCATATAGATTGCTTCCGATGTATGCAATAATATTTACATAATGTGTGCACAGTTTTAATATTTATTTACATACATCTATCCTTATTACTTACTTTGGTTCCAATGTATAGAATAATATTTACATAATATCACTACGGTATCACTTTATAACAAACTGGCTGCTTTAACTGTTTATCTTAATTATAATCAGTTTCTTTTAATACACACAGTAATTAAGGGAACATAATTAATTTGGAAATTCCTACTGTCACGCACTTGTATACATGCAAATACCTCTGAGAGCGGAAGTCTTTGGCATTGTTATGGTTGCGATATCACCATTTTTATGTACATACTTCCATGTTGTGAAACTTGTTGGTGTTTCAGTGGTGCTTCAGATCATGTGTATACATATATTTAAAAAAAATGCATCATAAAATGGCGCGTTTTTCTCCAACGTAAGTAACCAAGACATCTCCGAAAGAATAATTTGTTTACGTCATTTAAAATCGCTGTGGGGAACAATTACAGTTAAAAAGACATTGTCTCACATCTTGTTATGGTCGCAGGACACCATTACCCTAAGGAAATTTTATCATTTGGAAAACAAAAAGTGAAAGGTAATGTAAAAAAAAGTGAAAGCTAATGTAAAATGTACCTTGACTTCAACTAGCCGTCTGAAAATGAACTTTCGGTTCGAAACTGGTGATGGTGCTGTTTAAATACATAAATAGCTTTGTAAAAAGTGGCTGGTTGCTGTTGTCTTCTCCGTAAGAGTCAACCTATAAATTAAACACTGTTTTCTTCGTTAAGACCAGTAGCGGAAAATTGCTCCAGTCAGAATACAGAATAGGCTAACATCAATAATGACTCGGTCTTTCAAAGACAGGAACGCACAACTTAGTACAACAGGTACAGTAGTTCAGATTATCTCAAATGCAATTACAACTAAGGAATTGAACCGATTAACATCTGATTATTACAGTCTACTGAAAAGTGAGATAGCAGCTGCCTCAGGACGTTTCCGCCTCTCGCTGTTTCCGTGCGTGTTTTATGTTTTCAAGTAGGGTAGCTTCGAACCTCTGTATGATGATATCACTAAAAATTTCAACAGTTGTCTAGATCTTGATCTTAGGAATATATCGTTAAAATTTCAGAGTTTTGCTGTGTATAGCCGGCTTCGAATCCGCGGCTCGGTTTCGGTACGGAAAACTTGTAAGAAAATTAGATTTATTTGGCATTCTCTAAGGAACCGCTTGTGAGCTAATAATCTTAAACCACTGTATTTTGTAAAAGGATAAAGATAACAAGAAAATTTTGAAGTTTGTTTGAGATCGGAATCTTAGAAATATATCGCAAAAATTTCAGACATTTATTATGTATAGCTGGTAATTGGCGTTTCCAAGAAGATACCCACGAACTAATGAAGATTTTGGAAAACAGCAAATGGCATTTTTAGGTAAATACCTAAAGAATAGACCGTAAAAATTTGAGCAATTTGCTGCGTTTGTTCATTACTGAGATTTCATCTCATGCAGGATTTTAGGTGGGTATTTTACGTGTAGAAGTGGGGTAAATTTGAACCTCTGTATCTCGGAAATGGCTAAATATAACGCGAAAATTTTAGGATGTTGGAGATATGGATCTTAGGAACACACCATAAAATCTTCAGCCATTACCTGTACGTAGCCGTCTTGGATTCACGACTCAGTTTTCGCAAGAAAGAATGGCAAAACACACTTGGGTTTGCTAAGGAACCGTGCTGTAGTGGTAGTGTCTTTGATTAATAATCAAAACATCCTCGGTCTCGGGTTCAAAACGCGACACTGCTTAAATTTTGATTAATAATCAGCATTTGTGGCCAAAGACTTCCAGCATAAGAAGTTACCGTCATTCTGCCAACGGCCATGTCAAAGAGGTTGAAGGAGCGGACAGACGTTCAGCGCACTCTCTTGTCCTAGGTGTGGGAAATTGCCCCTAAAGGCGGAAGAATCATCAATCATCAAAGGCATCAGGATTCAGAAGGCAATGAAAACCACTGCATTAAAGACATATATCGTGTATCCACAGGACATGTCGCCTGTCATTTAAAAAGTTTCATCGTGATCTCTCCATTGGGAAAAGATTCCGGCATAGTCCCCCATTCCGATATCCGGGAGGGGGCTACCAAGGAGGAGGTGACAGTGAGAACAAAACTGAATAACCAACGAACGGATAACGGTCTACGAGTCGGGGTGTGGAATGACAGAAACTTGAACGTGGTAGGGAAGCTAAAAAATCTGAAGAGGGAAATGGAGAAGCTCAATCTAGACTTAGTAGGGTTCAGTGAAATGAAATCGGAAAAAGACAAAGATTTCTGGTTAGATGAGTATAGGGTATTATCAACAGCATCAGAAAACTGTGTAACGGGAGTACGATTCATTATGAATAGGAAGGTATGGTAGAGAATATGTTGTGTTGTGAATAGTTCAGTGAGAGGGTTGTTATCAGAATCCACAGCAAACCAACACCGACAGCGATAGTTCAGGTATACATGGCGATGACGCAAGCTGAACATAAGATACAGAAAGTATATGAGCCTATTGAAAGGGTAATACAGAACGTACAGGAAGATGAAAACCTAATTGTCATGGTGGATTGGAATGCAGTTGTAGGGGAAGGAGTAGAAGAACAGATAACGGGAGAATATGGGCTTGGGAGAAAGAATGAGAGAGGAGAATAATTGAATTCTGTAATAAATTTCAGTTAGTAATAGCGAATACTCTGTTCAACAATTACAAGAGGAGGAAGTATACTTTGAGAAGGGAGGGCGATACGGAAAGACTTCAGTTAGATTACTTCATGGCCAGACAGAGATTCCAAAGTCAGATACTGGACTGTAAGGCATGCCCAGCAGCAGGTATAGACTCAGATCACAATGTATTAGCGATGAAGAGTTGGCTGAAGCTTAAGAGATAAGTCAGGAAGAATCAATAAGCAAAGAAGTGGGATACGGAAGTACTAAGTAATGACGAGATACGCTTTTAAGTTCTCTAAGGCTATAGACACTGCGATAAGGAATGCCTCAACAGGCAGTGCAGTTGTGGAGGAACGGACGTTTCTAAAAAAGGCAATCACAGAAGTTGGAAAGAAAACCAAGTACAAAGAAGGTAATTGCAAAAAAACCATGGATAATAGAAGAAATACTTCAATACTTCAATACTTCAATTGTTCAGGGAAATTCAGGACTACATGAATACAAGTCGCTGAGAAGTAGGAGGTGCAGGGAAGTTATGGAGAAATGGCTGCATAAAAAATGTGTAGAAATCGAAAAGAAATGATTGTCGGAAGGACTGACTCAGCATATACGACAGTCAAAATAACCTTCCATGAAATCAAAACCAACGGTCGTAGCGTTAAAGAGTGCAACGGGAATTCCACTGTTAAATGCGGACGAGAGAGGGGATAGATGAACAGGGTACGTTCAAGGTCTCTATGATGAGGAAGATTTGCCTGATGTGGTAGAAGAAGAAACAGGAGTCAATTTGGAAGAGATAGGGGATCCAGCACTAGAATCAGAATTAAAGAAAGCATGGGAGGACTTTAGATCAGATAAGGCAGAAAGGATAGATAACATTCCATCAAAATTTCTAAAATCATTAGGGGAACTGGCAACAAAACGACTATTCACTTTGGTGTGTAGGAAGTATGAGCCTGGCGCCATACGTCTGACTTTCGGAAAAATATTATCAATACAATTCCGAAGACTGCAAGTGTTGACGAGAATTATCACCTTAACTTACGTATCAAAGTTACTTACAAGAATAATATACAGAAAAATAGAAAAGAAAATCTAGGATGTGTTAGATGGGAACCAGTTTGGCTTTCCGACGACCACAGCTCTGCCCGAGAGTAAATCACTGCCGTTTATGTGATCATGCGATAACCCGATAACCCACCGATAACTATTCCATTCACTTGATAGGTACTTCGTGCGTTGTAGATCTGTTTTTCCACATGCTTCTCATTCACGCCAAATACAGAAATCAGTGAGTTCACGTCTACAGGTGTCTTCACTTATTTGTTACCAATCTCCACTATTAGGAATACACAGTCGTCGAAATGCCGTCGGTTCCGAACCAGAATTCATTCATTCCCTGATCTTAATTCCTTCCATGATTATGGTATCCATGGGACTTCGCTTGCCTGCATTTTCAGGCACCTGTTGGTCATGCTGATCAACGTCGTCTTGCATTTGTGACCGCATGCTGCGTGTGTGACATTCCCTTTCTAATGATGTATCGCCTGGGAGACCTCGTTGTCTTTGGTCACGCATTGCTACCAACTTGTGCACCTTAGCCTCAGGCGATGTCAGTGGTGGCGACAATACTGAGGCGTGGAGATTTACTGGTATTAAGGAAAACGTGGAAGGGAGGACCCACCAATGTAAGTTTCTTTTCACACAATCTGTTTATTTAACAATATATAATCATAAATTTGTATACTTTACAAATTAACAAATTTGTGAAATGAATAAGGTTTTACAAGACAATAAAAACAAAAACAACTTGACAATAATTACAAGGGTACCGACCTGCAGCCCACCCGTTATCGGGTGAATCAGCGGTGTTTACTACCGCACTGGACACAGTTTCTCCTGTGAAATGCCCTTCTGCAACACATGAAAACATACAACTAATATTGATGATAAGAGTATTTCAATTATTCAAACAGATGACGTTTTTTTTTTATTTGTAATCTGTATGTCGAAAATGTTCGGGGTTAAGATGCGCACCTTTGCTTAAAGGTTAAACAAATTAGGAAACACTTATGACAATGATAAGGCTTGCTTGAAAGTGAGCAACCTTTTCATTTCAATCAGCAACCACGGTGCGATTGGATCCCAACCCGTCCCTTCTGACAATGTTATTGTCACTACAGCCGTGGTGACAGTTGGCTGTTACTATGTCAAAAGTTAAAGACCTTGTCAGTTATAAGGCCCGCTCTGAAGGAACGTTTTAAAACTTTACGCATGAGCACTTATTACAAGAGAACTCGCTCGGCGGAACCACAAGTTCCATTTAAAAATACATCAATAATGATTCGGTCTTTCAAAGACAGGAACGCACAGCTTAGTACAACAGGTAGTTCAGATTATCTCAAATGCAATTACAACTAAGGAACTGAACCGATTACCATCTAAATCTAACCACAAGATCCCTGTTTGTTTAACGCCAACCTGTGCTTTCGTACAACTGTTCCGACTGTATTTCCAACCAGTAGCTAATTTATTAAAACATTAATGATCGTGTATAAACTAGAAATGAAGGGAAATATAATATCAGAACAAATTTTCAAACGACAACTAGTGTCTAGGACAATTCTACGGTCCATATTTACGACCAAAGAGCAGACTGAGTAAAACTCTGAGGGTCGGGTACAAACCAGAAAAACTTAGAAAGTCGGGTAGACAATGGCACTAATCACCATTAGGATTACCGAATGTTACTCCCCTTTATCAGCAAGCCTTTCTATGGATGCACGGTGCATCGCGGCTGTTGCTGAGAGGTGCCGATGACAGCTAGGTAGAAGGGGGCAGCCAGGCCACGAGCGGTCGACCGACACTAATGTTGCCAACCAACCGACGGGATGTCGGCCTGCTGCTTTGTAGCTAACCCCGGTGAAGTACTCCGGTATCTTTACACTGCGCAGGCCCTCCTTGCGCAGCTTTTGGTTTCGGCCGCTCGGACCTCGTGACCACCTCTTGTCGCGACGCTATCGCCAATCCCCAAACTTGGTGCCTCCACCGTCGGGTCACCGAACCCCGTATATACAGGGTGGTCCATTGATAGTGACCGGGCCAAATATCTCACGAAATAAGCATCAATAGAAAAAAACTACAAAGAACAAGACTCGTCTAGCTTGAAGGGGGGAACCAGATGGCGCTATGATTTGCCCGCTAGATGGCGCTGCCATAGGTCAAAATGATATCAACTGCGTTTTTTTAAATAGGAACCCCCATTTTTTATTACGTATTCGTGTAGTACGTAAAGAAATATGAATGTTTTAGTTCGACCACTTTTTTCGCTTCGTGATAGATGGCGCTGTAATAGTCACAAACGTAAATGCCCAACGGGCGTGTGCTATGAATGCTGCTCGGTATCCTGGACGACATCATCCAAGTGTCCGGACCGTTCGCCAGATAGTTACGTTATTTAAGGAAACAGGAAGTGTTCAGCCACATATGAAACGTCAACCACGACCTGCAACAAATGATGATGCCCAAGTAGGTGTTCTAGCTGCTGTCGCGGCTAATGCGCATATCAGTAGCAGACAAACTGCGTGAGAATCAGGAATCTCAAAAACGTCGGTGTTGAGAATGCTACATCAACATCGATTGCACCCGTACCATATTTCTATGCACCAGGAATTGCATTGCGACGACTTTGAACGTCGTGTACAGTTCTGTCACTGGGCACAAGAGAAACTACGGGCCGATGACAGATTTTTTGATCGCGTTCTAATTAGCGACGAAACGTCATTCACCAACAGCGGTAACGTAAACCGGCCTAATATGCACTATTGGGCAAGACAAGTGGAACATCAGCGACCTTGGCGGGTTAATGTATGGTGCGGCATTATGGCAGGAAGGATAATTGGCCCCCATTTTATCGATGGCAATCTAAATGGTGCAACGTATGCTGATTTACTACGTAATGTTCTACCGATGTTACTACAAGATGTTTCACTGCATGACAGAATGGCGACGTACTTCCAACACAATGGATGTCCGGCACATAGCTCGCGTGCAGTTCAAGCGGTATTGAATAGCATATTTCATGACAGATAGATTGGTCGTCTAAGCACGTTCACCGGATCTGACGTCCCCGGATTTTTTTCTGCGGGGAAAGTTGAACGATATTTACTATCGTGATCCATCGACAACGCCTGACAACATGCGTCAGCGCATTGTCAATGCATGTGCGAACATTACGGAAGGCGAACCACTGGCTGTTGAGAGGAATGTCGTTACACGTATTGCCAAATGCATTGAGGTTGCGGACATCATTTTGAGCATTTATTGCATTAATGTGGCATTTACAGGTAATCACGCTGTAACAGCATGCGTGGTTGAACACTTCCTAGTTCCTTAAATAACGTAACTATCCGGCGAACGGTCCGGACACTTGGATCATGTCATCCAGGATACCGAGCAGCGTACATAGTCACGCCCGTTGGGCATTTTGATCACAATACCCATACATCAACACGATATCGGCCTTTTCCGCAATTCGTAAACGGTCCATTTTAACACGGCTAATCTATCACGAAGCAAATACCGTCCGCACTGGCGGAATGTTACGTGATACCACGTACATATACGTTTGTGACTATACAAAGCGAGAAAAGAGGTCCCACTATAACATCACATTTCATTACGTACTACACGAATATGTAATAAAAAGTGGGGGTTGCTATTTAAAAAAACGCAGTTGATATCCGTTTGACCTAGCGGGCCAACCATAGCGCCATCTAGTTTCCCCCCTTCAAGCTAGACAAGTTTCGTTCTTTTTAGTTTTTTCGTTTGACGCTTATTTCGTGAGATGTTTGGCCCGGTCACGATCAATGGACCACCCTGTACGTCGGCAAGCAAAGAGCTTCTGAGGACACAAGCCACAGACACCAACTCTTCCTCATAGAAATGGGCAACGGGGTCGCAAGACGGATAGTAAATACACTCCTGGAAATGGAAAAAAGAACACATCGACACCGGTGTGTCAGACCCACCATACTTGCTCCGGACACTGCGAGAGGGCTGTACAAGCAATGATCACACGCACGGCACAGCGGACACACCAGGAACCGCGGTGTTGGCCGTCGAATGGCGCTAGCTGCGCAGCATTTGTGCACTGCCGCCGTCAGTGTCAGCCAGTTTGCCGTGGCATACGGAGCTCCATCGCAGTCTTTAACACTGGTAGCGTGCAGTTGACGGACTTTGAGCGAGGGCGTATAGTGGGCATGCGGGAGGCCGGGTGGACGTACCGCCGAATTGCTCAACACGTGGGGCGTGAGGTCTCCACAGCACATCGATGTTGTCGCCAGTGGTCGGCGGAAGGTGCACGTGCCCGTCGACCTGGGACCGGACCGCAGCGACGCACGGATGCACGCCAAGACCGTAGGATCCGACGCAGTGCCGTAGGGGACCGCACCGCCACTTCCCAGCAAATTAGGGACACTGTTGCTCTTGGGGTATCGGCGAGGACCATTCGCAACCGTCTCCAAGAAGCTGGGCTACGGTCCCGCACACCGTTAGGCCGTCTTCCGCTCACGCCCCAACATCGTGCAGCCCGCCTCCAGTGGTGTCGCGACAGGCGTGAATGGAGGGACGAATGGAGACGTGTCGTCTTCAGCGATGAGAGTCGCTTCTGCCTTGGTGCCAATGATGGTCGTATGCGTGTTTGGCGCCGTGCAGGTGAGCGCCACAATCAGGACTGCATACGACCGAGGCACACAGGGCCAACACCCGGCATCATGGTGTGGGGAGCGATCTCCTACACTGGCCGTACACCACTGGTGATCGTCGAGGGAACACTGAATAGTGCACGGTACATCCAAACCGTCATCGAACCCATCGTTCTACCATTCCTAGACCGGCAAGGGAACTTGCTGTTCCAACAGGACAATGCACGTCCGCATGTATCCCGTGCCACCCAACGTGCTCTAGAAGGTGTAAGTCAACTACCCTGGCCAGCAAGATCTCCGGATCTGTCCCCCATTGAGCATGTTTGGGACTGGATGAAGCGTCGTCTCACGCGGTCTGCACGTCCAGCACGAACGCTGGTCCAACTGAGGCGCCAGGTGGAAATGGCATGGCAAGCCGTTCCACAGGACTACATCCAGCATCTCTACGATCGTCTCCATGGGGGAATAGCAGCCTGCATTGCTGCGAAAGGTGGATATACACTGTACTAGTGCCGACATTGTGCATGCTCTGTTGCCTGTGTCTATGTGCCTGTGGTTCTGTCAGTGTGATCATGTGATGTATCTGACCCCAGGAATGTGTCAATAAAGTTTCCCCTTCCTGGGACAATGAATTCACGGTGTTCTTATTTCAATTTCCAGGAGTGTATTACCTTGAGCTAACTTAATGGCGCCACGGCTCAAATACATTGCTCTTGCGACTCCCATCTGCAACTTATTCTATGGTCCGTTGTTTCGTAACGGCCTTGCTCTCTCTGGTCCGGCTCTGCCTCACCCATACCTTCACCGTGAAACGCTCTCTTGTTTCCCCAGTCCTGTGCAACAATGGCCTTTCATTGCGCTGCACAAATGGTTGTAGAGCTACATTTTCCAACCTCTGTGCACTAGCGTACTCCCTCCTCTGTCTCGCTTGCCCCTCGTGTCGCCTAACGACATTAAGATATCGAGGAACTGTTCCTCCTCAGTTTCACAACGAGTGCACCCTGTACGTGAGCTGTGAAGTGTGTTCGCTCTGCACTACACCATCTCCATCTGTCGTTTTGTTATCCAACTAATCTGCCAGCACGATAAAACGGCGCTCCTGCTTCACATACTGCCCCCTATATGCAGAGTGTAATGGGCGTACATGCAGATTTTTCGAATGTGATACCATATTAATATGTACACACATCAGTTTGTTTGTTATTTTTTCCCCCTGTGTAGAGCAGTCCCTTCTTGGAAACACTTTACATACTTTGCGACCTGATGTTCTGTACATCATCATATCTGCACCACTAAGAGGATTACGCCTGCAATACACACCAACCGTTCTGTGTCCACACAGCAGCACTTCAACACCTGACCTGTTGCCCAGGGGACAGTAAGCACTAATTGCTTGATCTTGCCACATGTATTTGGAGGAACTGTCCAAGATATAAACATATCTCTTATAATAGATATAATTATTAGTCTGCAAATGTCTTAAATACTGACTCAATCTTGTTCCGGAGTGGCCGAGCTGTTCTAGGCGCTACAGTCTGGAACCTCGCGACCGCTACGGTCGCAGGTTCGAATCCTACCTCGGGCGTGGATGTGTGTGATGTCCTTAGGTTAGTTAGGTTTAAGTAATTCTAAGTTCTAGGGGACTGATGATCTTAGAAGTTAAGTCCCATAGTGCTCAGTCCCATTTGAAGCCCAATCTTGTTCAGTACACTGTCCTCACTCACCAAAATAAATGTCTACACTTATACCCGTTACATCCTGTACGTTCACTTTCATACTTGCCTGTGCGGCCAGTTTCCAGAAACTCGATAGAAACTTAGTGCAGAAATCTTTGTAAACTGCTGCCCTCTCAAATCGTGGCATTCGACCAAGCAGTTTGCCCCTCATGACGTGTCTGCTGCACTGCAAGTAACATACTGCAATCTGCCTTTCCACTTATCACAGATGAACATCTAAATTCCATAGTTATGCCCTCGCGTGAACGCTACATGGTCGATCTAATCTAATAGTTGTATGTCTTTAAAACTGCCTAGTTATTTAGAAATTGATCGCCCAATATAAATTAATGTCATTCACTTTAAACTTTTAGCCAGACCCGCGACGCACTCCCTTCGTACCTACGTATCGCTCATTCGCTTCTCTTCAGCACATCGTATGTCAAAAGAGAGAATGTACGTCAAACATTTGGTAACAACGGACCAATGAATTATTCATGAAGAGATTCATTTCTGATGGGCAAGGAATAACGACTCTAGGATTCAAGTGAATTTTCGAGAGATATACAGCAAAAAGAGAAGATAACGCTGCAAGCAGTGCAATCGGCGAACTAAATTCTAAGAACGCTAAGACTGTTTTTAACACACAGCATTTTTACAGCTCAAGTGACTGGAAAAAGGAGTTGAGATGACGCGTGTGATTATCCATATCAAAGTACATTGTACAAGACTGACTTATTAAGTAACTTTTTAAGCGTAGCTAGCATGAAATCGCACGAAATAAAATTCAAAAATAAAATGGCGTTTGGTATTCGAAAACTGGTCACTTAACTAGCGGACTCTACTGGGCAAGAGTGAAATTAGATAGGTAAAAATTCGGTGCAGCCCACATTATGAGGATCTGAGGGGCAAGTTGGATACTAGAATCATTAAAACATTCATCTATTCAAGGCTAATTAGCAGAATGTTTGGTAGAAAATAGAGGTCACTGGCTAGAATGAGCGAGATTCGCCTAGGTTTGTTGTCGGAATCAACGACCAACAAATGCACGGTCTCAAAAATATAAAAATCGTTAACTGGTAGAAAATGTCCAGAGATGTATATGACCATTTTACTTAGGCATGAATGAGCTGTTTGGACAACTTTCTAAGAGCACACGTGCTCACAACACGACCCTGGACAGTAACCGAAAAAACTTTACCAATTTTCCAAAATTCTGAGGTCTTCATGAACCTTCATTCCATACCATGCCATTACCGTATGTGAGAGGAGAGGGGAACATCGACATCTACATATATACGCTGCAAGCCACTTTCTGGTTGGTGGTGTATGGTACATTTCTGTACCAGTGTCACTTACCCATTTCTCCTATTCCATTTGTGTACTGTTCGCAGAAAGAATGTTGACTGGTAAGCCTCCATGTGGGCTCGAATCTCGAATTTTATCTTCAAGATCTTTTTGCGAGGTTTACAAAGTAGGAAGTCATATTTTGGTTGGCTCTTGTAGGAACCTACCCTTTTCGGACTATGACAGTGGACCATTCTGTGATAAAGAACACCTGTCCCGCAGCGTCTGTCACTGGAGTTAACTGAGCATCTGTGTGACGCTTTCGTGTTTACTAAATGAATCTGTAACGAAATGTGCTGCTCTTCTTTCGATCTTTTCTATTGCTTCTATCAGTCCTGTATGGTATGGGTCCCAGACGGACGAGCAATATTCAAGAACTGGTCGAACGAGTATTTCGTAAGCTACTTCCTTTATGGATGGACTGCATTTTCTGAGGATTCTTCCAATGAATCTGTGCATCACTTGCCTTACCGGCGATTAATTTTGTGCGGTAGTTCCACCTCAAATCGCTTCGTATATATACTCCTAGATATAACGGAAGTTACCGCTCCCAGTGCATGTTTTGCAATCGTGTAGTCATACATTAATTAATATGTATTCGCACTATGTTACATTGATTTTGAGGGTCAGTTGCCACTCCCTGCACCAATAATCGATGCTCTTCGGGTTTTCCTGAGTTTCTAGCGTTGTGACTTCTCCGTATACAACAGCATCATCCACGAAAAGCCTGATAGAACTTACAACTTTATGTGTTGAGTCATTTACATATATTGTGAAAAGTAATGCTCCTATAACATTCCCAAAATTACATTTACGTCTTAAGAGGTCTCTCCGTTGAAAATGACATGCCGTGTTTTGTTTCCCAGATATTCTCCAATAGAGTCACACTATTGGTCTAATTCCATATTCTCATATTTTGTTGACAATTTGTGTATCTGCAGTCAGCAGAACGGTGCATCTGCGCTTTCTGACTGGTCAGTGTCCCTGATTGCACCTGACGCGGTCAAAAGGTTAGGTTGGCACTACGGGGATGTAAACTAATTGCTGTCAACAAGTTAAGGCACAAGTTTCTCTAAACTTTCATGAACTCACTGACCTGTTTGAGAATATACGCTGCACTGGGAACACAGCAGGCAATTTTACGTCGTGACCTGAGTTACAGGGACATTTCCTTGTTGTATTGCAGCCATCTACTGGTCGAGGACAGACCCTTGTTCGTATGTGACTTAATTGCCTACTACTTGTTTATTAAATAAAAAAATGTAAAGTAAAAACTTTCAACGTCTAGACCGCAATCGCAATTAAAGTTCGATAACTAGTTTGCTATAGCAACGGATACTAGTTACGACCATTAATTGTGATAGAAAAATTGCGATCTAGACATGAAAAGTTTTTACTATAAAATTCTTTTTATTTAATTAACCACATAAAGACCGCCGTCTGTCGCCTGCCCCCCACCCCGACCATGTCAGGTCAGGCTTCACTGACCTACTAGTCACATATAGCGTGTAAATGGATGACATCTTTTCATTATCCATGCTTGTTGCAACATCCACCTTTCTTAAAGTTACTCGTGTTTCCGTACTCGCTACTGTTTTATCACACACGGTTTTCTCCTCGCCCAGAGTATTGTTGACCTTATGGCGTTTGTCCTGTCGAGAGGTATGTGGGAGATAAAGTTAAAACTGTCTGTCTGTTCACACGCTCCCCACCCTGAACTTACTAAATTCTTTGGCTCATGCGAAGTGACGTAACGTTTAAATCCCCATAATATGTGAAGCGGTTTATTAAATTGCAATGGTAATACTTTGGTCCTGGGTTTTCATCCGACTGTGTTGTGTTCACTTTTCCCTTCGCGAATCTAAAGATCCTTGGAGATTCTAGCTTTTCTAGGGATAAATGTTTTTCACAATTTTACGAAAGTATTTTCGTATAAAATTATGTATAACACTAATTAACGATCATCATTTAGACTCACTGCTCTTGAATAACACACACAATATCTCCAAATACAATTCAGAAGAGCTGAATTTCTGTAACACATTTTAATTATATTTTTAACTTCAGAGTAAACGGGCTACGGGAGGGTTCAGAGAAGGAACAGGAAAGGCTCTTGGACGTGGTGAAGTCAACTTTCCTAGGCAAAATATCCACGAAAACCATGAACAGTTGTAGATGTCATTTCAATCTTTAAAAAAGGTATACAAAATGAATGCAATATTTGTCGTGGTATAACGTTAGCGGACGCAGCGTGTAAGACTTACGCCAAGATAATAAATCAACATCTACAAATTATTGCCCAAAATCTGTTATCTAAAGAACAAAATAGTTTCAGAAAAGCAAGATCCTGTATTTGTTATGTTTCAGACTTAAACAAATTATAGAAAATCAAAGAGAGTTCAACAGGGAAACACATGGCGCATTCATAGACTTAGAGAAAGCCTAGACCATGTGAGTAGGAAAATCTTACACAACATATTACACAGCAAATAATAAAGGTGATAGAAAGGCAATATAAAGGTACTAAAACAAGAACAAAGACTAACCACTCTGTATCGGAAGACATTCCGATAATCCAAGGGGTTCGACAAGGGTGTAGCTTATCAACTACACTTTTTTATACATATACATGGGCGATACGATTTAAAAACGGAAACAACTTGGTCTGGTCTTGAGATTATCACATAACATGTCTTTTAAAATAATCCTTTTCGCAGCCGACCTCGCAGTTGTACAGGATAGCGAGACTTCTCTACAAAGATCCATCTACAGACTGAACCAAATTTCTAAAGAATATAATACGAAAACATCCATTCCAAAAACAAAAATAATGGTTTTCAATGGTAGAAGACCGCTGAAAACTAAGACCATAATAGGAAACAAAACCGGTGAACAAATTAGGCACTTCAGTTACCTTGGTAATATTATAAGCTACCAGAGTGAACTCGATATTGACAACAAACTACAGAAATATCAGATGATATGCGGAACAATCAATAGAACATTGCGAAATAAAGTGAGAAAAAATACACAAAAATCAAGTTTAATAAGATAATGGCCACACCTACATTGCTCTGTGGAAGGGAAACCTTGACGCCTACTGAAAAGCAAGAATGTAGAATCCAAGCGGCAGAAATGAAATTCCTAAGAGTAGTTAAGGCTTGCACAAGATTAGACTAATAATCGAAGAAATAAGAGCAGGGCTTGTACTATACGATATAAATGAGCAGATTAATCGACAAATCAGGCTAGCCCTTCCCGCCGGAGGTTCGAATCATCCCTTGGGCATGATTGTGTGTGTTGTTCTTAGCGTAAGTTAGTTTAAGTAGTGTGTGAGTCTAGGGACCGATGACCTCTGCAGTTTGGACCCTTAGGAGTTCACAAACATTTGAACATTTGCAATCTGGCTAGAACATCTACAAAGAAAGCCAGATTCAAGACTGACAAAACAACCCTTAAATTTTAAACCCTGATTTACCAGATACGTAGGAAGACCAACAAAAAGATGGATGAATACTTATGAGACGGAACAGGCCTTTGGCCCAGACGATGACGATAGAAGAAGAATTTTGTACAACACAGGTACTACGCCATATGCTCCCCGACTATCCTTAGTTATTTCAGTTAATATTATAATAACCTTGACCTGGTGCAACATATGACATTATGTGAGCAAGTTACGCAGCGCAAAGACTGACCAGAACAACAGTTTCTTTTCCTTTAATTTCTTGACAGCACCATTGGCGTCTTGTTCACCTGGCTGGGTACTATATCTCGGCGGGCACTTACGGATACTGTATGACGTCGCAATAATACCTTTTTCTTTACACAAATTAACATATTATAATCCTCATACTTGTAGCTTCATCCAACGACTCAGCAACGTTTTTCAGTACATTATCCTGTCTTAATTATTTATAAGACGAATAAAATTAACGCACTGACGGTCGTCATATGTGAACTGTTACAACCTTCACCCGTATCTTCTCAATTTCCGTACTCAATTAACGCCTGACTTCTGCGATCTAACAATATTTTCATTGTAGAGTTTCAGTTCAGCTTCTAGCCTAGCTAGTTGTGTCTAATTCTCCTGCCTCATCTGAGAGAATAGTTCCACGACCATTGCAATCACTTGTGTTATCTCGGCTAGCTGCGTCGTGGTGGTAGCTTTTCCTTGTTTTACTTCAGCTAAATAGCCCGTAGTTGTAGCATTTCTGTGTTTCAGTTCGGCAAACTGTTCTGCTGTGGTGGCACTGCCTTGTTTCGTGCCGGCCGTAGTGACCGAGCGGTTCTAGAGCTTCAATCGGGAACCGCGAGACCAATACGGTCGCAGGTTTGAATCCTGCCTCGGGCATGGATGTGTGCGATGGCGTTAGGTTAGTTAGGTTTAAGTAGTTCTACGTTCTAGGGGACTGATGACCTCCGATGTTAAGTCCCATAGTGATCAGAGCCATTTGAGCCTTGTTTCGTTTTTTGTGATATTTCTTAACATCGCAGGTATATGATTCAATAGACTATGACGTTGTTCACCATCTTCAGATGCGCCCTCTCCTTTCACACTTTTCCCAACTTCGCACATTAAGTTTTCAATTTCCGTGTCCAACAACATTTCACATACCAGGTGAATAGAAACCGCTACCCTGGAACAAAAGTGCTCACAGGATCAAGTGATATAGACAAAATGACACCGGTGTTAGTGCTAGTAGTAGCATTCCAGAACCATAGAGATACAAACAAAATCACTAACATAGCAACGGACTTCACATTCTAAATACACTGTTACATCACAAGATGCAGTGGATGATGTGACAATAGATACTAAATACGCTGCATCTACATCTACTGCATACCGACCATTTACGACCCACACACACGCACACACACACACACACACACACACACACACACACACAAAACACGCGCGCGCAAACACTTAAGTATTTGCCTGACATCGCGTGTAGAAAGGTTAGCGTATTCCACAGATCTATGGTAGGTTAATTTTCCCTGTGTTGCGTCTAATTTGGAAGTCCTCACAGTGACAGTTAACAGAGGATGAAATAAAATCGAAGCTCCACGTTGGGCAACAAAATGTAGTAAACTGAAGCGAGAAATGATGAATAAAATCACCCACAACTGTGATTCAAAATGTGGAAGAAAAAAAATGGTTCAAATGGCACTGAGCACTATGGGACTTAACATCTGAGGTCACCAGTCCCCTAGATCTTAGAACTACTTAAACCTAACCAACCTAAGGACATCACACATATCCATGCCCGAGGCAGGATTCGAACCTGCGACCGTAGAAGTCGCGTGGTTCCGGACTGAAGCGTATAGAACCGCTCGGCCAAAACGGCTGGCCAATGTAGAAGACTGGGAGTCAAAAATGATAAATACAGTGAAACATGTCCATTTATTATTGTAGTCATTTTCAAATCAGCAATAGATATTAAATTTTATGTCCGATTTGTCTGGGTACAGATATGACTCAATAATTACACACGTAGCACGGGAACGAGTCGAGGGTGTGAGTGTTACATATTGATGTGTGTGGCTGACGGAACGTCGATGCGACATGTCGATTACTTCTCAAGGTGTTTGTAGCTGTGGGCAGTTAGCCAGTGGCTTCATCTTACGTGCTCTGCCGGTTTGGGGCGATACCTTGGGCAATTAAACTCGTCAGTCCCCCCGCTCTCTCGGCCTAATCCCTTCCGGCGGAGAGTGGTTTGGTGCTGACACGTTTTCACTGTCTTTGCACTCAGCAACCAACATCTGCAGTGATAACCTCGCAGAGGCAGTGTCAGCATGATATTTGGAAGAGGAAGTCAAGAAAAACGTTGCTGAGTCGCTGGGTGAAGCCACAAGTATGGGGATTATCATGTATTAATTTCTGTAAAAGTAAAATTACAGAAGGAATTATTGCGACGTCATATAGCAAATGGAAATGCCCGGGGAGATATCGTACCCGGCCAGGACTGCGTGTGCGGTGACCGCAGGTGAACAAGACGCCAATGGTGCTGTCCAGAATTTAAAAGAGAAAAAAACTGTTGCTCTAGTCAGTCTTTGCATCAGAAATCCATTCGACGTCGAATGGAATGTGAGTATGTCAGAAAGGAACGATAGACATCAGAATGAGTACAGGGGCCGGCTGCTGTGGCCGAGCGGTTCTAGGTGCTTCAGTCCGGAACCGCGCTGCTGCTAGGGTCGCAGGTTCGAATCCTGCCTCGGGCATGGATGTGTGTGATGTACTTAGATTAGTTAGGTCTAAGTAGTTCTAAGCCTAGGGGACTGATGACCTCAGATGTTTAGTCCCATAGTGCCTAGAGCCATTTGAACCATTATTGAGTGCAGTGATCCGACTTAAAGTCTGAAAACTAAGTCGACTATAGGCTGACATACCTCCCGAAGGCAAAGTTAGCAAGTTTTTTATGAAGCAGCATGAAAATAGCTTCTTCTAAAACACCTCTCTGTCCTTCTCTCACTTATCGACTGACATTATCTTCACTCACTGTCTGTCCGATTTCTCACTGCCCTTTCCATCTCGTCTCTTCTCTTCACTCACCTCTGTATGTCTACTTGGCTTATTCATCCAGTGCTGCCCTTGATTCGTGCTTTTGAATCTGTTCGTCCACTCTGTCCGCAAAAGAGCGGAATTTCCCGTTGTATTGTCTTTGAACCGTGAATTTACTTTCAAAACCTTTTCTTAAGAATTTACTTTATTTACTAGCGATTCATCAAGGACATTAACACATTCAATCACACTATGTGAGCGTGGAAGTAGTTGCCAGTGGATAACTGATGAAAACAAATTTCTTTCAACAAATGGAAATTTTATGCCGGCCGAGTGGCCAAGCGGTTCTAGGCGCTCCAGTCTGGAACCGCGCGACCGCTGCGGTCGCAGGTTCGAATCCTGCTTCGGGCATGGATGTGTGTGATGTCCTTAGGTTAGTTAGGTTTAAGTAGTTCTAAGTTCTAGTGGACAGATGACCTCAGAAGTTAAGTCCCATAGTGCTCAGAGCCATTTTGGATATTTTATTCCTAAAACCCCTTCTTTTAAACCAGATTTAAAATTATAATCAGAAAGCATCCTCAAAATATCAATTTACAATTTTATTCAGAGGCAGAAAGAACAAATATTGACAATATGAGCTTTCGGACTGAGAACCTTGCTGCTGCCTTTTCACACGGCCGTAGTCACGACCGCTCACAACAACCTCTGAAAGACTACACTGGTGCAAATCTGCAACATACCAGATCACTTTAAACTAAAAATTTTACCAACTCACACAAGCACATAAACTATGCACCCCGTAGGAGGGATGGAAATGGTACAAAACACCTAACATTAAAAAAATTAACTTGCCACCGAAGGTGCAACTTGATTTTAAAAAAATAAAAAACTCTTACGATGGAAGGGTGGCAACTTTATATACTAAAATGACCGTTTAAATAAAAACCCGTGAAATGCAGACTTACCTAAAATGTACAACATGCTCTACATTACACATATACCGCCTCTCAAGATGATAGGCAAGATAAAATCATATTTCAGGAATTCGACCGTTACACTTCAAGTAATAAAATCGTTCACACCGAATCCGACAAACATGACAGAGACAGCTATTAACGTACGGCAGACCGACAGACAGACACTAACTGCCTAACAAATGCGGGCGAGAGACAGACGAGCAAGCTGGGGCGAGGGACTAACCAAGAAAACAAGTAGAATTTAACAAGTAAATGAAACAACATATCACGAATCACTTAACTTCTAATAAACTGCGCTGTCTTGTGAAGACCTGGCGCAGCACCCCCAAAACATGCTCCCGAACCGTCCGCTGCCAGCCGCTTCAACGGACGCAGGAAGGCGCGCCGATCTCCCGTCTCACGGCGTCGCAGCTCGCGCTGGCCAGACCGATGTCGTGGGTTGACTCCTGTTGCTCTCGTGTCGGTCGCGAAGCCACTACCCCTCGCTATACGGCGCTGCCCACTGGACTGACGTGGCGACCTCACATGCGCCGACGCTCAAGACGGACAAGTCATCTCGTGTCCCAGTGCGCGACCGACCAACCGATCGATCCAACTGCCAATGACCATTGCCTGAACAACTCGAGCAAACTGGCGGCCTAACACGTACTAGCACTCCGGACGACAGACAGACACTGACTGCCCCACACTGACCCGGTTGACCAACTGACCAGACTCGCCCAGACTGCACCGACTCAGACTGACAAACTGCTGAGCTAATTGCGCCCCTTACATGCACGTGAACAGGCAACCTATCCACTTTCCCACCAGAGGGAGACACCAAAGCTGCGATTGCCACAGCGGTGCCACCGCCAGGAGCGGAGGGCGACTGCTTCACACTACACGCTGCGGCGCGAACAGCAATTTTTACCACGGCTCAGACTTTGTCATTGACGGACTCAGTTTGCAGCCTTGCCCAATTGCCGACCGACATTGTGTAGTCACCCAGTCCAGTTTTACTGAGTGTCCGAAAATTACCGGTATTGTGCTTGGTGGCTTATAACCCGGAGACGAACATGTCACTGTCAGATGTTCATCGCAGCACAATCCAGCACTGGCTGCTGTGTCCTAGTGGACTGTACACTGCTAGAAATGGCTTCAAGTGTTTCTCTGCGTGACTACACGGCAGCTTCGTCGGAAAAGAAGTCTTTGGAACGTCGTATCTAGTAGAAGAGACACACTCTTCCTTGAGACTAACAAAGAGAGAACCTGCTGCCTCGTAGTTGATCGGGTTAGTTCTCCAAACACTAACAGAAGAAAATGTTCAAATGGCTCTGAGCACTATGGGACTTAACTACTGTGGTCATCAGTCCCCTAGAACTTAGAACTACTTAAACCTAACTAACCTAAGGACATCACACACATCCACGCCCGAGGCAGGATTCGAACCTGCGACCGTAGCAGTCGCGCGGTTCCGGACTGCGCGCCTAGAACCGCTAGACCACCGCGGCCGGCCACTAACAGAAGGAAACCTTGACAGAAATCACCAGTTCTCCGGCAGATATGGGACTTAAAGCTGGCAACCCGCTCCATAAAAATACGTCTGTTGCAAAACTTCAACAAAGGAAGGCGGGTTTCATTAATGAAGATGCACTTGTCACAGGAATGGCTGACGGTAATAGACAAACAAATAGGGAGACGAAAAAAAGGAAAGAAAATGTGTAAGTCGGAGCATTAACCAAATTTATGTATTGGGACCTGGACTGTGAGGTCTATGTACCGCCCAGGAGCCTTGAGATTGCTGCTGGATCAAACAACGAAACTGAAACAGAAAATCATAGCACAGCAGTGAGAGGAAGCACGAGTCTGGCACTAAAACATTTGGTAAGGTGGACTCAGTGTGGGATTTTAGAAGAGACAGGAGTTATATATTGTGCATAAGTTCGTAGTGTTTTTCTCTAATTTTATAATAAACACAACACAGACGCATAAGAGACCTTAGTCACCAATAATTCATTCTCATTCACTATTTACAACAGACGGCCTCCGCGGGGATAACTTCTCGATTCCGCGAGTGCAGAAATCACGTGATTGTTTTGAGATGTAGGACTCGTCGAGACATGTTCAGAAAATCATTTTCATCCAGAAGAGAATGTCTTGAAGGTTGTTCGATAGAGAGCGGGCAACCTGAAAATCTGAAGGTGCAAGATATGGTGAATATGATGGGTGCAGAATGATTTCCGCGCCGCTGTGGCCTTGCGGTTCTAGGCGCTTCAGTCCGGAACCGCGAGACTGCTACAGTCGCATGTTCGAAACCTGCCTCGGGCATGGATGTGTGTAATGTCCTTAGGTTAGTTAGGTTTAAGTAGTTCTAAGTTCTAGGGGACTGATGGCCTCAGATGTTAAGTCCCATAGTGCTCAGAGCCATTTTTAGAATGATTTCGTAACCCAGCTCCTGTGTAATGTTTTTTGCCAGTATATCAGAATGAGAAGAATGAGAGCCGATGTTATAATCGAGCAGCATCACTTCACGCAGTCTTCATTGTTCATATGGTTCAAATGGCTCTAAGCACTATGGGACTTAACATCTGAGGTCATCAGTCCCCTAGACTCATATCTACTTAAACCTAACTAACCCAAGGACATTACACATATCCATGCCCGAGGCAGGATCCGAACCTGCGACCGTAGCAGCAGCGCGGTTCCGGACTGAAGCGCCTATAAACGCACGGCCACAGCGGTCGGCTGGTCTTCCTGGTCGTTGTTCTTTGATTTAGAGCATGTGGTACCTGTACACACGATTATGAACTTGACCCATTACATGAAGCTGTCACACAGTAGTGGAATGCTCGCATTTGCGAGTTCTCGTGTACACTGATGTGGATCGTTGTGGATTAATGCGTTTAAACGATCTGCATCAAACCCCGAAGATCTTCCAGACAGTGGACAGCCAATAATGCCAAAAAGACCCTCGTTAAAACGAGAAAAATATTTTGTTGCCGTGGTCTGTCCAATGGCATTATCCTCATACACGGCGCAAATATTTCTTGCGCCTCCGCTGCTGTTGCTCCTTTAATGAACACAAACAGAAGAATATGTCGGAAATGTTCTGATTTCTCCAATTGGCACCCCACTTTCTAGCATCCACAACTCTACTCACTATCTCCAAATGAGAAAATGATAATATGTAAACTCAAATACATCTACATCTATATGGTTACTCTGCGATTCACACTTAAGTGCCTGGCAGAGGGTTCATCGAACCATCTTCGTACTACTTCTCTACCATTCCACTCTCGAATGGCGCGTGGGGAAAAGGAACAACTCAAATTTTCTCTTATTTTGTTATGGTGATCACATCTCCCTACGTAGGTGGGTGTCAACAAAATATTTTCGCATTCGGAGGAGGAAGTTGGTGATTGAAATTTCGTAAATAGATCTCGCAGCAAAGAAAACCGCCTTTTTTTCAGTGACTGCCACCCCAACTCGCGTATCATATCAGTGACACTCTCACCCCTATTGCGCGATAACACGAGCTGCCCTTCTTTGCACTTTTTCCAAGTCCTTCGTCAATCCTACCTGGTAAGGATCCCACAGAGCGCAGCAATATTCCAGCAGAGGACGGACAAATGTAATGTAGGCTGTCTCTTTAGTGGGTTTGTAGCATCTTCTAAGTGTTCTGCCAACAACGCGCAGTCTTTGTTTCGCCTTCCCCACAATATTGTCTATGTGGCCTTTCCAATTTAAGTTGCTCCTAATCGTAATTCCTAGGTATTTAGTCGAATTGACAGCCCTTAGATTTGTGTGATTTATCCAATACCCAAAATTTATCGGATTTCTTTTAGTACCCATTTGGATGACCCCGCACTTTTCTTTTTTTAGTGCCAATTCCCACTTTTCACACCATACAGAAATTCTCTTTAGATCATTTTGTATTTGGAATTGACCGTCTGATAATTTTACTAGACGGTAAATTACACCATCATCTGCAAACGGGGGGCTGCTCAGATTATCACCTAGATCATTTATGTAAATCAGGAACAGCAGAGGGCCTATGACACTACCTTGCGGAACGCCAGATATCACTTCTATTCTACTCGATGATTTACCGTCTATCACTACGAACTGTGATCTCTCTGAGAGGAAATCATTAATCTAGTCACACAACTGAGACGATACTCCATATGCACGCAATTTGATAAATAGTCGCTTGTGAGGAACGGTATCAAAAGCCTTCTGGAAATCTAGCAATATGGAATCGATCTGAGATCCCTTGTCGACAGCACTCATTACTTCATGAGAATAAAGAGTTAGCTGTGTTGCAAAAGAGTGATAGTTTCTGAATCCGTGTTGCTTATGTATCAATAAATCATTTTCGTCAAGGTGATTCATAATGTTCGACTACAGTATACGCTCCAAAATCCTACTGCAAATAAAGGTCAGTGATATGGGTCTCTCGCTTCCCGCGCCCGGGTTCCCGGGTTCGATTCCCGGCGGGGTCCGGGATTTTCTCTGTCTCGTGATGACTGGGTGTTGTGTGATGTCCTCAGGTTAGTTAGGTTTAAGTAGTTCTAAGTTCTAGGGGACTGATGACGATAGATGTTAAGTCCCATAGTGCTCAGAGCCATTTGAACCATTTTGATATGGGTCTGTAATTCAATGGGTTACTCCTATTTCCTTTCTTGAATATTGGTGTGACCTGTGCTACTTTCCAGTCTTTAGGAACAGACCTTTCGTCAAGTCAGCGGTTGTACAGGATTGCTAAGAAATGCGCTATTGTGTCTGCATACTCTGACAGGAACCTGACTGGTATACCATCTGGACCGGAAGACTTGCCTTTCTTAAGTGGTTTGAGTTGTTTCGCAACACCTAAGATATCTACTTTTATGTCCCTCATGCTAACAGCTGTTCTGGTTTCGAATTCTGGAATATTTATAGCAACAGTGAACTACGTATGAAAAATTACAATCGATAAATAAGCTCATAGCAATCTGAATACCAACACGCAAAACAAGAACTACGAGCTTATGCACCAACCTAATATTTTACAGTTGCAGTGAGAGGAAGCACGACTTTGGCACTGCGTCCGTCGTACCTCACCAACTAAACATTTACTAACGGGGTTTACACTTATCAGCCCAAGATTATCAACACTCAGTGTTAAGGGGAAATTCTTTGATTACACTATATCAACGCCTACGTAGCAACGATAGAATACAAGGAAGAGAAGAAAGATGTACTCTATGAATTTCTGCAAAGAACATACGATGGCTGTCCAGAACACGACGTTGAAATAACAGCTAGTGACCTAAATGCTCAAGGAGGGAAAGAAACAATCATTACACCAACAGCTGGATTTCACAACGAAAGTATCGTAAGCAATGCTAACGTAGCAAGACTCACGTTCTTTCCAGTCTCTAGATGTATAGTGGTGCTCCTTATTACGGCGCTACCACGTAAAGACATACACAAAAGACCGAGAAAATCAGCAGGTAGAAACATCATAAATCAAATTGACGGCGTTCTGATAGATGAAAGGTATAAATCAGATCTATTGTATATGAGAAGCCTTAGAGGCCCAAATATAGATCCGCATCATTTTCTGGTCTAGGCTGGAGTGAGGGCTGGGATCTCCAATTTAGTGCTCTTAACACGACCCAGTATGCCTAAATATGATACAAAAGCTTTACAGTCAGCTGAAAATAGTGACCAGTACACAGAGAGGATAGCACGGATACTTTAAACCGCTGGAAAAAGCTGGGACATCGAAGCCGAATGAGATAGAAACGAAAGAAAAGAATAGGATATATAAAAGAACAGCACGATCACAGTGTACAAGAATGATGGTGGAAGATTATAAGTAAAAAGGGACGTTCAAATGGCTCTGACCACTATGGGACTTAACATCTGAAGACATCAGTCCCCTAGAACTTAGAATTACTTAAACCTAACTAACATAACGACATCACACACATCCATGCCCGAGGCAGGATTCGAATCTGCGACCGTAGCGGTAACGCGGTTCCAGACTGAAGCGCCTAGAACCGCTCCAAGGAGGCTTAATTAAAAAGAAAAGACTAATATTAATGAATAAATGTAATAATTTTGCTAGCTGTGTGACCGGTTACGAAGTCTCGTAACCGGTTGGCCCACGCAATCTGACTGCATAAAATAAAAATAAAGAATGATAAGGAATTTCCATTAACACAATTGATTAATTAAGTCCCCTCCAACTATAAAAGCTACGAAACAACAAAGCACAAGAGTAACTGTTCTGTGTGTGGTAGTGTGACTCAACGTACATGTATCTGGCTCGGTTCTTTCTCAATAAGACAAAATATTTTAAACACCATTTACAATGAACTAAGTGAAAAACCGTAAATACTATAATTGCATGTAGAAACCAGAACTACGAGTATAATAAATAAACACGAGCCAGATGCTTTGTTGACTGTACCTGTGAGCAAGAGGGATTGTTATTAAAGGAAACTGTAATACCTTTTTACCTCATTTTATATTGACGAAAATATTCCATTACACCAGCATCATAAATCAAAAGCCCATCTCCTTTCTCAAATATATTCTGACAATTACATCTTCTTCCATCTATACATTACACCAACCGAACAGTACAACATTTCAGTCAACACTCAGATCGTCTACTCTCTCGCTCAACGGAACAACGAATGCTCTCGACATCCTCTGAACTACTACTGCGCCCATTGAGGTGGCGGAATAGTAATCTTTGGCGCAATCTCTGGCGCTGTGACTCAGTGCAGCCACCGGTCACCGGTCGGCCACACCGGCCGGCCAAAAGTGTCGTTGAAAAGAGGAGCCATCAAAGAAGAATGAGACAATGGGTGACAGCAAACATAGAAGAAATGGAGCTTATGGGGAGTAAGAACTTCTGCAGAAACTCTGCAGAGTAGTAGATCCAGTACGGAAACAGTTCGATGATAAAAGAAGCCTGATAAAGATGAAACTATCTAAATTTTAAGTGAGAGGAAGACGGTATGAAAGATGATGTCGACACG
Source organism: Schistocerca americana (assembly GCF_021461395.2). Lineage (NCBI taxonomy): Eukaryota > Metazoa > Arthropoda > Insecta > Orthoptera > Acrididae > Schistocerca > Schistocerca americana. Next base: position 436,451,401 of record NC_060124.1, on the reverse strand, counting down.
TTTACAAACTTCTCAAACTCAGAACAATAAGATCAAGACCGACAGAGGTTCACGGAGAAAACTACTGATAACATAGATCCACCAAATCTACAAAAATAAAAGTCGCCGTAAAGAAACTGAAAACCAACAGTGCAGCGGGTACAGCCAGTATCCATAAAAGCTGCTTAAATACGAATGTAGCGAATATGAAAAGATCTTCTTAAATATGGTTACTTCAGTATCGTATGGGAAAAGGAGTAAAATGGATTCCAGTTAGAATGCAATAACTATAGAGGTAGTAATTATTTCGGGTGTAAAGCATTCTCCAGCGTATTATTCGACTGTCTTCTCCCAGAGAAACTGGATCATATCAATATGTCTTTCTCCCAGGAAAGTCTTCTGTAGCTCTCAGACCTATACTCTGTGACAAATCCTTAAGAAAATATAATTCAGCATTGGCACGCATCACCTCTTTAAAGACTTTGAAGCAGTATATGACAGTACAGAGAGCAATTATGTCATGCCCTGGCTGAATAGGGAAATCCCAGGAAATTGATAAGGCTAATGGGAATGACAATGAGCGAGACGGAAGTAGCATAATAACGGGAAGATATTATATAATAGATAGCGAATACTGAGTACAGCGAGAGGAGGTACTGACCTATCTTCTTTTTAATGCTGCCCTCGGGAATGTGATGAGAAATGCAAACTCTTCAGCCAGGGGACAATCTTCCATAAATCAGTGCATATACTGTTTATGTGGATGACACAAATATAATGACAAGAACTCGAAAGGCGATGGGCCTTGAACAGGCTAGCAGGAGTACAGGATTAAACATCATTCAGTGAAAACAAAATACTTGTTTGCCAGAAAGGCATGCAAGTTAAGCATGGCAGCCTCAGTACAGTGGGAAACTACAGCTTTGAGAGAACTGAGCAACTGAAGTAACTGGGATCAACAGTCACGTACTCGAACGACTATTTTTATGAAACCAAACAGAGACTAGCAGAAACCAATGGTCTATTTTGCTCCAGGAATAATTCTGCTCTAACAGTCTTCCTACTCATACCACCAAGCTACAAAACGCTTGTAAGAGCAGTGCTCACATATCCATTAGAAACTTGTACTTCACATCAAAATGATGGACACATTTTTACGAAATATTTTTCGGTGAATCATCGGCCCAATTCGTGGAACAGCAGTATGGGGGGAAAGAAAAATCATGAGTTGCACATAATTCACAAAGATTCACTTACCAAAAGAACAGTAAAATCATCCAGATTGAGGTGGGCTGGGCAATGCAAGCAATGCATTCGATGTGCTGCGAAGGTGTCCAGAAATGTCTTACAAGGAAATCCAGGAGGCCAGAGAGAGCGTGGTCGGCAGCGAATTATGCGATAGCATGAAGTCATTGAGAATCTACCGAAGATGGGTTATAGGAATTGGAGAAGTCTAGCAATGGACTGAGATAAATGGCAGAAAACTGTTCAAGAGGCAAAGCGTCAGCGCTCATAGTGAGCTGTAGAGCCACAAAAAAAGGTGTTTCTCTGCGTTCTTGCTACCAAGAAGGTAGAAACCCAACAACAAACCTGCTTCATTGTAATGAGAATGTCTGCTTTTCGCTCAGGTGTCCCCAGGCGTTTGAGACTTGGTGGGGTCCCTCTCCTGAGAGTCAGAGTTTTAAATGGGTCAACCTTTTCAGAGCGAAACTGAAATGAGCCAACCCTTTCAGAGCGAATTAAACACTCCACTGAACGATACCTGTCTAGTCCCTGGGAAAGTTTGATAAGCAGGTGGGGCCTATGTCCAGCCCATTCCCTGAGTGCCTGGCAGCGAAGAATTACTCTACCGAAGAAATCCAAGCAATTGAAACCAACATTCATACTTACGGTAGGACTCTGCGATGTAAATGACTCAACTTCGAGATTGTGATGTGTCCAGTACCGACTGTTATTGAAACACCCATTACACGCACACACATCCATGTCATAAACATTTCATTTACTGGAGTAAAAAATTTAATATAATATCTAAAGAACCGATTGCTTGATGTAAGTAAATAACATACAAACATGGGCAAGTCCTAAAACCCAACGTGGAAAAGAAGTGTATAACGTGACTGATTAAAAAACCGTATATCTAAGTCAAAAGACTATTAATTTCATGAATGATTGTAGTATTACGTATTGAAAATAGAAAACTTACTACGTGTGAAGGTAGCCGGATTTAATGAGGTTCATTGCGAATCCCTTTATGATAATGTGATGAAATGTGTTGATTGATATCAAGTTAAATAAGGGTTTGCGGTAGATGTCGCATACTATGCCTTTCCCTAACTGTATCGACTTCTTTTTCTTTCTTTCCCTCTCGCTCTTTAATTTTTTTTAATTGTGTTGCGTTCCTTTTTTAACAAAGTTGAACGTGACTTTTCAAGTTGTATAACCCTGAACCATCAACTCCTGTTACTGATATAAATACATATTGTGAGAAACAACATTTTAACTGCTCTCTTCCCTCGTTTGCATGAGGTACTGTGAAGGCGGTAAGATATCGTAGAAATGCGTCAGGTGATTGTACGGATATAAGTATTTTTCAGTAATTAACATGAGAGGCAAACGTCAAAACCCCACTCTGCAATCTCTGCTGTAAGCTGTTGCAACCCCTTTACTTGAGGCCGATGAAGGACGCCATCAACGACTACTGTAACAGAGTATTATCGAAAAATCTTTCACAAAACCCAAAGGCATTCTGGTCACATGTTAAGGCTGGTAGCAGAACCAAAGTTAGAGTCTAGATACTCATATGCGAAATGAGGACTGAAACTGAATGTATCACAGCAAATGCAGAAACGTTGAACTTCGTTTTCAAATGTACCTTTACAATGAAAAAACTAGAAGTATTGCCGCTATTTAATCATTGCACCACTACAAACAAGACAAAGGTGTTAGTGTCACTGTTGTTGAGAAACAACAGAAATAGAAAAGTTTGTACAAAGCTCCAGGACCCAATGGAATGTATCAGAGTCTGCGCCGTGTGGTGTAACGACGTATTAGGTTTTCGTTTGATATATGACCATGTGCAGACTTCGTCACCTACGTCAGTTACAACCCACTTCAAAAATGATTCATATTCTTTTTAAATTGTCATAGAATGGTTCTTGAACGAAACTGTAAAACATCAGTTGAGTCGTGTGCAGAGAATTACATCACTTGGGCCAATTGGTTTTCGTAACTTTTTCGAATTTAAATTTCGTTTGTTTCTCCTCAGAAAATTATATCGACACACGTTATCTTGATCTAATCGATATCAGAATCACACATTAAATAAACTTTTTAGATTCAAAGTTTCGGCCAACGCTGTCTGAATCAATAATCTTGTCAAATATATTATTAATCCGTTCACATAACTCTTCATAAATAAATCTTCAAGACACGTGTTTCAACTTTAGTAGCATACACTATTTTATTAGCTTCCTACACATACAGATGTGAACTTGAGCGTTGACAGACAGTGACTAACTTTTCAGTAAGATCAAGCTCTATCTTTTTGTCATTGTTGTACAAAAAGAGTATAAAAATTCATTTTTAATTTTTTTAGAAACACGACGCAACAACTCGGTTCCAGGATCTTCTGTTGCTCCTTGGCTGTCGACCCGCGACGTATAGCGGCCAGCAATTTCCTCTCTGGTCGCGGCAACGAAGATGCTGTCCCCGTTCGTTGCGCCGATCTCTCCGTACATGAAACACATAAAAAAATAAAAAACTTTTAGATAATTCACATCTATTATAAATAATAAGAAAACACATAAACAAAACTAAATTAAACTTATAGTCACCTGCAAACTGGGCTGACTTTGGTGGATGGGTGACGCTTAATTTCGTCCCACTACATACCCCACCCACAAGCTCAGTTTGTCAGGTTTTAACCGAAATTAAAACTTTTCAATATACAATATTTAACTGTTAATACATTTTTCTCACATTTTACGTAACCTAGAGCCCTTGCTCTTAGATAGATTTAATCCTTTTAATACGATATTGTTGTGACTATTTGTCATTTACTCTTAATTGTGCTCTTATGGTAATTCGTAACCGAATATAGGGAGATTGCTCCTCTTCAGTTAATAGTTGCTAATAAATACTAATTTAGTACGTTCTTTAACGTTGTACATTAGGACAGAGCATTCAAATTGTGATAGATTAGTTATAGTTTCATTTATTTACTAGAGTTATTCTTTCCAAGAATGTATATTACTAATAAGTTTCTCACAATAACTAATAGTACTATTTACTTTACGTCATCCTCTTCCCTGATGCCTTATTTATGCCTGAGGTCAAGAAGAAATCAAGCAAAACTTTCTTTGGAATCTCGGCACGGCTTTCTTTACCTTCGGACACCTTGTTGGGTAATGGCCATTTATTTAGGAGAAACAAGCGAGAGAGCCCCATTTGGTGTGTTCTATATTAACACTATTACAAACCTCTATTAAAGGCACTCTGCTATGTTCTCGTGAGCCATATAGCTCTGGACGCCCATGGTCCCTAAAACTATTAACCATCCCCTTTGGTTCCTACTATCCGAGTAAATTTAAAATAAGCAAAATTCCTTTAGACCTAAGAGCAAAATTTCCTCCATATAAATCCCCCTATTGGTTATCTTCCTCTTTTTAAGTACCAGTAGATTATTGTAGAACACTTGTTTAAGCTTTCTGTTCTATTCTTTAAAATAATACGTAACTATCACGAAAAACTTCACATGAATAAACTATGAACGCTCTTCCGTGTGTAACATATACTAAATATTAACTTATTTAGGAATGAAGGGTTTCATTTGATCAACACTATATAATCCTTTAATTACACCTGATGAAGGTTCCATAAGAAGTAATGCTTTGGGATGTACAATCTTATGTACAACATATGGACCTTCAAAGATCAAGAAGAATTTTCTACATTCCTTACCGATCTTAGAACTTTTAGGATGAGATCGTACTAACACAAGATCTCCTACCTGAAATGAGGGTTCTATAGCCTGTTAATTATAACTTTTAATTCTCCGTTCGGCATTTTTTACAATCTGTTCGCAAACTTTTTCGTCTGGGATACATTGTTGGATCTCATTTACTGGTGGCCAAGGTAAAGCAGCTAGTAAAGGCTCACCTATAATTCGTTTGCCTAAAATTTCTATAGGTGATAATCCCGTCGTTAGGTGAGGCATTAGTTTGGCCCACCGAGTATGTTTATGTGCACAATAAGTTCTACATAATCGTCCTAATTCTTTCATGACTCTTTCTACTAAATTACTTTGAGGGTGATATTTCGAAATTAAGATATGTTTGATTCCATATTGTCTTATCATATCTTGAAATCTTTGACTAATAAAGGCACTACCGTTGTCAGACGTAAGTCGTTTAGGAATGCCCCAGTTAACAAAGTAATTTCGGGTGAGGCAGCGTATAACGCTTGCTGTATTCGCTCGTTTCAAAGTATACAGTTTCACATGTTTGGACCAACATTCCATTACAACAAACACATATGTTAATCCTCCTGAACTCCGAGGCAGAGGGCCGAAAAAATCTAATGATAGTAGATCCCACAAACCTCGAGGAATTACAGCATATAATTTATAACGCTTAGATTTGTTATTAACTTTAACCTTTTGACAGGTTTCACAAGCCCTAATAATACTTCTCACAATACGTGACATATTTTTGAAATAATAATACTTCATTAGATGTTTAATACATTTATGAATTCCAAAATGCCCGTAACCTTCATGAATATAAGTAATTAACTCGTCCACAACAGTTTTCGGAATGCAGATTTTCCATCTCTGGTGTTCCCTCTGTGCTTTCCAATACAACAAGTCGTTAAAATATAACCACACACCCCGGGTGTTAACTGTTTCGTCCCCATTATTAAGGTTTTGTATAAGGTCCCTATATTGATCGTCATTTCTTTGATTGCATCTAACAGCAGTTACTATCCGTTTAACCTTACGTTCGTTCTCCTTAGTTAAAAGGAAATAAACATGATAATTTGTTCCTGGTTCTTCTGCAATATTAATATTCTCCATTCCTACGGGAAGCCTTGACAAAGCATCTGAAATTACATTCTGAGATCCTTTTATATACCTAATTTCGTACTGAAATTCTTGCAAGTATAATACCCAACGTAATAGCCTACAGTGAAGTAACCGGCAATTGTTCAAAAAGATTAAAGCCTGATGATCAGTATATACAATTGTTTTTCTTCCCATTAATAATCCTCTAAATCGTTGAAAACCCCATACCACTGCGAGAGCTTCCTTCTCGGATACAAAATAATTTCTTTCATGTTTATTTAAAGTTCGACTAGCGAATCCAATAGGCCGATATAATCCCTCTTCATTGGTCAGATCACCTTGGAATATTACACAAGACACACCATAATCAGAGGCATCCGTACACATACCAAAGTCCTGATCGAAATCTGGGTGGTATAACATTTTGGCTTTGGTTAACGCTCCTTTTATCTTATTAAAAACTTCCTCTTCCTTTTGTCCCCAGAGCCATACTGACTTCTCTTTCAATAAATCTAGTAATGTAGGATTAACAATATCCTGCCCTGGAAGAAATCTTCTCAGAAATCCTACCATTCCTAAGAATGATTTCAATTGTTTCCGATTTCTAGGACTCGGGCATCGAGCAATAGCTTCAATACGTGCTGGGTCTGGCCTAATACCTTTACTGTCCACTATATGCCCCAAAAATCTCACTTCCTCCTTTCCGAAGTAAGACTTAGATAATTTTAATGTAATTCCTCTGTCAATTAAACGGTTAAACAATTCCCGTAATATCGTTACGTGTTCTTCCCACGTTTTAGTAGCTACCAAAATATCATCTACATATAAAATAATCTTTTGTAACAATTGCTGACCCAAAGCAGAATCTAATGCCCTAATGAAAGTTGACACTGATATATTAAGTCCAAAAGGTAAAACTTGGAACTGATATGATCTGCCTTCAAAAAGAAAAGCCGTATATTGCCGTGAATCCGGGTGTAATGTTACTTGATGGTAGCCAGAGGTTAGACCCATTGTACTCATATAACGAGAACCAGCGATCTTAAGAAGTACGTCCTCCATAGGAATAGGTCTGTCTCTTTCCATCTCTATAATTTTATTTAATTCACGGGCATCCAGAACCAGTCGTACCCCACCAGTGGCTTTCTTAACTACCCACAACGGACTGTTAAAAGCGCTACATGATCGTTCGATAATGTTTTGTTCTAGCATCTTACTTATTTCTCTACTAGCCGATTCTTTGAATTGTACTGGAATGGGATAAGGTTTCTTAAAGAATGGTTTTTTATCTTTAATCTTAAGTTTACAAACGTAATCTTTAATTCTCCCCGGTTCATCTGAGAAGACGGCTCTAAATTCTAACATCAAAGATTCCAACTCTTCCTTTTCTTGCTCGGATAGACAATTCGTAGATAAACATTTTTCTTTCACTTCGGTTTCGATACTATTACTAGCCTGACATTGGTATACTGCATACCCAAGATCACTAAAATCTGTTAATAGATTCACGGTCGGTGCGTACTTAATCTGTAAGGATTCGTAGCAATTTTCAGGTACTTGACTATTAGAGAACCTCACTTTAAAAGTACATGCCTCCTTATGGATGATTAAGGAAGAATCTTTAAAATCTAATATAGCTTTATATTTACACAGCCAATCTATACCTAAAATTATGGCCACATTTAAGTTGGCTACGACGAGTACAGAGTGAGCAATTAATTGTTTAGCAATTTCAAAAGTTACATAAACTTCTTCAGTAATATTTTGACTTCTTTTACCAGTAACTCCTATAATTTTCACCCCAGTTACAGGTAAAGTCGGGAAATTCCAATATTTCCTTTTAAGCTGAAATAATTCTTTGGATAAAATACTTACTTCGCTACCCGAATCAACTATAATATTTACTTCGGTATCTTTAATATAACCTTTAATAACGGGTTTATAAGTTACATTCTCCCTTATCTGATTGTCTTCCTGAAGTAAATCTTGTTGCCAGTCACCGTCCTTTTGGTAGCTTAATGATAAATTGCAATTGGGTCTTGTATAATCTTGACCAATAGTTCCCTTTAGTTGACCCGTACTAAAGGACTTCACTAGTTTTCCGAACTTTCTATGATGACGTCACCTACCACTTGACCTTCATTAATTACTTGAGGATGATTTATCTCATGATCGTTATTGTATAATTTCCGCACTTTAGAGTTATTACCACGATTTTGTTGGCTCTCTTTATCTTTAGATTGACGTTTTATATAACAGAACCGGCTATGATTGTTGTTATTAGCTTTTCGTGGTTCTGAATTATTATTATTGTTTCGAGGATTGTCATTTCTACCAAATCTAAACTTCTCGTCTTCCCTTTCTCTATTAAGTATATCTAACTGCTCTAAATATCCTAACAATTCGCACGGCTGTGACCATTCTCTTTCTATCATTCTTTCCTTTACGTAATACGGTAACCTACTAATTAGGACTCGTATTAAATGACTTTCAATAATTGGTTCTTCAATTAATTTAGCACGGTTTAAATGCCATTCAAAATAATTCCTATAACCTCCCCACCGTTTAGAATATGGAGGAGGGTCTAACAACTCTAAAGTTAAGTGTTGTTGTTTTCCTCTTGACCAATAATTTTGTTTAAACTGCTTAACAAAATCATCCCAATCCCTGAATTCATTTCTATGCAGTACTGCCCATTCCGCAGCTTCTGCTTCTAAATGTCCTATTACAAATTGAATGCGTTTTTCATTACTCCATTTAGGAGATAATGATGTTTCAAAAGCTTTTATAAAGATTATAGGGTGAAGTTCGCCTCCTGGTTTGAATACAGGAAATCGACTTGCTACATTTGAATTTGTCGTTATGTCATCCAGACATTCTGCGAGAGAAATAGTCGGATTTTGTTTAGATTGCAGAGACGGAGTTGCATCGGATTGGCTTGCCGTGATTGCCTTATTCATATTGTTGTCGTCCGTGCTAGCAAATTCGATGCGACTGTTGTCTCTGATTATGTTATTACCTCTGATACCTGAAATGTTCTCGTTATTATCTAATTCCGATAACCGTTTAGTAATTTCCTGTATCCGCATTTCTGTATTGGATACGCGATTAGCTAATATCGATTCTTCACTGTGTTCACGATGTGAACGCTCTGTACCTTCGTCAATATTATTATCTTTGGCAGTCTCAAGATTACTGCATATTTCAGTAATTAAAAATTTCATGTTTTCGATTTCGGTATGGTCCTTTTCTACTTGATGAGTTAATGTCTCTAATTCTACATTATCTATTGAAGAAATCTCTACAGGTTTGGTAGAGACCTCTTTAATAGATTTCAATAATTCTCTGCGAACAGTTTCTGTTTGCATAGAAAATTCATCTCGTAACATATCGTTATTTTTCTGTATTTCATTTACAACTAAGATATTGACACTATCTAGTCTCTCGGTTAAGTCAGTGATATCGTTTCGCATGCGAGCTTTTTCCTCGCGCGATTCCTGGATATGTTCTTCTAACCTTTTACAATTATCAGCAATCTTATTACTAAGTCCTACTAGTTTTTCCTGCATTTCAACTTTAGAAGACTCTATTTTACCACTTAATTCTCGACTGGTTTCATTAAGATGTTCCTGTAACCTGTCTGTCGATTTTGTTAGCTCCCCTTTAAGTTCCTCTTTTAATCTAGCAGTAGATTCCTCGTTAGACTGTTTTAATTTAGCGGTAGATTCTTCGTTAGACTGTTTTAATTTAGCGATCGCCCTAAAAAGGGCTCTCATGCTCCTATCGGACATAGATTGCTCTTCGTCTGACATTTCACTTCCCGACATTATTGTAAAATATTAACTATTTACACACGCAGATTTGTAATCAACAATCCTGTAAAAGCACACTTCCTATGTACAACACTCCACTTCCAACTTGAAACAAACTCACCGGACACTAATATTGTAATTTGTAGTTCTCGATGATCAGTGTGCTGCTATGGGCTGCAGATGTAACAGCCGTCGATGCAGCCGCTGAGATGCTGCGACCCCGCTTCCGCAACCGGCAGGACGCTGAGTCGAACACTGGAAACGTCGCTGGCTGCAACCACGCCCGGCACCGCCGTAGACAGGCGAAGCCCTCAGCAACACCTCTAATACCAGCCGGAGGAACGCCCCGCAGCTGACGTACTGGGCCTATTAGTTTAGGGAGAAAAAAGGTTGTCGGGGTTTGCAGTGTTCAGCTGCTGCCCAACAGATGCGCCTTCTCGTGGAACCACTGCGAGACCGTACTGCTTGGCTGCGGCTCCGTCATATGCCCACACCCACGAAGTCGCCGCTGGCTGGTGAAGGCTCCACGAAACTCGCGTTGACTTCCGAAGGACTCTTGATGTTTTGTTTCGTACCTGTGTGCCTTAGTTGCACACAAGTCCTGTTTCTAAGGTCGCCACGGTGTGGTGTAACGACGTATTAGGTTTTCGTTTGATATATGACCATGTGCAGACTTCGTCACCTACGTCAGTTACAACCCACTTCAAAAATGATTCATATTCTTTTTAAATTGTCATAGAATGGTTCTTGAACGAAACTGTAAAACATCAGTTGAGTCGTGTGCAGAGAATTACATCACTTGGGCCAATTGGTTTTCGTAACTTTTTCGAATTTAAATTTCGTTTGTTTCTCCTCAGAAAATTATATCGACACACGTTATCTTGATCTAATCGATATCAGAATCACACATTAAATAAACTTTTTAGATTCAAAGTTTCGGCCAACGCTGTCTGAATCAATAATCTTGTCAAATATATTATTAATCCGTTCACATAACTCTTCATAAATAAATCTTCAAGACACGTGTTTCAACTTTAGTAGCATACACTATTTTATTAGCTTCCTACACATACAGATGTGAACTTGAGCGTTGACAGACAGTGACTAACTTTTCAATAAGATCAAGCTCTATCTTTTTGTCATTGTTGTACAAAAAGAGTATAAAAATTCATTTTTAATTTTTTTAGAAACACGACGCAACAACTCGGTTCCAGGATCTTCTGTTGCTCCTTGGCTGTCGACCCGCGACGTATAGCGGCCAGCAATTTCCTCTCTGGTCGCGGCAACGAAGATGCTGTCCCCGTTCGTTGCGCCGATCTCTCCGTACATGAAACACATAAAAAAATAAAAAACTTTTAGATAATTCACATCTATTATAAATAATAAGAAAACACATAAACAAAACTAAATTAAACTTATAGTCACCTGCAAACTGGGCTGACTTTGGTGGATGGGTGACGCTTAATTTCGTCCCACTACAGCCGACGTAACGCCTATGGACGTTTATTATGGCGAACGCCAAAGTACATCGTTTATCGATAGAAACCATGTGTACTGAATGAAATTTGAGATTACACCGAATATTTTTATACGGATCTCCAAATTGACACTATACATTTTGCAGCTTTCTGCAGCAAAAAATGTTCAAATGTGTGTGAAATCTTTATGGGACTTAACAGCTAACGTCATCAGTCCCCAAGCTTACACACTACTTAACTTAAATTATCCTAAGGACAAACACGCACATACATGCCCGAGGGAGGACTCGAACCTCCGCCGGGACCAGCCGCACAGTCCATGGCTGCAGCGCTTAAGACCGCTCGGCTAATCCCGCGTGGCTTTCTGCAGCAATTCAACGGTATCACATGTACATGAACGTTACTTGTAACCAGTTCGGACACCTACACGGATTTCAGTAACTTGAACCTTGACTGAAAATGAGACGTTTCCGTCGAAAATGAGACGTTTCGAACTTAGTGCAGTTAAACAGAGCATACATTTTTTAGGGTACCCTGTAAACTGCGTATCCGTGGAACACAGTTATGTGTCCAGTAGCCTAAAGTAAACAGGTCGCTTCCAACTCCAAGCAGGGTACCAGAAGCGATCCACTTAACCATCGTTCAATATCGTTGCCATCTATTTCTTGTATGGTCTTATCAAATATTCTGGACTCGAACCTAACGAGGAATCTTGAACAAAACAACATCCTTCATATAAACCAGCATGGACTCCGAATACATCGATCATGTAAATCCTGCTCTCACTTATTTCACATAATATTCTGGAAACCATGGGTCAACACGGTCAGAATTTCTTCACCTCCCAAAATCATTTGATTCAGTGTCACACTGACTCTTATTACTAAAATTACAATGATACGGGATTTCAAGAGAAGTTTGTGATTGGATTGAGATTTCTTGATAGCGGTAACGCAGCAAGTTACCTTGGATGAAGGGTCATTAACGGATGTAGAAGTAATTTCAGGCGTGCCCCAGCGCAGTTTGTTGGCACCCAGGCTGTTCTTGCTGTATATTAAACGCCTTGCAGGCTACATTAATAGTAATCTGAGAATTCTTGCAGTACTGTCTGAGAAAAAAACTGCTCAGATAGTTAGATCCTGATAAGATTTGGAGATGGTACAAAGAATTACTGCTAGCTTTAAGTGTTCAGGAATGTGAAAGCAAACGAGGCTTTGACGATCGAGTACTGGCGGTATAACTGTAACATCGAGTATAGAGGAAATACATACTCAGTTACGTGAGTTACGAGCTGTGGCTGGTAAAGCTCAGAGATGACAGTTCCATCAGCAGTCTTACCGGCAGGGGACAAGTAACCCGTTCAGGGACTCAGTAACAGTACTTGCAGTACTCAGTCTAGCCTCAAAACACTATGGATTACCGGGATACGACATGGACGAGACATAGGAACAAGAGAAAGTAGTTCAATGGGGCTTGGAAAGTTGCCACCTGGCACGTTAGGGGAATTACTTTCAAGGAAATGGAATGAGCCAAACATTTGAAAGAAAGGAAAGAGAATTTTCAGCAATTACGTAGAAAAGAAGAAAACATTTGGAACTAAATATGTAGGCGAATGTAATATGATCTACAGTCGAATAACACAGGAACAAAGAGCAAGTAAAGGTGTTGTCATCTACATTCATACATCGCGGGAAGATAAAATACTGGACTATGAATATGTAAAGGAACGCATTGCACTAGTAGGAATTAAAGGTCCAGAGGAATCAGAAGAATAATGCCAACTTATGTCCTAAAAGAAGGAAAAATTGACGAGCCCACTGTCTTTTACAAACAGTTACAAGTGATCTTAAACAGATACAATAAAAGACAAATTTATTTATGGGAGACCTCAATGCTACAATTGTAAATATACCGATTCCAAAAATAATAGTCTCATTTGGAGAAAACGTATGTAATGAAAACGGGAAAATACTGAGAGACTTTGCGACCTTTAATCACTTACAAATTAAGTTGCTTCAGGATGAAAGGCAATTACAAATTTACCTGGTGAACAAAAGTTTATAGATCTGTTATAGATTATATAATAATAAATGAGGGATTTACTGGACGGATTAGAGATACCGGAGTTTAACGAGGAGTGGGTATTGGATCAGATCCCTTCTTACTTGTGTCAATAATTGACGTCTATACAAAATGGAGAAAACCAACGAAACCCATTAAGGATCAAAAGGAAGAACAAGTTCGTTATGTTTACCTTATACAAGATAGCAGCGTAAGACATCCCTACAAAAAGCGGAAGACAAAAACATTAGCAAATTTAGAAACGGTAGAAGAATTTGGAAGAAGAATGGAAAAACGTAAAAACAACCGCATCGAACATAGCTAATGATGTTCTGGAAAGAAAAGGAAATATAGGAAACCCAGAGGACTAAGGATTTGGACACCAGAGAAGGAAACAGCAGTTACAAAAAAACAAGAATCTTTCAAGAAAAGTTTAATGAATAGAAAGAAAGGGAAATAATGCAAAATACATCACTCGGAAAGTGCACGCAGAATCATAGGAACGCTTTATTATCAATATAGAACATGATTTACATGACAGACAAACTTTCGCTTATAAAGACATGAAATCACTCAAAAGGCAACAAAATAATTGTATACGTGGTAGTAACATAGGGGAGAAGTAATGGATAAGTTATTATAAAAAATGTAGTCTGATGATACTTTAATTCTGACGTTGTCTGAACTGAATGACACAAAAAGCCAGGACGATACTGATATGAGAGGACTGAAGGAAGCTCTAAAAGCTACAAAAAGCAGCAAAGCCACTGGTTTAGTTGGTATTAATGTGGAGCTCTGGAAATATGGAGGTTTATTCTTCACATATTTCATCAATGTTGGAGAAATAAGAAGGCACCAAAAGACTGGCTGAGAAGCAAAACAAAATCTATCTTCAAAGGGCCACTAAAAGAAATGTAGTAACTATTGAGGAATAAGCTTATGAATTCAGCCTAAAAATTCTATCCCAAAACACTTAATGCAAGACTTAAAATATCATGGAGAAGCTAATATCTGAAGAACAATCAGGATTTCGAAAAGTACAATCAGCTATTTACAATGTTTTTACACTGCAACGAATTACAGAGAAGGGACGAGAGTTCAGTAGGAAAACCCATCTTGCTTGTTTTGGATTTTGAGAAAGCATTCGATAATGTGAATAGAGAAATGCTACAGAATATCATGGCTGAAGGAGGATCTCCATCTCACCTCGTAAATGGTATTAAGAATCTAATGAAGATAACCTTCAGATGGGAGTCTATAAATGACAGCAGATAGGCTTAGATTAAATCCTACCATTGTCGGTAGACACAAAGAAAGTGATGACATTTCAGGACAGACTACTAGTAAGATCTGAAACAGTCTTGAACAACAAAATCTTGGAGCAAATAAAACACTTTAAATATCTAGTATGCGACATCGCTTACGAATATAACAATGACGTGGATCAAAATTTAAATAAATTTACTTCGCGGAAAGTTTGCAGAATAAACGCAGGAAAGAAATCCAGCTGATGTTTTATAAAGCAACAGGAGTACCAAACCTTACTTATGAAAGTGAGGCACGGGCAACAACAAGACATAAAAAAGTAGAATACGGGCTCGGGAATGAGATTTCTAAGAAGAGTAGAAGGATGTTCAAGGGAACGCCGAAAAAGGGATGAAGATATAAGGATTGGTTTGGGAATGTATATCCTAAACGTATAAATAAATGAAAATAAGAGAAAATGGATGGAATATGTAGACCGTATGGGTGTTAAAAGATTTCGAGTAACAACTCTCAGTTATAAATGCACTGGAAGAAGAAATGTAGGAACAACACAAGAAAAGAACTTAAAGGCACATTTGCAGACTGAGCGTAGATATCTTGCAAAAACGTAGTATAAGGTTAGAATTTAAAACTAAGATATTAATTAGTATAAGCGGTTGTATCGATTGTGGATTGCAACGGCTGAAACATTAGAATAATTACGCAGTACAGTTGTCTTGCCAAGAGGACGTCACCTTTTTTATTCTTGAAGCCGTCCTAATCGGACGCATATTTCCTATCGTTGCAGATAATTATTCGGCACGCAGAAACAGAATTTATGTAAGTGTCTATGTAATTTAATTCGTATAAATTTTTGTGAATATAGTGATATTATTTAATCTTGTGTTTCATTTATGTTGCAGGCTATTGTTCCAATTAAACGGCGTCCTGGCATGGCCTAATGTTCCGTGTTACAAACTTTACAAAGGTTCAGCACGAACCAAAACATTGGAATGATTCGGTCTACGAAGTCTGATAAAGAAATATTTCAGAAAAATCACTCACGGTCAAATTTACAATGAACGGACCTTAAGCAAAAAGCCATTGTCAGGTGCCCAAAGTTTGTAAAAACTGATCATATGCTATTATCATTACCTATTATTATTTGTCTGTTCTCTGATATTACCAATCCAGACGATAAATCAAAAGTAGTACCGTAACATGCACTTTGTCTAATAAGTGAAGTGAAGAAGAAGACTGTAAAATCTTGCACCTCACCGAACGAAAACAATGTAGTATCTATAACTAAAACGTTAACGAGGCACAATTGGAATGATTCAACTCAAAAATAACTGGTTGTAACAGTTTTTAGCGATATGAAATGGAACGATCACATAGGGCCAGTAATAGGTAAAGCTTACAAAACAATAGTGGCCCATTCTAGAATAATGTCACAGCATGTGAAACCCCTAACGGATGGAAAAAAACATGGGAGCACACGAAGGGGAGCACACATGGTCACAGAGATGCTGAAGAAACTGAACTACCATACGCTTGAAGATAAATTCTAATTGTACCGGAAAAGCCTACTTAAAAATTTCAAAGAATAAGATTTAAATAATGACCCTACTGCAACGCCAAACGTACGACTCACACAGGGCTCGCGAGGACAATATTAGACTAATTAGAGCGCCCACAGTGGTATTCAAGCAATCATTCTTCCCGCATTTCATTAGTGAGTTGAACTTGAGGCAGACTGAATAACTGGTACAGCTGGAAGTACACTCTGCCACGCACTTCACAGTGGTTTGCAGAATATAGATGTAGATGCATTCCACAAAGGCTACGGACGGGTAAAACGCAAACACACAAATTATCACAAGGGTAAAGTTTGCAGTTCCACCGTCCACGTTGCTTGTCGGATAGTCACTGGACAAAACGTAAACAGTGACTTCCGGACTGGCTACAAAGTAATACGACTGTGCCGGCGGTAGCTCAGGCAGAGCAGTTCCCGCGGGGCGACCTATTGCGAACAGTTTGCGGAGCGCCAGCACGGTCCAAAACGAGCGCACAACTGACCGCACTTCCCCTTGTTTGCAGCTCCACCTGTACCGGTATCGACGCAGCGTGCCGTAACACGCGGGCTTTGCAGCGCTCCACCGCCGACAACTGAGATACGGGATGGCCAACACTCCAGACCGCGCTGAGCTAGTCCGCTCCAGGGCGACGCCGGCGGGGAATGAACACCGTCGCGTGAGAGACAGCCGTTTGCCAGCCTGTCTCGCTACGCCACTCCCACCCCACATCCATTCTCCTCTTTCCCTCTGCTCAGCCTCCTCCATCCATCGCACCTGTGAATACCTCTTCCTACCTGCTCAGACAATAGCGGGTCTGACAGAAAATCCCAGAAGTATTTATTTTTGAAAACATTATTAGAGAAATCATCGATCACAGTATAATAGTTGAATTTAATTATAACAGTCTAGAGCGGAAGACACCCTTATGAAAAAACGACCCGTTTCGATCATCTACATCTACATCTACGTTTATACTCCGCAAGCCACCCAACGGTGTGTGGCGGAGGGCACTTTACGTGCCACTGTCATTACCTCCTTTTTCTCTTCCAGTCGCGTATGGTTCGCGGGAAGAACGACTGCCGGAAAGCCTCCGTGCGCGCTCGAATCTCTCTAATTTTACATTCGTGATCTCCTCGGGAGGTATAATTAGGGGGAAGCAATATATTCGATACCTCATCCAGAAACGCACCCTCTCGAAACCTGGACAGTAAGCTACACCGCGATGCAGGACGCCTCTCTTACAGAGTCTGCCACTTCAGTTTGCTAAACATCTCCGTATCACGCTTACCAAATAACCCCGTGACGAAACGCGCCGCTCTTCTCTGGATCTTCTCTATCCCCTCCGTCAAGCCAATCTGGTACGGATCCCACACTGATGAGCAATACTCAAGTATAGGTCGAACGAGTGTTTTGTAAGCCACCTCCTTTGTTGATGGACTACATTCTCTAAGGACTCTCCCAATGAATCTCAACATGGCACCCGCCTTGCCAACAATTAATTTTATATGATCATTCCACTTCAAATCGTTCCGTACGCATACTCCCAGATATTTTACAGAAGTAAATGCTACCAGTGTTCGTTCCGCCATCATATAATCATAGAATAAAGGATCCTTCTTTCTATGTATTCGCAATACATTACGTTTGCCTACGTTAAGGGACAGTTGCCACTCCCTGCACCAAGTGCCTATCCGCTGCAGATCTTTCTGCATGTCGCTGCAATTTTCGAATGCTGCAACTTCTCTGTATACTACAGCACCATCCGCGAAAAGCCGCATGGAACTTCCGACACTATCTACTAGGTCTTTTATATATATTGTGAAAAGCAATGGTCCCATAACACTCCCCTGTGGCTCAGAAAAGGTTACTTTAACGTCTGTTGAGAACAACATTCTGTGTTATGTTTGCTAAAAGCTCTTCAATCCAGCCAGGCAGCTGGTCTGATATTTCGTATGCTCTTCCTTTGTTTATCAGGCGACAGTGCGGAACTGTATCGAACGCCTTCCGGAAGTCTAGGAAAATAGCATCCACTTGGGAACCTGTATCTAATATTTTCTGGGTCTCGTGAACAAATAAAGCGATTTGGGTCTCACACGATCGGTGTTTCCGGAATCCATGTTGATTCCCACAGAGTAGATTCTGGGTTTCCAGAAACGATCACCTTCATATTTACAACCACACTGATGGATAATTGCAGTGCGTGGAGCAGGAAGCGCTGAATGTCGATTCTCAAGTGCTCAAAAGTGTGTTGCCGTCCTCCATTCTACCGAAAAGATTCTGTTGGAGGATGCCTCTTTCCTTACCAAGTTCAGACCAGATGATAACACGTCGACTGCTGTTCAAGACTCAATAGCGTTCACCACCCCATTCAAATATCTTCAGAGACCGAGAGCGCCTCTTCGGGGTCACATGAGGAAGGACCTGTTCCGGAGCTCTGTACTACATCGTCGGTCTTCCCGGGCATCCCTGAGTCTGCAGCCTATTCTTCTGCTGATCAGACCCATACCGACGCAAGTCTGCCAATGGAACACGTGGTGGTGGTAAAAGACATAACGTCAGTTTTCGTTTCCTCTGATTCTCACTACCCGCACTACCGCCCACCTGTGGAGGAGTGGAGGGTATCCTCTGCGCCTGATACTGAATTTCCGCAGGATCCCTACACGTTGCCTCGTGCAGCAGCTGCTTTCCGTAAAGCCGCAATAAACTGTAAACAGCGTTTCTAACCTCAGCATGTGGCGTTGCAAAAATAAATACCTAAATAAATAAAAAGTAAGGAGGGTGGGAACGAGGATTCCAGCACTTTACATTCAGATTCATCCGTTGACTCTCCATGGACTGTGATACATGACGGTAAATGCCACTTGCAAGTAATAATCTCAATTTTTCTGGTAATAACTGGATGCAGGCCTATATCTTTCTTACTGTGAATGTGAACAGAATTAGTTTCTATCTTATACTAGCGGCGAGGTGAAAATTTATTTGCGGTTCAAGTGCCGATGTGATATTTTTGCAGGAAGTGTTATTTAATCATTTTTTTTATTCCCGGCTTTTTTACTTTCTATAATGTGGCTCCTGAACTATCTACTAGTAGGGCTATAACAGTCGCTACATATTATGTCATGGAATCAAAGAGCACCTGAATATACTGCTGGAGAATACTCTGCTACGCGGCTCATAGGATAGGCCACAAAGCATCAACTTTGGCTACAGGAAGGCTTGAATGAACAAGTTGTCGATCGACCATATCCCAGACGTGGTCGATGGGTTGCATGTCAGACAAACAGACAGGCCAGAGAAGCAGTGGCATCCATCGTTCTTCGAATAAAGTTTGCACATTCCTCGCTACATGCGGCTGGGCGATGGCCTGCTGAAATACGACATGAGAAACGGCCTGCAGGAGGGACAGTATCTCGGGCTGTAAGATCTCCATAATGTAGTGGTAACTGTTCAGATTGCCCTCAAGACGTGGGAGGTGAGGTGCTTGTTATAGACAATTGTCCCCCGGACCATCACTTTCGGCATTTGTTCGCAATGCCATTCAACAACGAAGTCTGCCGATTGCTTTACCCTGGCGGCATCGAATGCGTGTGCAGTCATCACTGTAGGATATGTTGAAGCGGGACTCATCCGAAAACACTGTATTTTGCCACTCAGTGAGCCAGTGTCGGCGTTCACGTGCCCGTTGCAGTCTGCAGTGTTGTTGCGTTCTGATCAATGAAAGCCGACGCAATGGCATGCGTGCCAGTAGTCCAGCCCACGCAGGATGTAGTCGAACCGTTGACGTAGACATGTCCAACCCTTTGCAGTGCTCCAGCATCTCACCACTCCTGTGGAAGAAGCAGTTCAGTCCGTTACAGCCAAGCGGACAAGAAGGAAGTCATCGCTCTGCGCTCTGTGTTAGTTTGTGAGGTCCAGTGCCCTGTCAGCACTGTGTACGGCCCTATTCTCTCCACTGTTTCTCAATACGTCTCACTATTAAAGCTGCGTACCCTCTACGAGCCGCTGTGTCTTTTTCCAAAGCTGTTTCACAGAGGAAGACTGCGCTGTAGTTTCTTCTCTAGATTGTCGCACAGATGACAAAATGGTAGATATCGAAATAGATGACAGAGGGATAGAAAAACAATTAAAATTGCTCAAAAGAGGAAAGGCCACTGGACCTGACGGGATATCAGTTCGATTTTACATAGATTACGCGAAGGAACTTGGCCCCCTTCTTGCAGAGCTGTACCGCAGGTCTCTAGAAGAGCATAGCATTCCAAAACATTGGAAAAGGGCACAGGTCATCCCCGTTCCCAAGAAGGGACGTCAAACAGATGTGCAGAACTATAGACCTATATCTCTAACGTCGATCAGTTGAAGAATTTTGGAACACATATTATGTTCCTGTATAATGACTTCTCTGGAGACTAGAATTCTACTCTGTAAGAATCAGCATGGGTTTCGGAAAAGACGATCGCGTGAAACCCAGCTCGCGCTATTCCTCCACGAGACTCAGAGGGCCATAGACATGGGTTCCCAGGTAGATGCTGTGTCTCTTGACTTCCGCAAGGCGTTTGATACAGTTCCGGACAGTCGTTTAATGAACAAAGTAAGAGCATATGGACTATCAGACCAATTGTATGATTGGATTGAAGAGTTCCTAGATAACAGAACGCAGCATGTCATTCTCAATGGAGAGAAGTCTTCCGAAGTAAGAGTGATTTCAGGTATACTGCAGGGGAGTATCGTAGGACCGTTGCTATTCACAATATATATAAATAACCTTGTGGATAACATCGGAAGTTCACTGAGGCATTTTGCGGATGATGCTGTAGTATATCGAGAGGTTGTAACAATGGAAAATTGTACTGAAATGCAGGAGGATCTGCAACGAATTGATGCATGGTGCAGGGAATGGCAATTGAATCTCAATGTAGACAAGTCTAACGTGCTGCGAATATATAGAAACAAATATCCTTTATCATTTAACTACAATATAGCAGGCCAGCAACTGGAAACAGTTGATTCCATAAATTATCTGGGAGTAGGCATTAGGAGTGATTTAAAATGGAATGACCATATAAAATTAATCGTTGGTAAAGCAGATGCCAGACTAAGATTCATTGGAAGATTCATAAGGAAATGCAGTCTGAAAACAAAGGAAGTAGGTTACAGTACACTTGTTCGCCCACTGCTTGAATACTGCTCACCGGTGTGGGATCCGTGCCAGATAGGGTTCACAGAAGAGAGAGAGAAGATCCAACGGAGAGCAGCACGCTTCGTTACAGGATCATTTACTAATCGTGAAAGCGTTACGGAGATGATAGATAGACTCCAGTGGAAGACTCTGCAAGAGAGACGCTCAGTAGCTCGGTACGGGCTTTTGTTGAAGTTACGAGAACATACCTTCACCGAAGAGTCAAGCAGTATATTGCTCCCTCCTACGTATATCACGCAAAGAGACCATGAGGATAAAATCAGAGAGATTAGAGCCCACACAGAGCCATACCGACAATCTTTCTTTCCACGAACAATACGAGACTAGAATAGAAGGGAGAACCGATAGTGGTACTCAAGGCACCCTCCGCCACACACCGTCAGGGGGCTTGCGGAGTATGAATGTAGATGTAGATGTAGATGTAGACATGTCCGCCTCCCGGAGACCAATCATTCTACCCTATTCCCGCTCACTCACATGCCTACGTTCTAGCCTGTGATGTCGGCGAGGAATACTGGCACCTGGTTAAGTGAATTTTATGTTATAATCAGTTTTGTGGGAGCCGACATTTAATCAACAGACATTTGCTTTTCCGTTGGGGAGTACTATCATCCCTCTCGTCTGTTGAAAAGACGGCGCCATTGGTATACAGGAAAACAATGTCGTGTCACGTTAGTCTTCCTCTCCTCCGGAAGAGAGTCGCCTCATCTAGGATCATTCACAATCTGATACGAACCAACGAACACCTCGATCGTGTTGATCTTCGTCCGTCTGGCCTTTTCGATACATGTCATCTACCTGATACGTTACCACAAAGGTTTGTCTCTTGTGACCGAGAAGATTCGCGACAGTAGCTTTTCCTTACTCAAACAGCTTATGCTGCCTTCTCGGTCGAAATTGTTCTCTGTCCTGACTTTTCCATTTTCTCTCGGACGAAGACTAATACGATCGTATGGCTACTCAGACACTACGCCCACCATGTAGCCGAGTGTGACAAAGATCCTGTTGCACATGTTTATGGTGAACGCGCATTGGAAATGGCAGAGGCTTCCACGTTATCGTGCTTTATTTGCAAATATGTAGCACCTTGTGTTTAATTGTCAAGGTATTGGAGGGCTTTTGTGTTTTTTCCTCTTATTCTGGAGCTTTCTCTCACTGCCTTCTCCCTAAACAAAAAATTGTTTTCTTTCAGGTCCGGGGATTATGGAATTTGTGTCCATCAAGTTGCATTTAAAAAAAAAAAAGGGGAAACACTCTGGTACTATATGGGGTATATGGGGGACCAGCACAGAAATGGAGGGGCCGGTTCTAGCTGCTTCAGTCTGGAACCGCGAGACCGCTACGGTCGCAGGTTCGAATCCTGCCGCGAACATGGATGTGTGTGATGTTCTTAGGTTAGTTAGGTTTAAGTAGTTCTAAGTTCTAGGGGACTGATGACCTGAGAAATTAAGTCCCATAGTGCCCAGAGCCAGAGCCATAAGCGGAGGCATCGTGACCAGACCTCGGTATTTGATTCCTGCCCACCTTGTCTGCACCCAACCTGTAGCTCACTGTGTCCGTTCTTTCGTGTAATGAAAAATAAAGATATCACAAGAAATAAATGACATCACAGGAGAGCAGAAAATGACAAGATACGGCGGATCTATCAAAATTCATGGGTTAGTCCTTAACTAGTTGTCCACGCCTGTCTTTCAAGTTAAGCTTTTATACGCATGGTACTTTGAAACTGACTTCTGATAGATATGTTTTTAAGAATTTGAATTAGACATGTCTCGCATGAACAATGTAACGGAAAACATGTTATTGGGGCAAGATTTCGTTTGTGTTTTGCGCAGGGTGTGAGATATGTTTACAATTTGTCTGTTTCTATGATAAGAATCACCCCACTGATTGCGAGAACGCTCACGTAATTGATCAGTTACGATTACGCAATAACATACATTAGGCGAATTTTTGTACTACGTATCACAATGAATATAACTATTAACACATTTTAATGTATTTTTATTTGGTTATTAATCGCATCTCACGATGTTTTACCTCAAAAAATAGCAAAGAAAATTATTCCAATTATCAGAATATTATCGGGCGGACGGAAAGAAACGTCGTATGAAAAAATGACACGACAGAGAACCGAAGACGGACCAGTAGTTTGGGAGTATAATGCGTTGGCCTCTCGACCACCGACCTCGCTGTGCTAGACATACTGAATGATCAATACCCAAGCTACGGCATGAAAACAACGGAACGTTAATAACTCTAACATTAAAACTTCCTGGCAGATTAAAACTGTGTACCGAATCGAGACTCGAACTCGGGGCCTTTGCCTTTCATGGGCAAGCGCTCTACCAGCTGAGCTACCCAAGCACGACTCAGGGTCCGTCCTCACAGCTTTACTTCCGCCAGTACCTCGTCTCCTACCTTCCAAACTTTACAGAAGCTCTCCTGCCAACCAAGCAGGACTAGCACTCCTGAAACAAAGGATACTGCGGAGACATGGCTTAGCCACAGCCTAGGGGATATTTCCAGAATGAGATTTTCACTCTGCAGTGGAGTACGCATTGATGTGAAACTTCCTGGCAGATTAAAGTTGTGTGCCGAACCGAGACTCGAACTCAGGACCTTTGCCTTTCGCGGACAAGTGCTCTACCAACGGAGCTACCCAAGCACGCGAAAGGCAAGGATCCCGAGTTCGAGTCTCGATCCGGCACACAATTTTAATCTGCCCGGAAGTTTCACATCAGCGCACACTCCGCTGCAGAGTGAAAATCTCATTCTGTGAACTCTAACATTAACAACTATGGACCGCGTATAATACTTATAATTTTTTTTGTTTTTAGCCGCTATTTCGATGTATAGAACTGAAACTACAATTTTCCGTTATGAACTTCGACCTCAAGTTATTCAAGAACTAGAGATTGCCTAACAAAAAGCCGAAACACGTGTTTCTTTATTTTCAATGTCGGTTGTCCTCGCAAAATCTGATCAAACTCGGTGACCTTCATGTTGCATCCTCCACTTGTGAGCAGACAGTAACGAACGACTGGGGTGTTCTGGGGGAAGGGGGGGAGGGGGGAGGTGGGAGGGGGGGAGTGGGGAGGGGGTGGGAGGGTCAGCATTTGGAGGCATGTGTGGAGTGCCTGCGGGCAGCTCCTGACCTGAGCAGTGCATTCAGCGTGTCCGTTATTAATTGGTACGATGGTTGTGTAGGGTGACAAATACTGATATTCGCACAGTACTGCTATAATTGGATTGCGCTTTTCTTTTAATGTCATGGTTTGTGTTGCTCTTTAAAGATTCTCTCTGGCTGCAGTACATTTTATCGCATCCAAAGTGTTATTAATTTAAAATTTGGCAGACGTTATTGAAGCCCACTAGTTATTAGATGATCACAGTTTAATTTATCGGTTTTATGAAGTCAGTTTTAGATTCATTGTGTTCCTAAATCGTTACAGTTTTATGTGCAAGTTTTGTCTTGTAGGCTAAATAAAGCTGGTTAACGGTTGACCCAAATGCACTTCATCACAACCGAACGCAGTCTTCCACTCCCCAGCCTAACTAGCTGGTCTGTTAAGTGCTGGTAAATATTTTGTATAAGCTTTTAGGTCCGTGTAAAGAATTTAGGTCCGTGTAAAGAATTTAAAATAATATTACCGTCAATTTAGATCGTTAAAATGACTTCATTTACTGTCTCCACGATTGTAATTTCAGCCTTTCAGCCGTTTTATGAGGAGAAATTTCAAGTTTTAATATTCTCAAAATTGAAAAGTGTCACACATTGTAAAGATGACATGCAATTCACTGTCTAATACTTTTTGACATAAAAGTACGGTCTTGTTCTACTGGAATGTGGCTGAAAGGCTGAGAATTAAATCGTGTCGTTTTTAAGTAAAATAAAATTAAGTTACAGGCGATAGGGGAATTTTTTAAAATCTCTGTTATACTCATAGATTCAAAACCGTAATGAATACATGTATTACCTTCACATGTTTGCTGTTTACGATACCCAACCGTTTTAACCAAAACGCTGACAAGAGCTGTATTAGAGAGGCAGATATGCTGAATATATTAAGGAGATCAATGTAGATGAGTACCGACACTGTAGCTTTGCCTAAAAAAGAAATTTAAATCATATCTGCAGTCAGGTGTTAAATAAGCTTGTATGTCAAAACCTGCTACGAAAAGGACTTTGAGTGTTCCGCTGTCAAGGGCTATTTAGAAAATACAGGAGTGAGAAAGGGAAGTGCCTCTTCTTCTCTGGACTACTCTTTGTTTCTTCTCTGCAAAGAACGCGTGCCAACCGAGTGAGGTGTATCCAACGAGTTAAAATTTCATAGAGTGGCTGAGATACTAGTTACAGCGCTCCTAGCGGCAACCAACGCTAACTCGGCCGCCATGTTCTCCTTAGTCAAAACATTAGGAAAGCGTTACTGTTGTTTGTGTTGGAAGTGTGTCAGCTGTTGTGATATTACTGCAATATTTAACTTTTCTAGTTGACTTTTTTGTTACAAAATATAAAGTCAACATGCCTGCAGTGTGTTCAGCGTTCAACTGCACAAATCGCAGCGATGAAACAACAAATATTTCATATTATAAGTAAGTATATTAGTACCGAAATACGACACACGTTTTTTAATGTTTATTAAAGAGTC
Organism: Schistocerca americana; assembly: GCF_021461395.2. NCBI lineage: Eukaryota > Metazoa > Arthropoda > Insecta > Orthoptera > Acrididae > Schistocerca > Schistocerca americana. The sequence goes on along the minus strand of NC_060124.1, from coordinate 436,425,336 downwards.
ATTTGCATTGGAACTGTAATTATGCTTAATACAAATGCAGGAAGTAATTTATTTATCGTTGATTACAGATTTCCTTTAAAAGATAAGGAAATTACAAAAAGATGGGTTATAAATATGAAGCGAGAAAACTGGTTTCCTACTACAGCCAGTTACCTCTGTTCAGCTCATTTTGAAGAGAAGTATATGTACCACACAAACGTCCAGAGGCGCCTTTTGTCAAACCCAGTACCTACTATCTTTAACTTTCCACCACATTTACAAAAGCAAGATAAAGTATTACGACCACAACCCAGAAAGCGATCTTTCGACAATTTGCAAGATAGTGCTATTACAGTGACATCATTAGCACAAAGTAAGTCAATAATTTAATTTTACTCCGTGTTCTTATTACTTTGAATTACATACTTTCTATTATAATCTTATGGTGTAACTCTGTTATAAACTTATGATGTAACTACATTATTTCAGTGCCTGTCGGACCCACCTCTGTTTCTGCTGACCACAATTACTGTCTACCAAGTCCTAAGAAGTTGAAAACACAATATAACAGAGTACAAGCAGAGAATGTGCGACTAAAGAAGCGGATAAAGCAAATGAAGCAACTTAGTGTACGACACAAAAGAAGAATAGTGCAGTTACAGACTTTAGTTGCTGGTTTGAGAAGAAGGCTATGTAGTTCAGTTTCTGATATGTTAAACAGTGAACATGTAGTTGGTTTGTTGAAGGAGCTATTGGAACTTCAGTGCAGTGCTAAAGTATGCCATTATTCTCAGCAAATAAGGACATTTGCCCTGACCCAACACTTTTATTCTGCCAAGGCATACAGCTACTTACGAAAATTTGTGAAATTACCCCACCCAAGAACGCTTCGACTTTGTTATTGAATTACTATGCTTGTGTTAACTACTTGTAACACGTATTTCAAATAAATTCTCGTTCACAGTGTACTGGTTTTTGAGGCTTTGACTGTTTACTTTGAAATAGCGACAAAAATATCGCATTTCTGCGTCCGTTACTGTTTCTAATAGTTAACCACTGCATGTTTAGGCGTTTCACCGTAATATTCTGGTGGTACCTGCTCTAATTGCATTAACTTATGGACAACAAGTAACGTTATAGTGGATGGACAGACTTATTTGAGTTGTCTTGTAGTGTTGTCTATATCGAAAAGTTTAGCAATATTTCGACAAAAATATCCCTTTTTGCTGTCAGTGTACACTGAAATCACTGCTGTCTATTGCTTGTTTTAGAAAAAATAAAGCTAGTATGGGCTATTTCAAGTAAGTCAAACGCAGTTACAAGGGGGCGGGACACAGCAGACGAATGCCTTGACTAAAGAAAACATGGCAGCCAGAACTTCCAATTTGCTTCAAACATGGCGGACCTATAGCCACTCTATGAAATTTTAACTCGTTGGGTGTATCACATGAACTCAGTGCAAATCTCTCTGGTATCCACTTTCATTTTCGGTTCACGCGCGATACATTCGCACTGGTATGAGAAATATTTAATCGTTTTACGTTCGTGGCGTACCACTACACAGAGCCACAGTAAAGCAGCGAGTGTCTGTTAAGTGGGATGAATGTTAACTTTGAATGCGACCATTACAGACGTGCTGTGTTTTTGACTTGTGAGCTCCTCAACCTAGACGCTATTTAGAGCCCAGCTGTTTGTAAACGACTCTAATGGTACAGCTAGTGAATAAGGAAAAAAGATCACAGCGAAACAAAAGCCAGAAAATGCGGCAGCTTGCACTCGGAGGTAATTATTAACGCGGTGCGGGAGTGCAGTCAACACGAGAGCGCGCCTTTACGAAAACGCACCTGCATGAACTCACATTCCCTCCCCCCCCACCCTCTCTCACTCACTCTCTCTCTCTCTCTCTCTCTCTCTCTCTCTCTCTCTCTCAACACACGCACACACACACACACACACATACATACACACGAGCATAGAAGAGGCGCAAGATACGGTATTTCGATGAAGCCGCCTGCTCTCTTCCTCTGTGGCTTGCTGTTACATATTGTTGGCGTTAAGCGTGTGTATGAGTGTATGATGAAGAGAGAGAGAGAGAGAGAGAGAGAGAGAGAGAGAGACTGTTGACCGTTAGAATTTCAACACGAGGAAGGAGAGAAAATTGCTAAATTTTACTTTATTCTGTGTGCACAGTACTGTGGGCAGAAAGCGTGCTTAACTTTGTAGGAGACTTGCGGGTGTACAGTGTGTGGAATTTAGAACACAGTCGTGTCATCTCTGGAACAACTGCCGTAACCGTATTAGACATGGAGTCGAATTGAACTTGGATGACGTGACAGATGTGAGTACGTCGTGCCATGCTACTTTAATTCCAAGTCAGAATTCTTCAATCATACTAGTCGGCTAATAGCGGCGTACTACCATCTCGGCAACCCGTTACCAGATCTTTTAATTGTGTGGGAGATTTGGAGTACAGTGAAACACACTCTGTATTAATACAGGTCAGCACGTCACGAGTAGTAAATGTTCTTCCGTTGTCTTGTTGAAAGAGAGCATCGCGAAGACCATTTCTACAAACAAACACTATTCAGATACGATTTCTGATAGAGAAAGCAACTGAATAATCTTCTTTTACGTACAGAATGGCGATGAAGTTGCTCCGGACTGCCTTATGTGGTTCTGATGAAATGCTAGTCGTTTGTATATCCAAGCGTGTAGTACACTTCATATCAATTTGATGTTTGTTGCTTGTCACCATCACTTCATCATGGTATGGCAGAAGGATTGAGCATGATGGTTGCGGCATAAACCCCGATATACCAATTTCATCTCTATTCTCACATGTTAAAAGACCGGTTTTGACTTAGACTTAAGATTATAGGCAAGAGACTACGTCAGAAGCTCAGAATTTTATCTCAACTTTCCCTCCTTTTTCTACCAAAATGTACACAGTCTTGTAGCCGATATAGCACTTATAATGCGGTGACACATGATGGTACCTCATTCACTATGGTATCTTATGTTATTAGCAGCGTTATGACGCGCTCGACAATTTCATAGCGTCATAAGAAACAACACAGCACTGGATGTATCGAATAGTGTGGAGAACAATATTGGTTTCCACCACTAGTTTTTTGATAGTTAAAATGTATGCGGTTTCTGTTTATTATAAATATATATATGTGTGTGTGTGTGTGTGTGTGTGTGTGTGTGTGTGATGTGTGTGTGTGTGTGTGTGTGTTCCCATGCCTCCTCATACACCACTGGATCGATATCGGGCAAGTTTCATTGTCTGGATAGAAGTTCCGTACAGTTATATATATTAGCCATGGTGAAATTGTTGTTTTGAAGAGCGCGCCGCAGTGCGTTGTGTGAAGCAGTCGCCCTCCGTTTCTGACAGTGGCGCCGCTGTGGCAATCGCAGCTTTGGTGTCTCCCTCTGGTGGGAAAGGGGAATGGTTGCCTGTTCACGTGCATTTAAGGCTCGCTATGAGCTCGCCAGTTGGTCGCTATGGGTGAGTCTGGTGTCAGTCTGGGGTCAGTCTCTCGTCCCCAGCTTGCTAGCCTGTCTCTCGTCCGAATTTGTGGGCCAGTTAGTGTCCCTTTGTCGTCCGGAGTGTTAGTATGCCTTCCGTTCGAATCAATCTTTAAGGCCGGATAAATGAGTCTTTCCACTCCGCCAGTAAGAGAACTCAGCGAGTGTTCACCCGGTCAGGGCTTAGTTCCTGCATCTGAGTCTGCGCATTAGGTCGCCAGTCTGTTCGATTTGCTCACAAGGGAACCTCCCCATCACACCTCTCTCAGATTTAGTTATAAGTTGGCACAGTGGATAGGCCTTGAAAAACTGAACACAGATCAATCGAGAAAACAGGAAGAAGTTGTGTGGAACTATGAAAAAAATAAGAAAAATATACAAACTGAGTAGTCCATGTGCAAGATAGGCAATATCAAAGAGCATGTGATCTCAGGAGCGTCATGGTCCCATGGTTAGCGTGAGCAACTACGGAACGAGAGATCCTTGGTTCAAGTCTTCTCTCGAGTGATAAGTTTAATTTTTTATTTTCAGACAATTATTATTGTCCGTCCAATGCGATCGCTTTTTGGGAGTGATTAACACATCCACAAGAAAACCTAAATCGGGCAAGGTAGAAGAATCTTTTTACCCATTCGCCAAGTGTACAAGTTAGGTGGGTCGACAACATATTACTGTCATGCGACGCACATGCCGTCACCAGTGTCGTATAGAATATATCAGAATTGTTTTCCTGTGGAGGAATCGGTTGACCTATGACCTTGAGATCTAAGGTTTTCGGTTCCCATTGGAGAGGCACGTCCTTTCGTCTACTAATCGCACGGTTTTGCGGTGCGGTCGCAAAACACAGACACTAAACTTATTACAGTGAACAGAGACGTCACTGAACGAACGGACAGATCATAACTTTGCGAAAATAAAGAAAGTAAACTTTTCACTCGATGGAAAACTTGAACCAAGGACCTCTGGTTCCGCAGCTGCTCACGCTAACCACGGGACCACGGCGCTTCTGAGCTCAGACAATTCTTGATGTTGCCTATCTTTCGCGTGGACTACTCAGTTTGTATATATTGCTTATTTTTTCATAGTTCCGCACAACTTCTTCCTGTTTTCTCGATTGATCTGTGTTCAGTTTTTCAAGGCCTATCCACTGTGCCAACTCATAACTAAATCTGAGGGGGGTGCGATGGGGAGGTTGCCTTGTCAGGCAATGGTCATTGGCGGTTGGATCGATCAGCTGGTCGGTCGCGCACTGAGACGCAAGATGACTTGTCCGCCTTGAGCGTTGGCGCATGTGAGGTCGCCACGTGAGTCCAGTGGGCCGCGCGGTATAGCGAGGGGTGGTGGCTTCGCGGCCGACACGAGAGCAACAGGAGTCAACCCATGACATCGGTCTGGCGGGTGCGAACTGCGACGCCGTGAGACGGGAGATCGGCGCGCGTTCCCGCGTCCGTTGAAGCGGCTGGCAGCGGACGGTTCGGGAGAGCGATTTGGGGGTTCTGCACCAGGTATTCTTCAGAAATCTCTCAGAAACTTAAAATCTGGTTCCGATATCTCTGTTTTACCATTTTATAATCTATCTCAAATCTTACAGTGTCTTCCACGTACACGAAGTTTCTTAAACCAAGTGATAGCTATGGTTAAATTATGCTCTGCGCAAAACTGTACCAGTTGGCTACCTCTCTTATTCCTTTCCCCCAGACCACATTCACCTACTATTTTTCCTTCTCTTCGTCTTCCCACTGTCGAATTCCAGTCCCCATTCACAATTAAATATCGCTCCCTTAACTACAAGAATAGTTTCTTTTATGTCATCATACATTTCTTCAATATCTTCATCATCTATGGAGCTAGTTGGCGTATAAACATGTACTAATATGGTTGATGTTGGCTTTGTGTTTGTCTTGGCTGCAATAATGTTTCTACTGTCCTGTTCGTAGTAGCTTGCCGCATTCTATTTTCCTATTCATTATTTAACCTGCTCAAGAATTACCCGTGTTTGATTTTGTATTTATAACCCTGTTTTCACATGCCCAGAAGTTGTAAGTGGGCTGCTTCTGTGTTGGCAGCGCTGTGTAGCGCTTTGCATTGGATCTCTGACTGCGCTTTCTGTGTAAGAGACTCTGTGGCTGGTTGGACTCGTCGTTGGAAGTTAATCGCCAGTAGTGTTCGGCAGTTAGATGTTAGTCGCCAGCAGTGATTGGCAGTTGGAGGTGAACAGCCAGCAGTGATGGATGTTAGATGTGAGAAGTTAGCATTGACGAAGGGTAGAGTTCTGAAATGTTAGCGAAGGCTAACGATTTGGAAGTATCCGACTTGGAGATTGAAAATTATTCAAGGTTATATATCTTTGTACTGGATGTAAGTGACATTTATATTCATGTTTGAACTGGATGTGACATTATTAAGGTAAAAAATACATTATTAGGTTTGCAAAAAAATCTATCCTTTGCTGAGCACGTGCCTATTAGTAGTTAGTGGCTTTAGTAGTTAGAATCTTTTATTTTGCTGGCAGTATTGACGCTCGCTATATTGCAGTAGTTCGCGTAATGAGGATTTTTGTGAGATAAGTACTTAATGAAATGTATAGGTTATTGTTAAGATTTCTTTTTAGTCAGGGACATTCTTTTGAATTAATTATTGGAAGTCAGGCTGTAATTTCTTTGACCAGTCAGATTGCGTTGCGCTAGAATCCTGTGGGTCAGTGTCGACATGATAAGAAAAAGTAAAGAGAAAGTTGGCTCAGTACATTCAATTTTACTCAGCTGTTTCGCTATCAAACAACGTAGAAGTTTCATCCTCTCAGTCATTCAGCAATTTAGGTGCAGATACACACATGTAAATAAAGAAGTTTCAAAGTTCTGTTCCTCCTGCCACCGAACTTCACTAATTCCCACTATATCTAATTCAGCCGATCCATTATCGTTTTTCATTTTTCTAGCTTGCCTGTCTGCCTAAGGCACCTAACATTGCACGCTCCGAAGCGTTGGACACCAGTTTTGTTTCTTCTGATGAGGACATTCTCCTGAGTAGGCTTCGCCCGGAGACCTGAAAGGAGACTATTTTCCCTCCGTAATATTTTACTCAAGAGGATGTCATCATCATTTAAGTATAGAACAGAGCTACATGCCCTCGAAAAAAAATATTACTGTAGTCTCCTCTTCCTTTCAGATGTTCGCAGTACCAGCACAGCAAAGCCTCTTTGGTTGATGCTACAAGGCCAGATGAGTCAGTCATTCAGACTGTTCCCACTCCAACTACTAAAAAAGCTGCTGTCTCTCTTCAGGAACAAGTGTGACCGACATCTTAACAAATACCCCTCATTCTGGTTGCACTTACGGTGCGGCTATCTGTACCGCAGAGGCACCCCACCGATGGCAAGGTCCGTAGTTCATGGAGGGTGTAAGCGAATGCTATAAATTCAAAATAAAATAAGGAAATTTATTAAATTTTTATTAGAGAGCGGTAGTCTAAAATTTGATCCAAGGTACAACACTCTCCCCTAATAAACACATCAAAAAAGTTTTGCATCACCTCAGTTCCCAGAACTCCTGAGGAAAGACGTTGACTGTGGATATTGTGTCACAGACACAGTCCCTTTGATTCTTCAGAGATGTCACTAAACCCACCCAAAGATGTAAACAACAATGCATGAGCAGTGCCTATTAGACGGAGGGGGTCCGACAGCCGATTAGTTCCAGTCATTCCACCAGGAAGGAGGTACACGGCAAGTGTTGAAACTTCCTGCAGATTAAAACTATGTGCCGGACCGAGACTCGAAGTCGGTACCTTGGCCTTCCGCAGGCAAGTGCTCTACCATCTGGGCTACCCAAGCACGACTCACGCCCCGTCCTCACAGCTTTACTTCTGCCAGTACCTCGTCTCCTCCCTTCCAAACTTTACAGAAGTTCTCCTGCGAACCTTGCGGAACCAGCACTCCTGAAAGAACGGATATTGCGGAGACATGGCTTAGCCACAGCCTGGGGGATGTTTCCAGAATGAGATTTTCACTTTGCAGCGGAGTGTGCGCTGATATGAAATTTCCTGTCAGATTAAAAGTGTGTGCCGGACAGAGATTCGAACTCGGGACCTTTGCCTTTCTCGGGCAAGTGCTCTACAAAATGAGCTACCCAAGCACGACTCACGCCCCGTCCTCATAGCTTTACTTCTGCCAATACCTCGTCTCCTACCTTCCAAACTTCACAAAAGCTCTCCTGGCTCTGTAGCACCACCTCTGGAGGTCTCGCTGTATGGTGGTACAACATACAATGTATGCTTTTCATGACCAATAAAAAGGGCGGATATGGTTTTTACGTTCATTTCTATTCAAATTTTCTGTACAGTTTCCGGAACTCTCGGGACCGAGGTGACGCAAAACTTTTTTTTGATGTGTGTGTATATATCACAACAAAGACGTGATAGTTCAAAGGATGCAGTTGATATTAAACTTCTTCCAAATCGTCAAGAAACTATAATGGCCGTTAACCCAATAGCAGCAAGTACTTGGTCATCTGAACAACAAGTGACTGTGAGGGCTATCAACTATATTGGCCAACGTAAAATTTCTTTCCAAGAGGAGATGGGAGTGCTATTCTTTCCATGTAGAAAAATTGCTGATCCTTGAATTTTGCCCCGTGTATTCTATGACATTTCAGGAATGAAGCCGAATCCTGTTGATATCTTGCCACAATATTTCGGCTGGCAACCACTCAGCCATCTTCAGGTGTCCGCCGCTGAGGAGTGCTAGCCTTTTTTTCCCTTTATTGTTATTTCATCCCCTCACGCTCATTATGGGCGGGGGGATGACAGTTAGCTAATAGGACGAAGAATATTTACGATTTAAAAACACAGTTGTGATAAGGTGAAATTCTTCAGTTAAAAAGCACTGGAGCGCTGCACTTTCATTGAACATCTGAAGGACCTGCACAGGGTGAAAAAGTATTCTGGCTGGAAAGAATATGTTCCATAGATGTTCCGTGATGGGGAGGGGTGTAAGAAGGTAGGGGTCTGTTTCGCAGGGAAACAATGGAGATGAGAGGTAGAAGGCAAACAGAGAGTAGGAGTACAGACATCGGGAAGGACAGAGAGTTAGGAGGAGTAATGGTGTGTGGGAAGAGTAGTGGCACAGGAAGAAAGGGGTACGGGTGAGTGTAGAGAGAAAAAGAGAGAGGACCCCTCATGTGGAGTGGGATAGGTGGAGGAGGGTTAAAGTTGGTAGGAGGGATAAATATCAGGGGGGATCTGATTGTCTGGGAGAGGGAGTTGGTTGAAGTTGTGTTAGCATAGAATATGAAGTGTGTGGAGGTGCAGGGACGGAGGGAGGTGTTGGTAAAGGCGTGGTAGGATACCAGGGTTGGTGATCAGAGGGGAGGCAATGGAATTATTGGTGCCTAGTTTGTGGGCAGTATAGGAGACGTTAAGGTGTTCGATATAGTGAGGAGGGTGGAAATTTGATGGTAGAGTATCCAGATGGGGGGAAGGTTAACGAATGCGGAAAGTGAGACGGAATGCATGGCTTTAGAAGATCTGGAGGGGCTTGTATAAATTTTGGTGGGGCGGAGATCCATGCAATATTTGCATACCAAAGGTTGGATCGGATGAGACTGCTAGTTCTCGTTATCGGTTTTATAATAAAAAAACTGGCGCGGAGACGAATGTACTGGGTGATCAAAAAGTCAGTATAAATTGGAAAACTTAATAAACCACGGAATAATGTAGATAGAGAGGTAAAAATTGACACACATACTTGGAATGACATAGGGTTTTATTCGAACCAAAAAAAACTAAGTTCACAAAATGTCCGACGGATGGCGCTGGACAGCAAAACGTCAGTGACTGCGCATGACAATCGTGTATAAAAGGATCTGTAATGAGAGAGAGAATCAGATGCGCCAGCAGTCGCAGCTGTTGACGTTACCTGAAAAGGTGCTTTTAGTGAAGCTGTATTATCAGAATCGGGAATGTGCTAGTTCAGCGTTACGATCCTATCGCCATAGGAAGGGGATTCGAACGGGTAAAGGTCCGTTGACAAATGCAGCTGTGGCGAGAATGATTTAGAAGTTCGAAGCCACGGGTTGTTTAGACGATAGACCCCGTAGTGGCCGACCGAGCACAAGGCGTAATGCTACTGAGACGGTTCAGGAAGAAGTGGAGACTGTAGCGGGTTCGTCTGCGCACGGGGAAGTCAGCGCTCGTGCAGTCGCACGTCGCACCGGCATTCCATACACTACTGTTTGGTTGGCCCTTAGGCGTACCCTCCGATGCTATCGGTACAAAATCCATCGGCACCGCGATTTAGTGAAGCGGAGGGCATTTGCGTGTGGGGATTTCAAAAGATGGCGGAAGATGACGATTGGTTGAGTAAAGTGTTGTGGACCGACGAAGCGCCTTTCACGCTCCGAGGGTCTATCAACGCTCACAACTGCAGAATTTGGGCTACCGAAAATCCTAGAACTGTCGTGGAAACTCCATTGCAAGACGAGAAAGTCACGGAATGGGTTGTATTTACTACATCTACCGTTATCGGGCCTTTTTTCCTCGAGGATATGCGTGATTCTGGTTTTGTAACTGCTGCCGTGACGAGTGAGGGGTACGCCGATATGTTACAGAATCGCATCATCCCCAGCCTGGCTGATAAACACCTGCTGGAACGTACGATGTTTATGCAGGATGGCGCTCCGCCCCATATTGCTACACGCGTGAAAGATCTCTCGCGCACGTCGTTTGGTGATGATCGTGTGCTCAGCCGCCACTTTCATCATGCTTGGCCTCCCAGGTCCCGAGACCTCAGTCCGTGCGATTATTGGCTTTGGGGTTACCTGAAGTCGCAAGTGTATCGTGATCAACCGACATCTCTAGGGATGCAGAAAGACAACATCCGACGCCAATGCCTCACCATAACTCCGGACATGCTTTACAGTGCTGTTCACAACTTTACTCCTCGACTAGAGCTATTGTTGATGAATGATGGTGGACATATTGAGCATTTCCTGTAAACAACATCATCTTTGCTTTGTCTTACTTTGTTATTCAAATTTTTGCTATTCTGATCAGATGAAGTGCCAGCTATCGGACATTTTTTGAACTTTTGTATTGTTTTGGTTCTAATAAAACCCCATGTCATTCCAAGCATGTGTGTCAATTTGTACCTCTCTATCTACATTATTCCGTGATTTGTTCAGTTTTCAAATTTATACTGACTTTTTGATCGCCCGGATCATTGGCGGCCGTCACAGGAGCGTCCTCTATCGAAGTCCGCACCCTCTGCAAATAATGTCCCATCTCTGGCACGCAGATGCATGTGTTAAGCTGAGACTACATGTCCGCCTTCTGCTGGAACGTGCTGCAACGCGCTCTCGCGGTACTAAAAACAAAATCAAATGTCACCAGACATGTCATTATAAATGAAATGTTTTCTCTCAGAAGAAATCAAAGAGATCAACGGGTCCCAGGTCTTGTCCATCACTATTTCTAAGATTTTGTGCTAGACGTTGTAAGTAGTCTGTATATATGTTTGTAATCTGACAGCACGATAGACTGCATTAATATCACTGACAGCGCTGTGCGCCCTCTGTAAGAGACTCTGTGGCTGATCGGACTGGCAGTTAGGAGTGAATAGCCGACAGTGATGGAGGTTGGAAGATAACAGTTAACAGTGATGGAGGTTAGTGGTCTGAAGTGTTAGCGCAAGCTGACGACATGGACTTGTCTCCGTCATGGAAATGTAACACTGTTGACGATTACAAAATTTTTGGAACTGGATGTTACGGATGATTATATATTTTTTTTAACTGGACGTCAAATTATTAAGGTCAGATTTGCTAAATACAATGTTTGCTCTGCAACAAAATCTTTCCTTTGCTAACCACATGTCTGCTAGAAGTTAGAGCCTACAGTAGTTAGAATCTTTTATTTATCGTGTATTGGTGCTTGCTGAATCGCTGTAGTTCGTGTAATGAAGATTTTCTCTGAGGTAAGTGACTTATGAAATTTATAGGTTATTGTTAGGATTTCTTCTAATTCAGAGCCATTCCTTCGTGTTAATTATTTGCAGTCAGATTCCGTTGCGCTAGGATATTGTGGGACATTAGAGAGTAGTATAAGTTCGAGCTGTATTTGTCAGGGCAAATTCTGTAGGTTAGTGTTCAAACGGTAAAGACAAGCAAAGTGTCAGTACGTCAGTTTCACCTAGCAGTTTCAGAATTAAATAAATAAAGAAATTTCACCTTCTCGGTTATTCCAGTTCAAGTAAAAATATATTAAGAAGTTTCACTTCCGACCCTTAGTCGAGGATACCTCACTGGAATCGTCTGATTTTCTTGTAATTTGAATAATTAGTGCATGATTAGAAATTATTTATTGTTAATGCTACCGCGTAATTGTATATGGAATTCCCTTTGTAGTTGTAGTCTCTTATTGTTGTACTGTATTGTAATGAGCAAAGCAGTTGTGGCAAGCATGTGGATTTGCACCAAGTATCTCACAGTCGTTTTTGCAATTAATTAAATATTAATCGGCTCAGGATTGCGAAACAACAGAACCACAGTTTGCAAATACTGTAGATTTAGGTTTTGCGTCATCACCCTTTTCTCAGTTAAGTCAAGACACACTCTCTGCGTTTCAAAATACAAATATTGCCGATGCAAATGCACTGCTGAAAAGCACAAAGGAACATGTTTCAAACACGAATGCTTTGTTACTGCAATTAATTCAAAAATTTGATCGAATAGATCCAAAGCTAGACACAATACACCAAAAGCTTCAAAAGTTAGACACAGTGGAACAATATCAGGAACGAATACTGCAACGGCCCCAAAAATTTAACACAACTGAACAACCACTTGAACAAACACGTGAAGATTATTTAACCGCTTTGCTGGCCGGTGTGGCCGTGCGGTTCTAGGCGCTTCAGTCTGGAACCGCGTGACCGCTACGGTCCCAGGTTCGAATCCTACCGCCGGCCGCGGTTGTCCAGCGGTTCAGGCGCTCAGTCCGGAACCGCGGGATTGCTACGGACGCAGGTTCGAATCCTGCCTCGGGCATGGATGTGTGTGATGTCCTTAGGTTAGTTAGGTTTAAGTAGTTCTAAGTTCTAGGGGACTGATGACCACAGATGTTACGTCCCATAGTGCTCAGAGCCATTTGAACCATTTGAACCACCGAATCCTACCTCGGGCATGGTTGTGTGTGATATCCTTAGGTTAGTTAGGTTTAAGAAGTTCTAAGTTCTAGGGGACTGATGACCACAAATGTTAAGTCCCATAGTGCTCAGAGCAATTTGAGCCTTGTTTCGTTTTTTGTGATGTTTCTTAACCATTTAACCGCTCAGACACCCGAAATCGAATCGGAGACACCCGAATCGAAATATCAAAAAGTTTCTGAAGATGTAAAAACACAAATTTGTGAACATTTTAAACCTATCTATTCGCGACCTGAAGACACATTACAGAATCATGAAGCTGACATAGAAGAACTACAGATTATTGTACATGAGAATCACGACACCTTGCAGGCTAAAACTGACTCAGTTGCATCTATCGAAACGGTCACACAACAGATAAAAAATCGGGAAAACCTTAAGGAAACAGTAGATACAAGTGCGACACAAAAGTCACACGGCAATAATATATGGTATTTCGGAGATCATTAATGGAGTCTGCAAGGTGCAGCGAGCCTTGGGAAGGAATCGCCGACACGACGTAAGAACGACAGACGTGCAACTCGGCGACGCGATGACTTTGACTATAAGCTGTTCATTACTACGCTTAAATTCAGAACATTCAACAATTCTAGTAATTATTTACTTCCACAAACTTGGCTTCATCAATGTTCTTTCTGTTTTCCTCCTAATTGGTCATCACAGAAAAAAAGTAACAAAAGATTACATCAAGTTTCTCTTGCAAACCCGTATATTGAGAAATAGTTTGCTTTCTGACATAGTCTTCCCATTAAATCTTCTGCTTGAAATTACTGTCACGCTTTGTCACATTTAGCATGCAGCGATATTTTGAAGTTAACTATGTAATCAAGAACCTATATAACATATTAAGACAGTAATTTTAAGAGTCCTCTTTTATAGGGAACAGACGACACAGTCTTACTGTGTGTACAGTTCTGCTTGTTGGTTGCACGATTACGTAACGACTATAAGGTTTACATTCTTGGAACATACACTACTAGTCAGGTTTTACTGCAACGTTTTGGTTTACTTGAAAAGACATTTTTAATTTATGTTCTTTCTGAGAAGTACCAGATGACACAGTATTTGGTTTGTTTGACAGCTGCACGATTATATTACGACGCTACTAATAAGCGACAAGATTTGCCTTTGACTTTTACGCTGTATCTGTTTATGTCTGCACAGTTTTATGCGTTCTTCTGAAAAGTAAAACATGTTTTAGTAGTGACTTTTGTAGCATAGCTACAGTGAGACAGGTATTTTTCGTAACACAACAATACGTTACAGTATAGCACTTTCAAGGTCTCAGCAACGAACGTATGATACGCAAAGCGCTTTGCTTTTCTGTATGACTAGGTAAGTACATCGATTTTTTGGAGAACTTGGACCACGATAATTACGGCCCTTTGTACAATTTTACCGTTAACCAATGACAGAAATTATCTTACAGCAAGAAGCGCAGTTTAGCGCTGCATGACACGCATTTGAGTGATTAATTTTGTACTTGGAGTATTTTTAGAAATATTTTTGAATTACAATTATACAGAGTAAGTTTTCGCTGATACGTTTCATTCCACAGTCTCATCTGCAACATCTGAGGTATAAATCAAGCAATGGAAAATCCAGCATGGAATGTAACAGTATTAGAGCAAGAAAGTTGCTACTCATCATGTAGCGGAGATGATGAGTCGCGATAGGCACAACAAAGAGATTAACACAATTATAGCTTTCGGCCGTTAAGGCCTTTGTCAGCAATAGACACACATATACACACACACACACACTCACGCAAATGCGCTACTTACCCCATTCACCCCCTTCCCCACCTTCTCTCTGTCTAAACTGCAGCACTTCACTGTCCGACACCCCCACCATACCATCTCTCCCCCTCCCTGACCCAGCCTCCTCCTTACCCCCACCCAGTTGCCACGTCCATCATGTACAGGTGCTGTTGCTTGCAGTATGGTTTCATTTGTCTGAGACTGCAGACGTGTGTGCCAGTTGTGTTTGCGTGAGTGTGTGTGTGTGTGTGTGTGTGTGTGTGTGTGTGTGTGTGTATGTCTGTATGGTGTCTATTGCTGACAAAGGCCTTAATGGCCAAAAGCTATAACTGTGTGAATCTTTTTGTTGTGCCTATTGCGAATCAGCATCTCTGCTATGTGGTGAGTAGCAACTTTCCTTCTCTAATATTGTTACATCTGAGGTATAATTACATTATCCCTCATGGGGATTCACCTACTTTGTGTACAATGCATGTGGCAAGTGCAAGGAGCCCTAGCTAATATGGTATTTACTTATACAATTTTACACAATGGTACCATACTTCTCTAACACAGAATTACACAGCTATCTGGCTATTCAATAGAGAGAAATAAACATTTTTACAACATTTTTGATACATATTTACATAATTACACGGTTCAGTTAGTTCGCATTTATGATTTGGTGAAGACTGCCAGTCTCGCTAGCGGGATGAAAGCAGAGCTCACCATCTGCAGCATCGTCGACACGACTGACTGCGGACCTTTGGTACAGAGCCGAGTGGATGGTCTGAATCAGAGGCTGAGACGGTTCTGCGACCGTGTGGGCTGCAGATTCCTCGACTTGCGCCTTAGGGTGGTGGGGTTTCGGGTTCCGCTGGATAGGTCAGGAGTCCACTACACGCAACAAGCGGCTACACGGGTAGCAGGGGTTGTGTGGCGTGGGCTGGGCGGTTTTTTAGGTTAGATGGCCTTGGGCTAGTACAGAAAGGGCAACAGCCTCAACGGGTGCGGGGCAAAGTCAGGACATGCGGGGACCAAGCAGCAATCGGTATTGTAATTGTCAACTGTCGAAGCTACGTTGGTAAAGTACCAGAACTTCAAGCGCTGATAGAAAGCACCGAAGCTGAAATCGTTATAGGTACAGAAAGCTGGCTTAAGCCAGATATAAATTCTGCCGAAATTTTTACAAAGGTACAGACGGTGTTTAGAAAGGATAGATTGCATGCAACCGGTGGTGGAGTGTTCGTCGCTGTTAGTAGTAGTTTATCCTGTAGTGCAGTAGAAGTGGATAGTTCCTGTGAATTATTATGGGTGGAGGTTACACTCAACAACCGAACTAGGTTAATAATTGGCTCCTTTTACCGACCTCCCGACTCAGCAGCATTAGTGGCAGAACAACTGAGAGAAAATTTGGAATACATTTCACATAAATTTTCTCAGCATGTTATAGTCTTAGGTGGAGATTTCAATTTACCAGATATAGACTGGGACACTCAGATGTTTAGGACGGGTGGTAGGGACAGAGCATCGAGTGACATTATACTGAGTGCACTATCCGAAAATTACCTCGAGCAATTAAACAGAGAACCGACTCGTGGAGATAACATATTGGACCTACTGATAACAAACAGACCCGAACTTTTCGACTCTGTATGCACAGAACAGGGAATCAGTGATCATAAGGCTGTTGCAGCATTCCTGAATATGGAAGTTAATAGAAATATAAAAAAAGGGAGGAAGGTTTATCTGTTTAGCAAGAGTAATAGAAGGCAGATTTCAGACTACCTAACAGATCAAAACGAAAATTTCTGTTCCGACACTGACAATGTTGAGTGTTTATGGAAAAAGTTCAAGGCAATCGTAAAATGCGTTTTAGACAGGTACATGCCGAGTAAAACTGTGAGGGACGGGAAAAACCCACCGTGGTACAACAACAAAGTTAGGAAACTACTGCGAAAGCAAAGAGAGCTCCACTCCAAGTTTAAACGCAGCCAAAACCTCTCAGACAAACAGAAGCTAAACGATGTCAAAGTTAGCGTAAGGAGGGCTATGCGTGAAGCGTTCAGTGAATTCGAAAGTAAAATTCTATGTACCGACTTGACAGAAAATCCTAGGAAGTTCTGGTCTTACGTTAAATCAGTAAGTGGCTCGAAACAGCATATCCAGACACTACGGGATGATGATGGTATTGAAACAGAGGATGACACGCGTAAAGCTGAAACGCTAAACACCTTTTTCCAAAGCTGTTTCACAGAGGAAGACCGCACTGCAGTTCCTTCTCTAAATCCTCGCACAAGCGAAAAAATGGCTGACATCGAAATAAGTGTCCAAGGGATAGAAAAGCAACTGGAATCACTCAATAGAGGAAAGTCCACTGGACCTGACGGGATACCAATTCGATTCTACACAGAGTACGCGAAAGAACTTGCCCCCCTTCTAACAGCCGTGTACCGCAAGTCTCTAGATGAACGGAGGGTTCCAAATGATTGGAAAAGAGCACAGATAGTCCCAGTCTTCAAGAAGAGTCGTCGAGCAGATGCGAAAAACTATAGACCTATATCTCTGACGTCGATCTGTTGTAGAATTTTAGAACATGTTTTTTGCTCGAGTATCATGTCGTTTTTGGAAACCCAGAATCTACTATGTAGGAATCAACATGGATTCCGGAAACAGCGATCGTGTGAGACCCCACTCGCTTTATTTGTTCATGAGACCCAGAAAATATTAGATACAGGCTCCCAGGTAGATGCTATTTTTCTTGACTTCCGGAAGGCGTTCGATACAGTTCCGCACTGTCGCCTGATAAACAAAGTAAGAGCATACGGAATATCAGACCAGCTGTGTGGCTGGATTGAAGAGTTTTTAGCAAACAGAACACAGCATGTTGTTATCAATGGAGAGACGTCTACAGACGTTAAAGTAACCTCTGGCGTGCCACAGGGGAGTGTTATGGGACCATTGCTTTTCACAATATATATAAGTGACCTAGTAGATAGTGTCGGAAGTTCCATGCGGCTTTTCGCGGATGATGCTGTAGTAGACAGAGAAGTTGCAGCATTAGAAAATTGTAGCGAAATGCAGGAAGATCTGCAGCGGATAGGCACTTGGTGCAGGGAGTGGCAACTGACCCTTAACATAGACAAATGTAGTGTATTGCGAATACATAGAAAGAAGGATCCTTTATTGTATGATTATATGATAGCGGAACAAACACTGGTAGCAGTTACTTCTGTAAAATATCTGGGAGTATGCGTGCGGAACGATTTGAAGTGGAATGATCATATAAAATTAATTGTTGGTAAGGCGGGTACCAGGTTGAGATTCATTGGGAGAGTGCTTAGAAAATGTAGTCCATCAACAAAGGAGGTGGCTTACAAAACACTCGTTCGACCTATACTTGAGTATTGCTCATCAGTGTGGGATCCGTACCAGATCGGTCTGACGGAGGAGATAGAGAAGATCCAAAGAAGAGCGGCGCGTTTCGTCACAGGGTTATTTGGTAACAGTGATAGCGTTACGGAGATGTTTAATAAACTCAAGTGGCACACTCTGCAAGAGAGGCGCTCTGCATCGCGGTGTAGCTTGCTCGCCAGGTTTCGAGAGGGTGTGTTTCTGGATGAGGTATCGAATATATTGCTTCCCCCTACTTATACCTCCCGAGGAGATCACGAATGTAAAATTAGAGAGATTAGAGCGCGCACGGAGGCTTTGAGATAGTCGTTCTTCCCGCGAACCATACGCGACTGGAACAGGAAAGGGAGGTAATGACAGTGGCACGTAAAGTGCCCTCCGCCACACACCGTTGGGTGGCTTGCGGAGTATAAATGTAGATGTAGATGTAGATGCCTGTACTTTGTATACTGCTCATATATTTTCGGAACCATTGTAATACTATAAGAGATTTGAGTGATGTATATTGCATAGGATCATAATTTTTGAAGTACGTTTGAGGTAGATGACACTACTGAAACGAGCAAGAGAGAGTTCTTTTTTTTTTTTTTTTTTTTTTTTTTTTGAGGTTTTGAGATTATTGGAGGATGCTATGACGATTTTGAGATTTGATTGATGTAGTATGATGATGTTATTACAGCGACGATGCATATTATGATGTTAAAATATGTTTATGATCAATAAGGCAATGCTACAGCAGAAATGTGATTATGCTATGTGTTTATTATGATGAAGTATTGAAGAAGTATCAACAAATATGTATATATGTAATGAGGCGATGAATAATGAGTAGGGTTTAGGGACTCTGGTTTGTGGTAAAGAATGCTGGAGACCAAGAATGGTACTTTAAGAGTTATGAGATGTGAGCACATATGTGAATGTGAGTACCACAATGCTGACAGAAGTTTTTAGGTACTGTTATTGATGAGATTTCGTTTCTAAACTCTTCTCCTGTAATTTTTCAATCTGTGAAATTTTTTTGTTGGTATGAAACTGTTCTTGTAGCTCAAATTGCTGTCGTAAATACTTTGGTAAAGTGTGTATGTGAACTTGATGTAACACTATGCCCAGCTGCATGCTAGCCACTTTGAAATATGTCCATTGTTGTGTGGACTTTTCAACTTTACTTGTTCCACTCTGAAGCTCATCACACTCCCGCAAGCGCTCGTATAGCTGTAGAAAACACAAGCTGTTGATCTCACTATTGACATTTCTTTGCAGAACGCACCACAAACACGACACACTATTACTTGGAAATATATGATTACACTTTGGATCGCGTACTTTTTGCTACTTACTGAAATGCTTATGAAATGACGAGAAATATTCTTACGTCTACACACCTGATTATGAGAGTTGTGAGAATTTTTACTGACTTATGAAATGATGTTTTCATGCTTCACTTTGTGCATATTTGCTTATTTTATTTTATTTGTAGTTTCTAGTTGCCCTGCATCGTTGCTTTTACAAAATAAAATTTAATACATATGCTAATGTTCACACTTTCTATAGCAACAGATGTATTAAATAATAATTCTATGATCCACATTCTTAAAATTGGAGCACCTGGAAAGGAAAGCACAATAAGAAAGAGAAGGAACTAGTAACAGGAATTGCATACATAATTTTCTTTTCAAGGAGTTGGTAATTTTTTGGTGGAATACGTTGTTGTGGTGCACCACATTAGTGATAAGATGTGACATAGACTTTAAGATGTGAATAGACATTCCCCTTATATACATTGCTGTCTTCACCATAATATTTTTTCTGCTTGTGCTTTCTCATATCCAAGTATAAGTTATTGCATTTGCTGCTGCTATTTGTCAGGCATTGTCCTGCTGAATTTTACTTTGTATAACTCTGAAAAGCCAGTTTTACTACTGATTTATTTTTCTTTTTTGCTGCATACTGCCTTATATTACTTGTAATGTTGCATTTGCTTTGCTAATTTAGGTATACTGCTGCTTGCTTTGCCAATTTGCATTTTTTATTGTTCTTGTTTATGTTAATTGTTTTGCGCTGCTGCATTGCCTCGTTCTCTAGTTGATGTATCTGAACTCAGTAGATTTAAGATAGTTTAAGAGGGGGTATTCCATATTAGAAAAGGAGGTGTGGTGAGTTGGGAAGAAGTACATTGAGAAGCTATAAGAAAAAGTTTCGGCCAAAGAGTATTGTACAATGAGGAATAATTATTTTGAAAGAGGAAATGAACAGATAAGTAGGGTATAGTGACAACAGATTTAGCTAGAATTTTCTTGGAAACATATGATGAGGTAAGAAATATGTAAAAGTTTATGGTTCAAATAGCTCTGAGCACTATGGGACATAACTTCTGAGGTCATCAGTTCCCTAGAACTTACAAATACTTAAACTCAACTAACCTAAGGACATCACACACATCCATGCCCAAGGCAAGATTAGAACCTGTGACTGTAGCGGTCCCGCTGTTCCAGACTGTATCGCCTAGAACCGTTCTGTCACCCAGGCCGGCTAAAAGTTTATACTTTCATGCTAAAATAGGATTTTTTTTTTGGAACAAATATTGAACTAATGGAGATCTCCGGGAATTAAATGAAGTTTTCATTGGAAATTAGGCACCGCAAGTACTGCAGTACCGAATGTTACACTGAAAACAGACCCTGTCTTTTCCTTTTGTGTTATTATGCTGTGTTTGTGTGTACCCTTATGTACCTGTGTTCCTCCGGTCTCTGTGTGTTTACATAATAAGATAAATTTGGTAGATTTTTTTTTCTTCTCCTACTAAGCTGCATTTACTATGATGAACAAAACTGTTATTCTCAAACCTAATCTGCATTTGTAATATATTCTTTACTTTGGGAAGACGTCTAGACATTATTTACTCTGTTACGTTAATGTTTCTAAGAATATTATAATTTTTCTTTTATTTGTTTATGTCATAATTCCTGTAATACTGATGTATATACTTATTTCTATTCTTCTGTAAAGCATGTACTACTAAAAATGTTATCTATATTATCATGTTCTTGACTGTAATGATGTTTTCTGTACCTTTGTAATTGTATTCTTATGGTGTAAAATTGTAATTGTATAGACACCAGTTCTTCAAGTTAAGTAGGTACTAGGGATTCTTTTTTCTGCATTTTGCCTGTTGGTCATTATATATATATATATACATATATATATATATATATATATATATATATATATATATATATATATATACGTAATGTTGAGGTTATATTACTGTGTTAGTGCTTGTACATGTGTTGATAATTCAACAAGGGACTGGTTAACAGCATTGCTAGTTCTAACGATATTGTAAAAAAAAAAACTGTGAGTGCACAAATGGTGGTTCATGGACTTGGTACATTGTCAACAAACACTCTTCAGTTGTGATTGTGCACCTGCACAGTCGCAATGGATGGATGCTAGCTGGCCATCTGTACAAGGATTGCAGTGGGTCTGCAACTTCGGTGGCCCATTACTACAATAATTTCTACAAGGACTACAGAGGGTCTGATCCTTGGTGACCTACCAATTCTACTAATATTCTTCAAGACTTTGATTGTCTCTGCTGTGCGTTTGCTCTGTTGTGGCCCATTACCAATCTACGTGTCTTCACATCACGCGTTAGCACTGTGTTTCCGTTGGGAGAACAACACTCCTTCTTCAAGACAGCATGGAGGTCCACTACTTACCTGTGCATTTTCTTGTACTGCTCAAACTGTGTGCTTAAAACTGTCATAGACTACTCTTCTGGTGAATGATTAGGACTATCTTTAGGGACTGTGAGAACAATTTTTGCTTTATTCACCAACAGTAAATTATTATTTGTGTTCACATGATCTATTTCATATTGTTAATACAAAAATGTTTAACAAATTACTCTTTGCCATTGCCCAAAACACTCTGTAAATTTTTTGTATCTTGCCAGCATGATAGACTATATTAATAGTTCTGACAGCTCTGTGTGCCCTCTGTAAGAGACTCTGTTGCTGGTCAGACTGGCAGTTAGGAGTGAATAGCCGCCAGTGATGGAGGTTGAAAGTTAATGGTTAACAGTGATGGAGGTTAGAGGTCTGAAGTGTTAGCACAAGCAGACGACATGGACGTGTGTCCGTCATGGAATGTAATATTGTCGACGATTATATAATTTTTGGAACTGGATGTCACGGATGATTATATGTGTATATATTTATTTATTTATTTATTTATTTATTTTGAACTGAATGTCACATTATTAAGTTAAAATTTGCTAAATACATTGTTTGCTCTGCAACAAAATCTTTCCTTTGCTAACCATATGCCTATTAGTAGTTAGAGCTTACAGTAGTTAGAATCTTTTATTCAGCTGGATGTATTGGTGCTTGCTGTATTGCTGTAGTTCGTGTAATGTAGATTTTCTGTGAGCTAAGTGACTTACGAAGTGTATGGGTTATTGTTAGGATTTCTTCTAATTCAAGGCCATTCTTTTGTGTTAATTATTTGCAGTCAGATTCCGTTGCGCTATAATATTGTGGAACATTAATGAATAGTATAAGTTTGAGCTGTATTTGTCAGGGTAAACTCTGTTATATCAGTGTTGAAACAATAAAGACAAGCAAAGTGGCAGTACGTCACATTCACTCAACAGTTTCAGAATTAAATAAATAAAGAAGTTTCACCTTCTCAGTTATTTCAGTCCAAATAAAAATATATTAAGAAATGTCAACGTATTTGCACAGGTTATTTAATTATAGAATCCTATTTATTTAACCAGACATGTGTTTGAAGATCACGAGTAGGAGTGATTCTTTCTGAATGAAAATTTAAAATGTGTTACGAATTCAAGGGAAAGTGCTATTTAATCTCTGACTTATCGAGATCAAGAATACTTGTTATAAACTGTGAATACTGATTTATTTGGAAAGCAAAGGGACATGACGTGGTGTATCAGCGGAAAGCAGTCATACCCAAGTTTAAAATTAATTTTTTAGTTAAGTAAAGTTCATATTGAGTAGCAAGCCTGTAGCTAGTATTTTTACTCTTTCTATACTGCTACAAAAATTAAAAAATTGTTCTCAATCAGTTTCTTAATGTTCACAAGTTGAAAAAGAATCAGGAAGTTCCGACTCTGCTTCACATTCTCCTAAATCTGATCCCTCGCTGACAACTTTCTTAACAGTTATCGATTGCTTAATGTATTACAGTCTTTGACCAGTCGACGTTTTGGAGGAAGCCCGAGCAGGGTGTGTTGCATGTCTGTGAGTGCCTTTGAATGAGGGACAAAGCTTTCTGATTGTTGCTTCTGTTTCTGTCACTGTTCTTAGTCTTGTCTCGGCACTTTCACATTTTTGCGACAGACGACTGGTGTGGTAGCTCGTTTTGAGGCAACTTCTTGACGGGAATTATATTACAGCGAACTGAGAGAAGTTTGGTGGGGTTTCAGCATGCATTCTGCAGCTTTGTGTAATATTTCTCAGCAGAATTTGTGTTTTGACTCTATAATTTGAGCACGAGCTTTACTGAGAAACTTTAAAATTCACTTCTCTTAGCTATATTTTTGTTGGATGAAAATTGCCTAATGCATTTCGATGTTACATCATTTTCGAAGGCTACAGAGAAGGATATACACGGTATCATACATAGGTAACGGTTACATAATTGTTATAATGGAACTTCTAAAGTTTATGGAGAAATCTTATCACATTTTAAATATATAAATAATACTCGTGGTAAAATCCTGTTGACAGAACGGAAATATGGTTCATTGTGTGTCGTTGTAAGTTGTGTAACACAGTCAAGTGCTATCTGATCGTAATGCTATGTGGTCTTAATTCAAGTCACTGAAAACAAGGCGTTAGTGTACGGTAGCGATACATCTGCCAATTACCTGTAGACTTATGTATAGAAATATTTCAAAAAATTAAAATACAAGTAAGTTAACAATAAATTGTCTATTGCAAACTTTCTACAAGTAACTACATTGTAAAAGAATAAAGTGCAGTTACAACACAAAGCGATAGTGGGCTTTACTTATCGATTCATAGTGCTTGATCTACCTACATGGAGGATCAATTTCACATTCCCAGGACCAGGTTTTGAAACTTCTAGAAGTAACTATGACCTTAAATTCATTTAAATATTAATAGAAGCCCCATTTATTTTCGGTGGAAAATGTAAGCGTTTCCTTCTCTTGCATATATATTTCTTTGGTCAACAGCTTGTAAAAGAACGGCACATGTTCAGAGAATTCCACTGAAGGTACATGTTCTCAAGCACAAATTACATCTGGCTTACCCTGACAGGATTAGAATTTTAGACACTTCCGATTATACATGTGCGGGCAAATTATTCAATTAATTCATGCTCTGTAGTTATTTCATGTTTTGTCCTGTCATTCAGTCTCTGTAAATGTGTAAATCGAAAATTTAATTCCTCCTTTTAAACATATCCCTACAGCTCTTAATTTTGTCTTCCCCTAAATAAAACACGCATAAAATTATTAAAATCAGCTATTGGGGATGACTAACTCCTGGGAAGAAAGTACCTTTTGCTAAGGCGAAAGAACATCAAATTCAAAGGCCAAGAGTTTGAATTCGACTCCGAGCAGTACTGTAAAATCTTACAGTCTGTTGTTGAAAAAATGAAACATAAGTACTATTGGCAAAATATCAACGAAATCCCGAAAAAATAAAATCAATTCGGCATATTGTCACATAGAAGAAGGTGTAATTAGATGAATGGCGAACACTAACTCCACATAAAGAAGATTTATTCAGAGCTTAAACATACAAGAGCGCGGAACGAACTGTCTCCGGCCAAAATACATACAGTATATATACAGCTACATAACATTCCAGTACAATGATTCTAGACATTTGTAGATACTTCTAGAATGTACTCGAACCTAATATAGAAATTGAAATCGTACAGTCCAGATTAGTTTTGAACTCACGACCCTCCACGCAACAGTTTAGTATCATAACCACTACACCACGGTGGTACTCAGCTTCTTCTGCGACAATATTGTTAATAAAGAGCAACAAAAGTACCGATGTGAATGCAACTGTATGTCCAGAAACAAAATCCGTAACAGAAGTAATGAAGCATTTATATAATCGTCCACTACATTCAATGATTATTTTCTCACATTAGCAGAAAATATTGCACGAACTGATAAAAAACGTAATGGAGAAACATTAAATTTAATATAGAAGACTGTACATATACTACCAGTTTCGCAAATATTAATTGTAAAGCGATTACGAAATTCATTTGGTCCCAAGACCTCGCCTGCACGCTGATTTCCCAGTGAGTGGTTTTCCATCACCAAATTCCATACTAAGCTCTTGGCACGACCTTCAAATGCTATGTAAAATTTAAGATCTCTGAGTCTGCACTAAAAGACATCCATTGTATTCGGCGTATGGCTCTGGACCGTCATACTACATCTGCAGCACCAATTTCAGCATCAGTTGGCAACACACTGACACAACGAATAACTACAAATCGGTTACTTCAAAGACAACTCCGAGTCAGAAGATCTATAGCGTGAATTGCACTGACCTTAAACCACCGCCATTTGCGACTTCAGTGGTGTCAAGCGAGAGCTCATTTGAGGGTGAGGTGGATGTCCGTTGTGTTTTCTGATGAGGGCTGGTTCTACCTCGGTGCCAGTAATGGCCGTGTGTTGGTTAGGAGGGGGCCAGTTCAGAGCACGCGCATTGGACTCACTGGACGTACTCCTGGTCGTTATCCAGGCTCCCTGACTGCCAATTTGTACGTTACTCTCTGGTGATTCGACCTGTTTTGCTGCAATTCATGAATAGCATTTCACGGGGGGGTTTCCAACAGGACAACACTCGCCCACATACCGCTGTTGAACTCGACTCGCTTTGCAGTGTGACGACATGTTTCCTTGGCCTGCACCACGATCACCAGATCTGTCTCCAGTCGACCACATATGGGACATCATAGGGCGACAGCTCCGACGACATACACAAAGAGCAGTAAGCAACTAAGTTCATGGAACTCCATCCCACAAACTGACATCGGGTACCTGTAAAAACAATGCATGCACGTTTCCATGTCTGTATTCAACATTCTGGCGGTTCCACTACTTATTAATGTACTAGAGATTCACATTTCCAATGGCTTCTCTAGCGTTTACATTAACCTGTGATCTTGCAAAGTTAATGACTGAAATATGTTACCTAAACAAATGTATTCCCGTCATTTATTTACTCTACATTAATTACTTTTTTGTGTAACAATTTTTTCCGTCAGTGTACTAATGCAGACAATGGAACTCACCTAAAACAACTCGAATTACGAGAAAAGTGGTGGGCATGTGACAAGGCCAGAATACGACTCTAAGGTTGCTTCTCCTTTCTGTTTCAGCGAAACATTCGATGATCATCAGTTAGACACCTGCCGACATTCTACTGCTCGTTTTACCTACCTGGTAGTTTGAGTAAAAATCTTACAAGCTTCACACTTACGAAGAATGACGACTAAAAAGATTTTTCCTGCTATTTTGTTGAATACACTGCACTTCCCATTCCATCATTGCCTAGTGACAAAACCTGCAGCCAGCAGGCGTAAAGAAAACGTCTCGCTTCGAAATTCGTCAAGGGCGCAAAAAATATTAGATTGCCCCAGATTCTATAAACCTGAAGTGCAAAGGCTCTGCTCGCCGAAAAAGAACTAATCGGACCCGCCGGCTGTTTTGAAACGAGGCGGACTCAATATTGGTGCGGCTCAACACCCGCGGCTGGAACGAGCCCTTCAGATGAAATGCCGGCTCTTTCGCCTCCTTAATTACTGCCCCAGCTGCTCAGCCCATTAATCGCGCTTTTCGTCGGCCTAGATCTAGACATTTCACGGTTTCGTCGAGTAATTAATCTCCTCTACTTACGTTCCGTAAATGTGTGTGGAAGCATATTGTCACTCACCGATATTTCATTTATTTGTCCAACCACAAGTTTTTTAATAGAGTCTGACATCATTCAGTATTCTTATTCTCGGAAAGCTGCAAACTACTGGCATAGCGTCTACATACGTAATTCTTTGTCATCTGTGGCGTATGTCCTGAAATTCTTCGCCCAGGGCGACGATCCTTCCTTCGTAAATTCCCGTAACAAACTTCTAGATCTTGTACGGGGGAGTGATGAAATAATATTTTAAATAGGAACCCATGTCCAGAAACCTGCCGTTTCCGTTCTACGATGATTTTAATTCAGATGTTCAACTCACCCACATCTACTTGAGGAACTGAATTAGGCTTGACACAGTACGATTATTAGGTAACATTTCGAAAGGAAAAGTAATGAAATATCCCTTTATCACTAAAGCACATTTCTTTGTATTAACACTTAAACATTACATATTTAAATTATTCCAAAACTAAAAAGAATCCAGCATACTCTCCGTACAGAACAGTATTGATACATTACAACAGCAGCTCGACGTGGCGACCACCAACTTTGTTAAAGACTTGTACCTACGAAGCTTGTTCTGGTACACACCCTCCATCTCACCTTGTCTCTTCGGTTTCTAGTACAGCGGCTAGAACTCGAGCCAGCAGATCTGCCTCTGTCTCTATAGGAGTCTCGTAAATTAAACTTTGCATACGACCCCTGAAGAAATAGTCCATGAGAGTTAAGCCCGGCGATCGCGGCGGCCACGCGGTTTGACCACCTCGGCATATCTCTCTTTTTGTACCATACTGTCTGCTGAGATATCTGTGAACAGCACTTTAAATGTGATGTGGTGCACAATCGTGCTAAAATCACATATCCGATGAACAATCCGTGCGCAGCTTCCAAGAACAGGTCCAATACTTTTTGTAGGAAGATCAAGTATGCAGGACCAGTAAGCTTGAGTGGAAGGAAGTATGGCTCGATCAGATGATCGTCAAGAATACTGCCCACACGTTAATACCAAACCTGTTCTGAACTCCCTGAACATGCTTGGCACGAGGGTTTTCATCTGCCGAGACATGACCCTTTCGAAAATTCAGAGAACAGCCCCAAGTGAACTTACATTCATCTGTGAAAAGAGCTCGACGTGGGAACAGGGATATATCGATGCAGTGGTGCAGGAACCTCGTGCAGTAGGCAACGTGTTGTGTAAAATCACCGTCACCTAAAGCGTGTACCCTTTATAAGTGATACGGAAGTAATTGTTGTTCACGCAGAAAGTCTAGGACGGCACCGTGACTCACACCCACTATACGCGCAATTGTTCGAGTACTCCTTGACGGGTTCTCTACAGCGCAATGTAGTACATCTTCCTCCAGGTCAGTTGTATGGCTTTGGCGTGGAGCACCACAGTCCTGCCTCCTCACGATGAAGCTACCTGTTTCTCGAAGCAGCTGCGTATCTTTGGCAAAGAGTTTTTGCGATGTCGTGCTACAATGCGGAGATCGTTCTTGTACACTCGACTAGCGGCTCTCCCTTTACCTCGAGCTTCGCCATATATAAGGAGCTTGTCTGTGTACTCCGAAAACGTGTACCGAACTACACTACTGGCCATTAAAATTGCTACACCAAGAAGAAATGTAGATGATAAACGGTTATTCATTGGACAAATATATTATACTAGAACTGACATGTGATTACATTTCCACGCAATTTGGCTGCATAGATCCTGAGAAATCAGTACCCAGAACAACCACCTCTGGCCGTAATAACGGCCTTGATACGCCTGGGCATTGAGTCAAACACAGCTGGGATGGCGTGTACAGGTACAGCTGCCAATGCCACTTCAACACGATACCACAGTTCGTCAAGAGTAATGACTGGTGTATTGTGACGAGCCAGTTGGTCGGCCACCATTGACCAGACGTTTTCAGTTGGTGAGAGATACGGAGAATGTGCTGGCCAGGGCAGCACTGGAACATTTTCTGTATCCAGAAAGGCCCGTACAGGACCTGCAACATGCGCTCGTGCATTATCCTGCTGAAATGTAGGGTTTTGCAGGGATCGAATGAACGGTAAAGCCACTGGTCGTAACACATCTGAAATGTAACGTCCACTGTTCAAATTGCCGTCAATGCGAACAAGAGGTGACAGAGACGTGTAACCAATGGCACCCCATACCATCACGTCGGGTGATACGCCAGTATGGCGATGACGAATACACGCTTCCTATGTGCGTTCACCGCGATGTCGCCAAAAATGGATGCAACCATCACGATTCTGTTAACATAACTTGGATTCATCCGAAAAAATGACATTTCGCCATTCGTACACCCAGGTTCGTCGTTGAGTACACCATCTCAGGTGCTCCTGTCTGTGATTCAGCGTCAAGGGTAACCGATGCCATGGTCTCCGAGCTGATAGTCCACGCTGCTGCAAACGTCGTTGAAATGTTCGTGCAGATGGTTGTTGTCTTGCAAACGCCCCCATCTGTTGACTCAGAGATCGAGACGTGACTGCACGATAAGTTACAGCCATGCGGATAAGATGCCTGTCATCTCGACTGCTAGTGATACGAGGCCGTTGGGATCCAGCACGGCGTTCCGTATTACCCTCCTGAACCCACCGGTTCCATATTCTGCTAACAGTCATTGGATCTCCACCAACGCGAGCAGAAATGTCGCGATACGATAAGCTGCAATCGCGATAGGCTACAATCCGATCTTTGTCAAAGTCGGAAACGTGATGGTACGCATTTCTCCTCCTTACAAGAGGCATCATAACAACGTTTCACCAGGCAATGCTGGTCAACTGCTGTTTGTGCATGAGAAATCGGTTGGAAATTTTCCTCATGTCAGCACGTTGTAGGTGTCACCACCGGCGCCAACCTTGTGTGAATGCTCTGAGAAACATCATTTGCATATCACAGCATCTTTTTCCTATCGGTTAAATTTCGCGTCTGTAGCACGTCATCTTCGTGGTGTAGCAATTTTAATGGCCAGTGGTGTATGTTTACTGTATCGAAGAGGCACAGGCATTGAATAGGTCTAGCAGCAAGTCAGACGTTGAGTGACACCAGGTGACCGTCCCACGTAGTACACGTCATCCTGACAGACTTGTTACATACCGGAACAAGCAACCCTGAGACATTTTTCTTTCTCTCAGCAGACGTCGACGCGTTACACAACTGAATTGATATTCCGTAGAAAGAAAACGTAAAATATTACGTACCCACTCTCCTCTACAACTACGTGAAGTTTGTAATAAAAATTTCGGAACACCTGTATTTTGGGTCCAAACATAGGTCATAACTTCACCGAAACCACTGATAATGCGAGCCCATACTCACATTCTTCTCTCATGTTACACTAAGAGATGTGAATAAATTGAACTAGACAATTTCGCGTTTCTCGACACTCGAAGAACTTTAGTATGGGAGGGATGATGACGCAAAGCATTGTTAATGGATGCGTGGTCAGTGTTCAGTTGGACAGAGAATTTCTTAACAAGCGGAGTGTAAAATTTATTCGTGTAAGTATTGGGACAGGTCAACGTGAATCAATTTCAGCAATTTACGTTTTCCTCAACTGTATAGTACACTGAAGTGACAAAAGTTATGGGTTACCTCCTAATATCGTGTCGGAAACTCTTTTACCGTGCGTGGTGCAAAAACTTGACATGGCATGGACTCAACATGTCTTTGGAGGTCCCCTAGAAGAACGCTGAGCCATGCTGCCTCTGTAGCCGTCTATTGTTGTGAAAGTGTTGCCGGTGAAGGATTTTGTGTACGAACTGACCTCTCGATTATGTAACATAAATTTTCGATGGGGTCATGTCGGGCGATATGGGTGGCTAAATCATTCGCTCGAATTCTCCAGAATGTTCTTCAATCCAGTCGCAAACCGCTGCGGCCCAGTGACTTGGTGCATCGTCATCCATAAAAATTCCATCGTTGTTTGGGAACATGACGTTCATAAGTGGCTGCAGATGGTCTCCAGGTAGCCAGACATAACCATTTCCTGTCAATGATGGGTTCCGTTGGAGCAGAGCAACTGGTCCATTCCACACCAATACAGCCCACACCATGTGGAGTCACCACCAACCTGCACAGTGCCTTGTTGACAAACTGGGTACATGGCTTCGTGGGGTCTGCACCCCACCGAAATTTACCATCAGCTCTTACCAACTGACATCAGGCCACGGTTTTCCAGTCGTCTATCCGATATGGTAACGAGACCAGGGCAGGCTATGCAGGCGACGTCGTGCTGTTAGCAAAGGCACTCAAGTCTTTCGTCTGCTGCCACAGCTCATTAACGCTAAATTTCGCCGCACCGTCCGTTCATCGTACGTCGCACATCGATTTCGGCGGTTATTTCACGCAGTACTGACAGCTCTACGGAAACCCCTCTGCTTTTGGCGGGTAAGTGCAGGCAGTCGAGCACTGCGTTGACCGTGCTGAGAGGCAGGGCGTGAAATGTGGTTTTCTCGGAACACTCTTGACGCTGTGTATAACGAAAAATTGAATTCCCTAACTATTTTCGAAACGGCATGGCCCATTCGTCTATCTTCAACCACAATTTTGTGTTCAAAGTCTGTTAATTCCCGGCGTGCGGCCCTAATCACGTCGGAAACCTTTTCACACGAATCGCCTCAGTACAAAAGACAGCTCAACCAACGCACTGCACTTTTATACCTCGTGTACGCGATACTACAGCGATCTGTATCAGTTCACAAAATTCGTATAATCATCACTGTTTTGCCCACAAGGACGCTAGCGACTCTAAAATTAATTTGGTACTAAAGCCAGTGTAATTTAGCAAAGCTTTCCCACAACAAACATCTCCCGAACCGTTTAAGGCATCATAATTCTATCTTCATCAAAACGAGTACTAAGAAAAGCCTCATCAAACTGCATATATAGGGTGTAAATTTTAAGTGACAAACCACAATAACTCGAAAAGTAAGCTTCACACGAAGAAATGTGTAGAATCCAAAGCTGATTATTTTCGAAGGGAACATCTGCTGGTGCTAAAATTAGGTCGCCACCCCAGCCACTTGGGGGTGGGGCGGGAGGCAACTTTAAAATTTCAAATGTAAACCCCCATTTTTTATTGCAGAATCAGCTTCTACATAAAAAATTACATAGCCTTTTTTTCTTAAACATTTGTTTTGATTCTTGGTAGTTGGCGCTGTAATTCAAGAAAATCCATGTTCTCTTTTTTACGTGGAAAATGGTTACGGATAGATAAAAAATACTATTTACTTTGTAAATTTTGATTCGCCAAAACTAAAACTCTCCCTCTCTCCCCGTAGGGTGAGGTCTGAGAGAGAGGAATTAGAGTTTTACAAATGTTGAATCTGCGGAAAAAATTAATATTTGGGTCAACATTTGTGAAACTCTAATTCCTCTCTCTCAAACCCAACCGTATGGGGAGAGAGGAAGATTTTTAGTTTGAGCAAATCAAAATTTACGAAATAAGTATTTTTTATTTATCCGTAACCATTATCCACGTAAAAATGAGAACATGGATTTTCTTGAATTACAGCGCCAACTACCAAGAATCAAAACAAATTTTAAGACAAAATGTACGTAGTTTTTTATGTAGAATCTGATTCTGCAATAAAAAAATGGGGGTTCCCACTTGAAATTTTAAAGTTGCCTCCCGCCCCATCCCCCAGGGGGCTGGGGATGGTGGGCTAATTTTAGCACCAGCAGATGTCCCCCTCGAAAATAATCAACTCTGAATGTAGCACATTTTTGTGAAGATTATTTTTCGAGTTATTCTGGTTTGTCAACTTAAAATTCACACCCTGTAGTTGCATTTCATACACATATTAAGTATATTAGGTACTGATACATCTGTATCAACTTCCCTCTTTGAAATATGATTGCAGTAAGTACAGTATTTGGAACTTATGATTTATTTGTTTTGAACATGAAACCGAATGCTGTCCTACGCTGAAGACGTTGATTTCATACTGAAAAAGGAAATACTTCTAGTCGGATAAGGACGAAACAGTATTGCTTTGCCGTGCTTTAGGTATCGAAGGGACACAGAGAGATTGTAGCTTTAATTCTCTCTGCCTCGTTCAAGTGTGTCGAGTGCTACTTAGCTCGGCAAAAATAATTGTTTCACAATCCAAGAGAAACGAGACATACGTGTATCCGGAAAATGCAAAGTAAAGCGAAGAGAACAGCTGGATTGTATCCGCAAAGCTATCCCAAAATACGGTTTCCAACAAGAACAGGTCAACGAATGTACAAAAATTGTTGTTGAAGGGGCACTGCAATACTACACAGGTGGTAAGGAAACAGCCTGCAACGATAAGAGTGACAGAAATAGATGTTCTACCAGCTGTTGCTCGTTATCCACATGTTAGCTCCAGAGAAATCGTGAGTGCCTCTGGAATAAGTCAGCCCAGTGTTTTCGTCTCTGAAATCCCTGCCTTTTCTTAATGTCCTTCTGAATCGTTAAGCCTTCATTCTATTATGTATTCGTCTGCTCAATCACAGAGTTAATTGTTGAAATCAACGGTGGCAGTACAATAGAGCAGTGGCCATACCCTTTGCTTTCAGCCCACACCAAACGCTACATATCACACTTACGATGTTAGTGTTTACGTTTCTGAAGAACTTTCGCCTGGTGATGAAAATAACAATCGAGTGTATGTATGGGTGCGTGTGTGTGTGTGTGTGTGTGTGTGTGTGTGTGTGTGTGTGTGTGCGTGCGTGCAGTTCTTTGGAAAAGTAGTAATCGTCTCGCGGTCGAAAATCCTAACTGCAAATTACATTTGGGCTGTATATAATTCACTTATAAGTAATTTCAACGTTAATATTGGTTCACAGATTTGTATATCAGAATTATTGAACAGGGTGCTTACACAATTTCCACATAAGTAATTTTTAGGTAGCAGTTTCACGTGGTTCGACTGAGCAACACCTAGCGGTCGCATTGTGGAATTCCGAATAAATCTACTGTGGCACATAGTACTGATGCTACTACACTGTTGGAACAAAGAGCTTGTAATATTTCTGCTCATACTTGGCATTTCTAGATTTCATCGTTTTTCGTTTATTCATATACTGAACTTCACAGTACTTGTAAGTTGATATGTCTTGTAAGAATTAGTATTCAGCAATAATGCTAACCTATCCACAGCCTCGACCCACGATTATATCCATCCCAGGGTAGCATGATATATACCTCGTTAACAATAATTCGCCTAGCGTCATGCAGAACGGGAACCTACTGATATTGCCCAAAACCTTTTTATAGGAAATTTCTTATCCAAGCGGGGAACAAATCATAGGGACACTTGAGAAGGTATTTGAATGTTGTTAAGCACGTTAGCATGATATTTTGCACACTGTTTCTTAAACACAAACCCAGTTGTAATACCGTGACCATGAAGGTACTACGTAGTAACTGAAGCGAGATGCGCGCCGAAAACAATCATCATCCCTCTACTTGTATTTTATAATTCATAAACATAAAATGAAATAGTATCTTGAAAACATTGTTTGGTATCTGATGATGACACGTCTCATGAGGAATATAACTGTTTTTACTGCAACTAATCGAGAGCAGATTTCTAACATTTCCAGACTAATCAGTTTACTCTATAAATGGATTTTTTATCTAAAGTATCAGAAGACTTAAGTTTTGAACGCCATAAATCCAAAGTACATGTTCTCTCTCATATGTACATGGGACATGAATAGTATTCAAGTAATTTTTTTTTTACCTTTCACTCTATTCAAAATTCGTGGACGTCCAACTTGTTATTTTTTCAAAAAAAGAATTTTCTTCTGAAATATATTTATGTTTAAAATTAATAGTAGAGTGGAATTAGGTTGTTAATTTCCAAAAGAACTCCGAGACAAAAATCAGTTTTGCGTTTGGCACCTAGATAGCGGAATCTGACTTGCAACAAGCGGCAAGTGGTCAGCATCTGTTCACCAGAAGTGCGGCTGGAAACAAATTCCTCAGAGCTAAAAACCCTGACTAACTAAATCAACAAGCAATCAACAGTGGAGATTCACTTTGTAAGATATTTTACCCCACGGAGCACACAATCCAAGGAAATAAAAGGTAGGCTTTCGGATTCTTGAGACCTACATCATGCAAAAGAATGATAGCATTCTGAAACCTACTTTAAATAAGAAACCTATAAAATCCAACACAGAAACATAAAATACCTAGCCACTTTTAATGGGAATTAACTATTAAAAACATGAAATCTTAAAACTTTAATAAACTTTCTAAAGGAAAAAATATAACAGCATTGCAAGGAATATAATTTACTAATGATTCAGAACAATTCAGGGTATTTAAAGGAAAACAGGGAAAAAGAGTTACGCAAACCGTACCCCAAACTGGAATAGATTCTTTCGGAAATAATAATATATTAAACTGAATAATAGAATTTCAATTAATTAATGAAAGGATTTCCACACTATCATTCAAATCATCAAATAATGTTTACGCTATTTTAAATACATATGCACCAACAAATGACAAAAACAGAAGACAGTAAGTTCAAACGGAAATCTTTTAGCAAACTGTGTCAAACACCCTAGATCACATTCCATCCTAAACACAGTATTACTATTTGGTGACTTTAATGCACAATTTGCCAAAGAAATTCAACACAGATCAACAGCAGGAAAATTCCCTGCACATAAAAGAACCAACGCAACAGAAGAAAGACTCTTAAGCTTGTGCACCGGACATAACCTAATACTAAAATCTACATTCGTCAGAAAACGTCCTAGAAAAACATCATGGGTGTCACTAAATCCGATTTTTGGTGAAACACATCTCGTTCACGTTGCTACAACTGGTCACTCTGAAATGGAGGTACTCGATGTAGAAATTGCCAAGACTGCTGGTTTAAATTCAGGCCACTATCTCTCTATCACTAATTTCAAGGGTACGATATTCAGAAAAAAGAACCAATACTAAAGCAGAATGTTTGAGATACAGAAGTTATCTAGGTAAAATGATTTCAAAGTTCATCTGGAAAAAAAAGATTATCTAAATATTGTGAGCAGCTTCAAAAAGATGTTATTGACACTGCAGAAGAAACTATCCCTCTTAAAAAGGAATGGAAACAAGTTTGGTGAAATGGTGGTTGTGATGAGTTAATTATAAGGAGACAACGAACTTGAAATATCTGGAATGCAAATAAAAATGATAAGAATAGACATAGTAGACAACAGATTACTTTTTAGAGAAGTAAAACAAAAGGCAGGATTTAAGGAAACAAAAAGGAAGAAAGTGGCTCCAGGAAGATAAGGAACGAACCTCTTGAAGGATGAAGGAAAACTGGGACCAACGAAAATTAAATAGTAAGAAACAAAACCAAAGCTGATTTATCGTACGCTCCAAAAGGGATATTCGAATATACGCTATGTGATCAAAAGTATCCGGACATCCCCAAAACATACGTTTTTCATATTAGGTGCACTGTGCTGCCAACTACTGCCAGGTACTCCACATCAGCTACCTCAGTAGTCATTAGACATCGCGAAAGAGCAGAATGGGGCGCTCCCCGGAACTCACGGACTTCGGACGTGGTCAAGTAGTTGGGTGTCACTTGTGTCATACGACTATACGCGAGATTTCCACACTCCTAAGTATCCCTAGGTCCACTGTTTCCGATGTGATAGTGAAGGGACGCGTGCAGTACAAAAGCATAGAGGCCGTCCTCGTCTGTAGACTGACAGAGACCGCCTACGGTTGGAGAGGGTCGTAATGTGTAATATGCAAACATCTATCCAGACCATCACACAGGAATTCCAAACTGCATCAGGATCCACTGCAAGTTCTATGACAGGCGATAGGTGAGAAAACTTGGATTTCCTTGTCGAGCGGCTGCTCATAAGCCACACATCACACCAGTAAATGCCAAACGACGCCTCGCTTGGAGTAAGGAGCGTAAACATTGGACGATTGAACAATGGAGAAACGTTGTATGGAGTGATGAATCACGGTACACAATGTGGCGATCCGATGGCATGGTATGGGTATGGCGAATGCTCGGTGTACGTCATCTCCCAGCGTGTATAGTGTCAACAGTAAAATTCGGAGGTGGTGTGGTCATGTTATTCATGGAGGTGTTTGATGAATTTGCATTGTCTCCTTTTAAGCGCGCACCTGAAGGACAACAAAAACGATCAACTGTAACTTTTACCTGTTGGACATGGGAACGTTCTCACTCCGACGGTGGAGGACCGCCACGTCGTCGGAATACGTCGTATACGTGAGGTAGGGATGACGGCTATCAATGACACATCCGGCTTTCGGATACATCGTTTTTTTTTTTTTTCACGACAGTTAAGCGGTCGGTTAAAATCACTCAAAAGAACCGGTTTCTGAAATAACCGGTTTTCGGTTTTTTATTCGTGTAATGAAAGTAGAAATCGAACAAAAATTAAAACATTTTGTTTCTCTCAGTTTCAAGATAAATAGAATCAAAATATTATTTTAAATAGGAAACAACACTTAGTGTGTTCTCCGTTCTCTGCTTTTCTCTTAATATAAGTGATTGAATATGATCAAAAAATCACTAGTATTCTCCTACTGTCTAACGCAGAAAACCAACGACATGATAGCAGACGGCATTTCCCAATGTAAGTGAGAAATCAAACGAAAATCACCGTAATTACAAATCATCATACTCTTAACGAAGTGTTTTTCGATCTAAAAGCAAATGGAAATGTAAATAATTTAATTATAGACCACTGATGATGCTTTACCTCAATAAAGCGAAACGCGTCTGGTGAAAAAAATCACGAATTTTTGTAGTTGCAACGAAAGAACAAAAATACCGTCAAGAATTGTTAAGCAACTACGGACGCTATGGCCACACAAATAAAGATTGCATTCTCATATTGATTCCAATTTCTTGAAACTGCTCAAAAATCATGTTATGATCATACCACTATTTTGGGCATTACGAATTCTATTTTTCATGTTAATTTTGATGGTTTTTTAAGCTCATAAATGGATAAAGACATATAGCGTCGACATAGTCATCAGATCAGGTACTTTCTATTTCTATTGTATACAATGAAGTTTTCAATTTGTTATTGTTACCATAATTTCCTTCCTCTTTTATTATCTCACAAAAATGTTAAATTTTTCATTGTTATGTCACTTCATAAAAAATTTTCAAGACTAGTGTTGTGCCATTTTTTAATACAACAGATGTCCGACGATGACAACGAGAAACTACTTTATAGTCCAGGTGGCTAACACGTCTTGAGCATTGCACGTACACACACGACCCGAAAAATACCGGTTATTCAGAACTAAAATACCGATATCGGTTTTAACCGGTCGGTTTCTCCCATCCTTACTGTGAGGTTCACACTTAAAAGTTTTAAACATGACAGCCGATCAGCAACTTGGTGCAAAAGTGGTTCAAGAAACAGAACAAATTAAGACAAAGCAAGCGGACTCCCCTGAGCCACCCCCCGACAGAGAACAACCAGCGGCTTCAGCAGTCCATTGACCACCATTGACGCTGCAATGAAGTTAGAAAGAACGACACGTACAGGAGTGACAAATCCAACAAGCGATCGAGATACGCGTGAGTAGCGCGATCAAATGCCTTAGAAAAATCTAAGCAGGCAAAAGCACAATGAATAGATGTAACAACTGGTACTGAAACCACATCCCTATACAGGGTGAGTCACCTAACATTACCGCTGGATATATTTCGTAAACCACATCAAATACTGACGAATCGATTCCACAGACCGAACGTGAGGAGAGGGGCTAGTGTAATTGATTAATGCACGGAAGTATGTTTTTTAACACAAACCAATGTTTTTTTAAATGGAACCCCGTTAGTTTTGTTAGCACATCTGAACATATAAACAAATACGTAATCAGTGCCGTTTGTTGCATTGTAAAATGTTAATTACATCCGGAGATATTGTAACCTAAAGTTGACGCTTGAGTACCACTCCTCCGCTGTTCGATCGTGTGTATCGGAGAGCACCAAATTACGTAGGGATCCAAAGGGAACGGTGATGGACCTTAGGTACAGAAGAGACTGGAACAGCATATTACGTCCACATGCTAACACCTTTTTATTGGTCTTTTTCACTGACGCACATGTACATCACCTTGAGGGGTGAGGTACACTCACACACGTGGTTTCCGTTTTCAATTACGGAGTGGAATAGAGTGTGTCGCGACATGTCAGGCCAATAGATGTTCAATGTGGTGGCCATCATTTGCTGCACACAATTGCAATCTCTGGCGTAATGAATGTCGTACACGCCACAGTAATCTGGTGTAATGTCGCCACAATACGTTGTTTCATATGCTCTGGGGTTGTAGGAACATCACGGTACACATTCTCCTTTAACGTACCCCACAGAAAGAAGTCCAGAGGTGTAAGATCAGGAGAACGGGCTGGCCAATTTATGCGTCCTCCACGTCCTATGAAACGCCCGTCGAACATCCTGTCAAGGGTCAGCCTAGTGTTAATTGCGGAATGTGCAGGTGCACCATCATACGTCGACGCGTTTCCAGTGGGACACACTCTATTCCACTTCATAACTGAAAACGGAAACTCCATGTGTACGTTTACCTCACCCCTCATGGTAATGTACATGTGCGTCAGTGAAAAAGACCAGTAAAAAGGTGTTAGCATGTGGACGTAATGTGCTGTTCCAGTCTCTTCTGTACCTAAGGTCCATCACCGTTCCCTTTGGATCCCTACGTAATTCGGTGATCTCCGATACACACGATCGAACAGCGGAGGAGTGGTACTCAAGCGTCAACTTTAGGTTACAATATCTCCGGATGTAATTAACATTTTACAATGCAACAAACGGCACTGATTACATATTTGTTTATACGTTCAGATGTGCTACCAAAACTAATGGGGTTCCATTTAAAAAACGTAGGTTTGTGTTAAATAACATACTTCCGTGCATTTTTTTATGGTTTGTATTAACCAGTTACACTATCCCCTCTGCTCACGTTCGGTCTGTGGAATCGATTCGTCAGTATTTGATGTGGTTTACGAAATATATCCAGTGGTAACGTTAGGTGACTCACCCTGTATTCTGTCAAAATTGTATGACCATGGAGGCCACATTGATGTTTATCAGTCACACGACCAGCATTAAGCGCGACATGGTACTCGCATCCCATGCAACAATCTTGTAGTCAGAAGTGAGTAGTATGAGGGAACGAAAATCAGCCGCTGTTAAAAAAAATGGCGATAATGCTTCGCTATGAAAACAATTGTCCCCTCCCTGAAGTTTGCAGCCACAGCTCTGCCCCGTATAATCTCGTTTGAAATGCAAGTAAAATTAGAACCCAAGCGATGCCGAAATACAAATAAAATTCTTTCGGAAGGGCATCTGGACCAGGAGATTTATGGAATGGGGAATTACCGACAAAATCAAACTCTTCATCGTCCTGAAAATCCTTCAAAAACTCAACATTTTGGTAAGGCGTAATCACCTCACCGAGGATAGCAAAACTAGGGATGCCGACGATGGCATATGCTGCATACAACTGTGCATATTACTGATGTAAAGCTTGAGTCACATCACCTTGAGCAGCCTGACAGCCATCATACTCGTTGAGGGAAGTAATAAGAGAGCGACGACAACGAGAGAGATGGCGAAGCAGGTGATACAAGGAGGTCTGTTCTTTGTTAACGAAAGAAGGTGGCTTGGAGTTCCCCCTCAACCCTCCGATCTGTTGCTTCTTAATCAGCAGCAAAGCAGCAACTTAGCCTTGATCAGCCAAACATCAGCGATCCTCAGAGAGGCAGCGCTTGCTCGTGCATGTAATTGTCGAAGAACGGTATGGTAAAACTCCTATGTGTTCCAATAGTCCCTCGCCCTTGCAGCACAGTAACATATCAGCGTTTTTTTTTCGGATCCGCGGATTCACACACTCAGACCACCATACCAATAAGGATGAGTAATGCTCTACCTATTGGAGGCAAAACTCCAAGCACCAATCACAGCATCAAAGGACCCATGAGATGGGAATCGTTGAGCATCCACTGAACACGACAATACTTCAAGGGTTGTCACGCAAGGTTGATAGCACAGTGATGAAAGGCGCAGGAATGAAGTCGACTATAAGAATCTCATGACACACAACAACGGACAAATAGAACCTGTTAAGTCTGCTACTAGACGTCTCAGTAAAATGCGTGAATTTCACCAAAGTCGAAAATTTATGCCCCCAAACAGCCCTCAAAGGCATCGTACGAAACAATTCACAATTCATGGAGATGACGACTATAGTTAAAATGAGGGGACTGATCAACGAAACGCAATTCGCAGTTGAAGTCACCGCCCAGCAGAACGTTCCGAGGATTCTCATGCAAACGGTAAGGTAGTTCCTCTGTGCAAAATTCCTAGCGAGCCACCAATTAGAGCCATGCCAGACGGTGCATAAATCACAACCAGGGTAAGTTCAAAAACACAACCAATCTCGCGGCCTGAATCGAGAACTTTGTCAGCGACGGGAATACCTTCACGATAATATAAAGCACTACCTGCCGAATCTTCAGGCTGTACAGTAAAAAGAGCCTGAAATGCCGGGAGAAAAAATGCTGCGTACAAAAATATAATACCTGTACGAGAATCATAAATAAGCTGACAGAGTGGTGAGACGTAACTCAGTTTCAGTGCGATTGACTTTCAGAGTAACAAGGGTGTCAGATTGAGTCACCTACCAAAGTGGGACAAAAGAAAATATGCTTCTGTGCCATAATCCGACCATCAGTCCATTTTCTAATCTATTCTTCTGTGCCATATTCCGACCATCAGTCCATTTTCTAATCTATAGACGAGTTTGATGGAGGGAAGACTAGTCCCGTGCACTGCAGAACCCTTACACCATGATTTCTTGCGCAAGACAGAGCGATCCGGTTGGAAACGCTGCGTACGCCGCCTGTGAGGCAAATTCGTTTCACCAGCCGGAAGAGTAGGATGAACAAGCTCAAGAACTTGAATCTGCCTGCGCTGGACCAGGAGAAGTAACGTGCACTGCAGGGGGATCATCCGATATGACAGACAGGGACGGAACAACAGGCTCAGCAGGTGACGGGACAACGACCGCCCCAGGGGTGGTGGCAGGGGGGGGGGGGGGGGGGACTCCTGCACTACAAGATTCCCCGGCGGTAGCTCCGAAGGTTGCCTGACACAAACGACGTCGATGGCAGTCGACCCGGAGATAGCGATGCATCGCTGTTAGTTGGACTGCCATGTCTGGTAGTAGGTGGGGGTGGAAGGCTGGGCAGCGAGGTGTACAGATCAGACACACCCGGCCTCTACCGCGACTCCGTAATATCCACGTCAGAGGTCGATCGAACGCCGGAATACGCCAACACCACACAGGACGGGAGGCCTCTACGCAGTTTGAATTATCAAGAGAGGCCCTTGACGCAGGAGAAGATAACACACGGCAATCCACATCGGAAACGTCAGCATCCTGAGTACGATGTTACTTACGTTTCGGCACCTGAGCTTCAGCACTGGGAGCAGACGGCGGGAACGGGGAAAAATTTCCCTTGAGTAAACTGAAATTGGGCAGAGTATTGCCACTACAACTAACACCAAGTGTCACGAGATCGCTACCATCAATTTATGTCGCTGATGGAAAGAATTTTTTAGAGCAAAATCCCGCTTCGGAAAATTGAGACGTTGGTGACCACTCTCATTAAATAAGAAGCATGTCCCAACCCAACCACCACAAGTAATATGGACCCGATAACCACATATCTGAAGATGTGACGGGATGTTCCATTTAATGTACGTCTCGAGAGACCTTCTCACCTTCTCCCACTGACATCAGTGTTGACTCGACCAGCGTTCCCAACGAATGCCCGTAACATCACCAGCTTCAAGCAACACAACCATAAGATATTGATCATCTACCCCGGCGGCAAGTTGAATACACACACAGTGGTATATTCGGCATCAACAGTGGCAAGGAGGGCGACACTAACCGGTCCAACCCTACAGCGGAAAGAAACTTCATTGGGGTGTTAAAGTAACAATCTATCTACTTGGAGGGGATTCAAGAATTTTAGAATGAAAACAGAAAGTTCACTGTCAAAATATGCTTTGTGATAATGATATGAAGAAATATCAAACAATTCCACTAACCAGTCATGAAGGAGCCTGGCTGCAGATTACGGGTAGAATTGTCAAAGGCCAAAACTAACGGTGAGTTTGTGTGGGATCAACTTGCGCGACATGTGGACAACGAAGAATCTCGCGTCCGTCGACCGTCGTAATTTAATACATTATTATTATTATTATTATGATTGTTGCCGACTTACGTGGTGGGCCTTAATAAAATGATAGTTCATTCAATTTTGATTTACGATTAAATGCTTTTATAAAGTTCTCTTTTTTTACAATATTAATCTTAAATTATTTGTTACGTTAATGAATGTTAGACTCGTTGAATCTTAAAACATGAGCATATAAGTTGAACAATGGAATAAACTTTTCATATTCATTTCCTCGGATAGTCAATTCACTTTAAAGCAAAAAATCTTTAGTTATTAATTACAATTGCCGCCCACACACGCGCGAGAGTATTTTTTCTCACCTTCGTTAACCACTGCATTGTAGTGGGAGTCCTGGCCCTGGCTCTCGGCTATGGTACCGAATATAAGAATCTTAAAGCTACGTATTTCTGCAACTTCGTGCAGCTGTGGAGAAAAATGGATATTATGTTAATACCGGGCTTTTTTTTCGCTTCCGCAAAATTTTTTATAAGTTAATATCGCCACGTAATGGAGTCGTTGGCTGCATCAGCCGCTGCGATTGTTGAACTGTAAATTACTCGAATGCAGGTTAATTCAAGGAAGGCGGACATGAAATCGGGATCACCTGTTACAAATTAAAAGTGAATAATAATATTAAATGAATATATTATCTGCTTAATTAGTACAAATATGCTTACATTTGCCAGCACTCGCAAAATGTCCGTCTACACGCAATCAAGACAAGGGAAGAAGTGAAGACAACTAAAAAATTGACAAAAGAGCGTATCTTGTCGTCTCTTTAGATCATTTTGTTATATTTCTTTGCACTCGAAACTTGCACAGAGAAATTATTATTTTACGGGTACATTATAATATATAATTCAATTTTTAAATGTCTCTTCTTTATAAATACTGTTTCTTAAGTCTTTTCGTAATATAGCACTGGGGGACGCTATAAATTGTCAAAGGCCAGAACTAACAGTGAGTTTGCGTGGGATGGGATCAACTTGCGCTACATGTGGACAACGAAGCTGTCGGAACCGCTACCAAAAACACACTTAAATTAAGACAAAAGACGATTCAATGACGTATAACTACACGCAAAAGTCACAACACATCACGTGAGCAACAAACTGTTACGACTCCAAACGCTGCAGTGGAGCGGAAGAGTAAACATGTTCTAAGGTGTCGCAAGCAGAATTGTATTCAAGCACGCCTGCCGACCCATCCAAATTTCAACTTGTCGCACAGTAGTGGCGTAGTGCCTCCTTCACCCACCCCAACGTCCCCATTGCTCAATTAGGTTGCATCCACACTGAAGATTTATCACGAATCGCCGCCTTAACGTAATAATTACTATTATATGTGTGGTACCTGTTCTTTTCGACATGTCTGATTGTAACCATCTTCATACCTCAATCAAGTGGGCAGTGCAGAGACAAATATTCTTTTATGAGTTAGGTTTAGGACCACAATTAATATTTTTTTACATGGTAAAAACGATAATTGCGGAATATGAAAGCTCAGAATGTTGGTA
The DNA here is from genome assembly GCF_021461395.2 of Schistocerca americana. Lineage (NCBI taxonomy): Eukaryota > Metazoa > Arthropoda > Insecta > Orthoptera > Acrididae > Schistocerca > Schistocerca americana. Next base: position 436,380,744 of record NC_060124.1, on the reverse strand, counting down.
ACTCTGGAAATATCTTCCTTGCCGCAACTGTCGCTTGGATCCGGCAGCACTGCATTGCCAGCATGTGTCTCGATCTGCGCGAACCTAAATCGTTCCTGAATCGGACTATATTGCGGTGACAAAAGTCGTGGGGTAGCGACATGCACGTGGTGACAGTATCGCGTACACGAGGTACAAAACGGCAGTGCATTGGTGGAGCTGTCATTTGTACTCAGCTGATTGATGTGAAACAGTTTCCGACGTGTTTAATGCCGCACGGCAGGAATTAATAGATTTTGAACATGAATGGTAGCTGGAGCTAGACTTATGGGACATACCATTACGATAATAGTTAGGGATTCAATGTTCCGAGATCCACAGTGTCAACAGTGTGACTAGAATACCATACTTCAGGCATTCCCTCTCACCACAGAAAATGCCGCGCGGGATTAGCCGAGCGGTCGGGGCGCTGCATTCATGGACTGTGCGGCTGGTCCCGGCGGAGGTTCGAGTCCTCCCTCGGGCATGGGTGTGTGTCTTTGTCCTTAGGATAATTTAGGTTAAGTAGTGTGTAAGCTTAATGACTGATGACCTTAGCAGTTAAGTCCCATAAGATTTCACACACATTTGAACATAACCACAGAAAACGCAGTGGTCATAAGCCTTCACTCAAAAACCGAGAGCAGCGGCATTTGAATCGAGTTGTCTCTACTAACACACAAGAAACACTGCGTGAATCAATGTGGGAGGTATGACAAACGTATCCGCTAGGACAGTGCGGCGAAATATGGCGTTAACAGGCTATGACAGAAGACGACCGACACGAACGCCTTTCCGAACTTCGACATCGCCTGCAGCGTCTCTCCTGTATTGACCATATCAGCTGAAGCCTAGACGACTGAAAAACTGTGACCTGATCGTATGAGTCTAGATTTCAGTTGGTAATAGCTGATGATTGTGTTCGAGTGTGGCGCAGACCCTAAGAAGCCATGGACCCAAGCAGTCAACAAGGCGCAATGAAAGCTGGTGGTGGCACCATAATGGTGTGGACTATATTTACATGGAATGGACTGGGCCCTCTGGCCCAACTGAACTGGTCACTGACTAAAATGGATATGCGATTCTTCAACTTCTCCCGGTGTATTTCTGGCTCGAACAGTCCACGGGTGTACTGCCGGTCCATAGCGACCAACGGGCACAATATTTCGGCAATCAGACATGTATTTGCATGCAAATAGCTGCCGCCACCCTTCGCAGAGGAATGGGGTAATAAAAACACTGGTGCACATCGCGACACCATCTCGGACGCAGAGAGTCTGCCCCATGAGCTGGAACACCTCAAAACTGTATTTCGGAACAACGGGTACTCGGAATGGCAGATCAGACGCGCTCGCCGCCCCACCTCTACAGTACAGCGTGTGGAGATGGATGAGGTCACGGAGGAAGAGATAGCCAGAGCCTATATACCGTATACTGGCGCACTATCGGGGAAAATAGGACGAATACTGAGGAAACACCGAGTAGGAACCGTCTTTTGCCCGCTCAATAAAACACGAGCGTTATTGGGAAGTGTCAAAGACGACCTCGGTTTGCGGAAGGCCGGCATATACCAGATTCTCTGTGAGTGTGGGAAGACTTACATTGGACAGACTGTGCGCACCATCGAAGATCATTGCCGGGAACATCAGAGGCACACTCGACTCATGTACCCCAACAAGTCGGCCGTCGCAGAGCACTGTTTGTCCGAAAATTACGAAATGGACTACCAGCATACCAGGGTCTTGGCACAGACATCTAAACAATGGGACAGCGTCGTTAGAGAGGCTATCGAATATGTACCAGGGATGGACTCTCAACAGAGATTGCGGCTATAGCCTCAGCAAGGCATGGGAACCAGCACTGAGTCTAATTAAAAAGAGGCTCAACAAAGAAAACATACGAGCGACCATTGCGGACGAGGCAGTTACACCGACGCCACCACAGATGCCGACGCCAGCCCCTCAGCGAACGCCGACGCGGAGACAAGCCCTCGCGGGGGAAGGGGATTTAGGACGGCCGCCCCCCCTCAAGAGCTCAGTTCGTCAGCGCACCTGACGATGGCGACATGTCTGACCGCCGAAATACTGTGCCCGTTGGACACTACGGACCGGCAGTACACCCGTGGACTGTTCGAGTAAAATGGATATGTTCGGCTGCTTGTACACCATTATCAGCCAAACAACGAAGGAATTTCATGGATGACATTTCGCCATGTCATCAGGCCACAACTGTTCGCGAATGGTTTGAGTAACATTCTGCATAATTCGAGAGAATAATTTGGCCTCCCATCGAACAAATATGGGGCATAGTCGAGATATCAGTTAGTGCGCAAAATGCTGCACTGGCGACACTTTCGCAGTTGTGGAGTCTGTAGAGCCTGCATGGCTCATTATTTATGCGGCGGATTTCCAGTGACTCGTCGAGCCCATGTCATGTCGAGCTTCTGCACTATGCCGTGCGAAAGGAAGTCCGACACGATGTTACGAGGTATCCAATGTCTTTTTTCACCTCAGTGTACAGTACCACGAGACACACATACCCACGGGAGATGCATGTGATATCTTTGAACCAAGAGCTCACCCAGTGAATGGTGCTCGACTGACGTAACAGCCTACATCTTCATCTACATGACTTCTCTACAAAATACTGTGAAGTGCATGGCAGAGGTTACGTCACATTATACCAGTCAGTAGGTTTTTCTCCTGTTCCATTCATGTTTGGAGCATGGGATGAATGAGAGTTTAAATGTTGTGTTTAAATGTTATGGTAGGGGTTATGATGTTGTGCTAAATCCACTTTCTTTCAGATACAGCAGTTTGGCTTCCTTTGTTAATGCCTCTCTTTCGTTTAGTTTTGCCTTTATATGTCATATTTGTCGGATGACGAAGCAGCCAATGTTTGGGCACTGCTTGTCTTCCATCTACACTGCTGTCGGACTGCTGATTGATAGTTACATCGCCTGGCTTATCAAGTCATCATATGGCCAACAGTATAAACTCCCATGCACGCAACCACCTATTGATCTATGGGAGCGTCTTTTTCGCTGTTTTCTATGGGCGAATGGCAGAGACATATAGCAACGACACAATGCAGCAACCAAGCACCCCATTCGACTGTGAAGAGTCAGATGCAAAAATAACCAAAAAAGGTCGAAGAAACTGTTGTAAAAGGGACTGAGCTTTCCCGAAAATTGTAATAACGCTCGTTGTGTAACCGTTCATAAGGAACTCAACTGTTATATACTCTTGAATATCTATGTCAGAAACATAAACTGTACTCAAGGAAATATGTGTGGTGTCACATGCCGACAGCACTCTACCAACGGAATTGCAAGTTTTCGTCACACGCCAATACTGGTAGTCCAGGACCCATTGGACCCAGTGATGCATGCCAGCTGAGTTATGCCTCCAGTACCTCTGGACTATGAATGCGCTCTGTTGCCGTCATATAGGACAGCCACACAGCCCCCTCACACTTGAAGTCTCCTCGCTAAGTGACGCTGCCTAGACATGGCTGGGACACCATTCATCGTGCTTTAATCAGAGAACCTCATCCTTCGTGCTATTGTATGAGTTGGACCATATTCCTTGCTGCACGGTTTGCAATGAGTCTTTGTACACTTGCAGAAGCACAAGTAAATCTTCTGCTTACTGTGTTAATTTGTTGACTAATCATTTCCGCTCCTGTCCACTTTCCTTCGATGACAGTTGCTGCACCACTCTCTAGCCCACCTCTCTTTGCCATTGTGTATGAAGGTTGTACACAATATTTGATGTCTAATGTTGACTTATAGAAGTGATCGACCTCCATGACTAACACCTGATTTTGTAAATTACAATTATGTCATGTTGTTTGCATCTTAAGGTATACTCAGAGACTCAAACAATTTAATTCATGTTAATATACACACCAATGTACTTTCTTTAATGTATATACATACACACATCAAAAAAAGTTTTGCATCACCTCGGTTCCGAGAGTTTCGGAACGTGTGCAGAAAATTGGAATAGAGATCAAAATAAACATCATTTCCGTCCTTTTCATCGCTCATGAAAACCACACATTGCATGTTGTACCACCACATTGCGAACCCTTCAGAGGTGGTGGTCCAGATTGCTGTACACACCGGTACCTCAAATACGAAGTAGCACGTCCTCTTGAATTGCGTTCGTCGTGCCATACTATCCACAAGTTCATCAAGGCACTGTTCGCCCAGATTGTCCCACTCCTCAATAGCGATTCAGCGTAGATCCCTCAGAGTAGTTGGTGGGTCACGTCGTCCTTAAGCAGCCCTTTTCAGTCTGTCCCAGGCATGATCGATAGGGCTCGTGTCTGGAGTACACGCTGACCACTCTAGTCGAGCGATGTCGTTACCGCCGGGCGCGGTGGGCGAGTGGTTCTAGATAGTTTAGTCCAGAACCGCACGACTGCTACGGTCGCAGGTTCGAATCCTGCCTCGGGCATGGATTTGTGTGATGTACTTAGGGTAGTTAGGTTTGAGTAGTTTAAAGTTCTAGGGGTCTGATGACCTCAGATGTTAAGTCCCATAGTGCTCAGAGCAATTTGAACCTTTTTTTTTGATGTCGTTACCCTGAAGGAAGTCATTCACAAAACACAAAATGTGCACTATGGGGGCGCGAATTGTCGCCCATGGAAACGAACTTCTCGCCAATACGCTGCCGATATGGTTGCACTTTCGGTCGGAGGATGACATTCACGAATCGTACAGTCGTTACGGCGCCTTTCATGACCACCGATGGCGTACGTCGGCCCCACATAATGCCACCCCAAAACAGCAGGGAACCTTCACCTTGCTGTACTCTCTGGACAGTGTGTCTAAGGCGTTCAGCCTGACCAGGTTGCCTCAAACCCGTCTCCAACGATTGTCCGGTTGAAGACATATGCGACAGTCATCGGTGAAGAGGACGTGATGCCAATCCTGAGCGGTCCACTCGGCATGTTGTTGGGCCCATCTGCGCCGCACTGCATGGTGTCGTGGTTGCAAAGGACCTCGCCATGGCCGCCGGGATTTGCGCATCATGCAGCTTATTGTGCCCAGTTTCAGTCGTAACACGACGTCCTGTGACTGCACGAAAAAATGTTCAAATGTGTGTGAATTCCTAAGGGACCGAACTGCTTAGGTCATCGGTCCCTAGACGCACACACTACTTAAACTAACTTATGCTAAGAACAACACGCACACCCATGCCCGAGGGAGGACTCGAACCTCCGGCGGGAGGGGCCGCGCGTTGCTATCAGGGTTCTGCTGGAGAACATTCGCAGAGGTGTCCATGGGTCCAGTGGAGCTCTTGGAAGGCACTACGACAGCAAAGGAATATAGATACAGGGTGGTCCATTGATAGTGACCGGGCCAAATATCTCACGAAATAAGCATCAAACGAAAAAACTACAAAGAACAAAACTCGTCTAGCTTGAAGGGGGAAACCAGATGGCGCTATGGTTGTTCCGCTAGATGTCGCTGCAACAGGACAAACGGATATAAACTGCGTTTTTTTGAAATAGGAACCCCAATTTTTTATCACATATTCGTGTAGTACATAACGAAATATGAATGTTTTAGTTGGACCACTCTTTTCGCTTTGTGATAGATGGCGCTGTAATAGTCACAAACGTATAAGTACATGATATCACGTAACATTCCGCCACTGCGGACGGTATTTGCTTCCTGATACACTACCCGTGTTAAAATGGACCGTTTACCAATTGCGGAAAAGTTCGATATCGTGTTGATGTATGGCTATTGTGATCAAAATGCCCAACGGGCGTGTGCTATGAATGCTGCTCGGTATCCTGGACGACATCATCTAAGTGTCCGGACCGTTCGCCGGATAGTTACGTTATTTAAGGAAACAGGAAGTGTTCAGTCGCATGTGAAACGTCAACCACGACCTGCAACAAATGATGATGCCCAAGTAGGTGTTTTAGCTGCTGTCGCAGCTAATCCGCACATCAGTAGCAGACAAATTGCGCGAGAATCGGGAATCTCAAAACCGTAGATGTTTCAAGGCATGACAGAATGGCGATTACATCCAACATGATGGATGTCCGGCACGTAGCTCGTGTGCGGTTGAAGCGGTATTGAATAGTATATTTCATGACACGTGGATTGTTTGTCGAAGCATACCATGGCCCGAACGTTCACCGGATCTGACGTCCCCGGATTTCTATCTGTGGGTAAAGTTGAAGGATATTTGCTATCGTGATCCACCGACAACGCCTGACAACATGCGTCAGCGCATTGTCAATGCATGTGCGAACATTACGGAAGGCGAGTTACTCGCTGTTGCTAGGAATGTCCTTACACGTATTGCCAAATACATTGAGGTTGACGGACATCATTTTAAGCATTTACTGCATTAATGTGTTATTTACAGGTAATTACGCTGTAACAGCTCGCGTTCTCAGAAATGATAAGTTCACAAAAGTACATGCATCACACTGGAACAACCAAAATAAAATGTTCAAACGTACCTATGTTCTGTATTTTAATTTAAAAACCTACCTGTTAACAACTGTTCGTCTAAAATTGTGAGCCATACGTTTGTGAAAGCGAAAAAAGTGGTTCAACTAAAACATTCATATTTCTTTACGTACTACACAAACATGTAATAAAAAATTGGGGTTCCTATTTTAAACAACGCAGTTGATATCCGTTTGAACTATGGTAGCGCCATCTAGCGGGCCAACCATAGCGCCATCTGGATTCCTCCTTCAAGCTAGAAAAGTTTCGTTCTTTGTAGTTTTTAAGTGTGACGCTTATTTCGTGAGATATTTGGCCTGGTTACTAATATATATATATATATATATATATATATATATATATATATATATATATATATATATATATATAAAACAATGTCGACGCATCACAGCATCGATGCAGTGAGGCCTTTGTAGATTGCAGGAGGGACTTTGCACTGTATCTACATACACAAATCAACTAATTCCCGTAAATTGCAGGGAGCGGGCAATGAGCTCTGATGCCACGTTCAGTCACATGCCAGATATGTTCTATCAGGTTCACATCTGGAGAGTTGGAGGGCCAGCATACCAATGGAAACTCTACGCTACGTTCCTTGAACCATCCTATCACACTCCTGGCCTAGTGACATGGCGCATTATCTTACTGCAAAATGCCACTGCCGTCGGGAAACTTGATCGCCATGCAGGGGTGGACTTCGTTTGCAACAGTGTACGATACTCCTTGGCCAGCTTGTCTCCGACCTACAGTACAGGTGTCAAAGAGCTATTCCCTGGAAGACGACGAATTCGCGTCCTCCAGTCGGCATGATGAAGAAGATACCAGGGTTCATCAGGCCATACAACGCTCTGGCACTGTGCTTAAGTCCAGTGTCGATGGTCACATGCCCATTAGGAGTGATCAGTGCACTGTGTGCTCAGACACATTGTACTGTGCCCAGCATTAAATTCTGACGTTGGTACCGCCACAGGTGGCTGCCTGTCCTGTTTTACCAGTCTGCCCAACCTACGACGTCCGACATCTGTAATGAGGGGCGGCCGCCCAACCCCACCTTGGTTTCGCCAAGTGTTGAAGCCACTCACCACAGCACTCCTCTAAAAGCAGACAAGTCGTGCACTTTCGAAAATGCTCGCGCTGAGCCTCCAGGCCATCACAAGCTGCCCTCAGTCAAACACAGATTGTACGCCTTCCCCATTCTACAAATGGAAATAACGCTCACTGACACTAAATTCATTGTGCGTGTGTCTGACTAGCAGTTATTCCTTGCCACGTGAGACTTCTATCACTGGGACAGGAGTATATTGATAGTAGGTCGGTGGTCATAAAGTTCGGGTTGTTCAGTATACTTACTGCACAAAAACATTATTTCCCCTCCATGCCCCCATCCATTAAACAAACTTCTTCTCTTATAAACTGTATTCTGGCACAGAGACACCCAACGTAAATCTACTAGTACTTCTGCGGATAAAGCGCTACAGTCAAAACAAGAGTCAAAGTTCCTTCAATACCTTGTTCTAAACATTAACGACCAGTAAAACTACAACACTCTCCTACTCCTTCCAACATCGCTGTTACGTAAAGGAGGTATTTCATATGAATATTGAAGCGAGACTGACTTTGCTACATATTTTCCATAGTTCTTATAAAGTATCCAGTATCATCATGGGTTTCGCAATTATGGGCAACCAGATTTTTCTTTCAGCTGAGCTAACATTTCCTTCAGTAGATACTCAGGGTAGGAAAACGCCCACTACCAAATCAACATAAAATATGTCTTTGTTATGACGATACCTCTTGCCATAAGTCAAAATTAACACCACCATTATTAATAAAAGTGAATATGAGAAAAATCACTGAATTTTTAATTTATTAACCATTAAAAACACAAGTCAGAATATAGACAATTTTGAAAAAGGATTATTGTTTGGAGGCCCAGTTACACAAACAGCAGAAGAAGGTCTCACCTTCTTCTTGATGACCGAGGTGCATCCTACGCCAGAAGAAGCAAAGCTACCTAGGCCACCTTGTGAGGTAGCAGCAACGAAGACAGCAGAATCAAGAGTTTGCTTCTCACTGTCAGCCACCTGAAAGGCCACGGCATCTACTTGGACACCGTCTGTTATTCCAGCAGTGTGAATTGCAAAAGCAGCATTTTCATTCTCTGTGTCCATTAATATTACATAAGTTGGAGCTATATCCTCTGTTACAATCTCTTCAGTGAGAGTTTCAGCAACTTGCCGCCCTTCTGTACGGTCAGCAACTATAATTACAGAAGTAGTAGGTTCATCCACTCTGCCACGCTCAAGAATGGCAGCGTCACCTTCTTGGCTGCCTTGTGTAGTGTCACCAATGATCGTTGCATCACCAACTATAATTTCACAGGCAGGACCTTCGTCCTCTCTGTCATGCTTAACGATGCCATTTTCAGCATCTTGTCCACCTTCAGGAGTATCACCAACTAATACTACAGAAGCAGAAGCTTGTTCCTCTGCGTCCATCCCTTCATTGGCAGTGTCAGCATCTTGGCTGCCTTCTATAGTGTCGGGAGGTACGATTCCACAAGCATGACTTTTCTCCTCTCTGTCACGCTCAGCTACAGCATTCTCTGCATCTTGTCCACGTTCTGTTTTGTCAGCAATTGATATTCCCCAACCAGGACCTTCCTCCTTTGTATCAGTATCAAGACTGGCAGCGTCACCTTCTTGGCTGCCTTGTGTAGTGTCACCAATGATCGTTGCATCACCAACTATAATTTCACAAGCAGGACCTTCGTCCTCTCTGTCATGCTTAACGATGCCATTTTCAGCATCTTGTCCACCTTCAGGAGTAGCACCAACTAATGCTACAGAAGCAGAAGCTTGTTCCTCTGCGTCCATCCCTTCATTGGCAGTGTCAGCATCTTGGCTGCCTTCTATAGTGTCGGGAGGTACGATTCCACAAGCATGACTTTTCTCCTCTCTGTCACGCTCAGCTACAGCATTCTCTGCATCTTGTCCACGTTCTGTTTTGTCAGCAATTGATATTCCCCAACCAGGACCTTCCTCCTTTGTATCAGTATCAAGACTGGCAGCGTCACCTTCTTGGCTGCCTTGTGTAGTGTCACCAATGATCGTTGCATCACCAACTATAATTTCACAGGCAGGACCTTCGTCCTCTCTGTCATGCTTAACGATGCCATTTTCAGCATCTTGTCCACCTTCAGGAGTAGCACCAACTAATGCTACAGAAGCAGAAGCTTGTTCCTCTGCGTCCATCCCTTCATTGGCAGTGTCAGCATCTTGGCTGCCTTCTATAGTGTCGGGAGGTGCGATTCCACAAGCATGACTTTTCTCCTCTCTGTCACGCTCAGCTACAGCATTCTCTGCATCTTGTCCACGTTCTGTTTTGTCAGCAATTGATATTCCCCAACCAGGACCTTCCTCCTTTGTATCAGTATCAAGACTGGCAGCGTCACCTTCTTGGCTGCCTTGTGTAGTGTCACCAATGATCGTTGCATCACCAACTATAATTTCACAGGCAGGACCTTCGTCCTCTCTGTCATGCTTAACGATGCCATTTTCAGCATCTTGTCCACCTTCAGGAGTAGCACCAACTAATGCTACAGAAGCAGAAGCTTGTTCCTCTGCGTCCATCCCTTCATTGGCAGTGTCAGCATCTTGGCTGCCTTCTATAGTGTCGGGAGGTACGATTCCACAAGCATGACTTTTCTCCTCTCTGTCACGCTCAGCTACAGCATTCTCTGCATCTTGTCCACGTTCTGTTTTGTCAGCAATTGATATTCCCCAACCAGGACCTTCCTCCTTTGTATCAGTATCAAGACTGGCAGCGTCACCTTCTTGGCTGCCTTGTGTAGTGTCACCAATGATCGTTGCATCACCAACTATAATTTCACAGGCAGGACCTTCGTCCTCTCTGTCATGCTTAACGATGCCATTTTCAGCATCTTGTCCACCTTCAGGAGTATCACCAACTAATACTGCAGAAGCAGAAGCTTGTTCCTCTGCGTCCATCCCTTCATTGGCAGTGTCAGCATCTTGGCTGCCTTCTATAGTGTCGGGAGGTACGATTCCACAAGCATGACTTTTCTCCTCTCTGTCACGCTCAGCTACAGCATTCTCTGCATCTTGTCCACGTTCTGTTTTGTCAGCAATTGATATTCCCCAACAAGGACCTTCCTCCTTTGTATCAGTATCAAGACTGGCAGCGTCACCTTCTTGGCTGCCTTGTGTAGTGTCACCAATGATCGTTGCATCACCAACTATAATTTCACAGGCAGGACCTTCGTCCTCTCTGTCATGCTTAACGATGCCATTTTCAGCATCTTGTCCACCTTCAGGAGTAGCACCAACTAATACTACAGAAGCAGAAGCTTGTTCCTCTGCGTCCATCCCTTCATTGGCAGTGTCAGCATCTTGGCTGCCTTCTATAGTGTCGGGAGGTACGATTCCACAAGCATGACTTTTCTCCTCTCTGTCACGCTCAGCTACAGCATTCTCAGCATCTTTTCCACGTTCTGTTTTGTCAGCAATTGATATTCCCCAACCAGGACCTTCCTCCTTTGTATCAGTATCAAGACTGGCAGCGTCACCTTCTTGGCTGCCTTGTGTAGTGTCACCAATGATCGTTGCATCACCAACTATAATTTCACAGGCAGGACCTTCGTCCTCTCTGTCATGCTTAACGATGCCATTTTCAGCATCTTGTCCACCTTCAGGAGTAGCACCAACTAATGCTACAGAAGCAGAAGCTTGTTCCTCTGCGTCCATCCCTTCATTGGCAGTGTCAGCATCTTGGCTGCCTTCTATAGTGTCGGGAGGTACGATTCCACAAGCATGACTTTTCTCCTCTCTGTCACGCTCAGCTACAGCATTCTCTGCATCTTGTCCACGTTCTGTTTTGTCAGCAGTTGATATTCCCCAACCAGGACCTTCCTCCTTTGTATCAGTATCAAGACTGGCAGCGTCACCTTCTTGGCTGCCTTGTGTAGTGTCACCAATGATCGTTGCATCACCAACTATAATTTCACAGGCAGGACCTTCGTCCTCTCTGTCATGCTTAACGATGCCATTTTCAGCATCTTGTCCACCTTCAGGAGTATCACCAACTAATACTGCAGAAGCAGAAGCTTGTTCCTCTGCGTCCATCCCTTCATTGGCAGTGTCAGCATCTTGGCTGCCTTCTATAGTGTCGGGAGGTACGATTCCAAAAGCATGACTTTTCTCCTCTCTGTCACGCTCAGCTACAGCATTCTCTGCATCTTGTCCACGTTCTGTTTTGTCAGCAATTGATATTCCCCAACCAGGACCTTCCTCCTTTGTATCAGTATCGAGACTGGCAGCGTCACCTTCTTGGCTGCCTTGTGTAGTGTCACCAATGATCGTTGCATCACCAACTATAATTTCACAGGCAGGACCTTCGTCCTCTCTGTCATGCTTAACGATGCCATTTTCAGCATCTTGTCCACCTTCAGGAGTAGCACCAACTAATGCTACAGAAGCAGAAGCTTGTTCCTCTGCGTCCATCCCTTCATTGGCAGTGTCAGCATCTTGGCTGCCTTCTATAGTGTCGGGAGGTACGATTCCACAAGCATGACTTTTCTCCTCTCTGTCACGCTCAGCTACAGCATTCTCAGCATCTTGTCCACGTTCTGTTTTGTCAGCAATTGATATTCCCCAACCAGGACCTTCCTCCTTTGTATCAGTATCAAGACTGGCAGCGTCACCTTCTTGGCTGCCTTGTGTAGTGTCACCAATGATCGTTGCATCACCAACTATAATTTCACAGGCAGGACCTTCGTCCTCTCTGTCATGCTTAACGATGCCATTTTCAGCATCTTGTCCACCTTCAGGAGTATCACCAACTAATACTGCAGAAGCAGAAGCTTGTTCCTCTGCGTCCATCCCTTCATTGGCAGTGTCAGGATCTTGGCTGCCTTCTATAGTGTCGGGAGGTACGATTCCACAAGCATGACTTTTCTCCTCTCTGTCACGCTCAGCTACAGCATTCTCTGCATCTTGTCCACGTTCTGTTTTGTCAGCAATTGATATTCCCCAACCAGGACCTTCCTCCTTTGTATCAGTATCAAGACTGGCAGCGTCATCATTTTTGCTGCCTTCTGTGTGATCATAAATTAACATTGCACACACAGGCGTTTGTTGCTTCGAGTGACTCACTTGAAAAGCAGTGTCAGCATAATGACCGTCTCCTGTAGCATCAGCAACCAACAATACAGAAGGAGGAGTTTGCTTTTCTTGTATTCCATCGTCTGCAACTTTGTCTTCTTCTGAAGTAACAGCAACGAAGTTTTTACTTGGTGGATGTCGCAGGACGGTACGCAGTTCAGTAGCGTTAAATGCCCTCGCAGCTGCTGTCTTTGATTCCTGTTATCAGAGAAAATACAAAAGATCATTGTAGTAATAGAAAGTGTTCTATATGTCTGATAAATTAACATCGAATGACTTAAAATAATTTGTGTTGCGCCAATTACATGAGTCTCCAATATCTATTGAAATTCAGATTATTGCAACAGAACATGGTGTGATTTAGCACCATATACGATATCATTTAAACAGTTCTTACCTAACTTCACTTCAGAAATTTTAAGTGCACTGTTCCACATGTAGATTTGATGTGTAGGTACTAGCCGTGGAGACTCTCATGTATCTGAAAAAGTGTTAGCGCGTTATAGTTTTATGTGGAATGACCCAGACGGCAAGGAGATAATCTGGTCACAGGCATAAAGTGCTCATTTTTACAACTAAATGAAAGTTCTCGCCGGCCGCGGTGGCCGTGCGGCTCTAGGCGCTTCAGTGCGGAACCGCGCTGCTGCTACGGTCGCAGATTCGATTCCTGCCTCGGGCATGGATGTGTGTGGTGTCCTTAGGTTGGTTAGGTTTAAGTATTTCTAAGATCTAGGGGACTGATGACCTCAGAAATTAAGTCCCATAGTGCTCAGAGCCATTTGAAAGTTCTCTTTTAAATAACAATCATCTTTATTAGCAGTTGATCTTAGTTACAAGATTCTGAATAACTTTGCCTGATTTTGTGTTCCACAGATTGCTTTGTTTTGTTTTCTGCTGTATCGGTTCTCTCAATTCCTGCATAGCTGCAGCTTGGAAATTCAGATATGATTTAGTGAAAAAGGAAATGTCTCCTGTACTGCCATTGGTTTCCTTCTAATGTCCTAGACTTCTGATACTTAAGAGAAGCGAACTATCACAAAACTGATACTCAAATATCCCTTTGTGCTAATTGTGTTAAGAGACGTGAATGGACTCATAAGTTGAATAAGCTTAGACTGTATTGAGGATGGACAGCACGACATCGCCTCTCCTGGATCGTGACCGTATCGGTTGGACCCCAGACGACCGGAATACCGTGGCTTGGTCAGATGAGCCATGGTTTCAATTGGTAGGAACTGCTGGTAGGGTTCGGATGTGTCGCAGTCCCAATAAAGCTATGGACCCAAGTTGTCAACAAGGCACAGTGCAAGCTGTTGGTGGATTCATATTGGTGTAGGTTGTGTTTCCGTGCAATGAGCTGAAAAGATCATTCACCGGAAATGGCTACTTGGAGACCATTCCAAAAACAACGATGCGCAGTACAATACGGCTACAATTGTTCGCGATTGCCTCGAAGAACATTTCTGACAGTTCGTGCGAATGATTTGTCCACCAAATTAGCCCGACAAGAAACCCATCGAACATTATGATGCGTGCTCGTCTTGCTTTGGATCGATTTTGCACGTATCGATTGGTCTCGTCTCGAGCCATGGGGCACGGGGGTCTCGGCAACAGCGTGATTTTCATGTGTAAGTCAGGGGAGCGGTAGCGGCGGTTGGGACGTGCTGGCTTCATGAGCCTGGTGACCAAGAGAACGAGCGCGAAGCCGTCGCCGTGGTGACAGTCAGTCGTGGCGAGGACGTGCAGCAGGGCGGGAGCCAGCTGCGGGGGCAGCTGTTCGTTTGTGTGCCAGGGTTTGGCGCCTCGATCAGCTTGAGACGGGCTTAGCGCCTGTGCTTTATTTCCAAAGAACTTTAAAAAGAAAAATGTTGTGAAACATTGTGGCTAGTTATTCATTGCTGTATTAATGTTTAAATCTTGAGGACCCCCGGGTGTCTAAATTTGTTACGATTCTGCCTGTCGCTTTGTACCGCGTTAAGGCACATGGTGGGGCAACTATTTATAGACCTGTTTTTGTTATTGAACCTTGTGATGAGACGTTACAGCTTGTTTAATGGCAAAATGTACACGTTAAGTCTTTTTTTTTTCACGTCGCCTAAAGACAAGTACTAAATTGCTTCCTGTCGAAGTGGCTTGTGTGGGGCCAGTACGATTCCTGTCTGTGGACGAGGCGGTCAAACATTTGTCTGCTAGTACTGTAAGAACGATAGCATTCGGTAAATGTATTGTGTTTAATTGTTGTTGTTGTTGTGGCCTTCAGTCCTGAGATTGGTTTGATGCACCTCTCCAAAAATGGTTCAAATGGCTCTGAGCACTATGCGACTTAACTTCTGAGGTCATCAGTCGCCTAGAACGTAGAACTAATTAAACCTAACTAACCTAAGGACATCACACATATCCATGCCCGAGGCAGGATTCGAACCTGCAACCGAAGCGGTCGCTCGGCTCCAGACTGTAGAGCCTAGAACCGCACGGCCACTCCGGCCGGCTTGCAGCTCTCCATGCTACCCTATCCTGTGCAAGCTTTTTCATCAACCAGTACTTACTGCAACCCACATCCTTCTCAATCTACTTAATGTATTCATGTCTCCCTCTACGATTTTTACCCTCCACGCTGCCCTCCAACGCTAAATTTGTGATCCCTTGATGCCTCAGAACATGTCCTACCGACCGGTCCCTTCTTCTTGTCAAGTTGTGCCACAAAAGCAAAACGAGTGTAATGGAATGTAGTCGAATTAAGTCGGGTGATGCTGAGGGAATTAGATTAGGAAATGAGACACTTAAAGTAGTAAAGGAGTTTTGCTATTTGGGGAGCAAAATAACTGATGATGGTCGAAGTAGAGAGGATATAAAATGTAGACTGGCAATGGCAAAGAAAGCGTTTCTGAAGAAGAGAAATTTGTTAACATCGAGTATAGATTTAAGTGTCAGGAAGTCGTTTCTGAAAGTATTTGTATGGAGTGTAGCCATGTATGGAAGTGATACATGGACGATAAATACTTTGGACAAGAAGAGAATAGAAGCTTTGGAAAAGTGGTGCTACAGAAGAATGCTGAAGATTAGATGGGTAGATCACATAACTAATGAGGAGGTATTGGATTGTGTTTCATAGTTTAACGTGATTTAGCATTCTACTTAATCTTGAATGTTGCCAATCACGCACGCTATCCTACCTTGTTATTAAGTAGCGGAGCTAGTGCTCTTATGACGGCATTATTACAATAGCTCTTTGTCTAAGATGCACCGCTAGACTCCTTGGCAAATGACGGATATTCATTGTGGTTAGATTTTTAGACAACATTGTTATATGGACATTAACAGCGATTAATTTACTTATAATCAATTATTCAAAATGACAGTCACAATCACATTATTTATTCTGCCGCCAACCGGTTTCAACCCGCAATTGGGTCATCTTCAGGCCAGTTTACGCCATTTGGTCGCTCGCTGGAATCGTCACCCTGCCTGTGCACGGTTGGTAACTTGTTGATGGCCCAGCATTGAAATCTGTAGCGATTTGCGGAAGGTTTGCACTTCTGTCATGTTGAACAATTCTTTTCAGTCGTCGCTCGTCCCTTTCTTGCAGAGTCTTTTTCCGGCCGCAGGGATGTCGGAGATTTGAAGTTTTATCGGATTCCTGATATTCACTGTACACTCGCGAAATGGTCGTACGGAAAAATCTCCACTTCATCGCTACCTCGGAGATGCTGTGTCCCATCGCTCGTGCGCCGACTATAACACCACGTTCAAACTCTCTCACGTCTTGATAACCTGCCATTGTAGCAGCAGTAAGCGATCTAACAACTGCGCCAGACACTTGTTGCCTTTTATAGGCGTTGCCGACCACAGCGCCGTATCCTGCCTATTTACATATCTCTGTGTTTGAATACTCATGCCTATACAAGTGCTTCAGTGTACATTAGTGTGCTTGCTCTGTCCTCTCTGAATTCGTTCCTGAGGACGTGGAGCAAGCATTTTCTTTTTTTATATTGACTGTTTTCAGTTTTTTAATTTTAAATTTGGAATGTAAATTTTAAATTTTAATTTAAATAATTAGCTAAACACTAAGTATTGTGCGGCTAGCGCACTGTGTTGGTGGAAGATATTTTCCTTAATTATTGTGGCCAAATGCTAATATATTTGCATGAACTACAAATAAAAAAATTATTTTGACGAAACATCCTGCCGCTTCCAATCCAGGAACCTTGTTTCCTATATGATCAGTTTGTAATATTAGTAATTTTCGTCTCACAAACATTAATATACGCTCAATAGTAAACGCCTGATGGTCTACAGTTATCGAAAAATTGTAAAGTAAAAGAAATGAACCATTGCATGGTAGTGACAGAATCAATTATTCTTATCTTTGTCGTTCTTGTGCGGTGCCTGTAAATCTCTATGTATATGTATCGATTTATGATATAAAAAAGAATCCTGTTGTTTCAAGACAAATGAGGCATTGGGCGCCTCATCTTTTACTGTTTGTATTCCATGAAAGGCGGACGCGGACTTGCTGCGTTCGGTATCGGTATTTTATATTTTATGTGAAAATATTCAGTCAATATGCTAATTGTTATTTTTACAATCATAAAACATGTAGTTTCTTGTAATTGATTTCGAACAGACAGCATCAAGAGGACATTTTGACTGTTATGTATAAAGTATTTAATCACAATGGTCATCTATTGTAATTTAATATGAATAGGTACGTAGCATTAAAAACGTGTGTTAAAGATAAGTGTACTTATTTTAGTAAATTAACCTTGATGATTTCCATCTCCTCATTTACTTGAATGTTAATTATTTTGTGTTAGTTCATCACCATAAATTACGATCACGCTGATGGGCCGAACGCAGCATGAGGCAGAAGGAACATTATCGTTTTCCTATTATTTCTGAATCAGCTCTTTTTTTTAATTGTGTAGTGTTGCATTTCTTTTAAAATCAATAAATCTTCTTTTCCCTTAGTGTTGTTCCGGGTATGACTACATCGCGACTATAAAAATGCACAGAAGTGATAATGTTTCTTCGGAACGATCTCAAATAAATCAATCTGCTCCTCTTTTTCAAAATAATCCAACCAGGTATTTAATGCTCAACGTATGTTATTATAATAGTGTAATTAATCCCTGATTCTGTTGCCAAGTGGCCCACCAAAATATTCACTTTTTCGACATTTTTCAAAAAATAGAAAATAACAATTCTTTTTCTTTTCGCCCCCATACCCCGCCCCGCCCCCCCCCCCCACCAAAGATCACGCTACAAGTTCAAGGGTCAATTTCCTTTCGCCTTGCGGAAGCGGATTCCAAATGGAGGCGCACAGCGTGATTCTTTTATTTGTTCTTTTTTTTTTTTTTTTTTTTTTTTTTTACATATGCAGGCGTGGCACTTCGCATTTGGAGAATTTAATTAAGGTGCTTTTCAATTGCTAAATTGTTTCATTGTGGCGGATTTCTATTTAGAGCCGACTGTAAAACTGTATTGTGGTTGTAGTGTTCTCCAACATGGGAGCTAGAAGTGTCCTCGGGGTAAATTACCTGAGGAAGGAACAGCTTCAATATGACTCACGGGGAGTCCGACCAAGGCAGTGTCGACGAACTGTGTCTATCCTTGTAGGGCGCCTTAGAAAATCTGGTTGATGTCACGGGCCAATCTGTTGATGAGGTAAGTACCTCCAGTGCGTCATGCTTCACTGAGTTGGGCGTAGTGCGTGACGGGGTAGATTTGTTGGAAGGTACTACGCCGACTGAGGCCAAGATGTTGAGGTCGCATACTCTAATGGATCATGTAATGAAAAGAATGAATGACCAATTGTTAGATGTCGATCATACAAGTGCGTCCTCTGTACAGGCCCCGCAAGAGGAGATTATTTTGGTACAGAGGCTCCTCGCCTTCCTGAAGTGGCAGGATGATAGCGAGCTGGAGGAAGACCGAAACCATACTATTGGGCAAATTTCTGGAAAGCGAGTAGATTGTACTAGTCAGTTCGCAAAGCTTCCCAGCCTGATTTTGCCTATTATTCAGTGCGTCAGGGATCTTTCAGTTGATATGTATTGTTTAAAAATATTAAAAAAGATTATTGTGGCTCACCGTTGAAATGGAAGAACAGGAGGCCTCTTTGAAGTTTCTGGCACTGTGATTTTTCGTGCAATTTATCCACTAACACAGGTGCGTTTAAGCCGTTTGACAGCCAAAGTACTAGAGGTAGAAGGGGGTTTAGCGGCTCTCCACGAGATAATTCTGTAGCAGTGTCTCGCCTGACGTCGGAGAAAGGACTTTGCTGATCAGTTTTTTTATAGGATGGAAGCCACTGATGAAGCATTGGCAGAGTATGTCGAGAGGGTGCGGGTAGCCCAGATCGCACTGTCTCTTGACGCCTCTGAAATCGACGCCGTCCACTACATTTTGGAAGGGATGTGTCCATCTGATTGTTCGCGTTCGTCTTTGGCGAGAAACCTACATCGTATTCCGAGCTGGATAAAATGGTTGTTAGCATTGACAACATCAAATATTGTGACAAACAGCGTGGGGTGGCGTCGGGGTCTAGCCGGCACAGGGAATTATTGTGGCAACCTGACACCGAACCTAAGGGGCCTGAAGTAAAGCCGCGGTATTGTTTTAGGTGCTGGAGTACTGAACACGTTGTATGACAGTGTCGACTACCGCGTGAAGGGGGCGCAAATTTACGACGCCAACCACTGCTGACAAGGGACCACGCCAGCAGCATTGGTGTCGTAAGGCGTGTGCTGTCAGGTGACCTCATTATGCGCCAGTGCGGGTATGGAGCCAGTGTATGTCTAGCTAGGTTCCGGAAGCAGTGTCTCTTTATTTGATTTTGATTGGTTTGAGGTTTATAAACATCTGGTGGAGTTCATCAGTAAACACTTCCGGGCTAAGTTGCTGTGGTCGATCTGTTGAACTTCTTCTCCCTGACGTTTCGTTCTCAACTACGGAGAACATCTTCCAAGGTGAGTCGACGACTGGCTGCTAGGAGCTGGGGCTGATGAAGACGCCGGCCGTGAAAGCCTACATGGAATGATCTGGTGGAGTGGTCCCAGCTACAACCAGGAAGTGAGGGAGGTTGTACAGCCACTGGGGGCGCTCCTGAGATCACTGGGCAAATCCGAATCAAACTCGGTATTGGGAATTTTACGTGGCCTGTCAACTTGTATGTGGTGAAAGGCTTGGTGGTGAAGTTATTGTTAGGATATGATTTCCTAGTCTGTACCTAGTGTGTATTAGACTACTGGAAGGGCGAGTTGATCTTCAAGTTCAACCCTGAAGCAAGGTTTAAGTTGAGTAAGCCTCTTATATCTATCTACTAGTGTTTGTGATGTTAGGAAGAGGAAGATGAGTTTGGGGTAGGAAATTTGCCGGCAGATGGAAGGAAGCGAAGATGGTTCAAATGGCTCTGAAGTCATCAGTCCCCTAGAAGTTAGAACTACTAATCTAAGGACTTCACACACATCCACGCCCGAGGCAGGATTCGAACCTGCGACCGTAGCGGTCGTGCGGTTCCAGACTGAAGCGCCTAGAACCGCTCGGTCACAACGGCCGGCTCGAAGGGAGCGCTCGTTGAAATGGTAGCTTCGATTTCCCGAGATGTAGATGGATATGACCAACAAAATAAGAGTACAAGACTAATGCAACTTAACAGATCCCTGTCAGGCAGGCCCCCTAACGGCTTTCGCCACACAAAATGCGTGACGTGCGTAATATCGTAGCACAGCTCTGGTGTCGTTAGACCGTCGGTGTCTCCGTACGCCTCGCCCACATTTTTGGTCCCTAAACCCAATATGGGTGGGTGCCGCCCAATAGTAGACGCAATAGTAGATTATCGGTCACTTAACCGGAAGGTAGCCCTGGAATCGGTTCCACTACCGGACTAACACATCTGATCTACATGGTTTTCGGGGACACGAATTTTCTGCTTCGGATCTTAACCAGGCGTGTTATCAGGAGCCTTAGCTAAGGAATCTAAAGCTCTCACCGCCTCCTGTAAGGATTATGATTTCTATGAATTCAGCCGGGTGCCTTTTGGGGGTTAGCCACCGAAGCGGCGGTTCTCTCGCACTTCTTAGATAATGTGCTTGGAGATTTTAAGTTAAAGTGTGTATACCGATATTTGGATGATGTTGTGGTGTACAGTGCCAGTTTAGACGAACGTTCAAGGCACCTAGAGCAGGTCTTGGTTCCGCTAAGGGAGGCGGGGCTCACAGCAAAACCAAGTAACGCCATTCTCGCTAGACAAGAGACTTTCTTCTTGGGCCACGTTGTGTCTGCGGCGTGGGTTAAGATAGACCATTCACGCACTAATACTCCTTACAATTTCCCTGTTCCTCGCAACAAGGGCGTCACACCATTTGTAGTGATGACGAATTTTTGTTTCCAACTTTGCTGGTATAGCGGCAACCCTCAAAGAGTTAAGGCGCAAAGGGACAAAAATTTGTCTGGGACAAAAGTCAACAAGGGGCGTTCGCAGGGCTGAAGAGGGCCTTTAGCATTGCTCCCGTACGAGGGGCGCGTACATTGTCTAGACGGATGCGTCCTATTCCAGTACTGCGGCCGCTCTTTTGCAAGAGCAAGCGAGGGTGGAGACCATTAACTAACGCATCGTGTTCCGTAACTGATCCTGAGACGTCGAACACTGTATAGGAGCTTGAGGCACTCGCGGTTCTCTTCGCACTTGAACGATTTCAGTTTTATCTCGAACGTCGGAGATTCCGGCTTGAAACGGGTACTCAAGCGTTAAGATAGGATTTGGCATGATCGTGCAAGACCGGGAGGGTAGCGCGTTGGGCAATAAAGATTTCCGCGTTCCAGTTTGACGCTGTACGTGTCCGGGGAAGTGAGAATCAGGTGGCCGATACTCTCAGCCGAATGATTTCGCAGGAGCAACAATCGGAGCCACGTGAGGAATGCGAAACTACAGCTCCGCAGGCACTTCTGAATCGCGTCAGTTAGGGAGTGACGTCCGGCCCATGGATAACCTAACGAGCGTGGGGTGCTTTCTTTTCAAACCCGCAATGATGGGAAACTCAAGATCTGTTTACATCGGGCCTCAGTCCCAGCCATGAGACCATTCCACGGTATGGCAGCTTGCAATCCACACGGATATTCAGACCACTTGATAAAATTTTCGTCAATTTTTTGGGCCCTCTCCCGCGCACCAAGGATGGCAACCGTTATGTGTTCGTGGCTGTGGACACACCACGTTCGTGGTTACCTAGCCGAGACGTGAAGGCGACTAATGCCATTCAATATCTGTCTTATATTTTCCAACTTTGGGTTACCTAAAGAATTGGTTAGCGGTAACACCCTGGCTTTCACATCCCGCATCTTCAGAAACCTCTGTTTTCGTATTATCCCCAGCCTCCATATGCTAAGCTGATCAATATGAATTTGAAAGCTGTTCTGATTATCTAACATTCTAGCTTGCATAGGAAGTGGGACAAATCTCTGGCTTGGCTCAGCCAAGCATTCAACAGACCGTCAAGACTTTTTTTTTTTTTTTTTTTTTGCAAGTCATCTAATCATACATACTTGGTATGATGTAGACAGCATTCGGTAATTATTTTGTGTTCCATGTTTTTTGTGATTTAGCGTTCCGCTTAATTTTGACTGTTGCCGATCACGCACACCGTCCTACCTTGTTATTAAGTAATGTAGCTAGTGTCCTTATGCCCCGTTATTTCAATAGCTGTTTGTCTAAGGCGCGCCGCTTAACTTCTCGGCAAATAACGAATATTTAATGTGGTTAGGTTGTTAATAACAAGTGTCTGGTGAAAATTTTGGTATATTAGTTTAAAATATTAACTCGTCCCGAACAGGCCATGAAAGCCCAACGGAACCGACCGGCCGCCGTGTCATCCTCATCCATAGGCGTCACTGGATGCGGACAGGGAGGCGCATGTGGACAGCACGCCGCTCTCCTGGCCGTATGTCAGTTTCTGAGACCGGAGCCGCTACTTCTCAGTCAAGTAGCTCCTCAGTTTGCCTCAGAAGGGCTGAGTGCATCCCAGCTGCCAACAGCGTTCAGCGGACCGGATGGTCACCCATCCATGTGTTAGGCCAGCCCGACAGCGCTTAACATTGGTGATCTGAGGGGAACCGGTGTTACCACTGCGGAAAGGCCGTTGGCTTTGGTATATTAACCTGTTCCTTAAATCATTGTCTGCGGCTACGGCCGTGCTGGTTTAAAGTGAAAATCAGGTAGTTTTCCTATTATTGTTTATCAAGATTATTGGGCGATGTCGGCCATAGTTTTCACACGTTGAAAATTAAGCTTTAACACTTAGATTTCGCTGTGCTTGCTCTGTTCAATACTAAATTTTAAATCTTCTGAAGTCATTCTTGAGTTCGTAATTTATTATGCAAGAGGCATAATTTTTATAATTGTTTTGCTGACCTCATTACGATTTTTCTTGTATTTGTATTTCGATGAGCTTGTTCTGTTTAATATTAAATTTTAAATTTGCTGAAGTAATTCTTGAAAACCTGATTAAAACAATAATTTAATACTGTAAGAAGCTTAATTCTTATAGTTGCATTCTGCTGGTCTTATTATGTTAAATCTTATACTAGTATTTTGGTGTGCTTTCTCTGTTCTTATTAAATTTAAATTTTCTGAAGTCCTTCTTGAGGATCAGGAGCAAGTAGCAATTTAATTCAGCAACAGGCTTAATTTTTAATATTGCCTGTTTTATTTTTTTTACCTTAAATTTGGAACCCAAATTTTAAATTTTCATTTAAAGAATTAGCTGAACGCTTACGTGTCACATGGCTAGCGGCGACTGTTGGCAGAAGATATTTTTTTAAAACATTGTGTCCAAGTGCTAATACAGTTGCATATCTTGAAAATCAAAAAAGGTTTTGTCAGAACATTCTGCCGCTTCCAATCCAGGGACCCTGTTTCCTAACTTGACCGGCCCTACGGTCAGTATCCGTTCGCCTCGCGGAAGGGGATTTCACATTTATGGGCCATAATCGAGAAGTCATTTATTGCACAAAATAAAGTACCCGTAACAGTTTCGCAGCTATGCACAGCTATAGAGACAGCATAGCTCAGTATTTCTGCAGGGGACTTCAAACGAGTAGTTGAGTCCGTGTCACATCGCGCTGCTGAACTAGAGCGGGCGAAAGGAGGAGCGACACGATGTTAGGAGACATCCCGTGATTTGTCTTTGGACAACGGCGGTGCAATGGTGATCTGAACTTCATGATGGCTAGTACTATTAACGAAACCTTTGCACCAAATTACAACGTTTATTGTGCACGTCACACTGGAAAGGATCTCCTCGGAGGGACAGAGAGAAAAGGATATGGAAATGTGAAGGGAGTGAAGTTTCCTTGTGCATGGTGGCTGGGAGGGACCAGATTCATTCCATGTTGACAATCCTCAAAGTATGCAACAACTGGAAATAAAAGTATATCGTTACTGTAGTGTGGCCCGTAGTAGTGTGGAGAAGAACATTCATTGCTTTCCAGCGCTGACCAGGGCATGACGTACTGGGGTAGGCTAATTATGATTGGTAGCTGCGGATTATCTGAGAAGGACGCGCAGAACGGTTCAAGTCCTCGCCATTTTCCCACATCACCCGCATTACGATATCCTTTAGAGCACGGGATTCCAGATTGTGGTGTTATGTTTACCACTGGTAGAAGGCAATTACATTAAGGTGTACGTGAACAACAAAAAACTTACAGAGATAAGCAAAATTATTCCTTTAACGTTACATTATTTTTAAATTGAGAAAACTCATAGATAAACTAACAATTGTACAATGTTACAGATTAACCGCAGGGCTGTACGCAAGACACGGGAGTGCCGGATAGTATTCTCCCCATCCCTGTCTTCATTAGTCGTCGCTGCCTTGCCCAGTAATAGTTCTTCCGTTTTGACGTTGGCGATATTTTGACCGGGTCCTGTCGATGATTAATCGAAAGGTTTCGTGTCGCTTAGAAACTGCTGCCAACTTACGCAGTGTACCAGTGTGCAGTTTGTACCTGGAACCGGAGCGTGCGTGTTACAACGAGCTGATACTTGACTACTATAATTGTCACTATAGCCGACATATTCCTCTCGAGAGAATCAGCAACTGTATTTACGTTTAAAATAATTTTCATTTATTATTCAGTCTCAGTTGCACGTTTTTAATTACGCAACGTGTTTCGATCACTTTGGAATATCTTCAGATCTAAGCAGTTACGTCGGCAACCCGTCTTGTCTATTCAGAATCTCGGGTCTAGTGAAGCAGGGGATACAACCCGTCAGCTTTGAACAATGACGTCAGAAATGGGCAGAGAGCATTTATTACACAGACGAAAGAGCTGACAAGGCTGTTCAGAAACAAAGGAATACGAGAGACGAAAAATATAGTTGACATATATCAATGCAAATAGTATTTTCACGATAAGAGATCGCGTGTTTGTATCCTATTATTTCTTTGGAAAAAGAAGGGGAAAAATGGATGGAAATATTGTTAGCATAGAACACCTCACGTCACATATATATGGGTTGTATCTCGAACCTCATTCGAACCGTATTGGTTAACTGAGCACGCGATACAAGTTTAGCGTATGTCGATTTCTTCGTTTTCGTTAGCATTAATACCCTGTTATTCGGTTGAACTATATCGGTCAACTGAAGCACGAGATACAAATTTTACATGTCTTGTTTCTTTCGTTTCCGCTACCAGTTATAATCTGTTCTTACGTAGATAGTAGTACTACCTATGGCAGAAGGAGCTACGTGTATAATACTTGTATCCCACACTTCAGTTGACCTATGTATATGTACACTGTTAACGAAGACGTGGAAATGGACGCACATCACATTTGCAACCTGTACCTCGCTTGAACTACGCAAAGAGGCACTAAGACGACAGATATACAATTTGTATCCCGTACTTCACTATGAGGTACAGTTTTTTTTCGCCTTCGATGCTAACAGTATCGACTGGAAGTTATAGTTTTCATCACAGCAGTGACAATAGTAACCCATTCTTTAGTTGAGCTATATAGCTACATTCAACGTTTGTATCCTGCTCTCCAGTTGGCACATATAGGTAAATCTCATCAGTGTTACATATGTCGTTATTTTCGAATAGGTAATGTCAGTGTAAAGGTCAACTGAAGGACGGGATGCAAATTTTAGTTGTGGCGGGCTTTTCGCATTTAATATTGCAAGTGCAGATTCGTAAAAACTCGTACTGATACTAGTGCTGGGAAACGAAAGAAGAGCGACAACTGCGAAATTTCTATTACGTAGTGGAATACACGAAAACATACGTAATGGTGTAATACAACAATGAAATGCGTCAGAATAGTCAAATGCAGTAAAAGAAAAAAATGTAAAACTGAACTTACAACACGGGAACTTCTTAAAAGAACCGAAGCTCGCCTAGAAAGACATCAACAAAAATCACATACCCACATACACAACAAAAAAAAATTACGAAAACACTCACAGACACACACACACACACACACACACACACACACACACACACACACACACATGCACACGCGCAGACACACACACACATTCATCCCCCGACCCCCCATCCTAATGTGAAATTAGCTAACATTATTTCGGATGGTACATTCGCCCAACACGTTTAACAAATCATTTAAATGGAATATTCGTCCAAGTGACTTTGAAGTGTGGAAATCGGGCGTTTCCCCTTCCCTACAAGACGTTTCACAGCTGACCAATAACCCTCTGTGCTATTTGCGCAAGCCCCTGTGGTTAATGATCTGAACTCAATATTGTGATCAACTACGAGATGCTGATAACCACTTTCCCCTAAATCCCTATACGAAGAAAAACCATCTGAAATTATAATGGAACCCTCTGCAACGTGATCTTCAATTAAGCTGTCCAAAACTTCCTTCCTTCGACTGAGTACTACTTTAAACACTACATCGCCACATTCTTGACCTGAAACTACAGACTCCCAAACATATAATCCCACCGGAGGTTGCCCCCTTGTTGTACTTCCTTTTGCCAACAAACTTCCCTACAAAAAGTGTACCAATCCACAACTGTACGCTTACTCACACGACATTCATGGACACACAGCCACACAGGATACCTCAAACACCAACAGTACGTGTTTTCCATAATGTCTCTTCAGGCGAGCTTAGATTTTTCGCACCACATCCCTCGTCTAATGTATTGCCACAGCCGATCTTTGATTCAGCGCCATACGAATAAGTCCTGAGTATGGCGCATGTACACTTGTAGGCACATTTATTCGCCGCACTCACGACATCGAACATACTCGGCAACGAGACCACACATTTGTGATAAACAAATTGTGCTCAGTATGTCTACGCCCATAGCCTCTCTCAAATCATGCACGTTCATCGGAACAGATAAAGCCATACCTACAAACGAAAATGAGATACTAAAAATTGTCCTAAAATAAGAAACTAATAGGCCAAATCACCTCAAAATCACTAAGAATGAAATTAAGTACCGAATGAATTGCATATAACCAATTATTTAAATAAACGCACACGAAGAATATTTTGAGCAATATGTAGCGATCTCTATGAAAATCGCATTCAATTATTTTAATATACAATGATAGCGCTTGTCCGCAACACAGAACTGTTTTATTATCTACGGCTGAAAGTGAAGACATGATTATCTATGAATAATGTATGACTTCATTGGTCAAAGCCGACGGGTTGTATCCCCTGCTTCACTAGACCCAGAATCTCATACCAGCGTAAACAGTGCTGACGTTATGCAGCGCGTATAGTACACTGCTATAAGTTTCGAAAGAGACCTATGAAGATCCATAGTGATATAAACAAGTCACGTAATTAAAAATGAGAAGAAAGAACGGAGAATAAATGAGAAATGTTTTACTATAATTGTGACGTGAAACTAAAGTTGACTGTGTCAACGTCATGATAGTGTTTTAAGTTAACCATGAAGAGATTTTTAAGACAGGAGTATCCTACGTCCAAGGATGCATTTAAGTAAATTAAACCAATACCTAGACGTAAGTGTGATAATACCTACTGTAAAAGTTTAATAAACGCTTTAAACGTCATTCCTCTCTTACTCATTGAATATTTGTGTCGAAAATGGCTTGATTTAATTTCATACTATTTGGTGCAAATAAGTGCCACATGTGAACATGAAAGAATCTTTAAATAAGTGCTTCTACGAAACAATATAATGTATCTGTCACATTTCTACCATACATAGCAGTCGAACGACACGAAGGAAAAACCGTATCTGTGTCCTCAGCACTGAGTAAAATGACGAAAATGCCCCCCCCCCCCCCCCTCACCATTGCAGCAGTCGTCACTCAAACATCCGCACCCATCACCTTCTCCCACTACAGGGTTCGTTCCAAACTGAACAAGAAATAGTGGAACTCCGAAATATTTAAAAAATGTCAAGTGTTACACGGTGAAAAAGTCTGGGATCTAGGGCAGTTGATAAAATATCGATTTATCGGCGATATTTTACCCCAACATATATCAATATATCGAAATAAAATCGGCAATATCGAGTGCTAATACCTGGGGGAGTGGATCCAAGCCAATGGACTGGATAACACAACAAATAAAGAAAGAATAAAAAAGTTGGAATTTGCATATATATTAACACGAAACTACCACAATAAGAAATCAATATCCATACAAGCAAAGATTAAACATTATAATTCGGTTATTAGGACAAAGCAACATATGGATCAGAGTGCCTAACATTGAATAAGAAAGGCGAATTAAGAGAACTAGAAAAAAGAGAGAGAAAAACATTAAGAAAAATTCTAGGTCCTGAGAAGAACAAGGAAAATAGGTGGATTAAACGGAGAAAAGAAGACCTATACAAAAATACAGAAAAGATCACAGATACAATGAGGAAGAGATGGCTAAAATTTTATGGACATTTAAAAAGAATGGAAGAAACACGTATTACAATGAAAATTTTTAATTACGTTAGTAAGCTGAAAAAAACTGTAGGATGGATAGAAGCAGTAAAGAAAGACGCCAACAAAATAGGTGTTACAGAAGAAATAATACGTGACAGGAATAACTTTAGGCTACTTATAGAAAACGCAAACTATGAAGAAGATGCGCCAAAATCCTCGACCCAAGAGAGTGTGGACAGATGAGCAGAGATGAGCAGTTGGCGAGAAAATGAAGAAGTACTGGGAAGAACGGAAGAAAAAGAAACACCATAAGTCTTAAGTTGTATGCGGTCCATAGCTGGCTAAATTCATAAATAAAAGTATATATATATATGTATATATATATATATTAATATCCAGAAAATATTTAAGTTCTTCTGAAATTATAGTAGAACATAGTCTTACTTTCACTGTATCAAGCAGCCTTACTACTTTTAGAGCTTTTGTAACGTCCAATATTTCTGTTTGACTGTGTGACACTGTGTGTATGTTGCACAAAAGAACACCGATCGCTCTGGAGGGTGGCGGTGCGAATGTAGTAGAAGTAGTAGTAGTAGCAGTAGCTTTATTCATCCGTTGGTCTCTTTTTACAAGAATCTAGGACATCTCAAAGTATTTACAAATTTAGACTAATTTAAAATAACCTAATTCGTATACACATATATTTACAGACTTCTAGTTAGACATAATCATTAGATTTACTCCTGGTATGCCTCACTTTTCTTACAAAAAAATTATTATATAATGTAATGCCACACTGTTCACTCATATCTCACTATCAGTCACTGCACACACTATATACACATTGTTTCATAACACTTCAAGCACTACACACACATACACACACACACACACACACACACACACACACACACACACACACACACATATGGTGATCTCTGGGCCATTTTCTGTCCTGCAATTTGCTATCCTGAAAAACTGAGTCAGCAGCCCTCCATAATGAGTGAGATGTTGAGCTCAGAAAGAGGAAGAGGTGTTAGTATTGTGCTATGCATAGATTGGGGGTAAGTATTTCTAGAAAGGAAGAATGAAGGAAAAAACATAAAGTGAAGGTGTTGTGTGGAATGTTGGATGTTTTATAATCATTATTATTATTATTTATTTGTGCAACATTTTCTTATCAAACCCCTTCTCTGCTTTATCTAAGTAATCCTTCAATGTATAAAATGTTTTGGATAACACGAACTTTTAGCTGCCTTTTTAAATAAGTGTATTTTTACAATTTCTTTAATTTCCTTTGGTAATTTATTGTACAGTTTTATTCCTTGGTAGAAAATGCTGTTCTGAATCTTATGTTTATTTTTTCTTGGTAAATATAAGCTGATTCTGTCTCTTGTTGTATGGTCATGGACAGAACTGTTTGTGCAGTAATTACCAATGTTATTTTTGATATGTATAACTGACTGGTAAATGTATTCACATGGAGCAGTTAAAATCCCCAGTGTTTTGAACAGATCTTTACAATGAGCTCGACTAGTATTTTTGGTTATTATTCATATGGCCCTTTTATGGAGTTTGAAAATTGTGGTTATATTTTGTGCGTTTGTTCCCCAAAAAAGAATGCCATAGCTACGAACTGAGTGTACTTATGAATAATATGTAACTAAAAGACAGTGCATGTTACACACTGATGATAGGATTCTAAGAGCATAACATGCTGATGACATTCTGTTTGCAAATACCTTTGTATTTTCACACTACTTCAACTGAGAATCAATATTCATTCCTAGAAAAGTTGTATTTGTTACACAGTCTATAGAGGTGCTATCTACATTTAATTTAACACTGTCAGTTTCCCTCTTCAAACTGAAATTCATAGCTTTAGTTTCCTTTATGTTAATGTCACTTTATTGCTTATTGACCAATCATAAACTCCCTTGAGAGTTTCATTTCCTTTCTTGGCAAGGAGTTCTCTTGTTTTCTCAGTGACTTTAATGTTGCTGTCATCAGCAAAGAGAATTTTTTCACCGTAAGCAACAGTACTGGGAAAGTCATTGATGTATATCAGGAACAGTATATGCTACCTTGTGGAACCCCTATATTAATGTATTTTGGTTCTGGTAAGTGTTTTACTAAATGTTTAGATCTATTTGAAGTATGTGTTATCTCTACTCTTTGTACCCTATCTGCTAGGTATGATCAAAACCAGTTATTACCTACCCCTCTTATTCCTAATGCTTCTCGTTTATTTAATAGAATCTTGTGGTAAACTTTATGAAACTGCTTAGAAAGATCCAAAAATATGCCTGTGACACATTCATCTTTATCAAGAGCATCAAATACAACTTTTGTGAATTCTACTATGGCTGACTCCCTATTTTCACCACTTTGTAAACCAAACTGTGATTCGCTTAAAAGATTGTATTTATTCAGTTAATTCAGTAATCTGTCTTTCATAAGTGGTTCTATTACTTTTGAGAATGCTGACAACAGGGAAATTGACCAGTAGTTTTCTGTGTCTTTGCATTACCTTTCTTAAGCAAAGTTACAACTCTTGCCTGTTTTAACTCCTCTGGAAATGTCCCGGATGTGAAGGATTCATTTATTATATTTGTTAAGGGGTCTTGTATAACCCCTATGCATTATTTCAGTTCACACATTGGTAATTCATCTAAGCCTACTGATTGTTTACTTTTTAGTTTTGGAACAGTTTTATTGACTTCATTCTCTGTGGTTGGAAGTAACATCATTTTATGTGGTGCAAGATTATTTACAGGAGTTATATTTGTTTTGTGGAATTTTTGCTGTAACTGCTCTGCAATACTTTAAAAATGTTCGTTTACTTAGTTTGCTAAGTGTTGTGGATCATTTATTACCTTAACCCCCTCCCTTAACAGTATGTTATCCTGCGATTGTTTGCCTCTCCCCGTTTCCTTTTTTATAACATCCCAGACTGCATTGCTTTTATTCTCTGCACTATATATTATTTTGTCATTAAATGACTTCTTTTGAAGCAGTCAGCACCTTCCTATAGATATTATTGTATCTGTGATGGAAATTTTAGAATTCTGGATCATTGCAAATATTTTTTATGGAACTAGGTGTTTAAGTGTTTGGGAGGATTTCTTAATACCCGCTGTTATCCACCTGTTTTTGTGAGATGTTGATACAGACATGCATACTTTTGGAAATGCCTTTTCAAAGTTCAATTTATACAATGTGAAGAATTTGGAGAATTTCATATTCACATTGGTTTCCTTATAAACTTCATCCAGCTTTGTTTTTCTAGTTCTTTTGAAGAATCATTTATTTTTATTTCTGATAGCTGTCGTTTGTAGGCTTGTAGTTTAGGGAATGATTCAATGCCTGATTTTACTGTTGTTGTTTTACAGAGATGGTCTGATAGTCCGAGATCTTTTACAGCTACAACATATTTTTTCCCTGTCCATGTATGTGGCCACATGGTCAGTTACTGATGCAGTCATTGCAGCAACCCTTGGTTGCACTATTGACCAATTGACCAATAGGGATATGCCAAAACTTTGACAGATCTTATGAAGGAGCTGCTGGATTCATTTATGATATTAATGTTGATGTTAATGTCCCCACAAAGAATTATGTTGACCTTTGTATTTGAGACATTATCTAGAACTTTTGTTAATTTATTGAAAAAGTGTCTACACTACCACTGGGAGATCTATATACACACAAGATGTTATCAAGCCCTGTTAATTCAATAGCTGATATTTCAAAGTGTTTGTCTTCATTTACTGTACTGAGGTTATGTCTCGATTTAAACTGTGTTCATTTTCTTATATAAGTGCATGATCCTCCACCCCTTGAAGCAGTTCTGCAGTAAGAGTTTGCCCTTTCATACAATGATAATACTACATGTTGGATTTCTGTGCCTCTACACCGGTGCTCAGTAATACAAACTACTGTGCAGTTCAAAGCTTGTAGCTTAACTTCTAATAGTTGTATTTTATTTTTCATTGATTGCATGTTTTGATGGAGCATTGTTAAATCTGTGAAATTCCCCATGTTACTCTTTCCAACGGTTTGTTTTTCTTTGTGAAATCTAGTGTGTGATATTTGAAACGTTAAGTTCTGTCTTGTGAGTGATTGTCTCAGTATTTTTTAAACTGCTGGAGATACTCTTTAGGCGGGGGGAACTGTGACATAATATACTTCAAAAACAGTTGCTGAAAATAATGAACAGAAATCTAAGTGACAAGATTGGTCATTGCGGTGGACGGAGACGTGTGAAGGGAAATGCTGACGCAATCGGCACTCGGCGCTACGAACAGAAACTGCAAACATTTATCTTCACCACGCAGCTTTGACGCTACATCCGTTAAGTCGCTGGCGTTGACAGAAATAAAAAACCAGGGAAGTCGACATGAAGTGTTACGATGGATCCATCAGACAACTTTTATTATTATGCCACTTACCTGCAGTTACCAGTGTCAGAAAAGTGGTTATCCCAAGCGAAAACGTGCAGTTCTTGCTCTAAGGGAATTAGGCAGGCTGCTAGCTTGTTGATTTACGGAATATCAAACACTAAATCAATATTTAACTATACAGCTCTAAAAGCGACAGTATATGTACAATGTGCAACCAACATTTTTAGGTCGGACGTCTATATTTTATTTTCTCAGCCGATATATCGATACACCCCCCCACCCCCACCCCCACCACCCATGAACCATGGACCTTGCCGCTGGTAGGGAGGCTTCCGTGCCTCAGCGATTCGGATAGCCGTATTATCGTAGGTGCAACCACAACGGAGGGGTATCTGCTGAGAGGCCAGACAAACGTGTGGTTCCTGAAGAGGGGCAGCAGCCTTTCCAGTAGTTGCTGAGGACAGTCTGGATGACTGACTGATCTGGACTTGTAACACTAACCAAAACGGCCCTGGTGTGCTGGTACTGCGAACGGCTGAAAGCAAGGGGAAACTACAGCCGTAATTTTTCCCGAGGGTATGCAGCATTACTGTATGGTTAAATGATGATGGTGTCCTCTTGGGTAAAATATTTCGGAGGGGTAAGGTAGATACTGTGTACAGGAAAGTTAAAGAGACCTTTGGAATAAAGAGAACCACCTGTATGAATATCAGGAGCTCAGACTGAAACCCAGTTCTAAGCAAAGAAGGGAAAACAGAAAGGTGAAAAGAGGAGGAGGAGGAGAGTAGTGTTTAACGTCCCGTCGACAACGAGGTCATTAGAGACGGAGCGCAAGCTCGGGCGAGGGAATGATGGGGGAGGAAATCGGCCGTGCCCTTTCAAAGGAACCATCCCGGCATTTGCCTGAAGTGATTTAGGGAAATCACGGAAAACCTAAATCAGGATGGCCAGAGACGGGATTGAACCGTCGTCCTCCCGAACGCGAGTCCAGTGTGCTAAAAGGTGAAAAGAGTGTATAAAGGACCTATACAAGGGCGATGTACTTGAGGACAATATTATGCAAATGGTAGAGGATGAAGATGAAATGGGAGACATGATACTGCATGAGGAGTTTGACAGAGCACAGTGAGGCCTAAGTCGAAACAAGGCCCCGGTAGTAGACAACATCCCATTAGAACTACTGATAGCCTTGGGAGAGCCAGTCCCGATAAAACTCTACCGTCTGGTGATCAAGATGTATGAGACAGGCGAAATGCCCTCAGACTTCAACAAGAATATAATAATTCCACTCCCAAAGACAGCAGCTGTTGACAGATGTCAAAATTACCGAACTATCAGTTTAATAAGCCACGGCTGCAAAATACTAACACGAATTCTTTACAGACGAATGGAAAAACTGGTAGATGCCGACCTCGAGGCGGATCACTTTGGATTCCGTAGAAATATTGGAACACGTCAGGCAATATTGACCTTACAAGTTATTTTAAAAAATAGATTAAGAAAAGGCAAACCTACGTTTCTAGCATTTGTAGACTTAGAGAAAGCTTTTGACAATGTTGACTGGAATACTCTCTTTCAAAATCTGTAGATGGCAGGGGAAAATACAGTGAGCGAAAGGCTATTTACAATTTGTACAGAAACCAGATAACAGTTATAAGAGTCGAGGGGCATGAAAGGGAAGCAGTGGTTGGGAAGGGAGAGAGACATGGTTGTAGCCTATCCCCGATGTTATTCAATCTGTATATTGAACAAGCAGTAAAGGAAGAAAAAGAAAAATTCGTTGTAGGAATTAAAAACCATGGAGAAGAAACAAAATCTTTTAGGTTCGCCGATGACATTGTAATTCTGTCAGAGACAGTAAAAGACCTGGAGGAACAGCTGAACGGAGTGGACATGTCTTGAAAGGAGGATATAAGATGAACATCAACAAAAGCAAAACGAGGATAATGGAATGTGGTCGAATTAAAGCGGTTGATGCTGAGGGAATTTGATTAGGAAATGAGACGCTTAAAATAGTAAAGGAGTTTGGCTATTTAGGGAGCAAAATATCTGATGATGGTCGAAGTAGAGAGGATATAAAGTGTAGACTGGCAATGGCAAGGAAAGCGTTTCTGAAGAAGAGAAATTTGTTAACATCGAGTATAGATTTAAGTGTCTGGAAGTCGTTTCTGAAAGTATTTGTATGGAGTGTAGCCATGTATGGAAGTGAAACATGGACGATAACCAGTTTGGACAAGAAGAGAATAGAAGCTTTCGAAATGTGGTGCTACAGAAGAATGCTGAAGATAAGGTGGGTAGATCACGTAACTAATGAGGAGGTATTGAATAGGATTGGGGAGAAGAGAAGTTTGTGGCACAACTTGACTAGAAGAAGGGATCGGTTGGTAGGACATGTTTTGAGGCATCAAGGGATCACAAATTTAGCATTGGAGGGCAGCGTGGAGGTTTTGAAAGTAGTTGGTTCAAATAGCTCTGAGCACTATGGGACTTAACATCTGTGGTCATCAGTCCCCTAGAACTTAGAACGACTTAAACCTAACTAACCTAAGGACATCACACAACACCCAGTCATCACGAGGCAGAGAAAATCCCTGACCCCGTCGGGACTTGAACCCGCAATTGAAAGTAGTGTTTTAACAGTATAAAATTAAATTATATTGTTAAATAACTTGGGTTAAGGACAAATATTAAATGTCTGCACCACATCTAAGAGCAGTAGAACCTTACCAAGGGATGAATTGGGTTCCTGGGGTGTAACAGGGTGGGAAGGCAGGGGTGGGAGGTAGAATCACGAGGGTTGGTATGACGCCGAATTATATTCAGCCAGTTCCATCCTTAATAGTTCCTCAAAATAAAGAGCTAGAAGGCAGTTCCCCATTCTCTCTACCATACTATGTCACAAAAAGCAACTACAGGGTGTTTCACAAAGTTCTACAGACCCTTTCGCAGCTCGCCATATGAGTCACTGGCTATGAAGTGAGGAGACGTGGTAGACGCTGTTTATGTTCAACAAACTACGTCAACGCTATACAGAAAGCAGATGTGAATTACTAATAATACTAAATAAGAAACGCATGGGAACAAAGTCTGTTTAATACTCTGTACACTGTTCTACAATGCTAGAGGGGAAATTGATTCTTAGTCATCCTCTACGACAGCTGTGCGTTCTTCAAGGAAAGGCAACTTCCGTCATCATGAGATCCACTCGCTTATCAGTTCACAGACAGATTACATCGCCCCAGAATTTTCTGTCCAGTTCTCTCATGTGAGCAGAGGAGAGAAAATCACTTCGCTCGTATTCATATAGTGGAGTTATTTTCAGTTCATTAGGTGAGTATTTACGTGCAATCGTTGAAAGAGCTATTATCCTCAATAGCTGAAGTTATCAACCGTCTACCACACTCAAGACCCTGCCGCAGATATAACATGCTGTCAATATCTATTCGACAAAGTCTGTTCCATTGTCTCCACAATCAATGGCTGGAATACTTTTCGCAGCTTGACGAATTCAATTTATTGACTCCAGCCTTAGTTTTCCCAAAATCTGAAGAGGCCCTGTAATACTAGTATCTGTTTCGATAGCTTAAATAAACTTACATTCGATAATCTAACCATGCAGGTTTCTAAAAGCCACAGAATTTGTGTAGAACTTTCGTAGATGGTCGCTGAGCAGCGACCACCTGATATTTCAAAGAACATCTTATGCGCCACGGCGCAGAATTCGCGTTGTTCCTAAATTGTATGGATAGCGATGTTCTGTGTTTCTTATTTTTTTGACAGCTGAAGAATTGGAATCCTCTTCTCTTACCACAGCCCTGATATATTTTTTAAAGACGGCGGACGCGTATATGGCGTGGTCCGCAATCACTAATTAGTTATTATAAAATATTACTATTATTCAGTGCTATGTAAGAATTTATATGTGCATATATCATGAAATATCTAAGATAGAACATTAAAACTGTACAGTTCCTATTGTTAGCAATACTAAATTGATTATTGTGCTCTCAAATGCTGTAGTGCCTGCTTATTACTTAAAGTATTTCTGTGCTGCCCATCTCCTATTAATGGCAACAGAAATAACGGTGTTTTTATAGTTTTCATACAGCTACCAGGCACCGACTGCATGTCGGCAAACGTCGTAGTCAAGGCAGAAGGCGCATTGCCATTTACCTTGTTTGTGATTTAAATCCAATTTATTTTAACGTGTGGTGTAGTATAGCAAAGAAAATTTCCAGCTCTGTCTGGTCCCTTAGGTTTCTCTGTTCGTAGTTGCTATGTCTCATATCTGGTCCTGGTCGAACATGATCACGACACAAATAAATTAAGTGGCAGTGCGAACTCTGTTTTTAATCTTGAGAACGGTGCGCTTTCTGCTAACGATTTCAGGTGACACATAAACTATCGTATACAGTACTTCAGTTTATTGAAAAGCCTTTGCTCTTCCCGGCAAGAAGTGGTGCGCAACTCACAATAGGTTTCTGAATCTTCAGAAGAGCATAATAATTTAATCAAAATATAAATAATTAAAAAAAACACCACATCTCACAGGCCATAGTTGGCTACCATTGTACGGGAAGTATGTCACCTAAGTGTTACGGAACTTCAGACATTTCAACACAGTTTAAACAATGCATTAAAGCAGATTACTATTCTAGTTCTGAACATGATTAATTGTATTCCAACCAGACATATTGACATCCATCTTGGAAGATATACGGTTGATGTGCGGTGAAGGGCTTCACGCAATGCAGCCCACTCTACAAGTGCAAGTTAATTCCTGAATGGAAGAGTTTTACGCAGTCTACAGTAACACAATTACTAATGACGGAAATGCAGTAACTTCCTGGTCATTCATTAATTTACTAACAAGTGACTCAAACAAGATTACATGTCTACATCTACTTAGATACTCCGTAAGCCACAGCACGGTGAGTGGCGGAGGGTACACTGTACCATTACTTGTCATTTCCCTTCCTGTTCGGATCGAAAACAGAGCAAGGGAAAACGACTGTCTATATGCCGCCGTATGGCCACTAATTTATCGTATCTTATCTTCCTGGTCCTTACGCGCAATATATGTTGGTGGCAGTAGAACCGTTCGGCAGTCAGCTTCACATGCCGCTTCTCTAAATTCTCTCAATAGTATTTCTCGAAACGAACATCGCCTTCTCTCCGTGGATTCCTGTTTGAATTCCCACAGCATCTCTGTAACATTAGCGTGTTGATGGAATCCACCGGTAACAAATCTAGCAGCCCATCTCTGAATTGCTTCGATGTCTTCCTTCAACCCGAACTGGTACCGATCAAAAACTCCCGAGCAGCACACAAAAATAGGCCGCACCAGCGTCCTATACGCGGTCTCCTTTACAGGTGATCCACTCTTTCCTAAAATTCTCCCAATAAACTGAATCGACCATTTGCCTCCCCTACCACAGTTCACATACTCTTTCACACCATGTCACTTTGCAACGCTACGCCCAGATATTTAAACGATTTGACTGTGTCAAGCAGGACACTGTTAACACTGTATCCGAACATCACTAGCATTAATTTACATTTTTCCTCATTTAGGCCTAGCTGCCACTCATCACACTTACTGGAAATTTTGTTCAAATCTTCTTGTATCTTGCTAGAGTCACTCAACTTCTACACCTTACCTTACGCCACGGAATCATCAGCAAACAACCGCAGACTGCTGCCCACCCCATCCGCCAAATCATTCATGTATAAAGAGAACAATAGCGGTCCTATTACACTTATCAGAGGCTTTACAGTATGCTGTTAATGACAAATAGCAGTACGTTGCCGTATTTACGAGTCCTATTCCTTTCCCATCAACAAGACATACATCACTGATCACATCACACTTACAAATTAAGAACTTTTCACTCAATGTTTGTAGAAAGGTATTTTGCATGAAAGCTCACTTAACAACTGCAAATAATCACTTAATCAACAGAAAATAGCTCCACTATATAGATACGAGTTCAGTGAAGTTAGTATGTCTGCTTGCATAAGATAATTGGACACGAAGTACAGGCGACGTATGGTCTGTCTGTAAACTGAAAAGTGACCAGCGCTCGTGTTGGAGGAAGTCGCCTTTCTCGGAAGACTGCTACCGCTGCCGTACGGGATGACAAAGAATCAATTTCCCCTCCAGCGGTGTAGAACAGCGTGCACAGATTTACGTAGAATCTGCCCATATGTTTTCTAGCATTGTATTAATAACAGTTCATATCTGTATTGAATGCAGCGTTTATACGCTTTATGGAAAATAAATACCTCCTCCCCGGGAATGTGTGCTCACCGCATCACCAGTAATTCATAAGGCGAGCTGCAGAAATGTCGCTATAGCTATATGAAATACGCTGTAGTTGCCTTTTGTCATGTAATGCGATAGAGAGAATGGAGAACTGCCTGCTCGTTCTTCATTTTGCAGTCCTATGAAGGAGGGAAATGCGTGACCACAAAACGGTCACCTGACTTCTCTCATGCTTCTAATGTCCACCGCTGCCTTTGTGCCTTGTCACACCCCTAGGAGACAATTTACCGCTTAATTAGTTCTACTATTATTATTTGTGGCATACAAACTAATATGTAAATAAATATATAAATATAATATATAAATAAATATTTGTTCTTAGCCCATTTCATTTATCATTAAACATCAATTTCATACCAGTAACACATTTTTGTTAATAAGCTGCTAGTTTTCCATCCCATGCAAGGCGGGAACTATCAGTCCTAGAGAAATATATGAATAGGACCCTCCTTATAGGAAATTAAATATACTTTAATTTTGTGCTATGAAACATTTTCGCTGTAAGCCGTGGGTTTGGAGGTATTCAACAAAAGTGTAAAAAATTTAAAATTTACCCTCCCCCTCCCCCCCAACACCATGCTCACACCCCACCAGTCAGAATTTTCAGTGTGTTGTTCATGAGGTTTCCCCTTCCATTGTACAAAAATTAAAATTAGGTATTACATGAAATACCCACCCCCCCCCCCCTTAGACGATATTTTCCCCCAGACATTTTTTCGGTCCTCTTTCTTTGACTGGGCTATACGGCTACTGTGCAAGTTCACATTACTGCCAAGGATTACGTGATCATTTTGCCTGATCAGGTCCATTCCATGGTGCAGTGTTTGTCCCACAAAACGGTGATTCCGTGTTCCAAGACGGCAGGGCAACTGTTCGCACGGCTCGCATCATCCAGGGCTGGTTTTATGAGCGCGAAGGTGAATTGTCTCTCATTCTCCGACCACCACAGCCACCAGACCTCAATATTATTGAACCTTTGTGGTCGACTTTTTGAGAGAAATGTGCGTGACCGTAATCCATCGTTGCCTGAATATGTCACTCTTTCTCAGGAAGAATGATTTAGGGTTCCCTTCACAACCAGACAGAACCTGTATTGATGCATTCTAAGACGAGTGGAGACTGTTTTGAAAGCCAACGGTTTATTGGGTGTTACCATATTTATGTCCACCCACTGTATCTAGACTTTTCATTTGGAAATCCTGTTAAAAATGGTAACGGAACGAAGTTGAAGACCGAATTAGAATCCAGTTGTTCAATTATTCTCAATATGGGCTTCATCACTATGGTAAATAATCCATATAAAGGGCAGACGGCATCCGATTTAACCACGAATTCTTTCTGTGTTTTTTATTTGCCAATTGGAAATTACATTCTGATTCTCACGGATCTGATCACTTCTCCTTGTAAATTCAAACAATATTAATTTATGAGGCCTTGACATGATGTAAAGTGAATTTCTGTCCGCAACAACAGACTATTATCCTCCTTTTATTTATTGTAGTCTCGTGTCGCATCCACCTTTATAACTTTGCAGGTTTCATTCTACATTGTAGCATCTTCAGACCCGTAGTGGTTGCTAAGCAACACATATTTGTGAGATGTGCAGCCTCCATAAGCACTAAGACTGGTGTGGAATCACGAGCCAGAATCATTTATCTGGTGGAGTTCTGCACCACTACATCCGATAACTTTTCAGAGTCTCGACTGCTATAATAGAAGATTGGTTTGGTTTGTTTTGCTTTAGGGCTCAAAAACCAACTGGGGTCATAGGCGCCCAAGTCAAAACTATAGAACACGAAGACGGAGAGGAGTTAAAAAAGCGACTATACGTCAATCCAAATTGACATAACAGAAGACAGCTAAAAAACAAACACGTGGAAAAACGGCTAAA
Organism: Schistocerca americana; assembly: GCF_021461395.2. Classification (NCBI taxonomy): domain Eukaryota; kingdom Metazoa; phylum Arthropoda; class Insecta; order Orthoptera; family Acrididae; genus Schistocerca; species Schistocerca americana. The sequence goes on along the minus strand of NC_060124.1, from coordinate 436,339,524 downwards.
AAGACACCATACAGAAACGAAGGTCCAAAACTAAAAATTAAATGGCCTACGCCATTAGGCGGATAAAAAGTAACACGCGGTCGACATCCCGCGTGTCATTTGCTATAACGGCCGATAACTCTGAAGGCAAACACAAGCGGGAACGTAAATGGTTAAAAAATGGGCATTCCATCAGGAAGTGGCAGACAGTTAAAACTTGGGCGCCATATGTACAAAGTGGTGGAGTAGTACCACTCATCAAATGATGATGGCTAAAAAGGCAGTGCCTGATACGCAGCCTTGTTAACATGACCTCATCCCGGTGGGAGGGCCGAGAGAAGGTTGTCCAAGCAGCTGGGAGAGGCTTAATAACCCGGAGCTTATTCCCGTGAAGGGAAGACCATTGGCGATGCCAAAGGACACCACCTCCTGACAGATGGGAACACAGAGATCATCGGAGGCAATATAGGAACTAACGAGGACTGCAGCCTTGGCAGCAATGCCATCAGCCTCGTTTCCTGGCAGACCGACATAACAAGGAACCCACAAAAACATCACACTGGCTCCACCACTAGTGAACAAGTGACAGTTTTCCTGGACCCGCTGCACAAAAGGATGGGCGGTGTACAACGCACATAGACTTTTAAGGGCGCTGAGTGAGTCTGAGCAGAGGACACAATTGGAAATGTTCGCCGGATGTACTCGGTGGTCTGATACATGGCGAAGAGCTCGGCTGTAAATACTGAGCAGTGTGCCGGAAACCGATAATGAATTTGATACTCCTTCTGATGCATTCAATCCTTCATCAACAGGAGACTATTTTCAAGCGTACGGCGACGGAACGCATATGAAATCTGAAAATAATGCAGAATGTCTCTCATGGTGGACACTGATTTCAGTATCTTTTGCAGTCAGAGCCAACAGCGTTGTGATATTGGAGGCAATGAAGCTCCCTAGAAGAATCCAAAAGCAGGCGTCTTGTCTGTAGCGAAAACTGTGGGAACCAGAAACTGGTATATGAAAGAGAGCTGTTTCATTACTGAAATAATAAAGGTGCTTGTGCTGCGTAGAAACCGAAATCAGGCTATGGAAATAGCTTGAGTTAGAGCTGAAAACCTCGAGGAAATGCGGCCAGGTACATTAGTTTAAATCTACCGATACTTAGACATGTACCCTTGCTGTCATTTTCAATGCATGAACAGGTCTTACCGACCGATGCTCCGCAACATAAAGCCAGTTTAGGAAACACAGCGCAGGCGCAGACTACGCTTGGTGTATCATAATTAATTGTGAGAACTGACATTGGTGAACGTATAAGACAATAGAAACAAACCAACTTCAGCAAATAGCGCTCCGCAAATGAGCCTTTTGCGAGATATTTACAAATGTGTCGTTACGAGCTGCCACACATTTTGCACACTGTCCTAGTTAACATAAATGTATCTAACATGCAACCTTTTCAGTGAATTCCCCATCTTCTTAAGTTCAAATTTCAGCCCTAGCTCATGGTTGACGAATGGGATACATGCATGACGGAACACCGACACATTTTGTTCCTGATGTAAGACGATATCTAATGGTCACAGCAGGATTTTTCTGTCTGGATTCATCTCAAAAGTGAAGTCTTATCATTGGTTTGATGCTGCCCGCCACGTATTCCTCTCTTGTGCCAACAGTTTCATCTTCAAGTAGCACTTTCAACCTATGTCCTCAATTGTTTGCTGGATGTATCCCAGTCTCTGCCATCCTCTACAGGTTTTACCCTCTACAGCTACCTCTATCAGCATCAGAGTTACTTCCTGATGTATCAACAGATGTCCTACCATCCCTTCTCATTGTTTCCCATATATGCCATTTCTCGCCGATGCAACAGAGAACCTCCTCCTTACTTACCTTACCAGTCCACTTAACTTTCAACATTCTTCCGTAGCATCACGTCTCAAATACTTCTAATCTCCTCCATTTAGGTTTTCCCACAGCCCATTTCCCAGTACCATACAATGCTATGCTCCAAACGCACAATTTCAGAAATTTCTTCCTGACATGAGGGCCTGTGCTTCATATAGGAAGATTTCTATTGGCCAGGAATGCTCTATTTGCCGGCACTAGTCCGCGTTTTATGATCTCCTTCTCCGTCCGTCACGGATTATTTTGCTGCCTACGCAGCAGAATTTCTGAACTTCGTTGTCACCAAATTTAATGTTACGTTTCTCGCTCTTCTCATTTCTGCTACTTCTCCTTACTTTCATCTTTCTTCGAGTTCCATATTCTGTATTTACTAGACTGTTCATTCCATTCAGTACATTCTGTAATTCTTCTTTATTTTCTTTCAGGACAGGAATTGAATCAGTGAATCACATCATTGATATCCTTTCACCTTCCATTTTAATCCCAATTTTAAACCTTTCTTTTATTTCCTTCATAACTTCTTCGATTTATAGATTGAAGAACAGGGCCGAAAGACTACATCTCTGCCTTACACCCTATTTGGCGCAGTAGTGCAAAAGTGCAGTAGAGGCCTCCACATTGTAACATGTCACACGGCATTGTGTAACGTAACTACACTCTAAGAGAGAGAGAAAAAAAAAGACGCACCACAAAGAAATTATCCGAATGTGGCGGATGTCGGTAGTTGTACACGTACAGAAAAACTATTACAATTTCTGAGATATTGCATGATGTATACGAGAGATACTCTTCACAAATAGACAAAGTGAGCAACGCGTTCGTTCATCTCTGGCCCTTATGCAACAATTAATTCGTCTTGACGTTGACTGATAGACTTGTTGGTTTCCCTCCTGAGTGATATCGTGCCAAATTCGGGCCAACTGGCGAGTTATATCAAAATCCCGGATTTGCTGGAGTGCCTTGAGGAGAGATCAGTGATCTGGCTGGTCAAGGTGGGGTTTGGAAAGCATGCAGACAAAGAGCAGCAAATCTCGTTGTCTGTAGGCGGGCATTATCTTACTGAAATATAAGCCCAGGATGGGTTGCCATGAAAGGCAACAGAACAGGGAATACAATATCGTCTACGTACCGGTGCGCTATAAGGATGCCGCAGATAGCAGCCAAAGAGGTCCTGCTGTGAAATGAAATGCCACCCCAGACCATCATTCCTGGCTGTTGGGCAGCATGGAGGGTGATAGTCTAGTTGGTATCCCACCACTGTCAAGGACGTCTCAGGACACGTCTTTGCTGGTCAGATGGCTCAAATGTCTCTGAGCACTATGGGACTTAACATCGGAGATCATCAGTCCACTAGAACTTAGGACTACTTAAACCTAATTAACCAAAGGACATCATACGTATCCATGCTCGAGGCAGAATTCGAACCTGCGACCGTAGGCCGGCAGGGCGCCACACTGCTGCACCGTTACGCAGGAAGGTTTAGGTACAATTGAGCCAAATTTCAAACCTATGTGTCGCAATGGGAGACAATTACAGGGTTTCAAAAAAAAAGATCCTTTAATTTTGTTTCGCAGATAATTGTGTTGCATAGAGTATTTTACTAACAACGAAAATGTTCCATACTGAATTCAGTGAAATTTCGACAGCAGGCATTCACCATTTCCTCGTAAACGATTCGTTTTCAGACCTAGGTTTAGCAGAACGCCTTATATTCTACTATCGCATACATTCACCTATCTCAGTTTTCGCTGCTGTTTATGCTGTGGGCCATGCAGCAGATACGCTACAAACAACTAACAGCAGACAACTAAAATAAATATATATCGATGGGAAGCTCTTGTGGGCACATAAAGTAGTGGCGCTCACTTTATGCTTACACTGTTTCACTAGACTAGACGAAGACGAACAGAAGGACCCCAAGCAGAATTTTTTGTTAAACAAACGTGGGGTGGGGGGGGGGGGGGGGGGGAGCGGGACTCCGTCATCCTTTGCGACTCGCTTATGTTCCACATACAGCGGTCTTCATTGGTCCAAATCTGGGTCAGCTACAGTGGCTACGCCTTAATGATTTCAGTACTTTACTAAACTCCGACGTGGTATCTCTTTTCACTCATTTCCCACAGGCAGTGTGTTGAGACGAACTGATGCTACATTTACCAACGATCTGACTATTTTGTTCTCACACATGTGAACCGCTACGTACTGTTTATTTAGTGGCCATTTTCGTAAACAGTAGTTTCGGCTACCGTTCACACCTTGCAAATGGCATTGCTGATGGTAATAGATATAATAATGAATAGATGAAATATAAGATATTTCAGTCTTATTAACATTGCGTTACGCAATTTCCTAATCACATTCTTGTCGAAATAGAGTAATGAGATCTAACAAAAATGTACGGTGCAAGAATAGCAGGAATTAAATGTGGAGAACAAATTGCCTGGCCAGAGGTAGAATGAAAATAATAAGGTAAGATTAGCGGATGAGATGGAAGGAAGAAAATAGAAATGGACAGATATGAGAAAACTAAGGGTATAGTGTTGCTAATGTGACAGTACACTCGTTCATTCTTGCACAGAATGAAAATAGTTGGATCATTCCGAGAAAGAAGTTACGCCGAAGGTAACAAAGGTTTAATATCCTCTCAAACAGATTGGTTTTGGATAGGATGCAGGTTATGCGGTACTTTGTTCCAGATTCGTGTGGCCCAAACGCAGGAAGATCTCCCGACAGGAATACAATCTAACATTTATGGAGAATGACCTAGAGGTCAATTGGTGCACAGAATCCTGCACCGGCAATACTTTCGCAATTATGGATGGCTGCAGAGGCAGTATGGCTCCGTATTTCTGTAGGGTACTTGTTGAGTCCATGCTACGTGGAGTTACTGCACTATCCCGGGCAAAAGGACGTCTGACACGATATGAGGACGTATCCCACGACTTTCGCCACCTCAGTCTAAAGCGCCAAGTTACCTTTGCTAACCATTTGTTTTGGAGGTCTCCTTTTGGTCATTACTGGCAGACGTACCAGACGTACCATGTTATTTGGGTACAAAACGTCGACCATTACACATCAAAAAGTGAAATATACAGAGCAAAACGAGTGAAGAACGACAGGGAATGGCCCTGCAACATTGCTGCAATGTGTCGCCTGCCCCGAGTTTAAGAGGCAACTTTATTTGGCCTCGATCCTAAGGCACTGTGATGATGCAGACCTCTAACACGTGTTGTATGCCGAAGTCCAAGCAATTACGTCTACATCCACATCTGTGCTCCGCAAGTGATCTTCTGGTTTGTGGTGGAGGACGTTTTGTGCATCTGTATCACTCCCCATTTTGCTGCTCCAGTCGCAAACGTTTCACGGGAAGAACGATTGTTGATAAGCCTCTGTGTGGTGTCCAATCTCTCTCGTTTTATCTTCAATAGACTTTTCACGAGATATGGTTAAGAATCAGTCTACTAGTTGGCTCTTCTAGGAAGGTACGCTCTCGGAGCTTCAACAGCAGACCATATCGTGATGCAGAACGCCTGTCTTGCAGGGTAAGCCACTGGAGTTGGCTGAACACCTCCGTGACAGTTTGGCATTTGCTAAATGAACGTGTAACAAAACATGCAGCTCTTCTTTGGATCTTATCTATTTCCTCTATCAGTCCTATATTCAAGCACTGGGGGAACGAATGTTTTGTAAGCTAGTTCTTTTGTTGATGGACTACATTACTTGAGCATTCTTCCAAAGAACGTCTGTCTGGCATCTGCCTTACTCGTAATTAGTTTTATGTGGTTGTTCCACTTCAAATCACTCAGCACGCATGCTTATAGGTTTGTGGAAGTAACTGCTTACAGTGATTGTTCAGCAGTCGTGTAATCAAACACTAAAAGGTCTTTCTGCCTACGTATTCGTAATGCGTTACAATAGATTATTACAATGAAACGCATACCCCTAGCGGTATACAGGCATTGATATAAGTTAACGGGGACAGTTGAAAATGTGTGCCGCAACGGGGCTCGAATCCGGGTTCAAATGGTTCAAATGGCTCTGAGCCCTATGGGACTCAACTGCTGTGGTCATAAGTCCCCTAGAACTTAGAACTACTTAAACCTAACTAACCTAAGGACATCACACACATCCATGCCCGAGGCAGGATTCGAACCTGCGACCGTAGCGGTCGTGCGGTTCCAGACTGTAGCGCCTTTAACCGCTCGGCCACTCCGGCCAGCTCGAATCCGGGATCCCTTGTTTACATGGCAGACGCTCTATCCATCTGAGCCAGCTGAGACACAGAGGATAGTGCGACTTCAGGGATTTACCTCTGACACGCCTCCCGTGAGACCCGCATTCTCAACTTATTGTCCCGCGCTATATTCATATGGTCAAATGGCTGGTGAGCATATATATATATATATATATATATATATATATATATATATATATATATATATGGTATCACTTTCGTCTGTGCCCTCGGTGGCTCATTCCATTCCATGTACACACAGCCAACACTAATAATGGAGCCATTACCGGCTTGCTCAGTGACTTTTTGCCAACTTGGGTCCATGGCTCCGTAGGGTCTGCGCCACACTCGAACCTTACCATCAGCTATTACCAACTGAAATCGGGACTCATCTGACCAGGCCACGGTTTTCCAGTCGTCTAGGGTCCAACCGATACGGCGAAGAGCCCAGGAGAAGTGCTGCAGGCTAGCAAAGGCTGTCTACTGCCAGAGCCCATTAACGCCGAACTTGGCGGCTCTGTCCTAACGAATACGTCCGTCGTACGTCCCACATTGATATGTACGGACATTTCACTCATTGTTGCTTGTCTGTTAACACTGACAACTCCACGCAAACGCCGCTGCTCTCGGTCGTTAGGTGAACACCGTCGGCCACTGCGTTGTCCCTGGTGAGAGATAATCCCAGAAATCTGGTATTCTCAGCACGTTCTTGGCACTGTGGATATCGGAATACTGAACACTCTAGCGATTTCAGAAATAAAACGTCCCGTGAATGTACCTCCTACAACCATGTTAACTCCTGTCGTGCCGCCATAGCCACATCGGAAACCTTTCTACTTGAACCACCTGAGTACAAATGACAGCTTCGACAATGCACGTCCCCATTTTAGATTGTGTAGGCGATACTACCACAATCTGTGTATGTGCATATCGCTATCGCATGACTTTTGTCACCACAGTGTGGTCGCTGGTCTGCAATTAGAGCGCCATACTTGACCATTTGGTTTGTTACCCGCAAAACGTCAGCTGAACACAATGCAGCCTTTCAGATATAAATCTGTCGAACTCGTCGGTCTTTTCATAAATCAAGGATCGGTTGCGAGCTACAGATAATTACAAATACGTTACTTCAGATGATACCTCTTTCGTCAACTACGACATAAAATACTAGCCTGCGTAATAAAAGGTGGTTCTGGTGTAGTAGAACAGATTCCTTCGACCATTACATAAAATTGTTTCTAATTATCACTCCCTTACCGTTTAGGTATCTCTGCTTTATTAGCTTTCTTTTTGTGGTTCAAGTTGTCGTGTCTGGTTTTTCGTTCTGAAATTATGCCCAGATTTACTGGCATATATTGGAATTTAGAACTACCTGCTACTCATAAAAACATAATAGGTTTTGTGGGGGCAGCTTCTCAACTAATCCCGAAACGGCTGATACGAGAGCATTGCTCGTCCTGATTTTGGCATCTTCTTATAGAAAGGCCGTTCGAAGCAACTGACGCATATCGCTCAAACTCGAGGTCAAAATATCTCGATTTTGTGATCAGTTTTTTTCAAATGCAATACCGCAGTTACTATTATTTCATTGAAACACTGACCAAGCTTCAATAAGAACTGCGGCAATATTTTTCCTAGACAAAATAAAATTTGTTTCACAATCCTCCGATCAAACGGAATCGATCGATATATACCACAGCAACATTATGTTTTATTTTATTTTGCTATTTCTAGTGATTTTTATTTTCTATGGCCATAGCCCTTCCACTGTCTCTTAATCCAGTTCAGTCAATTTATTATAAACGCAATTTGCATGCGAACAAAAGCAGCAGTTTGTGAGGAACTCCGAGTATTATTTGTATTCGCTGGACTATCCGCACAATGGACCATCAGAATTAATGAATATTACATGAAACTTAATTTGATTCATAAGATACGTCGTACAGATGGCGAATATTGTCCTGAGGTAGGTTATGCCATGCCTGCTCGACCTGTTCACGACGTTCTGTAAGAGTTGTTTGTTGACTAATGGCACGTGTCACTTCTCGTCCCATCATATCAAACACGTGCTCGATTGCAGACAACTCCGGACATCGTGATGGAGAGCGGAGTTGTTGCACGTCTTGCACAGCACTTTGAGTTTTATGGACAGTGTACGGGCGAGCATTATCTTGTTGGAACAACACGTCACCTTCCCATTGCAATACCTACAAAATAACGGGCCTAAAAACGTTCTGCACGCAGCTGGCGCTGGTTAGTGTCCCCTCTAGAAACAGCAAAGGTGAAAGATAGTTGGCCGGCCGTGGTGGCCGAGCGGTTCTAGGCGCTTCAGTCCGGAACCGCGCGACTGCTACGGTCGCACTTTCGAATCTTGCCTCGGGCATAGATGTGTGTCATGTACTTAGGTTAGTTAGGTTTAAGTTGTTCTAAGTTATAGTGGACTGATGACCTCAGATGTTAAGTACCATAGTGCTCAGAGCCATTTGAACCATTTGAAAGATAGTTGTAGCTTATCATACCCCAGGCGATAAGGCCTGTAGTGGGGCTAGTGTGGTTTGGACGAATGCAATCTACGAAACGGCGTTTATCAGATCTACGTCGTACGCGCAAACTACCATCACTTGAGAGCAGACAGAATCCCTTCATCACTCAAGACCACGGCGCTCCATTCCATCTTCCAGGTGATCCTCTGACGGCAACAATCGAGCCGTGCACGTCGATGCTGCGGCGCGAGTGGAAGACGGGCTACACGCGTGTGTGCCAGCAGTCACGCAGCTAATAACCGGTGTGCAACAATTGGTTTTGACACGTCTGGTCTCACAAGTCCCCATATCTGTGCTGTGGTAACTGCACGATATGCCAGTGCTTCCCTCACAACACGACGATTCTGGTGGGCGTCTAAGTTGCGTAGATATCCAGAATCTCGTCTACGGGTGTGAGAATGTTCACGCGACCACTGATACCAGCATCTACATCTACATCTATACTCCGCGAGCCACCTTACGGTGTGTGGCGGAGGGTACTTATTGTACCACTATCTGATCCCCCCTTCCCTGTTCCATTCACGAATTGTGCGTGGGAAGAACGACTGCTTGTAAGTCTCCGTATTTGCTCTAATTTCTCGGATCTTTTCGTTGTGATCATTACGCGAGATATATGTGGGCGGTAGTAATATGTTGCCCATCTCTTCCCGGAATGTGCTCTCTCGTAATTTCGATAATGAACCTCTCCGTATTGCGTAACGCCTTTCTTGAAGTGTCCGCCACTGGAGCTTGTTCAGCATCTCCGTAACGCTCTCGCGCTGACTAAATGTCCCCGTGACGAATCGCGCTGCTTTTCGCTGGATCATGTATATCTCTTCTATTAATCCAACCTGGTAAGGGTCCCATACTGATGAGCAATACTCAAGAATCGGACGAACAAGCGTTTTGTAAGCTACTTCTTTCGTCGATGAGTCACATTTTCTTAGAATTCTTCCTATGAATCTCAACCTGGCGCCTGCTTTTCCCACTATTTGTTTTATGTGATCATTCCACTTCAGATCGCTCCGGATAGTAACTCCTAAGTATTTTACGGTCGTTACCGCTTCCAATGATTTACCACCTATGGCATAATCGTACTGGAATGGATTTCTGCCCCTATGTATGCGCATTATATTACATTTATCTACGTTTAGGGAAAGCTGCCAGCTGTCGCACCATGCATTAATCCTCTGCAGGTCCTCCTGGAGTACGTACGAGTCTTCTGATGTTGCTACTTTCTTGTAGACAACCGTGTCATCTGCAAATAGCCTCACGGAGCTACCGATGTTGTCAACTAAGTCATTTATGTATATTGTAAACAATAAAGGTCCTATCACGCTTCCCTGCGGTACTCCCGAAATTACCTCTACATCTGCAGATTTTGAACCGTTAAGAATGACATGTTGTGTTCTTTCTTCTAGGAAATCCTGAATCCAATCACAAACCTGGTCCGATATTCCGTAAGCTCGTATTTTTTTCACTAAACGTAAGTGCGAAACCGTATCAAATGCCTTCCTGAAGTCCAGGAATACGGCATCAATCTGCTCGCCAGTGTCTGCTCGTTGCGCAACTGACAGCAGCACGTCAAACTTGTGTGACAATTCCCCGAAAGAACCATCCACCACTCGAAATGCATTAGCTCAGTTGGCTGAAGGAAGTAAGAGTGCGTCTCCAGTAAGGTGCGTGGCAGAGGGTATCCTGTACCACTACTCGTCATTTCCTCTCCTGTTCCACTCCCAAGTAAATCGAGGGAAAAAGGACTGTCTGTATGCCTCTGTATGTGCCCTAATTTCTCGTATTTTATAGTCGTGGTGCCTTCGAGCGAAGTTAAAAATTTGTGCCAGATGAGGACTCGAACCGGAATGATTTACTTCTGTAGAATCATTGCCTCGACCACCTCAGCCATCCAGACACCCTTCCCGTCCAGCCCAAACAGCAACCTGTCACACGAACGTTGCGCCCCATCCACTGGCCCCACTGCTCGTAGCAATCGATAAGCACTCTTGGGCTTCAAAAGTTATGGTACATCAGCACTGAAAGTAACTAGAATCGTCCTCACCGTTGATTTATTTCAATGCCTGTCGGCGGCTGAAGTCCAGATTTCTCTTAATATGTTTTTTTTCTTGTATATAGCCGCTGTAGCGCCAGTGGTTTCTTTTCTGTCAGGAATGTCCTCCAGGACAGACATCACTTATCTATAAGCGAGTATGGCTCCACATACTTTCAGTGCTGATGCAACATGTGTCACAAACCCCTGTGAGACTTGTCGAATGGTGTGAGCAGTGGGCTAATGGATGGGGGTGCTACTTTCGGGTGATAGATTAAGAATTTGGGCTACATAGGAAGCATGTTAAGATAGCCGAGGCAGTTAAGGCAACTGTTCCAGAGAAGCGCAGCATCCAATTACGAGTCCCAGTTCGGCACAACATTTCACCCGTCACTACTTATTTCTTTTATAGCTGGTAGACGCTCGAAGTCCTAATTTATCGTAATCTAATAGAAGTATGAAATGACAGTTAAATCACTACGCTTAGCTGCATACAGACGTTGATATACGTCAATGGGGACAGGTGAAAATGTGTGCCCCGACCGGGACTCGGAGCTGGGATCTCCTACTTACATTGCAGACGCTCTATCCATCTGAGTCATCGAGGACACAGAGGATAGCGCAACTGCAGGGACATGTCCGAAAGAACAGATACCATCTTCATATGTATATAGTTGTCCGCCCCGGTAGCTGAGTGGTCAGCGTGACAGACTGTCAATCCTAAGGGCCCGGGTTCGATTCCCGGCTGGGTCGGAAATTTTCTCCGCTCAGGGACTGGGTGTTGTGTTGTCCTAATCATCATCATTTCATCCCCATCGACACGCAGGTCGCCTAAGTGGCGTCAAATCGAAAGACCTGCAGCAGGCGAACGGTCTACCCGACGGGAGGCCCTAGCCACACGACATTTCCATTTATATGTATATATGTATATAGTTAAGGTTCACCCGCCATTTGACCATCTTCTTCTGTGCAGATGCAGGAACAATGCCCGAACTCTTACGGGACTTGGCAAAATGCCACAAGTAGTGAGTATTATGGGCAGGGGCACAACGAATATAGTGCGGGACAGTAAGTTGAGAACGTAAGTCTCACGGGAGGCGTGCCATAGATAAGTCCCTGCAGTCGCGCTATCCTCTGTGTCCTCGGTGGCTCATGTGGATAGAGTGTCTGCCATGTAAGTAGGAGATCCCGGCTTCGAGTCCCGGTCGGGGCACACACTTTCACTTGTCCCCGTTGGTGGTTATCAACGCTTGTATGCAGCCAAGTGTAGTGATTTAATTGTAATTTCATTCTAAAACATTGGGCTGCAAGATCACCGATGGTATCTGTTCTTTCGGACATGTCCGAAAGAACTGATACCATATATACATATATATATATATATATATATATATATATATATATATAAGTACTGTTTAGCATTCAACAAAGACTGTTTTTCTTCGAAAAACTACCACCTCAGCCACGTTATCATATCCAGCAGTGGTCCACAACATGATTCCAGGAGTTGGAGAGGTACGTGCCCCTAGAATCACTTCCTCCTGTGATCTTCCACCAGGCCCTCAGTGGATACGTTGGTGTTGGTCTAATCTTCACAGACAGTTGACACTGACTCTACACCATACAAGCCTCTATTGTCGGCGGTACATAGTCAATGGTAAACCGTGCACGTAGACTCGCCCAGTGATTTGCTCACGGCGTTCGCAGTAGCATTAGCCGGATATCAACTGCTGTCATCCGCATATTCGTCAGCACCAGCCCAAAAATCTTACAGTTCTCTCATTCTGCAGGTAATCTGGAGGGACCCGTGTCTGCTCTTCTTGGAACGCTGTCGTCCTGAGTAATTCTCGCCACCGCTCGCGCTGCAGTCACTGCACCACAACCAACTCTCTGTGTGATGTGTCGGTGTGATGCTCCCACGTGTCTCATGTTAATGATTCGACCTTGCCCAAATTGCGAAAGGCGGTGGTCAGTATCGCTCCTACGTCCTCTGGGCCTACAGTGTTCTGATATTTACTATAAAAGTTCCTGAGACATTAGATACAGCCAATAGTTATTTTAGGCCTAGTCGCACCATTCTTAGATTCTATGAACGGTTTTTTCTGAAGAGAAAATGCCGGAAATTAGTTGGGTTCCATAAATATGGAAATACTGGAGTATCAGCTTGATAGCAATCGATCAAGGTGTTCAAGGTGTAACAATTTCAATATCTGTTACTGTTATTCAGAACTACATACTAAGTTGGCGATCACACTGTGTGCACACGTGGCATGATACACCCCATCGCTAGCGAGCCAATACCCACCTTCGGCAGTTCGGCGTTCATAAGCAACTGGCTCTTGGGCTGCTTTTCACCCTTCTTCTTCTTCTTCTTGCATAAACAACTTCCGCAGAGCCTCAACATCTGTGGCAGAAGAGAAACCGTGTCAGTGGCTATCCAACTATCCAACGGATTACAGTATAATCACGCAGGTCTACAGATTTATACTTTGCAATTATTTCTTAATCATTTAGGTGATTCAAATGTTTTTTTTTTTTATTTGACATGCTCAGTTCAGAAATGCTAAGGATACAAAACATGTACACTCCCGGTTAAAATATTTCGAACACCCATGATAAAGCTATATACTTTATTCCAAGGAACAAACACAGAGTACAAACCAAATAGACCAGCCAAGTCAACTCTCTCTCTCTCTCTCTCTCTCTCTCTCTCTCTCTCTCTCTCTCTCACACACACACACACACACACACACACACACACACACACACACACACACACATTAAGCACAATACAATATCGTTTATACCTTCGTCTCTTCAAAGTACCCACCCTTTGCGCGAAGAAGAGGTGGAGTAGTGCTGGAGGGCATTTATATCATGAATCCTGCAGCGCTGTTCATAAATCCGTTGGAGATCTATTCTGAACAGCGCATTCCAAGGCACCCCAGATATGCATAATGATGTTCTCGTCTGGGGTGTTTGGTGGCCAGCGGAAATGTTTAAACTCAGAAGAGTATTCCTGGAGTCACTCTGTAGCAATTCTGGAAGTATGGGGTGTCTCATTGCCCAGCTGGAATTGCCCTAGTCCATTGGAATGCACAATGGACATGAATGAATGCAGGTGATCAGACAGGATGCTTACGTACGAGTTCCCTGTCAGAGTCGTACCTAGACGTATCAGGGATTCCGTATCACTCCAACTGCACACGCCCCACACCATTACAGAGCCTTCACCAGCTTGAACAGTTCCCTGCTGACACGCAGGGCCTATGGATTCATGAGGTTGTCTCCGTACTCGTACACGTCCATCCTCTGAATACAATGTCAAACCAGATTTGTCCGACGAGGTAACATGTTTCCAGTCATCAATAGTCCAATATCGGCGTTGACGGGCCCAGGCGAGGCGTAAAGCTTTGTGTAGTGCAGTCATCAAGGATACACGAGTGGGTCTTCGAATCCAAATGGCCGTATTGATGATGTCTCGTTGAATGGTTCGGTGACAGTTGTTGATGGCCCAGCATTGAAATCTGCAGCAATTTGCAGATGGGTTGCACTTCTGTCACGTTGAACGATTCTCTTCAATTGTTGTTGGTCCTGTTCTTGCAGAATCTTTTTCCGCCTGCAACGATGTCGTAGATTTGAAACTTCACCGGACTCCTGATATTGACGGTACACTCGTGAAATCGTCGTACAGGACAATCCCCACTGCGTCGCTACCTCGGAGATGCTGTGTCCCGTCGTTAGTGCGCCAACATCACGTTCAAACTCGCTTAAATCTTGATAACCTGCCATTATAGCAACAATAACCGATGTAACAACTTCGCCAAACAGTTTTTGTTTTACACAGGCGCCGTATTCTGCCCCTCTACATATCTGTGATATGAATATGCATGTCTATACCAGTTTCTTTGGCGTTTCAGTGTATAAACAAAACAGCCAAACGTTGTGATCATTTACTTGACAGAGAGTTCCACCATCTTCGAACTCAGTACAGTATCGATTCTGCATGGCAAGGATTCGGCAAGTTCGTGTCATGTATCCAGAGCTGTTCGTCACCCGATGTCTACGCACAGGTCGTGTAATTCTCATAAATTAAGGCCTGTAGTTGGTAGACACAAAGCTTGCGCCCGATAACGTTCCAGTTGTGTTTCATCAGACTCAGATGAGCCGAATTTGGTGGGCGATGACATCAATGTGAGTTCGCAATAATTCTCCTCAGACATCTTTTGTATGATTCTGACCTTGTAAAACGGACATTTATCCTTCTGGAAGAGGACATGGTCGTTATGATAGACAGCAAGAGTGAAAGGACGTAGATGGCCCGCAATAACCTTCACGCGTGATGCTTCCCACTACTACCACAAGTCCAGCAGATGCCAAGGTCAATATCATTCAAAGCATAATACTGCCCCCGACGGCTTGCTTCTGTGCCGCTGGGAATCTTTCGAGCAGTCGTTCACCTGAATTCATCCTACCAGGTGACACTTTTCCATTAATCCGTGGTTCAATCTCAATGACTCTGTTTCCAGGCGGAAAAAAGTAGGGGGCGTCTGCTGCAGATTAGTCTGGGCAAAACGGTGTCCTCCGAAACACTTGTGCCTGCGACAGCATTGGACTTAGTAGTAATATCTGCCACTGACCGCCACCTATCATGCTGCGTACGGCGTACTACCGTCTGGCCTCCAGGTTATGTGATGAGGGGTTAATATCCATCCCTCTTCGTCTAATCGTGGTTTCGCCGACCTTCAACCACTTTCACAGTTGCTCGCTGCAGTAACACGCCAATTACGACAAGGTCCCAGGCTATAACAATATGCACTTTATCAGAGTCGCTTTTCCCATTTGCGTTCAGCGTCATCACTAGAATGATTCCCCTTTTCTCTCTGCCCCCACTTTTGTACTTTCCCCACCGTGTGACGTGCGCACTACAACACGAAGCGGCATTCAGTTTCACGTTGGACTGTATTCATTTCGTTTGGATCATCAATGTATGTGGTTTGAACCAAAATGAATTACGGTACGACAATTTTATTTTAAATTGAGACCACGAGAGTAGAGTAACGTACAAGACATCTAGAATCTACGGCTGTAAGATGAACTGAGTTGGTTATCCTTCTAATATTTCAGTTGTGTACATACTCTCTCAAGACATAATTTTGCCTCTTGTCGCATGTTTCTTCTCATTTCTTCCCTTTTCATAAAACTTCAGTAGAGGAGAAAGTCAAACAAGTCATAAGCACCAGGCATGTCATGTGTAAATTGCAAGCCTCAGTTCTCGGTAAAAAAAACCAACGAGATATTTCGAGGAAGTAGTGATGCGTGTTAATCTTTAACAGAGAGTGGAATAGAGAGTTTTTTGTTGGTTCGAGTGTGATTCAAAATGCTGAAAACTAAACGTTCAATATACTCGAAAATTAGTATCATGAAATAAAAGTCTCATAAAAATATTATTCCTGTGAGTTTTTCTTATAATATATGGCTCGTTGGCGACGACATTAAAGGATGAAATGTTGTAGTTTAAATTATGTGATGGAAAATACCATTTATGTATTATAATGAGACGAAAGAACATTGTACTCCACTTTGAATTTCATGCAGAACTAAGCTTACTGCTTTAAGAACTACAAACAATATTATGATTCAGTTTAAATATAATCTTCTCATTTTGATGTGAATACGAAAGTAAGAATTTTTTTCGGACTGTTGTACGGAGCGTTCAAAATACCATCTGGCTCGTTCTATGTACGGTTTTCTGCAATGATCATCCTTTTCTTCGAATTTTCATTTAATCGATTCTGTTGGATCTGTAAACACTTTAATTTCTTTCGTTTGTTACAAAAACAGGAAGACTGACCAAGATAAGTTCCCTCTCCTGTTCCAGGTCATCACCAGGAAATATTTTATTATGGTACGCCCGACCACCATTGTACCACGACGAAAATTGGGAAATGTTTACCTCTGTAGCAAATTCTGTAGTAAAATATAATTTTTGGTAGTTATAAAACATGTAAATCTATTTCTCTGTGACTGGATTGCGTATGATTTCCTTCCACTATGAAATGAGAAATGTGGTTTTTATGGCACATCCGTAATCTCATAAAACTTATGTTGCTTCCTCTTGTGTTTTCAGCTAGAACCACCCCTCTGGAATATTGAATCGGTCTAAAATACTCACATGGTTTCGAAATAAACAAAGGTACCTTTTCTAGAATTCTGCTGAACGATACTAATTACATATTAATTACCGATTTGAGATTCTAAAATTGCAATGTGGTTCCCTAATCATTTAATCCACAAATATTTGTTCGAAGAACCTACAGCAGCTGATAAGAAATACTTCTGAATCACTGATTTCAGTGTTTAGTTCTGCCTAGGTACCTAAAGAGCACATGACATACGGTACTACAGTACTAGTGAAACCCAGCTAGTTGTCCCGAAGAGTTGAACTGCAGCTATTAGACCCGACTGTGAGTCGTGTTCTATCTTCGGCGGTACGTATATAAAAGTTTGAACTACACGCTGAAAATTGGCATGGTCCCTGTGTAAAAAATACTAGCACAAACGAGAAGAGCATTTTCTGAGAACTATCAGAAGGTTCTCGTTTCAAACCCTGGTCTGGCATACGGTTTTAATCAGTCAGGAAGTTTCAACACTGCTCATATTCCAAAGCAGAGTGAAAGATTATTTCTGGATGTTTGATCCCTGTCAATTTCTTTTTTTTCAAATTTTAAACAAAACATACTTTTATTTGAATTCGTATCTGCGGTACATATTATTTGAACTGAAGGTGTGGCGGGAAAAGAAATGAACTATTGATATCAGCTGCATCGGGACTTCATGTGGAATCAGTGGGAATGAGTGAAAATGTGTGCTTGTCCGGGTCTCGAATCCGGCCTCTTCTGCATACCACGCAGTGTTGCGCTAACTAATGTGCTACCCAGACACACTGTTGAAGACAATTGCGCGGTATCCCTCTCGGCCGTCCCACATTCCTATCTAGCGCCACCTATCCACAGTCCCCGCCCATGTTCTCCACGCTCACTATTCAGAGATTCCCGCAGGAGGCCAGACACAGTCGTGCCTCCCGTCGGAAGGTGTTGGGTTCATTGCCCAGAGAGGCGAGTCACTTATATGAATGTGTGAGGTCGGTTACTTCGGACATATCCGAAAGAACAGACACCACGCAGAATACGCAGTTGTATTATATACACTGCTCAACAAAAATCTGGAATACTATCGTATAATGTAGTCTACGCACTTCATGCATTATCCGGCTAGAATCCATATACTGTACGGAGTTTACTACCGGCATGTTTTGTGGCCGTTTCCCAGTCACGTAAACATACCTCTACAGCAACGGCAAACCGCTAGCAGTCCAGTAACAACAACAGCTTCATTCCGCTTGTCTTCAGCAGCGCAGTAACATTACTTTAGAGGCATGAACAAGATAGTGGCTTTACTTTTAGTAGCTAATACACAGCAAGATGTTGCCGATCGGTTAAATGTCACTCAAAGTGGCGTGTCTAAGGTGCGGAGAAAGTACAGAGTGACGGGAAATGTGCACGATAGACCTCGCAGTGGTCGTCAGCGTATGACTGCATCAACGCAGGATAGTTTCTTCCAACTCTTAGCTCGCAGGCGCTTAACATCAACTGCCAGAAATACTGGAAATGACTTCTGTTCGGCAACAGGGATTCGTATCTCAGACCAGAGTCTTAAAGGTAATGGTGGCAAGTTCCTATGGGACCAAACTTTTGAGGTCATTGGTCCCTGGGTTTACGCACTACTTAATCTAACTTACGCTAAGGAAAACACACGCACACAGCCATGCCCGATGGAAGACACGAACCTCCGACGGGGAGAGGTGCGCTAACCGTGTCAAGGCGCCTAAGACCACGCGGCTAACCCCCGCTCTCAGACCAGACAGTGTGTAGAATACTGCATCAGGGTGGTCTTCATTCCAGAAGACGAATGAGAAGTTTTACTCTGAACCAACGCAACCGACGCAGTTGAAGGACCTGGTCTCTTGCACATCACCACTGACAACTGCAGGATGGACTAATATTATGTTTGCTGACGAGACCAGGATTGATTTGCGACTGAACACGAGACGCCTTGGGGTTTGGAGAAGCGCTAGACGACACCAGTAACGCCGATACGTTCAGGAAGTGCATCCGTTCGCAGGTGGAAATCTAACGTGCCAATTGACCCTGAATAAGGAAAGGTGCGAAGTTATTCACATGAGTACTAAAGGAAATCAGTTAAATTTCGATTACGGGGTAAGCCACACAAATCTGAAGGCTGTAAATTGAACTAAATACTTAGGGATTACAATTACAAATAACATAAATTGGAACGATCACATAGATAATATTGTGGGTAGAGCAAACCAAAGACTCCGATTCATTGGCAGAACACTTAGAAGGCGCAACACGTCTACTAAAGAGACTGCTTACACCACGCTTGTCCGCCCTATTCTGAAGTATTGCTGTGCGATGTGGGAACCGCATCAGGTGGGACTGACGGATGCCATCGAAAAAGTACAAAGAAGGGCAGCTCGTTTTGTATAGTGCGAAATAGGGGAGATAGTGTCACAGACATGATACGTGAATTGGAGTGGCAATCATTAAAACTAAGGCGTTTTTCGCTTCGACGGGATCTTCTCATGACATTTCAATCACCAGTTTTCTCCTGCAATTGCGAAAACATTCTGTTGGCACCCATCTACATAGGGAGAAATTATCATCACGATAAAATAAGAGAAATCAGGGCTCGCACAGAAAAATTTAAGTGCTCATTTTTCCCGCGTGCCATCCGGGAGTGGAACGGTAGAGAGACAGCTTGAAGGTGGTTCATTGTACCCTCTGCCAGGCACTTTATTATGAGTAGCAGAGTAATCACGTACATGTAGATGTAGATGTAGAATGGGACTACCTGGCAGATTAAAACTGTGTGCCCGACCGAGACTCGAACTCGGGACCTTTGCCTTTCGCGGGCAAGTGCTCTACCAACTGAGCTACCGAAGCACGACTCACGCCCGGTACCCACAGCTTTACTTCTGCCAGTACCTCGTCTCCTACCTTCCAAACTTTACAGAAGCTCTCCTGCGAACCTGCAGAACTAGCACTCCTGAAAGAAAGGATATTGCGGAGACATGGCTTAGCCACAGCCTGGGGAATGTTTCCAGAATGAGATTTTCACTCTGCAGCGGAGTGTGCGCTGATATGAAACTTCCTGGCAGATTAAAACTGTGTGCCCGGCCGAAACTCGAACTCGGGACCTTTGCCTTTCGCGGGCAAGTGCTCTACCAACTGAGCTACCGAAGCACGACTCACGCCCGGTACCCACAGCTTTACTTCTGCCAGTACCTCGTCTCCTACCTTCCAAACTTTACAGAAGCTCTCCTGCGAACCTGCAGAACTAGCACTCCGCTGCAGAGTGAAAATCTCATTCTGGAAACATTCCCCAGGCTGGTCTCATCCAGTGCATGCCTCGCAGAGTGGAAGAACTCATCCGTGTGCGAGGAGGACATGTTCATTACTAAATACTGATAATCATCATCATCATAAGATACGGATTTTCACTGTTTTTATTAAGCTGTACACATAGGAAAGAGCCCGTTTTGTTTTGTAATTTTTTGTAACCAACCAAAATCGCTCTTCTTTTTAGAAGGAATTATGTTTCTTTTGTTGATAAGGTATTGTAAACTTGGTGTAATGTAAGATGTGGTTGTAGTAAACTCTACGATATTCCAAACTTTTGTTGAGCTGTGTATTACGTAAACTGAAGGTGGAGGGGAATATAGGAAAGAGAAGAGCTATTGATGTCAGCTGCATCGGACTTTATGCGGAATCGGCGGTGACGAGGAAAATGTGTGCCGGACTGGGATTCGAACCCGGTATCTCCTGCTGATAAGATAGTTGCTTTAAGCACTGCGCCATCCGGAGACGGTATTTGTCACCATTCCGCATGCTGTCTAAGCACGCCTATCGGCCAACCCACATTCCCACCAAGTAGCACTTGTCCACAGTGCCTGTCCATGTCCTCCATCCTCGCTACTTTGAGATTCCCGTAAAAAGTCGAGCGTAATGGTGCACCCGCACTGAAAGTGATGGGTTTATTATCCATCGAGGCGAATCAGTTATATGAATTCGTGGTGTCTCTTCTCTCGGATAAGGGGACTGCAAATAGGGAGTACTAGGTGGAAATGTCGGTCGGCCAAGAGGCGTACCCAGGTAGTCTGCGCAATTGCGATAAACATTTTGTCCGGATGGCGCAACTGCCTAGTAAGCAGGAGATCCCAGATCCGGCACACATTTTCCCTCGTCGCCGCTGATTCCGCATAAAATCCCGATGCAGCTGACACTGCTAATAATTCCCTTTCCTTTCTCCCCGTCCACCATCAATTTACATAAAGCACACTTTACAGCTCATACTGAGGAGAAAGTCACATATTTTATCATAGATGATCTCGTTATGGCATCAGTTGGGGTTAGAGGGATCCCCCTCATGTCGTCCAGCCTATCCGTATAACCTATTTCGTAATCTACTTTTCAGACACGGTAATTGACAGGAATTAAGGTAGTATCGAAGAATGATTGCCTATCGAAGTCGCGGCGTCCAAACGATGCATATCGAAAGTGCGATCGTAAATAGATCATGAGACACTGATGGCGGGCGTTATGAGTATGTTTACGGTGGTCGTTACAGCAACGACAAAAGAAGAGCCTTACAAAAATACTTGTAATTGCAAAGGAGACGACTTACCTCACTCGTCGTCGATGTTGTCATCATGTGAAAGTCTATTACGGTGGTCTGGATGGATAATTTTTAAGAGTCGAAGCCGGTTGGTGTGGCCGTGCGGTTTTAGGAGCTTCAGTCTGGAACCGCGTGACCGATACGGTCGCAGGTTCTAATCCTGCCTCGGGCATGGATGTGTGTGATGTCCTTGGGTTAGATAGGTTTAAGTAGTTCAAAGTTCTAGGGGACTGATAACCACAGTTGTTAAGTCTCATAGTGCTCTGAGCCATTTGAACCAATTAAGGGTCGAACCATGCATTCTCCCTGATACTCGTTCATTTTCCACACTGTCCGCAATGAAATCGTAAACGGCATTTCAGCATCGAAGCTGGTCTTACGAAGTTTTACACACTTCGAACCACCACAGTCTACATAGTCCCTTCTTTTCTCGTCGGGTGGTACTCCATATTGAGACAAAAAGTAAAACAATTTTCTACGCTGGATAAACATGGAATTAGATTTTTCCATGTGAGAGAATCCGCCGAAGAAAAGTCAAGACACCAGACATTCCACTCACTAACGACATAAATCGTTTGGGATTCCCTAGCAACTCACAAATAATTCGCGGAGGTATGTAATTTAGAGGAACTAAGGGAACGACTGAAAACAGATAAAAATGACGATCACAAATAATTGATCAGAACGCCCACCACCAGAGTCGCATGATTGATTTACGATCGCACGTTCGATATGTATCGTTTCGAAGCCGCGTTTTCGATAGGCAATCATTCTTGGAAATTACTGGAATTAAACGCCAGACTTGTTGAACGGAAGTCCTCTGTGTATCATGTGAAACGCACCTTAGACCGTAGACCCGTTGTAAAAAACATTATAACTGTATGATTACTTTGCATGAGAGTTGAGTGATTAGAAAAGTTTCCAGATCGGAACACACAGTCGCTATGGCGTTTTACTTTTAACTTATATACACCCTGTGTCTGCCAAAATGTGGAGCTATGTTGCAAAATTTCCTTCGTGCACTGAAGCAGTCGTAGGAAACGGAGCATCTTATCGCATAGTTCCGCACCTTAGCCTTCAGAGTGATTATTGACAGGCAGCATTGGTAATCAATGTAACGATACACAGTTGATGCTTACCTTTCCCTTCTATAGTCTTCCCAAATTATGGAGTCTCGAAATGCGTCTCCCTGACCCCGAGAAATAACAGCAGACTGTTTCTAGGCGACGACACATGGCACATCCAGCCATCGCCTATTGTTAAGCAGTGAAGAATGATCACCTCCGCGGCGCAGATGAACTTGCTAATTCAGACATTATTGGTCATACTTATGCGTCGCTGCTATATACAGTAACGTAAATTACAAAAGAAGTTAAAAACAATAAATGAAATATACTTAAATATCGCATTTAAAAGCTATTGCTGGCCCATGTTACGGTAAATATTACGAACGTACTGCTTTGGAGCATACTTATAATGAAATCAGATTCGGAGATTTTATTTTCAATAGGAAAGCATCAAATCAACCAGCCAGATCCAATACTTCATTTGCTTTTAACAGTCCCACTACACATAACATCCCGCAAAGTAATTGAGGCTCAACATTAATCCAAAGCGATTTCCCTGCACGCTTGGCTACACAATTGTGTAGTTGTTCGCAGTTTAACTGGTTTGTCACATGCGATGGACTCCCTTTGTGGCAGTCCTACACTGGCAACAGTTTTGCCTAATCGAAACTACATTCCGTCAAGCTCCTTCGTGTGCTGCCGATCGGCGATTTTAGCACATTGTGGATCCAAGAAATCCAGCTTCAAAATCATATCATGGCCGTCACTTAGTGTGGCACAATTTCTGCACATTGATTGAACTGAACCGTACCTAAACTGAAATCTCTGTCCACTGACCCCAACGGCCTGAGATCACTAACCCCCGCTCCACGTAAACTATACCGTGGTGGGTCCCACTGTTTCCGATTCAACACATCCCAACCGCCAACCGACACATTCGCCACTGTTTCCAACAACACCCTGCAATTCTTGTCTTCTACTGCTCCTTCCACCGCACAATACACATCTACATTCGCCTTCATAGCATGTAATTTTACCGGGAACACCCGTAGATCGACTTCAGGTTTCTTTCGGCGTTTGTTTTTCCCCGGTTCACTACCCCTGAAACTACTGGTATGTTATATAGATCTCTGCCATACTTCCACTGTTTGGTGCTGGAAATATTACCTCCATACATATCCCATCTGCCCATGCCCATAACACTTTGTATTAGCTGATAATACTTCCCGTCAGCCTTGTAATCTGATCTACTCATAAATTTCCTCGCATTTTATTACCAACCTAACAGTGGCATGCAGATCAACCGGAACTCCCGTTCGTACTCTTCTTGAGGTTTTTGGAGGCAACTCCTTTAAAATTGCCTCAGGCGCCCTTTGCTCAGCCACCCGTAATATTACTCCGTAATATTACTCCATTCACTACTGCATCCCTTCTCAACTCGCACGTACAACCATTGTTCTTGCTTACCTTATCTGCAAATTCTTACACCGACTCTCTATGCCTCTACACTAACATTTCATAGTCGCTTTTAACTCCTTTATGGTTTCGTGTTCTATAGTTTTGACTTGGGCGTGTATGACCGCAGTACTTTTTCGTACCCTAAAGCAAAACAAAACCAAACTGAAACCAAATCAGCGCAGCCGAGATTCACTACTATGGTGGGTTGATATACGTATCTATGCCCACGGAGGGCATATTGAACATTTCCTGTGAGAAGTAGTTGTATGTGGTATGCTGGTGTGTTCTGTTCATGTGTGTTTCCCATTATTAATGAGTCTGAGAAAATTAGTTGTAACATGGAAATAAACCGTTTTCAGACCCGTGTTCATATGGCATAATTTCTTCGTCTCAATATGAGGAATGTACCCTGTAATTTGGGGCATACATTTTTGTTACACCTGTATATCTCTGTAACAAAGAAGATGTCTGGCTGTCTATCTGGTAAAGATATGTAACAAATTTCGTCTTCGTGATACCTAAAGGAACCAATCTGTCGAGTACATGTTTGTGTCATTGTTTTTAACACAATGACAATGCATGTTATTTGTGCAAGGATAGTGTAGGCTTGGTACACATGATTGGCATTTGTTGTACAATGCTGCATTGCATTGGAAATGCAAAAGCTGAAAGGGCTGGGAGTGCTTGACGCTTAAACTGTTAGCAATGCTTATCTGCAACGTCATCCACAGATTTCCGCTGAATGCCATTCCTGAACGCTTGATTTAGTAGCAGTGTCATTCCAACTAGCCAACAGTTCATTCATGTCAGAAATGATTACACATAACTGTTAAATTAATGCATATTTCTTTACCATTGCTGGAATAGCGTAGTGCTAGCTGCTCAATTTGGTTCAATCGTGGCCAGAATGCAAACGCTCTATGTGGTGAATGAAGTGTAGCCCACCCTACAGCATTTCTCTTGACGCTGGCCGCGTCTGTGCTGATCATTTCTTTAGGTACGTATTTGTAATACTGGCGTGATTCTTACTCATTGACAATCTTCAAAATCGGAAAAACCGCAGTGGTTACAGAATTTTGCCTTTGCGCCACACACTAGTACCTTCCGTCGAATATTTTGCTAATGTTTACCGAAATTTTCGCAATATGCGATGATGTCATTATTTCTATCAATAGAAACATGAGCTCGTTTTAATACGCGCACTATGACGTCACACACAGTACTGAAGTAGGGACGACTCAAATGGTTCAAATGGCTCTAAGCACTATGGGACTTGACATCTGAGGACGTCAGTCCCCTAGACTTAGAACTACTTAAACCTAACCAACTTAAGGACATCACACACATACATGCCCGAGGTAGGATTAGAACCTGCGACCGTAGCTGCAGCGCGGTTCCGGACTGAAGCGCCTAGAACCGCTCGGCCACAGAAGCCGGCAGGGATAACTCAGCAAGAGTTTGTTTATACACTGAAGCACCAAAGAAACTGGTACGGGCATGCGTATTGAAATACAGTGGTATGTAAGGAGGCATAAAACGCCGCCGCGATCGTCTGCGCCTGCATCTGATAACAAGTGTCTGGCGCATTTGTTAGATCGGTAACTGCTGCTACAATGCCAGGTTATGTCGATTTCAGTAAGTGTGAACGTGGAGTTATAATCGGTGCACGAGCGATGGGTCACAGCATCTCCGAAATAGCGATGAAGTGTGGATTTTACTGTACGACCAATTCACGTGAGTACCGTGACTATTAGGAATCCGGTAAAACATCAAGTCTCCAACATCAATGCGACCGGAAAAATATCCTGCAAGAACGGGGCAAGGACTACTGAAGAGAATCGTTCAATGTGACAGAAGGACAATCCCTCAGAAAAATTGCTGCAGATTTCAGTGCTGGGCCATCAACAAGTGTGAGCGTGTGAGCCATTCAACGAAACATCCGATATGGGCTTTCGTAGCCGAAGGACCAGTCGTGTACCCTTGATGACTGCACGACACAGAGCTTTACGCCTTGCCTGGTCACGTCAACACCGACATTAGGTTGTTTATGACTGGAGTCATGTTGCCTGGTCGGACGAGTCTCGTTTCAAATTGTATCGAGCGGATGGACGTGTACGGGTATGGAGAAAACCACATGAATCCACGGGCCGTGCATGTCAGCAGGGGCTGTTCAAGCTGGTGGAGGCTTTGTAATGGTGTGGGGCGTGTGTAGCTACAGTGATATGGGACCCCTGATACGTATAGATACGACTCTGGCAAGGGACACGTACGTAAGCATCCTGTCTGATCAACTGCATCCATTCATATCCATTGTGGATTCCGTCGTACTTGGGCAATTCCAGCAGGACAATGCGACACATCCAGAATTGCAACAGAGTGGCTCTAGTAACATTCTTCGGAGTTTAAACACTTCCACTGGCCACCAAACTTCACAGACACAAACATTATTGAGCATATCTGGGGCGTCTGGGAACGTGCTATTAGAAGAGATCTCCATCCCCTCGTACTCTTACTGATTTATGGACAGCCCTGCAGGATTCATGGTGTCAATTGCCTCCAGCACTACTTCAGACATTAGTCGAGTCCATGCCCTGTCGTGTTGCGCTACTTCTGCGTGCTCTGGGGCCCCTTCACGATATTAGGCAGGTGTAATAGTTTCTACATCTACATCTACATCTACATCTACATCTACATCGATACTCCGCAAGCCACCCAACGGTGTGTGGCGGAGGGCACTTTACGTGCCACTGTCATTACCTCCCTTTCCTGTTCCAGTCGCGTATGGTTCGCGGGAAGAACGACTGTCTGAAAGCCTCCGTGCGCGCTCTAATCTCTCTAATTTTACATTCGTGATCTCCTCGGGAGGTATAAGTAGGGGGAAGCAATATATTCGATACCTCATCCAGAAACGCACCCTCTCGAAACCTGGCGAGCAAGCTACACCGCGATGCAGAGCGCCTCACTTGCAGAGTCTGCCACTTGAGTTTATTAAACATCTCCGTAACGCTATCACGGTTACCAAATAGCCCTGTGACGAAACGCCCCGCTCTTCTTTGGATCTTCTCTATCTCCTCCGTCAGACCGATCTGGTACGGATCCCACACTGATGAGCAATACTCAAGTATAGGTCGAACGAGTGTTTTGTAAGCCACCTCCTTTGTTGATGGACTACATTTTCTGAGGACTCTCCCAATGAATCTCAACCTGGTACTCGCCTTACCAACAATTAATTTTATATGATCATTCCACTTCAAATCGTTCCGCACGCATACTCCCAGATATTTTACAGAAGTAACTGCTACCAGTGTTTGTTCCGCTATCATATAATCATACAATAAAGGATCCTTCCTTCTATGTATTCGCAATACATTACATTTGTCTATGTTAAGGGTCAGTTGCCACTCCCTGCACCAAGTGCCTATCCACTGCAGATCTTCCTGCATTTCGCTAAAATTTTCTAATGCTGCAACTTCTCTGTATACTACAGCATCATCCGCGAAAAGCTTCATGGAACTTCCGACACTATCTACTAGGTCATTTATATATATTGTGAAATGCAATGGTCCCATAACACTCCCCTGTGGCACGCCAGAGGTTACTTTAACGTCTGTAGACGTCTCTCCATTGATAACAACATGCTGTGTTCTGTTTGCTAAAAACTCTTCAATCCAGCCACACAGCTGGTCTGATATTCCGTAGGCTCTTACTTTGTTTATCAGGCGACAGTGCGGAACTGTATCGAACGCCTTCCGGAAGTCAAGAAAAATAGCATCTACCTGGGAGCCTGTATCTAATATTTTCTGGGTCTCATGAACAAATAAAGCGAGTTGGGTCTCACACGATCGCTGTTTCCGGAATCCATGTTGATTCCTACATAGTAGATTCTGGGTTTCCAGAAATGACATGATACGCGAGCAAAAAACATGTTCTAAAATTCTACAAGAGATCGACGTCAGAGATATAGGTCTATAGTTTTGCGCATCTGCTCGACGACCCTTCTTGAAGACTGGGACTACCTGTGCTATTTTCCAATCATTTGGAACCCTCCGTTCCTCTAGAGACTTGCGGTACACGGCTGTTAGAAGGGGGGGCAAGTTCTTTCGCGTACTCTGCGTAGAATCGAATTGGTATCCCATCAGGTCCAGTGAACTTTCCTCTATTGAGTGATTCCAGTTGCTTTTCTATTCCTTGGACACTTATTTCGATGTCAGCCATTTTTTCGTTTGTGCGAGGATTTAGAGAAGGAACTGCAGTGCGGTCTTCCTCTGTGAAACAGCTTTGGAAAAAGGTGTTTAGTATTTCAGCTTTACGCGTGACATCCTCTGTTTCAATGCCATCATCATCCCGTAGTGTCTGGATATGCTGTTTCGAGCCACTTACTGATTTAACGTAAGACTAGAACTTCCTAGGATTTTCTGTCAAGTCGGTACATAGAATTTTACTTTCGAATTCAATGAACGCTTCACGCATAGCCCTCCTTACGCTAACTTTGACATCGTTTAGCTTCTGTTTGTCTGAGAGGTTTTGGCTGCGTTTAAACTTGGAGTGGAGCTCTCTTTGCTTTTGCAGTAGTTTCCTAACTTTGTTGTTGTACCACGGTGGGTTTTTCCCGTCCCTCACAGTTTTACTCGGCACGTACCTGTCTAAAACGCATTTTACGATTGCCTTGAACTTTTTCCATAAACACTCAACATTGTCAGTGTCGGAACAGAAATGTTCGTTTTGATCTGTTAGGTAGTCTGAAATCTGCCTTCTATTACTCTTGCTAAACAGATAAACCTTCCTCACTTTTTTTATATTCCTATTAACTTCTATATTCAGTGATGCTGAAACGGCCTTATGATCACTGATTCCCTGTTCTGTACATACAGAGTCGAAAAGTTCGGGTCTGTTTGTTATCAGTAGGTCCAAGATGTTATCTCCACGAGTCGGTTCTCTGTTTAATTGCTCGAGGTAATTTTCGGATAGTGCACTCAGTATAATGTCACTCGATGCTCTGTCCCTACCACCCATCCTAAACATCTGAGTGTCCCAGTCTATATCTGGTAAATTGAAATCTCCACCTAAGACTATAACATGCTGAGAAAATTTATGTGAAATGTATTCCAAATTTTCTCTCAGTTGTTCTGCCACTAATGCTGCTGAGTCGGGAGGTCGGTAAAAGGAGCCAATTATTAACCTAGTTCGGTTGTTTAGTGTAACCTCCACCCATAATAATTCACAGGAACTATCCACTTCTACTTCACTACAGGATAAACTACTACTAACAGCGACGAACACTCCACCACCGGTTGCATGCACTCTATCCTTTCTAAACACCGTCTGTACCTTTGTAAAAATTTCGGCAGAATTTATCTCTGGCTTAAGCCAGCTTTCTGTACCTATAACGATTTCAGCTTCGGTGCTTTCTATCAGGGCTTGAAGTTCCGGTACTTTACCAACGCAGCTTCGACAGTTGACAATTACAATACCGATTGCTGCTTGGTCCCCGCATGTCCTGACTTTGCCCCGCACCCGTTGAGGCTGTTGCCCTTTCTGTACTTGCCCAAGGCCATCTAACCTAAAAAACTGCCCAGCCCACGCCACACAACCCCTGCTACCCGTGTAGCCGCTTGTTGCGTGTAGTGGACTCCTGACCTATCCAGCGGAACCCGAAACCCCACCACCCTATGGCGCAAGTCGAGGAATCTGCAGCCCACACGGTCGCAGAACCGTCTCAGCCTCTGATTCAGACCCTCCACTCGGCTCTGTACCAAAGGTCCGCAGTCAGTCCTGTCGACGATGCTGCAGATGGTGAGCTCTGCTTTCACCCCGCTAGCGAGACTGGCAGTCTTCACCAAATCAGATAGCCGCCGGAAGCCAGAGAGGATTTCCTCCGATCCATAGCGACACACATCATTGGTGCCGACATGAGCGACCACCCGCAGATGGGTGCACCCTGTACCCTTCATGGCATCCGGAAGGACCCTTTCCACATCTGGAATGACTCCCCCCGGTATGCACACGGAGTGCACATTGGTTTTCTTCCTCTCTCTTGCTGCCATTTCCCTAAGGGGCCCCATTACGCGCCTGACGTTGGAGCTCGCAACTACCAGTAAGCCCACCCTTGCAACTGCCCGGATCTTGCAGACTGAGGGGCAACCTCTGGAACAGGACAAGCAGCCATGTCAGACCGAAGATCAGTATCAGCCTGAGACAGAGCCTGAAACCGGTTCGTCAGACAAACTGGAGAGGCTTTCTGTTCAGACCTCCGGAATGTCTTTCGCCCCCTGCCACACCTTGAAACGACCTCCCACTCTACCACAGGTGAGGGATCAGCCTCAATGCGGGCAGTATCCCGGGCAACCACAGTCGTAGTCCGATCAGGGGATGCGTGGGACGAGCTGGCCGTCCCCGACAAACCCCCATCCGGACCCCCACAGTGATGCCCATTGGCAACAGCCTCAAGCTGTGTGACCGAAGACAACACTGCCTGAAGCTGGGAGCGAAGGGATGCCAACTCAGCCTGCATCCGAACACAGCAGTTGCAGTCCCTATCCATGCTAAAAACTTTTTTGCAAAAAACGTCTGAACTAATCTACAGAGAGCGCAAACAAATCGACAAAATTTAAACGGTTATTAAAATACAAGATTGCCTAGTAAATGCAGTAATGCTGCTACTTGCGCACTGCTGACACTGCTCGGCGGCGGAAGGAGACTAAGCGAAATTACACTATTCAGGTACTAAAACGCGATGCTACACTCTCAAATACTATAAAACGCCCGAAATTTATGAATTAAACAATGCAAGTACCAAAAACACGCAAAGAAATTAAGAATTAAACTATGTAACAAACGAGTGAGCTAGGAGTATACGACTTGCTGCTCAGCTGCTTATCCAACGGCGGCAGGGAGAACACTGACTGACCAACCGACACTGGCCGCTCAAAACAAAAACAGTAGACAAACGACTACGCGAATTTACACTATTCAGGTACTAAAACGCGATGCTACAACTCTCAAATACTATAATACGCCCGAAATTTATGAATTAAACAATGCAAGTACCAAAAACACGCAAAGAAATTAAGAATTAAACTATGTAACAAACGAGTGAGCTAGGAGTATACGACTTGCTGCTCAGCTGCTTATCCAACGGCGGCAGGGAGCACACTGACTGTGACCAACCGAGACTGGCCGCTCAAAACAAAAACAGTAGACAAACGACTACGCGAATTTACACTATTCAGGTACTAAAACGCGATGCTACAACTCTCAAATACTATAATACGCCCGAAATTTATGAATTAAACAATGCAGGTACCAAAAACACGCAAAGAAATTAAGAATTAAACTATGTAACAAACGAGTGAGCTAGGAGTATACGATTTGCTGCTCAGCTGCTTATCCAACGGCGGCAGGGAGCACACTGACTGACCAACCGACACTGGCCGTTCAAAACAAAAACAGTAGACAAACGACTACGCGAATTTACACTATTCAGGTACTAAAACGCGATGCTACAACTCTCAAATACTATAATACGCCCGAAATTTATGAATTAAACAATGCAAGTACCAAAAACACGCAAAGAAATTAAGAATTAAACTATGTAACAAACGAGTGAGCTAGGAGTATACGACTTGCTGCTCAGCTGCTTATCCAACGGCGGCAGGGAGCACACTGACTGTGACCAACCGACACTGGCCGTTCAAAACAAAAACAGTAGACAAACGACTACGCGAATTTACACTATTCAGGTACTAAAACGCGATGCTACAACTCTCAAATACTATAATACGCCCGAAATTTATGAATTAAACAATGCAAGTACCAAAAACACGCAAAGAAATTAAGAATTAAACTATGTAACAAACGAGTGAGCTAGGAGTATACGACTTGCTGCTCAGCTGCTTATCCAACGGCGGCAGGGAGCACACTTCTTTGGCTCTTCATTATATATTGTGCTGTGGTATTTCTTCAACTTCAACGTCTTTGCAAGAGCATATTTGTTGTTAAATACTGCGCTGCTGTAATTTGTTCATATCATATTTAGAACAGAGAAGATACTTTGGAAAAATCTGGAAAAGTTGGAACAAATTATCCGAAATAGCAATTTATTGTGAGTTTACTTACATGTTTTCTTACTGTGCCTGGGGTGTTGGCTGCTCTCTGCTGATGCATCGAATGATGAAATTTGCGTGATTGTAATAATAATAAAATTAATTTGTTAGTTATAACAAATAGCCGCACCTTAATCTACTCACTACAGGGCACATAATTAGAATTATGAGCAACTGTGAATGCTTGATAAATAATTCAGATCGTTCGGATACTTTTGAGCCAAAACACATTTCGATTGGATGACACCATTATGACATCAGTATGACATGACACTGATGTGACACGTTTTTCTCCTGACATGACACTGACGTGACGCAACAGCGAGGTGAAGTGATGTAGATAGACGTGTGGTAAAATTTGCACAGTTAGAATAAAAATAAAATTAATTTGTTATTGTTATTATTTATACGAGACACCAACACCGTGACCCCGAAAAAATCTGATCCTCTTCGTATGGCGCACAGAACAAGGCTGTCGTCGCCCATTCCATTATGCAAGGAGGGGCGTTTGGGCAGTACGGTGATTCCCCGAGGTGAGCAGAGTGTGATGACCTCTCCCAATTGCTGCATGACGGTTCTGTGTGAGGGAGGGGAGTGGGTGGTCATCTCATCCAGTTGCCTAAAGTTCAACTTCGTGCCCCTGATCTTGAGATAATATCTTTATCTAAACCTTTTTCCTCGTTAGATAACTACTGGCAACCATAACGTCACATCGTACGCATTATTTTGAAAGATAAACTCGTACCAGTTTTGATTCTGAGTTTTTACCAAATCAGTAATAACACTGTTCGCACTGCATCTATTACGATCGTCCACATGAGAGTATGAGAAACATTTCTTGAAGAGAAAACGAATAAAGTATAGTAAAACCAATTTCTGTTGCTGCAATCGGCACAGCGAAGTAGGGGAGACCGGGGCCGAAATGGCTACTGGGAGAGAACGATCGTCTAATTTGGTCTGCAGGAGCTAGGATGCGCTCACACTGACTAGTATTTAATAAAACAATGTCTGTTTGGTGCAGTAAGGTTGCAACTGCTGTCGCGCACGAGTCGTGTAGTCTGCCATTAAAAGTGAGAGAATCCGCTGTCCTATTCTAACTTTCCGAAACATTTCCAATTGCGGTACGTCCGTCATATTTATTTCTTTACAGTCAACGTTTAGTCCACCTAAATCAGCATGTTCTTATCTATATTTGTATACTATGCAATTGGAAAAAAAATTGCTTACGGTGGTTGCTGAATATTTTGTCAATGGATATGCGTTTTGGGCTGAATGGTCTACTGGTACAGTCTGTTCCTCCCCGGTGGCCTTATATTATTCATTTCATGAATACTACTGAATGGTTTACCTTTCTCGTTTGCAGATTGTATGTCTTTATGCACGGAAGACGGAGAGACAAAGTTGGTCGCCGGAAAACATGGATCAAGAAGTTGAATCGGTAATTAATAAAGTGATGACTCACGAAAAGGCGTCGAAACAATTTGCCTTGCCTCTGGCTACCTTAAAACTGTATGTGAAAGTGAAAAAGGACAATCCTCGTTCAAGAACTGAAAAAACCAGTGGAAAATGTAGCTGTGTTCTCAATAAGAACTTGTCACATATCTTAAGGATCTGCAAAAGCAACGTTTTGGTATGACTATCAAAGAACTGCACAGATTAGTGTATCAACTCGCAGAACGAAACGGATGCTCGCACCCACTCCACGACGAAACGAAAATGGATGGAGGAACTGGATCCTAGAATTTCTGGCTCGTCATTATGACTAGCGTTTTAGGAAGCAGCTGCAAGCAGTGGGCTTATAATTCGTTTACTGACATAGATATTCAGAACGATGAAACCCAGCGTACTTGTAATATCTTCATCGAAGAAAGAAAAGAAAGAAAGAAAGAAAAAACGGACTTAACGACATTTATTTAGTTTACTGATGTAACAAACGATATATATATATATATATATATATATATATATATATATATATATATATATAATTTTATGTTATCATCATTTGCATGTTCCATTGCAGAAATGTTTGAATAAATGCTCCCTAATTTTTCTAAAAAATTATTCATTATTGAAACTTCCAAATTTTGCTGAAAACGTTAGGCGAACCGCTCTGTCCCAATCTACACTACGAACTAAAAAATTATTTATAGTAAATAAATGTCGTCTAGTATTGGAAAATACGATTAACAATATAACTCATGAGGAGGCTGCGGCACATGGTTTAAGATACGTGTAGTTTTCTGTAGTAAACCAGAAAATCTTTGACAAAAAGTTTAACTACTTGTCGGAACGAAACCGAATCGAGTTTCGTAAAAACAGCTCTACAGCTTTTATGGAACATACGCACACAGTTCGAACTAAAAAAGTATTTACCATAAATAAATCGTAGCTAGTATCGAAAAACACACTTGCTGGCAACTGCGATACGCGGTAACAAATATTTGTACGTATGAGTAGTAAAACAAAACTGTTATAAATCACACAAGAAATATTACAGGTTAGCTGAAAGATTATAAACCTAATACTGCGAAAAAGCTGTATAGCTGTAGTGAGGACCACAATAAACAGTATGAATTTTAAAAAAAGTATCGTAAAACAAGGGCTGATAAATTGACTAGATATTACAATTCACTCTGTAACGGAAGAGGCAGTATTTTGTTTCTAATACACAGAAGAATCAAGACAGAACAGTAAGAAAGGGAGACCAAGAACGATGTGCTCGGATTAAAAAAGGTCTAAGACAGACAAAACATTTCGAAAGATTCTCTTCCCTTCCAGTTTCTTTGAAATCCCTATATAAGACTACACTCCTTCAGAAAGAAGCTTTCTAAGACGTAAATTTTGATTCGATGCCGACATATTTCACGTTTACCTAACAAAGACGTTTCTTCCTACAGTCTGCAGTTTGATTCCTTTTTATTTCCGCCGTAAACATTTACTTTTCACCCCAAACAGGAAAAATTAGTCTACTACATTTGGAGTCTCATCTAATCCAAGTCTCCCAGCGTCTCTTGGTTAATTCTACTACCGTCCACTACGATGAGTCACTGATTTTCATCGAGTTACTGACGACATTGTAATTCTGTCAGAGACGATGGAGGACCTGTTAGAGCAGTTAAGCGAAATGGATGGCATCTTGAAAGGAGTTCATATATCAACAAACGGAAACCAAGGGAAATTTAATTTAATCAAATTAAATCAGATGGTGCTGATAGAATTACATTAGGAGATGAGACACACAAGCTAGGGGATGAGTTTCAGCAAAATAACTGACGATGACCGTAGTACAAAGTGCAAATTAGTAGACTACCGTCTGCCATGACCTTCACAGAGGCTTGCAGAACATAGATGTACTTGTAGAAAGAAAAGTATTCCTGAAACAGACAAACTTGTTAACATCGAATATAAATGTAAGTATTAGGGAGTCTTTTCTGAAAGTATTTGTATTGTATGTAGGCTTGTACGGAAGAGGAATTTGGACGATAAACAGTTTAGACAAAAAGAGAGTGGAAAATTGTGAAATGTGTTGCTACATAAGAACGCCGAAAATTTGATGGGTGAATAGGACAACTAATGAAGTTGTAATGAATCGAACTGCGGAGAAAAGAAATTTGTAGATCAACTTGACTAACAGGAGAGATCGGTTCATAGGACACATCTCGAGGCTTCAGGGAATCGTTAATGTGGCAATGGCCGAATGTTACGTAAAAATTTAGAGGGTGACCAATGCTTGGATACAGCAATCAGGTTCAAAAGGCTGTAGGTTGCAGTACTCATGCAGAGACGAAGAGGCCTGCACAGCAAAGACCGACGCTGTAGCTGCGTCATACCAGACTTAAGACTGAAGACCAAAACAATACTCAGTTCCGTTCTTCTAGCTTTTAAAATAAACTTCTGTAATTCGATATGTCGGTGACATAACTATTACGCACATACAAAGTTGATTTGTATGCTAAGAACTTCAATTTTTAATTGTAATTTCTTTTAAAATGTGCGAAGTGCGAATCGTGGTCCTGCAGATGTTGCGACTTTCGTATGTTCTCTTTCATGAGAACGAAAGTGGCGGTAGGTGTTTTGGAAATTAAAATGGCTACCTGACTTCCAGTTCCCAATTGACCTGCAAATCTTCTACTGTCTTGACCGTGGACAACATCGTAACTCACGTCTTCTAGCAGGGGTTTCTGATTTTTAATTAAAAGAACGTAGAAGGCAAAAGATGAATTCTACGGACCAGAAGTGGGACAGATCTGTAAAAACCTTGCGTTTATTTCCGTAAAGACAAATATGGAAATGCGAGGTAGCATGTCACAATTAAAATGTCGTATACTACACACACAGGAATAGCACAAACCTCATACAGCGAACGTCTTGCTACAGGACAAGCCAAAGGGAACAATCTGGAATATGAACGAGCGTTCTGTTAATTCGTCCAGCCCTTGATCAGAGAGAGAGAGAGCGTGCACACTGAGAGAGAAAATATAGTGATTATCATCCACGCCAGAGAATAAACTGAAGCTCATATGGGGCAGTAGAGAGTACTATCGAGCAAGCATGGTTAGAGCCTATCGATCGACGCGCAAACCAGTGCATTTGTGATGGTTCACGACAGAAATAATCACGACTGTTAATGAGAACAGTTGGAACCGTAGCTGTAAGGTCCATGGCTGCTACTAGGAACAGTAGGCACCTAGGAAGACATACAAATGGTGGCTATTTCTGTACTTCTGAACTCCAAGGACCCGCTCTTACTAACCACTGCAAGCAACTGAACCTAGACGGCCTCTCCCATCTGATGTGTTACCGAGAGTATCACATCAGAGTAAGCGTCCACCGGCAGAAAGAGGAGCGCATAGTCATCCTAATCTTAGTGACGGTTAAGGTTTGCTCCGGCCCACAATGCCTGACCTCACGGTTCCGAAGTTGGGATCCCTGGAGTGGTGGCAACTCGTCCAAAGAGGAGGAACAGACTGGTGTCCCTCCACCACGAAGATTCTGTAGTCTGGAACTCAAAATGACGGCCCGAGCAGCCTTTGTGGCTGTTCGCCATATTGCAAATTTCTGGGAATATTTAAATAAAGGCTCAGAAAATTACTCAACCCACACGAGAAAACAATCCTTTAGTTAGGCAAACCTGTATTAGTGTCTGACTGCCGGGGAAAATTAGTTTGATAGGTTTATTTAACTATTAATTTCATCGACTTTCTGAGTATTAATCGGATTTACCTTTGTGGTATACCAAATGATTCGTAACTTTGCTTATACACTCCTGGAAATTGAAATAAGAACACCGTGAATTCATTGTCCCAGGAAGGGGAAACTTTATTGACACATTCCTGGGGTCAGATACATCACATGATCGCACTGACAGAACCACAGGCACATAGACACAGGCAACAGAGCATGCACAATGTCGGCACTAGTACAGTGTATATCCACCTTTCGCAGCAATGCAGGCTGCTATTCTCCCATGGGGACGATCGTAGAGATGCTGGATGTAGTCCTGTGGAACGGCTTGCCATGCCATTTCCACCTGGCGCCTCAGTTGGACCAGCGTTCGTGCTGGACGTGCAGACCGCGTGAGACGACGCTTCATCCAGTCCCAAACATGCTCAATGGGGGATAGATCCGGAGATCTTGCTGGCCAGGGTAGTTGACTTACACCTTCTAGAGCACGTTGGGTGGCACGGGATACATGCGGACGTGCATTGTCCTGTTGGAACAGCAAGTTCCCTTGCCGGTCTAGGAATGGTAGAACGATGGGTTCGATGACGGTTTGGATGTACCGTGCACTATTCAGTGTCCCCTCGACGATCACCAGTGGTGTACAGCCAGTGTAGGAGATCGCTCCCCACACCATGCTGCCGGGTGTTGGCCCTGTGTGTCTCGGTCGCATGCAGTCCTGATTGTGGCGCTCACCTGCACGGCGCCAAACACGCATACGACCATCATTGGCACCAAGGCAGAAGCGACTCTCATCGCTGAAGACGACACGTCTCCATTCGTCCCTCCATTCACGCCTGTCGCGACACCACTGGAGGCGGGCTGCACGATGTTGGGGCGTGAGCGGGAGACGGCC
This sequence comes from Schistocerca americana, assembly GCF_021461395.2. Taxonomy (NCBI): domain Eukaryota; kingdom Metazoa; phylum Arthropoda; class Insecta; order Orthoptera; family Acrididae; genus Schistocerca; species Schistocerca americana. Next base: position 436,301,370 of record NC_060124.1, on the reverse strand, counting down.
TAACGGTGTGCGGGACCGTAGCCCAGCTTCATGGAGACGGTTGCGAATGGTCCTCGCCGATACCCCAGGAGCAACAGTGTCCCTAATTTGCTGGGAAGTGGCGGTGCGGTCCCCTACGGCACTGCGTAGGATCCTACGGTCTTGGCGTGCATCCGTGCGTCGCTGCGGTCCGGTCCCAGGTCGACGGGCACGTGCACCTTCCGCCGACCACTGGCGACAACATCGATGTACTGTGGAGACCTCACGCCCCACGTGTTGAGCAATTCGGCGGTACGTCCACCCTGCCTCCCGCATGCCCACTATACGCCCTCGCTCAAAGTCCGTCAACTGCACATACGGTTCACGTCCACGCTGTCGCGGCATGCTACCAGTGTTAATGACTGCGATGGAGCTCCGTATGCCACGGCAAACTGGCTGACACTGACGGCGGCGGTGCACAAATGCTGCGCAGCTAGCGCCATTCGACGGCCAACACCGCGGTTCCTGGTGTGTCCGCTGTGCCGTGCGTGTGATCATTGCTTGTACAGCCCTCTCGCAGTGTCCGGAGCAAGTATGGTGGGTCTGACACACCGGTGTCAATGTGTTCTTTTTTCCATTTCCAGGAGTGTATTTTGTTATGAAACCCTCTGTTTGCTAGAGAGAATGGAAAAGGTGGAAGTTGCTCCCATTACACATCTTGTTGCAGACCAGAGAAAAGTCTTTCTCTACAGTTACCTTTATCTTCCTGCCTGGAGCGATTACTCTATCAGGACATGTAATTATTGCACTCCTCAGAATCGTTTTGCAATAAGAAATTATACACTGAAGAGCCAAAGAAACTGGTACACCTGTCTAATATCGTGTACGGCCCCCAGAGCACTCAGAAGTGCCACAACACGACGTGGCACGGACTCGACTGATGTCTGAAGCAGGGCTGTCCATAAATTCGTAAGAGTGCGAGGGGGTGGAGATTTCTTCTGAAAGCACGTCGCAATAAATCCAAGATATTCTTAATAATGTTCATATCTGGGGAGTTTGGTAGCCAGCGGAACTGTTTAAACTCAGAATAGCGTTTCTGGAGCCGCTCTGTAGCAATTCCGGACGTGTGGGGTGTCGCATTATACTGCTGGAATTCGTCAAGTCCGTCGGAATGTACAATGGACATGAATGGATGCAGGTGATCAGACACCATATTTACGTACGTGTCACCTGTCTGAGCCATATCTAGACGTATCAGGAGTCCCATATCATACCAACTACACAAGCCCACACCATTACAGAGCCTCCACGAACTTGAACAGCACCTGCTGACATGCAGGGTCCACGGATTCATGAGTTTATTTCCTAACGCGTCCACGTCCGTCAATTCGATGGAATTTGAAACGAGACTCGTCCGACCAGGCAACATTTCTCCAGTCATCAACAGTCCAATGACCGTGTTTGTAACACGCCGGGGGGTACAATTGGGTGGGGTGGTACCTTAAACTGGTTGTCGTGTCTGCTTTTCTTGACCGTGCGCCCTGTCCACACCACGTACCTGATAATCCCGCGGCGGTAGTACCGTTCTGCTCCACACTGCTGCTGGCTTGCCTCAAATTATCTATCTAAATATGCAAGCGAGTTTAGGGGAGCCTAACTGCTCCACACTGCTGCTGGCTTGCCTCAAATTATCTATCTAAATATGCAAGCGAGTTTAGGGGAGCCACTCAACGTTAAAACAACACTCTCTTACGTTTGGTATGAACAACTATATTCCGAGACGATAAAAGAAAAACACAGGTTGCACTGTTTACATTCTAATTCAGAAGTTTTATCCCAATTAACGGATGATTAACAGTCCACAATACCATTCGGACAAGCGTACGCGTAACCGACACGACGCGGGTGATTGTTGATGATGCGGAAGCCGAATGATCGCACGAAAGTTCTTACGCTCGTCACGCATACGTAGATATTTGGTACCTGTCCTCCTTGACGCTAGTAATGATATTTTAACACTGTTCTCAAAGTTAAATTTACAGTTCACAGTTCTCAGTTGTACGAGCGCGCGCGTAACCGTCGCGGCGCGGCTGATTGTTGATAATGCGGAACGCGATGATCGAATGCATGTACTCACGCTCGCTACAAGACACTGGCACTTGACTGCACTCTTTTATGTTAACTAATTTTTACTGATTCACATTGGTTCATTCTGGGAGACAGAACACGGAGCGGATGATCGATGTTGTGCGACACGCAACGAGAGGATACATAAATCTGTTATCGACGGCACTGCTAATTTTTTTAATTACTTCTTGACGCACTTTCCTCTGAATCACTTCCATATTTCATCACTTTACTGTAACAGCACTTGTAGCAACACTTCAACCTGAATACTAACAAAGCCTCTCACATGCAGAGCTACACACTACACAACATAACAGTACCGTGTCCCGCGCTCGACTCTCCCCACGCGGCTGCCCGTAAAGATATTCCATAACTAAGCCAGCGATATGGCAGTACACTTACATGTTGACGGGACTAGGCGAGGTGTAAAGCTTTGTGTCATGCAGTCATCAAGGGTACACGAGTGGGCCTTCGGCTCCGTAAGCTCATATCGATGATGTCTCGTTGAACGGTTCGCACGCCGACACTTGTTGATGGCGCAGCACTGAAATCTGCAGCAATTTGCGGAAGGGCTTAACTTCTGTCTGGTTGAGCGATTCTCTTCAGTCGTCTTTGGTCCTGTTCTTGCACGATCTTTTTCTGACCGCAGAGATGTCGGAGTTTTGATGCTTTAACGGAGTACTGATATTCACGGTACACTCGTGATACAGTCGTACGAGAAAATCCTTACTTCATCGTTACCTCGCAGATGCTGTGTCCCATTGCTCGTGCGCTAACTATAACATCACATTCAAACTCAGTTAAATCTTGCTAACCTGCCATTGTAGCAGCAGTAACCAATCTAACAACTGTGGCAGACACTATTTGTCTTATATAGGCGTCACCGACCGCAGCGCCTTATTCGGTCTGGGGAGACGAAAATTTAATAGTCATGGGTGACTGGAATTCAGTAGTAGGAAAAGGGAGAGAAGGAAACATAGAAGGTGAATATGGATTGGCGCTAAGAAATGAAAGAGGAAGCCGTCTGTTAGAATTTTGCACAGAGCATAACTTAATCATAGCTAACATATGGTTCAAGAATCATAAAAGAAGGTTGTATACATGGAAGAATAATGGAGATACTAAAAGGTATTAGATAGATTATATAATAGTAAGACAGAGATTTAGGAACCAGGTTTTAAATTGTAGGACATTTCCAGGGGCAGATGTGGACTCTGACCACAATCTATTGGTTATGAACTGTAGATTAAAACTGAAGAAATTGCAAAAAGGTGGGAATTTAAGGAGATGGGATCTGGATAAACTGACTAAACCAGAGGTTGTACAGAGTTTCAGGGACAGCATAAGGGAACAATTGACAGGAATGGGGGAAAGAAATACAGTAGAAGACGAATGGGTAGCTCTGAGGGATGAAGTAGTGAAGGCAGCAGAGGATCAAGTAGGTAAAAAGACGAGGGATAGTAGAAATCCTTGGGTAACAGAAGAAATATTGAATTTAATTGATGAAAGGAGAAAATATAAAAATGCAGTAAATGAAGCAGGCAAAAAGGAATACAAACGTCTCAAAATTGAGATCGACAGGAAGTGCAAAATGGCTAAGCAGGCATGGCTAGAGGACAAATGTAAGGATGTAGAGGCTTATCTCACTAGGGGTAAGATAGATACAGCCTACAGGAAAATTAAAGAGACCTTTGGAGAAAAGAGAGCCACTTGTATGAATATCAAGAGCTCAGATGGAAACCCAGTTCTAAGCAAAGAGGGGAAAGCAGAACGGTGGAAGGAGTATATAGAGGGTCTATACAAGGGCGATGTACTTGAGGACAATATTATGGAAATGGAAGAGGATGTAGATGAAGGTGAAATGGGAGATACGATACTGCGTGAAGAGTTTGACAGAGCACTGAAAGACCTGAGTCGAAACAAGGCCCCGGGAGTAGACAACATTCCAGTAGAACTACTGACGGCCTTGGGAGAGCCAGTCCTGAGTAAACTCTACCATCTGATGAGCAAGCTGTACGAGACAGGCGAAATACCCTCAGACTTCAAGAAGAATATAATAATTCTAATCCCAAAGAAAGCAGGTGTTGACAGATGTGAAAATTACCGAACTATCAGTTTAATAAGTCACAGCTGCAAAATACTAACAAGAATTATTTACAGACGAATGGAAAAACTGGTAGAAGCCGACCTCGGGGAAGATCAGTTTGGATTCCGTAGAAAAGTTGGAGCACGTGAGGCAATACTGACCTTACGACTTATCTTAGAAGAAAGATTAAGGAAAGGCAAACCTACGTTTCTAGCATTTGTAGACTTAGAGAAAGCTTTTGACAATGTGGACTGGAATGCTCTCTTTCAAATTCTAAAGGTGCCAGGGGTAAAATACAGGGAGCGAAAGGATATTGACAATTTGTACAGAAACCAGATGACAGTTATAAGAGTCGAGGGACATGAAAGGGAAGCAGCGGTTGGGAAGGGAGTGAGACAGGTCTGTAGCCTCGGGCGTCGAGTTCAGCTTTATCATCGATCTGACGTGCAAATTATGCTTCAGAGATCACAAGGCCCATTAACGGGTGGCTCACAGAAAAGCCGGCTGAAATCACGGCGCCCCTTTCACTGATTGCCATTGACCTCTGCAGACTATCAAGCCCGTTTGAAGGGGTGTCGAGCATATTCGGCCTGGAATCTCACTGACTGGTGCAGGTCTCCAGTGAAGAGTCCCACTTCGAACTGAGCCTCGCTGACCAGCGAAGACCTGCCTGGAGATGAACCAGTCATCGCTGGGACAGCAATCTGTCTCTCACCATACGGCCCAATAAGCAACAGTGATGGTCTGGTGTGCCATTTGATTTCATAGTAGGACCCCTTTCGTTGTCCATCCGCTGCACCAATACAGCACAACGGTACGTCGACGACATGCTGCGCCCTATTTCGTTGTCCTTCATGGTAAGACATACTCGGCTACACTTCAGCAAGATAATGCCCGTCCGCACTCGCCGAGAGTTTCTAGTGCCTGTCTTCGTGCTTTCCAAGCCCTATCTTGACCAAGCAAGGTCGTCAGGTCTCTCCCCAATCGAGAACGTTCGGAGCATTAAGTGCAGGGCCTCCAACCAGCTCTGGACTTTGACGATCTAATGCGCCAGTTGGACAGAATCTGGCACGATATCCCTGAGCAAGACATCCAACAACTCTACAAATGCCAAGCCGAATAGCTCTTTGCTTAAGGGCCAGCGGTGGACCAACGTGTTATTGACTTTCTGAATTTGTGATACTCTTTCTCTTGAATAAATCACCTAGTTTTTTTCTGAAATTGTAATCATTTGATTGTCTGTACGCGTACATCACATCTACCGATTTCCGTTCCATTCTGCAAATTCCTACGTGGTGAATCTTTTTTTTATTTTTGTTTTGTCATTTTAAGAGTGTGTGATATTCAGGTAACTGCACAGCAAACGAATGAAGCAAGATTTGAGCATAGCACATTCAGAATATTTGTGCATTTGGAAGCCATGTCTAATCGTTCAGAGTCCGATTACTCAAGATGATATGAAAATGTCTAAAAGTTGAAGAAAACCATGATTAATTTCATTCTTTGTTCGCTTTACTGTACTGCCAGTCAGAAGCTTTTCAACTCCAAGTGCTACAACTAAGGTCTTTCGTTTCAGTAGAAGCTTTTAATAGGCTAGCTTGACGTCCAGCATGGTCGCTCTACGCAGCTAGAACTGGTGGCAGCGAATGCGAAGTTTGTGTGACATGTTGTTGCATACACATTTACAACACAAATACGACTGAAATGAGGTTTCCCGCCCAGGCGTAGAAATTCATACTACGCCTCGACGAACACTTGCGTTGCCATTAAAAACATTCTGTCTTTCATTCCCTGGACTCTGGACGAATCACATCAATTCATTCAACGCGTCTTTATGTTTGAGGACGTTAGCACCGGAATGTTTTACAGAAAATGTCATACCACAGCAGCACAAGAAGTACTGCCACAAATATCAGAGCATTTCCAGTAAGACGCGTTCATTAATAATCCGTAATCAGCCAACAATAACTATATCACTCACTATGTTCCGCTCCTATTAGTACAAGTGTTTAGATGCAGCAATGATGCTTATCAAGATTCCACCGCTGGTCCTAAAACTTATTCTTACGAAAGAGCTGGAAATATTCTCATCTGTAAGAGTGATAGAAAACCGACAGCAGGATATCTGAGCATCCAAATTCGTGTGTTCAGCTCTTAGGATGAAGATGTCGAGAACATGTGCATAAGTAACGCTGCCAAAGACTCGTTGTGTTTCAATAAATGTGTTACAACGTTGCTGGTAAAGCAAAAAGAGTTTTAACACATGTAAATCTATGTCAAAGCCTTCCTGACAAAATCTGAGGCAGACAAAATGAGCGTAAGTAGAGAAAAGTGAAAGGCGTGTAATAAATTCGAAAGTAAAATTTTGATAACTGATCTAAGAGAAGTTTTATTTTACGTGTAGGCATTAGGCGTGCCTTAATTATCTGTTCGATCGCTCAGTGACTATATTGGCCTCGATATGGATTGATTCCAAACGGAAGATGACAGAGAGAGAAGGCCAAACCGCAAGCTACAATTCTACGCGCTACATTTTAGGGACCTCCAGAGGCAGAGGGCTGCAAATATGCAGACATGAAGAATAAAGATGTAGAATCTTAATAACGTTTGTTTTATTTAACAGCTTTAAGAGTACCCATGCACAAAATTCGTAGGCATTACTCTTCAGTACGCCCTTGCAGATGCCGCAAACAGAGATCTAGTGAAACAGTTCGCTTTGTTCGTCCTTGGGATCCAGTATGCAGTAGCCAAAGGCACCTATCTTGATGTCCTGTTCCTCGGAATTAGGAAGAATTTCGATAGTTCTGCATTAACGTTTAGTGAACAAATTATGAACTTCCAAATATCGTACCAGATTTACGGCTAATATGCCGCCGTATGTCTTCGCCAGCACACCGGGCGGCAATAGGAAACATTGTATAGCAGGCGCTGAACTAAGTGCGCCTATGACAAGAAAAAACCAAGACACGCACCCAGGTTACGCGCCGACAACGCCCCGTATGCAGCGTGCAATAGGCCGCAACCGCCGCCGACGACCTAGCTGTCTCAATCGCTCAGTCGCAATCTCAGTACTTCAGTACGTAGCATCAGGACTAAATTCGCGTTGCACCTCAATACATCCCACTGTGCTCTAGTCTTCCACAGTGATAGCCGTCGCCTCGCACCTTAGGTAGCTGTCAGGGAAAGTTAGTCATTGTATACAGTTGTGATATGGACACGGACAAGATTCAAGAATTAGTACATCTTATTTGATTGCTGTTTACCACAGAACTTCAGACTGGACATCATTGAAGTTAAGTAGTCAATTGAACCCTGTAATAAAGTGTATTTTAACTACGTGTGCATTTCGTGTTTTAGTAAGAGGAAACCGGCCATCCACCCATCACACCACCCTCTCGTGATCCAGCCAGGAACCACAAAACATCACAGGAGGGCACAACCACAACAGCTGATTTCAGGACTTCAATCATATGTAGCTCTAGACGTTCTTAAAGGGGGAAGTGTTGGAGAGATGTTGTAGTTTTTTTTAATCTTTATTCAAATTATTGTATTATACATATTAACCCACTACCTGAGTACATTAGTGGGTCCAAATTTCATACACAGTATTGCAGCTGTTTTTCCACACTACAGGCAAATCTTAGATTTTGATCTTACCACTACAGGGTTCCTAATATCTACTTAATCTACAGAACTTATGCTACCTGCAGCGTTACAGGTGTGCCACGGATCTATAAACCTGATGGATGTTGGCCTGGCGCAGTGCCCCTGGCACTGGTCTGGCCGGTAACTTGGTATCGCTGCAGTCTATCCTAGAAAACCTTAGCCTATCTTGCTACATGCTAACCTATTTTTAAATCTAGTGTCACAGTTGGTGCGTGTCCTATCTGGTTATGATGTATACCCTCCCCTAGTCCAGAGCAAGGCGGATCCCACAGCCGTGAAGCGGCTGGCCAACTCCAGGCCCGGCGGAACAGGAAAGGTGCACGGAGTCTAAGTTGGTGTGATTTTTACTGGTTGTCCCTCATAAATTTCTAAGGACTTTTTTAGAAATCTCATCTGTCAATTTGTTTCCTTGGCAGATGGTACGTGTCGTTATTCGGAAGTTGTTGTCTTAGATCGTTTGCTACGTCATCGAAGAGGGGGCACTCATACACCACATGCTCTGGCGTGCCTTGCACAGCGCCACAGTCACACGCGGGTGAAGCCTGCTACCCAAACCGACATAGATATGTCGGGTAGGGTCGATGTCCAGTAAGAAAGTGCAGCGTTCCTCTCGTAGGCATGAAGTACGTTAGCTTTACTCGTTCCTCTATGTCGTGTAACAGCTCATAAGTTCTGCGCCCGTATCCTCGTTGTTCCACTGTTCCTGCCATAGTTCTATCCCACTCTTATTAATTGCAGTTTTATCCCCAGCATAGACCACCAGTATCTCCATTATCTTATCCCTTTTCTCCTTCTTCACCCAGTACCAGGCGGCTTGCTCTCAGATTTTAATGTCCAGTGGACAGATTCCCACTAGCACAAGAAGCGCCCCTCCAGACGTTGTTCTGCACCCTTCTTACGGCCATTGCAGGCATGACCCTCGTGCGTCTGTGTTCCCAGCCCCGTGATCCGTATCCTACTATTGATGTTACAATATTGTTGTGGTACAGTTTTATTAGATTGGGTGGAAGATGAGGTTATTTAGCAGTACTAAAGATCTTTGAGATACGGTATCAATATGTGATGCGAAGTTCCACCTCTCGTCGATGACTACACCTAGATATCGGGCCTCACAGCGCTGAAGAACTGGTGAGCCATTGATTCACACTGTAGGATTTCTGACAAGTTGGCCTTTGAGTAAGAGATATGTCGATTTACTAGGCGCGAGAGTCATTTTAGCCTGTGGCACCATGTTGTCAGTATAATTATGGCTCTCTCTACTTTGGGCTCTAGGTCCTCGCACATCTTCCAGTTGTTGTAGTTTACAATATACATATATGACCCAAAACATCGTGAACACCGCCCTCCACGAGACTGAATACCGCTTGCCCGCGTTGCGGGCACGTGGCGCGGTGAGTAAATTACGTAAGCGGAGTGGAGACGAATTGGTAACTACTCTAGCGACCATACGGATCGCAGAGAGTGAAATCCAATGCAAAACGCGAATGTGGCGAAAGGTACATTGTTACGTCTTGCGCCTGGAAACCAATCTTCCGAAAACGGCGAAGTTCGTCGGCTATTCGTATGCCACTATTGTGAGTTGTGGCGGCCTATTATCATGTGATAATTTGCTACAGCACAGAGTAAACATTGTACTAATATTATGCCATTTGTCTTCAAAGGCGATCCGGAAATAGCACTGAAATTACATTTCTATTCGAATGCGATCCGGAAATCGCCCTAAAATTACGCCATTTCTCTTCTAATGCGCGCTGTCATGCAACTAAAACTCACAAAATCATGTTTGGTAGTGCTGTCTCCGCGATAACTGGAAACCAGTGTCCGTTGCTAAATTATTGTTAGCTGCGCTATGATCAACTTAAAGACAGAATGCAGCTGCCTATTCTCGACTGCGTAGGCTCTGATGTGATGCTGGTCACAGAACAAGGTAAGTTTTTAAGTGGGTGTAACAGAGTGTGCAAGCGCCGAGCACCAAGGATTTCTCAGGAGCAGTTGACGTTAGACGCTACATTGCCGTTGCAAATTGGTCAAGTGCACAGACTGACTATCTGTCAGCTCAGATTCTATTCCCCCTGCATCCATCTTTTTTTATTTTTATTTTTTTATTCCCCGTGATGTTAATCTATTAATTATAAAAATTAAATATAATTAAACAATTCAATTGATGATGTAAAATTACACTACTGGCCATTGCAATTGCTACACCACGAAGATGACGTGCTACAGACGCGAAATTTAACCTACGGCAAGAAGATGCTGTGATATGCAAATGATTAGCTTTTCAGAGTATTCACACAAGGTTGGCGCCGGTGACGACACCTACAACGTGCAGACATGAGGAAAGTTTCCATCCGATTTTTCATACACAAACAGCATTTGACGGGCGTTGCCTGGTGAAACGTTGTTGTGATGCCTCGTGTAAAGAGGAGAAATGCGTACCATCACGTTTTCGACTTTGATATGGGTCGGTTTGTAGCCTATCGCGATTGCCGTTTATCGTATCGCGACATTGCTGCTCGCGTTGGTCGAGATCCAATGACTGTTAGGAGAATATGGAATCAGTGGGCTCAGGAGGGTAATACGGAACGCCGTGCTGGATCCCAACGGCCTCGTATCACTAGCAGTCGAGATGACGAGCATCTTATCCGCATCGCTGTAACGGATCGTGCAGCCACGTCTCGATCCCTGAGCCAACAGATGGGGACGTTCGCAAGACAACAACCATCTGCACGAACAGCACGAACAGCAACTAGCACGTCACAATGCGCCAGTCACTACTCTTGATGAACTGTGGTATCGTGTTGAAGCTTCATGGGCAGCTGTACCTGTACACGCCATCCAAGCTCTGTTCGACTCAATTCCCAGGCGTATCAAGGCCGTTATTACGGCCAGAGGTGGTTGTCCTGGGTACCGATTTCTCAGGACCTATGCACCCAAATTGCGTGGAAATTTAATCACGTGTCAGTTCTAGTATAATATATATGTATAATGAATACCCGTTTATCATCTGCATTTGTTCTTGGTGTAGCAGTTTTAATGGCCAGTAGTGTAATATACCCAGTTTAGTTACGATTACTACCCTTGTAAGTCAAAACCATATAGACCATCACATTGTAGCACACTTGAAATTTTTTACGAATTGCCAGTGGTGAAATGAAATTTCGTGTGGCTAGGGTTTCCTGTCGGGTAGACCTCACGCCTGGTGCAAGTCTTTGGAGTTGACGCCGCTTCGGCGACTTGCGTGTCGATGGGAATGATGTGATGATGATCAAGGTAGAACAACAACCAGCCCATGGGAGCGGAGAAAATCTCCTACCCAGCTGGGAATCGAACCCGGGCCCCTTTGCATGGCTTTCTGTCGCGCTGACCACTCATTTATCGAGGCGGACATTGCCACTGCTCATCAGCATCTATGGAATACGGTTCAAAGTCGGTGAATCCAAGAGCAAGTAACAAAGCATGTCCACACCTCACCACAGAACGTGAAAATCAGAGGTCTGTGCGCTCCTTAAAGCAGGATAGGCGACGATCGTGACAGAGTACAGTGCAAAAACAAGTGTTTCGGAGCAAAGCGTACAGAGCACGTTGTTTCACATGGGACTGCCCAACATACGACGCGTAGGTGTCCCCATTTCACACAACGACATCGTCAGTTACAGTGTCAGGATCCATGGGACATCGAAAATTTGGCGTGGCTTAATGGATACGTGCCGCCTGGTTGGTTGGATCTCATTAGTTGTAAGAGGGGAAATCAGCTGGTAAGTAATTTGCAATGTCAATAAAATTCACCAACAGCTGTATACTTAGAGATATTTTATTTTATTCTGAAAGCACTTTCGGCATTTTTGCCATAGCTTCTATCCAAATAAATGAACTTGTCATATAGCGCCATAAATAATTGGATATCGGGAATTCCAATCGTTATACAATTGCTTCCTACGAAGACGTAACAGCAACTGCTGTCCAGTGATTTATGGCGCTATACGACAAGTTAGTTTATTTGGACAGAAGTGTATGGAGCCTGGTTGCTTTCAGAATAAAATAAAATATCTTAAGCTATACGGCTGATGGTGAATTCTATTGACTTCGAAAATCAGTTGTAATAGGTAGACAGTAGCTTACAGATACACCGCCATCCAAGCGAATAGTTGTCCGAAACACGCATCGTGCCACTAGACGCCGGTGGTGGCAGTATTACGCCATACGGGACGTTCGTACATGCGTTCAGTGGATCTACTGTAGTAATCGAAACTACCATGTGAACCACTATGCGAACATTATTGCGGGCCATGTTCGTCCCTTCCTGTGTGATATCTTCCCCAATGGCGATAGAATCTCCTAATATGGTATCTGTCAGTGTCACAAGGTCAGAATCTGCTGCAGTGGTATGACGAACCCAGTGGAACATGCCTGGGTCGCTATCGGGGGCCATCTTCACGCCCACGAACCATTGGCCTCTAATTTTTGGGAATCATACATCGACGATTCGTCGAGTGACTGATAGTCGACCCTGAACCTAAATATGTGTAACGTACTGCACATTATTAGTCAACAGAATCATTACTCTCTGGTTACACTATTAGTGATAAGTCGCTGTAAACAGTACGGTCGTAAAGTACCGAGCAGCAACCGTCAGGAGTGATATGAAATGGCACTTAAAACTAGTTGTAAAAGAAGCATATTTCAGCTTAGAACCCTAGGAATACCTTAAGCAAATGTAATTCATCCACGACAGATTCTTGCGTGTAGTCCGTAAGTGTAATCATATTTATCTGCACCGAGACAGCAAAGAACCTGGGACAGCAGTTGAACGGAATGGACAGTGTCTTCAAAGGAGGATATAAAAGAACATCAACAAAAGCAAAACAAGGATAATGGAATCTAGTCGAATTAAATCGGGTGATGCTACGGGAATTAGATTAGGAAATGAAACGATAAAAGTAGTAAATGTGTTTTGCTATTTGGGGAGCAAAATAACTGATGATGGTCGAAGTAGTGAGGATATAAAATAAAGAGTGGCAATGGCAAGGAAAGCGTTTCTGAAGAAGAGAAATTTGTTAACATCGAATACAGATTTAAGTGTCAGGAAGTCGTTTCTGAAAGTATTTGTATGGAATGTAGCCATGTATGGAAGTGAAACGTGGACGATAAATAGTTTAGACAAGAAGAGAATAGGGGCTTTTGAAATTTGATGCTACAGAAGAATGCTGAAGATTAGATGGGTAGATCACATAAATAATGAGGAGATATAGAATAGAATTGGAGAGAAGAGAAATTTGTGGCACAAGTTGACTAGAAGGAGGGATAGGTTGGTAGGGCATATTCTGAGGCATCAAGGGATCACCAATTTGGTATTGGAGGGTAGCGTGGAGGGTAAAAATCGTAGAGGGAGACCAAGAGATGGATACACTAAGCAGATTCAAAAGGATGTAGGTTGCAGTAGTAACTTGGAGATGAAGCAGCTTGCACAGGATGGAGTAGCATGGAGAGCTGCAACAAACCAGTATTTGTACTGAAGGCGACAACAACAACAACAACAACAATAATGACAACAACAAGGTTGAAAAATACTTTTGCAGTGGTTTTTATTCTCTTTTTGCCAGTTGCGATGTTATTTGCTAGGTGCTGATAAATTTCCACAACTCGAGCCATTGTGTTGTCATAATGATGCAACTGATATTGGCATTGACACCTCTGTATACCTTTTATATGTAGCTTTTGTTTCAGGGTTGAGAATAGTGAGTAAAGATAAACATGTCCTTCTCATCATTTCATCAAATTCCCATTACTTTGCCTCTCTGAAAACAGTTTTCTATGACAAAATGATGGAGAATGTCACAAGTTTCTACGGACTAACTGTGATGTCTGTGAGAAACTGACTGATAATCCTGCAAGTGGTTTCTTAAGTGTCATTATGATTAGAGTTAACTGAAGCACGTCTTTGTACATGTTTTCAGACCTGGTACTTTCAACATGTGTCCCACTTAGGAACTTTCAAAGAATGGTTGTCTCGATTCTAAATCCTCTATTTAATTTTAGTAGTAGATACTGTACCAAACATCTCTTAAAGATTAAACTATTGTCAGTCACTTCATCTGTCTGGATTAAAGAAACTACTGAATTTACACACTGAGACCACCATCCCAATACGGATGAGTAACGATCTACCTACTGGAGGCAAAACACCAAGCACCAATCACAGCATCAAAGGACCCATGAGATGGGAATCGTTGAGCATCCACTGAGCACGACAACACTTCAAGGTTTGTCGGGCAAGGTCGATAGTTACTGCAACAGCGCAGTGATGAAAGGCGCAGGAATGAAGTCGACTACAAGAATCTTACGACACAAAACAACTGACAAATAAAACTTGTTAAGTCTGCTACTAGACATCTCAGTAAAAAACGTGAATTTCACCAAAGTCGAAAATTTATGACCCCAAACAACCCTCAAAGACATTGTACGAAACAATTCAAGGATATGGCGACTATAATTAACATGAGGGGAGTGATCAACGAAACGCAATTCGCAGTTGAAGTCACCGCCCAGCAGAAGGTTCCGAGGATTCTCATGCAAACGGTAAGGTAGTTCCTCTCTGCAAAATTCATAGCGAGCCACCAATTAGAGCCATGCCAGACGGTGCATAAATCACAACCAGGGTAAGTTCAAAAACACAACCAATCTCGCGGCCTGAATCGATAACTTTGTCAGCGACAGGAATACCATCACGATAATATAAAACACTACCCGTCGAATAATCAGGCTCTAAGTTAAAAAGAGCCTGAAGTCCTGGGAGATAAATGGTTGTAAACAATGCAGCCTGGAAGAATATAATACCTGCACGAGAATCATAAATAAACTGACGGAGAGCGGTGAGACGTAACTCACTTTCATTGCGATTGACATTCAGAGTAACAAATGCGTTGAACTGAGTCACCTACCAAAGTGGGACAAAAGAAAATATGCATCGGTGCCATATTCCGATCATCAATCTATCTTCTAATCTGTAGACGAGTTTGATGGAGGGAGGACTAGTCCCGTGCACTGCAGAACCCTTACACCGTGATTTCTTGCGCAAGACAGAGCGATCCGGTTGGAAACGCTGCCGGTAGAGCTGGGTGATCAAGCTCAAGAACTCGAATCTGCCTGCGCTGGACCAGGATAAGTAACGTGCTCCGCAGGGGGATCATCCGGTATGACAGACAGGGACGGAACAACAGGTTCAGCAGGCGACGGGACAAACGACCTGGGAGGAGTCCAGCACTACAAGATTCCCCAGGGGTAGCTCCGAAGTTTGCGTAACAGAAACGCCGTAGATGGCAGTCGACACGGAGATAGCGATGCGTCGATGTTGGTTGGACTGCCATGTCTGCTGGTAGGTGGGGGTGGAAGGCGGAGCAGCGAGGGGTACAGACCAGACACACCCACCCTCTATCACGACTCCGTAAGATCCACGCCAGCGGTCGACCGAACGCCGGAATCCACCTACACCACAGCCTACACAGGACGGGAGGCCTCTATGCAGTTTGGATTACCAAGAGAGGCCCTTGACGCAGGACAAGGTGACACACAGGAATCCACATCGGAAACGTCTGCATCCTGAGTACGATGTTACTTACATTTCGGCACCTGAGCTTCAGCACGAAGAGCAGACGGCGGGAACGGGGAAAAATTTCCCTTGAGTAAACTGAAATTGGACAGAGGATTGCCACTAGAACGAACACCATGTGGGACGAGATCACTGCCATCAATTTATGTCGCTGATGGAAAGAATTTTTGAGAACAAAATCGCGCTTCGGACAATTGAGACGTTGGTGACCACTCTCACTGAATAAGAAGCATGTCCCAACCCAAACACTACAAGTAATATGGACTCGATAAACACAAATCTGATGATGTGACGAAATGTTCCGTTTAGTGTACATCTCGAGAGACCTTCTCCCACTGACAGCAGTGTTGACTCGACGCGCGTTCCCAACGAATGCCCGTGACATCACTTGCTTTAAGCAACACATCCATAAGATATTGATCATCTATTCCCGGCGGCAAGCTGGATACATGCACATTGGTATATTCGGCATCAACATTGGGAAGGAAGGCGACATTGACTGATCCAACCCTATAGCGGAAAGGGATGTTAAAGTAACAGTCTGTCTACTTGGAGAGGATTCAAGAATTTTAGAATGAAAACAGAAAGCTCACTGTCAAAATATGCTTTATGATAACGATGTGAAGAAATATCAAACAATTCCACTAACCAGTCATGAAGTCTGCATTTTACGGGTAGAATTGTCAAAGGCCAAAACAAACAGTGTCTTTGCGTGGGATCAACTTGCGCAACATGTGGCCAATGAAGCTGTCGGAACCGCTACCAAAAATACACTTACCGCTACCAAAAACACACTTAAATTAAGACAAAAGACGATTCAATGACGAATAACTACACACAAAAGTCACAACACATCACGTGAACAACAAACTGTTACGACTCCAAACGCTGCAGTGGAGCGGAAGAGTAAATATGTTCTAAGGTGTCGCTAGCAGAATTGTATTCAAGCACGCCTGCCGACCGATCAAAATTTCAACTTGTCGCACAGCAGTGGCGTAGTGTCTCCTTCACCCACTCCAACGTCCCCATTGCTCACTTAGGTTGCATCCACACTGAAGATTTATCACGAATCGCCGCCTTAACGTAACAATTACTATTATATGTGTGGTACCTGTTCTTTCCGACTTGTCTGATTGTGACCATCTTCATACCTCAATCAAGTGGGCAGTGCAGAGATAAATATTCTTTTGTGAATTAGTTTTAGGACCTCAATTAATATTTTCTTACATGGTAGAAACGATAATTGAGGAATATGCAAGCTCAGAATGTTGGTAACTCTGGAATTTGTCATCCTTTTCATTGTCTTCCAATATTCTCTTGTCATTGCGTATGTTACCTGTTATCCTCTTGGCCTCTATCTGTTCATTTATGTGTAATTACGTAAGTTATCGTTTTTGGAGAGTAATTATAAGTACGAACAAATAGACACATTGTATAGTGCTTATTTATTTCCCTGTCGCTAATGATATCTTTGTATTTTACAGCTCATACTCTGAGAGTGTCGGTGCGTTTGTTTCGTCACTGGAAATTGCTGGCTTGTACCTAATGTGTTCAGCCGCCATTATGGACATAATGCACCAGTCGTCTAGGGGTAACAAGAAATAAAAATAAAAGAATAGCGTCTTAGATCAGTAATCCAAACGTCATCAGTTCCTGGTTAAAAAAACCGCCATCGCTTAAACTTTGATTAATAATCAGCATTTGGCGACCGAAGGCTTCCGACGTAAGAAGTCACCCTCATTCTGCCAACGGCCTTATCAAAGAGGACGGAAGAGCGGGCAGAGGTTCAGGGAACACTCTTGTCCTTGGGGTAGGAAGCTTGAGGATATAGAAAGCAATGGAAACGACTGCGTTCAAGACACCTAATGTGTATCCACAGAACATGTGGTCTGTAATTCAATGAAGTGAAATGGAAAAAAGACAAGAATTTCTGGTCAGATGAGTATAGGGTAATAACAACGGCAGCAGAAAATGGAATAACGGGTGTAGGGTTCGTTATCAATAGGAAGAAGGTGCAGAGAATGTGTTACAGTGAACAATTCAGTGATAGGGTTGTTCATGGTAGAATCGACAGCAAACCAACACCGACAACGATCGTTGAGGTATATGTGCCGACGTCGCAAACCAAAGATGGAGATAGAGAAATCATATGAGGATATCGAAAGTGTAATACAGTACACAAAGGGAGATGAAAATCTAATAGTCATCGGAGACTGGAATGGAGTTGTAGGGGAAGGATTAGAAGAGTTGGTTACAGGAGAATATGGACTTGTGGCAAGGAATGAGAGAGGAGAAAGACTAATTGAGTTCTGTAATAAATTTCAGATAGTAATAGTGAGTACTCTGTTCAAGAATCGCAAGAGGAAGAGGTATACTTGGAAAACTCCGGGTGACACTGGAAGGTTGAAGTTAGATTACATTAAGGCCAGACAGGCTTAAGTTCAAGAGATTAGTCAGAAAGAATCAGTACGCAAAGAATTGGTATACAGAAGTAGTAAGGGATGACGAGACACACTTGAAGTTCTCTAAGGCTATAGATACAGCAGTAAGGAATAGCTCAGTAGGTAGTAAAGTTGAAGAGGAATGGATATGTCTTAAAAAGGGCAATCACAGAAGTTGGGAAGAAAGCGACGGATACAAAGAAGTTAACTTCGAAGAAACCATGGATAACAGAAGAAACGCTTCAGTTGATCAATGAAAGAAGAAACTACAAAAATGTTCAGGAAAATCCAGGGATACAGAAATAAAAGTCATTGAGGAACGAAATAAATATGAAGTGCAGGGAAGCTAAGGCGCTATGGCTGCAAGAAAAATGTGAAGAAATAGAAAAAAAAAAGAAAATAGATTTCGGAAGGACTGACTCGGCACACAGGAAAAGCCAAAGCAACCTTCGGTTACACAAAAAGCAAGGGTGGTAACATTAAAAGTGCGACGGGAATTCCACTGTTCAATGCAGAGGAGGGAACTGATAGGTGGAGAGAGTACATTGAAGGCCTCTATGAGGGCAAGACTAGTCAGATGTGATGGATGAAGAAACAAGAGTCGATTTGGAAGGGGGAGGGGATCCAATACTAGAATCAGAATGTAAGGGAGCTTTGGAAGACTTAAGATCTGTGGTGTCACCGCCAGACACCACACTTGCTAGGTGGTAGCTTAAATCGGCCGCGGTCCATTTAGTACATGTCGGACCCGCGTGTCGCCACTGTGTGATCGCAGACCTAGCGCCACCACAAGGCAGGTCTCGAGATACGATATAGCACTCGCCCCAGTTGTACGGACGACATTGCTAGCGACAATACGGACGAAGCCTTCCTTTCATTTGCCGAGAGACAGTTAGAATAGCCTTCTGCTAAGTCCATGGCTACGACCTAGCAAGGCGCCAATTGTAACAGTGCATGTATCTTACGAGTCTCATTTGTATAGTCCAGAGAGATGTATCACAAGGAGTAAATAAAGTTAAGTATATTCCAAAGCTACGTATTTTCTTGATAGCAGTCATAACGTATCTTGTTCCAGAATTGACGCCCGTCGGCGTGTGTGTACGCGTGCCTTTCTTTCGGCTACTTCAGTGTGGCGTAACAGTCTTGTTACGTCACATCAAGGTCAATAAGGCAGAAGGGGTAGATAATATTCGATCAGAATTTCTAAAATCATTGGGTGAAAAGGCAACAAAACGGCTCTTCACGTTGGTGTGTAGAATGTATGAATCTAGGAACTTACCACCTCACTCTCGGTAAAATATCATCCACACAATTCCGAAGACAGCAACAGCTGACAAGTGCTAGAGTTATCGCAGAATCAGGTCAACAGCTCATGTCTCCAAGTTGCTGACAAGAATAATATATGAAGAATGGAAAAGAAAGTTGAGGATGTGCTAGATAGTGATCAGTTTGGCTTAAGAAAAGGTAAAGGCACCAGAGAGGCAATTCTGGCGTTGCGGTTGATAATGGAAGCAAGACTAAAGAAAAATAAAGACACATTCATAGGATTTGTCGTCCTGGTAAAAACGTTCGACAATGAAAATTGGTGCAAGATGTTCGAAATTCTGAGAAAAATAGGCGTAAGCTTTAGGGAAAGTCGGATAATTGCAAGAACCAAGAACGAATAATAAGAGTGAACAACAAAGAACGAAGTGCTTGGATTAAAAAGGGCGTAAGACGGCGATGTAGTTCTTTCCTCCCTACTGCTCAGTCTGTACATCGAAGGAGCAATGATGGAAATAAAAGAAAGGTTCATGAGGGGAATTAAAATTCAAGGTGAAGGGATATCTATGGTATGATTCGCTGATGACATTCCTATCTACATCTACATCTACATTTATACTCCGCAAGCCACCCAACGGTGTGTGGCGGAGGGCACTTTACGTGCCACTGTTATTACCTCCCTTTCCTGTTCCAGTCGCGTATGGTTCGCGGGAAGAACGACTGCCGGAAAGCCTCCTTGAGTGCTGGAATCTCTCTAATTTTTCGTTCGTGATCTCCTCGGGAGGTATAAGTAGGGGGAAGCAATATATTCGACACCTCATCCAGAAACGCACCCTCTCGAAACCTGGACAGCAAGCTACACCGCGATGCAGAGCGCCTCTGTTGCAGAGTCTGCCACTTGAGTTTGCTAAAAACCTCCGTAACGCTATCACGCTCACCAAATAACCCTGTGACGAAACGCGCCGCTCTTCTTTGGATCTTCTCTATCTCCTCTGTCAACCCGACCTCGCACGGATCCCACACTGATGAGCAATACTCAAGTATAGCTCGAACGAGTGTTATTTAAGCCACCTTCTTTGTTGATGGACTACATTTTCTGAGGACTCTCCCAATGAATCTCAACCTGGCACCCGCCTTACCAACAATTGATGTTATATGATCATTCCACTTCAAATCGTTCCGTACGCATACTCCCAGATATTTTACAGAAGTAACTGGTACCAGTGTTTGTTCCGCTATCATATAATCATACAATCAAGGATCCTATCCTGAGTGAAAGTGAAGAATTACATTATATACTGAATGGAATAAACAATCTAATGAGTACAGAATATGGATTGAGAGTAAATCCAAGAAGAAAGTCATCAGAAGTAGCAGAAATGAGAACAGCGAGAAACTTAGCGCCATGATTGATAATCACGGTGTAGATGAAGTAGCAAAATAACGAGTGACGGATGGAGCAACGAGGACACCAAAAGCAGACAAGCGCAGACAAAACGAGCATTTCCAGCCATGAGAAGTCTACTAGTGTCAAACATAGGCCTTAATTTGAGGAAGAAATTTCTGAGACTGTACCCACGGAGTACAAAATTATATGGTAGTGAAACGTGGACTGCGGGAAAATCGGAACAGAAGAGACTCGAAGCATTTGAGATGTAGTGTTACAGGCGAATGTTGAAAATTAAGTGGATTAATAAGGTAAGGAATGTGGAGCTCCTGCGCAGAATCGGAGAGCAAAGA
This sequence comes from Schistocerca americana, assembly GCF_021461395.2. Lineage (NCBI taxonomy): Eukaryota > Metazoa > Arthropoda > Insecta > Orthoptera > Acrididae > Schistocerca > Schistocerca americana. Next base: position 436,280,480 of record NC_060124.1, on the reverse strand, counting down.
AATATGTGGGGAACACTGACAAGGAGAAGGGACAAGATGATAAGACCTCTGTTAAGGCATCAGGAAATAACTTCCATGGAACTAAAGGGAGTTGTAGAGGGGAAAAACTGTAGAGGAAGACGGAGATTGGAATACATACAGCCTCTGAATCAGAGGCTGAGACGGTTCTGCGATCGTGTGGGCTGCAGATTCCTCGACTTGCGCCATACGGTGGTGGGATTTCAGGTTCCGCTGGATAGGTCAGGAGTCCACTACACAACAGGCGGCTACGCGGGTAGCAGGGGTTGTGTGGCGTGGACTGTGTGGTTTTTTAGGTTAGATGGCCTCGGTCAAGTGAAGAAAGGGCAGCATCCCCAGAGGGTACGGGGCAATGTCAGAACATGCGGGGGCCAGGCAGCAATTGGTATTGTAATTGTAAACTGTCGAAGCTGCGTTGGTAAAGTACCGGAACTTCAAGCGCTGATAGAAAGCACCGAAGCTGAAATCGTTATAGGTACGGAAAGCTGGCTGAAGCCAGAGATAAATTCTGCCGAAATTTTTACAAATGCGCAGACGGTGTTTAGAAAGGATAGATTGCATGCAACCGGTGGTGGCGTGTTTGTCGCTGTTAGTAGTAGTTTATCCTGTAGTCAAATAGAAGTGGATAGTTCCTGTGAATTATTATCGGTGGAGGTTATACTCAACAACCGAGCTAGGTTAATAAGTGGCTCCTTTTACCGACCTCCCGACTCAGCAGCATAGTGGCAGAACAACTGAGAGAAAATCTGCAATACATTTCACATACATTTCCTCAGCATGTTATAGTCTTAGGTGGAGATATCAACTTACCAGATATAGACTGGGACACTCAGATGTTTAGGACGGTTGGTAGGGACAGAGCATCAAGTGACATTATACTGAGTGCACTATCCGAAAATTACCACGAGCAATTAAACAGAGAACCGACTCGTGGAGATAACATCTTGGACCTACTGATAACGAACAGACCGAACTTTTCGACTCTGCAACCGCAGGACAGGGAATCAGTGATCATAACGCCGTTGCAGCATCCCTGATTATGGAAATAAATAGGAATAAAAAAAAGGAGGAAGTTTTATCTGTTTAGCAAGAGTAATAGGAGGCAGATTTCTGACTACCTAACAGATCAAAACGAAAATTTCTGTTCCGACACTGACAATGTTGAGTGTTTATGGAAAAAGTTCAAGGCAATCGTAAAATGCGTTTTAGACAGGAACGTGCCGAGTAAAACTGTGAGGGACGGGAAAAACCCACCGTTGTTCAACAACAAAGTTAGGAAACTACTGCGAAAGCAAAGAGAGCTTCACTGCAAATTTAAACGCAGCCAAAACCTCTCAGACAAACAGAAGCTAAACGATGTCAAAGTTTGCGTTAGGGCGGCTATGCGTGAAGCGTTCAGTGAATTCGAAAGTAAAATTCTACACTCCTGGAAATTGAAATAAGAACACCGTGAATTCATTGTCCCAGGAAGGGGAAACTTTATTGACACATTCCTGGGATCAGATACATCACATGATCACACTGACAGAACCACAGGCACATAGACACAGGCAACAGAGCATGCACAATGTCGGCACTAGTACAGTGTATATCCACCTTTCGCAGCAATGCAGGCTGCTATTCTCCCATGGAGACGATCGTAGAGATGCTGGATGTAGTCCTGTGGAACGGCTTGCCATGCCATTTCCACCTGGCGCCTCAGTTGGACCAGCGTTCGTGCTGGACGTACAGACCGCGTGAGACGACGCTTCATCCAGTCCCAAACATGCTCAATGGGGGACAGATCCGGAGATCTTGCTGGCCAGGGTAGTTGACGTACACCTTCTAGAGCACGTTGGGTGGCACGGGATACATGCGGACGTGCATTGTCCTGTTGGAACAGCAAGTTCCCTTGCCGGTCTAGGAATGGTAGAACGATGGGTTCGATGACGGTTTGGATGTACCGTGCACTATTCAGTGTCCCCTCGACGACCACCAGTGGTGTACGGCCAGTGTAGGAGATCGCTCCCCACACCATGATGCCGGGTGTTGGCCCTGTGTGCCTCGGTCGTATGCAGTCCTGATTGTGGCGCTCAACTGCACGGCGCCAAACACGCATACGACCATCATTGGCACCAAGGCAGAAGCGACTCTCATCGCTGAAGACGACACGTCTCCATTCGTCCCTCCATTCACGCCTGTCGCGACACCACTGGAGGCGGGCTGCACGCTGTTGGGGCGTGAGTGGAAGACGGCCTAACGGTGTGCGGGACCGTAGCCCAGCTTCATGGAGACGGTTGCGAATGGTCCTCGCCGATACCCCAGGAGCAACAGTGTCCCTAATTTGCTGGGAAGTGGCGGTGCGGTCCCCTACGGCACTGCGTAGGATCCTACGGTCTTGGCGTGCATCCGTGCGTCGCTGCGGTCCGGTCCCAGGTCGACGGGCACGTGCACCTTCCGCCGACCACTGGCGACAACATCGATGTACTGTGGAGACTTCACGCCCCACGTGTTGAGCAATTCGGCGGTACGTCCACCCGGCCTCCCGCATGCCCACTATACGCCCTCGCTCAAAGTCCGTCAACTGCACATACGGTTCACGTCCACGCTGTTGCGGCATGCTACCAGTGTTAAAGACTGCGATGGAGCTCCGTATGCCACGGCAAACTGGCTGACACTGACGGCGGCGGTGCATAAATGCTGCGCAGCTAGCGCCATTCGACGGCCAACACCGCGGTTCCTGGTGTGTCCGCTGTGCCGTGCGTGTGATCATTGCTTGTACAGCCCTCTCGCAGTGTCCGGAGCAAGTATGGTGGGTCTGACACACCGGTGTCAATGTGTTCTTTTTTCCATTTCCAGGAGTGTATGTACAGACTTGACAGAAAATCCTAGAACGTTCTGGTCTTACGTTAAATCAGTAAGTGGATCGAAACAGCATATCCAGACACTATGGGATGATAATGGCATTGAAACAGAGGATGACACGCGTAAAGCTGAAATACTAAACACCTTTTTCCAAAGCTGTTTCACAGAGGAAGACCGCACTGCAGTTCCTTCTCTAAATCGTGGCACGAACGAAAAAATGGCTGACATCGAAATAAGTGTCCAAGGAATAGAAAAGCAACTGAAATACTTAACAGAGGGACGTCCACTGGACCTGATGGGATACCAATTCGATTCTACACAGAGTACGCGAAACAACTTGCCCCCGTTCTAACAGCCGTGTACCGCAAGTCTCTAGAGGAACGGAAGGTTCGAAATGATTGGAAAAGAGCACAGGTAGTTCCAGTTTTCAAGAAGGGTCGTCGAGCAGATGAACAAAACTATAGGCCTATATTTCTGACATCGATCTTTTGTAAAATTTTAGAACATGTTTTTTGCTCGCGTATCATGTCATTTCTGGAAAACCAGAATCTACTCTGAAGGAATCAAAATGGGTTCCGGAAACAGCGATCGTGTGAGACCCAACTCGCTTTATTTGTTCATGAGACCCAGAAAATATTAGATACAGGCTCCCTGGTAGATGCCAGTTTCCTTTACTTCCGGAAGGCGTTCGATACAGTTCCGCACTGTCGCCTGATAAACAAAGTAAGAGCCGACGGAATTTCAGACCAGCTGCCTGGCTGGATTGAAGAGCTTTTACCAAACATAACACAGCATGTTGTTCCCAATGAAGAGACGTTTACAGACGTTAAAGTAACCTCTGCCGTGCCACAGGGGAGTGTTATGGGAATATTGCTTTTCACAATATATATAAATAACCTATTAAATAGTGCCGGGAGTTCCATTCCGCATTTCGCGGATGATGCTGTAGTATACAGCGAAATGCAGGAAGATCTGCAGTGGATAGACACTTGGTGCAGGGAGTGGCTACTGACCCTTAACATAGACAAATGTAATGTATTGCGAATACATAGAAAGAAGGATCAATTGTTATATGATTATATGAAAGCAGAACAAACACTGGTACCAGTTACTTCTGTAAAATATCTGGGAGTATGCGTACGGAACCATTTGAAGTGGAATGATCATATAAAATTAATTGTTGGTAATGCGGGTGCCAGGTTGAGATTCATTGGGAGAGTCCTCAGAAAATGTAGTCCATCAACAAAGGAGGTGGCTTACAAAACACTCGTTCGACCTATACTTGAGTATTGCTCATCAGTGTGGGATCCGTATCAGGTCGGGTTGACAGAGGAGATAGAGAAGATCCAAAGAAGAGCGGCGCGTTTCGTCACAGGTTTATTTGGTAAGCGTGATAGCGTTACGGAGGTTTTTAGCAAACTCAAGTGGCTGACTCTGCAACAGAGGCGCTCTGCATCGCGGTGTAGCTTGCTGTCCAGGTTTCGAGAGGGTGCGTTTCTGGATGAGGTATCGAATATCTTGCTTCCCCCTACTTATACCTCCCGAGGAGATCAAGAATGTAAAATTAGAGAGATTCGAGCGCGCACTGAGGCTTTCCGGCAGTCGTTCTTCCCGCGAACCATACGCGACTGGAACAGGAAAGGGCGGTAATGACAGTGGCACGTAAAGTGCCCTCCGCCACACACCGTTGGGTGGCTTGCGGAGTATAAATGTATATGAAGATGTAGAAATAATTGAGGACGTAGGTTGTAAGTGCTGCTCTAAGATGAAGAGGTTGGTACAAGAGAGAAATTCGTGGCGGGCCGCGTCAAACTAGTCAGAAGACTGATGACCCAAAACAAGAACAAAACAGAAAAACAAAAAAAAAAGTGTGCGTGTCTTTAACGAGCGCACAGAAAACATTTAAATTCAACGTCTCAGAATAATTAACCAAACCAGCTACTTCTAAATCGCAATATTTCGTGTTTTGCTGTCACTGTAAATTTTACGTTACACCACGTGCCGCAACTGTCGCTTGGATCCGGCAGCACTACATTGCCAATATGTGCCTTGATCTGTACGAACCGCAATCGTTCCTGAATCGGACTACATTGCGGTGACAAAAGTCATGGGGTAGCGACATGCACATGGTGATAGTATCGCGTACACGAGGTACAAAACGGCAGTGCATTGGCGGAGCTGTCATTTGTACTCAGCTGATTCATGTGAAACAGTTTCCGACGTGTTTAATGCCGCACGGCAGGAATTAATAGATTTTTAACATGAATGGTAGCTGGAGCTAGACTTATGGGACATACCATTACGATAATAGTTAGGGATTCGATGTTCCGAGATCCACAGTGTCAACAGTGTGACTAGAATACCAAACTTCAGGCATTACCTCTCACCACAGAAAATGCCGCGCGGGATTAGCCGAGCGGTCTTGGCACTGCAGTCAAGGACTGTGCGGCTGGTCCTGGCGGAGGTTCGTGTCCTCCCTCGGGCATGGGTGAGTGTGTCTGTCCTTAGGACAATATAGGTTAAGTAGTGTGTAAGCTTAGGGACTGATAACCTTAGCAGTTAAGTCCCATAAGATTTCTCACACATTTGAACATCACCACAGAAAACGCAGTGGTCATAAGCCTTCACCCAAAGACCAATATCAGCGGCATTTGAATAGAGTTCTCTACTAACACACAAGAAACACTGCGTGAATCAATGTGGGAGGTATGACGAACGTATCCGCTAGGACAGTGCGGCGAAATATGGCGTTAACTGGCTACGACAGCAGACGACCGCACGAATGCATTTCCTAACTGCGACATCGCCTGCAGCGTCTCTCCTGTATTGACCATATCAGCTGAAACCTAGATGACTGGAAAACTGTGACCTGATCATATGAGTCTAGATTTCAGTTGGTAATAGCTGATGATTGTGTTCGAGTGTGGCGCAGACCCTAAGAAGCCATGGACCCAAGCAGTCAACAAGGCGCTATGAATGCTGGTGGTGGCTCCATAATGGTGTGTACTATATTTACATGGAATGGACTGGGTCCTCTCGTCCAACTGAACTGGTCACTGACTAAAATGGATATACTTCTCCCGGCGTATCTCTTGCTCGAACCGTCCACGGATGTACTGCCGGTCCATAGTGTCCAACGGGCACAATATTTCGGCGATCAGACATGTATTTGCATGCAAATAGCTGCCACCACCCTTCGCAGAGGAATGGGGTACTAAAAACACTGGTGCACAGCGCGACACCATCTCGGACGCAGAGAGTCTGCTCCATGAGCTGGAACACCTCAAAACTGTATTTCGGAACAACGGCTACTCGGAATGGCAGATCAGACGCGCTCTCCGCCCCACCTCTACAGTACAGCGTGTGGAGACGGATGAGGTCACGGAGGAAGAGATAGCCACCGCCTATATGCCGTATACTGGCGCACTATCGGGGAAACCGTCTTTTGCCAGCCCAATAAAACACGAGCATTATTGGGAAGTGTCAAAGGTGACCTCGATTTGCGGAAGGCCGGCATATACCAGATTCTCTGTGAGTGTGGGAAGGCTTACATTGGACAGACAGTGCGCACCATCGAAGATCATTGCCGGGAACACTCGACTTATGTACCCCAACAAGTCGGCCGTCGCAGAGCACTGTTTGTCCGAAAATCACGAAATGGACTACCAGCATACCAGGGTCTTGGCACAGACATCTAAACAATGGGACAGCGTCGTTAGAGAGGCTATCGAAATTCGTCCCAGGGATGGACTATCAACGGAGATTGCGGCTATAGCCTCATCAAGGCATGGGAACCAGCACTGAGTCTAATTAAAAAGAGGCTCAACAAAGGAAACATACGAGCGACCATTGCGGACGAGGCAGTTACACCGACGCCACCACAGACGCCGACGCCAGCCTCTCAGCGAACGCCGACGCGGAGACAAGCCGTCGCGGGGGAAGGGGATTTAGGACGGCCGCCCGCCCTCAAGAGCTCAGTTCGTCAGCGCACCTGACGATGGTGACTTGTCTGATCGCCGAAATACTGTGCCCGTTGGACACTACGGACCGGCAGTACACCCGTGGACTGTTCGAGTAAAATGGATATGTTCGGCTGCTTGTACACCATTATCAGCCAAACAACGAAGGAATTTCATGGATGACATTTCGCCATGTCATCAGGCCACAACTGTTCGCGAATGGTTTGAGTAACATTCTGCATAATTCGAAAGAATAATTTGGCCTCCCATCGAACAAATATGGGGCATAGTCGAGATATCAGTTAGTGCGCAAAATCCTGCACTGGCGACACTTTCGCAGTTGTGGAGTCTGTAGAGCCTGCATGGCTCATTATTTATGCGGCGGATTTCCAGTGACTCGTCGAGCCCATGTCATGTCGAGCTTCTGCACTTTGCCGTGCGAAAGGAAGTCCGACACGATGTTAGGAGGTATCCAATGTCTTTTTTCACCTCAGTGTACAGTACTACGAGACACACATACCTACGGGAGATGCATGTGATATCTTTGAACCAAGAGCTCCCCCAGTGAATGGTGCTCGACTGACGTAACAGCCTACATCTTCATCTGCATGACTTCTCTACAAAATACTGTGAAGTGCATGGCAGAGGTTACGTCACATTATACCAGTCAGTAGGTTTTTCTCCTGTTCCATTCATGTTTGGAGCCTGGGATGAATGAGAGTTTAAATGTTGTGTTTAAATGTTATGGTAGGGGTTATGATGTTGTGCTAAATCCACTTTCTTTCAGATACAGCAGTTTGGTTTCCTTTGTTAATGCCTCTCTATCGTTTAGTTTTGCCTTTATATGTCATATTTGTCGGATGACGAAGCTGCCAATGTTTGGGCACTGCTTGTCTTACATCTACACTGCTGTCGGACTGCTGATTGATAGTTACATCGCCTGGCTTATCAAGTCATCATATGGCCAACAGTACAAACTCCCATGCACGTAACCACCTATTGATCGCTGGGAGCGTCTTTTTCGCTGTTTTCTATGGGCGAATGGCGAGACATATAGCAACGACACAATGCCACAACCAAGCACCCCATTCGACTGTGAAGAGTCAGATGCAAAAATAACCAAAAAATGTAGAAGAAACTGTTGTAAAGGGGACTGAGCTTTCACGAAAATTGTAATAACGCTCGTTGTGTAACCGTTCATAAGGAACTCAAGTGTTATATACTCTTGAATATCTATGTCAGAAACATAAACTGTACTCAAGGAAATATGTGTGGTGTCACATGCCGACAGCACTGTACCAACGGAATTGCAAGTTTTCGTCACACGCCAATACTGGTAGTCCAGGACCCATTGGACCCAGTGATGCATGCCAGCTGAGTTATGCCTCCAGTACCTCTGGACTATGAATGCGCTTTGTTGCCGTCATATAGGACAGCCACACAGCCCCCTCACACTTGAAGTTTCCTCGCTAAGTGACGCTGCCTAGACATGGCTGGAACACCATTCATCGTGCTTTAATCAGAGAACCTCATCCTTCGTGCTATTGTATGAGTTGGACCATATTCCTTGCTGCACAGTTTGCAATGAGTCTTTGTACACTTGAAGAAACACAAGTAAATCTTCTGCTTACTGTGTTAATTTGTTGACTAATCATTTCCGCTCCTGTCCACTTTCCTTCGATGACAGTTGCTGCACCACTCTCTAGCCCACCTCTCTTTACCATTGTGTATGAAAGTTGTACACAATATTTGATGTCTAATGTTGACTTATAGAAGTGATCGACCTCCATGACTAACACCTGATTTTGTAAATTACAATTATGTCATGTTGTTTGCATCTTAAGGTATACTCAGAGACTCAAACAATTTAATTCATGTTAATATACATACCAATGTACTTTCTTTAATGTATATACATACACACATCAAAAAAAGTTTTGCATCACCTCGGTTCCGAGAGTTTCGGAACGTGTGCAGAAAATTGGAATAGAGATCAAAATAAACATCATTTCCGTCCTTTTCATCGCTCATGAAAACCACACATTGCATGTTGTACCACCACATTGCGAACCCTTCAGAGGTGGTGGTCCAGATTGCTGTACACACCGGTACCTCAAATACGAAGTAGCACGTCCTCTTGAATTGCGTTCGTCGTGCCATACTATCCACAAGTTCATCAAGCCACTGTTCGCCCAGATTGTCCCACTCCTCAATAGCGATTCAGCGTAGATCCCTCAGAGTAGTTGGTGGGTCACGTCGTCCTTAAGCAGCCATTTTCAGTCTGTCCCAGGCATGTTCGATAGGGCTCATGTCTGGAGTACATGCTGACCACTCTAGTCGAGCGATGTCGTTACCGCCGGGCGCGGTGGGCGAGTGGTTCTAGATAGTTTAGTCCAGAACCGCGCGACTGCTACGGTCGCAGGTTCGAATCCTGCCTCGGGCATGGATTTGTGTGATGTACTTAGGGTAGTTAGGTTTGAGTAGTTTAAAGTTCTAGGGGTCTGATGACCTCAGATGGTAAGTCCCATAGTGCTCAGAGCAATTTGAACCTTTTTTTTATGTCGTTACCCTGAAGGAAGTCATTCACAAAACACAAAATGTGCACTATGGGGGCGCGAATTGTCGCCCATGGAAACGAACTTCTCGCCAATACGCTGCCGATATGGTTGCACTTTCGGTCGGAGGATGACATTCACGAATCGTACAGTCGTTACGGCGCCTTTCATGACCACCAATGGCGTACGTCGGCCCCACATAATGCCACCCCAAAACAGCAGGGAACCTTCACCTTGCTGTACTCTCTGGACAGTGTGTCTAAGGCGTTCAGCCTGACCATGTTGCCTCAAACCCGTCTCCAACGATTGTCCGGTTGAAGACATATGTTGGGCCCATCTGCGCCGCACTGCATGGTGTCGTGGTTGCAAAGGACCTCGCCATGGCCGTCGTGAGTTGCGCATCATGCAGCTTATTGTGCCCAGTTTCAGTCGTAACACGACGTCCTGTGACTGCACGAAAATATGTTCAAATGTGTGTGAATTCCTAAGGGACCGAACTGCTTCGGTCATCGGTCCCTAGACGTACACACTACTTAAACTAACTTATGCTAAGAACAACACGCACACCCATGCCCGAGGGAGGACTCGAACCTCCGGCGGAAGGGGCCGCGCGTTGCTATCAGGGTTCTGCTGGAGAACATTCACAGAGGTGTCCATGGGTCCAGTGGAGCTCGTGGAAGGCACTACGACAGCAAAGGAATATAGATGCAGGGTGGTCCATTGATAGTGACCGCGCCAAATATCTCACGAAATAAGCATCAAACGAAAAAACTACAAAGAACGAAACTCGTCTAGCTTGAAGGGGGAAACCAGATGGCGCTATGGTTGTTCCGCTATATGGCGCTGCAACAGGTCAAACGGATATAAACTGCGTTTTTTTGAAATAGGAACCCCCATTTTATCACATATTCGTGTAGTACATAACGAAATACGAATGTTTTAGTTGGACCACTCTTTTCGCTTTGTGATAGATGGTGCTGTAATAGTCACAAACGTATAAGTACATGATATCACGTAACATTCCGCCACTGCGGACGGTATTTGCTTCCTGATACATTACCCGTGTTAAAATGGACCGTTTACCAATTACGGAAAAGTTCGATATGGTGTTGATGTATGGCTATTGTGATCAAAATGCCCAACGGGCGTGTACTATGAATGCTGCTCGGTATCCTGGACGACATCATCCAAGAGTCCGGACCGTTCGCCGGATAGTTACGTTATTTAAGGAAACAGGAAGTGTTCAGCCGCATGTGAAACGTCAACCACGACCTGCAACAAATGATGATGCCCAAGTAGGTGTTTTAGCTGCTGTCGCAGCTAATCCGCACATCAGTAGCAGACAAATTGCGCGAGAATCGGGAATCTCAAAAACGTAGATGTTTCAAGGCATGACAGAATGGCGATTACATCCAACATGATGGATGTCCGGCACGTAGCTCGTGTGTGGTTGAAGCGGTATTGAATAGTATATTTCATGACAGGTGGATTGGTCGTCGAAGCGTACCATGGCCCGCACGTTCACCGGATCTGACGTCCCCGGATTTCTATCTGTGGGTAAAGTTGAAGGATATTTGCTATCGTGATCCACCGACAACGCCTGACAACATGCGTCAGCGCATTGTCAATGTATGTGCGAACATTACGGAAGGCGAGTTACTCGCTGTTGCTAGGAATGTCCTTACACGTATTGCCAAATACATTGAGGTTGACGGACATCATTTTAAGCATTTACTGCATTAATGTGTTATTTACAGGTAATTACGCTGTAACAGCTCGCGTTCTCAGAAATGATAAGTTCACAAAAGTACATGCATCACACTGGAACAACCGAAATAAAATGTTCAAACGTACCTATGTTCTGTATTTTAATTTAAAAACCTACCTGTTACCAACTGTTCGTCTAAAATTGTGAGCCATACGTTTGTGAAAGCGAAAAAAGTGGTTCAACTAAAACATTCATATTTCTTTACGTACTACACAAACATGTAATAAAAAATTGGGGTTCCTATTTTAAACAACGCAGTTGATATCCGTTTGAACTATGGTAGCGCCATCTAGCGGGCCAACCATAGCGCCATCTGGTTTCCTCCTTCAAGCTAGATAAGTTTCGTTCTTTGTAGTTTTTAAGTGTGACGCTTATTTCGTGAGATATTAGGCCTGGTTTTATATATATATATATATATAACAGTGTCGACGCATCACAGCATGGATGCAGTGAGGCCTTGGTAGATTGCAGGAGGGACTTTGCACTATATCTACATACACAAATCAACTAATTCCCGTAAATTGCAGGGAGCGGGCAATGAGCTCTGATGCCACGTTCAGTCACTTGCCAGATATGTTCTATCAGAATCACATCTGGAGAGTTGGAGGGCCAGCATACCAATGGAAACTCTACGCTACGTTCCTTGAACCATCCTATCACACTCCTGGCCTAGTGACATGGCGCATTATCTTATTGCAAAATGCCACTGCCGTCGGGAAACTTGATCGCCATGGAGGGGTGGACGTCGTTTGCAACAGTGTACGATACTCCTTGGCCAGCTTGTCTCCGACCTACAGTACAGGTGTCAAAGAGCTATTCCCTGGAAGACGACGAATTCGCGTCCTCCAGTCGGCATGATGAAGAAGATATCAGGGTTCATCAGGCCATACAACGCTCTGGCACTGTGCTTAAGTCCAGTGTCGATGGTCACATGCCCATTAGGAGTGATCAGTGCACTGTGTGCTCAGACACATTGTACTGTGCCCAGCATTAAATTCTGACGTTGGTACCGCCACAGTTGGCTGCCTGTCCTGTTTTACCAGTCTGCCCAACCTACGACGTCCGACATCTGTAATGAAGTTCCTTCAATACCTTGTTCTAAACATTAACGACCAGTAAAACTACAACACTCTCCTATTCCTTCCAACATCGCTGTTACGTAAAGGAGGTATTTCAAATGAATATTGAAGCGAGACTGACTTTGCTACATATTTTCCACAGTTCTTATAAAGTATCCAGTATCATCATGGGTTTCGCAATTATGGGCAACCAGATTTTTCTTTCAGCTGAGCTAACATTTCATAAGCAATTCCTTCAGTAGATACTCAGGGGAGGAAAACGTCCACTACCAAATCAACATAAAATATGTCTTTGTTATGACGATACCTCTTGCCATAAGTCAAAATTAACACCATCATTATTAATAAAAGTGAATATGAGAAAAATCACTGAATTTTTAATTTATTAACCATTAAAAACACAAGTCAGAATTTAGACAATTTTGAAAAAGGATTATTGTTTGGAGGCCCAGTTACACAAACAGCAGAAGAAGGTCTCACCTTCTTCTTGATGACCGAGGTGCATCCTACGCCAGAAGAAGCAAAGCTACCTTGGCCACCTTGTGAGGTAGCAGCAACGAAGACAGCAGAATCAAGAGTTTGCTTCTCACTGTCAGCCACCTGAAAGGCCACGGCATCTACTTGGACACCGTCTGTTATTCCAGCAGTGTGAATTGCAAAAGCAGCATTTTCATTCTCTGTGTCCACTAATATTACATAAGTTGGAGCTATATCCTCTGTTACAATCTCTTCAGTGAGAGTTTCAGCAACTTGCCGCCCTTCTGTACGGTCAGCAATTATAATTACAGAAGTGGTAGGTTCATCCACTCTGCCACGCTCAAGAATGGCAGCGTCACCTTCTTGGCTGCCTTGTGTAGTGTCACCAATGATCGTTGCATCAACAACTATAATTTCACAGGCAGGACCTTCGTCCTCTGTGTCATGCTTAACGATGCCATTTTCAGCGTATTGTCCACCTTCAGGAGTAGCACCAACTAATGCTACAGAAGCAGAAGCTTGTTCCTCTGCGTCCATCCCTTCATTGGCAGTGTCAGCATCTTGGCTGCCTTCTATAGTGTCGGGAGGTACGATTCCACAAGCATGACTTTTCTCCTCTCTGTCACGCTCAGCTACAGCATTCTCAGCATCTTTTCCACGTTCTGTTTTGTCAGCAATTGATATTCCCCAACCAGGACCTTCCTCCTTTGTATCAGTATCAAGACTGGCAGCGTCACCTTCTTGGCTGCCTTGTGTAGTGTCACCAATGATCGTTGCATCACCAACTATAATTTCACAGGCAGGACCTTCGTCCTCTGTGTCATGCTTAACGATGCCATTTTCAGCGTATTGTCCACCTTCAGGAGTAGCACCAACTAATGCTACAGAAGCAGAAGCTTGTTCCTCTGCGTCCATCCCTTCATTGGCAGTGTCAGCATCTTGGCTGCCTTCTATAGTGTCGGGAGGTACGATTCCACAAGCATGACTTTTCTCCTCTCTGTCACGCTCAGCTACAGCATTCTCAGCATCTTTTCCACGTTCTGTTTTGTCAGCAATTGATATTCCCCAACCAGGACCTTCCTCCTTTGTATCAGTATCAAGACTGGCAGCGTCACCTTCTTGGCTGCCTTGTGTAGTGTCACCAATGATCGTTGCATCACCAACTATAATTTCACAGGCAGGACCTTCGTCCTCTCTGTCATGCTTAACGATGCCATTTTCAGCGTATTGTCCACCTTCAGGAGTAGCACCAACTAATGCTACAGAAGCAGAAGCTTGTTCCTCTGCGTCCATCCCTTCATTGGCAGTGTCAGCATCTTGGCTGCCTTCTATAGTGTCGGGAGGTACGATTCCACAAGCATGACTTTTCTCCTCTCTGTCACGCTCAGCTACAGCATTCTCAGCATCTTTTCCACGTTCTGTTTTGTCAGCAATTGATATTCCCCAACCAGGACCTTCCTCCTTTGTATCAGTATCAAGACTGGCAGCGTCACCTTCTTGGCTGCCTTGTGTAGTGTCACCAATGATCGTTGCATCAACAACTATAATTTCACAGGCAGGACCTTCGTCCTCTCTGTCATGCTTAACGATGCCATTTTCAGCATCTTGTCCACCTTCAGGAGTACCACCAACTAATACTACTGAAGCAGAAGCTTGTTCCTCTGCGTCCATCCCTTCATTGGCAGTGTCAGCATCTTGGCTGTCTTCTATAGTGTCGGGAGGTACGATTCCACAAGCATGACTTTTCTCCTCTCTGTCACGCTCAGCTACAGCATTCTCAGCATCTTTTCCACGTTCTGTTTTGTCAGCAATTGATATTCCCCAACCAGGACCTTCCTCCTTTGTATCAGTATCAAGACTGGCAGCGTCACCTTCTTGGCTGCCTTGTGTAGTGTCACCAATGATCGTTGCATCAACAACTATAATTTCACAGGCAGGACCTTCGTCCTCTCTGTCATGCTTAACGATGCCATTTTCAGCATCTTGTCCACCTTCAGGAGTACCACCAACTAATACTACAGAAGCAGAAGCTTGTTCCTCTGCGTCCATCCCTTCATTGGCAGTGTCAGCATCTTGGCTGCCTTCTATAGTGTCGGGAGGTACGATTCCACAAGCATGACTTTTCTCCTCTCTGTCACGCTCAGCTACAGCATTCTCTGCATCTTGTCCACGTTCTGTTTTGTCAGCAATTGATATTCCCCAACCAGGACCTTCCTCCTTTGTATCAGTATCAAGACTGGCAGCGTCACCTTCTTGGCTGCCTTGTGTAGTGTCACCAATGATCGTTGCATCACCAACTATAATTTCACAGGCAGGACCTTCGTCCTCTCTGTCATGCTTAACGATGCCATTTTCAGCACCTTGTCCACCTTCAGGAGTAGCACCAGCTAATACTACAGAAGCAGAAGCTTGTTCCTCTGCGTCCATCCCTTCATTGGCAGTGTCAGCATCTTGGCTGCCTTCTATAGTGTCGGGAGGTACGATTCCACAAGCATGACTTTTCTCCTCTCTGTCACGCTCAGCTACAGCATTCTCAGCATCTTTTCCACGTTCTGTTTTGTCAGCAATTGATATTCCCCAACCAGGACCTTCCTCCTTTGTATCAGTATCAAGACTGGCAGCGTCACCTTCTTGGCTGCCTTGCGTAGTGTCACCAATGATCGTTGCATCAACAACTATAATTTCACAGGCAGGACCTTCGTCCTCTCTGTCATGCTTAACGATGCCATTTTCAGCATCTTGTCCACCTTCAGGAGTACCACTAACTAATACTACAGAAGCAGAAGCTTGTTCCTCTGCGTCCATCCCTTCATTGGCAGTGTCAGCATCTTGGCTGCCTTCTATAGTGTCGGGAGGTGCGATTCCACAAGCATGACTTTTCTCCTCTCTGTCACGCTCAGCTACAGCATTCTCTGCATCTTGTCCACGTTCTGTTTTGTCAGCAATTGATATTCCCCAACCAGGACCTTCCTCCTTTGTATCAGTATCAAGACTGGCAGCGTCACCTTCTTGGCTGCCTTGTGTAGTGTCACCAATGATCGTTGCATCAACAACTATAATTTCACAGGCAGGACCTTCGTCCTCTCTGTCATGCTTAACGATGCCATTTTCAGCATCTTGTCCACCTTCAGGAGTAGCACCAACTAATGCTACAGAAGCAGAAGCTTGTTCCTCTGCGTCCATCCCTTCATTGGCAGTGTCAGCATCTTGGCTGCCTTCTATAGTGTCGGGAGGTGCGATTCCACAAGCATGACTTTTCTCCTCTCTGTCACGCTCAGCTACAGCATTCTCTGCATCTTGTCCACGTTCTGTTTTGTCAGCAATTGATATTCCCCAACCAGGACCTTCCTCCTTTGTATCAGTATCAAGACTGGCAGCGTCACCTTCTTGGCTGCCTTGTGTAGTGTCACCAATGATCGTTGCATCAACAACTATAATTTCACAGGCAGGACCTTCGTCCTCTCTGTCATGCTTAACGATGCCATTTTCAGCATCTTGTCCACCTTCAGGAGTACCACCAACTAATACTACAGAAGCAGAAGCTTGTTCCTCTGCGTCCATCCCTTCATTGGCAGTGTCAGCATCTTGGCTGCCTTCTATAGTGTCGGGAGGTGCGATTCCACAAGCATGACTTTTCTCCTCTCTGTCACGCTCAGCTACAGCATTCTCTGCATCTTGTCCACGTTCTGTTTTGTCAGCAATTGATATTCCCCAACCAGGACCTTCCTCCTTTGTATCAGTATCAAGACTGGCAGCGTCACCTTCTTGGCTGCCTTGTGTAGTGTCACCAATGATCGTTGCATCAACAACTATAATTTCACAGGCAGGACCTTCGTCCTCTCTGTCATGCTTAACGATGCCATTTTCAGCATCTTGTCCACCTTCAGGAGTACCACCAACTAATACTACAGAAGCAGAAGCTTGTTCCTCTGCGTCCATCCCTTCATTGGCAGTGTCAGCATCTTGGCTGCCTTCTATAGTGTCGGGAGGTGCGATTCCACAAGCATGACTTTTCTCCTCTCTGTCACGCTCAGCTACAGCATTCTCTGCATCTTTTCCACGTTCTGTTTTGTCAGCAATTGATATTCCCCAACCAGGACCTTCCTCCTTTGTATCAGTATCAAGACTGGCAGCGTCACCTTCTTGGCTGCCTTGTGTAGTGTCACCAATGATCGTTGCATCAACAACTATAATTTCACAGGCAGGACCTTCGTCCTCTCTGTCATGCTTAACGATGCCATTTTCAGCATCTTGTCCACCTTCAGGAGTAGCACCAACTAATGCTACAGAAGCAGAAGCTTGTTCCTCTGCGTCCATCCCTTCATTGGCAGTGTCAGCATCTTGGCTGCCTTCTATAGTGTCGGGAGGTGCGATTCCACAAGCATGACTTTTCTCCTCTCTGTCACGCTCAGCTACAGCATTCTCTGCATCTTGTCCACGTTCTGTTTTGTCAGCAATTGATATTCCCCAACCAGGACCTTCCTCCTTTGTATCAGTATCAAGACTGGCAGCGTCACCTTCTTGGCTGCCTTGTGTAGTGTCACCAATGATCGTTGCATCACCAACTATAATTTCACGGGCAGGACCTTCGTCCTCTCTGTCATGCTTAACGATGCCATTTTCAGCATCTTGTCCACCTTCAGGAGTACCACCAACTAATACTACAGAAGCAGAAGCTTGTTCCTCTGCGTCCATCCCTTCATTGGCAGTGTCAGCATCTTGGCTGCCTTCTATAGTGTCGGGAGGTGCGATTCCACAAGCATGACTTTTCTCCTCTCTGTCACGCTCAGCTACAGCATTCTCTGCATCTTGTCCACGTTCTGTTTTGTCAGCAATTGATATTCCCCAACCAGGACCTTCCTCCTTTGTATCAGTATCAAGACTGGCAGCGTCATCATTTTTGCTGCCTTCTGTGTGATCATAAATTAACATTGCACACACAGGCGTTTGTTGCTTCGAGTGACTCACTTGAAAAGCAGTGTCAGCATAATGACCGTCTCCTGTAGCATCAGCAACCAACAATACAGAAGGAGGAGTTTGCTTTTCTTGTATTCCATCGTCTGCAACTTTGTCTTCTTCTGAAGTAACAGCAACGAAGTTTTTACTTGGTGGATGTCGCAGGACGGTACGCAGTTCAGTAGCGTTAAATGCCCTCGCAGCTGCTGCCTTTGATTCCTGTTATCAGAGAAAATACAAAAGATCATTCTAGTAATAGAAAGTGTACTATATGTCTGATAAATTAACATCGAATGACTTAAAATAATTTGTGTTGCGCCAATTACATGAGTCTCCAATATCTATTGAAATTCAGATTATTGTAACAGAACATGGTGTGATTTAGCACCATATACGATAGCATTTAAACAGTTCTTACCTAACTTCACTTCAGAAATTTTAAGTGCACTGTTCCACATGTAGATTTGATGTGTAGGTACTAGCCGTGGAGACTCTCATGTATCTGAAAAAGTGTTAGCGCGTTATAGTTTGTATGTGGAATGACCCAGACGGCAAGGAGATAATCTGGCCACAGGCATAAAGTGCTCATTTTTACAACTAAATGAAAGTTCTCGCCGGCCGCGGTGGCCGTGCGGCTCTAGGCGCTTCAGTGCGGAACCGCGCTGCTGCTACGGTCGCAGATTCGATTCCTGCCTCGGGCATGGATGTGTGTGGTGTCCTTAGGTTGGTTAGGTTTAAGTATTTCTAAGATCTAGGGGACTGATGACCTCAGAAATTAAGTCCCATAGTGCTCAGAGCCATTTGAAAGTTCTCTTTTAAATAACAATCATCTTTATTAGCAGTTGATCTTAGTTACAAGATTCTGAATAACTTTGCCTGATTTTGTGTTCCACAGATTGCTTTGTTTTGTTTGCTGCTGTATCGGTTCTCTCAATTCCTGCATAGCTGCAGCTTGGAAATTCAGATATGATTTAGTGAAAAAGGAAATGTCTCCTGTACTGCCATTGGTTTCCTTGTAATGTCCTAGACTTCTGATACTTAAGAGAAGCGAACTATCACAAAACTGATACTCAAATATCCCTTTGTGCTAGTTGTGTTAAGAGACGTGAATGGACTCATAAGTTGAATAAGCTTAGACTGTATTGAGGATGGACAGCACGACATCGCCTCTCCTGGATCGTGACCGTATCGGTTGGACCACAGACGACCGGAATACCGTGGCTTGGTCAGATGAGCCATGGTTTCAATTGGTAGGAACTGCTGGTAGGGTTCGGATGTGTCGCAGTCCCAATAAAGCTATGGACCCAAGTTGTCAACAAGGCACAGTGCAAGCTGTTGGTGGATTCATATTGGTGTAGGTTGTGTTTCCGTGCAATGAGCTGAAAAGATCATTCACCGGAAATGGCTACTTGGAGACCATTCCAAAAACAACGCTGCGCAGTATAATACGGCTACAATTGTTCGCGATTGCCTTAAAGAACATTTCTGACAGTTCGTGCGAATGATTTGTCCACCAAATTAGCCCGACAAGAAACCCATCGAACATTATGATGCGTGCCCGTCTTGCTTTGGATCGATTTTGCACGTATCGATTGGTCTCGTCTCGAGCCATGGGGCACGGGGGTCTCGGCAACAGCGTGATTTTCATGTGTAAGTCAGGGGAGCGGTAGCGGCGGTTGGGACGTGCTGGCTTCATGAGGCTGGTGACCAAGAGAACGAGCGCGAAGCCGTCGCCGTGGTGACAGTCAGTCGTGGCGAGGACGTGCAGCAGGGCGGGAGCCAGCTGCGGGGGCAGCTGTTCGTTTGTGTGCCAGGGTTTGGCGCCTCGATCAGCTTGAGACGGGCTTAGCGCCTGTGCTTTATTTCCAAAGAACTTTAAAAAGAAAAATGTTGTGAAACATTGTGGCTAGTTATTCATTGCTGTATTAATGTTTAAATCTTGAGGACCCCCGGGTGTCTAAATTTGTTACGATTCTGCCTGTCGCTTTGTACCGCGTTAAGGCACATGGTGGGGCAACTATTTATAGACCTGTTTTTGTTATTGAACCTTGTGATGAGACGTTACAGCTTGTTTAATGGCAAAATGTACACGTTAAGTCTTTTTTTTTTCACGTCGCCTAAAGACAAGTACTAAATTGCTTCCTGTCGAAGTGGCTTGTGTGGGGCCAGTACGATTCCTGTCTGTGGACGAGGCGGCCAAACATTTGTCTGCTAGTACTGTAAGAACGATAGCATTCGGTAAATGTATTGTGTTTAATTGTTGTTGTTGTTGTGGCCTTCAGTCCTGAGATTGGTTTGATGCACCTCTCCAAAAATGGTTCAAATGGCTCTGAGCACTATGCGACTTAACTTCTGAGGTCATCAGTCGCCTAGAACGTAGAACTAATTAAACCTAACTAACCTAAGGACATCACACATATCCATGCCCGAGGCAGGATTCGAACCTGCAACCGAAGCGGTCGCTCGGCTCCAGACTGTAGCGCCTAGAACCGCACGGCCACTCCGGCCGGCTTGCAGCTCTCCATACTACCCTATCCTGTGCAAGCTTTTTCATCAACCAGTACTTACTGCAACCCACATCCTTCTGAATCTACTTAATGTATTCATGTCTCCCTCTACGATTTTTACCCTCCACGCTGCCCTCCAACGCTAAATTTGTGATCCCTTGATGCCTCAGAACGTGTCCTACCGACCGGTCCCTTCTTCTTGTCAAGTTGTGCCACAAAAGCAAAACGAGTGTAATGGAATGTAGTCGAATTAAGTCGGGTGATGCTGAGGGAATTAGATTAGGAAATGAGACACTTAAAGTAGTAAAGGAGTTTTGCTATTTGGGGAGCAAAATAACTGATGATGGTCGAAGTAGAGAGGATATAAAATGTAGACTGGCAATGGCAAAGAAAGCGTTTCTGAAGAAGAGAAATTTGTTAACATCGAGTATAGATTTAAGTGTCAGGAAGTCGTTTCTGAAAGTATTTGTATGGAGTGTAGCCATGTATGGAAGTGATACATGGACGATAAATACTTTGGACAAGAAGAGAATAGAAGCTTTCGAAAAGTGGTGCTACAGAAGAATGCTGAAGATTAGATGGGTAGATCACATAACTAATGAGGAGGTATTGGATTGTGTTTCATAGTTTAACGTGATTTAGCATTCTACTTAATCTTGAATGTTGCCAATCACGCACGCTATCCTACCTTGTTATTAAGTAGCAGAGCTAGTGCTCTTATGACGGCATTATTACAATAGCTCTTTGTCTAAGATGCACCGCTAGACTCCTTGGCAAATGACGGATATTCATTGTGGTTAGATTTTTAGACAACATTGTTATATGGACATTAACAGCGATTAATTTACTTATAATCAATTATTCAAAATGACAGTCACAATCACATTATTTTTTCTGCCGCCAACCGGTTTCAACCCGCAATGGGGTCATCTTCAGGGCAGTTTACGCCATTTGGTCGCTCGCTGGAATCGTCACCCTGCCTGTGCACGGTTGGTAACTTGTTGATGGCCCAGCATTGAAATCTGTAGCGATTTGCGGAAGGTTTGCACTTCTGTCATGTTGAACGATTCTTTCCAGTCGTCGTTCGTCCCATTCTTGCAGAGTCTTTTTCCGGCCGCAGGGATGTCGGAGATTTGAAGTTTTATCGGATTCCTGATATTCACTGCACACTAGTGAAATGGTCGAACGGAAAAAGCCGCACTTCATCGCTACCTCGGAGATGCTGTGTCCCATCGCTCGTGCGCCGACTAGTTAGCAACCGTGCACAGGCTAGGGGACGACTCCAGCGAGCGACCAAATGGTGTAAATAGCCCTGAAGATGACCCCATCGCGGGTTGAAACCGGTTGGCGGCAAAATAAATAATGCGATTGTGACTGTCATTTTGAAATACTTTGGTTAGGTTGGTACTATCAAATCTGTTTAAAAAATTGATATATTAACCTGTACCTTATATCATTGTCTACGGATATGGCCGTGCTGGATTCAAACGTAAATCCAATAGTTAGCCTCTTATTGTTTCGCAAGAATAGTAGGCGAGCTCGGACAAAGTTGTCACAGGTTAAAAATTAAGCTTTAATATTTAGATTTCGGTGTGCTCGCTCTGTTCAATATTAAATTTTAAATTTTCTAAAGTCGTTCTTTTTTTTGCAATTACATTTTGATGGTCTTGTTCTGTTTATGCATGTACTTGAACACTGAAGAGTCAAAGAAACTGGTACACCTGCCTAATAACGTGTAGGGCCCCACGAGTACCCAGAAGTGCCAAACACGACGTGACATGGACTCGACTAATGTTTGAAGTACTGCTGGAGGGATTTGTCACCTTGAATCCTGCATGGCGTCCAAAAATCTGTAAGAGTACGAGCAGGTGCAGATCTCTTCTGAATAGCACCTTGCAATGCCTCCCAGATATGTTCAATAATGTTCGTGTCTGGGAGTCTAGTGGCCAGCAGAAGTGTCTAAAATCAGAAAAGTGTTCCTGGAGCCACTCTGTAGCAATTCTGGACGTGTGGAGTGTCGCATTGTCCTGCTGAAATTGCCCAAGACCACGTACTTAAGTAGATGCTGGTGATAAGACAGGATGCTTACATACGCGTCACCTGTCAGAGTCGTACCTAGACCTATCGGGGGGCCCATATCACTCCAGCTGCACACGCCGTACGCCGTTACAGAGCCTCCACGGGCAGGGTCCATGGATTCATGGGGTTGTCTCCATACCAGTACACGCCCATCGGCTCGATATACGAGACTCGTCCGACCAGGTAACATGTTTCCAATCACCAACAGTCCAATGTCGGTGTTGATGGGCACAGGCGAGGTGCAAAGCTTTGTGTCGTCCAGTCATCTGGGGTACACGAGTGTGCCTTCGGCTCCGAATGCCCATTTCGATGATACTTGTTGATGGCCCAATATTGTAATCTGCATCAATTTGCGGAAGGTTTGCACTTCTGTCAAGTTGAACGATTCTTTTCAGTCGTTGTTCGTCCCTTTCTTGCAGAGTCTTTTTCCGGCCGCAGGAATGTCGGAGATTTGAAGTTTTATCGGATTCCTGATATTCACTGTACACTCGCGAAATGGTCGTACGGAAAAAGCCCCACTTCATCGCTACCTCGGAGATGCTGTGTCCTATCGCCCGTGCGCCGACTATAACACCACGTTCAAACTCTCTCACGTCTTGATAACCTGCCATTGTAGCAGCAGTAAGCGATCTAACAACTGCGCCAGACACTTGTTGCCTTTTATAGGCGTTGCCGACCGCAGCGCCGTATCCTGCCTATTTACATATCTCTGTGTTTGAATACTCATGCCTATACAAGTGCTTCAGTGTATATTAGTGTGCTTGCTCTGTCCTCTCTGAATTCGTTCCTGAGGACGTGGAGCAAGCATTTTCTTTTTTTATATTGACTGTTTTAAGTTTTTTAATTTTAAATTTGGAATGTAAATTTTAAATTTTAATTTAAATAATTAGCTAAACACTAAGTATTGTGCGGCTAGCGCACTGTGTTGGTGGAAGATATTTTCCTTAAATATTGTGGCCAAATGCTAATATATTTGCATGAACTACAAATAAAAAAATTATTTTGACAAAACATCCTGCCGCTTCCAATCCAGGAACCTTGTTTCCTATATGAGCAGTTTGTAATATTAGTAATTTTCGTCTCACAAACATTAATATACGCTCAATAGTAAACGCCTGATGGTCTACAGTTATCGAAAAATTGTAAAGTAAAAGAAATGAACCATTGCATGGTAGTGACAGAATCAATTATTCTTATCTTTGTCGTTCTTGTGCGGTGCCTGTAAATCTCTATGTAAATGTATCGATTTATGATATAAAAAAGAATCCTGTTGTTTCAAGACAAATGAGGCATTGGGCGCCTCATCTTTTACTGTTTGTATTCCATGAAAGGCGGACGCGGACTTGCTGCGTTCGGTATCGGTATTTTATATTTTATGTGAAAATATTCAGTCAATATGCTAATTGTTATTTTTACAATCATAAAACATGTAGTTTCTTGTAATTGATTACGAACAGACAGCATCAAGAGGACATTTTGACTGTTATGTATAAAGTATTTAATCACAATGGTCATCTATTGTAATTTAATATGAATAGGTACGTAGCATTAAAAACGTGTGTTAAAGATAAGTGTACTTATTTTAGTAAATTAACCTTGATGATTTCCATCTCCTCATTTACTTGAATGTTAATTATTTTGTGTTAGTTCATCACCATAAATTACGATCACGCTGATGGGCCGAACGCAGCATGAGGCAGAAGGAACATTATCGTTTTCCTATTATTTCTGAATCAGCTCCTTTTTTTTAATTGTGTAGTGTTGCATTTCCTTTAAAATCAATAAATCTTCTTTTCCCTTAATGTTGTTCCGGGTATGACTACATCGCGACTATAAAAATGCACAGAAATGATAATGTTTCTTCGGAACGATCTCAAATAAATCAGTCTGCTCCTCTTTTTCAAAATAATCCAACCACGTATTTAATGCTCAACGTATGTTATTATAATAGTGTAATTAATCCCTGATTCTGTTGCCAAGTGGCCCACCAAAATATTCACTTTTTCGACATTTTTCAAAAAATAGAAAATAACAATTCTTTTTCTTTTCGCCCCCATCCCCCCCGCCTCCCAAAGATCACCCTACAAGTTCAAAGGTCAATTTCCTTTCGCCTTGCGGAAGGGGATTCCAAATGGAGGCGCACAGCGTGATTCTTTTATTTGTTCTTTTTTTTTTTTTTTTTTTTTTTTTTTTTTTTTTTTTTTTTTTTTTTTTACATATGCAAGCGTGGCACTTCGCATTTGGAGAATTTAATTAAGGTGCTTTTCAATTGTTAAATTGTTTCATTGTGGCGGATTTCTATTTAGAGCCGACTGTAAAACTGTATTGTGGTTGTAGTGTTCTCCAACATGGGAGCTAGAAGTGTCCTCGGGGTAAATTACCTGAGGAAGGAACAGCTTCAATATGACTCACGGGGAGTCCGACCAAGGCAGTGTCGACGAACTGTGTCTATCCTTGTAGGGCGCCTTAGAAAAGCTGGTTGATGTCACGGGCCAATCTGTTGATGAGGTAAGTACCTCCAGTGCGTCATGCTTCACTGAGTTGGGCGTAGTCCGTGACGGGGTAGATTTGTTGGAAGGTACTACGCCGACTGAGGCCAAGATGTTGAGGTTGCACACTCTGATGGATCATGTAGTGAAAAGAATGAATGACCAATTGTTAGAAGTCGATCATACAAGTGCATCCTCTGTACAGGCCCCGCAAGAGGAGATTATTTTGGTACAGAGGCTCCTCGCCTTCCTGAAGTGGCAGGATGATAGCGAGGTGGAGGAAGACCGAAACCATACTATTGGGCAAATTTCTGGAAAGCGAGTAGATTGTACTAGTCAGTTCGCAAAGCTTCCCAGCCTGTTTTTGCCTATTATTCAGTGCGTCAGGGATCTTTCAGTTGATATGTATTGTTCAGAAATATTAAAAAAGATTATTGTGGCTCACCGTTGAAATGGAAGAACAGAAGACCTATTTGAAGTTTCTGGCACTGTGATTTTTCGTGCAATTTATCCACTAACACAGGTGCGTTTAAGCCGTTTGACAGCCAAAGTACTAGAGGTAGAAGGGGGTTTAGCGGCTCTCCACGAGATAATTCTGTAGCAGTGTCTCGCCTGACGTCGGAGAAAGGACTTTTCTGATCAGTTTTTTTATAGGATGGAAGCCACTGATGAAGCATTGGCAGAGTATGTCGAGAGGGTGCGGGTAGCCCAGATCGCACTGTCTCTTGACGCCTCTGAAATCGACGCCGTCCACTACATTTTGGAAGGGATGTGTCCATCTGATTGTTCGCGTTCGTCTTTGGCGAGAAACCTACATCGTATTCCGAGCTGGATAAAATGGTTGTTAGCATTGACAACATCAAATATTGTGACAAACAGCGTGGGGTGGCGTCGGGGTCTAGCCGGCACAGGGAATTATTGTGGCAACCTGACACCGAACCTAAGGGGCCTGAAGTAAAGCCGCGGTATTGTTTCAGGTGCTGGAGTACTGAACACGTTGTATGACAGTGTCGACTACCGCGTGAAGGGGACGCAAATTTACGACGCCAACCACTGCTGACAAGGGACCACGCCAGCAGCATGGGTGTCGTAAGGCGTGTGCTGTCAGGTGACCTCATTATGCGCCAGTGCGGGTACGGAGCCAGTGTATGTCTAGCTAGGTTCCGGAAGCAGTTTCTCTTTATTTGATTTTGATTGGTTTGAGGTTTATAAACATCTGGTGGTGTTCATCAGTAAACACTTCCGGGCTAAGTTGCCGTGGTCGATCTGTAGAACTTCTTCTCCCTGACGTTTCGTTCTCAACTACGGAGAACATCTTCCGAGGTGAGTCGACGACTGGCTGCTAGGAGCTGGGGCTGATGAAGACGCCGGCCGTGAAAGCCTACATGGAATGATCTGGTGGAGTGGTCCCAGTTACAACCAGGAAGTGAGGGAGGTTGTACAGCCACTGGGGGCGCTCCTGAGATCACTGGGCAAATCCGAATCAAACTCGGTATTGGGAATTTTACGTGGCCTGTCAACTTGTGTGTGGTGAAAGGCTTGGTGGTGAAGTTATTGTTAGGATATGATTTCCTAGGCTGTACCTAGTGTGTATTAGACTACTGGAAGGGCGAGTTGTTCTTCAAGTTCAACCCTGAAGCAAGGTTTAAGTTGAGTAAGCCTCTTACATCTACTAGTGTTTGTGATGTTAGGAAGAGGAAGATGAGTTTGGGGTAGGAAATTTGCCGGCAGATGGAAGGAAGCGAAAATGGTTCAAATGGTTCTGAGGTCATCAGTCCCCTAGAAGTTAGAACTACTAATCTAAGGACTTCACACACATCCACGCCCGAGGCAGGATTCGAACCTGCGACCGTAGCGGTCGCGCGGTTCCGGACTGAAGCGCCTAGAACGGCTCGGTCACAATGGCCGGCTCGAAGGGAGCGCTCGTTGAAATTGTAGCTTCGATTTCCCGAGATGTAGATGGATATGACCAACAAAATAAGAGTACAAGACTAATGCAACTTATCAGATCCCTGTCAGGCAGGCCCCCAACGGCTTTCGCCACACAAAATGCGTGACGTGCGTAATATCGTAGCACAGCTCTGGTGTCGTTAGACTGTCGGTGTCTCCGTACGCCTCGCCCACATTTTTGGTCCCTAAACCCAATATGGGTGGGTGCCGCCCAATAGTAGACGCAATAGTAGATTATCGGCCACTTAACCGGAAGGTAGCCCTGGAATCGGTTCCACTACCTGACTTACACATCTGATCTACATGGTTTTCGGGGACACGAATTATCTGTTTCGGATCTTAACCAGGTGTGTTATCAGGAGCCTTAGCTAAGGAATCTAAAGCTCTCACCGCCTCCTGTAAGGATTATGATTTCTAGGAATTCAGCCGGGTGCCTTTTGGGGGTTAGCCACCGTAGCGGCGGTTCTCTCGCACTTCTTAGATAATGTGCTTGGAGATTTTAAGTTAAAGTGTGTATACCGATATTTGGATGATGATGTGGTGTACAGTGCCAGTTTAGATGAACGTTCAAGGCACCTAGAGCAGGTCTTGGTTCCGCTAAGGGAGGCGGGGCTCACAGCAAAACCAAGTAACGCCATTCTCGCTAGACAAGAGACTTTCTTCTTGGGCCACGTTGTGTCTGCGGCGTGGGTTAAGATAGACCATTCACGTACTAATACTCCTTACAATTTCCCTGTTCCTCGCAACAAGGGCGTCACACCATTTGTAGTGATGACGAATTTTTGTTTCCAACTTTGCTGGTATAGCGGCAACCCTCAAAGAGTTAAGGCGCAAAGGGACAAAAATTTGTCTGGGACAAAAGTCAACAAGGGGCGTTCGCAGGGCTGAAGAGGGCCTTTAGCATTGCTCCCGTACGAGGGGCGCGTACACTGTTTAGACGGATGCGTCCTATTCCAGTACTGCGGCCGCTCTTTTGCAAGAGCAAGCGAGGGTGGAGACCATTAACTAACGCATCGTGTTCCGTAACTGATCCTGAGACGTCGAACACTGTATACGAGCTTGAGGCACTCGCGGTTCTCTTCGCACTTGAACGATTTCAGTTTTATCTCGAACGTCGGAGATTCCGGCTTGAAACGAGTAATCAAGCGTTAAGATAGGATTTGGCATGATCGTGCAAGACCGGGAGGGTAGCGCGTTGGGCGGTAAAGATTTCCGCGTTCCAGTTTGACGCTGTACGTGTCCGGGGAAGTGAGAATCAGGTGGCCGATACTCTCAGCCGAATGATTTCGCAGGAGCAACAATCGGAGCCACGTGAGGAATGCGAAGCTACAGCTCCGCAGGCACTTCTGAATCGCGTCAGTTAGGGAGTGACGTCCGGCCCATGGATATCCTAACGAGCGTGGGGTGCTTTCTTTTCAAACCCGCAATGATGGGAAACTCAAGATCTGTTTACATCGGGCCTCAGTCCCAGCCATGCTCGCGTATTTTCGTCGGCTGGTGTGTGGTGGCCACTTGGGTGTACACAAGACACATAAAAAGACTGAAGGACAACAGACCTGGAAGGATATGAAACGTGACATCCGTAGTCTGGTGGAGAGCTGCTGGGATTGTAATATGGAGACACATGAGACCATTCCACGGTATGGTAGCTTGCAATCCACACGGATATTCAGACCGCTTGATAAAATTTTCGTCAATTTTTTGGGCCCTCTCCCGCGCACCAAGGATGGCAACCGTTATGTGTTCGTGGCTGTGGACACACCACGTTCGTGGTTACCTAGCCGAGACGTGAAGGCGACTAAGGCCATTCAATATCTGTCTTATATTTTCCAACTTTGGGTTACCTAAAGAATTGGTTAGCGGTAACACCCTGGCTTTCACATCCCGCATCTTCAGAAACCTCTGTTTTCGTATTATCCCCAGCCACCATATGCTAAGCTGATCAATATGAGTTTGAAAGCTGTTCTGATTATCTAACATTCTAGCTTGCATAGGAAGTGGGACAAATCTCTGGCTTGGCTCAACCAAGCATTCAACAGACCGTCAAGACTTTTTTTTTTTTTTTTTTTTTTTTTTTGCAAGTCATCTAATCATACATATTTGGTATGATGTAGACAGCATTCGGTAATTATTTTGTGTTCCATGTTTAATGTGATTTAGCGTTCCGCTTAATTTTGACTGTTGCCGATCACGCACACCGTCCTACCTTGTTATTAAGTAATGTAGCTAGTGTCCTTATGCCCCGTTATTTCAATAGCTGTTTGTCTAAGGCGCGCCGCTTAACTTCTCGGCAAATAACGAATATTTAATGTGGTTAGGTTGTTAATAACAAGTGTCTGGTGAAAATTTTGGTATATTAGTTTAAAATATTAACTCGTCCCGAACAGGCCATGAAAGCCCAACGGAACCGACCGGCCGCCGTGTCATCCTCATCCATAGGCGTCACTGGATGCGGACAGGGAGGCGCATGTGGACAGCACGCCGCTCTCCTGGCCGTATGTCAGTTTCTGAGACCGGAGCCGCTACTTCTCAGTCAAGTAGCTCCTCAGTTTGCCTCAGAAGGGCTGAGTGCACCCCTGCTGCCAACAGCGTTCAGCGGACCGGATGGTCACCCATCCATGTGCTAGGCCAGCCCGACAGCGCTTAACATTGGTGATCTGAGGGGAACCGGTGTTACCACTGCGGAAAGGCCGTTGGCTTTGGTATATTAACCTGTACCTTAAATCATTGTCTGCGGCTACGGCCGTGCTGGTTTAAAGTGAAAATCAGGTAGTTTTCCTATTATTGTTTATCAAGATTATTGGGCGATGTCGGCCGTAGTTTTCACACGTTGAAAATTAAGCTTTAATACTGTGCTTGCTCTGTTCAATAGTAAATTTTAAATCTTCTGAAGTCATTCTTGAGTTCCTAATTTATTATGCAAGAGGCATAATTTTTATAATTGTTTTGCTGACATCATTTCGATTTTTCTTGTATTTGTATTTCGATATGCTTGTTCTGTTTAATATTAAATTTTAAATTTGCTGAAGTAATTCTTGAAAACCTGATTAAAACAATAGTTTAATACTGTAAGAAGCTTAATTCTTATAGTTGCATTCTGCTGGTCTTATTATGTTAAATCTTATACTAGTATTTTGGTGTGCTTTCTCTGTTCTTATTAAATTTAAATTTTCTGAAGTCCTTCTTGAGGATCAGGAGCAAGCAGCAATTTAATTCAGCAACAGGCTTAATTTTTAATATTGCCTGTTTTATTTTTTTTACCTTAAATTTGGAACCCAAATTTTAAATTTTCATTTCAAGAATTAGCTGAACGCTTACGTGTCACATGGCTAGCGGCGACTGTTGGCAGAAGATATTTTTTTTAAACATTGTGTCCAAGTGCTAATACAGTTGCATATCTTGAAAATCAAAAAAGGTTTTGTCAGAACATTCTGCCGCTTCCAATCCAGGGACCCTCTTTCCTAACTTGACCGGCCCTACGGTCAGTATCCGTTCGCCTCGCGGAAGGGGATTTCACATTTATGGGCCATAATCGAGAAGTCATTGCACAAAATAAAGTACCCGTAACAGTTTCGCAGCTATGCACAGCTATAGAGACAGCGTAGCTCAGTATTTCTGCAGCGGACTTCAAACGAGTAGTTGAGTCCGTGTCACATCGCGCTGCTGGACTAGACCGGGCGAAAGGAGGAGCGACACGATGTTAGGAGACATCCCGTGATTTGTCTTTGGACAACGGCGGTGCAATGGTGATCTGAACTTCATGATGGCTAGTACGATTAACGAAACCTTTGCACCAAATTACAACGTTTATTGTGCACGTCCCACTGGAAAGGATCTCCTCGGAGGGACAGAGAGAGAGGGATAGGGAAATGTGAAGGGAGTGAAGTTTCCTTGTGCATGGTGGCTGGGAGGGACCAGATTCATTCCATGTTGACAATCCTCAAAGTATGCAACAACTGGAAATAAAAGTATATCGTTACTGTAGTGTGGCCCGTAGTAGTGTGGAGAAGAACATTCATTGCTTTCCAGCGCTGTCCAGGGCATGACGTACTGGGGTAGGCTAATTATGATTGGTAGCTGCGGATTATCTGAGAAGGACGCGCAGAACGGTTCAAGTCCTCGCCATTTTCCCACAACACCCGCATTACGATATCCTTTAGAGCACGGGATTCCAGATTGTGGTGTTATGCTTACCACTGGTAGAAGGCAATTACATTAAGGTGGTACGTGAACAGCAAAAAACTTACAGAGATAAGCAAAATTATTCCTTTAACGTTACATTATTTTTAAATTGAGAAAACTCATAGATAAACGTAACAATTGTACAATGTTACAGATTAACCGCAGGGCTGTACGCAAGACACGGGAGTGCCGGATAGTATTCTCCCCATCCCTGTCTTCATTAGTCGTCGCTGCCTTGCCCAGTAATAGTTCTTCTGTTTTGACGTTGGCGATATTTTGACCGGGTCCTGTCGATGATTAATCGAAAGGTTTCGTGTTGCTTAGAAACTGCTGCCAACTTACGCAGTGTACCAGTGTGCAGTTTGTTCCTGGAACCGGAGCGTGCGTGTTACAACGAGCTGATACTTGACTACTATAATTGTCACTATAGCCGACATATTCCTCTCGAGAGAATCAGCAACTGTATTTACGTTTAAAATAATTTTCATTTATTATTCAGTCTCAGTTGCACGTTTTTAATTACGCAACGTGTTTCGATCACTTTGGAATATCTTCAGATCTAAGCAGTTACGTCGGCAACCCGTCTTCTCTATTCAGAATCTCGGGTCTAGTGAAGCAGGGGATACAACCCGTCAGCTTTGAACAATGACGTCAGAAATGGCCAGAGAGCATTTATTACACAGACGAAAGAGCTGACAAGCCTGTTCAGGAACAAAGGAATACGAGAGACGAAAAATATAGTTGACATATATCAATGCAAATAGTATTTTCACGATAAGAGATCGCGTGTTTGTATCCTATTATTTCTTTGGAAAAAGAAGGGGAAAAAATGGATGGAAATATTGGTAGCATAGAACACCTCACGTCACATATATATGGGTTGTATCTCGAACCTCATTCGAATCGTATTGGTTAACTGAGCACGCGATACAAGTTTAGCGTATGTCGATTTCTTCGTTTTCGTTAGCATTAATACCCTGTTATTCGGTTGAACTATATCGCTCAACTGAAGCACGAGATACAAATTTTACATGTCTTGTTTCTTTCGTTTCCGCTACCACTTATAATCTGTCCTTACGTAGATAGTAGTACTACCTATGGCAGAAGGAGCTACGTGTATAATACTTGTATCCCACACTTCAGTTGACCTATGTATATGTACACTGTTAACGAAGACGTGGAAATGGACGTACATCACATTTGCAACCTGTACCTCGCTTGAACTACACAAAGAGGCACTAAGACGACAGATATACAATTTGTATCCCGTACTTCACTATGAGGTACAGTTTTTTTTCGCCTTCGATGCTAACAGTATCGACTGAAAGTTATAGTTTTCATCACAGCAGTGACAATAGTAACCCATTCTTTAGTTGAGCTATATAGCTATGCTCAACGTTTGTATCCTGCTCTCCAGTTGGCACATATAGGTAAATCTCATCAGTGTTACATATGTCGTTATTTTCGAATAGGTAATGTCAGTGTAAAGGTCAACTGAAGGACGGGATGCAAATTTTAGTTGTGGCGGGCTTTTCGCATTTAATATTGCAAGTGCAGATTCGTAAAAAATCGTACTGATACTAGTGCTGGGAAACGAAAGAAGAGCGACAACTGCGAAATTTCTATTACGCAGTGGAATACACGAAAACATACGTAATGGTGTAATACAACAATGAAATGCGTCAGAATAGTCAAATGCAGTAAAAGAAAAAAATGTAAAACTGAACTTACAACACAGGAACTTCTTAAAAGAACCGAAGCTCGCCTAGAAAGACATCAACAAAAATCACATACCCACATACACAACAAAAAAAAAATTACGAAAACACTCACAGACACACACACACACACACACACACACACACACACACACACACACACACGCGCAGACACACACACATTCATCCCCCGACCCCCCATCCTAATGTGAAATTAGCTAACATTATTTCGGATGGTACATTCGCCCAACACGTTTAACAAAACATTTAAATGGAATATTCGTCCAAGTGACTTTGAAGTGTGGAAATCGGGCGTTTCCCCTTCCCTACAAGACGTTTCACAGCTGACCAATAACCCTCTATGCTATTTGCGCAAGCCCCTGTGGTTAATGATCTGAACTCAATATTGTGACCAACTACGAGATGCTGATAACCACTTTCCCCTAAATCCCTATACGAAGAAAAACCATCTGAAATTATAATGGAACCCTCTGCAACGTGATCTTCAATTAAGCTGACCAAAACTTCCTTCCTTCGACTGAGTACTACTTTAAACACTACATCGTCACATTCTTGACCTGAAACTACAGACTCCCAAACATATAATCCCACCGGAGGTTGCCCCCTTGTTGTACTTCCTTTTGCCAACAAACTTCCCTACAAAAAGTGTACCAATCCACAACTGTACGCTTACTCACACGACATTCATGGACCCACAGCCACACAGGATACCTCAAACACCAACAGTACGTGTTTTTCATAATGTCTCTTCAGGCGAGCTTAGATTTTTCGAACCACATCCCTCGTCTAATGTATTGCCATAGCCGATCTTTGATGCAGCGCCATACGAATAAGTCCTGAGTATGGCGCATGTACACTTGTGGGCGCATTTATTCGCCGCACTCACGACATCGAACATACTCGGCAACGAGACCACACATTTGTGATAAACAAATTGTGCTCAGTATGTCTACGCCCATAGCCTCTCTCAAATCATGCACGTTCAACGGAACAGATAAAGCCATACCTACAAACGAAAATGAGATACTAAAAATTGTCCTAAAATAAGAAACTAATAGACCAAATCACCTCAAAATCACTAAGAATGAAATTAAGTACCGAATGAATTGCATATAACCAATTATTTAAATAAACGCACACGAAGAATATTTTGAGCAATATGTAGCGATCTCTTTGAAAATCGCATTCAATTATTTTAATATGCAAAGATAGCGCTTGTCCGGAACACAGAACTGTTTTATTATCTACGGCTGAAAGTGAAGACATTATTATCTATGAGTAATGTATGACCTCATTGGTCAAAGCCGACGGGTTGTATCCCCTGCTTCACTAGACCCAGAATCTCATACCAGCGTAAACAGTGCTGACGTTACGCAGCGCATATAGTACACTGCTATAAGTTTCGAAATAGACAAGTTCGGTTGCCAACACAACTACTTACCTATGAAGATCCATAGTTATATAAACAAGTCACGTAATTAAAAATGAGAAGAAAGAACGGAGAATAAATGAGAATTGTTTTACTATAATTGTGACGTGAAACTAAAGTTGACTGTGTCAACGTCATGATAGTGTTTTAAGTTAACCATGAAGAGATTTTTAAGACAGAAGTATCCTACGTCCAAGGATGCATTTAAGTAACTTAAACCAATACCTAGACGTAAGTGTGATAATACCTACTGTAAAAGTTTCATAAACGCTTTAAATGTCATTCCTCTCTTACTCATTGAATATTTGTGTCGAAAATCACTTGATTTAATTTCACATTATTTGGTGCAAATAAGTGCCACATGTGAACATGAAAGAATCTTTAAATAAGTGCTTCTACGAAATAATATAACGTATCTGTCACATTTCTACCATACATAGCAGTCGAACGACACGAAGGAAAAACCGTATCTGTGTCCTCAGCACTGAGTAAAATGACGAAAATTACCCCCCCCCCCCCCCCCCTCACCATTGCAGCAGTCGTCACTCAAACATCCGCACCCATCACCTTCTCCCACTACAGGGTTGGTTCCAAACTGAACAAGAAATAGTGGTACTCCCAAATATTTAAAAAATGTCAAGTGTTGCACGGTGAAAAAGTCTGGGATCTAGGGCAGTTGATAAAATATCGATTTATCGGCGACATTTTACCCCAACATATATCAATATATCGAAATAAAATCGGCAATATCGAGTGCTGATACCTGAGGGAGTGAATCCAAGCCAATGGACTGGATAACACAACAAATAAAGAAAGAATAAAAAGTTGGAATTTGCATATATACGAACACAAAACTACTACAATAAGAAATCAATATCCATACAAGCAAAGACTAAACATTATAATTCGGTTATTAGGACACAAGCAACATATGGATCAGAGTGCCTAACATTGAATAAGAAAGGCGAATTAAGAGAACTAGAAAAAAGAGAGAGAGAAATATTAAGAAAAATTCTAGGTCCTGAGAAAAACAAGGAAAATAGGTGGATTAAAAGGAGAAAAGAAGACCTATACAAAACTACAGAAAAGATCACAGATACAATGAGGAAGAGACGGCTAAAATTTTATGGACATTTAAAAAGAATGGAAGAAACACGTATTACAAAGAAAATTTTTAATTACGTTAGTAAGCTGAAAAAAACTGTAGGATGGATAGAAGCAGTAAAGAAAGACGTCAACAAAATAGGTGTTACAGAAGAAATACTACGTGACAGGAATAACTTTAGGCTACTTATAGAAAACGCAAACTATGAAGAAGAAGCGCCAAAAACCTCGACCCAAGAGAGTGTGGACAGATGAGCAGAGACGAGCAGTTGGCGAGAAAATGAAGAAGTACTGGGAAGAACGGAAGAAAAAGAAACACCATAAGTCTTAAGTTGTATGCGGTCCATAGCTGGCTAAATTCATAAATAAAAGTATATATATATATATATATATATATATATATATATATATATATACTCCTGGAAATTGAAATAAGAACACCGTGAATTCATTGTTCCAGGAAGGGGAAACTTTATTGACACATTCCTGGGGTCAGATACATCACATGATCACACTGACAGAACCACAGGCACATAGACACAGGCAACAGAGCATGCACAATGTCGGCACTAGTACAGTGTATATCCACCTTTCGCAGCAATGCAGGCTGCTATTCTCCCATGGAGACGATCGTAGAGATGCTGGATGTAGTCCTGTGGAACGGCTTGCCATGCCATTTCCACCTGGCGCCTCAGTTGGACCAGCGTTCGTGCTGGACGTGCAGACCGCGTGAGACGACGCTTCATCCAGTCCCAAACATGCTCAATGGGGGACAGATCCGGAGATCTTGCTGGCCAGGGTAGATGACTTACACCTTCTAGAGCACGTTGGGTGGCACGGGATACATGCAGACGTGCATTGTCCTGTTGGAACAGAAAGGTCCCTTGCCGGTCTAGGAATGGTAGAACGATGGGTTCGATGACGGTTTGGATGTACCGTGCACTATTCAGTGTCCCCTCGACGATCACCAGTGGTGTACGGCCAGTGTAGGAGATCGCTCCCCACACCATGATGCCGGGTGTTGGCCCTGTGTGCCTCGGTCGTATGCAGTCCTGATTGTGGCGCTCACCTGCACGGCGCCAAACACTCATACGACCATCATTGGCACCAAGGCAGAAGCGACTCTCATCACTGAAGACGACACGTCTCCATTCGTCCCTCCATTCACGCCTGTCGCGACACCATTGGAGGCGGGCTGCACGATGTTGGGGCGTGAGCGGAAGACGGCCTAACGATGTGCGGGACCGTAGCCCAGCTTCATGGAGACGGTTGCGAATGGTCCTCGCCGATACCCCAGGAGCAACAGTGTCCCTAATTTGCTGGGAAGTGGCGGTGCGGTCCCCTACGGCACTGCGTAGGAACCTACGGTCTTGGCGTGCATCCGTGCGTCGCTGCAGTCCGGTCCCAGGTCGACGGGCACGTGCACCTTCCGCCGACCACTGGCGACAACATCGATGTACTGTGGAGACCTCACGCTCCACGTGTTGAGCAATTCGGCGGTACGTCCACCCGGCCTCTCGCATGCCCACTATACGCCCTCGCTCAAAGTCCGTCAACTGCGCATACGGTTCACGTTCACGCTGTCGCGGCATGCTACCAGTGTTAAAGACTGCGATGGAGCTCCGTATGCCACGGCAAACTGGCTGACACTGACGGCGGCGGTGCACAAATGCTGCGCAGCTAGCGCCATTCGACGGCCAACACCGCGGTTCCTGGTGTGTCCGCTGTGCCATGCGTGTGATCATTGCTTGTACAGCCCTCTCGCAGTGTCCGGAGCAAGTATGGTGGGTCTGACACACCGGTGTCAATGTGTTCTTTTTTCCATTTCCAGGAGAGTATATATATATATATATATATATATATATATATATATATATATATATATATATATATATATATATATATTTTAATTTCCGGAAAATATTTAAGTTCTTCTGAAATTATAGTAGAACATAGTCTTACTTTCACTGTATGAAGGAGCCTTACTACTTTTAGAGCTTTCGTAACGTCCAATATTTCTGTTTGACTGTGTGACACTGTGTGTATGTTGCACAAAACAACACCGATTGCTCTGGAGGGTGGCGGTGCGAATGTAGTAGAAGTAGTAGTAGTAGCAGTAGCTTTATTCATCCGTTGATCTCTTTTTACAAGAATCTAGGACATCTCAAAGTACTTACAAATTTAGACTAATTTAAAATAACCTAATTCGTATACACATATATTTACAGACTTCTGGTTAGACATAATCATTAGATTTACTCCTGGTATGCTATACTTTTCTTACAAAAAAGATTGTTATATAATGTAATGCCACACTGTTCACTCATATCTCACTATCAGTCACTGCACACACTATATACACATTGTTTCATAACACTTCAAGCACTACACACACATACACACACACACACACACACAAACACACATATGGTGATCTCTGGGCCATTTTCTGTGCCACAATTTGCTATCCTGAAAAACTGAGTCAGCAGCCCTCCATAATGAGTGAGATGTTGAGCTCAGAAAGAGGAAGAGGTGTTAGTATTGTGCTATGCATAGATTGGGGGTAAGTATTTCTAGAAAGGAAGAAAGAAGGAAAAAACATAAAGTGAAGGTGTTGTGTGGAATGTTGGATGTTTTATAATCATTATTATTATTATTTATTTGTGCAACATTTTCTTATCAAACCCCTTCTCTGCTTTATCTAAGTAATCCTTCAATGTATAAAATGTTTTGGATAACACGAACTTCTAGCTGCCTTTTTAAATAAGTGTATTTTTCCAATTTCTTTAATTTCCTTTGGTAATTTATTGTACAGTTTTATTCCTTGGTAGAAAATGCTGTTCTGAATCTTATGTTTATTTTTTCTTGGTAAATATAAGCTGAGTCTGTCTCTTGTTGCATGGTCATGGACAGAACTGTTTGTGCAGTAATTACCAATGTTATTTTTGATATGTATAACTGACTGGTAAATGTATTCACATGGAGCAGTTAAAATCCCCAGTGTTTTGAACAGATCTTTACAATGAGCTCGACTAGTATTTTTGGTTATTATTCTCATGGCCCTTTTATGGAGTTTCAAAATTGTGTTTATATTTTGTGCGTTTGTTCCCCAAAAAAGAATGCCATAGCAACGAGCTGAGTGTACTTATGAATAATATGTAACTAAAAGACAGTGCATGTTACACACTGATGATAGGATTCTAAGGGCATAACATGCTGATGACATTCTGTTTGCAAATACCTTTGTGTTTTCACACTACTTCAACTGAGAATCAA
The DNA here is from genome assembly GCF_021461395.2 of Schistocerca americana. Classification (NCBI taxonomy): domain Eukaryota; kingdom Metazoa; phylum Arthropoda; class Insecta; order Orthoptera; family Acrididae; genus Schistocerca; species Schistocerca americana. The sequence continues at coordinate 436,242,069 of NC_060124.1, read as the reverse complement.
TATTCATTCCTAGAAAAGTTGTATTTGTTACACAGTCTATAGAGGTGCTATCTACATTTAATTTAACACTGTCAGTGTCCCTCTTCAAACTGAAATTCATAGCTTTAGTTTCCTTTATGTTAATGTCACTTTATTGCTTACTGACCAATCATAAACTCCCTTGAGAGTTTCATTTCCTTTCTTGGAAAGGAGTTCTCTTGTTTTCTCAGTGACTTTAATGTTGCTGTCATCAGCAAACAGAATTTTTTCACCGTAAGCAACAGTACTGGGAAAGTCATTGATGTATATCAGGAACAGTATATGCTACCTTGAGGAACCCCTATATTAATGTATTTTGGTTCTGGTAAGTGTTTTACTAAATGTTTAGATCTATTTGAAGTATGTGTTATCTCTACTCTTTGTACCCTATCTGCTAGGTATGATCAAAACCAGTTATTAGCTACCCCTCTTATACCTAATGCTTCTCGTTTATTTAATAGAATCTTGTGGTAAACTTTATGAAACTGCTTAGAAAGATCCAAAAATATGCCTGTGACACATTCATCTTTATCAAGAGCATCAAATACAACTTTTGTGAATTCTACTATGGCTGACTCCCTATTTTCACCACTTTGGAAACCAAACTGTGATTCGCTTAAAAGATTGTATTTATTCAGTTAATTCAGTAATCTGTCTTTCATAATTGGTTCTATTATTTTTGAGAATGCCGACAACAGGGAAATTGACCAGTAGTTTTCTGTGTCTTTGCATTACCTTTCTTAAGCAAAGTTACAACTCTTGCCTGTTTTAACTGCTCTGGAAATGTCCCTGATGTGAAGGATTCATTTATTATATTTGTTAAGGGGCCTTGTATAACCCCTATGCATTATTTCAGTTCACACATTGGTAATTCATCTAAGCCTACAGATTTTTTTTATTTTTTAGTTTTGGAACAGTTTTATTCACTTCATTCTCTGTGGTTGGAAGTAACATCATTTTATGTGGTGCAAGATTATTTACAGGAGTTATATTTGTTTTGTGGAATTTTTGCTGTAACTGCTCTGCAATACTTTAAAAATGTTCGTTTACTTAGTTTGCTAAGTGTTGTGGATCATTTATTACCTCAACCCCCTCCCTTAACACTATGTTATCCTGCGATTGTTTGCCTCTCCCCGTTTCCTTTTTTATAACATCCCAGGCTGCATTGCTTTTATTCTCTGCATTATATATTATTTTGTCATTAAATGACTTCTTTTGGAGCAGTCAGCACCTTCCTATAGATATTATTGTATCTGTGATGGAAATTTTAGAATTCTGGATCATTGCAAATATTTTTCATGGAACTAGGTGTTTAAGTGTTTGGGAGGATTTCTTAATACTCGCTGTTATTCACCTGTTTTTGTGAGATCTTGATACAGACATGCATACTTTTGGAAATGCCTTTTCAAAGTTCAATTTATACAATGTGAAGAATTTGGAGAATTTCATATTCACATTGGTTTCCTTATAAACTTCATCCAGTTTTGTTTTTCTAGTTCTTTTGAAGAATCATTTATTTTTATTTCTGATAGCTGTCGTTTGTAGGCTTGTAGTTTAGGGAATGATTTTACTGTTGTTATTTTACAGAGATGGTCTGATAGTCCGAGATCTTTTACAGCTACAACATATTTTTTCCCTGTCCATGTGTGTGGCCACATGGTCAGTTACTGATGCAGTCATTGCAGCAACCCTTGGTTGCACTATTGACCGATTGACCAATAGGGATATCCCAAAACTTTGACGGATCTTATGAAGGAGCTGCTGCATTCATTTATGATATTAATGTTGATGTTAATGTCCCCACAAAGAATTATGTTGACCTTTGTACTTGAGACATTATCTAGAACTTTTGTTAATTTATTGAAAAAGTGCCTACACTACCACTGGGAGATCTATATACACACAAAATGTTATCAAGCCCTGTTAATTCAATAGCTGATATTTCAAAGTGTTTGTCTTCACTTACTGTACTGAGGTTATGTCTCGATTTAAACTGTGTTCATTTTCTTATATAAGTGCATGATCCTCCACCCCTTGAAGCAGTTCTGCAGTAAGAGTTTGCCCTTTCATACAATGATAATACTACATGTTGGATTTCTGTGTCTCTACACCGGTGCTCAATAATACTAACTACTGTGCAGTTCAAAGATTGTAGCTTAACTTCTAATAGTTGTATTTTATTTTTTATTGATCGCATGTTTTGATGGAGCATTGTTAAGTCTGTGAAATTCCCCATGTTACTCTTTCCAACGGTTAGTTTTTCTTTGTGACATCTAGTGTGTGATATTTGAAGCGTTAAATTCTGTCTTGTGAGTGATTGTCTCAGTATTTTTTAAACTGCTGGAGATACTCTTTAGGCAGGGGGAACTGTGACATAATATACTTCAAAAACAGTTGCTGAAAATAATGAACAGAAATCTAAGTGACAAGATTGGTCATTGCGGTGGACGGAGGCGTGTGAAGGGAAATGCTGACGCAATCGGCGCTCGGCGTTACGAACAGAAACTGCAACATTTAACTTCACCACGCAGCTTTGACGATACATCCGTTAAGTCGCTGGCGTTGACAGAAATAAAAAACCAGGGAAGTCGACATGAAGTGTTACGATGGATCCATCAGACAACTTTTATTATTATGCCACTTACCTGCAGTTACCAGTGTCAGAAAAGTGGTTATCCCAAGCGCGAACGTGCAGTTCTTGCTCTAAGGGGATTAGGCAGGCTGCTAGCTTGTTGATTTACAGAATATCTAACACTAAATCAATATTTAACTATACAGCTCTAAAAGCGACAGTATATGTACAATGTGCAACCAACATTTTTAGGTCGGACGTCTATATTTTATTTTCTCAGCCGATATATCGATACACCCCCCCACCCCCACCAGCCATGAACCATGGACCTTGCCGCTGGTAGGGAGGCTTCCGTGCCTCAGCGATTCGGATAGCCGTATCGTAGGTGCAACCACAACGGAGGGGTATCTGTTGAGAGGCCAGACAAACGTGTGGTTCCTGAAGAGGGGCAGCAGCCTTTCCAGTAGTTGCTGAGGACAGTCTGGATGAATGACTGATCTGGCCTTGTAACACTAACCAAAACGGCCCTGGTGTGCTGGTACTGCGAATGGCTGAAAGCAAGGGGAAACTACAGCCGTAATTTTTCCCGAGGGTATGCAGCATTACTGTATGGTTAAATGATGATGGTGTCCTCTTGGGTAAAATATTCCGGAGGGGTAAGGTAGATACTGTTGCAGGAAAGTTAAAGAGACCTTTGGAATAAAGAGAACCACCTGTATGAATATCAGGAGCTCAGACTGAAACCCAGTTCTAAGCAAAGAAGGGAAAACAGATAGGTGAAAAGAGTGTATAGATGATCTATACAAGGGCGATGTACTTGGGGACAATATTAAGCAAATGGTAGAGGATGAAGATGAAATGGGAGACATGATACTGCATGAGGAGTTTGACAGAGCACAGAAAGGCCTAAGTCGAAACAAGGCCCCGGTAGTAGACAACATCCCATTAGAACTACTGATAGCCTTGGGATAGCCAGTCCCGACAAAACTCTACCATCTGGTGACCAAGATGTATGAGACAGGCGAAATGCCATCAGACTTCAACAAGAATATAATAATTCCACTCCAAAAGACAGCAGCTGTTGACAGATGTCAAAATTACCGAACTATCAGTTTAATAAGCCACGGCTGCAAAATACTAACACGAATTCTTTACAGACGAATGGAAAAACTGGTAGATGCCGACCTCGAGGAGGATCAGTTTGGATTCCGTAGAAATATTGGAACACGTGAGGCAATATTGACCTTACGAGTTATCTTAAAAAATAGATTAAGGAAAGGCAAACCCACGTTTCTAGCATTTGTAGACTTAGAGAAAGCTTTTGACAATGTTGACTGGAATACTCTCTTTCAAAATCTGTAGATGGCAGGGGAAAATACAGTGAGCGAAAGGCTATTTACAATTTGTACAGAAACCAGATGGCAGTTATAAGAGTCGAGGGACATGAAAGGGAAGCAGTGGTTGGGAAGGGAGAGAGACATGGTTGTAGCCTATCCCCGATGTTATTCAATCTGTATATTGAACAAGCAGTAAAGGAAGCAAGAGAAAAATTCGGTGTAGGAATTAAAATCCATGGAGAAGAAACAAAAACTTTTAGGTTCACCGATGACATTGTAATTCAGTCAGAGACAATAAAGGACCTGGAAGAACAGCTGAACGGAGTGGACATGTCTTGAAAGGAGGATATAAGATGAACATCAACAAAAGCAAAACGAGGATATTGGAATGTAGTCGAATTAAAGCGGTTGATGCTGAGGGAATTTGATTAGGAAATGAGACGCTTAAAATAGTAAAGGAGTTTTGCTATTTAGGGAGCAAAATAACTGATGATGGTCGAAGTAGAGAGGATATAAAGTGTAGACTGGCAATGGCAAGGAAAGCGTTTCTGAAGAAGAGAAATTTGTTATCCTCGAGTGTAAAGTGTCAGGAAGTCGTTTCTGAAAGTATTTCTATGGAGCGTAGCCATGTATGAACGTAAAACGTGGACGATAAACAGTTTAGACAAAAAGAGAATACAAGCTTTCGAAATGTGGTACTATAGAAGAATGCTGAAAATTAGATGGGTGATCACATAACTAATGAAGAGGTATTGAATAGAATTGGGGAGAATAGAAATTTGTGGCACAGCTTGACTAGAAGAAGGGATCAGTTGATGGGACATTTTCTGAAGCATCAAGGGATCATCAGTTTAGTATTGCAGGACAGCGTGGAGGGTAAAAATCGTAGAGGGAGACCCAGAGATGAATACACTATACAGATTGAGAAGGATGTAGGTTACAGTAGGTACTGGGAGATGAAGAAGCTTACACAGGATAGAGCAGCACGAAGAGCTGCATCAAACCAGTCTCAGGACTGAAGACCACAACAACAATATCGATACATCGACGCCGGCCGGGGTGGCCGAGCGGTTCTAGGCGTTACAGTCTGGAACCGCTACGATCGCAGGTTCCAATTCTGCCTCGGGCATGGATGTGTGTGGTGTCCTTAGGTCAGTTAGGTTTAAGTAGTTCTAAGTTCTAGTGGACTGATGAGCTTAGAACTTAAGTCCCGTAGTGCTCAGAGCCATTTGATACATCGACAATTTTTCAGTATATCGAGAGCCGATGATGTTTTCTTAAATATCGAATAATCAGATTCTCGATATTTTTAAAAATATCAACAGTTCTATTGGGAACCCTTGATTCAAACAACCGTTAGCTGAGTTATCTCTAGCGAACACCGTGTCCTGAACGAAATGTAACCATGCAAGCCTTGCACTGTTGCTCTAAGAGAAACGCGGTTTGGACCACAAAGCCACACGATATTTTTCCTCTGCAGTTTAGTATGACACGACAGACCACACGGCAGGCGGAAATATTACACTACAGATTCGATCTAACAACCATCTTTTTCGTGACTTTCAATAGCAAGCACTGAATCAGAATTTCCACTCACTTGTAGTCATGTCTGTACCTCGGAGTTCTTCATCGTTTCGGTCGACTGAAATATGGGGATTTGAAAAATTGCGTTAGTAATTGCATCATATATCGCTACTGCAGCTACTAGGGTTGGACAAAAATATGGAAACATCACGAGAAATACATGCAGTTATAGCCAAGTGTGCAGGCTGCGCTGTCGTATTTGACCACGAACGGCACCTGTGCTATGTCCTCAGTGTGTCAGTCGTGGTCAGAACACTGTTCTGTATAGTCTTGAGTGCATTACGTCGGAACTAAGCAATTCGAGAGCGGTCATATTGGTGATGCTCGTAAGATAGGTGCTTCTGTAACCACAACAATCGAAGTGTTTGTTGTTCCAAGAGGTACCGTTCCGAAGATTTATACGCTTACAGGGAAAGTGGGAAACATTTGTCTTCTAACTCGCAACGTGGGCGAAAGTGTGAGTTGAGTGGTCGTTACAGACAGTGTTTTTAGAGGACTCTGACGAAAAGTAAGTGGATGAACGCTGCTAAAGTCACTGCAGAACTGAATGTCGCACTCACAAAACCCTGCCAGCAGTAAAAGAACACGATGGAAGCTTAGAACTTAAGTCCCGTAGTGCTCAGAGCCATTTGATACATCGACAATGTATTTCTATGGAAAACTGGTAAGAGTTTGCCCTTTCATACAATGATAATACTACATGTTGGATTTCTGTGTCTCTACACAGCAATAAAAGAACACGATGGAAGCTCCATAAACAAGGAACTACAGTGTGAACTGCGATTCAAGAACCACTCCTCAATGAGTCGAATATCCAAAACAGGATTCCCGGCGGGGTCAGGGATTTTCTCTGCCTCGTGATGACTGGGTGTTGTGTGATGTCCTTCGGTTAGTTAGGTTTAAGTAGTTATAAGTTCTAGGGGACTGATGACCATAGATGTTAAGCCCCATAGTGCTCAGAGCCATTTGAACCATTTTTGAACCCACAACAGGAAAGCTTAGTGGCGAAGACATAAAATCTCTACTATGGAGAAATGGAAGAAATTCATTTAGTCGAATCAGTCTTGATTTCACGTTATTTCTAACTTCAGCACGAGCTTACGTCCCACGAGTGAAACATGGTGGAGGTTCTGTGATAATTGGGGCAGTCATATTACGGTATTCCATGGGCACTACTAAACCAGTCACTGAGGGAAAATTAGGGGAAAAATTCACGTCGTCGCAAATTGCTGTACGGTAGTATGGCGGGAATGTGATGACTAACAAACTAAAAGTCCTGATCGGAGGGGTGTGAGCATGGTGTGGGTGTGAAGGGGGGCGGCGTGTAAAGGTCTCTTATTTTATGTTTTTCTTGACAAACTCGAAAACTGCGTCTTCTAGAGAAAATTAAACCACATTAAATTTCCAACAAGAAATGTCTCCCTGACTAACAAATGGTTCAAATGGCTCTGAGCACTATGGGACTCAACTGCTGAGGTCATTAGTCCCCTAGAACTTAGAACTAGTTAAACCTAACTAACCTAAGGACATCACAAACATCCATGCCCGAGGCAGGATTCGAACCTGCGACCGTAGCGGTCTTGCGGTTCCAGACTGCAGCGCCTTGAACCGCACGGCCACTTCGGCCGGCCCCTGACTAACAGCTTCCTCATTGTAGAGTATTGAAAGTAGTTGGTTCAAATGGCTCTGAGCACTATGGGACTTACCATCTATGGTCATCAGTCCCCTAGAACTTAGAACGACTTAAACCTAACTAACCTAAGGACATCACACAACACCCAGTCATCACGAGGCAGAGAAAATCCCTGACCCCGCCGGGAATCGAACTCGGGAATTGAAAGTAGTGTTTTAACAGTATAAAATTAAATTATATTGTTAAATAACTTGGGTTAAGGACAAATATTAAATGTCTGCACCACATCTTACCAAGGGATGAATTGGGTTCCTGGGGTTTAACAGGGTGGGAAGGCAGGGGTGGAAGGTAGAATCACGAGGGTTGGTATGAGGCCGAATTTAATTCAGCCAGTTCCATCCTTAATAGTTCTGCAAAATAAAGAGCTAGAAGGCAGTTCCCCATTCTCTCTACCATACTATGTCACAAAAAGCAATTACAGGGTGTTTCACAAAGTTCTACAGACCCTTTCGCAGCTCGCCATATGAGTCACTGGCCATGAAGTGAGAAGACGTGGTAGACGCTGTTTATGTTCAACAAACTACGACAGCGCTATACAGAACGCAGATGTGAATTACTAATAATACTAAATAAGAAACGCATATGAACAAAGTCTGTTTAATACTCTGTACACTGTTCTACGATGCTAGAGGGGAAATTGATTCTTAGTCATCCTCTACGACAGCTGTGCGTTCTTCAAGGAAAGGCTACTTCCGACATCATGAGATCCACTCGCTTATCAGTTCACAGACAGATTACATCGCCCCAGAATTTTCTGTCCAGTTCTCTCATGTGAGTAGAGGAGAGAAAATCACTTAGCTCGTATTCATATAGTGGAGTTATTTTCAGTTCATTAGGTGAGTATTTACGTGCAATCGTTGAAAGAGCTATTGTCCCCAATAGCGGAAGTTATCAACCGTCTACCACACTCAAGAGCCTGCCGCAGATATAACATGCTGTCAATATCTATTCGACAAAGTCTGTTCCATTGTCTCCACAATCAATGGCTGGAATACTTTTCGCAGCTTGACGAATTCAATTTATTGACTCCAGCCTTAGCTTTCCCAACATCTGAAGAGGCCCTGTAATACTAGTATCTGTTTCGATAGCTTAAATAAACTTACATTCGATAATCTAACCGTGCAGGTTTCTAAAAGCCACAGAATTTGTGTAGAACTTTCGTAGATGGTCGCTGAGCAGCGACCACCTGATATTTCAAAGAACATATGCGCCACGGCGCAGAATACGTGTTGTTCATAAATTGTATGGATAGCGATATTCTGTGTTTCTTATTTTTTTGACAGCTGAAGAATTGGAATCCTCTTCTGTTACCACAGCCCTGACATATTTTTTAAAGACGGCGGACGCGTATATGGCGTGGTCAGCAATCACTAATTAGTTATTATAAAATATTGATATTCTTCAGTGCTATGTAAGAATTTATATGTGCATATATCATGAAATATCTAAGATAGAACAATAAAACTGTACAGTGCCTATTGTTAGCAATACTAAGGTAATTAAATTGATTATTGTGCTCTCAAATGCTGTAGTGCCTGCTTATTACTTAAAGTATTTCTGTGCTGCCCATCTCCTATCAATGGCAACAGAAATAACGGTGTTTTTATAGTTTTCATACAGCTACCAGGCACCGACTGCATGTCGGCAAACGTCGTAGTCAAGGCAGAAGGCGCATTACCATTTACCTTGTTTGTGATTTAAATCCAATTTCTTTTAACGTGTGGTGTAGTATAGCAAAGAAAATTTCCAGCTCTGTCTGATCCCTTAGGTTTCTCTGTTCGTAGTTGCTATGTCTCATATCTGGTCGTGGTCGAACATGATCACGACACAAATAAATTAAGTGGCAGTGCGAACTGTGTTTTTAATATTGAGAACGGTGCGCTTTCTGCTAACGATTTCAGGTGACACATAAACTATCGCATACAGTACTTCAGTTTATTGAAAAGCCTTTGCTCTTACCGGCAAGAAGTGGTGCGAAACTCACAACAGGTTTCTGAATCTTCAGAAGAGCATAATAATTAAATCAAAATATAAATAATTAAAAGAAACACCACATCTCACAGCCCTTAATTGGCTACCATTGTACGGGAAGTATGTCACCTAAGTGTTACGGAACTTCAGACATTTCAACACAGTTTAAACAATGCATTAAAGCAGATTACTATTCTAGTTCTGAACATGATTAATTGTATTCCAACCAGACATATTGACATCCATCTTGGAAGATATACGGTTGATGTGCGGTGAAGGGCTTCACGCAATGCAGCCCACTCTACAAGTGCAAGTTAATTCCTGAATGGAAGAGTTTTACGCAGTCCACAGTAACACAATTACTAATGACGGAAATGCAGTAACTTCCTGGTCATTCATTAACTTACTAACAAGTGACTCAAACAAGATTACATGTCTACATCTACGTAGATACTCCGTAAGCCACAGCACGGTGAGTGGCGGAGGGTACACTGTACCATTACTTGTCATTTCCCTTCCTGTTCGGATCGAAAACAGAGCAAGGGAAAACGACTGTCTATATGCCGCCGTATGGCCACTAATTTATCGTATCTTATCTTCCTGGTCCTTACGCGCAATGTATGTTGGTGGCAGTAGAACCGTTCGGCAGTCAGCTTCACATGCCGCTTCTCTAAATTCTCTCAATAGTATTTCTCGAAACGAACATCGCCTTCTCTCCGTGGATTCCTGTTTGAATTCCCACAGCATCTCTGTAACATTAGCGTGTTGATGGAATCCACCGGTAACAAATCTAGCAGCCCATCTCTGAATTGCTTCGATGTCTTCCTTCAACCCGAACTGGTACCGATCAAAAACTCCCGAGCAGCACACAAAAATAAGTCACACCAGCGTCCTATACGCAGTCTCCTTTACAGGTGAACCACTCTTTCCTAAAATTCTCCCAATAAACTGAATCGACCATTTGCCTCCCCTACCACAGTTCACATACTCTTTCCACACCATGTCACTTTGCAACGCTACGCCCAGATATTTAAACTATTTGACTGTGTCAAGCAGGACACTGTTAACACTGTATCCGAACATCACTAGCATTAATTTACATTTTTCCTCATTTAGGCCTAGCTGCCACTCATCACACTTACTGGAAATTTTGTTCAAATCTTCTTGTATCTTGCTAGAGTCACTCAACTTCTACACCTTACCTTACGCCACGGAATCATCAGCAAACAACCGCAGACTGCTGCCCACCCTATCCGCCAATTCATTCATGTATAAAGAGAACAATAGCGGTCCTATTACACTTATCAGAGGCTTTACAGTATGCTGTTAATGACAAATAGCAGTACGTTGCTGTATTTACGAGTCCTGTTCCTTTCCCATCAACAAGACATACATCACTGATAACATCACACTTACAAATTAAGAACTTTTCACTCAATGTTTGTAGAAAGGTATTTTGCATGAAAGCTCACTTAACAACTGCAAATAATCACTTAATCAACAGAAAATAGCTCCACTATATAGATACGAGTTCAGTGAAGTTAGTATGTCTGCTTGGATAAGATAATTGGACACAAAGTACAGGCGACGTATGGTCTGTCTGTAAACTGAAAAGCGACCAGCGCTCGTGATGGAGGAAGTCGCCTTTCTCGGAAGACTGTTACCACTGCCGTACAGGATGACAAAGAATCAATTTCCCCTCCAGCGGTGTAGAACAGCGTGCACAGATTTACGTAGAATCTGCCCATATGTTTTCTAGCATTGTATTAATAACAGTTCGTATCTGTATTGAATGCAGCGTTTATACGCTTTATGGAAAATAAATACCTCCTTCCCGGGAATGTGTGCTCACCGTATCACCAGTTATTCATAAGGCGAGCTGCAGAAATGTCGCTATAGCTATATGAAATACGCTGTAGTTGCCTTTTGTCATGTAATGTGATAGAGAGAATGGAGAACTGCCTGCTCGTTCTTCATTTTGCAGTCCTATGAAGGAGGGAATTGCGTGACCACAAAACGGTCACCTGACTTCTCTCATGCTTCTAATGTCCACCGCTGCCTTTGTGCCTTGTCACACCCCTAGGAGACAATTTACCGCTTAATATAGTTCTACTATTATTATTTGTGGCATACAAACTAATATGTAAATAAATATATAAATAAATATTTGTTCTTAGCCCATTTCATTTATCATTAAACATCAATTTCATACCAATAACACATTTTTGTTAATAAGCAGCTAGTTTTCCATGCCATGCAAGGCGGGAACTATCAGTCCTAGAGAAATATATGAATAGGACCCTCCTTATAGGAAATTAAATATAGCTTAATTTTGTGCTATGGAACATTTTCGCTGTAAGCCGTGGGTTTGGAGGTATTCAACAAAAGTGTAAAAAATTGAAATTTACCCTCCCCCTCCCCCCCGACACCATGCTCACACCCCACCAGTCAGAATTTTCAGTATGTTGTTCATGAGGTTTCCCCTTCCATTGTACAAAAATTAAAATTAGGCATTACATGAATTCCCCCCCCCCCCCCCCCCCCCCCCCCCCGCCTTGACGATATTTACCCCCAGACATTTTTTCGGTCCTCTTTCTTTGACTGGGCTATACGGCTACTGTGCAAGTTCACATTACTGCCAAGGATTACGTGATCATTTTGCCTGATCAGGTCCATTCCATGGTGCAGTGTTTGTCCCACAAAACGGTGATTCCGTGTTCCAAGACGGCAGGGCAACTGTTCGCACGGCTCGCATCGTCCAGGGCTGGTTTTATGAGCGCGAAGGTGAATTGTCTCTCATTCTCCGACCACCACAGCCACCAGACCTCAATATTATTGAACCTTTGTGGTCGACTTTTTGAGAGAAATGTGCGTGACCGTAATCCATCGTTGCCTGAATATGTCACTCTTTCTCAGGAAGAATGATTTAGGGTTCCCTTCACAACCAGACAGAACCTGTATTGATGCATTCTAAGACGAGTGGAGGCTGTTTTGAAAGACAACAGTTTATTGGGTGTTCCCATATTTATGTCCACCCACTGTATCTAAACTTTTCATTTGGAAATCCTGTTAAAAATGGCAACGGAACGAAGTTGAAGACCGAATTAGAATCCAGTTGTTCAATTATTCTCAATATGGGCTTCATCACTATGGTAAATAATCCATATAAAGGGCAGACAGCATCCGATTTAACCACGAATTCTTTCTGTGTTTTTTATTTGCCAATTGGAAATTACATTCTGATTCTCACGGATCTGATCACTTCTCCTTGGAAATTCAAATAATATTAATTTATGAGGCCTTGACATGATGTAAAGTGAATTTCTGTCCGCAACAACAGACTATTATCCTCCTTTTATTTATTGTAGTCTCGTGTCGCATCCACCTTTATAACTTTGCAGGTTTCATTTTACATTGTAGCATCTTCAGACCCGTAGTGGTTGCTAAGCAACACATATTTGTGAGATGTGCAGCCTCCATAAGCACTAAGACTGGTGTGGAATCACGAGCCAGAATCATTTATCTGGTGGAGTTCTGCACCACTACATCCGATAACTTTTCAGAGTCTCGACTGCTGTAATAGAAGATTGGTTTGGTTTGTTTTGCTTTAGGGCTCAAAAACCAACTGGGGTCATAGGCGCCCAAGTCAAAACTATAGAACACGAAGACGGAGAGGAGTTAAAAAAGCGACTATACGTCAATCCAAATTGACATAACAGAAGACAGCTAAAAAACAAACACGTGGAAAAACGGCTAAAAAGACATCATACAGAAACGAAGGTCCAAAACTAAAAATTAAATGGCCTACGCCATTAGGCGGATAAAAAGTAACACGCGGTCGACATCCCGCGTGTCATTTGCTATAACGGCCGATAACTCTGAAGGCAAACACAAACGGGAACGTAAAGGGTTAAAAAATGGGCATTCCATCAGGAAGTGGCAGACAGTTAAAACTTGGGCGCCATATGTACAAAGTGGTGGAGTAGTACCACTCATCAAATGATGATGGCTAAAAAGGCAGTGCCTGATACGCAGCCTTGTTAACATGACCTCATCCCGGTGGGAGGGCCGAGAGAAGGTTGTCCAAGCAGCTGGGAGAGGCTTAATAACCCGGAGCTTATTCCCGTGAAGGGAAGACCATTGGCGATGCCAAAGGACACCACCTCCTGACAGATAGGAACACAGAGATCATCGGAGGCAATATAGGAACTAACGAGGACTGCAGCCTTGGCAGCAACGCCATCAGCCTCGTTTCCTGGCAGACCGACATAACAAGGAACCCACAAAAACATCACACTGGCTCCACCACTAGTGAACAAGTGACAGTTTTCCTGGACCCGCTGCACAAAAGGATGGGCGGTGTACAACGCACATAGACTTTTAAGGGCGCTGAGTGAGTCTGAGCGGAGGACACAATTGGAAATGTTCGCCGGATGTACTCGGTGGTCTGATACATGGCGAAGAGCTCGGTTGTAAATACTGAGCAGTGTGCCGGAAACCGATAATGAATTTGATACTCCTTCTGATGCATTCAATCCTTCATCAACAGGAGACTATTTTCAAGCGTACGGCGACGGAACGCATATGAAATCTGAAAATAATGCAGAATGTCTCTCATGGTGGACACTGATTTCAGTATCTTTTGCAGTCAGAGCCGACAGCGTTGTGATATTGGAGGCAATGAAGCTCTCTAGAAGAATCCAAAAGCAGGCGTCTTGTCTGTAGCGAAAACTGTGGGAACCAGAAACTGGTATATGAAAGAGAGCTGTTTCATTACTGAAATAATAAAGGTGCTTGTGCTGCGTAGAAACCGAAATCAGGCTATGTAAATAGCTTGAGTTAGAGGTAAGGGGGTAACCGACCATGTAAATGCTGACCAGCTGTCTGAAAACCTCGAGGAAATGCGGCCAGGTACATTAGTTTAAATCTACCGATACTTAGACATGTACCCTTGCTGTCATTTTCAATGCATGAACAGGTCTTACCGACTGATGCTCCGCAACATAAAGCCAGTTTAGGAAATACAGCGCAGGCACAGACTATGCTTGGTGTATCATAATTAATTGTGAGAACTGACATTGGTGAACGTATAAGACAATAGAAACAAACCAACTTCAGCAAATAGCGCTCCACAAATGAGCCTTTTGCGAGATATTTACAAATGTGTCGTTACGAGCTGCCACACATTTTGCACACTGTCCTAGTTAACATAAATGTATCTAAAATGTAACCTTTTCAGTGGATTCCCCATCTTCTTAAGTTCAAATTTCAGCCCTAGCTCATGGTTGACGAATGGGATACATGCATGACGGAACACCGACACATTTTGTTCCTGATGTAAGACGATATCTAACGGTCAAAGCGGGATTTTTCTGTCTGGATTCATCTCAAAAGTGAAGTCTTATCATTGGTTTGATGCTGCCCGCCACGTATTCCTCTCTTGTGCCAACAGTTTCATCTTCAAGTAGCACTTTCAACCTATGTCCTCGATTGTTTGCTGGATGTATCCCAATCTCTGCCGTCCTCTACAGGTTTTACCCTCTACAGCTACCTCTAGCAGCATCAGAGTTACTCCCTGACGTATCAACAGATGTCCTACCATCCCTTCTCAGTGTTTCCCATATATGCCATTTCTCGCCGATGCCACAGAGAACCTAATCCTTACTTACCTTACCAGTCCACTTAACTTTCAACATTCTTCCGTAGCATCACGTCTCAAATACTTCTAATCTCCTCCATTTAGGTTTTCCCACAGCCCATTTCCCAGTACCATACAATGCTATGCTCCAAACGTACAATTTCAGAAATTTCTTCCTGACATGAGGGCCTGTGCTTCATATAGGAAGATTTCTATTGGCCAGGAATGCTCTATTTGCCAGCGCTAGTCCGCGTTTTATGTTCTCCTTCTCCGTCCGTCACGGATTATTTTGCTGCCTACACAGCAGAATTTCTGAACTTCGTTGTCACCAAATTTAATGTTACGTTTCTCGCTCTACTCATTTCTGCTACTTCTCCTTACTTTCATCTTTCTTCGAGTTCCATATTCTGTATTTACTAGACTGTTCATTCCATTCAATACATTCTGTAATTCTTCTTTATTTTCTTTCAGGACAGGCATTGAATCAGTGAATATCATCATTGATATCCTTTCACCTTCCATTTTAATCCCAATTTTAAACCTTTCTTTTATTTCCTTCATAACTTCTTCGATGTATAGATTGAAGAACAGGGCCGAAAGACTACATCTCTGCCTTACACCCTATTTGGCGCAGTAGTGCAAAAGTGCAGTAGCGTATTCAAATATCTGTACGACACTCGAAACATCTCCTTCAAAAGATACCAGTGCACAGCAGATTGTAACGCGAAGAGTGCTGAATTACTTTGTGTGGCTAGCTGGTTCAATGGTAAGGCAGCACACTCAATCCTATGATTCTTATCTGTTATTAAACACTAGTTGCGCATCTTTCAGTATTTGTTAATGTGAAAAACGCCGAGTTGCACCCTGGTTCGAAGTACATGTGGAACTGTAAGTCGTCATTTAAATGACTGGGTAAATAAGTTCAAAGGTCAGAGGAAGGCAACAGCATAGAGTCTCCAATGTGTAAAGGCACAAACCTAGAAATATGGACTCGACGCCGTAAAGCGTCCACTTGTACCAACGCGTTGATCCAGTATTGCGGCAAGTGCACCACAACATACACTGGGTGTCGGTGTCTGCCTGTTCCGACGATTACCGAAACCAGGAGGCACCTTGGTGTACATTGTACACGACTTTGGCAGCCGCAGCAACACAGCAGACTCACTCTGACACGGCTAAATACTGGCTGTTCGTCCAGACGGGTCATTGGAGTGTCTATCGGTCGAATCGCCAACTCACAGATGTCACCGCCACGCTACAGCCGTCCTGGCAGGATCACCTGCAAGAAGGTCTAGTTGCCGCCAGGTCCAACTGAGGCCCTGCCAGCCACTGAGCAGCCCGCTATACACAGGTCCAGGGTTCATACCCAGATGCTTGTGCCATCTCACACTGGAGCGCCATCAGCCAGCTTCGGCTATGACTGAACAGGCCGTGCCCCCCGAACCACCGGCAGGGCCAAACACCGTCACTATGACCTGCAGAAATCTGGGTCAGCTTCAGTTGGCGGTACTCAGCGCCCATACAGCACAACGGGGCCCTGCGGCATGCGTAACCTTCGGGAGCGCCGCCTCTACTCTACAAGATCGTGCTAAAAAGTAATGCCTCCGAACTTTTTATTCTGTTCCCAGTGTTGGTTGAGGTATTAAAAGTCATGCATACCAATCGGCTGACCTTCCCGCTAGGCTGATTCAAGTTGCAATTCTCCTGCCGCTAGAGGCCTCCACATTGTAACATGTCACACGGCATTGTGTAACGTAACTACACTCTAAGAGAGAGAAAAAAAAGACGCACCACAAAGAAATTATCCGAATGTGGCGGATGTCGGTAGTTGTACACGTACAGAAAAACTATTACAATTTCTGAGAAATTGCATGATGTATACGAGAGATACTCTTCACAAATAGACCAAGTGAGCAACGCGTTCGTTCATCTCTGGCCCTTATGCAACAATTTATTCGTCTTGACGTTGACTGATAGACTTGTTGGTTTCCCTCCTGAGTGATATCGTGCCAAATTCGGGCCAACTGGCGAGTTATATCAAAATCCCGGATTTGCTGGAGTGCCTTGGGGAGAGACCAGTGATCTGGCTGGTCAAGGTGGGGTTTGGAAAGCATGCAGACAAAGAGTAGCAAATCTCGTTGTCTGTGGGCGGGCATTATCATACTGAAATATAAGCCCAGGATGGGTTGCCATGAAAGGCAACAGAACAGGGAATACAATATCGTCTATGTACCGGTGCGCTATAAGGATGCCGCAGATAGCAGCCAAAGAGGTCCTGCTGTGAAATGAAATGCCACCCCAGACCATCATTCCTGGCTGTTGGGCAGCATGGAGGGTGATAGTCTAGTTGGCATCCCACCACTGTCCAGGACGTCTCAGGACACGTCTTTGCTGGTCAGATGGCTCAAATGTCTCTGAGCACTATGGGACTTAACATCGGAGATCATCAGTCCACTAGAACTTAGGACTACTTAAACCTAACTAACCAAATGACATCATACATATCCATGCCCGAGGCAGAATTCGAACCTGCTACCGTAGCGGTCGCGCGGTTACAGACTGAAGCGCCTAGAACCGCTCGGACACCACGGCCGGCAGGGCGCCACACTGCTGCACCGTTACGCAGGAAGGTTTAGGTACAATTGAGCCAAATTTCAAACGTACGTGTCGCAATGGGAGACAATTACAGGGTTTCAAAAAAAAAGATCCTTTAATTTTGTTTCACAGATAATTGTGTTGCATAGAGTATTTTACTAACAACGAAAATGTTCCATACTGAATTCAGTGAAATTTCGACAGCAGGCATTCACCATTTTCTCGTAAACGATTCGTTTTCAGACCTAGGTTTAGCAGAACACCTTAGATTGTACTATCGCATACATTCACCTATCTCAGTTTTCGCTGCTGTTTATGCTGTGGGCCATGCAGCGAGATACGCTACAAACATCTAACAGCAGACAACTAAAATAAAGATGTATCGATGGGAAGCTCGTGTGGGTACATAAAGTAGTGGCGCTCACTTTATGCCTACACTGTTTCACTAGACTAGACGAAGACGAACAGAAGGACTACTACTACTACTACTACGTGATCAGGCCCAGTGGACCGCACGCATCTACAAGTTTCCTCCTCCACTGTATTCTGTCCATTGCTGCTATCCGCCATTCGTCCACATCTATTGACATTTGTTTTAAATCTTCATGGAGTCCATCCCTCCAACACTTCTTGGGTCTCCCTGGCGGTCTCTTTCCTGTAGGTGTGAAATCCAGGAGCTTCCGAGGCCATCTGTGATCCTCCATCCGGGCCACATGGCCAGCCCACTGCATTCGTTTGGCTTTGACAGCTCCTGCTATGTTGGGCTGCTGGTATAGTTCCTCAAGCTCTTGGTTGTATCTGATCCTCCATTCCCCTGTATCTACATCCAGAACCGGGCCGAAGATCTTCCGAAGCACTTTTCTCTCAAAGACAAGGAGCTTATGGAAGTCCTGTTTCCGGATACTCTATGTCTCACAGCCATACAGAACAACAGGCTGGATCAGGGTTTTGTACAGTCGAATCTTGAACTGTCTGGAGAGAGATTTGGACCGAAGCAGTTGTGCTAGGCTGTGGTAAGATCGGTTTCCTGCTTGTATTATGGCATTGATCTCTGCTTCACATGACAAGTTCTCAGTGAAAAGTGCCCCTAGGTATTTGAATTCTTGCACTCTCTTGTAGGAATGGTCCCCAACCTGCAGTGATTGTAGATGATCAGCAGTCTGACAATGACCACGCGTCATGACGAGGTACTCTGTCTTAGCTTCGTTTATGTTTAGCCCAAATTTGCTGGCAGCCTCCTTTAGTGCTTTGGTCATTTGCTCCAACTCCTCTTCCGACCTAGAGAGTAAACAGATGTCGTCTGCATAGGCTAAGTATGCCAGTCTCTTTTCTTCGATTTCAATCCCTTCGTTCTCTTGGAAGGTCTCGCGTATGATCTTCTCGAGGGCAAGGTTGAACAGGATAGGGGACAACCCATCTCCTTGCCTGAGTCCTGTCACAATTTCAAATTCCTCAGTTACGCGATTTCCCATCTTCACCTTCGCATGTGTTTCGGTCAGACAGATCTTTATCAGATTGATGAGTTTCTCTGCTATACCAAACTCCCTTAAACAGTTGAGCAGGCTCTTGCGATGTATGCAATCATAGGCCTTCTTAAAATCAACGAATAAAATATGCAAATCTTTACCATATTCACCCAGTTTCTCAGTGAGCTGCCGGAGACTGAAGATGTGATCTACTGTTGACCGTCCTGGCCCGAAACCTCCCTGGTACTCCCCAATCACCGATTCTGCCACTGGCTGAATTCTATGTATGAGGCAATTGGACAGGATCTTATAGCAGACGTTAAGCAGGGCGATTCCTCGATAGTTGTCACATTTCAGTTTGTCGCCCTTCTTATGCATTGGACAGATCAGAGCTGTTTTCCATTCTCCTGGTAGTTCTTCTTTGGTCCATATTGCCTGTATCAGTCGGTGTATTTTTTCTGCAAGTTTCTCTCCTCCTGCCAGGATCATTTCAGCCTGTATTCCATCTTGACCTGGACTCTTATTCTGTTTAAGGTGTCTGATTCTGGTTTTTATCTCATCCAGGGTAGGTGGGGGATAGTCTGCATCGGCTGTAACTGGGTACTGGAAATCAAACTGCAGTTCGGGTTCATCACAATTTAGCAGCTGTCGAAAGTACTCTTTCCATCTTTCAGCTATGTCCCTATCGTTCGTCAGGATCTTATCACGGGAATCTTTGACAAATTTGTGCTTGGCCTGGTGACTTTTGCAGAGGTACTTCACCCTCAGAAACATTTCCCTCGTCTTTTGTCCTCTGAAGTCTGTTTCTGCTTCAGTGATGATATTCCTTAAATATTTCCTCTTTGCTCTTCTCAGAATTGCTTGTGTAGTCTTTCGGACCTCCTCAAATTGTGCTTTAGCCTGTGCCAGATTTGTCCCCTTCAGCCATTTCTTCTTGGCTTCCTTTCTCCTTTCCAGGGCATCTGCATATTCCTTTCCAAACCAGATCTTCTTGCCCACTGGGTTTCCCGTGAGTGTTTCCTTTGCTGTATCCCTAACTGAGCTCTGGATGTTTCCCCACATCAGTTCAAGGTCCTGATTCGCATCCACTTCGCTGAGTGCTTCAAAGCGGTTACTAAGTTGCACCTGGTATCTGGTCTTCGTTGCCTCATCTTTTAGTTTCTCCACATGGTACCTTTCCACTCTTTTTAACTTAGGCCCCGTTCTTCCTTTACACTGTATGTTTAAAAGGCCTCTGACCAGGAAATGATCACTCCCACCTTCGGCACCCCACGCTGTCTTAACGTCTAACACCCATCTCTTGGTTCTGAGATCAACGGCAACATGGTCTATTTGATTTACAGTTCTCACATCTGGTGATACCCAGGTTCCTTTATGTATGTTTTTCCGCTGGAACTTTGTGCTGGAGATGAACAACCCTAATGATGTCGCAAAGCTGATGAACCTAACTCCATTGTCATTGCTTAGGTTGTGTAGACTGTGCCTACCTGTTGTGTCTTGGAATATTTGTTCTTTCCCAATCTTGGCATTCATATCACCAAGGAGGATCCTCAGGTGTCCATTCGGTATAGCGTCCATCACTGCCTCTAGCTGTGCATAGAACTCGTCTTTCACTTCACATTCGCTCTCCTCCGTGGGAGCATGACAGTTCACAAAAGTCCCCTTAATATGCTTTACTTCCAGTGTTAGAACAGATACTCTTGGGTTGACTGAAACGAATTCTGAAACATTAGTGGCCAACGTCTTACTGACGCAGAAACCAGTGCCTAACAGATGACCTCGTTCACAGGCTCCATACAGAATTGTACAGTTTTCAACATCAATGCTCCCAGCATCGTCCCACCGGATTTCTTGCAGTGCAACTAGGTCTAGTTTGTACCTTTGAATTTTCTTGACCACACTGATTGCTGCTCCTGTCTTGTACAGACTCCTTACATTCCACGTTCCAAATCGTATACCGTTTCTTTGCCATTGACGTCGTCTATTTTTGTCAGTAATGTTCCGAGGCTTACTTGTAGTCTTGAAAGCATGTTTAAATTTTTACGGAGAGAGGGTGCTGGCCTCCCGTCCAACCTGCAGTGTTACCCTCACAGCTCACAGGACTGCTGGCTTTTCTTAAGGGGTGGGCTCCCCTCAGGAGTTGGGTTATAGGAAGGAATAAGAAAATTGGAAAGACGCTCTCGGGCCTCGAAACCTAATACCGTTGGGGTCGAAAAAGCAAGAGTTGGCCAAGGGAGGCCGACAGGGAAGGAGAAAGAAGGAGTCTGACACAAGTAAGTGGAAGCAATGTCAGACTCAGCTCGGGTCCCCGCGGTCGCCACCCGCGTACTTCTAGCTGAAGCCCCTGGGGCGAACAGAAGGACCCCAAGCAGAATTTTTTGTTAAACAAACGGGGGGGGGGGGGGGGGGGGGGAGCGGGAGCACAATACTCCTTCATCCTTCGCGACTCGCTTATGTTCCACATACAGCGGTCTTCATTGGTCCAAATCTGGGTCAGCTACAGTGGCTACGCCTTAATGGTTTCTGTACTTTACCAAACTCCGACGTGGTATCTCTTTTCACTCATTTCCCACAGGCAGTGTGTTGAGACGAACTGATGCTACATTTACCAACGATCTGACTATTTTGTTCGCACACATGTGAACCGCTACATACTGTTTATTTAGTGGCCATTTTCGTAAACAGTAGTTTCGGCTACCGTTCACACCTTGCAAATGGCATTGCTGATGGTAATAGATATAATAATGAATAGATGAAATATAAGATATTTCAGTCTTATTAACATTGCGTTACGCAATTTCCTAATCACATTCTTGTCGAAATAGAGTAATGAGATCTAACAAAAATGTATGGTGCAAGAATAGCAGGAATTAAATGTGGAGAACAAATTGCCTGGCCAGAGGTAGAATGAAAATAATAAGGTAAGATTAGCGGATGAGATGGAAGGAAGAAAATAGAAATGGACAGATATGAGAAAACTAAGGGTATAGTGTTGATAATGTGACAGTATACTCGTTCATTCTTGCACAGAATGAAAATTGTTGGATCATTCCGAGAAAGAAGTTACGCCGAAGGTAACAAAGGTTTAATATCCTCTCAAACAGATTGGTTTTGGATAGGATGCAGGTTATGGGGTACTTTGTTCCAGATTCGTGTGGCCCAAAAGCAGTAAGATCTACCGACAGGAATACAATCTAACATTTATGGAGAATGACCTAGAGGTCAATTGGTGCACAGAATCCTGCACCGGCAATACTTTCGCAATTATGGATGGCTACAGAGGCAGTACGGCTCCGTGTTTCTGTAGGGTACTTGTTGAGTCCATGCTACGTGGAGTTACTGCACTATCCCGGGCAAAAGGACGTCTGACACGATATGAGGACGTATCCCACGACTTTCGCCACCTCAGTATAAAGCGCCAAGTTACCTTTGCTAACCATTTGTTTTGGAGGTCTCCTTTTGGTCATTACTGGCAGACGTACCAGACGTACCATGTTATTTGGGTACAAAACGTCGACCATTGCACAACAAAAAGTGAAATATACAGAGCAAAACGAGTGAAGAACGACAGGGAATGGCCCTGCAACATTGCTGCAATGTGTCGCGTGGCCCGAGTTTAAGAGGCAACTTTATTTGGCCTCGATCCTAAGGCACCGTGATGATGCAGACCTCTAACACGTGTTGTATGCCGAAGTCCAAGCAATCACGTCTACATCCACATCTGTGCTCCGCAAGTGATCTTCTGGTTTGTGATGGAGGACGTTTTGTGCATCTGTATCACTCCCCATTTTGCTGCTCCAGTCGCAAACGTTTCGCGGGAAGAACGATTGTTGATAAGCCTCTGTGTGGTGTCCAACCTCTCTCGTTTTATCTTTAATAGACTTTTCACGAGATATGGTTAAGAATCAGTCTACTAGTTGGCTCTTCTAGGAAGGTACGCTCTCGGAGCTTCAACAGCAGACCATATCGTGATGCAGAACGCCTGTCTTGCAGGGTAAGCCACTGGAGTTGGCTGAACACCTCCGTGACAATTTGGCATTTGCTAAATGAACGTGTAACAAAACATGCAGCTCTTCTTTGGATCTTACCTATTTCCTCTATCAGTCCTATATTCAAGCACTGGGGGAACGAATGTTTTGTAAGCTAGTTCTTTTGTTGATGGACTACATTACTTGAGCATTCTTCCAAAGAACGTCTGTCTGGCATCTGCCTTACTCGCAATTAGTTTTATGTGGTTGTTCTACTTCAAATCACTCAGCACGCATGCTTATAGGTTTGTGGAAGTAACTGCTTACAGTGATTGTTCCGCAGTCGTGTAATCAAACACTAAAAGGTGTTTCTGCCTACGTATTCGTAATGCGTTACAATAGATTATTACAATGAAACGCAAAGATTATTACAATGAAACGCATACCCCTAGCGGTATACAGGCATTGATATGAGTTAACGGGGACAGTTGAAAATGTGTGCCGCGACGGGGCTCGAATCCGGGTTCAAATGGTTCAAATGGCTCTGAGCACTATGGGACTCAACTGCTGTGGTCATAAGTCCCCTAGAACTTAGAACTACTTAAACCTAACTAACCTAACGACATCACACACATCCATGCCCGAGGCAGGATTCGAACCTGCGACCGTAGCGGTCGTGCGGTTCCAGACTGTAGCGCCTTTAACCGCTCGGCCACTCCGGCCGGCTCGAATCCGGGATCCCTTGTTTACATGGCAGACGCTCTATCCATCTGAGCCAGCTGAGACACAGAGGATAGTGCGGCTGCAGGGATTTACCTCTGACACGCCTCCCGTGAGACCCGCATTCCCAACTTATTGTCCCGCGCTATATTCATAGTGATCCGCACGGAAGAAGATGGTCAAATGGCCGGTGAGCATTATATATATATATATATATATATATATATATATATATATATATATATATATATATATATATATGGTATCACTTTCGTCTGTGTCCTCGGTGGCTCATTCCATTCCATGTACATACAGCCAACACTAATAATGGAGCCATTACCGGCTTGCACAGTGACTTTTTGCCAACTTGGGTCCATGGCTCCGTAGGGTCTGCGCCACACTCGAACCTTACCATCAGCTATTACCAACTGAAATCGGGACTCATCTGACCAGGCCACGGTTTTCCAGTCGTCTAGGGTCCAACCGATACGGCGAAGAGCCCAGGAGAAGTGCTGCAGGCTAGCAAAGGCTGTCTACTGCCAGAGCCCATTAACGCCGAACTTGGCGGCTCTGTCCTAACGGATACGTCCGTCGTACGTCCCACATTGATATGTACGGACATTTCACTCATTGTTGCTTGTCTGTTAACACTGACAACTCCACGCAAACGCCGCTGCTCTCGGTCGTTAGGTGAACACCGTCGGTCACTGCGTTGTCCCTGGTGAGAGGTAATCCCAGAAATCTGGTATTCTCAGCACGTTCTTGGCACTGTGGGTATCGGAATACTGAACTCTCTAGCGATTTCAGAAATAAAACGTCCCGTGAATGTACCTCCAACAACCATGTTAACTCCTGTCGTGCCGCCATAGCCACATCGGAAACCTTTCCACTTGAACCACCTGAGTACAAATGACAGCTTCGATAATGCACGTCCCCATTTTAGATTATGTAGGCGATACTACCACAATCTGTGTATGTGCATATCGCTATCGCATGACTTTTGTCACCACAGTGTGGTCGCTGGTCTGCAATTAGAGCGCCATACTTGACCATTTGGTTTGTTACCCGCAAAACGTCAGCTGAACACATTGCAGCCTTTCAGATATAAATCTGTCGAACTCGTCGGTCTTTTCATAAATCAAAGATCGGTTGCGAGCTACAGATAATTACAAATACGTTACTTCAGATGATACCTCTTTCGTCAACTACGACATAAAATACTAGCCTGCGTAATAAAAGGTGGTTCTGGTGTAATAGAACAGATTCCTTCGACCATTACATAAAATTGTTTCTAATTATCACTCCCTTAGCGTTTAGGTATCTCTGCTTTATTAGCTTTCTTTTTGTGGTTCAAGTTGTCGTGTCTGGTTTCTCGTTCAGAAATTATGCCCAGATTTACTGGCATATATTGGAATTTAGAACTACCTGCTACTCATAAAAACATAATAGGTTTTGTGGGGGCAGCTTCTCAACTAATCCCGGAACGGCTGATACGAGAGCATTGCTCGTCCTGATTTTGGCATCTTCTTATAGAAAGGCCGTTCGAGGCAACTGATGCATATCGCTCAAACTCGAGGTCAAAATATCTCGATTTTGTGATCAGTTTTTTTCAAATGCAATACCGCAATTATTATTATTTCATTGAAACACTGACAAAGCTTCAATAAGAACTGCGGCAATATTTCTCCTAGACAAAATAAAATTTGTTTCACAATCCTCCGATCAAACGGAATCGTTCGATATATACCACAGCAGCATTATGTTTTATTTTATTTTGCTATTTCTAGTGATTTTTATTTTCTATGGCCATAGCCCTTCCACTGTCTCTTAATCCAGTTCAGTCAATTTATTATAAACGCAATTTGCATGCGAACAAAAGCAGCAGTTTGTGAGGAACTCCGAGTATTATTTGTATTCGCTGGACTATCCGCACAATGGACCATCAGAATTAATGAATATTACATGAAACTTAATTTGATTCATACGATACGTCGTACAGATGCCGAATATTGTCCTGAGGTAGGTTATGCCATGCCTGCTCGACCTGTTCACGACGTTCTGTAAGAGTTGTTTGTTGACTAATGGCACGTGTCACTTCTCGTCCCATCATATCAAACACGTGCTCGATTGCAGACAACTCCGGACATCGTGATGGAGAGCGGAGTTGTTGCACGTCTTGCACAGCACTTTGAGTGTACGGGCGAGCATTATCTTGCTGGAACAACACATCACCTTCCCGTTGCAATACCGACAAAATAACGGGGCTAAAAACGTTCTGCACGCAGCTGGCGCTGGTTAGTGTCCCCTCTAGAAACAGCAAAGGTGAAAGATAGTTGGCCGGCCGTGGTGGCCGAGCGGTTCTAGGCGCTTCAGTCCGGAACCGCGCGACTGCTACGGTCGCACTTTCGAATCTTGCCTCGGGCATAGATGTGTGTGATGTCCTTAGGTTAGTTAGGTTTAAGTTGTTCTAAGTTATAGTGGACTGATGACCTCAGATGTTAAGTACCATAGTGCTCAGAGCCATTTGAACCATTTGAAAGATAGTTTTAGCTTATCATACCCCAGGCGACAAGGCCTGTAGTGGGGCTAGTGTGGTTTGGACGAATGCAATCTACGAAACGGCGTTTATCAGATCTACGTCGTACGCGCAAACTACCATCACTTGAGAGCAGACAGAATCCCTTCATCACTCAAGACCACGGCGCTCCATTCCATCTTCCAGGTGATCCTCTGACGGCAACAATCGAGCCGTGCACGTCGATGCTGCGGCGCGAGTGGAAGACGGGCTACACGCGTGTGTGCCAGCAGTCACGCAGCTAATAACCGGTGTGCAACAATTGGTTTTGACACGTCTGGTCTCACAAGTCCCCATATCTGTGCTGTGGTAACTGCACGATATGCCAGTGCTTCCCTCACAACACGACGATTCTGGTGGGCGTCTAAGTTGCGTAGATATCCAGAATCTCGTCTACGGGTGTGAGAATGTTCACGCGACCACTGACACCTGCATCGTTGCGCAACTGACAGCAGCACGTCCAACTTGTGTGACAATTCCCCGAAAGAACCATCCACCACTCGAAATGAATTAGCTCAGTTAGCTGAAGGAAGCAAGAGTGCGTCTCCAGTAAGGTGCGTGGCAGAGGGACCCTGTACCACTACTCGTCATTTCCTCTCCTGTTCCACTCCCAAGTAAATCGAGGGAAAAAGGACTGTCTGTATGCCTCTGTATGTGCCCTAATTTCTCGTATTTTATAGTCGTGGTGCCTACGAGCGAAGTTAAAAATTTGTGCCAGATGAGGACTCGAACCGGAATGATTTACTTCTGTAGAATCATTGCCTGAACCACCTCAGCCATCCAGACACCCTTCCCGTCCAGCCCAAACAGCAATCTGTCACGCGAAAGTTGCGCCCCATCCACTGGCCCCACTGCTCGTAGCAATCGATAAGCACTCTTGGGCTTCAAAAGTTATGGTATATCAGCACTGAAAGTAACTAGAATCGTCCTCACCGTTGATTTATTTCAATGCCTGTCGGCGGCTGAAGTCCGGATTTCTCTTGATATGTTTTTTTTTTTTTTTTTTTTTTTTTATATATATATAGCCGCTGTAGCGCAAGTGGTTTCTTTTCTGTCAGGAATGTCCTCCAGAACAGACATCACTTATCTATAAGCGAATATGGCTCTACATACTTTCAGTGCTGATGCACCATGTGTCACAAACCCCTGTGAGACTTGTCGAATGGTATGAGCAGTGGGCTAATGGATGGGGGTGCTACTTTCGGGTGATAGATTAAGAATTTGGGCTACATAGGAAGCATGTTAAGATAGCCGAGGCAGTTAAGGCAACCGTTCCAGAGAAGCGCAGCATCCAATTACGAGTCCCAGTTCGGCACAACGTTTCACCCGTCACTACTTATTTCTTTTATAGCTGGTAGACGGCCGAAGTCCTAATTTATCGTAATCTAATAAAAGTATGAAATGACAGTTAAATCACTACGCTTAGCTGCATACAGACGTTGATATACGTCAATGGGGACAGGTGAAAATGTGTGCCCCGACCGGGACTCGGAGCTGGGATCTCCTACTTACATTGCAGACGCTCTATCCATCTGAGTCATCGAGGACACAGAGGATAGCGCAACTGCAGGGACATGTCCGAAAGAACAGATACCATCTTCATATGTATATAGTTAAGGTTCACCCGCCATTTGACCATCTTCTTCTGTGCAGATGCAGAAACAGTGCCAGAACTCTTACGGGACTTGGCAAAATGCCACAAGTAGTGAGTATTATGGGCAGGGGCACAACGAATATAGTGCGGGACAATAAGTTGAGAACGTAAGTCTCACGGGAGGCGTGCCATAGATAAGTCCCTGCAGTCGCGCTATCCTCTGTGTCCTCGGTGGCTCATGTGGATAGAGTGTCTGCCATGTAAGTAGGAGATCCCGGCTTCGAGTCTCGGTCGGGGCACACACTTTCACCTGTCCCCGTTGGTGGTTATCAACGCTTGTATGCAGCCAAGTGTAGTCATTTAATTGTAATTTCATTCTAAAACATTGGGCTGAAGGTCACCGATGGTATCTGTTCTTTCGGACATGTCCGAAAGAACTGATACCATATATATATATAGAAGTACTGTTTAGCCTTCAACAAAGACTGTTTTTCTTCGAAAAACTACCACCTCAGCCACGTTATCATATCCAGCAGTGGTCCACAACATGATTCCAGGAGTTGGAGAGGTACGTGCCCCTAGAATCACTTCCTCCCGTGATCTTCCACCAGGCCCTCAGTGGATACGTTGGTGTTGGTCTAATCTTCACAGACAGTTGACACTGACTCTACACCATACAAGCTTCTATTGTCGGCGGTACATAGTCAATGGTAAACCGTGCACGTAGACTCACCCAGTGATTTGCTCACGGCTTTCGCTGTAGCATTAGCCGGATTTCAACTGCTGTCATCCGCATATTCGCCAGCACCAGCCCAAAAATCTTACAGTTCTCTCATTCTGCAGGTAATCTGGAGGGACCCGTGCCTGCTCTTCTTGGAACGCTGTCGTCCTGAGTAATTCTCGCCACCGCTCACGCTGCAGTCACTGCACCACAACCAACTCTCTGTGTGATGTGTCGGTGTGATGCTCCCACGTGTCTCATGTTAATGATTCGACCTTGCCCAAATTGCGAAAGGCGGTGGTCAGTATCGCTCCTACGTCCTCTGGGCCTACAGTGTTCTGATATTTACTATAAAAGTTCCTTAGACATTAGATACAGCCAATAGTTATTTTAGGCCTAATCACACCATTCTTAGATTCTATGAATGGTTTTTTCTGAAGAGAAAATGCCGGAAATTAGTTGGTTTCCATAAATATGGAAATACTGGAGTATCAGCTTGATAGTAATCGATCAAGGCGTTCAAGGTGTAACAATTTCAATATCCGTTACTGTTATTCAGAACTACATACTAAGTTGGCGATCACACTGTGTGCACACGTGGCATGATACACCCCATCGCTAGCGAGCCAATACCCACCTTCGGCAGTTCGGCGTTCATAAGCAACTGGCTCTTCGGCTGCTTTTCACCCTTCTTCTTCTTCTTCTTGCATAAACAACTTCCGCAGAGCCTCAACATCTGTGGCAGAAGAGAAACCGTGTCAGTGGCTATCCAACTATACAACGGATTACAGTATAATGACGCAGGTCTGCAGATTTATGCTTTGCAATTATTTCTTAATCATTTAGGTGATTCAAATGTTTTTTCATTTTTTTTTTATTTGACATGCTCAGTTCAGAAATGCTAAGGATACAAAACATATACACTCCCGGTTAAAATATTTCGAACACCCATGATAAAGCTATATACTTTATTCCAAGGAACAAACACAGAGTACAAACCAAATAGACCAGCCAAGTCAACTCTCTCTCTCTCTCTCTCTCTCTCTCTCTCTCTCTCTCTCTCTCACACACACACACACACACACACACACACACACAGACACACACACACACACACACACACACACATTAAGCACAATACAATATGGTTTATACCTTCGCCTCTTCAAAGTACCCACCCTTTGCGCGAAGAAGAGGTGGAGTAGTGCTGGAGGGCATTTATATCATGAATCCTGCAGGGCTGTTCATAAATCCGTTGGAGATCTATTCTGAACAGCGCATTCCAAGGCACCCCAGATATGCATAATGATGTTCTCGTCTGGGGTGTTTGGTGGCCAGCGGAAATGTTTGAACTCAGAAGAGTATTCCTGGAGCCACTCTGTAGCAATTCTGGAAGTATGGGGTGTCTCATTGTCCAGCTGGAATTGCCCTAGTCCATTGGAATGCACACTGGACATGAATGAATGCAGGTGATCAGACAGGATGCTTACGTACGAGTTCCCTGTCAGAGTTGTACCTAGACGTATCAGGGATTCCGTATCACTCCAACTGCACACGCCCCACACCATTACAGAGCCTTCACCAGCTTGAACAGTTCCCTGCTGACACGCAGGGCCTATGGATTCATGAGGTTGTCTCCGTACTCGTACACGTCCATCCTCTGATTACAATGTCAAACCAGACTTGTCCGACGAGGTAACATGTTTCCAGTCATCAATAGTCCAATATCGGCGTTGACGGGCCCAGGCGAGGCGTAAAGCTTTGTGTAGTGCAGTCATCAAGGATACACGAGTGGGTCTTCGAATCCAAATGGCCGTATTGATGATGTCTCGTTGAATGGTTCGGTGACAGTTGTTGATGGCCCAGCATTGAAATCTGCAGCAATTTGCAGATGGGTTGCACTTCTGTCACGTTGAACGATTCTCTTCAATTGTTGTTGGTCCTGTTCTTGCAGAATCTTTTTCCGCCTGCAACGATGTCGTAGATTTGAAACTTCACCGGACTCCTGATATTCACGGTACACTCGTGAAATCGTCGTACGGGACAATCCCCACTGCGTCGCTACCTCGGAGATGCTGTGTCCCGTCGTTAGTGCGCCAACATCACGTTCAAACTCGCTTAAATCTTGATAACCTGCCATTATAGCAACAATAACCGATGTAACAACTTCGCCAAACAGTTTTTGTTTTACACAGGCGCCGTATTCTGCCCCTCTACATATCTGTGATATGAATATGCATGTCTATACCAGTTTCTTTGGCGTTTCAGTGTATAAACAAAACAGCCAAACGTTGTGATCATTTACTTGACAGAGAGTTCCACCATCTTCGAACTCAGTACAGTATCGATTCTGCATGGCAAGGATTCGGAAAGTTCGTGTCATGTATCCAGAGCTGTTCGTCACCCGATGTCTACGCACAGGTCGTGTAATTCTCATAAATTAAGGCCTGTAGTTGGTAGACACAAAGCTTGCGCCCGATAACGTTCCAGTTGTGTTTCATCAGACTCAGATGAGCCGAATTTGGTGGGCGATGACATCAATGTGAGTTCGCAATAATTCTCCTCAGACATCTTTTGTATGATTCTGACCTTGTAAAACGGACATTTATCCTTCTGGAAGAGGACATGGTCGTTATGATAGACAGCAAGAGTGAAAGGACGTAGATGGCCCGCAATAACCTTCACGCGTCATGCTTCCCACTACTACCACAAGTCCAGCAGATGCCAAGGTCAATATCATTCAAAGCATAATACTGCCCCCGACGGCTTGCTTCTGTGCCGCTGGGAATCTTTCGAGCAGTCGTTCACCTGGATTCATCCTACCAGGTGACACTTTTCCATTAATCCGTGGTTCAATCTCAATGACTCTGTTTCCACGCGGAAAAAAGTAGGGGTCGTCTGCTGCAGATTAGTCTGGGCAAAACGGTGTCCTCCGAAACACTTGTGCCTGCGACAGCATTGGACTTAGTAGTAATATCTGCCACTGACCGCCACCTATCATGCTGCGTACGGCGTACTACCGTCTGGCCTCCACGTTATGTGATGAGGGGTTAATATCCATCACCTCTTCGTCTAATCGTGGTTTCGCCGACCTTCAACCACTTTCACAGTTGCTCGCTGCAGTAACACGCCAATTACGACAAGGTCCCAGGCTATAACAATATGCACTTTATCAGAGTCGCTTTTCCCATTTGCGTTCAGCGTCATCACTAGAATGATTCCCCTTTTCTCTCTGCCCCCACTTTTGTACTTTCCCCACCGTGTGACGTGCGCACTACAACACGAAGCGGCATTCAGTTTCACGTTGGACTGTATTCATTTCGTTTGGATCATCAATGTATGTGGTTTGAACCAAAATGAATTACGGTACGACAATTTTATTTTAAATTGAGACCACGAGAGTAGAGTAACGTACAAGACATCTAGAATCTACGGCTGTAAGATGAACTGAGTTGGTTATCCTTCTAATATTTCAGTTGTGTACATATTCTCTCAAGACATAATTTTGCCTCTTGTCGCATGTTTCTTCTCATTTCTTCCCTTTTCAGAAAACTTCAGTAGAGGAGAACGTCATACAAGTCATAAGCACCAGGCATGTCATGTGTAAATTGCAAGCCTCAGTTCTCGGTAAAAAAAAACCAACGAGATATTTCGAGGAAGTAGTGATGCGTGTTAATCTTTAACAGAGAGTGGAATAGAGAGTTTTTTGTTGGTTCGAGTGTGATTCAAAATGCTGAAAACTAAACGTTCAATATACTCGAAAATTAGTATCATGAAATAAAAGTCTCATAAAAATATTATTCCTGTGAGTTTTTCTTATAATATATGGCTCGTTGGCGACGACATTAAAGGATGAAATGTTGTAGTTTAAATTATGTGATGGAAAATACCATTTATGTATTATAATGAGACGAAAGAACATTGTACTCCACTTTGAATTTCATGCAGAACTAAGCTTACTGCTTTAAGAACTACAAACAATATTATGATTCAGTTTAAATATAATCTTCTCATTTTGATGTGAATACGAAAGTAAGAATTTTTTTCGGACTGTTGTACGGAGCGTTCAAAATACCATCTGGCTCGTTCTATGTACGGTTTTCTGCAATGATCATCCTTTTCTTCGAATTTTCATTTAATCGATTCTGTTGGATCTGTAAACACTTTAATTTCTTTCGTTTGTTACAAAAACAGGAAGACTGACTAAGATAAGTTCCCTCTTCTGTTCCAGGCCATCACCAGGAAATATTTTATTATGGTACGCCTGATCACCATTGTACCACGAGGAAAATTGGGAAATGTTTACCTCTGTAGCAAATTCTGTAGTAAAATATAATTTTTGGTAGTTATAAAACATGTAAATCTATTTCTCTGTTATTGGACTGCGTATGATTTCCTTCCACTATGAAATGAGGAATGTGGTTTTTATGGCACATCCGTAATCTCATAAAACTCATGTTGCTTCCTCTTGTGTTTTCAGCTAGAACCGCTCCTCTGGAATATTGAATCGGTCTAAAATACTCACATGGTTTCGAAATAAACAAAGGTACCTTTTCTAGAATTCTGCTGAACGATACTAATTACATATTAATTACCGATTTGAGATTCTAAAATTGCAAGAAAACTGCAGTGGAATGTGGTTCCCTAATCATTTCATGCACAAATATTTGTTCGAAGAACCTACAGCAGCTGATAAGAAATACTTCTGAATCACTGATTTCAGTGTTTAGTTCTGCCTAGGTACCTAAAGGGCACATGACATACGGTACTACAGTACTAGTGAAACCCAGCTAGTTGTCCCGAAGAGTTGAACTGCAGCTATTAGACCCGACTGTGAGTCGTGTTCTATCTTCGGCGGTACGTATATAAAAGTTTGAACTACACGCTGAAAATTGGCATGGTCCCTGTGTAAAAAATACTAGCACAAACGAGAAGAGCATTTTCTGAGAACTATCAGAAGGTTCTCGTTTCAAACCCTGGTCTGGCATACGGTTTTAATCAGTCAGGAAGTTTCAACACTGCTCATATTCCAAAGCAGAGTGAAAGATTATTTCTGGATGTTTGATCCCTGTCAATTTTTTTTTCAAATTTTAAACAAAACATACTTTTATTTGAATTCGTATCTGCGGTACATATTATTTGAACTGAAGGTGTGGCGGGGAAAAGAAGTGAACTATTGATATCAGCTGCATCGGGACTTCATGTGGAATCAGTGGGAATGAGTGAAAATGTGTGCTTGTCCGGGTCTCGAATCCGGGCTCTTCTGCATACCACGCAGTGTTGCGCTAACTAATGTGCTACCCAGACACACTGTTGAACACAATTGCGCGGTATCCCTCTCGGCCGTCCCACATTCCTATCTAGCGCCACCTATCCACAGTCCCCGCCCATGTCCTCCACGCTCACTATTCAGAGATTCCCGCAGGAGGCCAGACACAGTCGTGCCTCCCGTCGGAAGGTGTTGGGTTCATTGCCCAGAGAGGCGAGTCACTTATATGAATGTGTGAGGTCGGTTACTTCGGACATATCCGAAAGAACAGACACCACGCAGAATACGCAGCTGTATTATATACACTGCTCAACAAAAATCTGGAATACTATCGTATAATGTAGTCTACGCACTTCATGCATTATCCGGCTAGAATCCGTATACTGTACGGAGTTTACTACCGGCATGTTTTGTGGCCGTTTCCCAGTCACGTAAACATACCTCTACCGCAGCGGCAAACCGCTAGCAGTCCAGTAACAACAACAGCTTCGTTCCGTTTGTCTTCAGCAGCGCAGTAACATTCCAAGTAGAGGCATGAACAAGATAGTGGCTTTACTTTTAGTAGCTAATACACAGCAAGATGTTGCCGATCGGTTAAATGTCACTCAAAGTGGCGTGTCTAAGGTGCGGAGAAAGTACAGAGTGATGGGAAATGTGCACGATAGACCTCGCAGTGGTCGTCAGCGTATGACTGCATCAACGCAGGATAGTTTCTTCCAACTCTTGGCTCGCAGGCGCTTAACATCAACTGCCAGAAATACTGGAAATGACTTCTGTTCGGCAACAGGGATTCGTATCTCAGACCAGAGTCTTAAAGGTAATGGTGGCAAGTTCCTATGGGACCAAACTTTTGAGGTCATCGGTCCCTGGGTTTACGCACTACTTAATCTAACTTACGCTAAGGAAAACACACGCACACAGCCATGCCCGATGGAAGACACGAACCTCCGACGGGGAGAGGAGCGCGAACCGTGGCAAGGCGCCTAAGACCACGCGGCTAACCCGCCCTCTCAGACCAGACAGTGTGTAGAATATTGCATCAGGGTGGTCTTCATTCCAGAAGACGAATGAGAAGTTTTACTCTGAACCAACGCAACCGACGCAGTTGAAGGACCTGGTCTCTTGCACATCACCACTGACAACTGCAGGATGGACTAATATTACGTTTGCTGACGAGACCAGGATTGATTTGCGACTGAACACGAGACGCCTTGGGGTTTGGAGAAGCGCTAGACGACACCAGTAACGCCGATACGTTCAGGAAGTGCATCCGTTCGCAGGTGGAAATCTAAAGTGCCAATTGACCCTGAATAAGGAAAGGTGTGAAGTTATTCACATGAGTACTAAAGGAAATCAGCTAATTTTCGATTACGGGGTAAGCCACACAAATCTGAAGGCTGAAAATTCAACTAAATACTTAGGGATTACAATTACAAATAACATAAATTGGAACGATCACATAGATAATATTGTGGGTAGAGCAAACCAAAGACTCCGATTCATTGGCAGAACACTTAGAAGGCGCAACACGTCTACTAAAGAGACTGCTTACACCACGCTTGTCCGCCCTATTCTGAAGTATTGCTGTGCGATGTGGGAACCGCATCAGGTGGGACTGACGGATGCCATCGAAAAAGTACAAAGAAGGGCAGCTCGTTTTGTATAGTGCGAAATAGGGGAGATAGTGTCACAGACATGATACGTGAATTGGAGTGGCAATCATTAAAACAAAGACGTTTTTCGCTTCGACGGGATCTTCTCATGACATTTCAATCACCAGTTTTCTCCTCCAATTGCGAAAACATTTTGTTGGCACCCATCTACATAGGGAGAAATTATCATCACGATAAAATAAGAGAAATCAGGGCTCGCACAGAAAAATTTAAGTGCTCATTTTTCCCGCGTGCCATCCGGGAGTGGAACGATAGAGAGACAGCTTGAAGGTGGTTCATTGTACCCTCTGCCAGGCACTTTATTATGAGTAGCAGAGTAATCACGTACATGTAGATGTAGATGTAGAATGAAACTTCCTGGCAGATTAAAACTGTGTGCC
The DNA here is from genome assembly GCF_021461395.2 of Schistocerca americana. NCBI lineage: Eukaryota > Metazoa > Arthropoda > Insecta > Orthoptera > Acrididae > Schistocerca > Schistocerca americana. Next base: position 436,206,295 of record NC_060124.1, on the reverse strand, counting down.
CGACCGAGACTCGAACTAAGGACCTTTGCCTTTCGCGGGCAAGTGCTCTACCAACTGAGCTACCGAAGCACGACTCACGCCCGGTACCCACAGCTTTACTTCTGCCAGTACCTCGTCTCCTACCTTCCAAACTTTACAGAAGCTCTCCTGCGAACCTGCAGAACTAGCACTCCGCTGCAGAGTGAAAATCTCATTCTGGAAACATCCCCCAGGCTGTGGCTAAGCCATGTCTCCGCAATATCCTTTCTTTCAGGAGTGCTAGTTCTGCAGGTTCGCAGGAGAGCTTCTGTAAAGTTTGGAAGGTAGGAGACGAGGTACTGGCAGAAGTAAAGCTGTGGGTACCGGGCGTGAGTCGTGCTTCGGTAGCTCAGTTGGTAGAGCACTTGCCCGCGAAAGGCAAAGGTCCCGAGTTCGAGTCTCGGTCGGGCACACAGTTTTAATCTGCCAGGAAGTTTCATATCAGCGCACACTCCGCTGCAGAATGAAAATCTCATTCTAGATGTAGAATGTTCCAGCCGGCAATAATGATGGGAGGCAGGCCTGTCTAATTCCCATATACGGCAATTTGACTGGTCCACTATACCTCCAAGAAGTCCTACAAACGACTGTAAGGCAGTAAAGACGTGAAGTCGGTGACAGCTTCATGCAAGTCGATGACAATGCAAGACCGCACCGTACTCTAGCATTGTCTCAGTAGCTTCAAAGATGCGACAATAACCGAATGCGTTGACTAGCACAATCCACAGACATGAATGCAATTGAGTATGAAGGTGACCATTGCACAGCATGTAAGCCCAAGTGACAATCTTCAGGGCCTCACTGAAGCTGCGATTGAGAAGTTTGACCACTCGCCTCAAGATCAAAACGGTTCAAATGGCTCTGAGCACTATGGGACTTAACTTCTGAGGTCATCAGTCCCCTAGAACTTAGAACTACTTAAACCTAACTAACCTAAGGACATCACACACATCCATGCCCGAGGCAGGATTCGAACCTGCGACCGTAGCAGTCGCGCGGTTCCGGACTGCGCGCCTAGAACCGCTCGACCACTGCGGCCGGCGACCTCAAGATCAACTTGATGGTCTCATCCAGTGCATGCCTCGCAGAGTGGAAGAACTCATACGTGTGCGAGGAGGACATGTTCATTACTAAATACTGATAATCATCATCATCATAAGATACAGATTTTCACTGTTTTTATTAAGCTGTACACATAGGAAAGAGCCCGTTTTGTTTTGTAATTTTTTGTAACCAACCAAAATCGTTCTTCTTTTTAGAAGGAATTATGTTTCTTTTGTTGATAAGGTATTGTAAACTTGGTGTAATATAAGATGTGGTTGTAGTAAACTCTACGATATTCCAAACTTTTGTTGAGCTGTGTATTACGTAAACTGAAGGTGGAGGGGAATATAGGAAAGAGAAGAGCTATTGATGTCAGCTGCATCGGACTTTATGCGGAATCGGCGGTGACGAGGAAAATGTGTGCCGGACTGGGATTCGAACCCGGTATCTCCTGCTGATAAGATAGTTGCTTTAAGCACTGCGCCATCCGGACACGGTATTTATCGCCATTCCGCGGGCTGTCTAAGCACGCCTATCGGCCAACCCACATTCCCACAAGTAGCACTTGTCCACAGTGCCTGTCCATGTCCTCCATCCTCGCTGCTTTGAGATTCCCGTAAGAAGTCGAGCGTAATGGTGCACCCGCACTGAAAGTGATGGGTTTATTATCCATCGAGGCGAATTAGTTAAATGAATTCGTGGTGTCTCTTCTCTCGGATAAGGGGACTGCAAATAGGGACTACTAGGTGGAAATGTCGGTCGGCCAAGAGGCGTACCCAGGTAGTCTGCGCAATTGCGATAAACATTTTGTCCGGATGGCGCAACTGCCTAGTAAGCAGGAGATCCCAGATCCGGCACACATTTTCGCTCGTCGCCGCCGAGTCCGCATAAAATCCCGATGCAGCTGACACCACTAATAATTCCCTTTCCTTTCCCCCCCGTCCACCATCAATTTACATAAAGCACACTTTACAGCTCATACTGAGGAGAAAGTCACATATTTTATGATAGATTATCTCGTAATGGCATCAGTTGGGGTTGGAGGGATCCCCCTCATGTCGTCCAGCCTATCCGTATAACCTATTTCGTAATCTACTTTTCAGACACGGTAATTGACAGGAATTAAGGTAGTATCCAAGAATGATTGCCTATCGAAGTCGCGGCGTCCAAACGATGCATATCGAAAGTGCGATCGTAAATAGATCATGCGACACTGATGGCGGGCGTTATGAGTATGTTTACGGTGGTCGCTACAGCAACGACAAAAGAAGAGCCTTACAAAAATACTTGTAATTGCAAAGGCGACGACTTACCTCACTCGTCGTCGGTGTTGTCATCATGTGAAAGTCTATTACGGTGGTCTGGATGGATAATTTTTAAGAGTCGAAGCCGGTTGGTGTGGCCGTGCGGTTCTAGGAGCTTCAGTCTGGAACCGCGTGACCGATACGGTCGCAGGTTCTAATCCTGCCTTGGGCATGGATGTGTGTGATATCCTTAGGTTAGTTAGGTTTAAGTAGTTCAAAGTTCTAGGGCACTGATAACCACAGATGTTAAGTCCCATAGTGCTCTGAGCCATTTGAACCAATTAAGAGTCGAACCATGCATTTTCCTTGATACTCGTTCATTTTCCACACTGTCCGCAATGAAATCGTAAACGGCATTTCAGCATCGAAACTGGTCTTACGAAGTTTTACACACTTCGAACCACCACAGTGTACATAGTCCCTTCTTTTCTCGTCGGGTGGTACTCCATATTGAGACAAAAAGTAAAACAATTTTCTACGCTGGATAAACATGGAATTAGATTTTTCCATGTGAGAGAATCCGCCGAAGAAAAGTCAAGAACACCAGAGATTCCACTCACTAACCACATAAATCGTTTGGGATTCCCTAGCAACTCACAAATAATTCGCGGAGGTATGTAATTTAGAGGAACTAAGGGAGCGACTGAAAACAGATAAAAATGACGATCACAAATAATTGATCACAACGCCCACCACCAGAGTCGCATGATTGATTTACGATTACACGTTCGATATGTATCGTTTCGAAGCCGCGTTTTCGATAGGCAATCATTCTTGGAAATTACTGGAATTAAACTCCAGACTTGTTGAACGGAAGTCCTCTGTGTGTCCTGTGAAACGCACCTTAGACCGTAGACCCACTGTAAAAAACATTATAACTGTATGATTACTTTGCATGAGAGTTGAGTGATTAGAAAAGTTTCCAGATCGGAACACACAGTCGCTATGGCGTTTTACTTTTAACTTATATACACCCTGTGTCTGCCAAAATGTGGAGCTATGTTGCAAAATTTCCTTCGTGCACTGAAGCAGTCGTAGGAAACGGAGCATCTTATCGCATAGTTCCGCACCTTAGCCTTCAGAGTGATTATTGACAGGCAGCATTGGTAATCAATGTAACGATACACAGTTGATGCTTACCTTTCCCTTCTATAGTCTTCCCAAATTATGGAGTCTCGAAATGCGTCTCCCTGACCCCGAGAAGTAACAGCAGACTGTTTCTAGGCGACGACACATGGCACCTCCAGCCATCGCCTATTGTTAAGCAGTGAAGAATGATCACCTCCGCGGCGCAGATGAACTTGCTAATTCAGACATTATTGGTCATGCTTATGAGTCGCTGCTAGATACAGTAACGTTAATTACAAAAGAAGTTGAAAACAATAAATGAAATATACTTAAATATCGCATTTAAAAGCTAATGCTGGCCCATGTTACGGTAAATATTACGAACGTACTGCTTTGGAGCATACTTATAATGAAATCAGATTCGGAGTTTTTATTTTCAATAGGAAAGCATCAAAACAACCAGCCAGATCCAATACTTCATTTGCTTTTAACAGTCCCACTACACATAACATCCCGCAAAGTAATTGAGGCTCAACATTAATCCAAAGCGATTTCCCTGCACGCTTGGCTACACAATTGTGTAGTTGTTCGCAGTTTAATTGGTTTGTCACATGTGATGGACTCCCTTTGTGGCAGTCCTACACTGGCAACAGTTTTGCCTAATCGAAACTACATTCCGTCAAGCTCCTTCGTGTGCTGCCGATCGGCGATTTTAGCACATTGTGGATCCAAGAAATCCAGCTTCAAAATCATATCATGGCCGTCACTTAGTGTGGCACAATTTCTGCACATTGATTGAACTGAACCGTACCTAAACAGAAATCTCTGTCCACTGAGCCCAACGGCCTGAGATAACTAACCCCCGCTCCACGTAAACTATACCGTGGTGGGTCCCACTGTTTCCGATTCAACACATCCCAACCGCCAACCGACACATTCGCCCCAGTCTCCAACAACACCCCGCAATTCATGTCTTCTACTGCTCCTTCCACCGCACAATACACATCTACATTCGCCTTCATAGCATCTAATTTTACCGGGAACACCCGTAGATCGACTTCAGGTTTCCTTCGGCGTTTGTTTTTCCCCGGTTCACTACCCCTGAAACTACTGGTATGTTATATAGATCTCTGCCTTACTTCCACTGTTTGGTGCTGGAAACATTACCTCCATACATACCCCATCTGCCCATGCCCATAACACTTTGTAACGGTAATGGACACTCATACAGTGGCGGATATGGGTTTAGGAATCAAAATGCCAACGGTCAAGGGTACTTTGAAAGAGGTCGCGATGTTAGAAACAGCAACTGGCGAGACCAGGGCGCGAATAATTGCTGGAAAATTATGGTCCACAGAGGCAAGAACAACACAGCAAAGAGAAACCAGAAGTAGAAGTTAGGCCACAGAATACTGCAAAACGTAAAAATTGACGTGAAAAATGCGGAAGAGGTTAGACAAACTAGCGTCCACCCTATCTTATACTAAGCACTAAATCAAAAAAATAAATTAAAAATCAACAAAATAACACATTAATTAAAAGAAAAAGAGACACAATACATACTAACAATCTCTTGTAGCATCAAGTACACTACAACATGCGCACAAACAATAAAAGGTACACAACAATTAAAAGAATGAAGAAGTGGTAGGCTATAAAAATGATAAATATATGCTTTAATTAAATTATCATATGAGAAATAAATAATAATTTTCTTCATTTTTATAAACATTGAGCCAAAATCTCTTGTTGTTTGTATAAAACAAAACAATGTAAAAAAATTTCTCTACACGAAAAAACGGACATCGCCACCAACACCAATCACCAGTTCCCTTTACACCAGATGCTTCGAGATAGTGATGGAGAGGGTACAGAAACCTTGAGAAAGCACTTAGGGCAATAACAACAACATGAAGACCAACGCCACACTGGAAATGCAGGCTGCAACCAGGTTGGACTTCAGGAGGACAACGCGCAGCACGGACATTTCATATGTCACGACACTGCTACACAACTGAAAAGCATGGGGAAAATCGTAATACGACAAGACGACAATGAAGGTACAAAAAATTATTAAAATCTACAAACTCATCAAGTAGCATTTGGAAAGACAGTCAGATCCTACAAATCCTATCTCACTCCTACATTAAAATCCACATATTCCTAGCCCAAGCAGAACAGAAGAATCCAAGAAAGAAGAGAAAAACAAAAGATGCAAGGTGAAGAAGGGCAGAAGACAGCAAGATACCTTTCTCTCCTATCCTACAAAGAAAATTGCTACAAACGTCTTTCCATGAACTTTGAGGCGTGGCAACTACTACAACCACCTCTCCAAGAATAAACCTTGAATCGTCAAGCAAATACAAGCGAACGGCAAAGGGAATATTAAGTAGTACCAACCAACATTATCTAGAAATAGATTAAGCAAAATGAACAGTATTCTCCCTACCACATCATCAAATTTCCATACCGAACCAGGTGTGAAGTACCAAGACATAACAGCACAATATTGGGTGACAATCGTCGGCAGTCAACTACAATCATCGAACTGCCATACCGTCCCAGATCTCATGATCTGTGACACCCATACAAATGAGTCGACGCCTTCCAGTATTTCAGTGGGGATCGTTGAGCACAGAAACTGACGCATCACAAAACGAAAAGACTGATAAAACACAAATGTAGAGTTAAGAAAATGATATATTTGTAAAAATATTTTTTCCTTTTTTGTAAAAGTTATTATTTTATCATATATGTAAAGCCCATAATGTGATAGAGACCTTAAAACATTATGTAAAGAAAATTAATTAGTATAAGTAGATAATCTCAAAAATTCCTGTAGAGCCAAGTTCGTTTTTATATAAAAAAGGTTTTGGTTAATCATAGGTTGAAAGATGATAGAATAAAGAAAAAACACTTTTTCACTCTTAAAATAGTGACAAAAAAAGAAGAAAAATAATGCCTAAATAAATAAAACAAAGTCACACAACAGAGCTTTTGCGAACATTCACGCGAAGCTTAACTAAAGAAAAGATATAACCGCACTAAAACATGATACACTGTACACCAACAAGTATAGAAAAATTAATATTGTAAAAACAATTATTGGAAATGAAAAGGAAAAACAGAGACACGTACTGGCAACGACAAGGAATAACAAACTTTGTAAAGTCTGTATTTGTCTAACAAAAATAAATAAATTGTAGAACTAAAAAATAGAAACAATAGCTATAAAGAAATTATTAGAAGTAATTCTTAAGAATGACTGAGAAAAGTTTATCGGAAAATCTAAAAGAACAATTTTTGCCTGACTTTGTCAATGTTTTCCTTTCCATTGACAAACCCCAGACAAAAATTTTGTCAGAAGGAGGGAGGTATGTAAGACATTGTGGTCTCCTGACCTTCATTGCTTACATATTCCACCCTCACAATTATATTCCGTACATCAAGACACTTCATTCGAAACCAAGCTCGATAAGATAAAGTCAGTGTTGTATGAATTCATGCAAACGATATGCAAATAACAAGTAAATCGCAAATGCGCACCATGGTTGAAATACTTGAGGCTGGCATACACACACACATTCAAGACAGGACGGTCACAAAAGCTTTTAGTTCCGGATAAGCAATCCGCACGCCGGGAGGCCGGTCCCTTCAGAGGATAAGTCAACCTATCTAAGTCTGCCAGCGACCGCCTGTAGAGCAGACAGCATTTGCATGAGTGGAAAGGAGAACAACCCCGTGTTCAGCCTAAAAGCAAATTTCGCTACATTGTGTGGGAGCACTCAGCCTACGCATTCTTTATAAATATATCATGCAGTTTCAGAGGTTTTCACAGGGAGAGAGCAAACGCCAAATGCCGATGCTACAGATTTCCGGACTGGTCACCCTAAACGAAACGTCATTCTCCCGTTTTAGAAGAGCAATGCTGATTGGCAGACGATATTTCTGACACCTTGAGCTGAAGTAGTGATGGAAGAGACCAAAATATATACCTCTTCACGTCTGGCGTGGAGAGGGGCCGTTCCGTTGTCACTCTTGGAGCGAGAACACATAACGAGAGCGTGTGCGCTCATACGTGTACTCAAAGAGTGAGGAACAAGTCTCTCCTCAGTACTTCACCGGGAGAGCACCTCTGTCGAGATCGAATCGGAGTGCGACTCTATATTGAGTCCTTACGATTAAGCTTTGTTTACTGTGTTGGCCGCCACACTTATTGTGCAGTGTGAATGGACAGAGTTATAGTTAAACGCCTGCGAGCGAATTTTTGAGTGGCATCGCGGTGGACTGGTTATCTGACCAGTGTACCACGCCAATAGTTAGACTAGGGGTGAGTAGGCATCCTTGACTTTATCAAGGTGTATGGAGAGTTTGAATGGCGAAGGTCAATCCTGATAGAACGAGAGTTATCTTATTTGTTAGCAGCGAGTGGCACAGACAGCAGTCTTCACAGCTTACGGTATTGTACGCTACAGCTCTTGAGAGCCCCAAATTTTCTCCACAACAGTATACTTCTTTGCATTTCACACACATCAGCCTCAAGTGTACCTAGCAACATTCTAAAGGATAATTGTTCAAGTTGAGTAGGCGCGGCTCTCAGCCATTCTGCCAAGTCAATAACAATCTTAAACTTTGTATAGAATTTTCATTAGTGAATCCTATCCTTGAGAGGTAACTTCACATTCCAAAAAGAACCTGGAAATAACTTTTTCAGTTCATAACTAAAAGCGCCATTGTGATTTCTCAGAATGTTTGCAAAATAAATAATAATTTACGTTAGTATCATGTTTTTCTTACACTAACTAACACTACTCCAGTACCCAAGTATCCCACTAATTACGTAAGAAATTCTGTGAATTTTTGTGTCATTTCCTTACAGCGGACGACTCCAGAAGATATTTATTGCTGAAAGTTTTTCAGGCATTTCTCTTTAGAACGTTAGGAGCGTCTGTCTGACTTCTGTAGTAGTGTGGGGGTGGAAATTGCATCTTGCGGGAGCCACAGGGTAAAGGGTACATCTCAGATTAATCCGTTGTGCAGAATGACAGAATGGCACCCACACACTCACAACAGTAGTCGGTGGATCGAGATCTGTACAATTAGCGATTTATTATAACCGTACAGGTGAACCTACATTATAAGACAAAAAAAGGGACGCACCTCAATGAATTATCCGAATGGGACAGAAATCGGTAGACGTGATGTACATGCACACAGATGATCACAATTTCAGGAATTTCGGATTTTTTTTTTCAAGAGTTCAAAAGAAAGAGCTTTACAAGTCGAACATGTCAATAACGCGTTGGTCCGCCTCTGGCCCCTACGCAAGCAGTTATTCCGCTTAGCACTGATTGGTAGAGTTGTTGGATGTGCCCCCAGAGGATATCATGCTAAATTATGTCTAGTTGGGGCATCAGATAGTTAAAATCTGTAACTGGTTAGAGGCCCCTGCCTTAATGCTCTATAAGTTCCCAATTGGGGAGTGATTAGGTGACCTTGCTCCTCAAGACAGGGTTTGGCAAGCAAGAAGACAAGCAGTAGAAGTTCTCGGCATATGTGGGTGATCATTATGATGCTGAAGTGTAAGCCCAGGATGGCTTACCATTAAGAGCAACAAAACGGGGCGTAGAATATCGTGAATATGCCGCTGTGCTGTAAAGATGCCGCAGGTGACAACTAAAAGGGTCCTGCTATAAAATGAAACGGCATCCCAGACCATCACTCCTGGTTGTCGGGCTGTATGGGGGGGGGGTGACGGTCAGGTTGGCGTCCCCAGACAAATCTTAGGCCTGGACTCTCCTCACTGCCTTCAGCGATGAGTCCTGCTTCGAACTGAGCCACTACGACTGACGAGGATGGGTCTGGGTACCCCGCAGACCGCGTGGAATACCAGCCTGACTGTCGCCCACCAAATGGCCCGACCAGCTAGGAGTGATAGTCTGGGCTGCCATTCACTTCATAGCAGGACACCTTTTGATGTCATCCACAACACCCTTACAGCACAGTGGTACGCCAACGATATTCTATGCCCCATTTTGTTGCCCCTCACAGCCCACACACGTCGAGAATTGCCATTCGGATACCTTCTCAGTGGACAATTCTCCTTTTTTTTTTTTTTTTTTTTTTTTTTTTTTGCCTGAAAGTGTGTACCAATGTGAGTAAGCACAACTGGTAAACACCTTTTAAACGGCACCCAGTATGAATAATCCTAGGACACATTGGATAATTCCTAATAGCAGCTTGTACAGTCTGCACATTAAGGTGCTCACCAGACGACCCCACGTAGCTTATCCATTCCACTTTGCACAGAATTTCTGCAGATACCAAACAGAAGACGCAGTACCACGTTCATCTTCCATCAAACCCGAGCGACTCGTTTCTCAGGCATGTAAACTGACAGTTAACCTACACACAGTCTCAAAGTAATATTCATTTCCGGCAGTTGCTTGTCGATTCCATGTTCCACATAACTGCCAGCACTTTCCGTTGGATGGTCATCCTGTAGTCACAGGTGATCAACGAGTTGACCTAACTCATTTGGGTCGCTTTTATGTCAGAGCGACAGAGCACCTGCCCCTGGCGGGACGCAAATGATCCCATTGCTTAGCTACGGTTAAAGGTGTTTTCGATTTCATATCAAAAGAGCGCACTGATCAGATAATGCCCAATCCACTTGTGGCGAGGAATGTGCAAAAGTTCTTCGAAGAACGATAGATACCTCTGCTTCCCTGGCCTGAACGTTCGCCTGTCATGTTGCCCAGCGAATATGTCTGCGATATGGTCAGTCGGCACCTTGTTCATTCTTGTCCTGTCTTTGAATTTTTGTTCCCATCTACAAACCGCTTGGCAGTGCGTTACCCCGATGCTTGTCGAGGTTCTCTTCGACTCTATACCGAGACATCTAAAGGCTCTGATTTCATAACACTGAATTCTCACGGTCTTTGTCCATGTCCAGTTATGTACTTCCAATAAATTGTGTATTGATGTGTCCCTAATCTGTGGAATAAATTTCGTTGAATTCACTTTTCTTCTTCTTGGTGCTGTTACAAGCAATAGTGTACACTTAATTTAATACCACACTTGACCTAAATGGGAGACGAAGCCCCTGAAACGACACGAATTACGAAGGAAACTGTCAAGGGGTTGCGAAAAGAAGTGAGATGTGTATTATTCACTGGTATGCACAGGAATTCGCAGGTAAGATGAGCTAGAGGACTTGCGGACGCTATACCTATCTGTAGCGGATTACGTACACGATGACAGCTAGCCGGGACAACGTGCTGGAAGGGATGTCATTGGAAGCACATTCTGTGCCTCGGTGCCCAATGATTTGTACGGAGCACTTTTTTTTAGGTTGACACTGTTATAATTTGTCCACAGCGAAGATCAGATTGAAACAGTTCTGCTCCAGCTTAAGTCTCTTCATAAGAACAGGAAAGATGGTTGTGTGACGTTCCTGAATGTTCCTGTTAGATGAAAAAATTACGAGTGTCAGGGTCATTCAGTTTACCGTTGTGAAATGTCTCAGGAGTGCAGGTCGTGACAAACGATAGGCCTCGTGTGCAAAGACACAGAATCACGAAACACACACTACTGACGACAGTTCTGTCGGTCGTCACTACATAGCAAGCGCACACAGCCGCGTGATGCGCTCGCGCGATGCAGTAGTTCGCCTGCTGACCTCTAGGTGCGCTAGCAGGTTTTCGTCTAGAAATTCAGTTTTCGAGTGGGATACCGCCCACTACTTGCATAAAAAAATCATACTATGTATTTCATATGTTTCTTTCAGCTAGGATACGATTGGCCATTCGTAAATAGGTATAAGTGTGTTTCATACCCCAACACTGTTGCTGGATGATTTCTGTGTATAGGAAGCAGGGATTTATAACAACGCTCCCCACAGTTCTTTGTTCCCCTCCTTTCCTCATTTTTCCCAACAACTATTAGTGTCACCAATTCGTCTCTCTATTCCACCTCTGCTCTGTCCAAGCAACCACTTCTACTCCATGGCTGCTACGCACCTGTCCTCCATCCTTCTATTACCACATTCCTATCCTCATCACCAGCCAACCTTTCACTGTTCAGTGGCACACTCCCTATCCCAGGGTAGGTTCTTAACGCTTTTAGTGACAGGAAAGTCCTTCTTTTAAATATCAGTTTCTTGGCATGTTTTAGTTGTTTTTACCTTTTATTATTGCTGTTTTTAACTACCACAGTGAGAAATCATCTATCATGTAGCTAAAATCTTCCATTTTATTTTTCACCTTTACAAAGTCTTAAGTTATATGTAACTATCTCCGCTGTGTGTTGTTTTTTTTTTACTTATTTACTTATTTATTATCAATTGGTGGAGAGCGAGTTCCTGTACTGCCGACAGTTCCCCCCCCCCCTTTCCCCCACTCATGTAGGGCTCCGTGGAATGAAATAACAATAAAGAAAAAATAGTATCACTGGTACAGTGGGCTGCTGATCTAATATTATTTCCCATTCTTATGGCTCTACCAGCAGCTGTTCACTTGTAGACTGGCAGGAGGTTGCTCCCATTTATTTCAATGATAGTTTGCCATCCTATTATTATTATTATTATTATTATTACTATTTTGCTTCCTTATGTTTCTCCCAGCTGCTAATCACTTGTAGATCAGAAGGAGGCTACTACCCTCTACTTCAGTAAATGTCTGCTGTCCTATTATCGCGCATCCTTTCATAGTACTACCATTGCCTGCTGTTATGTTACAATTTGGAGCACCCTCTGGTGACAGAATTGTGAACATCAAAGTGAATACATAAAGTGCGTTTCCCACTAGTTTTTCAGCCATGACATCACGATCAGGTGTGTCCTTCCACACCAATAGCTCAGCACAGGCTGAGTATTCCCATTATTTTTTAGGTGGGAAGGGGGCAGGTTGTGAGGGCTGGGCATAGGACAGGGTGGGAAGCGGCGTGTGGAGGTATTGGGGGAAGTTGAAAGAGAGGAATGGGGATAAACCACGACATCATCCACTGATGTCATCAGTGCAACATTGCCACATGTACTACCACCATCTTGAATAAATTTGGCAAGAATTCAGACTGTGCCAGCTTCAACTCTGTTTCCCTACTTGCTGAAAGGGGTGGAATACCTTCCCATCGATGCTGTGCAACTTTCTTGTGGTTTTCTGCGAATTTAGAGAGGAATTTTAATACGCTCAACGTTCCACGGCGTGTAATTTTTCAAATGTTATATCCATCGTGTCGAGGCTCATTGGCCGACATGGTTAATGTTGTCCTGGTGGACCATACAAGTCTGTGGGAGTTGAGCACTAGGAGCCTGAGGAGAGGTTTTTGGCCAGGGTTAGAAGTGACTTAATTAACGAATACCTTTTCCCTTTTTCGTGCTCAACACATTGGAGAGCCATTCACCTAATACACATATGAAATGTACGAACGGCAGCACTTGTTTCTGTCGTACAGCTCTCAGAGCCTGAGATGGCAGCTACTATTGTGCAGGTCATGAAGCCGGAGGGTAGCTCTCGTGTTTTATTGGCTGAGAGGCCAGACAGTTACATGACCTAGACCGTTTGGTGACTAGCACTGAGGGCGCAAAGCAAGCTGATATGAGACGCAGGCGCTAAGGGGAACCCGTTTAATTGAACGACAACGACTCTAGTAAAGGCGGCGCCGCGCTAACGCCAATGGCGCTAATGGGTCCTGCTATCACTGCGGTGAGCGGCAAAGGGGCGCAGGCGGGTCTGTCTTCAGTTTTTCCGGAATTCTCGCAACAGGGCCTGGACGATGACTGAGAGTTCGCTACCCCTTGTGTGCCCTAATCTTAATCAAGAGCCTGTATGTGCATTACTAGACTCAGGGAGCAGTATTTCTAGGTTTGGTCCTTGGAGGTATTGGTGGCGAAAGGTTTCATCACTGACTTGCTGTTAGTACGTAACTTCGTCAAAAAGATTCGATTAGTTTCGGATTATTCAAGTTGGGTTTTCTATTTTAAGTTTTGTTTATCTGTTCAAATGGCTCTGAGCACTATGCGACTTAACTTCTGAGGTCATCAGTCGCCTAACTAACCTAAGGACATCACACACATCCATGCCCGACGCAGGATTCGAACCTGCGACCGTAGCGGTCGCTCGGTTCCAGACTGCAGCGCCTAAAACCGCACGGCCACTCCGGCCGGCTACGTTTATCTGTAAGACGCGTTTGTGTCGGCACTCTGATTTTTCAGGTGTTTGTTCAATAGCTGCTAGTCATGGTGGGTTCAATGTGACTCACTTGCACAGGGAACAAGCTCAAGCCTTGCTCGAAGTGTTACAGGAGTTTCCAGAGGTTTTGGCAGATAGGTTAAGTATGATTAATAAAACTAAATATCGTAACGGGTTGACAGATGAGGTGCCCGTTAAACTGTCTTCTTATGGCCTGTCACCCCCTAAAATGAGGGCGTTGAGTCAGGTGGTCGAAAACAGATTGAGTGACTTATCTGGCCCTATACTTTTCCTTATGCCTCTACGATCCTCTTGGTGGCTAAGAGCGATGGTGGAGGATATACGTCAGTAGTTCATTACCAGGCTTTGTATTATAACATGTTTGTGGAATCTGTTCCCTTTCTAGATTTATATTATTGCTTTACTTGGATCGTTCGGTTCGGTACTTCACTGTGATTTGAACCAAGCGTATTCCCAAATCGCTCTGGCAGAGGAATGCGAGGTGCCTATAGCATTTACCACCGATTGGAACTTACACGAGTCAACCGAGTGCCCTTCGGTTTGTCGACAGGAGCAATAAGTTTTGTCTAGGCTGTTCGGTTCTGTGCTGGGCGACCTTAACTTCTGATTCCTGTACAATCATCTGGACGAGGTTGTGGTTTGCAGTAGGTCATTACTTGAATATGTGGAACATTTCGTCAGGTTCTGTAGTGATTGTGGGAGACGGGACTGATAGTAAAACCCTCCAAAGGTTTCTTTGCTGGGGATCTGATATCGGCCAACGGTGTGAGGATTGACTACTCAGCCTATGTACAACTTTCGGCCACGCAAAAGTAAGAACAGAGTAGCCTGATATTTTTTCCAAATATTCGTCACTAAGTTCTGGTGCGTCGGAAGGGGAACCCTTTCAAATAGACGAAGAGCCACCCGGCGGCCTTTGATGGGTTAAATAACTCGTTAAGCAGTACTCCTGTGTTTATCGTCCCAGACTTCGAATTTCCTTTCATCCTACAAAAGGATGCTACCAGCTCATATGTACAGGCAGTATTGTTGCAGAAGTAGGGGTGGAACGCAGGCCAGTGGTGCATGTGGTCCGTTCGTTGACTCCCGCTGAAGGTAGACGTTCGTCGTTTGAACTCCAGGACTTCGCCATTCTGTTTGTTAGCAAGAAATTCAGGTTTTATTTAGGGCATAGCAAATTTGCGCTTGAAAGGGCCGACCAAGCTCTAACTTGGTTTTTTACGAGCCCTCGTAAAGCTGGACACCTTGCATGAATCTTCGCTTTCAAATAAAAGGTCAGTCTTGTTAGGGAATGAGAGAATGTGGGCAACGCTCTCAGTCGAATGTTCGAAGAGGACGAGTGTCCTTGCTCGGAACACCGTGGAGGGGGGGTGGGGGGGGGGGGGGAGAAGGTTGCTAGCAGGGTGCTGACTGAGGTGCCAAGCTTGTTTGTGGATCCAAGCGAGCAGCAGGAACAGGATTCGGAGTTGGGGTTTATCAAGTGGGCTACACCACGTGACATCTTGAAGGCGGAAGCAATCTAAGGGGGAAGCAATCTCCTAACGAGGCACCATTAAAGATACTGGGTGAGCAAGTTTTTAAATGGTTCACTAAAATTTAAACGCCATGCGGCGTCTTTCCCAGTTCTGCTCTCACGTCCTGTAATATCACCTGCACGTCCCCCAGCTATGTGTTTGTCTAGAGCGTGCTTAGATGCTAAACGCCAAGCATTTTTATTAGTTGCTTATTTAATGCCTTCATCTTCATATATGTATTTATTGATTTGGAGGTTCTCGAATTTAACGACTGCTATTAACAGCCTCCACGCCTATCTTCTGAATTTCACTACTTGCCTGCGACTACCAAAATGTTGATATATTTATTTATTAATGTACTTCAGGTTTATAAATTTGATAGTTTTATTAACTACATTCACGCCTGGTTTTGGATTTCACTACTTGCTTCTGACCGCTCGCGCAGGAAGTTGTTACTAAGCAATCACCAGATGGCGTTACTTGCCTTATGTACGGGAATTGTTCTGTTTGTGACTGTCATTTAGTATAAATAAATATCCCCGTTTCGTTGTGCAATATAGATTCCTTTACCTACCCTGTGAAGAACTGATTGCATGATAATGTGTACCTTTTCCCTTATTTTCGAAATTGTATTTTATGTGTGTTTCAGAGGCAGCTAATCTGATTTCTCAGACGGGCTGTTGCGAGGTATGTTGGTTAGTCAAATCCACTTCCGGAGATGCTCTGGGAATTTAATGCCGATTTTACGACATTTACCTTTCTCGGAACTTGAAGCCTTATTCAGCGTATTTATTATTAACTCTGGGAATTTAATGCCGATTTTACGACATTTACCTTTCTCGGAACTTGAAGTCTTATTCAGCGTATTTATTATTAACTCCTACGCAATATGTTGTGCTTCTTCCGGAGATCTACTAATTTATTATTTAGCGTTTGTTGCTCTTGAGATTTACTGTTCTGTTTGGCTCCTCATATAATATTACACATCTTAATGGAGGTATCTGCTGTTCTCTTTAGCCAAAACAAGGGAAATTATTATCTGGAATCTTATATGCTACTGTGTTTATATTTGGAAATAAATGGTATTCAGTATTGTTCTTGGAACGAATGGTGTTCATTGCCCATTCGTAGAGTACTTCCTCGTCCGAACTCAGTAAACGTTTATGGAATGCAACAACTGCTCCTTTGAATTTAATTCACATCTCCTCTACTCCTACATAATCAGATGGAAGGAGACTGTCTCTTTGAGAGGCGTCAAGGGAATTTTTATCTGAGTTGTTAAAAAGACATATTTTGCGTTTCTTTTTGATGGATTTAGATGTTACGATATTCAGACTTGCAAAAAGTATCTAGTGGTCGCCAATTCCAGTAACCACTACGATTCTCCCTATTTCCTCAAGATTATATGTTGCTAAGAGGTCAAGTCTGTTCCTCAAGCATTTACACTTCGAGTGGTCTACTGAACTAACTGTTCAAAATAATTATTTGAGACAGGGTTCAGTACGATTTCGGATGACGTTTCTTGCCTACCACCGACTCTAAACATGTATTTTCACCAACATATGGAGGGTAGGTTTAAGTCACTACCAACTATAATTGCATGAGTGGGATACCCATTTGAAATGAGGCGCAGTTTTCTCTCTCTCTCTCTCTCTCTCTTTTTGACTGTTCAGCACTCTCTATCGTCTGAGGCGGACGGGCCGTTAGAAGGAACCAATTATTAATTTATTATGGTTGTCAAATATAACCTCTACCCATACTAACAGAGCTATCTCCTTTAACTTCACTGCAAGGAAACTACTTCCGACAGCAATAAACACTCCACCACCAACTGTATCTAATCTTTTTAAAGAGCAAACCACCATTTGACCGTGTAACATTATATTTTTATCTTTTGTCTTATCCATATTTCGGTTTTTATGCCATTATCAAGTACAATACTAAAAGTTACTAGACCATTATTAAGTCATTATCAGTTAATACAGTCCATAGCAGGAAAAAATATCTAACACATGTCTTGAAGATGTAATTGTCGACGCCGCCAATGCTCTTACTACCTCCAAAGATGACAATAGCCACAGTAAGCCATCCAAAACCATGACTGAACTTATAATCCTTTACATGGGAAAAATTCAAAATACCGCCTGCAAGACAGCTTGGGATGAATGCCTTTCACCCTCAGTTTATTTTTCTCCTTGATCACATCAGTGATTTCATTATTATCAATCGCCTTGTAAATAGTAGTCTTTGACAGTTACATCTTAAAGACATGTGTTAGCCTTATTTAATTAGTGTGGACTGCCTTAAGAGATATGACTTAATAATAGTCTAACAAATTTTAGTATTGTACTTAATAATGGCATAAAAGCCGAAATCTGGATAGTTCAAAACATAAATGCAATAATACACACTCAAATGGCTGTTTGCTCCTTTAAAAGTATTGCATGACTATGGCCCTTTCTGCACAAAGTTAGGGCCTTTGTTAAAGTGTCGGCTGAATTACTCTGCGGCTTTAGCCAGCCTTCCGTAGCTACAATGATTTGAGCTTCAATACTTTCCATTAGTGCTTGGAGATTGGGCTGTTTCCCAACACATCTGCAGCAATTTACAATTACAACATTGATTGGTTGCGACGTCTAACCTCGTCCTGCGCTTGCCCTGTACCCTTTTAGACTGACGCCCTTTCTGTAGTATCCCAACACACTGTAACCCAAAAAACCGCCCAATCCTCTCCTCACAACCCCTGCTACCCATGTAGCTGATTCCTATGTGTAGCGGGCCCCTGAACTATTAAGCGGCTCCCGAAAACCCATCACCCTATGGCGCACGTCAAGGAATCTGCAGCCTACACGGTCGCAGAATCGCCTGCGTCTCTCAGTCAGAAGCTCCTCTCGGCTTTGTACCAAAGTAGTCGAGCCTGTCGACGATGCTACGGATGGTGACGTTCGCCTACATCCCACAAGCAAAACTGGCAGTCTTTACCACTTCAGCTAGCCCCCCAAAACCACAGAGAATCTATTCTAATCCAAACCATCCCTGCACATGGGATTCCTTCCCCACGTTGCAGTCATATGCCCAAGGTCCCATTACGCACGTGACGTTGTAGCCCCCCAATGACTGGTAATTACACGCTCTGTGACTGCCCAAATCATGCATATCGACAACTTTCCCTGAAACAAGGCAAGCAATTGCTTCTGGCTCAGGATGTTTATCAGACAGACAGCGCCTGAAACACTTTCGTCAGACGAAATGGGGGCCTCCGGATCGGCCACTCAGAAAGACTTTCGCTGCCTGCCACACCTTGGAACGACCTCTTTTGCCCATAAATTAAGATTTCGCAACTTGTCAGGTGGGTGAAAGGTACTTTATTATTGCCGAAGGCTGGAGTACATGAAATACCTTGCCTGTGGAGTATGGCGTGTCTAGGTCAGAGCACTAACACCGTGAACGGCGACAGTTAGAACGTCAACGCTGTGCTCACATTTTCTAACCCGCAAAGAATGCAATTGCTGAATATCATACGACAAACTGCAGGGACAGGTCCCTGACTGGAAAAAGATCCCATGAACACGTGTCCAGAAACATCGTTGCCACGTTAGATGGCGCTGACGAATGAAAGTTCCTCTGACCACGTGCCGTGTGTTCCTTGTGTATTGCAGGCTGTGTGATTGACGCACCTTACTGTAAGCAGCAGAATCGTCCGTTATTCATGTCGGTAACAGACCGAGATAATACTTGTGGACGTCCAAGCAAGTGGAAACTGTAGATAGGCAGCACAGCTGTACAAAAACAAGTACCCTTGCAGACACCAACTGCATTGCGCAACATTTCAAGCCCTTTACGGGCATTTGTGTAATCATGCATCCTTTCAGTCAGACAAACGTAAAGGGGGGCGGTGGACTGTGCATACACCAGATTCGGAGGATTAGATTCTACAGGACATTGAGACGAACTCTAGTAAAGCTACAGGCAAGTAGCCTGTCAACATGGTCTAAGTCAAAGTACGATAATGTGTCCTGAATGACAACCGTTGCTACCCCTATCACCCGCAATTCCATGGGGGCTACTTTGTACATCTGTTGTTTCGTGCGATGCTGCTCTGTACTGTGTTTCGGGACGATTTGTTACCACTGCACGCACTCCGTCCACTTCCAGACACATGTTTAAGGAGGGCGCTACGGAAATGACGAACGGCTGTAGGCCTGGTCTGCCACGGATACGAAGCAAAAATTCTGAACCACTTTATCTGTACTAGAGAAGTACGGTCGGGTGGAAATAAATGAAGGGCTATCGTAGGGAGGGACGTAGGGACAGAGAACTGAACAGGTGTTCTAGTTTGCGGACTGAAGAGAGGCTTACTACAACTTAAAAATTATTCCAGTGTTGGAGTGGCTTTCATAAGCACGAATAAAACTTAATTTCGCTAAGCACACACGGAAACCAGTTGAATAAAAGTAAATAAAGGCTATTTTGTACTTCTGTTTCTTCTGATGCGTCTACTTCGTTGTTCTTATTTAACCCTCTTGATATTTCTATTCTTCATCGGACTTCTGAGTGCCTTGATGCGGTCCGCCAAGAATTTCCCTCCTGTGCCAACCTCTTCACCTCAGAGAAACACCTGCACTCAACATCCTCAATAATTTGTCGGTTATATTCCAATCACTGTTTTCCCTGGGAGATGTTATCCTCTGCCGCTTAGTCAACTAACATGGAATTTATTCCTAGATGTATTTTCACATGCTCTATAACTGTGTCCCTTCTTCTTGCCAGTATTTTACATGTGTTCTTCTCCTCGTCGCTTCTGCATAGAACCTCCTAATATCTTATCTTATCACTCTGCCTAATTTCCTACATCCTTATAGAGCGCCACATTTCAAGTGCTGCGATTGTCTTCTGTCTTTCCCAGCAATATCCTCCTCATGTCAAGATGTCTTCGCAAAAATATTCTCTTTGCCTTTTTCAGTCTCCTTTTTATGTCCTCCTTGCATTTACAGTCGTGTGTTATTTGGCTTACAAGGTATTTGTGGCGTATGGATCACTGTCCGTCACATTTCAGTAGACTTCGTTTTATTTTCGGATCAGGGAGCAGCGGCAGAATTGCTGACGGGTCTGCCTCTATCTTAAGCAAGATTGGGAAAAATGTCGGTAAGGTTTTAAGGTATTCAGATACGTCTCACTTGTTTCCAAAAATCGTAGGGAGATGTTCTTCATTGATGACAGAGTGATTGGCTCACTCTTTTTTTTGGTAAGTGGTCAGCCAGCTGTTATTTTATCTCATCTGTCGTTTCCTTTGTTGCTTAATCCCAGGAGTAGCACCTTCCATCCTTTCTCCATCGTCTCCCAGCGTTTGAGAGTGATGGTGTGGGTCTACGTGAGGTGAGTGAGTGTGTGTGTGTGTGTGTGTGTGTGTGTGTGTGTGTGTGTGTGTGTAAGTTTACTCATTTTTAGCCCTTTTACTCACATTCGCTTCTTTTAGTATTCGTAAGGGCACTTCCAAGGTATCCCAATTCCTTGCCTTTGTTTACTTCGAGGTCCCCAATTCTGAAGACAAGTTTATCGCTAATATTATTCCTTCTGCTCTTCATTACTTTCGTCTATCTTCGGATCATTCTCTGTCATCAATAGACTCCAATCCGTTCAACAGTCCTCCTCGTTTTCACTGATGATAGCAACATCATCAGCAAACCCTACCATTGATATCCTTTCACCCTTAATCTTAGTCAACCTACTGAACGTTTCTTTTGTTTTCGTCATTCTTTCTGTGATGTATAGATCCAACAGTATGGGCGCACAATGAGACTTAACATCTGTGGTCATCAGTCCCCTAGAACTTAGAACTACTTAAACCCAACCAACCTAAGGACATCACACACATCCATGCCCGAGGCAGGATTCGAACCTGCGACAGTAGCGGTCGCGCGGTTCCAGACTGAAGGACCTAGAACCGCTCGGCCTCATCGGCCGGCTGGGCGAAAGACTACGTTCCTGTCTTACAGCCTTTCTCATAAGAGCACTTCGTTCTTGGTCTCCCATTCTCATCATTCCTTCTTCGTTCTTGTTCGTGTTGAATCTCACTCGTCCTTCCCTATTGCGTTTGCACATATTTTTCTCAGAATTTCAAACATCTTGTGCCATTTTACATTTGCCTAACGTTTTTTTTCTAGGTCGACGAGTCCTGTGACCCTGTATTCATTTTTCGTAATACTTGTTATTATTGTCAACTTCAGAGACTTTAATATTGCTAAAGAAAACTGATCTTCACCTAACAGATATTCAAATTACTTTCCCGTTCTTCTGTACATTATTCTACTCAGCAACTTCAATAACTGAGTTATTAGGCAGATTTTTCTATAGTTCTTGCAGCTATCTGCCCTTTCTATGATCGCGACTGTGTTAATAATATTTTTTTCGAAAGTCTTATAGTATGCTCCAAGACAAAAATACGACGCACCACGAAGAAATTATCCGAATGGAACGGCAATCGGCAGATGAAATGTACATGTACAGACAAACAAATGTTTACAATTTATGAAAGAGGAAGAGCATTGGGCCACCTCTGGCTTTTAGGTAGCCAGTTATCCGGCTTGGGATTGATTGACAGAATTGCTGGATGTCCTCCACAGGGATATCGTGCCAACTTTTGTCCCACGGCGCGTTAGATCGTCGACATCTCGAGCCGGTTGGAGAGCCCTGCCCGTAATCTTCCAAATGCTCTCAACTGCGGAGAGATCCGGCGAACTTGCTTGCCAAGGTAAGGTATGGAAAGTAAGAAGACAGGCGCCAGAACTCTACCGATTTCCGACCCACTCGGATAATCCCTCAATGGTGCGTGGTTTTTTTTTCCTTTGTCTTAGAGTGCAAATCTCCAGACTCATTGATTCTACAAACTATGTTGGTTGTCACTTTCCCCAACGATTATAGAAATTCCGAAGAAATATCGTCGATGTCGTCCGCCTTATTTAATTGCAAATCTTCAAAAGCTTTGCAAAAATGCTCTTATTTCTTCTATCAGGTCATCAATCCCAACGTCTCCTCCCCCCCCTCCCCCCCCCCCCCCTTCCACCGTCGTAGAGGCCTTCAGTGCACTCGTTTCTCTTTCCGCTCTCTTCTCTGCACTTAAAAGTTCCCTTTAGTGTGATTATAATATTTTATAGCGGCCGATGTGTTCGGTGCTACCCTCCCCTCACTTCTCCAGTACAACGACAGAATTACAGTTTTTAGAGTTTGAATTATTCAGAGGGCAAATGAAAGTCTAGTTGATAGCTCTTATGTGACCAGGGTTTTGAGTATGAAGATAGGCTACGGACCCAAATATGCCACGAACAAGATATGGGGAAAACAGTCATAGGGTGATTTGCTACGTTAATGAGCTCTGCGACTGGTGTCTTAAACCAAAATGGTATCGTTTGGAAAGTGTATAAGGTAGGAAAGAACAGCGTGTTACAGCAGTTACGTTTCATTATTGGTTTAGAACTTTGTGGTTAAAAAGACTGGGAAGTAATTTACGCATTTAACACCAATAATTGCTTCTTCTTTATATTTTGGCATTCTAGTAGATAACGTAGTACAAGTTTATATGCCAACTAGCTCCGCAGATGACGAAGAGATTGAAGAAATGTACTATGAGATAAAAGAAATTATTCAGATACTGAAGGGAGACGAAAATTTAATAGTCATGGGGGACTTGAATTCGATAGTAGGAGAAGGAAGAGAAGGAAAAGTAATGAGTAAATATGGAATGGTGGTAATAAATGAAAGAGGAAGACGCCTGGTAGAATTTTGCACTGAGCTAACAGTTGGTTTAAGAATCATGAAAGAAGATTATATACGTGGAAGAGGCCTGGAGATACTAGAAGGTTCCAGATAGATTATATAATGGTAAGACAGAGATTTAGGAAACAGGTTTTAACTTGTAAGACATTTCCAGGGGCAGATCTAGACTCTGACCACAATCTATTGGCTATGAACTATAGATTAAAACTGAAGAAACTGCAAAAATATGGGAATTTAAGGAGATGGGACCTGGATAAACTGACAGAAGCGGAGGTTGTAGAGAGTTTCAGGGAGAGCATTAGGGAACGATTGACGAGAATGGGGGAAAGAAATACAGTAGAAGAAGAATGGGTAGCTTTGAGAGATGAAATAGTGAAGGCAGCAGAGGATAAAGTTGGTAAAAAGACGAGGGCTAGTAGAAATCCTTCGGTAACAGAAGAGATACTGAATTTAATTGATGAAAGGAGAAAATATAAAAATGCAGTAAATGAAACCGGCAAAAAGAAGTACAAACGTCTTAAAAATAAGATCGACAGGAAGTACAAAATGTTACTTTAAATCCGTCTTGATTGCAAATTTTTTTTTTTATTATTTGCAATCAAGACGGATTTAAAGTAACATTATAAAATCACTGATTGCTGTTATCCCATAAGACATTATGTCTGTTTTTGCAAAGTACAAAATGGCTAAAGGGGGAAGGCTAGGAGACAAATGTAAGAATGTATAGGCATGTATCACTAGCGGTAAGGTAGATACTGCCTACATGAAAATTAAAGAGACCTTTGGAATAAAGAGAACCACCAGTATGAATGTCAGGAGCTCAGAACGAAAGCCAGTTCCAAGCAAAGAAGGGAAAGCAGAAAGGTGGAAGGAATATATAGAGGGTTTATACAAGGGCGATGTACTTGAGGGCAATATTATGGAAATGGAAGAGACCGTAGACGAAGATGAAATGGGAGATATGATATTGCGTAAAGAGTTTGACAGAGCACTGAAAGACCTAAGTCGAAACAAGGCCCCAGGAGTAGACAACATTCAGTTCGAGCTACTGATAGCATTGGGAGAGCCAGCCATGACAAAACTCTACCATCTGATGAGCAAGATGTATGAGATAGGCGAAATACCTTCAGACTTCAAGAAGATGATAATAATTCCAATCCCAAAGAAAGCAGGTGTTGACAGGTGTGAAAATTACCAAACTATCGGTTTGATAAATCACGGTTGCAGCGGTAAAGTACAGGGCGCGAAAGGCTACTTACAATTTCCACAGAAACCAGATGGCAGTTACAAGAGTAGAGGATCATGGAAGGGAAGCAGTGGTTGGGAAGGGAGGGAGACAGGGTTGTAGCCTATGCCCGATGTTATTCAATCTGTATATTGAGCAAGCAGTAGAGGAAACAAAAGAAAAATTTGGAGTAGGAATTAAAATCCATGGGGAAGAAACAAGAACTATGAGGTTTGCCGATTACATTCCAATTCTGTCAGAGACAGCAACGGACTTGGAAGAGCAGTTGAACAGAATGGACAGTGTCTTGAAAGGAGGTTATAAGATGAATTAGATTAGGAAATTAGACACTTAAAGTAGTAGATGAGTTTTGCTATTTGGGGAGCAAAATAGCTGATGTATGCCGAAGTAGAGAGGATATACACTCCTGGAAATTGAAATAAGAACACCGTGAATTCATTGTCCCAGGAAGGGGAAACTTTATTGACACATTCCTGGGGTCAGATACATCACATGATCACACTGACAGAACCACAGGCACATAGACACAGGCAACAGAGCATGCACAATGTCGGCACTAGTACAGTGTATATCCACCTTTCGCAGCAATGCAGGCTGCTATTCTCCCATGGAGACGATCGTAGAGATGCTGGATGTAGTCCTGTGGAACGGCTTGCCATGCCATTTCCACCTGGCGCCTCAGTTGGACCAGCGTTCGTGCTGGACGTGCAGACCGCGTGAGACGACGCTTCATCCAGTTCCAAACATGCTCAATGGGGGACAGATCCGGAGATCTTGCTGGCCAGGGTAGTTGACTTACACCTTCTAGAGCACGTTGGGTGGCACGGGATACATGCGGACGTGCATTGTCCTGTTGGAACAGCAAGTTCCCTTGCCGGTCTAGGAATGGTAGAACGATGGGTTCGATGACGGTTTGGATGTACCGTGCACTATTCAGTGTCCCCTCGACGATCACCAGTGGTGTACGGCCAGTGTAGGAGATCGCTCCCCACACCATGATGCCGGGTGTTGGCCCTGTGTGCCTCGGTCATATGCAGTCCTGATTGTGGCGCTCATCTGCACGGCGCCAAACACGCATACGACCATCATTGGCACCAAGGCAGAAGCGACTCTCATCGCTGAAGACGACACGTCTCCATTCGTCCCTCCATTCACGCCTGTCGCGACACCACTGGAGGCGGGCTGCACGATGTTGGGGCGTGAGCGGAAGACGGCCTAACGGTGTGCGGGACCGTAGCCCAGCTTCATGGAGACGGTTGCGAATGGTCCTCGCGGATACCCCAGGAGCAACAGTGTCCCTAATTTGCTGGGAAGTGGCGGTGCGGTCCCCTACGGCACTGCGTAGGATCCTACGGTCTTGGCGTGCATCCGTGCGTCGCTGCGGTCCGGTCCCAGGTCGACGGGCACGTGCACCTTCCGCCGACCACTGGCGACAACATCGATGTACTGTGGAGACCTCACGCCCCACGTATTGAGCAATTCGGCGGTACGTCCACTCGGCCTCCCGCATGCCCACTATACGCCCTCGCTCAAAGTCCGTCAACTGCACATACGGTTCACGTCCACGCTGTCGCGGCATGCTACCAGTGTTAAAGACTGCGATGGAGCTCCGTATGCCACGGCAAACTGGCTGACACTGACGGCGGTGGTGCACAAATGCTGCGCAGCTAGCGCCATTCGACGGCCAACACCGCGGTTCCTGGTGTGTCCGCTGTGCCGTGCGTGTGATCATTGCTTGTACAGCCCTCTCGCAGTGTCCGGAGCAAGTATGGTGGGTCTGACACACCGGTGTCAATGTGTTCTTTTTTCCATTTCCAGGAGTGTAGAATGTAGACTGACAATGGCAAGGAAAGCGTTTCTGAAGAAGAGAAATTTGTTAAAATCGAGTGTAGATTTGTCACGAAATCTTTTCTGAAAGCATTTGTATGGAGTGTAGTCCTGTACAGAAGTGGGACATGGACGGCAATTAGTTTAGACAAGAAGAGAATACAAGCTTTCGAAATGTGGTACTACATGGTTAGATGGGCAGGTCACGTAACTAATGAGGAGGTACTGAACAGAATTGTGGAGAAGAGAAATTTGTGGCACAACTTGACTAGAAGAAGGGATCAGTTGATAGGACATGATCTGACTCATCAAGGGATCGCCAGTTTAGTATTGTATGGCAGCTTGGAGGTAAAAATCGTAGAGGGAGACCAAGAGATGAATACACTAAGCAGATTCAGAAGGATGTATGTTGTAGTAGGTACTTTGAGAAGAAGAAGCTTGCACGGGATAGAGTAGCATGGAGAGTCTCTGGACTGAAGACCACAACAACAACAGTAAATAGTCCAAGAAATTCATTTTCGTCTGTACTCTCTTACCGTTGTTTTTCATTGAGCAAACATATTGTTACGCTCCACTTGAAAACTCATGAGGTTTTGTAATTTTGTTCAAAATCCTGTGATTCGCTGTGTCTATTTCCGTCATCTCCTTTTCTCTTCTGTTGGCTTAATGGATGTCATTTTCTCAAGCATAAACAACAATGGAAATAAATTTGTTCAGTCTACGACGTAGACAGTGAACCTAACTTGGCTTTTGCATATGGTATAGAATATATGCCCTTATTATCCTTGTTGACTTCGTTATTCCTTCAGTGTTCATATTTTCCTTCTCTGTTTTTATTCGCATCAAGATTTTTCTTAAAATCTTTCAAACTTTCTCTTCAGTTCTCCTTGTTTGCCTCCTGGAATAAATGAAAACGTGTATTCTCCAATATTAACGTCCATCCGTTTCACTGTTGTACTGTAGTGGCTCGTTTTGGTGTTGACTGATATTATTTTTACAGGAGTTATCTCTACCCAATTATAAAGCTGATTTTATTTGTCTAAACTGCTGTATTCCAGAATTTAAAGTGTTTCTTTTATCAAAATTGTGAATTGTTTTCCATATTCCGTGATGCAGGTTTTGGTGACATTGCTAAAATGATCTTGAATATACGTTCCCAAAAACGTATTTAATGTTTACCAGCGACTATTTTTTAAATATTTTGATTGGTTCAATTACTGTAACAAATTTTTGTTTAAAATCTATCACTATAATGAGCAAGTAAGTGGTAATTACCACTTAATATTCAGTACCTAACCTCCTAGATATTCACCCATCGTGACTTACATGATGATAATGTTATTATTATAGGCCCTGTTAAGGAAGTTCATTTCCGAATATTGTTACTTAGAAAAGTTCCAAGTAGCGGCTCCGCCTGGCACACGTAGCATCAAAATATTATCTCGTTTCCATTGTTTTCAAGTCTGATTACATCCATGGCGTGATAAAAAAATAACTGTGATTTCGAGATGTCTTCTGACAAGAAACACTTTTTTACAGAGAGGATACTGTATTGTCACATTTTTAAAATTAAAAGTATTGTTAGTGCTTTATTCCTATCATGGTAATGCAGTAATATCAAGCACCCGTGAAACGGGGTGACTTCGGACGGTTTTGTCGTTATTTTGATTGTAACTTTCTTATATATTGTTAGATTGAATTGATTGTTATGGAAGTGGTAGGGTATATGTGTAACGAATAAAATATCCCATAACCAGAAAGTGTATGTATAGGTATATTTATCTGAGGCAGTTAAATAAAGTGTCCGAAGTCACCCCATGGATTGGGGTGATTTTGGACACATGTGTTTTTTAAATCTCTGTCCTAAGGTATAGTATGTAGAGGGCGAATTTGGACAGTTACTGCCTTTTTTAAAATTCTACATGCTTTTTATTTGATTTTGGTGACATATTACACATTTTAAGGGAGCCCAATATCACGAATAAGTGATATGGAATGATATAATGAATTTTATATATTACAGATAAGTTTTTATTTTGTAAGAATTTAAATAAACAGTCTCTTTGTTCACTTCTGCACGAGCTCATTTAATATTTAATGAAATATTTAATGGAAAGATCTTCTGACTGTCGTTTGAGGAATAAATGCACCCATTGTTCTCCTGGTAAGATATTACGAAATTTCTTCTCTTTTCGGCTAGATTTATCAAGGTAACCTTTAACTAAATATCTAATATCCTATTTAGTGAAGGGAAATCCCTAATATGCAGCCCTCAAGATACCTTGCTTCAACATTTCTTCGTCTTCTTTATTTAGCACTGGCTGTCTTTCCATTTTTTTCGGATGTGCACTTTATTTTGTAGGCTTGATTTAGGTATACCATACAAATCACATGCTTTTCTGTACGATAATTTACCACTCTGAATATCACGAACAGCTTTATCTAAAAGTTCCGTGTCATAACTACACCGAACTGTAGCACCTCTCCTGCTCTTATTCGTTCTTGGCATTGTCCGAAATCACCAAACACATTACACAGTTTTACAAAAGCTGTCGTTATTTTATAACCTTGCACGAGAAACTCGACAAACTTGTACAGAAATTGTCTCAATGCTGTTAGCTACTGAGCCGGCCGGAGTGGCCGAGCGGTTCTAGGCGCTTCAGTCTGGAACCGCGCGACCGCTACGGTCGCAGGTTCGAATCCTGCCTCAGGCATGGATGTGTGTGATGTCCGTAGGTTAGTTAGGTTTAAGTAGTTCTAAGTTCTAGGGAACTGATGACCTCAGAAGTTAAGTCCCATAGTGCTCAGAGCCATTTGAACCATTTTGTTAGCTACTGAGCGCGTCGACAATTACGGTTACGATAACATCCCGCTCGGCGCAACGATAGAAATTTTCCACTTTACGATAATGCAAGGATTCTTAACACTGAGACTGTTCGTCAATTATTCACCTAGGGAAACAATTGACGCAAAATAAAAGTTGTGGAAAGCGATAAATGCAATTTTGCGCTTCAAATAACTGGCGCACGGACGTGAAAATAAGTAACTCTTTGTTTCTATGCAGTAGCAAAGAGCAAATAAGTCATACTGTCCGAATTCGCCCTGGTGTCCGAAATCACCCCGTTTGACGGCATTTAGGTCTACGCGTTTCACTACGCACATACAAGCGCACTTTAAACGGGAACGGCAGCTCTAAAGCTTTATGTCAGGTTGTACACATAGAGAGTCGGCAAATCCAGCTTTCGACATAACCTCTGATGGTCGTGTTGGCAGCGGTTCGTTTCGTTGCTATATACCACTTCAAAAGGCAGCAGCGATTTTATGGCGCTCACGGCAGATTTAGTTTTTGTGCTCTGAAAATCAGGTTGTTGGAGGTCGAGGCGCTTTCTATTGAAAGAGCGAAAAACGAATATTTTCTTCCTCACGTATAGTTTCTTCCACAGCGCTGAACACAGATGATTGCACGATAACTTCATAAAGGCCATGTGGCATACCAGCTCAAAAGTGAACTGCCTATAGCGGTCGAAATTTGTTGGTCATCGCAGTAGACACAATTAACTCTCTGAACTTTCTTAATGTATGCTTTCCTTTACAATATTCAAGCAATAGAATTTGTCGATGTTGAAAAAGCGTTCGATAATGTAAACACTCGCAAGATGTTTAAAAAGACAAGAAATATACGAACACGCTATAGGGAAAATACGTAACACGCAATTTATACAAGAACCAAAAATGTAACGGCAGAAAAGGAAGAACAAGATTCAAATATTGAAGACATGCAGAATGACAAATTTAATGTCATAACTGGGAATGGTGTAGTAAAGAAAGTGAAGGAATTCTGCTACGTTGAGCACTAAGTAAGCCATGGCGGCGGAGCAAGGACAACATAAGCACATTAGCGCAGGCAACCAGAGCATTCTACTAGTATTACATACAGACTTTAATGTGAGAAATAAATCCATAGGAATGCACATCTGAACCAAAGTATTGTCTCGAAGAGAATTATGAAAACGGGAAAGAAACGTGTCAATGAACTAGAGATATGGTTTCTAGAATGATGCCGAAAATGAAGTAGTGTGATAGAATAATAGCTCAGGACGCTGTCCTCAGAACAGGCGAGAGAAGCAAATATAAGGGAGAAAATAAGTAGAAGAAGCAACAGAATGATAAGACATGTGTTATGATGCCGGGGATTAACTTTCATGGTACTAAAAATGGTTCAAATGGCTCTGAGCACTATGCGACTTAACTTCTGAGGTCATCAGTCGCCTAGAACTTAGAACTAATTAAACATAACTAACCTAAGGACATCACACACATCCATGCCCGAGGCAGGATTCGAACCTGCGACCGTAGCGGTCGCTCGGCTCCAGGCTGTAGCGCCTAGAACCGCACGGCCACTCTGGCCGTTTCATGGTACTAAATAGTGCTGTAGAGAGAACACGTTGTGCAGCATAGCATAGTTTGGAATACATAGGGTGAGTTTTTTATCTTGAGACAACGAAATATCTCATAAACTTCTAAAAAACGTAAAAATATGTGTGCAATAATTTTAAAAATTCTATCCGGCGATACCTGCACTGGTGGGCCGATGTGGGAGGGAAAACTCTGAAATCTAAAACCGGAACAACCCATTTTTATTGTAGATTTGGGTTCTAGGGGGAAAAAATGCGTAACAATTTGTCCATTTTATTTGGACTGTTGAGCTCCGTGGCCGTGGGTAATGATATTTTACCATAAAAATACAGCGACCAGTCACTTATTTTAATGCGTTTTATTTATGCCAATATGCATTTCGGGTTTCCACCCATCTTCAGCTGGCAAATTACATGTATCTTCACTTTCTACAGTGGTACAATATCGACAGCAGTTTGGATGATGCAGCTGGCATTCTCCTCTCCTTATTTTTTTTCTTGGCTTTTCTACTTTTTTGTAACAGCACAAAGACTTTTTGTCACGTGTCGACAACATGGCGGATAACGCAGTGCGTCTGTGTAAAATACGTGACAAAAAGTGTTTGTGCTGTTTCAAAAAAGAAGAAAAGCCAAGAAAAAATAAGGAGAGGAGAATGCCAGCTGCAGCATCCAAACTGCTGTCGATATTGTACCACTGTAGAAACTGAAGATACATGTAATTTTCCAGCTGCAGATGGGTGCAAACCCGAAATGCATATTGGCATTAAAAAAACGCATTAAAATAAGTGGCTGGTCGCTGTATTTTTATAGTAAAAAAATACGTAACTTTTGTATGTAAGACTTCCGTCGTTGCGTGATAGCTGGCACTGTAATCAACATATAACACAACTGAGTTGCAAAACGGTGTTACCTCGAGAAAAAATTCCTTGGATCAAAAACATAAAAAACAGATGTTTGTGGCAAATGACTAAGTCTTTTGCAGTTTTCTCCATGTGACTTTATGAGACATTCATTTGTTCATTCATTCATTCTTTATTTGACTTGAGCTCATTTCGTGCACGTCATCCGTCTTTTCTTAAATATGTTCCTTCATAACCTGATGTCCGTCCCCGGTTGCTGAGTGGTCAGCGCGACGGAATGTCAATTCTAAGGGCCCGAGTTCCATTCCCGGATGGCTCGGAGATTTTCTCCGCTCAGGGACTGGGTGTTGCGTTGTCCTAATCATCATCATTTCATCTCCATCGACGCTTAAGTCACCGAAATGGCACAAAATCGAAAGACCTGCACCCGAAGGGAGGCGCTAGTCATACGACATTTACATGACCTGACTGCTTTATTAGTTAGACTGCAGGTTATTACTAAGAGAAAACTGAAATGGCTTACATTTATGGAGAAAGTAGCGGAAATGTCGACAATGCTTTAACCTTTTATGGTCAACTTTTCCAAACAGGGTGGAATTACATGCTTCTTCTCGCATCTTTATTCGACAATTTTCCACCGATGGAATTGTGCAAACACGAAAAATCAATCGTCCAAGAACAGTTGCTGGAGAGAATAATGAAACTGCGATATAAGCTACAGTGAATCATAACCCCCACGTTAGCATTCGGTAATTAAATCGTGAATCGGGAATTAGACTACTGCTTGTCGAATTTTGAAACGTAGCAAATACAGTGAGTTTCATATTTCCGTCCATCAGGAACCTCATGGCAATGATCTCCAGAACGGATAATATTTTGCCAGTGGTCACTTCAGTAAATACAGAGACCTCAACTTCTTTGGTCGAGTATTGTTCTCTGACGAGCCGACTTTCACGAACCACGGTACGATTAATCGACACATCCATTATTGTAATGTGGAAAACCCACATTGGTTACCCCAGGTTGAACATCAACATCCGTGAAATGTGACTGTTTAGTGTGGAATAACTGGTAACCAACTCATTGGTCCATTCTTGATCTATACCACATTAAATGTAGATAACTGTCGATCACTTCTAGTACTGCTTGCAGACTTTCCCTTGGTCATGCCACAAACAGTTGATTTCAACATGATGGTTGTCCAAAACATTATTCTGTGGGAGAATGGGAAGTATTAGATCGCGTGTACGATCGTCTCTGGATCGAAGGAGGCGGCCCTGTCTCTTGGCCTGCAGGATCGCCAGATCTTGTATTGTACTGTACTGTATGGTACTGAACTGGTGACGTAGAAACGACGGAGAGGCTTCGTCCCCACCGAGGCTTCAGTGGTACACTAAAGGCTACAGCAATCCACTCACCCCACCGCCACCCCACACCGAACCCAGGGTTGTTGTGCGGTTCAGCCCCCGTTGGACCCTCCCGGGAACGTCTCACACCAGACGAGTGCAACCTCAATGTTTGCGTTTTGAACAACAGTCGCCGGCATTGTGTAACTGAGGCGGAATAAGGGAAACCAGCCAGCATTCGCCGTGGCAGATGGAAAACAGCCTTAAAAACCATCCACAGACGGTGCGGTCTAACGCACTGTTTTTCGAGCTCGAAGGCGTGCCTGTCCCCGGCACGAATCCGCCCGGCGGATTAGTGTTGAGGTGTTTTCGTTGTAACCAGCTGACATGCATTGATCATACGTTGTGTCACATTATCGCGCGATGCCGGCTCTTCATTATAAGCTTCAGTCTTGCAGTAACCTACAAACAAAAGCAGGCGAAGTAAGGTCTGGCGAATTTCCCGCCCTGTTAGCCGCAGACTTTCCCTTGGTCATGCCACAAACAGTTCCCATCTGTATCGAATCATTTCACACGCGGATAAATCAGTTCACCGAAGTAGCGACATTTTTTAGGCAGTTACAGTGAAAAAAATTATTACAAACAAGCACACCGCTGGCGAGATAATACACTTCAAACTAATTTTTTTACAATTACGTCTGGTTATCTTTTTTGACTCGTTTCATTTTTCTTGAGGTACCATAGTTTTGGAACTCAGCTGTGTGATTAGTTGATTACGGTGTCATCTATCAGGCAGCGACAAAAATGTATTTTACTCTAGAATCTGAATCTACAATAACAATTGGACGTTTCTATTAAGGCTGAAAATATGCCCCTGATCCACTGCCTGGAGGTGGGACAAGGGGTTCAAGACATTGAACATTACTTTTCCATTTTTTAATTCAATGCGTAGTTGTTGGGATATTTCGTTGTCTCAAGATAAAAAATTCCCCCTGTCTACACCAGCTAATTCAGGATGTTTCATGCAGGTACCGTAATAACGTTAAGAGATTGGTACATGAAAAAAAAATCGTGGAAGACCGCATCAAATCAATTGGAACACTGATAAAAAAATTAAGATGAAAGTTTCATTTTACAGTGCATATTCAAAAATCCAATACGAGATGTTAAGCTGTTAACATCTGTGGATCAGAAAAAAATCAGATGCCCATATCAGGGCGCATTTATGACATAGCGATGTGTCATAGGTTTGAACAAATACGAAGGTTTATGGCCAGGAAGATATTTTATCACCCTTAAGTGACGAACTATGGTCCCTGTACTACTACCCGTTCTTGTATACACAGATTTAAGATTGTTTGCCTGTCACCCGCCTTACTATGCATGTCTGTGATAAATGACCGGACTGACTATCATGTGAGGAATAAAAATATTTGTTTTGCTAAATACTGAAGTTCAACGAAATTTAATTACAGAATGTATGTATAGCCACCTCGGCTGCATAAAATTGTTGTCAAATTGACCATGGTTTCGACATCACTAAGGCTGTCTTGATCAGAATAAAAATTAAGTAGAATTGCAGGGTGAGCACAAAGTCTTGCCCTGATTATAACAATTTATTACAGAATAACCGTTTGACGTAATTTATACTGGATGTCGTTACATAGGTTAGTGTTAGTAGGTTTTCTTAAGACCACTTACGTTAGTAAACCTCAACGTGTGCTCCCTTGATAGCTTGGAGAATATCGAGTCGGTATTCCAGTTCCCGTCAGGTGTTTCGTAGCATGTGTTCTGTCACAGTACCCACAGCATAGTTAGCCTTCATTTCGTCGACGCCAGCAATTGGTGTGACGAAAACTCTGTGCTTGATATAACCCTAGAAAAAAGGAACGTAATGTCTGGAGAGCGGGGTGGCCAGGGTGTTGGACCGTTCCTTCCAATCCACCGATTCGGAAATGTTTCATCCAGGAAATCACGCACAATCAAGCCCAATGGTGGGGGGGGAGCGGGGCGTGCTCCATCTTGCTGGAAAATTATCCATGGTTGATATTCATCTAGCTGTGGAGTAATTAATTGTTGCCAAACGTCTAAGTGAATGTTAGCGGTAATGGATTTTTCGGCGAAGAAAAACAGTTCAAAAACCATGTTATGCATGAGTCCGTACCAAACACTCACTTTTTCGCCGTCTCGCTGTAACTGTACCGTAGCATATGGAGACTCTGAACCCGATATACGGACATAATACTCACTAACATGAAAGGTGGATTCATCGGTAAAGCATTTGCGATTTAAGTAATCGTTAGCGCCATCAATCCTGTTGAGATTCTCAGTTGCAAATTCAGCGCGTGTCAGCAAATGATTCGGTTGCAAGGCCTGCACGATTTGCACTTTGTAAGTATGCAACCTAAGCCTTTCATGAAGAATCTTCACCACACTTTCTTGCGGTATTTGAAGTTTACCTGATGCTTGAAGTGTTGATTTAGACGGACTCTGTTGAAACGATTGCCGACACGACCAACAGTTGCATCACTCACACGAGACCTGCCACTTCGAGGAAGATCTTCAACGCTGCCTGTTTCGTTAAACTTTGCATATCTTCGCTTTGCTGATTTAACGTCAGGAGGGCTGCGTCCATAAGAAGCCCAAAATTTACCCTGAACACTGATGGGCGATTTCGTTTCGTGAAACCAAAATCACACATTGCGCTTTCCCCTGCTTCGACGCCATTTCGCCAGCAACTAACGTGCCCTAACAGGCCACGTCGGTGTTGTGGAGCACTAGCACCATCTATTGGTCACAACAACTAGTAACACTATCCTATGTAACGGCATCAAATGTAACTTATTATGCCAAACGCTCATTCTGTTATAAATTTTTATAATCAGGGCAAAACTTTGTGCTCACCCTGTATAATAACATGGCCTAAAAATACAATATACTTAATAGGATTACTTCCATAAAACGAAAAAACAGTGTACTTACGTAGAATCATCCCATAGGTGAAAAACATCTGAGCAAAAATGCTCTTGTCAATTTGAAATTGTCAGAAGAATAAAAATTAAACTGTAAAAATATAACATGTTTGACAGCTGGAATAAAATGCTCCATCGAAATACAATGGCATTCTCAAGTTCGCTTAGGGCCACGAACTGCATCAAACTGCCGCTATTGTCACACTAGACGGCTAACAGGCCAAGGCAGCCACGAGTTGGACATGAAAATAGATTCGCGCCATCTAGCAAGAAGTGTTCGAATTACAAACAAGAGCAAATGAGGCACTGCATCACAGAATTTAACATTACAGGCAACAACAGGAACCAGTGCATGAAAGATACAACATACCGTAACGGTCTTATTTTACAAAAGAAATATAGTTCAAGAAATTTACATAGAAAATATAAAAATGGAAAGGACAACGATGTTTAAGAGTCTGCTTTGAGGAGAGTATCGCCATTCAGACCATTTCTAACTAGCGGCTCTATACCTTGAAAAACGTTTTTGTTTCGTAATTGCAACTGTTCGTTAAGAAAGAGACCGTCCTTCAGAGACAGGTGTTTAAAAATATGTAGCTTTTCTAAGATGTTAAGCCTAAAGCCTTTTTTCTCCGAGTGCAAGATATGGATGTCTTTTACATCTATATGATTATGTCCTGTAATTAACAAATAGTCAGCAAAAGCTGAATTGTGAACATTGGTGCCTTTTTTCCAAGAAAAAGTTCCTTAAATCTTTTCGAAATAGCTCAGCCTGTTTGCACTATGTAATAGGCAGAACAACTGCCGCAAATAATTTTATAGACACCAGAATTCCGCAGAGGGGAAAGCGTAGATTTCAAGTTATGTATGATATTACTTTTTAAAGAATTGTCAGTGGAGAAGGCTACTCTACAGTTAAATTTATTTTGAAGTAAACGCTGTATGCTGTAAGAAACTGGAGCCAGAAATGGTATGGAGAAAATTTTTTTCTTTTCATTAGGTTCGTTATTAGAAAGACCTAGGGTGGTGACTCTCTTGTTGGTTTTCCTACTAAACGTGAACACAAAGAGAGCGTAGCGCGTTAAAAACCATTCTCGGTTGGCGAGCAGAGAAGATCGATGCTAGTGTTGTTAGAAGTGAGAGTTTGCTGAAGCTACTTTTGAACTGTTGGAGTAGACAATTTGTAGCGACTTAATTAGTTCTCCGCAGAGTATGTGATAATTAAAAGAAGATAAATAAGATGCATGTTATATGACTCTAATGAATAATAAACTGACTAAGTTCGCTAACCAAACATTATTATTAAGGAAATTACACCAAGAGTGAACTTTAGCTTTAGAGCTACTCTTAAACAAATATCTATTGTTAACATTTTTCGCGTGACAATGGGTAAGCGCGCCAGAGAAAAATTAGTCACCCCCAGGAGATACCCGAAACCGTGAAAGGTAGCTCTGTCCTGAATATTGGTCACAGATCGTCAAGGAAAAGTTTAGTCAGGTATGTAACTATCAGTCCTGATTATATCGCGAAAATCTACCAAACTGTAGTGATGTACAGGTAGCCACTAAATCCTGTTATCACCTATAACATGGCTTGCCACGACGTGCGAGCCTTCACGTAGACATGGCGTGCGTGACGCGTGGGGGCCACGCCTCCGCCTGTCTCGGCTTTGTTCGTAACTTGCCGGAACTACTCGGAAGAACGCGACATTTTATTTACACTGGTGTCCAAAATTAAAGCAACAAACCGAAATTTTGCAAGTTTGCGTTTATTTTGCCACAAAACAGTGTAAACAAGTGATGGTAAAGGAGAAACAATATAAAGAATACAGAACGTAATCAACTGTAACATGCATAAAGGTAGACAAAAATATTCTTCGTTTTTTCCAGCTTAACGGATTTACACACACTTTCCGACAACTGGTATATGCGCTTAGTATAGGATGTGACCACCTCTGGCAGCAACACAGGCCGGACACACGGAGTATGCTTTGAGTGATGTCATCAGTCTCAAGTTGAGGCAACGACGCCCATTCTTCCTTGGAGAGTGGTTGGTGCATACAGACGTGATGCAACCCCTGTTCCTAGTGCATCCCAGACATGCTGTACGGGATTCAAACCGGGAGAGCGAGCAAGCCACGCCATGCGTGCAATGTCTTCCGTTTCCAAGGAAACATCAACTACACGTGGTCTATGAGGTCGAGCATTATAGTCCAGCACTACCACAGCACCACGCAACAACCGCACATGAAGTCCCAGCGTATCGTCACGATACCTGGCAGCTGTTAAACCTTGCCCATTTAACAGAGCAGTTTCATGAAGAGATGTTCGACTGCTCAACATAATAGCTGCCCACACCATTGGGGATCCTCCTCGATGTCGGTCTCTTTCCAAAATGTTTCGCTCCCGGAATCATGTTTTACGTTCTCTCTAGAAGCGAATCTGTCGAGAATCACTATCGGTGGCTACACCTACAACGTGCCGACATGAGGAAAGTTACCAACCGATTTCTTATACACAAACAGCAGTTGACCGGCGTTGCCTGGTGAAACGTTGTTGTGATGCCTCGTGTAAAGAGGAGAAATGCGTACCATCACGTTTCCGACATTGATAAAGGTCGGATTGTAGCCTACCGCGATTGCGGTTTATCGTATCACGACATTGCTGCTCGCGTTGGTCGAGATCGAATGACTGTTAGCAGAATATGGAATCGGTGGGTTCAGGAGGGTAATACGGAACGCCGTGCTGGATCCCAACGCCCTCGTATCACTAGCAGTCGAGATGACAGACATCTTATCTGCATCGCTGTAACGGATCGTGCAGCCACGTCTCGATCCCTGAGTCAACAGATGGGGACGTTTGCAAGACAACAACCATCTGCACGAACAGTTCGACGACGTTTGTAGCACCATGGACTATCAGCTCGGAGACCATGGCTGCGGTTACCCTTCATACGCTGCATCACAGCAGGAGCGCCTGCGATGGTGTACTCAACGACGAACCTGGGTGCACGAATGGCAAAACGTCATTTTTTCGTATGAATCCAGGGTCTGTTTACAGCATCATAATTGTCGCATTCGTGTTTGGCGACATTTCGGTGAACGCACATTGGAAGCGTGTATTCGTCATCGCCATACTGGCGTATCACCCAGCGTGATGGTATCGGGTGCCATTGGTTACACGTCTCAGGCACCTCTTGTTCGCACTGATGGCACTTTCAACAGTGGACGTTGCATTTCAGATGTGTTACGACCCGTGGTTCTACCCTTCATTCGATTCCTGTGAAACTCTACATTTCAGCAGGATAATGCACGACCGCATGTTGCAGGTCCTGTACGGGCCTTTCTGGATACAGAAAATGTTCGAGTGCTGCCCTGGCCAGCACATTCTCCATATCTCTCACCAATTGAAAACGTCTGTTCAATGGTGGCCGGGCAACTGGTTCGTCACAGTACACCAGTCACTACTCTTGATGAACTGTGGTATCGTGTTGAAGCTGCATGGGCAGCTGTACCGTTTTTACGGTCAGAGGTGGTTGTTCTGGGTACTGATTTCTCAGGATCTATGCATCCAAATTGCGTGAAAATGTAATCACGTGTCAGGTCTAGTATAATATATTTTACGAATGAATACCCTTTTATCATCTGCATTTCTTCTTGGTGTAGCAATTTTAATGGCCAGTAGTGTATGTATTACCGCAAATTACTTTGGTTAAGTCAAGAGTCAGGCCGGAAACGATTTAAAACTTGCTAGTGTGGAATTTATGAAGGAATAATGATTGCATGAACAACAATTACAACATTGGGAATCGATTTCGGACATTGAATTCTAAGTGGTCTTAACTGCACACTGTCCACAGGAAGAGAATGCAACATGAAACACAACTTCTTTCGGTTTTGATGGGGATGCATTTTTAAAAAACATCACGTTGTAGATTGTACACTTTCTGACAACACAGTCCAGTTCCCTAAGCTCACTGCCGTTAAAAAGCCCGAAATTTAAAGAATTCGTTGTAACCTTGAAAGAATTAAAAGCATAGTCTCCTAAACATTTTTTAGGACACTGTCATCTTACATCTTTTATCGAGCTGTTCGCGAGACTGTTTGCCATTTCAGCTGAAAGCATCCGTGTGCATTTGCAGATGTGATTGAGTGATCTGCGAAGTAATTCCCGTTTTAATGACAGATCCCTTAACGTTAGAACAGCCCGGACGTCTACATTGCGTTCCTCGGGTAGCTTCTCCATAATGAGGTTGCAAAAATGCTACAATGTTTCGATCGACGTATTGAGTGAAAGGCACGATTACGTGCCAACCTGAGTACGAAAAGCTGCGTCTGTCCGTATGTCGACAGTTTATACCACATGACAATTATATTACACTTTCAGAGCGTCAAAATTAACGAAACAGTACTGGAAATTTGTTTTGTTTGTGACCTGTGTTGTTGAAAAATGTGAAATACACAAGCAAGTCGTGTCTGTGCATACTGTCCATACCGTCAAACTAGTGAGTAGGAAAAAGGGAGCATTATTGGCATGAGAGAATGTGATGCATCCATCCGGCCGGCCGAAGTGGCCGTGCGGTTAAAGGCGCTGTAGTCTGGAAGCGCAAGACCGCTACGGTCGCAGGTTCGAATCCTGCCTCGGGCATGGATGTTTGTGATGTCCTTAGGTTAGTTAGGTTTAACTAGTTCTAAGTTCTAGGGGACTAATGGCCTCAGCAGTTGAGTCCCATAGTGCTCAGAGCCATTTGAACCATTTGAACCATCCATCCGGGAAACTGTTGCTCGTATGGGACGAAGTGTTTCGGTAGTGCAGCGGACGTGGGCAGAATTGTTCATGGATGGCCTTAGAACGCGACGAGATGAGCCAGGTCGCACCTCCCAGACGATCCCCGATGAGATGGACAGCTCATCCGAATGGCATTGCTGGACAGATCTGCGTCCTCCTCGGCTCTGGCGCAACGGTGGAACAATGTAAATCATCGTACACTGTCAGAGATGACAGTCCGTCACCGTTTATTACGCCATGGGCAACGTGCGCGTCGTCTGGTTCTCCACCAGCCTGTGACGGAATGTGTAGAAACGTCCTAGACGTCACGAAGAGGCATCATATAGTGTTTTCTGACGAATCTAGGTTCTGTTTGTTTGAAAATGATGGCCACGTGTTAGTTCGCCGCAGACAGGGGCAGCGGCATCACTGTAACTGCATTCGCACAATACATACAGCGCTAACGCGAGACCTTAAGGTGTAGGGTGATGTTGGTTACACCACAAATCACGGTTGGTGCATGTCCAAGGCACTGTGACCAGTGTGATCTACGTGAATGATCTCCTACCACCCTTAGCCATACCATTTCCGCACCACCAGCAAGACAATGCACGACCACTTGTTGCTGCACAAATACGTGCCTTCTTGGTATCACAGGGTTTCAGCCTTTTGCCCTGGCCCGCCGGGTCACCAGACGTGTCGCGAGTCGAAAATGTGTTGGATATGGTGAAAAGGCGGGTGCAGTGCTCTGACCCTATGTCAACCACAACAGATGAACTTTGGAACCAGGTGAATGCATCATGGATGGCTATATCACAGGACGTCATTTGCATATTATACAGCGTCAGTGCCATCAAACGTGGAACAAGTTATCAGGACCCATGTTGTTTTTTTTTTTTACTCTACCGATTTTTTTTAATACCGCTCTACCAACTTTTTTTTTCTTTGACTCTAAATATATCAAACTGTCATCAATCCAGCTTTTTTTATTTTTTATTTTTATATATAAGTACTGAAACCACTGCAATGGCCGTGCGACGAGCGGGGCAGGAAGGTGGCGGCAAGGAAGTCAGGGGTCAAGTAGTCCGAGGCCTGGCCACGGTGCCACCCCCATACCCGTCACCACTCATATTGACTGTAAAGGAAGATTGATTTTTTTTTTGGGGGGGGGGGGAGATAATCAGAGAAATCGCAAGGGGTGTCCCCCAAGGAAGCCCCCTTTCCATGTTGGTCTTTCCTGCGGGGAAAGTTTGTACCACCAGAACTTAAAGAATGTAAACTCGTGTTGTTTCCTAAAAATAAGGGATGTAAAAAGATTAACAACTTCCGGCCGATTTCTCATCTTAATACAGATTATAAGATCATTGCGAGAGCTTTAAACAAACAAATGATGCCGTTGACCGCAAACATAATTGAGCAACAGCAAACTTGTGCTTATAAGCGATCAATATTTCAGACTACAGCACAATATAGAGATATCGTCGCTCTGACGTTTGCCAGCACCATTAATTGCGGCCTCCTTTTTGTCGATTTTTATAAAGCATTTGATCGTGTCAGCCATAAGTACCTCTTCGAAACGATGCGGAGGATGGGCTTCGGCAGGACTCCATCGCTATAGCGCGCAATATGATCACTGGTCTGGCCACCAAGATCTCCGTCAACTGCCAGGTCACAAGACCAATTACCATCGCAAGGGGTGTCCCCCAAGGAAGCCCCCTTTCCATGTTGGTCTTTGTCATCTCACTAGAACCATTGCTGCGGCTAGTACAAGAGCACATGACGGGCATGACGATCGCCGGGAAGAAAACTGCAGTTGGTGGATATGCAGATGATGTCGGCATCGTCGTGAGGAACGGGGCAGATGTGATTCAACTGGAGGCAGACCTCATAAGCTATTGTTCCGCTTCTGGCGCAAAAATGAATGAAACTAAAAGCAAATTTCTGCGTATAAGGGGACTTGACGATGTCGGCCTAGAATGAGCTAACCATGTTACGGGACACAAATCTCTTGGGACGATACTGACGGTCCCCCCACAAAGGATGATAACGGTAAATTGGCGGGATGTCTCGCTCAAAGTCAATGGTGCTTTAATAGATAACGTCCATCGCAGCATGGACCAATTTCAGAGGGTTAAATTTATAAATACATGTATCCTGTCGAGATCATATTATGTGGCACAGGTCTTTCCACTCCCCACCGTCATAGCCAAACAGGTAATGAGCAAGTTGACCAATTTTCTGTGGTGGGGGGAAATATTTCGAGTTGACGTGAAGACCGTGACCCTCGACCCTCTGCATGGCGGTATGGGTCTGACCGATCTGAACGCCAAAGCATGGGCTTTGTACATTAAACCGATGGCATCTTTAATCCAAAGCTACTCTGACACACTTACGGCTAAGTTGTTTGAGGCAGTCCCGCCGAAAAGCATAGAACCGCCGATCAATGCGCAGAAGATCAACTAAAACCTCTTCCACATCCGCACATATCATCTGGAAAAGAGCTACTTGAGAGAGGTCCTTCTCCAACACCGCCCCTTAACTGCCAAGGACATTCTGGACCACAGGAAACAATATGAGGGCAAGAACAAAATCGAACAAAAGCATGCTGGTGTCAATTGGGATGTCATGTGGGCGAACATCAGCAGCAGTGTACTTCCGTCCTTGGTCAGGTCCACGTGGTACAAAACGGTCAACAACATTATCAGCACAAATGAGTGCCTGCATGCGATTGGGCTAAGCGACAGAGCCCATTGTCCAGATTGTCAGCATGTGGATACTGTCCTCCACAGATATACTTGCAGTCACCACATGCGCAATTGGCAATGGGTTCGTCAAAAAGTCGCCCTTATAACTAGGACTTCGGAAAATAAAATAGACACGAACTTACTGCACAGACCAGACGGCAAATATTTTCCGCCAACTAAAAATAATGCCGTCATGTGACTGTTGGGCCACTATGCAAGTCATGTATTCAATCGGCTGACGGGCGACGATTACAGCGAATTTCTGTTACACATGGAAACAGAATATATTAAAATTAGAAACTACGCGGATCACCGTCGCAAATATGGCAATATGCTCCATATTGCATTCAATAGAACAGGAAATCCCGTATTGCACAGTGAGGACAGTACCGTTTTCTAATCTAAATTCGTCAATGAATATCCGTCGTCGGTTCTTGCGGAGTTTAATCAGATGATATAACGTAGCCGTTTCGTCCTCGCTAACAGATCTGGCTTTTGACTTAATTGTTTTCTCTTTAAGCATAATAATGTCGCTTTAATTTTCTTGATGTCGGACAATCGCCTGTCTGAGCCATCTGCCTGATCATACAAGTCACGTAAAACCATGCAGTAAAACTCCATTGTACGGTGAACTGCCCAAGATCTCTCTATACTGTAAGATGTAATTACTTTCCGTAATTTGGGCTTCGCCTTGCGGGTCCACCACTCCAAAACACTCGGAAAGTTGTGTACAGAGCGCAAGCAAAATTCCCAAGCTGTCCTTAGTTCAGCCTATAGCTCGTCGTCTGTTAAAAGGCCGACATTCGTGCTCAACTAATTCCTAAACCAGTGAGTTGCTTGCCGGTCTAAGTTTATGCAGGCACTCACACTACAGTGGTCAGAAAAGCTGACTGGAGTTATTTCCACTTGTAGCAAATTCCTCACTATGTGACTCGACATATAGATTCTATCAATCCTGCTGCTGGAATTATGTGAAATGTACATGTATTTCACAAGCGTGGGATACTTAACTTCCCATGCGTCGCTCAATTTCATTTGGGAGACAAGAAAGTTTAATTCATGGGAATAATTAAAATTGGGGGATTGATCTTTATGGTGTAATACACAATAAAAATCGCCTGCAATGATCAAGTTCGGAGAGGCTCTCCGCAATAAGTAAATGATATCCTCCTTAAAAAACTTTGATCTGTCAGTGCCCCGTG
Organism: Schistocerca americana; assembly: GCF_021461395.2. Lineage (NCBI taxonomy): Eukaryota > Metazoa > Arthropoda > Insecta > Orthoptera > Acrididae > Schistocerca > Schistocerca americana. The sequence goes on along the minus strand of NC_060124.1, from coordinate 436,161,985 downwards.
CACTTCCAGATGGTGCATATAGATTCACTACACTGACGCCCTTGATATTCACGCCTATCCCCCGTCCAGAGTCTAACTTTCCGACATCGGTTAGAGGTATTCCTTCCCTGACTAAAATCGCTGTGCCAGCAGTCAATTCGGGAGCTAAATTGATTATTGCAACATAGCCGGGAATGTTAATTTGCCATGTTGCGACCTCTTGTCAGAGGGCAATATCCGTACCAGAGTCAAACCAAAATTGTTTTAATAAAGCAAGTTTTAACTCTGACGTAATCTTATTGATACTAAGGGAGGTGATAGTGTAGGCCTGTAGCATATAGATAATGAGATGCAAAAATATAACAAAGCGATGGCATGGAGCTCAAGAGGGCCGTCTGCAGGATTAAAAACGGTATACTGCGAGCAGCCATGGGAGGATTATTGGATCAAGAAGCTACATAAAGACCGTAACAAGTGATACGCTGTGAATCATAGGCCGATGTGAAGCAAAAACGACACAGTGAATGCTGCGAACCATAACCGTATAAGAGGACAGAAAGAAACACGAAAAAGCTTTGCGACAGCACGGAACAAACCTTGTACCAACGGAATTACTGCTGTGGGGAATGGGCTTCGCCGAGTTCTTTGCTGTTGTCATCACCGAATCCTTCCCTCACAATTTCATAACTAATATTTCGGGGTACTACATCCGCATGCGACGAAGTGGAATTTCCCTTGTTGCGAGGAACGGAGAGATTTGGCTGTGGATTGAGCCTTCGTCGTGAGGCGTTTGGAGGTCCCGGAGTTTTTGTGGATTCTTTGAGACGCGGTGGTGTCGTTGTCGCAGCTCTGCCACCGGCAGCTGGCAGGTTGGTAAACACTTTCGCTTGTGTACTTCCGCGCGGAACTTGTTATCGGGCGTCAGCTGTAGAGCGTTGTCGACACAACACTTCCTCACTGTGTGCGCGTTGTAGCGGCTGTTGTCCTTCAGGCGTGGCACGCAGAATTGTAGGTTCCTGTTCATGACCTGGCTTCTCAGAATTCGGCATCCCCTCCATGTCGGACCCTGTGCCTACTAGGCAACGGGACACATGCTGAACTGGGTGTCTTAAATGCTAATCGTATCTGCATAGCATCCTAATGTACATGTCCTGTGAATATGAATATCCTATCTCTAGTCGTTAAAAAAGGTTTTTTTCTGAACTTGGGTGTATAATGCATTGTTTGTTTTGTTTATCGTTGCCATTCCTCTCTCTGCTTTGCGTCAACACCCCTTAGAACTGTAGCACTGTTGTGAGTTACTCGTCCACTAAGCAGTTCAACTGTGCTCCGTAGCCTCTTGGTAAGCTCACCACTGGATACCTCCAGTCCAGCCCCCTGTTCCCATTAGCAGTCAATATTGTATTGTAGTTGCATGGTAGACATGTGGGGCGTCGAATGCAGCAAAAATCATTGGCCTTTTGTTGTCTCGCACTCAAGGGGTACATTGCGAGAGAGTTTTGTAAGCAAGCTTCTTTGTAGACTAACTGCATTTTTCTAGCATTCTACCAGTGAATGGAAATCTGCAACCTGCTTCACCTACGACTGAGCTGATGTGATCGCTCCATTTCCTATCCCTATAATTAACTACAAGCAGTTATTTATTTGAGTTTACAGACTTCAACTGTTACTTATTCACATTGTACTCACTATGTTTCATCTTGTTAAAAGAAAAAAAATATATTTCTGTACACTCTGCCAATATTTGTACCATTTGTGAAATTTTATTGGTGTAGTTTACTTCAGACAGTACATCATTATAAATATCTGCATCATCTTCAAAAAGTATCATCTACAAGGTCATTAATATACAAAACGAACAACAAGGGTCTAGCGCACTTCTCTGTGGCTCGCCCAAAGTCACTTGCTGATGACTGTCCATCCAAGATAACATGCTGCATCCTTATTGGAACGTTTTTCGGTAGTTAAGGAATAACGCATCTACTTAATCTATTGCTTTCTGGAATTCATGTGAGAACAATTGTAAGTTGCAGTTGGGTTGCACATGATCGATGATTTAGGTATTCATTCTGATTGGCATATTGTAGGTCAATCTGCTCGAGGTACCTCATTAACTTTGAGCACAGAGTATGTTCTATGATTCTACAATAAATGAATATCAAGTTGATTGAGGATTAGTTCTGAGCATCATTTCTGCTGCCGTTCTTGTTGACGGATGTGACCTGTAGGTACGATTTTTTTTTTTTTTTTTTCGAGAGAACTACGGCATATTATGGTTAGAAGATGGGCTACCTGAGTTGCAAATTCGGTATATAATTTCGTAGCGATTACATCGGACCTAGGAACGTTGTTCAATTTTAACGATTTCAGCTGAGTAAATATCTATTTCATTCCTCTTTGCAGTTTTACAAGACGTAATTAGTCCTGGATTTTCGTTTCTAATGGAAATTTCTGATCTGAAATCCAGGAGATAAAAGCTGGATGTCGACCTGATAGGTGAATTGATGTCACTAAAAAACAGACAGAAAAACATGGATGCGTATGGACGATATCTCCAGTGCACGGGGACGTCTAGGAGATGCCTTTTTTCAGCAATGTATGCCAATGGGCTGATGATTATCTTGATCATGATGACCTTATAAACTTAGGTGTAACGAATTAGTGATTATTTTTTAATAACTTCGTCATAACTAAACCATATTCGAATACATTTTAGTTTTGTCTTTCCGCTTTTCACAAGAGAGTGATTTCCCCCATCTGGAGATCATCGGGAAGAGTTGTCGTCACAAGAGGGAAAACACTCAATGATTGCAGCTGATGTCTCGAAACATCAAGACTTTGGAAAGTGGGTTTCACTAAAAATGAAAAATAAGGCATTGTGTATGTTAAACATCATCCACTTAGTCAATGGTGGCAGTGTCTTCTGCGTTTTTCAATAGTGGTTGTTGCTGCTCGAGGTAAGTCCTCGGTGGCATACTCCACAATGTAACAGCTGAGAATTAAGCAGTTGTCTACGGGACAACATTACATCCCCTTTGCAACAAAGACAAACGTCTCAATGCGTAAAACTCACGATGAATGGGGCGCCTCTGTTCATCACTCGCCACACCAGCTTGTACGATAAATAACTGCTGAAACCCGTAACCTCTGCAGGTCTTTTCAGCACAAGTACCCTCCAGATTCCTCATACGTTATTGCAGCTGTTCGTAACAAGGCTACTTGAAGTGACAGTTGCACAAAGAATAGTGGACGTCATCGGTCATGTTCAGATATGTTGTTCGCAATAGGACTTAAGAACAGTTTTCGTCAAGATCGGTAACGGTAGCTGCTGCCCAATTTGCGCCGTCTTGAGAGGACATATCTAAGTAATATCGTGTTACTAGGGCCTCCCGTCGGGTAGACCGTTCGCCGGGTGCAAGTCTTTCGATTTGACACCACTTCAGCGACTTGCACGTCGATGGGGATGAAATGAAGATGATTAGGACACCACAACACCCAGTCCCTGAGCGGAGAAAATCTCCGACCCAGCCGGGAATCGAACCCGGGCCCTTAGGATTGACATTCTGTCGCGCTGGTCACTCAGCTACCAGGGTGGACATATCTAAGTATAACGATGGTTTGGTGTAGCCACAGATTACGTGTTATCGTGCTTTCAGTACTATAGTCCCTGCATCATTAATACTACGCCTGTTCAATTATTAATACTACGCCTGTTCAATTATACTTTCAGTTAACACCAAGAGAACCGTCGAATTCCCTTTCATGTTGGACAGCTTTAGTGGTACATTTAGTAGAAACAGTTGGATGTTCGAAATCGATAGAATGTTTGGTGCTCAGTCTTATGATCCGATACTGGTTGAGCCTTTCATCTTGACAAATATCGCTTGTAATTTTTCCCCCCATTTTCATGTCGAGGGTCAACGCACTAACCTGACACGAAGGTACGTCCGTAGATTATAAGGAAATAATGGACCTTAAACCTCACTCTCCCCCCCCCCCCCCCCGACCACCAAAGTATCTCACTTCACTAGCCTATTGAAGTAAACCGATTTTTTGCGTGACAATACCGTGGGAGGGAGTGGCTATCGTCAGATGATGTTTAACGCTTGAAGGCTTTACTTCCATTCTGTAAAAGCGCAGTAACATTAGTTCAGCGCTATTCTTTGAGGCACTTGACAGAGAGGACAGCGTGTATAATTGCATGCTAGTCCAGACTACATATGCATCTCAAGTAGGTAGTGCGTTTTTTAGATTTCTGTACCTCAGTCGGTAAAAACGGAATCCCTGTGTACGGTCCAGTCACAGTAATGCGACCAACTGTCAAAAGCCTGAATAAGCACCCGTTGCAGCGCGAGAAATGGAAAAAGAGTCATTAGTTTCTGAAAGGTATTGACAGGGATGCGGGGTCATGCCGACTCCTGCGTCGTTGCCAGTTGCGTCAGGTTTCTCGGTTGAGGATCCATGGCGCAAACCACCTGATAGAGGTTATTTCACAGGTTCTCCATTGGGTTTAAATCCAGGGAGTTTGGTGGCCAGATGAATGAGGTAAAGTCATCCTAGTATTCTTTGAATCACACAGCCCCTGAGAGCTGTGACACGTTGCATTGTCCTACTGGTAAATGCCTTCTTTCTGAGGAAAATCAAACTGAAAATGAGTGTGGACTTGGTCCCCAGGAAAACATGTGTTCATCCATTGGGCCTCCCAGGATGACGAGATCGCCCAGGAAATGCCACGAAAACGTTCCCCTGACCGTAACGCTCCTTCGCTCCTTCGTCTGTTCCAAAGATAGTTGTAGGGCCACACACGCAAACAGCCATCTGTCCGATGGAACATAAAATTTGGTTCATCTGAAAATGCACCTATTCACTTTGTGGACATCTGATATGCAAATTCCAGCCTTCGTCGCCGCTAAAGAGCAGTCAACGTGGGTGTATAAACCAGGTGCCTGCTGTAAAGTTTCATATGCAGCAACGTTCGCTGAACGGTCGTTGAGGAGATGCAGTTGTAGTCTCTTGGTTATTCTGGGTCGTCAACTGTTTCACAGTTACTTCGGCACCGATTTTGAACAGCTTAATTTTGTCACGCACGGTGGCACGGCGGCACGCGAACTGTTTAAAAACTTAGCTTTCACCCTTGGCCACCCATCTGGACGTCAGATAAATCGCTGCGTTTCCGCATCACAAGAACTGCACTGTTTTTCGCGTCCCGCAACAGCTTTATATACCCTCCACTGCTAGTGCTCCCACCAGCCCTCTGTGAGTAATTATTGCACATTGACGCCGAAAACTGACGGTGGTTCATTATTGTAGGTGGACCATATACTGCTACTATTATCATTACTACTGCTACTGTAATTATTACTACTACGAATAATAGTAAGCCTTATTACTACCACCATACCACTGATTATGCTACATCAGAACCTAGTATTATACTCCTAATACGATTATTCTAAAAGATATATTGGTCAGTTACCCTCAGAGCCCAGTTCAGTAGTATATTGTTTGTATCACTAGACCCATTTTCTCTTCATTATAGTCTGACATTGACACACATTTTGTTGTTGATTGTATTTAGTTTCTCAAGCTCTATACCGGATCGTCCATATTGTTGAGTACAGCAGTAACTTGTTGCCTTCGGGTTTCATTGTGGCGCATCATAATGGATCGATTACCACAATACTGACAATCACTGATTTTTCTCGGGTGTTCCTGTACCCATTTCTCTTTACTCTTCCGTCACTGCAAGGCTTTTCTCCAGTTCCTCCGGTTCATCTACTTCATCTAGCAGCCTTTCTCATATTTGGTATCTTTTCAGTAAAGCTATAGATTTACTGTAACTGAAACAGTATCGGTTAGAACATTTAGAATATGATAGTCCGCTTTTATTGTATGTCGTAACAGTTTTCCCTCTTAAAGTTATTCTAGCGGCCCTTCCTGAGGCTTCAGCTAAGGGACATTTCTGTCAGATATTATAGGGTGTGTCCATTTCACCAAGTCAAAGATGGTCAATATCCTCCTACCATGCCTGTTCAAATGCGTTGTTATCTAAGCTCGTCTTGCGGCGTAATTCCCAGTTTCATTCCTGATTGTGTCAGCAACTGATTATTCTGTGTCAGGCGAATCTCCGTTTTTGGGTCTTAATGAAGCAGTTCCTCCAAAATGGATAACTGAAATTGGAAATTGGGAATTTGTGGTAAGGACTACGGGACCAAACTGCTGAGGTCATCGGTCCCTATGCTTACATCCTACTTAATCTAACTTAAACTAACTTATGCTAAGGACAACTCATACACCCATGCCCGAGGAAGGACTCGAACCTCCGACGGGGGCAAGCTGAGCGGAGCGTGACAAGGCGTCCTAAACTGAAATCAGCAAATACTTCACTAATGAGTGGCAATGCTGACCGAGAATACAGCCTGTCTAATATGCAGAAGTCATATAATTCTTAATGTTTCTGTGACATATATGTTACGTTTGTCTTCTTTGAAATGTAAGAAACTATGTCTGGCCACGACTTCTGGGCGCCTGGAATTCGCTAAAAGTTCTCTTTCCATACGTTGATGTTCTGTCCCGGAGTATTGCATCGAGATACAGCTGTTATCATTCGGCGTTCTTCACCGTCAACGCATTTCTTCAAGAGTTATTTTACGTAAGTGTGTTCAAATATAAATTAAAAAGAAACATCGATTCTAACTCTTGCTTTGTTTCCAGAATTAAACAATTGCGAGGGGCGAATCTACACGCAAGAATACGTATGGTATCGGTCTTCCAACCCAACGACTTGTGGCCGAGTAGAAACGGTATTGCGCTCGGGAGAGCGGTATCTCTTCCTAAACGGACAGGGCTGCACATTATTCTTGGCGGAACGATAAGATGTTCCCGATACTGGAGTAAAAGATTGGACCGCCTTGTGCTGATACGACCGAAGGGCTCGCCTGGCAAATTCTTTCCACTCCCTTGCACTAAAAACGGTGTTGATATAGGCTAGCGAATGTCCCGGAATAGGAAAGCACCGTTTTCTGTCATCATTGCTGGGAAACAAGAGAAACGTGTTACTATTTCGTAATTAACGTGTAATTTCCGTTATTGTAAATAAATATTATAGCCGTACCTATTCTGGTAAAACATTCATAAAATAGCAGCTTTCTTATTTATTCTAAGAACTCTTTTGGGGAGGACGACGGTTCAATACCGTGCCCGGCCATCCTGATTTAAGTTTTCCGTGATTTCCCTAATTACTCCAGGCAAATGTCGGGATGGTTCCTCTGAGAGAGCACGGCCTACTTCCTTCCCCATCCTTCCCTAATACTATGAGAACGATGACCTCGTTGTCTGGTCTCCTTCCCCAAAAAACAACCCAACCCAACTCTTTTGGAGGGTACGAAAAATCAACTTTGGTTTTACTTCTTTGCATTTAATTTTCGTTCCTCGCAGACTTCCTCCATCCTTGAGAGAGTCGCTGCTTTTCTTCCTGGATCCACTTCCTTTATTTTGCAGACCTCTTTCTTTCATGACATCCTACATTTTTTGTTGCTGCTCTAAAAAGTATTGTGTTATCTATTATGTCCATTCTAATTCTTGTGTTTTTCATATCTTTGCCAGTTTCGGTGAACCATGTGGATTTACATTTGTAGGTGTTTAGTGGAATGATTGTGTGCTTGGTTAATCTGTTACATTCATTCTGTGTAAGTGGCCATAAAACTTTAGTCTTATTTCCCTCATTTCATCAGATAGGATTTCCATTTTAAAATGAGCTATCTGTTTGATATTAATTTGTATTCAACATTCCTATTAATTGTAGGTCTCAGTATTTTCCTTGTAATTCTTTTTTCAACTCTTTACAGTTTTTCAAGATCGCCAAATCTTGTTGGTTTATGTGATTCTGGTGCTTAGTGTTTCAGTCTTCGCCACTGTTTGATAGTGTCTTAGTTTCGTATTCCAAGACAAAGCTTTTTTTGTTATATATTTTTTGGCCGTTTGGAATGCCCTTTCTATTTTATGTAATCTATTTTCCTTAGGTATTTTTTCTTTTGTCTTGCTTGTTACCCGTCGTCCTAGGTATTTACAACAGTATGACTTGGATATTGCGTTGTTATAAATTTTAAGATTGGGAAGGGCATCACTAATATTCGTCATGAAATGAGTTTTTTCAAGCGATATTTTTGCCCTGTTTTGTCTGCTTGTTTCTGTAGTTCAGTGATTGTTCTTTGGCACTATCCAGTGAGTCTGTAATTAATGCCATATCATCTGAAAAGCTAGATAATCTATGGTGATTTTTTTGGGGGGTTTCTTCCTTGTTGGATACCCTTAGTATTGATCGATTTTATCTATTCTCTCACTACCTTCTCTAACGTGTAGCTAAAAAGTAGGGGTGATAAACCATCTCCCTGACCTACTCCTGATTTTATTTCAAAATGTTTTGATAGTTCATCCATAAATTTTACTATTGCTGTTGTGTTTCTTGAAGTTGCTTTAATTATTTATGTTGTTTTACTGTCGGGTCCAGATTGCTTTATAATGCTGTCTAGTACATTTCTGTCAGTTGAGTCATATGCTTCTTTAAAATCTACGAGAGTTATCACATATTTCAGATTTGTGGTTTTCCTCATTTCTATGATGTTATTTAGATTTAGCATTTGCTTTTCACAACACTTTCCCTTCCTAAATTCTGCTTGATACTCTTCTAAACGTGGGTCGAATATTCCTTCAGCTCTCTTTATAAGTGCCATGGATGAGATATTATATGTCACTGGTAAGAGGGAGATCCCTCTATAATTGTTGGGGTCAGTATTCTTTTCTTTTTTATGTAGTGGATGTATTAATGCCGATGTCCATTCTGATGGTAAGCTGTTATTTGTTCGAATATCATTAATTATTTCTATTAGACATAGAATAATGTTGTCACTAAAGAGTTTCCACAATTCAACAACTATATTGTCTTCTTTTCTTCGAATTCCTCTATTTGTTGGTGGCTTTGAGTCTGGTTGTATTTGGATTGCATTATCAAAGTGAAATTCTTCTTTTGATGGATCGCAGTTGTGTAATTCTTAGAAGTAGTCTGCAAGTATTCTGAAGTTCTGTATATGCAGTTTTTTTTTGTTTTTTGTTTTTGGACATAAAAGCTGTAAACTTGGTGGTATATAACTTCTTCGATACTTCTTTTCGAATGTTTTATAAGAGTTCCTCGTGTTGTTCTGGCTAAAGTGTGTCTCAAATGACGTTAGTTGCTCTTTTATAAGTTGTAATCTGATCTTTTTCAGATCTTTTGATGCATATTTCCTCGCTTCTATAAATTTTTTCCTGTTTTTATTTGTGTTCCAGATATTCCAAGTTCCTTGTCTCTTTATAATTAACTCATCACGATCACCATTCCACCAAGCATGTTTCCATTTCTTTTTAAGATTTTAGTATTGTGCTATGCTGCATGCGTAGCCAGGACTTTTTCTCGCTTTAGCTTGGTTCTTTTATGTGCAGTGAATTTTCCTACTACTGATCTGTGCTGAGGTTCTTTGCCATTTTTGTCCATTAAAGTCTCCAAGTACTAAAACAGTGTTCTTCAGTGGAATTTAATCTAGGGTGTTTGACACAGTTTATCAAAAATTTTCTGTTTTCTCTTTCTGTGTTCTGTTTCTCTCATGTTGGTGCATGTGAATTTGAAATAGTGTAAACTTTGTTGGCTGATTTAAATGTTAGTCTGAAAAGTCTTTCATTGACTGATTTAAATTCTCTTATACCGTTTAATATGCTTTTGTTTACAATGAAACCTGTTCCAAATTGGGATGCGTTTTTCATAACTCTATTTCCTGGTTTTCCCTTAAATATCCTGAATCCTGACCATGATAATTAGGCATGCGCGCAAACGCAGCTCACACGCACATGACTGCGGTCTCTGGCTGCCAAGGTCAATCTATGTGCGTGTTTCTATGTGTGTAAGAGAGTGAAGTCGATGACTTCACATGTGTTGACAGTGACTAGTTATCGATGTGTAATGTAGAATTATTGAAAGATCTAATGGAATTCCTTCTGCAAGGGCACTGATATACGTCGCTCAGAGAACTTCTGTGAGGTAAATTAGGCACAAACGCCTTCCATATTTATGGTGTTGCCATCCGAGTCGCAAACAAGCGAACATGGTGAAGCTTTAGGCCACAAATACATGCAGACCGCTCATCCCAGTGTATCTGCCGTGCTGAGCTTTGAAACCAACATCAGAGACACTCGATGAGTGGAATAAAGCAAGTCACTGTTATTACGCACAGAGCGAACTGAAGTTCACAGTCAGTGTTTTTCTTATTTATGGCAGAAATCGAGCTCTGATTTTCATAACTGTATTTATCATATTAGTGTTACGGATATACCTCTACAACCAACCTGATTTCTGCGAAATTCATAATGTTAATGCAATGGTTATTGTTTTAATATTTTAATAAAAGTGTAATAAACAAAGTCTGAAAGGTCATATCTGCAGTTCCTCTTATATACGTCTCACAAACTACAGAATTACACTTTCCTCGGGATATTTTCTTTTTTCACGAACGTGTGCTCATATGGATGGTTCAAACTGAACTGGAAGGAAACTTATTACTGTGTTTGGAACTTTATTCTTCTTTTCTGTATTCAGACTATTCGTCAAATACCTTAGTAATATTTCTTATGTATTATCAGGAATTATATCCGCTTTTGAAACTTCCTGGCAGATTAAAACTGTGTCCATACCGAGTCGAGGTACTGGAGGAATTAAAGCTGTGAGGACGGAGTGTGAGTCGTGCTTGGGTAGCTCAGTTGGTAGAGCATTTGCCCGCGAAAGGCAAAGGTCCCGAGTTCGAGTCTCGGTCCGGCACACAGTTTTAATCTGCCAGGAAGTTTCATATCAGCGCACACTCCACTGTAGAGTGAAAATTTCATTCTAGATATATCTGCTTTTATCCGTCTCATACGATGTTTACGAAATAAATTACGAGAGTTAATAAATCTAGCTCATATCTCAAACACCTTTACGACAAGAATCCGAAAATATTAGAAAACGTAACTGATAAAACTGCAGTACTGAGTCATATCGTTAACATTTTGTCTCCTCAAAATCTTTGTAATTCTTTGAGTTCTGTGTGCGAGGGTCGATATAAATCACAAAATTCTGCACTGTTTCTCAATATATTTATATGGTGGAGTGGGATTCTGGCTTGGGGTTGGGCAGAGGTGGGGTTACTTCGACAAAGAAATTTAGCAAACAAAATCATTTTAAATTGACAAAAGTTTCATCAGCACAGTAACAAAATAAAGTTAACGTCTCTCCAGTAACGCTAGGATAGGAGGCGATAATAAGAACACAAACATTTCACAATATTCCAACCTCAGCCCCAAAAAATAATAACAAAATGAAAAAATATTGGAAAAAACGGAAAAATGTTTCGTGAAATCATTTGTCCCAAAGTAAGAAATAAATAGATCAGAGACACATTTGACGAGCCCTTGAATGATGTTCTACATCAGGTATATCAAATGTGGTGTCAATTAAGAATTTAAAGTTCATTGTTGTACTTACAGTGTTAGGATTCCAAACAGTGCTAGAGGATATTTGTCTAGTATATTTTCCTTAATTACCTTATTACATTCAATGAATTAAATCTTTCTCAGAATGAGTTTTCACTCTGGAGCAAGGTGTACGCTTGTCTGAAACTTCCTGACAGCTACAACTGTCTGCCAGATAGGGTCTCGAAGATTCGAACTTTGAATTCTGTGGACAGTTGCTCTACCAATTACTCTACCCAAGCACGACTCATGACTGATCCTCGGAGCTAAACTTCCGCCAGTATTTAATCTCCTACCCTCCAAACTTATGTTCTTTCTTCCAGGAGTGCTAGTTAAGTTTGGGAGGTGGGAGATGAAGGACTGGTGGAAGTAAAGCTCTTTGGGCAGATCATGCGTTGTGCGTGGATAGTTTAGTCGGTAGAGTATTTGCCCCCGAAAAGCAAAGGTCTCGGGTTCGGGTTCTGGTATGGCACACAGTTTTAATATGCCATGAAGATTCAATCAAATGTTTTTTTACAAAACTGTACCTCACGCTGGCCACTTTGATGCCCCATTTGTCCATTTCCCACTCTTTAATTAGCAATGAAACTCAGACAAAATTTCGTGCTCATAAATTAATTACATATTATTAATTACCTCATAACTTTCAAGCAATTAAATACTTTTTACAAAAACAGACCACACATTTGTCCCTTTGATAACCCTTTTGTTCATTTCCTCCTCATTTTTAGCAACTAAAATTGAGACAAAATTTTTCTTTCAAATCACTAATTAAAGTTTTCTTAATTACTCTGATTACCTTATAGAAAATAAACCCTTCTTTGAAAAACTAGACACCCCGCTGGTCAATTTGATGTTCTGTTTGCCCACTTCCCACCCTTCGTTCGGCTATGAAAATTCTAACGAAAACGCATTTTGTAATTTATAGGGAGTCATGTTTTCGTTGTCCAGCTCCAGAGCTGAGTGGTCAGCGCGGCTTGTGACGTTCGCCTGCTTTATTCCTTCGTTGATAGTCCTCGGTGTCGACGTGCTGCATTGTTATACTGGCTGAAAAATGGGGGGGGGGGAGGAAGTTCAACACTGACTACTGTAACTGATGTAGCCGACAGTTGCACAGCTGCACTTCACAGTTCTTTACTTTCGCTGTTCACAAACCCCACCACGACCCCCATATTACACAGTTATATAGCCAGTTCCCTATTGGTAAATGATAAACCTCATTAATAGCTTGCAGGCAAACATCAGCATACTGCTACAACAGTTTGCTGTTGAACATCTATGAGCAGTATATAACTAACCATACAGTTCATAGTTCTTGCAGAATAATTAGGTATGTGTGACACTATTTCTCAAATAAATTGAACAGACACTGTCATTGTTTTAACACATGGCATATTTGCGTTACACTAATTCCACTGTTAAATTGATGCATTATTGTTACTCCAACTGATACAGACTTCCCATCTGAAAATCGGCCGTGGACTGACTGTGTAGAGACCAAAAATCCGTCTGTTACATATCCTCACAATAATAGGCACTGGAACTATACATTGTTCGATGTTTAAGTTACAGAAATTACAATTAAAACGTAACTCATAAAATTAACTAAATACATCGAAGAAATTCCTTCTTTTTAACAGTTCCTTCTATCACAAAGATTAGGCTGAATTCTTGTTTAAATAATGAAATTAACAGATATAGTTATACAAACAATACTTTTGACAAACCTGGTAATTTTTTGGACTTAATTAAGGGCTGGCTTTGCTAATATGTTTCCGAACAGAGCCAAAGAAATCTTTAAATCCTAGTTGTTCTTCTTCCAAATGTGTATAATTGGTACACAATTTATATTTGTTTATAAGTCAACAATGGAATCTAAGTCACAAAACAGTTACTGATTTCGCCCTATAACAAAACGTATTAGCTAGCAATGGTCAAAATAAATTAGGAAATAAATTACATACACAAAACTAAGCACAAAGTTAGATCTGGTGCTATATTTTTTAAGACTGAGGGCCAACCTTTCTTTTTTGGGAAAATGCACATTATATTCGTGTATGTTAATGTCAATTAGTCAAAAATGAAAAAAATTAATTTAAGGAGGCAGATGGCGAAACAAGAGAGGAAGTAAAGAGATCCATCTTGCTTCGTCATAGGCTGACTGGTATACAAACAATACAATCACAATATAATAGGGCGTCCAATAGTTTGTGATGAATCTAAATACTACATATAATGACCACTTCCTCCAACAGCTACTCGCTACTAGTAACATCACTAACAACCAACTAGAATATTACCTGCACAAAATCGGCAATTACATTTCTCTGTACAAATAAATATACAATCTTTGGTATACCGTCAGCGTAATGATTACTAATGGGATTTATAGAACTCTCGTTTCGAGACAACCAACTCAAGTCCTGCGTGCAGGAAGAAGTATGAAATCGCAACGCACAACACGCTGTACACGGCCTTCAGTGTGGAATATGACTAGCCGTTAAGTCATTGAGTTCCCTGTAACGTGCACAATAAGTTGGGGTCTCATGGACAGCCATGTTTAAACCGAGACTTAATATAGAAATCATCTGATACGTGTTTATTTCCTTGTATAACACTTATTTTTATAGTTGTTTAAGTGACGTTTAAATGCTCTTTGTTTATTTTATTGCACTAGATAAAGCCTGCAGCATTTTACTAGTTATCACACAAAATCACATACTTTTGTTTGATTTTTTAAATATTACACATAAATGAACTGTTAGAGAACAGAATTTTACATTTTGAAAAATTATACTATCTCTGTAGCAAGTAAATTTCCACATAAAACTAGGTTCCAGGCTTTATATTTGCACATAAAAATTCCGTTCGGTTGGTACAGAAAAAAGTCTGAAAAACTGACATTCAGTGCTAAATCTCAATTTTTTCTTATTATCATCCAGCACATATTTGATTTTAACAAAGGCTTTAGTGCTACTAGCTCTTCGGCCGAAATAGACAGAGCCCCATCGGAACTGTCCTGAAGTTCATCCCTTGAGTAATACTATTGTTCTATAACAGAGATGTGATCACTGACTATTCTAAAGTCGTTGTCTCTTTTGTCCATTTCTTTATATATATATCACTGACACCTTGCTCCATCTACCGACTAACAATTTCATCAAACTCAACAAAGTTAAAACTGACGCGTTCCTACAAACATATTTTGTTGGTTGGTTGGGTGTTTTGCGGGAGGAACCAAACAGCGAGGTCATCGGATTAGGGAGGGAAAGGAAAGGAAGTCGGCCGTGCCATTTCAAAAGAACTGTCGCGGCATTTGCCTGAAGCGATACGGGGAAATCACAGAAAACCCAAATCACGATGTCCGAACGCGGGTTTGAACCGTCGTCCTCCCAAATGCGAGTCCAGCACATTTTGTACTGTGCGGTACCATACTGTAGAAAACAGGTACGTATTTCACGAGGCGCGGTCTAGTAGATCGCAAAACTTGTCACTAACACGTGTCGGCAACAAACAAAGAAAGCGATAACTGAACCGATAATAAAACATTGTAGGGTTGACAGTTTAAGAAGGACAGGGGAAGTGTAGAAGCATTCCTCCACAACTGACAGACCACACCTGGTGAGACAAGGGCTAGAAAAATCGGTACACTCAGTGCACTGTACACTGTATACCTCTCTGAATGAAATCAACCAGTCTGATTTCAATTTCAGTCACCGAAGCACACTGCTGGTGTTCCTCTTGTAATAAGGAAGCCTGAGCCCAGGATCTTGTGGTATCGCTGCCCTCTCATTTCCTGGAGACAACAGCTGCCTGCTTACCCTTCTGTGTCCACATTATGTGGCCACACACTGCATCGACCGTAAGGGGATTAGAAGTCCCAGCTCCACAGTAGAGTTCATACTTGTAGGTGTCCGCCGACTGACTCATTGTTCCGCCCCCACTTGCAGCTCCCACTGCAGCTACTGCGACGCCTTCGACCTCCTACGTTGCTTCAGATGAGTCATGCCAACGCCCAAATCCAGGTCCCTCATTATCCCTGGACTCGTCAATCCCTGGACTCGTCAATCTCTCGCACCACAGCTATCGGTGGAGGCACGCCACCGCACCTGCCACTGCACTGTCCCCAAGTGCAGTTTGCTTCGATCAGCCTCGACCATCACCACCAAGCATAGCCATGCCCTACAGTGACTGTTAGCCACGCATCGCAGGCTTTCCAACTGCTCACCGTGGTCACGGCGCTCGCTTCCGGGAGGTGTTTCCTCACTGCGAGCAGACCGGCTGACTGGCCTCCAATCTTCAGCCCCTTGCCAGCTAACCTGGACGCGGCACTAGCAGCGCCACAGACTCTGCGCCAGGGCAGCTCCACCACATCAACTGGGCAACAAGGAAGTGTTACATGTCAAGAATTTTAAATTCACGGCGCATTTTGCATCATACGTTACAGCTACAAGGGGCGTTCCTTAAGTGATGTAAAACTTTTTTCTTTCTAAAGCAGGGTGGCTTTAATCATCATATTGTTCCCCGCTCTTTTGGACGCAAAACCCTATTTTTCAACATAGTGTCCGTTCAACGCAACAGCCTTACACCACCTTACTGAGAGGGTGAGCATGGTACCACTCTATTGGTCGACGTTGGAACCAACGTTTTCGCTACATCAGTAACCTCCCCATCGCCCAAATACAACTTACCGCAGAGTGCATCCTTCATTGGGCCAAACACACGGAAGTCGGAAGGTGCCAGGTCGGGGCTGTGGAGTGGATGAGGAAGAACAGTCTAATGAAGTTTTGTGAGATCCTGTCGGGGGTGCTGACTTGTTTGAGGTCTTGCATTGTTGTAGAGAAGGAGAACTTCGCTTTCAGCTTTGTGGTGATTTCTTCATTTTCCTCAGGTTAACACATACACTTCAGAGTTAATCGTTGCACCATGGGAGAGGACTACAAACAGCATAACCCCTTCAGAGTCCCACAAGACCGTCGCCATAACTTTACCAACTGATGGTGCAGATTTGAATTTTTCTTCGGAGGAGAGGTGGTATGGCGCCACTCCATGGATTGCAGTTTTGTTTCTGGCTCCGTGTGATGAAACCATATTTTATTGTCTGCGACGATTTTTTAGAATAAATTTTCAAAATCTGCCTTGCAACACACAAGCAGTTCGACACAGTTCTTCGTTGTTCTTTACGATCTTCTGTCGGGCGAGAAGCCCAGTGGACACACATCCTTGAATGCAACAACTGGTGGACGAGTGTGTCAGCACAAGCAACAGAGACATCCGGTTACGTGCAGTCAGTTGTCTGATTGCGATCCGTCGAAATATTCGAATGAGAGTGTCCGTACGTTACAGCTTTGGTGGAGTCACACCTGTATACGGCCGACTGGCACGCAGAAGATCACGTAGGTTTGTTCGATGATGACAGACGCCTCGCCCAAAGACTCACTGTGCTTTTGTTCACTGCCAGGTCTCCGTAGACATTCCACAAGCGCCTATGGATACCTGTGATGCTCTCGTTTTCCACCTAAAGAAACTTAGTGACGTCTCTCTGCTTGGAACGCACCTCCGTTACAAACGCCATTTTGAAGGCTATATGTAGCGCCTCCACCAATCGCAAATTCATGAAACTATAGTGGTTGAAGAGATAATATTTCACTATGTCCCACAATAAATTCCGCATTTTTCAACCCAACCTGGTCGAGAAACAAAAATTTTGCATTACTTATATATATATATATATATATATATATATATATATATATATATATATATATATATATATATATATATATATATCCAGTGAACCTCCGTCTTGACAACCTACTGTAATCTCATCAGGAGATCTCGGTAGCATGTTCCTATGATATGCCCCACAGTTGCATAATTTGTTAACACGACACTGCGCCAGTCCCAAAAGACACAGAGACACCTTGCTCCCCAAGATGAGGGGTCGTTCTTTTTTTCAGTGGTGGGAAATCCATTTGTTTCAACTGCTTGCTTTACTCCTTTTTCTTGGGCTCATAGTGATAGACTTGTCACTTGTTCGTGGCGATTAGGTGGCGAAAGATGTTACATATTGTCCTGAACATCTGCAGCGTAACTGCTGCTACCTAAGTTGGACAGGCCCTTAGAATGGACGTAAACATTTGTGGATCGCAGGTGGGTGGAGGGGAATTCTGTCGTGTTGAAAACTTCATGCAAGATGTTGAAAACTGATTCATGACTTCATGCCTGACTTTCATTTTCCCAGTACTGCTTCGACGACCAGGATGCCATTCCTCTTGTGATTCCTGGTTCTTCTCAGAGATATAACCTGCCACTTCCTTGTGTTGTGCAGCAGAGCAGTATGTTTGGTGCAACCAGAAAATTTCCGAAGTCCTTCCCCGGGAAGGCCAGAGGCAGAGCAGAACGTGTCAGTAGCCAGGCAGAATTTTAGGCAGGGAGAGTCATCGATGGTGCGGCAACATGGAATCTATTGTGACGTCTGAACGAAGTCAGCGCTCGAGAAAATGATAGCAAAATAACACCATGTCAACAAATGGCTCTGAGCGCTATGGGACTTAACATCTGAGGTCATCAGTCCTAAAAACTTAGAACTACTTAACATCTGAGGTCATCAGTCCTAGGAACTTAGAACTACTTAAAACTAACTAACCTAAGGACATCACATACATCCATGCCCGAGGCAGGATTCGAACCTGCGACCGTAGCGGTCGCGCGGTTCCAAACTGAATCGCCTACAAACGCTCTGTCACATCGGTCGGCCCATATCAACAGAAAGATATCTTCATAATTGTTACAGTGGAAAGTTAAGTTACACACCACTCAGCAAACTGACGTGGCAGAAAGAGTGAAAGTGAAGTGACGTAATGAAAAATCCAAGAGAGCTGACCAAATGAGAAAAGCAAAGCACATGAAGTCGTTACTGCCTCACTACATCAGAGCAAACGTGCCCCTCCTTCGTAAGGACTACTTCTGTTCAGGTGGAGTTCTATTCAGTTTGCAACCATATTGTGAGAGGGGAGGCCTAAGTCGGGCTATCCTCTGCTCAATTACTCACCTTCGACCTTCCATGGAGCAGCAAGTCTTGTCTAGAGGGGCTTGGTCGCTGTGCATTCCCACCAACTCAGTATAAATTGATAGAGCGTTGTTTTGCTTCACAGACAGAAAGCGAATTTTCAAATGATATTGCACTCTAGAGCTGGCTACGGTACTATGCAGTGGGAATTTCAACGTGAACGAAGATTGCAGAGGTGCAACTACAAATAAACAAAAATTTCAATGCAATCAAAGTAATAAAAAAAATCTTTTGACTACGACTCATGCGTTCTTTCGACGTATATCACTTAACGTGTTTATGTGCACAGCTGCAGATATTCCACATGAATTGGTAGTTTGTGACATTTAAGCAAACGCTGGTCTCACACTCTAGAGATGGAGATGCAAATCTGGGCTCAGATATCCAGATTTAGATTTTCCATGATTTTCGTAACTTGCTTAATGCAGGGGAAGATTTCTTTCTCCATCTGTTCGTAATCCTAACTTGTGCTCCGTACCTAACAACCTCGTCGTTCAAGAGGTATTAAATTAAAATCTTCCGCGTTTCTCATTTATGGTGAGGTAACATTGCAAGGCTCTGTGTTCCATATAACCAGCGACACTACACCATTTCCACAATAGCTATCTCAGTTTAGCTGTATAGACTGCTCGACCCCTGAGGCACCAGCTACAGGTTTATCACTTTCGCTTGTGAGATCTGTTGGGACGAACTAGATCATTTCTCCATACTTCCACGATTTTCAGTGACAGGGCTTCTTGCTGCATGCTATTTTTCATTAGTTTGTGGTATCTGGTTTTTTGTGGTCCACATCGTAAATGCATACAAGGTTTGTCCAGAGAGTATTTCTTTCCGCAGCTGCGCTACAATCGCAATTGGGCGCATGTGCGGTAGTTGCTTTGAGTCAAGGAGATGACATCATTTTGCGTTCTCAGTGTGGTTTCTATGCTGTACAGTGCTTGTTTAGAATGGCGAAGCTGCCTAACAGTTCTGCCGCTTCTTAGATTGCGTCTGTAATTTGTTTTCTGAACGCGAAGAACGCCAAATGAAGTCGACATTCATCAACAGATTTCCGAGGTTTACGGAAGCAGTGGTTGGGAAGGGGGTAAGACAGGGTTGTAGCCTCTCCCCGATGTTATTCAATCTCTATATTGAGCAAGCAGTAAAGGAAACAAAAGAAAAATTTGGAGTAGGTATTAAAATCCATGGAGAAGAAATAAAAACTTTGAGGTTCGCCGATGACATTGTAACTCTGTCAGAGACAGCAAAGGACTTGGAAGAGCAGTTGAACGGAATGGATGGTGTCTTGAAGGGAGAATATAAGATGAACATCAACAAAAGCAAAACGAGGATAATGGAATGTAGTCGAGTTAAGTCGGGTGATGCTGAGGGTATTAGATTAGGAAATGAAACACTTAAAGTAGTAAAGGAGTTTTGCTATTTGGGGAGCAAAATAACTGATGATGGACGAAGTAGAGAGGATATAAAATGTAGACTGGCAATGGCAAGGAAAGCGTTTCTGAAGAAGAGAAATTTGTTAACATCGAGTATAGATTTAAGTGTCAGGAAGTTATTTCTGAAAGTATTTGTACGGAGTGTAGCCATGTATGGAAGTGAAACATGGACGGTAAATAGTTTGGACAAGAAGAGAATAGAAGCTTTCGAAATGTGGTGCTACAGAAGAATGCTGAAGATTAGATGGGTAGATCACATAACTAATGAGGAAGTATTGAATAGGATTGGGGAGAAGAGAAGTTTGTGGCACAACTTGACCAGAAGAAGGGATCGGTTGGTAGGACATGTTCTGAGGCATCAAGGGATCACCAATTTAGTATTGGAGGGCAGCGTGGAGGGTAAAAATCATAGGGGGAGACCAAGAGATGAATACACTAAGCATATTCAGAAGGATGTAGGTTGCAGTAGGTACTGGGAGATGAAGAAGCTTGCACAGGATAGAGTAGCATGGAGAGCTGCATCAAACCAGTCTCAGGACTGAAGACCACAACAACAACAACAATGGAGAAAATGAGTAACTGATTCAGTAGTAAAGAGATTGTCCGACAGTTCAACGAAGAACGCTATCAACAGCACGATGACGGACGAGGGGGTGTCCGTATTTGGTTAATGACGAATTAGTTTGTGCAGCTGAAGAGCTTGTAAAGAAAAACCACATGTTTACAGTACCTGCTAATTCTAAGAACTCCCAGGGAATTTCAAGATCACTTCTTTATGAAATTGTTTTGAACACTGAATATTCGAAAACTGTGTGCTCTTTGGGTGCCAAAAACTCTCACAGAGTTGAGCTGCACACTTGACTTCTTGAGACTTTACAACAAAGATGGTGATGATTTTCTCAGCAAGGTGGTGACCAGAGACGTGATTTGGGTCGCTTATAAAGCACTTTCGTAACAACGATCAATAGAATGCATGCTCACTGCTTCACAAGAGTGATATCACGAGAAGTTACGTGGGCAGTCTTTTGGGATGGACATGGCATTCGCCGGTGTATTTTTTACCGTGACCTGAAATAATAAACGCCAATATTAACTGTGATACGCTTACACATCACATATACAGAATATGTGTAACAGAAAGCTCACAAACGATATTGTTTTGATTCATGATAATGCCCGACCTTACAAAGCGAACAAGGCACAACAACTCGGAATTCGACTGATCATAGTTTGCCCACTCTCCGTACGGCCCTTACCTTGTCCCCAGTGACCTCCATATCATTCCCCCTGAAAACTTTTCTAGGTTGACAATACAGGCAGCAATGCTCTATGAGGAGGGTATACAAAAATATACTCACGCTATGACAAGTGCCAATAAAATGCTGGGAGCTATGCAGACAGATAGTTTAAAAATTTCAGTTTTTTCCGGTAAATAGTTATCTTCAAGGAAAATTCTCATTTATTGCTCCGTCTCAGTTGTACATTATGTCGACTATTGTTTAAATAGATTTTCTAGGCCCGTACTCGTTTGATATTTATTACCAAACGGAATTTATTTTCCGGACATACGTCTTATAACTAGACACTGAGGTTCACTTCAGATTCCGCAGTTACTATTTACCATAGTGAGTTTCAACTAAAAGATTAACAGATTGAAGAAGAAATTGTTCTCTGGCGAAATATCTTGACTCACTGTTTTTGGTGTGTCCGCCGAAGGAGGCACAAGAAAACTACGCAAGTAGCATATGAATACGAAATTTATTGTAAAACACACAATGCTCTAAAACAGAAGGTAGTTTGGAAAACAGCAACTGAAAACAAGTCACTTCTTGAAAATTGAAAGAGCAATAATAGTATCTAAAATCTAAAATATCTGAAAATGCCGCAGTGAAACGGAAGTTCCTAAATCAAATCTCCACACGATTTGCATGTCACTATCAAAGCCCAGGTGGGACGTGCAGGGATTAAAGTCGCAAGAGGAAAAGCAAAAGTTAAACTCCCGAAGGGATGCACGAAAGGTTAAGTCCAGCATATTGCCTATGGAACACAAAGACAAAAGTCCAATTGCTAAACACAGAATCGGAGGCCATGTCTCTTCGCTGTACAGACCACAAATGGTCTAGCTCTGTAGCTGGTTGCTCGTAGTGGTCGTCGTCGTTGCGAGGGCTCCAGAATGTCATCCTGATTGTGAGGATGCTTTTGCAATGCAGGAAACTCACTTGGAATGAACTCCTGTAACGTAGCCCAGGCGCCAGTCTGTATACTGCCAGGATACTGCAGGTACTACTTTCGGTCACGTAGCCCATGGAGGACAAAAAGTCCAAGGGACCAGAGGCCTCTGTCAGGGCTTGGGTTGCTGCTTGGTTTTTGGATGGAAAATTGCCATTTCTTTTCGGTCGTCTGAAGAGTTGATCCTGGGATATCCGTTCTCACATGGCTCATTTGTGTTGTTGGTTGCTGACTCGACACAGCAGTTTCGACAATTTTTCAAACAAGTTATATTGTGGATAGGACTGTTGGTAGTTTTAAAAATAACGGGAATCCGATGCATCAATATTTAAAAAATTCACTGCAGGTTCTCGATATATTGGATAAAAGTATCGATATATCGACGAAAAAAATATGGACATACCTGCCTATAAAAATATCAGCTGTACATTGTAAAAGTACTGTCAGTTTTAGAACTTTATGTCGATTTATTATTAGATATTCTGTAAATCAACAACCTAGAAGCCTGACTGTACCCCTTAGAGCAAGAATTGAAAATAAAACGATGCATTTTCATGCTTGGCGGTAACCACTTTGCTACCAATGGTAACTGCATATAAGTGACACAATAAAAGGTGTCTGATGGGTCCGTGGTTCGGTTTCGCCCAGGACACTCCATGTCGACTTCCCTGTTTTTTTTTTTTTTTTTTCATTTCTGCAAACACTGCAAACACCAGCAGTGGCAGTGTCGGAATTGCGTGGTGAAGCTAAACGTTGCAGTTTCTGTTGGTAGCGCTGAGGGCTGATTACGTCAGCACTTTCTTTCACACACATCTCCGCCCACTGCAATGACCAATCTTGTCATTTAGATTTTTGTTCGTCTTTTCAGAATGTCGACGAGAAGAAACATCACACTGGTTGGGTTAAAATTGTTTTCAATGAATCTGGTGTGCTGTTTCTTCACATCGGAAATCTTGTTATTTCATTCACACATCCACCCACCAGTGCAGTCGGTGTTCTCCTTTTATGCCACATATACTTGCTTCACTCAGTCAAAGAGGACGTGATGAAAGCTCAAGAAGTAGTAAGACTCCTTCACGCAGTAAATGTAAAATTATGTCTTACTACAATTTCAAAAGAACAAATTCATATATTTTTCCGATATTTGTGAAAAAATATTATATAAAATAAAAAAAATATTGGCGCTCGATTTGCCGTTTTTGTATCCATATATCGGGGTAAAAAATATAGCGAGCACATACTGATATTTTCTGAAAAATATATCGATATTTTATCAACAGCCCTATGTGGACCCATTAAATTATTCAATAAGATATTTAGTTCGTCGTCGGAGGCATCAGTTCACAGCATACACTATTTTTTTCAACCAGCAGCAAACGCCATTTGTAAGCGGTTATAGTTAAATATTACCAATATTGTAATACTCTCGAGAACATTAACCCATGTTGCTTTGTGTGTACGTCACAACCTTTCACTATTAGAAGGTATAAGATTTTCATGTATTTGAAGACAACTGCTGCTGTTCATATATGAGTATATCTGTCTTTGTATCTCTCACTACCTCTGTGAAACTTGCTGCATCCTTGGTCAGATAAAAAGTAAGGTTGTTAACGCCAGACACCTTCGGTAGTATTTCTTTGCTCTGCTGTGGGTCACATGACATGACATCTGATGACTTCCACCATGATTACAAGGTTGAATACAAGTTGTTCCAAACCATTCTTCTGTGATTTTCCATCGCACAAGTCGCAGGTAGCAGCATGCATCCAGCAACACATGTTTACATTAAAAGTAATCTCTGCTAATCAGATTAAATTGTACAATTTTTTCACCATGATTAAATGCATTTCGCATTTGAGTACGATTTTATTTGTCTCAATGTGACAGCAGTTTAGGCTTTTGAACCACACGCTGATTCATGAAGGGTTTGTGTCCCTCGTTTTGGTTTCCCTAACGTCCTGTTTCTGATAATGCTGCACTTCACAGTAAAAAACTTTTGATTTAAAGTCATCGTCAACACCTAAATGCAGATTTAGCAATCCTTCCAATTTTGTATACTACTTGTGATCAGCACTGTTACAAACTGTGTTAGCTTTGCGAAATGCAGGCACAGTTCGACCCACATCCACCTTATATGATCGCCTAGCCCACATTCGCAACAATTTAGTTTTCTTTTCTACATGTGTAAAATTTGTTTCATGTCTTTGCTCAATCAAATGTGTAATTCACAACGGGATTGAAACTGGTCCATGAGCACGTTTGTGTTCGATTAAAGTGAGCCGTCAGGTGCTTCATTTTTTTCTCATTCTTTTTAAATGACGTTCCCACTATTACCATGATTTTCTGCGAGCAAACGCTTATGAATAGAAATTGCTGCTTTTTTACATGGGTCACTGCCTTTCTAAATTTCAACTGCTCTCATTGTTTTCCCTTTATTTAGAGCTACGTATGTACGTATTTCGCTAATAGGTAACCACTTGTTACAGAACAGCGTCGCAGATGGACCCGTCCTTCAACTGTTTGATTTAAATTAATCCAAGGGAAATCTTATTGACATGACACACCCGTTAGTGAGAAATGTACTGAAATCACTTCCAAGCTTGTATATGCACGTGGATGTTCCATATGCAGTAATGCATGCAAAGTTCACGCAAACTGAACATGATGGTGAGATTAGACCTGAACACACACATACATCTTGTACTTGGCATATCAATTGGTTTGAAGTAGAAGTAACAACAAGTGGTAACATTGGCGGGCAAAAATATGGAAACATCATTAACACATTACCAAGCATAATAGAGTGTAGGAAAACCACAGGCATTCAAAACAGCTTCCAGTAGTCTCGTAACTGATAAATACAGGTTCTGTACCGTTTTACAGGGTATATTATACAATTCTTCCCGAAAAATGATGGCACGTTCAGGTGGTGGTGGTGAAGGTGGATAGCAGTGACATACCCTTCTCTCCAAATTAGAGGAAAAAGGGTCAATAATATTAAGATCTGTGGTGCTCGAGCTCACAAAACAAGTCCTGGACGATGAGAGCTGCGTGAAAAGGGGCCCCGTCGCCTTGGACCACAGCATCACAATTCGAGAACAAACATTATACCACGGGATGGAACTGATCAGCCAAAATAATCACGTAATCCTTTGGCAGTAACGTTACCTTGCGAAGTACGCATGGGAACCACGGAATACCACAATATGGCTGCCCAAACAATCACCGAGGACCCCCCCATGTTTCTCTCTTGGGACGTAAACTCAGCTAAAAGTTGAAAACAGTGTGTAACAAGCGTAATTCGACCAAATGATTTTCTTCCACTGCTGCATAGTCGAAGTTTTATGGCTTCGGCAACGCGTTTCCCTGTTACGTGCATTTTCCTCACTGATGAGTAGTTTTGGAATTCCATGTCGCCCTGCTATTCGCTGCTTGTGCAACTCGCTTCGTGTTGTTTTGGTGCTGACGGTGTCCGCGACGTCACCGTAAAGCTCTGCAGTGTTACTTTTCGTCACAATCTTATTCAATGAGTGTGTCTCACTAGCACTCATCACACACTTTCGTCCACATTGTGATGACGTTCTTCGGCTTTCCCAGTATGCGATGTAAATCTTCAGCATGGTGCCTCTTGAATCACCAACACTTCAGGTATCTTGGTTACGGAAGCACCCACCATAAGAGCACCAACAATTTGACCACGTCCGAAAACACTTAGCTCTGGCACAATGGACTCACAACTACAGTGTGTTCTGACAACGATTGACACTTAACGTATTGACGACATTATGTAGGGGCAGTTTGTGGGCAGATTTTTTTTTGTGTCATAAGGGTGCTGACTGGTTTGATGCGGCCCGCCAAAAATTTCTCTCCAGTGCCAACCTCGTCCTCTCAGAATAGCACTTGCAACTTTCGTCCGCAGTTATTTTCCGAGTTTATTTTAAGATCAGCCTTCCTCTAAAGTTTTTGCCCTCTGCAGCTCCCTCTGGTACCACGGAAGTACCTGATGTCTTAACAGGTGTCCCATCATCCTGTCCCTTCTCCTTATTAGTGTAATCTACATATTTCTTTCCTCTTCGATTCCGCAGAACTTCCTCATTCCTTACATTATCAGTTCACCTAATTTTCAGCATTCGTCTGTAGTACCATGTCTCAAATCCTTGGATTTTCTTCTATTCCGGTTTTCCCACAGTTCATGTTTCACTCGCATACAATGCTGTGTTCCAAACGTACATTTTCGGAAATTTCTTCCTCAATTTGACAGCTATGTTTGATACTAGTAGACTTGTGTTGGACAGGAATACCGTTTTTGTCTGTACCAGTCTGCTTTTATTTTATTTTATTTTATTTTATTATTTTTGTCCTCCTTGCTTCATCTGTCTTGGGTTATTTTGCTTCCGAAATAGTAGAATTCCTTAACTTCGTTTCTGTTTTGACCGCCAGTTTTCATCTTAACTTCCTAATTATTCTCATTTCTGCTGCTTCTCATTACTTTTGTCTTTCACCAGTTTACTCTCAGTCCATATTCTGTACTCATTAGACTGTCCCTTCCATCCAGCATGTAGTGTAATTCTTATTCACTTTCACTCAGGATAGCAATGTCATCAGCAAATCGTATCATTGATACCCATTCACCTTAAATTTTAATTCGACTCCTGAACCTTTCTTTTATTTCCATCATTGCTTCTTCGATGTACAGATTGAACAGTAGGCTCGAAATACTACTTCCCTGTCTTACGTCCTTTTTAATCGGAGCACTTCGTTCTTGTTGGTCCACTCTTATTATTCGCTCTCGGCTCTTGTGCATATTGTATATTACCCGTCTCTCCCTATAGCGTACTCCTATTTTACTCAGAATATCGAAAATCTTACAACATTTTTTATTGGTTAACGCTTTTTCCAGGTTGACAAATCCTATGAACGTGTATTGATTTTTTTCCAGTCTCGCTTACATTATCACCTGCAACGTCAGAATTGCCTCTCTGGTGCCTCTAAAACTAAAACTCCGTCCGAACAGGCCTTGGAAACCCCAACGGTACCGACCGGCCGCCGTGTCATCCTCAGACCACTGTCGTCACTGGATGTGGATATGGAGAGGCACGTGGTCAGCACACAGCTCTCCCGGCCGTATGGCAGTTTACGGGACCGGAGCCGCTACTTCTCAATCAAGTAGCTTCTCAGTTTGCCTCAGAAGGGTTGAGTGTACCCCGCTTGCCTCAGCGCTCGATGGACTGGGTGGTCACCCAGCCCGACAGCGCTTAACTTCGGTGATCTGACGGGAACCGGTCTTACCACTACGGCAAGGCCGTTGGTCCTCTGGTGCCTCTACCTTCCTTAAGGCCAAACTGTTTGTCATCTAACACATCCTCAATTTTCTTTCCCATTTTCTGTACATTACTGTTGTCAGAAACTTGAATGCATGAGCTGCTAAGTTGATAGTGGAATAATTTTCGCACTTCTCACCTCTTCCAATCTTCGAAATTGTGTGGATGATATTTTTCCGAAAGTCAGATAGTATTAGCCACTCTCATACATTCTACACACCAATGTGAATAGTCGTTTTGTTTGCACTTCCCCCAATGGCTTTGCAAACTCTGATAGAATGATATCTGTCCCTTCAGTCTTCTTTGATCTTAAGTCCACCAAAGCTCTCTTGAATTCTGATTCCAATACTGGATCCCCGATGTCTTCTAAATCGACTCCTGTCTCTCTTCTACCACACCTTCAGTGTACTCTTTCCACCTAACCACTCTCTCCTCTGCATTTAACAGTGGTATTCCCGTTGCAGTCTTAAAAAAATGGTTCAAATGGCTCTGAGCACTATGGGACTTAACATCTGAGGTCATCAGTCCCCTAGGACTTAGAACTACTTAACCTAAGTAACCTAAGGTCATCACACACATCCACGCCCGAGGCAGGATTTGAACCTGCGACTGTAGCAGTGGCGCGGTTCCGGACTGAAGCGCCTAGAACCGCTCGGCCACCGCGGCCGGCTTGCACTCTTAATGTTGCAACCCTTGCTTTTAATTTCACCGATGGTTGTTTCGAATTTCCTATTGGCTGAGTCAGCCCTTCTGACAACTTTGTCAGACAGTGTATATCATGCACATTATGTCACAAGAGAATTTAGAATTTATACATCAGCAATAATTTTCTTGCTCCACGACTGTTGTGACTGTTACACAAACTGCGTAAATCCCAGCTTTGAAAATACTACGTCAGACTCAGAAAGTTTTGAAATAAGTGCATCACGCACGGTCGTTCTGGCTGGACGGCTAGCAGTGCACTGGGAACTAAATTCGCGTGTAGGATGTACAGCCGCTACAAGAGGCCGGGATTTATACTCTTATAAAAGAGCCGAGGCGACTTTTAGCTCCGGAGAACACTTGTTTGCTGGAGGGAGGCGGACATGGCCGGCTCGGCAGCCAGCGGGAGGCGGGAATAACTTGGCGGGCCGCCTCATAAAAGTCTCCGGAGTTATCAGGGGCGGCCAGTGGCGCAGCGCCGGGCCCGAGCTGCCCCTGCCTGCGGCCGGAGAGCTCCGGGAAGGGGAAGGAGGTGGGGTGTGGGGTGGGCCGCAGCAAGCAACCCTTCTTTAAGGGCACGGATGAACTAATGTTCAATGAACCAACAACTTCACATTTACGTCGCATGTCTAATAAAATAAATTTTAACACCACGAAAGCACCCTGTAACAAACGTCAAATCAGCAGTAAGTTTACTGCGTTTCTTGTTGTTTGCTGGTTACTTCCAAGACTTGTTTGATGAACTTTCTAACGTAAACTCTTTTAAATAATGACAGAACAGAGCATTAAAATATCGATTTGCAAATCTCATTTTTTCGCAGTGTACTGATTTGCGAGCGTGCTTTTAAATTCCTTAAAAAGCAGAACAAAAGTGAATATAGTTAGGATTGCTATTTTGATTTTAACCTAAATATTAGTGACTGAATTTTTATTTATTTTTTAACGACGTCCTTTACAGCTGCTTCCTATTCTTGGCACAGTTGGTGTAGGAGTATGACTTCTTTCCTGCTTGTTGAACAAGGTTATTGGTTTAATTCTTTCTCGTATGAATTAATTTCTGAACAAAAAGTCAAAAGAAGTTAATTTTATTCTTCACTCTTTTCAGTTAATCCTTTACAGTTTCATAACACCAGATAATGGAATGCAGTCTAATTAAGTCGGGTGATACTGAGGGAATTAGATTAGGAAATCAGACACTTAAAGTAGTAAAGGAGTTTTGCTATTTGGGGAGCAAAATAACTGGTGATGGTCGAAGTAGGGAGGATATAAAATGTAGACTGGCGATGGAAAGGAAAGCGTTTCTGAAGAAGAGAAATTTGTTAACATCGAGTATAGATTTAAGTGTCAGGAAGTCGTTTCTGTAAGTATTTGTATGGAGTGTAGCCATGTATGGAAGTGAAACGTGGACGATAAATAGTTTAGACAAGAAGAGAATAGAAGCTTTCGAAATGTGATGCCACAGAAGGATGCTGAAGATTAGATGGGTAGATCACATAACTAATGAAGAGGTATTGAATAGGATTGGGGAGAAAAGGAGTTTGTGGCAAAACTTGACTAGAAGAAGGGATCGGTTGGTAGGACAGGTTCTGAGGCATCAAGGGATCACCAATTTAGTATTGGAGGGCAGCGTGGAGGGTAAAAATCGTAGAGGGAAACCAAGAGATGAATATACTAAGCAGATTCAGAAAGATGTAGGCTGCAGTACGTACTGGGAGATGAAGAAGCTTGCACATGATAGAGTAGCATGGAGAGCTGCATCAAACCAGTCTCAGGACTGAAGACCACAACAACAACAACAGCAGATACAACATGTTCGCCTTGTTCGTACAAAAAGAACGTAACATACACGACTCCTTACCCAAAAATACCCGAGCCCGCCAAAAGAAAACTGATGAGGCTTACGTAGCTATATAGAAATGCTATCTGATAATCACATAAAATTATCATTGTCTGTTATACCTTTACAGTTTAGTATTTGATATTTTTACTTTTAAATCCAAAATTAATACTTTAAGTGTTCGCGAAAATTGTAAAAAATAACAATAATAAACGTTACTGATGCTTTCAAGATTACAAAATATGACAAATATTTTGTATGACGATATTTCTTCCAAAATAACTCTTCCATATGTATTTTCACATTCGTAAATAAACAAACTAAATTTTAGCAACTGTTTGGAAGCAAATGAAAATCAAAAATATAGTTCTGCAAAAAGCTAATGCACACTTTATTGAACGTATCACTCTTGTCTGTCCTGTATAAGCCTCTGTAGTTCTGCTACACAATGGAACCTACCGTCATTTGAACTGCTTACTGTATTTAAGGCTTCGTCTCTCTCTAAACATTTTGTCTCTCACACTTACTTCCATTACGAAATTGACGATTCCTTGATGTATCCTATCAAAGGATCCCTTCTTTTAGTCAGATTGTGCCATAAATTTCTCTCTCTTCGATTCAATACCTCCTCATCAGTTATTCTACCTACCCATTTAATCTTCGGTTTATCTCTGTAGCATCAGATTTCAAAAGCTTCTGTTCCCCTTTCATCAGAACTGTTTATCATCCACATTTACTTCTGCATAAAGCTAAACTCCAAAAAA
The DNA here is from genome assembly GCF_021461395.2 of Schistocerca americana. NCBI lineage: Eukaryota > Metazoa > Arthropoda > Insecta > Orthoptera > Acrididae > Schistocerca > Schistocerca americana. The sequence goes on along the minus strand of NC_060124.1, from coordinate 436,131,116 downwards.
ATGCATTTAGAATAAACTTGTGAACACTAAAATGTTTATTCCACAACAACAGATTTCTCATTTTCAAAAATGAGTTTCTTGGTTCCAGTCTGCATACTACATCCGCTTTCGTCTGCATACTACATCCTCTTTAGTTCTCCATCAGTTATTTTGCTATCAAAATATCAATATTTATCTACTACTTTTAGTGTCTCATTTTTAATCTAATTCTAACAGCATCACCTGATTTAATATAATTACATTCGATTACTCTTATGTTACTTTTGTTTCCATTAATCCTATAAGCACTTATCAAGACATTATGTTACGGAAAGTAACTTAACTGCTTTTTCAAGTCCTTCGCCAACTCTGACAGAACTACACTGTAATCAGCAAACGACAAGGTTTTTGTTTCTTCTCACTGAAGTTTAATTCCCTTTACAGATTTCTACTTAGTTTCCTCATTCCTTGCGTAGTGTACAGACTGAATAACGTCGGGGAGAGGCTATACCACTGCCTCATTCCTTTCTGACTACTGCTTCCTTTCCACGCCCGTATACTCTTATGCACTGACGAGCCAAAATATTATGACCACCTGTTTAATACTTTGTTTGTTCGTCTTTGAAACGAAATTCATCATTGATTCTGCGAATCAGGCACCCGACAGTTTGTTAATGGGTTTGTGGAGGTGTGTGGCATCAGAGGTCATGTATTTAGTGTAAATAACGGACCGCTGATTTGTGTACGCGGTGATGGCGCCCGATAGCGACCCATAATGTTGTGGCTTATCAGTGTATGTGACAGTAACAGTTGAACATTGCGATATGAACGTAAGTCAAATATAATGACCGAAGTTTCTCAGTTTGCATGCTAACAGAAACTTGTATTCGAAGTTCCATATGATAAATCGGAAATCCAGAGATGAAGAAGATGGAAGTACTTAATGTGTGGATGTGGAAGAATGTTAAACATTATCTAGGCAGATAAAATACGAAGCGAAGAACTATTTAAAAGAATGAGTGTGATGAAAATGTAGAAGGCACTTACCACAAGCAACCTTAGCTGGGCGTCTGCAACGACATCCAATGATCATGATACGAAATGAAGAACTATTTAAAAGAATGAGTGTGACGAAAATTTAGAAGGCACTTACCACAAGAAACCTTAGTTGGGCGACTGCAACGACATCCATTGATCGTGAACAAATCGTTGTAAGGAGTAAGCCTAAGAGATGGGACACGTAGTACACAGAGCGGTTATCCTGACAAACCGTGCCAACTAATCCAGACGGCGTATTTCTCCTCTACAGAGATTAGAATACCTAAAAAATTAAAAAGGGCGCTAAATGCAACAGTTACTTAGAGATATAAAAAATGTAGCACAAGATAGGAAAAGACGGAGAAAACCAAAAAACTAATAGAAAGATTGAAGACAAAAAGGGTCTTCTTGCCCGTTTAACTTCAATACTCCTTCTACTCGTGTGAATGGCAATTTACGTGAGTCAAATAGTTAAAATGTTACTTTACTTAACATAGTTACATTTATTAATATAACAGATGATAAAATTCTAAATTATTAATTTCTGTAACTGTGAGTAAGTTACACATTTCACAAAATTTTCCAATGCGTTTCTGAGTATCCTGTAGATTTTAGGGCACTAACAACAGCTTTTCTGTAAAGACATTTATTTCATGGCGAAGTTTGTCATCTGCATTCTATCATCAAAAAAACAGTAGTTTTGAATACTATGATGGAAATAAAACAAAATCTTCCACTAGTCACAACATAAGCTGACAACTCTCGAGACACTGCTCGCATCATGCTTCTTGATGTAATAATCATGTGATATTAGATGTGACACTGAAGCCAAGGACTTGGTCAACTACACTTTTCGCGCTTGGATGTGCTACACTCGTCCTCTAGTCATTAGACTTCAGCTGTTAAATAATAATTCTTGCTGTAAAGTGACTTCATTTTGTTCAAAATTGAAACTACTGACGCTACTGTGTCTTTTACATATCTCCTAGAACACAAACGAATATTTTCTTTCTTTTTCACCATGTAGAGACAATACACTAATGAATGATGTTTGCAAATAATAGAATGCACACTGGAAAATAATTATACTGCAGAATGGTTACTTTGAAAGATAGTTACACTGCAAAATGCTTACACTGAAACACTATTATGGTAGAGGACAATTTGTTATAGCGCTGCTGTAACATCAGTGAATTTCTTACAGTTTGCTGTAACGTGACTAGCTGAATCTAGTCGGAAGTAGTAGTAACAACTTGGAATTGTTTGGAACTATTTGTAATTTGCTCACTGATGCAAGGGACATTGTGCCAAGATGTGTACATATGCTGATCCAGAGGAATGGTAGTCACTATCTATCACCACGACTTACATCTAGCAGCCTTCTAAGTTTTGGATGCATAGCCGGAATTATACGAATCTAATCAATATGATTGCAATTATAAACGAATTTAGAGGGCACAAACTAAACTGACACCATGATCATGTGATTGAAAGTGCTACCATCTTGTATCTTCGTGTACTCTTGATAGCTGTAACTTACAGCTTTCTGTGGCAGCAAATAGTGTCAACATCAGTACCGCTAACATTCTGGACATCCCTCAGCTATTAGGGAGGAAGATGAGACCGACTGTCAAACGTTATGTTTTGTAGTTACTAATGGAGAGCCTGGAAAATCTTGTTATTGATTTTGGTAGCATAAATTATGCCAAAAATGGTAGGTTCATTAGCAATAAGAATTCAAATGTCCTTACACCCGTTACAAAATCGCTTAGTGACAACATTATGGTGGTTACAATGCTGTGATTTTTATCTTAACTTTATTGTAACTTTATGTGAATGTAATAACACACATAGACACAAAGTAAAAAAAAACACAATACACACTTTATATGTTGCTATGTCATACTGCCTTACAGATATATTTTATTTTTCTATAAACTCTTAGATTTTAAACACTATTCTTTTTTTTAAAAAAAAGCACATACAGTAAACATTGTATTTTACTTGCTCCACACCTTTCAAGATCCCCCCTTAAAGTACAATGTTTGTTTTTAATGACTCTAAATCACAAGCTTCACAAATTTAGTTATCACACAGTCATGGTAATTGTTTCATAATAGCATTTCTAAATTTCTCTACTCCTTGTACAGCTTTGGTCAGTATGTCTGCTAATTGTTCTTCCGTATTTCAATATTGTATCTCGAACAAACCTTCTCTCTATTGTTCGCGAACATAGTGAAATGTTACATCTATATGTTTGCTTTGTCTAACCAACTGTCCTGATTTGATCATTTGGATAGCACTTTGATTCTCTACATGAAGAATGATTTTCACTTTTCTTCTGGTTAACCCTTGTATTAGGGTATTGATGTGTTTTATTTCTTTGGTGCATTCTGCTGCTGAAATGTATTCTGCTTCAGTTGATGGAGTAGCTGTCACACTTTACTTCTTGGAACACCAACTAATGGGAGCACCATTATAAAGAACTATGTATGCACTTGTACTTTTTCTGTCTCCTACATATTGTGCATAATCGACATCACAATAAACATTTAGATGAATACTGTCATCTTCTTCACTTTCTTTTTTCTTATAGAAAAGATCATAATTCTTGAAACCTTGTAAATATGTAAGAGTTCTTTTTACATTTTTGTAATTCGTTTTCTTGTGGTCTTCTGTGAAGCGGCTGTAAATCCAAGATCTGGTCTGGTTTCTCATGACAAATAAAGAAGGCTTTCTATGGCTTCACGATATGCAAATGCAGTGTGTTCGTTTTCTTGATTTTCTTCATTTGTCTCTCCCTCTGGAACTAATGGAGTCTTCATGGCCTTACAGTCAGTCATATTGAATTTTTCTATCACTTTCTTTGCATACTGTTCTTGGTGTAAAAATATACCATCCTCTGTCTTCATTATTTGTATCCCTAAGTACATATCTGGATTTTCTACCACAACCATTTCAAATTTCTTCATAAGTTTCTTTAGTATATTTTCAATATTCTCCATGTCTTTTCCTATTATGATCCATCGTCAACATGTATAGCCATGTAAATTTCTTCAGTTGCATCTTTAAATATGCACTGATCTGATTTCAATTGAATTAGTCCTTCTGACCTTAGGAAATCTGTCAAAGTTTTATTCCTTCTGGATGGGGCTTGTTTAAGTCCATACAGAGCTTTCTTCAAATCACAGATTTTTCCATCTTCTTTATATTCTTCAGGTATCTTCATGAAAATTTCTTCATCCAGTTTCCCATAGAGAAATGCTGTTTTGACATCAGACACTCTCATATGGGAACTTTCCTCTGCTGCCAGCGCAAACAACAGTCTCAATGAACATATATCTACTACTGGGCTGAATAATTCCTTAAAATCTATATCCTTTTCTTGTTGACAACCTCTGATAACTAAACTGGCCTTATATCGTCCATCATCTTTGACTTTAAAGATCCATTTGGTTGTTAAGATTTCTTTCCCTTTTGCTTCCTCTGGACAAACCAACTTCCATGTTTCATTCTGTTGAAGAGATCTCTTTTCTTCTTCAATTGCTTTTAACCAATTTTCTTTGTCTGGACCACTCATACATTCTTCATAGGTAAGCAAAGCTGTTTCATAATCATAATATTTTACAGGTTTTTCCAAACTAGTTCTTTTCCTGAGGTTGTAGTTTCTTGTGTCTTCATTACATGTTATTACTTCTTGATTTTCTTCTCCTTGAATTTCATGGTCTTCTATTTCGCTTTCATGATTGCTAGTATCATTTGATAGTTCACCAATAACAAGATTTTTCTGTAGAGTTTTTTTGTCACTTTCTGCTCAAATTCAACATCTCTTGACACGACAATATTTCTTCTTTCTTCATCAAACAGTCTCTAGCTATTTGGTGCATAACCAACAAAAATGTATGCATTACTTCTTACATCTAGTTTCTTCAAATATCCAAAAATTTTGGCAATAACTCTTGATCCAAAAATTTGAGGTCTTGACAGATCTGATATTTTCCCAAACCACTTCTCTGCAGGTGTGGCACTCTGATTGATAGCTGGTCTTCTATTGATTAAATACACTCCTGGAAATTGAAATAAGAACACCGTCAATTCATTGTCCCAGGAAGGGGAAACTTTATTGACACATTCCTGGGGTCAGATACATCACATGATCACACTGACAGAACCACAGGCACATAGACACAGGCAGCAGAGCATGCACAATGTCGGCACTAGTACAGTGTATATCCACCTTTCGCAGCAATGCAGGCTGCTATTCTCCCGTGGAGACGATCGTAGAGATGCTGGATGTAGTCCTGCGGAACGGCTTGCCATGCCATTTCCACCTGGCGCCTCAGTTGGACCAGCGTTCGTGCTGGACGTGCAGACCGCGTGAGACGACGCTTCATCCAGTCCCAAACATGCTCAATGGGGGACAGATCCGGAGATCTTGCTGGCCAGGGTAGTTGACTTACACCTTCTAGAGCACGTTGGGTGGCACGGGATACATGCGGACGTGCATTGTCCTGTTGGAACAGCAAGTTCCCTTGCCGGTCTAGGAATGGGAGAACGATGGGTTCGATGACGGTTTGGATGTACCGTGCACTATTCAGTGTCCCCTCGACGATCACCAGTGGTGTACGGCCAGTGTAGGAGATCGCTCCCCACACCATGATGCCGGGTGTTGGCCCTGTGTGCCTCGGTCGTATGCAGTCCTGATTGTGGCGCTCACCTGCACGGCGCCAAACACGCATACGACCATCATTGGCACCAAGGCAGAAGCGACTCTCATCGCTGAAGACGACACGTCTCCATTCGTCCCTCCATTCACGCCTGTCGCGACACCACTGGAGGCGGGCTGCACGATGTTAGGGCGTGAGCGGAAGACGGCCTAACGGTGTGCGGGACCGTAGCCCAGCTTCATGGAGCCGGTTGCGAATGGTCCTCGCCGATACCCCAGGAGCAACAGTGTCCCTAATTTGCTGGGAAGTGGCGGTGCGGTCCCCTACGGCACTGCGTAGGATCCTACGGTCTTGGCGTGCATCCGTGCGTCGCTGCGGTCCGGTCCCAGGTCGACGGGCACGTGCACCTTCCGCCGACCACTGGCGACAACATCGATGTACTGTGGAGACCTCACGCCCCACGTGTTGAGCAATTGGGCGGTACGTCCACCCGGCCTCCCGCATGCCCACTATACGCTCTCGCTCAAAGTCCGTCAACTGCACATACGGTTCACGTCCACGCTGTCACGGCATGCTACCAGTGTTAAAGACTGCGATGGAGCTCCGTATGCCACGGCAAAGTGGCTGACACTGACGGCGGCGGTGCACAAATGCTGCGCAGCTAGCGCCATTCGACGGCCAACACCGCGGTTCCTGGTGTGTCCGCTGTGCCGTGCGTGTGATCATTGCTTGTATAGCCCTCTCGCAGTGTCCGGAGCAAGTATGGTGGGTCTGACACACCGGTGTCAATGTGTTCTTTTTTCCATTTCCAGGAGTGTATGTAGCTGTGAGCACTGCCTCGCCCCATAGCTCTTTCTTTAGTTTGCTATCGAATATCATAGCTCTTGCCTTGTTCATTATTATCAGACTTAATCTCTCTGCTTTCCCATTGAGCTGAGGACTATAAGAAATACTATAGTCTAGCACAATTCCTTTTCCTTCACACCAGTTCTTGTACTCATGGCTGGTGTATTCACCACTTTTATCACTTCTTATTTTTGACACATCTGTATTGAACTTATTTTCACTTTCTAACACATATTTTCTTATGAATCTTTCAGCCACTGACATATATCTTAACAGGTAGGTTACACAGGAATGAGTGAAATCATCTAACACTGTCGTGTAGTACCTATATCCATTAAATGTTGTTGGTTCTATCTCTCCACAGATATTACTATGTACGATTTCAAGAGGTCTTATTGCTCTTTCTCTCACAGTAGAAAATGGTTTTCTTGTAAATTTAGCTCTCATACAAACTTCACACAATTGTTCTGCTGAGCATAAACTATTAGGAATTCCTTCACACATTCTCTTGATCTTTGAAGTACTGCTTATGGCTGGATGACGTAGTTTCTTATGCCATCTTGTTTTTCTTCTTGTATCAGTAGTGATTGCATTCCTGATTTAATGTTCACTTCATACAACCCATTTCTTGTTTTTTGTCCTTTCAAAACAGGTATTTCACCTTTATAGATTTGAACAGAATGTTCAGTAAATACAACTGTACAATCTTTTTCAGTGATTTCATTTACAGACATCAGATTTCTGCTCAGTTCAGGAACAAACATAACATCTTTTAGAACACAGTTATCTCCTACAAAGTTTCCTGTTGCAACTGTTTTCATTGATCCACCTTGTTTGGCAACTTTTACAATACTATCATGATGTCTCACATTTGATAACTTGTCCACTTCATTACACAAATGTCCTGTACATGTACTATCAACAACCATGACCGTATCTCCTTTCTCATTGGCTTCTTGTGAAATCTTTCCTTTGTTGCATTCATATTCAATATGTGCAGTGTCTTCCATCTTCTTTTCTTCATCAATGTCTTGTTTCTTGTTTTCTTGAGTGACTAGATCTTCTTCTATGTCTTCAAAAGTGCAAAATGATATTCTGTTGCTGTCTTTGATCTGAAAATAACAATCTTCTTCTTTGTGGTTAGTCTTTTTGCAATGAGGACAGGGCTTGATAGATCTCAATTTTGCTTCTTGAATTTTATTTTTATTTGTGAAGTAACACTCTTCTTCTTTGTGATTATTCCTCTTGCATATATAACAGTATTCTTTCTTCTTAGGCTTCTTGCATTCTCTTGCAAAATGTCCACAACCACCACAATTTTTAAAATTATATCTTTTCTTTTATTTTGTTAAACCCAACATCAAAGGCAATAATCTGTTCTTGATTATTCTTTTTCAGTCGTTCCTCTTCCCTTATAAGCCTTGAAATTAGATTTTCCATAGTCTTCTCACCACTGGGTGATGAATTCCACGCTGAAGAAAAGTGTATTCTTCTGGCAAAATAGACAATATCTTGGGTATGATCATAATATCTGTCATCTTTTCTGACTGGAGACGATTCAGTTCAAGTACTATGTTCTGTAGTGCACTTATATTACTGGCTGTGTCTCTGATTTTACCGTAATTGAAACTATAAAATTCTTGAAGCAACTGCAGGGTTCTATGAGATGCATCTCTTTTATAAACTGCTTTAACTTTATCATACATTGCCTTGGAAGTTTCACAACACAGTACATGTGGCTTTACCTTTTTATCAATTGCTCTCATTATAAAATGTTTTGCCTTGCTGTCCATTTGCTGCCATTTTTTCTGTTTTCTAAAGTTTTGTAATTTTCCAGAGTTTCAGTTCCATCCACAATATCACACAGGTCTTGCATACTAAATAATATTCTAATTTCAACATCCCACAGATTGAATGTACTACTATCTTTGTATATCACGAAATTCTTCGTTTTTTTGAAACATCTTTAACTGTTTCTCTTCCTTATTCATGCCTTCTATTTTTAGCTTTTCTATTTTCTTATTGTACTGCGCCAATAACCTGCTGCGATTTTTATCTTAATTTTATTGTAACTTTATGTGAATGTGAAAACACACGTACATAGACACAAAGTAAAAAAAAAAACACTATACACATTTGATATGTTGCTATGTCAACCTACCTTACAGATACATTTTACTTTTATATAAACTCTTAGATGTTAAGCACTATTTTGTTAAGGCACACACAGTAAACATTGTATTTTACTTTCTCTGCACCTTTCAACATACAATCTGTGATTAAGTGGACTGCCAAAAACATTTATAGGAGGGACAGTCTGCAGTTATAAGGAAAGAGATGTGTGGAGCGTTTAGCAGCTATCTACATGGTAAATTCAGCAAGATCATATCTAAAAGACATGGCATCAACGCATAACTACTACTTTTGCTGCATAGAACAACAATGCAACAGAAAAAGGGATAGTGGAAAAAAATCAACAAAGAAACACTAGAAACAATTTCGATGAAACAAAAAAAAATTTTTGTTGTTATACCATGTAAAGTGGAATTTGCTGACTTTAAACAGGATGTTCTAATGAACAAACTGCTTGGAACATTGCAGCAGCTCTATATAGATGACTATTACCTCATAGGTCCTGATATAAAGCAAGATTTTGTTTCCGAATTTTAGAGAACGCAGATGTACGATTTCCTAACGTTAAACCATGACTTCTGTGTACAAGAAGACTACCAAGAAAACTGCAGTGTGATTGTAAATGACAATAGGACACTGGCGCCAGACTGTTTAATGTGGATGAGCTCCATCCCTAAAATACATATACCAAATTTACATGTCTCATTGAAAGCCCAGGAGTAAACAAAGTTATTGGTCACCATCTTATCGATTTTATAATTTGCCCTTATTCGCATCTATCAGATACTTTTATATCTTTCATGGTTAAATAACATGGGATTACCAGACCGGAAACTACGATTTATTGCTACAGAATGGATGGTGTGTTTGACCCTCAGGATGTGACTTAACAACATCAAATAGTAATTACAATGTGCTCCACTGCACTCTGCACCAGTCACCTCCACAGAGTGTAAATTATCAAACAGCTTACTGAACAGTCACTGTTTTGTATTTAACACTGCTCCGCAGTTTGTTTAGTGGGGTAATAAGAATACATGAAATTTGACTGGTTGAATAGTGTTGGGGGGACTATAAATGTGATATACATTGGAAATCTTAATAAAAACTTGCTACTTAAATAATTAAAAGGAAAATTTTGAAAGAAGGATTAAAAAGGATTCGAAAGTACTCATATTCTGGGTGAATCTTAAGTGGTACTAATATAAACATACCTTCAATATTGAGTACATATATTCAATATCTAACATTCGTAAATTTACGTACATCCGTTTTTGTTACAGCTATTGTGCGTAGAGATTGGTATGACAATACTGGTTCCAGATCGCCCCTCCTCTGCTCACATGAATTCTTCTTGTTAGCTTCGATCCTTTTGATGCAAGATTCTTGGCGCATCGCAAAATAATTAACAGGAAATAACTGTGTGAATATACTTTGTTATCTTGATAACACTTTCACTGTACAATTGGAATACATATCTTATATGCATAAAAAGAAAATAACGAGGAAAAAAGAAAATAATAACAATAATATGTTTCTTCACAGGCTGTACAAGTCAACCTCCTAGAGAGTCACGACCAGGAAAAGATTATAAACTATTTTTGTCTGCCTATAATTGTAATTATATACCTGTAACCTCTGTGGAGATTCCTAAGACAGACTACAATAAAAACGAAATAAGTATTACACATCGGCGTTTTATTAAAGCTGGAGAAAGATTTTTTTCTCAATCGAGGACATTATGCCCACAGTACTTTCAAATATATATATATTAGCAAATTAGATTGGTTCCCATAAATAATGTGATCCTACATGTCTTAAGAAAAACGATAAATGTGTCATACAGACTTATACCATTCCCTGTTACAGACATTTCTCCTTTAAATACAGTTAATACGTTATGTGTACAAAAAAGGAAACAAGAAATTGAAGAAGTCAGGTTCAAAAAATTAATACTGCAGTGTATGGTGAGGGCAACTGCCTTGATGGAACAATATAAACTGCAATTGGAAAAAGCAGAAGCCATTGCATATATGCAAACAAGATATACAAATTAAACAATCTGGACACAATTGCAGAGTATTGTATATGTGTTGTATGTATTGTATATGAGCAAAACTGAACGTACTCAGACATTTCTCTCTCTACTTATTCTGATCAACACTAAACTGACACACAATATTTTTAACGCAACGCAATCTTACATTCAATAATCGCTACAAAAGAATGGCCCTGACTAACAATAACCTATACCTTTCATCAATCACTTACCTCACAAAAATCTTCGTTACTCGAACTACTGCAATAGAGCGAGTGCCAATACTGCCAGCTAAATAAAAGATTCTAACTACTCAAGGCACTAACTACTGATGGGCATAGTTAGAAAATGACAGATTTTGATGGAGAACAAACAATGTATTTACCTTAATAATATTCAAAAGTCACCATATGTATATCAGTTCACGATATACAGTATTATAAATTTACTCTTTCTGATGGAAACACGTCCAGATTGTCCGCTCTCAAAATTCTGCCATCTCTCTCCCCACATCCAGCACTGCTGGTGGCTCACCTCCAACTGCGCAATGCAACTGCGCAGTGCTACGCGCTGTTCACATACAGCTGCCCAACACTACAATAGCAAATATTCCAACAATGCAAATCAGCCATTGACTTCACACAACGCAGTCTATATTTTCATATAGAGCGCTACGTGGTGTTACCAACATAAAAACCTAAACAGAATAGTTAGACTTAGGATTTCCATATAGTTTAGTGTGATTCGACACTCCAAATCACTCATTTCCCCTCATTCAATGCCGGTTGGTGACGCTCTTTGCACCGCATCAAGCGTTGCTTATTACTGATTACAGAAATGTGTGTGTTAGGTGGAGCTGCTCGATCATTGTACAAGCTGGACTGATGGTACCACTTTGTAACTCAAGAATGTGTCGTCCAGCTAATTTCATACGATTTTTAGAATCATTCTACGCAATTTTTAACGATCCCTGTAAGTCGGTACGTGAAGTTTCGCTTGGCTTAACTGTAATTATTCCTTCGCATTTCCACTTGACAGTCACATCAGGAACAATCGACTTTGGCAGCTTCAATAGGAGTCAATGTCCCTGCTGGACCTGTTACTTGGATGACGGCCAGTGACTTGCCCACGTTCGAAGTTACTGTGCTCTTCTGACGGACCCATTCCGCTGCTATTGCTTCTCTATGACGGTACAATACATCCGCCTTCTTTTTATAACGGCCAAAGGGCCTCTCGTGGCGTATAGCGATCAATACCTTATTACACAGGAGTGTCCGGATACAATTCCCAGATAGTGTATTTTTGCTCAAGAACGACCGAAACAGTTTCTAATGCGAGACCTGGCATGGTTCATTACTTTACAAAATACACGTGATTTTTTAGTTTTCATTTCAGTTCCATAAATACACGCAAGAAAACTACTTGTTGCCATCGTCTAATTTATCTTTTTGAGAAAGAACTGGATATCGAGTTGACTTTATTTTAGTTATTTTGTTGTAGGTACCAGTAAAATACTGGTAAAAATAGATATTCGTTTGCAATGAGACATGAAAAATGGAACGTAGTAAGAAACTTAGACTGCCGTTTGAATGCTTCGTCGAAACCGGCATGTGACAGAGTACAGGCTAAGATGGGACAAGAAAGAGGAAGGAAATCGGCCACAGCCTTTTCAGAAGAGCCACTCAGGAAATCGCTTTAATATATTTGGGGAAAAAATCAAGGAAAGTCTAAATGCAGACGACGGGATGGTGATCTGAACTAAGCTTCTTCCGAATTCCGGCTTAGTGCTCAAACCAATGTGCCATGTCGCTCGTTAAGCAATAATAAGTCGTTTTTACTGCGACCGTTGCGTTAAGCCGCTACTGATAATAAAAGTCTAGAAGGCAGTCTGTCCCCGTGGAAGTGGAGAAGTGTCCTCTTTATGGATGTGCCTTGAGGCGCAATTCAAAATTCTAAGGAAATTAAGTTCAGTACCCGGTAGTTAATTTTCTTAACGGCGTTTACATGACGTCTGAGACTTCTCTCAGTCAGGGAGAATAAATGGAATGGCTTTTGAATTATAAGAATTTACGTTTACGCTCCAACGCAGCCATCTCCTCACGTACCCTTCACCATGCGATGCTGTACTGCAGCGCGAAGGTAATTGCAGAAAACATTATTAAAATTGTTCTCGTAGAGCCGATTTCACATCAGCAGAACTGTAGACCCTGAGAAGTGTCTTCATAAAAATGAATTACGTAGCAGAGATAAAATCTTTGTTGACATGTCAGATATTAAGGATGAGTTCTTTCTAACCTTGTATTGGTTTTGGTATTGTTTTATTTACAGCGTAATTCTTTTTCGAAAGGCTTACCCTTTCATTACCTACTCGTCTTGGGTCTAAACCCACATTTATTTGCAAATATGGAGATGGTACAAAGATTATTCTGAACAGCATCCTTAGATATTTGGCCACTTCAAAAAAGTATCTCGGATGAATTTCTATCGTCCTTCGTCATCCAGAGTATGATGTGATAGCACATAATGTTTATGCTAACTCTATGAAGAACACAAGTTATTGAAATACACTAACTGAGAAATACACTACTGGCCATTAAAATTGCCACACCACGAAGATGACGTGCTACAGACGCGAAGTTTAACCGACAGCAAGAAGATGCTGTGATATGCAAATGATTAGCTTTTCAGAGCATTCACACAAGGTTGACGCCGGTGGCGACACCTACAACGTGCTGACATGAGGAAAGTTTCCAACCGATTTCTCATACAAAAACAGTAGTTGACCGGAGTTGCCTGGTGAAACGTTGTTGTGATGCCTCGTGTAAGGAGGAGAAATGCGTACCATCACGTTTCTGATTTTCATAAAGGTCGGATTGTAGCCTATCGCGATTGCGGTTTATCGTATCGCGACATTGCTGCACGGGTTGGTCGAGATCCAATGACTGTTAGCCAAATATGGAATCGGTGGGTTCAGGAGGGTAATATGGAACGCCGTGCTGGATGCCAACGGTCTCGTATCACTAGCAGTCGAGCTGACAGGCATCTTATCTGCATGGCTGTAACGGATCGTGCAGCCACGTCCCGATCCCTGATTCAACAGACTGGGACGTTTGCAAGACAACAACCATCTCCACGAACAGTTCGACGGCGTTTGCAGCTGTATGGACTATCAGCTCGGAGACCATGGCTGCGGTTACCCTTGACGCTGCATCACTGACAGGAGCGCCTGCGATGGTGTACTCGACGACGAACCTGGGTGCACGAATGGAAAAACGTCATTTTTTCGGATGAATCGAGGTTCTGTTTACAGCATCATGATGGTCGCATCCGTGTTTGACGACATCGCGGTGAACGCGCATTGGAAGCGTGTATTCGTCATCGCCATACTAGCGTATCACCCGGCGTGATGGTAAGGGGTGCCAGTTACACGTCTCGGTCACCTCTTGTTCGCATTGACGGCACTTTGAACTGTGGACGTTACATTTCAGATGTGTTATGACCCGTGGCTCTACCCTTCATTCGATCCCTGCGAAACCCTACATTTCAGCAGGATAATGCACGACCGCAGGTTGCAGGTCCTGTACGGACCTTTCTGGATACAGAAAATGTTCGGCTGCTGTCCTGGCCAGCACATTCTCTAGATCTCTCACCAACTGAAAACATCTGGTCAATGGTGGCCGAGCAACTGGCTTGTCACAATACGCCAGTCACTATTCTTGATGAACTGTGGTATCGTGTTGAAGCCGCATGGGCAGCTGTAACTGCACACGGCATCCAAGCTCTGTTTGACTTAATGCCCAGGTGTATGAAGGCCGTTATTACGGCCAAAGGTAGTTGTTCTTGGTACTGATTTCTCAGGATGTATGCACCCAAATTGCGTGAAAATGTAATCACATGTCAGTTCTAGTATCATATATTTATCCAATGAATACCCGTTTATCATCTGCATTTCTTCTTTGTGTAGCAATTTTAATGGCCAGTAGTGTACAATGAAACACCCAGAATGGGAGGAGGAAACTAAATGAAACTTTGTGGTCGAGAGAGCAGGTGATGTTACTTCAGTAATTACAAAATGATTCAGATTTACATGACAGTGTTAGCCCACTAATCAGTGTGACGCTGTACGTCCTCTCACCTGGCTGTATGCCATGATTTTCAGGACAGAGCTTCGTAAGGCCGCTGTATCCTCTTCTGAGGAAAGCTGACCCACAACTGTTGCCACTGGCCCTTGACATCCTGGATGCTTGCACTGGGAATGACTTGACGTACGAGCTCGTCCGACACGTGTTCTCTCGAGGGTGTATCTGTGATTCTTGCTCGCCATAAGAGTACACAGCATCATGCAGACAGTTCATGCTGGCAGGTGTCAATTGTGAACGAGCAATTTTGAACAATGGCATCACAATACCGTCGCATTAGAGGACGCAGAATGTCTGTGACGCACCTTTGTGCCATCAGAGTTCCATCGGTATCAATCGGGACGTGAAATCATACCCGATGGCTCTCCCATTATGACGCCAGGCTAACGCCACATGCCCTAATGGTTCAAATGGCTCTGAGCACTATGGGACTGAACATCTGTGGTCATCAGTCCCCTAGAACTTAGAACTACTTAAACCTAACTAACCTAAGGACATCACACACATCCATGCCCGAGGCAGGATTCGAACCGGCGACCGTAGCAGTCGCGCGGTTCCGGACTGAGCGCCTGAACCGCTAGACCACCGCGGCCGGCGCCATATGCCCTCCCCGAGACATTAGAAGAATGGGAACTCTCTCCATGTCGTCGCCAAACTCATAGACCATGGTCATCCGCGGTAGTGTCGAAACCCGATTCATCGCTGAACACAATACGACATTCATCAGCACTCCATGTTTTCCAGTAACGGCACCACACCATTTTGTGATGGCAGTGGCACCCCTCACTTAGGACGGTAGTTCCCTAGTTTGGCTCCTCCTGATCTCTGAGCAAAGGTGCGGAATGACACCGAATGTTGCAGAGACGTCACAACTTGCTCTCGCATGGGCGGCTCGAATGTGAAGGTCTTATGATGTGACTGGTGAACAATACGACGATTCTTCGGTCACACGGGGTGCACCGGAAGCTAGACCACGAGTATGTCTGCCCTGATGTTCCCGTGCAGCTCAACATCGCATCCAACTACTGCCACATCCAAATGGATATTGGATATTGCACGATTAGACCAACCGACCAAATGAAAATCCGCAATGAGGCTCCATTTAAAACTCTGTCTGCTGATGATAAGCCCATGAGATCGCGGCATCTCCATGTCTTTAACGATGATCACTCTATACCTGACACTGTTCGGACCTGGTAACAACATTAACCACGAATAACACTAATTCAGGCTGGTGTCCATGCAACCAGTGACAGAGAATTGCAATTGTTGTCACTTACATACCCACCGACGATGTGTACCTGTGCGAGGTTACATTGACGTCCTACCTCTCTTCTGGGTGTTTCTTTTTTTCTCATGCAACGTATCTACAAGACGTGTATCTTAGGTTTCACGTTAGGCAGACCTTCTGGCCTGAACAGCAGTGGCATTCGAGGAAGATTGTACGACTTTCCAACTGCTTCTGTTATGTAACTCGAGCGGCAACCACGACAGTGAGGATAGATAAGGTACCAGTCACGGACCAGTATATGATTTCCGTCGTTCAGAATTGATTGTGGCGTGTAAAGCTGCTGTCAATTGCAATTAGCACCCTCCATATGTATGGAATATGAGTCCACAAAGTACCACCACTGATTGCTCGAGCGTCGTAAGCTACATATAGCCCAGTCATGTGCAACATGCGACGTAATCCATTAACTTACGGGAATGCAGCCCAATATTTCAACGGGATGGACTAACTCAGCTGACAAATCTCGAGGTCCGAGATGACTTGGCACCTCTGAACAAAGGTACGAAGTACGCCTCCACTTTTGAGCCAGATGGTGACAACTGTCAGCCGCCAGATAAGTCAGTGTGAGCAGGAAGGTTTCAAAGCCGCCGACTCCAAGGCACGTTCTTCGAAATCTTCCATAAACAGATTGGCAGTAATAGGTGAAAACGGGCTTCCCATCGCAACTCCACCTACCTGCTCGTGGTACTAGTCGTTGAATAAAAGGTAAGTGGAGCCAACACATGTCGAGATAAGTTTGTTAATTTAGCACCTAGTCTAACCTCAATCAACCGTAACGAATCAGAGAGAGGAACACGAGTGAAGAGAGACTACATAATCACTTACTAGAATATCCGACTCATTCAAACGCATTGCCTCTAAACGACGCGGCGATTTCTTAATGTGGTGCTCACACCGCCAAGTACAGGGCTCAAGAGAGCTGCAAGTTGTCTTGCTACAGGATTTGGCGGAGTACCAATACCACTCACAAAAAGATTGTTCCAACGTTTGCCAAAGTTGCTGCCTAGGTAGAATAATTCCTAGATCATCCACTTCGTGATCACCAGTCCTGATGTTAAGTTTCTCACTGTTCTGATTGCTGCTGCTGCTGCTCCTCGTTATTTTCGTATTTCTTCGATTTATTCTCAATCCATATTCTGTACTCATTAGACTGTTGATTTCGTGTAACAGATCCCGTAATTCTTCTTCTCTTTCTCTGAGGATAGCAATGACAACAGCGAAGCTTACCATTGATCTCCTTTCACCTTGACTTAATTACTCTTCAATCTTTCTTTTCTTTCCATCATTGACTCTTCGACGTATAGATTCAACAGTAGGGCGAAATACTTAATTCCTGTCTGACACGCTTTTTAATCTGGCCACTTCGTTCCTGGTCCTCCGCTCTTCTTGTTTCCTGTTTGCCCTTGTACATATTGCATATACCTATCTTTCTGTATAGCTTACCCCTATTTTCCTCATACTTTCGAACATTTTGCACCATTTTACATTGTCGAACTCTTTTTCCAGGTCGACAAATTCTATGAGCGTATCTTGATTTTTCTGTACTCTTTCTTCCAATATCAACCGCAACGTCATAACTGCCGCTCTGGTGCCTTTACCTTACTTAAAGCCAAACTGATCGTCATCTAACACATCCTCAATTTTCATTTCCATTCTTTCGTACATTAGTCTTGTCAGCAATTTGGATACATGAGCTGTTAAAACGATTGTGCAGTAATTCTCCCATTTGTCAACTCTTGCACTCTTCGGAACTGCGTGGATGATATTTTTCCGAAAGTCAGATGGTTCATTGCTGGACTCATATATTCTACACACCAATATGAACAGTCGTTTTGTTGCCACGTCCCCCAATGATTTTAGAAATTCTGATGGATTTTTATCTATCCTTCTACAATATATGATATTAAGTCTTCCAAAGCTCTTTCAAATTTTGATACTAGATCCCCTAATTCTTCTATACTGATTGCCGTTTCTTCTTCTATCACGTCATCAAGCAATGATTTTGGAAATTGATGGATTTTTATCTATCCTTCTACAATATTTGATATTAAGTCATCCAAAGCTCTTTCAAATTTTTATACTAGATCCCCTGTCTCTTCTATATTGACTGCCGTTTCTTCTTCTGTCACGTCATCAAGCAAATGTTCCCCCTCATAGAGGCCTTCAATGTGCTCTATCCACCTATCCGCTCTCTTCTCTGCATTTAACAGTGGAATTACCATTGCACTCTTAATGTTATCTCCCTTGGTTTTAACTTCAACCAAAGTTGTTTTGACTATTCTATATGCTCTCCCAGTCCTTCTGACAATCATTTGTTTTTTGATTTCTTCACATTTTTCCGGCAGCCATTGTGCTTTACCTTCCTGCAGTTCCTTTTTATTTCATTCCTAAGTGACCTGTATTTATGTATTGCTGAATTGCTCTGAACATTTGTACTGCCTTCTTTCATCCATCAACTGATATTTCTTCTGTTACTCATGGTTTCTTCTCAGTTACTTTCTTTGTACCTAAGTCTATCTTTCCAGCTTCTGTGATTGCCCTTCTTAGAGATTACCATTCCTCTAGAACTCTACTGCCTACTGAGCTATTCCTCATCGCAGAATCTGTAGCCTTGGAGAACTTCAAGCGTATCTCTTCCTTCCCTAGTACTTCCCTATCCCATTTCTATCCGCATTGACTCTTCCTGACTAATCTCTTAAACTTCAATCTACTCTTCACTACTACTACATTGTGATCTGAGTCTGTATCTCCCGGCCTCTTCCAAATGTATCTCCTTCTCCTGTGATTCTTGAACAGAGTATTCTCTATTACTAGCTGAAATTTATTGCAGAACTCATTAGTCTTTCTCCTCTCTCATTCATAGTAACACGCCCATATTCTCCCGTAACTCTTCCTCCTATTCCTTCTCCTACAACCGCATTCCAATCCCCCATGGCTACTAGATCTTTGTCCCCCTTTACGTACTGAATTACCCGTTCAATGTCCTCGTATATTTTCGCCATCTCTTCATCTTACGCTTGCGAAGTCGGCATGTATACGTCAACTATCGTCGTCAGTGTTGGTTTGTTGTCGATTCTGATGAGAACAAGCCTGTCACTGAATCACAGTAACTCACTCTCCGCCCTACCTTCCTACCCATAACGAATCCTACTCCCTTTATACCATTTTCTGCTGCTGTAGATATTATTCTACACTCATCGGACCAGAAACTCTTGTCTTCTTTCCATTTCACTTCACTGACGCCCCCTATGTCCGTTTTAAGATTTTTTAGCTTATCTGCCACTTCTAAAGTTCCACGCCCCGACTCGTAGAACGTTAACTTCTCGTTGATGATTTAATCATTATCTCATGTCTGCCTCCTCGTTGGAAATCCCCTCCCGCAGATCCGAAAGGGAGACTATCTCGGAGTTTTTTGCCAGTGGAGAGAGGACTATGATACTTTTTCAGTTATAGGCTACATCTGTGGTTACACAATACGTGCCTTTAATGCAGTGTCTCGAATGAAAAGCAGCGCACAGTTGCAATAATTGCGTCTATTCTAAACCTTGACCATGGTTTCTGCGATAATAATATAGCCTTCTTCAGATGTCATAAACTTTTAAAAATGTAAAACGTCTTAGCCCAGCGGCTGCGTCAAGATCAATAAAATAAAATAACTTCAACAGACATAAGCCTGTTTCGATCGTATGTAAAACTACATATGGTACCGTATGTCCTCCGCCACTACATCTGTTATACTCTACTACATCTTATGATCGAAACAGGCTTATGTCTGTTGAAGTTATTTTATTTTATTGATCTTCATTCAGCCACTAGGCCAAGACTTTTTCATTTTTAAAAGCTTATGACTTCTGAAGAAGGCTAAATTATTATAGCCGAAACCACGGTCAAGGTTTAGAATAATCATAATTAGTGCAACTGTGGGCTGTTTTTCATTCGAGACAGTTTCGTAACGGTTGCTGGTGTTGCTGCCACGATGAAAATAATTTAATGCAATGGTTTTCATTGCTTTCTGCATCCTTTATCATTGCTGATTCTTCCTCTTTTAGGGGCAATTTCCCAGCCCAAGGGTGAGAGACTGCCCTGAAACACTATCCGCTCTGTCACCCTCTTTGACAAGGCCTTGGCTGAATGTGGGCGACTTCTGTGCCAGAAGCCTGCGGCCGCCATTAACGATGACTTTTGTTGAAAATTTAAGCGGTGGTGGGTTTCGAATCCAGACCAAAAACATTTCGATTTCTAATCAAAGACACTGTCCCTAAACTACGGGTCATTGTCAACTATTACTGCAAATTTCTTTATGAAGGATTTTGAGGAAAGTGCCTTGGCGTCGGCGACTTTGAAACCTGCGTGTTTCTTTTTTTTCTTTCTTTTTTTTTCCAGACATGTACACGATACTTTTGCAGTTTGGTGTCATGTTAGTGAGAATTTGAACGACTTCTTAGAACTCCCGAATTCAATCCACCCGAATATTTGTTTCACGACAGAGGTGGAAAATGATGGTTGTCTTCCCTTCCTTGATTTTTGGTCAGGAGGAGAGTAGATGGGACGTTCTGGTTTGTGATGGGGTTAGTGTTTACAGTGTGAGTGTGTGTGTGTGTGTGTGTGTGTGTGTGTGTGTGTGTGTGTGTGTATGTGTGCGTGTGTGTGTGTATGTGTGTGTGTGTGTGTGTGTGTGTGTGTGTGTGAAAGAGAGAGAGAGAGAGAGAGAGAGAGAGAGAGGGAGGGAGGGAGAGAGTTGGTGAGTGAGTGAGTGAGTGATATCTTTCAGGAGTTTTCCTAAAAACCGAGGTATTAAATACCCTGGGACAGCGCTTACTTTCTGAACTTTTACGGGGTGCATTCCCGTAAGTTATCTGAACACTGTATACGCCGGAAGAAATATTTCATGCAAGGTTGCAAGTATAGCACCAGCACATTACAGTACGGCAACATGTTAAGTTCTTTGCATGGGATTTAACGGTACTTAAAAGTAAAACAACTGTCAGTCCGCACTGAATGAGTTTCATTATGCATGTTTCCGCTTTTTGAACAACTGCATAGACAATATACGATTGTTGTTGGGTTACTGTTGTTGTTGTGTACTTCAGTCTGAAGACTGATTCAATGCACACCCCATGCAAGTCTGCACTGTACGTAACTGTTGTAACCTACATCGATTTGAACCTGCTTACTGCAGTAAGGCCTTGGTCTCCGTAAGCAATTTGTAGCTCCCAAAGTTCCCTTCAGTACCAAACCGAAGAGTGTTTGATGCCTCTGGATATGTCCTGTAAACCAATCTGTTCCGCCAGTCAAGTAGTGTCACGAAGTTTTTCTCTCCACAGTTCGACCCAGTACTTCCTTACTATTTCTTTGATCTTCAACGTTCTCCTGTGGCCCTCTCCAGTGGCCTTACGTTTCAGAAGTTCCTTTCTCATCTGTACTGTATATCGTCCATGTTTCATTTTCTAACGAGAGTACACTGCAAGCAAATACATTCAGAAAAGACTATCTTATAATTAAATTTATATTCGATGTTAAGAAGTGTCTCTTTTTATTGTACTTTGTTCTTGAATTTTATAGTCCCTTTACATCTGCTATCGTCGATAATTGTACCGCTAAGACAGACTAATCTCAGTATAATCTGTCTCCTTTCTCAAAATCACTTTATGTAATTTGATTAGTTCCATTATCCTTATTCTAGTGCATTTAATGTTCAGCAATTAAACAATTTTATAAACACTTTCCATTCCTTTCAAATGATATTGCAAATTTTATGCTGCATCTCGACGAATTATAATGTCATCAGCTAATCTTACTGTTTTTCCTCCCTGAAGTTTAATTCATTTTCCAAATTTATCTTTAGTTTCCTTTAATGAAATCAGCTTATTTCTAATGACTACGAATTACATATATTTACATATTTTGGGAGATCACGTAACAAACTCAGAGACAGAAAATAATTTGTAAGATTGTACCACATGAAATGATGAGATTTCCAGGTGAAATATGTAAGTGTATGTGTATGTGTATGTATGTATGTATGTATGTATGTGTGTGTGTGTGTGTGTGTGTGTGTGTGTGTGCGTGTGTATTTGTTTGTTTGTTTGTTTGTGTTGGTGTGGAGTGATCTGGGTCATGATGGGTTCCCCAACTTTTATCGCGAACTTTTTCTATATTTTCTGTTCTTCTTTGATGTGTTCAAGCGTTTCGTCAGTTATCTTGTTCCTGTTTATCTCTTTACTTTGAATTGTAGTTTCCCTGGAATTTTTGTGACGCTACTAGAGTAGTTGTCGACACTGTTACGAGACTGACTCACGCTACTAAAAAAATTTTTTTTCGCAAAATTCGCCGCGCGTGCTTAGTCGAGGGGTCTCAGGCACTGCAGTCATGGTCTGTGCGGCTGGTCCCGGCGGAGGTTCGAGTTCTCCCTCGGGCATGGGTGTGTGTGTTTGTCCTTAGGATAATTTAGGTTAAGTAGTGTGTAAGCTTAGGGACTGATGACCTTAGCAGTTAAGTCCCATAAGATTTCACACACGTTTGAACTTTTTTTTCTCATAATTCAGTGTTCTGAATCCGTTTCTTGTTGGTCCATCTAAATGAAACGTTGCTCACTGTGATAGAAAATAGCAATCAGGTTAGCCCCAGATATAGTCTACATATGTGATCTAGTTTTGTAAATTAATGTATTTCGAGAGAAGCCTTTTCCCATATAAGTGTGTTGATAATTATGTTACCATTGAAACCCTGATTTAGTCTTTGCCATTTTCTGTAAATACCACTTGTATGTGTCAATTTGTTGCAAATGATAGTGATAAGTCATTATTTCTTCGTCTGCAGCTGCTTGGTGTAATTGAAAATGCCTCCATTCCAAAAGGAATGTTTGCTAGCATGGAGTGAACTGGAATTTTGTTCTGACTACATCGTAAATACGAAAATGCAGTCTGAAAATCATGGTTAGCCTTTATCTGTTAGGCTATGTGTCACCATAAAACCATTTATTTTATGTTTTCTTCAATTCCAAAAACCAGAAATATAAACTCATTCAGACGACTGACCTAGACTTCGCCTCACAAACAGGACTAAAAATACTATCACAGTTAAGAACATAACAGACACAGTAGCCAGAAAGCGAAATGTTCCGACCACCATCCAGAGTAATGTATCAGTGTTTACCACTAAAACCACGCTATCCTTTAAAGTCCTGTCCTTTGGATAGGTTATTACACAGCGCAGTGGAAACCAATTAAGACCTTCCGTTTCCTAAAATCATGTAACTACCTCTTGTAACTTAGCCTACCTATCCATCAACCACAAGTCTGCAGTCAGCAAGATCCTTGAAAGACTCCCTACCCAACCAAACATTTAGCACATATCAACATTCCTATCCAATCATTCCATTCTGAGAACTCGACAAATGATCCAATATTTCACTTTATCCAGATCATTTGCATCAATTAGTCTCCCTTGGCATCCAAAGAACCTAGACCAGAATCGGCATTCTGAAGTATTTTTCAGACTTCAGAGTTACAGTCTCCATCTTAGCTGCACTATTGCATTCTTCCCCCACCATCGTCCTGCACCTGTCACAATCAGCCACACCTCTTACCGTATCTTGTATCCTAGTACTATCATGCGTCAAGATTTTGCCCAATCCGCTTTCCTAAATATTATGCAAACAGCATACGGTAGGCAAACCTACGCCCCCCACCCGCCACTTCAGATTATCCGGCAACACTTCCCACTTCCCATGGCGTACACGAACTCCGCCATGTTTCCCTCCTAAATTACTTGAATCTCATTGTCGATTTGTTAAAAAATGTAAATTGTAAATTAATCCAGATAAAAGTTTTTCCCGCGTGAACAGACGATTTAGCAGTTCAGGCCTCCGCTCCTCCATCAACGAGGGACATTCAGTATAATACGAGAGACAAAACTGATATAGAAATGAAATAGTTTGTAGGAGGAGTTTTTCACTTTTATGATTTCAGGTTGGCGTCACTTGCATGAGCTGAGAATAGCTGACTGGTAAAAATGATTTGTTTATTTCCCCAAAACGACATTTCACGATGGCGTGTCCGCTTGAAGTTTCCACATTAGTTGAACAACTTTCAGAAATCCGGTTCTTTTCGCTATCTGAAGGTGAAAATCCGGCTAAAATCTTTTCTCGAATGATTTAACAGCATGGTGAAAGTTGTACGAACATCGGGTATTTTTATAAGAGGATATAAGTGGCAACCTACTATCCGGCCAGTTGAAGTGTCAGCTCTTTCACTTGAAACCCACACTGACGACATTGTTCATGAAGACTAAGGTGTTGCTGTTGAACATGTATCAAAAAGCCAAAACAGTTGCAGTAAGTGTTGGTCTAGTTCAAAAAGTTATCAGTAACGAGTTCAAGTACAGCAAAACAAGTAGAAAGTCGGTCTCGAAACAACACAAGATTACTAGACTCAAAGTGTGTACAGATAAGAAAGAACGCTATGAAAGGGGAGGTGGCCGATTCTAAAGACCTTTTTATCGTGCGATGAAACTTGCCCAAAAGACA
Source organism: Schistocerca americana (assembly GCF_021461395.2). Classification (NCBI taxonomy): domain Eukaryota; kingdom Metazoa; phylum Arthropoda; class Insecta; order Orthoptera; family Acrididae; genus Schistocerca; species Schistocerca americana. The sequence goes on along the minus strand of NC_060124.1, from coordinate 436,106,458 downwards.
AAGCATAAAATAGAAGAAAATCATTTCACCTGTCCGAAGGAAATTCAAGACGCAAGCATCAACGGGGAAAATCATGTTGAACGTCTTTCGGGATGCCCAAGGTGTCGCCTTTTGTGATTATTTGGAAGATAAGCACACAATAAACAGTACCCACTTGTTAGACATGCTGGTGAACAAAATGAAACCAGCAACGAGAGAAAAACTTCGCGGATCCCAAAGGCATGATCTTGCTACACGACAATCCTCGCCCTCGCACCACCCAGCCGACGCAACACACATTTAAAAAGATGTTGGGAGATACTGTCTGATCCTTCCTCAGTCCAGATTTGGCACCCTCCAGTTTTTTTTTCATGCACTCAAGGAGTCATTCCGAGGAAAAATGTTCAGAAAAGACGAGGGGAGGTAAAGAATTTGTGGGAAAGGTGGCTCAAACACCAAGAAAGACTTCTTTGCATGAGTTATAAGAAAACTGGTTCATCTTTGGAACAGCTGAATTAATATTGATGCGGATTATGTTGAAAAGTATTAAAAGTCTTATTCTGAAAGAATACACAGTTTTTTCAACATAAATTTGTCTGTACCTCATACAAACAACCATACTCTCATTCATATGCCTAAGTATTTGGGACCGGCCTTAACCAGGCACCAGTAATCTTTAACTAACGAGTTTTCTCTATGGTGTCTGCATCCTTCTAGCTACAAAACAATCATTTCCTCCAGCCTAATTAATGCCAAAGTTACCTATATCTCTGCCCACCCTAAATCTATAAATCCCTTGAAGGGATGAATTTCGACTCGTCTTCTGCATCCACTCCAACTCACACTTTTCTTCAAGTCGGCCAATTCCTACACTTCCTTCTCTTTCATCTTCGAAATCTGCATATTAACCTTAATATCTACCTAGTCCCAACAATCAATATCCAATACTATATTCTGCAATCGAAGTATTCTGATGCGCTATTAGCGTAACACCCATTTTCCATACCACGTCCATTCTCTTCCGCTATAAACCGATATGTTTTCTAAATTAAATTCCCCCGCCGCATTTTGCTGTCTCCATGAGAAAGCTAATCCCAGGAACTACCGTAGGGATTTTGGTATGGTTTTAACTAACAGATAGACTGATTTACGAGGAAGATTTGCTTATATAATTCATTAACACTACGCCAGAAAAGTCGCCATGGAAAATCGCTAATTTAACATACGTTCATTCCCAAAAATGCAGTCTGCAATGACATACACACTTTTGTGCACCTAAAAATAGCACAACGTCAGCGTATTCCATCATTTCTCCCTCCTCATGTTCCGTAATCATCGTTAGCTGTCTCCCGCCACGTTTTCTAAGGTCCTGTTACAGAAAATCTGTTTCAGATCAATTGTGAATATGGCCATCTTCGTACATCACTAACACCGTCACATAATGACAGTATCAACATCACTGTCTTCGTTTCACTACTGTGTAAAACAATCTTGGTATTTTAGTAATTCGACAATATATCATATATGTACAGTTGAAAACCACAAATATCACCTCAGTTGTTATATTTTACGAGCGTTTAGTAAACTATATTCCCTTTTGTCTCGCGTGGAACTCAGCTCGCCCCTTTTTTCACGCGATATACTGCGAAGAATGGATGGAGGGCAACAGGCGTATTCCATATTTCTAGATTTCTGGAAAGCATTTGACACGGTGCCCCATTGAAGGCTGTTAACGAGAGTACGAGCACATGGAATAAGTTCACAGATATGTGAGTGGCTCTATGTTGTCCTCGATGGCGAGTGTTAATCAGAGACAAAAAAGTGCTCTGAGCACTATGGGACTTAACATCTGGGATCATCAGTCCGGCCGTTGTGACCGAGCGGTTCTAGGCACTTCAGTCCGGAACCGCGCTGCTGCTACAGTCGCAGGTTCGAATCCTGCCTCGGGCATGGACGTGTGTGATGTCCTTAGGTTAGTTAGGTTTAAGTAGTTCTAAGTCTAGGGGACTGATGACCTCAGATGTTAAGTCCCATAGTGCTTAGAGCCAACTGAACCACCGCGGCCGGCGTAATCAGAGACAACGGAATCGTCAGGAGTGCCCCAGGAAAGTGTGATAGGACCGCTGTTGTTCACTATATACGTAAATGATTTGGCGGACAAGGTGGGCAGCAATCTGCGCTTGTTTGTTGATGACGCCGCGGTCTACGGTAAAGTGCCGAAGTTGAGAGACGGCACGAAGATACAAGACGACTTAGAAAATATTTCCAGTTGGTTTGATGAATGACAGCTAGCTGTAAATAGGGAAAATTTTAAGTTAATGCGGACCAGTTTGGAAGAACAAGCCTGTAACGTTCAGATACATTATAACTCATGTCCTGCTTGCCACAGTCAACTCATTTAAATACTACTGGGAGAATTTTAGAAGAGAATGGTTCACCTGTAAAGCAGACCGCATAAAGGACGCTGGTGCGACCTATTCATGAGTACAGCTCCGGTGTTTGGTGTCCTGACCAAGTCGGATTGAAGAAAGACGTCGAAGCAGTTCAGAAGACGGGCTGCTAGATTTGTTACCGGTAGAATCGAAAAAATCGTAAGTGTTATGGAGATGCTTCGGGAACTCAAATGGGAAGGGAAGGCGCCGTGGTCCCCTAAAACTCCAGTCAAAAGGATGTGTAACCTCCCCCTCACTTATCGACCTTAATGACAGTGAAAAATTAAACCGCGTGTACCTAATGGAAATTTGGGAAAAAGCAATCGTCACCGAAGTCAATTTGTCGGTAAAGAGGGAGGAAAGGGTTACATCTAAACGAAAGGAAAAATGCAAATGAAACTGGTGGAAATTAATTTTTAAAAGGGGTGAAGTTAATAAAGAAAGTAAATGTGCGGCCGTTACGTTAACAATTAACTAGCGGTAATTAGATATTTGAGATTTGGGGGAAATTACGGTCGCCAGTCCTAAGGACAATTACTATAGTAACTGCAAAAAGAAAGGTTATTATACAAATAATTAGCACTCGAAGCGTGGCAACTGAAGGTTGACACGTGTAGTGTGAAAACTGAAAGTTTGTCAGAAGTAATAAATTTCGCTACACTCTGACTTAATTTAGCAAAAGAATTAATAAAACCGGAAAATCGAAAGTTAATTTAGTGACTGAAGATAATAGTGAGCTTTCTTTCTGAAGCACATCGAAATTCAGTAAAATACGGTTAGTCTTGGACTACCTCAACAATCATTTCAAAAGCTACTTGAATCTACGCAATTTAGAAATAAGAGATTTAACTTTGAACTTGAATTAAATGATTCTGAACAATTAACAATAGTAGAATTTAGCACGTACCAAGCTGAGCTGCAGTCACAGGTAACTAAAATACGGTAACAAAACTCGCACTCTTAATTTGTGCTTGTGCAATCTAAATATTGTAGCCAGCTATGAATACCTTAACTGAACTTTGAAATTAAAGCAGTGAAATCGAATGATGCTGGCGTTTGAATTTCAACGACACTCGGGCTCATTTCGGAAAAGAAAGGGACCCTGCTTGGCAATGCAATTCTGACAATGAGCAACAAAGGTTCATGCTAAGTTGCTGTAATTTTGTGATACAACAATTTTAACAGTTTGAAAAGCTGAGGTCTGCCATACAGTTCTAAAACTTTACGTGCTTCCAGTCTTCCTTGTTGGCTGATTGAAGGTTTGAAGCCGTCGATCGAGGAGGTGGCGACAGTCACTCACTGTCGGCCGTCGCTGTTGCAGAAGCTGGATGTTGGCGCGCCTTTTCTCGACACGGTCACCAGACGAAACGGGCTCTTGATATGCGCCAGCTAATGCTTCCCGTCCGCGACACCATGTCAGAAACTATCATCGCAAGTCGAGCGCAATTACATGCTGCCAAACCCCCAAAGCGCGGCAACTCGCGGGAGCTTCACACAACACACCTGCTCCACTGCACCACCCCAGCCAGACCCCCTCTGATCTGCCCGCGCACAGGCGTCTAAAGCTAGCGAAATGAGGGATGCTCAACTACCGGACCTACCGGTAGATGGCTCTAGCGCATGCCGGCAAGAGACTATATCATTGAGTGTCCGCCATATCTGAATTTGGCAAAAAAACGAAGTGTCAAAACACGGATGAAAATGTTTTTCGTTCTGCGCCCTCATAAGTATTTTATATTGGATGTTCTAGATATCTGCACATCAACATAATGAAGTGTTTCTAATCTAGCGAGAAAAAACAGCGACAGTTCTGCTATGAAATTCCTAAATTCGAGTGTGTTTTGAAAGTTTGACAAGCTGACCTATAAATTGTTTACTATTTTATGAGTGCTTTACTTATTTGCCCGTTTTAAAACACTATTTAAGATTCAATGGAGGTCAACAAATTACCTTACTTGCCGAAGCTTTTAACTACTGGTATAAATCGGAAAATCAAGTGTGGACAACAGTGAAGACGTCTCTTGAAAAAAAGTTGACATCGTGTGCTTAGGGGTATCTTTACTGACAACAGAAATTACAACTGAACTATTAAAGTATTACTTACGTATAAACAGAAAAAATCGTTATTTTTTCTTTATTTAAAGTGATGCATTACCGATCTGCATATATGCTGACACTGTAATTGCAACATGCACTTACGAATTTGGCACTCTCTTTGATCAGTAATTTAAAAGCCATGATTTTATTAACGCCTGTACATGACACGGTGTATTTAAACTGAGTGATATGGTAGAAGCACCAGTTTTTAACAGTGCTACAGTCTTTGATACGAGACAAGAAATACATTTAAATGAGATAAACACAAAGCCCAACGTTAAGGCTCCTCTTAAATGCTTGACTTGTATCATTTGGAAGTTAAGTCTAGTAATAATATTATATTGGACTGATCCATGATGATGTAGGAAGTGAAGGAACTTGTTGAAAATAACCTCGATCACAGCTGTTAATTTTAAGGTTGGGGTGTCTTAAAACTGTAATTTTTCAGTCTGACACCCAAATAATTTTAAAATTGAATTCAAAACATGTCAGTGAGCAAACTTAATTACACTTTGAATTACAACCATAGAATTCTATTTCTGTGAATCTTGGCTCCAGTCTTTGACATGGTGTCAATCACTGGAATGACTGGTTGTCAGTATACGGCCCAAGCAAAAAAACAAACCTGAAAGTGAAAGCTGCAGAAGCTGGCGAGACAGGCACCCCAGTGGCTGCTACAATCTGTGTGAGACAAGGGTGACATTATATTGCAAATTTAGTGTAAAAAGTTCCATATTGTTTGAATTTGTCCTATACGGACAGGACAATCTAGTCCAGTCGATTTTCTTATCTGCAAAAGTACACTAGCCAATACCAGTGGCACAAAGGTAGTGCCACATTACAAACTATCTGGTAATAACAGAAGTATTGGTGGACAATGTACAGTAAATAATATGTAATAACCTGAGAAATTCAAAATTGTTTTGAAGAAATAGGACAGTATTTGGAAAGAGAGTTGCTGTTTGTTGTTGTGGTCTTCAATCCTGAGACTGGTTTGATGCAGCTCTCCATGCTACTCTATCCTGTGCAAGCTTCTTCATCTCCCAGTACCTACTGCAACCTACATCCTTCAGAATCTGCTTAGTGTATTCATCTCTTGGTCTTCCTCTACGATTTTTACCCTCCACGCTGCCCTCCAATACTAAATTGGTGATCCCTTGATGCCTCAGAACATGTCCTACCAACCGATCCCTTCTTCTGGTCAAGTTGTGCCACAAACTTCTCTTCTCCCCAATCCTATTCAATACTTCCTCATTAGTTATGTGATCTACCCATCTAATCTTCAGCATTCTCCTGTAGCACCACATTTCGAAACCTTCTGTTCTCTTCTTGTCTAAACTATTTATCGTCCATGTTTCACTTCCATATATGGTTACACTCCATACGAATACTTTCAGAAATGACTTCCTGACACTTAGATCAATACTGGATGTTAACAAATTTCTCTTCTTCAGAAATGCTTTCCTTGCTATTGCCATCCTACATTTTATATCCTCTCTACTTCGACCATCATCAGTTATTTTGCTCCCCAAATAGCAAAACTCCTTTACTACTTTAAGTGCCTCATTTCCTAATCTAATTCCCTCAGCATCACTCGACTTAATTAGACTACATTCCATTATCCTCATTTTGCTTTTGTTGATGTTCATCTTATATCCTCCTTTCAAGACACTGTCCATTCCATTGAACTGCTCTTCCAAGCCCTTTGCTGTCTCTGACAGAATTACAATGTCATCGGCGAACCTCAAAGATTTTATTTCTTCTCCATGAATTTTAATACCTACTCCGAATTTTTCTTTTGTTTCCTTTACTGCTTGCTCAATATACAGATTGAATAACATCGGGGAGAGGCTACAACCCTGTCTTACTCCCTTCCCAACCACTGCTTCCCTTTCATGTCTCTCGACTCTTATAACTGCAATCTGGTTTCTGTACAAATTGTAAATAGCCTTTCGCTCCCTGTATTTTACCCCTGCCACCTTTAGAATTTGGAAGAGAGTATTCCAGTCAACATTGTCAAAAGCTTTCTCTAAGTCTACAAATGCTAGACACGTAGGTTTGCCTTTCCTTAATCTTTCTTCTAAGATAAGTCGTAAGGTCAGTATTGCCTCACATGTTCCAGTGTTTCTGCGGAATCCAAACTGATCTTCCCCGAGGTCGGCTTCTACTAGTTTTTCCATTCGTCTGTAAAGAATTCGTGTTAGTATTTTGCAGCTGTGACTTATTAAACTGATAGTTCAGTAATTTTCACATCCGTCAACACCTGCTTTCTTTGGAATTGGAATTATTATATTCTTCTTGAAGTCTGAGGGTATTTCGCCTGTTTCATACATCTTGCTCACCAGATGGTAGAGTTTTGTCAGGACTGGCTCTCCCAAGGCCGTCAGTAGTTCCAATGGAATGTTGTCTACTCCGGGGGCCTTGTTTCGACTCAGGTCTTTCAGTGCTCTGTCAAACTCTTCACGCAGTATCACATCTCCCATTTCATCTTCATCTACATCCTCTTCAATTTCCATAATATTGTCCTCAAGTACATCGCCCTTGTGTAGACCCTCTATATACTGCTTCCACCTCTCTGCTTTCCCTTCTTTGCTTAGAACTGGGTTTCCATCTGAGCTCTTGATATTCATACAAGTCGTTCTCTTATCTCCAAAGGTCTCTTTAATTTTCCTGTAGGCAGTATCTATCTTACCCCTAGTGAGACAGGCCTCTACATCCTTACATTTGTCCTCTAGCCATCCCTGCTTAGCCATTTTGCACTTCCTGTCGATCTCATTTTTGAGACGTTTGTATTCCTTTTTGCCTGCTTCATTTACTGCATTTTTATATTTTCTCCTTTCATCAATTAAATTCAATATTTCTTCTGTTACCCAAGGATTTGTACTAGCCCTCGTCTTTTTACCTACTTGATCCTCTGCTGCCTTCGCTACTTCATCCCTCAAAGCTACCCATTCTTCTTCTACTGTATTTCTTTCCCCCATTCCTGTCAATTGTTCCCTTATGCTCTCCCTGAAACTCTGTACAACCTCTGGTTCTTTCAGTTTATCCAGGTCCCATCTCCTTAAATTCCCACCTTTTTGCAGTTTCTTCAGTTTTAATCTACAGGTCATAACCAATAGATTGTGGTCAGAGTCCACATCTGCCCCTGGAAACGTCTTACAATTTAAAACCTGGTTCCTAAATCTCTGTCTTACCATTATATAATCTATCTGACACCTTTTAGTATCTCCAGGGTTCTTCCATGTATACAACCTTCTTTCATGATTTTTAAACCAAGTGTTAGTTATGATTATGTTGTGCTCTGTGCAAAATTCTACCAGGCAGCTTCCTCTTTCATTTCTTAGCCCCAATCCATATTCACCTACTATGTTTCCTTCTCTCCCTTTTCCTACACTCGAATTCCAGTCACCCATGACTATTAAATTTTCGTCTCCCTTCACAATCTGAATAATTTCTTTTATTTCATCATACATTTCTTCAATTTCTTCGTCATCTGCAGAGCTAGTTGGCATATAAACTTGTACTACTGTATTAGGTGTGGGCTTCGTATCTATCTTGGCCACAATAATGCGTTCACTATGCTGTTTGTAGTAGCTTACCCGCATTCCTATTTTCCTATTCATTATTAAACCTACTCCTGCATTACCCCTATTTCATTTTGTGTTTATGACCCTGTAGTCACCTGACCAGATGTCTTGTTCCTCCTGCCACCGAACTTCACTAATTCCCACTATATCTAACTTCAACCTATCCATTTCCCTTTTTCAATTTTCTAACCTACCTGCCCAATTAAGGCATCTGACATTCCACGCTCCGATGCCAGTTTTCTTTCTCCTGATAACGACATCCTCTTGAGTAGTCCCTGCCCGGAGATCCGAATGGGGGACTATTTTACCTCCGGAATATTTTACCCCTAGAGGACGCCATCATCATTTAATCATACAGTAAAGCTGCATGCCCTCGGGAAAAATTACGGCTGTAGTTTCCCCTTGCTTTCAGCCGTTCGCAGTACCAGCACAGCAAGGCCGTTTTGGTTATTGTTACAAGGCCAGATCAGTCAATCATCCAGACTGTTGCCCTTGCAACTACTGAAAAGGCTGCTGCCCCTCTTCAGGAACCACACGTTTGTCTGGCCTCTCAACAGATACCCCTCCATTGTGGTTGCACCTACGGTACGGCTATTTGTATCGCTGAGGCACGCAAGCCTCCCCACCAACGGCAAGGTTCATGGTTCATTGGGGGGGGGGGGGGGGGCAAGAGAGTAACATTTTGAAAATAACAAATGACGCAAGTAGAGTTTTCAGTTATGAAAGCTCGCTTAAATTCCCCCCCCCCCCTCTCTCTTTTCGATTATCAAGGGAAAAAATGTGTTAACATAAAAGTGCAAGAAAGTTGTGTACAATGTTGGAAATGATGAAAAAGAAAATCTCACTGTGCTTCCTCCTCCATGTGAAGAGTATTCCTGTAATAATAGCTAATAGCATACCAAGAACGTAAGGGTGTCACAGTGGTGATTTGTTTTCTGGTACAGACATCTGATACAACTATTCCACAACAAAACATACTTTCAATAGGTGTGGTACCAGTGCACTCCCACGGGATAACAGAATATTACGTCCTCCAGGAATCACATTGGGTACACCACATACAGCATAAACTGTACAGCAACTACAATGCTTTGTGAGCAAGCAATAACAGTCAGTATCTTTAATTTTAACATGACTCTTGACTCCCATAATTATCTGCTTATACGTGTGCTTGTACTACAGGTTATTGGTAAAGCAAATACTAATTGAATTCGTCTTCACACTTTTAATACTTAGCAGAAATTCTGAAAAAAGCAAATTGTTTTATTACCATATCACCTCTATGGCGAATTAGGAGGTACTGACTGGTTTCTTTGAGCATTTAATAGAAGCCTTCTTTTTTACCTGCTATTGATAAAGAGCCATTCCAAGTTCTGTACAGAACAATCTCTCGCATTTTTCATGAGGTTTGTTATTCTGTACACTAATATTTCTTCTTCTAAATGGTAAATAATGCATTCAGACAGTGCTGGTATTAAAGGTAATTCATGAAATAATTCATATTTAAACCAGAAAATTAAAGGTTCCACATGGCACATGAAAAGTACCTTGCTACACACATGTATGTACAGATTCCAAAATGTCTGTGAATTTGAGTTACAAACTTTTTTAAATAGAAATATGAAGATCACAATACTTTGGGTCTGCAATAACTCAAACGTAAAATACTTTAGTTCCCTATGGGAAACTTTGTTCTTTACGTGACTCGTGCAACTGCTTTCACTCTTAATGGAAAACTAAATGGTTTATGTTAAAGTTAACTAGCAAGAAGTGTAACCATTGTTACATAATTTCTGTGAAGTAAGATTCCTTAATGTTATTTCCTTCCTTTGTCATCATAATTCGATAATTTCAGTTCCGTATGGGACATATGAACTAACAAAATGAAATGCTTTTATTACTATGACCAAACAAAATCTTTTTAACATGTAGTACACAGTTCAAATCAGCAAAAAGTGTAACCATATAATTAAGGTAAATGTTAATGAAAATTAGGCATGTAACATGAATACTGAAATTTCCTAGATTTCAACGTGTACCTGTAATCACTGTATTCTGCACTTTGTAGTGCTAGAAAGATAATTCTATATGATTATTTGCATTCTCTTCTCCCCCCCCCCCCCTCAACACAGGAAAATATAATAGAAAGACATCCGAGCAAAATAAAGACAAAATTCAGAAAATTAGGTTTTGCCTGACTCAGGTCCCCTTATTCTAGAATGGTTATAAAGTAATAAGAATGCTTATGATCAACTGGAATATTGTGTTAATTATAGGAAGTATTAAAACAAGAATTAACAGAGTAACAATTTTATTGCTCTTATGTTGCAGAGTATCCACAAACATTACTGTTTGAAACATAGGGCCACTGCATACTTCATTAGATCACACCCATCCTGTGATTAAACTGTTTTCTTAAAGTGAAAAATTCAAGTTAACATAGTTATTGAGGGACATATTTTCTCACACTGAAAGCCATCTGTCAAATAAGTCTCAGAACATTTTTTTTTAAATTAATTTCACACAAATCACCCGTTTTTAATGCAAGTGCATATTTTGTAACACCAAACATCTTAAAATAAGCTTATATAATAAACAATTATAATTTTGAAACTTCCTGGCAGATTAAAACTGTGTGCCCGACCGAGACTCGAACTCGGGACCTTTGCCTTTCGCGGGCAAGTGCTCTACCACTTGCCCGCGAAAGGCAAAGGTCCCGAGTTCGAGTCTCGGTCGGGCACACAGTTTTAATCTGCCAGGAAGTTTCATATCAGCGCACACTCCGCTGCAGAGTGAAAATCTCATTCTGGAAACATCCCCCAGGCTGTGGCTAAGCCATGTCTCCGCAATATCCTTTCTTTCAGGAGTGCTAGTTCTACAAGTTTCGCAGGAGAGCTTCTGTAAAGTTTGGAAGGTAGGAGACGAGGTACTGGCAGAAGTAAAGCTGTGAGTACCGGGCGTGAGTCGTGCTTCGGTAGCTCAGTTGGTAGAGCACTTGCCCGCGAAAGGCAAATGTCCCGAGTTCGAGTCTCGGTCGGGCACACAGTTTTAATCTGCCAGGAAGTTTCATATCAGCGCACACTCCGCTGCAGAGTGAAAATCTCATTCTGGAATTATAATTTTGTTACAATATCTACACAGGATGTAAAGACTTAATTTTACTTCAATGTGATTCATCTTTTGAAGTTCATCATTACACAACAACAAATCTATGGACAAAATAGTTTTAAAAAATCTGTCAAAATGTCACACCCATCTGCATGGAATGTCCCATTACGTAATTTTTCCAATTTCAGCACTATACATGATTAAACAATATGAGTTTATTTAACTTCTGCCTTATACTTGATTTGTTGTTTAAAATTTTCTCAGCAGGCTTTTTTTCCACATGTTTTTAAGCGTATGCAGGAGTATAGGGATGCAGTCTTACAAACAAGTTGAGTCTGATGTAAGTCCTCAATCCTAATTTCATAATGGTAATCATGACCAAGAGCAGGAAATGGGTAATCTACAAATTTATTTTTAACACAATGCAAAATCTTGGCCTGTATATATTTCTGTCTCATATCCCCAGCAGTCACAAACATCTAAAACAGTTTGAGTATTCTACAACAGAGTACACGCAGTCACTTGTTTTAACCAGTTTTCCCCAGTTAACAAAATTTACAAATGCATTTTTATTGGCCATATTGGGAAAAGCATAGAGAGAATTACATTCTAATGCAGATTTAACTACTGGTGGCTTCAGTATGTGAAGACAGCCTTTGCATGTGATCTGCCTTGAAAGGCGCAATGACACATACCCTGCAATATAATAGAGTATGTTTTACTTGTGAAATGAGAACTTAATCTTATCATCAAGAAGTGCACACCACTCCTCTACTTCATTTTCTGCAGCACTTTCATCACTTTCTACTACATGCTTTCTTGCATGAAAATCATAAACAGGTGGCAAACAACACACATTAAAATTTGAGCAATTCCCTTTCATTGCAGTGACACTGTTACCCAAGAGCAACTTTCTCATGGCACATTTGAACTGGTATGCATTTGGATTGTTGTTCCAACCACATCTGGACCGAATGCAGGGGAAAAAAAGCTCTACGTGGTCTTGTGACAGTTTATATTTTAGCAAATGCTTCAAAGGAGATTCAACACGTAGAATACTTGTCAGAGCTATGTGCCTTACTGATTGCATATTGAAAATTATCCCAAAAGCAAAAGTATTTCTTGCATGGAGCAGCAATGGAACACCAATGATTTTTAAGCTTTTGATATAATTTTCAGTGTGTCTGAAAATACCAACGTGTTGACTGGGTGTTGTGTGATGTCCTTAGGTTAGTTAGGTTTAAGTAGTTCTAAGTTCTAGGGGACTGATGATCATAGATGCTAAGTTCCATAGTGCTCAGAGCCATTTGAATCTTTTTTTTTTATTTAATTTTTTTTTTTTTAAATACCAAGCCAATAAGATTTGTTGTCAAGTCTCAGGGGGCTCTTATACCCTTTACCTAATGGATTTCTGGAGTTCAGAATATCAAAAATCCTATCAATATTATACAAAAATTCTACTGTTGCTTCACTTCCTTTAATATTTGGATCACCAACCCTCCTCAAAAACTCTATACTATCTGCCACACTAGAACTCAAAGTCTGTGGAGCTAATGAAACATTCATTTTTCTATTTACATAACTTATATGTTGTCCTGATAGTTTGTTGACAAATGTCATACCTTCTTCTTGTTGTTGTACCTTGTTCAATTGCTCAATGAAATGCCATCTAACAATGCCAGTTGGAGACTCAATAGCAGATACTTCTGCTAGAACATTTCTGGCAAACTTCATCATATGACATGTCCAACATACAATAAACATTGTAGCTCTTAAAATCACCGTTGGAAAAATTTAAAGTACAGCCAAGTGTACATAAAGTGCTTATATTTACCTTGCAGCCATCACATGTAACACACCAAACCCTAATGCCAGAACTATGCAGCCTCTCTAAAGCGGATTTCATCAGTGTGGCCTGATTATTTTCCTGTACACCGTTGATAAAGAAATATGCAATCGGGCATATAAATTTGCCTTTAATAGAGACAAGCATGAAAACCAGAGCCTCAGATGCCTCTATTACTTCTTTTGACTGAGGCACTTCCCCACTAAACTCTAAAAAACCTGTGTATTGCTTAGTTCCTTGGTCCCAAACTACTTGCTTCCTAAGCGCCACACTGTCTACAATTAGACATGAATCGCTGAACTGGTCCCTTACGATTGGGTTCGAATCAACGTACTTAAAAACATCTTTTAAGAAGCCAGTTTCACAGTCGACACTTGCCACCCATTTGGAAATCAATGATTTATGGGTCAGAGGCATTAATTTTTGCAGGTATTCATATGCTGCTGGTGAATAAAAGTACACAGTCATCGCAAACATTTTCACATTTGTTGTGTATCTATTACCCTTTGACGAGAGAGAGTTGTCCACTAAATTGCACACTAATTCCACTTGTGTTCCTTTCTGATGATTGAGGAAGTTATGTAACTTCTCAGGAAGATGCCCCTTCTCCTTCTATGAACTTATGATGTCATCCATGGGAAACACTTTCTTCTCTCTTCTTCGAAATTTTTCACGGGCACACTTCAGTTTACGTTTTTATTCGTGCACAATGTCTGAGAAAAAATTGCAAGTTTTGGTCGCCTTGTCTTCCATTTCTACTTTCGACTGTATACCACAATCAATTACTTGAGAACCAACTGCACTCTGAAATAAAGAAATAATTTCGTTATATATGATTGAAATAACTCAAGGCTTGATGAAAAAATATTATAAGAAAACTTTGGGGGTGTGAAAACACCCTTGTACTAACGATTTCGACACAATTCGCAGCTTCTGCATTGGATAAATGGGACATGCTTTCCACGGAAGAATTCTCATTGACATCATTCTCCACGCAATCAGTAGCTTCTGCAGAGGGCAAATCAAGCACTGATTCGAGGACAGAACGCTAAAAACAAAAATATGGAACTGTATTACAACATTGCTTAGATCTATGTAGCCCATTTGTGTCCGTACGAAATAAATTCACAAAAGTCAAAACCACACACATAGCAAGGAAATTAATTAGCTACCTCAAATGGAGAAGCATCGTTGTCACTCAAAATCCTAACATGTCGTCGTGACTGTTTATTTGGTGGCATTAAATGTGTCGGAAAGTCAAAAATTGATGGCACTGCTTCGGGTCTGAGACGTTTCTTCCACGTTCCAGGGCTCACTAAGTAATCATCTTGCCGGAAAAGGTTTCCGCAAAGAAAACTGCAAGATGTAGGTTTAAAATCTTTCCGCTTCACGGAAGTAACACGACCTATCGATGTAATCGTTCGATAGCATAGTTTTCCCTAGGCCAGACCCAGCGTATAAATACAAATAATATTCACAAAACAAACCAATTATAAATCGACATAAATGCATATATATATATATATATATACAAATAGTAAAATAATTACAATATATAAAGACACAGAAATGTCATATCTTCGGGTAACAAAATATGGAAAAATCTATAGCACAATAGATGGAAATAGAAGGATATGCATTTCCGGCGTTACAGATCGACATACAAAAACAGGAGATTTTGGTCTGAGGATAGCAAATGAACCAATTCTGGGAGAACGAGCGTACTATGATAACAAAGGAATGGTAAAAGAAAATTTCCAAATGCCACTGAATGGTACAGTAGGATCTAAACGTAAATAATAATTCGTAATATTTCAGCGTCATACGTTTAGATAAAAAATACACATAACGAACGAAAAAGTGCCACCTTTATGATTACAAGATGTACAAACATAACATAATTCAAGAAATTTATGTTATTTAAAGAACTTACAAGGCACACGACTGAGACGTCAGCCGTTGCTGATATTTCCTGAGGCTCTGTGCGCCTGTCGGCCTTGGCTGAAGCGCCGTGTTGGACGCGTACGGCGGGATGAAACTCGGCAGTCTGCGCTTGTCGTTCCGCGCTGCTCTCGAGGGACGACTGATGAATGTAGGCCTAATGGCCGCAGCATTCACGTCAGAAAAAAAAAATCACGTTACCAAAGGAAGACGCTGCAGGGGTGCCAGGAAAAGACGTTACGTATCTGCAAACTCCAATTGCTGCCCAGAATTCGGAGGCAACAGCAATCATTAGAGTTCCATTTGTGGGGGAAATGTAAGCGTCGTTGTCGACAAATACTCTAACTACGTCTCTTCAAAAACTGCTCTGCTTTGGTTTGTACCTAGATAGAGCAGGCATAATTTGTTTCAGAACCTACCGTGGGGCTTGACCGTGTCCGTTTTCAAATTAGAAACTCGGCTGAAGGGATAGCAGAGAGTGTGAGAAAGACTGATTTTAAGGTGGCGTAGGTAAACAGCTTCTTCCAGTGACTAATTACTAGTGTTGTGCTCTCTGCCGTATACAGGGTGGTCCATTGATAGTGACCGGAGCAAATATCTCACGAAATAAGCATCAAACGAAAAAACTACAAAGAACGAAACTCGTCTAGCTTGAAGGGAGAAACTAGATGGCGCTATTGTTGGCCCGCTAGATTGCGCTGCCATAGGTCAATCGGATATCAACTGCGTTTTTTTAAAAATAGGAATCCACATTTTTATTAGAGATTCGTGTAGTACGTAAAGAAATATGAATGTTTTAGTTGGACCACTTTTTTCGCTTTGAGATAGATGGCGCTGTAATAGTCACAAACGTATAAGTACGTGGTATCAAGTAACATTCCGCCAGTGCGGACGGTATTTGCTCCGTGATACATTACCCGTGTTAAATTGGACCGTTTACCAACTGCGGAAAAGGTCGATATCGCGTTGATGTATGGCTATTGTGATAATATGTATGCTGCTCGGTATCCTGGGCGACATGATCCAAGTGCCCGGACCGTTCACCGGATAGTTACGTTATTTAGGGAAACAGGATGTGTTCAGCCACATGTGAAACGTCAACCACAGCCTGCAACAAATGATGATGCCCAAGTAGGTGTTTTAGCTGCTGTCGCGGCTAATCCGCACATCAGTAGCACACAAACTGTGCCAGAATCGTGAGTATCAATGTACCACCCTGTATATACGAACTTGTGAATGATATAGGTCTATAAATGACCCCTCAGGAGTTGTAGGAACGTTTGTCGTCTGTAAGCTTTCAATGTATATGTGAATGATGGTATCATATCTACACAGTCCAGTCACATTAATGAGACCACCATCCAAGTTCGACGTCAATGAGCAATACTCATAGACGTATGCGGAAGCACAAGCAATGAAGGGTGTATAAATCGAATCGGGATGATGCGACAAACGGTGCGATTTACCTGACTCCTTAAAGGGCATGTTCGTTGACGTTCTGGCCATGGGTGGAAGAATTTCCGAAATAGTAACGTTTGTAAGCGGTTCGCGTTCAGCCGTAGTTAAAGTATAAAGTGCTTGGAAAAATCGGCGCCGAGGCAACTGCGCAGCACCACGGGCCACAGATGAGTGGTGAACGACAGCTGCGGAGAAGTGTACGGGCGATTAGACGTGCAACTTTTGAGCAACTGACCGCTCAGATGAACCAAGGGGCAACCAACAGTGTCTCCTCAAAGCGAACGTAGCTGTGTATGGGTCTCTGCAACAGGCGCCTGATTCATGCACCCATCCAGCTGTGTGATTGAATTGAAGAGTTTTTAGCAAACAGAACACAGCATGTTTTTGAAAATGGAGAGACGTCTACAGACCTTAAAGTAGCCTCTGGCGTGCCACAGGGGAGTGTTATGGGACCACTGCTTTTCACAATATATATAAATGACCTAGTAGATAGTGTCGGAAGTTCCATGCGGCTTTTCGTGGATGATGCTGTAATATACAGAGAAGTTGCAGCATTAGAAAATTGTAGCGAAATCCAGGAAGATCTGTCGCGGATAGGCACTTGGTGCAGGGAGTGGCAACTGACCCTTAATATAGACAAATGTAATATATTGCGAATACATAGAAAGAAGAATCCTTTACTTTATGATTATATGATAGCGGAAAAAACACTGGTAGCAGTTACTTCTGTAAAATAGATGGGACTATGCGTGCGGATCGATTTGAAGTGGAATGACCATACAAAATTAATTGTTGGTAAAGGTGTGTGCCAGTTTGAGATTCATTGGGAGAGTCCTCAGAAAATTGTGTCCATCAACAAAGGAGGTCTCTTACAAAACACTCGTTCGACCTATACTTGAGTACTGCTCATCAGTGTGGGATCTGTACCAGGTCGGGTTGACGGAGGAGACAGAGAAGATCCAAAGAAGAGCGGCGCGTTTCGTCACAGGGTTATTTGGTAAGCGTGATAGCGTTACGGAGTTGTTTAGCAAACTCAAGTGGCAGACTCTGCAACAGAGGCGCTCTGCATCGCGTTGTAGCTTGCTGTCCAGGTTTCGAGAGGGTGCGTTTCTGGATGAGGTATCGAATATATTGCTTGCCCCTGCTTATACCTCCCGAGGAGATCACGAATGTAAAATTAGAGAGATTCGAGAACGCACGGCGGCTTTCCGGCAGTCGTTCTTCCAGCGAACCATACGCGACTGGAACAGGAAAGGGAGGTAATGACAGTGGCACGTAAAGTGCCCTCCGCCACACACCATTTGGTGGCTTGCGGAGTATAAATGTAGATGTAGATGTAGATCCTGACTGCTGTTCATCGGTTTTATGCTCCACTACACAGAGAGGCATGGAACGTCTGACAGCTAATACGCTACAACAATTGTGGAAAGAATCCAGGGCGAAGGAGGGAGCATAATGTGGGGAACGTTTTATGGTGTGCCCTGTGCGATCTGGTGATTCTGAAATGCACAGTGGATCAACATAAGACTACGTCTACACTTGTGGACCCTTCATGCAGTTTGATTTTCCTCGGCAAGACGGCATCTATAGGCAGGACAATGCAACGTGTCAAGAAGCTCGCTGTGTACGTTTATGGTTCGAAGAGCACTAGGATGAGCTTACCGTACTCCCTTGGCCACCAGGCTCTCCAGGTTTAACGCAGTCGAGAATCTGTGGGACCACCTCGATCGGGCTATACGTGCCATGGATCTTCAGCCGAGGAACTTAGCGCAGCTAGCCAAGGCACTGGAGTCGGCAGGACTCCACATCCCAGTCGGAACCTTCCAGAATCACACTGATTCTCTTCCTGCACCTCTTGCAGCGATCCACACTGTAAAAGGTGGTTATTCATGCTTTTGACAGGTGGTCACATTAATATAAGGGGACCATGTACAATACCTGGGAAAAAAGTTGATGCATATGAAGAGGAGGAGGAAGCGAAACGAAACTTCGCGCGTTGAGACGGTATGTGAAATTATTTCAGTAGTTCTGCCTGAGATTTATGTTGCTTCAGTGCTGTTATCACTAAATACTATTAAATAACATTTCACATCTACATATTCACTCCTGATGTAAATTTTTGTAATTGGAAATTCATAATCCAATTAATAATTTTCAATAATTCATTACATGATACAGTTTAAAGATGGCTGCCAGAACACAGCACTAGAATCAATACAGCGTTCTTTCATCTCAGAATTTTGAGTATAAGGCACGGTTAATAACTTTTTTTAAAATTCACAGCAAATTTCAAAATGAATTGAATGTAAATTAGCTCCATCAGAGCTTGGCGACCATAATAACCTAGACACAAATGTGTTTCAGAGAGTATAGCGTCCCCAGTGAAATAATAAGAAAAGACTTAAAAAACAGTATTTATAAAGAAGAGACATTTAAAAATTTAATAATATACATTTTTCTCGTGTGTCCGCATTATAATAATTTCTCTGTGTAAGTTTTGAGGGCAAAGAAATATAACAAAATAATCTAAAGAGACGACAAGATACGCTCTTTTGTTAATTTTTAGTCGTCTTCACTTCTTCTCTTGTCTTGGTTGCGTATAGACGGACATCTTGCGAGTGCTGGCAAATGTAAGCATATTTGTACTAATTAAGCAGGTAATATATTGACTTAATATTATTGTTCACTTTTAATTTGTAAGAGGTGATCCCTATTCCATGCCCGCTTTCCTTTAATTAACCTGCATTAGAGTAGTTTACAGTGCAACAATGGCAGCGCCTGATGCAGCCAACGACGCCATTACGTGGCGATATTATAAAAATTAGCGGAAGCGAAAAACTCGCCCGCTTTTAACATAATATACATTTTTCTCCACAGCCGCCCGACGCTGCAGAAAATACATAGCTTTAAGATTCTTATTTTCAGTACAATAGCCGAGAGCCAGAACCAGGACTCCGACTACAATGCAACGGTTAATGGAGGAAGGAAAAAATACTCTTCCGCGTGAGTGGGCCGCAATTGTAATTAATAACTAAAGATTTTTTACTTTGAAGTTAAATGACTAGCCGAGGAAATATATATGAAATGTTTATTCCATTGTTCAACTTATATGTTCATGTTTTAAGATTCAGCGAGTCTAACGCTCATTAACGTAAGAAATAATATTCACTGAAGATCAATATTGTTAAAAAAGAGAACTTCACAAAAGCATTTAATTCTAAATCAAAATTGAATGAAATATCATTTTGATTAAGGCCCACCACGTAAGTTGGCAACAATCAACATTACCAATCAATTTCTGTAGTAAATAATAAATTAAATTACGACGGCCGACGGACGAGAGAAGAGTTTAGAAAGGTAAGATACAGTCATTTTTTTCCTCCACCTGCGAGATAAGCTGATCAATGGATCTAATGGATTCACAGTATCAAGACGACACTGAAGATAGGAAGTTGTATAATAAGGCAATGTTTTGTAATAGAAGGCGGATTTTGTGATGGAGCCCCTGCACTCATCCGTTACTTCGGAACTGATAGTCAATCACCTTAATTGTTCAACAATAATCCATTAATACGCACAGGATTCAAGTAATAACGGAAGGTGATAACACTATCGTTACTTGTCGAAATAAGTACGAAGGACGTTCAAAAAGTTTTCCACAGTCGTCTCTATTTTTTTTTATTTTTTGCAGGAGAAGAATGAAATTTTTTGTGATCATACTGGAAACATTTAGCTATTCATTGAGCCTACTCAATGTAGCCTCCATCAGCTGTGATGCATCTGGCTCAACGTTCTTTCCGTGAAGTAAATGCACTTTGGTACAACTCTAGGGATTCACTTTTACACCATCGCTTAACACAGGAAATAAAGTCTTTCTCACTATCAAATGTTTTACCGCGCAGTTGGGCCTTCAGACGACTAAAGAGTGAAAAATCAGACGGAGCCAAGTCCGGACTGTAAGGAGGATGGGGAATAATTTTCCAATCCATTCTCCTGATTTTCTCCCGCTTCATAAGGGCTGTATGGGGTTTGGCATTGTCGTGGTGTAGTCTGATGAGCTGACCTTGAAGCTGTGGTTTGTGGATCTTGAAGGCACGTCGCAGTTTGTCCAATGACAAATAATAACGGTTCCGGTTAATTGTGGAGCCAGGTTCCAAAAGTCAATGAAAATGACACCACACTAATCCCAGAAGAAGGAGGCCATCACCTTTCGGCCTGCTGTTCGTGAAAGTCTTGGTTCCTTCTCCAAGAGGAAGCTGGATGACACCACTCCATGGAATGGATTTCTAGTGACTGTACCAGTGATACTCACAACCTAATGATAAACGATTCATTTCAGTAATCTCACGTGTCGTCACACATCTGTCATTTTGAATGGTTTGATTAATAGTCTCCTTATTCACATCACTCACTGCCGTCGATGGTCTAAAGCATCGTCATTGTCCAGTAGAGAGAAATCACCTTCTTTAAACCTCTGCAACCACCACTGGATACTGCTGCGATCCACTGTGTCCTACCCATAAACAGGGAGCAACTCCCTGTGAATCGATGTGGCAGAGTCATCGCCTGTGTTGAAGGGGAACTCCATCACCAACCGTTGTCGCAACCAGACATCTACTTCACGGTAGCTGTAAATAAAAGAAAGTACTTTTAGACACCAACTTATAGCTAAATGTTCCAAGTACGTAGACAAAAAATTTCATTCTCCTCCTGCAAAAAATAAAAACATTAGAGACGACTGAGCAAAACTTTTTGAACGCCCTTTGTATAATGAGTGATGACGCGAATCTTTTGTCTACATAACAACTTGATAACTTCTGCGAAGACTAAAAATTACGATCTGGTCATGCACAAACCCAAGCACATGGTGGGTACAACGTACAGCGTGCAGCAGCCAATGACACGGAGCAATAACTTTCGTAATTCAGTATAAAATTTTTGACCATACTTGCTGCATTTGAATGATATTAACATACGTATCAAACATTTATGAGACCGGCTGGTCATATGAAATACGATAATTGTCACACAAGAAACTTTAAGCGATTTCATGCAATTTATTGCGACTTAAAAGCACACACTGAATTTACGTAAAGTCGCGAGCGTTTGGTCACACGTGGCGAACGTGACAAGACTTGACAATAATCGGTTGCTCAGGCCTGTTTTACGTGTAACCTTCAGTAACACGTGATTTGACGTGACGGAGTTTTCTTGAAATTTTGTTGCTTAGACAAGTAACTGTACAGTGAGGCAACTTAAAGTGCTTGTAACAGATTTTGCTGAAGAACAGGGACGCAAACTTGTAAAACAGTGACAGAAAACTACTCTCAAATGTTGCGAAAAATTTTATTGGAGTGTAACGGCAAGGCGGGAAAGAGAACATCGAAACTGGAAATTAAACCGTTGTAATGAAGTGGTAAGAGAATTAAAAATGGAGCCGAAAAGTGATACAATAGTTGGTAACAATGTACGTACACGTGAACATGAAAGATCCACCTGATTACCAGCAGATGACACCTGTAGTGAAATGTATAGCTGCGAGTGGGGTCCATGACCTAGGATTTGAAGACAGTTTTTTTTTCTTTTTTCATAAATAAAGTCAAAACCAGTCACTCCACGTTCGTGAATGTGACAAAGGTACGTGAACTCACTGGCGATACAACGGAGTACTAGATCAGAGTGTAGTAGAGGTGCAACAACCTTTCGAGGCTGAAATAATGCAAGTGTTATGGGACATGAGTGACCATACGAGCATCGTGACAGGGAATATAGATACGTTAAATAGTAATACGGGTGTTCTCCATACTCAGCTCACAACTCCAATTGAACAAAATAGCAAGAAAATTGAGGCTAATGTTGCTCATAAGATGAAGGGACTGAAAGCTAATTTTACCAATGCAATGAATTAATTAAAAAACGATAGTAAGAAATTGGAAGACAAATTGGAAGTTAAGGTATCTATTTTAACACAACAAAGCAATAGAACGACAAAGCTTGATAAATCTATAAATTCTATGAAAAAGGAAATATCAGTTGTTACTGGTATCTACGGCTTATGTATGCATAAAATTATTGTCTTTGTCAAATAACTGACTATATCCTGCAGAGATTTTGTAAGAAAGGAAATCCGAATGTTTAATAGAAAAGCTGCTAGGGTTCCCTCCATGTACTGCAAGTACCGTTGACGAAAGGAAAGAGGTGCTTCAGACTAAGAGGAGTAATCAAGCAGAAGTCAGGAACCATAGACATGATTAAAAGTTAAGAGGAGAAAATTTAATATTGGGAATTTAGTTTTGGTTAATACGCAAGAAAAATTGAGTTCAACTATCAGATAAGCAAGTTCCAGTGCTTGTTGTAATAGCCCATTTGTAGTTATAAACTGTCCCAATACCACTGCATATTACTAATAGTTTCCTACACAAAGAAAACTGCTGGGACTATGGAACATTACAGGCCTAATAAAATATGAACCAAGAACTGTAATAATCAGAATTAAAAGAATAATCTGAATAAAAGAGTTGTAACTTACAATTCGAACTTTTTTTTTTCAACGCAACTTTTATTGACGTGAGTCTACATGGAAATGACTGAATAACAACGAAAAGTCACAATCACAAAGCCAGTAAGAATTTCCTACTAGAGGCAACGAAAGATAACTTCTAAGTTTCCCACAAGAGTCTGTTGTAACACACATACACTTAATTTCAAGTCCTTTTCCTATGTCGAAGACGTAGTCTTCCGCGGAGACGTCTGTTGAGGTCGGTATTCGGCGTGAACTGACGTCCAGTGCTGGTTGTAGCCTTTAAGTAGTATTGGTCAGCCAATCAGAAGTTGGCGTAGTAATACTTCCAGCAGGCCATCTCGAACTCCCTCTGCAGGAAGTAGTATGTGTAATGTCTGTTTCCAAAACAGCCGATGTTTACCATTGCTTACGCCTTTGGGCATAGGAAACCTCGGTCCTGTGTCGTGTTAGATGTGTTGCCGACCCGCAGGGAATACCTTGGCGATGGCGTAACAGAAGATACATAAATTAACAAGTTATATTAATGTAGCAATATATGAAAAAAATATTTAAAATATTTCAGATGCTACATTAGTATCTATACATAAAATTATTGACTTTGTCAAGTTTCTGAAATACCTCTTGTAGCTTTCAGTCACTGATAAAGTGGTGTATATGATTCTACAAAGACGGCATCATCTGGTTATAAAACTGCGTGCCCGACCGAGACTCGAACTCGGGACCTTTGCCTTTCGCGGGCAAGTGCTCTACCATCTGAGCTACCGAAGCACGACTCACGCCCGGTACTCACAGCATTACTTCTGCCAGTATCTCGTCTCCTACCTTCCAAACTTTACAGAAGCTCTCCTGCGAAACTTGCAGAACTAGCACTCCTGAAAGAAAGGATATACCGGAGACATGGCTTAGCCACAGCCTGGGGCTCAGATGGTAGAGCACTTGCCCGCGAAAGGCAAAGGTCCCGAGTTCGAGTCTCGGTCGGGCACACAGTTTTAATCTGCCAGGAAGTTTCATATCAGCGACTACTCCGCTGCAGAGTGAAAATCTCATTCTGGCATTTCATAGATGTTGGCCACTGATGAATCGTGTATATGCTTGGAGTTAACCCCCTCAGCAAGGCCTGAAGATGGTACACTGAAGCACTAGAACTGGTAGCCAAAAAATAAATAACATCGGAAGGACGGCTGAAGGTGTTCCATTTTATTACATAATTGAACTGCCGAAGTCCCTCAGATCTCCATTCAGAAGGATGGTCATACAAAAACTTCCAACGTATTCGTCAAACTGGGAATTCCCTTGCCCACAGGTGTTATGAATCTTCCCCGACAACCAGAAATCTACATTCACATTGCAAGATACTTTCAAGAGATGGACATTCGTCTCTAAATTCCCAGATGAGAGGACACCGAACCACAGTAATCACAATGCTCGGTAGTCTTAACAAGTGCACACCAACAACTGATACCAGAAGATGAAAAGTCTGTAGTCATTTTATAACTGGTTATTTCTATACAGTGTTAATCTCTGTCCTGTGTAATTTTTCCCAATGATGAACCCCATAAAACTTACTCCAGTGAAATACAATATCCAGATATTAAAATTCTCAGCAAACGAATTAGAAAGTTTATGCGACTTTGTTATTTGTAGCGATACTCTATAATTAAAAAATAGTGAGGTGTATCGAAAATTCACTTTTAACATGAAAAAGAAAGTGTTATTGTAAATATACACTCCTGGAAATTGAAATAAGAACACCGTGAATTCATTGTCCCAGGAAGGGGAAACTTTATTGACACATTCCTGGGGTCAGATACATCACATGATCACACTGACAGAACCACAGGCACATAGACACAGCAACAGAGAATGCACAATGTCGGCACTAGTACAGTGTATATCCACCTTTCGCAGCAATGCAGGCTGCTATTCTCCCATGGAGACGATCGTAGAGATGCTGGATGTAGTCCTGTGGAACGGCTTGCCATGCCATTTCCACCTGGCGCCTCAGTTGGACCAGCGTTCGTGCTGGACGTGCAGACCGCGTGAGACGACGCTTCATCCAGTCCCAAACATGCTCAATGGGGGACAGATCCGGAGATCTTGCTGGCGAGGGTAGTTGACGTACACCTTCTAGAGCACGTTGGGTGGCACGGGATACATGCGGACGTGCATTGTCCTGTTGGAACAGCACGTTCCCTTGCCGGTATAGGAATGGTAGAACGATGCGTTCGATGACGGTTTGGATGTACCGTGCACTATTCAGTGTCCCCTCGACGATCACCAGTGGTGTACGGCCAGTGTAGGAGATCGCTCCCCACACCATGATGCCGGGTGTTGGCCCTGTGTGCCTCGGTCGTATGCAGTCCTGATTGTGGCGCTCACCTGCACGGCGCCAAACACGCATACGACCATCATTGGCACCAAGGCAGAAGCGACTCTCATCGCTGAAGACGACACGTCTCCATTCGTCCCTCCATTCACGCCTGTCGCGACACCACTGGAGGCGGGCTGCACGATCTTGGGGCGTGAGCGGAAGACGGCCTAACGGTGTGCGGGACCGTAGCCCAGCTTCATGGAGACGGTTGCGAATGGTCCTCGCCGATACCCCAGGAGCAACAGTGTCCCTAATTTGCTGGGAAGTGGCGGTGCGGTCCCCTACGGCACTGCGTAGGATCCTACGGTCTTGGCGTGCATCCGTGCGTCGCTGCGGTCCGGTCCCAGGTCGACGGGCACGTGCACCTTCCGCCGACCACTGGCGACAACATCGATGTACTGTGGAGACCTCACGCCCCACGTGTTGAGCAATTCGGCGGTACGTCCACCCGGCCTCCCGCATGCCCACTATACGCCCTCGCTCAAAGTCCGTCAACTGCACATACGGTTCACGTCCACGCTGTCGCGGCATGCTACCAGTGTTAAAGACTGCGATGGAGCTCCGTATGCCACGGCAAACTGGCTGACACTGACGGCGGCGGTGCACAAATGCTGCGCAGCTAGCGCCATTCGACGGCCAACACCGCGGTTCCTGGTGTGTCCGCTGTGCCGTGCGCGTGATCATTGCTTGTACAGCCCTCCCGCAGTGTCCGGAGCAAGTATGGTGGGTCTGACACACCGGTGTCAATGTGTTCTTTTTTCCATTTCCAGGAGTGTATTAATAATAACTGGCTAAATATCTGGGCAGCTAGAGACCAAATAAAAATGATAAATAAAAAATTCTACCCTGACCATGAAGCGGTTGTGCACCTGCCACCAGAGAGCCATTGCCTACTGCCGTGGAACTGTTTACATGTTGGATATTGATTCTGGCTTGCCTTGCTTGTGGTTTCTCTCGAAGAGTTACGCTTAGGCTATCAGAATCAGTCAACAATTATCGATGTTTAAGTTGTATTTTGTGAGTTAGAATGGATTTGTGAACTGCGTTGGCTACCCAAAAACATGCTCTCTTAAAAAAATAGTTATACAGTGTTCAGTCACTTTAATGTGACCACCGTGTACATTCGTCCTCAACGTGCAATAACCACTCACAGACGGCAGTGGCAGCACTAGCAGTGGGGAGTATATAATATGTCTCAGAGGTGGGAGGAGGGTGGGGGGGGACGGGGGGACGCGGAAGAACAGTACAGTCGTTGTTGTAATGCGGAAACAGAACAACTTGCCTGACGTCCACAAGGGCAGGATCACTGACTTTCGGGCCAAAGGTGAGAGCATTTCCGAAACTGCGAAGATTGTAAATTGTTGGCGTGCCGACATTGACAAAGTATACCGTACGTGCAAAATGGCGCTATCCGAAACCGGCGCCGAAGCAATAGTGGTGTGCCATGAGTCATAGATAACAGGGGTGTTCGAGATGTATACGGGCTAACAGACATGCAACTGCTGAGCAATTGACCGTCCAAATGAACCAGTGCGCAACCGACAGTGTCTTCTCAGCAACAGTTCAGCGATTGTTGCTGCATATAGGCCTCTGCAGCAGGAGTCTGGTTCGTGCACCCATGCTAACTGCTTATCATCGGCGACTAAACCAAATGGACGACCAGTGAGTGACTACAGGTGACCTTTTCAGATCAATCGCGTTTTATGCTTCATCAGATAGAGGCCATTGACAAGAGTGGCGTGAAACGTCTGGAACGAAACATTGCAACAATCATCAGAAGGGTCTAGGCTGGAGGAGGGAGTGTTATGGACTGGGAAATATTTTCATGGTATTCCCTAGGTGATCTCGTCATTTGGGAAGGCACAGTGGATCAATACATGTATGCATCAATCCATGGGACCGGGTGAACCACAACATGCAATCTGATTTTCCTTGGCACGATGTCATCTATCAGCAGAACGATGTGACGTATCACATGGCTAGCAGTGTACGTGTGTGGTTCGAAGAGCATCAGGATAAGTTTTCCGTACTGCCCTGGACACCAGAGTCCCCAGATTTCAGCCCAATCGAGAATCTGTGGGACCAACTCCATCGGGAAGATGGCACTATGGACTCTCAACCGGTCAGCCCACGGCAGGAATCGGCGTGGCTCCCCATCCCTGTCTGTACCTTCCAGAACATCATTGACTCTCTTCCTAGACGTCTATCAGTGGTCCGCGTTGCAGGACGTGATTATTCAGTCTTTTCACATGTGGTCACATTAATGTGACTGGACGTTATATCTGAGTCATTAACAGGGGTTTCGGATATAATTTAGTTTGCTTCTATCGGAAATATATGTTAAACTGATGGTGAAGATGTCGGCCGACCGCAAAACAGTAACTAGAAAAGAACTGCATTTTTGCCTTCCTTTCTGTCTATTTACGTCGTACTTCATCTCTCTTTTCTAACAGTAACTCTCTACTTGGTAGACTGATAGAGAGCGATGCTTCAACCAGAAGGTTGATATTATCATTACAGAGCTTGAAAAGGCATTCTGCTATGTATGTGCCATGGATGCATGTTTAATGACGAAATTTCGAAAAACCAGCTTTCTCATTACATTGTAATAGATCTGTATTTAACGACGAAATTTTGAGAAACCAGCTTTCTCGTTACATTGTAGCAGGTCTTTATTTTATTGTGAAATATGTAATAAGAAAACAACAGTTGTCTACAGGCAAATAAATATAATATAGATGTTCTCCAACACGCACAATATACTACAGAAAGCTTGAGAATCACTTTAAGAATCTCATACGTCACCGTGTGAGCTGGTAACTGAAGTGTTCATAAATTAACCAGCTGAATCATAAGCTCACATTTCTTTTGCAACCAGTAAGTCTAGCGTCGGAGAAAACAGTAAAAGATAATATACATATATATGGTTCACAAAATTAAAATGAAGAGATAATTTAAAAAAAGTTTAACAGGAATATTTATCCCGTTAACTTAACCATCACCTCTTAAATGGATATCGCTTTGCAGCACTTCATTAATTAAACCCTTTTGGCATATCTAGCTTCATTTTCATCACAGAGCCTGATAACCATAACTTAATAAACGTTGAGATAACTCTCATACAATACTTGACGTTGCTTTAAGGGTATCACTTTGGCAATAAATTTCTCAAGATATTTCTTCTCGGTGGGAAGCTTCGAAGGCAGGGCAGGCTGTAATTAATAACCTTCCTCGGAACAGCTCGTAAAGCTCTAAATTCGCTTCTGTTCTTCCGAAATGGCTCCCCTGACATGCAAGTAATAGCTGTTCTCCTGCTTGAGTGGAAAATTAGTTTTATCCGACATTTTATACAACGGCGTCTTCTTTAGATAGGTTAAGGGCGGCGATGAGCTCTCTTGGCTTTGCATACTGGAAGCCTAGACGCCCCTGTCACGTTGACAGACTTTCGAAATACTAGCGCCTTTCTAAATGGCGAACGAATTCATTTTGTTTCTAAAAGGCGAGTTTTGAGTGATTTGCAACTAAGGTTGCTGAAATTCGAGATCACTCTTACAGTATATTTCAAATTTGTAATTTTGCTGTTTCTAGTCCATGATTCTGTCATTCAAGCTATATCAATCCACTTTCCTTCAGTAAGTTTCAATTGTTTATTCACAGTGTTTAACTGACCGTAACCAAGATTTCATTTGGATCGGTCCATCTTGGTAGTGTAGAGTAAAAGACACTATTTTCCCTAGAATCGGGCATGTGTTCAAGATATAGTTGCAGATTCATCTTCAAAATAAAAAATTATGCTGTTACGGACTGTTCGCCGCCTGCACATCAAAACTGTGTGCCGAACCATACAATCCGCTGGCGAGCGAGAATTTATCCTGGAAACGAGCCTCCAGGCTGGAGGTAAGCCACGTTTCCGCAATATCCTTTCGTCCAGGGCTGTTAGTCCCGCAAGGAATGCGGGAGAAATTCTGTGAGGTCTGGAAGGTGGGGAATGAGGTACAGGCGGAATTAAACCTGTCATCGTGGATTCTGAGTCGTGGATGAACAGCTCCGTCGTTAGAGAACTCGTCCGCGAAACAAAAACGTCCGAGTTTCTAGTCCCTGTCGGTTTCACACTCTTAATCTGCGGTGAAGTTTTACACGGCACACACTTCACCGCAGAGCGAATATTCGTTCTGGGCCTACGTAGTTGCCTATTGACACTTGTCGTTGGGTGTCACTATTGACCAGTGTCTAAATTAGCTTTGTTTTGGAGGGTACAGTTTTTTAACAGAATGATGCACCTGTGTTAGTATTCGAGACTGCATGTGACGCTGGTGGTAAGTAGTCTTATTCTGGACAACCGACAGACTGATTGGCTGCTGACTGATAAAAAGACTCTTGTAACTGCAGGCTGGTTAGCTTCTAGGTACAGCCTGCGTTGAACCGAGTTCCTCAGAACTAGAAAAACATCCACAGGTAGTCTCAATGGCTTAATGTCTTCCTTTCCTTTCCTTTATCTGATTCATTCTCTACATACGAATGAGCTGATAACTGCTCTCCAACTACATCTACATAGATGTTGTAAGCTAACCGGGGACCCAGAAACGACGGAGAGGCTCCGATCCCGCCGTAGCCGCAGTGGTCCACAACCCGACGACGACTGCCGCAGCTCACTTCACCCCTCCGCCGCTCAACACCGAACCCAGGGTTATTGTGCGGTTCGCCCTCCCCCGGGGAACGTCTCACACCAGACGAGTGTAATCCCTATGTTTGCGTGGTAGAGTAATGGTGGTGTACGCGTACGAGGAGAACTTGTTTGCGCAGCAATCGCTGACATAGCGTAGCTGAGGCGGAATAAGGGGAACCAGCCCGCTTTCACCCAGGCAGATGGAAAACCGCCTAAAAACCATCCACAGACTGGCCGGCTCTCCGGACCTCGCCACAAGTCCGCCGGGCGGATTCGCGCCGGGGACCAGGCGCTCCTTCCCGCTATGGAAAGCCGTGCGTTAGACCGCTCGGCTAACCGGGCGGGCTTCTACATAGGAACTCAGCAAGCCACCATACGCTGCTTGGCAGAGGCTACCCTGTACCGCTATTTCCTTTCCCGTTCCACTCGCAATTAGAACGAGGGAAAAAACGACTGTGTCTGTGCATTTGTATGAGCCCTAATTTCCCGTATCTTGCCTTCGTGATCCTTACGCGCAATG
Source organism: Schistocerca americana (assembly GCF_021461395.2). Classification (NCBI taxonomy): domain Eukaryota; kingdom Metazoa; phylum Arthropoda; class Insecta; order Orthoptera; family Acrididae; genus Schistocerca; species Schistocerca americana. The sequence goes on along the minus strand of NC_060124.1, from coordinate 436,075,930 downwards.
TTATTGGCGGCAGTAGAATCATTTCGCAGTCAGCTTCAAATGCCGATTCTCTGAATTTCTCCAATAGTGTTTCTCGAAAAAAACGGCGTATTACCTTCAGGCCAAAATAACTGGTTTCACAGACTGTCTGTCTCCATAAACCAGTTATGTTGGCCGCTGATGCATAGTGTATGTGGATCGTGATAACCCCTTCAGCATCAACTAAGGCCTGAAGATCGCGCACTAAACGCCGAAACTGGTACCTACCCAATAAATAAGATGGTACAGACGGCTGTAAGCGTTTCATTTTCTTACAAATATTTCCGGTGTTCTTGTAATTTCTTCTGTGTGTCCGACTCTCCCGGCATGAATTTTCAGCCTTTTCTCCTATTTCGTAGTTTACAGTTGCTTTATCCCAGATTGCTTCGTACTCTTAATATGCCCTTAAAATTTTAGTCTTCGTTTTTTAATGTACGCGTAAATTTTGGAATACTTTTGAACTTTCTTATTTGATATTGACTCTAGGGCCACCGTGGTCTAGGGCTAGCGTCACTGATTGGTAATCAAAACGTACTTGCACCCGCGTTTGATTACATTCACTGTTCAAATACTGAATAAAAATCTGCCGCAGTGGCGACCTAATAGTTTGGGTAGACGGTTTCACCCTAGTACTCACAACGACCTTGTCAAAGAGGACACAGGAGTGGACGGGAGTTCGAGGCAACTTTTTGAATTTGTGGTTAGAAAGAGGCCCTAAAAGGTGGAGGAATCAGTAATAGTCAGCCGCATGAGGACTCAAAAGACTATGGAAACCCTTGCATTAAAGTCACACTTGAGTATCTGACAGTTAGTTGAAGAACTAAAATCTACTTTTGGAAAAATCATTATTATTATAATTATTACACAGGTGAAGTGCAGTTCAAAATGCTTTCCAAATAGACGTACCAATGAAAATTGATGGAATGAGGAACTGTCATCCGGGACAGTCTTGTCATAGCAACGCGCGTCCACATACTATGTTGTTGGCGGCAGTAGAATCATTTGGCAGTCAGCTTCAAATGCTGATTCTCTGAATTTCTTCAATAGCGTTTCTCGAAAAGAATGACGTCTTCCCTTCAGGCCAACATAATAGGTTTATACAGAATATCATCGATACAGCAAATACATTGTGAACTATTTGACCATCCAATGGCTTGGCGGGTAATAGTTTGAAGATGACGAGGAACAGAAACATGGAAATCACTCTTGACATTGTTGCACCCATCTTTTCAAGTCGGCACTTTTTTCTTTTTCCTCGTCCTTAACTCTTCATGACATATATTTCTTCCGTGACCCCACTGCTGAACATAGAGTTTTGACCTGAAATAGTTTGTTATGGAAGACTTGGACCTAAAGTGCACTGTTGTGTGGAAGTGCTAGTCTGTAAATATGCACCATGTGATCGAAAAAAATTTGAATTACAATTTAAGTGCTGTAAATTCTGTTTATACGTCTGATATATGGATTTCCCATTCAGGTAGCTTTGACAACCCTTAACAAATACATAATAAAATTCATGTTGCTAATAGAACGAGATTTACGATTCCCATCATTTCACCAACTGTATGATAAATATTCTCATCCGATGTGTTATATATTTCCTTGATTCATATCTACGCAGAATACTGTAAGTCATCAGAAATTTAATTTTCGATACTAGTTGCACGTTCTGTAAACAAAAAATCGTAGAGAGATACTAAATCAAATTGTACAGTTCTCCTCTTAACTGATTGGGATCTGACAAACCCGGCATTGACTGGTATTCATTTTGCTAATTTCTTTTAGAAACACAGCAAAAAAGAACTGCGTTTTTAGCGTAACCAAAATATAGAAAAAGTTTCATTTCCATGTATTCGTGAAAACATCTTTGAAACTATGCAGTAAACACGGTGTGAGATGACCCTGGACCTTTTCTGTACGCTGGACGCAGCTGCATCGCGTGTCTACAAGACGATTTTGCAAATGTCTCTCAGGCAGCCCCTCTCTAAAGCTCTGTAGACGGCTATTGTTTCCGCCTACAGCAGTTCACGCTTTGCAGTTGAAAGCTGTCAAACACACTGCCAGGTATCAGGGATTCCTTTAAACTAACTCTACTAGGAGCGTCTTAGCAGTAAAGAATAAATGTAACAAAAATCCGTGCAGGATGCGGTATTTTTTCACATATCTCAATGTTTACGACGTCACACAACTCTTGAACTATGTGTCGTACAATGATACATTTGTGTAGGTACATTTTGCAGCATATGTCAACACTGTCTGGGACATATGTTGCGAATAGAGATTGTAGCAAAGAAGTAAACGACGTGTATGAAGCGACGGTTCTTCACGTAACTCGGTGTTTATGACGTCATATCTCCTGAACTATGGCAGATAGTTTGTTCTTACCCCCATAGCGAGTGTTGCCTGACAGTAACTGATATGTGTACCACCAAGTTTGGTTGAAATTAGTCCTGTGGTTTGGGAGAACATGTGGAACACACACACAACAAACACACATACACACACACGTATTTCGTTATTACGAAAACAGAGTGTGACGTTTGAGAAGGGTATGCTGTTTCTTGGAGGGAACAACATGGGAATCGATAAATTACTAAAATGATTTCTCATTATCTTTATCACTTATCGATATTGCATTTCTAAGTTTTTTCTTGACATTTTCGCCTTTGGAGTATACGGTGACTCTTTCCTTTAGTTATCGGTCAATACGTTCCCCCCTTATTCACAAATAATACAAATATAAATTATTCACAATGAAGTTTTGGGCTCTGTGAATCCATCTTCTAGTGCTTTCGTTTCAACCATCTGCACACTTCTTCTTACACAGTTACTGGTGTGAACGTGACAATGTACCGCGTTTAAAATAGAAATTCTGTTATTATTGATAAATCACAAAACGATTATTAATCACAACACTTAAATTTTGGATACTACAGAATCTGATTTTCTGTAATATATCTTCAAGAACGCAGAAATCACGCCCCTGTTCAACCCACCACATTTGCGATCCTACCGCCAGGACTTAAAATACCAACAACAGTTGACGATGTAGAACAAACATGTCAAAACTTAAATACATCGTTTAATCACGGTACCATTATATAGTACCATCTCAAGGGATGTCCCAGAGTCTAACACAGAACCCTGGTCATCCTTTCAACAGGCTATTACCCTTTCTCATGCGTAATCAGGTACTCTACACATTCTAGTAGTAGTAGTAGTAGTAGTAGTAGTAGTAGTAGTTTTATTCATCAGTAGATCCCTTTTTACAAGGATATAGGACATGCCAAAGTATTTACAGGTTTAGACCAATTTAATTCGTATACACATATATTAACAGACTTCTAGTTAGACGTAATCATTAGATTTACTCATGGTATAAAATACTTTTTTACCAATAACTTATTAAATAATGTAATGCCACACTGTTCACTCATATCTCACTATCAGGCACTGCACACACTACACATACATTGTTTCATAACACTTCACTCACCACCCACCCACACACACACACACACACACACACACACATACACACACACACACACACACACACACACACACACACAGAATGGTGATCTCTGGGCCATTTACTGTACCGCAACGTCCCATTTGCTATCCTGAAAAACTGAATCAGCATCCCTCCATAATGAGTGAGATGTTGAGCTCAGAAAGAGGAAGAGGTGTTAGTATAGCGCTACGCGTAGCTTGGGGGTAAGTACTGCTAGAAATGAAAAAAGAAGGAAAAAACATAAAGTGGAGGTGTTGTGTGGAATGTTGGATGTTTCATGATCATTGTTATTATTATTTTTTTGTACAACATTTTCTTATCAAACCCCTACTCTATTTTATCTAAGTAGTCCTTCAATGTATAAAATGTATTGCATAACAGGAACTTTTTAGCTGCCGTTTTAAATAAGTGTACTTTTGCAATTTCTTTAACCTCTTTTGGTAATTTATTGTACATTTTTATTCCTTGGTATAAAATGCTGTTTTGAGTTTTTTGTTTATTTTTTCATGGTAAATATAAGTTGAGTCTATCTCTTGTTGCATCGCCATGTACAGAGCTGTTTGTGCAGTTATTACCAATGTTATTTTTTATGTGTACAACTCACTGGTAAATGTATTCACAGGAAGAAGTTAAAGTCCCCAGTGTTTTGAACAGATCTTCACAGTGAGCTCGACTACTATTTTTGGTTATTACTCTTATGGCTCTTTTCTGGAGTTTGAAAATTGTGTTCATATTTTGTGCATTTGTTCCCCAAAAAAGAATGCCATAGCTAAGAATTGAATGAACATATGAACAGTATGTAACTAAAAGACACTGCAAGGTTACACACACATGATAGGATTCTAAGAGCATAACATGCTGATGACGTTCTGTTTGCAAGTACCTTTGTGGGTTCACACCACATCAGCTGAGAAGCACTATTCATTCCTAGAAATTTTACATTTGTTCCACAGGTGACTTCTAAATTTAATTTAACATTGTCATTTTCCCTCTTCAAACTGAAATTCATCGCATTAGTTTTCTTTATGTCCAGTGTCACTTTATTGCTTGTTGTCCAGTCCTATACTTCCTTGATAGTTTCATTTGCTTTCTCTGCTAAGAGTTCTCTTGTTCTCTCAGTGACTATAATATTGCTGTCATTAGTGAAGAGAATTTTTTCACCATGAGTAACACTACTGGGAAAGTCATTGCTGTATATCAGGAATAGTATTGGTCCTAATATGCTACCATGCACAACCCCTATATTAATGTATTTTGGTTCTGATAAGTGTTTTACTAAATGGTTAGATCTACTTGAAGTATGTGTTACCTCTACTCTTTGTACCGTGTCTGCTAGATATGATGAAATCTGGTCATTAGCTACACCTCTTATTCCTAATGCTTCTAATTTATTTAATAGAAATTTGTGGTCGACTCTATCAAAGGCCTTAGAAATATCCAGAAATATGCCAGTGACAAAGCCTTTGTCAAAGCATCAAGTACAACTTCTGTGAATTATGCTATGGCTGACTCCATATGCTTGCCACTTTGGAAACCAAACTGTGATTGGCCTAAGAGATTGTATTTATTCAGGCAATTCATTAATCTGTCTTTCATAATTGCTTCTATTATTTTTGAGAATGGTGACATCAGGGAAATGGGCTGGCAATTTTCTGTGTCTTCTACATTACCTTTCTTAAGCAAAGGTACAACTCTTGTCCATTTTAACTGTTCTGGAAATGTCGTTGATGTGGAGGATTCATTTATTATATCTCTAAGGGGCCTTGTATAATCTCTATGCATTGTTTCAGTACAGACATTGGTACTTCAGCTAAGCCTATTGACTTTTTATTTTTTAGTTTTTGAACAGTTTTATTGACTTCATTCTCTGTGGTTGGAAGTAACATCATTGTATTTAGTGCAACACTATTTACAGGTGTTATATTTCTTTTGGGGAATTTTTGCTGTAATTTCTCTGCGATACTTGAAAAATGCTGATTTCCATAGTTTGCTAAGTGTTGTGGATCATTTATTGTCTTATCCTCCTGCCTTAGCAGTATGTTATTCTGTGTTTGTTTGTCTCTCCCCATTTCCTTTTTTATAACATCCCAGACTGCTTTGTTTTTATTCTCTGTATTAATATTATTTTGTCATCAATGACTTTTTTGCAGCAATCAGCACCTTCCTATAAATCTTTTTGTATCTATGACAGAAATTTAAGAATTCTCGATCATTGTGACCCTTTTTCATGGAACTGAGGTATTTAAGTGTTTGGGAGGACTTCTTAATATCTGTTGTTACCCATCTGTTTTGTGAGATGTTGATACAGACATGCACACTTTTGGAAATGCATTTTCAAAGTTCAATTTAAATGACGTGGAGAATTTAGAGACTTTCATATTCACGTTGGTTTCCTTATACACGTCATCACAACTTTGTTTTACCAGTTCCTTTGAAAAATCTTTTATTTTGATTTCTGATAGATGTGCTTTGTAGTTGTGTTGTTTAGGGAATCATTTGATGTCTGATTTTACAGTTGCTATTTGACAGAGACGACCTGATAGTCCAAGATCTTTTACAGTTACATCACATTTTTCCCTGTCCATATTTGTGGCCACATGGCACTAATGCAGTCATTGTAGTAGCCCTTGTTGCACTATTGACCAATAGGGACATGCCAAAACTTTGAAGGATACTTATGATGGTACTGCTGGATTCATTTATGATGTTAGTCTTTATGTTAATGTCTCCACATAGAATTATGTTGATCTTTGTACTTGAGGCTTTATCTATAACTTCTGTTAATTAATTGAAAAAAATGTCCACACTACCACTGGTAGACGTATACATACACAAAAAGATTAATTTCTTGGTGATATCAAGCCCTATTAATTCAATAGCTGATACTTCAAAGTGTTTGTCTTCACTTACTGTACTGAGGTCATGTCTTGATTTGAACTGTGTCCTTTTTCTGATATAAATGGATGATCCTGCACCCCTTGAAGCAGTTCTGCAGTAAGAGTTTGCCCTTTCATACAATGATAATACTACATGTTGGATTTCTGTTTCTCTACATGGGTGATTGGACACAAACTACTGTACAGTTCTAAGATTGGCGCTCAACTTCTAATAGTTGTATTTTATTTGCATGTTTTGATGGAGGATTTTTAAGCCTGTGAAATGCCCCATGATATTCTTTCCAGTAGCTTGTTTTTCTTTGTGACACCTGGTACGTGTGATATTTGGAGTGTTAAAATCTGTCTTCTAAGTGATTGTTTCAGTATTTTTTAAATTGCTAGAGATTCTCTTTAGGCAGGGGAACCTTTTGTGTGGATTTATCCTAAAAAAGACTTAGTTTTCCTACCCTTGACAACAGGTATTTGACCATGTGTGGCCCAAGATCCACCCCCTGTACTTTCATGAATCAGATGTACCAATCTCCCCTTTCCAGTCTTCATGCCTAGTAAAACCCCACAGAAACATGAGCAAAGTTGGCTGCCCTCAGAGCCATCCCTAACCCCACACTGATTCGCCTCACAGCTCTATCAAGATGTGGTCGATCATGACGCTGGAACAGCATAACAAAGTGTACGTTGGTGACATGAGTCCGGGAAGCTATCTTGTCCAGGCCACTACAAATGTCATATGCCCAATTCTGTCCAAATTGTTTCCCGGCCTATCCACTATCACTACCTGATCCTCTTTTGTAAAGTCCTTACATGAAGACCGTAAGTCCTCTATCACATGACTTGGCCCTGCATTTGGCTTGAAGATACTAGTGGCCTGGTACGCTGCCCCTAAACTTTCCTGTGGGGGACTGATGACCTTCGCTGTTTAGTCCCCCTTAAACATCCCAACAACCACCACCACCTAAACTTTCCTGTAACTGAGGGCCTACACCTCGTCGACGGCTACTACCCAGCAGTAGCACTTCTTCCTAACACTTTGTACATTCCTAGCCTTCTTGGCCTCGATTGAAGTGTGCTTCACATTTTCTGCTCCTCGTTCAACCTGGGGCTCTTCTCCACTTTACTCTGGCAGTGGTAGATATCTGTTTCTCGTGTTGATGATAAAACTGTCAGATTGCGTTCTCTTTCTTCCTATCCTCCTACCAGCTGTAGGTTCCCGGTTACCCTCCTCCGCCTGTTTTCCTTTATCCTTATCAGTTCCTTCCTTGCTTCCTCCAACTGTGCCTGAAGGGCACAGATTTTCCTTTCCTGCTCCCCAATTAAAAATTCCTACTGCATACTCTGTGGATCCAGGGGAGAGCCTCTTCTGTTCTCCCAACATTCTCCGCACTGCATCACTCCCAGTGAAAATATTTCCTACAAGATTGGCAACAAATTCCTCTACTCACTACCCTATAACAGATCTCACATTTCTCACTCATGGTCAGTTTCGAAAGAATGATTAAGTTTAAAGAATATTTTAAACTTGTCAAGGACGCGAGGTTGGCTGTATGTAAACAAAAAGCGACACAAAGGTCTTATGTGCGGTTGTTGTTACTCTTTTACTGATTTAGAGATACGATGACAGAAGAATGAATTAGTAATTACTTTGCTTTTAGAGAATTTATGTAATCAAGCGTGTTTGGTCAGGTTTTTAAACGTTTATAACTCGGAAAATGTAGGCCTATATCCCGTCTATCTAACTACTAAACAGTATGAAATGTGTAAGTTAAATACGATTTAGAAACGTTTAATTACACTTTTATTGCGACAATAGACACTGATGAAACTATTAGCTGTCTTTTTTTAACGAATTCTGCACTATCAAGAAAAGTTTAATAAAATTTTTTTTGTTTGTCACGCAAAATTTCGGGACTTCAGATAACACGAAATTTTTTCAAGAACAAGCTCTGCTGGGACGCTAATATTCAGTTGTGTAAAAAGAACGGACACTACGGCAAGTATACGTAACAAAGAAAATTTAAATTCGACACTATTTCCTCTTAAATAAGTTATTTTAAAGGACAAAGAAAATACCTATGATCTCACTCGGCGGCCATCTATTACTCTCGTAACTAGAGGCACGTTGTAAGTTACATATAACACAGAACCGGACATTTCGAAATTACTGTGACATAAATAGTGCAGAAAACAGTTTACATTCATTTCCAGCAAGTACTAAAATAATGAAAAATTACTGATTATAATGTATCCTTACACTTAACATTTTAAAAATAACGTTAGGTTAAAAGTTTACAATTCTATGTTTCAAATCATATCCCAGCAGAAGGTATAAATGTCTAAAAAAAGATTATTTTCTCCACAATTGTCATTTACATAGATTAACAGGAAACTAATTTCCTTAAACAGCTGTCTGCTCCTCAACAACACTCGATTTTAATTATACAAATAATTTCTCAGATCCCTTGCCTCACGAAAAGTCTATTATGAGGGCAGTCAAACGAAAACCGAATACCGGCTGCAATGGAACCATGTAATGGTTCCATTTGAAAGTGATCACCACGTGCAATAAAACATTTATCCCATCGGGAGAGGAGACGACCAGTCCCTGATCCCCAGAACGCGGTCAGACGCTGACGGATCCACAACGACACCCACTCTTGCACTTCCACGTCCGACTGGAAGCGACGTCCAAGTATGCCTTACTTCTGAACGCCAAAGATGTGAAAATCACAATGTGATAGATCTGGGCTGTACGGAACGTGCGTATCACAACCAAGTCACTGCAGCATAGTATTCGTCTGGTTCGCAGCGTAAGTGTGGGCGTTACCTTGCAACAGAATTATTCCATTCGACAGCTTTCCTGGGCGTTTTGACTTCATGGCGCGTCATAGTTTATGCAAAATGTCTTCATAGTGCTATGCATTGATTGTGGTTCAACGCTCGAGGATTTCGACGAGCATACGGTCTCCGTTGTCGGAGGAGCATATCATCATGACTTTACCAGAACTTGTCTGTACAGCTTTGGATTTCTTTGGCGGTGGATGTGGAACGTTTCCTCTGTTGGTTTTGCCATTTGTCATCAGTCTGTCGGAATGCTGTCGGACGGAATCATCAAACTGCACGGTAACTCTCGTCCCCACACTGCCAATCGGGCGAATACTACGCTCCGGCGATTTGGTTGGGAAACACTGCAACATCCTCCATACAGCTCGGATCTTTCACCGTGCGATTTTCACATCTTTGGCGGCTTGAAGAAAGACGTGGGTGGACTCGGTTTCAGTCGGACGGGGAAGTGGAAGAGTGAGCCTAGTTGTGGATCAGTCTACAGAACAGTGCTTGATTGTCTCATCTCCCAGTGGGACAAATGTCTTAACGCGTATGGTGATTACTTTTGAGTGGAACCGGTCCATGTCCTGTTGTAGTGTGTGTTAGGTTTTCATTTGACAGTCCCTTATGTTACGTATTAGTTTTTTCTACATCTAGTTTCACAATGCTCGTATGTGCCAACTAAATTGCCAGAAAATTCCATTATGAACTACATCAACGTTATTTTCAATGTATGAATGACAGTGCTATCATAATTGGTTACACACTTATAATAGCTGTATTAAAGTTAATTTCGTCTATAAGACGAAAAGACAGAAAAATCTCACTCATTGGAAATTTAATTACATTGAAAGAAAGAGGATGTGTTACCCCATGAAGCTCTAATCCGATATTTCTCAAACTTTGTGAAGATGTTTATCATGTTACGAGTGTTAAATGACGAATATTTCATTCCAGTCCGAAATGATGTCCATCATCAACATCAGTATGAGGCCCGAGTTCCACAGACACGAATACAGTCTTGCATTCATGGTAACATGGAAGCAAACAGTCTCCAGATGTCATCTTGTGCAATTTATCGCCAAACGTGAATGCAGTCTTGTATTCATGGTAACATGGAAGCAAACAGTCTCATCTTGCGCAGTTCATCGCCAAACGAGAATACAGTCTTGTATCCATGGTAACATGGAAGCAAACAGTCTCCAGATGTCATCTAGCGCAATTCATCGCCAAACGTGAATACAGTCTTTTATTCATGGTAACATGGAAGCAAACAGTCTCATCTTGCGCAGTTCATCGCCAAACAAGAATACAGTCTTGTATCCATGGTAACATGGAAGCAAACAGTCTCCAGATGTCATCTTGCGCAATTCATCGCCAAACGTGAAAACAGTCTTTTATTCATGGTAACATGGAAGCAAACAGTCTCATCTTGCGGAGTTCATCGCCAAACGAGAATACAGTCTTGTATCCATGGTAACATGGAAGCAAACAATCTCCGAATGTCATCTTGCGCAATTCATCGCCAAAACTGAGATTAATGCTGCCAGTTCACACAGAAAGGATCATATGAAACTACGTGTCTTCCCAGAACGTATCAGGTATTCTTCATAGATAACTCCTGAACGCGTTTTCAGTATGAACTGCTCTGTCGAGTCATGCATTATCCTGCTGGAAATTGCCATATGGTACCCTGGTTTTCAAGGGAATGGCAACAGTGATTTTAATTGTTGACACAAACTCTAGAACATTCAGCCTCTCTTCAACAAGGATCACATTACTCCCGTATTGATATCCAATAGCTCCCCACACAGTGTTTCCAGGAGCTGGAGAAGATGAGTCTCGAAAATTGATACTTTCTGTGACCTTTCACCAGGTAGCATATGGACACGTTAGCGTCGATCTGACCATCACAAATCAAAACGGGACTGGACACTCACTGCCCCATTTGACTAATTCTCCATCGCGCATACTTCTCTTGTCTGTGATACGGTATCAGGGGTGAACGACAAATGGTAACTCGAGTTCTTAAGTTAGCTTTCAATACCTACTCCCGACGGTTGATTGTTACACTCTGCGTTTAAGCCCTGGCGGATGGCAGTTATTGTCGTCGAGCCAATGAAAGAATACTACTATCTTCTCTTTTAGACCTTCTGGAAGGACTCAAATCGACTCTATTTGCCACCGCGGTGAACTGCGTACATTTCGTCACCACTTGTAATGCAGTCATTGCACCACAGCGAACTGTTTGTGTGATCTGTCAGAAAGTTGACCCCATGTTCCTCATGTCAACGATTTGACATCTAAGTCCGCAAGACAGCGATAAAGCCCGCATCTCGTGGTCGTGCGGTAGCGTTCTCGCTTCCCACGCCCGGGTTCCCGGGTTCGATTCCCGGCGGGGTCAGGGATTTTCTCTGCCTCGTGATGGCTGGGTGTTGTGTGCTGTCCTTAGGTTAGTTAGGTTTAAGTAGTTCTCAGTTCTAGGGGACTGATGACCGTAGATGTTAAGTCCCATAGTGCTCAGAGCCATTTGAACCATTTGAACAGCAATAAAATGCGTTTGCACGTTCCCTGGGCACGCTGTGTTTCGATCTCAACCTGAAAAGTTCCAGTAACGCTACATATACAACAGGAATATGGTACTCACGCCATTATTCATCGGTAGGAGTGGCTTTTTTGTCCTCAAAAAAAAGTTGGCAGTAGGACTAAAATCGCTCGATCGAGATAATCACAGCGCACACAGTGTAATACCTTTTTTCACGAGTTGTATCACAAATACCTCGAATCCGTAGCTGGTATAGGACAGGGGTAAATATCTAGTGGATTAATTAAATGGGATAAATGGGAAACATAGCTTTTATTTATTTGTTCCCGTAAATCGTTTCACTCTGAGTCCAAGACAAAAAAAGGATTTTTTTCACCCCCTGACATAGCTTGATAATGAGGTTATTTCCAGGTTCTTACTTCGATAAGCCTCCAAGATGAAGAAAATAATGACAGAAAAAATGTGCAAGAAACACACGAGAAATGCAAAGGTTGATCTCGTGTACGTTATTAATAAGCGCTGGTATTGTAACGTATCCCAAGGAATGATGAAAGACATCAGAATTTTAATTTAAATGCCAATATTGCATTGTTCCCAAATTGAATTGTTAGGAAGCATGGACACGTCATAGTGATCACGGCAGGAACAGAAAATGGAAAGAAAACTAAGATAATATCTAGATAATTTATTTTCAGATGATCTATGTAAGTTGACTAGTATCGCCAATTAGACCGACTGTGTTTATAACGTAATGAAACTCAGGTTTTAAATATAAGTGGTTGTAATTTATTCATATGCAGATTCTTAGTCCTCACCTGAACAGAGTGCAAGTTTTTAGGTCCTACCTGAGTGCTATATGGAAATGAGTGAGAAAGGAAAAAGAATTTTTAAAAAAATAGGGAAATAAATGCTTTATTCTACAATTTAACCATACAAAACCTCAGTGTAAACCATATTTTTACTAAATATTCTTTCATAATTCGATAAATGTCCTTGCTTGCTTGTTCACGAACATAAAATTTCAAACCATCGAAAGATCGAACTGTTATCTTTTGCAACATGTAACTGACCATGTGCAAAATTGTTTGTGTTAATAAGATCCCAACTTTTTCGAACGTTTGTCCTTATGACTTATTAATGGCAACCAACATCAAGTGAATAAATAATGAGGAATTGTGTTCCTTGAAACTGAAAAGGTAAAATAGTACCAGAGTAAGTCATATGTAAATGTGGACTCAAATTTTGCTTAGTTTGTATGATTCCAGTCAAAACTTGGCAATCAATAGCACTGTAATATAAACATTTGGCAAGCATACTGGTTCCGTTAACTACTTTCGTATTATTTTTCTAATAAGAAGAACAATGCACTCTATTTTGAATTGTAATTTGTATGTTGGTAAACTACTTACAGACAGAGAATTCACAAACTCTACTGGGTAGTCCATATTTAATTATTACTTTTGTATACATTATCACGAATTATTTTATCATAGCTGTGATAAATTTTTGCCTCACGTTGTTTAGCACTGAGTATATCATTATTTATTACGGCACAAGCTTCATTTTTTGGTGCTAGAATAATTGAGTTTAACATTTATTGTGATAAAATGTTTCCCATATTATTACCATAAATATTATTAATGATATTATTTTGATCATCAACTAATGCCTTTGGTATTTCAATAATATTGTCACCAAACTATGGAAATTTCCTTGCTTGGCTATTAAAAACTTGTTTCAAAAAACCCACGAACTCTACTCCAGGTGGCATAGCCCTCATATTTTGAGTTAAGGTATCATGATAAAATTTATGACTCTCATTCCAACTTCTAATGCAGTTCCCAAGTAAACTTTTGTGTGATCCATGTGGAACATGTGGTAAAATTTGCAAAAATCGCTGCACAAAACAACACTCTTACCACCAAAAATTTTATGTCTACTACGTTCATCTGTACCCAGACCTCTAAATAATCTGCCTATAAGTTTAAATACTTGAAGCTGACACATGGATACTTCATCACTAAGAATCAATGAATATGAATTAATGTATTGACGACAGTCACCGTTGATGTTATATAGGACCTGAATTTTCCAAAATTGGAACAGGCAATTTAAAGACATTGTGCAAGGTTCTACTTCCAACTAGAAGAGTTGAAGCTATGCCACTAAAGTCTGTTGCAGTGAAACGATGATTCAGTGAATTTAATTTACGAATAATTGCCGTTTGTGTGAATGTTTTACAGCATCCGGCAAGAGCAGTCAAGCAAAACACATTTGAGCCTGTGTCATGGTACTGAACTTCACAAACAACACGGTCATTAATAGTACGGTGTTCACATCTAGCTCGTTCGCCAAGTTCATTACATTGTAATTCTTCATGGATTCGACGAAATTCTGGCATTAACGATGGAACAGGTAATTCGAATAATTTACATGTCAAACTATGACCATTCAAAATATCATCAGTTTATAATAGTGCTCTGCTGTGAGAAATTTCCTTATTCTATTCCCTTAAGAAATCTCCGCAATGAAATATTCTAAATTGAAGCCACAATGCTAAAGCATCTGCTGGTATGTTCAGCGCACGAATTACACCAAATAAACGAATCGTTTGCTTTGACGAATTCAGTTCTTTTGCTTCATTTAAACATTCACGCCATTCATTCTCATTTGAAGCATACTGCGAGCGTGACATTCTGCAGCAAATATCTTGTAAAGACTTCCATTATGAGTTCTAACGTCTTCAAATGATTTAGGACCACATACATGGAATAACAGCAAACGTAAATGAAAGTTCTGACTCCCTAGGATACACTACATACATGTGTGTAATCATTTTATCATCACCACATACTCTCTTCTTCCATTTTTTAGCATCTACCCAAACACAGTACAAAGACGTGTCAGCATAATAGTAAACATTCGCCAATGGATCGGTTTCATTTAGTGCAAAGAATGACAACAATTTTCAGCTGCATCCCACTCTTGTCCTACTCCGAAGTAAACATTTTGTCTATGTGGTAAATGAATATGAAGCCTAGCGGTAGTGTGCGACTGAAAATACGATGGAAATTCATAAATACACCTTACCACTTCACCTGATCTGACATTATAGATGCCCGCATCTCGTGGTCGTGCGGTAGCGTTCTCGCTTCCCACGCCCGGGTTCCCGGGTTCGATTCCCGGCGGGGTCAGGGATTTTCTCTGCCTCGTGATGGCTGGGTGTTGTGTGCTGTCCTTAGGTTAGTTAGGTTTAAGTAGTTCTAAGTTCTAGGGGACTGATGACCATAGATGTTAAGTCCCATAGTGCTCAGAGCCATTTGAACCATTTGAACCATTTGAATTTTTGAACATTATAGCCCTTCACACAATTACTCCCTTCATCAGTCTGATCTAGATCTGATATCGGATACATCAATTTGAATTGCATAGCCAGAGGTCTAAAGTCTTATTAACCGTAATAACCATACAAATTTCTCTATTTTCATTTTCCACTCTTGAACAATAGTCTTTCATAATAGCAAAAGAACACAGAAAAGTACTAGTGAGTTCTAATTCAACAACAATTTCATGGGTTACATTGTTATCAGTGCAGCATGACTGATTTGCTTGTTCATTTAGTCTCTACCGAACAGCTGTGTCTATGTCATAAAAAAAGGAATTGCGCTTAACATGGAGAATAAAAATAAGTAGAAGTCATTGGACCTGACTTGTGATAAAAAATGTGGTGCATCTTAAAGTGACCCACTCTGCGTAATGCTCTGTCTTTCAGCCTCAGAACTGACCATAGAAAAAGCTGGATTGGAGTTACGAATATTATTGAAATAACACTTTGATTTCTCTTGAATTCTTGGATCATTTGAAGTGCGTCCTTGATAAGGTATGTTGAAAAATAAATTTTGTGTTAACGCCAGCAAATTAACTTCTCCCTTATGACAGCACAATGTGAATGACGTTATATCGCGTACAGCAACCTCCGATACGAAATGTTTCGCATTACAAAATCTGCACCGTAAATTCATCAAGCCGCAATTGCAACTGTCAAAATTATGTGCAATTACCTTCAGTACTCAATTAAAGGTATCGTTCAATAAAACAGTAGCATGATTATTATGAATGTCCACACTGTTATTACCTTGCATACGCAAGAATTGTGTTTGCGTAACTCTGCGCCATTCTCTCCGACCCTTTAGCGTTATCCTTCAGGGCATAGCCTAAAGCAAATACGATTTCCGTATAATAAGTGAAGTCAGAAGTCGTAGTTACACAAAATGAAGAAATTAAAAATTAGGAGCTTACTTCGAATTTTCTGACAACGACGGCAAATGACCACGAAGTTACAGAAGTCACAAAGTCACAGAAAAGTAATCGAAATAATGACGCCAATATACAACGTAATTTACAGGATTCAACACATCGACCCATCGGTGGTCGCATCGTAACTGCCCGGTATGCATTTATTACTGAAAATGAACCAGGTAAACATGAACGTCCCTAGAATGGGATTCCACGGAACGTTGTTACTTGCATGTGTCGTTTCTACAGCGATACCTCATCGTCAAACAGGGTAGAGGTTGGTAGCACTTCAATTATCGGTGATCACACATTGGAGATTTTAATGCATGATAGAGAAGGTATCTTCAAAGGTACGCATATGAAAGCCTCTACTTCCTTTTAACACTCTTCACGAATACGTTAATACGTGATAATTTTCTTTGTGCATATCTATAGCAAAGTGCCTTTCGAATGGTATAAGTTTCATTGACTTCCTTGAATAATTAATATTAAATATAGGTGCTTCAATTTTCGAATTCACGTATTAATATCATGATTTTGTGACCTGTTTTAGTAGTCGTCTGTTCAGTATCTACGTTGGCAAGCAGATAACTTTGGAGAAGGCGGACCGTGATTGAACGAAGTATAGTGCAACAAAATGATTTGGATTATACCAGAAAACATGATTCGGAGTTCGTAACAAAAATTTAAAGTGCAAACGTTCGACTTTATTTATATGTTGCAAATCTGCACGGTGACACGTCACCAAATTGATCGCTCTCAACGTAATTAGCACTGAAACACAACAAAAGATTTCACACTGCGTTAATAAAGGGTAGTAACATCAGTTTTGATAAATAAAACATAGACCAAGTTTGTTTTTATGGTTATTATTTCAAATATGTTACGAGCAAATAACATGTGATACTTACAGTATGATAATCGAACAAGGAAGACAGACAAGAGACAGGAGGTGAATAATGCCTCAAACATTTATAAAATGAACATCGAAATTCATCAGAGATCTTTGATAATCACAGTATTACACTGCACTTCGAACTTTTTTAATTACAATAAACTAATTTAGTACAGTATGGTTCATGCAATAGGATTTTCCTCTACACTCACATAGGCAAATTCCAGGGTGTATCCACGAGTCCAGCACTGACATTGAAATCACTAAAACTGTGAAAATATTGAAAGACAATGAACACAATTTGTAGAATCCATCTTTCTCTCCTCACCGTTTTTTGGTAAAAATATATTTTTATTTCAGGAACTGGCGACTCCTCCCCTGCAGTGGCTTCTACTAAGGGAGAAAATTTGACATCGAGCAACTGGGAGGCAGTCGGCTGTCAATTTGCCACACCGGAAAAGCGCAGGAACACCTCGTTTCAAACGGCGTGTCGCCTCGTCATGTGAGTGACTTCTAATGAAGAAGATACTGGGAAAATAGTTTTTCCAACGCCACTCGGCTGAGAATCATATGTTAAGCTGATGGAAATCTTTTTAACATGCGTGAAGACGACCCAAAAGCCTACACAATCAAGTAAGACAAAATCATTTATTGTTATTCTGTGAGAATGCCGTAGGCGCACTGAAGGGAGTGAAAGTAAATTTCGGTTTAGTAATAAAAATTCAAGGGGAAGAGAATCAAGTGTTCACATTCATAGACTGCCTAGCCCTCCTGACAGTGTAAGAAAACCTTTGACCTTCTGAGAGCCGCACTGAGAACATACACTACCTGGTCAAAAGTATCAGAACAGTTATTAGGGGAGGTTGTGACGGTTACAGCTTCACTGTGAACACTTTCACTTTGAATGAGGTATCTGAATGTCAGTGGGGGAGTGGCAACCCATTCGTCCTACAGAGCCGGGAACTATGAAGGTAGGCATGTTCCAATGGGTTCAAATACGCACTCCGCGTACGTTCCACTTCAGGAATGTTACTGTCGACAAACCACAGCCTCACAGATGCTGTACCACGACAGAGTCCATTGTCACACTGATGCAATCATTTATCTATCCAAACTGTTCCTCAACTGTATGTAGTTCACAATGGAGTAAAATGTCTTCGTATCCCTCAGCATTTAGCGTTTTCTTATGCGTTATAAGCTGACTACACCCTAACAACAAAATCACCCCATACTGTAAACATCGCCTTCTCCTTACTTCACAGTCGGCACCACACGTGATGGCATATAAAGCTTTCTCAGAGTTCGGCAAATACAAAACCTTTCACCGGATTGCCATAGGATACGGCGTGATTAATCGCTTCACATCACTTGTTTCCTCTGATCCAGTGGCACCGCTCTTTACACAATCTCGAGCATCCCTTAGGATTAACTGCCAAAAAGCGTATCTTACGACCAGCTGCTCTACCGTTGTACCCCACTCATTTTAACCCCACAGTCAAAGGCATTTGACTGTGTAAATCACAATATCCTTTTAAGCAAATTAGAATATTATGGAGTAACAGGAAACGCTGCAAAATGATTTAAATCTTATATCTCTGGCGGGAAACAAAGGATGTTATTAGGAAAGAGACATATATTAAACTATCAGGCATCATCCAACTGGGAACTAATTACATGTGAGGTCTCACAAGGTTCCATCTTAGGGCCCTTACTTTTTCTTGTGTATATCTATGACCTTTCACCAGTAACATTACCAGATGCCAAGTTTGTTTTGTTTGCCGATGATACAAACATTGCAATTAATAGCAAATCAAGTGTAGTCTTAGAAACATCGACTGTTAAAATATGTGTGGACATTAATCACTGGTTCCTAGCCAATTCTTTGTCATTAAACTTTGAAAAAACACACTACATGCAGTCCAGAACTTGTAAGGGTTATCCCACGAGTATACGTCTAACATACGATGACAAGCACATTCTTGGGTTTACAGCTTGATAATAAATTCAACTGGGAGGAGCACACCACAGAACTGCTGAAGCGTCTTAACAAATCTCTATTTGCAATGCGAATTCTGTCAAACATACGCGATACTTTCATTCCATAATGTCATATGGGATTATTTTTTTGGGGTCATTCATCAAGCCAAGCTAAAGTTTTCTGGGCCCAAAAACGTGCAGTAAGAGTTATATGTGGTGTGAACTCAAGAACATCCTGCAGAAGCCTGTTTAGGGAACTAGGGACACTAACTACTGCTTCCCAATCTATTAATTCCTTAATGAAATTTGTCATTAAAAATATATCACTTTTTGAAACCAACAGCTCAAGTCATGGAATCAATACTAGAAATAAGAATAATCTTCACATGGATTTAAAGTCACTTACTCTTGTACATAAAGGTATGCATTTTTCAGGAACAAGGAACACACATTTTCAATAACTTGCCAGCAGCCATAAAAAGAGCTTAACAACCAATGAAATTCAGTTTAAGAGAAGCCTAAAGGATTTATTGGTGGCCAACTCCTTCTACTCCATTGATGAATTTCTCAGTATAACCAACTTTATATATATATATATATATATATATATATATATATATATATATATATATATATATATATATATATATATATAATCGAACTCCATACACAGTCATTCTGCTAACTGGACTGCTGGCAGCACTTTTGAATCTCACGAGTGACTCCATTCGCTGATTTCATGCATCGTTTCACAACCTCCTCGTGCAATACTCGGCAGTCCCTGACAATCAGTACGTGACGTCTTCCTGTCCTTCTACAACAGTATTTGTTTCTGGTTCATCTAAATTTTTATATATTTTTGTTTCAAAATTTTCGGATATTGGTACTATATTTTCTGTATATGTAAAGTGTACTATACTGGAGATTGAAGTTCTTTACATCGTATAGGAGCAATGTATGTAAAATCCTATGAAAATTGTTTATTACGTTAAATAATTTTCTCATGAAATGTTGTATTTAAAAATATTTGTGTGTATAAACAGTGCATGTTGGTGTAAATTTGACAATTTAAGAAATGATCACGCTTAGGAACAATGTAAGAAATAGGTGTTATGTAAAGGCCAGTGTGCTTTTGCTTGAAACGAAAGTGGCTCTGGGGAGTGGAAAAGGTGGCAAGGGCGAACTGGCGCGCTACCTAGAGCGAGCGCGGGAAGTAAGTCGCACAGTCTGTAGGCAGCAGTGATTGAGGCAACACCTCTATGGATCAGGAGAAGCTTTGCCTGCAAATTTGCACAATAATGCCTCGGTTGAAGACTTCAAACGGCTTACGGCATAGCTGCGAGTTGTTGGGCTACTGTATGTAAAACTGAACGACGCCAAGAAGAGAAATTGAACCCATACAGCAAGGTAGTTGCAGGCCGTACTGTGGGTAGTGTAGCCGTCATAATTGTTCGCCACACACAAGCCTACAGCCACTTTTGTGCAGTGTGAACTATTAATTTAAGCTGTTTTAATAATAATTCTTGAACTTTAAAGAAACTGGTTCACCCTGTTATTTCATCCTTAATCTATTTAGGTTTCCTTCCTGGTGTTTGATTAATTCGAGTATCCCGTTTTACAGACTTATGAAGTGCCAACTTAATATAAAGAGGTACCATTGAAATTGTTTTTGTGTAAATAATAAAAAAAGTTTTCTTAATTATTGCAAAGTTTGCTTGTGTAAAATTCAATCAGAGTGAAGCCAAGTTACTAGAATCTGTTAAATGACTGTACAGAATTAGTTCAAAGAGTAATAGCTTTTGAAAGTAAATTCCAGCAAGAAAGAGGTTTTTCTTGAAGTGAAATGTTCAGTATAAAAAGTGTCTGCTTTAGTATCTAAGTATTTAAGTTTGTTGATGATGGAAAGTTTTTTTTTTTTTTCTGAAGGTCCCCGCTGGCCAATTTATTTAGCTTCCTTGAAGTTATCTACTGGGCTTTTTCTCTTTTAAGAACGTAATGTATAAGGGTGTAATCAAACATTGTTTAAGTGGAGTAATATTTATTCGAAGAACAAAATTAAACAGTAGCAAGAAAGTAGGCAAAATTCGTACTTCTCTTTTCCAGTACTTCACTGTTTCATTGCCTGGATGGATGGCGACCGTTAGGACATGTTTTAAACCACTAAATGAACATGGATCTGAGTTGTCCTAGCTTCAGTATAATATTATACAGACTGCGTTTCCATCTAACAGCTGGCTAAGATCTGGGGAAAAGTAAATAGTCTTATTTACTTATCCATTAGACGCAACACACGGTCAAATCCTGTAAAAAGAGTAATTCTATCGATTAACTTTTCCTATAAACAGGACTATCCTCCAACAGTGTGTTTTATTTGGAAACTAAACTAAATTTTAGTAAGAGGGTTATACGTGGCAACATAGAGACAGGGTTTCTGTTATTTAGGTAAAAGAACACTAAATTACAATGGTAGTGGTAGGGTTATACTTGGTTTAACTGTAATTATTCATTCACGTTTCCACTACACAGTCACAGTACCGAAAGTCAACTAGGGTGGCATTAGAAAGATTGAAATGCCCCTGATGGACTCAGATGACATCCAGTGACTAGTCCCTGACCGACCCATTCTGTTGTTGCTGTTTCTTTACTGGCAACAACAAAATACTCACTACCTCCTTTTATACTAGCAGGTCCGTCCCCTATGACATATAGAGGTCGATTCCGCAGGGCTGTCCGGATACTTTTGATCAAACGGTGTATACTGCTGCTCATTAAATTTGCAACACTTGGGTGTATGATAGGAATTAAAAAGCATTTATTTATTGTTTGTGTGCAGCATAAAAGAAATAATAAACGGTTAAAATTATGATTTGGGCGTGTATGGGATCAATCTCGGCAGCAATAATGGCTCTACTTCAGCTGGCCATCGAGTCAGACTGAACTTGGATGACCGTCAGACCATGCCATTTCAGCTCTATCCCAGAGTTCATCAGCCGTAGTTGATGGAGAGTCATGGTGAACCAGCCTTTCGCCTTGTCCAGATGTTTTTAATGCGTGAGAGATCTGGAAGAGAAGTTGAGCAGGTAAAAAGAGTCGAATACTCTTTATATCGATGTAAGTCAATGCTGAAAGGGCAATATGTGAACTTGTTGATGGTATTACGGTATCTCGAAGGTTCTGCACTGCCACCAGCTTTAACATATAAGGTCCAAGTTACTGACCATGTGAACTAGAGATGGTCATCTTGTATGCATTAAAATCATTGCCCTCAAGAAAAACAACAATCAAATACGATTTCTGAACAATACACTCACTGTGCAATCCTTCCTTAAATGGAGAACGTGGAAGTCGTAACTCCTATAAACTTTGAACTGTTGATTTGAAATGTTATTTATTTAAACAACTAAAACAGTTTGGCGTTTGCTGCATTCCGTCTTCACGATGTTGCAGTTTCAATGGACTTAGTACAAAAAATAGCCTAAGATTAATGAAAGCAAAGATGAAGGTGATGAAGGGTGGGAGAAACTACAGTAGCGACTTGTGTAGTATGAAAGTTGGAAAGAAGTAAAAAAGTCTCCAGTCTAATAATTGAGACTATAAAGGTCGACTAAAGCGAGGAACCCATCAGAGCTGGACTGGCGCAGGTAAATTTAGCTTTCTTCACTAAAAGAGCTCTGCTGATATCCGATACTCATACGGAAAAGAGGAACACAACGTCATATGTAACTGTAATGAGATACTTCGAAATACCTAAGAAGAAGAAAGTGAATGGATTCAAAACTTGGTACTATGGATAAATTGAGCCGTGACGAGCTGGCACCAGTCTTATTTTGTTCATGTATCGTTGATATCGATTGTGGTTGTGGTAAACTCTCTTTGCATTTCGTGTGGCTTATCTTGCGGCTTCGCAGGCGAAGCGAGTTGGTTGTTAACCTTCGACGGGTAACCCTCGAAATCTCGTGTCATTCGCAGGGGAGACGAGTGTGTTGACCGTTACACTGTGCTGTGAAATTGGTTGGGCGTTTTGGCGACTTGGGCAGCTTGGAGATAAAAGTTCTGTGACTTTGAAGGGAAGCGGTGAAACTGTGGAACCCACTCCCTCGTATTGTGTACCTGATATGGAGTAAGTCGTCGTAATTGTTTGTTCACTGACGCACTCAGAGATTTTCAATTTTATTATTACTACGGGAGACTTTCTTGACCTACTTAAATGGAGGCCTTTATTTAAAAATTTCCTCCGAGGTTTTTTGTCTCTTGCAATCAAATGATTGGCAGAGTTATTGGAATGTCTTTGTGATTCGGGCAGAAACTTTTAATTGTGCCAGCGCCTTGGCAGGGAGTGAAATGTCATCCGAGGTGTAGGCCTGGCAGTGTTTAAGAACTGGCCACTACCGGAGTTGGTTACATATCCCCTTACAAAGTTAAGTATTTACCTTCCTTCCGCCAAGTCGGATTAAGTTCGTAGATATATACACTCCTGGAAATGGAAAAAAGAACACATTGACACCGGTGTGTCAGACCCACCATACTTGCTCCGGACACTGCGAGAGGGCTGTACAAGCAATGATCACATGCGCGGCACAGCGGACACACCAGGAACCGCGGTGTTGGCCGTCGAATGGCGCTAGCTGCGCAGCATTTGTGCACCGCCGCCGTCAGTGTCAGCCAGTTTGCCGTGGCATACGGAGCTCCATCGCAGTCTTTAACACTGGTAGCATGCCGCGACAGCGTGGACGTGAACCGTATGTGCAGTTGACGGACTTTGAGCGAGGGCGTATAGTGGGCATGCGGGAGGCCGGGTGGACGTACCGCCGAATTGCTCAACACGTGGGGCGTGAGGTCTCCACAGTACATCGATGTTGTCGCCAGTGGTCGGCGGAAGGTGCACGTGCCCGTCGACCTGGGACCGGACCGCAGCGACGCACGTATGCACGCCAAGACCGTAGGATCCTACGCAGTGCCGTAGGGGACCGCACCGCCACTTCCCAGCAAATTAGGGACACTGTTGCTCCTGGGGTATCGGCGAGGACCATTCGCAACCGTATCCATGAAGCTGGGCTACGGTCCCGCACACCGTTAGGCCGTCTTCCGCTCACGCCCCAACATCGTGCAGCCCGCCTCCAGTGATATCGCGACAGGCGTGAATGGAGGGACGAATGGAGACGTGTCGTCTTCAGCGATGAGAGTCGCTTCTGCCTTGGTGCCAATGATGGTAGTATGCGTGTTTGGCGCCGTGCAAGTGAGCGCCACAATCAGGACTGCATACGACCGAGGCACACAGGGCCAACACCCGGCATCATGGTGTGGGGAGCGATCTCCTACACTGGCCGTACACCACTGGTGATCGTCGAGGGGACACTGAATAGTGCACGGTACATCCAAACCGTCATCGAACCCATCGTTCTACCATTCCTAGACCGGCAAGGGAACTTGCTGTTCCAACAGGACAATGCACGTCCGCATGTATCCCGTGCCACCCAACGTGCTCTAGAAGGTGTAAGTCAACTACCCTGGCCAGCAAGATCTCCGGATCTGTCCCCCATTGAGCATGTTTGGGACTGGATGAAGCGTCGTCTCACGCGGACTGCACGTCCAGCACGAACGCTGGTCCAACTGAGGCGCCAGGTGGAAATGGCATGGCAAGCCGTTCCACAGGACTACATCCAGCATCTCTACGATCGTCTCCATGGGAGAATAGCAGCCTGCATTGGTGCGAAAGGTAGATATACACTGTACTAGTGCCGACATTGTGCATGCTCTGTTGCCTGTGTCTATGTGCCTGTGGTTCTGTCAGTGTGATCATGTGATGTATCTGACCCCAGGAATGTGTCAATAAAGTTTCCCCTTCCTGGGACAATGAATTCACGGTGTTCTTATTTCAATTTCCAGGAGTGTATTTTGTGTGTAACCTGTTTGTATATGAATTTGTTTTTTTAATTATTGCGGACTGGCAACTGGCTAAACCTTAAACTGCATAGCATCTGCTGAGTTCCTCGTGCAGCTTTTTCTAGTAATTTTTTACTAACTTGTCTGAGTACGTAAACATTTTTTTTTTAAGATCAGTGTCTCTGTTGTAGTGTTTTTAATTAAGTGACTCTATCATGCTATGTAATGGCCTCTTAGTTTGACACTAGTGCTCAAGTATTATCAAGTAACCCTTTACCTGTAATTGTTTCATTACATCTATTTTGAGGGAAGTCCTATATGGGAGTTTGAAGTTCTCAAGTTTGTCAGTAAACCCTCTTTTCTTAATTTGAAATTGTTTGTTAGAGTACTGAGCACGTTGGGTTTCTAATTGTATTTGCAAAGTTTTATGTTGTGGCTCGTCCACAAAATGTAATTCTCAATTTTTTTTAAAGGCGTAATACCAATATGTTGTTGTGGTGGTTTTCAGTCCTGGACTGGTTTGATGCAGCTCTCCATGCTACTCTATCCTGTGCAAGCTGCTTCATCTCCCAGTACGTACTGCAGCCTACATCCTTCTGAATCTGCTTAGTGTATTCATCTCTTGGTCTCCCTCTACGATTTTTACTCTCCACGCTGCTCTCCAATACTAAATTGGTGATCCCTTGATGCCTCACAATATGCCCCACCAACCGATTCCTTCTAGTCAAGTTGTGCCACAAATTTCTCCATGGATTTCAATACCTACTCCGAATTTTTCTTTTGTTTCCTTTACTACTTGCTCAATATACAGATTGAATAACATCGGGGAGAGGCTACAACCCTGTCACTCCCTTCCCAACCACTGCTTCCCTTTCATGTCCCTCGACTCTTATAACAGCCATCTGGTTTCTGTACAAATTGTAAATAGCCTTTCGCTCCCTGTATTTTACCCCTGCCCCCTTCAGAATTTGAAAGAAAGTATTCCAGTCAACATTGTCAAAAGCTTTCTCCAAGTCTACAAATGCTAGAAACGTAGGTTTGCTTTTTCTTAATCTATTTTCTAAGATAAGTCGTAGGGTCAGTATTGCCTCACGTGTTCCAATATTTCTACGGAATCCAAACTGCACTTCCCCGAGGTCGGTTCTACCAGTTTTTCCATTCGTCTGTAAAGAATTCGCGTTAGTATTTTGCAGCCGTGGCTTATTAAACTGATAGTTCGGTAATTTTCACATCTGTCAACACCTGCCTACTTTGGGATTGGAATTATTATATTCTTCTTGAAGTCTGAGGGTATTTCGCCTGTCTCATATATGTTACTCACTAGATGGTAGTGTTTGGTTAGGCCTGGCTATCCCAAGACTGCCAGTAGTTCTAATGGAATGTTGTCTACTCCCGCGGCCTTGTTTCGACTTAGGTCTTTCAGTGCTCTGTCACTCTTCACGCAGTATCGTATCTCCTATTTCATCTTCATCTACATTCTCTTCCATTTCTGTAATATTGTCCTCAAGAACATCGCCCTTGTATAGACCCTCTATATACTCCTTCCACCTTTCTGCTTTCTCTTCTTTGCTTAGAACTGGGTTTCCATCTGAGCTCTTGATATTCATGCAAGTGGTTCTCTTTCTCCAAAGGTCTTTTTAATTTTCCTGTATGCAGTATCCATCTTACCCCTAGTGATATGCGCCTCTACATCATTACATTTTGCACTTCCTGTCGATCTCATTTTTGAGACGTTTGTCTTCCTTTTTGCCCGCTTCATTTACTGCATTTTTATATTTTCTCCATTCACCAATTAAATTCAATATCTCTTCTGTTACCCAAGGATTTCTACTAGCCCTCGTCTTTTTTACCTACTTGATCCTCTGCTATGTTCACTATTTCATCTCTTAAAGCTACCCATTCTTGTTCTACTGTATTTCTTTCCCCCATTCTTGTCAAACGTTCCCTAATGCTCTCGCTGAAGCTCTCTGCAACCTCTGGTTCTTTCAGTTTATCCAGGTCCCATCTCCTCAAATTCCCACCTTTTTGCAGTTTCTTCAGTTTTAATCTACAGTTCATAACCAATAGATTGTGGTCAGAGTCCACATCTGCCCCTGGAAAAGTCTTACAATTTAAAACCTGCTTCCTAAATCTCTGTCTTACCATAATATAATAAACACTCCTGGAAATGGAAAAAAGAACACATTGACACCGGTGTGTCAGACCCACCATACTTGCTCCGGACACTGCGAGAGGGCTGTACAAGCAATGATCACACGCACGGCACTGCGGACACACCAGGAACCGCGGTGTTGGCCGTCGAATGGCGCTAGCTGCGCAGCATTTGTGCACCGCCGCCGTCAGTGTCAGCCAGTTTGCCGTGGCATACGGAGCTCCATCGCAGTGTTTAACACTGGTAGCATGCCGTGACAGCGTGGACGTGAACCGTATGTGCAGTTGACGGACTTTGAGCGAGGGCGTATAGTGGGCATGCGGGAGGTCGGGTAGACGTACCGCCGAATTGCTCAACACGTGGGGCGTGAGGTCTCCACAGTACATCAATGTTGTCGCCAGTGGTCGGCGGAAGGTGCACGTGCCCGTCGACCTGGGACCGGACCGCAGCGACGCACGGATGCACGCCAAGACCGTAGGATCCTACGCAGTGCCGTAGGGGACTGCACCGCCACTTCCCAGCAAATTAGGGACACTGTTGCTCCTGGGGTATCGGCGAGGACCATTCGCAACCGTCTCCATGAAGCTGGGCTACGGTCCCGCACACCGTTAGGCTGTCTTCCGCTCACGCCCCAACATCGTGCAGCCCGCCTCCAGTGGTGTCGCGACAGGCGTGAATGGAGGGACGAATGGAGACGTGTCGTCTTCAGCGATGAGAGTCGCTTCTGCCTTGGTGCCAATAATGGTCGTATGCGTGTTTGGCGCAGTGCAGGTGAGCGCCACAATCAGGACTGCATACGACCGAGGCACACAGGGCCAACACCCGGCATCATGGTGTGGGGAGCGATCTCCTACACTGGCCGTACACCACTGGTGATCGTCGAGGGGACACTGAATAGTGCACGGTACATCCAAACCGTCATCGAACCCATCGTTCTACCATTCCTAGACCGGCAAGGGAACTTGCTGTTCCAACAGGACAATGCACGTCCGCATGTATCCCGTGCCACCCAACGTGCTCTAGAAGGTGTAAGTCAACTACCCTGGCCAGCATGATCTCCGGATCTGTCCCCCATTGAGCATGTTTGGGACTGGATGAAGCGTCGTCTCACGCGGTTTGCACGTCCAGCACGAACGCTGGTCCAACTGAGGCGCCAGGTGGAAATGGCATGGCAAGCCGTTCCACAGGACTACATCCAGCATCTCTACGATCGTCTCCATGGGAGAATAGCAGCCTGCATTGCTGCGAAAGGTGGATATACACTGTACTAGTGCCGACATTGTGCATGCTCTGTTGCCTGTGTCTATGTGCCTGTGGTTCTGTCAGTGTGATCATGTGATGTATCTGACCCCAGGAATGTGTCAATAAAGTTTCCCCTTCCTGGGACAATGAATTCACGGTGTTCTTATTTCAATTTCCAGGAGTGTATATCTGAGACCTTCCAGTATCTCCAGGCTTCTTCCATGTATACAACCTTCTTTTATTTCTTGAACCAAGTGTAAGCTATGATTAAGTTGCGCTCTGTGCAAAATTCTACAAGGCGGCCTCATCTTTCATTCCTTAATCCCATTCCATATTCACCTACTGCGTTTCCTTCTCTTCCTTTTCCTACTATCGATTTCCAGTTACACATGACAATTAAACTTTCGTCTCCCTTCACTATCATACATTTCATCAATCTCTTCGTCATCTGCAGAGCTAGTTGGCATATAAACTTGTACTACTGTGGTAGGCGTGGGCTTCGTATCTATCTTGACCACAATAATGCGTTCACTATGCTGTTTGTAGTAGCTTACCCGCATTCCTATTTTCTTATTCATTATTAAACCTACTCCTGCATTACCCCTATTTGATTTTGTATTTATAACCCTGTAGTCACCTGACCAAAAGTCTTGTTCCTCCTGCCACCGAACTTCACTAATTCCCACTATATCTAACTTTAACCTATCCATTTCCCTTTTTAAATTTTCTTACTTACCTGCCCGATTAAGTGATCTGGCATTCCACGCTCCGATCCGTAGAACGCCAGGTCTCTTTCTCCTGATAACGTCCTCCTGAGTAGGCCCCGCCCGGAGATCCGAATGGGGGACTATTTTACCTCCGGAATATTTTACCCAAGAAGACGCCATCATCATTTAACCATACAGTAAAGCTGCATGCCATCGGGAAAAATTACTGCTGTAGTTTCCCTTGCTTTCCGCTGTTCGCAGTACCAGCACAGCAAGGCCGTTTTGTTTAGTATTAGAAAGCCAGATCTGTGAATCATTAATACTGTTGCCCCTGCGCCGGCCGGGATGGCCGAGTGGTTCTAGGCGCTACAGTTTGGAACCACGCGTCCGCTGCGGTCGCAGGTTCGAATCCTGCCTTGGGCATGGATGTGTGTGATGTCCTTAGGTTGGTTACGTTTAAGTAGTTCTAAGTTCTAGGAAACCGATGACCTCAGAAGTTAAATCCCATAGTGATCAGAGCCATTTGAACAATTTGTTGCCCCTGCAACTACTGAAAAGGCTGTTGCCCGTCTTCAGGAACCACACGTTTGTCTGGCCTCTCAACAGGTACCCCTCCGTTGTGGCTGCACCTACGGTACGGCTATCTGTATCGCCGAGGCACTCAAGCCTCCCCACCAACGGCACGGTCCATGGTTCATAACTTATTTACGGAAAGACCAGTTGATGTATGAACTCCGTGTGCGCGGGCTGCCCGTAGACGGAAATGTGTCTGATTTGGTGGCCAGGCTTCGTGCAGCGGGTGACATTCCCGTCGCCCTACCGACAGACATCGTTAGCGGGGTAGGTGACTTGTTGTCGAATATCGAAACAGCTTTAAGTTATGTAAGTCGGACGATTGAATTTCTGGCGTCTGCTCAAGCGACCTATAAACAAATGCGAGCAGGCGCATTTAGCCCATTATTGTAATTGTTTATCGAATATTGCTTCAATCGATCTCAATGATGCAATGGCTACCCTCGGTCATAAATTGCTTTGTGTTGCCGAAGGTTTGCAATCACGCGCCGTGGCGCTTGCTTTAAGTGAGGGAGGTTTAAGTACTGATTCTGAGCCTGAAAATGTGAGATCACACGCATTAAGTGTAACGAAGAATATTTGTGTTTATTTTCTAAGTTACCTATTCCAATTATGAATATTTTGAAAGATATATCTGTCTTGTATATCAGTCTGTCGTATTAGCATTATTATATCCTATGGCTAAGGGTGTGCTTAGTAGCGTGATAGCAGAGTAACTGGAATAACAGGGTACCTTAGTTCAGCTCCGTCAGTGTATTATTAATAGAAGGCTCTCGGCGTGCATGCGCGTCGAATCAGAGAGGGAATGTTATTGGAAGGTCCAAGCGTTTAACGATACTTTAGCACATTATTTTGAGGGGGTTCGCATGCCCGTAGTGGCGTTTGGATATGCGTGTATCCGACCTTGATTGTATCGAACATATGGTTGGAAGGCATGCCTGTACAGGATTGCGCTAGGCTGAACCCAGTACAGCGTCCTTGCTCCATGAAACAGTTTCAACATTTGGTTGATTCTATTCACGCTCTTTCTTGAGCGGATGAACAGCGTTCTGCCGCACAAGGGAAAGTGATATCTGAGGCACCAACGTGTAGTAACTCTATTAATAGCAGTTCTAATTCAGTAGTTCGGCGTTGCTACCGTTGCCACGCGGTCGACCATTTAGTACTTGATTGTCTGGTACTTAGGAGCCCTCGTTCAAATAGCTGACGCCAGAGGATGGGACAAGGGGGCGAGTTTACTAATTGGCCAGTGAATTGTAAAGCCATTCAGGCTTTTTGTCTGTGCTAGGCTAGGACAGGAACCAGTGTGCGCATTGTTGGATTCGGGTAGTTCCGTATCTTCAGTTAGTTATGACTGGTACATAGAATACTGACATTTGTGCAGGTTTTCGTCTCCACAGTCTAGTTCAGAACTGTCGGGTCACCGATGGGCGAGAGCTACCTCTAGTACGGGAGGTGCGGGGGTGGTTGCACGTCGATAAATTCTCATGGCCTTATAAATTTTTCGTAGCAAATAATTTGAGGGTCCCTTTGTTGCTCGGGTGTGATTTCATCCAGCATGCCGGTTTAGTATTAGATTTTGCCTTGAGTGTGTTTTATTTAAGTTTGCGCCTCAACACCGTCTCTCTTTGTGTTCGTGCCAGCAGCCTTGTGCAGGGAATGTGAGCTATATGTGCAATGTGCAGGTTGACACGGGTTGTCTTACGGGGCATCAAGTGCAGGCTCTCAACCAGATCTTGGAACGCTATCCTCAGGTCTTATCGGATAAGTTGGGGGAGACAGAGATTCTTATGTATGACACCCAATTAACTGATAGTGTGCCCGTCCGTCAGGCCCCTTATAGGCCGTCTCCACTGAAGATGAAGATTTTGAGAGCCAAAATAGATAAGATGCTACAAGAGGGGGTGATTAGACCATCAACCTCGCCCTATGCTTCGCCTGTATTTCTAGTGCCAAAAGACCAGGGTAGCGATTTTCGTATGGTAGTTGATTACCGGAGGCTTAACAATAAATGTGATGTTGGCGTCGGTCCCCTTGCCCGACTTGCACAATTGCTTTACCTGGTTTGCTGGTGCTAATATGTTCACCATCTTAGACCTCAATCAGGCATATTACCAGATCCCCCTTGCCGAGTCATCCAAGTCTGTGATAGCGTTTTGCACAGATTGGAATTTAAGTTCAATAGGGTCCCTTTTGGGTTGGATACTGGTGCGGTTGTGTTCTCCCGTTTGTTGCATGTGGTCTTAGGTGACTTGAAGTTCGTCTGTGTCTACAACTATTTAGATGACTTAGTTATCTACAGTCGCACCTTTGAGGAACGCCTTGTTCACCTGGAGCAGGTTTTCCTAATGTTGTGTTCCGCTGGCCTCAGCGTCAAACCATCTAATATCACTTTGCGTAAACAACAGGTTTCTTTCTTAGGCCATGTGGTATCTGCAAAAGGCGTAAGCATCGACCAGGAGAGAACCAAGGCCTTACGGGATTTTCCCCCTCCCTAGAATAAGAAAAATGTCGCTCGCTTCATTGGCATGGCGAACTTCTTCCGTAAATTCATTGCCAATTTCGTCCATCTTGCAGCTCCCCTTAATGATCTTCGGAAGAAGAATAGTGGTTTCGTACGGGGAGAAAATCAGCAGCGAGCCTTCGCACAGATTAAGGCTGCAATTACTAATCCCATGTTGTTGGCTGTGCCGGAATTTAATAGTACGTTTGTGGTACAGACCGACGCCTGTCATACCGGAGTGGTAGCAGTTTTACTTCAAGAACATGAAGGGGAGAGGCGACCTCTAGCTTATGCCTCACGGAGACTAACTGGTCCTGAATCCAACTATTCTGTATATGAATTTGAGGCTCCTGCCGTTGTTTTTCCCTTGGAAAAGTTGTGTTTCCATTTGGAGCATAAAGAATTTATATTAGAGATGGACAACCAAGCATTAAGTTGGATCTTGGCTAGGCCGAGGAAGACTGGCCGGATCGCACGTTGGGCAGTCCGTATCTCTGCCTTTAGTTTTCAAGTCAGACATATTAAAAACTCAGATAATGCAATTGCCGATGCTCTCAGTCGTGTGTTTACACCCGACTCCGAGGAAGGTCATGAGCAAGGCGAACAGGACATTAGTGTTGGGGTGATTTTGTCCGACCTTCCTGACCTGTTTGGTGGGCTTAAGGAGAACCAGGCGCAGGACTCGTGTTGTGGTCCGATTCGAGAAAGAGTCATGGCTGGGGTTTCTGTGCCAGGTTATTGCCTCCAACAAGGGGTACCGTGTAAGCAGGCTAGTGGCAATCAACAATGGAGGGCCGCGCGGGATTAGCCAAGCGGTCTCGGGCGCTGCAGTCATGGACTGTGCGGCTGGTCCCGGCGGAGGTTCGAGTCCTCCCTCGGGCGTGGATGTGTGTGTTTGTCCTTAGGATAATTTAGGTTAAGTAGTGTGTAAGCCTAGGGACTGATGACCTTAGCGGTTAAGTCCCATAAGATTTCACACGCATTTGAACATGTTTTGAACAATGGAGGGTGTGTTTGCCAATTGAGTTAGTACCGATGGTCTTCCAGTATTATCACGATCCTGTTCTTCGTGGCCATTTGGGCCGGTATAAGATCTTGGCCAGGATCCGCGAAAATTTTGTGTGGCCCTCTCTTTATCGCGACATTAGGCGACTGGTTGGGCAGTGTGACCTCTGCAAAAGGGTGAAGCCTGATTCCGGGGTGTCTCGTGGGCTTCTACACTCGCAGCGGGAGCAGTATCCCTTCGATAAAGTTTTTATCGACTATATTGGACTGTTGACCCGGACAAAGAAAGGCAACCGTTACATCTTGGTTGTCGTGGATGCTTTTACCGCTTTATATGGCTGCTTCCTACTCTGGGGTCACTGCGGAAATCACTACCCAGCAATTGTCGAAGGTTATATCCTGGTTTGGGCCGCCGAAATCATTGGTAAGTGACAATGCACCCGCCTTTCTGTCTCGTGTGTTTAAGGCCTTCTGCTTCAATCAGGGTATTAGACATATTACCACCACGCTTTATTACCCTAAGGCGCCATTTGCCGAAAGACTTAATCGGAATTTAAAAACAGCCCTAACCATCTACTATGCCCTGTCACCTGCTAGATGGGATATCACCTTGCCCTGGCTCAATCAGGCATTTAATACGGCCAAACATGAGGCAACCGGGATGACACCCGCAGCGTTGAAATGAAATGTCGTGTGGCTGGGGCCTTCCGTCGGGTAGACCGTTCGCCTGGTGCAGGTCTTTCGAGTTGACGCCACTTCGGCGACCTGCGCGTCGATGGGGATGAAATGATGATGATGATTAGGACAACACAACACCCAGTCCCTGAGCGGAGAAAATCTCCGACCCAGCCGGGAATCGAACCCGGGACCTTACGATTGACATTCCGTCACGCTGACCGTTCAGCTACCGGGGCCGGACACCCGCAGCGTTAATGTTTGCGTATACCACTAATTCTCCGTTGTCAAATTTGTGGAGTATAAAAGACCTCTTATCAACGTCCATTACTCATCAGAGCCTCCGTGAGAATTGGCAAAGGGCGAGACAGAATATCCGGGGAGCCCAGCAGAGACAGCAGCTTCGATATAACAAGGGTCGTAGACCATTTTCGGGAAATTTTGGGGACCTGGTTTTTATCCGTAACTTGGCGGCACCGTCTAGCCAAGATACTACGAGAAAATTATAACCGAGTTACAGGGCCCCTTGTCTCATCTGTAAAATCTTGGCCCCGGTGAACTTGCAGGTAAGGGAGATCGCGTCGGGCAAGCTTTTTAGGGTACACCTCAGCCAGGTTAAGCTGGGATGAGAAGGGAGGGTCTGTCCCACCCCTGGGCGGTGTCCTCTCGCTTAGGAGGGCGAGCTGGCGCCAGTCTTATGTTGTTCATGTATCGTTGAGATCGATTGTGGTTGAGGTAAGCTATCTTTGCTTTTCGCATGTCTTATCTTACGGCTTCGCAGGCGAAGCCAGTTGGTTGTTAGCCTTCGGTGGGTAACTCTCGAGATCTCGTATCATTCGCGGGGGAGACGAGTGTGAACGGCTGAGGAACGAGTGTGATGACCGTTACACGTTGTGCTGTGAAACTGATGGGCGTTTTGCCGACATGGGTAGATTGAAGTTACAAGTTCTGTGACTTCGCTGGGAACAAAATTTGAAGGGAAGCGGTGAAGTTGTGGAACCCGCTGCCTCGTATTGTGTACCTGGTATGGAGTAAGTCGTCGTAATTGTTTGTCCACCGACGCACTCAGAGATTTTAAATTTTATTATTATTATTGGAGACTTTCTTGGCCTAGTTAAATGGTGGCAGTTATTTGAAAATTTTCTCAGAAGATTTTGTGTCCCCTGCAATCAAATGATTTTATGTTGCTGTTTTTAATGCCTGACCTCTATTAATACAGTTTTCCATGTGTGAGTCAAAGGTTCTGTCCAGTGTTTCTATGTTTCAAGCTGGCTGTGGTGGACGAGCGGTTCTAGGCGCTACAGTCTGGAACCGCGCGACCGCTACGGTCGCAGGTTCGAATCCTGCCTTTGGCAGGGATGTGTGTGATGTCCTTAGGTTAGTTAGGTGTGAGTAGTTCTAAGTTCTAGGGGACTGTTGACCTCAGAAGTTAAGTCCCATTGTGCTCAGAGCCATTTGAATCATTTTTTCTGTGTTTCAGAGTTGTTGGAATGTCTTGGTGATTCGGGCAGAAACTTTTAATTGTGCCAGCGCCTTGGCAGGGAGTGAAATGTCATCCGAGGTGTAGGCCTGGCAGTGTTTAAGAACCTGGCCACTACCGGAGTTGGTCACATATCCCCTTCCAAAGTTTAGTATTTATCTTCCTTCCGTCAAGTCGGATTAAGCTCGTAGATATATATTTTGTATACGACCTGTTTGTATATGAATTTGTTTTCTTAAATATTACGGAGTGACAACTGGCTAAACCTTAAATTGCATAACATCTGCCGAGTTTCTTGTGCAGCTTTTTCTAGTAATTTTTTATTAACTTGTCTGAGTACGTAAACATTTTCTTTTAAATCAGTGTCTCTGTTGCAGTGTTTTTAATAAAGTGATTCTATCATGTTATGTAATGGCATCTTCGTTTGGCACCATCCTGAATTACTATCAAGTCACCCTTTACCAGTAATTGTTTCAGTATATCTATTTTGAGGGAAGTCCTATATGGGTATTTGAAGTTCTCAAGTTTGTCAGTAACCCCCTTTTCTTAATTTGGAATTGTTTGCTAGCGTACTGAGCACGTTAGGTTTCTAATTGTGTTTGCAAAGTTTTGTATAGTGTATCGTCCACAATTCGTAATTCTCAAATTTTTTTTAAGGTGTAATGCAAAAAAAGTGTCTTATTTATGAAGTGTGACTACCAACCATGATTCCATCACGCTTCCTCTTTTATGGTATTTAAGACATGCTGTGCAAGTGTGGTACGACTAAGGAAGTACGAATCAAAAATGTTAAAAATTAAGTGGACAGATACACTGAGTCAAAACATTATGAGTTTGTTGGTAGGATTTTGGAGGTATGTGGCATTAGATGTCTACGCACAGGTCATGTAATTCGAGTAAATACCGTGCCGCTGATTTGCGAACGCGGTTATGGCGCCCGATAGCCACACAGGTGGGGTCCATAGGATTTACATCAGGCGAATTTGGTCGCAGAGACATCGTGTGTTCCCTATAATGCTTCTCAAACCACTGTAGCACGTTTCTGGCTCAGAGCCCAGACAATTATATGCTAAAAGATGACGTCGCCGTCGGGAAAAACATCAAGCATAAAGGAATGCAAATGGTTCGCTGATGTCTTCGATTACAACAGGTCCCGTGCGAGCGTAGGAGAATGTCTCCAATAGCATAATACTACTCCGACCAGCCTGCGTCCGTGGCGCACTGCACGTTTCGAGCCGCCGTTCACCTCGATGACGGCGTTTGCGGAGACGACCATCGACCTAGTGTAGCAAAAATGTGATTCACTCGAAGAGCCGACACGTTTCCGTTGATCGACGATCGAATTCCGAATGTCCCGTTCCCACTGCAGTCGTAATTGAGAATTTCGTTGGGTCAACGGATCAACACGTAGGGATGGACTGCTGCGGAGCTCCACTTTCAACAATATACGATGAAGTGGCGTAGGGCTCTATCGGCAGTGATGCTATAGATCACCATTTATGCTACTTCACAGAGCGGACAAGTCTCCGAACCACGCGTTCTGTGAAGAGTCGTGAACGTCGAACCACTTAGCGCCTACTGCTAGCTTCACTGTCCTACCTCTTTCTGTAGATGCTCATAACAGAACCACGTGAACATTTTACTAGCTTCGCCGTTTAGATATATTTGTTCACAGGCTTTGCGTAATTATAATATGCCATTTGTCAAAGTCGCTAATCTCGACAGATTTCTCCATTTCCAGTCCATACCTTCGCCCATGTCTGTTCCGTTTACATACTTTTGCTACTGCGACACGTGCCCGCAACTTCACAAGGTGGCACCCAACATCGCGGTGACCGGTTGTTATAATGTTTTAACTGTTCAGTGTAAAGTAAAGAACTGAAGTGATGCAGCGACCCGGCCTATTCAGGGCCGCTACGCATCGGGATGAGTGAGAGAAATGGTGCGAGAGAGGTCAGATTTACGCCGTACACAGTGAAACAGTGGCAACGTTAAGAATTGTTCATTTCCAGAAGCAGTATACAGGACGACGACTCTCCTCGAGGCCGTCCACTACAGCTGGTTGCGGAATGTGCTGATGCTCCAGCATCGCCTGTGATGTGTGTTGCCCTGGGTCGTGTTACCATGGCACCATGAGGCCTAGAGGCTGACGAAGGAGCGGCTGTAGCCCGTCAAGGGCCTCGGGAGTCTGACCGGCCATGCACTCCCTCGCTTACTCATGGTCCCCTTGTTGTGCGTTCGGTGCCGAGCAGCAAAGCCTTGGTCTTCCACTAGGGATCATCCAGGACGCTGGCCGATAATGTCTACATGGCTATGAAGCAGTGATGGAACGGCGCCCCAGCCGGATTGTAGATAGTCTGTAGATTGTCGGCTGGAAGTGTTCGGAGGCTGGATGCTGTTGGTCACAAATGTGGCATTCTTCAGGCCAGATGATGAAAGGTTGATCAGGCACCCGAGTGTTAGTCGCGGTTTCTCTGAAACTCAACAAACTGTCTTTCTCTCTGCTTCCAGCCACAGACAGAATAGGTGCACAACTGAATGTCTCGAGCCTCTAGTCTGGATTATTTATGTACTTACTAGTTGTTACCGACAGAAGGATGTAGGTTGCAGTAGGTACTGGGAGATGAAGAAGCTTGCACAGGATAGAGTAGCATGGAGAGCTGCATCAAACCAGTCTCAGGACTGAAGACCACAACAACAACAACAGTTGTTACCCCTCTTATCAATTAAAATGAACCGAAATGTGCATGTGGCTTCATTAGCCAGGAGACCATGTCCGGGATGTTCAGCCTCTTGCTGCAAGAGATGGTAAGTTCCTGGGGAACCAAATTACTGAGGTCGTCGGTCCCTAGGCTTGCACACTACTTAATTTACCTTAAACTAACTTATGCTAAGGACAACACACACACACACATGCCCGAGGGAGGACTCGAACCTCCGACAGGGGGAGACACACGAAACGTGGCAAGACGCTTCACACCGCGCAGCTTAGTGCAAGTCTTTTTATCTGATGCCACTAAGGCGGCTTGCCCGTCTGTGATGATAAACTGATGGTGAGGACAACACACATACCCAGTCCCTAGCGGAGAAAATCCGACCCAGCCAGGAATCGAACATGCAATGCCTTGATAGACGGTGAGCAACGCTAACCGCAACACCACGATCTGTTGACACATATCACTGGTGTTGTTATCGTGGGTGATAGTGACAGTACTAAAAAAAAGTAGAATTTCTAGGATTATTAGCGTTAAACTGGTGAAGAAAGAGAATCAATAATTTGTAGTTTGGTGCAGCACAAATTTTATAATATTTGTACATGTAGTAACGTCAGCTGCTCTCATGTGTCTGCCTGTAGCAGGTAGTTTCATTCTCATATCATAATCAAATGCAGCTTCCTGAGTTCTACGTGTAAATGCGGACGTTTCTCTGTTTGTCCTACAGCATTTAAGCGACGAGGATGTTGTGAGTCTTCAAGCGTCTCAAAAACTATACAGATGCATGGCGCTCAGCTATCGAAATTCAAGGGGCTTTTGACATATTAGCGTGGAAGCACAGATTAAAAATGTGTAAGCATTGTATAAGCACTCTATTCACCACGTTGAAGCGTATTATGACGAACATATGAAACAATAAAATCATTTTCACAAATATGATAAAATACTAAAGTCAAAGAGTAAATAGCTTTTTGAAAGAGTAATTATTGTTCCATATTTCGCGTTATATTCTTCAAATCAACAAATATCTTGTACTATACACTTTCTAAAGTAGCCTATTTTCTTCGTCAGATCTCAAGCCCTCTCCATTCCAAATTACAGCAAATTCGGTTCAGGGGTTTATTCGTGAAAACGGAACAGAGAGATAATTAAAACTTCCGGGCTAAGACTCGTAGACTCACCTCAGATGATGTTGCCCGCAGCTGGCAACGAAACGTAAGGGAGAAGTATTTCTATTATTGGACCACGGCCTCTTAGCCCGGAAGTTTTAATTACTGAAGACGCCGGTCGTGAAAGCCTACACGCTATGATTGCAACAGAGAGAGTTACTTTCACATTTATAATATCAGTATGGATTACTATGCTTCTGACGTAGTCCTACGGGGAGAACAAGTGGATTTGTTCCACGTTACTCGTCTCGTCAGATTTGCCTGGCTCGCTCTATGGTTCCACACCAAGCACAGGTTGCTATGCTCAGTCACATTTGCACTCTGAATTTCTCGGCAGCACACAGGTGCTCTGAGTTACAAGATGTTATTTCACCCTTGGTCACACTGTGTTGCGGCTGTAGGTGTTATACTTGCTACACACCTATTAGAAACTCTGAAGATTTCATAGGTCGCCTGAAAACTCTCACTCTGCAATCGTCGGATCTCTTAGGAAGTTTCGATGTTGTGTCGTTATTTACAAAGGTGCCCTTGCAGGACTCTTTAGAGCTAATTAGCAACATGTTTGAGGAGGTCATAGTGGCATTATTTAAATATGTGCTTACTCTTCTTATTTCCGTACCAATACTTTGAACAAGTGGACGGTGTCGCCATGGAGAGCGCATCTGGTACCTGAAGCTGAAAGCCTGTCAAGTGAAATGCATTTCAAGACAGTGTACCGACAAAACGGTTATTCTGAGAGACAGATTCGTAATGCATTCAGGCCCAAGCGAGTTCTATCTATGTAGCAGAATGAAGATACGAAGACACCCACCACTTTGGCCTTTTCTGCTGTATTTTGGTGCCATGTCATCGTCCTCGGAAGATATGACATTAAGTGTCCTTTTCGACCATCTCTAAAACTGAGGAACCTGTTGGGTACGATTAAGGATGATCTTGGCCTGAGGAAATGTGGTGTGTACAAGATTCCTTGTCAGTGTGGGGAAGCGTATGTAGGCCAAACATGCCGCACAGTACAAGAAAGCTGCGATGAACATCAGCGTCATACACGGATGCGTCAACCGGAAAAGTCGGCAGTTGCGGAACACTGTCTGAATACAGGACATCACATGATTTACGAAAAGACGGAAGTTTTGTCCACGGCATCATCTTCCTGGGACTGCATCATTAAGGAAGCAATACATATCCCTATAGCCGATAATCTCATCAACAAGGATGCGGGATTTCAACTGAGTACAGCCTGGAACGCTGCATTGGCTGCTATTAAATCATGACGAGAAAATTAAGATTTTTTCGACAACAGACCCCCCATAACAATGGTCTAGTACAGTTTTTTAGTGAGTGACATCTGACCGCACTGTCAGTAAACATAGTGCACAGTGCACACGATGGAGGGCCGTTCTGCGATTTTCGACTGAGGGTGTTTTAGTATGGCACCATCTATATGCAAATCATTGCGCATGGCTCTGAGCACTATGGGACTTAACTTCTGAGGTCATCAGTCCCCTAGAACTTAGAACTACTTAAACCCAGCTAACCTAAGGACATGACACACATCCATGCCCGAGGCAGGATTCGAACGTGCGACCGTAGCGATAGCGCGGTTCCAGGCTGCATCGCCTAGAACCGCTCGGCCACTCCGGCCGGCAAATCATTGCGCATGCGTGATTTCCGCGACTGCGCATTCTTTGCATTCGTGTTCTACACTATGTGATCAAAAGTATCCGGATACCCCCAAAAACATGTTTTTCGTATGACGTGCATTGTACTGCCAGGTACTCCATATCAGCGACCTCAGTAGTCATTAGACATCGTGAAACACCAGGGTAGGGCACTCCTCGGAACTCACGGACTTCGAACGTGGTCACATGATTGGATGTCACTTGTGTCACACGTCTGTACGCGAGATTTCCACACTCCTAAACATCCCTAGGACCACTGTTTCCGATGTGATAGTGAAGTGGAAACGCGAAGGGAGCACAAAAGCGTACATGCCGATCTCGTCTGTTCGCCTGTTGACTGTCAGAGACCGCCGACAGTTGAAGAGGATCGTAATGTGCAATAGGCAGACATGTTTCCTGACCATTACACAGGAATTCCAAACTGCATCAGGATCCATTGCAAGTACTATGACAGTTAGGCGGCAAGTGAGAAAACGGATTTCATGGTCGAGCGGCTGCTCATAAGCCACACATCAAGCCGGTAAATACCCAACGACGCCTCGCTTGGTGGAACGTAAACATTGGCCGACTGAACAGTGGAAAAGCGTTGGTGGAGTGACGAATCACGGTACACAATGGGCAGGGTGTGCGTATGGCGAATGCCCGGTGAACGTCATCTGCCAACGTGTGTAGTGCCAACAGTAAAATTCGGATGTGGTGGTTTGCACCCCTTGTTGTTTTGCGTTGCACTATCGCAGCACAGGCCTACACTGATGTTTTAAGCACCTTCTTCTTTCCCACTGTTGAAGAGCAATTTGGGGATTGCAAATTGCATGTTACAACACACCTGTTCATAATGCACGGCCTGTGGCGGAGTGGTTACACGACAATAACATCCCTGTAATAGACTGGCCTGCACAGAGTCCTGACATGAATCCTACAGAACACCTTTGGGATGTTTTGGAACGCCGACCTCGTGCCAGGCCTCACCGACCGACATCGATACCTCTCCTCGGTGCAGCATTCCGTGAAGAATGGGCTGCCATTCCCCAAGAAACCTCCAGCACCTGATTGAACGTATGCCTGCGAGAGTGGAGGTTGTCATTAAGGCCAACACCATATTGAATTCCAGCATTACCGATGGAGAGGGCCACGAACTTCTAAGTTATTTCCAGCCAGGTGTCCGGATACTTTTGATCACATAGTGTATATACAGGGCATCGACATGCCGATACTGTCAGCCGTACCTAGCCACAATCAAAGTTGAACCACCTGAATATGTCGGACTGTTGCTCCGAGGAAATATTGTGGAATTTGCACAGTGTGACCCGGCGGCAAACGAGCGAAGACTATTTCAAACATATCCGCCGGGAAAGCTTGAAGAGTCCTATATCGTTGGCTGTTGCGTAAAATATTCAAAGGCGTCCATCTTCGTATTACTCAGTAGTCTTGTGCTATATTTGACAACTTTGAGGAACCTATATTTTGTCAATTTATATATCGGAATCGTTGTATACTTAACATTCAACAAGAGAAATGCTGCAGCGGTTAGCACACTAGATTCGCATTTGGGAAGACGACGGTTCAAACCTGCGTCCGACCATCCTTATTTAGGATTTCCGTGATTTCCCTAAGTCGCTCCACGTAAATTCCGAGATGGTTACCTTGGAAAGGGCACGGCCGACGTCTTCCGCTATCATTTCGATGAGGCCGATGACTCGCCGTTTGGTCATCTCCCCCAAATCAACTAACCAACTTAATATTCGAAGCAGTAGATTTTTGACAATAGTAGCCGCATAAATACAATAAGATTAGCAAAGGACGGGAGAGTTGAAGAACAGCAGTTGACAAAATGGAGATTTATTAAAAATTTGGCAACAGGAAGAACTGCTGACCTAAGAAATGAAGTAATACTAAATTCAGGTTGAGCAAGTGTTTATTAAATTTATAGTCCAAGAACGAGAATGTTACCAAAAAACGACAGCAAAACTTGTGTTGAAGAAGGACTTCCTAATGTTTAAGTCAGTCGACAGCGAAAAACTGTCTCTGACGTTCTCCATATCTGCTAAATATTCTTTTCCGCTAATTTTCAGTTCGTCAGACACAAGCTGCAAATCCTCACAGGAAAACAGCGGCTGTAAAAAATTGAGTGTGGTATAAAAACGTGGCAGGTACGTTTTAAGTTTGCACAGCTAACTAGTCTGTGATTACAGACTGAATTACACGTGACCTTTCGGGCGCTGCGGCATCCCCGGAACGCTTTAAACTACACGCAGCCTGGCTTCGTTCGCGAATTTGCGAGTATAATGCAAGTGGTTTACCAGCGTATCGGTGCATCGCGGAATGCATATGCAACGCCACGACGCTCTATTAGGCTCGGCTGGCCTCTGATAAGCGAAACGTCAGTGCCTGTGCAGCGGCGCGTTTGTAAATGATTGTGGCTGCAAATGGGACGTATCATTCGCTAATCGTCGTCAA
The DNA here is from genome assembly GCF_021461395.2 of Schistocerca americana. Lineage (NCBI taxonomy): Eukaryota > Metazoa > Arthropoda > Insecta > Orthoptera > Acrididae > Schistocerca > Schistocerca americana. The sequence goes on along the minus strand of NC_060124.1, from coordinate 436,032,729 downwards.
TGTGCGGTTATTTAGCATGTTACTAGTAAAAATAAAATCGAGGACTGTCAGCGAATTAAGTTCCACATACGTAACACACAGTGGTTAAAATTTATTGGACGATTTCACAAGACTGTACCTATACCGAATACAAATTTGTGATCCTACGGACACCTGAAAGAGGAAAAATATTTTACGCTAGTCCTTAATGCATTCCATTTGATCTCCACACTTAATATTCCCAAAAACACATACGAATGCTTCTCCTGCTGCACAACAAAATTAGCGACACCATCTTCAATAGTTATAGCGGAACAGCAGAAGCTTTAGAAAACAAAACAGTAATTAAACAAGGGTGTATGATTGTCCCTATTTTATCTTCAATATTTTTTAGAATTTAATGGCACGTCGTTAGAGCAAAACTACTATCCGTAGTTGAAATATACACTGCAGACGGTGAAATTTTCAGTCCCACAAGACTGAGAGGTATGACCAAGGTAATCGCAATCTCTGTCCTCGAGTTAGTGACCGGGCCAAATATCTCACGAAATAAGTATCAAACGAAAAAACTACAAAGAACGAAACTCGTCTAGCTTGAAGCGGGAAACCAGATGGCGCTATGGTTGGCCCGCTAGATGGCGCTGCCATAGGTCAAACGGATATCGATTGCGTTTGTTAAAAGAGGAGCCCCCATTTTTATTACATATTCGTGTAGTACATAAAGAAATATGAATATTTTAGTTGGACCACTTCTTTCGCTTTCTGATAGATGGCGCTGTAATAGTCACAAACGTACAAGTACGTGATATCACGTAACATTCCGCCAGTGCGGACGGTATTTGCTTCGTGATACATTACCCGTGTTAAAATGGACCGTTTACCCCAATTGTAGAAAAGGTCGATATCGTGTTGATGTATGGCTATTGTGATCAAAATGCCCAACGGGCGTGTGCTCGGTATCCTGGACGACATCATCCAAGTGTCCGGACCGTTCGCGGGATAGTTACGTTATTTAAGGAAACAGGAAGTGTTCAGCCACATGTGAAACGTCAACCACGACCTGGAACAAATGGTGATGCCCTAGTAAGTGTTTTAGGTGCTGTTGCGGCTAATCTGCACATCAGTAGCAGACAAATTGCCCGAGAATCGGGAATCTCAGAAATGTCGTTGTTGAGAATGCTACATCAACATCGATTGCACCCGTACCATATTTCTATGCACCAGGAATTGCATGGCGACGACTTTGAACGTCGTGTACAGTTATGACACTGGGCACAAGAGAAATTACGGGATGATGACAGATTTTTTGCACGCGTTCTATTTAGCGACGAAGCATTCACCAATGGCGGTAACGTAAACCGGCATAATATGCACTATTGGGCAACGGAAAATCCACGATGGCTGTGACAAGTGGAACATCACCGACCTTGGCGGGTTAATGTATGGTGCGGCATTATGGGAGGACGGATAATTGGCCCCCATTTTATCGATGGCAATCTAAATGGTGCAATGTATTCTGATTTCCTACGTAATGTTCTACTGTTGTTACTACAAGATGCTTCACTGCATGACAGAATGGAGATGTACTTCCAACATGATGGATATCCGGAACATAGATCGCGTGCGGTTGAAGCGGTATTGAATAGCAACAGCGAGATGTAAGGGACCTCCAGGAGTACGTACCACCTGTTTGTTCTACACACTTAACGCATGTTATGACTCTTGCGTTCCGTTTTGGAAGTTTTGACGCCTGAATTGCTTCGTTGTAATATAATTCACACCCGATTATTTGTTGTTTTCATTTCTGTGAGAGGTCTATGCGACATATCGTCTGTTCTCACTGTTCATCACATTAATTTGCGACGGTAATATGTTCTTACCATATGACTCGTATTTTATAACCAATGTATAGTATGACAATTGTCAAGACTACAGAAGGAGAGCAGACACGTCAGTGACTGGACGGTAAGTTCATAACTTTGTAAAGGGAAAAAAAATGGGGCACGAGGGAGACTTGAAGACGGATCTCCTGCTTTGCAGTCCAATACTGTGACCACACAACCATGACGCTGCAATTATTGCAATGCGCTTGATGTTGCCCGTCCTGTGCTTGGACCGTTCACTGTTTCTATTTTGCTTTTTTCGCAGTTGAGTACACCTTCTTCTTGTTTCCATGCTTGACCTTTCCTCAATTTTTGATGGGCTACCCACTGGGCCATCTCACCACTAAATATGAGGAGGGAGGGGGGGGGGGGGGGGAGGAGTTTCCCTTCTCAGCACTGGAACTCGCTGTACCGTAGACTTCAAGTGCAGTAAATGCGACGAAGCGGATGTGCATCTTCATTCTTCGTTTACTGGTTTGGCATGCAAGCTGTATTTGCATTTAGCTCATTTGTTAAAGAAGTTGATTCTTATCGTGTTCAAGTTATTTATTCTACTAGTAGCTCGGGCGCCTGTGCGTCGTTATTTAATTGCTGTCTCTAGAGAATTGGTTTACACTAATTCAGGCTGTGCTCTCTATTTTTTTTTGGGAGTACACCAGCTTTCATTAAAACTACTGGGGTTATAAATTAATTTTAAGTAAGTATTTAATCGGTCTGTCAAACTTATTAAGCGACTGAAAAGAGGGTTCTAATTTTTTATCGAGCGCAAGTGCGTTCAGCAGGATTTTGACCTTTGTGTTATTAACCTTGGTGCATATCTATTTTGCCTTCAGAATCTGTTGGTAACTGAGTTGACGTGTGTATCTTTCTCGCTGTTATGAACGCATGAGCGTCAAATGAGGCAGAAGGGATGGATAACATTCCATCAGAATTTCTAAAATCATTAGGGGAACTGGCAACAAAACGACTATTCACGTTGGTGTGTAGAATGTATGAGTCTGGCGACATACCATCTGACTTTCGGTAAAGTATCACCCGCACAACAGCTAACAAGTGCGAGAATTATCGCACAATCAGCTTAACAGCTCAAGCATCCAAGTTGCTTACAAGAATAGTATACAGAAGAATGGAAAAGAAAATTGAGGGTGCGCTAGATGACGACCAGTTTGGCTTTAGGAAAGGAAAGGCACAAGAGAGACAGTTCTGACGTTGCGGTTAATAATGGAAAGAAGACTAAAGAAAAATCAAGACACGTTCAAAAACGGCCGGCCGGAGTGGCCGAGCGGTTAAAGGCACTACAGTCTGGAACCGCACGACCGCTACAGTCGCAGGTTCGAATCCTGCCTCGGGCATGGATGTGTGTGATGTCCTTAGGTTAGTTAGGTTTAAGTAGTTCTAAGTTCTAGGGGACTTATGACCACAGCAGTTGAGTCCCATAGTGCTCAGAGCCATTTGAACCACGTTCAAAAGATTTGTCGACCTGGAAAAAGCGTTCCACAATGTAAAATGATGCAAGATGTTCGAAATTCTGAAAAAAAGTAGGGGTAAGCTGTAGGCAGAAACGGGTCATATACAACATGTAAAACAGCCAAGAAGGTATAATAAGAGTGGATGAACAAGAACGAAGTGCTCGTATTAAAAAGTGTGTAAGACAAGAATGTAGCCCTTCGCCCCTACTGTTCAATCTGTACATCGAGGAAGCAATGATGGAAATAAAAGAAAGGTTCAGGAGTGGAATTAAAATTAAATATGAAAGGACATCAATGATACTATTCGCTTATGACATTGCTATCCTGAATGAATGTGAAGGAGAATTACATGATCTGCTGAATGGAATGAACAGTCTAACGAGTACACAGTACGGATTGAGAGTAAATCGAAGAAAGGCGAAGGTAATGAGAAGTAGTAGAAATGAGAACAGAGAGAAACTTGACATCAGGATTTATGGTCACGAAGTAGATGAAGTTAAGGATTTCTGCTATCTAGGCAGTAAAGGAGGGCACCAAAAGCAGACTAGCTATGGCAAAAAAGGCATTCCTGGCCAAGAGAAGTCTATTAATATCAAATATCGGCCTTGATTTGAGGATGAAATTTCTGAGAATGTTCGTGCGGAGTACAGCATTGTATGGCAGAGAAACATGGACTGTGGGAAAACCGGAACAGAAGAGAATCGAAGCATTTGAGATGTGGTGCTACGGACGAATGTTGAAAATTAGGTGGACTGATAAGGTAAGGCATGAGGAGGTTCTACGCAAAATCAGAGAGGAAAGGAATATGTGGAAAACACAGATAAGGAGAAGGGACATGATGGTACGACATCTGTTAAGACATGAGGGACTGACTTCCATGGTACTAGAGAGAGCTGTAGAGAGCAAAAACTGTAGAGGAAGACAGAGATTGGGATACATCCAGCAAATAATTGAGGACGTAGGTTTCAAGTGCTACTCTGTGATGAAGAGGTTAGCACAGGAGAGGAATTCGTGGTGGGCCGTATCAAACAAGTCGGAAGACCGATGACCAAAAAAAATTGTCCTGAGACCAAAAACCGCATAAAAAGCATCACTCATATCGCTTCTAATTGCCCTGAGACCAAAAACCGCATAAAAACTGTCAATCACATCGGTTTTTAATTGTCCTGATGCCAAAAACCGCATAAAAGCATCATTCAAAAACAAATCGGATAATTAATTTCTGTGTGACTGGCGCAAAACATGTTCAATATGCTGTCCACCGTTTTCTCCAACAAGTTGAAATCGAGACATTCATGTTCCCCAACTGATCGAAGTGTTTCCTGGGTCACATTCAGAATGTGTTGCGCAATGCGTGCCTTCAATGCAGATAAGTTTATAATCGGAACACTGAACACAGAATCTTTCAGATAGCCCCACAGCTAGAAGTCACACGGATTAAGATCTGGTGATCGCCACACTGAGTCTGTAGTGAAATGGCGGTTGATAATTCTAGCATTTCGGAAATGGTGCTTCAGCAGCTGCTTAACTGGATTTGCAACGTGCGGAGGTGCGCCATCTTGCATAAAAAGTATTCCATCCACACATCCACGCTGTTGGAGAGCGGGGAGAGCTGGAATGACGTGGTTGCGCAAAAGAGACTCAAAGGGCTTACCAGTGACGGTACAAGTAACAGGAACGGAAGCATCTGTCTCTTCGAAAAAATACGACCCTCTGGTAAATGCTGCCGTAATCCCGCACAACAAAGTGACCTTTCCAGTATGAAGTGGTACTGGTTGATTTGCGTGTGGATTTTCCATTGCCCGTATTCGACAATTCTGTTTATTGACATATCCTGTCACATGGAAGTGGGTTTCGTCTGTACACAATATCTTCCACAACCAATCATTGTCCACTTCCGTGCGAGCAAAAAATTCTAAAGCAAAGGTCTCTCTTGCTGGCAGGTCAACAGAAAACAACTCGTGCACATGGGTAATTTGAATGGATAGCAAAGAAGGATGTTTCGTAAAATTTTACGCACCGTGCTCACGGGTATGTTCAATGTTCGGGCAATTCTCCGTGCACTACACGTTTGCACACCACCACTCGCCTCCTCCTGGAATGCTATGGCCAAAGCTTCCAATGACGTCAAATCAATTCGTTTCCTCCCTCTACCAAGTTGCACACAAAAAGAACGCGTCTTTTCGAATTTCCGAATCATTTTCTCCAGACCCACGGCAGTCATCAGACCAACGCCTCTTTTCAACCCCTTCAGCGTGCGAAACTTCTGAAGAGTGATCATTCTTGTAATACAGCTTTATAAGCAGAGCGCTATCCTGCATTGAGACAGGAGGAAAAGTCGTGTACACGGCGTGTTTATATCAACTGCAGTGAATCATGCGCAGGACAGGCGTTTTCATTTACGTATTCTGACGCATACATCGCCATCTACTGATCAATTTTCACACTATTTTTTTCATCTGTCATACGTTTCCACCCTTCTCCGATAATATTCCGTTGCAATTTAACGTCGTTCTGACCAGTGGTGTTATTTCTACAGCGTTTTGAAAGTTTAATTATAACCACCCTGTTCTTTGGCGCACACTCCACTCACGGATAAATTCAATTTGGTTTTAAAATGACTCGTTACCAATTACTTAGTGTAGCCTGTTAACATGATCTAGTGTTACGGTATGCATTTCAAGGTTGTTTTATGTGTATGTTTTAAAGCGAAAGGCGTTCTCAGTTCCTTGGCCAGCCTAACATACGGAGCGTCCTGCTTAGCGCCCCGACATCAGGATTTAAAATCTTTCTCTCCAGTGTCAGCTGGTATTATTCATTTGCTGTGTTAATTTCACATTGTCAAATAACTTGGTTATTATAATGAAGTGTACTTAAAATCTGTGTTACGAATGGTGTTCAGTATCAGTTTGCCCAGTCCTTCCACCCCCAAGGCAGCCAATAAACTGACTCAAGATTTCATGTAAATTCTGTAGATGCCTTATCATTTTCTTTAATCTTATGAGACTTAACTGCAAAGGTCATCAGTCCCTAAGCTTATACACTACTTAACCTAAATTACCCTAAGGACAAACACACACACACCCATGCCCGACGGAGGACTCGAACCTCCGCCGGGACCAGCCGCACAGTCCAGCACTGCAGCGCCCCAGACCGGTCGGCTAATCCCGCGCGGCTGCTTTTTCATGACACGGTACATTTTTGTTACGCAGCAGTTAGCCATTGTGTGTGATTCTTTCATGAAAAGCTATTCTGCGTATTTATTGAGGACCATTCTTGATATTCAGCCTCATTTGCAGATTGTTAAAACCCACATAAAAAGTAATTTCCGTAGTGATGTTCATGTTTGAAAGTAGGGTAGCAAAGACAATTCTGTATCAGAATAAGTAAACGGAAATTTAAAAGGTACTGGCTTTCACATCACCAGTAAGAGGTTTTTGGCTCATACGCGGTTACCAGTTCACGAGTTTGGCCGGATCTTCAAAAATCAAGGTCTCATCTCTCGGACTAATATTTTGGTCAATATCAACTCTCATTTACTGAAGTGAGGCCTAGATCACCTTTAGAAGACACCTACGGCTCTTCGACAAATATCAGCGCTACCACAGGTAAACGAAACGGCAAGACCGGAGTATTATCAGTACTATGGAGGAAACAAGCACTACCAATGTAACGGCCCCTCATCATCAAACACCAGATTCGATGGGCTGGTCATGTTACCGACGTGCCTGACGCCTGTTAAAACAAACAATGTATGGCCAACTCAAAAACGGACAACGAAAACAAGGTCAACTGAAACGGTACAAAGACGTTCTGAAGTCTCAGTTTAAAAAAATTCCATTTTGGCACCGGCAATCTAGAAACCACTGCCTCCTATCGTCCGAACATAGCGACGGTCTGCTTACGATGACTTACAGTACATAGAACTACAAGGCGAAGACAAAGACCGGAAGAGTGGAACCGTAAGAAAGAGCAAGGACACCTGATGCAAGATGACACGCGTCCAGGCTTGTTCCATTCTCACTAAACTCTCCCAAGGTAATAGGGTCCGATATGTGCACCTACTCATTTCAGACGAGGGATGACAGACTTATCCTCGGCGTAAGTCTCCAAGAGGACATCACATGCACTGTTACTTGAAGAGGGATACAGTTGCATACTAATGTGAACCTGTTAAAAAATGAACTCTTATCCCTCCTTCTCATGTGTGTGTAATATTCGATATCACTGGCGCAGCTCCGAATAGGAGAATAACTATGAAATGGTCGGTTCTGAAGGTTGTTTGGTGAACATGTTACATGCCAGAAAATACTGATTTCATCGATACTTAATTAAACATGTTCACTTCAGAACTGCTAGTGCAGTAAAATATAAGAAACAAGATAAGATGTGGCAACTACAGGAATGGAACACATTTACACTTCATAACAACTGTACTGTAGGCAGCTGGATAAGAGAAGGTATTTCTACCGCCAGACCAAGAGACTGGGTCTAGCTCAAAATGTGCTAAGTCCTACGTATCTCAAAAAATATTCGGTTCTGGACATTGTAACCTCTCCCCAAACTAATCGGTTAACGCCATAATATGATCGTGACTGTGTGTGCTAAATGAACTTGATTTTGGGTGAGGCTATCGTCTAGAAATTCTGATCGGTTAGTGGAGAGAAGTGTACAACAAATCGTTCTAATGACCAGCCAATTCTACTCCTGCACGTTCTACTTATTTCTCTTTTGTTTAATGGTTATAACACTGCCTGTTTAATGGTTATAACACTGCCACCAACCACATAAAATACGAAAGTGGTACCATATGACTCAAAGAGTCCATAACAAAACTAATTGAAATAAGACATAAATTAATTAACCCAGTCCCCAGCCCAATTGGACACTGCCTGTCCAATGTCGGATTGATAATGCGGTCACCAACGACTACGTAACAGTTTGGCTTTACTTGTAGCAATAGAAGCTTACACAAGTTTCTGGCAACAGAATACGTTGCGAAATAATAATGAACAAAGAAATAAATTGTTAATACTCAGAGATGTTAGTTCGGAAAAGGTACTTTAAACTCGATGTCGAAATGTCTATGATTTACTGGAAGTAGCTCTGTTGTTGCATAAATGATGTAGATAACCTCAAACTAACATTTACTTACGTGCGCTATTTTCCTGCATAGAGCAGAAGTACGTACTTTGAGCGGAATGTAATTACTATGATCATTTATTGGATCAAATAAGCAACTGGTGGTTTTCAACAGATTGACAACGCCGAAATACGAACCATGCCAGTATACAATAGCGTTATTACAATAGACACAGATGTGAAATATGTGAACTTTATTTATTTTTGCCTTTAGGTTGAAATTGCCAAAATTACTTTAATTTTAAGTTATTTTATTTTACTTTATCTTCACTCAGTCAGCAAGGATGATATTGCCCCTGAATATTATTGAACAAGACTGTTTACGTATTGAGACTTCATTATTAATTACTTTTAGTTAGCTTTCAGCGAAGAAATAAAACTCGTAAAGGCAGTCTTTTCATACTTTTAACTATTTAAGCAACGACATTCAGGTAATCAGTGACTGGAAAGGAATCGTATCCTAAGTAAGTGACAATGACAAGATCAGGTACCTACAGTTTTTACTTAGTACAGTTATTATTGAAATAAAATCCACTGAGAATGTCGCTGGCAATGCCTCACAAAGTTTATGACGTTAACAAAAATAACATAATCTTACAGGTCGTAGTTCATGTTAAGCCGTCGTGTTCATTGGCATCCGAATTGCTCCCATTCCTCCATGTAATATTTCGGGCACGTCTTGATTCACAGTGACTAATTATGGGGCAAGATCTTGACGTTATTGGAGCCACACATAGGCCCGACAGTGTCTGCCACTTGCGTGTATTCACTCTTACGTCTCACAAGCAAGTAAGTCTCATGCGCGCTCTGCTCTGACGTCACGCGCGCTCTGCTCTGACGTCACGCTCGTGTCCAGAGACAGCGCTCCTACACATGTCTTTACTCTCTGAAAACGATATTGTTTTTTTAACTTTCTCTAACGACATTAAGCAAGAATAAATACATCACAATACAAAATCATTTATACTGCTTATTGCAAATGTCACAGTTCTAATCAACACACAGTATCTAAAGATTTACAGAATAAAATAAGTACACCATATTTACAGTAAACACAATACGCAAGAATCTCAGGTAGCACATGTATATTATAATGTCTCAACATATCTGTAGAGGTCACAAAATGCCAAGCAGTCTGTACAGAATTTTTTTTCTTGTTTTGATTAGTACTACCTGCTAATAGTATATGGGACGCATTTAGTATCACCACATACGTGACTATAACTGTTACTATACTTACGTTAAATTATAAACTTATCAATATTTCACAATATGAGACAGTTTAAACAATGGAGGGAGAGAGAAGAAGAGAGAAATTATTTACCAAGCAGTTATTAAGGATCACATTGCTGGAAGAGGATAGATACACTATATGTTGAATATCTAGCTACCAGTAGAAGTACTTATGGACCTCGGATGTATAGCAGTAATGTAGAGTATGTACTTCTCTATTGAAAGAAGTGAGATGGCCAGAAGACTTTTTAGCTACCACGATCCCAATTAAGAGAAAGAAACACACCAAGGAATGTGACTAATTCAAGACTGTCGGCCTAATACCGCATGCAACAAAGGTGTTAATAAGACAGATTTATTAATATAGAACGGTATAATCTTCACACCCGAGGAATACACAGCACGTGATCAGAGGAACTTTGATTTGCAGTGCCATCTACAGTGGCAACAATACATTTCCAGACACATGTTCATAGGATCTTTTTTCCTCTACTTCCAGTCGGGAATCCGTCGCTGCAATCTAATGGTTTTATTAATATTCACCCTCTATACTGTAGTACTCAAACTGTAACCTGTGTTTTAGATGTGGAAAATGTAACACACTGATTGTATATGTATTATGAAACATGATTCTAACCTACAGGTTGTATACGTATTCTCACTAGGGCCTGAAGCATGAATTAAGTCGAAATATGACACTTTATAAGACGTCAATTCCAGTAACTGCAATATACTCTTTATTTGCCTGTGTTTACATTTCTCCACAGCAAGCTTTCCTTTATCGGCCTACAATGCCATTTTCAAGTGCATCTGTGACTGTTGTGATCAATAAAACTAATTTACGTCTGACTTATGAACAGTAACATCATTTTTATAAATTACATTTTTATCGACGTCTAGCTGCCAACGGTGAGCTGTCTGTTATGAAATAATATTATTGTAATCATGGAATTTTTAACATATAAAATTTTTGTCGATAATTGTTTTTCAGCTATTCGACAGTTGGGATCCTTAGATCCTATGTGTTTACAGAGCTTTCTTCTTCGCTAGTCAAGGATATTGTGTTTTTTGCATAGATACTTCTTGGTAAATGATTTTTGAATATGTGTTCTGTGATTTCCTATGTTCATCCTATCTCGTGGTCGAAAATTTGGATAAAATTTTCTAAGTGGGGCCTGTGTTTCAGTTCAGTTTGTTCATTAAGTCGCTTGGGAAATTCCTCGTAACTGTGTATGTCTCAAATTCGCCCTAAATAATCATTGTACGTCTTCTCGATATTTTGAGTAAAACTTCTACAACGATTTCGCTGTGTTCTGCTTCGTGCTTTTCATTTTTAAGACGTAGGTGGAAAGTTATCGATTGTTTTTACATGCTGTAGTGTATTCTTTTAACCTAATGTTAATATTTCTTCCTGTTTGTAAAATGTAGAATTTTGAACAGTTTTCACAAGAAATTTTGTAGACTTCTGGGATCGAAAATCTGAGATCATGGGTTTTCCTGATCAAATACGTGTTTTGAGATTAACAGTCGTGCGAAATGATAATTCTAGGCTTTTCTTATGTAAAATTTCGTTCATTTTATTCATTAACAACAGAAAAACCTAAAATACAAACCCTACACATGGAATACCTCCTAATATGGCATCGGACCTCCCATAGCCTAGTGTAGTGCAGCATGGACTCCACAAGTCGTTGAAAGTTCCATATGGAAATATTGGGCCATACTGCCTCTATAGCCGTCCATAACTGCGTTGCCAGTGCAGGATTTTGTGCACGAACTGACCTCTCGATTATGTCCCAAGTCGGGCTAGCTGAGTGGCTGAATCATTCACTCGAGCTGTCCAGAATATTCTTCAACCAATCGCGAACATCTGTGGCCTGGTAACATGGAGCATTGTCATCCACAAAAATTGCTTAGCTGCTTCGGAACATGAAGCCCATGAATGGCTGCAAATGGTCTCCAAGTAGCCGAACATAACCATTTCCAGCCACTAATTGGTTTAGTTGGACCGGAGGACCCTGTCCATACCATGTAAACACAGCCCACACTTTTGTGGATCCAGTACTAGCTTGCACTGTGTCTTGTTGACAACGGGTCCCCAGCTTCGTGGGTTCGGCGCCATACTCGAACCTACCGTCAGCTCTTACCAATTGAAATACGAACTCATCTGAAGAGACCACGGTTTTCCAGTAGTGTTAGTAGGAACCGATATGCTGACGAGCCCAGGAGAAGCGCTGAGGCGATGTCGTGCTATTAGCAAAGGCACTCGCGTAGGTCGTCTGCTGCCGGAGCCCGTTAGCGAAAAATTTCGCAGCACTGTCCTAAATGAGACATTCGCCGCACGTCCCACGTTGATTTCTGCGGTTATTTCACACAGCGTTGCTTGTCTGTTAGCACTGACAACTGTACGCAAACGCTGCTGCTCTCGGTCTTCGTGTGAAGGCCGACGGCCACAACGCTCTCCGCGGTGAGCGGTAATGCCTGAATTTTGGTATTTTCGGCACACTTTTACACTGTTAATCTCGGAATATTGAATTCCCCAACGATTTCCGAAACGGAATGGTCCATGCTTCTAGCTCCACCAATTATTCCGCGTTTAGTCTGCTCATTCTCGTGGTGCGGCCATTATCACGTCGGATATCTTTTCACATGAGTCAACTAAAAACAAATGAAGTCTCCGCCAATACACTGCCCTTTTATACCTTGTGTACGTGCTACTACCGCCATCTGTATGCTTGTACATCGACATCTTTTTTTTCTCAGTGTTTATATGAGGATATAACACTGAAAACAGAATCTACAACTAAAACAAAACTAACATACGTGTAAACGAATTATCTGGGCCACACAACAAATAGAATGAACGAACATTTACATCAGATAAATCTAGCATTTGCGTTTCACACGATCATTGATATGAAAACATGTATTCGATTACGAAAGGTTAAAATCTCTAAATTAGACAGACGGAAAGAAAGATCAACATTAGATTCAAAAAAACATACGAGAGCATGCGAAAGTAATCGATCAACTTTCTACTTACATCTAAAAAACGAAAACTCAAAGCAGTACACAATGAAAACACTGTTAAAATGAACGTAGTATGAAAGTTTTGGAATAATTACAGATATAGACACATAAGAGAAATTTCACTAATGACTCAGTGAACGTACAAAACCACCTAAAACACAAGCCCTCCTTAGAAAATTTTACTGTAATTTTCGACAGCAGGAAATGATGTCATATGAAATCGCAGATAACACATATATGAAAATTTTTAACCAAATACCATCTATGCAGTAAACACACCATCCTTGACTACCAACAATGAAAAACTCCTAAACATAAAGCACCACAACACACCACAAGATCCCACCTGTAAAAGAGATGCCAAAAAATTATCACAAATCATTTCATACTTGAGCTGTGGTAAAAAATTGCTGTTTTGAAGAGCGCACCACAGCGCGTAGTGTGAAGCAGTGTGAAGCAGTCGCCCTCCGTTTCTGGCGGTGGCGCCGCTGTGGCAGTCGCAGCTTTGGTGTCTCCCTCTGGTGGGAAAGGGGAAAGGTTGCCTGTTTACGCGCATTTAAGGGGCGCTATGAGCTCGCCAGAAGTCAGTCTTGGTCAGTCTCTCGTCCCCAGCTTGCTAGTCTGTCTCTCGTCCGCATTTTTTAGGCAGTTAGTGTCTGTCTGTCGTTCGGAGTGCCAAAAGGTCTGTCGTTCGGATCAACCTTTATAGCCGGCAAAATGAGAGTCTTTCCACTCCGCCAGTAAGAGAACTCAGCGAGTGGTCGCCCGGTCGGGGCGTAGTTCCTGCATCTGAGTCTGCGCGTTAGGCCACCAGTCTCCTCGAGTATGCTCAGGCAATGGTCATTGGCGGTTGGATCGATCGGTTGGTCGGTCGCGCTCTGAGACACAAGATGACTTGTCCGTCTTGAGCGTGAGGTCGCCACGTGAGTCCAGTGGGCCGCGGCGTATAGCGAGGGGTAGTGACTTCGGGTCGATACGAGAGCAATAGGAGTCAACCCACGACATCAGTCTGGCCGGTGCGAGCTGCGACGCCGTGAGACGGGAGATCGGCGCCCCTTCCTTCGTGCGTTGAAGCGGCTGGCAGCGGACGTTTCGGGAGAGCGATTTGGGGGTGCTGCGCCAGGTCGAGAAATCGCAGTCTATTAGAAGTTAAGTGATTGGTGATATGTTGTTTGATTTACTCTTGTTAAATTCTACTTGTTTTCTTGGTGAGGTCACCAGCCGTTTTGCTTTGGGGTCGTCCCACCATTCTTCTCCGTTTGCCCACCCGCGGGAAGGTGGTTGTTTATAAATTCGGTGGTCCGTTTTTCCCTTGTGGAGCAGGGGCGGGTTAGAGCAACCTGCGGTTCGGGTTGTTCGGTAATCTCCCTATCAATCTACCGTACGTTAGTAGCTGCTTCTGTCATGCTTCTCAGATTTGATGTGTTAACAAATTTATTGCTTGGAGTGTAACGGCCTAATAGCTGAAACGTGTTTTGATCTTTGGAAACTTAGATGATATTGCCTATGATCTTGAGAGGCGGTACCTGTGTACTGTAGAGCATCTTAACTATTGTTTGGCCAACTTTGTAGAATGTTATATAAGATTGCATTTAATGGGCTTTTATTTAAATGATCATTTTAGTATATAAAGTTGTCACCCTTTCACCGTAAGACTTTTTCTTAGAAGTTAAAATCAAGTTGCATCTTCGGTGGTAAGGCTAATATTTTAATTGTTAGTGTTTTGTACCATTTCCATCCCTCCTACGGGGGGTGCAGCATTTTTGTGCTTCTGTAAATTGTTAAAACTCTTAGTTTAAACTAATCTGGTGTGTTGCAGATTAGCACCAGTGTAGTCTTTCAGAGGAAGTTGTGATCGGTCGTAACTACGGCCGTGTCAAAAGGGAGTGGCAAGGTTCTCTGCCCGAAAGCTCATACAGTCAAAACTTGTTTCTTTCTGCCTCCGAATAAATTGTAACTTTGATATTACAGGGTGCTTTCTGATTATAATTTTAAATCTGTTTCATTTAAAAAATGATTTTAGGCACTATTAAAGTCAATGAAATTCCCATTTGTTAAAAGGAATTTGGTTATGATTTCATCAGTTACTCCCTGGCAACTACTTCTATGCTTACGTAGTGTGATTAAATGTGTCAATGTTCTTGATGAATCGCTAGTAAATAAAATAAATTCCTCAGAACATTCTTTGTAAATAAACCACGGTTCACTACCGTAAAAACTATGTGGTTATAATAACATTGTTTCATAAGAGATAGCTCACAATTGGGACCTGGATGCCAAATGATGATCAACGCCAACTTGAGGTAATTAAAAATCTAATTTATAATAAAGATGGTACTGATCAGACATAATCCATAAATATGGTTCATTTTTCACAGCATCCACATGTGCACTTGAAAACGGCATTATAAGCCGAAACAGGCTAGCCCGTTGTCAGGAAATCTCCAAATACAAGCAGACAAAGATTACATTGAAACTACAGCTGACTTTTTAAAAAACGTCGTAGCTCGGCTTAGTTCATATTGCTGCCCCTTCTGACAGAAATCCGTAGAAGTTATCATCAAAAGAAGATATGGGGAACATATCTAGTTATTTGTGTCTACAGATAAAGATCTTGAAATTAATCGAAGCTAAATTATCCATAGTGAAACACCTCAAGCACATCGGAGCAAAAATATGGATGAAAGAAGAAATTACAAAGAAGTTATCACAGAAAAATTTATTCAACCAAGAACTGTAATTAGCTCACTTAAGACTATGTAACAACTTAAAACAGCTAATATTTGATTATGCAAAAAGATTTACAGATAGAGATGTCATGCTCACCAATCAACAAATACGTAAACGCACAAGAAATACTTGGAAATGTTGATGGACATCAAATATTATAGACAAGTCTGAACAGCAAATTACGTTACTTTTCCAATTCTGTACATGCGTAAAAAATCAAAGGAACATGGAACTTACGAAAGAAGAAACTGACTTAATAGAAGCTTAAAATATAACCTAGAGCCATAGGTTACGTAGCACATCAATGAAACAACTAATAGCAGCAACAGCTATCGATATGGTTAGCCTGTACATGTCGGTATTCTCTGTCATTCTGCTTTTAGACGTTATTATGATCACAGAGTGTCTGGATCGATGACTTTGATCCGTTTACTGATTGACGTAAGACCAAACCTACTTAGGGCTTAGATAGAATTTTACTTTCGAACCCCCCGAGTGCTTCATACATGACTCTCCTTGCACTGATCTAAGCTTTGTTAAGTTTTTGTTTATTGCGAGGCTTAGGCTACGTATATAGCAGACAGAGAGAGGGAGGGAGAGCAGTTTTCTAGCATAGCTCTCGAACCATGTTTTGTTTTTCCTATCCCTCACAGCTGCACTCGGCAGATGCTCGCCTGAGAAGCATTGTACAATGTTTTTCAACTTTGCCCTTTTGTCCATAGCATCTTCATTCCTGTATACGTATATTGTGATTGTGGAGCTTACAGCTCTCGATATTTCATTTTCAGCCACGTTTAAACCACAATAAGATCTTTTCAGATACTTGTAGTATCAATCCGCTGTGTGTATGCGATGTTTCCAAAATGGAAGGTGAAAAAAGCCCTCCGAAACGTCGCCGATACCTGTTAAGAAACGGGTGAGATTTTATTTGATTGATGTAGTACTAGAACCTTCACTGGCATAGCATGTAAATGGTTTTCTAAGCTTCTACTATCGATTTATCCTCTTCTCAGCTGTCTCTTAATATTTTGGAACGGTGATAAAGTGTCGACTGTTTTCTTCAAATTTCGCCCTGTGTTGAAGACTACTATTGTTTACAAGTGTTGAAACCTCGGGTGCTTCTCGTATAATGAAGCTGAGACTATCACTGTGAACTGTAGGAATATATCAAATGGCCCTGTGTCTTCACCACAGAATAGTTTTGATTTCGGTAGAAGCAGAATTCAGAAACTACACTATAAACTAAGATGTGTATCGAGTGCATCGGCCTGTCAGATATTCACCAGTATTTATTCTCTGTTGCACATTCTTCAGAAAGCTTTAGTTAACTCGAATCTATACTCATTACAACAGCAACATTGTTGTGCTACAAATTTACACGATCCAGTAAGCGCAAAGCCATTAAGATGGTCCCTATTATTCTTGCAACTGCTCGGTATCAGGCTTTATGAAGTTTGTTTAAAGTGCATTTCTCTTCGATCCATAAAACAAAACGCTGACTCTTTCTCCTGGCCTTCAGGTAAATTACTTTCTCGTAGTTTCGAGTCGATGGCTGTTGATGAGAGTTGGCAAGTTAGCTAGTGAAGCCGGAAATTAAAGAATATGGAGCGATAAAACTTAAATTAACAGAATTTCAGTGCATTCTTCCACTGTATCTTATTTTAAGACAGCGGAAATTAAAACAGTGAACATATCGAAATATGTGCATTGCTATAATATGTGCACCGCTTGAAGATGGTTGCTTAAACGTATATTGCAATCCATTTAGCAAATATCTATATTACATTCCTAAGCGGTTAATAAGTATATGCAGTTACTCAATCAGTGGAAAAGAAGTACATCATTTATTTTACTTTAATGTAGTAATGACTTTAAGCTGTCTTTGACACTTACCAAAAATTATACACATCTTAATAGTTTCGTGAGACTGCGGCCTGCTACAAAGGCCAGGTTACCACAGAATTAAACAAATACCGTCTAGAACAGTAGCAATGCCAATAATAATGTACTAGAGTCGTAATGGGTAGGTAGATAAGTAAAACGAATCCAAGCACTCTAAAAAGAGCAAATGCTATAATAATTACGAAAATGAGGATGATAGTGACAGTAGCAGTAGTAGTAATGGAAACAGACACTGTGTGCAATGTAGAGCAGAATGAAGATCCTCAAATATTGTACTACATTCACCATAATACTTCACCTCACTTAGTGAGGCACTGCGAGCGACTTTCTCAGTGGATTTTATTTCAATAATAAGTGTACTGCGTATAAACTGTAGGTACCTCATCTTGTCATTGTCAACTACTTAGGATACGATTGATTTCCAGTTATTGATTACCTGAATGTCTTTGTTTAAATAGTTAAAACTATTAAAAGACTCAATGCCAGTTTTGTTTGTTTGCTGAAAGCTAACTAAAAGTAATTAATAATGAAGCCTCAATAAGTAAACAGTGTTGTTCAGTAATATTCAGGGATAATGTCATTCTTGCTAACTGAGTGAAGACAAACTAAAATAAAATAACCTAAAATTAAAGTAATTTTGGCAGTTTCAATCTAAAGGCAGAAATAGATTAAGTTCGCGTATTTCAACTCTGGGTCTGTTGTAATAATGCTATTGTATACTGGCATGGTTCGTATTTCGGCGTTGTCAATCTGTTGAAAACCAACAGTTGCTCATTTGATCCAGTAAATGTTCATAGTAATTACATTCCGCTCAAAGTACGTAGTTTGCCCTATCCAGGAAATTAGCGCATGTAAGTAAATGTTAGTCTGAGATTATGTACATTATTTATGCAACAAAAGAGCTATCTCCAGTAAATCGTTGACATTTCGACAATGAGTTTAAAATACCTTTTCCGAACTAACATCTCCGAGTATTAACCATTTCTTTCTTTCTTCATTATTATTTCGCAACGTATTCTGTTGCCAGAAACTTGTCAAGCTTCTGTTACTACATGTGCATCCAAACTGTTACGTATTAATTGGTGACCGCATTATCGATCCGACATTGGACAGACAGTGTCCAATTGGGCTGGGGACTGTGTTAATTAATTTACGTATTATTTCAATTAGTTTTGTTATGGACTCTTTGAGTCATATGGTATCACTTTCGTATTTTATGAGGTTGGTGGCAGTGTTATAAATATAAAAAAAAAAGTTTAACATGCAGGAGTAGAATAGGATGGTCATTAGAAAGATTTGTTGTACACTTCTCTCCACTAACCGATCAGAATTTCTTCGCAGACTATAGCCTCACCCAATATCAAGTTCATTTGGCACACGCAGTCACGGTCATATTATGGCGTTAACCGACATCGAAATAAGTGTCCAAGGAATAGAAAAGCAACTGGAATCACTCAATAGAGGAAAGTCCACTGGACCTGACGGGATACCAATTCGATTCTACACAGAGTACGCGAAAGAACTTGCCCCCCTTCTAACAGCCGTGTACCGCAAGTCTCTAGAGGAACGGAGGGTTGCAAATGATTGGAAAAGAGCACAGATAGTCCCAGTCTTCAAGAAGGGTCGTCGAGCAGATGCGCAAAACTATAGACCTATATCTCTTACGTCGATCTCTTGTAGAATTTTAGAACATGTTTTTTGCTCGCGTATTATGTCATTTCTGGAAACCCAGAATCTACTATGTAGGAATCAACATGGATTCCGGAAACAGCGATCGTGTGAGACCCAACTCGCCTTATTTGTTCACGAGACCCAGAAAATATTAGATACAGGCTCCCAGGTAGATGCTATTTTTCTTGACTTCCGGAAGGCGTTCGATACAGTTCCGCACTGTCGCCTGATAAACAAAGTAAGAGCCTACGGAATATCAGACCAGCTGTGTGGCTGGATTGAAGAGTTTTTAGCAAACAGAACACAGCATGTTGTTATCAATGGAGAGACGTCTACAGACGTTAAAGTAACCTCTGGCGTGCCACAGGGGAGTGTTATGGGACCACTGCTTTTCACAATATATATAAATGACCTAGTAGATAGTGTCGGAAGTTCCATGCGGCTTTTCGCGGATGATGCTGTAGTATACAGAGAAGTTCCAGCATTAGAAAATTGTAGCGAAATGCAGGAAGATCTGCAGCGGATAGGCCTTTGGTCAGGGAGTGGCAACTGACCCTTAACATAGACAAATGTAATGTATTGCGAATACATAGAAAGAAGGATCCTTTATTGTATGATTATATGATAGCGGAACAAACACTGGTAGCAGTTACTTCTGTAAAATATCTGGGAGTATGCGTGCGGAACGATTTGAAGTGGAATGATCATATAAAATTAATTGTTGGTAAGGCGGGTACCAGGTTGAGATTCATTGGGAGAGTGCTTAGAAAATGTAGTCCATCAACAAAGGAGGTGGCTTACAAAACACTCGTTCGACCTATACTTGAGTATTGCTCATCAGTGTGGGATCCGTACCAGATCGGTCTGACGGAGGAGATAGAGAAGATCCAAAGAAGAGCGGCGCGTTTCGTCACAGGGTTATTTGGTAACCGTGATAGCGTTACGGAGATGTTTAATAAACTCAAGTGGCAGACTCTGCAAGAGAGGCGCTCTACATCGCGGTGTAGCTTGCTCGCCAGGTTTCGAGAGGGTGCGTTTCTGGATGAGGTATCGAATATATTGCTTCCCCCTACTTATACCTCCGAGGAGATCACGAATGTAAAATTAGAGAGATTAGAGCGTGCACGGAGGCTTTCAGACAGTCGTTCTTCCCGCGAACCATACGCGACTGGAACAGGAAAGGGAGGTAATGACAGTGGCACGTAAAGTGGCCTCCGCCACACACCGTTGGGTGGCTTGCGGAGTATCAATGTAGATGTAGATGTAGATTAGTTTTGGGATAGGTTGCAATGTCCAGAACCGAATATTTTTTGAGATACAGGCCATTTTACATGTGTGAAAACCGATTTGAACTCGGGAATGCAGATACCTAGAACTTAGCACATTTTGAACTAGACTCAGGCTCTTGGTCTGGCGGTAGGAATACCTTCTCTTATCCAGCTGTCTCCAGTTCAGTGGTTCTGAAGTGTAAATGTGTTCCATTACTGTAGTTACAACATCTTATCTTGTTTCTTATATTTCACTGCAACAGCAGATCTGAAGTGAATACGTTTAATTAAGTATCGATGAAATCAATATTTTCTGGCATATATCATGTTCACCAAACAACATTCAGAACCGACCATTTCACAGTTATTCTCCTACTCAGAGCTGTGAAGCCTGTGATATCGAACATTACACGCACTTGAGAAGGAGTAATAAGAGTTCATTTTTTAACAGGCTTAGAGTGCCTGAATCACAAGTGCTGTATTATCGAACAGACGGCACGCCAGTCGCATATCCTTCTCCAAGTAACTGTGCGAGTGATGTCCTCTTGGAGATTACCCCGAGGATAAGTCTGTCATCCCTTATCTTTCAAGAACGTATTTTGAAATGTGTAGGTGCACGCATCGGACCCTATTCCCTTGGGAGAGTTTAGTAAGAATGGGACCAGCCTGGACGTGTGTTATCGTACATCAGGTGTCCTTGCTCTTTCTTACGGTTCCACTCTTCCGGTCTTCTAGTCTTGTAGTTCTAAGTACTGTAAGTCATCGTAAGCACACCGTCGCGATGTTCGGACGATAGGACGCAGTGGTTTCTAGACTGCCGGTGCCAAAGTGGAATTTTTTTAAACTGCGACTTCAGAACTTCTTTGTACCGTTTCAGTTAATCCTGTTTTCGTTGTCCGTTCCTGGGTTGGCCATGCATTGTTTGTTTTAATGGGTTTAGGGCATGTCGGTAACATGAACAGCCTGTCGAATTTAGTGTTTGATGGTGAGGGTCCCCTACATTGGTAGTGCTTGTTTCCTCCATGGTACTGATAATACGCCAGTCTTGTCGGTTCGCTTACCTATGGTAGCGCTGATATTTCTCGAAGAGCCGTAGGTGTCTCCTAAAGGTGGTCTAGGCCTCGCTTCAGTAAATGAGAGTTGATATTGACCAAAATATTAGTCCGAGAGCTGAGACCTGGATTGTAGAAGATCCGGCCAAAAGCGCTAGCACATGCTGGATTTCAGCGTCAGTATTTGCGTTAATCGAGAGTTGACTGCCAAGGTAAGGAAAGATGTGAGCATTCTGCAGGATTCCACCGTTGAATGAGAACCTAATTGAAGAAACTGAAACTCGTGAACTGGTATCTGCGTATGAGCCAAAAACCTCTCGCTAGTGATGTGAAAGTAAGTACCTTTTAAATTTCCGTTTACTTATTCTGATACAGAATCGTCTATGCTACCGTACTTTCAAACATGAACTTAACAATGCAAACAACTTTTTATGTGGGTGTTATCAATTAATCTAAACCGGTTTTAATGAGATTTAATATAAAGAATGGTCCTCAATAATAGACAGAACAGTTTTTCATGAAAGAATCACACACAATGGCTAACTGCCGCGTAACAAAAAGATACCCTGTCATGAAAAAGCATCTACTGAATTTACATGATATCTTGAAACGCAACCAGCTGGAGGAAGATCTCTGTGAGCCCTTATATTGAAAAGAAATTTGCCAGGGCTGGCATAATTGGATGAGGTGCTCGACTTATGGCAGATATATGGAAAACCTGTACCTGCACCAATGGCTATGAGCCAAGTACGATCAGATACTGTCAGGCAGAATCCAAGTGTAGTTTTGAGCGTGGTGCGAGAGTGTCTGACCATGAAAAGAATTAATAAGGCGTTACAGCTTCCTTGCTGTGACAGGTGACGCAAGACGCAGTCATCTGCGTGTTGGCAGCATCGATACCCCGCCAATATACGTGTTGGTGAACCATATTTTTAGTAACGACCACCCCCTCCGCCCTCCCCCCTCCCTCCCCCAAAGGTGCACCTCGTGAGTAAGGCCAGCACCTATTGCCGTAGTGATGTCGGTATAATCACGCTGGTGCGGTGGTTCTCGCCCTGAAGGAGTAGCACGTCGTGGAGGGTAGACACGCCGCACCCCGTGCCCTCTGTGGCAGTATGCTTGGATTTGCAGGTTTCGCATGTGTCTGCAATCGGAGCGCAACCCCTGCTGGACCAGACGGAGGAGCTCCTTGATGACTGGGTCGTCTGCAGAGTGTCCAGCCACCAGCGTTTTGTCCAGTGGGAGGCTTGCTTCTGCTTCGTCTGCCTCCATATCTATGTGGAAACAAACTTCCTGAATTGCAACACACTTTGCCCTGCGATGATGACATTGATGATGGAGATATAAAACACTGGCTTCCCAATAGCAATTATTGGGGTCTGTGTTTCGGTGCTCGGCCGTTTTGCGCTATCTGCCAGTTTATCCTGATTGGGAGTGGACAGATCTTGCAGAGTTGCTGCCAGACAAATGATGGTTCAAAAGCCCTAATGATGGGCAAGCAAATTTCTAACGAAGGGTCTTTCAATTTCAACAAGTCCTCTCAGAGTGCGTCATTCGGCAGGTGCACCAATATCATGTCACTTAGTAATGAAGCTGCATATGACTGTATTCCGAATTATTGTACACGTATCTACAGTCCCTCCGTTAAGTTGTTGTTCGAGATGGTATACCTCTGCTCCTGCGTAAAAAAAAAAAAAAAAAGAAAGAAAGAAAAAGGCATTGCTGCCCGTTACCGGATATGTCGTAACGCAGGAAGTGGTGCTGCTTCATCCTAGCGACGTAGTTAGCTCATGGTTCGACCTTGTGGTCGAATGACTAGAACGACAGTGCTGTCCGAGGAACGCCTTGATCATGGTGTCGATTCTGGAGTAACAGTTGCATACCTGTGAAATTGAGCCTGAAACTGCAGCTACTCTGTCTTTAATGTCTTGTCTACCCCAACGAATAATAATACAGTATTTGCTAGTTGAAAGTCATAGTCTGAAGGCCATCGTTTAGAAACAGACTAGTTAGTTGCACAAAATGAAAGTGCTTAGTCTTATTGAGACTGTCTTGAAGCGAAGTTCATGTAAATATTCAGTTTTCCGTCAATGAACGGAGTTAAAGTTCCACAAAGGTTTAAATTCTTCCCTCCAGGCACTGAGTCTGCAGTCAAAGCAATGCAACAACAGTTTAAGCAAATATAATTGCGTAGGCTTCCGCGGCCAGAGTCGGTCGATATAAAAGTTTTCTGGGTATGGTACCGCGTCATCAAGTATAAAACTACAGCTTCTGGAGCAAAGTTAGGCAAAGTTTTACGACATCCACAACCACGAAGACAGGTAAGTCAGCGGCGTCGCGGCGACTCAGGGCGTCGTCGGTAGCGGCAGCGTCTGCTCGGTGGCGCATACGGCGGCATCAGCGAGGACTGGATGTCCGATATGCGGTCCTGGCTCTGTGTTAAAAGCCGAATGACGGCCGTGCGCCGGGCTAAATGTTGTCCAAAGGTAGGGTGTCTTGGGATCTATTTTTGGTGAAGAGTATTGTCGAAGAAAATAGGTTCCCGCGACCCACGATATTTGGCGGTGCTGCTAGGACGGCCAAGCGGAAACCAGGAAATCTACGTTTTGCCTCGCAAGAGAGCAACCCCTGACGCTGGTAGGTATGGTGTGTTATCAGTCTTGCTGGCGTAGGGTCGCGACATAGCAAAATGCATATGCGAACATTACACTGAGGAGCCAAAGAAACTGGCACACCTGCCTAATATAGTGTAGGGCACGTAGAAGTGCCACAACACGTCGTGGCATGGACTCGACTGATGTCCAAATTAGTGCTGGAGGGAACTGACACCATGAATCCTGCAGGGCCGTCCATAAATCCGTAAGAGTACGATGGGGCGGAGATTTCTTCTGAACAGCACGTTACAAGGCATCCCAGATATGCTCCATAATGTTCATGCCTGGGGAATTTGGTGGCCAGCGGAAGTGTTTAATCTGCGAAGAGTGTTCCTGGAGCCACTCTGTAGCAATTCTGGACGTGTGGAGTGTTGCATTGTCTTGCTGGAATTGCCCAAGTCCGTCGGAATGCACGATGGACAGGAATGGATGTAGATGATCAGATAGGATGCTAACATACGTGTCACCTATCAGAGTCGTATCTAGACGTGTCAGCGGTCCCATATCAGTCCACCTGCACACGCCATACGCCATTACAGAGCCTCCAACAGCTTGAACAGTTCCCTCCTGAGATGTGGGTCCATGGATTCATGAGGTTGTCTCTATACCCGTATACGTCTATCCGCTCGATACAATTTGAAACGAGACTCGTCCGACCAGGCAATTTGTTTCCAGTCATCAACATTCCGATGTCGGTGTTGACGGGCCCAGGCGAGGCATAAAGCTTTGTGTCGTGCAGTCATCAAGGGTACACGAGTGGGCCTTCGGCTCCGAAAGCCCATACCGATGGTGTTACGTTGAATGGTTCACATGTTGACCCTTGTTGATGGCCGAGCATTGGAACTGAAGCAATTTGTGGAAGGGTTGCACTTCCGTCACGTTGAACGATTCTCTTCAGTCGTCGTTGGTCCCGTTCTTGCAGGATCTTTTTCTGGCCGCAGCGATGGAGATATGATGTTTTACACGATTCCTGATATTCACGGTACACTCGTGAAATGGTCGTACGGGAAAATCCCCACTTCCTCGCTACCTTGAAGATGCTGTGTCTCCCATCGCTCGTTCGGTGACTGTAACACCACGTTCAAACTCACTTAAATCTTGATAACCTGCCATTGTAGCAGCATTAATCCATCAAACAACTGCGCCAGACACTTGTTGTCTTATACAGGCGTTGCCGATCGCAGCGCCTTATTCTGCCTATTTTCATATTTATATCTCTGTATTTGAATACACATCCCTATACCAGTTTCTTTGGGGCTTCATTATAATACAGGCGTTGTACAAAGGTATTGTTTCCCTATTCGCCAGCCTGCCAAAAGTCCTAAAAGAAAGTTTGCTGATAAGAATGATCGACGTGTATCATTTCGATGGGTACGTTGCAAGGAAGCCAAAAGTGGGTAATTGGGTGACATTGAATATCAGCTGATACTAGGTAGTGAAACTGCTCCTTGCTTGACTTAATGAACACAGCGTTTGATTCTTCCACATGAGTTCACTTGGATCTTAGGAATCCAATTTAGATCAGTTGTAATAGCAGAAAATGGCTCAGTTTCTTTAAGAACTAATGCTTTCCTCTGTATGGAGCGTCAGTTTATAATCTGCGTGAGAAAACTAACGTCATTTGCCTTTCTGTTCGCCGGCCTGAGTGGCCGTGCGGTTCTAGGCGCTACAGTCTGGAACCGCGTGACCGCTACGGTCGCAGGTTCGAATCCTGCCTCGGGCATGGATGTGTGTGATGTCCTTAGGTTTGGTTGGTTTAAGTAGTTCGAAGTTGTAGGGGACTGATGACCTCAGCAGTTAAATCCCATAGTGCTCAGAGCCATTTGAACCTTCCTGTTCATTGCACACATATACCTATTTTAATAAAGTTGGTATCGGTAGAGCAAGTGTTATTTTGCTAACTAGTTGGTTAAACCACAATTCTGCAAAATCTAGCACCACTGCTAGTCATTTCCTTTCCTGTTCCATTCGTAAACCGAGAGAGGGAAAACGAGTGTCTGTATTTCTTCGCACTGGCCCTAATTTCTCTCCCTCGCGGCCCTTGCGCGAAATGTGCGTTGGCGACAGAGTATAATCTTTCTGCAACCAGCCGCAGATGCCGTTTCTCTAAATTAGCTTAGAAGTGTTTCGTGAAAATAACGTCGTTTTCCCTTCAGTGATTCCTATGCTAATTCACGAAATCTCTATGACCTTCCCGTGTTAATCGAACCTACCGGTAACAAATCTAGCAAAATGCCTGTGAATTTCTCCGATATTTTCGTTTAAACCAACCTGGAAGGGATCAAAAAAATGGCTGTAAGCACTATGGGACTTAACATCTGAGGTCATCAGTCCCCTAGAACTTAGAACTATTTAAACCTAACTAACCTAAGGACATCATACACATCCATGCCCGAGGCAGGATTCGAACCACCGACCGTAGGGGTCGCGCAGTTCCAGACCGAAGCGTCTAGAACCGCTCAGCCACACCAGCGGGCTGGAAGGGATCCCAGACACTGGCAATACTTAAGAATGGGTCACTTTAGTTTTCCATAAGTCGTCTCCTTTGTTGATGAGTTGCACTCTCTTAAAATTCTACCAATAAACTGAAGCCGACCGCTTCCCTTCCCTACTCCCTACTGCTCGTTCCATTTCATACAGCTTCAACGTTACGCCCCAATATTTAATCGACATGACTGTTTTAAGCAATACACTACTAACATCATATTCGAATATTCTACTTGTTTGCATCATCTTACTTTTTTGTACATTCATCCCACCAAATGTCCGACCCCGGTAGCTGAGTGAGAGCCGGCACGGTAGCTGAGCGTGTTCGGTCAGAGAGCTGTTTGGTCTCTGTAATAAAAAAAACTGTGTGGAAGAATCAACAAACGAACTTGAGCGGATGTCATGTGACGTCCGCAACGACCACACACAACGATCAACAACGAACAAAGTGAAAAAAGGAAGAAAAAGGAAAAAAAAAGTTGACAGCGTGATAGGATGTCAATCCTGAGGTACCGGGTTCGATTCCCGGCTGGGTCGCAGATTTTGTGTTGTATTCTCCTAATCATCATCATTTCGTCCTCATCGACGCGCAAGTCTTCGAAGTGGCGTCAAATCTAAAGACTTGCACCCGGCGAACGGTCTACCTGATGGGAAGCCCTAGCCACACGATATTTACATTTTTATCCCACCAAATACTCGTAAATATTCTCAGTCACCCTGTATCCTTCTGAAGTCACTCAACGGGAGCACTGTCCGATACGCTACATCATCATGGATTAACAGTCGCAGACTGCTGCTTGCCCTTCCCGTCAGATGATTTACGTGTATAGAGAACAATTTTGTGGGTCCGCTCTTTTACCCCTCTTATATCAAGGAGTGACTTAGGTCTATTTCCAGTCGCTTGAGACTGTGCATTGGACGAAGGTTTCGCGATAAAGGCAATCTAAGTAAAGAGGCAATGCCGAAGAGTACTCTCTGTAAAACCGAACTCGGATCCGGACCGCCAACTTATTCGTTTTAAAGTATTTCCATTGTTTCCCAATGCAAGCGCTGCAAATTTCTTTGTCCTCCATATGGGAATCTGTGCGACGGCTACTATTTCTTTACCATCCTTCTGCGTGAATGAATTTTTAATTGCTACACCAGAGTGGTAAGCGTGACTGGATAGAAGCCTTCGACCCGCTTTATGTTTTTCTGTAGGACCAAAATTTTCTCAGGTTCCCAGCAAGATCTTTCGCTAAGAAAGTATGGATGATGGTGGAAGTTTCGCGGATCGATCTCTTGCAGAGGCACGAATTTCTAGCAACTTTCGCATGTCACCATTTCCGCGTTCTTTTTTGAACAAAAAAAATGCAATAATGTCGGGTTTCAACATTTTCCGAGTTTCATTGTTAAACCATGGTGCGTCCTTTTTTTCCTTAATCCAGTTACTCTGAACGTACATCTCCTATTAAGAGAATATCCATTGTAAGAGTTCTGTTTCGGAAATGTTACCCTCCTAAGGAACGGAAAAGTCACCTTCCCCTTATTAGTTATGCACATCTTCGTAAGTCACAAATGGCTATTGGTGTAATAAAACAGTAGCACGTCGAAACACACTCGACAGAAGCTTACTCTTTCAAAATTCGCATATTGCTTAACAACTGTCAGACGCTAATTCAAAGCTGCATGTGAGTCTTCCTTTATGCTGTGTGGCCACTAATCCGTACTTGCCGGTAGAAACAGAAAGTTGTCGTGGTTGGAGCTATTACAACACATGCGATTTAACAGTGGGAGGCACTCATTATATAACTGTTGTAGAACAGCCTTCATTTAATTGATTTCATAATCATTACTGCAAATAAGCACCACATTTGAGGATGAACTTCTCTGTTGTGCACTGTCGCGAAACTCAGTTGATCAGTACGCCACGAAAAGCTTGTCGGCAATTAATAATCTCACAATTTCTTTATAGTCAACAATACATTGTACGTGAACAGTGTTGCATCTGCTTAGAACTTTGCTCGTTATGAGGTGTAAAAGCATAGTGAATAGAGTAAAAAATGACCAATATTTTGTACTTAATAAATGAATGAAAACCGGAATGAAAGTGAGAGAATTGAATAGTATACTACGTGTGAAATATCATAAGAAATAGATGAGCCAAACTCAGACATCTCTATTAAAAATCCTAGTAATTGTACTGATATAGGAAGAACAGACTTAGCCAGTACCTCTGCTGGCTTTGAGTGCTCTTCTGGTCAGTATTTCCGACGTCGGGAATCATGTTGCAGGAAAGGGGACTGACAATTCCTTAATGTATAAAGGTTTATAGAATCTATAGTAACCTGCAAGCATTATAATTTCAAAAAATGGCGTAGATGGTATAATAAGAACACTTCGATTGGACTGGTTATCATTATTTACATTTATGGTTTATTCTGAAGCATGATTTAAGAGACATACAGGTCACAGCCGCAGTTGGGCCTTGAATTAAATTCAATGGTGATAAGTGAAAATTTGTGTCGGATCTGGACTAAAACCAGATTTCTCGCTTGACAGCGGCCGCCTTAACAGTTATGGCTATCCAGACATGCTTCCCTCCCAACCCAAATTCTCAACTTGCCGCACACGTCCCCCGTCCGTTCACCCCACTGCTCGCAGTTTTTCCTGATTTCCGCGAAAGTGCGGATATAGTGTGCCTCCGTACATAAGTCATCATTACTGTCGGGGCTCATATATATATATACATTATACGTGTGGTGTCTGTGTGCTTTGTGCCTTGACGGTACTGATGATAAGTACTGGTGCACGCTATGTCCGCACTATAGCAGGAATGAGGTAAAGCTGCGAGCAATGAGGATAAAGGATGGTGGATGCAACATGTGTAGTGCATGACAGGTTGAGAATTTTGTTTGGAGGGAAGCGCGACTGGATAGCCGAAACCTTAAGGCGACCCTTCGCACGGAACAGGAAATCCGGGTTCCAGTCCCGCTTCAACTACAATTTTCATTTGTCGCCATTGAATTTAATTCAATGCCCAATTGTGGTAACTCCTATCTGTATTCCTCTTGAATCATATGTACGGCCTCTGTATCAAAAACGGCCGATAGAACAGACACCAAATATTTAATAATATTTTAAAGCGGTGATTTCTAAGTTTTATATGTTTTCCGACAATGTATAACGCATGACAGTCATCATGGCGCATTCATATGCCGTCCATCCACCAATTTCAAAAAGTTTCACAAATCTACAAGAATGCATACGCATTCCGAACGGTATACAGATGAAGTTGAAAAGTCAAGTAATTTTGTTTACTTTCGAAAACTAAGAGTGTAGAAGAACTCGACTATGAGAAGCTTCCGAAATGAGTACAGACTAATAGCGCTAAGTTTAAATAAATTGTTTTTGCGTATTTTTTAAGAAGATAAACAAGTTGAATGTTGGTTTTAATAATTTATTGTATTTTACAGTAGACTCAGGTGATGAAATATTGCAGAAACATTTTGAACGTGCTCCTAAAAATGCCACTTATATTTATTTTTTAAACCAAAATGATTTGGATTCTGAAATAAACCTTGCAGTTCTATGTTATGTACTACATGTTGTGAGTGGGCGCGAGATGTTGCTTCCACATAAATATATTTTAAAACTGATTTCCAAGTTCGTGGTAGTGGTTCAAAAGCGTAAAATATGGTAAAACTTAGCCGTACGAAATTGAGACCAAAATAATTAACTAAGAGATTTGGGTATACGACGGCACCAGTCTAAAGTAACGTAAATGGCGGAAAAATGTAAAATCTAAGAATGTAAAAATAGGTCTTGTTCTAACCATACTGTTAGCTTATTCAGGTTTATAACATCGACCAGGTACTAAAAGTGCACTGTAGAAACTAAAAGGAGAAAATGATGACCACATAACAAGGTCTCCAAATTTTTAAATCGCATGTTTGGGGAAAATGTTTTGTCCCTACGGACAAATGAACCTGAGGGCGCTCCTGCGTCATAGATATACTACTTTGAGAATAAACTGAAGAGAGACGAAAGTAATTAGTATTAGTAGAAATGAGATGAATAGTAAACCCTGCATCAAAATTGATGACCACAATGTAGGCGCATTTAAGGAATTCTGCTTTTTGAAGCAAAACAGCAAATGACGGTCGAAGCAAGGAGGTCACAATGAGCAGGCTAGCACAAGTAAACAGGGTATTCCTGACCAAAATAAATAGTGTAGTATCAAACATACCCCCTCAGTCTGAGGGAAAAAATTACACGTTTGGAGCACCGCATTGCAAGTTAGTGAATCATGAACTCTGGGAACACCAAAAAAGGAGATAATCGAAGCGTTTGAAATGTCTTGATATAGGAAGATGTTGAAAGTTAGGTGGAGTGATAAGATAAGGAATGAGGAAGTTCTCCACAGAATCGGCAAAGAAAAGAACGTTAGAGAACTACTGACGAAAAGAGACAAGATAATAGGACATGCGTTAAGACATCACAAATAACTTCTACATCACCTCAGACAGCTGTGGACGGTAGAAACTGCACAGGAGAGGGATTTGTGGCGAGCCACATGCAACCTGTCAGAAGACTGATGCCTCAAAAGGGAAAAAAAGGAAGAAGAAATCCGTTGGGAACTCGTTCTAAGCCGGCCGGAATGGCCGTGCGGTTCTAGGCGCTACAGGCTGGAGCCGCGCGACCGCTACGGTCGCAGGCTCAAATCCTGCCTCGGGCATGGATGTATGTGACGTCCTTAGGTTAGTTAGGTTCAATTAGTTCTAAGTTCTAGGCGACTGATGACCTCAGAAGTTAAGTCGCATAGTGCTCAGAGCCATTTGAACCATTTTTTTGAACTCGTTCTAAGTCGTAACAAAATACACTAGAGATAAGAAAGAAAAATTACATTGCGTTTACTAAAATTCTTACAACATGCCAGAACGCCCTGATACCCTGTCTCGCCATTTTCCGATGTCTCTATGAAGAGGAGATCTCTACCGGGTGATTCAAAAAGAAAGTACAAATTTCAGTTCTATATTACAAACTATAAATGATAGAAACACAATGCGCATGTCACTGGACAGAGGAAAGTTGAGAGTTTTATTTTCGCACAGACTTTATACCCTACATTCAACATGAACATCATGCGTTGCTCGAGAAACATCGAAACAGTAGCTCATTTCATTCCACACACGAATATACGGGTCCCTGTTTATTGAGTCGACAGCTTCAACAGTCCCATTTCTCAGCTCTAGAAGAGTAGTTGCCATAAGTGGGAACAAGACTCTGTCTTTTATGTACTCTTACAGAAAAAAAATCGCAAGGTGTGAGGTCGGTGACCTGGGAGGCCAAAAGCAATGAAGATCTTGTTGACCACCCCTTCCAATCCAAGGTTGTGGAACGATGTTGTTAAGATGAAGCCGCTCCTCAAGATGAAAGTGAGACCGGGCGCGATCATGCATAAAAATGAAATCACTGGAATCTTTATGAATCTGAGGAAACGACCAATTTTGTAAAATGTTCGTGTTACACATTCCTCCTCAAAAAAGAAAAGTCCATAAACTTTGTGAATAGAAACGACACAAAACTAGTTCTTACATTATGATGGTTTACTTTGCCGACAGAAGAAACACCGATTCGTCCGAAAGAATGAGTCGTCTGGAAAAAGTGTCCTCCGCCATGCTGTGGAAAACTGACATGGAAAATCTGTATCTTCTGTTATGGTCGCCTTGACGTGGTTGCTGCAGTGATTGCAACTTCTAAGGCTTCGTACGCAGGCGTCGTTTCAGAACGCGCCACACCGCTGTTTCAGGAAGTTGACCTTCCCGGTCTGTGGACTTCCGAGGGCTCCGTGTGAAACCATCTCTGATAACGCTCGACATTGTCACCAGTCGTGCGTGGCCGATCAGTGTTTTTCCACTTGCGTATGCAGCTAGCTACCATGAATTTTCTATGACAGTCGTAAATCTGCTTGTGTAGAGGCGGCTACTGTTGAATCAACAGAGCAATCCACGTTGCATATGAACAATGAATTGCTTCGCGCAAATTACAGCACACAAAATGATTTCTCTTGTGGTAAACAAACTTTGAATCCTCTATGCTGTGACATGCGCAGTATGTCTCTATTTTTTACAGTTTGTCTGTCGTAAACAATTGAATCTGTTCTTTTCTTTTGAATCACGTGGTATTTATGGGGGTAAAATCTCAATCCTGTTCAGGCAGGCTTGATCAGACAATCGGCGTGTCGAGTCGTCCTGGACATGCATTTTGTTGCGGTGTGCTATCGGGCTTCACGTTATTCAGAGAACTAGTGCTCTTACGTTAAAAATCATTGACGGTGTTCGTTCTAGGAATCTTAACAATGCACCTATGATACGAAGGGATATCGGCGCGAGCTGCAGTATAATGCAGGGCTTGCACGCTGAACAAAGCTCCAGCAGGATGGCTATGATAGCCATAGAAATCTCTTCGCGGACCGTAACATTCATTGATCTAAAAAAAAATGGTTCAAATGGCTCTGAGCACTATGGGACTCAACTGCTGAGGTCATTAGTCCCCTAGAACTTAGAACTAGTTAAACCTAACTAACCTAAGGACATCACAAACATCCATTCCCGAGGCAGGATTCGAACCTGCGACCGTAGCGGTCTTGCGGTTCCAGACTGCAGCGCCTTTAACCGCACGGCCACTTCGGCCGGCCATTCATTGATCTCTCTAGAGTAAAACTTGTATTCGATACAACTGGAAGCGTCCTATATACAGTAAGTTTACCAGAGACGTGTCTCCACCTGATCTGAGGACCAGTATACAGAAACATATTGCTCATATACCACCGAAACTGCTGCGAGAAACTGTAAATCATGTCGTTTTACGGAGGCATCATCTCGTCGCAGTCTCTCCGTTGCATATGGAAACATTTCTATACGTCTTTCTTGCATTCACAGCGCCAGATTTGCACCTGGTAATTCACTCCTGCCAAGCAACGTTTGGGAGTGGCACGCAGCTTTTTAGTTACACTTGCTCTAATTCGTATTCCGACATGAGCACAGCAATTTGCAAGTAGGTCAACCCTCAGTAATTATAACAACAAGTATTCGATGCATAGTGCTACCAACTAAGTAGACTGCCCATTGAACTGTAATCACATCATGAAATCGATGCGCTCTTCTCCAGTTAGAACTCTTTCACTCTTCTGTGTGCCACTGTGTGTTTGTCTGTGAATGTAGAACCAGTTGCCTTCAAATCTTCAAGTATGAGAAATTTTCATACTTATTATACCAGTCACTGACAATTGCAACCAATAGATTAAGATTCTGGTTGTGGTGTCACCGCCAGACACCACACTTGTTAGGTGGTAGCCTTTAAATCGGCCGCGGTCCGTAGTATACGTCAGACCCGCATGTCGCCACTATCACTGATTGCAGACCGAGCGCCGCCACACGGCAGGTCTAGAGAGACTTCCTAGCACTCACCCCAGTTGTACAGCCGACTTTGCTAGCGATGGTTCACTGACAAAATACGCTCTCATTTGCCGAGACGATAGTTAGCATAGCCTTCAGCTACGTCATTTGCTACGACCTAGCAAGGCGCCATTACCAGTTACTATTGATGCTGTAAAACATGTACCGTCAAGAGCGATGTTCACCAGTTATGGATTAAAATTAAGTATTCCAGCAGCTACGTACGTTTTTTGTTAGTCTCATTTCCTTGACCTGTTTTCTACAGGGAGTTTTATAAACTGTAGGCTTTCTCAATCCCAAAACATTCTTAACAGATCCAAACGGCGCTCTAGTCTTGGCCAAAGGCAAAAGAACACTTAATAACATATTTCCTGAGAATTCTAGAAATTTGTAAAGAAATATTTTCAGCAAAGGGGAGAAAAGCAACTGATTTAAAGTATCCGGCGCTTGTTCTCTTGATGGTGCAAGCTGAAAAGCACGATTAATTTGGTGATCGGTATATCCGTTGAGCCTGAAGACAGCCTTAAGATGATCCAGTTCCTGTGTCAAATTTTCTGAATCAGAAATGGCATAAGCTCTCTTGCCCAATGTACTTAGAACTGCCATCCGCTGATGTGGTGGATGACAGCTCGTAGAATGAAGACAGCGGTCCTTATGTGAGGTTTGTAGTATACGCTGTGTCCCAAGGTATTGGTTCATTTTTGTACTAGAACATCCGGAAAAGGTAATTTTCCACTTGATTGAGAAGTAGCGGCTCCGGTCTCGTAAGGTGACATATGGCCGGGAGAGCGGTGTGCTGACCACATGCCCCTCCATATCCGCATCCATAGACGCCTGTGGGCTGAGGATGACACGGCTGCGGTCCCTACCGTTGGGTCTTCCAAGGCCGGTTCGGACGGAGTTTAGTTTTGATTTATTTTAAATTTCATGAAATTTAAAGTTTTATTTCACGACACTGTTCACATGCGCAACACATGGCCAGCCAACAGTCAGTTTTGCTCAGCAGCTGAACACGTTATCTAAAGTAAACGTTACGTGAGGAGAAAGTTTCTTGAAACCAATAACACAGAACTAATTTTACACCTCAGACGGATTTTACGTGCACCAAAACTTTGCATGTGCTTCAGTATTACAACGGGGAGTTCCCAAAGCCCTTCTGATAATAATGCAGACAGTTTACGTCATAGTTCTACGTGCAACGTCACTTTATGAACTACTTTTTCGCCTCACTCAGCGTTTTACGTGCACAAGTACGGTAACTTTCAGTTTCTATATTTCCGAAGCGGGTAAATATACCTAGAAAATTTTCAAAGTCATTGGAGTCTGGAATCTTAGGAATAACCACAAAAGTTACAGCTCTTTGCAGTACTTAGTTTTCTTGGAATCCGCGACTAGGGTGAAAAGCGTTTTTTGGTGGAGAGGGGGGATTTTCTAAGAAACTGCCCATGAATTTACGCAAATGCATCATTCATTCATTCATTCAATAACGGGTATACGAGTCAGTTTAATTGGGTTTATCACGGGTATACCCGTCATCATTCAATATATTTAATTTTGACGTACCTATTTTATGTGCACTAGTAAGATAACTTTGAAGCTCTGTATGTGATAAAGGGGGTAAAGATATCAAGAAAATTCTGAAGTTAGTTCAAGAACGGGATCTGAGAAATATATAGCAAAAACTTTTGTCATTTTCTGTGCATAGGCGTCTTGGAATATTCGGCTGAGTTTTGGTTCGCCGGTGATAGCGAACTATAGAAAAAAAACTACTTTTTGGGTTTTCCGAGGAATCTTCCACGAACGATTGGTGCCTCCATATGTCCAATCAGCGTACCGCAGACCCTCTCATATGCAGAAAGAATCAACCGATTTGTTCTGTTTGCCTAAGCAGGAGAAAATATGTAATACTCAGACAGTACGTGATCAAAAGCATCCGGACACCCCAAAAAACATACGTTTTTCGTATTAGGTGCATTGTGCTGCCACCTACTGCCGGGAACTCCATATCAGCGATCTCAGTAGTTATTAGACATCGTGAGAGAGCAGAACGGGGCGCTCCGCGGAACTCACGGACTTCGAACGTGGTCAGGTGATTAGGTGTAACTTGTGTCATACGTCTGTACACGAGATTTCCACACTCCTAACCATCCCTAGGTCCACTGTTTCCGATCTGATAGTGAAGTGGAAACGTGAAGCGACACGTACAGCACAAAAGCGTACAGGCCGAACTCTCCTGTTGACTGACAGAGACCACCGACAGTTGAAGAGGGTCGTATTGTGTAACAGGCAGACATCTATCCAGACCATCACACAGGAATTCCAAACTGCATCAGGATCCACTGCAGGTACTATGACAGTTAGGCGGGACGTAAGAAAACTTGGATTTCATGGTCGAGCGGCTGCTCATAAGCCACACATCACGCCGTTAAATGCCAAATGGAAATGGTAATGAGCGTTAGGCGTCATTGGCCGGGAGGCCCCTCACGGGGCAGGTCCGGCCGCCTTGGGGCGGGTCTTATTACATTTGACGCCACATTGGGCGATCTGTGCGCCGGATGGGGATGAAATGATGATGAAGATATCACAATACCCAGTCCCTGAGCGGAGAAAAGCTCCGATCCAGTCGGGAAATGCCAAATGACGCGTCGCTTGGTGTGAGAAGCGTAAAGATTGGACGGCTGAACAGTTGAAAAACGTTGTGTGGAGTGACGAATCACGGTACACAATGTGACGATCCGATGGCAGGGTGTGCGTATGGCGAATGCCCGGTGAACGACATCTGCCTGAATGTTTAGTGCCAACAGTAAAATTCGGAGGCGGTGGTGTTATGGTGTGGTCGTGTTTTTCATGGAAATGGGTTACATCCCTAGTTGTTTTGGGTGGCACTATCACAGTACAGGCCTATATTGTTGTTTTAAGCAACTTCTTGCTTCTCACTGTTGAAGAGCAATGCGGGGATGGCGATTGAATCTTTCGACACATTCGAGCACCTGTTCATAGTGCACGACCTGTGGCGGAGTGGTTACACGACAATAATATCCCTGTAATGGACTGGCCTGCACAGAGTCCGACCTGAATCCTATAGAACACCTTTGGGATGTTTTGGAACGCTGACTTCGTGCCAAGATTCACCGACCAACATCGATACCTCTCCTCAGTGCAGCACTCCGTGAAGAATGGTGTGCCATTCCCCAAGAAATCTTCCAGCACCTGACTGAACGTATACCTGCGAGAGTGGAATCTGTCATCAAGGCTAAGGATGGACCAACACCATATTGAATTCCAGCACTACCGATGGAGGGCCAGGTGTCCGGATACTTTTCCGCACACAGTGTACTTTGACCCTGTACCATAGGATAGTGACGCTGAGACTGTCCTCCTGTTTGGTGTACAAATGGTCCCTAACTAAGGGCTATCCAAAACACTTGACCTTGCCTTTTTATCAACAACAGAACTTCAGCCATGAACACTAGAAAATCCCGTATTTATGAGCGACCTGTAGACCATATTAGGTACGCATGCATTCCAACAGGTTAAGCGAATACATGCGTAAATAAGCTGGACTGGATGCTGAGGCTTGTCAATGCATACTGTATTTACAGTGAAGAGATAAAACTGATCAATTTCTTGTCTGCCTTGAGTTGGACCTGAGATTAATCTATCTCGCCGTTGCGTTCAAACAATGTGAGAAATTGAATGAACTGAGAGCTGTTTACATAGTAATTTGTCTCTCTTGTTATTGCTGAAGATACCAGAATTGGCGAGTTAACAAAAGAATTAATAAATCTTGATAATAAGAGCTTAGCGTTGTTACTAGCGGTAATTGTGTTGTCTCTTTCAGCAGTCCCACCGATGGATGAATGGAGTTCGCTGTAAATTTTAATGAGCAAATGTAATCTCGGAATCGGGAGACATGAGAGATTAGCGTTATTGGAATATCGTACAAGCTCTCCATGAATTGATTTGATTAGAGAGTGGTGTCCGCCTACAGCGAAATCATTAGCGTCGGAAGTCTACAGTGCTCAATCATTTAGTGTGACGGGTTACCAAGCGTGACGCAATCAGCTAATTGTTGTCCGTGCCACTTGACGAGACTCCCCTAATTGTACTGCTCGATCAGAGCATCAGCGGAAAATTGACTTTAACATCTGCAAGCGTGGACCGTCTTATAGGTTGTATGTGACCTGCACAAGAGAACCCCGATTATCCGAACACAGATCAGGTGAGGATTCAGTAGATCGAGGATGGTACTTTTGGCAATTATAAAAGTTTTTTTTATTTTTTAATTTAGTGACCTCTGTCTACTATGCCAGGGCTATGAGAAGCGAGAAAATTCAACCTGCAATTTACATTTTGCATGATTTGGTCTGGTGATATTATTGACACTGAAGGATCCATTAGCATTTTCATTCCAGTTCGGTGGCACATAGAATTCCTTAACAAAACTTCCCTGCAGAGAAAATATCTTCTCGTGCCGTCTTCGCAGTGCTACTAGCCGCTCTCTTTTCCACGGTGACAATAGCCGGTGTCTGTACCTGCACAACACCAGTATTGCAGTAGTTTCGTGTTGCAGTTTCAGTTACTTGCCAGTGTTCAAACAGCGGTCTACCAAATTTTATGTCTGGGAAAATCAACACGTTATAAGGAAAATACACAAAGGCTTCCCGTCAAAAGAAATTAGAAGTAACAAAACGTACTGAAAATGAGGAGAAACAGTGTTCACCAGCCAGTGAAAAAGATGTTATATCCCTACTGCAGTTCCGAGATATGAAGTTGTTATTGCACTTGGTGTACAATTAACTGCAACAGACTTCAGTGTTTATACTGTAGCATAAGTAACCTCTGTAAATGTTATGACCTTTTAAATGTCAGTTTTGCTTTTTATGTACGCAATGGTTTTATTTTTGTGTGATTTCATCTGGTTGCAAAAAGAAATGTTAATAAAAAGAGTCAGCGACGTGAAATACTTGTTCTTGAGCACTGAATCCCACAGCCTGTTTGTTTAAGTGTGTCTCGATGTGTCTTCTACATATGAATTATTTATTTCTGCACCATGCTAATAATTCGTGATCTGGTTTACTTGCTTCATGCCAGCGAACCCTTGAGTACGTCGCTCGTTTCATGGGGACTTCACTGTAAATTTTCGTTGCAATAATTTTTGTGAGACGGTGATTAATTTAAAGAAGAGACCCACAATTAGTGTTTTTTTTAGTTATCAATTCTTATTTTTCATTCCGCTTCTTGTCGCCTGTTGTTATCGTGCGAAACTAGTGGAGAGGGTGCTGTACTTTGAGGATAGTGTACGTAGGAACACATGATGTTTCCTGGTCGTCGTTTCAGTCTGGTGACCAATTTTAGAACCACTTATTTAGTTAATTAGTCAGTTAGTTACATGTTCAATGGAACATTCTGCACGATAGATCGTAATGATGCAGAACGAGTCAGTTTACATTCACGCCGCAAAAAGTCCTTAAAGAGATACAGCACGTTTTTGCGCAATGAAGACCTTTCTTTCTTAAAGATGATTTACCACAAAACATTATTCCATATGACATTACTGAATGAAAATATGCAAAATACCTCAACTTACTGACATCTCTCCTCAAGGTTTGCAGTGACAAAGTGCAAATGTGACTGAACTAGGTTGTGTTAGGAGTTCCAAAACGTGCTTTTTCCGATTTAAATTCTCATCAATATGGACACCTAAGAATTTTGAAGTTTCCACCCTATTTATTATTTCCTCACCGTGTGTTACTCTTATGATTGGTGTAGTATCCGTAGATGCGCGGAATTGAATATATTGTGTCCTTTTAAAATTGAGGATGAGTCAATTCATTGACAACCAATCAATGATACTTTTAAGAACTTCGTTCACAATTTCTTCTGTTTCTTTATGTATGCTTGGACTGAATGCGATACTAGTGTCATCTGCCGAAAGAACTAGTTTTGCCTGTTGTATATTAGATAGAGCGTTTACATGTATGAGGAACAATAGTGGACCTAAGACTGAGCCTTACGGAATCACACACTTGATTTCACCCCAGTCAGAATTATGTCCCTGGATTATATTGAGCCGGCCGCTGTGGCCGAGCGGTTCTGGGCGCTTCAGTCTGGAACCGCGCGACCGCTACGGTCGCAGGTTCGAATCCTTCCTCGGGCATGGATGTGTGTGATATCCTTAGGTTAGTTAGGTTTACTTAGTTCTAAGTTCTAGGCGACTGATGACCTCAGATGTTAAGCCATAGTGCTCAGAGCCATTTGAACCATTTGATTACATTGATTGAATTAGTAAGTACAACTTACTGCATTCTTTTGGTTAGATGTGACATTATCAATTGGTTGGCTATACTATAACTCACATACAACTTCAATTTTCTTAGGAGAATACTGTGATTCACATAGCCAAATGCCTTAGATAGGTCGCAGAAAATGCCAACCGGTGCTACTTTATTATTGAATGTTTGTAAAATCTGGTGTGTGAACTTGTAAATGGCATTCCCAGTAGAGCAACTGTTCTGAAGCCCAAACAATGATTTGCTGAGGATATTATTGTTGCTAAGGAGAGGTACTATTCTAGAATATAGCATCTTCTCAAAACTGTCAGCCGTGAAACAGGTTATTTATTGGCATCTCTCTTATCCCATTTCATAAAGAGGGATATAACAATGTAATACTTCAGTCTCGTTGGAAAAAGGCCTTGAGCTAGTGATGCATTGCATTCCCTAAGACTGGGCTTATTCTGTGAGAAACGTATGAAGGATTGCGCCCTAGAGAGTGCCATAAGCAGTTTTCGGCATTTTCCATTGTTTTTGTAGTTGTCAGGCGTGACGTGTTTTATGAAGCATCTGTAAATACTTCGCGTTCTACGTATTTAAGTGTTATTTAATACATTAATGCTATTTAGAATATATTGTTAATTCTTCAGTTACAGAATTTTATGAGAAGTATAATTCTATATACGTATTTTTAAAACTGGTTATGCAATGTGTGGACAGTTAAGCCATATTTTATCGTCTGTGCACCATCTTGTATCTTGAAACACGATACGTGGCAGGCTATTTTACCACATCTATGTGATTCTCCATGACACATCTGTTCGATTGATACGGCACATGCCATACTTTTGATGTACTCAGCTTAATTTACGTAATGAGGAGTGCAATGAGCAATGGGCTTGTACATGGCTTTCGTGTACACCGTATTAATAGTCCCTTTCTAACTTGTATGCAGATAATTATGTACATTTTTAAGGCAAAGTGAAAGAAGTGAAAGGGACCAGTCCCTCAGGTTAGGATGCAGAAGCGCGATATGGAAATCCACTGTAGGAAACATTAGCGAGGCATAACACCCCGACCCTCATGCATTTCTCCCAAGACAAGTGAAAAATACTCTCTGCATCGCATTTTTAGTAAACACTCGGATCACGTGATCCTGTCGTGAATAGGACGTGGGCTTGACGTGGAAAGACACCTGCCCTTGCGAAACTTAAACATAATAACAAAAACTCGGACGCCGATTGAACAAAACGAAGACAAGGAGAGAGAAAACGACGCTCTTGCGACACAGAAGTTTACTAGGAAAATTCTGATTGGTTCGAACCAGCAAATACGGAATGTAGCGAGCGTTCCCATTAGCGAACACCAGTGTGGATGCGAGACATGGCTGCGCTACAATGAGAAAAGTTGACGACAATACAGTCAGTTTGGAATGGATAATGGAGGCTCTCTTCTCTCCAGAGGCATCGAACGTTGCGCAAGACTCTTAACGCCCTGAGGTGAGGCAGAGAGAGGTCTTTCTGTGAACATTTTTGGTTCACTAGACTCAGTTTTAGCCATATTTGTCCTGAATCCCTCGTAAATCTCCAAAGGGGATAAAATGAGATGAGTCGTTCCAGTTAACGTTCTTGCTAGAAATGGGCATTCCACTCCTGAATTGATTCAAAGAGCTAGAGCCTTCTCAGGAGTGGCTGATGGATGATCCAGAAAAAAATGAATGATAGCTCACCTGATTTCGAAATGCATCTCTAGTGGCTGTAGTGAGGAGAATGAAAATTCTCCAGTGTGAAGCTTCAATGGCGCCCCACGCCACATGGTTAAGAAAACGTTTCCCAAGCTACAAAATAATGTGTTGGAGACCACGTGAACATGTGTATTTGCATGCCTTGTGTGTACGTGAAGCTGTACTCATCCATGAAAACAACAGAAAATAAACAAAGCTCAGTTTTTTCCTCAATTTATTGGCTGTCGGGCCACACCCTTTCAGCTATCTTAATAGCAATGCCAATTATGACATTCAAAAGTAAGCACAATACAACACCCCTTGTGGAAAAAAGAAAATTGTGATATGGCCAAGAACCGAACCTACATCCTTTCACTTGGCAATCCTTCGCGAAGACCGCACGGCTACCGAGTCTAACGATGCATTTGTTCTTAACAATGATATATTATCGTATAAAATTCTTCCAGACTCATGTTTCTGGGCTTCATTTGAAAAGAAAACCTCAGATTTCAGAAG
Organism: Schistocerca americana; assembly: GCF_021461395.2. Lineage (NCBI taxonomy): Eukaryota > Metazoa > Arthropoda > Insecta > Orthoptera > Acrididae > Schistocerca > Schistocerca americana. The sequence goes on along the minus strand of NC_060124.1, from coordinate 435,990,276 downwards.
CTCAATAAGTTTTTAGATACCGGTACTTTAATACCTATGACTGTTTCAGACCTTTTTGTATGTGATACAAACTTCACGACTGTGGGTCTAGGTTTCCTGATCATAACGTACTACATCGTACTCTATAACTTCTTATTATAGAATGTGCTGCATATATTTTTTTCACTTTAAACTTTTCCAATTTAAAATGTCTATGATAAGGGCAAAAATTTTAATTTTTCCAGCGTACTTTCCAGTGCTGCATAATAATAGGTCAACCACATTGCCCTCGACTAAAAGAATTACGAGCAATGTACTGTACCATTGTACCAAAATGGTAGAAAAACGGAAATGCCATTACTCTCAACAGATACTTTCCGTGACTTCTGGCTAAACATCAAACCTGAAGGGACGTCTAAAATCGAAGCATTCTATAGTACTCTGGAAGAATGTGGGTCTGGAAGCCGATCAAGACCGCCATCAATCGATGCAGAGATCCGAGAGGTCATTTCTCGTGAACCATCCTCACTGATGTCTGCTTCCACCTCTCAGATAGGCAAAATGAGTCTCAAGCTGTGCTACCCACCAGCGTTGTCAGACTCTGGACCAAGTCCTCATTTATTTCGTTTTGTGATGCCGTCATTCCCAACTGCTTTTCATTTACAACAACCAATAAGTAAACGTTTTAATATTATGAAACCGCTCATATTAAAGTATGGCGTACGATATACAGCTTTTAAAAATGATTTGTACAGAATACTATCATTTCTCTATAGTTGAAGACAAAAATGGTTCAAATGGCTCTGAACACTATGGAACTTAACATCTCAGGTCATAAGTCCCCTAGAACTTAGAACTACTTAAACTTAACTAACCTAAGGACATCACACACATCCATGCCCGAGGCAGGATTCGAACCTGCGACCGTAGCGGTCACGCGGTTCCAGACTTAAGCGCCTAGAACCGCTCGGCCACCAACGGCCGGCAGTTGAAGACACAGAATTTAATATATATATATAACTCATAATATAAACTACGAATTAGAGAGGTTGTATCGGGAGTTACTCGATAAAATTGGCCACCGCAAAGACAGTCTGCCTTACGTCTAATGCGTGGACGATTATAAATAACATTAGTTTCTATGCTCTCACTGTACATTTCATAGATGAGAAGAGTGAGCTTAAGTCACACCTTTTACAGTGCTCATAATTCGAAGACGACGCACTGCAGAAATAATCTCAAACTGGTTAAAATCTGTTATTGCCAAACACAATATCGATTTTAAAATCACCTCCATGAGAACAAACAATGCTTCAAATATGAAATTAACTGCCATGCTTCTCAAACTTCCACGCATCCCATGCTTTGCACATTCTTTGAACCTCACTGTGCATTCGCAGTTCAGAAGTCCATACAGAAAACCATTGATGAGGTCAAAAAATTATGATTTTTAAGGAGAGACCCCTTGCTTTAAGCAGACTTGCTGAAATGGAAGAAAATTTGAAAAGTGACCGACTGAAACAAAATGTCCAAACCAAATGGAACTCTACTCACGAAATGATGCAAAGATGTATTTTAAATCAAGATCCATAATTTCTTGCCTCGCTATTTTAGATGGGAAATCGATTACCTTTAACTTAAAAGATACAGACAGAGATAATACAACGGGCTTTACATATTTTTGAAACTTTTCGATGAGGTAACCAATGGAGTGTCCTCAGAAAAAACAATCTCACATTCAAAAATAAAAATCCTCCTAAGATTAATGGAACGGCAACTAAAATCTTTTAAAGACTAAACTAAAGAATATCCTCAACAAATAGTCATTGGATTATAATTTCCTTAAAGTGTTATCAGAGTAGTTTGGGGTTATCTCCAGGAACGAATAGATTGGCTTGGCAACGTTACTGGACCCTCAATTCAAAACGCAAGGATTTTCAGCAGACAAACATTTAAGGATTGCTATATAAGGCTATTGCAGAAATGAAAGCGTTGGTTGTTCGACAAGAAATAACACAGCTTATTTCTCAGCCAGGTGTCAAGGTAATACATAAGATTTCTTCAATCATGGAGGAGTTTGATGAAACTATTGGACAGCTTCAAGCAAGTCACGGCCCAGAAAGTGCGGCAAATGTCGACTTGGACAAATATTCAGCGAAGGGATATTTGCCTATAAACAGCGATCCCTTAAACTAGTGGAAATGAAGAAAATTGCTGTAGCCAACGCTGTATCAATTGGTTCTAAAAGTGGTATGTATCACAGCAACAACATTAGTGCCCTGTGAATGAATATTTTAAAAAGCAGGAAAAATATGCACTGAGAAGGGAGACAGAATCACATCGACTAAAATGCGTCAGATTTTATTTATAAATGATAATGTTGGTTAATTTTTCCCTTTTGGGTACGTATATCATAATATTGACCGTAAATGATGACTGCAGATACACTTTAATTACAGTTATGTTATAATTCTTATATTTTATTTTTTTCCAGGAAAAGTATCAAAATATAACAAGAATCAATCTTCGCTCTTAAAATTTTTCCACTTGATAAGAAGTGTCTTGGAGTTTGTCGTAATATTTATAATTTTTATAGAAGATGATATTTAAAACTTTTATGTCTTAAAATTACTGGAAACGTAGCACAAAATTATTATTCCTGTTTATATGTTCTTTCAAAACAGAACCAGATAAAATATGGATTTAGTGACCTGAATTAATAAGCAATGTGCCTTCCCTTTACTTTCTAAGAAAAACTGGCCTTTAGATATTACACCGTTCACAAAACGTTTAAGACGAATTATGAATGAAAAAAAAAAAACCAACAAATTCTGGAATTTAAGCTAGAATATATCTTAGATTAAGAATATTTCCACTGCTTTGCTGTTGAATACTGTATTAATACTACCGAGAAAAGCGTGAATAATCAGGTTTTTAAAACTGTGTATTAGTGTAACTTTTTTGTATTAAAATTAAATCAGCTCCTTTATCGTCAATTAGTCTTGTAATGGCCTGGAGATGGCTGGATTATAAGACGCGGTTAGTAATTACCTTTCGTGCTCCACAGCTTCATAGGGCGTTCGGACACTTTCCTCACATCCCACAATTTCCTCCCACCGTTCAACAATTACTGCAGTAGAGGCTCTCAAGTTTTATCTCAGCCATTCGCTACAATTCGCTCGGCACCTGCCCACCGCCGTTTCCGTCCGGATTACCAACATTCCGGCGTTAATTTCCCCGACGAGAGCAGAATTTGAGCGATGGGAGCTGTAGGCGACCACGCCCGTGGCGCACCAGGGGGTGGAAACTTTTTTCCTTTTACGCCCGAGCGACGATCGCAGAGCCAACTGGCGGAGATAAGGCAAATAAATTGTGCCTAAAACTGGCGTACTGGATCGTCCCGTGACAGCTCGCTGCAGGGGGAGAAGGGGAGTTTATTCGGCCGCCGGCTGTCGTATTTCGAAATTGCCCCAGCTTACGGCAGGTGGAATGGAGCTGACGGCAGGGGTGCTTCCTCAAATGGAAATGCTCCGGCCGACTGTTGCCGCCTTCAAAGCAGAGACTTACAGCCCTTGCTCGTCTTCAGCGACTTTCTGGTTGAATAGGCTCCGAGCAGTTCTCCTTGCCTACAGAAACTTGTTGGAAGTTCAGATTCTGAGCTGAAAGCCATGTTTTGTAAAGGGAAACGAGAGTAATTGAATCGCGTCTAAACCAGAGGTTAGGGCTACATTCTGAATGTAAATCGCTTAGGACAGACCTAGCCATTACTTCTGTAACTATTTAAGTACACGAATTCCACAAACCAGGCAATGCATGACTGGTATTCATAAACGTTTTGAGGTCAACTGCTGTTGACCAAAACGATTTATGCATCATCAGCGCGCTGGATTGGTATCAGACCGCAGGTGTGAAAACCGACCAAGGAGCATCAGAAGTGACTACGATTAGTAAATACGATGTTGCAGTGCTTGTCTTGTTACGAAGTACGATGCACTCTTCCTTCGGATATGCATGCATTTCCAAAGGAACATTGCACGTCTCTTCTTAACAACACATGCACTGTAGTAACGTACTTATCCGCCGATACCATGCAGCGACTTTCAGTTAAAATGTCCTCCCCTGAACTAGAATTACATAATGTGTGTATGTGTACAGTTTGTGACGCAGGAATGACGACGTATGTACGTCTTGATCTAGTAGTGATCGGATAGTCAAAGAGGTTAAGGCGACCGCTTGCGTAAAGCAGGAAATCCGGATTCGAATCCCAGTCCAGCAAAAATTATAGTTGTCGTCATCCCTAGTACAACTGATGGTTGTCCATATTCGCAACTGCGAATACATTTCACGTATTTCATAACGGCTGTAGTCGCCGCAGTGCGTGTTCTTTCGGACATTACGCATGTCCTCAGAAATACTGCATTGTTCCTCTTAGCAACACAAGCACTGCAATGTCTTATTCTTCCTCCGATACCGGGCAATGACTTTCAATTACTAGGGTGAGTTAAATGGAAACCTTAAATTTGTAATAACAAATCGAAATTTCGCGCCGTTATCTTGTAAGTTGGTAAGCGTGCTACAAACAACGTGCAGAATGGTCTGTAGGTTGCAGCACAGTGCAGATGCACACATACCGTCGCAGTACCGGTATAAATATGGCCGCCCCATTTGCGACTTGAACCAGGGAAGAACAGCATTCTGTTATTCGGTTTTTGCGTAGTGAAGGTGTGAAACCTATTCAGATTCATCGACGAATGAAGGTTCAGTACGGTGATGCATGTTTGTCACAGCAGCAAGTCTACGACTGGAGTAGGAAGTTCGACAATGGTGTGACTTCAGTGGTAGATGCTCCTCGTCCAGGTCAGGCACAACGAGTTGTGACTCCACAGAACATTGCAAAATGGTTCAAATGGCTCTGAGCACTATGGGACTCAACTGCTGAGGTCATTAGTCCCCTAGAACTTAGAACTAGTTAAACCTAACTAACCTAAGGACATCACAAACATCCATGCCCGAGGCAGGATTCGAACCTGCGACCGTAGCGGTCTTGCGGTTCCAGACTGCAGCGCCTTTAACCGCACGGCCACTTCGGCCGGCCAGAACATTGCAGCAGTTGAAGCCATAGTGAAGGAAAACCACCAAGTGACACTGAATGACATTGCAGCATGTGTACAGATTAATCATGGGTCGGCACGCCACATTATGCATGATGTGTTCCAGCTTCACAAAGTGTCTGCAAGATGTGTGCCGCGGCAGCTGACTCCTGAAATGAGAGAACGACGTGTTGATGCTTGTGAAGAACTTCTTCGGCGCTTTGAACGAGAAGGTGATGGCTTCCTTGCAAGAATCGTTACTGGGGACGAAACCTGGGTTCACTGTCACCAACCGGAAACGAAGAGAGCGAGCAAAGAATGGCGTCATTCCTCATCACCAAAACCAAAGAAGTTTTGAACAGAACCATTAGCAGGGAAGGTTATGATCACTCTCTTTTGTGACGAAAAAGGCGTCATTTTGGAGCATTACATGCCTAGAGGAACCACTGTCACCAGTGCATCATACACGGATCTCCTAAAAAATCATCTGCGGACTGCATTCAAATCAAAGCGACGTGGATCGCTGTCAGCAGGTGTCCTTTTGCAACATGACACTGCAGGGCCCCTCACTGCCCGTACAACAGTTGCAATCATCACAGACCTGCATTTTAAGTGTCTCCCTCATCCAACATACTCACCAGACCTTGCCCCAAGTGATTTCCTTATGTTTGGAGCACTCAAAGACGCAATGGGAGGAAATAAGTTCCCCTGTGATGAAGAGGTACGCCACGCGGTGCATGAGTGGTTGCATGGACTACCAAAAGAATTCTTTTCTAACGGAATTTATGCACTTTGTAGGCGCTCGAGGACTTGCATTGAAAGTGGAGGAGATTATGTTGAAAAGTGATACAGCTTTGCACCACTTCTGCACAAAAAAAATATTTAAGGTTTTCATTTGACTCACCCTCGTAAAATATTCTCCCCTGTACAGGAACTACATAATGTGTGTATGAGTACAACCTGTGATAGAGGAACGACGACATAGGGAAGTTTGGATCTGGTCATGAGTCCTGCACGGATAGCCAAAGCAGTTAAGCCGACCGCTCGCGTAAAGCAGGAAATCCGAATTCTAGTCCCAGTCCGGCCTAAACTATGTACAGCTGATGGTGGTTCGTATTTGCAACATCAAATATATTTCATGTACAACTAGTAAAGGCGTTTGTCAGGGCTGTATACTGCCATCTCTCTTGTTTAATATTTACCCTAAAGCAATTTTCTTGGAGGTGTTGATGGAAGAAAGTAGCTCGATCATTACAAACGGAAATTTAATTAATAATATTAGGCACGCAGATGACACAGTTGTCATAGCAAACGACCTACCTGAGCTCCAAAACATCATAGGCAATTTAGCTTAACACAGTGAATGGTTTGGCTTGTTTGTCAATACTTTCAAGATCAAAGTTGCAGTCTTTTCTAACAGAGGAACCCAAAGAACCTTGTCAGTAAAAGGAAATGAGATTGAACAAGTATCCACCTTGTAGTACATAGCCACTGTGATGGATTATGTGACTGCAAGAAAGACATCAAATCTAGAATGCAACAGGCCAGCAGACAATTTATTAGCATGAAGGAACTTTTTATAAGATCTGATATTAGTCTGAAACTGAAAATGTGAATGATTCATTACTATGTGTTCTCCATTTTTATTTACGGATGTGAAAGTTGGACCATTGACCAATATTTGAGAAAAGAATTAATGTTTTGAAATGTATCTGTAGCACCATCTCTTACGCGTACCTTGGGTGCTCAAAATTTCATACGAAGAAGTCCTACATTGAGTGCAGAAGCAAAACAATTATTACTATAAAACAAAAGAAATCTATGACGTGTTATAAGAGACGAAAGATAAGACTTATTACAACTCATCATTGAATGGACAGGTGAACTTGGCGGAGATCTTGGTTGCACAAATCTGCTTCTTGACTGCACATGAAGCATTCCACCTCAAAGATCACCCCATGGTTCTGGAAATTCCGGCCATGCTTCGTGATTTCAAACAAAGCACATGATGAATGTCGACTATCTCTTTCTCTTACAAATCACTGACAATGTGGTGTAAAAAACAGAAAAACACTGAAACTACATGGTCCAGTCACATTAATGTGACTCACCTTCTATGATTGATGTTACTGTGCAATAACTACTCACAGACTCTGCTGGGGTAAGCTGTCCCCAACACATTGGTCGGCAAAGATGTAGTGCGAAGATTGATAATAGGCGCTTGATCAAGTGCGCCTATCATGAGAGATACCAAAAACACATCGACAAGCAACGCGCCGCCAACGCCCTCTCGACATCAAGTATTTAGATCGCCGCTACTGACCTGACGGCCTTAGTTATTAACGCACTAGCTCAGTCACTAACTCACACTCCAGTTGGGCATCTGTCAGTTCACATTGCAGGTTACAACAGTACATAGCGACTAGACTTTTTTTGTGGTTTTAGGGCGCACAACTACAGTGGTCATTAGCGCCCTACGACTAAACTATTGTAATAGGAAGATTACCGATATTGTCTGCAAGTGGACTATTACAGAAGATCTTGTACCACAACACATGGACTCTGTCACAATTAAGTAGCAGCTATCTGTTCCAGGAAAATAAAGAACCGTGTTAATCCATGTGTGCATTTGTGTTGAAGAAAGAGAGTTCCGGCCAGTCATAACAACATCCTCTCCCTTGCCTCCTTGGAACAAGACTCTGCAGTGGCGACAAGGATAATTCAGTGGCGATCGAAGTTAATCAGTTTGGCCGAAGATTTTGCTTGCTTTTCTTGTGTTTTAGCTTGCAGGGGTGCTCTTGTTCAGGTGTTTCTATTTGCTTATTTCTTGTTGCATTCTTGCATGTATTCCAGGAGGGAGGCCACAGAACTATTCAAATTTCTCTTCTCAGAGGCTTTGCTTGCTTTTTGCAACAACGTATTTGTGTAAACCATGAATTCTTCGCCCTCTCCACCCCCTGCCCCCGCGCTTCAGCTGCAAACGGTCAATATGATGGATCTAACACAAGCTTTTCAGTTTCAGAACCAACGAATTGCTACTTCACTGGCGACATTACAACAACTCCTTGCTGCACAAGCTGCATCGGCCTCACAATCACAACCACAATCAACCAAACAACCAGCCCAACACGTGCCGCTGACCAATATACCAACGTTCCGGCAATTTACGGACAGAGGAGAAGAATAGCTCGAATACCTGACTCAGTTCCAAGCACACTGTCAAGTTAATCATGTTCAAGGTACTGTCAAGTTACAATACTTCCTTTCGATTTCGGGGTCCCCCGATGAACTCAGCTATAACCAAATACTTACTGCATTAACTCAATACTATGACCAGCAAGTCCAAGTAACTGCAGCCAGATATCAGTTCTTTTGGTTGTATGAAAAGCCGGTACGGACGTACCGCCAATGCTACCCAGAATTAATGGCCATGACTAGGAAGTGTTCAAAAATGGCTCTGAGCACTATGGGACTTAACTTCTGAGGTCATCAGTCCCCTAGAACTTAGAACTACTTAAACCTAACAAACCTTAGGACATCACACACATCCATGCCAGAGGCAGGATTCGAACTAGGAAGTGAAAATTTAAGTGTATCTGGGGCAACTCTTACAATGATCTCATGATACGTGATGACATAAAATTCAATATCCCAGATAGTAGAATACGGGAACGGATCTAAAAGTACTCTGATCCATCACTTCCCCAAGTACTGCAAATCTTAGAGCAGTATGATTCTGGTGCCATAGCGGCCGATAAGTTTGACCCTTGTTCGCGACTGCCCCAAACAGCCACAACAACGAGCGCGTCCACGGCCAAGCGGACAGTCACGTAGACATGCAAACAGGCCTGTCAATTTAGTGAAGTCTTGCTCTAGATGTTTTGTTTTCCATAAAAGACGGGACTCCCCATCACATAAAGCAACATGTTACACGTGTGGAAAAAGGCCATGTTCAAGCATATTGCTTGCAATGGCACAACAACGCAATTTTTGCTGTTCCAAGAAAAACCAGGCTCATGCACATGCAGTGAAAGCTGTTTCCAAAACCTACAACGGCTTCTGACAAAAGTAAGATTAAGGTTGTGCCTCCTTCTCGCCCTAGTGCTGTGCAACGGTGTTCTAACAAACTGTTTGTCTCACTACGAATTACTGGTCGTTGCGTGAACTTTCAGTTAGACACAGGTGCCTCAGTTAATCAGTCAGGCTCACCATGCCTTTCTAAATGTAGCAGGCACCTCACTGCTTACAATGGACAGAAAATTCCAGTGCTTGGGCAGTGTAGTTTGCCTGCCACTTACAAATCTCACCCTGGGACAGTGAATTTTACTGTGTTGATTCAAGAGACAGTGAGAACATATTTGGCTTAGATTCCTTTGATTTGTTTGGACTTTGCATCCAAGACAATGTACATCTACATCTACATACATACTCCGCAATCCACCATACGGTGCGTGGCGGAGGGTACCTCGCGCCACAACTAGCATCTTCTCTCCCTGTTCCACTCCCAAACAGAACGAGGGAAAAATGACTGCCTATATGCCTCTGTACGAGCCCTAATCTCTCTTATCTTATCTTTGTGGTCTTTCCGCAAAATATAAGTTGGCGGCAGTAAAATTATACTGCAGTCAGCCTCAAATGTTGGTTCTCTAAATTTCCTCAGTAGCGATTCACGAAAAGAACGCCTCCTTTCCTCTAGAGACTCCCACCCCAGTTCCTGAAGCACTTCCGTAACACTCGCGTGATGATCAAACCTACCAGTAACAAATCTAGCAGCTCGCCTCTGAATTGCTTCTATGTCCTCCCTCAATTCGACCCGATAGGGATCCCAAACGCTCGAGCAGTACTCAACAATAGGTCGTATTAGTGTTTTATAAGCGGTCTCCTTTACAGATGAACCACACCTTCCCAAAATTCTACCAATGAACCGAAGACGACTATCCGCCTTCCCCACAACTGCCATTACATGCTTGTCCCACTTCATATCGCTCTGCAATGTTACGCCCAAATATTTAATCGACGTGACTGTGTCAAGCGCTACACTGCTAATGGAGTATTCAAACATTACGGGATTCTCTTTCCTTGTCATCTGCATTAATTTACACTTATCTATATTTAGAGTTAGCTGCCATTCTGTACACCAATCACAAATCCTGTCCAAGTCATCTTGTATCCTCCTACAGTCACTCAACGACGACACCTTCCCGAACACCACAGCATCATCAGCAAACAGCCGCACATTGCTATGCACCCTATCCAAAATATCATTTACGTAGATAGAAAACAACAGCAGACCTACCACACTTCCCTGGTACACTCCAGATGATACCCTCACCTCCGATGAACACTCACCATCGAGAACAACGTACTGGGTTCTATTACTTAAGAAGTCTTAGAACCACTCACATATTTGGGAACCAATCCCATATGCTCGTATCTGAGCTAGGAGTCTGCACTGGGGCACCGAGTCAAACGCTTTCCGGAAGTCAAGGAATATGGCATCCGTCTGATACCCTTCATCCATGGTTCGCAAGATATCATGTGAAAAAAGCGCGAGTTGCGTTTCGCAGGAGAGACGCTTTCTAAAGCCGTGCTGATGCATGGACAGCAACTTCTCTGTCTCAAGGAAATTCATTATATTCGAACTGATAATATGTTCGAGAATCCTGCAACAAACCGATGTTAAGGATATTTTGAGGATCCGTCCTTCTACCCTTCTTATATACAGGCGTCACCTGCGCTTTTTTCCAGTCGCTCGGTACTTTACGTTGGGCAAGAGATTCGCGGTAAATGCAAGCTAAGTAAGGAGCCAATGCAGCAGAGTACTCTCTGTAAAAGCGAATTGGAATCCCATCAGGAGTTGGCGATTTATTTATTTTCAACCCATTCAGCTGTTTCACAACCCCAGGGATGTCTATCACTATGTCCTCCATACGGGCATCTGTACGAGACTCAAACGGCGGTATGTTTGTACGATCCTCCTGCGTGAAAGATTACTCAAATGCTAAATTTAAAATTTCAGCTTTCGTTCTGCTGTCTTCCGTTGCCAGGCCAGACTGATCAGTGAGTGACTGGATCGAAGCCTTCGACCCGCTTACCGATTTTACGTAAGACCAGAATTTCCTTGGGTTTTCAGCAAGATCTTTTGCTAAGGTATGACGGTGGTAGTGGTTGAATGCTTCGCGCATCGCTGTTTTTAACAGCAGCACGAATCTCTACTTTTGCCTGTCTTCCTTCTCACGATCTTTCTTGTACCGCGAGTGCAACTGTCTTTGCGTCCTGAGCATTCTCCGAATCGCGCTGTTAAACCACGGTGGGTCTTTTCCGTCCGTAACCCACTTTTTCGGCACATACTTGTCCAATGCGTGGTTTACAATGTGTTTAAAATTTGCCCATAATTCTTCCACGTCCATCGTACCGAAGTAAATGAAGTCGATTCACTTGTTAAGTGGGATGCTAACAACTGCTTATCTGCCCTTTCTAGTAAGAATACTCTCCTAGCCTTCTTGACCGACTTTTTAACTTTCGAAACCATAGTCGTAATGACAACTTCATGATCACTAATCCCTGTCTCAACACTGACACCGTCGATGAGGTCTGGTCTGTTCGTGGCTACCAGATCTAAAATATTTCCATTACGCGTTGGCTGTCGATTTAGCTGCTCAAGACAGTTTTCGGATAATGTGATCAAAAGTAATTCACACGACGGCTTGTCTGTACCACCTGTAATGCATCCATAGTCATCCCAATCTATACTTGGTAGGTTGAAGTCGCCTCCGACTAATATAGCATGATCCGGGTACTTCTGTGATACAGAATGTAGGCTCCCTTTGAATGTTTCTAGAACTGTCACGGTGGAACCTGGTGGCCGGAAATAACACCCCACAATTAACCTTATTTCCCCTAGCCCTGTTAAACGTGTCCAGATAACTTCACAATCACACTCTACTTCGACCTCAGTAGACACAATATTTTTGTCAACTGCAATGAAGACACCACCTCCTACGGTGTCTAATCTGTCTTTCCGTTACACGTTCCAACCCTCACTAAATATTACACAACTTCCTACCTCAGGGTTCAGCCAGGTCTCAGTCCCGAGAATAATTTGCGCGCCGCACGCTTCCTGGAGGGCAGTAAATTTAGGAACTTTATTCCGAACACTCTGAAAATTTACTGCTAATATCTTGATAGCTGAAGTGTCTTTACACTGAGCGCGTCCTGATTTTCCTGCCTGCACGTCGACTGGTGAGTGTTCATCAGGACACCTCGCACTACTGCCTAGCCTAAAAAAAACCATGTGCACGCCACAAGTACTCTGCTACCCGAGTAGCCGCTTCCTTTGTGTACTGCACCACTGACTTATCTAGGGGCGTCCTACAATTCCCAACCCAATAGCGCAAGTCTAGAAATCTGCAGCCAAGGAACGATGCTGCAAATAAAGAGCTCTGCTTGCACCCCGCGTGCGAGGTCAGCGGTCTTCACCAAATCCGCCAGCCGCCTGTACGAACTGAGGATCGCCTCAGAACCCAACCGACAGGCAACATTGGTGCCAACGTGAGCAACTACTTGCAGACGATAGCCGCAGGCAAGGCCGCCTCCACATCTTGGATGAGGCCCCCCGGCAGACAAACAAAGTGCATGTTGGAATTCTTTCCAGCCCTGTACGCTATTTCCCTATGGGGCTCCATCACCCGCCTAACGTTGGAGTTCCCAATAACCAGCAAGCCTTTGCCCCCGTGTGCCTGCTCGGGCTCTGCTGAAGGAGCGGCCACCTGCCCGAACAGGCGAGGCCAGCCGGACAGCCTCCACATTGACCCTCCACCTCGAGGGTGGACAGGTTGCAGTCTGCCACTCACCCTGAGGTGAGTGAGAGCGGCCCCAACGCGCCGGGTACACTAGAAGGTGCCTCGGCGGCTGAGTTAGCGGACGCAGCAAGCGACACCTGGGGTGTCTCAAGCGACGCGCCAGACCCTACGCCGTCGCTGCACCTCGAGGCAGCAGCCTGAAGGCGGCTGATCGTAGCCAACAGCACGCTCAGCTGCTCGCGAACCGCGGCCAGTTCCTCCTGCGCCCGCACACAGCACGCACACGCCCTACCCATCCTACTGCTAATATCTAACGACTCCGCGAATTTATACACTACGGCTATCAATAAGCAATATTACTCCTCTCAAATACGAAAATACGCAAGGATTTTATGTAATTAAATATGCAAGCGCACAAACACTCGGAAAGAATTTAAGAATCAAACTACAAAACAAATATGAAAGCTAAATATGCGACTCGCTACTGCACTGCTGCTGCACTACTTTCAGTGTCGGCTTTTGCACCAACAGACAGTGTAGCTAACTTCCTTAAAGAATTTCCTGGAATATTTTCAGGAATGGGAAAAGGTAATAACTTTGTAGCCCATGTTACATTGAAAGATAATACACATCCTCAGTTTTTATCGGTTCACCCCATTCCAATTGTTTTACAAGACAAAGTAGTCTGTCAACTAAATGAACTAACTTTGTGTGTGTCATTTTCCCCATGATTCTGCTGCTTTTCTTCCCCCAGATTCATAGCCTCACGGGACTGTGTGGCCTTTGCAGCAACCCGCTGGTGCCACCAGGGCCCCATAGCAGTAGTAGATGGACAATACAACCTCGCCCCCACCATTCCCACTCGCCAACCCAATGAATGCGGACCCACCGTCACTGTCGCCGTCATCGCTCCGGGACACGCCCTCAGGCCTGGATGTGTGCCCTGGAAGCAGTTTTCCAGATGTTCTTGTTGCCTCACAAGCCAGATGGAGGGTACGGTCGGGAGTATGCCGTCCTCCACAGTCACAGCTCCTGGCTCATCTCTAAGTCCAGCGTCCAGCCTCCCTTCCCACTGTCGTTCACATCTTTCCTACATGACAATGTGTGGCGTTTCAGAGGGGGAGGGACGTGCTGGCGTAAGCTGTTGCCGGCAGACTGGTCAGCAGAGATGCAGCGTGAAGATCGATAGTAGGTAATGGATCAAGCGTGACTATCAGGAGAGACACCAGAGACACATCGACAAACAACGCGCCGCCAACGCCCTCTCGACAGCAAGCATTTAGATCGCCACCGCTGATCAAAGGGCCTCAGTCACTAATGCTCTAGCTCATCATTAACTCACACTCGAATTGGGTGTCTGTCAGTTCACATTGCAGGTTACAACAGTACATATTGACCAGGTTATTGTAATAGCAAGATTACCGATATTGTCTGCAAGACGACTATTGCAGATGGGCCTGTACCACAACATATGGACTCTATTACAGGCAATTAGCAGCTATCTGGGCGTGTAAATAAAGAACCATGTTAATCTATGTGTACATTTGTGTTGAAGAAAGAGAGTGCCGACCACCCATAACAACATCCTCCCTTTCCTCCTTGATACAAGACTCTACACAGTAGGTGGCAGCACTAGCAGTGGAGGGGATATAAGGCGAGTCTGCGGGGGAGATGCAGGTAGCTGTGCAGTCGTTGTCGTAATGCGGAAACAGGACGATTTCTTTAGTTCGTATGGGTATGATCACTGGTTTTGGGGCCACGGGTGCAAGCATTTCCGAAATGCCTAAGTTTGGAAACTGTTCGTCTGCTGCCATGGCTAAAGTATGCGATGCACAGCAAAATAGCGCTAACCAAAACCGACGCAACTGTGGTGCACCTTAGGCCCTAGATGACAGGGGTGAACGACGGCTGCGGACTTATGTACACGTGAAAAAAGACGTTAAACTTTTGAGCAACTGACAGCCTACGTAAACCAATGGGCTACCAACAGTGTCCCCTCAAGGAATGTTTAGTGAATGTTGTTGCGTATGGGCATCTGCGGCGGGCGCCTGGTTCATGAAGCCTGCTATTGATCGATGACAAAGGCTGGAAATTACACGACAGTACCACAATTGGACCTCCAGTGAATGGCGACAGGTGGCCTTGTCAGATGAATAACGTTTTATGCTCCATCTGACATATGGCTGTTAGTGTGTGCAGCACTGCAACAATCAACGGAAGGATGCAGGTTTGAGGAGGGAGCGCTGTAGTACAGGGCAATATTTTCATGCTGCTACGTGGTTGATCTCGTCGTTCTGGAAGGCACAAAGTGTCATTTCAAATAATCATCTATCCTTGAAGGCCATGTCCACTCCTACATGCAGCTTGCTTTTTCCAAGGCATGATGGCATTTGCCGGCAGGACAATGCAACGTATCACACAGCTATCAGTGTACGTGCTTGGTTTGAAGAGCACCAGGATGCTTATGCGCTACTCCTCCGGCCACCAAACTCCCTGGGTTTAAATCCAGTTGAGAAACTGTGGGACCACCTCAGTCAGGTTGTTCGTGCCGTGGACTCGACCAAGAAGCCTAGTGCAGCTGCCCACGGCGCTGGAGTCGGGATGGCCCCACATTCCTGTTGGTACCTCCCAGAACCTCATTGACTCCACGCTGCAAGAGGTTTTTGACAGGTGGCCACATTAGTGCGTACATGTGACTGATGAAGAATCGTGGCAATCGTACTGTAGACATCTTTGATACAAAGAGAAGAGCTTCGATGATGAGACATGTAGAGATGAACCTTATGGATTAGACAGTATCTCTGAAAAGATTACCGACGCAGCCAAAAGATTTAAAAAAAAAAACGGAAAAGTAGCAAGAAGTAACGGGGTTAATGCTGAATGCTGAAAATATGTTGGGAGCTTCTGGTTAGACTCATGCATCCGCTGAATATGTGCTGGAGACAAGGGAGATTAACGGAGAATTGGCTTAAAGTTAAGACCATTCCTATCTGGAAGATAGGCGACAAGAGCGAACGTGAAAATTACAGAGACATCAGATTGCTGGATAGCAGCTACTAAATATCTTCCACAATAATAAAGAGCAGGCTTACGGGCATAGCAGACACTACCATCAGCGAAGAGGGGTTTAGACGGTCTAGTAGATGCCATTTTCGCGGTGAAACAAACGATTGAAAAAAAGAAGGGAATTCAGTTTGGAAACTGACACCGCCTTCACCGATTTTCAAAAGGCATTTGGCTGCCTGGATAAAGACGTGCCGTGGGAAGAAAAGTTGATCTAAGACCGATCAGAAGTTTCTACCAAAACAGTATTGTGTTTATTGACACTGGCAAGCAGCTATCAGCACCAGTAAAAACAAAGGAGTTAGACAAGACTTTTCTCTCTCCCCGGTATTTTGATAAAACTGTGCGAACGAAGACATAGGTAGGCGGGAAAGAATTTTCTAGTGGGGTATAATGCTCTAGCTGCAATTTAGTTCAAATGTTTTATATGCAGACGATGTTATCGAGCAACAGACAGAAGATAATTTACAAAGGGGGGAGGGATACAGCCCGAGAAATATTGCAGAAGAATTTGGACTGATAATATATCCACATAACCTAAATGTAATGTCATTTCTTACGACCTTACCAAGTATCGGACCAGGTTGGCGACTAGATTCAGGACTTCCTTGGAGACGGAACTCAACATGTCGCTCTTAATGGGACAAAATCTACAGATGTAAAGGTAATTTCCGGAGTACCCCAAGGAAGTGTTATAGAACCATTAATGTATACAACATGACGTAGTAGAAAGCGCCAAAAACTATTTAAGAATGTGTCGTAGATAATACGGTGGTCTATAAGGAAGTAGCAACGCCAAAAGAAAGTATCGATTTGAAGAAAGACCTACAGAATATTAATGAATGGTACTGTCTCTGGCAGTTGACCCTCAACATAACTAAATGTAACGTATTTCTCATACATAGGAAAATAAAACCACTACTGTACAAAAGTCTATTGGAGACAAACTACTAGAAATAGTATATACCGTAAACCAAGGAATAACTATTCAGAGCGACCGTAAGTGGAATGACCACATAAAACAAATAAATAGCAGGGAAAGCAGAAAATGTTCAAATGTGTGTAAATTTCTGAGGGACGAAACTGCTGAGGACATCGGTCCCTAGACTTACACGCTACTTAAACTTACTTATGCTAAGAACAACACCCACACCAATGCCCATGTCCGAGGTAGGATTCGAACCTCAGGTAGGATTCGAACCTCTGGTGGGAGGGGCCGCGTAATCCGTGACATGGCGCCTCTAACCGCGCGGCCACTCCACGAGGAGGAAAAATAGCAGACGCAAGACTGAGATTCATAGGAAGTATCTTAAGAAAATGTAACTCATCTGAGAGGGAAGTGGCTTACAAGGCGCTTGTTCGACAGATACTTGAGTACTGTTCGTCAAAGGGATCCTTACGAGGTATGAATGGTAGAAGCGATAGAGAAGATCCAACGAGGCGCGGCGCGTTTCGTCACGGAATCGCTTAGCACGCACGAGACCGTTGTGTAGTCGCTCAGCAAACTAAAGTAGCAGACGCTACAAGAGAGGCGATCGGCATCACGGACAAATTTACTTCTGAAATTTCGAGAGAACACTTTCCGGGAAGAGTCGGAGAACATACTTCTTCATCCCACATACATCTCGCGAAATGAACACGATGAAAAAACTCGAAATACTAGAGCTAATACAGAGGCTCACCGACAATCATTCTTCCCACACACCATTCACTGGTGGAACAGGGAAGGGAGATCAGATAGTGGTACACACTATCATATGGGGTGCGGAGTATTGAAGTAGATGTAGATCTTCAGGGGAAAGACATAATATCCAAAATTGAGATGCATATATATTGGAACAGGTATCCACTTTTTAGCTATCGTGAATGTGAAATATCTCCAACAATAGAGCGCGATATAGAACCAAAAGCTTGAAATTTTAAACATATATGTAGAAAAACTCATAGAACTCTAACATTAAACCTGAAAAGAAACTTAACTGAAGTTGTAGTGTTATATGGAAGTAGGACGTGGTTACTCTCGAAGAAATACAGAAGAAAAATAACGACAAGGGAAATGAAACTCCTCAGGGCAGTCAAAGGCTGCACACTGATGAACAAAATATGAAACAGATAAATAAGACAAGAGCTATAGATTTTCGATTTGAAAAGTAAAATTAAAAAATATCAAAGCAACTGGTGTAACCATTTAGAAAGAACGCTGAAAAATCATTTGCTTAGAATATCCATGAACTACAAGGCCATTGGACAGTGAACAGTCGAAGTCCGCGGACAAGATTTCTTCCAGAACAAGCTACGCAGCCTGTTCCATGAAGTGAAGATACTGATGACGATGCTTCGTCTGAGGAAAGAGGAAGAAGGCACTGGGAACCATGTTAGGAAACTGCGGAAGTTGATGCAAAATCTGATAGCCCAAGGAAGAAGCGAGTGATATTGTGCCCTGTACGGAAAAGACTGGAGACTTTTCGTGGACCAAGATAACCTCTCTGGATAGCTTGCCACGACACCACATCTTAGTAGCCTCCCGTGACTTTATCAGGAGATTTCGGTACCGTGCTCTTGTAAAGTTTGCACTTTACGCGTATAATCGGTTGGCTCCACACCACGACAGTCTCAAAAAACACTTATCATGCCACTGCCATTATGGCTGGGTCTTCGTTTTCTCAGATTTGGTGTATCCACATGTCTCCACTGCTTGCTTGTCTTCTTTCTCTGGGTTTCATAGCAATACACTCAGCACTCGTCCATGGTTAGAAGGCTACTAAAGATGTCATTGCGGTGGCCTGACATACCTGAAATACCGGGTGTTTCAAAACAAATATCGGCAATGTGAGATTGTGGCTCCACCTTGGTCCAAAACACTTTTATTCTATGTTCATTCCCAAACTAGTTTCAGCACCAATATCGCCATCATCTGTGGGTTTTTCTTTATTCTACAATAAGCAAAATTAACACTATTACAAAAGTTACAAAATGTCATTACATGTGTACTGTTTGTTTGTAGTTACTCCATTGTGCGAATAGTCTTGTAATACTGTATTTGCTTTTAAGTCATAATATGGTTTCTACGTTTGTTGCCGTTTTCTCAGCGTATTTTCTGTGTTTTGTTACCGTTTCTTCGGCATACAGCATTTCATCTGGAACTGTGTGAGGGGCTGTTATTAACAAATATGCAAAATGTTAACTCATATAAGTCGGCTTTCCACTACTGATAATTGCGATACTGTTGTGGATACAGTTTTGGTGAGTGGAAGATTCTTACGTAATCTGTCATACCCACGTTCGTTGGTCGGCTTGCAGTTGCTTTTAAAACACAGCAACAAACAGCTTTTCCTCCTTGGCCATAACTCAAAACACTACGCCGTCTTGCTGTTCGTTTGTGTCGCGAGAGTGTATCATTCGGGGTTCCGTGGAGCTATACCGCTCACTTCAGCTGTAATTCGTATAAAATTTGACATGAAACTTTTTAAAAAATATGTAAATGAGATACAATTATGGTACGTTGACTGTGAACACATTCTAGTATGTAATAGTTCGAAATTCCTTTACACGAAAAAAGTATTAGACATCTTCAGAAGTTTGAAATCACAATATAAAAAAATGGTGGGACCATTGCACCCAGTCAAGAGGCTATTCCGCCAGGTATTTCAGTGTCAAAATCACAAGCATTTACCACAAGTAAATAGTTTCCGTCCTTTTGCGCCCCCATACACTTCGTAAAACCATGTATTACATTTCTGGCACTTTATCAGAGGAGATGCCTATGAAATTAGTTACTGCTTGTTTCATGTCTTCCTCGAACCATGAAGCACTTTGCTTTTTTCCTTTTTGTGTGTACGGGCCAAGTGAAAAGAAACCAAGAAAATACGTTCTCTAGAATTTCGCAAAACATCAATTGAAACAATAATTTGATCGAGCGGAAGTGGCCCCACATATACGGGACGAAATAGCTCCATGTGCGGACATTCCGAAAGACGTGACAAATCAGACCTTTGTGAAAAAAGCCAGCAATATTTGCTGATACACTCACCGCATAACCTGTGATCTTAAACAAGTAACAGTAAGTGTTTAAAGTTTCACGTTATTGTGGGTGGTACATCTTAATTGGATAGGTTGTATTCTTTAACTAATGCAATAATTCATCACAGTTCAGTTCCCTCTGGAGTTTGTTCCTCTGTCCTGCTAATAATGTAACGGAAAGCACCCTTACTACCTCGACGTGCGGCAACACGAGGTACTGGGACACACTGCAAGCAAAACAACCCTGACTCTATGAGAAACTAATCCACTGTTGCAACATTTCTTATTTCAGGGGGGTTAGCTTTGTAAGTGGAATAGCCCCGCTGTATCCTATCGCGAGAAGGTTTTTAAAAATGTAGCGGGAGCTTTGACGACTTCTGTGCTTTATTTATGTTTCTGTATGTGATGTGGTGCGACCGTGTTTGTGTGTGTGTGTGTGTGTGTGTGTGTGTGTGTGTGTGTGTGTGTGTGTGTGTGGTTATTTCAATTCTGTTTCCTGTGTCAGTTCTCTTGAAGACGTAACTAGTGAGTTGTTACGAAGTGTTGTATTTTCATTTACGCTTTGCAACAACAACTATCCAAATTAAAAAAACAGGAACTGTTGCAACAATTACTCAGACACACTGATCAAGGCTTTGGAGAAACTCGCCTGTCGACACGATATGTGCCATGCGACAAATGGTGCTCACATTGAACACTTGTAAGAATAAATGAGTTTCTCTTACGTTTGATGTATTATGCATAATTGCAAGCTGATTTAATAAACGCTACAAAGTATTAAAATCCGGATATTCATCATTGTATCTTGAGACGCTTCCGTTTGATCCGAATTTGTACAAATATATCGTATGCTCTCTCAAGGGTGTTCGCACTGCACGTCGGGCAATGATGCGCGGCTTCTTGCGTAAGTGCGAGAATTCGACTTTTATTTTCACACCGTAAAAACACTACATGGTTTATAAGACCACAACATGTCCATTACTGGACTTATTTTTTAATAGAAGTTTCACTTCGCTATTGAAACGAGAAAATTTATTTTCCATTAAGTGTGGTTTTTTTGGTTCTGTAACGTTTCACACTAGATTTTTGAGGAAGTTTCTGTTACAAAAATCTTACTTTTTTACATATGCTAGTGTAGCATCTCAGCTTCATAATAAACTATTTACCAGTTCGTAATTCATAGCAGTAATTGCGAAATGACGCTATTTGTCGAGTACAAGCAGTTTATTTACAAATCTTGTATTGAAAAAGTGCGACAGCGTGTAGCTTACCATTCGCTGAGTTTTATAGCATACATTACAGTGATTAAAATATATCTAAAAGTACAAAAGTCTTTTTGAAGCAATAGTAACTCTGATGTCTGTCTTCTTTCAGAAGGAAATGCGCGTTGTTATATGGCGTCAGTCCCACGATCGAAAGCCGAGGGGATTCACATGGGTTTAGTGAAGTGTCAAATACTAAGGACAGAGTGCCAAATTATTAGCAATCAATGCAGTCCCGGTGTCGGACCCTCATGTGATTTTAATCATTATGTTCAAAACAGTTCCAAATACACTCCTGGAAATTGAAATAAGAACACCGTGAATCCATTGTCCCAGGAAGGGGAAACTTTATTGACACATTCCTGGGGTCAGATACATCACATGATCACACTGACTGAACCACAGGCACATAGACACAGGCAACAGAGCATGCACAATGTCGGCACTAGTACAGTGTATATCCACCTTTCGCAGCAATGCAGGCTGCTATTCTCCCATGGAGACGATCGTAGAGATGCTGGATGTAGTCCTGTGGAACGGCTTGCCATGCCATTTCCACCTGGCGCCTCAGTTGGACCAGCGTTCGTGCTGGACGTGCAGACCGCGTGAGACGACGCTTCATCCAGTCCCAAACATGCTCAATGGGGGACAGATCCGGAGATCTTGCTGGCCAGGGTAGTTGACTTACACCTTCTAGAGCACGTTGGGTGGCACGGGATACATGCGGACGTGCATTGTCCTGTTGGAACAGCAAGTTCCCTTGCCGGTCTAGGAATGGTAGAACGATGGGTTCGATGACGGTTTGGATGTACCGTGCACTATTCAGTGTCCCCTCGACGATCACCAGTGGTGTACGGCCAGTGTAGGAGATCGCTCCCCACACCATGATGCCGGGTGTTGGCCCTGTGTGCCTCGGTCGTATGCAGTCCTGATTGTGGCGCTCACCTGCATGGCGCCAAACACGCATACGACCATCATTGGCACCAAGGCAGAAGCGACTCTCATCGCTGAAGACGACACGTCTCCATTCGTCCCTCCATTCACGCCTGTCGCGACACCACTGGAGGCAGGCTGCACGATGTTGGGGCGTGAGCGGAAGACGGCCTATCGGTGTGCGGGACCGTAGCCCAGGTTCATGGAGACGGTTGCGAATGGTCCTCGCCGATACCGCAGGAGCAACAGTGTCCCTAATTTGCTGGGAAGTGGCGGTGCGGTCCCCTACGGCACTGCGTAGGATCCTACGGTCTTGACGTGCATCCGTGCGTCGCTGCGGTCCGGTCCCAGGTCGACGGGCACGTACACTTTCCTCCGACCACTGGCGACAACATCGATGTACTGTGGAGACCTCACGCCCGACGTGTTGAGCAATTCGGCGGTACGTCCACCCGGCCTCCCGAATGCCCACTATACGCCTTCGCTCAAAGTCCGTCAATTGCACATACGGTTCACGTCCACGCTGTCGCGGCATGCTACCAGTGTTAAAGACTGCGATGGAGCTCCGTATGCCACGGCAAACTGGCTGACACTGACGGCGGCGGTGCACAAATGCTGCGCAGCTAGCGCCATTCGACGGCCAACACCGCGGTTTCTGGTGTGTCCGCTGTGCCATGCGTGTGATCATTGCTTGTACAGCCCTCTCGCAGTGTCCGGAGCAAGTATGGTGGGTCTCACTCACCGGTGTCAATGTGTTCTTTTTTCCATTTCCAGGAGTGTATATGCGAATTTTTTCCTCAGTGAAGACCATTTGAATTGGTCGGTCATGTGCTATGGGCTTTCAATAGCCCAACCTAAAACATAAAAGCCAAGCAATTAATTCTTATTCATATCCTACAATTAGTAGAATGTACACGTCGCATTTAAAACAGGAAGAAGAGAATAAATATAACTAAGATGAGACTTTGCTGTGGATGGACTAAAATAAAATCTGTCGTTATACTACTTAACTGCTTTCTAGTTGGTGGTAAAAAATTGCAGGTGCCAAAACGCAGAATGACTTTTATGGATGTTTTTGCACCTCAGGTGACTGATCCTTTTCGAAATTTTCGCTTTTGTATTTCTGAGAGAGTGCAGTACCACAAGTTGTAAATCATTACGTACACTATCCCAATTTCAAAGAACTGTGCATAGCAGTTAGGAATAATATTCCTTTCATAAAATTCTTTTGATAAATTGCAGTACAATTATCGCCATAACTCGACAAATTTTTAAATACATCTCTCTGTCTATAAGGCGTTTTTATTTTGATCTTCTATTTTAACAAAACTAATAACTGGTGGGTTCACCGAAGCCTCAAACACTGTAGCGCAGGTAAATGAATTTCCTGTACATCTATGCAAGTGTTGTATTGTAACCTATTGCAGTTGAAACAAGTTCACATCTTGAGAAGTGCCTATCATTGTTTGTTTTGGTTTCTGTTTTTTTTTTTTTTTTTTTGTTTTTTTTTCATGCTTGTCTGATCCCCCAGGCAACAAAATTCCCAGCCTCCGACAGGCCATCCAGCCTCAGCCATGTTACAGAACAACGACGTCACTGCTTTGCTGGTATTGTTTTGACAGTGCTGAGTGCAGTGGCACGTCGAGTTTTAAAACACAGAAGGAATATGAGGTTATGGACTCGTACCATAAATGGCGACAGATATTTAGCAGAGCTCTTCTTTTTCCATACAAGGAGAACTGAAAAACTTCCTTACAAATTTTATTCGTGTTACACAATGAATCGTAATAAACTTCAGAATCTGCTACATAAGAATGAATACAAAATTTTAAAACCGGACAAATTTTCGTTGGGGTTTCACAGCAGAAGCATAATTGTGTATAACAATAAGGTAAGACTAATTAGTGCACAATCATCGACTTGAAGGAGAACTTCGTTCAGAACGCACTATCTCCAGTTCATTAGACATAAGCTCTTACATTGTAAGTTTTACACTCAATAGGAAGTGACAACTTTTTTTCTCGTGGGTAACGTCTTGCCTTGTTTTCAATAGCTATTTTGTTCTTTTCGAGCTGCAAAAATTCCTCTTCAGTATTTTTCCTATTAGCTCTTTTTTTCTTTTTTCGATGATAGGGTATTTAGGAATGGTGATGATTCGTCGACTAGAACCAACGACGACCTCTCAGAATTATCTTCATCTTATGACATAGATAGACTGAAAGGCAAAAATTCTTGAGATAATTCGATTTAGGACACTGGTTCTGTTCCCACTGGCGATAAACTATGCACAATTTGTAAGAAATTCATGTTATGGTTCAAATGGCTCTGAGCACTATGGGACTTAACATCTGAGGTCATCAGTCCCCTAGAACTTAGTACTACTTGAACCTAACTACCCTAACTAACCTATGGACATCACACACATCCATGCCCGAGGCAGAATTCGAACCTGTGACAGTAGCAGTCGCGCAGTTCCAAACTGAAGCGCCCAGAACCGCTCGCCACAGCAGCCGGCTTTATGTTATGAAACCGTGGCCAAGTGTAACTGCATTTTGATGAAGTTCCCCTGGATCATTTTGTCAGGTTTTGTCAAATTCTTCTTATAACGGTATATAAGATGCTTCGGTTTCGTTTTCATCATTTTAACTGAAAGAATCATTAAAGAGTGTAAGAAAATATGTCTCCATAGTTTTTTTTTCCGTACTCCGCAAGCCACCTGACGGTGTGTGGCGGGTGGTACCTTGAGTACCTCTATCGGTTTTCCCTTCTATTCCAGTTTCGTATTGTTCGTGGAAAGAAGGATTGTCGGTATGCCTCTGTGTGGGCTCTAATCTCTACAGCTACAGATCTAAGAAAAAATGTAACTCCGTCCCTACGGTACTGACCGACCGCCGTGTCATCCTCATCCCATAATCGTGACTGGATGAGGATGTGGAGGGGCGTGCGGTCGGCACACCACTCTAACGGCAGTTGTCAGCTTTCGTGACCGGAGCTGTTGCTTCTCAATTGGCCTCACAAGAGCTAAGTGCAGCCCGTTTGCCAACAGCGCTCGGCAGACCGGACGATCATCCGTCCAAGAGCTATCAAGTCCGACATCGCTAACGTCGGTGATACGACGGGAACCGGTGTTACCAGTGCGGTAAGGCCGTTGTCATAAAGATATATGGAATAGGTAAACGTCTATTCTACCACCCAGGGACTGGGTGTTCGTGTTGTCCTCATCATTTCACCATCACCATCATTCGCAACGGTGGCTAGATAGAACCGTGAAAACAAATTAGGCTGTGTAAAAATTGGGACTTTGTACGGGCGTTGGTGGCCGCGCAGTTGGGCACCCTACAAACCAAGCATCATCATCATCTATTCTAGTAACGAAACTACACAAAAGAAGCTTTACCCATAGTCATGTTTGAATAACAACTGTAATGATGAAATGGCATATAGGTTTTAATCGGCCAGGAAGTTTCATGTCAACACACAGTGCGCTGTATTGTGAAGATTTCATTCTGCGAACTTTAACGATTTTTTCCTCATATATACGAGGCGTGGTTTTTAAGTAAGTACCGTTTTGAAATTAAAAAAAGATGTGCTAAGATATCTCAATAATTTTATTTTTACATGAAAGCCTGTACCTCAATCTACTTTTCTACATAATTTCCGTCAATATTCAGGCACTTGTCATAACGATGTACCAGTTTTTGAATACCTCCTCATAGAAGTCTGCCGCCTGACTTGTTAACCATTGCATCCCCGCTGTTTTGACTTCGCCATCGTCTTGAAGACGCTGACCGTCCAGGTGTTTCTTCAAGTGCAGGAACAGATGGTAGTCACTGAGCGCAAGATGGGGGCTGTGCGGAGGTTTCGGTACCCAACGTGCGCACAATTTTCGGTAATTCAAGTGCTCGGTCACAATGCCATACAAAACACTACGAGAAACGTTAGGAAAGTCATCCCGCAAGAAGGAAATCGTAAGCATCTGTTTTCTCTCACCTTATTGTCCACTTCCTGAACCAAACTTTCATTAACGACCGCAGGACGCCCACTCCATTGTTCATCACGCACATTTGTGCGGCCATCTTTAAATGCTCTCACCCACTTTCTTACCATTCCATCACTGATAATGTTTTCTCCGTAAACTGCACAGATCTCACGATTAATATCGATCGCTTTTAGGCCTTTAGCACTAAGGAATCTTATAACAGCCCGTACTTCACAGTCGGCGTGACTCTCGATTATCGGAGGCATCTTAAACACTCAGTAAACAACGTAAACAAGGAAGAATCAGGCTGTAATGGCGTCAGTGCGTAGGTTAAGGTACAGGCTTTCATGTAAAAATAAAATTATTGTGATATCTTAGCACGTCTTTTTTAATTTCAAACCGGTACTTACTTAAAAAACACGCCTCGTATGTCTACTAGAATGTCCTACATACACTAGTACCATCATTCCGAATGGTCGCGTCCGTGTTTGGCGACATCGCGGTGAACGCACATTTTAAGCGCGTATTCGTCATCGCCATACTGTCGTATCACCCGGCGTGATGGTATGAGGTGCCATTGGTTACACGTCTCGGTCACCTCTTGTTCGCATTACGGCACTTTGAACAGTGGACGTTACATTTCACATTTGTTACGATCCGTGGCTCTACCCTTCATTCGATCCCTGCGAAACCCTACATTTTAACAGGATAATGCACGACCGCATGTTGCAGGTCCTGTTTGGGCCTTTCTGGATACAGAAAATGTTCGACTGCTGCCCTGGTCAGCACATTCTCCAGATCTCTCACCAATAGAAAACGTCTGGTCAATGGTGGCCTAGCCACCGGCTCGTCACAATACGCCAGTCACTACTCTTGATGAACTGTGGTATCGTGTTGAAGCTGTATGGGCAGCCGTACCTGTACACGCCATCCAAGCTCTGTTTGACTCAATGCCCAAGCGTATCAAGGCCGTTATTACGGCCAGAGGTGGTTGTTCTGGGTACTGATTTCTCAGGATCTATGCACCCAAATTGCGTGAAAATGTAATCACATGTCAGTTCTAGTATAATATATTTGTCCAATGACTACCCGTTTTTCATCTGCATTTCTTCTTGGTGTAGCAATTTTAATGGCCAGTAGTGTATTTAGGTGAATTTACAGCATTTAAATTTGTGTGATTTATCGTGTAACCGAAATTTAGCGGATTCCATTTAGTATTCATGTGGATGACTTCACACTTTTCGGTATTTGGAGTCAAGTGCCAGTTTTCTTCAGCAATACAATGAATTAGACGGTGTTCACACCAAGCCAGATTCGATCCTACATTGACAGTTTCTCGGGTTCAGTCTCACAGAAACTTCTTCAAGATTCAGATTACGACACTGTTAACGATTGGATCTCCGTTACCCGAAAAATTGGGCTCACTTCTCTTTCAACTGACTGATTCCATAAAATAAACGAGTTTGAAGTGACATTTTGGAGTTTTCATGGGCGACATGTTGCTAAGTATGACGGAGTGATGCAAAAGGTAATTTCTACAATACCTTAGAAGTATCCCGAAATGCATCACAAGATGGTTTCTTTCAGCGTTAGACCAAGGACCTTCATTAGAATAAGGCCTCTGAATACACAAACTAAAACAGGAAAGATAAAAAGACTTACCGTATAGGTTTAAGCGATGCTTATTAATGTGCTCACCGTATGATGGAGCTGGAGAAAGGTTTCATTCAGGAGGAAGATGTCGAGCCGGTGTTGGGAGGGGTGTTCATTGGGAAGTATTTGTTGGTGCAAAAGGAGTAGATGTTCTGGAAGAGGATGCAACACTCGTGCAGTGCCATGATGGGAAGAGAGGACAGCTGAAGGAAGGGGAGAGGAGAGGCCTAAACTAGGGTGTCAACGCAGGTGAAGGTGAAGTGGGCTTGGTTGTGGGGAGTAAGCAGCAAAGGTGTTGAGGTGAAAGACGGAGCAGGCAGCGAGGGTGATCTGTTGGAGGGTGTGGGTGGGGGGGGGGGGGGAGGCTGGAAAGAGTGAATCTTTTGGAGGACTACGGTTAAGAAATGGATGTCTTCAGCCATGAGGGGGGATGATGGGAATTGCTGGGGTGGATGGATCGATCGATGGGATGGACAGGGACAACAACCTTGGGGGTGGCAGGAGGTGGTTTAACCTCACATATGTGAGAGTAGGTGAGATGTGGTCCATTGCAGGTGTCACAGGAAGGAGGGGCGGCGAGGTTGGGACAGTTTTTGAGAAAATGGGAGGCCTTGCAAAGGGGACAGAGGGGGGTTACAGTTGGGGATCAGGTGATCACTATACATGAGGCAGTGCTGGCAGCAGTAGGATTGGGGAGGGGATTTGGAGGACTCAAATGGGAGGTGAAAAATCAGGGTGCCCTGAGTAAGTGGTCAATGGAGGCGCAGACTCCGAAAAGACGTGTGGGGGCCAAACATGATGTGTAGAAGTTTACAGAGGAGGTCCATATGAAAGGAGGGGGAAGGGGACTTGAGGACTGAGTCCCTGCCGGAAATCACTTGGGAGATGGGAGACACACTATGTGATAAAAAGTACCTGGACACCTGGCTGAAAATGACTTACAACTTCGTGGTGCCCTCCATTGGTAATGCTGGAATTCAATATGGTGTTGGCCCACCCTTAGCCTTGATCACAGCTTCCACTCTCGCAGGTTGTGCTGGTGCTGTAAAGTTTCTTGGGGAATGGCAGCCCATTCTTCATGGAGTGCTGCACTGAGGAGAGGTATTGATGTCGGTTAGTGAGGCCTGGCACAAAGTCGCCGTTCCAAAACGTCCCAAAGGTGTTCTATAGGATTCCTGTTAGGACTCTGTGCAGGCCATTCCATTACAGGGATGTTATTGTCATGTAACCACTCTGCCACAGGCTGTGCATAATGAACAGGTGCTCGATCATGTTGAAAGATGCAGTCGCCATCCCCGAAGTGCTCTTCAACAGTGGGAACAAAGAAGTTGCGTAAAACATCAATGTGATAGTGCCACGCAAAACAACAAGGGGTGCAAGCCCCCTCCATGAAAAACACGATCACAGCATAACACCACTACCTCCGAATTTTGCTGTTGGCACTACACACGCTGCAGATGACGTTCAGTGGCCTTCACCATACCCACACCCTGGCAGCGAGTCGCCACAACGTGTACTGTGATTCGTCACTCCACACAACGTTTTTCCACTGTTCAATCGTCCAATGTTTACGCTCCTTGAATAAAGCAAGGCGTCATTTGCCACTTACTAACGCGATGTGTGGCTATGAGCAGCCGCTCTACCATGAAATCCAAGTTTTCTCACCTCCTGCCTAATTGTCACAGTACTTGCACTGGATCCTGAAGCAGTTCGGAATTTCTGTGTGATGGTCTGAATAGATGTCTGCCTATTACACATAACGAAAATCTTCAACTGTCAGTGGTCTCTGTCTGTCAACAGACGAGGTCAACCTGTAAGCTTTTGTGCTTCACATTTCCACTTCACTATCACATTGGAAACAGTGGACCTAGGGATGTTCAGGAGTGTGGAAATCTCGCGTACAGGCATATGACACAATTGACACCCAGTCCTCTGACCATGTTCGATGTCCATGGTTCTGTGGAGCCCCCCCATTCTGTTTTCTCACGATGTCTAATGACTACTGAGGTCGCTGGCATGGAGTACCTGGCAGTAGGTGGCAGCACAATGCACCTAATAAGAAAAACTTACGTTTTTGGGGTGTTCAGATACTTTTGATAACATAGCGTACTTTCGTATCTCCATGATGAGATTACAGGTGTCGAGGAACTTGGAATCTGAGGTTGACGGGACAAGGGTGTGGAGGGTGGGGGCTGGGGTTTCAGTGACAGGAGGAGGGGTGGAATCCACAGAGACGATTCTAGGAGAGGAGGGGGTGGTGACTATTTGTTGGAAGTGGTGGGAGCAGAGTCCACATTGACGCGCTTCTGGTTTTTTTTTAGTGAGGGTAGCCTGGGAGGAGGGGTGAAGGACGGGGAGGAGAGGGAGGTGGCAGGCGGCGGATCCTGTAGGCGTGGTGGAGGTGCTAGGAGGTGTGGTTGGTTCTGTGGTGGCAATTGTGGCCCGGCACGACATGATGCAGTGGGGGAGGCAGACGATGAAGTGACGGGGACGGGTAAGAGGGGGGAGGCTACCACCTGAGGGATTGCAGCGGAGGTATATGTGAGGGTGAGCGCAAGCGTGTGAGCTGTTGCGACTGTGGAGATTGGGGGAAGGGACTAGAGGTGGGGGTAGACGGCAGGGAGGAGCTGGGGGAATGGGTGAGTGGGGGGAGGGGAGGCGAGGTGTAAGTGGAGAGGCCAGGGGCGGCACTCCAGGAAGTGATAATGAAAGTGGGGGAGGGGGAGATTTAGATGACAGTGGAGGTGAGAGGGCTCATGGCGGGCGGCGACGGTCGGACGAACGGCGACGGCGAGTTCCGGGCGGCGAAGGCGACGGCGACGGCGAGCACCGGGCAGCGGGGGTTGGCTGGCGGACGGACGTGAACAACAGCGCAGACGCTAGACGGCGGGGGCTCTTCCAAAAACGTCGATTGTATACTGAGAGCAGCCCAGGCAGCATCCTCCTATTTGGAAGTTGAGGGGATTCAACCCTCGAGATGTCAAAATCCCCGCTGTGGTCGCCTTATATAGCCAAAAGACGGATTCTGATTGGTCGGTGTTACGTCATGAAGTCGCAGATGGTGTCAGCGTCTGCGCTGGTGGTGCCACTGCTGCCGCCGCAGTGTAAACATTGCGACGAAGATCAATGACTATTCTCTGCATCGAGAGCTCGCCTCCACACCCCACTAAGATTATATCCGCCATCACAGTTGAAGGTTTTCTCATGTATTCTCACTTCTACATCCTCTTTAATTAGAGAGTCCCAGTGTGTGGGAGCCTGGGTCAAAACTGTTGTTTCACAAAACTGTTGTTTCACAAAACAGTATTTTATGTTTATTTGCGAGGTTGTGCTCAGCACTGTGGAATTCTCCAGCGCACAATTTTTTTTTTTTTTTGTGCTGATGATGTTATGCACAGTGATTGTAAACAGTGCAGATGGACTGACTGATGTAATTGCTTCCTCATTCACGTAGGCTGTTGTGAATTCCTGGAATCCTCAGGCTGCGACTGTCTTTAAGAGGGATAGCATCTGTTTTATTTTCTTAGGAGGTAGGAAAACAGATCTGATACCTCGTCTTCCAAGGATTCTGCCTATTTTGCTGGATGTAGTGCCACAGAAGGGAAGGAATGCCATTGGCAGCTCATCACGTGACTGTTCAAAATCTTCACGTTTCCTTTTCTTGATGAATACTTACTTGATATCACGTGACCCATAGCCATTCTTCTGGAATTGATTTCGTAATCCAAGTAGTTATCGTCAGAAACGGTATTTCCTTTGTGTACTAATGTATTAACAGCCACTCGCTTCTGTACTGTGTGGCGAAAACTGTGGGCGCTCAGATATAAAACAGCGTGCGTCGGCTTGCGGTACACTGTGTAGCCGAGACGTGCATCCGAGTTTCGCCATACCAGAGCATCTAAAAACGGCAGCCTTCCCTCTGTCTCTGTCTCGATGGTGAACTGGATGTTTGGCTGCATGCTGATCGTATGCTCCTGGGAGTGCTCAAGAGCTTCTACGCCATGTGGCCAGACCATTGACGTGTCGTCAGCATAACAATAAAATGAAGATGGACGAAGTGGAGCTGAATTTAATGCACGCTCCTCAAAATGTTCCATAAAAAAATTGGTCGTTGCTGGAGACAACAGAGAGTCCATAGCCATTCCGTTCGTCATTTCATAAAATTTACCGCCGTACAAGAAGTAGGTGGTCATCACAAAATGTCGAAACAACTTTATTGTTTCGTGGTCGTTATATCATGTCGAAACAAATTTATCATTTCAGGAGGAAAATGCTCTGCCAACAGTTTCAATGTGTCCTCCACAGGAACTTTCATAAATAGTGAGACCACATGCAGGCTGACCAAAATATGCTTTGCGTCAGCACTAATTTGTTTAATTTTCTCAGTGAACAGCTGAGACTTTTTGATGTGATGTTCATAGCGGCCGACTATCGGAGTCATCAACTTAGTTAAATATATGGCCAGCCTGTAGATAGTACACAATCAGTTCTCTTCGCCAAGGCTTACCAGTGTACCGAAATATGGCTGATACATATCAACATATTTAGAGGATCACCTGTGGCAGTTTGAAATCCTGCTGAATTTTGTTTTATATTGTGTTCTCTGTCATGTACATTATGTGAAGAAATGTCGTTCATTTTATGTGTATGATGTAAAAAAATTATGTTCTAAGCATTTCTTTACAAATCATTATTGTAATGATTTTGCATCATAATAATGAGCTATTTATTATTTTCAATTAACAGAGTACATGTATGTGAAACAGTTAACTAAAAATCAAAACAATACGAATGTAAAATGTAAAACAACAATTTGAAACATAAAACAAATGTAAATAAAGAAAATAATTGGAATAATAATGGGTTTAGATATTTTATTCAGATGCAGTGAAGATAATCGAGCAGTAAATATGTACAGCATATTCTCCAAAAATAGTATTTCAGAAACAGCTTCATTACACATGAGTGTATATGGCTTGAAAGCTACTTTTAATTTATGATGTAGCAAAATGTTTCAATTTTTTTCATTTTTAGTAACGGTGGTGGGGTATTTAGCAAAATTCAATTTATTACGAACCTTAATTATACAGTTTTAAAGATACAGAAAATGTTCGACTGCTGCCCTGGCCAGCACATTCTCCGTATCTCTCACCAACTGAAAACGTCTGGTCGATGGTGGCCTAGCAACTAGCTCATCACAATACGCCAGTCAGTACTCTT
Source organism: Schistocerca americana (assembly GCF_021461395.2). Taxonomy (NCBI): domain Eukaryota; kingdom Metazoa; phylum Arthropoda; class Insecta; order Orthoptera; family Acrididae; genus Schistocerca; species Schistocerca americana. Next base: position 435,957,275 of record NC_060124.1, on the reverse strand, counting down.
GATGAACTGTGGTATCGTGTTGAAGTTGCATGGGCAGCTGTACCTGTACACGCCATCCAAGCTCTGTTTGACTCAATACCCAGGCGTATCAAGGCCGTTATTACGACCAGAGGTGGTTGTTCTGGGTACTGATTTCTCAGGGTCTATGCACCCAAACTGCGTGAAAATGTAATCACCTGTCAGTTGTAGTATAATATATTTGTCCAATGAATACCCGTTTATCATCTGCATTTCTTCTTGGTGTAGCAATTTTAATAGCCAGTAGTGTAACATAAATATTCGGCTCGGTGCCTCTTGAAGCACCCAACACTTTGGTTACCTTGGTTACGGAAGCACCCAACACAGAGCACCAACAATTTGCCCAAGTTCGAAGTCACTTAGTTCCGACATCATGCACTCACAACCACACAGATCACTGTTCTGACCGCAACTGGGGCTAGCAACATACTGAGGGCACTACACAGGTGCCGTTCGTGGTCAAAGAGTAAAGCGCAAACTGCTGGCTCTGTGGCATTTGCGTTTATGTTCAAGCATGCAATTCTTGCGGTTTTTTCAATTTTTGTCCAACGCTTGAAAGTTTCTTATAGAGAAGAAATCATATTTTTACAAGTATGCATAGTAGATAACATTTCAATGACGAGAGAGTTTTTTTACACTGTTTTCTTGCAAATATTCAATACATAATGTCTTTCCCTTGTATTAGAATCTCCGCTAGCAATATATTGGTGTCTACGGGTAAACTATCACCGTAAACTGAAAAGTCAATGTTATTAGAGCATAAACGTGTGGCCAGAATATACTGACTTGAAGGAGCAAAGGATCTGCATTAAGTTTTCTTTTGTGTGCCACCATCTCATACGAGTTGCAGCCCAAAATTTTCGAAAATTTGAATATTGAGCCCATACAACCAGCAGTAAAATTTCAGCCTCTAGTTGTCTTTCAAGTGTCAATCTGCGACATGGTGCCATCGTGAGTGCATCGGTGTGAACGGTGCTGCTGATTTGTTTACGCTATGTGCTACGGTGCCTGCGAATTTTTAAATGGCTGACTTGAAGGAGCAAAGGATCTGCATTAAGTTTTCTTTTAAGCTTCTAAAAACTGCAGCTAAAACCCTCCGCATACTGTTGGGGTGGAGCGGCGTTTGGTGAGCAAGCCGTGAGCCAAGCAAGAACATTCTAGTGGGTTAACGGATTTAAGGATAGCTGCTAGTCTGAGATGGATGACAAGTACACGGGGAGACCGTCGTCGCTCACAACTCCGGAAACGATCACAAAAGCGCGTGAAGTGATCCACAGAGACAGACGGCAGACAATCTATGATGTTTGTGAAATCGTTGGGATTTGGCGCGGGACGTCTAGCTGATGAGTAGAACATTAAGCGAATTGTGGCGAAGTTCGTTCCTAGTCTTTTGAAAGCTGACCAACGAGACCATCGAGTTCATATGTGCATTGAACTGCTAACCACATTTCAAGATATCTAAATATTCTGTCCACTGTCATAAGTACTGATGATTTATGGGTGTACGGTTATGACTACGAAACAAAACGGCAGTCTTCGCGTTAATAGAGACCATCCTCTCCGCGCCAAGTCTGCGGCAGCATCACGTTAATAGTTTTTTATTGTCATTTATTGTCCATAAGAAACTTCTTCAGTGTGGTCAGACAGTCACGGATAAAGTCAACTGTAATGTTCTGAAGAGTTTGAGGGAAGATGTTAGATGCAAATGGATGACAATGCACCTGCACACACTTTCCTCACTGTCACGGAATTCCTGGCAAAATACAGCATGGTGACTGTCCCCTATCCACCCTGCTTGCCTGACGTAGACTCATACTATTTCTTCCTCTTCCCAAAAATAAAACTGAAGCTGAAAGGGAGGTGTCTTGATCCCGTAGCATAGATTTAAGGGGAATAGCAACTATATTTGGACGTGATTCAGCTAGCAGACTTCCAGCACTGATTCCAGCAATGGGAAAACCGCTGGGAGCGTTGCATATAGGCGAGAGGGAACTAGTTTGAAGGTGATGGCGTAAATTAAGATGTACGATAAGCTTACTGATTTTCGTTTTCTTGCACTTGAAACTTGGTGGACAACGGTTTGAAGCTTAAGAGGAACTCAAGCCCACTGTTGTCAGTTGGTTCAGTTCCCTTGAGGGGAACTGCTATACAGCTGGGATGAAGAAGCTTGTCCAACATTATGTAAAGTGCTTAGAAATGAACGACGATTAAGCAGAAAAGTCAAGTAGGTTTGTAGGAAACTAAAATTGTAAAAACAGGTTTTTTTATAATGTATATTTATTTTTTATATTCCTATGACCCTTAATTTCAGGATACGCCTCGAAATTAGTAGAATCGGCTGGATAAAAGAGCTTGGAAATAGTAACGAACTTACGCATCTCTTTCAACTCATATGTCTCCTTTATTATGAAGCAGCATCAGTGTTAATACATCTCACACATCTATCTTCACTACTGACATGTCTGGTTATGGGCATATTCCGCGCTCTCGCGAATTTACGGCCGACCCGAAACACTATCCAACCATTATGTTCTCCTAGAGTTAAGGCTGCCACCCGTACTTTATAATAAAGTATTCAACGTTATTTCGGGCAATTGTTCTCTATACTTTATGACGCAAATAAAGCACATGGAAATACTTTATATCACACTATCTGGGTTTCCATTGTTGCCTTGGTATGTATTTATTTCAGTTATATTAGTCAATCTCGTCCTTTCCTCTCTTTCTATCCAACCGCACTTCTCTCCCTCCACCCATTTCCTCCTCCCCTTCTCTCTATTCATCTCCTAAACTTCCCTTTTTCTGTCCATCTCCACCTCCCCCTCCCTGTGGCCATATCCTCAGTTCCTCATATCTTCTGATCTATGTGTCGTACAATGATATAATTTTGTAGGTACATCAGCAGCAGATGGATACTGTCTGCTGAATATGTTGCAAGCAAGCAATAAATGTAAACATCATGACCACATGCCTCGTGCAACTGTTATACTGCATGAGCAGCGAAAATGCAGTGAGAGACAAACTTTTATCCTTTCATTATATTGTCGGGGTAGTCAGCGAAAAACAGTTTCGTAAAAGTTTGAAATTATGTGTAAATTTTGTTGCAAATCACTAAGTTCTCTCTTTGTCAAATACTGAATAATGCACATAGTAGCTAGACATAAGGTGACATGTACGCTATGCAACAAATAGTGTGGAAATGTGGAATAACACACTGAAGATTGTGTAAGCTTTGTATTCACCAGGACGACAAATGCTCCTGTCATAGCACAAAAAGGAGACTATGTCCTAGGCAGTGTTAAGGATGTCAAATAAGAGAACTAGCTTCTCGATTTATCTGACAGTTCCAAAGATACTACTTCAAAACATCTTGACATATTCGCGCGTTTTATATTTGGAATCACTAGTACCCATGTCATGCAATAAAATGCATCGTGTGAAATAAAGTGACACATGCCATCTTGTCATCCAACATCCCATTTCTCATATTGGGCAATACGACACAAAATGTCGTTAAGGTTTATGATGCATGCATTCCCATTCTGGGATACTTCTTATTATAGATGCACCCCCACTTTTGGATGGTTCCTATTATAGAAGCATTCCAGTCTCTAGAAGCACATAAACTTGTGTATATTTTTTCTAACATCACTCACTATGTATGTAACAGAGAATGGGTTTGGGGGAGAAATGGTCCCACTGGGGAAAAAAATCAACCCCCCCCCCCCCCCCACCCAGACATAAAAAGAAATTGTATTAGCCCACCTGGAACAAATTCGCCGCCCCCCTCCCCCCCAGAAATTTTATCCCAGAAAAACTTCTTTAGCTATTACATCTATGCTCTTCAGCAACATGATATTATACATTGTTTACTATAGCTGGCAAATCTTCTAGATTTTGGGCAAGGAATCAGGGACTTAAGCCTATAAATTGCTAAAAGCAGTGTGGTAACAGAGCTCACTGCGCTGGAGAAGCTGGGCTAAGTTGTAAAAAATCGTGAATATGTCAAACTGTTTTAAATTAAATGACTTTTAAACCGCCAAATAAGTCGAAAGACCGAATTTTAAGTGCTACATGTAGCTCGACTTTGAACGATCATATCTCGAGAACAAATAAAGATCATTGGATTAATAAAAACGTTTTGACTTTATCCATTTATTTAACATGATGAAATCTGGCACGTGTGTAGAGGGAGAAAAGTAATGCAATACCGGTACATATTTTTTGTTTGTGCCCAATTTCACTGTTAAGGCCGGCCGGTGTGGCCGTGCGATTCTAGGCGCTTCAGTCTGGAACCGCGTGACCCCTACGGTCGCAGGTTCAAATCCTGCCTCGGGCATGGATGTGTGTGATGTCCTTAGGTTAGTTAGGTTTAATTAGTTCTAAGTTCTAGGCGACTGATGACCTCAGAAGTTAAGTCGCGTAGTGCTCAGAGCCATTTGAACCATATGAATCACTGTTAAAGTGTAAACCACACTTGGAAAGGTAATTTGTGATATTAGATTTAGAGGGAATATCTTTGAAAGGATAATGTGTAAAGATGTTTTCATATATAATTGATATATAATTAATGTGCTTTAAAACTGTATAATTAAAATTTGTAATAAATTGAATTTTGCTGAATACCCCATCACCATCACTAAAAATGAAAAAAATTGAAACATTTTGCTACAGCATCAATTGAAAGTAGCTTTCAAGCCATATAAATTCATGTGTAATGAAGCTGGTTTCTGAAATATCATTTTTGGAGAATATGCTGTACACATGTATCGCTGGATTATCTTCATTGCATCTGAATAAAATATCTAAACCCATTATTATTCCAATTATTTTCTTTATTTACATTTGTTTTATGTTTCAAATTGTTGTTTTACATTTTACATTCGTATTGCTTTGATTTTTAGTTAACTGCTTCACATACATGTACTCTGTTAATTGAAAACAATAAATAACTCATTATTACGATCCCTTTCCTGAAAGGCCCGTACAGGACCTACAACTTGCTGGTTGTGCTTTATCCTGCTTAAATGTAGGGTTTCGCAGGGATTGAATGAAGGGTAGAGCCAAGGGTCATAACACATCTGAAATGTAACGTCCACTGTCCAAAGGGCCGTCAATGCGAACAAGAGGTGACCGAGACGTGTAACCAATGTCACCCCATACCATCACGCCAGGTGATACGTCAGTATGGCGATGACGAATACACGCATTCAGTGTGTGTTCACCGCGATGGCGCCAAACACGGATGCCATCATCATGATGCTGTAAACAGAACCTGGACTCATCCGAAAAAATGACGTTTTGCCATTCGTGCACCCAGGTTCGTCGTTGAGTACACCATCGCAGGCGCTCCTGTCTGTGATGCAGCGTCAAGGGTAACCACAGCCATGGTCTCCGAGCTGATAGTCCACGCTGCTGCAAACGTCGTCGAACTGTTCGTGCAGATGGTCGTTGTCTTGCAAACGTCCCCATCTGTTGACTCAGGGATCGAGACGTGGCTGCACGATCCGTTACAGCCATGCGGATAAGATGCCTGTCATCTCGACGAGGCCGTTGGGATCCAGCACGGCGTTCCGTATTACCCTCCTGAACCCACCGATTGCATATTCTGCTAACAGTCATTGGATCTCGACCAAAGCGCGCAGCAATGTCGCGATACGATAAACCGCAATCGCGATAGGCTACAATCCGACCTTTATCAAAGTCGGAAACGTGATGGTACGCATTTCTCCTCCTTACACGAGGCATCACAACGTTTCACCAGGCGACGCCGGTCAACTGCTGTTTGTGTATGAGAAATCGCTTGGAAACTTTCCTCATGTCAGCAAGTTGTAGGTGTCGCCATCGGCGCCAACCTTGTATGAATGAATGCTCTGAAAAGCTAATCATTTGCATATCACAGCATCTTCTTCCTGTCGGTTAAATTTCACGTCTGTAGCACGTCATCTTCATGGTGTAGCAATTTTAATGGCCAGTAGTGTACATAGAGAGAAAGAGAAAAGACTTTATTCACTAAATCGCAACCGGACGAAAGTGTATGTTTTTATGATCGTCACAGACGGTCATTGAAGAGGATTGTGACGAAAAATAGGTGACGATAGCTGTAAAAGCCGCGCAGAACTGAATGTCGCACTCGCGAATCTTGCCAGCACCAAAACAACACGAATGGAGCACTGCATAAGCAAAGAAGCGTAGGACGATCTGCAATTCCAAAATCACACACCAGTGACCCAAATGCCCGTAGCTGGAGAACGTGGTGCATAATCCATAAAAGCTGGACTGTGATGCAAAGGAGGAAAGTCATTTCGCCGTATGAGTCTTGTTTCACATGGTTCCTGCTTCAGGCTAAGTTTACGCCCAAAGAATGAAACACAGTGGGGTTTCGGTGATGATTTGCGCAGCCATTCGCTGTATTCCACGGACCTTACGGGTACTCTGATGATTTGCGCAGCCATTCGCTGTATTCCACGGACCTTACGGGTACTCTGCAAGGCCTCATTACTCAAAAAATAGTTCAAATGGCTCTGAGCACTATGGGACTTAACTTCTCAGGTCACCAGTCCCCTAGAACTTAGAACTACGTAAACCTAACTAACCGAAGGGCATCACACACATCCATACCCGAGGCAGGATTCGAACCTGCGACCGTAGCGGTCGCGCGGTTCCAGACTGTAGCGGCTAGAACCGCTCGGTCACACCGGCCGGCGCCTCATTACTGCTGATGATTATGTGACCATCTTGGCTGACAAGGTCCATCCCACAGTACATTGTTTCTTCCCCAATCGTGATGCTGTGTACTAAGACGGCATACAGTTCGCTTTGCCCAGGACTGGATTTGTGAGCATGAGGATGAACTGCCGTATCTTTCCTGGCTGCCATAGTCATCAAATTTCAGTTTTATTGAGCCTTTGTGGTCTACATTGGAGAGAATAGTGCGCGGTCGCTATACGCGTCAATCGTCACTACCTGAACTTGCCACTATTTTAGAGAAAGAATGGTATAAGATTCCTTTGAAAACCGTAAGGTACCTGTACCTATCCATCCCAAGACAACTGGAAGCTGTTTCGAATGCCTACGGTTTCCCTACATCGTATTAGGCGAGGTAATGTGTTGTGTTTTTGGTGTTACCATATTTTTGTCAACCCCTGTATGTATGGAGTAACCGAACATGATTTCCGCCATTGGTGGAATCACAGTATAGGTTAAAATTGTGAGATTCTGCTTGAAAACAGCACATCAGTTGAAAAACTTGAGGAGAACAGGAAGTGTAATTTTTAGGTGAAATAATCAATATAGTGAGCCAACGGGCTTGACGCAGTAGTAACACCAGTTCCGAGCTGTCAGGCTCGGTTAGCACTTGGATGGGTGACCATCTGGTCTGCCGAGCGCTCTTGGCAAGCGGGGTACACTCAGCCTTTGTGAGACAAACTGAGAGCTACTTGATTGAGAAGAGCGGTGTGATGACCACGTGCCCCTCCATATCAGCATCCAATGACGCTTGTGGGCTGAGCATGAAACAGTGGCTGATCGGTACCATCGGGCCTTCCAAGGCCTGTTCGGACGGAGTTTAGTTTTTTAGTCAATTTAGTGAACCAGATGTCACCGTAGATGGCCCCAGTTACTTTCTTCACGCAGTTTTTCAGAACTTAAAAAGCCCGGGAAAATGATTCCTTGTGCTTACAGTTGTTCATGAATGTGCCACAGAGGCACAGGCGCCGACTCCATGGGGCCTGAGGCGGCCCGAGCCCCCTCAAAAATTCGTTTGAGTGGGCGGAGTCCCCCCCCCCCCCTCCCAATAAAATAAGAAAATTATTAGTTATATTTTCCTTACTGAAATCACAAAATTATGTTAATTTTTCATTTTCCTTGTTTGACGATTGTTACGCCTCACAATACACTCAGTAATGAGTTAAAACAAATAATTATTACGGTAGTAAGCAGGTTAATTGAAAACGAGTGGTGTGAATCATGATAGTGTTACGGCGCAGCGGGCACACTTGGAATTTGTCCCGGTGTGCTAACCTTCGGGTAAAGTCTGGCCAAACGGGCCAGCGCTGAGGCCGCAGTGACATCAAAAGGACTGGAGCAGAAGTGCCTGGAACCCTCCGCCTCACGTCACCTTGACGCTTCGAGACATTACAACGCCGCGGCTGTACAAAGCCGACCCTGTTGTCGCATTCATTCAGTGTGGGTAGTTCCGTTCAGTGCATGCTGCAGACGTGTTTAGTGTTCCGACTTTTGTGTCTAGTGGACTATTTTATGTGACTGTATTTTATTCGTTTGCTTTAGTCTCTTAGTGTATTGTGAATTAAGTTTGCAGTGGATAAATTTATTACCAAAAGGCGCGCTTGGAAGTTGATGATACTGCAAGTCAACCTCCAAAAATTATTGTGTCATCCATTGCTTCGTCTTCAGGCGAGAACCATTCACAGCTGAAACCTGGACAATCCGGTAAGGGAAGATCATTCAGAAGTCTTGGCTGATCAAATATATATGGTTCGAATATGAAGCATCTACCGAAAAGGTTTTTTGGAAGAACTGCAAAGAGGCAGATGCTAAAAATCTATTAGAATTTTCTTCAAAAAAAGAAGATGCATTTACTTCCGTAGGGTTTTCTAACTGGAAAAAGGCTTTGGAAAAATTCCGTCTGCATGAGAACACGTTTACACATAAAGAAGGTTTTCTGAAACTAAATTCTATCTCTAACTGAAATGTGGCCTCCCAATTGAATCAACAGTTAGATAGCGATATGAAGAAAGGTCGTTTAGCTCTTGAGACAATTATTACTACTGTGCAATATCTATGCCGACAAGGACTGGCAATTAGAGTGCACGGAGATGTAAACTCAATTTTTTTTCAATTGTTAGAACTCCGAAAGAATGATATACCTGAGTTTGAAGATTGGTTGGGGCGTTTGGGGTGTAAGAGGACGTCCCACGATATTCAAAACTACATCATAGATCTACTAGTAAAGTCTGTGTTGAGAAAGGTATTGGCTTTAATCAAGATGACTGAACATTTTTCTATTGTGGATGACGAAACAAGTGACTCTTCGATCCACGAACAAGTATCATTTTGTATTCGTACTGTCGATGATTCCTTAATCATCAACGAAGACTTTATTGGCTTATACGACACCCCCAACAATGAATCACAAACTCTGTTTAGTGTATTAAAAGATGTTTATGCTCCTCTTGATTTGTCAATGGAAAACTTAAGAGGATAGTGCTACGATGGCGCCTCGAATATGAGAGGTAAGTTCAAAAGACTAAAAAAAGTGTGTATTGGATATACAACCAAAAGCACGTTATGTGCACTGCACTGCTCACAGTTTAAACTTGGCAGTTGTAGACAGTCTCCGCCTTCTTGTGTCTATGAGGAGTAGCATAGCTTTAGCCAAGGACTTAATAAACACCGTAAGGGAATCCAACAAAAGGATGGAACTTTTCCGAAGCATACGCTGTGAATGCGCCAACGACCAAGCTGGTGTACGACCCCTTGCCCGACCCGATGGACTATGCGAGCTCCTAGTATCTTGAGAATATTGTAAAACTTTGAAGAACTTCTAGAGTTTTTGAAACATTTTCTGCAGATGACAAAACCGAGGCAGGTTACAAATTTGCAGGCTACCTTGAGTCAATGTTACAATTCAAGACTTATTTCTTTTTACATCTTTATTGCCACGCAATGAACCCAGTAGAAGATATCAATGAAAAAATTCAATGCCCTCATCTAAGTGTTGCTGATCTGGAAAGAATATATGACGGCTTGATTTGTTTATTGAATTGAAGGCGTGACAGTTTTGAACAATTTGGGAATTGTGATTAAAAGAAAAACTTTCACAAGTTGATGATCCTTCGTTTCCTCGGAGTCGAAGTATACCAAAGAAGTACGAAAACAACTTAGCCAGCTCACTGCACACTTTCAAACCCCCAAAGGAATACTACAAAGCTATATACATTGAAGTTTGTGAAACGGTGCAATCTTGCATTACTGAGCGGCTTGCTTCAACTAGACTCACACAGGTCATTGCAGTTGCACAAGAGTGCTTGATTTTAGTAAAAAGAGGTGAAACAAATTTGTAAAAATCAACTGAGATTTTCAAAAATGACCTAGACATTGAGAGACTGCGATTATACTTGAATATGTTAGTCGATATCGCCAATAAAAAACAGCTGGTCTTAAAAAACATGTGTGATGTAAGAACGTACATTACACAAGAGCCTGCAGTTGGAGAAATGTTATATGAAGTAGTGAAGTGCATTAAGCTTCTAAAAGTACACTCCTGGAAATTGAAATAAGAACACCGTGAATCCATTGTCCCAGGAAGGGGAAACTTTATTGACACATTCCTGGGGTCAGATACATCACATGATCACACTGACAGAACCACAGGCACATAGACACAGGCAACAGAGCATGCACAATGTCGGCACTAGTACAGTGTATATCCACCTTTCGCAGCAATACAGGCTGCTATTCTCCCATGGAGACGATCGTAGAGATGCTGGATGTAGTCCTGTGGAACGGCTTGCCATGCCATTTCCACCTGGCGCCTCAGTTGGACCAGCGTTCGTGCTGGACGTGCAGACCGCGTGAGACGACGCTTCATCCAGTCCCAAATATTCTCAATGGGGGACAGATCCGGAGATCTTGCTGGCCAGGGTAGTTGACTTACACCTTCTAGAGCACGTTGGGTGGCACGGGATACATGCGGACGTGCATTGTCCTGTTGGAACAGCAAGTTCCCTTGCCGGTCTAGGAATGGTAGAACGATGGGTTCGATGACGGTTTGGATGTACCGTGCACTATTCAGTGTCCCCTCGACGATCACCAGTGGTGTACGGCCAGTGTAGGAGATCACTCCCCACACCATGATGCCGGGTGTTGGCCCTGTGTGCCTCGGTCGTATGCAGTCCTGATTGTGGCGCTCACCTGCACGGCGCCAAACACGCATACGACCATCATTGGCACCAAGGCAGAAGCGACTCTCATCGCTGAAGACGACACGTCTCCATTCGTCCCTCCATTCACGCCTGTCGCGACACCACTGGAGGCGGGCTGCACGATGTTGGGGCGTGAGCGGAAGACGGCCTAACGGTGTGCGGGACCGTAGCCCAGCTTCATGGAGACGGTTGCGAATGGTCCTCGCCGATACCCCAGGAGCAACAGTGTCCCTAATTTGCTGGGAAGTGGCGGTGCGGTCCCCTACGGCACTGCATAGGATCCTACGGTCTTGGCGTGCATCCGTGCGTCGCTGCGGCCCGGTCCCAGGTCGACGGGCACGTGCACCTTCCGCCGACCACTGGCGACAACATCGATGTACTGTGGAGACCTCACGCCCCACGTGTTGAGCAATTCGGCGGTACGTCCACCCGGCCTCCCGCATGCCCACTATACGCCCTCGCTCAAAGTCCGTCAACTGCACATACGGTTCACGTCCACGCTGTCGCGGCATGCTACCAGTGTTAAAGACTGCGATGGAGCTCCGTATGCCACGGCAAACTGGCTGACACTGACGGCGGCGGTGCACAAATGCTGCGCAGCTAGCGCCATTCGACGGCCAACACCGCGGTTCCTGGTTTGTCCGCTGTGCCGTGCGTGTGATCATTGCTTGTACAGCCCTCTCGCAGTGTCCGGAGCAAGTATGGTGGGTCTGACACACCGGTGTCAATGTGTTCTTTTTTCCATTTCCAGGAGTGTAGTTCCAATCACGACAGCAACAGCAGAACGGTCATTTAACGCCATATCTCCGATCAACAATGGAACAGAAGCGACTGAACAACTCGGCTGTTCTTCATGCCCACCGAGATGTTTTGGATTAGTTGGATATCCGGCCAGTCATCAACGACTTCATATTCAGTAATTCTGTCAGACAGTCGACATTCGCACCTTTCTAAAGACACTCTAGCCCTAATTAATAATGGCATTTATAGAAATATTAAAAATCTTTATAAAATAGAGAATTAAATGCATGTTGTTGTTGTGGCCTTCAGTCAGGAGACTGGTTTGATGCACCTCTCCACGCTACTTTATCCTGTACAAGCTACTTCATCTCCCAGTACTTACTGCAACCTACATCCTTCTGAATCTGCTTAGTGTATTCATCTCTTGGTCTCCCTCTACGACTTTTACCCTCCACGCTGCCCTCCAATGCTAAATTTGTGATCCCTTGATGCCTCAGAACGTGTCCTACCAACCGGTCCCTTCTTCTTGTCAAGTTGTGCCACAAACTCCTCTTCTCCCCAATTCTATATTAGTTATGTGATCTACCCAACTAGTCTTCAGCATTCTTCTGTAGCACCACATTTCGAAAGCTTCTATTCTCTTCTTGTCCAAACTATTTATCGTCCATGTTTCACTTCCACACATAGCTACACTCCATACAAATACTTTCAGAAACGACTTCCTGACACTTAAATCTATACTCGATGTTAACAATTTTCTCTTCTTCAGAAACGCTTTCCTTGCCATTGTTAGTCTACATTTTATATCCTCTCTACTTCGACCATCATCAGTTATTTTGCTCCCCAAATAGCAAAACTCCTTTACTACTTTAAGTGTCTGATTTCCTAATGTAATTCCCTCAGCATCACCCGACTTAATTCGACTACATTCCATTATCCTCGTTTTGCTTTTGTTGATGTTCATCTTATACCCTCCTTTCAAGACACTGTCCATTCCGTTCAACTGCTCTTCCAAGTCCTTTTCTGTCTCTGACAGAATTACAATGTCATCGGCGAACCTCAAAGTTTTTATTTCTTCTTCCAGGATTTTAATACCTACTCCGAATTTTTCTTTCGTTTCCTTTACTGCTTGCTCAATATACAGATTGAATAACATCGGAGAGAGGCTACAACCCTGTCTCTCCCTTCCCAACCACTGCTTCCCTTTCATGTCCCTCGACTCTTATGACTGCCATCTGGTTTCTGTACAAATTGTAAATAGCCTTTCGCTCCCTGTATTTTACCCCTGCCTCCTTTAGAATTTGAAAGAAAGTATTCCAGTCAAAATTGTCAAAAGCTTTCTCTAAGTCTACAAATGCTAGAAACGTAGGTTTGCCTTTCCTTAATCAATCTTCTAAGATAAGTCGTAAGGTCAGTATTGCCTCACGTGTTCCAATATTTCTACGGAATCCGAACTGATCTTCCCCGAGGTCGGCTTCTACGAGTTTTTCCATTCGTCTCTAAAGAATTCGTGTCAGTACTTTGCAGCTGTGACTTATTAAACTGATAGTTCGGTGATTTTCACATCTATCAACACCTGCTTTCTTTTGGATTGGAATTATTATATTCTTCTTAGGGTATTTCGCCTGTCTATGGTAGAGTTTTGTCAGGACTGGCTCTCCCAAGGCCGTCAGTAGTTCTAATGGAATGTTGTCTACTCCCAGGGCCTTGTTTCGACTCAGATCTTCCAGTGCTCTGTCAAACTCTTCGCGCAGTATCCTATCTCCCATTTCATCTTCATCTACATCCTGTTCCATTTCCATAATATTGTCCTCAAGTACATCGCCCTTGTATAGACCCTCTGTATACTCCTTCCACCTTTCTGCTTTCCCTTCTTTGCTTAGAACTGGGTTTCCATCTGAGCTCTTGATGTTCTCTTTTCTCCAAAGGTCTCTTTAATTATGGCAGTATCTATCTTACCCCTGGTGAGATATACCTCTACATCCTTACATTTGTCCTCTAGCCATCCCTGCTTAGCCATTTTGCACTTCCTGTCGATCTCATTTTTGAGACGTTTGTGTTCCTTTTTGCCTGCTTCATTTCCTGCATTTTTTATATTTACTCCTTTCATCAATTAAATTCAATATTTCTTCTGTTACCCAAGGATTTCTACTAGCCGTCGTCTTTTTACCTACTTGATCCTCTGCTGCCTTCACTACTTCATCTCTCAGAGCTACCCATTCTTCTTCTACTGTATTGCATTCCCCCATTCCTTTCAATCGTTCCCTTATGCTCTTCCTGAAACTCTGTACAACCTCTGGTTTAATCAGTTTATCCAGGTCCCATCTCCTTAAAATTCCCACCTTTTTGCAGTTTCTTCAGTTTTAATCTACAGTTCATAACCAATAGATTATGGTCAGAGTCCACATCTGCCCCTGAAAATGTCTTACAATTTAAAACCTGGTCCCTAAATCTCTGTCTTACCATTATATAATCTATCTGATACCTTCTAGTATCTCCAGGATTCTTCCATGTATGCAACCTTCTTTCATGATTCTTGAACCAAGTGTTAGCTATGATTAAGTTATGAGCTGTGCAAAATTCTACCAGACAGCTTCCTCTTTTCATTTCTTACCCCCAATCCATATTCACCTACTATGTTTCCATCTCTCCCTTTTCCTACTCTCGAGTTCCAGTCACCCATGACTATTAAATTTTCGTCTCCCTTCACTATGTGAATAATTTCTTTTATCTCGTCATACATTTCATACAGAGCTAGTTGGCATATAAACTTGTACTACTGTAGTAGGCCTGGGCTTCGTGTCTATCGTGGCCACAATAATGCGTTCACTAAGCTGTTTGTAGTAGCTTACCCGCACTCCTATTTTTTTTATTCATTATTAAACCTACTCCTGCATTACCCCTAGTTGATTTTGTATTTACAGCCCTGTATTCACCTGACCAGAAGTCTTGTTCCTCCTGCCACCGAACTTCACTAATTCCCACTACATCCAGCTTTAACCTATCCATTTCCCTTTTTAAATTTTCTAACCACCTGCCCGATTAAGGGATATGACATTCCACGCTCCGATCCGTAGAACGCCAGTTTTCTTTCTCCTGATAACGATGTCCTCTTGAGTAGTCCCCACCCGGAGATCCGAATGGGGGACTATTTTACCTCTTGAATATTTTACCCAACAGGACGCCATTATCATTTAACCATACAGTAAAGCTGCATGCCCTCGGGAAAAATTAATGCTGTAGTTTCCCCTTGATTTCAGCCGTTCGCAGTACCAGCACAGCAAGGCCGTTTTGGTTAGTGTTACAAGGCCAGATCAGTCAATCATCCAGACTGTTGCCCCTGCAACTACCGAAAAGGCTGCTGCCCCTCTTCAGGAACCACACGTTTGGCCTCTCAACAGATACCCCTCCGTTGTGGTTGCACCTACGGTACGGCCATCTGTATCGCTGAGGCACGCAAGCCTCCCCACCAACGGCAAAGTCCATGTTTTATGGGGGTGGGGTTAAATACATACATAATGTTAAATCTTCAGTTTCGAAATACTACTAGTTTAGTACTGTATTACTATAGTACTGTATTAGTTATTTTCAAATACTTAAGTTTTTTAGTGTGTAAGACCCAATTAAAACCCGCTTTTTACATACTTTTCGACTGAAAGTATTAGGCATACTGTATTAACTTTATTAACTGAATTAAAGCATTAACTTTGAGATATTGTTTTTATTTAATTAACCCTGAGCGTTATTCAAAGTAAGCTTAAATTAGCTATTTCACTTATTAATCAAAGTGCTATTACTGTGCGACGGCAATGTTTTATGTTTTATTATTTTAATGATAGTTTAGGATTTATTTAAATATAATTTCAGTCTTTTCAGAGCTATATTATTCACTGCTCTGTAATAGTCTATAAGCATGATTATTACTGTAAATTAAATTAACTTTTTACGAAAATACCGTGCCTGTTTATGTTTCATTTCTTTTTTCAAAGCCAAAAACTGTGTCAGGCTTGTCGAGTTTCTCAGAGTGTCGAGTTATCGAGAGTCCACTTTTCGGGGTTCTAATGTTGATCATATGACTCTAAAATGCTTAAAAAACTTTAAAACTCACTATTTTTCATCTAGAAGGTAGAAAATTTCCCGGGGCAAGACCCCCTCCCCCAATATTTTTTATAAGTCAGCGACCCTGCACAGAGGTCTAAACATTTCAAAATATTCCACAATTCTGATGAGAACTGTTCGCTCTACTCGAATTAACTTTGAGTTCAATGCTTTCAGAATTGTCGTCAATCACTCAACTGACTGTTAGTTTTTATATCCCACCCCTACGCCTATCCTAGGGGTGCTAGCATTAGCAACTTTCCATCCTGTTGACTCCTAGGAGGCATTTAATGCGTGCCTGAAATTGTTTCGGGCATACCAAAGATCTACTACTTTCTGTTTTTCGCTATTTATATCCTCCCTCCCACACCACTATACGCCCTTCGGTGTTCCATTCTCAAAATATTTCTCTCCAGAGAGGAAGCCACATTTAGCTGGCAATCCAGTGAGCTGGAGCACACACACACACACACACATTTCCCTGAGCTACGTCTGATGCCCCAAGCCCTTATGACGATGGTTTGTCGTTGACAAGTGCGCACAGATCTGTGATCGCTAGCTGTGACGTGTTCATTAGCGCTCAGGGGTGAGCACCTTTGCCAAAACCCCACAGGGACGCAACGCAGATTTGATTATCTGATGCAGCGGGACACCTCATCCGTCTTGCCGCGTGCTGGCTGCACGTATCGCAGCTCGCCGCAAAACCAGACTACTGCTGGGATGGCAACGCCAAGCGCCAGCGGCACTTGGACATGGAAAATTAATTACGTGCCACAACGTTACAAGCGGTTTGCCCTCTGTTACCTCCAGGTTTGCACGTTCACTTCCATTCCGATGAATTGTCTTGGTATCCGTTCTCGGTCCGACTGCATTCGAGTAAGTGTAAATGTTTTAACACAAAAGAAGTCTTTAAATTGACTCAT
Organism: Schistocerca americana; assembly: GCF_021461395.2. NCBI lineage: Eukaryota > Metazoa > Arthropoda > Insecta > Orthoptera > Acrididae > Schistocerca > Schistocerca americana. Next base: position 435,940,549 of record NC_060124.1, on the reverse strand, counting down.
GTAACGAATATCTATTACTGTTATGTATCCTTCTTACTGAAGAACGCGACATACGACAGATTAATATGGATCACTATAACCGACATATTCCTCTTGCGAGAAGCAGCAACTGTATCGATATTTAAAATAATTCTCATTTATTGTTCCGCCTAAGATGTACGTTTTTAATAAGATTACGTGTTTCGATCGCCCAGTGGCGCAACTACTTAGATCTGAAGATTATCTTGAGTGATCGAAACAAGTAATCTAATTAAAAATGTGCAACTGAGACGGAACAATAAATGATAATTATGGACTTATAAAGTAATGGAATTCTTATTTTAAACAACAGATACTATCACATAAATATTTTATCACAGATTGACAATGAGCAACGTAACATACAAGTAATTTTTTAATATTTTTAGTTCCTTAAACATTTATTTACTCAAGATATTTCGCTCTAGTCATTAACTGAAGATGTACTGTATATGAACGTGGAATGAACATGCTCTGTAATAGTCCTCCCTAATCGATATTCTATACCTCTTTCTCAGTTTCTCATGTATGGAGAAGATATGTGCTTATGCTACATTAAAATATACTCAGAATTCGATCGAATTTTTCCAAATCCTTCTCGTAAAGAGACCAGAGAAACAGTGCAGTGTTACTGTAGAGCGGCCTCTGTTTTACCACCGCTCGATGACGTAATTAACATTATGTGCTGATTATTTTTTCCGTAGATTTTACTGACTTGCTGTTTGTTCTTAGAGCATAACACTTTTGACCGCATTTCGAATTTCTTAAGGTATCTATCTGACAGTCTCAGCTGTCCCTTGTTCAACAACGGGCGCTGGCGTTTGAGAATGCTGCCATAGTTTCCAGCACGAAGGCTCCTCTAGAGCGAGGTAAGATACATATAAATTCTTATCTTATGGCTGGAACAAATAATTGTTCCGCAAATTTCATTCGACGTTTTCACTAAACCGGACGAGAGCACTTGTTTCAGACTTCTTTCCTGCAAGTGGCAACCTAGACTTGACACTCCGTCTTCCAGAGAGAGTGCTACGTTACCCCGGCAATGGCGAGAGCCATGCACCAAGTGGTTCTCGTTTCTCAACATGATTCGCCTTTATCGGAAACAAGACATTATTCGACTATCTGTCATTGTACTCAATATCCAAATAGCTGTTTTGTAAGGAGACACAAACATGTATGGTGAACATGCTCTTCACCGAATGTGAAGAATTCAAGATATCTCACCCTGTCTCGACAGCGTGACGCTTGGAATTTCATGTAGCATGTAGCAACCATTCTCTGGTACTAGTCCAATAGTTGATGCTGGTTATCGGCATCAAAGTTTGCTTGGATTGAATGGAGCTACTTTCCAGTGCTTGGGCAACACATCCCATCCACACATCCATGTCTCCATTGCCTCAGTGTGTCGCCAGCTCCTCATCTACCTGTTCATCCCCTCATCACCACTGTGTGCTGCAGCCTGCTGTCTACATATTCATCTACTCATCACACTGCATCTGTGTCCTCGTCACTCATGGGCAAACAATTTCCACTGCTATTCCTCTCATCACCAACCACGGCTCACCTTTTCATCTCTGTAGACTTCCCACTGTCCAATGGAATTCCCAGCTACAACTTTGCTCTACATTTCCCACTCTGTTACAACATGAAGTATCTCCTCCCCCCCACCATCCGACATCTACCCTCCCCCCTCCTCCAATATCTTCTCCAAATCCTTCAGTATCCCCTTCATATCCTCCCCTGCCAGCATTTTCCTCTACAGCTTCATCTCAAAATCACTGCAGTATGAGCAGATAACTACACCATCACACACTCCATTAACAAGTCATCCCAACAGACTTGCACCAACTTCAGACAACCTCCAACACCAACATATCCTACCGTTTACTACTCCACAAGCAGAACTTCGAGAACTCCTAAACCTTAAACCCCATGACCAAAAGTTCAACTCCAACCCCATCACCCAGTAAATCATCCCCAGGACTGATTCAGTCTTGAGTGAATCCTCCAATCCTGACTTCCACACTGACCTCCTCAACAAACTCTCACATATTACCTTTGGTCCTAGTGCCTACCAGTTTCTTTAAACCCCCCACAGACCGAATAACTCCTACCTGCAACACTCCCCCCCCCCCCCCCCGCCCCCCCAGTCGTCCTGAAATTACAGATAATGAGTTGGAATCAAAACATAACTCTCATCCTGACTTAAAAATCCAAAATCCTAATCAACGGCGGCCATGTGAGATGTGACAGCGGTATGTTGTAAAAACAATATTCCAACAGCTGTTATTTTTATAGCTTCTTGTTTAGACTATCAATGTCTACTCCTCAACAGAGTCATCTTAAGGCACTGTAACATGAATGACAAAAAGCAACCTGTCGCACATGTATGTAATAAGGAACCAATATTTGCACCTGGTTTCCGTAGAAGAGTTCACAATCATGTGAGCTCTTCACACAATGCTCGTGACGACTCTTTGCACTCCTCATCAACAAATTAATAAAGTAAAATAATGAAGGAGAGAAATAATCAGGTGTAATAATATCTAGGAGTACAGATAATTGTTTTAGAATGAAGTGGTGGAAGCAGCGTTGTGATCTCAGTGAAGAATCAGGATATATTTGAACTTTAATTCAGCTTATTGATCAGAATATACAAGGGCCAGAGATGCACATAGGGCCAGCCATTGTTCAGTAGCAAGACGGTGTGGGCCACAAAAACGTTAAAGTCACTGGTAACATGGACAGCCCACACCATCGGGGATGTTTGTATGCTGGCTTAGTTATACTAACTGTGTGCTAAGGAAGTATACAGTGTAGTTTACAGAAGCGGACAGCCCTTGGTACAATCTTATCGAGGAGTTGAAGGCAGCATAGAAGGGCAGAAGAAAAATCAGTAGTTCGTTATAAAGTTACATGTTGATATAGTTAAGAAAAGAGATATTCTGTCACATATCATTCTCAGAGTTTCTCCAATGGAGCAACCGATGTACATTACAGTAGCACAAAAAGCATTAACAATTCTTAAAGCGGGTTGGGTGACGTCACTGACGCCTAGGATGGGCAGCAGTGAGGAGTGACACGCCATGATTAGAAGAAAGTATCTTGTGGCTGGAGCGAGCAGACATGCAGCGAACGTCAGCTGCCCATTTATGACATAATAAGCTTTATTTTTCCATATATTAAGTCAATAATGTGTCAGCAAATAAAGTCGCTTTGGAAGTGTATATGTTTGGTGTTTTCAAGGTATATTTTGATTGGTGACAACTTCCACAGACGTAGACAGTGTCAGACAGATGTGACACCATCACAGCTCATGTTGTAAGTTGAATTCTTTGACTATTCTAGTGCTTACTGCCTCACTGTTGCGATTTTATCGTTACTAATGATCACTTAGTGGCGACAGGGAGATTATTTTATAATTTTGTGTCTGGGAGGATACCAAATTTTTACATGCCAATAATCCCTAAACTACCCTAGTGTTATGTTAAGAAGTACCATGTGTCAGATTGCAACAAACATATGCCACAAAACAAAGCAAAGGTATGGAAGCCTTCGTGTGCAAGTAACATGTTCTTGTGTTTCAGTATTGTCGGGTTATGGGTACAAACTTACGGTCAGGTGAGCTCTGCGAATTCTGGTCAAAGCATTTGTAACTTTGTGCAACTGCTATAACGAAGGTAAATCTAGAAAACTGAAGGACACTGGACTCGACATTATATTTAGCTTTTACCACATTTGTCTGTTATTCATTTATGGGTGTACCATGTTCTCCAAGAGTGTTGTCATAGTACAATTCTTTATCAGAATTCATATGGTGGAGCATAACGTACAGGCAGCTGCAATGCAGGTAAGATCAGGTGAGTTTAACAGGTCGATGATGTGCTGTTGGACTTCAAAGATGGCAAACCAACAGGTAGGTCTGCTGTTCACTAGATCACACATCCCTGTTAGGTTTCCAATACGTGATACAGGCAGTTGTTGGTTAGGGTTTGCACATCAGTTATTTTCTGTCGTTCTCAACCCTCACCCAGTATGTTTTGTTTCACTAGACACTAAAAATTCCCAAGTCACTTTTTCGAAATACAAAAGAAAGTAACAAAGAATGTTTCACATGGTTTCACTTTCCCCGTCCGAATTTACACAGAAACTGCCTCTGTAACAGTCAATTTATTTAAGGAGAGAGCCCTGCTCTATCATTGTTGTCATACAGCTGAACTGCCAAAATCCCAGTCCCATCTTCAAACCTACTATTCCCATAAGTACCAAATGTAAAAAGATTACCTCACAGTAGATTGAAAAAACCTGTCCACCTGCTGATATTTCAAATCTTCTCACTTCCTAAAACAGTTCCCCAAACTTTCCTCCCTTCCCATCTACAACATCTGCGATCTGTCCCATCCTACCCATCCCTTCAAGTGTAAAGTCAAGCCCCCATCCACAAAACCAGAATTAACTGTGCCCATTTTCTCATTTACAACCTATTCATGCAAAAAATTCCCTCTATCCATCTCCCACTGCTAAAGACATAATCAGATTTGTAACCATCGTTTTACAATATATTCGCCCCTTCCAAGGACCACATACCCTCCAACAAATCTCCCTCGCAGCCCAGTCCGTATTCTATAGAAACACCCAAGTTGACTTTGATTTTACACACCTCAACACCCCACACTAAATTTCTCCTACGCCTTTTCACTGATGTCTACCCATCTTATCAGATTCAACCCTCTCCCCATATCCTTTTCCGATTTCAGGGCTCCCTTTCCTCCATTTTCTTTCCTCTTCACCTTTGGACTACTCCCCATCCTACCTACCTACACACTGAATTCCATATTTCTCCTATCAATCACACTTCCATGTTACACTATCTACATGACCGAACCTACCTGAAACCAACAACCCCAACATATTGTAATTACCCCAAAGGACTAATACGCCTCCCCTCTTCTCAAGACTTCTCCTCGTTGTAGGTCTCTTCCATCAGGTGTTAGTGAAGTGTACTATAATGGTTCAAATGGCTCTGAGCACTATGGGACATAACTTCAGAAGTCATCAGTCCCCCAGAACTTAGAATTACTTAAACCTAACTAACCTAAGGACATTACACACACACCCATTGTGGGACGGCGGGTGGAATTATTGTTATTAAAATGTTCCTTTTATTTATTTATTGCTGTTGTTTGCCATTCTCAACACTGGCTCTCTAACTACAATATTGGCAACCAGAAAGTGATTAGCAAAACGCGAAGCCTGTAATTAAAATTCCTAGTGCCCACTTCATCTGAGAAATACATTTATAGCTACAGCTTATAGCTCTGAGGAATTAGGAGATTGTCTGGGATTTATAATTAAAAACGATTCTCTCTAAAATGTTCACTATATTCTGAAAGTCACAGACAAAAAAAAGAATCCACACAATCCAACTACCAGAGCAGTTCAGAGTCTAATGCGCTGATGCAACTATAACTGTTCACATTAAATGTTTAAGTGAATGCTCGCCATAATTTGATGATAATGTTCATCAAACGCCACGCTAAATAATGGTACAATGTCTGTCCCGTGGCAGCACGTGAAAATACGACAAACGCAAACTGAAGATAGATCATTAAAGTCATCTCAGAATTAACACTTCACTCGAAAACGATTTTATGGTTACGCGTATCCCGAGTAACTTATTACGGCATCCGAGGCTGTTTATAGCAATGATACCGACGCGACGCGACTACCGGCACAGGTGGTGCGCTAATCAGCGTCTGGAGAGAACTGGGGTCTTTCTTCTCACGCAGCATTCCTATATATAAAGCCGCAGTGCGGACGGCTAAGGGAACGCCTGATCAAATCCGCTCTCCCGACTAGCCGCTGGGCTAGTAATGCACCACTTCAAGTTATCGAATAAATCATTACTTCCTTTGCTGATGGCCGATGAAGCTCTCAATTTAAATGTGCAATCAGCACACAGGTAAGCAATCATAATAAAAGTCTGACGTGGCTAAGTCAAATATTTTGGGAGAGAGAATTAATTTAATTACACTACACGCAGTAGACGAGCTCTGAACTTGCCCTTTGGAGATACGCTATCGGTATAGTTTTATAGTTATTCAGTTGGAACTTCTCACACCTTTATGATTATAGTGGATCTCCCTTCTACTTAAATTTAAACATCCTAGCTTTATTTATTCGCCTACTTAATCTATCTTGCTTCCTTAATTTTTAAGACAAAACCAGAAAATCATGAATTTCAACTAAAATTTTAATTTGTGAGATCCAGAATACTGTTTCTACTAAATTATTATGCAAAAGGAATCTAAATATAAATTTTTAAGTTTCTAGCTCTTTTCTGTTGCGCCAATGATTTTTACAGAAAAACGTCCAAATTTCGAAATTGGTTAAGTTATTGAACCGATATTCAACACATATTGATTTAGTATTACTCCTGACATGCTAGAAACGTTTCAGGTTATTTACTTGATTTTTAAAGCATTGCACAACATTTATGACGTCAGAGCTAGTTACAGCGGACTAGGCTGGCACACAATAGAAAGACTGATGTGAATTTTATAAGGCGTGAGTATGCTGCTTCCCTACACCATGCCCGAGGCAGGACTCGAATCTGCGACCGCAGCGGTCGCGTGGTTCCAGAGTGTAGCGCCTAGAACCGCTCGGCCACTCCGGCCAGCGAAGTGTACTATAGCTCAATGTTTGTTTTTCCGATAACTAATTGTTTTTTAATGTTCTACAACTTTTTTCTATTTGGTATTTTAACTGGCATCCATAACAACATCCTTTCATTTATTTTAGAATGCTAATGTATAGCTCATCCTTTCAAATAGACTGTCCCACATTTGTATGTTTAAACTCTTTTAGCTGAAGAGTGGATATTGTTCTGCTGCCAGCCCACCCTCACCCCTCTGTAACAAGACAATGAAATGCCAATAAAGAAAAAAAAATGGGCAAAACATCCATGGGTTAGAATTCCACATAGCATCTACCGCTAGCTTAGCCGGAGCCACTCTCTGGCTCTAGTCCATAGCTGAAGTTAATCATCGTCAATTCTTGCTTAGACAGGCTGGAGCCACTCTCCAGTGCTTGGTGAACATGTTTCATCCAAAGGTATGTGACTCCATCACTGCTACCTGTCGTTGCTTGCTTGTCTGCATGTTGGTCTTCTCATCATTGTTGTGTGTCCGTGCCTGCTCATCTACCTGTTGGTCTACTCATCACTGCTCTATGTCATCGCTTGCCCGTCCACATGTCCATCTACTCGTCTCCTCAGTGGTCACATGACATCTCATTTCAGTGCATCTGTTTCCTCATAGCCTTTGGGTGAACAGCTTTTGCTATCCCTTTCACCACAACTCATCCTTTCACCTCCAAAGACTTTCCACTGCCCAGTGGAATTCCCAACTAAAACTTTTATCTACACATCCTCTTTTCCCATTAGCACAACAAGGATCACTTCCTCCTAATCACCGTTTTATATGTTTCCTACACCTCCTCTCGTCTCCTCTCCAATTCTTACATGTCCCATGCATATCCTCCCCTCCTGACACTTCCTTCTGCAGCAACATCCTCAGAACCATCGACACCTACCCCAAAAAGAGTAAATAACCCAAGCGCCACTGTAGTTACATCTTCACCCTCTCCATCAACAAGTCGTCCCACAGGACCTGCACCACTTTCAGGTAATCTACAGCTCCAACATACACCACCAACTCCCATTCTATAGCCACCATCCCACAGACAATAAGCCACTTAAACAACATTCAGACATTACTGCTGACATCACACTCAAAACTCCAAATCAAATCACATAACACAAATACAGTGCTTACATCTCTTTTACTGTAAGCTCACACCTCTACCCCCTCTCTTTCTGAACCAGAACTCCTGATCTCCAAAAAAAATATATTCCAAAACCCATCATAAATCAAACAACACCCAGGAAAGAATCAGTCCTAATCAAATTCCCCAATCCCAACTTTCATACCAACCTCCTCTACCAATTCCTTTGACCCCAGTTCCCACCTAACTCCTCTCGTCACTACCACCCCCTCCCTCCAGTGCCAAAAAACCATGATCTCCACACTGTACTCTCAACCTCACCTCTATGATCACAAAGGTATTCTCAGACAACAAATGAGAAAGTGAAAACTGTATTCAACTCCTATCCTGACACACAATTCTGTAAAGTTCTCCGAGTCACAAATGACCATAGTCCTAACTTCCTTGTCTAAATATTCACAGAATTCCCCTCCACAACAGACCATCTATTTAAGGCCTGCATTTACCACTGGCATCAGCCAGCCAGAGTGGCCGAGCGGTTCTAGGCGCTTCTGTCTGGAACCGCAGTACCGCTACGGTCGCAGGTTCAAATCCTGCCTTGGGCATGGATGTGTGTGATGTCCTTACGTTAGTTAGGTTTAAGTAGTTCTAAGTTCTAGGGGACTGATGACCTCAGAAGTTAAGTCCCATAGTGCTCAGCCATTTGAACCACTGGCATCAGAAAGTTGAACCCTCAAAATCCTAATTCAAACTCCAGTGTTACCATTGCCATAAGTGCCTAATGTATAATGACCACCTCACTGCCGATTGTTAAAGCACATCCACCTACCCCGTTACAAGGCCTTCACTTTCTAAAACACTTCCTCAAGCTTATCGCACCCTCCCACTTGCAACACCTATGACCTCTCCCATTTCATATTCCCCCCAAGTGTAAAGCCATGGCCTAGCCACAAAACCAGAGCCAACTGTATTCATTCGTCCCACTTATAATTCCATCCATCCAAACCGATTCCCCCTACCCGACTCATGGTTCATAACCATCGTTTTACAAAATATTCTGCCCTTCCAGAGATCACACACCCTTGCAGCCTAGTCTTTATTCCACTTAAACACTCAAGCTCAATCACGTACACTTTGATTTTAACCATCACAACACCCTAGTCTGAACTCCAGCCACCTTTCATCATGGTGTCATAGCTGTACAACACCATGTTCCACAATATCAATTCTTTCACAAAAAACGAACCATTATTTATGCACACCCTCTCCCAACGTCAGGAACTCAATGAAGCCTTACCACAGCCTCTGAACCTCCCTGTATATCCTACATGATACTCACAACCCAATCTCCACGGCCACCAACAAAATGCCCCTTTCGACAACAACCACTGTACAATACTCCTACCAAACATCTTATCCGCACCATCTTTGAAATCACGACCAGAACCTGTGTCACCAAACATATTTTACATAGTCATCATATTCCTTATTCCTTATTCCTTCCTCACCCATATAGAGAATACCTTCTCCTCCTATGGGCATGCAGCTTTACTGTATGATTAAATGATGATGGCGTCCTCTTGGGTAAAATATTCCGGAGGTAGTCCCCCATTCGGATCTCCGGGTGGGGACTACTCAAGAGGATGTCATTATCAGGAGAAAGAAAACTGGCGTTCTACGGATCGGAGCGTGGAATGTCAGATCCCTTAATCGGGCAGGTAGGTTAGAAAATTTAAGAAGGGAAATGGATAGGTTAAAGTTAGATATAGTGGGAATTAGTGAAGTTCGGTGGCAGGAGGAACAAGACTTCTGGTCAGGTGACTACAGGGTTATAAACACAAAGTCAAATAGGGGTAATGCAGGAGTAGGTTTAATAATGAATAGGAAAATAGGAATGCGGGTAAGCTACTACAAACAGCATAGTGAACGCATTATTGGGGCCAAGATAGATACGAAGCCCACGCCTACTACAGTAGTACAGGTTTATATGCCAACTAGCTCTGCAGATGATGAAGAAATTGAAGAAATGTATGATGAAATAAAAGAAATTATTCAGATAGTGAAGGGAGACAAAAATTTAATAGTCATGGGTGACTGGAATTCGAGTGTAGGAAAAGGGAGAGAAGGAAACGCAGTAGGTGAATATGGATTGGGGCTAAGAAATGAAAGAGGAAGCCGCCTGGTAGAATTTTGCACAGAGCACAACTTAATTATAGCTAACACTTGGTTTAAGAATCATGATAGAAGGTTGTATACATGGAAGAACCCTGGAGACACTAAAAGGTATCAGATAGATTATATAATGGTAAGACAGAGATTTAGGAACCAGGTTTTAAATTGTAAGACATTTCCAGGGGGAGATGTGGACTCTGACCACAATCTATTGGTTATGACCTGTAGATTAAAACTGAACAAACTGCAAAAATGTGTGAATTTAAGGAGATGGGACCTGGATAAACTGAAAGAACCAGAGGTTGTACAGAGTTTCAGGGAGAGCATAAGGGAACAATTAACAGGGATGGGGGAAAGAAATACAGTAGAGGAAGAATGGGTAGCTTTGAGGGATGAAGTAGTGAAGGCAGCAGAGGATCAAGTAGGTAAAAAGACGAGGGCTAGTAGAAATCCTTGGGTAGCAGAAGAAATATTGAATTTAATTGATGAAAGGAGAAAATATAAAAATGCAGTAAATGAAGCAGGCAAAAAGGAATACAAATGTCTCAAAAATGAAATCGACAGGAAGTGCAAAATGGCTAAGCAGGGATGGCTAGAGGACAAATGTAAGGATGTAGAGGCGTATCTCACTAGGGGTAAGATTAGATACTGCCTACAGGAAAATTAAAGAGACCTTTGGAGATAAGAGAACCACTTGTATGAACATCAAGAGCTCAGATGGAAACCCAGTTCTAAGCAAAGAAGGGAAAGCAGAAAGGTGGAAGGAGTATATAGAGGGTCTATACAAGGGCGATGTACTTGAGGACAATATTATGGAAATGGAAGAGGATGTAGATGAAGATGAAATGGGAGATACGATACTGAGTGAAGAGTTTGACAGAGCACTGAAAGACCTGAGTCGAAACAAGGCCCCCGGAGTAGACAACATTCCATTGGAACTACTGATGGCCTTGGGAGAGCCAGTCCTGACAAAACTCTACCATCTGGTGAGCAAGATGTATGAAACAGGCGAAATACCCTCAGACTTCAAGAAGAATATAATAATTCCAATCCCAAAGAAAGCAGGTGTTGACAGATGTGGAAATTACCGAACAATCAGTTTAGTAAGCCACAGCTGCAAAATACTAACACGAATTCTTTACAGACGAATGGAAAAACTAGTAGAAGCTGCCCTTGGGGAAGATCAGTTTGGATTCCGTAGAAATACTGGAACACGTGAGGCAATACTGACCTTACGACTTATCTTAGAAGAAAGATTAAGGAAAGGCAAGCCTACGTTCCTTGCATTTGTAGACTTAGAGAAAGCTTTTGACAATGTTGACTGGAATACTCTCTTTCAAATTCTAAAGCTGGCAGGGGTAAAATACAGGGATCGAAAGGCTATTTACAATTTGTACAGAAACCAGATGGCAGTTATAAGAGTCGAGGGACATGAAAGGGAAGCAGTGGTTGGGAAGGGAGTAAGACAGGGTTGTAGCCTCTCCCCGATGTTATTCAATCTGTATATTGAGAAAGCAGTAAAGGAAACAAAAGAAAAATTCGGAGTAGGTATTAAAATCCATGGAGAAGAAATAAAAACTTTGAGGTTCACCGATGACATTGTGATTCTGTCCGAGACAGCAAAGGACTTGGAAGAGCAGTTGAATGGAATGGATGGTGTCTTGAAGGGAGGATATAAGATGAACATCAACAAAAACAAAACTAGGATAATGGAATGTAGTCGAATTAAGTCGGGTGATGTTGAGGGTATTAGATTAGGAAATGAGACACTTAAAGTAGTAAAGGAGTTTTGCTATTTGGGGAGCAAAATAACTGATGATGGTCGAAGTAGAGAGGATATAAAATGTAGACTGGCAATGGCAAGGAAAGTGTTTCTGAAGAAGAGAAATTTGTTAACATTGAGTATAGATTTAAGTGTCAGGAAGTCTTTTCTGAAAGTATTTGTATGGAGTGTAGCCATGTATGGAAGTGAAACATGGACAGTAAATAGTTTGGACAAGAAGAGAATAGAAGCTTTTGAAATGTGGCGCTACAGAAGAATGCTGAAGATTAGATGGGTAGATCACATAACTAATGAGGAAGAATTGAATAGGATTGGGGAGAAGAGAAGTTTGTGTCACAACTTGACTAGAAGAAGGGATCGGTTGGTAGGACATGCTCTGAGGCATCAAGGGATCACCAGTTTAGTATTGGAGGCAGCGTGGAGGGTAAAAATCGTAGGGGGAGACCAAGAGATGAATACACTAAGCAGATTCAGAAGGATGTATGTTGCAGTGGGTACTGGGAGATGAAGAAGCTTGCACAGGATAGAGTAGCATGGAGAGCTGCATCAAACCAGTCTCAGGACTGAAGACCACAACAACAACAACTATACGATTCTCACAGACCTTAATGTCCTTAGCCATTTCCTGGCTGAACTACAGTCACAGAGTCAACTTACTGATTTCCATGAAAGTGACAGAGTCGTTAGTCCACATCACACTCACCCCAAAAGTAATTCCATGTCCAGCGTTGATTCGCTACCTTCCTAGGGCATACTACTGCAGAAGTCTTTGATCCACCTGGAAGTGACCACCTACCCACTCTTCTCATTATCCCCTATACACTACTCCATCCCCACACACCCAGTCTTGATTTCCATCCTAAAGTTATCCAATACTTGTCCTGCATCAAATGGAATGCCTACTGAGAATCAGTCAATATCCATATTGGAAGTCACCCAATACTGTTCTGGCCCCTTGGTGATGCTTCCAATGCTGCTTCCTTTCTACAACAGGGCTTAATAGATGTCATATACTCCTATTTCTTAAGAGCCCCACCGTCTCTCCACAAGCTCTACTGCTCCTCCAGGAATCCCCTTGATTCTGCTGGTCATTCCTACAGTCTTGTGGCCAGAACACACTCACATATCACTGGCAAATTCAGAGACATTTTAGAAACCTACTAAACTTTAATTGTATGAAATGTCAGAACTAGAGCCAGAGAAGCACCAGACTTTAGACTCGTATTGAGTTCTCCAAGTACTGCAAAGTTTTCCACTAGACCATCAGTAACAACTTTTCACCTTACTACTCTCTCCTCAACAATAACTATCTTCTACCTGATAATCTAAGTACAGCTAATCACTTTTCAGCGTATCTCTCTCCATCTTTGTGCTTCCTGATGACTCTCCTTTCAACTACTCATTATTCCTTACAGTCCATGATTGTACAGTGACCACTGTCCAACGTTTTGACCTCAGTTTCCAGTACCTGAATTCTGTTACACAGACAAACAGAACTGAAAAAGCCAGTCACAACTCATGACATTAAAGTCCTCTGCAACAAAAGCAACTTTTTTTATTTTTAAAGATAGGGTTTCAGGATTTATGAGTTCAGTGTCTGGCTGTGATAACACGAACGAGTGTGTTGTAGATGTTTGGGACAGGATGGGGGTGACACCTCCTGGACATTTGTGGTGATGAGGATTGAGGATTGAGTTATGTAAGCTGAAAGACTCATGGAGTCGGTAGACTAGTGGGGAAGGAAAGAAACATGGGAAGAATTGGTGGTGACAGTGAATTGGTAGTGTGAGTGACCTACAAGTGTGATCAGACGATTGTTAATGTTGTAGTCATGGCCTGGTTAATTGTAGATTATGATAGCAGCAACACTGCACTGGAAGGCAAAGAAACTCCGGTGGTGGCTCTGAGGCAATGAAATGTTGGTGAAAGTGACGACTGGCAGTGAACACGGTGACTAGTGGCAAAGGTCATGACTGGTAGCCAATATGGTGACTGGTTAGTGACAGTGATAACAGGCAGCAAAGGCAGTGCCTAACGGAAATGCTGATCACTGATGGTGAAGGCAATGATCAGTGGCAAAGGTGACATCAACAATAGCAATAGGTAGATGAGAAAACCTTTCCCTATCGAACTTTCAGTGTTGACAGCAATGCAGGCAATTGTTATCCAGTGGAGACAGAGGCTTCAACACTCGGATGTTGCTTTTGTTATTCCATTCCCTCCTCCCAGAGGGTCAACAGTGGGCTAGCAGTGGAAAAATACTTTACTCCTCAGCCAAAATACTTGTAGTATAAAAGACACAAAGATAAAATATTAATTTTAAGAGAGTGAACTACATAAAAATGCTTGTAAAATACATTAAATGACATGTTTCATTGATGGTATTTAAAATAACACATAGGGAAAACATCTGACATAATGAAGTGCGAGGAAGTTAAAACAAAGGGGGCATAGTATTACACTTCACTGAGCCTTGATAGGAGGGACCTGCATTTAGTTTGGGTAATGAAAAGAGGGTGGTTTATTGATTCTGTGGGGTAGTTGAAGTCGTTATGGAGACATTTTATACATTTATTTTCCTTGATTGATGGTTACCACAGCAATGAATTTACAAGAGCATAGTGAAAAGTAAGCCCCCGAATTTCTTATATGAAAACTTTGAAGCTTTATAAATAAAATAAACGTTATTAACATTCTAACCACAGCTGAATCAAACTCAGGCTGCCTCTCACTGACAGACATCAACTGTGTCATCTGCTCTGATTCTCAAACAGAATGACCTCCATGCCAATCAACAGATTTCAGAAACGCCGACTGTAAAATCCAAATTGTGGTTTTTGCATGACATCCTGAAACTTACTTACTTACTGGTCAACCACTAAAGTCCACAGAAGCTTGGCCTCCTTTGTCACCTGCCTCCATTCTTCCATCTTCCCTTTCCATTGTTTTCCTTCTCTGATTCCTAACTTTGATTGGTATTAGGTCTTTACCCATATCTTCAAGCCACCTTTTCATGTGTCTTTCTCTTCTCCTTATCCCTTCAGGCTTTTCTAGAAACACTGTCTTACCACTTCAAGTTTCTGGAATCTCTGTACATGACCAGCCCATCTTATTCTTTCTTGCTAGATTTTCACTACAGTATTCATCGGTCCAAAAAGCAGCAGCAGTTCTGCATTTGTCATTATTCTCTAGCGGTGAAGGTGCCGTTGATAAGGCTATGTCTTGTGGGAGAGATACTGAATGCCAGAGATCAAGGAAATTAGGCAGCTGCAGTATTTCTTGAAAACCAAAAAGCAGTTGATTCAGTACCACAACATTAAAACAAAAGTATGGTTATGTGGTGCATTAAATGAAGTCTGTGATATTAATGACCTGATAGACAATAATAATAGCAACCTCAGCCTTTTTGCAGATTATGCACTTATCCATAATAAAGTGCCGTCTGAAAATAGCTGCAGAGATATACAATCAGATGTGAATAAGATTTCAAAGTGGTGCAAAGCTTGGCACCTTGCTTTAAATGTACACAAATGTAAAATTATGCGCTTCACAAAACAAAAAAGATGTAGTATTTTATGACAATGCTATCAATGACTCACAGTTAGAATCAATCAATTCATTCAAATACCTGGCTGTAACAATTTGTGTCATATACGATAACATACGCTCTATCTGAGGTAAGGCAAGTGACAGGCTTTTTCTCATTGTCAGGATACTGGGAAACTGGAGTCAGGCTACTAAGGAGATTGCATACAAATTAACTGAGCATTCCATCTCAGAATATTGCTCAAGTATGTGGGATCCAGACCAAATAGGACTAACATGGGATAGTGAATGTATACACAGAAGGGCAGCAGGAATGGCCATAGGTTTGTTTGACTCATGGGATAGCATCATGAAAATGTTCAAAAATCTGTACTGGTGGACTCTTAAAAATAGATGCAAATTTACACAAAAACCTACTTTAAAAATTTCGAGAACCAGTATTAAGTGAAGAATCTAAAGATATTCTTCAGATTCTCACACACTACTCCCATAACTGCAAAAGTGTCACAATGATCTCTCCATTGGCAAAAGATTCTGGACTAGTACCCCATACAGACCTCCAGGAGGGGCCACCAAGCATGAGAAAAAAAATTGAATAACCAGAAAAAGGATAATGTTATATGAGTTGGGGGTGTGGAATCTCATAAGTTTGAAGTGCTAGAGAAGCTAGAAAATTTCAAAAGGGAAATGCTACAGCAGGAGAAAATGATGTAACAGTAGTAGGATTTTATATGAACAGGAAGGTAGGGCAGATAGTGATTTATTATAAACAGTTCAGTGATAAGGTTGTTCGCATCACAATTGACTGCAAACAAATACTGACAATAATGGTTCAGGTATACATGCTGACTTTGCAAGCTGAAGATGAAGAGACAGAGAAAGTGCATGAGTATATTAAGTGGGTAGTTCAATATGTAAAGGGAGATAAAAATCTAGTAGTCATGGGGGACTGGACTGTGGTTGTAGGGGAAGGAGTAGAAGAAAGGGTTACGCGAGAATGTGGGCTTCATACTAGGAATGAGAGAGGTGAAAGACTAATTAAATTCTGCAATAAATTTCAGCTAGTAGTAGTGAACACTCTGTTCAAGAATCACTAGAAGAGGAGGTTCACTTGGAAAAGGCTGCAAGATATGAGAATATTTCAGTAAGCTTATGTCATGGTCAAGCAGAGATTCCAAAATCAGATATTCGATTGTATCCAGGAGAACTTACAGATACAGATCACAATTTAGTAATAATGAAGAGTAAGCTGAAGTTTAAGAGACTGGTCAGGAAGAATCAGTATGCAAAGAAGAGGAATACGAAAGTACTGAGGAATGAAGAGGTACAGCTGAAATTATCTAGGGCTATAGGTATTGTGATAAGGAATAGCCCACTAGGCAGTTCAGATGAAGAGGAATGACATATCTGAAATGGCAATCACAGAAATTGGAAATAAAACATGGGTACAACGAAGGTAACTATGAAGAAACCATGGGTAACAGAAGAAATACTTCAGATAATCAATGAAACAAGGAAGTACAAAAATGTTCAGGGAAATTCAGAAATACAAGTCACTTAGCAATGAAATAAATAGAAAGTGCAGGGTAGCTAAGGCAAAACTGCTGCATGAAAAATGTTAAGAAAAATAATGATTGTCGGAAGAACTGAATCAGCATACAGGAAAGTGAAAATAACTTTCGATGAAATTAAAAGCAAAGGTGACAACATTAAGAGTGCAATGTGAATTCCACTGTTAAATGCAAAGAAGAGAGCAGATAGGTGGAAAGTGTGTAATTAAGGTCTCTGTGAGGGGAATACTCATTGGATGTTGCAACAAAAGAAGAAACAGGAGCCAATATAGAAGAGATAAGGGAACCAGTATTAGAATCGGAATTTAAAAGAGCTTTGGAGGAATTAAGATCAAATAAGGCGGAATGGATTGATAACATTCCACCAGAATTTCTTAAACCATTGGGGGAAGTCAAAAAAAAATGATTATTCATGTTGGTGTGTGGTGATACACCATCAGACTTTTGGAAGAACAGCATCCACACAATTCCCATGACTGCAAGAGCTGACAAGTGCAAGAATTACTATACAATCAGCTTAACAGCTTGTGCATCCAAGTTGCTGACAAGAATGATATTCAGAAGAATGGAAAACAAAATTGTGGATCTGTTACATGATGATCAGTTTGGCCTTAAGAAAGGTAAAGGCAAGAGTCAGTTCTGATGTTACAGTTGGTAATGGAAGCAAGACTAAAGAAAAATCAAGACACATTCATATGATTTTCTGTCCTCGAAAAAGCATGTGACAATGTCAAATGGTATAAGACATTCGAAATTCCGAGAAAAATTGGTGTACTATAAGGGTAGAAGATGAAGAACAAAGTGCTTGGATCAAAAAGGGTATAAGGCAAGGAGTAGTCTTTGCCCCTTCTGTTCAGTCTATAAATTGAAGAAGCAAGACAGAAATAAAAGAAAGAATCAAGAGTGGAATTAAAATTCGAGGTAAGAGAATAGTGATAAGATTCACTGCTGGTATTGCTATCCTCAGTGAAAGTAAAGAAGAATTACAGGATCTGCTGAATGGAATGAACAGTCTAATGAGAACAGAATATGGACTGAGAGTAAATAAAACAAAGGCAAAAGGGATGAGAACTGGCAGAAATGAGAACAATGTGAAACTTATCATCAGGTTTGCTGATCATGAAGTAGACAACTCTAAGGAATTCTGCTACCTAGGTAACAAAATAACCCATGACAGATGGAGCAAAGAGGACATCAAATGTACACTAGCATTGGCAAGAAAGGCTGTCCTGGCTAAAAGAAGTCTACTAGTATCAAACACTGGCTTTAATTAGAGGAAGAAATTTCTGAGAATGTATGTTCAGAGCACAGCATTGTATGGTAGTGAAACATGGACTGTGGGAAAACTGGAACAGAACAGAATTGAAGCATTTGAGCTGTGGTGCTACAGAAGAATGTTGAAAATTGGGTAGAATGATAAGGTACGGAATGTAAAGGTTTTCTGCAGAATCAGCAAGAAAAGGAATATACGAAAAACATTGACAAGTAGAAGGGACAGGATGGTAAGACATCTGTTAAGACATCAGTGAACAACTTCCACAGTACTAGAGGGAGCCATAGACAGTAAAGACTGTAGAGAATGACAGAGATTGGGATACATCCAGCAAATAATTGAGGATGTTGGTTGCAAATGCTACTCTGAAATGAAGATGTTGGCACAAGAGAGGAATTCCTTGTGGACCACATCAAACCAGTTTGGAGATGGCTGACAAAAAAAACCATAAAGGCAAAGTTAGGCTAATTACAGTGTTCTCCAAGGTACTTAAGCAGTCATTCTTCCTGTACTCCATACACAACTGGAATGGGAAGAAACCTTAACATGTAGTACATGCTAACAAGGGAACCTCCCCATCGCAACCCCCTCAGATTTAGTTTTAAGTTGGCACAGTGGATAGGCCTTGGAAAACTGAAGACAGAACAATTGAGAAAACAGGAAGAAGTTGTGTGGAACTATGAAAACAAAAAGCAGAATATACAAACTGAGTAGTCCATAGCGAAGATAAGCAACATCAAGGATAGCTTTACCTCAGGAGTGCCGTGGTCCTGTGGTTAGCGTGAGCAGCTGCAGAACGAGAGGTCCTTGGTTCAAGTCTACCCTCGCGTGAAAAATTTAATTTTTTGGGAGTGATTATCACATCCACAAGAAAACCTAAATCGGGCAAGGTAGAAGAATGTTTTTACCCATTCGCCAAGTGTACAAGTTAGGTGGGTCGACAACATATTCTTGTCATGTTACGCACGTGCTGTCACCAGTGTCGTATAGAATATATCAGACGTGTTTTCCTGTGGAGGAATTGGTTGACCTATGACCTTGTGATCAAATGTTTTCGGTTCCCATTGGAGAGGCATGTCCTTTTGTCTACTAATCGCACGGTTTTGCGGTGCGGTCGCAAAACACAGACACTAAACTTATAACAATGAACAGAGACATCAATGAACGAACGGACAGATCATAACTTTGCGAAAATAAAGAAAGTAAAATTTTCACTTAAGGGAAGGCTTGAACCAAGCACCTCTCATTCCGCAGCTGCTCACGCTAACAACGGGACCACAGCGCTCCTGAGTTGATGTTGTCCTTGATGTTGCCTATGTTGCCCATGGACTACTCAGGTTGTATATTTTGCTTATTTTTTTCATAGTTCCACACAACTTCTTCCTGTTTCCTCAATTGATCTGTGTTCAGTTCTTCAAGGCCTATCCACTGTGCCAACTTATAACTAAATCTGAGGGGGTTGCGATGGGGAGGTCCCCTTGTAAGTATACTCTGCCATGCACTTCACTGTGGTTTGCAGAGTATGTCTGTAGATTTACATGCACACTTTGATAAGCTGTTTTGTTTTATGTTGGATTTATTATGTTAATTGGCAAGAGAAAGTAATTTATAGGCCATTCAGTACCAACCAACTGCTGTATCATCCTCAGTCAGTGTCATCATTTTGTTGTGCTGCAAAGAAATGCGAGGTCATCACACCAATCTTCTGGCCATTATCACCTCCATGGACTTTGAAATCACTATTTCTCACTCAAGTAGGTCCTTAATTGGCATCATAAGGCTGAGTACACTTTCTTACAGTCCTCCCACCACAGAAAGATCCATGGTGGTACTGGTGATTGAACCTGGTTTCCCTACACAGCAGTCAGTCACAATGACCACTTAGCTATGGAGGTGGACTATTTATGTTAATTAAATCCATCCATTACAAACAATTAACTTAAAAGAATCATTTATAATCAATAAAAATTACTGGGATTAAGTGCATACGTGTAAGAATGTAACTAAGGTACAAAGTAATTGCTTTCATTTCCTTAAAATTGGCCGGCCGGTGTGGCCGTGCAGTTCTAGTGCTTCAGTCTGGAACCGCATGACCGCTATGGTCACAGGTTCGAATCCTGCCTCGGGCATGGATGTGTGTGATGTCCTTAGGTCAGTTAGGTTTAAGTAGTTCTAAGTTCTAGGGGACTGATGACCATAGATGTTAAGTCCCATAGTGCTCAGAGCCATTTGAACTATTTGAACCTTACAATTGTTCTTCTTCTGACTATGGTATAATTAATTTTAATGATCATTTACAGAACTAAGCAATAACTTAATATGAATTGTTCATACTAAAACAACGACCAGCTTTCCATCTTATAGTAAGATTAAAGAGGAAACAATAATATGCCCAATCTTTCACAATAATTTCAGTGTCACATTACCATACAGCTAGTGTGTGGCCTGTAGCAAATCATGGCTTTCATGTCACAGTAGTGAATTGGCAGCATATCTGGGCACTTCAAATTGCTTGCTTGAGACTGTAGCTGGCTTACAGGGGACTAGGCATTTAACAAGAAGACTATGACTGACTATCATCACACACTCACAAACAAAGTCGTGATACACTTTCCAACAGAGACAAGGTGGTGGGCACTGTGTTATCACAGCCTATTGCTTATGCTTCTAGTTCCCTTACTCTGACTAACATTAGGTGTTCCGTGTATGAGTTGCATTATGAAACTTTAAGTTTTATGTCAAGCACCGAGAATTTGAACTTGAACTGACAACCAAGCCCTTCCCTGGGTTCTGGCTCACCCATGTAAGACCAGCCGCCTTGCTTGTTGAATTGTGCACCTATCAGCTTTAATATTCTAGGTAAGGCATACTAGGAACAATGAGAATGTGGTGGCTGATACCCTCAGTCACTTGTTCTATGAGCAAGTGGTGTCACATTTCATTCAACCCTTTGATGAGCTGGAAATTGTAGCAGCTGATCTTGCTGAGGTGCCAGCTTTGTTTATCAGATCAGGGGAGGAACAAGAGACATGTCCTGAGTTGTGCATTCTTAGGTGGTGAGTTGCATCAGGGAGGAGATGCCAGGGTATCAGTTCAAACAAGGGATCTTGTGTCTCAGGCATCAAGACTCGGAACAGTTGAAGGTTTGTTTGCCCTGTGCCTTGGTGCTGGCAGTCTTTAAGTACTATTTGGAGTCCCTTTTAGTAGGAACTGCCATGTAGAAGACCATATCCAAAGCTAGAGAAGTTGTAACTTGACCATTTCTGTATAGAGATAGGCAGTTAATCAGGCAATACTATATGGTTAAGTTAGCAAAGCCCAGTTCAGGTAACCGGAAGGGGTTGCTGCAGTCCTCCTGTGTAGAATGGCCCATGGAACGAATTTTTGTTTATTATGTGGGTACATTATCCCTAACTCAGGCCAGGTACAGATACATTTTTATGGCCACTGATGCTTTCACAAGGTTTGTTTGGCTGTGTTCCAGAATGGGAGTGACTACCAATATTAGTGCCAAACATCTAAGCATAATATTTTTGCTCTCTCGTCCACCAAAATTATTGGTCAGCGACAATGCTCCTGTCTTTGTTTCTCAGGAATTTCAGCGTTTTTGCTTTCAACATGGTGACAACCATGCAACAACAATGCTATATTATCCTCAGCCTTTTTTTGGCAAAACTTGTAGGCAGTTTTGATCACCTTCTGTAACCAAATGGGATCATTCCTTGCCATGGTTGAGTTGTGCTTTCAACACAGCAAGGCATGAGGTCGCTCTGCTTCCTTGCTTTTCACCCGCCCTGTTAACTCCCAGCTTGCGAACTTGTGGGTCATTACGTATTTACTGCCAGGTAAAATAACACCTGATGTTCTTCAAGAAAATTGGCGGAGGGAAAAGAGGAACATTGAAAGAGCCCATAAGAGAGAGGTGGAGTGGTGTAACCACAGGTGCAAACTTGCTAACTTTAAGGAAAGTGATATTGTTCTGGTTAAAAACTTTGGAGGGAGGAAGCAGGAAGAAATGATATTGTGAAAGTTAGCACTCACTTCACCAGCCCTTGGAGTGTCTTAGGTGTGCTCATCCCAGTCACTTTGCACATCTAGAATGAAGAGACTGGGCAAGTCCGGACCGTATGTCAGCGGATTTAAAAATGCTAACCCCAACTGACCACAGCTTGTTGGCCAATCTCAGCCTGGTCGTCGAGTTTTCGGCGGGGAGGCTGAGCTGTGTTGTAATGTCGAATCCTCATGCCCAGCTCACGAGTATGTCTGTGGTGCTGCAGTGTGAGGCTTTCTTTGGTTTGCTTAGACAGAGTACAAACTAAGGCAGTGCACCAGGAGAGATTTACCTGGAGGTTGCTGTTTAAAGATGTTGCTGACAGTCTGTTTTCATTATAAAGCACTCAGTGCAGAAGATTTCTCTTTGTATCTCACTCAGCAAATAAGGAGAAACAGCATAGAACATCAAGGAGGACATTCCTGTACTGGAGACATGCTGTGATTGAAAGACGTGCAGCATGTAACAACTTTTGTTTTTCAGGTCTCTCTGTTTGTGCTGGTTTATCCGGAGAACAAAGCTTTGCTGCTCCTGGACTTATTAAGACTGGGTCAGCACCATAATTATCTTTGTGCATTGGTGGTTTTCCAGTGAAGTGTTTAGCACAGTTCTTGGGCTATTATACGGCAGCTTGCCCGTTTGTCCTGTTGTGATGCATCAATTTCTTCTTTATTTTGACACATGCACATACTGCTTATTTAGTGTACCTTTGGTGTGCTCGTGTCAATCTAACACTGCTACGGTCAGAGTCCCAATGCTATTTGTTTTCGCTTTTGTCTTCTATTGCCACGCATTTCTGTTTTATTGTGTTTACCTATTAACTGGGCTTTACATGTTATCATGTCCAGGCTAGTGTACCTGCTGTAAATTTTTTGAAGCATGTTCAGCTATCTGAGCCACTTTTTGGTATTTCATGTTTGGATTTGTTAAAAGCTGCAACCTCTCTTAATGCACCCATTTTCTTAAAATTATGTTAAAAACCTGTTTTGGTTGACATGTCAACTGGGAGCATTGACTGGTCCAATAAATTTAAGACGTTTTTAAATGAAGAACGCTCAGCCATTCATAAGATGCTAAGACGAGCATAAGCAGTGGCACTGTAGTGCCACACTACACAGGAGACACTGTGTGGTCTATGTAAACATCAAGTAATTGTTGTGGGCATTCTTGAAAGATACTGCCTTTGTTGTTTTTAGTATGTAAATGAAGAAATAAAAAAAATCAAATAATTTATACAGAAAAATCTGCCAGTGCTTCCTCAACACACACTTCCCTGTAGTGGATGATATGGACAGAGATCATTATACAGGGCATGACATGAACTTAAATAGAAATGGAAAAGCTTTCATAAGTCAAAAAAATGTGTATTTAATAAACAGTGCCTATTCTAGGGCCGGATTAATGATGTTTTGTGGGTGGGGGCAGTTGCCTAGAAGAGAAAGGAGATGCAGGGGTCCTCTCCTTGAAAGTTAAAGAAAAAAGTTCAAAAATGACTGTTTTAAGCTGTTTTGATACTCAAAAATATCAAGCAACTGCAAAAATGTCTTTTATTTTAGACAAAGAAGCTTTAAATTTCTTGAAATGTGTAGCATTCACAACCTTTTCTGAGTAACTTCTTTTATATAACTGTAACACACAGCAACAAGCTTATAAGACTTTTGTTAACACAGTGTTGATAAACAAATTAAAAGCAAATAATCTGAAATTAGAACAAAATACTAAAATACTAAATCAAATGGCTCTATGCACTATGGGACTTAACATCTGTGGTCATCAGTCCCATAGACTTAGAACTACTTAAACCTACCTAACCTAAGGACATCACACACATCCACGCCTGAGGCAGGATTCGAACCTGCAACCGTA
Source organism: Schistocerca americana (assembly GCF_021461395.2). Taxonomy (NCBI): domain Eukaryota; kingdom Metazoa; phylum Arthropoda; class Insecta; order Orthoptera; family Acrididae; genus Schistocerca; species Schistocerca americana. The sequence continues at coordinate 435,916,484 of NC_060124.1, read as the reverse complement.
GCAGCAGCGCCCGGTTCTGGACAGAAGCGCCTAGAACCACTCGGCCACAGCAGCTGGCAACAAAATACTTTTAAAATTGTAGTTATGTGTATTTGAGACTAATACTTCCAAAGAAGTACAATGTAAACAGTGAGAATGATATTACATCGTAACAGTATCTGAAACTTTACTTGCAGGTACATAAAGCCATAGTTTTGAATGTAGTATTGTTTCTTTGATACACAGTGAGAATGATATTACATCATTACAGTATCTCAGACTTTACTAGCACGTACATAAATAAAGCCATAGTCTTGAATGTAGTATTGTGTTTCTTTGATACACTGAGTGGTTAAATATCTGGTAAAGAAAATCCTTTCATGAAAAACAATTGTGTTTATATTTTTCATTTTAGTTCTCTACACATACAGTGTATATTTGGCATGCTTCATGCATATTAGCAACTGGTTTGCACTTTTTTCAATTTTTATACAGAATTGTAATCTAAGTGTGTGAATGTGAATTACTCAATCTTTTTACATCACAGAACAACAACTGTCATTGTATCAAATATTATCTGTACTTAAGTAAACATATCTTTTCTGTTCTTTCCACCCTTCTCAATACACCTATCTACAATTTTTTTCTTTGTTAATGATTATGTCTCTATGGACACAAACAAAGCAAGCCATGTTAAGTGGTTTTGCCCATAACAGTTTCTCAACCAATTCTTATTGCATTTGAGTGCTGAAAAAGATCTTTCCGCTGTTGCAGTTATCAAAGGAAGGGAAGAAGGGATCAACATCAAAGATCTAACTGAAAGAAAAATTTCTGGACTGCAAAACTGCAAATACTCAACTGCATAGCCTGGCAGGAGTTTTTTGTTTGCATCCTCCACAGCGCCGCATGCACAGATGCCCTTCTCAGTGGCATTACATAAAGGTGCCCAAACTGTTTGGACATGCTGCTGAATTCTGGGCAAGCAGTCTGGCATTAGTGGCAATGACAACAATGGGGGCAAAGCAGAGAGTGCCATAAGGGAAACACAGAGCATATGCTGCTGTGGCAGATCGGAAAGCCCTGCTAATATTTGGCACCCATAATTCGAGCAGGAGGGGGAGCACAAGTCACTGGTAAAGGTAGTATATTCTCTCAGGCACACAAAGTAAAGTGGCTTGTGGAATACCGAATTAAATGACTAAAGCCATCAAAACTTCAAATTCGCATGCTTGACTTTGGCGGAGAATACAAAAATTACCATTTAATTTTAATTTAGCTTCAACTCTTGGGGGGGGGGGGGGAGGGGCAACCTCCCCCTCTGCCCCCCCCCCCCCCGCCCCTTTAATCTGCCCTTGGACTATTCTGTGTTGCAGTGTACTAAGACATTATCTCAGATTATCGAAAAGGCTGCAAAATGCAGTAAACTAGAATACAATCCTTCATGAAATGTCCCACTAACCCACACAGAAAGCAAACAGGCTATTTGCTAATGCTAAAAGTAAATGTAGAAAGATCAGCAGGTGCAGTAGCAACCAAGCAAGGACAACCACTGACATGATGAACATCAGAGGTGTCAAAGTAGAAGCATCCAGACAGGGTAGGTGCCAGTGACTTAGGAGGACTGCTGCATTCAGTAAGGATTTTTTATGGCAATATGTCTGCAGAGGAAGAACGTGGAAAAACTCATAAGTGAAGGTACTCATCTCAGTTAGCAGTGTAAAGATATTGCTAAGAATTTAAATACAATACAAAGAGATGAGACAGTTTTAGTGCCACAACCTGGAAAAAATCAGTGCAGTGGAAGTGAAACACGGGGAGCTATTGAAATGCTTAGTGCATGACAGGAAGGAGAATCATTAAAATTAAAGACAACAGTCAGAATAATTCTCCAGATCTTTCATTACATAAACAATAAAGCAGACAAATTAGAGGTAATATTGCAAGAATGTAAGCCAAACATTCTAGTAGTCACAAAAGATGGGCTAAAAGAAAATCAGATGGATGTCTGCAACTTGAAAAATTATGACAACATAACCAGTTTTTGTAGTAAAGCTACCCAAAACACCACAAAATATGCTATAGAAGTGAGCTTTGAAGCAGCAGCACTGGAAATAAATGTGTATGGAAATGGGCTGTGTATTAGGTTTGTACCAATATCAAATGGTGTAATAAAACATTCTTTAAACAGCTACAAGGTATAGTCCAAAACTTTCAAAAAATGTAGTTACTGAACAGTAATTGGAGATCTGAATGTAGACACCAGGAGAAATACAAAAAACACTGAGACATTACTGGAATAAATGCTTACTTCCAAACTAAAAATATAAATAGATAAACCCACCAGAGGAACTAACATAGTGAAACTACGGTTGATTACATAATAAAAATGTTCCTTCATGCTATTGTGACACCCAGGTAATAAACCACCTACTAACATACCATTTTGCCATCATGACAGACGTTAACATACAGACTGCCAGACGTGAGCAGAAGATATGGGAACATAAAAGGCAGATAACCCACAAAACCTAATTCAATTACAAATATGTTAAATGGTAGAAAACGATCAGCAATGTTTCCATAAGGTGAGGTTCAACAGCCATAATGTATTTTATAAAATGCATTTTAACCATTAGCTGTTTATTTGTCCCAATAGTCATCTACCAGTTTTGGTCATTAACCACTATCCAGGATTTAGGATACAACAGATTAGTTAATAGCATCCCATCTTCTGTTGAAGCTGAACAATATCAAAATCATCCATTAAAATTGTAAAACAATTTGTCTTAGAGTTCTGACAGTCATAACTTACGTCTAGTAGACAGACATCACAGGAGAATGTCTGTCTGCCTGTTTGACACAAGGCATGACTGTCAGTATTCTAAGACAAATTGTTTGTACAATGTCACTGGATAATTTTGATATTGTTCAGCTTCAAAGGAATATTGTATGCTTTTAACTAATATTCTGTACCCTACATCATGGATGATGGTTAGTAACCAATACCGGTAGATGACTAATGGGACAAATGACCAGCTGATGGTTACAATGCATTTCACAAAAAAAGTAGGATTAGTTTTTATCTTATTTAATTTTTGTTGTAACCTTAAATGTCCTATCAGCCAAAGGATAAAAAACAAGTACCAAAAATAAGACAGCTGTGTGACTGGAGAGGACACTCTAGGACAAAAAAATTATACACCATAAAGAATTAACAGAATGAAATGAAAATCAACAGATGTAATGAACATGTACAGACAAACAAATAATTACAGTTTCAGAAAAATTGGGTGATTTATTCTAGAGCAAGTCAATAATGCATTGGTCCACCTCTGGCTCTAATGCAAGCAGTGATTCAGCTTGCCATCGATCAATATAGTTGTTGGATTTCCTCCTGAGGTTATCACGCCAAATTCTGTCCAGTTGCATATTAAATCATTAAAATCCCCAGAAGGTTGGAGGGCCCTGCCCATAATGATCTAAATGTTGTCAATTGAAGAGAGATCCGGTGATCTTGATGGCCTAATTATGGTTTGGCAAGAATGAAGACAAGCAATAGAAACTCTTTTCAGGTGTGGGTGGGCAAAAATTTAAGCCCATGATGGCGTGCCATGAATGTCAACAAATTGGGGTGTACAGTGTTGTTGATATACTCCTTTGCTGTGCGGATGCCACAGATGACAACCAAATGGCTCCTGCTATGAAAAGAAATGACACCCCAGACCGTAGCTCCGGGCTGCCAGATCATATGGTGGATGACAGTCAGGTTGGTATTCCATTGCTGTCTGGGCCATCTCCAGACACATCTTCAGCCTGGAATCTCACTAACTGGAGTAGAATAGTCTTCAGCGGTGAGTCTCACTTCAAATTGAGGCCTGATGACCTGTGAGGACATATCTTGAATAAAACATCCAATTTTACTGAAACTGTAATCAGTTTTTTGTACAAATATGTCACATCTACCATTTCCATCCTATATAGATAATTTTTTCATTGTGCATCATGTTTTTTCTTCCTCTTATTCTCTTGGAGTGTATGTTATAACCTCTTCAAGTAAAAAAAAATTGAGACATACAACACTTTGCACTGCAGTTTCATCAAAGAAACAAAGGCAATATTCATTAAGACTGCTGTTGATAAAGGAGAGAATTACTGCAAAGACTTGTAGTGCTCCATAAATGAAGAGAGAGAACTGCCAAAATTGACAGAGAACAGCTGCCCATTGAAAAATGGCAAAATTGATGTAGATCCTCTAGAAATAGTGAACACCTTTAACAGATTCTAAATAACTGTAGTGATGAACTGCTAAAAAGATTAAAACAGATATAGAGAGTACAATTCCAAAAATCCCACATATAAACCATGCCACTGCATTCATTCGAGCAACTGATATCTAGATACTTCAAACCTAATAAAGAAACTAAAAGTCGAACACTCATCTGGCCTAGATGGCTTTACATCACATCCCATAAAGGCATTTAGGGTAAGTGCACTAAACCATTAACACATCTGTTGAATGCTGCTATAGAGGAAGATATATTTCCTAATTCAGCAAAAGCAAGTTAATTGAAGCTTGTGTTTAAGGAAACAGAGATGGGTTATTAAACTACACGTCAATATCATTGATCTCCACTTTCACTAAAATTTATGAAATGATAATAAATAATAGAACTGAAAGTTTTATAAATAAATTTAAAACATTGCACTCGTCACAAAATAGTTTCAGAAAAAGGAAATCAACAACAACAGCATCAACAGATTTAGTTGAACATACTCTGAGTTCACTTGACAGGCAACAGATGACTTGTAGGATCTTCATGGACCAGTCTACAGCATTTGACTGCATAAATCATCCCAGTGTGGAATTCAAGGGAAATGCTATGATACTGTGATCAGAAACCTATATTCAAATATATTAGACACAGCTCAGATGACAGCTGAGTAGGTGTGTAGCTAGTTCACACCAAATAGTTTAAATCTTTATCTTATGAAGACCCTTATTATGTAAATCCAAACAAATAAAAAATTACTGCTGGTACCACAAATAGTAATTAACAGTTAAGGTCATATACAATTTGTCAGCTGGATAACAAAAATGGAATCAATATCTAGAGAACCAAATTAAAAAGGTCATTTTGACAGGTTTTGCACATGGAAATAGCACACATTGTGTTGATACGGTAACACAGATTTTCTCCTCTTATTCTTTGCCTATTCCTATGTTGCCATGGGGCTGGCATGTTACTTTGGTTTTGATAATGTTAGTGATAGTTGGTGGTCAGATGCCCTTTCTGACACTACCACTCGCCCCCTCCACATGGATGGAATTTGTATATCCCATCCACCTGTGACTAGAAGAAATCTAATATTCAAGTGTGAGAATGTTTTTTTAAATGTATGCTTAATGTGTATCTGCGGCAGAATGTGTGTGTCAGCTCAGAATTTACCTAGCTGAATGTGGAAAACCACCTAAAAATCAAATCCAGGCTGACTGGCACACCAGCCCCCATCATTAATCCACTGGACAGATTTGATCCAGGGACAGCACATCTCCCCACATCCTGGAAGCACATTAAGCTATCCAGGCAGTCTGGCGACACAGATGGTAGTTCATTTTACAAAGATGTTTTTTGGAATTATCTTTAGCTGAAATGAATAAAGTATCTACTCAAAACATGCATGCAATAAAAATATTGTACAAAGATATACATTTTGCAGGGGCTGCTACTGGAATTATTACACTCACTTCCTAGTTCATTTACTCCTTAACAGTACTGGTGAATTTTGATGCAGTAATCAAGGGAGTGGACTCACATTTAAAAGGAGCAGCTTTCAAAATCCCAACTAGATTTCTTATGTTTTCCATTTGTTACTTTAGGTGCAGAAGAATGGGTCCTTTGAAAAGGAGATGGCTAATTTCCATTCCTGACAATCTCTGGGCTTGTGGTTCCTCCTCTATTACTTTGACATCAACTGGATATTAAACTATAAACGTCCTTTCTTTCTTCTCTTAAATACAAGGTGTGTTCAAAACTAGCCTGAGCTTTGCTTGGAACATTTTTATTGTTCATTGTACTTTGTTTTAAACACTGTCTCTTTCAAAGTAGTTCCCTCCACTGCAACATCCAAGTCTGGGTGTTTCCTTTATTCAGGCTGCTTCCTTCACAAAGTATCCCTCAAACATTCTAGAATTGCCTTGCAAACCTTCTCATTTACCTTCTAATCATGTGGTACAAATCATGATGAAATATGTCTCTGAAGGAAATACAAAGAAAATATCATCTTGATTTTTCACCAACTCGTGCATTATTATTATTATTATTAGTAGTAGTAGTAATATTTCAAGAAGACTAAAGGTTTTGTCAGTTTGTAACAAAATTTTGCGATCAAACATTGCTCTTTGAGCACTTTCATTGTTGTAACTTTGTTACTAATCTGACAAAGAGCTAGCACATGTGCTCACTTCAGTGGTTGTAGCTCAGCAACTAACAATCAGAGTGAAACAAAGCTCGGCAACCACAGTGCACTCTGTTTGCTGGTTGATATTTGTATCTATCAATAAAAGTCAAATGCATGTGAACTGCAGTTTATATGATCATCATACAAGACGACAATATTAAATCCATATAGACTTTATCATCTATTTTAGGGTTCAGAAAGGGTTGATGCTTTCTGATACCAAGGTCTTTCACAAGCTGCTGGGAGATAAACAGCCAGGAATCAAGAATCTCTGCAAATGCAAAAGAAAATTTAAGTTGTTTCTCGTCAGTCACTCATAGAAATGATTTACTTAACTGGATCCAAGTTATGTGAATATCTACTACCTTTGTGGCAAGTAACAGTGTTCTGTCTATGTAACTGTTAGTCTTTCGTAAATATCAATGGAATCATGCAAACATTAAGCAGGCACCAGCATTAGTGTAACACAAGACACAGCAGTTTTTTTTAAGTAACAGTTTTAATGTTAATTTTACTGCATTCATTTTAGCATGCATAAGTATAAATGAGATATAGCTGTTGGAGTAATATACAGTTAGTGTAGTATACAATTATTTTGCCACCACTGTTTCTCTTTCTACATGTATTTCTTTACCTGAAAGGTCTCGTTCCTAACGTGGCCTATAGTATCTAATTTGTGGCTGGGTATATTCATTAGTAACAAACTGAAGGAGGCTCAAGTGGCTCTTGTGAAATATAAGTTCCTGGGTTTGAAGGCCAATCCTGTACAGATTTTTTGTGTTTTAAATAGCAATCAATCAATTAAACACATATCTCATTTCACTGAAGGTGAAGATAATTCAATTGTCACAATCCTATAAGTACAGTAATGGAAAATCCTAAATGGAATGTTAACAGTGGTATTAGGATACTCTGATCTACAGACAAGCCTATAATGAGTGCACTGGTGACTACTGCAGTTCAGCTATCGAATTTGAACAAAGAAAGTACATACCGCAACCACAAATCGCTGCTCTCTCTCTCCCTCCCTCTCCCTCTTTCAGGACGCTGCGCAGTTGGGAGTTACATCATCTTATAAAATAATTTTGTGTAACCTATCTGACACTAGGAAATAACAGTATTTTAGGTTTGTTTCTTTCTGGAAGTACTCATTATAATTTACAGAACTAATGACTTTCAGCCATGTTAATGTCTTTTAATATGCTTAACCAGTTGAATACCAGTGCTACAAAACCATTCAAAGAGGAAATTCATTCATGCAGATAATATTCCAATAAGCATGCTGAGTAATAAATGCCAATGAACTCTAATAATAACATCTCCCTAGCGACCTCCAGTTGCATCATTAACGGACAACAAGAATCACTTTTAAGGTAATAGAGAATCTGTGTGATTCACTTAACCATTGTTATCTTCTATAGCTGGAATCTTTTGTATAAAGTCACCAAGTACATTTTCCACACACATTAAGATTTTTTTCTTCTGTGTTGATAAGGACCTTCACTTCTAAGCGATCACTTACATGGGAGAATACCTGCAATTTATATTATAAAGCATTAAAACAATGGAAATTCCAGAGTAGAAATAACATTTATATACATATAAGAGTCAAACTTGAATATGCACATTGAGTATCTATAAGTACAAATACCTAATGCAGCTTTGCATATTACAGTGTTATAGACATGGGACATAAAATAGTATGCCCTAATTATTCCAAATCAGTAACATGTTATGGTACTCTTTTTCGTGGGAGCTTAGTAGCATATTGTACATATTGAAGTGCCAAGAAAATTCAGTACAAAAATGTATACTGCACATTCAAAGGGCTCATGATGCACATTATTAATAAAAACTGTAACATGTAGCATTACCCTTCTTACACATATATCAAATCATCATCATCATATACAGTAAATCAAAATTATTCAAGGTAAAACACTTCAGTTACAAATATAATACAAGAAATAAATAAAGTTTCACACTTTCATTCAACACTTAAAATTATTTGATCAGGTTCCCCAACACATGAACATAAAAAAAAGCTTTCGGCATTGAAAAGCAAACTTCATAATACCCAGTTATAGATATTTTACTTTTCAATGAAAGAGTTGATGAGGTATGAATTTAAGCAAGCCATCATTCATTACAAGCCTTACTATGTAGAAATAGCAGCTCATTCTCAGTAACAAATCATACTGATTTTCAGATACCGTTTCTACCTCATTAGCCTTAATTTTACATCTGTGGGTTACATTACACAGCGATGAAAGCTGAAGCTGTCTGGTAGAGTTATGCACAGAGCATAATTTAATCATCACTAGCACATGGTTTAAGACTCAGAAAAGAAGGTTGTATGTGTGGAGAGAGATACTGGAAGGTTTCAGATTGATTATGTAATGGCATGACAAGATTTTAAATTGTAAGACATTTCTATGGGCAGATGTGGACACTGAGCACAATTTATTGGTTATGAACTGCAGATTAAAGAAATTGGAAAAGGATAGGAAATTAAGGAGATGGGACATAGAGTTGAAAGAACCAGAGGTTGCTGCGAGTTTTAGAAGGAGCATTAGGCAACAGCTGACTAGAACAAGGGAAAGAAATGCAATAGAAGACAAATGGGTAGCTTTAAGAGATGAAACAGTAAAGGCAACAGAGGATCAAATAAGTAAAAAGATAAGGTCTACTAGAAATCCTTGTATAACACAAGAGATATTGAATTTAATTGATGAAAGGAGAAAATATAAAAATGTAGAAAATGAAACAGATGACAGGGAGTACAAACATGTCAGTGCAAGATGTCTCAGCAGGAATGGCTAGAGCACAAATGTAAGGATTCAGACTCATGTTTCACTAGGGGAAAGGTAGATACCACCTACAGCAAAATTAAAGAGGCCTTTTGAGAAACAACAAACAGTTATGTGAATATCAAATGCTCAGATGGAAAACCAGTCCTAAACAAACAAGGGAAAACTGAAAGGTGGAAAGAGTATATAGAGGGTCTATACAAGGAAGATGTACTTGAAGGCAATATTATAGAAAGGGAAGTGGATGTAGGATGAAGATGAGATGGGAGATATGAAACTACAAGAAGAATTTTACAGACCTCTGAAAGATCTAAGCCACAATAAAGCCCTGGGAGTAGATGACATTCTGTCAGAACCATTCATAGCCCTGGAAGAGCCAGTCATAACAAAATTCTTCCATCAAGTGTACAAGATGTACGAGATAGGCAAAATACCCTCAACTTCAAGAAAAATGTAATAATTCCAATTCCAAAGAAATTAATTGCTGACTGGTGTAAAAAATTCCTACCTACGAGGCATGTTTTTTGAGTAAGGTCCATTTGAACATAAGTTCGTAATGAAAGGTTATTTCAAAAAAGTAAATTTATTTTCAGAAAGTACATACTTCACTCTATTTTTTGACATAGTTGCCAAGTTTGTTCAAACACGTATCATACCTGTCAACCAACTTTAAAATACCCTCTTCACAAAAACTTGTCACCTACTCCAATAAATCACGAGTCTGACCTGTAGTGTGAGGTCTTGCATTGTCATGGAGATGGACAATTCCTTTTGTCAGCATGCCACGTCTTTTGTTTTGAATCACTCTGCATAACTTTCTCAGGGTTTGGCAGTATGCTTCTGCATTGATATTGGTTCCTCGTTGCATGAAGTCGACCAACAAAACACCATGCCTATCCCAAAACACCAATGCCATGATTTTGCACTGGGACAGAGTCGGTTTGGCCTTCACCTTTACAGGCGAGTGTGTGTCTCTCCATTCCATACTCAGTTGCTTCAATTCGGGTGTGATATGCGAAACCCATGTTTCGTTTCCAGTTACAATCTGACTCAAGAAGCCATCACCTTCTTCATGATAACAAGTCAAGAACTTCATCGCACACTCAAATCTTCGATTTTTGTGGTCCTCTGTTAGGAGTTTCAGGACCCAACAGGAGCACAGTTTCCTAAACTTTAGGTGTTCAGAAACAATGTTGTAAAGCACTGGTCTCAACACATCACTAAATTCATTTGAGATACCAGTTATTGTGAAGCACCTGTTCTCGTGAATCCTCACTTCAACTGAAGGCACCAAATTGTCTGTAATCAAAGAAGAGCGACTGGAGTGGTCCTCATCATGGATGTTGTCATGGCCATCTTTGAATTCTTATACCCACTTACACACTTTGCTTTCACTCATAACAGTATCACCGTACACTTCGCAAATCTGTCGACGAATTTCTGCAGCAGACAGGTTTATTGCTGACAAAAACTGTATCACTGAGCGAGCCTCACAGGTGGTGGGTGAGTTGATAGTCTCAAACATTTTGAAAGCACAGAACAGAACTGTTCAGGTTAGCTACAGAGCTAAAACTGAGCACAGTTGTTCCCGAGGCATGCCGGTACACAATGCACATGCTCATTGCAGTATGCGCATGAACTACTAGTGTCCACAACAAAACGGACCTTACTTAAAAAATATGCCTTGTATCAGTTTAATAAGTCATAACTGCAAAATACTAACACAAATTCTTTACAGAAGAATGGAAAAACTGGTAGAAGCTGACCTTGGGGAAGAACAGTTTGGATTCTGGAGAAATGTAAGATCACAAAAGGGAATACTGACCCTATGATTTATCTTTCAAGATGAACATCAACAAAAGCAAAATGAAGGTAATGGAATGTAGTCAGATTAAATCTAATGATGACAAGGGAATTAGCTTAGGAAATGAGACACTTAAAGAAGCAGAGGAGTTTTGCTGTTAGGGCAGCAAAATAACTGATGATGCCTAAAGTAGAGAGGACATAATATGTAGACTGGCAATGGCAAGAAAAGCATTCCTGCAGAAGAGAAATTTGCCAACTTTGAATATACATTTAAGTGTTAGGAAGTCTTTGCTGAAAGTATTTGTCTGGAGTGTAGCCAAGTATGGAAAAGAAACATGGATGATAAACAGGTTAGACAAAAAGAGAATAGAAGCTTTTAAAATGTGGTACCACTGAAGAATGTTGAAGATTAGATGGGTAGATCACATAATTAATGAGGAGGTTCTGAATAGAATTGGGGAAACAAGAAATCTGCAGCACAACTTGACCAAAACAAGGTACTGGTTGAAAGGACACATTTTGAGATATCATCAAGAATCACCAATTTAGTACTGGAGGGAAGCTTGAGGATAAAAATCGCAGAAGGATACCAAGAAATGAATACAGTAAGCAGATTCAGAAGGATGTTGCAGTAGTTATTCAGAGATGAAGTGGCTCACACTGGACAGAGTAGCATGGAGAGCTGCATCAACCTGTCTTCGACTGACAACCACAACAACAAGAAGATCATACAATTTTTGTAAGTATCCTTTACCTTAATCAAATGATTAGTAAATTTAAGTCATGAGATGAACAAATCAAAACTCACCACCACAATACAAAAATAAGGATGCCATCCACATATCTGCACAGTTGTAAATGTGAGTGTTTGTGCACGTTGGTGTGGTTGTGTACAAGAAAAATAAAAATGAAAGAATATTAGCATCTCAAAGATAGTTAGATGATACCCAATTTTACTGCACATGATTTATCATCAGAAGATGAGTAGTTAGCTATCACTTTGAGAACTTGCCTGTTGGCTTCTGTCTCGGCTTCTGCAGCTGACATTTGTTTAATGATTTTTTGACATTTTCCCAGCATATGTGGCTTGCATTATCAAAGCTTCACTGCAGGTATCAACCCATGTGTTTCAGTTTTGGATACATACTGTATTCCAGGTTTTCACTAGCCCTCATCACCAACACATCTAGAAGGGGTAGCTGTTGTTCCCTTTATACCTCCATAGTAAATTTTATGTTGGCAAGGAGACTGTCCAGGTGCCTTAGGAAAGACATTGAGCTGTTCCTCACCATGGATCATGCAACAAAGGTGTCATCAACCCATCTGTACCACATCTTAGTTTTACACGGTGTGAAGTCCAGTGCCTGCGCTTTGAAATGTTCCATAAAGAGTCAGTCACCACTGGTCTAAGAGGACTACCAATGGTGATGCGTCCCAGCTGTTCAAAGAAGTTGTCATTCCACATGAAAGGGTCAACAGCTATCCTCTCTAGATGTGATGGTTACGAGAAATGATGAAACGCTGGGACATAGCATGTATCAAAAACTGACACAAACATGGACGACACAAAATCACCAGCCAAGCCACAGAAAGAGCATGATTAATATGCTCATAATGCATGCAAGACAAATATATGAGCTGCAGCGCCTCAGACATGAGATAAAACACAAGAAAGCATTCTGAGGAGCAATCGGTACTCCAGCAGTTTATTAAGAAGCGTCACAGAATCACTCAGTGAAGTGACACAACTGAGAAAGAAATGTTGAATAAGGCCTTTCTACCATACATTCATAGGGTGATGGACAGAACAGGCCATATAGTGTGAAAACATGGTGGTAAGATTATTTGTAAACTGACATAGAAGATCAAAGTATGTCTCAGATTGGCAAAGGAAAACAGGGCTCCACTTGCAATGATGGGTATACATCACACACCAACATGTGGAAAAATCTATGTTGGAATGACTGGATGATCAATCAACACCAGAGTCACTGAACATAAGAGGCATTTCAGGTTGAGACAAGTGGACAAATTGGCCATGACAGACAATGTGCTGTGTGAGACAGACCACATAATAAAATTTACTGGCACAGAAATTCTTGCTTTGGAGAATAACTATCACACCCACTTGTTCAGGAAAGCTAAAGAAATCCACAAAAATGACAATAGCTTCAACAAGAAAGGGGCATGCCTCAATGTAAACTGACAATGTTGACGACGATGTAGACTGACAATGCCAGCCACTCGTGCTGGTGAAACATCAAGAAAATCATCAACCAAGTGTCTGCCAAAGAACCCAAGACAGAAGCCAACAGGTAATATGGCAATTAGTGGCTATGAAAGCCTTAAGAATTTTGTATCCCCGTTTTAATAATATTACAGAAATTTTATAACTGACATTAGTCATTACTACTGTCAGAAAACAGACATTCTAAATGCAGTGATTATGTCTTGCAGCAAATAAATGTATGCACTGTGTTTCAGGAGGAATAATAATTATTTTAAAAGGTGGTAATAGAGACTAACTTGAAGAAAACATACCATATAGCATGTTCAAAACCAAAACAAATACTCTTAGAAGGTGTCAGGCAAAAGGAAATGATTAAATTCAAAGTTGTTTTGATACATTCCACCTGCAACTTCAGTACACTTTTGAATGCTCTTGATATTCCACATGTAGTGCTTTTGAATCTACCCTGCCATTCTTTTATGATGGCAGCACTATTCATAATTCAGTGATCAGTTCATGTCCTGTGCTTACTTTCTCTTTATTTCAACCATCCTTACAGCCAAAAATCAAGAGAGATAGGTTCTGGGAACTCTGTTGGCAAAGAAGGTGATCACTTCTGCCAACCTATCTTGTGGGAATTGTCAGGACTAGATAATGTCATCTGATGACTAGAATGCTGGAAGCAAATTTTCAAGAGAGTGCATATAATGAGCCCCTATAAGATGATATGGTAATACAACTGGCCTAATTAACTGACAGTCTATCATACAACAACACAAATTTACAGATAAATGTTCTCGAAAATATGTCCCTAAAAAGGGTGTGGATTTCTGTTGGGCACTGATGTGAGTTATGAATGTTATCGATACCATCACAAGTGAAAGTGACTTCATCAGTAAAGAATCTTAAGGAAAAGATAGACAAGATAACATAAAATATTAAATACTCAGCAGAAATCAATGTAAAATGAGGGAGTATTTGCCAAAGGTCTCCCAGTCATGCACAGGTAACTAAACATCATATGGCGTGAAGTCAGTGTGACTATAGTGCCAAATGGGACTGGCCCCACAACACAAAGCAGTTGGAAGAATGGAAAAAGACAGCATGTGTCAATCAATGAGCAGTTATGGTGCACTGTGGTGATGTTCTTTATTACAACATGGCTGTGAGACAACATTTTGGTGACTTCACAAGGGGAAGAATCACTGGGAAATTGGAAGAAGGATAAAGTGCGATGAGTGTATCCCAGGAGTTTGGTATTGCTCACAGCATTGTTTCACATGCATGGGGAGTGTTCCAAACCATGGGTATCACAGTCTGAAGGAGAGGAGTTGGTCATCCAAAATCAACTACAGCAATAGATGACTGCTACATGGTGCAACAGGCAAGAAGAGACCAATGTCAAACAGCTGGCATAATTGCAATTTAACAGGACTGCAAGGCAAGCAATATCATCCTCCACAGTGGCACTCAAATTGTGTCTAGGTGGTCTCTATGACTCATGACCAGTACACTGTGTTCCATTTACACCTGTATGTCAGTGTCATCATTTTCAATGGTTCCTAGAGCATAGGGACTGGACCAATGAGGAGTGGGGTACACATGCTCTTCTCGATTCAGTCTGAATAGTGGCTCTGGATGTATCCTCATATGGCTATAGGTGGGAACATGTAATGCACCTATGAACACCGCTGAACATGATCATTTTGATGGTTCAAGGTGTTATAATGTGGGAAGGCATAATGTTGCATGGGCGTACTGACCTCCAAATCTTTGTACATGGTACACTCACTGGTCAACATTATTATGACCTGTGCTCCTTCCTTGTGTGCATCATTTCAGGAGTGCATTCAGTCCTAACTTTATTTTTATTAACCGAAGTGCACTACTGCATCAAACAATGTAGGTGTAGAAGCTCTTGGAACAAGAGGATATTTGGTGAATGGACTGGCCTGTCTGTTCCCTGACTTAAATTCAATTGAGCACATGTGGGAAACAGTGGGGAGATGTACTGCACCATGTCCACATGCACCACTGACTACCCAAGCAGTTGTCAATTGCACTGGTAGAGGAATGGAATTCCTTACCACTGGTACTCTTTACCAACCTTAAGGCCACTACTATGGGAGCATGTTGCAGAGCATGTGTTTCAGACTGTTGTAATCACATGACCTATTAAGGACCATGTCCCAACTTTTGTGATGTCCAGGGCACCATCATGAATTGCGCTGTCGTCTATGTAATTACTGTCTATGAATAAGTGTCTATTCTGTTCGCCTCATTGCATATTTCTTTCAATTATCTTTTGCACTATACTGTAACAGTTCTTTCTGTGCATGGTCCAAGTTTTATGTAGCTATGTAACTTTTCAGCAATGCAACATGCAAAAGTTACTTTGATCTTTAAGTTTTGCACATTACTCAACAGTTTGCAACTAGACAGAGACAAAATTCCTATCATCTACCTTCATCTTCACATCAGTTAATTTGTACATATGGTTACATTTTGAACATTTCTACAATTTTTTATTTTTTATTTTACTTTTTTTTAATTACATTAAACAGGAGCTCATTACATACATGAGGAACAGTGGTGGATCTAAGATTGTCAATCGACTACACTGCTTGAATTATTAAGTACAACTTCCCACATTCTTTTGTCAGATATGACATTAACCATTGGTTGGCTACACCATAAGTCCTATAAAATGTCAATTTACCTAAGAGAATACTGTGATTCACACACCCAAATGCCTTAAAAAGACAACAGAAAATACCAAGTGGTGCTATTTCATTATTTAATGCTTGTAAAGTTTGGTGTGTGAACATGTAAATGGCATTCTCAGTAGAGTAACCCTCAGTGTTAATGTAATGTTTGACACATTTTTCTATGTGGAACACTTAAACATGTACAAATTTGATATGTGCCTGTTGAGAGACTTCATTCTACCAACCCAGTAATGTCTTCTGCTTCATACATACACTGTTGATTGTCACTTTCAGATGAGGTATGGCTGCTGGACACTGCACCGGTCCCATGCAGTTAAGTAAAAACCCAAGTAAACATTTTTTAATCTAATGCTCTTTTAGAAAATTGTCTATCATATTCTCTACAAGAAGCAGAAGAATTTCTATCACAAAACCAAGACACAGATACCATGCAAGTATATGTAATACATGCAGCATGCTTAATCTACAAGTTGAATTAGTCAAATCACAGTTGAAAAATTTAATTATATAAACTCATGCAGAAAGTCAGAACTTGAACCTCAAAACAAAAATGACAGTCAATAAATGAGCTCTTGGAAATTGCAGTGTCAGCATATGTAAAGAAAACTTATCTCTGTAATGAGCCGTACCTCATGTAACCAATAAAATTGGACACACATTAAATGAAATGTTTCATTCAAATTAGTATACACTACTGCCTTCTAAAATATTCACTATTCCTCCTGAGACACCTTATGTCAATAAAGGAAATATATATAAAGAAAATATACACACAAATAAAGAAAACAGAGAGATATACATACATCATTTTAACAGAAGTGAATACATTTAATCAAGAGATTATTCTACTTTTATAGCTGATGGCAGTTTATCCATGAGTACATTTTGAAGGAGAGAGATGATAAACTGTTTCATACCTGCCCTCAAATTTTCATACTATAAATGAGTCTCTTCATTGAGATAGAGCTTCAGTGCTCACAGCCTGTCTAACAGCAAGGAGCTGAGTGCTTGAGGGATTGCGATTCTGATTCTGCTTATACTTGCGACATGCTTCTTCCTGGTGTCGCTCCATATAGCGGCGTTGGGAAAATGCCTTATTACAGACAGCACAGTGCCATTCCCATTCATGATGATTTGCCGTTCTCTGATGAGCACGCAAGTTTGATCTGAAATATTCATTCACAAGCTACATATGAGATTTTTTCATCAAACAATAAAAAGTTTCAGTTTCCTTCAACATTCAAACAACATACATAATTGAGGAAGATTACAGTTTAACATCTGATCAACACTGAGGTAATTATAGACAGAGTGGCAGCGCAATTTGGCAAGGAGGCAGCAGAAAATCAGCAATGAATCACTAAAGAACCATCCTAGGATTTATCTGAAGTGATTTAAGGAAACAACATTCAAGATTTCCGCATGGTTACAAAGGGGTAGGAACTCCACTTCTCACAAACATAACTCTTGTATCTTACCTAGTGCATCACCTTCTTCAGTCAGAAGCCACAAATCCTAACCTGGAATCAATCACAATTACATTATCCCATCAAGTGTGTCTATGCCATTCCATGGTGGGATTACTACCATCAGTGTCACATGTACTCTTTCCATTAGACACAGTTGAATGTTTAAAATTAGCTTAGGTCATCAGCACACAGTTGTAGCCAGGAAGTGTAAGCCGCTAACTTCCCTCTTATTTTGGCCAAACATTGGTAGAAATTTCTTAAATCATTGGGATTCAAACTAACTACTTCCATAAACACTCACTAGTATGCCTTAGTAATTTAAGTTATAAAGACGTTACAAGAATTCAAACAAATTACCTCCACGAGCAATTCCCTTTGTGAGTTTGCATCAGTCAGCTCTGCTACAGGCAGTCACATATTATATTATATTATTTATATGTCTGTTGATCTATTTCATCATTCATTCTAGATACTGATTGCTTATCTTCAAAATAGGATCCATATAATGCAGTTAGTTTCAGAGTGTTAGTAAATCACTTAACACAAGCTGATTTTGATCCTGTGTTACAATACCCAACCATCTGGCCTCGACTTCCTTGAATTCTTTATCACAGACATAAATAAATGTAATCAACTTTGTGAGTAAATGTTTCTGATCCATGAAAACATACTGAAGTGATGAGAATCACAACAGGTACGATTGGTTACTTCCAATATAACCGTGAACTTTGAAGCTTCCTGTATATTTTTCATGCAGTCTTATGTATTGCAGCTGTTAAAATCAGCACCAATTTCCAGTCTCCAATATGGGTTGTGGTCATCAAAACACAACTTTATATGTACAATTATGTACTTAAATGTCTGAATAGAGGTATTTAATACATCTGTGATGGAATACAACTGTGGTAGAATATAGATTATATCGACTGCATCTGATAGAACTCCTGGACATTTTGACTTTATGGCACATTGTAGTTTCTGCAAAGTCTCTTCATAGTGCTGCACATTGACTGTGGTTCCATATTTGAGGAACTCAATGAGCAGATGGCCCCTGCAGTTGAAAAAGATCATCATGACCTAACCAGAACTTGTGTGAAAAGCTTCGGATTTATTTGGCATGAGAGCTGTGGGATGTTTCTGCTCTTGGCTTTGCTGGTTTGCCAGCTGTCAGAATGCTGTCGGATGGAATCATGCTGCTGTGTGGTAACACTAGCCTTCACATTGAAAATCATTTGAAGGATATGCTTCAATGGTTTGCTTGGGAAACATTGCAGCATCCTCTGTACAGCTTGGATCTTTCACTGTGTGATTTTTATATCTTTGGCAATCTGAAGAAAGAGATGCATGGACATTGGTTTCAGTCTGAAAAGGAAGTGCAAGACTAGGTGTGGTTGTGGATTCATCAGTGGCTGACCAGGTTCTACAAAACAGGAATTGATTCGCTCATTTCCCAGTGGGACAAATGTCTTAAGACATGTGGTGATTACTTTTGAATGGAACCATTTCATGGTATTGGTGAGTGTTTGATTTTCATTTGACTGTCCCTCATATAAATGTGGGATGATATCGGAAGTTTCTGATTATTTGCAAAGGGTTGGGAAAGTTGGTGTTGACTGTTGAAGTTTTTCAAACACTTACACATTGTTATCATCAGTACCTGATCAAAACAAGTGGATGAATGACAGTGAAACTTCCAGTATGCAGCAAGGCGCTGTTTATCTACATCCAATCAAGGATACCAATCCACTCTGTAAAGAAGAATAAGTTTTAAGTGCAGAGGCCAAAATGTTATGATGATGAAGAAGGCAGAAATACTTCACAGCATGCTAATTCATTTTGTCTAAATGAGTATGCACAATGATGAGCCATATGTGTGTCCATTTGAAGTTCATAGCATTATCAGTTTTTAGTTTAGATTAGATTAGATTAGATTAGATTTACTTTCATTCCAATTGATCCGTAGTGAGGAGGTCCTCCAGGATGTGGAACATGTCAGAAAAACAACAATACATGACAAATATTTAAACTAAAACAAATAAGCTAATGTACCATTCCACAGGTCCCAAGTGGAATGATCGTCATTTTTTAATGAACACTAAGAGTCATTTTACAAATACTATTGCACTGAATTTAAAATAAAAAAGTTTTATATTTATTTATAAGGTAAGAAACATGTAATACAACTACTGTAATACTTATTTACAATGAACACATTACTGCACTGAAATGGTGCAGAAGTTAGATTATACTTACACACACACACACACACACACACACACACACACACACACACACACACACACACACACACACACAAATTTTCAGTGAACACATTACTGCACTGAAATTGTGCAGAAGTTATGTTGTACTTATATACAAATCAGTTGGTTTTCCTCAGAAATTCATCAATGGAGTAGAAGGAGTTGGCCACCAATAAATCCTTTAGGCTTCTCTTAAACTGAATTTCATTGGTTGTTAAGCTTTTTATGGCTGCTGGCAAGTTATTGAAAATGTGTGTTCCTGAATAATGCACACCTTTTTGTACAAGACTAAGTGACTTTAAATCCTTGTGAAGATTATTCTTATTTCTAGTATTGATTCCATGAATTGAGCTGTTGGTTTGAAAAAGTGATATATTTTTAATGACAAATTTCATTAAGGAATAAATATATTGGGAAGCTGTAGTTAGTATCCCTAGTTCCCTAAACAGGCTTCTGCAGGATGTTCTTGAGTTCACACCACATATAATTCTTACTGCACGTTTTTGTGCCCGGAAAACTTTAGCTTGGCTTGATGAATTACCCCAGAAAATAATCCCATATGACATTATGGAATGAAAGTAAGCATAGTATGCCAGCTTTTTCATTTTTATATCCCCTATGTCTGACAAAATTCGCATTGCAAACAGAGATTTGTTAAGACGCTTCAGCAGTTCTGTGGTGTGCTCCTCCCAGTTGAATTTATTATCAAGCTGTAATCCCAAGAATTTAACACCGTCCACTTCTTCTATCTTCTTGTCATCATATGTTAGACATATACTCTTGGGACACCCCTTACAAGGTCTGAACTGCATGTAGTGTGTTTTTTCAAAGTTTAGTGACAAAGAATTGGCTAGGAACCAGTGATTAATGTCTACAAATATTTTATTGGCTGATCTTTCTAAGACTACACTTGATTTGCTATTTATTGCAATGTTTGTATCATCATCAAACAAAACAAACTTGGCATCTGGTAATGTTACTGATGAAAGGTCATTGATATACACAAGAAAAAGTAAGGGCCCCAAAATGGAACCTTGTGGGACCCCACATGTAATTAGTTCCCAGTTGGATGATGCCTGATAGCTTGATACATGTCTCTTTCCTAATAACACCCTTTGTTTCCTGCCAGAGATATAAGATTTGAACCATTTTGCAGCATTTCCTGTTACACTATAATATTCTAGTTTACTTAAAAGGATATTGTGATTTACACAGTCAAATGCCTTTGACAGATCACAAAATATACCAGTTGCCTGCAATTTTTTGTCTAATGAATTAAGTACATTTTCACTGTAAGTGTAGATAGCCTTCTCAATATCAGAACCTTTTAGAAATCCAAACTGTGACTTTGACAGTATGTTATTTGAGATAAGATGGTTATAAAGACGACTGTACATTACTTTTTCGAAAATTTTTGAGAATGCTGGCAACAGTGAAATTGGACGGAAATTTGATGCTATTTCTTTATCTCCCTTCTTAAACAGTGGCTTAACTTCAGCATATTTCAGCCATTCGGGAAATATTCCACTGATAAACGACTGGTTACACAGATAGCTTAATATGTTACTTAGCTCAGAATCACATTCTTTAATTAACTTTGTTGATATTTCATCATACCCACTAGATGTTTTTGATTTTAAAGATTTTATGATGGACATTATTTCTGTTGGGGTAGTGAGGGTCAAATTCATATTATGGAAGTTACTTGAAATGTCTGGTCTAAGGTAATCCATAGCAGCATCTACCGAACCTGACAACCCCATCTTTTCAGTAACAGTTATAAAATGTTTGTTAAAAAGTTCTGCAACACTATACACATCTGTCACCAATGCATCATTTACTCTTAATGCTATTTGTTCCTCTTCATGTCTGGTTCTACCGGTCTCCTCCTTCACTATATCCCATATTGTCTTTATTTTGTTATCTGATATGACTATCTTTTCCTTGTAATATATTTGCTTTGACATCCGTATTACAGTCTTTAATATTTTGCAGTATTTCTTATAATGTGCTATAGCATCAACATTGGAAATGTTTCGGATTGACAGATACAGTTTTCTTTTTGTTTTACAAGATACCCCTATTCCTCGAGTAATCCATGGCTTCTTTGTAGACTTTGCTCTAACCTTGGTAAGTTTTGGGGGAAAGCAGTGTTCAAATAAGGTAAGCACTTTATTAGCAAAAATGTTATATTTTTCATTCATGCCATGAGCACTGTAAACATCAGTCCAGTGAATGTCTCTGAGGAGTGTCCTAAAATAATCAATTTTTGGCTTACTGATTACCCTCTTGAGCTCAGATTTAACAGATTTTATATCCTGTTCAGTATTAACATTTAACAGAAGGAACTGCATGTCATGGTCTGAGAGGCCATTGACTATTGGTTTTGTAATATAATTTTGTTCATTTGACTTTTCTATAAAGATATTATCAATGGCTGTTTGTGAGCAAGTGGTTATCCTAGTGGGGAACTTTACTGTGGGAATTAAGTTGAATGATAGTGTTACTAACTCAAATAGGTTCTTATTGGGAGAGTCTTTAAGGAAATCTACATTGAAATCACCAGCAACCACTATTTCTTTGTTTTTGGTTGTTAAATGGGCCAGTACAGCTTCAAGGTGGTTTACAAACAGATTAAAGTTACCTGCAGGTGCTCGATATACACTTAATATTATGAAAGATTTTTTGTGAAAATCTAATTCTGTTGCACATGCTTCCATATGCTGTTCTAGGCAAAATTTATGAATGTCTATGTTCTTAAATTTATGACAGTTCCTGATGAATGTGGCAACTCCTCCTTTCTCCATTTCTGATCTACAATAGTGAGATGCTAACCTAAACCCTGTAACACTTAAAAGTTCTATACCAGTGGTCACATGATGTTCAGAGAGGCAGATTATGTCCGCTGGGTTTGAAGACTCTAATTCATCTATGCAGATAGTTAGTTCATTAATTTTATTTCTCAGTCCTCGAATATTTTGATGCAATAAAGATAGCTGACATTTCACATTGACTGACTTAAAATTGGATGGAGTTAAAATATCTGCTGACAGTTGAAAATTCTTAACCAATGGCTGTTTATGTTGATGTAATAAGCTGGAATTATGTTTTTTGATTTCTTTCTCAAACTGAAGGTTTGTCTCAGTTCTAACCTCTCTTAAAATTTGTTTTCTTTCTGTCCTCCCTACCCTAAAAAAGGGTCTTTTCTGAATCCTATAACCACTGGTATTTTACCACTCATGACAGTGCCTCCCCCCTTTAACTTTCCTGCTATTTCCCCAGCCAATTTACCCTTCCCCTTCCTGTTGAGGTGAAGGCCATGCCTAGTATAATCCCACCTACTGACAGAATCAACATGAACCACACCAATGTGTGACCCCGCACCCGACATGAGCAGCCGTTCCAGCTCCAAATTAACTCTCTTGACAGAAGAGTTCAAATGAGGTCGGTCATGGCGCCCAAGAACAGATACAAACTCAACACTGGTATGCCTCGATGCTGATGCAATCTTCGCCAGGTCACACTCTATGCTGTACCCAGGATCTCTGTCAATACTGTTACCTGCCCCACCCACTATAACCACGGTGTCTTCCTTAGTGAAATCTTTGCAAAGTGATCCTAAATCCTCTGTCACCTGCTCCAGACCAGCACTAGGTTTAAAAAAATTGGTGACCTGGTATTCTGATCCTAGTTCATCCTGCAAGAGTTGGCCAACACCTCTTCCATGGGAACTACCTAACAACAACACTTTCTTTCTCTTTACTGATTTCCCTACATTCTTACTTTTCGATTTGCTGCTGAAAGTTTGTTGTGCCCTGTCTACACCTGTAACTGCTTGAGGCTCACCAGCTTCTAACTGAAGCAACAGGTCAAATCTATTTTCCACATTCACCATAAAGCTGTCAGACAAAGTTCTAGGCCTGTTCCTCCTGTTGCCTGTTGCCACTTCCCACCTCTCTTTACCCTTCTCCCTCCTTAACCTGTCAAGATCTCCCCTGGCCTTGTCTAACTCAGCCTGAAGGGCAGCAATTTTCCCCTCCTGTTCCAGTATCTTCCTATCTCTACTACAAATCCTACAAAACCACTGATGAGTCTCATTTACTTCCCCTATTCCCACGCCACTACAGTCACCCACATGGAAAAAACTACAGCACCCATCACACCAAAGCCCCGACCTAACAATTCTACGGCAAGTCAAGCACTTTTCACTCATGATAAACGTAATAATTTATTAAGAATAAGTCAGTTAAATTACAGATAAACACGAAAATATGGTTACACAAATTTGGCCTATACGCAACTGTGTGTAAACAAAAACAAAAGTGCAAAGTTTCTGAAACAACAAGTTAAACTTTACGCTACTTTCCGGAAATGCTAGTTAAATAATGAAGAGGTACGCTAAGTTAAATTGCGGGAGAGAGCAAGGAACAACTAAACGAAATTCTATAGATTTGCTGCAGCAGAACGTAAACAGAAAATACGACTGTACGGTCTTTTCGCGTTTTCTGCTATATTACGTAATGAGAAATGAAACCTTTAATGGTACACTTAAACGGCACACTAATACACTTATTTACCACGTAATCAGTACTAATCTATGTGTTTTATAATCTAAAATAACTTATCTTTACGAGAAACACCAAACCTCGCGCTAGTCGCTTGGCTGCAGGTGAAGTGTACATGGGAACATCAGGTCTAGACACTGGAGTTATGTCATTTTCTTATGGTGTCTGGTATTATGAATCATACTTCTTACCAAAATGTGCAATCAAAGGGGAGATGCCCATAGGTCATTGGTGGATTTTTTTTTTCTATGGATGACTTTTACTCTCACAGCTATGGTATCTGAGGTTGTTATAGAAAACATTACAAAGACAGTATACAACACAATCACTGCTAACAAATTACATCTTTTCATGACCCTCATTTTTCTCATTGCAAGAAGAACTTCAGTGTCACAGGATCAAAATCATCCAACAGTGGCTTGAAGAGTATGATGATGGAATCTAATGTGTCCTCACCTTAAGTGTAATCTGGAATATTTTCAGGTACTAGCTCAAAAAACACTATTTCATAGTCATGTGGTGACCACACCTATTGATCTGTGAGACAAGAACATGGTAAGTTATTAACTGTGTTTGATCTTCTGTTTCTCTCTATTTGCTTATTGTTTTTTGCTCACTTTGCCTGTGGAACCTGTTTGCAGTGAAAGGTGAAACCGTATCTCAGTTTTGTGGCAACACCTGTGATGCTTTCTGGAGACATGTAGTAATGTCGAAGCATAACAAGTTTTGACATCAAATTGTGACGTTATGGAAAAAGAGCTTACTGGATCTATTATAGAGGGAAAAAATCACACATTTTTGTAGTTGCAACGACGGATCAAAAATACCCTCATGAATTATAAAGCAACTACAGACACTATGGTCATGCAAATGAAGAATTATAGAGGACTGCACAATACTTCCATGGGACTCTGAAGCCAATAAGAAGATGTGTCAATTTCATTTACTTTGTTGTGATGCTTTTATTTTTGGACTTCCTTCTCTAGATTGTCGCACAGATGACAAAATGGTAGATATCGAAATAGATAACAGAGGGATAGAGGAACAATTAAAATCACTCAAAAGAGAAAAGGCTGCTGGACTGATGGGATACCAGTTCGATTTTACACAGAGTACGCGAAGGAGCTTGCCCTCCTTCTTGCAGCGGTGTACCGTAGGTCTCTGGAAGAGCGTAGCGTTCCAAAGGATTGGAAAAGGGCACAGGTCATCCCCATTTTCAAGAAGGGATGACGAACAGATGTGCAGAACTATAGACCTATATCTCTGACGTCGATCAGTTGTAGAATTTTGGAACACGTATTATGTTCGAGTATAATGACTTTTCTGGAGACCAGAAATCTACTTTGTAGGAATCAGCATGGGTTTCGAAAAAGACGGTCGTGTGAAACCCAGCTCGCGCGCTATTCGTCCATGAGACTCAGAGGGCCATAGACACGGGTTCACAGGTAGATGCCGTCTTTCTTGACCTCCGCAAGGCATTCAATACAGTTCCCCACAGTCGTTTGATAAACAAAGTAAGAGCATATGGACTATCAGACCAATTGTGTGATTGGATTGAAGAGTTCCTAGATAACAGAACGCAGCATGTCATTCTCAATGGAGAGAAGTCTTCCGAAGTAAGAGTGATTTCAGGTGTGCCGCAGGGGAGTGTCGTAGGACCGTTGCTATTCACAATATACATAAATGACCTTGTGGATAACATCGGAAGTTCACTGAGGCTTTTTGCGGTTGGTGCTGTGGTATATCGAGAGATTGTAACAATGGAAAATTGTACTGAGATGCAGGAGGGTCTGCAGTGAATTGACGCATGGTGCAGGGAATGGCAATTGAATCTCAATGTAGACAAGTGTAATGTGCTGCGAATACATAGAAAGATAGATCCCTTATCATTTGACTACAGAATAGCAGGTCAGCAGCTGGAAGCAGTTGATTATCTGTGAGTACGCATTAGGAGTGATTTAAAATGGAATGATCATATAAAGTTGATCGTTGGCATAGCAGATGCCAGACTGAGATTCATTGAAAGAATCCTAAGGAAACGCAATCCGAAAACAAAGGAAGTAGGTTACAGTATGTTTGTTCACCCACTGCTTGAATACTGCTCAGCAGTGTGGGATCCGTACCAGATAGGGTTGACAGATGAGATAGAGAAGATCCAACGGAGAGCAGCGTGCTTCATTACAGGATCATTTAGTAATCGCAAAAGCGTTACAGAGATGATAGATAAACTGCAGTGGAAGACTCTGCAGGAGAGACACTCAGTAGCTCGGTACGGGCTTTTGTTGAAGTTTCAAGAACATACCTTCACCGAAGAGTCAAGCAGTATATTGCTCCCTCCTACGTATATCTCGCGAAGAGACCATGAGGATAAAATCAGAGAGATTAGAGCCCACACAGAAGCATACCGACAATCCTTCTTTCCACGAACAATACGAGACTGGAATAGAAGGGAACCGATAGAGGTACTCAAGGTACCCTCCGCCACACACCGTCAGGTGGCTTGCGGAGTATAGATGTAGATGTAGATGTAGATGTTTCCTGTGTCAGTGAAATATTAACGAAGATAATTTCACATTAAAACTTGTCTAATCGAAAATTTCCTCTCACATCTGAGTTACAGCTTCAGACACTGGTGTGTAACAAGCAACTGGGAGACAAATCTCTGAAGCCGATTTACTAGAACTCAAAACCAACACAAGAGATGACTTATTACCAGACAATTCCCTACATCTGCTGTAGCTAAACCACATACTGTCCAATATTAGAATGGTTTTAGTGGCTCACACAGATTTTCCACTCAATGTTTTGGCTGATAAGGGGAAGGCATTGTGAATAGTTCACAGGATAATGTTTACTGTACTGTAGAGCACGGTAATAATGTGGTCGGCCCTGGAAAAAGCATGCATGGGATGACAACTCCCAGCGGCCCCAACCCCCATACATCTTCCAATATACAGGAGGCAATAGCCAATTACCTGCCAGCCAGCATGCAAGCACTACACACCAAAATAGTGGCCTTACAATGCACCAAGGCAAGTTTTAAAGATTTTGGAAACAGTCTATAATCTTTAAATGAACAAGAAGGCAACAAGAGACGAGATAATTGTGGCTGGTGTTTGTATCACCAAAAATTTGGCAGCGATGCCCACAAATGCGTCACATCATGCAATCACCAAAATGTATCCAAGGCCCCTAAATGACACATGAAGCAGTCTGATATTTAGTCACAACACTTCCCCCTTCCCTGCCTTCCCCATCAGTAATCAAAGGGACATACAGTTCCATTCCAACCCACAGAGTGCATCTGGATGCACTACATGAGAAGATTTCCATGGGATTTCGATCGCATGTGTCCCCTGACAGCACAACAGAGAAGGCATTCATGAACATACCAACTGTTACTCCACTGGCTACAGGACCAAATAGACCAGACTTTGGTACTGCCGCAGAGGTAACAGCCACTTCACCACGCAGGTCTCACCATGCTAATTTTCTGCAGAATGCGAAGGAAGTTGACAGGGGCAATAGGTCTCAATTCAGAGGTGCTCATCATCATTCCGAAACTTACAGCGTCAAGTTCACACCAGTGCTGGGTTCCGAGGTTACTACAAAGGATGGAGCACCTACAAGTGACACTAAAAACCAATGCATCTCATTTAAAGCAGGTTTGAGGATCATAGCTCTGAAGAACTAAGATCAGCTGACACTGAGAAGGCAAGGAGTCATTCTTCACAGGCAGACAGACCACTGAAGATTTGTTTCATGCACTTGGAAGGAACAGTTTCAACACATCTGTTTGTGACTGACAGGCAATATGTTTCATCATCAACAGTCCAATGTCAGTGTTGATGGGCTCAGGCCAGACGTAAAGCTTTGTCTTGTGCACATATCAAAGGTACATGAGTGGATCTTCAACTCAGAAAGCCTGTATCGATGATGTTTCATCGAATGATTCGCACTCTGACACTTGTTGATGGCCCAGCAGTTAAATCTGCAGCAATTTGTGGAAGGGTTGCACTTCTGTCATGTTTAAAGATTCTCTTTAGTTGTCATTGGTCTCTTTCTTGTGTGATCTTTTTATGGCTGCAGCGATGTCAGAGATTTGATGTTTTACTGGATTCCTGATATTCACAGTACACTCATGAAAATGGTCATACGGGAAAATCCCCACTTTATTGCTACTTCTGAGATACTGTGTCCCATCACTCGTGTGCTGGCTATAACACCATGTTCAAACTCACTTAAATCTTGATAACCTGCCTTTGTAGCAACAGTAACCAATCTAGCAATTGTGCCAGGCACTTGTTGTCTTATATAGACATTACCGACCACACTACAATATTCTACCTGTTTACATATCTCCGTATTTGAATACACATGCCTACACCAGTTTCATTGGCACTTCAGTGTATATATGTTACTCATGGAAAATTAAAGAAGTCATTTTAAAACTGTGATGTACTTGCTATAATTCAAGGTAAAAAATTACTTTGGTCACAGTTTCTACAGGTCCTTTAATTATGCAAAGTGGTATTCTTCACTGTGATGAGGAATAATAATAATAATAATAATAATGTGCTCACAGACATAAATAGGAAACAAGATGTTAGTAAACTTGAAAGTAAACTGAACACATGTTCTTAGTCACATCTATAGTTCCTCTATTAACTGAACTTTGTATTCCTGGTTTGCAAATTCATGTCAAAACTTGAAAAAAGTCTATTTTTACTACACCATGTCCATAAAATCAACAATAACTGTTGTTCCGCAATGTTAATCAGTATACTAACAAATTTTAGGTAATCAATGGTAGGTAAACAGCAGCTGGTTATTTTAGCCAGCAAAACAATTTATTGCATTGCTGCATTTCTGCTAAATACATAAGACAGTAATTAGCAGCCTTTCTGAGTGTGTAACATACTCTCACACATGATTT
The DNA here is from genome assembly GCF_021461395.2 of Schistocerca americana. NCBI lineage: Eukaryota > Metazoa > Arthropoda > Insecta > Orthoptera > Acrididae > Schistocerca > Schistocerca americana. The sequence continues at coordinate 435,887,240 of NC_060124.1, read as the reverse complement.
GATGAATTACATAAGCCCTCTAAGTTTAATGAAAGTTACTAGTGAATATTATAAAAACCATTTTTCATAACTGTGTCTCAGTAGGACTGTTCACTATCATTGATACCACATAGAAGTTCATATCCAGGCTGAGAGGGCTCCATCCATTGTGAGGACAAGGGGATTCTGCATCTCACAATAGCTCTGTTTCTCTCAGTATTTGGTATGACTGACCTGCTCACACTCTCAAATCTTCTCTAATTAATCCGTCTTTCCTCAGTAAGGAAGTAAGTGAAGCTAACTTTATAACACCCACTGGAGAAATCAGCAAAGCAAATATAGCTTATGTAGATACACACCTACGAACAGTTAGCCTTTCAAAACAACAAATGAAATACAACAAACTTTGGTCAATTATGGCAAAATCCTTAAAGTACAGATGGAAAAGTGGACTTATAACCGTCACTCTAATGTGGATAATAGATTTTAGTTATATATGTTGCTTTAAGAAAGCACATACCATCATATTCCATCATCCATGGTTATTGGGCAGTGATAATATATGATTGTCAACAATGCATGTATGCAGCAATAGACCATTTTCATGTTAGTGTCCCAAATTCAGCTCTCCATGAAGCGTAATCCAACTTCAAAATAACATATGGAGGATACATCTGCAAGCAATGCCCACCTGCAAAGAGATGCTTATAGGTGCTATACAATCATTTTGCTAATGAAAATGGCCTACCAACAGCCTTTCCAAGTTTGCATTCCATTTCTGATCTTCGGAGTGCATCAGGACAAACTGGACAGAAGTCTCTACCATAGGTATACCTTCCAAGTCAGGTGACAATGCTGAAGTGACTACCCCTGCACCAACCACACTGGGCAATGTGGAGGTCACACCAACGACCATAGACGTACAAATGCTTGAGACACCCAAACCAAAAGCTTCACTACCTTAATGAGGAAAAATTCAAGTCATAAAAAACCTGTATCTTCTGAACAACAACCACAAGATTGGCGTCCAGAAAAAAACACTTTTTAAGTGAACATTTTCCTTGGAACTTTTGTGGGTGCTCGGTGATGTAATCACACTGGAGTGAAACAGACACCACATACACTTAAAAGGCACAAATGGAAACAGAAATGCAAGAAAGGCAACCTCATACTTATAAACCCAGCAAGAAAAGCAACAAACCCGATCCGGGATCAGAAGACAAAAATGGTTCAAATGGCTCTGAGCACTATGGGACTTAACATCTGAGGCCATCAGTCCCCTAGACTTAGAACTACTTAAACCTAACTACCCTAAGGACATCACACACATCCATGCCTGAGGCAGGATTCAAGCCTGCGACTGTAGCAGCAACGCGGTTCCGGACTGAAGCGCCTAGAACTGCTCGGCCACAATGGCCGGCGTCATAAGACACACACCACTGACCAGTTCACATGTCTGCATGCCATTAAAATCTAATAGATCAGTTTAGCCCAATGGCATCTCACAAGCTTACAAGCAACATGCTCATGTACCGTGGGTAGACAACAAAGAAGACTTCTTGTGCAGTGATGATGCAAATGTAAATCGTAACTCTTAATCTCAACTGCATAACGTTAAATTAAAAATTCTCAGTTTTCAACAGTATATGTGACCTGCTGGCATTGCCATTATTTTTCTTCATGAGGCTAGATCTCTGAAAGTTACTGATGTTTTAGGCTATGAATCTATTATAAATTCAGGTAATTATGCTGGTACAATGGTACTAAGTAACCAAGGCATTAAATGTGACCTGCAAGTAATTCTACCCACAGAGTCAGGTACTGCAGCCCAGTTACTAACAATATATATGACTCCTAAGGTTCTCAACATGATACAGAGACACATGGCTTTTACCAAGTTAATGTGTCAGGCATATTCATTAATCTGCATATGCCAATTACTTTAGGTGGAGATTTCAACTGCATCATTTCAAGAGTGGATCAGACTCCAAATCATAATTATTGTGAACAATTTCACACAGTTGTAAACATACACACTACTCCCATATCAGGCCTTAGGCTTCTTCTGACCAGTAGATGGCTGCCTAAAAGACAGTAAAAAGAGTGATCTATGATTGTGGGCCATTTGATCAGCATGTTGCAAATCCTTCCCACCATTATCGCCAGTAAAAGAATCCTGATAATGCCAATGATTCTTTTTTCACGCAGCTCCTCATTTGGCCTCACAAGAGTAAGTGGATCCCATTTCAGGGATAGCGTTTTTGGCCAGTAATAAAACCACTTCTAATATAGAGAGTCACTCCCGTTCTGACAACAGCCTTGTCAAAGAGGAGAGAGGAGCAGAGAAAGGTTGTGTACAGCCTCTTGCCCTTGGGGTTGTAACTGCCCCTGAGAGGTGAAAGAATCACCAATAGTCAACAGCATGAAGAAGAAAAAGACAATGGAAATTGTGGTGTCACCGCCAGACACCACACTTGCTAGGTGGTAGCTTTAAATCGGCCGCGGTCCATTAGTACATGTCGGACCCGCGTGTCGCCACTGTGTGATCGCAGACCGAGTGCCACCACAAGGCAGGTCTCGAGAGACTGATGAGCACTCGCCCCAGTTGTACGGACGACGTAGCTAGCGACTACACTGACGAAGCCTCGCTCCTTTGCCGAGCAGATAGTTAGAATAGCCTTCAGCTAAGTCCATGGCTACGACCTAGCAAGGCGCCATTAGTAACATTGCATGTATCTAAAGAGTCTCACTTGGATCGCCACAATCTCTACATGTACCACAAGGATGGATTAAAGTTAAGTATTCCAGGAGCTACGTACTTTTCTTTATAGCATTCATTACGTATCCTGTTTCAGACCTCACGCCATCCAACTTTAGCTTAGCGCGTGCCTTTCGGCTTCCTCTCATTGTGTCTAGGCTGTCTTGTCTAGACACAACATTTTTGGCGACGAGTCAACGGAAAGGGTCTTGTTCTTTCTAATTGCTTACATTTACTTGTGTCATGGCTTCGCCAGATGTCCTGTCCGAATTTTATCGCTTGCAGAATCAGCAGACGCAGGCATTATTGGATGCCCTTGGACAGCTCGTCCAGGGTCAACGTGCACTGCAAAACGATGCGGCAGCCGCCGCTCCACCGCTACCGCAGCCACAACTCGCAGTTGCACCGCCTTTTAGGCCATTTGAACCAGCTCAGGAAACATGGACGGAGTGGTCACGCCAGTTTGGATTTCATCTCGCCGCCTACAGAATTCAAGGTAACGAGCGGCAGCCTCATTTATTGGCGTGTGTAAGGGTGCAAACGTACCGTGTGATAGCGAAATTATTTCCCCGACGCGACGTAGCAACTCTGTCCTACGAAGAAATTTTGTCTGCTTTAGATGCCTATTTCAAGGAAACAGTTAATGTAGTTGCAAAAAGGTATACTTTCTTTCGTACAAACCGTACGGCCGGTCAAACTAATAGGGAGTGGGTTTCAACATTGCAAGGCCTTACAAGGGATTGTGATTTTGAGTGTGAATGTGGACTCCCTTATTCAGATACTATGGTACGTGATGCAATAGCACAGAACGTTTCTGATGTTCGTATACGGGAACAGATTTGGAAACTAGTTAATCCCTCCCTTCAGCAAGTGATAGACATATTGGATAGACAAGACACGCTTGACTTTGCTCAGGGATCATTTGCAACTTCGTCAGCCGTGTGTAACATTAACCGGCCCGCCGGGCGCGCTGCACGGCCCGGTAAACTGCCCTCGCACACGTCCGCGCAGCTGCCGCCACGCTCTCAACCAGGTGTGCCGCGCCAGCATACAAATGCAGTGAAATCATGCCCGCGGTGTGCTACTAGACATTCGCGTGAAAATTGCCTGTCACGCCAAGCTATTTGCTTTTTCTGTAATAAGAAAGGACATGTTCAAAGTGTTTGCCAGAAAAAGCTCAGATCAGACAATTGCAACCATTCCAGGCCTTTTGCTTCGCACCGGAATCGAACCACGAATACTCAGGCTCGTGAACCTTCGCCCATGGACATTCATGTAGTTAATTCCACTTCGTCCAGTGCCTCTGTCTCTAACAGTGACTGTGTTCGTCCCACAAATACTGTGCGTCGACGTCGCAGGAAATTGTGTCAAGTCGCAAGTGCTTCTGTACCAGTGTCAGTTCAAATTGCACAAGACAGTCACTCTTGTCGTTGGCAGGACAATAAACTTTTTGTAGATTTGGACTTAAATGGCAAGGTCATACCATTCCAGCTCGATACCGGAGCTGCAGTTTCATTGCTGAATCACGACACGTACAAACAACTGGGCAAACCTCCGTTGCGTGCCGCAAATGTTCAGCTCACTAGTTATTCAGGACAGCATATCCCTGTGTTAGGACAGTGCACTCTTCTTGCAACATACAAGGGACAAACAAAACTTGTGTCATTTTACGTTCTTCGTTCTTCTACTGCAGTGAACTTGTTTGGTTTAGATTTATTTCAATTGTTTAACATGTCTATAGTAAATCAGGTCCTATCAGTGAATCAGACTGTGCCTTCAGACAGTGTTTCTCGTCTGTGTGAAGAATTTGCAGACATTTTTGCACCGGGCTTAGGTTGCGCTCAGAACTATGAAGCACATTTGGAACTGAAAGTCAACGTGCAACCGAAATTTTTCAGAGCACGCAATGTTCCTCACGCATTGCGTGATGAGGTCGCAAGAACATTACACGATTTAGAATCACAAGGTGTAATTGAACGTGTGCAAGCTTCTCTCTGGGCCTCACCCTTAGTAATTTTGCCAAAACCTTCCGGAAAACTGAGACTTTGTGTGGACTTCAAGGCAACAGTGAATCCACAACTCGTGATTGCAACTTTTCCCTTACCCCGCCCGGAAGATCTTTTTGATAAACTGTGCCCGGGTAAATACTTTTCGAAGTTGGACCTAGCAGATGAGTACTTGCAAATCCCAGTGGACACCGAATCCCTGCGCGTCTTGGTGGTTAACACGCATCTTGGTTTGTACTGATTCAAAAGACTGCCATTCGGGTGTGCATCCGCCCCTGCATTGTTTCAGCAATATTTACAAACTGTTTGTGCGTCGGTCCCTACTGCTGCGAACTATTTGGACGATATTGTGATCTCCGGACAGACAGCAGACGAACATTTAGACCATCTCCGAACATTATTTCAAGTATTGCGACAAAATGGTCTTCGCTTGCGGAAGGACAAATGTGTGTTTTTTGCTCGTGACTTACCATATCTGGGACATGTAATCAATGCCCAAGGCATCCATCCCAGTCCAGAACACCTCCGTGCTATACAAGACTTGCCTTCGCCGCAGAATTTGAAGCAGCTACAGAGTATGTTGGGTAAAATTAACTATTATCATCGCTTTCTGTGCAATGCCTCTTCCATTTCGGCTCCGCTTCATCGCTTACGCCATAAAAGTGTTCCGTTCGTCTGGACGATGGAATGCGAACGCGCCTTTCGCCAGTTGAAAACGGCGTTGGCTCGCAGGGCGCATTCTTCGCTGCCTCAGCCGCGCGATGTATTTGGTTTTGGGGGCCTCTGGTGAGGTGCGTCGGCATCTCAATCAGCTGCGCCTCTGTCGTCGCACGGGTTCTGCCGCTCCCCGTCTGCTTTCAGCGACGGTGCCGTCCGGTCAGCGCCCTGGGGACCCATCTACTGGCTCACCTCATCCCCAGGTGTTACCGACGATGCCTTCCATTTTGCCCCATGGCGACGCGCCGCCGCCGCCTCCGCCGCCGCCGCCTGTCCTCCAGCCGGCGCCGCCCGCAGTGGACGCTTCACTGCAGCCGTCAAGCACCTCCCTAGGTCACGCGCCGCCGGTCGCTTCCCGTGACCAGCTGTCCTCCGCCATGGAACTCTTGCCCGCTCCGGACCACATGACGTCATCGCGCGTCGGATACCCCGACGCAATGGAGGTCGACCCTTCGGCCCCTCCTGTCTCTTTATGGGCGCATACACCGCATGTTGACGTGCACCCTGGACTAGGTTTTCAGGCGTTTCCTAGCTCCCCTCGGACCGAATGGCCGGGTGCGGGTGGCACAGCCTCGCCTGTTGTTAGGCTCCCCACCTCATCGCATACGTCAACATGGGGTCCTCCCCACGGCGGGCGGAAGCCTTATAACACGACCGTTCGCCGATTTGCGGGGGAGGAATGTGGTGTCACCGCCAGACACCACACTTGCTAGCTGGTAGCTTTAAATCGGCCGCGGTCCATTAGTACATGTCGGACCCGCGTGTCGCCACTGTGTGATCGCAGACCGAGCGCCACCACAAGGCAGGTCTCGAGAGACTGACGAGCACTCGCCCCAGTTGTACGGACGACGTAGCTAGCGACTACACGGACGAAGCCTCGCTCCTTTGCCAAGCAGATAGTTAGAATAGCCTTCAGCTAAGTCCATGGCTACAACCTAGCAAGGCGCCATTAGTAACATTGCATGTATCTAAAGAGTCTCACTTGTATCGCCACAATCTCTACATGTACCACAAGGATGGATTAAAGTTAAGTATTCCAGGAGCTACGTACTTTTCTTTATAGCATTCATTACGTATCCTGTTTCAGACCTCACGCCATCCAACTTTAGCTTAGCGTGTGCCTTTCGGCTTCCTCTCGTTGTGTCTAGGCTGTCTTGTCTAGACACAACAGAAATCATTACATTAAGACAAGTAACGTGTGTCCATAGAACATGTGAACTTTAACTAAATAGGTGTCATGATGATCTCTCCATTCACAAAACATTACAGACTAGTCTCCCATTCAGTTCATCAGGAGAGAACTGCGAAGAGGTACGTGACCATGACAAAAAGACTGAATAACCAATGAAAGGGTAACATTCTATGGACTGGAGAGTGAAATTTCAGAAGTCTGAAATTGATAGGAAAGGTAGAAAATCTGAAACGGAAATGTAAGGGTACAGTCTAGATACAGAGTATCAGTGAAGTGAATTGGAAAAAAGACAAGGATTTCTGGTCAGACAAGTATAGCGTCTTAGCTACAACAGCAAAAAATTGTGTAATGGGAGTAGGACATATCATGAAGAGGAATTTAGGGTAGAGTGTGAGTTACTGTGAACAGCTCAGTGATAGAATTATGCTCATCAGAATAAACAACAAACAAATGACAACAAGAATAGTTCAGATATACATATTGATGTCACAAGTAGACGACAAAGAGACAGAGAAAGTATATGAGGACACTAAACAGATAATACAGTGCGAAAAGGGAGAAGGGAACCTAATAATCATTCAGAACTAGAACATTGCAGTATAGGAGAGTTTTCAGAGAATATGAGTTGGGTAGGAAGAATATGAGAGAAGAAAGAATAACTGAGTTCTGCCATAACTTTCAGCTAGTAATAGCAAATATGCTGTTCAAAACTCACAAGAAGAGGAGGTGTGACTGAAAACAGTCTGAAGTCACAGGAAGGTATCAGCTGGATTACATCATGGTGAGGTAGAGATTCTGAAATTAGATAGTGAGCTGCAAGACATATCCAGGAGCACACATAGACGCAGACCACAATTTAATAAAGATGAAAAGTAGGCTGAAATTTAAGAGAATCATCTAGAAGAATCAATGTGGTAAGAAGGTAATTCTGAAGTACTGAGGAATGATGATAATTAAAATCACTAAGTCTGTAGATACTATGATAATGAATACCACAGTAGATGGTTCAGTTAAGAAGGAATGGACATCTCTAAAATGGACAACCATAGAAACTGGACAGGAAAATATAGTTACAAAGATGAGAGAAAGGAAAGAACAGAATAATATAAGATACTTAGGAATGAAAGAAATAGGAAGTGCAGAGAAGCTAAGAAGAAATGATTCCAGGAAAAGTGTGAAGAAATCAAAAAATATAAAATAAATATTTGTGGGAAGGACTGATTCAATATGCAGGAAAGATTAAACAACCTTAAAAGCACAGGCATCAGCGCAGATGGGTGGAAAAAGTATACTGAAAGCCTCTACGTGGTGGAGGAACTATCTGATGATGTGATAGAAGAAGAAATGGGAATCAGTATGGAAGAAATATGAACCTAATATTAGAGTCAATGTTTAAAAGAGCTTTGGAAGATTTGAAATCAAGTAAGGCAGGAGACATAGATGAAATTCCTTTGAAAATTCTAAAATTATTGGCAGGAAGTACAACCAAACGACTACTCAAGTTGGTGTGTAGAATCTATGAGACTGAGGATACAGCATCAGAGTATCAGAAAAATACCATCCACACAATACTGAACATAGGAAGGGCAGATAAATTTGAGAAATTTCACATAACCTGCTTAATAGCTTATGTATCCAACCTGCTTGCAATCATAATTTACAGAAGAATGGAAAAGAAAACTGAGCATCTGTTAAATGGCAATCAGTTTGGATCTAATAAAGATAAATGCACTGGAGAGCCAGTTCTGTTTTGCACTTGATAATGGAAGGGATACTTAAGAAAAATTAAGACACGTTCATTTGCTGACCTAGAAAAAGCATTCAACAACACAAAATGGTGGAAAATGTCCAAATTTTCTGATAAATAGGTGTGAGCTATAGGAAACAATAATATACAATAAGTAAAAAAAGAGGGAACAATAAGAATGGAAAAGCAAAAATGGAATGCTTGGATGAAAAGTATGTAAGACAGGGCTGCAGTCTGTCTCATCTATTGTTCAAAATGTACATCAGAGAAGCAATGACAGAAATAAAAGATAGTGTCAGAAGTGGAATTGAAATTCAGGATGAAAGGATGTCAATGACAAGGTATGGTGATGACATTTCTAAGCTCAGTGAAAATTTAAAAAAATTACAGGCCTAATGAATGGAAAGCGCACACTAGTGAGTACAGAATATGGATTGAGGATAAACCAAAGATAGACAAACATAATTAGGAATATCAGAAATATGATTAGTGAGAAACTTAATATCAAAATTGGAAACCAACAAGTGAAGGGACTTTACTACTTTGGAAGCAAAGTAATGTATGACAGACAAAACAAGGATGACACTAAAAGAAAACTATCACAGGCAAAGAGGACATTCCAGCTCAAAAGAGGTCTACTAGTATCAAACATTGATCTTCATTTGAGGAAAAAAATTATTAGACAGCACATATGGAGCACAGCATTGTATGGTAATGAAACATGGACTGTGTGAAAACCAGAAATAGACAACTGAAGCAGTTCAGATGTGGTGTTATGGAAGGAATCTAAAAATTAGATGGACTGATAACACAAGAAATGAGGAAGTTCTCCCCAAAAATGGTGAGGAAAGGAACAAATAGAAAACACTGACAAGAAGAAGGAATAGGGGGGTGATATGTTAAGATATCAGGAAATAAGTTACACGTTATTTGAGGAAACTGTAGAGGGTAAAAATTATAGAGGAAAAAGGATGAAATATTCGTCTGCTGCTATAGCTGTGGACATTATTATTCTATTCAAACTGTGATGCATTGTTTATGATGAATTTCAATAATGAATATGTGTAATGTGAAGCTGAGGTTAGAATTCCAAAAATCTTGAAGACGTGGCTAAGGAATGGCAGGGGGATGTACACTATATATTATTCATATTGCTCATGTTCGTACAAAGTTCAAAAAAATTGAAAGCCGTATTTTACATCCCACTGTTAGTTATTAATTGCATCATTGGATTATAGAAGGGCAAATCCTTGTAATAGTCTCTGGAACAATCTTCGTAATAAAGTGGGTGTCAGTTCTAATGATACATGCATAATAACTTTCTTATGAAATTTGTTATCAACAATCCACCTAGGTTTTAGAGTAACCAAGACATTCACAAGTACAACACTAGAAGGAAACATGATGTACATTACCCTTTAATGAATCAAACTTTGGTACAGAAAGAGGTGAAATATGCAGCTGTAGAGCTCTTTGAGAATCTACCCATTGGAAACAGAAATAAAATGCCCAACATGTAGCAGAAATTTTTGTAAAAGTAGATTAAAGAACTTTCTCCTTAACAGAAAGGAATTCTTCAGTAGAGATAATTAGACAGTTAAAAAAATAGTTGTAAATGTCCAGTATATGGTCAGATAAATATGATTTTACGTTTTTTATTTATTCATATACAAGTGTTCTATGTTTATTCTGTTGACACACTCCACATCATAATGTTTATCATAAATTTGGTCTATAGAACAAGTAACTAACTAACTAAGTACCTGTGTACTCATATCTATCATATGCAATCAGTGTCAGATAAATAGCAGTTGGACATTAAGGCTGGAAAAACAGCAAAAGCAGTAGCTTTTTCAAAGTTGTGGCTCTCCTGTTAATTGGATAATGTGTCCATTTTAATCAGATAAGATAATTACCAATTGTTAATAACATAAGTAGGCTAGTACTATGATTAAATGTTAATTATGATTCAGTAAGATGCTTAACAAATCAAAAATATTATGAAAATGATAGATTGCTGCTAACCACAAAGATGACATGTTGAGTGGCAGACAGACACAATGAAAAGACAGTTATACACTTAGCTTTCAGCAAAAGCCTTCTTCAGAAGAGAAAAGAAAACACACACACATTCACTCAAGCAAGCACACCTCACGTATATGACCCCTCTCCTCTGTGGCCAGAAAACAGCACCTTTGAGTATGGTGGGGAAGGGGGATGAGGAAGCACACAGCAGGGTACAGGTGGGGCAAGAGGAGACAGCACTGCCTGACAGAGTGTATAGGGACTAGATGGTGGCCAGACAAGGTTGCCTGGTGCAGTGTCAGGACACTGTAGGAGAGGAGAGAGGGAGCCGGAAAGGAGAGCAGCAGAGAGAGGAAAAGACAAGTGGTGTTGGCAGAGAGTGGAGGGCAATAAGGATGTGGGACATGAATTGCAAAAAGGTGATAGGACACAGGGGGTGGAAACTGTTGGGAGAGTATGGGGACAGAATGTTACCTTAGGATCAGGCCAGGATGATTTCTAGAGCAGAGAATATGTTATAAGAATAACTCACATTGGCACAGTGGACGGGAGGATCCAGATGGCTGGGGTTGTGCAGGAGCCACTGAAATCAAGCATGTTATGTTCAGTTACATTTGCATGTGTCCACAGTTTGGCAGTGGCCATTCATCCTGGTAGACAGCTGGTTGGTAGTCATGCCAATTAAAGGCTGAGCAATGATTGTAGTGGAGCTGGTATATGATGTGGCTGCTTTTGCAGGTGGCTCAGCCTCTGATGTGGTAGGATAAATCTGTGATAGGACTGGAATAGAAAGTGCTGAGTGGATGGATTGACTAGGTCTTGCACCTGGGTCTGCTCCAGAGTATGATCCCTATGGCAAGAGGTTGAGATTAGGAGTGGCGAAGGGATGGACCATGATGTTGTGGAGGTTGGGTTGGTGATGGAACACCACTTTAGGAGGGGCAGGAAGTATCTTGGGTATGATGTCCTGGTTGTTCCAGTCTTGGGTGGTACTGAGTTGGGGTGATAGGAGGATTGGGAGGGGTGAGGTATGCCATGGGAAATCTGTTTGCAGACTAGTTCTGGAGGATAGTACCTGTCTGTGAAGGTCTTTGTAAGACCTTCAGCACATTGAGCAAGGGAGTTGTTGTCACTGCAGGTAGGCTGTCCGTGTTGCGAGCCTGTATTGGAACTTTTAGTGCCTGGCAGGGCTAACGTGGACAGAGGTGTGAATGAAACCATAAGAGAGAAGGTCAACATCCAGAAATCTGTCACACTGGACTGGGGAATACCAGGTGAAGCAGATGGAAGAGAAGGTGTTAAGGTTGTAAAGGAATGAGGGTAGGGTGACTTGGCATCAATGAACCTGAACTAGACCAGGGGTTTGCGGTTTTGTGAGGCTAGGAATGTTTCCTCTAGATTGTCCATAAACAGGTTGGCATAGGAGGGCACCATGCGTGTGCCCATAGCTGCCCCATAGAATTGTTTGTATACCTTCCCTTCAAAGGAGAAGTAGTTGTGTGTTAGACTAAAGTTAGTAAGATGTATGAGGAATGAGGTAGTGGTTTTGGAGTCTGAAGGTCATATGGAGAGTTCAATAGTAGCAAGGCTATGGGCATGATGGATGTTAGTGTATAGGGAAGTGGTGTGAAGAGTGATGAGTAGGGATCAAGAAGATAAAGGCGTAGGAACGATGGAGAGTTGGTACTTTTGATGTGGGAGGCTAGATTTTGGGTGATTGGTTGGAAGTGTTGGTCAATGAGGGTCCAAATTCTTTCTGTGGGGGCACAATAGCCATTTACAATGAGGTATGTATGGTTGTTGGGTTCGTTAATTTTTGGAAGCATGTAGAAGGTGGGTGTGCAGGGTGTCAGTGGGATGAGGAGACAAATGGATCCTGGGGAGAGGTTCTAGGAAGGACCTAATGTTTTAAGTTGGAATTGAAGGTTATGTTAGACTTCTGGGATGGGGTTGCTCTTGCAGAGTTTGTAGGCAGAGGAGTCAGACAAATGGCAGAAGCCTTCCAACAGGCAGTCACTGCAATTCATAATGACAGTGGTGAAATCTTTCTCTGCAGGTGCGATCGCTAGGTCAGGATCCATTTTGAAGCTGTGTATGGATGTCCTTTCTTCTGCTGATAGGTGAAGTTCTTAGGAAGGGAGGGTTGTGAGGCTAAGTTGAATATAAAGAAGTTTTGGAAGGTGATCAGGGAGTGGTCACAGGCGGAGATCACAGCTAGATGAACTCAGAGAGGCACAACACTTTCTCTGCTCACAACATCACCCTAACCTCAACCTAAGGTAACCTACTAACCTCCACAATCTCCACTCATCAATTTCTTCCCCTTCTGACCTATCACCTCCATCCAATTCACATTGCCCACCCTCATTGTGCTCTGCTCTCTGCCTGCTCCACTGGTCTTATTTCATCTCTGCTGCTCTCCTTTTCTACTCCCCCACCTCCTCTACCCCCAGCAGCCTCACAATGTCGCACCAGGCAGCCTTGTCTGCCCACCATCTGCTCCCTGCATGATCCATCAGGCGGTGCTGACTCCTCTCCTCCCACCTGTACTGTGCTATCCCTCCCCCTCCCTTGCCCCACTCAAGAATGCTGCTTCTGCTCAACATTACACCACTGCATTATGGCCACAGTGGCAGGAGAGAGCAGTAATGTATGTGTTAGGTGTGTCTGCATATGTGTTTGTGTTTTCTTTTCTTCTCTGAAGAAGGCATTGGCTGAAAGCTAAATGTGTAGCTGTCTTTTTGTTAAACCTATCTGCAACTCAATGTGTCGTCTTTGTGGTGAGTACCAATCTAGCCTTTTCATACAGGTAATACTGTTGATAATCCAACCTGGACTTTCCATTGTTTGATAGTGTCTACCAGGTGATGCTCTCAGCTACAATATTACTTTTACTTGGTCCACAGCCCAGGATATTTCCTGTCTTTCTGGCATTTATAGAACAAGGAATGAATGAAAAATGTAACACCCACCTATCAGCAAATCTCTTTGCACACATCGGGCATTGAAATGGCCGTTCCCCAGTGTGAAGTCTCAGGTGACCTTTCAAAACCCATGGTCGGTCAAATTTCTTCTCACAGTATGGGCATCCATGCAGAGGAATACGTTTTGTCATTGGTTCGGGATTGGATTTTGTTTGCTGAGACACTGATCGATCAAAACTTGGTGCAGAAACATAGTATGAGTTGGTCTGCAATGACTTTCCATGAACATAATTTTGTTTATTTCTACTGATCTCATTCTTCTGAGTATTTTCGACTGCATTTGCTACTGTTACTGGCAATGTCCGAAAATTAGTTATCTGTGATGAGTGCATATCAGGCTGCATGGCTAGTTTGTAACTAGGAGACAAAAACTGACTTTGAAAGTTCTGTGCCATATTTACAATTACCTGACATTTATCCCCAATATTACTCTGTACAGCTGATGATGTGCCAACAACATAAGCTGGTTGCAAAAATTTGAGAGTTCCTCCAGCAGGCATCCGTACAGTATTTCCATCCTGCTTTTTCAGTGATACCTGCTCAGTATTTGATATTTCTTCAGTTTTACATTTCTGATTACCTATGCTCTGCTTAATGACAGACCAATACTCAGCTTTTAGATTATATTTTTGATCAACAGGTTTTAGTCGTCTATCTGTGTGCAATTTTTTTGTGATAAATAAGTTTCTTGTATGTGACTTCTTTACATGTGAAGAAGTCATCTTTCTTTTCAGTTTAAGTTCATTTCGAAGATCATACTTTGTGCGCTCAGATCGGGAAGCATTGCCATTATCTGGAGACACTTTGGTTGCATCTGTTTTACAAATTACTTTTTGAAAACTGTAATTTCTGTCACCCCCATTCTTTTGATTATAATTTCCTGTTTCCTCTTCAGAGGTAATATCTTCATCTAAGCTAAGTGGAGGTGAATCAGAGCAATCTTTATCACATTTGTTACTAAAATGACCAAGGTGGTATCTTGTCACAAATGGCAGTTTCGACCAGTCAGGAGCCTCATCAGTTTTCCTTGTGGTATTCTGGTGGTTCTTTGACTTTCTCCCATTCTGTCCATTACCAGATGATGATTTACTGTTTTGTGAGTCATATGTAGAATCTGTTAAAAGAATGTATGCATTAGAACATGTGCAAAACTGTTAATGAACAATTTTTAATGACTTAGCTGAAAAACAAAACTACAAACAAATAAAAGTACTGGGAAATTTCTGTACACACAGAAACTGAGATGACAGTACAAAGAAGAAATAGAGATAGCTCTGAAGCCTTCATAATCAAAGAAACAAAATTACCACAAATAAAGAACTACTGACTTGCTAATTACACAGTATACTAATTAATGATATGGAAAACACTAGCAGTACATCATCTCGTATAGGGGAGACCGGGGCACGTTGGCCATATTTTTAAAAAAATTATATTAATTTTTTTTTACATATTTAAATTTATGAAATTATTGCAAAATATTTAGAGCAGTCTTACTGAATCTGGAGTTTAAAAGTTTAAAAAGAATTAATTACTGGACATAGGTCAAGTGGGTCAATCTGCCCCTACCTCAGGGTAAGTTGGCCCAGAGACTGGGGCACGAATATTTTGATAAGTTAAACTAGTATAACTTTAGGATATCAAAATAAAACGAATAGTTATCAAGAAACATACTTTAACGTACATCAAATCAAGTTGAATATTGAGTTAAATGCTTAACATTTTATTATGACAACTGGAAACCTTAAAATTATTAGAAATTATAGTGTCTTAATACAAACCAATCAACTTTAATCACTGTCCACATCCAAAGGATCAGCACAGTTATAACACTCATAAAATAGGCCACGGATTTCATTTTTCACGCATGTCTGATGAGCCCAACACTACCAGTTTGTGCACTGAATCCATTTTGCTCCAGGTTGACTGTTTGAAAAAGGCTTGAGGCACCTTAGGCACAGTGAATCTTCATCTTCTTCATCATCATCAACATCATCTTCATCATCGTCATCTTCCATTGGCTTCTTCTTGCGTTTTAGGCCTACTGCAGCTGATTTAGTTAATTTCATTCTACCATTGCTCCTACTTTCTTTTTGAAAAAGTGCTTTTTTAGCCTGTGATTTAAGTTTTCTTTCCAATTATTTCGCCTTCTTTTCTTTTGCACCTTTTTGTTCTTCCTCAAAGGCTTTTTTTACTGGAGTGTCTGTCACTGTGGCAGAAACTCTTTTCCTTTTCCCTGCCCCCATACTTTTTCTGGGCTCTGCTTTTCAAAAGGTCTGACCTCTTCTGGAGTTGGAAACGGTCTTACGTTTATCTCAGCTCGAGTTGATGGACTGTTTTCAGTGTTTGGGTCTGGCCTATCCGAAGTGTAGGAAGGCATAAAATCACTGTCAGTAAAAATATTTTGTTATAGGAATTGATCCCAGTTACCTTGAATCCACTGGTTATGTTATTGGGAGTTGCAGCATTTGGAAGTGCTATTCGCACTACAGACGGGATGTCATAAATAGTCATAGGCTGTTTATTATTGGTAACCCATGCATCACATGCTGAGTTCACGAACTTTTTAAAAGGCCCGTAAACACTTCTGTCTAAAGGCTGCAGCTTGTTGCTACAATGCGCTGGTAAAGATAGAAAGGTAATTCCATTATCTTTACAATAATCAAGAACTTTAGAGTCGAGAGGTGAACTGTGATTATCAATCAAAACCAAGCAAGGGTGTTATTTTGAGCAGCGAGCATGTAGAACAAAATGTTTCTTATATTTTGCAAAGTTTGTCTCCGTCATCCATCCCGGAGGATGAGTTGCTCCATCACACCCAATCGGGCCGTCAAGGATGAAATGAGGCTTGAAGTTGACCCTCGGGAAGATGAAGAATGGAGGCACACTATTACCCAACACACTAACTGCAAAAGCGATCGTAGCAAGTGACCCTCTCTCAGCCGATGCCACTCGCCCTATTGGGCAAAAACCTCTTCGAGGAACTACATGATCAGAACGCTGGATGGTAGTTACTCCAGTTTCGTCAATGTTCCAGAGGCTCGCAGGGGTCACTTTTAATCTTTTTAAAACTATGTGGAGATTATTAAAAAACAGTTCTAGATTATGCTTGTTGAAACTGGTGCACTGGGCTAAACTATTTGCTTGAGGAGTCCGAATGGAGAGTTGAGGGTGCCTCTTCAAGAATCCTGTGAACCAATCACTTCCCGCCATTTCAGTCTCGGTCCATGTTTGGGGTATTTTATTGTTGCATGCAGTAGCATATCTATATGTCGTCTCTGGGCCAACCTGCCCCATCGCCATGTTTACTATAAATTCTACTCGTCACAAAACCCACTGAAGCAATTTAGATTGTATGCCATATAGAAATAATCCTTAAACTACGACGTTTAATTATACTACTCACCTCTTTCACCTAAAGTAAGCAAACTTTACATAACACACATTTAACCGACAAGTAGAATTTTACTCACACACATACAAAAACAGTTAATCAACACAACTTATCCAAAACTGCTCCGCCGGCCATATTGTTCCTGTAGAGGGAGTGGGACAGTGCTACCAACCTGCTGATTGATTCCCAGCATGATCTAGCGTCTATTGTATGAACTAGCTCGACTGGGCCATCCTGCCCCTATGGCCAACGTGCCCCGGTCTCCCCTACACTGTGAAATGTTTAACAATACTGGGAATCCTGGCTGGAGCAATATGTAAAACAGGGGAAAGGCAACCACTAACCTATAGCGGATTGATACTTGGAGCATGTGACATATAACAGAAAACAGCATCCACATTAACTTTTGAGTACTAGCACTAGCTCTTTTTCTAGCAATAGTACACACATTCACACACACAACCAATGGACAGCGCAAGCAGTTGTGCTGGAAAGCTAGTGCCAATGCTAATCTCTGATATGTTTAATGTGATCCACACATCGATCTGCAATAGGTGAGTGATTACCTTTCCCTTATTTTACAGACTATAAGATCTATTTTTCATATTTGTTTGACATTTTGACATCAGTAATTTATGTAAAGGATCTTGTAAGTTACAAAATTAAATGTAAAGTAACAGTAATATTACAAAAAAGTAGACAAAAAAGACAATGTATAACTGCATTCAGGGTGAGATAAATGGCACATTGCTCAATTACTGAAACTGTGGCAAATATTATTTTTAATTTTGTAAGGTCTTTGTGTTCCAAATAGTTATCACAGGGTAGATGTTTGCATCATAATATTTATGTTCATATTTGCAAACATTTATGTCTGTTTCTGGTGTGGTGGAGATTCAGATCTCTGGAGTTGGTTCTAGAATTTTTCCTGTAGGATTACCATACTGCTTGTTTCACCACTACAACAATGTAATAATAATATGTGACTCAGTGGCCTAGTGAAAGTTTTGCAATTGGATGTCACTTCAGTGGCTAAATATCCCTGACCTACACAGTAATCTGATAACGATTTGTTAATGTGAAAAACCCCAAGCTGCCTCAGGATTTGGAGTTCATATCAAACTGCAGGTCCCACCCTGTTGCTGGGTAATTCATTTCACAGGTTACAGGAAGGCGAAGGCAAATTATGTCAACAGAATAGTGTCAAGTTTTTTCATATGCTATGCTACTGCAATGTTCACTGATATGTGTATATATTTTCAGATTAGAGTCCGCCTCCAGTAGCTGAGTGGTCAGCGCGACGGACTTTCAATCCTAAGGGCCCGGGTTCGATTCCCAGCTGGGTCGGAGATTTTCTCCACTCTGGGACTGGGTGTTGTGTTGTCCTGATCATCATCATTTCATCCCCATCAACGCGCAAGTCGCCGAAGTGGCATCAAATCGAAAGACTTGCACCAGGCGAACAGTCTACCTGACAGGAGGCCCTAGCCACATGACATCATCATCATCATCATCAGATTAGAATTTGTAGATTTCTTATGGCTGTGGATTTCTGCATTTGAAATGTCCTATATTATGATTGTGACAGAACGGATCTATCAGACTTTGTCACTGTAGCCATCTTGAACATGTTGGAATTGAAATGCTTCAACATGTATGGAACTTTCATCAATTCACATGGAAGAGTTCCCTCTGTTACTATCCTCATATATTGTCCCATAAACACAAAAACTTTTTCAACTCAAAATTGTTCGTCCGATTCTTGAGTATTGCTCATCAGTATGGGACCCTTACCAGGTTGGATTAATAGAAGAGATAGACATGATCCAGCGAAAAGCAGCGCGATTCGTCATGGGGACATTTAGTCAGCGCGAGAGCGTTACGGAGATGCTGAACAAGCTCCAGTGGCGGACACTTCAAGAAAGGCGTTACGCAATACGGAGAGGTTTATTATCGAAATTACGAGAGAGCACATTCCGGGAAGAGATGGGCAACATATTACTACCGCCCACATCTATCTCGCGTAATGATCACAACGAAAAGATCCGAGAAATTAGAGCAAATACGGAGACTTACAAGCAGTCGTTCTTCCCACGCACAATTCGTGAATGGAACAGGGAAGGGGGGATCAGATAGTGGTACAATAAGTACCCTCCGCCACACACCGTAAGGTGGCTCGCGGAGTATAGATGTAGATGTAGATGTAGATTGTAGTGCTTCGAGAATTTCCACGTAAATTCTAGAACCACTCGTCATTCTACCATCTCGAACACACGATAGTTTAAATATAAGTGGGAGAGTGGAAGCGTATCAACTGTGCCTCCTGTTTCTGTGGACCGGTTGGAAGTTTGTTATGAGAAGACTGTAAGAGTGGTCCACTGACGATGACAAGTGTTTGCCACTAGTGCCACAGACGCTGTGCGAAAGAACACGGAGTAATTATAGGCTATTCTTTGCTGTGTTAGTGAATGAGATTATTGTAAAAAGGCAAATGAACAACTGATTATAGATTTTCATCTTACTTCATGTCTTAGTCCTGTAAGAGGCAAGATGTATGTGATGTTCATAAATCATTTGGTTGTTAGACCAATGTTATTATAAATATGTTTAATAGTATCTAATGTTTGATGACTAAGTTGACTTGCAGAAGTTGTTGTCTGTGAAAGTTGAAAATGTATTATGATTGAACTGAAAGTATTCTATGAGTACCCAATTACTTCAATAATAGAGAAAGACTCTAATTAATTCCTATAACCAGTGAAAATTGTCAGAGAAGAAGCTTTTTGGAGATTGACACAGCTGAATATCCAGAGAAGAGGATCGGAAAATATCCAGAGAAGAGGATCGGCTAGTCACATCATGTAAGTCAACTGACGAGAGTGAGGTGTGAATTGTGAATGCAATCCAGTTTCACAGTGCATCTCATATTGTCAAAACTATTAGAATATGGCAACCGTGACAGGACTCGAAGAAAACGGAAATTTTATGACAGAAATGGGACAAAGATATTTTGAGTTGCCATAGCAACCTGGCATGTCAAGATAAGAGAACTGTTTCGAGTAATTGGATTGAGTCCAAGGAACCAAATGGAAGAAAGCTGTGAATGCAACACTGTAAAAGACTTAAGAAAGTAATAACATCAAACGAATGGATAGTAGACCTCAACATTTTAGACTGAGAAGAGTTACGCCAAGAATACTTCGACTAAGAAGATTCAGTGTGGAGAGTACACAGCTCTCACGCACCGCTCACTGACGCCCACGCAGTACCAGCAAGTGACACCAAAGGCACCAGTTGCTGCTCACCAGTGCTGACTCTAAACATCCACTCACCAACACCGACACTGAAATCAACGTTCAACGCCACTGGCGCCACTGCTGTTCACCGGTGCTGAATACACATCTGCTCGCCAACACAGCTAGAACCCTACACCGGGTGAGCGTAAAACAATAATTGTTTGAGTATAAAGTTAAAGGAACTGTTGAAATAGACTGTAATATTGTAGTCATTATAAGTTGAGTAGGATTCTTTTTAATGCTCACGAGGTCTAAAATGTGTAAAGTTATGGATCAAGAACAGCAACTAGCTTCAGAACCAACCACGGCTCTTAAAGTGAGTAGGAAGATGTCAGACTGAACTGAGTTAGCAAATTTAATTAAAGCCCAAAGTGCAGCTTTAAGAAAAGAGATAGGGTCAGTACATTCTAGATTAGATTAGTAAATACTCAGCTGAATGCTAAGTTGGATGAACAGAAGGAAAATCAGCAACTTTAAGTGAAAAGCTCAATGTACAGAGTGCTAATTTAAGTAGAGAAATAGACACAGTGAATACCCAATTAAATATTAAATCAGACACTCAGAGTGCACTGCTGACAGCAGAAATGGCAGGTAACAACACCACAGGGTTATGCCCCCTACCATAGCTGCCAGAGGTGCGACACACCCTCAAAAAGGAAAGATCCATCTTACAAAAAGAAGTTCTTGTCTCTCATCCAGTCCATAATGCACCATTAGCACTAGTGGTAGATGCTAGTCACCATGAAATGCAGAAATTGATGTAAGTTGAAGAAACAAATGGTCTTGGCTGCAGGGTTGTACTTATTATTTATTTATCAATGACATGGTTCACCTGATTTAGGCAATATGTTTCCAAGGGTTTGGAACTTTTAGATTTTTTCCCTCCGAGAAAATGATGGGGCGCAGATGAACTGGAGTGCATTTTACTAAGATCCGCTGACCACGTATGAAGCTGTGCAGTACTTCCACTCTTATGCAAAAGACAGGCTATTTGTAGTGTATTTTCACTTTTAAGAAACTCAAGGAAGGTTGTTCTCCATGACAATTTCATTCATTGGTCAATTTACCACAGTGCGAACAACATACAAACATTTACAGAAGTATTTATAAAGCAATTTAACTTCTTTCCAGGTCAAACACATACAGTCAATAGGTGCCAAAGACCTTATTAGGTGTTATGTCTCTTGCCCCTCACCTAGACCATTACATAAGGCACTATTTGACAGTGTTCATAACCTCACCTACCCCAGTGCACAACCCCCTTTAAGCTAATGACAGAGAAATCTGTGAGGCTCAGAATTAAAAAAGACTATTGCCATTGGTCAAGTATGTGTGTAGCATGTCAACAGTGCAAAGTTAGCAGATATACAGGGTGGTACACGAAGATATACAAATATTTTAATATGATATTCTACAAGTAAAACTAAAGAAAGAAGTTCATATAAATATAGGTCTGCAAATGTTTAATTACGGAGTTATGGCTAACAAAAAATGTTGCCTGAATTTTTATTTTTTTTTATTTATTATTATTTTTTTTTTAATCTAATAAAACATGTCACAGACATGTATCTGCAGTAGTTTTCCAGAGCATCCAGAGAAGCAAAGACATAATTTCCCAAAATTTTTAATTTATTAACTACTTGGCCCAATTTGTTTCTTAAATTTCAGACAATTGCACAAAGTTTTCAACAGAAGTTGCAGAGAATTTAATTTTGGAAAAATTAACTGAATCTGTATGAATGTATCAGATAATCTGCTATTATTAATACCATAGCACACATGAATTCATGTTAAATGGAAAAAAAACTCAGTGTTAAGGAAGTTGTACAGTGTACATACAGAATGAGATTTTCACTCTGCAGTAGTGTGTGCACTGATATGAAAGTTCCTGGCAGATTAAAACTGTGTGCTGGACCGAGACTCGAACGCGGGACCTTTGCCTTTCACAGGCAGGTGCTCTACCATCTGAGCTACCCAAGCATGACTCACACCCCATCCACCCAGCTTTACTTTTACCAGTACTTCATCTCCTACCTTCCAAACTTCACAGAAGCTCTCCCCCAGGCTGTGGCTAAGCCATGTCTCCGCAATATCCGTTCTTTCAGGAGTGCTAGTCCTGCAAGGTTTGCAGAGCTTCTATAAAGTTTGGAAGGTAGGAGATGAGGTACTTGCAGAAGTAAAGCTGTGAGGACGGGGCGTGAGTCGTGCTTGGGTAGTTTAAATGATATAGCACTTGCCCGCGAAACACAAAGGTCCCAAGTCCGAGTCTCAGTCCAGCACACAGTTTTAATCTGCCAGGAAGTTTCAGTGTACATACAAAATTTCACAATACATTCGCAATAAATGTTCAAAAATGTCTCCAAGTTTGATGTTTTTAGCTGCACGTGTATGAGCAGATTTTGTTGCTCATTTCAGTTTCACAAGGTTGTTCTTAATTTCGTCTTTCACATTTATAATGCAAGCAAGTAATGCAGATACACATCTCGGACATATTTTATTAGATTCACAGACCAATAACAACAAAATAAATGGAAATTGTGCTTTACTTTAACCTCATACAGTTTTGCGATGGCATCACATTAGCGAAGTTGCTAAATTTCAGGCAAAATCTTTTATTAGCCATAACTCCATAACTAAACATTTCCAGATCTATGTTTATATGAACTTTTTTTTAGTTTTACTTGTAAAATAACATATTAAAACATTTGCATATCTTCGTGTATCACCCTGTATACATAAGCCATTCACAGAACTTCGAAAAACAACAGGCTGTTATTGGCCTGCTTCCATCATCATACGTGTATCAATATATATTTATGATAACTGTTAGATATACACACTGGGCAGAGGTTATGTCAGTCAGTGAGATCTAAGTGGAAACAAAAGCAAGAATTTTTTAGCACCTTGGATTTCCCATTTCAGCTGTCCAGCTAATGTCACTGTGGATCAAGAAAAGCAATTTGTGTCGATGCCATTCCTTGAATCCTTCAAGTTGTGTGGGTTCCAACAGCACCACTTGTGGGTTGGTAGAGCACTGGCATAGGATCTTAAAAGCCGCACTTATGTGCCAGGCATAAAGTCTCTACATAGATCATTTCTACTGTCAATGTTCCAATGTCTGGTTTGAAAGCTATAAGCTATGGGGAAGCCCAGTATGGCCTTCAGTAGCATGATGGTCAAGCTGTTCTCATGTATAATGATTAAAGGTGTATATATTGTTCTTTGGTCTACTGGGCTAACTTTGCCAACGTTGTGTTTTCTTTTTGTTCTTTTTGAGAGTACTCTGTTTAGTTATCATTGTAAAGTTGTATACTCATAATAATAAGACTAAAATAGTTTACTCAGTTATGTGTGTATTACGGAATTATTACTGCACATATTATAATAGAATCCTATAATGTTGTTTCAGTGAGTAAAAAATTGAGTCAAATTTACAAAAAACTAAGATAGTAGGAGACCACTTATCAGTATGAGGCTGCACTCGTTCTGTCCTGGATGCACACACTGATTCATTAGAAAGGGTGTCATAAAGTCATTGTATCCTCTCCTGACAAAATCTGTCCACAATTGTTTTAACTGGTCATTGATATCCATGTTACAGGCACTGGGATAGAACTGATGTCAGAGCTAGGACCACAAATGTTCTATTGGGGACAGATACGAGGATTTTGTTGGCCATGAGAGTACCTCAACATCATGCAGACAGATTATAGAGACATGTGCCTTGTGTGGACAAGCACTGTCCAGTTGAATAATGGCACCATGACACTATCACATGAGATGTAACACATTAGGTTGCAGGATATCCATGATGTTACAGCTGTGCTGTCAAAATTCCCTTAATCAGTACTAATCATGACCTGAAGTAATATTTGATGGCTCCCTACACGAGGCACGGAGTCTGTCTAAAACATTGGAAGAATGAGATCTCTCCCCAAGTCAACACCACACTCACCACCAACTGTCATCCCGGGCAGTACAGAGCCTCGATACAATCCTGAAAACAGTGGACACCATTCATCAACAGTCCACACTACCTGGTCATGACACCACTCCAAATGCAGCTGTTGGTGTACTGGTGTTAATGGGAGCCTGTACATGGGATGGTAATTATCATTCCGACTGCTACTAGTCTCAAACCAATAGTACATACAACACAAAAGTTGCATTGACTCCATTATCATTTCTCCAACAGTAGATATGGATGTGATGGGGTTATGATGTGTTTGGAGCACAATATTGTAATTCTCCCTTGTGATGGCCAGACTTTGTCAACTTTGCACAATTTCACCAAATGGACAAACGGCAACCCATAATGAGATACTTTACAAACTCTGCCATGTGCTGATAACACTGCCTCACGCAAATATATGGCATTTCTGTGTTCTTCACAGTGATCACTCGACATCTGGCACTGTTCACACAACTTATATATATATATATATGCTACCAGGCCTGGTAACAACTCTAAATGCAAACAATACTAATGCACTTTGATGGCTGTTCTACATGTCACGGAGAACAGCATCTCTAATCATTTACAACGATGGTGTGTTCAGGTACAAAGTTGACATCTGACATTTGTCAGGTAGTATACATATTAGCTTCATTTCTTTTTTAAAATCCATAACGATTCAGGTGGAGTTACATTTTGTGTACCTATTAGCATCTGAGTTCTGTATGCTATCATACTTCCATCTTCCAAACTTACGCAAACTCGGACACTTTCTAATTGTCTACAATTCCATAATTCAATATGATTAATAGGCTGCTACAACTCAACATAGGTTTCTCTCTCCAACAACTTAGGAGTAAGCTCTTTTTTTATAATTTTTTCATAGAATTTTACTGTTGTAGTGGTCTTCAGTTCAAAGACTTGGATTAACACAGCTCTCCACATGAGTCTATCCTGTGCAAGCTTCCTCACTTTGCAAAAATATTGCAACCTATTCTCCATTTGAACAAGCTTATGTAAACAAGCCTTGGTCTCCCTATATAATTTTTATGCTCAACACTTAACTCCACTACCAAACTGACAATTAATTGATGCCTCAACATATGTCCTTTCAACAAATCCCTTCTTTTAGTCAGATTGTAAAATAAATTTTTCTTGCCCTGAATTTGAGTGTTACATCCTCTTACTTGTTTGATTTAATGATCTAAACTTCACAATTATTTTGTAGCACTACAAAAAGCAACTATTCTCTTTTTGTATCAGCTGTTTATTGATAATAGAGTTCCCAGAAAATTACCTTCAGAAAAGACTTCTAACATTTAATTTTATATTTGGTGTTAACAAATTTCTCTTCTTGATAAACAATTTTCTTGGCATGGCCAATCTACATTTTATATTCTCTTTACATTGGCCATTATCAGTTATTTTGATGTTCAAATATCAAAACTACAACTTTTAGTGTCTATTTCCTAATCTAATACGTTCTGCAGAAACTGATTTAATTTCACTATGTTCCATTACTCTTGTTTTGCTTTTGTTGATGTTCATCTTATAACCTCATTTCAAGATACTGTCCATTCCATTCAACTGCTCTTTCAAGTCCTTGGCCATCACTGACAGAATTACAGAGTCATCAGCAAACCTTCTTTTCCCTGAACTTTAATTCCTTTTCCAAATGTTTCTTTGGTTTCCTTTACTGCTTGCACAATGCACAGATTGAATAACTTCACGAATATGCTATGACCCTGTCTCACTCCCTTCTCAAACACTGCTTTCCTTTCAGGGCCTTTAACTATTATAACTACAGTCTGGTTCCTGTACAAGTTATATACAATCTTTCCGCTCCCTGGGTTTTTCCCCTGCTACTTTCAGAATATAAAAGAATGTTTTCCCATCAACACTGTCAAAAAGCTTCTTTAAATTTACAATTGCTGTAAATGTAGGTTTGCCTTTCTTTAACCTATTCCTCTAAGACAAGTCTTACAGTCAGTATAGCCTTGAGTGTTATTACATTTCTCCAGAACCTAAACTAATCTCCTCCCAGGTCAGAGTCTACCAGTTTCCCCATTCCTCTGTAAGTAATTCACATTGGTGCACACTACTGTAATATTCCCTTGTGGTACTCAGACTTGACTGACTTTGCACAATTTCACAAGACAGCCAAATGGCGGCCCATAATGAGATCCCTTTCAAACTCTGTCAGGTGCTGATAACACTGGCTCACACAAGTATATGGTATTTCTGGGTCCTTCACAGTGATACTCAACATCTGATAATTTGTAAAGGAACCAGGCTGGAGTTATAAGAGCTGAAGGCCCTGATTTTGACATCTGAACATCAAAATAACTGATAATGGCCAATGTAGAGACAGTATTAGATGTAGACTGGCAGTGGAAAGAGAAATGTTTATGAAGAAGAGAAATTTGTTAACACCAAATATAAGTTTGAGTGTTAGGAAGTCTTTTCTGAAGGTAATTTTATGGAGTATAACTCTATTTGGAAGTTAACTGTGATCAATAAATATTTTGCAACCAGGACTTATTAAATAACAGTTTGGTAATTTTCAAATCTGTTAGCACTTGATTTCTTTGGTATAGGAATCATCACATTCTTCTTAAAATCTGATGGTAGTTTGCACACTGTAGGTAGCATTATGAAATGGGAATGGATGCTACACGTCAGAGCAAAAAAGAGTAAAATTAACTAATTACATGTACAAGGGATGGATAACACCTAGAATAAAAGTAAATTGCACTAAGAAGAGATAATGTTATGTTATTCGTAGGATAATTATATGCTTATGTCATCATTGAATGAATGGTTCAGTGGAAACACTCTTCTTGTAAACATACAAAAGATAACTTACGCCAGCAAAACTTTTTCCAGCTCATAGGGGGGATGGTACAGCCACCAGTAAAATATGATGAAGAATCAAACAGTCTTATTCGCAGGTTTGCAATTATAATTTATTTACCTGTGACACATTTCAGCTGATGCTGGTTGATATTTGCAGTGTGTTTCTTCAGCTTACATTAGCTTCTGCCTCTCATCACAAAAGTGAGAAATATCAAAGACGTTTCCAAACAATCAAGAGCTACCAAAAGTAAGCACTGCATATGAGTTTAAGGACATCTGTAATGGAATACTCATATGAACTGTGTCTCACGTAAATTATAGACTGTACATTATGTTCTAAGAGACTCATTAAATCAGTCAGAAAATCAAATTTATTACAAGTGTATTATTCTTATTTCCACTTGGTATTGCACTATAGAAGTTTCTTTTGGGCAAACTCATTCTGGATCCCAAATATCTTCAGAATGTAAAAATTAAGGCATTTGGTTGTAAGTGTAACCACATAATGGAGTGATGTCAGGTGGTTAAAGCTGTCACAACTCCTTACACACATCAAACATCTGTCTTTGTTTCCACTCAGTGTCCAAGTTCCACCTCCCTACAACAGTGTACTCCTGATTTGAGTTAACACTACAGCAATTTAATCTTATCTCAGCCACTTCCTTTATAGCATTACTAGTGGAGAAAAACAGCATTGTCCAGGTATTTATTTATAGCTGTGTGTCCTCACCCATACTATGCAGTGTCTGGCCTTGTGCTTAAAGTCTATGACATCATATCTCCTGAACGATGTGTTGTACCATCATGAAATTTTGTAGGGACATTCAGCAGCATATGTGGATACTGTCTTCAAAATATTTAGTGAAAGACTTAAGTAGCGATGCCACCATGAGACATTTTTTCATGCCTCTCACTGTTTATAACATCACACCTCCTGAACTATATGTTGTACAATGGTATAATATTTCATGTACATTCAGTGGCATATGTGGATACTGCCTGCTAAATTTATTGTGAACAGAGTTAGTAGCAAAGAAGTAATAAATTTTAACATCATACATGATGTGACAGTTTTTCACATGTCATTTCTTGTGACATCAGATCTCCTGAACGACAACGAAGCGCCAAAGAAACTGGATAGGCATGCATATTCAAATACAGAGATATGCAAACAGGCTGAATACGGCACTGCGGTCGGCAATGCCTACACAAGACAACAAGTATTTGACGCAGTTGTTAGATTGGTTACTGCTGCTACAATGGCACGTTATTCAAGATTTAAGTGAGATTGAATGTGGTGTTACAGTCAGCACATGGGCAATGGGACACAGCATCTCCTCCGAGGTAGCACTGAAGTGGGGATTTTCCCATCCGACCATTTCACAGATGTACTGTGAATATCAAGAATCCAGTAAAACATCAAATCTCTAGCATCGCTGCGGCCAAAAAAAGAGCCTGCAAGAACAGGGCCAATGACAACTGAAGAGACTTGTTCAACATGTCAGAAGTGCAACCATTCCACAAATTGCTGCAAATTTCAATGCTGGGCCATCAACAAGTGTCAGCATGCAAACCATTCAACAAAACATCGTCGATATGGGCTTTCAGAGCCAAAGGCCCACTCGTGTACCCTTGATGAGCGCATGACACAAAGCTTTACGCCTCACCTGTGCCTATCAACACCAGCATTGGACTGTTGATGACTAAAAATATGTTGCCTAGTCGGACAAGGCTCTTTTCAAATTCTATTGAGCAGATAGACATGTACGGGTATGGAGGCAACCTAATGAATCCATGGACCCTGCATGTCAGCAAGAGGACTGTTCAAGCTGGTGGAGGCTCTATAATGGTGTGAGGTGTGTGCAGTTGGAGTGATATGGGACCCCTGACACATCAAGATATAACTCAAACAGGTAACATGTATGTAAGCATCCTGTCTGATTACCTGCATCCATTCATGTGCATTGTGCATTCCAAAAGACTTGGGCAACTCCGGCAGAACAATGTGATGCCCTACACGTACAGAACTGCTACAGAGTGGCTCCAGGTGAGTTTAAACACTTTCACTGGCCACCAGACTCCCCACACATGAGCATTGTTCATCATATCTGGGATGTCTTGGAATTTGCTGTTCAGAATAGATCTCCATCACTCATACTCTTATGGATTTATGGACAGCCCTGCACAATTCATGGTGTCTATTCCCTCCAGCTCTACTTCAGACATTAGTCGAGTCCATGCCAAATTGTGTTGCGGCACTTCTGCATGCTCGCAGGGGCCCTACACAATATTATACCAATTTCTTTGGCTCTTCAGTGTATATATTACACAGTGATATAATTTTGCACTTACATTCAGTTGTAAAAGCACATACTGTCTGTACAATGTGTTGTGAATACAGTTTGTAGTAAATAAGTAATAAATAATGACATCATGCCTCATGTGGTACTTTTACTGCATGAACTGTGGAAAAGTGGTAAGTGGTACACATTTTTCTTTTCATAATCTTGTAGGCGTTCTCAGCAAGAAAAAATTTTGTTATGGTTCAAAGTTGTGAGTAAACTTTGTTACAAGTTGCTAATAGCACTTGTTCTCCAAAACTGGACGAATAAAAGTCTGGAAATTCACATGCATTGGACAACATTTCTTTTTCATTCCCGCCCCACTTCTTTGATACGTAGGTGTTTCTTACCCCCCACAGCAAATGTTGCCTGACTAAGATATATGTGTACCAATTTTTGTTGAAATTGGTCCAGTGATTTAGGAGGAGTTGTGGAAAACACACACACACACACACACACACACACACACACACACACACACCACACACATCCATTTTTATAATATGAATAGATGAATTTCAATATGAAGCTACATGAAAAAAGATATCTTTTCTACTTTTATTTTGTCTGTTTGTTAGGCAGAAGTGTATCCTAAACTACATTGTTACCTAAAGTGAATTGATGGTGTAATCTGTAAATTCCACGGCACCATCACATAAAAATGCAAATACACCAATTAGGATTTAGTTACAAATTTCCCCTCAATGTAAGCTCAATTAGAAATATTATATTGTTTAGATATAAATTCTGATAGTACTAATGCTAGTTATCAGAGCGGAAGTTCACAAAATGTGACAAAAAAAGGAAATCCTGTACTAAGTGTTTCTGAAGTCACAGCTGGTACAAAGTCTCACAGCACAACATTATACATTTTGCTTGCAACAAACAAAGGTATCTGGACTACCTCGGATCAAATCCACCAAGGCCTATGGTGCTGTGCAGAATCACAGTACACAGCATCTAGACAGTGCCACCAGCCAATATCAAAATTCCATTATTATTAGAAATATGTGTAACATTAAGCCTAGAGAGTCATGCTGACACTGATCTATATTCAGGGATCTACAAATTTTTATTATTCCATGTGTTTACATTTATGAACTATTTGTCTCTATCTGTATCAATCCAGAATTATTTACAGAAAGCCATTTTCAAGATAAGAAACAAAGATAATTTCATGTTGCCATCTCATAGACCAAAACTCTACTCGCAGACTGTTCATTACATAGCTACGAAAATTTATAATAAACTAAAAATGAAAAACTTTCACAGCTTGGAAATAGGTTCACTGATGATAACATTAAGGGCTGTTCTGGAGCAAAAATCTTGTTATTCACCAATGAAATTTTTAAATGATGATGAAGATTTCTTTGTAAAGTTGTTGTTGTTGTTGTGGTCTTCAGTCCTGAGACTGGTTTGATGCAGCTCTCCATGCTACTCTATCCTGTGCAAGCTTCTTCATCTCCCAGTACCTACTGCAACATACATCCTTCTGAATCTGCTTAGTGTATTCATCTCTTGGTCTCCCCCTACGATTTTTACCCTCCACGCTGCCCTCCAATACTAAATTGGTGATCCCTTGATGCCTCAGAACATGTCCTACCAACCGATCCCTTCTTCTGGTCAAGTTGTGCCACAAACTTCTCTTCTCCCCAATCCTATTCAATACTTCCTCATTGGTTATGTGATCTACCCATCTAATCTTCAGCATTCTTCTGTAGCACCACATTTCAAAAGCTTCTATTCTCTTCTTGTCCAAACTATTTACCGTCCATGTTTCACTTCCATACATGGCTACACTCCATACAAATACTTTCAGAAATAACTTCCTGACACTTAAATCTATACTCGATGTTAACAAATTTCTCTTCTTCAGAAACGCTTTCCTTGCCATTGCCAGTCTACATTTTATATCCTCTCTACTTCCTCCATCATCAGTTATTTTGCTCCCCAAATAGCAAAACTCCTTTACTACTTTAAGTGTCTCATTTCCTAATCTAATACCCTCAGCATCACTCGACTACATTCCATTATCCTCGTTTTGCTTTTGTTGATGTTCATCTTATATCCTCCCTTCAAGACACCATCCACTCCGTTCAACTGCTCTTCCAAGTCCTTTGCTGTCTCTGACAGAATTACAATGTCATCGGCGAACCTCAAAGTTTTTATTTCTTCTCCATGGATTTTAATACCTACTCCAAATTTTTCTTTTGTTTCCTTTACTGCTTGCTCAATATAGAGATTGAATAACATCGGGGAGAGGCTACAACCCTGTCTCACTCCCTTCCCAACCACTGCTTCTCTTTCATGTCCCTTAACTCTTATAACTGCCGTCTGGTTTCTGTACAAGTTGTAAATAGCCTTTCGCTCCCTGTATTTTACCCCTGCCATCATTAGAACTTGGAAGAGAGTATTCCAGTCAACATTGTCAAAAGCTTTCTCTAAGTCTACAAATGCTAGAAACGTAGGTTTGCCATTCCTTAATCTTTCTTCTAAGATAAGTCGTAAGGTCAGTATTGCCTCACGTGTTCCAGTATTTCTACGGAATCCAAACTGATCTTCCCCGAGGTCGGCTTCTACTAGTTTTTCCATTCGTCTGTAAAGAATTCGTGTTAGTACTTTGCAGCTGTGGCTTATTAAACTGATTGTTCGGTAATTTTCACATCTGTCAACACCTGCTTTCTTTGGGATTGGAATTATTATATTCTTCTTGAAGTCTGAGGGTATTTCGCCTGTTTCATACATCTTGCTCACCAGATGGTAGAGTTTTGTCAGGACTGGCTCTCCCAAGGCCGTCAGTAGTTCCAATGGAATGTTGTCTACTCCGGGGGCCTTGTTTCGACTGAGTGCTCTGTCAAACTCTTCATGCAGTATCGTATCTCCCATTTCATCTTCATCTACATCCTCTTCCATTTCCATAATATTGTCCTCAAGTGCATCGCCCTTGTATAGACTCTCTATATACTCCTTCCACCTTTCTGCTTTCCCTTCTTTGTTTAGAACTGGGTTTCCATCTGAGCTCTTGATGTTCATACATGTGGTTCTCTTATCTCCAAAGGTCTCTTTAATTTTCCTGTAGGCAGTATCTATCTTACCCCTAGTGAGATAAGCCTCTACATCCTTACATTTGTCCTCTAGCCATCCCTGCTTAGCCATTTTGCACTTCCTATCGATCTCATTTTTGAGACGTTTGTATTCCTTTTTGCCTGCTTCATTTACTGCATTTTTATATTTTCTCCTTTCATCAATTAAATTCAATATTTCTTCTGTTACCCAAGGATTTCTACTAACCCTCTTCTTTTTACCTACTTGATCGTCTGCTGCCTTCACTACTTCATCCCTCAGAGCTACCCATTCTTCTTCGACTGTATTTCTTTCCCCCATTCCTTTCAATTGTTCCCTTATGCTCTCCCTGAAACTCTGTACAACCTCTGGTTCTTTCAGTTTATCCAGGTCCCATCTCTTTAAATTCCCACCTTTTTGCAGTTTCTTCAGTTTTAATCTACAGGTCATAACCAATAGATTGTGGTCAGAGTCCACATCTGCCCCTGGAAATGTCTTACAATTTAAAACCTGGTTCCTAAACCTCTGTCTTACCATTATATAATCTATCTGATACCTTTTAGTATCTCCAGGGTTCTTCCATGTATACAACCTTCTATCATGATTCTTAAACTAAGTGTTAGCTATGATTAAGTTGTGCTCTGTGCAAAATTCTATCAGGCGGCTTCCTCTTTCATTTCTTAGCCCCAATCCATATTCACCTACTACGTTTCCTTCTCTCCCTTTTCCTACACTCGAATTCCAGTCACCCATGACTATTAAATTTTCGTCTCCCTTCACTATCTGAATAATTTCTTTTATTTCATCATACATTTCTTCAATTTCTTCGTCATCTGCAGAGCTAGTTGGCATATAAACTTGTACTACTGTAGTAGGTGTGGGCTTCGTATCTATCTTGGCCACAATAATGCGTTTACTATGCTGTTTGTAGTAGCTTACCCGCATTCCTATTTTCCTATTCATTATTAAACCTACTCCTGCATTACCCCTATTTGCCTTTGTGTTTATAACCCTGTCGTCACCTGACCAAAAGTCTTTGTAAAGCAATGAAACAAATTTGTAATGATTTTTGTAAATCAACATTGTTTTGTTCATTGTTTGGCACATTGTTATGTATCTCTGGTACATTATCTATTGAGACAAGTCTTATAATTTAAAGCAATGATTTATGTATGTATGACACGAGACAATAAAATTCAGATTCTGATTCTGATCCTCTCAGCCAGATGATCCCACTGGTTATCAGCACATACTTACATATACCTAATTAACACTGAATATATTGGTGTATTGGCTCACTGCCTTATGGAGGTAACTTAAGTTGTTCGATACAGTACAGTAACCAGCCTACTGCTTTAGGAGGGGGATTAACATTCAATGTGATATGAAATGGAATGAGCAGTTGAGGATTGTGGTAGGGAAGGCGAACGATCGACTTGGATTTATTGGGAGAATTCTAGGAAAATGTGATAAAGTGCAAAGGAGAATGCATGTAGGAAATTAGTGTGACATATTCTTGAGTACTGCTTGAGTGTTTGGGATCCATACCAGGTCAAATTAAAGGAAGACATCAAAGAAACTCAGAGGCAAGCTGCTAGTTTTGTTGCTGGCAGGTTCGAACAATATGCATGTGTTACACACATCAGAGATACTTCAGGAACTCAAATGAGAATCTCTGAAGAGAATGCGACATTTTTTTTTAGGAACACTATAAAGAAACTTTAGATAACTGGCATTTGAAGCAGACTGCAGAATGATTTACTGCCTCCAACACGTACTGCACATAATGGATACGAAGATAAGGTATGAAAAATCAGGGCTCATATGGAGGCATATAGACAGTCATTTTTTCCTCTATTTGCGTGTGGAAAGGAAAGGAAATGACTAGTAGTGGTATGGGGTACCCTCTGTCATGTGCCATATGGTGGGTTGCAGAGTACCTACCTAGATGTAGATGTATACGTAGATGTAGCTGCAGAATGTTACCTATAAGCATGTATGCAGATCAATAAAACTTTCTGTACTAGCATTTTCATCAGTAGCAACCAACATTTTCAGTCTACACACCTTTGGGTTTCAAAGACAGGATTCAATTAACACCACCTTTAATAGTATTCCATTTAACAATTTTGACAATTTACATATGGGATGAGCACAAAACTTTCAAATCCACATATAATTAAAACCTACTGATGTTCTTCATTTTTTCTGTGCTCGGCCCTATGAAGGAAGTAACTAAAGTGGAAGTCAATCATTTAGAGCCATCAGAATGTATGATACCAACTGCACCTAGCCAAAGGTGACACCATAATTAAGAAGCTTAAAGACACTATTGAAAATTTTGTTAAGTTTTAAAGCATCTGTCAGTACTCTCGAGCCATTGTAGATGTTTACCTAATTCCACATCCAAAAATGCTACTGGATAAGTTATCAAGTCAGTTCTACTGCAGGATATATTTTGCTGAAAAATGCCTGTAACCACCCTTAGGTGCAGAATCAGAACATTTTATATTAACAAAACTCTGTCAATGAACTGTTCCTGAAATTAGATAAATCACAATACATGCAATTCCATACTGCACCAGTTCTGTTCACACCATTAGGTAAAATGCATGATGATAAACCAATAAATCAAGCAGAATGTTCTGAATTCATAGGTGTTTGTTCTGATAATATGAACTTAAAGTCACATATACAGATTTTAAATGTCAAAACTCTACCATTAGTACTTTACAGATAATATGAGATTTTGGAGATGAAAATGTCAAAAAGTTGATTTACTTTTCTTATTTTCATGTCCTATAGTCTCAAATTCTGGTGCAACTCATCATTGAGGAAGAAAGGGTTTGTTGCTCAGAAGTTTGTAATAAGGATAATATGTGGTGTCCACTTTAGAACATCTTGTGGATATCTCTTTAAATATCAAGACATATGGACAACAGTTTCACAGTAAATTTGTATGGTAATGGAATGCCGTGATACAATGCAAATAACCTAAAAAGCAAAGATAGTAACTCACTAAATAGTAAAGGTGTTTGGTCACTGAAAGACAAATAAACCAGACAGAGAACTTTGTTAGCACCAGAATTAGTACTCTCTCTCTCTCTCTCCCTCTCTCTATCACACGCACACACACACACACACACACACACACACACACACACACACACACACACACACACACACACACACACACTCACACACACACACACACACACATACACACATACACACAAACAAATCTGTACAGCTATACTGTGCTGGAACTGCAGTTCTGCAGCTCGACCACAGAGTGATACCTTCAGTAGTAGTGAGCAAAAAGAGCAGGAGAGAGGGTTGACAAGAGTGGCTGATTTGCTAGAACAGAGTCAGCAGCTGCATGGTAAAGGAATGTACGAGGAATAAGCAGCAGGCACAAGAGACAGGAATACGACATAGGTACAGGTAGTGGCACTGGTAAGTTCATGCAGCGCACAGTGACAATAATATGGAGGAGTAGATTGGGATGGGGGTCAAAGAACAGAGGAAGAGAACATGGCAGAGAAGATGGCGTAGGTCCAAAATGAGTGAAGTTAAATTCCTGGGGTAGGTGTCGAGGTAGATCTGGGATAGGGGTAATAGTGAAGACTGAAGCCAAGAGGATGTGGGGAACGAACCAAATGGCATGGTCTGTTAAGCACTGATTGAAATCGAACATGTGCTCAGTATTATCCTCCAAAGGCTGCTTATGAAATTTCAAGAACTAGTATTGAGTGAAAAGTCTAGAGATATCCTTCTGGCCCTGCACGTTGCTCTGATATTGACTGTGAAGGCAAAATTAAGACTAATTACAACACACACACAGGCATTTAAGAAGTCATTCTTCGCACACTCCATATTTGATCTGAACAGTAAGAAGCCCTAACATATGGTGTCATGCCATGTACCATGTGCCATTCATTTCACATTAGCTTGCAGACTATGTATGTAAATGTGAAGTGCATTTTCCGCTCCCTCTGTACTGTGTTTTTCTAAGTTTACATTTTGCAGGCAAGGTGATGGTTGTTTATTGATGAAGCTTTCCCAAACAAACCAATACCATCTCCTCAAATTCTACTGAGTGAACAATTCTTCACCAAGAGATTTGGTCAGCTCTTGTGTATTGAATAGCCCAGTTTCTTGTAAGTTTCTCTCCACTGTGACCTTTTTTCCATTTAAAACAGTTTTGCCACAAGTTTCCCCAAGTGAAATTCCCTGATATTTCCCTGATTTCCAGACAAGTTTTAGCATTTTTCCCTGACAAATTTTGAGATCTCAAAAGTATGCAAGGACTTCTGTATTTCTCCCCCATGTGACATCAACACCTTTTGTAATGAACTTTTTTTAAATGGAGAAAGCAAGCCAAATGGTATATGTGTTTCATTAAGACCACTGGGAGTCCACATCAATAACATCCATTACAAACTATACATATTGCTATATAATTAAGTGTGTCTTATTACAAAGCAAATTACATGCCTGCTCTTTAGTTCCAGGAATTATCAGTCTCATAAACCAGGGGTTGTGAGACTGAAACTTAGATGGAGAATGTTACAACATATATAACATTTTGTAGAGAGTTACTCAAAAAATTTCAAAAACCAGTCTCTCAGTGTAATCTGCATCCACATCTTGTAATGCTCCAGCTACCAATGGAGATGTAAACTGACTCAAACTTTTTGTTGTAAATTGCAGTATTCTCAATAAATAATTGAGGTTTTTGCAAGTCATAAAGGCTTTAGAACAGGAAATGAGACATTAATTTTGTATATTTATCAAGGATGATGATGACTGTTGATCATGATTGTACATAATCCCTGTTTGCTGCAGGAGCCCTAGACTTATTTTTTGGACTAATTTTTGATATGAATATCCCATTAGGTTTATACTTCACAAATAATTTTCTGACATTCAAGTTTCATGATTTTCTTCATTTATTAGTAATTTTCACACCCGAGATCTCACAGCACTTACAATTTCCGTTCAACTCACTACAACAGCTCATTTTGACAGCTGACTAAGAAATTACACAAAATTCTAACTAGAGTAATTAACTACTTTAGTTTAACAGTAAACCTTATATAGATTACTAACAATGTGTGATTTGTATTACATTTTGTTTGTAATTTATAATGCAGAAAAATTTGTACAAATAAATTAATATGTGACTAGATGTTCATCAGAAAATAAAAACATATTTTAAGCACTTGTTTTATGAAATGCAAAGCTTCCTTGAGCTAAATACTATCAAGTGAATGTTTTTGAAAAATTACTATTCAAACATTCACATTCCATTAAAGAGAAATGTGTATTTTAGTTCCACATCCATACTCTGCAAAACCACTGCAAGGTGCATGGCAGAGGATACAACCCATTGTACCGGTCATTCGGGTTTTTTCCTGTTCCATTCACGTATGAAGCATGGGAAGAATGAGTATTTCAAAGCTTCTGCACATGCAGTAATTATTCCAATCTTATCCTCATGTTCCCTGTGTGACCAACATGTAGAGGATTGCAGTACATCCCTAGAGTAATCATTTAGAGCCAGTTCTTGAAACTTAGTTAATGGACTTTCACGGGATAGTTTACATCTGTCTTCAAGAGTCTGCCATTTCAGTTACTTCAGCACCTCTGCGACACTCTCCCATGAACTAAACACACCTGTGACCATTTGTGCTGCCCTTCTCTATATACATTCAATATCCCCTGTTAGTCCTATCTGATAGGGTTCCCACACACTTGAGCAATATTCTAGTATGAGTCGCACGAGTGATTTGTAAGCAATCACTTTTGTAGACTGATTGCACTTCCCCTGTATTCAACCAATAAACTGAAGTTTACCACCAGCTTTCCTGCGACTGAACCTATGTGATCAATCCATTTCATATCCCTATAAAGTGTTACACCCAGGTATTTGTATGAGTTGGCCAATACCAATAAGTGACTCATTGATTTTATAGTCATAGGATACAATGTTTTTTTTGTTTTGTGAAATGTACAATTTTACATTTCTGAACATTTAGAGCAAGTTGCTAATCTCTGCACATGTTGAAATCTTTTCGTGATATGATTGAATATTTATGCAGCTATTGCTGTTTACTATTAATTCAACTATTGATTATTATTATTTACTATCAATATTGTCTGCAAGGTTATTAATATACAACATGAATAGCAAGGGTCACAAAACACTTCTCTGTGGCGCACCCGAAGTTACTTCTGCATTTTTAGATGACATGCTGCGTCCTCCCTACCAAAAAGTCCTCAGCCCAGTCGCAAATTTCACTTGATACCCCACATGATTGAGCTTTTGACAATAACAGTAAATGTGAT
This sequence comes from Schistocerca americana, assembly GCF_021461395.2. Classification (NCBI taxonomy): domain Eukaryota; kingdom Metazoa; phylum Arthropoda; class Insecta; order Orthoptera; family Acrididae; genus Schistocerca; species Schistocerca americana. Next base: position 435,848,575 of record NC_060124.1, on the reverse strand, counting down.
ACTGAGTCAAACGCTTTTTGTAAATCAAGAAACACTACATCGACCTTGCCCAAACAATTTCACATGCAACTTCAATTTATATCTCAGTGGATATGGGTTTTTTGTCAACTGCGACAAATACACCACACTTAAATGTTTTCCAAAACTGTCACTGCTAGCAATTTCAGGTTTCAACCAGCTTTCTTTACCTAGTACTATGTGAGCTTCACTGTTTTTCATGAGTGCTTCAAACTCTGGCACTTTGTTGTGAATGCTTAGATAGTTTACCATTAGGATTTTAATACTCTCACCTGTGGGTGGCATTCCGTTCGATCTTACACTAATACTTCTGGGTTTCCTACAGCTCTCTCTCTCTCTCTCTCTCTCTCTCTCTCTCTCTCTCTCTCTCTCTCTCTCTCTCTCTCTCTCTCTCTCTGTGTGTGTGTGTGTGTGTGTGTGTGTGTGTGTGTGTGTGTGTGTGTGTGTGTGTGTGTGTTTGGGCTTACGGGTGCTCAACGTCGAGGTCATCAGCACACTGACACACATTAAAAGAAACTAATGTGGACAAATTTAGTAAAATGGAAGCATACACACAAAGAAAGAGGGAAAAGATGAAAAATGCTGTATAAGAAAATAAAATGTAAGGAAAACAAGAAAGGAGCATCAAGGATACCACAGGAAATTGTCACTGGCCGGCCACATACATACAATATGGGCGAGCCAGTCACCCTGTGAACAAATTATAACCCTCTCCCTAAAACCTTGGTAAAAACATTGGACAAGTCACAGAACTTTAAATGCATTTGTTTGTGTATTTCCTAAAAGAGATGGCAGACCCGCTGGCAAGTCAGCCGCGGCCCGCTGGTCAGAAAATAAAGCGCAATCCAATGAAACGTGGCCACACATTGGAGGGTACTCTCACCGGAGCAGGAAGCCATGCGTCATAGGACAGTGGTACATCCGAAGCCAAGTGAAGAGAACCTCGTCTAGTCTACGTGGCTGGAAGGAAGTACACCACACACGCGTTGTGGGCTTGGCTAAACGGAGCTTATTGTCAGTCATTTCCAGCCACTCATCCTCCCACCGATGTATGACTCATGGGCTCAACAGCAAGGTGAGTGCATACAGGGGGATGGCACACTGAAATACTTGTGGAAATACTTCCTACAGCTATCATTATCCGGAGAGTCACCTAATCTAAACAACCACTGTGTGCACTCCACATATAGTCTGCAACCTGATAGCAGCCTCGGATGTGTAGTGCACACCTAACCTATTTAGGGGGACCCTACAGTTCTCAACACTATGGCACAAATCCAGGAAGTTGCAGCCTAGCTTTTCACAGAACTTTCAAAGTCCCTGGTTCAGTCCTTCCACTTCACTCAGAACAAAGGGCCATGTTCAATTCTAAGAACAATGCTGAAAATTGTGGGCTTCGTGGAAACTCCACGCACAAGGCTGGTCTTCTCAACCTTCTCTGCCGGTCACTGGATGACACAAGAAAGACTTCGGAGCCCAGACAACATGTATCATTTGTTCCATCATGTGCCACAATCTGCGGTTGGTTGCACCCTATTCCCTCAATGGCTGCTGGAATAAGCTCTTCAGTGCCCTGAATGAGGCCCCCAGCCAAACACACTGAGTGCACCTGGTGTCCTTTCCTGTCCCTTGCTGCCATTTCCCTAAGGGTACCATCATTCACCACAGCCCTACCCTTACGCATTTCCCTCCTCCTGGCATTGCACAGAATAGGTTTCCCCACAACAGGTGAAGTGAGTCCCACTGGGTCAGGTTCAATGAAAGACAGTACCTCAAACTTATTGGTTAGGGAGACCAGTACACACTCAGAGTCCTCTCTGGTCCCCATCCACCCTATACAGGACACCTAGTTCTACCACTGACACACCATCAACTGGACGGGTAATGACGGATCCTGTACTTTCTTGCAGAGGAGACAGGATCCACAGGAGGGAATGGCACTTTAAGTACCTCTAGTACATGTGTCACAGGTACATGACCCTTGAGACCTCTTCAGACACACCGATTTGCAGTAGCTGTCAATTGTTTGACATAGTCAGGGCAATTTCCAGTTCCCTGCAATAGTAGTGACTAATGCCAAAGCTTCATCATTTCTTATTAAAAGTATTTCAAGTTTCAGTAAGAACAGTAGTATTAAAAGGATAGATTGCTATTTACCACACAGAGCAGATACTAAGAACAGTAGTATTAAAAGGATAGATTGCCATTTACCACACAGAGCAGATACTAAGTCACAGAGTGGCATGATGAAAAGGACACACATTCACACTAGCACTTCTCACACAAACATGGCCACTGTATCCAGCTGCTGTGGCCCGATTCAGTATACAGGCATAAATTAGTGCGTGTATCACTCACAATTACTGATATAACAATGTACCATTTTAAACATCAAAACAGCCATTCTTGTATTCTTTGTATTGATGGTTTTGTCATTCATTTAAAAAAAAGGTAAACATGCTTGCATAACCATAGCCCGTGTTCACAACTGTAGCGCTAACTCAAATACTGGTAATTATTAGAGCACAATTCGATTTTATATCGTGTAAACTATGACATGGTCAAGGTTGTGAAAGTTAATTGCTGTTACAATCCTTAGATCAGGTGTATCCCACTTGTGTGCTATTTCAAACATTTTTGGGTAAATTGCTATTTCTTGAAAGTTATGCTAAAGTGAGGTATTAAGCACTGATGTAAACAAACTATTATAATTATGTTAAAACATACTTATATGTTTTATCTTTATGATGATTAAAATCCAATCCATTCATAATGTGATATTACATATGGCAGCAAACCAGTCAGAAGACTAAGTACTCAAAAAAAAGTATTCCACAGCAGAGTATACAAAATGCATATGAACCAAGAAAGATTGTTAAGAATGGAAGATCAAGAATGAAGTGCTCACACAAAAATACTATTCAATCCGTACATCAAAGAAGCAATGACAAAAATTCAGAAGTTGAATTAAAATTCAGGGTGAAAGAATATCAATGATAAGATTCACTTATGACATTACTGTCCTCAGCAACAGCAAGGAAGACTTACAGAACATACTTATCATATTTACCATGGACTATACTGCTCTGCAAAAAGGCAAGTACTGTGTGCTGCGACCTCTTCAGGAGGACATGAGTAAACAGCTCCCATCAACACACGTCACCAAGCTGTTCACAATACTAACCTTCAATGCTTGGGCTGTTTACTTCGTAGCCTCACCCAATCTCCATACATCCAGTGGTGCCAACCTTGCCAAGAGATAGCATGCCTAAAGTGGCAGAAAGCTCTGTAGCCTAAGCATCAATTTCTTAAGCCAAGACACACGCCCACTCGGTGCATTTCTAATATCTCTCGGCTGGTAAGTATTTAGACCATTGCAGGAGCATACTGTGGTCAGTATCACTTTGGGCTTCACAGTTCACACCAGCCACACCAGCAGCCCACCAACTGGCATCATCGCCATCGCTGTGAGCACCTGTCATCAACACTACACAGGACAGCCATCTGCCGCTCCCAGGTGCCACGCTTCACAGCATGTCACTCCACTGACAGCTGCTGTTGTCAAGCAACTGCCTCTGACATCCTCCCATACCCAGTGTCCTGGAAGAGTCACTGTCCCATCGGCAGCTGTCATCATCGAGCCATCGCTTCCAACACCTGCTGATGCCCAACATTCCTGAAGTATGTTGTCCACAGGGGAATACTCTTGAGTGTCAGGTTGGAGCCTACTGTTGATTATCCTCAGCAACTTTCTGCTCTGCCACCTACCAAGACTCATGGACTTCATCACGTAGGTGCATCCTATGAAACATCCAGGAAACAAATTTATATTTCATATTTATGTTGTACGGACATTTGTCCCCAGACACTGTATTTGAGTTCCGTTTCTTACATCAATAATAAACAGTTGCTGTGGCACTTGCACATTTCCTTGGTAGTCCACAGCACTCCCCAGTCATGGACACAAAAATAATGAATGGAATGAACAGCCTACTGAGCATAGGGTACGGATTAAAAGTAAACTGAAGAAAGATGAAAGTAAAGAGGGGCAACCGAAATGATTAATAATAAACTTAAAATCAAAATTGGGGACCACCAAATAGACAAAGTGAAGGAATTATGTTACCTTGGAAGCAAAATAACAAGTCACAGATGGAACAAGAAAAATATAAAAATCAGATGAGCACAGGTGAAGAGGGCACTTCTGGCCAAAAGAAGTCTATTAGTATTGAACATCAGACTTCATTTGGGGAAGAAATTTCTGAGGATGTATATCTGGAACACAGCATTGTGTAGAAGTGAAACATGGACTGTAAGGAAACTGGAAAAAAAGAGAATCAAAGTGTTTGAGATATGATGCTACAGAAGAATGTTGAAAATCAGGTAGAATGATAAGATAAGGAATGAGGAGGTTTCCCACAGAATCAATGAGGAAGGATGTGTATGGGAACACTGACATGAAGGGAAAGGATGACAGGACATGTGCTAAGACATCAGGGAGTAAATTCCATAGTACCAGAGGGAGCTGTAGAAATTCTGTGGGCTATTGGCCTGACTGCAGGTATAATACTGCTTTTCTTCACAACAGCAGTAGGAGGGAGAGGGTGGCAGGCCAATCACCCCAATCACATTTTACCCTCACAACAGCTCACCGATACTCATTTGATAGCAGGCAAAGTGGACCCAGGGCAGTCCTAGAGGGACTGTTCAGGATTGAACACGTGACCTACTGCGAGCTGTAGAGCATAAAGGCTGTAGGAGAAGTCACAGGTTGGGACATATCCATGAAATAATTGAGGAAGTTCGGTGTAAATGCTACTCTGAGATGAGGAAGTTAGTGCAGCAAAGGAAGTTGTTGTGCACTGCATCACACAAGTCAGAATATATAACTAATATGTGTAGTTCATCCAAACACATGTGGATTAAATAAAATACACTGACAGAAAAAATTGCCATACCAAAAAAAATCAAGGTAGAGTAATGAAATTTTGAGATGCATTTGCCTAGGTAACATACTTAACATTGCAAGATCACAGGTTAATGAAAGAGCGAGATATGCCATTGCAAATTTGATTTGCTGATAGATAAATAACCAGCGTAACCACCAGAATGTTGAATCCAAGCATTCAAACATGAATGCAATGTGTTGTATAGGTGCCGCATATCAGTTTGAGGAATGGAACTCGATGCCTGTTGCACTTGGTTGGTCAATACATGGACGGTTGATGCTGTTTGTTGATGCCACTGGAGTTGTCTGATGATGTCCTATACAAGCTCTATTGGAGATAGATCTAGTGATCCAACAGGCCAAGGCAACATGTTGACACACTGTAGAGCTTGTTGGTTACAACAGCAGTATGTGGGCGAGCGTTATACTGCTGGAAAGCACCCTCTAGAACGCTGTTCATGAATGGCAGCACGACAGGGCAAATCACCAGAATGATGAACAAATTTGCAGTCAGGGTGCATGGGATAACCACAAGAGAGCTTCTGCTGTCATGCGAAATTGCACCTCCAGGAGTTGGTCTAGCGTATCTAGCATGCAAACAGATTAGGTGCAGGTCCTCAATTGGTCTCTTTCTGCCCAACACGTGACCATCACTGGCACCGGGGATGAACCAGATTTCATCAGAAAACACAAAAGACCTCCATCTTGAAGCCAATGTGCGCTCGCTTGACACCAGTGATCTCGCAAATGGCGTTGGTTTGGTTTCAGTGGAATGTACGCCACAGGGCATCTGGCTCGGAGCTATCCTTGAAGTAATCGATTTGTAGCACTCTGGAGCCCAGTCTTCTTGCGACCATACATTCTCGTGACTGCCACTGCCTGCAAGAATGTACAGAGGCTACATTCCTACCAAGTCTTGCTGCAATATCGCAGATGGAAAATCCAGCTTTTCGTAGCCCTAATACAAGACCTCATTCAGACCCAGTGAGGTGTTGACAATGGCGTCTTTGTCGCGTTAAACGCATTCTTGATTAACATCAACTCACCACATCCAATCTCAAAGGTTACTAACGTCACGACCGTTACGGCGTGTATTTGAAGAAAACTTGATTTGCATCCTCATAATGATGCTAGTAGCGCCACTCTTATGCAGCTGGCTCCAAATTTGAATAGGCATCATCTTCAGATTTAGAAACTCGCCTATCAACTTTTATGTTGCATAATTCCTTGTTCGCATTGCAATTTCTTTCCGTCAGTGTATATGGCAAAGATGTTTACAATTTTTCCATTATGTGTATAGTCTGACTGAAAGTAACTGGCATGTGACAGGACTGCTTCTTCTACTAAGACATACTGCTGCGGTAAGCGTTGTGCCTGCCAATGTCTTAATACATTCATGTAGCCTTTAGTTTTGTGTGTAAATAGCACACTTTAATTGGGCTACACGTTATAAAAGAAATGGACATGTAATGGGTAAGGCCGGCCGGAGTGGCCGAGCGGTTCTAGGCGCTTCAGTATGGAACCGCGCGACCGCTACGGTCGCAGGTTCGAATCCTGCCTTGGGCATGGATGTGTGTGATGTCTTTAGGTTGGTTAGGTTTAAGTAGTTCTAAGTTCTAGGGGACTGATGACCTCAGCTGTTAAGTCCCATAGTGCTCAGAGCCATTTGAACCATTTTGTAATGGGTTAATGCGTTGCAGAAGTGACATGAAAGTAAGCACCACTTTAGTGTTCGAGTAGTCGAGTCAGAACGACCAAGTGCAACCTCGATCGTTCTTTTTTTTTTTTTTTTTTTTTGTAAATAATGGTAATCCTGCAGTAATCACGTTAATTTCTGTTAGGTTATTAGCCGCGTGGATGACAGCTATCACTCACTATTGTTTTGAATGTTATTTTAACAACGATTGACATGAAAGTAAGCACCACTTTAATGTTTGAGTAATCGAGTCGCCAGAAGGACCAAGTACAACCTCGATCGTTCATTTTTTTTTTTTAAGAATGTTAACCCTGCAGTAGACGCGTAAATTTCTGTTACGTTATTAGTCGCGTGGATGACAGCTGTCACTCACTATTGTTTTCAATGTTATTTTAACAACGATCGAAACAAAATGAGATAAGCTATATAGTTGCATAATGACGTTGGATTCAATTTTTTAGTTAGCTACACTTGAATGCGCTATTTTCACTGCGTCCCCACAAAACGTGTTTTAATGAAAAGAAACGAAAGTGAACTTTTGTTTCAACAAAAATGAATAGTAAGTGTAGTTACTGAACCATACATTGCAATAACGGTACACGACCCTCACTAATAAAGCTATTAAACTAACATCTCTTTTTGACACGCGTATTTTAATTTTACTGCGTACTGCCGAAACAACTGGCACAAACTTCCTTCAACTGAAAAGGGCAGGTCCACTTTCTGATTAATTTGTCATCCTATCTACCGCAATCGTAACATCTTCCTCTTTCTCCCTTTCGTTCCTCTTGCAACCAGTCTCTTCCATTCTAATTAGTAATTCGCGGTGCTTGACACCTCCTTTCTATTTGGGGCTTTATAAGTTCCCGTGTATGATTGGTTAGGAAAGTAGTTCTCTTCAGAAAATGCATTTATGAAGCTAAGTTGAGTGTAGAAAACCGACAGGCCAGTGACTTTTATTTCGAGTGAAATCATTTTTTGAGGCAGATGGTCAGTAAAGTCCACGTTAACTTTTGTCATGCAAAATATTATGATCACAGGCTTTTTCGCATCCCTTGTACCGCTATCGATAACATCACTATGGTGTATTGTAGAAATTACAAAGACTGCTTTATCCCTTAACTCGCGAGGTGATTTTTCCGTAACATATACCACGAGGTGAGGTCTCTGGGACCCTTTTGTTTAAACCGAGATTTTAGGCAAAAATCACTTGAAATTTATAATTTATGCTATATAACATTTATTTTTACAAATAGAGTTGTTTAAATGCTTCTAGTTTATTTTATTGCTTTAAACAAAGCCCACAACATTTTACTATTCGTCACACAAAAAGCACATAATTTTGTGCGGTTCTTTTAAATAGTACACATATACAGTGTGTTAAAGTACTGAATTTAACGTTCTGAAAAATTATAGGCTACAATCTCTGTAGCAAATAAATTTCCAAATAAAAATAAATTCTAGGGTTTAAATTTGCGCATAAAATTTCCACCCAATAAGTATATAAAGAAAGTCTGTCAAATTGGCGTTCATAGCTGGGAACTACATTTTTGTCATCGCTACTCAGAACACACTCGATTTTAACAGACATTGTAAGTATTTCGTTGAAGAAACAGATAGATCCCCATCACAACTTTCCTGAAGTTCTTCCTCTGAAGCGGCGCGACTGCTACGGTCGCAGGTTCGAATCCTGCCTCGGGCATGGATGTGTGTGATGTCCTTAAGTTAGTTAGGTTTAAGTAGTTCTAAGTTCTAGGGGGCTGATGACCTCAGAAGTTAAGTCCCATAGTGCTCTGGGCTATTTCTTCCTCTGAATGATACTTTTGTTCGATACCAGTTCTGTGATCACCGTCGTCTTTTTCGTTTATTTCTTGATCTGTATCACTGACACTTTTCTCCATAGACCGACTAACAATTTCATCAAACTCGGGAAAGTTAAAAATGACACATTCCTGCCACCACAATTTGAGCTATACGAGGCGCGGTCTAGGAGACTCCAACGCCTATCAATAACACGTATCAACAATAAATACAAAAGGCTATATCGCAACCGACAACAAAACATCGTAGGCTTGGCAATTTAAGGGGCGTAGCGGGAGTACAGGAGCATTCCACCACAACTGGCCTTGGAGAACGAGTTCGAAAACTTTCGCGCTGTCTGAGACACCACACCTCGTGAGTTAAGGGTTATTCTTCTAAGGGACAGTATGAGACAAGGGACGAAAATTGAAGACTTTTCTGATCTTTGCTTATTTGGAAGAAACTCCACAAGTACTTCGTTTCGGCGAAGTGTTTCCAAGTAAGTAAGGCATCTTTGAGAATATCAGTAAAAGAATACGACGAAAAACAGTTATCAGCGGTTACACTTCTATTAGAACCCGCAGTTGCCTCCACCATTTTTATTACTACATCATTTACGCTAGTGCTTTGTTTATAAGATCATCGGACTGCGAACCAACATAGACTTCAAGCATATTCAACATTTAGCATAAACTCAGTAATATAGACACTAAATACTGACAAATAATAACTTACCTATCGAAATACTTCTACAAGCTGAAATGGTAATACTAGTAGTCACATGGGTGGCAGTTGTCAAATAGAGCACACATATAGATGAACTGATTTTTATACTTCCTAACAATAGCCACATTCAAACAACAGTGGTGAAATACCGACCTTTACAATGTAACTCGAAGCTGTGCAAATTGATGTCCTTGGACAACCCGAAAGAGCGAAAAGATCTGGGTGACATACACGGGTTAATAGTCAATGCTCACACGAATCAACACTATATTCACAACGGCTAATGTTACGGCGCACAATATTGTTACTACTTCACACGATGTCACGGAGAAGCGCTTCTCTGCAGCTCCCGAGCTTCCACACGGAGCGACACGGCATGGCACTCCTCCACTAACAGGAACGAATTAATGAAGTTTTGTGGGTGGGGGTGGTTGCCGGGGGTCCTTTCCTCGATAGTTAAGGGCAAAATAACCTTCAAAAACTACTGTTTCAAGCTGTTTTGATGCTTAAAAACAACAAACAATTGCAAAAATGTGTTTTATTTTAGACATAAAAGTTTTAAATTTCTTGAAATGTGTAGTATTTACAACATTTTTCTGAGTTATTTCTTTTATATAATTGTTAACACACAGCACCAAGCTCGTAAGACTTTTGTTAACACAGAGTTGATAAGCAAATTATAAGCAAATACACTGAAATTAGAGCAACAGACTTTTCAAATTGTAGTTCTTAATTTGTTGAGTTATATTTTTGCCAGTTTTGTTCGTAAATATACACACACATGTATTTTGAAAATTATAATAACAAAGCATGCTGTTGCAAATCGGGAAGCCCTGCAAATATTCGGCGCCCACAATTCGAACAGAAGGGGGAGCACAAGTCACTGGTGCAAGTAGTACAATCTCTCGGGTACACAAAGGGAGGTGAGTTGGAGAGTACTGAATTAAGTGGCTAAATCCACTGACCAAGACTCTAAATTCGCTTGCTTAACTTTGGCGCATTTTACAAAAATTACCCTTTGATTTCAATTTAGTTTCAACTCTCGGAGGGGGCGATCGTCCCCTCCAGCCCCCACCCCCTTTAATCCGCCCCTGACTGACAACCAGTGTTGGCAGTCAAAAATAAGTATTTCCGCTACAATATCAGATATAATTAATTATATAACCTGCACAAACTAGCGACGACGTGTAGAGTGAAAAAAGAACTTTAAATAAGAATAAGTATATTCCATATGTCTGTAGCTAGCCATTTGACGATCAATGACACCAAGGGCGCCTGTGATGAACATCAAGGATGTGGATCATTCACACGGTCGCTGTTAATGTAATAATTGTAGCTTGACGCAACAGGCACCTTCTTCTTATTTGGAATTTGAATCTGCGAATGTATAAGGTATTCATTCGCAAGCGGGTTTTGTGAGATTTATATCACGACTAGAAGAAGGGATCGGTTGGTAGGACATGTTCTGAGGCATCAAGGGATCATCAATTTAGTACTGGAGGGCAGCGTGGAGGGTAAAAATCACAGAGGGAGGCCAAGAGATGAATACACTAAGCAGATTCAGAAGGATGTAGGCTGCAGTAGGTACTGGGAGATGAAGAAGCTTGCACAGGATAGAGTAGCATGGAGAGCTGCATCAAACCAGTCTCAGGAATGAAGACCATAACAACAACATGTTTACAATGTTTTCACGTTTCTTAAAACGTCAGTGAATTACATGAGCAGGTAAATATAGCAATATTTTGCTCACCTTGAGCTACCTGTTCGCTTTTGTTAGAGAGCTAATACACACATTTTCCAAACTTATGGATATTCTGGGTTGATAGGGAGAGATTTTTATCTTACATACGACGTGAGGGTAATATAAATTTAAATTGTCTAATTTCTCATCCTTGGTGAAGAAAGGAGGTTTAATAAAATTGACTGCCCGAATTCTGATAAATCTGCTTTATTGACACAGAAATAAACTGCACCTATTTTACTGAAGACAATATTTTATTACATTTAGCTGTCATCACGACATGTATTTAATAAGATGTAATCTTTAGTGAAATTATTTATTATTGTTACTTTTTATATTTGAAAATTGTAAGGAACGCGTAATCTACGCAACTGAGCTATCGAAGAGAATTACAATTTTTTATTTGTTTACTAATCCTACCATAACGATTCTTCGTCAGATGATTCCATTATCTGTTCGTCTTTATCAGAGAGCTGACACAAACAAATGGTTCAAATGGCTCTGAGCACTATGCGACTTAACGTCTGAGGTCATCAGTCGCCTAGAACTTAGAACTAATTAAATCTAACTAACCTAAGGACACCACATACATCCATGCCCGAGGCAGGATTCGAACCTGCGACCGTAGCGGTCGCTCGGCTCGAGACTGTAGCGCCTAGAACCGCACGGCCACTACGGCCGCCTGACACAAACATTTTCCGAACTTAAGGATATGTTCCTCGTACTTGGGTACGAAATGCAACAGTTGTGCTTGCTTTGCATGTGTAATAGTTCTCTTTTTAACAAGTCATATCTGCCTCAGTGAGACTGGCATTATTTTCGCTAGGCTGGCAGTATTCGAGAACACATACTGTTCATCAAAATTAATATTTCTGCGAGCAAATTAAACCGTACGCAACATGCACGTTCCGCTACATGTTTAATCTGAATTGTTCTGTAACTTACTAACGTATTACTGAATTAAATATTTTTTGTACTTTGGAATGAAAATTTACGGAGGTTTAATTCCAGACAAAGGAAATTAAATTACGCCACATTTTTAACAATTTTATTATCTCGCCGCAACTCAGCGAAGATCAGAAAACTCCGCTATGGTTGGTGACAGTTCTGAAAACAGGCGCAGCCGTTGCTGTGAGCAGCTTTGAAACTGCCGCTGCTGCTACTGCTACTGCTGCGCCGCTTTTGTCAATTTCGTCATGGAGTCTGATAAGCAGGATGCAACTTTTACTTCTCCAACCGAACAAGAAAACCAAACAGGAAATTTAAAAGGAAATTCTGAGTGTGTCTATGTCTAGAAGGAAGAATAGTTAAGGGTTTCTTTTCATACAAGTGACGACCTTCAACAGGACGATGAGAAGTTTTTTTTGTACTTCCGAACGTCGTGGGGACCCTTCAACGATGTTTTCCACGGTTCAGTCTGCTATAAAATGGCAAGTACCAATATACGATCTTGCATTCCAGCAAATGAGAAGTTTTCTGTCACATTAAGATAAGTAAAATTTATACTTATATCAAAGCAAACATTTTATTTTGTTAGAAATTATAGATCAACTTATTATTGAAATTATTCTAAATTAATTTCTGAAGACAAACTTCAAGCAGACGTACAGGATGTCAGCTCATAATGCTGTTGACTTGCCGTTTGGTTCTCAGTTTGTGCGCTCTTTAACAGTGACCGAATTAGGCTGCGGATAGCGTGGGAAATTTTCATGTTAACAGGCTGAAAATATGGAACTGAGCAATGTGAGGTGTATGATGTAGAGCTACAAGCTACTGCGTTACTTTGGTTTCTTGCCTTTCTTAAAATATTTAAAATTTCCGTCTTTGTGTCTGATTTCACAAGAGTTTAGCACTGAGACTTTCGATAAGCTAGTCTGTTTCTCTAGGCTCCCTCGTACGTTTCTTCTTTTTCATTATGCATAGAACCCAGATCACTGTGTCGCAAGTGTTTTTATATAAGGATACGCTTTGAATAGCAAAGAAATTAATTCTTGACTGTAAAGGGTATTTGTCATTTTCAGGTGTCTTGGAGCTGGAAATACAATGACGTTCACCTGGAATACTGTCCGTCCCCGGTAGCTGAGTGGGCAGGCACGGTAGCACAGCGTGTTCGGTCAGAGGGCTGGTTGCCCTCTGTAATAAAACAACTGAGTAAAAGAAACAACAATCAACTTGAACGGATGTCATGTGGCGTCCACCCAGACCAAACGCAACGAACTATATCGGAAAAAAAAAAGCTCAGGGCGACAGAATGTCAGTCCTAAAGGCCCAGTTTCGATTCCCGGATGGGTCGGAGATTTTATTCGCTCAGGGACTGGGTGTTGTGTTGTCCTAATCATCATCATTTCATTCCCATCGACGGGGCAAGTCACCGAAGTGGCGTCAAATCGAAAAACTTGCACCCGGCGAATGGTCTACCCGACGGGAGGCCGTAGTCACACGACATTTACATTTTGCCTACAATACTGACTTGCCCTATAAACTATATCTGGTATAATACGACAAGTGTATCAGGCTATATAGCAGTGCTTGAGACGTGGCTGCTTCTCCCCTCTGACAGCAAGTCGACTTCTGCAATCTGCCACAGCCTTTAAAAGGACAATAATTTCCCCAACGGCATGGTGGCTGTAAATGGTAAACATAAACATGCCATGAAGACAGCTGACAGTGGGTCGCTTTACTACAGCTACAAAAACTTTTTCTTCATATTGTTGCTGTTGTTGTTGTTGTCTTCAGTCCTGAGACTGGTTTGGCGCATCTCTCCATGCTACTCTATCCTGTGCAAGCTTCTTCATCTCCCAGTACTTACTGCAACCTACATCCTTCTGAATCTGCTTAGTGTATTCATCTCTTGGTCTCCCTCTACGATTTTTACCCTCCACGCTGCCCTCCAATGCCAAATTTGTGATCCCTTGATGCCTCAGAACATGTCCTACCAACCGGTCCCTTCTTCTTGTCAAGTTGTGCCACAAACTCCTCCCCAGTTCTATCCACAGCCTCCTCATTAGTTATGTGATCTACCCATCTAATCTTCAGCATTCTTCTGTAGCACCACATTTCAGAAGCTTCTATTCTCTTCTTGTCCAAACTATTTATCGTCCATGTTTCACTTCCATACATGGCTACACTCCATACAAATACTTTCAGAAACGACTTCCTGACACTTAAACCTATACTCGATGTTAACAAATTTCTCTTCTTCAGAAACGCTTTCCTTGCCATTGCCAGTCTACATTTGATATCCTCTGTACTTCGACCATCATCAGTTATTTTGCTCCCCAAATAGCAAAGCTCATTTACTACTTTAAGTGTCTCATTTCCTAATCTAATTCCCTCAGCATCACCTGACTTAATTCGACTACATTGCATTATCCTCGTTTTGCTTTTGTTGATGTTCATCTTATATCCTCCTTTCAAGACACTGTCCATTCCGTTCAACTGCTCTTCCAAGTCCTTTGCTGTCTCTGACAGTATTACAATGTCATCGGCGAACCTCAACGTTTTTATTTCTTCTCCATGTATTTTAATACCTACTCCGAACTTTTCTTTTATTTCCTTTACTGCTTGCTAAATATACAGATTGAATAACATCGGGGACAGGCTACAACCCTGTCTCACTCCCTTCCCAACCGCTGTTTCCCTTTCATGTCCCTCGACTCTTATAACTGCCATCTGGTTTCTGTACAAATTGTAAATAGCCTTTCGCTCCCTGTATTTTACCCCTGCCATCATTAGAATTTGAAAGAGAGTATTCCAGTCAACATTGTCAAAAGCTTTCTCTAAGTCTACAAATGCTAGAAACGTAGGTTTGCCTTTCCTTAATCTTTCTTCTAAGATAAGTCGTAGGGTCAGTATTGCCCCACGTGTTCCAACATTTCTGCGGAACCCAAACTGATCTTCCCCGAGGTCGGCTTCTATCAGTTATTCCATTCGTCTGTAAAGAATTCGCGTTAGTATTTTGCAGCTGTGACTTATTAAGCCGATAGTTCGGTAATTTTCACATCTATCAACACCTGCTTTCTTTGGGATTGGAATTATAATATTCTTCTTGAAGTCTGAGGGTATTTTGCCTGTCTCATACATCTTGCTCACCAGATGGTAGAGTTTTGTCAGGACTGGCTCTCCCAAGGCCGTCAGTAGTTCTAATGGAATGTTGTCTACTCCCGGGGCCTTGTTTCGACTCAGGTCTTTCAGTGCTCTGTCAAACTCTTCACGCAGCATCATATCTCCCATTTCATCTTCATCTACATCCTCTTCCATTTCCATAATATTGTCCTCAAGTACATCGCCCTTGTATAGACCCTCTATATACTCCTTCCACCTTTCTGCTTTCCCTTCTTTGCTGAGAACTGGGTTTCCATCTGAGCTCTTGATATTCATACAAGTGGTTCTCTTTTCTCCAAGGGTCTCTTTAATTTTCCTGTAGGCAGTATCTATCTTACCCCTAGTGAGATAAGCCTCTACATCCTTACATTTGTCCTCTAGCCATCCCTGCTTAGCCATTTTGCACTTCCTATCGATCTCATTTTTGAGACGTTTGTATTCCTTTTTGCCTGCTTCATTTACTGCGTTTTTATATTTTCTCCTTTCATCAATTAAATTCAATATTTCTTCTGTTACCCAAGGATTTCTACTAGCCCTTGTCATTTTACCTACTTGATCTTCTGCTGCCTTTACTACTTCATCCCTCAGATCTACCCATTCTTCTTCTACTGTATTTCTCTCCCCCATTCCTGTCAATTGCTCCCTTATGCTCTCCCTGAAACTCTGTACAACCTCTGGTTCTTTCAGTTTTTCCAGGTCCCATCTCCTTAAATTCCCACCTTTTTGCAGTTTCTTCAGTTTTAATCTACAGGTCATAACCAATAGATTGTGGTCAGAGTCCACATCTGCCCCTGGAAATGTCTTACAATTTAAAACCTGGTTCCTAAATCTCTGTCTTACCATTATATAATCTATCTGATACCTTTTAGTATCACCAGGGTTCTTCCATGTATACAACCTTCTTTCATGATTCTTAAACCAAGTGTTAGCTATGATTATGTTGTGCTCTGTGCAAAATTCTACCAGGCGGCTTCCTCTTTCATTTCTTAGCCCCAATCCATATTCACCGACTATGTTTCATTCTCTCCCTTTTCCTACACTCGAATTCCAGTCACCCATGACTATTAAATTTTCGTCTCCCTTCACTATCTGAATAATTTCTTTTATTTCATCATACATTTCTTCAATTTCTTCATCATCTGCAGAGCTAGTTGGCATATAAACTGGTACTACTGTAGTAGGTGTGGGCTTCGTATCTATCTTGGCCACAATAATGCGTTCACTGTGCTGTTTGTAGTAGCTTACCCGCATTCCTATTTTCCTATTCATTATTAAACCTACTCCTGCATTACCCCTATTTGATTTTGTATTTATAACCCTGTATTCACCCGACCAAAAGTCTTGTTTCTCCTGCCACCGAACTTCACTATGGATACCACGACGCCTCTGTGTTTGGTTACGTGTGCTACATAGTGGCTTCTGGTATTAAAGAGACGCCGAATGCACGTGCATGAGCTTTCCTGTCTCGTGAAGATCGTTGCGAGCACTATACAGTCTGTTTTCGGTTATTGGAATAACCAGATAAGTTATACGAATATATGAGATGACGGGAGGAAGTTCTGTTATTTACTCGAAATAATTCGTGGTGACCTTGAAAAGAAAGTTATACACACTCTGTTTCGCTGTACTTATTTAAAGTTGTGCAGACGTACGTCAATTAACCTTCAATGGGCCGGCAAGTGTGGCCGAGCGGTTCTAGGCGCTTCAGTCTTGAACCGCGCGACCGCTACGGTTTATTGTTGTTTTGGTGGCTAACATGATCAGAAAGTTATTGCTTATATGGATTTGGTTGTTGAGTACTTTCTTTTCCATTGCAATGGCTCTTCGTATGCGAAAGTTTTCTTGCAAAGTCAGAAGCTTTGTGTTGTGATTATTCACTCTTGTAACTGTCATGTCACATTCCATGTTGGATAGTTTATGACCACGTTTTATCAGGTGTTTGGCAAAGGTACAACGGCTACTTTCATATTTCCAACTTCTTATATGTTCTTTATACCTAGTTTTGAAGTTCCTGCTTGTTATCCCCAGATCTACTGTGTTACATTCTTGGCACTCTAGCTGGTATATAGCTGCTCCTTGGTACTTATCTGGTTTGTCTGTCGTTTGTTTTATTCACTAGTGTCACTGTCATGTCACATTCCATGTTGGATGGTTCATGACCACGTTTTATCAGGTGTTTGGCGAAGGTAGAACGGCTACTGCCTCGGGCATGGATGTGTGTGATGCACTTAGGTTAGTTAGGTTTAAGTAGTTCTAAGTTCTAGAGGACTGATGACCTCAGATGTTAAGTCCCATAGTGCTCAGAGCCATTTGAACCATTTTGAACCTTCAATGTCTTCCCTTTAGCACACTAGAGAAAGACAAGCATAAAGGTGGCGCTATTAAAGAGACGCCGAGTGTATGTGAATGAGCTTTCCTGTCTCGTGAAGAACATGGCATGAGATATTCTGAAAACCTAAAGCACTTAAAAGTACACCACATTTGTAAACCATTTCATATTAACAGAATCACTACCCTACAGACATAAAACGCCAGTAAGCAGTAATAATAATTTGTAGACAACTAATGGCAACCTACCACAAAAAGATCCAGTACAGTAACTATAAGCATATAAGACACGCCACCATTTTCACTTGAACATATTACACTCCTGGAAATGGAAAAAAGAACACATTGACACCGGTGTGTCAGACCCACCACTGCGAGAGGGCTGTACAAGCAATGATCACACGCACGGCACAGCGGACACACCAGGAACCGCGGTGTTGGCCGTCGAATGGCGCTAGCTGCGCAGCATTTGTGCACCGCCGCCGTCAGTGTCAGCCAGTTTGCCGTGGCATACGGAGCTCCATCGCAGTCTTCAACACTGGTAGCATGCCGCGACAGCGTGGACGTGAACCGTATGTGCAGTTGACGGACTTTGAGCGAGGGCGTATAGTGGGCATGCAGGAGGCCGGGTGGACGTACCGCCGAATTGCTAACACGTGGGGCGTGAGGTCTCCACAGTACATCGATGTTGTCGCCAGTGGTCGGCGGAAGGTGCACGTGCCCGTCGACCTGGGACCGGACCGCAGCGACGCACGGATGAACGCCAAGACCGTAGGATCCTACGCAGTGCCGTAGGGGACCGCACCGCCACTTCCCAGAAAATTAGGGACACTGTTGCTCCTGGGGTATCGGCGAGGACCATTCGCAACCGTCTCCATGAAGCTGGGCTACGGTCCCGCACACCGTTAGGCCGTCTTCCGCTCACGCCCCAACATCGTGCAGCCCGCCTCCAGTGGTGTCGCGACAGGCGTGAATGGAGGGACGAATGGAGACGTGTCGTCTTCAGCGATGAGAGTCGCTTCTGCCTTGGTGCCAATGATGGTCGTATGCGTGTTTGGCGCCGTGCAGGTGAGCGCCACAATCAAGACTGCATACGACCGAGGCACACAGGGCCAACACCCGGCATCATGGTGTGGGGAGCGATCTCCTACACTGGCCGTACACCACTGGTGATCGTCGAGGGGACACTGAATAGTGCACAGTACATCCAAACCGTCATCGAACCCATCGTTCTACCATTCCTAAACCGGCAAGGGAACTTGCTGTTCCAACAGGACAATGCACGTCCGCATGTATCCCGTGCCACCCAACGTGCTCTAGAAGGTGTAAGTCAACTACCCTGGCCAGCAAGATCTCCGGATCTGTCCCCCATTGAGCATGTTTGGGACTGGATGAAGTGTCGTCTCACGCTGTCTGCACGTCCAGCACGAACGCTGGTCCAACTGAGGCGCCAGGTGGAAATGGCATGGCAAGCCGTTCCACAGGACTACATCCAGCATCTCTACGATCGTCTCCATGGGAGAATAGCAGCCTGCATTGCTGCGAAAGGTGGATATACACTGTACTAGTGCCGACATTGTGCATGCTCTGTTGCCTGTGTCTATGTGCCTGTGGTTCTGTCAGTGTGATCATGTGATGTATCTGACCCCAGGAATGCGTCAATAAAGTTTCCCCTTCCTGGGACAATGAATTCACGGTGTTCTTATTTCAATTTCCAGGAGTGTATTTTTTGAGGTTATAATCTATGTCTAAAATTTCTGATAAAGATTTTTGCCGATTTGAGGTTTCGAATAAGCCTGCGATTTCAGTCCTTAGGTTGCGAACTATAAGCCGATTATGATATTATCATCCTCAAGCTGCCACAAACCCACTCTTTCTTGGACTAAACTTATCAGTTTCTAAAGCTCCATGCTTCGTGTGCGAGAACGTCGGTCGATTTGACCAAAGAAAACAAACTGATCTGAATTGTATCTGGAAGGTATTTATAAGTTTTAAAACTAGGGTTACTATTTTATAGTTGATAAATTGGCTGCACTTTTAAGAAACCTTTGTATATTCTTCCTTCGAGAAATGGTGGCATTCAGGACTTTCTTTTAAATTTCCTATTCTTTACTTTCGTAATTAATTGGAGAAATAATACAGGCATACTCTCTTCATCACCGAAACACTGCAGCGCGGTAGATCACAGCGACGCAGCGTGACAACAAATGAGCCATTTATCTTTCCGGTAGGACGCGGCATTGCGTGGAGGTTCACTGCACTGCAAAAAAGCGCTTCTCGGTGGCCTCAGCACATGAATGGGAACTCGCCACTGTGTTGCTCAAAATATTCCATCATACTCCTGGCCTTGTGACATGGCGCATTATCATATTGGAAAATGACACTGCTCTAGGGAAACATAGCGGAAGGTAAAACATAATCACCCCAGCATAGCACTCCGATGTTGAAACCGATCTTGTGTCGAGATTAGCTTCACATTGCAGGGGAAAAGGGCCCAAAATATCATGCTAAAAAGGTACTTGCCTTTCATTTATACTAATTAAAAATATAAAAAGGCCATTTTAGACCAGACAGGTTTCTAGAGTGGCATATACATAAAGAATTCAATTAAATCCCGATACCGTCTTCATCATGCCGATGAGAGGGCGCGAATGTCTTATATTTATGTAAGTAACGCTATGTGTGTGCCATTACTGGTATTTCCAACATTAAAAAAACTGGTACCCGATCCTTTTTGCTGTCATCCTAATTGGAATTATGTTGTTTTCTTGTCACTCATATCTGCATGAAAAAGATGTTAAACACTGTTGCTTATTGTGATGCTTACACTGAAAAGTCTCATCATTGTTAAAATTGTAATCTAATTTGACATTCCTCCAACCAGTCATAGGGTTTTTTTTTTTGTCTTACCGCCTCTTTGGCTTATTGTTATGTATGAAGTACTATTGAAAATGAAAGACTGCAAGTTAGGATTATCTATTAGAAAATATTGAGGTATCTCTATACAATAAAAGGAAATATCCTGACTGTCTCCTCATCACCCAGCAAAAAACCGCTAAAGATATAAACCTGCCCTTGCCAGAGGGTGTAATCTTACACACAAATAGTCAACACTGCATAATTTTAAAAAGTTTCCCTACGGAAATATCGGTTTCCTTGAATGCGAAAACGGTTTCCCGCGTCTCACGTCACCAAACGGAAGCAGGAAAAGTTTAACGGTATGACGGCAACCCGTAGCCACCACAAGCAATGAAGGAAACGGAATACTATGACCCTGTCAGCTCCGAAATGTTTTTTAAAAAAAGAAAAAAACCCTCTACCTCGTTTTGCCCCTATGTGTCATTTTGGACCACTTTTCCTCAGCGATCAACAAGTTAAAATACGGACATGATAGGAATAGTAGCACTAAATTAGTTGTGTCCTCGAAAAAGATGGAGATCAAAAACCGGGTACAAAAAAAATGGCTCTGAGCACTATGGGACTCAACTGCTGAGGTCATTAGTCCCCTAGAACTTAGAACTAGTTAAACCTAACTAACCTAAGGACATCACAAACATCCAAGCCCGAGGCAGGATTCGAACCTGCGACCGTAGCGGCCTTGCGGTTCCAGACTGCAGCGCCTTTAACCGCACGGCCACTTCGGAAAAACCGGGTACACTTCAATATTGTAGCAAGTGTAGCGGTATCAACGGCTACACGAATAAATATCACTCAAGTGACTGCTATGTTGTTACAAAAATATGAACTCACTTTGACTGCAGTATACGATGTTTCTGTTAGATGCTTCCCGGATAGTATCTGTTAACTACTGTCTGTGAACATGGAACTGTATCCTACCGATTCAGCTGCGAATGATGATTACTCGTTACTTCGATACCTAACGGCTTACGTTCTTTCATTTTAAGTGTGATAATGAATTGATCACACACATTAAGGTGTAGACAGGAGAGGTGGCAGACAGCGGATCAATGGCAGGTATCTATTGGGAAAATGCAGTCAGATTACACAGGAGACTCCTTACAAATAAATTGTGCGTCCCCGTTGAGAATATTGCTCTAGTGTGTGAGGTCCACATCAAATGAGAATCACATAGGTTATTGTATACAAAGAAGTGCGTACATAGTTGCGGACGGGTGTGTTTGACTCACGGAAATGTTGAAAAACGTGAATTGGCACTCTTAAAGACAGAGGCAAATACATCGCAAAAGCAATACATCTGCCTTCTTACATAACCATTGTTAAGTGAGGAATCTAAAGATATTCTGCACTCGTCTACGTTTCGCTCCCGCAGGGGTCGTGGAGGCTAAAGTAGATTAATTACAACACGCACAGAGTCATTTAAGTTGTCATAGTTCCCGCAATCCAAACACAGTGTACTGGAAAGAAACCCTAACCGCCTAACATTTGGTACAATGTTAAGTACCCTCCTCCAAGCACTGACAGCGCTTTGCGAAGTATGTATGCAGATGCAATTAATACACACTTCGTCGGCTAGGGTCCGATATTGTACCCCCTCTGAAGGCTTGGTGGTCGTAACAGATTGGTTTGTAGTGTTGGCCGAGGTCTAGGTTAGTGAGTTGCCGAAACCAACGAAAGTGAACGTTAAATATGGGTTGTGGTAAAAGATTGAAAATTACTAGGTTTATTCATAAAACGTATATTAGATAATGGACACCTCTCAGACCAGTAATGATAAAAGCTACTTAGTCAACCCCTCTTGCGTTTTTCGCAGTTTATATAAAGCTAAGTAGCTTTTATCATTTTAGGGTTCCGGACCTCACTCGGCGAAAACGGAATCCATTATAGTATTACTTTGGCCTCCATCTGTCTATCCGATTGTTAAAAACTCCTTTTCTCAGGAACGAGTATCCGTATCAAGTCGAAACTTATGTCATATACCAAGGTCTTACAGTCCCTTGACGGCCTAATAAATGTAAGCTTCTAAGTCAATGCAACCAAAAGACCGCATATTTTGATGCTCTAAAACTCACTCATCAAAATCTATTGGGTACTTCCATTTCGTCTAAAATCATGGAATTTGGCAAGAAATAAGGTTTCAATGTACAACCAGGTAAAAAGTCCAAAAATGGATAATTTGTAATTATATCACTCGAAAAAAAATTATTTTGTCGTTTGTTATGGTCAAACTTGAAATTACAGCATTCTCGAAGTCTTGAAATCCCTGGGGCCGATATCTTACCAGTATCAATGTCGATAACAGGCAAAAATCGTTCTGAAATGAATGAACTGTGTATATAGTTACTTATATTTGTGCGGAACCCTAGGTGCATGAGCCGGCCGCTGTGGACGAGCAGTTCTAGGTGCTTCAGTCCTGAGCCGCCCTGCTGCTACGGTCGCAGGTTCGAATCCTGCCCCGGGCATGGATGTGTGTGATGTCCTTAGGTTAGTTAGGTTTAAGTAGATCTAAGGCTAGGGGACTGATGACCTCAGATGTTAAGTCCCATAGTGCGTAGAGCTATTTGAACCTACGTGCGTGAGTCCTTCTCGTATCTGGCTTGCTTTTTTTTAATCTGTCAGGAAGTTACATTTAGATCATGTAATGGGTACTGTCTAGTAGCAAGTGTACTCAAAGCTAGTAGTCGTGACGTTTCAAAACTACTTCGCCATCTAGTTCCGGTACAGCGTACGCTCTCGTTCTCAGGCGAGGAAGAAATTTCATCCATTCCACAGCCTATTTCGTTGATTGGCTGAAGAATATGGATTGCAGACGGAAACTCACTACTGCTATATTATATTTGAGTTCAGTTGAGATTTGATCTGATCATTTTAGTCCACACAAAATAAAGCAATATGTTGCTTATTGAATAAACAGAGGAAAGTAAAACAATTAAACGTCGACTGGCACCATTATTTGACAGTAAGATTGCGTGCTGTATATTTTACAGCTCTAATTCACCCTACAGTAAACAAATGCAAATTTCATCTAAAGTAAGTAATTGCGATTTAGATTTTCATGCTCCACATTATCGTTAAATTCCAGTTTGGCATTGTGTTCCGCGGAAGATGCATAGTGGCTCCTTCATTCTCGCACCTCTTTCAAACAGAAACTGCAAGGCAAAATAATTTTACTGCGTGTTTCTTTACTCTCTTTATGAAGTTCAGTTCTGTGAAAAAATGCTATGAAGTTTTCACCGAGATGATATTTCCTTGTAATTTCCAGAGAAACAATGTTTCCTAATATAGGCTATTTAAGTAGATTGTCAACAGAATACCATAATTACGCACGTTCGGTCATATTTTTCTGTCAGGAGAAAATATTCGAGTTACGTTTGTAACAAGTTTATCCGTTTATACTTGGTTTTATCGCTTACAACACGTTTTAAATTGGCTTTACCGTTACGCTATTAACATATCATCTTGTAACGGTATTTGAAATATTATGAAAAGGATATATTGCTACTCACCATATAGTGGAGTTGCTGAGTCGCAGTAATACCAGAATCCGACCTCAGTACGTCTTTTCAGTAATTCGCTAATATCTCACTGCTAATATAAGGCTTTTGCATTAGCATTATTATGTTGTGTTGTTGGGCTAAAGAGCTTTCGGTGAAAAGGCCTTCTTCTGAATGTGTGCGTGGATTGCGTTTACATGAATATGTGTTAAGTATGTTTTCTAATTCAGAAGAAGGGCTTTTAGCCGAAAGCTTACTTGTTTAACAGACTTTTCGTTCTGCCTGTCTGCGACTGAGCCTCTCCACTATATGGTGAGTAGCAGTCAATCCTTTTCATAATACTGTCATTATTCAATCCTGGATTTTCCACTGTTTGTAACGGTATTTGAAAACATAAAACGCGAAGAACAAAAACCTTAGAACCGGCGGCTGTACTACGGTTCTCTCAACTAAGAATTCCGTATGATTTTGTGTCTAATCGTGCAAACACGCCATTTACTGCCTTTCCCTATACCAAATTTTTTATATTGACGGAAAATTAAGCAGAAAATAATGAAAACGCAAAAAATCGAGACCATTGTTTCCATATACAACTGAAGTCCTCACTGAACAGAAAAGAGGTAGAGTCTAATACCTGACGGATCAGCTTAATTCTCTAGGTTTTGGTTCAAATGGCTCTGAGTAGTATGGGACTTAATTTCTGAGGTCATCAGTACCCTAAAACTTAGAACTACTTAAACCTAACTAACCTAAGGACATCTCACACATCCATGCCCGAGGCAGGATTTGAACCTGCAACCGTAGCGATCGCTCGGTCCCAGACTGTAGCGCCTAGAACCGCACGGCCACTCCGGCCGGCTCTTTAGGTTTTCCTAAATCGCTAGGATAGAAGAGCAATCGCCACAGAAGGCATAGATCGGAGTTAGAGTCTGCTGTTAGCAGCGTTGAACATGAAGGTCAATCTGAAAATTAAAAAAGCTAGCTGCGCATTACGACGTTTTCACCACTTTCCCAGAGAGCGGGCAAAGCACGGCCATTAACTCTGAGCGCGTGGCTCGCTAACGCCAATAGGAGGTGGTCATACATCGTCACTCTTTAGCCCATTAACACAACATAATAATGTTTACTATAAAAGCCTTATATTAGCAGTGAGACATTAGCGAATAATTTAATAAAAGATGCACTGAGGTTGGGTCTGTTGGTAGAGATTCCGAAGGATAATAACATCGCTCGAAAGATTGATTTTTAACTTTTATATAAACTTCTTTTTTTGGCGGGGGGGGGGGGGGGGGGGGGGGGGGGAGCACAGCGTATATGAATGATGGCCACATAACTCTTTGAACAACTATTCAGCATCTGTCAACAGTGCAAATGTTAGTATTACTTTGTGCATTTATATCCAGCAGCATACCTTAAATAACAACGTACAAGTCCTGGTCCACGAAAATAACATTCGCGGCATACATACCAGCTCCAGACGCGACACGAGAGGCGAAAGAGCTCGGGCTCTCCCACGTACGCTTATTTAAACGTTCGGTTACATGACCACTCCTCGATTCAGTGCGGACTACCATTTGTAATTTTCGTAATAATTTCATATAAATACTTGTAATAAAATTTATGAAAGACTTTCCAGTCATTTTGCAACCTCTTAAACTCACTTACACACTATTTCATCAATTTTAAACAAAACACATAAATCGTCACATTCGGCACTGTAGTCAAAATACTAACTTGGCCTAATTTATAAATCACAACTCCAATTGAATACACATCGGAAGTTATTGGAATATTAAATAAGGAAACTAAACTGATGCTGATAAGATCATTTGTGTCTCTGTAGAGGATTTTATAGTTACGGCACTATCTACGTAAGTAAACTAAATTGTTTATAACATTTTTATTTGTTTAATTAGAAAAATAATCTGCCCATTATTGCAGGCATTCTCCTCTTTCGTCTGATGTATCACGAGTGTGGCTTTCGTTATAGATTCAGTTGTCACTTACTGTAAACAACAATGGCAATAATATCAATAAATTTTTAACTATTAAAGCTTCAGACATGGATTTATGTTCAATGAGCCCGTCCCACTGCCGGTATTTCTCTAGCATGCTTGTAACAAGTTGCACATATTTTAGTTAAAACAATACTAGTGACGAAATTTCATGTCACAGGTCCCTTCATATTAGCTCGTCCCGGGACCATGTTGCCGGACCACACATATTTTTCTACCTGGAAAAATCTCGATGACCGCTGGGCCTCGCAGCTTGCTGGCCGCTTTTACTTCCGCTCAGCTCGTCTGTCACAGTTCGTCTGACAGCTGGCTGCCGCCCCGACAAACATTTACATCGACCTGTCAGATTCAGTCCGTCCCGCTGAAGTCAAACCAGCTGCTTGTAACGCTATAGCATCTTAGGTAATGGCAGGTCCACACTTCCGCCATTCATAAATCCTGTTTATTTGTCATGAAGGTACGATGGTCTTGTGACCGTGGGGTTTACATCTAGGGTTGCCAGGTGTTCGGACTTAGCCTGGTATGTCCGGCTTTTTATAGTCGCATCTGGTGAAATATTTACACGTCCGGCTTTTGTCAGAGTTTTTGGCGATGAATTAGAGAACGTACAAATAAGACGAATTCCAAGCTAATGATGTATTACCTATTAATTTTACAATTGCCTACGGCAGAACGCGGAACTGACGGGGCCGAAGGCGTCCGACAATACTCGATAGTACACGAATGACGCTCGTGGCTCGACACTGTACAGTCACGCTATTGTCATAGTGCGTAACTACTGCTGTGTATTCTTAGCGTCTGCTGAAATAGACGGTGATCGCGCATATATACGTTATCGAAGAGTACCCTCAGACAGATAAGTCTTGATTATTAACGTAGTTCAGTTCTGTCGAAAAGAAAACCGGAAAAAATTGATAACACTGTTAGAAAGCGCTCTGGACAGAGCAGCAGCCGCAGTAGGAGTGTAAGAACAGTGCGTAATGTTGTGAACGATATTAAGAAAGCCAGAATGGTCAGAAAATTGACACCAAGGAAGAAGAAGAAAACGAAGTGTGTAGACGATTTTGTTAGGTGTTTACTGATAATAAAGTTCTTGGAATCTTACGATATTAAAGGCGAGTTGCCCACTCTTCGCAAGTTTTACAATTGGGTGAAGAAGGACACAGACGTTAATTTCATGAGGAATTGAACCACTTTATGGAAAATTTTGGAAGATGTAAGGTTTCGTTTTAAAAAAATGTAAAAATAGACGAACATTTCTGGTTGAGAGCGAGGACATTGTAGCAGTGCGTGCACACTTAGAACTTTGGGAGAACGCGAGAAAGGTGCAAAGAAAATCGTCGTGCATACTGATGAAACATGGGTGCATACACACCACACTGTCAGTAAATGTTGGCAGCATAGAGACGTACCAGGTGTGCGGAATAATGGGAGTTCTGGACAAAGAGTAATAGTGGTTCATTCGGGAGCAGAAATGGCGTTCATTGAGAGTGCGGAGCTATGATCGATTTCTGCTGCTGGTTATCAAGATTTAAGTGAGTTTGAGCGTCGTGTCATAGGAGGCGCGCGAGTGATAGGACACAGCATCTACAGATAGCTATGAAGTGGGGATTTTCCAGTACGACCGTTTCACTAGTGTTCCGTGAATATCAGGAATCCGGTAAAACATCAAATCTCCGACATCGCTGCGGCCGGAAAAAGACCCTGCAAGGACGCGGCCAGCCTGCAAGGACGGTGTCAGCGACGACCGAAGAGAATCGTTCAACGTGATAGAAGTGCAGCCCTTCCACAAATTGCTGCAGATTTCAATGCTGGGCCATCAACAAGTGTCAATGTGCGAACCATTCAACGAAACATCATCGATATGGACTTTCGGAGCCGAAGGCCCACTCGTGTGCCCTTGATGACTGCACGACACAACGTTTTACGCCTAGTCTGGGCCCGTCAGCACCGACATAGGACTACTGATGACGGGAAACATGTTGTCTGGTCGGACGAGTCGCGTTTAAAATTGTATCGAGCGGATGGACGTGTACGGGTATCGAGACAACCTCATGAATTCATGGACGCTGCATGTCAGCAGGGAACTGTTCAAGCTGGTGGAGGTTCTGTAATGATGAGGGGCTTTTGCAGTTGGAGTGATGTGAGATCCCTGGTAGGTCTAGAAACGACTCTGACAGGTGATTAGTACGTAAGCATTCTGTCTGATCACCTGCATCCATTCATGTCGATTGTGCTTCCGACGGACTTGGGCAATTCCAGCAGGGCAACGCGACACCCCACACGTCCAGAATTGCTACAGAGTAGCTCCAGAAACAGTCTTCTGAGTTTAAACACTTTCGCTGGCCACCAAACTCCACAGACATGAACATTATTCGGCGTATCTGGGATGCCTTGCAATCGGCTGTTAGAAGAGATCTCCACCCTCTTGTGCTCTTACGGATTTATGGATAGCTCTGCAGGATTCATGGTATAAGTTCCCTCCAGCACTACTTCAGACATTAGTCTAGTCCATGCCACGTAGTGTTGCGGCACTTCTGCGTGCTCGCGGGGACCCTACACTATATTCTATATTAGGTAGGTGTGCCAGTTTCCTTGGCCCTTCGGTGCATTATGGACGAATACTGGCACAGACACACACTAATGGACGAAGCTACAGAGAGCGTAATTATTCAGCTTCAGCCAGACAGTGACAGTGAAGTTTCGTCTCGTGGTACTCAGGATACACCGGATGAGGCAGAATCAGACTCGACAGAGACGGCTGCTTCGGACAACAGCAATAGCTCTGCCGAGTTAGCAGATGAGACAGAACTCTGTGCATAATAGCTTAGTGTCCACCCCTTACATATGAATCAAAGGTTGTTGAAAACATTGCATGAACTTTTTTCACAAGGTCACGTTTTTTGTTCCCGTCTTTCTTTTATCATTTGGAATCCTCGTTAATGTGATTTTAATTATTGTTATTTATCCATTACAATATTTAAACGTTTGACAATGCTGATGCATTGATTAAAAAACAAGTAGAATATGTAATCTGTTTCTATTGGTTGTGCAATGCGGTCAAAAATGTATTTCTCGCTAAAAGATTTCATGACATTGTGATTAAAGTCATCTCGATAAAGTTTTGAAAATTTAAAAAAAAAGTAACAGCACCTGACAAGATTTGAATCTACAACCTCTTGGGGAGTAGGCATATGTGCTGGCCACTGCACTACTGCAGGTGCCAGTATGGGCTATGTATGTTAATGGTATACATTCTCGCGCGAAATCCTGAAACTTCATTTTCGTCCATTACTTGCAAACGAGGGTCCACTATGGTGAATTGCTCCAGGATGTGATACCTAGGACCATAACCTACACCTCTTTATATATGGTTTCAGTCGATCCTTCTCCCCCCAGCCCCACCCCAGTGGCGACTTGTGTTTGTTAGTTATTAGGTAGTACAACAAAATTTCATTTTCATTTCTCATGGTTTTCCGTAGAATAATGTATTGACAGCGAATGTATTTTTATTTGCTGCACGCTCAACTCAAATAATTAGTTCCAAAAACAATAATTTTTATTTTAATTTCGCACGGTTCTCTGTAAAGAATGTGCTAATAGCAAATGTATTACGGGTTCGCTTCAGTTACTCGATCGTAATACAGCAGCTTTCTTTTTTCTTTTCCCATGTGTTCCTGTAGAAGAATATATTAAATGCGAGTGTGCCGTTGTCTCCTAAACGCACGCACAGCTACAATGTTCAGTCGTTAAACGAGAGTTCTATATTATCAATGTTCATTTCCACTGTTTTTCTGTACAAGAATGTGTTAACAGAACGTATATTTCTTTTATCTGTTGCACGTGTACCAAGTGCAGTACACGAACTAAGTTACATTTTTATTGAGCGGAGGTATACCGTTTTTGCATCATCCTAAATCACCAATAGCAGCACACCAACAGTTCGCAGCGCGCCCACGTATATCGGCAATTAGGTTAGGTCACGTTAGGTAAACTGAACGGGTAATAAGCGTAAGGAATAAATATAACGAGGAATATGGAGATATATCATAGGGATATATACACTAGATATTCCAACGAAAGCTATTTTTATGTGTGTATCTTACGTTTTTCTTCGTTGGCCGAACGAGCCGTTAAGAAGACTGACCACTTAGTTGCTATTATAATCGCTGAATTATAAGACTATTTACAGATTGTATTTTTAGTTTAAGCACCTTTAAGGTTGATCTCGCAAAAGACTGACTGCAATTGAGTATTAATAAATGATCAGTTGACTGTATTTAAAAATGTCCCAACAAATTTAACACTGAGTCCTTTCCTATTTTCGGACCTGTCAACCCAGTTACACCAGAACTGTTGAATACCTCTGACGTGAAAACTATTTCAACTGTATGAAGTCTATGCAACCAGTGTCATCTTCACGTCAACAAATCTCATTACAAAAATGGTTCAAATGGCTCTGAGCACTATGCGACTTAACTTCTGAGGCCATCAGTCGCCTAGAACTTAGAACTAATTAAACCTAACTAACCTAAGGACATCACACACACCCATGCCCGAGGCAGGATTCGAACCTGCGACCGTAGCGGTCACGCGGTTCCAGACTGAAGCGCCTAGAACCGCTCGGCCACACTGGCCGGCAAATCTCATTACACAGCAAGTTCTACCAGCACCTAAAAATTCAATTGCCAAGGCCGATGGCATCGAGGGGGCTCAAAAACTAACCGGAAGAAAACACGAAAGAAAGACGATTTAAAAATTAAGCGAGAGAGGTATGCGAATTCTCCTACCCCCGTGTTCCTATCTCCTGTCTTCGAGAAGAAGTCTTTCCCTCGGCTTGCGACTGTAAATGCACGCTGTCGTCACAGTGTCGTTCCTACAGTGTCATTTCGTAAAGAAAAAACTGCTATCGCATTTGTTATTATGGAGACTCGGGTTTAAGCTTTAATTACAAGCAAGCCAATATAAGTCTATCGCAAAATGAGGTACCCAATATTTTTCTTGCTTACTCTGCGTTGCGCTGTACGGAGCAATTTGGTTTCAAAGTTCAATATATATTGTTTTATTTTAGCTTGTAGTAAGGAGTGTCCGATTTTCGACGTCTTTGTTACGAACGGCTCACTTCAAAACTATATAGCTTGAAATATCTTTGTCCGATGTTAATGAAATTTTGTTATACGTACGTATATTGGTAGCGGAATTCTCAAGTTACAGAATTTTTCAATCACCCAGAAAAAGTTCTTATGACATTTCTAGAGCAACTTTTTCTCTGCCCAGGATAAACACGTAACAGAAAGCGTGGATTTGTTTTGAAGGTCTCGTTTGTGGTTGTAAGAAACTACAACCGCTGTGACCATACAGTGTGGTGCGGATTTTATAAAGAGTTGTATTTATGACTGGTCGTGTGCTTACTGGACATCGCGCTTAACAGTGTGCAGTGCACGGCTATGAATATGAATGCGCCGTTGCCGCGAACCCACGGGCTGCCGAGTAGACATCACGAATAATGTTTATGTGGCAACATTGTATGTGATACCTGTTTTGGTGTACTCCAGCCTACATAGCTGGCTCACGTTCAATAATGGAGTGCTTACTACTGCTTCGCTATGGCGGGTATTACACTATCATATTTCTTTGACAAAGAAAAAAGATCTTTGACGTGGCGCTAAAAAGATGTATTACATTGTGTCATATTTTTCGTCAAATTTCAAGATAGCGGATAACAACTTGTTATTATGCGCTGCAGATGTTAGTACCACAATTGTATTGTGAGTGTATTTGGAAGAAAAGCGGCGGAAAAAAGGAAACGTACTTCGATGAATCCATAGGTATTACGTCGATATAGTAAAAGCATTCAGCAAAATTTATTACAAGAGCTGCAAGTGGAGGATGTCAAGTCTTAGATATAAGTTACTTGCGAATGGATGAGAGTGTATTTCAGTAGTTTCTCAGTCAAGTGGCTTCTCATATTACAAAACAGAATACTCATTTGAGAAATGCTATACCTGCAGAAGACAGACAAACTGTGAGACTGGTATTTCTTGATACAAGAGAGAGCTGCTCTAAAACATAGCACTCGAATATCACATTGCACATTAACCAAAGTAATTCCAGAAACATGATAGGCAATTTATATACCTGTGAAGGGGGAATATGTAAAATTAAACATATGTTTAGTAGGCTATATGGGCAATAAGAACTATTTTTATTTTTTAGTAATTTCATTAATGGAATTAGTGTTCCAACAACAACAAAATTAATAAGAAGTACGAAACAGATGAAGCGCTTTTTAACGTGAGGCATCCAGGGTTCAAAAATAGACAAAGTAGAATGGAAATCTAAGAAAGAATTTTCTATTTTAGAGTGTGAACACATCCTCTATTCGGTTTACTGAAAAGCTGCTTGGATGTTTCCAGATGTAGAGGTGGATGGCTATAGCTGTGATTGTGGACATATGTGGCCTGCAGCATATTCCACCTATCTATCAACACAAATTAATAGCATGCACTCTGCCCATTGCTCATCCCGCCTCTCATCCGAGTCGAAGCAATTTTATAAGTTTATTGAAAAAAAAAAGAGTCAAAGGAAAATACCAACTTAGAAGCCATGTATACAAATACAATTAGATGTACAGAGACATCAAATAACTGTAGCGACTCCAGCGCTCCAAGCGGTCACATTTCCCGCCTTAGATTTCATCATATTTATTTGACGACATGCGAGATTTGACAAAGTTCCCTATTACAACGTCAAATTTGTTTGACATAAATATTTGACGTATCAACTTTGACAAAGAAATATGATTAACACCGGCCTAAGGTATTGTAGCAGCTCAATGGTCGGCGAGCGGAAGCTGAAGCAAATATGCTATTTGACCGAGGGCTTCCTGTTGCTGCCAACTGAGGAGTGGAGCGCCACGTGACGTTGGAGGAAGCAAGCTAGAAATGTGGATGAGATGAAATGATTTACTTACCTGTCCCTTCCCACCAGGCATTAATTTGGCGCTCCCAACTTTCAGTTGGTATGATTGCTGTTTAAATAAAGAACCTCTTGTGGTTGGTTATTGATGTTATGGAAGTTTCTAATTGTGCATATGGACAAGTTGGCTCTGAGCACTATGGGTCTTAACATCTTAGGTCATCAGTCCCCTAGAACTTAGAACTACTTAAACCTAACTAACCTAAGGACATCACACACATCAATGCCCGAGGCAGGATTCGAACCTGCGACCGTAGCGGTCGCGCGGTTCCAGACTAAAGCGCCTAGAACCGCTTCGCCACACCGGCCAGCGATGGACAAGTACATCCCGTAATTCAGGAGGTACCTTTTCTATAAGTATGCTACGAGGTGACGTCCCTGGGAACCCTATATTTTGGCAGAGATTTAAGGCGAAAATCATTTGGAATTTTTAATTTAAATAATTTTTAATTTAATTTAAATAAATTACATTTAGTTTTAGAATTACTTAAGTGTTGTTTCAGAACTCTGTTGATATTACTTCGATAAATGAGGCCTACAGGAATTTACTTCTTATCACACATTTTGTGCGGCTATTTTTAATAGTTCGCATTAAAGAACTGTTAGAAAACTGAATTTTACATTCTAAAAAATTATATTATCTCTGTAACAAGTAAATTTTCACGTAAAACTAAATCCTTGGGTCCATACTTAGCATTTACAATTGCCCTCAGTTACAAAAAGGAAGTCTGCAGAAGTGACAGTCATTGCTGTGATCACAGATTACTTTACAACCACAGTGAACACATATGATTTTTTATTGGAGAAACGGAGGACTCCATCACAATTGTCCTGAAGCTCTTCCTCTCAATGTCCCTCCGCTAGCAGAACTGTGATCACTGGCTACTGTAAAATCGTCTCTTTTCCGTCTCTTTCTTGATCTATATTTCTGACATCTTCCTCCATCTACTGACAAACAAATTCATCGTTAAAACAGACACGTTCCTGCGAGCAAATTTTGTACCATACTGAAGAAAATAGGGACATAGGTCACGAGGCGCGGTCTAGGAGATCGCAGCATACCCAACAACACGTCTCAACAACAAACGAAGAAGACGATAATGTAGCTCACAACAAAAAATTATTGAATTGACGATTTTAGGATGGTAGGGGGGTATTTCAGCAGAACTGACCGTGGGGAACAAGTTCGAAAATTTTCGTGCGGTCTGAGAGACCATACCTCGTGAGTTATGTTTAAAGCCGCAGGCCGAAGTAGAGGCTTCTTCTGAGCGGAATATAGGAACACGAGAGATAGGAGACCTCATGTACCTCTTTCAAATGTAAACAAACGTATGCTGTGCCACTGGACATCGACTGCAGTGCTCAAGCATCTGGTGACGTAAATCCACTGGAAGTACATTATTGTGTATTAAACAAATTGCTGCTTACCGTAAAGAAATTCCTACCTCGAGTTATTTTGTTGTTATTCTAGAGCGAATAAAACTTTGATGCGCGCGAAATCCCCCGAGCCGTTGTTAGCTCTCACTGTGCTTAACTCTTATCCACGTATTTTTTGTATCAAATCTCAATGGACAGTTGGTTTCTACGTGCTTGCCAACGGTGCCCATAAATGCGCCCGTAATTAGGGATTTTGTTTCACTATCGCCGAGCCGCTCTTCATTTTTATTCAACACAAAATTATAAAATTTACATAGAAAACAATTGCAGTTAAGATAGTTTACGGATGGTGGTGAATGCGGGCGCAACTTTGGTATTTCTGTGGGCGTAATTCTGTGGGTATAATTCTGATACTTCATCACACACATTAGTTACTAAGCCAACAATTTATGACAAAATGTACTAACTAATTAGTGATGATGGATAGTGGAAATGACACGCAAACCGTCTTTGCCAGCAGCTTTGCAGCTGTCATTTACTGCTCAAAATTAATAAGGAATAAATGATCAGCTTACAAACTTAACCGGCAACGGCCTTGCCGCAGTGGATTCACCGGATCCCATCAGGTCACCGAATTTAAGAGTTGTCGGGCGTGGCCGGCACTTGGCTGGGTGACCATCCGGGCCGCCATGCGCTGTTGCTATTTTTCGGCTGCACTCAGGCTCGTGGTGCCGATTGAGGAGCTACTCGACCGAATAGGAGCAGCTCCGGCCAAAGAAAACCATCACAATGACCGGGAGAGCGGTGTGCCGACTACACGCCCCTCCTATCCGCATCCTCAGCTGAATGATACGGCTGTCGGATGGTCCCGATGGGCCACTTGTGACCTGAAGACGGAGTGTTTTTACAACCTTAACTGATTATTCTTGAACTATCTAGTGCTTCACTCGAGAATGCAACTGACTGCACGCAGCCATATGAACAGCCCTAAATATTTAAATAAAGTTTTCTTCCTATACAAAACTAGAGCAGTACTCTCTAATCTTTACTCGTTCGCGGTTTACGTTTGTAAATGATTTGATCCTCAGGAATGGAAACAAGCTAGCGTCTGATTTTGTACAAAACAAATTTGTCATTAGAGCAGACGCCGCAACCACATTCGCAGCGCATGAAAAGGGAATGCTTTCTTCTTTTTTCTTTATTTTCAAATTATGTATAAGATACTGCGCACGACGAAAATGTGCAATAGATTCTTCAATTACATTTCGGTCAGTGACATACATCAGTGACACCAACTGCTACGGTACTTCCTTTTCTCCTGTTTTTTCAGATTTTCCTACAGTAAAATAATGGTTCTGAGATATCGCAGACCCCCTCCCCCACCCGAAACACACGTACACAGCGCACTTTCACACACACCATACGCTATTAACTGCTAATTGCTAACTGAGATTACTGATAAGGGGAGTATTTTCTGCGTTATCGATACGCTATAAATTGAAACGCAATACCTGAATGATATTCGAACACGGATCCCTGCCTTCAGCAGATCAATAGCATAGTGGAGAATGTTATTTGTAGCGCATTGTCTGCAAACTCAAGAATCCTGATTTATTTATTCTTGTTTCATATATCATGCTCATGGAACGAGCTAGAAAATAAGTTTGTAGAATTTACAAAGAAAACAATTAATAAAACACGAAAAAATTGTGACAGAGCATACGAATAAATAACGCATTACAGGGAAATGTTCTCTGTTACTGCGAGAAACCCCTGTACAAAATAGAACGAGTGACCCAAAAGGAAATCTTTCTTCCGGTATTAGAACACTTCGGGTTCATCCTTCGTTTGTTTTTTGTTTTTTTGCAGTTCTTGAATCCCATTAAAAATGAAACCTGCTGAATAGTTCACATCTTACTGCTCAAACCTTAAGCAAGTGCTGTCGAAGAACACATTGCTTTTCCGTCTAGTTTCTTCACAGTGACTCAACACTGTCAACAAAAACCCCATGATGCAATATAAGTACAGGGATGGCAAAGTTAGATTTCCGAGACACCTAATCGACAGCCTACCAGGTATGTGCAACCTCTTAACTTACCAGGGCTACACTGGAAGACAACGAGTATTTTTGTGCCGCACGTTATATACTTAGCACTAACAATAACCACCAAGAAAAAAAAGGTAGCGGGGGTGGACCAATGAGAGAAAGAATAACACCGTGTTGCTGGAGTTTCAAATTAAAAATATTCAATTTATCAGGAAATTACATAAACGGAATCTTTTGGGAGGCCGCTTTGATACTTGCTTTGGGCTGGATCAGGTTGGACAGACCTTGCCTACACAAGAATCACGAACTGACACCGCAGTCTGACAGTCGTTTCTGGGATAAGAATATTCTTAATAACGGCACAGAGTTGCCCCAAAATAACACCACATGAGATAAGAGATTGAAAGCCAGCAAAATAAATAATCCTTCCCTTTGCATTGTCGGAGACAGTGGAGATTATTCCAGTAGAGAAGACAACAGTATTTAGTTTCTCCACGAGATCTTGAACGTGACATTTCCAAGAAGGTTTTCCATGTGGTCTCTGTTCTAAGGATTTAAGCTGATCGACTTGGGTGACTGTTTGACCACCTTGGGACAATGAAATTTCACCTTTACGTGAATCCCGTCTCAGACACTGCATATTTTGCGCTCATTTCAGAACCTCCTCTGGCTTCTTTTTAATGACATTTAGCAGGAAAATGAGTGATTTAGCTGTGGTCCGGAAGTATCGATTTTTCACCATCATTTGGCTTCTGTTCTAGCTTTATTTTCCCCTTGACAACAGGAAAGCTCTAAAATCCACGTTGATTACAGGAAAATTACTCGCATTGAACTAAAATTTTAAAAATAGTTTCAATATTCCATGAAAACGTATTACTAGACTGAATTAAACAGCACGACAAAGCAAGCTACATCTTTATTGGAGGTGTGTTCTGAGCTCGTCAGAATACACGTACACAAGACGAAAAACAAAGAGCTCGGATCCGTACTGGAAACGCTGTTGCTGCATAGCATAGTATCGCAATTTCATAATAATGAAAGAAATTGTTCTAAGCAAAGTAAATTTTGATTCATGCAGGATGAGTCACAAGTCATACACTTGACAGTTGCAATAAACAATGTGCCAACAACAGAACTGAGGAGGGGAACAGCGAACTTTTATTCAGTGCAGTAATACGAGTATTACAGTGGAGGTATGTGAAATTTATCTTGTAAGTAGCTAGCAGAAACATTATGCATATTTTTTATTGTGAGGAAAAGTTATACAAAAGAAACTGTCATGAAGATGTTTATTTAAATACCTTTTTCGTCAAAATATCTAGATTTGAAAAATGGGCTAATATTTTATACTCGTGTGACAGAAACAAAATTTTCAATTTGTTATATTGCATTCGAAGTAATGGTGCAACCAGAAATCATTTCTCTAATGAGATGCTCAAGGCTCGCCTCTAAATTTTTATTTTTTTTGTTTTCCCTCCGGCTGTTAAAACATTAAAATCAAAGATCGTGCACGCGTTAAGAAATGATGCAAAATCCTGTGGAGCAGTTATTTCGTGAAGTCGTTTTAAACTGAATTACGTACCTGATATGAGTAAATTATTGTTCGAGAACTTGATTCCAAAGTAAAAACAAATTCCACCCAAATAGTAACAGCGTTGATTACGTTTTGGCTTGTCTGTGTACAAAATATGATCAAATTGTTCTTCATATAGTTGGAGTTATCTAACAATATCTACCTTCCTGGATTTTGATATACGTTCAAAATGGTTCAAATGGCTCTGAGCACTATGCGACTCAACTGCTGAGGTCATCAGTCGCCTAGAACTTAGAACTAATTAAACCTAACTAACCTAAGGACATCACACACATCCACGCCCGAGGCAGGATTCGAACCTGCGACCGTAGCGGTCACGCGGTTCCAGACTGAAGCGCCTTTAACCGCACGGCCACACCGGCCGACGATATACGTCTTAGATACCTTACACAGTATAATTATTGCCAAAATAAAACTGCGCAATAATACTTTTTTCTGGCTTTTTTTTCGTAGTCACATTTAGCTTATTTGGTTTTGGAGAGTTGGCAACACTGGCTCAGAAAGCCACTTGCTGATGTTACCGACTGCTGAATTAGCTACACAGTTTATATTACGCCCCATGTCTTTCACTATAACACGTGTCACCTGCAAAGAATAAAATTCAAAGTAACCTGTCACGGTCAGTGGCTACTCCCAGTGTGGCACACAGTTTTAACTTGTCGCGTATGATCAATGTCGCAACTTTCATGAACGAGCTGTCACACACATAATGAAACATTACCAGCGATGTCGAGAGAATAGTCGTTCAGTAACACTGTTATAAAATTCTCCCTTCTCCTACACATCGTCTGGAAGCAGTGTGTGAAGAAAAAGCTTTTGTAGGCAGACATGTTCCATCAACCATGGAACGGGAAGATAGCTGATCTACAAGGAACAGTGCCTCATAGCTATCTGTTAGGTTTAAATACACAGTTATTTATTTATTTGTGAATACCAAATATCCTTGATGAGAGCGTATCGCTAGGATGTAGAAAGTGTCAGATAAATCACATTTCAACAATAGATAAATGGTATTCAAACAATTACATGAAAAGTGATGTTCAGTTGCTCAGACGAGAAGTCAGACGATTGCAATGTTAAAAGTGAGATATTAGTGCCGTATAGCAAATTCATACAGCAATGCATAAGTTCATCACAGCTGGCAAAGTATTGCAAACTGTCAAAAAAAAAATACTGTCATAAAAATTGTAAAAAAAGTAAAAAAAAATAGAATGGAAAGAGCAGTTTTTTAAAGTCATATACCCAGTGACCGATATGACATGAATTGGAAGTTTATACCTCTAGGCTTGAATAATATACGCCATTCTTTACCATAGTGATAATTTTTTTGTTTTTGTGTAGATCATGTTTAATTCTTTTAGCATGATCATCGCTGAAAAAGTGCATAAACGAAAAAATGTACTGCCATACATGTGAGCATCCGTAGCTGTTTGATTAAACGCCTGGTAGAGCATACAGGCTGGACTCATAATTTTGACGACCCCCTTCTGTTCCACAAAGACTATATTTAAGACTGATTTTTCCCTATTATGATGTTGTATTTCATAAACGACTGGAACTGTCCTATATGTACAGTTTTGATGGTATGAAACAAATAAATCCTAACAAACCTAGTGGCAAATCCTTCCTAACTGTCCTTTACTCAGGGCAAAACGTGATCATGACGAGATATATTGTACGTAACCATTAACTGCAGTGGAAGAACTAGACAGACAAGCTACAAACTAATACGCTACATTACTTGAATTTGAACACAGTCCGGTGGCATACCTTCAACAAATGATAACCGTATTTTCGACAACTATAGTTCTGAACTTATTTAGCCACATTTTAAATTACATACTCCCGTGTTTCTCCGCGTCGAGAGGGAACATCCGTTTTACATTCAAAAGTACGCAGAGGAGGGGGCCCAGAAATTGTAATCGTTCGAGCAGAATAAATCTACCAACACAACTGTAATTAAACCACTTACTTTTTTGCTCCTTTTGGAACGTGTACAAGCAACAACGTCCGTAATAATATGGTCTATTGGCACCGAATTACATTAAGAAATCTTGTGAAAGGCTGAACTATTTGACGTGCAGAGAAATTTTGTATTATTGTTGCTATGTACTTGTTCGGGACGTCATGAAATTTATAAGAACTATTCTCCGCAAAGGCGCAAAAATTCTGATTATTTCTTTGATTATAATTAATGTAATATTAACAGTATAATCACAGATAATTAAAATTAGATGGATTTATGTTAACTTTTAAGTCGTTTCTATATGTTCACTTTGAAGCTGTGTCTATAATTTGCGATTGAACCCAAAGCATCTAAATATTCTATTGTCCATCAAGTAGCCACAACATGAAAACATGAGGAATCAAACACAATAATTTTGAAATCCTGGGTTCAGTCAACATTTATATCTAGAATTACGGAGAACAGTACGTGGAAAGTAGACCAAGGTAAGCATAGAACATACCTGCTATTCGCAATCTGTAACATTGTTTTCAGGAATCACTGATAATTTCTGATCTGTCGCTTACAACTTACCATTATTCGTCACTCGGCGCGGATGTCGCACGCTTTTGTAGAAACAATGAGGCATAATGTATTTTATCACTTAAAAGAGAAATCGTGAAATTAAGATAATGGCTGAGGCCAGACTGTCACTAGCTGCTACCTGTTCAAATGTTTAATAAGTGAGGCCCGAATATCCGATCTTGCTTTGTTTGGCTGCTTGCCCAGTATTTACTTTTTAATAATTACCCTCGGCCGCTTCCAAAACGAAAGAAATTATATTTCACGCTACAGAAACCTAAATGAAATGATAATAAGTTTATATTAACTAGCGCAATGAGCCGTCTCTGGGGCTAAACAAGGAGAGAGGGTTTTGAGTGGTGATTATTAATTGATGACGTAAGAAGTATGAACTGCCTGTTAAACTCCTGAATCTTTTCCCACTTCTTTGTAGGGTGGTTGCGGATGAGCATTTGGTATACACCTCTAGACAGCTATAACCGATAAGCATTAAAATCATTTTTCAAGTTCTTCATAAATATTTGCGCACATCATTTGCCCACATATCACTTCAAGTTATTTTGCTAATATTTTACAAACTTGAAAATTTTCTTAGTTATTTTTATGCAGTTAATTCTTTATTGAACTCAAGTACTACTGTACAGGCGCAAATACGCTTGCTGGCTAGTGCCTTTAAGACAAACAACAAAATACAAACTCTCAACTCTAAGCCCATCAATGAATGAACTTGTTGCCGACTTAGAACGTCAGTTCCATCGTCTTAAAAGTAGCGGTTACTCACATACTGTGACTTCAGCGGTCTGCATTGGAATCATATAAATGTAGTGTCTGAGGTTCCCATGATGAGTCACAACTTTAGCAACAATAATTAAAATGTGGCCTACGATGAACAAGTAACCACTCATTGTAGTCTCTTTCTGCAGGCGGGAAAAATGTTGTATTGCCCATTGGAGATTAAAAATGATTCCCCATTGAATTACATACGAACAAAAAAGGACACTAATTTTAACGTTCAGTCGACGACAAGGTCGTCAGAGACAGGAAACAAGCTTTAATTGTCATTTTCAAAAGAACCATCCCAGCATTTGCCTTCTGTAATTTATAGGAACCACTGAAACCTTAATCCGAATTGTCGGACGAGGACAGCATCGCCGTTCACCTGAGTAAATTACATATACCCTACCTGTCAAATCAAAAATGGTTCAAATGGCTCTGAGCACTATGGGACTTAACTGCTGAGGTCATCAGTTCCCTAGAACTTAGAACTACTTAAACCTAACTAATCTAAGGACATCACACACATCCATGCCCGAGGCAGGATTCGAACCTGCGACCGTAGCAGCTGCGCGGTTCCAGACTGTAGCGCCTAGAACCGCTCGGCCACATCGGCCGGCCCCTAACTATCAAAAGTTTTCGATTACCCGTGATAAACACTATGAACTTTATTTTAGTGTGCAAACACTTGGTACAAACTAAACAGACCAACAAAATTCTCTCTCTTCCATGAAGTATAATACAATATGGTTTTGATGTTAGCCTCCACAGAGTATCCAGCCTTTGCCTTCAGAACACCTGCACAAACTCTTGGCATTCTGAAGATAAGATTTTTTCGTGTTTTTGCAGGTATAGTAACCCAATACGTCGGTAAATTATTCCATAAATCTTCAACCTTACATGACCTGTCAAGTTCATCCCATAGCAGGGATTTAGGTGAGGTGACTGGCTTGGCCAAACATTTTTTTTCAATTCCCCACGTTTCTCTTTCCTAATGCCATACCCTCTTCACAATTTAGAAGCATGTTTGGGATTATTGCCCTGTTACAGAACAAACCCTCCACCAGTAAGTCTCCCGCCAGATGGAACTGCATTGGTGATCAGTATCCCGCGGTAGCCTTCCTTCGTTAATGTTTCTTTAATTCTCACTAGATCACCGACCGTATCACCCGCAAAACAACCCCACACCATGACCGATTTCTACCATACCTCACCATTGGCGTCACACACCGACTCCTCATACACTATGTGATCAAAAGTATCAGGACACTCTCAAAACATACGTTTTTCATATTAGGTGCATTGTGCTGCCACCTGCCACCTACTGCCAGGTACGCCATATCAGGGAACTCACTAGTCATTAGACATCGTGAGAGAGCAGAATGGTGCGCCCCGCGGAACTCACGGACTTCGAACGTGGTCAGATGATTGGGTGTCACTTGTGTCATATGTTTGTTCGCGAGATTTCCTCTCCCGAACATCTCTAGGTCCACCGTTTTCAATGTAATAGTAAGTGGAAACGTCAAGGACACGTACAGCACAAAAGCGTACAGGCCGACCTCGTTTGTTGACTGGCAGAGACTGCCGGCAGCTTAAGAGGGCCTTTATGTGTAACATGCAAACATCTATCCAGACCATCACACAGGAATTCCAAACTGCATCAGGATCCGCTGCAAGTATTATGACAATTAGGCGGGAGGTGAGAAAACTTGGATTTCATGGTAGAGCGGCTGCACATAAGCCACACATCACGCCGGTAAATGCCAAACGACGCCTCGCTTGGTGTAAGGAGCGTGAACATTGGACGACTGAACAGTGTAAAAACGTTGTGTGGAGTGACGAATCACGGTACACAATGTGGCGATCCAATGGCAGGGTGTGGGTATGGCGAACGCCCAGTGAACGTCATCTGTCAGGGTGTGTAGTGCCAACAGTAAAATTCGGAGGCGCTGGTGTTATGTGTGGTCGTGTTTTTCATGGAGGGGACTTTCACCCCCTTATTCTTTTGCGTGGCACTATCACAGCACAGGCGTACATTGATGTTTTACGCACCTTCTTGCTTCCCACTGTTGAAGAGCACTTCGGGGATGGCTATTGCATCTTTCAACACAATCGAGCACCTGTTCATATTGCACAGCCTGTGGCGGAGTGGTT
Organism: Schistocerca americana; assembly: GCF_021461395.2. NCBI lineage: Eukaryota > Metazoa > Arthropoda > Insecta > Orthoptera > Acrididae > Schistocerca > Schistocerca americana. The sequence goes on along the minus strand of NC_060124.1, from coordinate 435,805,335 downwards.
ACACGACACTAACATCCTTGTAATGGACTGGCCTGCACCGAGTCCTGACCTGAATCTTATAGAACACCTTTGGGATGTTTTGGAACGCCGACTTCGTGCCAGGCCTCACCGACCGGCATCGCTACCTCTCCTCAGTGCAGCAGTCCGTGAAGAATTGGCTGCCTTACCCCAAGAAACCATCCAGCACCTGATTGAACGTATGCCTGTGAGAGTGGAAGCTGTCATCAAGGTTAAGGGTGGGTCAACACCATATTGAATTCCAGCATTACCAGCGTGGAAGGCGCCACGAACCTGTACGTCATTTTCAGTCAGGTGTCCGGATACTTTTGATCACACAGTCTATGTTTTCCACAATATCTAAGAACAAATATTGGAATATGGCTTCAAAATACTTCAAATATAGATTCATTCACGGATAACACTTTGGACCAATGCCGCATCCTCCAGTTTTTATGTTTCTGTGCCTATTGCAATCTTTTCACCTTATTTCGTTTTCGCAAAAAGGATGTTTGGCCGCTATGCATCACTTTGAACCTTGTTCAGGAAGACGGAGTTGTATTGTTGACACAAAGACTGAAACTGTTCGCATACTACTTACTTCCTCGCGAATTTCATATGCAGTACGAGTTCTCCGGCGCTTACTCTGTACACATATGAACTTATCTCCTCCGTATGATATTACTCGGCCGTTCGGAGTAGCCGTGCGGTTCTAGGCGCTACAGTCTGGAGCCGAGCGACCGCTACGGTCGCAGGTTCGAATCCTGCCTCGGGCATGGATGTGTGTGATGTCCTTAGGTTAGTTAGGTTTAATTAGTTCTAAGTTCTAGGCGACTGATGACCTCAGAAGTTAAGTCGCATAGTGCTCAGAGCCATTTGAACCATTTTTTTTTTTATATTACTCGGAGTCTTCCAGATCACGAAACATTTTCATTGATATCCTAGGTGGCTCATACTACCCTGGGGCAAGAGGGGCGCCCCCCCCCCTCCCCTCTCCCTATCTCTCAGAGAAGGTAAAAAATATAGTGTAGTTCGGTGCTTTTCATTTTTTTTTTTCGAGAAAAGATTTATAAGTCTTTATCACATAGGTTCTAAACAGGGTCTGAATTGGAACTTCTTTTATGGCTTCTTACAAGTCGCCATTCGTCTTCCAAGATATTAAAAACATTCCGTACCCCTATAGCATAGCCATATCCAGCTAGGAACTCGTCGGGACATTCTGAGGTGGGGTGTAGAAATGAAGTAAAATGTTTATTTAATATAATTAGTTTTTATTTAGAACACTGTTCATGGAACTTGTTGCGGCAGTAGTAGTTGGTAAACCATATTTTTCAGAAGATTTCACCTTTTTCAGCAAGTCTTTTTTCCCTTAGACGTATTTATAAAACTCCATACAAATTAGCTTATAGTTAAACTGGCACTGTAAAGACGGATTCCACAGTCCCTGGCAACAGTCGATTTCTTTCATCAGTCCACTGAGCCAACATCAGCGAAAATAATCTTTCCACAGTGGATTTGTGTGCTGGAATAGAAAAAAAAAAATACTCGGATAGTTTTAGCTAGTAGGCATTTACGTTCAGGTTTTAGGTTTCCTTAAGAAAGTAAATCCACCTTTCTTCAACGGAGTGTTTAGGCTGCCACACTTCCGAGTCACCCTTAGTTGCTAAAAAGCCCTTCAGATAAATATGTTCCTGAAAACAATTGTCACCTGAAATCTTCACACTATTTTTAGTCAGGTACTTAATAGTGTTTTCAATCATCGCCCAATCTTGTGTTTCAGATAGCGTCATCCAATGAAATACTTGACATTTAATAAAATAAATAACCCATTTCTCTAAGTAATCAAATACTATGATATAGAAAGCCATTGTCTCTTTCTCGAATTTCGAAATCAAATTAATTGTTTCTGGGTTAGGGCTCTTATTCTATATTTTTTTCAAATTCATTTTGGTTTGCATGCCAATAAAACCAGCAGTCTTCCTTTCATTCAGACAGCTTTGAGTTTCGATTAATATATATCTTATTCCAATTATCGAGACTTTATTCTTCTCCACGCTTTTCATATTTTTCTCAAACAGAGGCAAGTTTGACTGCAGAAACATGAAGTAAATTTCACTAATAGGGCTACTGAAAAAATCTGAAATTATTTTAGGTGGTCTGTCTTCGGCGTCAAAAAACTATTTTAATGGAATCCAGAGCTTAAGAATTCTCTCAACTACGGGCATTGAAGACAGCCGTCTTGTTTTGAATGAGAAACAACGTTTGATTGACATCAACGTATAAGCAGAACTTTTTCAGCTTCTCCGTCCTTGCTGTATATATTGAAAAATTGACGATTATTTCAATGTCGACAGTTAAGACTCCAGCAGCGCATGATATAGTATTGTGGAGAATATGGGCAGAGCATTCGTTTCCTTCTACATTTTTTCCTTGTTCTTCTTTAATTTGGTCAAACACATTCCGCTGGCCTTGTCGATGTAGCCCTCCTAATTTGGTATTGGTATTGTCTCCACAAGAAGTGATTAATTTACCTAATGGAATTTGCAGTTCTCTTAAAGTGTCTAGACAAAACTTTGCAACTGTCTCCGATGTTTCGTTATACAGCGAATCAAACTTCAACAGCTTCTGCTGGATTCCGTCAGTGTCAGTAAACTATTGAATAAATAAAGGAAACATCGTTCAATCCTTATGTTAGATTGCTTTGCGGTGACTTTGGAGTGAGCTACATTATGGCATTCAGGTGTACGGTACAGTCAAGAGAACTGAAGAATTGGTGATACTTGACAACTTTATAAGCTGTTGTTAGTTCTGCAACAGCAACGAGCAATTCTTCCTGGGTATCTTCTTTAATCATGAATGTAGAAATGGGCTTTAATGTTCTAACATTCTGCGTGGTGTCTGTTTGTTCTAAGTCACGTCTCCCTACCACTTTCGCGCAACGACGCTCTGAGTGTGTTTTTTAGGGAATTGACTAGTTTGAACCTGGGACCTGTTGCTGGTAAGGAGTCGACAGACCACACATGACATGTAGAGTTCAGAAGAGTTCAGTGAGACTAGCGATGATATAATCAAATACTTAATGATTTCAGCGTCAGCTCCACTGCACTCCCTGTAAAAGAATTAATACTAACTAAATTTAGTGGAATGGGTTCAAGGCTTTCCTATTTTTAGTTAGCTGGTAAAATAACGCCGAAAAAGCAGTTAAGTTTACCATTGGAATTTTTATTCTACTCATAAAACATTGTTTATAAATTGCGCTATTGATGAAAGGAAATATTTTAATACAGGATGATAAAAACCAAGTGCGTTCAACAAAAACGTGAACGAATGTTCCCTGAATGGGTTTCCAAGTTCTGTAATGGATCGAAGGATGACCTATGCCGTATCACATCTATAATCTAGATTTAAATTAAGTTTCATAAAGGAGAAAACTATCTAAAATGGTCTACAGTGACCCTCAATTATCTTTAATTACTTATTTAACTTGTCGTAAATTACAGTGGATGATGTGGCTTCTCAATAATTATATAACAGAAAAATCATCGCGTTTCAGATTTTAACTTCCAGTAGCAAATGTGAATACCATGAGCTTTAATTGACGATAGACACTAGTATTACTCAAAAAGGCGATGTAACAGATGAGATTTCTGCAGTTCTGAGTGAAGCCTTATGCGCTCTTATGCGGCATCGCGTGCGTTCATTACCTTGTCGGTGGTTAGTCAGCGTCAGGGGGCGGCGGACGGCGCAGCTCCACACACCTCTCCGTCTCGGTAGCAACTCTCTCTAACTTCTCCTTACTACAATTTGCTGAAGTTGGTTTAAGAAAAAGGTATCTGGTTGTGTTTTCAACTGACCAATCAGGGTCTCAATGTTAACCTTAAACTCCACCGACAAAAATTCTGTCTATCCAATGAGAAACGTTATACTTTTCGTGGTGGGGCAATGTTTTTAATGTTTGCTACGTAACAGAGACGCGAATAGTCTCACGCTAAAACTTGCAGCTGGTATGGACCTTTTAGTGTTATCGTAAGATCTCTACTGTTCTTCTGGAGGGCTCTATCTTTTAACATGGGCTGTGGGCTGCTCTTGGCGATGTGGGTGTCCGTCCCTTATCGTGGGGCCTCCTAGCTTACACGACTGTCTCGGCTTCTGTTCTCGTTTCTCCCCTCGGAACTGCGTCTGTTTCACGGTGGGAAGGTATGACATGCATTTAGACGTTCTTGTGTTAGTCTGTGGTATTCCATTTGCTCACTCGTTGATCGTATTGCTTTGGTTAATTTAATGTCAGGATTCATTCGGAGCTATGTGACATACTGCCGGATTTGCTATCATGTCAGGGTTTTCGTGGAAGGTGTTGGATTTGCCTGACACCTTACAATGTCGATGCTATGGCGAATCTGTCTGCATGATTCTCCGTAGAACTGTGATGCTTCACATCTGCCTTACCTCCGTGATTTAGTGAGATGAAACAGAAGCAGAGGGCGTGTCGCGCGTGTGTTCGGTTGCTGGAAGTCTCCGACCATTGGGCCGGGATCACATTGAATACTGCAGGGAGTCCGTTACTTGTTCTTGGTTGGAGGTCTTAGATATGGAGGGAGTATGATGAACTTCGTGCACAATATCGCGGTCCTCCCTTGTGGTGAACTGGTGAACAGACATGGTCGACCAGAAACTTGACAACGAGTATGCTCGCTTTCGCGTTCCCAAACAGTCCAACATGAGACCACTGTCACATCCGAATGCCTCCTAAATCTGGCTATTACACGATTCGATCGCCCCGTCAAATGAAGACTAACAATGATGCCCGTTTCAAACTCTTTCATGTCCTGATAACGCTGTCTCGTACGAGTATACGGCGTCATTGTGCATTATTAAATTACGATACAACATTAATTTATGAGATGTCTCCAGAATGGGGAAGTAACCCTCATAGTAGCTTTCTTATTTTCCTCAGAATCCATAGTCCAGTGTTTACTGAAATGGTTCAAATGGCTCTGTGCACTATGGGTCTTAACTGCTGAGGTCATCAGTCCCCTAGTACTTAGAACTACTTAAACCTAACTAACTTAAGGACATCACACATATCCATGCCCGAGGTAGGATTCGAACCTGCGACTGTAGCGGTCGCACGGTTCCAGACTGTAGCGCCTAGAACCGCTCGGCCACTCCGGCCAGCCCATTGTTTACTCAGCACTTTCAGTGGAATAATATTCCAGATATGTAGTTCACACAAAAGGAAGGAACTTACAAAACTCTCATTCGACCCATAAATGAGTATTGCTCTTTGGGCTAGAATGCTTACGAGGTAGGACTGATAGTGGAAATAGAGACGATCCAAGGAAAACCAGTGGGTTCCATCACATATTCGTTTAGTATGCGCGAAAGCATCACGGAGGTGCTGATCCACCGCTTGTGGCAGACGCTACAACGTAGATGCTGCTTATGACGATGCGGTTTCCTGTTACAACTCGGAGAGTGTATTTTCCTAGGAGAGTCAGCCAACATATTCTCTCTTCCTATATAGATTTCGCGAAAAAATCACGAGGGTAAGCGTAGATATATTCGACGTCATACAGAATCTTGCCAACGATCATTCTTCCAGTGCACCTTTCGTGATTGGGAGAGGAAAGAAGGAATGTGACAGAAGTACAGGAAGTTCCCTCCACAGCACACTGTGAGGTAGCATGCGGAATACAGGAGGGGCGTTCAATAACTAATGCAACACATTTCATTCTGGAGGCAGACTGAATTTATTTAGGATTCCTATACACTATACAGGGTGGTCCATTGATAGTGACCGGGCCAAATATCTCACGAAATAAGCATCAAACGAAAAAAACTCCAAAGAACGAAATTCGTCTAGCTTGAAGGGGGAAACCAGATGGCGCTATGCTTGGACCGCTAGATGGCGCTGCCATAGGTCAAACGGATATCAACTGCATTTTTAAAAATAAGAACCCCCATTTTTATTACATATTCGTGTAGTACGTAGAGAAATATGAATGTTTTAGTTGGACCACTTTTTTCGCTTTGTGATAGATGGCGCTGTAGTAGTCACAAACGTATAAGTACGTGGTATCACGTAATATTCCGTCAGTGCGGACGGTATTTGCTTCGTAATACATTACCCGTGTTAAAATGGACCGTTTACCAACTGTGGAAAAGGTCGATATCGTGTTAATGTATGGCTATTGTGATCAAAATGCCCAACGGGCGTGCGCTATGTATCCTGCTCGGTATCCAGGACGACATCATCCAAGTGTCCGGACCGTTCGCCGGATAGTTACGTTATTTAAGGAAACAGGAAGCGTTCGGCCACATGTGAAACATCAACCACGACCTGCAACAAATGATGATGCCCAAGTAGGTGTTTTACCTGCTGTCGCGTCTAAACCGCACTTCAGTAGCAGACAGATTACGCGAGAATCGGGAATCTCAAACACGTCGGTGTTGAGAATGCTACATCAACATCGATTGCACCCGTACCATATTTCTATGCACCAGGAATTGCATGGCGACGACTTTGAACGTCGTGTACAGATCTACCACTGGGCACAAGAGAAATTACGGGTCGATGACAGATTTTTTGCACGCGTTCTATTTAGCGACGAAGCGTCATCCACCAACAGCGGTAACGTAAACCGAAATAATATGCACTTTTGGGCAACGGAAAATCCACGATGGCTGCGACGAGTGGAACATCACCGACCTTGGCGGTGATGCGGCATTATGGGAGGAAGGATAATTGGCCCCCATTTTATCGATGGCGATCCAAATGGTGCAATGTATGCTGATTTCCTACGTAATGTTCTGCCGATGTTACTACAAGATGTTTCACTGTATGACATAATGGCGATGTACTTCCAACATGATGGATGTCCGGCACATAGCTCGCGTGCGGTTGAAGCGGTATTGAATAGCATATTTCATGACAAGTGGATTGGTCGTCGAAGCACCATACCATGGCCCGCACGTTCACCGGATCTGACGTCCGCGGATTTCTTTCTGTGGGGAAAGTTGAAGGATATTTACTATCGTGATCCACCGTCAACGCCTGACAACATGCGTCAGCGCATTGTCAATGCATGTGCGAACATTATGGAAGGCGAACTACTCGCTGTTGAGAGGAATGTCGTTACACGTATTGCCAAGTGCATTGAGGTTGACGGACATCATTTTAAGCATTTATTGCATTAATGTGGTATTTACAGGTAATCACGCTGTAACAGCATGCGTTCTCAGAAATGATGAGTTCAGCCACGTACGTTTATCGCATTGGAACAACCGAAGTAAAATGTTCAAACGTACCTACGTTCTGTATTTTAATTTAAAAAACCTAGCTGTTACCAACTGTTCGTCTAAAATTGTGACCCATATGTTTGTGACTATTACAGCGCCATCTATCACAAAGCGAAAAAAGTGCTCACACGAAAACATTCATATTTCTTTACGTACTACACGAATATATAATAAAAGATGGGGGTTCCCATTTTAAAAAACGCAGTTGATATCCGTTTGACCTATGGCAGCGCCATCTAGCGGGCCAAGCATAGCGCCATCTGGTTTCCCGCTTCAAGCTAGGCAAGTTTCGTTCTTTGTACTTTTTTCGTTTGACGCTTATTTCGTGAGATATTTGGCCTGGTCACGATCAATGGACCACGCTGTATTATTCCTCATTCTTTTGGCCACAAAGCCCTATTTTTTCATCATAATCTCCTTCCAATGCGACGGCATTACGCCACCTTACCGGGGGGGGGGGGGGGGGGACTGTATGGCCACATGGTATCACTCTACTCGTCGACGTCGGAGCCAACGCTTTGCCGCATCATCCATTTACTGCTTCCTGCGCAGTACATCCTTCATTGGGTCCCTATGAAAGTCGGGAAGTGCGAGATCAGGGCTGTGGGGTAGATGAGGAAGGACAGTCCAGTGAAGATATGTGAGCTCCTCTTGGGTGTTCAGACTTGAGTGAGTCCTTGCGTTGTCATGGAGAAGGAGAAATTCGTTTGTATTTTTGTGGCGACGAACACGCTGAAGTCGTTTCTTCAGTTTTCTGGGGTAGCCCTTTACAGTCTATCGTTGCACCATGGGGGAGGACAGCCAACAGAATAACACTTTCAGAGTCCCAGAAAACCGTCGCCACGACTTTACTGGCTGAGAGTATGGTTTTGAACTTTTTCTTTGCAGGATAGGTGGTGTGGCACCACTCCATGGCTTGCCACTTTGTTCCCGGTTCGAAGTGATGAAATTTTGTTTCATCGCCTGTGGCGATGTTTGACCAAAAATTGTGACGATCAGCGTCGTAACGCACAAGCAGTTCCGCACAGGTGGTCGTTCATTGCTCTTTATGGTCTTCTGTAAGGCTGCGAGGAACCCAGAAGACATGCACCGTTGAGAACCGCAACTGCTGGACGAGAGTGTCGGAACTACCAAGAGAGGCTTCCAGTTGTGCAGCGAGGTGTTTGACTGTAATCTGTCGATCACCTCGAATGAGAGTGCCCGTACGTTCCAACACAGCATGAGTCACAGCTGTGTGCGGTCGGCCGGAACACGGGAGATCGGACAGGTATGCGTGACATTGTTGAGATGGTGACAGACGCCTCGCCCAACGACTCCCCGTGCTTTTGTTCACTGCCATATCTTCGTAAACAGTCTGCAAGCGCTTATGAGTATCCGCTAAGCTCTGGTTTCCCGCCAAAAGAAACTCAATGACAGCTCCCTGCTTGGAACGCACCTTCATTATAGATGCCACTTTGAAGGCTACGTACAGCGCCACTAACGATATGAACTTCATGAAACTGTAGGGGCTGAAGCGGGAACATTCTGCGATGTCCCACAAGAAATTCCGCATTTTTTCAACCGAAATTGCCGTGAAAAGAATGAGCTGCATTATTTATTGATTGACCCTTCGTACACTGCGTGAGAAAAAAGTGAAGCACCCAGAAAACATGGTCTGGTGTCAATGTAACGTAGTACATATATACTTTTTCGGAGGATATATAAGCGATTAGAGTTGTAATTCTCTGTGCAAGTAGAACGCCGGTCAATGTGGCCCAGCGGTTCTAGGCGCTTCAGTCTGGAACCGCGCTACCGCTACGGTCGCAGGTTCGAATCCTGCCTCGGGCATGGATGAGTGTGATGTCCTTAGGTTAGTTAGGTTTAAGTAGTTCTAGGGGACTGATGACCTCAGATGTCGAGTCCCATAGGGCTCAGAGCCATTTGAACCATTTTGCAAGTAGAACGGCGAACAGGGTGCAATAGTGTTCTTTTTGTTTAGTGTTATTACCATGCATTATAGGGTGAATAAATGACGTAAACGCCGTCAGATGTTGAGTGATCACTGTGAACGACACGGAGATACCTCGTATACGTCTGGGTCAGCATTCTCAGCACCTGCCAGAGGTTGAAAGGGACATAGTCGTGGGACTTTGTTTGGTGGTTCAGTCGTGTAAAGTCCTGATTTAGAGATCATTCGGATGTGACAGAAGTCCAATTGGGACTACATGGGAAGGTGAGGGCAGGCGTACTCGTCGTCAAGGTTACAGTAGAGCAAGTCTGACCACGACAAGGACGGATGGCCGTATTGTGCACCCAGCAGATCGCCACGTCTTCTCATCTGTGCTCGGCATCTGAGAACAAGTAATGGAATTCCTGCAAACATTCTGTGTCATCCTGCACCATTGGTCGGAGACTTGCAGCCGTCAGGCTAGGGAATTCCCATCACATGCGTAGGTTGCTGTTAAAGCCACAATACAAACGGCTGTTTGGAATAGTGCCGTGACCGGGAAGCGTGGACTCCTGAAAAATGGGTCGCATTGTGTTGAACAATGAATGGCGCCCTCCGTTACCCCGGATGACTATAGCGAAAACCTGGGAAGAGGTCCCATTGTTTCAAGGTTTGTAGAGATGCAGCTGTGTTGTACCTTGTGTCAAGGTGTGAGGATGTATTGGGTATGACTTCAGATCATGGATGATAGTGATTGAGGGAACTCTGATGTCAGAACGGGCCAGTCACTGTGGCCGAGCGGTTCTCGGCGCTTCAGTCCAGAACCGCGCTGCTGCAACGGTAGCAAGTTCGAATCCTGCCTTGGGCATGGATGTGTATGATGTCCTTAGGATACTTAGGTATAAGTAGTTCTAAGTCTAGGGGACTGATGACCTCAGATGTTAAGTCTCATAGTGCTTGGAGCCATTTGAACCATTTTGTCAAAACGGTTATGTCACGGACATCCTGCATCCTCACCTGTAACTTGTGATGCGACAGTCCCATGGTGCTAGTTTTCAACAGGACAATGCTGGTCCGCATGTGGCATGTATGTCTATGAAAGGTTTGCGTAATGCTGAGGTACTCCAGTAGCCATAAAAAATCGCCAGCTCTGTCCCTCATAGAACCTTGTGAGGTCAGTTCGAACGTCAAGTACCCACGACGTCAAGGATCAGCTACAACAGTTGGGTGCCAGGTTGCCTCAGAAAAAGAGACAACGGCTAGATGACACCATTGCCCTCCGAATCAGTGTATGCTTCCAGGCCAGAGGGAGTGCAACGTCAAATTCATAAGTAGGCCCAAAGAGCCGCGTTTTTGTAAATTTGACTTTATATTGTTATCGCCGGTATAATATCATAGATCCTCTCAGTCTTTAAAGTTTCGTTTTATTTCCTCCTTCCCTTCAGGATACTTCACTATTTGTGTCAGCCAATGTAGATGTAGACGTAGATGAAGACGTAAAGTACTGTAAGAGCTATTAACTCGAAACAGCAACCAGACACAGCAGACTAGGGGCCTAAGTGATTTAAAAACTCCATCTACAGATTGTAGCTACACGCTTTTCTGTTGATGCTTTGTCATGTGTACAAAGTGGCGCGAAGGTAAACAACGACTTCACATGATAAATTAGAACAACAATAATATAAAACACAAAAAGTTGTTTATAGGTGCTCCTCGCGCCAGTAAGAGACGACAAGACGAAGGATAGTTAGAAACAGTAAGCTCCAGCCGCAACGCGACGACGAAGCCATTACAGATATAGCTCTTGCTCGGAAATAACATGAAAGCAGAATGAAATAGACCGTGTCCGTTTCAAGGGCCCTCCCAAAATATACAATCAATAATTTAGGGAACGTAGGATTGTTAGTTCAGTGTCTTTACCGCAATAGCACTCGGTCTCAACAACAAAAGTTTGTAGTAGCCGTCTGAAGACGATTTTTTCTTAATCCCTAACCATTTACGATGGCATCTGTAACAAGATCGCGAAAAGCTTGTTTACCTCCCCAAAATTCTGGCTCGGCAGAAGTCTCTCGACTTTGGCCAGCTTTGTGTCTGGCCGCTGCTAACATTAGCGATCTAACGATACAGTAGCCGTGGTTAGCTAAGCCACTACGAAGTGATTGTCGTGCCGTGCCATGCTGGAAGTTGGTGAGAGGAGTTTCCTTCTTCGGCACCAAGCGCCCCCCCCCCCCCCACCCCACCCCCCTCCCCTCCTCACCTACCATCTAAGAATTCGTCCATAACGTTGTGAATAAACTGTAAAACATGTTGTCTTACGGCTTCCTGTATTCGCTTTGGTTAGATTTATGTATAAGCGGTTACATGATGCAGAGGTCAAGTAAAAACCACTTTTATACGTTTTATTAAGACTTCAGTTCTTAGAGGTAGCAGTAAATATACAAGAATGAAGTGATGCTGAATCATCTACAATTCGATATAATACTGTTTTTAAGGACACCTGTCATCAGGACGTAGTGTGACACCTGATTATTGACATTTAGCATAGTTATGTGACAAAGGTTGGATCAGCTAGCCGCGCGGGGTAGCCGTGCGGTCTCCGGAGCCGGTGGTTCGAGTCCTCCCTCAGGCATGGGTATGTGTGTGTTGTCCTCAGCGTAAGTTAGTTTAAGTAGTGTGTAAGCCTAGGGAACGATGACCTCAGCAGTTTGGTCCCATAGGAACTTACCACAAATTTCCAAAAATTTTTAATCATCCAGGTCACAAGGGTCTGTCTCCAACCCACTGTTTTAAATTGCAGGCCGAGTCCTTGATGATCCAACTGTAGGTGGTTTTCTTTTATTATTAGCAATTTACGTGAATGGAATTTGATATATTAATTATTTTGTTTATTTATCATCTCGACAATTCACAGTTATGACAAAAATGCTTGATTCTCAACAATATTTCATAAAGGCTTCCTGTGGAAACACTCGATAAAACAGTTACTTAGGGCAACCTGTGTGAACGCAAATCTGTTAACCTGATATGGTGGTCGGCTAGGGGGGGGGGGGGGGATGGGGGAACTGAAAATAAATCATGTAGGTACCATGTGGTGGTCATGAAATGACTTGGTGAAGGGCAGAAATGCTGCAGGCAACACATAGAATGATGGAAGATAGGACCTCTCAACTGTTTTGGATTTGGAAGCAAAAACGTTTCATGATTTGCAAGATAAGTCGTTAGAGTGGATCTATAAGATGTTAAAGTTGTAAACTGATTTGACATTCCTTACATCTCACGCAATGTCGGCTTGGTCTCACCATATTGTAGCTGTTGGTGGCAGAAGTACTGCGACCTCAATCTGCAGCAGCGACAGTATCCTGCATTCTAAGTTGGGGTGATAAGGTGAAGATCTGTGATAGAGATATAAGTAGAAATCCTGCGAGGCATCTCTGCAAGGCGACCAGGAGAGAAGAGTAAGATGGGTTGTGAATTTATAGTGCGAAGGTGTCTGTCAGGGAAGCCCCGCTTTACCGGGTTTTTCGTTACGAGTTATACCTGATTGGCTGGATTCTGTTTCTTACGAGCCCCCCCCCCCCCCCCTTCTAAAAATGTGTCTCTGAGAGCACAAGTCCCTGGGCTATGTTTAACCTGGTTAATCAGTAAACGCTTCCTTACGGTTTCCTCAGAAAAAAGTCGTCCCTCGCTCTGTCTGGCTCTTTCTTCAGCCAATAAAAGAGCTTTCTTTGAGCACTGCCGTGCTTCCAGTCACTCTGGGAAAAGTTCCAGATGAACCAACGCCCGTCATTCTTATGTTATGAAACAAAGTTTTCTTGTGCAAGAGCCTCGCATTCAGTAGCATCCCATAGCTTTCAAATACCGGGGGCTTCTTTTTTTTTTACCTGCCCAATAGGTATCTCGGAGCGTCCATACCAAAAGTCGTGTCTGTGTTCGGCAGACAATAGCGCTTTCTGTTAAGGTTTCTCTTCACTCATAAAATGTTCTCGCAAGTGATCGCTACATGGGACTGTCACTGTTGCGGATTTTGCGTGGCAGCGACACAGTGCGTCAGAGAAAGTTCTGCCGATCCTCGGTCATTGTGTGACTGCCATCCCTTGTGGTCTGTTCTGAGAAGAAGCGCATTGGGCTGCTTGGCTGTCCCAGTATTTGGTTCACTTGCCTTGTTGTTCAGTCTGCTTCCAGAACATTTTATTGCTTCCCAGTAGCAACAAGCCCGTATTTATACCACTGCAACTAACGATCCCTCGTAAATTTAAGAGCAAGTAATTCTACAGCACGAGCGTGGGTCTCTAATTTAAAATCTTGTGAATTTGCATATGTTGTGGATCCATTTCGAAAAATGGTCCTGCAAAACAGCATCCAACTGCAGGACTGTTGGTCTACAAAATTTCCCGCCAGCCACCCACATCTGGGAGACACCTCCTTTCCAACAACAGTTGCAAATAATACACCAGGTGTCAAAATGTGTACTAGTATAGCCGGCATGGTAGCTTAGAATATATGGTCAGAGGGCTGGCTGCCCTTTGCATTAAAAAAAATCATACCTGAGGTAAGTTTCAGTGATGAACTTGAACGGGTGTCATGTAACGTCCGCCCAGACCAAATGCCGGTAACGCTAACAAATAAACTGAAAAAAAGCTGTAAAGCGTGTGATGGGAAACAGAGACGTCGCGGGATCAAATCTCCATTGCACCACAGATTGTAGTCTGCCTTCTGTATCCGCCCAGAGAGAATGTGCTGTACTTCTGCCTGTGGAGGATGTGAACACATGTTCGTTTACATTGCAGCGTAGCATGTGTGCGAGCTTCACACATTGCGATCATGAGAAATAAGCTCAGAAAGTCGACATTATGTTTCAACTTGTTTCCGGAATACACGCTACCGACAGCCTTAGATGTGGAACGATTGCTCTATGAGTAAACGAAGACACCGCCAACGAGACTTCTGAGTATCCGTGTCTCGATTCTCACTTTTCAGTAAAGCCATGTACGTTAAAATGATCAATTACATAGCGTGCGAGCGCGTTTTAACCGCGACCAAACAGGGAATCCATTTCCTTCATGCTGATGGCAACGTTGGCTTGGTCAAAGTCGAATGGTCGGGATTAGGCATTGGAACTATTTGAGTGTTTGAACTGCCATTTGAGGTACGTGCAGAGGACGTCAGTAGCAGGGCAAAGGGATTCTAGTAACTTTCGATATCTGATTGATATGCAAAGTAACTATATTGTGACAGCAGGCTGATTTATGATCTTAACCTATTGTTCTGCTATGTGTTTTTCATGTAACCTCCATCCCTCCCCCTCAGCCTCCTATTAACCTTTTGTTATGCTAATTGATTTATGACACACTGGGGATAATATGTCCTTCTGAGAAACACCCCACCCCTCCCCTTAACCTATTTTTATGCTAATTGATTTGTGATCCCCTGAGAATAATCCATCCATCTGAGAAATCCCCACATCATCCCCCTCCCCATCTTCCTCCCCCACACAGCTGGGAAATCCCCAACCACTCTCACCTTTCCCCTCACCGATACAAGCACACTTGTGATATCAAATTCATTGACTAATTAATTAAATTGATAAATTAATTAAGCCCTCCCCCTTTGGGAAAACTACCAGCCCTCCCCTCCCCTCCCCCACTTCTACTTCTCCTCCTCCACATGGGAATTGGCAGGAAAAAGATCACTAATACAAACACACTTGTGATATCAAATTAACTGACTAATTAGTTAAATCGAAAAATTAATTAAACCTTCCCCTTCTGGGAAACCCCCAATGCTCCCCTCCCCTATCCCAGTACCCCCTCCAATCCTCCACCTTAAAATTGACAGGAAAAAGATGCAGTCTGTGCTGGAGGGAAGGATCTCATTACACGAAACTCAGATAGTGGGAATAATATGTTGATGCATATTCTTTATTTCATCAGGTTGTTGGAGACAGGGCTCACCCACTTTGGTACAGTTCACGTCTGCCCCCACCGCCCATGCTGTAATAACTGTAGGCACTGAGGGTCGTCCACATGTGTGTCTATCGTCCAGACTCTGCCACAGAGGTCAAAAACCGCCCAGTGCCCTAATTACGGATCACAATGCCAAATACAACAGACTACGGACCGGATGTCAGCCGCCTTTGTCCTCGCTGCACCGAACAAAGTATCGGATGGCGGCTTCCCTTTGATATTTGATACCTTGGGATTTCCCACCAAACCAGCACCGCTCACTCTCAAGTGCCTACTTCCTCAGCCGGCTAGTGTGGCCTAGCGGTTCTAGGGGCTTCAGTCTGGAACCGCGTGGCTGCTACGGTCGCAGGTTCGAATCCTGCTTCGGACATGGATGTGTGTGATGTCCTTAGGTTAGTTAGGTTTAAGTAGTTCTAAGTTCTAGGGGACTGATGACCTCAGAGTCAGGATACTGTGTTTCTATTGGCTAAAGCTGAATACAAAGAAACAGCTCACGCAATTGGGATATAAAAAATGGCGGGAATAGTCCATTTGCACTACCCTACCAAATTAATTATTTAACAATTTACTAAATGAGTTAAATTGATCGCCTAAAACACCACCACTCACGATGATCCTTCTTTGTGATATAACGTAGCTTCAAAGTTAGAGAATCACACACAAACGTTATGCAGATAAAGTAATTTAATTTCCACCACAAATAGATCGTAGCGCTAAATACACTCCTGGAAATGAAAAAAAGAACACATTGACACCGGTGTGTCAGACCCACCATACTTGCTCCTGACACTGCGAGAGGGCTGTACAAGCAATGATCACACGCACGGCACAGCGGACACACCAGGAACCGCGGTGTTGGCCGTCGAATGGCGCTAGCTGCGCAGCATTTGTGCACCGCCGCCGTCAGTGTCAGCCAGTTTGCCGTGGCATACGGAGCTCCATCGCAGTCTCTAACACTGGTAGCATGCCGCGACAGCGTGGACGTGAACCGTATGTGCAGTTGACGGACTTTGAGCGAGGGCGTATAGTGGGCATGCGGGAGGCCGGGTGGACGTACCGCCGAATTGCTCAACACGTGGGGCGTGAGGTCTCCACAGTACATCGATGTTGTCGCCAGTGGTCGGCGGAAGGTGCACGTGCCCGTCGACCTGGGACCGGACCGCAGCGACGCACGGATGCACGCCAAGACCGTAGGATCCTACGCAGTGCCGTAGGGGACCGCACCGCCACTTCCCAGCAAATTAGGGACACTGTTGCTCCTGGGGTATCGGCGAGGACCATTCACAACCGTCTCCATGAAGCTGGGCTACGGTCCCGCACACGGTTAGGCCGTCTTCTGCTCACGCCCCAACATCGTGCAGCCCGCCTCCAGTGGTGTCGCGACAGGCGTGAATGGAGGGACGAATGGAGACGTGTCGTCTTCAGCGATGAGAGTCGCTTCTGCCTTGGTGCCAATGATGGTCGTATGCATGTTTGGCACCGTGCAGGTGAGCGCCACAATCAGGACTGCATACGACCGAGGCACACAGGGCCAACACCCGGCATCATGGTGTGGGGAGCGATCTCCTACACTGGCCGTACACCACTGGTGATCGTCGAGGGGACACTGAATAGTGCACGGTACATCCAAACCGTCATCGAACCCATCGTTCTACCATTCCTAGACCGGCAAGGGAACTTGCTGTTCCAACAGGACAATGCACGTCCGCATGTATCCCGTGCCACCCAACGTGCTCTAGAAGGTGTAAGTCAACTACCCTGGCCAGCAAGATCTCCGGATCTGTCCCCCATTGAGCATGTTTGGGACTGGATGAAGCGTCGTCTCACGCGGTCTGCACGTCCAGCACGATCGCAGGTCCAACTGAGGCGCCAGGTGGAAATGGCATGGCAAGCCGTTCCACAGGACTACATCCAGCATCTCTACGATCGTCTCCATGGGAGAATAGCAACCTGCATTGCTGCGAAAGGTGGATATACACTGTACTAGTGCCGACATTGTGCATGCTCTGTTGCCTGTGTCTATGTGCCTGTGGTTCTGTCAGTGTGATCATGTGATGTATCTGACCCCAGGAATGTGTCAATAAAGTTTCCCCTTCCTGGGACAATGAATTCACGGTGTTCTTATTTCAATTTCCAGTAGTGTATATCCGAGGTCTTGTACGCACCGATGTTTGTGAACACAAGCACCCTCTTTCATCAGAACGTTTCAGTTAAACATATCTGGCTAAAAATCGCATACACGCATGATTGCGAAACGCGCGCCATACGCCGCGCCGCATCACGCCCTCCACGTCGCAGACACTGCGAGACAAGCAGGCGCGGCTTGTATGTAGGCTGTAGTTCTAAATGAAATTCCACCCTGTCACAGCCTCCTCAGTTTAAAAGTCCACTTTACCCAATCTGAAATGGGGATGTTGTAGTCCATACATCTCGAATTTTTCGTGCAAAATGTAGACTCCTTCCTTTTATACGAGTTATTTTTAAAGACAGAAGAAATTGGACCATACGCGCGTTTTCACATCGCTATAGTATCGTTACTTGCTGTCAAAATACAGTGCAGCAATATGGCATAAGTTATATTACCCCTAAGTATTTTCTCATGCGGTAAAAAAGTCTGTTCTTATCAGCTTAATATCTGTTACATCCTGCATCATAGGGCTCACGACTGAGTGCTAAGAGCATGCAGTACTATCAGCTTAACACTACAAATCACTTTATAAATTTAATAATATACTCTTAGCTGATTTTATTACGATGACCACCTCTCCTTGTGTAAATGGGGGGGGGGGGGGGTCGAAATTTCGTTAAAAGATCTCGCCGCAACGAGTTACATTCGCAGTACTCTCACTCTCGCTTCCACCCGCCCAGCATTGATATCAGTTTGATTGACTAATTAATTAAGTTGATAATGAGAGCTCCTCTGCATGTTGAATATTTTTTTCTTGCAATCGTATTGAAGTCGCTAGGAAACTCAAAAAGGAAGATGATGTTTTTTTCAAGGAACACTGTTGAGAACTGACATTTGAAACTGACTGCTGAAGGATTCTGCCGTCGCCAACGTACAGTCGTGCTCAAAAGTATCCTAACGACCTGAATTGCATTTCGCCTGATTCGCATACAACCCGCATAACGCAGCTGTCTAGCAGGTCCTCTAATCGCTCCTTGGTACAGTCGTTTGACTATTGAAAATGGTTCCAACAAATCACCACTAGAAAACACTGCTCTGTGCCGCAATAACTCAAGATGAAGAGTAATACCACGGTACTACAAATTGCAGGGAACACCTTATCACAGATAAGACTGTCCTTAAGGCTTGTAAGCTCACATTTATTACAATAAATGACATATCTGAAATGTTACCACTCTCATTTTTACGTCAGATAGGTAATGCACGTAGTAAGTTCGTCGTATTCATGATTTTCTCTTCAAAGTAACATACCGCACTTATTATTCAACACAAAATGACATTAAAAATTTAAGTTATTCACGAGCTTCTAGTTGAGAATATGTATCAATTTCAAATGACACGACGAACCGTCTCGTTCTGCATATGGATTCAAACCCAGGTCATGCAGACTAAGCAAAGATTTCGTGACTGACGGAAACTAACAGTCATTCCTGACTAGGCATACAGAGAGTGATATACCTCGATTTTAGACAGTATCAGTTAGGAAATATCAACTTTAAATTACATAACGTAAACATTTTTAACGGACGCGAATTCCTACCCAGCACCTATTGTCCCTGTTAAAAAACTACGAGAGATGTCAAATATTGCTTCTTCACAAGTAGCTCACTCGAAATGCCGTGAGGTAATGTTTTGTGTTGGACAGGGATTCGAACCCAGAACCTAATCAGATTGTTATCGAAGCACAATCAACTGT
The DNA here is from genome assembly GCF_021461395.2 of Schistocerca americana. Lineage (NCBI taxonomy): Eukaryota > Metazoa > Arthropoda > Insecta > Orthoptera > Acrididae > Schistocerca > Schistocerca americana. The sequence continues at coordinate 435,786,265 of NC_060124.1, read as the reverse complement.
GACATATCGGATTTTCTCGGCAGTAGCAACATGTTTTAACTGAAATGACGAGACGAAACATTAATTTTTTCCTTCGTAGAACTCCAACCCGGCACCTATCGCTGTTCTATTCTAGAGAAAACGAACGTTAAATATGGGTTTGTTACACCAGCAGTGACATGTGAGCATGTTTGAACTAGAAATAATATGACGAAGGGTTCAGTGCTGACTGGTAATCGAACCCCACACATTTCGTTGTTGACTACACACAAAGAGACGTCAGCTACCGAATCTTTCTCCACCAGCAGCTCGGAATAACATCCTTGAACTTACGGTGATCTCGCAATTAATTCTGTGTCTCACGGGGAGTCAAAAACGTCAGATATCGTTAGTGTTGACAACGAATGAAAATACATTAAAAACCAAAATTATTACCCACCAGCACACAGGTGTTCTCATGCTAGAGCTTGATAATACATGATGAAAACATCAGTGCTGGGCCAGGATTCGAACCCATTCAGGCGCAATATTTGGAGATGTTGAGGAATCTGCAGTTTTGAACAAACAACAAATTGTAGTCGAGCTGTATTGTCACGAAGGGATCAAATTCCGCGTTAAGGGCGGTCTGAGTTGCATTCCCAGTTCAGAACCAATTTTATCGACATACAGAAGCTCAAATAAAAGATGGAATAAGTGTCCTGTGACCCTACATAGCGTTTGTTTCGTCACTAGAAATAAATAACTAGTATAACAAAGGTTACTGGTGATGGAGTTTTCACATGTCGCCACTCCTGACTTTATTGTGGTTCAACCTAATGTCTACTTGGTAGAGAAGGAATATCATGTTTAATGTGAATCTCAGACCACAATGCCATTATATGTTCTTCACTTGGCGTAGTCAGTGGAGAATAGAATCTGTTTCTCCCTATCAAAAATCATCAGCAGAAGTTGGAATCGAACCTAGGCCACGTGTATATGAATCTATCAGCAATCCAACAGACCACCAAATACTCTTCGCTGTGTCACACTTTTCCATTGTAACGCCATTGCGCCACTCTGGATAAAAATTCTGACACACAGGCTCCCTGCAGTGGTTTGCAGCATGTTCAGTACATTCATTTACTTGATTGACCGAATCACCATGAACTAGCTGCATCGGCTACCCAGTGCATACATTCGACTCTATTCTGTAATCACTGAAATGAAATCACGTAACTGCCACCTACACAGAACTGCCAACGGTGTAGGCTGCAGAAATTTAAATAGGCAGTGTTCCTTTCCACTTGAGCTGCTCTATTGCGCTATCTGTTTGTTGAAAACGTCGTGCAGTGCAAAAGAAAAGCTGTAACTGTCTGTCTCTCAGAAGTCTACATCCGGCCTTATGCATTATCTCACAACACTGTGGAATGCGGAAGTTCTGGAGGGGTTGTGTTCGACTTTTGGAGATGCTGTAGTTATGGTTCAGCTAGTAGTGTAACGATAAGTGTAGTACACCGTAGACAAAACGTCACGAGTTCAATTACATTCACTGCTACAATTTTCAAAACACAATTCTGCTGTCAGCTGAAGTTATCAGTCTAATGGAACTTTGAACATAATTCCCTTCACTTCGCAACCTAGAATAGTCGCATGTGGAAAAAGGTCCAACTACTGCGACATTTTGTTTTTTTTTTCAGGTTTAATAGAAGGCCAGGCGGAAGATGCATCTCGAAACTTTTGTATTATGTATGGGGAGAGCGCATCGTGCCAAAATACGTCAGGAAAGTATTTTCTACATTTGCTGTCGTGTGGTAGTGGCATTTTATTCTTCTTCAAACCTTGTTTGACAGCTTTAACTCAGAACAAGTTTCCTACATGCATGTACTCATTAAACTGGATGTGCATTGTCAGACTGTTACAGATAACATCAGAGAATTCGCATATATCGTTGATGATTAATTTCTCTCTCATGTTTACTATTGTTTAAACAACACTAAAAGAAACCCTACGAAAATTGTGCACTGTATTATAAGAAAAGAAATAAATCTACCCACGATAACCTTACGACGAAAGTCGGTTTTAATAAAGCTGAGTATCTGTATACGTGCGTGCCTCTATCGAACCGAATTAGTAAAATACTACTCACTTAGATTTCGATTTTTAATTGGTATGCTCAGTCATACTCAAGAGGTATGCAAATGCAGAATTTCATACATAAAGTTATGTATTCCTAAAAACCCAAAATTTGCTTGTCAGCAACGGAAAGAGGCATTACCTGTTGTGCAGCATTGTAATTTTTTCACCATTGCACTATGAGCCGAAAGTATTTTCTTGCATTTTCCTTATCGATGTTTGATCTGACTACTTGTAGCTCTTTCACAGAAGGGATAACAACGTCACAGTCAGGGAGACTGGAACCGCAACTACAGTAGACGCTTTTTTTTTTTTTTTACAGGTCAGCACATTACCACAGAGCTAGCAAATGGGTATGTTTCAGCGATTCCTATTACGGGGGTAATAGTGGCTAGAACTCGTAAATCGCTATTTAAAGGACAAGATTATTTGCGATTTCCACGTGCAACGACTTTCCTGGGCTGAAAACCGTAAATTCACAATCTTTTGTTACACCTCAAGCGATAATAACTCAGATTATTCAATGGAAATGACAGGAAAAATCAAGTGAACTTTGAGGCATAGTTCCGTGCATACCAGGAAGTAACTCGTCGATCACGGAGTTGCCAGACAGACCTTGCCTTGTTGCGAAATCTCAGTTACAGTAGCAGCAGGAAGAAGACGAACCGATGTGTTTCCCCATGTGAAATCTATACAGGCACATACGAGTCCATATAGAAAAAAACACATACATAGTAGAGCATGCACTAAGCACTCTGTCATGAGTCAAAAATGAGTTTAATATTCTAGTTCTGTGATGCAAGACCTAACAGACATTAAGCTAATAAGAACAATTTTTTTATCACATGAGAAAATACTAAGAGGAAATAGAGCCTATGCCATACTGCTGTATGGGATTTCCACGACTAACGATACTTTAGTAAAGTGAAAACACATGTATGGTCTGATTTCTTCTGTCTACGGAAATAACTCGTATAAAAGAAAGGAATCTACATTTTGTGTAAGAAATTCAAGGAGTAGGGACTTCATCCCATTTCGGATTGTGTAATGTTGTAACTGCGGCCGGGGTTGACGTGACGGAAAACACGGCGTGACCCATGGAGCGGCCCGCGAACAACAACGCAACGGCAGACGACAGACACGACCAATGAAGGACCTAACGAATAACAAGATCGAAACAACTGAATCACAAGAAAACCATGTCCTCTCCTACACAAAACAAGAAAGTAAATACTCTGTCTAAGGGAAGGCGATATGTCCAGAGAAACACACAAGATTAGACTGGCTGGCTGAGTTTTTTTTTTTTTTTCCTTCATTGTATTTCAATTCCCCATCGGGGCGTGCTGGCAGTAGCATATGCGCTGCTCTTCAGCCAAGAGTCATAGAACAAACAATAGAAGACATTTAAAAATAAACAAAGGAGAAAACGTGGTGAACATAGATATAAAAAAGGGGGAACATTATGGAAGACAATAGACAAAAATGGGCGACTGTAAAATGGAGATAAAAACCGTAAAAAAGTAGCGCACACAAAAATCCACACACTGGGACGATTAAAAGAACACAAGGCACAGTATGATCGGAGCATAAAAGTATCGACAGATGGCAGAGCACATAACAAACACCGACAGTAACACTAAGTACAAGGCCAGCACACAAAATCACACCTCTCGACACACAGGAGAAACAGCACTAAACACAACACTGACATGGTACACTGATGATGATCAAAACGGAGGATCTGCCAGGTGCAAGGAGATGAGGGAGACCAGAAGAAGGGAGGGAGGGGAAGAAAGGGGGGAGACGGGCGGGGGCTCGCCGAAGAGGGCCAGGTAGGAAGGGATGTGGGAGGGAAAGAGGCAAGGATGGGGTGCAGGGTCTCAGGGGGGGGGGGGGGGGGGAGGAAAATCCACTCTGGTAGTAGGAGGGGAGAGGAAAAAGGGGGCTCTGGGGAGGGGGGCAACAAGGCCAGGTTATAGTTGGAAGGAAGGGTATATGTCATGGTGAAGTTCATCATCCAGGAGGGGGAGGTGCTGGGGGTGGAGAGGAAGGAGCAAACTAGAGGGTGGGGGGGATCAAGCCTGCGGACAATGTAAAGGATGCAGAGATGTTGGAGGAACAGGAGGAGGTGCAGGAAGGGGATGAGTTCATACACGAGCTGTGTGGGGGAAGGAAGGCAGATACGGAAGGCAAGGCGAAGCACATGGCGTTCGAGGATTTGGAGGGCCTTGTAAAAGCGGGTGGGTGCGGAGATCCACGCAATGCTGGCGTAACAGAGGATAGGACGGATGAGGGATTTGAAGGTGTGGAGGATGGTGGAAGGATGCAATCCCCATGTCCGGCCAGACAGGAGTTTCAGGAGACGGAGGCAGGAATGGACTTTCTGCTGGATGGTCGGGAGGTGAGGGCGTTCGAGGATTTGGAGGGCCTTGTAATAGCGGATGGGTGCAGAAATCCAGGCAACACTGGCATAACAGAGGATAGGACAGATGAGGGATTTGTAGGTGTGGAGGATGGTGGAAGGATGCAATCCCCATGTCCGGCCAGACAGGAGTTTCAGGAGGCGGAGGCAGGAATGGGCTTTCTACTGGATCGTCTGGAGGTGAGGGGTCCAAGTGTGGTGACGGTCGAGGGTGAGGCCAAGGTATCTCAGGGTGGGGGTGAGCTGGATGGGACGACCATAAGGGGTGGCTGACAGAGCTTTTTTTTTTTTTCGTTTGTCGTATTTCGATTCCCCCTGAAGGGGGCGGGCTGGCAGCAGCTTATTACATTGCTCTGCAGCCTACAGACTTTTTTTAAAACGTAAGAAAGAAGATAAGAAACAATAAAAGCAGGCAATAAAATGGTGACTGAAATTGTAAAATGGCGGAAAATTGTGGAAAGTTAAAACAAAAAGCAAAGGGTTGGCAAAGCTAATGAAATATACAGGAAGCAGACAGGGAACATAGCAGACAGACAATTAAAAAACATTGCGACAGTCTGGTTTCTGTTCGCAAGAGATATAAAAATCACACCCATCGACAGTATGATGGCCGTATGCAACACGTCAGAGAAGACACACAACACTGAACACTCACTGTAAATACTGTACTAAAATGTTGGCACAAAGATAACACACCATAGCCGAGGGAAGATGGGAGGTGGGACCTGGGCAGATGGGGGGGGGGGGGGGACAAGGGGACAAGGAGGGAGGAGAGTAAAAACGAAAGGGGGGGAACCAAAGGAGGGAGAGGACTCAAAGGGGGGGGGGGGGGGGAGGGGCTGGCTGAGCGAGAGGCAGGCGCTTAAATACAGGATCGGGGACGCCGCTATTGGCCACTGGGACCTCGTGTACCACTGTGGCGACCTCAAACTAAACGTGGGCCAGGAGGAGCGCGCCGCCATAGCTTATGGCGCGATGGTGCAGAGACCTCTAGGGGTCTTTGAACTCCATGCCATCTGGCGCGGATTCAAATTCCGCGGCGTGCGGTACCAGAGGTAAAGAGGACTTTTAAACAGGGGAGTCTCTGTTGGGATGGAGTTACATTTAGAACAACACATCCAAGCCGTGCCCGCTTGTCACACAATGCCTGCGGCCGACAGCCTCGTGCTACCGGAGCGTACAAGGAAAAGATGCCTGCTACTGTTTAGTTGGTTCTTGCCTGCTGCTGTGGGTGCAAGTCCCGGGGCCGGCGCTCAGGGCACCCTCTAGATAGCTCATTACTGAACTAGCCAGTACACTGGTAGAGCGGCGACAGAAGCGGACGCGTGTGTTGCGTGAGACGATTCAATATGGCGAGTGTTTGCGCTGGACGATTATCCCCCCTCATGTAAATTGACTGGTGACTGCTCGACGGGCACAGTAACAATCTGCCCGGCTTCTGAGCGTTTCGTACGACAATCGTCCGAATACTGAGAGACTAGTGCTTAACTGTCAGTGTAGTCGACATACGTGGCACAGCTTTTTCTCTGCGCTGTGGTGAGGTCGCGAGCACGGCGGCGGGCAGCGCGTGGTGCAACCTGGCGGAAGGCGCGCACCTCGCGATCAAGAGTGTGTGCGATTGAAACGTTTTTTTCGCCAGATACATTACGTGAGCAAAAGTATCCGGACACATGGCTGAAAACGACTTACAAGTTCGTGCGACCCTCCATCGGTAATTCTGGAACTCAGTATGGCGTTTAGCCTTGATGACAGCTTCCCTCTTGTAGGCATACGTTCAATCAGGTGCTGGTAGGTTTCTTGGGGAATGGCAGCCTATTCTTCACGGAGTGTTGCACTCAGGAGAGGTATAGATATTTCCAGTCATCAACAGTCCAATGTCGATACTGACGGGCCATGGGGAGGCGTAAAGCTTTGTGTTGCACAGTCACCAAGGATACACGAGTAGGCTTTCGGCTCCGAAAGCCCATATCGATGATGTTTTCTTGAATGGCTTGCACACTGACACTTTCTGATGGCCCATCATTGAAATTTGTAGCAATTTTCGGAAGGGTTGCAATTCTGTGACGTTGAACGATTATCTTCAGTCGTCGTTGGTCCCGTTCTTGCAGGATCTTTTCCGGCCGCAGCGATGTTGAAGTTTTGATGTTTTACCGGATTCCTCATATTCACAGCACTCGTGAAAGGATCGTACAGGAAAATCCCTGCTTCATCGCTACCTCGGAGATGCTGTGTCCCATCACTTAAATCTTGATAACCTGCCATTGCAGCAGCAGTAACCGATCTAACAATTGCGCCAGACAATTTCTGTCTTATATAGGCGTCGCCGACCGCAGCGCCGTATTCTGCCTGATTACATATCTCTGCATTTGAATACGCATGCCTATATCAGTTTGTTTGGCGTTTCAGTGTATAAATTTATGATAAACTAGCTGAGTACATGAACTTGGCCTGGTATCTATTTATTCCAATTTTCTATTAGTCCATCTCCTCCTTCCCCCTCTCAATGTCGATCTCCTCCTCTCCTTGTCTCTCTGCCCATTTCCTCCTGCACCGTCACTATGCCACATAACTGTAGCACCCCCACATGTTTGAGCTCAAACATTATCAAGACTCTGTAACAGAATGGCTGCTTCCATGCCAACCAGCATGGATTCCGAAAATGCAAGTTATGCGAAACTCAACTCTCTCTCACCTCAAATGACATACTGAAAGCTGTGGATCAAGGTAGTCAGGTGTACGCAGTATTTTTCAACGTCCAAAAGACATTTGACTAAATACCTCATTAAAGCTCAGTAACAAAAAAGAGAACATCTATGATACCAAACAAAATTTTTGATTGGATTGAAGATATCTAGCTAGTTTAGAGGCCGAATGTCGTTGGCCTCTACAGTGGGTGGGGGACCTGGCTTGTTAGACGTCAGGAAGTAAGTAGTTCACCACCCTGGGTGAGGTACTGATGGAGCAGGAGAGGATATCGAGTTGTCGTCTCACGTTTCGTCGTGAAAACAGAATTGTTAAAACATTCTTTTATTGCTCAGCAAACTACCAAAGCCTCCAAGACATAAACTATAGACGGCCAGCGAGAAGGTGCTGTGGGCAACAAGCGGCCTGTTTTCATTGGCAGCTTGCAGCATCGCTTGGCCAGAAAAAGAATGATAGCAGCAACTCGACGAGGACAGTGACTCCAGTACCAAGCGGAAGCCCACAACGGTAGAGGCAGCCACACAGATTGGGACAAGGAACACCAGAGCTCGCCGAATCTCACTATGGACAGCAAATAGAGGCAGCCTACAACCTCTCCCTATGGTAGCCACTGCTGTGTCCCAGTAATAAATATGAAGATTGGGAGAGGTTGCTTCAATAACTGTGATAAATATCTCAGACTCCCTGCATTGTGTTTGGTTGAGAGCATCATGGCACCAACGCGATGTCGTAAACAATGTGGTGTATATTGCGTGATTTGATAAAACACGAAAAATGTGGAAAATATGTAAATTATGGAAACAATTTGTGGAGTGACGAATCACTGTACACAGTGTGGCGATCCAATGGCAGTGAACGTCGTCTGTCAGCCTGTGTAGTGCCAACAGTAAAATTCGGAGGCGGTGGTGTTATGTGTGGTCGTGTTTTTCATGGAGGGGACTTGCACCCCTTGTTGTTTTGCGTTGCACTATCACAGCACAGGCGTACATAGATGTTTTAAGCATCTTCTTGCTTCTCACTGTTGAAGAGCAATTCGGGCATGGGGATTTCATCTTTCAACATGATCGAGCACCTGTTCATAATGCACGGCCTGTGGTGGAGTGGTTACACAACATTAACGTCCCTATAGTGGGCTGCCTGCAAAGAGTCCTGACCTGATTCCTACAGAACACCTTTGGGATGTTTTATAACGCTGTCTTCGTGCCAGGCCTCACCAACCGATATCGATACCCCTCGTCAGTGCAGCACTCCGTGAAGAATGAGATGCCATTCCCCAAGAAACCTTGCAGCAACTGATTGAACGTATGCCTGCTAGAGTGGAAGCTGTCATCAAGGCTAAGGGTGGGCCAACGCCATATTGTATTCCAGCATTACCGATGGAGGGCGCCACGAACTTGTAAGTCATTTTCAGCCAGATGTCCGGATACTTTTGAATACATAGTGTATTTGCCAGAGTATGGTCTCTGCTGGTGTTTCGAATGACAAAATATTAAATTGTTATTAACAAATAGATTTCAAGTGAAATGACTTAATGTAATATGTTATTAACAAGTAGACACATCCTGATTCTCTCCATATGCTGGCCAGCTCCAGAGTGACGCCCACCCAATCTGGTGCTTCAGTTATAAAAGATGACAAGACGAAGGAGGAGGGGAAGCTTGAGCCTCATTGGTCCAAGGAGAAGTGAGGCTTTCCTGCTGTTCCTGCTGTTTTATTGTGCTCCAATTAGCTGAGAGAAGTAGGGAGGAGATTCCTGCCGGTTTTATGTCACATCGCCTCTGCTGCACAATTGATTAATGCTTGTCTGGAGATTACCATGTGTGACCGTGATGAGTTCCCAGTGGTTCCCTGATTAGACAGCCAAGTGTTCAGCCTGACACCGCATGTGTAACACTGAAAGACATCTATTGCTACCCTGGTGGACTATGTGGGGGAAGCTCTGTGGACATCCTGGCAGTATGAACTGAAAGAAAGACGTTTGTTATTATGCTGGCTGGGTGAGCTAAATGAAATAAGTCTATTAATGGCTGGGGGTGAGGTGGGGGGGGGGGGCGACACAACTAAGTGCATGTGCACAATATACATGTGCATAATATTCTGTTAGGGTGAGTTAAATGAATCCTACCTCTTAATATTCTGGAAGACTACGTTGGAAGAACCACAGTGGCTGTTCTTGTTTGATTTGAGGGCCTCCAGATGCCTGAACATCAATGATTAAATCGAAAATGAAGTAATATTTCCCATGGCCTGTAGGCTGAACGAAAGCTACCTGTAAATTTAGAAGAAAATAAGCAACACTTAATCGTCATAAGAAAGCAAAGTCCTTGCTTAATCTGTGTTCAAACGACATGGGATCAGTAAGTTATGAAAATGATATTTAGAGTAATTCGATTAATACTCGTTTATTTTATAAATATCTGCGCACTTGTAACAAACTGAATATGGAGAACGTGTTCGTCCAAAAAATGACATGATATGCACTGAAATTTCAAACTGTTTCATTCACAATTAATGCACATAATGTTGACTCCACAAGGTACTGGGAAACATTGTCGAAAAGACGCGTTATTTCCAAAGATCACAACTGAACATACTTTGTATGATTTGGCAGAAATACGTTACCCATGGCATTAACATGAGGTTACATGCACCAGAATCAATATATCACTGGACATGTTAAAAAGCAAGCCATCTCCATTCAAAATTCACTGTAACAAAAAGGTTAAGCCTGAATCGCAAGAAAAGTTAAAAATCATCTAAATTTCAGACAAAGTTAAACTGTATTCAATTCCTAGCACAGCACAGAGAACGCTCACCAATTTAGTTACCGTTTCGGACCTCGAACAATCATCAACCGCGCTCTGTCGATATCTGACATCGAATCTTCTCGCGACCACTCTCCAAAACAGAAAGTTCCTTCGACTACTTTCCAGAACCAAATAGAATAGTCTCACGACTAGTCAGCAACAGAATGACTTGCTTCCTGTAGCACTCTCAGAAACAGAAAGGCCTCCTTCCTGTTTGCTTCCCTATTCCTGCATCTCAACAAATACAATTGCCTCCAAAACTCGAGCCTGCTTCAGGACTCATAAAAAGAAAAACGTTGTGATCAAAAGTATCCGGACACCCCCAAAAACATACGTTTTTCATATTAGGTGTGTTGTGCTGTCACCTACTGCCAGGTACTCCATATCAGTGACCTCAGTAGTCATTAGACATCGTGAGAGAGGGGAGTGGGGTGCTCCGCGGAACTCACGGACTTCGAACATGGTCAGGTGATTGGGTGTCACTTGTGTTATACGTCTGCACGCGAGATTTCTACATTTCTAAGCATCCTTATGTCCACTGTTTCCGATGTGATAATGAAGTGGAAACGTGAAGGGACACGTACAGCACAAAAGCGTACAGCCCGACCTCGTCTATTGACTGACAGAGACCGCCGACAGTTGAAGAAGGTCGTGATGTGTAATAGACAGAAATCTATCCAGACCATCACACCGAAATTCCAAACTGCATCAGGATCCACTGGAAGTACTATGACAGTTAGGTGAGAGGTGGGAAAACTTGGATTTCATAGTCGAGCGGCTGCACATAAGCCACACATCATGCCGGTAAATGCCAAACGACGCCTCGCTTGGTGCAGGGAGCGTAGACGATTGAACAGTGGAAAAACGTTGTGTGGAGTGACGAATCACGGTACTAAATGTGGCTATCCGATGGCAGGGCGTGGGTATGGCGAATGCCCGGTGAACGTCATCTGCCAGCGTGTGTAGTGACAACAGTAAAATTCGGAGGCGGTGGTGATATGCTGTGGTCGTGTTTTTCATGGAGGAGACTTGCACCCCTTGTTGTTTTACGTGGCACTATCACAGCACAGGCGTACATAGATGTTTTACGCACCTTCTTTCTTCCCACTGTGGAAGAGCAATTCGACACTGGCGATTTCATCTTTCAACACGATCGAGCTCCTGTTCATAATGCACAGCCTGCGGCGGAGTAGTTACACGACAGTAACATCCTTGTAATGGACTGGCCTGAAAAGAGTCCTGACCTGAATCCTATTGAACACCTTTGGAATGTTTTGGAACGCCGACTTCGTGCCAGGTCTCACGGACCGACATCGATACCCCTCCTCAGTGCAGCACTCCGTGAAGAATGGGCTGTCATTCCACAATAAACCATCCAGCACCTGATTGAACGTATGCCAGCGAAAGTGGAAGGTTTCATCAAGGTTAAGGGTGGGTCAATACCATACTGAATTTCAGCATTACCGATAGAGGACGCCACGAGCTTGGAATTCATTTTTAGCCAGTTGTCCGTATACTTTTGATCACATAGTGTGTTTACTTCCGAAGGACACAGATTCGTTGTCACTTGTGATGGCACCTCTTCCTCATAATGGGGGAGGGAAGAAGAGAAAAAAAAGAGAAAATAATCCTTATGAAGCTAGTGATTGGTTCGACAAGATTGAATCCTTTCAGAAACGTGTGCCTGAGAATGAAAAGGTTTATTAAGTTGATGGTATTTGCAGTGTTATAGGTACCTATGATAAGGGTACGGGTTACGTAATTATCTTCGGCAGAGCACTGTCAAATTTTGGCAGTCGTTCTTCAAGCCGAGGAAGATTACTGCAACGATACATTGTCTCAAGTTTCTGTTGACATGACGGACAAAACCACCTAAACTGTGTACGACCTCATCCAGATTTAATTCGTACGATAAACTTCCAAAGAGCACAGTAAAGGTTAATTGGTAAGAACAGGCACAAGAAAGCATGACACCGCAAGAACTTGTCAGTCTGTAAATTGTATTAACATAAAAGGAAGAATTGGAACTAGTGAATAATGTATTGCGAGTGGTAGTACAATATATAGTTCTTGTATGAGTATAGTTTTCAGGATGTTTCCTGATAAAACATAAGGGAAACTTTTACTTCAAACATTGAGTTCCATATGATGTACGGAAACAGCTGGTTAAGAACATCTGATAAGCGACGAGAAATGCCGAGCATGAGAAACAGTTGAATGGGACTGTGTGCTGTTAGATGATTGCTGAGGAATTCGACGGCAAGAGAGGATTTGGTAATGTTATTGTACTACATGGTCCAGTCACGTTAATGCGACTACCGCAATAACCACTCTCAAATGGTAGGTGACAGCGCTTGCAGTGGACTGCAAATAAGGCTTGTTGCGCGGACGCGGAAAACAGTACAGTCGTTGTCGTAACGCGGAAACGTAGCGATTTATCTGTCTCCAAAACGGCATGGTCGGGCCAAGGATGGAAGCATTTCCGTAGTGGCTAAGTTTGTAAACAGTTTGTGTGCTGTGTGGTTAAAGTATACACTACGTGGCAAAATGGCGCTATCCAAAAGTGGCGCTGTGGCAAGTGTGATGTACCGCAGGCCATAGATGAAAGGGGTGAACGACATCTGTGGAGATGTGATTGAGTGGATAGACGTACAACTGTTGAGAAACTACCTTCCCAGATGAATCAACGGGCTACCAACAGTGTTTCCTTACGACTGTTCAGTGCCTTCCAAAAAATGGCTCTGATTACTATGGGACTTAACTTCTGAGGTCATCAGTCCCGTAGAACTTAGGACCACTTAAACCTAACTAACCTAAGGACATCACACACATCCATGCCCGTGGCAGGATTCGAACCTGCGACCGTAGCGGTCGCGCGGTTCCAGACTGTAGCGCCTAGAACCGCTCCGCCATCCCGGCCGGCGTTAGTGCCTTGTTCATGCATCCATGCTGATTGCTGTTCATCAGTGGCGAAAGCTGGAATTTGTATGCCAATCGCGCAACTCAACTTCTAGTGAGCGGCGACAGGTGGCCTTTTTAGACATTTTTCTGTGATCCATCGGACAGATGGCCGTTGGCGTTTATGGCGTGAAACGTCTGAAAGCAAACACCCAGCAACAATAGTCGGTAGGGTCGAGAAAGGACGGCGTTCCGTGGGTAATCTCGTCATTCTGGAAGTCGCAGTGGATCAAGACAAGTATGAATCTACCCTTTGGGACCATATCCTCCCCTACTTGCAGTTGGTTTTCCATGGCACGATGGTATCTACCAGCATAACAATGCATTGTATCATGCAGCTCGCAGTGTACATGTATATAGAGCATCAGGATGAGTTTACTGTACTCCACTGACCACCAAACTTCCCGTATTTAAACCCAAACGAGAAACTGTGGAACTGCCTCAAGCGGCTGTTTGTGCCGTGGGTCCTCAACCAAGAAATCTAGCACAGCTTGCCGTGACACTGGAGTTGGCATGACTTCACATCCGTGTTGGTGCATTTTAGAACCACATTGACTCCCTTCCTGCACGTCTTGGAGCGGTCTGCTACGGCAAAGGTTGCTTATTTAGGCTTTTGACGGGTGGTCACATTAATATAACTGAGCAGTATAGTTTGTAAGTGATGATTTAATGGAATCATGTTTCTATGAGGAACCAAGAAAAGTTCAATGGACTAAACACAGAAAATCCCGTTTAGATTAAGGAACAGCTAGTGAATTGTGTGATTTAACTTGAACTAATGTAAATGAAATACCGAATTTGCTGTACAAATGTGTCACTTTGTAAGATACAAGGTATCAAGACTTTGCAGAATTCCCATGAGCCAGAATATGGCGTGCCAGATCTTCTGAAGAAGAAAGGCATGTTGCATCACAGCTAAGTTGCTTGGCAAGGCCAATAAAATTGTGACATCACCAGTAGTTAATGCAATGGCTGTGGTAATGGGTCAAATTGGGCCAGCCAGGTGGAGTTATGTGTGGAGCGACCTGGCAGTATTACAAAAAATATTGTCACCATGGCTCTGGGGCGGTTACTGTGGTGTCTTGCCTCACTCGTTGCTAGGGTCCCTACGGGATGCAGCGTTCTCGGAACTCTATACAACAATTCAGTCAAATAACATCAGTAGTTTTATTTCCAGAAAGCAAATTATCAATACTTAACTTGACTATAGCAAATGTCGCTAGCGAGAGGCGACATGAAAAGAATACAGTCTGATAGCGAAGCACTAAACAAGTTGCAGACTTGGGCCGATCTAAGCCCGAGGCTAGCCGGAGCTGCGTTTATATGCCCTTGCCGCAGGGGGCGCGTCTGGAGCGGCGCGGCCCGATTCCGCACACCATTGGCCGCCCTTTCTCCACCGCCTTCTCTGCTCTTGCGTGCCTGCTCTTCGTTCCGGCGCTTGTGGTTACGCCGGAACAGTTACCACGTACCCTAGTCCAGCAAAATGACCAATATTCTAAAATAATCAACGCAGCAGAAATGCAGAGCCGCTGTGACATTGGTGAACTGATTGCTTCACATCCACGTCATGATTCTGTTGCGGCTTATGTGACGTCAATTAGTGCTTTGGCAAAACAAGGTTGAGACAAGTCCATATAATTATTACTCATTTTCAGAGAGAAGTACACAGTCAGGCAGCCACCAGCTCTTAGGGTACAAGTTTGCATGGATCAACAAGCTGCCACCTCTGGACTGCACCACTGGTAGCTGTGTCACTGCTTTTCAGGCTGAGTATGATGCTGCTGTCTTGGCACTGCCCAACTGGTAGGCCACCTGTGGACCTACCTCAGCTGCTGCTGGCCTACTATACGGATGGTCTGCAGTTGAACCTGGGGCTGTGCATTGACTCAGACATTATTGCCCGTGCGGCAAGATCTTTGCTGTTTGCCTCCGCTTGCAAGGGCAGGCGCTGTTGTTTAGAGCTGCCTCCTCCACAAACGTGTAAGAGATTGAGTGGGGTGGACTTAGCCAGCAATGGGCCCACAGCTAGTGGAGGCCAAGTCTCGTAGTGGTTGCTTGTAGCACCGTGTCAGCTATTGGACTGGCATAGAGCTCCAGACTGCAATCTATTTGAATAAAACGTTCTTGGTTTTCAAGCCGCGTCAATTCAAATAAAATCCTCGAACTTTCGGTGAATCTCTCCGCCATCGTCGTCAGGAGTTCACTGACTGCCTGGGCTCGCCACGACACGGATCTTCAGTGGGGGGAACTTCAACCCGTGTGTGTGTGGAGTGACCAGCGGCTTCTCCTCCTGATTCTCAGTTGGTGAGAGTTGGGGACATCGTGGGATGTTTGTCTTCTGGGAGATCCGTCAGTGGAACTGCCGGGGCTGCTACGGTTTCTCGCTTATATAGGCATGATGACATCATCAGCAGCCAATCAGATAGACCCAATGTGGCGCGCGCGCTTAAGTCGACTCAAGCTAGCGGAGCTATTGCCTGTGGCAGCACCGGTGACGTCAGGTGGCGCCAGGGGCAGGTGCCACGTTTGAAACTACCGCTCCCACGTCGCGCATCTGTCTTTGCTTTCTTTCGTTGTCCAGTCTATTCGACTAAAAATTATGGGCATTCATATTAGATCAGTACGCACTTACTTTGCTGAAACACTACTTTCGACCACGTAAGCTACAACCAGTTCACAGCAAGGGTCTGTAATAACTGGTTCATCGATGCCATAGTCACCCATCTTTCTGCTGCATTACGGAGCTGTTCCCTTGTCTGGCCTGCAATGTGGAAATGTGACAGTGACGCTGCTGCATCTGACGTAACGGTGTTTTGGTCGGTTCTGCACTCACCCATTGCTGTGGCCTTTTGCAACAGCCGTGGCAGAGTCGCAATTTTAATCAGTAACGCTGGAAAATAGTGATAGCGCTGTACACCCCGCCTCTCTGTTAACTCTGGTCCTAAGATCTGAGCTCAGGATACTAATGCAAAGACTCGGCATACATCCTCAAATGATAACTAAGCTCAGCACATTTCTCTTAAAACTTGACAGTTTAAACGACAGTGTTCTTTGACTGCTTACTAAACCTATTGCAGTAGCCCACAGGCTTTTCCATTTTCCTATGAGCAGTAACTTCTTATTTCCCCACTTACAAACCAACAGAGTAATGTTACAAGATACATATATCTCGTTTCATCCCTTAACAACTGCTTAATAATATATTGATTCACTCAAGGAAATCCCTATGCATATCAGAACAGTGTGTGTACTTAATGTATTTATCTGACGTTTCACACAACTAATTGCAAATAATACTCGGGAATTCATTCCCTCTCAGCAAACTTCCTTAACACATCGTTTTTACACAGTAAATGGCCTTACTTAGTTGCATCCTGTGCTCGTTAGATAATCCAGTCTACTGGGGAAACTACGTAAACAATGTTCCCCACAGAATTACACAAAACAACATCCTACTTTTAACATTGATTCCTATTAATTCATGTAACCACTGGTAAATCTTCAAGTGCTGTAACTCTTTTAAATGCGTTGTTAATCATCACACAAAAATCTCTTAAAGACACTACGTCATTAATAAACTAGGCTCCACCGCTGCTTTACAGCACACGATCCAGTTCTTCAGAACATCCAATGATCTGCACTATCATCCATTAAACATCATAATCATTTAAGAACATATTCCTAACAAAATTCATCATAAATATCCACACAAAATAACAAATACTCTAATTACATAACAAATAAATATAGGACTACCTAAAATAATACTGGTTAACTCTTTCTCTCTTAACAAGTTAGCCATAACAAAGCCCCTTTACCACTACACGGTCCTACTCCATTGTTCAGTTAAGTCAGACATTTCAGTTCGTCTATCTGGTTGTTTCTTAACCCACTGTTTCGCTACATCATCCAGAACTTTGTCTCTTCAACAACACTTCCCCTCTTGTTTTCCAGAACATCACCCTAAAACCATGCTCACACTAAACCCAGTCACAGCTCTACCACACCCAATAATTTGACCTGTTGCACTCACTGTAACAGACTGAATCCTTCTTGCAATGCTACGTTCTCATGTAACATCGCTCACCTGAAGCAACTTCCCCGTACCTCGCTGGGTTAGTGATTTTATCCGCTGTTTAACTGGTTTGCCCCTCATGTTAGACGAATCTTGCAACAGTATTTCATTGATGTCAGTTTCTCCTGATTGGGACATTGTCCCTCTGAGTTCTGCCATACATTGCCATATGTCAGTCCTGGCATAATACTTGTACAGAAAGTCTAGCCCCAGGATTGCACAGTAATCTTCACTTGCAATACGAATTGTATTGCATGTGTCATCATTTTTGTGAATCTCCCACTCCTCAAGCATCCGTTCCTCAAAGGATTCGGCGTTGTCGGTCCGATCATTAACCTTAGCAACACGTTTCCTCTTTTTTCTCCTATCCTCTCCATATATTTGAGGAGGCGACGCCATACACGTGGTAACGAATCTGTATCCTTCGGAAATAAACGCTTCTGTGCCACTTCATTATCCACTACATCCGCAATACATTCAAGATTATCAATAGCTTCCTGTGCATCCTCCGCAATATCTACAACAAAATTATCGTCTGCAGTTCAACTTTGCGTGATA
The DNA here is from genome assembly GCF_021461395.2 of Schistocerca americana. Taxonomy (NCBI): domain Eukaryota; kingdom Metazoa; phylum Arthropoda; class Insecta; order Orthoptera; family Acrididae; genus Schistocerca; species Schistocerca americana. The sequence continues at coordinate 435,768,651 of NC_060124.1, read as the reverse complement.
CAAAAATCAGCAGCACATGCACTTCCCTTTACATCAGGCCCAGGCCCCATGGCCTCAGAACATGACCCATTATCAATCAGTGGGGTAGTTATTGCTGTACTTTAATCTCCCATGTTGCTGTCGGCACTCTTATTCACTTCCATACAGCACACACTTAAATTCGTCTGGCAGCATAGGCGCTTCAGACTTCGCATTTTCCTAAGATATTGGAGCAGTTATTACTCCTCTTAACTACTACACTTTACTACTTTTTGCATCCTCCAAAGTACTACCCTTTTCCCTTTCTTCAAGTTTCTCTAAAATCCTCATATTCCGTATCGCTGGAGACAAATATTCGTGCTTTTTCTACCTCTTCCTTGGATACTGTGGAGTAACTCTTCCGCGCAAAGCTTTGTTCTGTTCCACTTTTACTCTCTCCGCCTAGTCTACTCCCGTATCCTTAAATTTCCTTAATTATATTTGCGTTGACTGCCCGCAACTCAGCTAACTGGGCTGCTATAATTTTCAGCGTCTCCACCAGGATAGTACCCTGTAATACTGAAACGACATAATTTACTCTTTGCCAATTACACAACAACGAAAGGTGAAAACAAAACAGAAAAACAAGGACACTGAAATATAACACTACCCCAACACTGTAACTTAACAGCTCTGCCTGAGTAGGTCTCCATGATCACATGCTTAAAATAATGAGCCATATTCCTTGCTCTAAACGAAATACATTGTGCAAATTAGTAACTCGGACGTAGTGGAGACTCTATTAAGTAAATACAACAAAACAGCAACAACAGGAAAAACCAAATCAAACGACGAGAAGGGCACGCAATTGAAGACTGCTACAACACACTGAGGTGACAATCGTCATGGGATATCTCCTAATATCGTGTCGGATCTCCTTTTGCCCGGTTTAGAGCAGCATCTCGACATGGTATGGACTCAACAAGTCGTTCGAAGTCCCCTGCAGAAATATTGAGCCGTGATGCCACTGTCGCTGTCTATAACTACGAAAGTATTGCCACTGCAGGATTCTGTGCACGCACTGACCTCTCGATTATGTCCCATAAATATTCGTTGAGATTCATGTCGGGCGATCCGGTTGGCCAAACAATGTGCTCGAATTGTCCAGGATGTCCTTCAAACCAACTGTGAAAACCAGTGACTCATTGACGTGGTTCATTGTCATCTGCTAAAATGCTAAATTTCCATCGCTGTTTGGGAACATAGCGTCCATGAATGGCTACAAATAGTCTCCAAGTAGCCGAACACCCAAAGGACCCTGTCCATTCCATGTAAACGCAGCCCACACCATTATGAAGCCACAACCAGCTTCCACAGTACCTTGTTGACAACTTGGGTCCATGGTTTTATGGGGTCTGCGCCACTCTCGAACCCTGTCATCAGTTCTTACCAACTGAAATCGGAACTCGTCTGCCCAAGCCATGGTTTTCCAGTCATCTAGGATCCAACCGATATGGTCACGAGCCCAGGAGAGGGCTGCAGATGATGTCATGCTGTTAGCAAAGGTACTCACGTTGGTCGTCTGCTGCCATAGCACATGAACACCAGATTTCGTCGCACTGTCCTAACGGATAAATTCTACGTACGTCCCATATCGATTTCTGCGGTTGTTTCTTATCTCATAGATTTGACCTCTACGTAAACTCCGCTGCTCTCGATAGTTAACTGATGGCAGTCGGTCACTGCATTGTCCTTGGTGAGAGGTAGGTAATGCCTGAAATGTGGTATTCCCAGCACACTCTTGACCCTATGGATCGCGGAATATTGAATTCCCTAACGATTTCCGAAATGGAATGCCCCATGTGTCTAGCACCAACTACCATTCCGCGTCGAAAGTCTGTTAATTCCCGTCGTGCGGTCATAATCTCGTTGGAACCTTTTCACATGATTCACCTGATTACAGATGACGGATCCATCAATACATTGCCATTTTATACCTTGTGTACGCGATACTACCGCCATCTGTATATGTACATATCGCTATTGCATGGCTTTTGTTACTTCTCTGTTCTTCTCAACAAAACTCAGCTTCACCTCTTGAATCGTTACATGTGGTTAACACTTTATACATTTCTAGATAATGAGCCACATTCCATGCTCATGACAATACCGACTGCCCATAGTCGAAAAGTAACACTCATATTTACACATCCTTTGAACACTGTCTGGGAGGAGCACACCTCAGAACTGCTGAAGCGTATTAACAAATCTCTATTTGCAAATGCGAATTGTGTCAGACATAGGGGATATAAAAATGAAAAAGCTGGCATACTATGCTTACTTTCATTCCATAATGTCATATGGGATTATTTTTTGGGGCAATTCATCAAGCCAAGCTAAAGTTTTCTGGGCACAAAAACGTGCAGTAAGAGTTATATGTGGTGTGAACTCAAGAACATCCTGCAGAAGCCCGTTTAGGGAACTAGGGATAATAACTACTGCTTCCCAATATATTTATTCCTTAATGAAATTTGTCATTAAAATATATCACTTTTTCAAACCAACAGCTCAATTCATGGAATCAATACTAGAAATAAGAATAATCTTCACTAGGATTTAAAGCCACTTAGTCTTGTACAAAAAGGTGTGCATTATTCAGGAACACACATTTTCAATAATTTGCCAGCAGCCATAAAAAGCTTAACAACCAACGAAATTCAGTTTAAGAGAAGCCTAAAGGATTTATTGGTGGCCAACTCCTTCAACTACATTGATTAATTTCTCATTAGAACCAACTGATTTATATATATATATATATATATATATATATATATATATATAAGTACAATATAATTTCTGCACCAGTTCAGTGCAGTAATGTGTTCATTGTAAATAAGTATTTAGTAGTTGTATTACACGTTTATCACCTTATAAATAAATAAAAAACATTTTTTATTTTAAATTCAGTGCATTAGCATTTGTAAAATGATTCTTTCATACAGCGTTCATCAAAAAATGACCACCATGTCATTTGGGATCTGTGGAATGCTACATTAGCTTATTTGTTTGAGTTGTAAATATTTGTCATGTATTGTTGCTTTTCTGACATGTTCTAATCCTGGAGGACGTCCTCACTTCGGAATGCTGACGTGCGGAGTCTCCAGCCGTTCTTGTACCATCAGGGCCGGCTCTGCAGCTCACGCCAGGAAACTCATTGTGATTCTTGTAAAGGAAGACAGCCCTTAGCGGTGGTTTCTGTCCTTGAGATTGGAGACATACACTGTCAGTACGCCCAAGCGGGCTTAAAATGTTGAATGGCTGCACTGCATTGGATTGAATAACTGCCTTCCAGGCAGAAGGCTGGCTGCAGCTGAACTTAACCCAGAGGTGAACCTCTGGCTCGAAGTTGACTGCTAGTCGTTATATGTATGAAGCGTCCTAGTCTGTTGTGAAGACATATATGTAAACCAGTTTGATATTGTGGTTCCTTTAGTAGCAGGAATGACTGGATGGCTTATTTCATTTCGCGTATAGGGCCCTGATGATGGTACCAATGATACACCAAAACTGGTAGCATAGTAAAATTATTCCACTGACTTTTGGCTTTAGGATAACTGTCTTCTGCAAGTCTCGTAGTGATCGCTTGTAGAACCATGTGGCCTTGTGGGCCAGCGTAGACCTCTCCTCAGAGATGATGCTGCCAGACTGCGATCCCTTTGACTAAAAGTAATGGGTATTTATACTGATTCAGTTTCTACATTTACATGATTACTCTATTCACAATAAAGTGCCTGGCAGAGGGTTCAATGAACCACCTTCAAGCTTTCTCTCTAACGTTCCACTCTCGAACGGCGCGCGGGGAGAACGAGCACTTAAATTTTTCTGTGCGAGCCCCGATTTCTCTTATTTTATCGTGATGGTCATTTCTCCCTATGTAGGTGGGTGACAGCAGAGTGTTTTCGCAATCGGAGGAAAAAACTGGTGATTGAAATTTCATGAGTAGACCCCGTCGCAACGAAAACGCCTTTGTTTTAATGATTGTCACTCCAATTCACGTATCATGTCTGTGGCACTATCTCCCCTATTTCGCAATAATTCTAAACGACCTGCCCTCCTTTAAACTTTTTCAATGTCATCCGTCAGTCCCACCTGATGCGGATCCCACACTTCACAGCAATACTCCAGAATAGGGAGGACAAGCGTGGTGTAAGAAGTCTCATTAGCAGACCTGTTGCACCTTCTAATGAATCGCAGTCTTTGGTTTGCTCTACCTACAACACTATCTATGTGTGATCGTTGCAATTTGGGTTAGTTGTAATTGTAATCCCTAAGTATTTAGTTGAATTTTACAGCCTTCAGATTTGTGTGACTTATCGCATAATTGAAATTTAGCGTATTTCTTTTTGTACTCATGTGCGTAACTCCACACTTTTCTTTATTCAGAGTCAAAAAAAAAAAAAAAAAAAAAAAAGGTTCAAATGGCTCTAAGCACTATGGGACTTAACATCTGAGGTCACCAGTCCCCTAGACTTAGAAGTACTTTAACCTAACTAACCTAAGGACATCACACTCGACCATGCCCGAGGCAGGATTCGAACCTGCGACCGTAGCAGCATCGCGGTTCCGGACTGAAGCACCTAGAACTGCTCGGCTACTACGGCCGGCTATACAGAGTCAATTGCCACTTTTCGTACCATACAGATATCTTATCTAAATCATATTGCAATTAGCTTTGGTCATCTGATGACTGTACAAGACGGTAAATGACAGCATCATCTGCAAAGTGTCTAAGAGGGCTATCAGATTGTCTTCTATGTCGTTAATATACTAGGGGTATTCGGAAAGTAAGTTCCGATTGATCGCGAAGTGGAAACCACTTTGAACACCAGAAATATTTTATCTGCAACAGTTAGCTACAGCTTCCAGTCACTGCTCTACATAGTCACCATTCCGACTTAGACATTTGTCTTAGCGTTGTACCAACTTTCCAATACCCTCGTCATAGAAGGCAGCCGGCTGATCTTCCCGCCAATTCTCTACGCTCATCTATAGCTCATTGTCTGTGCGAAAATGTTGTCTTCATAGCCAGTAGTTAATATGAGCAGAGATGTAACACAGAGGGAGCCAATTACGGGCTGTAGCGCGGGTGATCAAATACTTCCCATCGAAAACGCTGCTGGAGCATTTTCGTTGCCCTTGTACATTGTGAGCGAGAATTGTCACAAAGTAGGAACCTGTAATGTGGGCTGCATAACATCAGGCGAACCGCCAGGACCTCATACTTGGCGGGAGACACTATTTTCTACGAATATTTATACGCTCGCCACGCGCTTAGAACTGCAAAGAGCGAAATGATGTAACCGACAGGCATACTAGAGGCACTGTCGAACACATATGTGCAAAGCTTTATTAGATTTTCACAGTGGTTTCCATTTCTTGACCGATCGGAGCTTACTTTCCGAATATCCTTCGTAGATCGGGAACGATAGATGACCTTTAACACTTCCTTGGGGAATGCCGGATATTACTTCTGTTTTACTCGATGACTTCCCGTCTATTACTACGAACTGTGACCTTACTGACCGGAAATCACGAATCCAGTCGCACAACTGAGGCGATATTCCATAGACACGAAGTTTGGTTAGGAGACACTTGCGAGGAACGGTGTCGAAAGCTTTCTGGAAATGCAAAAACATGGAATCAATTTGACATCCCCTGTCGATAGCACTCATTACTTCATGAGTATAAAGAGCTAGTCGTGTTTCACAAGAGCGACATTTTCTGAATCCTTGCTGACAATGTGTCAATAAATCGTTTACTTCGGGGTAATGCATGATGTTCGAACACAGTATATATTCCAAAACTCTACTGCAAATCGACTTTAGTGATATGGGCGTGTAATTCATTGGATTACTCCTATTTCCCTTTTTGGGTATTGATATGACTTGAGCAATTTTCCAGTCTTTAGGTACGGATCTTTCTGTGAGCGAGCGGTTCTGTATAACTGCTAAATATGGAGCTATTGGATCGGCATACTCTGAAAGGTACATGACAGGTATACAATCTGGACCGCAGGCCCTGCCTTTATTAAGTGATTTAAGCTGATTTGCTACAGCGAGAATATCTACTTGTATGTTTCTCATCTTGGAGGTTGTTCTTAATTCGAATTTCGGAATATTTACTTCGTCTTCTTTGGTGAAGGAGTTTCGGAAAACCGTGTTTAATAACTCTGCTTTGGTGGCGCTGTCTTCAGTGACTTCACCGTTGTTATCGAGCAGTGAAGGTATTGATTGCGTCTTGCCACTGGTGTGCTTTATCTATGACAAGAATCTCTTTAGGTTTTCTGCCAAATTCTGAGAATTTCGTTGTGGAAATTATTAAAATCATCTCACATTGAAGTACGCGCTGTATTTCGAACTTCTGCAAAACTTTGCCAATCTTGGGGATTTTGCGTTCTTTTAAATTTGGCATGGTTTTTTCGTTGCTTCTGCTTCTTGTTTTGTACTTGTTTTGCTGAAGCACGACCACAAACCATGTGAGCCGTAACAAGTTCACAGCTATGGGTGTAGTAACCGATTTGCCGAAGCCATAGTCGTTCCACGTTTCTACTCGGTCGCCGTTATAGCAGAGGTGATCCCTTGCCTGGCCCACAATGTGCAAATCAGATGGTGCAGTGTTGCAACTGACATAACGATGTTTTGGTCGACTCGTCTCTCGCCCCCTCCTATGACCTCTTCGCAACAACCCTGTCATCGTCATTATTTTACACAGCAGCACCGGAAAATAGTGGCAGCGCTACAATATCTTTCCAGTGAGACAATATCCAGACGAAAGAATCGAGTCATGGAGAAACAGAATCGATGAGCTGCCCAAATCGTTCACAGAGGCCATAACAAGAATGACAGACGCACCACAATTAAAAGGTGCTTTAGATTTGCGACATGCATTAACCGTTGACTTCTCAGGTGAAGCCGCACAGACCGCTTGCGTTTATTGTTATTCTGTTGCTAATGCATTGGGGTGGGGTAGGAGATTACAGCGCTGTCTAGTTGTTTTTTCTCGAAGCTGTCGTGGTTTTCTTTGTCAGTACAGTTGAAAGTGACGTGGGCCTGTATTATTAGTGCTTCTTGTGTGCTAACGGTCTCTGAGACAGTACCTGGGGATTTGTATTATGCGTATTACGTATTATGGATGCAGTAGCCGGGCCTTCGTCTACTGTTATGTGTAACAGACACTGACTTTGAGTATACTGTTTTAAAATGGTTTGAGGATAGTTTAGCAAGTGCTGTTGGATCAGACAGTGACATCGAAATTGAGAGTGAACATAAAACAGTATAGGAACAGTGCGAAAGTGACAACAAATTAATTTTGCCACCTGTGAATTCCTTGAATGAAACAAGTGGCCAAAGTGATGAAGGCAGAAGTGTGGAGACTAAATTATTAGCAAGAGGTTCTGTTAGAAATACATTAGGACGGAACAAATTTCGCTGCATGCTGCAGCCTGTTCCAACGATGGCCAGTGGCATAACTTTTGCGCATGTTGGACAGAAGTGGGGTGAATGTGTTTGTCCTAGAGAGACAATACTCAAGCAATGCACTTTAATTTTTGAAGAAGCTTATAAACACGTTAGTGTCACCACAGGTAAAAAGTGAGATAACAAGTATCACGCATCCCTTGAACTTCGCGCATAGTTCACCGTGTTTTGGGTGTAGCAGAAACAAGAGTAGAAGTCGTTGTAGAACGATTGGAAAAACGCAAAACCTGCTCCACCTGTAACCCCCCCCCCCCCCCCCTTATTTGCCACTGTTGCAAGAAGCGAATCTGACATGAAATCTCCTCAAAAATTTCCCGTGAGTGCAAAGAAAACCTGCAAGAAGGAAACTAAACGGTTAAAGTACTAGCGTAGTTTTCATTTTTTAATGTTTTGTGGGAGCTTTTATGCTTTTATTGTAAAGTGTGTAGTAAAAGATTAAAATATAGCAAAAAGTAAAATTTGGAGTGCAGGCAGGGTATTTGAGTTTTGGTATCGTTAACGTTATCATGTAATATTATGTTCATTGTGTCCAGTTTTCTGTATAAATAAATTTTTTGTGAAAATAAACTTTAAAATTTATTTGAATATGTATTTTTATGTGGTTTTAATGTAACCTTTTACACAAAATCCGAACTGTGGCACTGAAACTGATGAACCCAATTTGTGTGTCTATTTAAATATAGAAGTCACTCAGAACACACCTCGGATAGTCTGTAATCAAATAATGACATGGAAAGCTACGGATTAAGATGTCCAGGATTCAGTGAGTGATCAATTTCAAACAATTGTGCAAAGTCGTGGTGGAAAGATAGGTGTAAGAAATGGGGTGGAAGTTGCACTACAAGGAAAGAGTGCACTGCTGCCACTGAAAGAAAGGGATCATTTCCCAAGGGCTGCTCATAGAATCAGTGAAAGAAAAAATAATAAATGGGCTAGATATTATAACTGTGGCCAAAAAGGCCATTTGCTGTATATTGCTGCAAACCAAAGAAATGAAGCGAAAATACGACAGGTAACGATACCCACTAGTGCACAAGAGGCCAGAAAGTTTCAGAATGCCTAGTATCATTGTCATAAACTAATGCATACCGTTGTGCAGAGTAGAAAGATAATTATCTGCGAACAATGCCACAGACTTGGGCATCAAATAAAAGACTGTCAGTCACATAAATGCTACTGTGCAGTAAGTAAGGTAATATTTGGCCTCATTGTAGAGTGAATAGTAAAAGGAAATTTGGAGGGTAGAAAAGTAACAAATAATGTGGAATATGATGCAGCCACTTGTTACCACAATAAAGTGGCCAAGAATTAGAGCAATGGCCTTCAAAGCAAAAAAAGAGATAATTATGCCACAATGCTATTACTCAGAGATGCATTGGGGACCACAGACCTGCAATTGCTCATGGCAGAGAAGTCACAAGTAGAACAGAATTTCCACAGCTTAGGGAATAGGCCTAAATCCCTTATGATTGTATAATAGGAGACTTTCTGAAAATTCAAAGCGCTATAATCAGTTATGATGGCAAAGTTTTTGAAATAAGGGGTCGGAATATACCGCTGCATACAGTGCCCAACACAGTGACCCAAATAGACGAAGTAAAGCAACAAGTTTCCAAGAAACCTGTAAGCCGAATCAATACAGATCACAAAAGGGACTGTTACGAGGCAGATGGGATCAAAGGGTGACATGCTAGTCGGCACTACAGAGGAGAAAATTTTGAGACCACTTTTAGAAGGAGGAGAAACTTATGGATGGAAAGACAGTAATTATTCCTGAAAAGGAAGTAATGGAAAGTGTATATATACCAGACTCGATTGTACACCTAAGATAAGGAAAATATATTACAACTGTAGAAAAACTGAATGTGACTGAATGTGACCTAAGCTCACTGAGACTAAGGACAGAAAAGATGGCAAAGAAAACGCCAACTATGGGGATACAGGAAAGAACAGGCAAAGTAGATATATTTCAGAACTGCATGACTCAAGTAAGAGTGACAATATGCACAGAGCGCTTGAACTGAGAAGAGAAATATGAATTAGATAAACTATGTAGCGAGTATTGTGACATATTTTATTTGAAAGGTGGTAAGTTATCCCCTACCAAAACAGTGAATTAATCTCTCCCTGTACTACCAGAGCATATGGGAAAGGCTATAAATGTACCAGAGGCACAAAAGAAAGTGTTATAGGAACAAATAGAAAAAATACTAAATGAAGATATAATTGTAACGATGAATAGACCATGAAATGTACCACTTATGTTAGTGCCAAAGAAAAAAGAAGCCAGTGGACTACTTAAGCATATGTTGGTAGCATATTGTAGAAAGTAAGTTGAACGAAATTTTGGTCAGATATGCTTTCCTGATATCCAACATAAGTGAAATCTTAGACCACCTGGGCAAATCAATGTATTTTTCCACTGTAGATATGGAAAGTGGATGTCATCAGAATTCAATGAAACCAGGGGATAGAGAGAAAACAGCTTTAGTGCAAATTTCCTGCACTATGAATACATATGATTGTTGATAGGATTAAAAATGCACCAAATACATTTCAAAGACTGATGAATGTATTATTGTCAGAATTGCAAGGTACAAGGTGTCTGATGTACCTAAATGATATTATTTGTTACAGAAGTTCATTAAAGGAGCGTAATGGAAAGTTACAAGAAGTCTTTGACAGACTGAGGGAATGCATATTGAAACTCCAACCTGTCAAGTGTAAATTCCGGAGGAAGGAGGTAATATTTTTAGGACACAACGTAAAGGGGTAGAACTGGAAGAGAGGAATGTGCAAAAGGTGGAGAACCTTCCAGTTTAAAAGGCCTTGAAAGAATTAAAATGTTACCCAGGGATTGTCAGATATTATTGTTGTTTCATTCAGAAGCTCAGTAAAACTGTCGGGCCATTACACAAGTTGTTGAAGGTTTAAGTACCAAATGAATGAAGAACTCAGCAGCAAGCAGCATTCATAGAACTGAGACAGAAATTTATAAACACACTTGTATTAAGGTAACTGTATGTTGAGAAACCATTTATAATAACCAAAGATGCTAATCGAGAAGCATTAGGAGCAGTGCTGTCACAAGGGAAAAAAGGTGCAGAACGACCAACAGCATAAACCTCACAATCGTCAAATAAAGTGGAAAAGAATTATTCAGCGACTGAATCAGAATCGTTGGCAATAGTGTGGGCTCTCAAACAGTTTAGCCCATATGTGTATGGTAGATATTTTACGCTAGTGACTGATCAAAATCCACTGATATTGATTTTTAGTTTCAAAGATTCATTCTCATGATTTCTGTCATGGAGATTAAACTTCGAAGAGTACTCGTTTGTTATTGTGTACAAGCCAGGCAAGCTGAATGAATGATCTGGTGTAGTCTGCATTGCTGCCAGATTTGTCCATAATGATAGTTCCAGGATGTTTGCCACTATGACATAAATACTTAAGTTTTACTTTTCCACAACACAGCAGCTCCCTGATGCACCACTAGCAGGCATGATGGAGTAGGACAAATAACTGTTTAGGCTGCCAAAATATGCACCATCGCTCATGGTGCAGCAGTAACCCACAGATGGGCCACCAGATATTTCAGAGCAGGGCACACAAAAATTGATTAAGTCACAGCTATAGTGTCCCAGTATACTACTATTTTCCACAAAATATAATTTGATTGCCAACAGAATAAAGTGTGTTAATATAGGCATACGAGAAGACAGTGATGTCATGTAGTTATACAAATCGAGAATGTCAAACATTATGTTTAAGTGCAGTTTATAGAAATGGAGAGGGATGAGGTAGGCTGTGTATGCCATACATCAATGCTCAGATGACTATGGAGTATGATTCATCTCGTTCTCCTCCAGACATCTAGTGCTTTGGTTGAAGCTGTCTGTCATAGAGGTGTATGGGGATGCACCACTCAAGGTGGGATTTGGAGACTCAGTCATTTATTTACATAATTCAAGTGTTATGAGCTTACATGGCCCAGGGAACGGATTATTCGTTGTTTTAGACAAATTGAGTTAATGGTATCCATATCTTAAAATTCTATTCAGTGATGTTTTATGTTATGTTGTATGGATTTAATTCTTATGGGGCTTACCACTTTAATGTACACAGTGTACATGTAAAAGACTTAAGTCGTAAATGAGTTCATGCATCTGTACAGTGCCAGTGTCAGCTTCTATCACACCTTTAAGAATTAAATCTATACAAACTGAATTACTGATGGAATAAAAAAAAAGTTTTTTGTTGTTCCTTGTCTGACGCAATAAAGCCTGAATTTAAGGCATAGAAGAAACAGTTTTTTGAGCAATACTGTACAGCTGTTGATTAAAAACGAAATCAGAGCATCTTTAAAGATGGTTTACCTGACCCAATGTATCATTGTTGATGTATGAAATTGTATAATAAAATAACACTTCTTATTTGACAATCCTCTGATTCAAATATGAGTCCAAAGTTTATAAAGATACGCTGCCATTGTAACTCAATGAGTAAGGGCTCCAGGTTATAGTGGCTGTGTATTTTGTAACAGGAAAAACATAAATTAGTTTGTTCCTTTTTACAGCCCTCACAGTGCAGTTTGATAGGTAGAGATTCAACAATTTGACATCGTACATTCAAATTGTGATGTTCATAACAAGATTCATCATTAAATACTAGTGCATCACTTGAAACATTTGAGGTAACTATTGAAAGCTACATGAAATATCACATAACAAGCGTATTCATTGTTTTAGAAACCAATAATACTCAGTTGCTTCCAAACTTCAATGTATTTTTTTCAGTTTCCTATAAAAGTTAGGAAGAATCTTACACACATGTTAAGATTCAAGTCACTCGAACAGGGAATAAGCATCAACACCCTCCTCTTCTATCAGGTCAAATCTGTAGTCCTCCAACAGCAACATATTCAGAAGTAATGAGTTCCAGAATCCCCAGGTCATCTGAACCTAGAGAAGTGCTTGAAAACAACAGTGTTAAGCAGCTGTTATTCTCCTTTAGCTGTGAGTTAATGGATGTGTACACATTATAGGGTGATGCTTCAGTGCTCAGAATTTGCAGTACAATTTCACAGCTGTCAGTCAAATTAACAGGTAATACCACTGTCCTGCATTTATCAGGATTAACATAAAGTATCATAACCTTTTTCATTTTTAATACCATGTGTGGTAACATGAGCGACAGTGACGACCTGACTGTAGAGCCCAGTGTACTATTTCTTTTATAGCTGAAAGTAATGATTATACACATGTTACATATAATGTGATGAAATATGCTGATGAAGACATGCTGAAAAAACGTTCTTTCAGTCAAATAAGAGTTCTCAAAGGGCAATAATGTCGAAATGCATAGCAACGATGCAACCTTAATAAAGCTATTAGTGACGATGATGACTGGTAGAACACATTGGTAAAACTAGATCTTGCGACAAAGCAAGCACTATATCATTTGAGCGATATAGAAGCGAGCGAATTAAAGTAAATTTTCCAAACTTCGTCAGGATACACTTCAGTATATTACTGTCTAAATTGTTAAATCTCAGAGTCATAATATGAATATGTTTCCCTAAATACATCATTTTAAATAAACAAACAAGAGCGCAAATAATAAAGCTAAAAAGCCTAAATTGTTGAGGATGTGCAAACGCATGTCACAATCAACTGTTACAAGTTTCAACTTGATCAAAACAATATTTTGGTCAAAATCTGCGTTTTTACAAAAAATTAAAGGCATAAATATTAGACTTAGAAAGATGAAAATTGATGTGAAGCTTCAGATTGATATAAAAACATTAAGGGTATGTAACCCCATTGAGCACCTCTAATAGTTTTCCATTAATTTACTAAAAACGAAATTTGGAACAAAAACATCCTTATTTGTAATAGATTAAGTATCATTTATATTAATGATAAAAAGTGATTAAATGATAAAGCTAAGATATTAATGATAAAAAGTGATTAAATGATAAAGCTAAGATATTAATGATAAAAAGTGATTAAATGATAATGCTAAGATATTAATGATAAAAAGTGATTAAATGATAAAGCTACAACAAGTGTCAAGACTTTGATGTAAATAACAATCAATAAAAGATCTCTTAAAGATGTAGTTCAGAGGTCATGTTCTACTGTCAGTTCTGTTCTAAAAATTCTAGCTGGCAATCTTTCAGAGCAGTCGAGCTCAAACTTTTTCTGTAATTAAAGCCAACCTAACCGCATTCATGTAAAAATTACGAAGATTGTAAATTGATACACAACAGAGTTATCGAATAATATGTGACTGAGAAAGCAGATCGCATAGATGTCGCGGAAATAACTGTTTATCAGCCATCTGTAATGTTGAAAAAGCCACATGGCAAGTTATGAGATTATTTTCCACTTTTGTGGTGAGCAATTAACTTTGATTATTAGACATCAAGGCGAAGGACCATTTAATGGGAACTTACCATAGAGGTCACCACTGAATTGCTCATAGTGCCATTTTTCATAGAGACATCGTTATTATTATTATTATTATTGCCAAGAATATTATTGTGTCGTGCATGTGAAATTTTATTGAATATATTAATCACTTAGACCTCAAAACTTTCATTTATGATCTTATTTCCTGATTTCACTGTCTAAATAGAGAGAAAGAAACCTTTTTTCAGTGAGCACAAGAAGAATGTGGACTTCCAGACTGGAAATTATGCTTAATATGTTCCCCACCACTTTCTAGCTGATAGCAAAATTAGTTTTCTGGCTCCTGTAAAAGATGGCAAAACAATAATTCTTATTCCATCCGCCACACCACAATCAGTGTAACTCATTTTCATTTCTCCATGCAGGTGGGGAAAGCCAGCTTATATGAAAGTAATGTTGTTTGATAGAACATATAATTTAAAAAAGTGCGCTATTAAATGCATCAGCGTGAGAATGATGTTTGACTGTGAGTCCTACCCAGTGCTGGCTTTCGAAAATCTTCGGTGTAGTCATATGAAAGTCTTATTATCACTGAATAAGTGGGTCCTCTATGTGATGTTTTAGTGGTAACTGCAGGCATGTTCAATGGAATTGGTCAAGATCCATCAGTCATATTAAATGATTATATGGTCTCTGCAGGGGACATGCCATAATCATCTAAAATTTTCTGTTATTTAGAACACACTCATCTTGAAGAGCATTTAAAAACTTAATGCACTCCAGTTACGTGATCCAGCATCCTCTAGTGAAGGGGTAGTCAACTATTTTTACCTATTGTCTACTGCTGTATCTCTCTTAGTCATCAAATTCTCTACCTGCTCATCAGCTGCACTGTGATAGTGATTTATAAAGTAGGGAAGAAGACTTATAGAAAGTTAAAGCATACAATAATAATGACTTGCTAAATATCTTATGTTGACATTTCACAAAAAGGTAATGAAAATATTTTTAAAACTGCTACAGCCTACCATCCACCATGATAGCCATATCACAAACTAGTGGGCAGTATAGCTTAGGTTCATTGCCACTGGTCTAGGTGAATGAATAAGCTGTCAACTGTATATGTACATATTCTATGAGATAATGTGGACTGAATTGGTGTACTTAGCGTGCAATGCTTAGCATCCATTTGAAGAAATCATAGCCTTAGTTTAGAACTCCTCCAGTGGATCACTATTGCAAATATAAACCCTCCATGCCAGATGTAACCTAGAACTACATTCTTGTTTGAGCTGGTACGTATGTCATATAGGCTTTTAAGAGATTATAAATAAAAAAGTTTAAGTCACATGCTGTTTGTTTCTCTATAAAAACCCCTGGCATGCTCATAATATCATATGGTCATCACCATGGGCGAGTGTACAAAACAGCCTCATCACAAGAACTTCGTTGTAGCCGACTGGTCCTGCAATACTAGCGAAGATCGGAAGAAGGAAAAGGAGAAGAATGGGACATCATTCTTGATCATATATAAGCAATAACTGTAGGTCCATCTGACTGCAGGAAGATGAGTGTTATCATATCACTGCTAACAGATTCAGTTGTAATTTATTTGAGCTTGTGTACGTATTTTCAGAAACAGTATTTCAGCCCAAATCCCGAATATTACAGGAGATGTTGTGTGGAATCGATGGTGTAAAGTATGTGACATCCAGTGAAAACATCGATATATCATCACCACAGAGGGTAAAGCTGAACACTGTGTTTATATTTGACCATGTTCCAGTGGAAAACTAGCATCAAATACGAAAATATTTTTGTTTCAGTCGTTGTATGGAGCTGATATTTTTTATTTGAGTCAGACGTATTCTGGAATCCGGAAACAGATGGTGAGGGATAATGAAAACCTTATTACCCCTTTCAAATAGGCAATATGAATTTAAAGTATCATACATTTATCAAGCATGTGTAGGAACTGATATGACATTCGGTGAATTTGTAAATATATGTGCAGATTGCTAGAATCACAATCACACATTGTACGATTTTCTGGTTATTGACAAAACAAGAAAACTGAGTGATGGATCATATGCAAGAAACTTCCCGGGGTTTCTCTGAACTTAATATGTATAGTAATACAAGATGAGGGTAAACTGAAAACATCAGCAAAAGTTTGACTAGAATGATTGACATTATGTTTATGATGGCTAAACAGAAGATTAATGCAAAATTCCAGAGGAACGTTCAGCAGATAACCTCAAGATTTGAGGACATCTGGAAGATAATCTAAAAAACGTTAGAAGACATGAAAATATCTCAGAACCCTTCAGATGTTAATCATTATATTATGTGCAAAGGTTGATGAAACTGAATGGGTTTTAGACTTATGGCAAAAATAAATCAGCAGATAAGTCCATGAGACTATATAAATTATGTACTATCTCAAAGTCAATTTAGTACTCAACAGCAAGTGGACAAAATGTAAAGTCATTGAGACTATTTGACAGAAATTATGATTGTTAAGGTTATGGGATTTGGAATGAGATCAGATCACTCAGCCAGTTACTGAATCTTTGAAGGAAAAAAAAGATGACATTTCCAATTTCGCTGATTGTCACAGAAATGCTAAGATAAATAAAATATAGAACCTATACGTTTAACGAGCACATGGTACACATTCATGGCAGAGAATTTCAAGTTTACTGAATATAATGGTCCTAAAAACCTCAAAAACCGGAAATTAATTATAGAAAGATGTAGAAATGTATGGCGAAATATTACATTTGACTGATGTACATAAGACAGCCAATGAAGGCCAAAAAGCCAAACCAGAATGAATCATTATAGTAGTAGTAGCAGTAGTACAAAGATATCGGACATGTCAAAGCATTTACAAATTTAGATCAATTTAAAATAAGCTAATGCATATACACATATATTTACAGACTTCTAGTTAGAGACAATCATTAGATTTACTCCTGGTATATAATACTTTTTTTACAAATAACTTATTAAATAATGTAATGCAACATTGTTCACTCATATCTCACTATCAGTCACTGCGCACACTATACACACATTGTTTCAGAACACTCCACTCACTACACACACACACACACACACACACACACACACACACACACACACTGGTGATTTCTGGGCCATTTTCTGTACCGCAACTTTCCATTTGCTATCCTGAAAGACTGAGTCAGCAAGCATCCCTCCATAAAGAGTGAGATGTTGAGCTCTGAAAGAGGAAGAGGTGTTAGTATTGTGCCATGGATAGCTTGGAAGTAGATATTTCTAGAAAGGGGAAAAAAGTAGGAAAATAACATTTATGTGGAATATTGGACATTTTATAATCATTATAATTTATTTGTGTAACATTTTCTTATAAAACCCCTATTCTGTTTTAGCTACGTAATTCTTCAATGTATAAAAGGTTTTAGATAACTGACTTTTTAAATAAGTGTATTTTTCCAATGTCTTTAATCTCTTTTGGTAATTTACTGTACAGTTTCATTCCTTGATAGAATATGCTGTTTCGAATTTTATGTTGTTTTTTTTTTGGTAAATGTAAGTTGAGTCTATCTCTTGTTGCATGGTCATGGAGAGAGCTGTTTGTGCACTAATTACCAATGTTATATTTTATGTGTACAACTGACAGGAAAATGCATTCACATGGAGCAGTTAAAATTCCCAGAGTTCTGAACAGATCTTTACTATGAGCTTGATTAGTACTTTTTGTCTTTATTCTTATGGCTCTTTTCTGCAGTTTGAAAATTGTGTTCATATTTTGTGCATTTCTTCCCCAAAAAAGAATGCCATAGCTAAGAAATGAGTGTACATATGAATAATATGTAACTAAAAGACACTCCATGTTACAACCTGATGATAGGATTCTAAGGGCATAACATGCTGATGACATTCTGTTTGAAAGTAGCTTTGTATGTTCACACCACTTCAACTGAGAATCAATATTCATTCCCAAAAATTTTGCATTTGTTACACAGTCTATAGAGGTGCCATCTACATTTAATTTAACATTGTCATTTTTCCTCTTCAAACTGAAATTCATGGCATTCGTTTTCTTTTTGTTCAATGTCACCTTATTACTTATTGGCCAATCATAAACTTCCTTGAATGTTTCATTTGCTTTCTTGGCAAGGAGTTCTCTTGTTTTCTCAGTGACTATAATATTGCTGTCATCAGTGAAGAGGATTTTTTCACCATGAGTAACACTACTGGGAAACGCATTGACGTATATCAGAAACAGTATTGGCCCTAATATGCTACCTTGCAGATCCCCTATATTAATGTATTTTGGTTCTGACAAGTGTTTTACTAAATGTTTCGATCTATTTATAGTATGTATCTCTACTCTTTGTACCCTATATGTAAGATATGATCGAAACCAGTCATTATCTACCCCTCTTATTCCTAATGCTTCTAATTTATTTAATAGAATCTTGTGGTTGACTGTATCAAACGCCTTAGAAAGATCCAAAAATATATCTGTGACACGCTCATCTTTATCAAGAGCATCAAGTACAACTTTTGTGAATTCTCTTGTATCTGATTCCGTATTTTTGCCGCTTCTGAGACCATACTGTGATTCACTTCAAAGATTGTATTTATTCAGGTAATTAATTAATCTGTATTTCATAATTGCTTCTATTATTTTTGAGAATGCTGACAGCAGGGAAATGGGCCAGTAATTTTCTATGTCTTCTGTATTACCTTCCTTAAACAAAGGTACAACTCTTGCCTGTTTTAACTGCCCTGGTAATGTTCCTGATGTGGAGGATTCATTTATTATATTTGTTAAGGGGGCTTGTATAATCCCTATGCATTGTTTCAGTACACACATTGGTACATCATCCAAGCCTACTACTTTTTTATGTTTTAGTTTTTGAATTGTTTTACTGACTTTATTCTCTGTGGTTGGAAGTAACATCATTGTATTTAGTGCAACATTATTTACAGGTGTTATATTTGTTTGGGGTAATTTTTACTGTAACTTCTTTGCAATACTTGAAAAATGCTCGTTTACATAGTTTGCTAAGTACTGTGGATCATTTACTTCTTTATCCCCCTCCCTTAACAGTATGTTATTCTGCATTTATTTACCTCTCCCTGTTTCCTTTTTTTATAACATCCCAGACTGCTTTGCTTTTATTCTCTGCATTATACATTATTTTGTAATTAAATGACTTTTTGCAGCAATCAGAACCTTCCTATAGATCTTTTTGTATC
Organism: Schistocerca americana; assembly: GCF_021461395.2. NCBI lineage: Eukaryota > Metazoa > Arthropoda > Insecta > Orthoptera > Acrididae > Schistocerca > Schistocerca americana. Next base: position 435,749,486 of record NC_060124.1, on the reverse strand, counting down.
TATGATACAAATTTAAGAATTCTGTATCATTGTGAATCTTTTTCATGGAACTGACGTGTTTAAGTGTTTCGGAGGACTTCTTAATAAGAGGGCAGTTCAATAAGTAATGCAACACATTTTTTTTCTCGGCCAATTATGGTTGAAAAAGCCGGAAATTTCTTCTGGAATATTTTCAAACATTCCCGCTTCGTCTCGTATAGTTTCATTGACTTCCGACAGGTGGCAGCGCTGTACGGAGCTGTTAAAATGGCGTCTGTAACGGATGTGCATTGCAAACAACGGGCAGTGATCGAGTTTCTTTTGGCGGAAAACCAGGGCATCTCAGATATTCATAGGCGCTTGCAGAATGTCTACGGTGATCTGGCAGTGGACAAAAGCACGGTGAGTCGTTGGGCAAAGCGTGTGTCATCATCGCCGCAAGGTCAAGCAAGACTGTCAGATCTCCCGCGTGCGGGCCGGCCGTGCACAGCAGTGACTCCTGCAGTGGCGGAGCGTGCGAACACACTCGTTCGAGATGATCGACGGATCACCGTCAAACAACTCAGTGCTCAACTTGACATCTCTGTTGGTAGTGCTGTCACAATTGTTCACCAGTTGGGATATTCAAAGGTTTGTTCCTGCTGGGTCCCTCGTTGTCTAACCGAACACCATAAAGAGCAAAGGAGAACCATCTGTGCGGAATTGCTTGCTCGTCATGTGGCTGAGGGTGACAATTTCTTGTGAAAGATTGTTACAGGCGATGAAACATGGGTTCATCACTTCGAACCTGAAACAAAACAGCAATCAATGGAGTGGCGCCACACCCATTCCCCTACCAAGAAAAAGTTTAAAGCCATACCCTCAGCCGGTAAAGTCATGGTTACAGTCTTCTGGGTCGCTGAAGGGGTTATTCTGTTCGACGTCCTTCCCCATGATCAGACGATCAACTCTGAAGTGTATTGTGCTACTCTTCGGAAATTGAAGAAACGACTTCAGCGTGTCCGTAGGCACAAAAATCTGAACGAACTTCTCCTTCTTCATGACAACGCAAGACCTCACACAAGTCTACGCACACGGGAGGAGCTCACAAAACTTCAGTGGACCGTTCTTCCTCATGCACCCTACAGCCCCGATCTCGCACCGTCGGATTTCCATATGTTTGGCCCAATGAAGGACGCAATCCGTGGGAGGCACTACGCGGATGATGAAGAAGTTATTGATGCAGTACGACGTTGGCTCCGACATCGACCAGTGGAATGGTACCGTGCAGGCATACAGGCCCTCACTTCAAGGTCGCGTAAGGCCGTAGCATTGAATGGAGTTTACGTTGAAAAATAGTGTTGTGTAGCTAAAAGATTGGGGAATAACCTGGTGTATTTCAATGCTGAATAAAACAACCCCTGTTTCAGAAATAAAATGTGTCGCATTACTTATTGAACTGCCCTCGTACCTGTTGTTTTCCATCTGTTTTTGTGAGATGTTGATACAGACATGCATTCTTTTGGAAATGCCTTTTCAGAGTTCAATTTAAACAATGTGGAGAATTTACAGAATTTCATATTCACATTGGTTTCCTTAAACATTTCATCCCAGTTTTGTTTTTCTAGTTCTTTTGAAAAATCTTTTATTCTGATTTCTAATAAAGGTCGTTTGTAGGCTTGTAGTTTAGGGAATGATTCGATGCCAGGCTTTACTGTTATTATTTGACAGAGATGGTATGATAGTCCGAGATCTTTTACAGCCACATCACATTTTTCCCTGTCCATATTTGTGGCCACATTGTCAGTTACTGATGAAGTTGTTGTGATAACCCTTGTTGCATTAATGACCAATAGGAACATGCAAAAACATTGAAGGATGTTTATGAAGGTGCTGTTGGATTCATTTATGATGTTACAGTTCACTGTAATGTCCTCACAGAGAATTATGTTGACTGTTGTACTTGAGACTTTATCTAGAACTCCTGTTAACTTGTTGAAAAAAGAGTCCACACTACCACTGGGAAATCTGTATGCACACAAAATGATTAATTTCTTGCTGATATCAAGCCCAGTTAATTCAATAACTGATATTTCAAAGTGTTTGTCTTCACTTACTGTAGTGAGGTCATGTCTTGTTTTGAACTGTGTTCCTTTTATGATATAAATACATGATCCACCACCTCTTGAAGTAGTTTTGCAAGAAGAGTTTGCCTTTTGATACAATGATAATACTGCATGTTGGATTTCTGTCTCCCTACACCAGTAATACAAACTACTGTGCAGTTCAAAGATTCGAGCTCAACTTCTAATAGTTGTATTTTATTTTTTATTAATTGCATTTTTTGATGGAGGATTGTTAAGTTTGTGAAATGTCTCATGTTACTCTTTCCAATGGTTTGTTTTTCTTTATGACATCTGGTCTAAGCGATATTTAAGGTGTTAAAATCTTGTCTTGTGAGTGACTGTTTCAGTATTTTTTAAAGTGCTGCAATGTAGAGTGATATTAGATGCTAGATTTATCAATGGTGAAGGATTTGACATTCCACATGATGGAATATTCATTAGATCTCTCTATATATTCAATCTCTCTGTGTATTATGATGACCCCAATGAGATAACACAATGGCTACAACTGCAAATTGCTGGGAATACAGCTCATACAAATCAAATCATATCTTCAGAGCTTCGGAATAGACATATAATCGAATAATTATGGAGACAGTAGCTTGCAAATCGCACAAACCATAATACAAAACATTCCCTCATAGATATGTCAAAGTACATAGTCTGGGTGATATACAACAGGCTCATATTGTAGATATGAAGCAATGTTCATGGGCGATTGAGGTCCCCAATTCACCTGGGCATTACACATGAAAACTAAAATGGGGAAGATTGTTGCACAAGTGTTTCGACAATTGATACATTTGTGGATCAATCATTGGCCATACAACTTACAAGTCGACCATAAGGGTGAGTACTATAATAGACATTTCAAGACAGCAATGAAGTGCTGTGAAATACGTCGCTATTCAATGTTCTCCCACATGAAAGCAGTTTTATGAACAGAAAGACAAAAAACCAAATGTGAATGCGTTTTAACCTATGAGGATCATATACATGGCTAGATATAACTGAACTATACATGATACAATACAAATGAAGCCAAGTGATGTTAGAGACAATGGGCTTTTAAAGGGAGCTGGAATGCCCAATCCTGACACTGTTAAATTTAGTGACTGGGCTTCCCTGTATTTCAGAAAGCACTGTAGCCATTGACATGAAACTTTTACAGAACATTAAACTGTATGTTCTGAGTCTACTGAACTACAAAAATTGCATTTCAGCCACTGCTTTCGGAAATACAATTTTTTATTTCATGATTAAAATTTTGTGTACTTTTTGTGCACATTATCCCAAATAATTTTAAGTATACATAGCATTATGTCCTTCTTTTAGTTCAGTAGACTCAGGATATGATTGTTATAACTCCGTGATAATTTGAATTCTACTCTCGAAGTGGTTTCTGAGATTTAGGGAAAAATGCGACAGGAACGGCTTCTAAAGTTTCAAAAGATGAGACTCACTTAATATATGCTTAATTTTTTATTTTTAGTCACTCAGAAGTACCCTGCACCATACTGTATATCTTCTCTTGATCTTTTTCCACGTTTTTACTGCTTTCTGGACTCCTTAGTGGCCAACTGTGCTGCATACTCTGCTTTATCAATGTGAACCTTCATCCATTCAAGTTCTCTGATGCAGTTTTCTCTGGGATTACTTCTTATCTGCTGTAGCACTTTCACCCTACCAATGTTGCCATCGTTAAAAGCAATAACAGCATCACTGACCCTACCTCCCCACCTTAGTGTCTTCATTCCAAAAAAACATTTTTTTCGTAAGCTTGTCCATATAACATTATTTAATGACTCATTGGGATTTAGAGTCTGACCATGCAGACATTTTTCAGTAATTCAGGCTTTGTCAGGGATCTGTAAATAAGTTTTATGATATCCATGACTGCTGCTGGGATGGAATGTATGAACTGTTTGGGTACTGAGCAGTGTGGTAATTTCACCATGAATCTGCTCCAGGAGGGCAAAGGTGGTGTCATAGTTTTTCATCCGTTGACAGTCTGTGGAAGAAGGTAGCCCATGCTGCCTGCTTAATTTTTAACAAATCCTCAGTATTATTTCTAATGGCCATCCCATAATACTGCTGTAGTTCATCAATCATTTTGTCTATCAGCCTGTCTCTTATGGTTTTACCATCAGAAAGTATCTTGTCTCTCAAATTTTGTTTAAACTTCCTCAACCTGGTGCCCATCGTCTTCTGGACAAGACCGTTATAATACAGCTTTCCACAGTCTTCTAAATAAAATATGACCGATTTTATTAGATCTTGAAGTAACATACGTAAAAATTTTAACATTTTCAACTGGTGTAGATTATATATGAAAAAATAAAATACTTCCCATATGAATTTATAAGAGTGTATATATACATATATATAATTTTATTTTGTAAATTACAAATTTTATAATGAGATAAAAATTCGAAAATGCGAAAAAAAATTTCCATTCTATTTCGCCTTAGATACTGTCTATAATCTGGTTAAAATAGTGGGGCCACGGAAACAGAAATTTAATGTAGGTGATCTAGCCCATATTTTACTGCATAAGACTGCATCTGAGGAATCTTACCGACAGAACTGGTCAACAAAGTTGCAGTTTGCAAAGTGCAGAGAACAATCCCTAGAATTTACATATGAAAGGATGATGATAGCAGAGAAATTATTAGAAGTTTTATATAGAAGAATTGCAGAAGAGCTCACAACTGGATGGGTTTCTCACAGAGCGCATCATAATATACAACAGGGTTTTAGTTAAATGGGTTGGTTTCTCTTCATCGGCACCAACAGGGTGGATGCCCTTAATTTGTTACATAATTAGATGTGCAAACCTCAGACTGTGTAGTACCGTAGTATGAGCAATAGGAGACACATCGGAGATGGTGGTAGTATTCTCGATGAACTACTGGTTGAATTGTACAACCCTAAACATAACTAGTGTGGGCCAGAAACAAAGATTCAATAACATTTATCACATGGTGATAAGTGGTTTAACCTTTTGGATGAGGCCTACATGTAACTATAACGTCTAATACACAACAAATATAGATCTTTCAGGATGTCACAATGCCGATCGAATTTTAGCTGTGATAAAGATGAGCCAATTTGTACAGGAACAGACACTGGTATAGGACAATGCATTGCAGCATCTGGAGAATATGTTTCCAACAAATTATGAAGACCATCGTACGCTAAAGAGGAAAAAGAAAAGCCTATGGTACTTAAAAACTGAATTCAGTCACCAGTGGCTAAAAGTGTCCTGAAGCAGAAATGGTTAACTTTATATTAACACTTGTTTCATAGCTCATTAATACGACATTGCGTAATGATGTGAGATGTGTCAGTATAACATAAGTTTTCTTTACACAGTATAATTATTTTTTTAATTGTTTTATGCAGTTACTAGATCAAATCTAAAATTTACTATTGAATAGAAAGAGTTGTCATTCAGAAATTCTTTTAATTTGCTTTTAAATGTCAGTTGGCTAACTATCAGACTCTTAGTGCTATTGGGCAAATGAACAAAGATTTTCGTGGTAACATAAGTCACCGCTTTCTGTGCCAAAGGTCAGATGTAACACAGAATAGTGAAGGTCATCCTTTCTTCACGTGCTGTAACTCGGCACTCTGCTACTATTTTTGAATTGGAAGGGTTATTAATAAAAAAATTTCATGAGTGAGTATATGTATTGTGATGGTATTGTGAATATCCTGAGTTCTTTAAATTAATTACTGCAAGTTGGTCTCGGTTGTACTCCTTCTATCATTCTGATTACATGCTTCTATGCCATGAATACGTTTTCCCTTAATGATTAATTACCCCAAAATATGATGCCATATGAAAGTAGTGAATGAAAATAGACACAGTATGCTAATTTACTGGTATGTTTATCACCACAACTTGCGATAACCCTAGTAGCATAAGTAGCTGACCTAACAACTTCAGCATATAATCAATGAATTTCTTCCAATTCAATTTCGCACCAGTGCACACATCCAGAAATTTTGAACATTCTGCATTAGCAACAGACTTCTGTTCAAAGTCCATATTTATCAATAGAGTTATGCCATTTTCGGTACAGAACTGTAGATACTGTGTTTTTCAAAATTTAGTGAGAGCCCATTTGCAGAGAACCGCTTAATAATTTTCTGAAAGACATTATTTACAATTACCTCAGCTGATTCTTGTTTGTTGTATGTAATTACTATACTTGTGTCATCACCAAAACGAACTAGATTTGCATCATTAATACAGAGTGGAAAGTCATTAATGTATATTAAGAACAGTAGGGGACCCAAGACTGAAGCCTGTGGGACACCATTCTTGATACCTCTCCAGTTAGAGGAATCTGCTGATTTTTTTCTGAAGAAGAGGAAGACTGATTAACATGGCAACATTTCTATCAATAACTAAGATACTGAATGAAAGTATTCCTGTTACAACTCCTCTACTGCCAGGTCTTTCAGACATCTGCTCATTAGCTGGAGGTGTGACAGCCATTACCCAAACAGTGAAAACTGTTAAAAGCGCCCATGAAATGCAAGATGGCGGCTAGTGTAAAAATTCTATGTGTTGCTCCACGAAATAATGTCAGTCATGTTGTTAAAAAGAAAAACTATGACAGTTGTAAGGACTAAATAACACATCTCAAAGAATGTGTGTCTAGTTTACAATTTATTATCAGTTCATTGAAGGCAGATGTGAAGAAACTCCAAGAAGAAAAAAGTGTATTGAATATGACAAAATGGCAGCATGGAAGTACTTTGTTGGAGATTTGGATGGAAGTCACATTCAAAAGATGCAAACAGATAATACAGGGTATAGGAAACTGTGAAGAGAACATAAATGTAGTACATGAAAATCATTTTCAAATTCTGTCTTCTATGCATTGTGATAGTGCTGTTAACAGTTCGAGTGTACCATATGGAAAACAAAATGACTTTGTGAATGAGGTAGAACATGGAATACTTCATCTGCAGTTAAGTAAAAGATCATAAGTGAAAGTGCTCTCAAAAAATGAAGTGCTGTCAAAAAATTTGCTGTTCGTCTGAGACACAATCGAATTATGTTATCAAAACAGAAAAACATATTGTGCCAAACAATACATCGTGCACAACAAAGGTAGGCAGAAAATCGATAAGCTCTGAGCAGCAAGTACATGTGAAACTGAACTGTATGCAGACAGCCAAGGGAGAAGTACAACCACTGAATTTCGGCGGACAACCAGTCAGAATTGTAATTGCATATTAAAACCAGGAGCGAAATTCAGTGCCACTATGTCAATGATTCAGGAAAAAATTTCCATATTGAGCAGAAGGAAATTTTTCCCTATTCCTGGCGGGATCAAACGAAGTCGCAAGGAATGAAAAACTGGATCGCTTAATCTTGTTAAAAAGAAAATTGTATGAGCTGACCAAAATAAACGTTACTGTGTTTTTGGTGCCACATTGTTATGTCTTGAGAGAATGGTCCTGTAAACAAAGAAAATGAAATGAAAATACAGAGATGCAAAATATTTCCAGGTGGTTTGAGTATGTAACATTCGTGAACATTAACAATTTGGGTAAAAGATTTCACACAACACTTGCTTTCATCTAAATAAACATGGAAAAATGTTGAAGTAACAAAACTTTAAATGTAGTAAAGAAAACCTCAGATGTGTAGTGTGGCGATACAGAAGTCATACCTCTCGTGAACAATAAGTTTGTGTGTGTGTGTGTTTTACCTGGAAACTCAAATGTGATATCTGCTGTCAGCAGAGTTACACCCTTACAAGACAAATGTGAGATTTTGTCAATACAAGTAAACACCTCGAATTCAAGCAGCTCTCGGAAAAGCATGGTATTTGTGGAAGAGCAAACACCAGAAATAAGTGAAAAAGCAGCAACAACATCATCATCACCATCAGAAGCAATAGTAGCAACAGCAGCAGCAACAATAACAACTGTAGTAGTAGCCGAAACAACAACAATTCGAACAGCGGTACAGCACAGCTTAAGAAGGAGCCAAAGGCAAAGTATGTGTTGTGTCACTCAGTGACAGTTTTTTAATGGTTTCAAGCCATAAATAACACGAAAACGTGAAAAACCATCCTGCTAACTCTCAGAGAAGTCACAGTAACACCTTACGTTTAAACCTTCAGGTCTTGAAAGTGAAGTTGGCATTGAATCATTGAGTCACTGCCATAAAAGTTTATAGACATGGAAACACTTCTTGCAGATCTTGGTACCATAATGGTGGTACTGTTATCTATGTTTCCAATGAAATAGAGTTTAGTGCACTAGATCTTAGATGGGCATGTATAGAGAAACACATTGAAATTACTGGAATCATACGTGATGTAATGAAACTTATCTTAGTATGTATTTGCCATTCCCCTGACTCAGAGGAAAAAGCTTTTTAGATAATTTAGAGAGTGTACTTTGTCACATAACAAAGTTACAATATGTAACTGTAATTGGGGGAGACTTTAATTCAAGCTTTGATGTAACATGTAACACACCTGGTGTAAATACGTTACTGAATACGCTAAGGCAGCACAACTTCCATCATGTAAATTCAGAACAGACAAGCCTATAAGCGTACTTAGATAATGTTTTTGTCAACTCTTCCAATGCCCAAACAGTTTATGAAACATTCCATAACTACTTAATAGGTATGTTAAAAGCTCACCTTGTTCGTAAGAAATACCATAAAAGAAGAAAGGGTACATTGCTATACGCAAGAGTTGGAGGATTTAAAAGTAAGCTACTACCGTTAAAAGACCTTGGCAAAGTAAATAATTCTAATGAAATTAAGGACCTCCAAATAACCAGTAAGAAACTACATAAGCAACAGCTACAACTCGCTAAACAAAGATGCAATACTAATATCATAGAAAGTAGTAAAAAACAGTGCAAAACAGCCTGATCAGTAATTAATACTGATAAAAGTGAAATCAGACACTTTATAAGACAGTCCCAATATCAGCAGATCCATTCGACAAATATTTTGTAAACTGTGCTGATGATCAGTAAACCCAATGTAATACACATAGATTATCTTAAGAGCACAAACCTAAATCATAATCAGGCCGGACCTTCATTGAAATTCTTCATAGAGGTATGCCGAGGTAAACTTCTTAAAATTGTCAAAGAAATGAACAGCTCATATAGAACAGATATTTTTAACACATCAAACAATCTACTAAAAGGAATATCACATTACATTGCAGCACCATCAACATATAGTATAAACTTGTGTCTCACAGAAGGGGTTTTCCCTGACCCTCTCAAACTATATAAAGTGACTTCAGTCTTTAATAAGGGTACCAAACCTCAGACCAGTTTCACTAATTCCAGTACTAACCAAAGTCTTTGGAGGCATAATGTGTCAGCAGATGTATGAGCACCAAGAACTAAATGATATCTTAAGTACATACTGATTGGTTACAGAAAAGGAAAATCAACTATACATGCCATAGAAATCTAAGAGAGAGACATTTTAGCAGCATTCAAGGACCCCTCTCATATACAGGTAACCTGATGTTATCTGAGCAAGGCCTTTTACTGTATTTTTTCTCTCTAAATTTGAGTATTATGGAATATTTGACAAAAGTTTAAAATTCTTCAAATTATGCCTTAATAAAAGGAAGCAAGTGATGAGTTAATAAAAGGAATATTAACTAAACTGTTGAAGATGCAAAGTTTTATGACAATTAAGACTCAACAAAGTGAAACTGAATTTGAATCTTTTGTTACTCCTGGATGGAATATGAATATAACCTTAGGAATGGATGTGTTGAACAAGTATAGTGACATAAGATGTAGTATGTACCGGGTTAGGCGTTGTGTGTGAGTGTCGAACAAGAATTTATTTGTACAACAGTTGATAATGAAAGATTTTAAGATGTTAATGGTGGAAGAAAGAGCGAAAATGAACGAAAATGTATGTGAAGGAGAGAGAGAAGGAAAATACATAAATCTACATGAAAGTAGGTGGGATATTGTGTGACAGAGAGAAGAATCAAAGGCACTGCTACTTGAATAAAATGAGATTTTCCAAACACACTTGGTTTAGTATTTTTCTGAGTGGATTGAAATTGATAGCTCGTGAACCTTTTATTATAAAATCATAAACAGTACCCTTATCCAAATGAGAAGTATTTGAAAACCAGCTGAAACGAATGCATTGAAAAGTCTTATACTCCTGTAAACAATGGGATCATAGTGATGAGGAAGAAATATGAGTAGTGTATGACATGTTAGATTCATATATCCTAAATTTTTGGAAACAGAGACAAATATATGTAAAACATAGAGGAATTTATCCAGTAGTTTCTAAGTACATCATTTATGTCCACTTGTTACACCATTATAGAGTGCATCTTTTTGATTTTACTATTTCGCTTTTGTTACTCATTAGACCTCTGGGCTCAATTTTTTTCAGCCAGCAGGTTGATAGAACATTGTCAGCTATTGAAAGTAGTTTTTGGGCATTAATCATGGGAGGCACGACAGTGAAAATAGTAACAAGAGATTTACTCAAAAAGGAATAAAATTTCTGGGATATTATGTGACAAAAAAGGGATAAAATCTTGTTACAATAACAACTATCAACTTTTCTTTTCCCTAAAGATAAGAAACAGGTTTCATCATGTTATGGATCATGTGAATGCTATAGGTAATTGTGTCTAACCAGCTTGTGAACAACCACTATTTGGTAAATTCAAGAAAGACAAATGCAACACGCTTATGTACTTGAAAATATCAAGTAACTTCTGAAAATATTAAGACAGAAGTTAGCAACAGCAAAATTTTGTGTCATCTAGGGTTTAAAATTGTCGTTCTGTTCAGTAAGTCACAGTAGTAACACTGGAATTGGGTCAGTAAAAGAAAAGGAAACCCATAGAAATACACCATTCACTTGCAGAGTTGTGACAAACTGTGAGTAAAGTTATAGTATGTCAAAGGAGACATTGAGCACTGTTTGAGGAATCAAGAGTTATATGGCGTCATAGAACTATAGTATACACATACCATAAAACTTTACCTTTTCTTTTAATGAACACCAGGTTATTACACTGAATGTTAGTCAGATGGGCCTTTCATTTTCAGTACAATGTTTTCAAGCTCAGATATATCAAAGGTTCTCAAAATCTAGATATGGATGGGTTGTCTAAATTACCACTGAGTATGGATGAATGAACTGTAAGAGATAGTGGGAAGCATAGTTTTTTAGATAATGTTTAAGAAATAGGTAGAGAATGAACAGGAGATAAAGAATATGTTTCGAAATTAGCAGCGATTTCAAAATGAATGGTTGTGTCTGAAATTAGGCAACTCATGTTTAGAGAAAGATGAAAACGAAAAATTAATTAACTGTATTTGGCTTTTAAAAAAGTCTTGTTCAGAAGACAGCACGTAGTTTCACATAACTGGAAAATATCTTGGCCTCAGATATGAATGGTTAGATTAATTAATAATACTCAGCCGGTGTTGGACATTTTTTGCTAGAAGATACACAGAAAAGTTTAAGAAAATTGTTTTGTTTAATATCAAGGTGAAAAAGGGTCAAGATTAACAGTAAAAAAAGTAGAGCTGTTATGCATCAGTGTTTCTTCCTCTAGTGTCTGTTTCATAAATAAAGTTGAATGAGGAACAGCAGCAATGATATATCCACCTTATAAGGCATTTTAATAAAACAGGTCAAAAGTCAATGGTGTAAAATTATCAGGGGACAAAACAGAAAAATCTGTCTATAATACACACAGTGTAAATATTACAGGCCCCCAATATGGCAGAAATTAATCAGTGATTCGTTTATCGCAATAATCTCTTCATATACTCTTTACTGGCAGTTGACATTGTTCTGATTGTTGTTTTCTGGTATGGAATTTTCTCATATATCCTTTCATTCACATATGATCTTTGGGAAAGCCTGCTCCTAAAAGCCTACGGAAGGACGTCTTCAACTGTCAATACTGTTGTCTTCTTACAGGTTACATGTCACGTTTGTAGTTATGAGGATATTCTAACAGTAATGTCACCATCATCGTAATCATCATCATCATTATCTTCAGTCATTTCCCCATCAGCTTAGAGGAAATATTTGTTACAGTACGAGCAAAGCTTAAAAATATAGTACACACATTCTACGTACCTTGATAATTAATCTTGTTATTAGTTCATAGATAAAATTTCAACACACAATAATACACAGCTCTTTTCAGGTAAGATGTGCCTCACAACTGCAATTAACAGAAGTTCCAAGTGAGACCAGAATAAATTTCACAGTTCACTCCGGAGAAAATGGAGAACAGTCGCCTGAATCATGATGATCTTTGCAAGGAGTTCGTAGTTTCTCTGTGAATTCACTTTAACGTTGTTTGCTATTTTGCCACAGTAGTAATATTTAGTATCTTTTAATTTTTTTTCACACTCCACCACTCAGTTTATTCATAATTTATCAGGCTGTAGTTCTAGCACTGCTAACACTGTTGCAGCCAGTCAACTGAAACACAAAACTGACTATGGCTCTCTGTCCTAATCTGGACTGGACTTATATAATTCATTTTTAAAGCTCTGCCATCACAATATATTAACACCTTCCCTAACATAATCATGAGTCTTCAAGCAGAATATCAAAATACGTAATATTGTAGTGTAACCTATCATCCACAAACACTTAAAGACTAATGCAGTAAAAACTACACAAATGCAAATACAATATACAAATTATTTGTGGAAGATTTTTTGTCTTCATCGTTGATGCAAAGTCTTTATAACATGTTAGGTGTACAGATCTTTTATTTTTCATGTTTCCATATAGGACAGCAATAATACTCTGTGATTGGATATTCAAGCAGTAACATACAGACCACTGTATAAGTATTTCCTTTTTCTAGTCTGTTTTGTCATTTATGACCATTTCAGGGAAGTGCAGGATCACCAATTTTTATAGAAATATATTTCTTCCTTCGTGTCATTTTCTGTATCTTTGTAACAAGTGCTTCGTTAATCTTTCCTTAAGTCGAAACAATAGTCTGGCTGTTTCTGGGTGTTATGTTGCTGTCTTAACATTGACTCACAATGTGTGTAGTTAGCGCACATGTGCTTTAAACTGTTCATATGGCTTCACTGTGAGTAAAATAAGCAAACTAAGTGCTCTAATTTTGAACACTTATATGGATAAATGTTTCTTAGCAATATGACTAATAATAACCAACTTATATTAGCATATAATTATTCCCTGTACCAAATTCTCGTATATATCAGAGTATGCTCTTATATTCCTGTTCATGTCCGAGTATGGTCACTGAGCTAAACTGTGAACAAATCAGTACATCTCTTTCATACAATCCTCAGCATCAAAGACTCTTTTGTGGTGATCAGTTCATTTATCTCTTTTACTCAAACAGTCAACTGGACAAACGGACAAAATAGAATGAAATGTTCATAATGTGTCTTTTCAAGTCATTGTAGTCAGGGAAGTGTTAGAAGAGGGTTTAATTGTCATAATTTTGACAATATAGAGTAACTAACAAATTGTAGTTGTGACCATTGAGAATGAATGTTGGCAATCAGTTCTGCGCTCTGTTTTGTGAACAAGTGCAGGTTGAACTTGTTCAACTGACAGAATGTGCTGGGCTGTTGTATTCTTACTGTAGTTTTGAAAAATAAATGTTAACTTTATATAAGTTTATTTGTAAAGGCCCATGAGAGCATTTTCACACCAATTCTGAGAGTAGAGATTAACAAGTATAAATTCGAAGTTTTGCCAGTGGTTAATCATGTTAGATGTTTGCCAATGAAAATGGGAGCTGGACCAGAGCAATTTTATTCAGTTATTTTATGAATTTTGGGTAGTTTCTTTGTGACTTGCCCTGCAGCAACGGTGCCCACCATGAGTGCATGCAAAATCTGTTCTGAGTACAATTAAGGTATCAAAGTGTGTTAGATAGTCTTAATGTTTTCTAAAAGTGATACTGAGAAATTTGATGCTCCTTTTTGTTTGAATTTTCGTTCGGGTTTAACTTGTTTCTTTGTAAGTAATGTCTGGCTATTTGTGTAGCAGTAGTTCATGTGGTAACTAAATGGAGAGTGATTCACATGTTGTTTAGTTTCGTACAGTTCGATATAATGGTTTTGATGCTGGCAGCCACATCTTATGTAATAATTAAGTAATTTATGGTGAGATGCCTTTGTGAATGCTAAGACATTCCATGTGTTCCTGCCATTCTGTTTCATGTATTCCATGCTCATTCAAGTAGTTTGTTTCGTTTCCTTTGTATGGAATAATAGCATATCAAAGCCAAATTCATTAACTACGTCAGACTTTGAAATTCCTGTTAAATTTTATATGTAGAGCCAATTCACTCCATCCTTCTTTACGAGAGCAATATCAGATACAGTTACTATCCTGATAGTGTAAAACATGATTTGTGTCTTCGTCAATGTGCAGTGGCATAAAACCACAGAGGAATCTCTGCTTTGATCTGCTTTCCGACAGTGTAAACTGGTGCATTTAGTTGGAATACCAATCGTGTGTGCCTCCTCCTAACCTTTCTTGGAGTTTTCATGCATTTATACGTGATTGTTGAGTTGCATATCAATGTTATGTAAGTCCATATTGAAAGCTGTGTTTTAGAATAATAAAAATAGATAAATGTAAAGAAACATATTTTGCCGTCAATATAATCCAATCAACACCCTCTTTCCTCATCTCTACTGAATGCATTGGTCTGAGGTATAGTTAGAGTTGTCCATTGCATTGTTAAACTGGTTAGATTTCAGGTACTATGTAGAACCAATAAACATGTCGTTTAAATTGGGTCAATATTAAAACTTCCTGGCGGATTACAACTTTGTCCCAGACTGAGACTCAAGCTCGGCATCTTTGATTTTCACAGACAAGTACTCTACCAACTGAGCTACCCGAGCACGACTAACGACACAACCTCACAGGTTTACTTTGAAGTACCTCATCTCAGACCTTCCAAACTTCACAGAAACTCTTCTGTTTTCACAGTTTACACGGTTTTTATTAGTAACGAAAATGAAAGTATATATTTTTAGTTTCTGTCAGCAGTAATTAGTTTGCCTAATAAATATGAAAAGAACCTGTTATGGTGACATGAACACAATGTATATCGTGTCAGCAGTTCCATGGTCTCCTGCCAGCAGAGAAGAGGCCATAGCAACTTAAACTGATGAGCGCCACCATCAGACCAACTGAATGTGGCATCAGCAGCTGGGTCAGTACACTGACACATGTTCACAGCTACAATTGATGCATGCAGGTCAATCTTCCCATGGAGATCAACTGGAGCCACACATGGGGTATCACTCCACGAGGCAATAATTTAGGCTTGCACTCTGGCCCCAGAAGTCAGTTCCACCACAGCGAGCAGTCCCGGAAAGACTTTGCCAGGACATCACTCGTATAGGGTGGCTTTCTCTCCATTCTGTAATTCACTGAGGATATCAGCTTCATCAGTATCACAGTGCCATGCTGAGAGGCCTTGGTATACTCTGCTTCACTACCTCTTCACCACTTTGACAGTGTCGGACTTAGTGCTGGTAGTATTTGCACAAGCACAGCTAATTTCTCTGGTTCTCTCATCAGGGTTTCATCTTCACACACAAATGAGAGAAATTACAAGTGTTGTGATTCCATTACAATTATGGAACTTCACTTGTTCAAGTAATTGAAACTTCATGTTACACTTCAGACTTTAATTTGGTCAAACTTATGAACTTTAACTTTATGACACCCTGAAGTTGTTTTTTTATGATCACTCACATCAAGAAGACCAGTTTGTTTCTTTGGAAGTTATTGATTTGTTATACCAGAAGCAGCGTTACTACCAGTGTAATATATATTATGTTTACAATAAAACTTATGATGGTGCATCTGATGTATTTTCATGTGGTATTTCTGTTGCGACAGGATACATCAGAAGTGTCCTTGTGTAAGGTTCGAGTTTGACTTTGTTCTTTTTTGTGAATTGTGTTGATTGGATTGAAGCAGAATGTGGGCACAATCCATTAATTGTAGCAGGAATAACTTTTTTTAAATCTCAGAGTGGCTGGGTGTCCAGTGTAATGTCATACTAAGACAACTTATTCACCAAACAATCACAAATGTCTTCTGTAAGAAGTGTAGCATGATTTGAAATACCTTGTTCTTGTTCAATAACAGATGATGTGAAATTTGAGTCTTGGTAAGAGTTTTTAATTTTTGAAGATGAAGGTATATTTGAAAGTTTTTCCTATTGACTTTTTTCATGAGTATATTTTTACTGTCCCAATACGTAAAATTTGGAAAATTCTGTCACAGTAATCTCTTTAGCAAAACTCTCCACCTGTTTAAAAATCAAAAAACAATTGACTCTTGAGACAAAAAACGAGTAATTGAGACAACAGCAAAATAATTTTCATGAGAAGCCTCATTAGCATAAGTTCCACAGCACATTTAACTCCAGACAACATCTTTTCACAGTGATACATATACTCATTTCACATCATCTCCACTAACACTGCATCAAAAGAATTTAATTTGGTACATTTTGAGCCTTGAGCAGTATAATTTCCATTACTGATAACTATTTTCCTTAAGGCTGGTTCACACATAACGAACTCTCTGTGGAAATGGCTGTGCACATCTCATCTGCACAGACAGACGATAACTTGTGGACAGGAGATTTGAACAGATATAAGATATGCACCACCTGGAGGTTTGAGTGAAACTGGACGGGAAATCACCGAAAATTTGATCATTTCACACTGGCCTTCATGATACTGTCATGGCACGGCACCATCATATCAACGTATATATACACTATCCGTCATGTCATGCCATGTCGAGTCAGTTCAACTCATGTGATTTCTACTTGTATGACTGTCCTCACTGTTTTTATCATGGAAATTGCAATCTTCAGAAGATGGTTTTCAACTGTGAAGTGAACATACACAATGTGGTAGCTTACACGTGTGGATTCTGGAGCGCACATTTGTAAGAAAATGACATTTATTGGCCTCAAATGGTTTGCAGTTTGCGGGAATACAATGTATATTCGAGTAGGAAGGCAGAAGTGCAAAATGACAGAAAGTAGAGTGTGGATCAGAAAAATGTGATTACATGGTAAAGAATGGGAGTTTCTCACACCACACAAAGAGCTCAAGAAAGATAATATTTTAGAATGTTGAATCATCAGTTTTTTCATTTGTTATGTCAAATAGCACCTTGAATTACTAAAATAAACAAAGTGTTTCAAGCTGTCATCACATCCCACAAAGAATTGGTTTGTTTAATATTTTTGAAAACAGAACCGCCTTTTCTTGCTGCAACTGTAATTTATTACTCCCAGACGTGTTTCGCCTTTTTTTGCTCTAAGGCATCTTCAGTGGAATCCAGCATGATAGAGTTTTGTTTTGGTATGTGTTATATGTGGTTTGCTTAAGATTACTTTTAGATGCTTGTCCAGTGCAAATATTTGTCCAGTATTCATATCTCCCTCAGAATCTTTCCATTCAAGGTTTGTAATTTTTCTTTACATCTTGTATATGGCTTTTAATAGTTCAAGTGCCTTACCTGTAGTGAGCTTAGCTGCAGAAACCGCATAAATATTGATCACTGTTGCTTGGAAAACTGTTTCACACACAATCCAGAGAGCTGCTTAACAACAAATAAGCCTGCCACAAACACATATTTAAACAAAGGAATTGCAGTCTCTGAAGGTTTCAGGCCATTTCTTTATAAAATACTACAAACGCCTGCCAACAGTGAAATAAATTCCACCTACTAATCTGATTCTACCCACAGTACTTTTCTCACTTTAAGTGGCAGCCATACTGCAATACAATTCATTGTACAATATTAAATATGGTACTGGTATGTATGAAATCCATTTAATGTAGTAATAATAATAATAATAATACTTTATTCAGCATTGAATGATTCATTGCATATGTACAAAAACAGGTTACAATACTCAATACATAGCATCATATACATTCTTCTGAATGTGTCATTGATTAACAAAATGATTAAGTTACAAATAAAGTAAAATGGTACTTAACACTGTTTACATATTTTTTCGAAGTACTTCTTATTCTCCATGTAAGTATGGTATTCTTCTAATGTGTAAAATGGTTTTTGTAATAGGAATTTCTTTAGCTGAAGTTTAAGCTTCATTGTGGCTAGAGACATAACTTTACTCGGCAGTACATTTGTTAACTTTAAACCTGCATATTGTGGACCCTTTTCATAGAATGCTTTTCTCTGGCTGTTAATGTAAAATTTTTCTTTATTTCTGCTATTGTACTGATACAAATCGGAACAAATGTTAGGCTGCAGTCTTTTAACAGGTAATATGGCTTTTACAATGTACATGTTTACTACAGTAAGCACACCAGTTTTTGGAAACAAGCCACAGTATGATTCCTTATATTTTGCTCCACAAATGATTTTTATAGCCCTTTTTTGAAGTAGCAATAGCTAATTTAGATTTACTTTGGTTGTTGCTCCCAAAATTTCTATTCTGTAATTCAGCTTAGAGGAAAACAGAGCGTGGTATGCAGTCTTTAGGACAACAGTGTCTTTGCAGAACTTGCTAAACATATTAATTGCAAATATATGTATGTACCATTTTAGATTGCTTTGAATTCTTGAACTGACGAATTTTACACTAAACTCTGTTTTTACTATTTCTTTGCCTATGTATAGTTTAATTTCATCATTGAAACTACTGTTGATAAACTCCATGAGACATGTTTTGCCACTGCTTATATTTAAATGGCTCTCATTACAGTACTGAACAACTTCATTTGTCACATCATTACAGTGGGTCTATAGCTCGTTAAATGATCCCTTTGTGTACACAATGGATGTATCATCCACATTAAGAACTTTTTTAGAACTCTGGGTGCAATATATTATTTTATTTATATAGATCAAAAACAGAAGAGGACACAGTACTGAGCCCTGGGGCACTCCATATTTTATATTCATGATTTTGGATTTGTGAACACCACTTTCAGTTTTAAGCAGTACAAACTGTTTTCACTTACTTATGCAAGATTTTATTAGGCCATGAGCAGTGCCTCTGATGCCAATGTTCCATAGTTTTGCTAATAGGATTGTGGCGTTCACATAATCAAAAGCTTTCTCACGGTCGAGATATATACCAGCAACATGTTGCTTGTTCTGGATGGGCCATGAGCAGTGCCTCTGATGCCAATGTTCCATAGTTTTGCTAATAGGATTGTGGCGTTCACATAATCAAAAGCTTTCTCAAGGTCGAGATATATACCAGCAACATATTGCTTGTTCCGGATGCCACTTAGATCTCTTCACTTAACTGAGTAGCTGTTGTGCTTGTTGATTTACATTTTAAGAAACCACTTTGATTTTCAAACATTAGATTGTGCATCTGGAGAAAGTTTGTAATTCTGCTGTATATTACTTTTTCAACTATTTTGTAAAAGACAGGTAGTACTGAGATCGATCTGTAATGTTGAATTTAGAATTTTTGTCTCCTTTTTTAAACATTGGTGTTGCCTGTGCTATTTTTAGTCTGTCTGGGAAGGTGCCTGATTTTATTATATTATTTAATGCGAGGTACAGAAACATTTGTCTGCTCACTTTTAATGTGTGAATACTGAGGCCACGCATGGCCTCCAGTACTGGAAGATTTTAGAATGCTAATGATGTTAACTATTTCTTTGCAATTTGTGGGGGCTAAATATATGCTATGCTCAGATATATTGCCTTTAAAAAGGTGCTGCTGGTTATTATGTTTGTCATTGATAACTTTCCCTACCGAAGAAAAATTTTAATGAATATGCTAGCAATTTCAAGTTGATCTTTTACTACCGTCCCATTGTGATCAATCATAAAGTCCATACAGGATCTGTCCCTGCATGTTCTAAAACTGTTTATCATGTCCCAGACATCAGTAGTAATACTGTGTGAAGCATAAGCTTGTTTGCAATGTAGTTGCTTCTGGTCTGTATTAATAAATCTTTATAGTATTCTTGGTAAGTTTTGAAGGTCTCCTTTAGCTTGAGATTTTGTCTATTGTTCAACATTGGACTAAGGAATAATTTTAATTTCTACCTTGCTTCAATAACAACACTATTTATCCAGATACATTTGTTTATACTTTTAGTTTGTTTAACTTTCGTGGCTACAACTGGGAATGTGGTATCAAAACAGTAGTAGAAGTCAGCAGCATAGCTATCACAGGAAAAGCTATCACTCTCAAACCATGATATGTGTGCTAACATGCAGTTCAGTCCATTGCTGTTATTATTATACATAATTCTTTTGCTGACTTGCTTACATGTGCTTTAGTGACAAAGCATATCTGATTTGCCTCCAATTGAAGCCATACAGTGTGGTGTTAATAGATGGCTAGTTTTAGAACAAATTTACTATAGGAAAGATGGGTCATGTTTGTTATTATATTATCCAGACTTGCTTTGCTGTTGCCAGTCTCTCTAGTTGGCTCATGGAGAAGTGAGGTCAGATTGATTTCATGAAGTAGGTGGTGTAGCTTTTAGGTGTTGGCATTATTGGTTAATAAGTCTATATTTACATCCCCTGTTATTATAGTATTTACATAAACATTTAATCCAGAACATGTTCTGTCTATATACTGGGAGACACAGAAAAATGGGAACATTTCCACAATCCAATAAAACTACAAGCGATGAAGAAAAGAAATTGCATTCATATTAATTGAAACCTTGCAACATTGCCATTTACGAAACATTGGTCGCATTTATCATTGTTTAAAAAAAATTAAATCCTTTAGATGGCGTCCTCCCATAGGAATACATTCATGAAATCTGCTGTTGAGATTCCTCACTGACCGCTGCAACATCTCAGCTGGGATACTATGAATTGCATACCGAATTCTCTGTTTTAACTCATCCAGGGTTTTTGGTTGCGTCATGTATACTTTGCCCTTGAGGTAGCCCCGCAAGAAAAAATCACAAACGGATAAACCTGGCAATCTAGGGGCCCAGGGACTGTTACCGAATCGTGAGATCACACGGTTGCCAAACAATTCTTGCACATATGCCACTGATTGCCATGAGTGTGTGATGTCGTTCTGTCCTGTTGAAACAAGGCTACTTGAACATTTGGCAAGTTGTTCAATGCAGGTGTAACAAAAGTTCATAACATCTCCACGATCTCCATGATTGGCATTGACAGTTATTGTGTTTCCTTGTTCATTTGCGAAAAAATACGGTTCAATAATCTTATGTGATGAACACCACCTGTCACTTTACAAGGGTGTAAAGGCCGCTCGTGAACGTCATTAGGATTTGTGTTTGCCCAGTCACGGTAGTTCTGTTTAGTCACATAACCTGTGAGATAAAAATGTGCCTCGTGTGACATCCACAAATTGTTTAGAAATTCATTGTCATTGTTTATTTTTGTTATCATTTGCTGACGGAATCTTAGTCGTAACTGGTAATTGTTGTCCTTCAATTGCTGCACCATCTGTAGTTTGTATGGCTGAAATTTTAAATTAAGATGAAGAATTCTGTGAACACTCGCCTGGGACATTCCAACCACTGCTTCTTGCTTACGAATTGAACGCCATGGGCTCTGTAAGACATATTCTCGTAGAACATCAATGTTCTCTGGAGAATGCACTCTTCTTGGTCGTCTTGGTTTCTTCTTGAGGGCAGATACGGTCTCTTCAAAGTTATTAATCCAACACTTTACTACGTGTTTCGATGGAACGGCATCATTACGTCCTAAATTATAAAACGTCGAAACTCCCTCTGCGCCGCTACCAAACTATCATTATTTTTATAAAACTTTTTATGGCTAACGCGCTGTTGTTCGTTCCACTGATCATGATTACTGAAATGGCCGACTGTTTACTCGCTAACTGTCACGACCCTGCAGTGCTGCCACCTGCCCATAGCTGCCACTACTCATTTCAAACATTCCCGTTATTCTGTGTCACATCAGAAAGTCAGACATATTTTTGAAAAATGTATCCATACATGCCCAGGTGGTCGATACACGCCGATAATTGCTATATTTTCTCTAACTTATTTTAGATTTGTAGCATCAAATTCTGTGATTTCTTCTATGCAGAATGCACTTACGTCAATAACACGGTAATTACTTGCTTTCTACATCTACATCTACATCCATACTCCGCAAGCCACCTGAAGGTGTGTGGCGGAGGGTACCCTGAGAACCTCTATTGGTTTTCCCTTCTATTCCAGTCTCGTATTGTTCGTGGAAAGAAGGATTGTCGGTATGCTTCTGTGTGGGCTCTAATCTCTCTGATTTTATCCTCATGGTCTCTTCGCGAGATATACGTAGGAGGGAGCAATATACTGCTTGACTCTTCGGTGAAGGTATGTTCACGAAACTTTAATAAAAGCCCGCACCGAGCTACTGAGCGTCTCTCCTGCAGAGTCTTCCACTGGAGTTTATCTATCATCTCCGTAACGCTTTCGCGATTACTAAATGATCCTGTAACGAAGCACGCTGCTCTCCGTTGGATCTTCTCTATCTCTTCTATCAACCTTATCTGGTATGGATCCCACACTGCTGAGCAGTATTCAAGCAGTATTCAGTGGGCGAACAACCGTACTGTAACCTACTTCCTTTGTTTTCGGATTGCATTTCCTTAGGATTCTTCCAATGAATCTCAGTCTGGCATCTGCTTTACCGACGATCATCTTTATATGATCATTCCATTTTAAATCACTCCTAATGTGTACTCCCAGATAATTTATGGAATTATCTGCTTCCAGTTGCTACCCTGCTATTTTGTAGCTAAATGATAAGGGATCTATCTTTCTATGTATTCGCAGCACATTACACTTGTCTACATTGAGATTCAATTGTCATTCCCTGCACCATGCGTCAATTCGCTGCAGATCCTCCTGCATTTCAGTACAATTTTCCATTGTTACAACCTCTCGATACACCGCAGCATCATCTGCAAAAAGCCTCAGTGAACTTCCGATGTCATCCACCAGGTCATTTATGTATCTTGTGAATAGCAACGGTCCTATGACACTCCCCTGCGGCACACCTGAAATCACTCTTACTTCAGAAGACTTCTCTCTATTGAGAATGACATGCTGCGTTCTGTTATCTAGGAACTCCTCAATCCAATCACACAATTGGTCTGATTGTCCATATGCTCTTACTTTGTTCATTAAACGACTGTGGGGAACTGTATCGAATGCCTTGCGGAAGTCTTTTTCGAAACCCATGCTGATTCCTATAGAGTAGATTTCTACTCTCCAGAAAAGTCATTATACTCGAACGTAATATGTGTTCCAAAATTCTACAACTGATCGACGTTAGAGATATAGGTCTATAGTTCTGCACAGCTGTTCGACGTCCCTTCTTGAAAACGGGGATGACCTGTGCCCTTTTCCAATCCTTTGGAACGCTATGCTCTTCTAGAGACCTACGGTACACCTCTGCATGAAGGGGGGCAAGATCCTTCGCGTACTCTGTGTAAAATCGAACTGGTATCCCATCAGGTCCAGCGGCATTTTTTCTTTTGAGCGATTTTAATTGTTTCTCTATCCCTCTGTCGTCTATTTCGATATCTACCATTTTGTCATCTGTGCGACAATCTAGAGAAGGAACTACAGTGCAGTCTTCCTCTGTGAAACAGCTTTGGAAAAAGACATTTAGTATTTTGGCCTTTAGTCTGCCATCCTCTGTTTCACAGAGTGTCTGGACATTTTGTTTTGATCCACCTACCGCTTTGACATAAGACCAAAATTTCTTAGGATTTTCTACCAAGTCAGTACATAGAACTTTACTTTCGAATTCATTGAATGCCTATCGCATAGCCCTCCGCACACTACATTTCACTTCATGTAATTTTTGTTTGTCTGCAAGGCTTTCGCTATGTTTATATTTGCTGTGAAGTTCCCTTTGCTTCCACAACAGTTTTCTAAGTCGGCTGTTGTACCACGGTGGCTCTTTTCCATCTCTTACGATCTTGCTTGGCACGTACTCATCTAACGCATGTTGTACGATGGTTTTGAACTTTGTCCACTGATCCTCAACACTATCTGTACTTGAGACAAAACTTTTGTGTTGAGCCGTCAGGTACTCTGTAATCTGCTTTTTGTCACTTCTGCTAAACAGAAAAATCTTCCTACCTTTTTTAGTATTTCTATTTACGGCTGAAATCATCGATGCCGTAACCGCTTTATGATCGCTGATTCCCTGTTCTGCGTTAACTGTTAATAGTGAAGATTGCGACGCCACCCCCAGACTTGTTTTTCCTACTAAAGGCAGAACTAAATTTCATGGAGAGTGGTTGACTAATGCTAATTAGGCCTTCAGTGTACCAATCTTCAGTTATGACTGAAATATCAGGCTTATCGACATGTAATAATATCCAGATTATTATGCTCATTTTTAAGACTACCGAAATTTTGGTGTGTGGCATTAAGTCCGAGTTTCTCCTGCTGGACTATACAGGATGATTTTGGCCTGCCAAACTGTCGAGCAGGCTTTACAAGTTTCCTAGGCTACCTGTTTGTGTGGCAGATTCTGATTTGGTGGGTTGTGCCATTCCATGGCAATGCACTTATTTACACCACTTTGTGGAGCATTTCGTCTAATTTCCTAGTCAGTTAATTTGCTGACAGTCTTTTTGCCTCTTTTGTTCGTGTGCATACCATGAGTTGTGTGCAGGTCTTTTTAGATTGCTCACATTTACCAAAGACCCATTGTGAAATTTATTACATATTGTTTTAAGCCTATCAGATCGTGTCTCTGTGGTATACTAACGATAAGTACTTTAGTGTTAGCTAAGGTAGCGAGTGCTGCTTTCATGTGGCTGATAGCGTAGTTCTTTTTTTTTTTTTTTTTTTTTTTTTGCTGCATCATTTGTATCTTCCATGATTACGACACAATCATCTGATGAAAAAGACTCACTATTTTCATACACGGCTTCACCCCAGCAGAAAGAGGTGCTCCAGGTTGAATGTGAGCCACAGCCATTAAAGTCATCCTGGATACTTGCGTTGTTTAGTGCTATTCCACGACCGTGACTGTCTCCATATATTAGAATCCGTCCCTTCTTCTGTTTCTGATTCACCTCGCTTCTTCTATTGTTCTCTTCAGCCCGTTTCTTCCATACACTCTCACGGATTTCACTGTTTCTATCTTGGACAGTTTGATTATGTTCACGTAGGTTAGCACATGGGGAGTTGTTTGCAGTTTACAATGTTGCTTTTTGTTTGCAAAGATTTGAATGCGACATCCTCCACTTTGTCGTCAAGGATCTGATACCTGTTTTTAGTAACAATGGCCAGAGAGCTTTGTTTTGTTTTTGATGTAGGCCTGCAGTTGTTGAGCAGACACTGCCGATCAATTTCGCTCATTTTTTTTATTTAGTAGAAAAACTTCAGCATTTAGATACTGAATTTCACTTATTAAGTCTTCAACTAATGCTGAAAATTCACAGTCACAGTTACAACTTTTCCTGTTTATTATTTTACCTGTGTTTTTGAAGTGGCATTAAATACTGTTTCAATTTTTCATCAATTCGTTGCATTGTTTCACTGATGGATCATTTGTAGCACATTGGAAATGGAAAGAATGTTTACATTCCATACACCTGATGCCGGTTTTCAACACTTTTTTGCATTTCTTGCATTGTTCATCGTCTAAATTAAGGTTCTTATGTGGACTAAGAAACGTTGCACTTCTACTTAGCAGCATTTTATACTGCTGAGTTTTAAAATTTTTTATTTTGTTTAACTTTTGTGGATACAACTGGGCATGTGGTAGGGGCAAGTAATTTATTACACTCATGTTTTACAATAAAGACTGGTGCCTCACTGCTTCTATTAATCTTTCATCATTTATTATAAATTTTAACACAAGAAACAACCCGAAACGAAACAACTTATATCAATCACGAAAACCATGATGAAACGAAATGTAGAGATCTGCACATCGCCGTGTATCAGGAGGAACTGAGCTTGGTGTCACGTGATTGACAAATGATGGTACTGTCAAACATCAAAACTTTCTTACTGAGAAACCTTTAGGTGTCATGAAGGGATGGGACAGACGGTGTGCATGCCACCATTTGGAAGGCATTGTAGAATGTTTTGATAGGACAGGATGTGACGTGGCAGCCAGTGTGAATTGGCCTTGCTACATGTCTGAGTCAACTATTTGTCCAATCTAGAGATGTTCGTCTTTGGGGGCACAGTCCATTCGAAAACTGCTGACACATGCCAGTGTTCTAGGAAGTTCATTGCTAATTTTAATTGAAACATATTAGGTCACACTTCTTTGTGGACAGTTAACAGCAAAGCGTACAATAATCTGGATAAGAATGCAGCAGCTTATAATTCCTTAATAGAAAAGATAGAAACACATGACCAGACAGCAAACAAGGAAATGATAATCTTTTTTCTTTTTTTAAAAAAAAAGAAAAGCACAGATTGGTTGCTGACGGTTAAAGCAAAAAATTAAGCAAAGTACCGCAGTCTATGAGGTATGCCGCCAGGGACAACTAAATGAGTAAGCTAAGTTTGTAATATTTTGACATTCAGTGCCTTCTGATCAATCAGGAAATACCTAAACCTATCACGAACACGACAGTGGACAGCATCAGACAAGGTAAGGGGAAATGGCATACGAAGCATTAGAGCATCAATACATTTTGTACAACTGCATGCCCATTGTGAGAAGCTGCTTGGGTAGCCCTGGCACAGACAGCACATACTTGGAATATTGAACTTGTGTAGATAAGTAGTTAATGCTGTAATAACTGCGAATGAAGTTAATATTACACAGTAAGGAAGTTAATTAGAGTCTGTTTCATCTTATCAATAGAAGGTTTCATTTCTTTCAACGTATTTCTCGAAAAAAATATGTTGATGGTCGGTTTTCGTATATTTTAGACATAGACCTTCATACAAATTTAAGACGTTTCTACAGGTATTAAGTGCAGAATTAAGGTTGCTTTCATTACACATATACACTGATGACCCAAAATATTATAACCACCTCCTTAATAGCTTTTTTGTCCGCATTTGGCACGAAGTATATCACTGGGATCCGACAGTTTGTTGGTGGGGGTTTAAATGTGTGTGGCAATAGATGTCTATGCACAAGTCCTGTAATTCGCGTAAATACGCTGATTTGCGTACACAGTGATGGCGTCCGATAGCAACCCAATGGATTCCATAGGATTTGTATTAGGCAATTTGGTCGCCAAGACATCAAAGTGAGTTCATTATAATGCTCCTCAAACCACTGCTGCATGGTTCTGGCTCTGAGACATGGACAAATGTACTGCTGAAATATGACATCCCTATCAGGGAAGATATCAAGCATGAAGCGATGCAGTTGGTTCACAGCTATCTGCATTTCTTTAATTACTAACACAGGTCCCATGCAAGCACAGAAGAATGTCTCCCATAACATAACACAGCTCCCACCTGCCTGTTTCCATGGCACATTTTGAGCCGTCATTCACCTCGACTGACATAGTGTAAGGGAAATGTGTTCCACACAAAGAGCTGACACGTTTCCATTGATCAGTCGTCGAATCCAAATGGCCCTGTGCCCATTGCAATCCTAACTGACGATGTCATTGGGTCAACATGTGAACACGTAGGGGTGGTCTGCTGCGGAGCTCATTTTCCAACAGTGTACAATGAATGGTGTACTCTGAAACACTTGTGTTTGTATCAGCATTGTGCTCTTTTGGCAGAGATGTCACATAACACCAGCTATCCTACTTTACAGAGCAGACATGCCTCTGAACCCCACGTTCTGTGAAGAGTCATGCACATCCAAACATTTGGCGACTAGAACATTCGACCAACTTAGCCGTTTTCGAGACGCTCATTCACAGACTCTGCGTAATAATAATCAGCCCCTCTTGTACTTTTGCTGCACGTCATGTGCCCGCAACACCACCAGATGGCATGCAATGCTGCAGAGGCCAGTGATCAAATGTTTTGGATTGTTAGTGTATATAATAATTCCTTACCTATCAGGGAATTAAAGGTTGTAAGTTCTATCCTTTATTTCTTTTCAAAATGCTTGAAGGCCATATCGTGCATATGCAGTCTTATGCCTAATGTTTTGGGTGTACAAATTTTGAGCGTTAACGTTATTTTAAGTGCACTACGTTGGTATATTAATAGTAAACGAATATATTAGTGTTCCACATAACAATAGTGACTCTTGTAATCTGTAGTTAATAGCATTTTACTTTTATTGTCTACAAGGACTTTGCAAAAAGATTGTAAGCAACCATGAGCGAGAACTGTTTGCACTGCTGTAGGAAAGTTTGTTCTGAGGTTCTATGAAGCCGTTGTGACAGATTATTACATTGGGAGGGAATGTAGTGGCATGGGAATTGGGGAAGTACATGGGTCTATTCCATGGCATTGCAAAGTATGTTCAGGGGATAGGAAAATAGCTGAACAGGAAGTGAAGATTAGAGCCCTTAAGGCTGAACTGGATAGTGCTAGGGAGGAACTGATGAGGTTAAGGGAGGAGAAGAGTGAAGACAGGTGGGAAGTAGTGGCAAGGAACAGAGGCCATGGAAAGAGAACAGTATCTGACAGTTTCATCATTGGCACAAACTATAGAAGTGGTGCTCTCCACATGGCATTTGGCTGTGCTGACCAATCAGTTACATAGGTGGACAGATTATGTGTTAGTGCCCTGAAATGAAATATCCTTTGCAAGAAGAGAGCCACTTGTCGCTCAAATTTCTTTTCTAGAGCAGCAGACTTTAGAGAGCACCAGACTGAAAGGGTGCTGTGTTCACGCACAGTGTTTGTGATTCTTATTGCATGCATAGGCATTTGTGCAGATAGAGTGTTGCATGTGGACCATTCGTTACTTTTGATATCTTTTTTTCAATTCAGTTTGATAGGTTTTTTGCTACTTTTCATAAATCTGAGAGTCAGAGAGGTTAGATTCTAATATCCTTGGTGAAGATGACTGTTCAATGCACCTGCCTTTCACTACAGGCAGAGAATCAGTTCCTAAAAACAGTGATCCAGATTGGCTGGAGTGAGAGATGAACAAGTTGTAGCTGTAAAATGAGTGACAAGCAAAGTAGTCCTTAAAAGGAAAGAAAGGTTTGTGGTAAATTACTGCTCTAAGAATTTCGAGACCAGTTGCTAGTGATTGAACTTGTAATGAATGTGTAAGACAACTTCCCACTAATGAATTCAGATGTAGATGTGCTGCATGTAATGTGGAGACACTGTGTGCAAAAAGTGAACTACACTCCTGGAAATGGAAAAAAGAACACATTGACACCGGTGTGTCAGACCCACCATACTTGCTCCGGACACTGCGAGAGGGCTGTACAAGCAATGATCACACGCACGGCACAGCGGACACACCAGGAACCGCAGTGTTGGCCGTCGAATGGCGCTAGCTGCGCAGCATTTGTGCACCGCCGCCGTCAGTGTCAGCCAGTTTGCCGTGCCATACGGAGCTCCATCGCAGTCTTTAACACTGGTAGCATGCCGCGGCAGCGTGGACGTGAACCGTATGTGCAGTTGACGGACTTTGAGCGAGGGCGTATAGTGGGCATGCGGGAGGCCGGGTGGACGTACCGCCGAATTGCTCAACACGTGGGGCGTGAGGTCTCCACAGTACATCGATGTTGTCGCCAGTGGTCGGCGGAAGGTGCACGTGCCCGTCGACCTGGGACCGGACCGCAGCGACGCACGGATGCACGCCAAGACCGTAGGATCCTACGCAGTGCCGTAGGGGACCGCACCGCCACTTCCCAGCAAATTAGGGACACTGTTGCTCCTGGGGTATCGACGAGGACCATTCGCAACCGTCTCCATGAAGCTGGGCTACGGTCCCGCACACCGTTAGGCCGTCTTCCGCTCACGCCCCAACATCGTGCAGCCCGCCTCCAGTGGTGTCGCGACAGGCGTGAATGGAGGGACGAATGGAGACGTGTCGTCTTCAGCGATGAGAGTCGCTTCTGCATTGGTGCCAATGATGGTCGTATGCGTGTTTGGCGCCGTGCAGGTGAGCGCCACAATCAGGACTGCATACGACCGAGGCACACAGGGCCAACACCCAGCATCATGGTGTGGGGAGCGATCTCCTACACTGGCCGTACACCACTGGTGATCGTCGAGGGGACACTGAATAGTGCACGGTACATCCAAACCGTCATCGAACCCATCGTTCTACCATTCCTAGACCGGCAAGGGAACTTGCTGTTCCAACAGGACAATGCACGTCCGCATGTATCCCGTGCCACCCAACGTGCTCTAGAAGGTGTAAGTCAACTACCCTGGCCAGCAAGATCTCCGGATCTGTCCCACATTGAGCATGTTTGGGACTGGATGAAGCGTCGTCTCACGCGGTCTGCACGTCCAGCACGAACGCTGGTCCAACTGAGGCGCCAGGTGGAAATGGCATGGCAAGCCGTTCCACAGGACTACATCCAGCATCTCTACGATCGTCTCCATGGGAGAATAGCAGCCTGCATTGCTGCGAAAGGTGGATATACACTGTACTAGTGCCGACATTGTGCATGCTCTGTTGCCTGTGTCTATGTGCCTGTGGTTCTGTCAGTGTGATCATGTGATGTATCTGACCCCAGGAATGTGTCAATAAAGTTTCCCCTTCCTGGGACAATGAATTCACGGTGTTCTTATTTCAATTTCCAGGAGTGTATATCAGCGTTCTGGAAGTCAGAAACATATAAAATTGTTCAAAAATTTCGTGGCAGCTCCATCCCATAAGTGGATACATATCTAAACAGAAATAAGTGGAAGTGCATGTAAAAGTCCCTGTCAATGAAACAGAGATTAAATTGGCAACTTTTGGGCAGAACATAGTTTTACATTTCAGGTTACTGATCATTTAATCCCCTTAGTGAAAAATGTATTTTCTGATTCTAAAATTTCCCAGATCATTTAAATGAAAATGTCTAAATGTACAAACATTGTTGTCGAAGTAGAAAGAGATGAAGTAATGGATGATATCAAAACTAAGCTCTTTTCAGTGTTGTTAGATGAGATTTCTGAAATTGGCTTACAAAAATCACTGTGTGTTGTGATCAGGTATGTTTCTCCAGTTTTGGGTAGAATCAGAACCCAACATCTAAAACTCATTCGTTTGGACGCTATCGACTAATATGTAGATAAATTTTATATGGCTTTTAGAGAAAGCTTGCTTGCAAAGACAATCCCAATAACGAGTATTGTAGAGATTTCATTTGATGGTGCCAATATAATGGTCGGCGTTAGTAATTCATTTGCTTCTCGTCTTGAACATGAGGTAAATGACGTTATTCTAATTCTCTGCATTTGTCATTTAGAAGTCTTAGTAGCGAGTAACATTTGTGTAAAACTTGCATGTGCACCAGAAGAGCTTCTGAGAAATTCATCTCCTTGCTTGACTCGTAGTTCCAAGTGTTGTGCACATTTGGTTGAGATCTAAGAGTTTATGAATATGGAAAAGCATAATATACCGAAATCAGCAATTACAAGAAGGCTTGCAATGCATTAATGCTTATGCCACGTAATTAATAAGTGGTCTTCTTTATAGTGTTTTTTGTAGTGTAGATGCATTTGAGGACAAATAAAAAGTTCTGTTTTCATCTTGAATGACCAACATAACTTTTACATTAAAGCTTACCCCTTGTTTCTGAAATATAGTCTTAATTTTACAACCATTTCAGTGCTCTCTTCCAGAGTCAGAAGATTCTTATTCGTAGCCTAGCAGAAAATAGTGTTACACGTTTTACAGAAATCGGCTAGAACTTTTTGTAAGAGTGCAGTAAGAAATTGAAATAGTTATGCGTGTTTCCTTGAAACTTCCTTCATTTCAGTGAGGTTTATTTAGAGTACGAGTGTGAAACGTTGCTGAAATATCCATATGCTTCGGCGTTAATGAAATAAGAAAGAGATATTTGGAATTTTTTGTGTTTGTCGTTAAAGAAATAGAGAGAAGCTTGCCAGTTAGGGATTCAATGAACAAGGAAATGCCTTACTGTGGCATTGGGAAAGGATAGATCTGGATTACAGAAGTACGACATTTAACTGAAGTTTTTAGTAAATATGTCACTGGAAGCAACGTGTCTGTACGGTGTACATTGTTGTCCCATTTTTTGGTGAAAGGAAGACAAGTAATTTAATGATAATAGAAGTAGATGAAATGTCGCAACGTTAAAAACGTTACTGATGAATTGAAATTTACCGACTGAGGAAAACTTGTAAAATTGGTACTATCAGTGCTTTATTCGTCTCTATAATGAATAATGTAAAGACAGACAAGAGGAATGAAACAGGTGATGAAGATCTCGATGCAGTTTCATTCGTAGAGTCGGCCGTACAAGCCAAGGGATTGGACTAGTGTTCGTATGAAGTCATCTACAATCATTTGAAAGTTCACAATTAAAATGTACTGTATCAGATTTGATGAGTATAGTTTATATAGATTCATACTTAAGATATTTTAGTAGGCCTTTAATTGGCCAATTTCCTTCTTATATGTTTCTAAAAAATTTTCAATGTGTGGGAGAGATCTTGATCTTGTGGTAAATTCTATGATATTTGAGGGAAAATTGAATTGAAATTGGGTACTTGGCCACCCTGTGTGTTTACGTCTTTGATTTAGGAAACCCTCTGGATGGAGGTTAAATTTGAAGTCTGCGGTTTTTGAAGTTTCGTATGTTTGTGATTTTGTTGTGTATTCTTCTGCTGATTGCAATAACTTTGTACCGTAAATCCGTATTATTGTTGCCAGAGGAAAAGATGGAGGTAAATCTGAGTAGTCATATTGATTTTTCGAATTAGTTTCATTTATTTGTTCTTAGCCAATTTTACATTTCAGATTGGGTCGTTCTGTGATAAGTGATTCTCGCGCTATCTTATTACATATTGGTCAATTTTTATTTATTTATTTGCCTATACTTGCTATAGGTAATTTCTTAGTTCTTAGTAGTTGGCCTAAGCGAGTCTCGTAAATAAGGCATGTCGAAATTTCACACAGAAGATCTTAACGTTTTTGTCATTTTTGGGTCTCATATGTGTCATTGAATAGTTAAATGTTGAGTATTGTAAGGCATAGGGTTTTAACATTTAAGAGTTCTGATACAGTTTTAAAGCACCAGGAGTAGTGAAAGGTGTCAATTTCATTGTAACGAGTACGCTCGAAGTTCACGTAGAATTATTTCCTGAGGTTAACATCTGCATTTAGGAATTACTTCTCTATTACTTTATTTGCTATTATGCAAAAAATTTTGGGAGTGGAGAGTTCCAAGACAATAGGGCCGCTCCAATGAGCAAAGCGAGCCATCAGTGTGTGTTTTTGGATGCGACGTCATATTTTATGTAGGTGGCGTTTGGGATGTTTTGTTTGTATGGTACATTTGTATGAGTCGTCGTATATTTTCGTTGTAATAGTCGTTCATTTCCTGCTGGTTACAGCAAAAATCGTTTTGTTCACCAGACAAGTTCATCCTGTAACGCCCATCGCTAATGCAATTTTTCAATCATTCATCAGAAACAGCCGTTTCTCTCAGCAAGACACCATAATTTAGCTTCGGGAAGTTGTCAGATACCGAATATCCAAAATTATCGTACATATACTGTTGCAAGATGTAATAAAATAAGTGCAGTTGTTTTTTGCATATTGCTATTTCATAATCTTAAAATTTATTTTGATGACAAGAAAAATCTTATAGACTAGTGAACTGTTATCCCCACTTAGAAAATGTGCATTTCAAGTGACACAATTCAGATGGGCACCAAAAAGTTGGCCCATCAAAAAGAAAGCAAAAACAGCAAGAAAATTGAAGAGGTTGCTATTTTGGATGCACCAGGAAAAAACAGTTTACCAAAGTTATTTCTGGTGCCGTAGAAATTAGACCTTGATTATTTTTAAGATGATGAATTCAGCAGACTTTGGCTAGGGATTAAATATCGTGTGCAGTTCTGAATTGATGGGGTAAAAATTTCATAAGTGACTGCTGCTATGTAATTTGAATTACATATTTGTTGTTTATCAGGATAACTTTGGTTGTGAAATTGCCTGTTCCATATTCTGTGGCATATTACTTTAGGGTGGTTCAGAATACACTCCATGTGTATTCTATTCATCAGAATATCATCAGTCCAAAATAATTTAAGAATTTAATACTTTTGGCAGTACACACCACAAAATAAGAGTGCATTCATCATTGGTGACAATTGTCGAGGAAAAATTGTACTAGAACTGTGCGCTTCTGATTTGTGTGATGATATTGATCCAGAATATGGTACCTAGTACAAATAGTGGATGCAGACAGATTGTGTACCACTGGAGAATAAATAATGGCATGTTGAAGATTTCATATGTAATTTGTATACAAAACATTGCTGACCGTATTGTAGAACTGAAGGAAAAGCTGAACTGTGGAGAAGTTAAAATTTGGTTAGATTTTTCAGAAAACTGTGCATTTGTTTAACAGTGTTCTGTAGAAGGTTTTCATTTGGAAAGCAGGCTACCAACTGTACATTTCACAGTGATTTGTTTGGTTGAAAATACAGAAGTGCTGCTCAAAAATAGCTGCAGTGGAAGTGATAAACTGAGGCGTGACACCATAAATGTTGGCATTTTGTGGCATAACTAGTCAACCTAATGATGCACATGGTGACTCAACTGCAGATGAATTTTTTTGCTTCAGTGATAATCAGCTACTCAAAAATTTTAAAAACTGTATCCACTTTTTTCAAAGTTTGGGATTACAGAAGTGTCTGATACCACCCGTCAGCTTTGACCCATGATATCATCTATATGGCACCTATGATGTCACTACATAGACACGGCAACAAACACGAAAATACATATAAATAAGACATCTCCCTCCATAAATACAATCAAACTAACGGGACAACTGTGGAAAATTGGGGGTTTTAGGGTGGGGGCAAGCTAAATATAACATTTAAAAAAATACACCAATCCCCAAATAGACAAAATGATGAAAAAAACAATGTTACAACATTCCACTACACCAACAAAGTCTACAGGAATCTGACACTTCACTGCACCTGTATAGGTCAACCACAGCTGATGATACCAAAACACCACCACCTACAACTAACACTACGAAAATTGGAATAAGACAGTTCCCTTGACCTATATAATTCAACCTCAGCTGACGATACCAAAACACCAACATCTACAGCTAAAACTACGAAATTTGTGATCAGTAATTTCCCTCAACCACAACTATTGATACAAAAAACCAATACCTACAATGACGAGAAATAAAACCAAAAGAAAAATCTAAAAATCAAACGTTCCTACATAAATTACAAACACGACCAACTCAAACTCCATTCTGTAATGACGTCAAACACAACACTATTATATCACGAGTCAAAACAAACGGGTGGAATTGGACACTTCCATTGACACCAAAATTTTGGTACAAAAAGCTGACCAGAACTACTTTGGCACTAATTAAGGTGAATTTGCGTGTTATATGCACATGTGAATTGTCAAATGACTGACTGCAAAGGCTAGCTTATAGCATTTCAAAGAAAACCAAATTCTTACAGTGCATTTTAAACACACACAGAAAATAAATGTGGTTGAAACTGTTTATGCTTATTTTTAGAATACTTTCTGCCAGACTGCTGTTCTCCATGAGGAATATTCTGAAAAGTTACTCTTACAGTTAATGGTACATCCACATTTTGTCCTCAAAATTTTACAGAAATAAAATTGTTGAAGGCTGACAGTTCTATTGGTAAGCCTAGAAGAAAAGTTTTCATGTGTATCCACATTAGTTAGAACAAGGGAAAATTGCTAGTTTTATCCAGATTGTTTCTGAAGGATTCCGGTGAAATAAGTTTTGTGGAAACTTGTGATGGGCAATTCCACAGTTACGGGTGTTACATGTACACACCTTAAAACCAGGAAAAATAATGTAAGGAAAAATATTTATTGAATTTAATATTGAAAACTTTTAAGGCTTACATTATATTTCATCTTAGAAATGTTGATACTGGAATTGTTTTATTGTTCTCCTGGTTATTAATCAAAAAAGTAGTGTTACGGGTGTTACCAAAAGTAGACCTGGCCCCTGTTATGAGTTAGGAAATTCTCTAATTTCTGCAAACTTGATGAAGCTTTTATTCTTGTAAAACACTTGTTACGAGGTATTGCCACAACTTTTATTTTGAAATATAAATTTTTATTTTTTTTGGACATCATAACTTAGTATATATATATTTTTTGCTGTTACGGGTGTTACATTAAATGTTACGGGTGTTACATAGATGCATCAGATTTGATTCTTGAAGGAATAAATTTACCTCTTACAATTGCATAAAAAGAAAAGAAGTATTGTAGTTTATTTGGAATAGAAGTATGTACTTAAGGAAACATATTTGAAGGATAAAGCTATTTTTACACAAAAAATTTTGTTACAATTTTATAGTACAACTAGGCCAAGATATTGTTACTTACTTAACATTTACCTCATTTTGTAGGCCTAATAAATTTATGACAAAAATGTTTTCTTATTATTGATTGGTTTAAAAACTTCTTTTAATAATCTTTTTCTGCTACATCCAACTAAAATTGAACTCTTAGTACAAACGGTTACCTTGTTGTTTGATTTCTGGTGTTGTTACCTTAGATAGTACTTGACTGAATTTCAAAAAACAAACATCAGTTTCATCTAGTTTAAAAAGTGTTTTACCTTTTCCTACTGACTTCAGAAACATTATTTTCACATCCTCCTCTTCATCAACCTCACTCTGGCAGATTCCCAAGTAACGGTATTGAGTTTTGGATAGGGTTGGCTTCTTTTTGTCACTTGGAATGTCAACCAAGACAAATAACCCAAATTTTAAATCAGATTTTTCAATTTTATTAGTTAGGTTTAACTCACAAGCACTTCCAATATTGTCTTGTGATTCAGATAGTGAAACAGTCTCCTGATCAGAATCATCAGAACTGCACACTTCATAGAAGTTTATGCATCTTTTGCATGTAATGTTTTAACTTTGGCCTCCTCAGTGCTAAATACTGACACCCTTGTCATTAATGACTCTGCTGTTTTTGAAACCAGCAAATCAGTTGTGTTACAAGGCCGAAAGTGATGGCAGCCCTGGATTTGAGGAATTGCTTGTAATTTTTTCCACCTTTCATCCAAAATAGGAATGTTTGGAGGGCAGCGTGGAGGGTAAAAATCGTAGAGGGAGACAAAGAGATGAATACACTAAGCAGATTCAGAAGGATGTGGGTTGCAGTAAGTACTGGGAGATGAAGAAGCTTGCACAGGATAGGGTAGCATGGAGAGCTGAATCAAACCAGTCTCAGGACTGAAGACCACAACAACAACAGGAATGCTATGCTCCACTGTTATCTTATCAACCCATAGTACCTTAATTTTAGAAAAGCTCATCAGAGTGTAGTCATAAAAGTCAATTGCGTTGTTAATAATAACTTTTCTAGATCTAACAGCTGTCCACACACTCCTCTTCAGTGCACCTCCAATGCCATCCATGGCTCCTTTACCGTGTGAACTGGCAACAAAATTCCACTCAACTGTCAATCCGAAGTCTCTCTCAAAATAACATAGATTTGACAAAGTATGCCCAGCACAGTTGTCAGAAAATATAAAAACTCTTTTAACTTTAGGAAACGCTTTTTTAATGTCCGTTATAACAGTATTAAGAAAAGTCCACACAAAATATTTTGTGTGTGAAAGGTCATTACTGATGACTGCATAGGACCTGACTTCATGGTTTGCAAACTAAATGCAGAAAGTGCAAATAGTTACTTGTGAATGTGCCCAGTGTGCACTCTGTACCTCATCTTGTGAAATTAGAGCATAGTTCTCTGCAAAGTCCATTTGAAGAACACATTCTTCAGTGTCAAGGCTGTTTTTCTTTCCTTTGATGAAATCACTCTGCTTTATCTTCACGTAGCAATGTTTTTTAAACTGCGGCAATTTGTCAACCAGGCATCATCGCAGCTCCCTGAATGTTCACTAAGACAAGGATGATGTTTCGCATCATTTTCCCATTGCTGCCAGACAATCTTTTTAGTTACATCAAAACATTCTGGGATAAATTTGCTCAATTTAATTTCACATTCCTGGCATGACCCAACAACACAGTCTTCGTTCTGTGAATTACAACTTAATTCGTTCAATAATTCCTTGTGATTGCCTGGAACAGCTTTGCTCAAAGACTCAAGTATGCTTATGAAATTGTAGGCTCTTATGAATGACTAGAATTTGCCTCAATAAGCAGTTTACTGGGCCTATATAAAATTTAAAACTGATGTTAACAATATTGTTGTCCTTGGGAAAGTTAGAATGGAAAACATAAACTATATGTAATCTAAAGAATTTTGGGCTTAATTAACTTTTTAGGAGAACATCAGTTGATTCAGGTTAATGCCCCAATTAATAATGTAGGTGCAGTGCTTAAACAAGTGTATGCAGAGGAATAAAAATTTTTGTTAAGCTTAAAACTATTTTCATATGTAATAAACATAGTTAAAAAACTTTTTCCATTCATAATAATACCCTTTGGTTATAATTTAAATGTAGGGCCTAGGCCTACTAAAGATGAAGGTGGCATTAAACCTTCCAATTCAAGTTACGGGTATTATGCATGTGTTAAGTAACACCCAAAACAAAAATTACTAACACCAGTAACAGCTCTAAGAGTGTTAAATAAGACTTCAAAATGCCATGTAATGGTATGATATTGTGAAACATGTGCATAACCTCACTTTTACAGAAAGGTATTGAACAGAACTAATTTACTAGATTACAAATTAAACTTTTGTATCTTTTTTGTTACGGGTGTTATAAGCTGCACGTATATTATAAAACTAACAAAATAAAGAAATGCAATTAGCTTAGCTCAACAAAACGAATTATTGTGAGCTATAACAATGTTGACTTCAATATTCTTTGCAACAATAGAACAATCAGCCACAGATAACACAACTAATACTCATCTGGAAATAGCATAAAACATACCTCTCTGTGGTGCCATAGAATAGTGCACTTTAAACACTTAGTGAAGGTAGAAATTTAATTTTTTCATAGTCATGATATTTTGCAATGTACTTTTAACTTGGCATTTTTAAGATTATATTTGAAATATTGTCATTTTAATTTTTTTTGTCACAAAGTCTCTTTAACATGGAATGACCCTGATGTTATTTGTTGCCAAAAGTTCTAACTCCAGAGGAATCATCCAGAATGCAGAGTTTCAACTTTACATCTAGGTCAGAATGTTATCTAATTTATGATAACAGCAAATGGGTTGATAACATTTATGAAATCTCAATTGAAGAACAAGATACATGATTACTTGATGCATCATTGTGGCCATTCACATTTGTTCCACTGACTACTTGGAAGGGATATCTGTTGGACTGCTGGCCAGTATATTCTTTAAAAGCTGCTAGTTCATGAATGCCTTTTGGGTAGACAATTTCCTAGATATGCTCATTCATATAGTTGATGCACATTTTAACCAGTTGTGCTGCTGATAAACACATGTGGTTGTACTTGATAAAATCCTGCTTTGTGGTTCTTTAGAGAACTGGTCTTAGATTTGACTGTGTCCACTAAGCAGCCCAGTGTGACAGTTGGAAACCTCTTTCAAACAATTTCCTAACAGGTTTGGGAATCTCTGAAAAAGGCTACACCTGAATCCGGATTTCTCTGGCTATCAGGTACCTTGGTGATTTCCATCTAATAGTAGTGGCAATATGTCCCATGTATGGATACAAGTCAGTGCTCAAAGAGAGCTCTTCAGATTAGCAGTGAACTGTTTGTACAATGTACTTGTCTGAATCTGTGAGCTGACTCACAGTAAACTGTTCAGGTTTTAACATAAACTTTGTATAATCACATTTTGCCAAAGTATTTAAAAATTGCAACTTTTGCTCAGTGATGTATAATAGGATTTCTCTTGTCATCAAAATCAGTTGTACAATTTTGAAAGGGAAATATACAGTAACCATTTACATTCCTTTAGTCATGAAATTTTGCAAGAACATAACTGAGATTTTTTTTTTTTTTTTTTTTTTTTTTTTTTTTTTTTTTTTTTTTTGCCTGTCTGAAAAAAAATGCCAAAATTAAATTTAGTTACCTCAGAATAAAACGTACTGTTTCTGACTTATGTTAAGCAAACTGTGTAGCTTTTCTGAGATAGAAGAGATCAAAATTAGCTACATATTGAAAATGTTCAATATGACTCATTGGCTTTGGCCAGTGACATAATGTTAATGGCTGTTGTCACATCACCTTTTGGTGCATATATTCAGTTTTGTCGTTAGTTCGCAAAGCTAACTATTTCGATCTCCAGTTCACCTTTGTAGCTCAACCCTAGACTAGGATATCAATAACCAACCCCCCCCCCCTCCCCCCCCCCCCCCCCCACCACCACCACCACTGGCCACAACTATAAAAGTCTGTATACCAGTCTCCAGTTAACCTATATAGCTCAACCCTAGGACCAGGATCACAATAAAACCCCTACAACTACAAAAGCCAGCATACCAATCTCCAGTTCACCTGTATAGCTCAACTGTAGAGTAAATGTACCCTCACGGTGTCAGCAGC
The DNA here is from genome assembly GCF_021461395.2 of Schistocerca americana. Lineage (NCBI taxonomy): Eukaryota > Metazoa > Arthropoda > Insecta > Orthoptera > Acrididae > Schistocerca > Schistocerca americana. The sequence goes on along the minus strand of NC_060124.1, from coordinate 435,708,781 downwards.
TTTGCTGTTGCATTTGTTAACTGCATGCGCGGTGAATGATGGGAAGTGAACATGACAAATTATAAGTCAAATAGGACAAGGTGGTGGAACCCATAAGAAAAATAGATTTTGATAAACGTAAGTGGATCAATGTTTTTTAATTGAATGATGAGAAAGTGCAGTTGAATCAGTGTTTATTAATAAGTCACATGTTCTATATACTAATAATAATTGATTCACAAGCCTCCTCCCGTGATTTAATTAAAAACATTGACCCAATTGCTCAATAGTTTTATAGGGACCTAAGAGTACAGTTTAAGTTTTACGACATGTTCTGTTTTGTGTGATAACTTTCTGCATAACGTGTTCCATTGTGCCTCCATGTAATTTCGTACACTTCACATCATGGCAACTGTAGTGACAACATACCTCTCAAACACATCGCCACCACATAATTAAACTGCTGGAGCACACCACCTCTTCATACAATGTGCTCTCTACAACAGCATTTCATTTCCACTCCAAAACACACACACTGTGGCTCAGTGACGTCAAACAACGCATTGCGGTATAGTGCTGCTATATCAAGAGTCAAAGCAGATGGGAGCTATCCTGCAACCCAGTGTACCAGTTTGGTTTAGAGTTGGTGAAGTCAACGAATGTAATAGAATGACTAGGTGACACACCAGTGATTGTTGCCCCCACATGAAACTTTGAATATGGTGCAAGTAATTATCTTTCGGAGACCTTACACTCCTGAGGAATGAGATCAGATCTGATCTCGAATGGCAAGGTGTACATTTTGTCCGACGTGCACAAAAGGGTCCCAAGGATAACTGGATAGATACACACACTTTGGTCTTTTCCCTTTTAAGGAAGTATCCTCCCAGAAAAAGGTAAAGTTATTGTGGATAGGTTTGACACAACCTTATATCCTGCTGCTTGTCAGGTGTTCCCAATGTTTGCACTCTGGTTGTATGTCATCCTGCAGCATGGTAGACTCAAAATGTGGAAACTGTGGGCAATCGCTCCTTGAAGGACATATCTGTAAAGAATCACCTTAGTGTGCCAGATGTACTGACCACCACCCTCAGTGTTCACTGGCTTACAAAAATGTTAATCACTTTACTGCCTGTTGTGTACTGAGACAAGAAAAAGTGAATGCTTGCATCTTGTCAACATGATGAACAATTGCACAAAAGTCGTTGCCATCACCCAACTTATCCCATTTTTTTCCAAATTAGATCTACTTCCCTCCACTCCTGTAGTTTGTGAGACACCATCTTGTGGAACCACTTCCCACACCCGGTAAGAGAAGCAGCTTTCTCCTCAGCATCTATTGGCAACACAGTTTTCTCTTTGGACCACTCTCCCTGGAAACCCTCAGATCAGAGGCCTACCACTGGCCAATGGTTGAAGGAGCCACAGCCTGAGAATCCCAGGGCTGCCTACTCTTAATCAGTCCTCACTCACAGATGATAAGATCTTGCAATAATATCAACCACCTAATGCTCTGAAACATGAGGAGGAGCTTACTTTGGTGACCCTGGAAGTGCCAGATCGGCTACACCATTGCTTTCTGAGTCTATTTTCGTTGATGTTCTGCCCGCATCAGTGACAGTAATCTTGGGACATGACCTGTCCTGCCCCTTCTCTCCTAACCAGGACACTCCAGCATGTTTATCCTTGGTCCCTTTACTCCCCAAACCAACCAACCGTGGTATTCCAATGGAACTGTAATTTATGCTTCTGGCACCTCGTAGAACTGCAACAACTAATTTCCTTTTATTCAGTAGTCTGTATTGCTCTCCAAGAAATTCACTTTAGTGATGGTCCTTCCCTAACACCTTGTGGTTATTGTAAATTCTGTTGGAATTGTACTGGCCATGGGAGGGGGACTGGAAGAGTCTGTACATTGGTTTGCACAGATGTCAATGAGTGGATTCCAGTTTGTGCCACGTTAGAAGCAATAATGGTACAACTGCACCCAAGTGATCAACATTTGTAACTCTTATTTCCCTCCAGTCAGGGCACTTACTTCCCTTGAGATGACCAACAACTCCCCCCCCCCCCCCCCCCCTCCCCCCTCTCCCGCCCTTTTCTACCACGTGGGGACTATAATATGCACCAGCCCCCTGTGAGGAAGTAACATTTCGTCAGGTAGGGATCTTCTGATTGACCATCTTCTTTCTGATCTTGATCAGTGTCTGTACTCACACCCACTTCAGTACTGCTAATGGCACATTTTAGGCTCTCAGCCCTACAATCTCTTGTGGCTTCGCAGAATTGGTTGCTCCATGGTGGTCCTTGGAGAGTGAGCACTTCCCAGTGATCCTGTCACTTCGTTGTGACCACCCGATGAACCAGCTACCACATTGGGCTCTTCAAAGAGCCAACTGGCAGTTACATACTTCTGCTGTCACCTTGATACCCTGCAGTCAGATTGCATTGACAAGATTGTAGGTGGTGTCTCAGATTCATGCTAAGGCTCGGTAGCTAGCTAAGTGCCTCAAGAAGGAATTCTGGGAGTGCTGAGTGTCCTCACTGGGAACACATACCTCTTCCTCCTAGGTGTGGACCACCTGGGCCACCAAAGATCAACAACTGTTCCATGCCTCATCCTTCAGGGTGGTGTTTGTACCAGTGTATCGGTTCTTAATGAAGATCTTACAGCCCACTTTGTGACAGAATAGGTATCCTCTTCTTATCCAGCTAACCTACAAAAACAAGAAGTTAAGGACATCCCACTATATCCTCCTCCACTGTCCACATGCGCTTCCCCTGACCAAGCCAAGTTATATAATGAACATTTCACTGACTGGAAACTGCTTCAGTCTCGTGCTTCATCTCATAATCTGGCATCGGGTCCAGATTCAATTCATCGTCCGGTAATCCAACACCTGAATGTTATTCAACTTGGGGTTTGCAACCATATTTGGCTTGAAGGTATATTAGCTTCACAGTAGCAACATAGTATTATCGTTCCAGTCCTTAACCCAACTAAAATCCCAATGTCTTTTGACAGCTACTGACCAATTAGGGTCATCAACATGCTTTGCAAACTGTGTGGAAGGCTTGTTGCCCATTGGCTGTGTACTTCTTATCCTGGGGCCTTTTGTCTCATTATTAGTGTGACTTCTGAGAGGGACATCCACAGTGAAAACCTGGTTGGATTGGAAATGGCAATCCTGCAGTCTTTATGAACACCAGCATCTCATTACAATCTCTTTGGACCTACGTAAGGCATAAAACATTTGGCTTCATCACTTTTTCCTTACCTTCCATGACTGGAGCTAAGACTCTCTATTGATTTTTACTCATTAGTTTATTCTCCCCACTTGTTCCTGGTTAGTTGGTACTTCACTCAACTTTCCAAGGGTCCAAGAGAATGGCGTCCTCCAGGGCACCCTAGTGTCGCACTATTTCTCGTCACCATCAGAGGCTCATGACCTCTAGTCACATGCGGGCTATTTGTTGGCACCTTTAATATTTGGTATGGTTCTCACTCCATAGCCTCAGCTGAACACGAATGTGGCCTTCGGAAGTAAAGGAAAATGGACCACTTCCTCATCCACAACATTCACAATGTAACTAACTTCTTCAGTAGCTTCCTGGGCAGCCTTTGTGGTATCTTCAAAATATTACCGTCTATAGTTACCCACATGCCACAGAAATAATTGACGCACACATTCCTTAGAGCTGCCCCAGGCTCCATGGTCTCTACACAACACCTATTATCACCCAATTGGGAAATACTACTACATTAAATCAATACCACACATTGCTATTCACACGCTCATTTAATTTGAAAACGGTAGTGTGATCTGGGTGACTGCTAGCACAAAAAAAAAGCAGTAATAGTATTGGTGCAAGCCACGTTCAAGTGGCAACTGACAAAGGAAATCACAGCAGCTTCAGCAAAGAACTACTACCCCACCCTACGCATTAGCAACAGAGTGACAATAAACACTGGCGGTCTGAGAGACTGCACCTAGGACATTAACGGTTAAGGAAAATATGCGTAGAGAATCAAATACTATCATATTCTCCAGTATTTTGATTTTTCCATAATTTAATATTGATAACTAAATAGTTAAAAAACTAAATGATTGAACTGTTTTTTTATCTTCTATGTCCTGCCTAAACTTCCCAAACCTTTTTTTAAGCAATGATAATGCATTTGATTCATTTGCTCATTTCACTACACCCAAAGCATTTCTATTTAATGATTAACATCTGATAAATATCCTGTAAAGTGAAGCTTTAACTTTTAATGAAATTAAGTTTTTAGCAACAGATTAATAGCTAAAAAGTCAACTTTTTTATTAATGTTGCCCAGCTACATGTGGGAGTGCAGCTGGTCGACAAATTGTAAAAATAATATTCCAACAGCCATTATACTTATAGCTTTTTACTTAGGCTATCAATTTAGACTTCTCAATAGTCATCTTCAAGCCATGTAGCATGATCAACAAAAATCATCCAGTCACGCATGTACATAACAGGCAGTCATATGTGCACCTGGTTTCTGTAGAAGACTTCACGAAAATTGTGCATTCACTTGCTCTTCACTATCCATAATACTGCCTTCAAGTTTCCCTTTTATAAATTCCTCCACCTTTAAGCATTCCTTTCTTTGCTTGGTAGTGGCTTACCATCTGAATTTCTAATGTTCGTACAGTTACTTCTCTCCATCCAAAGATTTTTTTCCTGAAGTAACTACTTTTTGTGTACGCAGAATTGATCTTTCCTTAGAGACTCACATGTTTCTACAGGTTTTTTCCTCTAACCATTTGTAGTTTGGCGTTTTGCACTTGCTGTCAGCCAAACATTTTAGATCTGTTCCCTTTTTTCTTGCTTTGTATACTTTGTTTTTAAATTTTCTGCTTGCATGTGTTTAATATCTTGTGTATTAGCTAAGCAATTCAGCTGGTGTGTCGTTTTTACTAATTTATCCTCTGCTACCTTAACTATTTCTTCTCTCACAACTTCCCATTTATCTCCTGTTGTCTTTCTTTCAACTATTTCTGAATTGTTGCCAAATCCTCTCTCTGACACACTCAGGTGATTCTAGTTGTTCATATCCCGTCTTCTGAATTTCCTACCTTTTGACAATAAAGTAAGCTTTAATCTGCATTTCACAGCTAATAAATTATGGCCGAGCCACATCTACTCCAGTAAAGATTTTGCAGTTTAAACTCTGGTATTAAAATCTCTGTCATATGTATTCCAGCTGAAGCCATTGTGTGTCTTGGCGTCTTCTATTCAGGCAACGTTATTTCATGATTCTTAAACAAAGTTTTAACAGCTGATTGTGTGATACTCTGTGCAAATTCTGCCAGATGACTTGCAGTTTCATTATTTCACTAATCCATTTTCTCTCACTAGTTGTCCTTCCCATCCATTTGCTGCTAGTGAATTCCAGGTTCCTATAACAGTGGAAGTTTCATCTACCTTACTTTACTGAATAATTTCATTTATTTCATCATACATTATTCAATTGCATCGGCGGTGGTGCTAGTGGTCATATATAAATGTAGAATTATGGTGAGTCGTGGCTTTGTGTCTATCTTGGCTGTGATGACCTGTCCACTAAGCTTTTCACATTCGTTAACTCACATTCCTGTTGATTATTAGACCTATTCCTGTATTACCCCTATTGGATTTTGTAGTCACCTGACCAGAAAGTATATTCTTCCTGCTACAACACTCCACTAATTCCCATTCTATCTTACCCAGATTGCTCCATTTCTGTTTTGAAGTTTTTTAATGTGTCTATGTGATTGAGAGATCTGACATTCCTCTCTCTGGCCCATAGAATGCCAGAATTTTTTTATCATCCTCCATACTAGTCTCTCTCCCCCCCCCCCCCTCCCCCTCCCTGCCTCCCTCATATGTCCAAGGGATGGAATATTTAACATCTTGCAGTTGCGTGACTGGAAATATGTTTGTAGTTTTCCTCGCTGTCAGTTATGTCGCACTACCAACGTAGCATGAGTGTGGAATTTAAAGAACACTTATTGGCACACCTTCACCATATCGTTACCCCCTGATCTCCCTCCCAAGAAAGAAGTGAAGCTGTCTTCTGACTTACCACTGCTGCTAGCACTGATCCCTCCCTGAAATCCCCAATGCCCGAACCTCTATTCATGCGAACCACCAAAAATTCAGATGAGCACTTCAGTGTGATAAAAATCATCCATTGAGGATGTACTTCAAAAGACTGGGAGCCTGATCCTGTTATCTATTTACATAAAACATGGGTTATTTGAAAAGATTCATAACCACTATACTTCTTTTCAAGTATAGAAAAACTCTATGGAATAATGCAGTGTTTATAGGCACTAGTCAAGAAGTATCGGGATGCCACTTGCCCCTTCATTCTTGCTGAAAAACTAGTGATGTACTTCATTTGAGCTTTGGCATCTGAAAGCTATGCTACCACCTCCCACCTCCATAAAAGAGAAGTGGGAAGTAATGGTTGACCCTTCAGTTCTCCACCCTTGGAAACCAGTATAAGTGGGAACTCCCAAGTGCTTTTGTGCAGTGCCACACCATGCACCAGGTCCTGATTATGTATACACAACCAGATAGTACATCATATACCTAGGCATCACATTCTTGAGTGTATAATTGAATCTAGCATGAGAATAAGTTAAAATATAATTAGTCCAATTTTACAACCGGAAAAGAACCTGTCATAAGGTGGACAGCTACTGCTCTAATTGTGCTATTGGTGTTAAATGCAAGGGGTTTGAATGAATGGCGAACAGATGGCTGATGGAACGCAGTTTTGGGAACGCAGTTTTGGGAAGGCCACTTCATTGGTGACTGCCAGATTCTTTTGGAAACTGTGAGAATAGCCTTCATCCATCATCAATGCCTCATTGCCATTTTTTTGACTTGCTACAAGCCAATTACACTGCATAGTGGGATGAGATTCTTACTATTTTCAGAATTGCCACAAGTTATGGAAATTGGGAAATGTCAGGGAATTCAATCATGTCAGGGAAATATCTGGGAAATTTGAAGAAAAAAAAAAAAACACTGGAGAAAATCTTGTTTTTGTCTCAGTAGATGAAATGGTTTGTTTACTGAGTTGTTGTGTATTGTCGCTGACTGGCCGCAGCTAAGTATGTGTGCTGCTTCCCTACTCCCTCATTCTTACCGCTTCTCCCCTTCCCACCACTACCTTCAGCTTGCAGTCAGTGCTGCCACCACTTCTTGCTGCTATCCTAGCAGCTGCTGACGGGAGGCAGGGGGTATGAGGATTGGTTTGTTTGAATCTGATTCTCAGAGATTGTTGATGCAGTGGCTGGTGGTCATGTTTGCATGAATTGTGTCTAAGTGATTGTGTGAATGTGTGTGTGCTTGTTTTCTGACAGGCTATGGCTGAAAATTAAGTGTTGAGTGTGATTGTCTTTTCTCCAAGTCTGTCTGTCTGTGGCTCAGTGACTATCTTTACAGTGAGTTGCTTCCTATCCTCATTAGTATTGATTCTCAGAGTATTTGCACACATAATCTGTTGCTCTGTTGCATGGATTAATCACTGTGGCCTCATTTCATCGACATGGTGTCTGTGACATGTGAAGAGCTGGATTTGCACTACGGGCCAAAACTTCTGGCCATTTCTGGGAGTATCTAATGGATCGATCCTACCAATCTAAAGCCTGTTGTTTCCCACTAATGTCCAGGCCCTGCCTGTCAGATCTAGTCTCACTGATCTGACTGCAATCAGGGTCTGTTTGTGTGTGGCATAATATGGCAGATTTTGAGTGCTCCTCAGCAGGCCAGAGGCCATAGGCGATGGATTTAAGAAATTGTGACTGTCTTACTGCAAGTACATTGTACAGTGCACCATTTTATAGACATTTTATTCATTGTAGTACATTTTGGCTCTTCGAAAGCAGTTTCTAATATGTAAAGTATGGACGATAAGAAGAAGAAAATTGTGACAGTTTGTACACTATGTACTCATGTATTTCTAAAAAGAAAAATCACACAATACCTGTTAAATAATAGACATAACACAGTGGGTAATAAACGACAATAATGAATGTAGTAGAACCAACATTTCATTGGTAGTCACTTATACTGGTGGTTTACACAACTCTTCCCTGCATTATACACTTCTTTCAAGAGGCCTACTTTTTTCTGAAGTTATTTCTGAAATCAGTGAAGGTACTTTAAATCTATCTTGCAGCTCCAACGAAATGCGTACTGTATTTTTGTCACCAAATGTGTTTCATTTTATTGAAATGAAACAACAATGGTCTTAATGAAACACACGTACAATTTGGCTTGCTTTCTCCATCTAAAAACAGATCATTACAAAATATGTTGTTAGTACTTAAGATTTTGTGCTCACACGGGCGACAAATACAGAAGTCCTTACATTTTTTGTCAACTTATGTCTTTACTTATCCTTGAGATTTCAAAATTTGTCAGGAAAAAAATGCTAAAACCTGTTTGGAAATCGGGGAATTTTACTTGGGGGAAACCTATGGCAACCCTGTGATTTTACATGGATAGGTGGGTAGCGTCCTTAATATCATTATCTAATTTTTTTTTCACATTCTTCCTTCCCTGTTCAACAAGGTCCTTCTCACAGTTTTTCCCACGCAGTAGCAATCAAATAACTTTGAAAGGCCATAGGCTCTATAGTCTTATCTTCCCTATATGTTGTAACAGTTACATGTATTACAGTTCAGTTGTGAATTGCAGAATGCAAACTACAAGGTACTGTAAGGAAATGTTAGCCTGTCACCGTATCTTTCAAATCACTATTTCCAGAACATGTCAAAATTACTTCTGCAACTGAACAGACCACTCGCACCCAAATCTTTAATTATATAAGAAGTTATGTAAGCTAGTAGAGATATGACACTTTCTGCTAGTTTTGCCTCTCCCACAGTTTCCTCGAATACCAAATTAGCTGTTGCTTGATGCCTCAGGATGTATCCTATCAGACTCGTTCTTAGAATCAAATTGTGCCATAAACATACTTTCTCCCGACTCAGTTCAGTACTTTATTGGTTATCCAACCTACTCATCTACTTCTCAGCATTCTTCTGCAGTACATTGCGAAAGTTTCTATTCTCTTGCTTGTGTTCTTTATTGTCCGTGTTTCAATTCCTTACATTGCTACGCACCAGACAAATACTTTCAGGAAAGGCTTTCTAATATGTAAGTTGACATTAGATTGTAACATTTCTATTTCTGAGGAAAACTTTTCTTGGCATTATCAGTCTGCATTTCATATATTCTTTGCTTCTGTCAGTGTCATTTGTTTTGCTATTCAGATCGCAAGTCTTATTTACTACTTTTAGTGCATCATTTTGTAATTTCTCTCATTACTCATTGTACACATTGTATAACATGAGTAGTAGACTACAGCCCTTGTCAGTTACTGCCTCCCTTTCATATCTTGTGACTGTTAAAACTGCAATATGATTTCTGTGTAAGTTGTCAGTAACTTTAGCTCTCTTATTTTATTCTTGACAAGTAAACCAACCAATGCTTTGCAATTGCTAAGTATGTAAGGGAACTGAGTATACGTCCTAATCTGGGGCATCCCTGGGAACTGTCAGGCACAAATTTCGGCTCCTCATTGCAGCTTCACCCACTTTGAATGCAAGGAACTCGAAATTATAATCATTCACATATAATATGAATGAAAAAGAGTCCTTAGCTTGTGTTCTTGGTTTTTTATTGTTTTATTTTTTTGTGTACAATACAATCACAAAACTTCAGATTGTCCATCTTTTTCATTTTTTGAATACTATGTGGTAGGAGTATGAACTGGATTTCTGACCTAGCAGTTTCGAAAGGGCAACATACAATTGGCAATGTAAAAATCATTGATTGTAAATAAGTCACAATGTGTTTGAATGTTTAACCTTGAACTTTATTTTTGCAAACGAAACCTTGACTGGAAATTGAAGTCACTTAAGATGAATGAGGACATCAGTTGGTATCATTGGTGTACAGGATATGAGAACACCCTCTCCAATTGTTGAACCTGTGAGGATAGTAGCTTCAGTAACATTACTTCTCAAGTTTTAATCCACAAATAGGTACCATTACAAAGTTTTGGAGTATTGAGAGTGCATAATAGTATTACAGGAATACCAGCTCTAACACTTTAGACAACCTGAAACGATGTGAAGTTGGATTGCAAAATTTACACCTCTCTCAATTCAGTTGACTTACTTGACCTTCATAGCCGATCTTCTCTGGATTGCTGGCTCCGTTGATCTCAAAAACCTTCTTCGAAAGGTTACAGGAATTTATAAGACACTCTACTTTTGAAATAATCCAGTACTCGAAGATTACTTGTAGTTCAGTCTTAGTATATTTCAACTTCCACCAATAACATATTCACCATTTCTCACATTAATATTGAAATGTTTACAAGTCAACCGATTCGTCTCTCGCTGGTCTTGATAAAGTACATCTGCAATAAAATTGGTTTAACACTCACATAATTTATGAACCCGTCTTGCCTCTAGCGAGTCCAATACGTGAAGTACCTAAACGTCTATATTCAATTGTTCATAAAACAGCAAAGAATACTACATAATTACTCCTTGTTCTTTCATCACGGCTTCTGTGGCGCTAGCGGCAAACACTTGTCGGCGTCGTTTGGCCGCCACACTTAGTCTTCTCGTAAAAAACTTCCAACTCACACAGAAACAAGTTTTCACTCTCCCACTTGTATTTAAAATATCGTGTGTTCAAGATGGTAGGAGTATGAGTGGTTCTAGAATTTATGCGGAAATTGTCACAGCACTACATATCTCTCACCTCAGCTCGAACACTCGAAGACTTCCATTAACTTCGGAATGCATGTGTGCCAATGTTGCGATGTTATACTGTCTCTCCAGAATAAATCATGCCCTATAATTTTCCACTTTAATGCTTGATTGGGAGGTAAGGAATTCCTGATACACATAGCAAAGATTTCTGTAAAATAAGGATCGTGATGGATGTTTCCTTTTATTCTTAGCCATTTTTTGTACCCTGGTGTACAGATGTTCTACTGTCATAAAGTTAATTGCAAAAATTATGCCAGATCCTTCCGTACATTTAAATTCCTCCATATCGATAGGTAACATAGACAAAGCATCTGGTACTATATTCTCAGGACCTTTTACATACTGTATCCTAATGTCATATTCCTGTAGGAACAACATCCATCACATTAATCTACTATGTAACAATTGACTACTCATTAGAAAAGATAAACTTGATGGTCTGTATAGATAAGGATTTTTGTCCCCCATACTAGTGTTTGAAATTTCTGGCTGTTCCATACAATTGCTAACAGTTCCTTTTCTGTAGCCGTGTAATTTAATTCATGTTTATTCAGACTACGGCTAGCAAAGGCTGTGGTTCAATGTTCTCCATGATCTAGATCCCTCTCTCCTTGGAAGAGTTCTGCAGCAATACCATTATCAGATGCATCGGTTGAAATTTTAAATGGCTCGTGGATGATGTAGTATGGGTGATTCTACTAGCGCTCTCTTGATGTTTTCAAATGCATCATCTGCCTCTTGATCCCAAGCCCACAGTATTCCCTTTCTTAACAAATGTAAAATTCTTGGGTTGTTCAGTTCTTGACTTGGTATATAATGTCTATAGTATTCGGCCATTCCTATAAATCCCTTCAATTGTCTTATGTTTCTTGGGGATGAACGTTTAGCTTTTATGCATTCAGGATCTGGTGTATACAATATGCCCCAAAAACTTATGCTCTTGCTGCACAAAGTGTAATTTAGACAATTTCAGTGTAATACCTTTTTCTTTAAACTTTTTTCAGGGTCTTACTCAAATTAAGACAACGTTCTTCCCAGGAAGCTGAGATTATGAGGATGTCATCTACACATATTATTAAATCCTTAAACAAATCTCTCCCTAGTGCCTCGTCCAATGCACGTATAAATACTGATACTGAGATTATTAAGTCCAAACAGTATAACACATTGAAATGATACTATTTACCATTAAACAGAAACGCGGAATACTTCTTTGATTCAGGATGTAACCTAATTTGCCAATATCCCGCAGTCAGGACCATCGTGCTAAAAAACCTTGCATTCTCAAATTTGGATAACAGTTCATCAGTGTTAATGAGTGTGTCTCGTTCTGTCTCTATATTCAATGTCGCGTGTCTAGCACTAATCGCACACCTCCTGTAAATGTTTTTACTACTGCTAAAGGGTTATTCATGATGCTAGAACTACGTTCTATTATATTGTTGTCAATCATTTTGTCAATTTAATCCTTAACTGCTTCTTTCAAACTTGCTGCTATTGGGTATGGTTTACAGAAAAATGGAGGTTTTAAACTTATATATGTAATCGCTGATATTACCGGGACGATGGGAAAATACATCTTCATATTCCATTAGAATTCTATATAAATCTAGTTTTTGTTCATTGATTAATATTGGAGATTCATTTACTTTGTTTTGTATGTCAGCTCAATGTGATACGTGATGTACATTATCAATCTCTGGTGACAATCGTGCTGTAGCAGTTAATTGTCGACATTGACACTCAGTTTGTTTACCAATGTTGCTGTCTGTCACAAATGGTACCCAATATCTACTGCCCACTTTCCCAAAACATAGATGATTTTCCTCAAAGTTTAAAATGACTTTAAATTCTAATAGCTAGTATAACACAAATAATACATCTCTATTGATATTTTCTACTATTAACAATGTCTGATGAAACAAATTATTTCCAATGTGGCAGTTCACCTGGGTTTTGTGTTTCACAACTTTGCTCTTCGTTCCTATTTTACCAACTATGTCAACTCCCATTACTGGGAACGGAGGTAAGTGATTTCTAGTCTGTACTGTGCTAAAGAACGTTCTAGAAATGAGTGACACCTCACTCCCTGAATCTATAAATATGTTAAGTTCAGAAGTCTCCATGGTTCCTGCTATTATTGGTTGTGGATTATTGGTAGTCAAGCTTGGTTCTTCCAGTAACAACCATTCTTTTGTAGGTATTTTGTGCATGGAATTGACATACTTATTATGAACCAGGCCTCCTAGTGTCTCTCTACGACCTGGGCCCCGGCCCTGGATCCAGATCGCACTAAGTTTTCCTCATTATTAGTAATCACTGGTTGGTTACCAAATTGAGGTACTACATTACCACTTTGTGCTCTTATATTACTTGGCACAAATTCCTGTGAAGTTACTGTACCTAAATTTGAAGGTTCTGATAATTATCATTACCATTATTTCTATTGCACTGGTGTACTCTAGCTAAGTTGGCCTCATGTTTTTTAACATTATTGTTACTATTCCTTTTGTAATTCTGATTTTTCTCTTTGGTGTACGTTCATGTTGCAGTCTTTATTTAAGGCATCTAGTGCATCCACAAAGGACAACTCTTCTACTGTTTTCCACCCACTACGTAGTATATCTTTCCTCGCGTAAATGGGTAATAGTCTTATTAAAATTTGAACTAATCCCTCTTCCTCCATTGGCTTATCTAACTACTTCACCAGTGTTAAATGCCAGTCGAAATACTTTCTCACTGTACCCCACATGTTATTGTAATACATTGGGTCCCACAAGTCTGATATTAATTTCTCCTGGGCACTTGCTGACCAGTACTTCTCTTCAAACTTCTTTTGAAAATTTACCCAAGAGGAAAAGTTCGCAATGTTTACTGTACCCCACTCTGAGGCTTCCCCTAATATATACCCAACAGCAAGTAATCTTTTTCGAATCGTCCCAGTTCTTGGGCAAGGCTTGGTTGAACCTTTTCAAAAAATGGGTAGGATGTACTTCCGTCTGGCTTAAACTTAGGGAATTGCCTGGATAATCCAGAACTGGCTCCCCATTGTAAATCCATCATTACCTCACTAGTCAATACCACATTAGAAGTCACCCTATTACCTATTTTGTCCTGAATAAGTTTGAATTCTTTCCATAGTTCACCCGTACCTCTCTTGATGTTACTAAGCTCAGAAGATAAAACAGGAGATACGTTCTCGGAGAGTACTCTCACAGCAAGTTTTTGGTCTATCATCTCTTCTTCCTGTTCCTCCAGATTGCTTATATTTATTATGTCTGAGGTTGCTAGTCTCTAAAGTTCTTCCACTTTATCTACTCGAGTGTTAACACCTGCAATTTGCGACTGGTCTATTGGTATTAACTTATCCTGCTTTTCAACATTTTCTTTTAAGGTATGCAACCTCTGGTTTACAGCATCAAATGTAACATTACATAAATTTTGAAATGATCCTAATTTTTCACTCAGTTCAGTTTCTACACTTTTACATTTACCTTATTAGCAAATTATCAAATTCTAACTTTTTTAAATTCTGGAATTGATCATTCTACCTCTGATTATTCAGTGAACAGTCAGAACCTGTTGCCAGTGATGTGGAAGGCATAGTATACTGTTAGCACAGCCTATTCTATTGATGGTGTGAGTGGAATGGTCTACTGCCTGTCAAATCTCTGGAACAGTTTTGAAGTGAATGCCACGAAGTGGTTCCTTCATCTTCGGAATCAAATCAGTCCCAAGGACTTAAGTCTAGGCAGTATGGTGGATGGTACAGTACTTCCCAGTCCCATCGACTCAACAGAGCAGCCACAGCTCACGCTGTATGTGGCTGCGCACTGTTGTGCAGAAAGTGTCACTGCTTCTTTCGCAAAGCTGGTCGCAGGTGATGCTCCAAAAACGAACAGTAATACTGTGTATTGACGTAGTGCGTTAGGAGAACACTGTCACAGTTGTACACGAGAATCGTAATAAGTTTAGACCGCTCCATACGCACCATCAACAGGCTCTGCTAATGATATGCTACGTCTTCCACATTGCTGGCAACGGGTTCTACACAACACTGTTGGTGACTACTTTGAAGGGCAGTAACAGGTGCAAACATGTAACTCTTTTGTATCGGTTGTGAATAAATAGTTGCCAGTATTTAAGTTCCAACCCTTCTATGTCAATATGATTTATGCCAGGCTTTAATAACATCAACCATTGTCCCTTTATGAACTTAATACATGCTACAGTAATTGCAGGACAGCAGCTTGTGTTAATCAACACAATGGAAAAACCGCCAATTTCGCTTTTAAAGCATTTGATGACTAGCTACGGGTCGGGACTGGAAACAAACATTACAATCATGTACAGTACACCTGTTACCAAATTATTAAATGCACGTCAAAAATATAGAACATGTTGTTTAAAGATATATGTACCAGACAGTCAGAATGGTATTATTCAAAATATACGAGCAATATCAAGATAACAAAGAGATACATGTAAAAAAGCGCAAATGAAAGTTGTTACTAGGGCAAAAGCTACATCGCCCAATTGGTATATTGGAGATACCAACCAAAAAGAAAGAAAAGCATTATTGGGCATAACTTTTTATGAGTGAGGCTCTAAAAATGCTCATGTCACTTGTGTTGATGCATAGTCTGTGGGGTATGGGTCCCTATTTTTACAAGGTGTGATGATGAAAACTGGTGGGAATATTTGATTAGTAATCTAAGATTTGATAACCATATGACTCATCTGCAAAAAAAAAAAAAAACTGCAGAGAAGTTCACTGCAGTCCTTGATTTGTTGTGTTTGTCAAACATTGTCAAGTACTGTTCACTCCGTCAACTCTCGTAATCATTGATGAGACACACCGTAACTTCAGAATGTATCTATCAAGCAGACCAGACAAGTAGGCGGTAAAGATAATTTGTTCACATGATGCGAAGATGGATTACTTTCATGGGGGCCTGCCATATTTGCGAAAAGAAACTAGAGATAAAGATGTGTAGATTCCTACATATTATATGATGATATTATGCAAACATATTTATGGAACCAATTGGAACATCAAGATGGACAATTCATTTGCTGATAGAATTTGACAATGGTAGGAACCTTATGCAAAAATAACCCAGAATCCCTGCTTCAAACCAAGAACAAGTAAGTTTCTTAATCTGCATTTTTACAAGGAAACAAAAAAAGAAGTCATACGTTCCATTATATATTGTCAGCGATGAGTGAGATACGTGAAGTAGGAGGCAAAGAAATAGAACATAGTACTTTTCTGCAATGATAGCAAATGGGGAGTCAATGTATTTGATTTACTATGCCACAATAACACCATGGTACTAAAAACCAGGTGCTGGCCTATGTGATATATGTATGAGCATTTAGATGCTTCATGGATAAACGGCACCGCCAGGGGGCTTGCCACTCTTTGGTGGTTCCTGCTTGGTTACCACGGGGCCCCAGCCTTTGTAGCATTTTTTCCCTTCCACGCTGCATGTCTATCCTCTTGCTATTCTTTTTTCTCCTCCCCTGGGGAGCACTTCTGGGGTATTCTTGGGAATGTTCTGCATTCTGTCGCTGAGGTGCGAACGGTCTCACCCTTGTTTTTTGCTCCCTTTTCATTTCTTTGTTTCCCTTGTCCTCTCGTTCCTCCGCTTCGGCATTTGAGGATCCTGTGTTTTTTTGCTCCCTGTGCGCTCCTGAAGGCCAGCCCACGTGTCTGACTCATCACAAGTGACTGAGTAACGTGTAATTCCCAGCCCCGGATCGACAGGTAGGGTTTGCATGTACCCCCTGGTACAGGCCAGGCCCAAGGAGGGGTGATTGCCTGAGCTGAGCTGTAACCTTCTCAAACTGCCGATTGATCCCTCCGTCAGGTGTTTGGGAGGGGTGACCTGAGGTGTGAACAATCACCTAACGCAGTGCGCCCCCTTGTGAAGGGGCCCCCCAGTTGGAAGGAGCGTGCCATCGGAGATGCTGGCAATCATGGGGGATTTCCCCACAATGAGTCTATCATCTTCCCACTCCACTTCTACAAAACAAAAACGCACCAAGGCTAATGATTCAACAACCCTTCCCGCTGCACCACGGTTCCTCGTGGTCTCGTGCACTGGAGATGGTCAGTCCTTCGCCATGGTTAATCCATTTATCATTCGGAAAGTTGTAGATGCAGTTGCTGGCTCTGTGAAACCCTACTCTAGTTTAAAGACTGGCTCTTTGCTTTTGGAGACCACTCCTGATTCTCAAGCACAGCTGCTTGCTGCCTTGCTTCTTCACGGTTATCCTGTTCATGTTGAGTCCCACAGAACTTTGAATTCTTCCCATGATGTAATTTACACCAGGCTGCTCGACAGTCTAACTGAGGCTGAAATACAGTCTTACCTCTCTGATCAGGGTGTCATTGCTGTTCATTGTGTAATGAAAAAGGTAGTTTCCTCCCCTCTTCCTCACCTTCGATAGAGTGGTGCTTCTATCTAAGCTCAAAGCAGGCTATGAAATTATCACTGTCCAGCCATACATTCTGAACCCGATGTGCTGCTACCAATGTTTTAACCACACTAGAACGTCTTGTAGACACCCAGCCACATGTCACCTGTGGTAGAGTTGCGCACCAGGGCGATTGTCGACCTTCTCCCCACTGTATCAACTGCAATGGCGGTCATGCCGCCTCATCTCGTGATTGTCCCATGTATCTAGACGAGCGGGTTGTTCAAGAGAGCCGGGTAAAGGAAAAGATGCCTTATCCAGTTGCTCGCAAGTTACATGGCTAGTTGCAAACCATATGTTCTCCCATTTGGTACCTATAGTTCTGTTCTAGTCACCCCTCGCTCCATGAAGGACAAGACCACGCAGACATGCGACCTCCAATTCGGCTCTGAGGTTGTGAAGTCACCCAGTGTCAAGGTAGCATCGCCATCCCCCCTGTCCAGTTGTGCAACAGGATATCAAACCCCCACCTCAAAGGACAAAACCACCAGCTACGCAACTGGTAGGCCGGAAAGGGCAGAAGGAGTACTCCCGTGAAGACTTCCTCAGTCTCTCCAGCCAAACGACACCCAAGTCTTCATCTAACCGGAAAGGCTTGAAGAAGTCCTCCAAAGGCAAATGGCCCTCTCCTTTGGCACCTTGAAGATCCTCTTCGATGGTGTTGGCATGTGATACCTTAGCCTGGTCAGCCTCTGTGTCGCCTGTGCGCACCAACAACCACTTTTCAGCATTGGACTCCACAGACAGATCACACAAGCAAGCTGATGCTTCTGTGTACCCCATGGAGCAGGATCCTCCTGCTTCTGTGCTCTGTAGTAGTGCCTCTTCCCCAGCTGTCACTAAGCAGACGCCAAGGTGACACTCCTATGTCTCTTCCTCATAATTACCCTCCTCCGATAGAAAGTTCGTGGCCTTTGGTCCCACGACGAGGGTTCACGGTTGCTTTTAGCGTCACAGCATCCCCATGTACTCTGCTTTCAGGAAATAAAATTGCGCCCTCATGACCGCTTTGAGATTTCACATTTCTTACGGATTTGTTTTGACCTACCCCCTGAGGCTGCATTCCCTCTCATGGGGGCATCGTGCTGCTCATACGGGATGACATTTGTAGTCAGCTCATCTCGCTGACTACCAAACTTCAAGCTATGGCAGTTTGCCTTTTCCTTCCCCACCAGACTTTTTCTGTCTGTACTATTTATGTCCCTCCATCATTGGCTGTACCAGGGCAGACTTCCTTCAACTTATTTGGCAGCTGCCTCCCCCATTTTTGCTACTCGGTACTTTAATGCACATCACCCTCTTTGGGGTTTTTCCAGTGCCTGTCAGAGAGGTGCCCTGTTGGCTGACCTCCTTCTGCAACTTGACTTCTTCTGCTTTAACACTGAAGCACCCGTTTTCCGTTCTGGCTCCTCGCACACATATTCCCATTTGGAACTATCTTTCTGCACTGCCCAGGTTGCCCATCGTGTTGAGTGGTTCGTTCTTTCTGATACCTACTCGAGCAACCATTTCCTGTGTGCTGTCCGTTTGCTGACCCCCTCCCCCATTCGCATGCGCACCTAAATGGCAGGTTTTTAGGGCTGACTGGCAGCTTTACTCCTCCCTGATGACCGTCGAAGAACAAGATTCCCAGTTGAGATGACCAGGTTGAATATCTCGCAAACTTTATCCTTACTGCTGCAGAACATTCCATCCCCTGCACTTCCTCTCTACCATGTCGTGTCCCAGCCTCTTGGTGGACTGAGGCATGCCGTGACCCAATTTGCGCATGTAGATGTGCTCTTCGCGTTCTTAACCACCACCCTATGCTGGCAAACTGCATTCATTATAAACAGATGTGTGCAAAGTGTTGTCACATTCTTCGGGATAGCAAAAAAGCTAGCTGGATTTCATTCACTAGTTCTTTTAACAGTTCCACACCTTTCTCTGTTGCGTGGGCCAACCTCCGACGGCTCTCTGGAACAGAGATACATTCCCCAGTTTCCGGCCTGACAGTCTTTAACAATGTCATTGTAGACCCTAGTGCTATCCCCAACACCTTGGGCTGCCATTTTGCAGAAGTTTCAAGCTTTTCGCACCATCACCCAGCCTTCCTCTATTGGAAACAAGCAGGGCGGCTCAGGTGATACCCTTCCCTTCTCTGAAACGTGAGTGCTACAGTGCCGTCTTTACTCTGAGGGAGCCCGATCATGCTCTCTGTTCGTCCCGATCCTCTGCCCCAGGGCCAGATGCTATCCAAATTCAGATGTTCCAGCACCTTTCTCTTGCTGGCAAGCACTTTCTGCTTAACACGTACAACCGCATCTGGGCAGAGGGCACATTTCCTGGACACCAGCATGAAGCCACCATTATACCCATACCTAAGCCCAGTAAGGACAAAAATCTTCCTTATAGCTACTGCCCCATCTCTAATACCAGCTGCGTTTGCAAGATGGTTGAACAATTCGTGCCCGGCTGGTGTGGTGGCTCGATTCTCGGCATTTACTATTGAATGCACAGTGTGGATTTGGAGCGCAGCTTTCTACAGTTGACCATCTTGTTACTTTGTCCACCCATGTCATGAATGGTTTTCTGCGGAAATCCCAGACGGTGGCTTTGTTTTTTGATTTGGAGAAGCTCTAGGACACCTGCTGGAGAACTGGTATCCTCCATACTCTTTACACCTGAGGCTTCCGTGGGCACCTGCACCATTTTCTTTAGGCATTTTTACAAAACTGAGTTTTCAAGGCATGTGTGGGCTCCGCTTGTCAGACACCTTTATCCAGGAATATGGTGTGCCTCAGGGTTCTGTCCTTAGTGTCGTCCTCTTTGCTATCGCCATTAACCCTACAATGGCTTGTCTCCGGCTCTCTTTTTGTGGATGATTTTGCCATCTGTTGCAGTTCTCCACAGACCTGTCTCACTGAGTGGCGTCTTCAGCACTGTCTTGATCGTCTTTACTCCTGGAGTAAACTCCTGACAAAACAGTCTATGAATTTCTGGTGGCCAAATGGTTTCTCCCACCATCTCTACATCTTAGGCCTGTTGCCCTTCCATTTGTTGAAACTACGAAATTTTTGTTGCTCATGCTCGATAGGAAAATCTCTTGGTCCCTCCATGTCTCACCTGGCAGCCCACTGTACGCGGTCCCTTAGTCTCCTACGTGCCCTCAATGGTACTCCCTGGGGTGCCGATCCAACCACCCTCCTCCGCTTGTACCGGTCCCTTCTCTCTTCGAAACTTGACTATGGGTGCTTTGTTTATGCATCTGCACGCCCATCCCTCTTAGGCCGTCTCAACACTATCTACCATCATGGCATCCGTTTGGCCACGGGCACCTTTTACACCAGCCCGGTTGAGTGTGTGTATGCTGAAGCTGCTGAACTGCCACTGTCTTACCACCGTGACTTTCTCCTCAACAGGTATGCAAGGCGTTTGTCTGCCATGCGTGGCCACCCCTCCTATGCCTCCTCCTTGGATGATTTGTTTGATCTTCAGTATGGGGCTCGTCCCTCTTCTCTGTTACCTCATGGAGTCCACTTTTGCCACTTGCTATGGTGGCTTAACTTCACACTACCTGCAACTTTCCCAGTGGGTGTGAACCCTTCACCACCTTGGCTTCGTGAAGCGGTCCATGTTAACCTTGGGCTTCATTCGCTTCCTAAGGACACTACTCCAGCCTCCGTCAGTTGCTTCCAGTTTCACGACCTTCGCATGGAACTTTCACGATAGTGCCTTTGCATACACTGATGGCTCTCTGACTGACCATGGGGTCAGCTGTGCCTTCGTCATTGGCACCCATGTCTTTCAATATTGGCTTCCGGCACACTCCTCTGTATTTACAGCCAAGCTTTTTGCCTTGTATGAGGCCATGGAGTACATCTAGTGACACAGCCTCTTCAATTGTGTCCTCTACTCAGACTCCCTCAGTTTCCTCGAAAGTCTGTGCGCTGTACACTGCTCATCCCTTACTGCAGCGTGCCCAGGAAAACTTTCACTTGCTCACTCTTCGTGGAGCCAATGTCATGTTTCTGTGGGTCCCTGGTCATGTCAGTCTGCCAGGAAACAAGGCCGCTGATGCTGCCAAGGCTGCAGTCCTCATACCTCAGCCTGCGAGTACCTATATTCCCTCCAATGATCTCAGCATTGCCGTCTCAGGTGATTGTGTACCTTTGCCATCGCCACTGGTCCTCCATTCACGGGAATAAGCTTTGGCTTATTAAGCCTCTCTCGGCACCTTGGATGACCTCCTCTCAGCCCTTCCGCTGGGAGGAGGTCATTTTAGCTCTGCTGCATATTGGGCACTGCTTTCTAGCCATCGTCATTTGCTAAGTGGCGGTACCCCACCACTTTTTACGCATTGTGCCGAAATTTTAACTGTCTGCCACTTCCTGCTGGAATGCCATTTTTTAACAATTCATGTTCCATCCTGGGTTTGCTGTCTGATTTATCAGCCGTTTTAGCGAATGATGCGCGGTCTGTTGACTGTGTTTTACTTTTTATCTGGCAAAGGCCTTTTTAATTTTTAGTTTTGGACCTCCATTTCTGTGTGGTGCTTTTTTGAGCCCTCTTTCCACGTGCCACGTGTCTCCTATTCTGTCCATTGGGACTGATGTGTAGTCGTTTAACTCCTCTCTTTGTTCGTGTTATATAGTTTTGGCTTAGGCGCATATGACCCCAGTTGTTTTTTGCACCCTAAAACAAAACAAAATGGATCAACAGCTATGTCTTGTATTAGGAGAAGGGCGACATGGCCAGCAAAAGCAGTTTTCTTAAGTCATTGGTGGTTGGGCTGGTTGTAGGAGAAATGAGTCTCCTAAAAACAATTTTACCCAAAGAGCTTCGTGTAACAGTGGAACATATTTTGACATGTTTTGGGTGCAACATTCCAGGATCAGCAATGCAGTCAGAACCAATCTCAATAAAGTGGACGATGCCTTATTTGCAGTTAAAAAAGAAAAAGGAAAAAGTCCCTTCAAATACTGTGTTTGTTTGAAACGAATGCGTGAACAGCATCGGAAAAATGCGTCAAGGTTGCCGTAACAGTTAGGTTTGAAAATATTTAAATATCCAGAATTTTATCAAATTTTAAATTAATTTATGAGATCTTCATTTTGTTTTAGTTCATGAACTATTTTTATTTGTAATTGCTAGCTTTATCTTTTATCAATATACGTACATTTCTTACACTGTGCTAAACAATACTTCTTTCTTTTTATTTTCTTAATTTTTAATATGTGGTTCATAATGTTATTAGAAACACTTTAACTGAATAAAAAAGAAAAATAAGATCTCATATTTTGATAGATCACAACAATGATATAATGAAATGAATTGACCATAAAATTATCATTGGCTTTGTCATATTGTGAAAATTAACGATACTTTGTAATGAATGTTGCCTTAAGCTTATTTGTTACTGTATATTATTCCAGAACCTTTATTTTAATGGAGATAAATTTTTACCCCACATTCTTATTTGTGTCCCAGAATTTGCACCTTGTTATACCAAGATTAAAATTCATATAAACTAGTTAACAGTGTAGGTATGAGGATTATTCACAGTGTTATTAGTTTGTCGATTTACCATTCCATTTGCATGTGAACAGGGGATGGGGGTGTGGGGTGGTACTCCGCCACGCTAGACCGTGCAGAATATGGTGGCCAATGCTCAGTAACCATTTTTCATCAGAAATACTGGACAAGTTCATTTGTTTGCTGGGAGGGAAGGCAGACAGTGTGCAGCCAGTATGTGATACACTGCAGTGACAGAATTGACGTGAGGTGCACGAACTGCAATTTTTCTCAAAGGATTTTACAGAAAATAATCAGTAAAAAAATTTCATTCTTGAGTTCATTATAGCTACATATGTTGCCTTCATTATGATGTGCTCGTCATTTCGTTACTGGTCACAATTATTGTGATATGCGTTTTACTAAGACACTGTAGGAAATTTGAAAAAGTTTTGCAATGAAAAATAGGGGTTGACATGATTTTGCTTACGGTGCATATTACATAATATGTTGCTGTGTATAAAATTTAGTTAACATATTGAATTTTTCTTAAGACTTGGATGGATATCTATCTGTCACCAATCTCGAGAAAATTGATGTGATGTAGCACAGTCATCTGTGATTGCACACACCAGTGATTGTGCATGCACCAGTAATAAATATCCGCAACATTTCTCCTATTTCATAAATGATTTGAGGTATCAAAATGATGGTTTGACAAATGATAGTGTATGTATTGTGGCATATGGTTAGTGTGCAGAACTTCAGCATCTCTGTGCTATTCCACAAACTATAGACATTTTTCTATGGAAGAATATAATTTTAAAGGGTCATTGATAACTGAGGACATTGGAAATGCTGTGGGTTTTCGAACAGTATAAGTGAAGATATTACATATTTATTTTTGTACTGACAAGGTGCTTTTTAATAAGCTGTTGACCTTACTTTTCCTCTGTTCTTCACTTAATAAACCACAGTTTCAGAATTCTCTTGCAATTGCATTGCACAACATGTTAGTGAGGTGACAATGTGTAAACTTTATTTTGACAAAGGAACAAATTTTAACATGGCAGCAAGAGAAATGTAGGTTTTACTAAAAATTTGCAACACGTGACGCTTCTATGAAATTTATAAATGGTTAACTAGCCAGTTGAAAATAAATCACTGCTTTTGTTACATTTTCAGTGGAATTCTTTTCAGACACTAACCAAAGCAGAGGTGAATGTCACCGTGTGAGTGTGGGCAAGGAGGGGCTCCACTTAATATTTACAAAAAATGTGAGCATAGACTTCAGCTTAGAATGGTACGTGCCTTACAGCCCCTGCGTATAATGCCATCACTACCACTCTCACCATGTGTGCCCTGCTGACTGCGCATTGCCAGCCATGTTATTCTCAGTGCTCTCTTCTGCTATTAGCATCCACTGATTTGAAAATTATGTGTAAAACACTTAACATAAAAATATCTTGTACTTGCTAACAGTTTCCAGAATAATTTAGGAAGAAAAATGAAATTCTTTTCAAGAACTACATTATATATTTGTTAATTTCTTTTCTGTGTCATCCATACAGGAAAGACAGCAGGAAATTCACAAGCTTCATCGTGATATAGAAGTTGCAGAAAGTATGAAACGAGAAATGCAGGATGTCATTAAATATCTAGAGATGGAAAAATTGGAGAAGAATAAGCGGTTAACAATCACTAAGAAGAAACATGAACTAGAGCTATCTCGACTGACTGGAAAGGTAGTTATATGCAGTACTTATAATGAACTTTACCTTCTTTGACCTAATTGGAATACAGCTGTATATAAATGAATTGGTATTTTGCATCCTCATTTGAATATTCCTAATTTGATGTTTTATCAATGGATACATTGCCAGATGAAAGGCAGAACTTGAGTACAGTGGATTTGTGCATTTACTATGACAATTCATCATTGTATTAAAAAAAAAATCAAACTCTTCATTTGAGAGTCTGCAACCAATACTTCATTAAAAGAAGAGCAGCCCTTTAAAAATCAAGACTAGTTAGTGGTGCAGCTATTACTGAACGTGTGGTTAGCATATTGCTGTAGCTCTGTGCTATGAGGCTCTCTCTCTCTCTCTCTCTCTCTCTCTCTCTCTCTCTCTCTCTCTCTCTCTCTCTCTGTGTGTGTGTGTGTGTGTGTGTGTGTGTGTGTGTGTGTGTGTGTGTCTCTCTCTCTCCCTACCCTTCTCCCCCTCCCCCTGCACCCCCTCCTCGCTCTACTAGGACTAAATATTATATTTGATGAAAGTATGGGACATATATTTATAACTGGATATTATATGTTGCATTACTTTTATTTTGCTTGTTGGGCTCAGAAGTATGTAAAATATTGTATAATACTGTTGTGATACATGTAGTTTTGAGGTTTCTCATTATTATTTATTCTGGTCCCCAATGGTCACCTGTCCACTACCAGTGGTAAGAGGCCAAGGAAAAACTACCCTTTGTTGACAGGCATTCTTTGCATTAGCCTGCCAACTGGTGCCAACAGGAACTGAACTAAAGCAATCTTGGCTGTATAACACTACATCATCCGGCCTTACTGTCTATACATTGAGCACCATCTGGCTGCAAATTTACAGTGAGCCAGGCATGCCCACTGTTTAAGTCAGTTTGCCACTGTTTTTGTTGCTGTGATTTGTCACTGTGGAGAATGCTTTCATGTTTCTTCTCTACATGTCTTTGTTTCCATTATATTGTTGTTGGCCTTGCGTACAAGGGTATAAGCAGTCCACAGGTAAATTTATGGGTCATCATTGTGTCATCAGCAAAGGGTCTAAATGGCCTCTCAGGGAGTTCATGTACTAATGAGGCCTACTTGTGGCCTGGCACCTTCAGTGACTGTCCCAGTGTAATACTGTACGTGGTCCTGAGGCAAGAATTGACTGCCTTCGGTACCCATGTCAGTGAGATTCCTCATGGTGTGGAGGATGAGTCACTGATTAAGATATGTCTGTGCTACTTTGCCACACTTCTTATTTTGGTTATGACTGTTAGCCTGAAGGAGGCAGTTTGTGATAGGGTAAATTACTGACAATGTTTTGGGTAAGCAGCATGAAATCTCCCTGGAGACTTTGTTTTGTCCCTTTGGAGCACACACATACTACAAAGTCCCACACAAGATGCATAGCCCCTACACCTCAAACAATTGTTCCAGTAAATACTGGTACCACTTGTCATGCAAGTCCAGAGTGCATCCTTCCACCAGCCATAACTAGATTCATCTTGCCTTGTATGATGAATCACTGGCAAGGATGCTCCAGTGAACATATACCACATATTTTGCTACCAGAGGAGACAGTCACCATTTACGAGGGATTGAGTAGCCCCTAAGGCAGCTTTTTAGGCAGTCGCAGTGCATTCTGCGCAGTGACTTCATCATGGGTGAAAGACCATGGATACTAGTGAATACCATGATGTATGTTACCTGACAGCTCAACCAGTTACCTCCCGCATTATCTCTTTTCTACGCTTGAGGGGCACTTATTCATTTATATTGGCACCCATACTGAGCAGGAGACCCAGATTACTAGGGATGGAGTTCAGGTTCTTTCAGTCTGCCAGCTGGTATGCAATACAACTCTGACTTGGCAACAAGGATTTGCGTTGACACGCCTATTGTCTATTCAAAACCACACAGGATTTACACGTCAGCAGGAGCACGTGGAGACGGAGCAATGTTGCTGTGTTCTACATAGAACATACACATAATCTTATGTTTCATTAAGCTCGCGCAATCACAAATTGTTCGATATATGTAAATGCAGCTGGAATTGGTATCTTCTGGAAGACATGCATATGTTTTCATTTTAGTTTTATTTAGTGAAAAATTTTAAAGGCTATATGCAGAAAATGCCAAAAAACTGCATTTACTGACAAAATTCAGAATTTTCGAAGAGTGAGGATTGTTTTTGTTAGTAAAGTTAGGGAAACGGATCATGTAAACGTAATCTTAAGAATACATCATATTTTTGGTTGCACCAAACTGAAACTCTGTCGGAGGTATCTAATGTGAGGTAATTTGCATTAAATGTACTTGATGCAGCATACTCTAGCGAAAACTTAGCGACGCCCATTTGGTTTCATTATGAGAATCATAGTGCTAAGTTTGTAACTGTTTATTTATTCATGTCAGAAGCGGCACCAAGTTACATATCTTTTGACGCTTCTGGAGTGAAATAATCAACCAGCCGTACTGTTGTCCAGGTGATGCCCAAATGTGTAATTAGCACATTCTTCGAGGAGGCTCCTTTCATGTCCCCCAGGTTTGTAATTGACTTGATATTTTCATTTTCTTATAAAATTTTCTTCTTGTTTGTAACATAAAAAAGCTTATGCCTCTCCCAAGGGAAACCCCCCATTGCACCCTCCTCAGATTTAGTTATAAGTTGGCACAGTGGATAGGCCTTGAAAAACTAAACACAGATCAATCGAGAAAACAGGAAGAAGTTGTGTGGAACTATGAAAAAAATAAGCAAAATATACAAATTGAGTAGTCCATGCACAAGATAGGCAACATAAAGGATAATTTGAGCTGAGGAGCGTCGTGGTCCCGTGGTTAGCATGAGCAGTTGCGGAACGAGAGGTCCTGGGTTCAAGTCTTCCCTTGAGTGAAAAGTTTACTTTTTTATTTTCGCAAAGTTATGATCTGTCCATTTGTTCATTGACGTCCCTGCTCACTGTAATAAGTTTTGTGTCTGTGTTTTGCGACCGCACCACAAAACCGTGCGATTAGTAGACGAAAGGACGTGCCTCTCCAATGGGAACCGAAAACATTTCATGGCAAGGTCATAGGTCAACCGATTCCTCCACAGGAAAACACGTCTGATATATTCTATAAGACACTGGTGACGGCATATGCGTCACATGACAGGAATATGTTGTTGACCCACCAAACTTGTACACTTGGCGAATGGGTAAAAAGATTCTTCTACCTTGCCCGATTTAGGTTTTCTTGTGGATGTGATAATCATTCCCAAAAAGTGATGAAATCATAGGAGTTTGTCACATAAACTGAAAATAAAAAATTAAAATTTTCACTCGAGGGAAGCCTTGAACAAACATCATCTCGTTCTGCAGTTACTCACGCTAACCACGGGACCACGGCGCTCCTGAGCTGATACTGTCCTTGATGTTGCCTATCTTGCGCATGGACTGCTCAGTGTGTATATTTTGCTTATTTTTTTCACAGTTCCACACAACTTCTTCCTGTTTTCTCGATTGATCTGTGTTCAGTTTTTCAAGGCATATCCACTGTGCCAGCTTATAACTAAATCTGAGGGGGGTGCGATGGGGAGGTTACCTTGTCAGCCAAATTGAGGAAACTTATCTGTTCGGAACAGTGGAGAATTACAATGCATCAGTGGGAGAGAGTGCTTTTGTGTGAGTAAGACTAAATTACTGAGTTGAACTGCACGAGGACTCATTTGCTGGTAACACTCTTCTTATTAATATTCAAAACTTACGAAAATATAATTTTGCTATACTGGCACCATACTTGAACCACACTCACTAATCATTCAGCTGAATTTCCCTATACATATTTTTTTGTGATGACAGCGGAAAAAAATCCATTGACATTAATCTCGTCACCAACATAGATGCTTCAAATGTTGCACTGCCTCTGCTATTATTTACAGATTTGGTAATTTCGTATAACAATTTTTAATTGCTTCATTCTCCCATGTTTTTTCCATGAGACTGCTTTCTTAAAGTCTTCAAAGGTGGCTTTTCGAATGGCTTTTTTGCTGGTTGTCTAAACTGCAAACATTTTTTCAAAATTTTTCATGTATTAATTTTTACATGTTTGTTGGCAACATAACCTTCAGTTTGGCGTCCATATCAGTTCTATTTGGTTATAAAGGCAGTGACAAGGTGGACATCTGTTTTCATCATTTGACGACTTCATTTATAGGATGTGTGGCTGATGGAGAGATATCATGTCAATAAGATCCATCTTTTTAAATTTATCACTTCGGTGTTCCAATGCTGAAATCAATCATCTCCTTGTAAAATTTCCAACTTGTTTTGTGCCTCATAAATCTTGTAGGTTTCAGTCTTCATACATTCTCTTCTTCTTCTTCTTCTTCTTCTTCTTCTTATTATTATTATTATTATTATTATTATTATTATTATTATTATTATATGCTTTAGGGTTAAAAACAATTTTCCACAACATTGATGTTTTTTCTTTATAGCCCATCTACATTTATTTCTTTAAACACAACACTATTATCCTGTGAATTGTAACCTTGATGACTGTAACAACACAGGTCAGAAACTCATATAGGCTCTGGGTAGCCTAACGAAATTTTACAAGTGGGAACATAGACAATTAACACTCTGAGGACAGATTGAGATTTTACTTAAGTTTTGCTCACCATCTGTTATGGAAGGGTCTCAAGATAACTCGTGTTTTCTACACATTGTCTGTAGATGCCATCTACTGTGGTGTATTAGAACTATTTCATCTATTTAGTTGTTTACACTGCAGTGAATTCATCAAACATGATTGCCTTCATGTACTTCTTGTGTATTTAGCATTATGGTTGTATTTTGAAATTTCACATATTTACTATTTTCACACTGAAGTCCCTCCTGCTTTTAGAGATGGCCCTATTCAGAAAACAATAGGAAATGAATGAATGTGAAATGCTTTCATAGGTTTTTGACAATGATTATTCAGATGTTCCTAATAATAATGACGATCCAGATGACTGTGTGACTGGAAGTTTTTATGGTTCTGAGGTAGATTCAAGTGACATCATTAATCTGTAAAGAAGTGTGAGGTGGCAGTGTTTTCAAGTGATCCCAACACGGGCAATAAAGGTAATTCTATTCGTGTGACTGTTTCATTTTACCATAATGCCAACACTTTAAAGATGGAGCTGAAGTCTCACTCGAGCCTAACTGAATGAAATAGTGAATAACAGGGTAAATATACATGTTGACTATAGGGTGTGCAGACTGACTAATTACATAGTGGGTGTGCTGATTGAATAATCATGTCTGACTGACTGACTGACTGACTGACTGACTGACTGACTGAAAGATGTAATGACTGACATAGTAACTATAGATCTTGACTACTGGGAGCAGACTGACTAAACATGGTATTTGCACTGGTTGAATACTTGCCACAGCCTGACTCTGGAACCTTAATTGTTGAGTACTCTCTGCAGACAACTACATGGATTTGTGTACACTGCCTGTATAAAGATGCATATAGTACAGAAATTACATAATTGCAAAATCTATTATCTTTTCGGTATTAACATAAGTCGGCAAAAGTAAAAATATAAAAATGCATTAGGCAGTGATATTATCTTGGTTAGCAATAAGCCTAACAATATCAAATGGCAGATAATAGCTACTGTTGCATATTGTGGAAGTTTTAATATGCTCTGGGATAGCCAAAGTCCGCAAAGAATTTTTGGGAAATACTAATTTCCAGTGGGAGTGTTCACCAACCAACATATTATTCTTGGACAGTAATCAGAAAAATTAGATCATAACAACAGAATTTTGTCAAGATTGCATTTTAAGATTAGTGTGTTCTCGAATATGGTTACCTGGAATAAGTATAACTGTTAAAATACACAGTTTTTTCTAAAACTAAGATGCTCGTTAGAAAGTGGAGAATGAGGTTTTCAAGTAATGTTTATTAGTCCTGAAACAACTATATAATGGGTTTGAATTTTAAAAGCACATAGTTTTAGTGAATCATAAATTTACAATATTTCTTAAAATAAATTTTTTAAATAAAATATTTTCTCGCTGCCTCCATAGCTGAATGGTTAGCGTCGCTGCCTTCAATGCGGAAGGACCCAGGTTGATGGTATTTCCACAGGTTTTTTCTGAGGTAGATAGGTCTGTTAGGGATCCATTTAGCCCTTGTTAAGCCAAATGATGATTAGCTTGAATAAAGAAGCAGAGGGTTCATTTACTGACAATAATGGCTGTAGGGATTGGCAACATACTGATCACATGTACCACAATAATGGATCACTCCTCGTACTGTCTTGTAGGCAGCAGTTGGCTGTTGGAACAGGCCTAAGGTCTAATCCTCAGATGTTGTTTACTTCTACCATCAGTGATTGGAAAACCATGCGTTCACTGACAAAGTTTGGTAAAATATAGCATTCCTAACAATTTAGAAATTTCATCTATTCATGATATATGCATTATGTGTAGAATAGAAAATACAACTGGAAATGGAAAAAAGAGATTAAGGAGTGGAAATATAACAAGTGGAACCATTCCACCTTGATACTTTTCATCCTCCTTTTGATTTACCATGGTAGGTGTCCTCTCAACAATCATAGAATGCTAGGGAGCATTATCAAGAATAATTTGTTGATAGTATTGGAATGCATTGCGCAAACTATTTCTCTTGACTCTTCTGGCAGTACAATCCCACAGACAAGAGTGATGCCGAACATTTTGACCGATTAACATTTAATGAACTTGCTTCTGACTTCATTCATACCACATAAACAGAGTGTATACGACCCGGGAGATCCAGGAAAAACCCGGGAATTTTTTCATCCGGGAAAAACCCGGGAATTGTTTAGAATTCTGGGAATTTTTCATTGTTTTAGTTTTCTGTTAATTTTTTTTTTATTTTGACTGGTAAGAACGAATACTCTAACAAAGGATATTACTGTATCCCGCTACTGCAGAATAATACTGCAACAACAAAACATGAACGAGAGAAAAAAAACGAAAATAAAGCTTAAGTTGCAAAGGAAATGCAGAGTATACAACAACAAAACAGTGCTCATACAAGTGTCTGCCGACAGCAAAATGTGTCAAAGGCTTTAGGAAGACTATGCAATGCTTTGTACCAAAGAAATTGCCTCTGATGAGCGTGGCGTCACAACTGTTTAGATTCGTTCGAGCAGGCTCTTGCGCATGCGCAGTTGAGTCGCTTATGAGTAGTACCTTCTCCCGCTTCTGGTTGCAGAAGTGTGGCTGGGCGCCACTACTTAACATTGCCCCGATTCGGAAATTAGTAAATCTGGGGCTGATGCACAGAGCAGTCTGAGTTGTGGTGGAGATGTGGGTCGGCTCCACGTGACCTGTGTTTGCGTTTAGTGATTTTTGTTGTTTCCTCTTCGTTTATTGCTGTCACATTAACTGATAACAAAACGGATTTTTGTGGCCTGGAGCTATCAAATGAATTAAAATACGTTCGCATAATTACGAAAGGCTAAAATATGTTAATAGTTTGATTTTATTTCCACCTTTCTGACAGCCAAACATTAATCGCCTTACAGAACAATGAAGTTATTTTTGCTGGTTTGCTAAAGAGATTTGGCTTTTATTAATCTTTTCTGTTGAGGCAGTCAATTTATTTGAAATGAAGTGTTTAATTTCACACTATTGGCTAGTTTCAACTGTTCGCTGCATTTCAAGTGCACGTGTGGCATTATGCCATAGTAAAGAACCAAACATGAAATGATACAGTACTGGTACTGCAAGAAAATTTACATACGAATGTGCATTTTAAGCCGAATTATGCGTTTTAGTATGGTTCACGAAATTCCAACGCTCTTGAAGTATCCTCTGGTGTCTTGTTTCTTTTATGACATAATGTAAGACCTTTTAATGTTTTACACATACGAATATATGGGCTTCCTGCGTCATCGTAGCTGCCCAAGCGCGGTGATGCTTGTTATCTGGCGCTCTATTCCAACTGCTGGAACGGACCTATTTCTAACAGGTTGCGGGAAAACATTGCGAATGGTGGTTTGAAAAGCGTTACATTCAAAGCAGATTTGCTTTTACGTAAGATGTGCGAGAACGTACGATGAATTTCTTAAATCACAAAGCGTTTGACTCTCCTTTAAAAATCAATTCTTTGAGGACGACCATTTAGAAGATTTTTGAGCCCAGAAGATCAGATGTTTACGTCGTTATTAGAAATTTTACTGGCAAATTTGTGTGATGTATCTAAAAGTGTAACAAGTGCAAAAAAGATCCACATTATATGTGGAAGCTTAGCTTCTCTTCCAGCTTATTAATCTTCTTATGTGAATGCTATGTATATTAATTTAAACCATTAACTTTTCTTATTTGTGTGTTCACGCTACTCGAGAGTGATCTTGCTATTGGCTGACTACATCACGTGTCCTGTGCTGTCATCGGCTGGCGAGATCACGTGACATGAGCTATGACTGGCTTACAAAACAGCATCGCAATCTCGATTTCAATGCTTCTGAAAGTGACATGCGGTATTTGACGGAATTCGAATTTATACCTTCGTAACACGAAAATATGCAGCGTACATATTGCTGCACATCAAAGGTCTTTCAAAACGTGTTTTTCCCCCCTGAGTTTCGTTTTCTAAAGTGCCGGGAAATTCTACTTCGGTATATAAAACCGTAAACATTCAAAGGATTGGTGAGTTTTACAGTGCAGAATAAAAGTATACTGTAACTTAACATGTAAAAAGTGTATTTTCACTCGGGAGAAAGTGTATTTTAACCGGGAAATCCGAGGAAAATCCGGGAATTTTTTTCCTTGTCCACGTATACACCCTGATAAATGACAGTAACAATAGATAAAATATTAATCCTACAACTGTAAGAAATTAAAACAAACCTCAGCACACAATAAACGATCTCACAAGAATAGCTGATTGAAAGTGCAGCATAGTGCAAGCAGGAAGTGACGTGGTGGCGGTTAAGGTCTGGCAACTGCAGTCAGTTGCTGCTGCTGCTGCTGCTGCTGCTGCTGCTAAGGAGCTTGAGATTGACTGAATGTGAGCCTCACCCCTGTACTTCCAAGTACTTGTCAGTCCTGAAGTATTTTGAATAATCTACACTCCACCACAAAGCCACTTAGATTAAAAGTTTCTGTTGCACTGCAGAGAGAGAGCATTTAAAATGGCCAAGTTGTTACAAGGAATTAATTTAGTTTAAAACAGACTGGAGGAGATTGTTTTATAGCTCAATGTAAACACACAAAACTGATAAAGAAACAGTTTATCATGCCCCTGATGAAAGATGTTGCTAGACCTACAAATGGTCAGATGATGAGTCAGTTACAAATGATTCATTTATTATGGTCAGCCTAGCCAGGTCATACTCCTGAAAATATGAAAACTTCAGATAAATTACTATAAATCAGGTGCAAGTGCATGTAAGTCTCTCTCTCTCTCTCTCTCTCTCTCTCTCTCTCTCTCTCTCTCTCTCTCTCTCTTTTTCTTTTGCCTGTCAAAGATTTGGAAAAGTGTTAGTAACATTAAATGCAGTGTTGCAAAGAATGGAGAAGTTACGAATCTCAACCAGTAATTACACCTAATCTGTAACAGAACTTATTTATCTTTAGAGATGTCACTGATTAGTGTACACTCAACACCTACATTGTTGACAAAAAGCTAAATATGATTGAAAAATTTGAGTGTGTTAGATAATGAAGTAGTTCAGTGTTGAACAGCCAGATGTTGTCTGACAGGCACAATATTTTAGCAAGCAATTATGTTGCAATCTTTGGGTGCTCTGGCAAAGTGACTGCCTAGGAGGTAGTGCAGGGCCTACACTGCCCCCGTCCCCAATCCCTCCCTCGAACCTGCTGTTCTGGACACAGTCTGCACCCAAATGTGGGCATGCATCCAGCATCTCTTCCCCCCTTGCCGCTCGTTGACAGGTTCGTGCTTGTCTACCACGGGGCCCCAGCCTTTGCAGTATCTTTTCCCTTCCATGCTGCATGTCTATCTTCTTGCTGTTCTTTTTCCTCTTCCACGGGCAACATGTCTGGGCTGTTTTTGGAAATGTATTCTGCATTTTCGGTAGTTGATATCAGAATACTCTCTCTCTCTCTCTCTCTCTCTCTCTCTCTCTCTCTCTCTCTCTCTCTCTCTCTCTCTCTCTCTCTTCCCCCCCCCCCCCCCCCCCTCTCGTTAATCAGCTTCGGCGTATGAGGTTCCTCTCTTTCTTCTTCTTCTTCTTTTCTTCTTCTTCTTCCATGTGCACTCCTGAAGCCAGAATCATGCGTCTTACGTGTAACAGGTGACTGGGTAATGGGTAATTCCCAGCCCCGGGTTAGCATGTAGGGTTCACACGTTCCCCCTGGTACATGCCTGGCCCAGGGAGGGTTGATTGTACATGCCAGGCCTAGGGAGGGGTTATTGCCTGAGCTGCTACCTTCCCAATTCGCGGATTGGTCCATCAGATGTTTGGGAGGTGGACCTGAGGTGTGAACAGGCACCTAAGATGGGTGCTCACACTTCTGAAGGGGTCCTCCAGTTGTGAAGAGCACACTATCGGAGACACTGGCAATCATGAGGGATTTTGTTGCAATGAGCCAATTATCTTCACAGTCAATGGCTACGAAATGTAAATGGAATGAGGCTAATGATTTAAAGACCCTCCCGACTGCTCCAAGGTTCCTCCGGTCAGTCCTTTGCTACAGTAAATCTGTTCATTATTCAGAAAGGTGTTGATGCAGTTGCTGATCCTGTGAAATCCTGCTGTCGTTTACATAATGGTATTTTGCTTTTGGAGACCACTTCTGATTCTGAAGCACAACACAACTACTGCCTGCAGCTTCACTCCTCCGTGGCTATCCTGTTTGTCTCAAGGCCCATCAGTCACTGTATTCTTCCTGTGGTGTTATTTACACGAGACTGCTTGATGGTCTGACTGAGGCAGAAATACAGATTTACCTCTGTGATCAGGGTGTCATTGCCGTCCACTGGCTGATGAAAAAAGTGGATGCCTCCTTAGTACCCACACACACTCTTTCTCACTTGTGATAGTGTTTCATCGGTCAAAGATCAAAGCAGGTAATGAAGTAATCATAGTCAAACAGTAGATTTCGAGACCGATGCGCTGCTACCAGTGTCATCATTACAACCACACTCAAGTCCTGTCAACAACAAGCCAAATGTGTAACCTGTCTGTGGTGGGGATGCTCATGTGGGCAATTGTCTGCCTCCTCCTCCTCTCCCCCATTACATCAACTGCAATGGCGACCATGCCACTGCCTCCCGCAATTGTCCCATGTATCTCGATTTACGGACTGTCCTGGAGATCCAGGTGAAAGAAAAAGTGTCTTAGCCGATCACTCGCAAGTTGTTGGGTAGTCGGAAACCCTGCATTCTGCCATCTAGCACCTATAGTACTGTTCTTGGGACATCTTGCTCCATGAAGCACATGGCCAGGCAGACATGCGCCAGCCTGCAGGAAAGGACAGGGGGAATACTCCCGTGAAGACTACCTATTTCCCTCCAGCTAACCAACATCTGGATCTTCCTCTGGAAGGGCCTGAAGAAGTCAAACAAAGGCAAACAATTTTCTCCCTCGCTAACTCAAAGACCCTCTTTGACAGTGTCGCTGCATGATACCCTTGCCTGGCTGACCTCAGTGTCGCTGGTGCGCACTACCAACTGTTTTTCTGACCTGGACTCCGCAGACCGACAGCAGAAGATTGCTGACGCCTCTGTAGACCTCATGGAGCAGGATCCTCCTGCACCTGTGCCCTGTAGCAGTGAGTTTTCGAAACCTGGCACTCAGCAGCACTGAGGTGACACTCCTTCAAATTTTTGCTCATCATGACTCTCCTACAATGGAACGTTCGCAGCTTTTGATCCAACGGAGGATTTACGGCTGCTCTTAGAATCGCAGCTCCATTTGTTCTATGCCTTCAGGAAACAAAATTGTGTCCTCATGAATGCTTTGAGTTCACATTTCTTCTTGGTCCATTTGAACCCCCCACCCAAAATTCGGCATTCCATCTCTTGGGGGAGTCGGGCTGCTGGTATGGGATGACGTTCACAGTAAAAATTTCCCTGATTACCCAACTTCAAGCTGTTGCAGTTCACCTTTTCCTTCCTCACTTGACCTTTTCCCTTTGTACCATTTACAACTCTCCCTCATTCGGTGTCACCAGGGCAGACTTCCTCCAGCGTATTAGGCAGCTACCTCACCCCCCTTTCTGCTGCTCGGTGACTAATGCACGCCATCCCCTTGGGAGTTCTCCCAGAACGTGTTAGAGAGGTGCTGTGTTGGCTAACCTTCTAATCAACTTAATCTTTGCTGTCTTAACACAGGAGCAACCACATTCTGTTCAGACTCTACACACACCTATTTCCATTCGGACCTAGCCTTCTGCACTGCTCATCATCTCGAGTCATCTGTTCGTTCTGACACCTACTAGAGCGACATTACCCATTTACTATCAGTTTGCTGACTTACACTCCCTGTGCATGCACACCCAAATGGTAGCTTACTAAGGCCGACTGGAGGCTTTACTCCTCCTGGCGGCCTTTGATGAACAACGTTTCCCCAGTTGTGATGACCAGGTGGAATATCTTACAAATGTCATCTTTACAGTTGCAATAGGTTCCATTCCCCACACTTCCTCTTTACCAGGCAGTGTCCTGATCTCTTGGTGGACAGAGGTATGCAGTGATGCAATATGTGCACGTAGATGTACTCTCCGCATTATTAACAGTCATCCTACAATGGCAAACTGCATTCATTATAAACAGATGTGTGCACAGTGTCGTTGCGTTCTTCGGGATAGAAAAAAAGCTAGTTGGATTTTATTCGCTAGTTCTTTTAACAGTTCCACTCCTGTCATGCAGGCCAACATCCGTTCCCCAATTTCCGGCCTGACAGTTGCAGAATATGTAATCGTGGACCTTGTTACTATCTCTGACAACTTGGGCTGCCATTTTGCGGAGATTTCGAGCTCCTCCCGCTATCACCCTGCC
Source organism: Schistocerca americana (assembly GCF_021461395.2). Lineage (NCBI taxonomy): Eukaryota > Metazoa > Arthropoda > Insecta > Orthoptera > Acrididae > Schistocerca > Schistocerca americana. Next base: position 435,671,257 of record NC_060124.1, on the reverse strand, counting down.
TTCCTCCATTGGAAATGAGTGGAGGAGGCTCGGGAAATACCATTGTCTTTTCTGAATTGTGATTGCTACAATGCTGCCTTTACTATGAGGGAGTTAGGTCATGCTCTCACTTCATCTCAATCCTCCATCCCCAGGGCCACACGCTGTTAACATTCAGATGTTGCAGCACCTTTCTCTTGTGAGCAAGCACTTTCTGCATAATATGTACAATTGCATATGTGCAGAGGCCACGTTTTCCAGACGCTGGTGTGAAGCCACTGTCATACCCTTCCCTTAGCCAGGTAAGGACGAACACTTTCTTTCTAGCTAGCATCTCATTTCAGTCACCAGTGTGTTTGCAAGGTGATGGAATATATGATTCATGCTCAGCTGGTATGATGGCTCAAGTCTTGCAATTTGCTAACCATTGCAGTTTGGATTTCGAGCGCACCGTTCTGCAGTTGGCCATCCACCATTCTGCAGTTGGCCATCTCATCACTCTTTCCACCCATGTCATGAATGGTTTTCTGCAGAAATCCCAGACTGGACGTGTTTTTCGATTCGGAGAAAACCTAAGACACCTGCTGGAGGACTGGTATCCTTCGTACTCTCTACATATGGGGCTTCCATTCCATGGGCACCAGCCTCACTTCCGACTTAGTTTTCAATGTATGTGTGGGTTCTTGTTGGACACCTTTACCCAGGAAAATGGTGTACCTCAGGGTTCAGTCCTGAGCATTGCCCTATATGCTATTGTCATTAATGGCCTGTCTCCTGCCGGGCATCTCTGGCTCCCTTTTTGTTGATGAATTTGACATCTATTGCAGTTCTTCACAGACTTGTCTCATTGAGCAGAGTCTTCAGTGATGTGTCGATTATCTTTACTCACGGAACATCGAGAATAGCTTTCGTTTTTCCACTGAAAAAAACAATTTGTATGAATTTTGCGCAGCCCAGTTGGTTTCTTCTACCGTCCTTACATCTTGGCCTGTTGCTCTACCGCTCGTTGAAACCAGAAAATTCCTGGGGCTCATACTCAATAGAAAACTTTCTTGGTCCTCCCACATGTTGTACCTGGCAGCCCACTGTATGTGGTTCCTCACTGCCGTACATGCCCTCAATCACACTTCCTGAGGTGCAAATCGAACCATCCTCCTGTGTTTGTATCGGGTCCCTTGTCCGTTAGTAACTAGTTTATGAGTTTTTCGTTTATGCATCTGCCTGTCTCTCTTGTGTCTTCTCAATGCTATCCACTATTGTGGCATCCGTTCCACCACTGGTGCCTTTTACACTAGCCCGATAGTGTCTGTATGCAGAAGCTGCCGAACTGCCGCTGTCCTGTTGCCATGACTTTCTCCTCAGCAGATATCCATGCCATTTGTTGCCATGTGTGGCCACCCATCCTATGCCACCTCGTTTGATGACTGCTTTGATTGCCAGTATGGAGCGCATCCCTCTTCTCTGTTATCTCCTGGAGTTCGCTTTTGGCTCTTGCTCCGGCAGCTTAACTTCACGCTACCTGCAAGTTTCCCGGTGGGTGTGAACCCTTCACCAACTGGGCTTCATACGGCAGCCCATGTTCTATCTTGGCCTTAATTTGCTTCATCAGGACACTACTCCAGCGTCACTCCATCGCCTTCAGTTTCATGATCTTTGCATGGAATTTTGCAATAGTATCTTTGTGTACACTGATGGCTCCCGGACTGATCATTGTCAGGTGTGCCTTTATCATAGGGCCGACATTTTTCAATATCGGTTACCAGAACACTGCTCAGTTCTTACAGCCGAGCTCTTCACTCTGTATCAGGCCATGCAGTACATCTGACGAAACGAGCTTTTCAATGGTGCCGTCTGCTTAGACTCTCTCAGTGCCCTTCAAAGTCTTTGTGCTGTTCACTATCCATCCCTTAGTGCAACGGGTCCAGGAAAGCTGTCACTGGCTCGCTTGTGTTGGAGCCACTGTGATGTTTGTGGCTTCCTGGTCAAGTCTGTCTGACAGGAAACAATGTTGTTGACGCTGCTGCCAAGGCTGCAGTCCTCGTACCTGAGCCCCCTTTAGTTCATGCTTTCCCTCTGACGATTACTGTGTTGCCGTCCTTAAGCAGGTGGTGTCACTTTGGCATCACCACTGGTCCTCTCTTCATGGTAAAAAGCTCCGGGATATTAAGCCACTTCCAGTGGCTTTGATGACCACCTCTTGGTGCTCTCGCCGTGAGGAAATCGTTTTAACTAGGTTGCGTATTGGGCATTGTCTTTTTAGCCATTGCCATTTGTTATGTGGTGCTCTCCCACCAATTTGTGCACATCGCGCCCAGCTTTTGACTGTCCATAATTTCCTGATAGAATGCCCCCCCCCCCCCCTCTTTTTTTTAAAAAAAATCTGCTTATGTTCTCATTGTGTTTGCTGTCAGAGTTATCAGCCATTATAGTGAATGACGTGCGGACTGTCGACTGCATTTTACTTTTTATCTGTCATAGCATTAAGGCGAAGGCTGTTTAATTTCTAGTTCTGGACCTCCATTTCTCTATGGCATATTTTATTGACCTTTGCCCATGACTCTGTTTGTAGCTGTCATCTCTTCCATCGATTGGGACTGATTTTTTAACTCCTTTCTTTGTCTTTGTGTTCTACAGTTTTGACGTGGGCAAGTATGACCCTTTTGTGTGTGTGTGTGTGTGTGTGTGTGTGTGTGTGTGTGTGTGTGTGTTCCCTCTCATCTCTCAATCTAATGTTCGCACCCAGGGGTGCATTCTGGTGGCAGCTCTGCTGTTGCTCTGCCTTCCTCTTCCTTTTTCGTAATCTGACTCAGTGCAGGTCCCCAGGCCTCACTAAGGCTGTAGCGACTATCATGATTGATAAGTGTGTCCCTTACTCCAGTCTCTGTAACTTCTTTAATTACACAATCACAGAAGCTAGACAATTGTGTTAGGACCTTAGAAAAGTTGTGATCCATCCCGTGTAATTCTGAAAGGTAGTCTTCTGCGACTACCGGCTGGTTAGGCTGCTGCAGTCTGGTTTGCCATTGTTTTCAGCAACAGTCTTCGACATCATGCACCATTTGACCTATGTCAGTCATGCCACATTAACTGGGGATATGATAGACCCTGAACTTCCATAGTCTGATGTCATACTTGATACTACCTAGTAGTGCCAGTACTTTAGTTGATGGGCGGAAGACAGTCTTCATTTGATGTTTCCAAAGAATTTGTCCAATCTTTCCAGATAATGGGCAACAAAATGGAATAAATGCAATGGCCACATCCTCCTGAGGTTCCTCTTCTGTTCCTGCCATTGCACAGTTGGTGTAGCACATACAGCTCACAGTGTATGCCACTGTGGTAGATGTTTTTCTGGGTCATAATCCTCAGGTGTCAAAGTTCTTGGTTCTGGCTCATTGTCAGACAGGGTATAAGCTATTGTTTATGCCATTTCTCTGTGCTGGGCAGTAGCAGTTGTCCGTATGTAAGTATCGGTCAATGTGCCTCTTCGTATTGTAAATGCTGTGGCCTGATGTGCCATTCCCTCTTCTTTTTACCAGGACATCCAGAATCAGCAGCACTCCACCCATTTTGACTTCGCTGGTAAAATTGATGTTCTGATGTGTGGAATTCAGATGTATGAGGAAATCACTGTTTCCGTGTGGCCACACAACTTGGGCGTCATTGATTTACTGGAAGAAATAGAAAGGTTTCTGTTGGGCTGGTTCCAGGGCTCCCTTCTTGAAATGTTAGACATGTGTGTTTTACGATGGGTCTGCCAGTTTGATGTGACTTACATAGATGAATTGGTGCCTATTGTCAAAGATCACTGCCAGGAACTCCAACAACAAAATTACAAGGTTCTGACACAGACGTCTAACTTCTGGGACTGTGTTATTAAAGAATTTATCAAGATTTGAGTAAGGGAACCACTGATCATTGTGATAGTGGCCACCTCATTATGACTGGAAAACTTGCATTGAGTCGTATTAAGAAAGGAAGGATACAGTTCACAATGGACAGACTTCGGGGGCAGGCAGAGCGACAGCAGACACGACACCAGCTCATGTCCTTGGGCACAAACCTCGAATGGAGGACTTGGTGGAAGGAGATGCTGGACACCTGCCCGCACCTCCTGCAGACTATGTATATAATGCCAGAGCAGAAAGGGGGGGGGGGGGTCGGAGTTATAAACTGTGTGCCACCTCCTAGGCAATCATTTCGTCAGCACATGTGAGCAGCAACTTGGTCGCTTGCCGAAATATTGTCTGTTGCACACTGACATCCAGCCATTCATCCATGACCTTTTTCGTCACATATTACACTAGGAGAAGGTGAGGAATCATATGTCAGTGTCTGTATGTTAACTTGTGAATTTATCAAGTATGCCACAACTCTGTTCACGGTATCACACAGTTGAGATTGTAAGAGCTGTTTGTGCAATGCGGTGACTGTATAGATGGACACATGTACATTGGGTGGATTGAAGAAATTCAGTTGTGGATATTTTAGATCTGTGCCTGACATAAATTTTTAAATGGAAAAATAAACATTAAAATGCTAGCCAAGTGTTTAAAATTTCCAAAGGAGCCGTGGTAAATAGGATTCATGGCAGTTAAGGTAAAAAACAAGGTGGTCAGCCAGTAGTAAAAGATAAGTGTGTGTTTCTTTGGAATTTCATAAAACATATTTGTGATCACATTTTTTTCTGTCCTTAAACTTTATTTTTAGGTTACTGTGAAATTAGTAGTTAAGTATTGTGCCTGATTTGATGTATTTCTGAATTATTCATAGTTTCAGAACAGTTAAAGTCAACCTAGATTCATAAATAATCCGCAGTTATCGCATAAAAGATAATCTGTCAATTTCATCCCCAGGTGGGCTGAAGTTGACTGATGGAATTTTTTCAGAATTTTACAATGTATTAGATCAACAGGTAATAAAGACCAAATATTTTACTGCTACAGCTCAATATCCATGATCTGAAGAAAAAAAAACCGTGTATTAATTTTATTGGTTTCAGAAATATTTAAGTTTAAAATCCAAAATTTATCAATTTTTCCCCATTTGGCAGTATGTCATCAGTGCTAATGAGAGAAGGGTTAAAAGTTAATATGATACCACTGCTGGTCTTTGGTGGTGAAGATGTGAACTTTTGTTTTTATGACTTTCACAAGATGTTTATTGCACTGTCCTCATTTTAAGTAATTTTGTTTCCTTTTAGTTACCACTACTTTAAATACTAATTTACACATAACTTTGTCCTTATTTTCATAATTTCTTGAAAGTAGCATTTTCTAAGGAATAATTATTGTGGAGTGTTTACTATATTTATTTTCAGATTGTTGAACTCGAATCAACTATTCACGAACTTCAAGAAGTTATATCGGATTTGAAACCGGCAAGCATAAAAGATACTGGAGACCAACATATCAGTGTAATTACTAACAATTCTGAGGAGTTAGTAAGATTACAGGTAAGGTGTTAACATTGTCTCTACACTGTATTGACACGTACAAACTACCTTCGATTGGCAGTTTTGAAATATTTGCTGAGGAAGATCTATGTCATATGATATTGACAAATTGTCACTAAAGTTAAAAATTTTGTAAGTAATATCGTACCATGAAAAATTTTGTGAAAGAAATGTTCCAGTCAAAGAATTTACTGCTGCAGCTTGAGTGATCTGTGCAGTTCATTACTTGCTGTCATTATGAGAAGTAATATGGCAAATTAAACCAGTGTTTGCACTTTTATGAGTTCAGAAACTTGTATAGTTTACTTTTGTTCCACACAAGCATGTGGATGTGCATGCCATTATGCATGTACAGGGTGTTCCATGTATCTGATGGCAGCCTGCCCGGGGTATTTTTTTATCCCCACCCCCCTACCCGCACCACACGGCGTGAAGGCCGTGCAGACATATGCGCCTTTTCAACCAGTGTCATTAGAACAGTGAAACAGGCATCATGAATGTAACAATGAAATTTGCGAACATAACAATGGCAAGAGCAAATTATTCAGTTCCATGACAAGTGTTTGTTTACAGTTTGTGTGTGCAGTGTCATTTGTACTGTTCGGAGATTGTTTCAACAGAAGTTTCGAGGCATTAGAGTTCAGAGTCTGACGCAGTTCACAAATTAGTGAATAAATTTTGTGAAAAGGGACTTGTTAAAGACAAGAAGCACAAATAATGGCATACGGTGCTCACAGGAGCTCTTCTTGATGACGTTGCATACTGCCTGGAAGATTCCCCTAAGAAGTCTCTTAGACGTCTTTTGCAGCAAACACAAATATCGTGCACCTCTGTACAAAGAGGGGCTAAGCTGCTTGGGCTAAGGCCCTCTAAAGTATCAGTAGTACAAGAACGTAGACTTGCTGATCTTGCGCATAGGGTTAAGTTTTGCGAATAGGTTTTAAAACAAGTGCATGATGGTGCAATGGATCTTTACATCATTCTGTTGTCAGACGAGGCTTGATCACATTTTCATGGGTATGTTAATTCCAAAAACTGTCGACATTGGAGTGCAGATAGACTTTTTGTGCTTCATGAGGAACCCCTTCATGATCAGAAAATAGGTGTGTGGTGTGCAGTTAGTGATTACAGAATAATAGGCCCAGGTTTTTATTTTTATTTTTTATTTTTTTTATGACATAGATACAAGTGAAAGATATGTGTAATACATTTTGTGACAGTTTTCCAATGAACTGAGTGAAAGAGAATGAAACTTCACATTTTTTCAACTGGGTTCGACAAGAGCACATACCGCCAATGTTTCTTTGCACGCAATTCATGATGTGTTCGATGAAAGAGTGATTAATAACAATATGTGGCCTGCTTAAAGTCCTGATATAACTCTGTGTGATTTTTATTTGTGGGTAACACTGAAGGACAAAGTATACACAACAAATCCTCATACGACAGAGGAACTCGAGGTTAATATCTGTGAATCAGTTAATTCAATATCTCTCAGAGAAGTACATCATGTGATTAATTGTTTCTTGAGTAGATGTCAGAAATGTGTGGAAAATAATCGCAGGCATTTCCAGCATCTCCTTGCGATACATGTGTGAGTACAAAATTTATTTGTTTATATTTTAAACATAGCCATCTCTTACCGCAGCAGTAGATGGGTGACATGGCATCTGATAGCCGGGCAGCAGAGTACTTGCTGCCTGACATCTACTGCGCTACACAGAGGGTCATCATATAAATAGAACAAACAACCAGTATTTGGCTACAGTGTGTTTCAGCATTCTTGCTGCTGATTGTTAAACGTCTGTTTCAGGCTGAAAAACAGGAAGCAGAGAATGCCTACTTAGTGTTGCAAAACACATATGAAGAATTTCAGACACAGAATACTCACCTGGAAAATGTAAGAAATGAACTTTTAACCCAGATTTCTGAATTACAATCAAAACTGGCTCTGAAGATTGATGAATACAATGCATCCAAAGAAAATGTGGAAGTAAGTAGTAGTAATAATGAAATAATTTTGATGATGTGATTCTTCAATTTCTCCATTCGTATTTCATGATGAAATAAATCTCGGGTGAACAGCCTGGTGTGAGTGTACAAAAGACACTCACAGCAGGCTGTTCACCCGAGAATTATTTCATCAATTTTGATGATATTTGCCAGTCTTCTATAGCGAAATTTTTTCACTAGTTTATAGTTGTGCATATTAAATAAGTCTTATTACCTTACACACTCGGTATGAGAGTAGCACATTATCTTGGAAAATGTTGTTTCCAAAGAGATTTGTTTAGTGTTACATACGTTTCAACTACCTTCATGCTGCAATGCTGCAAAATACAAACATCTTTTTTACAGTGTACTCCACGATGTCACCAACGCATAGTCTAACTATTAAAGATAGAAGAAAAGATGCTGCTGCTGTACAAAAGGCACATTACAAAAAGAGCAGTATAAGACAATAGAATAAGTAAATAACCAACACCTTGAGGTGTAACAGATTTCTTTGGCTTCAAGTGGTGTGTTACGCCTTACCCTTTCAATAAAATGTAAGTCAGTCATTGGTTGACAGCCAGAATATACAATACACATTGTACAAGGCAAATGTTGTATATTTTGGAGTGTAAGCAGCTGTAAAAAAGGCGGTGTACTTGTTTGTAACAGAAAATGAATACATTTGTAGCAAAGTAGGAGAGTCCGAAATCATTCAGCAATAGCTGGTTTTTGAAATAACTTTCCAATCTGACACAGGCATTGCAACAGGGGAAAAAAGTCTGATACCTGGGACACAATACTTCTGTGACTACTTCAAAGTGCAAGAAGGTAAAGTTTATAATTTACGGCGACCATAAAATACACACAAATGGATTGTTGGAGATGCGTGGTACGTCCCAACCTATTTCAGATCACAATTTATTTGGAACCACTGTGAAGTGTAAAGAACAAATGCACGTTTACTATGTTGGTGTTATGTGGATGTTTAGGGCACATACTTAACTGATACCATTAGTGCAGAATGAATGGTTGCTATCCCACTTTACTGAAAATTTTTGTTATTACAAATTGCCTGTGGGTCAGATGGAGCTAGATTGGTAAGCGAGCAGTCATTGTCAGTTGCTGCATTTATACCTCAACTAAGGGGAAATAGTGGGACAATAATTAGAAAGAGATTAATCTTTTCAAGGGTAAACCAATGGATGAAAATGAAGGAAAGAGTGTCCATAGGCAGTTTTATGGATTTGTATTGAGGAAATTGGTAGGAAAAGAAATAGCAGGACTTAGGTAGGGTGGAGTAACAATGTGATTAGAGATGGAGAGGCTACAGAGCAGCACAAGTGTGTGGGGATAAATTGAAAGGGAAAAATAATGAGAGAGTAACTAGAAAATAAGTGTAGACTTAAGGTTAAACTAGTAAAAGACAAAATGGCAATTTAAAAAAGTAAAAGTGAGAAAAATGGAATTTGTGGAAAAGGGACAGAAAAGCTTGAAGATACGCTGTAAAAGGGAATACAGCAAAGAAAGAGTGGCAGGAACTTAGAAGGATGTGGTCAAATAGATGGTGCTGTGTTAATGTGTTTTCAGTCCAGTTACACTGTTTATATATATAGTGTGTTGAAAATAATCTTCCATTTACAATGCTCATATCAGTTTAGAAATAAGGTATGTTTTAGCAAGCAAGTAGTAAAACAATATTGTGATTCCTGTAGGTGGTAGAAATGGACAAAAAAAAAAAAAAAAAAAAAAAAAAAAAAAAAAAAAAAAAAAATGAGGCTATGGGATATAAAGTTGGGATCTACGAAGTACTACCTATTCTACCTATTCCCTAATATCAGAAACACCTTTTGTAAATGTAATAGTCCATAATACGTGGTTAGCCCTGTTTGTTATATGAATATGTTAACGTGTAGCACTGCATCGTTTTCAAGCTGCTGTGGACATCGGTTATGTGTGCTGTCATGTCTTTCCTCTTAGACTAAAAACCATAATCATGCCACCTCATAGTGCCAGAGTTCAAAGCCCTTCTAAAACCACTGAATCTCACATAATGTTAAGCACAGTAAGCTGGTTAAAATCTGAAGTCTACAGTAGTGAGATCTTTGCATAAAATCTAAGAGTATGCCGGAAGGATAGGGAAACAAGAAATGGAAGTGGTGTACCTCTTGCAGGAGACAAGAACCTCAGAACCATAAACATAGAAGTTTAAGCTGGATGTGAGATTGTTTGGACACTCAGTATCAAGGGTAAGCAAAAAATTCTAATAGGGTCCTTTTATCCAGCAACACATGTTCATTCAGTATAATGAAAAAGTTTACAGAGAACTTCAGTTTGTACATAAGTTCCCAATAATGCTGTAATCATTGAAGGAGACTTTAATATCGCAATGATCAATTGGGATAATTATAGTTTTGCTAGTGGTGACCATGACAAGACATCTTGTGAAACATTATTAAATGCCTTCTCTGAAAACTACAGGTAATTCAGAACCCCACTTGTGATGGAAATACATTATATATTAGGCAACAAACAGACCCGACTTCTTTGAAGGAGTCCACATTGAAACTGGTATCAGTGACCATGAGGCACTTCTAGTAACAATGAATACCAAAATGTGAAGGACAACTTAAACAGGCAGAAAGATTTATATGTTCAACAAAATAGACAGAGAAACAGTAATGTTGTACCTCAGTGAGGCATCTGAATCTTTTAGCTCAGGACAGGACCATGTAGAGGCACTATGGCTCAAGTTTAAAAAAATAATCAGTCATGCATTGGACAGATATCCACCCAGTAGGACAGATCACAGTGCGGCAGGTGTCCCATAGTATACAGTCACTGTAAATAAACTTATAAAGAAACAGAGATTACTGCATAAAAGGTATAAAATAAAGCATAGGGCTATAGACAGAGAGGTGCTATATGAAATTGTCTGGCAATCAAGACAGTAGTAAATGAAGCCTTCAATGACTACTGTAGCAGAATATTTTCAAATGATATTTTACAAAACCCATAGATATTCTGGTCATATGTAAAGGCTGTTAGTGACACCGAGGTTTGTGACCAGACACTCATAAACGAGACTGGAATTGAAGTTGAGAGTAGCAGAGCAAAAACAGAATAAAATGATGGAAAGTCCAGGATGGAATGATGACAGTATTATGAGAAGAATGGATTACTGCTCACTATATAGCGGAGAAATTGAATTACAGACAGACACAACAAAAGGGCTACTGAACGTGTAAGCTTTCAGCCAGACGGCCTTCTTCAGAAATAGACGAACTGTGCACAGACTCACTCACACAAATGTAACTCTCACACACATAACCACAGTTTCTGGCAGCTGAAGCCAGGCTGTGAGCAACTGCCCTTGACAGGAGAAGCAGTCTGGATAGTGGGGGCGTAAGTAGGAGGCTTGGGTGGAGAGGGGGGGGGGGGGGGGGGGGTAAGAGCAGGGTATGGTTGGAGGATATTAAAGTGCTGTTTGTGGGAGCATACAGGGATTAGATGGAGAGGAGGTAGGGCAGCTAAATGCAATCTGCAGGTTAGATGGAGCGTGAGGGGGACAAAAAAAGAGAGAAGTAAAAACTGTGGATGTGCTTGTGGAGTACAAGGCTGTGCAGTGGGAACAGGGAAGGGGATAGGTGGCAGAACAACAATGACTAATGAAGGTTGAAGCCAGGTGGTTTACGGGAACATAGGATATATTACAATTCAGAAAAGCTGATATTGATAGAAAGGATCCAGATGGCAAAAGGTGTGAAGAAGTCATTAAAACAAAGTAATAGTTGAGCAGTGTGCTTAGCAACTGTCGTTCAGCTGTTTCTTGGCTACAGTTTGTCAGTGACCTTTCATGCAGACTAACAGCTTATTGGTCGCCATGCCCACATAGAACAAAGCACTGCAGTTGCAATTTGGCTTGTAAATCACGTGATTCATTTCACATGTAGCCGTGCCTTTGATGGGACAGGTGATGACTGTAACTGACTGACTGGACTGGAGTAGGTGATGGTGGGAGGATGAGTGGGACAGGTCTTGCATCTAAATCTATTACAGGAATATGAGCCATGAGACTAGGAGTTGTGTAGGGATGGATGACATTCTTCATTTGAATGACTGCTTTGTAGCCTGTGCCATCTGAATTCTTCCTACCAATTCCAGCTTTTCTGTATTGCACAGGTGGGAACTCTTAGTCACTGAACTTTGTCTGCCCTACCCTGCCCATAGTCTTTTCACTTCGCTCCTTTCCTGGATGCACCCTGCCCCCTGCCTAACTTTTTGACTGTACTTGTCAGCCCTAGCCTCTTTCCACCTCTTCCCTGTTTGCTCCCACAAGCAGCACTTTATCGTCCCCAACTTGTACTCTGCTCTCCCTACTCCTCCTTGCCTCAGCTATCCCCATGACTCAAATTGCTTCTTCCATCATTCACAGTTGCTAACAGTCTGGCCTGAGCAGCAGCTGGTCTTTTGTGAGTGAGCTGCGTTTACTTTTGTGTGTGTATGTGTGTGTGTGTATTCTGTACTTCAGAAGAAGGCTTTCTGGCCGATAGCTGACTTGTTTATCAATATTTTTGTTATGCCTGCCTGTGACTCAACATCTCTGCTATACCTGTGTTTATCTGTGGTTACAGGACAGTGACCAGTCAAGTATTTACCAAGGAAAATCACGAAACAAACGTGTGTTTTGAGAAGTTACTGTACTGAGACATCCATAACGCCATCTTCAGGTCCTATGAGATGTATCAATATATCTGATTGTTCATACATGGGTGAAAATACACAATTTACATAGGCATGAGTCATTTCTTTATCTGGATTAACCCAAAATGCAAAGCTCTGCAAACTTGGAATGGGCAGTTACTTCAACAATCATCAGAATTCTCAATGCCTAGGTGCAAGTGGCAACAAGCACAACATGTTTCTATATGTTCAAGCATGACTCATCAGCAGTGCTTCCAAGTCCCCTTCATTTCCAGATCTGAACTGTGTGTCAGGTGTGGCAGTTCCCTGTACATATTTGGATTATTTTTAATCTGCAGATTATTTAAATTAAGCCACAGAAGAATGATCAATATACAGCATTTCCAAGGATTTTGATAGACAAGTGGTGGCGTGTCACAGAACTAAATGTGATGTCCAAAAAATTATTTCATTTTTGAATTCAGCACCCACGAGTTAGTATGGAACACCATTCATTTTCTTTGTACAAAAATGTTGCCAATTGGTACTACGTAAGATACTGAACATATTACTGAATTTTATCTCGTATCATATACTTACCTTATGCTTTATATATGTGGAGAGAGAGAGAGAGAGAGAGAGAGAGAGAGAGAGAGAGAGAGAGAGAGAGAGAGACCTGTCTGTCCATATTGTTACGTGCTTCTGCTTTGTCTATTACACACAAGAATTATTATATTTATTAAAATGTCATAAATCTTTGAAAGTTACAGCTGTAATGATACTTACCTCTCAGGGTTCAGTGGTTGCTTCGATAGAGAAAAGTTGTCTCGTAGTTGAGATTTTGAGAAAAAAACTAGGTCATGCACATTGTAAATTTTTATTGCAAGAAGTTTGATGTAAATACGTTTAATTGACAGCATATCCAAATTTTCATGAAATCACAACATTTACATCATTCATCATCACTGGAGTTGCCAGTTTATATTCCGTGTGTGTGTGTGTGTGTGTGTGTGTGTGTGTGTGTGTGTGTGTGTGTGGTGTCTCTCCTCTCTCTCTTTTTTCTGCTTTGGATTGTTGATAAAAACTCGCTTGCCTTCTAGCAAAGTCTACACTTTCTGAGTCTTTAGTATCATCTATGGACTATTTGAATTTCACTGCCATGGTGTATTCTATAGGAAACTTCTGAGTGTGAAGTTATTTTATTTTCTGTTGATAATTGGACTTATTTCTGTGAATGTTATTCTTTAACCTACTCAGCTAGTTATCTACATTTTCATCACATCAATTCTGTGTCCAAGTTGGTGCCTCCCATAGTTGCATCCATATCCAAGAGAATGGAGTCCCGCAAGGCTCTGTATTGAGTGTGTGTCTATTTTTAGTGGCCATTAACAGTCTAGCAGCCGCTGTCGGTTCCTCCGTGTCACCTTCTCTATTTGCAGATGACTTCTGCTGCTGCTCCAGTACTGGTGTTGCTGAGCATCACCTACAGGGAGCCATCCACAAGGTGCAGTCATGGGCTCTAGCCTACGGCCTCCAGTTTTCAGCCACAAAGTCGTGTGTCATGCACTTCTGTCGGCGTTGTACCGTTCATCTGGACTTTACCTTCATGATATCGATTCTTTTGACCGGTTTGTAATGCTCGATTGACTTGGCTTCCTCATCTTTGTCAGCTTAACCAGAAGTGCTGGCAACACCTCGGTGCCGTCCGTTGCCTGAGCAACACCAATTGGGGTGCAGATCGCTCTACACTGCTGCAGCTCTGCGCTGCTGCAGTTGAATCCCAAATTTACTATCATAGTGTGTTTTATGGTTTGGCGGTGCCCTCAGCATTGCATTTACTCGCCCTGTGCACCACTGCGGGGTTTGACTACCGACAGTCCATTTCTTGCATCGGCAGCCCAGGTCGGGGCCAACGACTGCGGTTTGCGTGCGATCCCTTCTCTCCAGAAAGGAGTCCTTCACTTTACCACGTATATGTGCTGTCCGTTCACGTATGCCTCCATGGTGTGCGCCTCGGCCCCAACTTCATCTGGACCTTTCACGTGGCCCTAAGGACTCCATTAACCGTGCGGCTCTCCGCTGTCACTTGCTCTCAATTCTTGACGTGTTGCGGAGCTCTGAAATGGTTTACACCGACGGCTCTATGGCTGATGGTGACATAGACTTTGCGTATGTTCATTGAGGACATATTGAACAGCACTCCTTGTCTGATGGCTGCAGTGTTTCACTGCAGAGCTGGCGGCCATATCTCGTGCTCTTGAGAACATCAGCTCATGCCCTGGCGCGTCATTTCTGCTGTGTGCTGTCTCATTGAGCAGCCTACAAGCTATCAACCAGTGCTACCCTCGCCATCTGCTGGTAGCGTCCATCCAGTAGTCAATCTATGCCCTGGAATGGTCCTGTCATTCAGTGGTGTTTGTGTGGTCCCTGGACACATTGGAATCCCAGACAATGAACTTGGCGACAGGCTGGCCAAACAGGCGACGTGGAAACCGCTTCTGGAGATGGGCATCTCTGAAGCTGACCTGCGTTCTGTCTTATGCCACAGGGTTTTCAGGCTTTGGGAGACAGAATGGCATAACAGTACGCACAACAAGTTGCGTATAATTAAGGAGAAGACAAATGTGTGGAAGTCTTCCATGCGGTCCTCTCTCACAGGGAATCAGTTGTCCTGTGCTGGCTCTGCATTGGCCATACATAGCTAACGCATGGTTACCTACTCCATCGTGAGGACTCACCTCTGTGTCGCTGTCACTCCCAAATGACAGTTGTCCACCTCTTGCTGTGCTGCCCACTTTTAGCCGCTCTTCGGCGGACTTTCACCTTTCCCAGGTCCCTACATTCAGTGTTGGGTGACGATGCCTCAGCAGCAGCTTTAGTTTCGTGTTTTATCTGTGACAGTGGGTTTTATACTTCTGTGTAGGTTTTAGTGCATGTCCTTTGTCCCTCTGTGTCCTCCACCCTAGTGCTTTTAGGGTGGAAGTTTTAATGTGTTGTAGAGTGGTTGCCTTCTCCTTTTTATCCTCATGGTTGGCCAGCCACTGTAATCTGCTTTCTTGTTATAATCTCTTCTGATTCTAGTATCTCTGTTTTTTTTCTTGTCCTCTTTTGTACCTTTTAGGGTTCATTGCCTTTCCTTAGTTCTTGTGGTTTTTCCTTTCTTTCCTTTTTGTGTTATATGTTTTGTCTGTTTTATTCTCATACCTGTGGCATTGTTTTATTAGGAACAAGGGACGGATGACCTCGTAGATTGGTCCCTTCCCCCCTCTTAAACCAACCAACCAGCCATGACATCAAATAGTCCTTATTATTTTCATTTGACACTAGTTCCATCAATTAGTTGGGCCCATATATATCACATTTCTACCACACTTTCGTAGTGGCAGCAAAATCCACATCATTCGGTAGAAAACTGGTCTATTCTCATATATTATTGCTCAAAACTCCCCATCCATTTGCTGATAAGGAAACATCCTACCACAGCTATTTTGAAATTCCTATTTTGTACACTGCAGTACTAGGTCAAGTTTGCTAAAATATTCGGGGTTGTTAATGTCTCCTCCAAATATTGAAAATGTGGAGAAGTTTCATTCTTTGCGTTACAGAGCTTCTCTCAGATGCAGATAATGAACATTCTCAATGTCGTCCCCCCCAGGGGGCTCGCCACTCTTTGGCTGGTTCGTTCTTGTCTACCACGAGGCCCCAGCCTTTGCAGCATTTTTTCCTTTCCATGCTGCATGTCTATCGTCTTACTATTCTTTTTCCCCTCCCTTGGGGAACATGTCTGGGGTATTCTTGGGAATGTTCTGCATTATGTCGGTGACATGCGAATAGTCTCACCTTTGTTGTTCTTGTTGTTGTTGTTGTTTTTGTTGTTGTTTTCCCCCTTTCTCCTCTCATTCCTCTTTTTTCTTCTTCCTCCCTGTGCAGTCCTGAAGAACAGCACATGCATCTAATGCATAACAGGTGACTGGGTAACACACAATTCCCAGCCCTGAGTCAACAGCTAGGGCTCACACCTATCCTCTGGTATAGGCCAGGCCCAGAGAAGGGTGATTGCCTGAGCTGTATCCTTCCCAAACTGCCAATTGGTCCCTCCATGAGGTGTTTGGGAGGGGTGACCTGAGGTTTGAACAATCACCTAAGACAGGTGCACCCTCTTGTGAAAGGGGCCCCCAGTTGGAAGGAGCATGCAGTCAGAGATGCTGGCAATCATGGGGGATTTCCTCACGATGAGTCAATCATCTTCCCACACCACTAATACAAGGTGTAAACGCAATGAGGCAAATGATTCAAAGACCCTCCCCACTGCACCACGGTTCCTCGTGGTCTCATGTACTGAAGATGGTCAGTCCTTCACCATGATAAATCAGTTTATTATTCAGAAAGGTGTAGATGCAATTGCTGGCCCTGTGAAATCTTGCTCTCGTTTGCGGAATGGCGCTTTCTTTTGGAGACCATTTCTGATTCTCATACGCAACTACTGCTTGCTGCCTCGTTTCTCCACAGTTACCCTGTTTGTGTCGAGGCCCACTGAACTTTGAATTCTTCCCGTGGTGTTATTTACACTAGGCTGCTTTACGGTGTCACTGAGGCCGAAATCTAATCTTACCTCTCTGGTCAGGGTGCCATTGCCATTCATCTTGTAATGAAAAAGGTAGATTCCTCCTTAGTGCCTACCCGCACTCTTGTTCTCACCTTTGATAGAGTGGTGCTTCTGTCCATGCTCAAAGCAGGCTATGAAATTATCACTGTCTGGCCGTACATTCTGAACCTGATGCGCTGTTACCAGTGTCATCGTTTTAACTACTCTAGAATGTCTTGTCGACACCCAGCCAAATTTGCACCTGTGGTAGGGAGGCGCATGAAGGCGATTGTCCACCACCTTCTCCCCGCTGTATCAACTGCAATGACGACCATGCCACCTCCTCTCTGGATTGTCCAGTGTATATTGATGAGCAGGCTGTAGAAGAGATCCGAGTAAAGGAAAAGGTGCCTTATCCAGTTGCTCGCAAGTTATTGGCTAGTTGCAAACCCTGTGTTCTCCCATCTGGTACCTATTGTTCTGTTGTTGATGCCCCTCGCTCCATGAAGTACATGGCCATGCAACCTGCAATTCAGCTCTGAGGTCATGAAATAGCCCAGTGTCAAGGTAGCATCACCATCCCCCTGTCCAGCTGTGCAAAAAGCCATCAAACTCTTGCCTCAAGGGGCGAAGCCACCAGCTACACAACCAGTAGGCAGGAAAGGACAGGAGTAGTACTCCTGTGAAGACTTCCCTGTCCCTCCAGCCAAACAACACCATAGTCTTCATCTAACTGGAAAGGCTTGAAGAAGTCCTCCAAAGGCAGTCTGTCTTCTCCTTTGACACCTTGAAGATTCTCTGATGGTGTCTGCACTTGATACCTTCGCCCGGCCAGCCTCCGTGTCACTGCTGCGCATCAACAACTGTTTTTTGTCGGACTCCACAGACCGACCACACAAGCAAGCCGATGCTTTTGTGGATCCAATGGAGCAGGGTCCTCCTGCTTCTGTGCCCTGTAGTAGCTCCTCTTCCCCAGCTGTCATTCGGCAGCTTCTTGTGTCACAGCATGCCCTTGTACTCTGCCTTCAGGAAACGAAATTGCGCCCTCATGATCGCTTTGAGCTTTCACATGTCTTACAGATTAATTTTGGCCTTCCCCCTGAGGTTGGCATTTCCTCTCATGGGGGCATCATGCTGCTCATATGGGATGACATTCATAGTCAACCCATCTCGCTGACTACCAATCTTCAAGCTATGGTAGTTCACCTTTTCCTTCCCCACCTGACTTTATCCCTCTGTACTATATATGTCTCTCCATCATTTTGCTGTCACCAGGGCAGACTTCCTTCAACTTATTGGGCAGCTGCCTCCCTCCATTTTTGCTACTTGTATTAACTGCGAGTTTTTAAGAGGGGCAGGATGTCAAACCGGCCGAGTGGGAGCAGGAGAGGCACCACAGGATATTTTAATTTCCACTGTTCTGAATATAGTTTGATGGCATCCATTACAAAATATTACATGTTTGAATTCCACAGAGCGAAATACAGTGACGTGCAATAGAAGAATGGTTTGAGAAGAGGCGTGGCACTGCACTTTCGCATACTTGGTATCAAATAATATTTTGTACATTTCCTCGAACACACGTTTTATGTATCAGACTCTACAGAAAGATGTGTGCTACAAAATGAACATATTTGTGAAAAATAGATTTTTTAATTTCTGGCGTCCTACGTCAAAAGCACCAGGGGTTGGGGATGGTGCGCACCACTATCTAGTATTGCCCCCGTTTGGATATATCATAGATCCTGGGCTGATTGCTCTCACGTCACATGAAAACAAAACGGATTTCTGTGGCCCGGAGCTGTGAAGTGGATTAAAATACATTCACATAATTACGGAAAGCTAATATGTGTTATTAGTTTCAAATGTTATTTTATTTCCACCTTTCTGACAGTCAAGCGTTAATCGCCTTGCAGAAAAATGAAATTATTTTTGCTGGTTTGCCGAAGAAATTTGGCTTTTACTAATCTTCTCCACTGAATCGAAGTGTTTAATTCCACACGATTGGCTAGTTTCAATTGTTCGGTGCATTTCAAGTGGACATTTCCATTTTGTGGCACGTATGGCCCATCCCTGCCACAGGTGACAAATTTGGCTGGGTGTCGGCAAGAGATTCTACAGTAGTTAAAACAATGACACTGGTAGCCATGCATCAGGTTCGGAATGTATGGCTGGACAGTGATAATTTCACAGCCTGCTTGAGCATGGAATGACGCACCACTCTATCAAAGGTGAGAACAAGAGTGCGGGTAGGTACTAAGGAGGAATCTACCTTTTTCATTACAAGATGAATGGCAATGGCACCCTGACCAGAGAGGTAAGATTAGATTTCGGCCTCAGTGAGACTGTAAAGCAGCCTAGTGTAAATAAAGAATCAAACATGAGATAAAACATTACTGTACTCAAAGAAAACTTACATACGAATGTGCACAGAAGCCGAATTACGCCTTTTAGTATGGATCACGAAATTCCGATTCTCTTGGAGTATCCTCTGATGTCTTGTTTCTTTTATGACGTAATGTAAGATCTTTTAATGTTTTACTCATATGAGCATACGGGCTTCCTGCAGCATCGTAGCTGTGCAAGTGCGGTGATGCGTGTTACCTGGCTCTCTCTGGCAACTGCTGAAGCGAACCTATTTCTAACAGGTCACAGGAAAATATTGCGAAAGGTTGTTTGAAAAGTGTTACTTTCAAAGTAAAATTCCTTTAATGCAAGCTGAACTATGTGTGAGAATGTCCAATGAATTTCTTAAATCACAGAGCATTTGCCTCTCATTTAAAAAATCAACTCTTTCAGGATGACCATTTAGAAAAATTTTGAGCTCAGAAGATCAGACATTTATGTTGTTGGAGGTGGTGTTGTTGTGGTCTTCAGTCCTGAGACTGGTTTGATGCAGCTCTCCATGCTACTCTATCCTGTGCAAGCTGCTTCATCTCCCAGTACGTACTGCAGCCTACATCCTTCTGAATCTGCTTAGTGTATTCATCTCTTGGTCTCCTTCTACGATTTTCACCCTCCACGCTGCCCTCCAATACTAAATTGGTGATCCCTTGATGCCTCAGAACATGTCCTACCAACCGATCCCTTCTTGTCAAGTTGTGCCACAAACTCCTCTTCTCCCCAATTCTATTCAATACCTCCTCATTAGTTATGTGATCTACCCATCTAATCTTCAGCATTCTTTTGTAGCACCACATTTCGAAAGCTTCTATTCTCTTCTTGTCTAAACTATGTATCATCCATGTTTCACTTCCATACACAACTACACTCCACATAAATACTTTCAGAAACAACTTCCTGACACTTAAACCTATACTCGATGTTAACAAATTTATCTTCTTCAGAAACGGTTTCCTTGCCATTGCCAGCCTACATTTTATATCCTCTCTACTTCGACCATCATCAGTTATTTTGCTCCCCAAATAGCAAAACTCCTTTACTACTTCAAGTGTCTCATTTCCTAATCTAATTCCCTCAGCATCACCCTGCTTAATTCGACTACATTCCATTATCCTCGTTTTGCTTTTGTTGATGTTCATCTTATATCCTCCTTTCAAGACACTATCCATTCCGTTCAACTGCTCTTCAAAATCCTTTGCTGTCTCTGACAGAATTACAATTTCATCAGCAAACCTCAAAGCTTTTATTTCTTCTCCATGGATTTTAATACCTACTCCGAATTTTTCTTTTGTTTCCTTTACTGCTTGCTCAATATACAGATTGAATAACATCGGGGAGAGACTACAACCCTGTCCCACTCCCTTCCCAACCACTGCTTCCCTTTCATGTCCCTCAACTCCCATCTGCTTTCTGTACAAATTGTAAATAGCTTTTCGCTCTCTGTATTTTATCCCTGCCACCTTCAGAATTTGAAAGATAGTATTCCAGTCAATATTGTCAAAAGCTTTCTCTAAGTCTACAAATGCTAGAAACTTAGGTTTACCTTTCTTTAATCTAGCTTCTAAGATAAGTCGTAGGGTCAGTATTGCCTTACGTGTTCCAATAGTTCTACGGAATCCAAACTGATCTTCCCCGAGGTTGGCTTCTACCAGTTTTTCCATTTGTCTGTGAAGAATTCGTGTTATTATTTTGCAGCCATGAGTGTTTAAACTGATAGTTCGGTAATTTTCACGTCTGTCAACACCTGCTTTCTTTGGGATTGGAATTATTATATTCTTCTTGAAGTTTGAGGGTATTTCGCCTGTCTCATACATTTTTCTTCACACACCCTCTTCCATTTCCATAATATTGCCCTCAAGTACCTCACCCTTGTATAGATAGCTATTCAAAGGATTGATAAGTTTTACAGTTCCGAGGAAAAGAATACTGTCATTTGAAAGTGTATTTTCACCCTAGAGAAAGTGTGTTTTTATCCGGGAATAATCAAGGAATTTTTTTTCCTTGTCCATGTATACACACTGGTTATGCTAGATGGCAACGCTTATGAGGAGAATGAAGTGTGAAGAGAGACAAAAAGTGGGAGTTGAGCAGCCATTTAGGATGGATGTTATCTGACTTCAACAGTGCTCTTACAAAAAGATTGCAGGTAACCACAGAAGGAAAGCATGACAATGACACGAAGAGCATTTGGAAGCAGGACGACACACTGCTCTACCATACCGAACAGTTGCTCGGTGGGTAAGTGCACTCAGGTGTGGCAGTGATGCAATGGCCAACATGCACCTATCCGTGTGGCCTCTGTGCATGCGGTCTGTGCTTGTACCAGATTGTCCAACACTTGGAAAACAACAGAAGATGGATGCTGCAGTAATTACAATGCCATGCTAGTGTTGAGAAGGCAGCAATCTACAGGATTTTACACGACATGCTACACACGTGTAAAGAGATTGTCTTGTGTACTAACTGAGGTAGAAAAGTGGACTGTTACAAAACTTGTCATGTGCATCTAGCATATTAGGAGAGAGGAGGAGACAGACAGACAGACACACAGAGAGAGAGAGAGAGAGAGAGAGAGAGAGAGAGAGAGAGAGAGAGAAATGGCGTCATCCAGATTCACCTTGCAGGCAGAAATTTAATTGCATTCCCTCTCCTGTCAAGTTAATGGTCATCATTGTTTCACATTAGAGGAGTGGGTTTGTGCCATTTCATCCCACACAGACAAACTAATGCACTATACTACTGTCAAATCACAACGAGCTATTCGGGAGAAACATGCTGAAGGTCTACATGATACATTAATTTTTCAGGTCAACATGAGAAGCCACAGGGCAACGTGTTTTCAGATGAAGATAGAAAGTACTAGAGCATCCACTATATTCGCCAGACTTATCACCTTGCGATTACAACCTCATACCAAAACTGAAGACGCTTTCGAATACATGAAGACATTACCTTAGTAGTGACACATGACGTAAAATGATTCATTCATGGTGCCGCCACAGGTATTTGGCGTCTTCCAGAATGTTGGCACTGTGTGGTGTATTCATTAGGAGACTATTTTGAGGTACTTTAAGATGTCACAGGTCCTTGTTTCTGCCTTGTGGTACTGTGTACTGTTCAATTGAGAGTAAAGCACATTTGAAATGACAAAATTCGTTTAGTCTTTTTTTATTGTGCTATTCTTCATGGTCACGTTAAATCTGGGGGAGCTTGTAGGCTGTGACGGTGGCTGTCCCCCTTTTTTTTTTTTTTTTTTTTTTTTTTTTTTTTTTTTTTTTTTTTTTTTTTTGAACCATCTTCATTATCTCACACATGTAAATACCATGTGGTCACGCTGTTTTCTGTGTGGCTTACTGTGTCCCACCTCCTTCCGCTTTTTGGCCTGATCATTAGAGAACTCTTCTATTATGCTGAACCAAATAGCTGTTTTATCTCGCAGGTTCACTTCTTGTGCCATGCAAGATAACTTCCTCTCTCTCACTATCCAGAGACGTTAATGATGATTATTCGTTTATTTCGTGAACAGTTGACTTGTGTATCCTAATTACGTTTACCAGCAATCACATCTTATGTTAGGTGCAAATGGTTTACTTAGTGATGAAAAATAAAGTACTCACTGGATTGTCAAAACTGCCGCTTAACAAGTAATGAAGGGTATATTATTTGTACAACTTACTGTTCGTTCCAAAGTTGCTGGTACTGCTTCTCAGCCTGCAATTTAACAAAAATACATAATTGATTTATTGAATTCTCCAAACAAGGTGCTTTGGAGTAATTCTGTCTTCTGATGCAGCTCAAGTCTGCGTTGACTGTTTGCCAAAATTTGTGCTACACTGAAGCCGTTTCTGTCTTCGTGACCTGAGACTTTTTAAAGAATCGGTCACATGCTTGGAACTGTTTTGTTTGTAAGTGTGTAAGTGATAGTTTCAACAGAATATGGCTGCAGTTAGTAATTTTTGAATCCATCCCCAACAATAAAAGAATTAATCACCTTAGAATCATTGCAACACAAGTTCCTTAAATAAGGCTTACTGGAAAAAAAGTCACAATCGTGAGTTTTATGAGAGATAGCTTTGCAAGTGCTGATTGTGTCCTCATTTTGAATAAAGTCTCTTCTAGCAAGAACATGAAGTCAAATTTTAAAATAATTATGCATTACCTAGTCCACTGGGCCTTTAATATGTTCATGGCTGGAGCATTAAAATAAGTCAAACCTATCCACACCTATCAATTAACTTATGACTAAGTCAGGGCAGTCTTTGATGGAGGCATTCTTTATCATCTATTTCTAAGTACATTTTTACGCACTTAGTTGGCATTACTATAGTGCAGAGTCTGACACACAAACAAACACAAACATACACACAAAATTCTAGCTTTCGCAACCGATGGCTGCTTCATCAGGAAAGAGGGAAGGAGAGGGAAAAGGATGTGGATTTTAAGGGAGAGGGTAAGGAGTCATTCCAATCCCGGGAGCCGAAAGACTTACCTTAGGGGGATAAAAGGACAGGTATACACTCGCATACACACACACATACCCATCCGCACGTACACAGACACAAGCAGACATTTGTAAAGGCTCCCGGGATTGGAATGACTCCTTACCCTCTTCCTTAAAACCCACATCCTTTCGTCTTTCCCTCTCCTTCCCTCTTTCTTGATGAAGCAACCGTTTGTTGCGAAAGCTTGAATTTTGTGGGTATGTTTGTGTTTGTTTGTGTGTCTATCGACCTGCCAGCACTTTCATTTGGTAAGTCACATCATCTTTGTTTTTTTACACACACGACAGTAACAATGTAATTATGATGGAACTACTTTTAGTTAATGTATCATTATGTATCTACTAAGTGGCATTTCATTCAAAAGTAGTGTATACAATGTCACATTTACATATATTTTCTATCTGCAGGCTCTTCAAGAACAAAATGCTTTAATGAAAGTTGAACTCGAAACACTCAAAGCAAAAGTGAACACTCATTCATCAAAAGGAAATTCACTATTTGCTGAAGTGGAAGATGGTCGACAGCAGTTGGAAAATCAAATCAAGAAGCAGAAGGTGCAGCTTTTGGCTTTGCAAAAACGCCATTTACAGACATTCTTAACCTTTAGGAAGCTTCTGGTCAGTACTTAGGCAACTTATTGCCATATTTCCTGATCTGTCACAATAGATTGCTCTATCATTGAACTTAACTGTAGTAATTAAGTTAATTAAAGGTACATGTAACAAAATTTTCCTGCTTGTAGAAAGAAAAAGCCAGACTGTGTGAAGACTTGGCCCAAACCAAAGAACAAGTATCAACCAAGGAACTGCAGTTACAACTCACAGCATACAAAGAACGTTTAAAGGTAAGGCTTTTCTCTTTCCATTTTTAACTAAGATAGCATGTAAAAGAAAAATAAGTGCTCAGAGAATTTAAGAAGTGATAAGTATGTTAATGTTTCTAGGATCTAGAAACCGCACAAAGGGCATGGGTAGAAGAAAAAGCTGCTCTACCCATTGTTCTTGGCAATAATTATGAGTCGGTGAAGACATTTGATCGCTTAGTGGAGAAAGAGAGGTAAAGATAGATTTCCGTAATTCTTGATTATTTTTCTTTACCTTTAACACTACTGGAATAATTCAGTGTCTTCCACTTAATAGCTTGCAATTGAGTCCTGTGTTAAATGTCACTGATCTGTCTTATCATTTCAGTATGTTGTTCCGTGTATTATTATTTAAGAGGTTTACTCTAAAAATTCCGAAAGATATGCTCCAAGAAGTCTGGCAGTGTACTGGTTTGTCCTTCGCACATCTTGTAAAACGACCATGATTGTAAAATCAGAGATAGCATAGAAACTCACCAACAATCATTCGTTGCATGTACCATTTGTGATTGATTGAAATGGAAAATAGGGGAAATTATGGTGCTACTGGAAACACCCTCTGCTACATATAGTAAGGTGGTTTATGGGGTATGGATGAAGTGTAAACTGACAGCATTAGAGTGGATACCGTTTGTAATTTGTAGCATAGCCTATACAGTACAGAGAAAGTGGCACTAACTGGTAAGTGGACCAATCTTTGTAAAACAGAATTGGCAGATTTGCTGGCCCTAGTCCCAGCCCTACTATAGGGTGAGCAGTATCAATAATTCTAATCACTATGTATCTCCTCTGTAGACTTCCATACAGGGTGAAAATGAACCCCACCAACAAAATTTTGGAGTTTATACATCGATATTTTCTGAGTATTTTGGCATAAACAACCTGTGATTTCCAGTGGTTCATTATGGAGTACGTAATCGTATTTTGATTTCTTACCCTGCATTACCTTTGTATCTTTATTGCACTAAAACTTCATGGACAACAATGCAAGTGTTGACAGTGTGTGATGTGTGTGCCTTGTTTGGGAACATACTTCTTCAGTTAACTCACAGAACTTATTGTTCACAATAGTAATGATCACTTTGCTCTTTGCCCTCAGGTTTTCATTTAGTACTGCTCTGTTCTATCTCTGTTTCGGTTTTGTAGCAGTGTTAGTTGTACTTAGGGATCCAGAAAAATGTACACACCCTTTGACAGTCAATATTAATGGAACAAAGTGGCATACAGTTTAAATTTTTGCACTAGGGAAGGGCTCCGTTTTATGCGTTTAAAATGTCCTCCATTAGGGGCCAAATGATGTCAATTCTGCTGAACTGTTGGTTGAAGTACGGCTGTCAGTGTTGTCGGTGTGATAGCCACACAGGACACCTTGATGGTTTCTCGTCGCTCATTCAGTGTAGCTGGCTTCTGTTGATAAACTTCATTTTTCAAGGTCCCCTTTAAGTGGAAGTCGAGAGGTGTCATGTCTGAAGATGGTGGTGGGTACTCAACAACTCCTCTTAGACCTATCCATCATCCAGGTAGATTTTCATGCAAGTAGGCTTTGACATCTCTTTGATAGTGACATGGAGTGCCATCTTGTTGTAGGTAAAAGCTTTCATTTCCAAACACTTCTCGGATAGCAGGTAAAATCAATGTTTGCAGTATATGAAGATGCACCTAGCCAATTACGGTACCTTCAAAGAAGAATGGGCCAATCAGACTGCACGATGACAGACCACACCACATCACCTGGTAGATTGACATATTTGTCAAAGTGAACATGAGGATTTTCAAGAATCCTTTGAATTGTGCGTCATCAGGCCAGATAACCTTCCTCACAAAGCATGCCTTGAAACCACTTGCATCCTTCAACCCGAGTCACCCGAACAGTATCGTCGACTTCAAATTTATCCCGAATATGATAAATTGCTGTACTGTTGATGGCTGAGTTCCGTATGCATTACACCATTGCCGTTGTACCTCCAGCGTGTTTTTGTACTTACAGTATCACTGCCACAAGGCCTTGCATTGCTCAGATGACAATCTTACTTCATTCACTGCTGCACTGTCATCTGCTGGAAAACGTGAGCCAAGATATGTAGAGTAAACAATGGACTACGTTACCATGCAAAATTTTCTGGACACCTCTGTACATTAGCAGTGATATACAGCAGAATGGACTGGGTTACTGATGGTGTGTTTGGCAATGTGCACCTTGCAGATGGGTGCACTTAATCTAATAGAAGAGCAGCACAAAGACATTATGCTAAGCTTTTCCCACTGAGACAACTGAGTCACAGTGAATTTGTTTCATCTAAGCATTGTTGTGTTACTCTGCTTGTTGTGATATACATTTGTTATATTACGAGCTGTTTTACAGTTGTGAAGATATTTTCACAGAAACTCAGATAACTAGGGTAACAAACCAAATAAATAATAATTTACACCATTAATCAGCAGTGAGCCACTGGAGACTAAGGATGCCTTATACCGAAATACTCGGAAAATATTCTAGAAAACTTCTGAAATTTTGTTGGTGGAGTTAAGGTTCCCTGAACATTTTTATACCATGACTATAATCTGTAAAGAAAAAGAAAATTGGTGCTTCACACCTCCTGTACTGGCTCCTCTTCTAGAAAACAGTAATACTGCCTTTCTTTAATATTGTAGAGCTCAAGTGTCACTGATCCAACCGTTTTACATACCATGGAGAAAATTATGACATTGAGAGAGACCATATGCATACAAATCTTCAGTACTGCCAGTAGACGCACATCAAAGTACATAAATTATCCTAATTTTTGGAAGTATTAGTGCCTTCATTATGTAGGTTAGGGTGATACACTGGGGGAAGTTAACCCTTTGGTGGCTACCAGGGCTGAGCATCCTGCCTGCCAGGCTGGTTAAAGGGGTTGAACGTATTTTGTGCCTTGCCAGCAGGTGGCCGACACAGCCTTATGACTGCTGCAGTTTACGGCCACTATAGGCTAATCATGTATTCCACAGCACTTGGAACCTCTCGTCAATAGTACTGCTTATGGAATCAGTATCGCTCTTTGTTGCCTGTCATAGCAATTTCTAATGAAGATGAAAGAGAACTTCAGAACTAATCTAAGCTTTTTATTGTAAATTTATCTTGGCTGGAGAGTTATTTCAGAAAAATAAGAACTTTCTGAATTTGTTATTTAAAAATTCTGTAACTTGAGATACCCACTACCAATATATTTGCCTATAACGTATTAAAATGTCAAACATAGGCAAAACACATTGCAAGTTTTAAAGTGAATATTTCCTACCAGAGAGGCCCAAAACTCTGTTTTCAGTTCAGCGCAGCAGGGAGTGTTGCTGAGGAACTGCACATATTTTGCTGCACTGTTTTCCTTTTGCAACATCTGATACACCATTTCTGTAGGATAATTCATACCTCTTCAGATTATACAGGGTGGTCCATTGATCGTGACCGGGCCAAATATCTCACGAAATAAGTAACAAACGAAAAACTACAAAGAACGAAACTTGTCTAGCTTGAAGGGGGAAACCAGATGGCGCTATGGTTGGCCCGCTAGATGGCACTGCCATAGGTCAAACGGATATCAACTGCGTTTCTTTAAATAGGAAGTTCCATTTTTTATTACATATTTGTGTAGTACGTAAAGAAATATGAATGTTTTGGTTGGACCACTTTCTTCGCTTTGTGATAGATGGCGCTGTAATAGTCACAAACATATAGTCACAATTTTAGATGAACAGTTGTTAACAGGTAGGTTTTTTAAATTAAAATAATGAACGTAGGTACATTTGATCATTTTATTTCGGTTGTTCCAATGTGATACATGTACCTTTGTGAACTTATCATTTCTGAGAACGCATGATGTTACAGCGTGATTACCTTTAAATACCACATTAATGCAATAAATGCTCAAAATGATGTCCGTCAACCTCAATGCATTTGGCAATACGTGTAACGACATTCCTCTCAACAGCGAGTAGTTTGCGTTCCGTAATGTTCGTACATGCATTGACAGTGCGCTGACGCATGTTGTCAGGCGTTGTCGGTGGATCACAATAGCAAATAGCGTTCTGATTTCCCCATAGAAGAAATCGGGGGACGTCAGGTCCAGAGAACGTGCGTTCCACGGTATGGTGCTTCGATGACCAATCCACCTGTCATGAAATATGCTATTCAATACCGCTTCAACTGCACGCGAGCTATGTGCCGGACATCCATCATGTTGGAAGTACATCGCTATTCTGTCATGCAGTAAAACATCTTGTAGTAACATTGGTAGAACATTCCTTACGAAATCAGCATACATTGCACCATTTAGATTGCCATTGATAAAATGGGGGCCAATTATGCTTCCTCCCGTGATGCCGCACCATATCTTAACCCGCCAAGGTCGCTGATGTTTCACTTGTCACAGCCATCGTGGATTTTCCGTTGCCCAATAGTGCATAATATGCCGGTTTACGTTACTGCTGTTGGTGAATGACGCTTCGTCGCTAAATAGAACACGTGCAAAAAATCTGTCATCGTTTCATAATTTCTCTTGTGCCCAGTGGCAGAACTGTACACGACGTTCAAAGTCGTTGCCATGCAAGACCTGATGCATAGAAATATGGTACGGGTGCAATCGATATTGATATAGCATTCTCAACACCGACGTTTTTGGGATTCCCGATTCTCGCACAATTTGTCTGCTAGTAATGTGCGGATTAGCTGCGACAGCAGCTAAAACACTCACTTTGGCATCATCATTTGTTGCAGGTTGTGGTTGACGTTTCACATGTGGCTGAACACTTCCTGTTTCCTTAAATAACGTAACTATCCAGCGAATGGTCCAGACACTTGGATGATGTCTTCCAGGATACCCAGCAGTATACATAGCACATGCCCTTTGGGCATTTTGATCACAATAACCGTACATCAACACGATATCCACCTTTTGCGCAATTGGTAAATGGTCCATTTTATCACGGGTAATGTATCACAAAGCAAATATCGTCCACACTGACAGAATGTTATGTGATACCACGTACTTCTACGTTTGTGACTATTACAGTGCCATCTATCACAAAGCGAAGAAAGTGGTCCAACTAAAACATTCATATTTCTTTACGTACTACACGAATATGTAATAAAAATGGGGGTTCTTATTTTTAAAAAATGCAGTTGATATCCGTTTGACCTATGGCAGCACCATCTAGCGGGCCAACCATAGCGCCATCTGGTTTCCCCCTTCAAGCTAGACAAGTTTCGTTCTTTGTAGTTTTTTCGTTTGATGCTTATTTCGCGAGATATTGGGCCCGGTCACTATCAATGAACTACCCTGTATACTTAAAAGTTGTGTGAGAGAAGTAATGACAGATTTTTTTTACATACCATTTTTTTGTTTCAGACAACAATATTGTCCACTTCAAAGTAGTTCCCTTCAGCAGCTATTCAATGGCAGAGTCATTGTTCCCATTCTTGTTAGCATTGCTGAAAGGCTTCATCTGTCTGTAATGTTCTTTTGAATATTTTCCCCGAGTCCCAAACTGATGTGCTTTTAAGACATTTTTCAAAGAAAGTC
Organism: Schistocerca americana; assembly: GCF_021461395.2. NCBI lineage: Eukaryota > Metazoa > Arthropoda > Insecta > Orthoptera > Acrididae > Schistocerca > Schistocerca americana. Next base: position 435,641,241 of record NC_060124.1, on the reverse strand, counting down.
ACAAGGGCTCAGATCAGGTGAATAGTGGTTCTGTGTAACAGGAATGCCTTTTGATGTAAAAAATTCGTTATGCATAATAGCCCTACTGCCCCCCCCCCCCCCCCCCCAAAAAAAAAAAAAAAAAGTTTTAATCTTTGGTTTGCTTGTTTGAGCTTTTTTCAGTGGAGGAGATGTCTCAGTGTGCCACTCCTCACTTTGCTGCTTTGTCTCAGAATCATACCCAAACAGTGAGGATTAATCACCTCTGATCACATGACTGAACTGTTGGCAATCCTCTCAAAAAGATCAACACACACATTTCTTCAGGATTTTTGGTATCATTTGGGCACAAACCTTTCACATGTGCAAATCTTAGTTCAAAATTCGATGTGTGGTGAAAGTGTTTAACAAGTCACCTGTCATCCTTATTGTTAGGTCTGATTCACAAGAGCATGCACCTTTTTGTTTCTTTTTGACATGGAAGATGTGCCTGAATGAGGTTCATCTTGAATAATATGTTCTTGGCATTCGAAAAGTTCTTCTGTTCCTTTTCAAAACATACAACAAAAACACAGCTTCACTGATGGTGCTTTCAGAAATCATGAGATGACTGTATGGAACTGAAACTTGGACCAAGCATCTGGAAGTGATGAATACACCAATCTACACAAGTAGGAAAACTCAGTGTTGCCACATCGCTCACAGAGTTGTCAGTCTTCATTTTTCTCACACACCTTGTATGTATCGTGTGTCCTTCATAGATTAATAAATCAAATTTCATTTCGTTGGCCGTGTGCACTAATTCCTGTTCCGTACTGCCACGAGTGTTGATAAGAAACTGGTGATGGAACGAAAGTATCATACAGAGAATGTGTCAATAAGCAAAAGTTTCAGTGCTGTTTAAAAAGAGAGGGATTAACTTAATGGACAGAGCATATAATGCTTTAGGATCGTTTATTAAGAGAAGAACGAGTAAGTTTCTGTAGAGGATGATCAAAATCAGTTGCAATATTTGTAATGAAACAGATCATTGAAAAACATTCAGAATTCAGTCGAGAAACACTCTTAGCATTTGTCGATCAGGATGAAGCTTTTTATAAAGTTAATAAAGAAAAACTTGGAAGCGAAATGGAGAAGAGGATACCCACTAACATTCCCTCCCGGACAAGCTATAACCATAAAGTTGAGCATAAATGGTATTAAGTGCATTTTTGGTGTAATTTGAAACCACTGTATAACCGGAGAAGGGATTAATTACAAATACTAAGTGAATGTACTTATCTTATCTGGGGGCCTTATAAGTACTTCACAGGTCATCTCAGTCTTGTTGTCTACAGCATCAGATTTGTTATTGCATGGATAGAAACACTTTCCACCATTTTAATTCATGTCATTTATTTTCTTCCAAGACATTGCTTACAAAGTCATTGCGAAATTACACAACAGAAAGACAATTTATTGAGCTGATCTTAACAAGAGTGGTTGATGCCAATTTTTGAATACATCAGAAACATGCAACTGACTAATCGTCGCATGACCTAACCTCTGTTTATAGCATAGTTCATGGCAGAACATTCTAGAAAAATACACATTTTAAGTACAATAATTTTCTACGACAAATTTCAACAAAAATGTGCATTCTTGGAAACTGTTGTTTTACCGTTACAAAATGATAATATTTGTTATTTCAGATTAATTTAAAATTTGTATTAGAAGTTTCTCAGATTCGAAAGCTTCTTTTGAAAACAGGATTTGTGAGAGATATGTTTGTGGACTGATACAGGTTATTCTTTCATTAGTAGATAACAAAATGTTCCCATTAAGGTATACGATAATTAATCTAATTGTCTTTTGTCTATGTAGAAGTCTTCTGTAATCTGCCTTTTGTAACAGTCGTAATTTTATGGTTTTTTCTTTAAATAAATTTTTTTCAGCGAGACTAATTATTAGATGGATGCGTGTAAGCTCATAGCGTTTTGTTGGTATTGTGGTTGTTCTGGGTTCATTTATTAATTTTCATTTTTATATGTAGTTCATTGTTGATATCTGAGTTTATATTTTGTCATTTGGGGATAGTAAGTGGAATTGTAACACTAGAAAATCATTTGTCAAGTGGACAGATCAGAACATTTCAGACGTATTCTTCTGTTTGAGTTCAATAGAAGCAGAGGCAGTCAGAAACATTTGTTCTGTGTATGGGGTAATGCCATTGGACAGCATGGCAAGAAAATGGTTTTCTCATTTTAAGAGGGGTTAGAGGTTTTATGTAGATCATTTAACCACATTAATCCATGATGATCTATTTCGGTGTACTCGAAAAGTGGCAGATGTGATGAACTGGGATCATTCCACCATCATGTGACATTTGCATGCAAAAAGGAAGATTAAAAAAGTCACGTGTATGGGTACCACAGGCTCAAAGTCAAAATTGCAAAAATCAGCTGTGGCCATGTGTACATCTCTGCTTGCTGATCATCAGTTGGCTCATGAACACCACCAACAGTTCCTATCCTGTATTGTTAGTAGTGACAAGAAATGTCGTTATGTTAACATAAGGAAAAGAAAGGAATGGTTGACCCCAAACAAAGCAGCAACTACCTGTAAAAAGACCTTTGTCCATCCAGAAAACATAATGTTATGCATCTGGTGAAAAAGCTGCAGTGTGATGTGCTATGAATTGCTGACCTGAGGTGTACCCATCACCACTGACATTTATTGTCAATAACTGAAATGTCTTGCAGATGCAATCCAAGAACGACGACCAGAAAGACTAGCATGTAGTGATGCTACTCCATAATAATGCTCGCTCACATCCTTCTTGGCTGACAAAAAACATTATTCAGGAGTTGCATTGGTAAGTCGTTCCGCACCCACCTGCTCACCTAATCTTGTGCCCTCAGATTTTGACTTTTCCCGCCCTCTATCGAGCAATCTTCAAAGAACTTCATTTCAGGAATGAAAATGCGCTCCGAACATGGCTCGAAGAGTTCTTTACCTAAAAACCATGTGATTTCTACAGTCACAGAATCAAAAAGTTATCCCAGCATTGGCAAACTGTTACAAATAGTGAAGGAGAATATATTATTGATGACAAAACTCTTTGTTGTCTATTGTGTTCATTACTCACGGAAAACTGCTATCAATTTAAGCCCCAACCCAATACATACATTCTTTCAAACAAGTAACGGATGGGTCATTCCATGTCAGTTCAACCAGGGGCTCCAGCTCATAGTCTCACATTTGACTGAAATTCAGTACACTAAAGGTCGGGACACACACGTCAGGGCCGAGCGTCGGACGAGTGACGGCCATGCTCCGGTCCGTTCCTGTAGGGGCCACACATGACCGGGGCATGTCCGCGTCTTTGTTGTTCCTTGTAGTGACTCGGACGCGGTGACCTGTGTTTCTGTTTGTGAAAGCTGTAAAACATGATCACTAATTTTCGTAATGGTGAATTAGGACTTATAGCACTTGCTTTAGACGAAGAGGAAAAAGAACGAAAGCAATCAGCAAGAAGAAAATTGTGGATCCACAGTGCCTGGAAAACAAGACCTGTACAGGGAGAGTTTCGAACATTGTTTTATCATCTCATAGATGATGAGACTAAGTTTTATGAATATTTTAGGATGACGCAGTACACCTTCTGTGAACTTTTAAAGAAACTGGAACCAAGACTGAGAAAATACACTTTCTGGAGAGTATCAGTTTCAACCAAAGATCGACTGGCTGTTTTTTTTAAGGTAGGTTAAAGAAAAGTACTCAGAACACAAATAAACATGAAGTTTTAAGGACAGCATTTTTATTTTTCTACTACAGTAATTGAAAGATAAATACATAAGTAAGTAAATAATACAGTTAAATTTCTACTACCCTAAGAAAAACAAATGAGGGCTATTCAGTGAATTAGTTTCGCATATGGTGTTGAAACAGATTTTGCTGAGGAATTGGAGGATGATGGAGTGAATTGATGAACTGATAAGTCATTCATGAGTGGTTTCAGTTCAAAGTCTTGTACCATTGAAAAAGTCCTCTTTTAGCTTGATGGAAAAACTCTGTCTTTGTACTCGATATTCCTGTAGTTTTCACTTCCCTGATCGTAAAGAACAGGAAACTTATGAACTTCTTCTTTTAGTCGTTCCACATCCATGTTTTGTACACAGAACAGTCTTGTGCAGTTGCACAGCTCACAAGACAATTCTAGCATCAGGCCGTGTCCGTCACGTGAAAAATTAAACACGGCGAATCCCGCCTGGCCCGGCCCCGGCCCGTTGACGTTCCCCATGCACGGCCCGGTCAAGTGGGGCCTGCTACATTTGTTTTAATGATGTATTTTGTTGTTCGGGTGACTGCCGATACTCGGATGTGTCTCGGCACGGAGACGGTCTGGGCATGTATGCCCCGACCTTAATTCTACCACGTGTGGAACACTCGTGTACGAAGTATTAGTTTTCCCTGCCAATTAGTTCCAGAATTATGACGTGTGAAAGAAGGTGGCATGACCTGGAAATTGCAACCCGCATCTGGCAATCTATCTTCAGACCCAACTTCAGGTATTCATAACTTTGGAACTATTCCACACAGTCCAGTGATATTTTTACAACCCAGTAACATCCATTTAGAGAACACACTCCATGGATCAAAACACCAACAACATATTTCTGAGGGAAAATAAAAAATTCCAATATGTGATTAAAAAAATGTAATATGTTAAAAGGTATATATTGTAGGTGCTCTCTATGCCAAATATAATTCCCTCAAAAGGGTATAAATTTTTTTTTCGGTAAGCTTAATGTGGCCTAAACACACACAGAACTCATCATGCCCATATCAGTCACACAAACAAAGTTACATGCACACGAAAATACAAAAATTTGAAAAATTACCTGAAAAACATGGATTTTCTAAGTGTGGTAGCACAAAAGGGACAAGTGGTATACAAGCCAAATTTCACACAATGCATTAGTAGACCATAATGATATATATATCAAAATTTCAGCATGTTATTGCAAGACATTTGTGTACAATGGAAGTTGACAGATGTATTTGGTGATGTGGCCATTGTTCCACAACACAATTTTGTAAAAACATATTGTAAACTGTTCTGCTTCTTCTTATCCTCTCCCACAACTGTTTAATCACTAAGCAACAACATTTAGATAGATTAACACAACTTATCATACTGCACCAAACCAGTCGATTGCGCTTAGAACAGAAGTTCTCCCACACTATAGCTACTGTACTCTGTACATTGAGTGACAAATTGTACCGTCTTCCTGACACTGTGGTAGGAACTGGAACTGTCATAAGAATATGTTCAAAAGGAATCAAACACCTGTCTGCCAAACGTGGCCAATGAAATGATCGTGCTGGTCCTGCTGGTGCCATGAAGTTCACAAATACATCACCTTCTGCTTCACAGCACTCTGCAACACATCCTAAGTACCATTTGTCATCATAAACAGCAATAACATAGCAACATGGTTGTATGTTGCTGCTTTTGCTTCTGAATCCTGAGTCAGACACACTGTGAAGACACATGTTGTGCATGAACTTATAGTTATAACCGGACAGTCTGCTCATCTGCACATTGTCAGAGTCCTCTGGAGAGAAGTGATGATGGCTCCTTGTGCCTGCAACAGTTTTAACGTGTTCTAGTCTGCTTTCTAGCAACTCTTCGACTGATTTCACCTCATCTTTCGAAACATAGAATGATTGTATGCCAGAGATATTTTTCTGTACCCAGGTAAATAATTGAAGTGGTGTTAGAATGTGACCTTCTGTAGGGTGCTGCAGACTAGCTCGTGATGGCATGTGCTTAATGGTAGCACCAATACCATCACATACATTTTTACCATGACTTGTTGCGAAAAAATTCCATTCTGCGTGAATCTGAAAATCATGGTAACACATGAGTAAATTTTTCTGATTTTTACAGTTTTTGTTCTGACTAGCTGCCCCATCACTGAAGTATTTCGCAAAATGTATGTGAGGCAGCTTGTTTGTCACATATGCCATGACAGTGCGAATGTGGACATGAACTGCAATGGCATAATGAATTAAACAGTCCCTAAAAATGCACATGACGGGCACATCACCTGATTCACCTCTATAGTAAATCACAAATGGCTGGAGAGTTGCTTGACTGTTGTCCCAATGATATCCTTTGATGGCATCTTTAACTACAAATGCATAATTTTTAGAAAAGTCTGGTATTACTATAATTTCATCTTGTTTCAAATTATCCTTATAGAACTGGAGGTAAGCTGATTGTGGTGTTGCTGTGAAGCTGTGTGTGATCAGTTTGTCCGTTTTTTGACAACACATTTCAACAAAATCTTCCACTGTACTTTGCTTCATTTCAAGACTTGTGCGATCCATGTGTGTCCATTGTTTATAAGAAACAAGCTCATTGTCATCCATAAGGAGTTCACCATACAGTTTATTCATGTGTTCTGCAAGATTTGCCTTACCAGGACACTTTTCACACCTGTGTATCATGCCCTGGTAGGAACTGATGTCACACACTAGCAGCTTCATTGCACCTTTGTAATCCAGACCAGAATCATTTATAGCAGCAAACATCAGCTAAGCATTTTGATGGGTCTCACATACTCAAACATTGCGTGTGCCCCTTGCACTTACAGGCAAAACCCATTTTGGCCGAAGACTGAAAAAAGATGATAAACCTACTTTGGTATTGGGATACTTTTCCTTGAATTCTACATATAGTTCTGATATGTTGTATAGCAAGAGTCTTTTTTGCATCTGTACACGTACATTTCCCATTTTCACCGTTACATAGTTTTTTTTTTTCCAGGCATTATTCAGCTGTAATCATTGTTTCCATAAAACTCCGTCACTAGCACCTTTATTTCTGAACTCAATTGCCTACCCTGAGCCTGCTGAAGTTGTGGAAGCACTCCTTGGGTTGCTTTTATTTTCCTAGCTTGCTTTACCATATATGTAGAAACATTGAATTCCTTTGCAGTGTAGTCAGTAGACCGGCTGGAAGGTGCAAGGGTAAGAATAGTTACTTTTTTCTGGCGTGTGGATATGGCACATTTTTCTTTCAAATCGTGCCCAATTTTGTCCAAATCAGAGCATTTCTGACATGATTTCCGTTCCTTTGGAGCAGGTAGTTCTTCCTCTTCCACCGTTAGTGTGTCAGCTATTTTGTGTTCTAATTCCATTTGAGCTTCTTGTAGTTTTCTTCTACCATAGCTGGACCTGTCTCTTTCCCCAACTTTGTGTGTCTTCATGGGAGACAAACCAAGAGCAGTCACTGAAGTATTTAATTGCTCATCTGCTGTGGTTGTAGGTGGCTGATACTCTTCGTCACTGTCATGTAAATTATCAGAATATTCTTCATTTTTTAGCAGTGTAACACACCTGGAACATAACTTTTGTCCTGGTTTCATGTTAAGTCCCATGCACTGATTCACTTTCAATACTGATTTTATATCAATTTCTCTGACGGTACTCTTCACTGTCTTCTTATGAATCAGAAATGGATCGAAACAACTTCTTTGTAGGAAAGAGTACTTGTCCAGAAACACTTTCATATGATGATAACAAACACTAAAGTTTCCTGGAACTGTACTTCTTGTGCCCACAGGGTGTATCCAGAATGTCCATAGCAACATATCTTTGTCAGATTCATCCAGATCATACAGTACAAAGCGAATGCCACATTTTGTTCCATATGTTGTTTTATGACATTCAGATGCTTGTGCTCTACCAATACTGCAACATGTTTGAACAAAAGCACCACTAGTACACTCTTCTGCCTCCATACTGACTTTCCACAACAGTACTGACCAGTCTGAAGTAGAATCTTAAAAAAATGAGTAACCTGTAATTGTTGCTTGTTTCCTTTGTTGTTCCTGCCTAACAATGCCTCATTCTGTCCCTGAAAACTACAGTTGTTTAACTTTCCATTGCCTAACGGTTCCCAACAATTGCTGCAGCTTTATCTGAAACAAGCTGTTTGCATCATCACTATTACTTGCTAAATTGTGTTAAAAGAAACGTAACCAAATACATCTCTGTCAACTTCCATTGTACACAAACGCCTTGCAATAACAAGTTGAAATTTTGCCACATATTATATTATGGTCTACTTATGCAGTGTTTGAAGTTTGGCTTGGATATCACTTGTCCCTTTTGTGCTACCACACGTAGAAAATCCATGTTTTTCAGGTAATTTTTCAAATCTTTGTATTTTTGTGTGCATGTAACTTTGTTTATGTGACTGATATGGGCAAAATGAGTTCTGTGTGTGTTTAGGCTACATTAAGCTAACCACAAAAAAATTTATACCCTTTTTGAGTGAATTATATTTGGCATAGAGGGCACCTACAATATGTACCTTTTAACATATTACATTTTATTTAATCGCATTTTGGAATTTTTTATTTTCCCTCAGAAATATGTTGTTGGTGTTTTGATTCAGGACTATGCGGAATAGTTCCAGAGTTATTAAGACCTGAAGTTGGATCTGAAGATAGATTGCCAGATGCAGGTTGCAATTTCTGGATCACGCCACCTTCTTTCACAAGTCATAATTCTGGAACTAATTGGCAGGGGAACTTAGAATTTTGTACATGAGTGTTCCACACTTGGTAGCATTGGTGTGCTAAATTTCAGCCAATTCTGAGACTATCAGCTGGAACATTTTCTCAAATTGGTTGAATTGACATGGAATGACCCGGATATCTAAATCCTGAATAATAAATTTCAAATAAAGTACTTAAAATTTCAGAAATTTTTGTCATTCTTTAAGAACTTAATACTTCCATTTTTCAAAATTTTCCCGAGGAGCGAGCCAATTGGGGAAGGGCACCTTACATGGTGCATAGTGTCCATCATGCGCTGAGACCTCTCGCATCCTTCATCAACGTGGATCTGCACTTCCGCTCATTCTCCCGCTGTTGGGCGAAGTCACCCTCCTAGGTATGTTTTCCTCCATCTTCTGTGCAGTATTGCTTTCTGCGCTGTCAACGCTAATGAACTTCTTAGCTCATTTGCGCCTGATATTCAGCGTGGTAGCCAGTCTGTTGTGGTGGGGCTGCCATGTACCCAGTTGGTTGTAGCCCCCTGACCACACAGGGATCGCTCTGCTGATGCCTGCGCTGTTAACTCCCCATGTATGCCAAGGAGTATATGCTCGTCACCCTGGAGCATCAGGACTTCCGGCAATGGCCATCCTGCTAGGTGGCATTTACTGTGTGGGTGGGTGGCGCTCATGGAGAGGGCCCCTGGTCGGAGTGGGTGGCATCAGGATGGATGATATACCATGAAGTGTAGTATGTCATCTCTTGCTGGTAGTCAAACACCAGCAGTCTCTAAGCGGTCAAGGTCTAACTTCAGTGCTAAGAGATACGACCCCAAATCGACCCCCCCCCCCCCCCCCCCCCCGCCTCCACTGGCCACACCATGGGAGGAACACCGGGCCGAGGATGGCAGAATAGCTTATTCACCCTGGTACCTCATCTGTACGAGAGTTAATGGGGAATCTTCTTGTCAATGAAATCTCAGTTATTTGTGTAGCATTTAGAGGACAAGTTTGGGAAGGTGGAGTGCTTGTCCAAAATGTGGTCAGTGTTGGTCTTGATCAAAACAGCATCTTCTGCCCAGTCATGGGCACTACTCACCTGTGACAAGCTGTTTCCATCACACCCCATAAGAGTGTAAATATGGTCCGGAGTATCATATTTCATAGGGACCTTCTTTTGCAGTCTGACAATGAGCTATGCGCCAATTTACAATTTAGAGTGGCGAAGTATCCGTTTCATCCAGCGCGTCCGATGTATACTCAAGTTGCCACCAGTGCCTTCATCTTGGCCTACGAGGGTGACAAGTTACCCGAGAAGGTCAAGGTGATGGTCTACCACAGTGATGTAAAGCCATATATCCCTACCCCAATGCAGTACTGGAAGTTCAGCCATATGTTTTCCCACTGTACTTCCAGTGTCACCTGTCAGGATTCTGGACGTCCTTCACATCCCAGTACCACATGTACTCTGCCTCCCATCTGTGTCAACTGTGGAGAAAGCCATTCGCCTTGCTTGCCAGATTGCAGGATTCTCCAGAAACAAAGAAAAATAATGGAACACAAGACCCTGGACCAACTGACTTACACCGAGGCTAAGAGAAAATATGGAGAGGTTACATCCTGTCTAAATGATGACAACCTTCCACCGTTGACTCTTAGAGCTCTTAAGGGCGGTCAGACTCCACCTGCCCCCTTGATGGTGGGGACACTTCCCTCCCTGTGCTCCTACATAACCTACTTCAGGAGCAACACTGTCCCAACCATCAGGGATGTCAGTCCCCACCTCTCAGTCAGAGGAGTATAAGTCTTCTTCGACTCTTCTCATGACGAAGGGGTCCCTTGGGTCACTCCCTTCTCAAGTTCCTACCAGTGGCAAAGCTGACACCCGCCAGTGGCCGAAGCAACCACAGGTAGCTGGTTGTAGGGCTTCACGGTCCTCCTCAATCCCTGAGACTGAATCAGTGAAGCCCTGCCAGCTGGACAAACCTAAGGAGCAGCGAGAGAAACCTAAAAAAGAAAAAGACCCCCAAGAACCAAGGCAATGCAGTGGCACCAGCAGGTGACCGAGGCGTAGACTGCCTCATTGAGTGTTTTCATGCCTTCCCAGTCTCACGATCATGTAATCTTCCAGTAGAATTGCGGCATTTTTTTTTCACCACCTGGCTAAGCTACGGTAACTGTTAAGCTTTGCACCTGCTTTCTGCATTGCCTGGTTCCTGGCAATGCAGACCCCTGCCCTCTGTGGCTATAAGGGATATTATAGGAACCGTCGTGGCTATAATAGAGTGTCAGGTGGAATTTGCATCAATGTCCTGAACTCAGTATGTGGTGAACCCGTGACCCTTCAAACCCCTCTTGAAGCTGTGGCTGTCAGGATAAGGACAACACAGGAAATAACTGTCTGCAATGTATATCTTCCTCCAGATGGTGCAGTACCCCTGAATGTAGTAGCTGGACTCATTGATCAACTCCCTAAACCTTTCCTACTTTTGGTAGATGTTAATGCCCATGACCCCTTGTGAGGTGAGGCCATGCTTACTGACCGATGTAGGGAGGTCAAAAATTTACTGTCACGACTCGACCTCTGCCTCTTAAATACAGGTGCCCCTACACATTTCACATATTTGGCCATTGATCTCTCGGTTTGCAGTCCTGGTCTTCTCCCATTTATCCATTGGAAAGCACATGACGACCTGTGTGGTAGTGACCACTTCCCATCTTCCTGTCACTCCCCTGGCGACATCCCCACGGACGCCTACCCAGATGGATTTTAAACAAGGCAGACTGGGAAGCCTTCACCTCTGCTGTCACTGCTGAATCTCCCCCACATGGTGTCATAGATGTTGTTGTTGAGAAGGTGACTACAACGATAATTTCTGCAGCAGAAAATGTGATCCCTCATTCCTTAGAGTGCCCCCGGCAAAAGACAGGACCTTGGTGGTCGCCAGAAGTCGCTGAGGCAATTAAAGGGTGTTGGCGGGCTCTACAGCGAGAAGTGGCACACTTCCCCAGAGCACCTAATAGCCTTTAAGCTACTCCCTGCCCGTCATTCACCAGCTTATAAAAAGACAGAAACAGGAGTGTCGGGAGAGGTACATGTCGAACATTGGGTGCCATTCATCGCCTTCCCAAGTCTGGACGAAGATGAGATGTCTTTTTGGGTACCAGACCCCCAACAGGTGTCCCTGGCATTAACATCAGTGGTGTCTTATCTACCGATGCAAATGCGATTGCCGAGCACTTTGCTCAAGCCTCTGCATTGGAGAACAAGCCCCAGCCTTTTGCACCCTCAAACAGCAGATAGAAAGGAAAGTCCTCTCATTCACTACAGGCCACAGTGAATCTTATAACACCCCATTTACAGAATGGGAGCTCCTCAGTGCCTTTGCACATTGCCCCGACACAGTTCCTGGGCCGGATTGGATTCAGTCAGATGTTTAAACATCTCTCATCTGACTATAAATGACATTTCCTAGTCATATTTAGCCGGATCTGGTGCAATGGCATCTTTTCATCGCAATGGCGGGAGAGCATCCTCATTCCAATGCTCAAACCCACTTGATGTGTATAGCTACCGGCCTATCAGCTTCACCAACATTCTTTGTAAGCTGCTGGAACGTATCATGTGTCAGCAGTTGGGTTGGGTCCTGGAGTCATGTGGCCTACTGGCTCCATGTTTGGGCGGCTTCCGCCAGGGTCACTCTGCCACTGATAATCTTGTGTCCCTTGAGTCCGAACGGCCTTTTCCAGATGCCAACATCTGGTTGCCATCTTTTTTGACTTATGTAAAGCATACAAACACGACCTGGCGACATAATATCCTTGCCACATTGTATGAGTGGGGTCTCTGGGGCCCGCTCCCGACTTTTATCCGAAACTTCCTGTCGCTCCGTACTGTCCAAGTCGGTGCCTCCCATAGTTCCTCCCATATTCAGGAGAATGGTGCTCTGCAGCGCTCCGTATTGAGTGTCTCTATTTTTAGTGGCTATTAACGGTCTAGCAGCATCTGTAGGGCCATCGGTCTCACCTTCTCTGTATGTGGATGACTTCTGCATTTCGTACTGCTCCTCTAGCACTGGTGTTGCTGAGCGGCGCGTACAAGGAGTCATTCACAAGGTGCAGTCTGGGCTCTAACCCATGGCTTCCAGTTTTCAGCTGGGAAGTCATGTGTCATGCATTTCTGTCAGCGTCGTACCATTCATCCGGAACCTGAACTTTAACTTAATGATGATCCAATCACTATAGTGGAGACATATCGATTCTTAGGACTGGTTTTTGATACCCAATTGTCTTGGCTGCCTCACCTTTGGTCAGCTTAAGTGGAAGCGCTCGCAGCACCTCAGTGCCCTCCGCTGCCTGAGCAATACCAACTAGGGTGCAGATCGCTCTACGCTGCTGCAGCTCTACAGAGCCCTTGTTTAATCCCGCCGTGACTACGCGAGTCTGGTTTACGGTTCGGCGGCGCCCTTGGCATTGTGTTTACTCGACCCATTGCACCACTGTGGCATTTGCCTAGCGACGGGAGCTTTTAGAATGAGTCCAGTGACCAGTGTCCTGGTGGAGGCCGGCGTCCCTCCATTGAGGGTTAGGTGTGCACAACTGCTCACCAGTTAAGTTGCACATGTTCATAGTTCTCCTGCACATCCGAATTACTCTCCTTTTCCCAACAACAGTGGTTCATCTCCCGCATCAGCGGCCCAGGTCAGGGCTTACGATTGCAGTTTGTGTCCAGTCCCTTCTATCTGAGCTGGAGTCTTTCCCCTTACCACCTCTCCTTGAGGTCCATTCACGTACATCTCCATGGTGTACACCTAGGCTGCAGATTCTTCTGGACCTTTTGCATGGTCCTAATGACTCCGTTAACCCTGTGGCTCTCCACCATCACATCTTCAGATTCTCAACATGTACCAGGCCCATGAAGTGGTTTACACTGACGGCTCAGTGTCTGATGGTCATGTAGGCTTTGCTTATGTTCATTGAGGACATATTGAACAGCACTCCTTGCCAGACGGCTGCAGTGTTTTCACTGCAGAGCTGGCGGCCATATCTTGTGCTCTTCTGCATATCTGATCATGCCCTTGCGAGTCATTTCTACTGTGTGCTGACTCCTTGAGCAGCGTATAAGCTATCGACCAGTGCTACCCACGCCATCCTTTGGTAGCGTCCATTCAGGAGTCCATTTATGCCCTGGAATGGTCCGATTGTTCAGTGGTGTTTGTGTGGACCCCAGTACACGTCTGAATTCCAGGCAACGAACTTGCTGACAGGTTGGCCAAATGGGTTATGCAGAAACCGCTCTTGAGATGGGCATCTTCGAAACAGATCTGCATTTTGTCTTACGCTGTAGGGATTTTCTGCTTTGGGAGACAGAATGGCATAACAGTACGCACAACAAACTGCGTGTCATTAAGGAGACTACGAATGTGTGGAAGTCTTCCATGTGGTCCTCTCACAGGGAATCAGTTGTCCTCTGCCAGCTTCATGTTGGCCATATGTGACTAACACGTTTACCTCCTCCGTCACGAGTACCCACCTCAGTGTTGCTATGGCTCACAAATGATGGTTGTCCACCTCTTGTTGGACTGCCCACTTTTAGCTGATCTGTGGTGGACTTTTAACTTTCCCAGCACCCTCCTTTGGTGTTGGGTGACAATGAGTCAACAGCAGCCTTCGTTTTACATTTTATTCATGAGGGTGGGTTTTATTATTTGATCTAAGTTTTAGCGCATGTCCTTTGTCCCTCTGTGTCCTCCATCCTGTGCTTTTAGGTTTTAATGTGTTGCAGAGTGGTTGGCTTCTCCTTTTTATTCTCATTGTTAGCCAGCCAGCCTGCTCTCTTGTCTTGATTTCTTCTACATGTTTCTTGCAACTCTCTGTGGTTTTCTTGTCCACTTTTGTCCATTTTAGTGTTTGTTGCCCTTCTGTCATTCTTGTGGTTTTCTCTTTTTCTCCAGCTGTGTTTTGTTTGCCTTGATTATTTTACTCCCACCCTTGTGGAATTATTTTAATTGGAATGAGGGACCGATGACATAGCAGTTTGGTCCCTCCCTCCCTCTTTTTAACCAACCAACCATCCAACCCGAGCACTGGGTCCTAGGTTTGATTCCTGGCGGAGTCAGAGATTTTCCCCTGCCCTGAGATGACTGGGTGTTGTTGTGTTGTCTTAATCATCATCCATCCCCATTACGGTCGAAGGAAGGCAACGGCAAACCACCTCCATTAGGACCTTGCCTAGTACGACAGTATGGGTCTCCTGCATCTCTCTCCTACGCTCTGTCAAGAAGCATGGGACTTCATTTCCATTTCCATGGTGTTAAGCAAATAATTCTCTCAGTTTTGTGTTTCTAATTATGTTCTTTGTTTCAAAATAAATGATAAGATGAACCTTCATTAGTATATGTTATGCACACATTTTGCAAACTCAAAAGAAATCTTTGTGTTAGTTAAGGCCCGTACTGAATGTAAACATCATTTGTGATCAGCTGTATTGTATCGTACATGTAAAAGTTTGTATCATAAAGTACACTAGAAAGGTGGAATCTACTTTTATATTAAAGGAACCTTACCTACCCCCAAATACATTGCAAGACAGTGTTAAAATCTCAATAGATAGAAAACGACCTGCAAAAAGGAATTTACCTCACAACCAAAGTAGCTGAAGACTGTGATGTGATTTCATCCACAGACACAACTAAAACAGTGGCTTTTATAGGATGAGATGCCATAAGAACAAAAATGGTGGTGAGCAATCAAATAGCAGAACATGGCAGCCATTTTAATCATCTGATACGTGATACCTCAGGAAAGTATGGCAA
Source organism: Schistocerca americana (assembly GCF_021461395.2). NCBI lineage: Eukaryota > Metazoa > Arthropoda > Insecta > Orthoptera > Acrididae > Schistocerca > Schistocerca americana. The sequence goes on along the minus strand of NC_060124.1, from coordinate 435,625,893 downwards.
AGATGTAGACAAGTAGAAAAACTTGGAAAACTATGTGTAACAACAGACAAGTATTTAAGAGACAAGATACAAAGAATAAAACACAGTTTTACAAAGTAATGGCTTGCGCAATATTTGTAGTTGGAACGGAACTGTGATCTTAAGAGGCTACTAAAAGGGCTCTTACATCTAGTGAAACTTTTACGTTGTTGACTTGGCAATTATTAGGACATCATTAGTTTTAGCTCTTTTGCAACCTTTTTGGCTTAATTGTGTATGATCTCCTCTTAGGGTTGGACTTCCACCTTTCTAAATTTCAGGGAAGTACGGCTTGTTTGGTGAGAGCACGTTACATGATGCATAATCTATTTTCCTCCTCCTATGATATGTGTCAAATGCCAGATGTTGTGACACACATTCTCCCACTGTACTAGTAAAGCTACTTTTGTGTGTGGCAGGACAACCCCATAAATGTGTAAATTACATAGAACACCATCCCCCTTGTTCGCCAACACATTGTTTCCAAGAGGGAGGAGAAAATCCAGCATTATAAAACACTTGACCAACAGTAATATCAAGATGCCTAGAAAAAGTTTGAACAACTACATCCAATCGATCTGATGTCAAACTTTGTAAACATTGTGTCAAAGTTTACACCTAGCTTGATGAAAAAGTCTCAAACAGAACTCATCGCCCACACCACATTTTAATACCTGTTCAACCACCCACCCACAGTAACGGTGGTAATCACTCCATCAATGCAACTGGAGAGGCCTCATCCTCCTCCAGCATCACCAGGAAAGAAGATACCTGACAGAGTGCCCCCCCCTCCCCAGATGAAACACACCAGCAACCTACCATCAACCAGTGACCAACAGGACCACAGACTGTGGATCATACAGGAGAACGGTCTTCTTCTGTCCCAAAAGTCAAGACAGGAAAAATTTCAGTGCAAAAATTGCTCTGGTCAATCTGGCACCCATTTTCCCCGACATTGAGCCTGTGAATACCGATGGAGGGCCAAACATTCAGGTGGATTGTGACTCGGCAGCAAATTAATTTGTACTCCTCTTTTCCCTTTGCTGCTTTCTTACATCCAAATCTGATGTTTCTTCAATGGAACTGTAACAGCTACTATTGCCATATGGCTGAACTCTGTCGGTTTATACCTACTCACTTTGCAGCTGGCATGGCTCTACATGAAACATGGTTTTCTGAAACCCAACTCTCTACTATTAAAAATTAAGATCCCACTGTACAAATTGCATTAGCGCCAAGAGGGCATCTGGAGGAATCTGCACATTCATTCGATTTGACATTTTCAATGAGCAGATGCCACTGTCTACGGCATTAGAAGCAGTTGCTCTTCATGTCTACCTGTCATTTAAGGTAACAGTATACGATAACTGTCTACCCCCAGACAGATTTATACCATATCATAAGCTGATGGAACAGCTGCCTCCAACTTGCCTCCTGCTGGGTTGACAATCCTCTGTGAGCCACCCAAACCACATGTTTCAGGTGCCAAGTAATAGAGCAATCAATTTCAGAGCTGGAAATCGGACACTCAGCTATAGATATTAGTTGGCATCTCAAGCATCTCTCTCTGAATTCAGTGATACATCCATGGCGACCTCTGTGACAGCAACCACTTTCCTGCTATTCTCTCTTTCTCTACACATTGGCAAGTCGAACATAACCAGGCGGGTCACATTGGAAAGCCAATTGGCAAGCCTTCATCTCCAGAACAATTTTTGAAACCAGTCAAAAGAAAGGCATCGAAAGAATAGTAAAAAAATACATACTGTGGAGGCAATGATATCCTTCCTTCAGACTCTTCCCGAAGGACACCAGTGCCATGGTGACCTGAAGAAAAAACTGCAGCTATCAGGGCATGGCAGGGCACTTTGACACAAGTGCCATCCATCTACAGAACATTTAGTAGCATACTTGAGACTCTGAGCAAAGACACAGTTTTTAATAAAGAAGAGAAAGCAGGATTGTTGGAAACGGTATGTATCATCTACAAGAACCCACAACCTACCACTGCGTTTGTAGCTACATACTGTTCGCAGTATTTCCTGGCATCCTCCTCAATGGCAAAATCTGTACTGATCCTGCTATTATTGCTGAATGTTCTGTGGCACACTGCTGAAGTGCGTGCATGCAATAAATACAGTAGTAATTTCATGATTCAGAAATGCCTGGCAGAGCGAAACTCGTTATCCTTCGCTGCACATAACTTTGAATCATACAATATGCCATGAAATCTTCACGGGATATCAGCCGAGCGTTGTCGTCTTCTAGTTACAATGTTTCAATGGCTTGCATATCCATCATCTTTGCCTGAAGATGATGGATACACAACCCATTGAAACGTTGCGACTAGAAGACGACAACAACGCTCGGCTGATATCCCGTGAAGATTTCATAGCTGAAATTCACCGACAAAGCCTGTAATCGCACATACAATATGCCATTTACTAAATAGAAATTTCACAGCATTTTAACAAACTGGTGAGACACAGCCCCTGAAAATGTTAGCAGTGACAGCATAAAACACATCCTTTGGTTGTCAGTCATATTTGATGGAAGCCAGTGTGGAGTTGCTAGTCTCCCACTGCATTGGGTACCTCCCCAGTTTGTGGATAGGGGAATGCTCACCAGATATAGTGCATGCCAGGGAAACACCCGGGGTGGACTGACACTAGTGTCTGCTGTCTTGTAGTGTGATATTGGCTTATCAAAGACTAAAGAAAGAAAACTTTGAGAATAATTTACATGGTCCCCTGGGTTGGGGGCTGTGCGAGAGCCAGCTCCTCACACAAGTGAAACAATTAGAATGCTAAAAAACCTAATAATACGCCTAGGAAAAACTGGAATCTTGGATGATGAACAAGTGAAGAAAAAAAGAAAATGACATTTGGATGCTGGAATGTGTGAGGTATCTCCACAAAATTGAATTTATTAGCAACAGAGATTGACAGGTTCAAAATGGATGTCGTACTCTGAGACCAAGAGGAAAAGCAAAGGAGGAGAACAACTAGGTAATGATTTATATATTTGCAGTGGGATGTCCAAAGCAGCAAGAGGCAAAGCTGGAGTCTCCATCATGACATGGCAGGCATGGAAACAGTGTGTCACAAATTGGGACTTTATTAATGAATGCCTTTTTATGGCAGAAAAGACTGTTTGCAAAAAAAGTTGTAATTATTGGAGTATACATAACCACAAATGAGAAGAGACCAGGAGAAAGATACTTTCTAGACAATCCTTAGAAGGACTGTAGACAAAATCCCATAGTGGAAGGAACTGCTTACCATGTGGAATTTGAACAGATCTGGAATGAAAGAATCTTGTATGATAGCGGGAAAAGGTGGAGAGACAGAATACAGTGATAATGGAGAAATTGATTGAAATTTATGAACAGTTTGACATGAAAGTTACCATCACATTTTTTAAACACAAGGATATTCATAATGTACTTGCAATAGAATACTAGAGAACTTTGTTGTATAATAAATTACATTTGACAGGCAAGTATTTTCAAGGCAGCATACATTAGAGCATACATTAGATCATACAGAAGAACCCAGTGTGTATCAGACCATTATCTAGTAAAAATGAAGAGTTTTTGGCCATGGAAGAATGCAAAGAATGATACTAACAACACTAAAATGAATTGTGCTGAGAAAGCTCAGAATCTACAGTTCAGTGTTGACAGCCAACAAGATGAAAGTATACGAACACTCTTTGCCGCCAGGCTGGGAACAATGTTGCAAGAATCATTTGAAGGAAGTACAAAGTAAATATAGGAATACATAAAAACCAGTGTTATAGCAACAGAGGTGCTGGGCATATAGGGAAACAACCACAGCTGTACAGCAGAATGGTGGTTGGAGGAAACAGAGGTGGCAATTAAAGGAAAGAGGAACATTTTCAGTCAGTGGTTCAATAATAAACCGAAAGCAGCAAGAACAGTCTACAAAGAAAATAAGAACGAAGTGATGGAAAAAATACAGATAGCAAAGATGGGAAAGGACATGTACAATGCCAATAGTGAACTAGTATTTGTGGGAGTGAAAGAAGTGTTGTCAGTATTAAAAGGGCTTCAACAAGAGACAAAAGCAAAGACTGGTCTTCAACTGATAACACCAAAGGAATGGAAGAATATTTCTGGAAATTATTGAGGATACAGAAGAATAACTGGAAGAAGGAATAGTGAACAGAAAGGAATAGGAAGGGAAGGAAATCCAAATTTTAGAAAGTGAGGTGAGTACGAGGTAAAGAATGGTAAATCACCTGGATGAAGTGATATCAGTCTGGAGTTCCTAAAATATGGTGGTGACAAAATTGTGAAACTAATAACATGAGTATTCAATACATTGTTACATGGAGATTCAGTAATCAAGGAAAAGAAGCTAGGTTATATTAATACCACATTTAAAAAAAGGATGACAAAAGCTGCTTGAACTATCGAGGAATTTGTGTTATAGACACATTATTGTGAAGTTTTGGGAAAGAGATTAAAAACAAGCTGGAAATTTCAAAAACCCAGGAATAACATTGAGGCTTCACAGCTGGTAGATCATGCATAGACTGAAGTCTTACATCCTTGTGTAGTACAAGGAAAGATGATTGACAGAATTATATTAAGTAGGAAGGAAGTTACAGAACATATGCTGTGTACAGATGTTTGTTTTCGTTGGTGCAGACATTAAACGGTGGGAGGGGTGGGGGATGTGAGAAAATGGCAAGGTGTGATGATGAGTAAATGGCTTCACCTGCTGTTGACGGGGCCTTAGATGTTTTGACATCAGGGCTTTGTGGTAGCTTGACCATCAAGGAACAACCACACTACAAGAATGAAAATAAAAGACAAGATGGTTTCGTGACAAATAAAATATATACAGCAATCTTGGATGTTATGTTGAGCCTTTGAGGTGTATGTCATATGAAAAGCTATGTTCTGCTCTAATTCATGAGTCACTCTAATGATCTATTCAACCATTTAAGGAAATATATGTTTGTAAAAGGAAGTGGTCAAGCCTTTCCTTGGCTGCACACTGGATTTCAGAGGCACTGATTAGCAGGAGCTCTACTCCAGGAGAATCAGCTACAGCTATGCCAACTGGGTTAAAAAAGAAGGTTAACGCATCAGATAGTGCATCGGGTGACAAATTTCATGAAACGTGCTTTCAGCTTCAACTACAGGAAGTGAGCCAGCAGCTACATGAAACCTTACAACAGATCTTAGAGAAACCTAGGTAGAAATAAAAAAACATAGGATTAATTTGCGTAGATTTAGAAAAAGCATATGATACTGTCCTGAGAAAAATACTTTGGAGAGCAATACACATGGAAAACATAAAGGATCCTTTAATTAAAATAATACAAGAAATGTATAAACGTAACATGTGTCAACTGAAAATTGATAATAAATCTTCTCAGAAACATAGAACAAGCAAGGGTTTGTTAAAAGGCTGTCCCATGTCACCAACATAGTTTAAAATCTACAGAGACTGTAGTCTTAAGGCATGGTCTCATAAATGCAATGGGATGGGGCTAAAAATTAAAGATGGAGTTTATTTACGTCACCTACTATTTGCTGATGATAAAGTAGTTTTAATTTAAGACAGAAGATGCAAATTATATATGTAATAGAGTAGCAGTGGAATGCAGAAACTAGGTATTGAAGATTATCAGAAAACAGAATACCTGACTGATGATCTAGATGACTTATACATAGAGGGAAATAGCATTAAGGAGGTCAGTACTTTCTGTTTGGGATGCATTTTAGAGATGGAGGGAAAATTAGAGCTAGAAATTAATAAAAGAATTAAGAATGGAAGGAAACTCATTGGGATGCTCAACTTAATCTTTTGGAGCAGAAATGTAATAACCCAAAGCAAAATAATCGTATATAAATCAATATTAGAGAGCATAATTATGTATGGAATGGAGACATGGATTACTAATGACACACACACACACACACACACACACACACACACACACACACACACATTTAAAGAGAATCGAAGTGAAAGAATACATGACATGATCGATGGATGGAAGCAAGTTACAATGGTATGGGCATTTAAGAAGAATGGAGGAAGCCAGAATACTGAAAATTATCCAGGAATGGGAAATGAAGAGGAAAGAAGGACACACTAACTGGCTCCAAAATGTACAATGAACAATGAGAAGACTTGACACAGGGGAAAAAGATATACAAGATCAAAACAGCTGGAGTGACATCCGGAGAGATTAAGATCTTATGTAATGATGTAATAATTTCTGGGTATTTGTTACGTCGACAAAACCATGTGTATAGAGGTAAATCTCAATTAATTAAAAAAATTTGATGGGGAGGAGAGTTTCAATCCCATTGGTAGGATGGTATTGTTATTTCTCTCCTGAAAGTGGGAAAAGACCCTCTTATTGTACTTATCATTGCAGTGGATGCTCTGAGTAGCCTCGGGCTCCTTTTTCACTCTGCATTACAGCACATTTTTAAACTTTAGTGTACATATTTTATCTATCCGTTTATTTAAGCTAATTAGTTTGTAGTCTGTACAATCTGCTTTTTCTCACATTTTAATTGTACTGAAAATGTCTACCTTCCTTGTTATATTCTTCAGTGACCAGCTAGAATTTTTTTTAGGTGCCTAGATTTTGTCATTTTCAACTATATGGCTACAGCTAGTGTCACACTCACTTTTAACCATTAAGACATTTTCACAACCCTAGAGCTGACAATTCTCCTTTTCTTGCTACATATGTTTTTACGAGAATTTGCAGTGAGGGACTAATAACAAAGTAGTTTAATCCCTCTAAACCCATAACCATGATTGTTATAAAATAATGATGCTCTCCATACTACCCAGCCGGCTGGAGTGGCCAAGCGGTTCTAGGCACTTCAGTCTGGAACCGCGTGACCGCTACAGTCGCAGGTTCGAACCCTGCTTCGGGCATGGATGTGTGTGATGCATTTAGGTTAGTTAGGTTTAAGTAGTTCTAAGTCCTAGGGGACTGACGACCTCAGATGTTAAGTTCCATAGTGCTCAGAGCCATCCATACTACTCAACAAAAGTGAGCTACAGGTCACTTAGAAACAACAAAGTAAGAAAGATCCAAGCAGCTAAGTGAGATTTCTTTGGGCTGTGAAAAGATGCACCAGTGTAGACAAATTAAGAAACACACACACTTAGAAGGTATAAACATGTTCAACATGAGGGGGAGTAATGGACAACAGAAGGAAATGGTGGGAGCATCTCAACAGAATGAACAGCGGTGGACTTCCTTACAAAGATACAAATTATAATCCAATACACCGAAGGAAGTCTGGGCAGGCCAGAGAAGAGATGGGTGCCATAACAAAAGCCTAATACTTGTTGTACAAAAGATAAGCATTTGACACAATCAAGATACCTTTCAACATACAACCACACCACAACCCTAACAGTTTGGCAACATTTGTGATAAACAAAAAGCATGTCCAATTTTTCAACTATTGTGTACATTGTGAATGTCTAAATAACTTCATGAGCAAGTTGTTTGACTGCTACCACAGCAGATCACAGACTAAAAGGCTTCAAACTCACATGAACTGTTTATATTTGGTTCAGTAGGTCAGGCATTTGTGGAAACTTCTGCAGATGGTGGGAGAGTGGTTGGTGGTGTTGTTATCTTGTTACTGTATGATAGAGCTCAATCTATTATGTTTTTAAAGTCCTCTTGAAATAATTTTTCTGATGCTACAGAAAACAGTTCATGGTCTTTAAAATGCCATATTTAGCATCTTTAAATGTTGCAAGTTAGTTGTGTCTATCAGAAAATTCTCCACATTGTCTGCTATAACTACTGAGAAACTCTTCTCATTATACATATTTGTTCTGTATATGTCTGGGCGGGCCTGTCTTAGAATACTGTCCGTCGTTTAGTGTGTGTGTCACTTATCAACTTAACATAATGATTTTTCATATTATTTTACGGGACCTTCTATTAATGGAAAAATTCCATTTAGCTAGAAATATGTACAAAAAACAGAGGTCAGTGTAATGAGTTGTTCAGAATTTTAATTACAAAGAACTGTAAAACTTCACATTTGGAAAAGGTAGTTTTGTTTTTCATAGTTCCAGTGTAGATTGAAAGTTAAATAATAATTAGCTTGAAACTTAAGTTTGCAGCCATGTGATATGCACAGAAGCAACGAACAGTACAATCTTCATAAGATCATCAAGATTTTCTTCTTCTCCATGTTATGAACATGGCTACACATTGCCATGTTCTCGATAACAGCAATAAGGAACTGAAGTGATTTCTTCGTACTACTTTATCGAAGAGGACAAATGCATTCCATGAATAAAGTTCTATAGTAAACAACATTCCATTAGAACTACTGATAACCTTGGGAGAGCCAGCCCTGGCAAAACTCTACCATCTGGTGAACAAGATGTATGAGACAGGCGAAATACCCTTAGACTTCAAGAAGAATATAATAATTCCAATCCCAAAGAAAGCAGGTGTTGACAGATGTGAAAATTACCTAATTATCAGTTTAATAAGTCACAGCTGCAAAATACTAACACGAATTCTTTACAGACGAATGGAAAAACTGGTAGTAGCCAACCTCAGGGAAGATCAGTTTGGATTCCGTAGAAATATTGGAACACGTGAGGGCATACTGACCGTATGACTTATCTTAGAAAATAAATTAAGGAAAGGCAAACCTACATTTCCAGCATTTGTAGACTTAGAGAAAGCTTTTGACAATGTTGACTGGAATACTCTCTTTCAAATTCTGAAGGTGGCAGAGGTAAAATACAGGGAGCGAAAGGCTATTTACAATTTGTACAGAAACCAGATGGCAGTTGTAAGAGTCGAGGGACATGAAAGGGAAGCAGTGGTTGGGAAGGGAGTGGGACAGGGTTGTAGCCTCTCCCCAATGTTATTCAATCTGTGTATTGAGCAAGCAGTAAAGGAAACAAAAGAAAAATTCGAAGTAGGTATTAAAATCCATGGAGAAGAAATAAAAGCTTTGAGGTTTGTTGATGAAATTGTAATTCTGTCAGAGACAGCAAAAGACTTGGAAGAGCAGTTGAACGGAATGGAGAGCATCTTGAAAGAAGGATATAATATGAACATCAACAAAAGCAAAACGAGGGTAATGGAATGTAGTTGAATTACGTCTGGTGATGCTGAGGGAATTAGATTAGGAAATGAGACGCTTAAAGTAGTAGATGAGTTTTGCAATTTGGGCAGCAAAATAACTGATGATGGTCAAAGTAGAGAAGATATAAAATGTAGACTGGCAATGGCAAGGAAAGCGTTACTGAAGAAGAGAAATTTGTTAACATAGAGTATAGATTTAAGTCTCAGGAAGTTGTTTCTGAAAGTATTTGTGTGGAGTGTAGCCGTGTATGGAAGTGAAACGTGGATGATAAATAGTTTAGACAAGAAGAGAATAGAAGCTTTCAAAATGCGATGCTACAGAAGAATGCTGAAGATTAGATGGGTAGATCACATAACTAATGAGGAGGTATTGAATAGAATTGGGGAGAAGAGGAGTTTGTGGCACAACTTGACAAGAAGAAGGGACCGGTTGGTAGGACATGTTCTGAGGCATCAAGGGATGTGTTGTCATATGATGCAACTGCTATTGACATTAACACCTCTGTATATCTCTTATATGTAGCCTTTGTTTCAGGGTTGACAATAGTAAGTAAAGATAAACATGTCCTTCTCATCATTTCATCAAATTCCTATTACTTTGCCTCTCTGAAAAACAGTTTCCTATCACAAAATAACGGAGAATGTCACAAGTTTGTACGAGCTGACTGTGATATCTGTGGGAAACTGACTGATAATCCTGCAAGTGGTTTCTTAAGTGTCATTGTGATCAGAGTTGACTGAAGCACGTCTTTGTACATGTTTTAAGACCTGGTATCTTTCAACATGTGTCTCACTTAGGAACTTTCAAAGAATGGTTGTCTAGATTCTAAAGCCCCTTTTTAATTTTAGTAGTAGATACTGTATCCAACATCTCTTAAAGATCAAACTGTTGTCGGTCACTTCATCGGTCTGGATTACACAAACTACTGAATTTGTTTGTTGCATTATACATGGTCCAAATTTTATTGAGCGTTCACTGTGGACGGTTTACATAATTAGTAGAACAGAAAAGTAAAGGTACTTTCTTATATTTAAAAAAAATGGGTGAAACTTACAATCCTTTGGAATGTTGGTGTCACTAGCATCAGTGCTATTAAGTAATTTAGCATGAATGGAAACCTTAGAGGAGCTGGTGACAATACAGTAGATGAATCTGTACCATCCAGCTGATGAGCACATGCTAATTATTCACTTGATGAACTTTCATCACTTGCCTCATCTGATAACACATCATGTGTTGTCAAGCCCTCATGCAATGTCAGATCCTCTGTTGCTGCTATTTCTAAATGCATTTTGTAAACTACTATACAAGATGACAAACGTCTCTTAATTTCTAATACATAAAACATGCATACACACAATGGGATCTCTAGTGGTAACAACTGCACCCAAATAATCGATGCTGAGCAAGAAGTATGAAGTGGATACTCTGACTTCAACAATCAACTACTGGATAGAAACAGTAATATTTAGGACTCCATTTTTAAAGGGTTCTTGCAGAATTACTTCAATAAACTTGGGATTTTAAGTTTCCGATATATTTTAAAATAAAAGATAACACTTGACACAAGTGGTTAATGGTATTTATATTATTAACACATCTTTAATGACTGCTTCATTTTGTTAATATTTACATTCGATTCTCACATGTGCCGAGTCGTTCTCGAAATATAAGGAACTCTATAATTGAATTAATTAATGTTTTTTTAAAACTGTGATTCAGTATTTTATGTTTATTATTTGCTGTCTTTACATGGTTACAGTGTTGAGAGTGTACCTTTCTTTTGAAAGGAGATATGCTCTACAGATTATATCCTTGAAAACTGCTGTTTGATTTTCCATTAGAGAGAAGACTAAAAAGATTTGGGAACGATATGAAGATATTATGATGAGGTACATCGCAATGACTGATGAAGTCGTAGCTTTGAAAAGTGAGACTGGTGTTACGGAAAGAATGAGATTGCGTGCAGAGGAGGAAATAGTTAAACTTAAACAGGAGATTGAGAAGAAAGGTGAAGGTAATGTTTATCTAGCTTTCATCTGTTAGGAAAGTAGACCCTTGTGCAAACTTCTGTTTTATTTTGCAAAATGAACCACACATTATTGTTTAAGAAATATAATAAATGCAGTTTTACAGTAATTCTTCATGGAGTCAGAGTTTCTGAAATTTGCATGTCAAAGTTAGTTTCCCTTCTGTTGCTTCACTAATTTGTGAAACCATTTGCTGAACAGCATACATTATAATTTTATCATAAAGTTTGTTTTCTATTCTTTGACAACAAGTTTAGTTAGAACAGTAAGTGTCCTAGGCTGATGAAACTAACAGTGTCTTGACATAAGGAAGTTTGTCAGTGTATAAATTTTCAACAGTAATCTATGTAACAAATTGTTTATACCTAAAAACAAAGATGATGTGACTTACCAAACGAAAGTGCTGGCACGTCGATAGACACACAAACAAACACAAACATACACACAAAATTCAAGCTTTCGCAACAAACTGTTGCCTCATCAGGAAAGAGGGAAGGAGAGGGAAAGACGAAAGGATGTGGGTTTTAAGGGAGAGGGTAAGGAGTCATTCCAATCCCAGGAGCGGAAAGACTTACCTTAGGGGGAAAAGGACAGGTATACCCTCGCACACACACTCATATCCATCTGCACATACACAGACACAAGCAGACATTTCTACTGCTTGTGTCTGTGTATGTGCGGATGGATATGAGTGTGTGTGCGAGTGTATACCTGTCCTTTTTTCCCCCTAAGGTAAGTCTTTCCGCTCCCGGGATTGGAATGACTCCTTACCATCTCCCTTAAAACCCACATCCTTTCTTCTTTCCCTCTCCTTCCCTCTTTCCTGATGAGGCAACAGTTTGTTGCGAAAGCTTGAATTTTGTGTGTATGTTTGTAAATGTATGCTAATAGCTCAAAACAAGTGTTAGAAGGATATTCAAAAAGTAAATGACATTAATTTATAAAGAAAAAGTGCAGGTATATAAAGACACGTTTTATTATATTCAATTAAAGCTACCACTGTCAGTTCTTTGTCCACATAATTGCTTCCTACACACAACACTCTTGTCACATCAAGTAACAAGTTTTTCAGTGCCCTTGTTGTTGAATTCTCCCACCCATGAGCTAAATTGTGCATTGGAACAATCCTTTAATTCATTATCATCTTCAAACCACTGTGACCATAGCCGTTTCATTATCTGAAAAAGGTAAAAAATCAAGGTCTAAGTCAAGCATTTTCATTGTGAGAAATTCATTTGAGCAGTGCAGAAAACTGAAGCAGTTGGGAACAATTGAAGCAATTATGAATCTCGTGATGGAAAACCAAATGATTAAACCTGAAGGTCCAAGCACTAGAAACGTTTTACAACAAGAGCCAAAATTATTGGCTGCGGAGTTTCTCGCACACAAAACTGGAATCAGAAAAGCACCTCCCACTGAAAATTAGAGGAGTTGAATGTGTGATTGAAGCAACACAGACTATACCCGAATTCGAACAGACCACACAGAATGATACTACTGCAGCAGCAGGGTAGGTAGCAATGCAGGACGCCACACCGACCATCTCAAAGGCAGCTCTTGAACCACAACAAACAGTCCATGTTGACGCCACAGTTGTTTACACAGCAATCTGGCCTATCAAAACCTGCAGAACTGCTGAAAGTACAAACTCTCAAAAAGCACAATAATTAAACTGGTGCTTGTATACAAACATAAGAGTGGCAGTTCCACACCAAAAACAAATAAGAGGAGGGAGTTAGTGACAACAAACAAGCAGAAAATGAAAGGGGTGGGGGAAGTAGGCTGCCTGTAGAGAAAAATGTATCTGCGACACTGACTCAAAAATCAGTGTAACAAAAGGTGGATTTAAATATCGTTAAAGATCCTTTGATGTTTCCAGTGGACAAGATATTCTTAAGAGTGGATGGCGTAGGTACAGAACCCAGCCAACTGTGTACAGAGCCTGGAAGAAAAATAAAAATCAAGGACTCCAAAGACTTCAGTGTTGCTACTTGTGTAAAAGAATCCCATCAGAAATTCCCGTGGAAATGAAATGAGAAAACAACTGTTCAGTCTACATTAATGATCTTCTCTGTGGCTTTAACTCAAGCTAATTTAATGTTGGCTCTGAAAATTTATAAATTACATTTGATTTAAAATTTGCATTTCAACAACAGTTCATTTATGAATAAGAAGCAGTTATTCTTATCTTACAGGAAGTTAGTATTTTAAATTTGTCAGTTCCTGGGTTCCGTACATTAATAAACATAGCTCCGAAAGAAAGTACAGTTGTTTTATTAGGGGAAGGTATTCCCATAAATCATAAACTTAGGCCGCAAGATAAGTTTGACATTCATGGCTAACATTAAATAACAATAAAAAAGATATTTATCTGTTAGACAGGTCCCCGCAACCTGTTAATAGGTAGTGACTTTAACTGTGTGCTCAACAAAAAATACCAGTCACCGACTTTTAACTACTGCAAAGAGCCACACGAGTTGGTTCAGAATGTTAAACTGAAAGACTCTTGGGAATTAAAGTATTCCACTGTAGCGAAATATTTTCCTCGCCTCAACTTTGTGCAGCCAGCTAAATAGACTGCATTGTCTGATAATATAAGTGAACAGATTTTTGCTGTTGATGTGGTTCATGTGGTGTCACCGCCAGACACCACACTTGCTAGGTGGTAGCCTTTAAATCGGCCGTGGTCCGTTAGTATACGTCGGACCCGTGAGTCGCCACTATCAGTGATTGCAGACCGAGCGCCGCCACACGGCAGGTCTAGAGAGACTTCCTAGCACTCGCCCCAGTTGTACAGCCGACTTTGCTAGCGATGGTTCACTGACAAATTACGCTCTCATTTGCTGAGACGATAGTTAGCATAGCTTTCAGCTACGTCATTTGCTACGACCTAGCAAGGCGCCATTATCAATTGCTATTTATCTTGTGATGCATGTACTGTCAGACCGATGTTCACCAATTATGGATTAAAGTTAGCTATTCCAGAAGCTACGCACTATTTTTGCTACTATTAAGACCTTATCCTGTTCCAGACCTCACGCCATCCTGCGTGAGCTTAAACGCGTGCCCTTCGGCCTCCCATCCTAGTGAATTGGCTGTCTTGCCAGTCCACAAAAGTTCTGGCCTGTTTTATGATTATTCTGCTCTTTCAGTAACTGTAAACTTACCAAGTGACATAGATGGCAGTGGATGTTAAACATTTCACACCTCGCACACAGCGAATTATTCGATGTTATAAGTGACACTTATCATGCTTATCTATGCTCAAACAATAAATATTCGTCAAAATCAGAATGGTGGACCAGTTTAGCCAAAAGGAAACTTGGGCAACACCTAGTTTATTATGGGGCTCAAGAAGCAAGAAACAATAAGACGACTTTTGTTACAACTTATTGAGAGAGCTATATGATACATCCAGAAATAAACTTGATAACAGCCAAACTATTGAGCATGGAACAGAAACAAACAAATTGAAACTCACAAGATAAAATCAAAACCCAAATCTCTTTAAGTAGCAACTTCTATGTTCCATTTCATCAGAGACCATATAAACGATAAATAGACTTCACAGAATGCTTGGAAACGGAAAATGGCAGCTTACTCACAAAGCAGAATGACATTGTCCAGAAAATTCAGCGACAATTTGAAACAATGTACTCTCATGATGAAACAGGCGACACGTCTGTAGGAGAAGACTGACTAGGCTGCATATCATGCAATGTGTGTTTCATATTGTGCAACACAATACCTGTACAGCAACTGTGTGCCACGTGCTTAACCATACAAAAGGCTCAAAACTAATGCAATGGTTGTGGTAAGAGTGCTGTAGCTCCAGAGCAGGAGGTTGTGGCACCTGGCGTATGGTGCGAGTTTTGAGTGCCTCCACGCTCCAAGGTGGAGGCGTATGACACCCATTGGCCATGAAGCTGTTGGACAACACAATGGCCCAGGGGCCATCAAACACCCCACCCCCCTTCACACACACACACACACACACACACACACACACACACACACACACAAAAGTGTTTTACAACAGGAACAGTACAAACAAAAAAGATCACCGTGGACAGTGGATCACTCGGCTCATGGGTGAAAAACACAGCAAATTGCGCATTGAAATATGAACTGCAGGACAAGTGAACGTTGACATTTCACACACACACATTGTGATCCATGGATTCCATTCCTGTTTCACGTCAGGCTGAGTGTCAGCAGTATATTGAAGCTGGCAGCATTTTTTGCTTTGCTTTGGAGACTGGAGAGTATCGTGGCCGGAATGATGCGTGATGTGTCCCCTCAAATGTGCTATGTGCACCTGTCCCCTAGTGGTTCGCATACCAGTGCTGCTTCAGCAGTGTGCACAGCTGGCTGGCACTGCAGCACGCACCACCTTGTGTAACGACCTCAGAGCAGGCAAGAGTACCCATTGAATTTAAGTATGTTACTAAACAGAGGAAAAGAAAGTAACAAGGATTCACTGACTAGCAGTGATCAAACAGGGAAGAGTTCAGCACCGAACCCCACAGGCATGTGGCATGTGGTGTTTGGGAGGGTTCACTACCTTGACACCTTGCACTGAGCCCAAGTCCACCTTGAATGAGGCCACAGCCTGTAGAGGGTACCAGGCCTCTAGGGGCTGGTACGAGCATTGGCAGAACACCTCCTTCAAGTCGGGTTGCATGAGAGTGCAGCTTCAAGTGGGTGGTAAACTCTATCTGAGACTAAATATGACCACGAAACTGACAGCAAGCAAGTACCGTGAGGGAAAGTTGAAAAGCACTTTGAGGGCTACAAAGAAGGAAAAAGAGTGAATTTTTTCTGGGATTTTTTTTTTTAAGGCAGAAGACATTTTAGAGTTAATCAACAAGTTGCCACCACAACACAGAATACCTGGACTCGACGGTATATGAAAAGAGTTTTACCTTAAGTCGTGGAGTATCATTGGCATGACTTTTACTGAAATTTTAAATGAAATTATGTCGGGAGGCACTCTTCCCATTAGGACCAAAATGGGTGAAATTGATCTAATGTCAAAGAAAATATACAACTTCTGCCCACTAACTTTACTAAACTTAGATTATAAAAAGATTGCCACAGCAGTTATAGCAGAATTATGTCCCTCCTTGACAAAGTAGTGAAAATTCAAAAAGCCTGCCTTCCAAGGAGACCTGTCATGACCCTAATTTCTGAATACTGTAACATTATTTCATAGTAGTGAAAATTCAAAAAGCCTGCCTTCCAAGGAGACCTGTCATGACCCTAATTTCTGAATACTGTAACATTATTTCATAGTTGCCATAACTAACATAAAATGAGCTTTACTTTCTGTTGACTTTTGTGAGGCTTTTGA
Source organism: Schistocerca americana (assembly GCF_021461395.2). NCBI lineage: Eukaryota > Metazoa > Arthropoda > Insecta > Orthoptera > Acrididae > Schistocerca > Schistocerca americana. The sequence continues at coordinate 435,609,353 of NC_060124.1, read as the reverse complement.
CTGTATCAATTTCCACTATTTAGAACAGGTACTGAAACAAATAGGACTTGAAGAAAGGGCTGTAAAAGTAAACTGGAATTTGATAACAAATCACTACAGGGATTGTACGAGGGTCACTCCAAAAGAAATGCACACTATTTTTGTAAAAATACAGTTTTCATTCTGCATGTGTGCATTTCTTTTGGAGTGATCCTCGTATCAACAGATACATAACAAAGGTGATTCAGATACAAAAGGGTTTACCACAAGGCAGTCTGCTTTCAGTGTCACTTTTTGTGTTGTGACTGGAGCCACTACTCAGGAGACTTAACGGAAAACTAACTGGTGTGGCTATGGTTTTCATAAGTCAAGAGAACAATATAGGAAATAGGAAAACTGAAATTGACAACCACAGTGCAGCCTCTAGAACAAAAATAAACTAGGGAAAATGTGTAATATTAAATGCCAGAGGTTTTGGAATTGTTGGTGTACTGTGGGTGCAAATGGTAAACAGCCACGACACACTAGGAATCATAATGGTAAATGGCATCCAAAAACTGAAAGCACACAACAAACTAAATACAAGGTGCCTTAATAGAAAACAACTGGTAAAAAAAAAAAAAAAAAAAAATCAGGATTGTGACTCAGAGGTGTGTATTCAGTTATCAAACTGCAGGCCAAAAAGACAATACAAATGTCCAGAAGGTGTGTGCCACCAGGCCATATCTTCAAGCTAAATTACAGTGTGATCATAAAATCAAGACAGGTGGGTAGCTTAGAATAAATGGATATCAGAAGGAAGACGACTGCACTGTGTGTAAAACGAACCACTGTAGTGGTTAACAAGGAGCCAAGCACCATCACATGGAAGCTTTCCAAACATTGTGCACACTGAAAGTATAAAACCGCCCATTGACATAAGCAATATAAATTTAAAACTTAAATGTATCGTAGAATTTTACCTGGAAGAGAGTTCCCTTGATAACATAGCACGTCACGAAAAACAGTATTAATGACAAAGACCTTGACTGATGAATGAAAGAAGACAGATAGCCAAAACCTTGTCGAACTTACGCACCCAAATATCACATGGAAAACAATGTGGGAAAATTTTAGCTTGAAAATTCATTCATCAGAAGTGGTTTCAACTTCATGTAAAGTTGTAAACAATACTGTTGCAACTAATGGAAAAATTTAACCTTATTGAGTGAAGTGATATTGACAAGTGGCTCAAATGTGATATAAAAGTTGACTTGCTATGGACAGTTCATGAATTGGAAGTTGTCCAGGAAGAGATTAGCATTATTCACAACAGACTGCTTATACCAACAACATACTCCTCTGGGCTGACTAGGTGTACTACCCAAAAACGAAAAAAAACTCTATTTATGTGGATTTGGACATTATGTGAAAACTAAGTCATAACAAAAATGGAGACAACATCTACAAATTTCAAGATTATATGGAAACAGTGTATTGGCATAGGAAATGGTTGCCAAATGTAAAAAAAAGAATTCTCTAATATGTTATCAATATTAATTGAAAAATAAGGAATTGGATGATATACAAAAGAAAATAAGCTGGTAATGTAGACATTCATTTGAAGATTTTTAAAAAAAAGTAACATGTGTATATTTCATCTTCATTTTAATGTTGTTGAAAATAGGTGAATGTAGGAATAATGTAAATTCAGGAAGTATATACATTGGTTTTGACAGTATATGAAATGAATAGATTGCTGCTCACCATGTAGCAGAGATGTTTATCACAGCCAGGCACAGCAACACATAAGCATTCAGGCGGATCATCTCCTCCTGAAATAGACAACATACACACATACATTCTCGCAGCTCTTATACATACAGGGTGTCCAGAAAAGGGCTCCCTGATTTTAAAATTAAATATCTCGAAAACAAAGATCGATAGAGGAATGCAGTAAATGGTATGTTTATTGTGAAAGCTGTAAGAAGTTTATACAGCAGTTTGAAATAAGTTACAAAAGCTGCTAACAGATGGCGCTGTACAGCTCATATCAGCATACATAAGTGAAATAATTGTATGAAAACAATCTTTGCAAACAATCACATCACAATGTTTTCTGTAGGGAGTTCCTAAATTGTTGGCGACACCCCAAATCGATTTCGGCTTCCCGACCAGTGTTCGGTTTATACTGTGGAGCTTTACGCTGTTCTCTAGGCTGTCCACTACATCCTCCGCCATCAGCGGGTACAGTATGTTATCTGTTCAGATTCTCTCAGCTCTCTCCTCAGTCTCCAAGCTCTGTACCCTTTCCACCCTCTGGTCCACCGGATTCAGGACTGCCTGCACTTGCTCCATTTGGGGGGTGTCTCTGTGGCGTTCCTCTGGCTCCCAGGACACGTTGGTATTTGTGGCAATGAGGCGGCCGATATGGTGGCCAAGGCTGCAGTCTCTCTTCTTCGGCCAGCTATTCGATCAATTCCATTCGCCGATCTACGGAGCGTTTTATGTCGTCGTGTTGTTCTTCTATGGCACGCACATTGGTCGACACTTCCCCATAATAAATTGTGGGACGTGAAAGCTCTTCCCTGTGCTTGGACCTCTTCCTCCCGAATGCGTCATCGGGAGGAGGTAATTTTAACTAGACTCCGGATAGGGCACTGTCTTTTTAGCCATCGACATCTTTTAAGCGGCGATCCTCCCCCACTCTGTCCCCACTGCTCTCAGCTGTGGACGGTAAGACACATTTTAATTGAGTGCCCCATTTTACTCCATTACGCGCCCGTCTACAGCTGTCGCCTGATATATCGTTCATTTTAGCAGATGACACGCTCTCGGCCGATCGCGTTCTCGAGTTCATTAGTGCCAGTGAGATGACGTCAGTCATTTGAAGCTCTTTTTGGGGGCAACCAACCCCTTTCTGTAGTGGATTTTTACGCTTTCCTTCTGGTTTTAGTTTCTCCAGTTTTTTGAGTTTCGTTCCCATTGCTGCTGCCTTCCATTTTCGTTTTTTACCGTTTCCTAAGTCACAGACCGGGCGCTAATGACCATAGCAGTTTTGTGCCCTTAAACCAAAACAAAAAAAAAACAAAAAAATCAATGTTTTCAAAATGTTCACCATTGGCACTACAGAGGTGGTGCAAACGAAGAATGAAATTTGCCATCACATTTCGCAATGTCTCAACCGAAATGGATTCACATGCCACAGAGATAGCCGATTCAAGCTCGTCCAGCGTGGCGGGATGCTTCGGGTAGACCATGTCTTTCACTGTGCCCCACAAAAAAAAGTCACAGGGAGTCAAATCCGGCGAATATGGAGGCCAATCCATGCCTGCACCAGTAAATGCGGGATATTCCAAAGCAATGACTCGATTCCTGAAGTATTCCTCAAGAAAACGAAACACTTGTTCGGTCCAATGTGGTCGGGCTCCATCTTGCATAAACCATTCAGTACCTGGTCGATCCTCTAACGCTTGCTGTGTGGCGACAAATTGTTCCAAAATTGCAACATAACGTGCACCAGTGACCGTTTCTCGAATGAAAAAAGGGCCAGTAATGCCTCTGCTGCATACTGCAGCTCACACAGTAACTTTAGGAGAATACAGGGGTTTTGCTTCACACCAATATGGCTTTTCGGAACCCCAAAATCGCCAGTTCTGCTTATTCACGTATCCATTCAGGTGGAAGTGTGCTTCATCTGTAAACCAGATGCAGCCAACATCAAATCCTTCACTATCAATCATTGTGAGCATCTGATTAGCAAAGGCAACCCTTTGTTGCACAGCTCGTACAGGTATGGCCTGGTGCGTTTGAATTTTGAATGGAAACATGTGTATGCTCTTTCTCAGTATTTTCTACGTGCTGGAACACTTCACACCAGTCTCAGATGCAATTCTACGGACGGATGACATTGGATTTCGCTGAATATTTCCAGAAACTGTGGCGATATTTTCAGGTGTAACTGCGGTTTGCTTGCGGCCAACATGCCCCACTTGATCATCAGTTACGCTGCCTGTTCTATGAAATTTTGCGAAGAGCGTACGAATGGTTTTCGCATCAGGTCCTTTTGTAACATTAAATCGTGCTTGAAAACTTCGCCTTGTTGTTGTAGGACTCTCTTCTAACCTGTGGTACTCTAGCACCAAAAAAACGCGTTGTTCAATGGAGTACATGGTTTTAATCTCTTCCTTCGGTACGCTAACCTCCTTTCACGTTTCAATAGTGGAACTGATCGCTCTGGGCTTCGGATCACTATTTATACTAGGCATTACGTATGGCGATTACAGCGCCATCTGTTAGCAGCTTTTGTAACTATTACGAGGGCAGTTCAATAAGTAATGAAACACATTTTTTTTTTCTCGGCCAATTTTGGTTGAAAAAACCGGAAATTTCTTGTGGAATATTTTCAAACATTCCCGCTTCGTCTCGTATAGTTTCATTGACTTCCGACAGGTGGCAGCGCTGTACGGAGCTGTTAAAATGGCATCTGTAACGGATGTGCGTTGCAAACAACGGGCAGTGATCGAGTTTCTTTTGGCGGAAAACCAGGGCATCTCAGATATTCATAGGTGCTTGCAGAATGTCTACGGTGATCTGGCAGTGGACAAAAGCACGGTGAGTCGTTGGGCAAAGCTTGTGTCATCATCGCCGCAAGGTCAAGTAAGACTGTCTGATCTCCCGCGTGCGGGCCGGCCGTGCACACCTGTGACTCCTGCAATGGCGGAGCGTGCGAACACACTCGTTCGAGATGATCGACGGATCACCATCAAACAACTCAGTGCTCAACTTGACATCTCTGTTGGTAGTGCTGTCACAATTGTTCACCAGTTGGGATATTCAAAGGTTTGTTCCCGCTGGGTCCCTCGTTGTCTAACCGAACACCATAAAGAGCAAAGGAGAACCATCTGTGCGGAACTGCTTGCTCGTCATGTGGCTGAGGGTGACAATTTCTTGTCAAAGATTGTTACAGGTGATGAAACATGGGTTCATCACTTCGAACCTGAAACAAAACGGCAATCAATGGAGTGGCGCCACACCCACTCCCCTACCAAGAAAAAGTTTAAAGCCATACCCTCAGCCGGTAAAGTCATGGTTACAGTCTTCTGGGACGCTGAAGGGGTTATTCTGTTCGATGTCCTTCCCCATGGTCAAACGATCAACTCTGAAGTGTATTGTGCTACTCTTCGGAAATTGAAGAAACGACTTCAGCGTGTTCGTAGGCACAAAAATCTGAACGAACTTCTCCTTCTTCATGACAACGCAAGACCTCACACAAGTCTTCGCACCCGAGAGGAGCTCACAAAACTTCAGTGGACTGTTCTTCCTCATGCACCCTACAGCCCCGATCTCGCACCGTCGGATTTCCACATGTTTGGCCCAATGAAGGACGCAATCCGTGGGAGGCACTACGCGGATGATGAAGAAGTTATTGATGCAGTACGACGTTGGCTCCGACATCAACCAGTGGAATGGTACCGTGCAGGCATACAGGCCCTCATTTCAAGATGGCGTAAGGCCGTAGCATTGAATGGAGATTACGTTGAAATATAGTGTTGTGTAGCTAAAAGATTGGGGAATAACCTGGTGTATTTCAATGCTGAATAAAACAACCCCTGTTTCAGAAAAAAAAATGTGTTGCATTACTTATTGAACTGCCCTCGTATTTCAAACTGCTGTATAAACTTCTTACAGCTTTCACAATAAACATACTGTTTACTGCTTTCCTCTATCGATCTTTGTTTTTGAGATATTTAATTTTGAAATCAGGGAGTCCTTTTCTGGACACCCTGTATGACCACTGTGTCTGTCTGTCAAGGCCAGACTATGAGCAACTGCATGTGATGGGACAAGCAACCTGGGTGGTGGGAGTGAGGTGGAGGCTGGGATGGGAAGAGGGAGGCAGAGCAGGGTACGGCTGAGGTACAGTAAGGTGCTGCTTGTGGAACCAAATGGGGACAAGATGGAGAGAGGGTAGGGCATCTGGGTACAGTCAAGAGGTTAGAAAGAGGGCATGGTTAGGGTGGAAAAGCCGAAAAGTAAAGAGACTGAGGGTGCTTGTGGAATAGAAAGCTGTGGAGTGGGAACAAGGATGGGATAAGCGGGTGGAGGACAATGTAATAGAAGACTGAGGCAAGCAGGATTACGGGAACATGGGATAAATTGCAGGGAGAGTTCCCACCTGCTCAATTCAGAAAGCTGATTTTATAGAAGTATCCAGATGGCGCAGCCTGTGAATCAGTGATTAAAATGGAGAAGAACATCGTGATGGACAGCATGCTCAGCAACTGCCTGATCGAACTATTTCTTGGCCACAGTTTGTCCATTCATGTGGTTGTCATGCCCCTGTAAAACAAAGCACAGTGGTTGCAATCTAGCTTATAGATCACATGACTGGTTTCACAGGTAGCCATCCCTTTCATGGCATAGGTGATACTTGTGACCAGTTTGGAATAGGTGGTGGTGGTGGTGGTGGTGGTGGTGGTGGTGGTGGTGGTCGTCGTCTTGCATCTAGGACTATTACAGGGGTATGAGCCATGGAGCAAGGGGTTGGGAGCAGGGGTTGTATAGGGAGGAGGAGGAGGATATTGCACAATTTGGTGGGTGGCAGAATACCACTGTGGGAGGTGTGGGGAGGATAGTAGGTAGGACATTCCTCACTTTAGAGCACAACAAGATGTAGTAAAAATACTGGTGGAGAATGTGATTCAGTTCCTGCAGTCCTGGGTAGTACAGAGTCTCAAGGGGTACACACCTCTGAGGCAGACAGTGGGACTTCGGGAGGTGGTGAGCGTCTGTAGAGAAAAGACATGGGAGATCTGTTTCTGTCCAAGATTGGGAGAGTAATTATGGTCTGTGAAGGCCTCAGTGAGACTCTGGGCATATTTTGAGAGGGACTGCTTGTCACTACTGAGAGCAGTGGCTCCTGGTGGATAGGATGTATGGAAGGGACTTCTTGTTGTGGAATGGGTGGCAGCTATCGAAGTGGAGATATTGCTGGTGGTTGGTAGGTGTGATGTGGATGGAGGTACTGATGCTTACTACCTGAGGCCCCATCTTACTGTTACTCGCTCCTGTGAACGGGAACGCGTTATGCAGATCTTGGTGCCTCTCGCGTCCATCTAGAAAAGATAACCTGAAGATGCCTAAATAAGGCGAAACGCGTCGTTGAAAAATAAAAAACTAACATTGCAACGAAGACTGTTTTTAACCAATACTGATGTAGTCACCTTTGAGGTGAAAGTCAACATCAAGGAAGAACCAGGTGAAGCGAATGGGGGAAGAAGGTGTTGAGGTCCTTGGCGGAATGTGTATAGGATGTCCTCACTGTGTCCAGATTTCAAAGATGTCATCAGTGAATCTGAACCAGATGAGGGGCTTTTTAAACCATTAAGGGAATACTTATTTCAGTGTGCTACATGAATTTCAGCTAGATATGTCTAAGTGTACTTGAGAAAAAGGAATGTTAACCAACGGATGGACAGTGTCTGATAACAAATGATAAAAAGGTTTCGTCATGTGACATAATTACAGAGTAACAATTTCCAATATTTTTTCCTGTGGTTCTAGTGTGATACCTTGCTTCTTGCCGAATTTCATGATTTTCGGTCAACGGGAAGTATCCTGTAGGTTGTGATGAGTGAGTTTTTAAGTATCAAAAATGTGACATTAATGGTTGATTCTTTTGTGTGCATTGTTTTGGAAGCATATATTTACTGCACTGCCAAGGGTCTGTAGCCACTACGTAGCTCCATTCTATTATTGATAGACTCGTTCAACTTTATTGTGAAGCAATGAGCCAGACATTAACATAGAACATCTTAGACAAAAACAAACACAAAGCAAAGAGTAAATGATTATGTGCACACTGGAGTCTTTGCCGCTGCCCCTGTACTGTGCACATGCAACTATTCGTCTGCGTGCTCCCACACAGCCCCCTCCCTGAACGGCGGAGCTCCAGGAATGTGCAAAAACTTGTACCGAACCCTTCGCCTGGCTCTTGTGCAAATTTCCAGCTGTACTTCCTCGATCGTCGTATCCTCTCGCAGCTTCATCCGGCTCGCTGTCCTACCATCCGTTGCGCCCTGAAGGGTCCCCTCGTCTTGCTTTAGGCCCACCTCCTCTTCTTGTCTTACGTCTTCTAGCAGTAAGTGAGCCAGCTTCACCCGGTCTATTGACACAATAATACTCTTATCACAAACTAGGATAGTCGTGGCCTGGTCCGTACGGTGTAGTACTTTATAAGGTCCCATATATGGCAGCTGCAATGGAGTTCTGACTGTGTTGGGTCGCAACATTACATGCAAGCATTTGCTCAATTCTCTATGTACAAACGATGGCCTAACACCATGCCATGTCACTGGTTGTGGCCTAAGCTCGGCCAGTTGAGCCCTTCCTCTTGTTAACAAGTACAGTAGGTCCATCTCGCCTGTACTCTTCTGAGGCGTAAGGTTTCCCCGTATACTAATTCCACTGTAGATGCTCCGGGATCAGGTTTGAAAACAGTGCGTAAGCCTAGTAACACTAGTGGCAATGCTGCTGATCAATTCTTGCCATGGCACATTAATGCAGCCGTAAGTGTTCGGTGCCAGCGCTCTACCATGCCGTTGCTTTCTGGGTGATAACTTGTGGTACGGTGACAGCGGAACCCGCACATGTTTGCCATCTCCAGGAATAAGGATGATTCGAACTGACGTCCTTGGTCTGTCGTGACATGTACCAGACATCCGAACCGTGCTATCCACATCGTCAAGAATGCCCAGCTGACTGCCTCTGCTAATATGTCTGAAATGGGGATTCCTTCTGCCCGTCTCGTAAATCTGTCAGTTGCTGTCAATAGATATCGATAGCCTTCAGACATTGGCAACGGTCCAACAATATCCAGATGCACATGTTCGAAATGACCAGTTGGCCCCTGAAGTTTACCCACTGGCTTCTTCACACAGTCTCAGCAGCTGGCATCCGTCCTTTGGATCAGAAGGTCGAGGTTATACAGCAGATGCCTTGTCTGTTAGATTTGCAACAGTTGCGGAGGTTCCTAGGTGTTTTAAATTTTTACCGCAGACATCTGCCAGGGTCTGCGGCTTTACAAGTGCCACTCACGGAGGCTTTGGCAGGCATGAACATCGCTGGCAATCCAGACATGTCTGCGCCCATTTCCAACAGTCTCTCTTAATTCCTGGCCACACGAAATGCTCAGTCATTAATTTTACGCTTGCTCTGGGTCCCGAATGAGCCAAACCATGTAACCCTTCGAATACTTCCCAGCGCAAACTCTCCGGCACAAAAGGTCTAGGCCATCCCTGTGAGGTATTGCACCATAACTGTATTGTCTCACCTTCTGGACAAAATTTTATTAACTTAAACCCGGTGGGCGTACTCTGCCGAGAAACTTGCAGTTGTGCATCATCCTTCTGCTCTCTCACCATTGTAGCATAGTTCACTGAATACTTTATTGCCGCAACATGTGAGAAGTAATCTGCCACCATATTCTCTGCCCCATTAATATGTCGTAAATCAGTAGTAAACTGGCTTATATATTTCAGTTGAATTGTTTAGGTGACAAAGTATCTGTACGCTTGCAGAATGTAAAAGTGAGCGGTTTGTGATCTGTAAACAATGTAAATGGTCTGGCTTCCACGTAAGGCTGGAAATACCTTATGGCTTCGTAAGCAGCCAGCAGCTCTCTATCGTACGCTCTCCAATTCCGCTGTGGGTCTGTGAGTTTCTTGGAGAAGAATCCTAAAGGCTGCCAGTGACCAGCAGTCCACTGATGCAATGCTGCCTCAATCGCCACCTGACTTGCGTCAACAATAATAGCTAGCTTCGCATCTTTCTCTGGGTGAACTAGTAAAACCGCTTGCTATAGGCTTTCCTTGATCCACTCGAACGTGCACTGCATGCTTGATGTCCATTGTAGCTTCTGATTTTCATGCTCTTCGTGGAGGGCTGCTGTTGCTGAGAACCCAAGTATATCGTCTAAATAGGCGAAAGTGAAATCCAGCCCTCGCAGCACCTCATCGATGATACGTTGCCATGTCTGTGCAGCGTTTTTTTAACCAAATGGCACGCGAAAAAAGTCATAAAGACCGAAAGGTTTAGTGACTGCTGTCTTCGGTATGTCACTGTCAGCCACCGGTATTTGGTGGTATGCTTTTTTACAGTTGACTACACTGAAACATACAGCTCCAGCCAATTTATTTGTAAAGTCGCAAATGTTGGGAACCGGATACCGATCAGGTATCGTACGGGCATTCAACAACCTATAATCACCACAAGGTCTCCCAATTCCGTATTTATTCCGCACTAAATATAGAGGCGAGTCCCATGCACTACCAGATCTTTGTATCACTCCCATTTCCAACATCTCTTCGAGCTCAGCTTTTGTGTCCGCAAATCTGTCTGAGGCCAACCTTCTCGGTCTGAGGGAGACCGGACGCCCAGGCACGGTGTTTATGTGGTGAATTGTATGATGGGCCACCATGGCTATCGGCTGCGCTGACAGTTCTCTAAGTCGGCATACTTCTGTCACTCCAACCGAACCGTGTACCTTCTCTGTGATTATTCCTACATGACCCTGCACCACCTCTTAGCCCCTTCTAAGCTGTGATAACCGAATGTCCACCGCAATACCGAATGAATATACAAAATCTGTCCTGCCACATCTGCAATGACAAAAGTCCTATGACAAGTAATACTAGGTCCTAAATTCACTTCTCTGACACAACTGCCATATGTCATTATGGGCTGTTTATTTGCAGCCTTGAGGCAAAACGATGTGCTGTCACTGAGGGAAGTACATTACGCCTTTGGCCAAGTGCTGACATAAGATCCTGTGTCTATCAAATAATAACACGAAGCAGTCACATCCCGAACATAAAGTCGCCGAGATACCGTTAATAAAGAAACATCTCTACTTACAGTCTCCATGTTATTTACGCGGCGAGCGTGACTGCACGGTAGAATGCACTTTGAGGGCTCGCTCACCGAATCGTCGATGATACCAACACAACTGCTCCTTCCCGGCATCTCCGCTGTCCTTGTGTGTTGGCAGGACCTCCGAACCGGTAGCTCTCAATACCTCCATCTGCCTCTGCAATCCGTCTAGCTGCTTCTTGAGTTTTTGAAGTTGTATACCAGTAACAGCGCGCCGCTGCTTATTAATCACCGCCGCTTCGTATTCTTCCGTCGTCGCCTCCACCTTCGCTATACTGAGAGAATTTGTTGGTTCAACCATCGCATGTACCCTGTCAGTGAGTTGGAGTAGTGCTTTGTCTATCGTATCTGTTATTCGCTGCCACAGCTGCTCTTACTGCAGACGGAAGCTGTGCTGCCCAAACGGAATGAAGTGTAGTGTTCGAAAATTCATTTTCTGCCACGATTCCACGCAAATGCCTCCAATATTTGGAGGGAATTCTGTCACCTCTACGTTCACCTCGCAACACCTGGCAGATTCTTTGATCTAGCAATTTAGTAAGCCAGCTTATTAAAAAGCCCTTCAGTGTTGTATATTGCTGCGTTTCCGGCGGCCATCTAATTATCTCTTCAACCAATATTGCTGCCCTGGCATCCAGACTGTTTGCCGCAATCATGAACTTTTTCCGGTCGTCAGTTACCCGATTATGCATGAATGCCCGTTCTAACATGGAGAACCAAAGTTCCGGTTTATCGGTCAGGAACGGCAGCGGGCGTACTTTCATGCGTTGTCCCAGCGAATCTTCCTCTCATATGTGTGTTCCGGCCGCAGATTTTGTCCTGGTAATATCATTGTCTCGCTCCGCTGAATCCGTGATCATTTTCTCTCACTTGCTGCTTGATTCATGTCTAGTAAGAATTTTCAAAGGGTGAAAACCCCCAAGTGGCACTACGATATGGAGTCCACGGTAATCTATAGGTCCTCTTACAACTAGATGGTCATTTCAGAGACAGGAAGAATCAAGGGCATGTCTAAAGTTTTAATGGGTGCTGACAAACTGCATGAGCAAAATATATGTAGTAAATTTAGTGCCTAGTAATGAAGTTAGCACTGTCACATGTACTGTGATGTGAATGGAAGCAACATGGGAATTCTCCTCCATATGAGTGGACAAAGGCTTCTTAAGATAACTGAAAATAAGGAACAAATTTGTTTTCCCATACACGTGCAATGTTGTTCTGTTGCATGCATGCTTTTCTGTTTGTGGAATGTGATACATTGTACTTATCATATACCTCACTGTGTCATTTGGTTTAAAAATGTCATAGTTACCCCAAGGAAACACTTAGCTTGGTCAAGCAGGATGAAATTTCGTAACTCCTCAGTTTTGCATGTCACATTTAATTGCCCGTCTTTTGACTGCAGTTTTATTTTATGGAGCATATGGATTAGGATTATTGCAAGAGTGCATCACTGGTGCTTTTAAATACTTTTAACACCTTTGATATACAAAAATCATCATTTGTTAATGGAAACTAAATGTGTGCTGGGCTTATCAACTTTCCGTTCATGTAATCATGTGGGAATTTGAATAATGTATAGAAAATGAGAAGTATAGCAATACTACTCTGTGAGTGAATATGAATTTGTGTTAAGCTAAGTTGTACTGCCCACATTTACTTTCTTAACAATAATTTACCTGTAACTGAACGTTCTACTGTTTCAGTTCTATCACTTAGTAATTGTTTCGTTGCAAATGCACCTTCCTGTAAACCCATCTACTCAACTCTCTCTCTCTCTCTCTCTCTCTCTCTCTCTCTCTCTCTCTCCCTCCCCCCCCCCCTCTCTCTCTCTCCCTCCCCCCCCCCCTCTCTCTCTCTCCCCCCCCTCTCTCTCTCTCCCCCCCCCTCTCTCTCCCCCCCCTCTCTCTCTCCCCCCCCCCCTCCCCACTCCCCTCCCCTCCTCTCCCTCCCTCCTCCCCTCCCCTCCCCTCCTCTCCTCTCCTCTCCTCTCCTCGTACCTCAAATAATAATAATCATCATCATCATCAGGTAACTATATTCAGTGTGCAATGTTTTGCATTCTGTGTTGATGTAAAAATAAATCATTCATCTTATGTTACATTACACACTTAGAATTTCTAGATGACAAGTAAATTTTATTTGTCGGAAGTTCTACATTTTTATTTGAAAGTGGTTATTTCCTGATTTTCCTTAATGAAAACTACGCATAAGTAGATCCCCAGTGAAAGAAGTGAACACATTCACTATGGATTTTTGTAATTTGTAATTTTTGTTCTTTTGTAGGTGAACATAAAGAGGAGGATCTGATTCCAGTTGTTGAAAGTTCACTTCCACAGGAAATTCAAAACAAAAAGAAGTGCCGATTTGCTCCAGAAACAATTGAACCCTCTTCGAAAAAACTTGTTGCCAAAAAAGAAACTAACAAAATACCTTACTTGACTTCTAGCTAGTGTGTGTGTGTGTGTGTATGTGTGTGTGTGTGTGACCTTTAAGTATTTCTAGAATTTATACATAATGTTTATTCCATGATATTGTATTAAACTAGTGGAAATGAGAATATTACATAAAGTTTTTGAATATTTCTCCTTGGTTGCCATTATCATGGAAGCCTGGTTCATTATAAGACACTTTCTCTGGCATTTCATTTAATTTCTACTTCTGAGAATGCTTCGTGTATGCGAAATAACTGGAGTTGTTCTTTGACTTTATATCCATGACAAAAGCCAGGTCCCTGCCTTTTAGCTTGTGAATTAATATCATGTGTTGTGTGGTGAATTGATGTACTGAGTGTAGACTGAAATGCCTATAATTCAGTGCATGTAGTACGGACGGACAGTATTGGGAAGGAGTTTTTATAACATTTTCTGAAAAGTGTCTGGAGCAGCTAGTTCGAAGACTCATGTGCCATGAAAATATTGCAGACCTTGTAGGTATGAACAGGTTGACATTACGAATAGTGCCAGAAAGACATTGATTAGTGATCATTCTGTCATCAGAGTGAGAGTGATTACTAAGGTTAATAAATCCATCAAGAAAGCTAATGGGAAATGTTCTTATGGTAGAAAGAGCCGCTATGCAATTGTTAGCATCCTACTTAAACAGCGAATGGGCATTATTTAGTTCAGATATGACAGAAAATGTATGGATTATGGGCAAAGTTGAAACATGACTGTAAATCATGTTGTGGAGAAGTATGTGCCGAGTTACTGGATTAAAAGGCTGGAAAGAACCCACTGTGGTTAATAACAGAGATTGGTGTACTTTCGGTTAGAATAAGAATGTGAAAATGTCAGCAAGCAAGAATTATTAGTAATTTTTACATCTGTAAAAAGACTGATGGGCAAAGTGTTCAAAAACTTTAGATCAACTCGCCTATCGACTCGATGTATGATTGATGCTCACACTGAATAATTGTAAGAAAAAGTGTTCGTGTTCCTGCTTCATTTGGTGTATTATTTATAACTGTAAGGTGAATGTAATATGTGCTACAAAGCCTTAAAACCCTTATATTCATTTTTAAACACCCTGTACTTAATATTTCAAAGTTTATTAATTATATGAATATTATTCCATATAAATTATTGATTTTTAAAAATTGCAGTCAAGCATATTGCTCATGGTTAGTGTATCACACACACACACACACACACACACACACACACACACACACCACACACACACTGATTTCTCAGGGGAATTCTGCCCCTCTCCCCATCCTTTATCCTTAACATTGAATTGCTGCAGAATTCTTGAGCATATTCTAACTCTGATTATCATAAATTTCCTTGAGACAGAAAAGCTTCTCTCAAATATTTAAAAAGAATTATTTGTGTGAAACTCAGATGGCCATTTCCTTAGATATATCCAATGACTCATGGATAAAAGGCAATAGGCAGTCCATATTCCTATGTTTCTGGAAAATATAGGTTTGCAGACATGCAAGTGGCTCAAAGATTTGTTCAATAAAAGAACCCAGCATGTTGTCCTGTATAACGAGTGTTCATCAAAGGTAAAGGTATTGCGAGGAGGACTGCCACAGGAAAATCTTATAGGACCACTCTTGGTGTCTTCAAAGTGTGTTTCAGAGCCTTACACCAGACGTCTAGGGGAGATGATCACGTCGTTGGAAACAACCTTTGTAGAGAGAAAATGTTGGCTGACGCGTCGTGACAATGCTAGCCATAATTTATTATTGGTTATACCCCTGAGAGATAGAGTATAGGCCCTCTGTGGTTGTGTATGCAGTATGTGTGTTGCATGTAATCTAGGCATCTGCTCCCCATGAAACAGGCTAGACTGAGCTCTGGATTTGCTTCTAAAATAACTTACTCCACTTAGCGAGACTCACTCGGGACTAATTGGTTAAAATCACATTTTCAATGTAATAGGGTAGATAGTATGGAGATGCAGGACACCTTCATCCCAGAGCCAACAAATCCAATAAAAAGAATTCCTAGCATTATCTGAATGTATCAGCTAACATTCTGTGTCCAGCAAAAGTTGCTCCCCATCACATCATCTAGCACCCCTAAGTGTATGATGCAGAGACTTTGAAACATCCTGTATTCATAAACGCTGTAACTGACAGGGTGAGCAACAATCTGCGACCATTTGCTGGTGATGCAGCATTGTATGGGAAAGTGTCATTGTAGTGTGACTGTGGGCCTATACACAATGATTTGTGACAATTTCTATTTGGTGTGATGAATGGCAGCTTGCTTTAAATGTAAGTTAATGCAGGTGAATAGGAAAAACAGTTGTGTAATGTTTGAATATATTATTAGTGGTGTGCCGCTTGACACAGTCACATCGATTAAATATCCAGGCACAACAAAACAAAGTGATATAAACTAGAATAAGCGTGTAAGGTTGATGTTATGGAAGGTAAATGGTAGACTTCATTTTATGGGGAGGATTCTAGGAAAGTGTTGCTAATCTCTAAAGGGAACAGCTTACAATAGATGTTGTTATAGATCTTATTTTGGTATAGCTTTAAAGTATGTGTCATTTAATAAGTTTCGGAACATTGTGTGGAGTAAAGATGATATAAAAAAATCTCTGTGCCAAATAGAGATATGTATGAAAAGAGATATGTACATATATCTGTATTCTAAAGTTTCCTTAAGCTGATATCAAATTTTTCACTCTTCAACTAGCTGTCTTTCCCATCCATGATTCTGGGTGGATGTGTTGTGTGTACATCAGACAAATATATTATGTGTGTGTTTGTTTTTGTTCTATTTTTGATGAAGGCCTTATTGGCCGAAAGCTTAATTCGTGGCAGTCTTTTTGTCATGCCTATCTGTGACTCAGCATCTCCACTATATGGTGAGTAGCAAATTTTATTGTTACATTCCACCCTGGCTTTTCCATTGTTTGATTTTTAACTGAAGTAATTAAAATATATAAAACAGGGCATAAAAATTTTCTGCTTCATTGCTTATCTTTTGTTTTCTTTGTGACATGAAACAAATAATATTGCCAAGAGAAAGGCTCATAAAAGGATATGCATGGACGGAGAATAAAATTTCTGTGTACACTACAAAAAAAAAGTGAAGCCCATTTTTATATATATATATATATATAATAGAGGGAAACATTCCACGTGGGAAAAATATATCTAAAAAGAAAGATGATGAAACTTACCAAACAAAAGCGCTGGCAGGTCGATAGACACACAAACAAACACAAACATACACACAAAACTCTAGCTTTCGCAACCAATGGTTGCCTCGTCAGGAAAGAGGGAAGGAGAAGGAAAGACAAAAGGATATGGGTTTTAAGGGAGAGGGTAAGGAGTCATTCCAATCCCGGGAGCGGAAAGACTTACCTTAGGGGGAAAAAAGGACAGGTATACACTCGCACACACACACATATCCTGGTGTCTGTGTATGTGTGGATGGATATGTGTGTGTGTGCGAGTGTATACCTGTCCTTTTTTCCCCCTAAGGTAAGTCTTTCCGCTCCCGGGATTGGAATGACTCCTTACCCTCTCCCTTAAAACCCATATCCTTTTGTCTTTCCTTCTCCTTCCCTCTTTCCTGACGAGGCAACCATTGGTTGCGGAAGCTAGAATTTTGTGTGTATGTTTGTGTTTGTTTGTGTGTCTATCGACCTGCCAGCGCTTTTGTTTGGTAAGTTTCATCATCTTTCTTTTTTTTATATATATATATATATATATATATATATATATATATATATATATATATATATATATATATATATAGCTTGACATTGTTAGAGTCTAAGCTATATCCAGAGTGGATCTTTTTCTTCTTGAAATTACCTCATGCTATTGCTTATTTTTACATAATAGGGTCAGTGTGTTTTGCCTTGCACAAGTAGGAAACAATTTCAGAATTCTGTTCTGCAAGTTCTAAAAATTCAGTTAGCCTCAGCAAGGTGTCGGCAATTATATTTTGTTTACCTTAGATATACACTACATCGAATCTGAATTCCTGCAAGCAAATACACCAACTTGCCTGGTCTTCTGTGTAGCAATTTGCACATCAAGCGAAAAGAAAGTGCTTGGTGATCACAGTAGAATTTGGCATGATTTCCCCACAAATAACATTTTTATTTCTTAAAAGCCTACAATACAGAGAGAGCTTCACGCTCTATTATGGCACACAACTGCTTACATTCAGTAAGAGTTCTGCCTTGCAAAACTAAGTATCTTAGCTATTGTTTTCTAACGGTTTTCGAACGACAAGAGACAGCGTGGTATTGGGTTGCAAGGCACACATGTCCTTTAATTCAATTAACTTGTATGTTGTGTGTAGCCGATCCTCTTCTCTGGGTAATCAGCTACGTCAATCTCCCAAAAGCTTCTTCTCCAAAGACTATAGCTGGTTAAAAGAATTTATTAAAATACTTATCTATCCTTGAAATAATTTTGGTACACGTAAAATACTTTTCAGTTCAATCACTATATATTTTCAACTTTCACAGACAATAACTTCTGAAAGCTAACTTATTTCTTAAACGTTAGACTCATTTACACATATTCAAATAACATGTGTGTCTTGCTTCGTTCATAGCCAAGACTTGAACTAACTCAAAAGTCTCTAGTCTCAGGAGTCCAATACATGACTGAACATAGAAATCTATACTCAATTTTCCATTAGTCTTTTTACAATCAACAGAGACACTAAGGAGCACAGATTACTACATGAAGTTTCCTTGTTCTTCTCAACCCCTACACAGAGACTCTGCGGACCGTACAGCAGGTACTTGTTTGTCGCAGTTCGGCTGTCTGGTCCATCTTTTTCGTGTAAACTTTTTTTTACCCGCACATACAAATAGGCGATACGCAGCACGGTGTCTTCATTTCTCCCACTCACCTCTAAAATATCGGGTGTTCGAAATGAGCTTCTTTTATGTTTTTAGTCAATTTGACATTGTCTGCTTGTGTCTGTATATGTGTGTGTGTGTGTGTGTGTGTGTGTGTGTGTGTGTGTGTGTGTTAGTAGTCCCTTTTTCCCCCTAAGGTAAGTCTTCCCGCTACCGGGATTGGAATGACTCCTTACCCTCTCCCTTGAAACCCACAACCTTCCGTCTTTCCCTCTCCTTCCCTCTTTCCTGATGAAGCAATCGTGGGTTGTGAAAGCTTGAATTTCGTGTCTTTGTTTGTGTGTCTATCAGCATACCAACGCTTTCGTTTGGTAAGTTACATCATCTTTGTATGACACACACACACGCGCACACACACACACACACACACACACACACTCTCACTCACTTTTTTAAAGGAGTACTATTTCACCGAAATACACTTAACCAAGAATGATGGTGCATGTATTTACCTGGAAACTTTGTAGATAAATTCATTCTTTACACTAGAAACTTATGGGCGTCATTATGGTGTTTCTAAATGCACCAATAAGGTAAACATGTACTGCTACTCTCCCACCATGCGATGCCGAAGTCTCCCAGTAATTCAAAAATTTATTACTTGTCAGAAGCCAAAACACTCCAACAAATCAAAATTAATTGAACTGCATCCATTAGTTCCCACAAAACCTAAGGAATTAGTTGCATTGGGTGCTGCCAGGCATTATCTAAAAGGAAAAGTGTGTGTTAAGTATGTGATTGCCTTATATGATAATTTTTTTTCCAAGTATGTTAAGTTGTATGCAGCGATGCTGGTGATTGCCAGTTGCATTATAAGGAGAATTACAGACAACTGTCTCCCAAGAGCTGCGGAGCTGCAGATACTTTCAACTGATAGTGCATTGTACTTCACAGGAAACAGACAACTTACACTTAAGTGGCAAGGATAAGTGTCTTTATCCTCCCAAAGATCTAAAGCCCCTATTATACGATGTGCCTAAACCGTACACCTAAGCACCAGCATCCCAAGCGTGCATATGTTAAATTGCGGACTGGTTCACGTCGACCTATTACACCATCCACGAGCGATATATCTGGCGCACATGTACAGTAGAAGGTAATAATGTGCGAAATGCAAATAGAACTGTCTGACCTCCTGTAAAGTTATTCTTTCTACCAGGCGAAACACAAGGGGGACCGTTTGATATATTGGTACATCATTCGATCAAATTATTTCTGAGCGCCCAAGGTTCTATTTAATAAGATATTATTTTTTTATCATAATTTACTAAGTTACTGCTATTCTCTAATGTAGGTTAGTACTGTTCTGAATAACAGACAAAACAATTAGTTTTATATTATGACACTTAGTTACACAGGTATATGTATATATAAATTTACATTCATACAGCATTTTGCACGTGGAGGACCCACTTGTTTTTGGTGGTATTGCCCTGGCAGTGAAGGAAATCTTTGGATTGGGCAGAACGATGATAACGGGAAACAAGATGTTGTTCGGTTCGACCCTGGCTGAAAAGAAGGGATGAAGGCTGGGGAATATATTGACTGCTTATGAAAGAACTGAGGCCCAAAGATCCGCAAGATTTCTGGAACTTTGTAAGGATGGACATGGCTTGTTTTGAGAAGCTGCTGTTTGTGACAGAAGACGGAATTAGCAAGTGTGGCAGTCATGAAGGAGGTCACTTTCTTGAAAGTAAGGAGCAAATCACATGTTTACACGTTTTGTGATCATACCAGCCTAGATCACGATAAAATACTGGTACGAGCCCTTTTATGTTCCAGTCTAATTGTACCATTGTGTTTCCTGGTGACTGGGGAATCTTCTAAGAGTCTGGCTTTTAGCGACAGAATAGCACAGCCCGCCTTTCCAAAAGTTGTTGTGGTGCATCACTGCAGTTTGCACACTTTAAAGGGCCAGTACTTCTGTTAGTGCACTTGTGTTAGCACACAAGTACAAAACTCGTCTGTCGCACTGGATGAAACTGCACCCGGAGTTTCTTGCCTATCATTGCCAGTTTCTTTCCTGGCAGGCTGAAATAAAGCAAGAGATGAGTCAAATCAAACATGAACATTCATAAGCCAAGGCATTAAGATACTAATCAAAATAATTGTACAATGATATAGGCATGCTACTCAGAAATAAGAAAATTGCCGATGTACCTTATTATGATACAGCGGGTCAGGCATACAACTTTCCTCGCTGTATGCCTGAATGAAGATGCTTAACGCCTCTTTGCTACATTGCATTTCTAAAATATGAAACAGCCAATAGAAAAAAAATACTTTCACAACCAGCTAGTATAAAAGAAAGTCTACTGCAAAAAGAAAAGAAACAAAAATTCTCTGCATTTGTGAAAACCTAATTCCTGAAAAATGTGGAAAATCCCCAACACTAAAACTTGAAATTAGCCTCTAGCAAATAACACGCAGAAAGCACTGTGGAACCCCCTTCTTAGCATGGATGAGTTATAGCTTCCTAGTGCGCACGCACGGATAATGTGTCTGGTTATTTTCGTAATTACACCTGTTCTACTGCTAGATGGGTGACATGCTAGACCAGTACTATCCACGGCAGATTGTTGTGTAATACCCCCTTAAAGGAATTTGTACACTGAATGGATTTGCCAAAAGGTTAAACCAGCCCAAGAAGTTATTGTGCTTAAGTAGAGTGAGATTATTTCACTATTAATTATATTATTACATTCCTTCCTGGTTTTTCCAGTGTTTGAGTTCTCTTTTGTTATTTACAGCTGTGTAAATAGAAATAAGGTAAGTCACTAGTTATGTAAGATTTTGTTCAGTGACAAAAGGATGTTGTGAAATAAGTAATAAGACAAATTTAATTGCCACAATGAAGATTTACTGCTGGAATACATACACCTTCCAACCTCAAATTGCTAAATATGGTGGGGAGAAATAAATGATGCAGCATTACAGTGAGAGGCAATGTATAAGTGCAGTAAAAGTTTGCATAACAGGACAGTGACTTCGGCACATACGTGAAGACAAAATGAATCCAACATACTGCTTAACATGACAGACACTTGGCTAACATTAGTATCATACACTAGGTAGAATATACTTTGAAAGATTATGAATATAAATTGATTACTAAAATAAATACTGAGGTTTACACTATAACAGTAAAGCTAATATGAGAGAGAACTAATACAAGGAAATATTTTCATTGAAGGAAAGAAAAAGAACTAACTTCAGGAAGATATCTACACACCAGGTTACTATTTGCAATATATGCACAGAAATCTACATTAGGCTCTATACAAAATAAACTAAGCATAATAGATAGGTAATGCGTGTTTGCTATGAAAGAATGAATAATTGAAGAGATATGCTTGTGCTCTGTATAAGCTATGAGGGGGGGATAATGACGCTGCCTCATCTAAGAAGATAGCTATTAGTTTTGTGTGAACTCATTGTATGAATATGGAAGGGATGGAAAAGGTAAATCAAAGTGATGAGCATGGTGTTAATATTTGCACTCACAAATAAAGATTCAATTCTGAGAGTCAGAAAATGATGAAGTAAAAACAATTGCTTGCCGAATGAATATATGAGTGTGATAGTGTGAATGTTGTGTGTGAATATACAGCAGTTATGGTACACAAAATGATGGGAAATGAAATAGAGGTCCTGTACTACCATAGAATGCAAGGGGGTGTTGGACTGCCCATGCACTGAAGAATGCAAGTAACAATATGAACTCTAAATACAAGTGTTAAAGACAGTTATACCTATCATGGCTTGTCTGAATGTCTTTCCATGAATATTTCTTTTGACACAACTTTTGTAGTAACATATTTACATATTGTACACAGAAGCTGTACCCTGCAGTGAAAACTATGAATTAAGTACACTGAAGTACAATAATTACAGGTACTTTTAAGCAAATGACATTAATAAACTTGTATGACACAATGATGTTAGAATTTTATCTATAGTGCTGCTGACACCAAGTAAGGTTTGACGCAAAATTCAAACAAGTTTTCACAGACTCTGTGGCTCAATTATTGAGAGATATGTGAACGATGTCTAGCAGGAGATAACTGCTTCCATTCCTCGTCATAACTCCCTGTCAATTTGTAGACAACCTCCGGGTCGATTTCAGAGAGGTGTACCTAAGTGTAGTTATGCTTAGTTGCATTGGACATGCAAGAGTGAAGTTCCCTATTCCTTTTGTTAGCAATTTGGAATTAAAAACACTTGAATTAAATGAGGTGATGGTAGTAGTTCATGCATATCATCAGATTGCCTATGTTACTTCTGTGGTTACATGTAACATGTTTTGTAAATTATTCATGTAAATAAAGATTACAGCATGATTTTAAAAGTTAAAGGAGGCACTACCTCATCATAAAGGTTGTTAATGTAAATGATTTAATAATGATGAAAATTAATATGAAATAACTTGTCACGGGAATGTTGCCTTATGACTTTTGAAGACAAAAACACCTCCTTAAATGTTATTCCATTGTGTTTAAGTATTGTTATGCAGAGATTGAAAATGTGGCAAATTCATGTATAAATTTGTATATAAGCAAAATGTACTAGCCCTCGTGTGTCAGTTAATGTTAAAATGTTTGTCTAGCTATAAGGTTGTTGTTAAAATGTTTGTCTAGCTATAAGGTTGTTGTTATGTTTTAATTTCATTGTGTAAGTCATGTAAAATTTTACACACTTGTACAAAGACTTGTAAGGAAAACTCTGTATGAATAGGGACTTCAAGAAAAACTATCCACATATCATGTGTAGTGTGTGTTGAATCACAAATATACTTTTGTTTGAAGTATGCTCATACTTGCATGTGACTACAATGATGAAAATGTTCTAAGTGCCTTTTGTAGTGACATTGAACGTCAAACGTAACTCAAAAGGGGTAATTAAAGCAAGTAATTTGTGGACTTAAGTGGAATATGGGTAGTTATCGATGTGGTGCCAATGACAGGGATGGCCTTTTGGACACAAATATGTGGACGTTGATGTGGTCTGTATAACCATGGTCGGAACGGTACAGCTTCTCTGTTGCAGCATCAAACTTTTTAAACAAATACAAATCAACATGCACTTGTCCTGTAGAGCCACCCATTGGGCACTACGACGACGTGCAATTTGTTGTCTACAAAGTTAGACTCGACAGTGAATTGTTCTTTGAAGTCGTACCAAAGGTACCGCGAGTCTCGCACAGAATGAACACTGTTTAAGTGTGGAGATGTGGCCATGTAAACTATTGGTGGTGGTCACACCTCAATGGAGCAGAAGACTAATTCAAACATGCCCTTTGCTGAGTCATGATCTGTCAGGAACTGAACATTTAAAGTTTCGTAAATTTAATGTAAATTAATAATAATATAATGCTGATATGTGTAGGGGATAAATAAGATACGTCTCACCACAAACAATGGGATTTGATCTCTAGCCAGACCAAAAAGTAATTTAAGTGGAATTTCTACATGACATTTGATTATTTATGTTATGTATTTTTGTAAAATGCATCAGTACAGTATACTGTCGTCCAGTAATCATGGGCACAGCCAGTGTACAGTAGGGGGAGGGGGCTGTTATCTTATTTTGGTTTAGCGATAAAGTATGTCATTTATAGTCATTTGAAGACTGTGTGGGCCAACGATGTGATACTAACATGCCCATGCCAAAAAAAATGCATGCATGAGAAGAATGACGAACATACATCTATAGTCTGTTTCCCCAAGACAATATCAAAATTTTCCCTGTTCAGCTACTGTCTCTCCGCATCTGTAAATCTGGATGGGTGTATTGCGTGTGTATCTTCTGGAAAGGGAGGCATTTTCTTTCATTTCTAAATTGCTTCATTCTGAAAATGATTCCTGGATACACCATAACACGCAAACTTCAGAACACAAGACAACATTATGTATGATTGTGATTTACAACATTATTTATCACGGAGCTCGTCACGGTCTTCTACTTCAAGAAAGGACACGTAAATATCACTCTGTTCCAGGGCTTTATCTCAGCCGGAACGTGATCCAGCACCTCCCAAACTTCTTACCAGTTCAGCAACGGAGATTTTAAATAGTACACTTGTATTAAATCACAACGTTCCCAATGCAGAACGGAGGTGTATATGCCTGATCCGTAAGTCAGTCTGTTTGCCCCAACATGGTTCTCAAATGAAAGTTCTAATTTTAAAGCCTTTTTCTTTATTTGAAAGCTGGTTTAGTCAGGAAGGTTCTTAGCTATATTTCTGAAAGTCTGTTGAGCCGTTTAAATTTCATCAGCTATATGAAATAAAAATATTTTCCTCCAGCGTGCTCTCCTGAAATACGTTACGTAGTCCATAAGAACTACATCACGTTATGTAGTACCAGATTGTAGAGCTCAAAAAGATGTACCTAAATAAAAGATTACGGTTGAACGATAATAATGATTTATGTCTCCTGAAGCCGCCTGTTTCGGTACCTACAAAGCAGAAAAAGTGTGATTGTGACTCAACTGCGAAACACAGACATATATGCTCTCGCCGCCTTTTTGAGGTCTACAATTCATTACTAAATCAAATGATTTTGCTCTAATAGTTTAAGCAGCGTACTACAAGAGAGCGCGTCGGCAACCCACTTTCATGCAACTTGACAATTATAGCCACAGCTTATTTCTTATGCTACCTAAAGTAGCGAAATATATACTAATAGATAGTGAATGAATATATTTGTGAGTTAAAGAAACATGTAAATCGCGTAAGTTGTTCTCGAGTTATAATTGCGTATATGTAAGTATGTTTGTGAATTCAGTGTTTGTAGTCAAAGATTCAGACAGGTCGTATCTACGGCTTTTGCAACTTGTATCAGTTTACCTTGTTAGTCACCTTGCCTCACAGAGAAGCCAACAAATAATCCAACAGGCACTTTCGGAATTCACATTCAACAATATTACTCTTTCACTATATGTACGTCAGTCGCTTGTAGTTAAGTAGTTTTGCTCAGAACCAACAGCATTGTTTCGGTTTGTTCGTAGTGTTTATTTACACATTGTACCTGTGAGTGGACACGAGAGTTTAATAGTTATGTATACCTCCTCAAAAATTAGTGACTTCTTTAAACCTAAAATACAAAAAGTTATTGAGAGAAATGAAAACTGCAGTTTAGATGTAGAATCCACGACTTCAACTGTGGATGGACAAGAAGATGCAAACAACAAAGCAGACGATCCTCCTCCTACGTCATCGTCGCTAAATGAAAATTTCTGTAAGTATATGGATATGGACAAAACATCTATAAGACAGTAACAATAATTGTAATGATGATGAAAAGCCAGATTGTTGGTCTATCGAACAATGTACAGATTATAAAGCTAAAAACCGAGCTTAATTATTAGAAAAAAACCTGGATTACCAAATTTGTAGAAGTGTATCTACACTAGCTGCTGAAAAATACGAAAGGGTTAAAACTGAGTGAGCAGTGGGTTTTAGGAACTGTAAGCTCATATGGGACAAATAAAAACTAACGTCTCTTAGGAAAAAACTATTTGATCGCCGCACATCTCAAGCTCACGGTTTAGCGAACAAAATCCAGACTAACGAAGAAAAACATTACATTCAGAACATAGTTGCTTCTATGGTAAAGGAACAAGAAGTTGTTACTGAGTGTGTATTTCACACAGTGTATTAAGCAAGCAAAGTTAAATAGACCGTTTTATGAGTTTGAGACAGAAATTGATCTCCAAATTAAAAATCGTTTGGATATGGGCCGAATACTACATTCAAATGTTGCTTGCTCTGATACAGTGCTTCATATTCCTGACCAGATGACATCAGATCTAATAAATAATTTAATAAAGAGTGACTCCAAATTTTCACTTCTTTTGCATGAAGCCACTTCTCTCTCAAACAAAACTCCTTTAATTGTATACTTTAGAACCTTGTTAAAAGGAATGGAAAACCCCATAGCAATTTCTGACTCGTTTTGAGCTAAATAACAACAGCAACTGGTATCTTGAAAGAACTTTCAAAGCATTTAAGTTAATATGCTATGTTGAAAGTGCAATAAAATTTAAAGGGAAGTATTTAAACAAAGTTTTATAACCTTAGGTCAAAGATATATACTGCAGATTGACAGGACTTGTTATTTTATGAATGAAGGGTAATTAAATTGATATTTCACACTACAAATTTGTAATCTCAAAATTAGCACTGAATACGATTTATTATTAATGTGATATTGCCGGCCGAAGTGGCCGTGCGGTTAAAGGCGCTGCAGTCTGGAACCGCAGGACCGCTACGGTCGCAGGTTCGAATCCTGCCTCGGGCATGGATGTTTGTGATGTCCTTAGGTTAGTTAGGTTTAACTAGTTCTAAGATCTAGGGGACTAATGACCTCAGCAGTTGAGTCCCATAGTGCTCAGAGCCATTTGAACCATTTTTAATGTGATATTCCTGATTTGGAATCATTTGTAATTTCATCACAAATGAGTTAACAGGTCCATACTCCATCCGACCGATTCAGTTTATTGGTCATTAGCGTTTTAATTGTTGAACGGCAAAGTGTGACAAAAATCTACTGAGATGCGGGCTTCTTAAAGTTCTGAACTGGTGCTTGAAACAGTGTACCATCTTCGTGCTGCCCACTGAAGTAAAATTGTTTAAATAATGGTTTAATTTAGAAACCAATTTTTATATACACAGTGTGTTGTTGTTGTGGTCTTCAATCCTGAGACTGGTTTGATGCAGCTCTCCATGCTACTCTATCCTGTGCAAGCTTCATCTCCCAGTACCTACTGCAGCCTACATCCTTCTGAATCTGCTTAGTGTATTCATCTCTTGGTCTTCCTCTACGATTTTTACCCTCCACCCTGCTCTCCAGTACTAAATTGGTGATCCCTTGATGCCTCAGAACATGTCCTACCAACCGATCCCTTCTTCTAGTCTAGTTGTGACCCAAATTTCTCTTCTCTCCAATTCTATTCAATACCTCCTCATTATTTATGTGATCTACCCATCTAATCTTCAGCATTCTTCTGTAGCACCACATTTCGTAAGCTTCTATTCTCTTCTTGTCCAAACTGGTTATCGTCCATGTTTCACTTCCATACATGGCTACACTCCATACAAATACTTTCAGAAACGACTTCCTGACACTTAAATCTATACTCGATGTTAACAAATTTATCTTCTTCAGAAACGGTTTCGTTGCCATTGCCAGCCTACATTTTATATCCTCTCTACTTCGACCATCATCAGTTATTTTGCTCCCCAAATAGCAAAACTCCTTTACTACTTCAAGTGTCTCATTTCCTAATCTAATTCCCTCAGCATCACCCTACTTAATTTGACTACATTCCATTATCCTCGTTTTGCTTTTGTTGATGTTCATCTTATATCCTCCTTTCAAGACACTATCCATTCCGTTCAACTGCTCTTCAAAGTCCTTTGCTGTCTCTGACAGAATTACAATGTCATCGGCGAACCTCAAAGTTTTTATTTCTTCTCCATTGATTTTGATGCCTACTCCGAATTTTTCTTTTTGTTTCCTTTACTGCTTGCTCAATATACAGATTGAATAACATCGGGGAGAGGCTACAACCCTGTCTCTCCGTTCCCAACCACTGCTTCCCTTTCATGTCCTTCAACTCTTATAACTGCCATCTGGTTTCTGTACAAATTGTAAATAGTCTTTCGCTCCCTGTATTTTACCCCTGCCACCTTCAGAATTTGAAAGAGAGTATTCCAGTCAACATTTTCATAAGCTTTCTCTAAGTCTACAAATGCTAGAAATGTAGGTTTGCCTTTCCTTAATTTATTTTCTAAGATAAGTCGTAGGGTCAGTATTGCCTCACGTGTTCCAACATTTCTACGGAATCCAAACTGATCTCCCCCAAGGTCAGCTTCTACCAGTTTTTCCATTCGTATGTAAAGAATTCATGTTAGTATTTTGCAGCCGTGGCTTATTAAACTGATAGTTCCGTAATTTTCACATGTCAACACCTGCTTCCTTTGGGATTGGAATTATTATATTCTTCTTGAAGTTTGAGGGTATTTCGCTTGTCTCATAAATTTTGCTCACCAGATGGTAGAGTTTTGTCAGGGCTGGCTCTCCCAAGGCTGTCAGTAGTTCTAACGGATTGTTGTCTACTCCCGAGGTCTTGTTTCGACTTAGGTCTTTAGTGCTCTGTCAAACTCTTCACGCAGTGTCATATTCCCATTTCATCTTCATATACATCCTCTTCCATTTCCATAATATTGCCCTCAAGTACATCGCCCTTGTATAGACCCTCTATATACTCCTTCCACCTTTCTGCCTTCTCTTCTTTGCTTAGAACTGGATTTCCATCTGAGCTCTTGATATTCATACAAGCAGTTCTCTTTTCTCCAAAGGTCTCTTTAATTTTCCTGTAGGCAGTATCTATCTTACCTCTAGTGAGATAAGCCTCTACATCCTTACATTTGTATTCTAGCCATGCCTGTTTTGCTATTTTGCACTTCCTGTCAATCTCATTTTTGAGACGCTTGTATTCCTTTTCGCCTGCTCCATTTACTGCATTTTTGTACTTTCTCCTTTCATCAATTAAGTTCAGTATCTCTTCTGTTACCCAAGGATTCCTATTAGCCCTCGTCTTTTCACCTACTCGGTCCTTTGCTGTCTTCACTATTTCATCCCTCAAAGCTACCCATTCTTCTACTGTATTTCTTTCCCCCATTCTTGTCAGTCATTCCCTAATGCTCTCCCTGAAGCTCTCTATAACCTCTGGTTCTTTCAGTTTATCCAGGTTCCATCTCCTCACATTCCCATCTTTTTGCAGTTTCTTTAGATTGTGATCAGAGTCCACATTTGCCCCTGGAAATGTCTTCTAATTTAAAGCCTGGTTCCTAAATCTTTGTCTGACCATTATATAATCTCAGTATCTCCAGGCTTCTTCCATGTATCCGACCTTATTTATGATTCTTGAACCAAGTGTTAGCTATGATTAAGTTATGGTCTGTGCAAAATTCTACCAGGCGGCTTCCTCTTTCATTCCTCATCCCCATTCCATATTCATCTACTACGTTTCCTTTTCTTCCTTTTCCTACTATTGAATTCCAGTCACCTGTGACTATTAAATTTTCGTCTCCCTTCAGTATCTGAATAATTTCTTTTATCTCATCATAGATTTCATCAACCTCTTCATCATCCGCGGAGCTAGTCAGCATATAAAGTTCTACCACTGTGGTAGGTGTGGGTTTCGTATCTGTCTTGGCCACAATAATGCGTTCACTATGCTGTTTATAGTAATTTACCCGCATTCCTATTTTTAAATTCATTATTAAGCCTACTCCTGCATTACCCCTATTTGATTTTGTATTTATAATCCTGTATTCGCCTGACCAGAAGTCTTGTTCCTCCTGCCACCAAACTTCACTAATTCCCGCTGTATCAAACTTTAACCTATCCATTTCCCTTTCTAAATTTTCTAACCTATCTGCCCGATTAAGGGATCTGACATTCCACACTCCGACCCGTAGAACGCCAGTTGTCATTCTCCTAATAACATCTTCCTGAGTAGTTCCCGCCCAGAGATCAGAATGGGGGACTATTATACCTCCTGAGTATTTTACCCGAGAGGATGCCATCATCATTTAACCATGCAGTAAAGCTGCATACCCTCAGGAAAAAGTATGGCTGTAGTTTCCCCCTGCTTTCAGCCGTTCGCAGTACCAGCACAGCAAGACCGTTTTGGTTAGTGTTTCCAGGCCAGATCATCCAGGCTGCTGCCCCTCTTCAGGAAGCACACGTTTGTCTGGCCTCTCAACAGATACCCTTCGTTGTGGTTGCACCTACAGTACGGCTATCTGTATCGTTTAGCCACGCAAGCCTCCCCACCAATGGCAAGGTCCATGGTTCATGGAGGGGGCTATTAATCTTAAATCTTTCACATATTCGAGAAAT
The DNA here is from genome assembly GCF_021461395.2 of Schistocerca americana. Taxonomy (NCBI): domain Eukaryota; kingdom Metazoa; phylum Arthropoda; class Insecta; order Orthoptera; family Acrididae; genus Schistocerca; species Schistocerca americana. Next base: position 435,579,195 of record NC_060124.1, on the reverse strand, counting down.
CTCATTTTCTCTGTAAGTGATCGATATGTTTTTATGCCAGAATTTGGGGTGAATGACCTTCATGTTATTCATAACAACATCATAGCTTTCAGATGCATTCACTGTCGATAACAGCCTGGATACAAATTATTTGCCAAGCTGCGATAAAACTGTTTATCAGTAATCTTAGAAATAATTGTTCTTTCAGAAAGTTCATATTTTCCAGTGCAATTTTAGCTACGTTTGCATGTTGTCCCATTGCATAAAACTGACTTTCAAACACTTTTAATAAATGTGTAACGTCATTGTGAGCTTGAACAGGGTTTACACTTGATCTTTGAAGCTGTAGGGATATATTGGCCAACACTTCTAAGGCATCATACATTACAGCTAGGTTGGAGACAAAAGATGTAGATGACAGTGTATTACAAAGCCCTAGTTGTAAGTAGACCATTGTTTAGAGTCCCATTTCGTGTCCTCAGATGCTTCTAAAAAATGGTTGTACAGAGCCCTGTAGTCTTTCCATACAGCTTTTACTACCAATAAACTGTAGGCCACCCGACGAGGGTCAAGCGCAAGCTCCAAACCTTTAGCAACAACTGCCAGCTCCCTGCTGTTTATTCAGAGAGCAGCTGAAGATATTTCTAACTTTATCCATGAATATTTTAAAGTGATTAATTCTCGCCATTTCTTCTATCGTGTCGTGCACGGCGAGTTCTAAGCGATTCAAACAATGCCAGATGAATAAGTTTGGAAACGTTTCCATCACCTGCTTTGCGAGGCCAGACTTTTTTCCTAACGTGACAGAAGCTGCATCGCAACTCAAAGTGATTAAATGGTCTTTCAAAAAGTCATAGCCTAGACCTAGTGATTCTAACTGCTTTGAAAGTTCTTTCAAGATAGCAGATGCTGTTGTCATTTAGCTCAAAAAAATTGTTATGGGGTTTTCCACTCCTTTTAACAAGTTTCTAAACTATACAATCAATGCAATTTTGTTTGAGAGAGAAGTGGCTTCATCCAAAAGAAGTGAAAATTTGGAGTCACTCTTTAATAAATTATTTATTAGATCTATGTCATCTGGTCAGAAATATGAAGCACTATATTAGAGCAAGCAACATATGAATGTAGTATTCGGCCCATATCCAAACGATTTTTAATTTGGGGATCAATTTCTGTCTCAAACTCATAAAACGGTCTATTTAACTTTGCTTGCTTAATACGCTGTGCGAAATACACACTCAGTAACAACTTCTTGTTCCTTTGCCATAGAAGCAATTACCCCCCCCATGAACCATGGACCTTGCCGTTGGTGGGGAGGCTTGCGTGCCTCAGCGATACAGATGGCCGTACCGTAGGTGCAACCACAACGGAGGGGTATCTGTTGAGAGGCCAGACAAACATGTCGTTCCTGAAGAGGGGCAGCAGCGTTTTCAGTAGTTGCAGGGGCAACAGTCTGGATGATTGACTGATCTGGCCTTGTAACATTAACCAAAACGGCCTTGCTGTGCTGGTACTGCGAACGACTGAAAGCAAGGGGAAACTACAGCTGTAATTTCTCCCGAGGACATGCAGCTTTACTGTATGATTAAATGATGATGGCGTCCTCTTGGGTAAAATATTCCGGAGGTAAAATAGTCCCCCATTCAGATCTCCGGGCGGGGACTACTCAAGAGGACGTCGTTATCAGGAGAAAGAAAACTGGCATTCTACGGATCGGAGCGTGGAATGTCAGATCCCTTAATCGGGCAGGAAGGTTAGAAAATTTAAAAAGGGAAATGGATAGGTTAAAGTTAGATATAGTGGGAATTAGTGAAGTTCGGTGGCAGGAGGAACAAGACTTTTGGTCAGGTGATTACAGGGTTATAAATACAAAATCAAATAGGGGTAATGCAGGAGTAGGTTTAATAATGAATAAAAAAATAGGAGTATGGGTTAGCTACTACAAACAGCATAGTGAACGCATTATTGTGGCCAAGATAGACACAAAGCCCATGCCTACTACAGTTGTACAAGTTTATATGCCAACTAGCTCTGCAGATGATGAAGAAATTGATGAAGTGTATGACGAGATAAAAGAAATTATTCAGGTAGTGAAGGGAGACGAAAATTTAATAGTCATGGGTGACTGGAATTCGTCAGTAGGAAAAGGGAGAGAAGGAAACATAGTAGGTGAATATGGATTGGGGCTAAGAAATGAAAGAGGAAGCCGCCTTGTAGAATTTTGCACAGAGCATAACTTAATCATAGCTAACACTTGGTTCAAGAATCATGATAGAAGGTTGTATACCTGGAAGAATCCTGGAGATACCAAAAGGTATCGGATAGATTACATAATGGTAAGACAGAGATTTAGGAACCAGGTTTTAAATTGTAAGACATTTCCAGGGGCAGATGTGAATTCTGACCACAAACTATTGGTTATGAACTGCAGATTGAAACTGAAGAAACTGCAAAAAGGTGGGAAATTAAGGAGATGGGACCTGGATAAACTGAAAGAATCAGAGGTTGTAGAGAGTTTCAGGGAGAGCATAAGGGAACAATTGACAGGAATGGGCGAAAGAAATACTGTAGAAGAAGAATGGGTAGCTCTGAGGGATGAAGTAGTGAAGGCAGCAGAAGATCAAGTAGGTAAAAAGACGAGGGCTAATAGAAATCCTTGGATAACAGAAGAAATATTGAATTTAATTGATGAAAGGAGAAAATATAAAAATGCAGTAAATGAAGCAGGCAAAAAGGAATACAAACGTCTCAAAAATGAGATCGACAGGAAGTGCAAAATGGCTAAGCAGGGACGGCTAGAGGATAAATGTAAGGATGTAGAGGCTTGTCTCACTAGGGGTAAGATAGATACTGCCTACAGGAAAATTAAAGAGACCTTTGGAGAGAAGAGAACCACTTGTATGAATATCAAGAGCTCAGATGGCAACCCAGTTCTAAGCAAAGAAGGGAAGGCAGAAAGGTGGAAGGAGTATATAGAGGGTTTATACAAGGGCGATGTACTTGAGGACAATATTATGGAAATGGAAGAGGATGTAGATGAAGATGAAATGGGAGATAAGATACTGCGTGAAGAGTTTGACAGAGCACTGAAAGACCTGAGCCGAAACAAGGCCCCGGGAGTAGACAACATTCCATTAGAACTACTGATGGCCTTGGGAGAGTCAGTCATGACCAAACTCTACCATCTGGTGAGCAAGATGTATGAGACAGGCGAAATACCCACAGACTTCAAGAAGAATATAATAATTCCAATCCCAAAGAAAGCAGGTGTTGACAGATGTGAAAATTACTGAACTATCAGTTTAATAAGTCACAGCTGCAAAATACTAACGCGAATTCCTTACAGACGAATGGAAAAACTGGTAGAAGCGGACCTCGGGGAAGATCATTATGGATTCCGTAGAAATGTTGGAACACGTGAGGCAATACTAACCTTACGACTTATCTTAGAAGAAAGATTAAGAAAAGGCAAACCTACGTTTCTAGCATTTGTAGACTTAGAGAAAGCTTTTGACAACGTTAACTGGAATACTCTCTTTCAAATTCTGAAGGTGGCAGGGGTAAAATACAGGGAGCGAAAGGCTATTTACAATTTGTACAGAAACCAGATGGTAGTTATAAGAGTCGAGGGGCATGAAAGGGAAGCAGTGGTTAGGAAAGGAGTGAGACAGGGTTGTAGCCTCTCCCCAATGTTATTCAATCTGTATATTGAGCAAGCAGTAAAGGAAACAAAAGAAAAATTCGGAGTAGGTATTAAAATTCATGGAGAAGAAGTAAAAACTTTGAGGTTCGCTGATGACACTGTAATTCTGTCAGAGACAGCAAAGGACTTGGAAGAGCAGTTGAACGGAATGGACAGTGTCTTGAAAGGAGGATATAAGATGAACATCAACAAAAGCAAAACGAGGATAATGGAATGTAGTCAAATTAAATCGGGTGATGCTGAGGGAATTAGATTAGGAAATGAGACACTTAAAGTGGTAAAGGAGTTTTGCTATTTAGGGAGTAAAATAACTGATGATGGTCGAAGTAGAGAGGATATAAAATGTAGACTGGCAATGGCAAGGAAATCGTTTCTGAAGAAGAGAAATTTGTTAGCATCGAGTATAGATTTAAGTGTCAGGAAGTCGTTTCTGAAAGTATTTGTATGGAGTGTAGCCATGTATGGAAGTGAAACATGGACGATAACCAGTTTGGACAAGAAGAGAATAGAAACTTTCGAAATGTGGTGCTACAGAAGAATGCTGAAGATAAGGTGGGTAGATCACGTAACTAATGAGGAGGTATTGAATAGGATTGGGGAGAAGAGAAGTTTGTGGCACAACTTGACTAGAAGAAGGGATCGGTTGGTAGGACATGTTTTGAGGCATCAAGGGATCACAAATTTAGCATTGGAGGGCAGCGTGGAGGGTAAAAAACGTAGAAGGAGACCAAGAGATCAATACACTAAGCAGATTCAGAAGGATGTAGGTTGCAGTAGGTACTGGGAGACGAAGAAGCTTGCACAGGATAGAGTAGCATGGAGAGCTGCATCAAACCAGTCTCAGTACTGAAGACCACAACAACAACAACAACAGAAGTAATTAAGTTCTGAATGTGATGTTTTTCTGCATTAGTCTGGATTTTGTTCGCTAAACCGTGAGCTTGAGATGTGCGGCGATCAAATAGTTTTTTCATAAGAGACGTTAGGTTTTATTTGTCCCGTATGAGCTTACAGTTCCTAAAACCCACTGCTCACTCAGTTTTAATCCTTTCGTTTATTCAGCACCTAGTGTAGATACACTTCTACAAATTTGGTAATCCAGGTTTTTTCTAATAATTAAGCTCGGTTTTTAGCTTTGTAATCTGTACATTGTTCAATAGACCAACAATCTGGCTTTTCATCATCATTACAATTATTGTTACTGTCTATAGATGTTCTGTTCGTATCCATATCCACTATCACACGTAGTGAATGAGTAATATTGTTGAATGTGAATTCCGAAAGTGCCTGTTGGCTTGTTTGTTGGCTTCTCTGTGAGGCAGTGATGGCTAACAAGGTAAACTGATTCAAGTTGCAAAAGCCATAGACACGACCTGTCTGAATCGTGGACTACAAACACTGAATTCACAAACAGACATACAAATAAGCAATTATAGCTCAAGAACCACTTATGTGATTTACATGTTTCTTTAACTCACAAATATATTCATTTACTACCTGTAAGTGTGTATTTAGCTACTTTAGGTGCACAAGAAACAAGCTCTGGCTATAATTGAAAGTCAAGTCACATGAAAGTGGGCTGACGTTGCGCTCTCTTGCAGTACGCTGCTTAAACTATTAGAGCAAAATCATTTGATTTAGTAATGAATTGTAGACCTCAAATAGTAATGAATTGTAGACCTCAAAAACTCTGCAAGAGCATATATGTTTGTCTTTCACAGTTGAGTCACAATCACACTTTTTCTGATTTGTAGGTACCGAAACAGGCAATTTCAGAAGACAAAAATCATTATCGTTCAACCGTATTCTTTTATTTAGGTACATCTTTTTGAGCTCTACAATCTGGTACTACATAACGTGATTTAGTTCTTATGGACTATGTAACATATTTCAAGAGAGCTCGCTGGTGGAAAACATTTTTATTTCATATAGCTGATGAAATTTAAACGGCTGAACAGACTTTCAAAAATATAGTTAAGAACCTTCCCGACTAAACCAGCTTTCAAATAAAGAAAAAGGCTTTAAAATTAGAACTTTCATTTGAGAACCATGTTGGGACAAACAGACTGACTTACGGATCAGGCATATACACCTCCGTTCTGCATTGGGAACGTTGTGATTTAATACAAGTGTACTATTTAAAATCTCCGTTGCTGAACTGCTAAGAAGTTTGGGAGGTGCTGGATCACGTTCCGGCTGAGATTAAGCCCTGGAACAGAGTGATATTTACGTGTCCTTTCTTGAAGTAGAAGACCGTGACGAGCTCCGTGATAAATAATGTTGTAAATCACAATCATACATAATGTTGTCTTGTGTTCTGAAGTTTGCGTGTTATGGTGTATCCAGGAATCATTTTCAGAATGAAGCAATTTAGAAATGAAAGAAAATGCCTCCCTTTCCAGAAGATACACACGCAATACACCCATCCAGATTTACAGATGCGGAGAGACAGTAGCTGAACAGGGAAAATTTTGATATTGTCTTGGGGAAACAGACTATAGATGTATGTTCGTCATTCTTCTCATGCATGCATTTTTTTTGGCATGGGCATGTTAGTATCACATCGTTGGCCCACACAGTCTTCAAATGACTATAAATGACATACTTTATCGCTAAACCAAAATAAGATAACAGCCCCCTCCCCCTACTGTATACTGGCTGTGCCCATGATTACTGGACGACAGTATACTGTACTGATGCATTTTACAAAAATACATAACATAAATAATCAAATGTCATGTAGAAATTCCACTTAAATTACTTTTTGGTCTGGCTAGAGATCAAATCCCATTGTTTGTGGTGAGACGTATCTTATTTATCCCCTACACATATCAGCATTATATTATTATTAATTTACATTAAATTTACGAAACTGTAAATGTTCAGTTCCTGACAGATCATGACTCAGCAAAGGGCATGTTTGAATTAGTCTTCTGCTCCATTATTGAGGTGTAACCACCACCAATAGTTTACATGGCCACATCTCCACACTTAAACAGTGTTCATTCTGTGCGAGACTCGCGGTACCTTTGGTACGACTTCAAAGAACAATTCACTGTCGAGTCTAACTTTGTAGACAACAAATTGCACGTCGTTGTAGTGCCCAATGGGTGGCTCTACAGGACAAGTGCATGTTGATTTGTATTTGTTTAAAAAGTTTGATGCTGCAACAGAGAAGCTGTATCGTTCCGACCATGGTTATACAGACCACATCGACGTCCACATATTTGTGTCCAAAAGGCCATCCCTGTCATTGGCACCACATCGATAACTACCCATATTCCACTTAAGTCCACAAATTACTTGCTTTAATTACCCCTTTTGAGTTACGTTTGACGTTCAATGTCACTACAAAAGGCACTTAGAACATTTTCATCATTGTAGTCACATGCAAGTATGAGCATACTTCAAACAAAAGTATATTTGTGATTCAACACACACTACACATGATATGTGGATAGTTTTTCTTGAAGTCCCTATTCATACAGAGTTTTCCTTACAAGTCTTTGTACAAGTGTGTAAAATTTTACATGACTTACACAATGAAATTAAAACATAACAACAACCTTATAGCTAGACAAACATTTTAACAACAACCTTATAGCTAGACAAACATTTTAACATTAACTGACACACGAGGGCTAGTACATTTTGCTTATATACAAATTTATACATGAATTTGCCACATTTTCAATCTCTGCATAACAATACTTAAACACAATGGAATAACATTTAAGGAGGTGTTTTTGTCTTCAAAAGTCATAAGGCAACATTCCCGTGACAAGTTATTTCATATTAATTTTCATCATTATTAAATCATTTACATTAACAACCTTTATGATGAGGTAGTGCCTCCTTTAACTTTTAAAATCATGCTGTAATCTTTATTTACATGAATAATTTACAAAACATGTTACATGTAACCACAGAAGTAACATAGGCAATCTGATGATATGCATGAACTACTACCATCACCTCATTTAACTCAAGTGTTTTTAATTCCAAATTGCTAACAAAAGGAATAGGGAACTTCACTCTTGCATGTCCAATGCAACTAAGCATAACTACACTTAGGTACACCTCTCTGAAATCGACCCGGAGGTTGTCTACAAATTGACAGGGAGTTATGACGAGGAATGGAAGCAGTTATCTCCTGCTAGACATCGTTCACATATCTCTCAATAATTGAGCCACAGAGTCTGTGAAAACTTGTTTGAATTTTGCGTCAAACCTTACTTGGTGTCAGCAGCACTATAGATAAAATTCTAACATCATTGTGTCATACAAGTTTATTAATGTCATTTGCTTAAAAGTACCTGTAATTATTGTACTTCAGTGTACTTAATTCATAGTTTTCACTGCAGGGTACAGCTTCTGTGTACAATATGTAAATATGTTACTACAAAAGTTGTGTCAAAAGAAATATTCATGGAAAGACATTCAGACAAGCCATGATAGGTATAACTGTCTTTAACACTTGTATTTAGAGTTCATATTGTTACTTGCATTCTTCAGTGCATGGGCAGTCCAACACCCCCTTGCATTCTATGGTAGTACAGGACCTCTATTTCATTTCCCATCATTTTGTGTACCATAACTGCTGTATATTCACACACAACATTCACACTATCACACTCATATATTCATTCGGCAAGCAATTGTTTTTACTTCATCATTTTCTGACTCTCAGAATTGAATCTTTATTTGTGAGTGCAAATATTAACACCATGCTCATCACTTTGATTTACCTTTTCCATCCCTTCCATATTCATACAATGAGTTCACACAAAACTAATAGCTATCTTCTTAGATGAGGCAGCGTCATTATCCCCCCCTCATAGCTTATACAGAGCACAAGCATATCTCTTCAATTATTCATTCTTTCATAGCAAACACGCATTACCTATCTATTATGCTTAGTTTATTTTGTATAGAGCCTAATGTAGATTTCTGTGCATATATTGCAAATAGTAACCTGGTGTGTAGATATCTTCCTGAAGTTAGTTCTTTTTCTTTCCTTCAATGAAAATATTTCCTTGTATTAGTTCTCTCTCATATTAGCTTTACTGTTATAGTGTAAACCTCAGTATTTATTTTAGTAATCAATTTATATTCATAATCTTTCAAAGTATATTCTACCTAGTGTATGATACTAATGTTAGCCAAGTGTCTGTCATGTTAAGCAGTATGTTGGATTCATTTTGTCTTCACGTATGTGCCGAAGTCACTGTCCTGTTATGCAAACTTTTACTGCACTTATACATTGCCTCTCACTGTAATGCTGCATCATTTATTTCTCCCCACCATATTTAGCAATTTGAGGTTGGAAGGTGTATGTATTCCAGCAGTAAATCTTCATTGTGGCAATTAAATTTGTCTTATTACTTATTTCACAACATCCTTTTGTCACTGAACAAAATCTTACATAACTAGTGACTTACCTTATTTCTATTTACACAGCTGTAAATAACAAAAGAGAACTCAAACACTGGAAAAACCAGGAAGGAATGTAATAATATAATTAATAGTGAAATAATCTCACTCTACTTAAGCACAATAACTTCTTGGGCTGGTTTAACCTTTTGGCAAATCCATTCAGTGTACAAAGTCCTTTAAGCGGGTATTACACGACAATATGCCGCGAATAGTACTGGTCTAGCGTGACAGTCATCTAGCAGTAGATTGGGTGTAATTATGAAAATAACCAGACACATTATCCACGCGTGCGCACTAGGAAGCGATACGTCATGCATGCAGAGAAGGGGGTTCCGCATTGCTTTCTGCGTGTTATTTGCTAGAGGCTAATTTCAAGTTTTAGTGTTGGGGATTTTCCACATTTTTCAGGAATTAGGTTTTCACAAATGCAGAGAATTTTTTTTCTTTCCTTTTTGCAGTCGACTTTCTTTTATACTTAAGTGCGCATCATATATCTTGGCGGCCGAGTTTAGGTTCGTTCTGCGCATCTGAAGTCACAAAACACAGCCAGCCAATGAACAGAGAACGACGTTGCCAGATCTCGACAGCAGTGCAGAGCATGGACGAGTGTCTTCAGTTTTAGAAACGTTCAGTCATAAATAATAATAGAACAAAAGCAATGTCTTGATAGCAGACTTCCTTTTACAGAAAGTTTAGAAAAAGCATTCTTAATACCAAATGCTTCATATTCTATTAATTAATTAAACCAAACAACCAATAAGACTCCTAATTCAGGCGATAGCAAGGAAAGGTGTTTGTTTCAATCTCACGAACTGCTTTTTCGCCATAAAGAACAGCGGTAATTGTTTATTTCCTATTGTACTTCGACGAAGCGTGAGTAATTCATAGTCATACCAACAGTGTTTATAAGTAGTTGCGTGATGTGTTAGAGTCCTTATGGAGTTACATTGTTCGATGAGTTGAGGTAGCGGAACGGTTAAGGTGTTGGGCTGCCAAGTGAAAGGTTATGAGTTCAAACCTTCTGCGGTGCTTGATATTTTCTTTATTTAAAAACAATATTGGAGTGCCTTACTTCACAAATTTTATTCGTTTGAATGAAATTTCTAGTGCTTTGCCTCTTCATTAACTTTTTCGCTGCTGCAGACACGTGCTCCCCGCATTCCGCGCTGTGCGTGATTTTGTCATCACTGCGCTTCTCGCCTGTGCAGACACATGGTGTTCCCACTGCTTTGACACACTTATCATTCGATTTCACAAAAACTATTTGGCCAAAAAATTTGATTTTTACACGTCTTCTTGACTGATACCCTCCCCCCACAAATGACTTAATTTTGTTTCGATGTTCAACGCATTTATTATGCAGCATTAAATGTAGTAAACCATTGCACGAAATTTTGAAGAGTTTGCAGAGGCAGAAGTCCATAGCGTATACTTTCCGTATGGTCGATTTTAGTTGCCACAATGTTGAGAATGAAATGTGGACAAGATACCTAAATTTCATATAATATTTACTGTATAACAATATCTCATTTAATTTAATTACCACATAGGTGTCGTATGTAATATTGAGAAATATTCCGTCTTTCGCGACTGTAATAAAAGTTTTATATACACACGGCGCGTTTGGCTTTATTCTAAAGCACTTCCATCGGTGAAAGGTATGGCACATACACAATGGTATTCATGTTCTATTTCTTGTTTTTGTTCCACAGTCGCAGTTTTACCAATGGTATTGAAATATATCCCTCTTCTGCAACTTTAATAAGCGACTTATTTAGACCAGACGCGTTTCTCTCTTTTGAAGCATCGTAAGAGGACTGTATTTTGTGTCCTCCATAGCCAAGTCACCTTTCGTAGTTTTGTGCTGCGGTAGCACAATATTCAACGTTTGTGTTGGCTCATCAGTGTTTTAGCAAATAAATGCTGTTTGTGTGTGCCACACACAAAATTATATTTGACATAGCTCTGAGCACTTCACTGACAGACGGTATATTCAAGTCCTAATGTTTTTGTAAGTCCACAGTTTTGTTTAATGTATTTTGTCTACTTCCTTTTGATTGACTGAAGTGCTTTAAAATAAAGCCAAACGTGCCCAGTGTAAGTAAAACTTTTGTTACAGTCGCGAAAGGTGGAATATTTCTCAATATTACATACGACACTTATGTGGTACTTAAATTAAATGAAATATATAGGTATCTTGTCCACATTCCATTCTCAACATTGTGGCAACCAAAATCGACCATACGGAAAGTATACTCTATGGACTTTTACCTCTGCAAACTCTTCAAAATTTCATGCAAAGGTTTACTATATTTAATGCTGCATAATAACTGCGTTGAACATCGAAACAAAATTAAGTCATTTATGGGGGGAAGGTATCAGTCAAGAAGATAGGTAAAAATCTAATTTTTGAGCCAAATAGTTTTTGTGGAATCGAATGATAAAGAGTGTCAAAGCAGTCGGAACACAATGTGTCTGCACAGGCGAGCAGTGCAGTGACAAAATCGCCCACAGCGCGGAATGCAGGGAGCACGTCTTAGTAGCAGCGAAAGGGTTAATGCGGCCGTGGTGGCTTTACTTCATGAACTGCGCGCTCCCCCCTACACGTAAGCTTGCGAACTATGCTATACTATGGCGCTGCTTCTATTGGCGCGTGCGTCGTGTGCAACCGGCAACGCAGCAATCTCCAGCGTCTGGGCGGGCATGCGCGAGCCGCCAAGATAAAAGAATTGAACTATAGCTGGTTGTGAAAGTATTTTTTTCTATTGTCTGTTTCATATTTTAGAAATGCAATGTAGCAAAGAGGCGTTAAGCATCTTGATTCAGGCATACAGCGAGGAAAGTTGTATGCCGGACCCGCTGTATCATAATAAGGTACAGCGGCAATTTTTTATTTCTAATTAGCATGCCTATATCATTGCACAATTATTTTCGATTTGTATCTTAATGTCTTAGCTTATGAATGTTCATGTTTGATTTTATTCATCTCTTGCTCTCTTTCAGCATGCCAGTAAAGAGAAAGTGGCAATGATAGGAAAGAAACTCCGTGCAGTTTCATAGTTTCATTGAGTTCGACATACGAGTTTTGTGTGTATATCAAACAAGAAAAAATAACACAGGTGCACTAACACAAGTGTACCTTTAAGAACTAGTCCTTTAAAGTGTGCAAACTGCAGAGCATACGTCCACAACAACTTTTGGAATGGTGGGCTGTGCTATTCTGTGGCTAAAAGCCAGACTCTTAGAAGATTCCCCAGTCACCAGGAAACATAATGGTACAATCAGACTGCAACATAAAATGGCACGTACCAGTATTTTATCGTGATCTAGGCTGGTATGATCACAAAACGTATAAACATGTGATTTAATACTTACTTTCACGAAAGTGACCTCCCTCATGACTGCCACACTTGCTAATTCCGTCTTCTGTCACAAACAGTAGCTTCTCAAAACAAGCCATGTCCATCCTTACGAAGTTCCAGAAATCTTGCGGATCTTTGGGCCTCAGTTCTTTCATAAGCAGTCAATATATTCCCCAGCCTTCATCCCTTCTTTTCAGCCAGGGTCGAACCAAACAACATCTTGTTTTCCGTTATTGTTCTGCCCAATCCAAAGATTTACTGTCACTGCCAGGGCAATATCTCCAAAAACAAGTGGGTCCTCCATGTGCAAGTTGCAGTATAAATGTAAATTTATATATATATATCTAAAAACAAAGATGATGTTACTTACCAAAAGAAAGCGCTGGCAGGTCGATAGACACACAAACAAACATAAACATACACACAAAATTCAAGCTTTCGCAACCAACGGTTGCTTCGTCAGGAAAGAGGGAAGGAGAGGGAAAGATGAAAGGATGTGGGTTTATGCGAGAGGGTAAGGAGTCATTCCAATCCCGGGAGCGGAAAGACTTACCTTAGGGGGAAAAAGGACGGGTATACACTCACGCACGCACACACATATCCATCCACACATATACAGACACAAGCAGACGTATTCAAAGGCAAAGAGTTTCGGCAGAGATGTCAGTCGAGGCGGAAGTGCAGAGGCAAAGATGTTGTTGAATGACAGGTGAGTAATTTCAAGTTGCCGCCACTCATACCTCACCTGTCATTCAACATCATCTTTGCCTCTGCGCTTCCGCCTCGACTGACATCTCTGCCCAAACTTTTTGCCTTTGAATATGTCTGCTTGTGTCTGTATATGTGTGGATGGATATGTGTGTGTGTGCGAGTGTATACCCGTCCTTTTTTCCCCCTAAGGTAAGTCTTTCCGCTCCCGGGATTGGAATGACTCCTTACCCTCTCCCTTAAAACCCACATCCTTTCGTCTTTCCCTCTCCTTCCCTCTTTCCTGACGAAGCAACCGTTGGTTGCAAAAGCTTGAATTTTGTGTGTATGTTTGTGTTTGTGTGTGTGTCTATCGACCTGCCAGCACTTTATATTGGTAAGTCACATCATCTTTGTTTTTAGATATGTTTTTCCCACGTGGAATGTTTCCCTCTATTATATTCACAAATTTATATATACATGTACCTGTGTAACTAAGTGTCATAATATTAAACTAATTGTTTTGACTGTTATTCAGAACAGTACTAACCTACATTAGAGAATAACAGTAACTTAGTAAATAATGATAAAAAAATAATATCTTATTAAATAGGAACCATGAGTGCTCAGAAATAATTTGATCAAATGACGTACCAATATATCAAATTGTCCTCCTTGTGTTTCACCCGGTAGAATGAATAACTTTACAGGAGGTCAGACAGTTCTATTTGCATTTCGCACGTTATTACCTTCTACTGTACATGTGCGCCAGATATATCGCTCGTGGATGGTGTAATAGGTCGACGTGAACCAGTCCGTAGTTTAACATATGCATGCTTGGGATGCTGGTGCTTAGGTGTACAGTTTAGGCACATCGTATAATAGGGGCTTTAGATCTTTGGGAGGATAAAGACACTTATCCTTTCCACTTAAGTGTCTGCTTGTGTCTGTGTATGTGTGGATGGATATGTGTGTGTGTGTGTGTGTGTGTGTGTGTGTGTGTGTGTGTGTGTGTGTGTGTGTGTGTGTGTGTGCGCGCGCGCGCGCGCGAGTGTATACCTGTCCTTTTTCCCCCCTAAGGTAAGTCTTTCCGCTCCCGGGATTGGAATGACTCCTTACCCTCTCCCTTGAAACCCACATCCTTTCGTCTTTCCCTCTCCTTCCCTCTTTCCTGATGAAGCAACCATTGGTTGCGAAAGCTTGAATTTTGCGTGTATGTTTGTTTTTGTTTGTGTGACTATCGACCTGCCAGCACTTTCGTTTGGTAGGTCACATCATCATTGTTTTTAGATATATTTTTCCCACTTGGAATGTTTCCCTCTATTGACATTATTTGAGTCTTAGCTATATCCAATGTGGATCTTCTTCTTGCAATTACCTCAAGCTATTGCATATTTTTACGTAATAGGGTCAGTGTGTTTTGCCTTGCACAAGTAGGAAACAATTTCAGAATTCTGTTCTGCGAGTTCTAAAAATTCAGTTAGCCTCGGCAAGGTGTCAGCAATTATATTTGGTTTACCTTTGATATACACTACATCGAATCTGAATTCCTGCAAGCAAATACACCAACTTGCCTGGTCTTCTATGTAGCAATTTGCACATCAAGTGAAAAGAAAACGCTTGGTGGTCGCAGTAGAATTTGGCATGTTTTCCCCATAAATAACATTTTAATTTTTTAAAAGCCTACAGTACAGAGAAAGCTTCACACTCTATTATGGCATATGATTGCTTACTTTCAGTAAGAGTTCTTCCTTGCAAAACTAAGTATCTTGGCTGTTGGTTTCTAACAGTTTTTGGACGACATGAGACAGTATGGTATTGGGTTGCAAGGCACACATGTGTCTCAATTCAGTTAACTTGCATGTTGTGTGTAGCCGATCCTCTTCTCTGGGTAATCAGCTACGTCAATCTCCCAAAAGCTTCTTCTCCAAAGACTATAGCTGGTTAAAGGAATTTATTAAAATACTTCTCTATCCTTGAAATAATTTTGGTGCACGTAAAATACTTTTCAGTTCAATCACTATATATGTTCAACTTTCACAGACAATAACTTCTGCAAGCTAACTTATTTCTTAAACATTAGACTCATTTACACATATTCAAATAACATACATGTGTCTTGCTTCGTTCATAGCCAAGACTTTAAATAATTCAAAAGTCTCTAGTCTCAAACAAGTCCAATACATGAATGAATATAGAAATCTGTACTTAATTTTCCATTAGTCTTTTTACAATCAACAGAGACACTAAGGTGCACAGAATACTACATGAAGTTTCCTCGTTCTTCGCAACCCCTACACAGAGACTCTGCGGACTGTACAGCAGGTACTTGTTTGTCGCAGTTAAGGCTGTCTGGTCCATCTTTTTCTTGTTACCTATTTTTTTACCTGCATGTACAAATAGGCAATGCGCAGCAGGGTGTATTCATTTCTCCCACTCACCTCTAAAATATCGGGTGTTCGAAATGTTGGAAGGCCGAGTGGTTCTAGAATTTACTCCGAAATTCTCGAAGCACTACAGGTTTTCTATCTGTCTTGGTGATTTGGAATACTCATGCCCCAAAACCTTGCAAAGGTGCATCAGCACTTAAACGAAACTCTTGTGACATGTCCGGGTGATGATGGAATATACTTACACTGAGTAGAGCTTCTTTTATGTTTTTCAAGTCAATTTGTCATTTGATTGATCCATATCCATGGTTACTCTTCCATAACAAGTGTAACAGAGTATCACTCTTCAGCAGCTGGTCAGGAATAAATTTTCTAAAGAAAGCATAGATAAGCTGAATTGTATTTTGTTCTGAGGCGGGGAAAATGTGATTGCATCTGTTTCTCTGGATCTGGCAAAATATTTGGGTTGATATTATGTGACCTAATACTTTGACCTTTTCCTTCCCAAATTCACAATTCTTTAAATTTACTGTAAGACCGTATTCTGGATTGATATAGTACTTGTCCCAAAGTCACAAATGCTCTTCTCAGGTAGCATTGCTGTTAGTCATCCACATAAACAGTGATTTTATTAAGCAGTTCTGGACCTAAAACTTCATCTAACACAGAAATGAAGACACGTGTTCACATTTAAGCTAAAAGGTAAAGTACAAAATTCATATCTCCTGCCCCTGCTCCACATTACGGAAGGCTCTTATGAATACCACAGAATTGGTTCTTTTGCCCTCTGTAACAAATGTCGGAAACTCTATAGGCTGAGTAACCCTTCATCAGCTAAGGGAGTAGACAGGTAGGAGGTACAGTCTGCTAATGTCATTACACTGTTTGCATATGGGTATACTCCTTTTATGGCGGTGCAACTGGTATTGACATTGGAAGTACCTTTTGCATTTTATACTCTCCTTCCTCTCCACCTGAAGGACTAGCGGTAAATGGCAGATAGGTACTGCAGCTCTCTATTCTACCTGATTGCTTGTAAGTAGTTGCTCCTTTGTGGTATCAGTACCACTAGTTACACCACAATTTTTCTTCCACTGCCTTTATACCCAATTCAATCCTGACAATTAAATTCATTTTCCTTCACCCTGACTACCTCTTTCACCATGTCTACATTGGTCTTATGCTCTTGCACTTCCTTCTGTGCTAGTGCCATAGCCTTTAAGTTAATTGCGCCCTATTCCATTCTTTCTTCGGTTTTCTTTACGAACTTACTGCTCAGTTTTAAATGATTCAATTCTACAGAGTGTTCTTATACTTCCTCAAAAAAATCTTTAAATATAGTTTGCAACTTGGTAACAGTTTCTTGCATCTCCTTCAGATTTTTGTTAATTGTTGACTGACACCCCGCCATTTTAATCCGTATGTTGCTCATGTTTTTCAACTTACCTGTCATTTCAACACCTGATACCTTTTAACCTAGCGTATCTATTTCTTGAAACAGATCTGTGAATAACTCCACTCTTAATTCTTTTCCCATTGCAGATAACTAACATGTTAAATCATTTGGCATGTCTGTGCACAATTTTTTTTCTTAGGTCATAAAATTTTTGCATTTGTTAATTTGAAAGTTCCTCAGATTTTTGTGTCACATGATTCCTAAAACCATTAAATGTTTGTGTTTGTTGTTTTGAATCCTAAAATCAGAGTTTTCATCATCCCTTGCATATGTCGTACCAATGTGGAGTTACCGAGTCATATCTGATTACATTCGGGTCCTTTTTGCATGATGTGAAAGTTTTATAGCTACTAGAATCTGCACTATCATGCCTTTCACTAGCCTCATATGAAAAAATGTTTCCCAGTGATATTTGCGAATTTATTTTATCTACCATAAGTAAAGTCATATCATTAATCACAACATTGCTATCCTCTATCACAGTTGAGGTTAAGTAATACTCACAACTGCCGTCTGACTCACTAGCAGGTTCATGCTCACTATCATTTGTCATGTTAGTTGCAGTGACATTTTGCACTTTAACATTACTTACTGAATTGTCAACAATGGTTTTATCTGCAGTATCCATTTCTGTTCTTGTGATTTATCAATGACAAAATTTTAAAACAACCCTTTCTTAATTACTCTGAAAAAATTTTCTAAATTATCCTGTTACGTGTTGCAAACTTATACTACAAGTCATTGTTTTCACACGTACATTCTCTCAAAATTACCAGCCAAAAAATGATTTTTAATAAATACACTATTATACAGCAATTAAATTGCTTCAATTTTTTTGGATTGGAGTGGATAGGTATTACTATTATCAGGTACAAGTGACACACTACCAAGCGCAGTCATTCAAGCTTTAAGTTACAATTTTTTTACCTTCTCAGTGGGTTTCACTTTTTTTTTCTTAGTGCACACAGAAATTTCATTCTCTATCCATGCATATCCTTTTATGAGCCTTTCTCTTGGCAATATTATTTGTTTCATGTCACAAAGAAAACAAAAGATAAGCAATGAAGCAGAAAATTTTTATGCCCTGTTTTATATATTTTAATTACTTCAGTTAAAAATCAAACAATGGAAAAGCCAGGATGGAATGTAACAATAAAATTTGCTACTCACCATATAGTGGAGATGCTGAGTCACAGATAGGCATGACAAAAAGACTGCCACGAATTAAGCTTTCGGCCAGTAAGGCCTTCATCAAAAATAGAACAAAAACAAACACACACATTATATATTTGTCTGATGTACACACAACACATCCACCCAGAATCATGGATGGGAAAGACAGCTAGTTGAAGAGTGAAAAATTTGATATCAGCTTAAGGAAACTTTAGAATACAGATATATGTACATATCTCTTTTCATACATATCTCTATTTGGCACAGAGATTTTTTTATATCATCTTTACTCCACACAATGTTCCGAAACTTATTAAATGACACATACTTTAAGGCTATACCAAAATAAGATCTATAACAACATCTATTGTAAGCTGTTCCCTTTAGAGATTAGCAACACTTTCCTAGAATCCTCCCCATAAAATGAAGTCTACCATTTACCTTCCATAACATCAACCTTACATGCTTATTCTAGTTTATATCACTTTGTTTTGTTGTGCCTAGATATTTAATCGATGTGACTGTGTCAAGCGGCACACCACTAATAATATATTCAAACATTACACAACTGTTTTTCCTATTCACCTGCATTAACTTACATTTAAAGCAAGCTGCCATTCATCACACCAAATAGAAATTGTCACAAATCATTGTGTATAGGCCCACAGTCACACTACAATGACACTTTCCCATACAATGCTGCATCACCAGCAAATGGTCGCAGATTGTTGCTCACCCTGTCAGTTACAGCGTTTATGAATACAGGATGTTTCAAAGTCTCTGCATCATACACTTAGGGGTGCTAGATGATGTGATGGGGAGCAACTTTTGCTGGACACAGAATGTTAGCTGATACATTCAGATAATGCTAGGCATCTTTTTATTGGATTTGTTGGCTCTGGGACGAAGTTCACTGAACTAGCCAGGTCTACTACCCAGGTGTCCTGCATCTCCATACTACCTACCCTATTACATTGAAAATGTGATTTGAAACTTTTTTTTTTTTTTTTTTTTGGGCGCTCAGCTACTGTGGTCGTTAAGGCCCAGTCACAAATGTTAGTGTACTAATACTGTAGAAAAACCGCAAGGGGGAAACACCAGAAAGTACTTACAAAGATGCGGATAAACAAAATGAAAGAGTTAGATCTCTTTGGACTAATC
The DNA here is from genome assembly GCF_021461395.2 of Schistocerca americana. Lineage (NCBI taxonomy): Eukaryota > Metazoa > Arthropoda > Insecta > Orthoptera > Acrididae > Schistocerca > Schistocerca americana. Next base: position 435,559,848 of record NC_060124.1, on the reverse strand, counting down.
CATCAATGTAATAAAACTAAGGACACGAGCAGCTGCTCGACCGTCATCAGCTAAAAGTTCCTGTAAGGTAGACGGCAGACATAGGACAACACGTGAGCAAAGAAAACGGCGTCAGGACAATAAAACATGGCGCACTGTCAATGCATGACCGCAGGGGCACTGCGGGATGGGGTCACTGGGCAACAGGTAGTAGTGGCTAAATCGGCAATGCCCAGTCCTGGCCAAAATGACCTCCTCTCGCCGGGAAGGGCGTGTGGAGGTCGTCCAAGCCGTCGGGATCGTTTTGATGGCCCCAAGCTTATTTTCATGGAGAGAGGACCAAGCCTCATGCCACAATGATGAAACGCGCCGACAAAGAACCCCACTAATATCAGTTGATGGGACACAAAAGGAAGCTGTCTGAGGCAGGAGGACAGCAGCCTTGGCCGCAGCATCAGCAGCTTCGTTCCCAAGCACACCAACGTGGCCAGGAATCCACAAAAAAAGGACACGAGCGCCGGTATCAGCTAGCGACTGAAGGGACCGGTGAATTTGTGGCACGAGAGGGTGGTCCGAATATGGGTCTGAATGGCGCTCAAAGAATCAGAGCAGATGGCATAGGAAGAATGACGATGGCAGCGGATATACTGAACAGCCTGATAGAGAGCAAAATGCTCAGCTGTAAAGCTTGAACATTGGTCAAGGAGCCGGTATTGGAAGGTACCATCCGAAACGACAACGGCACATCCGACGCCAGCAGTAGTCTTGGAGCCATCTGTGCAAATAAAGACGTTATTAGCGAGCCTCGAACGAAGTTCGACAAACCGCTAGCGGTATGTCGAATCCGCGGTACTCTCCTTTGGGAGCGAGCCGAGTTCAAGGTGAAGGCGAACCTGAGCCTGGAGCCAAGGTGGTGTCGGGCTCTCACCCACTCGAAAAGTCGTAGGGAGGGTAAAATCAAGTTGCTGAACCAGGCGACGAAAGCTAACTCCAGGAGGTAACAGGGCAGAGAGATGCAGCCCGTATCGGTTATCGAGAGAGTCGTCAAAGAAGGAGAAATATGACAGATGGTCGGTCGGGCATTGACATCAGTCGGCAGGCGTACCGACAAAGCAACATATCACGCCGGTACTTTAGCAGTAATGTGGCAGCTTCTGCATACAGACTCTCAACGGGGCTGGTGTAGAATGCTCCAGTTGCCAGATGTAACCCCCGATGGTGGATAGAGTTTAGACAACGTCAGATGGACAGCTGGGCAGAAGAGTAGACAAAGCTCCTATAATCCAGCTTTGATCGGACAATGGACTGATATAAGCGAAGCAGGACCATTCGATCTGCTCCCAATGATGTGCCACTGAGAGCACGGAGGACATTTAGGAAACTGGTACAACGAACAGCCAAGTAAGACACATGTGGAGACCAGCAAAGTTTCCTGTCAAATGTAAGATCTAAAAATTTTGTTGTCTCCACGAATGGGAGAGCAACGGGACCAAGATGTAAGGATGGTGGAAGAAACTGTTTGTAACGCCAGAAGTTCATACAGACCATTTTCTCACCAGAAAAACTGAAACCGTTAGCGACACTCCAGGAACATAGACGATCTAGACAGTGCTCCAGGAGACATGTTCTCTGAGTGCTGCAGTAGGTCGTAAAGTCATCTACAAAAAGGGAGCCTGAAATGTCAGCTGGAAGGCAATCCATTATTGGATTGATAGCTATGGCAGAAAGTGCCACGTTCAAAATGGAGCCCTGGGGCACCCCATTCTCCTGGTGAAAGGCATCTGACAAAACAGAACCCACATGTACCCTGAACATTCGATCCATTAAAAATGCATTAATAAAAAGGAGGCGTCCGCGAAGGCCCCAAGAGTACATGGTGCGGACAATGCCCGCCCTCCAACAGGTGTCGTAAGCCTTCTCCAAATCGAACAACACAGCCACCGTCTGGCGCTTACGCAAAAAGTTGTTCATAATGAAGGTCGACTAGGTAACTAGGTGGTCTACAGCAGAGCAGTGCCTACGAAAGCCACATTGGACATTGGTAAGGAGGCATCGAGATTCAAGGAGCCAAACCAATCGAGAATTTACAATGCACTCCATCACCTTGCATATGCAGCTGGTAAGGGGGATGGGGCGATAACTGGAAGGAATGTGTTTGTCCTCCCCTGGTTTTGGTATGGGAACAACAATTGCTTCACGCCAGCATGTGGGAACATGACCTTCAGTCCAGATGCAATTATAGGTACGAAGAAGAAAGCCTTTACCTGTAGGAGAAAGGTTCTTCAGCATCTGAATGTGGATACCATCGGGCCCCGGAGCAGAGGATCAGGACTGGGTGAGTGCGCTTTCGAGTTCGCGCACGGTGAAGGTGGCATTGTAACTTTCACGATTCAAAGACTAGAAAGGTGGCCGTGCTTCCTCTGCTTGTTTTCGGGGGAGGAAGGCAGGGTGGTAATGGGCAGAGCTCAAAACCTCTGCGAAAAAGTGGCCGAAGGCATTTGAGACATCCTCAGGATCCACAAGGACTTCATCCGCTACAGTCAGGCCAGAAGTCGGGGAGTGGACCTTGGTGCCAGATAACCGGCACAGGCCACCCCAGACAACCGAAGAAGGAGTAAAACTGTTGAATGAGCTGGTGAAAGCCACCCAGCAAGCCTTTTTGTTTTCTTTGATAACACGACGACATTGTGCACGGAGTCATTTGTAACTGATATAGTTCGCCATCGTAGGGTGGCGGTCGCAGAGTACAAATAGCGTCGCTGCATGCTGTAGTCCACCAGGGGAGTGGGACTCAATGTGGAGAAGAGGAAGTATGAGGGGTGGAATATTCAGCAGAAGCGAGAATAACGTCTGTGAGGTATGCGACCTGACTATCGCAGCTGGAGGAGTTTTGATCATGAAGGTCGCCAGGGAGGTGAAAAGCCCCCAGTCGGCTTTGGAGATGATCCAGCTAGTGGAACATGGAGAAGAAGTGTGATGCAGGAGATGAATTACGCAGGGGAAATGGTCGCTCGAATATGTGTCAGACAGAGCATACCACTCGAACTGACGTGCAAATTGGATAGTGGATATTGAGAGTTGCAAGTGGGAATAGGTATGCGCTGCATCCGAAAGGAAGGTAGGTGCACCGGTATTTAAGCAGACTAGATTGAGGTGGTTGAAAAGGTCTGCCAAGAGGGAGCCTCTCGGGCAGGATGCTGGAGAGCCCCAAAGGGGATGGTGGGCATTAAAGTCTTCAATCAACAAAAATGGTGAAGGAAGCTGAGCAATCAGTTGTATCATGTCTGCCCTAGTAAAGGCAGAAGATGATGGAATGTAAACAGTACAAATGGAAAATGTGAAAGTGGGGAAAGTAATTCGGACGGCAAGTGCCTGCAGATCTGTGTACAATGTGATGGGATCGTAGTAGACATCATCCCGAACGAGCCACATGACCCCACCATGAGCCGGAATAGCTGCCACAGGGGGTAGGTCAAAATGCACCGGAGGTATAGTGTGCCAGGTCAATATGTTTGCATGGGCATAACTTTGTTTCTTGGAGACCTACGACAAGCGGGCAGTGCATTCGAAGGAGCAATTTTAGTTCCTCTTGGTTGGACCGAATGCCGCGAATATTCCATTGAAGAAGTGCCATTATGAAAACGAAAAGAAAAAGAAGAAACAAGAAAGGGCCATCTCGATGGCCGCTGAGGGCCTGGCTTTGAGGGAGCATTGCTGCTGCAATCGATAGGTGGTGAGTCATGGTCCATCAACTCAACAGTTGCGTCTGCCACCTTCCTGTGCTGGTCAGGAGGGGCAGCTTCCTCCGCCAGTGAAAGGCCAGCTGATCGGCTACCAGCGGTGCAGCCTGGCGAAACTGAAGATGGCCAGGAACGGCAACCGCTGGGTGGCGCAGGAGAAGAAACACGCCTCGGTGGAGATGGAGAACTCTTCTTTCTATGAGCCTTCTTTGAAGAATTATGTTTTCTGGAAAGAACAGTTGATGGCTGTGAAGTTTGGGTACACAAGAAATCTTCATGTGTCGGTTCTTTTTTGAAGGTCCGAGCATGTGATTTAGAGGTCCTCATCTTAGCAATAGCAGATGATGATGTTTGAGCCTTAGGGTTGGTGGGAGGAAAAGGAGACGTTGATCGGGCAATCTTGGCACTGGCCGATCTGACGACCAAATCACGAAATGTTAGATCGCATGTCTGTGTAGCTACCTCCCTAGTAGGCCAAGTAGAGGCGAGAACGGCACTGTATTGACCTGCCAGAAGCACAGTGGGCTTTCTGCTATGGAATAACTTGCGAGCAGCCGAGGTCAACACCTTCTCTTTCACTAGAATTGCCTGTATACTTTTCTCATCTTTGTAAATCGCGCAGTCGCGAAAGGAGGCACCATGGTCGCCCAAGCAGTTGATGTAACGAGGGGACAGAGGGGGACAGTCACTCATGGGCATCCCTGCCACAGGTAATGCATTTAGCCGCACTTGAACAAGACTGCCGGGTATGGTTAAACTGCTGACATTGGCATCACCTTGTAGGGCTGGGTACATGATCTCATAACCCGCTTTAATTCATGAAGGCAATTGCACATTGTCGAAAGTCAGTAATATGGTTCGGGTCGGTATGAGGTCCTTGTCGACCCTTTTCATGACCCGATGGACAGCCGTCACTCCCTGATCAGAGAGGAACGGCAGAATCTCCTCATCAGTTAGTCCGTCGAGTGACCTGGTATACACCATGCCACGTGTCGAATTCAAGGTGTGGTGGGCCTCCACCCATACAGGAAATGTGTGTAAGAGAGTGGCTCTCTGTCTCCAACAGCAAGGTACCGTTGCACAACCGAGTACAAGATTTCACTGGTCCTGCAATCACATCTACACCCTTCTGAATGACGAAAAGGTTGACTGTTGACAAATCGTGACCGTCGGATCTTGTTGACAACAAGAAACTTCAGTGCTGGTGGTAAAATTTTCAGAACAGGAGTTTCATCTAGCTTTCTTTTTTGGCCAGAAGACAGGGAAAAAGAAGAGAAATCCATTGCGGATGAATCCCCCATGATTGCCAGTGTCTCCGATGGCACGCTCCTTCCTTATGGGTGCCCTCTCAGAGGGCACTCCCGCCTTAGGTGATTGTCCACACCTCAGGCCACACCTTCCGAGAAAAGGACGGAGGGACCAATCAGCACGTTTGGAAGGTAACAGCTCAGGCAATCACCCCTCCCTGGGCCTGGCCTTTACGAGGGGGTACGTGCATGCCTTACTTGTCTACCCAGGGTGGGGAATTACGCGTTACCCCATCACCGGCTACGTGTGCGAACACATCAGCCGGCCTTCAGACATGCACAGGGAGGAAAGAGAGAAAGGGATAGAAGAAAGAATCTCAAACGCCAAAGCTGAGAATAAGACACGGAAAAGAAGACAAGGAGAATGAGGCAGAGATAGAAGTAAGGCATGAAAGCAAGGAGAAGAGTGAACATATGGAAAGACCAATAGAGGAAGAGAGCGTGAGGATGGAGAAAAACAAAGGAAACAGGATCCTGGGGTTTTCAAACGTCCATCTCTGGACGAAGGCTTGATACATTACTAGGGACAGGGGACGGGGGTAGGGCAGTCTGGAAATGAAGGAGAACTGCACTATCTCGGGGCCCCATGCTCGCCACGCATGTATTCACAAAAGAGTTGTGGACCCCCTGGTGGGGATTTTAAACAATTAGCCCCTAGTGAGTCTCGCTAAGTGGAGTAAGTTATTTTAGAAGTGAATCCAGAGCTCAGTCTAGCCCGTTTCATGGGGAACAGATGCCTGGATTACATGCAACAAACACACACACACACACACACACACACACACACACACACACACACACTCTGCATACACAACCACAGAGGGCCTATACTCCGCTATCTCTCAGGGGTATAACCAATAATAAATGATGACTAGCATTGTCATGATGTGTCAGCCAACATTTTCTCTCTACAAAGGTTGTTTCCAATGACGTGATCATCTCCCCTAGGCGTCTGGCGTAAGGCTCTGAAACACACTTTGAAGACACCAAGAGTGGTCCTGTAAGATTTTCCCGTGGCGGTCCTCGCAGTACCTTTACCTTTGATGAACACTCGTTATCCAGGTTTACCGTACTCCCCTGGCCACCAAGCTCCCTTGATTTAAACCCAGCCAAGAATCTGTGGTGCCACCTTATCTGTGAAGTCTTCAGTGTGCCACCATAAAATTAAGGTTCACTTCATGTTTCAATCCTGTAAGAAACTCTCCATCATCTGCTAGTGAAGTTAGTTACATTAGCTAGTAGTATAGATGCAGTCCTGCCAAACCTTGATACATAATCATTAATAAGCCTCCTACTAATAGGAGTGCTCATTGCACTTTTGACACTTGTGATTGCACGTAGCTGAAAATACTTGGAAAATATGTCATAGTGAGCAACAATGTACATCATGTCTCCACATGCTTGCAGTAGTGGGCTGGTCACATCGATTGATATATTTTGTAGCAGATTGATTGGTAGAATAGAATGCAGTTTGATGCGACTGTTTTTTAGGAAGTAGCAGAACAGATTGAATTTCTGAGCACAATTTAAAACACAGAAATGCCCCCAGGTGTGATGTACATAGCATATTTCACTGTTTTGGTAGTCAGCTGGAAAGCAGACACAGCAGGAATCAGACTGTAGATCATGTCTGCAGAATAAAATGTTACTGAGGATTATGTAGTGTTGTATTAGCCTTTGGATGGGTCTTTGCTGTATTTGCTGCTTAACAATGTTCCACATAGGTTCAGAGTTCTGGAAAGCTTCCACATTCCTGTGCGTATCTCAATAGGACCTTCAGTATGTAGCATCTTTCACTAAAACTGTGAAATCCGAAGGTTTCTCAGTAAATTTTGAAACGACCTGCAAGGTTTGTATGAGATGAGAGAAAGCATGTCTGTGACGTCATTGTTTTTTGCCACTACATGTATAAATTCAAAGTCATACTTCTGTAGGGGTAATGACCATTTTGCTAGAAAATCATACCATACAGACTGTGTGTTTACGTTCAACTTAACTTGACACAAACAAACAAATGCAGAGACCAACACACGATGCATCTCTGGACAGACAAAAGTCAATTGACATGTTAGGATAGTATAGTAATTTTGATGTCACAAGTGCTTGTTTGATGTTATCAAATGCCATGTGGCAATCCCAAGACCAGAAGACTGTAATTGCTTTCTTAACAGATTTAGTAATGGCTCACAGCGTAGCAACTAATTCAATAGAAATCTTCTATAGAATGAAGTTAAACCAAAAAGCTTTCAGCTGCTTTCTCGTCTGAGGAATGAGAAAATGTTTAGGGCACTAATTTTATCACTATCCAGCAAGATTCCACATGGTGTTATTATGTGGCCTAAAAATTTAATCTTCTCATGGCTGAACTTTGACTTTTGCAGCTTGGCAGTAACACCAGACTACGAGAATTTCCTTAGCCCTCTTTTGATAAGGTCAGTATGCTCTTCCCATGCCTGTGTCACAGTTAAGAGGTCATCCACAAACACTTTTACTTTAGCCAGTTACTCAGACCTGAATAAAGAGTCTAGTGTGAGGGAAAAAAAGAAAAGAAAAAACACACTTGAACTGATGTTCAGTCTGAAAATTAATACTTTGGATACATACATATGAGTGTCATATACAAATACAGTGAATTTTCATGATTTATATGCCAGTTGGATTTGCCTGTAGAAATAATGTAAGTAGATACTTGTAAGAAACTCCACTCCATGGAACATTTTTATCTGTTCTATGTTTCCAGAGCAATAATTTGATCATGTCATCTTGTGTGCATGATTCCCATGACAGACTATCTTGTGGGGTGGTTTACTTCATCTGGTATTCATATGTTCTACTTTGATTGTTGCTTTGACTGCCTGCAAGTGATGGATGGCCTGATGTGCTAACAGTTTTTGTCTTAATCTTAACTTGGCTCACTGTACATTTCTTGTAGTTGGCCTCTATCTGTCAATGATCCAAACGCTCAAGATGTCACCCTCAAACGTTCAATGAACCATAATATTGCTTCCCCAGAACTCAAATCCTGCATTCCAAATGCATTCTACATACAGTTAGAAATATTGTACTCTCTGTCCACCCACACTGCTGCAGGGTCTCGCAGTCTTGCTCTAACAGCCATGCATGCTATTGTGGTGATACTTTAACATGGAAGTTTCAGGTAGGGGGATGTTTTTATAGTTGCATAAATTACTAGTAAAATTTGGCCTTACAGTACCTCATTTATGGCACTGTCAATCACAGCAAGCAATTGTGGTAGCCATTGCTGATTGCTTTATGTATTCAGCTTTGATTTGTGCTGTGCATTGCTCGTTTCCTCCTTTACTTATTTTGAAATGAATAAAGGTCAACTCCTAATGTCATTACCCCAAGAAGGACTGTTGATCACTATTGTTTGTCAGGTCTGCTCTTGCACAGGCACAAATCTAGGGTATAAGTAGTCAGCCCAATGAGAGACATGTGTGGCTTATTCCTGTACATCTCTCCCCTCCCCATGGTGATCAAATTTCTCATTTGTTTACCTTGCAGCTTACTGCAGTGGTAAAGTGTCCACTCTATACATGTTTCCATGTTTTCTCAACATGGTTCATCCCACAAAGTGTCATCAAGAACCAATGTTTTTCATGAAGTCGGAATATCATTTAACACACGTGCATATATAGTATATTCACTTGCTAACCAGCAGTGCAGAACTGTTTCAGGACTTTCCAAAGGTCACAGAAATTGGCATTAATTTGGGCCCCACTACATACAGACCTTTCCAAAGGTCACAGAAATTGGCATTAATTTGGGCCCCACTACATAAAGACCAATGGGCTTCATGAAAAATAAGAATGAGATGGATTTTACATAATCAGTGATTGTGGAATTTATGTGATTATTCTGTAGTAGTTGTTTGGTATCTAAGGAAGGAAGTTGTGAGTAAGTGGAACACACTGGCCATAGTTAATTTTAAAATGGCTAGTCTCAAAACTCTTGTTTTTTCAGTCATTTGACTTTCATATAGGATAAAGGTTTTTTTATGGTATCTGACAAAATGAGGAGAGCTTCATTGCACATTTAAGAACATGGTTCATCTCAATAACAATCAGTGTCATTATCTTTACTAGAAGTCTCCCTTCTCCACAAAGAATAGTTCATTTATTGTGTGCTGAGAGAAGTAACAACATCTGGCTCAGTGAGAAAAAATACTAACATATATGGAGATAAAGTACTTACTATGCTACAAATCATGATTTGTTGCATTAGCAATAACATAGCATAATTAGAACATTATTGTAGAAATCAGTAAGTGGATGTAGGGTGCAGGCTATATGAGAACACTGGCTAGCTAAATGTGAAATAGATATTTATGTTCCTCAGGGCTATGTTGTTGCTATCATAAAGTATAGAGAACAGAAAAGAAATGATAGTGTTGTAATGTTTGTCTAAATATTTCCGAAGTTCACAAAAGATTAAGTAAGTCAATTTTTCTCTGAATTAGTTGGTGAGTTCAGCTGCATAATACTGACAGACCAGAATAGTATTCAAACATAACCTGTTTCACTCTGGCAAACTACTTTTGCAGATCAATATCAAAGCTTGGAGGAAGCTGCATTTATGTAAAAGAAAACATGGACTATAAGATAATATACTGTGTAAATCAGTTAGGAAGAGAAAAACACTTTGAAGCCTCTGCTATTGAAATAACACCAGGAAAAGCTATAATAATGTGTCTTTACAGATCACCCAACAGCAATGTAAACATTTTCTTTAAAAAAACTTGACCTTGCACTAGGGAAACTTAAAAATACTCGCAAAACTATAATTCTGTGTGGAGATTTTAATATTGACCTCTTAACACACAGCTCCCAATGAGAAAAATTCTTTAATATTATTCAAGAATATAACCTGTGCACTAAAATAAACTCCCCTACACACATAACAAAAACTAGTGCTACTCTTATTGATCAGATCTTTGTAAACACAGACATGCACACCTCAGAAAACTTTAATACTGGCTACAGTGACCACAATGCACAGCTGCTTGCCGTATGCAGAAGTATTGACTTGTTTAGGAATGGAAGTGTTATCTACAAGAGAAAATTCAGCATGCAAAATACTGAGCACTTCAAACATATGCTAAGTACCCACTCGTGGAATAAAATCTACAACAGTTACTACACAGACGAAAAGCTGGATAATTTCATGGAAATTTACAGGCATTGTTTTGAAATTGCATTTCCAAAAAAATAAAATAATTTGTAAAGGCCTCAGCAAACTCAAAACTTGGATTACGTCAGGGATCAAAGTATCATGTAGAAGAAAAAGAAAACTTTTTGCACTATCAAAAACAGATAGCAGCCCTGAATTTGCTCATTACTTGAAAATACAAGTTAACTCTGAGTATGTAATAAGGGAAGCAAAATTAAGGGAAAATGACAAACTTATTATGGAATCATCAAACAAAGCTAAGACAATGTGGAACACGGTACAGTGACTTACTGGAAAGGTGGAAACACACAAAAATATTGTATTGTCACAGGCGGGCAACAAGGTCACTGATCTAAAATTAATTGCTAACCACTTCAATATTTACTACACCAATATTGCTGGTGAGATAGTGAAGGAACAAATGGGAAAAACATCAAACAAAATATTACAGGAAATTTGTGGAAATAGTGTCACAAATACATCCATGTTCCTTCGACCAATATGTGGGGAAGAACTGTTAAACGCCATAAAGCCATTAAAAAATAAGTATTCAGCCGGAGTTGACGATGTGCCAGACTATATTATAAAAATATCAGCTGAACAGATACTCACACCACTGCTAGGTATATGCAATTCTTCACTATCAAGTGGTATTTTCCCACAAGAGTTAAAAACTGCAAAAGTTGTACCCCTTTACAAAAAGGGCGATCAGCAGCAGATGGTCAACTATAGGCCTGTGTCACTCCTCTCAGGTTTTTCAAATATCATTGAAAAACTAGTTCTGTCACAATTAACTGATTTCTTTAACAGAAAAAAGTATGATCTCAGGATGTCAGCATGGCTTCAGGTCTCAGTGCAGTACTGAAACAGCCACTTTTAGCCTCATAAATCGTATTTTAAATGCAGTGGATAATCACAAAAATGTTTTGAGGATTTTCCTGGATTTAACAAAAGCATTTGATTTAATAGACCATGAAATTCTCCTAAGAAAGTTAGAGTGGTATGGTATAAGAGGCCTGCCACACGAGTGGCTGAAATTCTACCTAGAAAATCGCTCTCAGTTAACAGAGGTAAAACACATGGGAAAAAATGAACTCCAAGCTTATCAATCGAAACCTTACACATTAACCCATGGTGTACCACAAGGCTCAATTTTAGGTCCCTTTCTCTTCTTAATTTTCATAAACAACTTCCCCCTAAATGTTCAGCACTCCGAACCAGTGCTATTTGCAGATGACACGAGCATATTAATTGAAGGTGAAAACGAAATGGTTCTAAGTTTAAATGCTAAAGTCAGAAATGAAAATGTCACAGAGTGTTTTATGAGGAATAAATTACACAACAAAATAAAAACCCATTAAAACCAAACATGTCCACGGAAAACCAAAGAATTAACAGTGTCACTGAAACAAAATGTCTTGGCATCTACTTACAAGACAATCTTAAATGAAATTCCCACATAACAACATTAAATTTTAAACTATCGAAAATGACTTATGCGATGAGGATTATATGGAACAACACAAGTTCTGAAACAGTTAGAGCTGTGTATTACGCTTGCATACACTCCCTATAGAGATATGGCATCATATTCTGGGAAAATTATCCTCATAGCATAACAACATTCTGGAAACAAAAAAATATGGTGAGGATAGTGAAAAATGCTGACGACCAAAAATCATGCAAACCATTCTTTAAAGAACTGTGGATTCTACCCCTACCATGTATCTATATACTAGACGTTGTCATGTACCTAAAAAAAAAGCATGCTAAAGAATGGAAATGTATTTATTCAAAATAAACGTGGACACCATACAAGGGCAAATAGTGACATACACAGACATCATTGTTAAGGTACGTTTACACTGGGATACATGTATGAGCGACATGTCGCGATACATCACCTCATACAAAAATTCACGGAACTTGTATGCGGACCCTCGAGCTCATACATGTCGCGTATACATTTTGTATATCGCTTTTTGGCCATATCGCGACAAGTATGAGCGACATTTTAAGAACTCGCGCATCCGCAGTACTATCATTTCCTGTCGTCTTGTCGCCTGCCGCTTATTTTGACGATTAGTGCATGCATAGTACCAGGCTCTTTGGCGGCTGTTTGAGTTTTGGAGGTGCCGACTGTCGTTTGTTGTGTAGTTATTTGTGTATTGTGTCGTGTGTTGTGCCCGCATGTAATATTTTAAAATTTGCCATGACTTCTTGGTCATAACAAAATACACTGCATTTTATAGAGGCAGTTCGCAGGCATCCCTGTATATGGGATGTGAAACTAGGAGACTATAAGAACACTCAGAAAAGGTACGACGAGTGGGAGGAAATTGCCAAGGCATTTAACGTATCAAGGAAGGAATGCGAGGACAAGTGGCATAATTTAAAAAGTCAATATAGTCACGAGTTAGCAAAAAGGAAGAGCAGCAAAGGAACTGGAAGTGCTACAAGCAATGTGTACCACTCTTCATGGTACGCTTTTGAAAGTATGCAGTTCATAAGAGACAATTACAAACCACTCTCTCATAGGAGCACACATGGAGTAGTACCAGTAAGTAAATTTGTTATATTATTTTATTAATCATATATTTGGCAACATTTTTTCATGTTAATCCTTTACATAATGTGAATATTTACAATTTCACTGAAAAACATGATTCTCCATACTGCTATGGTTTGAAGTCCTGAATACTGCAGAAGAATAGAGCATAATACTTTATGTCATCATTTAACAATGATGTGGAACTTATTTTCCATACTGCCATGGGATGGAGCCCTGAATACTGGAGAAGTATTCAGCATATTCTCTTCTGTTGTCATTCAGCAATGAAGTTGTTCTGCCAGTTCTGGGCAGTGGCTCCAGCACAGTAGGGGTGTCCCTCCAGGACCCAGGTATTACGTTGCCATCATCTCCCTCTCTGTCGTATGGTCCTGCTGGACAATACCTTTGAGATTTTCTGTTTTGAAGAAAATTATATAAATAAACACAGGCTAGTGCCACCACTGTAGCCTTTTCCGGACTGAGAATCATTTGCTTCCTCAGCACTCTGTAAACAGCACTTATAATCCCAAATACATTATCTATTACTCTTCTTGCCCTGCATGCTCTATAGTTAAAAATACGTTGCCAACTATTTTTTTCATGCAGACCTGGAAATGGTTTCACAATATTTTCCTCTAGGCCAAAGGCTTCGTCAGCGACGAAAACATATGGATCAGGCTTGCTCCTACCAGGAAGAGGAGTTGATGGTGGTATATTTAGAATTTTGGTTTCTAACATTTTGTAAAATGTGGTGTCTTTAAGGACACTACCATCTGAAATCCTCCCCTGCGTGCCAACATCGGCGTAAATTATTCTATAATTAGCATCAGCAATTGCTAGCAAAACAATGCTGAAGCACTCTTTATAATTAAAATAAACTGTTCCACTGTTGGGTGGTGCCACAATGTCAAAGTGCCTCCCATCTATAGCTCCAAAACACCTGGGGAAATTCCATTTTTCTTCGTATTCTTTGGCAATTTTCAGCCATTCCTCTGCAGTAGCAGGAAGCTGGAAAGAAAATTGTTACTTTTTTAATTTAATTTACGCATGGACACTCAAAAAATTCTCAATACATTAAGATACTTTGATTAAATGTATGTATAACATGTAGCTCACTTTGTCTCAGAAATGTCTTATGTATTTTAAAGGTCATGGAAGCCCCAGCCACAGAAGGAGATGGTGAAGGAGAAGGAGAAGGAAGCATTAGTTTCCCTTTCGATGTAACAGAAATGGAGGAGGTGACATCTGCCACGCCCCCACAAGACATTGTGGAAGTGGAAACCACTCCAGTCATCTCTGTGCCTCCAAATGAAAGTGGATCTGCAGCCGTGTCACCCTGTACCACTCCAAGTCCGAGTGGAAGTGGTAGATCAAGTGCACTGAAGAGAGCCAGGAGAGACCTGGATGAAGACCGAGAAGGTCTTTTACAGACCTTGAGAAAAGTTGGTGACAATTTAGCAGGCAGAAAAAGGGATCAGTTTACCCACTTGGGTGACTTTGTCGCCAATAAGCTCAGATTTCTTTATGAAAATGGCCATACTAGAATTATGGCAAGACTTGAGAACGGAATATGCAGATGTTTGCAGGAGGCAAACGATGAAGTAATAGATCCAAATGCAACATAATATATGGATTCTTTAAAAACACGTATAAATGTTGAAATATGCATGTCATGTGCTGTCAAGTACTACTTAATAAAACTAAATACAAATTAATGTTGTTGGATATCTTTACTGTGCAGAAAGCGTCCTCAGAAATTGTGATATTGTATTGTTGAGTGAAGCATGTCAGTCGTTCCAAAGAACTAAAAGCTAACCTATTTCAGCAAAATTTGAGAAATTTATGCTGCAAAATGTATGTGCCGTTAAAATTTTAGTTCCTATTCCAGCAGCCTCACGTGGTTACATTGGCAACATCAACGGCGCGGTAGAAAATTTGTGCTGCTGTTGCTGGTTGACAGTTACTTGATGTACCCTCGTCCGCTCGTTAAAAGTAATTGCCCTCGTAAAACGAAGATTTCATGACAAAACATTTGCATTGTCGCGCGATTGCTAATGCCAATGTCTCACACACGATTGTCGGCATCAGCATCCGTTGTCAACATTATCACGCGAGGCCGCCGGAATAATAGCAAAAAACTGATATACGTGCCAGATGCATGAAAAAATTATATAATGTATTACATACTCTATAATGGAAGGAAACATTCCACGTGGGAAAAATTATATATAAAAACAAAGATGAGGTGACTTACCGAACAAAAGCGCTGGCAGGTCGATAGACACCCAAACAAACACAAACATACACACAAAATTCAAGCTTTCGCAACAAACTGTTGCCTCATCAGGCATCTTTCCTGATGAGGCAACAGTTTGTTGCGAAAGCTTGAACTTTGTGTGTATGTTTGTGTTTGTTTGGGTGTCTATCGACCTGCCAGCGCTTTTGTTCGGTAAGTCACCTCATCTTTGTTTTTATATATAGTATTACATACTCTGATATATATGAAACTTTTACCTTCACTTCTTGGGATAAAACTTGCACAATGGCCTTGCAAACACGAAGAATAATGTTGCATATGGCACTTTTTGATATTCTATGCAGATACATTAACGTCGAAAAGGAATCCCCAGTGGCCAAAAAACGGAGTGTTACTGCCAACTGATCCTCTGGTGGAATCGCTTCCCGAAAGTTTGTGTTGGTTTTGGACACAAGAGGAGCAACAAGAGACAACAAACCGCGGAAATCCTCCATACTCATTCTAACATAATTTCTAAAATATGCGCCATCCTCTAGCGTTAATTCCTGAATGAGCATTGCATAAGCTCCGTGAGTAGCGCGTTTGCGAAGAAACTCTCTCTGCCACCATCTACGTTTCCTCCGCCTTTTCTTCCTATCATCTTCCAAAAGAGCAAGTGTACCAGCACATAAAAATGTGAAATCTTCCAAATCGTCGTCGGAAGCCATCGCACAGTGATACAAATCAATAGTGTAAACGAACGCTCATACATGTATGATGTTGATACTTGTCAACTCATACAAGTCGCGATACATGTCGCAAAGTCGCATATACATGTATCTCATACATGTGCCGATACAAATCGCAGTGTAAACGCACCTTTATACCACAGTGTGCAATGCAAGGTGTATATCACTCAGGTTCACATTTGTTTAATAAGCTGCCAAGTAACTTATATTTATTCAAAATAAACATGAACACCATACAAGCGCAAATAGTGACATACTCAGACATCATTCTTATACCACACTGTGCAAGAAAGGTGTATATCACTCAGGTTCACATTTGTTTAATAAGCTGCCAAGTAACTTAAAGGCCATAAACAAAATCCATAGCTTTAAAAAATCTGTAACTTGATATTTCTTGGAAAACTGTTTTAACTCAGTAACACAGTATCTTGAAAGTTAATTTCTGTTGTAACAATATAAAAATGTAATGTAACAATATAGCAATATAACAGTATATCAATGTAACTATTTATAAATGTAATGTATACAATCAGTGTAACAGTATATTACTGTAATGTCATTTTGTCCAACATCTAGGGTATAGTAAATGTACCTCAAAGATTCAGGATGTAAATAAATAAATAAATAAATAGTAGACTCTCGAGTATCTAGCTCATGACTGTGTGGCTTCTGTATTATCCAGCCTACTTAATTAGTATCATAATAGTACTTCTCTGTGATAAAATAAAGATTAATTTATTGTCAGTAATGTACTTCTCCAAAATTTTGGCAAGCAGGCACCAGCTACAATGCTGGATGTGTTTTCTAAATGTTTTATGCATCTTTTTTGCTTCTAGCTTCTGGAGTTGCAATTATAAGGTGCATACTATATTGTTAATATTGAATAAATTGGAGAACCACACTCCAACAGGTGATACTTATAAGCCTTCTTCCAGTACTCACAAACAACGATGAACACACATACATAGCAGCTCTTTTGGCAACCTGTGTTCTTTCTTTATTTAGTTGCATATCAGACTTCAAACTTTTGTGTGTTTTAAATTGTTGTTTCAGGTGGTCCTTTAAAGTTGAAGAGTCCAAAACAGGTGATAAACCAAAGAAGTTTGCAGTGACTATGAATCAGAAACTACATGCTGTAATGCGACTGAATTCTTGGGTAGCATCCAAAACTACTGCTTTGGAGATAGGGGCAGGAAAAAGTACTGTTGGAGACTGGAAGAAAAGTCAAGCACAATTTGAAAAAGGGAATGCTTCCTATGCTAGTGGAAGTGGAATAGAAGTAAGCAACACAACATTGGAAGGTAAGCATAAAGAAGTTGAGGAAGATTTATTTTTTGTTGTATGAACACTTACAAGGAAAGGGTTTGCCTGTTAGTGGGCCAATATTGTAGGAAAAAGCATGGCAGTTTCAGCAGCAAATAGAAAGAGAAGATTCAGAATTTATTTCCAGTGATGGGTGGCTGGATTGGTGGAAGAAACGATTTGTTATTTGCCAGATTACCATCAGTGGGGAGCTTTTATTCACTGACAAAGAGGTTGCAACATTGTTTAAAGAATATCTTTTGACATTAATTGATATGGAGGGACTTTCTGGTGAACAGCTGAACAATTGTTATGAGAGCTGTTTAAGTTACAAGATGCTCCCTACGAAAATGCTTGCTTCAAAAAAGAAAGAAGCAGCACCTGGATACAAGAAACGTAAGAAATGAGTTACCATACTGGCTTGCAGTAAAGCAACTGGAAACCACAAGCTTGGTGTTACAGTGATAGGAAAATCATGGAAACCAAGAGCTTTTGAAAACCTGAAAAATCAGGAATCACTGCCCCTATTTTACACTCATCAAAAGAAAACATGGATGATTCCAGAAATCTTTAAAACCTGGTTCCAAAATGAATTCGTACCAGCTGCAGAGAAATATTTCAAAGATTTGCTGCTACTTGGTAGTATGTATTTGCATCCTACCAGTGACAAACTCACAGATGGAGACATCAAAACATTATTTTTAGCATCAAATGCGAGTGCTTTTTGTTAGCTTATGGATTCTTGAAATACTAAAGAAGAAGTATTACTGCTGTCTTCTCAGTTTATTGGTGTCAGTGATTGATTAATGAAGACTGTATAATGATTCTGAAGAGGACTGATTTGCTAGATGTTGTAAGGTGGTTGGTCAAAGTGTGGGAAGAGATTCCAGACTTTTTTCAGCATGCAGAACTTTGCTGCCAGTATCTGCAACACCCAGTGGCATAACAAGAGCCTCTTACCACAGAACTCCCTGACCTCAAAATCAAGGGAGCATTGTTAATCCAATGGACTGACCCCATGAAATCAACCTTCGAAATGGCGAAGCATAGCATAGTGGATGTACAGCTCCTCATTCATCCAGAATTAAAAGCAGCATTCACACTGGAAGTAGATGCAAGTCAGATAGTGATCAGAACCACTCTATAACATTTCCATGAGGGAACATGGCAATCTTTGGCCTACCAATCCCATAAGCTGTCATCATATGAGTAGAAGTGGAGCACTTATGATCGGGAACTCCTCGCAATATATGAGGCGATAAATTACTTCTGCCCACAACTGGAAGCAAGGGAGTTCATGATTCTTACTGATCACAAGCCACTGATGTACAAATTTTGGCAGAACAACAACAATTGCTCTTCTCGCCAGCACAACCAACTCATTTTCATAGTGCAACTCAACATGGACATCAGGCACATATCAGATACTGACAATATGTTGGCTGATGCCTGACTTTCAAGTATGGTGTTTTGCTTGACTCACCAAGGCATAGAATTCTGACCAAGATACTCAGAACTATATCACAACAGTGCTGGAAGTGAGGTTAGTCAATGTGCTTGGCACAAACACCAAAATATGCTGTGACCTCTTGACTGGGAAACCAAGTCCTTTCTCACTGGTAGAGATTTGCAAGCCTACCTTTGACAATATGTCCAGATTAAGTCATCCAGGCATCAAGTCAGCCAGTTCGCCTAGTCTCCCACCACTTTGTGTGGCCAAGAATACAGAAGGACTGCCATGAATGAACTCGCACGAGTGTCTAATGCCAATGAAGGAAGATTAACCATCACATATGCACAGCAGCTAGGACCTCTCCAATTACAAACGTGATTTGCACACATACATGTCAGTGTCATGGGTCCACTATTTTCTTCCAATGCATGACAACATATCCTTACCATGATTGATCCTTTTACACACTGGACTGAAGTCCTTACCATGATTGATCCTTTTACACACTGGACTGAAGTAACCACATTGGATAACATGTCTACAGAAATATTGGCATCTGCTTTTACATCAAGTTGGCTTCCTTGCTTTAGTTGCCTGCTGCACATAATGACAGATTGTGGCCACTGGTCTGAGTTGGATCTGTTCTCCCAGCTTAGAAAGTTATGTGGTGCAGTGCACCATAGAACCACCAGTCACCAACGAGCCAATAATGGCATGATTGAGAACTGGCACTGCTTGCTTAAAGTGGCCAAGTTTAAGATTGGATGACAGCATTTTAAACATATTACTGGACAACATATAAACCCTATTTAGACACACCATCAGCTAAACGTGTTCATGGTGAAACCCTGCACATACCTGGAGAGTTTGTAGAAGTGCAACCATCACAGTTACCTCATCTCAGTCATAGTGACTTAGTACTTTGGCTGAGAAAACATTTCACCCACACCAATGTCAAGGCATGGCCACCCCTGCTGTCTATGTGCATCAGGACCTATTGACATGAACACATGTTATGCTCCACATGGACAGTTTCAGACCGTTGTTGCAATCACCTACCACCGGGCACAACAGCATGTTGCAATAAGATACTGGTAAAAGGAAAGACAAGACAAGGTAAAACCAGCATACATTCCATGCAACAATTGACTACTCACCTGCCCCAACCACACCCAGAAGCATCAGCAGCAGTACTGGTATCAACACTGTTACCACCCATCACAGAACTGCCATTGACATGCACAACGAGATCAGGATAGCAAGTACAACTTCCAGCACCCTATGTGGATAGCACTCTGCTTTCCTGAGGGGGCTGATATAGTGGTGAAGCTCCAGTTTATCTTGCAGTGTAGTGCAGTGCAGTGTTGAGTGCATGTGCACACGAATGTGTAAGTATCATTATGGTGCAGTTGTCAGCCAGCTTTCTGTGTCAGTAGCCAGGTGCACTGATATTGATGGTGAATTATTCTGAATGGTCAAAGAGTTTATGATTTTTATATGTGTTGTACTTATCTTGGTGACAAGAAATAGTTTTCAGTTCAGATGCATTTTATCTGTATGAAGATTGTGCATCATCAAGCCATGAGCTTTCTGTTTCTTTGTACAGAACTCAACTCCTTAGGTTAATACAATAGAGAGACAGTTCACATATAATAATAAGTCATATCACACACATACAGGGTAGATGACGAATCAGCTGAACATATCTCTCATTGTTATATGTAAACTGAATATAAAATAATTTCACATAGGAGGAAATTTTCACCATGTGGAAATTGATTTTCAAAGACAAAAATAGAAGCCCATCCACCCAGAGTCAGCTCCCTAAAAATCTTTAATAAATTGCCATCCTCAGTGTGGTCCATGTACTGGAAATTATTTCAAAGAAAACAATGTAGGTAGTTGCCTGAAATCCCATACTGCAATATAACAGAATTTGTTGCTGTACACAACATGAACACTGTATATTAAAATACAAAATGTGTGACTAAATGTCTGTTATTATGTATGTTTGTAATTAAGTACACTGGTAAATGTATATGTCTCTAATTATATATAAGAGATGAAGTCTAATCCATTGTATATATGGTCAATGATGAATAAAGATTGACTGATTAGTTCATACTCTGTAAAATAATCTCTTACCAAGTTAGAAAAATTTTAACAAAATAAACTACAGTGCTCTTATCTTATGATGGTCTCTGTACCTACACATATTTCACTCATATGACAGCATTACTTAACTGTTTACTTGTAGCTATCACAAGAGTTTTTCCCTTAAAGGCTATAAAGCTATGGTCAATGTAAATGGCAAAAAAGTCCTCTCCATTTTGCAGGAACATTCAAAATTATTATATTTTCATATAAAAAAGGTTGGCTGCTCTGGCCAAAATGAAAAAAAATTGCTTCCAGATATTATGAGTAGTAATTAAAAGACCACTGAGTATTTCATGTGTAATCTGCCTGCAGTGTCAAAATTAAAAACAAGTTATTTTCACAGAAAAGTAGCACTAAAAATCATCTTGTGATTGGTGTGACATGCAGAATCTTCTGAGAATTCAACAACAGGATCAATCTTCTTTTTGTGTGAATAAAGGTATCTAGGTTGCATAATATATTTCTTCATTTATAAAAGGGCTGTCGTAAGATGAAAGGAGCATAATTATGAAAAGTGTGACAGTAATAAAAACTACTACAACTGTACTGAAGGTGTGTTTATTATATCAGAAGTGGTTTCATTTCAATAAACACCATCAGGTGACAATATGTTGAAACTTTGTCAATTTGGTTTGTAGAAGAATAAATAGTAGCACTCCAAATCACAGTTACTGTTTTATTTCTGTTGCTGGTGACCAGTTTCATTTATCGTGACCATTATCTAACCACAGGAGGAGCTGGTACTCAGGGCTGCTTTGTACAACCAAAGGGTACTCATCATCAATTGGCTGGAGTGCTCCTTATAGCCAGTCAGTCTGCTTGTGATTTTCTATTACTTCTTGTCATTTGTGTATTGCTTTCATACCACTTAATATCTAAGAAATACTGTATCTATTTATGTAAAAATATAAACGATGGTAGTAAAATGTTCTTTTAGGGGGTTGGTGGTGGATCTTGATCCCCTTGACGTCTTCCACTCTACCCCCACTACACCCCCAACCCACCCTCTTCCACCAGAAGCCACTTCAGTGGAATCAGAATGGTAGTTGCTCCACATTTATGTGTCATTTGAAGGCCATGCAAAGAGTTAGATATGCCACCACATTACTTACTGCTAGGCACCAGAAAAGAAGGCACCCATTGGCATGCCACTATAACATCAGCCTCACAGATGATATGATGTACTTGTCACCTGATAAGAATGCAGCATTCCTAGATGTCTGAGAAAAGAAGCATCTTTGGTTGATTGCTGACCTTGAAACATGGCAATATGATGAGCATAAGTGCCCACAGTCCAGCGTAGTGTGACTTTTAATCTACAGTGTCTGTAAATATGAGTAGTCGATTATGGCAGAAGAAAATGCAGTTTCTGTATGAGCAATGAAACAGAAGTTATAATGAGTTTAATTAAGAGAGGTGAATCAGAATTCAGTTTGGTATCTGACAAGAGACAAGTCAGTGCAGACTGTGGGGTTGCAGTGCTGAGTAATTCTGTAGTGAGCCGAGTTGGGTGTTGACATGGCGCAAGCCTGGAGACAGAGGAACACAGTCATGGGAGGGCGAACAAAAACTAAAACACAGTATTTGTAGGCAGACACACCTCCACACTGGGAAAGGTGGATGGTCCTACCAGCAATCTTCACCAAAGAAAAAAGTAGTTCTTTCAATAAATAATTAAGTTAAAGCATGGAGCAGCAGCAATAATTAGGTAAAAGCATAATTCAAGTGCTAGAGAGTCAATAAGGGTGAGTTAAACTTGGGTAGGTTCAGTTTTTATGGAAAACAACATTGCACTAGTGGTGTAAATGTACACAAAGGAGCATAACTGCATAGTCATGATCATAATGGATTCAGAGTGACGCAGTATGGGAATGGTATTGCCTGTAAAAGTTTGTAAGAAAGTTTTAGAGAGGCCAACATGCCTCACGAATGTGTACATCAATTTTAGCAGAACTTTGTGACTTTCTTTAGTAGTAGACCTTCACTTCCCCACATTAGCCTTATGATTTGAAAGAGATACAGAATTCACAGGATGGCAAATGACACAAAAGTGGCTGCATCTGCAGGTAAAGTCAGGTAGGTTACAGGGTGAGAAAGTGTGGAGGCTGACAACACTGCTAATGTGAGGTAAGTCATACATAGGACTTGCCAAGCACCCCTGTAATGCTATTGCTTACTGTACCAGACAGCCAAGATGGTCTAGGGGTGTTGTCACATGGGGATTGTCATTCATTACTTCTCTTGTTGGGATGCCAATGTTAAGATCTTACTTTGTTTTTAGCCATCCAGAAAGAGTAGGTGTTCTCCTTCATGGAGCAGGCTGTGATAGAATCTTGAAACCTCACTCTTATAGTTAACATAGCCAAGTACTTGAATTTATTAATCCTTCCAACTCCAGGAGAGTCACTTCTGATCACAAACATAGTGGGGAAAAAGATGATGCTTTATACAAAAATTAAACCTATGGGAACATCAACTTCATATTCATTCCATGGAAAATTTCCCAGAATTGTGTCAACAGACATTAGTGACCATGTCTGAATAATTTAAACATTACATAATGAGATTTCAAAGCTGTACCAAGACTGCAAATGATTCTAGACTGATTTCTAGCTATTTTTCAGATCACTCTTGCTTTGAGCTGTTGATGTGCATGATTATTTCCATCTTAATCTGATGAATATTTAAAGTAATAACTGATGTAAGAATATATTGGTTCAAATTTTAAAAGACTTTTATAACATAATATGCCAAAAGCAATATCATAAACTGCACATACAGACTACAAAAGTTAGTTCATTGTTTAGTTCATCTTATGTAAGTCTCCTAATCACGAGGCTGGCATTTCCCTGTAATTCAAGAAACAGAAAAAGTGATGAAGGGTGACCATACTGTTCACAGTTTTCGTGAGTACCGTGACATAAAATTTTGTCCTCTTGAGGGTTTTTTTTTTTTTTTTTTTTTTTTTTTTTTTTTTTTTTTTTTTTTTTTTTTGGCACTCTCAAAATTATATATATATATTTTTTGGCACTTTCAAAATTATATTTGGATCAATATGGTACTTCAATGGGACTTTGAACACCAACTTAGTGATCAGATAAGGAAAACAATGAGAATGTGGAAAGTTATTTCCTAGTTGTACAGGAAACCAAATTTCTAAACAAGAACATTGTGTACAATGAACACAGCAGAGTATTCACAGGAATGCCAGGAACAGGAATAATTATGGGAAATGTACCTCTGCTCAAGACTGTTGTTCATGTAAACAAAAGTATAGTGAACGATGATGCAGAGTTCGCAATGAAATCTGAAAGATCATCGCCATTTACAATCAAGTGCAAAAAAAGGAATATAACTTTATCAGCTGCCAAGCCAGCTTGCCATAACCAATAAAAACAATAAGAAACCCCCCAGAAAGTGCACTACATCTGGGATCTTTTGGGTTGGGTTGTTTGGGGGGAAGAGACCAAACAGCAAAGTCATTGGTCTCGGGAAGAATGGGGAAGAAAGTCAGCTGTGCCCTGTCAAAGGAACCATCCCGGCATTTTCCTGGATCAATTTAGGGAAATCACGGGAAACCTAAATCAGGATGGCCGGATGCGGGATTGATCCATCGTCCTCCTGAATGCGAGTCCAGTGAGCTAACCACTGCGCCACCTCGCTTGGTGGGATCTTTTGGAAAATGAGATCTTGCAGATAGCCAAGAAGAGTGTTAAAATTCTCCTGGGGGGTTTTAATGCATAGATAGGGAAGGAAAGGAACTACAAAGACAACACTGGAATGCCTGGTACCTAAGAGAACAACCAGAAATGGAAAAAGGCTCATAGAACTTTGTAGAGCATGTCATTTTAGACTAATGTCAAATCATTCAGGGAATTCCCAACAACAGTGAAAAGCTGGGTATCCCTAAATCCCAATCTATAGGAAAATTGCACTCAAACCATATATTGGTATTTAGGAAAAACTGAAATGTCAAGGTGAACAGAAATGGTGAATTCTATTACTACCGTTACATTTATAAACTGCTCCACTAGCTCACAAGAAGTCCAACCCAGAATAACGAAACAGAACATAAACAAAATGAACATCATGCAAGAATTCATTAAGAAGTCTAGGGAAGAAATTTGCACCACCTTAAATAAAAGCTGGCAATAACACTCTAAAGGAATCAGTAAAGCAGCAAAGGAAATACTAAGGTTGGTGAAGAGAGAAAGGGAAATTAGGTAGAATGAAGAATGTGAGGAACCACTTAGAAAGAGGTTCATGAAATGGGGAAGATGGAAACCCTCAGCAAAAACAGAACTTTAGGAACAATTTGGACAACAGGGGTTAGAAATGTCCAGAATATTCCACAGGGCTAAACGATCATTTAAACAACACAGTTAAAATTCTCCACACTGACTTTATTAAGCACAAGCCTAAAGATATCTATCACACTTTCAAACACAAACTTAAGGGTTACTAAGCTCCAAGTATTGGTTTTCAAAATCAATAGACACGCTGGACTGAACAGTGAAGAAAACAGTGAGATACTTGCTGGACACTTTCAAAATATCTTGAATTGTCTGTTCCCAACATCTAGATTAGAAATCCAAGAGCCAAAAGAAAACCCAGAAGATGGTGAACCACAAACAAAGGAAATCAGAAATGCCATCAAAAATCTAAGAAGCCAACTGGGCAAGTGGAGGAGGTCTAATAACTGCTGGAATGTTAAAGTAATGGAGGCAGAAGTTCTTGATAACTTTCATCGAAATGTTGGGGAAATCTGGTAAATTAAGAAAATCTTGAAATAAAGGAAAACCCATCTGCTACACAAGAAAGAGGATAAGCCAGATATTAACAGCTACAGAGACATTTTCGTCATTTCAGTTGCTTATAAAATTATCTTGAGGATGTTTTAAGTGGAGTAGAGAAAGCACTGGACAAACAACTAGGGGAATATCAAAGAAGGTGCACAAAAGGCAGCTCCTACATTGAGTGTCAATCTAAGATAACTAAATAATTAGTACACCTTGAAACATCACATGATTGAAAGTAAGTAATGGTGAACGGGTCTTCAACTTAAATCAGTAATCTGCCATAGAATGCTGGACAACAAGAGAAATTGTGTTGTGTTTCACAGGCTCTCAGTTTGGTGTACAGAGAGACTTTGAACATGATTATAGCAGATTTCTGAATCAATAGCAAGCAAGCAAATGAAGTCATAGGAATCCTAACAAAAATAAGCTCCAGAGTAAAGTTTCTGGGAACAACTCACTTGTCCATTCGAAATGAAGAGAGGAACAAGACAAAGGATGGCCTTTTGCCTTTCCTATTCAATTATATTCTAAAGTCATGAGAATTTGTAAAACAGAGTTGTATAGTCAGAGAATAAACTCAAACTGCATGGGAAGATACACATGATAAATTAAAGTCAGCTGCCTGGCAGTTACTGATTATACTATGGTACTATCAGAAAGCCCAGAAGAAGCAACCACAGAAATCTGTATCTTGGTAAAGCTGACAAGAACTCTGCGCAGGAATCAGTGAAGCTGCAAATATGATGCAAAGAGGGAAAAAATCTTTTCAAGTAAGACTCAGAATCTCAGCTGAAAAGACTAAATTTATGAGCAGTTACAAACATGGACTAAAATGTCTTAAAACAGGAACAGGGTGGACTGAAAGGATCAAGAAGTTCAGATACTTTGATGAGACTCTTCAAGAGAAATGATTACAATAGTAGCTGTTGGACATTGAATGTTAAGTATGGAAACAGGGAATTTGCTTTCTGGAAGCACATGGATTGACAAGAAATGTATATAATAAGAAGCACTTCTCCTGAAGTGCCAAAATAATGCACTATAACACTATTGTCACAATAGAATATCTCAACTCCAGTGAATGCTTCATGATGAACTTTAGCTCGGGGAACATAGAAGTCTCAAAAAGGAGAATTCCAAGAAAAATCATGGGTGTGCCCTGGACTGAAGACAGATGAAAATTGTGAAGCAACAGAAAAATATGTCAGAACATGGAAAGAATTTCAGAGACTATGCCCATGGACATGATGCTCTTAATCAGTTTATGGATGACTTCAACTAAAAACCTTGAAGGTACTCTGGAACATAGTGTTCACTGATAACTGGCATATACTGATTGATATTTGTATGTAAAAAGTTTCCATCTGTGACACCAATGCAGTAGCGTCCTTAGGACTCTTAGTACACAGAGAATATGCTATTTCCAATGTGCGCAATATAACACAGGAACTTGTACACTTGGCATGTGTATTTAAGGAAAATGGATACTCCAAAAGTCAGATTCATTGGGCTGTGCAGTTTGGATTACCCAGGAGGCAAATGAAGAGAAGCTTATAGTTGAGTCAGCATAAATTGATGTCTGACAGCTGCAGTGGGCTGACATGGCAGCTCTGCAGGCCTACCACAACGAATAACATAACACAATTTTGTAAACATCACTATGGCAACGTCTCATTGTTGTCACAGCTCTGTGGACAGCTACTGA
This sequence comes from Schistocerca americana, assembly GCF_021461395.2. Lineage (NCBI taxonomy): Eukaryota > Metazoa > Arthropoda > Insecta > Orthoptera > Acrididae > Schistocerca > Schistocerca americana. The sequence continues at coordinate 435,532,680 of NC_060124.1, read as the reverse complement.
TTTCATCTTCAGCCATTAGCACTTCATAGCTGGAGGCAGGCCACAGTGCTACAAGGTGTTAGGGATCTCCTTACACTGTCTCGACTGTATATCTGGGGCCTTTGTTCCTCATGCTGAGGGCATATCCTTTAAACGTGTAAAAACAGACAATGGAAACTCCAGATAGGAATATCAACAATTTAGGAAAGATAAATTTCTACTAATGATAAAGAAGATTCTTTAAGTTGTAGACAGGCACAATTACAAGATACTTAAAAGAAGCTTTTGGAACAGCCTTCATCAGCAAAAGAGAAACAAACACCATTCATATGCACAAGCAAGCATGCCTCACACACACACATGACCACCAACTCTGGCAGCTTGGGCCAGAATGCAACTATCACTTCTGAGGGAAGCAGCAATCTGTAGGGGATGGGGAAGGGGGAATGATGATAATGTATTGGTGGGGAGAGAGTGGAATACTGTCTTGTGGGAGGAGCAGAGACTAGAATGCCAACATCACAATGTCAGGACATTGTGAGGCTGGGAGGTGAGGAAAAAAGTTGTAGAAAAGGAGATGAGCGGGGAAGAATGGGCAGGTGTGTTGGCAGAGGTTGGCGAACAAAGAGATTCTTGTCTTCCATCTTCTTTGTTTGCCACCCTCTACAAACAAAGAAGATGGGAGACAAGAATCCACCCATCTTTCCTTGCTCCTCTCCTTTTCTGCTTCTTTTTTTCCCCATCTCCCTGCCCCACAACCTCTTAATGCTGTGCCTGTTGGCATCCTAGACCCTGCACTCTCCACCAGACAGAGTTCCTCTTTCCCTTCCCCTTCCCCACCTACTTCAGACTGATGCTTCCATTCCACACAATAGTTGCTTTCTGGCCTGAGCTGGCATAGTTGGCAGTCATGAGTGCATGTGGCATGCTTACTTTTATGTATGAATGGTGTTCATTTATTTTTTTCTGATGAAGACAGTGGCCGAAAGCTTTGTGTAAGTGTCTTTTATTTGTGCCTGTCTGCTACTTCAACAGAGTAAGAATTTTAAGGAGGTTAGGACACTACTTGGCTCTGTCAAAGATGATTCAGAAAGGCTGACATATGCAAAAGTTCATGTTAATGTGAAGAAGCTTGCACTGGCTGGTCAATTCACATAGTTCAAAACAGGTGTGTGGAACATTATCACTACACGAAGTACAAGAACCTAAAAAATCAGCAGTAGCAGAACATTCTTTAAAGGAGGAATATAGGACTAAATTTGATGAGACAGTGATATTTGATGGTATGTGTGGTTTTTAGACCAGTGTTTGTAAGGAAGCAATTGAAATTAGGTTGGTAGGTAATAGGGACAAGGGTTTTTGCCAAAGCAGGATGTGGAACTCTGTACTATCTCACAAATAAAACACAAAGTTCTTTGATATGGCTGGCTCCAGTGTTTGAAAATAGTCTTTGAATGTGGTATGCCATTCGGGTGATCTACTATGGGCAGCACCACAAGCCCAGTGTTTGGGCAGCATCTATGGTGGACAGTACATGGACCATGTATGGTATGGAGGCTTATACAGGGTGAGTTTCCAGCCTTGAATTTAGTTTGTATTAGGAATCAGCAGCAGCAGCAGCATCTCTTCCAAACGTGGCAGACAGGTATATCACCAGAATTTCCAAATTCTGTTGATTTTAGAAACTGGCAGCAAATGTTAGAAGATTGTAAATCAAATAAGTATTCAGCTATCTCTGGAAGAGAAAACTAATCTAACATGGATTCAGAAAATTGAGAAAGATCTAGAAAAGTTGAACATCAGATAGTCTCAAATGTTAGAAAGATGCACATTTAGGAACAGAATCTGAACTGTTTCCAACCAGAGTGGACAAACTTGGACAAAAGAACAAGAGAAGCAGGACAACATATGCTTCAAGGTATAACGGAAACAAAGGAAACTCCAGACTTAGGAAAAAAAAAAGAAATAAAATTGCAGTGTGATTCTAAGTGCTAAATTCACTTGTAATAATAATAAAAAGAACACACAGCTGATGTCAGAAGCTATTTTCTCTGATGCAACATAACTAGTAGGTGACAGTAAACATTTTTGTTCAGATTACACATTACTGATTTTGTTCCTTATTTCATGTCCACTAGCCTGTAAGATCAGATGCAGTTTTATGTACTCACTAAACAGAAAAAGGTTATTACATTTAAATTTGTAAATGATATGCCGAGCTAACAGTAAAGCAGATTTTATCCAAGTTATATACGTCTGCAAAACAGTTTTCCCGAACTAGAGTAGTAAAAATCTTGGTTTATTTTTTCTTCAAATTTTTAATTAGGTTATCATGTGTATGTATTAGTCGAGTTTTGGAATGATGCTAGACATTCATGTTGAGAAACAAATTAATTTATTAGAGCATTGTCAGTAATAATACAATGTAAATTTGTTCACAAATTAGTGTTGTAGGCTACTGGACAACTATGGAGGTGGTGGGTGATGATGTCCAGGACCATGGTGTTCGTGTGGTGGCCCATGGTGTCCATGGTGCTCATGTGGGGGCCCATGGTGCTCATGTGGTGGCCCATGGTGTCCATGGTGCTCTGGAGGTGGCCCATCATGATGCGGCCTCGGGTCATGCGGTGGTGGATGGTGGTCATGATGCGGTCCATGTGGATCATGAGGCCCGTGGTGATGAGGGTCGTGATGCGACATTCTGTCAAAATCACAAAACCTGTGAATATAATTATGCATTTCCTGCAGTTAATGTAGCTTATAGTACAATACTTTATTGTTTGACACCGTGAAATACAATTATATTCAATTTAATCTACCCACATCAACAGAGAAGATGTAACTCAGTTAACAATGGCACTATTGTTGATGTTGCAGTAACATAAATTTTTAAGTGATTATGCAAAATGTATTCACTTGTTGTCATTTTACCATAAAATTTCTGTTAAAAATATTTAAAAGTCCAGTACCATGATGTTATTCTGAATGGAGAATGGGTTAAATCTAATAGTTCTTTCTGCATGTATTTTATTCCTTTTGTGGTTTATAGGACACATGTCTCACTAAGTTAATATGCAGTTTTGCACATCTCTCACTAAGTTAATATGTAGTCTTGAGTGATAGGATGTCTGTGTGCCATATCTATTTAGTGTTACCATGTAGTGAGACGTTTTTGGTACTTGGAAAAAAATACTATGGATGATAGCATGCATACTGGATATGCATAAGGGCGTGAATGACTCATAGGGATAGAACTGCTGTGAATGATTCATAGGGATGGAACTGCTGGCCCAGTTCATATGTTTCGTGAAAATCGGACCAAATCACCATCTTGTTCAGTCCAAGAATGTTTAGAGTATGGTAACATAAATAAAGAAAATAAAAATAAATTGGGTTTTCTGATGCATTGTAGACATTATTTTGAAACTTTACTATACACATCATTAATTCTGCTGGTTTGTACATAATCTGTATATACTGGGATGTACTTGCCCCAGCAAACTTCATAGAATGTATAAAACACTTACAAGTGATGTACAAAAGCCATAATGAAATTTTTTCTTGAAATTTTATGTGAGACATTTCATGGTTTTCATTGCACAAGCATGAATGTGCTATGGTACTAATTTCTTATACTTATTTCCAATTTTGCCATTCCAGTAAAATTTAACTTTGAACATCCTAGGTTCACATGATAACTTGGACCTAGTTAGGTTCATGTGACACATGTACCCCGCCTTACCAATTTTCAAAATAGATCACGTTAAAAATTTTTTGGTAGTGAAAGTGTGTTATTGAACATATCAGAATAGAGGTTTTGACCTTTTTTATTTAAATAAATAAATTTTAAGAATGAAAAGAAGCTAATTGAATACGAGTCATAGGCCACACAATTCTGTAGCCGATGCTAAGTGATGTTTGAGGTGGTGTAAATAGTGCACCAATGACAATAGGTGAGTGGAAACGAGTGATTTGATGTGATGAATCACACTGTATCCTGTAGCAATCTGATGGAAGGGTCTGAATTTGTAAAATGCCTGCAAAACCTTACCTGCCACCATGTTTAGTGGCAACAATGAAGTACAGAGGAGATCGTGTGATGGTATGGAGTTTTTTTGTGGTTTAGAGTGTGATTCCCTTATTGCACTTAGAAAAACGCTAAATGCAGAATTATATGAACTCATTTTACAGCACTGTGTACTGGATATAGTAGAGGAACAGTTCAGAGGTGATGACTGCATCAGCATGACAATACATCTGTGAAGCAATGGCTCATGACAATAACATTCCTGAAAAGAATTGGTGTGACCAGAGTCCTAACCTAAATCCAATGGAACACATCTGAGCTGAGTTAGAACATCAACATTGCTCCAGATCCCAGCATCCAACATCACTACCTTCCCTAGTTTTGGATCTTGAGGTAAAATGGACTGCCATCCCTCCATAGACATTCAGTCATCTCATTGAAAGTCTCCCCAGCAGAGTTCAAGCTTTAATAAAGGCAAAGGGTGGACACACCCTATGTTAATGTCCACTAACAGGTGTCTGGGCAATTTTGTTCAGATAGTGTATACCGTACTACAACCCTCCAATTTTTCAGTACCATATGGACCATGAAGACAATGTTATACCAATTACAGTTTTCACGGAAGCATTTAAGCAATCATTTTTTCCGCACTCCAGGCACAAATGGAACAGAAAGATACCATGCAAACATGTCACATGTGGATGGTCGATAGTCATCAACATGAAATAAATTCTCAGCCTGGTGGGCAGATCAGCAGTTCATATCTCTTCACTGAAGCCTCCAATACACTGGTTCTAAAATACATTTCCCCCCTATTCTGAACCTGGACTTGGAACTCAGTGCGATATTAGACAAGTTTAGTTAGATAACATTATTTGCAATTGAAACATTCAGCTGCAGCAGCATTTTCAGCAATCAACTTAATGCAGTTTATATTTTCCTCACTATGTCGTTTGCGGCTGTGACCTGCCAGCTTCAACTGACAATCTTAAAAGGAGTGCAGAAAGTGAACAAACTGTAAATCATTGACAGTAACTGAGGAGGCAACTAGGTCAGTCATAGAAAAACCTGAACATTTGTGTTTACAATTCATGACGTAAAAGTTTCTTATCATGGCCAGAAGATTTTAAGCATGAGAGGCGTTCAGTACGTAATGAAACAGATTTCTTTTTTTTTTTTTTTTTAAGTGGGTTGGTTTTATTCAGGATTCCAATACACCATATTATTCCCCACGCTTTTGACTACAAAACCTTATTTTTCAAAATAATCTCCGTTCTATGTGACGGCCTTACCCTGCCTTATATGGAGGGCCTGTATGTCTGCTTGGTACCACTCTACTTTTCGACGTCAGAATCAATATCTTGGTGCATCTATAATCGTCTCATTATTCATGCACTTCTTCATTGGGCCAAACAGGTGGAGGTTGGAAGGTGTGAGATCTGGGCTGTGGAGTGGATGAGTGGATGAGGAAGAAGAGCCCAGCGAAGTTTTGTAAGCTTTTTTTGGGGGGGGGGGGGGCAAAGTGCTGAGGTCATCGGTCTGTGAGCTACTCTCAGACGCGCAGACCTATGTGTGGCTTTGCATTGTCATGAATAAGGAGAAGTTCGTTTGCAGTTTTGTGATGACGAACATGCTGAAATCGTTTCTTCAATTTCCTGAGGGTAGCACAGCTTCGTACAGCTGGCCGACACGCGGGAAATTTGACAGGTTTGCACGACGTTGTTAGGATGATGGCAGATGCCTCACCAAACGATTAACTGTGCTTTTGTTCACTTCCAGGTCTCCTTAGACATTCTGCGAGCACCTATGAATTTCTGCAATGCTCTGGATTTCCGCCAGAAGAAATTCAATGAGGGCCGTCTACTTGGCACCCACTTCCTTTATGGATGCCATTTTGAAGGATACATGTGGTTCCACCATCTACCAGAGCTCCATGAAACTGTAGAGACTGAAGTGGGAATATACCACGATCTGTCATAACAAATTCCTCATTTTTTCAACCGAAACTGGTCGAGAAAAAACAAAGTGTTGTCTTACTTATCGAACGCCCTTCATAGTTTTCGTCTTTGGTAGTAGGGGAAGTTTAAACTCCAGCTACGCAGAATGGAAACGCCAAGAACTGGAAATAAAGGCATTTAAGAATGCCGTTGACTGAACCTGCGATAAATTTGGTAAAAAAATTAGTGCTTCCGTCTTAAAAACAGGATGCATTGCACGGGAACCAATACTGAGGAGGAAGACTCCAATCACCATATGCGCTGCCATCCGATGCTCGGGATGGCAGGTGGAGTATTAGTTTTAGTCAACTATGAGCGTAAGGAGTGGAGCTGGAAAGAACTAACCATTTAGCACTTCAGAATGCTGTGTCAGCAGCATCTGCTCACAGAGAGGTGCACAAATTAAAACTGAAAGACTGCAGAGTAATGGTAGTCGATTGGCCAATCCACATCTATACTCAACAAGCCACCATATGATTCGTGCAGAGGGTACATTTTGTACCACTAACATTTCCCCTCTTTCTTGTTCCAGATGCGAATGTTGGTATGCCTACTTCTGAGTTCGAATCTCACTTATTTAACCTTCATGGATTTTTCTCAAGATATATTAGTTCGGTTTGCAGCGTCTTTGGTTTGCATATTGGTATTCCAGTTGCTAAAGGTTTAGTTATCGAATGTCGTTTTTTATTTGTAGTTCACTGTTGCAATCTGAATTTGCATATTGTCATTTTGTCATTTGGAGATAGTGAGTGCCGCTGTAGACGCTAGAAAATGGAGTACAAATGGGAGAAATCGGAACATTTCTGATAAAAGCTTCTGCTTGAGTGCAGAAGAGGGGCGACAGCAGCAGTGCCAGGCTGAAACATTTGCGCTGTGTGTGGGGGATAAGGCCATTGGGCAGAGGAGGGCAAGGAAATATTTTCTCGTTTTAAGGAGGATCGTTTTGACGTTAGTGACTCTCCACATTCATGAAGACCTTCGGGGTTTGATGATCATCGTTTAAATGCGCTAATAGACAATGATCCACGTCAGTGTACTCGAGAACTGGCAAATGTGATGAACTGTGATCATTCAACCACCGTACGACATTTGCATGCAGCAGGGTAGGTTAAAAAATCGGGTATGTGGATATCACATGCTATAAGCAAAAATCCCAAAAATCAGCAGGTGGCCAAATGTGCCTCTGTGCTTGCTCGTCATCAGTTGGCTCGTGAACGACACCGACCATTCCTATCCTGTATGTTACTGGTGAAGATAAATAATGTCTTTATGCTAATATAAGGAAAAGAATGGACTGTTTGACCCCAAACAAAGCAGCAAGTACCTGTACAAAGACCTGCGCTCATCCACAAAAGATAATGTTACGCATGCAGTCCAAGAACAACGACCAAGAAGACTGCGTGAAGTGATGCTAGTCCATGATAAAGCCTGCCTGCATTCTTCTAGATTGACAAAAAACACTGTACAAGAGTTGGATTGAGGAGTCATTCTGCACCCATCTTATCCACCTGATATTGCGCCCTCAGATTTTACCTTTTCCGCTCTCTATCGAACAGCCTTCAAGGAACTTCCTTTCAGATGAAAATCCGCTCCGAACATGGCTCGACAAGCTCTTCGCCTCAGAACCACGTGATTTTACACTTACAGAATCAAAAAGTCGTCCCAACGTTTGCAGACAGTTGTAAATGGTGAAGGACAATGTATTACTGGTGAGTAAAGTCTCTGTTAAGTGTATCTGTTGTGTTTATTAAACTTAGGGAAAAACGATGCGAATTTATGCACCAACTTAATACACTGGAGGAAACAACACGTGTTTTGACTCTTCTAAGAAAGTACACTCAGGTAATTATAACATTAATCGACATCTGTACGTCGACGATATTATACATCCTGTTTTGTTGCCCTTCATGGGAAGACTTCCTGGACTTACATTTCAGCAAAATAATGCCTGCTTGCACACAGCGAGAGTTTCTGTCGCTTGTCTTCGTGCTTGCCAACCCTACTTTGCCCAGGGAGGTCGCCGGATCTCTCGCCAATGGAGAATTTTTGGAGCATTATGGGCAGGGTCCTCCAACCATCTCGGGACTTTGACGATCTAACGTAATAGTTGAACAGAATTTGGCACTATATCCCTCAAGAGGACGTCCAATAATTCTGCCTATCAATACCAAGCCAAATAACTGCTTGCATAAGGGCCAAAGTTGGACCAACGCGTTGTTGGCTTACTTGGTTTGTGCAGTTCTTCTCTCGAATAAATAATCCAATTTTTTCTGAAATTGTGTTCATTTGTTTGTCTGTAGCTGTACATAAAATCTATCGATTTGCGTCCCATTCGGATAATTCCTTCCAGGTGCGTTGATTTTTATTTTTTTATTTATTTAGTTTTTTGTTTTTGTCTTAAAGTGTATTGTCATCTGACGCCATTTCAGTGACGGGTGCGGCAGTTTTTAATGGCTCTGTTAGCAGAAGTCGAACTCAGATCCACTGTGTGAAAAGCGTCAATGCTACCTTCAGCATTGGATGGGGCTCATTATATTTATTATATGAGCAGTATGGGGGGACAGAGGGAGGGTGCGAAATGATACGTCGCTTTCGTGGAAAAATATTCACGAACCGTCCCTGACCAAGAGTCCTTGCATAGAATGAAAACAGGAGTGTGTTATGCAGTTTTTAGTGCAACGTGAATTATCGGACAGATCTTTTACCACCAAACCATAACTTTTTATAGATATCTGAACAATATATTGCAAACCTTTACCAGAACCCTAACAACTAACGAAAAGACCTATGCTTGTTCTTTGCAGGAGAATGCATGAGCACACATCACTAAAGCCTCTATGTCAGTATTTTGATCTGATTTTGACGACAGGAACTACCGTTGTTGTTAGTTCTATGAAAAAGCTAACATCTATATTATAGAATTACGAAATTTCGAATAGTGTACTGCAGAAGCTTGAGATGTTCTGTCGAATATCGTGGAACTTAATTGGTTTGATATACCGCAGATTGTTACATCAATCACAACCACCAACAGGTGCAGGCAACAGAGATCACACGTCATCGGTCAGTCGGCAACATTGCAGTTATTTTTAGCTTTGCTACTACACTGCCAGGAGAAAATGGGCATAACCTTTGCTTATTGACACCGGATTGGAGTAACAAAAATGCATGTCCTGACTCGTATGTCTTGTTGCATGTGTACTAGGGTTACCAGACGTCTGAAAAATCCCAGAAATGGCCTACTTTTTAATCAACTGTCCGGTGTCAGGGAGGAATGTAAGACAAAACGTAAATGTCATACATCTGAGGAAGGCCTCACACGTTGTTGATTCATCCGCGCATAAACCAGCAGTGGCAAATGAATCTAGAGTAGGTCTTCTTTCTATTTCCTGATGTCCTGGGGCGTTCAAAAGCAGACCAGCTGTTGCTCCATAGTCTGTGGGTTGCTATGTACTTCATCTCGTTCTCTATTGCTGTCAATGTGGATAGTGCTTACAAGTTGAATATTCAGAACTATCAGTTTAAAAAGTATGGTTGTAAAATACTGACTAAAATTATTAAGAAAATATTATACGAATCGGACGCTAAGATAGATTAGTTTAGGTTCAGGGAAAGCATAGGAACTTACAAGGATTACTAACTGTACAGCTTATCTTAGAGGACAGGTTGAGGAAAGGAAAACCTACATTTACAGCTCTTGTAGATTTATAAGAAAGGTTTCGCCTTTGTTGTCTGAAACATACTCTTTCAAATTCCGAAAGGACAAAACACAGGAAGCGAAAAATTATATATACCTTGTACAGAACCAGACTGCAGCCCATGAAGCGGAAGTAGTTCTTCAGAAGGGAGTGAGGCAGAGTCGGAACCGGTTCGAGAACATTTTTCCATATAAGCGACTCATCATGTGGCGCCCTCATCTGCCCCCTTTTCTCCTCATACGTTTTCACACGTTTTAATTTTCGCTACTAATTGTGATATGCACTGAATAAAAATATTGCACTTGGGGCCTCAAGCGGCCGTTACTAATTGTGATATGTCCTGCATAGAAATCGTACAGTTGTGTGCATCTGACGTCCTTCAACCAGCGACTTGTGTCGCTTAGGCCTTAAACCAGACCTGGACAGAGTTGCAGCATACCCCTGATGTTGCACAAGAAAGACAGAGCAAGCAGTAAAGGAAGCCAAGGAGAAAATTTGAAAAGGAATTGAAGCTCAGGGAGCGGAAATAATTTTTTTTAGTTTCGCTGACGGCACTGTAACTCTATCAGAGACGTCAAAGGACTTGGAAGATCAGTTACATGGAATGGATAGTGTCTTGAAAGCAGGTTATGAGATTGGTATGAACAAATATGGATATTATGATGTACTCGAATTAAACCAAGGTATGGTAAGGAAATTACGTAGATGTTGAATAACACAGCAAAAACTCCGCTGAAAACATTAATGTCTCCATGTACTGAATATAATGTATTTATGTTTTAAAAGTATAAAACTGTGAATATATTGCCCCTTCCTGTACTACATTTCTCTGTAATGTCCTAAATGTTGGGTCTTCCTGTCCTATATTTCGTTACAGCGATCTGGTAATCCTATACAAAGCACAAAAATTGTTTGACATACCTTTCCTGATATAGCACGCCTTCTGATCGGAAGCACTGTTGTGATACGATCTGACGAAGAGCCGACTACGAGTATATATAAGGAAGTATGCGAGATACGAGTAAGCTCTATCGCTCGTTACGTATTGGTTTATCCCTTCGGAAATTCCGGGCAAAAATGTAATCAGCAGGAGCCGGCAAGATCAATAACTGAGGTGAGTCAGTAAGGTAAACACAGTCTCAAACACGCCCTGCGCCGTCGATAAGGACGGTATGTGTCCATAACCAATGTCTAATGCAGGGATTATTGGAGCTACTGCCTTTCTTCAGTAAGTTACGGAAGAATCGGGGATTTTCCAGAACTTAGCACATAATCTAAAACAAATAAAAAGCAAGATATAATATTTTCGCCAACTTAAGGTGATATTACTCGTAGTACAGGGCGTGACACGCAAAACCTGCCTGTAAAGTCAACATGTCAACGTAAAATGAAATGTAATGTATTGAATAGATTACTCACCTTCACAGTAGGTGCTGAAACTGTCCTCCGCCCACTTCAGCACACATGTGAGTACGCTTCAGAAGATTCACATATACTATTGCCAGTGCTCGTGTTGTGATGCTATTGATGACATCCTGGATCCTGGTCTTAAGATCTTCAATTGTGTATGGATTTGTTTCGTATACTCTTCCCTTTGAAGTCCCCACAAATAAAAGTCACAAGTGGACGAGTCTAGTGACCGAGGAGGCCACAAGCCTTTGTTGATTGTCCTCTCTGATGTAAACATCTCATGCACTGGGACAATGATGCAGCTAACATATGTCATGTTGCACTGTCCTGCTGAAAGTAACATAATTGTGGTTCCTCTTCTGCCAAGTTTGAATAAAACTCCTCCATGGTTCCCAAATACACGTTACTATTCACTGTTGTCTCAAAGAATATGGGCCCCATAACGTGTGTGGCAGAAATGACACACCACATCGCGTGTGGATTTTCTGTGCACCAATGTTAGTTGTTTTGGAATTTATGTACCCAGACAGGTCTAACCACGCCTTGTCACTCATGAAAAGCCTTAGTGGGTCCAAGACATCATTGGCAACATTTCTCAACAGCCATGAACAGAAATGCACTCTCTTCGGCAGGTCAGGCACCCTCAATTCTTGCACAACTCTTATCCGGAACAGTTTTAACTTCAGTCCCCTTAAAACATGTCTCCAATTTCTCTCACTCGCATGAACCTGTTGACTCAATCTCCTAGTTGACTTACGACGACTTCTTGTCATTACCTCCTGCACTCGCCTCTTTAATTCAGGTGTGCAGACAGGAGGTGGTCTGTTTCTGGGAGCATTTTGAACCGATCCTGTACTCCGCCATTTTTCAATCAATTCCTGTATGGTGTGTTTTGTTGGCACAGACGTTCTGGAAAGTTATCCCGAAACAAATTCTTTGTTTTCACAAAAGATCCACTGCGAATGAACGCTTCAACAATGGCAACACGCCCGGTTAACGAATACAGCATTATCACACACTCACATTAACCCAGCCTCAGACAACGAGGCCTTTTTCTCAATTGCTGGTTTCAACAAGTTCCACTGGCTGCAGCTGCAGCTGCCTTACACAACAACAAAGTTCTGCGCAGAATCGGAACATGAGAGGAAATGGTTAGTTCGTGCGTGACTGTTTGGACTGCGTTTCTCGTTTTCCACGCACTGCAACATTATCGTTTCGCACGACTGGCCGGTTTTACGTGCCGCGCCCTGTATTTTCTGACTAAGCATGACTCAGGGCATTCTTACTGGGGAAAAAAGGAAGAAGATGATACACTGCCAGACACACAAACGAAGCACTACGAAAGAATAACTGCAACTCAGACATGAAATTTGTATCGCATATGACAATCGATGGAAAGAATAAACTGTATTCATTTATTTGTTGTATACACTATCTGATCAAACGTATCCAGACATCCCTATGTAATGCGGAATTGACACTTGATGTCACGAGAGGCGCACCCTACAGATTAAAATAAGGCGGAGGGTATTGTCTTGCAGTAGAGTAGTAGTAACAGCAGAACGGGTTGGTCAGTGGACTTAGAACGTGGTTGTCGTAGCGGCCTCTTAGCAGTTAGAGGGCCCGCACGACAGACAAGCAAGGTGGGGCGCCGACCTGCCTTCAACAGCTCAGATCAAAACATCGCTAAATAAATGTCGTGTGACGAGGGCCTCCCATCGGGTAGACCGCTCGCCTGGTGCAAGTCTTTCGATGTGACGCCACTTCGACGACTTGCGCGTCGATGGGGATCAAATGATGATGATTAGGACAACACAACACCCAGTCCCTGAACGGAGAAAATCTCCAACCCAGACGGGAATCGAACCCGGGCCCTTTGGATTGACATTCTGTCGCTCCGACCACTTTTTTTTTCAATTTATTGGTCATAACATTCCACAGTAGTACATAATTTTCAACTGACATTTAAAAGTAATAAAACAAACTAAATTAATTACAGGTTCCTTGACATTTTAGAAAAAATCCAAGTCTAAACCAGATAGTGATGTTCGTCACTTGATCGTATTTGTTTTCCAAAGATCAAATTGTCTCTCGTTTCTTCATGTTCTGAATCGCATCATCGAAAATACAATTCACATGACTGTTCTTCTGAGGAAGTTGGCGTATGTATCATAATAATTATTCATGCATAGTAGCTTGTGATGCTGGTCGGAGATGTACGTCCAAAAATCTCCTTCGCTCCTTTCTTTACTGGACAGCAGGTAAAATACCGCGTGTCCCTTCAACGAGTTGATGGCATTTTTCTTCCAGGTGGGGTATAGTTCTTCTTCCGGGTATAAAAGGCACGATAGCGTTATCGAATACGACGGTTTTCTCTGCATAGTTGCTAATTTTTTTCTGATTGACCACCATATATTATTTGCATTTCCACAGACAAATTGATGTTCATCTGTGTCAATGAGGTTGCAAGTGGTACACAAAGGGGAATCAGCCAGATGAATGGAATGTAGTCTGGAGTTGGTTGGAAATTTCCTATTCACAAAATAGTACCACAATGACCGCTCTTTTGTTGGTAAATGCGGGTGGTGTATATTCCTCCAGATATCATGCCAAGAGTGATCGACGTATTTTTGTTCTATGATGTTCTTGGTCTGAAAGTTCATGAAGTTTTGGTATATTTTCTTGACTTTGATGACATCTTCCTCGGGTATTCCCAGTCTAATGTAGCTATATTCTACGAAGAAATGTTTTAATTGGTAAAGTTCATTTGGGATGTGGTGAACGTGTATTGGGGCGTCCTGGCTGGCCGGCGCTATTTCATTTAACAGAAATGCGGCAACACTGTTGATTGGCCGCTTCCACAGTTTATACGTTTTACAGGCGTACAATGCTTGTGCTTTTTTGTACACGTCTGTGAGATTCAATCCACCGTTGTCAATCGGTAGAGTCAACGTTTGGTACTTGACTTTGAAGATGTGGCCGCGGCTGACGAAGTGGCCAAAAGCAACCAAAATCCTATTCGCCACTTCCCTCGGCATTGGCAGGGCTTGCGCCACGTAATTTAATTTAGAAAAATGGTTCAAATGGCTCTGAGCACTATGGGACTCAACATCTTAGGTCATAAGTCCCCTAGAACTTAGAACTACTTAAACCTAACTAACCTAAAGACATCACACACTCCCATGCCCGAGGCAGGATTTGAACCTGCGACCGTAGCAGTCCCGCGGTTCCGGACTGCAGCGCCAGAACCGCTAGACCACCGCGGCCGGCTAATTTAATTTAGAGGATAAATAGATGTTGACGAGAGCCACTTTTTGTATCTCATCAAGAGTACGGAGATTGTGCTGACGTATACAAGCACGGTTGGTGTTGAGGATTCTTCTGTCATTAACTGCGATGGTCTGCCGAATATTCCTTGTATACTCCACCCCAAGACATGTCGTGGTGACAATTTCCTTTACTGGTGCATGAATGGGAACTCCTAATCCGTTTCCAATATTCATTATGCCAGACTTATTTCTATTCAGTTTCGCACCAGATACTTGTTCATATTTGTTTATTATATCGAGTGCTTTCTCTATCTCGTCGTTGTCCTTGACAATAAATGAAACGTCATCGGCATATGCCCTGCAGACCACTCAGCTACCGGGGGCGGACTAAAACATCGCTAGTGGATGTAAACGACAAGAGACTTTCCGCATAACATGTAACTACTTCGCGAAAAGCCATGTAACAGATATCCACGAACTGGAACTAATGAGACTACGTGTAGCACTCCGCCGAATCGGCGTTATAAGCACGCCAGCAGAGTCAGATCAGCAGTGTGTACCTACAGCTAGGACAGATCTGGCCAATACCTACGCTGGCTCTAACATAGTGTACACTCGCCGTAGCGTTCAGTACAAAGTTGTATCTTTGTCACTGTGTAGAGTAGTATTTTGGTTATTATTTTCTTTTCATTGTCTTTTACTCTTATCTGGTTTTTGCCACCACAAGAATTGTTGTGCTTCTTGTTGTTCTTGCGTTTGGAAATTAGTGCATGCCAAGAAGGCGTTTTAGTTATAATAAAGTATGTTCAACTTGATCGTTAGTTCTTTCCTGCCCACCGCAGCACACTGCAATGGTCTGACCTGTGGATGTCACATGACTAATAAATCCATCGGGGACATTTCAGCCCTTCTAAAGCTGCACAAGTCTACTGCACGTGGTGTGCCTGTGATGTTGAAATGCCCGTCGAGCACTGCGAAGAGTGGTTCTAAAAATGCATGAATTCAGAAGAAGGAACCACACGTGAATTCAAAATTGCTACCAGTGGTCCGGCGTGCACAATGCCTATGCATAGGCAGTTAAAAAATGAATAGGGTTCAATGGTCGACAACATATATCTGTAGTCAGTGCTAAGCGACGTTTCAGTTGGTGTAAAAAGTCACACTACTGGATAGTGGATGACTGGAAGTAAATGATTTGGAATGAGATTTCACGCTACACCTCGTGCCAATTCAGTGGAAGGTTTTAGCATTGGTGAACGTTACGGACCATCATGTATAGTGTCAACAGTGAAGTAGGGAGGAGGTGGTGTTGCTGTATGGGGGTGTTTTCCATGTTTAGACTGTGCTCCCCCTATTGCGCTTAAGAAAACGCTAAATGAGGAAGGATTTTACAGAACTGTGTACTGCACACAGTGGAGAAACAGTTCGGAGACGCTGATCGTTTGTATCAGCATGACAATGCACACTGTCATTAAGAAGCACCAGTGTCGCAATGGTTTGTGCACAATAACATTCCTAAAACATACTAACTGCCAGGAGTGCCGACGTAAACCCAATGGAACACTTTGAGATAAGTTAGAATGTCGACTTCACTCCAGACCCCGGCGTCCAATACGAGGACCTTATCTAAGTTTCGGCTGTTGAGAAAGAACGAGCTGCCATTCCTCCACGGACATTGAGACACCTCACGAAAAGTGTACCCGGGCAGAGTTGAAGCTGTCATAAAGTCGAAGGTTGGGTATACCCCATATTAATTTCCACTAATAAGTCTCCAGATACCTTTGACTCGATAGTGTACATGTAGGTCTGCTACTTAGAAACTACAGGTGTTCGATACTTTTGATCAGATGGTGTACATTTAGGTACTCTACACCCAAACTACTGTCAGATGTCAAGCGCTAATGGCACTGCTCGCTGTTGGACTCAACCAATTTGTGATTGTCACGCACCGCGCAGCCCCAGCAATTGATAAACAATAAGGCCGTCCGTACAAGAAGCGACTTCATGGGAACGGAACAGGCTGGCGATCAAAATAGGTTACTGGTTTCCGACTTATTGGCAACGCAATTCCGCACACGGCGCAACTCTGAAACAAGAAACAGCAGAATAGTGTATGCAAGAATGGAGAAGGTTAGTGCTCAGAATGAAATTTTCACTCTGCAGCGGAGTGTGCGCTCATTTTGGAACTTCCTGGCAGATTAAAACTGTGTGCCGGACCGAGACTCGAACTCGGGACCTTTGCCTTTCGCGGGCAAGTACTCTACCAACTGAGCTACCCGAGCACGACTCACGACCCGTCCTCACAATTTTACTTCCGCCTTACCTCGTCTCCTACGTTCCAAGCACTTGGTAGAGCACTTGCCCGCGATAGGCAAAGGTCCGGAGTTCGAGTCTCGGTCCGGCACACAGTTTTAATCTTCCAGGAAATTTCAAAATCAGCGCACACTCCGCTGCAGAGTGAAAATTTCCTTCTGGAAACAAACCCTAGGCTGTGGCTAAGCCATGTCTCCGCAATATCCTTTCTTCCAGTAGTGCTAGTCCTGCAAGTTTAGCAAGAGGATTTATGTGAAGCTTGGAAGGTCGAAGACGAGGTACTGACGGAAGAAAAATTGTGAGGATGGTTCGTGAGTCGTGCTTGGGTAGCTCAGTTGGTAGAGCACTTGCCCGCGAAAGGCTAAGGTCCCCAGTTCGAGTCTTGGTCTGGCACACAGTTTTAATCTGCCAGGAAGTTTCGAAGTTAGTGCTGTTTGTTTCACCCGAACATCTTTTTGTTACACTTGGAATGTCGAGTACTGATTTAAGCTCAAAGAAAGATATAATACTCTACCTATTATTATTACACACACATGAAAAAACGAAGAAAATTCTGGACTAATCTTGTTCGTGATAGCTTGTTTCTAGCAGCCAGTGAGCTACGTCAGATTGGGAATTCATTGCCTTTTATAGAATCACTAGCTGTTACCCACATCTGTGCTCACGTATCAATAAAATGAAATGAAATGGGCAAATGGCTATATTGGCCACGGGACTCTGTTCAGGATGATCGACCGCTTCGTGCAAGTCTTTTTAGTGGACGCCAGTTAGGTGACTTGCGTGTCGATGATGATAAAATGATGATAAGGACAAAACGCACACACAGAGTCCCAAGTGGGAGAAATCTAACCCGGCTGGGAATCGAACTCATAACCCTGTGATCAAGGGTCAGCAATGCTAACCGAAAGCTTATAGTAGTTTTGTTACGATGAGCGATGTTGACGGTACTAAAATAAGACTTGGAGTTCTTAAAATTATTAAATAGCGTTAAACTGACGAAGAAAGAAAGTGAATGATATGTATTTCGGTTCAGCGTGAATTTTATAACATTTGCACGCGCAATAACGTCAGCTACCTTCACGCATCTGGCTGTTACCCGCTGCCGGTCTTTCACATCATAAATAAACGCAACTTGTCTTTGAC
This sequence comes from Schistocerca americana, assembly GCF_021461395.2. Taxonomy (NCBI): domain Eukaryota; kingdom Metazoa; phylum Arthropoda; class Insecta; order Orthoptera; family Acrididae; genus Schistocerca; species Schistocerca americana. The sequence goes on along the minus strand of NC_060124.1, from coordinate 435,514,844 downwards.
CTACTGGAAAGAGATCACATAGTCCGAAAACTGGAAAACACAATGGGAGAAGATAGCGTATGGGCAAGAATAATCAACTCAATCCTCGAATACAACTTAATCGCAATATCAGACAACCTCTCTTTTTCGAACCTCATTCTGCAATCGAACGGAGTCTTACAGGGTGACCCAATGAGCCCTTTGCTGTACATTCTTGCCCCTGAAGAAGTACTCCGAATTGGAGAAAATGAAGAAGATGTACACGTATATGCATACGCTGACGACATAGCCGTAGGTTCAACAGATATACAGAAGCTGCAGAAAATCATTGAGAAAATAGACAAATGGTGCAGTGAACACAAATTGCACATAAACATAACAAAGACAGAAATGGTGATTTTCAGAAAAAGGAGGCAAAACACCCAACAATGCGGAAATCAACATCAGAGGACAAAAAATAAAAATCTCATCAGCCTTTAAATAACTTTGGGGTGACATTGCAACCAACAGCCAAATGCTTCACAAAACATACAACAGAACGTTCAGCCCAAGCAATAATAGCAATACAGGACATCAAAAACATCCGCCTACTCAGTTTAGAAACGGCCATGAAATTATTCAACGCAAAAATCTTGCCAATCCTGGCCTATGGGATGGAGGTTATATGGGACCACCTGACAGAAAAAAAATCTAGAAACGCTGGAAAAGGTAAAATCAACTTATCTAAAAAGAGCACTAGGTCTCTCAAAGACAACAAGATCTAGACTAGTGTACCTGCTAGCGAGAGAGACATTCCTAATTGAAGACATCGAACTTCGATATATGATTGCACACACCAGGGCTTCCAGAAATCAACTGAAGATCGTGGAAGACAAACGAGAAAAGGTATGGCTGGAGTTCTATGGCATCGAAGCAATGACGAACCGCTCATGGACAGCACCAAACTTCGAACTGCGATGTGTCGTAACTAGATTTTCTTTTCACGGCTTTCATCATCTAATTTGCAAACACAAAACTTATCACGACCCAACCACAACATGTGTATTTGAACTGTACAACGAAGCCTGTGAACGATATCACATAGAACTGTGCAGTAAAAGAGTGAAATCGATAAATGAATATGCAAAAATGTAAAATGTAAATGTAAAATGTTAAGCAAAGTAACTGTATATGCTTAGTTGGCTGCAATTTTATTAAATAAAAAAAAAAAACGCGACCTCACTAAAGGCCTTCCACGTTCTATATGTAAAGGCACGATGTGTCTGTCTGTCGAACAGCATTTGAATGAAGTCATTGTGAGTCTTCAAGCATCTCACGAAGCTATGAGACGCGTGACTCTCTGTAGTTAAAATGCGAACGGCTTGTGACTGATATTAGTATAGAAGTACGGATTAAACACGCTGAGGATTATATAAGTACTGTATTCATTACACCGAAGCGCATTATATAGAACAAATCAAACAATAAAAGCATGGTCACAAATACATGAAGTTCAAAGTCAAAGAGTAAACAGCTTTTTCAAATAATAATTATTGTTCCATATTTCGCGTTGTATTCTTCAAATCAGTAAAATTTTGTACTAGATACTTTTTACAGTAGCCAGTGTTATTCCTCAGCATTTAGCTCTCCGTGCCAAATTGCATAAAAATCAGTTCACCTGTTTAGTCGTGAAAAGATAAACAGTTACTTTCATATTTCTAATATTAGTATGGATTAGTAGGAATGTATACGGTATGTTGATACCATTGTGTATACAACTGAGATTTGTTGATTCTCTGTCTTTTTTTCGTCATTTTCACGATTCATTTGCACACATTAATGTAGTGTTTCAGAACGTCACGAGCCCAGCTAGTTACACAAAAGAACACTCCCAGCACGGTATACTTTTTCTAGTATGTTTACTCGCACTGGAAAAAAGGTCATCCCTGGCCGAGAGAAGCATACTAGTATCAAATAAAGGCCTTAATTTGAGGAAGAAATTTCTGATTATGTACGTTTGGATCACAGAATTGTATGGTAGTGAAACATGGACTATGGGAAAACTGTAACAGAAAAGAATCGAAGCATTTGAGCTAGAGAATAATGTTAAAATTTATGTGGACTGATAAGGTAAGGACTGAGGAATAGAATCGGCAAGGAAAGGAACATGTGCAAAACACTAACAAGAAGAAAGGCCACGGTGATGGAACATCTTTTAAGACATCAGGGATTAACTTCCATGGTACTAGAGGGAGCTGTAGAGGGTAAAAACAGCAGAGGAGGATAGAGACTGGGACACACCCAACAAATAATTGAAGATGTAGATTGCATTTGCTACTCTAAGATCAAAAGGTTGGTACAGGAGAGGAATTAGTGGCGGGCCTCATCAAACCAGTCAGAAAACCGAAAAAAGTGGTAACTTTGAAACCTCATTGTTAGTCGCTAGTCCGACGGAAGGCCTGCAAGCAATACTGAAAGATCGTCCTCCAAGAATGATCGATATTTATCACTATTCAAGGTGCCATCGATAAAGGGTGGACCAACGAGTTTGTCACTAATGTTACACACCAATATTCAGATTCCACGGACGCTGAAGTTCAACTTAGCATCACCAACGTGAGTTTTCCGTTTTCCAATAACGCATGTTGTATCGATTAATCGTACCGTGGTTCGTGAAGGTCGACTCGTCAGAGAACAATAGTTGAACAAAGAAGTTGGGGTCTCTCTCTATTTGCCGAAGCGACCGCTGGCAAAATGTTACTCGCTCTGGGAATCATTGTCATGAAGATCCTAGTAGAGGGAGATGCAAACGGATCGTATTTTCTACGTTTCAAAATTCTGAAAAAAGTGGTCAGACTAATTCTAGATTCACGACTTAATTGCCGAGTGCTCATATGGAGTGTATGATTCACTGCAGCTAATATCGCAGTTTCGTTATTCTCTCCAGCAACAGTTCTTCGTCGGTTCCTGTTTCATGGTTGTACAATTCCCTCGGTGGAGATCTGACAGAAAGAAGTTCGTAATCGCACCCCGTTTGGAAAACGTTGAGCATAATGGTTTACTGCCTCATCGACATCCCTGCCGCTTTCTCCATAACTAGTAACGCAGTCAGATTATGAAGGATCGTGTTTATGAAATATAGGAAGACGTGCACTCAATGAGTTCAAGTCAAACAAGGGTCTCAATTATGCGTCAGTCACGTAAAGGCTTGTGCTATTTATCAGTGTCTATGCCGTGACACATTGGGACCTACGTCATTATTTAGTAATTCCATAGATGGTGACTAGATCTGCCCCAATAACTAAAGAATTTTTGGGACTAATTGACGTCCTCCTTTAAATTTAAATAATGAATGAATGAATGTTTCAAAACAACTACAAGGAACTTTAGACCACCGAGACGTTTGCCACCCACGTCTGATTTTGAGCCAATGAACTTTTCACTAGATAATACCGTTTTCGAATTCAATTGTGTTTGTTGTCGGTTACAGCGCCGTCTATCACGAAACGACGACGAAGGTGTTAAGTACAAAAGATGCGTATTTTTTATTCTATTCTATAATAAAAATTGCCTGTTCCTGTTTAAGATTACGAAGCTCCCCTAGCAGATTGGGCGGGAAGGAGTTTCTGCTTTGGTATCGCCGGATAGAGTGTTTAAAAATACTGAACACGTAGTCTTCCTTTTTTTTTTAATCCGACGCGTAGTTTTTGAGATATTTTACTGTCTCAAGATAAAAACTCACCATGTTAATAACTGTCATCGGGCTGATTCAAGGAAGAAAAATATGTTCGAATTAAAACATCCCACCAAATCATCCTCGTCAGATATGGACGAATGCTTCAGTTGAACAACGAAGAGGCAGAAAATCGGTTTGAATTTTATTGAAGGAACGAGCCAGCATTCATCTGAAACGGGTTAGGGAAACTGCCGAAAACGTAAGCCAGGAAAAGTGGATAGGGAATTGAGCCTCACATCTACCATATACGAATCCACTATCTTAACCTGGACACCACCTCGTTCAGTTGGACTGTTCGGTGATAGAGCAATATTGATTATTTGCGGAGTGACCATATCTCTGTTTACCGCTGTCGATAAAGCTGATGAATTGAGACACTGAACAAGCGACGCTTGGAATTCTGAGAAAAAGGTTTATATTTGGCGTGAAAGAGATAAGTACGATAAACTGCTAAGCGGGCAAATTGTGCAGGTTTTGTTCATATTTTTAAGGCCTAGTTCGTAACTGGCAGCTATCTGAAGTAAAAGATGTTTGATGTTACTTGCAAAAGGATAAAGACGACTATTGCACAATGATAAAAATTATTTTAAAAGGTGGACTGCGGCTCAGATACGAACTGAGCTGTGGTGAGCTCTTACGGAAGTTTGCAGAGCCAGAAGGCGCAGTGGTTAGGCGGGAGACTCGCATTCAAGAGAACAGCTGTTCAATTTGTCGTCCAGCTATACAAATGTGGATATCCCGTGCTTTTCCCTAACTCGATTAAGCCAAATGCTTGAATCGTTCCTGTGAAGAAGCCGCGACCAATTTCCTTCCCTATTCATAGCGTGTGCTACGTCTCTAATGATCTCGTCGTAGACGGAACATTAAACTTCAATCTTCCTCTCATTCTTTCTTTGTATCAGAATCCACGCTCGTTTAATAACGGGTATCGAACTACTCATACTGCCACTGTAGATCTGCCGCGTCTAGGCTCTTGGTTTGATGTTTTATCTTAAAAAAAAAAAAAAAATCTGGACACGTGACAGAATAAAGTAGCTTTATTATTTGCGAAACGGTGTCTATTCGATACGAACGGCTACATAATTTTCTTCATGAAGTTCTCCTTATTTGTTTCCTCTAGCTGCAATGTCTCTCTGAACTGTGGCTTTCAAAACTTCTTCTTGTCTCCCCCACAAAACTTTGCTTTAACTTGGTAAGTATTGACAGGAAATGATTATGACATAGTTTTCATAGCACTTGGATATCATTAATAGTAGCATTATCCCATAGAAGAGGTGTGGTATTTTGAGCACCCCCATCCACACATCTTTAATAATTGACCATAATTTTCCTCTTGGTGTAAAGCATTCTTCAGTACTTTACAGTATCCTCTCTAGGGAAATTCTGTACCGAAAGTCATCGTGTAATGTAAGGTAAATTGCACTACTGGCCATTAAAATTGCTACACCTAGAAGAAATTCAGATGATAAACGGGTATTCACTGGACAAATATATTATACTAGAACTGACATGTGATTACATTTTCACGCAGTTTGGGTGCATAGATCCTGAGAAATCAGTACCCAGAACAACCACCTCTGGCCGTAATAACGGCCTTGATACGCCTTGGCATTGAGTCAAACAGAGCTTGGATGGCGCGTACATGTACAGCTGCCCACACAGCTTCAACACGATACCACAGTTCATCAAGAGTAGTGACTGGCATATTGTGACGAGCCAGTTGCTCGGCCACCATTGGCCAGACGTTTTCAATTGGTGAGAGATCTGAAGAATGTGCTGGCCAGGGCAGCAGTCGAACATTTTCTGTATCCATAAAGGCCCGTACATGACCTGCAAAATGCGGTCGTGCATTATCCTGCTGTAATGTAGTGTTTCGCAGGGATCGAATGAAGGGTAGAGCCACGGGTCGTAACACATCTGAAATGTAACGTCCACTGTTCAAAGTGCCGTCAATGCAAACAAGAGGTGATCGAGACGTGTAACCAGTGGCACCCTATACCATCACGCCGGATGATACGCCAGTATGGCGATGACGAATACACACTTCCAATGTGCGTTCACCGCGATGTCGCCAAACACGTATGCGACCATCATGATGCTGTAAACAGAACCAGGATTCATCCGAAAGATGACGTTTTGCCATTCGTGCACCCAGGTTCGTCGTTGAGTACACCATCGCAGGCGCTGCTGTCTGTGATGCAGCGTCAAGGGTAACCGATGCCATGGTATCCGAGCTGATAGACCATGCTGCTGCAAACGTCGTCGAACTGTTCGTGCACATGGTTGTTGTCTTGCAAACGTCCCGATCCGATGATTCAGGGATCGAGACGCGGCTGCACGATCCGTTACAGCCATGGGGATAAGATGCCTGTCATCTCGACTGCTAGTGATACGCTGCCGTTGGGATCCAGCACGGCGTTCCGTATTACCCTCCTGAACCCACCGATTCCATATTCTGCTAAAGTCATTGGATCTCGACCAACGCGAGCAGCAATGTTCCGATACGATAAACTGCAATCGCGATAGGTTACAATCTGACCTTTATCAAAGTCAGAAACTTGATGGTACGCATTTCTCCTCCTTACACGAGGCATCACAGCAACGTTTCACCAGGCAACGCCGGTCGACTGCTGTTTGTGTATGAGAAATCGGTTGGAAACTTTCCTCATGTCAGCACGTTGTAGGTGTCGCCACCAGCGTCAACCTTGTGTGAATGCTCTGGAAAGCTAATCATTTGCATATCACAGCATCTTCTTCCTGTCGGTTAAATTTCGCGTCTGTAGTACGTCATCTTCGTGGTGTAGCAATTTTAATGACCAGTAGGGTATTTATCAAATATGGTTGTGAATAATAGGCTCATGCAGCACTAAGCCTCCCCACATTATAATACCTGGACTACCAACATGATCATGTTCTATAATGTTTCTGTGGGGGAGTAGCCATGTATGTGAAAAACGGCATCCCATTTGAGTCAATTGATGTTTCAAAGTACTGCACTGAAAAGGTGTTTGAATGTTGTGCATGTGTGGTTAAATTTAACGGAGCTAAACTTCTAACTGTTGTTATTTATAGATCCCCAGACTCCGATTTCACAACATTTTTGCTAAAGCTAGAGGAGGTTCTTGGTTCACTTAATAGGAAATACAAAAAGTTAGTTATATGTGGTGACTTCAATATTAATTGTATAAGTGATTGTGCAAGGAAGAGGATGCTGGTAGACCTCTTTAATTCATATAATCTTATGCAAACCGTATTCTTTCCAACGAGAGTGCAAGGGAACAGTAGAACAACCATAGACAACATTTCTGTTCATTCCTCATTACTAGAAGGGCATTCTGTTAGCAAAAAGGTGAATGGCCTTTCAGATCATGATGCACAAATTTTAAACTTTAAAAGATTTTTGTGCTGCAACACGTGTTAAATATAGTCATCAGCTGTTCAGGAATGCTGATCCAGTTGCTGTAGAGACCTTTGTAAACCTTATAAAGGAAGGACGACGGTTCAATCCCGCGTCCGGCCATCCTGATTTAGGTTTTCCGTGATTTCCCTAAATCACTCCAGGCAAATGCCGGGATGGTTCCTCTGAAAGGGCAGGGCCGACTTCCTTCCCCATTCTTCCCTAATCCGATGAGACCGATGACCACGCTGTCTGGTCTCCTTCCCCAAACCAACCAACCAACCTTATAAAGGAACAAGTGTGGCAAGATGTTTATAGCGCTGATACAGTAGACGATAAATATAATGCTTTTCTCAAGACTTTTCTCATGCTCTTTGAAAGTTGCTTTCCGTTAGAACGTTTAAAACAGGGTACTAGCACAAACAGGCAGCCTGGGTGGCTGACTAGAGGGATAAGAATATCTTGTAGGACAAAGTGGCAATTATATCAAAACGTTAGAAACAGTCAAAATCTAAATGCAGCAGCCCATTACAAACAGTATTGTAAGGTGCTTAAAATGTTATTAGGAAGGCAAAAAGTATGTGGTATGCAGATAGAATAGCTAAGTCTCAGGATAAAATTAAAACCATATGGTCAGTCGTAAAGGAAGTTGCTGTTCTGGAGATACAGGTCGAGGATATAGAATCAGCGCGTAGTGGGAATTTCCGTGTTACTGATAAGTCGCATATATGTACAGTATTTAATAATCACTTTCTGAATGTAGCAGGTGAACTAAATAGAAACCTAGTCCCGACAGGGAATCATATAGCGCTCTTAGAAAAAGTGTTCCGAGACTGTTACCTGAAATGCTCCTCCTTGATACTGACAAGAGGGAGATTGAGTTAATAATTAAATCACTAAAGACCAAGAACTCTCATGGATATGACGGGGTATCTAGCAGAATACTGAAGTATTGTTCTATGTATGTTAGCCCAGTTCTCAGCCATATCTGTAACTTTTCCTTTAGGAGTGGTCGGTTTCCTGACTGATTAAAGTACCCGGTCGTGAAGCCACTTTATAAAAAGGGAGACATTGATAATATTGACAATTTTAGACCTATTTCTATGCCATTGGTGTTTGCTAAAGTTATCGAGAGGGTTGTATATACAAGGTTACTGGAGCATTTAAATTCACATAATTTGCTGTCAAATGTTCACTTTGGTTTTAGAAATGGTTTAACAACTGAAAATGCTATATTCTCTTTTCTCTGTGAGGTTTTGGACGGATTAAATAAAAGGTTGCGAACGCTAGGTGTTTTCTTTGATTTAACGAAAGCTTTTGACTGTGTTGACCACAAAATATTACTGCAGAAGTTGGACCATTATGGAGTAAGGGGAGTAGCTTACAATTCGTTCGCCTCTTACTTTAAGAACAGAAAGCAGAGGGTAATTCTCCGCAATATTGAGAGTGGTAGTGATGTTCAGTCCCAATGGGGCACTGTTAAGTGGAGCGTTCCCCAAGGGTCGGTGCTGGGGCCACTGCTGTTTCTTGTTTATATGAATGATATGCCTTCAATAGTATTACAGGTGATTCAAAAATATTTCTGTTTGCTGATGACACCAGCTTGATAGTGAAGGATCTTGTGTGTAATATTGAAACAGTAACAAATAATGTAGTTCATGAAATAAGTTCGTGGCTTGTGGAAAATAATTTGATGCTAAATCACAGTAAGACTCAGTTTTTACAGTTTCTAACTCACAATTCAACAGGAACCGATATTTTGATCAGACAGAATAGGCATATTATAAGCGAGACGGAACAGTTCAAGTTCCTAGGCGTTCGGATAGATAGTAAGCTGTTGTGGAAAGCCCATGTCCAGGATCTTGTTCAGAAGCTAAATGCTGCTTTATTTACCATTAGAACAGTATCTGAAATAAGTGACACTTCAACACGAAAAGTAGTCTACTTCGCATATTTTCATACGCTTATGTCGTATGGTATTATTTTTTGGGGTAATTCTTCTGATTCAAAAAGGGTATTTTTGGCTCAAAAACGGACTGTTCGAGCTATGTGTGGTGTAAGTTCGAGAACCTCTTGTCGACCCCTATTCAAAAATCTGGGAATTCTGACATTGCCCTCACAGTATATATTTTCTTTAATGTCGTTTGTTGATAGCAATATTAGCCTATTCCCAAGAGTTAGCAGCTTTCACTCAGTTAATACTAGGAATCAAATCTGCATGTAGAATGCACTTCCTTGACTCTTGTGCAGAAAGGAGTGCAGTATTCTGCTGCATCCATTTTCAATAAGCTACCACAAGAACTCGAAAATCTTAGCAGTAGCCCAAACTCTTTTAAGTCTAAACTGAAGAGTTTCCTCATGGCTCACTCCTTCTATTCTGTCGAGGAGCTCCTGGAAGAGCTAAAAATTAAGCAAATTCCAGTGTTACATTGTTGATTTTCTTCATTTAAATTTGCGACTTGTCACCTGAATGTGTTTTTTTATATTTCATTTTATCTGTTTCTAATATCGTGTTATAATTTCATGTATTGACTCGTTCCATTACCATGGAGACTTCTCCTTAATTTGGTCCCACGGAACAATAAATAAAAATAAATAAATAAAAACACTCATTTGGTGAGACGTGGGAGCACGTATTACACCCAGGAAATTGGCGAACATAATCTTTTTTTTGGTCCAGGTGTTATGAAGTGGGGAGGCATAATGTATCATGGGCATATTGACCTCCAAATCTTTGAACACGGCACACTCACCGGTCAGCGTTATTGTGGCTCTGTACTCCCTCATGTGCGACTTTTCAGGAGTTTATTCTGCCAGTCCTTCATCTTTGTGGATGACAGTGCGCGGCCACGGCAGTGCTTACTGCGCAGGTGGAGGAGGTCTTGGAATGACAGGGTATTCGGCGAATCTCTGGCCCATTCACCTTAAATCCTACCGAGCGCGTGGAATGCGTTATCGAGGCGTATTGCAGCACGCCCACATGCGTCAACGACCATCCCGCAAATGTCAACCATTTCTTACCAACCTAGTGGTTCGCATGGGTACACGCTGCAGAACAAATATTGCCATCCGTGGTGGTCACACACTCTATTGAGAACCATGTGCTCCCTTTCGCAACGTCCAGAGGACGACCACAAATCGCAGTGACTTCAGCGTAATTATTGTCTTTGAATAAAAGAGTCATTTCTTTCCGTCTCATTTCTTTCTACACCATGCTGTAGCAGTTCATTGTATGTGCGGCCCATGTTTCATAGAGCCGTGTTAATTGGCAATGACACATCATGCGAAAGTTGCTTTCGCCCTTAAGTTTCGCACACCAGTGATTCGCTCTTGGATTACTGAAAACAGATTGTCGCTTAACTGAACAAAAAACTCTCGATTAAGTTTCTGACACTAAAATCCTGTGGAAGCGACATTTTACTCTCACTGTGTTGTCAAGTAATCAGTGAAGCTGAAAATTTTAGATTGTTTGGTCTGCTTACAAAGTTTCAAGAACCTGCTTTAAATAAGTAATCTCGGAATACGCTACAACCCTTTACGTACTGCTTCCGTAAGAATCGCCAACACGAAATTAAACTTATGTGGATATAGTTACAACGTGCGCACATGTTTTTAGATGATCATTCTTTCCGCGCTCCGTCCTGAATAGAAAGGGAAGAAGCGCTAATAACTGGTACGAGGGGTGTCCAGAAAGTAAGTTCCGATCGGTCGTGAAATGGAAACGACTATGAAAATCCGATAAAGCTTTGCACATATGTGTTGGGCAGTGTCTCTAGTATGACCCTAGATAGCATCGCGTCGCTCTTCTCATACCTGAGCTCACAGCGAGCGCGCCAAGATGTCTAGGAAATAGTGTCTCCCGCCAAGTACGAGGGCCTGGTGAGAAATTTCGCCTGAAGCTATGCAGCCAACATTACGTAACTGTAGTGCGGTTTTTTCTTCAAGACATTTCTTAGCCGCATTCTGGAGGGGTAATGAAGATGCTCCTGCATCGTTTTCAATTCGAAAGGTTTGATTACCCACAATACAGCCCGTAATTGCCTCCCTCTGAGTTTCATCTCTGCTCACTTGAACCACTGGCTATGAAGACAACATTTTGACACAGACAACGAGCTGTAGGCCAGCGTAGAGAATTGGCGGAAAGCACTGGCGGCTGTCTTCTATGATGAGGGTATTGGAAAGTTGTTGCAACGCTACGACAAATGTCTGAGTCAGAACGGCGACTAAGTAGAGAAGTAGCTGGAAGGTGTAGCTAACTTTTACAAATGAAACATTTCTGACTTGCACTGTGATTTCTATTTCGCGATCAATCGGAACTTACTTTCTGGACAGCCCTCGTACGATGGAAAGTAGGCCACCCTCTGCCATATACGTCACAGTGACTTGCAGAGTATAGACGCAGATGCAGGTGAAGATAGACAAAAAGCTCTCGTCGAAAAATTACATTGCACAGAAACTACGTGGTGCTTCCGTAACTACTTGCAATAGCCGTATGCTTTACACCAAGAGGGAAATTATAGTCAATTATTAAAGATGTGTGGATGAGGGTGCTCAGAATACCACACCTCTTCTATGGGAAAACGGTACTATTAATGAGTAATCTCTGCCTCTGGTACTGAAACGTAAAAATTTGTTTACTCTGCTTAGGTCGTGCGGTAGCGTTCTCGCTTCCCACGCCCGGGTTCCCGGGTTCGATTCCCGGCGGGGTCAGGGATTTTCTCTGCCTCGTGATGGCTGGGTGTTGTGTGCTGTCCTTAGGTTAGTTGGGTTTAAGTAGTTCTAAGTTCTAGGGGACTGATGACCATCGATGTTAAGTCCCATAGTGCTCAGAGCCATTTGAACCATTTTTTTACTCTGCTTACTTTTTCTTTTTTAACACATACGATGTCATACTTATCGTCAGCTGTGTATTCTCTAAGGATATGTTTAGCCCAGAAAAGAGCAGTCAAGATGATCTGTGAAGTCACCTCGCTCCCATCGGACAGGTCGTTTGTCAGGCATCTCGAAATACTAACTCTGGCATCCGTACGAGTACTCCCTCATGGGATGTACTGATAGTAATCTGGACTCGTGTGAATTAAATTTCGGGCAAAGAAATAAAAATTTCGAGGTTTGTGAATGATACTGTAATTATGTCAGAGACGCCAAAAAATGTAGAAACTAAGTTGACTGGAATGGGGAGCGTTCTGAAAAACATTGTAAAATAGACATAAATAACAGTTAAACGTGAGTACTGGCGTGTAACCGAGATGATTCAGACGATGCTGAGGGAATTGGATCAGAAAATGAGACGATGGTAGATGAGTTTTGCTATTTGTGCAGCAAAATAACTGACGTTGCCAGAAGTAACGTCGACGTAAAATAAAGACTGGCAAAAGCAAGAAAAATATTCCATAAAAAGGTAAATTTGACCTAAAAATAGTACAAATTCATATGTCAGGAAGGATTTTCTGAGAGTATTTTTCTGGAGCGTAGTCTTATACGGAAGTGAAAAGTGTACGGTATGCAGTACAGACAAGAGGAGAATAGTAGATTTTGGAATGTAGTGTTGCGGAAGAATGCTGAAGATAGATGAGTGGATCGAGTGACTAATGAAGAGGTGCTTAATCTAACTGAAGAGAAAAGAACTTTATAGCACAACTCGACTAAAGTAAGGGATAGGTTGACAGCACACACACTTTTTATGAGCAGAAGAAATTGTTAAAAAATGGCTCTAAATACTATGGGACTTAACATCTGAGGTCATCAGTCCCCTAGACTTAGAACTACGTAAACCTAACTAACCTAAGGACATCACATACATCCATGCCCGAGGCAGGATTCGAATCTGCTACCGTAGCAGCAGCGTGGTTCCGGACTGAAGCGCCTAGAACCGCTCGGTCACAGCGGCCGCCAAGAAATTGTTAATTGGCTAATGGACGGAAGGGTATGTGGGGGAGAGAGGGGGGTGAAAATTGCAGAGAAAAACCGCAGCTCGAATGCAGTAAGCGCTTCAAATGGATGTAGGGTACAGTAATTAAGCAGATACAGAAAGACTTGCGTAAGATTGACTAGCGTGGGCACCAACATCAAACCAGTCCTCAGACTAACAACAACAACAGACTGATCACTTCAGGATACTCGTATGTCCAGGATGTTATCCTACCCATTCCGCCGCTCTTAAACGTCAAGAGCATGTGCACCTTTGGTAAAGCAATGACCACACGAATGTGTCACGTTCTCCACGAGTTTCTCAACCGCCTGTACCAGCAACCCCGCCAGATCTGTTCTAGCCTAGAACGTCTGGGCGACGTCGAGACAGCGTTCGAGCCAGTCTGCGATACTCGTAACATTCGTTAACGCTTTTAGTACCACTAGTTCTTGCCTGAAAACACTATTTTATTAATTTTGTTTTGAAGTGCCAGTGCCTTTCGCATAAACAGCGGATGCCATTGCAAAACAGATATCGGGAGGTACACTGAGCTTCTTCTATGAATTAGTGCATTGTAGGAGTCTTCTACAGTTACAGCGTTGAAAGCAACAGTCACCACACAGATTGTGTACCGTGATTGCAAGAGACCGTGACCTGAAATTTTTTTTCAAATATATCATACGAAATGATGGGTGGTTGGAAACTGTTATGTTCCAGTGATTCTAAAGTGAAACCACCTCCTTAAAAAACTAATTGTTATTTTTTGCCAATTTCTCCTTGTATTCCTTCCTTAAATTGATGATAAAGGTTAATGTTACGAAAAATTTTCAAATAATATTTTTTCCATATTGTTAGAACTCAAATCGCCCAACGTGCCAACCAGCATCCCGGTGATTGTCTCTAAGCATAACTGCAGGGCCGTATTGTAGCTAGAAGAGACAGTACTGAGTCGCAAACTATTGCCTAAAACTGTCTTCCTGTATATGAACACCCGGTGATTACCACCCCCATATCGTAAAACCACCTTCTCTGAACTTCACTCTTTGCACTATTCATAAGTAATGTTCGCCATATCCAAACCTTTCCATTGAATCGCGGCAATGCATAGCGTTATTCATCATTGCAAATCACTCGTTTCCAGTCATTCACCGTCAGTCGCTTAGCACTGGCTACTGAAATGTGTGGTTTATAAGGAGCTGGTCGAACGTTGTACTCCTTTCTTTGTAAAGACCATTGTAATACGTGAATATCTTCGTTACTGTTTTAATGGTTTTCATTCTTCTTTGCCTACTAGTATTAAGTTCGTTCAATAAGTAATATCCTTTTATTACAGGCGTTAATGTATAGAGTAAAACATCGGATTACATGATTCAAATTTGATATTTTTTCTGCAAGTCTGCGAACATTGGAAAAATTCCGACATGTGGCAGAGACGTATACGCAAGACTCTCGTTACAAGTAACGTGCTGCAATTGGATTCTTGGCAACGGAAAAATAAACCGTGGTCAACATACACAAACGTCTGTGGACAGTGTATGGTAATGATGCAGTTGATAGGGGTACTATCGGGCGTTGGGTGAAAAAGTATTAAAGTGTCAGAAAGTGCAGCGACTGAGATTCGTTACCGGGCAGGTCCGTGACGTCCTGTCACAGCAATTATTCCCGACCTGATGGAGTATGTGGACGCCATTATTCGTGCAGACCGGTGTATTACAAATCGACATTCGTTGTTCAGTTACTGATAAGATTCTTGGATATTCAGAGGTGTGTTCAATACGGGTTCCACGAATATTCGCAACAGACCACAAGACTCAAAGTAAAGCCGTTTCATGGAAACAAAAATATAGTTATTACAGTGGCACCACACGAAATCACAAAATAAGAAGGAATTCAATGCAGCAGCCTCTACTGACAAAGTCACGATCACAGATTTTTGGAATGGTGTTGGTTTCATTCTCGTGGATGTGTTGCCAGAGGGGTACAGCATTAAATCAGAGGCATATGTGAAGACTCCGAACGAGCTCAAGAACCATTTCCGACGTATTCTGCCTGAGAAGAATCTTAAAGAAATCTTGCTCTAACACGACAACACACGCCCACGCACAAGTCTCAGAACCTGAGAACATATCACCAAATTCGGTTCCACATCATTGCCTCGTCCAGCCTGTAGCTGGACCTGGCGCCCTCGGACTTCTATGTGTTTGCTCCACTTAAAGGGCATCCCACGTACGCACTGTGCCGCACTGCAGCGCCGATGGAGGAAAGTGCCGCCGCAAACGCGGCTCATCACGGGAAGCGCGTGTCAGCCAGAGAGAGGCCAGCCGACCGTGGACAACCCCCCCACACAAGGAGGACCTAAGTGGTAGGAGTTCGAACGCTATCAATACTCCCTGCGCACTCATTGAATCTTCTCAGGTTTAGGCAGAGAATAAACGTGTCACACGCGGTCCCGAAGGTGACTCTACGCAAACTGGGTATTAGTTCACTATTGACTTATCCAGGGGGAGCCACGAGCCAAATCGTCATAAGCCGGAAGCTTTCCTGAGCAGGACTCTATGAACTGCTTTACAAAGGGGTAGCATTCATCTCACGCTAGGTGAGGAGAACCCTACGTCATAATGACGTAACGCTACGTCATCGTGACGTAAATAACCTAAATCGACTAAATGGGTACGTATATCGATCTTTGCAGTTGTACCGATAACGTCAAAGCTAAATGTAAATACATGTGTACAAACGAAGTGGCAGGAGTTGTGCGATATGCTCATCCCAGCTGAATGAATTGTTAAATGTAATCCCAACAGTTTGCGATGTTATTGTGTATTTTTGAACATAATTAATGTGTGAGCGAAGGAGCCATAACGGAATAAAAAAAAAGCTTGTCATTCTTTTTAAATCCGATGAATCGTGCCCTACATCGTGTGGACAGAAAAGTGAAGTAATTAATTATTAAGCCGCAATCCAAAGAATGTGGGATGTTATTGTGTATTTCATGAACGTAACGAATATCTGAATGAAAGAATCATAACCATAACGAAAGTTAAAAAAGTGTCTAGTCATGTTTTCAATCCGATTAATATTGAATAAATCATGTGGATAAAAACGTGAAATAGGAAGAAATTAAAATATTTCGTATTTTTATAAAATCCAATGAATTGTACATTATTCATGTGGGCAGAAACGTTAAACTGAGAAACTGAAGTGGTTCTAAAGATAATTCCGAATGTTGCTAGAAACATTAAACCATCTAGTTCCATTTAATTTTGCCTTCGTGTTGTAAATCAACTAAGAAAGATAGTGAAATCTTTCCGACATCTTCATGGATCTGCTCGAAAGTTCTCTCATCTCCGTTAGAGACCGTGTTCAGAACGACGTACACGCTAGCAACACCGGACAATAGGACAATGAAAGCACATAAAAAAATAATAATGCAGATTCAAGACGCACACAACAGTCGATATATACAGCATGCACACAACAGTCGGTAGGACAACTCGTGAAACTCATGATGATGCGTGCCTACGTCACTATGACGTAGGGCTCTCCTCACCTAGAGTGAGATGAATGCTACCCTTTACAAAGGATGGACAAGCCCCAGCCCGGAGCAAACGTGTCCACTGAGATGCTGTATCCGGACCCGGCCTGCTTGTTTGCTGCTATGCTTTCTATGGCTATCTCCAGACTCACAAGAATATGGGAACCAGGTACTTATTAATCACTGTAACTACAATTAAATATTAGGATTGCTGCTGCAGTCTGACGCCGTGCGATGTACCGGAAATGTCTCCTCTTGACGGCTGTGGTTCTAGAACGAACCTCAATATCTACAGTGCACATAATTTTCCATGTTAAAAAAAAAATCTTTCATTCCCCTTACACCTATTGCAGTTTTTCACGTCGAATCGATACCTCCCTCACGATAAGACACACAGTCGTTTTCTCCAGAACGTGCCAGAACATAAATCACAGTAACTTTACATTGCAACATGTACACATTTCAGACAAGCAGTCAGTTATAGTTTATATGTGTACAGCACCCGAAAAAGTTATGGTATGCCCACACTCACACCAGCTACGTGTCTCGATTCTCTTGAGTTCGAGGATATTATCTGACATTTAAGTTTTCCAGTCAGCACTTCCGGAAGGCGCTACATCCTGCCAAGATTCTCTCAAACAAGTGTTATAGAAAACAGGCGTCTGACGCTATGTGATAATGAAAAAGAGTCCCGCGACGAAAGGGTTGGAAAGACATCATGGATATGGGCTGCTGTACTGTAATCAACATAAATGTCGACAGTGCAAGAAGGAAAACGTGAGGATACGCTTAGGGGTGCTGATGAGGGGATGTTTTGTTACAGTCGTATGCCCATCCTGTTTTTACACTATAGAAAGTCCAGTTGAGTCCTTTCATTGCTATATTGTGCAGTTTTTTACGAAATGAACCTATCACCCCATAAGTTCGGGTATACTCCTCAATGTGTTGAAATCACAATTCACCATTCCCTTATGACTAGACACACGTAAAATATATGATTAATAAATGTGTCATCCCTGAAGTTGAGCCCATCGGGAGAATTCAGTGCGACGCATATAATCCATACCAGTTAATTCTTGGTGGACACTGGTATGGTAAGGATGATATTTATGGCGATGCGGAACACGAACAATACTCTGGCTCATGCCAAATTCCCTTGTGATTTGACGCGAACTAACACAAGGACCTCGAACCAAAGTGGCAAGAGTACCAATTTCCAATTCCTCACTAACTTTCCTTTGCCGGATATGTTTCCAACGCGTTAAAGATCCAGTTGTTCCCAATTTATGATGCACATATTAAAATGTACGATGTGTAGGGTGAGTACATTGAGGATATCTTTCAGCGTATAAGTCTCTAGCTCTCAATTAATTTCGTTGGCATTTTCCGTAAATGAGAAGCACATCATTCACATTCGGTTGATTTGATGATACTACTCTTATCGTTCCTGTTAATGTTGCATTGCGAAAACGTCGAATGATGTTTATGTGTCAATGGTACGTTAGATGGATACGCCGTATTCGGCGAATATTTACTGTTCGCACGATATACGAGAGAGAATTGTCACAGAATGTGCTTCAATGAGTGCCAAAGTGATAAGGAATGCCACTCAATCCATGATAAGAATATTGTAGCACTGCACTGATGCCAATGATCATCACTTCGAACATCTTCTGTAAATGGACGTTCATGCCACCTTTGTGACCTTCATTGACCTCCAAAGACCTTATCGTTACACATCATTGGATTCGTCTCGATAGCCGCTATCAGAAAATAATTACCAAACAATAGCATACCATTTAAAGAAACAAAGTTGACCTTCATATCTCTGAAGCGACCCTACCTAGGTGAGGTTTAAGACTGGGAATAACAAAATATGTAGAATGGTTGCATGGAATTAAGCCTATGGTGCAATATGAATTGGGTTATGGGAGCAGGAGGCACGTGATAGCGCCCGCATCCAAAAACATATAGCAAACATATATAAAATTATACCTCCTGTGCTTGAATAAAACCACAGACATAGTACACTATTAAAGCGGGAGAAGAGTTGAAAAACACACACAGAGATTGTGAGGTAGAAATTCATTTATTTCTCATCCAACTTAAAAGTAATTTACTTTCTCATAAGCAGACATAGCAACACTATTTTCACACATATTCTTCTTCTTGAGTCGATGCCGGCCGTTGTGGCCGAACGGTTCTAGGCGCTACAGTCTGGAACCGCGTGACTGCTACGGTCGCAGGTTCGAATCCTGCCTCGGGCATGGATGTGTTTGATGTCATTAGGCTAGTTAGGTTTAAGTGGTTCTAAGTTCTAGGGGACTGATGACCACAGATGTTAAGTCCCATAGTGCTCAGAGCCATTTGAACCATTTTTGACTCGATGGAGAGGAGGAAACCTGTAGAATTCCAGGTCTTGAATAGCAACAAACTTGAAGATTCGACGTATCCATGAGATCTTTTCCTTCCCCTTCATGTAGATGACGGTCGCATAATCGAAGAACCATATCTTTATAGGGTATGCCAGGATCATCCCAGTGAATTCCATGGTAGAAATGTGTGAACTACTTTCACTCTTCTGTGTCTTAGCGCAATTCACATCCTTGAAAGACCTCAGTGATGCAGTGTTTGCTGAGAATGTCTCTATTATTCCTGCATTTCTGTGTACGCTACGAATGCAACATCTTTAAATATGAACTGTCTAAGCTCACCATCACAGAAACCCTGAAGAAAAGAAATACGTCATTATAAAAGTAATAGCATATTATTTGCCTGCATAACAGACATTATTACTATTGATCTTTTCAGATATACACCCAATACAGTACATTTTAATTGATGGCGGTCCATCAGTGTGGCATCGTACATTTGAATCATAGTGCTTAAAGCTTGGTCCATACTTTTAAATACATCAGTCGCAAATAAAATATGTAAGAGTATCACATAGTAACAGCACAGTTGTGTAGGGAACATGTAGTAATCAAAAGCGTTCACGTGGTGGCGACTCTTCAGCAGTTTCACACAAATATCCGAAAGCACATTACACACATTTCTTGATTTCACCCGCTCAAATACGCTGTAAGCAATAACATTCTCTTTTTCCTGGCGAATCCGCAGTCTACAAAGTTACTTGTCGTGACTTACTGAGGAAGTAAGATCTCTAGAATATCTTTTCTAATGTGTAGCTACAGCTCTGCTGTTGAACAAACAGACTTGCGAAGTCATTACCCCCTTTGATAAAGATAACTAAAGCATGATCATACTTCGCACAATACACTCAATACCACTCCTCACATTCACTATAGAATTATGGCTTTACTTTATTCGCAGACATCCTGCACACACTCGAAACTGAATAACTGAATGGCGATGGATTCATAGTGATTCTTCAGTTACATACAGCTGGTACACTGAAAGGGACAAATAGAAGTCTATTGTACGCTTGTAATAAAGCATTCTTTGCATTCAGCTTTATAGGAGGTTTCTCCATAACTTAGTATTCCTTACTGACAATTCAGCTCCTGCACACACATGTCATAAGATCTAAACAGGTCTGTATCATTAAGTCAGCGTTTCTCTCACATGTAACAAACAAAATCTTTGTATGAAGCTCTAACAGGCTCCTTTTTCTCGTAACAAACTCAATTTTGCCAGCTGCGACAACAGATCCGTCTCGCGGTGATCCTCTTGCTGCTCCAAAGTGTTAAACAGGTACGGTGCTTAGTAGTGGGAACTTAAAAATGTGTTTAGACACGATACAGAACAATTTTGCGGTTTCTCCACCCATCTGCTGGCCCCATGGAAATTAACTCGGAATGGACGTACTCTAGTATATATTGCACTCATAATGATTCCTTAGTCAGCGGAAATTTGTGTGATCTGGGTGGTGGTAGCTATGTATGGAACACACTGACACAAACCCCGACTTGGCGGTCTGAATACATAAAAGACGTCACTGTGTGTTGGCTGGATTTACAAGTATCGAAAATACGAAAAGGTTTCGTGGAAGTGGTAAAATCAATAAAACAAAAAGAAGCTAGGGCTTTTTAAAATTGTAATTACATCCTTTATTCATCGACAAATATGTGATGGCGGGAGGCGGTTTCACCACTGGGCAGTGTGAGAACGACACCCAGCTGGTACGAGTGTGGAAGTATTATAATTTGTTTAATACAACTACAATTGATAGTCAGAAATGTTATGCTGCTGCTTGAATGCAAAGATACCGTGGCTTATGTTCTGACTTATCACTAGACGTTTGAGGAAAGTAATCAAATTACTATTCACGTAAAAAAAATATATACAGAGTGTGTAAATAAAGTTTCAAGGCTGGTCTCAGAACACAAAATTTATTGAATACTTTCATACATTGGACTAAAACTCTTCAAAATACGTGTCTTGAGAATCCACTGCTGGTAAGCTCCCTGGAAATCCAGTACCGAGTGAGATTGATGTATTTCTCGAAATACCGGCGTAACCCTCCTAGTTTCGGGTTCTAGTGTTCGGGTGAAAAGACCTTTTTTCGTAATCTGTCTTGTACTCATGCCAACCAATATTTCGACAGGAATGCCTTTCCAAATTGACTACAAATTTCATAATTCTCGATAGCTTCTGCCGCCCACAAGGCTCCATCGCCTTAGATGTGGAACGCCACGAACTGTATACGTTTTCGTTCGATCCATGTTATAGGAAGCACGTTCCTAAATGACAGGATAAATACAACCAGATGTATTGGCTTCTTGTTGTTGTTGTTGTTGTGGTCTTCAGTCCTGAGACTGGTTTGATGCAGCTTTCCATGTTACTCTATCCTGTGCAAGCTTCTTCATCTCCCAGTACCTACTGCAACCTACATCCTTCTGAATCTGCTTAGTGTATTCATCTCTTGGTCTCCCTCTACGATTTTTACCCTCCACGCTGCCCTCCAATGCTAAATTTGTGATCCCTCGATGCCTCAAAACATGTCCTACCAACCGAACCCTTCTTCTAGTCAAGTTGTGCCACAAACTCCTCTTCTCCCCAGTCCTACTCAATACCTCCTCATTAGTTACGTGATCTACCCACCTTATCTTCAGCATTCTTCTGTAGCGCCACATTTCGAAAGCTTCTATTCTCTTCTTGTCCAAACTAGTTATCATCCATGTTTCACTTCCATACATGGCTACACTCCATACAAATACTTTCAGAAACGACTTCCTGACACTTAAATCTATACTCGATGTTAACAAATTTCTCATCTTGAGAAACGCTTTCCTTGCCATTGCCAGTCTACATTTTATATCCTCTCTACTTCGACCATCATCGGTTATTTTACTCCCTAAATAGCAAAACTCCTTTACTACTTTAAGTGTCTCATTTCCTAATCTAATTCCCTCAGCATCACCCGACTTAATTTGACTACGTTCCATTATCCTAGTTTTTCTTTTGTTGATGTTCATCTTTTATCCTCCTTTCAAGACACTGTCCATTCCATTCAACTGCTCTTCCAAGTCCTTTGCTGTCTCTGACAGAATTACAATGTCGTCGGCGAACCTCAAAGTTTTTATTTCTTCTCCATGGAGTTTAATACCTACTCCGAATTTTTCTTTTGTTTCCTTTACTGCTTGCTCAATATACAGATTGAATAACATTGGGGAAAGGCTACAACCCTGTCTCACTCCTTTCCCAACCACTGCTTCCCTTTCATGCCCCTCGACTCTTATAACTGCCATCTGGTTTCTGTACAAATTGTAAATTTCCTTTCGCTCCCTGTATTTTACCCCTGTCACCTTCAGAATGTTAAAGAGAGTATTCCAGTTAACATTGTCAAAAGCTTTCTCTAAGTCTACAAATGCTAGAAACGTAGGTTTGCCTTTTCTTAATCTTTCTTCTAAGATAAGTCGTAAGGTCAGTATTGCCTCACGTGTTCCAACATTTCTACGGAATCCAAACTGATCTTCTTCTTATCTGGTATGAATACTTGAAACTGTCGGTATTTTAATAGGCTCTCATCCATTAAAATACCCATCAAAGCGTTGTCTGCCACCATCGCTCTAGGGAACTGTTGTATGTGGGGGTGCTCTCTCTAATACTCTTCATAAACTGACCCTGCACTTCCGGATCAGATTCATACGCATCACGCTTGTGTAGGTCAGGGTGCGGTACACTAAGTTGCGGTAATGTTTCCACAACGCGATGAACGTTCTTGATTTCTTCGCACCATTTTAGTATTTCGTTCGTCGCAACCTGCTTAAGCTGCTCTCTCTCGGTGGCTATTATTTTCTTAGTTTTATTTAATTCTGCGGCTTCGTCGCCGCTAGCGATGATTATCGCGCTATTTACTTCGGATTTAGTCCGATCACCTATCATTTTGTCTTTTTCTCTCAACCACTCGTGGAATCCTTTGTTTATAGTCTTACTTTGCTCAGCTATTTTAGCCGTAGCAGCTGGATCTGGTTCGAGAGATAAGTTATTCACTACCTGTGCTAATTGCACAACGGACTCTTCTATCTTCTTTTGCGCCCTTTGTACTGATTCTATCGTCTCTTCAATGGTTTTCTGTGCAGTTTGCGCAGCACTGACATCATCCATTACTTTATTTACTGTTTCGGCCAGGTATTTAGCGGCCTTTTGCATTGCTGAGACGTCTTTCATAATACTTTTGAAGACAGCATTCAATTTCGCTGCTAGTGCTCCGTCGCGTTCTCTTTCTCTCGCAGCTTGCATTTCAACGCGTTCTCTTTCTTTCGCCTCTTGCATTTCATCGCGTTGCCTGTTCTGCTCAGCGATTTGCTTAGTGAGCACTTTATCATGTTTGCTTTCCATAGAAGCTTGTGCTTCCTCGCGTTCTCTTTCTTTTGCAGCTTGCGCTTCATCGCGTTCGTTCATCAAGTGCGCGATTCTGTGTAATAAAGCTGCAAAAGGGTCTGCAGCGGGTACAGAGCTTTGTTTGGCAACCCTTGCAGATTGAGACTGCTCAGTTATACCAACTGCATTTTTATCTGGCTCGGTTTCAATTGCTACCGACTCATCTGCAAAATTGCTAACATCGGTAACATCCTCATTATTAGTTTCTTGTACAAGGTCCATGTTTGCGAATTTACCAACTTTGGTCATTTCACAAGCAACTATGCCTAGAGATGGAGCTCTCCTTCGATCTAACCTGAATAACTAAATGAAACTTTATAGCCGTAGTGCAACAATAGCTACACTATTCTACGCTGAAAGCGCTATAAAATGATTCTACTGACCACGAAATGATGCGACTATGCAGGGCAAAACTATTGCAATGTACTGCGATGGCAACATGCAAGCGACCGTACCTTTTACGCAGAACTGCAGCGTGGAGTGGAGGTGAAAGTCATCGTCTACGACAGGAATCTACACTCCTGGAAATTGAAATAAGAACACCGTGAATTCATTGTCCCAGGAAGGGGAAACTTTATTGACACATTCCTGGGGTCAGATACATCACATGATCACACTGACAGAACCACAGGCACATAGACACAGGCAACAGAGCATGCACAATGTCAGCACTAGTGTATATCCACCTTTCGCAGCAATGCAGGCTGCTATTCTCCCATGGAGACGATCGTAGAGATGCTGGATGTAGTCCTGTGGAACGGCTTGCCATACCATTTCCACCTGGCGCCTCTGTTGGACCAGCGTTCGTGCTGGACGTGCAGACCGCGTGAGACGACGCTTCATCCAGTCCCAAACATGCTCAATGGGGGACAGATCCGGAGATCTTGCTGGCCAGGGTAGTTGACTTACACCTTCTAGAGCACGTTGGGTGGCACGGGATACATGCGGACGTGCATTGTCCTGTTGGAACAGCAGTTCCCTTGCCGGGCTAGGAATGGTAGAACGATGGGTTCGATGACGGTTTGGATGTACCGTGCACTATTCAGTGTCCCCTCGACGATCACCAGTGGTGTACGGCCAGTGTAGGAGATCGCTCCCCACACCATGATGCCGGGTGTTGGCCCTGTGTGCCTCGGTCGTATGCAGTCCTGATTGTGGCGCTCACCTGCACGGCGCCAAACACGCATACGACCATCATTGGCACCAAGGCAGAAGCGACACGTCTCCATTCGTCCCTCCATTCACGCCTGTCGCGACACCACTGGAGGCGGGCTGCACGACGTTGGGGTGTGAGCGGAAGACGGCCTAACGGTGTGCGGGACCGTAGCCCAGCTTCATGGAGACAGTTGCGAATGGTCCTCGCCGATACCCCAGGAGCAACAGTGTCCCTAATTTGCTGGGAAGTGGCGGTGCGGTCCCCTACGGCACTGCGTAGGATCCTACGGTCTTGGCGTGCATCCGTGCGTCGCTGCGGTCCGGTCCCAGGTCGACGGGCACGTGCACCTTCCGCCGACCACTGGCGACAACATCGATGTACTGTGGAGACCTCACGCCCCACGTGTTGAGCAATTTGGCGGTACGTCCACCCGGCCTCCCGCATGCCCACTATACGCCCTCGTTCAAAGTCCGTCAACTGCACATACGGTTCACGTCCACGCTGTCGCGGCATGCTACCAGTGTTAAAGACTGCGATGGAGCTCCGTATGCCACGACAAACTGGCTGACACTGACGGCGGCGGTGCACAAATGCTGCGCAGCTAGTGCCATTCGACGGCCAACACCGCGGTTCCTGGTGTGTCCGCTGTGCCGTGCGTGTGATCATTGCTTGTACAGCCCTCTCGCAGTGTCCGGAGCAAGTATGGTGGGTCTGACACACCGGTGTCAATGTGTTCGTTTTTCCATTTCCAGGAGTGTATTTTCCTCTTCAACATATATTTCCCTAGTACTCCATCGGCGCAGTTGGTTCAGGGAAAAAAAAGATTAGTACATTTATGAATTTTAGTTCGAGCCCCATGTTGGGTGCCAGTTGAATTATTATTTTTAAAAAGGGAGTTTTCTGTATTTTGTGTGATGCTTTTTAGCGGTAATTGAAAACTAAATTTTGATAAGAGGAAATAAACTGGAGTGCCTTTAGTTAAAAGCAGCCAAGTAAAAAAAAATATAAGTTTAATTTATCACATGGCACAGATAAATTTAACACTGAGAGAGAAAAAATTATTAATTCAAGATCTTGTCTAACCTGCTTTCAAACGGTGGAGTGGACTAATCGCGCACATCGTTTGTTGGCCGTGTGCCGATCATTAATATTACGCAGTATGCACAGAAGTGCTGCCCGGGAACTGCATTTATAGATCGGCTTAACAGATCTCAGGGACGCACAAATGGCTGCTACAAATCCGAACATCAATGACGTTCGACAGCGGCCAGCAAACGACATGTCGGCAGTCTTACAGTTCTCCACGCCGAAACACAGAAAAGTTGGGAGGCAAGGTTAATGTTGTTGAAATGGAACATTGGTAAACGATAACAGTTATTCATATACAGGGTGTTACAAAAGGGTACGGCCAAACTTTCAGGAAACATTCCTCACACACAAAGAAAGAAAATATGTTATGTGGACGTGTGTCCGGAAACGCTTACTTTCCATGTGAGAGCTCATTTTATTACTTCTCTTCAAATCACATTAATCATGGAATGGAAACACACAGCAACAGAACGTACCAGCGTGACTTCAAGCACTTTGTTACAGGAAATGTTCAAAATGTCCTCCGTTAGCGAGGATACATGCATCCACCCTCCGTCGCATGGAATCCCTGATGCGCTGATGCAGCCCTGGAGAATGGCGTATTGTATCACAGCCGTCCACAATACGAGCACGAAGAGTCTCTACATTTGGTACCGGGGTTGCGTAGACAAGAGCTTTCAAATGCCCCCATAAATGAAAGTCAAGAGGGTTGAGGTCAGGAGAGCGTGGAGGCCATGGAATTGGTCCGTCTCTACCAATCCATCGGTCGCCGAATCTGTTGTTGAGAAGCGTACGAACACTTCGACTGAAATGTGCAGGAGCTCCATCGTGCATGAACCACATGTTGTGTGGTACTTGTAAAGGCACATGTTCTAGCAGCACAGGTAGAGTATCCCATATGAAATCATGATAACGTGCTCCATTGAGCGGAGGTGGAAGAACATGGGGCCCAATCAAGACATCACCAACAATGCCTGCCCAAACGTTCACAGAAAATCTGTGTTGATGACGTGATTGCACAATTGCGTGCGGATTCTCGTCAGCCCACACATGTTGATTGTGAAAATTTATAATTTGATCACGTTGGAATGAAGCCTCATCCGTAAAAAGAGAACATTTGCACTGAAATGAGGATTGACACATTGTTGGATGAACCATTCGCAGAAGTGTACCCGTGGAGGCCAATCAGAAGCTGATAGTGCCTGCACACGCTGTACATGGTACGGAAACAACTGGTTCTCCCGTAGCACTCTCCATACAGTGACGTGGTCAACGTTACCTTGTACAGCAGCAACTTCTCTGACGCTGACATTAGGGTTATCGTCAACTGCACGAAGAATTGCCTCGTCCATTGCAGGTGTCCTCGTCGTTCTAGGTCTTCCCCAGTCGCGAGTCATAGGCTGGAATGTTCCGTGCTCCCTAAGACGACGATCAATTGCTTCAAACGTCTTCCTGTCGGGACCCTTCGTTCTGGAAATCTGTCTCGGTACAAACGTACCGCGCCACGGCTATTGCCCCGTGCTAATCCGTACATCAAATGGGCATCTGCCAACTCCGCATTTGTAAACATTGCACTGACTGAAAAACCACGTTCGTGATAAACACTAACCTGTTGATGCTACGTACTGGTCTGCTCGATGCCAGTACTGTAGAGCAATGAGTCGCATGTCATCACAAGCATTGAAGTCAACATTACCTTCCTTCAATTGGGCCAACTGGCGGTGAATCGAGGAAGTACAGTATATACAGACGAAACTAAAATGAGCTCTAACATGGAAATTAAGCGTTTCCGGACACATGTCCACATAACATCTTTTCTTTATTTGTGTGTGAGGAATGTTTCCTGAAAGTTTGGCCGTACCTTTTTGTAACACCCTGTATTGACGACATTTTTGCATAGATAAATACTTTACACGCCTTGAAAATATCTTTCAAGTACAACTGTTACAAAATAATTCGGGAGAGAGATCATTAAGAGAGAGAGAGAGAGAGAGAGAGATCAATAGAGAGAGATCCTCAAGAGAGAGAGAGAGTGAGAGCCAGACGCTGCTCGTGTTTATATACAAGTAAACAACTGAAGGCAACTTTACTGTCATTTTTGCTCAGCCTCATCCTGTTCTGGAAGCCTCTTACATGGAAAAATGTTCGAGAGGCTTCGCTGCACTCTTTTACAGAGCCGCTGATCGCATAAAATTTGATTGTTGACACCGCTTGCGCTGCGTCTGATACATTATTTGCCAATTAAAAAATACAGTTGCTCTCTTTCGCTAATTCTAACATCTGTATGCTCTCTCACATTTAAGAATTAATTACAATTTTAAATTATAAGACAACTGAAAGACAATACACGGAATTAATACAAAAATGCAGTGTTTCTTACGTAAGTTTGCAAAAATTATTTTAGTTTTGGGGCTTAAATTTATTTACACATAGAAAGGAACGTTTCAGATTGTTCTGCGGATACTGCAAGTAGTTGCGACGGCGAATATTTGTTCAGTTATTGACATCCGAAGTTAATGGCGTCAAGTGCATATTTTCTGCTATATTCAGCTGCCCATATCTCGTTATCGGACGGTTAATCTGCCTTCATGTTATCTTAGTGATCTAAAGAAGGAGTGTTATCTGGATACTGGAAGTGGGGAATTGCAACAGCGAATATTTACTGAGTAGTTGAAATCCAAATCTAGCAACCGAGATCGCCAAGGGAGTATTTTCTGCCATAATCAGTTGCCCATATGTCCTAATTAGACGGTTAATCAGGCTTCATGTTTTGTTACTGCACTAAAATTGAGTGTTCTGTGGATGCTGCAAGTGGGTTGTTGCGACGGCGAATATTTATCGAGTTATTGATCTCCCAAAATGGCAGCCAATGTGGGCAAGCGCGTATTCTTTGCCATAAGTAAAGACGGCGCGACCTGTGCATAGTGCAGGTGGTATATTGCGACGCCCGATATTTATTTATTTATTGACCTTCGAAATTAAGAACAAATTGTGTGCCTGTATGTTTTGTTATTAAACTAAAGTAGTCGTGTACTATGCATACTGCAAGTGGTATATTGCAACTGTTGACATTTATTTAGCGCCCGTCTCGTATTTTGTGAGATTTACAGTGGACGTTATCTCGTTATTAATCTGGCTTCATGTCTTGTTATTAAACTAATGTGGGCGTGTACCATGCATACTGCAGGTTGCATATTGCGATGGCGGATATTTATTTTATTTTAGTTTTATGAACTTGGAGGCTGAAGTCACTCTGCTCGGGACTCGGTCGAAAACAACCGCGAGTGGCCTCTAAGTAGCGTATGTTGGCACCCCTGCCGCCAGGCAGCGAAAACAAATACGAAACCGAAGCTAATTTCAAGCCGATTGGAAGTCCTACGATTTTTATCGAGAATTTTTCTGTCCTTTTACCTCTGGTAATGTTTGTTAATGTGAAAAATGCCGAGTTGCACAGTGTTTCGGAACCAACATTGAGCTGTAGGCCTGTCAATGACTGGCTGGGTAAGTCTGCTGAATGGTCGGAGGAAGGCAATGGCAATGGCAATGTCTGTGCCAATACTGTGGTGTTCAAATCAACCTCTGGGTTGGTAATGAGTTTTCTTCTTGTCTTATTACCCCGTGTATGTTTGTGTGTGTATTGCTCTGTAAATATCTGCACAACAGTGCATATGTTGACCATAAGCGCTATGGTGGTTGTTAAGGCACTAGCGATGTAAGGGAAGTGCGAATAACATGGATTTTTTCGTGGTGTGTGGCTGGCGGATACTTTCACCAGCAACTATTCACGCATCTAAGTACCTTTTGACTTTTGGTGATTGTATATTACAGGCTGAAAACATTATTGTGCACAGAAGCGAAGGTAACTATGGTATGAAACACAATAAACCAGAATTACGTTATTTCTCTGTAGCGATCCATCAGAGACATCGCGGTTGCCGTATAACAAAATACTCAAAAAATAATATTCTTGAGCAACATCCAAAACTTCGTCAGTGAAATTCAGGTTCTCTCTCTTTCTCTGTCTCTCTCTCTCTCTCCCTCTCCTTCCCTCTCTCTCTCTCACTCTCTCTCTCTCTCTCTGTGTGTGTGTGTGTGTGTGTGTGTGTGTGTGTTTGTGTGGGCTCGAGTCCGTTGACGCTTTTTCCGTTAACGCTGGACTAAAATGTAGTCTACCGAAACAGCGGAACGAGAATTCTTGAGTCATTTCTTGAAGAGAATTGTCACATACTTCGTCATAGATAGACGTTTTACGAAATTTTTAGCGTTCCAAAAGGTTATTTTTAGAAATGAAAAGGACGCAAATCCATTCGCCTGCGATGGAAATTCTGGCAAGAGAATTTCATGATTCTGACCGTCCTTTCCCGCCTTACAGTTACCCTACATTTATATTCTCAATTCGTCCTGGCATTTTAGCGTGCCTGAAGCTTACGACCTCTGCACTATTCCAATAATCCGATGAAGCACATTCATCTTACGATACTTCTAGATAACTCCCGGAATTCCCTACAGGAAATTTTCCAGGTTTTAAGAAAGCTTTGAGCTTATTTCGTTATCACTATTCCAAGAAATATTTCTCAAGCGTGCTCGTAGATAATGTTATATCTCAAGAATTCGGAAAAGTCTGAAATACTCCTCGATTATCAAGCCGAATTCTTTTACTGTAATACATGAAATGTTGCGATTGCAAGTGGGATTATGAGGGCATTATTGCATACTAACTGATGGAGGTCATGAATGTAAGGCTGATTTCAGTCTCCAGTGTATCATCATCTGCAGTCCTTACTTGTTTTTCACGTAACAACACACAATTTTTTTAAGAAACAGAGATTATCCAGAAGCGGGCTGACAGATCACACGACGAGGATAATTTTTTACCCATAATTTATGAGTTACGCTCGTAAGTGAGAGATAATGCTCAGGGCACTGTTATCATCTCGTGTTAAATGCGCAACCAAAGTTGACACGGCGTGCTGACTGATGGGAGCGGTTGTAAATGGGAAATGCCTCTGCAGTCGTTCCAATCAGCCACCGCGCCTCTCCTTCAAAATTATCAGTGTACTTAACCGACTGTAATTTACTCTGGTATCTACGCCTACCGGTTTCCTAGCAGGACACAGGCAACCCTATGCTATTAAGACTGAGGAATTAATCAGCAAGGTAAAACTAATTTGGTTGCATGACTGGGCACCGTCGCATCCCAGTAAAATTAGTCTTTGTGCGTATTGTTACCTGACAGTGCAAGCTTGCTCTTAAAGTTATTAACTTTACTGGCAATGGGAAGGAGAAAGCAGTAACAGCACAGGCGAAAAAAAAACACGAAACATACAAAGGAAATGTTAAAGTCGAGCAAGTCGATGGTCCGCAGATTTCAGCAGGAGGGATACGGTGCTGAGATTAGTGCAGCTGAATTATTTATTCCAGAGTAAATGCAGGAAAGTACACATAATATATATGCAAATCATACATGGATGGATGTGTTATTAGGCAGATTTTCACTACAAAGAAACAATAAATTAGTGAGAATTTCAGAGCTTCTGTCATACAGAAGTTGACTTCAAAGCTGGCAAAGAATGTCAAGAGTAGGGCGTGGGATCTAGGATAGGGATCGGTTAATGAACTGAATGGTGATATGGTTTAAGGAGACAGGTAGCTCACCTCACTCTGGAGGGGCTACATTCAAGAGTTATCGTCTTCGGAAATGGATGAGATTAATTAACATACCATAAAAAAAAAAAGACGGTGGACTATGGAACATCCCGATGTCATGGTGTGTAAGGTTGTAAGTAGGCTGGTTAGGTTTTTTTATTGGTAACGCTACCTCTGTATGAAAATCACTGGCTGTGCTGTGTGCAGTCTGTGGCTGCTTTGCATTGTTGTAATACTCGCCATTGTAGTGTTGGGCAGCTGGATGTGAACAGCGCGTAGTGTTGCGCAGTTGGAGGTGAGCCGCCAGCAGTGGTGGATGTGGGGAGAGAGATGGCGGAGTTTTGAAATTGGTAAGACTGGATGTCATGAACTGCTATATATATTATGACTATTAAGGTAAATACATTGTTTGTTCTCTATTAAAATCTTTCATTTGCTAACTATGCCTATCAGTAGTTAGTGCCTTCCGTAGTTTGAATCTTTTATTTAGCTGGCAGTAGCGGCGCTCGCTGTATTGCAGTAGTTCGAGTAACGAAGATTTTTGTGAGGTAAGTGATTTGTGAAAGGTATAGGTTAATGTTAGTCAGGGCCATTCTATTGTAGGGATTATTGAAAGTCAGATTGCGTTGTGCTAAAAATATTGTATGTCAGTTTAAGCACAGTCATGTATAATTGTTCAAAAGGGGACGTTTCATATGGCGACCCTGCCAGGATACCTCACTGGAATCTTCTGATTTTTTTTTTCTTGTAGTTTGTGTAATTAGTGTAGCCTTTGTTTATTGCTAGTGCGCAATTGTAGAGAAAATCTCCTTTGTAGTTGCAGTCTTTCATTGTTGTACAGTAAAACAGTTGTGGCATGCATGTAGATTTGCACCAAGTATTTCGCAGCTGCAATTAACTAGATATTATTTTCAGTGCTATGTTAATGTGTTCTCTTATTTTTGATCTTCAAATTGTGTTTTTCTGTGTTGTCGTGTGAAATACTGTGACAATAATGGTGTGTGAAAAACGTAATACTAGGCTCCAAAGTAAACTGAGAAATGACAGTGAAAATGAAAGCAGTGTGTTAGCGCCACCGAGTAATGAATTAACTGATGTTCAAAGTAGTAATCTGGTAATTATGCATAGGGAAATGGACCGGGCTGCAAACAATGGTGTAGACAGTGAAACAGGTAGTGAACAGGGAAGCATTATCGATCGATCGGTCGGCAACAGCTCGCCTCAGGAATCCGAAATGACAGGACACAATTTCGCAAATACTGTAGATTCAGGTTTTGGGTCATCACCGTTTTCTCAAATAAGTCAACACACATTTTCTGCTTGTCAAAATGTGAATGTTGCCCGTGCAAATGCACTGCCGAAAAGCGTAGAGAAACAGATTCCAGACACTAATACATTATTATTGCAATTAATGCAACAAATGTAACAAAATCAGAGACAAATGGGACAAAATCTTAAAAAGTCAGACACAGTGGAACAAAATCTTAAAAAGTTAGACACAATGGAACAACACCAGAGACAAACACGCCAACAGTTAGACACAATGGAACAAAATCTTCAAAAGTTAGACACCACACTTGAACAAACACGTGAAGATTTAACTACTGAGTTACATAACATTGAATCGAAATGTCAAAAAGTCTGTAATGAC
This sequence comes from Schistocerca americana, assembly GCF_021461395.2. Taxonomy (NCBI): domain Eukaryota; kingdom Metazoa; phylum Arthropoda; class Insecta; order Orthoptera; family Acrididae; genus Schistocerca; species Schistocerca americana. The sequence continues at coordinate 435,481,919 of NC_060124.1, read as the reverse complement.
GTAAAAACACAAATTTGTGAGCATTTTCAACCTATTTTTTCGCGGCATGAAAATGCATTACAGAATCACGAAGCAGCCATAAAAGAACTGCAAACCATTGTTCATGAAAATCATGAGACCTTGTGGGCTAAAATTGACTCAGTTGCATCTACCGATTTGGTTACGCAACTTGCAAAAACTCAGGAAAACTTAAAGGACACAGTAGATTCGATTTCAACACAAATGGACACTCTGAAACTTGGTTCAGAAAAACACACTGAGGAAATGTGTTCACTATCGGAGAAAGTAGCCAAATTTTCAGATCAGGTCACTAACTTATCTACAAAGGTAGATGATGATCTGAATGACACAAGACCTATAGCCTTCACTGACACAGAAGAGTATGAACAAATTAGAAAATTCAAACAGAATCAAAATCAAATCAATACACAGTACAAAAGAGAAATCCGGGAAGTACAAGATCAGCTCACACACGTAATACAAGAATTACGTATTTCAGAGGATACTCGCGCCCCAATACGGGAAGAGGGACACAGAAATACGGCACAGCCACAAAATAATAACACAGGGAATTTCGGAAGTTATGAAAGAAATTGGCAATGTGCACCTAATTTTGAGATTGAACAGCCGACACGACGTAACAATGACCGATATGCGACTCGCCGACATGATGATTTTGACTATAAGCTGTTCATTACCACATGTAAATTCAAAACATTTAAGAATTCTGGCAACGACATTCATCCACAAGCATGGCTCCATCAATTCTCGCATTGTTTTCCTCCCAACTGGTCGTTAGAACACAGATTAGAATTTATGTGTGGCTACTTGGAGAATGAACCAGCTGTAAGAATGCGATCGGTAATTCACGATTGCCACAGTGAAGGAGAGTTTTACCATGGCTTCCTCTCAGCATATTGGTCTCAAGCCACACAAGACCGAGTAAAACATAGCATCATAATGATGAAACGTTTCGAACAATCTGAATTTTCCAGTCTTATGAAATATTTTGAAGACATGTTGCATAAGAATCAGTATCTTTCAAACCCATACAGCCCCTCAGAACTCATCCGCATTTGCTTACTCAAATTGCCTGAACATTTACGACATATTATTTTAGCAGGACGTTGCAAAGACGACATTGAAGCATTCCAGGGACTGTTACAAGAACTGGAAATTGACACAGACCGTCGCGGGATGCGAAAACAGGAAAACAATCACTACAGGTCACATCCGTCACAATTTTGTGACGACAGAAGCAATAACTGGACACGACAAGCCTATTCTTACAACGCAAATCGTGACCAAAACAGACACCACCCATATGACAACCACTGGCAGAGTAATAATAGTTACAGAGAAAGATCGCATTTCCGTAGTAAAGAATATGACAGAGATTACCTTAGAAACAGACAATATGGGAACCAAAACAATTATTATCAAGGGAGACAGAATAACTTTAGACGCAACGGTCCAGCGCGCAGTTACGACTCAGGGAGAAATTCTCCACCACATGACCGACAAACAAGAAACTATGTAAACTACCGACAAAACGACAGACGTGAATTTCATCAGAACTGGCGGGAATCTAACAGAGCTGGGCCCTCTCGGCAAGGCGAATTTGTAGAAGTTAGGTCTCCTAATCCCAATAACAACGCGCGCCAACAAAGAGACAGACAATGACTCGCGCCGCAGGCACCCACGTGCGCCGGCTGCCTCAGAGAAAAATAACATAGATGCTAACCTTGAGAAAAATTCCAGTATTCTTTACCGACATATACCACACGATGATTTCGTTGAAGCTGAAACTCTGCGCACTAGAAAGGGTAAAAGATTGCAATACATTTCACATGTAAAACCGTTTATTGAAAGATAGTCTGCTTTATAACTTAGTCTTTGCCATAAAATTTTTCACTTCACATTTCTAGTATGATTTGTCAGACTTAGAATCTGTTAACATACAACAATGTTTGAAGTTAAATATCCAATCAAGGACCAAGAGAACTTATTTAAACAGAAATTACGAATGTATTGTTATGGTGAACAGACGACACAGTGTTGTAATTGTACATTCTTGCTTGTTAGTTGCACGATTACGTAACGACTATAAGGCTCACATACTTAGAACATATACTGGTACTGCTAATGAGATTTTAATGCAACATTTTGGTTTACTTGAAAATACATTCTGGGTTTAAAGTACTTTCTGTGAGATACCAGACGACAGAGTGATTAGTTTATGTGACAGATACACGATTTTATCACGACGCTACTAATGAGTGACAATTTACAATGTTGCTTTTGCGCTATATCTGTTTTATATTTGCACAGTTTTTCTGAATTATTCTGGAAAGTAAAACAGGTTTTAATAGTAACTTTTGTGGTATAGCTACAATGCGACTGCCTTTTCCGTAGCACAACAATACGTTACAGCACAGTACTTTCCTCATCACGGCAATAAGCGTAATAACCAAGACATCTATACACAAAGCATTTCACTTTTGTTTATCATGAGGTAAGTACATTGACTTCTGCAGAACTTAGCTTTCGGAGGACGATAACTACGACACTTCCACACAGATTATGTTGCAACAAGACGCACATTTAGCGCTACAGTACACGTATTTGAGTGATTAATTTTGTACTTAAAACATTTATTTTTAAAGATTTTTGAATTACAAAGAAAGTTTTCCGTGATACATTTCATTCCATTGCTGTAATCTGTAACACCTGAGGGTATAATTACTTTAATCCTCAGGGGGGTACACGCTCACTTTGTGTTCCATGTGTTTGGCAAGCACAAGGAGCCCTAGCTAATATGGTATTTGCTTACACAACTTTACACTTCGGTACCATATTTCTCTAACACACAATTACACAGCTATCTGATTATTTGACAGAGAAACAAACATTTTTTTTTACCACGTCAGTGACAGATGTTTACGCAATTACAGAGTTGGATTACTTCACACTTATGAAATTGTATTTTGTCTGTACTGTGTGAACTGTTCATATTTTTTCGGACCCATTGTGATACTATGAGAGCTTTGAATGATGTATTTGGTATGAGATCATGATTTTTAAAGTACGTTTGAGGTAGGTGACACTATTTAAATGAGCAGAGAATTCTTTTTAGGTTTTGAAATTATTGGAGGAAGCTACGACGATTTTGAGATTTGACTGAGGTGTTATGATGTTATTATTACGACGACGATGTGTATTATGCTGCTGAGGTATGTTTATGATTAATAGGCTGATTCTATATGAGTTATTTGATTAAGCCACGTAGCTGTTATGATGAAATATTGAAGAAGTGTCGACGAATATGGTAAGGAATAATGAGTAGTGTTTAGGGACTCTGGTTTGTGAAAAAGGTTGTTGGAAACCAAGATTCGTACTTTAAGAGTTATGAAATGTGTGTAAATGCGTGACTGTATCACAATGCTGACGAATATTTTATTTGGACACTTATACTTATAGGATTTTCTTTCTACAGATTTGCAATGCTAATTCTTGACCTGTGAAATATTTGTATGTGAGACTGTCACTGTAGTGGAAACTGCTGTCGTAAATATTTCCGTAAGAAAGTTAAGTGACCACCTGCACGTAATGCGTTGCGGGCACCCACCTGGGCGACAGCCGCCCGAAAAAAAGCCATTAGCCTTTCAGCGGCACAGGTAGAAAAAAAAGGGAGGCCATTATCCACGCTATTGACGTTCCTTTGTAGAAAGCATCGCAAAAACGACACGGTCGAACTTGAAAACATATGATTACACTGTGGAGCTCTTAATTTATGATATTTACTGAAATGCTTATGAATTGATGGGAAATATTCTTACATCTGCAAACCTGATAATGACAAGTGTCTTTCTACGAGAGTTGAGAGCTACTGACTTACGAAATGCCACATACCTATTGAATGATGTTTTTATGCTTTGGTTTGCGTAATTGCTTATTTCATTTGACATCTGTTTTCCAGCTGTGTTGCAGCATTGGTTTCATAAAATAAAATTAAATGCATTTGCTAATGTGAACACTTTCTGTCAACAGATCTATAGAATAATAATTTTGTGATCCACATTCTTCAAAAAAGGAGCACTTGGAAAGGAAAGAACAATAAGAAGGGACTAGTAACAGTAACTGCATACATAATATTCTTTTCAAGTACATGGTAATATTTTTTTTACAATAAGTTGTTGTGGTGCACCACTTTAATTACTTAGACATTAAGATGTGATTATACATTTCCCTTATCTGCATTGTTATCTTTAGTGTACTATTTTTTCTGCTTGAGCTATGTCATGTTTAGATATAAGCTGCTGTTTGCCAGGCATAGTGCTACTGAACTTTAACTTGTGTTGCTCTGCTAAGCCAGATTTATTTTTCTTGTTTGCTGCGCATTGCCTCATATTAGTTGTAATGTTGAATTGCTTGGTAATTTAGATTTACTGTAGCTTGCTTTGCGATTTACCATTTTTTTTCATTGCTGTTTATATTAATTGTTTTATGTGCTGCTGCATTGCCTCGTCCCTTAGTTTAGCATCTGAGCTCAGTAGATTTAAGTTAGCTTAAGAGGGGGTAGCCTCTAAGAGAATGAGTTGCGATGAATTGGAAGAAATGCATTGAGAAGTTATACGAAAAAAAGTACAGAAAACAGGTTTAGGTAGAATTTTCTTGGAAATAAATGTTGAGGTAAGAAATGTGTGAACATATAAATACAGAAAGCATGCTTAGATAGAATTTTTTTTGGTGGAAACAAAGGATGAAATAAGAGGAAAGATATATGAAGTTTTGGATTGCACTGCAGTACCACATGTTACACTGAAAACGAACCCTGTCCTTTCCTATTGGTGTTATCCCACTATGTGTTTGTGTACCCTTGTGTATTTGTTTTCTTCCTGTCTCTGTGTAGTTTCATAGAATTTTTTTCTTCTTTTAATATTAAGCTACATTCACTATGATGAGGAATACTGTTATCCTCGAATATAATTGGCATTAATAATATGTTATTTACTTTGTAAAGATGTTAGACATTATTAATTCTGTTCTGTTTAATGCTCATGTGTGAAGTTGATGTTTCGAAAGTTACTCTGATCTTTTATGTATGTACTTATGTCATAATTCCTGTAACACTGATGTATATGTTATTTCGATTCTTTTGTAAAGCCCATATTACTACAAATGTTATGTGTATTATTATGTTTTTAATGATGTATTTTGTACCTTTGTAATTGTATTCTTATGTTATAAAATTGTAATTGTCACCAGTTCATGATATTATGAACTTGTTAGTTACATTTCACTGCACACGTTTCTGTTGGTCATAGTATATGGACAATATGTGAGAAGTAAGGACTGTTAGTGTTTGCACGTGTGTTAATAATTCAGCAAGGGACTGGATAACAGCATTGCTGGCTCTAAGGACAATTTCGAAAACTTTGTGAGTGCACAAGTGGTGGTTTATGGACTTGCTATATTATCCGCAAGACTCTTCAATGGTGATTGTGCACCTGCACAGTCACAACAGATGGCTGCTGGCTATCTCTACAAGGACTACAGTGGGTCTGCATCTTTGATGACCCACCAGTACCATTATCTCTACAAGGACTACAGTGGGTCTACATCTTTGATGATCCATCAATACCATTATCTCTACAAGGACTACAGTGGGTCTACATCTTTGATGATCCATCAATACCATTATTTATATAAGGACTGCAGTGGGTCTGCACCTCTGATGGCCCACCAATGCCGTAATCTCTACCAGGACTACAGTGGGTCTGCTCTGTGATGACCTACCTACCAATACCCTTCAAAATTTCGACTGACTTTGCTGTGGGTTTGCTCTGTTGTGGCCCATTACCTGTATGCATGTCAAGAGTCAGCACTGTCTTTCCGTTGGAAGGACAACACTACTTCTTCAAGACTGCATGGAAATCCACTACTTCCCTGTGCATTTTCTTCTACTGCTCAGACTTTGAGAAAAACACTACTATTTTACCGTAATGAACGATCAAGACTGTCTTTATGGACTGTGAGAAAATTTGAGCTTTTGACCAACATTGTATCAATAAGTGTGTGGATTTGATTTCTTTGTTATTGTAATTATGAAAAAAATTTTCAAATCTGTATTGGCCACTGCCCAATCCAATTTGTAAAATTTTTTGTGGGGAGCATGGGGGCTATGTAAGTAGGCTGGTTAGGTTTTTTTATTGGTAACGCCACCTCTGTATGAAAATCACTGGCTGTGCTGTGTGCAGTCTGTGGCTGCTTTGCATTGTTGTAATACTCGCCATTGTAGTGTTGGGCAGCTGGATGTGAACAGCGCGTAGCGTTGCACAGTTGGAGGTGAGCCGCCAGCAGTGGTGGATGTGGGGAGAGAGATGGCGGAGTTTTGAAATTGGTAAGACTGGATGTCATGAACTGCTATATATATTATGACTATTAAGGTAAATACATTGTTTGTTCTCTATTAAAATCTTTCATTTGCTAACTATGCCTATCAGTAGTTAGTGCCTTCCGTAGTTTGAATCTTTTATTTAGCTGGCAGTAGCGGCGCTCGCTGTATTGCAGTAGTTCGAGTAACGAAGATTTTTGTGAGGTAAGTGATTTGTGAAAGGTATAGGTTAATGTTAGTCAGGGCCATTCTATTGTAGGGATTATTGAAAGTCAGATTGCGTTGTGCTAAAAATATTGTATGTCAGTTTAAGCACAGTCATGTATAATTGTTCAAAAGGGGACGTTTCAAGGTTACAAGCTAACACGCGAAGTGCGCGCTTTCGATCCTACTAAGACCAGAGGTTTGATTTTTGTCACTCTTTTTCTGTATTATTGCTCTATTTTCTCGCCTGCTAACTAACTGTCTTCATTACGATGGTCACAACATAGACGACGAATAGACATCATGAAATTAATTTTGTGAGGCTTCACCACCATAGACGCGAAATATCATGCAAGTAAAACTCTTTGGCAGCAATATTAATTAACCCTTCCTCTGGGAGTGACCCGAGTAGTCCTCATTTCGCTGTGAACGACTGTTCTGTATGCACGCGATGTTTTTGTACAGAGTGATCACAAAGTCCCATTGCCCCCTACGCTTACGTTATGCTAATGAAATGCTGTTCCTTATTGATGGAGGGGCTGATATACATCCAAATCAAGGCTGATGAGTCCACCATGGAGGAGCTGATCGTAATAAGCGACCCCATACAGGAAAATCAGTGAGAGATATTCATCGTGATTTCACTGCAACGTTTCAGAAACCTTCCCTAACAAAAACAACAATTTTACGGTGGGAGAAAAAGCCCTTTGCAGCTGGTGTATAAAAGATTAAGTCCCTCTCAGGACGACCACCAACACGACTTGAAACGTGTGTGGAGGCTGCAGCGTCGGTCGACCGTTGAAGTTGTCCGCCTGCTTAGCAAGCCGGCACGGTAGCTCAGCGTCTTCGGTCAGAGGGTTTAGCTACCCCCTATAATAATAAAACTGAGTGGACGGATCAACGAACAACCTGCACGGGTGTCGTCGGACGTGCGCCACGAACAAATTCAACGAACAATGTAGAACAAAAGCAGATAAAAAAATAAATAAAAAAAAGCTGGGTGGTAACGTGAGTGTCTCCCATGCAGCGGGCCCGGGTACGATTCCTGGCCGGGTTGCAGATTCTTTTCCACTCGTGAACAGGGTGTTGTGTTGCCCTCATCATCATTTAATCCTCATCACCGACGCTCGAGTCGCCCAATGTGGCGTCAACTGAAATAAGACTTTCACTCAGCGGGCGAACTTCCCCCGATGGGACCTCTCGGCCCGCAATGCCATACGATCATTTCATTTCATTTTTACCATAAAAGTTCATTCGTAAGTGGTCGCAGGAACCGGGAGTTCCGTACTCGACACTACATAAGATGTGAAAAATATTTTGAAGTTGAAGGCATTTAAAACTTCGTCTGTAAACGAGTTGAGTGATAATGACATGTGAAAACGACACCAAGTTTGTGGGCTAAGGCTCGATGTCTTTACAAATCTTCCTTCATGGGAGTAAGAGTCTTCTCGGAAGAGTGTGCAGTATATTGCAGCGCAAATGCGAGAAACATTTATTTCTGGAGTACAAAAAATCGCAGATTTTTATGAAGAACAGAACGCACCGCATGTCGTGATCTGGGCTGCATTGTTTGCAAACCACTTGGTAGGTCTGTATTTCTTTGACGGTGCTGTGAATCACATAGCGTATCTAAGCCGTTTCCAAAGTGGAGGCGCGCTCCCATGGCGGTGAGCGAGGGGTAGGGGGGAAGAGCGCGTAGAGTAATAGAGGAGGTCGCCGGCTTTCATTGAAATATTTATATTTCACATTATGTAAGAAAAAGATTTCCGGTGAACGAATATTGCTAGCGTCAGATTCTCACCTCCATGGACCAAGTTAGGAAGCGCCCTTATTGTTAACTTGGTACCTGGCTCCACAAGAACTGACCAGTAGATTCAGTCAGCAGGAACACTGAAAGTAGCGAGTAAAGTTTAACCACACATGCCCTGTAGCCAATCACCTGAATAGTTAGCTGCTTACCAAACATTAACAACCACTAGTGACAAATAATGTGCTTGACAACGTGACCGCCGGCCAGGATGGCCGTGCGGTTCTAGGCGCTACAGTCTGGAACCGAGCGACCGCTACGGTCGCAGGTTCGAATCCTGCCTCGGGCATGGATGTGTGTGATGTCCTTAGGTTAATTAGGTTTAATTAGTTCTAAGTTCTAGACGACTGATGACCTCAGAAGTTAAGTCGCTTAGTGCTCAGAGCCATTGCAATGTGACCAGCAGTTGTGCGCAGTGGCTGCATGGTATGAGGCGCCATGTCACGGATTTCGTGGCCCTTTCCGCCGGAGATCTCCCTCGAGCATGGGTGCGTGTATCGTTCTTAGCTTAAGTTAGTTTAAGTTGGTTTAAGGAGTCTGTTAATATAGGGACCGATGACCTCAGCAATTTGGTCCCTTCGAAATCCATACATTCGAACAATGTGACCACCACATCCTTCGAACACTGGCTGCTAGAATAAATTGTTAATCACAACCGTTGTGACTGGCCCCTCGGTTTCAGCCAGGCTTCCGGAGTCTGTTCAAAGCTAGTGAGTTAGCTAAGTTGAATTGTAGTACATGTTTAGTGTGTAATCTACCCCCTCCTTCCTAGTTGCAGCTATTGTCCATAATAAGCGAAGTCTTTTCTGAAGATTTGAGAGGAGTGAGTTTACAATTTTTTAGGTTACTTATTTTTTCTTGTAGAATTGGCTCCAGTTCTTCTTGTCTAGGGGTCTGAGTCTTGAAGCTGAAATTCTCTCACTTTAGGTCCTCATGGTTAAATTGACCTAAATAATAACTTTGAAAATTTAGCCCAGTCAACGAAGGAAAAAATTCGTGTAGCCACAAATTTTTGTACAATGGTAGGGCGAAGTGTAATGAACCTGTAAGGTGTGAGCGTTGGGGTGGGAGGGCGTTTAAAGGGCACATTTCCTCGTTTCCTTACAATAACTCGAAAACGATGGCTTCTAGTGAAACTGTTTCCGTGTACAAAATTAAAGTACGTTGAATTTCCTACAAAAAAGCTCCCGTTAATATTTTCTCTAGGACTAAAAGTTTCCGCGTTACAGGGGGTGTAAAAGCAATAGTTTTTAAACAAGTGTTTTAATGGTGTAAAATTAATGTTTAATGCCCAATGAACTTGAAAATAACAGAAAATATACATTGGTGATTTCAAAACAACATCTTATCATCAATTTGTACAATTCAAGAATCAACAACTGTATCACCGTCATTGTCATCATCTTCCAGATTGAGCAACGGTTCCACCATTTATACACATGCCGCAAACCATTGAACATATGATTCCTGCGTCTCGGCATCCACATCATCCCCCACACCCAGAACATCGGCAAAAGATGTTCAGTATAGCTTCAGGTGCTACTGGGTCTTTGGCAGTCAGTGGATGGAGCGAACTATCCTCCCCTTACTTGCATCCCCATTCAGTTGACAGTAGGCGTTATTGAGATACTGTTGTCTATGTAAGTAAGTAGCCAAACATCAGTAAGTAACAAGAAATGGTATTGCAAAAATAGTTATATAAAAACAGACCGTTAGGCTTTGGATTCAATCAAAGTACGTTCTTCTTTCGCATCTTCCTCTGTTCCTATCAGCAACGTTAGTTCTAAACGCAAAACCATGCGTAAGTTGATTATCTTACATTATACCACAATGTGTTTTTTGTTGAGAGATTTTAGCTAACGATAGCTTGAAGCCAATAACACTAGGGAGACACCTGCAGACAAAACATCCAACTAAAGGAAATTTCAGATTATTCAAAAAACGGGTATCATTTCCTAAAAAAGCCCTAAAAGTATCCCTAGAGGTACCATACTTACCTACAAAATCCAAATAATCATATGTTATTGGTGAGATTTTACTTCTTCCCGTAAATGCCAAGATGTGCGCTATCATGCATGGAGAGGAGGATGCTAAGTTCACCGGACTTGGATACGATGTGACGTCATTATGACGTATACACGCTACATCGAAAACGATAGAAACCGTATATCGACTATTCGACTTTTGTGAACTTTCGAGAGGTTGTGACAGGGTAGCGCTGTGCTCTGCACCATTCGTTGAAATGTGTTTTGCGTTCCTTGCGTTTAAATCGTGTATTGTACTGTGCGTTGTTTTTCGTTTGCTCGTCTCTAATTAGGTGTTCAGCATTCGAGAGACTAACGAGAGAAAATCTGAAAGAGTTCAGCATCGATGACGACAGGCAATTGCGTGGTTATTGTGAATCTCAAGCAGAAATTGATGTACTTCTGAGCCAGCTGAAGTGCGTCGGTTATTTGTACTCGGAGAGAAGAAGCACTCAGCAGCCAAAATCTTTAGATGCGTCAAGACACTAACCTTTCGTTAAGATTACGTTGAGAAATCCACTTCCCCTCGTATTTCATCTCCGGTCCACGATTTTTCTTCAACAATGCCTCATATTTTCTTTTTAAGTTCGAAATTCAATCATTCTACACACCAGTCATTACTGGACACTAAGGTACCTGTCTCTGCGGTCCGAGTGTAAAATTACTTGGAATTATGGTTGATAAAAGACTATCTTGGGATGGACGTATAAATTACTTAGCTAACAAACTTGCACGAGTTCTCTTTCAGCTATATAAATTAATTTTAAAAAAATGTCAGCAAGAGTATGCTGCTACAATCTAATATGTACTGACAAGACCAATTGTATGAAACCATACTTAAATATTGATAATAAATAAATATTATTTTCGGCGTAAGCGTTCAATACAACAATCACACAATCTCATCTGGTCAGGACACAAGAAGACTTCACTTTTTTACGAAACATGTTGTCCGGGGTGTTTTCAAGGCCACGGTCAGGAATATTTCTATTAATATCCAGCTCTTTTACTTTTATTTTTGCGAAATACATATACTCTGCCACACTGAGCTGTTATCAGAATCGCACGTGTCAAAACAAACCACTAGCTGACGACAGTTTAGAATCTCGAACGTTCGTAAAAGTCGATAGGTGTGTTAATCGACTAAAGCGTGTTACGTCATAATGACGTCACATCATATCCAGGTTGGGTGAACTTAGCATCCTCCGCATGGAGAAAGGTTTGGCGAGTGTTTGAAGTCGATACCACTCCCAGACGATATCGTGGCTCGCCCTATCTATGCAAGCGGTCACTGACATAAAAAATCAGTTGCTATCGAATCTTCATGATAGCACAAATTCGTCCTGAAACTTGGTGATAGTACTAATATCGTAAATCTTTTCCAGTTTCATGTTTTTGTACGCTACTGTTATGAAAATTAAATGCTCGACGACCCTCTGTTTTATAAAGCTCTGGGAGGCAAACTACAGGCGAAGATATTTTCTATTTTGAGAATTCCATTTTTATTCACAACACTCTGTCATGGACAATTTGTGTATGTATATGAACCAATGGTGCATTTACCGGAACTAAAAACCGGTTCATGGCAAGTAGGTGTACTGTTGCTCTTTGCGCAAAATTCACAAATTGCATGATATACAGGGGGGCATTAGTTTCTAAAGTAGTACAACCGAAAGTAAATAAACAGATGAACGGTGGAGTCAGTGTTGTACATTTTGTGAAAGCTCGAGTTTTAAACAGTAAGCTGTTTTCCATTCTTTGTAAGGAGATGGGTTCTACTCATGATTACCTTTTATCGCATACACATGTATGTTGGTTACCTCGTGAGAAAGTACTTTGTTGCGTTGAGAAGGTGAACGATGAATTTCGTCATTTCATACTGAATAATAGTCCTACAATTTCGCTCTGTTTCTGGATGAGCAACGGCTTCTAATATTGTGCTACTAGGCCGACGATTTGAAAAACTGAATGTTCTTAGCCTATCACGTTAAGGCTGAAATAGTAACATCGTATTTCTAAGCGAGAAAGTTCTCGCGTTTAAGAGAAAACTTGAACTTTGGAAGACACAGGTGGTGAAGGGTACCCATGAGGTGTTTTCTTGTGTGAATAATTTCGTGAAGAAAAATGAGTTGGAGGTAGATGAAATTAGTAGAACTGGGCGCCGATAGTTTGAGGATAAATTTCCAGAACATTCATCTGAGTATGGGTCCGCAATCCGTTCGATACGATCGTAACAGACGGAGGAGGGGCTAATAGAATTCTCTAGTGACAGGACACTCTGAAACGAATTTAAATCTAAATCTCTTGAAAAATTTTGGGTTCAGATTTGGAATTAATCTCCCAATTTAGAAGAAGGGCTGTAGATATGTTATTACCCTTCATGTCAACTTACTTACGTGAGTCAACATTTACCGCAATGGCGTTAATCAAGACGGAACATACATCTCGACCGCAGCTAGAAGGGGATCTGCGGGTTGCTGTTTCAAAACTCCAACTAAAATTGAAACTGCTTTCTTCGCAATTCAAGAAAAAAACAAATTGTACTAAATGTGCTAATGTCAGAAAAATTCTGAATTTTGAACTGGGTACATTTTTACTCTTGTTTATTTCCTTTTTGGATAATCTGTTTGAATGTAACGGTATTTAAATTGGCATTTAAATGCTGGATACTGTCCTATTCATTTGTATGTTATAATCTTTCAAATATTAGAACATTCCAAATGAATTAAAAGCATTGTAGATAGAAACAGATAAACTTTAATTTGTGAACAAATTTTTAAAAAAATATGTAGTAGAATACACATACTTGCTCAGTTCCAATAAGAACACATGCAGCCCTGGTTATGAACTAGTTGTAATTGTTAACTTTCTTCACCTTTGAATGGACAAATGGATGATAATTTGAAAAAAAAAGTTTAACTCTGATGCCCTCGAATTACTCTCACTAATTATTATTATTATCATTGTAACTGATAGTTCCAACAATTAGACAGAAGTAAATAGATATCGTGCACCGATTTTCTGCCAAGTACAAGAAGTGCTTACAAGGGAACCTCCCCATCTCACCCCCCTCAGGTTTAGTTGTAAGTTGACACAGTGGATAGGCCTTGAAAAACTGAACACAGCTCAGTCGAGAAAACAGGAAGAAGGTGTGTGGAAGTATGAAAAAATAAGCAAAATATACAAACTGAGTAGTCCATGAGGAAGATATACAACATCAAGGAGAGCGTGAGCATATCAGCGCCGTGGTCCTGTGGTTAGCGTGAGCAGCTGTGAAACATGAAGTCCATGGCTCAAGTCCTCCCTCTTGTGAAAATTTTAATTTCTTTATTTTCGCAAAGTTATGGTCTGTCCGTTCGTTGAGTGACGTCTCTGTTCATTGCAATAAGGTTAGTGTCTGTGTTTTGCGACCGCACCGCAAAACCGTGCGATTAGTAGACGAAAGGACGTGCCTCTCCAATGGGAACCGGAAACATTTGATCGCTAGGTCATAAGTCAACCGATTCCTCCACAGGAAAACACGTCTGATATATTCTATACGACACTGGTGACAGCATGTGCGTCACATGAGAGGAATATGTTGTCGACCCACCTAACTTGTACACTTGGCGAATGGGTAAAAAGATTCTTCTAACTTGCCCGATTTAGGTTTTCTTGTGGATGTGGTAATCACTCCCAAAAAGCGATGAAAACGTAAGAGTTTGTCACAGACTGAAAATAAAAAATTACAGTTTTCTCAAGTCTTGAACCGATGACCTCTTGTTCCGCAGCTGCTCACGCTAACCACCGGACCACGGCGCTCCTGACCGCCCACTCGCTTGATGTTGCCTATGATCAACATGGACTACTCAGTTTGTATATTTTGTTTATTTTTTCATAGTCCCACACAACTTCTTCCTGTTTTCTCGATTGATGTGTGTTCAGTTCTTCAAGGCCTATCCACTGTGCCAACTTATAACTAAATCTGAGGGGGGTGCGATGGGGAGGTTCCCTTGTTAGGAAAGACATAAAAATAGGAGGCCTGGGGCACAGAGCGAGTGGCAAAGTCATTTATGTTTCCGTAGGGGTATGTGATGGAGAAAGTCTGAGAACCCCTGGCGTATCTCATCATGTTACATGAGCAGTTTATTCCACTTCAGCAAGACTGGGGACTACTTGGTCGTGTATGGTTCTAGGATGACGAAGCGGGCGGCGGCCTATTTGCTATTCCCATTAGAGAAAATATCTCAGTGTGGTATTTCCTGATAAATGGATTGAACGTGGTTCTGTCCTTTTATCTGCACCTTTGGAGTGGCTTCGCCAAAGTCCTGATCTGTTATCTTACCCTTGCAGAGCAGCAGGGACATAGTCCTAGATACCAGGAATTGTATGAAGAATTTAAAGTGACTCAAGACACTGAGGGCCGGCCGGAGTGGCTGAGCGCTTCTAGGCGCTACAGTCTGGAACCGCGCGATCGCTACGGTCGCAGGTTCGAATCCTGCCTCGGGCATGGATGTGTGTGATATCCTTAGGTTAGTTAGGTTTAAGTAGTTCTAAGTTCTAGGGGACTGATGACCTCAGAAGTTAAGTCCCATACTGCTCAGAGCCATTTGAACCAAGACACTGACGTAGCAGATGAGCTGATCTCGGCTCTAGACTCAGCTAGGCAGAAGAAATGAAGGGATCTAATCGAAAACACATCTTTCCAGCGCCCAAGCAAGAAAGCATAGACTCTACTAACAACACCTTCCAGACAAAATAAATCCTAACTAAATAGCAGCTATGATTGTCAGTCTAATAAGAACTCCAAGAAACAAACAAACAAATAGAAAGTCAAAGGAATGAAACACGACCTAAAGTCTAAAACGTATAAAGTACAGCCTTCTGGATTTACACAAAAAATATTTACAACTGAAATTGTTTCATCCATAGACACCTCAAAACCTAGTGAAGTAGTTAGTTTTGATGTCTTATATTCTGAGTTCATTACACAGGCTGGTCAAGGTGTAGTGCAGAGCCTAGATGCATTGTTTAACGAAATCCACGTAACAAGTAGACTTCAAATCTTTTTAAGAAAATGAAGATATTTGGCATCCTGAAAATCTGGTAACAATCCCGAAGATTATAAACCTGTTGCTCTTCTTTCTGCTGTAAACTTTTGGAGAGAGTACTCTACAATAGCATAGCACCAACTATGTTGAAACACATTCCTTTTGAACAGGCTGGCCTTAGACGAGACCGTAGCTCCAGGATCAAGTCAACTTACATAGAGAAGGGCTTCGAAGATCAGAAGAAAAAAGTGGCCATGTTTATTGACTTGATATCAATGTATGATACAATGTGGCGGAAAGGAATTCTTCTAAAGTTCTTAAGAAAACTTACATATAAAATAATTGCACAACTACTCAACAACATGCTGTCCAACAGGAAATTCCAAACATACCTAAATGGTCAAGTAAGCAAGGGGTACAACTGAAATGACAGAATACGATAAGGATTCCTACTGGCCCCATTACTTTTCAGTTTTTATGTTGCGAAGCAAGAACATTTATCTATGCTGATGACATAGCCTTGGTGATGCAGTCTAATGCATTTACAACTTCAGAAACGATTCTCACTCAGTATGTGCGAACTCTAGATGCATTTATTAACGTATGGCGACTCAAAGTAAATGAAAACAAAACTGAATCTTCCACCTTCCATTTGAAAAACAGACATGCTGGCTATATACCACAAATTGCAATCAGGAATCAGTTGCTTCCATATAACCCACTCCCAGAATATCTTGCACTGACCATATTATCTACAACAATAGCTAACTGCGCACAGTGGACTGGGTGAGCGAGCGACACTGCCTAGCTGAGGCTTGCTTGTAGATCACTAATAGCTTTTCCCAATTCTGGTGGCCACCTAATCGGTCGCCGATCCTAGGTATTGTGTCCCTTAAATGCATCAGTGAGAGATGCTTACACCATAGCCGTCGCTGGCAAATGATGTTGATAAAAAATTATTACTACCATATATCACTTCAGTTCTTCGGCTTTCGCAGAGACTGTATCACACCATGAACTTCTCTGGCTTCTTTGGCGACACAGTATGTCCAAGAAAAGTGACTTGGTTGTTGTGCATGATGCATTTATTTTCATTTAAAGGCCCTCCACGGTCAAAGAGTCACCTGACAGCTTGACACAGATGCTGTTCAGGCATTGACTATCCGATAACACCAAAATGTCGTAAATATAAGCAAAATAAAATGCCACTCCCTTTTTCACTTCGTCGATAAAATGCTGCCAAGTCTGTGCTGTTTCCTTAAGGCTAAAAGGTATAAACACAAACTCAAATAATATGAATGGTATAATCACTACTATCTCTGGAACGTCTCTTGGAGCTATTGGTACCTGGTTGTACAGTTTCTAGCAGTCGAGAATGCTAAAAATTTTTGCACCAGAGCACATGTGGAGCCCTTTATCTTAGGTACAGGGTATTTGTGTGGGATGGTTCTCAAGTTTAATGCCTGATGGTGTCACACAGCCTCCATGATCCGCCCATCTTATGTATTATATGTAGGGGCGAACGCCATGACTTATCTGACCAGCGGATTTTTCAAATAACGCTTTTGTTTTTTTCTGCTCGGTGTGAAACTGGTTGTCCCAGCATGGTATGGATATAATGTGCCGTTCTATGTCTAAGTCCTTTGCGGTGGGCGTGTGTAGTTCACTCATCTGTTGTTCCTATTGCCTGGTCATCCGAAAGTTTCTGGTTTTCCTCTTCATTACAAAGCTTCCCAGATGTGGAGTTGCTCATCATCTGAAATTTCTTAAAGTTGTATGCCCTTCAATGCCTGATTTTGTACTGTTGTCTGTCAAATTTAACAAACGCTCACTCTGTCAGTCGACCGCCAACATGAAATGCACTAAAACACCAGTGCCCACTATATTTTCTGATATATCAGCTTTCACAAAAGACCATGTAAACTGGCTGAAGACACCTACATCAGTCTTGCTCACTTTATGCCCAAAAGTGTTAATCTCAAAGTTATTCACTGCTTTCAAACTTGGCTGTATGTCCTGTTCATTGTATGGTGCGCTGTTGACAGGAAGCGAGCTCATATCTGACCTGGTATCCACAAAAAAACCTGTACCCGAATGTCTATCTAATACATACAATCACTTCGAAGCAGAAAGATATGTATACAGGGTGGTCCATTGATAGTGACCGGGCCAAATATCTCACGAAATAAGCATCAAACGAAAAAACTACAAAGGATGAAACTCGTCTAGCTTGAAGGGGGCAACCAGATGGCGCTATGGTTGGCCCACTAGATGGCGCTGCCATAGGTCAAACGTTTTTTTAAAATAGGAATCCCCTTTTTATTACATATTCGTGTAGTATGTAAAGAAATAGGAATGTTTTAGTTGGACTACTTTTTTCGCTTTGTGATAGATGGCACTGTAATAGTCACTAACGTATAAGTACGTGGTATCACGTAACATTCCGCAAGTGCGGACGGTATTTGCTTCGTGATACATTACCCCTGTTAAAATGGACCGTTTACCAATTGCGGAAAAGGTCGATATCGTGTTTACGTATGGCTATTGTGATCAAAATGCCCAACGCGCGTGTGCTATGTATGCTGCTCGGTATCCTGGACGATATCATCCAAGTGTCCGGACCGCTCGCCGGATAGATAGTTACGTTATTTAAGTAAACAGGAAGTGTTCAGCCACATGTGAAACGTCAACCACGAACTGTAACAAATGATGATGCCCAAGTAGGTGTTTTAGCTGCTGTTGCAGCTAATCTGCACATCAGTAGCAGACAAATTCCACGAGAATCGGGAACCTCAGAAACGTTGGTGTTGAGAATGCTACATCAACATCGATTGCACCTGTACCATATTTCTATGCACCAGGAATTGCATGGCTACGACTTTGAACGTCGTGTGTACAGTTCTGCCACTGAGCACAAGAGAAATTACGGGACGATGACAGATTTTTTGCACACGTTCTATTTAGCGACGAAGCGTCATTCACCAACAGCGGTAACGTAAACCGGCATAATATCCACTATTGTGCAACGAAAAATCCACGATGGCTGCGACAAGTGGAACATCAGCGACCTTGGCGGGTTAATGTATGGTGCGGCATTATGGGAGGAAGGATAATTGGCCCCCATTTTATCGACGGCAATCTAAATGGTGCAATGTATGCTGATTTCCTACGTAATGTTCTACCGATGTTACTACAAGATGTTTCACTGCATGACAGAATGACGATGTACTTCCAACATGATGGATGTCCGGCACATAGCTCGCATGCGGTTGAAGCGGTATTGGATAGCGTATTTCATGACAGGTGGATTGGTCGCCGAAGCACCATAACATGGCCCGCACGTTCACCGGATCTGACGTCCCCGGGTTTTTTCTGTGGGGAAAGTTGAAGGATATTTGCTAGTGTGATCCACCGACAACGCCAGACAACATGCGTCAGCGCATTGTCAATACCTGTGCGAACGTTACAGAAGGCGAACTAGTCGCTGTTGAGAGGAATGTCAGTTCACGTACTGCCAAATGCATTAAGGTTGACAGACATAATTTTGAGCATTTATTCCATTAATGTGGTATTTACAGGTAACAACATGCGTTCTCAGAAATGATGAGTTCACAAAGGTACATGTATCACATTGGAACAACCGAAATAAAATGTTCAAACGTACCTACGTATTTTAATTTAAAAAACCTACCTGTTACTAACTGTTTGTCTAAAATTGTGAGCCATATATTTGTGACTATTACAGCACCATCTATCATAAAGCGAAAAAAGTGGACCAACTAAAACATTCATATTTCTTAATGTACTACACGAATATGTAATAAGCAGTTGATATCCGTTTGACCTATGGTAGCGCCATCTAGCGGGCTAACCATAGCGCCATCTGGTTCCCCCCTTCAAGCTAGACAAGTTTCGAACTTTGTAGTTTTTTCGTTTGACGCTTATTTCGTGAGATATTTGGCCCGGTAATGATCAATGGATCACCCTGTATAGTGATGGTTGCTGTTGCTGACATGAAAATTCTACACTGTTACCTTATGTACATTAGCTCTTTGAGCAGGAGCATGGTGATGTGCATCTTGCAACATCTCTCCCAAAATGCTTATGGTTCCAGCACACTTTGTGTACATCCACTTGGTAGCTTCACATTTCGCGTCTAGCCTGATTTCTCACCTCATTAATGTTAACTTGTTGTCCACTACTATATGATCAGTTGCATTCTCAGGTCCTCTGTTATAGCATTTAAATTGTTTATCTCATTTGAAATGCTTGTTATGTGATGTGGTGTGATTGTGGTGCAGTTTATAGTTGCGGCTGCGGTTTCATCTTACTGATCATGGTGGTTGTCGTATGTGGAATCTGTTGACATCTTTGCAGTTGGCTCATGTTTTTCGTAGATTCTGTCTACAGTAAGTAGTAGTTTGTCTCCTCATATACGGCTAGCACAGTGCTTATTTGTGCTGGAAGCCAATGTTGCCATACATGTAAGAGCAATCTGTCAGAGACTGTCGAACTATCTGCCAGGCTGCGTAAATGTCGCCAATATTCTGAGGGGTCCTATGTTCCCACTTCTCTTGGTACAATACATGCCTGCTTCTGATGATTGTCTTCGTGCACTGAGTAATAAGTACTTCTTTCAGACCACCATATGTTCCCTTTGTAGGAGAGTTCACCATAATGTCGAATATTTACTTTGCGGTCTGGTGGTCCAGGTTACTTCTCATGATCGTTGATTAATCTCTGTTGTTGAAATATATGTTCCATTACTGCAAACCATGTAAGAGGGTGGTCCAATAAGTACCCATCCTGACCGAGAGATGGAAGTCGTTGAAAAATATCTCTCGATTAGAAAGTATACGACCTATGAAGCACATGTTTCAAGTTTGAAGACGCCACATTGTTCAGTATTTGTTTGGCAGCCATCAGTAGTGAACTTGTGAGGATGGAGGAAATTGGTCATCATTATGTGATTCTATTTTTTTTTTCTTTTTTTTGAAAGGCCTCAGCGCGCCCAACATTAAAGCTGAGCTAAATTCTACTTTGGTAGAGTCTGTTCCTTCGCTGACAACAGCAAAATATTGGGTAGTTGAGTTTAAACGAGGCCGTAGGAGCTGCCAAGATGAGCATCGTAGTGGTTGACCAAATGAGGTGACGACTCCAGAAATGGCGAAGAAAATCCACAAAGCGGTACTGGATGATCATCGGCTGAAAGTGCGCGAGCTAGCTGACATAGCAGGCATTCCAAGAAATGTGGAACATCGCATATTATCTGAAAATTTGGAGATGAGAAAACTGTGTCCAAAGTTTGTGCCGCGTTTGCTCAAACTCGAGCAAAAACCGTGTTGTGAAGATGTTTCAGTTGAGTGTTTAGCGATTGTTTCGCAGAAACAAAGCTGATTTTTTGCGCCGTTTCATCACCATGGATGAAACATGGGTTCACCACTACACTCCCAACACAAAAGAACAATCAAAACAAGGGACACAAATTGGAGATCAGACTCCAAAGAAGGCAAAGACTGATTCATCTGCAGGAAAGGTCGTGGCGTCGGTTTTTTGGGATGCACGTGGGACAATTTTCATTGACTATCTTGAACAAGGAAAAACTATCAACAGCGAGTATTATGAGAACTTGTTGCAACATTTGGGCGAAGAAATCAAGCAAAAAAGGCCGCATTTGGCCAAGCATGAAGTGTTTCTTCAGGTCAGTGCATCAGCTCAAAAGTCCGTTATTGCAATCGCCAAAATTAATGAATTAAAGTTTGAATTGCTACCTCATGCACCCTATTCGCCAGATTTAACACCCTCGGATTATTTTCTGTTCCCAAACTTAAAAAATGGTTCGGTGGTCGAAGATTTTCAACAAATGAAGACTGATGTCGTAAGTTAATGGCTATTTTGAGGAGTTAAACAGTTCTCCTTATAAAAAGGGTATCGAACTTATTGTGCATCGCTGGGAAAAGTGTATAGAGCTGAAAGGAGATTATGTTGAAAAATAAATACATTTTTTCCAAAATTTTTGTGTTTTCTTTCTTGGTACTTAAGGGATCACCCTCATATGTGGCTCAGAAGGCATGAATGAAGGTGCTTGTAATTGCAACCATTGAGTGGATGAATTGCTGAAACCAGTGGGAAGATTCATTGATGTTTCTGACAGCAGTCATGCTATAACAATCATCACCATTTCTGATAATGTTGCCTTACTGGGCTGTGCTGGCATTGTTGATCCAACATCATTGATTTGGTTTGGCGTATGCTTGAAGTTCATATCTTCCAAATGGCGTAACTGCAAGGTTTCTATTTCATTCTGAAGCCTGCGAATTCCTTCCAGTATCAGAAACTATCATTTGCCTGCCATCATTGTTCATTGTTTCAGCTGGTTAGGTTTGCTATAGACTTATGCTGATTTGTTTTGATTTGATTTTATTTTATTTCGTGTTCCATAGGCCCAACTGTGTTGGGTTCACAATGACGTGGAACGAGTCAGTTTTTATACAAATACAGTGTGATAACCTTACAGCATATACAGACATTTGAGTACATAATTATATAAAAATGTATACAGTAAATTCTTTGAGCAGCAATAAAGAAAAAAGACGGTACATATTTTCTTAGAATCATTAAAGCACTATGGAAAAACAGGTATAGAGCACACACAGATACAGAGCTCAAGTTAAATAACATTCTTAGTGGCATTAAGTCAACTTGTATTATATAATATTAAGATTTTACAATTTATTTATATACAAATTCATCTAGACTATAAAAAGCTTTTTCTAGCAGAAAGATATTTAGGGATAAGGGAGAAAACACACACACAAGCGCACACACACACACACACACACACACACACACACACACACAAATTAATTGAAAAGGATTTTCAAAATATAATTGAAAAAATATAACATGATAAATGAAATTTCAACTGATAATTTCCATATATCACAACAGTCTGAAAAACACCCATATCGAAAATAAGTTATGCAATTATCAGAAGAACAAAGTCAGAAAAAGAGTGGCACTGAGAGATCCTTTCAACACAGCTGTATTGTCATGTACTACTGAACAGATATCACAAAGGTCTAGATTCGTTACAACTGTCACCATGAACATTGTTTATTTGTCTATAAATTCTGACAGACTGGACATTTTGTGCATTCAGAAAATGAGTCAAACTACACTCTTTGCCTTTTGTGAGATTTTTGGTGGGCGCCAGTATATCAAAAGATTACAGAAAAAATGAATGAAATGGGGGAAGGAGTTAAAAGGCATATATCTAAACGTGTTGGTGGTGGATGAGCACTGGATGTGGTACACAATCATTCTTTACTTTTGGGCTGACCCTCACAGAATAAAAATTAGTTCAATTTTGCAATATAAACTTAGATTCTCTTCTCTCCAGACTTCAGGATTTTCTAGCAGGCCAGCTTATTCTGTACTAATTATGTTCACTTGAACTGCTACCCATAAATTAATTATGTTATTAACTGAAACAGCATATTGTAATATAACAGCCTTAGAATTTATTACCAATTCTATGTCAGTCACCATCCATGGCTGGACAGGCAGCATCAAGATTACAATATAATTACTGTAGTGTCCTGTGGTCAGCAGGAAAGAACTAACAGTCAATCTGAACACACTTTATTACAATTAAAGAAAAAATGCCTTCTTGGCATACACTAAGTTTTAAGCACAGAACGAACAGAAAAAAAACACAACTCTGTGGTGGAAAAACAGATAAGGAAACAAGACAATGGAAGAAAATAATGACCAAAACTACTCTACAAAATACAATGTGCTACTACAAGACTACAGTGAGTGAATACAATGCTAGGGCTGGTGTAAGTACTGGCTGGAGCTGTTCCTAGCGGTTGGTGAACACTGCTGGTCTGGGCGTACTTATAAAGCCAGGTCATCGGAGTGCTACATCAATCTTATAAGTTCCGGTTAGTGGAACACTGTCACATGTTGTCTGGCGTTCCGTGTTTATTTGGAAAGTCTGCTATTGGTTCTGTCAGCTGGCGACGTTTTTCTCCATGCTCCTGAATGGGGGTCAGCAACCCATCTTGCATGTTGGTTCTGTGGGCCCTCTAATAATAAGGGGCTGCTAAAATAATTACCACAATGAAATGAATACAAAATTTCAGTTCAAATTATGATACTAAAATAATTACTATGAAACATATTAAGGTTAAGAATTATATTATCGTATAATATACTTTACAAAAATAACACAACTATACTGGAAAATAGTGTAATTAAACAGCAGAGTTGCTGTTGTAGTCATGGCATGAGTTGCAGCTCAGCTAGATACTGTTCAATCACTAGAGAAAAATTCTTCATTACTTTTAAGTTACACAAAACTTTAGTTCTAAATTGTGCTCTTGATAACGACAGAACATGTTTACATAGTATATTAAATAATTTTACAACCACCATAGGGAAGCTGTTTTGTGTCTTTGTTAATCAATATTTTGGCCTGTCTATACTGTCTTTATTGTGAGAGGTGTGTTGATGACCATTTCTCTCTCTGTAGGTTTTGTGATTTACCTTTGCATGAGCAAGTCAGATGAATATATATTAACTCATAATATATCTAAAAACGAAGATGATGTGACTTACCAAATGAAAGTGCTGGCAGGTCGACAGACACACAAACAAACACAAACATACACACAAAATTCAAGCTTTCACAACAAACTGTTGCCTCATCAGGAAAGAGGGAAGGAGAGGGAAAGACGAAAGGATGTGGGTTTTAAGGGAGAGGGTAAGGAGTCATTCCAATCCCGGGAGCGGAAAGACTTACCTTAGGGGGAAAAAAGGACGGTGTCTGCTTGTGTCTGTATATGTGTGGATGGATTTGTGTGTGTGTGCGAGTGTATACCCGTCCATATATTGTGTTCTGTTTTGATCTCATCAATTTTCAGTTTGTTCATGATAAACCAGGCCTTCACCTCACTGTATAGCCTGAAAACCAATTTTCATACAAAGTTGTATTATGTATGCTATGAAAGCAAAGAATGTGCATTGGAGTCTATGTCATTAACAAAAATCAGAAGCAACAGAGGCTCTATTATGCATCCCTGTGACAACACACTGTTCTTACTGTAACTTCAATCTGCTCCTTGCACTGATACAATCTGTCATCTGTTATTCAGGTAAGATATGAGAACTTGTTGAACAACTCCCTCCAACACCAAATATTTTAGTTTGCTGAAAAAGACCTTATCAGTGATAGTCGAATGCCTTTCTAAGGCCACAAACTACCAGTATGATAGACTCTGCCTTAAAAACTTTGTCTTATATTTGTAAGTAAGTCAAGCACTGCTGTTGTCATTGACTTGCCTTTTCAAATGTGATGATATGTATCATTTGTTTAGAATACCTATCAATTTAATCATTTATTAAAGAAAGCAGGCATGGCTAGAGGACAAATGTAAGGATGTAGAGGTTTATCTCACTAGGGGTAAGATAGATACTGCCTACAGGAAAATTTAAGAGACCTTTGGAGAAAAGAGAACCACTTGTATGAATATCAAGAGCTCAGGTGGAAACCCAGTTCTTAGCAAGGAAGGGAAAGCAGAAAGGTCGAAGGAGTTTATAGAGGGTCTATACAAGGGTGAGGTACTTGAAGACAATATTATGGAAATGGAAGAGGATGTAGATGAAGATGAAATGGGAGATATGATACTGTGTGAAGAGTTTGACAGAGCACTGAAGGACCTAAGTCGAAACAAGGCCCCGGGGGTAGACAACATTCCATTGGAACTACTGATGGCCTTGGGAGAGCCAGTCCTGACAAAACTCTACCATCTGATGAGCAAGATGTATGAGACAGGCGAAATACCCTCAGACTTCAAGAAGAATATAATAATTCCAATCCCAAAGAAAGCAGATGTTGACAGATGTGAAAATTACCGAACTATCAGTTTAATAAGTCACAGCTGCAAAATACTAACGTGAACTCTTTACAGATAAATGGAAAAACTGGTAGAAGCTGACCTTGGGGAAGATCAGTTTGGATTCCGTGGAAATCTTGGATCACGTAAAGCAATACTGACCCTACGACTTATCCTAGAAGATAGATTAAGGAAAGGCAAACCTACGTCTCTAGCATTTGTAGACTTAGAAAAAGCTTTTGAAAATGTTGACTGGAATACACTCTTTCAAATTCTGAAGGTGGCAGGGATAAAATACAGGGAGCGAAAGGCTATTTACAATTTGTACGGAAACCAGACGGCAGTTGTAAGAGTCGAGGGACATGAAAGGGAAGCAGTGGTTAGCAAGGGAGTGGGGCAGGGTTGCAGCCTCTCCCATAAGTTATTCAATCTGTATATTGAGCAAGCAGTGAAGGAAACAAAAGAAAAATTTGGAGTAGGTATTAAAATCCATGGAGAAGAAATAAAAACTTTGAGGTTTGCCAATGACATTGTAATTCAGTCAGAGACAGCAAAGGACTTGGAAGAGCAGTTGAACGGAATGAACAGCATCTTGAAAGGAGGATATAAGATGAACATCAACAAAAGCAAAACGAGGATAATGGAATGTAGTTGAATTAAGTCAGGTGATGCTGAGGGAATTAGATTAGGAAATGAGACACTTAAAGTAGTAAAGGAGTTTTGCTATTTGGGGAGCAAAATAACTGATGATGGTCGAAGTAGAGAGGATATAAAATGTAGACTGGCAATGGCAAGGAAAGTGTTACTGAAGAAGAGAAATTTGTTAACATCGAGTATAGATTTAAGTCTCAGGAAGTTGTTTCTGAAAGTATTTGTGTGGAGTGTAGCCGTGTATGGAAGTGAAACATGGGACAATAAATAGTTTGGACAAGAAGAGAATAGAAACTTTTGAAATGTAGTGCTACAGAAGAATGCTGAAGATTAGATGGGTAGATCACATAACTAATGAGGAGGTATTGAATAGAATTGGGGAGAAGAGGAGTTTGTGGCACAGCTTGACTAGAAGAAGGGATCGGTTGGTAGGGCATGTTCTGAGGCATCAAGGGATCAGCAATTTAGTATTGGAGGGCAGTGTGGAGGGTAAAAATCGTAGAGGAAGACCAAGAGATGAATACACTAAGCAAATTCAGAAGGATGTAGGTTGCAGTAGGTACTGGAAGATAAGGAAGCTTGCACAGGATAGAGTAGCTTAGAGAGCTGCATCAAACTAGTCTCAGGACTGAAGACCACAACAGTAACAGTAAAGAACCCAATACACCCATATTTTTTTACCTGTAACTTGTCATTTCTGAGTTTTGGCAATTTTTTGCAGGCATTTAACACTTTTGATTAATAATTTAATATTTTGTTTAGTCTTGACTTGAAATGTCAGTTCATAAGTAATTTACAATTAAGAATGTTTTATGACATGTGATCACTCTTTTTGGCATACAAAAAATGTTTGTTTCAATGAAAAAGAGTTTGAATTTTTGTATGTGACTGATGACTGTTATAAACATGGAGGTAGTTAATAAACATTAACATGTGCAAAAATTGATTACACAATGATTTGTTTGTAAAAAACCAAATATAATAGAGGGAAACATTCCACGTGGGAAAAATATATCTAAAAACACAGATGATGTGACTTACCGAACGAAAGTGCTGGCAGGTCGATAGACACACAAAGAAACACAAACATACACATAAAATTCAAGCTTTCACAACAAACTGTTGCCTCATCAGGAAAGAGGGAAAGATAGGGAAAGACAACACAAACAAACACAAACATTCACATGAAATTCAAGCTTTCGCAGCAAACCGTTGCCTCGGGACCTTTGCCTTTCGCGGGCAAGTGCTCTACCAAATGAGCTACCGAAGCACGACTCACGCCCGGTACTCACAGCTCTACTTCTGCCAGTACCTCGTCTCCTTGGTAGAGCACTTGCCCGCGAAAGGCAAAGGTCCCGACTTCGAGTCTCGGTCGGGCACGCAGTTTTAATCTGCCAGGAAGTTTCATATCAGCGCACACTCCGCTGCAGAGTGAAAATCTCATTCTACAAGCAGACATATTTAAAGACCTTAAACCTTTAAATATGTCTGCTTGTGTCTGTATATGTGTGGATGGATATGTGTGTGTGTGTGCGAGTGTATACCCGTCCTTTTTTCCCCCTAAGGTAAGTCTTTCCGCTCCCGAGATTGGAATAACTCCTTACCCCTCTCCCTTAAAACCCACATCCTTTCGTCTTTCCCTCTCCTTCCCTCTTTCCTGATGAGGCAACAGTTTGTTGTAAAAGCTTGAATTTTGTGTGTATGTTTGTGTTTGTTTGTGTGTCTATCGACGTGCCAGCGCTTTCGTTTGGTAAGTAACATCATCTTTGTATATATATATATATATATATATATATATATAGAGAGAGAGAGAGAGAGAGAGAGAGAGAGAGAGAGAGAGAGAGAGAGTTTTATCTACTTCCTTTGTAATAAATGTCAAGATTTATGAGACGCAAAAAGTGTTCTTATTTGTGTCCAAATTGATGCACAAAGGTCCTACAACTGAAAATCTCCTAAAACAGATACGTATTCCACAGTAACCTCTATTAAGATGTACACCGCAAATTTTTATTAATGTACTAAAACAGCAATGAGTTTGCTACAAGGTGCTCTGGCTTAATATTAATTCTTTGATTAGGGCAGAGCAGCAAATGGCACAGTATGATATGGAACAGATCATTCAAGTTACTAGACAATTCATTTTTAAATATTATTGTTAGTTGTAAAATATCATGAGTGATATGGCTTTTTCATTATTGTATAAGGTTTAGCACATAAAATTGTTAAGAATAAGCCATTTTCTTTAAAAACATTTTTTATTTATTGGCCTGTTTTGTAGTTGTGCATTTTATTTCTTTCTGTGGCCAAGTTATAGCCATGGGAGGAAAGCACAAATAATGTTTCCTTCTAGTACTCTATTTATAACTATCTCTGTTAACCACAAACTCTAATGAATTGTTGACAACAGATTTAATCTGTGAATAATTACTCTATGTGGGTATAGTTAATATTTCCAAGTGTTGTAACAATGCCTGCAAGATGAGTGTGTGTAAACATCACACATAATGACAGTTACTTGCTTTTGTGCAATGAGTACTTTCTGCTTAAGTGAGGAGTTACACAGAATATTATCTTGTAGGACAACAATGAAAATATCAATAAATATGTTAACT
Source organism: Schistocerca americana (assembly GCF_021461395.2). Classification (NCBI taxonomy): domain Eukaryota; kingdom Metazoa; phylum Arthropoda; class Insecta; order Orthoptera; family Acrididae; genus Schistocerca; species Schistocerca americana. The sequence goes on along the minus strand of NC_060124.1, from coordinate 435,453,292 downwards.
TACTGGTTTCTCTGTCCTCAGAGTTGGCATTTATTGTTATGACAAAAGCGGCTTAGTCTAAATATTTTAGCTTGTCCTACTATAAGGTTTTTATAGTTTAGGTTTTCAACAATATGTACACCCAAGAATTTACATCTTTCTACCTGATTTGACAATGGTGCTTTTATCAACTTCGAAAAGAACTAACTCTATCTCTTAGTCCAGATAAAATAGTAGATTGTTATGTAGGGCTCCACTACAGATGGGATGTGGTATATACACAAGCGTCATCCACAAAGTAAGATCTGTTTCTGTTTCTTTCTGCGGCAGAACTATGATCGCAGTTCCAAGCATGTGCGGCAGCTACTCTGACTCAAGGAGAAGACATGTATGCCATTTTCAGACCACTGCTGCTGACATGTGCTTTGCAGTGCTTCTTTCTAATGTCAGCCATAATTGAAATGAAATCAGACCTTTGATTCACTTTCTAAATGCAAAGAAAGTTAAACCAAAGGAAATTCGTCAGCAAATCTGCAAGGTTTACAGACAAGATGCTATGAGTGATTCAATGGTTAGAAGATGGATCAGGCTGTGTATATATAGGTACATAAGGAAAAGCCCCAACAATCTATGACAAAAATTTAAAATCAACGGTAATAATCATTAGCGCGGCCACCGTAAGCATCGATAAAGCTATATTCTGCTATGCCGGAAGGTGAATAACAAATGATAAAAACTCCATTCAATTTTTCTGTCAGTCATTAGAGAGACTCTGTCTTTAGTTCTCGTGGTGAGAAGACGTATTTCTTGTGAATCAATGTGTTGTCTGAATAATAATCCTATGAAAATATTAAATCTGAAAGTTCGTTTTTGTGCAAAACCATGAAAGTTTTCTTTTCTTCTGCACATTATCCCAATGTTTTGTCAAACAACCCACCTGCATCAGAAGAGGAAGTCCAATTAAGAACTAATATTATACACACGACCAAGAATGATAAATACTTATCGGGGAAGAAGACAAATATAACAAATACTAAGTTCATGACACCACTGGCTCAAAAGTGAAACACAATTTATTCATTGTAAAATTCATAAAAATCAAATATGGCAATATTATAGATTAATTTGTTTAATTATATATATTTCAAAATATATAAATTTGCACAACTGTTCAATGAAGGACGTGATCAATTGCACAATGAAGAACGAAGTGAGCTTGTCTGTGGTTACTGATGAAGTGGTTCACACAATTGAAGAGGAGATTAAGCGCAACCGTAAGTTTACACTTAGTGCCCTTGCTATGGAAGTTTCGCAAATCTCACGACCTCTAATTCATGAAATTGTTACTGAAAAACTGAAATTTCGAAAACTTTGCTCACATTGGGAACCCAAAATTCTTACTGAACAACACAAAAAACAATGGATAGACAGTGCACTTCAGTTTTTGACAGTCTACAATGAAGAAGGTGATGGTTTCCATTCTTGGATAGTCATGGGGGTTGAAACTTGGGTATCGTATGACACCCCTGAAACAAAGTGGCAATCAATGGAATGGAGGCACACTCCATCAACAACGAAGGTTAAACCTAAGCAAATCGTGACACCTCGAAAAGTCATGCGCACTGTTTTTTGGGACAGAAAAGACATTTTGCTATTTGATTTTTTACCATGAGGCCAAACAATGAATGTACATGGTTACTGTGAGACCATTAAGAAATTGCACCACGCAATGCAGAACATGCACTGAGGATTACTGTCGAAAGGTGTTGTTTTTTTCATGATAATGCCCGACCTCACACAGGGAATGTGACCAAACAACTCTTATGGGAATTTCACTGGGATGCATTTGATCATCCTCCATACAACCCAGACCTCACTCCTAGTGACTTTCATCTCTTCTTGTCCTTGGTGAGTCCGCAGCTCGTGGTCGTGCGGTAGCGTTCTCGCTTCCCGCGCCCAGGTTCGATTCCTGGCGGGGTCAGAGATTTTCTCTGCCTCGTGATGACTGGGTGTTGTGTGCTGCCCTTAGGTTAGTTAGGTCTAAGTAGTTCTGAGTTCTAGGGGACTGATGACCATAGATGTTAAGTCCCATAGTGCTCGGAGCCATTTGAACCATTTTTTTTCCTTGGTAATCAACTTTTCAACAATGATGATGAGCTGAAAGAACAAGTTACCGCATGGTTGAATACACAGGTGGCAACCTTCTATCAAGAAGGATTACAAAAACTTGTGCCACACTATGACAAGTGCCTACAGCATTTTGGAAGCTATGTTGAAAAGTAGTTTAACAGTTATAGATTTTTGTACAATAAATATTTTTTCTGTATCACTTTTGTTTTATATAACCAAACAGAACTTACTTTGTGGACATATCTTGTAATAACAACTCATGTCTAGATAAGAGCACACTTTATTGTCACCAGGCAAACACAATAGAGCACTGCTCAAAGCCATTAAGTGAACCATCTGTCAGAGATCACTCATGTGTGTTCACTATTGCTCACCAACAATATTGTCTATTGTCGCAGAGTTCCCACAGAGCCCCCAAACCCTGCAGTGCATAGCACTGTGATGGAAGATTGTAACAAAATGAGTGGCTTGGCCAATCTTTGAGTGCTAAAGGAGGTGAATGTCAACATGGACTAGCAACTGAGTGTGTCAAATTAAAAAGTATTGTATATCTACTGAAATTGCCAACACTGCTTACTACTGAGGTACAGCAAATATAAGGACATTTCTGGGATTAATGGAAGCTCTAAACACAAATTATTAACACATTTATATGTCATCTTGTTTGTTGTTGTGGTCTTCAGTCCTGAGACTGGTTTGATGCAGCTCTCCATGCTACTCTATCCTGTGCAAGCTTCTTCATCTCCCAGTACCTACTGCAACCTACATCCTTCTGAATCTGCTTAGTGTATTGATCTCTTGGTCTCCCTCTACGATTTTTACCCTCCACGCTGCCCTCCAATGCTAAATTTGTGATCCCTTGATGCCTCAAAACATGACCTACCAACCGATCCCTTCTTCTAGTCAAGTTGTGCCACAAACTTCTCTTCTCCCCAATCCTATTCAATACCTCCTCATTAGTTACATGATCTACCCACCTTATCTTCAGCATTCTTCTGTAGCACCACATTTCGAAAGCTTCTATTCTCTTCTTGTCCAAACTGGTTATCGTCCATGTTTCACTTCCATACATGGCTACACTCCATACAAATACTTTCAGAAACGACTTCCTGACGCTTAAATCTATACTCGATGTTAACAAATTTCTCTTCTTCAGTAACACTTTCCTTGCCATTGCCAGTCTACATTTTATATCCTCTCTACTTCGACCATCATCAGTTATTTTACTCCCTAAATAGCAAAACTCCTTTACTACTTTAAGTGTCTCATTTCCTAATCTAATCCCCTCAGCATCACCCGATTTAATTTGACTACATTCCATTATCCTCATTTTGCTTTTGTTGATGTTCATCTTATATCCTCCTTTCAAGACACTGTCCATTCCGTTCAACTGCTCTTCCAAGTCCTTTGCTGTCTCTGACAGAATTACAATGTCATCGGCAAACCTCAAAGTTTTTACTTCTTCTCCGTGAATTTTAATACCTACTCCAAATTTTTCTTTTGTTTCCTTTACTGCTTGCTCAATATACAGATTGAATAACATCAGGGAGAGGCTACAACCCTGTCTCACTCCTTTCCCAACCACTGCTTCCCTTTCATGCCCCTCGACTCTTATAACTGCCATCTGGTTTCTGTACAAATTGTAAATAGCCTTTCGCTCCCTGTATCTTGTTTAAAGATGATTAAAGTTTAAATGTTTATTTATTTATGATGCATAATAAACATTAGCAGACATCTTAACACATACAATACACCACCAAATAGCTCATGACCTCAATTATTTGTTGAGCTAGCTTGTTGTGTGATATGCATGAAAACAAATTGTTAAATTATTTATATCTTTGATTAAACTGTGATAAAACAGAAATTGGCACAAAAACACTTATTTAACATCAACATGTTAACTTGCAGTAGCGTTTAAGATATAATAATTTATAAACTTGATTGCAGTAGTCGGTCATGCAACCCAGCTCTGGAAGAAGCAAGCAGGGGAGCCTCATGGTCTTTTGTCACTATCGTTGGGGGATCGAAGATGGGCTTCTGATATGTGTCATTGGAACAGCAGAGGTCTTTTTATGTGAGTGTCAGAGGAACTTCGAAAACCTTGCGAAGTGGTGAAATTTTTACATGTGCTACAAACACTGGCATTCTTTGGTGTTCAGAAATTTCATTTGATGCTCTGCTTACTTTGCTCTGCACTGTACATTGTTTCATTTATCTGCTACAGATTTACTTAGAAATACATGGCCACCTTTACTTGTTTCATTTGATTCTTTACTTGGAAGTTAAGTTATATGTTGAATTGTTACCTCATTATCCTTCAGGATACTACACCTCATTTAATTTGCAACAATTCTGATTTAATGTATTCGAAAACATTTGCCTAATTCTATAAAACTCCTCTGGTTAATATGCAAAGCCAGTTCAATGCTGAATTATCTGGGCCAAAAGGCAGCACTACGTAACCAACCATTAGATGTAATCAAGCCAAAATTATTGTAGGTTGTGTGCTTGCCCAATCACTACAGATTGCTACTGATAGGACCACAGTGAACATGCAGTCTGTTCACTTGTACCCAGTAGGCTTGGACAACATGTAGAGTGTGAAAGGCAATGAGGCAACATAGAGGTGTAGAGGTCATCTGTGTACCATGTGGATATCTGGGTACCATGTGGATATCTGGGTGCCATGTGGATATGACAGGCATGTTGAGATCTCCAGCGAGGTTGGTGAGGGGAAGCAGTGTACGTCACACAGTGCATAGGTGATGGTCATGAAGACACATCAGCATGCGAAGATGAAAAAGAAGCTACCAAAATGAGACTGTAATGGTGTCAGAGATCAGAGGAGTGGTAGAGAGGTCACTGGGCCAGATGGTGCCAGTGAAGGTGTGTGATCCAAAGAGGGCAGGTGGGGTACCACGATGGTGAGAAGACAATCGGCAGAGAATTGGAATATAAGACCGGAAATATCAACATCTTGCAGTGTCTTAAAGGTTCTCTATAAGTGAGGAGTGAGGGGTGAGCCATCCACGGTCTGCCAGTCTAAATGCTACCCCTCAATGAGGTCATTGTCAGTCAACTTGATGTCAAGGCCTTTAGGAAGAAAATCATGAACATCAAGGTGCAACTTGATAGCCAGGGCTATGTCACAAGGTGGGGCTGAGTCGATCGACTGAGTAGAGGAGGCAAGCTGGCAGGAATCATCACCTGGTAAGGCTTCGTGCAGAGGCCAGGTCTGCTTCATACAGCTGACAGACACTGTCGTAGGTGAAACTGCTTTTTATTAAGATTTTACACTAACTGAGCAGGTTGGCTAGGATACAAGGTTCCTTCAATGGAAATCTGCTGAACATTTACTCAATATCTGAGACCTATTAACACAAACTTAATTACAGAAAAAGTTTTCATTCCTTGGTACTCAAAAGATATACATTGATAAAACTTCAACTCAGTTAATCAGGAAATATATTATTCTTTAGAAAACCCCACAAGACCAAGCTGCAACAGAAATAACATTAATGTAAAACAGAATACTACAATCAAGTAGGAATTATCAACTTACAGTTATGTTTTAAAAGAGAACAATTTTGTTCAACTCCTTACACATCAAACGGTATAAGACATTACAACACTAAAACAAATCTCATCGGGTCCCTGCTCATAATGTGAAGTTACTAAAGAAAATTCTATTGTATTAATCAGAAATTTTTATCATTAACAAATACCAATAGATGACCTTATAAGGTCAGCTATAACTATCTTTTTAGTAGCACATTACAGGAGATAACAGAACCACATAGCTTCCAATCTAAGAACAATACGCTGTCCTTAACATATGACTAATGGTCATTGACAATTGGTTACAATAACGCTAAGTAAGAACAAAGAAGTAAAATACCCATGAAAACTTAAGCTCACAAAATTCATATACCACCATACAAGGACATCCAGGTCAATTAAACATAACAGTACCAGAGCCAGAATATGCAACATCCCATTGGTTGGTCAAGAACAGGCAGAACCGTTGCAGGCTGCTTGCGATTATAAAACCATCTTGTGACAGCTCATAAAAATAGTGCATAACACTATTATCAGGCTTCCCAACAACCAGAGAGGTGGAAATTAGTTAACTCAAATAACATACACTTCAATTTGTGCACCTAACTTGCAGCTGCAAAGTGTACAATTGAAAAAACACAGCAGTCCAAAATGGTTCTTTCATGAATGTTATACTTGGTGGTGAAGTATGTCAATGCTCCCAAAATGGTTACTTTCACAATTTCAACCTCTGGCGAAGAAATACACAAGCAGCCACTTGAACAGAGTGTGAGATGAGATTAACACAAGCAGTTAAAGCCTTGAAATGTCCACAATGATTTAATTCAAAATCCAGCAAGTGCAGTTAAGGCAATGTATAACATGTTTAATGAGCCACTCTAATCTTACTCTCCCTCACATCACCTGTTGATTGCCACTCATTTGGAAATAAAATGTTTGCAAATAAGTGTCAAGGGAGTAAGACTGACAAATAACTTTTTTACCTGTCTTCTTTTCTCATAGTTGGTTCCAGTTCTTCATGTTGATTCTTGAGGCTGGTATTTTTGACTCTATAGATTTTTATGTTTCCACTTGATGTAATAACTACTGAAGAATTGCCTGCTTTTATCTTGATTTTTATTTTTTCACATTTTTATATCTCACACTGTCTGCACAATTTCCATTTCATTATCAAACATTACTTTGTTATTGCCAAACATAAAAACATGTAATCACATCAGACTCATGCCCACTACTACTTCATTCTGCAGTACTAACAAAATTCCAAAGAGTTTACAAATTTTGTTGACAAATGAATCTTCACCAATTTATACCATTATTTTACAAATGAATCCAGAAGTAAACATAATAAATATTGCGCAATAAATAATAGGAATTTTAAATGTGCTGAATATTTTGTAATTTCGAATGTTTCTAAAAGCAGAGTAATTTTAATTGTACATATGGAGCTAATACATACTGATTGTGAAATAGAAAATAAATTAGTTTCTTTTCATACATTTTAGCCTGGAATATAATACATTGTATACAAAATCATATGAAATTCTTTTAGAAAAAACAGCTGAGGTAGTATTAACCTGTTTAAAAGGTAGAAAATATTTATGGTATCGATATCTTCTGTTGAATAAAGGTAATGTTAGAGGATGGTGTCCCTTTACACCACAATCTGAACACAGTGTCCTAAAGTTCAATGTTCCAGCCCAGTACAGAAACAGCCATCGAACTTTACTACCAAATCCCTTGCAAACACAGGACGTTCACACACTGCATTTATGAAACAAGGCATCTAATCCAGCCTGTGATGCCTACTGACTCCCGTCATCCTCAACAGTCTCTCATGACTGCCACACACAGAGCTACTGCTGGCACCAGAATCTTCTGCATCGCTTTGCAGCCTGCACACCGACTTCCCACTCTGTCCAACTTCCGCCTTTTGTCACTCGCTGCTTGAGAGCCTTTTCCTCACCACACAATGTGGTCCCTTCAGCAACCCACCAGTAGTGTCATTGGAACTGATTGTGCCTACAGCAAAATTGATCAGGACACATCAACACATTTCCCATGTAACAATATGTTGAAGGTATGGTTGTCCATACAGGGTATGGAGGTTGCAAGGCTGGTCAGATTGTGCAATCACACGACGTCACAAACTCACAATCTTCTAAGCATTTTGGAAGAATACCTTAAGAGCAGAGTGAGGCAGAGGCGAGGGACTGGGAGTGGGTGGGTGGGTAGGGGGGGGGGGGGTACACGGAGATAGGCAATGTAGCAATTTACCCACAAACCAGACTGAGTGGGTCAGGGATGTAGTCGACAGTTGTTAGAACACAAAGTCATCAGGCAGGGAGAGCACTTTGCAGTACAAAATTTCAGCGAGCGAAACTCCAAGGTCGCATTTGTAGGCATGCACACTCCCAGGAGTAACCACAGTAGTTCCTCTGTCCAAAGTCTGCTGTGGCACATGAGAGCTGCCTTTAAGGTATGATGCCATCATTTGATGAGCCCATTGTTCTGTGATGATATACTCTCATTCTAAATCAATAGGTTTCAACCACATTGTACTACTCAAGGAAAAAGGCTGATTCAAACTGAAAACCTTGGTCAGTAGTTGCAGGTGTGGGACAACTGAAGCGTGAGATCCATGTGTCAATAAAGGCTTTGGAGGTGGATTTGGTCATAATGTCCTTCAGTGGTACAGCTTCTACCCATTAAGTGACATGGTTGACAAGGGATACCTTGTGCTCCTAAAGGAATGCACACACGAGTCCAGAGCTTATAATCTTCTCCACAATAGGCCATTCAAAATGGTTCATCACCAAGCATGTAGTTGGACATATGACGGGTGTGCCAAGTTATGTAACTGGTGAAATGGTTAAGAAACAAGAGGGTGTGTCCGATTTTGGGTGATGTCACAGAGATTCTGGTGAATCATGTCCAGAATAGCCCAAAGTTCGATCCACAGGTTCGCAGAGGAGTAGGGAAGAAGAGCTTTTAACTGTTCTTCTGTGCAATGGTCACAGTAAAAGTGGGATGACATGGTGTTGATGTGTGAGAGGTAATTTGCCATTATGTTTCCCTATGTTTTCATATTACAGACATTGGTTGTCAACTGTACAACATAGTGTAAGGCCAAAGTTGTTGGTGTCAGGTGTCCTCAGATGGGTTTCAGATACAGTGCGTAGGTGGATGGTGGTCTGTGTACATAATAATATGCCACCTCTTAACATCTTGCTGGATATAGCATACTGCTTTGCAAACCGCTATTAGCTCATGCATTGTGAAGGTTGTTGAATGCCTCCCTCCACCCCTTGCTGCAGAGCAGTGCCGATTGTTGAGTCACTTGCACCCTCCTTTATGATGAACTGAGTGTCAGGGAGGGGCTGCAATAATGTAATGGCTCAAACAATGTAGCATTCTTGCCATTGAGGGCTTGGATGAGTGGTGCCTGAGGAGAAACTGCCTGTAGAGGATGGCAGCAGTAAAAATTTACCATACCTAAAAACCATAGTCGTTTATGGTAGAATGCTGCAATTGTGCCAGTTGTTGGAGTTGGCATTTTTCTTCATGGATCACAACTCCATTGTCAGAAAGCACAACAAAATCTTGTCTGAGATGCAAGTTATGGGAGTCTTCCCAAGGAAATAAGGATATTCTCAAGGAAAGCATAACAGAATATGAACTTGAACAGTACGCCATCAATAAAGCGCTGCCAGGTTTGAGTGGTGTTTTTAAGCCTGTATGGCATAAACATACATTCAAACAAATCTAAAGGCATGACAATAACTTTTGTGGACGTTATCTGGACTAATAGGGATTTTCAGGTATGTTATTTGCAGTCAATGACATTAAACACAGAGGTGTTCACACATATGAGTGAGATCCTAGATGTTTGAGACTGGGTAGCACTCCAGTATAGCATAAGCATTGAGAACTCTGTAATCACCATACAACCTGACAGATGCATCACTTTTGGGAACTAATATGCCGCACAAAGCTCAGAAACTGGCGGAGGGCCACATTATACCAGCCTGTAGGACTTCATCTATCATTGCCGTAGTGAACATTTGGAGATATGGCAGTAGTCTATGTGGTCTTTGGTACACTGGGAAGCCAGGCATAGCGTTGATCCTATTCTCTTTTTATTGAAGCACTGCACAAAGTGGTATTGTGGGGACAGCATGAAGACACGACAACGGACGGATGTGCAAAAAGCGCTGTACTGACCTTTGTTTCAGCTGGTGGTTTTAATCTACCCTCCTCCTTCCTTCTTCCATCTATTGTCCATATTAAGGGGCTCCGGAACGCCCTATACTTGCAATGTTAAAATAACGCTTATAAATTACATCTTTCCTCACAAAGTATTTGAGGTAGGAAGTTGAACTTTTTACAGATTATTTATTGGAATACGGGCTACAACTTAACACAGGGATTTTACAAAATTTTAGTTCAGTTATTAAAGATGATTTTTTTTCAATTGTAATGAAAATTCACAAAATTTTTTTGCAATTTTTTATTTATATATATATTTATATATTATTCATATATTCAAAAATATACAGTTTTTTGGAAAAAGGCTGTGTTAAATTATCCAGAAGGTACTGTGTAACATTTACTCAAATTTTGAAACAAATATGTTTGGAAGATCCTTAGAAAACATGTAATTAGTACGAGAAAATAAAAGTTTTGGGAATCGAGCGACAAAGATTGGATTAACTTTTTAGTGCATTCCAGGTCCATAGGATGGATTATCTTCATCCTCTGCAAACTCCTCCTCCAGCTTCCTCTTGTTCCTCCTCCTGCTTGCCCGCATCCCGTGGTCGTGCGGTAGCGTTCTCGCTTCCCACGCCCGGGTTCCCGGGTTCAATTCCCGGCGGGGTCAGGGATTTTCTCTGCCTCGTGATGGCTGGGTGTTGTGTGATGTCCTTAGGTTAGTTAGGTTTAAGTAGTTCTAAGTTCTAGGGGACTGATGACCGTAGATGTTAAGTCCCATAGTGCTCAGAGCCATTTGAACCATTTGAACCTACTCCTGTTTACTCTTGCTTGTATTTCTAGACTCTTTACAGCCCTGTCTGCAGCCCGAAGGCGTTCCTTGTCTAAAGCAAGCATCGCTCGTACCATGTTAGAACCTATCTTCATTCCCATATTTCTAAATACCTTGCACCTTACAATGTTACCATCATTGAAAGTCGCAACAGCATCATACACACCAAAGTGAAGTGTTTCTATTCCAACAAATACAGTCTTGGGGATTCTCGACCATATAACACTATTTACACTTTCATTGGGGTTTTGAGTTTTTCCGTGAATACACTTTTTCAACAGTTCAGGTGCTGCTAAGTCTCTGAAAATAGGTTTTATCACCTCCTTTATTGCATGAGGCAGACTATGCTTATGACTGTACACTTCACCATTTAGCAATCCTTTGTTATATTTACACCAACTGTCTTCTTCTTTGGGACACAAGCTATGTTGGGGATTTTCATCGGTTGAAGAAGTACGAAAAAAAGGAGCCCAAACAGCCTTCTTCATTTCGTCGACACTTTGTGTATTTTGCCTAATAGCCATTCCATAATAGTTCTGTATTTTGTCAATTACACTGTCAGTTAACCTTCCCTTCCCATTCAACCCTTTACCATCACTGAGTTTTTGTTTTTTGTACGAAGCTTTCAGTCGCCGAAGTCTTGTTCCCATTCGCTTCTGTACGTGTCCAATACACTCAAATTTCTGCACTACAACATCATCACCATAGGGCTTCAGTCCTTGAACATGTTTGAAACATTTAGAATCACCGTCACCAAGGTAATTAACATATCGCACTTTATCACACGCCTCAGAACGCTGGAATGTACTGGCAACACCAGCCACTTCCATTCCTCCACTACTGCCACTATAGTTAGCTTTGCAATTATTTTCATGTGTACCTTTATATTTTTGTGGACATCTACAATACTTTGATATTACTGCTACATCTAAAACTTTTCCTGTATACATACTGGTGGCAGATACTACACCATGAAGAGATGTGTGTCCCCGTTTATGCCAGGTACCATCGAACGCTGCAGTCAAATCTCTGTTAGCATTATTTTCCATTACTGCCTCTTCCACAGCGTTCTTCATAGATTCTATACAGACATCTTCTACTTTAGACCCTATTAAATTATTATTATAGGTCGTAAACTTGGTTGGGGGATTTGGAAGATTCATGATGCCACAGAAAGTTGCACCTGCTGTAGCACCCTTACCAACTGAACGCAAGGAATAAACAAATCTAATGTTGTGTTCGTAGATTTTGCTACCATTTTCTTCAGTTGCAGTTACTGCAACACTGTTCCAAAAGGTGGTCATGTATGAACACTTATCACATTTCAGTTGTATTTCACTAGCAAGTCCTATGTGCTTTATTATGGAGAGTTCCAGACCAACTTCACTACAATGAATACATCTTACACAGTTTGAAAAAATTCCTTTGAGAACCGACATATCAAATATTTCATTCACATCCGATTCGCCCATAAAACATTCATAGTTTTCACTCATTGAACCAAGCTTCTTCTGTGAAGTATTTTCTTTCCCACTTTGACTGCTATGGGCAGGTGTACTTGAGAGGTTAGGTTCACTCACTTGGTTATCGTCTTTATTGTTTACAGTAATAACACATACTTTTGGCTTTCCAACATTTCTCCTTTTCTTAAAAGCCTTCAGAGGATTTCTAATAACTTTACTTTTACTCATTATTATACTTCAACAAAACAGAGACTAAAGAAACAGAATTAATTACGAATATTTTCGAGATAATGACAGAGTAAATAAACATGAAACAATCGACAATCACACCAGCGATATATATTGAACCATCACAGGTTAGCCACAACACATACTTTATCTCACATCACTAAAATGTACCTGATGAACACGGTCGTTAATAATAACACTATTTGACAGCAGTTTAACAGCGCCACAGTGGGTCACGCCCATGTAGAACAAATTTCAAAAAAAATTTAAAAATAGTTATAGTCTTCGGAATTGAATAAATTATATATCTATTAAAAGATTCTGCAGATTCAGAAAACGCAAAAAAGTAAAAATTGAACTTTTCATGATTTTGAGCCTTTCCGGAGCCCCTTAAATAATGCTCAGTCCAAGTAATTAATAAGCAAAGTCTTTTATGAAGATTTGGGAGGAGCAAAGACTACAATAAATTCTCAAGTTTACCTAGCCTGTACCGTTGAGAAGGTTCCAGTTCTTCTTGTCTAGGGGTCTGATTCTTGAAGCTGAAAATCTAACATCAGTTTCTCATGGTTGGTTTGAACTAAATAAATTTAAAGATTGTTGTTGCAGTATTTTTTACATAAATATATTTTCCACTGATTATCTCACATTTTAGTATGTCTTAAAGTATTTTGATTTTTCACACTGACAAAGCCGAAATTACATTGTTCACACCTATTATACAAAAATAAGTCTGATCACATCAGAGGCAAGTTTAAGAACCTCTCACTTTGTGGAAATAACAATATTCCAAAAGGTTTATAATTTTTCTTAACAAATGAATTCCTACTAGTATTTGTTACTTTATTAATTTCAATTATTATTTCATAAAGGAATCCAAGGATAAACATAGTAAATGTAAAAAAGGAGCGTGTAATTAATAATAGAAAATTTAAGTTTGCATATAATTCATAATTTCAAATGTTTCTTAAAAAAATAATTTTAACTCTACATTCAGAACTAGTATTTGTCGTTTATAACATTGAAACTAAAATATTTTATAAAGTATTTCCTTTTCATAAATGTTAGCTTGAAATATAACATACTGAATTTAAAAATGAGAACAATTAATTATTGACAAAACTTTTTAATTGGAGAGATACAAAATCTACTCACCAAGCAGTTGCGGAACACACACAAAAAAGACCATTGTAATTGGCAAGTTTTTGGAGCCAGTGGCTCCTTCTTCAGGCAGAAGGCTTGAATGGGAAGGAAGAAGGGTGAAGAAAAAGGATTGGAGAGATCTAGGAAAAGGGGTAGATTTAGGGAAAGTCACCCTGAACCACAGGTCAGGGAAAACTTACCGTACAGGATGAGAAGGTAACACTGAATGTTGACGACTGCATTGGACAAGATTTGGAAACCTGAGAGCTTAAAGATGGAAGGCAGGGTAATATGCAAGACAGAGATTAGTACTAAAACATCGTGCACGAGTTAATAAGAGTGAAAAGCTAAGTGCATTGTACGTAACAGAGGTGGGAGGGGGTGGTGAAAAATAGGCAGGAAAGACAATGAACGATGTAGAAAAGTAAAATGGAGTGAAGCAAAGAGTAGTTACAGTGAAGAAATGCTGGGATGGGAGAAATTAACGTAAATTAAGACCAGGTGGGTGGCAAGAACCAAGGACATGTTGTAGTGCTAGTTCCCACCTGCAGAGTTCTGAGAAACTGATGTCTAGGGGAAGAATCCAGATGGTGCATGTGGTGAAACACATGCTGACCCACCTGATTCCAAACCAATCTAGATAAATTGATGACATCTTTATCAAATGGCCTCATGGTGAGGCTGACCTGCTAAAATTCCTGGAATCTCTGAATACCTTCTCCCAGTTAAATTTCACATAGTCCTATTCTGAATCCCATGCCACTTTCCTTGATGTTGATCTCGTCCTCACCAAAGGCCAGCTACACACTTCTGTCCACATTAAACCTACCAAGAAACAACAGTACTTCCATTTTGACAATTGCCATCCTTCCCATGTCAAACGTTCCCTCCCACACAGCCTTGGCATCCAAGGCAAACGTATTTGTTCGGATGCAGACTCTTTACAGCAATCACCTCAGTCTTCACTGCGCGTAGTTACCCCACCAGCCTAGTTAAAAAGCAGATTTCCTGGGCCATCACATCCAATCCTGGTACTACTGATCCCTTCACAAAACAGCTTCGGAGCTCATCTTTGGTGATTCAGTATTATCCTGGTCTGGAGTGTGTTAATCACCTACTTCAACAGCGCCGTGTCTTCCTAAAATCACGCCCTGAAATGAGATCCATTCTGTCTGAAATTTTGCCCAACACACCTAGAATAGTGTTCTGTCACCATCCCAATCCACGCAATATTCTTGTCAGACCCTATGCTCCTTCTGCACCCATCTCCCTACCCTGTGGTTCCTCCCTGTGACCACCCCCACAGCAAGACTTGCCCTATGCACCCTTCTATCACCATCTATAACAGCCCTGTCACTGGCAAAACAGATACCATCAAAGGGAGAGACAGTTACATAATGACACATCATATACCAGCTATTATATAAACATTGCTGCTTGGCCTTCTACATTGGCTTGACTACCACCAAATTATCAATTAGAATGAACAGGCATAGTCAGAGGCTCTATACTGGCAACTTGCAATTTCCTGTTGCAGAGCATGATCTACAACATGACATTTGTGACACAGGCACCTGTATCGCCACACACGCCATTTGGATTCTTCCACCAGACACCAGTTTCGCAGATCTCCGCAGGTGGGAACTAGGACTACAACATGTCCTTGGTTCTCGCCACCCACCTAGTCTTAATTTACATTAATTTCTCCCATCTCAACATTTCTTCACTGTAACTACTCTTTGCTTCACTCCATTTTACTTTTCTATATCTTTCATTGTTTTTTCCACCTATTTTTCACCACCTCACTCCCACCTCTGTTACATACAATGCACTTAGCTTTTCACTTTTATTAACTCTTGCATGATGTTTTAGTACTAATCTCTGTCTTGCATATTACCCTGTCTTCTGCCTTTAAGCTCTCAGTTTTTCAACTCTTGTCCGATGCAGTCCCCAACAATCAGTCTTTCCTTCTCATCCCGTACAGTAAGTCTCCCCTGACCCGTGGTTCAGGGTGACTTTCCCGAAATCTACCCCTTTTCCTAGACCTCTCCAATCCTTTTTCTTCATCCTTCTTCCTTCCTCTTCAACCCTTCTGCCAGAAGAAGGAGCCACTGGCTCCGAAAGCTTGCCAATTACAAAGGTCTTTTGTGTGTGTGTTCTGCCGCCACTCGGTGAGTAGATTTTTTTATCCATCCAATTAAATAATACAGTGTATAAAATTATATGAAAGTTTTCAGGAAAGCAACTGAGGTAATATTAACCTGACCAAAATTTGAAAAATAATATTGGTATCGACAACTACTGTTGAAGAAAAGTAATGGTGGAGGAGGATGTCCCATTGCATCATCTCCCTCACATAATAAGGAAATGATGTGTTTACAATATTTTGTGACCTACTATCAGGTTTGCCAAATGGTGTACAAAATGATGCCAAAAATAGAATACAGATTGTCAAATTTTAATTCCAAAATTATAAGAAAATTTTAGGTTGTGTCATCACTTCCCTATAAACATAAGTATAGCTTAGGTTAAAAAAAAATACATAGCATCTGACAAATTCCTGATTACAACAAACAGAGTTCTTTTTGCTTACAATTTGTCTATAGTCCAAATAAATGTGAAACCTGAGTAGTGAAATGGCAATATTAACATACGGTAACAATTTCCAAAATTATGGACAAAATTCACATAAATTTGGTCTAACATACTAGCTTTATACAGAATGGTTTAATCTAGTATAATTTTAAGTCTCTTTCAGCATTGCAATGAAAGAGGTTTAAGTGTCTGTCAATGTTATGTAAAAATGAATACTAAAATATTATAGAAAAAATGTTACCATAATAACCTAATGTAAATGAACATAATACAAAAGCAAAACATTGTCCCTACAAGCACAGTAAATACCACAAGTGTAAGCATATTAATCAACATACAGCAGAATTCAGATGTATGGAAGTATCTGATACATAACATTTTAATGACAAGAATATTGGTTTATAGGTCTCATTAAGCAATATACTTAAGACTGAATTATCTCTATGAGTGTGAGTAACAGGCTGTTAATTAAGAATGATGTTATGCCAGAAACACTGCTTCAAATCAGCAACTTAAGAAGCAAGTACAACTTTAGTGCAATATAGGTATAGATTAATGTGTTACAGAACATAATTAGGATGATCCCAAAACCAAAATCTTAACATAATACAGAAAACATAACAAAAATATCTACTATACAAGTCATAATCTATACATATATGAGAACATGGCATTCAAATTTTCAGATCTGTGGAAAATTCTGTCACAAGACAAATGATAGAGAGTCAAAACTACAACATTACAACACTCAACTACAGAAATAAGTGCAGTGTCAATGTAATGTACTAGAATTACAAATTGAAAGTTTACATCTATAAAGTCACACCTTCAAAATCATCAAAAATGAAGAAAAAATTCAGAGTCTAAGTGTATGACGAGTGAGTCGACTCGAAAAACTCACAACGACGGGTACTGACCAGAAGAATATACTCAGTCACAAGTAGGAGTATAGCACAATACCAATCAGCCATATAAACCAGAGTATGTAAGGATATTTTGACTCAAGATGTGGGGACCAGCCCATGAATGCAAACCACACCAGGTACACACCAACAGAAATATTTTGACTCAACGAAATGAATAAAGTTCATAATCATATATCAATAAGTTCAATCACATGTAAAGGATAATTAGAAGAAGCATCTAGTCTCAGTCAATAGTTGGACACTCTCCATGAGCGTATACACACACACAGTCAGGATGACTAGGGTTACCCAAAACAGAGTTAAGCATGAGTTTGCACACAACTCAAGTTCCAATGAGTTACAATACTGCAGAATTCAGGATAAATACGGGTAATTAGAGTCATTAATAGCTTGGAATGATGACAGAATCGAGTAGCATGAGGACCAAGACCAGTGTGTGAAATCAGAAATGTATACATCTTGTTACACAGTCTGTACACAATTCATGATCACAAACATAAATGTCTTCCACACTATTTGCTAATTTTTCACACAAACTAACCTTTGTGCATAGAAATCTAGAAGACTCATGTACAATTGATTAAAAAAACATACTGGGTGTTAAGACAAGAAAATTCATTGAAATGTATGACTCCTAATCTAACAGTGCCTAATTTTATCAGATTCTGATAATTATCTGCAACATGGTTCATAGAACACACTCCTGTTCTTTATAAGTTTTTACATTTCTGTGTTGGACATAGCAAATCATGAGTCATAGAACATCAACCTTCCGCAGCATTATACCCAGGTCAAACAAGATTTAAAGTTACATACTGTATTGGGATGTTAATCTATCCACTTGAAAAAACATTCATTTATGTGGAATAATGCTGTCCACAAGAGTGACTTCTTTTCTAAACAAATAGTTCCGAATTTTGCATACATAAACTGACATACAGCTAAGAAAGCAGTGTGCTGACCACATGCCTCTCCATATCCACAGCCAGTGATGCCTGTGGGCTGAAGATGACACGGCAGCCGGTTGGTATTGTTGGACCTACATGGCCTGTTCAGACATAGTTTAGTTTAGTTGTAATAGCATTCTAACATCAGGAATCTATCACTACATATTTAATGGCACTGTCACATTCAAAATTGTAAAAGGATCTACCCATTTAGTCACATGGCGCACGGAGGCTTTCAGACAGTCGTTCTTCCAGCGAACCATACGCGACTGGAACAGGAAAGGGAGGTAATGACAGTGGCACGTAAAGTGCCCTCCGCCACACACCGTTGGGTGGCTTGCGGAGTATAAATGTAGATGTAGATGTATCAAAATCTAAAGCACAATCTATTACATAACAGAATTATGCAGTTGTATGAACCTGCAAATATAGTGTGGCATAGTCTTAAACTCAGTCAATACACAAGACAGAACTTCAGAAATCACATCATCTTATATACTACGTTGCTGACAAAGGAGAAAGAAAAAAAAATAGATACTTATGGATCATGTCTGTAAGCTTTCAGTTCAGTGATATTGCATAATCCAAACAACTTCTTGGATTTAGGATACCAAGTCTGCACGTATTAGGATGTGAATTTTCAACAATTTCGAATGGTCCTATATAAATATCAAACAATTTCTTTATCTCAGATGTTAACACTTTAGAGTTCTCCTTGGCTTTCACCAACACGAGATCTCCTACCTCAAACATAGAAAATCTGCCTTAACGATCATGTCTCTGCTTTCTCCTATCCCCCTGCTTTTACATCATCTCCCCGACACACTCTTCTCTCTCTCTTGCGGTGACAGAATTTTACCTGGTGGAAACTCAACATTCTCAGAAATAAAGTTAGCTAGTCTGAGATTAAACATGATTTCATATGGTGAAAAACCTGTTGAAAATGTTGTAAGCTGTTCATAATATCCTCAAAATCGCTGACATAATCTATACAACTGGTATGATTCTTACTACAATATGTTCTAAACAGTCTTCCAATTTATCTCATTTATCTTTCTGCAGGATTACCCAACAAATGGTACATGGAAGTTAGAATATGCCTTATTTTTGCATGATCAACAAAGTTTTTCTAAGCTTGCTTACTGATAGCTTTCTTAAGAGGAAACAACCTTATGAACTTCAAAAAAAACATCAACCACCACAAAAACATAACAGAATCCATTCTTAGACTTAGGCAAAGGTCCATAGCCATCCACAGACACGAGGTCTAGGTTACTATTAGGCAGTATGTTTTGCATTTGACCTCTACTTTTTTGGTTACTTACCTTCACTCTTTGACATCTGTCACAGCTGGCATTCTTCTTCTTGACTCTCTCCTTCCTATGTTATAAAAATAGATGTTTTCCTGAAGAACTGTGTACATTTGGTTGATCCACAATGATGTTTAGCTTGTGGGACACTCAACTGCATGGTTATCAATGCCCGTACACTGTCCCAAGCTTTACGCAGTCCAACCTTGCCACATTCACAAATGATGTGGGCAATGCAAACACCCAGCCCCCCCCCCCCCCCCCCGGCAGAGAAAATCCCCAAGCCAGCCGGGAATCAAACCCAGGACCCCGTGATCCAGAGGCAGCAACACTAGCCTCAAGACCATGAGCTTTATCCACAATGACCAAAACTCTCATGTGTATAAGTAATTAAAGCATCAATACATTGTTCCAACTAACATAGTTTCCAATCATCTGGGTCAGTCTTATGTCTCCCGAATAAAATACCCGTGTGTATTTTATAATACTGTTCAGTCTTTTCTCTTCCTTTCTTATCCAACATGCTCTTAACCTTGATACCTGTGGATGTCTTTGCAAATTTTCAAGATCTCTTTCTCCTCTTTCACACCTCTCAAGTACATAATTTTAAACTCTTTCTCTCCTTCTCCAAAGTTGTTAGATGAGTCACTCCCTAAAGGTAGCCTAGACAGAATATTAGCAACTACATTTTCTGTGTCCTTGATGTACCTGATTTCATTACTGAACTACTGTAAAAACAAGGCCCAATGAGTAATTCTATTATGATACAGCTTACACTCCTGGAGATAACATAATGCTTTCTGATCAGTATAGATGATGACTTTGTGACTTAGTAAATAATTTTTAAACTTGTTGAATGCCCAATGTACAGACAAAAGTTCTTTCTCAGTTACAGTGTATGACTTTTCATGCTTCTGTAATGCTCTACTAGCAAAAGCAAAAGATCTATGTTCAATAACACCTTCAACTTCAGCTTCCTGAAATAAATGAGCATTCAAACCAACATCACTACTGTCTGTCATAATACAAAAAGGAAGAGACAAATCTGGTGTGAACGATATCTGACTTTGACACAACTGTCCTTTGATCTCATTGAAAACATCCTGACATTCCTGATTCCAATCCCAAACGGTATTTTTCTTCAAAAGTTCATACAGGCATGAAGCATTCAAAGTTTGGGCTGCTACAAAATTTTCTATAGAATCCAGTTAACCCAAAAAATGATTTAAGCTGTTTTTTGTTGTGAGGAGCAGGAAAATTAGCAATAGCACCAAGTTTCTCTTTATCAGGTGCAGTTCCTTTCTCAGATATAATATGTCATAAAAATTTTACTTCTTCCACACCAAATTTACACTTTCCTATTTTCAAAGTCGTACCTCCTGACTCCAATTTTGAAAACTCATCTCTTAACAGATTCAAATGTTGTTCCCAAGTCTTTTCAGTGACCAAAATACCATTGACATACACAATTAATTTTGAACTCACTTCACTTCCCAAAACAGAATTGAGAGCTCTTATGAATTCAGCTATAGATACATTTAGCCCAAATGGCACAACACAGTATTGAAAACACTTACCTCCATACAAAAATGCAGTATACATTCTAGAATTAATTTCAAGTGGCATGTGGTGAAATTCGGAGATGAAGTACAAGCTACTCATGTATTTTACATAATCAGATTTGTGTAACACCTTGTCCATGTTCTCAGGATGGTCATTATCTCTGATAAGAAATTTATTAAGATGTCTAGGGTCCAAAACAATTCTCACTCCACCATTTCTCTTACTTATCACAACCAAAGGATTATTGTAAGCACTCCCGCTTCTTTCAATTACTCCCCATGTTTCTATCTTCTAAATTTCCTTCTCGACATTTCCTTTTTGAAAACTGCATACCATATGGCTTGAGAAAGAACACTGATGATCTCTAAGGTAAAGCATGCACTGATAGCCTTCACCTTCCCTTGTCTTTCACTGAACACATTTCTAAACTCCAATAACAAATTCCTAAGTTCTTCCTTTTGCTGGCCAGTAAGAGTTTTAGTTTCTCTCACTTTAGAACCTACTACACTTTCAAAATCCTGATACTCAATCTCATCAAAATTTATATCATCATAAAACATATGGTACTCACCTTGGATCACAATGTTTTGCAAATAATTACATTTCGCACAGTTTAAAGTACAGAAATTAGTTTTCACATAAGTAATACTTTTAGGTTAGAATATAAACAATTCTTTAGCACTCCATCCAAAACAAGCCTCAACTTTCACTATCCAATCACACCAAGAATTATATTTTCTTCCAGACTAGGGATCACTAAGCATCAAGTTCAAAGGTCTTGTCTTCTCTACTAAAAGTTAAAAGTCCCTGAGATTTTACCAATTTGCTTTGCTTAACTGTAGCTCCTCTTGATCTTGTCTCTAAATTGTTCAGATATACCACAAATCTGGCTACCTGTATCAATCAAACAGTTGCCTTCCCACTGATCAATCTTAATTTTAATGTAAGGACACTCAAAATCTGAATCATCCTCTCTGTTGTCAGAACTTCATGCAAAATATCACTTTCAATTTCGTCAAATACTCCATCCACACTGTCTTCACAAGGTTTTATCAACTTTACTGGTATCATAAAATTACTTTGATTACTCATGTTGTCAGGTAAAGATTGAACAAAATGAAAAGATCACATGGCACAACTAACATCACTTATTACACAAGGAACACGAAACATCTTATTGTCAAAATTACACTTCTTGCTTAGATTCTCTTTCATTTCACTCCACCAATTGGGATACAAATGCTGACTAACCTAAGTGATAACCAATATGGTCCCAAACAAGCTTAAAAAGTTTTCATCTTTATTCTCCAGGCTCACAGATACCTCATCTTCATTGTTTGGATCATTACTCTGCATGACAATAATGAAAAACTGTTTGACTGGACTGGTCTTCCATGATCCTCACTTACAACATCACATGCATCACTTACATTACCTGTTTTGTCAACATCAGTTACAAATAAATCGGAAACTTCATTACTCTTGAACTCCACAAATACCTGATACTCATCATCACCACCATATTCCTCCAAAATTACTTCACTAGTAACATCACTGACAAGACATGTCTCATCTCCATCAAAGTCACTTACCTCCCCCACATTCATTTGCAATAAGTTACCAGTCTCAGACTTACCAACCTTAGTTACTTCACAGCTCTCATTCACATCCACATCAAAAATACCACCTAGTTCAGAGGCAACACAATCATCACCTGATTTACATACATCACCAACATTGTTTTACACCCAAGAGAAGAAATCATTAGCACATAGTACACCAAAATTCTCACTACTCTCACATTTTGGTTTGTGATTAGCACTTATACCACCATAATTAAACATTATATCCCAAAACTTTCAGTCAAAACATAAATGAGAAATCTGATATTCTTTCTGTTCAATTTAAGATACATGTGCCTTATCAATGACACTGTTATTATTGTCTAATTGCAAGTGTAATTTAGGGGTCCTGTGCTTGTTATGTTTCCCCTACCCAAAACTTTGATTTACACATTATTTTGCAAATTGTTTTCTACATTTAAAATTTTTTGGTTTAAACTGGTGACATTTTGTTGACTGGTAGTTCCCAACTCACAGTTTTTCCACTACAGCCTTCTTTTCAATTCTGAGGTCATCAATATTCTGTAATTGTTTTGCAGACTCAGCTACAAACTCATTTTCTAAAACAATAAATTTATTTTGTAAAACATCGACTTTTTCATTCACACTTTTTGACCCCTCTGATAACTCAATTTTTAACTCTGAAACTTGATTACTAAGATGACCTGTCTGATCTTGTACCCTGTCTATTTTACTATTGTTTTCAGTTTTCAAGTCATTTAATTGTTCTTGTAGTGAAGTAAATTTGCTATCATTATCTGTTCTTATTTCAATTAACTGATCATTAACTGCACTAAATGTGCTATTGTTATCTGTCTTCATTTCCTCTAGCTTTTCCAAAATTAACTGCCAAACATCAGTTTTTACTGCTTATTTACTGTCTACGATTTCACTCGGCTCAAACATGCCCTTACTGGGTCCTGTAGCTTTCATTTCTAACTCAGTTTTGCTTTCCTCCCTATTCACTTTGTTAACAAGCACAAGAGTCCACAAATAAATTAACTTCACAAATAATTTGTATTTATCTTTCCTTTTTGATGTCCCTGGTTGCAATTGTAAAGTCCTCCTCACTTTCATTATATCCGGTCCATCATTACTGGTAGTGTATCATTACTGTTGGTATAAACATCCTTTGTTGGACAGAATTCAGTTTTGCTCCATGTCATCGAAAAATAATTTGTACATAAATTTCACAAATCAACAAAACAAAACAATTTCTGCAACAGACAAAACTTCATTATTAGTCAATGAATCACGGATGACACCCACACTTGTAATCTCCCCTTCCCCCTCCTTCCTTCTTCCACCTACTGTCCAGATTAAACAATGCCCATTTCAGGTAATTAATAAACAAAATTTTTATGAAGATTTGAGAGAAGTGAAGATTACAAAGACTTTCAACTTTACTTAGCTTGTCATGTTAACACAGCTCCAGTTCTTCTTGTCTAGGGGTCTGATTCTTGAAGCTGAAAATCTGACATCAGATCATCATGGTTGGTTTGAACTAAATAAATCTGAAGATTGTTATCCCAGCATTTTTTAAATAAATATATTTTCCACAGATTTTCTCACATTTTAGTATATCTTACAGTATTTTGGTTTTTCACACAAACAAAGCTGAAATTACATTATTCACACTATTATACAAAAACACATCTGATCACATCAGAGGCAAGCTCATGACTCTCTCACTCTGCAAAAATAACAATATTCCAAAGGGTTTACAATTTTTCTTAAAAAGAGAAATTCCTACTAGTTTTCATAACACAATTAATTTCAATTATTATTTCATAAATGAATCCAGAAATAAACATAGTAAATGCAAAAAAAGGGTTGTGTCATTAATAATAGAAATTTTAAGTACGTATGCAAATAATTCATAATTTCAAATGCTTCTAGAAAAAAATAATTGTAACTGTACATTCAGAACTAGTACTTATCGATTATAACATTGAAACTAAAATATTTTATAAAGTAATTCCTTTTCATAAATTCTAGCTTGAAATATAACATGCTGTGTACAAAATTATATGAGATTTTTCAGAAAAGCAACTGAGATAATATTAGCCTGTCCAAAATTCGAAAAGTAATACTAGTATCAACAACTACTGTTGAGGAAAAGTAATGCTACATGGTGACGATGCTCTAGATGTACCAGATGTATCCACAGATGGCAAACGAACTTGAGGGTCAGGTCAATGTGGAGAGACAGAGGGTACATCAGAACTGGATGGAGGCAGCCAATAAAGCTGGTCAAGACAGCACCAAGCCATGTGGAGTTCCTCCACAACTTTGTGAATTCTGCAGTGGGTGGCATCACTTTCATGTTGCAGCTGGATGTCCATCATGTGCGTGCTGAAATACTGTTGCTCTCGTTTTTTAATGTGATCGATGGCATGAAGGCAGTTCTGAAGGTACTGGTCGGTGGCCATTGGGTGTTATGGTAAGTGGCAGAAGCTGTTACGTTAAGTGGGCAGTCCCAGCTCTGCCGCCAAGGGGGCATGGCCGCTGACACCTGTGACAGTGTGGCCACTAACAGTGTGAGTCAAAACACTGCCAAATAGATCAGGAAACAAACAGAAGTTTTGAAGGACGTGTACATCAAGTACTGGCTCACTAACAACAGCAACAACAAATGTCAATTTGGAAATGTCATCAAAACCCAAGTCCACCATACAGGTCTGCAATCCATAGACTCAGATTATTGAGTCATTTGCTGTGTGAAGCTGGACAACTGAGCTGTTGGGCATCAGGGATGGTTTCTGAGCTGGAGTCAACAAGGAAGTGTTGGCCGCTGACGGGATTGAGAATGAAGAGTCTGTTGTCATGATGAAAATGAGGCAGGAGAGAGTCATCATCAAAGTTCTGAGTGTCTAGATGGCTCAGATATCCTGCATGGTTCAGTGCACCTCCTGTGAATCATTCATAGAATTTGGGAAGTCACATGGCAGACGACAGTACCAGGAAGAGTCACTGAATCATGTGTGGTACCAGCAGAAGTGGATCAGCACAAGTGTGGGTGTGGCACAGAAGGTGGAAGGAGATTTGTTGTCATTCTGGCTATCAGTGGTGACATCAGGGTCAGCAAAGACCAGGTGATATCAGCTCAGCTTATGGTATGTGGGAGGTCGGTTGTGCTCCCACTGTGGTTGCAAGTAACATGCAGTGTCATTGTTGTCTGTGTTCTTATTACATTATTGATGTTGAAGGGTGGAAAATATTCTATCTGTAAGAATGCAGTGTGCATCTAATTGCTCTTGCTCATAGGTGACTGTGACCAGTTGAACTTGCGGCGAGCAGCCTGATGACCCATAAAGTCCATAGTATGTGATTGGAAACAAGATGCAAATCAATGTGAGTGCATAACCGACATAATAGCTGTGATTGAGTCTTGTCCTTTAACTGTTCATTGTAGATGTTGCAGCATAACTATTCTTCCAGGGAGTGGGTGAGGTGACAGGTGAGTGCTGTTATTACAGTATTTGTCCAAGGGTGAGGCTAAGATGATATTGCTAATTGTACCCACATGTTCACCCAAGTGACTGCACAGTGCAGCCAATCTTGTGCAGTCACTGATGATGTCGCTCAAAGCAAAAATGCTTTTCACAATGGTGAACCACAGACTTAATTGATCCAGCCAAAATGGTGTCAGTTTAAGATGAGTCTCGAGTCCAATAGGTTGCCACTGTGACATCTGTAGAGGAAGAATGACGGTGCAATTAAGCTCCATATGTGGCATGTCGCGATCCATAGTAAGCAAGCTGGTAGACAATGCAGCCAGCTGCATGAGGCCTGGAGTGATTGAATTCACGTGCATCGCAGATGACCTTTCAGCCAAAGAGAGGAAATGTGAATCTGACCAGTCAGATTGATGTGGCATGGAAGTAACCTGGTTTGTGAGTAGAGCAAAGTCCACAGTGTAATTGCAGAGCAGGTTGGCCAATGCACTCCACTTCTCAGCACCATTTTTCACTGTCAGAGCATTGTCATGATACCTTGAGATGCTTGAGGGTGTTATCCATAACCCCAGGTATCACAGCATGATGACTGCTGTGGAAGGTGCAGCATAATGGGGACATGACAGCAGCATCGCAGCTGTGTGGTAACTGTATACGCCTTGAATTGAACATAAACATGATCATCATAGGCCACACTATACAAGGGATGTACTATGTATAATAACACAACCCGTATCTAAATAAGCACACACAATATTGTGATACAGTAAAGATACATCACCTACTACTTGCATGTGTCTCCGTTGAGAGCCACTGATATTTTTATTTTTGTGCAATTCCCACAGTTAACATAGAGCCAAGAATAGTAATGCATCCATGAATGGAGACTGTGGAATGGCCACTATGATTTCTTCCCATGCTGATGATGTGGGGTGCCTGTTTGTATTTGGCGAACATCTTAGCAATGTTAGTGTAACTTCCAGCATACTGTTCCTAAAATAGGAACTAAACTAGCATGTGCTGAGCCATATATGATATGAAAACGTCATTTCTCACACTGTGCTCAGTAAGAGTATAAGTAGCTGTCTCAGTAGAGCAGCTTGTTTGATATCCAAACTACAATTGACTAAGTATCATTTTCCTGCACAGGTAGGGGACAACCTTCCATTATTTATGACTGAAATCACCTTTATGGTGACATCTAACAATGGCATATTTTAATCCAACTGGGAAAATACCCTGAATAAATGATGCATTAAACAAGTGTCTGAAATATTACATGTTATAGCATCACAATGTTTTTGTGTCTTATTCGAGATAACTCCATAAAAACTATTCCATTTGAGAATCATGTTGATATTCCTTATTTCAAACAACGATGTGTGAGAAACCTTCATTTCAATAAATTTCCTCCATACTGCTTTTTCAGTGAACTGTTTTCTCAATTTCTGGCACCAGTTTTTTTACTTAATTTACAAAGAAGTTATTAAAAATATCTACTATACATGAACTGCCTTTTAACAGTGCTGCCTTTCCCTTGAACAGAAGTAGACTCACAAGGCTTTTTTTCCTGTCCCAGTGCCAACAATATTCCATACTGACTTTATTTTAGTGACTGATCTATCAATTCCTGACAAATGTGTGCTGTGTAGGGACGATTTTCTCTCTCTACTGGCAACCTCTCTCACACCAGCAATATTCAAGCAGCCTACACAGTGAACAGGGGACGTCACACAACACTGAGCCCCAAGGCAGCATTGTGAACACCACCAGAGCCTGCTGGCCCTGCTTGCTTCCATGGAGTCACATGGCCAGAAATAAATCCAGTTGTACCCTGGCACTGCCAGGGTATTTAGGACAGCACCGAGGTGTATCAGGCCAGTTCAGTCCTTTGTCATCTGAGGCAGTCACCACCCACAGTAGTGGTTGATCAAACAGAACTCTTGATAAGAAATTCATCAGAATCAGCAATATCATACTACCTGAAACATAACAGCCCATTTTTCATAAGATTTTGAAGCTAATTTGGATCACATATTTAATCATTAAATCCTTAGATAGGACCCATATCTATAATTTCACCTTTTGAGCTCTGAAATGTAATATTCAACAACTTCAAGGCAAAGTGTTAGCTAATATTACGTCCATCTGTTGGTAGGAATATGTATCATTGATTTTTTTAAATTATAATTAGGACTTTTCATTTAAAAACAATTGGATGACAAAATATGCATTGAATATAATAATTTTAGAAACCTTTAACAACTCTATTTGTCTTACTGTAAATTTGCTACACTGTTGTTTAACATAACAGCATCTAATTACTTCATAATTACTATAATTCACAATACAGAAGTAAATGACAATGTAAACAAAGTGTTTTATCAGGATACTGGAGTACATATTGAAATTCCATTTACACTGAAAAATACGAGTAATATACTCATATGTGAAGCAGGAAACATGGTAGGAATACTTGGAATAATGCAGTTTCAGTGCAATTAAGAAAAATGTAATCAGCATTGTTCATTTGAATAATTTCACTTATTTTCCCGTGAAAACAATGAATATGCATTTGATCTTGTACCCTATTTCACATATTTCAGTTGTAATCTGTGAATGATAACATTTTCTTTAATTCTGAACGTCTTCAGTGATTGTCATTAATGAAATTATTATAGGCAATAATGTTTGAATAGTTAGTGAGAGTAAATAAGACCCATGAGAATCTGTGCAAGAGACCCAGTACAGTGTGAGATTTTGAGCCAAACTCTGTGCTATATTGTCAAATAAATTTGTGTACACTTGAAATTTCCTTTGAATTTTCATATTATTAGAGTATCATGGTGTTCTCTGGCTGCTATCACTTAAGAAATTTACAGGAAGAATCAATGGCAGTGGAGCAACAAAAAAGAGTTAAGTTCACATTGATTTTTTGTTTAACAATCTGAGTTACACCCATCTAACGTCACTTTACTTTGATTCACTTTTATTTGACAATTATTATCCCCAGCAATACGATTACACAACATACTGCCAGTTGCTGGCGCAACGTGAAGCCGCCAGTGACTACCACCGGCATCAGCAGGAAGTGGCGTCTTTACTTAGGGACTGCAGTGGAACTTTGTATTGTACTCCTGATTTTTTTTTCTAATTGTCTTAAAATATTACAGAACTGTTTGTAATATCAAAGTACTTCAGGATTCTCAATTTTTCTGGCTATTTCATGCATTTCTCTCTTTTGTTCTCAAGGTACTCTTGATACCTGTCGTAATTTAAGGTTTCTTTGAACACTACCAAGTGACTTGTTTATTGCCTTTCAACCTTTTTCCAAACAGTTCAAAAAATATATATTTACACTGCTTAGTGGTATTAGGCTCATTCTAAAACCTTTCCCCTGTCAACATTTTGTAAGCTTTCCCCACAAATTTTACATCGTTTAGTCATTAATTGCCCTCATTTGAGTGTTTCTTGACTCTACATGTGGCAAAGTTACGTAATGTAACTAACTGTGCATCATGATTTAACAATCCACTTACCACACAATAAGCATATGTGTACTTAACTACTGCTTGTTTTATGAATACATTATCTATCAGTATACAACTACAGTCAGTTGACAAATTGAAAAATGAGCAGCTATGTTACAACGAACACCTACATGCTGTTTCCCAAAGCTATACAGACCTTTTTGCAATGCATCTTTAATCAATGGCAATGTCCAGGGAGTCTGTGTATTTCCATCATATGCATTAACACTAATACAAATAATGTAATAAACATACATAGTCAGAATTGACACAAACTACCACATTCTGCACTACACTGTTAGGTGGGAAACTTGTGCTGCTCTACACTAGTATGGTGCTCACTCTTCAGTTTACAGAGGCAGGTTACATTTTGTGCAACTCAAATGGAGATTTATCATTGCTATCAAATTGTAAATTGCTAATAGAAACTGCAGGTCACTTTCAAAGTCAGATTTCCATAATCGGTTTAGATGAAGATGACCACAAAACAATAATGCATCAAAATTTAGTGACTGAATGTGCTTGCAGATTTTCAGCCCGACTTATTAATCACTGGACCAAAGTTTATGAGAAAATTAGGAATATAGCAAGGACAGGCCATATGGACAGAGGTTGTACTCTGGTACTACATCTAGAAAACAAAGCCGGTGCGTATCAGGAGTACTTGAAAGGAAACAATTGCATCTGCATCTCAATTGACAAGGGATTGAAATCTAAAATGGTATCAGGGTGCGCATGCTCTCATGTTTGTAGATGTATTTAGTGTGCATACCTGAATTTTTTCATGACTGCAGAGACAACTGGTCACTGGCTAGCAGTTAACACGTGAACACATGGAAGTAATAGGTGTCAGATTTTGTGTTGTGGGTAAAACAATATTATTCCAACAAATATTGTTTTAAGCCTGACAATTTTCAGGCTGAAACAATTTGGCAAGTGTTTGGAAATGAAGCAATGGGATAAATACCACTTCAAAGATGGCCACTCATCAGTGAAGAGTGAAGCTCATTCATTTAGGCCCTCACAAGACCCACAAATGACGTGGTTATTGCTCACATAAGGACCTTAGTTCAGAATCTGCAGATGAGGTTAAAATTGATACTGGGTCAATTCATTCTATTTTAATGGAATGTATGGACCTCAGGAGGATATCAGCAAAATTTGTGCCAAAGTTGCTAACAACTGACATAAACAACTTTTTTCAGAGATCATACAGGACGTCCTGGATATTGTGAACAGCAGTCCCAACTTTCTTGACAGAGTGATCACTGGTGGTGAGCCCTGGGTTTATGGGTATGACCCAGTAACAAAGTTCCTGCCATCGCAATGGAAGCATCAATCATCTACAAGAACCAAAGAAAAGCAAGACAGATCTGCAGCAAAGTGAAACTCATGCTGACTGTCTTTTTTGACTTCAGTGGTGTGGTCCACTATGAACACATCCCAGAAGCTAATAGTGTCAATAAGGAGTACTACCAATAGGCTCTGTGTCATCTTCATGAAGTAGTGAAATGCAGACAGCCGGACTCGTGGGCACCAGGCAGTTGGCACCTTCACCACTGTATTACACCCACTCATCATTCCCAGTTAATTCAGAGTATTTTGGCCAGACACAACATGACTGAGGTTTGTCAGCCTCCCTATTCTCCTGACATAGCACTGAGTGCCTTCAGTCTTTTCCTTAAACTGAGAAAGACTCTGAAAGAGACCAAATTTCAGAACAGAGAAGACATCATGCAGAATTCGATGGAACAGCTGTGCACAATACCAAAAAAGGCTTCCCAGTGATGCTTCCAGCAGTGGCAGTAGCATTTGGAATAGTGTGCAGAAGGTGAAGGGACTACTTTGAAGGTCATTAGTTTCACACAATTTTATCTGAGTTAAGACTGATTTTTTTGTGTTGTGGGTAAAACAATATTGTTCCAACAATTTTTTTAAGCCTGACAATTTTTAAGTTGAAATAATATGCAACATTTGGCAAGTGTTTGGAAATGAAGCAATGGGATAAAAACCACTTCAAAGATGGCCACTCATCAGTGAAAAGTTAGATACCTTTTGAACAGCCGTGTATAGAGCATGCACAGTGAGAAAGAACCACTGTTGCGCGGTGTGACAGCTGCTGGTGATGTCCGTCAGCATCACCTACAGCTAGGGGACACAGCAGGAAAGTGTCTCAACACAAGGGGTCATTTTGTTCCATAAAAAGCTGGAAGGATCACCTTGTCCACTGTCACAAGCCAAGGATTTTGGTATTAGGCAGTGTACAAGAGTGAAGGATGTCGCAAGATTTTATGTTGCCAACCACTATGACTAGAGGATTATGGGTAAGCAGTGCAGCCTCTGGTGCATATCATGAAGCTAGTTCCATATTTCTTCTATGCCAACATCCTAGAACCCTAAACTGCAAATAGATCACCTTAATAACTTTCGGTGGTGTTTTTCACTATTTTCTTCATGAAGACATTACAGTTTCACCTCTTTGTGCAATAATCTTGGGGGCTGAGCATCTCTTTAGTTCTTTTGTACAGCAGGGCAGGCCATCATAAATTGCTGAAAGTCCCAGCAATATGAATCACTATGCCTATGAGTTCCCATGACGTACTTATTACTGGAAGTGTTGACAAAATACATTGTAGGTTCACAACCTTTCCTGGTCTGCTGCACCCTATTTTTGGGGAGGGGGGTGGGGGGGGGGGGGCAGAATACTCACCATCCCCTTCCCAGAAAAAAATACACAGACTGCTTTTCTTGAAATCAATAAGATAGGCTAACTCATAGTTTTCTGACAGTGATTTGATGGTATTCCTCTGGGTGAAGAGAAAGAAAGGGCAGATTTTTAATATTACTTAATTAAAATATGTTAACAACATTGGCTTGTTTTACCCCAACATGATTAACAAATATGTATTATTAAAAAATAATATAACATTATTAGTGAGAGGTCTGCACTTCATACAGTAACACAAATTTTTTTCATATTTGATGTCAAATTAGTCATTACCAATCTTAAATCGCCAAGTTCCAATACCGAAAATCTGTTTCCTTTCTTTGTCAGTAAATTACTGACTACCTTATACCCTCTTTCTCCTAAATATGATGATGGGAATGCAGTGTAAAACTTACTTGCTGCAGCCCATGAAGCTGGATATAATACTATTAATTTTTAATTGAAGCAAAAATTCTTGCTATCCATCTTTTAACTTTAATTTTAGCTCTTCATTTGTTAACAATTCTATCATTTTCTCCTGTAGTAATAATGCTGATGTTTGTGCATTTGAGAAAGGTTCTACCACTAAATCTGGAATGACCATGTTACAAACTTCTGAAATCTAGTTGTAAAGTCTGCATTTAAGTGCTTCGAAATGGCATTTCTTCCCACACAGGAAAGATTTGAAAGTGATAAAATTAGTTTTACAACATAAATTTTGTTTGAACAAGGCAAGTTTTGGCAAAAATAATTGCTTTGTTTTGATCAAAAGCAAATGATCTCCTTGCAGCTGTAGATTCTTTTCATTAAATTTATTATATAACTCAATTAAATAAGTTATATCATTTCAAAATTTCAATAAATTCTTTCCTAAGGAGTATGAAAAATAGGTGAAATGCGACACCTTACCTATAGGGGATAGGTGTGTGGCACACAGAAACACATTATAGAAAACAGTTAGCAGTAGTTTCGAGCTTGAGCTCTTGTTCTTTTTCTAGTAAGAGTACATGCATTCAACACACAGACAAGCAAACTGCATGCTCTTTGTAGCACAAGACTCATCTTTGTGCTCAACAAATGTGATAGCTGAGTCAATGAAGTCATGAAACTTTTTTCGGCAGCTACCCTTTGACAGCCTATAAATTTCTGTGTGTGACAGTAAATGATTGTATCTTTATCATTTTTCATCACAAAACAGTTTTATCATTTAGAGCATTACTTCTGATCTTGTTAACTGCTGTTATCAAATACTGCAGTGAGCAGTGAAGGCAACCAATAAGGATTTTTGCAATCAAATGCTGTAGGTGCATTATACAGAGCTTGGGAACTACATTTGGATCTGCCTTTTGAAATATGAAATCAATCCACAATACTGCACAACCATTGCCAGAACACTATTGGTTGCATCAGACACAGTGTTATCCAGAGGAATGACCTTTCTCTTTGCAGTAGTGTTCCAGTATATCAAATATAGAGTTCCCTTCGGTACTAGTATTAAAAATTTTTTGTGAATAGTAGTTCTTAATTTTTTTCATGTTTTATTGAATGAACATAGGCAAGAAGTAAAGACTAATTATATGGTAAAGTAGATTCAGTGAGGGCCACAGCTTTCCAAGCAGGACGTGTTGCTTTCCCACAGCTTTTGTTTGTGCGCCGCATATTCTTTATCATTCCCCTTGCTTTGGAGTGCCCCCCTTCCAATTATGAAGGCTCTTAATTCCATGTGCAGTGCCAAGCATCCAGATGGACCATACCATTTAATTCTCACATGGTTCTGAACCTTCCTTAACGAGCGATGGTGCCCAGTCACTACACTTCTTTTACTTTTATTCGCTGTTTCCCATGGCCTCTATGAGAGGTAAACTTCTACCTATGACTTAAACATGTTTTTTTCTGTGCTGGAGCCAATTAACTAAGTACATCAGCTATGCAAAAAATGTCTCAAGTTTGTGCAGAGATATTTTTTTCTTCATACATTTTTGTTTAAATAGTATATAGTAGCTTGTCTGACCTAATAAATTGCTTGTGTTATGGGAAACCGATCCCCACACCTTTTCATTGCTTCACTGGAACACACATCCCATATTGCTTCCCACCTCCTCCTGTTATCCATAAGTTCCCTCACTCAACAGCAGTGATGTGCATTGAGCAGTGAAACACTTATGTCACTGCACTGCATTCCCGCATCAATTTTCCTAAGAGACTGGAATTTGTTGTTACCAGATACTCGATAAGAAAGGCAATAGGAGAAATGTCAATAACTATCAACTGGTTTCACTACTGACATTTTCCAAAATATTTGAAATGGTGATGTATTCTAGAATTGTTTCTATCTGAGAAACAATTCTATCTTCAGTAAACCACAGTTTAGATTTAAAGAGGAGTTGCTCTACTGAGAATGCCATTTTCAAAACACTCACCAAATTTTACAAGAATTAAATAACAAAGCATAGCCATTATGCATTTTCTGTGACCTACCTAAGGCTGGGGACTAGTGTAGCAGGGGATACAACCCGTCGGCTTTGGACAATGACGTCACAAGTCGCCAAACGAGAAGCGATTCTTCTTAGTGTTGTAGCTCCCTTCAGTAGCTAAGTGTTTTTTGGCTTTTTTAAAAAAATCTCACGAGATAGAATAAACAGATCCACTTTATTAAGCAATCAGTAAAAAAACGAAACTGAAACATAACAGCAAAAGCGAAAATGGTAAACTGCTCTCTGGCGACTTGCGACATCATTGTCCAAAGCCGACGGGTTGTATCCCCTGCTACACTAGACCCTAAGGCTGTGTGCATCACAATGTCCTCCTAAACAAACAGGTTTTTATGTAACTGATGGTACTGCCAGCCAACGGAGAAAGAGTTGTACTTAGTAGTTCAACCAATGCAATCAGGGGATATTGATCTGACAGGGAAGAAAAATATGGGATTTCTAAGACTCAATCTTAGGTCCATCATTGTTCCTCATGCAACAACAATCTATATAATATACAACAAGCATAATTAGTTCTTTTTGCAGATGACACTAGTATTGTAATCAAACCAAGCATAAATATAACAACAGAAGAAATGGCAAACAGTGTTCTTAACAATGTCATTGACATGTTTTCTAGGAATGGTCTCATTACCAATTTTAAAGACACACGACATATCCATTTTTGCATGTCTAGAGATTGTAGATGCACGAGGCTGCCTCAAGCAGAATTCTAATACAGTATACCTTTGGATAGCATGTCCGCAACAGTCACATGCAGCTTAGTTAACGCTGGATGAACATTGTCTATAAATGAGACCTTGGATTGACAGTGTATTTTCAGTTTAATGTTGGTCATAGTTGTGGCTTATTACAGTTCTTGCTGTAGATTTCTAGCAGTTCAGTGCATTATTTTGTACTTCATGATGGTGCTGACACTAATACAAATGAAATGAGGTGCAATCTCATGGTCCGTTGTGTGGAAATAAAAAGCCCACTACCAGGCAGTTACACAAGTTAAAAGATGACAATTGTTGAAAGGATTCCAGGAGTACTAAAATGTAGACTTTCACGGCCGGAAATGTCATGTCCATTATAATTATCCGGGCTGTTATGCCGTGGTCGGTTGACGAATTCTGTGTCAATTCCCAACGTTTCGTCCCCGTCTGCGGACATCTTCAAGGGGGTCTGTAGCTCGATGGAAGGTCCGACACACCCACTGGCTCGCTACTGACTGCCGCCAAATTCCGTGTCCACGGGCTCCCACGCCAAGGCATGATGTCACGTGTTTTGAAAATGTCAGTGCAATTGTCCGCTGCCGTTGATGGCCGTTGCCATCACCCAGTGGTGGGCGGGTCGTACACGTCTTCAACACTGGCATCCATATACCATTTAATTTCACACCCTCCTACTAAGTGTTGTTTGACGACCCCATACTCCAAGTGGAATGAACAGTTTTATGAACAAACGGAAGGCGTGGCTATGGGAAGCCCCCTAAGTCCCGTAATTGCAAACTTCTTTATGGAGAAATTCGAAGAACAGGCCTTAGGTATTGCCAGCAAAAAACCACATATTGTTCCGATATGTGGATGACACGTTTGTGCTGTGGAGACATGGCAGGGAGGAACGAAGCCGGTTCCACGAACATCTGAGTAGTATAAACTCTAGAATTTAGTTTACAATGGAGGAGGTGGTAGACGGCAATGTACATTTCCTCGATGTGCTTGTTTTTAGAAACGAAAATGGTAGTTTGGGCCACTCAGTATACCGCAAACCCACACACACGCACCGTTATTTGCACTGGGATTCGAACCACCACCCACAACAGAAGCAGGGTGTTATCAAGACGTTAACAGACAGAGCTAGAAATATTTGTTAACCTGAGTTGCTCGACGCTGAGATGGAACATCTCCACAATGCACTAATGAACAGATATTCGTCTGCCAAATTAGACGTGCATTGAGACAGCCACACAAATCATAGTGATGTACAGGCTACTGCAAAATCTAAAGTTTTCCTGCCGCGTGTTAAAACTGTAACGGAAAGAATAGGGAGGACATTGACGAAGCGGAATATTACCGTGATTTACAAGCCCACCAGGAAGATACAGGAATACCTTAAGCCTGCCTAGGACGCTTGCAAACCATTGGAAAAAGTTGGAGTGTATAGGGTCCCATGCAGCTGTGGACATGTTTATGTGGGTACTACTAAAAGAACTGTTTCAAAATGTTTGGAAGAGCACAAGTGCAATTGTAGAAGAGGAGAAACTGAACGATCAGCTGTTGCGGAGCATGCTTTCAAGCCAGGTAGCCAACATATTTGTTTCGAGGAGACCCAAGTACTTGCGGCCACAAGCGGATATTATGAAAGGCTCTACAGGGAGGCAATCGAAATCTCCAAACACCCTAATAATTTCAATCGGAAGGAGGAGGGCGTGAAATTAAACGGTATATGGATGCCAGTGTTGAAGATGTGTACCACCTGTCCACCACTGGGTGATTGCAACGGCGATCAATGGCAGCGGACAATTGCACTGACATTTTCAAAACATGTGATGCCATGCCTCGGCGCGGGAGCCCGTGGACACAGAATTTGGGGGCAGTCAGTAGCGAGCCAGTGGGTGTGTTGGACCTTCCATTGAGCTACAGACCCCCTTGATGTCCTCTGCAGACGGGACGAAACATTGGGGACTGACACAGAATTCATCAACCGACCACGGCATAACAGTGCGGATAATTATAATGGGCATGATTCCAGGAGTGTTACTCGAGTCCTGAAACTGGTGCAATGTGTGAAACTGCAGCAAGTGAAGGCAGTCACATTCTGCAACAAACAGTTCAGCCCATATTCACCAGGTGTACTGTGTACTGATAACTGCATTTATCAGTTCTACTTACCTACTGGACGTTGAGCATACGCAACGGTTTTCTTTCTTGTTTATAGTTTACTATTTGTATACAAGTGGTCCTCAATTCTCATACGTTACCTGAAGCAGTCAGCATCCTGTGTTCACACATTACAGACTTTACACCTGCAGACACCCTAGACTTCTTTTGATTGACCCACAAGGGTCATGTGAAGCAAAGCTGGAGTAAAATATTTAATAGGACTTCTTAACATTTGGCCTAGCAGTGTGGCCATGGCTGGGCACACTCCATTAGGTGCAAAGTTCTGTGACTGCTGCAGCCTCTTGTCAATGTGTTTATCCATTACATTAACCTGGCAGTCCTGTGTTTCACCAATCTAAGGAAAAACCAAACTTCATTTTCAGAACATAGCAAATTCCAAACTTGGGACTGGTGACACATGCGACCAACTACAGTTCAGTAACAATGCCTGAAGTTTTCAAGCATGTTACAAAAGTTAGTATGCCTCAAAACAAGATTTTTTGCATTTTTCCCTTTTGGATACCATGTAATCACTTTCGGCTGGACCTGAGACCCACAATTTGATATCCAGCTGAAAGTTATATCATGTTCAGTTCCAAAATTTAGACTCAAATTCTCTGAAGAAATAGCCCCACCTACATAAAACTGACCTGGCAGTGTTGTCACACTACATCAGGCAAGAGGTTCACTCACTCATTTGTGCAACTTGTACATACAAACTTTCTTCTTGGTGTATTCTACCAAATGTTCCATCAACATAAAGTAAAATGATGTTATTGCATGTATATCACCATAAAGTATCAATGTGTATCAACTGAATTAAGTGACAATGGCTATTGTTTAATATTTGAATCTGCTCATGTCACCACCAGAGTAATTTACAAACCTTCCAGAATAAAAATAAAAACTTAATGAAACTGAACAGTAATAGTTCTTAATTGTAATCCCATCAATGCCAGTCTTCCACTCGACAAGCGTTTTAGTAAGTCATCCCTCACACTCCCAAATTAAATGTAAGCCCACTGCTGCTTGGGTGCAGGCATGCACCAGGAGTGGAAACAGCTAGGCCTGTCCCACAGCATCTCACAATTATATCCTACATAGTTAAAAACTTTACTATTTTCAGAGCACTTTCTAATTTTTTTTTGTCTTGCTGCCTCATTCTTCCATTACCTTTTACAAATTCGACTTCATCTAAAACCAAACATTTTACTCAGAAAATCCAATCAGTGTACTACACAAAGCCAAATATCGTATCTGCCTGTCCTAACTTTGGCAACTTCAAGCTGGCACTTCAATCAACAGATTCACAATCCATACACACTGACACATTAGCCCTGATTTATTGTGGCTCATTGAATTTGAGCTTAAAAATAATAATCATCTTATATAAAATGCAAACACAACATGAAATGAAAATTATAGATTAAACTAAGTTCAAACCAGGGAAAGCAACTGACACTCGGTACTAATGTGGTACAAATTGGTTGGATGTGCAGATTTGAAAACACAGGCTGTGTGTGTGTGTGTGTGTGTGTGTGTGTGTGTGTGTGTGTGTGTGTGTGTGTAGCCAAAGTGGTTTAACAAGAAGCAGTATAGCTTGTTTCC
The DNA here is from genome assembly GCF_021461395.2 of Schistocerca americana. Lineage (NCBI taxonomy): Eukaryota > Metazoa > Arthropoda > Insecta > Orthoptera > Acrididae > Schistocerca > Schistocerca americana. The sequence continues at coordinate 435,414,125 of NC_060124.1, read as the reverse complement.
AAGACCAAGTTCTCCTGGCAACATAACATTTCCAATTTGCAAGAAATTTTTAGCAAAAGATCTTATAATACTCCATACTGCAACAAAACTTCAACTCAACTTACCTTTTACTAGTTTTGCATGTATGTCAGACCAATATATAACATAAAAAGGAATTTGACCTAGTCTGCACATAATCCACCAATTTAGATGCCATTTATTCTAGTAAAACTAACTTTCAAGATAAGTTTACTCCTAAATTTATGCTTAATGCTTCACTCACTTCAATCCTGAACATACCACGCCTTTTATTTTATTGGGTGCAAGCTAGTTTGGGAAAACAGCTCTGCCACACAAGCATTTGCACTACCTGAGCAACCACACAAACTTTTAAATAGAGTGACTGCAATCCCATTATATTTAAACAGCACTAGCTTTGGTCACTGTACACAACAAGGTCATGTTGTAACTTGATAGCTACTGGCACATTTGCACTCACAGAATTTATAGCAGCCACTGTTACAACTTACAAATTCGAACTCAAAAAGTTAATACCGTTTATGATTGTCTTCAACATTTCAACTACAATTTTCTCCTCATATCTGTGAAAATAAATACTACTAAGAATTGAACCAACCATAACAATTCGTTTGCAGCTCTGAAAGACTTACACCCAAAAAATTAATTAGGAAGTCCTGCACTATTAGACTCCACATTAAGATCAGAATGACAAAATTTGATAAACTCTGCAATCATTCAACTAAGCCCAAAAATCCATGAATATTCAGAGATTCACCAAGTATATTTTATATTTTGTTCTGTTTTCTGGCCACCCTCTCATATCCAATACATATAGCTCCCAATAAAAATAAGCATCACCAATTTGAGGCATCAATTTTGGATTTCAAAATTGGACAAATGAAAAATCAGCACCAAACTTTTCCCATTTGAGGAATAGGCAAATCTTACGTGGCTCAGTAAATTGACACAAACAAACTTTTAAATTCTTTATTAAAGTTTCACACTTGAACAGGTACAATTAATCTTTTCCTTCATCAGCTATAGTAACTTCAACTTCCACACCAGGCTCTATGCTGATTGATGTCTACAAAACCATTAAGGAATTTGTATTATAAATTATTACATTACATAAAAATTAAATACTAAAACTAGAAGCATTGTCTCACAGCACTCAGCAGACAAATATAAAAAAGAAAAAAATGAAAAGGTTACCCCCACAAACCACAGCTTCCTCCAGTCAAACAATCTGAAAAAATTCTACAGAACTATCCAGGCCATCAAAGGTGGGAAGGACAGGATGAAACTAAACTGGAAATCCATATCAGGTTGTTTTTAAGGGGCAATGCAACTATGTGTACTGAACTTTATGAAAGATCTGAAAATTTTAGCAGGATAAAACAGGCTAAAATTTATTGATGTGGATATGAATTGCCACCAACATTCCACACCATTTCACGTTTTAACCTTAACAGAGTTAACTGTCCGGAAATGAAAATACTGTTTCGTTACACCACAACAAGGAAGCCCCCTCCCCACTTTTAAACTCACAGCTTTAACATGCTGCACTGTGACATCACCCAATATCTACGTTAGATTGGAAGGCAATAACATGTACAACAAATTTGCAATTACTTATAGTGCTAATACTGAGAAAGTTTATCTATGCACACAATAAGTGTTTGCTGCCTACATTCATACACCGCCACAAGAACTTAATTCAAACACCACACATTTACTAGTTCAACAGGATTCAAGCAATGTCCTTCCGATTGCCTCAGTGCATGCTATATAATCAACATACTATCTGCATACAATAGTAATACCACTTTTAAGGACAGTTCTGCAGCCATAACTGAACACACCCACTTTTTACCACACCATTAGGAACAATGAGACAGCCAAGTATCAGACTGATGCCCACACTGCACAGTTACACAGGGCAAGTTCCTCACCAGTAAACAATGTGGTGCAGTACAAACATTGTATCTCTTTCTGTAAGCTCCAACAGTTCCACAAGAAAGTGTGCAATTCCCCCATATAGGCTTACCAGTTCTTCAGTCAGTTATTTATAGACCCCTTGCAATTTTTTTAGTTTAAACAACATTTCTCATCAGACAGATAGTACTCTATTCCAACTTTGTGAATTCACAATCACAAATGCCATAATAAAAACTGTTGCATGTCACTATGTTACCACTAATGGTAATCTCAAGGCTGAACTAAAGGTATAACCCAGTTCTGCAGTATAAATAAATTATTAAGTCTAGAGAAATCTACTCAGCAAGCAGCAGTAGAACACAAAAAAGTAACTTTTACAAGCTCTTTGACCCAGTGACTCTTGGCAGACGAGATGAAGGGTAAGGAAGAGGAATGAAGAAAAAGGGCTAGAGAGCTTTTTAAAAAAGTGCCACAGTTCAAAAAAAGGCACCCATGAGCCCTGGTCATGCAAAACCTAACAGACGGGATCCAATAGTCTCCTCTGACCAAGGGCTCCGGGTGAATTTTCTGAATTATATCCCTTTTCCTAGTCCTCTCCTGTCATTTTCCGTCACCTCTCTTCCTTCCCCTTAACTTATGCCAGAGAGGACCAGTGGCTTTGAAAGCTAAGAGTTTGTGCACGTTTTTAGCATCAACAAGTGATTATTTCTGCTTAATTATGACGCCTGCATCATTAACTACTAAAATTCAAGTGTCACATCTTGCTCAGAGGTTCTAATGTAATCATGAATCTCATAAGGTGTCCTAAGATATAACATCATAGCAAGATAAATCACTTAATCTTAAAATGCAACCTTACATCATATATATGAATTTTAAGCTTGATAAAGGATACAATCTGCTTCACAACTTCTGAAGGACTAAAGAGATCGATTACTCTTTTGTGAATCCTCATTTGAAATCTGTCCCAAGTCTTTGACCCTTCACCACAGGGGGTCTTACGAGTAGTAATTCTCAATATCTTAGTGGGCATTCGAACAGGACCCTTCACACGTAGCTTCTGCTTCTTAGCCCCAAATATTAGGTCACTGCAAACTGAAAAGATGGGATAAAATTAATAAGCAGCATAAACTACAATATAAGAGAAAAAAAGATGCGCATCAATCAGAGGTTCCTTAGATAATCAGCCATTATCATTAAGATTTTTATGATAGCATCATACAATACAGTCAAAATTTACAATATAGACTGACTCTACAACCTTTTCATGCAAGTACAAGTTACCTCTTGTGGCAGCAGGCTACAATATCAATCCCATGCAACCAAGAAATCTTAAGAGTGCCTGACAAGCTAACTTGCAGATGTAAAATGCAAGGTGATGGACTAAACGAAACAATGAACTAAATTTCGCCACGGAAGATTATGCTTACGATATCCCAGAGCTCTCCCCGCAGAACAAACCGAGCACAAGTTACGAAATGCAATTCCTCTTCAATACAACTGAAGTGAAACCACAATACCAAAGTTTATATTTCTAAAATTAACTAGGAACTTCACATTAACAGTACCAATGCGCCAGCTTTTTAGTACTAAGTGTAAAACAAAAATCGTGATCACTTTGGTTGCATGCGTTAAGCGTCCTCACACACACGTCTGTTTCATAGTACGTACAACTTTTACGAACTCAAATTAAATACTAATTGACAGTGCTAAAGATAAGAATAATTAAGTTCCACACTGGCCACATTAGAAAATATGTTGGATACATGCTCATGCACGAATCCGGTAACAAAAAGGAAGAAACTATCAGCAATTTGAGTTTGATAGAATCCTTGAGCGATACACAATCACATGAAAATCAAGTTACAACTGACGACTTTAAAGTGAATTTTAGTATACCTTTCTCTAAACTTCTTACATTCCTTGACGTGAGAGTTATTCTGATACGATGAATTGTTGGGGCTTCCGCTCCTGGCTTGTCCGGGTCCTTATTGAAAGCCTGTAAAAACCACGTGGTACTGAATTAATCACAAATTATCAGATACCAAGGATTTAAATTACAGTAACAAGATATATGAAATATACATACCATTTCTGCAGTTAATAGATCACCTGGTCGAGATAATCAATTCGTTCCAAAAATTGACCAGCGCTGAACCAGGATTCACCACCACCTACAACCACGCTTCACATGAGAAAGAGTACATACAACTTCAGTTCACTTCCTGTAGTAGGAGGGGTACAGCCAATCAGAACCCTCGTTGATGGCGCGAACCAAAGCACACAATCGGGCAGAACTTCTGTGAGATCCTCGTAGACACTTTGCCGAAGACAAATCTTAAGGCCCGTCCACACGCAACGATCTGTCTGCGCAAATGTCTGCGCACATCACATCTGCGCAGACAGATCGTTGCGTGTGAACAGAAGATTTGCACCAACCTGAGGTGTGTGCAAACCTGGAAGTTGGAGTTGGAGGTTTGAGCGAAACCTCTCAAATCTGTCGGTTCAAACCACATCTGCGCAGACAAGTTGGAGCGTGTGGACAGGAGATCGTCGCAAATCTGGCGCGAAACAGCTGTTTGCTCAGTCTAGTGTTTGTATTTGTGTGCACAGGGCATTAAAATGGCTGATACTCGTCAGTGTTCTCGAGAGTTTGTAAGTGAATTCATTGAAATATACAGAAACCACCCATGTTTGTGGAAGATTAAAAGTAAAGAATATAGTGACCGAGACAAAAAGACAGCAGCATACAATGCTCTAATTGAAAAATTGCGGGCAGTTGGCGCCTCGGCAAACAGAGAAACGGTAAAAAAATAATAATTTCGTTGCGAACTGGCGAAATTATTTGCGGATGGATGTCGAAACTTATAATTATCTCTTAAAGCATGTAACCCCTCATATTATGAGAAAAATACTTGTGTGAGAAGGGAAATTTCTCCTCATGAACGCCTGGCAGTAACATTAAGATTCCTAGCAACAGGAAGGAGCTACAATGATTTGGAATTTTCATCTGCAATATCGAAACAAGCATTGAGTGAAATAATACCCAACACATGTGAAGCTATTTACGCTTTCCTGAAGGATGAGTTCATGAAGGCAAGTAAAGTAAATTAGTCTGTCAGCGAACTGTTTACGGAAAAGAGTTATCCAAAGTTCAGAAATCTAGAACATCTGGTGTAGGAGTAGATCAAGTATACCAGCCAACGTTGTGGTATTTTGATCTACTTGGCTTTCTTAGTGATCAAGAAACGCCAAGACCAAGCAGGAGTACAATTGAAGATGAAATTGGAGTGCCAATGTGCGAGGAAATGGAACACGAGGTTATGTAAAACAAAACAGGTTCGCCCTGCAACTCTCGCAGTAAATTTACGTGACAAAACTGCTTTCGCTTTAGCAGCCACTGTCTGCACCATTTTAACCGCTTTCTCTGTTTCCTGCGGTTGGTCTGAATGTTTTTTGCAACACAAGTTGCGAACACAGACCACAACAGAACTTCCTCCATTTCCATTTTTCAAAATAACTGAATTAAATTTTGACGTTTTCGGGGAGCGTAGTCGCTTGCCACTGATATTTCTTTTCTACACCGACAGATGGCGGGCGAGTAGTAGATTGGGGTTTGTGTCGTGTGAACACACCACATTTGCAGCGATCTTTTGCATGTGCAGACATCTGCGCCGATGTCTGCGCAGACAGATCGTTGCGTGTGGACCGGGCTTTAACTTCAGAAGACAACCACTACATTTCCATGCGACACATCATCCGAATGGCGAAAACCTCTCAGTTGTGTTTACATGTTAAGGTCTGAGCGATTTTGCTAGCCCAGTTAAATATGGCTTCTGGAGAATAGCTGTAAAATTTTATGATAAAGTCAGCACAATCGCTATACCTCTTCAATAAGAAGAGTTGCAAACAGCTTCAATCTAATATTTCTACGTATCAGTCACTGTACAAAGAGCCTCTCCGTCGATATTAGCCGAAATTTTTAAAAACAAGACGAAACCTTACAGCCAAAGCACTTTTCAAAACCAATTGCGTTTCCATGGGAGCGAAAATCGATTGCGGAATTGGAAAACCGGTAACTATAAGCGGATTTCCAGAATCGATTTTGAAGTGTTTATATGACCACCCAGAAAAGCGGGATTGGGAAATAGGTTTACGAAATTCGGTTTTGGAAGCCTTGGGTAAACAGGATGAATTATCACCATTTGGCTTTGCAGCTCATTGTGTTTACCGTATTTGCGGTTAAAATTGTTGGATGTAAGGTCCGTCAGTTCACAAATATGTTTCAAAACCTCTGTGCCATCATCAGTGGGTTTCTGTTTATTCTTTACACTAGGTTTGCATGCCTTTTCAAGGACCACTTGTGTATTATTTATTACAGGTAGCTTGGCATGTTTTTGTGTGTCAAACTCTTTTTTCTCAGTATCCTGATGAGGTGTTGCGAAGCTCACGTAAATATAACGCATATGGTCGTAAAATATGGTCGTAAAAGCACTTCACTTTGCACTTCACCAAAACACATTGTAAATTTAGCCCTTGTGCTTGACTGAATCAAATTTGGTAGTACGACAACAAAACTGGTTTTCCAAAAATCAGTTTCTTTGCACAAATGGTGTCTGTAAATTAGCTGTGCCGCATTCGTCAGTACTGTGACACGATATTACAGCCAAAGGTCGACTTGCACGTAATGATATGGAAGGGGATGCCAGACAATCCACGACATAATTCATACGCTGGCCTTCACACAGATTGTCAACAGAATGGGAAGGGTCATAAACATCTAGGTTCCTAAGGAAGATATTATTGTCTTCGATGTTGGTAGAAGGAACAGTGTCGTCGTGTGCTAATATCGGAAATTAAACAGTGTTTTAACATGCAACGAAAACTTGCACATGCATCCTCCCATCGTCGACATCAGAAACAAGTGAGTGCTTTCTGCACATGTGATCTGATTGTAAACTGGCAGTAAAGAAAGGGCTAAGACGTTATTTTCCAGTTCCAGTTTTTTTGTTGTTATCTATAGCACTAAGAAACACAGTTACGAAAGTATCCTACCACTGCCTCGAAAACAGCTAACACTACATACCAACTGACATAACACAATTTCCAAGAAGAGCTTCTTTCAAGAAACTGCTTTTTTACGTAAAAGTCCGTGAGAAAAACATACTGGAAGAGACATTCTAGTGTTTTACAAATAAAGTATCTTGGTTTACAATTAAGTGTGGATGAAAAAAGTTATTAAGGAAACAAGGAATATTATTGACAATAGGAATCAAACAAGTTCTTAGTTGTTACTTGTATTCCTTGCAAAATTACATTCTGAATACTTTACAGTCAGGTGCTCTGTCCTATTAGAAGTAAGTGTACATCTTTTCCTCCTCCACCTCCATTAATGCTGTCACAAATAGTTTCAAAGTTTTGTCAATGTAATGCACGGAAGTCAGTGTCTGATGAAAGAAGATGGGACGAATAATGCGGCGTGCTGATATTGCGAACCACACTCCATCCTTCTGCACATACAATGGTGTTTTGTGGAAGTCATGTGGAGCCTTTACTGCCCAAAACCTGCGATTCTGTGAGTTTACATAATCACTCAGGTGAAACCAGGCTTCATCAGGCAAAAGGAACAAATCCATGTCCAAGCCATTCATTGTTATCTCAGCTAACACCAACTCACAAAACTGGAGGCGCTAAGGGGCATCTGCTGGTTTTGATGCATGAACAGCAGACACTCAGTAGGGAGGTATGTGCTGGTTGAGGTGGAGTACTTGTCCACATGATCGACGCGATATGCCGGTCTCTTGCTATAGGCATCGGGTTGATTCTTAGGATTCTCAAATATTTTCTGATGAACTGAAGACATAATTTCTGGTTTGGCCTCACGTTTCAAATTTATTTTTTAACTTGTTCAGAATAGATTCTGCCTGAAGCCATTTTCGGACTAAGCATCTTATAGCACTCTTTGCTGACACTTCGAACCATTAAACTTTACAGCAAACAACTGGCCACGCCGTTTCCACGAGTTTGTCGTCACATAACTTTCTATAATGAGCACCCACTGCTCCACTGTGAGTACCTTCATCCACTTTGCACTTGTCCACTCACACTGACATAGTCCACACCATGCTCTGAACCAGTGTGGATCACATGGTGGGCATCAGAGTGCTGCAACGCTCAATGTTTGACCAGTCACTGCTCGCCTGTTGACGGGGGGACCGAGCCGCTCGTGTCCGGCCCCACACGACTCGGCTCGGCCACGTACTCGCCCCACGTCTGTTGTCCGGACTCCGGACACGTGGATAACCGAGCATGGCCGGTCACCGCTGACGTCTCACCTCGCCTCGCCCCAGCTCGCTGCACTGCACTGTACAAATCCAACGCCTCTCTCTCTCGCTCTCTCTCTCTTTCTCTCTCTCTCTCACACACACAATGTATTTATCTCTGTCTCTCTCTCTCTAGAACGGGTACGTAACACAGCTAAATTCATAAAGAACTTGGAAAGTAAAATGATATTTCAATACAATCGCGGATAGAAGACGAGTCACATATCCAAACAGAAGATATATTTTTCTTTTCATTAATAGGAAAAAAACAATAAATAAGTGCTGTCCCTGTAATCTAGAAGACAACCATCTCCATAAAGAAAGCATACAAATAACATTAAACATTTACAGACGTAACTTGTCATACTTTTCACTTGTTTGCAACAGAAACAAAATTATAGTTATTGTTGATCAGCAGTAAATCACTAACGCGTTCCGGATATAATTGGCAGCAGCGATTTGTTAGTAACATGCCGGCTTTACTAAAGCATCTTTCACTTGGTGCGCTTGTTTCTGGGATACATAAAATACGTCTTGCAACTCAAGCCAGGCCTGGAAGATCTGCTTCATGTCTGCTCCACCACTTTAAGACGTCATCAGCATCTCCGGGGTGCATTAAAATGTAGAGATCTACTTCATCTGCTGCGGATGATCTGTTGTTCCTCCATTCCTTGAAACGATCTCTCTTTCCGGGAGGTGATGACACAGTACTTGAAGGATCTATGATAAAAAACAAAAGAGACAAGTAATACAGAACTGATGTGGAAATCATCGTAACGTTCCCATAAAAACGAGTTGTTATAGTTAATGAAATTCCCGTTTCTCTAAATACACTACCCACTAAATATGCAAAAACGATTATGTTAATGTTTGCATGTTGTACCTGCGTAAGTACCACACATTTGTCACACACTGCTAAGAATTTCCTGCTTTTCATTTATTTCGAGCATATTAAGATCACGGAAAGACGGCCAAAGAAACGTAGCAATTTTATGTCTGGAAGTGATCACAATTTTCTCACTATCGAAAGGCAAGGCTCGATTTCTAGTCCTTTTACCTCCTGTTAAAAAATACATATCTGTTAGTACACATCAATTACGCAAGTTAATTATAAATCTATCTCGTATCATAATGAAACAGTGCTTTTAACTGCAGTAATTATTCACCTGCCCGTGTCATTGACACTGCAAGTTTGTTGCAGTTCGTGACATCAAAGAAGAACTAACTGGAATGTCGGTTCTTTTTCGCCTTCTAATTCATCTGTGTCCTCTTTAAATGGTCTCAGAAAATGCAGCTCATTATCATATCCTTTCAATCTGTAAGCGGAGTCCTTTTCCGTCAGCAAAGCAGCAACTTTGTTATAATGAATGTGTAAGGATTCCAGCATAGTGTACAAGCTGTTCCAGCGCGTGCAGACCTCTTGTTTCAACGATGATTTCAAAGACGAGCAGAAGCCGCTTTTCGTAATGTATCTTACAATGTATTTTGCAGTATTTAAGAAGAAGTTGCCTTCACCGACAGTATGGCTAAGTGCTGTGCTTATACAATGAGCAGCACAAGGAATCCTTTCGTGATTTTCCAAAGCCTGTATTACATTGGCATCCCGGTCGGAGACAAAAACAAAACTATGCAACATGTCCCGCGTAATGTTCCAATCAGCCACCCTCTCTTCAATTTCTTTCATAATATTTATTCCCGTCTTCTTAACGTCATGGAATTTTGTTGCAAATAAAACATTGTTCACAAGACACCAATCTGTGTTTATGTAATGTGTTATTTACAAGTTAATGTAATGTGTTGTAAGCGTCAAATAGTGCACCTGATTATGCGAATCAGTCCACATATCAACTGTCGCAGCACATGTTTTGTTAATAACAGAAGGCATTATGCTGTTTCGTATTGCATCAGCTTGTTCTTTGACATGTTTGCTTATAGTAGAGGGATGTGGCATGACATCTGCCACGTTAACTTCTCCGTAATGCGCACCTAGATGCATTAATTCTTGGCCTAGTTCTCTGAAACCTTCACTGGAAACGGCATTAAAAGCTCTCATATCTTTAACACACATTGCAACACACTTTGCTGTAATACTATTTTTACTATTTTTCATTACTGCCGGTATCCCTAAGGGAGCTGTATCTTTGTGAGGTTTCTTGCAATTGTGTTTCTTTAAATGAGTGGTTCCCGACTGGATACACAATAATGTGGAGCAACTTATGCACGATACGTACCCAGTAGACGCATTGTTTTCGTCTACAACCAACAGAAATGTACTTCATACTTGGCTCTTTAGACCTTCCCGTTTCTTCAATGTGTAAACATTGCTTTCAGTCTTACGTCATACTGCACTGGCTTCACCGGGCTGCATGATTACAGAGAGAGAGACACACCACAAATGAGAAGCCCGTACTGGCTGGAGTCCCACACGGATAATGACACGTGTAATGTGTTTGAAGTTACGTGCAACATATTCGGTCACGGCTTCTATGCTCGGTCACTAGAACTAGTGCGGGCAGCCTATCCAGTTAGGGTGTGCTCGTCCCATCTCGTATTTTGTGCTCGCTTACTCGGTCATGCAGGACTCTAGTGGGCATGCATGTGGTGTGTGTGTGATGGGGTGTGGTTATTTGCGTACTTTCAGTCAAGTCATATCCACTCGTCCAGCCCACTTTTATTTGCCTCAACCCATACTACTGCAACGTCGTGGACCACGCAGGTCTTCCTGGATTAAATACAATGAATCGAGTACAGACATAAAGTAATCTATGTTGCCTTGGAAACTTGAATAATTTTCTCGCGTGTTTCAACCAGAAATTTTGTTTTCAGTACCTGAAATACATAGCGCTTTAAGCCAGAATCGTCCCAATGGTGCATCGTATTGAGGTGTTTATCAGAGTAGTCTTAAACTGCCTTGACACTGGTTTGAAAAATTTTCTTGGTCTCTCCTGAACCGATCTTGACCAATATTTGTTCAGGACAGTGCGTTTAAACTGTTCGTAGTCAATACATTTATCTGCTGTATCGTTTGCCCACACTGGAGCCATGGCTTGTATGTACTGTGTAAGAAAATGGATCTTTTCTTGAGTGGTCCACGTCCTGGGAAAAACTGTTTTGAAGAAGTTCATGAATACAACACTTTGGACAGTGTTTTTTCTGGGATATATGCCTGAAGCTGATAGTGTTGGAATAAACTCTCATCAACTAGTACAGTCGACAAGTGAGGTAGTGCACTTCAGATTATATTATCGTGAATAACTAGGCATCATACAGATTTCATTACCATATTTTCGCACTGACTGCACGCAACCAGAGTTTTTAGGCGTGGGTGCAACAGTGCGTGAGGAATGTGTCACAACTTATTTTATTTGTTCTAATTCCTTTCTAAAAAGGACGACTGGGAAGATACATTTTGAACCGAGAGATATTTGTCAAAGCTTTCCTTATGAAGTTTCAATTCCCAAATCTGTCCAGGTTTGGCAGCCTCATTGTTTGCAAAGTATCTGCTAACCAATTGTTGCACATTTGCAGTAACTCTTCACTAATTCACTTATCAATGTGTTTGTCTTTGTTGTCAATCTATTTTGAATAATTACTGCTGAAGATATTCGTCTAATCAACAAACTGTAGCTTTGTGATGAAATGCTATATTTTGGTTTGAAGTGTTTGTAGCATTTCACTGGGTGTGGAGTTTTCTGTTACGAGCTTGTCTACATTCATAGACAATTTTTTTTGCAGAAATTTGATATTATCACATTGTTAGTTAATGTCTGTTGCTATTGTTTCAAGTTTTGTTTTCTTCTGATATGTGTCCTACATGTAGTGAAATGTTATCAAATTGTGTCTGCAGATTAGCTGAAATCGCTGAGAGTTATGAAAGTTGGGTGATGATATTTTGTGTTGCCTCTTGAATGTTGTTGTCAGTTCAGCTGATGCCATTGAAGCAGTTTCAGATTTTATTTAAATTATGAAAATGACAATATCAGTTTTAATAGTCATGTTAGTTTTTAGAGTGGACACTCCAGTGTTAAGAGTGGAGATCACATATTTTGTGCCCATTTGTTCCATATTTAGTCCGCTATAAGCTTATGCTGGCGAGAATGGAACGTCAGCTGCAGGTCGATCCATTACATTTATGATCTGTTTTTTAATAGTGGATGGTGGAACTTCGTGATGTAATATCACCTTCAGCTTGCACATTGTTTTCACTCACAGCAGCATTGATAACTTCCACATTTACGTTCATTACATTCATTTTTAGCTGATTGGTTTCTCCATCTGGAGTTGAGGTATTAAAATATGTTTCTTGAAATTCTTCGTTTTTGCTGTTTTCACCATAATCAAAGGATTGATGAATCGCAATAAAACGTTTTTTTAATAAATGACATTATTTGACATAAAAATATTAACACCACTGCTGACCGACCACAGTATAGGTTGCATTCGGTTCGATAACTAAATGCGCCATTACGCATGAAATGCAACATGATTGTCCACCTTGTACTTGTGTGTTGTTAAAGAGCATGTTGTTAAACTGGATGTTGTTAAGTTTGTCGTTGTTAACTGTATTGCTTTGGGGTGTATGAAAGTATGTTACTAATCAAGATACCAAAATGTAGAGTCAGCTATGGAGGAAATTTTTGAAGTATCTGTTTGTTACACTGTGGCTTATGAAGCAGCATTTATCTATATTTACATTAACCAACATTAGAAAATAAAAGAAATTTTTTGAGAGGTTTTACATCCTATTTAATATATTATTTTGAATGAATGTTGATATAACTGTAATGCCTGATTTTAATATTCACTAAAAATTTATAGGACAAATATTTTGCTAAGGAATGTAATCACCATGCCTGTTAACAAAAATGTTGACCTGTATAGACAATATTGTTATGAAAATATTATTGCAACTTTTTCATCATCATGGGACTATTATACATGTAAATGTGGGTGCAGTCATTTCTAGTAATTCCAAGCCTTATGTCAATTACAAGACATAGTGTAGCATTAGTGATTACAATGTACCTGTCTTTCTAATTCTCTGGTAGATCTTAATTGTTTTGTGGTTTATTGTAATAATGAACACTAAACGCAGTTCTACAGCTTTCTTGAATTTTCATATTGGTAATAACCTCAGCTTACCACTAAAGAACAAATTCATTAATATGAATAGGCTCCTCAGTACTAAAAACAGTAAGTGATGGACCTATGAAGTATAAAAGCATAAAGATTAGTGGAATACCTTCTACTACCTGGCACATTACTCCTGTTGTTTGCTAGCCAAAGTAAGATCCAAACACCAACATCGATCCAAAATGCACATTAAGAAAGTAAAATTAGAATGTAATTATAAACTGGTTGCACATGTTGTTAATAACCAAAATAAATGTAGTAAATTATGAAAGGGAATTTAGCATCAGGTAGCAAATAATTTGTGTCTAGGTACAAGATTAGTGGCAATAGAATTAACAATTATTTTGTAAACGATGTAGCTAGTCTGGTTAATAGTGTAGTCATTAGTAAGTATGAATTACGCTATCATTTAAATATTGCATATGAAAACCAGAATGCTACATGAGATCTTTTTCATTTTAAACATTTTTGTGTAAAAGATGTACACTTAGTCATTCATTCTCTTAGCAAAACTGGTTCACTAACTACATGCAATATTAACTCTAGAATATTGAAACTTGGTAGTTATAGTATGTAGCAGAGGTTCTTTGTCATATTGTAAACTACTGCTTTGATGTAGGTTGTTTCCCTGAGAAACAGGTACTAGCTAAGATAATCCAAAGTCACAAAAAAGTTGACAATAATTTGGCTAGCAGTGGTAGACTAGATCCTTTTGTACCAATTTCATCTAGGGACACTGAAAACTAATGCAATTCAAATAATCTATTTCATAGAATTTAATCAGTTACTTTTGAAGAGCGAATTTGGGTTCAGGAAAATATTATCGACATGTGATGCTGTTATGATCTTCATAAGTAATTATCTTTAAACAAAGGAAGGAAAATTCATTGTACGTGCAAAGTTGTTTGATTTATCAATTGTGCTTGACACTGTGTGCCACAATAGTCTCAAAGCAAAACCTGTAGGTATTTTGACCCTGCTGTGGAAGTTATCCAACCATACTTAAATAACATAAGTCAAACTATTCAATTCAACATCCAGTACTCTAGATTCTTACCTGTCAACTACATTGTTCCTTAAGGGTCAATTTTGGACCCAATTTTCTTCATAGCACACTGACGGAAAAAAACCACACGACACCAGAAGGTAATAAATGTACAGTAACGAAATTTCGGAACTATGTTTGTCTAACATTTGATTAACATTGCAACATTACAGGTCAATGTGAGTGTGAGATAAGCCATTGCAAATGTGAAATACAGGTACATTAATAACCAGTGTAACTGCCAGAATGTTGAGTGCAAGCTTGCAAACATGTGTCCATTGTATTGTACAGGTACCAGATGCCAGTTTGTGGGACTGAATTCCATGCCTTTTGCACTTGGTCAGTCATTACACAATCAGTTAATACTGTTTGTGAATGACGCTGGAGCTGACGTCTGATACTTCCCATATGTGCTCGAGTGGAGATAGATCTGGTTGTTGAGCAGGCCAAGGCAACATGTCGGCACTCTGTAGAGCATGTTGGGTTACAACAAAGGTATGTGGTCGAGCGTTATCCTGTAGCAAAACACCTCCTGGAATGCTGAAACTCACAGCCACCTCTGGCAATAAGGGGAACCAGCTTTCATCAAAAAACACAACCGACTTCCACCTTGCCCTCCAATGATCTCTCGCTTGATCCCACAAAAGCCACAAACAGTGGTGGTTTGGGGTCAGTGGAATGCACCCTACAGGACATTTGGCTCGGAGCTGTCCTTGAAGTAACCCATTTGTAAAAGTTCGTTGTGTCACTGTGTGCCAGTTGCTGCTCAAATTGCTGCTGCTGGTGCAGTTAAATATGCCAGAGCTATACACAGAACACAATGGTTTTCCCTCTTGGTAGTGCCACATGGTCGTAAGGAGCCTGATCTTCTTGTGATTCAACATTCTCGTTATCACTACAGTCAGCAGTTATGTACAGTGGCTTTGTTCCTGCCAAGTCTTTCTGCAGTATTGGAGAAGTAATATCCAGCTTTTCCTAGCACTCTCGCACAACCTCGTTCAAACTCAGTGATGTATTGATAATGGTGTCTCTGCCGCCTTAAAGGCACTCTTGACTGACATTAACACAGCAAGTCCAATCTCAAAGGTAACTAATGCTCACAAACGTTACTGTGTGTATTTAAAACAAACCTGGTTTGCATCCTCTTAGCGGCACAGCTAGAGCCACTCTTATGTGACTGGCGAGAAATTTTAATAGAAATCATCTTTCAAATCTAGAAATGAGTCTACCAACATTCATTTTTGTCACATGACTCCTTCTTTGTTTGTGATTTTTTTTGGCATAGTAGGTATATGAATTACTTACTAAGCAATATAATAAAAGATTCTTCAAAGTGTTATTTGCATGCAGACAGTATCGGTTTAAGTGTTACTATTCCTCTTAATGATGTAATAAACGCTTCTATCTCAAATTAGATATACTTTCCGGTTGATATAAAGCTAATGACCCATCTATTAACTTTTAAAAACCCCAAGAATTGAATATTCCCTGTAAGTGTAGATTCATCTTGGGCACACACATACATCTAAAATTTCTTAATTCTCTATTGCAAAATAATTAAGGTTTGCAGGTACATGAAAGGGTATCTTTATGAATCTGATTACAAGCAACAGTTGATAATAAAGTTAAAAGCTTTCTGTCTATTGTGCTTATATTGATTCTTATCTGACATACAGAAGAGTCTTTTGGAGAAATAGCTGCTATTCTAAATGCTTTTTTATAGTTCAGAAAAAGCGGTCAGTCCAATCAGTTAGAACTCACTGATTTATTTATTAGGGTTAATATCCTTTACAATTTTCCTACATATTTCAGTGTCTCTTATATATTAAGAAAAACTTGTCTAATGTTACTGTAAAGTCTGATGTTCATAGCTCTAGTACACAACATTCTAACAATGTAAAGAAATACTTCTACTTTATAGTAGCACTCTAAACAGCTTTAGACTCGTATCCTTTATGTTAAGTAATAAATTTTACACTCAGTTACGAGTCTAGAGCTGAAGGAATTTGAGAAATGTGTAAGGAATATATTCGCAGCAACGTAGCAACTATGTAAGGAATATATTTGTGGCAGTGTAGCAACTACTTATCACTTATCGATATCACTGCCCTGAGCAGCAGGCAGCAGTAATGTTCTACCACGTGCTTATACAAATTAATTAAAGCATAGCTTAAGAAAACAGCTTAGGCCATTCAGATTTCTGAAATGTGTCTTTTTCTGCAGAATATAAATACATACAATTTGGAAATTCATTCGAAAACAACGCAACACCAAATAAATGCTATTGCTGAAAGGTAGATGTTTGAATGCGACATGAACAAAATCAGGTTTCCCCGATTTTAAAGAAAACTTTGGTGAATTAAAAGGTGTCAGCATGGCATATTAGACACCCTACTGAGGTTTTGGTTGTTGTGACAGACTGATGTGCAACCTAGACCTAATTTTAAGGTAGGCTGGGAGGTGATACTTTTTGGTTGTGAGTTGACGAAGTCAACAAATGTGAATGTCAAATAAAGGTTGTGGTAACAAATTGATCTGCTACGTTAACTAATGTTTATGTTTGAGGTATACATAACTCGTTTTGCCATGTTTGACGAGCCTTTCGTCGTAAAAACTGAACTTGCAAGGTAAATTCAGAGAATTTATGTTAGATCATGGATATGTTTCAGGTGAATATATTGATGCATATTACTTAAGCTACGAAGAATGAAAGGGGGTGGCGTTCTACGATATGACTTTTACCTTAAACGGAAATGTATCGCAAGAACGTAATGTATATGGAAATATTCATATATTTTGCACTTTGTAATAAGGGGTATGGTTTCAGAAAGTCTTAAGATTTGTGTGTGGGGATTTGTATAATAATTTAGTTTCATTTCTAATCCAAACGTCTCTGTTACGTTTCCTATGCACACACTTCCTTTAAAATCATATGCAACTGGAGGCAGTATACTGCAGTGTTAAATATTCTTACTCTTGAGAAATTTGTTTTGATTACAGTTTTGTATTCTACATTTGATGCCTTACACACACAGCTTGAATAGTCATGTCATGCTGATTTTCATAGTTTAAATACTCATAACTAAGCGAGATTCTCTGAAGCATTCGATACATCTATTATCAAAATGGTAGACATAAATGATTCTACGAAGGTAACATGCATAACCTTAACAATAGGAATAGTTATTCTCATGACAACAAATTCTTTGATTTCACCAACGTACCCTCAAACTGTCACCTTTTAGTCAAACCAAGACTTCGGGCTATTCTACATATCTATTTGCCGAAATCTATAACCAAAAAATGCTATTGGCTCGAAACTTATGACAGGATTCTATTAGCGAATGCCACAGCTTAATTACATCAGAGTAAGTATCTAAGATGCAAATACAATAATGTGATGAAAATGTCACAATTCACAGTCTCATTACTACAACTGTGAATCGTAGTCCATGGTTGAACTGTTATTGAGGAAGTAAACAATTGTATCTGTGACATTTGTAATGTGGAATAATAAACATCTTCATTGTATGTTACTACTGCTGCTTTTGCAATGAAAGACTGAACGTGAGTAAAAAGGCACCCTGCACATGCAAAGAAACATGGTAGTTTGAGCATAGCGACATCTATCTGATTGTTCAGTGGTTGAGAGTCACTCAAGGGACCCATACAATACCAACAGATAGTTAGTTACTTAGTTACGTGTTCCATTGATCAATCTCATGGTAATGTTACGATGTGGAATGTGTCACTTGCATAAGAAATGCACACACGATTCAAGGTATTCAAAGCTTAAAATTTTTATTACCTACTCCATTCCCTTAAGTGGCACAAATACACATAATATACCTATATTTTTATTTATTCCTATTCAAGAAATCATCTATGGTATAGAAGGAATTGCAAGGAGGTATGATTTCAATTTATTTTCGAAACTAGTACTACTCTCTGTCAGACATTTTATTTCGTCTGGTAATATATCAATAAGTTTTACAGCAGCATATTTTATTCCTTTCTGTGTCAAAGATAGATGAAGTAGAGGATAGTGTAAATCTTTCTTTCTTCTGGTACTATAATCATGAATGCCTCTGTTGTCTTTAAACTGGTCCATGTTGTTGAGAAGAAATTTCATTACTGAGTAAATGTACTGTGAGGCTGTTGTAAGAATTTCTAAACTTCTGAACAGATGCCTACAAGATGTGCAACTGTGAGTCCCGCACATTATTCTAACCACTTTCTTTTGAGTAGTGAATACTTTTTGCCTAAATGTTGAGTTACTCCAAAATATAATTCCATATAACATCAGAGAGCGAAAGTCTGCAAAGTGTGTTAGTTTACTAATTTCTATATTCTCAAAATCAGCAATTATTCTGATTGCAAAAGTTGCTGAACATAGTCATTTTAGGAGATCCAAAATATGCATTAAGATTGTCATCTATACATATGCCCAAAAACTTAGTATGCTCTACCCTCGTTACTAACTTCATTTTGTGTGCTACATTTATTGAAGGAGCTGTACTGCTTGCAGCAGAACATTGGATGTACTGCGTTTTTTCAAACTTCGGAGGAAGCCATTCGCAGAAAACCAATAAATAACTTTTCCAAATACATTATTTATATCATTTTCTATTAGAGTTTCTTTTACTGGATTAATAATGATGCTTGTATCATCAGCAAACAGTTTCAGTTTAGCTTCTTGTTTCAGATAAGAAGGTATGTCATTCACATATACCAAGAACAGAAGGCGACACATGAGCAAACCCTGTGGAAAACCTGATGCAAATTCATCCAATTTAGATGAAATGGCAAACTTCTTTAAATTATTTAAACGATGTAAAGAAACGTTTTGATTCCTTGTTCAAACTTCTTTAAATCACTTAAACCATATAAAGAAACGTTTTGATTCCTTGTCTGCAGATATGACTTGAACCACTGACATGCTGTTCCATTTATACCATAGAGTTGTAATTTATGTAACATAATCTCATGGTTCACACATCCAGCTTTGGGTAAGTAACAGAAAATCCCTATTGGTGACATTTTACTATTTAAAGACTCTGTTATGTGGCAATGAAATTGTATATTGCTGTCTCAGCCTTTTTGATATCCAAACTGTGATTTACTAAGTATCCCATTATTGTTGAGATGGCTAACCACTCTTGAGTACATTACTTTCTTGCCGATTTTTGAAAATGCTGTAAGCAATGATACTGGCTGGTAATTATTGACATCTGTGGCGTCCCCTTTTTTGTAGAGAGGATTGAAAATGCTATACTGTAGCCTGTCGGGGGAAATACCTTGAATTAGTGACTTTATACATGACTCAGAATATCAGCTGTAACTGTTCCACATTAGGTTGGTAAGTGAAAATTAATCTAAGATGTCTCAAAACTGAGTCTTCCATGTGCTGCTTAGCTTTTTCATTTGAACTATTCTCACCAATTTTTTCACCTACACTTAAGAAATGGTTATTAAATACATTAGCTACTTAGCGTTCTGTTGGTTAAGATGGTCTCATTCTCTTTAATAGTAATACTACCTATGCAGTGATTACTTTTCCTGTACCCCTTCTAACAACATTCCATATTGATTTTATTTTATTTCCTGAGTTGTTAATTTCATCTCCAACATACATATTTCTTGATTTTCTGACAACTTTTCTCAGTATGCTACTATAATTTTTATAGTGTAAATTACTTTTCGGCTGTTACTAATTCTTGCTGTCTCATGCAGCTTTCTTTTTCTTTCTGAAGACAATTTAATACCTGTAGTACTTTGAAAACTGTTTGGTGTTACATTTAGTAACTTTTTTGGACAACAATGTTCAGAAAGGGATATAAATTAACAAGAAATATGTTGCATTTATCATCAGCATTTGGCTCATTATATGCATCCCCCCAATGGACATTTCTGAAACTTTCTCTGAGTTGCCCTATAGATCCCAGGTTGAGCAATCTTACACTTTTACTTAATGGTTTTGAAAGTTAATCAGTTGTGCATCATGGCCTGATAATCCTTTTATCACACAGAAAGCATATGTTAGTTTTACATCCTCTTGCTGTCCAAATACATGATCTATTAGAGTGCTACTGTATTGAGCTATACTTTAGGAAAATGGATAACTGATTCTAAGTTATATGTCATCAACAACACTTCTAGTTCACTTTTCTATCAGAATTGCTTAGAAAGTTTACATTGAAATCACTGCAGAATAATAACTTCTCCTTTTTGTCTGACAAACAGCATGATAGGGAGTCAAACTTTTTTATGGATAGCCCCCAATCTCTAGCTGTAGTTCACATCTTCAAAGTGCTGATCAACACAAAACTTTCTTACTTCTGCTGTTTAGTATTGATACCCTTGTTTTGTGCAAACGGCAATTCCTCCTTTATCCATACTAGATATGGAAGTGTCAGACGCTAAATTATATCCATTTATACAGACACTTTCCAGTCACACAGTTATATGGTGTTCAGACAGACAAAGTATATCAGTCTCATTCTACACTAACAGAGCATCTACTTTATTTTTTATTCCCCCAATGTTTTGATGAGGTAAGTTGATACTTTCCTTAGCTTTATCCCTATTTACTGTACATGAAGCTTCTTTAATTCTATTTTTCATGATTGTTGTCTCTCTGGACTTTGGCTTTAACGTCAACAATCTGTCTGCCTGGTCCCATTAACCACAGGGATCATCCCTTGTGTGACTGTGGCCCTCTTACTGTATCTGCTAATAGAGAAGCTAACTTGTCTTTCCCCTTTCTACTTAAGTGTAGGCCATGTGTAGTGTATCCTCACCTACCAGTAGCATCAACTGGAACAACACTTTGTGAGGTCAGTATTAACATGACTTACAGAGGTGTTAACCGAGGGTCAATCAAAACGCTGAAAGACCTCCACAAATCCCACCTTTGTGTGCCTAGTTTCTGCTCCTATTTTATCCAGGTCACTCCTAATACTATATCTTGGATTCATAGCCAGGCTGTTTCCTGCTCCCCGACTATAATAATAATCAGATCTTCCTTCTGAAAGTCCCTGCCTAGCTGACCTAAGTTTTCTGCCACCTGGCTAGGCTAGCACTTGTTTTCACAAACTTGTGAGCTGGTACCCTGGACCTACTTTCTCCTGGGGCTGGTGGCCTACACTCCTTCCAAGACTGCTACCTTGAAGCAGTATCCTTCTTTTCCTATTCTTATTTGATCCCGGCATGTCTTTTTTTTAAGCTAATAGTCTGCTTCAACTTACATTCAACTTCCTCTGTATGAGTATTGCAGTGATCTGCCTGGTTGTTCACCAGGACACACCACACATGAGTGATTTGACAAGCAATTTATGTCCTTATTAAGAGTGTCCCCTATTGAGAAGTGCTGCTATGGAAAATGAGTTGCTATGCTTAGCAGCAGCTGCAGATGATTTCTGTAACCCCATGAATATGTGCAAAACATGAATTTAAAATAAATGAGAATCATAATTTAGTAAACTTCTTTAAAACGCTTTTCTTGGAAAGTGGAGGTTACTTGACAGAATACATTCCAGTTTTCGCCGGTGCCAGATGGGTTGTGTATGTATTTCCAGTGTTCCAATACAATCCATTTTACATTTATTAGTCCTCAATTCCTCTTTATTCATTAGTTGTATAGTTTAAAGCATGTATTTATGCCGGTCACTCAGTTTGTCTGTAGATTCGCCAGTAGCAGCACTATCGTTTGCCATAACTCTTGTTATAAATTGTATGAATTAGAATCAAATTATATGAAATGACAAGGGACCTGAGTACAACTGTATAATAGATTTGCCCTGAACGTTTAAATTAAGATGTCCTGTTACAATTGCAGTAGGTATGCAAGTTATTCTGTTCAGAAGTTAAAAACTTTAATAATGTGTATAATCATTTCATAAACGACTGAAATTCTTACAATGGAGCGTACTGTATTGCAAATACTATTATAAACTGCCCATCAATATCTCCTTCTATAGCACAAGCTTCACAAATGAGAATCAGTGAAAAATTGGAGTGTATATTTTGTAGTACTTCTTAATATAAATGGCAACTCCGGTTTCCACTTCACTTCTCAGAGTATTTCATGGTGTTTGGATAACTATAAATTCTAATGTAAATTTCTTACTCATTGTGGGCAAGGTGTAATGAAACAAAACCACGCTTGATAAATAGACAATCGAGTTATTGCCATATTGCCACTTACCATTCCTAACCAGCCAGGCAGGTTCTCACTTTCAGAGAGGGAAAAGACAGCAATAGTTTCCAGATTTTCTGTGAACAAACCAGCTGAACATATAATGACGTTCTGCTTTAACTTGTTTATCAGGCTGGCTGCCACCGTCACGACGATACTTTGACAACAGAGACCTCTGTCGATGCCTTCGAGAAAGCCGAGGTATATATTTGAAAAGTGCACATCTATGGCATTTTCCATTTAAGGTTGCTTCCACCAGCCACCGCGCCAAGAGTCAAGTTAGTTTGCCTGAATAGTACCCCTCTTGATGTATATACAAATAATGGCACATTGTTGCTGCTTGAGCAGAGGAGGCGTTCGCATCTTTGGTGCTGCTTGCTACTTGAGCTTGTCCAGAAGAAGAGATTCGACACTGTACTTAACCTGTGGCGTAACACAAGGCTAATTGTAATGCATTGTCATTATGACACAGAAAAACTGTTGTGTTCTCACACCGCAGTAAGGGCAGAAACGGCCAGAAATAGAAAACAGGCGCTGATAAGAAACTTTCGACACTGCGACCCCCAAGGAATGTGGAATGAAAGCATGAAGATGCTCATGTACCTGTCCCCTCTCTGCATCTTCAGTGGAGCAGAGGGCCGTGGACAGAGCTGTATGATGTTATAGCTGACTGTTGCAGAGAAGAAGCTGGTGTAGAGTCTCTCAACTCAGACACCATCGTCTAGCTGCAGGCAGTGAAAGTGGTCAACCTCTGTGCACTCGAATGTTTTGGCCATCCGCGTCGTTGATCCACCTAGTGCGAGAAGACGACCAAGAGTCTCTTCTGGGGGCTGCCTTGAATCTGCGTTGAGAAGACGACCCAAGAGGGGCTGTTATGTGCCTGATTCGTGGGTGCAACTGCAAAGCTGCACAACCTGACGAAGAAGAAACGACCGACGTTATACATCATTGCCATGTGAACCACGGCGGATGACAGCGACATCTTCAAGCTAAGGAACTTTTTGGTGGTCGCCAAAGATCTCGCTCTCAGCATGGACCCCAAGCCAGTGCTTTAGGTGTCAAGTCGAGGGTCATGTGGCCAAATACTGCTGCAAGTCACCGCAGTATGTCAAGTGCACTGGCGCGCACAACACCAGTGCCTGTGACAGACAACGAGACGAGGCACCAGCTTGTGCTCACTGTGGCAGGCCACATGTGGCCAACTGGCGTGGCTGCCTGGCCTTTGCCTATGATGACTTTGTTGAACAACATACAAACCAAGAAGAAACGACGACGATGCCATTAGCGCTACCAAATGGCGATGGAACGTAAAGGGAAGAAAACAGAGTGGGCATGCAGCCAGCAGTGGTAATTGCGTTTTCAGCTGGCACACGACCTTCGTGTGGACACCATGGGAGAAGAGACGACACTTGCCACTGCTCCCCCCATTGATCAGCCAGTGAAGGAACACAGCGCAACAGATATGCTGAAGAAGAACACGGGTGCCGCCTCAAAAACACCGAAATCCGTCGGCTCCGAGCAGCTCTACTACGGTAAGTGGGCTGCTACGGTGATCGAAACGCTCAAGGACATCGGCCACGTCATCTGCTACATAGGGGATACTTGGCCGCTGTCCTCGCTGAGACTGTCGGCACAACCAATGGAGAGGGAGTGGTGCCACAACAAGGTTGTACATCTCAGGTCGTTTGGCTGTGAAGCACACCTACCAGCCATCGATGAATGACTTGGGCCTTTCCCCACACCCAGTAACCAGTGACACAGCGTGGCAGGGGCTCTCACAGCTCACACAGTAGCATGCTGTGCTGCTGCACAGAATCAGACTGACCTCTTATGACGAACAGATGGGCTTGATACGGTATCTGCTTGCAGGATACCAGCTATTAATATAACCTATCCTTGAATGACCTGCCACAGGCAGCAAGATATCCACTACAGCTCTTCCTATCTGACCCAACTTATGCAGAGGTTTTCGTCCCTTGGCCCTTGCCTTGGCATTTTTTCCCCTCTGCCCTTCAGAGCGCTACCCTCCGTTCAATTTTCGATCCAGTCTCTCTCCGGATGAGCGCGCATTAATGATCCAACTTAGCCAGGCGTACGCAAACATCGCAGTACCCTCATCCTTTGAAGAACTCACTTAGTGAACACTAACCGCTGCGCAGAGATGGCAGTAGACCTTTTGTATTGGCCGTCATGCTGGTGTGAGCGTGGAGGGTCTCCACACTTTACTGTAAAAAAAACTCGGTACCGGTTTACTACACGCGCTACAAAGTTGATACTAGGCGCTATGGCTGATGGGAGCGACTGTAAAGGCATTTTCCATTTACAGTCGATCCCATCAGCCACTGCGCAGAGTGTCAACTTTGTTTGCGCGATTAATATTTTATTCCGTATATAACGCTACCAGTACTGCACTTCCTACATTTTAAATCAAAATTCTTATTATAAGCCGGATAAATTCTACGAGAATGATTTTTAATTATATTTTTATTTATAGTCTACTTTATATGCACATTTATTAACGTTGTTTATGCAAGCTTTACACTCTTGTAAGTGTTTTGTTTTTGGTCGAAAACAATCGATTCCTTCTCGCTCTTGCCTTTGTTGCTGGACGGCGCTGTCAAATGTCTCAATGAGAGTTTCGCCTTTCATCGAAAGTGCGCGTGCGAACATAGAACGACAGGAACCCGATTCTTTCATGTATGTGTATGGAAATGTGCCAATTGCCTACGGTGTATTAGATGAATCCATACCTAGCACATCGCTCCGAAATAATACTTGACACTTTTTTGTGAAACTTGATGTGTTTTTCTACTAAATGACATAGGATCTGTAAGTCAGCTTAATAAATATCTGTATCATTCCAAAGCTGAAAAGTCCTTTTCGACTCACTCTGTTTCTTGGCACTCATGTTGTGCAGAATGCGAATGTTCGTACAGTTGAAGTAATTTTCGTTGCCCCTTTGAGATCACGTTCGTTACGTTGGTAACAGATTGCTGAGGAACTCATGTGGCATGTGTAAACAAGAGTGATTACCATAACAATGACGTAATACTAGTTCGTATTTCTAACAGAAGTTTGGAGTGCTAAAGTGTGTACATTACTTTCGTGGCATTGAAAATAATTGGTGCGTTTGCTTCATAGTCCGTTTTGATTAAACTATGGCGACTAGTTTTCTGAAATTACTTAGTTTTGTTTTACAATCTACGAATTTTGCAATGTGGTGTTTAGTGGTAGTATTGTAAGCTTCGTGCCAGGTCATGTCGTGTGTGCTCAGGTAAATTAGAGCAGTTTTTCAGACATCTTAGGGAGAATAGTGGGTAAAATATGGTTTAATTGTTTTCCCGTATCGATGATTAAATAGTTAAATTCCTATGGTAAATTTATTCGAAACAGTAACAAGTACTATTATTGCATCATTTTTTGCCCTGCCAGCACTGCTTCTATTGACAGAATCTTCTACATCTGCAGGCTTGGTTGGTCAAAGTAAAGAAATAATTTTGGAAAGAAAAGACCTGAGATTTTAGTAAAGATCATTAAATTTTGTACATTAAAACTAAATCTTATGTTAGGACCTCCTATCATTACGTTTTCACACTAGGTCAGCTTTTTTTAGTAAACGTGACAATTATTCAGATGTGATTCTTGTATTGCAAGAAACGTTAAAATACTATATTATTAAAACAAACTCCTGTGACAAATGATGGTCTTCAATAAATTCAATGCCTAGCTTTTTAATCTGTGTAAGGCTGTCTATGTAACATTTTGTATGTTAATTAAAATTTCATAATGAAATAAAACTGTAGTTGAGTTTTATTGCTTTTTTTATATTTATGGATTCTTTTTACCTGCTTTTTTTCTAAAGTTGCAACCACCCAGAGTGTGGTATGTCCACACATTGGCTAGCAGTTACATAAATTTTATTTCTGTAAAATATGTGCCATTTGACATTGAACTCAATTCTGATATTGGGTGAGTGCTGATTTTCAGCTATTAAGAAAATCGGAGAACATCATCGCCACACATTTATCATCTGTAAAAGGTATTCAGCAGGATGTTATTCTTTCAAATTATTGTCGTTTATGATTGTTAAATTTACTTCATACAGTTTCTTGTGTATCTGTTTTTAACTATATTGGACACCATATGAAATAGATAAATAAATCCAGCATGAGGATATAGTCAGTTTATGATGAGTGCAGGAGCTAGTTCATACATGTAGATAATAACTGTGATAAGGAAACAAGAAATTGTTATTGGGCAGTAAAGATATTGTTGCTGCCGGGAAATAATTTGTTATGAGTGTTGTATGAATAAAGGCTGTCACAAAAAACCGCGTATTTTGCACTCATGAGAGTTACAAAGCTTCCAATTATTGTTCATTTACAATTTGTTAAAGTGCATTGGTAATTTATATTCTTTTGCTGTCTAGAAATGTTTGTGAGAAAATGTAATACTCCCTATCAGAAAATAATTTTCAAATCAATATAGCCTAAGTTATGTAGCCAGAGCCAGATTCCTCTAAAATAGCTTAATGAATTTGGTTCAATACTACAGGCATGGCAAGATGGACCAGGTTAAATCTGAATAATTAGACCTACCTGAAGAATTCAGACAAGTACACAATACATTTACTTTGGCGATTTTGCTATGTAGACAAAAACATTGAATGTGAAGCACGTCATGTCAAACTATCATTACAAACATTTATGAACATTATAGTCTGTCGTGCTTGCCACAGTCATGTTTAGAATGTGTGTGCTGTTTGCAATGCAGCAGCTGTGGTAAAGCATAAAGACCATAACAAGATTTAACCTTCTGTCCACTGGAACATATTTCTGGAGCTCTTGACAGGTTGGTGTTGAAATCTTATTTATGTAATTGGGAACATTAGGCATGAATACCCGAAACTGGTTACAGCTCTGAAACAAGCATTTTAAAAGTGTGCCTGATTCTGTTACTAAACAGCTGTGAAGATCATGAGAGGTGGTTGTTGTAGTAGTTGTTTTATTCATCCGCAGGATATTGGACATGTCATGATACTACACTTCAAGAGCAATAAAAAAAGATGAGTCATATATTCAGACATTTAGACAGGTCTAGCTTGACAAAGATGGAGCAGATAATCTTGATGACTTTATAGTAAAATCCGTCCAGGCTTGTGACTGCAATAGTGTAGGGAAACCGAAATCAGGATCACCAGATGAAAATTGTTTATCCTTAGTGTACAATAAACATTGCAAAGAAGTTGATCATATTCTAAAAGGCTTGCACTACTTTGTTCGTTTATTTCTTGCTCCCAGATGCTAAACAAGCAGTTTCATAATGTATCACTACACAATCAGCTCACATCAAGACTACAGTAACTTTGGTTTTCAGTGATGAAGAAACAGAAGGAAGATGGGATTTTAATACCTGAAACCACAGCGAAAGAGTGTACATATGGGTTGTTGGTTTAATATTGAATAAGGCATTAACCCCACAATTTTAAAAGTAGGTTCAACTCCTAGGCCAACAATCCAACTTAAAGGGTTTGCACTGTTCCCAAAATTAACATGAAAGCTGGAATTTCTTTTAACATGGCACGGTGAGTTTCTTGGGTCAACTGAACCTATAGACAAGAGCTGTCTGTATAGTTCTGTAATATAATGGTAATGTGCGGTTCGTCATTACACACGCACAAACAGAAATAGAACATAACACTGACAATAATTCTTTTGCATCGCAATTAGTTGCTGGAATGTTGATTTGTGACAGACTGATCCGTAGAATAGCCTGAGGTCTTGGTTACTTGGGAGCTGACAGTTTGGTTATGGGTTAGTGAATCCAGTGAACATGAGTAAAAGATATTAGATATGTTGACGAACCGTTTTATAACGTGGTTCACTGTTTAAGTTACATTGAATGGTGACAGTGTGGTTAACCTGACGAAGCAGCATTGAACACTTAAGTCATTCCAGATCCTTGCTGTGTCTTTGGCAATTTGAAACTCGTGGTTGTGCTCTAATAACCTCACTCTCATCATTCCCTTATTCCTTCTTCCCCAACTGAGGAACAATTTTAGTTAAAAATAAGAATAATGCTAATTTTTGCTACACAGTGGGAAAAGGTATGGAGGGTGCCTGTGGTACATACTGAGGTGAGGCAGAGCTTTTAGAGCTTTACCCAAGATTAGAGACGTGTAAATTTATTTAAACAGCTATCTAACTACTTAACTTGTGGAACACCTAAAATAACTTGGTTCAGCTACATTTGCGGTTCACATCATTGCATATCTTTGGGAGAGAAATCATTAAGTTAAAAACATTTTGTGTATTTTCATTCAACATTGTCAAAAGAAATGATGTTCCGAGGCAACACATCTTTACAAAATGAAATCTTCATTGTTTAAAAGTGTGCTGTAAGAATAATACATGTTACCCAAAATCATCCTGGAGACATGTGTAAGGTGTCAGACATTTTGAATCCTGTTGCTACAGAATGTGTATTTCCTCATGAAGCAAATTGTAAGTAACCTTCTACGGTTCAAAAGGAACCATGATGTATGTCTATGTCATTCATTATTCCACATTAAGGTTGTCTTTAGTGTATTTTCTCCATCACCAGAGTGGGCACCAAAAATGTTTGAAGTTTCCATTCTAGTTGTTTTTCCCTCACCACTTGTTAACTTATCATTCGTGTAGTGACTCTAGATGTGCAGAATTGAATATTTTTTGTTTCTTTATGAAATTGAGACCGAGACAATTGGCAGAAAACCATTCAATAAAACTGCTAAGAATATTATTTATCATTCTGTTGCTGAATTTATGTTTGGGTTACAATACTAATGTCATCTACAAAAGGAAATAATTTTGTTTGTTTATTTGAAGTCAAGGAATCTTATGCTCTGTAGATATATAGGGCCAGTGACAAAATGTTAAATACATTTTCACATATCTCATTTGCAAACAATAAATGTTATTTAGTAATGGGAGCATTTGTCTTAAGTTTTACTGTAAGCAGTGAAATAGACTAAAATACACTTGAAAATTCAGCACGTTTATCATGTGCCAAATACAGCAGTGGCTACAATACAGAAATGCTATAAGACTCTGTTTATATTTTAATATACTAAAATATAGATGATACCATAGTAATATCTTAGTAGTCATGTTACATATGAGTGTAAGTGTATTATTTTTTTTTAGAGCTCTATGAAACAGTGAATTCTACCTTAAGTGGAGGCAAGCATAAAAAGTAATTGTAAGCACTGTGTACACAGTATATTGAGGACTTAGGATAAGGCCAATAGTTAATGCAAGTTTGCCTTCAGATACTCACTGACAGAATAAAGAGTATGTTTCTTTAGCAAGTTTTTTAACTTGTTGCGAAGAGCTCAAGAGTGTGTGTGCTTTTTACAAAAGAAACTGTCTGTAGAATATGAATACAGGGGACTGGCAATATATATTAAGCTCTTTAAAAATGGGTTTGGTGCAGATTGTATTGATAACCCCCCCCCTCTCTCCCCAGAAAGGAATGCCACATGTTAATATTGAATGCACAAGCCCATGATACGTAATTTTTGTGTGTGTTTATATCACATGATTACCCAAGAATTCTGAATTTATGGCAGAGACTGCCCAGCTTGCCATATGACTCTAGCTTCTGAAGCAACAATGAGTGATTAACAAGGTCAAAAGCCTTTCTAAGGTCAGTGAAAACTCCAGAAGAAAATTTCTTTTGAGTAAAGGCTGTAAGAATTTGGTCAGTGAAACTGAAGAGTGCATCATTAACAGTCCTGTCTTTCCTAAATCCAGATTGGTGTTTGCTCAGTGATTTCATTCTATTTTATTTTTTTGAAATGCATTTATCTATTATATATGACTTTCTCAAATATATTAGATATAGCTGGAAATCGGACGATAATTGTTACATCATATCTATCCCCCCGTATGAAGGCTAAAATTACCTTTGAGGTCTTTAGTACTTCTGGGGAATGGCCTCTGCTTATTGAGCTGTTGATCACATCACATAGTAGTGTGACAATTTCTGCAGATGTATCTTTTAATAAGTAATCTGAGATATCAACTCCACAAGAAAATGATGATGTGACTGTTATGATGTTTAATACTTCTTCAATTACTGGAGTCAGGAAAATTCATCTGTCAGGCACTTGGAATATCGGTTTATGTGATACGGCTGGTACAGTGATTTCTGACACTAGATTATCAGCAGTCTATGAAAAATGCTAGTTAGTGCACTAATCTGTTTTGCATTAGAGATTTGTTGCCTTTATCTGGAAGTATTCATGCGAAACCCATCTGGGTTTCGTTCCTATGCTACCACTGACAACTTACCAAACTGGTTTACTCATATTACTTGAGTTTACAATAAACTTGTGGTTAGAATTTTTCATTATACGCGACCTGCAGGAGGATTTTTAATACTTTTTTTAGAGTTTCTTTGGAAATTTGGATCACTGTTTGTCTTACTTTCTATGTAAAGTTTTTTCTTTGTTGTAGCCTATGTGATCCACCCTTTGTATCCTTTTCTTTTCAGTTACATTTCTGTATGTTTTTTAAGGGAACAGACAGTGTTACAATAAAAGCACAGATTGTCAACAGATAATTTGTTTCATTTTCAATGTCTTTTTTATGATATACATTTTACCAGGTATTGTGCTTTAGCTGGTGCTAAGTTTCTTTGGAAATTTGGATCACTGTTTGTCTTACTTTCTATGTAAAGTTTTTTGTTTGTTGTAGCCTATGTGATCCACCCTTTGTATCCTTTTCTTTTCAGTTACATTTCTGTATGTTTTTTAAGGGAACAGACAGTGTTACAATAAAAGCACAGATCGTCAACAGATAATTTGTTTCATTTTCAATGTCTTTTTTATGATATACATTTTACCAGGTATTGTGCTTTAGCTGGTGCTAAATTAACATTAAGCTCTTGGCATCTGTAATCTCTCTTCCGTACGTGATTTTGGTAACAAGGGTTTATTTACACCCATTTCTTTGAGGTTAAGTAAAAGATCCCATAGCCAGAAAGTCCATTGTGTAAGTTTTGTAAACTGAGTACAGGTATAAAGTAGTGTGTGGCATGTATTGAGCTGCAGGATGTGGGTGTTACTCTTGTAGACAACTTTACTATGTTAGATACAGAAAATTTATTCGGTAGGTTGTTTAAGTCAGTTGATTCATATGACTCAGGGGCAAAGTTTATATCAAAATCCCTAAATCATATAATATAATTGTTTTGCTTTGTATAATGTAGAGGTTCATAACTCACTCAAACTCCTCTTGGAATATTGATAGAATACTGTCTGGTGTCATGCAAATATAGACAAAGGGGTGGTTTTTTTTTCTCCTCTCCAGATGTTAAGAACTTAGTGTCTTGAACTGTTTTATACGTTTTTCGTGTGTTCATAGAACTGGTACCTTCTTTTACTGATATCAAGTGACCACCACCCCTTTTGGATGTTCTGCAATAACACGAGCCAGTATTATAGTTTGTAATATGGTTTATGATACTCTTATTTCATCATCTTTAAGCCAGCATTCTGTAACACATATTATTTGTACATTTTTGAGTTCATTAAGATAGTACAGCTGGATTTCTCAGAGCTTATTTCTTATTGATTGTACATTCCAATAGAAAATAAAGAGGGCTGTTAGTATTCACTTTACTTGCAGGTTGTGTAGCATTTGCTGTTTTAATAATTTTTTTGTTACCACTACACTTTGTGCACATATAACTGTGGATGTTACCTGTTGCCTTAGTAGTTTGTTGGAGACATAGTCTAGTTTTGCTTTAGCATTAACATAGCTGGTCTTGGCTTGTTTAATTTTCCTTCACTAAAGTTGTACTGCATAAATAATTTTTTCCAAGATCATTTGAGGTGAAGTCCATGGCATATATCAAATCTTCTTCCAAAGATATTTGCATCTACAATTACAACTCTATCATTATTGAATTGTTTGAAGATTTTAAAAAGATAATGATTTGCACTTTTCGTATCTTGATTTACACAGGAAGGAATATCAACAACGTAGTGAAAGACAAATTGCTACTTACCATAAAGAAGATATATCAAGTTGCAGACAGGCACAATTCTAGAATGCCAACAGGTGCATCGTCAAGAAGTTGTTGGGGAAGGAAGTGGGGAAAGAAGGAGAGGAACAGGGAAAGATGGGTGGGTGCATTGGCAGAGTTTGGGAGACAAGAATGGGGAGGAGATGATAGGAGAGAGGTGCTGGAAACTGTTGGGTGGAGGGTGTGGGGACTGTATGTTGGGTAGGTTGAGGCTGGGATAGTTATGGGAGCGGAGAATGTTGTGGTGTGAGGATAACTCCCATCTGTACAGTTCAGAAAAGCCAGTGGTAGAGGGAAGGATCAATATGTCTTGGGTAGTGAAGCAGCCATTGAAATCAAGTGTGTTACGTGTAGTTGTGTGCTGTGCCAGAGGGTGGTGTACTTTTCCCTTGGTTGCAGTTTAGTGGTGGCCATTCGTCTGGTGGACAGCTGGTTGGTAGTCACATTAGTGTAAAAAACTGTGCAATGATTGAAGCAGAGCTGGTAAATGATATGGCTGTCTTCACAGGTGGCCCATCCCCTGAAGGGGTAGGATAAACCTGTGACAAGACTGGAATAGTGTTGGGTGGGTGGATTGGACAGTTTTTGCACCTGTGTCTTCCACAGGGATATAATCCTTATGGCAAGAGGTTGGGA
Source organism: Schistocerca americana (assembly GCF_021461395.2). Taxonomy (NCBI): domain Eukaryota; kingdom Metazoa; phylum Arthropoda; class Insecta; order Orthoptera; family Acrididae; genus Schistocerca; species Schistocerca americana. The sequence continues at coordinate 435,380,782 of NC_060124.1, read as the reverse complement.
TTGGGAGTGGCATGTGGCTGGCCTCAAATGCTGTGGAATTTGGGTGGCCCATAGAACACTACTTTAGGAGAGGTGGGAAGTATCTTGGGTAGGCTGTCCCTCATTTCAAGGAACGGTGATAGGTAATTAAAGCTCTGGCGAAGGATTTACATACGATTCATTCATAAGGTTGTAATTTTCTGTTCATTGTACGTTAGACCCTAGACCGTTTACGTACACGAGAAACAATGATGGACCTAAAATCGAGCCTTGTGGAACTCCGCAAGTGATTTTTTTTTTTTCCTTCTTTCAGAAAAATATCCCTCGCTTACATTGGTTGAATCATTGAGTACAACTTTTTACATTCTTTTTGTTGGATATGACATTATCCATTGGTTTGTTATTCCAGGGGCAGATGTGGACCCTGACTACAATCTATTGGTTATGAACTGTAGATTACAACTGAAGAAACTGCAAAAAGGTGGGAATTTAAGGAGATGAGACCTGGATAAATTGAAAGAACCAGAGGTTGTAGAGAGTTTCAGGGAGAGCATTAGGGAATGATTGACAAGAATGGGGAAAAGAAATACAGTAGAAAAAGAGTGGGTAGCGTTGAGAAACGAAATAGTGAAAGCAGCAGAGGATCAAGTAGGTAAAAAGATGAGCGCTGATAGAAATCCTTGGGTAACAGAAGAGATATTGAATTTAATTGAGGAAAGGAGAAAATACAAAAATGCAGTAAATGAATCAGGCAAAAAGGAATACAAGCGTCTCAAAAATGAGATCGACAGAAAGTGCAAAATGGCTAAGCAATGATGGCTAGAGGACAAATGTAAGGATGTAGAGGCTTATCTCTCACTAGGGGTAAGATAGATGCAGCCTACAGGAAAATTAAAGAGACCTTTGGAGATAAGAGAACCACTTGTATGAACATCAAGAGCTCAGATGGAAACCCATTTCTGAGCAAAGAAGGGAAAGCAGAAAGGTGGAAGGAGTATATAGAGGGTCTATACAAGGGCGATGTACTTGAGGACAATATTATGGAAATGGAAGAGGATGTAGATGAAGATGAAATGGGAGATACGATACTGCGTGAAGAGTTTGACAGAGCACTGAAAGACCTGAGTCGAAACAAGGCCCCCGGAGTAGACAACATTCCATTGGAACTACTGACGGCCTTGGGAGAGCCAGTCCTGACAAAACTCTACCATCTGGTGAGCAAGATGTGTGAAACAGGCGAAATACCCTCAGACTTCAAGAAGAATATAATAATTCCAATCCCAAAGAAAGCAGATGTTGACAGATGTGAAAATTACCGAACAATCAGTTTAATAAGCCACAGCCGCAAAATACTAACACAAATTCTTTACAGACGAATGGAAAAACTAGTAGAAGCCGACCTCGGGGAAGATCAGTTTGGATTCCATAGAAATACTGGATCACGTGAGGCAATATTGACCTTACGACTTATCTTAGAAGAAAGATTAAGAAAAGGCAAACCTACGTTTCTAGCATTTGTAGACTTAGAGAAAGCTTTTGACAATGTTAACTGGAATACTCTCTTTCAAATTCTAAAGGTGTCAGGGGTAAAATACAGGGAGCGAAAGGCTATTTACAATTTGTACAGAAACCAGATGGCAGTTATAAGAGTAGAGGGACATGAATGGGAAGCAGTTGTTGGGAAGGGAGTGAGACAGTGTTGTAGCCTCTCCTCGATGTTATTCAATCTGTATATTGAGCAAGCAGTAAAGGAAATAAAAGAAAAATTCGGAGTAGGTATTAAAATCCATGGAGAAGAAATAAAAACTTTGAGGTTCGCCGATGACAATGTAATTCTGTCAGAGAGAGCAAAGGAGTTGGAAGAGCAGTTGAATTGAATGGACTGTGTCTTGAAAGGAGGATATAAGATGAACATCAACAAAAGCAAAACGAGGATAATGGAATGTAGTCGAATTAAGTCGGGTGATGCTGAGGGAATTAGATTAGGAAATGAGACACTTAAAGTAGTAAAGGAGTTTTGCTACTTGGGGAGCAAAATAACTGATGATGGTTGAAGTAGAGAGGATATAAAATGTAGACTGGCAATGGCAAGGAAAGCGTTTCTGAAGAAGAGAAATTTGTTAACATCGAGTATAGATTTAAGTGTCAAGAAGTCATTTATGAAAGTATTTGTATGGCGTGTAGCCATGTATGGAAGTGAAACATGGACGATAAATAGTTTGGACAAGAAGAGAATTGAAGCTTTTGAAATGTGGTGCTACAGAAGAATGCTGAAGATTAGATGGGTAGATCACATAACTAATGAGGAAGTATTGAATAGGATTGGGGAGAAGAGAAGTTTGTGGCACAACTTGACCGGAAGAGGGGATCAGTTGGTAGGACATGTTCTGAGGCATCAAGGGATCACCAATTTAGTATTGGAGGGTAGCGTGGAGGGTAAAAATTGTAGAGGGAGACCAAGAGATGAATACACTAAGCAGATTCAGAAGGATGTAGGTTGCAGTAGGTACTGGGGGATTAAGAAGCTTGCACAGGATCTGCATCAAACCAGTCTGAGGACTGAAGACCACAACAACAACAACAACAAAGTTTTTTCAATATATTGCTTTGATTTTTCTCTTGAAGTGCTTGTCCCTAAACTTTCTACTATGTTTAAGAAATGAATATTAAACATACATGATACCTAAGACTGATTATTTATAACATTTCTATATAAATCAGTTGTGATGTTACCCTGTTCTGTGGCCTGTTGTCTGCTCTTTTGTTTCACTAGACTTAAGGCTGTTGTCAGAATTACTGCGTTCTGACATAATGTGCATGTTTTTTGATTTTTTAATAACTTTTGTTAGAAATTTTGAGCAGTTTTTATAATGTGCAACTACTGCAGTATGTTAACTTTTTCTTGCCAACAAATAAAATTCCCTTTTCCTTTCACAAGATGCTTAATCCCTCTAGTGAGGCATGTTCCTTTACATGGACATTTGACGTTCTTGCTCATTAGCTTATGACAGAAGCTCTTTTCAAAAATGATATTAATTAATCATGTAGTAGATTAAATTTTACGTCAGCATTTGGTTCGCTATAAATTTCATTGCAGTTCATCTCTTGTAAACTGTTCTTAAAAAATTTGTTGTGGAGGAATCATTAATTAGTTTAACTGATTGTTAACTGATTTCCAGTGAGGAGAATATACTGCAAGCCACTCTCCTATTTATCTGCATTAACCGTGCAGCATGATCAGAGACAGTACTTTTTACTGAGCATATAGTTATTTTCTTGCTTTGAGCTTCATCAAAGAAAAAAATATTTATTAGAGTCCTGATATCTGCAAAACCAAGAATTGCAACATCCTGTTGCAAGCTTTGACCCATGATGTCATCAAGATGGTGGACATTCATATTTAAAGCATATACAAAATGTCGCTCTTTACACATGTGAACAGACTCAAATAATCAAGAAATATTTAACTGCAGTAACATAATAAAACTGGTGGGACAGCTGCGAGAATTAGGTGATTTTCAGTGGGGACAAACTAATTGTATGCCAGTCCTAATAGTGAAGACATACCAAAACAAATATTAACACAGATATCAAGTGAATGAAACACTCAGCAATCAACAAAACCACAATTAAAGAAAACCTAGAAGAACCTGCTGTCATAAATTTCCCTTGACCTATAGAACTTGAACAAAGTCCATGCTACCACAAACCCAACACCAGAAATTACACTCGACCTATGTAGCTCCGGTGAAATCCATTATAGCACAGAACCACACACAACTTGACAAATCAGGTCTCCAACACTTCACTGGACGTATAGAGCTGAAATGAATTTGCTAACCCCTTCAATGTTGGTAAAACAAACTTCATAAGCCAATATAATTTTCAGTAATTAGCAACACGACCCAAAAATTCATAAAAAATTGCATTAACACCTATTTTGATTTACATGAAACACACAATTATGTACATAAACACACACACACACACACACACACACACACAAAGAAAGAAAGAATCATACCTACCAACAAGTCACTCAACACACAAATTTAGCAATAGCAGAAGAAATATATATCATCAGCACAGTCTCTCGAATGACCAGCCAAGAGTTCTCAAACCAGGAATCCCTCCACATAGAATGCTGTAAGTTATCCTGCCTACAGTGCCACATATGCTGGTCCGTGATCTGGGATGCAGCAACTTTGGTCAATCTGGTAGCTTCTGTATAATGTAACACTTACATACTCTGCATTAAATTGAATAACTATTTGAATTTAATTGTGGTCTACATGCACCCTTATTGTGGTATGCAAGCACCTATTTGCGAACTTCATTGTCATATGCATTACTAACAAAAAATGAGACTAAAATTAAATCTCCAGCCACAAACAATGCTTGGTTCTAGTAATTTCAAACTCTATAACTGCCAATACCAAAATAACCCTCTAACTAACCACGTCAAACTTTTCCAGTATTATTCTTACAAACAGCACTCATGGAGTCGAATAAATCACTAATATCTCTCACAGACAATTTATAAACTATAAACATCCCACACTAGAGAGTGCCACTACATACTGAAACACGCTCTCTTCAAACTAAAATCACTTCTAAATATGCTGTGCCACCATGATGTCGCATATTGGAAGACAGTTACATCATGAAACAAAGCAAATGGGTGATAATGCAAATTTCAGTTGACCCCTACTGTTTTATTCACCCATATGGGAAAATTAGTTACTGAGCTCAGATTTTAAGATTCAGGTAAGGTTTCCAGATCATTTTTCCTCTCATAATCCTTTAGAAATACTACAATGAAGTCATCACATACTATTAACTGTGTGTCGCTGTCTGACAAGGTAGTATACAGGGTGTTCATTTTAATTGAAGACATTGAAATATCTTGAAAACGATACATTGGATCAAAAAAAGTTACCCAACGATACCACACTTGACCTGCCACCCCACCCTGCGCATGGGTGGCAACTTTGAAATCCTCAGTGGGAACCCCCCACCCCTCCCCCTTTTTTTTGCAGGTTTTCATTCTATGGTAAAACCTACATACATTTTGTATGAAGCAATTTCTTTGTTTTCCAACAGGTGGTGCTGTAATCAGAGGTACAGAAATGAGTACACAATCGTAATTTGTGACATGCTGCTCAATGGCAGGTGAGACCCCAACTCCGTCTATGAGGGTGGGACAGGCCAGGATTTCATAACTTCCAATTGGAAACCCCATTTGCAACTTTGTATTCCTGAGACATATCGAACGGGGGACTACCCGACGTGCCACTGTGTCCTCGATGCAAACTACACTCTACCATAACAGGCAGCACACTGCGACCAGGCTCACATGTCATGTAGACGTAGAACAGATAGCAGCTCTCAACAATACAATACTTGTGCAGTGTTTATGCCTGCACCCCTACCAATCATTTGGAGAACAGATGTGCAAGTGGACGATGAATGTTGCAACCACAGAAGAAAAAATTGAGTTAAGGAGAATGCTGGAGAAATTTTGAGGCTGCTGTTGCATTGTACACAGAGCATTATCTAGAGAAAGTTCACTCTCATTTGTTCTTTTACAAAGTTGTGAACAGCTTTATGTATGATGGCAGCATACAGACTGGCAAAAGGAATCGAAGCAAACATGTTACAGGAGAGCCTAAGGAAATAGCTGTGACAGTGCACCACAGCCCATGGATAAGTGCCTGGCAATTATACTGTGATTCTAGTATGGCTGTAGGTAGGAATGTCACAATAGTGCCTATGTCATGAGTGTCATCCGTACCACGTGTCAGCGCATCAAGAATTTCATGGTACTGGTTTCCATAACCGGGCAGTGCTTTATGAATCGGCCTGTCAACAAATGCTAATGACCTCCACGTTCTTTGCCAAGGTACTATTGTCCGATGAGTCTACATTCACAAATTGTGGTAGCATTAATCAGCTTAATATGCATCAGTGGAGTGTAGACAACCCCCAACTGGTTATGGCAAATTGATAAATGTCCTTGTTCAGTTACGTATGGTGTGGCATTATGGGGAACAAACTCATTGGTCCACATTTTATGGACAACATGTTGAATGAATGCAAGTATTGGACATTTTTGGAACAGGAACTTCCTGCACTATTGCAGGATGGTGCCCTGGACATTTGACAACGTATGTGGTTTCAGTATGATGGTTGCCCAGCATGTTACACAAATGAAGCATGGGAGGTATTAGACCACATTTACATTGTTTGATGAATCAGCAGAGGTGGCCCTATTAATTGGCTTGCTAGATTGCCAGATTTGATGTCGCCAGATTTCTTTCTGTGGGGGTAGTTAAAAGATAAGGTGTACCAGCAAGTGCCAAAAGGCTGTGAAGGTATAGTTGACCACATGAGAAATGCCTGTGCTGACATTCCTGCAGATGTGCGTTTGTCCTGTGTACAGTCATTTGAAAAGCGGACACTAAGTGTACTAAAGTTGGCGGTCCTATATTTGAGCTCTTACTTTGATTGGAAAAGTAGAGTAGAATCTGCCTCGAACCACAGCCACAGTGGTGGGTCAGTAGTGTCCTGTATGATATGTTGGAGAAATACAATGTTGTGGATGGGGTTTCCAATTAGAAGTCATAAAATCGTGGCCTTTCCCACTCCTGAGGCACGATGTTGGGGTCCCATGTGCCATTTGATATTCAAGGGCCGTTGAGTAGGTGTCATAAATTACTATTGTATACCCACAGTATTACTCCAATTAAAGCACCGCCTGTGGCAAAATGGAGAAAATGCTTCATACAAAATGTATGTGGATTTTGCCGTAGAATCATAATCAACAATAAAAATTGGGGCTTCCAATTGAAGACTTCAAAGTTATCCCCCACCACCCACACTCAGGGTGGGGTGGGGGATTGAGTGTGATGTCATTGGATGTCCCCCTCCGAGACGAACAAATAGGAATTACAACTTTTTTAGCCAATATGTAGTTTTACAGCAATTTTAGTGTCTTCAGTCACAACAAACATCCTGTGTAAAGGAACCCATATGTCTCATAAATAGTTAAAAATTTCCGGTGGGGATGTATGTTTAGGTATAGATAAAAGTAAGCCCTCTTTCAGTATTAACTCACAAGCAAACACTGGTGCTGGTGGTAATGGTGATGTGGTCACAGTTTGTAACAGCACTGGCTGTGTCTCGGATGAGAACCAAGGAGTACTGGTAGTCTGTGGGGATGGCCTGAAAACATGGCTGCCAAAAGAGATGGGACTGGAAGTTCGTTGCACTGGCTCGAAGAATGGAGTTGACTCGTTGACTCTTGTATATGTTGTGGTCACAAGTGGTTTCCATGATGGATCGGGTGCTCCTGCCTGACCACAACAAGGGACATTTGACACCCTTGTGCCCGAGAATAATGTCTGACATCCAACACAGCATCTGGCTGAAAATGCAAACCCACTTGGCTGCACCCTGCTGGTAGTTAGATGCGTAACTAGGTTTTGTATTCCATGGAACAAGCTTGAGCAAATCAAGGAACACATACAGCCTGCGCCCATGCAGTACTTCAGGAAGGCTTCATCTGTTGACTAGGGTGGTGCAACAGGTGGCGAGAAACACTGGTGAAGCCTCGTCAGTGGCTGCTGATGCCGGTGTCTTCCCCAATTGTGACTTGAGGGCCTGACCATCTGCTCTTCTTCAGAGTTTGAAGCTGAGTAGGAAGTTGTGGTGATGAGGTGCTGTATGCCATTGTGTTGGCAGAATACCTCAGATTCTGCTGAAACAAAGTGATGTCCATTGTCAGATATTAAGGTGTGCCAGGCCGCCTCTGTGGTGAAAATGATAGCGTTCTCAGTTACGCCATCTATCCCAGATTACTAAATGTGGTGCTTAGCTAATGCTTTCATCCTCGCCATCACCCAACAGGAAGTATGTAGCATCTGAACGATGCAGCCACGGAGTGGAGGTGGAACAATCAAGCAACATTCAGCATCCTCTGTATACCATAATACTGTTCTCTGAACAATATTCATCCTAAGTTTCACAGCAAAGTAATTGTCTAACTCTTGGTCTGATCCACCTGGGAGACACTCTGGTCAATCACTTTACTCTGCTGATACGACTCTCGTATTGGTATGTTCCAAAAGGTTTATTTAGTACCAGGACTTTGTACATGACTGTTGTAACTGTAAGTTTACATCCTCCAAATCAGTGTTGTAATGACCCCCAATTCCCGTAATCTGTTTAACTCAGTCTTCACTGCATCATGCATTGTGAATGGAACCAGCCATGTGTGACAAAATTTAGTCACAGTGGACTGCTTGAATGAAATATGCACTTCAAACTCTTTGGCCCAACTCAACAATGGTTGGAATGACTGCTTATAGTTCCCTAACAACAATCCAGGAATGGTACCAAAGTGGATACCAGATTCAACTCATCCAGTACTTGCAAAACAAATGCAGCAAATGCATCTAAGCCAAAAATATTTACAGCTTTGGCAAGCTTATGACCAACAAAATGCAGTCATTTGCCCTTGCAAAGGGGCTCTTTGCCAGATATATGCAATAACCTACTGCTGCAGTGGCTGCAGACAGAAAGCTCAAATACTGGTAGGATTCTTAATTAATCTGAGAAACTACAGTGCCCTATCCACCTGGAATTGACCCATGGTATCGTTGATATCCAACTCAATCAGGAGTTTATTAGGTGCTTGGCCTGGTTTTGCTGGAGCTAGAGTTAAAGCAAACACCAGCATTTGGTCAGATTTTGTTGTCCTCAGTGTATTGGTGAAGACTGGCACATTGGCTCACAGCACTGTTTACCTGCCCAAGTACACTCCTGATAAGTGCCCTCACTTGCGACAGGCCCAACGTGTTGAAAAAATGTGGACACAGGCAATGCTTGTGGTGCATCCAACAGTCTGGACAAGACTTGAGCATCAACTGGGCGAATCTGATGCTGTGGAGGTAATTTCCTTATTATCTAAAGAACATAGTCTACATGAAGATGCCCAGCAAGCTTGCGTCTGTGTAGTAAGTCTATTGAAGTCTACTTGGGAGCAAAAAATATTTCCTTGATTCATAGTGGACTAACTTGTCAGTTCACAGTGGAGTGCTGAGCTATTTGCCAATTATCATGAAACACATTTTGAGCTGCTGCAGACACCTCAAACATTTTGCCAATATTTGCAGTCCTATTTAATTCAGGGACTGACAATTCCAAATCTCTAGAGTGCTCCTCCTTGTCTGACGCTAATGCAGCAGCCATGTCTTTGATCAAAGGATCAGCCTATGATACCACACAGTTCGCATATACAAAGTTGCATTTATGGGCAAAGCCCAGAAAATCCACCGTACAAGACTGATCACAACGTTTCCTGCATTGGTTAACTGCACATCAGGAATGCATCCTTGTTCAAAAGATTGATTAATTATTTTAGTTGGTGGAGGTGCTATTATGTGGTACACTGCTTTAATCACTTTAGTTGGTATCCCGTACCACCCAGCTGAGTTTTTATTTTTTAATGATGATATAATATTTTCTATGTGCTATATTGAGACTTTTTTAAAATCTGTGAGATACTCAGCTCCTTGCTGGAGTCCAAAGGAGTTTACTTTACTCTGATACTCTACTATATCAACATCTGACTTTGCCACCTTTATGAAGAATTCATTTAAACACTACGGTATTTGAGCTGGATTTACAATAAGGCTATCATTTACTTTAATCCTAGATATTTTGTTTCTATTAATTCCAACACCTAACTCTGATTTGACAACAGACCATACTGCCTTTGTTTTACTTTTATGTTGTGAAATGAACTTATTGTTTGGGTGCTTTCATGACTGTTTTGAAGGTAGATTTATAATGTCTAACATATTCAGCAAAATACCTGTTTTTATTATATTTCAGTTCATTATGTAGTTGCCTCTCCTCAGCACTAGAAATTTTTATACCCAGAGTTATCCATTTAAATTTACCAGTGATTTTGTTGCATGTGGTTCTATGTGGTAAAGTTTCATTAAACACCCTAAGAAAACTGCTTAAAAATTTGTTAAAGTTACTTCTACTTGAAATACAGCTGTCATATTCTAAATACAGTGAAATTTTTTCATTGAAGTTCCTTTTCATAGAGCTTCTGTCACATGGAATTTCTTTGTTAATTTTTGGTAGTTCAGTGAATAATGTAGAGTGGTCGGAGATTCCTAGATCTAAGCAAAATTTATGGACATTTTCACACACATAGTTGGTTAGGATATTATCAATACAGGTGGCTGACTATGCATTTACCCTAGTGGCTTGCGTAAAGTTTACTTTGAAGCCAAAACTTTTTACTATGTCAGTGAATTTGGACTCATAATAGCTTTCACCTAGGATATTAATGTTGAAGTCGGCAGCTATTACAATCATTTTTCCTTTTCCTTGTTTAGATTTTCAAGGAGGCACTGAAATTTGGCCAGAAAAGCTTCAATTGTAGCTTTCTCTGGTACTCTGTAAATAGAAACTACTATGATATTTAGGTCCCTTAACTTGATACAGCAGCTCTCAAATATACTATCTTCATTCAAATTATTAAAACTATTTCTTATTACATATTTTATATCAGAATGAGTAAGTATGCAAGAGCCTCCATGTGATTTCTCACATCTAAAAAAGCTGTTTGCTACTTCAAAATTTTCGATTTTGTTAAAAATTTTAATATTATCAGATGAAAGCCAATGTTCATTGAGGCAAATAACTTTGATATTTTTACACTCAGAAATAATAATTTGTAATTCATCCATTTTATGACTTTTGTTTTGAAAGTCAGTACTTAGACCATTTATATTCCATTGCATTATGAGGGAACATTCTTTCTTATTTATGATTTCAAGCAGTATTTTCTTTCTTGGGTTATCATTTCGGTCTTGCCGTTTTAGTTACCAAACACTGTTTCTAATCCCCATCATTCCTTATAAGTTTCCCCCATTATTCAGAATTTTTCAAGTATCAGCAAACATTTAAGAATTTTTGATCCTAATCTGTTTAAATGAAGACCATCCTTACCCAGTCATTTATTGCTTAAGAACTTATTTGGATTTACATACACGGCTCCCATGTTGTTACCCTTTTTATGCAATAATCACAGGGATCTATGATGGTGGACCCCTGTACATTTTCTGTGATTAGCTCAGCCAACCCATCTTTACATCTCGTATTCAGGTGTAGAGCAGAGTACAAAAGTTGCTGTTCTCTCATTGTCTGTACTGTTTATCATCCAGGCTAGGCTACGCTTCTGACAAATACTTTCTAATACTTAAATTTATTTTCAATGCTAACAAATTCCTAATTTTCACATATACAGTGTTGAGTGTTTTAACTTCCTAAATATAATTCCCTTGGCATCACCTGATTTAATTTGGCTTAAATTCATTGCCCTTCTTTTAGCTTTTGTAATGTTCATCTTATATCCTCTTTTCAAGATGATATCCATTCTCTTCAACTATTTTTGAAAGTCCTTTGCACTTTCTGACAGAATTACAATGTTATTGACAAATCTTAAAACTTGTCCCTGATTTTTAATTTCCTTTCCAAATTTTTCTTCTTGATTATATTCAGATAACCACTAAAGCTTGCTATAAATGATAACTGTGAAATTATCTGCTGAACTGCAAAAGATACTTTAATCTAAATGTGCCAAATTATTGCAGTCAATGAAGTTTGAAAAATCATCACAATTGGTTTTTCCCCAATTTGATCTCATGCAACATGGAGATGATGGTCAACATAGCCTTGAAATTTAAACTTTGTATTGTGCATAAAATATTGTGCATATGATCCAGATACCTGCTGTAGATGGCCACTAGTAGCAGTTTTAAGTTGCACTAAATTTGAGTGAAAATATCACAGAGCTTACATGAAATTTTGCAACTCTCATGTTATCCCTTGTATGCCAAAAATCTTGAGGTTTTTTGTATCTCAGACTCAAATTTTCTGTTGTTTGACTTCATTTTTAGGGAACTAAAATGTGTCCACTTATTGTGCAATTACCATACCTTTAAATGTGCAGAGTAACACAAGTTCATCACCAGTAAACATGATAAACTGTGAAGGTGCTGTGTCATGTGAACTAGTTGTTGAATGAGTTATGTAATATGCTGTTATCTTGCAGTGCACTGAATCCAGTGGCTATTCACAAGCTCCAGCAACCAGCTGCTGGTGAGGTGGATTTTCCAGCATTGCTAGGAGCAGCACATTTGACATATAATAAAAGATGGCGCCAAAGCTGGAGAATGTGACATTCTTTAATGGGCATAAAATGCCTATTGTTGGGCTAGGAACATTTCAGGTGAGGTGACTGAAGTTTGATTTGAAACTCATTGCTGCAAGAGAGAAGTTCCGGTAAAATAGAAGCTTTTTGATGGGTTGTCTTTGAGGTATAAAATTTCAGTAAATGTTTGTTTGAAACTCGAGTATACCAAAATTTGTCAGTCCTTATTTCTGATTTATTCTCTGTAGAAAATTAGAGTATTTGTTTTGAGTTGTTAATATATGACATGCCATAAGTTATGGATCAATTACAAAAATACATTATATCCCAGTTACCTATAAATAATATAATACAAATGGAGGGATAATCTAATCCTCTTTTCTTTAATACTAAAAAACACTTATTAAGAAGAATTTTTCTGTGTCTTGTAAGTAAAAGAAGTGCAACATGATAGGTTCAGTTTGTCATAATTCTTGTTGTGACTTATTTTAGGTTGTTTTAGTTATAACTGTTTTTAGGTTTCCTTCAGATTAGTTATGGATAAGATTAAATTTTGTGGAATTAATGTTTTTATGCAATTGATATGATGCCAGTTTCCATAGCTATTGGCTGAATGCAGTGTGAAGTAAGTTACCTATGAGCAAAAAGCTAAATGAGTTTTGCAGAATATTGAGATACTTATTACATGTAATAAATTATCTGTTGTTGTATTCAATTGTTATGTTTAGCAAGCACTATACTGATTTCTTCACTTTCATTCTGAAATGATGAGTGAACTAGCTTTTGTAGGTTGTAGCATAAACAGTGACCCTTCTGAACGTTATATTCAAGCATAGCATCAATAGAGTTATTTACTCACAAAATTTATCAACAGTTCATTGAATTTTGACAGTAATAGAGATATCCAACTGTGTGAAACTAGAAGTGAAACTTATCTACTCTTTCTTCTAGTGTATCTAACTTGGGCACGGAAAGGAGTGCAGTGCTCAACTATAAAACCAATTGATAATCCGCGCACTAAAATAAAAATCTGACAGTTGGCAGAACTGTTTTAAAATGCTGCTGTATTACTTGTCAGAGGGTACCCAGTACCACTACTAATCATTTCCTTTCCTGTTCCACACACAAATAGAGCGGGGGAAAAAGACTGTCTGTATACCTCCATATGAGCCCTAATTTCTCGTATCTTATCTGTGTGGTCCTTACATTGGCAGCAGTGGAATTGTTCTGCAGTCAGCTTCAAATACTGCTTCTCTAAATTTTTTCAATAGTATTCCTCTACAAGAACTTTGCCTTACCTCTAGGGATTCCCATTTGAGTTCCTGAAGTATCTCTGTAACATTTCCATGTTGCTTGAACCTACCAGTAACAAATTTAGCAGTCTGCCTCTGAATTGCTTCGATGTCTTCCTTTAATCTGACCTAGTATGGTTCCCATCACTCAAGCAGTACTCAAGAGTAAGTCACACTAACATCCTATATGTGGTCTGATTTATGGATGAATCACACTTCCCAAACTTTCCCAATAAACCAAAGTCAACCATTCACCATCCCTATTGCATTCCTCACATACTGCAGCAAACTGATGTTAGGGATATTGATCTGTAATTTTCAGGTCCATTCTTTTGCCCTTCTTATACACAGGAGTCACTTGCACTTTTTTCCATTTGCTTAGGACTTTGCACTGTGCGAGAGATTTGTGATAAATGCAAGTTAGGTAAGGGGCCAGTGCTGTAGAGTACTGTTTGTAAAACCATTTTGGGATTCCATCCGGACCTGGCAACTGACTTGTTTTCAGCTTATTACTTATGCTTGTTACTATGTCATCAATATGGGTGTCTTTCAGTGGTCAAATGATGGTATGTTTGCATGACTCTCCTGTGTTAACGATTTGTTAAACATGGAAAATAAAACTTTGGCATTTATTTTGCTATCTTCAACTGCCACCCAGACTGTTAAACGAGTGACTGGAGGGAAGCTCAAGACCCACTTAGCAAATTTACATAGGACTTAATTTTTCTTGGGTTCTCTGCCAGATCTTTTGTTAAAGTATGGCCATGGTGGTTATAGTATGTTATGCATATAGGCCTTTTCACAGGCACATGAATCTTACTAACCTTTGCTTGTTGTTATTCACATGTTCTCTTTTGAACCAAGAGTGCAGCAGCCTCTGCTTCCTCAGCATTTTCCAAATTTCATTGTTAAACCATGGCAGGTCTTTCTGTCCTTAATCCACTTACAAGGCACATAATTCTCCTGACCACAATTTACAATATGCATAATTCCTCTATGTCCATCTTATTGGATATAGGTGGTGTCAATTCGTTGTCTTGAGTGAGGTGCTAACAACTGCTCATCTGCTCTTCTTAGCAGAAACACTCTTCTAGCCTTCTTGACTGATTTATTAATATTCATAATCATAGTTGCTATAATAAAATTATGATCACCAACCCTGTCTCTATAATGATATTCTCAATAAGTTCAGGCCTATTTGTAGCTACGACATCTAAGATATTTTCATTGTGTGTGGGCTGCCAAACTGGCTGCTAAAGACAGTTTTTAGAAAATTTGTTGAAAGTGCTTCACATGATTGTACTCTCCACAGTAAATCCATAGATATCTCAGTCTGCACTCACACCTGCAACTACTGTAGTATTACTTACAAACACCTCAAGACTATCTTCAAATGTCTTTAGAACTACCAAATTGGAATCAGGTGGCCAGTAAAAACATCCAACAATTAACTTGGTTTTACCTAGACCTGTTATATGAGACCAATTGACTTCACTGTCAGCTCAACTTCAACCTCAAGAGAGAGAATATTTTTGTCAACTGCAATGAAAAGTTCCCCTCCTGTGGCCTCTAATCTGTTTTCCAATATGCGTTCCATGACTCGCTAAATATCTCAGAGCATTCCACTTTGGGTTTCAGGTTACTATCTGTGGAAGTGATGGAAACTTGGTGTGCTTGCTCAGGAGACTTCAAATAATATGTATGTAATGTTTCACGCTCATAGCATTGTTTTCGGCTGAGAAAAAAGTGCATTACTTTCTGGGCAACCCTCATTCTTCAGCATCCCACATTGTTCCACATTGATTATTGTAGATGATTATCTTCACCTTCAGTCTACTTTTCATTATTACTGAATTGTGATCCAAGTGTATATCTGCTCCTTGGTACACCCTACAATCCAATGTATCTGGTTTTGTAATCTCTGACCATGATGTAATGCAGCTGGAATTTTCTTTCTTGTGAGTTTTGAACTGCATGTTCACCATTAGTACTTCAAATTTATTGCAGAACTCAATTACTCTTTCTCCTCTCTCGTACCTATTTCCAATCCCATATTCTCCTGCAACTCTTTTCAGCCTTGGGAACTAAAAGGTGTCACAGGGAGCCATGTCCAGTGAACAGGGTAGCTGAGGCAACATAACTGTTTTTTTTTTTTTTTTTTTTTTTTTTTTTTGCGAAAAAGTCATGAACAAACATTGAAGTGTGAGTGGGAGCCCTATTGTGACGCAATTTCCATGAATGTTTTTGCCACATTTCTGGTTGTTTTCTTCAAATTTATTGCTGCAAATGGCACATAACTTCCTGGTAGTACTCCTTATTGATTGTACAACCATTAGGCAGGAACTCTTGATACATTATCCCATTATAATGGAAGAAAACAGAAGAACCTTCACATATGATTGAACTTGTTGAATTTTTTTTTACCTTTGACCTTCTGGCAGTTGCCATTGGGACAGTTGGGCATTCGTTTGGAAGTCATATCCCATTTTTCATCACCTGTTATAACCTCCTTTAGGAGTTATGGATCATTGTCGACTTTATTCTACAATTCCTGAGCAACGTCTACATGGTGTTGTGTTTGGTCAAAACTGAACATTTTTAGAGCAAACTTTCAAAATTTGCTGCTACACATTTCATGCCCCAAAAAATTGCTTTGCATGAGCCAGAGGATATGCTGGTATCATCAGCAATCTCTCTGACAGTGATCCAGCGATTTTCCAGAACCTTTTTAATTATTTTTTTTTTTCCATCAGTAATTGATGTGCTAGGATGTCCTGGGTGGTCATCATCTTCAGCATCTTCTTGACCCTCTTTGAAACGTTTATACCACTTGTAAACTCTTGTCTTACTCGTAGTTGACTTGCCAAAAGGTCCCATCAACATTTCGAATGTGATGCTGCAGTTTATTCCATTTTCAAAGCAAAATTTACTGCACATTCTTTGAGACATCTTTTTTGAAAGTAAAAATTTGCTGAGCACTAGAAAACCTTCTCAGTTGTCAACAATAAAATATATATTCAAAGCAGTTGAAAACGCAAACATAAGTGTGCACCAACAAGATTTCAAAAAATGAAAATTTAATGTATAATGCCTACAACATTCAAAAATTCCCATTACATTTTTTGATCATGCCTCATGTTTTGGACTAAATTCAGTAGCAGTTCATAACCACACACTCATAATTATCTCACAAAAGACTCATTTGCAGGATTTTTTTGCTTCTATTATTGTATGCTCTCACCCATGCCAGTTTACACTATTAATTATGGTACACTATATTGTATTACTTCAAAAATTTAGAAGAAAAGCAAAATGATTTTGAGTATCAATGAAACAGTCTTTTATTATGCTGCAGAGACAAAGAAGAAGATACCTAACTAGGTGTATTTTTATTTATGGATCTATCAAATAATATCAGCTTAAAGAATGACCAATTCATAGTGCATGAAATCATTTTTTTAAACACAAGAACTGGTGTCATCACACTGTTTTAAAGATATGACACTCTTTTGGTGTACTGTGAAACAACAAATATTTGATCATCATGAAAGAAATGAAATTCGGCAATAGACAATTCATTACGGAATGTAACAATATTATAAAAAGAATAATTGGTGCTCACCATGTAGCAGGGACACTTGAGTTGCAGATAGGCCTCTTTGTGACTCAGTATCTCCACTATATAAAAAAATTAAATTGTAACTCTTTATACATCAAGATATGGTAACATACAATGAAGACATTAAGTAATGAAACGAGATGTCGCTGAAGTACTACCTAATATACTGCAGGTTTACAGGTTAACTATTCCATTTTTCACCATCCAATATTGGTGATAAATTATTTACCACACAACAGAAGGTCACTTTTATTTCAGCAATTTTTGCTGTATATAAGAACAGAGTTTTTGGAACAGTAGTACTAGAAAATGGGCATGTAACACAACATGTTGGTTGTGCAAAGTAAAATAAATCTCCAATTTTGGCTGACAATACTAAGTACAGAACAGGATACTATTTCAAAATTATTTTCCCTTGTAGAACCAAATTATATAATTATCGAGTTAGATATGACCATTATTCATTGATGATGTACACGAAGTTCAGCAGTATCTGTGAATAATACTTAAAAAATGCAGTTTGACTGATTACTATATTTATCTTCTGTGCTATCTGGATTTTGGCTTTTATGCCATTCTCAAGTACAATGCTAAAATTTTCTGGACCCTTATTACTTCATATCTATTAAGGCAGTCTAAAGTAGCTTTGAAATGCCCTAACAGATATGACATAATAATGATCTAACTACTTGCAGCATTGTACTTGAGAACGGCATAAAAGCCAAAATATGAATAACATGGAAGATAAATATAGTATTACACAGTTAAATGGTGGTTTACCTTTTTTAAAAAATATTGCGTGACTGCAGGCTCAACACCATCCAAAACTGTTTGGTAATAGATATATTCAACATATTTACCTGTGCCTTTGTCCACATATATACGAGTCATATGTATTGTGCATAGACATATATGCATGAATCTCTGCTGTGTTACACCGTATGACTCCATAGAGGATGTTAAATTTATCTGTGGTGTTCAGCCATGTGGGATGATCTTGGTCCCAAAACATGTTGCAAAAAACTTTGATTCACTGTAGTGCACATTATTGTGACCTGTTTGACACTTTGAACAGCACAAATAAGACACAAATTGTGTTTCATACTTTTAAAGTATTACAATTGAACTAAATACAGAAAAGAAGTACCAGAATATTTTTGTAGAAAATTTTTACATATCACACATTCTCATCCCCATCCCTAGGACTAGTGGGTTGCTAATGCCCACACTACTTTTATATGAAAAATTTGTTGTATATATACCAAATTTTGTTGAAATAGTGTCCTAAAAGTAATCAAGAAACATTTAAATCTCTTACCTAATTTATCTCTCCCCTCCCCCCCTTGCTCCATTTCTCTCACTATTTATCCAACTGTTTCATCACATACTGTCCCTCATCCACATGCCTCATCACAACCTGTCCTGCTTCCACCTGCGCCCTCATAAGATGCCCCCTTCCACTTTCATCCCCACAACCTGTCCATATTCCTCCTCCTGCCCCACAACCTGTCCTCCTTCCACGTGCCTCCTCACACCCTCTTCCATTTCCACCTCACACCCAAACCCTTTTTCACATGTCTCCTCACAGCCTGTTTCATTTTCACCTGCCCACTACCCTACTCCATCTTCCGCCTGTCTCCTGCACCACCCCCTTCTCTCTGGTTGTCACCCCCATTCCCTTCTTTCTGTCTCTCCTCCACCCCCTTCTCTCTGTCTCTCCTCCACCCGCTTCTCTCTTTCTGTCTATCTCCTCCAACCCCCCCCCCCCCCCCCTTGTACGTCTCCTGCATCCCCCTCTCACTATTGGTCTCCTACATCCCTTCTCTGTCAGACTTCTACACCCCCTCGCTCCAGACTCCTACACCCCACCTCTTTGTTGAACTCCTAAACCCCCCTCTGTCTTGTCCTCCCCCTCTCTGTGTCCGTCTCGTCCACCCCCTCTATGTGTCCATCTTATCCACCCCGTCCCTTTGTCCATCTTGTCCACTCCCACTCCCTGTCAGTTTCCTCCAACCCCCCTCCCTGTCAGTCTCCTCTGCCCCTCCCCCTTCTCCCTGTCGGTCTCTCCCATCCCCCCCCCCTTCCTGTTGGTCTTGTGCCTCCCCTCCCTGTCTGTCTCTTCTGACCTCCCCCTCCCTATCAGTCTCATCCACACCTCCTCCTTGTCAGTCTCCTCCACCCCACTCCCTGTTGGTTTTCTCCACCATCCTGCTCCCTTACAGTCTCCTCCACCAGACCCCTCCCTGTCAGTCTCTCCAACCCCCTCCCCCTCTCTGTCAGGTCTCTGCACCTCTCTCTCTCTCTCTCTCTCTCTCTCTCTCTCTCTCTCTCTCTCTCTCTCTGTCTCCTCATCCCTCCATCTCTGTGTCTGTCTCCTCCTCCCTCCATCTCTCTTTGTGTCCAGTCCTCCCCCCCCCCCTGTCTATCCATCTTCTGGCACCCCATCTTCACATCATCCTCAGTGGGAGGAGTGGTGTTTACCACCATAATGTGACTTTCCAGACAGCAAGTGATATGTGTACCAAGTTTGGTTGAAACTGATCATGTAGTTTAGAAGAACCTTAATTTTTATAATACAATAGCATTTTATCCATGGCCTGGTCCACATACATGTATGTCATATATATTGCACACATCTCCTCTTTCCCATTGTCTCTGTCCATTTCCTCCTTCCCCTCTTGATCCATCTCCTCCTCTACCTCCTCTCTGTCCATCTCCTCGTCCACTTCCTCTTTGCCCATATCCTCCTCCCCCTCTCTGTCCATCTTCTTCCCTCCTCCTTGCCTATCTCCTATGTCACCTCCACCTCAGTGGGAGCTAAGTAGTTCTTATGCGCACAATGATTTTTTCCACAGTTTGAGCGGTAGGAGTACAAAGGTACCAAGTTTGGTTGAAATTGACCCAACACACACACACACACACACACACACACACACAGAGAGAGAGAGAGAGAGAGAGAGAGAGAGAGAGAGAGAGAGACTTATCGGTGCTATTGATTTTTACTTCATGAAATTCCTGAGACAATATTAAGCACTTACGACTGTGGGTATGTATGACTCAGTTAGAATTGTGGCTCAACAATTCATGAGACAAGATAAAGCACTAAGGACTGTGGGTGATGCACGACTCAGCTAGGATTGTGACCCAACATAATCATAATATTGGACCTTACATGTCTGCTAAACTCGCTGCAAAGTATATTCACGTAGAGTAATTCCAATTAATAATGAATCCAAGATGTGAACTATTTATTGTCCTTGATATCAGAACGCAGAATTATCTTAACCTTTTTTCCCTAAATTTTCTCTTAACACTGTGTACTGAATGTTTATTACATAGATAACTACTCTATGGCCATGTAAAATATAGATGTTATTTATGTGAACCGACTATGCTTGCAGTCAAACCAACTCTTAACGGAAACTAAAAATTTTCATTACATTAATGAAAGGCTCAATTATAAAGTGGCAGGATTTGGCCATCGGCTAAAACATCATGGTGACCAGCAACAGAGGAGTGTATTCTCTCAAAGTCATAATCTTGTAATATATTTAAAAACACAGATGATGTGACTTACCGAACGAAAGTGCTGGCAGGTCGATAGACACACAAACATACACACGAAATTCAAGCGTTCGCAACAAACTGTTGCCTCATCAGGAAAGAGGGAAGGAGAGGGAAAGACGAAAGGATGTGGGTTTTAAGGGAGAGGGTAAGGAGTCATTCCAATCCCGGGAGCGGAAAGACTTACCTTAGGGGGAAAAACTTTTTTCCCCCTAAGGTCTTTCCGCTCCCGGGATTGGAATGACTCCTTACCCTCTCCCTTAAAACCCACATCCTTTCGTCTTTCCCTCTCCTTCCCTCTTTCCTGATGAGGCAACAGTTTGTTGCGAAAGCTTGAATTTCGTGTGTATGTTTGTGTTTGTTTGTGTGTCTGTCGACCTGCCAGCACTTTCGTTCGGTAAGTCACATCATCTGTGTTTTTAGATATATTTTTCCCACGTGGAATGTTTCCCTCTATTATATTCATAATCTTGTAAGCTTCACATGAAATAGAAAACAGACAAAACTGTGTGAATCTTTTGGAATAAGGTCAGCATAAGTACTTTGAAATGAAGATTTATAAATATTTTCTTGATGGCACTCAGGAATGAAAGATATGAATGTTACCATCATTATTTGTGACGTAACACTCCCTGTTGTATTATGAAATTATCTTCTTGAGCAGTGCATCTAAAGTAAATCAACTGTCCGTTCAGCACAAGTGAGCTGTAAGAATATTGGGGCAATCTGATA
Source organism: Schistocerca americana (assembly GCF_021461395.2). Taxonomy (NCBI): domain Eukaryota; kingdom Metazoa; phylum Arthropoda; class Insecta; order Orthoptera; family Acrididae; genus Schistocerca; species Schistocerca americana. Next base: position 435,359,361 of record NC_060124.1, on the reverse strand, counting down.
ATCACATATCTTGAAGAAGCATTTTTAAAGATCTTGGCATTCTTACACTTACTTCCCTATTCATTTACTTTTTAATGGTTATTGTTGATGGTAATAAACATCAGTTTCAGAGTAAGTGTGATTTTCTTCCACAATACAAGACACAAATAATTTTCATGTAGACTTTGGCATCTTGTCCAGGGTTCAGAATGGAGTAACGGACTCTGCTGGGAAGATATTCGACCAGTTCCTATCTAACCTAAAACAAGGAATTGGGAATCTCTATCAGTCCAAAAGAAAATTAATAACATACCTCATTAGCCGCTCTTCGTACATACTATCTGAATGTGCAGCTCTAGGGATCGTAAATTTGTATTACCTACATGACAAGTGGCTGTGGTAGTTGTAAAGCTGTAAGACAAATAATAAATAGGACCTAGTGTTTATATATACAAAAAAATATGTTCTTTGAAAATTACAATTGGAATCAAGTAAATGTTAAGCTGATAATAGCAGTTATATAACAAAAACAGCAGTTATATAATAAAACTAAGGAGGTGGAAGCTGTTTTCAAAGTAGCATCTTTCTTTCTGATCTACTCAGTTCAATTTAGGCAGCCTAAGTGTGAATAGCATTAAGCTGCCTAGTGATAGTTCATTGTTAACTTAGTATAAATACTAAGTTTCTATATATGCTTTGACTTGTTCCACATCTCTGAAGGTTCTCCTTTATAGGATCTACAGAAATGATGAACTAATGAGTCAGTGAGTGAGTGAGTGAATGAATGAATGAATAAATAAATAAATAAATAAATAAATAAATAAATATAAAGAGGAATTACTGTATATAAACATTAAAAAGTGTGATCAAAAAGTTTGTGGAGCATATATGCAACATAGTGTGACTACAATGTGGGTATATAAGCACTGACGTTTAGGCAAGGGATTAGTGTGGCATTTATATCTTCCAGATGTGAACTATGGCAATGATGATACCAAATGCCTCAAAACAGGACATACATGCTGTTATTCTGTTCTTGGTTCCTGAATGACAAACACCAGTAGACATACCCATACTTTGTAGAATGAAGAATGTGTACGGGGCATATATGGTGTGCAGTCAAGGCGAAACATTCAGGAAAACTATGATGAGATGTGCTGCTGCTTCATGATTATGCACATCCGCATATCACAAATGGTGTAACCCATAAATTATGCCAATTCAACTGAGAGACAATTGAGCACAATGATTAATGGAAAATCTCATATAAAGATGTGAAACAAATACTAACAAAGAGATAGAGGGGCTGGCCAGTACTTACCTCAGCTCAGTACAGCCGATAGATACACAAAAAACAGAACCGAAAATTTACGTTCCTAGCTTTCGGAACAAATGTTCCTTCATCAGGGAGGAGAGAGGGGAAAGAAAGAGAAGAAGGGAAAGTGGATTCAGTTACTCACAACCTCTCTCCTCCCTGATGAAGGAACATTTGTTCCGAAAGCTAGGAACGTAAATTTTCGGTTCTGTTTTTTGTGTATCTATCAGCTGTACTGAGCTGAGGTAAGTACTGGCCAGCCCCTCTATCTCTTTGTTAGACAATTGAGCACCCGCCTTATAGCCCAAATCTCTCCCCATGCAATTTTAACCTCTTTGGTCTCTGGAAAAAGGCGTTGGAAGGTCGACCATTCCTGTTGGACGAGAATGCGCAGCAGGCATTTACGGACTTCTTCACACAGTAGGATATGAAGCTTTACCAAACAGGTATCTTCTTTTTGGTGCATTGGTGGGATGATTGCCACAATATTCATAGTGATTTTACCTGATTGGCATACCGATTGTGGATTGGGCCTTCGAATGGAAACTTTTTGATCACCCCTTGCAGTTATATTGTTAGCAGATTGGAACCCTTTGTTATTGTAGTAATATTGAATGCAGTTCATTTTTTACAGTCGTCTAAAGGTGAAGTTGGACGTGCTGTTGATATTGCCTTGGAAACAGGGTACAGGCACATTGATACAGCTTACATGTATGGAAATGAAGCAGAAATAGGGCAAGCTTTAAAGAAATGGCTTGATTCGGGGAAACTGAAACGTGAAGATCTTTTCATTGTAACTAAGGTGAGTAGTTGGCATTACAGCTTCTTGTACTAGTTTAGATTGTGATGTGTATGCTTGTGGCATGTATGCCTCCGTATGTATGCTGAGGTGTGGTGCATAATTTGCTCTTTTCAACGTGATGCTCCTACATGGCCTGCAATGACAGCAACTCTGAACTCCTTCAAGCTCATTCTGTCTTTTGCAGTTGCTTTGCTGAAGATTTTGCTGGCATTGACTACATTACTGTGCAGTGCCACCATTTCATTGTCATTATCATTGTCACTATTGGAGCTTACTGATTTCTGATAACTTTGCAGTTCATTCAGTAGCTGATATTGCATTTATTGATCAGATTGTCAGCTTGCAGAATCCACGATTCCATTAGTGAGGAACAGAGGAGGCGGTTCAGCCACACATGATTATCCTGGTTGGTATGAAAGCGATGCCCAATAATGTTTTCCGATGCGTGAATATATTTCTAAAGACATATCATCACATACCATCAAGAGAACCTGAAGAGCTCTGAATGATATAGTCATCAAATAGGAAATAACTTACAGACAGAAAAGCACATGATAAGCTAGATCTACAGTGGTAACCTGAAATGCAGGACAGACAAGTTATGTGTACTGTCCAACAACCAAGTCTTGGAAGTGAACTCTAGAGTTCAGTATCTACCTGTAATCCTCATGGTTCCACTGTCGCTGCACTCATTACCGCTGTTGCTGCACTGATTAGCAAGGTATTCAATGTAAAAGATGGTAGTTTCACTTAGTGATCCTTTTCAGTTTCAATTTTTGCTCGTAACATGCAATTTTACACGTATGTGTATTTTCAACTATGTGTAAAGTTTTTACAATTACATTTTTGTAAACAAGGGGTAAAGAAATTAATTAAATGTGGACTTTTCACTACTGTGTGAAAAAAAAACAGAAGTGATACAATAACTTTAATGGTTGTGCATGTAAAGGTGGAATACAAAGTACATAACTGATAAGCTGTCACATTCATCACTACTGCTTGCATCTTTATTTTATATTTTCTGAGTTTGTAGTGTTTGTTGATGGTAGAAGAATCTGTAGCAAGAATCTGCTGTTGAGCATCACTTTCTGTTGCTTTGGGGGAACTTACTTCTCAAGTAATTACCAAGCAAGGGGGTAAAGCGGTTTAGGCAATTGTTAAATGGCTACCCTGTAAAAGTTTATATTCAGAAATAAAATCAAACAATGGAAAATCCAGGATGGAATGTAACAATAACAGAGAAGGAAAGTTGCTACTCACCATATAGTGGAGATGCTGAGTCGCGATAGGCAGAACGAAAAGATTCACACAACTATAGCTTTCGGCCATTAAGGCCTTTGTCAGCAGTAGACACACATATACACATGCACACACACACACACACACACACACACACACACACACACACACACACACACACACACACACACACTCATGCAAACACTACTTGCACACATGTCTACAGTCTCAGAGAGCTGAAACCACACTGCGAGCAGCAGCACCATGGCATGATGGGAGTGGTGACTGGGTGGGGGTAAGGAGGAGGCTGAGGCGGGGAGGGGGAGGGATAGTATGGTGGAAGTGGCGGACAGTGAAGTGTTGCAGTTTAGACGGAGCGCAGGAGAGAAGGTGTGGAGGGGGGATGGGGTAAGTAGCGGAAAGGAGAGAAATAAAAAGAAATTAAAAGACTTGGTGTGGCGGTGAAATGATGGCTGTGTAGTGCTGGAATGGGAACAGGGAGGGGGCTGGATGTGTGAGGACAGTGACTAACGAAGGTTGAGGCCAGGAGGGTTATGGGAACGTAGGATGTATTGCAGGGAAAGTTCTGACCTGCACAATTCAAAAAAGGAGTATATTGTGTAGGTTCGGTGGACGGCAGAATACCACGGTAGGACGGGTGGGGAGGATAGTGGGCAGGACATTTCTCATTTCAGGGCACGACGAGAGGTAATTGAAACCCTGGCGGAGAATGTAATTCAGTTCCTCCAGTCAACTGTGCAAACGTAATTCACACACACGACTGCAGTCTCAGGCAACTGAAACCACCCATGTTAGTAAGAGATGCATTGTGAGAGTAAAATAAGTAATTTGCATGTGATTTGATTGACAGGTAAGCTGTATGAGCAAAATGGAAGAATCCACAAGACTCCACCGGCAAATATCTAAAATTCATAAAGGAAGGCACAGGTTCAGCCAAGATATATCAGAATTGCCCATTGACAGATAAGTTGGAGTTTTTTGTGACACACCACACTACATCCTACATCATCAAATGTTGAAGAGTCAGAATAATCATTACTTGACATTGAGGGTTGAGAGATAGAAGCATCAAATGAACCAGCAGTGTCAGCTCCTTTGGCAAAAAAGCCAAAATGAAAAGATTAAGGAAGCTTTAGCTGCAGTCCCAAAGAAGAGAGAAGCATGAGTTCTACCAAATAGGTGACTTATTTTTGAGCTGTTCACACTCATTCAAGCTGTTCACATTTTGCACACAAACTCATTTAAAAATCTACTGGCTCAGTTATTTGGAGGTAGTGAACTTGCAGTATTAAACAATGCAACATCACTGCAGCTATCCCCTGCATTGCTTCCATCATCCAGCTCAGTGGCGACACAATGTAGTACCGAAACTGGATCATCAAATGATGTCACTATACGGAGCAAGATGGTGCAGTGGTTAGCACATAGGACCCGTATTCTGGAAGACGACAGTTCAAACCTGCGTCCAGCCAACCAGCCAACGTGATTTTCCTAAATTGCTTCAGGCAGATGCCAGGGTCATTCCTTTAAAAGGACACAGCCAATTTCCTTACCCACCCTTCCCTAATCCGAGCTTGTGTTCCATCTCTAATGACCTTGTTATCGATGGGATCTCCTCCTCCTCCTCCCCATCCTCATCCTCTTGACATTACCATTGTAATCTTGGAACCAGGGGGATCTTCCAATGACTTTTCTAGTGCCAGAGAAATGTACAAGAAGGCAAATGTGATTTTCATTCTAGATGACAAAGCTCGCAATTGTTTGTAGACAGTGTTGACAATATTTTTCCATTTATATCTTATTTATCTAGTTCCATGTTTTATAATTATTAATAGTTTTGAAAATATGTAAGTATTGATATAAATCTTGTGGTATTGAAAGTGCCTGTAAAATAAAGTAAAATTATAGTAAATGATGTATATCATAAATAATATTCTTCCAAACGGTGATGGTAGAATCAGTTGACATCATAAATAATGTGATTACTTAATACAGTCTTTGCTTTGAACCCAAGAGAGTTCCCTAGTTCATTTCATTTTTTTCCAATTTTCAGTTGAATGAATATGTGTAAAGTTTCAAATAGTTTGTGAGGCATTCAAAAATAACTGAAGAACAAGTCTTCACAAGACTACAGTTCTTTGAAAAGACAGTGAAATTCACCATGATCTTTTTGTTTATTGTTAATATCATGTACAGACTATCTTCACTTCCTTGAAGCGGAAGCAAATAAAAGCAAATTAATCATCATTAGAACTGCTACTTTTGTTAACTGAACACCAGCTGACTCACTCACAACAAGCACCATTCGACAACTGTATCACAGTGTCCTGCTCATGTTCTGTTTGATCACAGCCAATCATTATGGGGGACCTTGCATTCCAACCACAAGAGAAGCCTGCTCTCTGTTTGACTGGGCCTTACAAGCTCATTTCCTGTAACAGTTTCACTTTTATGTAGATTTCTATTGGCAAAAGCTATAGATTTGTGTCCAACTTACCATCTGCAATCTTCTCTTGGAATATATGTGCTCCCAATCCTCTGTCACTGTTATCACTCTTAATTCATAAGATAATATGGTAAGAAATCCAGAAGTAATGTCCAAGCTAGTCATGAATTTAATATTGTCAAGCTTCTGTAGTAACTCATCAGTATTTTCGGATTAATTAATTCCCTCACCAACAATTTGTTTAAATGTCTACAATCAACAAATAGTCTTTCTCCCTCATCTTTCTTTGAAACAACAAAAGGGGTGTTGTTGTACTCATTACAACCTCTCTATGTTATAACCAACTTTCCATTTTCTGCAACTTCACTTTCTGAAAATAGTACACCACATAGCTTAATAATAAATTATTCATGTGGTTTTAACTTTAATTTGCATTTATAGTTTCTGACTTTCCCCCATTGAGTATGTCATAATATTCTCATAAGCAGTTCTCTTCCGTATGATCATCATTGTTCTCAAAGTATCCCTTTCTTTAGCATCAGAAACTTCCTGGTTTGATTGTTGCTGTTTGTACTACATTATTCTGAACAATTAATATAGCCTTAGAGAAATTATTCTTTTAGAATCAGTAAAGACTTGTTTTCTATTGAACCAATTAAATCCCAGTTCAGCTTTCACAATCCTATTTGTTCTCAAAGTAGTGTTTTCATTCAAGTGTGGTATTAATAGACAACCTTTTGAGAGTTTTACATTGCCGATAGTAAATGATAAAAGTATTTGTTTCTTCACATCCTTACTAGATCTCCCAGTAGCTCCCCGCATTTTAACCCCCATTACAGACATTTCAACAAAATCTGGGCTGTTTTTAATTTTGATCCTCAGTTTTTCATAAATGGACTACTGGTATTACAAAGCAGTTGACACCCCCCCCCCCCCCCCCCTTCCTTCCAGTTACCAGCTTGGAAGTTTGGACGTAGGTATAAGGACTTCCCTGTAACTTGCACTCATTTCTGTCATCCCCTTCATACAACAGATCATTTTCAGTTTCTCTGAAATCCCTATTTTCTGTCCTGTATTTTGTGGGTGCCTCCCATTCCATATATAATGCATTTATAGCCATATCTGATCCCCTTTGTAGTCACAGTTTTCAGTGGCAGAATTATCCTCTCTATCGTCCAACCTATTAGTCATTTCTTTCCACCAATCAGGATGCATCTTCTCACAAACTTCTCTTAGTTCAGTCCTCAGCTCCTTATTTCTCTTATTGCCATTACATTTATCCCAAGCTACGCTCAAAATTCCATGCTATATGTTTATCTCCTACTCTTCTTTATTTCCCCTATTAATCTAGTAACTAACAAATATTGACTGGTAAAATTTGATCTAATGAACATTTTATCTCTTACTGTTTCTTTTATAATCTCAGCATAAAGCATCCCTTTCTTACCATAAGCCACCACCACTGTCACCATCATTCTTTTCATTGTCGTCATCGTTGTCATCATCATCATCATCAGCAGCAGCAGCAGCAGCAGCAGCAATACACTGAAGAGCGAAAGAAACTGGGACACATGCCTAACATCGTGTAGGGCCACAGTGAGCATGCAGAAGTGCCACAGGAAGACATGGCATGGACTCAACTAATGTCTGAAGTAGTGCTGGAGGGAACTGACACCATGAATCCTGCAGGGCTGTCCATAAATCTGTAAGAGTATGAGGGGGTGGAGAACTCTTCTGAACAGCACATTCCAAGGCATCCCAGATATGATCAATAGTGTTTGTGTCTGGGGAGTTTGGTGACAAGTGGAAATGTTTAAACTCAGAAGAGTGTTTCTGAAGCCACTCTGTAGCAATTTTGGATGTGTGGGGTGTTGCATTTTGCTGCTGGGAATTGCCCACGTCAGTCAGAATGCACAATGAACATGAATGGATGTATGTGATCAGACAGGATGCTTACATACATGTCACCTGTCAGAGTCATATCTAGACATATCAGGGGTCCCATATCACTCCAACTGCACACACCCCACAGTATTATAGAGCCTCCACCAGCCTGAACAGTCCCCTGCTGACATGCAGTGTCCATGGATTCATGAGGTTGTCTTCACACCTGTACATATCTAACCGCTCGACACAATTTGAAATGAGACTCGTCTGACCGGGCAACATGTTTCCAGTCATCAACAGTCCAATGTTGGTGTTGACAGGCCCAGGTGAAGCTGTGTGTCATGCAGTCATCAATGGTATACGAGTGGGACTTCGGCTCCAACAGCCCATATTGATGATGTTTCATTGAATGGTTCACACGCTGGCACTTGTTGATGGCCCAGCATTGAAATCTGCAGCAATTCGTGGAAGGGGTGCACTTCTGTCATATTGAATGATACTCTTCAGTCATCATTGGTCCCATTCTTGCAGGATCTTTTTGCAGCCACAGTGATGTCAGAGATTTGATGTTTTACCGGATTCCTGATGTTCACAGTACATTCGTGAAATGATTGTATGGGAAAATCTGAACTTTCTCTTTACCTCGGAGATGCTGTGTCCCATTGCTTGTGCGCCGACTATAACACCATGTCCAAACTCACTTAAATCTTGATAACCTGTCATTGTAGCAGCAGTAACCGATCTAACAACTGCGCTTAGCACTTTTTGTCTTACATAAGCGTTGCCGACTGCAGTGCTGTAGTCTGCCTGTTTACATATCTCTGTACTTGAATACAGATGCCTATACCAGTGTCTTTGGCACTTCAGTGTATTACAGTTGAATGATAAAATCTTTTCACCCCAAGTACATAATCATCAATCACCAATTACAACATTAAAATCTTTGCAGTTACTTTCACTTCCATTATCTCATTACCCTTAACTTATCTATGCAGAACTGATCATAATTATTATTTGTAATTTTCTGCCCCTTTGAAATTTCATTTTTTGGGCTGACTAGAAATTTGTGATCACTTCGGCATCCAACTCTACCTCTTCATTATATATGTTTAGGATTTCTGATATCTGTCACACTATCACTCATTGCTTTCCAGAACTCTGTATTGAAATGCAACATTGGTTCAAAAAATTGTGGAAATTTGTCCACAAAATTCTTCTATGCTTATCTTTTACTTATTGTGCATGGTCTCCTTTGAAATACTCTCCTCCACAATTGGTACACTGCTCTCAATGCCACTTCCACATCTGGAAGCACTCTTGGTCCTCCTCTTGCTGGGTCATGTGAACTGTCGTCTGAGAGTTTTCTTGTATCTTGTCTATTGTCACAAATCGTCATCCTGTCAGCTGTGTTTTCAACTTTGTAAATAAAAAAAATAAAAAAATATCTCAGGGGCCAGGTCTGGAGAGAACAGAGGATGAGACAGCACAGTGATTTCGTTTTTTGTACTATAGTCACGCACCAACAGAGACAAATGTGGAGGTGCATAGTTGTGATGCAAGACCCATGAAATTTCTCACCACATTTCAGGAGTTCCCTTCTCACATTATCTTGCAAGTGTCACAACACATCCTGGTAGTACCATCAATTAACAGTTTGCCTCTGTAGCACGAATTCATGATGAACTAATCATTCAAAGTTGAAGAAAACTATCAGCATGGCTTTGACATTTGATCTGATCTGACAAGCTGACCTGATCTGATGAACTTTTTGTGAACTTGGAGAACCTTTCCCAACCCATTGTGAAGGCTGGACCTTGATGTAAACATCATAACTGTAGACCCACATCTCATCACCAGTTACAATTCTCTTAAGGAATCTCTCCTTGCCATTTGCATGATCCAAAAGCTCTTCACAGATTGTGAGGCACAGGTCTTTCTGGTCTTCATTCATGAACTGTGGGACGAACTTGGCAGCAACACAATGCATTCCAAGATGCTGTGTCAGTATTTCATGACATGATCTGATTGAAATCTCTTGGACAGTCAGTCTTCAATTGGCAAGCACTATTTCATTGATGTTCCTAATTTGAGCATCATCAGTAGGCATCAAAGAGCATCCTGATCGAGGGTCATCTTCAACTTCTGTCCAGCCATTTTTAAACCATGTGAACTATTCATAACACTGAGCATAGCTTAAGCACTCATCGCTGTAGGCTTCCTGTATCATTTGTTGTGTGTCTGTTAAGGTCTTCTGGAGTTTTACACAAAATTTAATGCATATGTGTTGCTCCTCTAACAATACCATTTCAAAATTCGCAAGCTGTATGACAAAAATTCTACTCGAAACAGCACTGAACAATAACAAACAGAAATACAACAGTAAAAATTCTGGCAATTACACATTAAATACAAGCGTGTGCGGGGATGCCAGCCGAATTTTGCTCCAATCCGCCATTGGTGCAAAATTACGAATGTTCCAAAAGTTTTTGAACAGACCTCGTATAATCTCTTTATTTGGTACACCACCTTTTATTTTGCCCATTTCTTCTTCCATGAAACCTTTCTTTTTGTTTAATTATTAACCTGATTTTAGTTTGCATTTCTCGCCCCAAACAAACAGGTTTCCCATCACTTTCTGCTTACATTTCCCCTGATATCTGATTTCCTGTTATCTTTTGGTCCATTATCCCCCTCCCATAGCTTACCTCTGCTTTTAGATCATCTATTCTGATTCCTATTTCTCTCATTCCAGTTATAATCCCATCTGTTCCCATGTTGCTGATACTCATTCCTGTAATTCTGTACATCTCCCATGGTTTCTCCCACTATGATTTTGCTCTGGAACAAATTATTTATGTTTAAAAAAACTTTAATGTAATTATTACTTTCCATGATGTAGAGTACTTAAAGGAACCAAGAAAAACAGGGACCACTTGTCTGATAAAATGAAATGAGCATGTTCATTCACTGCTGTAAATAGAGAGCATTTAGAATTATAAAATGCAAAGGAAACAACCACAGTTAAAACTGTAATTGATAAAGGGACACAATAAATTTGACAAAATAGAGCCAAAAAACTTGAAAAGTACGATTTTATGACAGATGTCTCAGTGTAGCCACAAGGTTGTGTGATCAGGAGGCAGGTTCATGTTTCCTTATTATTCCTTTCACTTAGAGTTGGGCGGACCAAGAGGAATGGGTCTGCCATGTCCTGCATGACCAGAGAATGTACAGTTGAATGGGAATTGTGGTATCAACTCTTGTACACAACGGAGAGCAAACAACCACCACCATTATCTTAAGAGGCACTACAATCAAATGATCTGGTGAACACACTGGGCCCAAAATATCAGCAAATCAGCTCTTCAAAATTTTTAAAATAAAAGTTTTGGTTAATTTCATTCATTTAAGATTCAATCCATATGGTATTGAAAATCACTATTTCCACTACCACAGTGAGAAATCTTCCTTTTGCTGCATGATAATCTTATAATATTTAAATGTAGATAATTTTTAAATTATGCTAGACACATGTATAAATCAATAATGCTCACACAACCTGTACAAATAAAACAGTTCCCTTTTGTGAGTATGGCACATGAGCAGGTACAACAGTTAATTTCATGTGACCACAATAGGCACTGGATAACCATTTAACATGTTGCTTTCTTAACAAGATACTGGATGTATTTCTAATGTTTTTATATTTAATGACAGGTTTGCATTTTTGTGTATTCTGGAGTTTTAATTTTGGTGATTACTTATTAGTCAAAACCAGAAAACTCAAAATACACCAAATTGATCAAGACAGTCTTGAATAATAAAAACCATCTATTGTACTTGTTGAATCTTCCTGTCTGTCATAGCATATGTTTTAATTGAGATGGAATTATACTTTTATACGATCTGAGAGATACATGATTTTGTCACATTGACTTTGCAGCATTTTCTGATATTCTGAGCAGTGGTCTTACATGGGTTTTGACTAGTTGCCTGCAGATATCACCCTTTCATTCTGCAGTTGAAATTGCTTGTCGTAAAAGATAGGACAACATACATTTTGAGAAATGCAAAAATAATCCAGTACAGCTTAATAGTGGAACCAAAATACCTCTACAGAAATGAGTGCTTGGCTCTGAATTATAAATCTAGATGTTTTAGAAAGAAGAATTATGAAGAAAGTTTCACATACAATGAGAAGCACAGAGGATATCCTTGTCATTGATATGGTGTTAACTGTAATCTTCCTTCCATTTCTTGAGAAACACTGAAGTCTGGAAATAAATAAGTATTGATGAAGAATATCGACACATACTAAAATAACAAAGATGAAGAAAAAGAAGACACATTTGTTTGGATGTTTAAATCTTGAGTAAGAAATTTACATGAAACTGGATTGTTGAAGTTAAACATTTAGAAATACCCAAAATAAAAGGTTTTTTTTAGTGAAAGGGTTGAAATTAAGATTCTAATATATCTAATATAGAAGCTGCAAGACAGCAGGTGTGAAATGGTCTGAAGAAAAACAAAAAAGGAAGAATGAAAGAATTGTTACAGGCTGTCCTGTTCTGGCTGTAGAGAAACATTTGTGGGAAGATGTGGATGGGGTTCTCCAATACCATGGCAGTTAAGGATTCAAGAATGCTTGCTCCACAGCAAAATTCTTCATTACTTGATAACTCACATACAGTACTGTGGTGGTAACAATCCAGGTGCTGATTACGGCTTCATGACTAATTGGCAGTGAGTGATGTTACCAATGGTATGCTGAGACAGCAGTTCCTGGTGGAAGGTAGTGTGTGACATTACCAGTGATATGTTGAGACGGTGGTTGCTGGTGGCAGACAATGACCTTGCTGGAGTGAGTCACCTTGTCAGCACAGTGACTTAAGGCTAAACTAGATGGCAGTTGAATACCATCGATCCTGTAATGCCGGTAGGAAGTGTGCAGGCCCCACATCAAACCAGACCCCTCGGAGACTTGCTGGAGTGCCATGTGATGGCGCCCACTGGATGACGACCTCACCTCAGCAGATTCACTTTGGAGCCCAAAACTATCAGGGCTACCTGATGGCTCATAGATTGATTGCTTTGTCTAATTGATGTGCCGCTGGATGAGGCTGGAGATGCTTAGCCAAACATTTGACCAGTAACTGGCACAGAGAATGGGCTGGTCAACTGCATGGCACCAAAGGAATGTCTCTCCATCTTAATGTGCTATGACAGATGATGTGCACTCATCACATAATCATCTGTGAAAATGCTTTTTTGTGCTACACAGAGTAGCAACACAGTCAATCACTGACAGCAGAATGCTGCATTGAAGGGTAATGTGCTAGCACTGCTGCAGTGCCCAACTACAGAATTAAGTCATTGGCTGGTCCATACATCATGTAGCTGGTTGTGAATGTCCATCTGAAGCTGAGACCACAACAGAATGTTGAACAAGAAAGAGCTGCTGGCCATAAAAACAATTCCTTAGCTTCTCCACGTGTGTGCTGCCTATTTTCAGTGTCCATTGGGCACAATATTTCATTGAGCGACCCTGTTGACCTCATTAGGCATGCTGACAGACAGACATTATAGTAACATGTGGGGAGGGGGAAAAGACTGGCCGCAGGTGTGTTTGTGGAATGTGTAGTGATGGAGTGGAAGCAGGGAAGGAGATAGGTAGTGGGAGGACAGGGACTGCTGAAGGTTGAGGCCAGGGAGGTTATGGGAATGAAGAATATGTTGTTGTGAGGGTTTCCACCTGCACTGTTCAGTAAACCTGGTGTTCATAGGAAGGTTCCATATGGCGCTGGCTGTGAAGCAGTCATTGAAGTGAAGCACATCATGTTGGGCAGCATGTTTAGCAACTGGGTGTCCCATTGTCTCTTGGACACATTTGACAGTGTCCATTCATGTGGACTGATAGCTTGTTAGGTGTCATGTACACAAAGAACACAGCACAGTGATTGCAGCTTATTTTGCAGTCTACTATCCCTAACCTTCCCTCATATGTAAAAGACACCAACCATTTCCTCCACTGACTCTCCACAGTTCCTGTTCCTTTGGCCTTATTTTGGAATAATTTGTGTTGTTATTGACTGTTATTTTTTGCAGTGCTGCTTTTCTTTTTGAATATAATCATGGTATCTACTGATGAGTAATTCAGTCCCAACATAAAATTTCTTACGGCCACGAATTCTGACTTTTCTTGCAATTCTTAGTCATAGTAAATATATAATCGATACACTCATTTATTTAAAATAAAATTTCGTTAACTAGGATAACCACTTAAAATACATTTTCAATCAGTCTTCCATTACATATCACCAAACAACAAAATGTCTTTCCTCTATATCCAAATCTTTAGATCTCCAATCTCTCTCTCTCCCTCTCTCAATATATTTTTTTCTCTATCAAAATTTTCGTTACTGGGACCCACAAAAGAATTCAGTGTTCTTCCATGCCTGAATATCACAGTCCATGGAACTTCTGTAAGCACACCACAACAAGCAAAATTACTTCAGCATGGGCCCCTGATAGATGCTACATGGAAGATGCATGTTGTTCTTAGGTTCCTCCAGAATACATGCAAAAAATAAGAAAATATGTGCTCCACAGAATTAACAGTCACTTCATTCCCTTCAAGAAATTTGAATTGATTTCACAGTTTCTTTGTTGGGTTCACATTGACTATTGTGGGACATGCGGATCATTAAATTTTCATATAATTATTTTCTTTTCTGTGTCCAGCATTTTGGAGTTTTAGTCACCATCAGGTGCCTCATTATATGTAGATTTGTCATAGAACAAAATATGTACTGGAAATTAAATCCCATCTTATCTTCAGGTAGAGAAGTACTTGGCAGAAGGGCATAGGCTGCCAATAAATAGAGACAGACAAGATGAAAAATAACTGGGGCAATGGTTCATGGTAAGTTGTGGTGTATGACAAATCTTGATAAAATGAGGTATCAGATTATGGGTGAAAGAAGTCCATAGAACAGTGTAGGTACGACAGATAAAACTTGTAAAGTAAACAGTTATGTAACTGCTTTTGATATATCAAAATAGCTAAGATTCATGTTCAGTTATATTATAAGCAGAACTTTCAAGGGAAACTAACTTTTATCTTCAGTTACACAACCTTCCATATGTTTTGTGTGTAGGGTTAGCATAACAAAAAGTTGTATAGCCTATGTTTATCTCCTTTCTGTGTCAAATTAAAGTCCTGTACGGGGACTAGTGATGACTTGAATGGAGTACAAAGTGAGAATTCCAGGAATTGATGTGAATAGGAAAGACTATACCCAGAAAAAGCTTTACTTGTATAACAGTTGTTAGCCACACTCCAGACAAGATACAGAACCATTACAAATGTATTTTCATTATAAATAGTAAATAGAACACTTCAAATGACAGTTTAGACAGGCAACAAGCTGGCCGCTGTGGCCAAGTGCTTCTAGGTGCTTCAGTCTGGAACTGCACTGCTGCTGTGGTCGCAGGTTCAAATCCTGCCTCGGGCATAGATTTGTGTGATGTCCTTACGTTAGTTAGGTTTAAGTAGTTCTAAGTCTGTTGAATTGATGACTTCAGATGTTAAGTCCCATAGTGCTTAGAGCCCTTTGAACCCTCTTTGAACAGACAACAAATTGTGATGCAAATAAAATAAATTCTGCCATTTGGATTAGGATGATAGATGTGAGAAAAAATGGATACACAAGTGTTGAGGATTTGTGGTCACTTGTTGACTTATTACCTATTGGCTTGTCTCTTGGTATCTTCAGCTGACATTTGTTTAGTGATTTTTCTGACAATTCACCAACATGAGTGGTAGGCATTGTCAGAGATTCATCCTCATTACTGTTTGTGGATCAGAATTGAGCCCATGGCTGAATGTCATATTAACTCCCCGTGCCAGTTTGAGGGGGGAGGAGGGGATGGCCACATTGGCATTTCCCTGTATTTGCAACAGTCATCCATTGCAGTTCGACAGTCATCCATTGCAGCTTATGAATTCAGGATCTGTTTAACATAATGCTTTCTTCTTTACTATCAAAACTATTGTCATATTTATGAATTTCAATGGTTTCAAAATAGGTATGATTCATAAGCTAATATGTGCGCAAGACCAATATCTGAACCACAGCACTTCAAATATAAGATGCAACACTTAGAAAGTGTTGACGCACAATGGGTACTACACAAATCATATGAAAAGTCTCAGGAAACCTAACATCTGGTGAAGTGACATGTCAGAAGCATAAATGTGAGGTTAAGCCTTTCTGCCACACACCCTCAGGGTAATGAACAGAATTGGCCATACATTGCACAAACATGTATACAAACTGATCAAGATGATCAGAGAGTTCTCGGATCACCAAAATGATTCACTTGCAGTGTCAGAGTACACTACTTGCAGTGTACAATGGGGAAAAGTCAACCAGACAGTCTATCAGTACCAGGATCGTCGGATGTAAATAGTATTGCAGGCGGAGAAACTGCCTGGCAGAGTACACGCTGTGTAAGACCAATCATATAAAAAAATTTTCTAATGCAGGTTCTTCCTGTGGAGAAGAGCTATCATGCCCATTTGTTTGGGAATGTCAGGAAATTTAGAAACATAACAGTAGTATTGTTATAGCAAAAACAAACACAATTTGTGGGATGTAGTACTTTATAGAGCAACACATAAGATACAGGTTGTGCATAGCACTGAACAAATTGACTGGACAACAGTAATACAGTGTAAACAATAGGCCAAGCACTCATTTCCAGTCACTTAAATAATGCTATTTCTTCAGCAGCTCACCAGAGCGTGCCGGGAGGCCAACCCAAGTGGCCTCTTTAAGTAGGCCTGTGAACTTTAATGGATATCTCTCTCTGAAATCACACACATCGTGAGGAAGGTACATCAAATATTATTAAGAAAGAAGAAACCATCAGTATAAATGTACTATTGATTCCCTTTCTGCAGCGAATGACCATTGCAGGTAACAGTGGGAGAACTGAAGTGATAATGATCAGAAAAATGTCCTCAGACATTGGTGTGTCAGGGCTCAACTCCAGTATGCCATCAGCAATGGATTGGTGAATGTTTGAGAATGCCAGTCACTCATCCTGGTGAAACATCAGAAAAACCATTGAACAAATGCCAGCCAATGATCCCCCCCCCCCAAAAAAAAGCCTAGTGGCAGTATGACAGAAAAAGGATATAAATGAGCACTTTTCCATATTTCCTTGAAGGAATCTTCCAGTTCCTGGGTTTGTCAATGTAACTGCACTGATTTTATTCTTATCAGAGAAGTTAAAGACAGTGAGTGAGTAACCTTACAGTTCTTGTCTTTCAGCTTCCACCTGCTGGAAATCGTGCAGAGTCTGTAGAGATGTACCTTAAAAAATCTCTAGACGCCCTGCAGTTGAGTTACGTTGACTTGTACCTGATACACCACCCTGTGGGGGTCCAGGATGTGGGTGGTCAAACTTTACCAAGAGACAAGGATGGAAATGTTCTCTTGGACATGAACACTGACATCATCAGCCTGTGGAAGGTAAGTTTCATTAGTGTTAGTGTTGCTGTCATATAATTATTGTGAATTATACTGTATTGTTGGACTTGAAAGCATGCATTTTATAAGAAATTAGTGCTTCATCACATAATATAGGATATTAATTACTTTAATTAATAAATTTTATCAAGAAGGCAATTTTTGTAGGAAATATTCTTATAGTATCACTACATGTTATCCTTGGAAGTAGCAACATTAGAAATGATGACTCAAGTACTTACCCCATCTCTGGGTTGTTGGCTGATGACTGCCCTAGAAAGAAAGTGACAAAGTCTGGTTACAGTTTTCTGTTGATTGTCCCATGTGAAAAGTATTCCGTCCACTCGATATTCCACAAAACACGTATCAGTGGTTATAATTAAAGTGCAGCTACTCAAAGAGGTCCAGCGTGGGCTGTAATTTTCATATGGCATCGAAACTTGGTAGATATTATAATATGTTTAATGTGGAACCAATTTACACTGGAAAAAATTAGTTCCAATTTTGGCCACCAGGGGCAAAGCAGGTGCTGTGAATGCAAGAAAAATGTATAGAAATGTTTCCATATGTAACGGATCAGGAATGAGACATTGGAAGAAAAGGTCAAACAATTGAGAAAGACATAATGTTGGTGTTATTATTAACTGCCACTTACACAGTCTGCTCAGTATGAGCGCTGCAGACATTGATAAGATGTTGTACAGTACCAGATTTGCATCTGATTTTCAAAAATTTTTTCAAGTGTAAACCAGTTCCACATTAATGTATTAGAATATCTACCTTACTGGATCCACACTGGATCTGTGTGAGTAGCTGTATATCAGTTATAGCTACCTAATACAACTTCCTGAATGTGTACAGATTTTTGTTCTTTGCTGTGACTTACAGTTAAGCACTGGAAAATTCAGGATGGATTAGTAGCATGTCTCAGTTCAGTCTTAGCATTTGCTGCGGTGTTAAGGTTGTTAAATAATCAAGTTGTCTATTACTTTACATCCTCCACTACTGTTTACTCTAGTGCTGCCAAAGGCAGGGTCACCTGTGAAAGCAACCATATGGTCTACCAACTTTGCTGCAATCACTATGCCACATTGCACAGGGGTGTATCCTCTAACAAGCAGTCTGTCTGCATGAATGACCCCTGCCAAACTTTGACCAAGAGGTAACTGGACGACTAGTTACCAAGCATGCCATGCAACACGATGTAGTCGACTTCAGTGACTGCTTCACAGCCTGAGCCATCAGGAAGTTCCCACCAACACAAGCTTTTCTGACCTGCACAGGTGGGAATTCTCCTTGCAGCATGCCCTTCACGCCTGTGACCTCCAGGCCTCAACCTTTGCTAATCCCTGTTCTCCACCTGTCTCTATCCCCTTCCCTGCTCCCAACTGAGGCTCACATGTCTCCTGCCCCCCCCCCCCCCCCCCCCCCACCTCCTCCTGCCCATAGAAAACATGCATAGTCCTTTTACCATCTCTGGTTCTCTCCTGTTTCCTCCTCCCTCCAACACAGCCTTCCAGTGCAGCACCTAGCAGCACCTAGCAGCACCTAGCAGCACCCTGCACACATCCCACGCAGACAGCTCTTCAGTGTCTTCCCACAACCATATCCTGCTATTCCTTCCCCTCCCCACACCTTTTATGTATCTCTCCACTGCACAATCCAGCCAAGACTGCTACTAACCTCAGTCGAACCTCAGCACCTGTAGCTTATCCAACAGTTTCATTTTAAACATGTGTCCATTACTCAACACCACCTCTATGTGGTGAGTAGTAATTTATTTTAGTTACTATTAAATTGATGATATACATATAAAATGACATTAGATTCTTTGCGATAGATTGCTTTATATTTTTGATTAACATGTTTACTTTCATATAATTGTAAAAATATCATGAAAAGGTTAGTTGGTACTCACAATACAGCGGAGATACTGAGTCGCAGATAGGCACAACAAAAAGACTGCCAGAAGAGGAGCTTTCAGCCAACAAGGCCTTCTTCAAATATAGACACACACACACACACACACACACACACACACACACACACACACACACACACACGCACGCACGCACACACGCCAAATTCTATGGCACCTGAAACCAGACTGCGAACAGTAGCATGTGATGGGAGAGACAGCTGTGTGGTGGGGGTAAGGAGGAGGATGGAGCAGGGAAGGTGAGGGATAGTGGGGTAGGGGTTAGGAACGGTAAAATACTGCTTGTGGGAGCTTACAAGGACGAGTGGAGAGAGGGTAGGGCAGCTAAGTGCAGTCGGGAGGGGGATATTGGGAAAAGAGAGAGGTAAAAAGACAGTGGGTGCATTGGTGGAATACAGGGCTGTGTAGTGTTGGTATGGGAACAGGGAAGGGGCAAGATGGTCAAGAACACTGACTAAGGAAGGTTGAAGACAGGAGGGTTCCGGGAACATAGGGTAAGTTGCAGGTAGAGAGCAAAAAGCTGGTGTTGGAGGGAAGGTCCCAATGGCACAGGCAGTGAAGCAGCCATTGAAATGAAGAACATCATGTTGGATTGCGTGCTCTATAATGGGGTGATCCAGCTGTCTCTTGGCCACATTTTGTTGGTGGCCATTCATGCGGACAGACAGCTTGTTGGTTGTCCTGCCCTATTAGAATGCAGCACAGTGGTTGTAGCTTAGCTTGTAGATCACATGAGTAGTTTCACAGGTAGCCCTGCCTTTAGTGGGATAGGTAATTTTTGTGACTGGACTGGAGTAGGAAGTGGTGGGAGGATGTGTGGGACAGGTCTTGCATCTAGCTCTCTTATGGGGATATGAGCCATGAGGCAAGGGGTTGGGAGCAGGGGTTGTGTAGGGATGGACAAGGATATTGTGTAGGTTTGGTGGGCAGCAGAATACCATTGTGCGAGCTGGGGAAGGATGTGGGTAGAACATTTCTTATTTCAGGGCACAGCAACAGGTAATCAAAATCCTGGCGGAGAATATAATTCAATTGCTGCATTCCTGGGTGGCACAAAGTCACTTGGGGAATGTTCCCCGTAGTGGAGATGGTGAGTGACTGGAAAGAAAATGTGAGGGAGATATGTTTTTTGTACAAGGTTGGGAGGGTAATTGGAGTCTATGAAGGGCTCATTGAGACCTTTGGCATATCACTGCTTATCACTACATATATCCTATGTTCCCACAACCATCTTGTTCTCAATCTTTGTCATTTTCCTCACCATCTAGTCCCTTCCCTGTTCCCATTCCAGCACTACACAGTCCTCATTTCCACCAGTACACCCACAGTCTTTGTACTTCTCTCCTTTTCCACTGCCACCCCCTCCCCTCCTCTCCCCCCCCCCTCTCGCCCCCCCCCCCCCCCTCCTGACCATGACTGGCTGCCCAACCTCTCTTCATCTCATCCCTATATGCTCCCACAAGCAGCCCTTTACTGTCCCTCATCCCTACCCTACTCTCCCTCCTCACCACCCCAGCCTCTTCCTTACCCCCACCATCTGGTTGCCTTTCCCATCATGCGCTGCTGCTCGCAGTCTAGCTTCCGCTGCCAGAGTATGTGGTCACCTGTGTGTGAGTTGCATTTGTGTGAATATGTGTATGCATGTGTGTGTTTTGTCTATTTTTGACAAAGGCCTTGTGGGCTGTAAGCTCACTTTCCGACAGTCTTTTTGTTCTGCCTATCTGCGACTCAGCATCTCTGCTATATGGTGAGTAGCAACTATCCTAGTATTGTTTTGTTCCATCCTGCTATTGTATAATTGGATTGATAAAAAATCTACTCACCAAGCAGCAGCTGGAGAAAGCAAAGACAAAGTTATGGAAATGTTCAAGCTTACAGAGCCAGTGGCCCCTCCTTCTGGCAGAATAGTTGATGGGAAAGGAAAAGAGATGAAGGAAAAGGATCGGTGAGCTTTAGGAGATGGGTAGTGTCATGAAAAAGTTGCCCAGAACCCATGTCACTTGTCAGACTTACCAGACCGCATGACAAGGAAATGCTAATTGTTGGGGACTGCTCTGGATGAGATTTGAAAACCTGAGAGGGTAAAGGTAGAAGATAGGGTAAAAAAGAAGACAAAGGTTTCTGAAAAAACATCGAGCAAGAGTTAATAAGAGGAGAAAACTAAGTGCTGTATACATGGTAGACAGGTGATTTGAGGACAGGGAAAAATAGTCATGTCAGAAAATAAAAGATATAGAAAACTAAAAGGGAGCAAAGAAAAGGAATAGTTACTAAAAAGAAATGCTGAGACCAAAAAAATTTACATAAATTTAGGCCAGCTTGGTGGCAGGAACTAAGGACTACGTTATAATGCTAGTTACCACCCATGGAGTTTGGAAAAATTGGTGTCAGAGGGGGAGAATTCAGATGGCAAGTGTGGTGAAACAGGGATGAGGTCATGACTATCATGTTGTAGAATTTGCTCTGCTACAGGATACTGTGTATTGTCAGTATACACCCTCTATCTATACCCATTCATCTTAAGTGATAACTTGTAGAAGATCAAACAGTGTCTACATAAAGGCTGGTACATGATATATTGTTTCGCAGGTGGCTCTCTCTTTAATAGTATTTGTTTTTCCAGTTACAAATGGTTCAAATGGCTCTGAGCACTATGCAACTTAACTTCTGAGGTCATCAGTCGCCTAGAACTTAGAACTAATTAAACCTAACTAACCTAAGGACATCACACACATCCATGCCCGAGGCAGGATTCGAACCTGCGACCGTAGCGGTCGCTCGGTTCCAGACTGTAGCGCCTAGAACCGCATGGCCACTCCGGCTGGCTTCCAGTTGCAGATCTGGCATTGGTGGTCATAGGGGAGTGCTTAAGGTGAGTCTTATAGTGTTGACAGTCACAAGGGTAGTTCGCATAGGATAGGGAAGTGAGTGCAGGAAGAGGATAGGGTCAGACCAGGATATTGCACTGTTATAGGTGTGGTGGGCAAAATATCGGACAGAATGGGCCTAAATTCAGTGCACGATTTTAGGAAACCATAGCCTTGTTGAAGTAGTTAATTAATGCATTCAGGACCAGAACAGTACTGAGATGACAATAGGTGTACTGCTAAATTGTTTTTTGGAGGGTTCAGCAGTACCAATATTGGATGTGGTGGCCTGGGAAATCTTCTTTTGAACTAGGCTGGTTGGCTAATTACATCCAGTGAAGACTGAAGTGAGAATGGTGGTGTATTGCTGTAAAGAACGACATTTGTCCATGGAGTGTGTGACTGATTATTTTGTAAAATTTGTTTTGTTTATTTATAGACGCAATCGCATTCTTATGAGACAGTCATAACCGGTTTTGGCCATACAATGACCGTATTCAGATTCTATAACAATAGAAAGGAAATTTATATTAAAACCTAAAAATAAGTGCAATATTTAACCAGGCTTATTAGTAATCTAACTGAATTTATCGAAATACATATAGTTCATACCGAAAGGCAGCATACACTGAACACAGGTTCATGCATTGTCAAACTAGCTATAAAATCTAAAACACTAGTCTTATATAGATACAAAAATTTGTTAGATTTTGTTCCCCCTCTTTGCGCTAGATGTGCACGTCCTTTATAAGATAGTCTTTATTTTTCAAAAGCCTAAAATAAGACAAATTTACTATTAATATTTAGGTCAAATGTATATAAAATTTAAAATTACAGAACAGATTGTTAAATCAGTGAAATAACATTTTAGAACAAGGAGTAAACATTGCTATAGATGAAAATAGGAGTAACACCTGTAGAGTGTATTTTTGATGCCTGATGGGGCTGTGTTTCTGGCTATTGCCTGTTTATGCCATTGTCCATTGGTATGACAGGGACGACACAGGCAGGACGACGAGTGTAGTGCTCTGCTGCAGGTGGATGGTATGCTCCTCTGCCTTAAAGGATGTTGACATCTGCTGCGGCCCACACTAGACAGTGCAATATTTGATCACCGGAGCTGAAGCACGTATGTAGTAAAAACGATTCACTCAGGTGAGCAGATCATCGTAAATGTAGAAGCGTTAAATATTGCACTTATTTTTAGGTTTTAATATAAATTTCCTTTCTATTGTTATAGAATCTGCAGATGGTCATTGTATTGCCGAAACCGGTTATGACTGTGCTCTGGTAAGTCTCCCTTACCTGGGGTCTCAGGTGACACTCCTGTAAATCTCACCAGTCCTTTTCCTTTATCACTCTTCATTTCCATTCAACCGTGTCTGTCAGAAGAAGTACTCTGGCTTGAAAAGCTTGTACATTTACTTGACTTTCATTGTGTTTTCTCCTGCCACAGCTTGATGACTAGACTTTCATCCAGCAAGGTTATATTTTCAAAAATAGATTATTTTTGTTGATAATTACTATCATGATATTTTGTCAACACTTCCTTTTTTTGTTGAAGTTATTGTCATTTGCATGTCCACATTTCATTTCTTTTAATTCAGTCATTTCTTCATTAGCCTAATAAATTCAAACTTTTAGTATCATGTTTATTTTATTGTAAATATAGTTTCTCAAAAACTTTTCTTTGTTGAGGAATTTGTAATATTTAATTGGTGTGAATAATGCACTGCCCCATATATGTGTGTTATCAAGGTGTCAGATGATAGATGCAGGGGTCTCATGTTCGATCCCAGAACTGTCCCTGGATTTCTATGTGTTACTTATCACTTGTTTTGCCTATTGCAATTTTTGTTAATGTCTGAGCACCATGGTTTGGAATCCACATTAGACCACCACCCTAAACTGGCTGGCTGAGTCAGTTTGAAAGTTAGAGGAAGGAAGTAGCATACCACCTCCAATAGGACCATGTTTAGTAAAGCATTGAGCTCTTCAAACCGACCTTTGTGTCATTGACTGCCTTGCATTTTATTATTAGTTCATCCAATTACTAATTACAAGATTTAAATGAAGGAAAATTCTCTGAAAAATATCCAAAAGTAAAAATTAGGTATACAAAACCAAAAGTCAATGCAAAGACTAAAGCCATAAATTATAAATATCTAATGTACACATGTGTCAGGCTGTACATTTGTGTCATGTAGTGAGTTCTACAATATTAGTTGACATTGGCAGTGCCATTTCAATGTACAATTTTCTAGCTGCTATCGAAACACTGTATGTTCAGGTGCAGAGTGAGCCCATTCAGGATAGTCAAGATGTGGGCATCTTCAGGTGATGTTAAACTATAAGGAGTAGATTTTTATGAATGAAAGGAGTTTAAGATGTGATCCATTAGAAATGTAAGTTACTCATTTCAGAACTAATGACATTATTATGAAAAGGATAGATTGCTACTTACGGTGTAGTGATGATGTTGATTCACAGGCAAGCACAACAGAAACACAACACACCACACACACACACACACACACACACACACACACACACACAAACAAACAATGCAGCTCATATATACATGATCACTGGCTCTGGCTACCGAGACCAGGCAGGTCTAGCCTTGACAGCCAGAGACAGTGGTCATGTGTGTGTGTGTGTGTGTGTGTGTGTGTGTGTGTGTGTGTGTGTTGTCAAATTCAGAAGAAGGCTTTCTGGCCGAAAGCTTACTTGTTTGGTAGTCTTTTTGTTGTGCCTGTCTGTGACTCAACATCTTCGCTATATGGTGAATAGCAATCTATCCTTTTTTTTTCATAATATTGCCGTTATTCTAGCTTGGATTTTCCTGCTTCATTTGAGAACTAAAGCACACAAAGGAGTCAGGAAGGAAGTGTGTCCTTGGTAGCTGGGCACGGGCACCAGAGAGCAAGGGCTTGTGGCTGGGAGCCAACGCTCTACGGTGCAATTGACACAGTTCCTCACTCACAGTCCTTATTGGCTAAGCACAGTGAGAGCATAGAGAACAGATTATAAACAACTCATGTTTCACGGGATCAAACAACCTCTGCTGAAGCAACCACCTGACTTTTCTCTTAGCCCACTATGAATTATACAAGTACTTCATAGTCACCAGCTTCTTCTACAGTTTCCTGCAACTGAATGGGTCTGTTTGGACCATAAGCCTCTCCATCTTTCCCTGTTCCATCAAATTTCCTTCTCCACCCTTTACCAGGCTTCTCCTCTCTTCTTCACACATTGCTTCATTCTTATAATCCATCTGGCTCTCTGTCTTCCTGTAGGTCTCTTGCCTCATTTTGCGTTTCATAAGCCTATTTTGATATCCTGCCAACTTCCATTCTTTCAATATGCCCATACCAACTTGTCATTTCTTTAGTCTTTTGCATGGGCTTCTCTTTCATTGCACCTCTTACTGTCTCATTCCTTACTGTATCCATTCTTGTAAATCCTATATACCTCTTTGAAATTTTTCTTGCAAGCTTGTATCCTGCTTATCAGCCTTTGCTTCTTTACCCATGTTTCTGATGCTTACACAAGTAGTGGACCGTAACAATTGCTTATTTTTTGTTGGTACATCTTTGCTCCAGACTTGGCTTCTTACACTCCACAGAAATCCATGGGCTTGCCTTCGCTTGTCACTAATCTCCTTGTCATACCTCTTGCTATATTCTGTTATACTCCTTGGGTATTTAAAATGTTCCACTGTCTTTAGTATTTGCCCTCTAATTTGTATATCTGTTTGTTTGTCTCATCCTATTCCTCATTGTTACTGTCACTTAATTCTTTGTATTAAATTTCAATCCCTACTGTCCCACTGCTTCCTCCCACACGTTTATCTCTCTTGTGCCTCTCCTCCTCCATTTCCCCCATACCATCGAACCATCTGCATATTCCACTGCTTTCATACTTCCATCTCCCATTAGCACTGCCACTTCTGCTATGTATTATCCATAACAGTGATGAAAAATAGAGGGATTAGTGTACTCCCTCCCTTCAGCCTATTTTCTGTTCAAACCTGTCTGTCTTTCCTCCTACTTTTATACTACTCAAATTTCATTGATACATTTACTTTATGCATCTCTAAGTCAACCTTCCACTTGTCTTTTCTGAAAAGTTTTTGGATCTTGCTTTGTGTCACTCTGTTAATTATACTTGAACAATACACAAAAATATTTTATTGTAAAATTCAGTATAGTTATTAGCCTATCTGGGTGACCTATGCATTATGATGGATAACATGGGTTTTGGTTGAAGTAAGTCACCATGCTACTATAAGCAAGAAGGATGAAGGGATGCACACAAACCACATAGCAGAAATTAAGAGTTGTGTAAGTTATGAATTTGCATATTTCATTATGAAATCTGACCCTTGTGTGTTCATGAATGGGGCCAAAGTTGCCCCCCCCCCCCCTTTTTCCCATCCACACACACACACACACACACACACACACACACACACACACACGGGCCATTGCAAATGTGAAAAACCTTACTTTGGGTGCATTTGAAGACAGTCACCAGGTATTTAATGAAAATGCATTAAAAGAAAAATCAAGAATACATTTTTATGAGCAATCTAGAAATATCCTGTAGGGCCATTCATTTTTGTCCCATAAAACTGGACTAATTGTGCAGCTTTGCTCTGTCATACTAGCTGCTGTTCTTGCTGATCTCTATCTCTGACAATGAATGAAGTGGGTGGAACACACACTATATGCTTCAGTGAAATTACCATCCATTGTGATCTTTATAACGCCATGCAGAGTGTAGCTGTAAGTGTGCAGGGATCAACTTGAAAGATCCTGAATGAATTTGCATCCTGCAATGGAGAGTGCACTGATCTGAAAATTCCTGGCAGATTAAAACTGTGCGCCACACTGTGACTCGAACTGGGGATTTTTGCCTGTCATGGACAAGTGCTCTGCTTGCTCTACTCACTGAGCTATTAAATCATGACTCTTGACCCATCCTCACAGCCATACTTCCATCAGTACCTCTTTTCCCAGTGCTAACAGTCCGCGACCACATTTAGTATACAAGCAGGAGATGTACAACTTACTAGAGGATGGTGTATACAGGAGAATGGGTTGTGGATAATCCAACAAACTATATGAAGAGAAAATTCATCAAACTTCTCCAGAATACTTTACAATCTAAAATAGCATAAAGACTTTGTCCATGAGTAACTGCATCCCCTAGACTTCACAGATTATGTAAACTCCATAAAGAAGGGAGGCCACTCCATCCCATCATAAGCAGCATCAGTGCACCAATGTATGAGATGGCAAAACACGTGACAATGATCTTCAGCTCAGCACATTTCATTCAGTACCTTCAGAACTTTTGACTTGGTAACCTTCAACGTGGGTTCTCTCCCCTTTGGGGTACCATCTATGAGCCACAATTAACTTTATAGGAGAAAAGTTTTGACCATCAATAATGAGACACTTTGTAATCATTCTAGAGTCCGTCTGACGGTAATTACTATAATCAGACAGACAGACAGAGAGGCAATGGGATGACCGCTATCACCATTGATAGCCAACATGTTTATTGGGGCATTTGGAGGAGAAACCTGTCCTTGACTCAGCAGGCCACAAACCATTGTGTTTCTTCAGGTACGTGGATGATACATTCTTAACCCTTTAACTGCTCTGGACGTGATAACGTGCACGCCTTTGTACCTGTTCCTGTGTGCTCTGAACATTTTTACGCATGTAGACATGTTCAGAGTACCAGGTAGAAGGACTGGTGGCGCACGTAAACTTGTTCAGAGCACACAGGGACAGGTACAAAGGTGCGCGCGTTAACACGTCCAGAGCAGTTAAAGGGTTAATCTGCCAACATGGAGGACTTTTTGAATCATCTGAATTCACTGCACCAAAACATCAGATTCACAATAGAGATAGAAGAAAATAATCAACTTCCATTCCTCGACATGCTAGTCAAGAAGAGACCAAATGGAGAACTTGGATACAGTGTTTACTGTAAACCACACAGGACTCACAAAATTTCTGATCAAAACAGTTTAACAGCAGAGTTGCCGCACCAGCAGATAGTTTTACAGAAGAATGGATACAACCACCACCTTATTCATTATGCCGTAAGAACAAAGGATTCCAAGCCACAACATGCAGAGAAAGAAGAGAAACATGCTGCGACAGCATTCATCTTGTATGCTGGTAACAAGTCAACAAAAATTGGGAGAAATATCTGGAAATATAATGTCAGTTGTGTTTTTTGCCCACCCAGAATAAAAGCCCTGCTGAATTCTGTTGACAGTTTAGGACTCAGAAAATGAGGAGTCTACCACATTCCCTGCTGGTGTGGAAAAATGTACTTAGGCCAGATGACCTGGACTGTGTAGGAAAGATGTGTGGGGCACAGGCATCTCACAAACAAAGGACAACCAGCAAAGTAACAGTCGCAGAGCACTGCCTCTCTGAAGATCATAATATGAGAACATGCCTCTGAATTTTTAATGCGAAAACACTTAAAACTTTTTAAATAAATCAAACTTCATTAACATTCTTCATCTTCATTCTTTATGTACATATAGCTGTTTCTGAACATTGACATTCTGGTGATGAACACATTTCTCCCAACGAGTTTTTTGATGGTTTAACTGTAGAATGTTTCACTTTGTTGACAGAGCCACAACCTCACCTCTGCTTGCACCGTTTCATCACTATCAAAGCGAAGTCCTCAAAACTGTTGTTTAAGTTTTGGGAACAGATGAAAATGGGATGAGGCCAAGTTGGGACTATATGGATGATTGATGACAGGAGCATAAAGTGTTGGATTGTTACATATGTCACAGTAATCGTTTGTGGTCTGGCATTGTCATGCTAAAGGAGAGGGTGCTCCATGTGTGGACAAACTCTTCAAACTTGTGCTGTCAGGATCTTGCAGAGTTTATTGTGCTGCCTTTAGGTATAATTCCAAATGCACCACACCTTGAACATCCCAGAACACTGTGAGCATGATTTTGCTTGCTGATAGCTTGGTCTTGAACTTTTGCCAGGATTGGTGATGGTTTGTAGCAGAACACTGTTAATGCTCTCTTGTTTTTGAAACCAAAATGGTGAAACGAGCATCATCACCTGCCACAATGTTAAGGAAACCATCATCTTCACTCTCAAAATGCAAGAGAAATTGTTGACAGATGTCCAGTCTCCTCTGTTTCATGTCAGGAGTGAGCTTTCCAGGCACCCACAATGCACATAGTTTTCTATACCGCTGTTCTGCAGTGATGGGCTGTATTCTCTCTCATGATATGCCGCAATTACTTGAGAGCTGTATCTGTGCTATCAGTGATTCTCTCTGATGAATTCATCAATGTGATTCCAATGAGTCTTGTCAGTTGTCATGTGCAGTCATCTATTCTTAGCTCTTTCACACACACATTGAGGTTAGCACCACTGTTTCCTTCCTTATGAGTGCGAACAATTCAATGTCCCACATTACAGATGCCGATACAATCATCCCTTTACATAGCATTCATTTTTGTGTGGATTTCAATTGGAGGCATGTTTTCTGCAGTTAGAAACTCTATTACAGCATTCTGTTTCTCACGTACCAACGTAGTTGCATTACATGCTGCCATGTTACATGAAACAGTTTATAGCTCTCCAGTGGCAGAGTATTGCAACTTGCATCAGTGAAATGGGAAAGCCGCCCCAGTGATATGCATGTCATTTAATATCTCAGCCAATATTAAGAACAGAATAAAAAATTTGGAGACATTATTTTTCAGTATGCCTTCTTGATAGTTACAATGACACAAAGTTGTTAAAACTGGCCAAAGATTTGGGGACGGCATTTTAAAAGGAATTTGTAGAGATCCGATTATATGATGAACCAATACTTACTAGCAGTGGTTTGCAACTAAATAAGGCAGTCTGGCATTCACACCACGCCAACTGAAGAGTTGAGGTCACACCATTTAGGAGCATCTCCAGTCCAGCAGCAATGTGATCTCAGTAGTGGCGGTATACAGATTGAGGTCCATGGCTCGGATCCAACCAGTGCTCTTCTCCGACCACCTCACCAGCAGAGCCATGCCCAGTCACCAAGGGCTGATAATTGACAACAGGGAGGAGGGGAAGGGGCATATAAAACAGCACCCAGTGGAAGACAAGCACTCATCAGGACCACCTTAATATGGCAACAAATTAGTTTGACTAAATATCACAACACCACCTAAGGTTCAAGATAGCGCCAAATGAAACTTTGTTCTGGGACGATGTCTCAGTTTCCTTAAAAAGTGATAGTGATGTGTGTAAAATCTGCGTAAAGAGGTAAAGAGAGGTATCCTATGCATCCAGCGCAGGTTGTTGTATCACGACAAATGTGTTAAAGTGAATCTAAAATATATAAAAGACGAACATGACTGGACATGCCGTCAGTGTGTTGTGAGTGTCACAAAAAACGAGGTAATGGACAAGATAAAATCAAAAGAAAAAATAATAAGTGTGCTTACACATGATTTAATGACTATAAATATGAAATATGAAGAACTTCGGCAGAAATATCAAGAACCGGAAACGAAATACAAAGAGATAGAGCGAGATCATCGTCTAGCACAAAACAGTGTTGTTAACCGTCGTTCTGCACAAAAAACATGGCGTGTGCCGAAAAAAACAAAGAAACAGACAGTGAGTACAGTTCTGGCGATACCACTATCAAATAAATTCACAGCACTAGACGAAGACTGTGATAAGACAACGAACAATGACGAACAAAGATTAGTGACGAAACTTCCAATCGAGTGCACAGTCAAGAAAACATCTAATACGAAAAATAAACCAGTGAACATCAAACGATGAGTTGTTGTACTTGGTGATAGCCACGCCAAGAAAATTGCCAAAAAAATAAATGAATACAGTACGTTATTCACGGCAACAGGTATGACGAAACTCAGTGCACCTTTGACTGAGATAATTAAGAGCAGCAACTCACTTAATGAGCTATCTAAGAATGATGCCATCATAATCATGGGTGGAAGTAATGATGTATACAGAAATGAGAGTAAATATGCGACCCAGTGTTTAAAAACTACATTACTTGATCTGAAAGTTCCGAACATCATAGTTACTAGCTTGCCTCACAGATACGACTTGCAAGACAATTCCATCGTAAATCTGAAGCTTGCAAAAGTAAACAGACAGTTCTACAAAATACGCAAGTCCCAACAAAGTGTAACGTTTTTTGATCTTCCAGATGCAAGAGATTTGTTTACGAAACATGGACTACATTATAATAACACTGGCAAGTCATATGTGGGCAAAATGCTAGCAAAATTAATACAAAAAGACGACGACATTGCAAGAAAACCAATTGCTATGCAACCAGTTTCAACCAAGGAAATGGATAAACGGCAAAACAATTTCAAAATCGCAGCTACAGTGCCAGCTCAAACAGGAACATCACGTCCAGAAGATGAGACGGTGCCAGAACGAGCCTCAGAACATACAGCAGAGACTGAAATTATCGCCAAGAAAACTGTACCTACTCATCATCCAGATGCTCACACACAGGGAAACTGATGAATGGGGTCCAGTTCTTTCCGAATTTGGCCCAATAGAACGAATCCAGAACAAGCAGTCAACACTCAGGTGGACGTTCCATTACTTTATAGTCAAATTAGTTTTAAAGACCCTCTACCTAATAATATATGCAGTAGTAATTTCGTTATGCACTTAAACATCAGAGGTCTGTCTGAAGGAATGATCAGGAAGCTTTATGACATAGAAATTTTGTTAGAAAGTGTGAAACAATCTGTGAAAGTAATATGCCTTAATGAACATTGGCTAAAATCTGAAAATATCAGTCTCCTAAATAAACTTACAGGTTATAAACTTGCTACCAGCTTTTGTAGGACCAATGGGTATGGAGCGCCTTGCATACTAGTTCATTCCACGGTAGACTATGATATCAGACAGAATTTTAGCCATCTGGATGAAGAAGGTACATTTGAAAGTTGTTGTATAGAACTTAAAGAGTATAACATACTAATTAGCAGCATATATCGCACCCCTGGGTACCATATAAGCTCTGTATTTTTAGATAAGTTTGATACATTGCTACATAAATTAAAATGTGAGAAACTGTACAAGAAAGTGGTTATATGTGCTGACTTCAACATAGATGTAAGGACTGATGACAAATTTTCTTCACACTTAAAGAACCTGGTAGCCACAAACGGACTAAATCTCAATTTTGATCAGTATACAAGAATTACAGCAGCCTCTGCAACATGTATTGACAATATTGTAACTAGTTATAATTATTATGTAAAAGAAAAGTTTCTTCTAGATTTAGGAGTATCAGACCATAAAGCACTATTTGTATCACTACCGAAGCAAAATTCAGTCTGCACAACAAAAAGATGTAGGAATTTCAGTCAAGAAAATGTGGAAGTATTTTGCAAAAAACTAAGCCAAACCAAGTGGACAGTCAGCAAACACACTTCCACAAGTGACAATTACAATAACTTTTTAACTGAATTCTTGGGTATATTCAATGAATGCTTCCCTTTTGTAACAGTGAGGACCAGGTCCCAAATAGTAGATCCTGGGTAACAAAAGGAATTAGAGTGTCTAGTGCTGCTAAGAGGAAACTGCATATGGAGGCAAAAGTAAATCAAAGCCTTCAATTTCTTCAGTATGTAAGCACATACAAAAAAACATTTGACAAAATAGTTAAACTAGCATAACCTACTGTGAATAATAACTTCATTTCAAATGCAAAAAACAAATCAAAAGCCTTTGGGTCTGTTATAAGAAGCGAAGTTGGCAGTGAGGCAGAGAGAAAATGCCCTTCTAAAATAGTGATAAATGGTAGAGCTGTTACAGAACCCAATGCCATTTGTGAATCATTCAATGACTTTTTCATAAAGTGTAACAAATTTGGTGACGGTTCACCACCAAAAACAAAGCCCAATATGACATATAGCAATTGCCCATGTTTTAAGTTTTCTCATGTTTCCATCTCAGATGTCATCAAAATCATAATGTCCCTAAAAAATTCAAAATCTGTAGGGTGAGATGAGGTCCCCACTGAAATAATTAAAATAGTCCGCCACAGTATTGCATATCCACTCTCTTTCATAATCAACCAATCTTTTGATGAGCGATGTTTCCCAGATCGATTAAAATATGCAGAAGTTCGGCCCATACATAAAAAAGGCAAACAAGATGAATTGGGCAACTATAGGCCAATCTCACTGTTACCAATTTTCTCAAAAACATTTGAAAGAACTGCATGTGATCAGATCGAAAATCGCAATTCATCTAACAGCAATATGGTTTCAGAAAAGGCCGCAGCACAATCCATGCAATAAATGAATTAGTCACAAAAGTCAGCAGATGTCTTGATGATAGGATGTGTGTGTCAGGCATCTTTTGTGACCTGTCCAAAGCCTTCGACACAGTAAATCATGACCTGCTTCTCCAAAAATTGGCATGCTATGGTTTTCAAGGCAAATCTCTTAGCTGGATGCCATCATACTTGGCAAACAGAAAACAAAGAGTACTTATTAACATCAATGGCAAGAAATTTCTCTCTGGCCAGAAAAACACTCAATTAGGTGTTCCACAAGGTTCAATATTAGGGCCACTGCTTTTTCTGTATTATATTAATGATATGCCATGTCAGGTCAAGTCTGATACTATCCTCTGTGCAGATGACTCAACAGCTGTAGTGTGTTGTAAAACTGAGGTAGACCTAATTCGTCATATTGAACAAACAATTGGGGAAGTGGAGGCATGGGTCAAAAACAATAACTTGACATTAAATTTTACAAAAAAAGAAATTGTTCATTTTACCACAAAACAATCTGCACAGTCTATAAGTGAAATAAGGTATATGGACAAAAAAGTAGAGACTGCAGACTGTGTCAAATTCCTCGGCGTGTTAGTCAATAAAAACCTGTTATGGAGTCACCATGTGGGCAACAAACTGGGTCGACTCAATAGCCTTGTATATATTATGAATATCTTGTATAGTATTACTGATTTAGCTGTAAGAAAAGCTGTATATAATGCATATTTTGTTTCAGTCATTAGGTATAGTATAATTTTCTGGGGGGTCTGAAAAAACAAATTTACTTAGAGCTTTTAGGCTACAAAAAAGAATCATCCGAGCAATGGTGGGAGCAAAACCTAAGCAACATTGCAAACCTTTATTTGTAAAACTAGATCTAATGAGCATTCCAAGCATATACATCTATGAAACTCTCACTTTCACAAAAAGAAACCCACAACTTTTTGAGGGCAACTTCTTCTTGCATCAATGTGATACTAGATATAGAACAAGCTACATGTTACCTACCCACTGTTTAAAATCATATGAAAAAACCCCGTACTCTATGGGCATGAAATTTGTAAATAAAATATGGAGAGATATGGATGACCCAAATGTAAAAGGTACCACAAGAGACCTGGAAAAATATCTGAAAGATAGATGTTACTATAGTGTAGAAGATTTCATGAATGGCAACAATGCATTATAATTGTGATTAAAATACCTCTCTGAAGATGTTACACCATATATATTATTAGTCTATTGTCTATTTTTAGTATTATTTTATATATAATGTAAAACTGACAAGTCACCTATGTCACAATCTTTGATTGTATAAGGCATGTTATGTGATAATAAAAAATTGAATTGAATTGAATTGAATACTCGATCATTTCAAAAGTTTCACGTGGTCCACAACAGTCAGGATGCCTTTGATTACTACCGCTTCCTCCATGGAAGCCCAAGGGAATGACCTCCATAATATACTACTGCCCACCAGCTTGTGTGGGACCATGCATGATTCAAGCAGTCGTTCATTTGGATGGTGGTGTAATTGGACACAACCATTGACCTGGTGTAATAAGAAATGTGATTCATCCAACCAGCTAACATGTGTCCATTGATCCACTTTCAAATCTCTGTGATCCCTTGGCCACTGAAATCATAATTGATGATGTCATTATGTTAATATGGGAAAATGTAGAGATTGTATGCTGCAACGCCACATGTTCAACATTGTGCACTTGAACGGTGTGTTATGAAGCACCTTTGCCAGCACTGTCATTGAACAATGTTGGAGGATCTGCCACAGAGCACAATCTATTACAGAGTGTGAAATCCTCCGATCTCCATTTTCTGTGTATGTCAACACTGTTATCTGTTCGTGTTTTCATTGCCCTTCAACTACTTTCATAGATGCTCGCTATTGTGTCTCCACCAAATAGTAGTGAGGATATCCCACTGGTGGACAGTGATATGTAGGTGGAATTCATCAGTCACCTCAAAAGGGGTCGCTGGATGGACATTGAGCCATTTACCATTGGAACCTGCCAGGAGGTAAATCTTAGATGAGCAAACCCTTTGTTTTCTCAGCTGCTTCAGTGCTTTGACTGTTGGTGAAGAGTTATCTCCTCATGCTCATCCACTCCCCAGGATGCTGTTGATGAGTTCAAGGGCAGCCTGTGGATTATCCTTAAGCACTATTGACATGGGGCTCCTTACTGTCTTGTGAGCACTAATGAATGACAAGTGTAGTTCTCCCACCATTCAGGTACTTGCATGCTTTTGAGAAGTTTAAGTGTACTATCGAATTCCTGACTCACATTTCAGTAGTTTTTCACACTGCTGGCTGCTAATTTGTGTTAGTGTTCTTCCTCTGTGGTGACATTTTTTTGTTGCATTTAACCTCACTTTACATTTTACTATTGATTAGGATTAGCATCACCATGTTTTTCTCAGCAACTATTCTACTGAGGATGAGATCATGGAGATACTCATAAAGAGCAATTATTCAATGTCAATATAAGAGAGAGCTCATCCACAGATGCTGAAGGCAAGTCTTAAGGCCTGTATGTCAGCAGGTGTTAACAGTAGAGACTTATTTTTGAACAAGAGATGGAATTGATAATTCATCAGCTGAAGAATCCGAAGGTGATAATGACACACTTAGAAAGAAAGCATGGTTTAATGACAAATTTTATTCTAAAGAAAAAGATTTTTATCCTCTCAGTCACACATTTGATGATTCACCTTTGGGACACAACTGTCAATTAGGGAATGATCAAAGCATTCTATCATTCTTAAAATTATTTTCGACAGAAGGTACTGTGCTGAAAAATACACAGACCAAAGTGCTGAGTTGTCTATTTTGTATGTAAAGTACACAAAAGTAAAAATACAGCACACATTGCCGTAACTGCACCTTCTCGCGCACGCGTTGTGGGTCTTCTGCTGGCCTATATAGGGGCCGCAGCTTGTGCCAGGAAGTCAGTTCCAGCGAGTTCGTGCACCAGCACTCTCACCTGAAGATGGCGGCCAGATGGACCGCGGAAATATTGTGTCATGAAGACGTTATGATCCGGCTGCATACCCGAGAAGAATAATATCAATTATTACGCCGGGAAAACCTTCATAGCCACATTAGAAGCCTTTTTGTATGACAACAGGGTTCCTATATCATCTATGGCACAGTAATGGGTTATACTTCTGGTTTTTCCCTTTTTTTCCCCCTGTATATGCAGTATGTTGGCAATTATCAGAGTCTTGCTGTAAAGAAGCACTGCACTACTAATGTGAGTTGAAAGCAAAACACAACTGTCAGGTTGGGTTAGCAAAATTGCATCAAAAACTGTTGAAGGAAAAGCCATCTGTAAATTTCTACAGATTTGTAATGACCATTAATGTCAGAAACTAATTTTTACATCTACAGTAATGTTCACCTTGGTTGTGACAAATCTTAGAGCAACAGAAGCAGAAAGCACAGGGGTAGGCAGGCCACTTTTGTAGCCAGAGTCGAAGTAGAAGTCCAGCCAAAGGCTGCTTGGTGCACGTAGACATACGAGGGCTATCCACAAAGTACATTACGTTTTCGTTTGTGTCCGTTAGGGGCGGGGCTAGCGCGGCCATCTTGGTGTCATGGCATTCCGCTGCTCAGTCGGCATCCTGCCGTGCTAGTGAGAGGTTCGTGCTGTACTCCGTTGAGTTACTGTGACAGTTTGAAATGCCAGCGTTAATTGAAAATGCCGTGAAGTGTGAAGTGTGTGCTGTAATAAGGTTTCTGACTGCAAAAAACTGTACACTGATAGAATCTGTCGGCAGCTTTGTGAAGTGTATGGGGACAACATAATCACTGAAGGTGGAGTGCGTCAATCGGTCATAAAATTTAAAAATAGCCGAACTAACGTTCACGAAGAAGAGCGAAGTGGAACACCCAGCATAGTGACCGCCGAACCTGTCGAAAAAGTCGATGCCGTGGTCCATGAAAACTGTAATTTCACAATAATGGAACTCTCTATGAGTTTTCCACAAATTTCACGAAGTTTGTTGCACGAAATCATTACCAAAAAGCTTGGTTACCACAAGTTTTGTGCAAGATGGATACCAAAAATCTTGACAGAGATTCACAAAAATCAGCGAATGGCTGCAGCGTTAACGTTTTTGGATGCTTACGAGAAAGATGGCGACTCATTACTCGATAGCATCGTTACTGGTGACGAAACATGGGCTAAGCATGTGAACTGCGAGACAAAATTCCAGTCAATGCAGTGGGGGCACACAAATTCCCCCCAAAAACCCAAGAAATGCATGCAGACGATGTCGGCAAGGAAGGTGATGGCGACTGTCTTTTGAGACAGAAAAGATGTGATTTTTGTGGATTTCCTGGAAAGAGGCACTATAATAAACTCTCAAAGGTATTGCCAAACTCTGCACAACCTCAGAAGAGCAATACAAAACAAGCGCAGGGGAAAGTTGGGCTCAAAGATCTTGCTGATTCACGACAACACCCGGGCCCACACGGCAAATGCCACTCGTGAAGTTCTCGAATCTTTTAAGTGGGAGTTGTTTTCTCATCCACCATACAGTCCCGACCTGGCACCGAGCGACTTCCACTTATTCCCAGCAATGAAGAAGTGGTTGGCTATGCAGCGTTTTCATGATGACGCACAACTTCAAGAAGAGGTAATCATGTGGTTGAAGGCGCAGGCGGCCGAATTTTACGATGAAGGAATTTCCAAGCTCGTCCATTGCTGTGATAAGTGCCTTAATTTAAATGGCAACTATGTAGAAAAGTAGTATTTAAGTGTGACTTTCATCTGTATATAATAAAAAAAAAATTCCAATACTTTATTTATTTTTAATTCCAAAGCTTAATGTACTTTGTGGATAGCCCTTGTATTAGATGATAATGACACAGTGCTCAGCTAATCATGTAGTAAGAACATTTGGGCAGCCAGAGAGTTAAAAAATGAGATGCCCAACTGGGAAACCAGTTTGCTTACGCTACATGAAATACACCATTATCCACCGTAGTAGCATTGATTACCACACTTTGGACTTTGATTTTGATTTGAGTACAACTGGAACTATTTCTACATTTCTTACAACAGACTTGAAATCTGTTCCAGAATTTATTGGCTTACTGCTTCCAGGGTGGCACCACGTGTTGCTTTCTCCTAGCTTATACTGTTTGTAAACATGTTTCACACTAGTTTCAAATAAATTCTGAGCATCTTATAGCTGCACTCACCTGTTCTTTAAGCAGAATAATTGCCTTGTTGTCTTTTATCCTATGGGGTACTTGATGTGATGATGAGGTGTGAGAAGGTAATTCAATAATTAACTGAACTTTCATTTTAAATTTCTTGAGGTTGACAATCTACATACATCTGCACATCACAAGCCACCATATGATGCATGGCAGAGGGTAATTCTTGCTAATGTCAGTATTTCCATTTGTTGTTCCACTTGCTAATGGAGCAAGGGGAAAATGACTGTTTATGTGCTCTTATACAAGTCCTGAGTACTCTTTATCTTGTCTTCAAAGTCCTCTAGGAAGATGTATGTTGGTGGCAGTAACATCATTCTACAGTCTGTCACAAATTCCGTTTCTCTAAACTTCCTCATGATGTTACATGAAAATACTTCTTATTTTGAGAGATTCCCATTTGAATTCATGTGGCATTACCATAATACTAGCATTTTGACGAAATGTTCTGGTAACAAATCTAGTAACATGCCGGTGAATTGCTTTCATGTCTCCCTTTTACCCGACCTGGAGGGGAACCCAAAAATTCAAGAAGTACTCAAGAATTGGTCACACAAGTGTCCTGTACACAGTCTCCTTTAAGATGAGTTGCATATTCCTCGAGTTCTCGCAATTATTTGGAGTTGACCATTTACCGTCCCTACAACTGATCTTATATACTCCTTCCATGACTGTCAAGCAGCACACTATTAACATTGTGTTCAGACATTACAGGATTGGTTTTCCTACTCCTCTGAATTAATATAATTTTTCCATATTTAGAGCAAGTTGCCATTAATCACACTAATTACAAATTTTGTCCAAGTCCTCATGTATCCTTGTACAGTCACTTAAAGAGGAGACATTCCCCTACATTACAGAGTCGTCGGCAAACAGATGCAGTTTGCTGCTCACAATATCTGTCAGATCATTAATGTACGTAGATATCAATAGTGGTCCTCTCTGACTTCCCTGATGCTTGCCAACAGCTAGATAACACAGTCGTCTTTAGTCTCGTGGTAGGTCTCAACGTTGTTGTCACATCAGTTTGCTTTTTGCTCTTGCAAAGTAAATGTGGCTGTCCCTCTGTCCATTTCTCATTTTTATTATCTAAAGGTGTACTTCCAGTCACATTCACTACTGATGTCAACATTGAGCAAGTTCATGACCTGATTTTGAATAATCGACAAGGGACTGTTGATGCATGTTAGTCGTGATCCTGCTGTCATGAATTCTGTGTAAGAGGGGTGCCAAACCAACTCAATGATGAACAATCATATGAGAATCTGTCAGCAACTACTGCACTTCCATGGCAATAAGAGTGAAATGTTTTTTAACTGAATCATCACTGGAATTGATCCATGGAATGACTATTTTGAAATGGTGAGCATATGCCAGAGCATGGAATGGAAACAGCCCAGATCTCTAATCAAAAGCAGTTCAATGGTTAACCGTCTGCAGGAATGAAGAGGTCTGAAAACTTGGTGACAATGTTGAAAAATGATGTCTTTTTTGCTGTTAAATAAATAAGAAAAATATTTCACAGACTTACCCTTATAATATGCAGCATCACTACATGTAGCTTTACATGACACAGTACATTCAGCTTGACAGTGACACATTGATTAAAGTATGAAGTACAGTGAGAGATGAATTTGAGGGTAAAAAAATTCATATTCAGGGATTCTACATTTTCTTCACATGTCCTCAATGTAATTCTTAGATAAGTTTCATACATAGTTTCAAGATGAGGATTCAAGACCAGTGGGCTGGGGAGAGTAGTTTAGGACATGATGATGTGGATACATTAAACAAGGAAGTTGTTGAATAGGAGCAATAATTAAGTATACAAGTATATTGAAGAAATGCAGAAAAGAAAGATAAGTTGCATTTATGTTCATTAATAAAAATGAATGAGATGCATGTGTGATGCCAGGTAGGTGAAAGCAAGGTGAGCAGTTAGTCTTATACATTGAAATAGGCTTTGATAGAGAACTTGTTCTGCTTTTTCAGCAGTTTATCTATTTCCTTCCTCTTTGACACATAGAATCCTATTTTGTCTAAAATGTCTAAGAGTGTACTTATTTTCTTTACATGTAAGATCATTATCTGTTCTTAATAGAGCCTATATTATGAGTCTACTTTTCAAAATGTGTGCTTAAAACATTTTTATCACTTGGGTAGGAATGCTCTTGAAGTTCTGTCTATGTGGCCTAAATATTTTATCTCGTATTCATGGTGTGAAACTTCATAAATTCCTGAAAGTTTTTATGTGTTCTCTTTCTTCAGTAATTTGTTGTATTTTTGTAAATTCATAAAACTGCAACCAGTCACTTTTTTTAATAGTTATTTATTATTCAATGAACTGGTTTTTGAACCTTTTCAGGTTAATCTTCATATGGTTTTTGGAAGTTACACATCTATTTGTAACAAAATGCACATTTGCATTGTGATAGCAAAACTTTGCCGGCATCCAGTATGCGTGTAACATGTGTATAACACATTATGGATGCTGGCAAAGTTTTGCTATCACATGTGTATAGCACATGCTGGATGCTGGCAAAGCTTCTCTATCGCAGTGTAAATACTTACAATTATGTAAAAGTGAGTAACGTGATGTACCAGCTAGCCATCAAAATGGAAGCAGACAGATGTTCAGTAACAGAAAAAAGCTGCCCATACTGTTGCAAACCAGCACCCAGCATTATGCTAGAAATAGATATGTAACGT
Source organism: Schistocerca americana (assembly GCF_021461395.2). Lineage (NCBI taxonomy): Eukaryota > Metazoa > Arthropoda > Insecta > Orthoptera > Acrididae > Schistocerca > Schistocerca americana. The sequence goes on along the minus strand of NC_060124.1, from coordinate 435,318,033 downwards.
CCAAAAACCATCTGAAGATGTACCTGAAAAGGTTCAGAAACCACTTCATGGAATAGTAAATAATTATTTAAGAAAGTGACTGGTTGCAGTTTATGTATTTACATTCAATTAACAGTCATGGGTTCTAAAATATCTGTAATGGATAACCTTCATCAGGTGTATTTTTGTTCTAATGTTGTCTTTATGAAGGTGATTTTTATATTATTCTTTCAAAACCTCGTGTTAGATTTTTCCAAATTTCCTACTATATATTTCGTGCTGATAAACTCTAGTGCGGTGTGTGGATCCTGAGTTGTAATTTCTTTTTCATTATTACAAATGTCAAAACTTAAAAACTGTTCTAAAATTTCTAAAGTTTTTAATGAATTTCTGGAAAAGTCATATTATGTTATTCCAGTAAACATGACTATGAAATCTGCCAAAGGAGCTATTCCTTATATTAATACAGACGTATGAATAGACAAGGAGAGGATTTTGTTGTGTTTATAATACCGTGATCTCTATATGCTGTTGCGTTGCCTTCAGCATTATTGCCAACACATCAGAAACCACTTGTAGAATGTGCCTTTAGGTATGATTTTGTCATTTTTGTTATTACATAGGTGTATTTTTTAAAGTCAAGAATGATTCATTGTTTTCTCTTTTTTAAATCTAACAGAACATAATCTATCACTTAATCTCCCTCATCTTTCCCAAATGTTTTGTCATAGCTGAATAATAAAAATGTGTCATTCCACAAATGTAATAAAATGTTGGTATTTTTCTTTACTTGGATAAAACTTTTCTTTTACAGTGGCATTTGCTCAGTTATAGCCTACACTCTAGCCAGTATTGTTGTGCACACAGTGTCAACATGGAACAGCCTGCTTTCGAGCACTTTACATGACCATAGCTGTCTGGTTTGAAATGGATTTCATTGAAAGGAACTAATTCTGTTTGTGCTATATGAAATGAAAAGCTGCATATAACCAAGAAATAATTGAAGTCTTGTGACTGAACTTTGTGGAACTTAACTAAATTGAGTCAGAAGAAATCAGATTGATTTGGAGACAGGACACAAAAGCGCTATATATTATAGCTTATATATTGTTTTTCCCCTTAAAATATATATAAATGGGAAAGATTTTTGACGAAAATCTCAGAAAGTTCTTGGCCTTACTTCAGAGTTTTACATGATTTTCTATTAAATATTCAGGTGAACGTATGCTACGTATAAAGAGGAAACATTTTCAGAAAAAAACTGAAAGTTCTTGACTGATTTGCTCCAAACTTTTGCACACTGCTCTTACAAACATTTGGCCAGATATAAGCTATATATTTCCTTAAACAACTGTGAGGAGGTTTTCTGTTAAAACCTACTGCGAGTAACCAAAAGCTGTGTGGAGGTTTCCTATTAAAACCTACTGTGAGGAAGCAAAAGCTGTGCTTTAAAAATGCATTGGTACTTGTGGTGTGAGGTGACCTCTGAGGATAGTAGCTTGAGTGATATTATATTAAGTAGTTTTAATCTGCGAACACTGAGCATTACAAAGTTTCAGACAATTCAGGCTGTGCAGTAACATTGTAATTATAAGCCAATAAGACATAAATACAACTTTCATATGGTATGGGTTTTCTGTTAACACTAATTGTGAGGAAGAAAACAAAACAGCACATTGTTGTGCATACAGTTTTTTAAAAGTTATATATATGGAGAAACAGTATATTTGGGAGAAACAATTTGTCTAATGGTTTGAATGCCCTGCTATTATAGGTAAAACTGATTGCAAGAAAGAAAACACAACTGCAAATTTTCACGGCGTAGCATCTTCTTTAACACAGTTGGTTTTAACAGAAAATCTGTAAATAGTTCTTTAAAAAATGTATAGCCTATGTCTGTCTGAATGTTTATTAGAGAATTGTGTAAAACTTTGAAGCAAATCGCTCAAGGAATTTTTGAGATGTTTTTCATTTGTATCATGTAGTATTTATTAAAGCAACTGTAGCAAGGAAAGCTGGAATGAGATGTTGAAATTTGCATCCTAACTCAATTGCCAAGGATACCCAAGATTAGGTCATATATCCAATTCCCATAGATATTTAGCAATTGTGAACCATTGCCGGGTTCGCTAGCGTATTATGAAGGTGAAATAGATTACTTTAGCATTCTTTGTTCCACTAACTTTTGTTCAATGTTTGCCATTGTCTAGGCAATGGAAGCTCAAGTGGATGCCGGCAGAGCTCGTTCAATCGGGCTGTCAAACTTCAACTCTAGCCAAATCAAACGCATCTGGCAGGCTTCCCGCATCAAGCCAGCCAATCTGCAGGTGGAGCTGCACATCTACTTCCAGCAGAGGGAGTTGGCTGCTTTTTGCAAAGCACTCGATGTGACAGTCTGTGCCTATGCTCCCTTGGGCTCTCCACAGTTGTCCAACGTAGTCCGTGCAAGAGGAGGTGATGTTAACAAGTAAGCTTAAAGAGTAGTTTATTATAGATGTAACCAGTGTCACGTTTGGGAGTGGGATTGCAATTCAGGATGAAAGGATATTAATGATGAGATTTTTTGATGCCATTAATATCCCCAACAAAAGTGAAGAAGTAAATGATAATTAATTTAAACCCTCAGCTGCCGATAGGTGTTGTTGACATACCTTGATGGGACAGCTGAAAATGTGTGCCCCGACTGGGACTCGAACCTGGGATCTCCTACTTACATGGCAGATGCTCTATCCATCTGAACCACCAAGGACACAGATGAATAGCGTGACTGCAGGGACTTATCCCTTGCACACTTCTCGTGAGGCCCACATTCCCAACTGTCCATAATCTACATATGTAATGTTCCTAATAGATACTTTGCCCATCCACTTATAACTCGCGCCCACTAAGGCGACAATTCTCATAAGAGTTCAGGCAACTTGTGCACATTCACACAGATAAAGGTCAATGGCAGGGTAGCCATTTAACTATATATGAAGATAGTAACTGTTCTCAAAAGAACAGATACCATTGATGACCCTGCAGCTTCTCTAGAATAAATGATAATTAATTGAAACACTCAGCTGCTGACAGGCGTTGTTGACATACCTTGATGGGGACAGCTGAAAATGTGTGCCCCGACTGGGACTCGAACCTGGGATCTCCTGCTCAGATGGATAGAGCATCTGCCATGTAAGAATCCCACCTTCTTAACTACTATTAGCTAAAGGCATACAAAGGTTATAAAGGTCCTTCTCTATAACTCAAACCTGAAATCATCAGCAAAGTTTAGAAAAATAGAAAAAAATAGGTTTAATCATGATGATCTTCAGCTGCCAGCTCTTTGTGACACTTGCAGTTTGCATTTTTCTGGTGTACCTCTTGATATGTTTCCTATATGGTCTCTTGGAGCACCTCTTCCTTGGTTTCCAAAGAGGTTTTGGTATCTTCAGTTCTCACATTTCTGTTTGTACATGTTTTCTCTTCATTAGATCTTTTCCCAGTTATTTGTTGCCCTTTATATTTAAATCCTCTTTACATCTCATTAGATTTTTGTTCCTTTACTGTACAATAAAAATTACTTTTGCTTATTGCTGATCCCTGGTTGGATTTAGTTTTCCGTTTTGAATTCTGACCATTCTTTCCCCACTTCTCTTCTTCATGAGCTTTATTAAAGATATCCGATTGTTCCAAGTAACTTAAAATTGAATTGAATCTTGACCTCTCCTTCCCACTCATTTTCTCATATTCCATACAAAATACTTTCAGAATCCACGAGTTTATGATTGTAAGGTATTGGGACCAATAATTCTAGGGTTAGTTTTTCCTGTTCTCCCTCGACCAATATTTCTCTTTAAATTGACTCTCTCTCAAAATGTTTCCAATTCTGGAATTCTTGCACATTAAGGACTCCACATTCTCCAGCTTTGACCCTTAGATACTCTGTTACAAATTCTATTTTCTTTTTATCATTCCACATTGGTGAAAAAGCAGCTGAATATGTTCATAAAAAGACTGTAGGATGTATTTTCCCTTCAGGTTTGAAACATGGAAACTTACTGGATAGATGACTTCCACTTTCTAAATGAAATTCGTCCCACCACTCATTTTCATTTTCTCTTATTTCTGACAAGGGCACAATACTTCCTTTTAATTCTCCCTTGTTTTCTGTGACTCTAATTTACCTCTCACATCAATAGTGTAAGTTCTACAGTCTCTTACCGCCATTGTCTTTAGTAGCAGTTCTTTCAGTACTTTTAATATATGTATGGTTAGCAATCTCTTCCATCAGCCTAGCAATTTCCTGGAACTACTCTCAGTATGTTCTATTCTGTGTCCAAAATAATGTCTTCATTTCAGAGTAATTGTAAATTATTGGTCAACTCCTCTTTCAAATGTGTTATTTTTAACCAGTTCTTCTCTGGGCATAAGTTTGAAATTGTTTAATTGTTCAGTAATTACATCAATATATTATTTTAACTGTGTTTTTTCTGCTCTAGACTCTGCAATGAGATCTTCTAGTCAATTGTCAGGTTTTGTCACATCACCATTTTTACATTGGTTAGAAGCTTCAGAGACAGCTGACAATTTCTGTAATTTATTATTTTACTGTTTAGTTCTTTATTTAAATTGTATGTTCTAAGATTAAAATTTCTATTGTGATTTGATATCTGCAGATGTAATTCTGTGTTGGCATTGTTTAAATCTCATGTCATTTCTTTCATTTCATAAAAATCATTACTTTAGCTATTAAACTTTTTTAACAAAGAAACAGTTAATTTTTCTGTCCATTCTTGGTATTCTTGGATTAATGAAGTTACACAAATTCACTCACCGTTATGTTTGGCTTTGTTCACTTTCCCAATAACCTTGCACTTGCTTGTTATTAGCATGGGCATCTGGTCCGCTTCCATAGAGGCAATTTTGGCTGCATCAACCTGCTATTGCAGGATTCTCTCTCACAATAACAATTGTAGTCACGGCGTCTGTTTCATTAGCAGCGAAACCCGACAGCAGCAGCGTCCATGCTAGCTTCAGCCAGTGACAGCTATGGCGTTCGTGACCTCAAAACCTCTATGAAACAGTGCAATGCTGCAGCGAAAGTGAGATAATTTTCTGCACACTCTGCTGTTATTACTATCAGTCTTCCCTGAAACACATTGGCTCTGATCGTTCTTCTTTTGGCTATTGCGATTTGGAGACTATAATTAGAGAAACATTACATTTCTTGATTTCTTGTTTCTTCTTTGTTAACCTACTTTTCCTCTTAGTTTTCTATTTAGTCACCAGATATAATGTTTCTTCCTCTTGGACTTATGGTGGCTCCTTTCTTCCAACTATGATAAACTCTGAATAACACGGACACTAGATAATCTAGTACATTACTTTATTTAACACTCACTAGCAACAACTTAAACAACAAAACCAAAGAATAAACAACGAAACTGTTGATAGAATATACAAGTTCCTTGACATTACCCTCACTTCTTTGTCTGTTGCTTTGTGGATAAATACTAATGTTGCCATACTTCACCCCCTCCCCTCCCCTTTAAAGCTGTCACTTGGTGCTGTCAGATTGGTGTGTGTTGGTGTAGAATTGAGAAAGCGATGCTGCGCCAGTTCCTCCATGTCTCGCTATGCCAGCTTTATCTGGTCAATGGAGACTGTTTTGTGTCTAACATTCTGTTCAATTTTGAAGATATTTGTGTGCATCAAAAGTATCTTGTATGGCGCAGTATATGGTTGGAGCGATTGGGGGTGCGCTGTATAGTCTCAGAGCCAGATATGTGATGCAATATGTAGGTTCTAAATCCACCCTTCTCCAGGCCTGACTGGTGGGCTTGCCCACAAACATCTCAAATATATGCGGAGATGCCATGCAAACAGTGTTACTTATGGGGTTGGGGTCTGAACTCTAGTAAAGCGTATGAGCTTCCCTGGCACTCTCAGCTGTTCCCCATACACCATTTGAGCTGGCGAACAATTTAGATACTCCTTTATTTGCATGCCTAGGCCCAGCAATACCAGTCATAATGCTTCCATCCATGTAGATGAAGAAGACATTGGTGTAGCCATTAGTGTAAATGCAGCTTTTCCACCATCGTGTTACTCTCAGGGTGACAGCAGGTAGCATGCAGATGGTTGCAGCTGCACAGCTGTAGGATTTGTGCAGAAAGCTGTGATTAGAACTGTCATCTGCAAACCATTGTAATTGAGTGAGGAATACCAAATCTCAAAACCCATGCACTCACTAATGGCTTCGCCACCATCTCTGCTGAGATGTCTGGTTCAGGAGTAGCTTCCCATCCGAAGAACCATTTTATGACTGTAACCAAATAACGATGGTCATCAAAATATGGTTATGGTCCCATGATGTCCACATGTAAGGGGGAAAATTTTACCGTAGGCATTGGAAACTGTGTAACTAATGCAAAGGCTTGCTGACTAACTTTGCAGAATTGTGACTTGAGGCATGAGCATGCACAAGTTATGCACTCTTTCTGTATTCGAGGCCACACCACTTCGCTTGCCACTAATTTTGCCATAGTCTTTACGTGATTGAGTCAGTAGTGCTTGGAAGACCATATATCCAAATTCTGTAGTATGTATGGTCACTGTACTCCAAATGCTTGTATCACCAAACCACCGCAGGCAGGGTTGCATCACAGCCATTGTATCCTCTTGCTGCTTGACCACTATCTCTGCCCATGACTGTTCATAGGCTAGCACAATTCTGTGATAGACAGTCTGCAGCAATGATGTCTTTGCCAGAAATGTACCGCACATTGGTTGTATATTGTGTTGTGTATACTCGGCTGTCTGCACTGTCGGGCCAAGCCATGATCTGCGGCACATTGGAAGAGAGACCTTAGTGTTTTGTGGTCTATAAAGATCATAAAATACCTGCCTTCTACTACTGATGATCAAAAGTATTTAACAGCCACATAGACTGCAAGAAATGTAGTTTTGCTTGCCATAGTCAAAGGCACTTTCTGATTGCCAGCTGTGTGTTTACCCACAAGTATTGTGGTTAGCAGTTCCTGCTACCTTGCCAGCCCCAGAAGGTGTTGTCCATAGTTTACCATTCCTAAAAATCTATGCAATTCCTTGTACGTTGTCGGCATGGGCATATTCTGTACTGCATCAACCTGTCCTTGCAATGGTGCCAGCCCAGTCGAAGAGATGACATATCCTAAGAAGTGCAGTTTCATTTGCCTAATACACATTTATCAGGACCATTATGGAGAATACGAGAGTATCTGTATCTGTATCTGCTGTAACAGTACAGAATACCTCATGTATAAACCGAGCGAGGTGGCGCGGTGGTTAGCACACTGGACTCACATTCGGGAGGACGACGGTTCAATCCCGTCTCCGGCCATCCTGATTTAGGTTTTCCAAGATTTCCCTAAATCGCTTCAGGCAAATGCCGGGATGGTTCCTTTGAAAGGGCACGGCCGATTTCGTTCCCCATCCTTCACTCACCCGAGCTTGCGCTCCGTCTCTAATGACCTCGTTGTCGACAGGACGTTAAACACTAATATCCTCCTCCTCCTCATGTATAAAACAATGCCACACCTGTGTAGTGTTTCTCAGCCCAATGTGCATAAATCTGTACTGAAAAATCCTGAAAGGTGTTGTTACCACGGTTTTTGGCATATTACCCACCGCTACCAGAATTTGCAAGTATTCCTTTGCACAGTCAACTCTGTGCTAAACAACTGACCTTGAGCAATAGCACTGTTAAAGTCTGTTGCTAAACAATTGACATCAGATATCAGTCAAGTATTGTTTGACCAATGAGTGCTCTATAGCCCACACAATTGCCATGATCCATGTTCCTTTCACACCTTGTGTAAGGGAGATGCCTAAAGACTGCCCAGTTTTCAGTGGCCGACTCATTTGCTGCTGCGAGTCTATGTTGCATTGGTGTGGTAGGCCTAACATTTAGCTATTTTGGATAGATGGTCACCAGAGAACCAGAATCCACCATAGAGCTCTTGCTGGAGAAGTAGTTTCATACACATAATCTCTGACTTCTGCCCTGCTGTTGGCATTGTGTTTTCCAGCTGTCTTTACGCCTTCTTCTGTGGACACACAAGCTGCTGGTGTCAGAAGTCAGCATCCTTTGATGTCCACTCAAGATGTTTGAGTAACAGCTGGGTGTAGTACAGCAGCATGCGGCTTCCCCCAAAATGCCTGCGATACTGGCACCACTGATCCATATCAGTCTCTGATGCCAATCTGTCATCTTTCTCGCACCCTGTCTGCTTCTCTGGAGCACACTTCTAACTGTGTTGTGCCTTGCACTTCTGTGCCGATAACTTTAGATTCCTGTGTGGTATTGGTTCCTTCAACTATTCAATCATTTGTTCTTGCATCAGAGCCTCCATATTGGGTCCACATGACTCGTTGACTACTTGTGTCATTTTTGTATGTCTTATAGTTGATCATTATTGCACTTGTTAATGATGGTGGCACATAAGGAAACTTCTGCCAGACTATTTGCTATGGTGTCTGCCTCCTCCACTAGCTCCCGTAGTGACAAACCACGATAAGCCACTATTGCTGTGTGAATGCCTACAGGCATCTTGTGCAGCCAAAGCATGGACAATGTCTATTCAGCAACAAATCTGGTCCTGCCAACATACATATGGCCCGCTTTGCTCGAGACGGGGATATGTAAAAGGCCTTGTGTAGTCTGAGCTCTGGCAACAAGGTATATTGTTGCTTAAGTGCCTTCTTTAATGTGATTTAGCAAAATTATTTAGGACATCTTCTGTCTCCTGTATTGCAGTTTCTAAATGTGCCATGATGATGATGTCCTTATTACTGTTTGAAAGTATGCTGTGCTGTTGAAAAACACTCTCTCAACATGTGTCATTGAGTAGCTGAGCCAAAATGCTGGAAACTTGACATGCCCCACATGATACACTGAACATGCATCTTGATGAAGAAGTCAGTATCTGTGTGTTGTGACATAGATGAGGCTACAGATTGTTTTGCTCTGACTTCCATCATGGTTTGTTGCACTGTCATGTCGGTCATTCTCGTGAAAAGAATATTTTCATTTGCGACGATCACGTCAGTGTCGCCACTTTGGTGGAGCCTCTCTTTCAAATACAATGAACTGTGTATAACTCAGATACTAGATAATCCAGTATGTTACATTATTTAGCACTCAGCAGCAACAACCTAAGCAGCAAAACCCAACTCTAAACAACAAAACTTTTCATAAAATATACAAGTTCCTCAACACTAAACTCACTTCTTTGTCTGCTACTTTGTGGCAATATAGTAATGTTACCACGGACTTCTTCTCATGAGCAGGTTCAATCAGTTTTGAGAAAAGGCAATTAATTCATAGATCAGTATGTAATTGCAGTCTCAGTTTCAATCTATTTTTATTGCTGATCTATAAAGAGTACAGGTCTCTTGTTTATTAATATGAATATATTTTTTTTGTAAACAGACTGTTCAGTGGAACTATCTGAACTTCTCCAATGCCTCTCAAGAGAACTAAGATTGATTTACAGATCCTTAAAATTAACAACTCCCTCATGGAGTTCATCCTATCTGCCTCTCTGACATACGTAGCAGGTGCAACAATGGCCATTTAAATAGCTCTATACTAATGGCAAGGTTTACCCATGATTCTGCTAGTGGTACAAGTACAAATGTAAACATGAACAATTTTGTGACATTACAAGTTGCTTGTGGGGAATGGTTTCATAAGCCTCCTGGAAATCTAGAAATATGGAATCGATTGGTCATCCTCTGTCAATAATACTCATTACTTTATGTATTTAAAAACAAAGATGATGTGACTTACCATACGAAAGCGCTGGCAGGCCGATAGAAACACAAACAGACACATACATACACACAAAATTCAAGCCTTCGCAACAAACTGTTGCCTCATCAGGAAAGAGGGAATGAGAGGGAAAGACGAAAGGAAGTGGGTTTTAAGGGAGAGGGTAAGGAGTCATTCCAATCCCGGGAGCGGAAAGACTTACCTTAGGGGGAAAAAAGGACGGGTATACACTCGCACACACACACATATCCATCCACACGTACACAGACACAAGCAGACATATCATTACTTTGTGTAAATAAGGAGCTAGTTGTATGTCACAAGAATTGTTTTCTAAATCCATGTTGGCTATTTGTCAATAAATTGTTTTCTTCCAGGTAATTCATAATGTGCGATTAAAGTATATGTTCCAAAATCCTGTGAGTCTGCAATTTAGCAGATTACTTCTATGTCCCTTGTTGAGGACTGGTGTGACCTTTGCAACTTTCTAGTCTTCCAGTATGGATCTTTCATCAGTGTAGCTGTTGTACATTATTACAATGAAAAAATCAATTATTAATAAAATTAGTTAATTGTACAGATAAAATATCTGCTCAACAAGTGGTGGCAGCACACACACATAAAAGACAGTTGTGACTGACAAGCTTTCGGAGCCAGTGGCTCCTTCTTCAGGCAGAAGGGTTGAAGGGAAGGAAGAAGGGTGAAGGAAAAGGGGTGGAGAGGTCTAAGAAAAGGGGTAGATTTCAGTAATGTAACCCAGAACTGCATGTCAGGGGAGATACCATAGGAAAGGAGTAGGAAAGACTGATTGTTGGGGACTGCATCTCATCCGATGCCTGTACTGTAAAACTTCTCTGTGTTGTTTGATAAGATAATTTTACTGTGAGTGGAAGCTTAACATCTGTACATACCTCTTTATAGTACTGCATTGAGCCACGCGGGATTAGCAGAGTGGTCTAAGGTGCTGCTGTCATAGACTGTGCGGCTGGCCCCGGCGGAGGTTCGAGTCCTCCCTAGGGCATGAGTGTGTGTGTTTGCCCTTAGGATAATTTAGGTTAAGTAGTGTGTAAGCTTAGGGACTGATGACCTTAGCAGAAGTCCCATAAGATTTCAAGATTTCACACACAAGTACTGCATTGACACACAAGTGATTTGCACTGGACTGTTGAAAACATGAGGAATCTCATGGTAAAATATGATCTGTTCTTAAGCTGGATGAAGTCTGTAATGTTCTTTTGCTTAGCAGACAACAACTCTGAGTTTTCCATGATGTTCTGCCATTTCTTAATCCACAAAATGTGTATTAGGGTAGATGCAGAGCTTTGTTTAGTGTATTAAAGGGCTATATCAAATGCACTTTTTGCGTTTGTGTGTGATACTCGAGCCGTAGGTTCATTGTCTTTATTGTTGTTATCATCTTCCTTGTTCTTGTCAGTTATTCAAGGTGTGTTTTATACACAATCCAGCCTGTTGTGGCAGGTGCCCTGCCTGCCATACTGTTGATGTCTAGGTCTGCGAAGGGAGTGTCTCCTGTAGAGTCAGAGTACGAGAAACTTGCAGACCACATCTGTGTAGAGGGCAGTTGTGGTCATAAGTGAAAGTTTTTGGATACAGCAGTTTACAAATGTTTGAAACATGGTGTGGACTTAAGTGTGAGATGCTTGTAATAGTTTCCACAAGGAAACTTTGTCTTGAAATTTGGAAGAAAATCCTCAGAGTTCTGGTCATATGTAAAGTATGCCAGTAGCAAGACACAATCAGTATCTTCACTGTGTGATGGCAATGGTTTTGTTTCCAATGACTGCACTACTAAAGCAGAGTTAATAAACACAGTTTTCTATAATTCTTTAACCAAAGAATATGCAGTCAATATTCCAGAATTGAAATCATGAATAGCTGCTAAGAAAAGTTTTACAGTTCAGATTGTATGCCAGTTATGTTCTGTACAGAATATATTGAGGAAATATATGCAACCGCTCACTTGATGAAAGATTAGTGCACAGACCTGAAAGTTGCACAGGTCATACCTGTACACAAGGAAAGAAACAGAAGTAATCCATTGATCATAGACCCATATCATTGGTATCAATCTGTAGTAGGAATTTGGAACATATATTGCGTTTAAATTTTATGAAATAACCAGCACGGATTAAGAATATGTTGTTCTTGTGAAACACAGCTGGCTCTTTATCGACACAAAGTCAAACTTGAAACTTTAGACATATCGTAAGTAAACAACATAGAAGACCATCTCTGTACAGTATGCAAACCAATGTATAAAAAATTTGACAATAATTGCTCATTTCACAAAAGTAAATATTTTGTACCAAAAGTTTTTGCAAAGGTTAACATTTAACAATTTTGCAGAAGTAAAATAAACAAACTCACTGGACATAGCACAAAAAGTGCTGAAACATGTCTGGGTGAAAACAAAACTGCAAATGTGTCTTGCATAAGGCGGAATTCCTCTCCAATTTTCTTAGCATGCACAGAAGTAAGAAGCAGTGCAACATTCACAAGATGATTATATGATTTTATTAGTTTATTTTTTATTTATATTTTTGTTGTGACTCACCGATCTTTCAAAGTGCCGCCGTGCAGTTACGCGCTTCCTCTACATGCGGCGCTGTCTGCCAGCCATGCAGCAGCAGCACCATTTAAGCGGCCAGCCAGCCAGCGGCCGCATAACCCAGACTCAGTTGTGATTTGACTGTTAAAGTGACACACGTCTTACTCTGTTTACTTGATCTGTGGCTTTCATGTATTGCATTGTCCTTGAAATATATTTGTTCAACTTGAAGTTATAACAATTGGCGACGAGGTAGTGAATTTTCTTTTTCATTGTTGACCCACATGTTTTCATGGCTACTTTAGAGCAACTCTTGCGAGGTCTCATAGAACAGCAAATGCTTCTCATAAATGCAATTCGTGATTTTGTTGCGGCATCAAATGCGGGGCATCTCTCATCGTTGTCTCTACCTCCTTTTCCTCCTTACGACGAGATGGCGGAAGACTGTTCTGATTATGAAAAACGTCTTCGACAGCACTTCTTGGCATTTCATGTCGCGGACAACCAAACATGTAAGTCTCTCTTCCTTTCATGGATTTCACCTCAAATGTATTGGTTGTTGGCGCAATTGGCTCCTTTGAAAGATCCTGCGTCTTTGTCCTTTGCTGAAATGTGCTCACTTCTGTCCGTTTATTTTCAAAAGCATTCGCATGTGGTAGCCTCTCATGTTGCCTTTTATCATTGTAAAAAACAACTGCATCAGTCCTAACACGCTTGGGCTGCTGAACTTCACAGCCACAGTAGAAAGTGTCAATTTGTTACTGAAGTTCACTAAGAATCCTACACTGATTCCATGATACGGGATGCTATTATCCAATTGGCGCCCGACAAAGAAGTCAGGCAATGTGCCCTTCAGTTGGAAAATCTGACTCTAGATGAAGTCCTATCCATCGCTCAGTCTTTTGAAATTTCTCGTGCCCCTGGAGCGCAAATAGAGGCATGGGGTGACGTCGGGGAAATACAACCTCTGTGCACTGTTGACGAAGCGTGTGGCGTGTCCCCGCTGGCTGACGTGGCCGCAGTACTCTCCCAAGTGCAGCCTTGGCTTAACCATAAACAAACCTATAAGAAACTGTAGCAAAACCCATGGCAACTTCCTTCATGTCTGTGGTGTTTTACGAAACATTCACGAGAGGATTGTCCACAGCGTTGGGCCGTGTGTCACAAATGCAAAGAAAAGGGTCATGTGTCATCTGTTTGCAAATCCGACCGCATACATGATGTTCATGAACATGGCGCTGATTCTGATTCTTTGTTGTCTGTCAATTGTACTTCTTCCCTTTCAGGGAAGTTATTCCTCACTGTCCAAATACTTGGTTGAGATGTTCACATGCAGGTGGATACTGGTTCTGCTGCCACTATCATCAATTCTCAGACGTATCTTCAGTTGGGTTCTCCAACCTGCCACTAGGCAATTACAGACTTACAATAAACAGAAGATTTCTCTCTTGGGACAATTTGAAGCTGAGGTATCTTACAAATCTGTCATTCGCACTGTTCCCATATTTGTGGTCGACCGTAGTAACGCAGAGAATCTTTTTGGTTTCGATGCCTTTCACATTCTTGGGTTCTCCATAGATGACCCTGTCAATATTGTCTCTGATGCTATTCCTTATGCTCAATTGGATTCCTTGTCGACGACATTTTCGTCCCTTTTTTCTCCTGGGTTAGGCCGTGCAAACAACTTAGAAGCTCATATCACTCTTAAACCTACTGCTCGGCCTAAGTTTTTTTGGGCTCGGACCATTCCTGTGGCCCTTCGTGATCGGGTCAAATGGGAGCTGGATCGTCTCACTGCTTCAGGGCTATTGCTTCCTGTCACTTCCAGTGAGTGGTCCTCTCCTGTCATCATCGTTACTAAGCCAAATGGTACTATTCGTCTCTGTGACGATTTCAAGGCCACTGTAAATGCACAATGCCTTATCGACACTTACCCTAGTCCTCGACCTGAAGAACTGTTCACTAAACTTTCTGGACGCCAGTATTTTTCTAAACTTGACCTGTCAGAAGCTTATCATCAACTTCCTCTCGACTCTGCTTCCCAGCAGTTTCTGGTCCTTAACATGCCTTTCGGCCTCTATCAATACCAACGATTGCCATTCGGGGTTGCCAGTGCCCCTGCTCTCTTTCAGCGATTCTTGGAACAATTATTGCTCACTGACCCTGGGTGTATAAATTACATGGACGACATTGTTGTCACTAGCTCCACCACTGACGAACATCTTCAAGATCTCCGCACACTTTTTCATGTCTTACAGACTGCCGGTCTTAAATGTAATCTTCAGAAATCAACATTTTTTCAGGCATGTATCACGTACTTGGGGTTTCAACTCCCTCGGGATGGTATTCATCCACTTCAGCAAACTGTCCCTGCGATGGATGCCCTTCCTCATCCTACATCTGTTAAGGAACGGCAGGCCTTCTTGGGGAAAATAGCATATTATCACAAGTTTTTACCATCTGCTGCTTCGGTGGCTCAGCCGTTGCATCGCCTGTTGCATAAAAACGTGCCTTTTCACTGGTCTGCGTCATGCAATGCGGCTTTCCAGAAATTGAAGACTATGCTGAAACAGGTCCCATGCCTGGTTACCTATCGACCTGGCCAACATCTTGTTCTTGCCATGGACACCTCTCAATACGGGGTTGGTTCAGTCCTTGCACACCGTTTTTCTGACGGTTCTGAACAACCCATTGCTTATGCCTGCATAACGCTCACAGATGCCCAACAAAAGTATTCTCAAATTGAAAAAGAAGCTTTGGCCATTATTTATGCTCTTCATAAGTTTTGTGTTTTTCTCTATGGATCCAAATTTCATCTTGTTACGGATCACAAACCACTTGTTTCCTTGTTTCATCCATCAACGTCACTTCTCAACAAGGCTGCACACCGCCTCCAGCGTTGGGCTCTTTACTTGTCTCATTTCAATTATGAGATTCATTTCTGGCCGACGGCTCTACATGTGAATGCTAATGCACTGTCTTGCCTTCCCATGGGTCCTGATCTGGCATTCGATAGGGATGAACTTTTGTGTTTCCACCTGGATGTTGCCGAGCAGCGGGTTGTGGACGGGTTCCCCATCACCGGGGACCGGATGGTGGCTGCTACGGGTTCTGACCTACCCTCTCCCATGTTTTACGCTGTATTCAGAAGGGTTGACCAGATCATCCGTCCGCTAAGACTTCTGATCCGTTGTGGAACTACTACGCTTTTGCATTAACGCCTCACGGCTAGGGATGGTGTTATCCTCCTTTCCACCGAAAATGCTTCGCCGCGTGTTGTGGTACCTGCGTCTTTGCATGCTTTGGTCTTGCGCCACCTTCACCAAAGGCACTGGGGTGTCTCTCACACAAAATCTCTGGCGCGCCGTCATGTGTACTGGCCCGGCATCGACTCTGAAATCACACACATGGTCGCTGCCTGTGGCCCTTGTGCGTCACAGGCCGCCGCACTGAAGTCATCTTTGTCACTGTGGCCTTCGCCTGAGAAGCCCTGGGAGCGTATTCATGCTGACTTCACAGGACCTTTTTTAGGTACTTATTGGCTTCTCTTTATTGACACATACTCTAACTTTCCTTTCATTGTCCGTTGCACGTTGCCTACCACTGCGGCAACCACCAATGCTCTAGCTTGCATTTTCTCTTTGGAAGGCCTTCCCTCTACTCTTGTTACTGATAATGGTCTGCAATTTGCCTCTTCTGATTTTGCGGATTTTTGTGTCTGTCACGGTGTCATGCATTTCACAGCCCCTCCGTTCCATCCACAGTCAAATGGTGAAGCTGACTTGTCCACACATTTAAGGCTCAGATGAGGAAACTCCTGACTTCTTCTGCTGCTGATGATGTGCTTCTCCAATTTCTGGCTTCTTACCGTTTCACCCCCACGGGCGACCACAGCCCGGCTGAGCTCTTACATGGCCGACATCCCGACATGCTACTTCATCTTCTGCGGCCTTCCACCTCACGGCTGCGGGTGCCTTTGCTTGACCGGTTCACCGACGGCAACCTCGTATGGGTATGGGGATATGGCAGGCACCCAAAATGGAATTCTTGCCGCATCTTAAGACACCGTGGTCGACACCTGTATGAAATCCAGATGGACACGGGTGTTGCAGTGTGTCATTCGGACCAGCTTCGGCCTCAAGTGCCGGCAACGCCTGTTCTGGATGCCGCTACGTCACCTTCGGCTCTACCTGACGCTCGGGATCCTGGAATTTCTCATTACTCACAACACAGTCCTCTCACCATCATATTGGTGCCAGCACAAGAACTGACGCCATCAGGAGACGTGCCCATGGAGGAACCAGATGACCACCATCTGTCAGAGCAACTCTACTTGCCTCCTTCTCCTATGGACGCGGACACATTGCACATGTCTCCTGTTATAACAACTGGACTTGCCGCAACGGGCAGATTGGTGCACGGGGCCCCAGCAGATTCGACCCCCACGTTGCCTGTCATCTCAACCCATTATCATCAGGGACACTTCTGTCTGTACGGAAAGCCTTCTCCTCGAGACTATATGGCCAGTCAAACAACACCTATGGACATTAGCAATCTACAGGCCACCTCCATCAAGACCTATGCAAAAACTTCAAAGGGGGGAAAAGTGTTGTGACTCGCCGATCTTTCAAAGTGCCGCCGCGCAGTTATGCACGTCCTCTACATGCGGCGCTGTCTGCCAGCCATGCAGCAGCAGCGCCACCTAAGCGGCCAGCCAGCCAGCGGCCGCTAGACTCTGACTCAGTTGTGATTTGACTGTTAAAATGACACACGTCTTACTCTGTTTACTCGATATGTGACTTACATGTATTGCGTCGTCCTTGAAATATATTTGTTCAACTTGAAGTTATAACAGTTTTATTTTTTGTATTTTATTTATTTTATTAGTTTATACTACTTCACATTTCTATTTAAAGTACTCTGCATTTCTGTTTGTTTACTGAAACTAATAATAACATGTAGACAGCTTCCTGTCATGCACTTTCTAAAATATGTAACAGCTGTTGGCAGTTACCTACAAAGCATGTTTAGAGAATTAGCCTGCAGTGATTGTTTCTGGCTGTTGATGACTTGACTCATTCCACATTTGTGAAGGCAGTCTTTGATGGTGGGGTTTATGGAACATTATGTGTGAATAAGTGAATGGTATTCTAGAAACTCTAGCCACAACATTCTACCAGATAAAATAGACCTTGCCTAGTTTGTGGCAGGCCACCAGCTTTGAGCATCTGTTTTCATTGCTGTTACTTTTCTACATCTACATCTATACTCTGCAAACCAATGTGAAGTATGTGGCAGAGGATACTTCAGATTGTTACAGTTATTAGGGTTTCTTTCCATTCCATTTACATGTGAATTGAGGGATAAATGATTGCTTAGTATAATCGTGTCTTGAGGAGCACTATGGGAGCGATATGTAATGGGTTGTGATGCATTCCTGTCTTCATCACTTAAAGTTGGTTCTTCAAGCTTACTAAGTAGGCTTTCACAAGATAGAGTGAGTCTGTCCTGAAGCATGTGCCATATGACTGTTTTCAGCATCTTTGTGATACTCTCCCATGGGCCAAACACATCTGTGACCATTCATACTGCCCTTTCAATATTCCCTGTTACTTCTGTTAATGATGATGATTGGTTTGTGGGGTGCTCAGCTGCGTGGTTATCAGCACCTGTACAAATTCCCAACATTTGCTTAGTCCAATCTCACCACTTTCATGAATGATGATAAAGTGATGAGGACAACATAAACACCCAGTCATCTTGAGGCAGGTGAAAATCCCTGACCCCACCGGGAATCGAACCCGGGATCCCGTGCTTGGGAAGCGAGAACGCGGCCGTGAGACCACGAGCTGGCAGACCCCTGTTACTTCTGTTTGGTATTTGAGTTATTTTCTAGAGTCAGACAAGTGTTTTAGAGTGGGTCAGATGAGTGTTTTATAAGCTATCTCCTTTATAGACTGATAACATTTCCCTAGTATTCTACCAATGAATTAGGATCTGCCACCTGTCTTATATCGTCTGATACTATGTTTTTTTTTCCAATTTGAGGAGTGCACAGTTCTACATTTCTGTACATCTAAAGCAAGTTGCCAATATATGCAGCATTTTGAAATCTTACCAATATCTGGCTGAATTATTGTGCAGCTTTTTTCAGACAGTACTTCATTAAAGACAACATCATCATCTAACAAACCAATATTGTCTGCAAGGTCATTAATGGCATGGTCCATATCAATTCAGATGGGCTAGGAAAAAAATCTTACCTGCATAGCCTCCGATGTTATTGAATTTAGCATATGTTAAAATGAAAGACTAAGTAAACAACATACATTTTTTATTTCCTCCAAAAAAATTTCTGCTCTGAGATACAGCCCTCCAAAGATGACGCTGCGCATACCATTTTGAAGATGTGGATTTTGGAAAAAGTTTAAAATTCTGTATCTCTGGAACAGTTCTGGATATTTTGTTGGCTTAATGATTACAAAGAAATACTCCATTTGGGCTTATCTGTCAAAGTTCTTTTACTATAGCGTTCTGAACATTTTTATAATTTATGGAAAAAAACTTTTTTTTATCAAAAATGCCAATCCATAAAACTTTAATTTTTTTATGTTGATTAGTACCATATAATTCTACTTTCCCAGAAAAGGAGAGCTTCCACTTTTAGGTTCAACAGGTTTTATAAACAATTGAAATTTTTGCCGTACATAAAACCTGTTTTATTACCACATTATCACACAACAGGCTCATAAAAATCAAAACCTAGCCGTATTTAACATCATTTTAGTTTTGAAAGACGAGTAAGAGACTCATTTTTCAAGCATTTTAAATGGTTCCAAAATGCATGTGAAAGGTCCAGAGACTTAAAGGTTTCAATTTATACAACTTCTGTGCACTCCATTTTGTACTGAAATTAGCCAGTAAACGAACTAAAAATGTGCTCCACTGCTTCAGTACCTTCCTCTGATGTAGAGTGATGCCTTCCTACTGAACCAATAGGAAATGGAGCACTTACAATCTGCAAAACATTGTGAACAGGAAGTGAGCACTGATGGCATTGTTGCTGTCCTTCAGCTGGTCCACGTGGTGCATAAAGTTCCTTACAATTTAGTTTAACTCATAAGTGGTGTCTATAATCTCTGCAATCTACCAGTCACAGTCATACACACACGCCACAAATATCTCTCTTCTCAGGTTGTGAATCTGAATATTAACCTGCTATTTCTGAGGTATTGGCCAAAGAAACAAAATCTCGCCTTTCTTGCTCTTTAAAGTGTGTGCAATATGAGTTTGTCCATCACTTTGAGTCCAAAAATGTGTCGTCTGAATTTCTTTCACAAGATTAGTTTGTTTGGACCAATCTTCTTTTTTTCTGCTCACAAAATTCTTCCATTCACTCATTGGAGAAAATAATGAGGTTTGTGGATGTGTAAGATTTCATGACTCTCGTAAAATCCTCAGCATTTTGAACTGCAGCTGTATTTGGTCTGGAAAGATTATGTTTTGTAGCATGGTGTTTCAGCAAGCCTCCTACACCATCACAAGGCCCCTTCCCTTGACCAATAGGACTGTGTACCCAGTCAGTTGGCACAAGCCACTCACTCAATAAACAGCTGGTAACGATTCTTAAAATGACAAGGAGCACCATCAGAAATAATGATGATCTTTTATGCCCCTGTTCACAGTTGAAGAATTTTGCGCATTGCTGGCAAAGCATGTGTTGAGTCATGTCCTGTGTCATCACATAACTGCAACACTTGTGGTCTTGTTTTGGAAATATGTCACTCCTGTAAAAATTGAAACTTGGTCATTACTCCAATGATACCCTTGTACTTCTTGTGGGAGAATTACAGACCAGTCCTCAACAAAATCACAGTGAAGCACTAAACATAGTTCTTCAGCCAGTACACACCCTTTCACTTTTGCAGTGTGTTGTTGTTGCAATTTCTTCAGATGCTGGTGTGTTACTGCTTTCACTTACCATTTACCAAGTGCATCAATGAAACTGTCAAATTAACTTAATTCATTTTCTTATTTTTTCGTGATTTATTTTCCTCCCAAGTCGCCTGTGTAATTTCTGCAGAGATATCTGCTACGTCTTCCAGGCCAAGTGTCTGTAAAGGCAGTCCTCCCTTTCCAGGGCAGTCACCACATTCTTGAAACAAACAAGTCACTCACTTTACATCACAGACTACAAATGACTTCACACGCTCAACCAAGGTGTCATATGTCACATGCTGCAGTAAGTTACCCCACAAAGTTCAAAATTCGTGCATTACACACATAAACAGACATCTCTGGATGGGTGTGGAACTACCCACTTAGGTCGTAATGCATAAAATTTTGATCCTCCAATATGTGAAGTTGATAGTTGCTCTTGTTGTTGTTGTTGTGGTCTTCAGTCCTGAGACTGGTTTGATGCAGCTCAGTAAAGCTGCATGTCCTTGGGAAAAATTACGGCTGTAGTTTCCCCTTGCTTTCAGCCGTTCGCAGTACCAGCACAGCAAGGCCGTTTTGGTTAATGTTACAAGGCCAGATCAGTCAATCATCCAGACTGTTGCCCCTGCAACTACTGAAACGGCTGCTGCCCCTCTTCAGGAGCCACATGTTTGTCTGGCCTCTCAACAGATACCCCTCCGTTGTGGTTGCACCTACGGTACGGCCATCTGTATCGCATAAATTAAAAAAGTTTCTTTAATACTGCGAGTCATGTACCTCTTCACTTTCATAACTTTTAGACCTTCGACTGTTACAGTTACAATGTCTTTTTTGTTGGCACTCTGACAAAAACAGTCCCATTTATCTTCCATATAAAATGACTGCACTATTTGAACTTGGGCTGCTTCTACAGGATGACCATAATAGCAATCTGGTCTTCCAAAGACTCCTTTTATAGACCTCACATTTCTTGATTTGTCTGCCATGTTCTTTGATACTGATGGAATGTGGCTCAAAATTCTTTTCTTTGGAAATATCTCTGGAATAATTATTAAAACTTGCACCTTTTCACTGTAGGATGCAAAATATTCAACAGCTGAATTGATATTTGTGAAAAATTCCTGGCAAGAAGTGCAAGAGTTCTTTGGTTCATTTTCTTCTGAATATGGAATTTCTACTTTGAAGAGTGTGGTCAGTTTTGCTGTAGTGTATTCATCCACAGCTTTATTAATTTCTCTGTGCTTTTTTGATGCAGAGAGCTTATGACTCGACTTCACTGACCACGGTTTCTTAACAGGGCCAACACCTACCTCTGTAGTTGACTGATTCAAGGTATTTATTTCTTCCTCTGTTGGTGCAAAATCTGCATCATCTGCACCATGAGAGGCTTCACATTGTTCAGATACTACCATTGTTGTTATTCAGTCAAAACATGTAGAACACAAAAAGCCATCACTGGAAACATCTTCACTTTGAAACAGAGTCTTCAAATGGGAACATTTATTCCCAAACTGAAGTAAGTTGTTTTTTTTGTTTGTCTTATGTACCACTCTTTTATGGATGTGCAAATAGTCAGCACACTTCATTCTCCTGTGACCCCAGTCAGAAGACATTTCAAACAGTCCTTTTCACAAAAACACACTGCAGCTGTGTCAACTGGCAAATTCCACATGAAAACACAGAACTCATTGGATGGTCTCAGATTTCTTAAAAACCTCTTCAGTAAGCAAATTAGCACTGAACAACTACAATACAGAAACCTGCAATGAACAACCACGACAAAGAAACTGACAAGAAACTACAACAAAGTGTAAGAAATATCTGCAACAATGAAAGCACTCACTAGAGCACTCCGTCTTCAGGCCACAAGTGGCCCATTGGGATCATCTGACCACCATATCATCCTCAGCTGAGGATGCGGATAAGAGGGGTATGTGGTCAGCACACCACTCTCCCGGTCGTTATGATGGTTTTCTTGAAAGGAGCCACTACTATTTGGTCGAGTAGCTCCTCAATTGGCATCACAAGGCTGAGTGCGCCCTGAAAAATGGCAACAACACATGGTGGTCCTGATGTTCACCCATCACCCATCCAAGTACTGGCCACGCTCGAAACTCCTTAACTTCGGTGCTCTGACAGGAACCGGTGTATCCACTGAAGCAAGTCCATTGCCCACAACAATGAAAGTGAAAAGAAATAACTGCCACAAAGAAAGTGATAAGAAATAACTGCAACAAAGACAATAGAAATAAACATTGTAACAAAGAAATTAGTGAGAAACAACCTCAGCGAATACACACATTACCTTTGAAAGTTAAAAAAATGATTTTTTAGTATGAAACCTGTC
Organism: Schistocerca americana; assembly: GCF_021461395.2. Taxonomy (NCBI): domain Eukaryota; kingdom Metazoa; phylum Arthropoda; class Insecta; order Orthoptera; family Acrididae; genus Schistocerca; species Schistocerca americana. Next base: position 435,295,407 of record NC_060124.1, on the reverse strand, counting down.
CACCTTAAAAGTGGAAGCTCTGCTTTACCGAGAACATAGTACTACATAGTACTAATCAAAAGAAAAAAATCTATCTTTTCTGGATTGGCACTTTTGAAAAAAAAAAAAAAAAATCTGTAAAATATAAAAAAATTCAAAAGGCGACAGTAAAAGATATTTGACAGATACGTCCAAATGCAGGATACCATTGTAATCATAAAGCAATTATCTTTCAAATAAAATAACTCTAACAAAATACCTAGAACTGGTTATAATAGAGGGAAACATTCCACGTGTGTGTATGTTTGTGTTCGTTTGTGTGTCTGTCGACCTGCCAGCACTTTCATTTGGTAAAATACCTAGAACTGCTACAGAGATACAGCATTTTAAAAAATTTCCGAAATTTGCATCTTCAAAATGGTGTTCACAATGTCATCTTTGGAGGCCTGTATCTCGGGGCAGGAAATTTTTTTTTTTTTTTTTTTTTTTTTTTTGAGAAAACAAAAATATACGTGTTTCTTACTTACTCCTGAATTTTAACATGTGCTAAATTCAATAACGTCTGAGACTATGAAGGTAACCCCCTGCCTGAAGAGTATGAATTGTGCCTAATATACAACATGAATAGGGAGGGTATCAACACACTTCCCTAAGTCACACCAGATGCCTCTGCATCTGTTTATGACTCTCCATCCAAGATAATGCTCTGTATTCTCCAAGGAATCCCCTATGCAATCATAAATTTTGCTTGTTCTCCAAATGATTGTACTTTGGATAAGAAGCATACATGTGCTACTGATAATGAGTCACGTCCTTTTTTCAGTCAGGAAATACTGCACCTGCTTGTCTTAATTCAAGGCCTTCAGGATACCATGAAAAATTTGCAAGTTGGGTTTCCCCATGATGCTTTTGCTTGTTGGCATGGAGCAGATCATTCTATCAACAGGTGAATGACTGACTGAATAAATGAATGGTGTCCCAGAAAACACTGGCCATTACATTTCTGCCAGGTGTAAGGCTTTACATTCTTCAGAGCAAGCTGCCGGCCTCCAGTAACTAGTTGGATTACTAGTTGGATCACTTTTCCATTTCTGGTGTGAAATGGTAGATCTGTGCCTCATGTCTAGTGAGCAGCAAGACATGTAATCAGTTGGATTTTTTGTAGCAGTCCAAATATTGCTGGGAGGGAGTTTGCGGTGGCCTGGTGTAATGGTAAGCTCTCTCTATACAGCTTAAGCGTTTTCATGGACTTACTTGTTAAAGAATGCTGGTTCTGCTTTCTTGCAGTGCCGATGTCTTCTGCTAACACTGGACTCCTCTCCAAGATTTCACTGCTAGGAAGGGGAAATTTTTCACTCTCTCTCTCTCTCTCTCTCTCTCTCTTCTTATTTAAAAAATATGCTACTCTTGGAATATCATTCAATGCACCAGAACATATTTATTTCCACTTTGTACAAAAAAACAACAAAACTTTATGACATAGGCCCACACATTACCGGGCACCCAGAATCAGTTAATTACACATTTTTGAACACAATTAATACATAAGCTTTTATCGTGGCTGACTATCCATGTCCAGTCCATGTACTCTCAACAGCAGTTTAACGTCTAATAAACAGTCACTATTTCAAGTCTCTCCATTTGTTTTTTAACAATACAGTGCTACATTATTCTTTGCAGTCGGCCACGGAGCTTCCGGGCCATATTTGCTTATTCTCGGCAGGACACGCTGAACACTTGCCAGCGCCAACGAATTATCTTCCTTCCACTTTCACCTGCACAAACAATAAATGGGTGCAGAATCCCATGCTCACCCTTACGCCCTGCTTTAAAATAATGTGTGTTCAAAATGGCTGGAACACGAGTGTCTCCATGTCTCCAGACTTTTGTAAAATTCTGGGGGCACTACATATCCCTCCCCTTAGCTCGAACACTCGTTATTTTGCACACAACATGTATTTTAATAATTTTTTTTCTTAAGACTTATCTTGTTACTTTGTACTACATAAAAACATTAGGTACAAAAACTCTCTTCCATCTCCGGTATTTCATTAAGTTAGTTGTTGGTAATATCTTTCATGGGCATAGTAGTATGATAAACTAATAGTACAACAAGTATTAGCTATTGCCAATAGATTTATCTACTCTAGCTTCCAGGATTGAGCCAAAATAAATCCCTCCCCTTAGCCAGTTTCAAAGTTCAGGCGTTATTCTGAGTAGAGTCTTTTTAAAAAAAAGCAGCTGTTGCAATGATAACCACCGGTTTTCCGGGTCTGAAAGGTATTAGTTGTACTGGGGGTTTTCTCTTTTTTCTATCCCCTCTCACATGACTCGTCTTTTCTATTTAAAAAATTTTAGAATTCAAATTTACCTGGAGAAACTTTCCACTACAATCTCAGGTCACTATACCACCCTTTCCCTTTGGGTTCCAATCTACATAAGGGTTGATACTATGAAAACATCTTCCTCCTCATCCTTGGGTATGCATGCCCCTTCCATTTATACTAAACTATGGTACAGGTCAATCTCCATTTTGGTGGCCCTGCCCGCACAGTATAGGTCAGCCTCCGCTGGGTGTGCCTAAGTGCCTCTCTTTCTCTCATTTCATCTATATCGGATGTGCCCTCCCTATCTTCTCTAACAATGATTCATAGTCTTTCTTCTTTCGTACTCCTCTGCACACTATTTTATTTAAAATTTCCTGGTAAAATTTCTATCTACCTCTGCTTTCCTCCTCCTGAGTCCTTCAGCCTACCTGCTTAAATTCTTCGCTTGTTCATTGCTTACAGCTCACTTATATAGCCTTAATAACTAAATATGTTTCATCCATGGTTGTAACTTTATTTCTTTTCTTCGGGCTATTCGATCTGCACAATCCTATTATTCATCAGAAACTTATTTGACTCGATACCTCTGGCTTAATATCTATTTCTTTTTCTCTCCATTCATATTACTTTGTACTACTATAGCTATGAACACAGGTGGATGTACACTTCGTCCCCCCTTGTTCCTTTAGCTTAAGCTTACTATACCATTTCTCTTGAGATGTGCAACCGACATTACTTAGCACATGCGCTCGAGCCCAGTACACTTTTTTGAATTGAGATGGAACTGGATTTTCCAGTACCCAGCCATCAGATCAACAGTGCTAAAATACTGGGAATCCTTAAATTTAGTTAATAATTCATCTATATTAACCAGACGAGCTCTTTCGGTTTCAATATGACAGTTGAGAGTGCATGGTTTCAATATGACGGTTGAGAGTGCATGCATCTAGCACCAGTCTCACTCCACCTATAGCTTTTTTCACTACTACTGAGGGATTATTATAGACACTCATACTCCTTTCTATTATATCTTGATCAATCATTTTATTAATCTCCTCCATAATCGCTTCTTTAAGACTTATAGGTATAGGGTATGGTTTGCAAAAAAACGGAGTCTCGTCCTTAATCTTAAATTTGCAAACATAATCGCTAACGGTACCCAGATTCTCTGAAAATACTGAATGGTATTTAAACAAAATTCTCACTAAATCCGTTTGCTGTTCAATATTTAACACTTCAGATTCACTTACCTTTTTGTGAAAGTCATCTTGTGGATATGCAGTATTAGTTAACTCTATCTCTGGAGACAACTGAGCTGACGCGGTTAATTGTAATCTTTGGTGTTCAGATGTTTGTTTATACACATCGCTGTCCATCACAAACTTAATGCAATGTTTATTCTCGGGTCCCCCCACATAAATACAGTTCTTGTCGAAATTTAGTATAACATTAAAATCGGTTAACCAGTCTAAACCAAACAATATGTTTCTATTTATGTCTTCCACTACCAGCAAAGGTTGTCGAAACATTCCAGTTATACCAACTACGTATACCCCAGTTACTGGTAAAACAGGTAAATTACTTTTAGTTTTTAATGTATTAAAGTATTCCTTAGAAATAAGTGATACTTCACTACCAGAATCGATGAATATGTCTACTTTGTGGTTTTCTATCTCTCCTGTTATAATAGGTTGTGGTGGCGTAGTTATTTTGTTCGTTTTCTCCAGCAGTAGCCACTCCTTGGTAGGTACTTTATGCATAAAGAAAACCTGTACCCCATTATTTAGGCCTCTCAGTGTATTTCGATGACCTGGGCCCCGGCCCTGGATCCAGATCGCTCCACGTTTTCCTCATTGGTAGCAACCACGGGACGATTTCCAAACATTGGAACTGCGTTACCCCCTGTTCCACAGCTGTTATTGGGCACGAATTCCTGCATAGTTACCAGACTGAGGTTGGATGTTAATGGTCCTCGTGAGCAACCCCCTCTATTTGCATTCCTGCTAGGTCGGTGGACTCGGGCAAGATTGGATTCATAATGCTTTGACTGATTATTGTGATTCATATTATTCCTCCTAAAATTCGGATTTTCTTGCGCATGCTAGTTCTTGTTCCTGTCTTTATCGATTGCATTGAGTCCATCTACAAAGGATAACAGTTCCTCCACCGTTTTCCACCCACTGCATAGAATATCTTTTCTAGCATAAGGAGGTAGACATCTTATTAAAATTCTAACTAATCCCTCTTCTTCCATTGGTCGATCTAAATATTTTGCCCTTGTCAAATGCCAGTCAAAATACTTGCGCATTGTACCCTAGGCATTACTATAGTATTTAGGATCCCACAAATCTGAGATCAACTTCTCTTGTGCACTTGAAGACCAATATTTTTCCTTAAACTTTCTCTGAAAATCTTCCCAGGATGTGAAGTTTTCAATATTTACTGTGCCCCATTCTGAAGCTTCACCCTCCAAATAACATACCGCAAACTCTAATTTCTTAGCATCCTCCCAACTTTTAGGTATGGCTTGGTTAAACCGTTTTAAGAAATGGGTGGGGTGTACCTCCCTGTCTGGTTTGAATTTAGTAAACTGTCTTGACAAGCCTGAATTTGATCCCCATTGCAAATCAGTTATCATGTCCTTATTTAATATAATATTTTGGGAAACTGTGCCTTTCTCTAGTTTCTCCTGCATAAGCTTGAATTCTTTCCTCAAAGTTTCTAAGTCTTTCTTGGTGTTATCCAAATCAGAAATTACTATACGCGAAGAGATATCAACACTTAATTTCTCTTCAACCTTTCATCCTATTAATTCTTCTGCTTGTTCTTCTAAGCCATTCAAATTTATAACCTCTGCAGTCATTAACTTTTCTTTGAAGTTCTGTTCTACAGTTTCCACCCGTGATTTTACCCCTGAAATTTGCGCCTGTACTGGGGGGAGCAACTTATCTTGTTTCTGGACATTGGTTTTTAGCGTAGTTAATTCTCGTCTGACCACATCAAATGTAACATTACATACATTTTTCAAAGAGTCGGATTTTTCGTTAAATTGTGTTTCCAAATTACTACGTTTATAGTCTATGTCATATTCTAATTTTTGAACTAACCCTTTTAGGTAAGCTTCATTTCTTTGTTCTAAATCCTTAAATAAAATATTTGTCTGTTGACTCAGGGAATCGGACAATTCTTTTTTCAATTCTTTTTTTCAACTCTTGCATCAGATTACTTAGGATATTAACTTGAGCCTCTAGTTTTGTATTTTGCAAATCTTGAGTTTAATTCTGCCTTCAGTTCGTTCTGTTTTGTGTTCTGTGATTCAAACTGCACTTTGATAAACCTCATTAATTCGCCTAAATCTGGCCCCTGTTTTTCAATTCCCATAGTCCCCACAGACTCTACGGATTGATGTTCTTTTTCATTGTGTTTTGTTTTGCCTTTAATCTAGTTATCATTAAAAGTACACTCGCTTATTTCCACACCCCCCACACTTCACAAACAATCAAAGGTCAGTGGTAGCTCACCCTGCATCGATGGAAGGCAGCGTTGGCACCGGTGTATTGCGGCGTCAGTGTCGATGGACGGCGGCGTCAGTGTAGGTGGACGACGGCGTCGACTTTTGTGGATGGCTTCGTCGGCGTTGGTGTGATGCGGCGTCGGCGTTGGTGTGCACCGCGTCAGCGTTTGTAGACGGCGGCGTCGGCAATTTGAGACTAACTGCAGCGTAGTGCAATTTTCTTGATTCCCTTAATCATTTCACCATTTATCAACACGATATTTCTGGATAAGTATTGTGGAATCTCTCTTCAGCCTCGCTGTTATCGGTTGCTATGGTAACTCCCAACTGCTTTTTTTTTTTCTTTCTTTCTTGCTTTCAAAAAAAAAAAAAAAAAAAAAAAAAAAAAGTTTCTTCTTTAATGTTTCCCCTGTTTTCTCAGGTCCTTTCTTTACGGTTGCCACATTCTTGCAGTGGCCCGGTGTAATGTCAAGCTCTCTCTATACAACTTAAGCATTTTCATGGACTTACTTGTTGAAGAATGCTGGTTCTGCTATCTTGCAGCGCCGATGTCTTCTGCTAGCACCGGACGCTTCTCCGAAGGTTTCACTGCTAGGAAGGGGAAATTTTCACTCTCTTGCGCTCTCTTTTCTTATTTAAAAAATACACTGCTCTTGGAATATCATTCAGTGCACCAGAACATTTTTATTTCCACTTTGTACAAAAAAAACAACTAAACTTTAAGAAAGCCCCCACATTACCGGGCACCCAGAATCAGTTAATTACACATTTTTGAACACAGTTAATACATAAGCTTTTATCGTGGCTGACTATCCACGTCCAGTCCACGTACTCTCAACAGCAGTTCAATGTCTATTTCGAGTCTCTCCATTTGTTTTTTAACAATACAATGCTACATTACTCTTTGCAGCTGGCCACAGAGTTTCCAGGCCGTATTTGCTAGTTCTCGGCAGGTCGCGCTGAACACTTGCCAGTGCTGACGAATTATCTCCCTTCCAGTTTCGCCTGCACAAACAATATATGGGTGCAGTATCCCATGCTCATCCTTATTCCCTGCTTTAAAATAACATGTGTTCAAAACGGCTGGAACACAAGTGTCCCCAGACTTTCGTAAAATTCTGGGGGCACTACAAGTTTTCATATTTGCTTCTTGTCATTCAACTTTGCATAAAGCTGTATCACAGTTAATTCTAATGCATGTTATAGTGTATTCTTTCTTCCCATATACCTGTTTCCTCAGCTATTTCATATTATTTTAATTATTGATCACCCATTACCATACTGTACTCTGTTTCAGCTACAGAGCTGCAATTATGGAATGGTTTTCATGTAGATGCCCTTTGAGATGACCATATTGCAGATTTGTTTGTAGGTGCTTCAAAGGAGAATTATTTGCGGGTGAATATGTAGTTGGTCATGATTACCAGGTAGGGAGAAATAGGGAATCAGTACAGAATTTCATTAAAACATTTGGAGATGTGATGTTCAGTGGCAGCAAGTGCACTGGCATGTCGGATCTTACTTTGGAGCAGGGGTGCACACCATAGCTTGCCATTGATATTATGGTGGCCCACCCCACACTGTTCATTCATTTACTTATTTTTTTCTGTCTTTTATTCCCTACCAGAAGGTAGATAAAATTTCTATAAAAATACATTGTTATTTATGTAAAAATACATTGTTCTAATTATATTTGTTGAATAAAATGAATATTTGTATAACAAATATGAACTAATTATGTAAGTGTCCATGATCTCTCCCCCCTCCATGGCCCCTTTGTAGGCATAGTGAGTAGCTTGCAGCCCAAGGTACTAGCAAGTTTGCACACCTCTGCTGACATTAACAATGACAAGCAGGTCACCTGCTGGTAAAGTGACAAGAACTGTAGAGAGTCAGCATAGTTAGTGTCTTTTGTATAGGAGGATAGATTATGGGTAATAGGGTTAAGGTGTTGATCCACAAAGGCAGAGATTTTGTCTGTGGGGGTGCAGTATCAAGCCACAATGAGGCATCCTTGTTGGTTGTGTTAATGTATTTTAGGAAGCCTATAGCAGGTAGGAGTGCAGGTACATCTGTCTCGGTCTCCTCGCCAATTCATTCTAAATTTTCCAAGAATTAGTTACACTGGCAGTACAGGATAGCTATAAGCAAAGCAAGAATTTCAGTGCTTATTCTTCCCTGCTCAGTAACTGACAATTAACATGTGTTTTCCAGTGATTGGCTATAAGGAGGCAGATCCCACATCTATTCATTCAGCCTTACACCATCCTCTGATTCTATTTCTCCTCTGTTCTTGAATGTCTACATTGTTCCCAGTTTTAATTTCTGTAGTTCTCATCAAGTGAGGCAGCACAGTGTTAGCACACTGGACTCAAATCACACAATCCGGGCATGTGCTCGCCTCTGATGATCTCATTATTGACGAGATATTAAATCATAATCTTTCTTCCTTCCTTGTCTAGTTTCTCTCTCTCTCTCTCTCTCTCTCTCTCTCTCTCTCTCTGTGTGTGTGTGTGTGTGTGTGTGTGTGTGTGTGTGTGTGTTTGCCTGACTCTATATCTTTATGCACATGGGAACATAAGTGTTGATTGCACAGGAGTGGTTTGTTCAACTTGCTGTGCCATCTTTCCTTTCTTATCCCCTCCACCCTTTTTTTGGACTGACTCTGGTACTCAGCCACTTGGTTTGGACTGTGGTAATGACTAACACTTTTTTCATCTTTCCATTCATGGTGTAAGGGCTCATCATCAATCACTGTCCTGTACAATATTTAGGTATCTTAGCATTCTGTTGCCTCATTCACTCTTGTCATTCCAAATCCTTTGACTCCAAACCACCTGCAATGTTTTAATGAAATTCTGTACTGATTCCCTATTTCTCCCAACTCTGGGCTTCACTATTTCAGATTATGATGATGATGGCATCTTCTGTCCATACAGTGATAGACCTGTACTCTCATGAACCTTCAAAATGTTCAAATATGTGTGAATTCCTAAGGAACCTAACTGCTGAGGTCATCGGTCCCTAGACACTACGTAATCTAACTTAAACTAACTTATCCTAAGAGCAACACAAACACACCTATGCCCCTGGCAAGAGAGGCCATGCAATGTGTGACATGGCGCTTCAGACTGCGCATCCACTCCACATGGCCATGAACCTTCAAATTTTATGCTGCCACAACATAAGGTATCAGTGTGTCCTAATCATTAGGATGGCTGTTGACATAATGGGTCAACATCTTCCCTACTCTCTGGTGAACTCTTTCATTCTCCCATTTGCTTGCGAGTGTAATGTGCTTGTTCTTAATTTTTAAGTTCATAAAAACAACAAAATTACTGCGTGGATGTCAACATGAAGATGGTACCTTGGCCCGTAATCAGCATATGTGAAGCTCCAAACTTCAATAACCAATTGTCTCCTTGGATTAAGCCACTCACCGATTTGGAACAGCTATCACTTCTAGGTAACATCAAAAGTGATCTATTATCACTAGTGTAAATAGATTTCCTACTGGCATTTCAGCTAGGACATCCAACCATTTGAGCATCTCTGGCTTCGGGTAGTCTCTGCAGCAGAATTCACTGATGACTCAATTCAGCTTATTGAGCACATAGTACACAGGTCTTTACATACTGTTCTACATCCTGCTCACATGTTTGCCATCAATATTGTTTGGCTATGCACCATTCCATTGTTCTTCAACCCCAGTGGCCTCCTAACACATGATTGTGTGTTTCAAAACTCCATCCTGCAGTGTAGCTGGTCCCACAACATGAGGTTACATAAGACTTCATTGAGAACAATGAATTATGGTTGTGTTCCAAATGGCTTACAGTTCTTGTCAGCTGCTTGCACCTTCTGCCACCCTGCAGCGGTGGATCCTACTTGTTGTAATGGATTAACCTTCAGACTCAGGCCATCCATGTTCCTATGAGATTTGCCTGGTTAATAAGTTACCACAGAATAAAATTCACTCAGTTTTAGTGCCCATTGTGTTAACCCACATGATGGATCTTTTAAACTTATAGCCACTTCAAGGCTGCATGATCTGTTATCAATTTAAATTGCCTTCCATATAAATAACACTGAAAGTATGTTATGCCACACATAAGGATCATCATCTCCTCCATTGTAGAATTACCCCTTCCTGTGCTGATCAAGTGACATGTGATATAGGCTACTGAATGCTCTGTTCCATCTATTTCTTGACACAACACACAGCCAAGCACAACTGCTTGCATCACATGACAACACAAATTCCTGTTCAAAATTCAGGAAAACCAATACCTGTTCATTTTTAACAATTCTTTCAATCAATGGGACACATCTTCACACTCTGATGGCCAGTGAAACTTCTTCACTCCTTTCTTCAATAGGTGAATGAGTGACCGTGTTATCTTTGCAAATTTTCATACAAATTTTCGATGCTAATTTGCTAGACCTAAAAAAGATTGCAACTCTTCCTCTGTATATGATGTTGAAAAATGCTATGTGGCTTTTAGTAACCGGGGATCCATCGTGACTTCCTCTCAACTAATCACTATCATTAAATAATGTACAAAGTGACACTTATCTGTACTGAGTGTTAGGTGCATTGATTGCAACTGCTTAACACCTCACTTAGTCTTAACAAATGCTCTTTCATGTACTTTGCAAAGATAAATGTGTCATTTTAATACATCATACATTGCTTGATTTAAACCCTTTTAAAAAACTGTCTCAAATGTACTGAAATGTATCTAATGTATTTTTCAACACTAATGGCATATGCGAATACTGATAGTGTCCTGAAGTGATTGCAAATGCTGTATACAGCCAATCTTCTGGTGCTATTTCTAACTCATGACAGCCACTTGCACGATCTGTGTTAGAAAAATATCTGCATTACTGCAAATTATGCAACAGCTGCTCCTTTGAACAACACCTCAGTTCAGTGGCTGCAAATAAGTTATCTATTAATGTTAACACTTCCTCTTCTAGCATACAGTAAAAGGAGATTCTTGGGTAGTGATACTAACATGTAGAGTGGGTACTGACAGACTAGACAAGGACCTATCCTCTCTTAATGTATCGAACTCCTTGTGCAACTCCGTATCGTCTACCTGCATTTGTACCATCTGATATAACATGGTCTGATCTACCTCTACAATGGTAACTTTCTCTATCCTGGTTTGTCCATTGTAAAACCTGTGTTAGCAATAAAAGGAAAAGTAAAATAATAAAGAAACCAACACCAACATCTCAGCCACATTTCCTACCACAGACAGGACCTAATTATTATGCCTGAGTGCTAACCATGGGCATTCCTTGGTGTAAAGTCCAGGCCTTATACACTTGAAACCAATCACAGAGAATTACTGGTTGCACAGAGTATTGTGCCCCAACAGGTTTCACTGCACACGGCTGAGTGCATGCCAATCCTCTGTTTCCTTGTTAGCCATCTAAACTCATTTAATTCACTGACTGAGTCCCCTTTCAAAACTTCAGCTTTCCATCCAGCCCCTCCAGCCTGGGTGATTATACATTTCTTGTCCAACCCTACCACATGGAGAAAAAAAAATTCCATATCCATTGAAGTGCCGCTGCAGATTGTTGCTCTGCAATGTTGCTTGATGGTACCGTCTCTTCTGGCACCACAATGTAATCGTATCAGTCCAGCCAAGACACTTCCGGAATCAAAATGTAGTGACAACACACCAAAATGTAATACACGGCAGACCAGCAGTCAACACTGACACCAGTCATAGTCAAGAATGCCTCTTTTGCTTCAGAATGGTGCGCAGGACAACTGGGTTTTTTTTCTTTTTTTAGTCAGGAAAGCCCACTTGGTATAAATATTCTACCATTCAGCATGACTTCAATACAAGAGGTCTTCAATACAAGGTCTTTGTCCAGGCAGTGAGTGTAGTCATTGAGGTAGTGGCATGCTACCAAAGCCCAACACATTGGCAGCGTGCGTGTGCCTATGGCAACATTTGGTACACAGGGGCAGATGTATGCTGCCATAGAGAAACAGCAGTAGCCTTTGAAGTGGCCTTGCTGATGTAAGGATGGTATCAATCTGACAATGTACAAGCTTATGTTGGACTGCAGGCAGCACTGAAGAACTGACCAGTTGGAAGACACTTTGCACTTAGCCCAGAATCCTCTGAGTCACTTGGAGCATTAGAAAATCACATACTGGAAGTGGTCTCTACTTGGTAGCACCAGAACGAGATGAGGAACCATAAGGACTAACAGGCAGCTCATAGACTATTGGGTTTGAAACTGCTTGGTCCCACATTGGACTATTAGTTGGCATGGAGACAGTAATGGCATCAACAGGAGTTGGAAGTCCAGGAACAAGTCGTGTTGCTAATAGCTAAGTAGAGAGCATAGTAGATGTGCCCAGCTACATGTATGTTGTGACAGAAGCCTGCCCCCTGTCATCCTCTATTCTCATATCATATTATGTACTGCTTTTTCATATTTTTAACCATATTCTTCAGTGTGTTTGCATACTAATACATGAAGCACCAATTATCATGCAACAATAAGTGGTTAAACTGTATCCAGCAGTAAAAATGATCTTTGTCTGCTAATAATGCTTTATTAAATATTGTTCATGAATCGGCACAGGTGACCAGTAGCACTAACAAGGTGCAGACCTGATGAGATGTGCGTTTCAATTAACAGGGACGATACTGCACCTGCCAAGATTATGTCAGTTTATTCATTTTCCTCATTTTTACAGTACACCTCAACTTTCAGTGTGAATAAATCCGTCACTTATTGAGGCATATAGGCTTTTTTCTAAATGAATGGTGAAACCTAAATTTTTTGGAGAAAGAAGAATTGCAACAATGAATAATACTTTTGTGGTTCATAATTAATTGTTGTCAGTTAAAATCTTTGTTGTCCATATCTTAATCCACATCTTACAGAACACATAAATCATTATTTGACTTAATCAAAAAATTAAAGGAATCTAGTAATTATGGTTAGCTGTGGGGAATAATAATCAATAAAGAGATTTGGGAACAAAGAGTAACATAGCACTGCCACTAATATTGCAAAGTGATGTTACACACTTGTAGTTAAATTTTATTATTACTTTTTTCTAATTGATGACATTGTATGGAACACAGGGTTCCGAAAAATTGTCGACGTGTTTTCATAAAAACTGAGAAAAGACTTTACTAGCTGTGATTTAGTCAGGGAGAGGTGGATAGAGGAAAAGAACTAAGTAACTGAAACATCAGTATTCTCTGCCTTTTGAGTTATCTGTATGTGTCCAGTGAACATTCAGCTCCCACCTCCATACACCTTGATAACACTTTGCTGCCATATTAGCTTTACTGTAAGAAATAAAATATTTTAGAGGTAAATGAAATTAATGGCTGGATGTCTTTCCTACGCCTCCATTTTCAGATTAGTAAGTGTCAGTCCGATGAGTGACCCGGTAGTGTCACGTATTGCAGAGAAGTACAAGAAGACGGCTGCACAAGTATTGCTGCGGCACATCATGCAGCGAGGAATTGTGGTCATCCCAAAAAGTGTCAACCCTGACCGCATCAAACAGAACTTTGATGTAAGTTATACCATGTTTGTCAGCGGAAGCAGACAGGCTGTGTGTGTGTGTGTGTGTGTGTGTGTGTGTGTGTGTGTGTGTGTGAGAGAGAGAGAGAGAGAGAGAGAGAGAGAGAGAGAGAGAGAGAGAGAGGGGGGGGGGGGAGGGGGGGCTGTGTGTGTTTAGGTTGCCCAGACAAAAGTGCTCACATTAACTTCTTCAGCATCCTAAGGTTTCTATTTAATCTGTATATAATTTCGAACAGCTATAGTACAGTAGTACTGAGAGTACTGTTACCAGCTTTCAACTGGAAAGTGCTAGTGCCTGCAGGCAAAAACTATAATTGTCTATAGAGCTGTGACAACAGTGAGGCATTGGCATAGACACATACAGAACTGGCAGCAATAGACATGTGAAGCAGTCATGTCAAGCCCACTGCAACTGTCAGGGGTTTTCATTCACTGACTGTACTGTAAGCTGCACTAACTCTGTGTTGATGCAGAATTCTTTCAAATGGTGGTGGTGGTGGTGGTGGTGATTGTTGTTGTTGTTGATGATGATGATGATGATGATGATGATGATTTGATGGTGGTCTTTTGTCTGAAGATTAATGCAGCTCTTCATGCTAGTCTAACTATGCCTCTTCATCTCTGCATAACTACTGCAACCTATATTTATTTGAACCTGCTTATTGTATTCAAGCCTTTGTCTTCTATACTATTTTTACCCACCACACTTCCTTCCATTGACAATTTGATAATTCCTTGATACATCAGGATGTGTCCTATCAGCTGATCCCTTGTTTTAGTCAAGTTGTTCCATAATGTCTTTTTTCCCCTATTTGATTCTGTACTTATTTGTTATTTGAACAGCCCATCTAATCTTCAACATTCTTGTAGCAATATATTCGATACCTCATCCACAAACACACCCTCTCGAAACCTGGCGAGCAAGCTACACCGCGATGCAGAGCGCCTCTCTTGCAGAGTCTGCCACTTGAGTTTGCTAAACATCTCCGTAACGCTATCACGGTTACCAAATAACCCTGTGACGAAACGCACTGCTCTTCTTTGGGTCTTCTCTATCTCCTCTGTCAACCCGACCTGGACCCCACACTGATGAGCAATACTCAAGTAAAGGTCTAACGAGTGTTTTGTAAACCACCTCCCATCACCATCATCATCAGTTAGTGTGGTGGTGAGTTGGGTAGTGGTCCCATTCTTCCAATGTTATGGAGAGACACTGTTGATTTCTCCTGGTGTCATGGTATGGAGAGCCATCAGCTATTTAAAAATTACCATCCATCTTAAGATCAGTTTTATCACCATACAATGATCCTACTTGAGATCTTCCTCAATCATGAAAAATGGCTTACTCAGGTCATGCTAGTAGGGCTGCAGTTTGACATGGAATTAAAACCATAATACATCAAAATTTTTCTCTTGTAGAGTGTTGCCAAAGGAGAACGTCACTGTAACTACAAGGATAAATTTTCAATACTGAGAATAGAATGGTTCCAATGGCTCTAAGTACTATGGGACTTAACATCTGAGGTTGTCAGTCCCCTAGACTTAGAACTACTTAAACCTAACTAACCTAAGTACATCACACACATCCATGCCCGAGGCAGGATTCGAACCTGCGACCGTAGCAGCAGTGCGATTCTGGACTGAAGTGCCTAGAACCACTCAGCCACAGCGGCCAGTGAGAATAGAATCCCAGAGTTGTGAGCGAGGATAGGATCCTAGACCTCTGAGTTTGTAGTCTGTCACATAGGCATCAAGGTGCTGTAAATTTGTCATAATTTCATTTCAAAGATGTGAATACATCCGGTATCAAATGTCAATTTCTACTACATGACAGTATGTCTTATTGTAATACAATTGTGCTAAATCCAAAAAAGAGTTAGTTGTGTTACTATTATATGTAATATTTACTTTTTTTATTGAGTGATGTGGTGCAGTGGTTATCACACTGGACTCACATTTGGGAGGACAACAGTTCAAACCCATGTCCAGCTATCCTGATTTTTTCCATTACGTTCCTAAATCACTTTGAAAGGGCGTTTTAAACACTAGTCTCCTCCTCCTCATTTACTATGTAGGTAAGTGAGATGTCCAGATTCTGCAAAGGTTAACACAACTGCCTAGTAAGCAGGAGATCGTCCGTTTAAATCCCAGTCTGGTAAACATTTTCACTCATCACCACTGTTTCCATGTAAAGTCCCAATGCAGCTGACAACAGTATTTCCTTCCTTCCTTTTCCTTTCCTTTCCTCCCCTCACCTTCAGTTTACATAATATGTATGGCAGCTGTGAATTCCACATGGTGTCTGTTTTTATGGATGTGTCTGAGACAACAGACACCACACATTCATACAATTGATTCACCTCAATAGGAATGAAGCCACACATTCTCTGCTGATACACACTTATATTCTTGCAGGAAACTGAAAATTGTGAGCATGGCGGACATGGGCAGGGACTGTGGATAGGTGGCAGTAGTTGGGAATGTTGGTTGGCCGGATGCATGCCAAAATAGTTGTGCAGTTGTAATAAACACTTTGTCTGGGAGCTGCAGTGCTTAACACAACTGCCTAGTAAGCAAGAGATCCCAGATTCAAAGTGAGTCTGGCACTCATTTTCACTCGTCACTGCTGATTCCTCACAAAATTCTGATGCAGCTGACATCAATAGTTTCTTTCCTTTCCTTTCCTTTCCTTTCCTTTCCTTTCCTTTCCTTTCTCCCTCCTCCACCTTCAGTTTACATAATATGTATCACAGCTGTTTATTCTGTGTGGTGTCTGTTCTTTCACACATGTCCAAGGGAACAGATACTACCCATTCATATAAAGTGATATCTGTTTATCCTGTTTCAACAACAGTATGAAAATTGCAGTATTTAAAGTATATAGCTCATAAAGAGTAAAAATCTTTTGAAATTCCAACCACATATTCCTGTAAACAACTTAAAAAACTATGTACTTCACAGACATAACACTGTCATTATGCCCATCATCATCTTCTATTCTCACATTGGATTCTGCTAACTGAAGCATAATTTAATCTTTCCAAGCCTAACTACATTGTGCATGTTTGTGGTTCAACAGGGAGTTACTTCTACAAAGGGGGTAAATATTCTGTAGATGGGGGTAGGACTCAAATTGATGTTGAGATATGGCTAAAGAGAATTTCATTCATGTGAAGTGACATCAGAGCTCACAGCGAACAGCAAATGATACTATTCATTAGTGTAGCCAGCAGGTACCTGGCAGAGTCTGTCTGATTTGACACAGAGGTCCTGATGAGCTCTGTCACCGAACTCTTCACTGCGGGTAGGCCATTGAACCTGGCTGTTTGTAGCATCCCCACACTATGTTGTTTTGCTGTCTGCTGCTGGCAGTGGCACACATAGCTGATTGACAAAATGGTGCATCAGTGTCTCATTACAGGAGTCTTATCACACGTTTTCATAGTGCCAGGGCAGTTAGAAGGTCAGGTGTGTCATCAGCCATGTACCTTCAGAGAGAATGTGTATCACTGTGTCCCATAATTTCTCTGCTTCATGATGTTATGGCCATACCATGATATTATGTTGGTTGGTAACTGTTTTCAGTACCCGCCAAGCACAGAGTTTTCTATGTCTGTTCTTTTCCTGGTACTCACATAAATAATGGTGCACCATACACGAGAAAATTCATCAGCCAGATAACACATTAAATGACATTGTTTGTTTGTTAATGTATTTCATTTATATTAATTTTTAATGTAAATTTTTGTCCAGTGCCACAGTTTTCTTGAATGGGGTTGTATTTCATTGGTGTTCATGTAAATTTACTGCTTTGTTTATAATCACATGACACAACATAAACACCAGAGCATCTGCCCACGAAAGGCAAAGGTCCTGAGTTTGGGTCTCTGTCTGGCACACAGTTTTAACCTGCCAGAAAGTTTCATATCAGTGCACACTCAGGTGCAGAGTGAAAATTTCATTCTGAGAATCTTAATATGCCAATAGTTTTCATACTGTATCCAATAACAAGGACTAATACTTAAAAAATACTTTTGTATTAAAGAAAAATGTTGGGAACTAGAATTTCCTTAGATTTTGTGATGATGTGTGTGCTCTATAAAAGAATGCAAATTCCAGATCTGATCAGTAATGTGATATATCATTTCATAGTGCCTGTTTAATGCTGCACCACTTTTACACAATGAGTGGTTTTTTCACTCCATATGTGTAACATATGGACAGCATAAATAGGAAGAACATGTAAACTAATAAATAAATTTTTGGCTTTACTTTTTCCACATATCTTTCTCCTGTTGCAGGCACTCATTGCCTAATACTCCCTTTGAAATTCTTGACCACCTCTGGTTTTTGCAGCTTATCCAGATTCTATCTTAGTGATTTTCCATCCCTTTCCACATTATTGTGTAGCTCTAAACAAATGTCACATCCCCCATGTTTTGCAGTTGTGTCTTTACTGCAATTCTTACTAGTGTATCTGTATTTTGGCATAGCTTCCCCTTTTCCGCCTCCAAACTCCTGCACACATCTATATACAGTTTCCAAGATCTTTTTTTTTTAATTAAGAAATCATCTGAATGAAAACACGTCACTTAGTTATAACACAATAAAATTACCGCTCAGGAATTTTTCAGGTTTTTGATTTTGAACTGACAGAAGAAGATATGGATGAACTAGATGCACTTGACAAAGGACCAAAGTGCCGAATATTTAATGAAGTTATTGCACCAGAGTAAGTATTCTCCCCTCAGTCATTGCTTTATTGGTTACTTAGTATATTATTATGTATGAGTCTGTGATAGCCTGGTAAGTAGGTTTCCTATCTTTATATACTAGTATGTGGCTAATTCAAAACATGAGCAACATTCAGTCATAGAAATAAAATACATAAAATCTCCAATAGAAAAAAACTTTTATTGGTGGTTCTGACTTCTTACAAACCTATTTTACTGTTGTTACTGTTACTATTATAATTGCTGTTAAGCATTTTTTTGTACTGTAGCACTAAATTTTTGCAAGTAAAAATAATACTTGTGAAGTGAGAACAGTGAAGTGGATGGTTGAGAGGTTCCCAACCCAGAAATGATGGCCCTTTTCCATTGTTTGGGCGTCTGTGTGGATGAACTTTGTCATGGAGTACTACTATCCCAGACATCAGTTTCCACACCATTAATGTTGGATGACACATATCAGTTTGCTGTACATTTCTTGGTATGTGTTAGGTGTAATTGTTGACACAAATTCCATGAAATCAAGCAAATGAATGCCATTCTCATTCCAAAAAGTGGTAGCCATAATTTTTCAACTCAAATAAGTAGGATGCTCAATCACTTTTTCTTTCCAAAGTTAAATGTTACCATTTCATTGACTGTTCTTTCGATGCTTGTTGGTGTAGGATATCTCCAAATCTTATCGCCAGTGCAATGTGACAAAATGAATCTTGTCAGTAGTGGTCTAATAGTGATCATCCAATGGACATTCTTCAAATCAGACAATGGAAAATCCAGGATGAAATGTAGCAATATTATTAAAAGGAAAGTTCCTACTCACCATATAGCTGAGATGCTAAGTCGCAGATAGGCACAAAAAAAATGACTCTCACCGTTAACGCTTTCAGCCGTTGGCCTTTGTCAACAATAGACAACACACACACACACACACACACACACACACACACACACACACACACACACGCACACACGCGCACGCGCCCGCACGCATGCCCGTCTCAGGCAACTGAAACCACATTGCCACATTATTGCGCCTATCTGTGACTTAACATCTCCGCTATATGGTGAGTAGCAACTTTTCTTTCGTAATATTGGGACATTCTTCAAACTTTTTTTATAATGGACCAATTCCACAGCCTGTCATTTGGAGGAGAGAGAGAGAGAGAGAGAGAGAGAGAGAGAGAGAGAGAGAGAGAGAGAGAGAAAGAGAAAGAGAGAGTTTTGCTTCAGTTTGTCAGGATAGCGTAGTTGTTTCCACTCAGGCATTTCATGTTTACTCAGCAAGTGAGGGTCAGGATTCCATGTTACCTGAAGCAAGACTGACAGATTATAGTGAAAACTCTATATTATCACCAAGATGGAGCAAATAGAGGTGCGTGCCCTAGTCTGGTGGATGCAGCCTGGTGTTGATCCAATGTGTCTTTGTATTTTGTCACTCGAAGCAGTCACGCCAGAAAGCAACATACCCTGCCGTGGGGCTGCCCTCTGACACATACTGCAGTAGTGATAAGCTGGTGCTGTTGCTGCATCCTTGCAGGCTGGAACGACTGCTATTACTAAAGCTAGTGTTGACTATGTGAAGTCTTCACTAGCTTTGGTGGGCAGCCTGGCAGTGTTAACCTTGGACCCAGATGATCATGGCCAGCAGTTACCTGATGGAGGACTTGATATACAGCATTCGCTGCACTCTGTCACCAAACGTTTCACTGCTGGTAGACCATTGAGCCTACCTATTTGAAGTGTGTCCACACCAAGTTCATTTGCTATCCACTGACAGTGGTAGCAGTTAACAGGTTGGGTGTGTCATCAGCCATATGCCTTGAGGCATCACTGTCTCCTGTATTTCATCTGCATCACACTATTCCATCTGTACCATGACATTGCGTTGGTTGTTAATCATTTTCAGTACCCATCTTGCACACAGTTTGCTGCATTTGAGCTTTTCCTCATAATTGTGTAAATAATGGTGCATCCAACAAGGGAAAATTCATTGGTCAAATCATGAATCAGAACTTGTCAGTCAGAACACTGTTTTTTGTTTACTTCTCCACTTATTGCACTATTCCATCAGTCTAGATACTGGGCGTGTCACTCTGCTCTTCATCCTGCAGAGCTTCATGGGCACTTTTAAAGTCTTAACAACATTGTCTAACTCTTCTTTCACTCATTACTGTAAGCCCAAAAATTAGGCACAACTCAGGATTAATTTAAGCATCTGGAGATCCTTTTGCAACAGTAAGTTGAAATACAGCACAAACTTCACATCTGATGGGAACAACAATTGAAGCCATTCTTTCTTCCTTTCACCCACATCCAAATAACTGTTGCTGTGGTATTCAGTTCAAAGACTCGTTTGATGCAGTTCTTCATGCTGCTCTGCCCTTCACAAGCCTCTTCATCTCTGCTGCAGCCCACACACTCTTCCGTTCGTTACCAAACTGATTGTTCCATGGTGCTTCATGATGTTTCCTGCCAACCAACCCCCTTTTAGTCAAGTTACATCATAACCTTCTTTTTCCCCAATTCAGTTCCATACCTTCTCATTAGTTTTTCAGTCTACCCACCTAATTTTCAACATTCTTCTGTAGCACATTCAAAATTTTCTGTTCTCTTCTTGTTTCAGTTGTTTATTGTCCATGTTACATTTCTGTACAACACCACACTTTAGACAAATACCTACAAAGAAGATTTCCTTTCATCAAAATTTATTTTCGATGTTAACAAATTTCTCTTATTCATAAATTCTTTTCTTGCTACAGCCAGCCTGTTAGTGTCTCAATTTCTAATTTGATTCTCTTCAGCATCACCTGATTTATTTCAGCTTCATTCCATTAGCCTTGTTTTACTGTTACTGATGTTCAGCGTGTAATGTATTTTCCAGAAACTATCCATTCTTTTCAATTGTGTTTTCAGATCTTTTGGTGTCACTGACAGAATTATAATGCTGCCTGTAAATTTTGGAAGTTTTTATTTCTTCTCCTTGAAATAAAATGGTGGATCATGCCTGAAACTCAGTCATAGGTGCCTTAATCAAATGGAACCACATGGTTCAGAGACCTTTTCAAATCTCAAAGATCTATGTTGTATATGTGCAGACTGTAGTGACAAATTGGCCTCCTGTTCACCAGGCAGATGTGCTAACCACTATGCCACTCTGGCACAGTGGCTATGCACAGCTGTAGAGAGTACCTTTGCATGCCTCCTTCCTCGACCCAAATTCCCATTAATGCCTCAGCCCGCTTCGTATTGAGCCCGCTTGGTATGGAGACACTAAACTGTGCCTGATTTTTCAGGCAGCATCCCCCATTACGTTCAATGCTGAGGTGCTATTCCAGGCATCTGGCTAGCAAGCAGGAGGCTCAGATTCAAATCCTGGCCTCGGTATAAACTTTCAATAGTCACTTCAGTCTGCATATATACATCGTAGATGTTTGAGACTTGAAAAGGTCTCTATAGCCATGTGGTTTCATTTGCTTCCAAGATAAGCAAGACTCAGTATTGCCTCACATGTTCCTACATACACTGTTCAGTCTCATTAATGTGATCACCTGCCAGAAGCCTGGATAACCATCTTTTGCAGTGCAGACCACTGTGAGGTCTGTGTGAAGAGAGTCAATGAGGTTCTGGAAGGTACCAACAGGAACATGGAGCCACACTGAATCCAGTACCGTGGCCAGCTGCACTAAGTTTCTCAGTTGAGAATCCATGGCACGAACAGTCTGAGGTGGTCCCACAGATTATAAGTTGGGTTTAAATCCATGGAATCTGGTGGACAGAGGAGAATGGTAAACTCATCCTGGTGCGCTTCGAACGATGCAAAACACTGCAAGCTGATTGACATGTTGCATTGTCCTACTGGTAGATGCCATCATGCCGAGGAAAAACAAACTGCATGTAGATGTGAACATGGTCCCCAAGGATATAAGCATAGTTGTGTTGATCCATTGTACCTGCAACCTGGACCTTTCCAAAAACTATTGCAGGATGTTTGCTTGCAAATGTTTCATGCCATACATGCCAATGGCCATCTGTCCAGTGTAGCATAAAATATGATTCATCTGAAAAGGCCACTTGCCACCAATCAGTGGACATCCAGTTACAGTATTGGTGTGCGAATTCAGCCTTTGTCGCCGATGAACAGCAGTCAGCCTGGGTGCGTGAACCAGGCACCTGCTGCAGGGCAGCCATACATAGCAACATTCGCTGAACAGTTGTTGAGGATACATGGTTGGCAGCCCCTTGGTTCATCTGGGTGGTCAGTTACTAAACAGTTGCGCATCTATTTGCCTGTACACATCTATGTAGCCATCTTTCACCCCTGTCATCAGTGGCTCATGGTGTACCAAAATTGCTTCAGCGTGGGCTTTGGATAGTGCCATTTTGCCATGCCCAGTGTACTTTAACCAATGTGACATGCAGACAGTTTACAGACTTAGCCATCTTGGAAATGCTTCTAGCTTTGGCCCAAAAGTCAACGATCATGCTCTTTTGGACATCAGATAAATCACTCCGTTTCTGCATTGCACCAAAGACTGCACTGTTTTCTGCATCCCCTCCACTACTCAGAGCCATGTAAAACTTTATGTTGCAATGTGAGAGGAATGAATTCATACATAATTCAGTCTTATGTACCTCCACTGCTAGTGCTGCCATCTGTCGTGTGAGAATGGTTATTGTAGGTGGTGATACATTAATGTGACTGGACCATATATCTGTGGAACACAAACTGAAGTTTCTAAAGCTTAATTTCTACTAATTTTTCCATTATTCTACTTTAAATGCAACTGGGCTTAACAGTTGATAGTGGGTACTCGACTTCATTTCTAGGCAGTCTTCGATAGTGCAGTGGCTGTAAATGAATTTGTGTCTGTTCCACCAAAATTTGTTGCAACATACTGAGATCTTGACAGTATAGATAATGATTTGGTACAGCCAAGAGAAATTTCAAGAAATGCATATTGACGTCAGGTTTCTCTTTCGGAATTACACATGTATTGCATAATATGGTTACAAAACTGTATAAAAACTGGCTCACAAAAACTGTAGGAAAACTGAGCCCCTGATGGCTGATTCGCCACTGCTTATATATCGTTTTAAGAATCACTGATTACGTCATCCTCTACTACAAACAGAAAATTTATGGATTACAATCAAAAACTTGCTGGTGTATACAGACTGAATTATGTACGAATTCATTCCTCTCACATAGTAACATAAAGTTTTACATGGCCTTTAGCTTTTAGGATTGAAAGTCGTAAAATAAGTTTTTAGGCAATGCTTTATAATAACACTGCTTATATCATGAAGATTATTTGATGGAAAATGTTACTAACATGAACATGTGCTCATTACATAAATACTAACAAAAAGCTGGCTTCACTTCTTGTGAAAGGTATTCTTGAGTTACAGAATGAGAATTGTTTATGTTTTATGTTCAAGTATCGATTAGTAGCTGTCCAACCAGAGCAGAGATGTAATCAAATTAATGACAGTATATAAATTGAGCTTTAAAATGATCAGATTAATGAAATAATAATGTTACAAAATTTGCATCAGCCTGTAAATGTGGCATCCTGATACCTGAGGTCAACACTTGATGCCATTCTTATCCTAATGATCATATATTGGTATGTTTTATACTGATTCAAAATAATGACTTCTGTGGCTTCATAAATAATCAGTAAATGGTACTGCTGTGGTGTGATATTGTTCAGATTTCATACATTTAAATATTAGCAAATGGCCTTGAATTTTCTGGTATCCTCATAGTTTCATTTCATAGGTGTAAGTAATATTGTTTTTGTTTTCACCCTATTTTTTCCTATTCCAGACGAGCCAAACATCCAGAGTATCCATACCATCAGAGATACTGATATTTCAGTACTCACAGCACTAGGTAAAATGTCAGAAGCTCTCTCAGGGAAGTCTCGAGATATGCTGGACAGCGGTTTTGGGGCCCCACTTTTGTGATTGGTGTCTTTCCTGCAAAAATTTGTATAAATACTTATTTTAATAACACATTTTATATTCTTGTAGAAAAAATTACAAACATATATTCTTGGTATTTTTAATTTCTTTTTGATTTTGTGTGAGATAACCCAGTATTTCCTGCTGTATCCTTTCTTAATTCAAATACCTACATTATGTTTTCATGTTTGACAGTGTGACATAATTTGTTATTCAGATAACAATGTTTTAGATCTTTGAACAACAAACAATGGCTGTTTCTTGCTACTACAGTCAGCCAGGAGTGTATTCTCTCTTATTAAAATGTGTGTGTTTGCAGGGACGGGAGGGGGGGAGTTATGGTGTGCACACTTGCAAGTACTCACCCTTCGGGAGGCAATATGTTAATACTGCCAATAGATGCAAAGAAAAGTTAATGTTACAGCCCAAACCTAACTTTCAGAATAACAATTCCTTTTTCAGTGAGGAGAGAGAGTTGTATTGGAAAAGGTTAAAAAGGAATGGCTGGTCATTCACACCGCAGTATGAGAGAGTAGAAGTAGAAGTTTATTGTCTTGTAACATACCATTTCAAGCCATTGACTTAAAGTACAGGAGACTCGTCAAAACACAAAAACTGGTTTACAATTTTCCTTATAATACCAGTAATATAATATACAGTACTGAATAATTACTTAATTAAGGAATTAATAATTTTTATTCAAAAGGAACAGACTTTTAAGATTAACAGTCCTAAGTACTTGCTCTCTCCTGCTCGAATTTTCAGGTTGTCATTTATGAATTCTTCTACTGAATAGTAACATTTCTGCACTAGTTTCTCATATAAGGATCTTTTCAGTGTTTCTAAATTTATGCTGAGCAGTTCTCTTCCTTTCACTTTATTATAAATTTTCATACCCATATAATGTGGAATTTGAGCATAAAGTTTCAAATGGTGGGTGGGCATCATAAAATTATTTTGATTTTTGGTGTTGTAATCATGTTGAAAATGACTTGCTACAAATAAATCAGGGTTACTGTGTACAAAGATAATCAACTCATTTATGTATAGTGAGGGAACACTTAATATACTTAGATTTTGTTAGGAGTAGGCGACATGATTTTCTTCACCCTACACTGAACACATTTCTAATAATGGTTTTCTGAAGTTTTAGTATTCAACACATATGGTTTGAGTTACCCCAAAATATAATTCCATACCTTATTGCTGACTCAAAGTAGCTGTGATAGAATACTTTTCTTATGCCCATACTGATAGCATTGTACAGTATTCTCACTGCAAATGCTAGGCTATTTAATTTATTTGCAAGGTACTGTATATGTGATCCCCATGATAGATTTTTATCTAGTTGCATTCCTAGGAATTTCACACAGCTAGCTTCCTGCAAATCCTGGTTTCTGTGGTTGACCTGAATATCATTTAATTTTGCTTGTTTTGTTTTAAACTGTATTAACTGAGTCTTTTCGATATTTAATTTTAATCCGTTTAAATCAAACCACGTATCTAATTTTTCTTAAATATTTAATACAGTTTGTGGAATTTGATCAGTACTGTTGGTTTCAATGACTAAAGATGTGTCATCTGCAAATGAAACTGAGTGACACTCAATATTAAGTGGTAGATCATTTATGTAAAACAAAAACAGAATGGGACCTAAGACAGAACCTTGGGGTACACCATTTGAAATGGTTTTCCATTTTGAAGTATAAATTTCTCTCTCTGATGTTATAGCCACTCTTTGTCTTTGGTTGGTTGGATAGGACTTAAACCAGTGTAATACTGTGCCCCTAATTCCATACTTTTCCAGTTTACAGAGTAGCAAGGAGTGATTCACCCTATTAAAGGCCTTTGATAGGCCACAAAAAATTCCTGTGGCATGCAGTTAGTTGTCTAGAGATGAGCTAATTTTGTCAACAAAATTATTTATAGCAGATACTGTGGTTTTGCATTTTTGAAATCCATACTGATTTTTCGAGATTATTTTAATTTTTTGTATGAAATTTTGAATTTGTATGGTGGCTACCTTTTCAAAATTTTTTTTATAGTGATGGAAGAAGAGAGACTGGGTTTCCCATATGTTCTTTTGTGCCTTTATTTTTTATTTATTTATTTATTTATTTTTTTATATATAGTGGCTTCAGTGTTTGGAAAATAACCTTCTTCAAGGGACTGGTTAATTATTGTAATTAGTGGCTGTCCAATTATTTTAGAGACTGTTTTTAACACTTTTGTTGCTATAACATCCCATCCTAATTATGTTTTACTTTTTGTTATAGTACCACATTTTCTATATCTTTTACAGTAGTTTTGGGAAATGTACTGAAAAATTCACCGTCAAATTGCTCACTGTTGAAGAAACTTATCTTGTCTGGGTACGCTGCTACATTGACATTAGATTTGTTTAAATCTTTAAATAATTCAGAAATTTAAGCAGGATTTACAATAGTTTTGTCCTCTATCTTGATTTCACAAATATCATGGCCTCTACCTGTGGCACCTGTTTCAGCTTTGATCACTGGCCATAATGCTTTTGATTTGTTTTCACTCTCCAATATAAATCTATTATTTGCCAGTTCTTTGGCTGCCTTTACAACATTTTAAAAATGTTTATTACATAGGCAACAAAATCAGAACTTTTGTTACGTTTTAGTTCCCTATGTAGCTATCTTTTTCTTGCACTTGAGATTTTGATTCCTTCAGTAATACACTTTACTTTATTTCCTACATTTTTATGATGTACAGTGAGGGGAAAGTTTAATTAAAAACGTGTAGGAAGTTTTCCAAAAAAAGTAGCAAAATTTTCAGAGCTCGAAATACTATGATCTATAGCCCACTCCACCTTACTTAATCTGTGATAGAATAAGTTCATATTTTCTTTGCTGAACTGACGTTTTGTGTAGGTTTTTTTCAAGCAAGGTTCTATTGTTTTTGATAACTCCATAAACAGAGCACAATGATCAGAAAGTCCTACATCCAGTCACAAGTTTCTCGTGATACCCATGTGATCACACTTTTGACAATAAGTGTACGTATGGTACGGAGTCAAATGCTTTTTGGGAATCAAGAAATACTGCATCTACCTGACTGCCTTGATCCAAAACTTTCAGTATATCATGTGAGAAAAGTGCAAGTTGGGTTTCTTATGATCAATGTTTTTGGAATCGATGCTGTTGGCATTGAGGTGGTCATTCTGTTAAAGATACCTCATTATGTTTGAGCTCAGAGTATGCTCTAAGATTCTAAAACGCATCGATGTCAGGGATATTGGGAGGTAGTTTTGTGGAGCATTTCTGCAACCCTTCTTCTAGATGTGTGACCTGCGCTTTTTTACAAGAACTGGTCAGGGCTTGTTGTTCAAGGGATCTACAATAGATTATAGGTAGAAGAGGGGCAACTCAGCCATAAATTCAGTATAGAAACTGATAGGGATTCTATCATGCTCTGAAGCATTGTTCATTTTTAACTATTTCAGCTGTTTCTCAACACCATTGATGCTAATATTTATTTCAGTTACCTTTTCAGTGGTACAACAATTAAATTGGAGCAATACTCCTGGGTTTTCCTTTGTAAAGGAACATTCAAAAACAGTTAAGGGTTTCAGCTTTTGCGATGCTAGCCTCAACTTCAGTTCCTGTCTCCTTCGCAAGAGACTGGACACTAACTTTGGAGCCACTAACAGCCTTTACACATGACCAGAATTTCTTTGGGTTTTGTAAAAGATCATTTGACAGTATTCTACTGTGGTGGTTATTGAAGGCTTTACATGTAGCTCCCTTGATGGTCAAATGTGTTTCATTCAGCATCTTTCTATCTGCAGCCCCATGCTCTGTTGTACACCTATTATGCAGTAATCTCTGTATCTTTAGGAGCTTGTTTAGAGTGACTGTATACCAAGGAGGGTCCCTCCCATTATGAACAGTTCTATTGAGCACATATCTATCCAGTGCATGGTAAGCTATTATTTTAAACTTGAGGAATAGTTTCTCTACATGCTCCTGCCCTGTGCTGAAAATTTCAAGTCTCTCATTGAGACATGACACTGCTAACTTTTTATCTGGTTTACTGAACATATTTACATCTCTGCTTGTTTTAGTTGTCTTTTGTGCTTTGGTAATTATTGTTGCACCACAGTCACTCATACCAGTTTCAATGCGGACATCAGCATGTTTGACAACTGGATTCTGGGTGTCCCCAGGGCAAACAATTAATTAGTTTTGCCCA
This sequence comes from Schistocerca americana, assembly GCF_021461395.2. Classification (NCBI taxonomy): domain Eukaryota; kingdom Metazoa; phylum Arthropoda; class Insecta; order Orthoptera; family Acrididae; genus Schistocerca; species Schistocerca americana. The sequence goes on along the minus strand of NC_060124.1, from coordinate 435,267,088 downwards.
CCAGGAGACTGAATGCTGCCTAGTAATGTTGTGGACATGTGACATGGTAAGGAAAGTATACAGGGTGTCCCAGGAGAAATGGTCAATAACTAGGAATATAACAGAAGTGATCATTCATAGCAAAGAGTCTACTAAACAAGACTCTCAAATCCATGCCATAAGATCTATGAGTATTTCTTCATCTTTGATACTGTGAAGCAAATCTCTTCCACCGTAAACTCTATGCTTTCCATATTTTTGAACGAGGTAGTATGGACCAAAACAAGACAAAACTGTGTAGTAAACATGGGCTCTAAAATGCATGCCTTAAGAGCTATGAGCACTTGTTCATCTTTGCTAATGTAAGACACATCTCATCTACAAAACAAGTGCTCATAGCTCTTCAGGTATGCATTTTAGAGGTCATGTTTAGACTTTTTTGCTTTGAATGATCATTCCTGTCTGATCCCTGAATATATACCAACCTTCCTGGGACACCCTGTACAAGCAGAGCAATATGGATGGGAAATCATTCTAGTAACGATATGGGCCACAGACGGGGAAATTCACTGGCATAAGTGGCCTTCACAAAGGGCAGAGCACCTGAGAATGAGCAACTTAGAAACAATGAAGCTGGTCGGCTGTATGCTTGATACTGTAATTTGAGGGCTGTGCAGCATCATGAGAGGAGCCCTGGAGGCACAACAGTGTGTGGTGTGGACTGGGTGAGGTAACTCATTTAGTATTTCTTGAAATTTTGGTATCGTCGGAGACCAGGTAGTATGTCCTGTAGAACAGTAGGTATGACACAACCTCCCAGTCTAGCTTCATTATATGTTCAGATGGGTTCAATTTCAGATAGTCCTTAGAAACAGTAATATGCTTTATACCTTCCCATGCGAAATATTATTTCAAGGTATTAATTCGAACTATGAACCATTACCTTCACAACTTGAAAATATTCTTATAAACAATTGAGCACAGTGTTAATATTCACTAACCAAACAGGATATAGGAAAAGAGTGAACTAGGAATGTCAGAACCAAAGAAGAGAAGATGACACCCCAGAGACAAATTACCCATCCCACCCTCCACCCCAGCCCGACCATTCTTGCCTAGGAGATGCTTCACCAGGGGGCCAGAGAATGAAGATGTTCGCAGAGTCTAAAAATGGACAACCCTGGATTCACCTCCAGGGGGCCCAGAAATTAGTTCTGACACCCTATTATTTAATCGACTGACTGAATGCAGAGTTATTCAGAAGAGTGTTTGCTTCAGAAGAAGAACACCTCCATAAGGTTTTAATACAAGGAGATGCAAGGGACCTTAAATCATCACAGTAGTCAAGACACCTGCGAAGTAAGATCAATGCTGGTATGGCTCCAGGCAGCCTGCTACGGACGATTTGGAGTAGCCAATGCTGCCTACCATCAAGCCAATAATAGCACCCCGGTTGGATATGTCTTTGGATGTGGTGGTGGACCTGGCAGATAAAGTACAAGAAGCTATATCTCTGATGCTTATCAGTGCGGTAACCATGCAGTGTGCAAGCACCTATCACGTTGTTGTTGTAGTCTTCAGTCCTGAGACTGGTTTGATGCAGCTCTCCTTGCTACTCTATCCTGTGCAAGCTGCTTCATCTCCTAGTTCGTACCACTTGTCGATGACTAAAGTGGACCTGTTGACCCAGCAGATCAGTGGGGACACAGGGTCCGATCTGTGCATGTGCCCACACACCATTATTCACTGCTGTAGGCAGCCAGCGTCATCCTGCCTGACTGTTGTGGTCTGAATTGGATTTGGATTTAAGCCAAGCATATGTTTGGTATTTTATAATTATGGTCATCACAGAGCTGACTATAGAAGCAGACTTGCTCTTTGCTCTCATACTACAACCTACTGCTTTATACAACAATAAGCAACTGGTTGACAAGACCCCAACACTGACGACCTCAGGATTCCAACACAATACAGCCATTTACTCTGCCAAGCTCACTGAAGTTGCAGATGGCAAGTACGCTGTGTTACTCTGTGATTTTCCACCTCTGAGAAGGCCTTCCAGCATGTCCAAGGAAGTAAGACACAATGCCATACACTGCATCAAGACCACCGAAGACTACTAATATCTTGTGGCTATGGCTATGGACTGACTGGCAATAGCCAAGGCAGAATTTGACTGCATGATACATGAAAACATCAAGTGTGCACCTAACAGTGCCTGGTGTTTGGTTCTGCATTTGGTTCCAAAGAAGTGCAGTATGTGTATTGGATAAACAGTGCTCGTACAGTGCCCGTACAGTGCCAGACCAATACCCAGTATCATTACTCTGTGACCACAGCTATGCATTGAGTGGCACCTTCCTTTACAGTACACACTGTGCCAAGGCATACACTTTCCTCAAGAAAATATTCTGAAGATGGCCATAATAACCTTTTTTAGCATATTCAAGAACAAGTTCAATATTTGGCCTCCAGAGCAATGCGCAAATTTGACAAAAGTTCATCGATTTTGTGTTACAATACCTGCCCTTTCATTTTGCCTATTTACGTGACATACTGGTATTTTAAGATCCACCAGAGGAGCATCGCCAACACTCTTAGATGGCTAGATAAATAAGGCATAATATTGAACATGGCAGAACATATCTTCGGTCATCCCCAATTGGACTTCCTTGTCTACCACATTTCTCTGTCAGGCTCCTTACCACTACCTCACAAAGTGGAAGCCATCCTCCAGATCTCTCAGCCAACCACCGTCAAAGAATTACAGCGATTTCTCTGAATGCTCCATTTTTACTGCCAGCACCTGCCACGTCTGGCAGAAATACAAGAAACTTTAGCAGCTGTGCTCGTAGGTCCTAACTGCAAAGGTAACACAGCAATTTCATGGACAGACCACGTGACTGCTGTGTTCAAGAAGGCCAAGCAAGGAATGGCAGATGCTGCATTGGTAGTGGATGCAAGCCAGATTGTGGTGGGCACAGTGATGCAGTGTCGCAACAATAGCATGTGGCAACCTGTGGCCTCTTTCTCGCATATACTGTGGACATAAGAACAAAACAGGAGTGTGTATGACCCTGAGTTGCTGACAATGTATGAGGTGACTAAGTACTCCTGTCTCATGCTAGAAGCATGGAATTTTATTATCTTTATGGACCATGAGACCTACTTTGCAACTTCAGCCAGAACAACCTCAATTGTTCATCCAGACGACACAAACAGATGATGAACATTGTGCAATTCAGCACCAGTATTTACCATATACACACATAAAAAAAAGTTTTTCATCATCTCAGTTCCGAGAGTTCCAGAACCTGTACAGAAAACTGGAATAGAGATCAACATGAACATCATTTCTGCCCTTTTTATTGCTCATGAAAATCACACATTGCATGTTGTACCACCATACAGCGAGACCTTCAGAGGTGGTGGTCCAGACTGCTGTACACACCGGTACCTGTAATACCCAGTAGCACATCCTCTTGCATTGATGCATGCCTGTATTCATTGTGGCATACTATCCACAAGTTTATCAAGGCACTGTTGGTCCAGATTGTCCCACTCCTCAAAGGCCATTCGGCGTAGATCCCTCAGAGTGGTAGGTGGATCACGTCATCCATAAACAGCCATTTTCAATCTATCTCAGGCATGGTCGATAGGCTTCACGTCTGGAGAACATGCTGGCCACTCTAGTCGAGCGATGTCGTTATCCTGAAGGAAGTCATTCACAAGATGTGCATGATGGGGGCGCGAATTATTGTCCATGAAGATGAATGTCTCGCCAGTTGCACTATTGGTTGGAGAATGGCAGCCATTGCAGCATCTTCCATGACTACCAGCGGCCTATGTCGGCCCCACATAACGCCACCTCAAAACAGCAGGGAACCTCCACCTAGCTGTACTCACTGGACAATGTGTTTAAAGCATTCAGCCTGACCGGGTTGCCTCCAAACGTGTATCCAATTATTGTATGGTTGAAGGCATATGTGACACTCATCGGTGAAGAGAACATGATGCCAATCCTGAGTAGTTCATTTGGCATGTTACTGGGTCCAGCTGTACCACACTGCATGGTGTCATGATTGGAATGATGGACGTCACCACAAACGTCAGGAGTGAAGTTGCACATCAGGCAGCCTATTGCGCATAGTTTGAGTTGCAATATGACATCCTGTGGCTGCATGAAACGCATTGTTCAACATGGTGGCATTGCTCTCAGGGTTCCTCTGAGCCATAATCCATATGTAGCGGTCATCCACTGCAGTAGTAGTCCCTAGGCGGCCTCAGTGAGGCATGTCATCAACAGTTCCTATCTGTCTGTATCTCCTCCATGTCTTAACAACATCGCTTTGGTTCACTCAGAGACGCCTGGACACTTCCCTTGTTGAGAGCCCTTCCTGGCACAAAGTAACAATGTGGACATGATCAAATTGTGGTATTGACCATCTAGGTATGGCTCAACTACAGACAACATGAGCCATGTACCACCTTCCTGGTAGAATGACTGGAACTGATCGGTTGTTGGACACCCTCTGTCTAATAGGCGCTGCTTATGCATGGTTGTTTACATCTTTGGGCTGGTTTAGTTACATCTCTGAACAGTCAAAGGTAATGTGTCTGTGATACAGTCAATGTCTATCTTCAGGAGTTTTGGGAACCAGAGTGATGCAAAACTTTTTTTGATGTGTGTATCTGGGATCGAGAACATAGACGCCAACAGCCTCTCCCATGTTAGCAATGTTTCTGCCATCGATTGTGCTGAGCTTGCTGAAGCACAACTAATGGACTGAGAATTACAAGATCTGTTGCAATAAGCAATGTCTTCATTGGATCTATGATTGATTACTGTTCCAGGAACTGACTTGAAACTATTTTGTGACATTTTTAAACCTGTGTTATCCTGGCACATGACGAACAGTTGACCTAATCTCAGATAGCTTCATGTGGCTGTAAATGAAGAAAGTTTGCCACAAGTGGACAAAATGCAGCATCCGGTGCCAGCTCAACAAGGTTGGCTGTCATGTTCACACGCCAGTTGTTGACTTCGTAGACACTAATGTTTGTTTCACACATCTCCACATAGATGTTGTGGGACCTCTGCTTCCTTCTAAATGGACAATGTTACTTGCTAACCATGACTGACCATTTAACGCAATGGCCAGAAGCAACACCTGTGGAAAACATCTGGCGGAAACTTTGGCTTACTCCTTCATGCTTGACCAGGTGTAACGATTCAGTTGCTCACTCCATGTCGTGACAGATCGCAGAAAACAGTTCGAATCGGGTCTATTTGACAAGTTTACAATATACTGTGGCACCATCCACATAAAACAATGAGTTACCAACTGGTCAGCAATAGGATGATTGAGTGTTGGCACCTTCTTTCGATTGCGCGGCCCCTCCCGCCGAGGGTTCGAGTCCTCCCTCAAGCATGGGTGTGTGTGTTGTTCTTAGCATAAGATAGTTTAAGTAGTGTGTAAATCTAGGGACCAATGACTTCAGCAGTTTGGTCCCTTAGAAATTCACACACACATGATCATTTTGAACACCTTCTTCAAAAGTAGTGCTGATGTGCCCTGTAACCAGGTGTACAGATGCACTTTTGATGGTTTTAATTGGACTGCAAAATGCCTAAAAAACCAATCTGGATGCCACCTCTGTTTAATTGGTATACGACGAGACATTGCGACTAATCAGCGAATTTATAGACATGACTTTTCTGCTTGATCCAGCTACCTTAATTGGACATCTGAGAGATCACATGTCATGGATCTGATCTTCACAACGAACAGCTTCCATGTACATCCACAGCAAACTGGGTGCATGTTCACATGTCATGCTGCATACTGATGGTGTCAAACTAGCCCTTCAACTGCCATACGCTGGATGGCACTGAGCCCTTAAAAGCTAGACATTCCAGTGAGTGGGAGGCACACTACAGTCTCTATCACAGTCAAACAGGATTATGTTTTCTGTAGGCCACCACCTGCTGAGACTCCACAGGTGCAGCCTCAGCCAGCACCTGCTTCAGCAACAGCAGCAACTACAGCAGTACCACCCTCAATGTCATCAGCAGGGGCCATTGCACCATGGTGTCTGGTGACACATCTGTTTCCCACCATGTTACTTGGATGGTGCTCTGCTTCCACCAAGGGGCTATTGTAGTGACCACACTGTCAATACTGTTTGTCCAGAATGATGCGCATATGTTGTGCCATGTGTTTCTGTAAACTCTGCGCTTTCAAAAATTGTTTTCGCACCAGCTGCCAGTGGCACTTTTTTCTAGTGTATTTTCTATGTTCTGTTTATTCTTAGGGCTACAGAAGATTTATGTTTTGAGTGTGCTCTTTTTCTGCTAATAATTGTCGTTGTCTTGGGTCATTTGAGTTATGGTACACAGAACTGTTTTGTTCATTCGTGACTAGGACATACACTGAGGTGACAAAAGTAATGGGATAATTCCTAGTATTGTGCCAGATCTCCTCTCATGTGGAATATTGCAGCAACTCAACATGGCATGGACTCGACAAATTATTGGAAGTCCCCTGCAGAAATACTGAGCCATGCTGCTTCTATAGCCATTTGTAATTGCGAAATTGTTGCCAGTGCAGGATTTTGTTCACAAACTCACATTTTGATTATGTCCCGTAAGTGTTCAATGGGATTCATGTTGTCAGTCTGGGTGGACTAATCATTTGCTCGAACTATCAGAATGTTCTTCAAACCAGTTGCAAACAGTTGTGGCCTGATGACATGAGTCATCATTGTTTGGGAACATGAAATCTATTAGTGGCTGTGAATGGTCTCCATGTAGTCGAACATAACCATTTCCAGTCAATAATTGGTTCAGGTGGACCAGAGGACTCAGTCCATTTGATATTAACATAGCCCACACCATTATGGAGTCACCACTAGCTTACACATTGCCTTGCTGTCAACTTGGGTCCATGGCTTCATGGGGTCTGTGCCACACTCAAACTTTACCACCAGCTCTTATCAACTGAAATAAAGACTCATCTGAACAGGCCATGGTTTTCCAGTCATCTATGGTAATGAGCTCAGGAGAGGTGCTGTAGGTGATGTCGTGTTGTTAGCAAAGGCACTTTGCATTGGTTGTCTGCTGCCGTAGTCCATTAACGCCAAATTTTGCAGCACTGTCCTAATAGATATGTTCGTTGTACGTCCCACATTGATTTCTTTGACTATTTAATGCAGTGTTGCTTGTCTGTTAGTACTGCCAACTCTATGCAAACGCCACTGTTCTCAGTCGTTAAGTGAAAGCCATTGGCCATTGCTTTGTGTGATGAGAGGTAACACCCGAAATTTGGTGTTCGTGGCATTCTCTTGAAATTATGGATCACAGAATATTGGATTCCCCGATGATTTCAAAAATGAAATGTCCCATGCATCTAGCTCCAACTACCATTCTGCATTCAAAGTCTGTTAATTCCTGTCGTGCAGCCATAATCACATTGGATACCTTTTCACATGAATTACTTGAGTACAAATGAGAGTTCCGCCAATGCACTGTCCTTTTATACCTTGTGTACGCAATATTACTGCTACCTTTAAATACGCATATTGCTACACAGAGGGATCCAGAAAAATGTGGACACTCTTTGACAGTTAATATCCTTGGAACAAATTCGACATATTGTTGCAATTTTACATGGTAGCTTAGTCCATTGTTTTCTCAACAGATCTTGGCATGTGCTTTCCAGCAGATGACAGTACAGCAATGAATGAAGTGAGATTGTCATTTGAGCAGTGCAAGGCTGTATTGAAATAGTGCTGGAAGTACAAAAACATGATGGAGGTACAACAGCAGTGGCATAATATGTATGGAACTCAACCAGCAACACGTACAACAACTTATCATATTGAGGATAAATTTGAAGATGATGGTACTGTTCAGGATGTGCCTAAGTAAAGGTCTGGCTGACCAAAAACACCATCAATTCCAGCTGCCAGTGCTGCTGTGTTGCAACATTTTACTAGGTCACCTCAAAAATCTGTGAAGCAGGGTGCACATGAAAGCAGGATAAGCTAATCAAGCATACAAAGAATTTTGAAGACCACTAAGTGGAATGTGTACATTCCAAGATCACTGCACGCTATGAATGATGATGATCTGGATTGATAGATGGAGTACTGCGAGTGGCTTTAAGACGTGTTTTGCATGGATGAACAGTTTGCAGGATGGTTATCTGGTCTGATGTGGTGCAATTCAAACTAAATGGTACTGTAAACTGGCACAGCTGTGTGTACTGGGCTCCTGAAGATCATGTTCATGTAGACAAACATGTTAATCCCCTGGGAGTTAATGTGTGGTGTGGTTTGTCATCGCACAGTTTGATTGGCCCATTCCTCTTTGAAGGTACCATAACTGGTGAGGCGTATCTTCATATGCTGCAAAGATTGATTTTATCTGCTATCCAAGAAGTGTTTGGAAATTACAGATTTTACTTACAACAAGGAGGCATCCTGCCTCACTACCACAGGGATGTCAGAGCCTACTTGGATGAAAATCTACCTGGATGATGGATGGGTCAAAGAGGAGTACCCACCACTGTCTCCAGATCTTACACCTTTTGACTACTACCTGTGGGCAGCAGCAGCTGTTGTGTAAGAGTACAAGAGCATGTGAACACCCTAGTTTTTGACACTCTTGGAGTAATTGATCATTTTTCTTTGCATGCTGTTTCTAGACTCCGTGAAACTTGGTATCAGGGTCGCGAGCCACACCTTCAGCTGTGCATGTTTTAAGGAAATTTTGCACATGTGCAACTGGCATGACGTAATTGCCTTACAGGCCAAATACATACAGATTTGATGAACAATGTGTGTGATTCACGGTGTGCACCACTCAACTACAAGCTTACATCAATGCCACGAAGTGGTACCTCAATGCAGCAGACATCTTTCCCCGTTCACTTTGCATAAATCCTGCAAGACAGTAGCACACTCCTCAGATGTGCCAGTTCACTATATAGTTAAATTAGATCACACATCAATAGATGTTATAGTTATATTAACAGAAAAACCTATTTTGTGGGGTTATGAATGAGATATAATATATTAAGTTTTGGATTTTATCATTCAGTAATCCATTTGAGGCAGTGAGAACTATAAAGTACATCATCATCAATTGTGAGACTGTAGCATTTATTCATGCTTCTGATATCTGTTGATCTTAAGCTGGATCAGATTTATCTGTGCTGTAGGCCCACAGTGTATATACGAACATTCACGAAAAGCTGTCTCGCTGGTTTCTTTGATATTCAGTTAAATGTGGGATCGATGATGATGGCCTGTATGGTTCTCAGTGCTTCATTTCTATTCTAGTCAAGTGATCATGTTGGTAGAAGGTACTAAATGAATTTAATCATTTCCATAAATGACATTTTTGTTTGGAGTTGGTTGTTCGCTGTGCTGGAATCTGCTTATATGTGTAGTGCAGCGATTGAGATAAGAATGCAGCTGCTTATAATCTATAAAACTATTCAGGGTGTAACTAAATCCACTTCAAAGGCTTAGAGGACTCAAAGTCAGTTAAGTTTAACATTGGAACACACGTCTGGAAAAACACCGTTTTTCCACTACACACCGAATACCACAACACACATTGCTCTCTGAATCCTGCTGCTTGTTGTCTGCTTCCTCTTACAATTAGGGCTCATTGTGATGACTGCAGCCTTGACACATACCAATAGATCTTTCTGGGATGCCACAGGGGACTTGTAATTCGTGGATTTCATGTGACACACACAAACTCAACTGAATCGCATGTGAACAAACCTGTAATGGGCAAGGAAAATTAGGTGAATGATGTACATAATACCTTAGTCAATTGCATCAAGAATGCAGGAGATTTGAACATGTGTTGTGGTATTTTGCATGTAGCAGGAAAACCGTAAGTTTCTAGGCATGAGTCCCTGTGCTAAATTTAACCGTCATAGTCCCTACTGCAAGATGTTGTTCATTGTTACCAAAAATCTTGAAAAGTTATTTACCAGTTTACTTCAAATTTTACACAATACTCTAAAAAACATTCAGACAAACATAGGCTAACATTTTTAATATATATTTAAAAATATACAAGGGTTGGAACTTTAATATTGGTAACTATTTTTTTACAGCTCATACAAAATAGATACTTGTTTCAAAGTTTTACTGACTTTCAAAGCAGTCACCAGCACTGTGTATAACCCGTTGCCAGCGATGTGGAAACGATAGGATATTCTTAGCGGTGCCAGTTGTGTTGACAGTTCGAGCAGTGCGGTCTATTGCCCAATGAATCTGTAGCAGTTCTGAAGTGAACGCCATGAAGTGTTCCCTTCAGTTTAGAAGTCGAGTTGAACTCATGAGGGCTTATGTCAGGGGAATGCAGTAGGTGGTATAGCACTTAGCAACCCCATCAGTCAAACAAATCAGTAACAGCTTGCACTGTACATGCTTGAGCATTGTCCTGAAAAATGATGGTCAGGTCCTGCAGAAAATGTCATCACTTCTGTCTCTATGCTGTTCATCTTTGGAACACAACTTACAACCTATTTGTGTATGTCTCTCTCCCACTGTCTCCTCTTTCTCCCATTTGTACTTTCTCCTGTCTGTCTCTCCGAACATCACTGTCGCCATACCTTTCTCTTGCTCGTCTTTAGCACTGTCTCCTCCTCTGCCACTTTCCCTCTCTCTTGTCCCAATGCCATTGTCTTTGTCCCAGCTGTTTTCTTTCCCATCACTTCTGTCTCTTTCTCACTTAGTTTGCTGTCTTTCTCTTCAACCACCATTGTCTTCTCTGCACCTCCGTCCTTGGGGATGGGATGCTTGGAGATTTGACACATAGATTTGCTCATTCACTCGCTACATACTGTAGTAAAATTGGATCGGACATCAGTATACGTTAAAGTTGTACTGACAGTAAACCTATTTTGTGTGTTTATGCGTGAGTTATAGTATATTAAGTTATGATTTTTATCATACAGTAATCCATTTGAGGCGCTGACAAGGGAAACTCTCCATCACACCCCACCCTCTGATTTATGGTAAGAGGGTCCAGTGGACAGTCCATCAAAACCTGAACACAGATCAAGCATGAAAACAGGAAGAAGGTGTACTGAGCTGTGAAAAAAAAGCAAAATATAAACAGTGAATGTTCCAAGTAAAAGAAGTGCAATATAGAGCAAGTTAAATGAGTGATGGCACCATGATTAACAGCTGGCTGTCAGCGCAAGGATGTGTGCTTGCCACCCCGCTGGTCTAGTGGCATACGTGAGCTGACTGCAGTAACATGGCAAACTCATTTAGGAAGTACACTATCAAGAATATGTTCCAAGCCGAATATCCAAGACCACGAGCATGTGAAATAGAAAACTTCTGGTATGATGAACTACATCTAGACCCACAGGACATAACTGGTATCAGTTTTTGATCACGACCAATGTAGCCAATGTTAAGATGATTAATGTAAAAGCGTGCATGAAGGTGGTCACCAGTGCTGCCAGCAAATCACAGTTTAGGCACTCAGATGGACATATTGGCGCTGTTACCATTGAACATGTAGGTCTAGGCATGAGAACCCTTCATATATTCGAGCTACCTATTGAGATACCTGCTGAGTCCGTTATCTCCACTGTTAAGCCACACAGGACTGTCATCAGCCACGTGGCTGAGAAGTGGCAGACTTTTAAAACATAACCCAAACTCAACGGAGTAATACAGGTCAAACTCTAACTGACAAAGCATGTTCCTTCATACTTAAACATTGCCGGTTGTTGTGCAGTTATCATGAGCGATGGACAACTGCGCATATACTCAGGATGTGGACAGAGGGCCATGTTCGCTCTGATTGTTTGCAGCGGTGGATCACCTAGATTCCATCAGGAGAAGTGGGACAACATGTTCCTCCATCGATTCTACCAATTACTTACGCACAAGTGACAGCACCTATGATGTCTGGCACACAAGTGGCGGCATCTGCAATGTTGGGCACTGGGGATCAGAATAGGTTACTACTGCAGACAAACAGACACATTATTGATGAGGCACATACCGTCCGCTCTATGCAGACGGAGTCACCAGATAAGCCCGAACAGCAGCTGCCACTGCACAACGAGTGAATGGATGTTGACACACGAGTCATTCCGACCCAAGCTTTCCTCTCTGAAAGTGCAGAGGAGTCAGATCTACATTCACATTCTGACATGGAGATGCATTTTCCCCCAAGCACAAGAAACACCGATGGACGCCATCTGGCAACTGTCTCTTACAGACAGATACAAATGATCGTACAGATTTTGACACTGTTGTGGATGCCTGTGCTCCGAAGGTGTCGACCAACACTGCTCACTCTTTGGGAAAACTGAGATGATGGACTTTTCTTCACCTGGACACCCGTGCAGATATGGAGAGAGTGATGGAACACCATCACAACTGCGAGGAATCACAACAAGGCCCTCTTTGGCAACCAATGAACCACACTGACAGCCTCTTTCCTGCAACTTGTGGGCAGACAATGTGGAAGATGACACGTTGGTGGGCAAATCACATACAGAATGCTACACAATCCACCCCATCTCCTGCGGACAGCATAATAATAGAGATGACAGGGCGAAGTGGGAGTGACCAAACCCATCGCCACTGCATACACTTTTGACTGCCACCGTCTTTGAGGGTGAATGACGGTCATATTGATTCGCAATGACTAACGTCAACACCATCCAGTCACGAGATAAGCTGTCATTGCTACGCAACACACTTTATGTGGCCGATATTGAAGTGATCTTATTGCAGGAGGTATATGTTCTTGGTTTCCACATCATCACCGGATACACAACATGCATATCACATGCATCGGATATGGGCAGCAGCAGTGAATACTTCTCAAAGCAGGGTTAATAGCCACCAATATACATCACCTACCAAATGCCAGGGGCATTGCGCTCATGATCCAAGGGATATGCCTCTCCAATGTTTACACACCGTCCAGTACCAGCAAGAGGCGTGAACGTTTGCTGTTCTTTACTGAGGAATTAACACAATTATGCCAAGGTAGGCTAGATGATATGGTAATTGGGGCGATTGTAATTGTACACAATCTCCCAAGGACCAAATTCCTCTGCATTCACCATGCCCAGCACTCGGCACTGTCATTCTCGCTCGGTTTGGTAGACACTTGGAACATCATTTATGCTGATAGGGCTTCACGCACTTTACGGAACATTCATCTAGCAGAATTGATGGGATATATACCTCTCGCTCTCTCAGGGATGTGGTCACGGCAGCTGAGCTGTGGCCAGCAGCATTTACAGACCACACTGCTTACATCTGTACCATCATGCTTTGAGTCCAACAAGTGTGGTTCAGTCGCAGCCCTTGGAAATTTAACGCTGCTCACCTGGCTTCACCAGAATGTCAAGTGGCAGTGAGAGACACATGGAGACTGTGGATACGATGAAGAGGAGCGTATACATCTGCTTTACAGTGGTAGCTGGACTGTGCAAGCCGAGCCTTCGATTTACCTTGAAGACATATAGTAGGGAAGCTGCGGCATGGAGGCACAGCACAACAGAGTTCTACTACGTCATCCTCATGGAGTGTTCCATTATGCCCACATCACTGGACTGCCAGATGACTGTCAATAAAAAAAAAAACAAAAAAAATGAAGATTTTGAATTTGATGCATCAACACCTGGAAGGGACCACATTCGTATGCAACAAATGGTTGGAATCACCAACACACGACCCTCCATGTACCATATAGCCACAAAAAGAAAGCCCAGACACAGGACATTGATCCATGAGGTGACTACAGAGGATGGCGTCTGTCACGTCACACAAAGAGACATAAGCAATGCATAATATACCTATTATTCTCACCTGTACATGGAGAAGAGATCTGACCAAGAAATCATTACTGCTGCCACTGGTTTGACGCGTGCAACGGTTACTCTGGAGCTCCAACAGGAACTGCTAGAACCGGTGACTGAAGAAGAAGTGTTGGATGCCATAGGAAAATGGGCATCCAACAAGTACCACGACTGGATAGGTTACCCCTGGAGTTTTATAGGAAGTTACTACCAACCATTAACTTTGTTGAATTGTGATATGAAAATCTTCACAAGTCTGAAGGCAGCTCGAATTCGGTGTATGACATCTTGTACCCTATGAGTGGATCAGGGATTGATGGGTGAGACAAATAATATCCGCTCTGCCCTATGCCGCTACAGGGACCTGACTGCTCTTGGTTAGGCGTTTCGTGTACCAGGAGCTCTGGCTGTGATAGACTTTAGTGAAGCATTTGATCATATCAGTCATATGTACTTAATTGTAGTTCTTCAGAATATGCATTACCCAGGCACTTTCGTTGAGGTGGTACTCCATCTCCTACCTGGTGCACCATCGAAAGTGCTTCTCAGTGGTAGATCGCCGAATACCTTGAAAATTCGCTGCTCTGTTAGACAGGGATGCCCATTATCGACAATACTGTACACTTTAGCATTAGAACCTCTGCTGTGCAGGCTGCAACACTGCCTCATGGGTTTTTCTCTTGGTGACTTCGTTTTTAGGTACACTGCATATGCAGATTATCTGATTTTAGCTCTTTGTGATGAACATGATGTGCACAGCACAGAGCATTGGACCGGTTAGCCGCTTATGGCGAAGCTTCAGGGAGCCGTATAAATGTACATAAATCGATGGCTTTGAATATTGGCACTGGGATGACACCTGCATGTGTTGCACCATTCAGACGGTGTGATAAAATCCGCTGTCTCGGTCACGACTTCACAGACGACATCTCACGCATGATGACCATTCATTATCGGAGCTTCTTGTAACACATCCGTGGTGGACTTGTGGATCATCGTCTTCATGCATTGGACCTTCAATACTGGACCGAATTTTATAAGTCTATCAGGCATCACGAATTCTGCGTGAAGTGCAAACACTACCAATGCCTAAACATATAGCTCAGAGCGACATGGTGGCATTCTATTACTTTGTCAGCGCTGGAATGATATTTAAGGTTCGATACGACTCCCGCAGTCTTCCTAAAGAATGGGGCGGACTTGGTCTTGTCTTTGTTTATGATCGAGCAGTATCTCTATATGTTAGTATGCAACTCAAGCTTTGGCGACGATGCCCGGCCAGCCTCACGGGCCTACTGATGGAGGCTCTCTATACCATATTCCTTTGACCCTCCGGTGGTGCTTACTACGATACCGGTGCCCCTTTCCTACTTTGGAAAGTTTTATCTGGAGTATAGCTACCTGCAGGACGTTCTCCCCGTCTCTCGCTTACCAACTGCCAGTGACATCTACCGCAGACTATTTCGCCGCTGGTTGCCTAATGTCGTCGAACTGAGAAGTTCTACCATGCATTGGAATGTAGTATGGCTCACTGTCAACGCGATAACGCTCGATTCAGCTGTATTATCGACCTGGTACTTGACGGTGAACAGAAAGCAAATTACTCGAGAGAGACTCCATAGGATGCATCTTGCAGATTCACCTTTATGTGTGAACTGCAACGTCCAGAATACAGACGAACACTGGCTCTATTGTGGGCCGGCGGAAGAGATCTGGTATTCTGTGGGTCAAATTTTGGCTCTCTTTTTACAAATGTCATCCTCTTACGTCGATTCCCTCACTCTCCTGTACCCGGACACTGTTTATTACCTGAGGACGAAACAGAACGCTGTCACGAGGATCAGAGGTCACGCGATTCGTTATGTATTTGGAGGTGTCATAGAACTCATCAGTTTTTGGAACTATTTAAACGAACGTCATTGTGCTATTGTGAAGAACTCTAAGTACAGCCAGTACTTTTCGAGCTTATTGCAAAGCATCTTCCATGATCCGCCCAGTAGCAGGAGATAAATTTGATACATTCACTCAAGGAGATGAACATCTCGCCTACACGACATCACAAGAAGACATGGCATGATACCGGGGCGGCGGCGTCCGTTGAGTATCGACGCCGCGTGTGCCTGTTGCGGAAGTGTAGCTGTTTGTTTATTTTTCTTTCTTTCAGAGACAAGTTATGGAAAGGCGATTTTTTTTTTTTTAAGTGGTCACGTTGCTGGACTACCACGTTGGCGAACCGTGTTTGTTCAAGCCTCCCGTGTGCCAAATTTTTTTCCACTGCATTCAAATTTGTGCCTGTGTCGTGGTGTAACGTCCGTTTCCAAAGCGAGGTGTAAGAAAGGGCCCTGTAATGGTAGTTCATTCTGCACAACTACTCTCTTAGCAACCGAAAGGAAGTGGCCTTTGAATGGGAAAGGCAAACATTTGATGACAAGGCGACAAATCAACCGACCGGTAGATACATCTGGTGTGTCGTACACGGGATTAGTGACAGTACGTGTGTCATATGACAGGAAACTCTTATCGATGCACCTAATTTCTACCACTGGTAAGTGAGTGAGAGATGCTTCCTTGCCCGATATTAGTGTTCGTATGAACGCACTCCCAAGGAAATGATGAAAACATAATAGTTTGTCAGATAAGCTGCAAAAAGTGAACACAACAGTTCCAGAATCACACAATATCACTGTGGTTTCTCAAAACACGTTTTTAACGCTTTTGAAATTGCGATCTGTTTTGAAAGTTTTGACTCTTGAATTCCTTTGTTGTAACATAGTTCGCGGGCCTGTGCGACCGAGAGGTTCTAGGCGCTAGTCTGGAACCGCCCGACCGCTACGGTCGCAGGTTCGAATCCTGCCTCGGGCATGGGTGTATGTGATGTCCTTCAGTTAGTTAAGTTTAAGTAGTTCTAGGCTCTAGGGGACTGATGACCTCAGAAGTTAAGTCCCATAGTGCTCAGAGCCATTTGAACCATTTTTTTGTAACATAGTTCACACCCGCTATTTGTCGTTTTCATTTCTGTGAGACGTCAATTTGGTATCTCGCCTGCTCTCACGATTTGGTATCTCGCCTGCTCTCACGATGTATCACGTTCACTTGTGACAGTAATGCATTCTTACCACATAACTCATATTAACCAATGTATAATATGACAGCTGCCAAAACTACAAAAAGAGAACAAACATTTCAATGAGTGGATGGACAGTTTATAATGTTGTGAAAAAAAATCAAATGGCCTGAGATAGTTTTCAACACCGTTCGTCCGCTTCACGCTACAACTCTGTGACAATGATGCCACGCCTCTTGATGTGTGCTTAATATTGCACTTGTTAAGCTTGGACTGTTCCTGTTTTTCTTTTTTTTTCTTTTTTACGGTCCAGTACACCTGCTTCCTGTTTTCATGCTTTAACTGTGTTTGGTTTTTGACGGGCTATCCACGGGCTTACCACTAAATCTGAGGTTGGAGGGGGGGGGGGGGGGGCGATGGTGAGTTTCCCTTGTGAGAATCATAAGAGATCACAAGAGCCTAAGTACATCACCGTCAATTGTATTGTGAGCTTGTGGGATTTATTCATGATCCTGAAATCTGTCGATCTTATGGTGTGGGTCAGGTTTATCTATGCTGTTAGGCCCACATTGCATATACGAAAATTCACGAAAAGCTGAATCACTGGTTTCTCAAATATTTCTCTAATAATATGGGATAGACGATGGTGTCCTTTGGGCCCTTATGGATCTTAGCGCCTCATTTGTATTCTAATCAAGTGACCATGTTGGTAAACATTACTGCTTGAGTTTAATCATATTGTCAAACGGTTCTTTACTGAATGGGAATTCGGTGTCATGTGCAGTGTAAGCATGAACTATGTTGAATCTGTTATAAATGTTAACAGGAATATAAAGCTGTTGGAACGGGTCGTGAATCGTGCTTGGGTAGCTCAGTTAGTAGAGCACTTGCCAGCAAAAGGCAAAGGTTCGAATCTTAGTCTGGCAAACGGCTTTAATCTGCCAGAAAGTTTCATATCAGCGCACACTCCGCTGCAATGTGGAAATCTCATTCTGGGAACATAAAAGTAAAGTAACAGGAAAAGTTAGCCGCAAAGGAACTAGGGCCTCCTAGAACAGATTCTTTGATTGAAAGAGAGTCGAAATAAAATAAGTGTGACTACAAGGGAACGTGTAACAAGGAAGTGTACAGTTTGCACAAGCTGTTGTATGGGTGCAGCGTAGGATATCTGATTTTCAGCCCAGAAGCAAATTCGTGAACTAATGCATCTCTTGCAGATCCTTTAAAATTGTCTGAAACATTGCTAAAGCACAAAATTCCCACTTACTCAAAAATGCGGAATGGAGAGTTGCAAAAGATTATACATTGCTTCGTTATTGTCCTAAACTGTACTTAATTATACACAAAATAATAAAATTCCACAAAAACAGTTCTTTTGTCAGATAAGTTATGCATCTTATTATTATTATTATTTCTTTCTTTTCTCAGACGTTATATCTGGTTAAAAATGGAAAGTAACGCAGACCTTGATCAAGCGTGTCTTCCTTTTAACTGTACGGTATATGTTACATTGCATTTAGGAACTTTCGGGTAATTGAACATGTATCTGTAGTTGCATATATACATTTGGATTTAGCTGTATTGCATTGATGTACTGGTTGATATTGTGTGGTATGACTCCTGTAGTTGATAGTATAATTGGTACAATCTCAACTTTATCCTGATGCCACATGTCCTTGACTTCCTCAGCCAGTTGGATGTATTTTTCAATTTTTTTCTCCTGTTTTCTTCTGTATATTTGTTGTATTGGATATGGATATTTCGATTAGTTGTGTTAATTTCTTCTTTTTATTGGTGAATATGATGTCAGGTTTGTTATGTGGTGTTGTTTTATCTGTTATAATGGTTCTGTCCCAGTATAATTTGTATTCATCATTCTCCAGTACATTTTGTGGTGCATACTTGTATGTGGGAACGTGTTGTTTTATTAGTTTATGTTGTATGGCAAGTTGTTGATGTATTAATTTTGCTACATTGTCGTGTCTTCTGGGGTCTGGTATATTCTGTGTTGTACATCCGCTTGTGATGTGATCTACTGTTTCTATTTGTTGCTTGCAAAGTCTGCATTTATCTGTTGTGGTATTATTATTATTATTATTATTATTATTACTACTACTATTACTACTATTATTATTATTAATGTTATTATTAATGGCAGTGACTTTAGTTGTATAAATTTGCTGATAAGCATAACTGTTATACAGCAGACGCTATTAATTTCACACTCTCAAGTTTATCTGAATCTAAAAATTTGTAAACACCCAGAACGTATACTCACGAGCCGCCACTGCCTCTGGATATCGGTAAAAGACAATGATACGGAAAAAAGTCCCAAGGTTCCCCAAGAACATCATCTTAAGAACATATGGTAGATATTTCGGCGATTTGCTATCAACACAAGTCATTGAAGTGGCCATTCCCACAAGTGGCACTTTTTGTACCAAAAAAAAATCATTGTTTTCCGCGTGTTTCTTGATGATGGGTAAAGATTTTCGAAAGTGGGAAAATGTGGTTTCTAGTTAAATGTCTAAAGAGTGTACAGTTAAAATTTGGACCTTTTCCTGTGATTAATTACTTAGATAATTGTGGCTGACAGTGCAAAATCAGTTGCAAACTGGTTTTTATTGTTTTTCCTTATAAGTACGGTAACTTTGAACTTCTGAATCGCGGTAATGGATGGTGATATCGAAAATATTTTCGAAGTTCTCCGAGAACACGTTTTTAAGAATATATGGTAAAAATTTCGACAATCTGCCATGAATAATAATTATAGACGCTGCCATTCCAATTGCAATTTTTGCCTTTGGTACCCAAAAATAAGGAACTGCCGTGAACAAATGTTTTTATAGACAATCTGAGGTCCACCCTAGATCCCACCTTATACAAAAGAACCATCCGATTTGGTCACTTTGCCTTCACTGAAAAAAGTGTGTATAATGTTTATATTTTGACCCTGTACTGTAGGATAGCAACAATATGACCTTTCTTCCAATAGGTATACAAACGGTCTCTAGATCAAGGGCTGTGCACAACACTTACCCACATTGAATTCGAACGTCTTGGTTATGCTTTACTGTGACTGTTACTAACATCGATTGAAACAACAAGTTTACTGTTATCAGTGACTGTTTATTTATCTCCACGACGTGTTTAGAAGGTTTAAACCTCCATCGTCAGGTGGATTTACTGTAGTTAGTACGACATATGCGGGTGTCGTGTTACTATTTTTGGAGTAACTTGTGGCACTGACTCTAATGGTCACAGGTTCCTTTCACTGTCGTAAAACATCACTTGTATATTGCCATATTTCGTAAACTATCTCTGTGATCAATTGAACCCGAGATACGACCACCTGAAAAATAGTATTTTCGCACGAGGCTTTTTGGAACATGGTACCCTGCACTGTGGTGCACGGACCTATACAAAAACATACATTAACAAATTACTATGGAGAATTCGTCAGCAAAACCCTCGAAAAGTTTTTGACAAATTGAGTTCACATTTTTACACGATACTCTAATACACATTCAGATGGACACAGGCTTTGTATATATTTTTGTAAGCAACAATGTACAGGTTTTCCGCTAAAACCGTTTGTAAGAAAGAAACTGCTGTACTGTGTTGTAAAAATATGCGTTTCCTTGTTCTTTCTTGTATTCAGTTTCAGCGAGGATAGGAGGTCATTTAAACGGTTAGACAAATTTTTTATTCCATATACATTCTTGTTCCTTACATAAAATTTTAAACATTAATTGTACACACAACAATGTACTGTTTTGTTTTCTTCCAAGCATGCAGTTTTAACAGAGTACGGGAAAGCTGTATTTATGGCTGATCGGTTTATGCTTATCGTATTACCAGTACCACAGAATCTGAATCCTCTCAAACTTTGTAAGCCTATGCTTTTGCAGATTATGACTGTGTGAAATACTGCCGTTGACAGTACTATCCTTACAGATCGAGCAACTGGAGATGTCTCTCTCATACCATGTATACCATTGATCCCAACTGATTTACCTATTCATTTTAAGCGACTTCAGTTCCCAGTTAAGATTTTGTTTCTAATAACAATAAACAAGGCTAGAGGCTAGAAATAGGGTGAAGAGTTGATAGACAGGGTGTATGGACAGAGAGAGGGGGAAGGAGGAGATAGGAAGAATGAGTGATGATGAGGAGGTGATGGATTGAGAGAAGCAGGAGGATAATTTATTAATTTGATTTGATTTGGTTTATTGACCCATTTTCATCTACACCTGCACAATGTGCAAGAGATATTTGGATTTTTATGTTAATATTAACAGTTTATATATAATTGTAGCTTTGTACAAAATGACACTCATTAAATATATCAATTAATGATGAATACTTAAATAAATGTTGTTACACTATATACAGGGAGATAATATACAAATGTTCTTTTGTATGAGACTACATTGGGTTAACATAGAAAAATTTATTTTTGTAGATATTCATTTGCTGTGCAAAAGCAGTGATCAATCAAGCACGACTCCAATTTAGATTTTAAGTGACCAATGTTCTGTATGTGTTTAACGTATCTGGTAAGACACTGTATAGTTTGATACTAGGATGGATAAGAGTGGTTTGAAATAACTTTGTGTTGGCACTTTAAACATGTACATCCAATTTTTGGCTTGTATTATAGTTGTGTATTGTGTGATTTTGAGTGATGAATGGTCTTTTTGTGTGTAAGTTTAAAACAAACTTACACACAAAAAGACCGTTCACCACTCAAAATCACACAAAAACAAATACATTATATTTTCAAATATACACACAAGGAAGAGGCAGAATCATCCTTTTTTGAAACAATGGTCTAGATGATTTGCAATTATCTACCCCTTTTTTTGAATTTTCAATGTTTTGATGACATGTCCAGAATTTTCCCAGAACATAATCCCGTACCAGCAGTGAGATTGTATGACTGCATAATATGTATACAGACTGAAGAGCGTTGCAGCTGGTACAATTTTTTACTGTATACAACACAAAACATGAAGTACTTAATTTTTTGTTCATTTGCTCAATATGTGCTTTCCATTTCAAGTTTTCTGGTAGATGAAGTCCAAGAAACTATGTACAGGCTGTTTTAGCAGTTGTCTGTCCATATAGCTCCAGATTTCGTGATATCAGATTGTTTGTTTGTGCTGTGTGTATATCCGTAGCTCCAGTTTTTCCAGTGTTTGTTATTAGGTCATTGTTATCAAAGTAACTTGTTAGCCTGTCAGTGGCTTCTCTTATGTTCAGAATGCTTGTATCATCAAGAAATTGGAATATTTTGCTGCCCACATTGCTTATGTTTAGATCATTTGCATAGAGTAAGAAGAGAACAGGACCCATTACTGATCCTTGTGGCACATCATATTTAACAGTCAGTAGCTTGGAATCATATTTCCTAATGATGAGGAGATGGACACAGACAAGGGGAGAAGGAGATTATATCATATATGCAATTCCCATATATATTTAGAAACTGCAAAGTGCCTCTGAGTTCTCTAGTTCTACAACAAAGATTATGAGGGCAGTTCACCTTATAGCAAGCAGAACACTGCAATTTAAAAAAGTCGTTGCAGACTTAATCATCATTATTAGTACTGCCTGATTTGTGTTTAGAAATCTTTCATTATGTTGTCCTGGATAGGAGGCTGCTAACACACTTTCACTCAGTACTGTACTATGGAGGAGGAGAAGGAGGAGGAGGAGGAGGAGATTAGTGTTTAACATCCTGTCAACAACGAGGCCATTAGAGATGGAGCACAAGCTCAGATTAGGGAATGATTGGTAAGGAAATCAGCCGCGCCCTTTCAAATGATCAGTCCTGGCATTTGACTGAAACGATTTAGGGAAATCACGGAAAACCTAAATCAGGATGGCCAGAGATGGATTTGAACTATCGTCCTCCAGAATGCGAGTCCAGTGTGCTAATCATTGCGCCACCTCGCTCGGTACTGTATTATGCCATCATCTTTTGAGGCAGTGTAGATAAAATAAAAAGTATTTATTCTACAGAAAAATACAATCAGAATGCTGTGATATGTCTGAAGGAACATCTCATAGTGTCAGCAGTTTCAGGGAAATGTGGATTCGTATGCTTGTGTGTCAATACATTTACTCCCTAATTGAATACATGGTTAATAATATGAATTAATTAACTGTAAACTGTATAAATCACTAGTGCAATACTGAAAGGCTAAATCCCTCTCTAGAGTTCAAAATAGAGTTTTATTTCTAGAGCAATAATACAGCTCCAAAATTACGACTGGTAGTGTTCTGTACCTATTCAAGTGGTGATTTAAACACGATAAAGGTCCTAAAACTGAAGCTTGTGGCGCACTACACTTAATTTCAGGTCTCTTTGATCTCTCCTTCTCTATATACAATTTCTTTACAGATAATAAGAAATGATTCAAAAACTTTACCTACTTTGTTGTTAACTATTCCATAATAAACTTATTTGTTGAGAAGCAAAAAAGCTCTACATAGTCAAAAGCCTTGCTAAGGTTGCAAAAGAAGTCTCATCAAAGCTTTTCCTTCTCACACGTACTAAGTGCCAATCAAAGAGTCAGTAACACAAACAGTAGATATGCCCTTTCTAAAACCAAATTGTGCAGCAGAAAGAATGTTGTTATATTCCAAATAATCACATAACTGGTAACAGATGATGGATTCTAAAACTTTAGATAAAACTAATCTCAGGGATACTGGGCGATACTTAGAGGGACAATTTCTTTGTCCCTCCTTGTTAATGAGAACAACTCTCGATAATTTTAATATATCTGGAAATACATCTTCTTTTAAAGATTTATTTATATAATAACTAAGAGGAAGTGCTATGCAACCAACTATCTTTTCTAAAATGTTACTAGCAACATTATATAAAGGGTGTAAATTTTACGTTGACAAACCAGAATAACTCGAAAAATAAGCTTCACTCGAGAAAAATCCTAAGTTTACTATTTTCGAGGGAAACATCTGCTAGTGCTAAAATTAGCCTGCCACCCCAGGCCCCTGGGGGTGGGACAGGAAGCAATGTTAAGATTTAAAGTGGAAACCCTCATTTTTTATTCAGGAATCAGATTCTACATAAAAAAACCACATACATTCCGTCTTAAACATTTGTTTAATTCCTGGTAGTTGATGCTGTAATTCAAGAAAATCCATGTTCTCATTTTTGCGTGGAAAATGGTTACAGATAAATAAAGAATACTTACATACTTCATAGGATGTTTGGTTAGTTAGTTATCTAGTCCGATGATTTGTTTGATAATTAAAAGTTGTGTGGCCTCATGACTATGAAAAAAACAAAACTTATCTGAATCTGCAGTAAAAATTAATATTTGGCTCAACATTCCTCTCTCTCAAACCCCACCCTATGGGGAAAGAGGAAAAGTTTTAGTTTTAGTGAATCAAAATTTAGGAAGTAAATAAGTTTTTTTATCCATAACCATTTTCCACATAAAAATGAGAACATGGATTTTCTTGAATTACAGCGCCAACTACCAAGAATCAAAACAAATGTTTAAGACAAAATGTATGCAGTTTTTTTATTTAGAATCTGATTCTGCAATAAAAATAGGGGTTCCAACTTGAAATTTTAAGTTTGCCTCCCACCCCACTGTCAGAGGCTTATTTTAACACCAGCAGATGTCCCCCTCGAAAATAATCAACTTTGCACTCTACACGTTTTTTCGTGTGAAGCTTGTTTTTCGAATTGTTCTGATTTGTCAACTTAAAATTTACACCCTGTATATCTACACCATGAGAAGGCATAAAACTTTTTATAACACTTACAACATCTGGAGCTACCACTGAGAAAAAAATTGTCTTTCAAAGCTCAGATTACATTATGGCATTTTATGGTATCAGATACTGCTTCATGAGGCCTAGCAATGCTTTCAGAAAATTTCATTAACAGAATGTACACAAAAATATTAAATTCAACTGGTGATACAGCTACAGCCTCATTTCGTTTACTTTTGGCCACTGAGTTTATTACACTCCCTGCTTTCTTGCATTCATTTTTGGTTGACTCAATACTAAACAAGCAACATTGTTTCTTACCCTCATTAACTGCTAGTTTATAATTCTTTCAAGCATTCAAGTATCTTAGCTCAGCCATATTTGTTTTGTAGAGTCTACAAAAATCGAAGTACATATACAGTCTGTTTTTCATACTGGCTAACTGAGACATATACCATGCATTCTTATGCCTATGCTTATTTGTGTTGGGATTGGCTTTATAATTATTCTGAGGCCTCCACAATATATAAGAAAGCATGACAAAAAACTATCAAAGATTATATTAGCAGAACAATTACTATTATTGTTATACACAATTTTTCGCATTATAATTCTCCATTGAAACCATAAAATTAGTAATTTTGTCCTGCATCATTGGTCTCGTAAAGACCACCTTTGGCTCTTTGAGCTCTTTCGACTTCATATTAGACTTACTTACTTAGTTATTCAATCTCTGCTAACATTTGTAAGTATATTGTCAAGACAAGCAGTCTCTCTGATAGGTTTACAGTTAGTGAAATTAAATTGTCTTAAAGATTTTTGAATTTATTCATATTGTGTGTGTCTTCCGTTACGTCAAAAAATGCAGCATTTATATCACCACCAATCATTATACTATACTTCCTCCAATGAGGCCTAGGAAAAAAATTTAATAAATTTCAAGATTCTCTAAAATGAGTAGTGGTCCGCCATTGGGTGACCTATGTTGGGATACAATAAGAATTTTGAAATGCTCAAAATATTATACCTATAGCTTCAAAGTGCAGCTCAGTGCACAAAAAACATAGATCTAATCCACAACTACCATTTATTAAAGCTTTCTTGACATAAACTGATACACCACTATGAATATACTGCTCTCTGATGAAACTATTAGCTGAAAACCACATAATACATGAAAAGTAAATTTCATTTACCTTCACCAGTGATATGCTCAAACATAACGGATTGAGGATACTCTTATTTGAAAAATCATTTACAGCTACATCTATTCCACATTCCTTCAACATTGACACAGCCTACCTTAAATGACGAAGATGATGAATAAGTTGTAATATAAGGGCAGTCATTATTCATACGATTTTTCTCAAAACAATGACTAATTTTCGACTGGACTACGTCAGAAGATGAAAAACTATGTGCAAAATTTCTAATTCTACTTTGATTCTGGCTTCTGGTATTTTCCCTGGCCAACTTATAATGAGAAAATCTCTGCCACAGCATGGACAACAAAAGGACATGTCGAGATAAGTGACCATGCAATAGAATACCAAAATAATCGCTCAGCAGAGGAAAGACGACTAAACAAGATGGGATACCTGTATGATTCTACAAAGAATATGCAAAGGAAATCACCCAAAGCACATTTACTGTTAAAGGTCTGCATGGATGTGGATATTCAAGGTAATCTTTGTGGTTAAAAGTTAAAGGAGTGTGTCGATATTTATGATTTTTCTCATATTGTGTTATTTGTGTTCAATGAACGTTATTGCATGAAGCAACGCTCCTTACTGCAAGAAATGTACCACATTGCATGATTTAACAATACGGTGAAACTATGTAAGAACATTTAACAACATGCAAAATATGACAACATGTATCAAGACTTCATTTTACTTCCAGTTGTCAAGGAAATTTTCTGCAGAAAATTTCATGAAATCTGTTTCATTAATTATGACAGAAAGTTATGATTTGCAAAATGTAACGAGAACATAGCAGGTTAAGCTGTATAAAATTGTGCTAATGACTAGCCTCTAGTTTCTTATCCTACAAAATGCTAAAATGTAGGTACGAAATTTACTTTCAGAAAAAATAATGGATAAAGATGTTTTGTGTCACTCATAGATGCAGAAGAAAATGAACTAAAATCTGAAATACGTCCAGCCACTCGTCTGCAACTAAGCTTCAAAGCTGATTACAGGTTCCAGCAGAAGAAAATTCAGGCCAAGTACAATATGTGGAGTCCTGTGGAGGTGAGTATCAGTGGTTTCTGCCTGAAACCACCATTTAATTAATTTTGTTTTTAAATACCAGTGCCTTTAGCACGAAACCACCGACTTTATGGCAAGATAGATACATTTGGTAACACACTGAGGTACTTCTACAAACAAAAGGCACTGTAGCAGTCACTTATGGTATTCAAAGCAACAGTCAGCATGCAGATTGCGCTTCATGATTGAAGGACACTGTGACACACGACTTTTTATAGTGGTCTTTATGAAGAGATCATTAAAAGTGAAAGTAAGTATATCAAAAGCTACTGCAAAGTAAATTTGAGTCTGTATTACTGCTTTTGTGAGTGGTTTCGAAACGAAACCACTAGGGCAATACGTATTTCTGGCACAAAATTTATTAAGTTTTAGGCCTATTTTTGCTTTTTATGTAGGACTATCATTTTTTTAGGCATTATGAGTCCATGAAAGATTCATAATGAGGGATTTTGTCTAGGAAAATGCGAATTTGCTTTCAAATTTATCACGTGAAGTGATGGGTTGATGGGTGGTTGAAAATTTACACCAGAGTTTCCCAAGTGAAACTATCTCCTTGAAAGAAGTGATTGTTTACTTTTTAACAATTTCTTCTTATATTATTTGCTTTATGTGATAATGAAGGTTAATTCTGTGAAAAACTGTAAAATTATATTCCAAAGTGAAACCACCTCCTTAAAACAATTGAGGGTTTACTTTCTGCCAGCTTCTGATTATTCATTACTTACTATGATAATAAAAGTTAGTTATAAGAAAAATTCTAAAATAATATTTTTTTCTAAATTGTATGTACACAGGGGTTGAAGTACTTGGCAAAACTTTGATCTCTGTGGATTTAGATTACAGGCTTTTGGATACAGAATTTGAGAATGTATTGTTGACAGTATTTCTCTAATCTGCACAAACCACTCTCTACCATAAAAAATAATTGCCAAATCGTGACCATTTGGTTAGTACTGTGTTGATCCACCTTTGGAATGCAATACAGAATGATCTTGCATAGCACGCATTCCAGAAGTCCTCAGTACATCTCCGAACGCATGTGGCACTAGGTGTCTATGCCTGGGTCACACAATTCGCATAAATTATTGACCAGTGGATTGCAGGCATGGAGCTGGCACCTGATAGTGTCATGCATGCGTTTTGTTGGTTCAGAACAGGCAAATTTGGAGGCCAAGACATCAACATGAGTTAAGTAATGCTCATCAAATCACTGCAAAATGATTCTGACCTTGTGACACAGACAATTATGCAGCTAGAAGATGCCATAACCATCAGAGAAGACATGAAGCTTGAAGGGTGTTCATGTACTCCACAGCTGAGATTGTACCTCTGATTATTATCATAGATCCAGTGCAAACCAAGGTGAATGAACCCCATAGCATAGTACTACCGCCACAGGACTGCATCCATCTACATCTACATTTATACCCCACAAGCCACCCAACGGTGTGTGGCGGAGGGCACTTTACGTGCCCCTGTCATTACCTCCCTTTCCTGTTCCAGTCGCCTATGGTTCACGGGAGGAACGACTGCCGGAAAGCCTCCGTGCGCGCTCGAATCTCTCTAATTGTACATTCGTGATCTCCTCGGGAGGTATAAGTAGGGGGAAGCAATATATTCGATACCTCATCCAGAAATGCACCCTCTCCAAACCTGGACAGTAAGCTACACCGCGATGCAGAGCGCCTCTCTTGCAGAGTCTGCCACTTGAGTTTGCTAAACATCTCCGTAACACTATCACGCTTACCAAATAACCCTGTGACGAAACGCGCCACTCTTCTTTGGATCTTCTCTATCTCCTCCGTCAACCCGATCTGGTACGGATCCAACACTGATGAGTAATACACAAGTATAGGTCGAACAAGTGTTTTGTAAGCCACCTCCTTTGTTGATGGACTACACTTCCCAAGGACTCTCCCAATGAATCTCAACCTGGTACCCGCCTTACCAACAATTAATTTTATATGATCATTCCACTTCAAATCGTTCCGCACGCATACTCCCAGATATTTTACAGAAGTAACTGCTACCAGTGTTTGTTCCGCTATCATATAATCATACAATAAAGGATCCTTCTTTCTATGTATTCGCAATACACTACATTTGTCTATGTTAAGGGTGAGTTGCCACTCCCTGCACCAAGTGCCTCTCTGTTGCATATCTTCTTGCATTTCGCTACAATTTTCTAATGCTGCAACTTCTCTATATACTACAGCATCATCTGCGAAAAGCCGCATGGAACTTCCGGCACTATCATTTATATACACTCCTGGAAATTGAAATAAGAACACCGTGAATTCATTGTCCCAGGAAGGGGAAACTTTATTGACACATTCCTGGGGTCAGATACATCACATGATCACACTGACAGAACCACAGGCACATAGACACAGGCAACAGAGCATGCACAATGTCGGCACTAGTACAGTGTATATCCACCTTTCGCAGCAATGCAGGCTGCTATTCTCCCATGGAGACGATCGTAGAGATGCTGGATGTAGTCCTGTGGAACGGCTTGCCATGCCATTTCCACCTGGCGCCTCAGTTGGACCAGCGTTCGTGCTGGACGTGCAGACCGTGTGAGACGACGCTTCATCCAGTCCCAAACATGCTCAATGGGGGACAGATCCGGAGATCTTGCTGGCCAGGGTAGTTGACTTACACCTTCTAGAGCACGTTGGGTGGCACGGGATACATGCGGACGTGCATTGTCCTGTTGGAACAGCAAGTTCCCTTGCCGGTCTAGGAATGGTAGAACGATGGGTTTGATGACGGTTTGGATGTACCGTGCACTATTCAGTGACCCCTCGACGATCACCAGTGGTGTACGGCCAGTGTAGGAGATCGCTCCCCACACCATGATGCCGGGTGTTGGCCCTGTGTGCCTCGGTCGTATGCAGTCCTGATTGTGGCGCTCACCTGCACGGCGCCAAACACGCATACGACCATCATTGGCACAAAGGCAGAAGCGACTCTCATCGCTGAAGACGACACATCTCCATTCGTCCCTCCATTCACGCCTGTCGCGACACCACTGGAGGCGGGCTGCATGATGTAGGGGCGTGAGCGGAAGACGGCCTAACGGTGTGCGGGACTGTAGCCCAGCTTCATGGAGACGGTTGCGAATGGTCCTCGCCGATACCCCAGGAGCAACAGTGTCCCTAATTTGCTGGGAAGTGGCGGTGCGGTCCCCTACGGCACTGCGTAGGATCCTACGGTCTTGGCGTGCATCCGTGCGTCGCTGCGGTCTGGTCCCAGGTCGACAGGCACGTGCACCTTCCGCCGACCACTGGCGACAACATCGATGGACTGTGGAGACCTCACGCCCCACGTGTTGAGCAATTCGGCGGTACGTCCACCCGGCCTCCCGCATGCCCACTATACACCCACGCTCAAAGTCCGTCAACTGCACATACGGTTCACGTCCACGCTGTCGCGGCATGCTACCAGTGTTAAAGATCGCGATGGAGCTCCGTATGCCACGGCAAACTGGCTGACACTGACGGCGGCGGTGCACTAATGCTGTGCAGCTAGCGCCATTCGACGGCCAACACCGCGGTTGCTGGTGTGTCCGCTGTGCCGTGCGTGTGATCATTGCTTGTACAGCCCTCTCGCAGTGTCCGGAGCAAGTATGGTGGTTCTGACACACCAGTGTCAATGTGTTCTTATTTCCATTTCCAGGAGTGTATATTGTGAAAAGCAATGGTCCCATAACACTCCCCTGTGGCACGCCAGGGGTTACTTTAGCGTCTGTAGACGTCTCTCCATTGAGAACAACATGTTGTGCTCTGTTTGCTAAAAACTCTTCAATCCAGCCACACAGCTGGTCTGATATTCCGTAGGCTCTTACTTTGTTTATCAGGTGACAGTGCGGAACTGTATCGAACGCCTTCCAGAAGTCAAGGAAAATAGCATCTACCTGGGAGGCTGTATCTAATATTTTCTGGGTCTCATGAACAAATAAAGCGAGTTGGGTCTCACACGATCGCTGTTTCCGGAATCCATGTTGATTCCTACAGAGTAGATTCTGGGTTTCCAGAAACGAAATGATACGTGACGAAAAACATGTTCTAAAATTCTACAACAGATCGACGTCAGAGATATAGGTCTATAGTTTTGCGCATCTGCTCGACCATCTGTCTTGAAGACTGGGACTACCTGTGCTCTTTCCCAACCATTTGGAACCTTCCGTTCCTCTAGAGACTTGCGGTACACGGCTGTTAGAAGGGGGGCAAGTTCTTTCGCGTACTCTGTGTAGAATCGAATTGGTATCCCGTCTGGTCCAGTGGACTGTCCTCTGTTGAGTGATTCCAGTTGCTTTTCTATTCCTTGGACACTTATTTCGATGTCAGTCATTTTTTCGTTTGTGCGAGGATTTAGATAAGGAACTGCAGTGCGGTCTTCCTCTGTGAAACAGATTTGCAAAAAGGTGTTTAGTATTTCAGCTTTACGCGTGTCATTCTCTGTTTCAATACCATCATCATCCCGGAGTGTCTGGATATGCTGTTTCGAGCCACTTACTGATTTAATGTAAGACCAGAACTTCCTAGGATTTTACTTTCGAATTCACTGAACGCTTCACGCATAGCCCTCCCTACGTTAACTTGACATCGTTTAGCTTCTGTTTGTCTGAGAGGTTTTGGCTGCATTTAAACTTGCAGTGAAGCTTTCTTTGCTTTCGCAGTTGTTTCCTAACTTTGTTGTTGAACCACGGTGGGTTTTTCCCGATCCTCACAGTTTTACTCGGCATGTACCTGTCTAAAACGCATTTTACGATTGCCTTGAACTTTTTCCATAAACCCTCAACATTGTCAGTGTCGGAACAGAAGTTTTCAATTTGATCTGTTAGGTAGTGTGAAATCTGCCTTCTATTAGTCTTGCTAAACAGATAAACCTTCCTCCCTTTTTTTATATTCCTATTTACTTCCATATTCAGGGATGCTGCAACGGCCTTATGATCACTGATTCCCTGTTCTGCACTTACAGAGGCGAAAAGTTCGGATCTGTTTGTTATCAGTAGGTCCAAGATGTTGTCTCCACGAGTCGGCTCTCTGTTTAATTGCTCGAGGTAATTTTCGGATAGTGCACTCAGTATAATGTCACTCGATGCTCTGTCCCTACCACCCGTCCTAAACATCTGAGTGTCCCAGTCTATATCTGGTAAGTTGAAATCTCCACCTAAGACAATAATATGCTGAGAAAATTTACGTGAAATGTACGCCAGATTTTCTCTCAGTTGTTCTGCCACTAATGCTGCTGAGCCGGGAGGTCGGTAAAAGGAGTCAATTATTAACCTAGCTCGGTTGTTGAGAGTAACCTCTACCCATAATAATTCACAGAAACTATCCACTTCTACTTCACTACAGGATAAACTACTACTAACAGTGACAAACACGTCACCACCGGTTGCATGTAATCTATCCTATCTAAACACTGTCTGTGCCTTTGTAAAAATTTCGGCAGAATCTATCTCTGGCTTCAGCATGTGGTGCATGTTTCAAGCAGCCATCTGCCTGAATACGCCAAATGGCGAATCTGGACACAACGTAAATATATTCAGGTCATCTGCTGCAAAGCCCATGTTCAACAACATGTGCTGAACAAAGTGTTCCAAATCACTTGTACTTGCACCAGCATTGTACTCTGTCTTCAGGTCTGCCACAGATTATCGCCTATCCTGCTCTACAGAACAGGCTAGCCTCCACATGGTGTGATGAGGTGTGGGTGTCCAACACTTTGTCACCCACTCATGGTTGCACCATCCTTCAACCATCTTCTGTCGACATTCGCAATAGGAGCACTTGACAGTTGATGAATTTTGCTATTCACTAGATGTTCAATCCCAAGTATCACGCCATGACATTCTGTCCTTTGTCAGAATCACTAATGTCAGAGGGTTATCCCATCTGCTACCTGCATTGTGGCTCGAATAATTCCCCTTTTGTCTCAACTGCACTTATTATGCTATCTGATCAAAAGCCTTCAAGCAGCCCTATGCAACGTGGTACTGAACACTGGACGTCACTAGAGGTGAAACTGCCAGTATAGAAGGAGATAGTGATATTGTGTTGTCAGTAGAGAGAATGTGTCTGTCAGGAAAGTCAGTGACTTCAAACATGGGAAAATCACTGGACATCACCTAAGTAAGAAATACATCTTGGGTATTTCAACCCTTCTAAAGTTGACCAAGTGGTCATGCGAATGAACAGCTACAGCTAAACAAAGACCATGTAGATCTCATGTGCTGATGGACAAGAACTGACGAGCATTGTGGAGATTGGCTGCAAAAAAGTCGCATGTTATGTTGAAGAAGGTTGCAACTCCTGTCAGTGGATACACCTAAACTATTCAGCAGCAAGTTGAATGAGAGCGTCGAGATCAACAACGGAAACTGTATTTTCTTTGCTTCTGTAGGCACGCTCCACTGCTGTACACTGTACAGAGCATCGTCGTTAATTGTGTTGAGACAGTATGCAATCACAGACTTACTCAGCACAAAGCAATTTTTGAAGTCGCTTAGGTTCTGACTGCCACGAGCATGTTACAAGCCCATTCTTGATAAACGTGTGTTTTTCAGTGCTTGGCAGTGAAGCAAGCATGTGCTGTACTTTTGCAGCCATTTGCTCGTTAAGAGGAGCTACCACATCACTATATTTAGTTTCATCCCAGTGATGTGAGCTAAGACAAACTGGCTCTCAAGTTGGGAGAACCACAGTACTGAACTATCTGACCAAAATGGCAGGAATTTCACATTAGTCGGACTGCGGTCCATGTTTGCTGCTAGTAAGTCAGTGCTTGCACGATTCCGCATGTTTGTCATGACAAGCACTGATTACATGATGCAGTTGTTGATGAGTAGTTCTGCATGGTGTGGTTCACGTGAAAACTATACAAGATACGTTTCATTGTTGTGGCGCTCGATTCAGTATTTCTGGTGTGTGGTGAGTTTTTTCCAGAGTGTAATTTGGAAACCCGGGGTCACCAAATTTTGAACATAAATACAATTTTTTTGTTCAACACAACATAAGCAATCAGTTACCATGCATAGTCATAAGACTGCAAGGACTGTCTATATCTATCTTTTGTTTCTATTTCAGGGAACAAAAACTCATGAATATCTATTGGGTAAAAAATTGCATCCTTCTGAGTCATGTTGCAACACACAAGCCACTTGGCGCATTAGCATCGCTTCAGGTGACGAAAGTTTTGACAGCTGAAGTGTCACTACCGCACCAAGCAGCTACTGTAAAGTAATAGAAGAATGGGATCATTTAAACACAGAACTTGCTTTTTTAATAGTGTTGCTTCCATATTTCCCAGTCACCAAACATAGTTGTGAGTTTTCCAGTACAAAAATGAAAATGTAATTAAAGCAATATCCCATCTCCTGTTAGTGTCAACATTTTCTGTTTTTTAGTGATTGGGTATTTAGCACAGAATAATAATTTTTATTTTACTAATTATGTACATCATGTGATGTATGTGTGTCTATATATAGGTACAAGATGACATACATAATTAGTGACATGGAAATGTGTTTGTGTGTATTTGTGTGTATGTGTATATGTGGAAATTGTGTATAATGTGACCACAACTATACAACAAAAATTATCAACAGGTGGATTAAGAAATAAAAAAATAAATAAATATTATCATGAACTCTCAGTGCAATGTAATATAAATGGTTGACAGTAACAGAGCAATTGTATCACCGAAAATTGTTTAAGTCGGGAAATGAATAATTGTGACATGATGTGTTTAAGTTCAAAAGGAACTGATTACAAATATATCTGCATTCTTGACACATATTTCCTGAATTCTGATGCTTTGCACCGATTCTAGTTCGTTTCACAAGGTTTTTTTTTTTTTGCGGATTTCATGCTCATTTTAATACATTCAAAGCTAGGCACTTTTTTTTACAATCTTGCAGATGAGAATGAAGGCTTTCTTGGAGTGTCTTGCTTGGAGATGGCAAGTACAAAACTTGCTGAAACGTTACGAGATAAGGACACATTGACCCGGCTGTCAACTCAAGAATATTTTATCAATCTGGAAGACATTTTTTTGCTGCTCCAATTTATAGCAGAACAATTAACTCCGAAGTATGACCTTATTTGTATTTTGAATGCACTTCTACACTCCGTATGTAGATTATGCTATCGTTTCACGGTCTACTTATTACTCGCACAAACAAAGTTTATACTCAGTGCAGTGGCTGATAGGAGCAACTGTGAATGGGAAATGCCTTTATGGTCGCTCCCAACAGCCACCGCGCCAAGTGTCAACTTTGTTTGCACGTGTAATGCCAGCTGCTTGGCAGCGCTGCAGAAACGATTTCAAAAAAACAGCGAGAGTGTCGCAACTGTTTGTCATAGCTTACGCTAATATGAAGAGGATTACACTGCACTCTTCTAACATAGTAAACACATATTCTGTACCTTGATGTGTTGCAGTAATGTCATTACGTTTAGTAATTTAGTACTTATTAATTTAGTTGTCCAAGAACAATTTTACAGTGATATAGGCTCTGTCAGCTTAATATAAGAAAAACATGTCATTTTTAAAGGCATATGCATATCTGCAGGAGAGAACAGGACAGGTAGCCGACCATGACCTTATCTAAGGAACCATCCTGGTGCGGACAGAGCGTGTGCCCTCATCCGCAACTACACAGTGGATCAATTAGCGAAAGTCAGCATCAAAGAAGGAAGTCGTCAGCCACTATGTTTGAGACAGAGATTTCAAAGTTATAGCTTCAAACTGAGCATTCGATGAATGGTCTAAAAGTGGGTATGCTACTAATGCATGGTTTTTAGACCAGAACTTGATACTACAATAAAACATCAGTAGAACAAAAAAGTAATTGGAAGAAAGCACAGGTCACGCTAATCTACAGCAAGTAGCAGAAGTGATCTATAATCCGTTCATCATAAGAATAAACCAGATGTAAACAAACACAAAGATTCACACAAACATGATGATTGGTCAGAAGCCGCAGTACACATACAATGGTGTTGTTACACTCTTGGAAGTAGGTCCTACTTATGTATTAGATATCTTATTACTAAGTTATGTTAAATGAAATGAATATTCAACTGTATTAAGAGTCATCAACGTTTTTCTTAATCACACTTTAGCTACGTATATTTTTATTTCAAAAATCGTGAACAGTCACTGCCTATGTAGCATTGTGCGCTGATTGTCGCACTGTTAATGCACAGTATGAAAATGACTGAGGCTGCTTGCAGTTCCGTAGTGGAATACACACGTGGAACATAGTTAAAAAGCGCCAAGAATAGGTTGTTCTTAATGTTTTTCATAAATTTACGGAGGTAATCGGCTTTAAAGTTTTCTCAGTTGCATATAATGCAGTCAGTTAACAACATCACGTTGAACGTGAATACAGTTTGGTTATTCATACGTTGGTTCAAGTCTCCACAGTATCAATTTTTCTCTTGTTCTATTTTAAATACGTACCTGTCGTAATTATAAAACTCATCATCATTTTTATGAATAATGCGTGTCTTATTGATTCTAATTACATAATGGACGCGAAATTCCTGTTTCCATTTCAAATACTAATTCTAAATTGTCGATTTTTATGAAAGACTGTTCATAAAAGTTGATTAAAATTAAGAAAACGTAACAATTTAATTTTTTAAGGAAAAATGAAAAACCAATTCCTCATTATTTGGACTATGTCCATCAATTTATAGCGCAGAGGTAGATAAGTATCGTAGAAACATAATTTTCACAGCACCGAGCACATCATACAAGTGCTGCATTTTCACATTTTCTACTGTACCATTACAATATGAACCCAACAGAACTGATCTTGAGCCAAGCTGCGGGATTTGGGCCAAAAAGTAACAAGACAAACTGGAACTAATGCATGCTGCTTTTTCATATGTCACTGCCGAATGCTGGTGGGATATAGAACGGCTTGTCATAAAAGAAGATGAGAAAATGCTGCGCCTGGTTGGCTTTGTGGATTCTGTTGTTGATAGGCTCGTTATCAATGTAGCAGGTGACACTTCCAGAACTGAAATGTATTTATCGGATTCGGTTAAGGAAGGTGCTAAGAATTACCAGATAACTGACTGTAATTAATACCATCAGTGGCTTCAATATTTAACTATACGGTGAACTCCTTCAATACACTCTTACGTTACACACAGCTTATGCAGAAAAATACCCTGTGGTTAAGTCAGGAATTTTCATATTTGTTAATTACAATAGGACATTAGCTAAAAACGACAACATGTTGAGGTTTTCATCTAAGGAGCGTATTATGAGACATTTGCAGTGTATTATTTCATTTTACTTAAAAATTAAATGACATTTGAAGCTGTATTGCTTCTCTTTTTACGTGTGACTGCAGCTGGCCACATCACTGCGGGCTAGCGGTAACAGCTGCTCAGCCAGTGATGTCCAAGTTAAATATGCCAGTAAAGCTGTTGCCCCGTGTTATCGCTAAGTCGATGTACGCTTAACGCACGTACCATTATTATCGTACTTGACACTACTCGAGACAGCTTGGCTGCAGTCCCACATGATACAGAAATCCAATGAGGTTCCAGCAAATGCATATGAATACATAGTGCAATGTTTACATCAGGTTTATTCTTATGACGAATGGATTATATCCCTTTATGACCTGAAGATTTTTTGAAAAGTGATTTTCATTTTCCAATGCTTCTCCATATTTGTTTAGCTTTAAATGTAACTAGGAAAATAATAAAAAATTTCTGGAGTGCAAAAAAAATTTTCTTTTGGTGGGGGGCGGTACTGTCACGATCGTGAGGTCTGGTAAATATTAATACAAAATACTTTGGAGAACGCATCATTTATTGTGCTTATAAAACTATACAGAAATGTACAAAACTCTTGTTGCAGCTGTTTTAAATGAATGTTTGTCTTCTTTGTTTCTGTTTGGGAGGAACATGAAAGTCCTTAAAACATGTCTTGTCCTTCGACAGGCACAAGTATACATTACACTTTTTGCACCGCATTTTGCTGCGACTTTTGCATGGCTCGTATCTGCAAATGTGCGGTGCTGGAATATCATCAGAAATTGGAAAATGTTCATATTCATCACAGCGCTTGTCACTGTATGGAAGCTTTGCAGGCTGATTAAAGAATTAGGCCTTTTGGCTGCAGGAAGTGCATCTCCTTCTTGTTCACTGTCACTTAATACCCTTCTAACTTCAGGTGGAACTGCAAGCAGTCCTTCTGCTACCTAGAAACATATAATAATATCAAAGAACATAATTTCAAATATCTATGTCAAATTACACAATATCAAATAACATTAATGTAAACATAAAATAATGTGGTATTGCAAATTATCCATTACCTCTAATTTGAAGTGTAGCAAATCTTTCTGTTCTTTTCATGGAATATTATTCCCTTTGGTAGTTCTCATGTATTGGTTCCATGCATTTACCACAGCAAGGTCCACAACATGCAAAATTACTTTCCATGTCCATTTCATACTTCTGAACCAGGCTCTGTAGCATTCAATCTGCTGGTCATAAACGTCAAAAATGTTCAAATGTGTGTGAAATCTTATGGGACTTAACTGCTAAGGTCATCAGTCCCTAAGCTTACACACTACTTAACCTAAATTATCCTAAGGACAAACACACACACCCATGCCCGAGGGAGGACTCGAACCTCTGCCGAGATCAGCCTCATAGTCCATGACCGCAGCACCTTAGACCGCTTGGCTAATCCTGTGTGGCTTCACAAAGGCCTATTATTAACAGAATAAGCAGCAGTTAAAGAGGTTCAATTAAGAAATATTTATCACAGTATTAATTAATGAAGAATTCTAAAATTTGTTATAACTATGTTTCAGGACTATAAGTTCTGAGTAACTGCCCAGCAAACTTGCACTACTGACCATTAATTTCTTAAAAAGGTTCCTACATCTTACTACTCTAAATGCTTCAACACAAAAAAGAAAACATTATTTGCTATTAAAACTTGCGAGCTTGTCAATGCTTCAACACTACTTTCATTACAATGATATTTAGACATGTGCCCTGATGCGCCTGAGTCTACGTACCATTCTGTCCGTGTATCTTTACCTGCAGCTGCTGCTGTGAGAAACGTCTGGTAGCTGGCTGTCTTGGCCGTAGTTTTTCGTCATTTTTCTTTTTTTCTTCAGTTTTTAGCCAGATGCCCGTACTTGTTGCAGTTATAGCAGCTGGGACCCTTTTTGAAATTACATCACTCTTTTTCTTGTTGACTCGCAGAGCAGCATCGCTAATCGATTGTTTATTACAAGCTTCAGCGTTTATTTCTTGCAGTAGTTTATTTTTTTATGTAGTCTCCTGTGATCGGCACGTTTTAACCTTATATGCTCATAACCATAGGCTTATATTCGTCTGGTAATCTTGCAAGCAGAATACACCCAATCCATTCTTCTTTGAATTCAAAATTCAATCCATTTAATTTTTGTGATGTAGAAATTATCTTTGACATATATTCCTCTACTGACGAACAAGTCTCCAGTCTGGTTGACAGTAACGTATTTAATAACCCTATCCTTCTGAAGAGACCAGAATCTTCGTAGACTTGCTTTAGCTTGTCCCACGCTTCTCTTGCTGTAGATGTATCTTGAAAGTGAACATATATCGACGGATGGACGGAGAGTATAATTTTGGCTCTTGCTGTACGAACTTTAGTTGCATCCCGTACTTCGCCACTGACGCATCCCCACAATTGTTTTTGTTCCAAAAGATGTTCACATAGCGAACTGCCAGGTACTTTAGTTTTCTCTTCCCATCAGTTTTTCGATCGTAGGCAATGAATTGGTATTTACTAGCACCATGAGTTTAGCGATTACGTCGTGCCAAATTACCAAGCGCTGCTGCTAATTTTCCCGAGCCGGTGATCTTGTAATTTTTTAGAACATTACGCCGATTTATAATCCTGGACCCACAACCTGTTAGCAGAGTAATTTACGGGCGGTTTCTGATTGGAACAATTTATTAATACATTAAACAAGCTACATGAATGACACACATAACGAGCTCAATACACGAAATAAAGCAAATCATAGAGTCCGTAGTTGCCCGTAGCAACACCGAGCAACACACAAGATATTACACACCAGGGAGGCATTGATTCTAAAATCCCACAGAAACCCGACTCACACTTTTCGCACATGACATACTTAAAGTCATAGCTCAAGACGGTCAAGTTGATGAAGAATTTCTCGATTTCCGAATAGCATTTGGCTCAGTGTCACACCTACGCTTATTATAAAGAAATACAATCGTATTTATCACGGCATCGAGGCTTTTTTTTTATTTTTTAGGGACGATGCAGAAAGTTATCTTCGATGGAGAATCATCGACAGATGTGGAAGTAACTTCAGGTCTGGGCCAGGGAAGTGCGTTGGATCCCTCGCTGTTAATGTTGTATATTAATGATCTTGCACGCAATATTAATAGTTACCTCATACTTTTCGCAATTGGTATGGTTACTCATAATGAAGTTCACTCTGAAAGAAGCGCTACAGATATTCAATCAGAGCTTGATAAGATTTCAAATTGGTGTAAAGATCGGCAATTTTCTTTAAATGTTAAGAAATGTAAAATTGTATACTTCACAAAACGAAAAAACTGTAGTATCATGTGACTATAGTATTAGTGGGTAATAATTGGAATCACTCAAATACCTGAGTGTAACACTTTCTAGTGCATGAAATGGAAGGAATACACACGCTCAGTCGTAGGTAAAACGGTTAGCATTGGGAGAGTAATAGGAAACGCAATCTACAAAGGATATTGATTACAAATCGCTACTGCGATCCACCCTAGAATGTTGTTCGAATGTGCGGGACCCTTACCAGATACAATAAGGGATACTGAACGTATGCAAAGAGGGGCAGCACGAATGGTCATAGGTTTGTTTGACCCGTGGAAGAGTGTCACAGAAATACTGAAGAAACTGTTCTGTCAAACTCTTGAGAGAGACGTAAACTATCCCAAGAAACCCTTTTTGTAAAGGCTAAAGAACCAGATTTAAATGATGACTAGAAAAATACTACAATCCCATACGCATCCCTCCGATAGGGACTGTGAGGATAAAATTATATTAATTCCAGCACGCATAGAGGCATTGAAACAATCATGGCTGGCTCTGAGCACTATGGGACTTAACATCTATGGTCATCAGTCCCCTAGAACTTAGAACTACTTAAACCTAACTAACCTAAGGACAGCACACAACACCCAGCCATCCCTGACCCCGCCGGGAATCGAACCCGGGAACCCGGGCGTGGGAAGCGAGAACGCTACCGCACGACCACGAGATGCGGGCTAAACAATCATTCTTCCCGCGATTCAGACGTGAACGGAAAGTGATACATGGTACCATGGGATGTGCCCCCTACCATGCAATTGACAGCGGTTTGCAAAGTATGGATGCAGATGTAGATATAGAGGTAGAAGATGAAAAGACTTCTCAAGAATGCATCCATATCAAGCATAACGGAGAAAGGTCGTCGGAAGAATCTGCTGTGAAGAGGGACAACGCATTCGTCTTCGGAATCCTGTTCTAGTGCTTAGAACTGCACTCGGCCTTCTTACAAGACGTTGTCTGTGTTAAATCTAGTCGTTACGAGACGGTTTCTCTATCTTGAAAACGGAACGCCTCTTGTGTTGGTGAGAATATGCAGAAATATTGTTAATAAATTTATATAATCATGTAATTACGTTATTGGCGAACAGTTGGA
This sequence comes from Schistocerca americana, assembly GCF_021461395.2. Lineage (NCBI taxonomy): Eukaryota > Metazoa > Arthropoda > Insecta > Orthoptera > Acrididae > Schistocerca > Schistocerca americana. Next base: position 435,225,400 of record NC_060124.1, on the reverse strand, counting down.
GGCTATAAATAGAACTAATTACAACAGCTATAATCATGACGATAATAACAATGACTCCGGCAAGAGTATAATCGAATATGTCCAGAGCTACATATCAATACAAAACAGTTTCATATTGCAATATGAAGCTATCTTGAATGAAGTTTTTGATAAATTATTTGAGTACGCCCTCCCTAGAGAAAACTGAAAGGTGTTTTCGACTTAAGCTTAGGGAACCTATTTACTTTATCTTACATGTCAGGCTTTCTGTCGGTAGGTTTCATGCAATGTAGCCAAAGATGTACAATTGGCGAATTTAAGCGGGAAATCTGTTTACACTTGGTGTGTGTGGCGTGTGTATGCGTTTTGATATATGTAGCTGACTAGCTGTGAATGTCAATAGTTTGCTCGCCCATAGAGTTAAAAAGAAGAAATGAAGGGCCATATTCAGGTCATTTACTTTTAATATCCGTATTCGTTATAAGCGTAAAGGGTAGAAAGTAGACTGTTTTGGCTGCGGTATATTGACGCTGAAATGCAAGCACAAACTTTTATACTTCTGAGTGATAAGCAAATCAAGAGTGTGTGAAGTAAAGTAGTTACATATTGAGCTGTGGCAGAAAGATTATACTGATACACCTGTTGTAATTTCTGTGTCACATACTAGTTCAAGTGAGATGATGGTAGGCTAACGAGATATATGCTATTCTCCTTGCGCCTGAAAATTTTAAGCGGTTCTACATCAACATTTATACTCTGCAAACCACCATGAGGTGTATGGCAGAGGCACGTCGTACGTTCCATTGTTATAATTATTTGGGTTTCTTCCCGTTCGATTCACATACGGAGGGTAGGTAGATTGATTGTCCGAATGCCGCTGTGCGTGCAGCAATTACTCAAAACTCATTCTCACGATCCCTGTGTGAGGGGATTGTAGTATATTCGTAGGGTCATCATTTAAAGCCGGTTACTAAAACTAGACTTCTCGGGGTAATTCACGTCTATCTTAGAGACACGGTTCTAAAAGCTTCCGGTTGTGTGCCTTAAATTCGCTGAGTTTTTCACATGAAACTTAAAGCAAATGCCTGGCAGGAAAATATATGTACAAATCTCATGCGTATTATACATTGCCAGTTTAAAACATTGTAGTTGGTACATTCTATCGGTAAGTGGCCGTATCAGAACAATTGGCGATTGATGTACAGTTTTTCAATATCTTAGATCTGACGTTTATGACAGAAGTGTCTGTCTGTGCCGACCCCCCCCCCCCCCCCCCCCCGTCGCAAAATAAGCAAATAGCATGGTTTCTTCCAGAGTTCCTACAAATGGCGAGGAATTACTATTGTGATCTTTGAACATTTGTAACAGCTTTGCTACAAGTAAAGCTGTATATTTTGACGTGGGAATATTATATCTCAATTCTGAATCAATACGGAAGTGCAATGAAAGTAATAAATTCCCAGATTCAATCATATGTAAATACAAGCTGTGTACAGTATTGCTGCTCATAGGGGTTGCATTTATACTATTGGAATTGGCACACGGTATCCCAGAAACCTTTGGTAAGCCTTGTCATCAAAGGTTGGTGGTGATTATTGCTGCCATTGCAAAAACACACAAATCCTACTCATGCTTTGTGGTGTGCAGTGTTGAGTGCTGTAGTAAGGATGTGTGTACCGAAGAGAGAATTGATAACTGAATTTGCACCCTACCCTGCCACATAGATGTATCAATTCACACACAAGCTGTGGTGTACATATGCTGGAAAGTTTCTACCATCTAAGTAAGAGCTCTGGAACTCCCCCTTCTCAGTTTCTTTGGTGCTGAGCTACACAGTGCCAGTACAAATAGCAGTAAAAATTACGTAGTGGACTTGCCTTGCAGTTTTCATAGTTTTACGTATGTACATAACATGCATCAAAATACTTTTTCTGAGACGTGGCCATTATCTAATACAGGTTTTCCAAATTTACCATGCAGATTTGTTATAATTGTGAAAGGTGCATTAAATACGGCATGAACACTACACATCAATTTCTTGCCATAAACTGTATTTGGTGTTGACATTCGTTGGCTTCCCCACCACAAAACCAGATTAAGATCTTCCAATGTAATCTAGATCAGTCTATCACCACAACCAAGATTTCAGGGAAGGTGGAGGAAGGTAGACACAAAATCAGAGTAGCCCAAATAGCAGAGGTATTGTAACCTGCTGAGACCTAAGGAACACTTTGAGATATTAGGACCCATTGTGGAAATTGTATGTTACAGTAAGACCCAATGTGTCAAATTCATTGAAATGCTTAAAGTATTCTCCTGTCATCATGTCTTGTATTTGATTTGTTAAGGCAGATATTGTTTATCTTTTGAAGTTCGATTAAAATGATTTATTGTGGAGCAGAAAGTGGTCCTTTTTTGTCAAGTAACAAGCAATCTAAGATACAGAGGCTGCAGGATAAATACCTCATGTACATCTTCACAAAGAATCTACAAACATTGGAACTTTCCCGTTCTTTAATGTCTTATATGTAAATCCTGTTAATAGCTGTGTTTAGGCTTGAGAACTGTAGTTTGCCAGACAGCTGATAGTCGGGTTTAGGATAGTATGCACTGCCAAGACTTTATTACAGTAACAGCAGAGCATATTTCAGTATGATAGAACATTCTGCTCATGAGAGAGAGTGATATGGATCATGGCTGCATCACCTGACACAAATCCCTAAGTGGAACCTAAAAATAAAACACCTAGTGGGGCCATTGGGTTCTAAGCAGTCATGACATCCAACCTACGGGGAACCACCTGACACAAATCCCTAAGTGGAACCTAAAAATAAAACACCTAGTGGGGCCATTGGGTTCTAAGCAGTCATGACATCCAACCTACGGGGAACCACAATAAAGCAAGTCATCTTTATGGATTAAGTCGCCCGCATCTCGTGGTCGTGCGGTAGCGTTCTCGCTTCCCACGCCCGGGTTCCCGGGTTCGATTCCCGGCGGGGTCAGGGATTTTCTCTGCCTCGTGATGGCTGGGTGTTGTGTGCTGTCCTTAGGTTAGTTAGGTTTAAGTAGTTCTAAGTTCTAGGGGACTTATGACCACAGCAGTTGAGTCCCATAGTGCTCAGAGCCATTTGGATGAAGCCATATGTCAATTTAAAATTTAAAAAAAAACTTCAAGATGATTGCCTTCACTTCACAAAGCTGCTTCTTTATAGCACTCACCTTAGGAAGAGTGACACATGTCAAGTAACCAACCTTGCTAACAGCAAGACTTAGTAGAATTAAACAACACACACTGGACAATGACTGAATTTTCTTCTTGAGAAAAAGTGTGATATTATATCTGGAACAAAGTGAGACATGCGTATTTGGTGGAATTGAGGAGACTCGGGTCAAGCTTAGGATATCTGTGAGTACATCTTAATCTCCAATGGAAAAAAATTAAAATGGAAATTTACTTGAGTGTGATAGGGCCACTTCCCTTGACATCTTGGTTGGGTTGGCACACAGACCAAGGCCTAGGTTGGAAGATGATTTGCTTGTGCGTTGGCAAAGCCAGGGAATGTGACTGCATAATAAAGAATGTAATAATAATTGACCTGTAGCGTAACTTGAGGTCTATGTCCACTCCATATTTTCCACATTTTTTTGTTGTAAATAACTTACACTGGACGGTAAATTCAAAAAGCTGTATTACATTATAGACAAATAACTTGCCTAGTGTATTTTTGCATAATATGTAGGACTTGCATTTATTGCACATCAACTTTAAAAAAGGTGCAAGTTTACATAGTTGTTGTAAAGTACTTAATGGTGGGCAAATGAATAAGACTGCTCAGCACAGACACTACTGCGTGGAGAGGAACAGTCTGATGGTATCATTTACTGCCTTCCTCATCTAGCAAACCAACTCTCTCTCTCTCTCTCTCTCTCTCTCTCTCTCTCTCTCTCTCTCTCTCTCTGTTTCAAGCTGAGTATCAGTGACAGTAGTTTCCACTATAAATAATGAGATTCCTATGCTGAAGAAAAGTTCTGTGTAGCGCCTGTAATTCACTGTCACTCATTTTACTACAAGGAAAATGAACAATAAATGGCATTCTCAAATACTAACCTAGTTTGCACACTAGAGGATGGCTATCGTGCAGTTTTATCATGATAAGCAGTCACATTCTTATACTGATGATTATGCTTTTTATTTTGGGTCCTTTTACTATTGCTGCAGTTTTAAATGCGTTGTTTTGTGTGGAGCTTGTATTAACTATCTTGAATTTTGATATGAATGAATGTTGTAATAGAAGAGTGTGCAAAAAGGTAAATAAAGTGTTCCACTAACACAGGTGACAAGTCATTGGACACCTCATATCTTGTTGGATCTGTTGCCTGGCATAGTGCAGCAACTTATCATAACATGCATTCAAAAAGTCGATGGATGCCCCCTGGAGAAATATTGAGCCATGCTGCCTCTATAGCCATCCATAATTTCGAAAGTGTTACCAGTGCAGAATTCTGTGCACCAACGGGCATCTCCATTACATGTAATAAGTGTTAGATGAGATTCATGGTGGGTGATCTGGGTGGTCAAATCATTCACCCGAATTGGCCAGCATGTTCTGACATGGCGCATTTACATTCAGAAAAATTCCACCTGTGTTTGGGAGTGTGACACTAATGACTGGCTGCAAATGATTTCCAGTTAGCCAAACATAACCATTTCAAGTCAATGATCAGTTGACCAGGCCATGGTTTTCTAGTCGTCTAGGGTCAATAAGGTCATGAACCCAGGAGAGAGACTACAGGCGATGTTGTGCTGTTAGCGAAGGTGCTTGCGTTGATCATCTGCTGAGGTAGCCCATTAATGCCAATTTCTGTCGCAACAGATACGTTTGTTGTTCGTCCCACATTGATTTCTGATGTTATTTCGCACAGTGTTGCTTGTCTGTTAGCACAACCCTAAGCAAACATTGCTGCTCTCAGTCATTAAGTGAAAGCCATCAACCACTAAGTTGTTTGCAGTAAGAGGTAATGCTTGAAATGTGGTATTCTTGACACTCTCTTCACACTGTGGATCTTGGAATATTGAATTCCCTAATGATTTACAAAGTGGAACGACCTGTGCATCTAGCTCCAGTTACCACTCTGTATTCAAAGTCTGTTAATTCTCAATGTGGCCACAATCATGTTGGAAACCTTTTGACATGAATCGCCTAAGTACAAATGACAGCTCCGGCAATGCACTGCTGTCTATACCTTGTGTAAGCGATACTACTGCCATCTGTATGTACTTATCACTATCCAATGACCTTTGTCATCTCAGTGTAGTTTACTTTGTTTTGGTTTAGGTGTGTTAAATATTTTATGTCAAAATATATTTTATATTCATTGTTGACAGTTCTATCACATCAAACTGTAATCATTTCATCACAACCAGTTTGACGCCCTATAATGTTTCCTTTAATGTTCATATTAATTACTGACTTACTTTATTTTACCTCTTCTTGAAAAGAGAGATTTTAAATCAGTATTTATTTTCATGAATTAGGTGATACTTGGACCTATGTTTTCTGGGAAAACAACTGAACTGATGCGAAGACTTAAACGATACCAAATTGCAAATTACAAATGTCTTGTTATTAAGTACAAATTTGATGATCGTTTTGGCAGTGAAGGGATATTCACTCATGATCGTCAGACTTGTTCTGCTGTCGCTGCTGTCCGACTATGTGAAGTTGATCCATGTGGATATGATATCATTGGAATTGATGAAGGGCAATTTGTAAGTGTGTTTTCTCATTGTTGTTTTGTACTGTTCTCGAGTTAAATGGTTCTTATTACACCAACTGAAATGTAAAAACTTTGCTAGTTCCCAGACATAGTGCGATTCAGTGAAGATATGGCCAATAAAGGGAAGATAGTGATTGTGGCTGCTCTTGACGGAACATACCAACGCCTTCCATTTGGTGAAGTACTCAGTCTAGTACCTCTGGCAGAAAGTGTCATCAAGCTAACAGCAGTTTGCATGGTGTGCTATGGAGAGGCTTCATATACCAAGAGGACTAGCAGTGACCAAAAGGCAAGTTTGAAAATTAAAAAAAAATACAATTATTATGTTATTAAATTAAGGAAAACTGAAATGTAATTTCAGATTACAGTCAGATTAAGTCTTCAGATAGGTTCCTCTCAACTTGGGGTACAAGTGATCTGCTACTCCCTTCTAACATACCCCAGTCTATCGCTCCCTTCCTCCTTCAGGATTTAGATTAGATTAGTACTTGTTCCATAGATCATGAATACAACACTTCTTAATGATGTGGAACATGTCAGGTTAATAAAAGGTGTCTATACAAGATATTACATGACACTTTTTTTGTGGGGGTTGGGGAAATTACCCACTTATTATATCCAAAAATTCATCTAATGAGTAGAAGGAGTTGCCATTAAGAAATTCTTTTAATTTCCTTTTAAATGCTATATGGCTATCTGTCAGACTTTTGATGCTATTAGGTAAGTGACCAAAGACTTTCGTGGCAGCATAATTTACCCCATTCTGAGCCAAAGTTAGATTTAACCTTGAGTAGTGAAGATCATCCTTTCTCCTGGTGTTGTAGTGTTGTAGTGAGATTGACAGTTCTGAAATCTAGTAGGTATAATTTTTTCCTACTTTTAAATGTGTGTATCAGCAATAATTGAAAATTTGCCTCCTAATGCCAGCCATACTATCTCCTTGTAACTTAAAAACTTCTAAAGAAAATTTTCCTTTTGATGTGAGAGGGGCCCCAGGTGGCAAACCTGTTAAAATATTGATATTAATTCTAACAATATAAGGAAAAGATAGATTACTACTCACCATAAACGTAACACATTAAGTTGCAGACAGGCACAACTAAAAGACATGCAACTCACAACCACTTCACCTCTGAAGGTAAGATACGCAAACGAATATGCAGCACAGCCATGAGCATTCGCATGGCATCCTCCTGTGCCACCCTGTTCGTGGGCAACCTACAGGAGACCTTCCTAGCATCCAAAATGCCAAACCCCCAGTATGGTCCAGGTTAATTGATGATATCTCATGATCTGGACTCAGAGCCAAGACACCCTATCTTCATTTTTTCACAACCTCAACACCTATCTCCCATCCACTTCACCTGGTCCTCCACAAACCAGCATGCCACCTTCCTGGATGTTGGCCTCCTCATCTCCGATGGCTACATCCATATCTCTGTCTACATTAACCCCACTAACCACCAACAGTACTTGCATTTCGACACTGCTTCATTCCTTCGGCACCAAAATATCCCTCCCATACAGGCTGGCCACACAGTGATGGCGTATATGCAATGATAAGAACTCCCTTGCCCAGAACACTGGGCACCTCACCAAGGGCTTCACAGACAGGCAATCTTAAAACTAAAGCAGCTACTACTGAGTACGAAACTGAAACAAACTTGAACTTGATTCACTTTTGTCAAGCACTGGGTCGGGGCACGTGCCCTGGTTTGCGATGCATGTTTTGACTTAATACCATACCTCCCTCACTCCCTGCTTTTGTTTTTCTCTCTGGAGATCATTTCTCAAACGTAAGTTGTTATTGAGAGGTTTTGTTGATGTTTTTAGTTCCACTATTATTTCCTGTGGCTAATCCGATCACGTTTTCACAAGCTAGATTTTGTAATTGTCTTTCAGAATATCCTAAATGAGTAAAACATAAATGCATTTCATCAGATCCATAGGAAAAAATGAGTAGGTATCTGCCTGTAAGTCTGCCTGAGTCTCAAACTTGCAGCATGAGAAAAGAACTACATTGTCTTTTAGCAAACAATTTAGCTGTTGTTTTCTTAAAATTTGATGTATATACAAATACTAACCAGGAAGAAAGTGTCATGGCTTGTGTATCCGTAGGACATAACTGTAGAAATTGTGTGCCTTGTGCTTGCAAGCTGTTGTCTCAGTATAATTTACACATTATTGCATTCTGTATGTTGCATATTGAACTTTGCTGGCAGTTACATTTTCATCAGTTACATGCTACAGAATATCTTATGCTTTAAAGCATATAGAGACTAGGTTTTGTGCACTTTTAAGAAAGAACTCTTAGAAGCATTCATAATTTTGAACATTGAAACAGATATTATTAACAACATTCATGATTTCAGAAATTGAGAGGAAAAAAATATGAAATTAAAGACATTTGTTGTTGTCAATCAGTTTTAAACAAATTAAGGGCAGAGCATGAAAACTGTCAGTCACCAGAAAATGATATTTGGTCACCTTAATTTAATGATTAAAAATATATTAGGACATTTGCGTTGTTGTTGTTGTTGTTGGTGGTGGTGGTGGTGGTGGGGGGATGGATATTGGAAGATTGATGTCAGTAGAAAAGTGAGGGCATCATTTTTCAGTTCTTGCCTAAGGCAGCAAAATACCTAGCAATGGCCCTGCCCAGACCTAGTCCGCAAACAGATCTCCCACGCTGTTTCCCCTCACATCGTCAATCCTCCCACCATCCCCAAGAACCAGCTATGAGGGAGTGTCCCCTCCATCACCCAACACAACCCCTGGACTGGAACAACTGAAACACATTCCTTGTCAGAGCTTTGATTACCTATCTTCATGCCCTGAAATGAGGGACACCATATCCAGGATCATACCCACCCCTCCTAAAGTGGTGTTCTATCACCCACCCAACCTCCACAACATCCTAGTAAATCCCTATGCTGCTCCCAATCCCAACCCCTGTGTGGAAGACCCAGGTGAAAGATCTGCCCAATCCACATACTCAGCAATTCCTATTCCAGTTCTGTCACAAGGTTATCCTACCCGATCAGTGACAGAGCCACCTGTGAAAGCAACCATGTCAATACCATCTCTGTTGCAGTCATTCCACAACTTTTTGTATTGGTATGTCTGCCAACCAGCTATCCACCAGGAATTACAGCCACTGCCAAACTATGGTGAAGAGCAAAGTAGACCACCCTGCGGCACAACATGCAGTTGAACATAACATTGTTGGCTTCAATGGCTGCTTCACTACTGAGCTATCTGGCTCCTGCTCTTCACCACCAGCTTTTCTGAACTGTGCTGATGGGAGTTCCCCTTTCAACACATTCTCCACTCCTGTTATTATTCTGGCATCAACCTATGGTAACCTACTGTCCCCCCCCCCCCCCCCCCCCCCCTCCATCAGACAGTTTCCACCACCCTCTGCCCTATCACCTCCTCCCTATTCTCATCTTTCACATTCTATTTGCTGCCCTCAGCCAACATACCCACTCGTCTTTCCCCTTCCCTGCCCCTCTCCTTTCTTGTTCCCTGTTTCCCTCCACCTCCTCCCCTCCCTGTTCCATGGCCTCCTTCCTGTTGATAGTCTAGCCCCCTGCACACTCCATCAGGCAGTGCTCTTCTCTCTCCTCCCCCCCCCCCCTCCCCACTCCCACCCGTATCTTGCTAGCTCCTTCCCCACCCTTCCAGATTGCTGCTTCCATTCTACATGACAGTTTCATTCCGGTCTGAGCTGTCAGAGATAGCGGTTGTGTGTCTGAGGTGTGCTTGCTTGAGTGAATGAAAATGTGTGGGTATTTCTTTTCCTGAAAGAGGCTAAAGCTAAAGTGTAAGTGCCTTTTTGTTGCTCTTGTCTGTAACTCAACATGTTATTTTAACAGTGGGTAGCAATGTATCTTTTCCTTACGTTGTTGAAATTCTAATTTGGAATTTTCGTTTTTTGATGTTAATAATTATTATTCTGTTTATACTCCTTCAGAATGATTTTCAGTGGTTGCAGATTTTCATTCATTTCTATTCCAGTGTTGAGTGGCTCTTAAATTCACATTGGACTGAGCTGAAGACATTTTACAAAAACTTTTACACATTCCATTCTTGTCTTGCTTCTTAATGAGAATTCTCGGCACGCAGTTCATGACTTGTTGGAAGCTCTAAGCCACCCTTGCTGTAATGTAAAGGTATTTGCCAGTGAACTCCAACTGTTGCACACCACCCAAGGAGTACCTCAAACAAATAACACAACACAAAACAAATGTTTGTACTAATAGAGAAACGAGCGAGGTGGCGCAGTGGTTAGCACACCGGACTCACATTCGGGAGGACGACAGTTCAATTCCACATCCAACCATTCTGATTTAGGTTTTCCGTGATTTCCCTAAATCGCTCCAGGCAAATGCCGGGATGGTTCCTTTGAAAGGGCACGGTCGACTTCATTCCCCGTCCTTCCTTAATCCGACGAGACTGATGACTTCGCAGTTTGGTCTCTTCCCCCAAACAACCCAACTAATAGAGATGATGCACTTGTGTGTTATTTAAAAAGAGTAATGTTCAACATAAAATGAACTGCTGAGATGCTGGATCTGTTTTATAGGGTTGGTGTGATTAGCAGCAATAAATTTCATGAAAGTGTCACATGTCCTGTGCATGATATGTTTAAATAGGCCAGAGTGGAATTAAATTTTACAGAACCATAAAAATTGTTACTGATGACTTTCATTACTAAATGGTTCAAATGGCTCTGAGCACTATGCGACTTAACTTCTGAGGTCATCAGTCGCCTAGAACTTAGAACTAATTAAACCTAACTAACCTAAGGACATCACACACATCGATGCCCGAGGCAGGATTCGAACCTGCGACCATAGCGGTCGCTCGGCTCCAGACTGTAGCGCCTAGAACCGCACGGCCACCCCAGCCGGATTTTGTTACTATTTAACACATACCTTTCAACAGTGGTATGAGCATTATGCATTATATGGAACGAGAACTTAATAGTGGAAAAGCACAACTTTAGTCCGATTGCTCTGGTTTTGAACACACTTATCGGGCAGCACATAGTGTGACATATATGGGAAAATTGTGATACAGTACATTTGTGACCTCTGTGCTAGTTTCACCATACGAGCCATTTGGATACTTCCTCCAAGCTCAGTTATAGTATTCTCAATCAGATAAGCAAATGTATAATGTTATTGGATAGATAAAAAAATATACACACCAAGCAATGGCAGAAGAACACACACACAAACACACACACACACACACACACACACACACACACACACACACACACACGAGGTTTAACTTGTGCAAGCTTTTGGAGCCAATGGCTCCTTCTTCCAGCTGAAGCGTTGAAGGCGAAGGAAGATGGATGAAGGGAAAGGACTGTAGTGGTTTAGGAAAAGGGGTACAGTCTGAAAAGTCACCCAGAACTCTGGATGAGTGGAGACATACCAGACAGGATGAGAAGGGAAGACTGATTGTTGGGGAGTGCACCAGATGAGATTTGATAACCTGAGAGCTTAAAGGTGGAAGACAAGGTGATATGCAAGACAGAGATACTGCTAAAACATCATGCATGAGTTAATAAGAGTGAGAAGCTAAGTGCATTGCATGTAACGGAGTTGGGAGGGAGTGCAGGGAAAAATAGACAGGCCAGAAAATGAAAGATGTAGAAACCTAAGGTGAAGGAAGGAGTAATTACTGTGAAGAAATTCTGAGATGGGAGGAATTAATTTAAATTAAGGCCGGGGGGGGGGGGGGGGCAGAGGCCATGTTGTAACATTCGTTCCCACCTAGGGAAGTATCCAGATGGCATGTATGGCAAAACAAGCACTGATGTCACAACTGTCACGTAGAGCATGCTCTGCAACAGGAAACTGTTTGTAGCTGGTATACACCCACTGCTTAAGCCCATTCATCCTAACTTGTAGCTGAGTTGTAGTCATGCCGATGTAAAAGGCCAAACAGCTGGTATATGACGTGTCATTTCACAGGTGGCTTCTTTTGATAGTATGTGTTTCAGCAGTTATAGGGCTGATATAGGTGGTGGTAGAAGGATGCTTAAGGCAAGTCTTGCAGTGGGGACAGTCAAGGGGTAGGAGCCATAGGGTAGGGAGATGGGTGCAGAATGAGGATAGGGTCTGACAAGGATATTGCAGAGGTTGTTAGGGTGATGAAAAACTATTGTTTTTCACTCTGTCTCAAAACCTGGTAGAAAACCCAAAGAGATTTTGGTCGTATACAAAGTAAACCAGCGGCGGGATGCAATCAACACCGTCACTGTGCAATAACAATGGTTATGTCACTGATGACAGTGCCACTAAAGCAGAGATACTAAACACAAGTTTTCTGAAACTTGTTCACCAAAGAGGATGAAGTAAATATTCCAGAATTTGAATGTAGAACTACTGCCAACATGAGTAACTTAGAAGTAGTATCCTCGGTGTAGTGAAGCAGCTTAAATCACTTAATAAAGGCAAGACTTCTGGTCCAGATTGTTTATCAGTCAGGTTCCTTTCAGAGTATGTTGATACAGTAGCCCCATCTCTAACAATGACATACAACTGTTCGCTTATTGAAATATTTGTACCTAAAGATTGGAAAGTTGCACAAGTCACAGGAAACAGGAGTAATCCACTGAATTACATATCCATGTCACTGACGTCAGTTTGTGGTAGGTTTTTGGAACATATTCTGTGTTCAAATATAATGAATTATCTAAAAGAAAAAACTAATAGTCGGCATGGATTCAGGAAAAATCATTCTCACAAGTAATGAGTGCTGTCAACAGGGGTTGTCAAATTGACTCTGTATTTTTAGATTTCCAGGAGGCTTTCGACACTGTTTCTCACAAGTGTCTTCTAATCAAACTGTGTACTGTTGTTTGTAAGTAGGTTTAATGTGGACAGAAGTGTGTAGCTGGCCTTTGGTGAGGGTGAGATCAACAGAAAGAAAAGTGGCACAGAATTTGGAGTAGGACCATGTGAATTTTAATTGGAAGAAGGTATTAAGAGGTTCCAGGAATTTTAACAGGTTGACCTCACCATGAGTCCATATGGTAAAGATGTCATCAATGTAAACCAAACCAGGGGTTGAAGTCGTGGATCCCAGGAAAGCCCCCTCAAAGTGACCCAAGAAAAGGTTAGCATAGAAAGGAGCCATCATGGTTCCCATGACCATACCCCTGATATCTTTTTATGTCTGCCCGTCAAAGGTAAAGTAATTGTTGGTAAGTATAAAGTTGATAAAGGTAATCAGGAAAGCTGTCATAGGTTTGGAATGAGGTGGGCACTGGCTGAGGAAATGTTCAACAGCAGAATGACCATGTATGTGGAGGATGTTGATATAGAGGGAGATGGCATCAATGGTGACAAGCAAGGTGTATGATGGGAGTGGGATGGGCACAGATTTCATGCAATGTTGGAAATGGTTGGTATCTTTGATACAGGAGGGAAGTATCTGTATTAGGGATTGAAGGTGGTGATCAGCTAAGGCAGATATATGTTTAGTGGGTGCTTTGAAGCCAGCAACTATAAGAATGCTAGGATGATTGGGTTTGTAGATCTTAGGAAGAAGGTAAAAGGTGGGAGTGCATGATTTGACTGGGTTAAGAAGCTCTGTGGATTGAGGTGTAAGTCCTTGTGACATGCCTGAGGTTTTTAGAAGGGAGTGCAGGTCAGTTTGAATTAAGGGGTGGGACCTGCATGGCAGTTGCTGTATGCAGAGGTATCAGACACCTGGCATAGACCTTCACTAACATACTCCTGTTGGTCAAGTATCACACTAGTAGATCCTTTGTCTGTGTCTGCTGCGAGGATAATGATGGAGTCATTAGCTTTTAGGGAACGTAGAGCCTGGAGTTCTCCAGAGGACAGGTCAGGATCATGTTGTAGGGACCTGAGGGAGGGTTGTGAATCAACGGTGGATGTGTGGAATTCTTGGAAGGGATAATTTTGAGGTAGTGGTGTTGGATCAAGTTAGGATCGTGGTCGGAACTGCTCAAGGCAGGGTTCAGTGTCAAGTTTGCTGATGGAAAGGTGTTTGATTTGGGTTGCAAAGTGACATTTCCAGTTGAAAGTGCATTTAAAGAGAAGTAGGTCCTTCACCAAAAACAGCATGATTAAATGCAAGTTTAGGGCTGAAAATGAGACCCTTGGATAATACAGATAATGCACAAGGGGAGAGTGCTTTAAATGAAAGGCTGTGAACACTGTATTGTTGTGACTGGTTCTTGTAATTGGTCTGGGAGGCAGTGGTTAAGGCTGTGGAATGTTAAAGGAAGTTGGCCAAGCTCGGTTTGTAGGAGAGGAGTGGTGGTTGATGGTGTGGCAGTTAGAGGAGCTGCAGAGGGGTAGGATGGGAAATACCACAGTTGAGGTAGTTTATGAGCGGGTGGGATAGTTTTCTGAGGTACGTCTGGCACAGTCTGGCAGTCTGAAGTTGGCTAGGCAGATGACACCATTTCAAGGAAACATCGGCGAACATGTGTGGGAGTAGATTGAAGGGAATCAGGGAATAAAACACTAAGCCTTATCAAACTTAAAAAATATATAAATTTACTGTGAAATAAAGACAAAACAATAACAGGAATAAAGGCTATGTGAATGTGCATAGCTGCTGCTTGGGAACATTCGCAATTCTGCCAAACTAAAGAATGTCGTGCCAACTGAAAAATGCCACACTGTAGTGTTAAATGAAATGTCATGCTGCATCAAGTGCTTCTGAGAAAGACCGAGCAAAGCTGAGACAGGTCAAGCCTTGGCCCGCACAGGTGCTGCACATCTTGCTTGGGTGTAGTTTGGCATGCTGTGGCTGACCCTGATATATGAATTTGCTTAAGTATTATAAGTGAAAAAATAAGATATACTGACCACTACGAAGGAATTAGACTAGTTAGAATAGCCTTTGGGGAATTCAGGGCTAACACTTTTCCCAGCCCCTGGGTAAAGGTCAGTGTGCTGCCATTTGACATAAGACAGGAATTACTCATGTTGCAACTGGCGTACGACTTGGATTCATATCCACATACAACTGCATACCACTCTGTTGCTTGTACGCATTTCTAACAACGCGTTAAACACCATCAGCAAGCAATGAGGCCTTTTTGTTACATGGGTGTGACAGATATTGATGTTTTTTGCTCCAAGGGCGGAGGAACAAGAAACTTAATGTAATTTTTAAGTCTATTTTTTATAACATTTTCGGTAAGCATCACTATTTTTCTGTAGTATACATAGGTAGCAGGAAACAAGGGGATACATTTGCCTGCTCTGTAGTCTTCCCAGACATTGTCTTCAGATATCAACACCATGATCAGTTCAGTTGTTAACTGCTGAGCTGTGTGAGATATCCTGAAGGCACTGGAGCAGATGAGTCATCATCACAGCAGAAAGTTTCTCATCTACTCCTATACCCTTAGTACCCTACAAGCATTGCAGCAAATGTACCCAGCAGAGAGAATGATAGAATTAATACAGTACAAATAGCTATGCCTTCAACATCAGGGGTAGCAGTTATTATTTTCCTGGGTACTAGGGCAAGTAGGAATTTGAGGAAATGAGCTAGCAGATGGAGCTGCCAAGGTGGTCTCCAGGGATATCTGTGATTCTACATAACATTCCCATATAGGCTGACATCTTGCCAATTCAAAAAGCATTGCAACTGTGGACGGTGTGGCAGTGCACCTTTTTTTATCTATTGTTCACCCAACCAAAAATCTCTGCCATAATCTCCCAACCCCTTCTTAATTGGGTCGTACTATTTTCAGTTAATCTCTTAAGAACTGACATAAAACATTTTACTGTGTGTGTGTGTGTGTGTGTGTGTGTGTGTGTGTGTGTGTAAAAATCTGCACAAAAGAACTTTAAGGAAACTGTTTCATTTTCATTTTAGTACCTTTTTACTAACTTTAAAAAATTTTTAACCACACTTGTCTTATCGTATCATAAGATGGGTACTAAAGGCCTTGCCGTCCCACACCAAAATCATATTTTTGTGTAAGAAACAAGAAAGGTATGTAAGACACCATTTCAGTTTTTAAAAGTAAATACATTTTTGTATGTGCCAAACTGCCTTGGCAACCCCAGTCACTTCCTACATCAGCAACATATTGTTCTCACCATTCATACAACAGTATTTCATATCAGAGCAAAAATGACAAAAAGATTTCCTGTAAAAGGAAAAGGTTTCTGATGAAGTGCTTAAAAATAACCATGATACCTCCTACCAAGAGAGGTAAATACGGCAGTATGTCAGAATTCACTAAAAAAGTTATAGCACAAGCCAAGTGAATAGCCAATAACAATTATGTGCCAAAATCTACAAACAAAACAAAGGAATCTTATAAGAAATGAAAAAAACTCATTACTACCTGAGCATGAGAAGATTACTCAGATCCCCAATTGCTGAGTCACAAAGCTACAAGGTGAGTTGCAGATATATTCAGTAATCAGTATGCAAGTATTCTAGAGAAGTTGTTATAAAGCATCAGCAAATTGTTACATAACACATTGAGTGTAATAAAGTCTCCCATAGCATCTAAATTCTTTTGGGAAAACAATGCCAATGAAAGAGAGTAAAAAATAAACTATCATCCAGAACTTATGGTATCCCGATTTTATCATGAACTGCATAAACGGAATAGCTGTCCCATTTTATGTAAAATTCCTTTGATGATGAGAACATCTCCTGATTGAAATAGGCAAAAATGTTGGTGACATGCTCTCCACAAAATACTATAAGCAGTTGGGACCTTCCCAGACTTGTCAAAAACATTTGATGCCATAGACTACAAAATTTTATTTCAGAAACTGCTGTGCTATGGCATTAAGACATCTGTTTGAACTGGTTTAGCTCTTTTCTTACAAACGGAAACCAGAGTAGCAATAAAAGTATGATACGAGTTTGAAAGCATGCCAGAAGGCATGCTTCTGGAACTGGGCTACTAGACAGAGTAGTAATAGCCATCAAACACTAGTGTTGCTTGCTATGGCACCACAGTTAGCAGTGCCAGCAACTAGCACTTGAGATGGCTATTTACAAGTACCTACCACCACTCATACATGGATATCAGATGTGTGTTTGTTTCGCTGTTGTCTCCCAATGTTCTTACTCTGTTTCATTATGTTTCTAGTTTTCTATCTTGGGGTTACTAATTGGTCTTTAAATATCGATCATGCCATCTATACTTGTCTGTGTCCTCCTTGTTTTGTCTTGTCTGTAAACTTTCGATGAACTGTTCTTAGTGACCCAGACCAGTTGGTCAATTCTCGTCAGATTTTTATGTTGCTCCCAATATTCTGTCACTACGTGGTCATTATGAAAAAACGGTGATCCAGGGTATATCAGAACTTTCTACTCTGATTATGGTGATATTGCATAAGTTGCAATCCAGTGTTCAATATCTGAATCAGTCCTGTTCCTTCCAGACATAAACAACTTACCATTGAACATCATTGCTACTGCCAGTTATTATTTACAGAGGCAATGAATGAAGGTATAAGTGAGCTAGGTTATTGATTTGACAAATAACCTGATAATCAACACAAAAATGCACCTTTGAGAACCAGGAAAACTGAGTGTGATACAAGGAGTTGTGGTTTTTACATATTTCCCACATTAGAAACAAGATGTTTAGGCAAGCAGATACAGGACAGTATAAAATGGCAAACACGTATAAGCAAAACCATTAGTAAGCTCAACAAAGTATACTGCACTAGCAAAGAGTCTGTAGGTGCTGTGTATTGTGCACAGTTCAGTACTATAATGCATTATTACATTGTATTCCGGGGAGATTGTCTGCCTAGCTCAGATGTTCTCCTCACTCAGAAAACAGCTATGAGAGTAACACACAATGCAAAGCAAACAGACAGCTTTGGATATCACTTCCAGTGTGTAAGTTTTTTAAAAGCAACATTTGTAAATTAGGCAAAAATGTGAATGTCAGTAATCGTAGTACAAGACAGAAATGAAACTCCATATAGCAACTGCTGTGTCATCTGAGCAAGACACAGCCAGGGCAAAAGCACCACAGGTGCGAAGATGCAAGCTGGTGCCAGTGCCATAGAGATCTGTCACTTGCGCGAGTTCCACCAGCACCCTGGGCGGCACTGAGGATGAAGATATTGATTTCACCTCGGCCAGTTGCCGGCCGAGTACAATCTGCCAATTACCAGTTGACAACGGACAGAAGCCTACTTGGAAGATAGAGCAGCTCTCACCAACTTGGTTATAGATAATCGTCCAGGGTTGACTTAGACAGGGAACATTGTTTATTGAACTCTCAGAAGTAGACTGGCAGTTGTTGTGAATTGCGTTTGCTATGTACTGTGAAGTTTACCTTTGAATATTTGCACTTAGCCATCGAGGGCCTTTTTTGTGGCATATTACATGTAGTGTTGCAGACTTAATCATTCAACAAGTCACAACAATAGGTATACCTTTTTTATCTCATTTGTGTGACTTAGTCACTAATTTGTTGGAGTGTTGTAGGACCTTCACTCTCCTATCCTGTTACCTGACCCTGGGACATAGCTGTGTAATAGTGGCAACTCAGCCTTATCTGCCTTTACAACATTCACCATCACATCAACATCAGTAAACAACAACCTGCCAGCATAAATTAAAAAGAAGGAGAGAGAAAGTAAGAAAATAACCACCACCATAAAGTTACTGTTTAATAGTAATCTGAAAGCCTTCTCTCTTGATTATTGTGTGTGTGTGTGTGTGTGTGTGTGTTGGAGGGGGGAGGGGGGACAGATAAATTTGGAATTAAATTCAGGAATTATTCTTGTAAAAGAAATAAGCACTAATGTAAAATTCGTCTACATAAATGTTTAGTGTTCATACTCTCTGTAAATATTGCTAACCATGTACTTTTGTGTGTGTGTGTGTGGGGGGGGGGGGGGGGGGTGCATGTTGTGTAATATTAATCACATTATAACAGTTATTAAATGTATTTATGGAAAATTGTTAGCTTTATGGTTCGTGAGTTTTATCGTATCATCTTGTCATAAACCATCACATTGTACTACGACTTGACTGATATTGTAATGTACCTCCTGTACATCAACATGTGCATGTCTTGCACAAGGATGATTCAGAGGACCAATAAATTAATTAATTAATATATGCTGTAGGTAAGGGTTATTTCTACGAGATAGTTGAGATCCATTGCATTGCATGCCTTACAAACTCATTCCTACTTCTGTATTAAATATATGTCTTCCCTACTCTTTGCATACTGTTCCCGTCATACTTTAAATGTGCCTAAGGGTGCCCATTTTTAAATCTGCCTAATACTGTCCATTGAGGCTATTGCCCAAAAACAGGCATAAATTAACCAATAAAATTAATTATGTCTTGTAAATCAGTCCAAGTTAAGAGTTGGACATTAAAACATGGTAGACTTCATTGTAGTAAATAATTTGATTTTTTTGGTAAGGTTTCCTGGTTTATTTTGTAGGTTGAAGTGATTGGAGGTGCAGACAAGTACATGGCCGTGTGTCGCCAGTGTTATTTCCAGACATCCTTAATAAAAAATGAAGAACTTAACAAAAAGTGTTCTCCAATGAAAGCTTTAAATTATGAAAGTATTACAAATCGTTCTTCAATAAATTGTGAAAATGTGGCCAAGATATGGTTGTGACACACAAATAAATTGTAACTTTGTTGCATTTTTAATGTGAAAAAATTCTCAGAGCAATATATATGAATTAGTTGAAAGTTGCCATTGAAGAAGAGGAGGTGGGTTTGCCTGCTGGACCAAGTTATGACTAACTCCTGGAAGGTGTTGAAAATTGTATTTTAGAGAATGGACACCAGTTGGATGACAAAGTTTTTCATAAATGACGACATGAATCAAATACAGATTTTAATTTTGTATTAATAAAAGTATTTTTAAAAAAATCTAAATTCTGTTGTTCATTTGAAAACCATTCATTTCGTGTCAGTTACCCTCTATTATAGATCTTCTTGCTCAGGCAAAGGTAAAAAAGAGATAACATTCCATGTTCTGGCACTAGAAGGGGCCACTCGGGCCCCACTGACTGCCATTTCATCCTATGCCAGTGGCATGGCTGGGTGTGGTATGGAGGCATATGTGGTCAGTACGCTGCTCTCCCAGACTGTCAGGTTCTTGACCTTGGAGCTACTACTAATCCTCAGATGGCCTCACAAGGCTAGGTGCATCCCATACCAGTCCTCTCACTCTTGGTGAAATCCCTGGCAGTGTTGGGAATCGAACCCGGTTCCCCACATGGCAGTCAGTCGCACCTTGATCACTTGGCTACACTTGCTCAGTCAAAAAGGTTGTGAATTCTCATCTTTTTTTTAATCCATTCACATCATTCCATTACATTTGACACAAAAGGGTAGTGCTTGGGAAGCAAAACAGACTAAAACAAGAGTGACACAGAAATGTAGAAATAAACACACAATCTGTTGTGTAACGTGTACACGCTGTGCTGTGAGGCGACCGGTAGTGTTGAAAATGAACACACTTCTTACACCGCAATGTATTGTCCCAAGATGACCAGTTTCAACAGTCCTGTGCTACCATCATGTGATGTAAGGGGAAAACATAAAGATAAGAAGAGGGTTGGAGAGAGACTACAATTCATATGACAGATTATATAAAAATGCAAAATTCCACATACCTTATGGAAATTGCTACAAAACTGCCATGTTACATTACGTGAAGTTAAAGCATAAAAGGTAACCCCCATGTATAGGTGTCTTGATAAAATTCAGTTGATAAAATACACACAGTTGGTAAAATGCACACAAATGATAAAAAAAGAATGTAGTTAAAATTCTCGTGTCATCCATGCATGCTGGTAAACATGATTATCACAAACTTGCTGCACAGCACTATGCTACTAGTGGAGTGGTAACTAAGAGATGGCAGACCCACTACAAAGTTATCTATCTTGCCACTGGATGGTTTGTGTAATACATGCTGAATGATCACATACTGTGGTTACAAGCAATGAATAGTGGTGCACCAGAAATAAAGGTGGATTTTTCAAAATGCCCAATATAACAATTTTGCGTGTCATCTGGTCATACATATAAAATTTCCCTCCATATAAAATCTGTAGTAGTTGCATATTGTGTGCTTACTGACAGTGGGGAAAATTACCCTAAAAATTAAAAATCTTTATTTTACAAGGCAATGTGACAAAAAAAGAAAACCACACTGGTGCAAGGACAAATGCTAAACTTGCCAGATCTGGAGGGGTCTCACAAAGTAAACCCATGCAAAAAAAATGGGGATGTATGCAAAAACCATGTGGTGCTCAACTTACTGCAGTAAGTCATCTAATCCAGAAACAGATGCAAGCCTTACTGGGTGCAAGGTGCCTACTACAGAATCAATCAAGGCTTGCATCTGCCTTTGGATTAGATGACTTTTGAAGTAAGTTCAGTACAGCATGGTGTTTGTGCATGTGCCATACCCCCCCCCCCTTTTTTTTCCACGATGATACTTCGCCAGACCCCTCCAGGTCTGGTCAGTGTATAGCACTAGCACTAGCACTCGCACTCGCACCAATGTGGTTTTCTTTTTACCGTACATTGCTTTGTAAATTAAAGACACTGGTTTCTTAATTTTTTTTATTATTAGTGTCATTTTTTCACTGTAAGTAAGCACACAATATGTAATTACTTCAGATTTTATATGGAGCACAAGCTCATGGTAATTTTATATGTATGGCCAGGTGGCATGCCTAAGTGTTACATTGGGCACTTTGAAATATCCACCCTTCTTACTGGTGCATTGCTGTTCACCAATGGCAACCACAGTATGTGATTATTCAGCATGCCACCCAGTGGCGAGATAGGTAACTTTGTAACAGGTCTGTGACCTCTGTTAACACTCTATCAGCAGTGTAGAGCTGTGCAGCAATTTTAACTATGCTCATTTTATCAACTGTGGGCATTTTACTAGTTGAATTTTACCAAGACATGTATACATAGGATGTGACTTTAATGCTTTGACTTCATGTAATGTAACATGGCAGTTTATAGCAATTTCCATAAGGTATCTGGAAATTTGTACATTTTATGTGATCTGTCATGTGAGTTGGTCTCCCTGTACACAACCCCCCCCGCCCCCTCCTCCCCAATTAAAACTTCCATTTTTCACTTAGATCAGAAAATGTGTTCATTTTCAACTAAAGCTACTGCACTTGAAATTTAGGTAAGTTGTTCATCAGAAAGAAATAAACAGTAAGGAATTATGAAAAATAATTAAAAATGCTACTGGAAGAGCAAGGAGTGGAAAGTCATTCTATATCAGCACTCAAAGTAGGCACAAAGGTTAGTAGTATAATGAGCGAAGAATTATAATGAGAAGCACTGGCAGACTAGGGGACCAAAGATTCAGTGAACTTTTCTTTTGCATGACAATGGTGCAATTGAGAGGCTTGTAGTGATTGAGGTATAGAACCCACATTTGGGAGAAGATAGGTTTGACCATCCAGAGCTAGGTTTTTTCGGTTTTCCTAAAAAGCTGCCAGGATGATTCCGTGGCAATGAATGTGACATGATTCTTTGCTTATCCTTATCCAAACCAAGCCCAAACTCAGTTTCTAACAGCTTCATTTTTGTAGGTCTGATAATTTCTAATCTTGTTTCCTTTGTCTCAGTGGATTAGTTTCCTTTTGGGATTTTGTATAGATATGTTGCAGATTTAGCACTGTCTGCCTTGGAAGTCTGATTATTACTTCAGCACACTGGACTGTGTGTACAAATTTCTTTGTGGAGGATCTTCTTGTCAGTGACCCAGCAGTATGAGATTTATACCTTTTAGAGAATGTCAGAATTGAAATGGATCAGTTTTTTTTTTTTTCTTCAGGGTATACAGTGTAATAAACACGTGCAAGAAGCTAAAATTGAGCAAGATTTTAACCCAAATTTTTGTCAAATTGAAGCTTTTGAGTCAGTCTGTTTGACATGCTCTTGCACAATTGAGGGGCTCAGAGCAATAGTGGACCAAGTCCAAATAATTTAAAATCCTAGTTATATCACAGTTGGGTTCAAAATAACAACAATTCTCCAAAGCAATGCGGAAACAAATTCATAGGTCAGTATCCAGTCAGCAGGCTGCAGTATTTACTTGATACTCTGAGATAATAGCACCTTCCACTAGAGCTATTATGAACCATTTAAAGTTGCAAAGCACATTACGGGAAATCTGGAGAGAGAGCTTAACACAATTGTATTTTACAATACTGGGATATTAAAATATCAATTAATATGTCTGCTTTTATACGGGTAGTGTGAAATAATGGAAGAAGAGCCTGATTAAATTCCAGATATTGATAAGTAAAGATTTTCAGAAAAAAAATCATAAGTTCCATTTTGATAAAAATTATTCACAGTAACATAGATTTTAGGTTAAGGTTTTAGTTATGCACTGCTCTGTAAAACTTAAGCGTGAGATAGATAAATTAACATAACATATTAACTACTTGGTGGAAATTAATGAAAATGCTGGAGAATGTTGTCAGAGGTATCCCAGTTACACATAGAAACATGTAGATCACATGGCATGAGGCCAGAATTATTATAGCACCAAATAGGGATGCCCAGCATCACGAGGCAGTTGAAGGAATGGAAAAAGTCGTGTGTGTCAATCAGCGAGCAGTTATGCTGCACTGTGGTGGTGGTCTACATTGCAGCATGGGTAGGAAAGAACATTTAGATTACTTCACACAGGGAAGAATCATCAGAAGACGGGAAGGAGGATGAGATGTGACAAGCATAGCCCAAGAATATGCATGGGGAATGTTCTGAACCATGGGCACTGTTGTCTGATGGAGAGGAAGTGGTCAACTATAGCAGCAGATGACTGCTACATTGTGTAACAGGTAAGAAGTGACTTCCATCAAACAGTGGATTCAATTGCAATATTTAATAGGATTGCAAGGCACGCAGTCTCAAACTTCACAGTGGTGTGGCAACTGCATGGGAGTGGTCTCGTTGGCCAACGACCAGTGCGTTGTATTTTGTTGACAGCCACACATCGACAGCACCATTTGAAGTGGTGCCAAGATCATAGGTACTGGAGCAGCGAGGGGTGGAGTTGCATGCTGTTTCCAATTAAGCAAATTCAGCTGGTGTAGGGATTCCGGATGAACCCTTGTATGGCGAGAGGTGAGAACATGTAACGCTCCCAGAATATAGTTGAAGTTCAATTATAGGGTGCATGAAAAAGACTCATCAGATTTTAAAAAATCATTACTATTATGTTATTTGTGATATGTGCATGAACAATGTACTATTGGAAAGAGCAAGCTCTCGAGTTTTACGTGGTTCCTGCTAGGTGACAGCAGTGTGCATCCACTTCAGTTCTAGTAAAAATGGTGTTGGGACAACACAAAGCGTTTTGTGCTCTACGTTTTGTGCAGTACAGGTTCTTTCATACTAGGTATGGTGTGGATCCTCTTACAGCACAGACCCTTAGACGATGGCATGAACAATTCCAAGAAACTGTTCGTTTGTGTAAAGGAAAATAGTTGGGCTGTCCCAGAGTGTCTGACACAGATGTCAAACTCATCTGCATAGTTTCACTAGGAGTCCGCAGACATCCATTTGCCGTGCAGCTCGACAGCTCAATATGCCCCAATGACCATCTGGCATGTGTTTCATCAACATTTACACACTAAACCACCCAAAATTCAGCTACTGCATGCTCTTCGTGAAAGTGACAAGCAACAACGTTGACTTTGTGTAGTTTCGTTCTTGGCAAGATGGTGGATGACAGTCCTCTTCCGGGCTTAGTGTTTATGGATCAGGCAACATTCCATTTAAATGGCAAGGTGAACTGTCATATTGTGAGAATATGGGGCACAGAACAACCACATGAAGTTGTACAACATGAGAGGGAATCTACAAAATTTCGTGTGTTTTGAGCATTTCCACAGTAAAACCCGCATGGTCCATTTTTCTTTGCCAAGAACACTGTTAAGGAAGTATATATCTCGATATGCTTGAGAACAGGTTAGGACACCGCCACACTGTCATCTGGGACTGTGGGAATTTTTAAATCTGAGAATTACTGAATGATGGATTGGTCGCACTGGACGAAATCATTCAGCCTTACATTAAATGCTTCCAAGGTCACAGGACCTGACTGTATGTGATTATTTCTTGTGGCGTTTATACATCTACATTAATACTCCACAAACCACCCAAAGGTGTGTGGCGGAGGGCACTTTACACGCCATTGTCATTACCTCCCTTTCCTGTTCCAGTTGCGTATGGTTCGCGGGAAGAAAAACTGCAGGAAAGCCACCGTGCACGCTCGAATCTCTCTAATTTTACATTCATGATCTCCCCAGGAGGTATAAGTTCTCTGTTTATGTTTCTTCACTACCAACAACAGGGAATGAACTAAAACATTGCACAACAGCAGCTGTGGAAGCAGTAATGTGCTTTGCAACTTTAAATGGTTCACAATAGCTCACTGGGTTGTGTGGGAACAATTTGAATACAGCATCAACATATGCCATGCATCTCAAGGGAGCCATATTGAACACCTGTGAAAAGGTATGGGAAAAAAAAACACTTTTTGAATTTCACAATCATCAAAATTCAGTGTATATGTTTATTAATTTCAGAGATATAGATGTGCCAAATTGAATGATTCTATTTCATACACCCTGTATTTCCTTGGCCCATGTGTTATGGCATGGGTGTGCTTATCTCCAAATATTTGAACACCAGTCAACATTATTATGATACTGTATTCCTTCCCTATTTGCATCTTTTCAGAGGTGCATTCAATCCTGACTTCATTTTTCTGTTGGTTATTGTTCAGTGCTATATTGAGTAGAATGTTGTGTCATGCAGTTCATGAATTTCAAGATGGCGGAGTTAGAGGAGTGTTGCATGTGCATTAAATTTTGCTTGAAACTCAAGAAAACCTGTACAGGGACACATTAAATGACACAGGAAACCTGCGGTGATGAGTGCTTATGCTGTACTTGGTGTTACGTATGGTTTACATGATTTAAAAATTGCTGGACGGAAGTTAAAGATGACTCTCATTGAGGACGCTCTTAGATATCTACCAACGATGCTCGCGTCAAGAATAACAATGAAATTTGTGCCACAGAGGCACACTGTTAATTGATGGTACTAACAGGATGTGTCAAGAAAATGGCCTGAAATGTGGTGAGACAATTCATGGCTCTTGCATCATCAACTCACCCACTCATTCATCTCTGTTGGCGCATGACAATTGCACAAAAACCGAAATCACTGTGCCGCCTTATCCTCCATACTCACCATACCTGGCCCTTGCGGACTTTTGTTTTATTTCCAAAGTTGAAAACTCATTGAAAGGACAAAGATTTTCAATGACAGATGAGATAAAAGAAAATTCACAGACGGTGCTTTGCATGATCCAACGAGAGGTGTACCAAGACTGCTTCTGGAAGTGGAAATGGTGTTGGGAACAGTGTATCAATTGTTGAGGAGAGTATTTTTAAGGAAGTCATGCACAATAAGAAAAAGAAAAGTGTGGAAAAATTTTGTGGACAAAGTTCTGGAAATTTTTTGAACAGACCTTTTATTTCTTTCAGTTACTTTCTATAGTATAGTGTAGCAGTTCTTTCTGTGTATGGCCAGTTTCATCAAGCTATGTTACTTGGCAGTAACACGTAATGTTAAAGTTGTTTTAGTCCTTGTGTTGTGCATACCAGTGTATATTTTAATACATAATTAATTTAGTACTATGTCATTTAATTATGTAACTACAGATACAGCAGGAGATACTCCGCTTCCCCAGCCAGACTCACTACAGAGGGATAACACTTGATTGCAAAAGTAGAAGAAGAAAGATTAGAAAGAATTAACAGAGTTGAAAAAGAAAGTTGAGCAAAAAATAACAGTCATTAATGGTCAGCAATATGAGAGTAAAAAGGCATCCATATTTCTGCGAAAATATTTGATATCGAGTTTAACTGCAACTGTCTACAAAAGTGTGAAGAAAGGTTAGAACGATCAATTGTAAGAGATGGTTCACTTCATTTTGGAATCTAGGGATTTTTCTAAGCAAAGTGTGTACTTTCAGAGTCACATGCAAGTGCAAGCTGCTAAATACTAGAGATCACATCCACAGGATAAACACACACACTTATGTCAAGTACTTGCACGTGTATTACTAGAATTTCTAGTGAATGTACAGGGGTTTGCAAAAATGTCTTTGTGATTACATTCCACGTAAGTTGGTGAAGGCTGTACAGAGATGCATTTAGCAAGGGTAGAGCAAGCTAGATTCTCAATACGGTATGATAAAGAAACCATATGCAATGAAATGTATGAAGTTCATGTCCACTTTGCACCCTCACAGAAGATTATTTACTTTTGGATTAATGAATGTAGACACGTTTGGAAACGCACCAAAGACAAAGTGCGCTTGGCCGTCCAATTGAGGTCACCACAAAGGAAAGCGATGACAAAACCCTTAACTGGACCCTAGTATGCTTCATTGTTCGATCATTTGAAACTTGCATTGGTTGAAAAAAGACTCCAGGTTGGCATGCAAAAAAGTGCTCTTTCATCAGGATAACACACCATTGCACACGCCAGTGATAACAATGGTGAAAGTGCATGAATTGGGCTTTGAATTGATTCCTCATCTATCCTATATGATTTGATGCACAAAGAAGCAATAGATTTGACATTTAGGGAAAAAAGACACAACAGCTGACTAAAGGAAGTAGAGGCAGCAGATGGTAAAATGGTGAGTGAACCCCAAGAAATAATCAGAAGATGGGAAGAATATATAGAATGGCTATACGCTGCAGACAGCCGACCAACTGAAGAAGAGCTTGGGACAGAAGAAGAAGATAAAGTTGCAGATGGTGACAAAAGAAATGCAATACTAACTAGTGAGATTGAAGATCTATGAAAGAGATGAAAAATGGAAAGGCAATGGGAATTGATGAGATTCCTGTGGAACTGTTAAAGTCATTGGAAAAAGAATGGAAAAAGGAGTGGATTGAATTGGGTAATCAAATATACATGACAGGAAAATGGCCAAAGGACTTTACAGAAAGTGTCTTAATACCTATAGAAAAGAAAAAGAACAGCAAAAGTGTGAGGAACATAGAACAGTGAGCCTGATACCGCAGGCAGCCAAAGTCTTTCTCAGGACGCTCAACAGAAGGCTACAGGGAAAGCTGAATTGCGTAAAAGGAGATGAACTATTTAGTTTCAGGCAAGAAGTGGGAACTAGAGATGTCAATGGGCTACTGAGAGTGACAGGGGAGAAGTACATGGAGAAGAAAAGGAAGCTGTATGTTGTGTTCATTGATCTTGAGAAGGCTTTTGACTGTGTCAGATGGGACAAACTGATGGAAATCCTAAGGAAACATGGAGTTGACTGGAGGGATAAACAGCTAATTAAAAATTTATATTTGAACCAGAGAGCAAGAGTAAGAATAGGAGGTGTGATAAGTGAAGAAATTGAACTGGGAAGAGGTGTAACACAAGGTTGTTGTTGATCACCAAAACTGTTCAATATCTATCTGGAGGAAATTATTAATCAAAGTTTTGATGGAAGGAGAGGAGTGTATAAGATTTGCAGATGCCATGGTTGTGATGGCAGAAAGTGCAAGAGAGATGGAACAAATGTTAGATGATCTAAACACAAAGTAGAAGAATATGGAATGAAGATTAACAAGAAGAAAACAAGAAGCATGGTAACTGGAGGAAAGCAGAGAAAATGCCGCATGAAAATAGGGGGAGAGGAAATAGAGCAAGTAAATAACGTCAGTTACTTGGGAAGTGTAATAATGGATGATATGTATTGCTCAACAGAAATTAGGAAAAGAATTGCAAAGGCAAAAGAAGGATTGAAGAGGAAACAGAAATTATTTTGGGAACCACTAAACAAAGATCTGAGGAAAGACTTGCCAAATGTTACATGTGGAGTGTTGCACTGTATGATGCGGAGACCTGGACGTTGAGGAATGAAGTTGAAAGAAGATTAGAGGCACTAGAAATGTGGATATGGAGAAGAATGGAAAAAGTGAAATGGGAAGACCAAGTAAGGAAAGAAAAAGTATTAAAAAGTGCTGGAGAAGAAAGAAAGTCATCAGAAAGGGAAAACGGAACTGGATTGGATATTGTTTGAGGAGGGACTGTTTATTGAAGGAAGAAATGATGGAGAGAAAAAGGGGAAGAGGAAAAACAAGATATCAAATGCTGGACAACATCAAAAGAGACAAATATCCAGAAATGAAAAGACTGGCTATGGACAGACAAAAATGGAAGAGGCTTAACCCATGACAAGACCTGCCGTAAGGCAGAATACCAGAAATTTTCATCAAATGGGGACATGATAGTTGCAGTCAAGGAGTATTTTGCAGAGTTTGACAGAGTATATTTTTCCGATGGGATGAAAAAGCTGGAGGGTCATTGGACCAAGCATATATCCCTCAAAGGAGACAGTCGAGAAGTAAGGTGAGTCGTTTACAAAACAAACATGCTTTTCTTGTTTGTGTATCAGACTTATCAAACTGCTCTCATACATTTACAGCATACAATAAAAGAAATATGTATGTATATAATCCTTCAATCAACACAAGGCCCTTATGTATGTCTGGGATGAAACAGGAGGTGGTAGAGGATCTTGAGAAATAGCCAGCTGTATCAGAACATGTTTAAAAATGTATGCATCAAACCCCATCTCAGTGACTGCACTGAGTGTCAACTTTTTGTGATTAGTATCTACATTGCGCAGTGTACAAGCATATAGATGTGGCGATCCTATTGGAAATGCACGGTTGTGCTCAGGAAAGAAATCTTGACTCCGGACTGATTTTTCTGACCGTCTTGATGGGCCACATAAAAACCTGTAGCAGACCATTATTTGGCCACCCCTGGCTGTGAGGATTGGTTCAACATTGTAAATCTTCAAAATTCAAAACACCAAAATTTGAAGTTAATGTAATGAAGAGAGAAAATTTCATAAGTACAACATCATTACAAACAGAAAAAAAAACTACTAATGGCTATGAGATAAATTTGTTAAACATTTGATGGATGAGGTATGAAAGAGGCATGACTTTTACAATGAGGTTTAAAGTGACACTAAGTGATCTGATGGAATTCAATAAGGTTCTATCAAGACCATGAACATGGTGGTTCACTAAGTGGGTTTGAAACGGTGTTTGTGTGAAGATGATGATGCAATGCTAAGTGAACTCGTTTGTAGGCTTGCAGTTCAGATAATTAATTAGGAAGAAAAAGTAATTTTAATTGACCTATTAAAATATGGAAAGAAACAGAGATGCAGGTTTAATTATATTTGAAGTCAGAAGTGAAAATTTTTCTTAGTTCTACTGAATTTGAAAGATAAGGTGTAAAAAGACTTTTATGTTAATGAAAATGGCTGTGTATGTTGTATACTAGCTTGTATTTCTTATTTTTCACTGCAAAAAAATTAATATTTAATTTTTCATCTGCAATAAAATATATTAATTAACACCGGTAATTTTCTGTCTGCAAAAGGCAGGTGTCCTGGTTAGCTCGGTCTGATACAGAAACCTTTAAGATTCGGGTGGACTACAGCATGGATTTTGGAGTATCATTTTGGATAAAAAGTAAGTTCTATGCTACACAAGAAAGATAGTGAGTAGGAACTGTCATCTCAAAGAAGTTGTAGAGGCTGAAGTATCATTCATCTTCCATAATATGTAGTTGACAACATTTAGCCTAAAGTATCAAATGTTATGCAATGAAAAAAAAAATTGTTTTCTGTGCTGCCATTTCATGACATAACCTTATTCTGTAGGATGAGGGTTGTGTGCTGCCCAGTCATGAAAATTTATGTTTTCCTAAATTGCTTAAGGCAAATCCTGGGATGGTTCTCAAAATGACTTGGCGAACTTCTGAGACCATTGTGTGGTTCTGCTCAGTCAGTAATGACCTCATCTTAATAAACTTGAATCTTCCTTTCTTTAAGAAATGATACTTATGGAGCACTTAACATGTCATTTCACACATACAAACTGAAGCAACTGTTCAGTCAGTATCCCAGGAACACAATCAGCGTCTCATGGTGATAATGGAATGGCACAGTATGTAGAAGCCCTTAATTTGTCTCATAATAGTAGTATCTGGTGATCTTGATTCTGTGGCAAATTTGGGAATGAATTAGTCTGAAGCTTTAATTACTTACATATACTATTTATATTCATATGGTCTGTTAATTTCATTCTCTTCTGATTATTCCATAATGGAGCTGCTGTTCTCAAAATGATGAATATAAAACAGAAGGATTGTCATGTTTAAATTTCTGTATGACCTGCCCTCTTCCCCAGTAGTCATCAGAACAGAAAGTGACTTTGTGTATATTCCACTGAAAATTCATATGTGACATAATTAGTTAATGGTGAAAGACTGCCTGAATGATAATGCGAAACACTGTGTGTTGTGTTTATCCATAAATGCACCTCATATTGTTCCTATCTATATTATTATTATTATATTATTTCAAAAGGAAAAGAAGTGCAGATATCTGAACAGATGACATCATGGTAGGTAAGTAATTGCCGTGCCAGCTCTCCAGTTGTAAGTAATAAAATGCCAAATATGACTGCTTAACTTGATTTATTCAAAAACTAAGGCCTAGTGACAAACATCCTATATGGAAACATTTAGAGAGATTAAACTGCTTAACTTCCCAGTAAGGTGGGACTGTACAATGATGGATAAAACCATATTGTTATACTTGTAAAATCCAATAGAGATGTGGGACATGGACATCGGTCTACAGCAACATCAGTCCAGGATGATGATACACTAAACACATCAAGATAATTTTTTTTAATGGAGGGCAGTTGAAACATAACATTGTGTTTCCCAGATCTGTTGACACAGTTCAGTGTCAGTTTCAGGAGACTGAAAAGCTTCGTGAATGATAATCGAGTCCATTAATTAGCTTTTGCTGAGGAAAATGTATGTTGTAACTTGTGGAATGTAATATTTTCCAATGAGTGAGTATTTTTCACAGTGAATGATGGTCCAACACAAGTGTATAGGCTGCATGGTGTCCGTTTTGACCCCAAATATATCTGCGAGTCATATCGCAGTGGCTGGATGTGTTCCCACGCACTTGGGATGCTTCATAGGGCAAACAGCTGACTTGATGCTGCATAATATAAATCTACTCATATTATGTGTAATGTTATGAGCCTACTAGGTACTGGAGAGATTAATCTGTTTCCAGCAGGATCAGTATCCAATACTAATGTTAGCTATGATGCAATAGTGAGTTACTGAACAGAATGAGATATCTCAACTGGCCTCCTCTTGCAACATACGAGGGCTATCCACAAAGTACATTACGTTTTGGAATTAAAAATAAATAAAGTATTGGAAATTTTTTTTATTATATACAGATGAAAGCCACACTTAAATACTACTTTTCTACATAGTTGTCATTTAAATTAAGGCACTTATCGTAGCGATGGACGAGCTTGGAAATTCCATCGTCATAAAATTCGGCCGCCTGCGCCTTCAACCATGTGGTTACCTCTTTTTGAAGCTGTGCGTCGTCATCAAAACGCTGCATAGCCAACCACTTCTTCATTGCTGAGAATAAGTAGAAGTCACTCGGTGCCAGGTCGGGACTGTACGGCGGATGAGGAAACAACTCCCACTTAAAAGATTAGAGAACTTCACGAGTGGCATTTGCCGTGTGGGCCCGGGCGTTGTCGTGAATCAGCAAGGTCTTTGAGCCCAACTTTCCCCTGCACTTGTTTTGTATTGCTCCTCTGAGGTTGTGCAGAGTTTGCCAATACCTTTGAGAGTTTATTGTAGTGCCTCTTTCCAGGAAATCCACAAAAATCACACCTTTTCTGTCCCAAAAGACAGTCGCCATCACCTTCCTTGCCGACATTGTCTGCATGCATTTCTTGGGTTTTTGGGGGGAATTTGTGTGCCCTCACTGCATTGACTGCAATTTTGTCTCGCAGTTCACATGCTTAACCCATGTTTCGTCACCAGTAACGATGCAATCGAGTAATGAGTCGCCATCTTTCTCGTAAGCATCCAAAAACATTAACGCTGCAGCCATTCGCTGATTTTTGTGAATCTCTGTCAAGATTT
Source organism: Schistocerca americana (assembly GCF_021461395.2). Lineage (NCBI taxonomy): Eukaryota > Metazoa > Arthropoda > Insecta > Orthoptera > Acrididae > Schistocerca > Schistocerca americana. The sequence goes on along the minus strand of NC_060124.1, from coordinate 435,192,517 downwards.
TTGGTATCCATCTTGCACAAAACTTGTGGTAACCAAGCTTTTCGGTAATGATTTCGTGCAACAAACTTCGTGAAATTTGTGGAAAACTCATAGAGTTCCGTTATTGTGAAATTACGGTTTTCACGGACTGCGGCATCGACTTTTTCGACAAGTTCGGCAGTCACTATGCTGGGTCTTCCACTTCGCTCTTCGTTGTGAATGTTAGTCCGGCCATTTTTAAATTTTATGACCCATTGACGCACTCCACCTTCAGTGATTATGTTGTCCCCACACACTTCACAAAGCTGCCGATAGATTTCTATCAGTGTACAGTTTTTTGCAGTCAGAAACCTTATTACAGCACGCACTTCACACTTCGCGGCATTTTCAATTAACGCTGACATTTCAAACTGTCACAGTAACTCAACGGAGTACAGCACGAACCTCTCACTAGCATGGCAGGATGCCAACTGAGTGGCGGAATGCCATGACACCAAGATGGCCACGCTAGCCCCGCCCCTAACGGACACAAACGAAAACGTAATGTACTTTGTGGATAGCCCTCGTATCTCAGTCCCACTGAAAATGTGTGGGCGGATGCAAAACAAACCATGGGAGAAAACTTGCCTGATATTGTGCCAAGAACCTGCAATGGTCTATGTAACATTACCGTAGCTGCCTGGGAAGAGGCGGCAGGAAATGTGTGATTTCTTACTCACTTCGTAGATTCCCACCGTCACAAATTACAAAACGGCTCTAAGCACTATGGGACTTAACTTCTGAGCTAATCAGTACCCTAGAGCCTAGAACTACTTAAACCTAACTAACTTAAGGACATCACACAGATCCATGCCCAAGGCAGGATTCGAACCTGCGACCATAGCGGTCACGCTGTTCCCGACTTTAGCACCTAGAACCGCTCGGCCACATCGGCTGGCTGCAAATTACAGGTTTACTTTGAAGTGCAAGGGCTTTGAATGGATTCTTCTTCTTCTTCTTCTTCTTCTTCTTCTTTCAGTTGTGCTTAGTCCCTCAGTTTTCACAGAACCGGTATTGTTACAATCAGACAATGCATGGTTAATTGAAAGAGGTGGCCCGATGCCCTTCCTATCACCACCCCATAACCTCCCCCCCCCCCCCCTCCAGTATGGAATCAGTGTACCCCAGCTGTCTGCATCTAATGTAAACCATGAAATAGTGCGAACGTGTTTCAAATGTCTGCAAGTCATGTAACTTAGGCGGGATGTGGTGACCAGCCTGGTATTCACCTAGTGGAATGTGGAAAACCGCCTAAAAACCACATCCAGGCTGGCCAGCCCACCTCAGTAATCTGTCGGGCGGATTCGATCAGGGGCCAACGCGCCTACCCAAGTCCAGGAAGCAGCGCATTTAGTGCTCTCGGCTAACCTGGCGGGATATCAAGTATTAAAGAAATCACATGCTTTGCCCTTTTGAGGGTGGAAAAAATCTTAGTCTGTGTGTTCTGTCAATTTCTTGTTTTCTATGGATTAAACAATTTACTCCAGTATAGCAAAAAATAATTGTTAAAAGTGGAATTCCATCTGAATCCTGCTGCCAGAAAGTCTCTCATCAGTCTTAAATACGCCACTGAACTATAAAGTTACAATATAAATGTTACAGTATCCATGGATTTATTTGTTTCACCCGTGACCCCATCTCGTGGCATCAAGTACCTTTTCAACCTCTGAAATTACAGGAATGACACAGAGCAGATTTTCTTGTTCTAGAGTGTATTTGCTTTTTTGCTGAGTTTCAATAAAGTGTAACTCCCTCACTTATAACTATCCTTTACTTTTAAGAGTAGTACTGTATGTTGTAAAGTGACTTGCCCATGCATAACATCCCATGCAATTCAAATTTCAGCCACTGCCGCTCTTTGTGCTGTCTTGGGATCTTGATTGCAGCAAATAGTCCAAAGCTGGACATCAACAATTCTAGTTATCATCTATCAGTATTATCTGACAAAAAATCTGCATAAGCCTGCATAATCGCCATCTGTAGGTGACTTGGGTAGCTTCAGATATTTTCTGTCACATGGTGGCCTGTAGACTGTCAGTAATACTGACTTAAGAATTCCGTTGCCAACAATTACTGCACAGTATTCAAGGAGATGTTAAATGGAGGATTTCACATCATGGGGCGTAAAATAGAGAGTGGTGTACTACGAGGCAGTTGATTATGTTAAGGCAATTGCTGTATGTCAAAAGATGGATTACAATGTGAAATAGTAACGATTTTCTAGTGTACAAGGAAATAAAAATCCCACCAGAAAGTGAGAAATTCTAGGAATACTTAGTAGTCACCAGAAACTGGACAGAGAAAAATTGGTTGCTGGCAAAAGCAAAAAAGAATCAGCTGGTATAAATAGCAGTAGTGTAAAATGCTACGTAGGAATGGGGCAAAATCACAGCTGGACAACAATGCCAGTACCTGGATGGGGCAATGGGTGCTAGAAAATTACTCCTGGGACTGCACATGTGTAATAAACACAGCAGGTAAGACTGTATGTGATGAAGGTACACAGAGTGAGAGCGGGGAACAAAGGAGTAATGCTTCTTGTCACTTGTAAGACACCAGTAGCAGCATGGTGCAGGTATATGGGATTATTTGCATTGATACCTGACGTAACATGACACTTTAATTGGACAGTTAATGTCACCAAAATAATAGCAAAACTACAAAAAAAGGAAAATAACCAGATTTGGGGATGATGTATGACGGTCGTAAATAGGATACGTAAAGATGACCACCATTACAAAATGATATTATTTGTGGAAATAATGTAATCATGATGTGCTGCGTGAAATTTTCATGTTCTGTTTTCTTATAGTTTGGTAATGAAGCCTACTTTGGTCGCCTAGAAAACGTAGCTACGCTTCTAACGCTTTTGACGGTTGTTTCTCGTTCTTTTTATCAGTAGCTGTTGGGAACATTCATATTTTACTCTTTGATGTGTTATATGTATGGTACGGTACTTTGTTTTCTCCTTGATCTTTATTATGTACGTCCCTGAATAAATAGTCTATGCGTGTTCATGGTGTATTATGTATTTGATTAAAAGGTCAACTTTATAATCTCACAGAGGACTAATTAGAGTTAATATCTTGTAGCGACGCTCCCGCGCGCTAATTCAAGCTTGCCGGTGTGTGTGTGTTTGTGTGCTGTGCGCGTGTGTCAGTGCAGTGCTGTGCGGTTGTAATTACTTTACGCGACGTTTGTGTAGTTCCGCGCCCAGCCTCTAGAGGCGCTGTGTTTTCTAGCTTTTATATACGTTCTGTTATTATTATTATTATTCCTTGTTTTTTGAGTTAGTGAGTAGTTCCGTGCCTCCTGACTTGTGTGGACGAGTACTGTTTTCTCTCCTAACTACGTAAGTTTCCGAGGATTAAGGATCCTCTGTATAGGCCGGAAGCAAATTTTATAGCTCCGATCTGTCCATGCATGCCGCGCTCGCAATAAAGTTATTGTTGCTCAACTGAAGGTCTTCATTCTTCCGAATCACGTTAAGCAAAGGTCGGACAGCCACCAGTTTAGCTGAACCCGACAAGTGGTGACCCCGACGTGATTCAAGCAGAGCCCGACGTGATTAAGAAGAAGCAGCCGTGAGCTACGCAAGTAACGAGCACATAATGACCGAACAGCAGGCCGTCTCCAGGATTGCAGTCCGTTTGCCGCCGTTCTGGCCCGACAACCCGGTACTCCGGTTCGCGCAGGCAGAGGCAAGTTTTAGCTGCGCTGGAATAACGGTCGAAGCAACTAAATTTGCGCTGATTGTGAGCCAACTCGACCAACGTTATGCAGCCGAGGTGCAGGACATAATCACAGCACCGCCCGAGGCTGGAGCTTATGCCAGGCTAAAATCAGAGTTGATTCGACGGGTGGCCGCGTCGCAAGAGGACCGGATGCGTCAGATTCTGACACAGGAAGAAATTGGCGACAGGAAGCCTTCTCAATACCTGCGACATCTACGCAGCAAAGTTGACACCGTTACTGTGCCAGACAGTCTGCTCAGAACGCTGTGGAGCAGTAGGTTGCCGCCGCAAATAAAAGCCATAATCGCCTCACAAACGGACATGCCGCTGGATGACGTGGCGCAGCTAGCAGACCGGATTCAGGACGCGATCACACCGGCTCCGGTCAGCGCAGTCGCGGCGTTGGACAACAGTGCAAACAGTACCGCGTCTGTAGCACGAGCCGACCATGATTCTCTCGCTGCCAAGGTTGAGCTTTTGTGCGCCCAGGTCAGTGCGCTGCTGGCACGTGACGACGACAATAATAGAAGAAGCCGATACAGACGGCAGCGTTCGAGAAGCAGATCTTCCGGCGGTACTACCACTCCGCAAGGCGAGGTACCGTTGTGCTGGTACCACCGACGATTCGGCGATCAGGCAGGGAAGTGCATATCGCCATGCTCGCACCCAAACGCCACCGGCGGTCGACAATAGCGCCTGTTCGTTACCGGTAGGAGTTCCGGCGTTAAGTTTTTAATTGACACTGGGTCGGACCTGAGTATCATACCACGAACAGCCATACATCGTTGCCGGCCGCCAACTGCCTTCCGTCTGACGGCTGCCAACAATTCTTCCATCGCAACATATGGCACACAGAGGATGGAGCTTAATCCCGGCCTACGCCGCGCGTACGAGTGGAATTTTACAGTGGCTGACGTCACGGAGGCGATCGTCGGGGCTGATCTCCTCGCGCACTACCACCTGCTGCCGGACGTCGCGAACGCACGCTTGGTAGACAGCGTCACTGGCTTAGCAGTCACGGGTTTCCGTCGCAACACCGCAACGCACAGTGCCAAGTTGGTCCATGCTACGGAGGGTGAGTACACTGAATTACTGCTTAACTATCCGAACTTGACCAGGCCGCCCGGCGCTCCCAGGTTCATACCACATGACACGGTGCATCACATTCAAACGACTGATGGTCCCCCAGTAGCATGCCGACCTAGGCGTCTCGCTCCGGACCGATTGAAGATAGCGAAGGCAGAATTTGACGCCATGATTCGCGAGGGCATAATGCGGCCATCTAAGAGCCTGTGGTCCTCCGCATTACGTCTTGTTCCGAAGAAGGGTGGAGCTTGGCGCCCATGCGGTGACTACCGTGCGCTTAACGCGCGAACAGTGCCGGACAGATATCCCGTTCCGTTACTGAGGGATTATAATCACGCCTTACATGGTGCCACGGTGTTCACAGTTCTGGACTGCGCTAAAGCGTATACACAGATTCCGGTGGCCAATGACGACATTCCAAAGACTGCAATAATAACGCCTTTCGGTTTATTTGAAAGCAAATTTATGACTTTCGGTTTACGCAATGCCGCTCAGACCTGGCAAAGGTTTATAGACTCGGTTCTCCAGGGGCTGCCGTTCTGTTTCGCCTACCTGGACGATGTGTTAGTGTTCTCTGCTGACCGCGATCAACACCGACAACATCTGCGAGAGATTTTCGAGCGATTGGAGCGTTACGGTGTCGTCTTGAACGTGGACAAGTGTGTTTTTGGGCAGTCAGAGGTGACATTTCTTGGCCATAAGATTTCTGCTGAAGGCTCTCTTCCTCTGTCCGAGAAGGTGGACGCTATCTTGCAGCTACCCCGACCAACTACGATCAAAGAATTACGTCGTTTTTTGGGGATGCTCAATTTTTATCGACGACACCTTCCTCACGCTGCGGAGCTGCAGGAACCTTTGACGGCGGCATTATCAGGCCCTAAAGTAAATAGCAAGTCTCTGATACAGTGGACAGAGAACATGTGTTCTGCGTTCGAGGCAACAAAGAGGAGCATGGCCGACGCGGCGCTTCTCGCACACCCACGGCTCGACGCGCCATTAGCAATTGTCGTAGATGCGAGCCAGGCGGCGATCGGTGCCGCGTTACAACAATGGTCCGGCTACGCATGGCAGCCACTGGCGTATTATTCCCACAAGCTTTCGCCTGCACAGAGAAAATGGAGCACATATGACCGTGAGCTCCTGGCAGTATACCAGGCAGTGAAATATTTTCGCCCCCAAGTGGAAGCGCGAACTTTCACGATATATACAGACCACAAGCCACTCACGTTCGCCTTCCGTCGGAATAGTGTCAACTGCTCTCCCCGTCAATTTCATCACCTTGAGTTCGTGGCCCAGTTTAATACCGACATTAGACATATTTCTGGGATCGACAACATTGTTGCGGATTGCCTTTCACGGATCAGCAGTGTTTCCAGTAGCATATACTTTCCTGCACTGGCACAGGCATAGAGAGACGACGAAGAACTCCTTGCCTATGTTAAAGACACGGCTTCCGCATTGCAACTGAAACTCGTTGATGTTCCGGGGGAAGATACACAGCTATACTGCGACGTTTCTCGCGGCCGACCTCGTCCCTTTCTGACGCCGGCTTTTAGAAGACAAGCCTTTGATATAGTACATGGATTGTGCCATCCCGGGGTACGCCCGACATTCCGCCTAGTATCGCAACGTTTCGTGTGGCCAGGCATGCAAAAATACTGCCGCGAGTGGGTCCAATCTTGTCTTCAGTGCCAACGCTGCAAGATTAACCGCCATGTACGCGCACCGATCGGCGATTTTCCGGATACCACCGCCCGCTTTGCCCACGTTCATTTAGATGTAGTCGGACCACTTCCACCTTCGAACGGGCAAAGATATCTGTTTACAATGATCGACCGTTTACACGTTGGCCGGAGGCAGTGCCGGTGGATAATATCACAGCAGACACATTAGCTTCCGCTTTTGCAATGACTTGGTTGGCAAGATTTGGATGCCCACTACATATTACCACTGACCGCGGACGGCAATTTGAATCAGACCTGTTCTCACAGCTGGCCAAGTTTTGTGGTTACACCCACCATAAGACCACAAGTTATCACCCAGCAAGCAACGGAATGATCGAACGCTGGCACCGTTGTTTGAAGGCCGCGCTGATGTGCCACGAAGAAACCTGGACAACCGCACTACCAGTAGTCTTATTAGGCTTACGGACGACTTTCAAACCAGACCGGGGTCGTCAGCGGCAGAACTGGTTTATGGAGAAACACTGCGCCTTCCTGGTGACTTTGTAGACGCTGATGCCACAGAGACAGTTGCTACTGGCCAGCCGGATTTCTTGCGACGATTGAGGGACCATGTATCAAAGATTCGCCCTCCGAAAGCCACACGCCATGGCAAGCCGCCCACTTTCGTGCACCAGGACCTGGAATCGTCACGTCATGCTCCGCACTGAAGGCGTTAAACCGCCTCTGCAAGCTCCTTATTCTGGTCCATATGAAGTGCTACGGCGCAGTGCCCACACCATGGATATCCTAGTGAACGGCAAAACCATGACTGTTGCGTTGAATCGGGTAAAACCTGCGTATGTTTTTCCTGACACCCCACTAGCGGCACCTCATCGTAGGCGTCCACCTACCGCTGTTCCAGACACTGACGCCACATCTCCGGCGCCAGCTCTTCAACATCCGCCGCCCAACGCAGCACAACATCCGCCTCCTGACGTTGTTCCTCCTCCTCCGACGAGGACGACCCGTTCTGGACGTCGGGTGCACTTTCCGGCGCGGTATCTTGACGCCGACGCTCCGCTTCCGCCCCGGGGGGCTGATGTAGCGACGCTCCCGCGCGCTAATTCAAGCTCGCCGGTGTGTGTGTGTTTGTGTGCTGTGCGCGTGTGTCAGTGCAGTGCTGTGCGGTTGTAATTACTTTACGCGACGTTTGTGTAGTTTCGCGCCCAGCCTCTAGAGGCGCTGTGTTTTCTATCTTTTATATACGTTCTGTTATTATTATTATTATTCCTTGTTTTTTGAGTTAGTGAGTAGTTCCGTGCCTCCTGACTTGTGTGGACGAGTACTGTTTTCTCTCCTAACTACGTAAGTTTCCGAGGATTAAGGATCCTCTGTATAGGCCGGAAGCAAATTTTATAGCTCCGATCTGTCCATGCATGCCGGGCGTCGTCAGATACGCGCTCGCAATAAAGTTATTGTTGCTCAACTGAAGGTCTTCATTCTTCCGAATCACGTTAAGCAAAGGTCGGACAGCCACCAGTTTAGCTGAACCCGACAATCTAATAGGTTATGGGCCCAGGAGAGATTAGTGAACTTTCCATACCAAAGAAATAAACTGATAAATCAAGGTTACATACTTTTCGTGTGTGTTCAACATGTTGCTATTTTTTTTTTTTTCCAGATAATCTTTCTAGATTTATTTGTGTAACTATCTGAACGTATTCAAGATGGGCGGACAATCACTGTTTAATTTTGAAAAGTTGACCGGTATGACAAACTACAACGACATGATTGATTTATTGATCCATTTCATCTACAGCTGAACAATGTGCAAGAGATATTTGGATTTTTTTGTTAATATTAACAGTTTTACATACCTTTGTACATAATAACACACATTAAGATATCAATGAATGATGAATACTTAAATAAATGTTGTTACGCTATGTACAGAGAGATAAAATACAAATGTTCTTCTGAATGAGACTACGTTGGGTAAACACACAAAAATTTAGTTTTGTAGGTATTCATTTACTGTGTAAAAGCAGTGATCAACCAAGTACGATTTCAGTTTAGATTTGAAGTGACCAATGTTTTGTATGTGTTTAATGGTATCTGGTAAGGCATTGTATAGTTTGATACTAGGATGGATAAGGCTGTTTTGAAATAACTTTGTGTTGGCGCTTCGAACATGTACATCCAATTTTTGTCTCGTATCATAACTGTGTATTGTGTGATTTTGAGTGATGAGTGGTCTTTTTGTATGTAAGTTTTGCTTTATATACATTATATTTTCAAGTATATACATGCAAGGAAGTGGTAGGATCATTCTTTTTTGAAACAATGGTGTACATGATTTGCGATTATCTACCCCTTCCATTATTCTTATAATTTTTTTTAATGAATGTTTTGATTGCATCTCCAGAATTTGCCCAGAACGTAATCCCATACCGGAGGTGAGAGTGTACAACTGCATATGACGAAGACGAATCGAAGAGACTCGTTCAACACTTTCCAATTGACCACAGCTGCTGAAGTGACAGTAGTAGATAATAGCAATCTTCAAGCTATTGTAGAAGGCGATGTTCATCTTCGAGTTACTTGTGACAACAAGAATAAACAGATAACTGCTAATGATGTTGCATATGTTCCAAGCCTTGCTTACAACCTACTGTCGGTTAGTCAGATGACAGGACGTGGATTGTGTGTATTGACAATGTGCAGTGCGGTGTATACAATAAAAGTGATGTAATTGTTTCTGGAACACCAGTAGCAACTGCAACTCAAATAAATGGTATGTATCGATTAGATGAAGTGCATCATTACGCAAATGTTGTAGAAATTGACAGTTATGAATTGTGGCATTGAAGATTGGGACATTTGAATCGTGTAAGCATGCATTTATTAAAAGAAAAAATGGCTGATGGACTGAACTGGATGAACGTCAATTTAGATCCGTGTATTCCCTGCATAAAAGGTAAACAGTCTCGACAACCTTTTCCTAAAACATCAAGTAGAAGAGCCAAAGATCTACTTGACACTATGCGTTCTGATGTTTGTGGACCAATGAGCATGGCTTCGTCGGGAGGATCCCGATATCTTCTCACTTTTACTGATGATCTGTCAAGAAAATCTTTTGGTTATATGCTAAAATCAACAACAGAAGTCTGTGACACCTTCATCGAATTCAAAGCACGAGTAGAAAATGAAACTGGTCGAAAAATCAAAATACTTCGAACAGACAATGGAAAAGAGAGCGTCAATCGGTGCATGAAATTATTTTTAAAGACGAATGGAATTCAACATGAAACAACAACTCCTTACACGCCAGAACAGAATGGTGTTGCAGAACGCTTAAATCGGACAATCATTGAAAAAGCAAGATCAATGTTAACAGATGCAGCTCTAAGTAGGCAATTTTGGGCTGAAGCTGTAAACACAGCAATTTATTTGAAGAATCGGCCTCCAACAAAAGCTGTTCAGAATGTCACTCCTGAGGAATTATGGAGTGGTCGTCGGATAAATCTGAGTCATTTACGAATCTTTGGATGTCGAGCATTTGTACATATACCAAAAGAAAAAAGGACGAAATTAGAAGACAAATCTAAGGAACTTATCTTTGTTGGATATTGCTAAGATTCTAAAGCATCTCGTCTGATTGGTCCAAATTCACCAAAGACAATTGTGAAAGCCCGTGTTGTGCAATCCATCGAAAACTCAAAGTGTACTAGTGGAAACAATATTTCAAACAGTAACCCAATTGACGATAATCGTATAGGCAGTCGTCAACTAGCACCAGCACCTAACATCGTTGAAGAGGCAACTGAACTGACACAACCTCCTGAAGTTGACAGAAATGCAGTTTATCTTGAATTAGCAGAAACTGACACTGACAAAACAGTAAATAGCAACGTACATAGTCATACGGAAGTTGCGCAGCCAGAAATGGAACCAGAAATTAGAAAATCATCACGTGAAAGAAAACCAAATACTAAATATTTTAATGATGATTTTGCTTGTCTTGCTTGTATTTCTGAACGAAATTCGTATGAAGAAGCAATGAATTGTGATGACTGTGAAAAATGGAAGGGAGCCTTAGATAATGAATTTAAATCTTTACTTGAAAATGAAACATGGATTTTGACTGATTTACCACCAGGCAGGAAAGTAATTAATTCGAAATGGGTGTTCAAGGTGAAAGAAACGTCAAATGGTGAAATTGAACGTTATAAGGCTCGTTTTGTAGCGAAAGGTTGTTCCCAAATCCCAGGAATAGACTTTGATGAAACGTTCTCGCCTGTTCTTCATCATTCTTCACTTCGCATCCTATTAGCTTTATACGCTGAATTTGATCTTGACATTGAACATATGGATGTTCAAACTGCATTCCTATATGGTGATCTCGATGAAGAAGTTTACATTCCTCAACCTGAAGGCTACGTGAAGAAAGGGGAGGAGATGAAGGTTTGCAGGTTGAAGAAAGCAATTTATGGTCTAAAACAGGCGTCAAATTAGATCTGACATTACATAAAATGAACCTAAAGAAGTCAGAATATGATTATTGCATTTACTTCAGAATTGAGAAACAAAATATACTCATTATAGCTGTTTATGTAGACGACTTGATAATTTTCTTTAATAGAAATGATAGGTGGAAGAAAGAATTGAAGAAAGGATTAATGAATCAGTTTAAGATGAGAGGTCTTGGTGAACTTAGTTGGTGTCTTGGCATGAAAATAAAACGAAACGGGAAGCAAGGCACGATTAGTATTGATCAAAGCAAATATGCAGCAAACATACTCAAGAAATTTGGTATGGAACATTGTAATCCGGTTGCATACCCATTTGAACCTCGTTCAAAACTGCAGAAATGTGAAAATAGATTGACAGATGAGAAAAACCTTGTGTTACATCGCATTCCTTATCAGCAAGCCGTAGGATCACTATTGTATTTAGCTTAAAGCACAAGACCGGACATTGCATATGCTGTGGGGGTTCTAAGCAGATTCAGTTCTAATTATCGGAAAATCCACTGGGAAGCGGTCAAACGAATTATGCGATACATTAAAGGCACAATCAATGTAGAAGTAACTTTCCGAAAAAGTGGAACAACTGAAATTGAAGGTTTCTGTGATGCTGATTATGCATCAGACCTCCATCAGCGACTATCAACGACCGGTTATATCTTCAAGTTAGCTGGGATAGCAGTTTCCTGGACTTCAAAACGACAACAAACCGTCGCTCTATCAACTACAGAAGCTGAGTATATGGCTCTATCAGCAGCAACGCAACCTTCAAGGATGTCTTCGTGAATTGTGCGTTACGCATAGTGAAAAACCAGTAAGTGTATGCTGTGATAATAGAGGTGCCATTGCACTGAGTCACAATGGTGTGCATCACGCTGAAACAAAACACATTGACGTGACGCACCACTATATTCGTGATTTAATTATAATAGGAAAATTGAGTGTGAGACCTGTAAATATCGATAAGCAGCAAGCTGAATTTTTGACAAAGGCACTGCCTAAAGGTAAACATCAGTGGTGCTGTCAAGCTGTGGGACTTTCAGAGTTCACGAATTGACATCTCGAGAGCTTGTGGGGGTGTTGGGACCATTCATATTTTTCTCTTTGATGTGGTATATGTATAGTACTTTGTTTTCTCCTTCATCTTCGTTATGTACGTCTCTGAATAAATGGTCTCTAAAATTGTGTGTTCCTGGCAATAATGTGTATTGCGTATTTGATTAAAAGGTCAACTTTATAATCTCACAGAGGACTAATTAGAGTCTATATCTAATAGTAGCTTCTATTTAGTGTAGATTTTAGCTTAGTATTTTGACAGAACATTGTAATTATTCCACGTACTCTTCTCTGTCCTTTTCATACTTTGGACTCCACCAGACACGTTGCTTGCTGATACACGCTTTCATTCACAGGGCCTATTACCGGTACCGGTAATTATTCTAATCGGATCCTTTCGCTTTCCCGCCGTTAGCTGCAGTGGAAATGCCATTAACTTCAGCCCTTCGGTCCTCGCAAGCTCGACACCTTATATTAATGAGCACCTCAAAAATTAAGTACAAGAGGCAGCTGATACAATATCTAGAGTTTGTTATGCTCAACTAAAGTTTACTGCAGTAATGTTCTGGCCAATTGTCTAAATATTCTTAGTTAAGTGCCGGTAAACGTCAATGTTTCTTTAAGATTGAAAAAATTTTCAGGCGTTACTCCAACCTTTCACAGACTTCTCGTATAACGGTAATTCAGGTTTCACGCACAGTGTAACATCAATTACACCAATAACTCGCTGAACAGTAAGGCTGACTAATCGCAGCTAACATATCTTGGTCATATCAGCAGATCCTGTCTCTCTGGCAGTCGATGACTACAGTGGATGTGCCAATGAAGTCGATCGCTACTCGCCAACACAGTACAGCACCGGTATCGGTACATGCGAATTTCAGTAATGTGTGAATAAAAAATTAACCACATATGTGGCACTTGTTACAGTTTACAAAAGTTTGTTTTGGTGAGCTATTTTGAAATGAGTTTTTTCAAAGCATTCAGCTACCCACTAAGTATGTCATTGGCACTACAGTAGGATTCATGAACGATCGCGCTCTAGTCGAGGAATGGACGGGGTTCGCATTGTTGCCGGCTCCAAGCGCCACCTGAAGAAAAGCATTTATCCTGCGTATTGCGTGTCACGCTTGCTTATGTAGAATTTGGCGCCTACCACCGCTGACAACTCACATGAAACGGACAGTTTCGCGAGTTTGAAAATACTCAGATTTTAACTACGATGTTCAATCACAGATAAATAATATACATTCATCAGTAAAAAAATAATCGAGCATCGTAAAAGCTCTTCGGGTTTGGAGTGTAGACTACGGTGATACACTGCATCAGCAAAAATATAACAATGAAAAAAAAAATGCAGTTCATAAACCACCAAGACGTGACGCTGCTGCAGTCATTACTATTAAGTCAGTGGTTAAAGCGATTTTATAACGCACATTCCTCTCGACCTCATTTCGCTATAATTTTTTTCGTTGTTATATTTTCTCTGTTGTGTATGGGAAAAAACAATGTCTTTTCTGTATCAACGGTACTTCTATTAATATTTCGTTGGTTTACAGTTTTTTTATTGCAATATGTGGAGTCTGCAGCTAGTCCCAGTACTCGTTCTACTGATATTACGAAAGATGTCAGGACTGTTGATAGCAAAATCCCTGGACTGAGTCATACTATACTGAATTTAATTGAGATTAGTGAACCTGTGAACCACCCTTAGGATTTCTTTCTCGAAAGACCATATACCGCAACGTGTTTGTAAATAGTTGTAAATGCGTTGCGTGTCGATAGAATATTATGTACTGGTATCGTACTTCGCCCATACAATTGGAGCTGATGGAAAGACTTGGCCGCCCATCACTTAAATAAGTTGGCCGATACCAATCAAATCACGGCAAGTTAAAAAATCTCAAAGAATATAAATGAAACAAACTTAAGTAAGTCAATGTGCAACAGAATCGAGATATTATGTTTGCGCCACGGACGAGTTTAGTAAAATGTTCAGTTTCACAATTGACATGCCTGCGCACAACTGTCTGGGGGCGCGGTGCATGAGATCGTCGATTGTCGGCGACTTCTCTTTGTTCTCAATGAAATGTAGAAGGTATATGAATAGGAGAACGTCTAAGCTTGATTGCCGCTCATTTTTAATGCAGAACGAAACTCGTTTATTGAATTTTAACTATGATTTAATTATAATATGTGGCAAAATTTGGAGGTCATCATCAATAATTGATGAATCCCAGTTTGCAAGAAGAAAGCATGTGATGATGTGGGATGGTGGTTAATAGACACACGAATACAGTTATTTCTGGGGCAGGGAGCGGGTGTAGGGGGGAGGGGTAGACAGCTCAGGACAAAGCTGAAACATGCGGTCACACAGTTCCCAAGATTTGGCCCTTTTCAGTAAGTCTTTTTTCCCCTTTACATGTTTATAAAATTCCATGCAAATCAGATTGTAGTTAAACTGGAACTGTAAGATTGATTCCACAGTACCTGGCAGCAGCGAAAATACTCTTGTGTGCACGTCTAGAAAATAAATACTTGCATATTTTTAGCAGCTGGAATTTGCGTTCGGGATTTTTGGGTTCCACTTTTCTTCCATGGAATGTTTAAAATTAGCCTACATTCTTCTGAGTCACCTTAGTTTCTAAAAAGCTCTTCAGGCACATTGTCGCCTGAACTCTGGACACCAATTTTAATCATGTCTGTAATAGACCATCACCCAATCTGGCGTTTCAGATAGCATCATCCAATCAAATGCTTGATATTTATTAAAAGAAATAGTCTATTTCTCTAAGTAATGAAATGGTGTGGCATAGAAAGCGATGATCCCTTCCTCAAATTTCAAATAATTATTTCTTGGTTACTGTTCTCGTTCATTAATTTGTTCAAATTCATTTTGGTTTGCATGCCAATAAAATTGACAGTCTTCCTTTCATTCAGACATCTTTGAGTGTCGATTCATATATTTCTTATTTCAATCATCGAAACTTTATTCTTCTCCACTGTTTTATTTATATTTTTTTCAAACAGAGCCAGGTTTGACTGCATAAAAATGAAGAAAATTTCACTCATCGAACTACTGAAATTATTTTGGGTGGCTTGTCTGCGGCGTCAAAAAATTGTTTTAATGGAATCCAAAGCTTAAGAATTCTCTCAACTTCGGGCATTACCGACAGCCATCTTATATTTGAGTGAGGTAGAAGAGTCTGATGATTCAAATTAACGTCTAAGCAGAACTCTTTCAGCTTCTCTGTCCTTACTGTGTATAATGAAAAATAATTAAATATTTTCGTGAACATTCTTTCCGTGTCGGGAGGTAAGACTTTAGCAGCACTTGATATAGTATTGTGGAGAATAGGGGCAGGGCGTCCAATTCCTCCTATATTTTTTCCTAGCTCTTCTTTAATTTGGTGAAGCACATTCCATTGGCAGTGTCGATGAAGCCCTGCGAAGCTGGTAGTGGTACCATCTCCGCAAAAAGCGATTAATTTATCTGGTGGAAACTGCTGTTGTCTTAAAGTGTCTAGACAAAACTTTGCAATTGCCTCCAATGTTTCAGCAAATCAGACTTCAACAGCTTCTGTTAGATTCCATCAGTTTCAGTAAAGTACTGAACAACTAAATGACACTTCGTATCAGCCTTGTGATTTGATACGCCGGTGACTATGCCATAAAATGAAATTTCTTGCAATCGTTTTATGCATTTGGACATAGAGTGTGGTGTGAAACTACTTTTAACAGTCGCTGTTGCTGTTCTTCCTGGGTATCTTCTTTAATCATGAATGTAGAAATAAGCTTTGATGTCGATGTTACCGCGAATCTATTCGTATGATTCTTTGTAGACATGTGATGCCTCATGTTCTGGCGTAACCACCAGCGCCGGAATGAAGATGTGGAACGCAAGAGCAGAGAAGGCGATGAGGAAACGGAGGCCAATGGTGCGCGGAATTGGACCGCACCGCGCAAAGAGCGACACCTGGAAGAAGGAAACATAAGCGCCGGCCGCTCCCACCAGCCTCGGCGCACATCGACACCGGATCGTGGACTTAAAAGTATCAGTGACGCATGTCAACTTGCCTGAACAGTTCACATATCAAGGACTCTTATATTTATAAGGAATTATATTTCCTGTTGCTCCTAATTTCGACTACTACTTGTAAATCTCCAAAGTATTATCAATTGCTTTATAGAAATAATGTTATTTGTTTGAATTGTTGTATAGCATTCCGAGAACGCTGCAGTTCATAGGCACCCCAATAGCGACGAGTGGGCAAGAGCCCACAACTGGCGACGAATCTTCAAACGAACTACGCGCCAACGGCCACAGACTTTGCTTTAACAGTTTCTTGTCGTCTTTGCTAATCAGTGTTTTCAGGTGGGCGTTGTACTCCATTTCTTTTCCTTTGTCATTATTCAGCATTCTTGCCTTGTATATTTTTTGCATTTGTGTCTCCCAATATGGCCACCCCACCTGTCCATCCCCTTGCTCAGGCGCCACAGCTGCAAGCGTTAGATGCCACACAGCTAATGCAGTTGTTTCAGTTTCAGACGAACCAGGTTTCTACCGTGCTCAACACAGTGCAGCAGCTACTTGCCAACACTGCGCACCCGACGGAACAAGCACCATCTACTCCAACTGCTATACCACCTTTTCGTCCGCCCCCACTAGCTGAGTGGTCAGCGCGACAGAATGTCAGTCCCAAGGGCCTGGGTTAGATTCGCGGCTGGGTCGGAGATTTTCTCCTCTCAGGGACTGAGTGTTGTGTTGTCCTCATCATCATTTCATCCCCATCAACACGCAAGTCGCCGAAGTGGCGTCAAATCGAAAGACTTGCACCCGGCCAACGGTCTACCCTATAGGAGACCCTAGTCACACGACATTTACATTTTTACCACCTTTTCGAAAATTTTGTGAACAAGAAGAGGAATGGCACGAGTGGCTCTCACAGTTCGAGGTCGCCATCGCCCACAATGTACCAGGTACTGTGAAACTTCCTTATCTAGTATCAACAGTAGGAAGTGCAGTGTTCAGACTTATTCAGAAGTTGCATCCTAACACCACTCCGAGCGAACTGTCATACAAACAAGAAATCGCTTCGTTAACTAACTATTATGATCAACAAGTGAATGTGGTAGCAGCTAGGTATCAATTCTTCAATGGCAATAAACGATTGAACAATCTTATCATGAGTGGGTAACAGATTTGCAGGGAATGACACGGTAATGCAAATTTATATTATGCTTTATATTCAGATGTAATGTTGCGTGATGCGATCGTGTACAGTGAGCCTGACGTCAAAACCAGAGAACAAATTTTTAAACAGACCGAGCCATCATTTCAGCAGGTAGTGCGAACATTAGAACAGTACAATTCCGGTGCCTTGTCGGCTCATACATTTGAGCAGTCAGCTATTTGTCGGGTTGAGTCCCTTGTTTGTACTCGCTCCATTCTGCAATGGTGGCGTGTGCTAGCCACTCTGGATAAACAACCTTACCCACCGCCTAAGCAGTTCACCACACAGGCGAACAGGATTAAGTCTCGCCCTAGGTGTTATTCACGGCACAATCGCCAAGACTGTCCCTCCCGACAAGCTCAGTGTTACACTTGTGGTAGGAAAGGATATTTGCAATCCGTGTGTTTACAAATGAACCAACATCAGATTTCAGCCCACTCACAAAACTCTCGTCACAAGGCCCATGTCATTAATGCAGTACATTCTAAGTCTGCAACTGGCAAAGCGTGCAGTTTCGTCAGTGATACGTCAGTCAAACAAACTTTTCGCTCATTTACTTATTTGTGGGACGCGTGTGAAATTTCAGTTGGGCATGGGTGCCTCTGTCACATTGCTAAATCGTCACACATATGAACTGTTAGGCTCCCCACACCTGTTTAAAACTAGTACGCAACTGACTGCGTATAAATCGCATATGTATATGCAAACAGTGACTTTTACAGTGCTACAATAATGCAAGTATGAGAACATATTTGGTCTCGATTCCTTTGGCTTTAGCATTCAGGACAGTGAGTTGTCAGTGTCTGCATTCAATACAAAGGGCAGTGTGGCTAGCTTGCTAAAAGGATTCCTGGAACTTTTTTCTGAAGGTGTAGGCAAAGCTAACAATTTTGTTGCACGTATGACGCTGAAGGAGAATGCTCAGCCGAAACTTTGCCGGGCCACAACTGTTCTCATTGCGTTCCGGGAGAAAGTCGCTGCTGAACTTACAGAATTGCAAGATAGCGGAGTTATTGCGCCCATATCAGCTAGTCAATGGACAAGTCCACTGGTTTTGCTCACCAAACCTTCGGGTCGCATTCGCCTATTGTAGTGTTTCGAGAATTTCCGCATAAATTCTAAAACCACTCGGCCTATTACCGTCTCGAACACACGATATTTTAAATATAAGTGTAAGAGAGCCTATTTACTGCGCATCACCTGTCTGTGTGTGCAGGCTTGAAGTTTACAGTGAAACAACTGTAGACGCGGCAGTCGAACGGCACCGACAAGCGTTTGCCGGTCGCGCCGTAGAAGCCGTAGTGAAAGAACAAGGAATGTTTATGTATTCAGTGCTGTTCTGTAACTTTGACGATTGTAGTGACAAAGAAACAATGAAGTTGGAAAAAGACTTTTAATTAATGCTCGTTTTGGACTTGGAAAGGGTAAGACGTGTATTGAGATTCATATTGTAAAAGGACATGGTTATCAAGCCACCCTTACCGTAAGTGTAAATGAACTTCGTTTCTAACCTTTAGAGACGCGAAGAGACTTACATGATAGTGTCTGTTTATGTGGAGAATGAGGTTTGTGAAAGTGTGATGTTCAATTATACGTCGTGAAGTGAAGCAAAAGAAACTGCGTACGTCTGCTTATTTTTATAAGTAGATGAGTCTTAGAGAAAATCCTGTTACTAGCAAATATACTCGTACTTCGGAGAAGAGAAAAGGAGGCTGCAGTAGCAAGCTAACCAGCAAGGGAAGTCGACTGACCATCTCAAGTAAGTCTCATCGTTAAGGGAGTGGGAGTTAACACACATACTTCGCCACTTTAAGTCGTCCAAAGCGTTCGACTATATGTTGAATTTAAGTCTACAGCAAACGCACAAACAGTCATTGATACCTATCCATTGCCACGCCCAGAGGATCTTATGGACAAATTAGGCTCTGGACGTTATTTTTCTAAAACTGATCTGCGCGACGCATATCTTCAAATACCGTTTGATGAAGAATCTCAAAACGTGTGTGTAGTGAATACTCATTTGGGTTTGTTTGAATATTTGCGTTTGCCCTTTGGCAGTGCTTCCGCACCCACCATTTTCCGACGGTATTTGGAACAGCTGACTGCAAAAGTGCCAAACTGTTCAAACTATCTGGACAATATTGTAGTAGGAGGTCGTACACCTGATGAATATATTGCAAAATTACGTGCTTTATTTCGTTTGTTATTTGATGCAGGACTAAAGTGTCGACTGGACCGCATTTTGTTAGCCATAGGCAACTTACCAGTTCCTCGCTATATCGCAGAATTGCAGTCAATTTTGGATAAAATGAACTATTATATTCGGTTCATACCGAATGCTGCACTAATCGCAGCCCCATTGGATCGCTTGTGTCGCAAGAATGTCCCCTTTGTTTGGACAGATGAGTGCCATATAGCTTTTCGAAAACTTCAAGATGCATTGCTCAGTGATCGATGCTTAGTTCACTTTGATCCCGAAAAACCAGTTGTATTGAAAGTTGACGCTTCCTCTTATGGAATCGGTGGCATGCTTTCACACAGAATTGGTGATAAAGGCCGGCCTATTGCTTTCGCATCAAAAGTGCTGTCAAAGCTCAGTGTAAATATTCACAAATTGAAAAAGAGGCTATTGTGTATGGTGTCACCAAATTTCACCACTATTTGTATGGCAGAAAATTCTATTTGGTAACCGATCACAAGCCTTTGCAGTCTTTGTTTCATCCGACGAAACCGGTTCCTGTACGAACCGCCCAAAAATTGTAAAGATGGGCTTTGTTGTTGTCTCAATACCAGCACGGGATTGTGTATCGTCCGACAGCTCGACATGGTAACGCGGACGCACTTTCATGTCTTCCGATTGGCTCTGACACATACTTTGACGCTTCTGCTGCATCTTTTTGTCACTTCGATGCTCAGGATTCTGAATTGCTTCAGTCTTTCCCGCTGAACTATAGGAAAATTGCACAGGCCACGGAAGCTGATCCAGATTTGGACATTTTGCTCAATTATGTTCGCACATTTTGGCCTCGTTCCTTGCACAGCATAAAGAACTCTGTAGTGCGCCGATACTTTGCATGTCAGCATAGCCTGGTTGTACAGAAAGGTGTGACTCTTGTACCAAATGACAGTGGACAAACACGTGTGTTGATCCCTAAAGCTTTGCAAACAGAAGTGTTGCAGTTACTTCACCAAGGGCACTGGAGGATTGTTCGTACGAATCAGTTAGCGCGCCGACACTGTACTTGGCAGGGCATGGACGCCGGATAGAACAGATGACGTCGCACTGTCACGCAAGTGCGGAAAATCAGTCCGCCCCACCACAAAAATTCTCTGCTTGGCCTAAGTCACGATCGCCATAGCATTGTATGCACATAGACTCTACGGGACCCTTTTGGAACCCTCGCAGGCTAATTGTGCTTGACTGACATAGCAAGTTTCCTTTGCTGTGCCCATGAACTCGACAACTCCCGTAGCACAATTCTAGTGTTGTCATCGATTTTTTTGCCTAGAGGGTTTACCTGAAGTAATAGTGTCAGACAACAGCCCTCAGTTCACGTGAAACGAATTTGAAAAATTCTGTGAACGCTGATGCATACATCGCCTAACTAGTGCACCGTTCCAACCACAGTCAAACGGCGAAGCGGAACGTTTTGTCACAACATTCAAGCAGCAGATGGCCAAACTTCGTTCCGCATATACCAGGGATCAAGCATTGCAACTGTTTCCCGCCTCGTATCACTCACACCCACGAGATGGACCATCGCCGGCGGAACTGCTTCATGGCTGCCGCTCCACCAACTCCACCCTCCTCAGCATTCCGCGCCGCAGGAAGGCCGCAAGTATCGCTTCGCACCGCATGATATTGCCTTTTGCAGGTTTTTTAGCGGCATCTACATCTACATCTACATGGATACTCAGCAAATCACATTTAAGTGCCTGGCAGAGGGTTCATCGAACCACCTTCAGAATTCTCTATTATTCCAATCTCGTATAGCGCGCGGAAAGGATGAACACCTATATCTTTCCGTACGAGCTCTGGTTTCCCATATTTTATCGTGGTGATCGTTCCGCCCTATGTAGGTCGGTGTCAACAAAATATTTTCGCATTCGGAGGAGAAAGTTGGTTGTTCGAATTTCGTGAGAAGATTCCATCGCAACGAAAAACGCCTTTCTTTTAATGATTTCCAGCCCAAATCCTGTATCATTTCTGTGACACTCCCTCCCATATTTCGCGATAATACAAAACGTGCTGACTTTCTTTGAACTTTTTCGATGTACTCAGTCAGTCCTACCTGGTAAGGATCCCACACTGTGCAGCAGTATTCTAAAAGAGGACGGACAAGCATAGTGTAGCCAGTCTCCGTAGCAGATCTCTTACATTTTCCAAGTGTCCTGCCAATAAAACGCAGCCTTTGGTTAGCCTTCCCCACAACATTTTCTATGTTTTCTTTCCAATTTAAGTTGTTCGTAATTGTAATACCTAGGTATTTAGCTGAATTTACGGCTTTTAGATTAGACTGATTTATCGTGTAACCAAAGTTCAACGAGTTCCTTTTCGCACTCATATGGATGACCTCACACTTTTCGTTATTTATGGTCAACTGCCACTTATCGCGCCAGTCAGATATTTTTTCTATATCGTTTTGTAGTTTGTTTTGATCTTCTGATGAAGATGGATGCTCAGATTGTCTCCCAAATCGTTTATATAGATAAGGAACAGCACAGGGCCTATAACACTACCTTGGGGAAGGCCTAAAATCATTTCTGTTTTACTCGATGACTTTCCGTCAATTACTACGAACTGTGACCTCTCTGACAGGAAATCGCAAATCCAGTCACATAACTGAGACGATATTCCATAAACACGCAAATTTACTACGAGCCGCTTGTGTGGTACAGTGTCAAAAGCCTTCCGGAAATCCAGGAATACGGAATTGATCTGAAGTCCCTTGACAATAGCACTGAGTACTTCATGTGAAGAAAGAGGTAGGTGTGTTTCACAGGAACGATGTTTTCTAAACCCATGTTGACTGTGTGTCAATAGATCGTTTCCTTCGAGGTAATTCATAATGTTCGAACACAATATATGTTATAAAATCCTGATGCATACCGACGTTAACGATATGGGCCTGTAATTTAGTGGCTTACTCCTACAACCCTTCTTGAATATTGGTGTGATCTGTGCAACTTTCCAGTCTTTGGGTACGGATCTTTCGTCGAGCGAACGGTTGTATACGATTGTTAAGTATGGAGCTAATGTATCAGCATACTCCGAAAGGAAGCTAATTGGTATACAGTCTGGACCAGAAGACTTCCTTTTATTAAGTGATTTGAGTTGCTTCACTACTCCGAGGATATTTACTTCTACGTTACTCATGTTGGCAGCTGTTCTCGATTCGAATTCTGGAATATTTGCTTCGCCTTCTTTTGTGAAGGCATTTCGGAAGGCTGTGTTTAGTAAATCTGCTTCGGCAACACTGTCTTCGATAGTATCTCCATTGTTATCGCACAGAGAAGGCATTGCTTGTTTCTTGCCGCTAACATACTTCACATACGATCAGAATCTCTTTGGATTTTCTGCCAGGTTTCGAGACAAAGTTTCGTTGTGGAAACTGTTATAGGCGTCTCGCATTGAACTCCGCGCTAAGTTTCGAGCTTCTGTAAAGGATCGCCAATCTTGGGGATTTTGCGTCTGTTCAAATTTGGCATGTTTGTTTCGTTGTTTCTGCAATAGTGTTCTAACCCGATTTGTGTACCAAGGAGGATCAGCTCCGTCGTTTGTTAGTTTTTTTGGCATAAATCTCTCAATTGCTGCCGATACTATTTCTTTGAATGTAAGCCACATCTGGTCTACACTTATATTATTAATTTGGAATGAGTGGAGATTGTCTTTCAGGAAGGCCTCAAGTGAATTTTTATCAGCTTTTTTGAATAGGTATATTTTTCGCTATTTTTCGAGGATTTAGGGATTACAATATTCAATCTCACTACGACAGCCCTGTGTTCACTAATCCCTATATCGGTTTTGATGCTGGTTATTAACTCAGTATTATTTGTTGCTAAGAGGTCAAGTGTGTTTCCACAACTGTTAACTATTCGCTTGGGCTCATGAACTAACTGCTCGAAATAATTTTCAGAGAATGCGTTTAGCACAATTTCGGACGATATTTCATGCATACCTCCAGATTTAAAAATGTATTTTCGCCAACATATCGAGGGTAAATTAAACTCACCACCAACTGTTATCGTATGAGACGGGTACGTGTTTGAAATCAAACTCAAGTTTTCTCTGAACCTTTCAGCAACTGTATCATCTGAACTGGGAGGTCGGTAAAAGGATCCAATTGTTATTTTATTCCGGTTGCCAACAATGAGCTCTGCCCATACTAACTCACAGGAAGTATCTACTTCAATTTCGCGACAAGTTAAACTACTTCTAACAGCAACAAACACGCCACCGCCAACCGTGTTTAGCGTATCTTTTCGGAACACCGTTAGGTTCTTCGCAATAATTTCGGCTGAGCTTATATCTGGGTTTAGCCAGCTTTCAGTGCCTATAACGATTTGAGCATCAGTGCTTTCTATTAGCGCTTGGAGCTCTGGTACTTTCCCAATACAGCTACGACAATTTACAACTGTTACACGAATGGTTCCTGTATCTATTGTCTTCCTGTGTTCAGCCTGCACCCTTTGTGACTGAAGCCCATGTTGTGTTTTCCCGAGACCCTCTAACCTTAAAAACCGCCCAGTCCACGCCACACAGCCCCTGCTACCCGTGTAGCCGCCTCCTGCGTTGTGGACACCTGACCTATTCCGCGGAACTCGAAACCCAACCACCCTAAGGCGCAAGTCGAGGAATCTGCATCCTACACGGTCGCAGAACCGTCCGAGCCTCTGATTCAGACCCTCCTCTCGGCTCTGTACCAGAGGTTCGCAATCGGTCCTGTCGACTATGCTGCAAATGGTCAGTTCTGCTTTCATCTTGCAAGCAAGACAGGCAGCCTATACCACTTCCGTTAGCCGTTCGAAACCAGAGAGAATCTCTTCTGATCCAAAGCAACACACATCATTGGTACCGACGTGAGCAACCACCTGCCGTTGGCTGCACCCTGTGCTCCTCATGGTATGCGGGAGTACCCTTTCCACATCTGGAATGACTCTACCCAGTATGCACACGGAGTGCACATTGGTTGTCAGCCAAGTCCCTAAGGGGCTCATAACGCGCCTAACGTTGGAGCTCCCAAAGACCGATAATCCCACCCTTTGCGATTACCCGGATCTTGCAGGTTGAGTGTTTTCCTCTGAAACAGGACAGGCGACAGCATCTGGCTCAGCGACATTGTCAGCCACAGACGGCACCTGGGACCTGTTTGTGAGACAAACCGGGGAGGCCGCCTGGGAAGTCTTTCGCCGCCTGCTTCACCCCGTGGCGACCTCGCACTTGACCACAGGTGAGGGGTCAGCCTCAGTGCGAGCAGTAACTGGGTTGGCCACCGATGAGGACCGATCGGCGGACTCTGACGCGCTGGACGTCCGTTGGATCCCCATGGCCGGCCCACAACAGTGGTGCCCTCCACTGCAGCCTCAAGCTGTGTAACTGAAGCCATCACAGCCTGAAGCTGAGAGCGAAG
Source organism: Schistocerca americana (assembly GCF_021461395.2). NCBI lineage: Eukaryota > Metazoa > Arthropoda > Insecta > Orthoptera > Acrididae > Schistocerca > Schistocerca americana. The sequence goes on along the minus strand of NC_060124.1, from coordinate 435,167,568 downwards.
TGTCACCAACTCAGCTCGCATCCGCACACAACAATCACAGTCCCTGTCCATACCAAAGACCGTGGAAAACTAAACTATGCAGATAAACGGACTATCGGCGCATGCTGCACAACTCTAACGTAGACCGTGGTGAAAACGCACGAACTGTGTCTAGTAATACGCAGATATTCAAGAACCTAACTACCGAAGCACTCAGGTGAAACTAAATAATTTGCCCCTGATAAGGAAGTTGTAATATGTCACAAACTCGGTTTACTTTCTGACGCAAACGAAAACGTGAGAACTGTGGCTATTATATTTTAGATTTACACGCAGAAAGTCAAGAAACTAAACTATTAAAGTACACAGATATAATAGAATTCGCTCCTGGTTAGGAACTAGTAAAAGTCACAAAAGCAGTTTACTTCTCTATTGCTGCGTCTATCGCGGTCGGCTACTACTGCCTGACTACAGCAGACAGTGGGTGTGAGGCGAGATCGTCCGTCGACTTGGCGCTTGCATGTGTCTTGTTTCAGATTCAGATGGCTTGCAGCACCGCCGTCAAAATCAACTTTACCTCTGTCACGTACACGATGATCTTTCAGTCACTCTTCCCTCAGATTCACCGATCCACAGGACAGTGCAGCCGCAGCAGTCACCAGAAGGTGTCATCACGACACCACGGGACGACCCCATGGAGACAGAGCCTCTGCCTCCACTCGTCCTACCCACGGAGCTGGACCCACCCACACCGAAGTAGTTGCTGCCTTCCTCATCTGGTTCCTGGCAGCAGGAGGAGGACGCGTACCCTTATGGTCGTTTTCCAGGGGACGCTTCCGCCAGAGTGCAGGCCGGATGGCGGGGTACGGTGGGGGAGCTGGACGTCCCTGGAGCCGCAACTGCCAGTCCATTAGAGCGTCCATGCTCCTGCATCCCCCGCCATGGTCGCACTACATACATGACGATGGTCTACCGCTTTGAGAGGCAGGAATGTTCTGGCGTAACCACAAGTGCTGGAATGAAGATGCGGAATGGAAGAGCAGAGGAGGCGGGGAGGAAATGGCGGCCAATGGTGCGCGGAATTTGACCGTGCCACACCAAGAGCGACACCTGGAAGAAGGGAATATAAGCACCGCTCCCGCCAGCCTCGGCGCAGATCGTCACCGTATCGCGGATGTTAGTTATCAGTGATGTGTGTCACTTGCCTGAACAGTTCACATATCAAGAACTCTAAATTATATTGCCTGTCGCCCCTCGTTTGCGATTAGTACTTGTAAACCTTCAAAGTTAAGTATTATCAATTGCTTTATAGAAATAATACTGCTAATGTTATTTGTTTGAATTGTTGTGTAGCATTCCGAGTACGCTGCAGCTCATAGGCCCCCTAATAGCGACGAGCGGGCAAGACCCCACACCTAAAATCTACCTGACACCCGTTGAGTTACTGGGATGAAACAGCTACAAATGTCACACAACACTTCCGGGCCGCGCGGGATTAGCCGAGCGGTCCAAGGCGCTGCAGTTGAGGACTGTGCGGCTGGTCCCAGCGGAGGTTCGAGTCCTCCCTCGGGCATGGCTGTCCCTCGGGCATATGTCCTTAGGATAATTTAGGTTAAGTAGTGTGTAAGCTTAGGGACTGATGACCTTAGCAGTTAAGTCCCATAAGATTTCACACACATTTGAACATTTTTGAACACTTCCTGATCCGTTCGTCCTTTCTTGGCAGAAGACCACTCTTTTGTGTAATCATCTGAAAAGCGACACTTTCTCTTTCTATCCTGAGGCATTTTCCTAAGTTATGATAAGTTTATTAGGCGGTAAACAGTCGACAGTAACACATTAGTCATTGAAGTACATATCACTACACATTGCACACCCTATATACCATATTTTACGAAATATGTGACGCATTTTTTTCTTCGAAAAACTGCGTCTAAAATTCAGTTGCGCCTTATACTCGAAATTAATATAAAAATGTCCAGTATGATGCTATGAACATGAGTTGTGGGGATTCATATGCTTGCTAACATTGTCTCCCTCCCGTTGCGCCATCACAAACCCAGAATACTGTCTAGCCTAGGATGCGTCATTGCAGTTTACAGTGCCAGTGAATTTGAATTGAAAGTCATTTGTGTTATCGGTATCAGTGTAATATTTTTGTTAGCAGCTAGTTTAATAATGGAACAAAGTAAAAATAAAAGATATTCATATGATGCAGCTATAAATTGAGAGTAATAGCATATGCAGAAGAGCATTGAAAAAGAGCAGCTGAGCTACATTTCGGTCCTCCAGCAACAGAAAAAACATTTGCGGCTGGTGGGGTAGTAAAGAAGAATTGAAAAAAATGAGGAAGACTAAATGTGCAAGTAGAGGACTGCATGCAAAAAGGCCCAAACTAGAAGATGACGTATGGAAATGGATTCAGGGACACTGTCTAAAAGGCACTGGAATTAATACAAAAACTATTCAAATGCACGGTCGTACACTAATGCTACAGTGGAACTTAACAGACTTTGAGGTGGAGCTGGTTGGTGATACAGATTTATGAAGCGTCATAGACTTAGCATTCGATCTGAAACCAAAATCTCTCAGAAAATGCCACAAGAGTAAGAATAGAAAATATTATTTTTTCATCGCTTTATTATTCAACATCGAAAGAAAACCAATGTGGAACTATGGCAAATAGCGAATGTGGATGAAACTCCTCTGACATTTAATGTGCACTACACTGTTGTCCTTTCATGGTGTGCTGATGGTAGTAAACCCAATCCAATAATCATTTTCAAGCGCAAAACAACGTCAAAACCTTCTGAAATACCACCAGGTGTTGTTGTTCATGTATATCACAGGAGTGGGATAGATGAGGCTGGTATGAAATTATAGATCAACAGAGTGTGGGAGAGAAGGAAATGTGCTTTACTGAATAAAAGTTCTCTCCTTGTGCTAGATCGGTTTATTAGTCACTTGAAAAATTCTATGAAAGAGAAATTGAAACAGGGAAATACAGAGCTTCCTGTTATTCTGGAAGGAGTTACTTCGCAATTGCAGTCTATTGATATCTTGATCAATAAACCATTTAAAGTGTATATGAGAGAGAAATGGAACAAATGGATGATGGATGAAACCCAACATGGATTCACGCCCAAGGGAGCTTTAAGATACCTACAATCAAGCAAGTGTGTCAGTGGATAAAACAGTCGTTGTCTTGAGTGAGAGAAGACATCAAAAAATACTGCATAAGTAACCCTCTCGATGGCAGTAAAGGCCACCTTATATATGAAGAGGGCAACTATGACAAGGAAGAAGAAGAAGAAAGATCAGGTGACGATTTTCAGGGATTTTAAAGGACAATTTGGTTTTATAAATTAAGATTTTCTTTTAGTCTGCCTTTGCAGTCTAAAAATAAAAGGTTAAAAATGTTATTTTAAAAAAAATTGTTTAAAAATTAATATGGGTCTTATAGTCCGTAGCGTCTTATAGTTCATAAAATACGGTACCGGCAGTAGACACTTCAGACATTACTAACTCGTCCTCGTTCATATTGCGTTTAAAAAGAATCATCATTTGAGATTGCTATTCAAATGGGAACTGCCCGATTCTTCTATGTGGTGCTGCTTAAATAGTTCCAGCCCCATACTCCTGGAGAAGTCTGGTATATTCTTGAATGATGGCGCCAGATGTAGAAGCTGCTTGCATGTCGATGCATGCAACGCCATCTGTGAGAATACGTTGTCAACATGAACTTATCGACATAAATAAAACCAACCGAGGCTGCTTTTACATGGTGCACTAATGATGGCGGTACTTCAGTACTTGAGCGATGTTCGTAACAGTATTTTGGAAAATTGGAACAAAACTGGGTCTTCTTGGAATGTCGAGACAAGGAGGTCCCTAACTGTGATGGCACTGATATATTGGGACAGGTGGCAGCCCTAGGTCAGACAGTTCTAAATGTTGTTTTCTTATTAGAGCTAGCGAGTGCATTTTCTGTATAGTTGGCAGCATTAGCTTTGCCGTGCGCGTCACAGAGTTATTTTTGACCCAACACATTCCTCAATCTGCGTTCTTAACTCGTAATAATGCTTTTTGCGCTCTAAAGTAGTAAATAGTATTTTTTATTTTGTTGCTCTGATTGCAAATGTCTGCCAAAAGAAGACCGTATAATGAGGTATATAGTATGGATTCACATTTGTTGAAAAAGACAGTGTCCAACTGCCTCACTGTCTTCTGTGCATCGAAAACGTAATCTAACAACAGATCACCTGGCATTGAAATATTAACGAGAAGAGCTTTTTTGTTGGAGAAAGAAATACTTTAAATAGCATGAAACTGGACTCGACTGAAGTCTTTCAGCAGGAAAACGAGGAAGCTATTGCAGCATCGTATGAACTTTCTTTCTTGATACCATAAAACAAAAAAAATTCATACTATTGATGAGACATTAATCAAACATTCCATTCTCAAAGCAAACAGAATTGAGTTTGGAAAACATATTCAGCGATAAATGAACATATTGGCAGCTCTTTCAAACAACAGTGTACAAAATAGGATCAAAGAAATGGTCCTGAATGTGAAAGGACAGCTAGTTAAAAAACAAAAAGGTCTCCATTTTCTGCCTTGTAGTGTGACTATTCTACTGACACAGCTCAACAATGTCACTCAATAGTATACTCCTGATTTTTGGACGAGAAGAAAATAAGGGAAGAACTTTTGGTGGATTTTCTGCCGTTATTGAATTTTTGGTTGAAAATGGTTTTGTCTTCGGACAGACCTTATAATCAATAATCTTATTGGCTCTCACTGTACGATCACGCAGGAGAATCACACAAACATATTGTCATTTGACCATTGCTTAGACTTATGTATCGCACAGACTTCCGTATGGAGAGCACAGTAAGTAGTAACCATTGCTGGTGTTGAGAAACTCCGAAAGAATTGAAAGCAAATAAGTCGGCAGGTCCTGACGGAATCCCAGTTCAATTTTACTAAGAGTAGTCTACAGCATCGGCCCCCTACCTAGCTCGCATTCGTTACGAATCCTTCGCCCAGTGCCAAGGCTCAAGTAATTGGAAAAAGTTCAGGTAGCACCTGTATACAAGAATAGAAAAAGAACGGACCCGCAAAATCTTTTAACGTTGGTTTACTGCAGAATCCTTGAACTTAGAATGTTAGGAAAATGTCCACATCACATAAATAATTCTAAATAAATAATTCTTTTAACGTTGGTTTACTGCAGAATCCTTGAACTTAGAATGTTAGGAACATGTCCACATCACATAAATAATTCTAGTAATTTCATCAGCAGACTTAAGTTACTGCAGCTGCAAAGTAATGACTTGTTGGTCAATTTTGATGTGGTTTCACTTTTTACAAATGTACCTCTTGTGGACTCACTACATCTCAGTGGCAATAGATTCGGAGCTGACATCAAAGCGCTGTTTGAGCACACCCTCTCCTCTATATATTTTTTATTTAACAACGGGTTTTATGAGCAATCAGACGGTGTCGCCATGGGGAGTCCTTTGTCTCCCCAGGCGGTCAATCTTTTTATGGAAGATTTTGAGCAGCGAGCACTCGCCTCAGCCACTTTAAACCAACAGTATTTTGGCGGTATGTTGACGATACTTTTATAGTTTGGCCTCATGGCTTGGATCGTCAGTGAGAGTTCTTACAACATCTGAACTCCATGCACGAAAACATAAAATTTATCATGGAGATCAGAAGGAGGGTTGCTTGCCGTTTTCAGACGTCTTGATGCGACGCAAGAGCGATAGCACACTTGATCATTCAGTATATAGAAAGCCCACTCATACACATCTTTACTTGTAAGCCACTAGTTGCCACCATCCGTCACAAACGATAGGTATTTTGAAGGCCTTGATTCACCGAGCCCACGTCATCTCTGACGCCAATAGTTTGCAAATGGAACTGGAGCACATGCAGACTGTATTTCTGAAGAATGGGTATTTGTAATATGTATTCGTCCCAGCAAGTGGAGAGAGTGTTGCAGACCTATAACCGACAGAGCAAAGAAGAGGAAAAGGCCTTTAAAACGACTACCTATTAACCATAATTGGTAATATTTCAGCGCAAATAATCAGAATATTAAAAAAATATAAAGTAAAAGCAGTCTTTCGAACTCATGCAAAAATTTCGTCGCTGTTGGGTTCTGTCAAAGATGACCTAGAGCTGCGCAAGGCATGTTTCTACAGGATTATGTGGGAATGCAACAACCTTACATAGGTCAAACGACGCGCACAGTGCAGGATTGCGTTGTAGAACATAGGGAAGCGGCATACCCGCCTCCTTCAACCTTATAAGTCTGCCATCGCCGAACATTGTACTTCTACTGGTCATGTTATGAATTACAGTGAGACAAAAATTGTGGCCCACTCGTCTAACTTTTGGAATTCTATTATTAATGAATCTGTGGAAATACGACTGTATGTAAGCGAGTCTCTTATTAACCGATACAGCGGTTTTCAATTAAATTCGGCGTGGAATCCAGCCATTGAAAAACAAACTTCGTGTCCTCCGTAGCTGGCGTAATTCTGTGATGGAACCACGTGAAGACAGTCGAATTGATATCAATGTGGCGAGTTTTCACCACGGAGGGCGCGCGGCGCAGCAGAATCGAATGCACTCAAGTAGCGCAAACGCCAAGCAAATCCACCACGCATGTGCCGGCGGGGTTTTAAATACTAGAGCTCAGTGCGTTTTCGGCAATATCACCTGAAGATGGCCAGAAGACTCTGCGCCTAAATATTGTGGCAGGAATTTACAGACATCTGGCAGTTCTCCCGAAATTTTGTGGAACAATATATACGCCAGGAAAGTTTTAAATCTCACATCATCGATTGTGGTGTGTGCTGTGTACATCTAGCAGGTGAGAGACGAGTGGAAGACAAGTTTGCTGTTTTTCTAGACATTAGAAACACCTTGGTTGACTTTGTAAATTATAAGGATGATTTGAAATCTCTTATATCACTGACTTCAATATTCGCTAGTGGAATTGTCAGTTTCCTCTATTTTTTTTTCGAGTTTTCATGTAAAAGTATTTGAAGATGAAATAAGTTTCTTGTTGTCCTTAGCTTACAGCGCCTTCCACCTCGCTAAAGTTTCGTGTCTCTAGAGAAACAATTTCCAGTCTATACCTTCAGAATTATACTGTGCAAGCAATACTGCTATGCAAGCAATATTGCTTTGTGCTTGATATCGAGAAGTATACAGTAAATAGTATTATATTCTGGTAATTCATGTGAAAATACATGTGTTCTTGTAATCCCAGAGTCTGGAGATGGGTGTAGAAAGCAAGCAAGCAAACAGGTCGGAGTCAGAAACAGTAACGCCTTTGTGGTGAGGGGAACTGACCCAGCGTTTGTACAACAGTTCGGAGAGTGACCTCGGTCCGCTGAGGGTGCTCTGGTCATTTGTCGGGTCAGTGTGTGTGCAGGGGCAGATGACTTGTAACCGTCAGCTGTGGAGGATGACCGCCTGACCTCACGGGAAATATCTTCTGCTGCGAAGAGTATATAAGGTGCATGTGTATGCTATCTGTGTTCGTGGTATATGTGTGAGTGTCTGGTGGTCGAAAGCTAAAAGCTATATGCAGGATGCAGAAGTGGTGATTTTATATGGTGCAGGATATGAATTGTGTTTTTTACTACATCGAGATGGTATGTGGTGATATAGCCTGTCTCGAGATCAGCTATACACTGAATTATTCAAGCTTTTCTCGACAGTAGCAGAGCAATGTAATTGAGGAAGGGTATTTACGTATTTCATGTTCTGTAGATCACTTTTTCAAGGTTTAACTGTCAGTGCTGTATGGAAATCTGTGCAAAGTAGTTTTGCTGCTGAAAGTGTCATCTGCAGAAAATGGCACAGAGTGCTTCCACATCAGCAGCATTAGTTTGGCGAGTTTCACACCGAAAATTTCAAATTTTGCTCAACAGTAGCAGAGCAGCATAATCGAGGAAGTGTCTTTCCATATTTGATGATCTGTAGACCACTTTTACAGGGTTTAGCTGTCAGTGCAATATGGCGATCTGTACAAAATGGTTTTACCGCTGAAAGTCTCATCTGCAGAAAAAAGCGGAGGACAGTGCTCCCACATCGGCAGCAGCAGCAGTCTGACGGGTAAATTCCATAAGAGCCAATCAGAATACTCCATTCATTCACAATGCATGCTTTGTGTGGGGCATAGGAGTCTCTACAGACTGGTTTGAACAAGATGGGAGCAAAGTATCTGCAGATAGTTCTGAGAGTAACGAGATGTCTCCTTTGTTCAAGTGTTCAAAGGCAAGTTGAAGCTATACCCTATATCTTTGGCCGAACGCTGTCCTTCATCCGCAATTGTGGCTTTAGGACATCTCCAGACAAGCAGCTGTAGGACACTGAAGATTCCTGGTATTTTCTGTACGACAGTGCTTTGAATTCTCTTTGTGTTACTTTCGCACTGTGGTTAGACAATGCTCTCTTTCCAAACAACAAGAATGCTTTTATGATTAACAGTGTTTTCGCAAGCATGCACAGACGTGATGAAGGCTTGTAGCGGTGAGAACATGAGCGAACATTTGCTGTTTCTGAGACGTATGTTGAAAGCAAGACGTTAGGATTTCTGGGAAGGGTAACATGTGATGGACGGGATGCCTTGTTAGGACCATCAGAAAGAATGCATTCAGTGTTATTCCGAGATATTTTCGTAAACAGGTCCTGTTTGGACACGAATTTCCATGCAGACAAGCTGAGACATCACGGAAGCTACTACAACAAAAAAAGCGACTGTTAACTATTTCTGCAGCACTTTAAGATTTCTGAGAAGCGGCTGATATGCAATGGACGGGCTGTCATGTTAGGATTGCAATGAAGAAGCATCCTGTGTTATTCTAGGATACTTTCGTAAACAGTTTCTGAAAGCATTGCAATAGATTTCTATAGCACGTCCAGAGGGAGACTTGGCTGTTATTTACATAGACATGAGACATTAGTATAACACTGGCAGCCTTTTAGCTGTGCCTGTGCGTGTGAGTGACTAGGCTAACATCTCGCTCAGCAATTAGGCCGGCACAGGTACGAAGTGATGCGTCAGCCATTTAGGTAAACACGTGCGCTGCCAGAGGCGTCTCCAATGTGGGACAGGCAGAACCCTCGTGCATGCGCCTCCCCAGCGCGCCCCTTGGACCTCTGTAGGGAACAGTTCGCTTATAAGTTGCGGTCGAATTTCTTACTGATAGTTCGAAAGCGTTTTTACATGCAATGCGTGTTTGCGCACTGCTTTATTTTCGGCTGTTTAAGCGTTGTGAGCGTGTTTGCAGAGCATTATCCATGCATTATTTTGACAGTTTTACGTGTAGTGAACGTGTCTGTACATCAGCGAACTGCATTATTTTGTGAACATGTCTCTAGGCTGTCCAATGCATTATTTCGGCAGTTTATAATTAACGAGTGTGTTTGCAGAGCGTTTTACATGCATTATTTTGACAATTTACGAGTTGTTTGCTTGTCTGCACGTCATTGCGAGTGTTTTGATATCAGCGTAATAAATAAACTATGTGAAATCCATCCCTAAATAAATTATTCCAACTTGTCACTGAGAATAAGTAAAGTACACTCCACCCTCTCCAGCAGCTGGACACAGACTGAGCCCTTTTCCCGTCATTTTTTCCTAAGACACCCATTGTGGATTATCTCACAGAAGGGACGACAGCGCTCTCTGGTGGCAATAGTGTGTACTAGGTCAGTTAGACTCCGGACCTCATGGTGAACACACTGGATGGAGCTACTAGCTATGACAACTAAAACTGCTTAAATAAACAATGCAAACAAAATAAAGACTTACATCCATCCTATCCAGGAGCCCAGCACAAAGAAGAGGTGGTGGCTGACTGACTTATGGTAGTGGAGGTAGCCCAATTGACCTATTTTCCGACCAAAATTTGATCTTCCCCCCAACATTTTCCCACCATTTTCTTAGTTCAGTGGAGGTAGCTCAATTGACCTATTTTCCCGCCAAAATTAGAACTTCTCGTTATGATATCATTGCAACATTGCCACATCTATCTTGAATAAATTTGGCAACAATGCAATGTGGGGCGATGCCAGCCTTGTCCCACTGCATTCATACACTGGTGACAGCTTTATATTTTCCCTCACATGCCTTATGGACTTCTCTGAAACCCTGAATAACCTGAATTTGAAACTACGAGGTAGAAGCACCACAATAATTGCTGCCAGTGATGAAATAAGAGCCTTCTTGGGAAAGAACCATAAAAGCATAGCCTGAATGTTCCCATTAGTAGCCTTTTGTGATTCCCTTGAGTCAATGAACTACCAGAAAGGCAACAGTGCAATGTAAATGAGTGGACGGCTATCATCAGTGAATATCAGAAATGGCTTCAAGATAAGTTCAAACTTTATTTTCCTCATTTGTATTCAGAAGACTGGTAGTTCAAATTTGCAACATCACCCCTTACAATTGCTGTGCATAAACTTCCTGAATTAATAACATGCAATTGAATCAAAATGTGATTCTAGTGCTAAAGAACAGTTCCAGCAAGTTGAGTTGGTGAATTTAATCAGTTTCTTTCCCATTCATTCAGGAGAGGCAAAGGAAGCCTTAGAAGTTCCTGTATAGTTCTCTTCTACATACCTACATGAGGCTAGGCTCTCGGCACTAGCCATCACGAAAACAAAACACCGCAGTCGCCTGGATGTGGAGAGTGACATTAGATGTGCTTAAACAAGTATGAAACCAGACACGCAAGAGCTGATTACAGAAAAACCATCTCATTGATATTACGAATTTATCGTGTGGGTTTCATCACAAGAAAAGGTTAGATGTGGAAAGTGTTATTCAGGTGAAAACAATATAGTTAGGTATTTATGTAAGACATAAAGACATTTCTGTTACAGCTACAAAATCCTTTGAAAAACAGTTTTGTATTACTCTACACTTGATAACCCTCCTTACCAATGTGTGAATTGCAGATTATTATCAAATAAAGATGTTGAAAAGAAGTTGCAAATAAAATAAATAAATATAGAGGGTCATGAGGTTATATGAGATTGTAAATGGGGTTACCAGCAGGCCCGCTGCTTGCTCCCATGCTGCCCGAGTGCAAACCAGATTTTGCCGCCCCGCACCCTACAAAACTTTTTTTTCACATTCATATTAAAGACTTGTCATCGGCATTTTCGTGATACAGAATTTCCTTAATAATAATATTTACAAAAAGAAAATCCATTTACATACTAATTCACTAGCTATTACAAACAAATCAGAACCACTGTTGGCAAATCCCAGAATATTTTAATTCTATCTTGTTTGCTGACTTGAGTGAAAGTTTCTTCGACACTTACATAGACCCACACACACTGAACTTTTCTTGCTTTCATAATTGCGAAATCTTCTATTATCTGTCTAGTCTCTAAACTGTCTAAAACCTCGTGTTCTACGGAAATAATAGCCAAACTTGTAAGTCTCTGTTTATGCATTGTCGATCTTAGATAATTTCTTATAATTTTTAAATTCGAAAATGACCTTTCACTGAATCCAGCTGTGACTGCCAGAGTAAGAAATGTTCTTAGCCATTTTGCTGTGCTGGAAAAAGTTGATATTAAATTATTTTTGAAATGATAGTGACGAATTGTAAATGGATCACAAGATTGATTTTGTAGGAAATGCAACCTTAAAGCGTTAATTTCATTGTACAAATCAGTACCATCAATGTTGGTTTCATTTCTTGAATGGTCTTTAAGTTTCTTACTCAAATATTTACAATGTTTCATCAGTTCTCCTTTAGGATAACTAAATAATGTACTACTGAAAAAAAAACTTTGTCTAAACATTTTAAATCTTAAAATCTGTTTGTTAACGAAACTAACGTCTGATCTAGAATTCAGAAAAAATCTCTATTTTGAATTTCATTTTCGGGTCCTACAAAACATCGTCACGATGTCCATAATGAAACTGAGTCGGTTTTCTTATTGCGTAAAGTATATTTACTGTAGAGAAACTTGCTTCAGCATTTAGTTTGTTTGGCACATTGGTCACTTCCTTTAAAATTATTTCAAAGTTTTCATCTGTGTGATGTTTGAATTTATCAATCAAGCTCTATAAAAAGTCGACGCAAATATGAGTATTAATTGTCAGATTTTGCATCATTGTATGTAAAGAATTCATTTCACTCAAATCATCGTACCACATAACAACAGAGCAAATGAATTTATAATATGAATTTTTAAAGCAAGTCACTTCACTTTGGGAGCGGTGGAAGAATTCCAACTAGAAGAAGCTTCTGATATTTCTAACAGAGCATCAAATATGTTTTCTGTGTAGAACCGTAAGGGCTTGATTGCATCAATTCCGCTAGACCATCTTGTAGCACTTAAAGCTTTTAGCTTTAGCTCTGGTAAATGTTTGCAAATGATTGAGCAGCTAATTGTTGATGAAAAGAAGACTAAAATTTCTTGAATTACGTTGAAGAAATTGATGGTTCGTGAGAAATATTTGCTTCACCATTTACCACTAAGTTTAAGCAATGAGCTGAGAGTGGGACGTAAAATCGATGCTTATTGTTATCAAAAATTCTTTTCTGCAGTCCGTTGTGTTTTCCATGCATGTTAGAGCCATTATCATAACCTTGTAAGTGCAAATTTTGAAGGGCCAGATTCAGCTCAGAAAATAAATTCAAAACGAAATTTAACAAACCCTCGTCAATCGAACTGATATAGGGTAGAAACAAATGAAATGTTCACATACCTCTACATTCTTGTCTGTGAGATTTAGATGAAGATGACTACATATTAGTGTTATTTGTTCTGTATGGCTTGCATCTGGTGCACAGTCTAATATGATGAAAAAGTATTTAGATTCTCTTACTTTCTTCAAAATACGTTTTTTATCATTGTGCCTAGTAAATCAATAATTTCATTTTGAATGTGATCTCCTAAATAGTGGGCCATGCCCATCCGACTTGAGTCAGATTTTGGTTCAATTCTGCGAATATGTTCCCACATAACTGAATTAAAAGAAGCGACATCTCTATTGCTTTTAAAAATATTCTGTTATCATGTTCATTTATTTTTTTTTAAGAACCGCGTAAAGCCAGACACTGTAGTGACAAAAACTTAATAACAACCATAATCCTTTTTAGTACATCATGCTAATGCTTTTTTTCCTTCTCTATTAGTCTCAGTTGTATCTGATTTACAGTGTTCTTTGTTTGTAATATATCATACAAGTGTACCCATGACTTCACGTTTTCATTGTGGGAATCACTTGTTTCGTGTATTTTCAGAATCAATGATAAACGCTGCCATTCTGAAAATCCATTCATATCAGACAAACCACTCATGCCTTTGCCAAACAGTTTACAATGGAAACAATACACGGAATCCTTTGATAACAAGTAAGGAAGCCAATCTCTTTTAACTTTTTCGCCAATAGAAAAATTTCTGTAATAATAAGTGTCAATAAACTTTCTTCCATCGTCGTTAGTGGGATATGTATGATTACATACTTGAAGAGGGCCACGTTTAACTAAAATATTAATAATACCACTATTAATATTAAGAGGCCATAGCCCTGGGTCTTAGCTATTTCTCTGCTACACTGCTTAAAGATTCTTCAGCAGCTGCATCACATGTGTCAATGCTTATGTAGAGACCACCAGAGGGAGTAGGAACGCATCACGTCTTGTATTCACTTGCTTTCGTAGTTTCGGATTTGGACGTTGAGCACGTGGCAGAGGCAAGAATTTCTTGACAGTCATTTACAGATTTGGTTAAAAAGTTCGTAATAGAACCTGCCAGCTTTTCCTTTTGCCTTTCCTTTCTGATTACGAACCTGAGCCCCAGAAGGTTTTTTTTTCTTTTCTGTGGTTCCTGAAATAATTTTTGGGGAAACTAATGAAATTGGTTGTTGATAATTGGTTGAACAAATTTACAAATAAATTAAATGCTCACTCTCCTGTTCTATAATATTTGCGCTACTGTAGACATTTTAGAGTGTTTATTATAAATATATAACATACGCTCTAAAATGGCTACACTGCTGTCAACAACGATAGTGTCCATTGCTGACACTATCGTTGTTTTCCCAGCGTATACGTGACTGTTGAATTCAGAACGTGGTCGATAACGCTGAGCAATGCCTCTTAATTTTTACAAACTGTTAATTAAATTAGGTAACAATTGGCAACAGGGCCGTAAGGTGGAGCCAGTTAATCCATGTAAATACGAAACTAATTTTATGTATGTTAACGTAATACGGAATGTACTTACTATGCTGTTCAACATTAGTAAATAGCGTAGCCAATTTGTTGGAAAATGAGAATTCGCAATTGGCTGACGTTGCATCCATATACGGTTGGTTTTAACAGTGAGAATATCGGCGATGTACAGGAGATGATAAGCAATCAGTAAAAAGGGGGATATAATGTTTCTCTGTCGTTAATCGTCTGTTACAGAAGTCACCTCCCCTTTAAATGCGCTGCTGTGTCATGAGGTTCTAGCCAGTGACGGCTAGTGGTCATGTGTTGCAGTGCTACAGCACACTGTAAATATCGTACGGAAATTGTGACATTTATCTTTGAATGCAAGCCATAAATCGCAGTAAAATTACGTCATTTCTCCTCGATTGTGTGCCGGAAATCGCACTAAAAAAAACCTCAGTTCTTTTCCAACCCGTGTTGGTATGTAAATAAAATGGAGAAAAACTCGTTTTGGATATTAATTCTGATATTAACGACGTTGGTTAATGACATCAAAAACTCGTGTCAGGCAGTGTAATATGTGAAAGTAGTAAGTCATGTATAAAAGACACAACGAATGAAATTTCCATTATATATGTAGGTGTACGGGGAGAAAGCATTGAATTTATCCTACAAGGTGGCAAAATTCGTTAAGACAACTGATCTTATGTACGAACCCATTTAATATACACTCCTGGAAATTGAAATAAGAACACCGTGAATTCATTGTCCCAGGAAGGGGAAACTTTATTGACACATTCCTGGGGTCAGATACATCACATGATCACACTGACAGAACCACAGGCACATAGACACAGGCAACAGAGCATGCACAATGTCGGCACTAGTACAGTGTATATCCACCTTTCGCAGCAATGCAGGCTGCTATTCTCCCATGGAGACGATCGTAGAGATGCTGGATGTAGTCCTGTGGAACGGCTTGCCATGCCATTTCCACCTGGCGCCTCAGTTGGACCAGCGTTCGTGCTGGACGTGCAGACCGCGTGAGACGACGCTTCATCCAGTCCCAAACATGCTCAATGGGGGACAGATCCGGAGATCTTGCTGGCCAGGGTAGTTGACTTACACCTTCTAGAGCACGTTGGGTGGCACGGGATACATGCGGACGTGCATTGTCCTGTTGGAACAGCAAGTTCCCTTGCCGCTCTAGGAATGGTAGAACGATGGGTTCGATGACGGTTTGGATGTACCGTGCACTATTCAGTGTCCCCTCGACGATCACCAGTGGTGTACGGCCAGTGTAGGAGATCGCTCCCCACACCATGATGCCGGGTGTTGGCCCTGTGTGCCTCGGTCGTATGCAGTCCTGATTGTGGCGCTCACCTGCACGGCGCCAAACACGCATACGACCATCATTGGCACCAAGGCAGAAGCGACTCTCATCGCTGAAGACGACACGTCTCCATTCGTCCCTCCATTCACGCCTTTCGCGACACCACTGGAGGCGGGCTGCACGATGTCGGGGCGTGTGCGGAAGACGGCCTAACGGTGTGCGGGACCGTAGCCCAGCTTCATGGAGATGGTTGCGAATGGTCCTCGCCGATACCCCAGGAGCAACAGTGTCCCTAATTTGGTGGGAAGTGGCGGTGCGGTCCCCTACGGCACTGCGTAGGATCCTACGGTCTTGGCGTGCATCCGTGCGTCGCTGCGGTCCGGTCCCAGGTCGACGGGCACGTGCACCTTCCGCCGACCACTGGCGACAACATCGATGTACTGTGGAGACCTCACGCCCCACGTGTTGAGCAATTCGGCGATACGTCCACCCGGCCTCCCTCATGCCCACTATACGCCCTCGCTCAAAGTCCATCAACTGCACATACGGTTCACGTCCACGCTGTCGCGGCATGCTACCAGTGTTAAAGACTGCGATGGAGCTCCGTATGCCACGGCAAACTGGCTGACACTGACGGCGGCGGTGCACAAATGCTGCGCAGCTAGCGCCATTCGACGGCCAACACCGCGGTTGCTGGTGTGTCCGCTGTGCCGTGCGTGTGATCATTGCTTGTACAGCCCTCTCGCAGTGTCCGGAGCAAGTATGGTGGGTCTGACACACCGGTGTCAATGTGTTCTTTTTTCCATTTCCAGGAGTGTAGATTAGAAATCAGAAAGCTAGAAATCATGATTATATTACTGACAAAATTTCGTGAAGTCAGTTTACCACAAAAATCAAACGCGTACTGGCACAAAATTACGTCCTCCTCCTTTAAACGGAAATAAAAATTCCTAAATTATTTTGAGAATTAACTGTGCTATTAGTGTCCTTCGTTCATACAGTTACTTACTAGGTGTAAATGACAGTTTCCATGTGGGGTTACTAATAAAAATATTATTACTCCGAAGAGTCAATAGGAAAGGAAAATAAAGTAACATTAGCCTAACTGATCACTGCACAAACTGTTAACTTTAGCGAAAATTTAATTTCTAATGTTAAAGGTGAATTGTGGTCACTTTGGGAGAACGTTACATCCGACCGACAGTTTGAAGTTCTGTATAGACACTGCTGTCAGCCATTAACGTGTTGAAAGAGCGACTATAAAACAGGGAATACTTAGTGTTAGAAATTAGTACAATTAAAATAGAAAACCGGACTCACCATATGGACGCTTCTTTCTTCGCCTATATTTTATAAAATTAAAAGGAATATGCACTGATAACACTCTTAAGTTACAGCAAACTATCAACGGACAATATGCGGCTTTGTGTACCGCGCTTACGGCTCGGAACAAGTGAATGGAGAGCGGAGTTTCGTCAGTTAAATGCACCCGCCGAGAAACCATTCACTGTTCGGAAACCGGCATCTGGAGAAAGACCCTGCCGGCTTGTACTTAGTAATACCCCATTGGGGATATTCCTTTGCAAGTAGGAATATCAGCCATTGTTAATGTTGTTCCCACGTACACACATTTCGTATTTTAATTCGAACAGTCAGATACACATTGCGTACTTAGGAGAGGATTAAATAATTGTGTCACGCAGATATGGAGACCCTGAAACGAAACCGATCAAAGCGATTTGGCTGAATTTGCCGCCCCCTAAGCGTGCGACGCACGCGTTGCACGTCCGTTCCCAGCGGTCCTGGTCACCATGTAGAAAAGATTGGGAACCACTGTTATACCTGGATCAAAATAACAAAGTGATAGACAATTGGGCACAGGAGGGAGGTATGTTGACTGTTTTCGCAAGTGTGACGTGGCTCCGGTAGCAGCAACTGTCAGTATGAGTACGTTCAATGGAAGTTTGTGGTAAGGACTATGGGACCAAACTGCTGAGGACATCGGTCCCTAGGCTTACGCAGTACTTAATCTAACTTAAACTAACTTACGCTACAGACGACACACACACTCATGCCCGAGGGAGGACTCGAACCTCCGACGGGTGGAGCTGCGCCAACCTTGACAGGACGCCTTAAGACCGCACGGCTACCCAGCGCGGCGAGTGCGTTCACATGTTCCCGGTTAACGTGCAGTATTCAGGGTGTCTACAGTCTGGGAGAACCGGAAAATCTGGGAAAAAACTGGGAATTTTTTAATACGGGAAATACACAGGACTTTTTTTGGTATTCTGGGAGTTTTTCATCATTTTAGTTTTCAGTTAAATTACTGTATGAATATGATTTCAGCCTGCTACCACAGAATAATACTGCAGCAATAAAATATAAAGAGAGAATAACACCAAAATGAGACTTTAGATGCAAAGAAAATGTGCTGTTTACAACAACAAAACACAGTACAAAAGCTTTAGGACGAATACTATGCAATACTTCGTAACAACAAGCCGTTGTCTATGAGCGTGACGTCACAACTGTTTACATTTTTAACAGGCAGCCGCGGAAAATTTTGCGAATTCTCGTTTGAGAAGCGTTACTTTCGAAGTGAATTTCATTTTACGCAAGACAAATTATGTTACATGTGAAATTGTGCAATGAATTTTTCAAATTGTGGAGAGTTTGACTCTCTCAGAACCTAGCACTTTGAGGACCAACCACTTGGATAAATTTCTCGCCGATAAGACCAGCCATTTATGCCATGATTTAAGATTTTAAAATTTTATTGGCACATTTGAGTTTGATATATCTTAAAGCGTAACGCACGCTAAAAAAGACCAAGCTTCAAAGTTAGTGTTTCATGTTTCTCGTAGTTCGTTCATAGATTCCGAATTGCGTAATGATGATGGCAAAAAGTATAATTATCCATAAAAAAGTGCAAGATGAGTTTTTGAGCAATTTAACACGTGATCGGCTTTTCTACGGAAAAGTCGATGTGCTCGATGGAACATTCATTCAGCCATTACAATCGCACTTGTCAAAAACATTCAGCTACTGCAAATTGAAGCTGTGCCCTTAGGATCCTGCCTAACCACATGCTTGAAAAAAATCATCTAGCAGTCACATTTCTCAAAGCAAGAACAGATATTATCGCGTGATATTTTCCCGAATTTGAAGTTCAAGCTGGGCTGCTTGGAGCACTGCCAAGGTTTGTGTTTCCGTATCGTAACATGGGCACCAATCTTCTTATATTTTGGTGTTCCGTGTTCAGAAACCATCGTGCTGGTTTCGGTACTTTCGTATTTATACTTTCGTAATACCAGAATACGCAGGGTTCATATTACTGCACATTAAAGGTCTTTCCTAATGTATTACTTTTTGCCGGGAGTGCCGGGAAGTTCTGTGCCGGTGTATAGGACCTTTAAGATCCCAAGGATTGACACGTTTTACAGATCCAACGGAAAGTATATTTTCACCTAACACGGAAAAAATATACTTTCACCTGGGGTATAATGTATTTTCACCCAGAAAAGGTGTATTTTTAAGCAGGAAATCCGGACTTTTCTTTTTTTCTTGTCCACGTATACATCCTGAGTGTTGAGTTTGCTTTGTAGGATGCTAATAGTCTTACCTATCACCTTCCTAAGCTTTTTCAGTTAACTGTACACATTCTGTCACAGCAATAATATTACAGGTACATCATTGTCTGCAGCTGATGTAACTGGCAGCTGAGATAACAGTGCGATACAATTCTGCACATGGAAAGAAAGTGTTACCAAACTCTTGTTCTGAATGGTTTTACTATGATGGGTGTCGTGTAAACAAACAGTCACTTTCTTATTCTGATCCGAGTATAGTCGTCATTTTTGAGCAGTGATGTTACCTTACTGACTGCTGTATGCCAGTCCTGATGTCACTTACGAGTAAGCTGGGAGTGAAACAAACTTATTCCACTGATATTATGTGACCAAGTTGTTTATGATGTTTGTCCCATGTTTCCTATGCCACTTGTTAAAACCAACTAGTAGTAGCGACTATTCTTCTTTATCCCGCCTAGCCATGTAGGATAATTACGCTGTGAGTGCTGCACCACACACGTATTTTTCATAGGAAATTAAATGGTAGAGTTTTGAATTGAAATTATTGTTTAAGATTGTGTGCTTATTATTTTGCTGTATTTTTAATTCACTGGAAGTACCAGCAGGCCTAATAGATAATTGACATGAAGTTCTTCCACTTTCGAACACATCTGGCGTATTAACACACAATTTACACATTACAAACTGGCACACAAATTTGATTTATATATTCTAGTAGAATCAACAGTAGTAATGGTAGGTTTATTCGCCTGTAGATCGCTTTTAGAAGGATACTGGACATGTCTTGGTATTACAATTGAAGAACAAGAAGAAGAATGTAATTAATATGCATAGGCATTTACTTACTTACATGTGTATTTTAACGAGGAAGGGACCGATAGTCAGCCATGGCCTTATGTAGGAACCCTGGTGTTACCCTGAGGTCATGTAGGAAAACATTAGAAAACCTAAATCAGGATGACCTCTATGACTTGGTGTACAACATAATGAAACTGTGTGACAACGTTGTCGACATGGGTTAGTTATTTTACATTGGTTGCTGGCACACCTTTGCACCAAACCATGTAGGGTGCTCAGCAAAACAATTGAACAATCAGAATTCTGGAGTATGGTTAGTGGTAATCTAGCTCACTTAATGTTGATTTTGTAACGCTGTTTTATGTTTGTCTCAGGCACTGATGCAAGAGTGAATGTTTCACTCAGAGGAATAATCATTCAACGAGAATTCTGCAAAAGTCTGAAAGCTATTCATTCCACACAAAAAGATCCATGTCGTATCGTGTATTCACTTCTAAGACAAATTACTGAGAAGGCAACGGCGTTCTATGTAGATGTTTACAAACTGTTTTTAGATTTTGAAAAGCCTATGATAGCATGCACAATTGGACACTCATAAGCACATCGAGGTAATATGAAGTACCCTCAAAATTAATCATGTTGGTTAAAATGTGTTATACAAAGTTTTGGACTGTATAAAGACAGTGTTAGGAGAAACTGAAAATTTAACGCTTACAATGGAATGAGACAAAGGGACAGCGATTCACCTATTTCATTTAACCTCATTATCGACCCCCCTGTATCAATAAACTATCCCACAGGGAATACAACTGCAAAGTGTGAACATTACTAGACTTGTCTTTGTGGATGATATAGCATTAATAAGCAGTTCGAAAAGCACAATGATAGACTACTACAAAATGGCTGTGAAAACAGGAGTAAATGTTAATGAAGAAAAAACATAATATCTGGTCATATGTAAGTAAATCTGAAGCAACGCAACTTTACATATAGATTGATATATTTTTAAGACAATTAATCATTTCAGTACTTCGGAAATTTTTTTGCCAGCAGAACAGATATAGAAAAACGCACATCTAGAAACAGCTAACAGAGCACTTTACAGCTGTATCACCCTGTTAAGGAAAAACTTCAAAATTCACTTTTATCAGGCAACTGTCTTACCAATACTATCGTACAAATGTAAAGCTTTAATACATAAAAAGACATACAAAGAAAACTTATCAATATTTGAAAGAAAAATAATTGGATCTGTAATCAATGAAATTAAAATGGAATGAAGAATAAGAAAGAATGAACTGTGGCAGTTGTACAAACACCTAAATATCATCAAAATGTTAAAGAAGATGTAGTTGAGCTGGAATGCTCACATAGCAAAAATGTTGGAGGATAAAATACCTACAGTAGCGCTATGTAGGACAATAGCTGGAATAGGACACGGAATTAGGTGGTGATAAAACACAGCAAGGACGAACTTAAACTCAGAATGGACAACCAATGCGCTCTCTTGACACAACCAATTGGAAGAGGCTCATGGAGCAGTCAAGATTCGTTTTCTTTATAATACATGTTACTCTTTTGTTTCTATTAATTTGTGACTACATTCAATACTTGCAGGTTGAATTGTATTTGGAGGTTGTGTTGTTGTTGTGGTCTTTCGTCCAGAGACTGGTTTAATGCAGCTCTCCATGCTACTCTATCCTGTGCAAGCTTCTTCATCTCCCAGTACCTACTGCAACCTACATCCTTCTGAATCTGCTTAGTGTATTCATTTCTTGGTCTCCCTCTACGATTTTCACCCTCCACGCTGCCCTACAATGCTAAATTTGTGATCCCTTGATGCCTCAGAACATTTCCTACCATCCGGCCCCTTCTTTTTGTCAAGTTGTACCACAAACTCCTCTTCTTCACAATTCTATTCAATATTTCATCACCATTTATGTGATCTACCCATCTAATCTTCGGCATTTTTCTGTAGCGCCACATTTCGAAAGCTTCTATTCTCTTCTTGTCCAATCTATTTATCGTCCATGTTTCACTTCCATACATGGCTACACTCCATACAAATACTTTCAGAAACGACTTCCTGACATTTAAAACTATACCCGATGTTAACAAATTTCTCTTCTCCAGAAACGCTTTCCTTGCCATTGCCAGTCTACATTTTATATCCTCTCTACTTCGACCATCATCAGTTACTTTGCTCCCAAAATAGCAAGACTCCTTTACTACTTTAAGTGTCTCATTTTCTAATCTAATTCCCTCAGCATCAGCCGACTTAATTCGACTACATTCCATTATCCTCGTTTTGCTTTTGTTGATGTTCATCTTATATCCTCTTTTCAAGACACTGTCCATTCCGTTCAACTGCTCTTCCAAGTCCTTTGCTGTCTCTGATAGAATTACAATGTCATCAGTGAATCTCAAAGTTTTTATTTCTTTTCCATGGATTTTAATACCTACTCCGAATTTTTCTTTTGTTTCCTTTACTGCTTGCTCAATATACAGATTGAATAACATCGGGGAGAGGCTACAACCCTGTCTCACTCCCTTCCCAAGCACTGCTTCCCTTTCATGCCCCTCGACTCTTATAACTGCCATCTGGTTTCTGTACAAATTGTAAAGAGCTTTTCGCTCTCTGTATTGTACCCCTCCCACCTTTAGAATTTGAAAGAGAATATTCCAGTCAACATTGTCAAAAGCTTCCTCTAAGTCTACAAATGCTAGAAACGTAGGTTTGCCTTTCCTTAATCTTTCTTCTAAGATAAGTTGTAAAGTCAGTATTGCCTCACGTGTTCCAATATTTCTACGGAATCCAAACTGATCTTCCCCTAGGTCGGCTTCTACCAGTTTTTCCATTCGTCTGTAAGGAATTCGCGTTAGTATTTTGCAGCTATGACTTATTAAACTGATAGTTCGGTAATTTTCACATCTCTCAACACGTGCTTTCTTTGGGATTGGAATTATTATATTCTTACGAAGTCTGAGGGTATTTCGCCTGTCTCATACATCTTGCTCACCAGATGGTAGACTTTTGTCAGGACTGGCTCTCCCAAGGTCGTCAGAAGTTGTAATGGAATGTTGTCTACTCCTGGGGCCTTGTTTTGACTCAGGTCTTTCAGTGCTCTGTCAAACTCTTCACGCAGTATCGTATCTCCCATTTCATCTTCATCTACATCCTCTTCCATTTCCATAATATTGTCCTCAAGTACATCGCCCTTGTATAGACCCTCTATATACTCCTTGCACCTCTCTGCTTTCCCCTCTTTGCTTAGAACTGGGTTTCCATCTGAGCTCTTGATATTCATACAAGTGGCTCTCTTTTCTCCAAAGGTCCCTTTAATTTTCCTGAAGGCTATATCTATCTTACCCCTAGTGATATACGCCTCTACATCCTTACATTTGTCCTCTATCCATCCCTGCTTAGCCATTGTGCACTTCCTGTCGATCTCATTTTTGAGAAGTTTGTATTCCTTTTTGCCTACTTCATTTACTGCATTTTTATATTTTCTCCTTTCATCAATTAAATTCAGTTCTCTTCTGTTACCCAAGGACTTCTATTCGCCCCAATCTTTTTACCTACTTGATCCTCTGCTGCCTTCACTATTTCGTCCGTCAAAGCTTCCCATTCTTCTTCTACTGTTTTTCTTTCCACCATTCCTGTCAATTCTTCCCTTATTCTCTCCCTGAAACTCTGTACAACCTCTGCTTTAGTCAGTTTATCCAGGTCCAATCTCCTTAAATTCCAACCTTTTTGCAGTTTCTTCAGTTTTAATCTACAGTTCATAACCAAAAGATTGTGGTCAGAGGCCATATTTGCCCCTGGAAATGTCTTACGATTTAAAACCTGGTTCCTAAATATCTGTCTTCCCATTATATAATCTATCTGATACCTTCTAGTATTTCCAGGATTCTTCCACGTATACAACCTTCTTTCATGACTCTTGAACCAAGTGTTAGGTATGATTAAGTTATGCTCTGTGCAAAACTCTACCAGGCGGCTTCCTCTTTCATTTCTTAGCCCCAATCCATATTCACCTGCTATGTTTCCTTCTCTCCCTTTTCATACTCTCGAATTCCAGTCACCCATGATTATTAAATTTTCGTCTCCCTTCACTACCTGAATAAATTCTTTTATCTCATCTCACATTTCATCAATTTCTTCATCATCTGCAGAGCTAGATGGCATATAAACCTGTACTAATGTAGTAGGCGTGGGCTTCGTCTCTATCTTGGCCACAATAATGCGTTCACTATGCTGTTTGTACTAGCTTACCCGCACTCCCATTTTTTTATTCATTATTAAACCTACTTCTGCCTTACCCCTATTTGATTTTGTATTTATAACCCTGTATTCACCTGACCAAAAGTCTTGTTCCTCCTGCCACCGAACTTCACTAATTCCCACTATATCTAACTTTAACCAATCCATTTCCCTTTTTAAATTTTCTGACCTACCTGCTGGATTAAGGGATATGACACTCGACGCTCCGATCCGTAGAACGCCAGTTTTCTTTCTCCTGATAACGACGTCGTCTTGAGTAGTCCCTGCCCGGAGATCCGAACGGGGGGACTATTTTACCTCCGGAATATTTTACCCAAGAGGACGCCATCATCATTTAACCATATAGTAAAGCTGCATGCCCTCGGGAAAAATTATGGCTGTAGTTTCCCCTCGCTTTCAGCCGTTGGAGGTTGTGTAGGTTCTTTAAATGGCCTACACAAATAAAGAAATATTCTGCCCCCCCCCCCCCCCCCGTGTTACAAAGATATCGTAAGGAGGTATGATTATCTCAGTAAGTTGACAGAAAGTTGCAGGGTAAACTATCAACTAATATATGTACCTAATTTGTTTCTTTTCACTAATCTCAGTGTCTGTCGGTCTTTTTTGAGAAAGATGTACATAACTGCACTCTCCCAGTGTTGTGTTAATTGAAAGTTATAACAAGCAGAAGTCGCAAGTTTTTATTCTCCTACTGAGCTACGTCCTATTCTCCACCTCCCGAAGTGAAGAGGGCTTGTATTTTTAAATGGACCTCATCGAAGAAATCATCACAGTTACCGTTCAAAGTCTGCCCAGAATTCTTCCAAGAAGAATGCGGTTCATTCCTAATGAGTCTTAGAGATACCATAATTTACATAGTCGTACATGTATAAGAGACTAGCAGACAACGTTTCTTAACCCACACACATCTATACCTGTCTGCAATTCTGGACATATAATTTCCTGTGCTGCTAAACGATTATTACTTTAGCTGTGAGTAATTCATGCTCTCTCACCCCCCCCCCCCCTCTTCCCAACCACCATATCTGGCGACCCACACTAAGACGTCGCCATTGGGAGAGAGAGAGGACATTTGTTTTAATTTAAAATATTTATATAATTTTTAAAATTTTCTATCACACTTTCTTTCTCTGTTTCGTGAATGGGATTCAATGTTATCGCACAGAGGGTGGAAATCACATGATGTGGCAAAAGATTAAACGTAGTCACTTGCTTAATTAATTCTGGAAGGAGCGAAAAAGCTAACGAAAAGGCAGGAAAAGTCATGACCCCTTGGATGCATGACTGCACTTAGTAGCATCTACACCATTAGTGATCATAATACCTTTCCTAATCCAGTTCTCAAAATTGAAACATTCTCGTAAAATATGTAGACATTTGAACTGAAAATTAATTTTAGGAGAGAAATGTGTGCACACGACTGAGTTACGCCAACGATGAATTTTTATACATGTTAGTGAGGCACCACTGAATAGGTTTCGTAGTGGTATCCTCATTATTACAAACAGAATATTTCGTTTTCAAAAGCATTCCTTTATTTTGTAAAATTATCAAAAAATGAGTACACAAGATAGCACGTTGTTGCCAGTACATTGCCGGATATCCATTCACAAAAATGTCGTTGACATGGACGTGGCAACAAATGAAATCAAAACTGAAAATGTCAGTGACAGTGACAACGACCAGTTACGTTTTTCAATTAACGTGGACACAGATGATAGTAACATTATCATTCAAAATGATGCGATGAAGACAGTAGATGAGACAAGGTTGCAATTTTCTCCAGGGAATAGGGAAAATGCAATGCGTGACAGCGCGAACTTATTAAATCATTCGTTGCCTACCACACTTCTGCCCAATGCAAATTTGATTGGACAGGGTGCACTGTGTACACTGGAAACCTCAATCACGATACAGATGTTACAACGCTTATTTAAAAAATGCTTCATGATTTTAAGAACGAGTTTAAGAAAGAGCAAAACCAAACACTCAAACAAAGTAATAATGAAAAATTTAATGATTTTTCAAAACGAAAACTTTAATGGCTTAATGAGCAAAGTCAAAGGCTTACGCAAAGCATTGATAAAATATTTATTGATTTTCCAAAACAGACAGATACATAAAAGAAATTACTTGAACAACAAAAGCAAACTCTTGATGATTTCAAAGCCGACATGACACAACAATTCAATGACTTGGCAAAAGATTTGTGTGCTGATTTTCCAAATGAATTATCAGATAAACTTATAAATATGGGGAAAGGCCTAAAAACACAATTGCTCATTGATTTGTCGCAAGATACAAATAATTTAAGCCGAAAAGTGCCATCAGTAGGCGAGACACAAGAACAGTTCATGGAAAAGATCAAGGAGGTATTCGAGGCTCAGACAAAAGGAGCAGTCACAATTCTACCAGAATATAAATACACTTGCAGGTACATGAGTTGCAAACAGCGTACAAAGGTCTACCTGAACAGGTGCAAGATCTGTCAGTGCAACTAGGTAGCATAAGTTTTAAATACTCAGTTCATAAGAAAGGAACAAGAAAGGGTAGATAAAGACATTAAGGAAATAAAAGGGAGACTTCAGGCTGGTATGCTAGACCAAGGCAGTACCATGGCGCAAAAGGCAGTCCGGGAACACAAGGGTTATCTAGATGTGATCGAGGAAGTGATGAAGGCACAAAAGGCAGAACTAAGAACAGAAATAGAGCAGAGGCTGAAAGCAGTGGAGGAAAATTGTGGGCTAACATCATTAGTAACATTGAAAAGGAAAGGGTACTTAAATGCCAGCCGGCCGCGGTGGTCTCGCGGTTCTAGGCGCGCAGTCCAGAACCGTGCGACTGCTACGGTTGCAGGTTCGAATCCTGCCTCGGGCATGGATGTGTGTGATGTCCTTAGGTTAGTAAGGTTTAAGTAGTTCTAAGTTCTAGGGGACTGATGACCACAGCAGTTGAGTCCCATAGTGCTCAGAGCCATTTGAACCATTTTGAACTTAAATCCAAGCTAGCAGGTGTCAACAGATAGAACAGATAATCCAAATACCTATCACCACTTGAACCCTAACCTGTCAGGTGAAATACCTTGTATCTGTAACATGCTGCAGGTACTGACGGCTTCTGACCGTGTCGTGCAAAGGTATTCTAAATATGATCTGATACATCAAAAGAATGCCACACTGGCTATGTATAGTGCTGCATGCCTTTCCACTTTTGTTCACAGATGAAGGATTATTACAACACAACACAGGCAGTTTCCAATGCTGCCTTCTGGAGCATTCTGCCAAGGAACTGGATCAAAGTGTGGAAGGTATGCTTTGTGGTAGGTTATACACAGGCTGATGTTTTTCTGTGGGCCACTGACATGGCAGAAAAATGTCACACCTAAAACAGTTTTCATGGGCCTTCATAGATAAGTTCTTGTCCATCGCAGTACAGGAGGGATTAAGGTGGGAAGTGTTTAACCAGAAGACATTCAGCAGTGAACACAGAAGGTTCAGAAGATACTATGAGAAGTATTTAAATAAAACCAGTAATTGGACAAAACAGATATCACACATGCAAGTCCTAAAAATTTTGAAAAGCTGAATACCAGCTAAGAAACGTGAGAAATTAATCACCACTCCTGAGCACAATATAGAGAATTTGCTCAGTTCTCGGTTATATTGCTCTTACTTATGAAGAGAGACCCACGCAACCACAAAGTGACAGCGTGCAGGCCGAGCCCACACAGCCTTATGAACAACATGGCAGGAATGCCAATAACAACCAACATGGTTCACAGCTGTATCCCCCTCGCAGCAATACTAAAAGGAACCAATTTGGTAACAGAAAGGAACAAAAATTCAAGCGAGGATATAAAAATTACCAAGGACAGAATTTCAGTCACTCAGTATTTAATGGCCAAACAGGTTATAGTCAACAAACATATAATGTGCCGCCAGCTGGGGGCAATGACCAAATTAGTAACAAAATAATTCACCACTGCCTTACTATATCAGTACAATCAAAATTACATTTCGAATAGTGGCCACAAACAATGAAATTTCAAATCGAGAGCTGCGCAAGGTACTAGCAGGAGAAACCAGATACATAATGTGCACATAGTCAAGGTTAACACCCGACAAGGTCAGTGCTCAGGGTAATTCAGAAAACTCAAATCAGTCTTGATAGGCCCCCATTCGATGACCAGTAATAGGGGTGGGGTATGGAATTTGTTAAAAGCTGTTTTCTTAGATACAACAACTGTGGTGTTATCAAAGATGACCTGTGTAAGGAAAATATTACCAAATGTGTAGATGAAAATGAAGACGCAGCACAGGCAGTAATTAATACAAAAATGCTTGGTTTATAGGTATCCATAGTACTGGACACTGGAGCTACGAGCAATATAACGTCACAGGGTCTGTTTGATTAGTTACAAAAACTAGGACACATAGCGATGCTTCCAGTCCAAAACTGTAAAATCCAAACAGCTGTAGGAGGCAAATTTAAAGGCGTAAAATTGCGGGAATGGATTCCTATTCAGATTGATAGCTTCTCTTTACAAACCTTTTTTCTTGTGGTTGAAATGCTAATAGTAAACTGCTTTATTGCCATGGGCACCTTTAGAAAGTACCAAGCAGAAATTGGTATTCGCAAGGGGAAGTGTCATTTTGTTGTGAAGACCAACAATATTCAGGAGACCTAGTCAAGTCAAACGCCAGAGAAAGCAAACCAAAACACACTGCTGACAGCTGAGTACAATTCTTCTATCCTACTGTCATGTCTGTAAACACACAGGGAATTGAGCAATCACAGGAAGAGAAATAGGTCCTGAGATCATGCACTCCGAGGTAAGTGAGCCAGTGTGTCTTACAGAAGCACAAAAGAAGGAACTGCAAGAGCTTTTAATATATTATGCCCATGTTTTTGAATGATGCCCTGGCATAATCAAAGGATACAAATACATAATGGAGGTGTACCCACACATAACTTTTTCATCTTATCCCATTCCATGGGCCAAGAAGGAGGCTGTGAGGAAAGAGATCAATAGAATCTAAACTGGAAAAAAATACAACCATACTTATCTCCATACTGTAGCCCCATTTTGGCTATTACCAAACCAGGCAGTAGTGTCTGCGTCATGCTTGATGCATGAGAAATAAATAAAATTATTGTGCCTGGTAGGGTGTGGCCTGATAACCTGGAAGATCAACTTCTAAAATTCCATAATGTTAAGTACCTCACCATAATAGATCTCCAAGCCTTGTACTGGCAAATTGCACTGCATGAAGATAGCTCTAAGTACACTGAATTTATATGTGGAGGCAGAAGCTATGAGTCTTGTCTTCTCCCTTTTGATTTAAAAGTCAGTGTAGGTGTCGGCACAATCTGGGCAGACTGTCGTTCAACTGTTAGAGCATGCATTAACTTCATCAATGGAACCACACACACAAAAGCTCTTTTGAACAATATTAATGTTAGCCTTATTGATCTCAGCAACAGGAGATGGCAAAGAATACACAGCTTGTTCACTTATTCCAATCTTGCTGTTGGAAATAACTTAATATACAGGAAACAAAAACATCAGCGTTATCTCATAACTATGCACAACTGCTACCAGGGAAGGACACAAAAACAAAAAACACATGTAAAACCCAGCACTTCTGGTTGCTGGAACGCGAAATGTTTGATTGGGCAATTGTAGAGCCTCTGGTGGCTAGCATGCAAATGTTTGATGGCACAGTTTCCAAATGCAAGCAGACGACACATACAATACAACACTACAAAACTGCACTATGTCACCACATCAATCCCCTTGGTGGAAGCAAAGCGTTATTCCAAATAGCAGGCAGGAAAGTGGAAGCAGCGACCGGATCTTGAGGTATGTCTTACTAGGTGTTCTGTTGTTGTAAGCTGCGCTGGCAGCTTTGAAGGCAGTGCAGCGGGTGCTGGGTGTGGCTGTAGTCTTGGAAGATCTGGAATTGCTGCTTCTTGGGAGACGTTAACAAGTTTAACCCTATCTATAGAAACAGCGGTCACCTTTCCATTAATTGAAATGTCAGTTACTTCGTCTCCCCTTGCGACTACATGGAAGGGTCCTGAGTATGATGCCTTCAGTGTGTAACATAATGTGGGGACAGGTTTTCAAGTTATGATACATGCGGGTGGTAGCTGTACCGTGTCTGTGAGGCTGGTGTGGGTGGATTCAGGCAATGTGCTCCCATAGTTGTCGTAGGAATTGTGGTTCATAATTCCTTGGTTATGACAGATCGTTTGTTTTCACAAATTCTCCTGGAAGCCTCAATGTCTCACTGTACACCAGTTCCGCCGAAGAAGCACCTAGATCTGGTTTGGAAGTGTTTCTGAGGCTGACTAATACTGCGGGAAGGGACTTGGTCCACTTAGTGTCATGGCACATTAGTGCTGCCTTAAGGTAGTGAAGCTATCTCTCGGTCATCCTGTTACTGGTTGAGTGACAGCTTGTCGTTTTGTGGTGAGTTGTGCTACAGAACTTCACAAGTTGTTTGAACAAGCTGGATTCAAATTGCCACCCTCTGACTGTCATTGCGAGTAATAGACAGCTAAAGCATGACACCCTATACAACATGAAAGTGAAAGCCAGAGAGTCTGTTGTAATGTTGTCAACTGGACAGCTTCTGGCCAATAGGTGTAGAGGTCTATCACTGTAAGTATGTAGTGTTGGCTGTCAGACGATGGCAATGTACCAACGATGTCAATGTGGATATGAATGAAATGGGCCATTGTGATCGGAAAGTTCCCTATCAGTGCTTGCGTGTGGCAGTGTATCTTGCTGCATTGGAATTTAAGACAACAACTCGCCCATTCACGGCCACGTGTAACGATTCGTCACTTGGCGGGTTGTCGATTGAATACCACAGTGGCACAAGTCGTGTAGCATATTGAAGACGCACTTCTGCAGGCAGCTGGTAGGAGCGGCCGCGGTTTCGACGTGTTTTATGTCACAACACAGCTTGATATCACTCCCTGGAATTTTGATAAGTTGCAGATCCTATGCCGATGTTCCTACCGATAATGTCCTTGCAGTTCTTGATCTGATTGTTGGGCAGCGGCGAGTTTGGCGTAATCAATAGTGCTGGTAGTGTTTCTGACCCGAGACAAACAATCAGCTACCACATTGTCAATGCAAGAGATGTGCCGGACGTTCATATTGAATTGTGAGGTGAACATTAGCTGACTGTGTTGCCTAGGTGAACACTTCGTATTATTTTGGCGAAAGGTGAAAGTTGGCGGTTTGTCATCAATGTAGATAACAAAGTCTTTAGCTTCCACATGAGGTCTTATTTGACTGCTAGTGCCAAAGGTACAGTAGGCTTGGGGTACAACAGCAGTGTGGCACCTGCAATGCTCTTTTTGTCCGCTTCAAACGCCACACATATGCTATCAGTCCATGTTATAGGCGAGTAACGCCTGTAATTTGGGCTGGTGAGCGCTCCACTTCATGGTAGTTGCAACTCGGCAGTGTGTGGCTAGTGGCAGCAGAAAAATTTTATGTACTGAGGAATCGACGCAATTACTTGGCTGTACCTGGGCGTAAAATCCATAAGAGGCTTTCACCTTCTCTGGCAGTGGTAGCGATCCTGCTGTTGTTATTTTATGCCCTAGGAAATTCACTTGGGGCTGGCCAAAGACACATTTGGCGGTGTTCAGAACAACGCCATAGTGTTCCAACCTCTTAAAAACTTCTGTTAAATGCTGCTGATATTGCTCTGCTGATAGCGAAAAATCTAAAATATCGTCCAGGTAATCGAAAGCAAAAGTTAGGCCCTGTAGCACAAAATCAATGCAACATTACCACGTTTGAGCAGTGTTCCTGGGTCCAAAAGTAATAAATTTGCTCTCAAACAGCCCAAAAGACGTGATGATCGCTATCTTGTCCTGCTATAGGGATCTGTATATGCTTTTGAATAGTCTAGGACATTAAAAATAACTGCACCACTCAACGCATAGTTATAGTCATGTAACAGTGGCACTGGGTGCCTGACCGGTATTGTTCTGGCATTCAGGGCGCTGTAGTCGCCACAAGGCCGCCAAGAACCATCCTTTTTCGGGACTTCATGTAGCGGTAAGGACCAGGGGCTGCCGGATGGCCTCATTACACCTTCACGAATCATACTGCCGATCTCTGTTTTCCCAATTTTAAGACGATCTGGAGCCAAAGTTGAGATCTGCAAGACATGGGAGTTACGTCGGTTATCTACATGTAGTGGACAGTGTCATGCCTTACCTTCTTATGTGCTCCAGGATATCGTGTCAGAAATCCATTCAGCTACTCCATGTACTTGCTGTCTGCCACCTGTATTACTTTGGCAATATGAACAGCTGTATTACGCCGAAATCAGGACACTGTTAGGCGCGAGTACTTCATGTCTGGCAGTAGATTACAATGGGCGAGGAAGACTGATCCAGTGCTAGGTTTGGCGGTGTCTGCAACTGCAAAATTCCACACGAAGGCTCATCATAAACCCAGGACTAGTTCCAAGCACAGTGTGCCACAAGTTGTTATGACTGAGTTGTTTGCACCAGTCAGACAGAATAACGTGGGTGGTCGCTTCCTGTGCAACATAGTCTGTGGATAAATGGACAAATCGGACTCAGTGTCTATCAAATATTTCCAGCTGGATCACTTATCAGTAACAAAACCGGCGTGGAGACACTGATGGCAATCGAGGAGGCGCCTACTTCAGACTGCTGTTGTCATTTGCATAAGTGAAAGGAGCTGTACATCTGTGCGTTTGCTCCCCGAATTTCCGCTGGTACCAGCAGATACCTTGTTGCTCAGGTTCAGTCGCAGAAGAAGTTGTTGATGACATGCTGTATGAGAGTCAGCAGTATCGATTATGGCTTCTGTCACTGCTCAGGTCATGCCGAGATAACAGTTCACAGAACTGCTGTGTCAGTAGATTTACTTTGGCCACCAAGGCGTTGCAGGCTTCGTGTAAAACAGCTGGCACTGCACTAGCACACTGTGCAGTACTTGCACTGAGAAGGTCCAGTGTCTTTGCATCCTGGATTTTATTGGCGAGTTCCGTATGAATTCCAATGGTGTATCAGATTGTGACGCTATAATTGCTTTGACAGGCGGTGGCGAAGGAGTGCTCCATATTGTGTGCAGCAAGCTGTCCAGAATGGTCCCACATATACTTTGCTTCTTAGGTGCCGCAAGTAATTTGAAGGCTTTCTGTTTTCAATATCTTTCTGAGTGAGAACTTGACAGATTCGCTCTTCCTGTGATGGTGACACTCGCCAGACCAAGTCTGCTTTCAGCTGGTCATACGAGTTTGCCTCTGGTGGCGAGGTAATTATATCTTGCACTTCTGCAGTGTACTGATGGTCTAATTGGCTTGCTACCAGCATGAACTTGGTAGTGTCTGCCGAAATTCCAGAATAGAAAAAACGGGCCTCCACCTCTGCAAACCACAAATCTGGATTGTGTGGCCATCATGACACGACGGGATTCATGTCAGTCATTTTGTAATTCTCTTCTGTAAAAGCTACACAAGTATATCACGTTAGGGTCACCAATTTGTCAGCACAAGCTGGGCAGACTGTTGTTTGACTACTAGAACCTGCGTGCACTTCATCAATGGAACCACATTACACAAAAACTCCTTCGAACAATATTATCATTAGGTTTATTGATCACAGCCATAGGAGACGGCAAAGAATACTTGGCTTGTTTGATTGTTCCAAGCTCGCAGTTGAAAATAACTTAACCTCTAGAGACCTGAAGTCAGAGTTATACAGTAAATCGAACAAAACAAGCTTTCATGTGTAAAATATTCATGAATAATTTTTTTTTTTGTATTTACATATTGTTGCAGGCATATCATATACGATACATTGGGTTGCTAACAAGACAATCTGCCACACAATGAAGAAATAAATGTTACCTTATTTTTGCTTATTTGCATTACATACACTCCTCCTCATTCTAGAAAATGCACAAAATTGTTACAATTGTCTCATTACATGTTCTTGTTGGAATACAAATTGTTAAGAATATAATAGATAAAAAATTACAAAAACTTTTTACAAATTTTTAAAAATGTTGCAGAAGATTCTTATGAAGTATGGAACTTTTTGAAACTGTTTCTTTCCAAAGTAAAGAACAAAAACATCATACATTCAGAAAATCTCACATTCATTAGCTTTGAACAACCCGTTCCCCTCCATCTCCATCTGTTCTTTTTTTCGATACCCATTTCTGGCATGTGCAAAGCACATTTGTATTTTTTGGCCACTAGTGGTATTGGCTGAACTAATCTTCTCTTCTTTTCATTGTGCTCTTCCCTTTCTTCACTTTGCTCTTCATTACCTTCCTTTTCATATCTATCTGGGTTGTTGTGTTTCTTTTGGTGGTGCTGAACATCAGATTTTCAGCAAGGAGAAATATGATATTTGTTTCCTTTGCCATTTCTCTTCAAGTGCAGCATTATTGTATTCAGTATATGATGCAGCAATAGTAAAATAAGATAAATGGTGCAGTACCCTTATTGCCCACTTCTTCGTTCTACCTCTCATCACACGTTTTCTAATCACACTCTCCATAAGATCCACACCACCCATGCGAGAGTTATACATCTTTACAGCAAAGGGACGAGGAATCTCTATGTACTGACCTTGCTGCTTGCTCTATCTTCAACAAGTTTCCACAGGATTTATCCCACAGTAGGTAGAAGCCAAATGAATGGCACGATTATCATGCCATTTTATGATTGCAATTGCATCATCACCTCTCAACATTTGGTCGAAACTTCCTTTCCCTCAGATTTGGGAAATCCGTCTTTTATCAAGCCAATGCTTTTTCGTATCCTTGAGGTCGTCATTGTTCCACGTCCTCGAATTGCTCTGTGATTGATGAGAGAACTCAGAAGTGTCAAGGAATTTCATCGTTCCTGCTGGCAATGTACCAGACAACTTCAATACCAATTTCCCTCCCGTATCTAATTCTTCAGACATTCATCTCTGCATTATTTTGTCTCTGTCCATCCTCATACATAAAAAAAATCTAAGGTAGTCCATTTGATGAAACCATTACAAAGTTTTTCAGGTCCACAGGTTGAGATTTTCCTCTAACATATTGTTTCATGTGGACGTGCCCATGGAATGGCACCATTTGTTCGTCAATAGAAATAATTTGTGGATGAGGGTGTTGCAGACACACTTTTCTAATCATTGACAACATTGGTCCTACTTTCCAGCATCTGTCAGTTGTTTTTTCATTGTCACTGACAGCATAGTCATCAACAACCCTGAGAGGTGCTCTAAGGGAGTAGAAACAATCTCTGCAACTATCGGATATCTAATACTTTGTTCCGAACACATCCTGAGCTTAGACAACCAAGAAGTGAAATCACAATACTTGCAACCCAGTATTTCTTGAGCTCATCTGGGTTGGTGTTGAGAGATCTTCCATGTGATGAAACATGCTTCATATTTGTTTTTTCTGCCATATTAATGAAGAAATCTTCATTTAAATCCTTCTTAAAATATTCAAACGGTTTCCTAACTCCTGTACCAACAGATTCTACAACAAAACTTGATGATCTTGACGTCGTGGCAGGTGAGATACTGGGCGAAAATCTGAAATAGAAAGAACAATATTGCTTAAAAATGATTGTTTTGCAATAATTAACATTCATGCCTATTAAATCTTGTAAAAACATGAGTGCTAAAAGGAATTCATTAAACTTGGGTTACATGATAAATCAGTCTAATCTAAAAGCCGTAAATTCAACTAAATGCCTAGGTATTACAATTACGAACAACTTGAATTGCAAGGAACACGCAGAAAATGTTGTGGGGAAGGCTAGCCAAAGACTGTGTTTTATTGGCAGGACACTTGGAAAACGTAAGACTGGCTACACTACACTTGACCGTCCTCTTTTAGAATACTGCTGCATGGTTGTGGGATCCTTACCAGATAGGACTGACAGAATACATCGCAAAAGTTCAAAGAAGGGCAGCACGTTTTGTATTATCGCGAAATATGGGAGAGAGTATTACAGAAATGATACAGGATTTGGGCAGGACGTCATTAAAAGAAAGGCGTTTTTTGTTGCGACAGAATCTTCTCACGAAATTCCAATCGCCAACTTTCTTTATTACTTTATTACTACTATTAGTACTTTATTACTAGATGTGTGTCGTTTACCAGCCATGAATGGGCAGACTGCGTCAAGATTGAAACTTCCTGGCAGATTAAAACTGTGTGCCCGACCGGGACTTGAACTCGGGAGGCAAAGGTCCCGAGTTCGAGTCTCGGTCGGGCACACAGTTTTAATCTGCCAGGAAGTTTCATATCAGCGCACACTCCGCTGCAGAGTGAAAATCTCATTCTGGATGTGTCAAGATTAATTACACAACTACATTTAAAAAAATATTCACAAAATCAAGACATTTATACTTAATAGAAACTATTTTTGAAACTTCCTGGCAGATTAAAACTGTGTGCCCGACCGAGACTCGAACTCGGGTCCTGAGTTCGAGTCTCGGTCGGGCACACAGTTTTAATCTGCCAGGAAGTTTCATATCAGCGCACACTCCGCTGCAGAGTGAAAATCTCATTCTAGAAACTATTTTTGTTTGTCCATTCACTTGGGTCACTATTGAAGAACTCACCAATGGAGTACAATGGGCGTTCTTTCAGGTCCTGTGCTACTCTCCTTCTGAATGTTACTAGCGGCAGGGATTGCACTTCTTGAGGCGGTGAGTTGAACATCTTTAGGGCAACCACTGAAAAGCTGTCTTGCGTTCCTGTCAGTCGACACCTGGGTATTTTGATGCTCCTGTTGTTACGGATATTGTGATTGTGTATATCTTGCCTCATGCTGAAGACTTCTTGGTTTTCTTTCACGCTGATGAGACATAAAAACACATACTGGCTGAAGACTGTCATAATTCCTAACTGCTTGAATATAGGCATGCATTGCTCCTGTCTTTTACTTGATGTGATTATTCTAAGAGCTTTTTTCTGTAGAATTAGCACATCCTTACAACCTGCAGAATGTCCCCATAACAGTAGGTCATAATTGATGTGGCTATGGATTAGGGCATAATATACTGTTATGAGATATTGGTCACTCAATACACCTTTTAACCTCCTCAGAAGGTATATTACATGGGAGAGCTTGGAGCACACATACACTGTGGGTTCGTTCATTGTTAGTTTCCTGTCTATTATGAAGCCCAACAGTTTGACAGCCTCCATATTATCATGGCATCCGATGTTGTTAAGGGTGCATATCAGATGTTGTGTTTTTTCTTCATTCATTTTCATTTTATTTTTGATGAACCATTCTTTAATATTTTGGAAGAGTACATCTGTTTCTTGGAGTGCTTCTGCAGCAGTTCTTCCTTTGGTAAAAAGGGTGGTGTCATCAGCAAACTGTAAGATGTTGTTGTTATAAACAATGTCATTGACATAAATAAGGAACAGGAGAGGCCCTCTGACGGACCCTTGGGGTACTCCATGTTCCAGCTTTTGTTCTTGTGATGTTGCTCCCTGAATTGATACCCTCCTTCGAATGCGAAAATATTTTGTTGACACCGACCTACATAGGGAGAAACGACCACCACGGTAAAATAAGGGAAATCAGAGCTCGTACAGAAAGATATAGGTGTTCTTTCTTTCCGCATGCTATACGAGATTGGAATAATAGAGAATTGTGAAGATGGTTCAATGAACCCTCTGCCAGTCACTTAAATGTGATTTGCAGAGTATCTATGTAGATGTAGATGTTCTCTGTTCTGTGGCGCTGAATTGTGTTGGATCTCTAGGTGATGGAGTTTCACGAGTTTGTGTTGGCACTGCTGAACTTGCACTGTCTGAAACTTCATCTTCTTCTTCAGATGCTGTCAGTTGCGATCCCGGAATATGAACTTCAGCATCGACACCATCATTATCATCAACAATTTCAATGTCAGAACAATTAGCATCAAAGACCTCATTCAGAAGCTGGCCTATTTCTGAATCAGATAGACCTGTCAATAATATTTAGATTTTCATTTTTAAATCACGTTTGCGAAGTTTTGTGTGTACATAAAGCATTAGAAAAGCCTATCCCATTATTAACGTTGTGAAATGCGCACTAAAAATATCTAAATAACGTTGAAACAACGAATGAACAATATAAAATGCAGCCGACTGCCACTCGCTCACAGGCATACGAAATGTAGCCACAGAGACCCAATGTATCAAATATGATACATCTACTAAAATACGATTTTTCAGAAGTAAAATCGTCTTTCATCTTTCATGTCAATTTCTTTGATAGAATTATAGTCAGGGAACTGTTAACAATATTTTAGTACCGCTGTATAAGTAAATAAACGATGAATTAACAATACTAACCTTTATTTCTTGAATCCATGCTTACTCGTCCATAATATACTTGTTACTGACTGCTCCTGACATCTAGTGGTCATTCTGAGAAGTACAAGTAGTTTGCCTGCTTGTTCTGCGGACTGTATCGAATACAATACAGTAAGCACTTTTACAAAAAATGGCGCACCTTGTGTAGGAACATCATTTGAACAGATGTGTCATATATGATTCAAGGGGTCGCTAGAGGTTAACATGCAGGGAACAAAAACGTCAGCTTTATCTCATAACTACATACGAACTAAACTGCTAGCATGTAAGATACAAAAACAAAAAACATATGTAAAAACTGACACCTCTGGTGGCTGGTGCGCGAAATGATTGACGGCGCTGTTTCCAAACACTCGCAGACGACATGCGCGTTACAACATTACGTAACTGCATGATGTCGCCACAGCAGGCGTATTTATTTCCGAGTTAAAATGAGTCTTAGACCTGAATTATTAAGTAGAGTCACTGTGTATGTTGACAATTTACCGATTGCTACGCCCAAGCAGTCAGAACACTTAAGGCTCTTTGTCTTTAAATATGTCTGCTTGTGTTTGCATATGTGTGGATGGATATGTGTGTGTGTGTGCGAGTGTATACCCGTCCTTTTTTCCCCCTAAGGTAAGTCTTTCCGCTCCCGGGATTGGAATGACTCCTTACCCTCTCCCTTAAAACCCACTTCCTTTCGTCTTTCCCTCTTTCCTGATGAGGCAACAGTTTGTTGCGAAAGCTTGAATTTTGTGTGTATGTATGTGTCTGTGTTTCTATCGACCTGCCAGCGCTTTCGTATGGTAAGTCACATCATCTTTGTTTTTAAATATATATTCTTCTGTTTCTATACACCAGCTGCTTGGAGTGCAGACATCGCTTCAGCGGTGAAACTTTTGACAGCTGAAAGATGCTATCTCTCCAAGTGGCTGCTGTGTAATAACTTGACCCACAGAATGCATTTTTGTGCCCTACAGCGTTTCATAACTGTTTCTCACAGATTGTAACTATACTGTTACGACTATTTTTGTGGTGTGGACTTCTATGAAGGTTTTTGTTCGCACAATTGGCATTTTCCTGGGACTGATTCCGTTGGGGTGCTACCAACAATGTGTGCACAAACTTGATGTTCTTTCTAGAAAATGTTGACATAATACCCTTCATTCATTCATCATGGTCCATAGGTCCCATCAGAAAGAGAACCTGCAGGATTGT
Source organism: Schistocerca americana (assembly GCF_021461395.2). NCBI lineage: Eukaryota > Metazoa > Arthropoda > Insecta > Orthoptera > Acrididae > Schistocerca > Schistocerca americana. Next base: position 435,127,769 of record NC_060124.1, on the reverse strand, counting down.
GGATCGAGTTAAAATATGCCTTAACGAAAAGGAAGCAACTACTGATATGCATCTGTTGTAGAATCCTATATCATCATCTGAGGAGAAGCATAATTAGGTAACTCAGACAGAACAACCTCCTATATGCCAACCAACATGGATTCTGAAAACATCTGTCATGCAAGACATAAACTGTACTTTTCTCATGTAACTTCCTGAAAGCCAAGTGTCAAGGCAATCAGGTAAATGCAGTGTTTCTTGAATTTTAAAAATCACTGGACTTAGTACCATACCAGTGTTTTGTTAACAGAAGTATGATTGTATGAGGCATCATTGTGACTTTGTGACTGAACTCAGTATGTTATCTTGGAGGGAGAGTTTATTGAGAAAAGTAGGGAAGTTTATCAGGAGCCTTGCTATTCATGTTGTAGAATGACCTGGCAGACGATAGGGACTCCTCACACATATTTGTTTTAACTGAAGTCATGGCACTCAAGTACACGAAGAAAAGTTTAAGGAGATGTTCTTACCTGTGTGAAGATGTTCTGGTATGGAACATTTAAGAGTCTGCACATAAATGACGGAAACCCCAGGCAAGTACTTGCCGCTGCATTGCATATGGAATTTCATCATTTCTAAAGTTTAAGAATGCATGTTACAGACATGTTCTATGTGCAAATGAGCCAGACACACATTATTATCAAGATTACAGCTGTATGTCTTGCAGTTATCAATATGAACATAAAACAAAGAAAATGTTATGCATGGGTGAAGAAGTACAGATATATCACAAACTCCTGTGCTTAAAGAACTGCTAAAGAACTGTCAAGGAACTATTTAAACTACATAATGCACAGTAGAATATTTGAAGTATCACTGGACACCATCAAGGACAGAATCAGCCAAAGTGATGCACTGATGAAGAAAAGCATTTCTGCATAGAAACTCCTACAGTTGGTCTCAGATTTTTAGCGATGGGTCGTTCCCTCCAATATTTAAAATCTGTCACAAGTTTGCCTGAATCTTCGCAGTCTAATATATTTCCAGAGATATGAAATGCATTTTACTAACTTTACCACAAATGTGGTATAGATTCATTAAATATTCCTTGAGACACTTCCCACTACGCTTATTGTCAAAAATTTTCCTCACTTCTTTTCTGTGAGAGGCCCATTATTTATTTATTTCTGCAACAAATGCATGGCTTTTTCATTTTTTTTTTTTTTTTAAAGAGCCTGAAAAGGTATGTAAAATATATGTTATGCAGTTAACAACGGTTATCGAAGCAGCTGAAACACACTGAACGAGGTCAGCTAGGGGATAGAATAGGAGGGACTGACAATGCAGAAAAACAGATTGAGAAAAAGTATTGCAGAAACAGATTACGTAACAAGGGACACACTTCAAGACTGACACAGTGAGATGGTAGGACAGTCTGACAACTGAGAAGAAGTTTGCTAGTTCATGACAGTCTGATTATTGAAAATAAATTACAAACTTCAAGGGAACAGCAGTTATCATACCTGACATGAACGTTTAGTTGTAAATCACTTTTCATATCCAAACTATGTAATATTACAGCCTTCTTGATGCTGTTTTGATAATACCGCAGGATTTCTACTGCACTCCTCTGTCTCCTGATCCTCTCTCCAATTATACAGTGCGCTCTGCGATGTTGTCAAAGAAACTGTATAATCATATTTTAAATCTCACAGTTTTTTTAATGTTACATTATACACAAAGTAAATGTTATTTATGAACAAACATCTTTATTTTATTTTATGGTCCCACATACATGAATAAATAATAAACTCTGAATATAATTCAAACAGTGTTACAAACATAAGAAATGTGTGGCTTAATAAATGATTGAAAATTATATTAAACAAATGGATTTTTTTGTATTAAACATACGGAAATTACTTCCTTAAAATTTTTACAATCTGGTTTGTCTGCTTGTGTCCAGGGCTCATGCAAACCAATGAAGATAAATACCTGACATGTGAAATTAATTTTGATCTTTGCCATTACTCCACTTGCAAGAGATGCACAAGAAGTGCCTGTTACAAAGCTTTACAGCAGATTAAAATGAGCATTTTTGATTTTATTCCAAGAAAAATAAAAACAGAATGCAAGACAAAAATTACTTGTAACTGAACACATACAAACTGAGGTAATTATATATACTTCATACATGTACACGACATGCACATGAAGGACAAAGCTGTTTCTCAAATCATGAAGATAGTTTGTAAAGCAATAATTTCAGTAACTTCTGCAAGAAGAGGAGTATCTTAATGACCCAAAAATGTGCGTGTCCATTCCCTCATACAAACATGAAGCAGATAAACTGGTATACACTGATACACCTCCATTTTGCTTCAGCTCTGAACCATGGAGTCAGTTAATTTTTAAGTCAGTCTTTAAAAATACATGTTTCTTTTAATGTTTTATGATTTCCACAAGCTTTCATAAATCAACTTAACAACAGCATTTCAGAAGCAATACATTCATCATTAAATGGAAATAATTTTTCATCTGAAAAGTCTTTATAATGAGGAGAAAAAAAGGGGTGAAGAGATGATACAGACAAGGAGGGAGAAGTGCTAGTATGAGTTTTTATTGCCTGGCCACATGAACATCCTACCATGAAGTTAATCTACAATATCTTTTTTCAATGGATGTAAACTCTTGGCAGTAAGAACTACAATCAGTACAAATTATGTTCAGGACTGTAATGAAGAAGTGTTCATAAATTAACATTTTTCTAAACTTGTTATATTTGAATGTTTCCAGTATGTTTAATACACAAAATGAAATATTATTTCATTTAAAACTATAAAGTATACATACCACCAAAAATATGATATGTTTCCACCATACAAATTATATTTTCCTGTATTCCACACTAGATTTCCCACTAAAAACATATATGTGACATGGGCTAAAAACAAATTATGCACTAGTATTTCCTAGCTACACATGCATGTACAGGTATGAACATGTAAGTGCTAAATTGAAACTGCCACATCTTGCTTTCAAAACATTCTCAAAATGAAATGAAATAAAAGAAAACAAGGGAGGAACAATGACTAAAATGATATATCAATACATTTTTAGTGCGTACAATCATCTCAGTTTCAACATTAGCACAGCAAGCATCTTAAGAAAACTGTTCCATAATGTACATTTCAGACTTTCAAGTAAGTACATTGACATGATAGTGTAACTAGTACTGCTTGTGAATCAATAATCCACAATTTGGAAGAATAATTTAATTTGTAACATATTGCTAATAAAACACATTTTATACAAAAAGTTCTTTGAACTACTATATAACAGGTACAAAACACTTAGTGAATATCACAGTCCAAATACTGACACAGTTTAATCACCAGCTGCTTGCCAGTGTGCAAAATTACTGGTATCAACTGATCATCATGTGGGGAAAACAAGCAAGCATTCATAATATACTTAAAGTTAAAAAGTAATGCCTACTTTTTACCTGTCACGCACTGTTTATATCTGCAACTTTTTTCACCTAAACATCGGTGTAGCAAATAAAAAAATAGTTTACATTTCTGTACAAATGTTTTTAAAATTCTTTCTCTGTTTAAAGCACTGACATGCATAAGTTATCGTATAAAATTTTGCGCTGCAACTTTAAAGGACCTAGTATTCTCAGATATGTGTTAATAAAAAAAGGTGAAAAGTTTCAAGTTAATATCAGCATTAAGAAAATAATGTCTGCAGTAAGTATTTACTGGAAACGTGGCAGTCAGCAGCTTCAGGAGGAACAGCAGTTTCCATTCATGGGGAATGGAGGAAGAGAGAGAGAAAGAGAGAAGGAGAGGGGGAGGAAGGGAGAGGAATCTAGCATACGGGTGTGCCCCCTCCTACACACACACACACACACACACACACACAAAGTACTGTATCTGCAAAGGGATCTACATAAAAGTACACCAAAAATTTCAATATGAGGAGGAGGAACACTGTACTACCCATTTCCAAAGTAACTTATTACATTTCATTCTGCTCTTCTCCACCTCAGAAAATGAATAGCAAACTAAAAGTTCTTTGAATATGGTATCTTTCCTAACATAAGAGATCAAAATAAAGTTTTGTTGTTACAGACACTGAGAATGGAATGATGTCATGGAACACTACACAAATAATTACAACTTAATCAGTCATGTGAAAAGAAGAGACAAAAAGTGAACAGGAAAGAGCATTCCAAGCACATTAACGAATATACAATTCCTTGCATATCCAGCTAAGAACCAGAGATGTACCCATCACTGTCACAGTCTTATTTAATAAAACGATGAAGTTAGTCTGCCATCCTCCTCTGCAATAACTAAATGGATCTATAATGAACTCTCACTACAGTAAATATGTGTAAAAATGTGACTCATTTAATTCACTGGCAACAATGACAACACTGATTAAGCATTTAAATACTTTTTGTGACTCATTTGTGCCTGTTTTGTAGTGAAACATGTACAGCAAATACTGCTTTAACATGAAAAATAAAGAAGCAAACTTAGACTTTTCAACAAAAAAATTAACATTAAATTTGTGCACTTTTCTTAACAAACAAGTTAGAACAGGAACTGAGTAAACACCCAAATTCACCAAAAACCTGCAGAGTGGTTAGCTTACAGTTCTGGTGAACTGACCTATATGAAAAACTGAAGACCAATTCTCTCACTTTTTGAGTACAATGTTTGAAGAATCAGAATCATATAATAATAATTCTAGACAATAACTGCAGCTCATAAAGGCTAAATTAAGGTGTCTTACGAGAAAATGCCATACACCCACATCATTCAAAGTCATAATTACAGCAAAACAGTAAAATGACATGTAAGGTGCCTATTTTCTTCCCTTATCAAAGCAAATGCCACTGCATGTCCTGCAGGTCTGGTCGTACAACACTGCATGTATTGCAGTTCTGGTCATGTAACAGTATTAACACAAATAATGTGTGTGAAGAAATAAAGAGCACATGAAATATTCAAGTGGACATAAACACAAGTATGGAAATTTTCACTATTGCAAAACAAAAAATAGCATCCCTAAGTATCAGGTGATGACAGGGAGAGTGTCCATACAAGCGGCACTTCTACAGGTTTATGCTTCTTTTTGCTCTTCACTCGCACACCACTTAACTCTGGCTTATCATGTCTTCTGTTCTGTACATCACTAAAATCACTTGTCTCTGAATCTGTCTGAAGATTCTTCACTAGTCTATTTTTAGTATGTTTGGAAATGACCACAGTTTCTGCTTGATCTAAAGTGTTCTCTCCAAAACCCTCACTATCAGCTTTTTTTCCACACTGGCTGTCCAAAAATGCACTGGAATTCATTTCACTGTCTACATTATTGAAAAGAGCCTTTGTGGAGTCTGCTACTGCATTAGAATTCTGTCTCCAATTATAATCCATGGATGATGGTGAACGGCTTTCAATTTTACGCAAGAATCTACCATTTTCTTGTTTCTTTTTAGGTGTTTGCACATTAGGGTAAACCTTTCTTTTAAGATTGAATGGGTCAACATTAGATATAATATGAGATCCTCCATTTAGTACAGCTGCTGAGCGGCTCTCATCTGAGAGGTTAATATTCCTCAGTGTATTAGGTTCTACAGTTCCTGTAGAATCCATGGTCAAGCTATTGCAGAATGTATAATCTTGTTGGTAGTACTGGCAAAATATAGGTTCAGACTTCACACACTGCATTGCCAGCCATGTATGCAACAAAAGCAAAGGAAAACGATGTGTCCAGTAACTGACAAATTTGTCAGGTATTGCACCCAAACTTTTCTGTACCTCTGATGACAGCTCCCGGTAATGGTTTTTCTGCACAAAGGAAAATAAGATTAATAGAAATACCTGACAGAACAGTGCATGTTAATCATAAATTTATTTACAATGCTACCACAAGATCACCAACTAAAATCTGTATTACAGATACACTATAAGCTGTTTATGAGATTTCTCACAGAAGGTGGAAGCGAAATGAATCTAAAGAGATTAACATAAATTTAAAATAATATACGGTGCATAGGATAAATTATGTATTAGCCAGCTTCTTTCATTCACACATCTGTTTACACAAAATGAATAAAGGAACAATAGCTGCTACTCACCATATAGCGGCGATGCTGAGTCACAGATAGGCACAACGAAAACACTGTCAGAAAATGACCTTTCGGGCAACAAGACCTTTGTTGAAAGTACACACACACACACACACACACAGAGCCTCTGGCTGAGACCACACACACATTCCACATTACATTCCATCTTGGATTTCCCACTGTTTGAATAAAGGAACAGGCAACTTATAAGATTCTCAGAGATTCTTAAACCAGTTTTCCGCCATACTTGTACTTATTCACATCGTGAAGCAAATGTAAAGGTCACAGCTATATTGATACGGGGTGTATTTGGCAATGCAGTATTGTTTTCTATACAGCATCTCTAGCCACTTTCACCAATTCTTATTAAAAGAATATTAGTTACCACATATACACAAAAAACTCACTAGAGATTATCTATCAATTAGTATGTTTTATATGTGGCTCTTCAGTTGTCAGAGATCTTACCACTAATGAGGTTGGAGGAGATAGCAGCAGGAGGTTACACACAGAAGTTCTGTAGCAGGAAAAGTCAACTGATAACCTTTCAACATTTGAACTCTTTGCTGCCAACTGCCCTTCACTGTGGGTCTTTATAATGTTTCAGTTGTAGTCCTGTGAACCCCCCCCCCCCCCCCCCCTCCCCCCTCCCATTTTCTCTGAAAACTTTCAGAGTTAACATTTTTGTTTTCTCCCACGAATGACTCACTGTTGGGGTCCCACCTTAAGGCCATTCTTTCACCATAGTTTCTCCAGTGCTGAAGTTCTAACATCAACAAATTACTATTCTGCTGTAACTGAAGAGGCGACAGTGACACTATGTTGCGCACACTATAGTGACTGTGAAATTGAGAAATTTTTCCAATGTCAATAATAGGTAAAGCTGGAAAAAAAAAATGAGACTTCAAAGTTAAGAATTTTATAGGTCAAGTGGTGGTGATTCTTCTCAAATGTAAATAATAATGTTTATGTCTTCCTGAAAGACCACAGAGTAATGATATTAGAAAGAGAAATAGGTGCATGATGCAGAGCATGTGCTATGATGCTGACATATGACAGGTGGGCCACAGACTGTGCAGTGACTGTAAAATCTGAGAAACTAACAGTAGTCACAACACACATAGAAAAACAAGATAGCACTGTGGACAGAATTGATCATTATGTTGGCTGCTATAGCAGTGTATAACTGATGAAATGGTGGAGAAACAGTACAAGGTGTTTTAAAAAAGACTTATCTGACAGCACAAAACTAAATTCCTACACAACTGAAGACAGAAACTTGCATTTCATTTTAGTTTCTTTTTCTTTTTTATACCTTGGAGCAGGCTGTTAAGTTCATGTGGACATCAAGAGGGACCTCTTTGCTGCAGCTAGCTGACTCACGCTCGCACATTTGTTGTCCAAGTTTCGAGTCAAGAGAATGGAAATTTGTGATAAGTTCTATGGGATCAAACTGCTGAGGTCATCGGTCCCTAGGCTTACACACTACTTAATATAACTTAAACTAACCTACGCTAAGGACAATACACACACACACCCATGCCCAAGGGAGGACTCGAACCTCCGACGGGGGCAGCTGCGCGGACCATGACAAGGTGCCTCAGACCGCTCGGCTGCCCTCGCAGCTCAAGTCAAGACAACAACGGCGCAATACCAAAATATGTTATTTGTTCTTTGTGACAGCAGTTCTCTGTTTCAGCAGGTCAGTTCAGTTCAAACTGTGCTGCATGATTTTTACTGCAAGACTGGCACTGCACCTCCTACAGCTCAACGTAGTTTTTTTAATGAGGAACTCCACAGGTCACCACACTGTGCTTGTTCAAGAAGAAGAGTTTTGCATATGGTTCACAGCAACCTACTTGTTGTGCCAGACAAGAGTTAGCCATTACTTGTGTGTCTTGTCTAGCACGTTTCACAGGGATGTTTGTTTTTCAGACCTCACAGGATTCAACTGCTGCAAGTCCTCGATGTTGATAAACCAATGCATACAGTTTTGTGAATTTGTTATGTGATTGTAGAGAGAAGATAACAACTTCCTTTTATGCTTAGTTTTCAATGATGAATATGTAATTCATCTACGTGGAAAAATCAGTATCCACACACTACAGATCATCATTGCTGACTAGGCATAAAGAGATGTGAAATATGTAATGTTTGGCCAGTATCAGTTAGCAAATTTCAACCTGAAATGACACGACAAAAATTTTTGTTGTGGACTGAGACTCCTATCCAGTAATTACTGTCCATGTTAACTAACCATGAAACACATTAAATATGGTTTCATTTGCAATTTGAAACTTGAAATGATGTGATGTAAAATTTTGCATTGGTCAAGGATTTGAATTCAACACATAATTGGATTATTAACTAAGCAATGGCATATGTTAGATATCGAACATTTTTACCAGTAGCGAGATGTGAGAACACGAAATAATGAGACAAAAACCTTTTGCCCCACTGAAATTTGAGCTTTCTCCCCACTGAAATTTGAGCTTGCTGCTGTTATTTTCTAGTCATGAATATATGTTAACTATCAGTTTCTTTCACCAGTAGCAATATGTGTGTATCATGTTTGAAAAAGAAATAATGTAACAAAAAGTTCTGTGTCTGACTGGGAGTCGAAGCTGGTTCCTATCATTATTTATGACAACACAAGAAGAGACGTTAAAAATAAAACTTAATTTTTAACCATAGGCAGGTGCTTGCATTCCAGAGCTTGAAATGACATAGCGAAAATATTCGTAATAGAGGACCATCATGGAGACCTTGAGGACTCTGGAATATTGGAGACAGAAAAAAATGATGGAACTGTATTGTCCTGAAGGGGTCAAATACCATGAAAGGGGAGATCCAAGTTTTTATCCCAGTCAGGCAATAATCTTCGCCTCCTCCTACTCGTCCTTTTTCTTGTGCGTTTGTCCTGCATTGGCACAGGGTCAATATGGTTAGAAACAGATTTGGCGCAGTTAATTTACAGGGTGGCCCTTCTTGGTACCACTCTGTTATCCCTAGTATTACTCATGTGAATGAGAGTGAAAGATCCTGAAATGCTTGCGAATGGTGTAACTGTGGAGGGACTTGGATACCATTCACCCAGTGTGATGTGGGAAATGACCTATAAGCCACAACCAGATTGGCTGGCACACTGAACCTCGTCACTAACGTAACGGTTGGATTCATCCGTCACTGGAGTACCTTCCCACCTGGGAAGTGGTGCTTAAAACACATGTGGCTACCCAGGTGGCACATCTCAAGTTCAAATAAAATGTGTGCCCTGTGACACTAATGAAGACTGGCTCATTAAATAACATAAAATTTCTAATGTAAGGAAGCTTACCGATGACAGACTTCCTACTTGGTGCGAGTTTCATCTCTGTCATGGCCCAACTTAAATGACTCTATTCTAGTCAGTTGTGAAGGGACATCATATTTAATGCAGATTTGGAAGCATGGTCCAACATTATGTTCTTCACTTAGTGTTATCAGAGATGAAGAGGATCTGTTCATGTCCCTTAAAAGTAGTTGCCTGAAGTGGGAACTGAAGCTAGACATTAGGCATACCAGGCTACCATCCGTCCAGCAGAGCACTAAATTCCAGATATAGCTATGTCATGTTTTTGTCCTAATGGAGGAGGCACCACATTAAATGAAAATTTTCGCTCCCTGGAGGTGGATTATGCCTTGTCCGATACATTCATTTCTTTTTTTCAACCTCATTTCCATTTGCCCACAGCTAACCAATTCAGTCTTTTGTTTTGATTTTGTAATCAATCAAATAATATCATATAATGGCCATGTGCACAAAGTGGCAAAATTGTAGGATGTGGAAGTTCCTGAAGGAAGTGTTAGTTCTGACATGAGCTGCCCTGAAGAAATGTTTTTTACATCTAAATCCACATTTATATTCTGCAAAACCACTGTGATGCGCATGGCAGAGACTACATCCCACTGTACCAGCTATTAGGATTCCTTCCAGTTCCTTTCATGAATGGAGCGCAGGAAGAATGACTGTTTGAATGTCACTGTGGGTGCAATAATTATTCTAATCTTATCCTCACAATCTCTATGTGAGTGATACATAGGGGATTGTAGTATATTCATAGAGTCTTCCTTCAAAGCTGGTTCTTGAAACTTTGTTAATGGACTTTTTTGTGATGGTTTATGCCTATCTTCAAGAATCTTCCAGTTCAGTTCTTTCAGTATCTTTGTGACACTCTCCCACAGATCAAACAAATCTGTGACCATTTGTGCTGCCTTTCTCTGTATATGTTCAATATCCCATGTTAGTCCTATGTGGTACAGGGCCCACACACTTGAGCAATATTTTAGAGCTGGTTGCAAGAGTGATTTGTAAGCAATTTCCTTTGTAGACTGACTGCATGTCCCCAGTATTCTACCAATAAACCAAAGTCCAACACCTGCTTTACCCAAGACTGAGTGTGTGTTATCATTTCATTTCATATCCTTTCAAAGCGTAACACCCAGGTATTTGTAAGAGTTGTCTCATTCTAACAGTGACTCACTGACATTACAGTCATAGAATACTGCATATTTTCATTATGTGAAATGTACAATTTTATATTTCTGAACATTTAAAGCAAGTTGCGAATCTTTGCACCAATTTTAAATCTTATCAAGATCTGACCAAATATTTATGCAGCTTCTTTCGGATAGTACTTCATTGTAGGTAACTACATCATTTGCAAAAAGTCTGACGTTACTATTAAAATTGTCTGCAAGGTTATCAATATACAACATGTACAGCAAGGGTCCCAACACTCTTCCCTGGAGCACACCTGAAGTTATTTCTACAGCTGATGATAACACTCCATCGAAGATAACATGCTGCATCCTCTCTACCAAAAAGTCCTCAATCCAGTTGCAAATTTCACTTGATACTCGATGACTGTACTTTTTACAACAAGCATAGGTGTGGTACTGCATCAAATACTTTTCAGAAATCAAGAAATACTGCATCTACCTGACTGCCTTGATCCAAATGTTTCAGTATGACATGTGAGAAAAGTGTGAGTTAGGTTTCACACGACCAATGTTTTCGAAATCCATGCTGGTTGGCACTGAGAAGGTCATTCCATTCAATATACCTCATTATGTATGCTCATGGTCTTGTGATAAATGTTACACAGTGTAAACAAAAAGCCAAGATATAGACCCACTCCTTTCTTTATTTTTTAAACTACTTTCCGTATGATATGATTGCATAGCAAAAGCGCTGTGACCATCGCTTAAGCAGCATATCATGTGAGGAATATTGGAGTATGTAATCTACCACTGCAGGAAAAATTTACCTGGTAAAACTAGCTTGTTGCAGAAGTTCATGGAGATTTTGTTTGGGATACTGCCACACGGTTCACTGTGACTGTTCTTGGGGTGACTTACTGAATGTTGCATACTTGAAGGTTACAAGGTGTGATGTTTATGTATTTGGAAATGCAGCACAAATTGGAAAAATGGCTTAACATTTGCAAAATTTTGTTCTCCTTGGATCTGATGGAGGAGTGAAGGTAGTGGATGTCACACGTAGGGTGAGTGCAACAGAGGAAATTATGATGGAAAATATATTTCTCATTTCAATTAGTATTGTTCTGAAATGAAACTAAATTCACAAAAACAATGGGTTTTTGTGGTTTATCAATAAGGTCCTCGATAGGGTGCCTGATAAATAGAAAATGTGATGAAATGTGAGCACAAACTCCATACTAAAGAGTTGCATTCAATGTGCAATAATGGGGAAGAGAGAGAGGATGATTAGGGTTTGACATCTCACTGAGGATAGGGTCATAACAAACCAAGCAGAAGATTGGGAAGAATGGATAAGGAAATTGGCTGTGTCCTTTCCAAGGAAAGATCTCAGCATTTGCCTTAACCAATTTTAGAAAATCAAGGAAAATATAAAACAGCATGTCCAGACAGGGATTGAATCACCATACATTAAGGTCATAAAAGGAAAATAATGGTCAAGCTTAACAAAAGTATTGCAATTAAGGGGGTTTATGCCAGGTGTCATTTACCACAAGAACACAAAATATTAATATTAATATCTCTCTTATTTTTATCTGCTTTCTACACTAAACTAATGAACAATGCTATAAAATATGCACTATACTGATACAAATCAGTAACAACTGATCATACTGTTATAATGAAAGATTGTCGTAACTGAACATAAAGTGTCCATAACATAAGCAAGTCCACATCATCATGAATTAGTAAGATAGTACACACTTTTGATCTCAAAATGTTCTATGCAGTTCTGTGTGTTCTGTGTAATACCCAAGTAACATTACAGAACTACTATATAAATATAATAGAGGGAAACATTCCACATGGGAAAAATATATCTAAAAACAAAGATGATGAGACTTACCAAACAAAAGTGCTGGCAGGTCGATAGACACACAAACAAACACACAAAATTCAAGCTTTCGCAACAAACGGTTGGTTCATCAGGAAAGAGGGAAGGAGAGGGAAAGACGAAAGGATGTGGGTTTTAAGGGAGAGGGTAAGGAGTCATTCCAATCCCGGGAGCGGAAAGACCTACCTTAGGGGGAAAAAAGAACAGGTATACACTCGCACACACATACACATATCCATCTGCACATACACAGACACAAGCAGACATTTGTAAAGGCAAAGAGTTTGGGCAGAGATGTCAGTCGAGGCGGAAGTAAAGAGGCAAAGATGTTGTTGAAAGACAGGTGAGGTATGAGTGGCGGCAACTTGAAATTAGCGGAGGTTGAGGCCTGGCGGATAACGAGAAGAGAGGATATACTGAAGGGCAAGTTCCCATCTCCGGAGTTCTGACAGGTTGGTGTTAGTGGGAAGTATCCAGATAACCCGGACGGTGTAACACTGTGCCAAGATGTGCTGGCCGTGCACCAGGGCATGTTTAGCCACAGGGTGATCCTCATTACCAACAAACACTGTCTGCCTGTGTCCATTCATGCGAATGGACAGTTTGTTGCTGGTCATTCCCACATAGAAAGCTTCACAGTGTAGGCAGGTCAGTTGGTAAATCACGTGGGTGCTTTCACACGTGGCTCTGCCTTTGATCGTGTACACCTTCCGGGTTACAGGACTGGAGTAGGCAGTGGTGGTGGTGGTGGTGGTGGTGGTGGTGGGAGGGTGCATGGGACAGGTTTTACATCGGGGGCGGTTACAAGGGTAGGAGCCAGAGGGTAGGGAAGGTGGTTTGGGGATTTCATAGGGATGAACTAAGAGGTTACGAAGGTTAGGTGGACGGCGGAAAGACACTCTTGGTGGAGTGGAGAGGATTTCATGAAGGATGGAGCTCATTTCACAATATTCACAAATATTCCGCACGACCAGGGCCTCGCTGCGATGGAGCACTTCCTTTCACGCCGATCACCTGCCACCCTACCTAAAACCTCTTTCCTCATTACCTTAGCCAGCTTCATCCTGACCCACAACTTCTTCACTTCTGAAGGCCAGACATACCAACAATTAAAGGGAATGGCCATGGGTACCAGGATGGCCCCCTCGTACGCCAACCTATTCATGGGTCGCTTAGAGGAAGCCTTCTTGGTTACCCAGGCCTGCAAACCCAAAGTTTGGTACAGATTTGTTGATGACATTTTCATGATCTGGACTCACAGTGAAGAAGAACTCCAGAATTTCCTCTCCAACCTCAACTCCTTTGGTTCCATCAGATTCACCTGGTCCTACTCCAAATCCCATGCCACTTTCCTTGACGTTGACCTCCATCTGTCCAATGGCCAGCTTCACACGTCCACCAACAAGCAACAGTATCTCCATTCTGACAGCTGCCACCCATTCCACATCAAACGGTCCCTTCCCTACAGCCTAGGTCTTCGTGGCAAACGAATCTGCTCCAGTCCGGAATCCCTGAACCATTACACCAACAACCTGAAAACAGCTTTCGCATCCCGCAACTACCCTCCCGACCTGGTACAGAAGCAAATAACCAGAGCCACTTCCTCATCCCTTCAAACCCAGAACCTCCCACAGAAGAACCCCGAAAGTGCCCCATTGTGACAGGATACTTTCCGGGACTGGATCAGACTCTGAATGTGGCTCTCCAGCAGGGATACGACTCTCGCAAATCCTGCCCTGAAATGAGATCCATCCTTCATGAAATCCTCCCCACTCCACCAAGAGTGTCTTTCCGCTGTCCACCTAACCTTCGTAACCTCTTAGTTCATCCCTATGAAATCCCCAAACCACCTTCCCTACCCTCTGGCTCCTACCCCTGTAACCGCCCCCGGTGTAAAAACTGTCCCATGCACCCTCCCGCCACCACCTACTCCAGTCCTGTAACCCGGGAGGTGTACACGATCAAAGGCAGAACCACGTGTGAAAGCACCCACGTGATTTACCAACTGACCTTCCTGCACTGTGAAGCTTTCTATGTGGGAATGACCAGCAACAAACTGTCCATTCGCATGAATGGACACAGGCAGACAGTGTTTGTTGGTAATGAGGATCACCCTGTGGCTAAACATGCCTTGGTGCACAGCCAGCACATCTTGGCACAGTGTTACACCGTCCGGGTTATCTGGATACTTCCCACTAACACCAACCTGTCAGAACTCCGGAGATGGGAACTTGCCCTTCAGTATATCCTCTCTTCTCGTTATCCGCCAGGCCTCAACCTCCACTAATTTCAAGTTGCCGCCACTCATACCTCACCTGTCTTTCAACAACATCTTTGCCTCTTTACTTCCGCCTCGACTGACATCTCTGCCCAAACTCTTTGCCTTTACAAATGTCTGCTTGTGTCTGTGTATGTGCGGATGGATATGTGTGTGTGTGCGAGTGTATACCTGTCCTTTTTTCCCCCTAAGGTAAGTCTTTCCGCTCCCGGGATTGGAATGACTCCTTACCCTCTCCCTTAAAACCCACATCCTTTCGTCTTTCCCTCTCCTTCCCTCTTTCCTGATGAAGCAACCGTTTGTTGCGAAAGCTTGAATTTTGTGTGTTTGTTTGTGTGTCTATCGACCTGCCAGCGCTTTTGTTTGGTAAGTCACATCATCTCTGTTTTTAGAACTACTATATACATACAGAAATGGGACAGTGGGGAGTAAATGCATACATAAACTCAATTAACAAATCACTCAATGCCACATACAAATCAATCAAATTGTGTGTTCAAAAAAAACTAAAAATGATGTAGGTGTAATCAGAGAAATACAAGTTTTAAAACAGGGTGTAATGTCTCAATTTCTTTATTTTTTCAGTTTTAGATCTAGTGGGTACTAAACCGAGGATGCGAGAAGACTTAAGCTGAAGAATTTAATATTTCCTCTTGTTTTTCACTCTGGCAACTTGTAGCTCGGTAAGAGAATAAGTATAAAGCTGAAAAGGTGTCTAGGTCTCCAGCGAGATTAGAAATAACTGCAAAGGTAGTTCTGCTTCAAAAAGGGACCACATTAGTACTTAGCTGTGCTTAGTTAAGAAATTGATTAGATGCTGGGGGTGACTCTCTGTCCAACACAAAACTTTACGTCATGTCTGTTCAAGTTTAAACATACGCACACTTTGTTACTTGTGAATGAAATCATATTTAACATTTTTCATGGTTAGTTAATAGGGAGAGTAGTTGCTGGATATGAGCCCCAGTCCAGCACAACAATTTCATTAAGTAATTTCAAACCGACTCTTGCTAAATGATACCAGCCAAAAATGTGATTTTACATGTCTCCTTACGTCTAATCAGCAATGACAACCAGTGCTGTGTTCTACTCTCGGTAAGGGATAAAACCTTTGATTGGTTAACAATGGCTATAAGTGCTAGATTTTAATTAGAACAAAACAGTGCAGTAAACCATCTGAAGTTTAGACACCTGCACAAGTAGCTGCTCATGAATCCCTTAGATAGTTAATGTCACTTGGTACTAGATAACAAGAATGATTGGTGACTTAGATTCACATGCCATAGTAATTAGAGTGAAATTACTAGTGATATGCTGAGTGTAGACAAAGTGGCAAAATAACAAGCCTGCTAGTGTTCACACTTCCAATACAGTTCTTCACCCCTACTTACCCCAATAAAAAGGTGAAATAGTGAGCAGTATGCAGTGATAAATTGATGCCATTTTGCTAGGCAAAGGTGGGATGGGAACTGTTTTGTCCCACCGAAGTTTTGAAATGTATCATATTTTACAGAAATATAAATAACAATATTTTGTGTGAAATATTATTTTCTTCAACTAAAAACACTACACTTTGATGGCACAATTAATTGAGTGTGCCATTTGCCATTGATAGTATAACAATAAGACAGCAAAGGGCCAAGGAAAAAGAATAGTGTTAAGGCCTCTAAATTAATTTGTGTTAGAAGTAGACTGGCTCTTACTTTGCATGGGTGATAAATGCTTCATCACACAAATTTTAAATAATAAGAGAATGTTGTGCAATTTTGGCTTTTTAAATAAAATGACTAGCAATTTCAACTTTAAATTAACATCTCCTGCAGCATGGGGCTTATGCACTGAAAAAGAATAAATAACTAATTTTTGCCTAGTAGAGCGATCTGGCACTTAGAACACGGAATTAACCTCTTTAGTTCCAGGGCACCAGCATGTGTTCCCTCTGATATTTCTATTACATTTAACTGAGGACACAGAGCACTGAAAGTTTTTGCAGTGGGTAATGGCACCTTGCAGAAGGTAGGCAAGGTACTGGCACATGTATGTTTGTTGTTATATGGGTTCTGTATGCAGATAAAAGTCACCAGTTCTGTGTCTTGTATATGACACGCAGGAAGTGAAGAGGTTAAAGACAAAAATGTCACGGTGACAATACAGACTTTGTAAGCCTATGACCAGGGGCACAAAAATTACATCACTGTGATACTCAAACATACCTTGTTTCGTAATGCACGAAGCAAATCCCGGACACTACTCCCAGTGTAGCTTCGGAATTTCCGCAGATCCTGAGCAACGTCCTCACTGATATGTGCTCGCCAGTCCGAGCGCACAACACTCAAGCTGCAGTGCTCTAAGGCACGCAAGACAGGACTCGAATAATCATCTTTCTCGACGTGATCACTTACATCCTGGAACCAGTTTAAGAAAATCGCACTAAAACACCTAACCTAGACGTGCCACAGACCAGCTTTAATCACTTACTCCATCAATGAACTTTCTTAAAAAGAGAAAAGCACAGTTAATGCAGTGAAATTTATGAAGCCAATTCCTAACAAGGTATAACATTTGAAATAAGTTGTGTAATACATAAATATTATTTAAAATTAACAAAAACAATATAAAATTTAAAAAAATATCTAAAAAAGGAGAATGTTTAAAAAACCTGAAAGGAAATAAGTTGTTGTAGCAAGGCATTTGTTTTCATTATTCTTATTGTTTCTCTATTCCAATTACTGGTCCTTCCAATGAGGTTTGCTCCTGTGTCTCAACAGCAAGGTCACAGCATGTTGGCATGAAGTACATTGTGATACAGTACATATTATGAAGGCAAACTTAACGGCATCATCTGTGAATTAGATGCCTCAAAGTCTGTTTAAAAAGTACTGGGTATTCTGTAATTTCAAATGTTGCGTTAGATCGATTCATGCGATTTTTGTTCTTGTGTTGGTAAACATGTCTGAAAAATATCTGTCCAGCATTACATGTAAAGGAGGTTTAGTCTGTTGTCGGCTGTCAGAGAGGTTCCATCTGTTTTGGTTACTTATTTTTTACAAAAGAAGATGAAAGAATTCAAATAAAATTTTGATATATAAAACTAGAATAAATGCAGCACAGTTTCATAAATGTTAAATACTGCTTTTAGCAAGTCTGCTATGAATAAAACAAGGGTTTACAAGCGGTATAAGCATTTCTGAAAAATGCCATGAAGATGTTGAAGATAATAGTGCTTTTGGCACCCCAACAAACCATCAGCCAATGAAATTAAGGAAAGATTGAAAGAAATGATTGTGGACAATTGCTGAATCACAATTAGAGAAGTCTATGATGGTGTTCGATTGTCAACTGGATCACGCCATGACATTTTTTCCAGACGATTTGGGCACTAAACAAAATCCAAAATTGCTGAACTTTGAACAAAAACAGTGATGAATGCCAGTTGCACACTTGTAGCTAGACAAAGTCAGCAACAATGAAGAACAACTAACATGTATCATAACAGGTGACAAAACCTGAATTTCAGAGTAGGATGTCAAAACTAAAGGTCAATTGTCCCAGAGGAAGCATTTTGAATCGTCAAGACCAAAAAATAACTTGACATCTATGATGAAATGTGAACGTTATGAGCACTGTGTTCTTCACTTTCATGGCATAGTGCACCACGAGTTCCTGCCACAAGGTCGAACTATCAGTAAGGAGTACTGCATTTTAAAGACTAAAAGACACACTTTTTGCTTTGAAAATGACCTCCAAAATTCAGATGCATCTTGCATTCGAAGTTACTATAAAAATGTCCAGTGTTTGATTTAAAATTCCCGCCTGTTTTAAAGATGGCCATATATTTGAAGCCTTGGGAAAACTATCTCTATCTATCAACACTGGATTCAACTGGCAGCAGCAGTGCACTGATGTGACAAACATGAGTTCCAGGGATTCATAAGCTTGCTAACACTGTCTTCTTCCCACTCCACCATCACAAACTCAGAAAACTGTCTAGATGATGCGTCATTGCAGTCTATGGTGTCAGTGAACTTGAATTGAAAACGATTGTGATATCGGTAACAGAACAATATTTTTGATAGTATCTAGTTTTGTAATGGTAAAAAATCAAAAGTATTCATATGATGTGGTTATAAATGGAAAGTAATAGCATATGCAGAAGGACATGGAAACAGAGCAGCTGAGATGCATTATGATCCTCCACCAACAGAAAAAATATTTGCAGCTAGTGGGGTAGTAAAGAAGAACTGAAAAAAATGAGGAAGACTAAATGTGCTGAGGACTGAATGCAAAATGGTCAAAACTAGAAGATGATGTACTGAAATGGATCCGAGAACACTCAAAATGGCACTGGAATTTAATAAAAAAAGATTCAAAGACACACTCGTAAGCTATCGACACAGTGAAACTTGATGACTTTAAGGGTGGAGTTGGTTGGTGCTACAAGTTTATGAAGCATCATGGACTTAGCATGTGAAATGAAACCAAAATTTCACAGAAAATGCCACGAGAGTATGAAGAGAAAATATTATCTTCCCATTGCTCTATATTCAACACTGAACCAAAAACTAAGACAAATAATGAATATGGACAAGACTCCTCGGACATTTGATTAGCTGAGTAACAAAACTCTTGCCATTAAAGGTGCTAAAACTGTAACTATAAAAACAAGTGGACGTGAAAAAATGCATTACACTGTTGTCCTTTCATGCTGTGCTGAAGGAATGATCATTTTGAAGTGCAAAACAATGCCAAAAGCTTCTGAAATGCCACCAGACAGTGTTGTTCATGTATTACAAGGGTTGGATGGACGAGTGTGTTATGAAATTATTGATTAACAGAGTATGGGAGAGAAGGAAATGCACTTTATTGAAGAAGAGTTCTCTTCTTGTACTAGATCAGTTTATCAGTCACTTGAAAAATACTGTGAAGGGGGAAACTGAGACAGAGAAATACAGAGGTTCCTGTTATTCCAGGAGGACTTACTTCACAACTGCGATCTCTTGATGTCTCGATAAATGAACCATTTAAAGTGTATATGAGAGAGGAACAGAACAAATAGATGGTCAAAACCCAACAAGAATTCACACCAAAGGGCACTTTAAAATGATCTACAACCAAACAAGTGGTCAGTGGGTAAAACAGTCATAGTCGAGGGTGAGAGAAGACATTATTGTTAAGTCTTTCAAGAAGTGCAGCATAAGTAACACTTGCAGCGGCAGTGAAGACCATCTTATATATGAAGAGGACAAACCACGATGAAGAAGAGGAAGATGAAGAAGAAGAAGAAGAAGAAAGTTCAGATGACGATTTTCAGGGATTTTAAAGTCAGTTTGGTTTTATAAATTAAGAACATTTTTAGCCTGTCTTTGCAATTTAATAATAAAAATGGTGAAAATGTTGTTTCTATAAAAAATTGCTTAAAAATTAAGGTGCATCTTATAGTCCGTAGCATCTCATAGTCCATAAAATATGGTATTACTTACAAGTTAAACAATATTATGTAGGGCATAGGCCTGAAACTAGTTAAGGAAAATTAGATTATTGTCTCAAAAACAGTGTGGGTAGTTGCAATCTTTTTCCTCACTGTAACACATACAATGTTCCACATACAAAACTGTATTGATAAAGATACGTAAGCTGTCATTCTACTTCATGACAAAATGCTGTGTGACATATCTATGGAACATTTAACTAACTAAATAGAACAAAAGACTGAAACAAGTTAAGACAGTTTGTGGTCTCCGAGATTTAAATCAGATGGGAGATCATGTAAGGTCTACACTATTGCATTATGCAAAAAGGGAGAGCAGCGCCACAATAGTTTTTGAACATGTATGGTACATCCTGAGTATGGAAAGGACATTAGAAAAGCATCCTTTCCAAGATTTGAAATTTATCTCAGATTCTCTACAGTATTAAAAATGTGAAGTGGGATTCAGTGTACTACAAGGTCAATTATAACAAATAGATAACTAACAGACAATGGGGAATCCAATCTCTATATAAAGAATGGACAGCTGTAGGTTTTAGTATTGGTGCAACTAAATCCATTTTGTATTCAGCTCAAGAAGGATTTCCCTTTTTATTAGAATACTGAGCTAAAATGAAATTTTCAATTTTCCTCCTTTTTGTTACTGAGACACATTGTGGTTTTCTAACCATGTTAAGGAAAGGAGCAATTACGTGAATGTTCTTCATACACAAAATGTTTTTGTGACCAAAATAAATGGAAGTGTGCAGACTTGAAGAAACACAGAAGCAAAGGAAAATAGCGAAGGAAAATGGAGAGGGAGGACAGAAGGCAGTATAAGGTGCAAGAAACAACAGGAAGAGAAAATGAGGGGGAGGAAGGAAGGGGAGGGGAGGGGAGGGGGTGGAGAGATATGAGAGAGAGAGAGAGAGAGAGAGAGAGAGAGAGAGAGAGAGAGAGAGTAGATTCTTTTACCTGAAAGAAAGCTAATATTCGAGCACCATTCCAGAATACAGGATGGTTCCTAACAGCAACTGCTGATGGCCTGCTACCAGGATCTGCTGTTATCATTGCTGATATAAGATTGTGCTGCAGAGCATTGGTTTCTCCTTCCAAGTCTGCCAGTCTGCAATTTCACACACAAGACGTGAGTTGTGCAAAAAATATTCCCTGAACATGACTAAGTATGGGGGCAACTGCCAGACTAGACCACAAAGAAAAAATTTAAAAGTTATGTCAAATGGATATGGTCATACCTATATTCTCCAGTAACAATATTGGACTGTCTCCTCAATTCATCCCCAAATGGATGTTTGCCATCAGTCAAAACATAATAAAAAACACACCCCATAGAAAATATATCAACTGCACAAGTCTGAAAAATAAAGCACCAAATAAGGATATTTACAAGAACAATCACTATGAACAAAGTTGTCCTTTAGTTTTGTTCTTACCGCACGAACACATCCATTCATCATTTCTGGTGCTATCCATCCTTCTGTGCCTGTTACACCAGACTGTCTAGAGAAAGATGTGCGCCCAATCTTCAGTTTCTTACATAAACCAAAATCTGATATCATTGCTCTGACCTCCCCTTTCCCATCTGGCATTGAAAGCAAGACATTGTGTGGTTTTATGTCACGGTGAACTGAAATTCACAAAATATTATTGTTTTT
The DNA here is from genome assembly GCF_021461395.2 of Schistocerca americana. Classification (NCBI taxonomy): domain Eukaryota; kingdom Metazoa; phylum Arthropoda; class Insecta; order Orthoptera; family Acrididae; genus Schistocerca; species Schistocerca americana. The sequence continues at coordinate 435,105,848 of NC_060124.1, read as the reverse complement.
GATCTTATTAGTCATCTAAATAATAGGGAGCAAGCATAACAGTTTACACACATTGCATAACTGTTAGGGACACAACAGAGGGTATCTTTTTTTGATGTCATACCTCTTTCTTATCATTCCATTCACTGAAGTTATACAAGAAGATAATCATACTTACATGTCCTTAATTTTTACATGACTTAAAAAAATTTGATGAGGTGTGATATACGTAGCAGAAACAATTCAGTCTTTTAGCTGCTATCAAATATATTTATGTACACTCTACCTTCAGCAAAGATGATTTGATTTTCAATTGCTTCTGCCAACATAATGATGGTAAACATAGTCTAGCTCAATGCATCCACATTATGTACGTTGCCATGTAGCATCATCATGCATATATGAGTGGTTTACTATACATAAATTTTTTGTTTGTTAGTAGATGGAAGCATCATGAAATAGAGAGTGAAACCACAGTCTAAAAGCAGAGAATGCAATTGTCAGGTAAACATTAGTTTGCCCAAGGGCCCAATCCGCCAACTTGTATAAGGCTTTTCCGCACGCACACGGTGCAGCAATCGCTGTACCATCTATGCCGAAGCACGGTGATATCTTTAGGTTGGCTGTGGAGCTGTGCGCTCGTTGATTATGCATATTCTCTCTACAGAGTTACCACAGATTTTATGGAGGGTAGTTATAAAGTTTTAATTAGCACTTTGAAAAAATAAAGTTAGGTAGGTTTTTTTTCAGATATATGTCTGCAGTCCTTGTCAAAACTGAAATTTCCACACTAGAGAAACACAGTACATTACTACAAGTGCTAAAACAAAATGATGCAGCCCATTGATAAAGTGGAGTACAATGTGACAACCTGTTTTCTACATTTGAAGGGGAACAATGCTGAAACAATCCATGTTGAGTTGGTTTGAACAATGCACAATCATATAATCGTATGGCAGTGGTTATGTGGTGCATATGCTTCCAGTGCGGTCAAATAAATCTGAATGGATTGATAAAGGGCTTAATCATCTCTCTGTAAAGAACCAGGACTGGCAAGAGAAGTGGGCTACAGTGCTCAAAGAACAGTTATCACAATCAAGGTAACAGTGAGAAAACTGAAAATTAGCCAGGGATCAGTTTTCCACATTTCTGAGCCATTTGCACTTGACTAGTAATAGTATCTATGTTAGGTATGTTGCTGGCCATTGATGGGAAACCAGAGGATGCTTTGCCTTATGAGTGAACACATCAACACCTTGGGGGACAGGATATAACCTCTTCCTCGGCAGTGGCGGCGCTACACAAAAACTGAATGTCGGCTATGAATCAGCTTTGCAAGGTCCTTTTCACTTTCCAGTCAGACAGAAAATGTTAAATTAAATGAGCTGAATTGTACACTAATAATAACAGTACACAAATTTTATTATTATAATATCCAAGGATTATTTCAATGACAAAAATTACATTAAACACACACATCAAAATAAACACAACTTCTGACTTTTCGCCTCACTGAATTTTTTAATGATTACATCGTAGTTAATACCAGCCATTATTTCCACTTCAATTGGTACTACTGACAACACAGACAGTTTTTCTTGGCACACTGCTTCTGAAGTATGTCTCAATCAATTTTAACTTTGAGAAACTTCTCTTGGCAGATGCTGTATTGACTGGAACTGTGAGCATTATTCTGATTGTTATGTAAAGATGTGGATATACTTCTTCCTAATTATTTTCTAATATTTACTGAATAAGTTGTTTTGCATCTTTGATTGAGTCCTGTAGATTGGACTTTAAAAGTTGGAGTTCCTCATAAGTTCAAAAGGCTGTATGCCGCTATTTTCACCTTCTCGAAGTATGGTACCTAAATCATTACAATGTTTGCAAACGACATCCTTGGTTAATGATTTCAAATAATTCATATCATAAATAAAACCAAATCGTTCGAAACATTCGTTGAGCACTTTGAATCGAGATTCAGAGTAGACTATTACAGCATCTATCATTGTAAATAATTACTATTAAAAACGGTCTTGATCACGATTTATTTAACAAGGTGACCGGTTTCGACCACTACTGTGGTCATCTTCAGACCATTGAGTAGGAACCCCTTTCTGTTGGAGATTCTCCAACAGAAAGGGGTTCCTACTCAATGGTCTGAAGATGACCACAGTAGTGGTCGAAACCGGTCACCTTGTTAAATAAATCGTGATCAAGACTGTTTTTAATAGTAATTATTTACAAGACATTGATCACTGCTGTTCCCTATAATGCATTCAAAAGTAATCTATCATTGTGTTAAAAAAAGCTAACTCTGTACGGCATTTCAGCAGATTGTATAATTTCATCAATTTGTTCGTGACTGAACATTCTTTTTTTCTGTGCTATTCTTTTTTCTTTAAAACTGAGACTCCATTATGTAACCACTTTTTTCTACAAACAATCGAGCTTCTGTGACTCTTGTTTCAAATCCTGTGTTATGGATTCTTGAATCCAGTCATGAAACGAATGTAAGGTATGAATAGCGACTTTCAAGTTGAGTGCCATAGTTTACTTATATTGTTGACATGTAGTAAAATCTCATACCATCTCTGTATTGCAACACTAAATTCAAAAGTTAACATTTCTTTCAAGACTGCTTTTCGCTCGTTAAGAATTTCAGAATCATCGGTTCTATTTTTCAGGTCACTCACACTTTCGATGACATCATCAAATTGCAAAAATATTGCTTTTATAGCTCCGATTCTACTTTCCCATCACGTTTCAGACAGAGGTTTCAATGTCAATTTCAATTTAGTTTTTATAAGGTCCCAATGCTTGCTTGATTTTGTAAAAAGCACAAACTTTATTGATGAAGTCAAAAAATGTTTTAGCTGTTGTAGAAGTTTTATTGGCATCTAGCAAAGCAAATTCCAACAATGGCATCCACATGGTGTGAACAAAGCTTGTGGATTAAAACTGAATATTCTTGTTCTAACACCTTTGTTAATGTCAACCATATTGGCACCATTATCATATCCCTGTCCTCGACAGTTTTGGATGTGTAGGCCATTATTTTCTAGTTCCTTTATATTGGCATTTGTTAAATACTCTCCCACTGTTTCTGCGACAGCAATAAACCCAATGAAATTTTCCTCTATCTCTCCAGTTGAGGAATTACAAAATTTTAATATTACTGACATTTGTTCCCCATGATTCAAATCTCTACTACAATTGAGCATGAAAGCATGATATTTTGCTTGTTTGACTATGTTCATAATTTCATTGATAACAGATTTGGAGATTAATGTAATTAATTCATTTTGTATGTCGTGCCTCAGATAATGCCGACAAAGTTGCATTTCATTAACACGTTGCAAGAGTTAGATCATATTTGGATAACAATTTAAATAGGTCTATAAAATTTCCAATGTTCCCGCTATCGTTTAGGTTAGGGGATTCTCGATGACCCAATGCCAGATTGTGTGAAGCTAAGTATTTTATAATATCGAAAAATCTTTCAAACAATTTGCAACAATACTTTTTTGATTCCCTAATCAGTGTCTCATTTTCCTTATCTATTGCTTTTCCATATTTGATTCCTTTACCATCTAATCATGCACTCCGTGTGTCAGTGACTTTGTTCATGCCTTTGCAATATTCTACTCGGATCTTTCCAGTAACAACATCCTTCTTTTACCATCCGTGTCTGCAAATGTGATAAAAGTCGACATGGAAAGCAATAAACTTTGTCTTGAGATATGGAGGAAGCTAACCATCTGCAATGTTGATTGTTGCTGTTACTCAATTTTCTAGTAAAATGAAATTAGGTAATATGTCTTTTACTTGCAACTTTGGTGTAACTTACATCGGCTTTCTCTAGGTTTTGCTGTGGGCCATTTTGCATTAAATCATGATGCTGTGAATCTGTTACTGATAATACCCACTTTTCCAGATCTTATCTATAAAGGACCCTCTTATATGAACAGTTTGCTCTTGATTATCACTTCTGATGTCTTTAATTGGCTCACAATCTTGGATCACAGCAGTTTCATCCAACTCTGATGCTGTATCAAAAAGGGTAATAGCGTCATTCGATCCTGGAGCTGGTTCTGTTTCAGAAACTAAAGACACTTGGATAAGAGCTTCATCAGAGGCATTTGGTGCAGTTACACCTTAAGATTTATTAAGAAATTTCACCATACTTGAACTCGTAGTTTGGTAGATGTAATTGTCTCAGCCATTCTTTTCCTTTTTGATGCACCGGATTCCCATTTTCTCCCTATGTCTCTGTCTCTTGAGGGTCCTCCAGACATGATGATCTAAAAAAAACTTTGTGCTAAGTACGTTCATAGGTACAGTAGGGTCCTAAAGTACTCGATGTCTTAGTATAGAGTGAATAGGCTGTGCGATTATCACACATGGCACAATTTTTTTTTTTTTCATTCTGTGATGTATCAACCAAATAAATTTGGCAATAAATGTATTTGTATAGTGACTTACCACAGGATGGGGTACCTTTAGTATGTATGGCTGAAATTGGTACAACTACATATTCAGAGATAAAAGACTTGTTCATTTCTACCAGTTCGATACCTTGAAGAAAGAGTGAAGTGTCACTTGGTACGTTTACTGGACAAGACAATGCTGCTGCCTATATTGTCTCTTCCACAGAACATTGTTGCATTTGCTTGTTGTTGGATTGAAGCGTCAATTTGGAAAAACTGTGCACACCAAATGGGCTGTGAATATGGTATAAAGAAAAGTAGGTGTATTTTCCATTTAACATGCTTCTTTCTTTAATACGGCAATTGGATTCCTCTCTAAGTATATAATTTAATAACTTATTTTAAATTTTTCTTAGTCTGTATGAACGATTATACAGCAAAACAGTCTCTTGAGTTCCATGTGTTACTGCCATCTAGTGCGCATGCACTAATTCACGACAGGTATTCCCACTTGAATAGTGTAATGTAATAGGCCTACCAGAACCAGTCTGCAGTCCCAAACTTGTATGCTTGGTGTGCTGCCGCATAACTGTCATAATGTTGCCAGACGATCCTAGATAAATACTACAACATTTGTAAGAAAATAGAGATGGACAGTTAAGTAGCTAAAATTTTAATAGCTTCAACAACTTTTCTGCGAGGCCCCCATAGGCGTGCAGCCATAAGTGGTCACTGACACCTAATGCCACCACTGTTCCTCGGCTAGCTATCACGGTGAACTAGCTCACAGCAGTGGCAGTTGGAGGACCATGTTAATTCTGGACATGTGAGTGCTTTGTGCTGGCTGAACACTGCAGGAAGACGGCCACCTCACCTACAGAGCATTATCAGTGCCACCATGCTGGTTGGGAACTTGACTGTCAACTACCTGATTGCTGAAGGAAGCAAGCCTGCTTGGGAAACTAATGCCTGCCCACATATTGGACTACAGTGAGGTTCTTAGGTACAGACATTAATTTTTGTGCTTTGCGTGGCAGCCCGGTTCCCTCTGTGTCTACTTGATATTTGTGCCAAGACTTGGGTCAGGTGTTGCAAGCTAAAGGCGCTCTCTGGTGTTTTGATACTGACTGTAGGGAATGTGCATTAAGTTACAAGATTTGTTATTCATTCACCACAATACTTAGCAGCATGGCTGTCTTGTGATGTGTGCTTTCTGTTACATTATTTTGTAGATTATCTGCCCTGTTCTTTTGTCTCATGTTTGCCAGTGTGTTTAAGTTGTTTGGTATTTTCTTAGGCACTATCCTTCAACTACCTATAAGTTGCTTACCTTTCATTTTATCAATTGCCTTGCCTTTTACGAAAATAGTGTTCATTCAATATATTTTGCTAGTGTTTTTAGTGGTTGCTAAACTTAATTTACATACTGGTTTTAAAACCGAATAGTGTTTAATTCTGACTATATGTATATTTAATGCTTTATTATCAGGGACCTCACTGTGCAGTCACCAAATAGATTTTGTAATTCATCCAACAAACGAGATCTACTTTGGTAAGACAGCTTGCCAGTTGAGTATATCAGATCCATATTACTTCCCATTTGCTGTTTTTAGAACTAGTCCTCTGTTTATTATTTGTCAGTTATTTATCTTGTCATGCTGCCTGCTGGGTCTTGCTCACCCTGACTGTGTATTCAAGCAGCTCCTGCTGTTATCTGCTGCCCCTGATGCTCAGCATTTGTCATGCTAAGAATTTTTCAGTTATTCAATTTATATATGTTTTGTTTTTAAAGACGACATTCAACCTTTATGGAAATCTAACAAGCACTGCCCAAAAGCATCCTTTAGTATAAGTTCAGGTTACTGTTTTCGCTTAGCCTCTTTGCTGCAGGAACCTGTATACAGTTACTTATGGACTTCTTGTACTTTCACCATATATCAGGGGAAATCCAAAGTCATTTTTGCCACCTATAAAGTTTGCTTATGTGGCTGCTGGTTATTAATTTAGTTCATGTCTTTCTTTTAAAACACTGTTAAAGTTCCTGTGACCAAAACTGTAAGTTTTGGTTCTGTTTACAACTTTAGATTTAGTACTTACTTTCTTAATCTATAACTTTTCTTGGTATTCTCACATTACCAAGTACATCACTGTGATAAGCTGTTGGTGCTGTTGCTAAGAATGATTTAGATTTGCCTTACACCATTACCTTGCAAACAGTACCGAATTGTGTTCTACTAAACCTAGTTGTAACTTAAGTATTTTTTTGGTTACTGATGAAATATGTCTTTAATTTTGTGTTAAGTTAATTTTTCAGTGGCTAAGTTTTGGGTGGTACTGTGCCTGTTCATAACCTTGAGTTATATGACTTGCAGTCCAAGTATTTAACCATCACTGTTGAGTACTTTTCATTCCCTCTGATTTAAAATTTACTGTTCTGCAGCTGTGGAAGACACTTGTCAGTTGACCTTAAGCTGTTCTTCAATTTTTTTATATTTTTTATGCCTTGATCACTACTTGTAATGCAAGTTCTTTTTTTTAACTTTACAATATTTCAATTCCTACCATTTCATTATCAGTGTATTTCCTAAGTGTAAAGATTTGGATTGTTTTTAATAAATTGTTGTTGAAATGTACTTTACTTTGTGGTCTCAGTACTTTTCCACTCCCAAACCAGCTATCCACTGCTTCAGCCTTGCATGACATTTTGAACATGATGAAGGTTGCCGCCTGCTTGCCCCATTGACTGCTAAAAACTCATGGAAAACCTGCTGAACCGGGCAGCAGCATAAATTTTTCCAAACCTACACTTATGTAGGAGGGCTGGGTGTACAACTACGACCCCGAGACAAGGAAAAAAGCAGCAAGCAAAATTTGCCATAGCCAAAAAAGGCAAAGACTCAATCATTTTCGGGCAAAATGAATGTGAGTATTTTTTGGGGCTTCTTTGCTAACAAATTCACTCCTAAGGGGCAAACCATCACAGCAGCATGCTACCAAAATCTCTTGATGAGGCTGTGGGAGGTTGTCAAGACGAAGTGTTGCGCGAAGCTGCTCAAAGGTTGTGTGTGTATTCCACCGCTTATTACGCACATGACAGTCGCACATGCTGCTTCTTTGGAGAATAAAATTTAGCCTCCTCCCTCCCCACCTCATATTCTACTGACCTGATGCCCCAAATTAAGAAAACTGACAGGTATTTCCAAAATAACGACAAGGAAGGTTTCAAGGTGGAATGTGTCTTTAACAATCAAAGTGCAGAATTCTACAAACAAGATCTCTGCCAAGTCCTCCATCATTAGGAAAAATGTGTCGTACTGAAGGATAAATACATAGAAAGGATATTTCATGCTCATAGCTCAATTTTTTCAAGGTAATAATTAAAACTTTATCATTGACTATTCATACAGCCTGCAAGAGAGAGTGGTGCACACTTGAACCTATACTGGGATACAACTTAAATCACACATTTATTATAAAGTCAGAAATGCATTAAAATCTTATAGTCCTGGAGTACATATGGTCATCTTGTTTTCCATGACGTGTGATTGAGGTATGCCATTATTTTTAATTTGCTGGGAAATTCTGCCTTAAGATCCCTCAGAAGCTGCAGTGGACAAACCATTACTGGATGGAATTACTTACTCCCATGAGAAAAATGCATCCTGTCTCCCACATTTTATAGGAGAGCTCTAGAAGCAAATTACTGGTGTGTTCTGTTAGGGGTTTCAAAGTCTCTTGTTACATTATTACATGGTCTAGCGTTACAATTTTTTTTTTAAATTGGAAACTAGTGAAACAGCAACATAGTTTCTTTTTTTTCTCAGCATAATAATGAAATGTACTCTCTGGGAACATTAACAAATATAACTGCTCAATTTATTGTTTATTTCTATGTCCATCAAATAAGTTATCAGGTGGGAAATATTTGTACCAGTGAATCAGGAACAGGGGGAAACTATTCATGGTAGAAACAGGGTAGTTGTTACAACATATGTATTTACCACTGTCACTTCTTTGAGTTTATCAGCATTTATAGTATTTGTTTTTCAGTGTCAACCATATAAAATTATCAACATAGTCTGAAAGTTCTGGCAGAATGTAAATAATTTTAAGAATAAAGGAAACCACTCACCAAATAGCAGAAGCGTTGAATTGTTGACAGGCACACACAAAAGAGAATGAAAACTTGCTAGCTTTCAGAAGAAATTCTTTGGCAAGTTATACGGCGCACACCCATCCCCACCCACCCACACACACACACACACACACACACACACACACACACACACACACACACACACACACACACCTGTGCTCCCTATAGTCTGCCAGCTAGAAACACAATGGTAGGACTGTAGTTTGGCAAGTGGACTAGGGTGGGGTGGGGGTTATGGTGGGTGGTGTGGGTAGAAGGAGAAAGAGGCGGGAAGCAGGAAGAAGGTTTGGGGATAGGTAACTAGTGGCTCGAAGGGAGGCAGTAGGTGTGATAGCTAGGAATGTGAGAGGGAAGAGTGACAAATGTGTGGGCTAGGCACATGATACACCATACTGAAGCCACTGAGATGTTGTGTATGATGAAGTGACATGAAGGCATGGTCTGGGAGGGTGTGACAGGGTAGAGGAAGGGGAACAGTTGGGTGGAGAGTGCAGGAACAGTGGATTAGCGGAGAGTGAGCCAAGGAGGATTATGGAAGCAGAGGATGTGTTGCAAGAGCAACTCCCATCTACGTAATTTTTCAGAAAAGCTGGCACTAGAGGAAATAGTCCATATGGCATGGGTCATGAAGCAGCCACTGAACTTGAGTGTGTAGTGCTCAGCAGTATGTTGTGTCAGTGGGTGATCAAATTTGTTCTTGGCCACAGCCTGGAGGTGGTCATTCGTTCTGTTGGATAGGTTGGTTGGTTGGTTTAAAGGCGGGAGAAGGGACCAAACTACGAGGTCATCGGTCCCTTGTTCCTAATAAAACAATGCCACAAGTATGGGCAACGAACACTAAAAGGAACAAAAGATTACAAAAAAAACAACAGAGAGATGCTAGAAACAGAAGAGAGTAAAACATGAAAGCAGATTACAGTGGCTGGCCAACTGCAAGAATAAAAAGGGAAAGCCAGCCACTCTGCAACACATTAAAACCTCCACCCTAAAAGTACTAGGGTGGAGGACACAGAGGGACAGAGGACATGCGCTAAAACCTACAAAGTAGGATAAAACTCACTCTCATGGATTAAACGTAAAACTAAAGCTGCTGTGGAGGCATTTTCGCCCAACAACAAAGGCAGGGTGCTGGGAAAGTTAAAAGTCTGCCGCAGAGCAGATAAAAGTGGGCAGTCCAGCAAGAAGTGGACGACTGTCATTTGGGAGTCACGGTGACACTGAGGTGGGTCCTCGCGATGGAGTAGGTAACCATGCATTAGCCACGTTTGGCCAATGCAGAGCCGGAAGAGGACAACTGGTTCCCTGCGAGAGGCCTGCAAGGAAGACTTCCACACATTCATAATCTCCTTAACGACACGCAGTTTGTCGTGTGTGCTGTTACGCCATTCCGTCTCCCAAAGCCGGAAAACCCTGCAGTGTAAGACAGAACGCAGGTCAGTTTTGGAGATGCCTATCTCCAGAAGCGATTTCCGCATCGCCTGTTTGGCCAGCCCGCCGTCAAGTTCATTGCCGGGGATTCCGACGTGTCCTGGGGTCCACACAAACACAACGGAACTGCGGGACTGTTCCAGGGCATAGATGGAGTCCTGAATGGATGCTACCAGAGGATGGCGAGGGTAACACTGGTCAACAGCTTGTAGTCTGCTCAATGAGTCAGTACACAGGAGAAATGACTCGCCAGTGCACGAGTGGATGTACTCACGAGCACGAGATATGGCCGCCAGCTCTGCAGTGAAAACACTGCAGCGAACTGGCAAGGAGTGCTGCTCAATATGTCCTTCATGAACATATGAGAAGGCTACATGACCATCAGCCATTGAGACGTAGGTGTAAACCACTTCAGAGCCCCGGAACACATCGAGAATCGAGAGGAAGTGACAGCGGAGAGTGGCGGGGTTGACAGAGTCCTTAGGGCCATGCAAAGGATCCAGATGAAGCTGCGGCCGAGGCGTGCACCATGGAGGCATACATGAACGGACTGCAAGTAGAGGTGGTAAAGGGAAGGACTCCAGTTCGGAGACAAGGGCCCGCACGCAAACCGCAATCGTTAGCCCTGATCTGGGCCGCCAACGTGGGAGATGGACTGCCGCGGGCGGAAAAAGGAGATGGTAATTCGGATGCTCAGGGGAACTATGAATGTGTGCTGCATAACTGGTGAGCAGTTGCGCATGTCTGATCTGCAGTGGAGGGACACCAGCCTCCACCAGTACCCTGGTCACCAGACTCGTCCTAAAAGCTCCTGTCACTAATCAAACCCCATAGTGGTGAACAGGGTCAAGTAAATGCAATGCTGAAGGTGCTGCCGAACCATAAACCACACTCCCATAGTCAATTCGGGATTGAACAAGGGCTCTGTAGAGCTGCAGCAGCGTACAGCAATCTGCACCCTAACGGGTGTTGCTCAGGCAACGAAGGGCATTGAGGTGCTGCCAGCACTTCTCCTTAAGCTGACGAAGATGAGGCAGTCAAGTCAATCAAGCAACCGGTCCTAGGAATTGATATGTCTCCACTACAGTGAGTGGATTGTCATGAAGGTAAAGTGCGGGTTCCGGATGAACGGTACGACGCCAACAGAAGTGCATGATACACGACTTTGCGGCTGACAACTGGAAGCTGTGGGCTAGAGCCCATGACTGCACCTCATGGAGGCACCGCTCAGCAAAAACAGTACTGGAGCAGCAGTACGAAATGCAGAAGTTGTCTGCATACAGCGAAGGTGAGACGGAGGGCCCGACACCTGCTGCTAGATCGTTAATGGCCACTAAAAATAGAGAGACACTCAATACAGAGCCCTGCAGGACTCCATTCTCCTCGATATGGATGGAACTATGGGAGTCACCAACTTGGACATGGAAAGTACAGAGCGACAGGAAGTTTTGGATAAAAATCAGGAGTGGTCCTTGGAGACCCCACTCATACAATGTGGCAAGGATACGATGTCGCCAAGTCATGTCGTATGCTTTACATAAGTCAAAAAAGATGGCAATCAGGTGTTGCTGTCTGGTAAAGGCTGTTCGGATGGCAGACTCAATGGACACAAGATTATCAGTGGTAGAGTGACCCTGGCGGAAGCTGCCCTGACATGGAGCTAGCAAGCCATGTGACTCCAGGACCCAATGCAAACGCCGACATACCATACATTCCAGTAGCTTACAAAGAACGTTGGTGAGGCTGACTGGCTGCCAGCTATCCACATCAAGTGGGTTTTTACCAGGTTTGAGCACCGGAATGATGGTGCTCTCCCACCATTGCGATGGAAAGACGCCATCACACCAGAGCCGGTTGAAGATGACGGGAAGATATAGTCAGATGAGAGATGTTTAATCATCTGGCTGTGGATGCAATCAGGCCCAGGAGCTGTGTAGGGGCAATGTGCAAGGGCACTGAGGAGCTCCCACTCTGTAAATGCTCTCCGATGCAGAGGCTCGAGCAAAGTGCTCGGCAATCCTGTTTGCGTCGGTACATAACTCGCCATTTACGGTAACACTGGGGACAGCTGTTGGGGCCTGCTACCTGTAAAGACTTTGATCTTTGCCCAGACTTGGGAAGGTGACGTGTGACACCCAATGGTGGAGATGTATATCTCCCAACACTCCTTCTTCCATTGTTTGATAAGGTAGCGAACATGGGCATGGAGCTGTTTAAAGGCTATGATGTGCTCCAGGGAAGGGTGCCGCTTATGCCACTGTAGAGCTCGCTGACACTCCTTAATTGCTTCAGCGACTTCCGGCAACCTCCAAGGGACTGACTCACGCCTCGGGCACCCTAAAGAGCGAGGGGACGCATTTTCTGCTGCAGAAACAATTGTGCTAATCACCTGCTCAGCCACCACATCGATGTTACCGTGTGGGGGAGATTCAGCGGTGACAGCAGAGGTGAAAGTTCTCCAGTCCGCCTTCTTCAAAGCCAATCTGGGCAGGCGCCCGGATGCTTGATGCTGGGGCAGTGACTTGAAGATGGGGAAGGAGTCACTACCACACAGGTCGTCATGTGCTCTCCAGTGGATCGATGGGAGAAGTCCTGGGCTGCAAATTGATAAATCAATGCCGAGTAACTGCCATGAGCCACACTGAAATGTGTGGCGGCCCCAGTGTTTAAGAGGCAGAGGTCGAATTGCAACAATAAAGTTTCGGCACCTCTGCCTTGGCCAGTAAGCATGGTACCACCCCACAAGGGGTTATGGACATTAAAATCTCACAGAAGTAGGAAAGGTTTAGGGAGTTGATCAATCAGTGTAGCTAATACATTCAGGGCTACTGCACCATCTGGAGGAGGATATACATTGCAGACAGTTATTTCCTGTGTCGTCCTTACTCTGACAGCCACAGCTTCAAGAGGGGTTTGAAGGGGCACATGTTCACAACAGATGAAGTTTAGGACATAAATGCAAACTCCACCTGAAACTCGATTATTGTCGCTACAGTTCCTGTGATATCCCTTATAGCCACGGAGGGCAGCGGTCTGCATTGCTGGGAACCAGGTTTTCTGGACGGCAATGCAGATAGCAGGTGTAAAGCTTAACAGTTGCTGTAGCTCAGCCAGGCGGTGGAAAAAACCGCCCGAATTCCATTGGAGGATGGCATCGTGAGACGGGGAAGGCATGGAACATTCAATGAGGCAGTTTACACCTCAGAGTCACCTGCTGCCACCGATTTATTGCCTGGGCAGTCTATATCGATTGTGTCTGAGGGTCTGGCGAGATCTAGGTCCTCAGCGGATGCCAAAATCTCCAGCCCATCCTCAGCTGCAGAGCTTATAGGTAGCAGTGGTGCGATTTTCACCGCAATTTCCTTGGTCTTAGGGGTTTTCTTTTTGGATTTCTCTCACTGCTCCTTGGGTTTCCCTGGCTGGGAGGACTTCACTGGCTTAGTCTCCAGGACCGAGGATGAGCGTGAAGCCCTACATCCAGCTGCTTTTGGGCTCTTCAGGCACTGGCGGGTGTTGCCTTTCCCACTAGAAGAAACCTGGGAAGGGAATGACCCAAGGGACCCCTTCCTAGTGAGAGAAGCCGAAGAAGACTTACACTTCTCTGGCTTAGAAGTGGGGACAGACGTCCGTGATGGTTAGGGGGGGGGGGGATGTTGCTCCTGAAGTAGGTGGTGCAGGAGCAACAGAGAGGGAAGTGCCCCCCACCATTAAGAGGGCAGGTGTAAGCTTCTGGCTCTTAGAGGTGACCTGGGTTGGCTGAGCTGATGGTGCCAGAACTGTTGTAGTGACAGCATAAGATGATGTCATACGCCCAGGATGCAGGCATTCAAATTTTCTCTTAGCCTCAGTGTAGGGTCAGTCGGTCCAGGGTCTTGTACTCCATGATTTTCCTTTCTTTCTGGAGAATCCTGCAGTCAGGTGAGCAAGGCAAATGGTCCTCTCCGCAGTTGACACAGATGGGAGGTGGGGCACATGGAGTTTTGGGATGTGATGGCCATCCGCAATCTCAGCATGTCACACTGGAAGTACAGCGGGAAGACATATGGTTGAACTTCCAGCACTTAAAGCACCGTATCGGGTGAGGGATATAAGGCTTTACATCACACCAGTAGACCATCACCTTCACCTTCTCACGCAATGTATCACCCACAAAGGCCAAGGTGAAGGCCCGGTGGCAACCTGATTATCCTTCAGACCCTGGTGGACACACTGGATGAAATGTAAACCTCGCCACTCTAAATTGGTGCGAAGCTCATCGTCAGACTGCAATAGAACGTCTCTGTGAAATATGATACCCTGGACCATATTTAAGCTCTTATGGGCCATGATGGTTACAGAAACATCCCCCAGCTTGTCACAAGGGAGTAACTCCCGTGACTGGGCAGAGGATTCTGTTTTGATCAAGACTGAGCCGATCTCATTTTGGACAAGCCCTCCACATCCCCGAACTTGTCTTCTAAATGCTCAACAAAAAACTGAGGCTTCATCGCCATGAAATATTCCCAATCAGCTCTCGAACATACAAGGTACCGGGGCGAATAAGATCCACTGCCATCCTTAGCCTGACGTTCCTCCCATGGTGTGGCCAAGGAGGGGAACGATTTTGGGTCGTACTTCTATGCGTTGAATTGAGCTTGTGATCGCTTAAAGACTACTGGTGTTTTGCCAATAGCAAGAGATGATAGACTACACTTCATTGCGTGTCATCCGCCCTGATGCCACCCACTCTGACCAGGGGCCCTCCCTGCGGGCGCCACCCAGCCGCAGCAAAGGCCAACTGGCAGGATAGCCATTGCCAGGAGTCCCAATGCCCCAGGGGGATGGGTGTCTACCTCTTGGCATACGTGGAGAGTTAACGGCGCAGGCATCAGCAGAGCGATCCCTGTGTGGTCTGGGGACTACAATCAACAGGGTACATGGCGACCCCACCACAAAGAACTGGCTACCGTGCTGGATATCAGGTGCAAAGAAGTCCATGGTCATCATCGATGCATAAATCGACACTGCATAGTGAATGTGGAAAACGCATCCAGGAAGGTGTCCTCACCCAAGAAATGGAGAATGGGCAGGACTGCAATGCGACAACAAGAAAGTGGGCTAAAGATCTCAATGCACGATGGACATGATTCACCTTGTAAGGCGCCCTTCCCCAACTGGCTCGCTCTTTGGGATGATTTTGAAGAATGGAGGTCAAACCCTACAGGGGACCATCACATAAAGGCCGAAACATGTGAATCTCCTTTTAGTTGCCTCGTATGACAGGCAGGAATACCTCGGGCCTATTCTAACCCCCAGACCCGCAGGTAGGTGTTGGACAGCTGGTTAGCTGTCATGCCACCATAAAGATAAGCCTGTGACAGGACTGGAGTAGGAAGTGTTGGGTCTTCTACAGGAATAAAACATCATCTTCCACTCTCACTACCACTACCAACCCCTTGCCACATGTGTCATGTCCCAATGGAAGATCTAGGAGCAAGAGCTGTTCGATTCACGCACCTAGCGCGTCTTAAACCTATCCCATCACAGGAATACTAACTATGAAACCAACTAGCTGTCAAACACCACACTGTGGCCAAGAAGAGTTGATAATACAGTGGCAGTATACACAGCTGTATTTGTATTTATCCTCTAGCTTGTCAAAGGATTTCTTCTGGAAGTTAGCAAGTTTTCATTCTCTTTTGTGAGTGCCTGTTGATGACTCAACACTTCTATAATAACAATAATAATAATTATACCTTTATTAATGCACATGCATCAACAAATGGTGGGAAAAAAATGCAGAATGGCTCTGGGAAGAATTTGACACAGAGGGCCTAAATTCCAAGAGATGATGCGAAAATTATACTCGGTGATTTTAATGCTCAAATTGGCAGGGAATGCAAATACAGGAGGATAGTGGAAGACTATCCTGCTCATAATTTAACCAATAAGAACGCTGAACAACTTGTTGAGTTATGCCAACAAAACAATCTAAAAGTTATTTCACCTTCACTTCAGAAAAAGCACAAAAAATGTGGCAATCACCCATCCATCATTTAAGAGAATTTCAGACTAATCATATGAAAATATCGTACACCTACCAAAAATAAATTCATGATGCACATAGGTGCAAACATTGATTCAGATCATTATTTAACAGAATCAAAATTAATTCACGCCCACAAGAAAATTCAACAGGAAAACACTGGTGATCCCAATATTTGATCTACACAAAATTAAAGACTCTAAAATGACAGAAAAATGGGAAGAACAACCTGCAGAAGACTGCAAGAAATTTTTAAACTAAAATCATCAAAAAACACCAAAAGACCTGAGCTCTTCAGAAAAAACCAAAATATCCTTTCTGGAATCAACAAGAAAGAGAAAAGGCAAAATTACAACTGCAACAAATCAGGAGAAACACACAAGAACTTTGAAATCTGAGGCTTTCCCAGCATATATGATACTACCAAGGTTCTTGGTTGTACCGCCAGTATCACCAGATGATGGCAGAATGGTTGTTTGCTGAAATATCATGCACCTCCGACAACTGCATCAGGAAATACACCCAAGAACCTTGGAAGCACAAAAGAAGTTCCTCGAAGTTCACAAACAAACATCCAAGATTTTACGACAAAATAAATGAAAATATTTCAATGACCAACTGTAATCAACTGAAGACAACTTCAAAAATTACAATATTTGATTTCTAGAAGACCTCTCTGAACCAAATCAAAGGGTACTCGCCACAGAACCTCTGCTTTTGAAAACACGTTAGTGAATTAGTTTTGACACATAAAGAAACCTTCGAAGAACTAGCCACATATTTTTAACAGCTTTTAAATTTTCCAGATCCCAAAGAGAGATTTCTGAGTATACATCCAGAAATCGCAACAGAAAGTTCATTACTACCAACATAAGAAAAAGTTTATTCACATATCAAGAAACTTAAAAACAACACAGCATAAGGGGAGGATGGAACTATAGTGGAACTCTTGGAAAATGTAGGCCCAAACCCTACTCAAAGAAATTATGCAAATAATCTGAAACATTTGGCAAACTGAAAAAATCCCAGATGACTGGAAGATTGCTCCAATCCATGCACTGTATAAAAAAGATAACACATCTGATGTAAACATCTATAGAGGGATCTCCCTCTTACAAGTCACCTACAAAATTTTGTCAGCTTGTCTCTTGAATACAGCACAAAGGCAACTAGAACCCTAATCAGCAGAATGTCAAGCAGGATTCAGACCAAACAGCTCACACTCAAAAAAAAGTTTTAACCTCTTATTCTTCATTGGGTCAAGTTACTGATATCGCAGCTTCCCACTAAGTAAAGATTCTTTTTTTTTGTTCTTTCACCAACTTCTATCATGTGTGTAATGCAACTGATATTCCTTTGTTCAAACATTGTTTAAGCAAAAATATAAATGGTATGGGCTCACATCCAAAGCTTACCTATAAAATTAAATACTCACCTATATTAAGAGAATGTAAATGATGCAACCCAGCAACTGCTTGGTGGAGAATGTCACGAGCAGAGATTCGACCAATGTGGAATCTACCCTCAACATAGTCTTGCAATGTTGCTGCACATAATTCCAGAGCAATATAACGAAAAAGGCGATCTTGTTCTGTGCAAAAGTAGCGAACTACATTTGGATGAGCATCTGACTCACGCAGAAGAGCCACCTCACGGTCTGCTACTGTGAAGCACTCGGGCAATATCCGCTTTACAGCTACAGCTCGCCGGTCAAATTCACCTCTAAAAGAAAAGGAGAAAAATGGGGTTCTCATCTGAGGTGTTACAATAGCATGAGACAGTGATAATTCTCAAAGTTGGGCAAAAAAGAAGACAGAAACAACATGAAAGAAAAACTTGCAGACCTTAATATATATGACACAATTAGAAAATCTGTGACTAGATGTCAATGAGTACAACATATTTGAGTTGTTTTTCATGAATTATGACTGCACTCATCCATTCTCATTCAAAGTAACATCACCAACAAATTGTAACAAATATTTTTATTCATTTTTTCAATATGACCATTAGTCTCATTCAGATGTTTAATCAACCAACAAAACAGTGGGAAGTCCTTCTGCTACTATTTACATATCACTCTCACTGCTATAACTCTTTCTGAGAATACCTCTTTTGTACACTCATAATTTTGAAATATGTGCAGCCTCTGAGAATTTTTAATTCTATGCTTCATCAATTATTAACTCTGACATCTTTTACAGCTAATACTAAATCTTGAGACATTTCATCGACAAATGATGTAAAGAAGACTTACTATATAAATTATGGACCAGAGTGAAAATGCTCCTCTTGGAGCACAAAAAACGCAAAAATTTCCTCTTTAAAAGACTCTGACAGAAAAGTGGGTACCAGCTGCCGCAATTCTCATTATGTCTTCCTCACCAAAAATTTTTGCGTGCAAACACATTTGCACTCTTTTAACACAGAAATTCTAAATCCAGTTACCCAGACTTTCTTTGAAGATAAGTTTTCTCCTCTAGACCAGGATAATTCACACATTGGGAAAATTTTCAACACACAGGTATAGGGTGATGGGGCAAAATTGTAGGCTCCATTTTTTTGCTGCAACGTCTGCACTTGTTTCTTTCTCTCCCACTGATGTGGTCTTCTCGTTCTCCTACAGTGACTCCTCCTGCTTTTCTCTCCCACTGCCACTGTCTCCTAACCACCATTCATACTGTCTCCCATATTTACAGCATATCCCACTGCCACTGCCATTTGTCTTTCTTTCCCACTGCCACTGTTGCCATAATACCTCATCAGCTCAAAAAATCTTGGGATGCAACTTATTTTTTCCCCAAACCAATTTGTTTATATTTAGGTATAAAATGCATCCTCACATATACCTACATATGGTCTCCACTTATTCTCTTTTCCATTTCCATTGTCTTCTCTCTTTTTTGCTCCCACTGCTACTGTCACCACCCATCTCTCTCTTTCCTTTTATGGCTACTATCTCTCACTTACCGTCACCGTCTCCTCTCTCATTCACTCCTAATGCTATTGTCTTCACCAATATATATCTCTCTCTCTCACCATCACTGCCTCCTCTCTGTTTCTCTCCCACTTGCACTGTCTCCTCTCCCTTTCATCATCACTGTCTCTCTGCTACTATATTTCAGCAAAAAAAAAAACAGGAATATGTTTGCATGCCAAAATTTTTGGTGAAGAAGACAAAATGGGGATTGAGGCACCTGGTTCACCTCTTTTCTTTTAAAGACAAATGCATTCACCTTTTTTGTGCTCTGACAGAAGCATTTTTCCACTGGTTCCTTTCTTTTTTCTGCTACAGCAGTGTATGTTGCTTATATAAAAGAATTCTATAAATCGGTAAGTTTTGACAGTTTATTTATATACTTTGATGCAGTTACATACTTTGACACATATAAACGAGAAATAAGTGTGCATAATATAAGGTTAACACAAAACTGCTTGCTTTGCATTTCTTCTGGAAACTTTGCTCGTCAATTGCAATTCATCGAAGATACCTGGCTCATGATTTTATGTTAAAAGAGTAAAAATGTTATTAGAAATATAGTTCTCAATTTGCAGTCTTTCCAGTTTTCCATCATTTTTGGCAGTAATTTTAAGTTTCTTTCAGGCATGTGAAGATGCTTTTTGGCCCAATATTTGTTACTGCAGTGCCACTTTGGGCATATTTGAATACCTTTCAGAAGAGCTATCACAAAATATTAGCACATGTTGAAAATTTCAAGCAACCATTGGCTCATCTACATCCATGGTTTGGTGATCTCAGACCCTTTGATGTGACCACAGAATCCTTGCCATGTGTTCACTACATCAGTTAAAACTACACTGATGCCACTCCACCTATTTGCTCAATTTGTCTAGGCTGAAGGAAATGGGTTATGTTTAAATTTTGACCCTGTACTGTAGGATAGCTACAGGATGCCTGTTCTTTCTACATGCATACACATTGTCACTAGGCCAAAGGCTGTCCAAACACTTCAACACTTACCTCTGTCACTAACAGAACATTAGTTATGACCCCCAAAAAAATCACATATTTGCTTGTGGCTTTTTTTTTTTTGAATATATTGGTTTTTTGCAGAATCATGCATGGACCAATAAGCCACAAAAAGAAGGAAGTATTTATGTACAGGTACAGAAAAAGAGTGAGCAAGTTTATAAATCACAGGGTATCTGCACTGATACACATGCAGAGGATAAAGAGTTGATGAAAGACATGCAGTAGGTAAAGAAATGATGTGTTAAAAACAGTGCTCAGTAAATTAAAACTACACTGACAGTAACATGGGAACAGAACTCATACGACTTGATGTTAACATTCTTTGGACACACAAGGAAACACGAAGGAGGGAGAGAGGGGGGGGGGGGGGGGTTACAGGACTTTTTAGTGTGTTGTAGGCGATGATGTTGGTCTTCAGCCTGAAGACCAGTTTGATGCCTCTCCCCTCAATAATCTGTCCTGTGCATGTCTCTTCATCTTTGCGTAACTACTGCAACTTATGAGGGTGTACTGAAAAGTAATGCCTCTACATTTTTTTATGTGTAAACTCTTTAACACTTTCTAAATAAAACAAACATTATTAACATTCTACATATTTATTCTTCATGTCTAGATATCTACTTCTCAACATAGTCACGATGGTGGTAACACATTTTTCCCATCGAGAGATCTGTTTGTTGATACCGTCACTGAACAGGGTGTGTGAGAAATCCCCATACCCCCTGCAACCCTTGCTTCATAACAAATGTTATTAAGCAGGTTGGTAGCTATGTCACTTCCTATCAATTGTTGGAATTCATGTTTACATGTTTTTGCAGCTGAAGTCGAGTTTTAATTTGTAGTCATGACAGATGTGAGCGATCATAGTTACACTACTGAGGAGCAATTAGTGACAATTGTGTGGGTGCATGAACAATGCACACACTGGGCAGACAATGAGACTGATTATGGGAGCATTTCAGGAAAGATTGAATAAGGCTCCACTTCTAAATTGGGAAAGATGTGCTTTTGCTTTTGACAGTGTTATAGACAGCTCATGGAATGGAAAGGAGAAGACACAAGAAGAGACATGCATTGTAGTCTCTGCTTCAACTGAACAATTTCCTATGAATTCGACATGTAAACATGCTTCGGAACTCAGTACACTGAGGACAACGATGGAGATCACAAGAAAAAGAGACCTTCACAGCAGACCTTTTTGACTGATGTTTGTAAATGAATTATTGGATACAGACTAGCACACTGTGCTTTGTCAACTCAATTTTCAAATGCAGTGAACCATGCTAAAGTTATGTTTTCAGATAATTTGTGCCATTTCTCACACCCCATGTGCTAGAAATATTGTCACTTGGGCCAAAGAGAATAGTCATCACACAGTTGAATTAGAAAGAAACCCATCTCACACAATGATAAATGATACAGGCAGGGATGACATCACATTTGTCTGGACCATACATTTTTGAAGGGACTCTGAATGGCACAAATTATCTGCACAAGTTAGAAACATGGTTAACACCTTAGCTTGAGAAAAAGGGTCTCACATAATGCATATGGTTGCAGCAAGATCAAATTCCTCCTCACTACACTCTTTCAGCATGTGAGTTCCTAAATGAACACTTTCCAGGATGGCGGACAGGTCTCATGGTTCATCAGCAACACTAGCTCCTCTGAAATAGCCACCAAGAAGTCCTGACCTCACCACACATGACAACTCATTATGGGGAGTCATTAAGACGTGTGTATCTGTAAGCTGTTATGCTACAAATGAAGAACTGAGCAATGCTGTTGAGGATACAGTTCGCACTATAACACTGAAGATGCTCAAAAATATGTCAAGAAGAACATGGAAGTGTACAGAACGTAATACGTAAGTAACTTAATACTTAACTAACAATACTTAATACATAAGTAAGATGTCACTTAATACGTAAGCATACACTTAATGCTTAAGTACTTGTGCTGAAACAAATCAAATCAATGAGCACTCAATACTAAGGGGTATGGGGACTTCTCGCCCACCCTGTAGAATGTTTGACTCTGTTGATGGGGCCACAATCTCACCTCTGCTTGCACTGCATTGTCACAATGAAAGTAAAGTTTTGGAAACAGATGAAAATTGGATGGGGTCAAGTAGGAACTGTATGGAGGATGAACAATGGCAGTAAACCCAAGTCGCTGGATACCGCAGTGCTCTTGTGTTGTCTGGCACTGTTACGCTGACGAGGAGGGTGCTCAATGTGTAGACAATATCTTTGAATTCAAAACTCAATTACAGCACACTGTTTCTCACACATCAACATAATTACGTTACACACTGCCATGTTACACGCTGCAATTCTAAGCGCCTTAATGGAAGAGTGCTGCAAATATATAGGTGTGACATATAGAGACATAGAATGTTAATAGTTTTCACATAAAATACTTGGAGGCATTACTTTTCAGCATCAATTGGTACCTGGTTACTGAAGTCAAGTTTTGGTCTCCCTAAGCAATTTTTATCCTCACTCTCTGCTCCATTACCTAACTGATAGTTCCTTGATGCCTCAGGATGTGTCCTATCACCTGATCTGTTTTTAAAATCACATTGTGCCATAAATTTCTCCTTACCCTATTCGATTCAGTACCTCCTCCTTAGCAATTTGATAAATCAGTCTAATCTTCTGCACTGGGACATTTGAAAAGTTTTTGTTCACGTCTTGTTTGAACTGTCTAACATCCACATTTCACTTCCAAATAAGGCTACACATCAGGAAAATACCTTCAGAAAAGAGTTCCTAACACTTACATTTATATTCAAAGTTAAAAAATTCTTTTTCTTCAGAAATCCTTTTTTTGCTATTGCCAGTTTACTTTTTTATATTCTCTGTGTTAGTACTTTTACTGCCTCATTTCCGAATCTGATTTCCTCAGGCCTGCCTGACTTAATTGGGCACGCTTCATTACTTTTGTTGATATTCATCTTGTAACCTCTTCCCAAGACACTGCACACTCACTTCAACTGCTCTACCAAATCCTTCACTGTGTCTGAGGGTTACAATGTCATCATTAAATATCAAAGTTTTCAGTTTTTTCCCCTGAGCTTTAATTCTCGTTCCAAATTTCTCCTCAGTTTTCTTCACAGATTGCTCAATGACAAACTGAATAGCAATGGAGATAATCCAAAAGCCTGTCTCATACTCTGCTCAACTAGTGGTTCCCTTTCAAGTTATTTGCCCCTTGTAACTGCAGCCTTGTTTCTAAACAAGCTGTCGATAAAATTTTGCTCTGCGTATTTTATACCTACTATGTTCAAAAATTCAAAGAATGTATTCCAGTCTACTCTATTACAAGCTTTCTCCAAATCTAGAAATGTTATAAATGTAGATTGCCTTTTTTTCTGTCTATCTTCTAAGATAAATTGTACAATCAGTATTGCCCATGTGTTCCCACAGTTCTGCAGAACTCAAGCTCATCTTCCTGAGGTCAACTTTAATCAGTTTTTCCATTTGTTATGTCAGTATTTCGCCATCATGACTTATTTAAGTGATAGTTTGGTAATATTTACACCTATCGGCACCTGCCTTCTTTCAAATTAGAATTATTATAGTCTTTTTGAATTCTAAGGGTATTGTACCTATCTAATATATCTTGTGCACCAAGTGGAATACTTTGGCTCCCTCCAGGCTCCAGGATCTCAATAATCCTGAGGTTTCTTTGTTTTGACTTAGGTCTTTCAATGCTGTCAGATTCTTCACACAGTATCATATCTCTCATCTCATCTTCATTTATTTCCCTTCTTTCTCTATAACACTGCTTAATCCTCCCCCCCTCTGCTCCCCCCCCCCCCCCTCCCCGAGCACATTCTGTACCTAGTAGCCCACCACCCTACCTCCGCACACTTCTCTAGCAGGACCACAACATTTTTCTCCATGCCTTTCTGCTACACGTTCATCCTCCTTGCCAGATACCACGTATCCACGTTACCCATCTAACCCTGCTACTCGCTACCATGACATTACAGGCCTGGAGGTGAGAATAGTCAAGTGTAGGCACGATGTCCATGTAAGAATGTATGTGTGTGTGTGTGTGTGTGTGTGTGTGTGTGTGTGTGTGTGTGTGTGTGTCACTTGACAAAAGATTTTGCCCGAAAGCTTGTATTTTCCATCAGTCGATCTCTAAATGTGTCTGTCTTCCACTCAATGCCTTCTCTATGTGGTGAGTAACAATATATCCTAATGCATATTGTTACTCCATTCCAGATTTTTCATTGTTTGTATTCTCTTTCACCAGCTTCATTTGATGCATTTCAAATTTTTTCTTTTCCTGGCAATTTCACAGAGGGGCTCTATCAAACAATGTACAGAATGTTAACATGATAAATAAAAAAGTGGCAAGTTGTGAGTAATGTGACCTTAATTCCTTTTTAAGAACTTGGCTTCTCTTGAATTCCTTTATATGATGTATAATGTAAACGGATTAAAAAAGAAAAACTCACCAAGCAGCAGCAGGAGAACACACACACAAAAAGGTTTAACTTTTACAAGCGTTCGCAGCCAGTGGTCCCTTCTTCTGGCAGAAGAGTTGAAGAGGAAGGAAGAGGGGTGAAGGAGAAAGACTGGAAGGGTTTTTGAAAAGGGTTTCAGTTCAGAAAAATCACCCAGAACCTTGAGTCAGAAGAGGCTTACTGGATGAGATGAGAAGGAAAGACAGATGGTTAGGGACTGCACCGGATGGGATTTGAAAACCTGAGAGCTTAAAGGTGGAAGACGGGGTAATATGTAAGACAGAGATTAGTACTAAAACATAGTTCATGAGTTAAAAAGAATAAAAAGCTAAGTGCAATGTCTGTAACAGAGGTGGAATGGGGGCGAAAAACACACATGTCAGAAAATGAAAGATGTAAAAAACTAAAATCAGATGATGAAAGGATTTTGGAATTACCACTCGAACCTTGTAAAAGGAACAATTCGAGTATTCTTGTATGCTACCATAAGGGTAAAAAAAGCATACAGAAAAATGATTTGTCATAATGATACCAAATATATGAGTTATTGTTTCACTTTTGGTGATTTTAATGGACAGACAACTGATGTGCTACAATTAACCGAACATATAGTAAATACTGCACAAGCTATATTGGGGCATGGAGCAATGTAACAAATTGATATCAACAAAAAATGTATTGGGGAGCGTGCACAGAGTCAAAGAGTGAGGACAGGAACCCACGTCTGGGAATGTCATCTAAAAACATGACAGGGCATCAAGCAGAAGTGACCGGAAAGTCATCAAATTAGCACAAACTGTCACTAGGTTATAAGGCAGCAGACTGCAAGTGGTATTTCTAGCAATCACTATGATAACACACTGCTACTGAAGGATGCAATAATGAAGTTTAAAAGTCATTTGTGGGTTGATATTCTACACAACTGCTTCACTAATACATCCCCTTACCTTACCAACAATAGCTACATAAGCCTATAAGTCATGACACAATTATTCACATTTCCAGCAACCTATAGAAACATGCAGATGAAGATGTCAAAAATGATGTTGATATTTCTGACAGACTATCATGGAGCCATCAAGAAAACAAAAATTGTTATTTATACTGGTAAGTCTCTTAAACATCCCTGAAGGTTCTCTTCTTTGATTGGCACTACAGAATATGATGAATGAATGAATGAATTTTACAACATATTGAGCAGCATATATAAAATTCCAGTTTGACTAGAAACTGTAAACTGGGTGATAGACATATATTAATCTGTGGAAAAGAGAATAAATATTAATTTGTGGTCAAATCACCTGCCTTACTTACTTGAACAAAAAGTAATCAGAAAATGAATGAGTCCTTACTGGGGAATATGTAAATATAAAATGAGCATTTTTTTTTCAGTCTGTCTTATTTGAAGAAGCAAGCATGTTATTTCTAATTAACTTCTGATGGAACACAATTTACGGCAAAAGTTAGGTTATACACTGGCAAACAAAAATTTTATGCCAATTGTTGAAGTTATCCGAGTTAAAAGTCTACTGGTCTTCAGACTTATAAGTCACAATTAAAACTATAATAATACGATGAAAATAACACATACTAAAAATAAACAGCCTGCATATTAAGACTTTAATAAGAACAAAAGTAGTTTTGAGGATGTAAGCACGAACAAATAACACTGCACTGAGAACAGGTATCTGACGTGTTGCATTTTTAGAGGTAAGTAGTTTACACGCCAGTTGAAATTTTGTTTTTTCATTTTTTGTAGTATTAGCTTAAATGCACATTGTTAAAACTTCTTCATCAAGGCAACCTTTGTGATATTTCAACATATGCCAGTATAATTTTGTTATTTATTGTTATCAATCTTTCATTACTCAAAGCGTGGTTGTCAAAGTCCGAGAAGTCAAGAACAGATTTTTGTCTTGTCAAGTAATACCTGGTGGTTATAACATACTTAAAGTGCAGCTAGACACAGAGATCCAGTGTGGGCTGTAATTGTCATATAGCAGCTAAACTTGGTATGTATCCTAATGTGTTACTGCAGAACCGATTTAGCTGGGAAAAAATTATTTCCAATTTTGGCCACCAGATGCAAATTTGGTGCTGTGAATGGGAGAAAGACTTACAGAAGTGTTTCCATATGTAATGGATTAGAAATGGAATGTGGGCAGAAAATATCAAACATGTGTTTCAATATAAGTACCAGAGATATCGATGAGATGCTGCATACATAAAAGGACAGGATAAACAGCTGCTCCCAGCAGTCCTGGTGGAATCTGAGCAACGTGTTCATGTATACTGGCCTTCACATCAGGTTGTGTCTCTGGTAAACACGTTCTTTCAGACATTCCCAGAGTCAAAAGTAACATAGATTCAGCTCATGTGATCTTGCGGGACATGCATCTGAAGATGACATGTTTGTGGAAAGTTGCACTGAGCTGATCTTTCACTGACAAGTGACATGAGGTGTTGCCCAATCTTGTATGAAATTAGTGGTTTCCACACAGTTGTGCTCCTCCAAAGCATGAATCACATGCTGTATAAGGAGGTCTTGATAACGTGCAGACGTCGCAGAGCATCTGACAGGCAATATGCATCTCTTCACAGAAGAACAGGCTGAGAATAAAGGTGGACCACACAGTCACATCTGGTGAGTGCAGTGGCTCTTCATGCGCACCATGCAGTTTGACAGCAACTCAAATTCGGCAGGTCTGTGTATTTATTGCACCCTGCAGTGTACAATGTTCCTCATCATTTCATAGAATATTGCGTGGCCACATGTCATCATCATCATGAACCGAAGAGCAAATTCAGAATATTGGTGTGGATCATGAGGTTTCAGTTTTCTGCACTGTTTGGATCTCATTGAGGTACCAGTGTAAAAGACTGCAAAACTTTCTGTACTGTTGATCATGGGACAGGCAATTCTTGTGACACTGCCGAGCATTAGCACTACTCAGGGCATGTGGTTGGTTGGTTGGTTGGAGAAGGGACCAAACTACGCGGTCATCAGTCCCTTAGATTAACTAAAACCGATAAAATCCCACATTAAAAGAGGGAACTACAATATCCATAAAATGTTAAATTATTGACAGGGAAGGAAGGAAAAGCACAGAAGAAGAGGCGAGGGAAAGAAAGTGACTAATGACAGGGGTGTGAAGGAAGAAGCACAGGAGACAAGAGAGATGCTCAAGACATAACAGACCCCTTAAGGAAAGGAGTGGGAAGGCAGAGGGCCGGGGTGAACCACCAAGCCCACTTGAAGCCAATCCAGCTGGTGCGAAGGGGGGAGCGAGAGGGCCTGCCATCCCCTCCACTCACCAATAAGGTGGTAGGTCCCTCCCCTAAATAAAGCAATAAAAATCCCCATCACAAATAAAACATAAAACGAGATCCGCTGTTGTCAGCCAACACCAGGGGTAAAGCTAAAATTCTGTCGCAGGGTGGTTAAGTTGGGGCAGTCCAATAAGATGTGAGCCACAGTCAACATCGATCCAAAATGGCTCCTCAAGACAGAGGCCTTACGAGAGACCCAGAAGGAGGACTGCCACGGAGTTGTAGAATCCTTAATCACCCTAAGCTTGTTTGGCGAAGAAAGAGTGTGCCATTCTGCATCCCTAAGGCCCAAAACCTGATGATGTAATGCCGAGCGAATGTCTATTTCCAGAATGCCAATAGCAAGAGGTGGCCTGGTAGTAGCTAATTTAGCCAGTCGATAGGCAAGTTCATTGTCAGGAATCCCAACATGGCCTGGCGTCCAAATGAAAATCACCGAGTATCCATGTTGAGCAAGGAGAGAAAGAGAGTCCTGGATAGCGATGAACAACGGGTGGCGAGCGAAGCACTGGCCAATAGCGTGCAAACCGCTCAATGAGTCACTACAGATAGTGAAGGATAGTTCTGAGCATGAGCGGATATGGTCCAGGGCGCGTAATTCTGCAGTAAAAACACTACAGCCATCGGGCAAGGAATGAAGTTCTGTGCGTCATGCATAAGTGTAAGCAAAACCAGTGTGGCCAGAAACCATGGAACCATCAGTATAAATCACTTCTGAACCCTAGAATGAACTGAGGAGACAGTAGAATTGGTGGTGAAGAGCCAGCGGAGGGACAGAATCCTTTGAATCAATTGAGAGATCAAGATAGAGCTGTGGCCGAGAGACACATTAAGGAGGGGTACATGTGTGAGCAGAGAAGAGAGGCGGTAAAGGGAATTGCTGGTGTTCAGAAAAGAGCGACTGAATGTGGACAGCCATAGTAAGCCCACAGCGTGGCCGCCGCTGCGGCAGGGTCATCTCTGTGTCTGGATAAAGGAGACCATAATTAGGGTGCTTTGGCGTGCAGTGAATGCGGAGCGCATAAGATACCAGCTGTTGTTGGTGCAAAACTCGCAGTGGTGGAATCTCTGCCTCTGAGAGAAGGCCAAGTACGGGGCTAGTCTGGAAGGCACCAGTCACAAGTTGGACCCCACAGTGGTGGATGGGGTCTAGGATCTGCAGCGTAGAAGGTGACGCAGAAACATAGACATGACTTCCATAGTCTAAACGAGACTGGACCAACGCTTGATACAATCGCAGGAGAACAGAGCAGCCTGCAACCCAGGTGGTATTGCACAGACACCTAAGAACATTGAGATGGGACCAGCACGTCCTCTTCAGCTGATGAAGATGAGGGAGCCATGTCAACCGGGCATTGACGACCAGACAAGAAGCAATGGGTGTCTACTACCTCAAGGGGCTGGCCATCGAGGAACTGTTCTGGATGGGGATGGACTGTATGGCGATGGCAGAAATGCATGACATGTGTCTTGGCCGCCGAAAACTGAAACCCATAGGAGAGAGCCCACGAGTGCGCCCGGCAGATTGCCCCCTGTAGACGGCGTTCTGCAGCGTCCATTACGGAGGAAGTGAGGTAGATACAAAAATCGTCAGCATACAAAGAGGAGGACACTGTCGGCCCAACAGCTGTCACCAGACCATTAAGGGCTATGAGAAAGAGAGGGACACTCAGCACGGAACTCTGTAGAACCCCATTTTCTTGCTGGTAGGGAGTACTGTAGGAGCAGCCAACTTGGACCCGAAAAGAGTGACAAGAAATGAAGTTACAGATAAAAATGGCCAGAGCACCACGAAGGCCCCATTTGTGAAGGGTGGTGAGGATGTGGTGGTGCCAGGTGGTGTCATAGGCCTTATGTAGATCAAAGAAGACTGCAAGGAGGTGTTGCCGATGGGCAAAAGCCAACTGGATAGCAGACTCCAGGTGCACCAAGTTATCCACCGTAGAGCGGCCACAGCGAAAACCACTCTGAGTCGACGACAAAAGGTCGTGGCATTCAAGGATCCAAAACAGCTGCCTACTCACCATGCGTTCAAGGAGCTCACAGAGGGTGTTAGTAAGGCTAATTGGACAGTAACTATACAACTGAAGTGGTGGCTTCCATGGCTTCAACACCGGAACAACAATGCTTTCCTGCCACTGGGTAGGAAAGACTCCCTCACTCCACAGACGGTTGAAGAGGGTCAGTATACGATGGTGGCAAGCCACCTGTAAGTGTTGGAGCATTTGGTAATGTATCCGATTCGGTCCAGGAGCAATGTCAGGGCAAAGGGCGAGGGCACTGGCAAATTCCCACTCACTGAATGGAGCATTATATGGCTCCGAGCAGCAAGAAACAAAAGACAAAGGCAGTCTTTCCGAGCGCTCTTTCAGGAGAAGGAACGTGGGTGGATTCTGAGCCGATGCCAAAGCTTGAGCAAAGTGCTGAGCAAAATTTTCTGCTACAAAGCCCAGATTGGTAAGGACAACACCATGCGCAGAAATTCCTGCAAGCTCGGTGGGAGGACGGTGGCCAAAAATTTGCCTGAGTTTCACGCAGGCTTGTGAAGAAAGCGTGTGTGGTCCTATGGCAGCTTCATATCGCTTTCAGCAAATCCATTTCTGAAATTTGATTACGTAGTGGGCCCGGGCACGGAGTTGTTTAAAGACCAAAAGAAGAGCAGTATAAGAGTGCCACTTGAAGTGTTGAAGAGCACGGCAGTGGTCTTTTATGGCTGCAGCAATTTCCGGAGTCCACCAAGGGACCATCTTCCAGTGTGGGGAACCTGAGGAAGAAGGGACTGCTGAAACAGCTGCTGAAAGGATGGAAAGAGCCAAAGTCTGAGTAGATTCATCAACACTGTCGTGTGGCAATACAGGGGGAATGGGAGCAGAGGAGAAGGCACTCCAATCAGCCTTAGATATGGCCCACCTGGGAGGGTGACGGAGCAAGAGACACTGAAGGAAGGTCAAAACAATTGGATAATGGTCGCTGTCAACATGGACTCCCCACTGAATGGAGGGAAGAAGGTCGGGACTGCAGATGGAGAGGTCAATGGTAGAGAAAGTGCCGTGCACCACACTAAAGTGTGTGGGAGCACCTGTGTTTAGTAAACAGAGGTCAAGCCCTGCCAGAACAGCTTCAACTGTCCTGCCCAGGGCAGTAGTTGTGTGACTACCCCAAAAAGGGTTGGCGGCATTAAAGTCCCCTAATAGCAGGAAGGGAGAAGGGAGTTGTTGAAGAAGGGTGGTGAGGGTATGGGATGTGGGTGGCCTGTCAGGTGGGAGGTAGAGATTACAGATTTACAGATTGTGATTGTAATGTCCAGATGGACCCTGACAGCAATGGCTTCTAGAGTGGTATGGAGGGGAACCCATTTACTAACAATGTCCTTGTGGACCAAGGTGCAAACACCACCAGAAGCCCACAAAGGGCCAACTCGGTTCCGACAGAAAGCGTGGAACCCACAAAGGGCGGGTGGGTAAGAATTGACAAAATGGGTCTCCTGGAGCGCAATATAAGCGGCAGAGTGGAAGAAAAGAAGGGGCTGCAACTCTGGAAGGTGACGCAAATACCCATTACAATTCCACTGGAGGATTCTCAAGCCGGAGTCCAAAGGGGAAGTGAAGGGACCGGAGTCGGTCACACCGCCGAATCGCCATCCGTCACCGATAAGGATGGGGTAATATCCATATAGGTGGGGTCAGACTCTTGTTGGTTTATTGACTGGAGGAGGGGAAGGCTGCACCTCAGGGGGTACCGGAGGGTCCTTGCCCTTTTTCTGGTGTTTCTGCTTCTTTTCTTGGGAAGGAAGAGAAGGGCAGACTTCAGCGAGGGCGGGCACAGAATTACACTGGGCAATCTTGGCACCCACTGGCCGCAGATCGTGCTGCCGATGTGGAGCCGTAGATCGCCTTTCAGAGGGGTGCCGGGAGGAGGAGTCCAGGGAGGGAGCTCCAGTACTGGCGGCTGCTGAAGGAGGGGAGCACTTCCCCACGGTGGAGGGGGACCAGCACCCGAAGGGTTGGGTATGGGTACTGACGGGAAGAAGGAGGGGGAGTGGGAGAGGGAGGAGGAGGTTGAAGGCATGGGGCGAATGGGGTGGGGCTGGGAAGAGGAGGGTGTAAGAGGGGGAATGGGCAAAACGGAAGCAAAAATAGAAGACAGACACAGGATGGAGCCAGTCATACTTTTGAAGAGCCTCAGTGTAGGTGAGCCGATCTAAGGTTTTGTACTCTTGAATCCTTCTTTATTTCACAAACACTGGGCATACAGGCGAGCATGGAGAAAGCTGTCCATGACAATTTACACACACTCATGGAGGGGGCACCCACAGTCACCGCAGAGGGGATCAGTGGTGCAGCGGGAAGTGTGTCCAAACTGTAAGCATTTAAAGCATCTCATTGGTGGTGGAATATAAGGTTTTACATCACACCTTGACCTTCTCTGGGAGGACATCCCCCTCGAATGTCAGGATAAAGGCGCCTGTAGCAGTGCGATTGTTTGCAGTGCCTCGCTGCGCATGGTGGATAAAACAAACCTCTCACTGCTCGAGTTTAGCACGGAGCTCCTCGTCAGTTTGGAGAAGAAGATTTCAGTAGAAAATTATGTCCTGTACAGAGTTCAAAGATTGGTGGGGCATGAAAGAGGCTGGGACACCACCGAGATGGTCACAAGCATGCAGGGCGTCAGATTGGACAGCAGAATATGTCTTTACGAGCAAATCACCGGACCGCATCTTACTCATCAATTTCACTTTGCCATACTTATCTTCAATTGTCTCCATGAAAAACAAAGGCTTGGTCATGGCAAAACTTCCGCCATCTGCCCTAGTACAAACCAGGTACTGAGGGAAAGGTTTCAACCCAAGTCGGCGAGCTTGACCTTCCTCCTATGGGGTGGCCAGGGAGGGGAAGGCCGAAGGAACAGAAGAAAGAGTGTCACATCTGCTACCACTCTTAGAGACGGCCACAGAATGGCCAGGATGGTGAAGCTTTTGTCGCTTCATGCGCAAGGCGTCCACCCTAGTACCACCCACTCCGATAAGGGGCTCACCCCATGGGCACCACCAAGCCACAGCAAGGGCCATCTGGCATGGCGGCCATTGCTTGGAGTCCTGGTGCCCCAAAGTGATGAGCATCGACTCCTGGGCATACACAAGGTGTTAACAGCTCAGGTACTAGCAGTGTGATCCCTGTGGTTTCAGGGGGCTCGGCCAAGTGGGTACTTAACAGCCCCACCACACGGACTGGCTATTGTGCTAGTGTCCTAGCAGGAGGGGGCCAGGGTGCAAAGGGAAAGGGGAGGGGAGGGGGAGAGGAACCTGCACCATGGAAGCTAGGTATGGAGTTCATCCCCAAATGGCTCACACTGAACGGAAAATTTTAGGAATGGAGGTCAAACCCCCAAGGGGAACAAAAATGCCAAAAAGGAGATGGAAACAGCAAACTAAACAATGGCACAGACCAAAACAAAGCCAGGAGGATAGCCAAGCTGACATACAGAAGTCCACTAAGAGGGAAAAGAGGGGGCAGGGACAAAGGAGTAAGGATAGGGAGGGAGAGGAACATGGAGGGTAATGCAGCCTGGAAAGGAAAGGAGACTGCAATAGCTCCGGGCCCCGTGCGCGTCACACATGTACCCAATGAAAGGACTGTGGGCCCCCACATGTGCTGCATGGTCAGTTAGAGTAACAGCAATCTCATCAATAACTTCCACTGGGATACAAAACCCTCCTCTTCCCTGTGTTTTTCAATTTCATTATCACCTTGTTTAAACCATTTAATGACATGTGGCCTCTGCTCTGACCTTTCAGCCAGCAATACTCTCACAACGCAGCACTTTGATTGCTGCCGTTCATGTAAAAAAGCTTCACTAACTGCGCACAGTCTTTATTTGTTATAGCCATACGTTCACTCATGTTATGGCTTGTTAAATGACAGTGTGGATGTCAAAGCTTTATACAAACAGTGTACAGCACTAGATTTGCACCTGAGGGCCAAAACGAAACTAATTTCTGCTAGTGTAGATCGGTTCCACATTAATGCATTAACATATTTAACAAGTTTCACTGCCATATAATTACAGCCCACACTGGACCTCTGTGAGTAGCTGCACATTAATTATAACTACCCGGTGCATGCAGTTTGTACAACTGCACATATTTTCCAAAACTATCATGGTATTATTGAAGAGTTAGCCATATTTAACATACAGAACTCTTTATCCAACAGCATATTTATAGAAATGTTGCTGTCTGTTAACAGTAAGTGCAGTGATGGGAGAACTAGTGATGGCTAAATGATCGCACTCAACTGAGATAGTGCACGAGATGCATGTGCTTGCCTGCACTATCATTCAAGTCAGCAACAATTTTATTTAAAAATGCTTGCCACGTGTGAATTATGACACACTTTAGCACATAAACTTTCTTCATCTCATGCTCCAGTCACATACAGTCACTGCTTGTCAGGTATAACATTTTATTACACAATATTGATCAAAAGTTTGATTTTTTTAACAGACTGAATAACGAATCATCATATAAAGTCATCACTATTACTATGTTCTTACATACTGCACCTGATACATCACAAATCTTCTGAAGCAAGTTAGTGTCTGAATTTTGTGAGAATGCAAAACCTAGGCAATTCATTCACTGGAGAACGAAAGAAAATTACTAACTACAAAAATAATTAACATATAAATAGTTTGGAAATGAATCAGTGAAGATACAAAGTAACTGTCTGTACTCTTCAGGAATCCTGTACTTTTTAATAGAGTAGTGCCAAAATTTATGGGTGAACAAAGACTGGCCAATAATAATGACTGATGCAGGAAGATTTCAAAGCAATAATATAAAAAGCAAAACTAACTTGTAAACGAATGTTCCTTCGCAGCCTTTTCCAAGTATCTGCTCTCTGTTGAAGATAATCTTTCCAACTCTTATGTTGCCAGCACCAACATCTTCTGCTTCCGCTGTCACAATATGTGAATTGCTGTCACTACTTGATACATTACTTATATTTGATCCTTGTGAGGAACGTAAATATTCACGATCCTAGGAAAAAAAGAAAAAATTATATAATGCAATAATTACGAGGTTCATAATTCAGAATTCTAACAGATTACACAGTAGTTTTATATATGCAGAACAGCAACATCAAAGTCAGCTATATTCAACAGGTTTGAAATTAAGTACTCAAACTTACCTGAACTCTCAAGTAAATCAGTATAATAACTGAAGCAACAAGCAGAATTACTGTAAACTTTAAACCCACATTTTCTTGTTGGCGGAGCCATGACTTTGCAATGGTGTAAGACAGTAGTGGAAACTCCTGTGATAAAACGAAGGATGTCCTTCCTGTAGATAATTTATCATATAATTCCTCCAATTTTTCTTTGAAGTCATCTAATTTTGTTGTTTGTATTCCAATTGATATAAAAGGTAAGTGACTGTTATTTTGCCTCTTGGTGGCCTCAGTGCTTGGGGCATTTCCCTCAAAAGCTACGGTTATATTTGTTTTATTGTGACCAACAATATGATGTGTATCAATTGCACTTATGTCAGTTCTGCCTGTAATCCTCATTACAGTTTCACTGTATTCTGGGACCTTGTGATGGCCTGAAATAAGTAACTTCAATAAATGTCATTCCATTTTTTTCACTCTATTTGTACACAAATTATAATAAAATGTAAACAAAAATTGTCACACACGTAAATTACCATCCGAAATATCAATGAAACTCTTTCATTATCAGGAAAACAACAACTTACGACAGAGAATTGAAACAACAAGGCAATCAGGCTTTCCATTTCATGTTTTGTCATGAGAGAAGAAAAATTGAAGTTCAATGCACAATGGACGAGGAGGGGGAGGCTGGATGCTCTTCCAGTCCCCCCCCCCCCCCCCCCCCCCGACATATTTGTCTGTGTCTCGTGTTATCTAATGTGTGTGAGAATGTGTTTGAAATGTTTGTGAATTGTGTAACTGAATGGGATATGGGGACCAGATTAGCATTCACAAAGTCTGATGTGGAAAACCTTCTAACTGGCTGGTACACCGGCCCTTGACGTTAATCTGTGGATTCAATCTGAGGCTGGTGCATCTCTTTGAATCTCCTGGCCGACTACACTGTATCAGAGATGTAGCTCAACTTCTCCACCTGTTTAATTTTGAATGCATTTTTCTTCCTTTCTGGTTCTTGTCATTTATCTTGGAATAACATGATCAACCTGAAAGCTTAAATTTTATTATTTTTACTGGGGGTCTCTCTCACAGCTGTCATATCTTTGTTTTACTAAACATACAGCTTTTCTCACCTCTCAGACAATTCAAAAAAGTTACAGAATACTTACTTGTCAAATCTCTAAGGGTATGGACTTGCAAAAGCAATTATACTGCACTCTCCTGATCAGCTACTGATTATTCGAATAAAATATGGTTACATTATTTTATTCTACCTTGGTCACATCATCTGCACAGTGATAGGACAATCTCTTATTCTACAAATAAATTAGACACTTTTTTCCAACACAATAAACATTTCACATGTTAAAGAAAGACTAAAAAGTACCTTTTTTCTGAAACGTTGAAGCATGTACTGTGCAGTACTGAAATCTGGAAAACTTAGAAAGGGGAAGGACACCTAATGCAAGTACTATAGAATGGATCCACATCCTGTTACAGTCCTAGATGTGATGTGTACACGGCACAGCTTTTGATTCATGCTAATTTATGGATGCTGGTAAATTAGATAATGGATCTGATAATACTGCCTATACACATTATCCCTACTGCCCTCATAGATAAAGAATATGATTTATCATAGATGGAAAAAGCAGCTATGTTTTAAGTACATGTTAAGTTCATCCCAATATTACCCCTTCTTTCTTTTTCAGTTGTTTACAAGGAAATCCTTTGAAAAACTATGCATTATACAATTGTAATTCCATTGTAATTCCATATGGTTTAGCTCTCTGTCTTCTTTTGCATTCTTAGGTAGTTCAAGTTTGGTACACTTTTCTCTTTTTCTCTCCGAGTAGCAGTCAAACATTGATCCTGACCATCTTCTTGTGACTGATCTTATTAATACAGCCAACACCAACATCTGTGCTTACCACTTTACTTCACTAACTGAGTGGTCAACACAGCTGACTGCCAGGTAGGAGACCTGGGTTCGGTTCCTAGCTGAGTTGGAGATTTTAACCGTTCGGGGACTGGGTGTTATGTTGTCTTCATCATCACTACTCCATCATCATCAACGTGCAAGTCGTCGAAGTGGCGTCAAATAAACAGACTTGCGCTAAGTGGCCGAACAATCCCAGATGTGGTCTCCCGGCCAATAACATCTTCTGATCATTTTTATTTTAACAACCTTTAATTCATGTGATGACCTGGTGGTCTTGTTTGACTGTTTTCATCTATTACTAACTGATATGATTTTACTAATTGCAATTGTAACAAGTAATTTTATACCAATCCATTTGTTTTTTTAGCAGAATGGACATGCACCAGTATTGAATAAACTGGGTTTGTCAAGCTTTTTACTCATACACTTCCAACTCATTCTCATTCTTTGTAATAACTCCTGACTTGTAGCATGTAAATCAGAAAGAAAGTGTGACGTTCTTAGTTAATATGTAATTTACTTTTGCTGCTTCTGTAATTTTAACAGTTGACGTTTGGCTTTACGGCTACAATTTTGAGGATAAATTTTTAATTTCATCAAAATACATCTTCATTCTTTCTCAGAATCCTTCAAATGAGCCAGAACAGTCCTACTATTTGGATCTTGCATCTTTTCATGTGACAGTGTGTACATTTTGAATGTCTACCCACAATTGTCATAAAGCCATCTGGTATCTGTGTCATCCCATGCGCTTATGATACAATACAAAGTGTTCAGTGTTGACGATCAAACTGCGGAGGGTTATTATGTTCTTTGCCTTCTGTGTTATTTAATTAGATGTTCTATGACCTATGAGAGCACAATTTCATTCAAAACTGTCCAGCACTGCCTAATGTGGGACATCAAAACTGTAATTTGTACATTCCTCAGCTGTCATAGTGATTAGGACTAAGATCTTTTACACACAATGGATTATAAAGTTTCCATTTTAACCATATATAACACCTTTTAAAGGTTGTTCAACATCGTCCCTCAAGTTGTGTTAATACTAGGCAATGCAAAATATGTAAATAGGCATACAAATGCAAGACAAGACTCATACTGTGAATAACAAGTTAGTTTGCTATTTGTTATGCATAACAAATGTAACAGTGGCCCAAACTACAATTTTTCTTACAGCATTCTTAATCTCACATTCTTTTCACCGCAATTTGCATTCAATATACTAATAATCTGCTGTGCAAAATGGGCCAGTCTCATGCATATTAACAAGGGGTCATTTCAAATTATGGAAGGAGTTAAGATTATCATGCACTGTATAGCTGACATATTGAGCAATGAACAGATATATAAATAAGACTGAAATTGTCACTAACCCCTTTTAGACCATGTTTTTACACAGATGTAATTCTATACTGCCTCGGCTAGCTATAGTGTCCCACTGCTGCAACCTGACTGAGCCATGTTGCTATCTTTACCTCTTTCATTATCTGTATTCCACCCAGGACTTTCCAGTAAGATATTAATGTTTAGTTATCAGATCATCGGTTCAGATGAAATCTATATAAAGTTTAAATAAATAAATCAAATTTCTCCCTGAAACTTTTGCTCTTCTAAGTTTTAAGGTATGAAGGTGGTACAATAAAGCACAAAAACTATACAACCAGAGATAAGTTATCATAAAAGCACGAAACTTACTCTGATATGGTTTGCAAAATGATTAAGTTTCAGACCAATGCAGTCACATAACTAACAATCAGTTCTCTGGGAAGTAATAATGAGCTGCAAAAACTATGGAATGAAGCAATTAAGAAATTGAAGTTCTGGTAGGGTACCTGTGAGGTTACTTTACTTCAGGTCTTGGTGGCAGATACTAATAAGCTAACTGTTGAGTGACAATATTTTATACATGCATGATACACAATAATACACTAGAGTATCCAAGCATTATATTTTATTGCTCAAAAGCAGCACCAAGAATATGCAAAAGCCACAATCAATCCTGTTGCATGCTGCACCGCCTGATGTAATAACCCATCATAACAAACTACCCTAGAAGGAAATACAGGTATTTACTTTGTAGTTCATATAAATTTCTTAACTGCTAAATGTGTCTTGTGATGAAAATATCACAAACAATGTCTGTTTTTGCAAGATATGATTACTCTGAGAAGATTATTTTTCACAGCTTTAATTTCTGAGTCCTTTTTCCAAAACCACCTCACAATACACAAACATATAAAAATCCAACACAGTCACTTCCCTTTCTTCTATTACTGATAAAATGTTTGTTACTTACCAATAGTTACTCTAGGCAGACTCTGAAATGTTACATCTGCTTCTGGAGCTTTTGTTTTAGGGATGTTGGCATCAGAGCTTGCCTCTTCCGTGTCCAAACTTGGTCCTTCAAGTAATGGTAAACCCAAATGTGCAATTGTTGCTGTACTTTGGTCCACCAAAGATGGTAATGCATACATGCCATGCAAATGCTCACCAACATAGAGTGTTGGGCTATTAAAGTAAACAGGAAGATTAGTAATAAACTGAACAGTGATCTGACGTTTATACTGTAGACACGAGAATAAGTCATAAAATTAATGCTCAAGGGAACACAGTGACATCACAGATTTTGTGTCTGTTACACTGGAACAAGTCATAAAATTAATACGCAAGGGCAGACACTGACATCACAGATCTTGTGTCTGTTATACTGGCACATGTTACATAGTAATGCAAGCCACATTGCAGCCTGGTATGAGACGTAAGTTAGTTTATATAGCTTTTTAGTGGAATAGTATTGTGTGTGTTTAGCTGAAATTGATAGATGAGGATAGTAAGCTGTCAGAATGTTGACTTGTGTATATTGTTTAGTATCAAAGGAAATTCTTCAATATATGGTCAGAGGTTATAAGACATCTGCTCCCTCATTTTTATCAGTTGACACACGGGCCACAATTTTCCTGAATATGGTTCACACGATAAAAAAGGGAAAAAACATAATATATGGTATTGGAGAACTGGTGGTTAAAGCTGGATCAAATAGTAGAAGCCATAGAAATATCAGAAGAAATGGTGCAGCACATTTTACATTAAAAATTAACTATGAGAAGACTTTGTGCAAGGTGGGTGTCATGTTTATTGAATGCTCAACAACAGCAAGCTTCTCAATAATCTTTGGATCATTTTAAAATGAAGACAAGAAATGTGTGATAGTTATTTGTTACATGAATTCCTAAAAGAGAGATAGAATAACAAGGTTGGACATATATAATAGCTGCTAGCAGTTTCATACAGCAGGGGTAAACTGACTGGTTTCTCTCTATCTGCTTGCTGGGAAGGATAGGCAATTAGTGTGCTTCTGGTACCCTTAATGTTTGACAGCACTGCTAGGAGACTGTCAATGTTGTAAATGCTGCACTCTTCCAAAAAATATTCTCCAAATTCTAGAATTTGTTCTTGCACCACTGTGTCACTGTCTACGATGCAGTACAAGCTTTTCTTGCTAATTATTGTACACTTCTGCTGTTCTCCTGAATTGATCCTGAATGCAGAAAAGCAATATGGGACTTCGGAGTCCACCTCAATGCAAACTTGTTATTATAGCCAAACTACTTTAAGTCAGAAATTCACCATCATCTGTGAGCTCTTATTCCATTCTTGTTTCTTTCCCCTGAGTGGGCCCTAAACGGCCCATGTTATCACTAAATATTTCCTGTTACTCAATAACATTGAAAGTAAATGAGATAGACTGAAGGCTGTACAATATTACTGAGTAGATCACTTTCAAAAAATGTGAGATTTATTGCACAACATCCTCTGAGCTGCACATGAGATTCAGGAAGGTACAGGTAATGAATCTGACTTCAGACTTTAACTTCCATTCTTAAAACTTTCAATGTATGTTATTTTGTTTTAATATCTGCAGTTATTAATACATTGATTGGGAATATTCATTACAGAATGCACAGAACTGTACAATAATTAACAAAATTTGTGTAATGACAATTTCCAATTTGTACCAACCAACTGCTCTATCTTCGCTAATGAAGAAACAGTTTTTAAAGCTTGGAGCGTTGTTTTGTATTTTAAATGTTTCTATTCGCAGTAATATAATCTGTTTCTCCTGGAGGTTAGTGCCAAACATACTTTCTGCCTCTTTGATATTTGGGTGAATATAAAACCAGACGGAAGAAAAATAATGCATGTGAGTTGTCAAGAAACTAAAGAATGATGAAAATCAAAAAAAGAAGTTTTCGTCTGTGGATTTTTGCTGCTCCTTAAACCAAACTCTGATGAATTTATTTCCTTCCCGGAAGATGATGACTCAAAAATTTTATATGTTTTTATTGAGTTAGTGTGGAAATAAACATCGAGTGCTGTCTACAAAAATGATCCAGCAATTCCACTTCAACAGGTTACATGTCCTCATCAAGCAGTAACACCACAAAAGGCAAATAACCACAACAGAACTGTCATCCCGCATTGATAGCTGTCTACAGGAAAGCACTCCTACTGATAACATGCTGCTGATCCAGTGATAGTGGATAATCATTTACATGTCAAGTACACTCATGAGCCAAAACACCATGACCATGTGGTTAATGGGTTGGCACCCAGTATTGTTCCGGCTTGTTCCTTTGGGTTCAGATCACATGAATTTTGTGGCCAGGACACCAACTCGAGTTCACTATCATGGTCCTCAAACAACTGTAACAAAATTCTGACCCTACGGCATGGACATTTATCCTGCTGCAAGATGCCATCGGGGAGACGCCGAGAATGAAGAGATGCAGCTGGTTTATAAATATGTTCTCTTTGTCCACAGTTGTCATGGTGGCTTTGATTACTACCAAGTCCCATGAAAGCCCAGTAGAGTGTCCTCCACAGGATAATACTGCTCCCATCTCCCTTTGTCCATCCTATGGTGCATGTTTTGAGCAAGTGTTTGCCGGGACACCTGCATATCTGGGTACGGCCATCAACCTTTTGTAACAAGAAACATAATTCATCTAACCAGGTCACACTTTTGCACTGATCCACAATCCAATTTCAATGTAATTGACAATGTTGTTGGGTTAACTTGGGCACATGTAGGGGTCACCTGATGTGGAGCCCAATATTTAACAATAAGCACAAAACTGTGAGCTACAAAACACTTTTACCGGAACCAGCATTGTACTCTGTCATCAGATCTGCCACAGATCATCACCTACCCTATTTTACAGAGTGGACAAGCCTCCAACCTCTATGTTCTGCAATAAAATATGGACATCCAACACTTTGTCACCTACTTGTGGTTTCACTGCCCTCCAACCACTTACCACAGATGCTCACAACAGTTACATTTGAACAGCTAAGCAGTTTTGCTGTTTACAAGATGCTTGTTCGCAGACACTGGACTGTAACAATCTACTGTTTATGAAAGTCGATCATGTCAGAGTTTGTTTTTATAAAAATGAACAGATTTGACATGACTACTGCATTTTAGTTTTTGAACGCAGAAGACATTATTAAATCTGTACACTTTACCGGGACAAGGTAATAAGAAAATAAAGTAAAAAGTACATACATATATGCTTTCAAGCACTGTGAAAGAATGAAGTATGCAATTATTGTGAGTGGTAAAAAAAAAAAAAAAAAAAAAAAAAAAAAAAAAAAAAAAAAAAAAAACCACCAAAGACTGC
Organism: Schistocerca americana; assembly: GCF_021461395.2. NCBI lineage: Eukaryota > Metazoa > Arthropoda > Insecta > Orthoptera > Acrididae > Schistocerca > Schistocerca americana. The sequence goes on along the minus strand of NC_060124.1, from coordinate 435,063,228 downwards.
CCAATTGCAGAACAATCACTGGAATCAGTTACTTTCATAAAATATCTACAAGAGATGCAAATTACATTTAAAGTGGCATGACCACATAAAGTTGATCACAGAATTTGGCAGATGCCACACTGAGATTCATTGGAAGCATCTGCAGGAAATATAATCTCTGAACAATGAAGATAACTTATGAAACCCTCACTCAACCAATACTTGAATATTGTTCATGAGTATGGGACCTGTGCAGATAGGTTGAAAGGGACAATAGAGAAGATTCAAAGAAGAGCAGCACATTTCAGTACAGGATCATGAAGTAAGCTTGAAAGCATCACGAAAAAAGCAATCAACTATAGAGGCACATGCTGCAGGAGAGGCAGTCTGCATCATGGTGTGCTTTATTCTTCGAGTTCCAAGAACATACTTCCCTATATGAGTCAACAAATGTAATGCTTTCTCCTACTGTATTTCATGAAATGACCATGAAGATAAAATTAGAGAGATTTGGGCCCACATGAGGGTTTACCACAATCATTCTTCCTGCAAACTATTCATGACTGTAATAGGAGAAACTGACAGTGGTACACAAGTAGCCTCCACAACAGAACATGGGTGTGTATGCTGGAAGCATCCTGGACGATGCTTTGGAAGGTGAACTGGTGGAATGCTTGGTGTCCCGGCACTGAAGCCTGCTGACTGGTGGAAGAAACCAGGGGCATCCTGCAACATGTTGGGACATGGCAATGTGGATGACATTGGTTGCAGTTGCAGAGGCTGCAGTGAGATCTCCACCTCAATGCCCATGTTCATGGGACCTGCAGGTGGTTTTCAATACTGCAAGTTATATCCATACCGTTGTAGAACAACAAAGATGAGCCTTCTAGGTCTGACAGCGGTGCTGTCAGCATGTGTGGACAGAGTTGGCTAGCATGACTCCAGGGTTCCCGGAGCTGTGGGGCTAGAAGATCAAGGAGCGTACACAGTTGCCACTCATGGGGGAGTTCCACTGGGTTACAATTATGGACAGGAATGGTCCTGTATATGCTCAAGAACATTATGAGTGCAGCTGTGGTGGTGGTTGCCACAGCTTTTAACACACCATATACTCTGCTTCACCATTGCAGGATGAGAGAAACGGTGGACTGAATAAGTGTTTGATGCTGTTTGAGCTGCAGAAAGGTTTAAAAGAAATGTTTGAAAGCCATTGCCACGAATTGGAGCCACTATTCGACATGACAGTTTGGGGAAGCCCTTCGATGGTGAGAATCTGGATGAGTGCGTTAAGTGTGATGACTGTTGTGGTGCATGCCTGCTGACCACAAACGGGTAGTTAAAGTAAGCATCCAAGACAATGAGCCACACAGAACCCAGAAAGGGACCCACAAAATCCAAATTAAAAAAGTCCCATGGGCAATGAGGCTGGATTAGGTGGCAAAAGATTGAGGTGGAACGGCCTGATGCTGGGTGTAAGCGGAATAGCTGCTCACCATGGCTTCTATGTTCTTTTCCAGACCTGGCCAGTATGCTTGTTGCTGCATAAGGACTTTTGTCTGTGACACAACTCAATGCCAAAGATGGAGGAGTTGTCAAACAGGAAGTCGCAGGGTGATTAGTATGGTGACATGATGAGTATCTGCCTCAGTATCAAGCACGAGAACATTGGTGATGACTGACAGACAGTGGGAGACATGAGCCCAAGCCTGGAACTCCAGATTGGTGTTCTTCGGAAAGTATATGGGGAACTCATGAAGCATGTAGTGCATCATGTGCCATAAGATAGGGTTGTGGAACATGGCAGCAACGATTTGAGGGCAACTATCCAAACACGAGAATTCCTGCTGGTCAAAGGCTGTGCCTGGTCCTGTGGGTAGGTGAGAGAGAATGTCTGCATTTGCATGTTATGCTGTGGGCTTGCATTTAATGGTGTAATGGTAGTGGCTGAGAAAAAGTGCCCAACGGTGGAGGCATCTTGGTGTCTGCTCTGAAAGGCAGGAGTGCAGTCTGAAAGCACTAATTGTGGTAGGTGACCTGTAATGAGTGTAAACTTAGTTGCAAATAGGTAAACATGGAACTTCTTAATTGCAAAGATAATTGCTAAATCTTCTTTTTCTACCTGTAAGTAGTTCTTTTGAGCTAGTGTCAGCATCTTTGATGCACAGGCAACTGGTTGCTCAATACATGCTGTTCCTATGCGCCAGCACTGCATCAGTGCCATATGACATGACATGACATGACATGACATGACATGGCATCTGTGGCCAAAACCAGAGGATGTGATGCGGAAAAGAGCTTAAGGTTAGATGCCATGCATAGCATACGCTTCAACTTTGAGAAAGCATGCTCACAGGCAGCCATCCACCTCTACTGAATGCCTCTCTTCCACACCTGTTTTATTGGATGCATAATATGGGCCACTTGTGCGAGGCACTTAGAACAATAATTTGCTTTTCCCAAAAAAGCCTGCATCTTCTGTAGGTTTTTGGTAGAGTGTCAATGACTGCGATGTTGCAGTCAGTGGGCTGGATCCCTTCATTGTTGAGCAAGTGTCTGAGGTCTTCCACTTGCTCCTGAAAGAACTGGCATTTGTGTAGCAGCACATGAGCCCTGTGTCACACAACATAATAAATAGGGTACAAAGGTTGCACATGTTGTCCTGACACATAATACGTGTGACAATTAAGTTGTTATGATAGATAGTGCAAGTACGGATGGACATAATTAACTGTTCCAGGTACCTCAGGAAGATCACCCAAGTGGAAGAGATCCCGACAGACAAGTGCTTGTATTTATATAAGCTGAAGGGAGAGCTGATAACCAAAATGCTTTGTGACTTCTCATCCAGCAGGATCTGGAAGTACGCATCGGCAAGGTTATCTTGGAAAAGTATTCACCTCCTACTAGCTTTGTGAGGAGGTCCTCTTGGACACAGTACAGAGTACGTTTCCACTTGAGCCTAGGCACTGACTGTCAATTTGATGTCTGCATAGCTAAAGGGAACCATTGGGTTTCTTGACCACTGCCAAAAATGTGACCAAAGTGCTGGTTTTAAGAGATTCAATCACTCTCCAGCTTCATGGAGGCTATCAAGTTCCTGCCTGACAAGTGTCCTTAAGGAGACTGGAATGGGTTGGGCCTGGCGGAAATGGGGCACTGTGTCTGGACACACAGAGATGAGAGCTTGAAAATCTGTGGCACACCTCAGGCTAGGTTTGAATACAGGTGCAAAAGCAGCACAAAGGTCATCAAGCTCCTGGAATGGAAAAGTATCAGAAATGAACTGAACCTCATCAGCGATATGGAATCCAAATGACTAGAAGGCATCTGGATCAAAAAATTTTCTGGCCAAGTGACTATCGATGACAAACAGCAATATCAACAGTGTGACCTTTGAGTAAGTGGTGGCAATTGTGAACTGACTACTGAGGAGAACTGAACTGTCACAATACGCAACCAAAATACAGGAGGGTGGGGCTAATTCAAAGGAACCCAGAGGAGCATATGTTTGGAGGTTCACCAATGAAATGGTACTCCTACGTCCACCTAGAAACAAACGTCTATGCTCACAACTCTGAGACTGATAAACAACTTCGTAGTGAAAAGACCGCCACGGGGAACAACTGCTCGAAGTTTATGCACTATCCCTTGATACACATTCGGGAGGACGACGGTTCAATCCCGTCTCCAGCCATCCTGATTTAGGTTTTCCATGATTTCCCTAAATCGTTTCAGGCAAATGCCGGGATGGTTCCTTTGAAAGGGCACGGCCCATTTCCTTCCCAATCCTTCCCTAACCCGAGCCTGCGCTCCGCCTCTAATGACCTTGTTGTCGACGGGACGTTAAACACCAACCACCACCACCACCACCACCACCACCTTGATGCATGCAGGGAATGGGAATCAACTGTCCGACAGTTTACAGCAGACAATTTAGAGCTACCCATTTTTTCACAAGTGCAGTGCACATAGTGATCTGGACAGTGCAGAAGACATCTGGACATGATTGAAGACCCTGTGTCCATGCCAATGGGATGCGACTGGCTGTTCAGAGGTCTTTAAAACTTTAGAAATTGACGAATTATGACGTCACCATTCGGGAAGAGGTTACTGAGTATTTTGCCCCCCCCAAGCTGGGGCAGCTGGGCTGTTGGTACTTGTGGTCGAGTTATGAGGCACTCATTTGCTGTGATTCTGAAAGGGCGTGCAATTTTCGAAATACTGTCCAAGGGTTGTCCAGTTTGAGGCCTGCAACACAATTGGGTCTCTATGTCTTGAATTAAAGAATAAATATAAGAGACTTTGTATTATGCATCCGCACAAGTGAAATTGCTCAGCCTTTGTAAATTGGTCACCCAGGAGTGATAAGCACGAGCAGGTTGCTTGTGATATAGACAAAATTCAAGTCACAAAGTGACCCATGGAATTGTTGTGAATAATAATTCAATAGCAATGTACTCATCTTCTCGAATGTGAGTGTGACTGGGTTTGAGAGAGAGAAGCCAATGTCTTCAGCAAGAAAAATGTCTGTGGAAGCCCACGAAAGGAAAAGTAAGCATTGGAGAGCATCTTCACAGACCCAAAAGGCAATGAAAAGCTGTTGCGGTCACTGTAAATACATGTTCATATTCTATTTGCCATTGTTAAAAGGCAGAAACATGGGTGGATTGCTGCCTGTATTGGGTGCAAATCCTAAACCTGCAGCTGAGTCTTCAAAAGCTGTTAGCTGTTGGAGAAACTCAGTTTGATGGTGTTATTGCAATTGCTGCTGCAGGAGGAGCTGTTGCTGCTGTTGTTCTGTGAGATGCACGAGTTTTTCATCCATGGGATAGTGTTATCCTTTTACCTCAGTGCCAATTATTGTGGCTAGAATCTTTCAAAGTTTGGGAACAACTCAAAAAAATCCACAGAGACTGTCTGACCAGCCAGGGGCTGTCAACAATATTTTTACGAGTGTGAACAGAATGACAACAACAAGAGGAAAACGTACAAAGGAGATGGCACAACAGACTAACAAAGTCCAAATGAGTAAACCAAGAGGAGAATGATACGTGAGCACAGAAAGTACAAAACAGGAGGCAGAGCAGCAGTGCACCTAGCTTTGTAGTGTAGCTGCAAGCACTAATCTGCCAGCTAGGGGCACGTGGTCCTGTGTCAACCGTGAGGCCAGCGGTGCAGAGGCAATACTAGAGCTCGCAGATGTAGCGTGGCCATCACCGTGTTCCGTGCCCTCTGGCAGGCTTTCAAAATCGCCACGCTGGTATTCAAGAGTAGCCAGTGATAATTTGGGGCAAAGGAGTGACGCAGTAATTAGAGATCATGACAATTTCCCAGTCACAAGAGTTGCATTCTACCTTCCAGTTAATTCACGAAAATTTAGGAAATATACCATCAAGCAAAAAATGTAAATAGAGAGATGTGAAAAGGGGAAACAGGGTTAAGGGAAAGAAATTGTGACAAGAGAAATAGCAGCAACAGCAAGGAATACTGATACAGTACACCAATGTATGCTTATCTACGATGTGCAGTTGTGTGATGCCAAAAGAAATAGGCAAATTAATTATATATGATAGTAGAGAAAACATCAATGACACATAAACAAATAATGAACTATTCAATATCAAGCAGAGGCCCAAAATTTACAGCTGATGAGCAATAATAAGGATGTTGATAACAAAGCAGCATGATCAAAATGATGTCAGGAGATGAAATGGCTGGCAAAGATTAAAAAGCTCAAAGGGAGGCTAAGTGAGGAAAAAAAACTGAGTGCTGGAGTAAGAGAAGAAATAATAGGTCAAACGCTGCACTGACTGATCATCATGAGGAGATGAACAGGAGGAGGAATGCATATACAAATATGAAGTAGAAATGCAATAGAGGAGAGTTAACTATACAGGGTGAAATGCAGAGGCATACAGATGAATGACAACAGAAAGACAAATGCAATGAATAATAGGAAAAAAAGAAAGAGCGAAATGTATAAGAACCTCATGTAAGACCTGAGTGATATGCTCAATAGTGGAAGCAGGATGAATATGTGGGCAGAATGAGGCAATTATTCGGAGCGTGTATGTAAAATTTTTAGAGTGTGGAATTAGGAGAGTATATGTATCGTACATGAAGTAAAAGACAACACGAATCATTTGTTGTTGTTGTTCTCATTCTTTTTGTAACTTTTAGTTTTTGTAATGTATCTTAGCACCATCTGCTGTTTCTTAGTTACATTTCCTTGTCAGATGTCAGCCTCTATTCATGAACTGTAAGGACAGAACCTTTGTTTGTGCCTGCCAGTGTGCATGGAACTAGTGGCAGTGACAGACTTGGTGTTCTCTAGTAGCTCGTGTTTGTGTTTTTAACAAGTTTGATAGTGCAAATCCTTGCCTAACAGGCGCAGGGTAATTTTTATCCTTTTTCATACTTTTTGCTTTGATTTTAATTTTAGCAACAGAATGGATAGGGAGTGTGCTTGCTGTGTGGGGGCGGCCAAAGTTTGCAAAAAGATCAAGATGTGTTGGCTGTGGTCAACTGTTTGTCTCAATGTGTAGTGGTGCTGATGAACTGGCATGTCACATGGGATACTTCACTTTTGCCTTGTTTTGCATGGGGGCTCTAATGGCAATGAACCTTCCAGTGTATCAGATGTGAGGCAACTGCACTCATTGCAGAGTGAGTGGCAGGTTGTCAAGCATTTGTGTCACTCAAGGTAGAGGTTCAATATGGGGAGCCATTAGGAAAATAGTATTCACGGCTGGAAAGAAGTTCAATGTGCACTCAGAATGTCTGCTGGGCAGCGTCATCTGAGATGTGGAGGCGGCTCTGCCTATGGTTATTGAGGATGCAACGCACAGTCATCTTCAAGTTGCGGCTCATGTTGGCACCAATGACATCCGTCGCTTGGTTTCTGAAGCCATCCTCAGTCCCTACAGGTGGCTGATGGAAATGGTGACAACTGCTGGCCTCTGTCATGGGGTGTCAGCAGAGGTCACAATTTGCAATATCTGGCACACAATTGATTGGGGTCCTTTGGTTTGAACCCAAGTGGAGAATTTTGACCAGAGGCTCTGTTGATTCTGTGATGGTTTTGGTTGCAGATTTTTGAACCTGTGTCATGAGTTGGAAAATTGTAGGACTCTCCTTGTAAGTGAGGAGGGCACTACAAAGAGGCAGCAGCTACTCGGGTAGCAGAGTACTTGTGGAGAGCAAGTGTTTTTTTTTTAGGCTAGGCAATTGATTGAGGACCTGTGATAAACTCTCACTAGTCGACATGCAGTGAGCAAAATCAGATCACACAAAATAAAGACACTTTGAGCATCAAAAATTTAACAGTAAATTGTAGAGGCATTCATAACACATTTCCTGAATTTACTGCTCTCCAGGAAAGCTGTCATGCTCAAAATATACTTGGGAAAGCATAAAGCTCCAAAATATTTAACGAGGCATGGAACATATATAAAGACAGGTTAGACATCAAGGATGCAGAGTGCTCACTGCAATCAACAAGTATGTTGTCAATCAACATCGAAATTGAGTCTGTCTGTAAACGTATCTGGACACAATTAGCTGGCCTAGATGAACTCAAGACAGTCATTGGATGTTTTTACTAGCCATCTGATTCCACCACAACAGTTGTAGAATCACTTAAAGAAAGTCTACACTCAGAAGTGCACAGGTACCCTTATCAGGTGACTTTAATGTGCCCCCATAGAGAATGGGATATTTATTGATTCACTGCAGGTGGTAGAGGCAGACAGTGCTGTAGGTTCTCAACACATTTTATGAAGACTGTCTTGAGCAGCTAGTTTAACAACCCACATGCAACGGAAATACATTCAGAGTGTGTATGTGGACAAAGAAAAAAAAAAGTTCCTTGATTTTTCCCGGATTTCCCAGTTAAAAACAGACTCCCCCCCCCCCCATCAAAATACACTTCTACCAAGATGAATAATAATAAGTGACAGAGAGTCCCTTGGAGCTGTAAAAATATCAATACTTTGAATGGCAAAGATTTTATACACTTGAGTGAGAGAGAGAGATTTTCATAATATGACAATATGCAGCGTATATGCTGCTGCACATCACAGATCTCCCCCCCCCCCCCCCCCCTTCACCACCTCTCTCTCTCTCTCTCTCTCTCTCTCTCTCTCTCTCTCTCTCTCTCTCTCTCTCAATACAGCACATTAGTTTCCAAAGCATTGAAATCGAGATTGAAATGCGCTTTTGTAAGCCAATCATAGCTCACATCACGTGACCTTGCCAGCCAGTGACAACACATATTCAGGGCATAGGACATGTGATGTAGTCAGCCAACAGCAACATCACTGTTACGTAGTGTGAACACACAAGTAGGAGAAGTTAACCGTTTAAATTAATATACATAGTGTAGCTACAAGAAAAGTTAAAACTTTCACATATAATAGTGGTCTTTCTTTCATGTGTTACACTTTCAGTTACACCACACAAACATGTCAGTAAAATTTTAAATAATGACATTAATGTCTGATCTTTGGGCTCGTGTGTGGTTTTAAAAGAGAGTCAAACGCTCTGTGATTTCAGAAATATATTGCACATCCACACATGTAACATAATTCACCTTGCAAAAAGGAAATTTACTTCGAAACTAATGCTTTTCAAAGCACCATTTGCAATATTTTCCCACAACCTGTTAGAAATAATTTTGTTTCAGCAGTTGCCAGAGAGAGCCAGAAAACAGGCGTTACTACATGTGGGCAACTACGATGACATAAGAAGCCAGTACGTTCATACATATATAGTATTAAGAGATTTTACATGACGTCATAAAAGAAATCGGATACTCCAAGATCATTTGAATTTTGTAAACCATACTAAAATGCAAAATTCGGCTTAAAGTACACATTCATATGCCCAGATTCACAATGAAGTAGGCCCCAAACCTGATATTAAGCTTTTCAGCATGGTTTTTGGGATGCAAATTTTCTTGAGTATCAGTTCTGTATTATCTCATGTTTGGTTCTTTATTAAGGCATAATGTTGTACGTGCCAGAAGATGAAACTGTGCACTTGAAATTCAGTGAAAAGTTGAAACTAGCCAATAGTGTGGAATGAAACACTTTGTTTCTAATAAATTGACTGCCTCTGGGGAAAACATTAATAAAAGCGACATTTATTTAGCAAACCAACAAAAATAACTTCATTGTTCTGCAAGGTGACTGACTGCCAAAATGTGAAAATCAAATCAAATCAGAAAACTGAAATCAATAACATATGTTAGCCTTCTGTAATTATGTAAATATATATTAATTTACTTGATAGTTCCCAGCCACAGAAAACCTATTTGTTTTCATTTGATGTGAGAAGTGTAAATGAAGAGTTGTTGTTGTGGTCTTCAGTCCTGAGACTGGTTTGATGCAGCTCTCCATGCTACTCTATCCTGTGCAAGCTTCTTCATCTCCCAGTACCTACTGCATTTAGTGATTTTGCTGCAAATCACTAAATGTAAACATGGCTTACGTGGAAACTAACTCCCTCTTCACTACAAGCCAGACTATTATGCGCATACATGAATCTGGCAGCTTGGGTGCACCAGAAAAATTTTTCCTGGTAGCATCTGGCTGCTTGTTGCTGATGCAGCTAACAGCCACACTTCAAGTACCCAGAAGTGGGAGAAGGTACTTTTCATACGCAACTTAACTGCGCATGTGCGTGAGCCCGCAGGCAACTGTTCAAACGAACTTAGTGGAAACAGTTGTGACGTCACGCCCGTCGGCAGCAGTTTATTGTTATGAAATAGTCCATAAATCTTCAGCCTAAAACCTTTTATACATCTTGCTGTTTATTAGTTCTTACTAGTCAAAATTACAAACAATGGTTACTAATGTTCATAAATCCATCAGGAAGACTAGGAGAGTTTTTATGTTGGAAAGAGTAGATAAACCATTGTTAGTATCCTTTAGTTTACCATTTAGTTCAAATATAGTGGGCGAACTGGAATTATGGCTGATGTTCAAACTGATTGTAAATTGTACTGTGGAGGAGTATGTTCTGAGTAAATATAGCAAGAAGAGTGGTTTAATAACAAAATTCGAAAAATGTTGAGGCAATAGAGATTGTTGCACTCTCAGTTCAAAAACGGACACAAAAATGTCAACAGGCAAAGTTAGTGGAAATTTGTATGTCTGTTAAAAGATCGATGCAAGAAGCTTACAATTAGTACCAGCATATATTAGTAAATTATCTTGCAGAGAACCCGAGAAAATTCGGTCCTATGTAAAATTGCTAAATGGGTCAAAGAATTATTTTCAGTCACATATCGACCAGTCTGGTGTGACAATAGAAGACAAGGAAAGGTTTTAAGTTTTGCATTAAAAAAAAAATAATATCGTACAGGCAAGATGATTCTACAGACATACTATCCTTTGACCACTGCAAAGACTCCCATATGGAGGATATCAAAATATGCAACTGTTGCACAGACAAGCAACTGAAAGAGTTGGAACCAGATAAGATGTCATATCTGAATGGAATCCTAATTCAGTTTACAGTGAGTACTCTTGAGCATTGGCCTCCTACTTAACTTGCATTTACTACAAATCTCTTGCCCAGCACAAAGCCCTAGTGAGTGGGAAAAAGCACAGCTGGCTTCTGCATATAAGGATACAAGAACAGATCCGGAAAACTACTCACCAATAACCGCAACATTGGTTTGTTGCAAAATTCTTGAACATATTCTAGGTTCAAAAACAGTAAATTTCCTTGAGGCAGAAATGGTTCCATCTACAAATAAGTGCACTTTTAGAAAGCATTGCTCATGTGAGACTCAGCTTGTTCTTTTCTTGCACAGTATCCTGTGAACCATGGATGAATGGCAACAGACAGAGTCTATATCCCTAGATTTCCAGAAAGTATTCAACACAGTGGCCCACAGCTGGCTATTAACGAAGATCTGAGTATAAGGAACAGGTTCCCAACTTTGGGTAGCTTGAAGACTTCTTAAGTAATACAACCCAGTATATTGTCCTGAAGGCCAAATGTTCATCACAGACAAAGGTGTTGTCATGAGCATGCCTGCCAGGGAAATGCTCCTGTTCTCTCTCTCTCTCTCTCTCTCTCTCTCTCTCTCTCTCTCTCTCTCTCTCTCTCTCTGACTGTTTGCTGATGATGCTGTAGTGCATGGGCAAGGGTCATCATTGTGTGACTGTATGATGACACAGGATTATTTAGACAGAATTTCTATTTAGTGGGTGAATGATGGCTTGCTAAAAATGTAGAAAAAGTAAGTTAATGCCGATGAGTACAATAAACAACTCTATAATGTTCAAATAGAGTATTGGTGGTGTGCTGCTTAACACACTTACAATGTATAATAATTTTTTTTTCATAATGCGGGACCACAATAATAATATATTTTTTTAAAGTCAGTACTGCCATCAGACTGTTGTTTATTTGCAGTGTTACGTTTACACATTAACACTGTAAATAAACAACAGTCTAATGGCAGCACTGACTTTAAAGAAATTTACAATGATTAAATATTTCGTCGTAATGTTGCGAAGCAATATGAAATGGCATGAGTATGTAAGATTTTAGGAAAGTGTAGCTTATCTATAAAGATGACTGGGAACATAACTTTAGTGCAACCCGTTTTCGAGTACTGCTTGAGTGGCTGGGACCCACACCAAGTTGAATTAAAGGAAGACATAAAAGAAATTTGGAAGCATGCTGCCAGGTTTGCTACTGGCAGATATGAACAACAGGCAAGTATAATGGAGATGCTTTGCAAACTGAAATTGTAGTTTCTGGAGGGAAGACAACATTCTTTTCATGAAACGCTTTTAATACAATTTACAGAATTAGTTTTTGCGGCTGATTGCAGAATGATTCTACTGCCACCAGCACACATTCAGCATATGAACTGCAAAGACAAGATATGAGTAATTATGGTTCAAAGGAAGGCATATAGGGAAAGGCTACTAGTGGTATAAGGTAGCCCCCATCACGCACCATATGGTGACTTGTGGGGTATATATGTAGCTGGGGAAGTTTTCGCCTCTGGATTTCATATGCTCTAGTTCCTCTATCCATGTTAATAAAGACTGCTAAAGACCCTTGAATTGCAAAAAATTGATAGTGGAGGGCAGAGGGGGAAGACCTATGCAGGTGACTTGACTAACACTGCTCCAGTCCCCCTCCCCTTTGTGATTTCAAGGAGTTCATTACAGATGTCTCTGTTACTGACAATGCATAAAATAAAGTGGGTAATTGATTTACCAGTAAGCTTGGATTTTTCTGTTTGATTTGCACATTTTATGTTTAAATTGGTTCCCAGTTGAAATAGCCCTGACTTTCTCCATCTTATTTGTATTACAGACATGAAATAATATATACAACATATATTATTATTCACAATAAAGGATGGCAGCCAAAAACAGTTGCAGGATAGAATTTTTTTATTAAAATTCTTGACCAAGGTTTCGGTACATATAAATATACCTTCATCAGTTTCATCTTCTGGCACGTACAACATTATGCCTTAATAAAGAACCAAACATGAGATAATACAGAACTGATACTCAAGAAAATTTGCATCCCAAAAACCATGCTGAAAAGCTTAATATCAGGTTTGGGGCCTACTTCATTGTGAATCTGATGAAGGTATATTTATATGTACCGAAACCTTGGTCAAGAATTTTAATAAAAAAATTCTATCCTGCAACTGTTTTTGGCTGCCATCCTTTATTGTGAAGAATTTTAACAGTTGCTGCTGCAGCCATGTTTAAAATCTTGAAATATATTATTATTTTTATAAAAGCAATCACTGATTATTCTTCTTCTTGAATGCACACAAAATCCACTGCAATCTTAATTAACTATAATCTAGAATTAATATTTTTGTTTATTGAATGTGTAAGTGTGAAACATAACAAAGTGTAAAATACATACTATAACTTTAAAGTGCTGATGGATGTGGGATCATTTTCAAACTGCAGTACAAGGTGGTCTAATGTTTCCTCTGCAATACTTGTGAATGGAACAGCAACCAGGCCACTGTCTTCTAAAATATACATAGCTATTACAGGTGAACCATAGTCATGCTGCCACAGTGGTGATCCCACATGTCTGTCAATACTTAGTGCTCGCCCTGAAGAACTCGCCACAAAATGAACGTATGCTGAAATTAGAGAGAGAGTTATATAAGAAATGATATTAATGTCTGGTGTTTTAGTTAAAATATTTCACTAGTAGGCACACATATCAATCTGCACAGGGTCATCAAACAGATAAATGGGTGGCAACGTTGTGAGTGTGATGATTCTCACACTCTCATTACCGATTGAGAAAAGGGGAGGCAATTTGTTCACAACATGTATCTGCCTCATCTATCATCCATAACTGCTACTGTCACCGCTGGTGCCACCGACTCCACCACTGTCATCACCACCACCACCACCAAAGCCACAATTGCAACAACACCACAATGAGCAGCCAATAAGAAGGACAATACACAGTGTTGGAAACGACAGAAGATACATTCTTTCCAAACTAAAATTAAAAACAATGTGCCTGGTGGAGATATTCTAAGGAAAAACTACACTATTTAATACCTGAAAATTAAGCATACCCGCATGTAATTCAAGTGGACAAAGAGAACCTGGAGAGTCCAGAGAATGGCTGACTATCTTGTCCAGCACCTGATGGAGCTTTCCAAAAACTATCTCCATAAATTATCCAACCTGCTGACATCCTATTGCCACCTCGGACCACCACTATCCAACCCCTATTGTACTCACAGTGTCTCTCCTCATCCACCCCTCATAGCAGCTAAACCCTGCCTAGCTGACCTTTCAACTTGGCACATCCCCCAAAATTCCCTACCAACCCTCCACCAAATCCAAATTCAGAGCCAAAACATTCCCGTAACACTGTTGTTAGCCTTTCCACCAAAACCCTCAGTTTCACAGAAGTTTTAGTCCTATCCAAAGGCCTCACCTTTCACCCTACACCCAAATTTAACCATGCTGGACTTGTCAAAGACCTACTCTCCTGCTCCTGATCTCTGCAATGCAAGCATTCTCTGCCACCAATCCCTCCAACCAAAACCATCCTAATTCCAACACTGAACCCTGCCTCTTCCAGTTCATACCACCATCCAACGGTGATCCAACGGTGATCCTCCACCCCTCCCACCTAACCACCTGCTGGTCCTTCCAGGAATTCCTTATCTCCTACTTAGCCTCACCATCCTTCTCCATGTCCCTTCCTCTGAACACCAACCTTTCAGCAGAAGAAAGAACAGCCGTACATAACCTCAAAAGAAATCCTGAGGTCATCATCCTACCTGCAGACAAAGATTCCACCGCTGTTATGAATTGCAATGGCTACCTGGCGGAAAGCCTCTGCCAATTATATGACTCCTCCACCCATGAAGTCTGCTGGAGCGATCCCATCCCAGAAGTCCAACACAAACTCCATCCCTACTTAAAGCCTTAGGCCTTTCCCAGAACATCTCACCTGAATCCATTTCTCTCCTCACCCCTAAGACACCCACCTTCTACATGTTCCCCAAAATACACAAATCCAGCAATCCAGGACGCCCCATTGTCGTTGGTTATTGCGCCCTCACTGAAAGGATTTCAGCCCTCATTGACCAGCACCTCCAACCAATTGCCTGTAATCTAGCCTCGCACGTCAAAGACACCAACAACTTTCTTCACCGACTCTTCACCAGCCCACCCCTTTATCTCCTGGATCCCTACTCCTCACTGTCGACACCACCTCCCTAAACAATAACATCCCTTCTGCCCATGGTCTTACCGCTATTCAATACTACCTTTTCCAATGTCCTTTAGACTCCAAACTCACAACCTCATTTCTCATACACCTTACTAAGTTCATCCTAACTCAAAACTACTTCTCATTTGAACGGAAGGTACACAAACAAATCCACTGCACAGCCATGGGCACCTACATGGCATCCTTTTATGCCAATGTTCTTATGGCCATCTAAAGGAGTCTTCTGAGCCTCCCACAACACCAAACCTCTAGTCTCGTTCAAGTTCATTGATGATATCTTCACAGTATGGACTCAGGGCCAAGAAACCCTATCTTCATTCCTTCACAACCTCAACACCTTCTCTCACATCCACTTCATGTGGTCCTCCTCAATCCAGTATGCCACCTTTCTAGATGTTGACCTCCTCCTCTCTGATGGCTCCATCTGCTCCTCTGTCTGCATTAAACCCACCAACCACCAACAGTACCAGCATTTGACAGCTGTCATCCCTGTCACACCAAAAAAACCCTCCCATATAGCCTGGCAATCCGGGAATGCTGTAACTGCAGTGACAAAAATTCCTCTGCTCAGTATGCTGAGGGTCTCACCAAGGCCTTCAGAGACAGGCACTATCCTCCAGAGCTAGTCCACAAAAAATCTCCTGTGCCATTTCCCCTCATACCCCCAATCCTTCCACAACACCCAAGAACCAGCCACAAAGGAGTCTCCCCTTCATTACCTAGTGTCACCCTGAACTGGAACAACTGAACCACATCCTTTGCCAGGGCTTTGATTACTTATCATCATGCCCTGAAATGAGGGACAGCCTAACCGAGATACCCCCGCCCCCCCATCCCCCTCCCCCCAATGTGGTGTTCTGGTGCCCACCAAACCTCCACAACATTCTAGTCCATCCATATGCTACTCCCAATCCCAACCCCTAGCCACAAGGATCATATCCCTTTGGAAGACCCAGGTGCAAAACCTGCCCTATCCACCCACCCAGCACTTCCTATTCCAGTCCTGTCACAGATTTATCCTATCCCCATCAGAGGCCAGGCCACCTGTGAAAGCAGCCATGTCATTTGCCACCTCTGCTGCAATTATTGCACAGATTTTTATATTGGCATGATTACCAAGCAGCTGTCTACCAGGATGGATGGCCACTGCCAAACTGTGGCCAAGAGCAAGGTAGACTACCCTGTGGCACAGCATGCAGGTGACCATAACACACTTGATTTCAATGGCTACTGGATCCTTCCCTCCACTACCAGCTTTTCTGAATTGTGCAGATGGGATTTATTCTTATAACACATTCTCTATTCACATAATTATCCTGGCCTCAACCTACAATAACATACTATCCCCACAACCTATGCCCAACAGTTTCCACCCCCTCTGTCTTATCATCTTCTCCCACTTTCATCTCCCACCCTATTTATTTGATATTCTCTGCCAACACATCCACCTGTCTTTCCCCACTCCTCCATTTTTTTGCTCCTTTTTTCCTTAGCTCCCTGCCCAGCAACCTCCTGACACTGCACCTATTGGCAGTGTGGTCACTGTAATCTCCATCAGATGGTGTTTGCCCATCTCCTCACCCATACACTACTATCCCTTCCCCTTCCCCAACCCCTCCAAATTGTTCTTGCATCCCACGTGATGTTGCATTCTGGCCTGAGATGCTGGAGTTGAAGTGTGCTTGCTTGCTTGCTTGTGTGTGTGTGTGTGTGTGTGCGTGTCTGTGTGTGTGACTGACAAAGGCTGTGGCTCAAAGCTATATGAGAATGTCTTTTAACTGTGCCTGTCTCCAACTTGATGTGTCTTCTTTACAGTAAGTAGCAATCTGTCTTTACCTACATTGTTCATATCCTGTCCATAGGTCATTTAGAAGGTGCATTGAGCTGCGCATTCAGGAAAAAAGGGAACTCGTTTTAACAGACACTTACAAGAATATTTCCCCACCAAATGATCCATCTGAACATAGCCAATTACATATAGCATGCTGCATCCAAATACTAAGGCTTTGAGCATTTCTAGCTTCCCACCTAAAATTGACAGAAATTTGATTTAAACTGATTTGTACACAGTTTAAATACATCAGCACCAGGATACAAAAAATAATGTTCTATTTAAAAAATTATAACTCATTGTTGTACTTTTCTCAAAAAATACTAAATAAACTATGTTTGCAAACCCACAGAAAGAGTAACATTTCTTACATTCACCTACACAAATAAACATTTCTTTCAACTATCACTTTCCAACTTAGAGAGAAAAATACATTATCCGAAACAGCCTGTAGATATCCATGAAATAACATGTGGGCTATTTCATGACAAATTTACATATAAAGTATTGAAAATCCTGAGATGAAACAGAGAGAAGCAAGTAACATATAACTAAAGTCTTGCCCGCAGGAATGCACATGGTGACTTTAGTTTCTTGGGAGAATTTTAGGAAAGTGTGGATCATCTGTGAAGGACACTGTGCATAGAATGCTTGTGCAACCCATTCTTCAGTACTGCTGGTGTGTTTGGGATCTTCACCAGGTTGGATTAAAGGAAGACATCGAAACAATTCAGGAGGATGCTGCTAGATTTGTTACTGGTAGATTTGATCAACACGCAAGTATTGTGGAAATGCTTTGGGAACTGAAATGGAAATCCCTGAAGGGAAGAGCATTCTTTTTGAACAACACTACTGAAAAAATTTAGAAAACCGGCATTTGAAGCTGGCTGCAAAATGATTCAACTGCCACCAACGTACATTTTGTATACAGACCACAAAGATAAAATGAGAAATTAGAGCTCATATGGAGGAATATAGAAAGTCATTTTCCCTCTCTCTATTTGTGAATGGAACACGAAAGAAAATACGTAGTAATGGTAAAAGTTACACTCTGCCACACACCATAAAACGGCTTGTAGAATATGTATGTAAATATAGGTAGACGTAGAAGTCTTTATTTGTAGTTCTCACCTTTTTTTAAAATGAGACAGTAGCCTACAACAGGATACTGCATTACTTTTCTAGGGGTGCGGACAGTGGGGAGAGGGGTGAAATCTCTTAATTGGCTCACAATCTGGTTTTTGTAAGAGAATTACTCAACAGAAACCCATATACAGACTCCACTATATAATTTTAAGCAGAGCTAAAAAGGAAAGGTTTCCTTCTGGCGTTTTCAACGACATTGTCAAGCCTTAGCTTAAGAGGCCAGAAACATTTACTCAGGAAACACTCTGACACTAGGGGAGACATCTCATAATGGCCTCAGTTCATTACAGATAACCAGATTAATAAGACTGCAATACAGAAAGATACCCAGGAGAAGCTAAAATGTCACAGTGTGTAAATGTAACATAACTGGATTGATAACTAATCTACTCACCAAGTGGGGACAGGAAACAACAAATATAAAAGTTAAGGAAATGTGCAAGCTTTCAGAGGCAATGGCTCCTTTTGGCACAAGGGTTGAATGAGAAGGAAGAGGGATGAAGGATGACTGGTGAGGTTTAGGCAAAGGGGAGAATTATGGAAAAGTCACCCAGAATCCCTAGCCAAGGAAGACTTACCGGACAGGATGAGAAGGGAAGACTGACTGCTGGGGGCTGCACTGGACGAGATTTGAAAACCTGAGAGCTTAAATGTGGAAGATAGTGTAATAAGCAAGACACAGATTACTAACAAAACATTGTGAAAGAGTTAATAAGAGTGAAAAGCTAAGTGCATTATATGTGGTAGAGATATAGAAAGATATAAAAAACTAAAAAGGAGTCAAGGAAGTAATAGTTACTGAGAAGAAATGCAGAGAATAAAGAAATTAACTTAAATTAGGGCCAGATGGGTAGCAAGAATAAAGGACATGTTGTAATGCGAATTCCCATCAGCAGAGTTCTGAGAAACTGGCATCTGAGGCAAGAACCTAGATAGCATGTGTGGAGAAACAGGCACGGAGCTCTCAATTTCATGCTGCAGAGTGTGCTCTGCTACAGGATATTGTGTGTGTTGCCAGCATACACCCTCTGCCTATGCCCATCCATCCTAACTGATAACTTGGTGGTAGTCACACCAATGAAGAAGGCCACACATTGTATACATAACAGCTGGTATATGATGTGTCATTTCACACATGGCTCTCACTTTGATGATATATGTTTTGCCAGTTACAGGATTGGTATAGTTGGTGACAGAGGGTGCAAAGGGCAAGTTTTACAGTGGGGACAATCACAGAAGTAAGAGGCATAGGTTAGGGAAATGGGTGCAGAAGGAATGTAGTGTCTGGCTTGGATATTTTGGAGATTGAGGAGGAAGTGCGGGAACAGTGGGGGATGAGGGGTGAGGGGCGGCTATTCTAGATGTGGTGGGAAAAATGTTAAGACAGAATAGACCTCATTTCAGGGCACGATTTTAGGAAGTCATAGGCTAATTAAAATCTCAGGCACCTCAATCCATTGAACTTCTTACCCCACCCAAACCACGTGTTCCCACCTTTTACCTCCTCCCTATGGTCCACAAACCCAATCACTCAGGCCATTCCATAGTTGCTGACTTCAAAGCAAACTGATCAGTAGCTGCAGCCTTTAGTACAAAAACTCTCCTACTATATTAAAGATACCAACCATTTTATTGATCATCTGAAGTACGTGCTTGACCCACTCCCACCACACACCTTGCTTGTCACCAGATGCCACCTCCCTGTCTACCATTGTTCCCCTCACCTCAACCCACATCCACCTGATCCAAAATCTAGAACATCCTTCCTGCTCACATTAATCAACGTCATACTCCAGTTGCTTCGCAGAACCAACTGCAAAATAGCAGTCTCTTTATCACCCATCACCCAGTAGCATACTACACAGGAACAAATAAACCATATCCTTTGCCAAGGCTTTGACTATATACCATTGTGACAGGAAATGAGGAACATCCTATCCCAAACCTTCCCACTCCTCCTAAAGTAGCATTCCACCACCAACACAATCTATACAATATCCTGGTCCACCCCTATGCCACAACCACTCCTAACCCCTGACCACATGGCTCTTAACCCAGTTGAAGAGCCAGGTGCAACACCTGTCTGCTTCACCCATCAGCACATCCTACTCCAGTCCTACAGTCCTGTCACAGAGTTATTCTATCCCATGAAAGGCAGGGTTAACTGCTGAAAGGATCCATGTCATTTGAGGGTCATCTCAAAAGTCCTCTACACTGTACATGCACGACCATTAAAGTGGCATGATCAAGTTGAAATTTGTCAGTTGTGAGCAAGACTTTTGGCATGACAGTCGTATATGTGTTTTCTGGTTTGTGTGGCTGTATCATGAATAATTCAATTTTAAAATGGAAGCTGAAAGCGAGTCAGGTTGGAATACACATAGTGACCAGTGTTCCTAAATCAGACTCAAATCCCTATGTGGAAAGAAACAAACAGAAATTTACAACACTTTGTGGGAATAATGTAGCAGACTGTAGCACAGTATCACAGTGGTCTAATTGTTTCCATGAAGTTCTTGATGAAAAACGTATGAGGAAATTGCATATGAGGTCAAAATGTCTCTCACTGCAGTTTACAGAACTATAACAGAAAAGCTAAAGATGACAAAAGTTGCTGCCAGTAGGGTTCTGGATGATCTGAGTGAGGATCAGAAAGAGCCCCAAAAGTGACAAAACATGCAAAAACTCTAGCATTCTGATCCACACAATGAGTACTGGCAAGCAGCACATGAATTCATCAGTTGCGCAGAGACAGAAGATGCCTCAGGTAAAAACAGAATTACATGGAGAGCAACAGGGACCAACACGTCAGGTGCAAAGTGAAGTGTGACTTACGCTGACCAGTGTCTAAGAGATCAATACGCAGCACCACAACAGATAAATCAGACAGCAGTAAGTTGCTGTACAGAACAGTGCATGATGTACCTAGTCCAATAGCATTGGCGATACTGGATACAGATCCTGTAGTTCCCAGTACATACCAAGGTCACGTACCATTACCAATGACTGACAATTCGGTATGCACAACACAAGTTGAGGCAAATAACTGTTTACCGTTGCTACGTAGTAACACAGGTTTGGAGGACATTGGAAGTCTGTAATATCCGATGGCGGTGCAGTGGACAGATGCAAATAATGTAGGTCGATAAGAGGGAGAATTGGTATAGTAGAACAAACACGATATGGTGTCACAATGAAATTTGACAATGACCACATCTCCACTGTGAAAAAGTTTCAACATCATAAAGAGGATGGAAATTCCTTGCAATCAAGAACACTTATAAATCAATTTCAAGTGGGCTTGCCGTAACATTGGCCCGTATCACATACCTAGATTTCATTTCTGCACACATGGACGATGGTATTGCAGAAACAATACAAAGAATAGTACAAATCTGCAAGTCCTATGATGAGTTTAAATCTTCATTTCTCTCATGATACTGGTCTCCTGAAGTACAGAATATGATCAAATATGATCTGCTTCCGACGATGTTTTACAAAAATTCGAAAGGGAAAAGCCCAGTAAAATCATTTAAGAACATGGTAAAGAAAACTCTGTGCCTAGACAATCCGTATAATGATGGAAAATTGATCTGTCTACGTACAACTAAACTCCTGGTACGGTATCAACAGTAATTGGTAAGAAGAGGAGGAGATAATGTGCAGGCCTTTAAGGGAATCGTCTGTGAAATAGATTTCATATTCAGTGAGGATGATGCACGAAAGCTTAGCATACAACAGGAGAATAATGTCGACAAGCCGAGAACTGGAAACGGGAAAAGTGGGAACAATAGTACTAACGGAGAACCGAATGTGGGACAGAACAATGGTCGAAATGGAGGAAATTGGAACTCGCCACAAAATAACGATTGGTACAATAACTGGTTCTAACAAAATAATAATAATGATGATGATGATAATAATAATAACAGAAATGGTAACTAGAGGAATAATGATGACCGCTGAGATGGTTTCAACCATGTAATCCAAACTGTTCCACCTCAAGCAGCCCTCTGGAGGTGCCGAGAGAGCAACAGAATTCAAGAACATCAAGTGATCAAAGTAGAATCGAACCACAACTTGAGATTGAGATTAGGCCATGTAAACCAGGTAAATGTCAAAACTGACTAGCTGTGGAAATGGGAAACCAAGAGGATAATGCATGACCCCACTAAAAGTTGCGAAGTTGCCAGTAATCAGTTTAATAGACTCATGTATGACACAGGAAAGGAGGAAACAGTACCCAAGGCAGAACACATAGGTCAAGAGCCACGATTAATTTATTGGGATACTACTGCTTGGTATTTGACGGATGATGAGATCGGTATTCCAGCACTTGAGGTAACATGAAGTGAGGATGAAAATGGAGTAATTGTTTATTACAAATATTTCATACAAAAGCTAATGAAAGCAAAGTCCATGATTCCAGAATGAGATTTACACTCTGCAGCGGAGTGTGCGCTGATCTGCCAGGAAGTGTCAAACTCCATGATGATAATCCACAACTAACTGAAACAAGCCGGTGTACAGTGTGAAGTAAAACCAAATGCATATATTTCAGGGGATTATGATGCCATAATGCAATTGTACACAAGTGACTATGGCAAATTTTTTCCAGTAAAGAATTCTGCAAGCGCCTATGAATATCTGAGATGCCCTGGTTTTCCGCCAAAAGAAACTCGATCACTGCCCGTTGTTTGCAACGCACATCCGTTACAGACGCCATTTTAACAGCTCCGTACAGCGCTGCCACCTGTCGGAAGTCAATGAAACTATACGAGACGAAGCGGGAATGTTTGAAAATATTCCACAAGAAATTTCCGGTTTTTTCAACCAAAATTGGCCGAGAAAAAAAATGTGTTGCATTACTTATTGAACTGCCCTCGTACTTCCCCACGCACCATACAGTACTGGTATGAGCCCGACAGACTTAATTTGTTTCCAAACTTGAAGGAACAATTCCATGCAAAACATTTTGGTACAATTGATGAAGCTTCCTGTGAGGTGACCCGAGTAGTTACACAGCTTCCACCCCCCCCCCCCCCCCCCTCCCCACGAGCTGCCATCCCTTCCACACCAAATAATCCCTCTCCCTTGCCCAGTATGATGAAGATCTCACCAAGGCCTTCACAAAAAGGCCCTGTCCCCCAGGCCTAATCAGTAAACAGATCATGCACACCATTTCCCCATACACCCCCAATCCTCCCACCACCCCCAAGATCCAGCTACAAAGGAATGTACCCTTTGTCACCCAGTACCATTCATAACGCAGTACCACCCTGCACTGGAATTACTGAACTCCATATTTCATCATGCCTCTGATTACCTATCACCATACCCTGAAATGAGGGACCTTTCAAGATCTGTCCTATCACTTGTAAAATAATGTTCCATCACGTACCCAAACTCCACAAGCACCCCAGTCGATCCTTACACCACTCCCAATCCCAACCCCAACCCCTTGCCACAGGGATCATATCCATCTGCAAGATCTAAGTGTGCAAGACCTGCCCACTCCACCCAGCCAGCACTTCCTACTCCAGCCCTATCACAGGCTTATCCTACCCCATCAGAGGCCGAGGCACCTTAAAAGTGGCCATGTTGTATATCAGCTCAGCTGCAATCACTGCACAGCTTTTTGTATTGGTATGACTACCAACTAGCTGTCCACCAGGATGAACATTCACTGCCAAACTGTGGCCACAGAATGGTGGACCAACCTGTGGCAAAACATGCAGCTACTGAGCAAGGTGGCACAGTGGTTAGCACAGCAGACTCGCATTTGGGAAGATGACGATTCAAACTCGCATCCGGCCATTCATATCTAGATTTTCTGTGATTTCCCTAAATTGCTCCAGGAAAATGCCAGGATGGTTCCTTTGAAAGGGTATGCCCAATTTCCTTCCTCAACCTTGACACAATCCGAGCTTGTGCTCTGTCTCTAATGACCTCAATGTCAATGGAAGATTAAACCCAATCTTCCTTCCTTCAAAACTTGCAGCTGAACATAACATGCTTGACTTGAATGGTTGCTTCACAACTCAGGCTATCTATATGCTCCCCTCCACCATCAACTTTTCTTAACTGTGCAGAGGAGTGTTATACTCACAACACATTCTCCACTCCCAAAATTATCCTGGCTTCAACCTATGGTAACCTACTCTCCCCACTCTCTCCATCCAACAGTTTTCGCCCCCCTCTGTCTGATTATCTCCTCCCTGTCCATGTCCCCCCCCCCCCCCCCCCCCCAACCTTATTGCGTGCCATACTCTGCCAATGCACCTGTCCGTCTTTTCCCTTCCCTGCTTCTCTCTTTTTCCATCCCCCCCCCTCCCTCCTCGTCAGCCTTCTGTCACTGCACCTAACAGGCTTCTCATGCCTCCCTGTACGCTCCTCCACCAGACAGTGGTCTTCTCTCCTGCCCCCAGTCATACCTGGCTATCCCTCCCTCTTCCCCGCCCAACTCCAGACTGCCACTCAACGTGATAGTTGCATTCCAGTCTGAGTTGCCAGAGATGGTGGTCATCATGTCTATGTGAGATGTGTGTGCTTGTGTGCATGTGTGTGTGTTTTCTCTTCTGAAGAAGGCTTTGGCCAAAAGCTAAATGTGTAACATTCTTTTTGTTGAGCCTGTCTACACTCAATGTGTCATTTTTTTTGGTGAGTAGCAATGTATCCTTTTCTTAACATTGTTCCCCTCAGTGTAACAACTTGGGATGAGTCAATGTTATGTTTCACAAGAGCTGTTAATACAGATTTGGTTGAAAATAAGCCAATGATTTTCTCTAAAACTATGAATACAGACAAGAAAAAGTCATATTATTTTAGAGCCAATTTGGTAGCAGATTCTGATGACTTATTTTTTAAGTAGCTTTATTTTGGAGTTTTTGTATTTATACTTTTGTAACTTTAAAGAAACACACAATTTATTTAAGAGCTTTGTACAACCAGGGAGGGTACTGGCACAACTATCAAGATGTGAAGTTCGTATGTAAAATAGAAAAAGGGGCAACCCTTACATTAGCTTTGTCAGTGTGTCAACATAGATAACACATTAAAATACATTAGTGGAAGCACACATGTAGTGGTCAATGTCTTAAAATCAAAAAGGAAGCAAATTAATGTGGAATATTTTTATACAGGAATTTCATTCTGTTGGTGGACTCTCAAATATACAAAGAGAAGTGAATAAAATTGGTACTCAGAGCAATACCAAAGTGAGTCATTTGCCTCCCCTTCTTTTCATATCTTTTTTTACAGTGTTTTCACAGAAGAAACAAACCCTGTCCAGTTCGTCACAATAAATAAAAAGGGACAAAGTCATCAAACGCAAGACTAATCTTCTAGTCTATTTTAAAGAAGCTAATGATGTATGACATAACTTCAATACTTATTCCTTACGATAATCATTCCGAGTTTCAGCTTCCATCAGATTTGCTGAGTAATCAAAAAAAGTCACATTCCAACTACGACCTTTATTTTTACTGTCCAGCATCATAATATTGTATTCTGGAAATGAAAAAAAAAAAAATAAATAAATAAATAAAAATAAAATTAGTAGGCATCAACTGTTGTTGGCATATCATAAACAAATTATACTTTTGGCATTACAAAAACAGGATGCTACATTTGAATGAAATGTAATTCATATTAACTGTGCGGCCTTCAGTTTTCTAACCTGTTCTTCCAATGAGCACAGATTCAGCATTAGAAATGGGACAAGTCTTATCAACTTTGTCATAGCTAAGAACTTCCTGTTTTTCTCCTGTCCTAGGATCAACTGAAAACCAGGTGTCCACTTTCTTTCCTGTGAACAAAACACGTAAATTATGACAACATACACAAATGGCTCATTATACGAGGATGAGTCAATTGAAAACCTTAAACATTTTTTTAAATATGATTTATTGTGCAGAAGTGGTACAAAGCTGAATCACTTTTCAACATAATCTCCCCCACGCTCAATGGAAGTCCTCCAGTGCTTACAAAGTGCATAAACTCCTTTGGAAAAAAATTCTTTTGGTAGTCCGCGCAACCACTCATGCATCGCGTGGCATACCTCTTCATCAGAACGGAACTTCTTTCCTCCCACTGCGTCTTTGAGTGGTCCAAACATATGGAAATCACTTGGGGCAAGGTCTGGTGAGTATGGTGGATGAGGAAGACACTCAAAATGCAGGTCTGTGATTGTTGCAAATGTTGTACGGGCAGTGTGGGGCCTTGCATTGTCATGTTGCGAGCCGACACATGCTGACAGCAAACCACGTTGCTTTGATTTGATTGCAGGCCGCAGATGATTTTTAGGAGATCTGTATATGATGCACTGGTGATAGTGGTCCCTCTAGGCATGTAACGCTCCAAAAATACGCATTTTTTGTCCTTAAAGAGAGTCAGCATAACCTTCCCTGCTGATGGTTCTGTTCGAAACTTCTTTGGTTTTGGTGATGAGGAATGGTGTCATTCCTTGCTTGCTCTCTTTGTTTCCGGTTGGTGGAAGTGAACCCAGGTTTCGTCCCCATTAACAATTCTTGCAAGGAAGCCATCACCTTCTCGTTCAAAGCACCGAAGTAGTTCTTCACAAGCATCAACACGTCGTTCTCTCATTTCAGGAGTCAGCTGCCGTGGCACCCATCTTGCAGACACTTTGTGAAACTGGAGCACATCATGCACAATGTGGTGTGCTGACCCGTGACTAATGTGTAAACATGCTGCAATGTCATTAAGTGTCACTTGGTGGTTTTCCTTCACTATGGCTTCAACTGCTGCAATGTTCTGTGGAATCACAACTCGTTGTACCTGACCTGGACGAGGAGCATCTTCCACTGAAGTCACACCATTTGCGAACTTCCTACTCCATTTGTAGACTTGCTGCTGTGACAAACATGGATCACTGTACTGAACCTTCATTCGTCAATGAATTTCAATAGGTTTAACACGTTCACTAAGCAAAATCTGAATAACAGAACGCTGTTCTTCCCTGGTAAAAGTCACAAGTGGGATGGCCATCTTTATACTGATACTGCGACGGTATGTGTGCATCTGCACTATGGTGCCACCTACAGGCCATTCTGCATGCTGTTTGTAGCATGCTTACTAACTTACAGGATAATGGTGCGAAATTTCGATTTGTTATAACAAATTTAAGGTTTTCATTAGACTCACCCTCGTATACATATAAATCTGGCTTCACTTCAGTCTATAGCTCATGTTTCCACAGAAAATAGTTTCAGTTTTTTTTTTAAATACAGCAAATGATTCGTAAATTTCTGTATACAAGAGGGTTATACGCAGAATTAATCATGTAGAGAAATGATTTATTTTCACAGTTTTTGTAACCCTAGATAACAGCAATAATACAAGGCAAACTCATAACATGCAAATGGTTGATATACTCTAAAGTTACGATAATGTCAGATTATCTTGAACTTCACACTGTATGCATTGTATCTATTATGAGCACATTGCAAATAATTTTGAAAGAGAAATTGAAAATGCCATAATTAACATTTATCAATTACACACAAGACTAAAAATAAAATCAACAATGTTAATACAAATGGATACAAATGTTAGAACCATTTTCAGCAAGAAAATGAGTATCAAGGGAACAAACATTTGATTATTTGTAATGTTGATGATCTGTCAATCCTCAATTGCCATTAGCATTAAATTAATCATTAATATAATATTATAAGGAATATAACTGAACAGCAGAGAATGTGCAAGAAATGAACAACACTGAAAAATAGAATAAACTATTACACAATATGTTTTCACAAATTTCCTAGACAATAAGGTAGGTGCGACTCACCAGTATAAAGTATCCCATCACTGCTTCGGCAAGGTGAAGAGGCAACAAGCTGTGGTATAGTAAATGGCAGTTTCTTTAAGGCATCTTGATCAGACTCAGACAAAACATACAGTGAACCATCTTTAGGGTCTGGCAGGTACATGGGGCTGTAAAAGGGAGGGAAAATAATAAAGACAGATGAAGTGAAATGGTACTTACAGCATATGCTTAAAAATGCAACATGAATCACTTATTTTATGCGTTATGGATGTAGAAAATGTGCCATCATTGCAGTTAATGCTAAATAAGGTTTCAACATGTAGTACTTACATTAAAAGGGGACCCTACTTCTACAACGTAATTACTCAACATTGGAAAGACTGATACTGAACCTTTTTCCTTTAGCTTCATGCGTTCCCTCTTCAGTCGAAAAAACACATGAGAAAAGGAGCAGCACATGACAAAAGAAAAAAATAATAATCTACTGGCGGAATGAGATTTTCCACTCAATTGAGGTCCAAATGAAAAGAGAGGAATGGTCCGAGACATAAGACTACTTAAGATTTTATTTAGCAATAATCCATATAACAAAAACACTAATTGTTATGTGTGTGATAGCATGCATACCTACTATGTTCCAAAATGCTGCACACAAAAATGGTATTTTCCAGTGTCATACCTTGGGTTCTATTAGTGATGAAGACGTATGATCAAGCGTTTTGGATAGCCCTTGGGCTGGGGACCATTTGTATACACAACAGAAGGATCATCTTGGCGTCACTATCCTTCAATACACGTTCAAAGTATGAATATCACACACTTTCTCCTCAGGCAAATGGAGCAAGTTGGTTGGTTCTTTTTGCATTTGATGTGATCTGTGGTGGGCCTCAAGGGACTGTCGGAAGCAGTTCCTTGGAAAAACCCGCAAAAAGAGGGCTTTTTAAATTATATTTTTGCCGTCACCAGCAGACCAAAAAA
Source organism: Schistocerca americana (assembly GCF_021461395.2). Taxonomy (NCBI): domain Eukaryota; kingdom Metazoa; phylum Arthropoda; class Insecta; order Orthoptera; family Acrididae; genus Schistocerca; species Schistocerca americana. Next base: position 435,034,735 of record NC_060124.1, on the reverse strand, counting down.
ACCAGTCAATGATTATAAGATGACTACACGCAGAAAATGGCAGAAATTTTAACAATATATTCTTAAGCTCCTGATCTCAAACAAACTAGGAAAATTTTCTCGAAATCTTTATCCATTTCCAAGATATAGAGGTTCAAAGTTACCCCACTTCTGCACATAAAATCTGGTATGAGAGGAAATCAAAGTGATAACTGCAGCAAACGGCTCAAAATTTAACGCTATATTCTCTAGAAAAGGCATCTTCCTGTTTTCAAATATCTTTATCCGTTATCAAGAAACACCCAACAAAGTTGTTTATTGGGTACCAACATCCAGTCGTGGATTCCTAGACCGTTATGCACAGCAAATGGCAGTAATTTTTTACAATGCATTCCTAATAGCCTGATCTCCAACACCTTGAACGTTTTCTTCATATCTTTATCTGTTTCCGAGAAACAGTGGTCCAAAGTTACCCTGGATGTACACATAAAATATGTGTCTGAGGCGAAAATGTAGTTTATTAAAGGGTGTAGCATGGAAAAATATGCTGTAAAGTGTCTCAGTTATCATCTGTGAACTCCATGTTGTAGTACTGAAGCACAAGCAAAATTTTTCTGCATGTAACATCCGTTCGCCAGTATAGAAATAATTTTGTGTTATTTCAATTTCACATAAGTAAACCATCTAATTTTTACTGAGCAATACATTTATTTTCATATGAGTTACATGCCCTGTTGCAGCAGGGAAAAGAAGGGAATTGGTGGAAAATGCTCCCACCAGAGAACAAAACATGCAAATATGTTCCTGTTTATTTAAAAGACTGATTGAATAGTGGGATATCAGATGCCTCATTCAACCTCCCTCAGCATCTTTAAAAATTTTCTCAAAAATTTTAGCATGTGTACATATTCAGGGTTATAAATACAAAATCAAACACGGGTAATGCAAGAGTAGGTTTAATAATGAATAAAAAAATAGGAGTGCGGGTAAGCTACTACAAACAGCATAGTGAACGTGTTATAGGGGCCAAGATAGACACGAAGCCCACACCTACTACAGCAGTACAAGTTTATATGCCAACTAGCTCTGCAGATGACGAAGAAATTGAAGAAATGTATGATGAAATAAAAGAAATTATTCAGGTAGTGAAGGGAGACTAAAATTTAATAGTCATGGGTGACTGGAATTTGACAGTAGGAAAAGGGAGATAAGGAAACATAGTAGGTGAATATGGATTGGGGCTAAGAAATGAAAGAGGAAACCGTCTGTTACAATTTTGCATAGAGCATAACTTAATCATAGCTAACACTTGGTTCAAGAATCATAAAAGAAGGTTGTATACATGGAAGAATCCTGGAGATACTAAAAGGTATCAGATAGATTATATAATGGTAAGACAGAGATTTAGGAACCAGGTTTGAAATTGTAGGACATTTCCAGGGGCAGATGTGGACTCTGACCACAACCTACTGGTTATGAACTGTAGATTAAAACTGAAGAAATTGCAAAAAGGTGGGAATTTAAGGAGATGGGACCTGGATAAACTGAAAGAACCAGAGGTTCTACAGAGTTTCAGGAAGAGCATAAGGGAACAATTGACAGGAATGGGGGAAAGAAATACAGTAGAAGATGAATGGGTAGTTCTGAGGGATGAAGTAGTGAAGGCAGCAGAGGATCAAGTAGGTAAAAAGACGAGGGCTAGTAGAAATCCTTGGGCAGCAGAAGAAATATTGAATTTAATTGATGAAAGGAGAAAATATAAAAATGCAGTAAATGAAGCAGGCAAAAACGAATACAAACGTCTCAAAAATGAGATCGACAGGCAGTGCAAAATGCCTAATCAGGCATGGGTAGAGGATAAATGTAAGGATGTAGAGGCTTATCTCACTAGGGGTAAGATAGGAAAATTAAAGAGACCTTTGGAGAAAAGAGAGCCACTTGTATGAATATCAAGAGCTCAGATGGAAACCCAGTTCTAAGCAAAGAGGGGAAAGTAGAAAGGTGGAAGGAGTATATAGAGGGTCTATACAAGGGCGATGTACTTGAGGACAATATTATGGAAATGGAAGAGGATGTTGATGAAGATGAAATGGGAGATACGATACTGCGTGAAGAGTTTGACAGAGCACTGAAAGACCTGAGTCGAAACAAGGCCCCGGGAGTAGACAACATTCCATTAGAACTACTGACGGCCTTGGGAGAGCCAGTCCTGACAAAACTCTACCACCTGGTGAGCAAGATGTACGAGACAGGCGAAATACCCTCAGACTTCAAGAAGAATATAATAATTCCAATCCCAAAGAAAGAAGGTGTTGACAGATGTGAAAATTACCGAACTATCAGTTTAATAAGTCACAGCTGCAAAATACTAACACGAATTATTTACAGACAAATGGAAAAACTGGTAGAAGCCGACCTCGGGTAAGATCAGTTTTGATTCCGTAGAAATGTTGGAACACGTGAGGCAATACTGACCCTACGACTTATCTTAGAAGCTAGGTTAAAGAAAGGCAAACCTACGTTTCTAGCATTTGTAGACTTAGAGAAAGCTTTTGACAATGTTGGCTAGAATACTCTCTTTCAAATTCTGAAGGTGGCTGGGGTAAAATACAGGGAGCGAAAGGCTATTTACAATTTGTACAGAAATCAGATGGCAGTTATAAGAGTTGAGGGACACGAAAGGGAAGCAGTGGTTGGGAAGGGAGTGAGACAGGGTTGTAGCCTCTCCCCGATGTTGTTCAATCTGTATATTGAGCAAGCAGTAAAGGAAACAAAAGAAAAATTTGGAGTAGGTATTAAAATCCATGGAGAAGAAATAAAAACTTTGAGTTTCGCCGATGACACTGTAATTCTGTCAGAGACAGCAAAGGACTTGGAAGAGCAGTTGAACGGAATGAACAGTGTCTTGAAAGGAGGATATAAGATGAACATCTACAAAAGCAAAACAAGGATAATGGAATGTAATCAAATTAAGTCGGGTGATGCTGAGGGAATTAGATTAGGAAATGAGACACTTAAAGTAGTAAAGGAGTTTTGCTATTTGGGGAGCAAAATAACTGATGATGGTCGAAGTAGAGAGGATATAAAATGTAGACTGGCAATGGCAAGGAAAGCGTTTCTGAAGAAGAGAAATTTGTTAACATTGAATATAGATTTAAGTGTCAGTAAGTCGTTTCTGAAAGTATTTGTATGGAGTGTAGCCATGTATGGAAGTGAAACATTGACAATAAATAGTTTGGACAAGAAGAGAATAGAAGCTTTCGAAATGTGGTGCTACAGAAGAATGTTGAAGATTAGGTGGGTAGATCACGTAACTATTGAGGAGGTACTGAATAGGATTGGGGAGAAGAGAAGTTCGTGGCACAACTTGACCAGAAGAAGGGATCGGTTGGTAGGACATGTTCTGAGGCATCAAGGGATCACCAATTTAGTACTGGAGGGCAGCGTGGAGGGTAAAAATCGTAGAGGGAGACCAAGAGATGAATACACTAAGCAGATTCAGAAGGATGTAGGTTGCAGTAGGTACTGGGAGATGAAAAAGCTTGCACAGGATAGAGTAGCATGGAGAGCTGCATCAAACCAGTCTCAGGACTGAAGACCACAACAATAACAACAACAACAACATACAAAAAGGAATAGCACGTGGTAGACAGTTTATGTGTTGAATGTTAATTTCTCATAATCCATTCCTGATAAAACTTCTCTAAGTCAGAAATAATATTTAGCGGTTGTAACATGGTTATAAATGGAGGAATTGAAGAAAGGTTTCATTTCTGCTCAGTAATAATGCAATCAATATTCATACTAGTGTAGACATTCTACGTCTCTTTCTTTATAATGTTCACTCTTGGCACACCTAAAGCACGCATAACAACCTCATAATCGAGAACAGGCTCCTCATCTTGGAGATGCTACTTAACTCACTCTATAATGCAGCAGTGTCAAATACCTTTATCAGTGTGGAAACATTTATAGGGAACGAATTTTTTTTTTTACGGTTCACTGCCCAACTTATATCTCATTATCTCAACCCTGCTGAGCACTAACTACATACTATTTCTGAATTATTTAATTTGTTAGAAACTGCCTAATAAGCTTGTCACACCCAACAATTTTGAAAAAAATTGAGTGTTACTTAATCACTCTTTAATTTCTTATGAATGGTCATAAATCCTGTGTATTATACATGCCCTTTCCTTTTGCAGTTGTTGGGTGTGTTAACATTGCTGCCTTTGCGTGTGGTATCCTGGTTATCATGAATCACGTCTCTTGCAGTGGCTCAAACTTGCTCGTTGTCTCCTCCTCCCACTGAACTTCACTAATTCCCACTATATCTAACTTCAACCTATCCATTTCCCTTTTTAAATTTTCTAACCTACCTGCCCGATTAAGGGATCTGACATTCCACGCTCCGATCCGTAGAACGCCAGTTTTCTTTCTCCTGATAACGACATCCTCTTGAGTAGTCCCCGCCCGGAGATCCAAATGGGGGACTATTTTACCTCCGGAATATTTTATCCAAGAGGACGCCATCATCATTTAATCATACAGTAAAGCTGCATGTCCTCGGGAAAAATTACGGCTGTAGTTTCCCCTTGCTTTCAGCCGTTCGCAGTACCAGCACAGCAAGGCCGTTTTGGTTATTGTTACAAGGCCAGATCAGTCAATCATCCAGACTGTTGCCCTTGCAACTATTGAAAAGGCTGCTGCCCCTCTTCAGGAACCACACGTTTGTCTGGCCTCTCAACAGATACCCCTCCGTTGTGGTTGCACCTACGGTACGGCTATCTGTATCGCTGAGGCACGCAAGCCTCCCCACCAACGGCAAGGTCCATGGTTCATGGGGGGGGGGGGGGGGGGGGGGGGGCTTTTTGTATATAACACTTTATTTGGTTTTGGCTATGATTACAGTGGATTTTATAATGGAAACTAAGCTTCATAGTGACGCCCCAAAAAGTGTTATACGAGTCTTTGCATGGAAATACAAACTGAGGTGCTTGGGTTCTAATGTTTGTTTAATGAGTTTACTAATGACAATTATCATGTCTGCTGTACTACATAACTAAAGTATTTTAAGTGATACATTGACTGATCAACTTAGGTTGTAAAAGTACTAATGCTTCAGACCATGACTACAGAGGTTTGTTACTCCTGTAAGGTGTAAAAAAGTAAAATAAATAAATAAATAAATAAAAGGTTGACTTACCTTCTTTGAAGATTGAAACAGTTAAAGAAGGAATCTAAGGTTTTTGTAACTTGATTTATTGTTTAACAATATTGTAAAAGTATACCTCTTTTATGGATGTACATTTGTTTTTTCTTCTTTACTTCCTTTCTTGCTCATTTATTTATAAGGAGTGACATATGTACGCGTACAGTGTCTCCCTCATATATGTTGGTTTTATATCCACGTTGTGTAGCTTCAAATAAATGAACAAGTGGAATGAGTTGAGAATTAGTGTGTTGGTTTTTTTTGGTGGGAGATAATTATATTCATTTCATTTTTTTAATTGTTTCAATTTCGTAGTCTGTGATTGCTGTATTCTTGTCCGAGGTATTCCTTTCGAGCCACATGTGGCACCGAGAGCAATCAGACTGCCCGTGACATCATAACAAGTAGCAGCTGAGACCCCAGGCCATGCGCAGCCCACAAGGAGCACTGAAGATCAGACAATAGAGCTGACAAGGATGTCAACTGGAAATTCAATTGTTTCTGGTGTGAGGACAAGACTGGTCAGTCCTGCTTCTCTGTATTCATCTATTTTTGTGAAGAAATAATAACTTGATATTCTGTGTTTGAGGAATGGTGCTATTCCTTTAGTAGAGTATTTTGTGTGTGTGTGTGTGTGTGTGTGTGTGTGTGTGTGTGTGTGTGGGGGGGGGGGGGGGGGGGGGGGGAACAAAAAAAATCTTGTCGAGAGTTAATCGATGTTTGCTCCACTGAAAACGAAAGATAGTCAAAGACACTTACAATCCGTACATTGAATAAACATTAAAGCAAACCAAAGAAAAATTTGGAATAGTATTGAAGTTGGGGAAGAAGAATTAAAACTTTGAGGTTTTCCGATGCCACTGTAATTCTATCAGAGACAGCAAAGGACTTGGATGATCAGTTGAACAGTACAGACAGTGTCTTGAAAGGATGATACAGACGAACATCAACAAAAGCAAAACAATGATAACAGAATGTAGGCGAATTAAATCAGGTGATGCTGAGGGAATTAGATTAGGAAATGAGAGATTTAAAGTAATAGATGGGTTCTGTTACTCGGACAACAAAATAACTGATAAGGGTCGGAATAATGAAGATACAGAAAGCCAACTTGCAATAGGAAGAAAAGCATTTCTGAAGAAGAGAAATTTGTTAACATCGAATATAGATTTAAGTGTTAGGAAGTTTTTTATCACGGTATTTGACTGCAGTGTAGACATGTATGGAAATGAAACATGGATGATAAACAGTTTAAACGAAAAGAGAATGGAAGCTTTTGAAATGTGACGCTACAGAAGAATGCAGAAGATTAGATAGGTAAATCACGTAACTGAATAGAATTGGAGAGACTAGAAATTTATGGCACAACTTGATTAAAGGAAGGGATTAGTTGATAGGATACATACTGAGACACCAAGGGATCACCAATTTCGTATTGGAGGGAAGTGGGGAAAGGCGGGAGGTAAAAATCTTCTTAAGATGGAGACCAAGAGATGAATGCAGTAAGCAGATTCACAAGAATGAAGGTTGTAGAAGTGATTCGGCAATGATGAGGCTTGCATAGCATACAGTTTCATCAAACCAGTGCTCGAACTGAAGACCATAACAACAGCAGCAGAAAGTGGTTGTGTTGTAGCAAGAGTGAAGGAGACAATGGCAGTGTGTGTGTGTGTGTGTGTGTGTGTGTGTGAGTGAGAGAGAGAGAGAGAGAGAGAGAGAGAGAGAGAGAGAGAGGCAGTAGATCACAGTTGACAGTGACAGAACAGTGCTAGGTAAAAGAAAAGGAGTCAGTACCAGTTGGGGAGGTTGAAAAGAAAATGATAGTTGAAGTGGAAGTGGGTGAGAACCAGTTATAATGAGAAACACAGTATATGGTAATGACAATGAGGAAGAGAGGTAGTGACAGTGAGAAGAGACAGCAGCAGTAGGAAGGAAGGAATGAGATATTAGCAGTAAGAGAATGCGAGAGGGAGACAGTGACAGTGGGAGGAAACTGTAATAGTAGGATAGAATTAAGAAAACTGAGGCTGTGATAAAGGAGCCAATGACAGAGAGAAGGAGAGAGAAAGAGATAACAATGAATTGGGCTGAGTGGGTGAATGGGAAAGCGCAACAGGGAGTGAATGCGTATGAGTGACTTAACAGTGATGGACTAGTGGGTGTGAGTGAGTTACAGTTAGGGGAGCTTGTGGGAGTTTGGGGCGAGTTGCATCTTTAAACTAGTGCAAACATGTTTGCATGCCATAATTTTTGCAAATATTTTCAACACTACTGAGAAAGGTGGAATGAAGCAGGTGGTACTTCACTTTTCAGCCAGAGTCCTTTAAACAAACAGGAACATATTCACTTTTTTGTGCTCAGATAGGAACATTTTCCTGCCGATTATAAAACTGATCATGATGGATTTACTGACTGTGTAACAGAAAAACTTCTCATGGTTGGGGTTAACAGTCATGCAGACTTTTTTAAAGGACATCGTATTTGCTATAACTGTAGAAATTTATTTCACAATTGCAATTTCGGCCTTTGGGACATTTTCAAGTGGTACTGGAAAAAAATTTGCTTCAGCACATACCAGACTTTAAAATCCTCTGACACGTATATTTGTCATCGTCAAAACATAAAAGGCCTATATTTGACCATGTATATGTGTTGGAGGATTTTAAACTCTGGATGTGCTGAAGCAAAATCTTTTGCAGTATTACTTGAAAATGACCCAAACGCCGACATTGCAAGAAGACATTCACAAGTGGATACTGACTGGACTGACAATCACGGAAATGTATATGTGTATGTGTGTGTGTGTGTGTGTGTGTGTGTGTGTGTGTGTGTGTGTGTGTCTCATGCTTTTAAAGGTGAAAGAGACAGTGAGAAAACGATATGGCTAGTGAACACGCTGTTGCTCTTCAGGAATTCACTTTATGGCTGAAAGGACATTTACTTTTAATGATTGTATCTGTTGGCGATGCAGGTATTAAGAGGAACATCATTCAGTTTCTAGAGATATATACTATACAATGAGGTGAAATATGGTAAAAAGCATTATCTGTCTCACAATAAGTCATTCTAAAAAACATGCATACTGAAATACTTAAGATACGACACTAGATTTATGGTGAAAGTTGATCAGTTACAAAAACAGGATGATTGAAAAATTTAGAACGTTTATTAAAATATCAGGCTACTTAGTTTGACACACACCAGCGAGAATTAAAACGAACATCATTTCAAATCAAATCACAAGTGGAGGACGCCCCACAGATACCACCACAAAAATAGAGACAAAGAAAGAGATGGACAAGATTGCTGTTAGACTCCAAGAGAGTACCATATTCTCCTATCCATTAGTTAGCATGAATATTAAGAAAAGGAAAGTTACTACTGACCATACAGTTGAGATGCTGAGTCGCAGATAGGCACAACAAAAGGACTGTCACAAATAAACCTTTCGGCCATTACGGTATTCATCAACAATAGACGACACACATACATACAAATGCAACTCACACACATGACCGCCGTCTCAGGCAACTGAAACCACACTGTGAACAGCAGCACCAGTACATGATGGGAGTGGTGAATGGGTGGGGATAAGGAGGAGGCTGGTGCAGCGAGGGGGAGCAATAGTGTGGTGAGCATGGCGGACAGTGAAGTGCTGCAGGTTAGATGGAGAGAAAGGGAGAGATGGGGAGTGGGGGAAGGGAGTAGCGCAGAAGGAGAGAAATAAAAAGACTGGGTGTGATGGTGGAATGACGGCTGTGTAGTGCTGGCATGGGAACAGGGAAGGTACTGGATGGGTGAAGACGGTGACTAATGAAGGTTGAGGCCAGGAAGGTTATGGGAACATACGATGTATTGCAGGGAAAGTTCCCACCTGCACAATTCAGAAAAGCTGGTATTGGTGGGAAGGATCCATACGGCAATAGGCTGTGAAGCAGTCATTGAACTGAATGATGTCATGTTTGGCAGCATGTCCAGCAACATGATGGTTCACTTGTTCTTGGCCACAGTTTGTCGGTGGCCAATCATGCGGACAGACAGCTTGTTGGTAGTCATGCCCACATACAATGCAGCAAAGTGGTTGCAGCTTAGCTTGTAAATAACATGAATCGTTTCACAGGTAGCCCTGCCTTTGATGGGATAGGTGATATTAGTGACTGGACTGAAGTAGGTGGTGGTGGGAGATTCACTGATGACATCTTGGCGATCTGGATCGAGGGTGAGAACACGCTATACACATTCCTTCAGAACCTCAACAACTTCTCCACGATTTGCTTCACCTGGTCCTACTCAACCCAACAAACCACCTTCCTAGACATTGACCTCCACCTCAAAGATGGCTACATCAGTACCTCCATCCATATCAAACCAACCAAACACCAGCAATACCTCCACTTCGACAGCTGCCATGGCTACATCAGTACCTCCATCCATATCAAACCAACCAAGCACCAGCAATACCTCCACTTCGACAGCTGCCACCCATTTGATACCAAGAAGTCCCTTCCGTATAGCCTAGCCACCCATGATCATTCCATTTGCAGTGACGAGCAGTCCCTCTCAAAATATACTAAGGGTCTCATTGAAGCCTTCACAGACCATTATTATCCTCCCAACCTTGTACAAAAGCAAATCTCCTGTGCCTTATCTTTCCAGTCTCCCACCACCTCCTGGCCTCAATCTTTGTTAGTGAGTGTCCTCACCCATCCAGTCCCTCCCCTGTTCCCATGCCAGCACTACAAAGCCATCATTCTACCATCACGCCCAGTCTTTTTACATATCTCCTTTTCCGCTACTTCTCCCCCCCCCCTTTCCCTGCCCTCTGTCTAACCTGCAGCACTTCACTGTCTGCCACCCCCATCATACTATCCCTCCCCCTCCCCACCCCAGCCTCCTTACCCCCTCCCAGTCGCCACTCCCATCATGCACTGGTGCTGCTGCTCGCAGTATGGTTTCAGTTGCCTGAGAATGTGGTCGTGTGTGTAAGTTGCATTTGTTTGAGTGGTGTGTGTGTGTGTGTGTGTGTGTGTGTGTGTGTGTCTGTTGTTGACGAAGGCTGCAATGGCTGAAAGCTTTATTTGTGACAGTCTTTTTGTTGTGCCTATCTGTGACTCAGCATCTCTGCTATATGGTGAGTAGCAACTTTCCTTTTCATAATATTGTTGCATTCCATCCTGGATTTTCCATTGTTTGATTTCAGTCAGTATGAGATAGATGAAGATATATAAAACCTGAATATGAATATGAAGAAGGAACCAGGATTTGACTGAAAGCTACAAGATTTTAATCAACATCTTTGAATAAAAGATTAAAGAGATTCTTTGTTGAGTTTTTAGGCACTTGGAATATTTGTGCAGAATTCAATCTGGATGATGTAAAAGTGAGTCTATAATCTGGAAAACTGGTACATGATGTATCAAAACTGGTACATTATGTATCAAAGTATAGACAGATAGTATCTTTCAACATCTGTTTCTATTTCCTAGAACATTTAATATTTAACAGAGTTTAGGGAGCAATAAACAAAGCAACTCCAGAATACCACGCAGGTTTCCAAAAACAAGAATATCTGCTGTGAACAGGTACTGGCTCCAACACTATATGTCAAGTCATTGTTCCACAAAAAGCAAAAAATATCAGTGGTTTTTGTTGGTCTGTTTGTTGTGTGTGGTACCATAAGACCAGATGAGCACCTGGTTATATTCCACAAAGGTGTCTACCAATCAAAAAGCAAACCGCTCTGAAGTATAATACGCTGACTAATGACCCTTTCAAGATCAGCACTGGGCATAGCACATGAAAATAATTTACAATACAGAATGTGTAGTAACCATGGATGTTGCCTTTTGATCCAGCTACCAACCACACAGCAGTGTGTTGCAGGCTGCCGCCTTTCTGATGCACCTGCAATTCAACCGCAGCACTTCACGTCTGCAAAAGCCATTGCTGTAGGTGGTGGCACCACATTCGCTGCATACAGTGCTGCTGCTCTTGGCACTAGCTCACCTCTGTGAGCCATGTGACACTATATACATTTCTTGGTATTCTCCTGCTGGTCAGCTTAATAGAACACTGCCCAGGTGCTCACCAGTCAGTTGACACTGGGAGTTTGCAGTTACAGTTATATGGAGCAGGAGCCAACAGCGCAGGTGGTCCCACAATCATAGTTCCATTCATGTGGAGTGCAACGCACACCAGTTGGGACCTACAGCCTCGCATATCGCATCCAAATTGCTGAGACTTTGTACGTGTTTCAACCGTGGACTACAACCACGTACAGATGTTTTTGGGCTACGTCAGTGCTGCTTGAGTCAGGGCAGACAGTGTACTTAACTCAGTGGTTATGTAGCGAACTTGTACAGCTTGTATACTCAAAGAAATGTCACTGTTTTGTGGCAACCCTTATTAGACCAGGACAATCTTTAGTGTATTATTTAGTAAGTTGTTTTCTTTTCTACTCTCTTAAGGTACTGTGTAATAAAGTTATATTGTACTTATGGCTACCTCGGCATGCCTATTCAGTGTAACGTGCATCTAACACAATGGGATTCAACGGAATGCTTCCTTCGATGTTCTATACTTACTCCAATATTCTTCAGTTCGTATGCAACTGATTTGGCTGACACTTCTACAATCAAAACCTGCTATGCTGATACCTAGAATTAGCTGCACAAGCAACAACTCCAGAGAAAACAGAGAATGGTTTATTCACATTAGTAGGAGAGGAGCCTCTGTTCAAATCAATCCAAAAAAGGAGTATGTGTATTTTACTTGGACACTACAAAGGCAAGACTAAGGCTGACAAGAGGAACGTACAAACTTCTTGTCACTGATTTCATTCATACTGACAAAGTGGGTGCAGGTACGACTAGGAGTTCAACATATGTAAACAGGAAGGTGCAACTCTTAACCATTTTCAAGAAAACAGAGTTCAAAAATTTTAAGCCTGTTTATATACTTTGTATGGTTGCTAGCATTCAAGGAGCTTGCAGCTGAGCGAGTAAGCAGTTAGTTTCATAATCGTTTGATCAAATTTAGTAATCTAGGTACTGGTACTTTTTTTTATTCCCAATTTATGCAGCAAACATGCAGTACTAAAGTAATCCCTCACAAATGTACTCTGCTGGTGCAGCCTTCTGATATATTTTTTTTTTTTGCACACACATGAAGAACCACAAAAAATTAGCGAAAAATATACCTATTCAAAAAAGCAGATAAAAATTCATTTGATGCCTTCCTGAGAGACAATCTCCACTCATTCCAAATTAATAATATTAGTGTAGACCAGATGTGGCTTAAATTCAAAGAAATAGTATTGGCAGCAATTGAAAGGTATATATCAAATAAACTAACAAACGATGTAGCTGATCCTCCTTGGTACACAAAACGGGTTAGAACACTGTTGCAGGAACAACAAAACAAACATGCCAAATTTAAACAGACGCAAAATCCCCAAGAATGGCAATCCTTTATAGAAGCTCGAAACTTAATGCGGAGTTCAATGCGAGATGTCTATAACAGATTCCACAACGAAACTTTGTTTCGAAACCTGGCAGAAAATCCAAAGAGATTCTGGTCGTATGTGAAGTATGTTAGCGGCAAGAAACAATCAATGCCTTCTTTGTGTGATAACAATGGAGATACTATCGAAGATAGTGCTGCCAAAGCAGATTTACTAAACATAGCCTTTCGAAATGCCTTCACGAAAGAAGAAGTAAATATTCGAGAATTCGACTCGAGAACAGCTACCAACATGAGTAATGTAGAAGTAAATATCCTCGCAGTAGTGAAACAACTCAAATCACTTAATAAAAGCAAGTCTTCTGGTCCAGACTGTATACCAATTAGGTTCCTTTCAGAATATGCTGATGCATTAGCTCCTTACTTAACAATCATATACAACTGTTCGCTCGAAGAAAGATCCGTGCCCAAAGACTGGAAAGTTGCACAGGTCACACCAATATTCAAGAAAGGTAGTAGGAGTAATCCACTAAATTACAGGCCCATATCGTTAATGTCGATATGCAGCAGGATTTTAGAACATAAGTTGTGTTCGAACATTATGAATTACCTGGAAGGAACCGGTCTATTGACACACAGTCAACATGGGTTTATAAAACATCATTCCTGTGAAACACAACTAGCTCTTTATTCACATGAAGTGCTGAGTGCTACTGATAAGGGATTTCAGATCGATTCTGTATTCCTGGTTTTCCGGAAGGCTTTTGACACTGTACCACACAAGCGTGCTTATGGCATATCGTCTCAGTTACGTGACTGGACTTGCGATTTCCTGTCAGAGAGGTCACAGTTCGTAGTAACTGACGGAAAGTCATCGAATAAAACAGAAGTGATTTCAGGTGTTATAGGCCTTTTGCTGTTCCTTATCTATATAAACGATTTGGGAGACAATCTGAGCAGCCGTCTTCGGTTGTTTGCAGATGACGCTGTCGTTTATCGACTAATAAAGTCATCAGAAGATCAAAACAAACTGCAAAACGATTTAGAAAGAATATCTGAATGGTGCGAAAAGTGGCAGTTGACCCTAAATAATGAAAAGTGTGAGGTTATCCACATGAGTACTAAAAGGAACTCGTTAAACTTTAGTTACACGATAAATCAGTCTGATCTAAAAGCTGTAAATTCAACTAAATACCTAGGTATTACAATTACGAACAACTTAAATTGGAAGGAACACATAGAAAATGTTGTGGGGAAGGCTAACCAAAGGCTGTGTTTTATTGGCAGGACACTTAGAAAATGTAACAGACCTGCTAAGGAGACTGCCTACACTACGCTTGTCCGTCCTCTTTTAGAATATATGCTGTGCGGTGTGGGATCCTTACCAGGTAGGACTGACAGAGTACATCAAAAAAGTTCAAAGAAAGGCAGCATGTTTTGTATTATCGCGAAATATGGGAGAAAGTGTCACAGAAATGAGACAGGATTTGGGCTGGAAATCATTAAAAGAAAGGCATTTTGCGTTGCGATGGAATCTTCTCATGAAATACCAATCGGCAACTTTCTTCTCCGAATGCGAAAATATTTTGTTGACGCCGACCTACGTAGGGCGGAACGATCACCACGATAAAATAAGGGAAATCAGAGATCGTACGGAAAGATATAGGTGTTCATTCTTTCAGCGCGCTATACGAGATTTTCTGCGCACCATACGAGATTGGAATAATAGAGAATTGTGAAGGTGGTTCAATGAACCCTCTGCCAGGAACTTAAATGTGATTTGCAGAGTATCCATGTAGATGTAGATGTTATAAAAATGCAGGTGAAGAACTTTATAAAACTACTGCAAAATTGTGTGTACATCATCAAACTGAATAGGGAGATAGTTTCTAGAGAAGAATGCATAAAACTTCAATCAAGCATAACCTATAAGCCATCAGTGGCAATATTCAGTGATATGCTTCAATAAGTGTTGTATGCCATTACATTGTGTGATGATCTAGAACTGTTTATGGATGAAAGCCAAATTTTGTTTTGCAATCGACACACTGAAAAATCATGCAAATAAAAAATTCAGCATTCATCACATGCATTGTATGTCACAATAAGTATATTTCCCAAGTTTCTATGATCAGTATCATCCTGAAGCATATTTTATGTATTGTATCTGTCACAAATGTATACACAATAATATATGATGAAGAACCAAAGAAACTGGAACATCTGCCTAATATTGTGTAGGGCCCCTGCGAGCAAGCTGAAGTGCCGCAACACGATGTGGCTTGGACTCGACTAATGTCTGAAGTAGTGCTAGAGGGAATTGTCACCACAAATCCTGCAAAGCTGTCCATAAATCTAAGAGTACGAGGGGCTGCAGACCTCTTCTGAACAGCAAGTTGCAAGGCACCCCAGATAAGCTCAATAATGTTCATATATGGGGAGTTTGGTGGCCAGCGGAAGCGTTTAAACTCAGAAGAGTGTTCCTGGAGCCACTCTAGCAATTCTGGATGGTGGGGTGTCACACTGCCCTGCTGGAACTGCCCAAGTCTGTTGGAATTCACAATGAACATGAATGGATGCAGGTCATCAGACAGGATGCTTACGTACTTGTCATCTGCGAGAGTCTAGATGTATCGGGGGTCCCATATCACTCCAACTGCACATGCTCCGCATTATTACAGAGCCTCTACCAGCTTTAACAGTCCCCCCTTGACATGCAGGACCAATGGATGCATGACATTGGTTCCATACCCGTATACGTCCATCAGCTCAATACAATTTGAAATGAGACATGTCCAACAACGAAACATGCTTCCAGTCATCAACAGTCCAATGTCGGTGTTGATAGCCCAAGACGAGGCATTAAGCTTCATATTGTGCAGTCATCAAGGGTACGCAAGTGGGCCTCTGGCTCCGAAAGCCCATACTGATGATTTTTCGCTGAATGGTTTGCACATTGACACTTGTTGATGGCCCAGCATTGAAATCTGCAGCAATTTGTGGAAGGGTTGCATTTCTGTCATGTTGAACGATTCTCTTCCGTCACTGTTGGTCCTGTTCTTGCAGGATCTTTTTCCAGCAGCAGCAATGTCAGAGATTTGATGTTTTACCGGATTCCTGATACTCACGGTACACTCGTGAAATGGTCTTCATCACTACCTTGAAGATGCTGCGTCCCAACGCTTGTGCGTCAACTATAACACCAAGTTCAAACTCACTTAAATCTTGATAACCTGCCGCTGTAGCAGCAGTAACCGATCTGACAACTGTGCCAGACACTTGTTGTCTTATTTACGCATTGCCAACTGCATTGCCATATTCTGCATGTTGACATATCTCTCTGCTTGAATAGACATGCCTATACCAGTTTCTTTGGTGCTTCAGTGTAAATGAAACAACTATGCTGACTTGATTGAAAGTTTAAATGCAAACATTTTTAGGTTAGGCTTTACCGTGACTGTTACTGACATTAAATGAAACAACAAGTTTACTGTTACCAGTCACCGTTTTATTTTTTCCCCGACGCGTTTCGAAGGTTTAAACCTCCATCATCGGGTGGATATACATTAGTTAGTGTTACATATGTGTGTATGTTGTGTTACGACATTTGGAGGAACTTGTGGCACTGCCTCCAGTGGTCACAGGTTCCTTTTTCTGTCGTAACACTTCATATGTATGTGAAGTGTTGGAGGCAGTGCCACAAGTTCCTCCAAATGTCGTAACACAACATACACACATATGTAACACTAACTAATGTAAATCCACCCGATAATGGAGGTTTAAACCTTCGAAACGCGTCGTGAAAAAATAAAACGGTGACTGGTAACAGTAAACTTGTTGTTTCATTTAATGATTGAAAGTTATTGTGTATCCTTTTTTTAAATTCCTACCTCCTTACAAAAAAAGCTCCTTCTCTTTTTTCGGAACAAATATTACACAAACAATATATGAATAATTAAATATAGATATTTTGCACAGAATAATTCTGTTGTTATAATTACATGGGAATGACAAAAAAGTACCAGCAGTGAGCTTCGAACCAGAGACCTCGCACTTATGAAACTGCATGCTTACTCGTCGGCTACAGACTGCATGACTATTTATGACCATACAAAGTATATGAGCATACCTAAAATTTTCAATCTCGATCTTCTTGAAAACAGTTGAGAGTCACGTCTTCCTAGTCATGCCAACTAAACTTGTCAATATGAATCAAATCAGTAAGGGGAAGTTTGTAGAGTCCCTCTGTAAGCATGAATGCCAGAAGAAGGTAAAACAGAACTTCATTCCTAAAAATGTTGACAACTCTTTGGATAATTCTGTAATTAATAAAAAAAAAAAAAAAAATATAGAGGGAAACATTCCACGTGGGAAAATTATATCTAAAACAAAGATGATGTGACTTACCAAACAAAAGGGCTGGCAGGTCGATAGACACACAAACAAACACAAACATACACACAAAATTCAAGCTTTCGCAACCAACGGTTGCTTCATCAGGAAAGAGGGAAGGAGAGGGAAAGACGAAAGGATATTGGTTTTAAGGGAGAGGGTAAGGAGTCATTCCAATCCCGGGAGCAGAAAGACTTACCTTAGGGGGAAAAAAGGACAGGTATACACTCGAGCGCGCGCGCGCGCACACACGCACACACACACACACACACACACACACACACACACACACACATATATATATCCATCCGCACATACACAGACACAAGCAGACATTTGTAAAGGCAAAGAGTTTGGGCAGAGATGTCAATCGAGGCGGAAGTAAAGAGGCAAAGATGTTGTTGAAAGACGGGTGAGGTATGAGCGGCGGCAACTTGAAATTACCGGAGGTTGAGGCCTGGTGGATAACGAGAAGAGAGGATATACTGAAGGGCAAATTCCCATCTCCGGAGTTCTGACAGGTTGCTGTTAGTGGGAAGTATTCAGATAACCCGGACAGTGTAACACTGTGTCAAGATGTGCTGGCCGTGCACCAAGGCATGTTTAGCCACAGGGTGATCCTCATTACCAACAAACACTGTCTGCCTGTGTCCATTCATGCGAATGGACAGTTTGTTGCTGGTCATTCCCACATAGAAAGCTTCACAGTGTAGGCCGGTCAGTTGGTAAATCACGTGGGTGCTTTCACACGTGGCTCTGCCTTGATCGTGTACACCTTCCGGGTTACAGGACTGGAGTAGGTGGTGGTGGGAGGGTGCATGAGACAGGTTTTACACCAGGGGTGGTTACAAGGGTAGGAGCCAGAGGGTAGGGAAGGTGGTTTCGGGATTTCATAGGGATGAACTAAGAGGTTACGAAGGTTAGGTGGACGGCGAAAAGACACTCTTGGTGGAGTGGGGAGGATTTTATGAAGGATGGATCTCATTTCAGGGCAGGATTTGAGGAAGTCGTATCCCTGCTGGAGAGCCACATTCAGAATCTGATCCAGTCCCGGAAAGTATCCTGTCACAAGTGGGGCACTTTTGTGATTCTTCTGTGGGAGGTTCTGGGTTTGAGAGGATGAGGAAGTGGCTCTGGTTATTTGCTTCTGTACCAGGTCGGGAGGGTAGTTGCGGGATGCGAAAGCTGCTGTCAGGTTGTTGGTGTAATGGTTCAGGGATTCCGGGCTGGAGCAGATTCGTTTGCCACGAAGACCTAGGCTGTAGGGAAGGGACTGTTTGATGTGGAATGGGTGGCAGCTGTCGTAATGGAGGTACTGTTGCTTGCTGGTGGGTTTGATGTGGACGGATGTGTGAAGCTGGCCATTGGACAGGTGGAGGTCAACATCAAGGAAAGTGGCATGGGATTTGGAGTAGGACCAGGTGAATCTGATGGAAGCAAAGGAGTTGAGGTTGGAGAGGAAATTCTGGAGTTCTTCTTCACTGTGAGTCCAGACCATGAAGATGTCATCAATAAATCTGTACCAAACTTTTGGTTGGCAGGCCTGGGTAACCAAGAAGGCTTCCTCTAAGCGACCCATGAATAGATTGGCGTACGAAGGGGCCATCCTGGTACCCATGGCTGTTCCCTTTAATTGTTGGTATGTCTGGCCTTCAAAAGTGAAGAAGTTGTGGGTCAGGATGAAGCTGGCTAAGGTAATGAGGAAAGAGGTTTTAGGTAGGGTGGCAGGTGACCGGCGTGAAAGGAAGTGCTCCATCGCAGCGATGCCCTGGACATGCGGAATATTTGTGTATAAGGAAGTGGCATCAATGGTTACAAGGATGGTTTCCGGGAGTAACAGATTGGGTAAGGATTCTAGGTGTTCCTAAACATCAACTCAGCCAATGAACACACCCATCAACACCTATCCTTAATAAAAGTCCTCAATCTTTCCTCTCCCACATCCACACTGGCTGCTCAGAGCATCCTCCTACAGGCCAACTGCAAATTAGAACAGCATGCCACCCTCCACCTCAAAAAACTATCCAATCTCCTGGTTTCCCACCTCCGGAAAGGCAAATCACTCACCCTTCACAACCTTTCCAGCAAACCTCAACCTCCTCTCATTGCACACAAACCCAGTCTCTCCCATCTACTCAATCTCCCACTTCCAGCTCCACTCCCTCCAAAACCTCAAAATTCCAAGCACACAATCTGGAACCACAACACCCTAATTAACCAGTTAACCTTTCCTCCAAACCTCTCTCCCAATCCGAAACCTCTGTCCTATCCAAAGGCCTCACCTTCAGCCCCACTCCCAGATTCAACCAAACAGCCCTCGTCAAAGATTTACTGTCCTACACTCGTACTCTCTGCTGGAAATATCACTTTGCCACGAAGAAAAATGGTCCTAATCCTACTCCTAATGATCCAACTCCCCAAGACACTATCCAAATTGAACCCTGCCTGGAACAGTTCCGTCCTGCGTCACAGCGGGACCCACCTCCTCTTCCTCAAAATCACCCTCTCCAAACCTTACAGGAATTCCTGACTTCCAGCCTTGCCTCTCAATCCTTCTTAAAAATCCTTAATCCTACTCCCAACATCACCACTGCTGAAGCCCAAGCTATCCGTGATTTGAAGGCCGACCGATCCATCGTCATTCTTCCGGCGGACAAGGGTTCCATGACCGTGGTACTTGATCGTCGGGAGTATGTGGCTGAGGGACTGCGTCAGGTTTCAGACAACACCACATACAAAGTTTGCCAAGGTAATCCCATTCCTGATGTCCAGGCGGAACTTCAAGGAATCCTCAGAACCTTAGGCCCCCTACAAAACCTTTCACCTGACTCCATCAACCTCCTGACCCCACCGACACCCCACACCCCTACCTTCTACCTTCTTCCTAAAATTCACAAACCCAATCATCCCGGCCGCCCCATTGTAGCTGGTTACCAAGCCCCGACAGAACGTATCTCTGCCTACGTAGATCAACACCTTCAACCCATTACATGCAGTCTCCCACCCTTCATCAAAGACACCAACCACTTTCTCGAACGCCTGGAATCCTTACCCAATCTGTTACCCCCGGAAACCATCCTTGTAACCATTGATGCCACTTTCTTATACACAAATATTCCGCACGTTCAGGGCATCGCTGCGATGGAGCACTTCCTTTCACGCCGGTCACCTGCCACCCTACCTAAAACCTCTTTCCTCATTACCTTAGCCAGTTTCATCCTGACCCACAACTTCTTCACTTTTGAAGGCCAGACATACCAACAATTAAAGGGAACAGCCATGGGTACCAGGATGGTCCCCTCGTACGCCAACCTATTCGTGGGTCACTTAGAGGAAGCCCTCCAAACCTCAACTCCTTTGGTTCCATCAGATTCACCTGGTCCTACTCCAAATCCCATGTCACTTCCCTTGACATTGACCTCCATCTGTCCAATGGCACACGTCCGTCCGCATCAAACCCACCAACAAGCAACAGTACCTCCACTGTGACAGCTGCCACCCATTCCACATCAAACAGTCCCTTCCCTACAGCCTAGGTCTTTGTGGCAAACGAATCTGCTCCAGTCCGGAATCCCTGAACCATTACACCAACAACCTGAAAACAGCTTTCGCATCCCGCAACTACCCTCCCGACCTGGTACAGAAGCAAATAACCAGAGCCACTTCCTCATCCCCTCAAACCCAGAACCTCCCACAGAAGAACCACAAAAGTGCCCCACTTGTGACAGGATACTTTCCGGGAATGGATCAGACACTGAATGTGGCTCTCCAGCAGGGATACGACTTCCTCAAATCCTCCCCTGAAATGAGATCCATCCTTCATGAAATCCTCCCCACTCCACCAAGAGTGTCTTTCCGCCGTCCGCCTAACCTTCGTAACCTCTTAGTTCATCCCTACGAAATCCCGAAACCACCTTCCCTACCCTCTGGCTCCTACCCTTGTAACCACCCCTGGTGTAAAACCTGTCCCATGCACCCTCCCACCACCACCTACTCCAGTCCTGTAACCCGGAAGGTGTACACGATCAAGGCAGAGCCATGTGTGAAAGCACCCACGTGATTTACCAACTGACCTGCCTACACTGTGAAGCTTTCTATGTGGGAATGACCAGCAACAAACTGTCCATTCGCATGAATGGACACAGGCAGACAGTGTTTGTTGGTAATGAGGATCACCCTGTGGCTAAACATGCCTTGGTGCACGGCCAGCACATCTTGACACAGTGTTACACTGTCTGGGTTATCTGGATACTTCCCACTAACAGCAACCTGTCAGAACTCCGGAGATGGGAATTTGCCCTTCAGTATATCCTCTCTTCCCGTTATCCACCAGGGCTCAACCTCCGGTAATTTCAAGTTGCCGCCGCTCATACCTCACCCGTCTTTCAACAACATCTTTGCCTCTTTACTTCCGCCTCGATTGACATCTCTGCCCAAACTCTTTGCCTTTACAAATGTCTGCTTGTGTCTGTGTATGTGCGGATGGATATATATGTATGTATGTGTGTGTGTGTGTGTGTGTGTGTGTGTGTGTGCGCGCGCGAGTGTATACCTGTCCTTTTTTCCCCCTAAGGTAAGTCTTTCTGCTCCCGGGATTGGAATGATTCCTTACCCTCTCCCTTAAAACCAATATCCTTTCGTCTTTCCCTCTCCTTCCCTCTTTCCTGATGAAGCAACCGTTGGTTGCGAAAGCTTGAATTTTGTGTGTATGTTTGTGTTTGTTTGTGTGTGTTTCGACCTGCCAGCGCTTTTGTTTTATATTGGAAAACTCCAGCCAATAAGTGATGCAAAACACTGTGAAAAAAAAAAAAAAACTAGCTAGACATCATAGAGACCAGACACTTTAACTCTACAGGCCAAAGAGCCCATCTTATGATAACCAGTGACCGAATATGATAATATGGTGTCATACAAAGAACACTAATTCCATCTTCATGAATGCTGACAAATAATTATAAAAACATGGAGTCAACTACTGAAATCCTGTAACCCTAGAGTAACTTACAGCCTCCAAAACACAGCTATAAGCAAGCAGCGCATTGAAGGAAGAAAGAATAGAGTTTACTGACCCACTGATAACAAGATAATTAGAGGCAGAGCACAAGCAATGATAGCGCAAGGATGTGGAACATTCTGATATTTGTCTTAGTTGATTTAGGGAAACTATGGAAAACCTAAATGACCAGACAAGCCTTTGAGTCTTGCTCTTTCCAAATGCAAAACCAAGCAACAGTATGAGAATGGGAAAAATTATGTCACCATAACCATCTACAAGGCTTCAATCTACCCAATAAATGACCTCAGTGAAAATACATTGGAATGCTCTGAGACTTCATATACATCTTACTTTTGGTACTTTGCTGGCTTCACTGCTCAATATGTGGATCGAAGCCTGTATGTTGTACTTTTATATATTTTTATTTTGCATATGCATTGTTCTGCCACACAAATAATTAATATGAATAAATCCTAGCAGTCAAACAATAGAAACTCCACGCAGGAATGACAACAATGTAGGAAAAGACAGACTCCTATTTACCATAAAGAAGACATGTTAAGTTGCAGACAGACAAATTAAAAGACACATACATAAAGCTTTCGGAAACAGCCTTCATCAGCAGAAGAGAAACACACGCCTTTCATACACGCAACCTGGCACAGCTCATGCATAAACGACTGCCAACTCCAGCCCCAAATGCTGGAGTTGGCCGTCGTATGCATGAGGTGTGCTTGCCAAAGTGTATGAATGGTGTGCATTTCTCTTTTGCTGATGAAGGCTGGGGCTGAGAGCTTTACGTAAGTGTCTTCTATTGTGCCTGTATACAACTTAATGCATCTTCTTTACTGTAAGTAGTAATATGTCTTTTCCATACTATTAAATTCCAGCAATCATCTTCAGTGATTAAAGAAAACCACAGAAAGCCAAACATAAAAATGTACTCCGATAGCTCTGATAAGTAGTATACTGCAAATGGGCAGAAACTGGACCTACAACAAGCAAGGAAATGCTGCCTGTTCAAAGTATGAATCACAATAATAATAATAATAATAATAATAATGTGTAATAATGATGCATGTTAATAATTACAAAATATGATGGAAGGTTATTATGCTGTCAGCAATGTCTGGTTGCTGATTCATAGACAGTCAATGCGAAATATGTGAGTGAAATTTTAATCTAAACAGCTTTTAAAAGTTACAAGTTTTTGGGACAATATCCATCTCAAAGTTAACTAGCCAATAATATGTGAGGTGAAATGATACTTCTGTTGACATTATTCAACTGACATGCAGTACTATAAGGCATTTGAATGTCAGACTCCCAACAAAAGAAAGTTTGTTAAGCATCAACAGTGGTTGCCATAAGATGTTTAATAAATTCATCTTCAGTAAGTAATGTACATCTTCAGTGCTTATAAAAAAAATCCTTATGCTATTAATGGTAAAAGTCACTTGTTAAAAGTAGTAGCATTTAATATTTAACTGCAAAGTAACTGACTTAATGAAATCATTATTTTGAAATAGATATTTTCTTGACAAAGAGCATGGAATTGTAGGCGTTGTAAGTCTTTAGGGTGCTGGTAAAGCTGAAGTAAGTTTAGACTTCAAAAATAGAGCCATGAAATATAGAACTTAACTGGTGGTTGATTCTACAGAGACAGGAATAAATTCGGACTACAATCAATATAGTATGCATTTGTGGTGCAGAAAAAGTGAGTTATTACAATAATAACCACAATGGCAATAAATTGCACCAAGATAAGATTGATAATCTTATCCCGGGCGTCTCTCATATGTGTCATCAGGCGCATTTTCTCTGGTGTTTTGGCAGATATCTGCAATTTCATTTTTGCAGTGTGTATCTAGAATCAGCCCAAACAATTCCTGCTCATCACGTCTTTCATAAGATGCCCAGCATCAACAGCACTGGTTTGTTTTCCACTGCAAACAAAATGATTTTTAGAGTGCAATTTTAAGTGCCCATCTAAGACAGCAATCCCAAATTAGTCTAGTCTTTATTATGTATTAACAGTGACAGTCAAAAACAAGGAATAATCAGTACTGCAGCAGTGACTGAGCAGCATTTCTGCACAGCTGTAGTAGTCAATGGGGGCCAGGGCTGTACTGTTGCTGCTGGAGTACTTACTATTCTTCATCTTTTACTGTCCCCATCCATGCACATCAATAAATGGAATGTCGTACTAGACTAATTTTGAACTGCTCTGTTGAATGGACGTATAAAATTTCACCTTAAAAATAATTTTGTTTGGAATGGGGAACATACCGAAGCTTCCCGTTGACAATGATGTTGCTTGAAGAACGTAATGAGCAGTAACTGCTATTACGTAACAAATAAACTCCTCCTGATACTGATCATGAGTGTAGGATACTGTAGTCGTATGGTAGTGAGTGCAAATTACTTATTCTGCTCATGGCTACATAAGGTGTGTGAGAGAGAATTTTGTACTATAAACTACCACTGTAAACATCTCATTAGAACCTTTGATAGAACTGCAATTTAAAAATAATTATGAAATTACACATGAAATACACACCAATAAGATATTTGATTAGGGAAGAGAAGAGAGGAAAAACAATCAAAATACAGGGCTATTCAAAAAGAAGGAATGGATTTCAAAAATTTATATCTTCCAAATTACAACAGGTAGCACCTTAATTCCAACACTCCTGGACAGACAACAATTTAAAATCTGAACAGTCCTGATAGACATTCCAATCATGGGTGCACTGGCACTGTTGCTTTCTTCTTCATGAAGACAAATGTGGTAGGACTAACCCATCTAGACTTGCTTCAAAACTGTTTATTTCCTCAACTTGAAGATGATTCAGATGACTTCGTCTTCATGCAAGATGGTGCCATGCTTCATTTCTCTAAACATGTCCAACGTTACCTGAATGACACCATTCCAGGACAATGGATTGGAAGAGGAGGAGCACAAGATGAACTTCAATGTCGGTGACCTCCCAGCTCTCCAGACCTTACAACTTGTGACTTTTACCTATAGGGTTACGTAAAAGACTGTATTTTAATCCCCCCTATGCCTGACATTCTCAAAAGTCTGCAGCATCCATTGTTGAAGCTGCGAATTTGATAATGAGAGATAAGCTGCTTTGTGGCTGGTAGGAAATGAGCAACTATTTTGATATTTGTCGTGTAAAACATGGTGCTCACATTGAATGCATAAAATCTGAACTTTTCTTTCCAGGAATGTTGGAATCGAGTTTCTATGTTTTGTAGTTTGGAAGCAATAAATGTTTGAAATCTGTTCCTTGCTTTTGAATAGCCCTGTATAAAGAATGAAAAGGAAATAGAAATACATGTTTTAATTTGTGATCTGTGTAGCATATATTTAAGATTATTTATTTATTCATCTTTAGACAGTATCCACTGTATGGATGTAGCCAAAATATATATTATTTCCAATATATCATTTTACAAACATATCCTCACTGAGTTAAAACATAAATCATGCTTTATGTCTACACAAATACTATACAAGATTTTGCCAACATGGCCTACGTCAGGAGAGAATTCACTCACTTCTCACACTAAAGAAAAAATTGGTAACAAAAGAAGCTACAGCTTCAGAAGATTATAAACAACAGAAGATTATAAACAACACTTACTTTATGGCTTTTGATGTGTCAATTGGTACTTTCACAGCCGGCTCTGAAACAGATAATACAAGAAATGATAAGTAAAACTGTCAAGGTGAAGCAATAACAACTTCTAACCACTGCAATCAACACTTTTATCCTCAAATACACAACAATTAGATTTATTTATTCACCAAAGTCAATGACTTGTTAGGCTCACCTATTATCTGAGATATTTCATATCTATTTTTTGTCTTTAAATGCTTTACTTTCTTCTTTAGATTAATAGGTGTAGGTACAGCTGTCCTCAAGCTCAAGGTGGTTAGAGCACCATGGCTTTCCTAGGCACAGTCCTAATGGTTGTAGTATGGCTTTGTCTTTCTCTGATCTTTGAACTGACTAACCCAGCTAATAACAGGGGCTTTACAATTCAATGTGCATTTCAAATTATGGTGCTGCTTGGTATTTTTCACACCTGCAAACTATTGAATTCTGGATTTGAATTTGTTGTCTAATGCTTTCTGCTTAGCCTTGCAGCCACAATGATTAACAGGATACAGACTGAATCATATGACACAATTATACAGACCCTGCTGAGGAACTTTTTTATAATGTAGGAAGAAGTTATATTAAAATTGTTTCTACATTATCTTCATGACACCTCTGCCCCCTTTCCTTACATGTTGTAAATGTGATTTTAGCAATAATCAGCCTTTGTTTGCACTGTTAGAAATTAATAATAAACAACAAACTCGTTAAAATTTTCATTAATTTTAATATCACTGTTTACTAAAGCAATATCTGATTTGAATAGCTCACATACAGAATTGATACATTATAGCATTTGCAAATATGAGATGTTACAATATAAAATCTGTACTTAGTAGTTTCCCCAGTCACAAAGGATATGCCAATGCAGAAGAGAAAAGCAAACTTGCTTGCTGGAACTTAAGTATAGTCACCCTGTACATGTGACATCTTTCTATTTGTATCAGACACACACACACACACACACACACACACACACACACACACACGTGTATGTGACATCTTTCTATTTGTATCACACACACACACACACACACACACACACACACACACACACACACAGAGAGAGAGAGAGAGAGAGAGAGAGAGAGAGAGAGAGAGAGAGAGAGAGAGAGTTTTCCTACTGTGTATATTTAGATGTAGGGCACAAAGAATACAATTTCTTTTTGCCACCTGTAAGCAACTTTAATACACAAATGCCACTGCATAATTTGTAGACGCTGCTTTTTGAGTGATACTGAAGGTTACTTCTTAATAAGAGAGGTCTTCTGTTGGGTGTTCCAAATGTGATATTTGCTAATGTTACTGTTATTTTGAAATGGTGACAGGTTATTTGTGACAAACATCATAATACAATCGTGGGGGGGGGGTTAACACATACATCATGTTCCTTTTGTGTATTTTTGTTGAATTAATACTCTAGTGTCATAAATGAACAGTGAAGAACAGTGAAGATTACAATGGGCTACTATTTAGTGCCATAGCCTGATACAAACCAGGCAACTCACTAGCATGAACCAAATAATGCGTGGATATTGTGAAGTCAGTGAACATTTAGGTAGTTAAATTCTGGATATATACCTCATAAGTCAGAGTTGCAAAATCTTCTGTACTCCATTGCCACTTACAAATGAGTAACCTTGTCATAATTAATGTTATAAATGAGTGACAAAATGATCTGACGATTTTCGCTGCTGCGCGGTTCAGCGATTAGGTGGTGGGGGATGGTGGGGATAGGCGCGTTTCAGAGCCTACTCATGAACATTTTCAGTAACTTTGGAGCAGTGGTTGGTCGAGCATCACGCGTTTGTTGTCGAGGCATTTTATAAAAGTGGCGATTCCTGCACTGTTGTGCAGCGGCAGTTCCGAAGGCGTTTTAATTTAGGTTCTGATATGCAACACAATTATGCTGTGCGTGAGTAACTTCAGAGCTAGCAGTTCAGCATTGAAACGGAAGTTGACAGCCCATCCAAGATCAGCCCGGACACCAGAGAATATTGATAGAGTAAGAGAAACTGTGAAAGCCATTTCTCGGCAGCCGACCTGTAAACAAGCTGCTGCTTCGCATATGTCTGACCACTTGGTAAGACAAATTTTGCGGTTCCCTCTGCATTTCCATCCATACAAAAATGGCTATTGTTCAGCAGTTAAAGCCCAATGACTATGCAAAGCGAAAAGCATTTTCAGAGCAAATGATTGATTTGATGACAGACGAAAAAATTTTCACGATGAGCGATGAGGAGCATTTCATCTGTATGGTTGTGTACACAAACAGAACTTACATTATTGGTCAGCAACAAATCCTAAAGAGCTGCATGAATGTCCTCTGCATAGTCCTAAGATCACTGTGTGGTGTGGTGTAACAAAAACTTGTGTCAATAGGTCGTATTTCTTTGAAGAAGGTGGTCAAACTGTTACGGTCAATTCGCAACTTTATCTGTTGACGTTACGAAACTTCCTGATCTCTGGACTTCAGAGAAATCGCTTAGTGCACAGTAGAATGTAGTTCCAGCAGGATGTGGCAACTGCTCATACAGCCAATGAGGTGATGAACTTTGGGAAAAGGAAGTTTCGTGGCCGAGTAATCAATCTCGCATTTTGGGAATACTGCATGACCAGCATGCTCCCCTGATCTAAGCATTTGTGATTTTTTCTTGTGGGGTTTCTTGAAATCAAGAGTCTACACAAACAAGCCCCACATACTGGCAAATTTAAGGTGGCCATAACTCAAGAAATCGCCAACCTGTCTCCTGCAATGTTTGGGAAGTTGTTCAACAGTTTTGGTGCGAGACTGGAAGAGTTCTTCATCACAGAAGGGCACCATTTGAAGGACGTCACCTTCAAATTTTAAATTGATGAAATCGGTTGGTCCAATGATATGTTCTTTAATTTCCATCAACACCATTCTGACATCTGACCAATAAGACATTTCTTATCAATCTTAACACTTGCTTTATTTGTACTTTACAACCGTAAGATCTTTTTGCCACTCTGTATACTAAAGTGTATATTTCAAATAGTGCACAGGTCTATATTTCTGCATAGGATATGCTATGTTAGTGGAGATATTTGTTTGTACTACACCGTTATGAGGTGCAGCAGCTGGAGATTGACAGCCATCGCTTTTACGTCACTGCAAGTACAGCATGAAGTTTCCAACACTGTGCTGAAGGGACTTCTTAGAGAAGGTAAGAGTGAGAATCACAATGAAATATTGTATATTAAAAAAAGATGTATCCATAAAAATGGGAAGCTTTTGGTTTAGTGAGATTTGTACTCAGATATCAACACTGAAAGTAAAGTTTGTAAACACCCATGCAATAAATGCAAACTGTTGTACAATTTAGAGGAAATTCATTGCAACTAGATGGACCTTGCTGTGGTGGGGTGGCTTGCGTGCCTCAATGATACAGATAGCTCTACTGTAGATGCAACCACAAGAAATGGATATTGAGAAGCCAAACAAACATGTGGTTCCTGCAGAGGAGCAGCAGCCTTTTCAGTAGTCGCAGGAGCAACAGTCTGGATGATTGACTGACCTGGGCTTGTGAAATCAACCGACATGGCCTTGCTATGCTGGTACTCATAATGGCTGAAAGCAATGGGAAACTACAGCTCTTATTTCTCCCGGGGGCATGCAGCTCTACTATATGGTTAAATAATGCAGGCACCCTCTTGGCTAAAATAGGGTGAAGGCAAATTAGTCCCTCGTGCAGATCTAAGGGTGGGGACTATTCAGGAGGATGTCATCAGGAAAAACAAAACTGGCATTCTGCGGATCAGAGCATGGAACATTAGATCCCTCAATTGGGCAGGTAAAGTTCAGTGGCATGCGGATTAGGACTTCTGGTCACATGAGTACAGGGTTATAAATATAAAATCAAATAGGGGTAATGCAGGAGTGGGTTTAATAATGAATAGAAAAACGGGAATCCAGGTAAGATACTACAAATTGCATAGTGAACACCTTATCACAGCAAGATAGACATGAAGCCCACACCCACCACAATAGTACAAGTTTATACACCAACTAGCTCTGTAGGTGATGAAGAGCTTGAAGAAATGTATGATGAAATTAAAGAAATTAATAAGATAGTTAAGGGAGATGAAAGTTTAACTGTGATGGGGAACTGGAATTTGATAGTTGGAAATGGAAAAGAAAGAAAAATAATAAGCGCCTATGGGCTGGGAGAAAGGAATGAAACAGGAAGCTGCCAGGTCGAATTTTGCACAGAGCATAATTTAAACATTGCTAACACTTGGTTTAAGAATCAGGAAAGAAGGTTGTATATATGGAAGAGACCTGGAGATGCCGAAAAATGTAAGACTGATTACATAATGGCTTGTCAGAGATTTCAGAACTAGATTTTAAATGGTAAGACACCTCGAGGGGGAGATGTGATCTCTGACCAAACTTTTATTAGTTATGAACTGTAGATTAAAACTGAAGAAATTGAAAAAGGGAGGAAATTAAGGAGATGGCACTTGAATGTGCTGAAAGAATCAGAGATTGTTGAGATTTTCAGAGGGAGCATTTTGCAAAATCTACGTCTACATCTTCATCCACACTCCGCAAGCCACCTCACGGAGTGTGACAGAGGTACCTTGAGTACCTCTAGCAGTACTTCTATTCCAGTCTTGTATTGTGCGTGGAAAGAAAGATTGTCGGTATGCCTCTGTGTGTGCTCTAATCTTTCTGATTTTATCCTCATGGTCTCTTCGCGAGATATACGTAGGAGTGAGCAACATACTGCTTGATTCCTCTGGTAAGGTATGTTCTCGAAACTTCACAAACTTCAACAAAACTTCGAAACTTCAACAAAACTTCGAAACTTCAACAAAACTTCGAAACTTCAACAAAACTTCGAAACTTCAACAAAACTTCGAAACTTCAACAAAACTTCGAAACTTCAACAAAACTTCGAAACTTCAACAAAACTTCGAAGCTTCAACAAAACTTCGAAGCTTCAACAAAACTTCGAAGCTTCAACAAAACTTCGAAACTTCAACAAAACTTCGAAACTTCAACAAAAGCCTGTACCGAGCTACTGAGCGTCTCTCTTGCAGTCTTCCACTGGAGTTCATCTATCATCTCTGTAACACTTTCGCGATTACTAAATGATCCTACAATGAAAAGCGCTGCTCTCCATTGGATCTTCTCTATCTCTTCCATCAACCCTATCTGGTATGGATCCCACACCGGTGAGCAGTATTCAAGCAGTGGGCGAACAAGTGTACTGCAGCCTACTTGCTTTGTTTTCGGACTGCATTTCCTTAAGATTCTTCCAATGAATCTCAGTCTGGCATCTGCTTTACCGACGATTACTTTTATATGGTCATTCCATTTTAAATCACTCCTAATGCCTACTCCCAGATAATTTATGGAATTAACTGCTTCCAGTTGCTGACCTGCTATATTGTAGCTAAATGATAAAGGATCTTTCTTTCTATGTATTTGCAGCACATTGCACTTGTCTACATTGAGATTCAAGTGCCAGTTGACTACAGGGAGCATCAGACAATGGTTGACTAGAACAGGGGGAAGGAGTAGGTAGAAGACAAATGGATGGCTTTGAGAGATGAAATAGTGAAAACAGCAATGGGTAAAAATACAAGGCCCAGTACAAATTCTTGAATAACACAAGAGGTATTGAGTTTAACTTTTGAAAACAGAAAATATAAAAATGCAGCAAATGAAGCAGATGAAACAAAATACAAATGTATAAAAAATGAGATAAAAGTATAAAACGGCTAAGCACCAATGGCTAGAGAAAAAAATGTATTTTAAAGCATATTTCATCAGGGGAAAGATAGATACCGTCTACAGGAGAATTAAAGATGTCTTTGGAAAAAAGATAAGTAGCTGTATGAATATCAAGAGCTCAGATGGAAAACCAGTCCCAAGTAACGAAGGGAAAACTGAAAGGTGGAAGGAGTACATAGAGTGTTTATATGAGGGAGATGAACTTGAAGTTAAAATTATAGCAATGGAAAAGGAAATAGAAGAAGATGAGGTGGAAGACATGATACTGCTAGAAGAATTTGACAGAGTACTGAAAGGCCTAAGTTGAAACAAGGCCCCTGGAGTAGACAGCATTCTATCAGAACTACTGATAGCATTAGGAGAGACAGTCATGACAAAACTCTTCAATCTGATGTATAAGATATATGAGAAAGAGAAATACACTCAGATTTCAAAAAGAAAGTAATAATTCCAATTCCAAAGAAAGTACATCCTGACAGGTGTGAATATTACCAAACTATCAGGTTAGAGGCAATACTGACCCTACAACTACTATTAGAGGATAGGGTAAGGGAAAGGCAAACCTATGCTCATAGCATTTGTAGACTTGGAGAAAGCTTTTGACAATATCAACTAGAGGTAGGAGGCGTAAAATACAGGGAGAGAAAGGCTATTTACAACTTGTACAGAAATGAGATGGCAGTTATGAGGTTCGAGGACCATGAAAGGGAAGCAGGGATTGACAAGGGAGTGAGACAGGGTTGTAGCTTATCCCTGACGTTATTCAATCTGTACATCGAGCAACCAGTAAAGTAAACCAAGGAAAAATTTGGAGTAAAGTTTAGGAAGAAAAAATAAAAACCTTGAGGTTTGCCAATGACACTGTAATTGTCAGAGATAGCAAAGGACGGTTGAACAGAATGCACACTGTCTTGAAAGGGGGATATAAGATGAACATCAACAAAAGCAATTTAAGAATAACAGAATGTAGTTGAATTAAGTCAGGTGATGCTGAGGGAATTAGATAAGGAAACTAGGCACTTAAAGTACTAAATGAGTTTTGCTTTTTGTGTAGCAAAATAACTGATGATGACCAAAGTAGACACAATATAAAAGGAGTCTTCACATGGCTCTCCATCCCATTCTCTGTGATGACGGAAGGGGTACAGCACTCACCATTCAAAGGCCTGAGCTCACCACCTGCATGTGGTGCACGTTTGCTGTGAAGCCCTGTCCTAAATAAACTGAAGTTTCATGAAACTGATGGTGCAGCCAACCAATAGGTAATGTTGCATCTAACCAAAAGAATACAGTTGTACTTAGTAATTAAGCCAATGCAATTAAACCAAGATTCTTCTGAATGGGGACAAATCAGGCATGGGGTTCCCGAAAAACTCAATCTTATGTCTGCCAGTGTCCTCACATGTAGGCCATCTTCCATCTCATATACAACAAGGAAGATTAGGTCTTTTTGGAGATGATACTAGTACTGTAATCAACCCAAGCATACATACAACAACAGAAGAGATTGTAAGCAATGTTCTTAAATGTGTCTTTCACTGGTTTTCTGCGAATGGTGTCACTCTCGATTTTAAAAAGACACAACATAATCAGTTCTCCACATCTACAAGTACTACACCAACCATAAGAGTAACAAATGGTGAAGAAGTAACAAATATTGTGAAAACTTCCAAAATTTTAGGTGTCCATATTGAAGAGAAGTAAATTGGAAAAAATGAATTTTAAAACTCCTAAAGTGACTTGGTTAGGCCACATCTGCACATAGAACCATTGCAAATCTTGGGGACAGACAATATGTTGACGTATGAGGGTTGTTTGGAAAGTAAGGTCCAATCGGTTGTGAAATGGAACCCACAGTGAAAATCTGATGAAGTTTTGCACAGATGTGTGGGGCAATGTCTCTAGTATGCCTATTGATCACCACACATTGCTCTTTTCAGTTATGAGCTCACAGTGAGCATGTAAAGATGCCTAGAAAATAAAGTCTCCTGCCAAGTATGGGTGCCTGCTGAGAGATTTCGCCTGATTTCATGCAACCTCACATAATATAACTGTCACGCATTTCATTCTCAGTGACATTTCTTGGCTGCACATTGCAGATGCAATGAGGATGCTCCTGCTGCAATTTCAATGTTCACCCACCATACAACACGGACTCCGCTCACTCTGATTTTCATCTCTGCTCGCATGAACTGCTGGTTATGAAGGTAGGATTTTGGCATTGGTGGCTATCTTCTACAACAAGGGCCTTGGAAAGATGGTACAATGCTATGACAAATGTCTAAGTTGGAGCAACAACTATGCAGAGAAATAGCTAGAAGGCATAGGCAAGTGTTTCACTGTGGTTTCCATTTTGCAACCAATTGGACCTTGCTTTCTGAATAATCATCATATTTTGCATATTTTTACTCAACAATCACATAATGAAAAACATTATGGGGTCACTCATCTCTAAGAAAGAAAATGCTCATTGCTCAAAAACATGCTATAAGAATAATTTGTGGTGCTCACGCACCATCATGTGGTACATATCTGTTTAAGGGCTTGGACATTTTGCCTTCTGTTGTGCGGTATATTTATTCCTCCATGAAGTTTGTTGTAAATAATCCACTGAAGATCAAAAGGAACATGACATACATAATTATAAAGAGGAAAAAAAATGACATTCATTACTCTACATTAATGTTGTCCTTAGCACAAAAAGGGGTGCAACTATAATTTTTGATCACTCACCAATGATATAAAATGTCTGACAGAGAGCAAAGCAAGATCTGAAAGCAAACTCAAAAAGCTATCTCTGACAACTCCTTCCATTCTTTGGAAGAATTTCTATTATTATAATTTGAATCAGGAGGTCAGTGGGAATTACTAACTCATTTCTGTATATTCTTTTTTATACAAAAAAGTCTTTGAGAGGAAATTATAATCAATGATGCCATCCCTTAACATGTTTAGATTAAGAGTATTCTAGAAATGATAGTGTCTGTTCAAGAACAAAATATGAATGAATATTCTGTGGAATATAATTTAGTATATATTATAATGGGGTTTGTAAATTTAATTTATTAAATAACGAATCTAGTAAGAGTTTATGCACTTTTCTCCTGGGTGGTAATCTTAATTATTGGTACGTATTTTGTATCAGGGAATTTGTATTATTTTTAATTTAGTATATCCTATGATTTGGTTAATGGCCGAAAGCAAGGGGAAACTACAGCCGTAATTTTTCCCGAGGGCATGCAGCTTTACTGTGTGGTTAAATGATGATGGCGTCCTCTTGGATAAAATATTCCAGAGGTAAAATAGTCCCCCATTCGGATCTACGGGTGGGGATTACTCAAGAGAATGTCATTATCAGGAGAAAGAAAACTGGCGTTCTACGGATCGGAGCGAGGAATGTCAGATCCCTTAATCGGGCAGGTAGGTTAGAAAATTTAAAAAGGGAAATGGATAGGTTAAAGTTAGATATAGAGGGAATTAGTGAAGTTCGGTGGCAGGAGGAACAAGACATTTGGTCAGGAGACTACAGGGTTATAAACACAAAATCAAGATAGATACGAAGCGCACACCTAACACGGTAGTACAAGTTTATATGCCGACTAGCTTTGCAGATGAGGAAGAAATTGAAGAAATGTACGATGAAATAAAAGAAATTATTCAGGTAGTGAAGGGAGACTAAAATTTAATAGTCATGGGTGACTGGAATTCGTCAGTAGGAAAAGGGAGAGAAGGAAACGTAGTAGGTGAATGTGGATTGGGGCTAAGAAATGAAAGAGGAAGCCGTCTGGTAGAATTTTGCACAGGGCACAACTTAATCATAGCTAACACTTGGTTCAAGAATCATAAAAGAAGGTTGTATACATGGAAAAAGCCTGGAGATACTGACAGGTTTCAGATAGAATATATAATGGTAAGACAGAGATTTAGGAACCAGGTTTTAAATTGTAAGACATTTCCAGGGGCAGATGTTGACTCTGACCACAATCTGTTGGTTATGAACTGTAGATTAAAACTGAAGAAACTACAAAAAGGTGGTAATTTAAGGAGATGGGACCTGGATAATCTGACTAAAGCAGAGGTTGTACAGAGTTTCAGGGAGAGCATAAGGGAACAATTGACAAGGAGGGGGGAAAGAAATACAGTAGAAGAAGAGTGGGTAGCTTTGAGGGATGAAGTAGTGAAGGCAGCAGAGGATCAAGTGGGTAAAAAGACGAGGGCTAGTAGAAATCCTTGGGTAACAGAAGAAATATTGACTTTAATTGATGAAACGAGAAAATATAAAAATGCAGAAAATGAAGCAGGCAAAAACGATTAGGAACGTCTCAAAAATGAGGTCAACAGGAAATGCAAAATGGCTAAGCAGGGATGGCTAGAAGACAAATGTAAGGATGTAGAGGCTTATCTCACTAGGGGTAAGATAGATACTGCCTACAGGAAAATTAAAGAGACCTTTTGGAGATAAGAGAACCACTTGTATGAATATCAAGAGCTCAGATGGAAACCCAGTTCTAAGCAAAGAAGGGAAAGCAGAAAGGTGGAAGGAGTATATAGAGGGTCTATACAAGGGCGATGTACTTGAGGACAATATTATGGAAATGGAAGAGGATGTAGATGAAGATGAATTGGGAGATATGATACTGCGTGAAGAGTTTGACAGAGCACTGAAAGACCTGAGTCCAACAAGGCCCCGGGAGTAGACAACATTCCATTTGAACTACTGATGGCCTTGGGAGTGCCAGTCCTGACAAAACTCTACCACCTGGTGAGCAAGATGTATGAGACAGGCGAAATACCCTCAGACTTCAAGAAGAATATAATAATTCCAATCCCAAAGAAAGCAGGTGTTGACAGATGTGAAAATTACCGAACTATCAGTTTAATAAGTCACGGCTGCTAAATACTAATGCAAATTCTTTACAGACGAATGGAAAAACTAGTAGAAACCGACCTCGGGGAAGATCAGTTTGGATTCCGTAGAAATGTTGGAACACGTGAGGCAATACTGACCCTACGACTTATCTTAGAAGCTAGGTTAAAGAAAGGCAAACCTACGTTTCTAGCATTTGTAGACTTAGAGAAAGCTTTTGACAATGTTGGCTAGAATACTCTCTTTCAAATTCTGAAGGTGGCTGGGGTAAAATACAGGGAGCGAAAGGCTATTTACAATTTGTACAGAAATCAGATGGTAGTTATAAGAGTTGAGGGACACGAAAGGGAAGCAGTGGTTGGGAAGGGAGTGAGACAGGGTTGCAGCCTCTCCCCGATGTTGTTCAATCTGTATATTGAGCAAGCAGTAAAGGAAACAAAAGAAAAATATGGAGTAGGTATTAAAATCCATGGAGAAGAAATAAAAACTTTGAGGTTCGCCGATGACATTGTAATTCTGTCAGAGACAGCAAAGGACTTGGAAGAGCAGTTGAATGGAATGGACAGTGTCTTGAAACGAGGGTATAAGATGAATATCAACAAAAGCAAAACAAGGATAATGGAATGTAGTCGAATTAAGTCGGGTGATGCTGAAGAAATTAGATTAGGAAATGAGACACTTAAAGTAGTAAAGGAGTTTTGCTATTTGGGGAGCAAAATAACTGATGATAGTCGAAGTAGAGAGGATATAAAATGTAGACTGGCAATGGCAAGGAAAGCGTTTCTGTAGAAGAGAAATTTATTAACATCGAGTATAGACTTAAGTGTCAGGAAGTCGTTTCTGAAAGTATTGGTATGGAGTGTAGCCATGTATGGAAGTGAAACATGGACAATAAATAGTTTGGACAAGAAGAGAATAGAAGCTTTCAAAATGTGGTGCTACAGAAGAATGCTTAAGATTAGATGGCTAGATCACATAACTAATGAGGAAGTACTGAATAGGATTGGGGAGAAGAGAAGTTTGTGGCACAACTTGACTAGAAGAAGGGATCGGTTGGTAGGACATGTTCTGAGGCACCAAGGGATCACCAATTTAGTATTGGAGGGCAGTGTGGAAGGTAAAAAACGTAGAGGGAGACCAAGAGATGAATACACTAAGCAGATTCAGAAGGATGTAGGTTGCAGTAGGCACTGGGAGATGAAGAAGCTTGCACAGGATAGAGTAGCATGGAGGGCTGCATCAAACCAGTCTCAGGACTGAAGACCACAACAACAACAACAACAACAACATGATTTGGTTTATATAATTTTTTATTTATTTGTTTATTTTTCTAGGTTACTTTGGCTTACTTTAGGTAGTCAATTGAAGCTCACTACTTAAATAACAAATTTAAGAGTACATAAGAGATGCTCATAGCTAATTTGCCGTCCTTGTAACTTAGTCCGCATCTAGGACAAAAGTTACTGCTTTTGTTGCTACACTCCATAGGCTTACATAGATGGGTGTTAGAGCCAATTTTCAGGAGGGGGAGGGGGGGGGGGGAGGTGAAGTTGATGTGATGGTGTCTGTTATGTAGGATTGACAAAGATCTTTGTCCTCCAGTCCATCGGCAAAGTACCACCCATGGAGGGATCATAGGGGTGGGGGGAGGGGGGGGGGGGACGGTAAGGTTATCCGTCTTTGGATAACTGTTTTCGGTTTCTTCTTTGGCACCAACATTCCTAGTCTTGCTTTTTCTTTCTTTCTTCTCCACCAGAGGTACCATTCTATTCTCCCAGTTTCACATTAAACAGTTCCACTGCATGAACCCTTATTTTATCCATACATTTAAACCTGTTTCCAAAGGATTGCCCAGAGTGGTAGCAATGCTTAAGTAACTTCTGTACAAAGCATTATAGCATCTTATTGCCACAAAGGAATTTATATTTTTGGAATCTATTCTGAAATGAATAAACCGGATATGTAATAGCTGAGATCTGGTGTTGCCCAGGATATTTTTCTATGCCTTCGTCTGAGACTACATACAAGTGGGATTTATTTCTGACTTATAATGTTTCTTTGTATACATTTGAAATAGTACGACTGGGGAATGAACAAAGAGGTTGTTTGTTCACTAACACTGAAGAGAGCCACGCAGAGCTAGCTGTGCGAAAAGCAACCAAGATCTATGCCCACAACATGCAGCATCTGGCCTTGAGCATAGTTTATGGTCATGGCATAACATAACCTCACCAGGAATAATTGTACACATTTAAAGCAAAATGATAAATTGTAAGGAATAAGTGGTGTCCAGGGTCTAGAAACTTGCTTGCCTCATACATACATACGTTAATAATTGTTCCACAGAGCATGAGCACAACATTTCGTACTGATGTGGAACGTGTCACTTTAACATAAGTTTTCTTTACACAAGATAATTAATTTTTTTCAGTTCATGTCTAAAAATTCATCTACTAAGTAGAAGGAGTTATCATTAGAAATTCTTTTAATTTGTTTTTAAATGTTGGTTGGCTATCTGTCAGACTTTTAATGCTATTTGACAAATGACCAAAGATTTTTGTAGCAGCATAATTAACCCTTTCTGTGACAAAGTCAGATTTAACCCTGAATAGTGAAGATCATCCTTCCTTCTAAAGTTGTAGTAATGCCCTTCACTGTTATAAGGGGCATTCAAAACTAAACGAGCCGGAGGCATGATTACAGAAACCAGTACCTGTATTTTAGAAGTATTAACCCTGGCTTTGAGACACTTGTCCCACTGTGACACAAAGCAGTGAATGGCTGTCTCATAAAATTCCCAGGGCTGCGATGTTAACCAGTTCTGCACGAACAGCTGGACGTTGTCATCTGAGGTGAATCATTTGCCCGTCAGAGCCTTTTTACGAGGACCAAAAATGGCATAATCACAGGGAGAGAGGTTCAGACTGAATGGATGATGGCCGAGAATCTTTCATTTGAATTTCTGCAGGAGTGTCGGGACTGTGTTGGCCATATGAGGCTTTGCATTGTCGTGGAGCAGACTGATCCCACGGGTGAAATTGCCTGGTCATTCTGATTTGATCACTTGGCGAAGGGTGGTCAAGGTTTGCGAGTAATGCTGGGCATTCACTGTTGTCCCGTGCTGCAGAAAGTGCATCAGAAAGGGGCCACTGTGGTCAAAGAAGAACGTAAGCATAACCTTTCTGGCACTTGTGTGGATGAACATGTCCAGCTGTACATGCAGAACTGTTTAACATTGCAGCCCCGGGAATTTTATGAGACAGCCATTCACCACCTTGTGTCACAGTGGGACGAGTGTCTCAACAGCTAGGGTCAATACTTCTAACATACAGGTACTGGTTTTTGTAATTATGCCTCAGGCTCATTTCTTTTTGAACGGCCCTTATTTTTTTGAATTGGGATGGGTTATCCATAACAAAGTTGATAAGTGAATATATGTATGGCTAAGATATTGTGAATATCCCAAGTTCCTTAAATAAATGTCTGCAAGATGATCTTGGGTGGGCTCCAGCTATTATTCTGATTACATGCTTTTGTGCAATGCATATTTTTTCTTTTAATGATGAATAGCCCCAAAATATGACACCATAAGAAAGCAGTGAATGAATATAGGTGTAGTAGGCTAATTTACTGATATG
Source organism: Schistocerca americana (assembly GCF_021461395.2). Taxonomy (NCBI): domain Eukaryota; kingdom Metazoa; phylum Arthropoda; class Insecta; order Orthoptera; family Acrididae; genus Schistocerca; species Schistocerca americana. Next base: position 434,994,755 of record NC_060124.1, on the reverse strand, counting down.
TTTATCACCAAAATTTACAATAACCCTAATAGGATAAGTAACTGAACGTAACCGTTTAAGCAGATCATCAATGTGTCTCTTCCAATTCAATTTCTTATCAATGCATGCACCCAGAAATTTTGAATATTCTGCCTTAGCAATACACATCTGGTCATAGAAAGAATACCAGAGAAGGAAAGTTGCTACTCACCATATAGCGGAGATGCTGAGTCGTGATAGGCACAACAAAGGGGGTAAGGAGGAGGCTGGGGCGGGGAGGGGGATGGATAGTATGGTGGGAGTGGCGGAAAGTGAAGTGTTGCAGTTTAGACGGAGGGCAGGAGAGAAGATGTGGAGGGGGGAGCGGGTAAGTAGCGGAAAGGAGAGAAATAAAAAGAAATTAGAAGACTAGGCCTGGCAGTGAAATGACGCCTGTGTAGTGCTGGAATGAGAACAGGAAGGGAACAGGATGGGTGAGGACAGTGACTAATGAAAGGTGAGGCCAGGAGGGTTATGGGAACATAGGATGTATTGCAGGGAAAGTTCCCACCTGCGCAATTCAGAAAAGCTGGTGTTGGTGGGAAGGATCCATATGGCACAGGCTGTGAATCAGACATTGAGATGAAGGATATCATGTCTGGCAGCGTGTTCAGGAACAGGGTGGTCCACTTGTTTATTGGCCACAGTTGTCGGTGGCTGTCCATGCGGACAGACAGCTTGTTGGTTGTCGTGCCTTTGATGGGATAGGTAATGTTAGTGACCGAACTGGAGTAGGTGCTGGTAGGAGGATGTATGGGACAGGTCTTGCATCTAGGTCTATTACAGGGGTATGAGCCATGAGGTAAGGGATTAGGAGCAAGGGTTGTGTAAGGATGGACGAGTGCACTGTGTAGGTTCGGTGGACGGTGGAATACCACCGGAGGAGGGGTGGGAAGGATAGGGGGGCAGGACATTTCTCATTTCAGGGCACGATGAGAGGTAATTGAAACCCTGGCAGAGAATGTAATTCAGTTGCTCCAGTCCCGGATGGTACTGAGTTACGAAGGGAACGCTTCTCTGTGGCCGGACTGTGGGACTTTGGGAGGTGGTGGGAGACTGGAAAGATAAGGCACGGGAGATTTGTTTTTGTTACAAGGATGGGAGGATAGTTACGGTCAGCGAAGGCTTCAGTGAGATCCTCAGTATATTTTGAGAGGGACTGCTCGTCACTGCAGATGCACGACGACCACAGGTGGCTAGGCTATACGGAAGGGACTTCTTGGTATGGAATGGGTGGCAGCTGTCGAAGTGGATGTATTGCTGGTGTTAGTAGGTTTGATATGGACGGAGGAACTGATGTACCCATCTCTGAGGTGAAGGTCAACATCTAGGAAGGTGGCTTGTTGGGTTGAGTAGGACCAAATGAAGCAAATGGTGGAGAAGTTGTTGAGGTTCTGGAGGAATGTGAATAAGGTATCCTCACCTTCAATGCAGATAGCAAAGATGTCATCAATGAATCTGAACCAGGTGAGAGGTTTAGGATTCTGGGTGTATTTTTGAGTAAATTTTCAGATGTAATTCTACTTTTTTACGTAATTTTTCGCATTTTTTGCACTACCATGGATCCTTGCTCCTTCCATCTGCGTCAATACAGAAAAGTTTCCTTATCCCTTGCCAGATACCGGTCCTACATACTGTTCCCGTGTTGCTGCTTGGCTCATGAAATCCCCCCTAATGGCCTTACCATCAAATTATCTATCTCCGGCTGCCACCCCTCCTTCCACAATGGCCTCCACCTGTTCAGATTCCGCCAATCCTTAGCCCTCACCAACATAGTCTTGCACACCATATCAACCGAGCCCAATCCACCTTGCAGTACCTTCTCTCAATCTGCAACATTCTCCTGCTATGTAATCCCAAATTCCTGGAACCTATAACACACATTGAATCTCTTGCCCTGCAGGAACTTGAGCAACATGCATAACACTACCTCAAAAAGCTCTCCATTCTACTCACTTCCTACTCCTGTCTCTGAGTACCACTGTCCACCACTTCTACAACAACCTCCAAACCTCCCCCACACCCCTCATAGCTGACAAACCCTGTCTCGCAGACCTACTACACTTACCCCACCCTCCAAAATTCCCTCCCACCACCACACAGAACCCAGAACCTAAACAGACCCGCAACACAGTTATGAACCTTTCCTCCAGAAGTCTTAGTCCCACAGAAATATCAGTCCTTTCCAAAGGCCTCAACTTTTGCCCTACTTTCAAATTCAACCATGCAGGACTAGTTAAAGACCTTCTCTCCTTCTCCCGGTCCCTACAGTGGAAAAACGTTTTTGCCACCAACCCGACCAATCAGACTCAACCAAAGACCAATACTGAATCTTGCCTGACTCAGTTCACCCCTCCATCCAATCGTGATCCACCCTCACTGCCTCCAAACCACCCCTTGTTAACTTTCCAGAATTTCTTAACCTCAAACCTTGCCCCAACATCATTCCCCAAATCCCTCAACATACAAACTAACCTTACATCCTCAGAAAGAAACGCAGTCCACTATCTAAAAACTGATCCCAACCTTATAATCCTACCTGCTGACAAAGGGTCCACCACAGTTGTTTTGAACTGTAAGGATTACGTGGCAGAAGGACTCCGTCAGCTGTCAGATACTTCAACCTACAAACCATGCCACAGTGATCCCATTCCAGTAATCCAGCAGGATCTCCATTCACTACTCACATCCTTAGGCCCATCCTAGAACCTCTCCCAAAATCCATCTCCCTCCTTACCCCTACCAGTCCCCGCACTCCCACCTTCAACATGCTTCCTAAAGTCCATAAACCCAACCACCCAGGACGGCCCATTGTGGCCAGTTACTGTGCCCCAACTGAGAGAATCTCTGCTCTCTTAGACCAACACCTTCAACCTATTACCCAGAACCTATCCTCCTATATAAAAGTTACCAACAATTTCCTCGACCGACTCTCCACAGTTCCTGTCCCTTTACCACACGGTGCCCTGCTTGTCACTATTGATGCCACCTCCCTGTACACTAATATTCCTAATGCCCATAGCCTTACTGCTATCGAAAACTACCTTTCCAGATGCCCTATGGATTCCAAACCAACAACCTCCTTCCTAGTCTCCATGACCAACTATATCCTCACCTACAAATACTTCTCCTTTGAAGGCATTACCTACAAACAAATCCGCAGTACAGCTATGGGCACCCGCATGGCACCATCCTATCCTAACTTACTCATGGGCCACCTATAGGAATCCTTCCTAAAAACCTAGAATTCTAAACCCCTCACCTGGTTCAGATTCATTGATGACATCTTTGCTATTTGGATTGAAGGTGAGAACACCTTATTCACATCCTTCCAGAACGTCAACAACTTCCCCACCATTTGCTTCACTTGAGTCTATTCAACCCAACAAGCCACCTTCCTAGATGTTGACCTTCACCTCAGAGATGGGTACATCAGTTCTCCATCCATATCAAACCTACTAACCAGCAGCAATACCTCCACTTCGACATCTGCCACCCATTCCATACCAAGAAGTCCCTTCCGTATAAGCCTAGCCACCCGTGGTCATCGCATCTGCGGTGACGAGCAATCCCTCTCAAAATATACCGAGAGTCTCACTGAAGCCTTCACTGACCATAACTATCCTCCCATCCTTGTAACAAAAACAAATCTCCCGTGCCTTATCTTTCCAGTCTCCCACCACCTCCCAAAGCCCCACAGTCTGGCCGCAGAGGAGCATTCCCCCGTAACTCAGTACCATCTGGGACTGGAGCAACTGAATTACATTCTCTGCCAGGGTTTCAATTACCTCTCGTTGTGTCCTGAAATGAGAAATGTCCCGCCCGCTATCCTTTCCACCCCTCCTACAGTGGTATTCCGCCGTCCACCAAACCTACACAATATACTTGTCCATCCTTACACAACACCTGCTCCTAATCCCTTACCTCATGGCTCATACCCCTGTAATAGACCTAGATGCAAGACCTGTCCCATACATGCTCCTACCACGATCTACTCCAGTCCGGTCACTAACATTACCTATCCCATGATAGGCAGGGCTACCTGTGAAACTAGTCATGTGATTTACAAGCTAAGCTGCAACCTCTGCACTGCATTCCATGTAGGCATGACAACCAACAAGCTTTCTGTCTGCATGAACGGCCACCAACAAACTGTGGCCAAAAAACAAGTGGACCACCCTGTTGCTGAACACGCTGCCAAACACGATATCCCTCATTTCAATGACTGCTTCACAGCCTGTGCCATATGGATCCTTACCACCAACACCAGTTTTCCTGAATTGTGCAGGTGAAAACTTTCCATGCAATACATGTTCCCATAACCCTCCTGGCCTCAACCTTCATTAGTCACTGTCCTCACCCATCCTGCTCCCTTCCTGTTCTCATTCCAGCACTACACATGTGTCATTTCACTGCCAGGCCCAGTCTTTTAATTTCTTTTTATTTCTCTCCTTTCCGCTACTTACCCTCTCCCCCCTCCACACCTTATCTCCTGCCCTCCGTCTAAACTGCAACACTTCACTTTCCACCACTCCCACCATACTATCCATCCCCCTCCCCGCCCCAGCCTCCTCCTTACCCCCACCCAGTCGCCACTCCCATCATGCGATGGTGCTGCTGTTCGCAGTGAGGTTTCAGCTCTCTGGGACTGCAGAAGCGAAGCATGTGGTAGTTGCGTTTACATGAGTGAGTGAGTGAGTGAGTGAGTGTGTGTGTGTGTGTGTGTGTGTGTGTGTGTGTGTGCGTACTGCTGACAAAGGCCTTAATGAGCGAAAGTTTTAATTGTGTGAATCTTTTTGTTGTGCCTATCGTGACTCAGCATCTCCGCTATATGGTGAGTAGCAACTTTCCTTCTCTTTTTTTGTTACATTCCATCCTGGATTTTCCATTGTTTATATTTATCATGGCGTTACACCATTTATTGTACAAAATTGTATATATTGTATTTTCTCAAAATTTGGTGAGAGTCCATTTCCAGAGGACCACTTATTAATTTTCTGAATGACGTTATTTACAATTTCCTCGGCTGATTCTTGTTTGTTGGGTGTGATTAATATACTTGTGTCATCAGCAAAAAGAACTAGCTTTGCATCTTCATGAGTACAGAGTGACAAATCATCAATATACATTAAGAACAATAAGGGACCCGAGACTCAACACTGTGGGATACCATTCTTGATACCTGCCCAGTTACAGGACTATCTGTATTGCTAATTTCAACCTTCTGCATTCTTCCAGTTCAATATGGATTAAATCAGTTGTGCATTGTCCAACTCATACTACAATATTTAAGCTTATCTAGAAGAACTGCATGATTCACACAATCAAAAGCTTTTGAGGGATCACAAAATAGCCCAATGCGTGATGTTCAGTTTTCAATGCATTTAACATTTGACCAATGAAAGCATAAATAGCATTTTCTGTTGAAAAGCCTTTTTGAAAACCAAATTGACATTTTGTTAGTACCTCATTTTTATGAATATGTCATGCTACTCTTGAATACATTACTTTTTCAAAATTTTGGATAAAGCTGTCAGAAGTGAGATTGGGCAGCAGCTGTTAGCGATCAGACCTATCCCCTTTTTTATGCAATGTTTTAAAAATAGCGTATTTCAATCTATCTGGAAAAATGTCCTGTTTCAGTCACATATGTGACTGAGAATCCTACTTATCTGTTGGTAACAAACTTTTAGTACTCTGTTGGAAATGCCACCAATTCCATGTGAGCTTTTACTTGTGAGTGAATTTATTTTCCTAATTTCAGTAGGAGTGGTGGGTTGAATTTCAATTTTATCAAATTGCATAGGTACTGCCTCTTCCATATACTGCCTTGCATTTTTTTTAATGAATAGCTGGATCCTATTTTATCTACAACACTTAAACAATGATTATTAAAATTTTTTCTACTTCTGACTTCTTGTTAACAAACTTTTCATCGAGTTTGATGGAAACAGTTTTCCTGCGCTCTCAGTTGCCCTGTTTCCTTTTTACAATATTCCAAATTGTTTTAATTTTATTATCAGATGTGCCAATCACAGATATAATGCACATACTTGAGGACTTTTCAATAACTTTTCTTAACACACTGCAGTAGTTTTTATAAGGTTTCACTGTTTCTGGATCATTACTCCTCCTAGCTATACGATCCATTACCCCAATCTGTTTACAAGATACTTTTATCCCCTTAGTAAGACATGCCTTTTTATATGGTTTCTTACAATTACATTTCACTGTTTCCTTAGGGAAACTTTTTTCAAATATACTCACAAAGGTATCATGAAATAGGTTGGTTGGTTGGTTGGTTGGTTGATTTGGGGGAGAGGACCGAACAATGAGGTCATTGGTCCCATAAGATTAGGGAAGGATGGGAAAGGAAGTCGGCCATGCCCTTTTAAAGGAACCACCCCAGCATTTGCCTGAAGCAATTTAGGGAAGTCACACAAAACCTAAATCAGGATGGTCGAATGCGGGTTTTAAGCGTCGTCCTCTCGAACTGCGCCACCTCACTTGGTTTATGTTGATGAAGATGGGACTTCCACAGCTGGGGCAGTGGTTTGACCTTCAGTGGATTCCTATAGTCTACTGTCTGTGGTGGTCTCAGAGGGCCTAAGCTGGTGGAAGAGGCAGCAACCATGCCTCTCCTGGGGTAGAGGTGAGGAGTGTAGGTAGGCCAGTGTCTGTGAGGTATCAGTTTGAACCTCGGCATGCTGGGAAGCATAGCTCACATTGGTGGGACTTCAATGAATACTTGGGCCATGATGACATCTTGTTGGGTATGAAACATAATTTACTTGTTGTAGCTAGAACTGATTTCAATATTGCTTGAAGTCATATTGTCAAACCACTACCTCAAACACTTGACTCGCTTATGACCAGTGACAAATCCTTGAGTCCATCCTGGTATATGGCCGTACTTGCAAGCCCACACTAAAGAATCTGCACAATAATAGAGGCATGGCAGTGAAGCCCGGGCTCATTGGATCAGATGCAAGAGAATGCAAAGGGTACATTGCCAGCACTTGTGTCATGCAACTTCTTGGCTAGAAAATGACCACATACAAAGTTGGACTGATACATAGTAAAAAACGCATGTCAGATTTTCTGCAGAGATCACTGTCATCATCATTTTATTCATTTGGATCTTACATGCTCTGACCCACAACTCTGCTTCGGACTTACGAAGTAGTATAGAATGGTGTGGTGATCATATATGTTATGCTGTTCCTTTGAGAAAAGGAACGCCACTTGGACAATGTGAACTGTGGGCCATTTTTTGGCAGGATGGTGTTTGGTACTTCCTGGATGGCAAAGATTGTTCAGTGTCTGGATTAGAGCACTGGTGTAGTTGTCAACATTTGGAAATTACAGAGAGTGTCCACCAGAAGTATCCACACAGCCTGCTTGAAGGGGCCAGCAAAGTCAATGTCTGTACAGTCCACCAAATCAATTGGTTTCATGTGCAAGTTTGGCAGATGTAGACCACACATTCAATGTTATGGTCAAAGTACATGATGCCTTACCAATGTCTTCATTCTCATCCCCCAGTGTGGCTCCCATTTCTTCAATCTAAGAGGGGTGCATCTGAGCAACAGTCAGTATTAATTTGTCAGAAACATTTATCTTGAATGGGATGACAATTTTTTTTTAAAAATTATATTTTCACAGATATTTGAAGAACATCTAACCAGCCTGAAAACCATATTGTAGTTTGTTCAGACTTCAGGTCTCCAACAGAAACAGAAAAAGTGCCTCCTCATTACCCAAGAAATGAAAATATTGAGGCTTCTAGTGAATGTGACACTGTCTGTCACAATCCAGAGAAAATAAGAGTGGAAACAAATTTTCTGACTCCTCAGCACATCTGTCATGTGAGAAGGTTTTTCCGAATGTGCTTATACTAGCTCATACTACCTGCGTTTCATAAAGGAGTTCTATACCAAGGCATGACCCTTACAACAACTACTGCAACACGACAGCCAATTTTTCTGGAATAAGGTGCTAGAAAGATCATTCACTCCTTGTCCTTAAGGAGGCACTAACATCTTGTCCAGTTCTAGCACTGTATGGTGAGAATGCCACAACAGAACTTCACACCAATACTTGTGGTTTTGGGATATGACAAATTCTTGTAAAAACTCAGAAAGGAGCTGAATGTGCGATAGCTTATGTTTCAGACTACTCTCCAAGTAAGAGAAGAACTACTCCACAACTGAGAAATAGTGCCTTGCAGTTGTTTTGGCCATCAACAAGTTCTAGCTGAATGCTATTTTGTCAAAAAATGACATACTGAGCCCATGGCTGTGGGACATCACCACCCCAAGGAAGCTTTGACAGGTGGGGAAACAAAACACGAAATGTAATGTAAAATGTGAACTAGCCATCTGAAGATGAACCTATCGGTTTGAAACCAGTAACAGTGCTGTTTAAATAAATAAATAGCATTGAAAAAAAGTGGCTGGTTGCTGTAATCTTTTGTGTAAGAGTCAACCTATATAAGTTCTAGCAGTATTTATTTGGGAAACCATTCACCACTGTAACGGATCAGCATTTTATATGCTAGGTGGTTACCCCGAAGGATCCATCAGATTGACTGATGAGATGGGCACTGAGGCTTCAAGAGTACGAGTCACAAATGGATGAAAACACAAGGACATGGACTTCGGTGGAACACAGAAGCATGGATGAAATGTCAGCCATTGCTGCACTAAATGACATTGCTGCTGAACAGAGGGAAGATGCAGCATTCATGAGAACCACTGAAGTCTTAAAGAAAGACGAACCGACCAAACGAGTATTCCAATTAATAAACAGAACATTGCATAAGGGGGTCTATGATGCAGTGAGGTACAAATGGCTGCTTGTCCCTGTTTATCTGTCGCCACCGATCCTGAAGTAATTTTATGATGCTCCAACATCTGATCACTTGGAAATGTGGGGATTCTAGACCAAATCAGAAGCAAGTATCACTGGCCAGGTCTTTAATGATCCGTTTGACATTATGAGACCCACTGTAAGGAATGTCAACAATGTAAGCACAAGGTTCAATTACTTCTGTGGTATCTGGTACTAATCCCACCTGCAGCAGCACCATTCCACTGACTTGGAGTTGACCACTTGGGGAAGTTTTCTATGTCAAGAAATGGGAATCAATGGGTAACAGTCTGCACAGAGTACCTCACTCGCTGTAAGCAGTTCTGACTGCCAGAGCTCCAGAAGTTGCAAATTTCCTTGTAGAAGATGTCATTTTGAAGCTTGGAAGAACTTTCCTCAAGACTAGTATCTGAGGCAATTTACCATTGTGACATCACTCGTGGGTTGACAAATGCCTACCATCCACAGGTGAATGGCCTCACAAAATGCTTTTTATAAGTGTTGGCATATATGCTATTGATGTATGCTGAAACAACATAGTGAAGCAAGAAACTACAGCTTTCACACAATTCTTTCTTCTCCAGTGTTACAAGGCCAAAACGACAAAGGATACACAGTTCCCATTTCAAACGTACGATTCTTAGGATGACTATGTGAGCACCTCGTCACCAGGACCAGAGACACAAGGAAGCTGGCTCACATATCGACCCTATATGCTCAGAACAAAGACTGAGAGCACTATAAGGCCAAGCACTGTTCTGCGAGTTACAGCCCAATAGACTTGGTATTAATTTTTTGTGGAAAGTGGAACTGTCAAAAGAGTTACTAAAGTGCTACTTTGTGCCTTCCCATGTCATTCACTGCTTGTAAGATGTCATATATAAAGTTGAGGATTATGACATTTCATCAAGAAGGCAAAAGCGAAGAGACATTATCCAAGTCCTCTGTATGAATCCCAACTACACTCCAGAGACGCAGGTCAACAATGGGAGTTTCAAGGAAACACAAGACCCACTTGACAATTGCGAAGCTTCGATGGGAGGGAGTACCTTTAATGGTCAACATAGCAAAGAGGGTTTAAAAAAATAAACAGAATGCGAGGGTCCACCAGTGAGGACTAGTGATGAGATCTACATTTAAGGCGCTGTAGCTGGCTCCAATGTGCTATATCTCCAGGAGAGAGAATAATACTGCAAGCTCTGGTGCCATCAGCATGGTGTAGTGGTTAGCACCACTGCCTGGCATACTATGGTTCAAATCCAGCTACCAGTGATTATTTATTATTTCATATTTATGATTTCTGGAAGGTTTTTGAAAGATCTTGCATCTCTAAATGTTCTTGCAGACCATCTTAATAGTAACCTCAGAATTTTCACACTCGCTGCAGTTATCTAAAATGAAGTAGTGTTGCACAAATATTTAGTCAGCTCTTCATTTCAGGGTGGTGAAAAGATTGGCAACTTGCTTTAAACGTTCAGAACTGTAAAACTCAGCATTTTACGAAATGAGAACACACGGTATCCTATGATTATAGTATCAATGAATCACAGCTGGAATCAGTCAATTCATACAAATACCTGGAAGTTATAATTTGTAGAGATATGAAACGGAACAAACACACAGTCTCAGTAGTAGGTAAAGCAGATGGCAGAATGCAGTTCACTGGTAAAATACTAGGACAGTGCAAGCAGTCTACAAAGGAGCCTGCACACAAAACATTCATGTGATACATCCTGGAATACTGCACAAGTTATAGAACACATACCAAACAGCACAGACGTTCACAGGTTTGTTCAATCTGTGGGAGACAATGCTGAAAGAACAGAACTGGCACACACTTGAAGATAGACAAACTATTCTGTGAAAACATTCTTTAAGCATTGAATCTAGGAATATATAGAAACTGGTCATATTAATGTCATCACCTGTCATAAACGAAACAGCAACCTTTCACAGCATGGATATGCAGGAAGTGTCAATGACACTCTGGAAGGTACCAACAAGGATGTGAAGACATGCCGACTCCAGTGCTGGGGCCAGCTGGTTTCATGGATGAGGGTGCACTTGGAACCACACACATACACTGGAAGCTGTATGACATGTTGCATTGTCCTGCTGATAGGTGCCATCATGCTGACAAAAATCATGTGATACATAGAGGTGGACGTGATCCCCTAAGACAAAGCCATATTTGTGTAGCTCTATTGCACCTTCCAGATTGACGAGGTCACCTGGGAGTGGCACAAAAAACATTCCGCAGACCATAACGCTCCCTTTTCCAGCCTCAACCTTTCTGCCAATTGTTGCAGGGCCTTGCACGCCAATTGTCACCTGTCCGATAGAGCATAAAAAAATCTGGGCAGCCTGTTGCTCAAGAGCTGCAGGTTAATTCACCCATACGTATCTACGTAGCCACTGTTTACCCCTGTCATCTATGGTCCATGGTGCTGGTTTTGGAATGGGCCATTTTGCCTTGCATGGTATAAGCTGCTTTAACCACAGCAGAATAAGAACAGCTTACAAACTTAGCAGTTTATGAAATGATTCCACCACTGGCTCGAAAGCCAAGGATCACGACTTTTCAACATCAGACAAATCGCTCTGTTTCTGAATGAAGATGAATGCACTGCTTTCTGGCATGATTTTATATACCCTCCACTGCTAGAGCTGCCACCTAACTCTGTGAGTCGTTGACGCACATTGAGGTCAAACATGGGTATTTGTCGCATTAATGTGACTGGACCGCCTATTACAAATCTCTACGTAATGCTACCATACGGATTGCGAAGACATGACTAGATTAACTACAGCAGGCACAAATGCATTCAAGCACTCATTCTTACTGCAATTGGTATGTGAAGGGAATGGGAGAAGGGCGACATCTTATGGAAAAGAATGCTTACCGTCTTTAATTTGCCATTTCACCATTCCTGTTCGCTGACTTATTCCAATAAACGAACCGTCTAGCGTCGACAAAAGTAGGAGCGAATCATCTGCTTCTTTGATCAAATCAGTGTTGGTGATCTACAAGAGGTAAACAAACATCTCTGTTAGTACCTTAAGCAAGTTACTAATATGTGACAAGTCGTGCCGCTGCATATTCTGCAATAGACTGCACTATTTACCTTTGTGTAACTACTTTCATCGGCTCTTACACTAAGAACCATGAATAGTAGTGCATGCGAAACGATCGTAATCGTCCGCATCTGACGCTTATTCTGGCTAACATGAAACATATTCAGTTTGAAATTATAGCCGGTAGTATGTTTTACATCATAAGAATTATGATCTACAGCACTTTATTCCCTGACGTATCACATGTTGTCACAATTAAACACAAACACGGTGACATTCGTGGCTGCATGCTTCAACAAAATTTAAGTTTTGTGTAAAACTTTTATCTGAAGTTACGTACAACAAACACTGATTGTACGTCATGGTACTTTCAAATTCACTAGTTAGTTGAATCACTGAAACCTTGACCACTAACAACAAAAATAAACAAACTCCCCTTCGTGTTTAGAAATAACAAAACACCTTGGCTGGCTTGGCATGTAGTTCCAGTACACATGCAAAGACTACAGCTCACACTACACATGTTACGTTTCAGAGAAAACATTTTTCATCGCTACTGTTCATATTTACTATTCATTTTCAAACTCAAGTCGAGCAATTACTCTGAAGAAAGATTAATTACATATATTGTGAGAAAATTGTTACGGGTACTGGACAAATAGACAATGTAGTTTAACTATGTGTATTTATAATCGGTCTCGCAGTGTCGTTTCCAAAGATAGGTGGATAATACCCAACGATAATAAAAAAAATCAAGCCGCTTGCAGAAGGTTTGACATTCAGCGGTGGTGGATTGTTTGCTAAGTGACGACACTCGCGGTTAAAATGCTTTGCTTAGTTCGGTTAAGGTATTGACAGTTTGTATATTTTTAAACAGTGTATACTGAGTACCTTGCAACAGTGTTGTGAAGCGAAAGCCGAAGAAACTTTCACAAGCTGTCATTTCTGTCGAGCCTCATTTGCTCAGGTGGAAGTGTGTTAATAATTGGTTCTTTATACCTTTAGTACGTTAACAACTAAGAAAACTTAGTTTTGGTACCACATATAACATTTCTTTCATATACATCTTGAACATTTGTTCTTTATTCCTGTTTTTTGCCGCTGAAGACCGGCGCAAAATCCATATCTGAATGTCAAAGTCGCAGTGACAGTTTGCAGCGGACTCCCCGTTTTTACTCACTGTTTCCGTGGTATCTACGCATGCGGACGCCTTCTTAAAAGTACAGTTTGCGGTGAGAGTTACATTCACACTGGAAACAGCAAGTGATAATTCTTGATTGTTAGAAGCAGTTTGTTAGCTAGGCCTATATGTATATATCACTATTCTCGAATAGCTGATTTGTAACGTCCATACTACGTAAAAGGAATAAAATCAAATTATGTCGTGAAACTCTTAGTTTTTGAGTTTTTACATTTTTATATATTGGACTTACAATTTAGCCATTCGAAAATTGTTCTTGTTGAGGTCTATTACTCGATATGCCCAACTCTAGTTAAATTAAGGAACTATATATTGTACCGTTTTTTACTGCAGGTCTAATCCTGTGGATTTGGGTATTGCATACAGAACTTTACCAGTATTGTATTTTGGTATATAGTACAACACGATGTAGTGCGTCCAACGTAGAAAGGCCACACTGGTTTTTAATTCAAATTACATACCTCTTTCGGTAACCAAACTGTCATCCAATAATTTATGTTATGCAGTATTAATGTAGAAGCCAACGGCCTTGCTGTAGTGGTAACACTGGTCCCCATCAGATCACCAAAGTTAACCGCTGTTGGGGTGGGCTAGCATTTGGATGGGTGACCATCCAGTCTACCGAGTGCTGTTGGCAAGCTGGGTGCACTCAGCCTTCGTGAGGCAAACTGAGGAGCTACTTGATTGAGAAGTAGCGGCTCCAGTCTCGTAAACTGACATATGGCCGGGAGAGTGGTGTGTTGACCACATGCCTCTCCATATCCGCATCCATTGACACCTGAGGGCTGAGGATGACATGGCAGCCGGTCGGTACCATTGGGCCTTCCAAGGCCTGTTCGGACGGAATTTAGTTTTAGTATTGATGTAGATGAGTGTCATACACAAATTACATTATGCAACTATACTGTTGTCACAATAGTGCATGATGGAGTACCATTTACAAGTTGTTATCACTTACTGAATGCACCTAATAATGGATTTGTCAACATATTACTACTGCTGAGCAAGAGACTGTCTCCTCTGTACAGGAATTTACGTACAGGTTGTAGACACACAGTTCACTACTTAACCCTTTCAGACCTGAAAGAAAACTATTTGTAGAAACTGAATGAATTTTGAGTGCCTTGCTTAAAATAATTAGCTAATGCGGGAAAATCCAGTAGAATGTCTATACTTAAATTTTTTCCCCAAAAAGTTTGGATCCACACAAATGTGAGTGTCAGGCTTAATCTGTAATAATTTTCAGAAATAAGTAAGCCTAGCTTACTCAAGACATCGAGTCTTCTGTCCAAACAATGCTGATCATCAGGTCAGTACTTTTCCTCAGGAACCTACACTGCACCATTATCAGGATTTTCTGTGGAAGGACTTTGTTTAGCAGAGAACAAGTGTTTTTTTTTTTTTTTAAGAGCCATTCTGAAACCAAAAAAAGATCAAGTTTATTCTTCGCAAGTACTCCAGCAACTTTACAAACTCCGTTGTATTCTGTCCAGGAATTGATGCAAGCAAGGTCTATTGGATGAATTGTGAGTTTCAGAGTCCATTTCCTTATTTTTAAAAATGTTCTGTAGACTTCCATCATCTGATCACAAATGTCAGCGCCTCCCTTGCTCATAATATACTTTGTAACAACAGATAGACAGGGAACATTGACATAAACTTTTTCCTTTTTGCTCCACAGTTCTACATTTGTAACTGGAGTACATACAAAACAGTTTGATGCCATTGATTTTGTTTTTTTCCATTGAATGATGACAGCATTGTTGTCACCGCTGCAGAATTCTTGCATGTCACATCTTTTCAATTTTTTCTCTTCAGTCAGGTTCACATCTCTAATTCTATTACACATGATTTTTCCTGTTCCATAAATTCCTTTTCTCACAGGATTTCCAACAGTGGAATGGTTGTGAAATATCTGTCAAAGAACAGATAAGAATCTCTCTCTAGTGTTTGAATCAGTCGAAGCACAATACTAGACCCTCCTTTGCTCATTGCCAAAACAAAATTTTTAAACCTTGTGGGTGTGGTTTGTTTGGTACATATTGCTTCAAGGAACAACAAACAGAAAAAAGTATCATCTGCTCATCGATAGAGTAATGGCCTCCTCTGGGGCGAGGCAATTTGACACAGGCATTCCTCACGAAGTCTACTGCAAGTTGAACCTTTCAGAGAGCAGTCTTCATGTTCCCTTGTGGAAAATAATTTGTACCAACAACTGCAAGTCTGCTGTTAACAGAAGGTGAAATCCATGTTGCCAATACATTCTCATACGTGGGAATTTGGTATTACCCATTAGAATGAGTGGTCCAAAAACATTTTTTACTTCCTGTGTGGTAACACTCAAAACATGCCATGTTTTAGATATATGATAGGCCTACATTTTTGTGTATGTGGATGTAAGCTCGAAAAAATTGTCAGGAAATAACTTCATAGGAGTCATTGACGATGCATGGAAAATATCAGATATTGGAGGGACTTGTGAATAAAAAGGATGTTTCCACAAATGTTTTCTCGCTGTCACAAAATTCAGTTGTTGTGCACACTATGGTACCTGCTCATTTTGTATTTGCTCTTGTCTTTCACTTAAATTTTCTACCTGCTGGCTCTGAAGTAGGGGCTGCTCCTCTGAGTCATCAGATTCATCAGATGAGCTTCTACATTCAGCAATTTTCTTCTTAGGTGATGCCATCCAGGATTCATCAACAATGTCATCATCACTGCTAATATCCTCCACATCTGATTGGGCTAGAAGGAATTCAGTGTCTGCGTCTGTCAGTGTATCTAGAAAGAGGGACACCTATTAACCTCAACAAAAAAAAAAAAAAAAAAATTGAGTAAAAGCCTAAACCACACAATTGTGTTACTTTGATTATCAAAGCATCTAATGTGGGAATCGTGTTGAACAAATGGTCTTTATGCATTGCATTGGATACATTCATCGTTCAACTACACTTCTAGATTTTTATGCACTATGAAAACAAGTAGAACAAAATAAAAGTTAACAATACCTCCAATGTCATCTCAAGGCCACCATTGTCAGAGAACTTTAAACGAACTGCCACACAGCACAGCTTAGTGGACGAAATACTAACTAAAATGAACTGTCGTGCACCCTCTGAAACTTGCACTATTGTGTAGACCAGATCTCAACGGATGTCGCTGTAGTCTACTAAAAAATGTACCCATACAATTGTGCATAAATGGTCTGAAAGGGATGTGGAAGTTGGGTCTGGCCATGAGGTGAATCAATGGACACGAAACATTGCTTTGAATTTTCTGTAGACAGAATTATGAGCTTAAATTATGATAATGCCAATCATAGTTTTAGTGTATCTTACCTGGGCATTAGTGGCGAAATCCATTAGTTTTTAAGATTCCAAGAGGTTCATGGATCTTAAAATTCTTTGAGCGATTTAGAATGGAGGAAAAACTGATGAATATGTTGTTAGCTGTGTTGTGTAAGTGCATGATGCATACTATTTTTAAATGTTGAAGATGATGAGCTTGTTGCAGTGATGACCTCATGGAAGAGTCACAGAAATGCATTATTGGGAATATTGCAGTAAAAATGCACTTATAGTGTGTCAGGTTCTTCCATTACTTGCTGTAGTTGGTAACCTTTGTCGTGATGAATGGCTGGAAGTGAACATGATGAATCATGAATTGGTTGTTGCTAGCTAATCAGAATACTTGTTTGTAATTTCCTGTGGTTCGTAAACGTTGGGTGGACTATAGTCAAATTGTTACAATTTGGGTGAATAAGTTTTATTACTTGAATGAAGAAGCAGGCAGTTCAAATACAAGACACCATACAGATTCCATTAACAATAATGAAAAGACGGAAAGTACACGGAGGAATAAAAGATTGCTTTTTAGTTGGAAGCAACAAAAATGTAAATGCACTGATAAGGTAACATTCACCTGCACACAGGCATCATAAATAAGCAGCACAACAAGCCATACTACGTAACACTCCCACACTTGTTAGCCAATTTTGAAGGCACAGTTGATAATGATCTACTGTTAGTTTACAGCTTCGCTTTGAAAAGTACTTTTATACACATGTGTGCCAGCTGATCTTCTGATTTACTACAAGACTTGAACCACCATTTATCGTTTCACAAATGTAATGAAACCTTATTTCTATGTGTTTAGTCCTTTTCTGACCTTCATTATTTCTTAACAGTTGCAATGTGCTCTGCTTGTCTCTAAAGAGTTGAGTTGCGTGTTCGTTGCTGACAGCAGGAATGTTCAAAGCCACTTTGTTTCAGCATCTGCATCAGATGGTGGAACGTACTCTACTTTTGATGTAGACTGGTGACATATTTTTGCCTGTGATACGTCCAGGTAACAGCGCCACTGGTTAATATACTGACATAACCCGTTGTTGAACCAGTATCTGTATCTCCTACAAAAGTAGAATCTGAGTATATATGAGGTTTAAGATTGGTGCTACTGTGTTTACTACCTTCACATTGAAGATATTTAGGATGTGTTTAACAGCAGTCCAAAGCTGAGGTCTAAGGTTCTTGAGAAACCAACTACTTGACCGACAGAAAACATTATAATATGTCTTGTCACTGTAGAAACAAATGTCAGACCATCTGCAGCCTCATGAAATGGAACATTTTCCGTAGATTTGCTGTCTTCATTACCTGGACACTCTCCCAAGTGAATTGTGAACTGTAATCAATTATTGTTGCATTAAGTTTACAGTTGTTAATGCTCATTTTTTCTAAGAGCAACTAATACAACCCTCTTGACTGATAAATGATTCTTTATTTTCACAGTCTCACCTGATTTCCGACTCTACAATGTAACTGGGATCATCAACCAAAATTTCAAAATTAATCAAGGATTCTTCTAGTATTTTATTTATAGCTGTGGTTGATTCAGTCTGAATTAATCTGTCACCAACAAAAATAGCTAAACACTTCTTGACCATCAACTTGAGCATGAAACACACAATTGTCTGAATAAAGCTGTTTGAAATTAAAAAAAACTTTATAAACTGAACAGTTTTTTAATTTCAAATTGAGGAGACTGTTTGACTCCATAACGGCTTTTCTTTAATTTGCACACTGAGATTACATTATCACTATTGAAACCCTTGGGCTGTTTCACGAAAGTATCTTCTTGCAAATCGCCATTGAGAAAGGCAGTTTTCACATCAAATTGTCTCATGTCCATATCATACATTCAAGCCAAAGTTGAACGAATATGAAGTGATTTATACCTAACAACAGTTGAAAAAGTTTGTCCATAGTCAAGTCTAGGTTTCTGGGATATCCTTTTGCACATAATCTAGCATTTAATTCCTGGGATTTAAGTAGAGTGTATCCCTTCAGTTGTTTTGTTCATATTTCTGGGACAAGGCATAAATTTAAGTTTTATGATCCAGGAACTTTTCACTAGTCATTTGTGTACATTTATTTACATATAGACTACATTTTTGTAAATGTGTTTTCTCATTTATCAGTAATTTAATTGATTTTTTCCTCACCAAAATATTATTTTTATCATGAGTTTAAAAGTGCCTGACTTCCCGTAAAATTGTTTGCTCCTGGGTTTGGTGTGGTGGGTGCTTTAGTTTTTTCTACTGAGGTGACTGTGGTGGCATGGAAATTGGGGAAGTAAATGAGGCTTTGCAATTGTTTTGTAGGATACGTATTAGAGATAGAAGTTTTGTGGAATAGGAGGGGGAAAGTTGTAGGAAATTATTGGAATAGGAAGGGGAAAATTCTGAGCTTCAACCTGAATTAGAGAAGGATGGGGAAGGACTGGATAGTTTAAGGAGGGATAAAGGTAAAGACAGTTGAGAAATTGCAACAGAAAACATAGGGAACAGGCATAGTACTTCACCCAACTGCTTTGTGGTGAACATGAAAAATAAAGTTTAAGCTGTTGCTTCAGCTAGAAACTGATGAGCCTCAGACAGATGTAGATATAAACAGGACACAACAAACTCTCAGCAGTAAGTTGAAAAGTAAGGATGCAGGTAAGTTAGGAAAGAGAAAGAAACTTCTGTTGTTACGTAGTTTTAATACTAGAGGTGTGGGCCAACTTTTGCTTGATGAATTAGGATCAGAATACCAGGTCGCCATTTTGTTTATCATAGTGCTGGTCTGGAGCAAGTGGTAGAGGATTTAAGAATACTTTGTGAAAACTTCAGCAAGGAAGACTCTGTGACTACAGTGGGTGGGCTGGGCAACAGCATTGACAGAGATCCTGTATACAATATAGTGTGTGATCTGGTAAAGATGGCACAGCATGGAGACATGGCAATGGTGAGCTTGTATCTGATCTGAGACATGATGACTGACCTTATTTGTACCCTTCAGTGTGGAGAATTGATTTGGAGTTGAAATGGGCTGCTTATGTCAGGTACAGCGTCAAATATCGCTATGGTTAATGTTGATTCTGTTGGTAAATGGGTTTATATTCATACTAGGCATGAGATTAATAGCAGAACATTTAAATGGGTGAGACAGTGTTATGAGTGGTAAAATGCCAGTGATTACATGTGTCAGAACACTACCTTTTCTAGAACAGAAAGGACAGAAAGAAATAAAGTTTGAATGGGGGTTAGGACAGCAAGAAACCTTCTGTTTGAGAAAGAAACTAAACAACACAATTCTGGCATATTGCGTCAGTACAAACAGCTGTTGGTTAAAATTTTACATCACTCAACAGGAATTTTATTTCCATCCAATTTTATTTCAGTTGATGTGAAATTGCTTCAGAATATTTGAGGACTAAGATAAAAGAAATTATTGAACTAGTTATCTGCCCTGATGACTTAAGAGTCATCAAATTCAGCTTACATATGTGCCCCTCTGCATGTGTGATCACTGGTATAGATCTGTTAAGTATTACAGTATTTAGGTTACTATCTCACTTTTGTAGAGCAGGAATAGAGAATGGAGGATTTGCCATATTCATCAAAATTGTCATAAATTTAAGAATATAGACATCCATAAATTTTGCCCTGAGCAGTATATGGAACAATGTGCGACAGAACTAAAATTTCATGATAAATCATTCATATTAGTAAGTGTATACCAAGCATCTGCAAGTAATTTTAATCTTTTCATAAATCATCTTGAATCTCTACTGACCTACGTAAGAACAAAACAAAGAAATGACGCTTGCTTGTGATTTTAAGATAGATTCTGTTAAAAACCCTTCCAGTAAAAATTTTTCACAGTCAGTAACACCAGTGGAGGCCAATTATGAAGTGTTCATGTGCTACAGTGCACTGTAAATATCACACTAAAATTATGCCATTTCTCATCGAATTCGAGCTGGAAATCGCACTAAAGAATACTGTAGGGAGGTACAAGATGATGTGGACAAAATTTCTAGTCAGTGTGATGAATGGCAGCTAACTCTAAATGTGGAAAAATGTAAGTTAATGCAGATGAGTAGGAAGAACAAATCTGTAATGTTCTGATATAGTATTAGTAGTGTCCTGATTGACGCAGTCAAGCCATTTAACTATCTGGGCATAACATTGCAGAACAATAGGAAATAGAACAACCATGTGAAACTGTTGTAGGGAAGGCGAATTGTCAGTGTTGCTCTACTGGGAGAATTTTAGAAAAGAGTAAAGGAGATCATATATAGGACGCTGGTGTGACCTATTCTTGAGTACTGCTCGAGTATTTGGGATCTGTACCAGGTCAGAGTAAAGAAAGACATTGAAGCAGTTCAGAGGTAGGTTCGAACAACACATAAGTTTTATGGAGATGCTTGAGGAACTCATATGGAAATCTCTGGAGGGAAGGCGGTGTTGTTGGCGAGGGACACTGTTAACAAAATTTAGAGAACCAGCATCTGAAGCTGACTGCTGAACGATTCTACTGCCGCCAACATACATTGCATGCAAGGATCATGAAGATAAGATATGAGAAATTAGGGCTCATATGGAGGCATATAGACAGTCGTTTTTCTCTTGATGTATTTGTGAGTGGGACAGGAAAGAAAATGACTGGTAGTGCTACAGGTACACTCCGCAGTGCACTCTTTAGTGGCTTGTAGAGTATCTATGTAGTTGTAGATGTAGACGTAAAGTCATGCCATTTCTCTGTGAACGCAATACAAGTAAAATGTAAATACAAGTAAAATGACAGAGACATGTTTTGTAGCAGTCTCTCTGCAATGACTTGAAACCAATGTCGAGTGATGAAATGATGGCAAGCCAAACTACAATCAACTCAGAGAGGGGATGCAGCTGTCTGTTTTTGACTGCGCGTATTCTGATGTGACGTCATCCCTTCTGGCACTATGAGTGCTATGTTGCTCACAGCACCAGGTCATTATTTTTCTGTGAAGGTGCATGTAATGTATTGTGCAAGCCTAGAGTAAGATGGGTTTCTGAGTTATGGCTGAAGTAATGGTTTCATGAGCAAATTGCCTGTTAGTTCATTGGCCTGGGTTTGATTACCGCTGCTACGAACTTTCTATTTTTTTAAAATTTTGTACCTTGCAGCATTAAACAACTAATCATAAAATTTAAATATATTCGAACAGTTCAGTTTATATATGTAAAGTTAATCTATCCAAAGTAGTTAAGGATGTTACTCTTGTAAATCAAAAGGCTTTAGGTGGTCACAAAAAAAGCGAGTATACGATCAAATTCAGGATGTGTGGTTTTCTCTCCATTGTGGTTGCGTCAGCAATGAGTTAATTAAAACAATATGGCATTTTCCACTTTTGCTGTATTTTTTTTATTTGTTCACAACTAGTTTCAGCTGTCTAAGCCATTCTCATATAGAAAATTATGCCTTACATATTAAAACATCAGCATTTTTAAATTTGTGTTTATTACTCATTTTGGGCCACAAATACTGCCAAACCAACAAGACAGCATTTGTGAACGAAAACAATTAGAGAAAAAATTAAAGACACTAACATTTAAATATGTAAGGCATACTTTTTTATTGCAGAACCACAAAATCACTTGAGGATGGCCTAGAAGGCTGAAACTAGTTGTGAACAAATAACATTAATACAACAAAAGTGGAAAATGCCACCTTCTTTTAGAGTCAAAGTGTTTTCTGTAGCTGATCTGCTGAAGAGTTCCTTCTCCAGTAGAGCCTAGGAGGAGAAAAAATTATTCGAAGAGTAAGGTGGATTTACTCCAAATGTGAATCTAACCACAGGTGGGCAGGGGATGAGGCATACTGATTTGGCTCAACCTTTGTGAACAGGAGCAGGTAGACGTCCCTTTCAGATTCCCATAACATTTCACCTGATTGGGCCATAGGAAAAGGTAAAACGGTTGCTAGAGATTTACATGTAGGGTTTCAGAAAGTTTCAAGCAATAGATGTCCTAATGGCATGATACTCGAGAAGTTAAGTGCTAGGGTTCATTTCCCACTTGGTACACCATATTTTTTCTTTTTCTTTCATTTTTTTATTCCCTCCAATGTTAAATGATCAATTTGAAATTTAAATATATTTAAACAGTTCGATTTATGTATTTAAATTAATATATTTACTGTAGTTGTGATTCCTATTCTTGTAAGTCAAAATGCGATAGGCCACCACATTGGTAAAATTTTGCATGACCTACAACTTAGTATAATTATCCCTCAACTTAATTGTTAATATAAATTTCCAAACTAAATTAATCAAAAACAGTGATAGATAATGTCTTTGTAGAAAGATCTAATGAACAAAATTATATTACAAAACTAATAGTCAGTAGCCTTTCATACCATGACTTGTCATTCCTCTTGATGCCAAAAACTGATTATTTTAGGACACTTGTCAAAGTCATGAACTGGAGTGATGTATACAGTGCTTGCGGCATGAGTGAAAAAAAAACACCACCTTTATTGATAACCAAAGCTCTTACCATATTTGAATACTGTTTTCCCCCCAAATTAAGGCAGATTCAATCAGAGTCTACAGAGAAGCCAAGGATTACTCAAGGAATAACGCTATCTTGTAAAACACAAAGGAAATTGTGTCAACCAGTCAAACTCAGCTCTGATGGAGATGCTGTAGCCCTTTACAAGACCCACTGCAAAATATTAAAGGAGAAATATGGAATTCAAAGCAAATACATTAGAAGAAAGAGATAATCAAACCAGGTAACAAAATAAAGACATTAAGGGATATAGTGGAAGCCAATTCTTTCTCACTTAATCTTGGGTGTGATGGAGGACACTATGTGGTGGAGGGGTGGGGGAGGTGGAGAACACTATATGCAATATAATGCTTGTAAGAGGTTTCCTGCAGTATTTGCCTAAAATATGATGGCAAGCAGGTATAAGAAGTTGATAACAAACATTTCATAACTGTTACTGAAAAAAATAGTTTGTCAACAAATGCTGCCTTGTAATATTTCAGACAGGGCACTGCAAATAACTTCAGTCGTATGTATAACTGGCACCAGTAAGACTAATGCCCACTATAAAATCTTTAAAATAAAAAAATAGTGCTATGAGAAAATATCAATAAGGTTAAAAATAATGTACTTCAGAGTTTAGCAACCCATCAAGTTACCTGCGTAACCCCTCTATTACCAGGGGAACATTTCCTTTATGACTGACATATGCCTTTGTATAAGAAAGCAGATAAAGAAATACCACCATTTTCAATTTAGCCACCATTCTCAAAAAACTTTAGAAAAGGTTATATACAATTAGCTTCTTAATCATAGGCATTTTACTGGGTAAATCAGAATATGCTTTCAAGTAAATTAGAATATTACAGTGTGACAGGAAATGCTGCAAAGTGGTTCGGATCTGTATCTGTGACATGAAGAAAAAGTTGTCAGTAAGAAAGAGACATGTATTATGCTATCAGGCATCATGCAACTGAGGACTTATTACATGTTGTTTCCCAAAAGGTTACATCTTAGGACACTTACTCTTTCTCGTGTATATCAGTGACCTTTCATCTGCAACTTTACCAGACACCATGTTTGGTTTGCCACCTTCAGGCCTGGGGCCTGGAATAGGCCTGAGGTATTCCTGCCTGTCGTAAAGGGCGACTAAAAGGAGTCTCTCACCTTTTGGCCTTCATGTGATGATCCCCTGTAGGATTTGACCTCCATTTTTCAAAATTTTCGTGAAGAGAGAGCCAATTGGGGAAGGGCACCTTACATGGTGCATCATGTCCATCATTCATTGAGATCTTTAGCCCACTTTCTTGCAGTCCCGCTCATCCTCCATCTCTTGAGTGAGGACAACTTCCTCTACCCACTGTGCAGTGTCGTTTTCTGCGCCGACGGTGACCATGGAATTCTTTGCACCTCATATCCAGCATGGTAGCCAGCCAGTTGTGGTGGAGCCGCCACGTACCCTGTTGGTTGTAGCCCACTGACTACACAGAGATTGCTCTGCTGCTGCCTGCGCCGTTAACTCCCTATGTATGCCAAGGAGTAGATGCCCGTCACCCTGAGGCACCCGGACTCCCAGCAATGGCCATTCTGCCAAGTGGTCTTTGCTGCGGCTGGTTGGCGCCCGTGGGGAGGTCCCCTGGTTGGAGTGGTTGGCATCAGGGCAGGTGACGCACAATGAAGCGTACCATGTCATCACTTGCTGGTGATCAAACGCCAGCAATCTCTAAACATTCCAAGTCTCAGCATAATGCAAGGAAGTATGATCCTAAATTGTTCCCCTCCCTGGCCACACCATGGGAGGAACGCCAGGCTAAGGATGACAGCGAACCCTATTCGCCCTGGTACCTCGTATGTACGAGAGCTGATGGGGAATCCTTTGTCTCGATGAAGCCTCAGTTTTTTGTGGAGCATTTAGAGGACAAGTTTGGGGAGGTGGAGGGCTTGTCCAAAATGCAGTCAGGGTCTGTCTTGATAAAAACGGCATCCTGTGCCCAGTCACAGGCATTACTCGTTTGTGACAAACTGCGGGATGTTTCCGTTACCATCACACCTTATAAGAGCTTAAATATAGTCCAGGGTATTATATTCCATAGTGACCTTCTTTTGTAGTCTGACAATGAGCTGCGCACCGACTCAGAGTGACGAGGAGTTTATTTCGTCCAGTATGTCCATTGGGGTCTGAGGAATAATCAGATTGCCACTGGTCTCTTCATCTTGGCCTTCGCCGGTGACACATTACCTGAGAAGGTCAAGGTGATGGTCTACCACTGTTATGTGAAGCTATATAACCCCCCCCCCCCCTCGCCCCCCCCCCTCCGCCCCCACCTCTCCACCCCAATGTGATGCTTTAAGTGCTGGAAGTTTGGGCATATGTCTTCCCGCTGTACTTCCAGCATCACATGTCGAGATTGTGGATGTCCATCCCATCCCAATACTCCATGTGCCCCACCTTCCATCTGTGTCAACTGCGGAGAGCGTCAGTCCCCTTGCTCACCAGCCTGCAGGATTTTACAGCGAGAAAGGAAAACCATGGAATACAAGACTCTGGACCGACTGAGCTACAACGAGGCCAAGAGGAAATTTGAGCGCCTACATCCTGTGGCAATGACCTCCTCTTATGCCGCCACTATGAGAACAGTTGTAGCCCCATCAGTTCAGCGTGTTCCAGTTGGGTCTCAGAGTCGGATGACTACACCTTCTCTCTTGATGTTCGGAGGCACTTCCATCCCTGTCGCTCCCGAACCACCTACCTCCGGAGCACTGTCCTCCCAACCATCGGGGACTCCAGTCCCCACTTCTCAGCCGGAGAGGTGTAACTCTTCTTTGGCTCCTCTCACTAGGAAGGGGTCCCTTGGGTCACTCTCTTCCCAGGTTTCTGCTAGTAGGAAAGATGACACCCGCCAGTGGCTGAAGTGCCCAAAAGCAGCTGGTCGTAGGGCTTCACTATCATCCTCAGTCCCGGAGACTGAATCAGTGAAGCCCTCCCAGCAAGAGAAACCCAAGGATATGTGAGAGAAATCCATAAAGAAGACACCCAAGACCAAGGGAATTGTGGTGGCACCCACACCACTGCTGCCTACAAGCTGTGCATCTGAGGATGAGGTGAAGATTTTGGTGTCCGCTGAGGACCTAGACCTCGCCAGACCTTCATACACAATGGATATAGCCTGTTCAGGAAATAAGTCAGTAGCAGCAGGTAACCCAGAGGTGTAGACTGCCTCATTGAGTGTTTCATGCCTTCCCAGTCTTACAATCTCATCATCCTCCAGTGGAATTGCGGCAGTTTTTTCACCACCAGGCTGAGCTATGGCAACTGTTAAGCTTTACACCTGCTTTATGCATTGGCCTCCAGGAAACCTGGTTCCTGGCAATGCGGATGCGTGACCTTCGCGGCTACAGAGGATATTACAAGAACCATAGTGAATATAATAGTGTATCAGGTGGAGTTTGCGTTTATGTCATGAACTCGGTATGTAGTGAACCAGTGCCCCTTCAGACTCCTCTTGAAGCTGTGGCTGTCAGGATACAGACGATGCAGGAAATAACTGTCTGCAATGTATATCTCCCTCAAGATGGTGCGATACCCCTGAATGTATTGGCTGCACTGATTGATCAACTGCCTAAAACTTTCCTACTTTTGGGAGATTTTAATGCCCGTAACCACTTGTGGTGTAGCACCATGCTTACTGGCTGTGGCAGAGATGTCGAATATTTACTGTCCCAACTCTACCTCTGCCTCTTTAAATACTGGAACTTCTGCACGTTTCATTGTGGCTCATGGTAGTTACTCGTCCATTGATTTATCAATTTGCAGCCCAGGACTTCTCCCATCTATCCATTGGAGAGCACATGACAACCTGTGTGGTAGTGACCACTTCCCCCCTTCCTGTCACTCCCCCGGCGTCATGCCCATGGATGCCTACCCAGATGGGCTTTAAACAAGGCAGACTGGGTAGCCTTCACTTCTGCTGTCACCATTGAATCCCCTCCATGTGGTGCCATCGATGTTGTGATTGAGCTGGTCACTACGACGAAAACTTCTGCGGCAGAAAACACGATCCTTCATTCTCCGTCAAAAGATAGTTCTTTGTTGGTCATCCCAAGTTGCTGAGGCAATTAAAGAGTGTTGGCAAGCTCTACAGCGACATAAGTGGCACCCTTCCTTAGAGCACCTAATAGCCTTTAAGCGGCTCCGTGCATGCGTGCTCCTGCTTATAAAATGACGAAGATCAGACGTCTTTTTGGGTACCAGACTGCAGCAGGTGTCCCTGGTGATAAGGGGACCACACTGTGGTTCAGGTTGGAAAAAATCGATTTTCAGTTTTCATCATATTTCAATAGATTAATGTTTTATTTAAGTACTCTGAAAAGGATTTTGCTGAAAAAACTTTTTTTCGAGCATTTAAAGAGCATTTTTCTACCACGTGTGTTTATGTGCCGTGCCAACTTTTCTGTCACCCACTTTGCTGCATATATTTTAGATCTTTATATCCCCTACATTGCACATTAGTTTTTTTTTTTTTTTTTTTTTTTTTTTTTTTTTTTTTTTTTTTTTTTTTTTTTTTTTTTTTACTCCCGAGTGTGTTGGCTATCCTTGGAATGCAACTTTTGGTATTCTTTTGTTTCTGCTGTTTGTAAACAACACACTTTCAAACACGCGGTTAGCTTGGTACAAGTGTGATAGCAAGTAGTTGTTATACTTACGTTTGCAGTGCTTGTTCACGTGTGTTTTGTCATGTTTATTGAAGATGATGAAACGTAAAGGAATTTTCACAAAACGACAATGTAGAGGAAACAAGTCTAGAAAGCTTTCTGTACAAGAGGTTATGTCACTTGGCAATGATGTTTCTAATAATAATTTTTCAACAAATGCATCATCAAAGAAGCTCTCACAATTTCAAGAGAGTTACAACGAATTTACTGTAAGCGAGAAGGGGTGCAGTAACATTATTATAGATTTGAGAATATTAGCAGCCGTAATTTCTAAATTTGTACTACGTAGACAGTGTGGTGAGCCACAGAGTGCGAAAATTTGTGGGAGTGCCAGTGGGAGAAAAGACCTAGCAATTGCTTTGGATTTAATTTGCACTAAATGCTCAGCTGTGATTTCATTTATGAGTTCTTCAAAACTAGTTACAAGTGTCCCTTATGAAATCAATACTAGATTAGTTTATGCTTTACAATCCATTGGCAAGGGCATGGCTGCAGGGAGGACATTTTGTTCAGTGATGGACTTACATCAACCACCAAATAGATTTGAAAAACTGACTGCAATATTAGAGAAAGCTGTATGTGAGGTCAGTGAGGAAAGCTTGAAACTGGCTGCTAGGGAAGCAGTGGAAGAAAACGATGGATGTTTGGATATTGCAGTTGCACTTGATGGAAGTTGACAGAAAAGAAGACATACTTCTCTGAATGGAGTAGTGACTGCCACGAGTGTAGACACCGATAACACCGATAAAGTGTTAGATGTGGAGATAATGTCAAAATATTGCAAATGTTGTAAAGTCAATGAACATAAAGAACACAACTGTGTGGCTAATTTTAGAGGAACAAGTGGTGGTATGGAAGTTCATGGAGTACAACAAATATTTCAAAGCCCCGTAGAAACAAGAGGCGTAGGTACACAGTAAGGCATACAACAATGTGGTGAACTCTAAGCCATATGGAGATGCCATTATTAGCAAAAGAGAATGTGTGGGCCATGTTCAAAAACGTTTGGGAACAAGGTTGAGAAAAGTAACTGTTGATATGAGAGGAAAAAAATTAGAAGATGGAAAATTGTTGACCGGACAGGGTCGGTTAACTAAAACTGAAATAGAAAACTTGCAGGTATACTACAGGAAGGCAATTAGGAGAAATAAAGAAAATCTGGAGGCAATGAAGAGAGATGTTTGGGCCATATTCTTCCATAAGTCCTCTACTGATGATAACCCATGTCATGGATTGTGTCCATCAGGTGGTGCAAATATAATAGGGCTCAGGGCAACTGGAGAATCTTATTCTCACCAGCATTCTTTTCCTGCTGCTGTTATTACAGCAATTAAACTTATTTTCAGAGATTTGGCTCATCCTGACCTCCTAAGGAAGTGTCTGCATGGGCAGACACAGAACCCAAATGAATGTTTTAACAGCATAATTTGGAACCGCCTTCCTAAAACTGTATTTGTAGGCATGCGTACAATGAAACTAGGAGTTCGTGATGCTGTTATTACATTCAATTGTGGTAATGTTGGAAAGTGTTGGGTACTGCAAATGTTGGGAATTAGTCGTGGTGAAAATATGATCACTGGGCTACAACATCATGATAAAATGAGGATATCCGATGCAGACAGGTCTGCATCTAATATGTTTTTTTTTTAGTCAATTTCCCGCAAACTAAAATTTTCAGTACATATGCCCCATTACATCAGAAACTATCATAGGTAAATGAATGAACTTTTCGGATACTCTGCATAACATAAAAAGAAACCACTGGTACTACAGTTATTAATATTCCCCCATTAGAAAGTTCACAAAAAAATATTTTCTGCAGAAAAAAACTTATCTGCACCCTCCTGTTCACCACACACCACAGTAAACCCTATAACACCCCATTTATGTAGTGGGAACTCCTCAGCACCTTTGCACATTGCCCCGACACAGCTTCTGGGCTTGAGCAGATCCACAGTCAGATGATAAAACATTTCTTGTCTGGCTACAAGGGATAACTCCTCATCACCTTCAACCGGATCTCGTGCGATGGCATTTTTCCATTGGAATGGCGGGAGAGCACCATCATTCCGGTGCTAAAACCCAGTAAAAATCCGCTTGATGTGGATAGCTATTGGCCATCAACCTCACCAACATTCTCGGTAAGCTGCTGGAATGTATGGTGTTTCAGCAGTTGGTTTGGGTCCTGGAGTCATTGGCTCCATGCCAGGGTGGCTTCCGCTAGGGTTGCTCTACCACTTATAATCTTGTGTCCCTCGAGTCTGCCATCCAAACAGCCTTTTCCAAATGCCAACACCTTGTTGCCATCTTTTTTGACTTACGTAAAGCATACGACATGACCTGGTGACATCATATCCTTGCTGCATTGTATGAGTGGGGTCTCTGGAGCCCGCTCACAATTTTTATCCAAAACTTTCTGTCGCTCCATACTTTCCATGTCGTGTCCAAGTTGGTGCCTCCCACAGTTACACCCCCCCCCCCCCCCCCCCTTGCATATTCAGGAGAACAACGTTCCACAGTGCTCCGTATTGAGTGTATCTCTATTTTTAGTGGTCATTAATGGCCTAGCAGCAGCTGTAGGCCCATCTGTCTCCCCTTCTCTGTATGTGGATGACTTCTGCATTTCGTATTGCTGGAGCTGCTGAGAACAGCGTCTGCAGGGAGCCATTAACAAGGTGCAGTCATGGGCTGTAGCCTATGGCTTACAGTTTTTGGCTGTGAAATCGTGTGTCATGTACTTCTGTGAGCACCATACCTTTCATCTGGAACCTGATCCTTATCTTAATGATGATCCACTCACTGTAGCGGAGACATATTGATTCTTAGGACTGGTTTTCGACGCCCAATTGACTTGGCTACCTCACCTTCATCAGCTTAAGTGGGAGTGGTGGGAGCACCTCAATGCTCTCCTCTGCCTGAGCAACACCACCTGGGGTGCAGATTGCTCTACTCCCCCCTGCGGGTCCGGGGTAAGAATAAGCCCGAGGTATTCCTGCCTGTCGTAAGAGGTGACTAAAAGGAGTTTCAACCGTTTCGGCCTTCCATGTGATGGTCCCCCTTGGGGTTTGACCTCCATTTTTCAAAATTCTACAGAAATACGAGCCTTTTGGGGAAGGACGCCTTACGTGGTGTACCACTGGTCCTCAGTGAACAAAGACCTTGGCACTCAGCATTGTACTGGCGTTGTAACCATACCGACTATTCCTCAAATTGGGCCTAAACGCCTGATGGGTTGTACAAGTTACGCCCATAGTGCGTCCCCATCTGCACCTACGATCATGATGGACTTTCCATGGCACCAGAAATCCAGCACGGTAGCCAGCCCGTTGTGGTGGGGTCGTCATGTACCCTCTAGGTTGTAGCCCCCTGACAACACAGGGATCGTACTGCCGATACCTGAGCTGCACCCTCCCCACGTCGGCTAAGGAGTAGATGCCCGTCTCCTTTGGGCATCAGGACTCCCGGCAACGGTCATCCTGCCAGGTGGCCCTTGCTGAGGCTGGGTGGCGCCCGTGGGGAGAGCCCCTGGTCGGAGTGGGTGGTATCGGGGCGGACGTTTCGCAGATGAAACGTCAACATGTATCAGGTCGCTCTGCGGCCGAGTCTTTCAAAAGGAAAGGTACTGTTTCTAGTTCTGGTTCTCCTGCCCTTTCCCCCTTGGCCACTCCGTGGGAGGAGGGACAGGCTTGGGGCGAAGTACTTCCCCCGCTATTTGGTCTGTTCTCGAACCGATGGGGGGACGTTCGCCACGTCCAAGCCCATGTTCTTTGTTCAGCACATTGAGGACATCTTCGGGGAAATCGAGGCTCTCAGTAAGATGCGTTCAGGGTCCATTCTTATAAAGACCACCTCCGCCACACAGTCGGCGGCGCTCCAGGCATGCGACCGCCTAGGGGACATCCCAGTGTCCATTGTCCCGCATCTGGCACTAAATTGGATGCAGGGGGTTATTTTTCATCGGGATCTCCTGCTGCAATCTGATGAGGAGCTCAGGGCCAACCTGGAGCGCCGAGGCGTGCATTTCGTCCGGCGAGTGCAGTGCGGCCCCAAAGACCGTCGCATCGACACCGGGGCTTTTATCCTCGCCTTCGAGGGGGATGTTCTCCCGGAGAAGGTAAAGGTGATGTGCTACCGGTGCAACGTGCGACCTTACGTCCCGCCTCCTATGCGCTGTTTTCGGTGTTTGCGCTTTGGGCACATGTCGTCACGGTGTGAGGCTGAGCCCCTTTGTGGCGATTGTGGACATCCTCTTCGTGAGGAACATACATGCACCCCACCACCTCGGTGCGTTCATTGTCCTGGCATCCACTCGCCTAGATCCTCAGACTGCCCCGCATATCAGAAGGAGAAGAAGATACAAGAACTCAAAACTTTGGATCGGCTCTCTTATTCTGAGGCCAGGAAGAAGTATGACTGCCTCCATCCCGTGCCGTTGACCACTTTGTTTGCCTCAGTTGTGTCCACTCCTTCCGCGGTATCCTCACCCCTATCCTGTCCCCCCTCCGCCTCCTCCCCCCATGCGGGGTCTCTGCCTCCGCCTCCTCCCCCCATGCGGGGTCTCTGCCTCCGCCTCCCAAATCCCTCCCTTCCAAATCCTCCTCCCCCGTGGCCCCCACCCCCTCTGCCCCAGGGGCCACCCTTCCTCCTCCTCTTCCCCCCCCCTCCCACCCCCCCCCTGCCGCCTGAGAAGCGATCCTCTTCTCAGGCGTCCATCGGGGAAACGTTCCGGACCCCAGCTTCCGAGGTCCGGCGTTCCAAAACGGACCCCGCTCGTGAGGACCTTCTTCGCGTCCAGCCCACCGTCCCTGTGCCTCCTCGGACTTCCAAGAAGGCCTCCAAGAAGAAGTCTCTATCCCCCTCTCCACCCCGGCGCGTTTCGTCTGACGCTCCATCCGTGAGTCGCTGCTCCCGGCCGTCCTCAGTTTCGCCGGGACGCTCTGCTGCCAGGCGCTCAGCTGGCCTCTCGTCAGCAAATGATGCTGCCCCTCCTACACAACCAGGGACAGCGCCCGCAGCTGGTGACGACTCGATGGAACAGGATCCGCCTCCCGCCGGTTGTAACGTTGTTCCCTCGAAACCTGGCCCTCCGCGGCCGTCGAGGTGACCAGCTCTTCCCCCGTCTCGTTCCCCCTCCTTTTTGACTAGCGATGGCCTTGTTACATTGGAACATAAGAGGTATTCGATCTAATCGGGAGGAATTGCAACTGCTCCTCCGCCTGCACTGTCCGCTCGTCCTTGGTCTCCAGAAAACCAAGTTGCGCCCGACTGACCGTATTGCCTTTACCCACTATACCTTGGAGCGGTATGACCTCACCTCTGTGGACGGTATCCCAGCTCATGGTGGGGTCATGTTGCTCGTTCGGGACTATGTATATTACCATCCCATCCCATTGACCACCCCACTCCAAGCAATAGCTGTCCGTATTACTCTGTCTGATTTTACTTTTTCAGTTTGTACCATCTACACTCCATCGTCATCTGCTGTTAGTCGGGCTGACATGATGCACCTGATCGTTCAGCTTCCCCCGCCGTTTTTATTGTTTGGCGACTTCAATGCCCATCATCCCCTTTGGGGCTCTCCTGCATCCTGTCAAAGAGGCTCACTCTTGGCGGATGTCTTCAACCATGTCAATCTTGTCTGCCTCAATACTGGCGCCCCTACTTTCCTCTCGGACTCTACTCATACCTACTCCCACTTGGACCTCTCGATCTGTTCTACCACTCTTGCCCGTCGGTTCGAGTGGTATGTCCTTTCTAACACCTATTCGAGCGACCACTTCCCCTGTGTCGTTCGTCTCCTGCACCACACCGCATCCCCACGTCCTTCGAGCTGGAACATACCGAAAGCTGACTAGGGACTTTACTCCTCCCTGGCGAACTTTCCGGACCACAATTTTCTCAGTTGTGACAGTCAGGTCGCATACCTCACGGCTGTTATCATCAATGCTGCCGAACGTTCCATTCCTCGTACTACCTCTTCTTCATGTCGCATTTCTGTCCCCTGGTGGAACGAGGCTTGTAGAGACGCTATCCGTGCTCGACAACGTGCTTTACGCACCTTTTGCCGCCATCTACGTTGGCGAATTGTATTGGATACAAACGACTCCAAGCCCAATGCCGTAGAGTCATCAAAGACAGCAAAAAAGCTTGTTGGGCCTCTTTACCAGCTCCTTTAACAGTTTTACTCCCTCGTCTGTCGTATGGAGTGGCCTGCGCCGGCTGTCGGGCATTAAGGCCCACTCCTCGGTACCTGGCCTGACCTCAGGTAATGAGGTCCTCGTTGATCCTGTGGCTGTCTCCAACGCCTTCGGCCGGTTTTTCGCAGAGGTTTCAAGCTCCGCCCATTACCACCCTGCCTTCCTTCCCAGGAAAGAGGCAGAAGAGGCTCGGCGACCTTCCTTCCACTCGCTGAATCTGGAAACTTATAATGCCCCCTTTACTATGCGGGAACTTGAACGTGCGCTTGCACTGTCACGGTCCTCTGCTCCGGGGCCAGATGCCATTCACGTTCAGATGCTGGCACACCTTTCTCCGGTGGGCAAAAGCTTCCTTCTTCGTACCTACAATCGCGTCTGGACCGAAGGTCAGGTCCCCATGCGTTGGCGTGACGCCGTCGTTGTTCCTATACCCAAACCCGGGAAGGATAGACACCTTCCTTCTAGTTACCGCCCCATTTCTCTTACAAGCTGTGTCTGTAAGGTGATGGAGCGCATGGTTCATGCTCGGTTAGTTTGGATTCTTGAATCTCGACGGCTACTTACCAATGTCCAATGCGGCTTTCGTCGCCGCCGCTCCGCTGTTGACCACCTTGTGACCTTGTCGACATTCATCATGAACAACTTTTTGCGAAGTTGCCAAACGGTAGCCGTGTTCTTCGATTTGGAGAAGGCTTATGATACCTGTTGGAGAGGAGGTATCCTCCGCACTATGTACAGGTGGGGTCTACGCGGTCGCCTGCCCCTTTTTATTGATTCCTTTTTAACGGATCGAAAGTTTAGGGTACGTGTGGGTTCTGTATTGTCCGACGTCTTCCTCCAGGAGAACGGAGTGCCTCAGGGCTCCGTCTTGAGCATAGCCCTTTTTGCCATCGCGGTCAATCCAATTATGGATTGCATTCCACCTAATGTCTCAGGCTCTCTCTTTGTCGATGACTTCGCGATCTACTGCAGTGCCCAGAGAACATGCCTCCTGGAGCGCTGCTTTCAGCGTTGTCTAGACAGCCTATACTCATGGAGCGTGGCAAATGGCTTCCGGTTCTCTGAAGAGAAGACGGTTTGTATCAACTTTTGGCGATATAAAGCGTTCCTTCCGCCATCCTTACATCTCGGTCCCGTTGTTCTCCCATTCGTGGAAACAACTAAGTTTCTAGGGCTCACGTTGGACAGGAAACTGTGTTGGTCTCCGCAAGTGTCTCTTATTTGGCGGCCCGTTGTACACGTTCCCTTAATGTCCTCAGAGTTCTTAGTGGTTCATTTTGGGGAGCGGATCGCACTGTCCTGCTTCGCTTGTATCGGTCCATAGTCCGATCGAAGCTGGATTATGGGAGCTTCGTCTACTCGTCTGCTCGGCCATCCCTCTTACGCCGTCTCAACTCCATCCACCATCGGGGGTTACGTCTTGCGACCGGAGCCTTCTACACTAGTCCTGTCGAGAGTCTTTATGCTGACGCTGCTGAATTACCATTGACCTACCGGCGCGATGTACTGCTGTGTCGGTATGCCTGCCGGCTGTTGTCTATGCCCGACCACCCCTCTTACCAGTCCTTCTTCGCCGATTCTCTCGACCGTCAGTACGGGTGGTATGTGTCTGCCCTGCTGCCCCCCGGAGTCCGCTTCCATCGCCTGCTTCGACAATTGGATTTTGCCCTCCCTACCACCTTCAGAGAGGGTGAGAGCCCGACACCACCTTGGCTCCAGGCTCCGGTTCATATTTATCTCGACCTCAGCTCGCTCCCGAAGGAGGGTACTCCGGCTGCAGTGTATTGCTCACGGTTTGTCGAACTTCGTGCTCGACTTGCCGGTCACACCTTTATTTACACCGATGGCTCCAAAACTGACGATGGTGTCGGCTGTGCCTTTGTCGTCGGGGCCGCCACCTTTAAATACCGGCTCCTCGACCAATGTTCGAGCTTTACGGCCGAGCTTTTTGCTCTCCATCAGGCCGTTCAGTATGCCTGCCGCCACCGCCATTCATCGTATGTACTCTGCCCTGACTCACTCAGTGCTCTTCAGAGCCTTGGAGCTCCCTATCCGGTCCATCCCTTGATTCAGCGGATACAGCAGTCCCTCCATTCTTTCGCTGATAATGGTTCTCCTGTCAGCTTTCTGTGGGTTCCTGGACATGTAGGAATGCCTGGGAATGAGGCTGCAGATGCTGCAGCCAAGGCTGCAGTCCTCCTGCCTCGGCCAGCCTCCCATTGTGTCCCGTCATCTGACGTTCGTGGGGATGTTTGTAAGAGGCTTGTGTCGTTGTGGTGGGATGCTTGGTCATCCCTCCAAGGAAACAAGCTCCGGGCAGTAAAACCGCTCCCAACTGCATGGACAACCTCCTCCCTACCATCTCAGCGAGAGGAGGTCCTTCTGACCAGGTTGCGGATTTGGCATTGCCGGTTTAGCCACCGCTACCTGCTCTCCGGTGACCCAGCCCCGCAGTGCCCTTGTGGTCAGGCATTAACAGTGCACCATGTTTTATTGTCGTGTCCCCGCTTTAGTCAATCTCGTGTTGTCCTGTCCCTGCCATCTACTTTACCGGATATTTTAGCTGATGACGCTCAAGCAGCTGCTCGTGTTCTGCATTTTATAACCTTGACTGGCTTGTCCAAAGACATCTAACCTTTTTACTTATTTTATCTGCATCTTTGTCAGGTCTTTCTGGTGTCCCCCCCTCCCCTTGAGTTTTACTAGATTCCATGTGCTCTAACAACGGTGACTGGGTGCTAATGACCTCAGTAGTTGAGCGCCCTTAAACCCCACAAAAA
The DNA here is from genome assembly GCF_021461395.2 of Schistocerca americana. NCBI lineage: Eukaryota > Metazoa > Arthropoda > Insecta > Orthoptera > Acrididae > Schistocerca > Schistocerca americana. Next base: position 434,958,044 of record NC_060124.1, on the reverse strand, counting down.
AAAAAAAAAAAAAAAGAGAGAGAGAGAGAGAGAGAGAGAGAGAGAGAGAGAGAGAGAGAGATTGCTCTACGCTGCTGCAGCTCTACAGAGCCCATGTTCAATCCTGCCTTGACTATGGGAGTCTAGTTTATGGTGCCCTCAGTGTTGTGTTTACTCAACCCAGTGCACGACTGTGGCGTTTGCCTAGCGATGGGAGCTTTTAGGATGAGTCCGGTGACCAGCGTCCTGATGGAGGCCGGAGTCCCTCCATTACAGGTTAGGCGTGCCCAACTGCTGGCCAGTCATGTTTCACACGTTCATAGTTCTGCGCATCTGCATTACCATCTCCTTTTGCCATCCACGGCGGTTCATCTCCAGCATCGGCAGCCCAAGTCAGGGCTTCCAATTTCAATTCATGTCCAATCCCTTCTTTCCAAACTGGAGTCCTTTCCTCTACCACCTCTACTTGAGGTCATTCACATGCACATCCATGGTGTACACCTTGACTGAAACTTCATCTGGACCTTTTGCATGGCCCTAAGGACTCCGTTAACCTCGCCACTCTCCTCTGTCACTTCCTCTTGATTCTTGATGTGTTCCGGGGCTCTGAAGTTGTTTACACTGATGGCTCGATGGCTGATGGTAATGTTGGCTTCGCCTATGTCCACAGAGGCCATATTGAACAGCACTCCTTGCCCGCTGGCTGCAGTGTATTCACTGCAGAGCTTGTGGCCATATCTCGTACACTTCAGTACATCCGTTCCTGTTCTGGTGAGTCATTTCTTCTCTATTTTGACTCCCTGAGCAGCTTACAAGCTATTGACCAGTGCTGCTCTTGCCATCACTTACTAGTGAACATCCAGGAGTCCATCTCTGCCCTGGAACAGTCCAGTCATTAAGTGGTGTTGGTGTGGACCCCAGGACATTTCGGAATCCCAGGCAATGGACTTGCTGACAGGCTGGCCAAACAGGCTTTTCGGAAACTGCTCCTGGAGATGGGCATCTATGAAACTGACCTGCGCTCTGTCTTACGCTACAAGTCTTTTTTGCTTTGAGAGACGGAATGTCATAAACAGTATGCACAACAACCTGCGTGTCATTAATGAAACTGCGAGTGTGTGGAAGTCTTCCCTGCGGGCTTCTTGCAGGGAATCTGTTGTCCTTTGTCGGCTCCGCATTGGCCATATGTGGCTCACGCATGGTTACCTCCTCCATCGTGAGGACCCACCTCAGTGTCGTTGTGGCTCCCAAATGACAGTCGTCCAACTCTTGCTGGACTGCCCACTTTTAGCCATCAGTATCGCTGTGGCTTCCAAATGACAGTCGTCCATCTTTTGCTGGACTGCCCACTTTTAGCCGCTCTGCGGCAGCCTTTTAACCCAGCGCCCTACCTTTGGTGTTGGATGACAATGCCTCAACAGCAGCTTTAGTTTTTCATTTTATTCGTAAGGTTGGGTTTTATCATTTGATCTGAGTTTTAGCGCATATCCTATGGCCCTCTGTGTCCTCCACCCTAGGGCTTTTAGGGTGGAGGTTTTAGTGTGTTGCTGAATGGCTGGCTTCTCCTTTATTCTCATGGTCAGTCAGCCATGGTAATCTGTTTTCTTGTTTTTAATCTCTTCTCCCTGTGTCTGTGCCTCTCTGTGGTTTTCTTGTCCTGTCTTGTCCACTGTAGTGTTTGTTGTCCTTCCGTCGTTCTTTTGGTTCTTCCTTTCTCCTGTTATTGTGCTGTATGTCTTCTTTGTTTTCTTCTCTCCCTTGGGTAATTGTTTTACTGGTAACAAGTGACCGATGACCTCGCAGTTTGGTCTCTTTCCCCCCTTTTAAACCAACCAAAAAGTTTGATTTGTTTGCAGATGACACATACATCACAATAAATGGCAAATCAGGTTTAGTCTTAGAAAGATTAATTAATGAAATTTTCATGGTTTTAAGAAATGGTTGCTAGCCAATTCTTTCTCACTAAACCTTGGAAAGCGGGAGGGGGAGGGGGGGTTGCAGTTTGCAGTTTAATGCTTGTTTCTCGTCAATATTTGCCTAAAATGTGATGGCAAGCAGGTATAAGAGGTTGACAGTGTTAAATTATTGGGATTACAGCTTGATAATAAATTGAGCTGGGAGGAAAATACCACAGAACTGCTGGAGCACCTAAACAATTCTCTATTTTCAAGGCGAATGTTGTCAGACATAGGTGATATAAAAATAAAAGAAAAGGTAACTCATCAAGTCAAGCTAAACTTTTTAGAGACCAAACACATGTAATAAGGATTATTTGTGGTGTGAAAGTAGGAACTGGAGAACACCCTGCAGAGCCCTGTTCAGAGAAAATGGGATACTAATGATGGCTTTCAAATATATTTATTCCTTAATGAAATTTATCTCTATTTCAAACCAAGAGCTCAGTTCGTGGAGTCAATACTAGAAATAAGAATAATATTCCCAAAGATTTAGTCACTTACTTTGGTCCAGAAAAATGTACGGCTACATCTACATACATACTACACAAACCACAGTATTGTATGTGATGGAGGTTACCCTATAACGACTACTAGTCATTTCTTTCCTGTTCCACTCAGAAATAGAGTGAGAGAAAAATGACTGTCAATACAATACCAGTTGTGGAAATCTGTATAATGGATGGGTATTTGTAGGAAAATTAACATTGTCAATTGGAATATGTGTGCACAGTGTATATGCAGCAGTATAACATCCAGTTCACTGATAAATGCAGTCAAATGGCATTGAATTCGATGTTGGTAGTAGAGTATATAATAAGACATAAAGATTCAGAGGGCAAAGGGTGGAACGCATTATAAAAGCAGTTGGCTGTGTGCAGTGTTAGTGTGTGCGTGTGTACATGACTTTACCGCAGATAGGAAACAGGGAACAAGCACCACTTGTGACAGTGCATGTTGTGTTCGTAAGTCACAATTGGAAAAATGCCACGTGAAAACAGTTCTCATGTGATGGAAAAGCAAAAGTGGTGTGTAGAATGAAATGGGACACTCTGATTACCAGATTGCCAAGAAGTTGAACCATTCAAGTACAGTGATTGGGGCACATGATATAGAGAGAACAGAAAAAAATGGGCAAAGTAAAAAAAAAAAAAAAGGGTACATGGAAACAGTTACTTACGGGCAAAGCTAGACCACAAACCATTATACTTCTCAGCTTGTCATGTATGACAAATTTTGTCACACGACAAATATCTAGCATTCAAGAAACCACTGCAGAAACGTGCTCCACTCAAACATAAACTGGCTAGATTGAAGTTTTCTGAAAACTGTATGTCATGGTCTTCAGAATGGGATAAAGTGATGTGCGGTGATGAGAAGTTTTCTAATTTAGTTGGGCTGGATGGGTTTCAATATTATTGGCACAGTCGGAGAACAGAGCAGCATGTAAGAATGAGCAGAAGATAAATCACGCATTGCTTAGTCAAATACTAGAATGAACACTGAACATGTACACCTAGAGAGAGAACTGACTAGAATGCATAAGGACTTAGGGGATAAAGGCCTGATGTTTCGACGAGGTAATGTAAATGTGCATATTTCTGCTAGAAGCAAAAAATGGTTTGAAGGTAAAAGATATTGATGTATTGCCCTCGCCTGCATGTAGTCCAGATTTGATCCCTGTGGAAAACCTTAGTGAATACTTCCAAGCATGTTTATTACAACTGAAGGCAATATGAGGACTGGAAAGAGTGATACAAGAAGAGTGGGTGACAGTTTAACTGTAAGAACTACAAACCTTAACAAAATCAATGCTGAAGATAATTTTTGAGGTAAATAGGAAGAACAGAGATTGGAAAAACTACTAACAGTGCACTAATACAAGAGGATAGTGACTGCCTTTATACCAGTTTCCATCCAGGAAATGAGAAGGGCATATTTTGTGACGTGTGTTATGAAAGAAACTGTGTAATTCCATCATGCAAAACGGAATATTGTTCAAGTGTGTGGGCCACGTACCAAATAGGACTAACAGGGGATTCTGAGTGTATATAGAGAAGAGCAGCACAAACGATCACAGGTTTGTTTGATCCATAGGAAAGTGTTATAGAAATATTGAAGAAATTGAACTGGCAGACTCCTGAACTAAACTGTTGTGAGAAAGTCTACAGTCTACTACAAAGTTACAAGAACTGGCTTTAAGTGAAAGTTTCAAGAACTGGCTTTAAATGGTGACTAGGAATATACTACAACCCCCTACATATTGCTCATATAGTGTTCGTGAGGATAAGATTAGAATAATTACAGCACATACACAGCCATTCAATTGGTCATTCCTCCTGCACTCCATATGTGAATGGAATGGGAAGAAACCCTAATAACTGATACAGTGGGATGGACTTACCCTGTGCCACATATTTCACGATGGTTTGTAGAGTATAGATACAGATGTAACATATAGATGTAGATGATTGTTTGTGTCTTATACGTAATCTACTACTTTCATAATAAGTTTGATGCATGTTGCGTAAGACATTGTAAATTAATTTCATAGAACCCCTGCCTTTATATTAATTTCCACTACTGTATGTCTCTGTATAAGTCCCAAATTCTCATTTCTTATCTTCGTGGTCCTTACGAGAAATGTATATTGACGGCAATAGAATTGTTCTGCAGTCAGCTTCAAATGCTGGTTCTCTAAATTTTCTCGATAGAGTTCTTCAAAAAGAATGTCACCTTTCCTCCAGGGATTCCCATTTGAACTCACAAAGCATCTCAGTAACACTTGCATGTTGTTTGAACCTACCAGTAACAAATCTAGCAGCTCTCCATTAGTTGTCTGTTATTCAGGAACACACATTTTCAGTAATTTGCCAGCAGCCATTAAAGTTTAATCTGTACTACTACGTAAAGACGACTCATTGTTTAACACTACCAAAAATCTTGAAAAGTACTGATAATGTGTTTTACTTCAAATTTTAACACTATACTCTAATTCAGACAGACATGGGCTGTACATATTTTTTAAAATTTGTATAAATAAAGGCCACAATATTATGAAAAGGATAGATTGGTTCTCACAATATAGTGGAGATACTGAGTCGGTGACAGGCACAACAAAAAGATTGTTAGAATTCTAGCAGTCTGTCAAGCAGTCTGTCAAAAAGACTGCTAGCTTTCTAAAAGTCATTTTGGTGTGGCTGTCTGCAACTCCACTATATGGCAAGTAGCAATCTATCCTTTTCATAACATTGTCATTATTCCATCCTGGATTTTCTGTTGTTTGATATGAAAACATGTAATATATAATCAGGAAATATTGTTACCAAAAATCATGAAAAGTTTTTGTCTGATTTACTTCAGATTTCTACATGGTACTCTAATACGTATTTTGATGGACATGTGATATATATTTTTAATACATATATAATATGTGAATATATATTTAGTATAGAAAGGGGAAATGTTTTTTAGAAAAAATAACCAGAAGTTCTTGACCCATTAACTTCAGATTTTTACAAAATTGTTTAACAAACATGCAGCTCCATTAAAACTGACTGTGAGAAAGAAAATGCTGTGCTGTGAAAATGCATGGTTTAATTTTTTTATCACATCAGTTGTAACTACAATAGCAGGGTATTTAAACCATTAGACAAATTGTTTCTCCCATATATATATTCTTTTTCTTTCTGTATGTTTTCAGACAAAAATGGTATACAAGACAATGTGCTGTTTTGTTTTCTATCTTGTCGTCAGTTTTACAGAAAACAGGAAATTTATCAGCTTATGATCAGAATACTACTACAGAATCTGAATCATCTGAAACTTTTTAATCCTACCGCTTCACTTAAAACCATGCAAAATATTGACACTGAAGCTACTATCCTCGCAGATGCAGCAGGTGGAGAGGTCTCTCTTGTGCCCTGTGTACGAATCCCATCTGACTTACCTGTTCATTTTGAGTGACTTCTATTCCCAATCCATTTTGTTTGCAATAATAATAACAAACAATGCTTGAGGTCTGGAGTGCTGAGTGGACATAGAGGGGGAGGGGGGATGAGAAAATGGACATGGAGAGGGGGAGGAGGAAGAGATTGGCAAAGAGGAGGGGGAGGAGGAGATGGTGGGAAGGAGTTTAGGATGTAATGTATATGCAATTCCCACATATATTCAGCAGTTGTGAAGCATTGCCGGATTTGTTAGTTACGAATAAAGTTCAGTTTAAGAGGAGCCTTAAGGATTTATTGGCGGCCAGCTCCAACTGTTTTTTGTGTGTTACTAATAATATCAAATAATGAGAGTGTTATGTAGAGCCTTAGACATAAAAACTGACCGCCGACCGGCCGCCACACAGACTAAGACCCAGTCGTTCACTTAAGGTGACCAAAAAACCGACCGCCTCTGACAACGCTGAGTCCGCCCATCTTGCAGTTAAGCATTGAATTTTGCATTCTTGAAAATCATGAATTACGGTTAAGCGTTGCAAAATTGGGTCGTAAGTGGAAAGAGGTGTTATATCTGCAACACATTATTTACTTTTGGTACAATAGAGGTGTGATTGCAGAGCAGGCAGCTCGAAAGATTTGAACTGTGTATAGAGCTAGTAGTTTTGGTAAAAGTGCGCCAGAAAAAGATTTATTGTTTCAACAAAGATCGTTCTGGCAGGAATGATTTTCCACATTAAGGAAGTCTCGACTACTGATATAAGTGACTGATTACCATTTAACCATCATGGGACATTTGCATTCAACAAGCAAGGTTCAGAAGTCTGGTGTAGGAGTACTGCATGCTCTAATTCGAAACAACAAAAATCAACGGAGTGACTATTATTGCAGTTTTGCTTGAACGTCATCAGGTCGCTCTTGAGCATTCCAATGCAATACTATTAATGGTGACTATTAATGATGCCTTTATCGTTAACTTCGTAAGAAGAAATGAAAGGGTGGGCCCTACCAAAAGACGTAAACTAGAACAAATAGTAGTGTGATTATAATATTTTCCATCTGATAGCTTCAAAAGTATGTTTTGCACTAGGAATTCTTCCTAATGGGTGTGCCCATCACAGCTGGAATTTGTTGCCAACAACTAGACACCTTTCGCTCGCAGTGTGTCTGTGTAATTGATTGGCGCATGTGTTGTTCAACAGACTGCAGTCGTCACCCTCACTGGAATCAATGACTTCCCTACATATTACTTTAAGTAAGTAAGATGTATTAACTCCATAATACCGTTAGCAGAGACAGTGCGCTCTTGTCGCGGCTCGCGACTAGTGCTTCAATTAGCAGTGCCGAATGCCGCCGCAATTTGTTTATATTGGCTGAGCGTGGACACTGTAGTAGCAGACGCTTTGCCGAAAAAAAGAGAAAAAAAAGAAAAAGAAACCACCTTGGCTCTGACTGCACTGCCTGCATGTTCTTGTAGTAACCAACGTGAGATTCTATTTACAGGTGGCATGGAACAGTTGGAACGAGTATCACGTCATTAGTCGTCAGAATAGTAACCAGTGATGAAATGTCTACACTATTTGAAACCCAAGAAAATAGGAACCTTCTCACAAAGTAATCTGAGGTGATATCAGAATTTATCCTACACGAAAAATTAACTGCAGAGCTTTCATGCACGCAGTAATAGCACACAAGGAAATATGCCTTGGAAGCGTATATTTCATTTCCTCCTCACATATCAACGCCCTTGTTTTAGTATAAAGTAAGAAAATAAACACACAAAACTAAAGTTTCTGAGAAGTATGTAAGTCATTTCCTCTTCTCATATCGTAGCTTTTCTTTTAGTATGAAGTGAAAAATAAACAGTTTCGGGTTCTGTAGCATAATATGACACCAGATTCTTATTGTAGGCCCTATCGGAAACGCAAAAAGCAGGGAGCTTTCCATTCTTTTTTCCAACAGTCTGTTTCCTTTCATGCATTACTACCACTCGCAGATTCTTATTTAAGTACTTGCAGGCATCAAGTTCTTCAGCAGAATGAGCTTTGTTATTGTGCTAATTACGGTATGGAAAAAAATGCAACAAAGACGAGTTCCTCTAGAGCAGTGAAGAAATTTGCACATGTTTGTATTCAGCAATGACTGCCAGCTGCCAGAAAACTTGCCAGAATTCATGCTGCAGGCAACACTGTGAGTGCATTTCAGACTTCATTCAGTAAGTCGTCTTATGACGGACGGAGACGTCAAATTAACGTCGCTCTCAGAGTCATATTCAATCCAAAATGAGATGCTATTAAGGTAGTTGAGTGTTTTACCAATTACACTTCGATAATTCCCATATGAGTATTCCGATAGCCGAAAAAACCCGTTAGTGCGGAACCATTGGGAACTACACTAATATCAAACTGCAAGAACTCGAGACAATACGTGGACTCTTCCTTTCGCTGGGTATCCTCTTGCTGTTACTTAGGATTCTCTGTCCTTGGCGTAATGCAAATTCCTTCACATTCATGAGGCGCTTTCCGCTATTCTTGACAACCATCAGCAACTTGTAATCACTGCGAGTAACAACTGTGTGACGGTAATGGTACAGGTTGTCCGTGGATGTAGTGGTGTTATGCTGTCAAACTGCTTACAGTAACGTTAATGGTGGCGCACATAATCTAGCGCTGACTAGCTAAGCAAAATTTGTGTGGTGGTATCGTCGCTTCTCTTTATTTAGCACCAGCTTGAGTAATCTGATTTAACGAACATAGTACACCATTCACGAGCTGATAATGATACAGTATTGACTACAGAGATCATCGTGCAGGTATTACATTAATTCTGTAGTGAATTGCCTGACAAATATTATTGTCAGCTATGCAGCTGAAATGACTCACTACACAGGTGCCCTATATTGCACTTGGTTAAGTAATCAGCTTGCTGCAATCCTGCTTTTACTATTCGTAAGTACCTGTATACTGACCATTTGTTATTTGACTGAATATGCGCCACAATCTGATTCGCATGTATACGACATGGGTTAGCGCCATCACAAAGCAATGGCTAAGGAATGGATGCCCTTGAAGTACCGTTACATTGGTGGCAAGACAAATGTTTGCAAATCACCTGTATTGCCTCAAAATACAATTGCATCTTAAACATCGAAGGACAGATGTCCACACTGTCACAGGACGTTGGAATACAGCAACGGCGGCAAATGAAAATTTGTGCCCGACGAGGTTCGAACCTGGACCTCTTGCTTACTAGACAGACGCGCTGACCATTGCACTATCGGGACACAACGACCGAGGTGCCTGCAGGACCTATCCATACACACGCTCCTCGTCAGACTCAAATTCCCATCTTTGTCGCATACCACATAGCGGTCACCCCCGGCCGGCCATTATTCCAGTCGCTCGCAGCCACACTATATCCCCGCGAGGCTTCGAACGATGACGTGCACCTAACACTGAAAACTTTCGATGGCCCGTCGAGACCTGGATAATTATACAGGAAGTCGTATGTTCCTCCAGCATGACGGTGCTCCTGCACATTCTAGTCGTCAGGTGATACATCATTCAAACCTAACATTTCCTGGAAGATGGACCCGTAGATGTGAGCACTTTTCGTGGCCACCAAGGTCCCCGGACATTATCCCTTTGCATTTTTGCATGATTGAAAGGCGAAGTTTATAAGGAAAAATTAAACCCAAGAGTCGCTTTGATCGTTCGGATCGTGAATAGTGCAGCCCTCATAAAAGAACGCAAATACGCCCTCAGAATAGCTACACGTGGTGTTATCAAGAGAAGTCAAAAGTGCATTGAAGTTGGTAGGGGAAATTTTGTAAATGAATTTTGAACGTCATTTGCCTTTGCACTGAGTTTGGTGGGTTACGCACTAAAAGCTGTATCTCTGTACTCAAAAAAAGTGGACACATTAATATGGAATTTTTTATGCAATTCGTCTATACTACCACCTGCTAAAATGTCTACTCTTCCTCCAGAAATATCCCGTATAAGCATATATGTGTGGCGTTTGTTCTTTCGGACATGTCCGAAAGAAGAGAGACCACGAATCCAGGTTGAACCTGGCCAGGCACCAATTTTCATCAGCCGCTGCAGCTGTATTTTAACGCCCTGTGAAAGTCTGGACATCTGTCTTTCGATATTTAATTGATTAACAAGGCTGTCTGTTTTGATTCGTAGTGCCTGATGTTTCGGACATATCTGAAAGTACACACACACTTCTATCTTAAGCGCTATTCGGAAAATGTGTGGCAACTCCATGATAGTGATGGACTGGAGCTGCATTTACCTACTCATTTCACCAGATACAGTTGTAATTTTCTGAACAGTTCGTGTTTCATAAGTGACAGCTATTTGGAAAATTTACGTTTGCGAAATGGTTACTTATGCGTTAATTACAGTGTCTCTCATCGTTTATTTACATTGTGGGAAACCTGCTTCTTTCTACCATTGCCTATACTACAGCAATGAGTGAATGCTCACATTCTTGACATCTCACTGGATGTGCTACTGCAACTGTAGCCAAAGATTCGAATCCCACTGGAAAATTATATTTCAAGTCAGATGGTTTTGCTCCCCTCTACTGTCAACGAAATTAAGTACAGGAATCCTATGAAACCCTTGAGTTCATGCTGCGGTGCTGTGCAGATGAGAAAAGTAGTTTTTCACAATTATCAGATGACAGATGGGGTTTGTCAGATCCCACTAATCATGACTGAATTATTAATTGTTGGTTCACAGGCACTTTTCCGTCGCTTATTGTAACTATTTTTTGATTGTCAGAGCTGGAAGAATAGAAACATCAGATCATCACCATATGGTATATACGAATTCCCCTTTAAGTATTCACGTTTCGAGCAACGACAGAATATCCGTCAGAAAAGCTGACAAGAAGCAGTCAGGTCATGCATGTTTTGTGGCGGATGTGCCAACGACAGTGATCTCAATAATAATAATAACAATAATAATAATATTGTATAGCATAGATACATTGTCAACTCAGCCACTGGAGAAGCTCCAACATTGAGAATGGTGAATACGCTTTCAAGGTTTCGGTCCGATTAAGACAGTAATACGCAAATAATTGTCGCCGTTATTAATTTATGGCGTTTCGTTTGCACTCAGTGTATTGACGCATTACAAGTAATTACACTCTAGTTCCTAAACCTAGTTACAGAAATCTGAATAAGACTCATTGACGTATAATGAGGATATTCCAGCCCTTGCCACCCACAACTCTGTAACGAAGCTATAGTCACTTCCGAGGTCACTCACAGAACGCATCAGCTGGTATCCTTCCTGGTAGTCTAACTGAAACTTGGCAACAACGCAGAATATGTTTGGCAACTCTGTGACCGACGAGTTACTTCCTTGATGGCACAGAACTATCCTGCTAAATTTACTTGATATTATCCTGTGATTTCAATTGAATAATGTGAGTGATTTTCTTTTGAGATGTGATATAAGGATATCAGTTAATGCTTTAGAGTCCAAGAAAATCGTTCCACACAGGAAATACAACTACTCTCGTCTTTTTACGTTGCGATTTATCTGTCATAGCGGCTACAGGGCCAATAAGAAAGACACTGACGCCACACCTCTTCGCTAGCTCTGAAGTATCGTGCGTGCGTACCAGGTTCAAGATGCTTATATTCACATTTCGAGACGCGCCGAAAGCCGTATTTTTAATAATTTTGTAGCAAAGCTACAAGCAGACAGATAGAAACTCAATAAGGGAATCGTAAGACAACGCTCGAGCGAAATTCGTTGTGCTACTTTCAGTACCCCATAGTGTTAGAGCGAAAACCTTATGGTACTGCAAAATTCATAATGCCACTTTTGTTTTCTGCCGACATATTTGTTATTGTTGTGAATACATAATTTTATCTATGAAGTGCCACAATTTCATAATAATTGAGTATGATGAAATGAAGTGTCGTGTGGCTGCATGACATGAAGTAAATACAGAGTGTGTCAAAGTCGGTAATATCCTAATAATTCGTGTTAAAATAGGCACAATCGTCTTACAGACACTTAATGCTTTATTAAGATAGACTGCCATCGTAGTAGTAAGTTGAATTTAATTTGTATTAGCACAGAGAATATTTTAATCGCGTTTTTCGTTAGTTTATATAACACAACAGTAATCATCAAAGAGAAATTAATCAGCAACAGTACATTCTTTCACAATATCTGAAACAACCCGACAATGCTAAAGTAGTTTCAAAATTCTATGCCTGTAGAAACCTACTGGTTCTAATGATATTAAACCAGTGTACTTTGAAGAGCATTTTCGTCTAGAAATGAATTGCCTTGACTGTTAACCGATAAAGAGCGGGAAAGGTAAAAGTTTACGAGAATACGATCAGCTGCAGGACAAGTGCCTGAGAGATGACTTTTCTATCAATCTCCTGGGTACTTTTGTTTCCCAAATCAACAGGGGGCGGTATCATGCAGTAGCACACGTGATGTAATTTTGTCGGTCGATTTTCTTACATTGCGGGTGAAAGGTGTCTCAGTTGCTGGCAACAAATTCCAGCTGTGATGGACACACCCTTGCGGAAGAATTCGTCGTGCAAAATACACTTTTGGAGCTATCTGATGGAAAATATTATGTTCACAGTACTATTTGTTCTAGTTTACGTCTTTTGGTAGGGTACAGCCTTTCATTTCTTCTTAGGAAGCTACGATAAAGGCCTCATAACTCGTCGCCAGTAACAGTATAAGTATTGCATAGGAATGCTCAATGAGCGACCTGATTACATTCAAGCAAAACTACAATAATAGTCACTCCGTTGATTTTTGTTGTTTCGTATTGGAGCATGCAGTACTTCTACACCAGACTTCTGAACCTTGCTTGTTGAATGCAAATTTCGCATTATGGTTAAATGGCAATCCATCACTTATATCAGTAGTCCAGACTTCGTTATTGTGGAAAATCATTCCTGCCAGAACGATCTTTGTTGAAACAAGAATATATTCTTCTGGCGCAATTTTCCCAAAACCACTCGCTCTACACACAGTTCAAATCTTTCGAGCTGCCTGCTCAGCATTCACACCTCTGTTATACCAAAAGTAAATATTGTGTTGCAGATGTTACACTTTTTCCATTTGGGACCCAGTTTTGCAACGCCTAACCGTAGTTCATGATTTTCAGGTATGCAAAATCCAATGTTTAACTGCGAGATGATAACTAGAACTTCAAACTCGAAAATGACAATTGATACAGACACTGACAGCGTCGCGCCGCGTTCACCTGGGGGTCCTGCTCACCAGACTGCACAGTGCTCCAAAAGGAGCGGAAAATCATGGAGTACAAGACCCTGGACCGGTTGACTTACCAAGAGGCTAAACGTAAATTTGAACAATTTCAGCCCGTTTGGTTGACGTCCCATATGCTGCAGCTACATTACCATCGCCATCACCAGAACCAGTCATCCCACACTTGGTGCCACGAACAGTAGGCTCTCTGGCCCTCCAGAATACATCCACCCCCTTGGTGGTAGGGGGACAATCTCCTTCCGTTGCTCCCAAAGGACCTACTTCGGGAGCAAGCCCCCCCCCCCCTCCCCTCACCCACAAACGCAGGGGACATTAGTCTCCTCCCCCCAGGCGGAGAGGCAACTGCCTCCTCTGGCTCCTCTCGTGTGGAAGGGGTCCCTTGGGACACCCTCTCCCAAGGTCTCCACTAATGCCACAGCGGACACTCGCCGTTGGCTAAAGGAGCCAAAAGCTGCTGGACGAAGCGCTTCACAATCTTCCTCCATGCCTGAAGCTACTTTGGAGAAGTCCTCCCAGCAAGCCCCTAAAGACAAGCGAGGCGGCAAGCAAACAAAGAAGTCTGCTAAGAAAAAGTACCCTCCTGTGGCCCACAACTCCCTAAACCTTTACTACTTTTGGGAGATTTTAACACTTACTGGGCGAGGTTGAGATGTCGAAACTTTCCTGTATCAACTCGACCTCTGCCTCTAAAATACTGGGGCCCCCACACATTTCATTGTGGCTCATGGCACTTACTCGGCCACTGATTTATCCCTCTGCAGCCCAGGACTTCTCCCATCCATCCACTGGTGAGCCTATGATGACTTGTGTTGTAGTGACCACTTTTCCATCTGACATCTTGGGTTGTCGGGTGTTCTGCCGGATATCAGCATCGTACTGCAGAGGGAACACCTAGAACCGCAGCGGATGGAAAACGGAGCAGCAACGCTCCAGCAGGTCGCAGGGAATGGGCGCGGACCACAGAGGAAGCGCCTGCAGCCGTTGGTGGAGGGGGAAGGCCATAGGCATAAATACTGGACCAGGTCCACTCGAGGAGCACTCTCAGGTCGCACCTGATGAAGGTTACGAGCTACGCGACCGAAATATCTTGCAAGTACGACGCTGATATCCAGCAGACCACCCGACAACCCAAGATGTCATTAGATCGCTGGGAAAACCTAAAGAGTTACTTTTCCATCTTCCTGTCACTGCCCCAGCATCGGACCCATGGACACCTGCCCAGATGGGCTTTAAACAAGGCAGACTGGGAAACATTCACCTCTGCTGTCACTGTTGAATCTCCCCCACATGGGAACATCAATGAGATGGTTGAGCAGGTGACTACAACAATCCTTTCTGTGGCAGAAAATGTGATCCCTTGCTCTTTAGGGTACCCCCGGCAAAAGGCAGTCCCTTGGTGGTTGCCGGAAGTTGCTGAAGCAATTAAGAAGTGTCGGCGAGCTCTATAGTGGCAAAAGCAGCACCTTTCCTTGGAGCACCTCATAGCCTTTAAACAGCTCTGTGCCCATGTTCACCAACTTATCAAACGACGGAAGCAGGAGTGATGGGAGAGATACGTCTCGACCATTGTGTGCCATACATCACCTTCCCACCTCTGGATGAAGAACAAACATGTTTGTGGGTAGCAGACCCCAACATGTGTCACTGGCATTAACGTCATTGGCATGTTATCTACCGATGCAAGCACAATTGCCAAGCACTTTGCTGAGCACTACACTCGAGCACTCCATGTCGGAAAATTATGTCCCAACATTTCACACCCTCAGACGGCAGATGGAAAGGAAAGTCCTCTCGTTCACTGAACGTCACAGTGAACCCTATAAGCTCCATTTATAGAACTGGAGCTTCTCAGCATCCTTGCACATTGCGTTGACACAGCTCCTGGGCCAGATGAGATCCACAGTCAGATGATCAAACATCACTCGTCCGACAACAAGCGACATCTCCTCATCATCTTCAACCGGATCTGGTGCAATAGCATCTTTCCATCACAGTGGCGAGAGAGCACCATCATTTCAGTGCTCAAACCCGGCAAATACCCGCTTGATGTGGATAGCTATTGGCCTATCACCCTCACCAATGTTCTTTGTAAACTGTTAGAACATATGGCAAGTCGGTGGTTGGGTTGGATCCTGGAGTCACATGGCCTACTGGCTCCATGCCATGGTGGTTTCTGCCAGGGTCCCTCTACCTCTGATAATCTTGTTTCCCTTGGGTCTGCCATCTGAGCAGCCTTTTCCAAATGCCAACACCTGGTTTCCGTCTTTTTTTATTTACGAAAAGCTTATGACATGACCTTGCTACATCATATCCTTGCGACATTATATGAGTGGGGTCTCAGGGGCCCACTCCCCATTTTTATCCAAAATTTCCTATTGCTCTTTACTTTCCATGTCCAAGTTGGTGCCTTCCATAGTGCCTCCCCCTCCCGCTCCATATCCAGGAGAATGGGGTCCCGCAGGGCTCTGTATTGTGTGTATCTCTGTTTTAAGTGGCCATTAACAGTCTAGCAGCAGCTGTCAGGCCGTCCGTCTCACCTTCTCTGTATGCAGACGACTTCTGTATTTCGTACTGCTCCTCCAGTACTGGTGTTGCTGAGAGTGGCGTCTACAGGGAGCCATTAACAAGGTGCAGTCATGGGCTGTAGTCTATGGCTTCCAGTTTTCAGCCGCGAAGTCATGTGTCATGCACTTATGTCGGTGTCGTACGGTTCATCTGGAACCAGAACTTTACTTTAATGAGGATCCACTCACTGTAGTGGAGACATATCGATTCTTAGTACTGGTTTTCAATGCCTGATTGATGTGGCCTCCTCATCTTCGTTAGCTTAAGCGGGAGTGCTGGCAGCACCTCAATGCCCTCTGCTGTCTGGGCAACACCAACTGTGGTGCAGATTACTCTATGCTGCTGTAGCTCTACAGAGCCCTTGTTCAATCCAACCTTGGCTATGGGAGTCTGGTTTATGGTTTGGCGGCACCTTCAGCATTGTGTTTACTCGACCCAGTGCACGACTGTGGCGTTCGGTGTCCCTCCATTCCAGGTTAGGTGTGCACAACTGCTTGCCAGTTACGTTGCACACATTCGTAGTTCTCCTGCGCACCCAAATTACCGTCTGCTTTTCCCACCCACAGCAGTTCGTCTCCCACATCGGAGGCTCAGGTCAGGGTTTACATTTGCGGTTCTCGTTTGATCTCTTCTGTCTGAAGTTTGCCTTTACCACTTATACTCGAGGTCGATTCATGTACACCTCCATGGTGTACACCTAGGCCAAGGCTTCGCTTGGACCTTTCACATGGTCCTAAGGACTCAGTTAACCCCGCAGCTCTCCACTGTCACTTCCTCTTGCTTCTTGACATGTACCGGGACCATGAAGTGGTTTACACCGATGACTCAATGGCTGATGGTCACATTGGCTTCACATATGTTCATGGAGGATGCACTGAACAGCACTCCTTGCCAGATGAATGCAGTATTTTCACTGCAGACCCGTTGGCCATTTCTCGTGCTCTTGAGCACATCTGCTCATGCCCTTGCAAGTCGTTTCTTCTCTGTACTGAATCCTTGAGCAACCTACAAGCTATCTACCTGGGCTACCCCTGCCATCCTTTGGTAGCAACCATCCAGGAGTCCATCTATGCCATAGAATGGTCCAGGAAATTAACTTGCCGGTCCAGGAAATTAACTTGACGACATGCTGCGCAAACAGGCTACACAGAAACTGCTTCTGGTGATCGGGATCTCCGTAACTGACCTGCAATCATTATTACTCTGCAAGGTTTTTCAGCTTTGGTGGAGGGAATGGCATGATCTCAGTTAGCACAACAGACTGTGTGCCATTAGGGAGACTATGAATGTGTGGAAGACCTCCATGCGGGTCTCTCACAGGGACTCTGGTTCTCTGCTGGCTCCGCATTGGCCTTATGTGGCTATTACATGGCTACCTCCTCCATCGCGAGGGCCCACCTCGGTGTCACTGTGGTTCACATATGATCGTTGTCCACATCTTACTGGAACTGCCCACTTTTAGCCCTTCTGCGGCAAACTTTTAACCTTCCCAACACCCTACCTTAGGTGTCGGGCAACAATGCCTCAGCAGGAAAATTAGTTTTACGTTGTATTTGTGAGGCGGGTATTTAACTTACCAGCTAAGGGTGGGCATTTAGCCTTCTCTCCAAGGCCGCCACCCTCCCTTCATTTTAACTCTGTCACATTTTCTTTCCATTTGTTTATCTTGGTGGTTGTTTTTTTCCTACATGTGGTCATCTCACCTTGTCTCTTTGGGGTGGACATTTTAATGTGTTGCAGAGTGGCTGGCTCATCCTTTTTTTTATTATTGTGATCAGCCAGCCCAGACCATCTGCTCTATGGTTTTAATACCTCCTCCTACTTTTCCTTGTGGCGTGTGTGTTTTCCCGTTTTTTGTTCATTCCATTCGTTTTCTTTTTTGGGTGTGCTTCCCCATTCCTTCTCCCCCTTTTACTTTCTCATACATACTTAGGGCGCTTTTATACCTTCAGCCTTGCTTTTGTTAGGAAAAATGGACTTATGACCCTGTAGAATGATCCCTTTATACCCCAAACCAACCAACCAATATGCAGACATGTTGTTTGTGTACGGATACTGTACGCAGTGTACACGTAACATCAGAACTTGAGGCCATTCAGTCAGTTGAGGAAAGGGAAGACATTATTACAAGGATACAACAGAGTCCCACCACCAGAACATGGTACATTAGCCATCAGCTCGATATTTCGCAAACATGAGTGCAGTGTATGTTACATTCTGAGGACTTGTACACATCTCATGTGCAGCCTGTATAACATATGCTTCCATGCGATTCAGTAAGCAGTTGACAATTTTGCGAATGGTTTTCTGTACGTAGAGACGTTGAGAAATACAATTTATTTACAGATGAGGCTACATTTGCTCACAGTGGCATCATGAACATCTGCAATTCTCATACAAGGATCATGGAGAGCCCACTTGACATTAGGGAAACAAGATTCCAAGTTAGGTTCTCAGTGAACGCCTATTGTAGTTTGACTGATGACCTGATGTTAGGGTCTGTGTTCCTCCAAATCACATGTCGGCGCAGCATATACACAATTCCTGATAGGAGATGTACCTGCACTTTTATAAGACATGACATTATAGCAGCAATGGCAAATGTGCCTGATGTGTGATGGATCACTGATTCACTGTACCAGACGAGTATCCCAGTATCTGAATAACACATTTCCTCAATAGTGGGCCCTCTCTGGAGGACCCATTAACTGGCCTTCTAGATCATCTGACCTAACCCCATTAGACGTCTGTTTATGGGGCTGGTTAAAGAGGGATTTGTACATTATGAAAGTGGATACATGTGATGAACGTGTTGTGTAATTCACCGATGCTGTTGCATGCATTAAAGGCTGCGGAGATGATGCTTGATGTGCAACAAAGCATGTGCCCTCCAGTGTGTTGACAAGTACATTGAGATGGGTGGGGGACTTTTTGAACACCTCTTGTAGGATGGATCAGTCACCTATCCTATCGTTATTCTGTCCACCACAAAACCAACACAGAATTTTGGTAAATAATATTAACACTTTTCTTCATGGATGTGGATAGTCTTCAACCCTTTCCAGTTCTGTAACGACTGAAAATCGGACACATGTTCGTAGGACTTTTTGGCTTACTTTCACTTGTAGAATCACCTCACAGATTATGTGACATTCCTCCTGAATCACCCTGTATGTCATAAAGATGGACACATTGGTAGCAAAAATGTTGAAAAATACTTGACCAGTTTATTTTAAATTTTCACCCAAAACGCTAATAAATGTGCAGATGGGCATAGGCTACATATTTTTTAAATGTATATGGTATAAATCTAGCTATATAAAATCATATGAAAAGGGTAGTTTGCTACTTACCATACAGAGAAGAAGTCACAAACAGAGAAAACAAAATGACTGCTATACAGATGTGATTTCAGCCAAAAAGCCTTCTTTTAAAAAAGAGGAAAACACAGAGACATTCAGGTGAGTGCAACCTACACACATATGAGCACAGTCTCAGGCCACTGATGCCATGAATCTGTTTATGTATTTTGCTTTAGAAGAAAAGAAGGGCATTTGGCCAAAAGCTTAAATGTACAGCAATAATTTTGTTGTGCTTGTCTGTGACTCGACATCTCGTCTATAAGGTGAGTAGCAATCTGTCCTTTTCATAGTACTGTCATTATTCCACCCTGGATTTTCCATTGTTTGATACACAAAATCTGTACAAAGACAAGTTGCTGTTTTCTATTGTTGCCAAAAATGTCTAGAAGTTCTTGACCGATTTACTTCAGATTTTTATGTGATACTCCAACAAACATTTGAAATCAAACAATGGAAGATACAGGATGGAATGTAACGATATTAGGAAAAGGATAGTTGCTACTCACGTTATAGAGGAGATGCTGAGTCACAGATAGGCACAACAAAGTGAGCTTTCAGCCAACCAGGCCTCTGTCGAAAAATACCCCAGCCAACCAGGCCTCTGTCGAAAAATACCCCCCCCCCCCCCCCCCCCCCCCCCCCACACACACACACACACACTCACACAAACGCAAACGCAACTTACTTGCACATGGCCACAGTCTCTAGCAGCTGAAGCCAGACTTTAGAATTTGGAGAAAGAATAAGACCCAAACTCTGACAATTAATTGGTGAAGGCGCAGCCCCCCCGCCCCCAAATATGGGACAGAATGAAGGAAATAATCAGTTTGTTTCTTCTTGAATGGGATACGAAGATCTCTGAAGTCAAGCCCCTATCAATTTCAGACAGTACTCTACTACTGATTGAAGAGTGTAACACACTGAATGAAAGTGGCACACAAACTGCCCAAGATGAAGAAGCAGTACTTTTCTGCAAGATAATGACATATCTGCCAAACTGACAAGACACAGTATCTCAGCAGTATTTGTGATTAAATGGATCAGCATAAAAAACTAAAAAAATGCATGACCTTTTCAAGAAGATAAATAGCATTATCCGAGAGTTCAAACTTGCATATGAGTGATACAATATGTAAATGGCAATATCTGTAGGACAAAAGTTGGCGGTAGGTAGGTGGCTAAAGCACTGTGAAACACTGTATTGCAACTAGCAATAGTTAGCTGGCAACAGCACTGCAAAGAAAATAACATTAAGGAACAGAACATTTGTATGGAATCAGACATGGAATCTGATATTCTATTAGGTGAAATTCAAAATGCCATCAAACATTTGAAAAACATCAAGTCCCAAGGTGTAGACGGTATTTCCAGAGATGTGGTGACTGATGGCGAAGGAAGCATATTCATGCTTTACATTTAACATGTAATACGGGGTGGGAAACTGGTGAATGGCCTAAAGACTGGACTACATCTATTCTAATTCCTCTTTCCAAAAAAGAATAAGTTAGGGGCTGTTCCAGCACTAGGACTATAGCATTAATATTACATTCTAGCAAAATCTTCTTGCACATAATGAGTCAAAATGACTAAAGAAATTCCTGCAATCCCAGACTTCTACAGAACAAACAGGCAGGTCAAGGTACTTGAGAGGCAATCGTGAATATGAAGAGATAATTGAAAAATGTTATGAATTGTGTGTCCCTGCCTTAATTTCTTTCCTAGACTATAGAACGGCCTTTGTGCCATGTTAGGCAAGTTGTGACATGTACTCAATGAGTTTGAGTATTATTGTTAAGAGGTCTTTGTAACAGTCAGACTGCAGCCATAAAGGCAGATGGTGAAAACTTGGGAGTTTTTCAATGTGGTAAATGGGATCAGCAAGGTTGTATGCTGTCACCTCAACTCTAAAACATCTGTGCAAAGTATATTGTGAGGGGAGCGCTGGATGGCTGAGATGGTGGAATTTCTGTTGGGGTGAAGGAAAATCAACAATCTACACTTTGCAGATTATAGTACCCTCATTGCAGGATGTGAGGGAGAAATTAGTGATCTGTTCATCACAGCGAAAACTATTCATTTAAGTTTTGGTCTAGAGTTAAAAACAAACGGTTCTTTATTATCAAGGTTTTGATCAAATTCAAACGAGATGCTTAAATGATATGGAGGTAATGGATGATTGTATGTATTTGGGATCTCTGATGAGTGACAGAGTAAAGTGTGATATACAAATAAAACAAAGAAGTGTCCTTGACTGAGATGCAGTGGTTAAAATCATTAACAGCTGGCAGAAATGGGTAATACCCAAAACAACAAAGATACTCTTGGTGGAATCATTGGTGTTTTCATTGTTCTTGTACAGCAGCAAGACCTGGACTGTGGAAGCTGTTGACAAGAGCCAAAGTGATCCCTTCCAAATGTGGTGTTGCAGATGATGTCATGTGTACCGTGGACAGAAAGAAAAAAAACAATGCTTACATCATAGAAGCACTCAGCATCACAGGAAGTTTGGCTTCCCATGCCGTCCAAAGAAACTTGCAGCTTGTTGGGCACATGTTGAGAAGAGGAGAGGATTTTTTAGAAAATACTACTTTGCAAGGCAAAATCAAAGGCAGAAGGCCACAAGGAAGACTATCTAGTAAATGGCTGGATCAGGCAAAAAAGGTTACAAGCCTATCTCTTCATATTATATTAAAAAGAACTGAAGATCAAGTCAAAGATTCAGATACTTAAGAAATCAATGCAGAAATGAGGTCGTGACACTCGACAATGTGTTAACCGATGAATGATGGTGATTTCCATAATTGAGAATTACCTCCATCAAATTTCTGGATACTTCATTCAATTCATATTTTACCTTATCATTTACCAAGTGAAAAACTTCAATGTGACTGAACTCTCTTCAAAGACTCAACGGGCGTGAAAAAAATTAACTGTTACCCCATTTAACAAATGTATTTTACTGGGGCCATAACCTGTTTGACACACTGTAACCTAGTCTTTACAGTTTGTGGTGAATAAGTTATATTACTTGAATAAAGAAGCAGGCACTTTAGACATGATACACAGAACAAATTCCATTAACAATAATAACAAGACAAAAAGTGCCCAAAGGAATAAAATATTTTGTAACAGATGGAAGTGGTAAAGATATAAAAATAAGACACATTAATAAGATACTGTGCACCTGCAAACAGACATCACAGGAAAACAAGCACAACAAGCCATACTTAGTACGGTTAATAAAATTAGCTTCTATTTCATTTTATAATGTTTGACCACATTATCAGAATTTTCGGCAAAATATTAAAAAGACATTCACATAGGTTATGGCAATGATGAACTTGTATCTTGGGCTGTGCTACACATCAGTCTGCTTCAGCAATAATGTTTTTGTGTTGGGATTCATTGGTTTCTCCAACCTAACCTAGGCCTCAGGCTTCACTGCAAGTCATTGTGTCAGCATATCTAGTTTTCTTCCCCATCTCAATATCAGAAACAAATCAATTCACATCTTTTACCAAAAGAAATCATTAGATTCAATGATTCTCACTGGCTACCATGTACCACAACCTGATAGCCTGTGACCAACAGAAACAAATTGCTAGTAGCAGCACACACTGGAAGAGCCTGTTACACCGTCAGTAATTTTGCCACTATTGCTTTAAGTGCACCTTGTATAACAGCCATCTAATTGTGGTATATTGAATCTTTTGCATAAAAACATCATGAAGCACATGTGAAATACAGAATGAGAATCAAGAACTTGACACCTGCTCACAAAACTAAACTTTTCAGAGTAGCAATGACATGTTTACAGCAGTACCAGGATGATAGCAATAGGAAGATAAAGGACAGAATCAACAATAAGCTATGTGATCAAAAGTGTCGGGATACCTGGCTGAAAATCACTTACAAGTTTGTGGCGTCCTCAATTGGTAATGGTGGAATTCAATATGGTTTTGGCCCACCCGTAGCCTTGATGACACCTTTCACTCTTGCAGGCATACGTTCAATCAGGTGCTGGAAGGTTTGTTTGGGAATGGCAGCCCATTCTTTACGGGGTGTTGCTCTGAGGAGAGGTATCGATGTCGGTCGGTGAGGTGTGGTACGAAGTCTGTGTTCCAAAACACCCCAAAGGTGGTCTATAGGATTCATATCAGGACTCTGTGCAAGCCAGTCCATTACAGGGATGTTATTGTCATGTAACCACTCTGCCACAGGCCATGCATTATGAGCAGG
Source organism: Schistocerca americana (assembly GCF_021461395.2). Classification (NCBI taxonomy): domain Eukaryota; kingdom Metazoa; phylum Arthropoda; class Insecta; order Orthoptera; family Acrididae; genus Schistocerca; species Schistocerca americana. Next base: position 434,934,708 of record NC_060124.1, on the reverse strand, counting down.
TGCTTGATCGTGTTGAAAGATGCAATCACCATCCCCCAATTGCTCTTCAACAGTGGGAAGCAAGAAGGTGCTTAAAACATCAATATAGGCGTGTGCTGTGATAGTGCCATGCAAAACAACAGGGGGTGCAAGCCCCCTCCATGAAAAACATGACCACGCCATAACACCACCGCCTCCTAATTTTACTGCTGGCACTACACACGCTGGCAGATGACGTTCTCTGGGCATTCGCCATACCCACAACCTGCCATCGGATTACCACATTGTGGACCATGATTTGTCACTCCACACAACGTTTTTCCACTGTTCAGTCATCCAATGTTTACTATCATAGTACTTGCAGTGGATCTTGATGCAGTTTGGAGTTCCTATGTGATGGTCTGGATAGATGTCTGTCTATTACACACTACGACCCTCTTCATCTGTCGGTGATCTCTGTCAGTCAACAGATGAGGCCAGCCTGTATGCTTTTGTGCTGTACATGTTCCTTCACGTTTCCACTTCACTATCACATTGGAAACAGTGGACTTAGAGATGTTTAGGAGTGTGGAAATGTCGTGTACAGATGTATGACACAAGGGACACTCAATCATCTGACTATGTTTGAAGTCCGTGAGTTCTGCAGAGCATCCAATTCTGCTCTCTCATGATGTCTAATGACTACTGAGGTCGCTGAAATGAAGTACGTGGCAGTAGGTGGCAGCACAATGCACATAATATGAAAAAAATGTACGGATACTTTTGATCACATACTGTAGATGAAGAAAGCCAACATATTAAAAACATATATGAAATTACAAGGTTCAAGCTATACCTGCACAGTAGTACTTACGTATTTGTATCATGTCGGGATCACCAAATATGTTACAGATTTATTACACATAAATATTAATTACAAGTTGCATGCTATTCGTATGCTAGTTACATTAGCGAATAATTAGAGAAAAAGAATTGTCAAAGAATACATAATAGAAAAGTACTCACACAGAATATTTATACACTTCGCATCACTATGTTTGCTCATTCACACAAGTAGTATGACTCACTATATGACTTTCCCACCTGATATTTGATATTTCCTGGTGAATCTGACATGATGCCCAGAACATGTCACATCACTCTTGAATCAAGGGACATCTGGATAAGGGATGGATGTGCTTTGCATTGTCTTCTGCACGGTATCGTCCAGTGTGTATTGTGGCGTGTCAGCAAAGTGGCATGCAGAAGGGTCTTTAGCTGCATCATCTTCACTTTTTGTAACTGGTGGTGCTGGTTGTTTAGTGGTGTCTTGCACATCAAGAAATGCATGCTTCATCTGCTCAAGGGCAACTGTAAATGGCACACCATGAATGTCACCTCTGAATGTGTTGCTGCCTCTGCTTGACACTGTGTATGGTCCCTCATACATTGGTTGAAGTGTTTGTGAACAGTGTAATTACGAAAAAATATGTGAGTGCAGCTGTCTGAGTTTGTTAAAAATGAATGGACATCGCCCAGTTTGCTCTCCGGGGATGACAGACTGAAGCTGGTGTATATGAACTCCCAATTTATCAGCAAAATCCGATGATGCTACATTGTCATCTGTCCCATTGTGCATGAATTCTGCTGACAGTCATAATGATTGACTGTAGATGAGTTCGGTTGCCATGGCCATAAGATCCCTCTTGAAAGATGTTCGTAGCCCTAGGAGCACAATACGTAGTGCCTCAGTCCATTTCTTCGCAGTGTGACACCATAGACCCCAAATAACGAAAAGTATGAGGTCATTCACATGAGTGCTAAAAGGAGTCTTTTAAACTTTGGTTACACTATAGATCAGTCAAATCTAAAGGACGTAAATTCAACACAGTACTTAGGAATTATGATTATGAACAACTTAAATTGGAAAGAACACAAAGAAAATGTTGTGGGTAAGGCATTTTATTGGTTGGTTGGTTTGGGGAAGGAGACCAGACAGCGTGGTCATCGGTCTCATCGGTTTAGGGAAGGATTGGGAAGGAAGTCGGCCGTGACCTTTCAGAGGAACCATCCCGGCATTTGCTTGGAGTGATTTAGGGAAATCACAGAAAACCTAAATCAGGACGGCCGGACGCGGGATTGAACCGTCGTCCTCCCGAATGCGAGTCCATTTTATTGGCAGAACACCTAGAAAATGTAACACATCTGCTAAAGAGACTGCCTACACTATGCTTGTTTGTCCTCTTTTGGAGTACTGCTGTGTGGTCTGGAATCCATACCAAGTAGGATTAACAGAGTACATCGAGAAAGTTCAAAGAAGAGCAGCACATTTTGTATTATTGTGAAATAGGAGAGAAAGTGTCACTGACATGATAATATAAGATTTGGGGTGGCCACCATTAAAGCAAAGGCATTTTTCATTGCGGCGGAATCTCCTCACAAAATTTCAGTCACCAAATTTCTCCTCCGAATGCGAAAATATTTTGTTGACGCTGGCCTACATAAGTAGAAAGGATCATCATCATAAAAAAAAAAGGGGAATCAGACTTTGCACTGAAGGCATAGCAGAGGCATCAACCATTAATGCAAATGGAGCTTTGGCTATAAGGTGTTACAATCACATAGCATCTGATATTGCCATAATTATGGTTTGGAAAGCAGAGTCTGTTTCACTCATTCTCTGTAATCCGTCATTCAGATTTGGTGCTCCTTTAAGAAGTTCATTTAATGAAGCTTTCATCACAGCGTGATTGGAAATGAAATGTTGGTTAAAATTTATGGTGCCCAGAAACTGACGGAGTTCACTAATTGCGACTGGACGAAGGTATGCCATTGTGGCATGTATTTTATCTTGAGGATGGCATATGCCATTTGCGTCTACAGTGTATCCCAGGAAATGAAGTTCTGTTGCCCAAGAAATACAATTTGAATTGTTTATTACTAGACTGTTCCCGTGTAAACAGTCAAACTACAGCGTTAATTGCTGAGTTTTCCTCCTCAGACGTTGACATCATCTATGTAGACGTAGCAGAAATTTAAGTTTCGCGTGACCTCATCTTTGAAATGCTGGAAGGTTTGCACTGTGTTACAGAGACTGAACAGCATTCTTGTGGACTCAAATAGCCCAAAAGGTGTAGTGAAAGTTGTTCTTGGGACATTCTCCATTGCTACAAGTCCTGGTAAAATGCACAAAGCAAGTTGAGCATGGAAAAAATTGTTTTACCGTGTTCACTGGCAGAGAAATCCTCTATATGCAGCACAGGATACCGGTCAGGAAAGTTCTTTGCGTTCAACTGGCAGTAGTCTTCTCATAGACGCCAACCATTGTTCTTTGGAACAATATTCAATGGGGCTGCCCAGCTACTACTTGAAGTTCAATGTACACCTTCTGATAACATAATGGGAAATTTAAACTTGACTATTTTTAGCTTTTCAGGTGCCAGGCACCTATGATGGGTGCAGTTAGGTGGGCACAGTGTGGTACACCATCATATGCTTAACTGGGGGTGATCTAGGTGACTACCTCATAAGTTCAGGAAAATCCTTCAACAACTGCGTGTATTGTGTATCTTCTGCAATTATATGTTCTGTCATAGGGGCAGTGTAGTTAACCTGTCCTTGAGTATTTAGATTTGTCATTGTGTCATTCAAATGTTGCTGTCGCAGGTCAGGATCCAAATCATAGAAAGACAGGAAACCTGCCCCCAAGATCGGCTATGACACGTCGGCGATTGCGAACTGCCATTATAACTTCGACAGAGACCAAGATTGAGTGTTAATGTAACTTGTCCATAGGTCTTAATCTTAGAGTCATTGTAGGCTTGCAAGTAATAATCATTACAGTTACAATGTGGTAATTTAGTTGCTGGATACACTGACACTTCAGCTCCTGAGTCTGCAAAATATTGCACCTTTGTGCTGTGATCTGTGATGAATAATCGGCGTTTATTACTAGAAGAGATAGCTGTAGCTACCACAGACTCTGTGTCATGCCTCCATTTAAATGGTAGTGTGCACTTTCGTGCATCCTTACCAAATTTTTTATGATACCATCAGGTGTTTGACACCACAGACGATTGGGTACAACTTCTTGATGAACATTGATGCAGTCATTATTTGGTATGTGCTGTTTGCAACACAACAACCTGTGTAGGCAGTTCTGCTAACTGATACTGCAACGATGCTCAAGTCACTGCAGTTGTGTTATCCTGTTGGATCACCAAGGTTGCAACACTCACTGAGGGATACATCTCTGCAGTCTTATCCCGTGTTGTGCTAATACATTCAGATCTCTTGGACACACCGTTAGGATTCTCTATGCATCGGCAGGCAACATCAACAACCGGATATTACATAACACATCACCGCTGACTGTATTGCTGGTTAGTGTATGTTAGCTACATAGGAGCTGTGATTGAATGAGGTCTGCTAGTTCTTTTGTCTGGAAGTTTCTCAAGGAGCTTTGCTTCCGACTGAGACAGGCATGTATTCAGAGCATTCCTTATAGTTGCAAACCATTACACTTCTGGAGGTGTCAAGAGGATATCTTGCACCTCAGTGGCCAAATCTTCAATATACTTTGTTTCATCTGACAAAATTTGTGCTGAAATGAACTGGCTCTGTAGCTGCACAAACCATAGTACTGGACTGTGCTACCAGAGGGGCAATGGTTTTATTCTGACTCTTCCAATTATTGTGCTATTCTTAGATGGCTTGATAATAGCTGTTGAAGTACTCATTTGTATGCGAAAATAAACTCAATGCGGCTGCTGCAGAAGTAACACACTTGTATGTTCTGATGTGACTTGGAACGTATGTATTTGTATCACGACGGGGTTACCAAATACGTGATTGCCTACTCAAATACAGATGTATTCCACACATATATATTAATTACAAGGTTTATGCCGTTCACAGTGCTATTTACATTAGTGAATAAGAAGCCAGGAATAATCAGAGAAGAAGATATGTCAAAGAATACATAATGGAAAAGTAGATGCATATAATATTTATAACAGCTTCTCTGTAATTTGTGTGCAATGTTTTATGCAAGTGTGACCACCAACCAGCAGCCTACTCGATTGGATGGGCATCACCAAGAGTTAGTGAAGTTCTCAATCTGGTTTACGTGCCTTTCGATGATCCAGCATCTCAGCTGTTCAGCGAGTTGTTTCTTTTACTTCTTATATTATTCATTTCTCATTCCAGTATTTTATTTGTGTATGTCACTGTTGTTTTCAAATTGTGGTTGCCATTGACAACAAACTTCGTAAGGAAGTAAATATACTCTGAGACTTGTCCATATGCCCAACTGTTTAAAGAACTGTGAAGAACATGCTCTAGAGTGAACACCACATATTATTATTATTATTATTATTCTTTTTAAAGCTTCTCTATGACGAACACTGTCTTCATCAGTGACAAGTTGCCCTAGAATATAGTGATGTAAGTCACATACGGCATTAGTAAGGTAAGATAGGATAAATAAGTCAATTTTTTTAACATGTTAATTTCAAAAACCTGATGTTGTCTGTAATGCAAAAGTTTCAGAGCTGAGACATTTAAGTTGACATGTAATATGTGACTTCCACTTCTGGGATCTTATCAGTATAAACGCTTAATAATTTTGAATATAGTATTTCAAGAATTTTGAATATTGTGTTTCAGTTATTCATTTTCATTCATCCATTATTTATATGCCACCAATACAGAAATGAATTTATTGTGTTCAGTGACAGTCCATGTGGAAGGAACCATTTATTAATTTTAAAGAAAATGTTATTTACATTTTCAAGTATTGATGTTTCTTCTTGATGTTTGATTATAATACTTGTCATCAGAGCAGAATTATTTATGCTTCTTAGTTATATGATGGGACATCATTTATATATATGAAGAGTGGACCAGTTATCGATACCTGTGGTATTGCTTTTACGATTCTGAAGATACGTCTGTATATTCTGCTGGATACCCGGATACATGGGGATTAAGGGAAACATGACAGCAGATACAGCAGTGAAAGCATGTCAGGAAGCCACAGCCATTCCACATTGTGTCTCATTACAGTCTATTCTGAGTTGGGTGTGATGCCTGAATGGGAGGAAAAGTAGAGAGAAGAGACAAAAAAGAAGATGCGGTCAGTAGAAACAGCGACAGTTTCTAACAATGTGTACTTCCATCCAGACTTGTAATAGAGACCAAATGGTCCTCACTTGTGTCTATATAAGACACTTCATGATGATGTACACTTATCTCATCAAACAAAAAGACCCTTTCTAGAATGCATGGCTTGAGGAGTAGGTCTCACTGTGTGTCACATTTTGAAGTCCCATGCATTTTGTAGAGACTGGTGATGTATTTGGCCTACAGAGAAACTTGTCCTCGATTTTAGGCAAGAAAGTAGTAAAATGAATCTAAGAAAATTGTTAAACTCCTGTGTGATGTCCACACACTTCCCATATTGGTGGGTTAGAGATTTTAATATGTTTTCAGGTGTCTGATTCACCCTGTTACCATAATTATTCAATCAACACACCATACAAACTAAATTGGATTTTACAGAACTTTTGATGTAGATGTGCACCTTGAATGTCATATGCAAAGAGATTTATGCTTATGCTACTTTTAATGATTGGTCTTATAAATAACTAATCCATATTAGAGAGTTTATGAATTTTAAATACCCTTGCCCCATTATTTTAGCCAATGTGTGTTGATATCCTCACTGTTTGGTGACAAAACATTACAAACCAAACCCAGTCCACAATCATCCTGGCTGATGGAGGATGTATTTCTCACTTTGTACTGCAAACCTAGTAGAAGTTTGATTGGGATTTGTGTTTACTATTTTAGGTAGGTCTTATTTGTAACTAATATGGTCCATATTTTTTGCACAACTACTTTTATGGAATCTATATTTACATTTTTGTTGTTATTTCCTGAACTACCCATTATATTGTTGTAAATTTGTTTCCTCTCAGTGGACGGCAAGTCTGGCTGTGCATATTGATGTACGAGGGTTGGAACTTTAATAGTGGCAACTATTTATTTATAGCTCATACAAAATAGATACATGTTTCAAAGTTTTACAGACCTTCAAAGTAGTCACGAGCATTGTGTATAACCCATTGCCTGTGATGTGGAAGTTGCAGGATACTCTTAGCAGTGCCAGTTGTGTTGACAGTTGGAGCAGCATGGTCTATTGCCCGATGAATCTGTAGCAGTTCTGAAGTGAATGCCATGAAGTGTTTCCTTCAGTTTACAAATCGAGTTGAACTTACGAGGGCTTAAGTCAGGGGAATGTAGTAGATGGTACAGCACTTAGCAGCCCCATCTGTTAAACAAATCAGTAACAGCTTTCACTGTACGTGCTTGAGCATCGTCCAGCAAAATGATGGCCAGGTCCTGCAGAAAGTGTCATCACTTCTGTCTCTGTGCTGTTCATATTTGGAACACAACCTATGACCAGCTTAGGGGCAGAAGTGATGACACTTTCTGCAGGACCTGACCATCATTTTGCAGCACAATGCTCAAGCACATACAGTGCAAGCTGTTACTGATTTGTTTGACTGATGGGCCTGCTAAGTGCTGTACCACCTACTGCACTCTCCTGACTTAAGCCCTCGTAAGTTCAACTCGATTTCTAAACTGAAGGAAACACTTCATTGCATTTACTTCAGGACTGCTACAAATTCGTCGGGCAATAGACCGCGCTGCTTGAAATGTCATCACAACTGGCACTGCTAAGAGTATCCTACAACTTCCACATCACTGGCAATGGGTTATACACAATGCTGGTGACTACTTTGAAGGTCAGTAAAACTTTGAAACACATATCTATGTTGTACGAGCTGTAAATAAATAGTTGTCACTATTAAAGTTCCAACCCTCATATATCTTTCACCTAAGAAATATTTGGGATATAAGTGACTATTATTAAATTAACTTTTAAAACCACTGATAAGCAAATATTACAAAAGAAAATAGGCAGAGGAGGCAATAGTTACTAGATGTCAGTTTTTAAGGTAGCTTGGTGGCTGTGATATGTACATCCAGTTTCTATTTCTTAGTCATATCAAGAACCTCATTGTTCCATAAGCATTTTAACGATGTACTTGAGTATTTCCCAGTTAACCACTTTTGTTATAGGTTAACAATGTAGAAAAAGATAAATTATTACTTACCGTAAAGTGTCTACCCAAGGAAAATGAGGCAGGGCACCAGTGGCTGGCACCCAGTACTGCACCCATTGACAGGCATTGCTCAGTGTGCAGCCAGAAAAATTGACAATGCATAGTCTTGGGAAAAGGGTTGACACTGAGTTGTGCCACCCTGGACCTCACCTTACACTTCATGCCAAGTGTGTTGCGAAGTGCTTAGTCACCAGCCACCCACGCCAGCTTCTGCTGAGTTTACTTCTGTGCATGTCTCTAATTGCTTTCAAACTCTCTGCATCCTGTAGATTGACACCCACAGTGAGTTTCATTTCCTCTTGCACAGCTGTGTTCACCAGTTATCGGCGTGCCACCATTGGCCCATGAAGTACCTGGATAGACAGTGTAGTGTAGCAAGTTGTCATGCTTGTGCAGATATTAAAGACATGCTTCACAATGTCAAGAAAAACATTGATCTCACCACTTTCCGATGTGCATTCTACTGAACGAGTTCATATTCTACCATACCAACAAATACAGCGACTTCATTATCCATGATTTGGAATTATGTACACAGAGGGCTCCAAAGCCTGTGATAGTGTTGGTTACGCATATGTGTACATGGACAGCCAGGACTAATGCTCTCTACCAAATGTATGCAGCTTATTCTCCGCATAACTGACAGCCTTTCTCAGAGCTCTACAACATCTCAGAACACTTCCCACGCAGAACTTTCTTGTGTGCAGTGATTTCTTATGTGGACTGCTGGTGATATCCATGATCTTCTATGTGACCTACGTAGAGCTGGAAACGTAGAGCTGGAAGTTCTGTAACTTTTCTTTTGATGTCTACCCCTGTGGACATGCAAGGCAAAGAGCTCACCGAAAGGCTGATTAAGAAGTCACCCACATTGAATGTATTAGAACTGGAGCTACAGCCACTGATCTAAGGTCACATCTTGTGACATTGAGTTGAGAAAGTGTGGGAAAAAGAATGGCAAACTATTGTACACCCCAACAAACTGCGGGTGATCAAAGACTTCTAAAAAGTGGTGAACTTCTCGCTGAGTCTGTTTTTCTGACTCTACCCTCTATACCTGCTGAGCATCGCTGACAGCATCTTATATCCATGTAGAGTATGTTAGTCTGTAAAATACACTGAATAGCCAAAGAAACCATTACACCTGCCTAACATCGTGTAGGGCCCTCATGAGCATGCAGAAGTGCTGTAACACGACGTGGCATGGACTTGGCTAATGTCTGAAGTAGTGCTGGAGGGAACTGACACCATGAATCCTGCAGGGCTGCCCATAAATACGTAAGAGTATGAGGGCGATGGAGATCTCTTGTGAACAGCACATTGCAAGACATCTCACATATGCTCAATAATGTTCACGTAGGGGGAGTTTGGTAGCCAGTGAAAGTGTACCTGAAGCCAGTCTGTTGCGATTCTTAACGTGTGGGGTGTCACATTGTCCTGCTGGAATTGCTCACACCCACCAGAATGCACAATGGACATGAATGGATGTAGGTGATCAGACAGGATGCTTACGTACGTGTCAACTGTCAGAGGCTAGATGTTTCATGGGTCCCAAATCACTCTAACTGTGCACGCCCCACACCATTACAGAGCCTGCACCAACTTGAACAGTCCCCTGCTGATATGCAGGGTCCAAGGAGTCATGACGTTGTCTCCATACCAGGACACATCCATTTGCTCCATACTATTTGAATTGGGACTCGCCCGACCAGGCAACATGTTTCCAGTCATCAACAGTCCAATGTCGGTGTTATCAGGCCCAGATGTGGCTTAAAACTTTGTGTCGTGCAGTCATCAAGGGTACATGGGTGGGCCTTTGGCTCCGAAAGCCCATACCGATGTTGTTTCATTGAATGGTTTACGCACTGACATTTGTTGACAGCCCAGCATTGGAATTTGCAGCAATTTACAAAAGAATTGTGCTCTGTCATGTTGAACAATTTCCTTTAGTTGCTATGATCTCATTCTTGCAGTATCTTTTTGTGGCTGCAGTGATGTTGGAGATTTGGTTTATTCACAGTACACTCATGAAATGGTTTTATGGGAAAATCGCCACTTCGTCACTACCTCAGAGATGCTGTGTCCCATTGCTCGTATGGCGACTGTAACACCATGTTCAGACTCACTTAAATCTTGATAACCCACCATTGTAGCAGAAGTAACTGATCTAACAACTGCACTAGGCTCTTGTTGTCTTACATAGGCATTGCTGACTGCAGCTCCGTGTTCTGCCTGTTTACATATCTCTGTATTTGAATATGCATCCCTGTATTAGTTTCTTTGGCACTTCAGCGTATATGACGTGGGGTGTAGCGAGATACACAGTTACCTCAGATGTTACCCAACAACACAACAGCTGACACCTACCAACAGTGTTCTGCATCTTTTACAGGAAAGTGGGCATTATAACAATTTAATGAAAATTCCTTCTGTGTTGCTGCAGCAGGTGAGTGCAGAGGGAATGTCTTTTACTGCAATTCTGGCCCAGCGGACTTCCAGTTACACATTGTCTCTGAATTACCTCATAAAATGACTTTTTACTTGTGTCAGGCTATATGTCCTCCACATCTCTTACTATTTTGATACATTATCGAAGATTTAAGTCTAATACTTAAGGTAAACCTACTTTGCTAGCAGGCAGGGGGCAATCTGCCTCAGGGGACTTGTGCTCATCTCAGGGGGCTTCCTGGCTGTGTCCATACTAGTACTTAATCCCCTGTCCCTTTCCACCATAATAGTTTCATTGCTATTTTTAGATATCGGTTTGTTCTTTTTTAATCCTATTAACTAAAAGTAATAGAGCTACCAGTTTGTGAAAACTTTTAAATTTTTTCTCTTGGTAGTTGAGTCCCTTTAAGCTATGATGATCATCGTTAAGTTTGTTCATTCTTGCTGTTTTTAATGACCACAGTGTTCAGTGTCAGAAGAAGAAGGAAGAAAAAAAAAGAACAGTGATCCTCGTTGACAAGTTAATGATTCTCATAAAGGCATAAGTAAACTGTTGATGAACAAAACTGCAACAACATGAAAGTGATCTGCAACAATGTGTGCCACCTGGTTAGGTATACAGACGTAAATTTCAGGAGAACCACACAAAGTAGATATGAGTAACACCATCTACATCCTGTATCCTGTATATCAGGATGTTGGTTATTTCTGAAAAGATTGTCATGAATCCTATATCTCTGACAGAAAACAAAGGGTGTCAGTAGGAAAGAGAAGTGTATTAAGCTGTCAGCCATCATCCAACTGGGAACCAATAACATTTGGTGTACCACGCAGGTTCCATCTTAGGGCCCTTACCTTTTCTTGTGTATATCAGTGACCTTCCATCAGTAACATTACAAGATGCTGAAATTTTTTTTTTTTTTGTTTGCAAATGATAAACATTGCAATAAATACACTACTGGCCATTAAAATTGCTACACCAATAAGAAATGCAGATGATAAACGGGTATTCATTGGACAAATATATTATACTAGAACTGACAAGGGATTACATTTTCACGCAATTTTGGTGCATAGATCCTGAGAAATCAGTACCCAGAACAACCACCTCTGGCTGTAATAACGGCCTTGATATGCCTGGGCATTGAGTCAAACAGAACTTGGGTAGCATGTACAGGTACAGCTGCCCATGCAGCTTCAACATGTTACCACAGTTCATCAAGAGTAGTGACTGGCGTATTGTGATGAGCCAGTTGCTTGGTCACCATTGACCAGACGTTTCCAGTTGGGGAGAGATCTGGAGAATGTACTGGCTAGGGCAGCAGTCGAACATTTTCTGTATTGAGAAAGGCCTGTACAGGACCTGCAACATGCGGTTGTGCATTATCCTGCTGAAATGTAGGGTTTCACAGGAATCGAATGAAGGGTAGAGCCACGGGTCGTAAAACATCTGAAATGTATCGTCCACTGTTCAAAGTGCTGCCAATGCAAACAAGAGGTGACCGAGACGTGTAACTAATGGTACCCCATACCATCACGCCGGGTGATACCCCAGTATGGCGATAACGAATACACACTTCCAATGTGTGTTCACCGCAATGTTGCCAAACACGGATGCGACCATCATGATGCTGTAAACAGAACCTGGATTCATCCAAAGAAAATGACATTTTGCCATTCGTGCACCCAGGTTTGTCATTGAGTACACCATCGCAGGTGCTCCTGTCTGTGATGCAACGTCAAGGGTAACCGCAGCCATGGTCTCTAAGCTGATAGTCCGTGCTGCTGCAAACGTCGTTGAACTGTTCGTGCAGATGGTTGTTGTCTTGCAAACGTCCCCATCTGATGACTCAGGGATCGAGATGTGGTTGCACGATCCGTTACAGCCATGCAGATAAGATGCCTGTCATCTCGACTGCTAGTGATATGAGGCCATTGGGATTCAGCACTGCATGCCGTATTACCCTCCTGAACCCACCGATTCTATATTCTGCTAACCGCCACTGGATCTCGACCAACGGGAGCAGCAATGTCGCGATACGATAAACCGCAATTGCGATAGGCTACAATTCAACCTTTATCAAAGTCGGAAACGTGATGGTACACATTTCTCCTTTTTACATGAGGCATCACAACAATGTTACACCAGGCAACGCCGGTCAACTGCTGTTTGTGTATGAGAAATCGATTGGAAACTTTCCTCATGTCAGCACGTTGTAGGTGTCACCACCGGCACCAACCTTGTGTGAATGCTCTAAATAGCTAATCATTTGCATATCACAGCACCTTCTTCCTGTCAGTTAAATTTCGCGTCTGTAGCACGTCATCTTTGTGGTGTAGCAATTTTAATGGCCAGTAGTGTAGTAAATCAAGTATAGCTGTAGGGTCAGCTAATGAATATATATATGCAATACAGAATATGTAAAAGGTTTCCTGCCAGTTGTTGTTGTTGTTGTTGTGGTCTTCAGTCCTGAGACTGGTTTGATGCAGCTCTCCATGCTACTCTATCCTGTGCAAGCTTCTTCATCTCCCAGTACCTACTGCAACCTACATCCTTCTGAATCTGCTTAGTGTATTCATCTCTTGGTCTCCCTCTACGATTTTTACCCTCCATGCTGCCCTCCAATGCTAAATTTGTGATCCCTTGATGCCTCGAAACATGTCCTACCAACCGATCCCTTCTTCTAGTCAAGTTGTGCCACAAACTTCTCTTCTCCCCAATCCTATTCAATACCTACTCAGTAGTTACATGATCTACCCACCTTACCTTCAGCATTCTTCTGTAGCACCACATTTCGAAAGCTTCTATTCTCTTCTTGTCCAAACTAGTTATCGTCAATGTTTCACTTCCATACATGGCTACACTCTATACAAATACTTTCAGAAACGACTTCCTGACACTTAAATCTATACTCGATGTTAACAAATTTCTCTTCTTCAGAAACAATTTCCTTGCCATTGCCAGTCTACATTTTATATCCTCTACACTTCGACCATCATCAGTTATTTTACTCCCTAAATAGCAAAACTCCTTTACTACTTTAAGTGTCTCATTTCCTAATCTAATTCCCTCAGCATCACCCGATTTAATTTGACTACATTCCATTATCCTCGTTTTGCTTTTGTTGATGTTCATCTTATATCCTCCTTTCAAGACACTGTCCATTCCGTTCAACTGCTCTTCCAAGTCCTTTGCTGTCTCTGACGGAATTACAATGTCATCAGCGAACCTCAAAGTTTTTACTTCTTCTCCATGAATTTTAATACCTACTCCGAATTTTTCTTTTGTTTCCTTTACTGCTTGCTCAATATACAGATTGAATAACATCGGGGAGAGGCTACAACCCTGTCTCACTCCTTTCCCAACCACTGCTTCCCTTTCATGCCCCTCGACTCTTATAACTGCCATCTGATTTCTGTACAAATTGTAAATAGCCTTTCGCTCCCTGTATTTTACCCCAGCCACCTTCAGAATTTGAAAGAGAGTATTCCAGTCAACATTGTCAAAAGCTTTCTCTAAGTCTACAAATGCTAGAAACGTAGGTTTGCCTATTCTTAATCTTTCTTCTAAGATAAGTCGTAAGGTTAGTATTGCCTCACGTGTTCCAACATTTCTACGGAATCCAAACTGATCTTCCCCGAGGTCCGCTTCTACCAGTTTTTCCATTCGTCTGTAAAGAATTCGCGTTAGTATTTTGCAGCTGTGACTTATTAAACTGATAGTTCGGTAATTTTCACATCTGTCAACACCTGCTTTCTTTGGGATTGGAATTATTATATTCTTCTTGAAGTCTGAGGGTATTTCACCTGTCTCATACATCTTGCTCACCAGATGGTAGAGTTTTGTCAGGACTGGCTCTCCCAAGGCCATCAGTAGTTCTAATGGAATGTTGTCTACTCCCAGGGCCTTGTTTAGACTCAGGTCTTTCAGTGCTCTGTCAAACTCTTCACGCAGTATCTTATCTCCCATTTCGTCTTCATCTACATCCTCTTCCATTTCCATAATATTGTCCTCAAGTGCATCACCCTTGTATAAACTCTGTATATACTCCTTCCACCTTTCTGCCTTCCCTTCTTTGCTTAGAACTGGGTTGCCATCTGAGGTCTTGATATTCATACAAGTGGTTCTCTTCTCTCCAAAGGTCTCTTTAATTTTCCTGTAGGCAGTATCTATCTTACCCCTAGTGAGACAAGCCTCTACATCCTTACATTTGTCCTCTAGCCATCCCTGCTTAGCCATTTTTCACTTCCTGTCGATCTCATTTTTGAGACGTTTGTATCCCTTTTTGCCTGTTTCATTTACTGCATTTTTATATTTTCTCCTTTCATCAATTAAATTCAATATTTCTTCTGTTACCCAAGGATTTCTATTAGCCCTCGCCTTTTTACCTACTCGATCGTCTGCTGCCTTCACTACTTCATCTCTCAGAGCTACCCATTCTTCTTCTACTGTATTTCTTTCCCCCATTCCTGTCAATTGTTCCCTTATGCTCTCCCTGAAACTCTCTACAACCTCTGGTTCTTTCAGTTTATCCAGGTCCCATCTCCTTAGATTCCCACCTTTTTGCAGTTTCTTCAGTTTCAATCTGCAGTTCATAACCAATAGATTGTGGTCAGAATCCACATCTGCCCCTGGAAATGTCTTACAATTTAAAACCTGGTTCCTAAATCTCTGTCTTACCATTATATAATCTATCTGATACCTTTTAGTATCTCCAGGATTCTTCCAGTTATACAACCTTCTTTTATGATTCTTGAACCAAGTGTTAGCTATGATTAAGTTATGCTCTGTGCAAAATTCTACAAGGCGGCTTCCTCTTTCATTTCTTCCCCCCAATCCATATTCACCTACTATGTTTCCTTTTCTCCCTTTTCCTACTGACGAATTCCAGTCACCCATGACTATTAAATTTTCGTCTCCCTTCACTACCTGAATAATTTCTTTTATCTCGTCATACATTTCATCTATTTCTTCTTCATCTGCAGAGCTAGTTGGCATATAAACTTGTACTACTGTAGTAGGCATGGGCTTTGTGTCTATCTTGGCCACAATAATGCGTTCACTATGCTGTTTGTAGTAGCTAACCCACACTCCTATTTTTTTATTCATTATTAAACCTACTCCTGCATTACCCCTATTTGATTTTGTATTTATAACCCTGTAATCACCTGACCAAAAGTCTTGTTCCTCCTGCCACCGAACTTCACTAATTCCCACTACATCTAACTTTAACCTATCCATTTCCCTTTTTAAATTTTCTAACCCACCTGCCCGATTAAGGGATCTGACATTCCACGCTCCGATCCGTAGAACGCCAGTTTTCTTTCTCCTGATAACGACGTCCTCTTGAGTAGTCCCCGCCCGGAGATCCGAATGGGGGACTATTTTACCTCTGGAATATTTTACCCAAGAGGACGCCATCATCATTTAATCATACAGTAAAGCTGCATGTCCTCGGGAAAAATTACGGCTGTAGTTTCCCCTTGCTTTCAGCTGTTCGCAGTACCCGCACAGCAAGGCCGTTTTGGTTAATGTTACAAGGCCAGATCAGTCAATCATCCAGACTGTTGCCCCTGCAACTACTGAAAAGGCTGCTGCCCCTCTTCAGGAACCACATGTTTGTCTGGCCTCTCAACAGATAACCCTCCGTTGTGGTTGCACCTACGGTACGGCCATCTATATCGCTGAGGCACGCAAGTCTCCCCACCAATGGCAAGGTCCATGGTTCATTGGGGGGGGGGGGGGGGTCCTGCCAGTATATACCTAAAATATAATGACAATCAGATGGAAGTAGTTAACAATGTTAAATTTGGGATTACAGTGTGATAATAAATTTAACTGGGAGGGGCATACTACAGAGCTGCGGAAGTGCCTAAACAAATCTCTGTTTTCTGTGTGATGGTTGTGAGACACAGATGATATAACAATAGAAAAACTAGCATACTATGCTTACTTTCATTCCATAATGTCATATGGGATTTTTTCTGGGGTAACTCATTAAGCCTAGCTACAGTTTTCTGAGCTCAAAAATGTGCAGTGCGAATTATTTGTGGTGTGAACTCAAGAACGTCATACAGAGGACCGTTCAAGGAACTGGCGATACAAACTACTGGTTCCTAATCTATTTAATCCTTAATGAAATTTGTCATTAAAATATACATTTTTTTTTCAGACCAACAGCTCAGTTCATGGCATCAGTACCAGAAATAAAAACAACTTTCACAAAGTTTTGAAGTTGTGTACCTTGGTTTAGAAAGGTGTCCACTATTCAGCAATACACATTTTCACTAATTTTAACTAATAAAAAAGTTCAGTTTGGGGAGAGTGTAAAGGATTTTTTGGTGGCCAACTCCTTCTACAATATTAATGAATTTTGGAGCAGAACCGATTGATGCATGCATGTTGTTAATAATATCATGTAATGTGAATATTGCATACAATCTGAGTTCTGTACAATTTTATGGAGTAATGCAAACATTGTAAATAAGTGGTATAATTTTTTTATTTAATGATACATGGCTACAATAGCATAAGAATTATCATATACACCCACATGTGTTGAATATTTAATGTTTGGTGACAGGTTTTATACCGTTTTGAATGTAAATATGCTTAAGCCTCCTTTTTAAAACCAATTCCACATCCTTAAGGTTAAATTTCATTTGAGATCTTTAGAAGGTACATGTTTTTGACTTGTTCCACATCCCAGAGGATCCCCTCACTATAGATCAGTTGGAACTAATAGTACATCTAATCTAAGCTGAAGGAGAAACACGTACCAGCATGTCTCAGAATTCGGAAATGGGAGGATCGTGTCCAATTGAGACGGCAGTTTATCACTCTGCAACATCACTACTCACTGTGGTCAGGATTCCACATCTTTCATGCGTATATAGAATCAGCGGGTTCAGAAGGGCCATACTCCACCCCATATGGGATCTCAATGGCCCCACGTGACTAGAACATAAGGGGACAGAGACATTATTTTCCATTGCATGCAGGATTGTGCAACAACATCATGTACATTTAGCCAGGAAAAGGGCTTGTTTGCAGCAAGACAGATGGCTACACAGATACTGTGAGAACATCAGGAGCATCATGGACTTTCAGCATTGTGACCATTGTTGTGACTTCCTCTGATATTGCAGCAGAGGGAGGAGCATTGAGAATGGCGCACTCAGTGACAACAGTGAACATAGGTATTGCCACCACATCACCATTTCAGACAAGTCCCAGTTCTGCATGTAGCATCACCATGGACGTATTTGTATGTGGAGGTTTTTAGGAGAACAAATATTGGCAGATTGCAGTCATCATTGTCATACAGGTGAAGCACATGGTAGGATGGTACAGCATGCCATTGGGTACACATCATGATCCCCTCTGGTGCATGTAGGTGATAATTTGGACAGCAGCTGTTACATTTCCATCTTGTAAAGCTGGTGGCTGTGCCCTATCTTCAATTATCCTTTAAGAAGATAACACAAGACCACCTGTTGCTCAAGCTTTTCCGTCATTTTCTGGTATGGAGAGTGTTCCACTGGTGCCCTGGCGAACATGTTCTCTTGATCTCTCACCCACTAAAAAAAGATCTGGTCATGTTTGATGGGAGAGTGGCAAACTATCAATTGCCAGCCACTGCAATGAATGAACTCCACTATAGAGTGGAGGCAGCATGGAATGACATACTCATCTCTATTATTCAAGTTCAGTTCGGCTCAGTGCACAGCCAGGTTAGACGCACTGTCGCTGCCAGAGGTGGCAGGTCTGTGTACTAAATGGCTTCCCAGCAGTGTACGTGAAACAACTACTCATGTGTTCCAAGGTTGTTTTGAATATTCTGCAGAAATTTTGCTGAGAAACCCTTACACATCCTCCGTACAGTTCCGATCTCTCCTCAAGCAATTTCCGTATATTTTGAGTCCTGAAGAAAGACATTTGTGGCTGGTGATTTGCTTTGGGCAAGGAGGTGTACACCTGGGTAGAATTGTGGTTCCGTAGACAATTGCAAACATTTTGCCATGAAGACATTGATTGGGTCTCACAGTGGGATAAATGTATTAACAGTTGTGTTGATTATTTTTGGCTTAATAAACAGTTAACTTACTTTGTTCCATTTGTTTCATCTTCATTTGAGTGCCCCTTATACATCCCGTATACTGTAGTCAAGCCATGGCCTTCATCTACATCACTCACTTCCCTCCATTGATTAATGGTTCCTTAATCGGTCAAAATATGTCCCATCAGCTGATCCCTTCTTTTGGTCAAGTTATGCCATACATTTCTTTTTCCCCTTCCTGAAATCAACTCTTCGTTAGTTGCCTGATCTAAATTTTTATTTGAAATTAGGAAATTTTCTCATTCAGAACACTTTCCTCGCTATCACCTCTACTTCAGCAGTTATTTTAGTGTCCAAATAGCAAAACCAGTCTACTGCTTTTGGTGTCTCAGTTTCCTACTCTAATTCCCTCATTGTTGACTGATTTAATTTGAGTAAACGCCATTGCCCTTGTTTTGCTTTTGTTGGTTTTGATCTTATAACCTCTTGTCAAGACAATCCATTACAATGTCAGAGAGAGAGAGAGAGAGAGAGAGAGAGAGAGAGAGAGAGAGAGAGAGAGAGAGAGAGAGAGAGAGAGAGGGGGGGGGGGGGGGAGGAAGCAGACATCTGCACTGCCATGGTAACAGGTGATGTTGAATGGTTATTAAGGAAGGTATGTAGGATGAGAGGAAAGTAGTGTAGCTGCAGGGGATTTAGAAGGAGGGGTTTGACAACAGTTGCCAGACTGAGGAAACTGTGGTTCAGAAAGGGGAAAAAGGAGACTACAGTGTCTGGACAAGAGAGGGTCATTTACAAGGGTGTGGAAGGACAGGTAGAAGGAGGTTGACGGCAAAAGAACGGGGAGGGGTGGGCACGGGTTGGAACTGTGATGGCAATAGGTAACTGGGATTGTCTGGATTGACAGATCGTGTTTTTGGTAGCTCACAGATGCTGGTGGATGACAGGGAGAGAAAACAAATGGCGTAGGTATTAAAATAGTTCTTTAAATAATTGTTGCACTCCATCTTCAGCAACCGGGTGGACAAGCATTATGTTCACAACAGTTTGATTTTGGCCATTCATGTGAACACCCAAATGATTAGTTGCTTGTTTCAGCATCTACAGGATGATTCAAAAAATGTTTACAAATGACATGGCACATTAGGCATACACCAAGAATCAGTAATTGTATAGGAACTGGGGGTTGCAAATGCCACGAGAGGAAGTTGCTATACAAAAATAGGTGGAGCACAAGGAGACCATCACCATTCGTGTGTGGAGGTGTTGGAAGTAACATGGCTAGCTACAGGTACTGTGAATTGGCTGAGATGCATTTGATTTATGGTGCAGCCAAGTGCAATGGACAAGAAATCGTGCATCATGCAATTGCATCATGTGAAATATCCCAATAGAAAGGCTTTGTGCCACTCATTATTTGGCACCTTCCATCGCCGATTGTGTGAAACCAGCTCATTCCAAGTGCACAAACCGGTTGCTGGTGGCCAGTGAACAATATGTTCACAGTTGTCACCAAAGAAAGTGTTCTTGAAAGGTTGCAGCATACACCATCAACAAGTATACAAGGTGTATTCCATGCTACTAATATCCCCCAGCCCTCTGTCTGGTGCATTGTAAATGACAAAGGACAGCAGCTGGGGGACTACAACAAGCGCATGGGATTTCCGTGGTGGCTTCTGCAGGAATCGGCTGCAGACCGAAGCTTCACAGTGAGTGTCTTCTTCACCAATGAGGCTGTGTTTTCACTCAAGGGTGTGATGAACATTCACAACCTGCATACGTATGTGAATATGAAACGACATGCTACCCATACCCATGCCTCACAATACAAATTTACCTTTAATGTGTGGGCTTGCATCATTGGAGACTGTTTATTTGGCCCATACATTCTCCCGATCAACTTGATGGTTGCACTTATTTTGTATTCTTGCAAGAGATTATGCCAGACATGCTGAACAATGTTCCCATGCCTATTCATCACCAAATTTGATTTCAGCAGGTTGAGGCTCCATTCATTTCAGCAAAGTGAGGGCACATCTACAGGCAACCTTTCCTGGCCTCTGGATTGGTCACAGTGAGACAGTCGCATGGCCACCACGATCACCCAATCTGTGGGGGCAACTGTTCAGTGCAGCATCAATGTCAGGCATGTCTTGATGCGTCTGGACAAAACTTTGAGAATCTCCTATAGTGGACATCCATTTGTAACATTTGACTATTATTGCAGCACCATTTAGTAGCCCTGGGTGGCCTTTGCAACTCCCTGATCTTTGTTGTATGCTTGATGTGCCATGTCAGTTTATAAACATTTTATTGAATCTGCTTGTATATTCTGCAAGCCACAATAAGGTGTGTGCAGGGGCACATGGTTTACTAGAACTACATTACCACTTTCTCGTTCAATTTCAGTTATAGCATTCTGGAAGGAAAGAAAAAAATATTTCTGTTTGTACATACACTTCTATGACGGTTGGAACTTAAATAGTAGCAACTATTTATTCACAACTGATATAAAAGAATTAAATGTTTGCACCTGTTACTGTCCTTCAAAGTACTAGCCAACAGTATTGTGTAGAACCTGTTGCCAGCAATGTGGAAGTCATAGTATACCGTTAGCAGAGGCTGCTCTGTTGATGGTGTGAATGGAGCAGTCGAAAGCTATGGTGATTCTCGTGTATGACTGTGATGGTGGTATCCTAATGCATTATGTTCCTCCACGGCAGACCATCAATGCACAGTATTACTGTTTGTTTTTGGAACATCACCTGTGACCAGCTTTGCAAAAGAAGCAGCGACACTTTCTGCACAACCCACCCATCGTTTTGCACGACAATGCGCAGGCGTATACAGCGCAAGCTGTGGCTGCTCTGTTCGGTCGATGGGACTGGGAAGTCCTGTACCATCCACCATAATCCCTGGACTTAAGTCTTTGTTGACTTTGATTTGATTCCGAAGATGAAGGAACCACTTTATGTCATTCGCTTCAGAACTGTTCCAGAGATTCGACAGGCAGTAGACCGCTCCATTCACACCATCAACAGAACAGGCTCTGCTAACGGTACACCCTCCATGTCGCTGGCAACAGGTTCTACACAACTTTGAAGGACAGTAACTGGTGCAAACGTGAAACTCTTTTGTATCAGTTATGAATAAATAGTTGCCACTATTTAAGTTCCAACCCTTGTATAATTTTATTCTAGCAGCTGTTAGGTGAGATAAAAGTTGAAGTATTATGTCTCCTGGGTCATATTAAAACACAAGTTCTCAGAAGTTGAGCATTTCTGTGATATTCTCACACTGATTAAATAAGAACACAATATATGCAAATTTCTTTGAATCTTCTCTCTCCCTTGGCCCATTAATTGAACTTGATCAGGACACTGGATTGGTGAATAATCCTCAAGAATGGTTTGAAATGTGTGTGAATTACACTTATGATTCTCCATATAAATCTAAGTATGGGTATTTTTGTATCCTGTTCCTAGTCTTTGTGTTCTCTAAGGAAATTTGTGTATCCTATTCCTAGATCTTTGTACTTTCTAAGGAAATGACTACCTAGTGTACAACTTTTATTGTCTGTTTGGCTATTTTGGTAGATGAGAAACATGGCACCTACCTGTTTTTTTCTATCTACTACTTTTTGTATGCAAAGAATTTACAGGCCATACTGTGTTTTCATTAATTTGAACATTAGTACAAAAGAGGTTCCGTAATTCTTCAGCAAACTGATGTCAGTGACATAAGCTCTTAGTCTTGGACATTTGTCTCATGCTTCTTCTCACATACAGGGATTATATGAATTTCTTTCTTTTGTTCTTGTGACCCATGAAAAGACTTAACAAAAATGAGACTAGATATTCCATATATTTGATATAGAATTTAATGAATCCTCCAGCTGGTTGCAAAATATCTTATCATCTCTCGTACCATTTTGTTTTTCCCTGTTGATCGATGATGCTATAAAAGTGGTGTTGTCACAAACCCTTATCTAAGCTAGAAGATTGACATTTTTCAACCTTTCTCTGAATTGTCACACATCATCAATACTTGATGTGGGTAGTTGATAGGAATGTCCAATTGCTGTTTTTGATCAGCTTGTGACACCTGTCTCACCCACATAAATTTGCAGCTTGGCTCTGTGTTAAACTCAGTAGACAGTTCTCAGTTTTTTACGGCAATAAGTACATCTCCATCATGGTTGTCCAACCAATATGTTCAGTATAAATTCCATTTGAATTTTTAGCATTTATTTTTGCTTTCAATCAGATTTTTGTTTCAAGTTTTCTGTACACATCATTCCCAGATTGGTGCACAAAATTAGGTGATGGGTGTGAGTGTACAGTACAGATTTAGTGTGTTAGTGATCCACAAGGGAGAGAAACCAATTGTGGGGTGAGGGATTGCAAACATAAGTGCTGTAGGACCATATTAAGACATTGTTTAGATTGGGTGGGTGACACGGCAGTGGCTTAAGGTGTGAAGACAAAATTTTGGGTAAAACGTGCCCTCTTACTGGGCAAATTGAATGAAGTTGTATCCTGGTGAAAGATTTGCTACAGCCGTTCGAGGTCTATGCATTGTGGAGAGTTAAGGGATTGGTTGTTGGTTAATAGCTACAGTAGTTTTTTGGGAATAAAGAAGAGCAATAGAATTCTCCTGCACTTTGCCTCAAGTTTGGAGGTTGTTAGCATTGTTAATCCACATTAGCCGAGAGCTGTCCAACTTGTCCTCCCTCCCAACACTTTCCTATACTCTCGTTTCATCTGTACACCTTTCCTTCCTCCTTGCTGCTACACTCCCTCCCCCAATCTGTGGACTGTAGGGGTGATGCAAATGGTGGCTTGTTAGGTGTGTGTGTGTGCGTGTGTGTGTGTGTGTGTGTGTGTGTGTGTGTGTGTGTGTGTGTGTGTGTGTGTGTGTGTGTGTGTGTGTGTGTGTGCGCGTGCGTGCGTGCGTGCGTGCGTGCGTGCGTGCGTGTGCGTGCATTCGTGATTCGTGGGGGGGGGGGGGGGGGGGGGGAGGGTAGATTTCTACATGGATACTGGGAGAAGAATGAAACCTACAATTATCTCAAAGTTTTGTGTGACTGTGTTCACACAGAATTCAGTCTATGGGCTAGCTTAGTGTGACTTGATGCATTACATACATATGTGTATTTTCTCCTGACATGTAGATTATATCACATCCTCCTGTTACAGGTCCTATCTGTGAAGGCAAGACTCCTGACGCTGATACATAAAGATGGATCCATTGAAACGAGGATCAGGTACTGTTATTCTAAAGCTTTCAAGTTCTTTCTTTGTTCATTGTTGTCCTGTCTCTGCCTGTGTTGTCCATCTGTTTATTTCCCTGTTCTGTTTTCAGGTTTACTTTTCTTTCCTATTCTACAGATATTTCATTCATCTTTCTCTAACCACTTTTCTCTAAGATCCTAACTAACTACACTCTTTAATAAATTTGATCTCATGAATGATGAGTGGAAAGAAGGGAAGTTCTGGTAAAATAACATTGGGCATGTTGAAGGGTATGTATTCTAGGAAAAGAATTTGAAAGCTATCCTCACCAAAATAAAAGCACTTTCAACTGGCCGAAGTTTTAAATGGCAAACAAATTAATTATCATATTTTTTCCTAGGGAAATCCATTACAACATCTGTTCCATCATTTGCAATTCGATTTCATGCTGATGATGAAGAATTGGAAGAAATCTATCCTACCGAAGATGTGGATGATGATTCAGAAAAGAAGGGTAATGATTGAGCAATTGATTAAGTATATTTGCTTAGGCTATTGTTTAGTGTTGATTTGTGGTATTGTTATGCCAGATAATGTTAAGATAATAAATATCTTTGTCAATGAAAATTCCTATTGACTGGTCAGAGTCAAGATTTTTTTAAATTCACCATTGATGCTTAAAGTATGATAGTTTGAATCATTAATTACTTTGTGGATTATAATAGTGTGTTTACATGAAAATTCTTAAATTTGATAGCTAGTTTCACATAAATATCATTAAAATATGATGACATTCTTAATTAAAAAAGCTATTAATTTGTTGAAAACTTGTTCAAGTAACTATAACTCTAAAAATGTTAAAGAATGAGAACAAAGTAGATTTTAGTATTTTATTAGAAGAAATGGACATGTTGATTTGTGTCTTTTACTGGAATTTGTCATCTCTTCAAGTATCATTATGTGGTATGCATCTTGACATTGTGTTTGTTGATGCTCCCTTTAGTGTAAAATGTGCTTAATTTGATTTTAACATACGCACACAAACAGATACAGACTAGTTTTATGTACAGTGTATATTTGTGTCCTGAGATTAGTGCATCCAGAAGGGAAGGATATAGTTCAGAGTTTAGCTTCTCAAATCTTAAAGGAGTTGAATCAAAATTCACAGTACAGTCACATTAATGTGAACACCTATCAAAAGCCTGAATAGTCACCTTTTGCAACATGGATGTGCAGGAAGAGAGTCATAGGTTCCAGATGTGGAGCCATGCTGACTCCAGTGCTGTCGTCAACTGTGCTACGTTTCTCATTGAGGAACAGCCCAGTTGAGTTGGTCCCACAGGTTCTTGATTGGGTTTAAATCCAGGGTGTTTGGTGGCCTGGGGAATACGTGAATTCATCCTGGTGCTCATTGTACCATGCACATACACTGCGAGCTGTGTGACACGTTGCATTATCCTGTTGGTAGATGCCATTTGTTGAGGATAAAAGGGACTGCATGTAGGGATGAACGTAGTTCCCAAGGATAGATACATTTTTGTGTTGATTCATTGTGCCTCTGAGAATGACAAGATCACTTAGGGATTGCTATGAGAACATTCCCCAGACCATAGTGTTTTCTCCTCCAGCTTGGACCATTCCAACAACTGTTGCAGAACTGCACAGGCCAATGACCATCTGTCGGATGGAGCATAAAATGTAGTTCATCTGAAAAGCCTTCCTGTCGCCACTCAGTGGACATCCATTTATGGTATTAGCAGGCAAATTCCTGCCTTTGTCACCAATGAACAGCAGTCAGTACAGGTGCATGAACCAGGCCCTTGCTGCAGAGATCTATATGGAGCAATGTTTGCTGAATGGTTGTTGTGGAGATGCTGTTAGTAGCTCCCCGGTTCATCTGGGTGGTTAGCTGCTCAACAGTTGCAAGTCTATTCGTCCATACACATCTCTGTAGCCATCATTCACCCCTGTCAGCTACAGGCTGTGGTGGACCACTGTTGTCTTGGTGACAGTTTTGGATAGCACCATTTGCCAAGTACAGTATATTTTAACCAAGACAGCATGAGAACCATTTCCAAACTTAGCCATTTCGGAAATGCTTCTACCTCTGGCCAAAAGGCCAAAAGCCAATGCTCATTCCCCTTCGACATCATATAAATCGCTCCATTTCGACATTACTGCACTGTTTTCCGAGACACCCCCCTCCCCGGACATGCTTTATATAGCATCCTCTGGTAGTGCAGCCACCTGCCATCTATGAGTGATTATTTCATATTGATGACAAACATAGCTTGCGGTCACACTAATGGACTGGACCATTATTTCTTTTTTATAATAAAAGCAGAAGTTTGAAACTATCAGTATCTACAACTTGATAAATTAAAAGAGAGTCTTCCATAGTATTAAACTTGCATATTATTTGGACTAGTTTTTTCTGTTCTGAAAAAGGGGGAAACATAAAAAAAGAAAATTTTCTCATTGGATTCCGCTGTAAGCATCAAAATGTAAATTGGCTTGGCCACAAATGGCACCACAAATGGCAGATGAATCACAGTCCAGTGATTGTGAGATGAGTTGCACATTAAACCAATCATGCTGTGCAATTTGTATAACCACACAGGTTTGGCATTCAACAGTTGTGGCACTATTAGTTGAGTAATCCCATCCACCATGGCAAGGTCGTTCCACATTGGATGGGAAAATTGAGTTTTTAATTGTCCTGAGGTCAAAAACCACTTAAAAAGCAAGAATGAGATCAATTTTAACCATCCTGAGGCCAAAAACTGCATAAAAAGAAACAATAATATTAGTTTCCCATTGTCCTCAGGTCAAAAGCGGTATAAAAAGCAACAATGAAATTAGACACAGGACATTTTCAGTATGATGACCACCATTTTCTGCCACAAGCTGAAATTAAGAAACTGTGTGTCACTCTACAGATCATAGTGTCTTGAGGGTTTATGTTCAGAATATGTTGCACAATGCGTGCCTTCAGTTCAGCTACATTTGTAATCAGAGCACTGAACACAGCATTGTTCAGATAACCCGACAACTAGAAGTCCCACGGATTAAGATCAGTGTTGTGGACATCCTGCTTGTATGGAAATGATGGCTGTGATGGCTGATAATTCTAGTGTTTCGATAATGCCTCTGTGGCATGTGCTTCACTGACTGTGCAACATGAGGTGGAGCACCATGTTGCCTACCCACACACCCTCACTGTTGAGGGGTTGGAATGACATCAGTGTGCAAAACACTCTAATAGCATTCACCAATGATGGTACAGGTAACAGTATACACAGGACCCATCTCCTCGAAAAAATATGGTCCAAGATAGATGATACCATCAACACACACAACAGAGTTACTTTTGCAGAATGAAGGAGAACTAGTTGATATGAGAGTGGTTTTTCTGTTGCCCATATTCTGAAATTCTGTGTACTGATGTGTCCTCAGAGATGGAAAGGGCTTGTCTGTCCACAAAATGTTCCTTGGCCATTCATTGTCCTCTTTCGTGCAAGCAAGAAGTTCTAGAGCAACTGTTTGTCTTACTGCCAGGTCAGCATGGGGAAAATCCTGAACATGGGTAACTTTGGATGGATAGCAATGCGGTATGTTTCATAGAATTTTATGCACCATGCTCACAGGAATGACCAGAGTTTAAGCAATTCTATGTGCACTGCATGTTTGCACACAACCACTCGACCCCTCTCGCAGTGCTGTGGCCCCCATCTTCTGCTGATGTCAGATCACTTGTTCTCCTCCTTCAGTCACATTGGACTTCAAAGGAACCTATCTTTTTTAATTTTGTAATAATTTTTTCCAAACCCTTGACAGACAATGACCAGTGCCTTTTTCTGTACCCTTCAATATCTGGAACTTCTGCAAAGCTACTGGCACACAGTCACTTTTCTTGTAAAAGAGCTTTACCAGCAGTACATGGTCATCCATTGAGGCAGTCATGCCGAGTATCTGAGATGCAAACCAAGGAACAGTCATTCGCATGATAATCCAACAGTTTTATTGTTTTCCTTTTTAACTCCTTCAGTTATCATAAAATAAATAGCTGTATTGTATCAACATTAGAGAGAAATGTATTAGTTGGGAGCTAATTCTTTGTTATGTGAGTCTAGTGTCTCCTGCATTACCTGGTGTAACTCAATGGTGTTTTGATGTGCCTTACTTTGTGATCTGTTATCTAAATAACACACATCCAAGTGAAATATTGCATAGCCAGATATTTTAAAAGGAATGGACATAATTATTACTCAGTTTCACAGAAATATTCCTGATGATACTAAACAGAAAAAGTCTATTAGGAAACTGAATGCAACAAGCATTCTGTCCACCACAGGTTGTGGCTCCGAGTAAACCTCCAGTCACCACTCACTTTAACTCTAAATATAATATTATTGACTCGTGTGTGTGTGTGGGGGGGGGGGGGAACTGATGTAGATACTAAATTGTCAGACATATTTCATGTCCAATGTAAATGATATATAAAGGTTCTCTTGCAGTTTGCTGTTCGTCATAATCTTCTTCATGCATTAGGCCCTTGGAAATGTTTCAGACTTCAAACCTTATCTTGCAGTCTTCTCTTTGGTATGCCTACTCCGCAGAGCCCTCTAGGCTTATATACTGTCTGATTGTTTTATCCAGACACCCCTGTGTAATGTGAAATTGATCACTAGGTGTCACAAGAGCCAGACACAATAGTATAAAAGGAGGCAGTAAGTATTGTAAGGAGTAAAAGCAAAATGGGTCAGTGACTTTGAACACGAAGCAGTCATTGGATATCACATGAGTAACAGATTCATCAGGGACACTGAAACCCACCTGAAACTGCCCAAGTCAGCTGTTGGTGATGTGATTGTCAGCTGAAAATTCAAAGAAACATTGAAGCTCAACCAAGACCAGGCAGAACTCGTGTCCTGACAGACAGGGACCATTGAGCACTGTGGAGGGTGCTTGTAAAAAGTAACTTGAAATCAGCAGAAGGAATCACACAAGAGTCCCAAAGCACTAAAAGCACAATAACTGTGTGTAGGGAGTTAAAAAGAATAAGGTACAGTGATTGAGCAGCTCCTTGTGAGCCATATATTTCTGTTGTCAGTGTTAAACAGCACTTGAGGTGGTGTAAAGAGCAATGCTGCTGTGGACAGTGGATGACTGGAAATGGGTGATTTGGAGTGATGAGTCATGCTGTATCCTGTGGAAGTCTGATGGAAGGATGTGGATGTGCTGAACATTATGTACTGTCGTGCATAGTGCCAATAGTGAAATATGTAAGAGCAGGTGACAACCTCGATATTCCAAAAAAAATTATTCGTCATTTGAAGAAGCGCTTTCTTGTGAGGGAGACAGAAAAGAGAGTGACAGAATCTGTTCGCTTGCAACCTTGATTACGTGCCAGTTGAACTACAGTTGGAGCTCACAAATTTTTAGGAAAATGACTTGACGCTGACACTGAAAGACGAGCGTATCCTTGGCTCAAGATGGTGCAGTTTGGACAAAATTTGTCATTCCTGTGGTTCCTATGGGGGAGAGACTGGATCTTACCATTCTTGTTGATTTGTGCTTGTTGGTGGAGCCTGAGAAAGACACATTCTGATGGGGGATTAGTAAAACTGAATCCCTCAGCAGGTCAGGCCAACGTGTGGTTGGTCTGTGATGAGGTTGTTGGCCCAGTCCTCAGAGGAGCCGGTTGAGGGAGTGTCCTGCTTCCTCATAGAACTTCTTGGCAATGGCGCGAAATCCGTCTCGGAGAGGCATCTATAAAAGAGGGGCCCAACTTGCATAAATGACTTACGCATAAAAAGAAGCACAGAGATGTAAAACCTGTTGAATTTACTGTTGTTAGCATGATGCTGAGTTTCTGAAACTGAAGAAATTTGCCACTGGTATGGCATCAGTGTTTGGAACAGTTGATGTCCATGAGCAAAAATTTTCAGAAATGCAGTACGTTAACTGACCACATCGTACGAGATTGACTGGTGAACATTTGACAGCAATTATCTTGCATGGATGCAGCAATATGAAACATGACAATGATGGTATCTTGAAACTCGAAAGTCAGTTTTACAAATCTCACTAATGTTATTTGCTGCTTAGTTTGTGGAATTCAAGATACACACACTAGGTTTGCTGTCATTATCGTTTTGCTAATGTTGCCTTCTTTGATAACTTTTTTTAGTAAATAAATATGTTTGTTGCCCTTGTTTTTCGTGCATTGCATGCCACTCACTGATGATTAACATGGAGTGCTGCATTTAGTTTTTATGCCTTTTTCCCCGAGCTTTCATTGTGGCTTGCAAGTACTGTACAGAATTATGATATGGCCCCCACTGGTCATTTTGTCAGTTATCCAGCCCACAGTGAGACAAGTTTGGTAAATTCTGAGTTAGAGCATCAGCTTTCCTCCATAGTCCAGTGTCCAACATCACTGTCTTCTCTAATTTGGGTCTTGTGGAAGAATGGGATACCATGCCTCCATATACATTCAGACTCCTCTTTGAAAGAGCCCCCAGCAGAGTTCAAGCCCTTATAAAGGTGACGGGTGAACACACCCCATATTAATATTCACTAATGGGTGTCCAGATACTTTTGATCAGATGGTGTACATGTAAAACATTCATCAGTCATTCATTCTATATGTCATCTCCAATATCGACCACATTTTAAGATTTTGACATATAAGCTGTAAATGCTGACTGTCATTCATATGTCTTCATTCTTCTTCCTGCCTCTTTTTGTCACTCCCACAACTTATGGAATAAATCACATTTCAGAAGTATGGATTCTAATTTCAATCTTGTTAATTGAGGACACATGCTTCAGCCCTGTATAAACCAACTGGTACCACTGTAAGTCTCATAGAACTTCAGCATTGCCTCCTTACTTCGATTTTTAGTGTTCTATTTATAGTGCTGTACATTCGTTTAGGTTTTTGATATTCTTTCCAATATCGAGCAAACGTCATGCCTACTGCGGCAGATTTACGGTATGTACTGAGAAAATGTAGTAAGCGACAACCTTTTTACCTTTCATTAGTGTGCTACCAAGGAAAGTAAGCTGGCTGACATATTTAATGGTTTTGGTATTAATAACTACTGCACAACAGACTTGAGACTATAAAATGCCGAGTATTATGTTTAATGCAGCAACATTTCAAAATTATGCTGTATACCGTATTTACTCGAATCTAAGCCGCACTTTTTTCCAGTTTTTGTAATCCAAAAAACCTCCTGCGACTTAGAATCGAGTGCAAAATAAGCAGAAGTTCTGAAAAATGTTGGTAGGTGCCACCACAACTAACTTCTGCTGTCGAATATATGTAACGCTACACAGGCCTGCTTTGCAGGCACAAAGGTAAATACTGGCGCCAAAACCTCTCCGTATGCCCACGAAGGTTCATAGCTGAAAAAAAAAAAAAGAAATAAGACACATTCTTGAGGAGATATGATGTCATAAACAATGAGACGCCACCACGGGAAAATACCCAGATTCATGCATCCACTATTTGAGAATGAGAGCACTTAGCGACTAGCTGCAAACGTTACATACAATTTCAAACCTTTTCGAAAATTTTTCTCACTGACACCCCCCACAAAATAATGAAAGGTAAAAAGGTTGTCGCTTACTACATTTTCTCAGTACATACCGTAAATCTGCCGCAGTAGGCATGACGTTTTAATATATTATTTCATTACTATTAACTCTAATTGCAACATATTTTGCATACGGTATCCACATATATCAGTAAATGCACTGGCAAATTTATGTCTCTACACGACATATAATTCGGGAGATATGACGTGGTAAACATCGAGATGAGTGAAAAAGTGCTGCATCAGGGATGACATTTTGTTCTATTATTTCTTCACTACTAACGCTATTCGCAACACATTTCGCAAACGTGTTAAAAAAAGTATATAAAACCACGGGCGTATTCCTAAAAAACATTGTGCTAAAATTTTTAATCGGTCAACAACTTTCCGAGATTTCTTCCATTGCGAAGCAAGGGCGTACAGCTAGTGTTTAATAAATATCTTAACTGCAGCAATGAAGTACGCTTATCGCAAGGAAAGGAAACAGTCTGAAATAGAAATAAAATTTACGACGCAATGAATGGCAGATTGTTTTTCGTATGTATTCCAGATGTCATACTTCTGTAAAAACATTTAAAGCCATGTGGTCCACCGCTTTCACTGTCACTGTGTGCCGTTTCTGTGTTTGATTAAAATAGAACAGAAATACAATTTACAACATACTAATAGGATATTGTTTTTGTTATTTATTCAAGCTGTGATGTTTTGTAAAAACATTTCACACCACGTGATCAATCGCTTTCACTGTCACTGTCTTCTGTTTGTGTGTCTGCGTCTTCCTCACTTATCTGATGTGGCTGTGGCTGTGATGACACCATCATGTGCCCAATATTCTTCTTCTGTTTCTTTAACTTTCTTGCAATATCCCTTCCAATCATTGGCAGTAACTGACTGGAAAGCTGAGTCCACAAGATTCAGCATGTTTGTGGCAGCCAAGTCCCCTGATATGTTGTGTTCCCTAACATGCCTTTTTATCTTCGCCCATGCTAATTCTATTGCATTTAAGTCGCAGTTGTAAGGTGGTGAGCGAACGACCTGGTGGCCTTTGGTTTCAGCCAACAGGTTTACAGCAAAAGACTTCTCAGCAGGCTTATTCGCTCGTACTTTTGCATACAGCTCGTCCTTCCTCATACTCTCATCACAGGGGATATTTCTGAGTTGCAGCCACTCCAGCATTTGCACTTTCGTGTCGAACTTCATTGGAGTTCTTTCTGTTTGCCTGTTATGGTAAGTAAGCAGAAGTTCTGAAAAATGTTGGTAGGTGCCGCCACAACTAACTTCTGCCATCGAATATATGTAGCACTACACAGGCATGCTTTGCAGGCACAAAGATAAATACTGGTGCCAAAACCTCTGTGTCAAAAGGTGGAAGACGAGCTTTTTTCTCTGCCCCGAGTTTCGACCACTGCATTTTCATACATTATCCAATACAAATTTCATACTGTTCATCTTCGAATGTAGCAGCATTTCAATGTACTGCGAAAATCCGACTGGCAAGACTGTTTGGGATGTTTGTCAATATGGGAAACTCTACATTCTGAATTTTTTCCTACCTGTGAGAAGAGATGGTTGCTAATAGGAACTTTTATGAATTGTGAATCACATGCAGTGTTCTCTTCGCCATAAGAATAATACAAATATAAACATTTTGTCATGTATTCTTTCGTGTTTGCAGCTATCTAATTTAAATCCTGTCTGCCTAATAAACTACGAAACTAGAGTGGGACAACAGCAAATGCGTAAGAATACACATATCATGTCATGTTTATATTCGTATTAGTCTTATGCCTAATAATGATACAGTCAGAAATGAAGCACGGCAATTGAATAGATTTTTAAATCTAAAATGACTCTGATTTCGGTGCAGAATGTAATGTACTAAAAGAGGCGTCTGCAAAGATTTTCAAACGGAGAAAAATTTTCGCTAGACTCTCGTTCAGAACATCTTCTATCATACGCAGTCTATTATTTGGTTCTTGTTGATCGTTATCAAAGAAAGCAGCAGTGTAAGTAACAACAAATAGCAGTCTCTTGCCATTGTTTCGCTAATAAGACGATTCCTCTCTTCTTTTTTTTAAATTGTAAGTGGCGGTACCGTGCACAAAAGCAAGCCATGCGGAAAGCGGCGACAGGCCGTAAACACTCATTATCAGAAAGCGACAAACAATGCATGGCTCAATACAGTAATGCATTTTCAGCAGTAATGCATTTTAAGCTTAGAGTGACGTAAACACCTATAACAAAGAGAATGGCACTTATCAGATCAAAGAAAAATTAGCAGTCAATTCAAACCAGACGAAGCACATGAAAAAGGAAGGGTACCCGTATAAATACGGACGGAGCGCCTGACGCATATGTTGTAGGTAATTTTCAGAGGAGGCATTTAGTAAAGTTTCACGGGATGTCTTATTACGTGCTCCACTAACAAAAATATAAGTTTCCCAGTCAATTGTTGGATGATTAAAGTCTCCAACAATGATTACAGTATGACTGGGGAGCTTACGTACAAGTGAACTGAAGTTTTCTCTAAAGTTTTTGTTACATCAGGAGATGAGTCTGGTTGGTGGTAGAAGGATCCAGTTATCATTTTATGCCCACCCCTGATACTGAGTCTTGCCCAAACAAACTCACATGCAGCTTCAATATCTATGTCTGTGGATTTGAGTTTTTTTGTCTATTGTGACAAATACACTACCTCCATTTTCCATTTGCTTATCCTTTCGATATACACTTAAATTTTCCTAAAAAAAAATCACACTGCTATCAGTTTCAGTTTCAAACAGCTTTCTGTACTTAGTATTGTATGACCTTCACTGCTTTTCACTCTGACACTCTGTTACAAATGCTTCAGCAGTTTACCATTAGAATTTTAATACTCTCACCTGTGGGAGGCATTTCTTTCGATCTTACACTGATACTTCTGGGTTTCCTATAGCCATCATTGTCTGGATTGGATGGAGAGTCACCTAATCTAAAAAACCCTTGTATGCACCCCACATATTGTCAGCTACCTGATTAGCAGCCTCTGATGTGTAGTGCATACCTGACCTATTTAGGACGAGCCTACAGTTCACAGCCCTATGGCGCAACCTAGCTTGTCACAGAACTTTAGAAGTTTCTGGTTCAGTCCTTCTACTCGATTCAGAACCAAAGGACCACAATCAAGTCTAGGGACAATGCTGCAAATTGTGAGCTTCGTTGAAAGTCCACACGCTAGGCTGGTATTCTCAACCTTCTCTGCCAGTCACTGGAATGATCCAAGTATGACTTTGGAGCCCAGATGACAGAAATCGTTTTTCCAACGTGTGTCACAGTCTGCAGTTGGTTGCACCCTGTTCCACCAATGGCTGCTGGAATAGCCTTTTCAACATTCTAATTGAGGCCCTTAGGCATATACAGTGAGTGCACCTGTTGTCCTCTCCTGTCCCTTGCTACCATTTCCTGAAGGGGAACCATCATTCGCCGCACATTTGAACTGCCGACAATTAATAGACCCCTACCTTTTTGCGTTTGCCTCCTACTGACATTGGACAAAACAGGTGTCCCCAAAACAGGTGAAATTAGTCTCACTGGCTCAGTTTCAGTTTGTGTAGGACAGCATCTCAAACTTGTTGGTTAGGGGGATTGGTATATCATCCTGAGTCCTCCCTGGTCCCCGTCCACCCTGTACAGGATGCTTAGATCTACCATTGACACACCACTTTCAGTCAAGTGGACGGGTAAAGACAGATACTGTACTTTCTGCAGAGGAGACAGATTCCACAGGAGAAGATAGTACTTCAGGCACCTCTGATACAGGTATCACAGGTACACGACTCCCAGGAGCTCTTCCAAAACACCAATTTGCAGTAGCTGTCAGCTGTTTGACACTAGTCAGGGCAATTTCCAGCTGCTTAAGAATGTCAACCGATTCATCTCTTGTTTGAGAACAGCTTCACAGTGGGGCTGTATTTAGGCTGGTGCAATGTGTTACAAGACAGTGAACAAAGGACTGTAAATTAAACCTGCTGATTATCTTTTAATCTGTGGAGCTAAAAAGTTGCTAATTCCTTATAAGAACTGAAGCAGATACACAAAACGAGATTTCTATTAAGACAACAAAAAAATCTGTGACAGAAATTACTACTTTCCCAAAATGTTTGGATGTTAATTATTGTTGTTAGCAAACTCTAAAACAGAATAAATTTATGATAAATGCAGATCATATATATGGCTACTCCTCTGTAGGGGATAACTAGATGTAACACAAAATGTTAGTTAGAAAGTCTTCTACAGTAACTAAATGACAGACACTGATTGCTCGTAGATTATGCGAAGGGCAATGGTAGCTTCCAAAAATTCTCAAAAATGCATGTTTATTTGCATTGATATACAATGTAATTCAGGGATGATGAATACTTTGACTGAACTGTGAACCACAAACGCTGATTTGCTACGAATTAAATTATGTATCTGAAACACTTGTACTATTAACTTACAAAAATATAATTTTATAAGTGTTCGAGAATTCTGAAACTAACCTATTTCTCTCGTAATTGGACAATGAAATTAGAAGAAGATAGTTTTGAACAAGGATATGCATACCATCCTTATAAATTTTATAAGAGCACAATTTCGTTTAAGGCCACAATTGTTGATAACAGTACTAGTTTATTGCGGCACTCGCAGATGTTCGAAATTTCACAATATATCACAGTACAAATGGGTATTAAAACAATCAAAGAAACGTTATGCAGAAGAAGCAATGCAAACAGAAAAATATGTGACTATAGAACTGTAAATCAACACACAATCATGTACAAGCAGTCTCACACAAGGGAAAATTCACAAGTCAGCTTTTATATATAAACGTGTGTATCACAGGGATTTTTCACTTAGCTGATTCTGTGCACTTTTCTACAATGGTGTGCCGAAGAACACTGCAGCATAAATTTAATGTGATCAAAATTGCTAAAATATGGAGCACCAACAAAGCACGTCTTCGGCCTCTTGCAGTTAACAATGCTTTGTCCTGGTGCTTAGCCACAGTGTTGAGGATATTTCCAGAATGAATTTTTGACTCTGCAGTGGAGTTTGTGCTGATGTGAAACTTCCTGGCAGATTAAAACTATATGCCAGACAGGGACTAGAACCTCAAACCTTTGTCTTTTGTGGGTAAGTGCTCTGTTGACTGAGCTAGCCAAGCTCATCTCGTGACCCGTAATCACCGCCTTACTTCTGTCAGTGCCTCAGCTACTACCTTGTGAACTTGACAGAATTTCTCCTGTGAACTTTGCAAGGCGGAAGTAAAGCTGTGAGGAGGCTAGTTCAGTTGGTAGAGCACTTGTCGGCAAAAGGAGAAGGTCCCAGGTTCAAGCCTTTGTCTGGCACATAGTTTTAATCTGCCACCAAGTTTCAGTGTATTAGAACCTTTGAACATGAGTTACATGTGATTACAGAGTACGAGGGAAGAGGGAGGGAGAGACAGAGTGAGTGAGTGAGTGAGTGAGTAGAATGAAAATGGTTTCAGGTAAAACTGAACATTCTTGTATTCCTGTCAAGGCAAAGAGAGTTTCAATAGTAAGTTAGCAAACATCTTGAATAAATGCATCTATTTGGGATGAGGAGGACGACCTTTGCATGTTATTTATCTGTGAGACTTGTACTGAATATTTTTCAGTGGCATCTCAAACTTCCAAATCACCATGAATACAGTGATGAGCTAGTGGTCACAGATGTGTGTGTGACAGTTTCGTACCAAAGAATCCCAGACGCACTTATTCTTTGATGTAATAGATTCGTGGTTTGAGGTATTAATTGGTTCAAATAGTGATACCAACTCATACACATTGTGAAATATCTCACAGCTCAGTAATAACCTCATGGTAGCAATGAAATATTAAAACAGCAGTTCCTTCACATCACAGGAGAACCATAAAAATACAATGAAGCTACTGCAACAAGAAGTATAAAACTGTAATGAAGTTCGGGTGTGGGGGTGGGGGGCAGGTAAACATTTACATTATTTGTACTTCATGTAATTTCACCTTTATTATAATGAATTACCATGTTCTGTGTATTGTTTCAATATTCTTGATTATATAAGTCATTTGGCAGCATAATGAGGGACTTTGGCCCAAAACTTGCTACTTGAAATAATAGGAATTTTTGAGGTTCTTCAGGTACATAATTGTCACAAAATGACTTTGAGGTGTCAGATACTGAATACACTAACAACTGTGAAGTACAGTAATTAGTACAAGTCGTTGATAGTCATTTTGTGAGGTTCCTTCTTATTCTTCTCTTTGTGCTGGGAATTACTCCTCTTCTTTGCGAGTGATGGATAGTTTTATCATTAGCATTATTTGGTGATCAATTGAGTGAAGTTCATTAAGTGCCCTGGATTGAGATGCCACTATCAGTTTATTATATACTTTATCAAAAAGTATTATTGAATTATGTAACAAAATTATGCCATGTAATTCGAATGAATCTTCATCTTTCATTAATACTTCGGTATGGGACGATATTCCCTACTAGCAAATAGTTGTTTAATATTCTTCTGACATGCGACTGTAAAATACAGTACACCACATAGGTTTCTTTTAAATATTTCCTCCGCCCAAGTGTTCATGATTCGCCACATCTGAAGAATCCACATTAACTACTGCCACATTGGTGCATGCTAAAATATGAGCAACTGTAAAACTCATTGTTGAGTCCACAGATGCTTAACCACACGTTGTCGCACCTCACTGAGGTTGTACAGGAGTATTAAGTTCTTAAAAATAAGAACTGTTAAATATTTGAACATTTGTCGTGATAGGTTAAGTAAAAGTTTGACTTGTGCAGAACACATTTATAAATATATGTTGGCTGGTCTCAAACATATCCCCTCATATTGCCAACAACAGAGTGCCTGCTGTTTGCTCTCAGACCCCTCCTGCACCTCTTGCCTGACATCACATCGTTCAGCTTCAGAGAGTGTGTTCATTACACCAGTGCAATTTAAAGTAGATTAGATTAGATTAGATTAGATAAGATTAATACTAGTTCCATGGATCATGAATACGATATTTCGTAATGATGTGGAACGAGTCGAATTTTCTAATACATGACATAATTAGGTTAATTTAACAAAATACTTAAGTTAAT
The DNA here is from genome assembly GCF_021461395.2 of Schistocerca americana. Lineage (NCBI taxonomy): Eukaryota > Metazoa > Arthropoda > Insecta > Orthoptera > Acrididae > Schistocerca > Schistocerca americana. The sequence goes on along the minus strand of NC_060124.1, from coordinate 434,896,075 downwards.
ATAACTACTTTATTTTTTTGTGTTTTTTGTTTTTCTTTATTTTTATTTTTTTTATTTTTTTTCTTTTTTAATTTTTTTTTTCTTTTTTTTCTTAATTTATATCTAAATATTCCTCTATGGAGTAGAAGGAGTTGTCATTCAGAAATTCTTTTAATTTCTTCTTAAATACTTGTTGGTTATCTGTCAGACTTTTGATACTATTTGGTAAGTGACCAAAGACTTTAGTGCCAGTATAATTCACCCCTTTCTGTGCCAAAGTTAGATTTAATCTTGAATAGTGAAGATCATCCTTTCTCCTAGTATTGTAGTTATGCACACTGCTATTACTTTTGAATTGGGTTTGGTTGTTAATAACAAATTTCATAAGAGAGTATATATACTGAGAAGCTACTGTGAATATCCCTAGATCCTTAAATAAATGTCTGCAGGATGATCTTGGGTGGACTCCAGCTATTATTCTGATTACACGCTTTTGTGCAATAAATACTTTATTCCTCAGTGATGAATTCCCCCAAAATATGATGCCATATGAAAGCAATGAGTGAAAATAGGCGTAGTAAGCTAATTTACTAAGATGTTTATCACCAAAATTTGCAATGACCCTTATTGCATAAGTAGCTGAACTCAAACGTTTCAGCAGATCATCAATGTGTTTCTTCCAATTTAATCTCTCATCAATGGACACACCTAAAAATTTGGAATATTCTACCTTAGCTATATGCTTCTGATTAAGGTCTATATTTATTAATGGCGTCATACCATTCCCTGTATGGAACTGTATGTACTGTGTCTTATCAAAATTCAGTGAGAGTCCGTTTACAAGGAACCACTTAGTAATTTTCTGAAAGACAGTATTGACAATTTCATCAGTTAATTCTTGTTTGTCAGGTGTGATTACTATACTTGTATCATCAGCAAAGAGAACTAACTTTGCCTCTTCATGAATATAGAATGGCAAGTCATTAATATATAATAACAACAACAAAGGACCCAAGACTGACCCTTGTGGAACCCCATTCTTGATAGTTCCCCAGTTTGAGGAATGTGCTGATCTTTGCATGTTACGAGAACTACTTATTTCAACTTTCTGCTCTCTTCCAGTTAGGTACGAATTAAACCATTTGTGCACTGTCCCACTCATGCCACAATACTTGAGCTTGTCTAGCAGAATTTCATGATTTACACAATCAAAAGCCTTTGAGAGATCACAAAAAATCCCAACGGGTGGTGTTCGGTTATTCAGATCATTCAAAATTTGATTGGTGAAGGCATATATGGCATTTTCTGTTGAAAAACCTTTCTGGAAACCAAACTGACATTTTGTTAGTACTTCATTTTTACAGATATGTGAAGCTACTCTTGAATACATTACTTTCTCAAAAATTTTGGATAAAGCTGTTAGAAGGGAGATTGGACGGTAATTGTTGACATCAGATCTATCCCCCTTTTTATGCAAAGGTATAACAATAGCATATTTCAGTCTATCAGGGAAAATGCCCTGTTCCAGAGAGCTATTACACAGGTGGCTGAGAATCTTACTTGTCTGTTGAGAACAAGCTTTTAGTATTTTGCTGGAAATGCCATCAATTCCATGTGAGTTTTTGCTTTTAAGCAAGTTTATTATTTTCCTAATTTCAGAGGGAGAAATGGGTGAGATTTCAATTGTATCAAATTGCATAGGTATGGCCTCTTCCATTAACAGCCTAGCATCTTCTAATGAACACCTGGATCCTACTATATCCACAACATTTAGAAAATGATTATTAAAAATATTTTCAACTTCTGACTTTTTGTTCGTAAAGTTTTCATTCAATTTGATGGTAATACTGTCTTCCTCTGCTCTTGGTTGACCTGTTTCTCTTTTAATAATATTCCAAATTGTTTTAATTTTATTATCAGAGTTGCTGATTTCAGACATGATACATATACTCCTGGATTTTTTAATAACTTTTCTTAATATAACACAGTAGTTTTTATAATTTTTGATAGTTTCTGGATCACTACTCTTTCTTGCTGTCAGATACATTTCCCTTTTCCGGTTACAAGATATTTTTATACCCTTAGTAAGCCATGGTTTGTTACAAGGTTTCTTACAAGTATATTTAACTATTTTCTTGGGGAAGCAGTTTTCAAATGCATTTACAAAAATGTCATGAAATAAATTATATTTTAAATTGGCATCAGGTTCACGGTACACCTCATCCCAGTCTAACTGCTGTAGGCTTTCCCTGAAATTTGCAATTGCTAAATCGTTGACTGAACGTACTACTTTGGAGGACTGTTTAGTATTGCTGAATGGAGCTATGTCATATATTGTAACTAGCTGTGCACCATGATCAGAAAGACCATTCTCAACAGGCTGAGCATTTATCTGGTTAAACTTATCTTGGTCTATAAAGAAGTTATCTATCATTGAGCTGCTATCCTTTACCACCCGAGTAGGAAAATCAATAACGGGTGTCAAATTGAAAGAACCGAGTAATACTTCAAGGTCATTTTTCCTATTACCCTCTTTCAGAGAATCTACATTGAAGTCCCCACAAATAATAATTTGCTTCCCCCTGTCTGACAGATAGCACAACAAGGAGTCCAAATTTTTCAGAAATAGATGAAAATTTCCTGATGGGGACCTATATACAGTTACAATTATAAATGTGCCTTTATTTAATTTAAGCTCACAGGCACATGCTTCTATATGTTTCTCTACACAAAACTTTTTTGTTTCTATACTTTTTGCACAATGATAACTTTTGACATATATGGCAACTCCTCCTTTCTCCATATTTTCTCTCATTACATGTGCAGAGAGCTTATATCCACTTACATTTACCTTATCCATATCAGTAACAATGTGATGCTCAGACAGGCATAGTATATCTATTTCATTCTCAGCTTCTAAATCTTCTAAACAAACCAGAAGCTCATGTACTTTATTCTTTAAACTCCCAATATTTTGATGAAATATACTTACATTATTTTTAACTATACTTTTATGAGAACCTTTCCTTATTCTAACATTTGCAGTACTCTCCTGTCTGAGTTTCTCATTGGGCTTAGGCCTAGTTCCTATACCAGTGGTCACATGGTGTTCAGAGAGGCAGATTATGTCAACTGGGTTGGGTGACTTTAATTCATCAATGCAATTACCTAGGACTGAGATACAACTTGGTGCAGATAAAATTTCTGGTGACTGGTGAAAATTTATAATTGATAGCTGTGATTGGTGATTAAATGTGCTAGAATTGTGCTGTTTAATTTCTTTCCTAAACTGAAGATTTGTTTCAATCCTGACCTCTCGTAGAACTTGACATCTTTCTGTCTTACCTATCCTAAAAAAGGTGCTGCTCCAACACCTGTAACCACTGGTATTTTACCATTCATGGGAGTGCCTCCCCCCCTTAAATTTCCTGCTATTACCCCAGCCAGTTTCCCCTTCCCTTTCCTGTTGAGATGTAGGCCGTGCCTGGTATAGTCCCACCGACTGAGATAATCAACAGGAACCACACCAATATGAGCCCCCGCACCCGACCCAAGCAGCTGTTCCAACTCCAAATTAACTCTCCCAACAGAAGAGTTCAAATGAGGCCGGTCATGGCGTCTCAGGACAGATACAAATTCAACATTGGTGTGTCTCGATGCCGACGCAATCTTTACCAGGTCACACTCTATACTGTACCCAGGATCTCTGTCGATGCTGTTCCCTGGCCCTCCCACAATAACCACGGTGTCTTCCCTGGTAAATCCTTTACAGAGTGAACCTAAATCCTCTGTCACCTGATCCAGACTAGCACTTGGTTCCTGGTATTCTGGTCCTAATCCCTCCTGCAGAAGTTGGCCTACACCTCTGGCATGAGAACTGCCTAACAACAAAACTTTCTTCCTTTTCGATGACTTTCCTACATTCTTTTTCAATTTCCTATTGAAAGTTTGTTGTGTCCTGTCTACACCTACCTCTGCTTGAGGTAATAATCATGTCGAGGATGTGACTTATATTGTCATAATACCCCAAAATTTTGTAATGAATAATATGAATTGCAGAATTATGTATAAAAGGGGCTGCTGTCCACAATATAACTAATATTGCAACAAAAGACCAAATAGAATGTTCAGTAGTGTTCAGAGGGAACAAATTGAAACAAACAACAACAACAACAACAACAACAGTAATAGTAGTAATAATAATAATAACAATAATAATAATAATAATAATAATAATAATAAGGAAGGAGGAAGGGGATTTATCGACATAAAAAACCTACATTATGGACAGGTAGACAATTTAAGAAAATTCTTTCTAGAACGAGCAGAAACTAGCAAAATACACAAAGCAATCACCCACATAAATACATCGGCTACACCACTACAATTTCATAACCACCTCTACAACCCTTTAGATCACATAACATCAACAGATACAAAGAAAGTAAATTGGAAAAAGAAAACACTACATGGCAAGCACCCGTATCATCTAACACAGCCACACATCGATCAAGACGCATCCAACACATGGCTAAGAAGAGGCAATATATACAGTGAGACAGAAGGATTCATGATTGCAATACAGGATCAAACAATAAACACCAGATATTACAGCAAGCATATTATTAAAGATCCCAATACCACAACAGATAAATGCAGACTTTGCAAACAACAAATAGAAACAGTAGATCACATCACAAGCGGATGTACAATACTAGCAAATACAGAATACCCCAGAAGACATGACAACGTCGCAAAAATAATACATCAACAGCTTGCCTTACAACATAAACTTTTAAAACAACACGTTCCTACATACAAGTATACACCACAAAATGTACTGGAGAATGATAAATACAAATTATACTGGAACAGAACCATTATAACAGATAAAACAACGCCACATAACAAACCTGACATCATACTCACCAATAAAAAGAAGAAATTAACACAACTAATTGAAATATCCATACCCAATACAGCAAATATACAGAAGAAAACAGGAGAAAAAATTGAAAAACACATCCAACTGGCTGAGGAAGTCAAGGACATGTGGCATCAGGATAAAGTTGACATTATACCAATTATACTTTCAACTACAGGAGTCATACCACGCAATATCCACCAGTACATCAATGCAATACAGCTACATCCAAACTTATATATACAACTTCAGAAATCCGTAATTATTGATACATGTTCAATTACCTGAAAGTTCCTAAACGCAATGTAACATATACCGTACAGTTAAAAGGAAGTGACGCTTGATCAAGGTCCGCGTCACTTTCATTCCGAACCAGACCTAAGGTCTGAGAAAGGAAAGATAATAATAATAATATGTTGAAGGCATTTAACAACTAAACAACCAAAGCATAAATAATAGTAAAATTTCAGTTTATAACTATTTGTAAAACATTCATGAAAGATATCTGATGACCTTGTTAGCATTAGTGTCATACCAATAGTTTTAGCTTGTGGCCTAAACTAAGTATGCTGCCCAATAAAACTAATATTTAAAGACTCTTGTCAATGAAAATGGCACATAAAATCAGTTTGAGTGAAAAGTATTTCTATAGGATATCAAATAAATTATATTTTTCCTTGACATTTGCATGTTTATAACTTTCTATTTAGTTTTCAGAACAATTATAACAAGAATAAATATTCCGTCAAAACAAATAAATTTTACAAGGAAAGCTCTGGTTGAAAGAATGATGAAAAAAGCTTTTCAGATTCCAATTTGTGAAGTACTCATCACACATTCCTATGGAACAAGTTCACTTTAAATTTTCATAGAAGCACTTTTTCCACACCCACTTAACTCGATCTACAGATCTTGGATATACTGCCATAACTGTGTGTTGGCTTGCTGCGTAGCATCAGGGCTGAACCTCATCTGTAAAATCGTGCTCTGGCTCAGAACAGTTTCAATTTTCAAGACATACAAATGAGCCCAAATCAGCATCCAATCTACTACTCTCACTCATCACATTCTTGTGTCACATTGACCCTAACATAAAAATGAAAATAAGCTGCCACATTCAGTTGAACTACTGTACAAAAAGAGAAAAAAAAATTGAAATTATGTAGACATTACAAAAAATTTAAATTCATAAAACTGAATACTCAGGTGAATATCTTGGCACAGGATGTGATTGCCAGAATGATGCAAATGTTGATATATGTACAAGGGGCATTCTGAAAACAGGTTTGTTTTATACGGGATTCTAATACAACATGTTATTTCCCACTCCTCTGACTACAAAACCCTATTTTCCAACATAATCTCCATGTGATGCCCTCGCGCTACCTTCCTGGGGGTGCCTGTATTGCCTGTATGCTCGCATTATACCACACTACTGGTCAACATCAGAGCGACTGTCTTGCTACATCAATAACCTCCCCATCAGCCACTTACTGCTCCCTGTGGAGTACATCCTTCATTGGGCCAAACAGATGGAAGTCAGAAGGTACAAGATCTGGGCTGTAGGGAGGATGAAGTTTTGTGAGCTCTTCTTGGTTAACCCAACTACTATCGACCGTCTCTTAGACTGCTACTAATTTTTGTGTCGAGATATTTCTCACACCCCTGCAAAGCCAAATGTACTCTTCCATGTACCTTCCTATTGGCTGTCAAGCTACACGTGCCAGCATTCTTGCATTGTTGCTGCTCTTTGTTTCATAATTATTAGCCTTGAGAGGTCTCACAGACGTACCATAGTGTTTGCGTGCCGCATTTTTATTGCATGCTACTGTTTCTCCATGGCGGGGAAAGCTGGGCCTTCTGTGCAACGTGTGTTATGAGACAGATGTCTTCACTTGCAAAATGAGCCTCAGACACCGAAAGAAGAATTCAAAAATTGAAAAATGTGCACCTTTTGCCCTCCTCATCTGAAGAGGAAAACAAGGTATCCATGTCAACAGCGTGGTGTTCCGATTTGTTTGGAGTGTTCCAGGAAGGTCTGCGTGAAGTGTTTGCAGGTGGAAATTGACTAAAGTATGATTCAGTGGCACATGAGAACAAGTATTTAGTTTTTACTTGTAATTTTAGAAGTGAAATGGTGGCAAAGTTTCTCCATTCATAGATTTATGGACTGAAATATTCACTCTACATTGCAAAGTGCATCGTAAACTGAAAGCTGACTTTGCACACAATTTATCGTAAGTCATGTCAGATTTTTCCACCTAGTTATATTGCCAATTTGTAATATAATCCCTCTGATGAAAATCTATGTGTGATGAAAATATATGTGTGAGTAGAGAGCTAACTATTTGCTGTTATTTTCGTAACTCGTAAATTAAAAATATACTCCAGATTTCGCTTTGTTTTAATTGTCGAAGTGTTTAAAATACCGCAGTGTGTAAAAAAAATCAAATTTCTACAAAAGCCACCTCTAGGAAGTGTAATGAATGGCTGGTAGCCAAGAAACTATATATATTCAGCAAAATTCTGGTTTGATATATAAAACAGAAAAATGCGGTCTGTGAGACCCCTCCATAGTAATTGTGTTCCTGTGAATGACCATAATAGTTAAGGGTTAAGCAAACTTGTGTGAAGCCTTTGTTGTCATGGAGAAGGAGAAGTTCATTTGCATTTTTGTGGCAATGAACATGCTAAAGTTGATTTTTCAATTTACTGAGGTAATAGAGTACACTTCTGAGTTGATCATTGCACCATGAGGGAAGACTTCAAACAGACCATCACCATGACTTTACCACCTGAGGGTACCACGTAAGGGGTGCAGGAGGGCAACCATGAGGTTTCATGTTTGTTTTGTGTGAGACTAGTCAGTGTGTTTTAATAAATGTGTTCTGCACAAGTCAAACTTTTATTCAAACCGTCATGACAAATCTTCAAATACTTTTAAAAACTGTATGAGAACATCATAACATGGGGGACTGTCCAGGATTCGTCTTACAAAATCACAAGCAAAACCTTGTGTCATGATTTAGATAATGAGTGAAGTCGGAGCAGCATACAGAGCAAATTCAAGAGCATTGTTTTGAAGCCTAAATGACTTGGGGAAGTGATATTGCAAACATCAGAAGCCACAGTGTTTTGGCGAGGATAAACCACCTACATAAACACATGATACCATCAAGCAGCAGAAACAATCTGCACAAGGCAGCAGGTAACCTAGCAAGCAGATGCAGTTCGCACCAGAAAGAGGGAAACTCAGTGAGCAGCAGGTGTTGTCCATGAGGTAGCAGTGGCAGAGCACACATCAGCTCCATATGTCCTGTGGGAAGATGCAGGACTCCAAATCATAACAACAAATGACAAAAAGTGAACTTTCCTGTGTAGTGCTGTAATTTTTGGACTTGCAATGGGTTCATCAAGAGTTAAAAGTTAGTAGTTCAGACGTATTTGTGATATCAAAGCAACCATAGAAGGTGAATCTTCAGATGATGAGATTAGTGTAGGTTGATCTAGTAGCTGTGAAATGAAAGTGGCTAAAGCAAATTTACTACTACAGTCTGTAGTGAAAATTAATGAACAATTAGATGAAATTAAATAGAACATAAAAAATCAAGGAGGTGAAGTTAAGAAAAGCATCCCATCAATGGGAACTATTTTGTGTAAGGCAGAAACTGATACTGAAACTATCTGAAGTTGGAGATAAAAAGAAATGCAAGTGGATACATAAGGTTGAATGGCAAGGTAAAGGGCAGGATAGATAGCACATAAGGAGCTGAATGTTCTGTGTTAGCACAAGGTAAAGGTGAATGTTTGTATCAGTGAAATAATTTGAGTGAATGTGGGAAAGTGAATGTAGCAGGGCATAATGTGCACACTGCTGTAGATCAAAATTAAAAAATATTTCTTTGAAATGTGATGATCATTTTTGTGTTATTTTTGCTGATGATTCTATTTGTGTAATCAATAAAAAGAAAGATAATGAAGTTGTCAAAGGCAGAGTAGACAGCAGTGCAAATAAAGATGCAGCTGATTTTTTTGATAATGTAGAAAGTGTTGACGGGGCAGAAGTCTTCCTAGTAGTGAAATTAGATGCAATGGCTGAGAAGAAAGTACATGACGCTGTAGAATCAATGACGTTACTATCGGATGTGTGTGTGTCAGTGGGAAATAGGTAAGGCCATTGAGGCTGCTGAACTGATGGAAATTGGTAATTTTTATGACATGGTTAAGAGTTTGCAGGAAGAGGATGATTCCAAAGTGGTGTGGGGATACCTGGATATCCGATAATAATAATCAGAGGAACTGCAAAATATTTGGCTATCTGTGCCTGAAAATATATTTCAATTACTGAAAAACCAAAAAACTTCAAGTTTTCCAAGGAGTTATACAGAGTTAATGACAGCAGATCATGCAAGGAGACCATAACAGATTTGCTTGAAGGTGATTTGGAAATAGTCACTAGACGAGCAATGAAACCAGCAAACAAACAGTCAGTTGCTTATAAATACATCTTTTCAAGAAATTCACTATGAATTGTTAATGGAAAGAAAAGGGCTGTAGAAAGGAACAAAAAGTGTAATGAGAATGTAAAATAGACTAAATTTGACACTGAGACCAAGTTTTAACTAGACCTAAAGAAAGTTATATGTATCTTTAAGTTTATGAAAGTTATGTAAATGGCTGTGTGTGCGATGAAGTGCCAGAGTGTGGTTAGTGTGTGCATGAATAATGGTTAACAATTTTTAATTATTTATACTTGTGTGGCTGATCTTTTTATTGAAGAATTTTGGGCAATAGCAGTTATTGTTTTCATATGTTAAAGGTAATGATTAATTGTTTATTCTGGAGTTATGTCAAAGGTATGGTGACAAGTGGGAGTATAATAAGAAGTATATGTGTGATGATTCATGAGATATGGTGGGTACTACTTGTTTGGATGGTGTATATATAAAATTCGTTAGTTGCCGTGTAAACTAAGTACTGTCAAGTTGTATGGGAGGCATAAGTTTACCACCTGAACAGTTCTGGTTGTTTCAATAAATACAATGAGTTTTTGTTCCAAGTGTTTGTTTAAATAATAATATATCTCTTTATATTTGTTCAGATACAATCTCGATAAATTATGAGGGGTGTTCAATATGTAATACGACACTTTTTTTCCTGTAACTCTTCAGGCTTTCCCGCCGAGATCTTGACATGTGGAATAATCGGGTCTACTGCCAGATGTTTGTGTCGCTCTGGCACAATATTTCGGCCACGTAACTTGTTGCCTTCTTCAGGTGCTACCTGAGACTGCCGTATTGGAGGATCTTGTCCAGCATTTGTGCCCAGAAGGCGCTGGGTGCTCTTCGCCGTCCGTGCCCGCCTGGCGCTGCTTGTAAGGTGTTGTCTCTTCTCCGGTGCTCCCTCAGACGTCTGTGCCCGACTTGGTCGCAATCTGTGGCAGCTCTCTGAGGCCCGTCCTCTGTTGGGTGTTCCGTTCGTGGTCCGCGCCCGCCTGGTGCTGCTCCTGAGGTTTTGGCCCCACTCTGGTGCTCCCACGGATGTCCGCACCCGGCTCGTCCACCATCTGTGGTCATGGCAGCTGTTTGGGGCCGGCCTCGCGTTTGGCGTTCCATTCATGGTCCGCGTCCGCTTGGCGCTGCTCCTAAGGTGTTGGCACTTGCCTGGTGCTCCGACGGATGTCCGCACCCGCCTTGTCCACCATCTGCAGTTGTGGCAGCTCTCTGAGACCCGTCCTTTGTCGTGCACTCCGTTCGCAGTCCGCACCCGCCTGGCGCTGCTCCTGAGGTGTTGGCACTTCCCTGGTGCTCTGATGGTCGTCCGCACCCGGCTCGTCCATCATCTCCGGTCTTGGCGGCTGTCAGAGGCCCCTCCTGTGTCAGGAGTTGCGTTCGCGGTCCACGCCCGCACAGCGCCAGGCGGGCGCGGACGGCGAAGAGAGCACCCAGCGCCCTCTGGGCGTAAATACTGGACAAGATCCTCCAATACGGCAGTCTCAGGTAGCACCTGAAGAAGGCAACAAGTTACGTGGCCGAAATATTGTGCCAGAGCGACACAAACATCCGGAGGTAGACCCGATTATTCCACTTGTCACTTTTTTTCCTCATAGCCAATTAAGCCTGAAAATATGTGATATTTGTTGTGGGACATCATAGAATATTCTCGCTTCAGCCCCTATAGTTTCACGAAGTTCCAATATGCGGGAGTGCTATACACAGACTTTAAAATGGTATCTGTAACAGAGATGCATTCCAAGCAGAATGCTCTCAGTGTGTTTCTTTTGGTGGAATACCAGCTTCGGAGGGTGCTTTCATGATGTCATTCCAATTTAAAACGTTTGAAAACATTATCAGCGATCTTATAGTAATATAATAATTAAAAAGCAGTCTTGATTGCAAATTTCTTTTAATTTAAGTGACCGGTTTCAATCCTTAACAATCATCTTCAGATTTCAGAACGGCAGGTGGACTTCAATGAAGCAGGCTGCGCTGATCCACGATGCTAAACTGACTGCAGTGTCAGTGTGAGCAGTCAGTTCAGCATCGTGGATTGACGCAGCCTGCTCCGTGGAAGTCCACCCGCCATTCTGGGATCTGAAGATGATCCTTAAGGATTGAAACCGGTCACTCCAATTAAAAGAAATTTGAAATCAAGTCTGTTTTTTAATTATTATATCATTCCAATTAAAATAAATATCTTTGGCCCCGTACTTAGCTATATATTGTGTGTAAATGGAGACTGTAACTCATATTGTCTCATGCTCTCATATCAATTGAAATGCAGCTATGATGACATAACAATTTCCAGCCTGTGACCAGTTTTCAGTGGTTATTTTTATCCTTTTAACACAAAAAAGTTGATTAACGCTATTGCCCCAGTACGTAAATTATCAGCAGTTTAGAAATTATAGAGATAGAGAATTCTTCCTACCACTTGCACTTAAAAATTTTGAACCTTTTTTAAAATTTGCACACTCATCATAGTCATTTTTCTTTTAATTTTGATAGAAACTTGAGTTTTTACAATAATAAATATTATGTTATAGTTTATGTCATAAGCATTCAAGAACTTTAATTCTTAAGTATTTCATTGTACCCAAAATAAATTGCATTGATGTTCCCTATGAATCTGTCATTCAGTGGAAGCTACACTGTGTGATCAAAAGTATCCGGACACCCTCAAAAACATATGTTTTTCATATTAGGTGCATTGTGCTGCCACCTACTGCCAGGTACTCCATATCAGCGACCTCAGTACTCATTAGATACCGTGAGAGAGCAGAATAGGGTACTCCACGGAACTCACTTACTTTGAATGTGGTCAGGTCATTGGGTGTTACTTGTGTCATACGTCTGCACACGAGATTTCCACACTCCTGAACATCCCTAGGTCCACTGTTTCCGATATGGTAGTGAAGTGTAAATGCGGAGAGACACTTACAGCACAAAAGCATACAGCCCAACCTTGTCTGTTGACTGACAGAGACTGCTGACAGTTGAAGAGGGTTGTAATGTGTAATAGGCAGACATCTGTCCAGACCATCACACAGGAAATCCAAACTGCATCACGGTCCACTGCAAGTACTATGACAGTTAGGCGGAAGATGAGAAAACTTGGATTTCATGGTAGAGCAGCTGCTCATAAGCCACAAATCATGCTGGTAAATGCCAAACGATGCTTCGCTTGGTGTAAGGAGCGTAAACATTGGACTATCGAACAGTGGAAAAACATTGTGTGGAGTGACGAATTACGGTACACAATGTGGCGATCTGATGGCAGGGTGTGGGTATGGCGAATGCCCAGTGAACGTCATCTGCCAGCGTGTGTAGTGCCAACAGTAAAATTCGGAGGCGGTGGTGTTATGGTGTGGTTGTGTTTTTCGTGGAGGGGGCTTGCACCGCATGTTGTTTTGCATGTTGCTATCACAGCACAGGCCTACATTGATGTTTTAAGCACCTTCTTGCTTCCCAATGTTGAAGAGCAATTCAGGGATGGCGATTGCCTCTTTCCACATGGTCAAGCACCTGTTCATAACGCACAGCCTGTGGCAGAGTGGTTGCTTGACAATAACATCCCTGTAATGGACTGTCCTGCACTGAGTCCTGACCTGAATCCTATAGAACACCTTTGGGATGCGTTGGAATGCTGACTTCATGCCAGGCCTCACCGACTGACATCAATGCCTCTCCTCACTGCAGCACTCCATGAAGAATGGGCTGCCATTCCCCAAGAAACCTTCCAGCACCTGATTGAATGTATACCTGCGAGAGTGGAAGCTGTCATCAAGGCTGGGCCAATACCATTTTGAATTCCAGCATTACCGATGGAGGGCACCATGAACTTGTAAGTCATTTTCAGCCAGGTGTCCGGATACTTTTGATCACATAGTGTATGTGAAAAATTATTCATTATTTTTGTCTCTCTGATTAGTATTATAAAGACTGTTTTCTGTACCATACAGTACCTGTTGGTGGTTTCTAAATAGAGTTTGAGACAGTGTTCCTTTTAATTTTTTTACACATATTTGCCTACATGTTTTACTGAATGGGTTTAAATTCCAGACTGTTGTGCACACTTGTATTCAAGAGAGTTTTCTCTTACTACACCATAGTACAACATAGTTGCAAGTGAATTAAAAACAAAAATTACTCAATGATACATTGATGTTGATTGATATTTATTAGTTTTCTTATTTTCTTCACAGGGGAAGAAGAAAGCCAGTCATTACCACCAACAAGTACGGTATCAGTTGCAACAACAACTGTTGCTTCTACTTCTGTTGCCACTACTGTCAGTAATACTACATCAGGTACTATTACTGTTACTTCTAGTAGCACAGCTGCCTCCTCCAGAGATCCATCTCCTATGAAAGAGTACCTGAAAGGCTTGGGAAAGAGATCAACCAGTGTTGACGTTGGTGTTTTGGATGCTTCGTCTGCAAGTGGCAGTGACACGTGGAGGATTTTTCATGAACTGAGGGGCAAGATAACAAAGACTGTTGAAGAAAAAATTAGTGAGATGAAGAGTGATAGGAGATCAGGTTCCCTATCATTTAGTGACATTGGTAGGAGTAGTAAACTGTTAGGAAAAAGTAAGGAGAATTCTAGTATAAGTGATTCAGAAGACATTTCTGAAGCCTCAGGGAAAACAATGGAGCAGAAAGATGGTGCTGCTAAAGCAGACCCATCTCCAAAAAGGTCTTCAATGGAGAAGCTATCAATGAAAGGTTCTAGTTCCATTGATGAGAAAGATGATCCAGATGAAGACAGTAAAAGTACAACAGCTCAAGATGAAGCTTCAGAAGAAGGTCCCGGCACACCTGTGCAGGGTGAGACTGACAGTTTGTCAGAACTGACAGTTCCACCGAAAAAGCTTTCTTTCCATGCCAAATTTAGGAGTAATCTTTCTGGGCTAAGACATCGACAGCATTCACATAAACCTGCTATTATCAGCAGTATTACAATGTCATCTCTTGCATCTACCAAAGAAGATGAAAAGACTGAAAACACTGTAGAGGATGATATTGAGTCAGGTGTTGAGGCATCTGAGGACATTCATGTACCAGAACCTGTAATTGCTAATGCAGATCCTGGGAGATTAGACTGCACGAAATTTATTCCGTCCAGCCATTCAGTGCAAATGAAAAAGAAAGAACATGTTTTTAAATTTGTAGGTTGTCTCTCTTGGAAATGGTATATATTCATTATTTCTTATTTCATTTTCAATTTATATGCTCCACTCCCAAATTTCATTTTGGGATTTGTGAATGGGTTACTTGTTATGTACATGATGTTTTGTCTTAGTAAGTTGTTTAATCATATGTTCGTACCTGACGGAGTTCATTTGCCACGGAACCTTGAACCAGTTGTGATTCCAGATTATTCAGCCATGCCTATATTGGAAGTTCCACCGGTAAAGGAGTACCAGCCTCTCACAAAATACGCAGTAAGTGATACTTTGTTTTGTACTCTGAATTGAAAGTAATTTTTCATGATTTATATGTTCTAATTTTTAGAAAGGATCAGAAGTAGTAATATAGATCACAATGAAAGAGACATGAAAATTTTCCAACTTAGTTAATAATCTATGTCTAAAGACTGTACATTGACAAGATGTTACATGCTCTCCTTTCAAGACATTCCTCACATTTTATTATTGTGCACTGACTGATGAGAATACATATTTCTCCTGAATGTAGTGACACTTCTACAGTAGAAGAATTCTGTTCTATCTAATGGAGTAGATAAAAGTTTGTACAAGGGCTCAGGCATGCAGAAAACTCTATTTACAGTGGTGCTCAATAGGTAGTGCACTCTTTGCTTCAGTATTGGTGAGGTTTTTGAAATGACGTAGTCCAGGAATTGACAGTTTGATAAACCTATAAATAAGAGCAACAACTTTGCTGGCCATGTGAACAATATGAGAAAAACAGCCAAATAGAAGGTGGCTAGATATGGTAGTAAAGTTAGAAGGAAAGGACAGTGTGTGTGTGTGTGTGTGTGTGTGTGTGTGTGTGTGTGTGTGTGTGTGTGCGCGCGCGCGCACGTGTGCGCTCACGTGTGCGCGCGCCGTATGAACTGACCAAACTCACAAGGGAATGGTCCAGTCAGGCATATGAAAACGTAACCAGTGAAATTTATCGCACAGGAAGAATACACCAAAAGAAATGCACTGTCAAAATTTTAGTTACTAAGATGCACTGCAGCTATGTTTTAAAAGATCTTAAAGTTACTCATTTCTGCTGCAAGTAGAACCACTTAGAACAGCCCTTCCTGCCATGCATGCGACTCAGCAAATAAGCAAACACAGCTATGATGGCATTGTAGCACTGTGTAGCTTGAAGTCCAAAGTGCACGCACATGAATTTTAAACATTTGAACCTTACCAAAAATGTCTCATATCATTAACCTTTTGATTAACTTGCAGTTCATATCGTCAGCTAAACTATTGCAGGCTACACAAGTTACTAACAGGAGAATGAAAATTAAGTCAGTGCTTGGCATTACACTACAGATGACTTCCTTCTATCTGGACATTAATTTGTTGACATGAAATATTTTGTAACATTTACTGTAGCATGGCTCTTTTGATAATTTTTAAATAATGAATATTTTACTAACAGTGAAATATTTCCTTGATTATTTCTAATAGTCATCACAAAAATGCGAAGTGTCTATTAGATGATGAAAACAAACATTTTCTTTACACCAGGTGCACCTGAAGAAAAGAAAAATTAATGCACTTATTTACTTTGCAGTAATTACTAGTTTTATTTCAACAGAACTGCAATGGAGTAAAAAATGGTCATTGCTGATGTTCTGTATGCCAGGCATACTTGATCAAATTCATCAAACCTGGTGATTCAAACTGACAATGTGCAAGTGACTGAAGTTTAACAATACTATTCCACTGGTAAATCTGAAATGACAAAGAGCTATCAGAAATTATATTGTCTGAAAATTTTCTGAAATTATGCTGTACAATGTTGACAAATTTCTTTATCGGGAGGCTGAATCTTTTCGTACCTCCTAAAGACAGATGTGACATTATTTCCAGGCCAAGAGTTCAACAGAAGAAATGAATTATTTGCTACAACTGGTAAGAAGACAAACAATCCCGCTGGAGGAACATCTGCAACTGAGCATTATAGCAGATATTGAAAATACTGCTTCAGTTGTAAGGTTCTTTTTATTTTGCAATGCTTAAACCACAACCAGTTTCAGGCTCTTACATGCCCATCAGCGTGGTGCCCAGGGTCACAACACAAAGATCTCACACCTGATAATGGTCATATAAGAGCCCGAAACCGGTTGTGGCTTAACATTGGAAAACAAAAAGAACCTTATAACTGAAGTGGTATTTTCAATTTTCATTTGGTAAGAAGATGTTTAGCATACAATAATGAAAATTATTCTCTTACATTTTTCCAGATTTTGCTATGTTGATTACAAGATTTCTGCAACCAAACGGTCCTTTTTTTTTTTTTTAAGTTTTGGTCCGAATTTGCCTTGAGATCCCTGAAGAAAGGTATAAAGCTGGGGAAACAGTAATCCACTGATACTTATCAGTCCCATTGTTGTATATGCGTGTGTTGTAGCATTCATCGATTCAAGCAACTTTGTCTTTCTGTTGCTCGAAATGATAATGTGCGGTGTGTGTGTGTGTGTGTGTGTGTGTGTGTGTGTGTGTGTGTGTGTGTGTGTGTGTGCGCAGTTATTGCACTGAACTTGACTGACTGGCTCTATACACATTGTTGTAGGGGATAACAAGAAACTTTGTCTTTACATCAGTTACTAATTTCTCTATAAGGATAACCTTTTAATACCATCTCCTCTACACATTCACTTGAAGTAAACTTCATAATTTTGTGACTTCCTTTTCCACATAATTTCGTGAATCTGTTTATCTACATTGAAGAAACCTGGATATCAGTAATTTCATTTGCAATTCAGAGGGCTCAGTTATATTGATCTCTTCAGAAGTGGTGCTTTGACTCTCATAAACAGTTCAAAATATGTAAATAGTTTTTCTCTCACAATTTTGTGGGTTTTTTATTTTGGCACATATTTCATGCTTCGTGTAAATCTTTGGTCCATTTATACAATTCTTGTTCTGATTTTATGAAACGGAACCAGCTTTGCACACTGCTTAACTTTAAGCAGTGTTTTCTTTCACACTGAAAGCTATTGACCATACATATCTTCATTGAGCTATGAAGGTACTGTCTTTTTGTTCTGGACTTTAATTGGCATAACAATCATCACTTGAACCAAAATATTTCTTTTTCGCAAGGTTGAAAATGTTAATTGGATTCTACATTACTGTGAAACTCTGAAACCTGCACAAAGACAAATACTGTTAGGTAGTACGTATGCAGAAACACAAAGAAAATTAATTCAGTTTTATCTCATTTGTTGACAATTAGTGATACCACAGAGACAACTGCTAATCATTATGGGTATTAAATGAGTTGCAATTTCAAGCTAATAGCGATTGTCAACAGTTGTGTCAGAGAAACTATCAAGGGAAACTAAAATTCATTCTATGGAAACTCCAGGTAGGAATATCAGCATAGTTGCAGACGGGCACAATTAAAAGAAACAATATTATGAAAGCTGCCACTCAGCATATAGCGGAGATGCTGAGTCGCAAATAGGCACAACAGAAAGACTGTTACAAATAAGCTTTCAGGCAGTAAGGCCTTCGTCAAAAATAGACCACACACACACACACACACACACACACACACACACACACACACACACACACACAAGCAAGCACGCCCCACGCACAAATGACAACCAATCCAGCATCTCGGGCCGGAATGCACTTATCACGTGGGATGCAAGGAGCACCTGGAGGGGGTGGGGAAGGGGAAGGGATAGTAGTGTACGGGTGGGAGGAGAAATGAATGCTGTCTCTGGTGGAGTGTGCACTGCCAACAGGCACAATGTCAGGAGGATGCGGGGCAGATAGGTGGGGAGAAAAAGGAGCAAAAAAGGAGATGAGTGGTAAAAGACGGTTGGATGCATTGGCAGAGGGCTGCAAATAAACAAGGTGGGAGATGAGAACGGGGAGGCCTGAATTTACAGTAACATACTGTCCCCACACCCTCCACCCAACAGTTTCCACCCTGTCTGTCCATCATTTCCTCCCCGTTCTCATCCCCTACCATGTATATTTGCAGCTCTCTGGCAATACATCCACCTGCCTTTCCCCATTCCGTTCCACTTTTGCATCCCCCCCCCCCTCGCACCCCCCGCACCCCACCTCCACCCTCCACCCCCCACTCCCCACCACCACCACCGCCGCCACCACCACCATCTTTCTGCCCCAAAACCTCCAGACACTGCCCTTGTTGGCAGTCTAGTCCCTGCATACTCCATGAGACTTTCGTCTCTCTCCCCACCTGTACACTACTATCCCTTCCCCTTCCCCACCCTATCCAGATTGCTGCTTGCATCCCAAATGAGAGCTGCATTCCTTTCCAAGATGCTGGAGTTCGCGGTCGTGTGTGCATGAGATGTGCTTTCTTGTGTGTGTGAATGGTTGGTGTCTCTCTCCTGTACTGTTGAAGGCTTTGGCTGAAAGCTTTATGTATGTGTCTTTTTAGTTGTGCCTGTCTGCAACTTCTTTATGATAACTAGCAATCTGTTTTTTCTTACATTGAGGGTGTATTAGACCCGGGAGATCTGGGAAAACCCGGGAATTTTTTCATCTGTGAAAAAACCGGGAAAACCCTGGAATTTTTTAGAATTCCAGGAATTGTTCATTGTTTTAGTTTTCAGTTAGATTTTAGTAATTTTGGCTGGTAAGAACCAATATTCTAACAAAGGATATTACTGTTTGCCGGTACTGCAGAATAATACTCCAGCAGTGAGACATGAACAAGAGGAAATAAAGAAAATAAAACTTAAGTTACAAAGGAAATGTGCCATATACAACAGCAAAACACAGTGCCCATACAAGTATCTTAACAGCAAAATGTGTCAAAGGCCTTAGGAAGACTATGCAATGCTTCAGAACAATAAATTACCTCCGATGAGCACGACATCACAACTGTTTACATTGGATTCCTTCGAGCAGTTGTGAGCAGGCTCATGCGCATGCACAGTTGAGTCCTGCATCTGGATACGGAAGTGTTGTTGTTAGATGTATAAGCAGTAACATCAAAAGCAGCCAGATGCTACACTGAAAAATTTTACTGGTGCGCCCAAGCTGCCATATTCACTCATGCGCGACAGGCCCAGATCTAGGGGGCAGTAGAGGGGAGGAGCAAACCAGGGTGTCTGCCCTGGGTGGCAATTTCAGGGGGGGGGGGCACCAGATTCATATTCTTGAGAAAAAAACCTTGTTTCGCAAAGCGACTAGCATCTAGCGCACGTTGGTCTATCGATTATTCGTATGATTTTGAAACACATTCCTGTTGATTTTTGAACATTTTTGAACACATTCTGAGTTGATTTCTGAATGAATCATAATCTGATTTTTGAATGCGTGCATAGTGTATGTGATGTCTGCCAGGGGAATCCCCGTCACATCTAGAAGTAAACTTCTTTGCAGAGAAAAGGGGATGGGACCATACGAGCTGAGCGGAATAAAGCTGAACGGGTGAATGCCAACGTTTGTTTGTGTGGTTGACTGGGTTTGCAAATGATTAGCGTTGTTACAGTTACTAGTGAAAGCCATAAATTCAAAGTACCAGAGTGGAAATAAACAACTAACAGGAATAACAGGTGAGAAAGATTGCTTGTTATCTTCTCGGTGTATCCAAGAAAATGAAATTTTGATAGAAAGTTTTTGGCCAGACCGCTACACTAGTAAGGGCCAGTTGTTCAGTGCCTGGCCAGCAGGCCTCAAGTTCTATTCTGGGAGTAGCGTGGAAAACGCGTTGTGAGAACACGTAATAACGCCTAATCGGAGAATAAACACGCAATAACTAAACCGGTGATTGTAGCAGGGCTAGTGAAGTTAACCGGAGAATAAGTTTTCAGGAATAGTTACAGAATTACTGATGAGAAGATTGTTTGTTATAACAAAGAAGGAGAAAATGAGAAGCTGGAGCATATGAATGAAATGTGAAACTATTTCCTAACAAAGATTTTTGCTTGTAGTAGGCCTAATAGGCATTTGATAATGGTTCTTCATGAATTATATTCTGTCCTGTTGTAAAAATGACCATTTGGGGTGTATTACAATTGCTGCAATATTAGAAAGGCCTATTCTGTTTTATCTAGCAGACAGTGACAAAATACACATAATCAGCTCCAGACACACCACCAATCTTGGGTACTGTTTGTATTAACACCTTTTTCAGTATTAGACACCGAAATTTCATTTTTTCATGTAGCGAAGGGTTTGAGGAACTTCGATGAGATAGCGATTCTTTCGCAGAAAGGAAAGCACACGATGTAAAGCCGTAGCATGGTTAGAGAGAAAAAAACGCTAGGATTTAAGGATTGGAGAAATGTGTAGTGTATCTTACTTCTCTCATGTCTTCACTGATTTTTTGTATCCTATATTTAATTTTATGTCACACAAAACATCAGGTTATTAGCTAATAGGCAATAAAGAGAGCAAATTTTCTGAAGAGTTCTTGTTCTCCTGGTTGGCTGACTGGGAGAATGTTAGGCACCACAGGACATTTTAATTTCCACTGTCCTGAATATAGTTTGATAGCATCCATTACAAAATATACACATTTAAATTCAACAGAGCGAAATACAGTGACGTGCGAAAGAAGAATGCTGTGTGAAGTAGCGACACTGCACTTTGGCACACTAAAGACCAAATAACATGTCTTACATTTCCTCGAAGACATATGTTTTATGTATCAGACTCGCAGAAAGATATGCGCTGCAAAACGAACATTTTTTGAAAAGTCGATTTAATTTGCAACGTCCTACCTCAAACACGGGAGGAATGGGGGAGGGGGGGGGGGGGGCGGCGGCGCACTATCTAGTATTGCCCCGGTTCGGAAATATTGTAGAAGCGTAACAGATGACTTTTGAGTTGTAATGGGGAGGACGGTAGTCTCCACGTGACCTGTGTTTACGTTTAGTGATGTTGCTGTTTCCTCTTCGTGTATTGCTCTCGCGTCAAATGTAAACAAAAATGGTTCAAATGGCTCTAAGCACTATGGGACTTAACGTGAGAGGTTATCAGTCCCATAGACTTAGAACTACTTAAACCTAACTAGCCTAAGGACATCACACACATCCATGCCCGAGGCAGGATTCGAACCTGTGACTATAGCAGCAGCACGGTTCTGGTCCAAAGAGCTCGGTCACAGCGGCCTGCTCATATAAAACAAAATGAATTTGTGTGGCCGGGAGCTATCAAGTGAATTAAAATACATTCACATAATTACAGAAGGCTAAAATAAGTTATTAACTTAAGATTTTATTTCATTTCCACCTTTCTAACAGTCAAGCATTGGTTGCCTTGCAGACCAATGAGGTTATTTTTGCCAGTTTGCTAAAGAAATTTGGCTTTTATAACTCTTTTCCACTGAGGTAATCCATTTATTTCAAACGAATTGTTTAATTTCAGACAACTGGCTGCTTTCAACTGTTCGCTGCATTTCAAGTGCACGTTTTCATCTTCTAGCACATACGGCATTATGCCATGATAAAGAACCAAACACATCATAGTATAGTACTGGTACTCCAAGAAAATTTACCCCCAAATGTGCACTTTAAGCCGAATTATGCATTTTAGTATGGTTCACGAAATTCCGATGCTCTTAGAGTATCCTCTGGTGTCCTGTTTTTTTTATGACGATATGTAAGGTCCTTTAATGTTTTACACGTACGATCATATGGGCTACCTGCATCATCGTAGCTGCGCAAGTGCGGTGACGCCTGTCATTTGGCACTTTCTGGCAACTGATGAAATGAACTTATTTCTAACAGGTCGCCGCAAAATATTGAGAATGGTGGTTTGAAAAGTGTTACTTTCAAAGTAAATTTCCTTTTACACAAGATGAACTATATGCGAGAATGTATGATGAATTTCTGATCACGGAGTGTTCGACACTCATTTAAAAATCAACTCTGTGAGGATGATCATTTGAAGAATTTGTAGCCCAGATAATCAGACATTTATGTCGTTATTAAAAATTTTACTGGCACATTTGTGTGATGTATATTAAAGTGTAACATGCGCAAAAAAGATCAACATTATATATGAAAGCTTAAATTCTCATGCAACCGATTAATCTTTGAGACCAATGTTACATGTGAAAGGTTTGCTTTTCTTATATCAACTCTATGTATAATATTTTAAACCATTGACTTTTCCTATTTGTGTGGTCACACTACGTAACAGTGATGTTGCTATTGGCTGACTACATCATGTGTCCTATGCTCT
Source organism: Schistocerca americana (assembly GCF_021461395.2). Taxonomy (NCBI): domain Eukaryota; kingdom Metazoa; phylum Arthropoda; class Insecta; order Orthoptera; family Acrididae; genus Schistocerca; species Schistocerca americana. The sequence goes on along the minus strand of NC_060124.1, from coordinate 434,873,301 downwards.
GAATATCCGCCATCATCAGCTGGTGAGATTGCGTGACATGGCTTACAAAAGCGCACGGCAATCTCAATTTCAATGCTTCGGAAAGTAACGTGCGGTGTTTGGCGGAATTCGAATTCATACTTTCTCAATATGAAAATATGCAGCGTCCATGTTGCTGCACATCACAGATCTTTCCAAAACGTGTTTTTTTTTTTTCCTCCCGTTTATAAGACCATAATGATTCAATGGATTGATAAGTTTTACAGTTCCGAGGAAAAGTATACCGTCGTTTAACACAGGAAAAGTGTATTTTCACCCAGGAGAAAGTGTATTTTGAACCGGGAAATTTTTTTTCTCATCCACGTATACACCCTGTACATTGTTAAAATTCACTTTTCAAATTATGATTGGGTTTTGTTGTATTATTTGTTTATCGTTGCGCCATCAACTGGCTATGCACATGCCATGTTGGTCATGCACTGTCTGCTGCTGCTAGGTCAGAGCCGTACATTCCTCCAACCACGTAGCGACCTAAGAGTTTGACAGTTCTTAGCATAAATAAAAAAAAAAATAAATAAAAAAAAACTTGCTGTGAGTCTTAGCAGCTAAAATTTTGACATTGTGTTCCTTTCAGCATATTCCACCTGTATGAAATATTTCAGGATGGGTTTCGACATGTCTGATTGGACAGTGCCCTTTTCAGTAGGTGAAAGGTTAAAGGTGATGACTATAGCAGGTATTTTTCATCTTTGATGCTCATTTTACCTTTACTGTTAAGCTGTTCCCTTTATCTACATCTACATCTATTTCTATATGTGTACCTATATCTGTACTCTGCAAACCGCCATGAGGTGCATGGCAAAGGGTGCATCCCATTGTACCAGTTATTAGGGTTTCTTCCCATTCCATTCACGTACAGAACGTGTGAAGAATAGTGATTTGAATGCCTCTGTGCATGCAGTAATTATTCTAATCTTATAATTATTCTGATCTTATCCTTACGATCTGTATGTGAGCGATACATAGGGGGTTGCAGTATATCCCTAGAGTAATCATTTAAAGCTGGTTCTTGAAACTTTGGACATTCTCGGGATAGTTAACGCCTGCCTTCAAGAGACTGCCATTTCAGCTCCTTCAGTATCTCTGTGACACTCTCCCATGTATTAAACAAACATGTGACCATTCTTGCTTCCTTTCTCTATTTATGATCAATATCCTCTGTTAATCCTATCTGGTATGGGTCCCACGTACCTGAGCAGTATTTTAGGATGGGTCACATGAGCGATTTGTAAGCAATCTCTTTAGCAAACTGATTGCACTACTCCAGTATTTTACCAATAAACTGGAGTCTGTCACGTGCTTTACCCATGACTGAAAATATATCCTTACAAAATGTTGCACCCTGATATTTGTATGAGTTGGCTGATTCCATCAGTGACTCATTGATGTGATAGTCATTAAGATTCTACATTTCTTCATTTTGTGAAGAGCACAATTGTACATTTTTGAAAATGACTGAATATTTATGCAGCCTTCTTCAGATACTACTTCATTATAGATAACTGCATCATCTCCAAAAAGTTTGAGGTTACTATTAATATTGTCTGCAAAGTCATTAATATACAACATGAACAGCAGGGATCCCAACACATTTGCCTGTGGCACACCTGAAGTTACAACTACATCATCTGAAGATGACAGTCTATCCAACGTACGATGCTGTATCCTCTCTACCAAAAAGTCCTCAATCTAGTCGCAAATTTCATTTGATACCCTATATGATTGTACTTTTGACAAGAAGTGTAGGTGCACTATTGAGTCAAATGCTATTTGGAAATAAAGAAATGCTACATATGACTGACTGCTTTGATCCAAAGCTTTCAGTATGTCACACGATAGATGTGCAAGTTGTGTTTGACATGATTGATATTTTCGGAACCCAGTCACAGCTGTCACTATTCAAGAAACCTCATTATATTTGAACTCAGAATATGTTCTAAGATTGTATAACTAATCAGTGTCAAGGATATTGGACAGTAGATGTAGATGTGTGTGACCTGTGGCTATTTTCCAAGAACTGGGCATGTTGTTTTGTTCGAGGGATATCCGATAGGTTATAGTTAGAAGAGAGGCTAACTCAGCTGCAAATTTAGTATAGTATCTGACAGGGACTCCATCATGCATTGGAGCTTTGTTCAATTTTAATGATTTCAGTTGTTTCTCAACACAACTGACACTAATACTTACATCTTTTCAATAGTTTGGGGATTAAGGTGGGTCATTTCTCCTGGGTTTTCCCTTGTAAAGAAACATTTGACAATGGAGTTAAGCATTTTAGCTTTTGCTTTGCTACCCTCAATTTCAGTTCCTGTCCTCATTTGCTAGGGACTGGACAATAACTTTGGTGCCTCTATCAGCCTATACATATGACCAGAATTTCGTTGATTTTTATGAAAGGTCATTTGACAATATTCTGCTATGGTAGTAATTGAAGGAATCACACATTGCTCTCTTGACAGCTAAACATGTTTCAGTCAACATCTCTTTATCTATAGTCCTACGTTTTGTTTTACACTTATTATCCAGTAATCCCTATTTCTTTACAGTGACTGTGTACCATCGAGGTTCCCACCCATAATGAACTGTTATACTGGGTAAATATCTATCCAGTACATAATCAACTATTCTTTTGAAATTGAGCAATATTTGCACCACATGCTCCTGCCTTATGTTGAAAGTTTCAGGTTTCTCATTGAGATATGACACTACTGACTTTGTATATAGTTACTGAACATGTATACCTTTCTGCTTGCTTTATGCGTCATTTATAGATTTCATGTTAGAAAAACATTATCTAAGAACTAGTTGGTTCCTTATCTCTAATACAGTTGGACTTTACATTCAATATTACATTATGGAGAAACTGTATATTTCCTTTCCTCCAGTGATACATCCACTTTTCCAACCAGATGTATGTTTTGTCATTTAAGGCAAATATTGGGATAGATCCTTTGAAAAGGCTGTGGTGATTTCTTACACCATCTTTGTACGTCCCCTGTACATCTCTACAGTTCCCAACCCTCAAGAACTAGCGAGTAGGGACAAAAGTGGCTTGAACGCGGGTGCACGCACCTCTCATCGTCTCCAGGAGGACTGGCAGATGACCTTGGTGTTCTGTAGGCAGGCATTGTGTGGAAGTTGATTCTTCCCTTGGCACCGTGAGGTGGAGAGCCATGATGTCCAGAGGTAATGTAGGTGGCACTGGCAGGTGGACAACAGCTGCCTGTGTTACTGGAGGAGGCACCTACAGCATTGCTGATGAAGCCCCTGCATCAACACCCCCCTCCCCACCATGCCACCAACCCAACACTCCCCCCTCTCCCTTCACCCCTCTGTGAGAGAAGGCGCTACAGGGCCATCGAGAGGCAGAGCTGTGTCACCTGTGTGGAGCTGGTCTGCTGGCAGCCGGAGACCACATCGGGTGGGTGGAGCGTCACATTCTGAGCAGCATTCTGCCCACAGCGAACAGAAATCATGGTGAAAGAGGCACTTGTGTCCACCTGAGGGCACAACTGAGTCTACTGATGCACCACAAGATGCTTATCAGTATGCACCATGACCACCTTTTCTGTGCTAGCTGTGGAAGATCCCTGGAATCCAGCACAGAGGTTGTATGAACCCTCAGGCCTGGACTGAAGTTCTGGGCTCAAACTACAGTGACATGGAGATGGAGAATGCTTGTGGGTGTGTAAGAGTTCGACTGGGCCCTTGCTCCTGAATGGAGTCATTCTGTAAGAAGTGAGAAAGAATGTAAGAGCCTCCTTTGCCAGAAATTCCATGATATATTTGTGCATTTGTGTTTTGAAAATTCACACAATATGTCCTGCCTCGCCATTGGATTACAGAGGAAAGGGAATGGCCATAACGTGGTGGATGCCAGTGCTTGAGCAAAAATCTGTAAAGGTTTGAACCAAAAATTGAGGACCATTGTCTGAAGCTGCTGTACAATCTAGGCGTTTGTCAGAAAAAAATTTGGTAGTACCTTGACAGTCCCATCTGCTGAAGTACACGAACAACAAACATAAGAAAACTTGGAAAAGGCATCAATACCCAATAACCAATAACCAAAAAGTGTCTGTAAAGGTACAGCAAAGGAAATATGGATTTTTTCCCCAAGGTAGCATGTGTGCTGGCCAGCAGGGGAGAAAAAAAAAGTTCCTTCGTGCCGCCTCTTGATTTCGACATTTGCAGCTGGCTGTGATCAGGAGCTCCACGTTGTGCTCAATACCCGGCCAGAACACTTGTTAGCATGCTAGTTATTAGTGCAGGAGGCTCCCAAATGACCGTGATGCAACAGATTGAGAACTTCCTTATGCAGTGTGGGCGAAAAAACATGGGAATTACACCCTTCCATGGCAAGAAAATGACACCATCTAACAGGGAAGGATGTTGATGCAGAAACTCTGCAATGGGTCGGATTCCCAGCCTGGTGGACAATCAGGCCACCTGTGTCGTATCAAGTGCACCACTTGTTTGGCACTGTATCTGCCGCTACTACAGATGCAATCCTGGAGCTGGTACTGGGGGAAACTGTGAATAGTCTGTCTTGCTTCCTTGTCTAATTGAAAACACAACAGTTCTTCCTGATCAGGCTCCATGGGCAGCTGAGAAAATGGTCCAAATTTGCATGCTGCAACATAGTGCAGAAATGGATCTTATAATAATATCTCGGCAAAAATAATACCTAATGTTGATGACGATGAGTCGCTTAGTCAGGTAAAGCAGCTGAAGGGTGAAAGAAGTTAACTAAAAGTTTGTGATCTGTGACTAAGTGGAATTTTGTACCGTAATAAGAATACGCGAAATTTTTTTTAAGGCATAAGCAATCACAAGAGCTTCTTTTTCAACTTGCAAATAGTGCTGCTGAGCTGCATCGAGCATTTTGGATGCAAAAGTGATAGTCTGCTCTGAGCCACCAGCAAGACAGTGGGGCAGACTGCCCAATTCCATACTGGGATGTACCTGTGCCCAAGACTAAATGTTTACTATGTTGAAAGGCTGCAAGGCAAGGTGCAGAGCTTAATTTACCTTTCAGCTGCACAAATGCATGCTCACAGGCTGGCAACCACTTGAAAGGAACATTTTTTCAAGGCAACTAACTGATGCCGAAGGTGAGCTAGAGTGGCTGCACCCCAGAGTGGCTGCATCTGGAACAAACCTGTTATGGTATGCTATTTTACCAAAATTGGTCAGATGAGGCAAATCTGTAATAGTGGCGACACGCTGTTCCAGGGATTGGGCTCCCTGCCTGGAAACTTCCTGACCAAGCTACACAATAGAGTATTGAAAAAAATTGTGATTTAGGAAGACTACACTTAAGGCCTGCAGTTTTCAGAACAGTAAAGAGAGAACATAGGCTGCAAAAATGTTCTTTCGTCATTGTGCCTTGTTATGACATCTTCAGGAGAGTTGATGCAGCAAGGAACATATGCCATAAGTTGCTCCAAAAAGAATTGGAAGACAGCAGGGGCACTAGCTGCTCTGAACTTTAAATTTTGATTTTGATAAAGAACAAAGGCGTGAAACTTCCTGGCAGATTAAAACTGTGTGCCCGACCGAGACTTGAACTCGGGACCTTTGCCTTTCGCAGGCAAGTGCTCTACCATCTGAGCTACCGAAGCACGACTCACGCCCGGTCCTCACAGCTTTACTTCTGCCAGTATCTCATCTCCTACCTTCCAAACTTTACAGAAGTTCTCCTGCGAACCTTGCACACAGTTTTAATCTGCCAGGAAGTTTCATATCAGCGCACACTCCGCTTCAGAGTGAAAATCTCATTCTGGAAACATCCCCCAGGCTGTGGCTAAGCCATGTCTCCACAGTATCCTTTCTTTCAGGAGTGCTAGTTCTGCAAGGTTCACAGGAGAACTTCTGTAAAGTTTGGAAGGTAGGAGACGAGATACTGGCAGAAGTAAAGCTGTGAGGACTGAGCGTGAGTCGTGCTTCGGTAGCTCAGATGGTAGAGCACTTGCCCGCGAAAGGCAAAGGTCCCGAGTTCGAGTCTCGGTCGGGCACACAGTTTTAATCTGCCAGGAAGTTTCATATCAGCGCACACTCCGCTGCATAGTGAAAATCTCATTCTGGAAACAAAAGGTGTGTTTACTATAAGCAGTTGTTTTGATGATTCATCTAATGGAACCTTCAGGTAGGCCTCAGCTTAGTCAGTTTTGAAAAGAATTGCCTCTCGTGTAATATTGCAAGTAATTTATCTGCTCGAGGCAGATGATATGTGTCAATAATAGAGTGGGGTTTACGGTAACAGTACAGTAAGTCTCCACAAAGTCAGAGCTGACCGACATTTTTTTGACAGTCATTAATGGCATAGCCCACTCACGTGTTGACATCGGTCAAATGATGCCCAGTTATGTCAACTAATCTAATTTGGACTTAACTTTTTCAGGTCATACACAGGTACAGGGCACATTTGGGGGGGGGAGGGGGGGGGTGGGCGAGCCAAAGGTTTAAGCGCGATATGCGCTGTGACATTGTTAACATACCCTATCCCCCACCCCCCACCCCCACCCCCACCCCCACCCCCTCCAGGAAACAAATCTGAAAATTCAGAACACCAAACAAATTTTCAGTATGAGGATCATTAATAAACAAATATGTGATAGGATGGGCTACAGATTTGTAAGCCATGGCAGCAGTAAATTAACCGAGAACAGGAATATGCTGTTTATTGTAACTTACCAGTGTTCAACAGGAGCCAATGGTGGGGAGCTGAACCATGTATACGTTTGAGAACTGAGGTCAAACAACTACTCTGGTGTACACTGGTAGCGGATTGTTCAGCACAGACATTTCAGTAAAGATCTTATTCTGACCTGCAGACAGTGATGAAATAGAATGAACATCAGTGCCCACGCATTCTGAGGAAGGCTGAGAACAACAAACTGATGCAACGTGCCCTTTCTTGTGATGTGTGCTGTGACAACCATTGCAGGGGCCATGCAGCTCTCTTATGATGCACAAGCAAGAAGCGCATTATGGGAATGCTGCACGGTGTTGTTGTTGCTGACGGGTTTGTCCATTGTTGCTAAGTTCCCTTGTTTGAATGACATCGATTTCCTCTTCGCTCGACAGGCTTGTTATTAGGTGCCAGTGTGGTTCACTATCAACAATGGTGATGTCACCCCATGCTTCGATTCAGTGACCCGCAGCACAGGAGACTGAAAAGGACTGAGCAATGTTTAAAACTTCTCCCAAGGACATATCGTCACATATAAGGGCTCTTTGAGGAACTTCCTTGTTGGATGCTAGGCAGATGATTTCAACTCTAACCATGAAGACTGCATTTGGAGGTTTTAGTAATAAAGTGACACTCTTGGACCCTGCAGCTCCACTGCCCAAGTCCAGTATGACTGATGTGGCTGGTTGCGGCACTGGTAATATTTGGCTCTAGCAGCAATGACATGGATGTGCTTGCATTGATAAAAAGACAACAAACTACACATTTCATCAAAGGAGATTGAGGCCGGTTTCTGCAGAGGGATTTAATTGACACAACAAATGGTACATGTGAGGAAGAATCTGTGATAAAAACAAGGCCTTACAGGTTTCTTTGTCCTCACCCTTTGCAACAAAGTAATGCCTCTCAGTCTTCAGCAGAGCCATCAGTCAGCAGAAACTGCAGTGGATACACTTGAGACAATGGAGCCTGATCAGTCATTGTAGTCATGAGTTTTTCCAAGGTAGTAAGCTGCTGCTGCTGGAGAAGTGTTTGATGTACTGCACCTATGGATAAGTTAATGAAAAAGTGATCGCAGAAGTTGGGCACACAAAAGTTAAACTCTTCACCACTTGTGTTCTAACTCCAAGCATAGTCAAAAACACGGTCATAAGAAACCAACTATTTATTAAGTCCAGGCATGATAGCATAAGTACAATATAGTGTAGAGACATGCACAAGACTGCTCGCCGGAGCTGGTACATGGGCATAGAAGAAGCTTTTGCTTGCCGGGGACCATTCGCTGTTGGCTGCAGGCAATAGAGGTGCTGGACCAAGGTCATTGGCCTCTGCTGGAGTCCTGGAGCAGCCAAATCGCACACTACTCAAATGAGCATGATGGTGGAGGTGCAGTGCCTGTCAGTCCATTTTCATATAATTTTAACAGTTTTCAATATTGAAATTTGTGTCTGTCCTCTGTCAACACTCTCTCCAACTGTCGGAATGATTTTCGTATTTTTTGAAAGCACATCAGTTAGATTTCTGTATCAGCTGTACTACTATTATGATCCATAAATCACCTTCCTTGTATCTAACATTTCTGTCATTTATCATTCTGTCATTTTATTATGATCTCTTAAATTCTTGTACATTCTATTTGGAGATTAGCCTCCTGTATCAATACTCTCTTGTTTGATAATGAATACTTTTTGTATTGAAATCTCACAACTTACATTGCTGTGTTTCATTTTGTTAACTTTCAGCTATTTTTGTGTGTAACAGATAATGTTATTCCACCTCAGTACATCTTCTATCCAGGCTTTGTTTTCTTCTGCTCCAATATATACAATGTGATTTTTGAAAACTTAGCATTCAGTGTCTTTGTGACAATTCCTATAATGTGGGACCAAATTTCTGTTTTGTTTGGACAGTTCATCTGTTACGTCAGCTTGAGCATCATATTTTTCATCTTATCGTGTTGTGAATGCTAGGGATTTGGATGCTATGTTTGTTTCTGGGATATCTTATAGCCTCTCTAACGAGATACTACTTATATTATTTTAAGGTAGTTGGAGTAGTATGTAATGCTTCTGAGGTATCAGAGCCACGTATTAATCATGACACGCTGCTGCAGTTTGTGCAAATGTTAGTTTTCCTAGAAGAGCCATTATTCTGCTTAAATATGTACTGTATCCCACAAGTAAACTGAAAAATCATTATATGATTCTGATATGTGCTGTTAACAAGAATGCAGCTATTGGTGAAGAATATATGAAGTCTCAAGATAACAGACTGCATTCATTGTTGGGTTGAGGAATCCTTTGTTCAGTCACAGATTTGCTAAATATTCCATTGTGTTTAGTTTTATGTATCAGACTTCATTCTGTTGCTGAACAAAATATTCTGTTGAAATCAGTTAACACAGACTCACCTTAATTGCTTTGATTTGGGGCATTAATGTACACTGTGAATAAGAAAAATGTAGGGTTTATATTTCAGATGAAACTTTGTGCACCATCTTATAAGTAACGAATCATAACAGAAACCCAACTTTAACAACCATTTCAAATTTCATACCCTACAATGTGATTAAAATTGCTTGTTATTTTAAAATTCAGATCTTTGAAATGAGTTCAGTCTCTCAACATTGTACACAATCTGTCTGTTGTTGCTGATGAAGAAAACCAAGTGTCCATTTCGTGGGAAGACTGTGGTCTGTTTCATTGTGATTGCCATCCATAGTGAGCAACCAAGCTTAACGAAGAAGCAACTGACAACTGTTGTAGTATGTGTCAGATTGCAACCAACAAGTATGGCATAATTTTAGAAATCACAATATTTTTCACCAGGACTGTTATTGAATGTATTCATTCACAGTCATGATTTTGGCTGTTATTCCATTTTCAAGTGAAAGCTTTCTATGATGTACTTTAGTGCATTATCATTCCTTACAGGAGGACATTGTTTTCAGCTCAACTATATCTACAAATTTCTTACGTCACTTACAAAAAAGAATGTAGCACTTAAAGTAATAACCTTTCAAATTCATGTCATACTGCACTCTTCCTTTCCACTGTACATCAACCCCCGCCTATTTCTCAAATGTTTTCTGTCATGTAGGGAGTTTATATGGCTGGAAAGAGTATATTTTAAAGTTTACATTCTACTCTTATTTCTGTTTAAAGCTTTAATGTAGTTGAGATGAAAGTCAGTAAATAAATTTGAGGAAAAATACCATAATCAAAACTATGAAAAATGACTTTTAAAGTGGTTCCCAAGATTATTTATTCCTCCAAATAGGTACACTTCATACAAATCCTTTGGTGACTAAATTTTGTATTTTAGATGTCCAAAATTGACTGCCATTTTTCCAGTCTTCCAATAGAATAGTAAAAATGGTACATGGGAGACTTACTACATTCCATGCATTAACTCCTGCATATTGCACGTGATTAGCAAAGCTCTGTGGTACTGAAACCAACCTCCAGGTTGAAGTCAGCTTTAAAAGAATTCAAAAGGGCCTCAAGATTCTCATAAAATGTTATATACAGGGCGTTTCAAAAAGAAAGAGCAGATTTCAAACATTTATTTCTCAAAAACTACAAATGATAGAAACACAATTCCAACGGTCCTTCACTCAATATGAGTACCAAATGTTACACAACAAATATCAAAACTGTACCTCAATATGAGCACCATTTGTTACACGACAAATATCAAACCGGTATCTCATTTCTTGCCACACACGACGCAACTGGTCTTTAGTTACCGAATTCACGGCCGCAACAATTCGATGTCGTACCTCTTGAAGAGTAGCGGGCATAGGTGGGACATAAACACAGTCCTTTATGTACCCCCACAAATAAAAATCGCAGGGAGTAAGGTCTGGTGACCTGGGAGGCCACAGACGATGACATTGATCTTGTGCTCCTGCTCTTCCAATCCACCGTCCTGGAATGGTGTTATTTAGGTACCGTCGTACAGGTTCAGAGAAGTGTGGTGGGGCGCCATCTTGCATGAAGATGAAGTGATTTGAATCTTCCTGAAGTTGAGGAAATAGCCAGTTTTCTAACATGTCCAGGTAAATGGTTCCTGTGATAGTTTTCTCCATGAAAAAGAAAGGTCCATAAACTTTGTTTACCGAAATTGCACAAAAGACGTTAACCTTTGGTGAGTCTCTTTCATGTTGAATAACGTCCCTCGGAGTTTCACTCGCCCAAATTCGTACGTTATGCCGATTAACTTTACCAGAAATGTGAAACGTTGATTCATCTGAAAAAATTAATCGTTCGGCAAAATTGTCCTCTTCCATGTCCTGTAGAATTGCAGTTGAAAATTCGAACCTTTTGTTGTGGTCGTCAGGACGCACTGCTTGCAATAACTGCAGTTTGTACGGCTTCATGTGCAGACGCTTACTCAGAACGCGCCATACCGTTGTTTTAGACATGTTTAGTTCGTGACTTGCCCGTGTCGTGGATTTTCTAGGGCTCCTTTCGTAAGCTGCACGGACACGCTCGACATTTTCATCCGATGTGCGTGGACGACCCGTGCTTTTTCGCTTGCAGATGCAACCATCTTCTACGAATCTGTGATGCCACTCATAAATTTGCTTATGACGAGGCGGCTGTTTGTTGAATTGACGGCGGAATGCACGTTGCACACCAACAATGGACTCTAACTTTGCAAATTGCAGCACACAAAATGATCGTTCCTGTGGTGTCGTCGCCATTTTCCTACAAACAAACGCCAGCGCCACTGCGGATTTGCATGGAACTTCTGCGCGGACCATTGAAAAACTTTGAACCTTTCTCTGACAAGAAACGTTTGAATTGTGTTTCTATCATTTGTAGTTTTTGAGAAATAAATGTTTGAAATCTGCTCTTTCTTTTTGAAACGCCCTGTATAAACTGAATCTCCCAAGACATTAGTGTGAGATTTATTCAAAAAATTCTGGAATATTTGTAATTTTGCGCCAGTGGTGATTTAGAACAAAATGTGGTTGGCACCCCTGCACGCGCCTGTGTTTAATGTGTAGCTGTTGGAAGTTTCGTTGTTGTATGCCTGTTAGTTATTGTTCAGTGCTAGATTGAGTGGAATGTTCTGTCTCACAGTTTGCAAATTCCAAGATGGCAGAGTTGGAGGAGCAAAGCGTGTGCATTAAATTTTGCGTGAAACTCAAGAAAATCGTTACAGAGAGACAACACATTATGCAGAAAGCCTACAATGATGAGGCCTAAGCTGTACTCAGTGTTACGAATAGTTCATACGGTTTAAAAGTGGACAGACGGAAGTTAAAGATGCTGCTCGTTCAGGATGCCCTTCGATATCTACTAGCAACGCTCATTTCAGGAACATCAATGAAATTGTGCTGGCCAATCGAAGACTGACTGTCCGAGAGATTGCAGAAGAATGTAACATTTCAGTTGGATTGTGTCATGAAATCCTGTACAGCACCTTGGAATGCATCGTGTTGCCACTAAGTTCGTTCTATGGCTCATGAGTCAAGACCAGAAAAACCTTTGCCTCGCAGTCTGTGAAGAGCTTTTGCTTGTGCAAATGAGAACAAAATTTTCTTTAACTGAGTGATAACTGTTGATGAGATGTGGGTCTACAATTATGATTTAGAGACAAAGGTTTGATTTTCACAATGGGTCGGGAAAGATTCTGCAAGACCAAAAAAAAACTCATCAGGTCAGGAAAAATGTCACAGCCGTGTTGATAGTTTCCTTTGATGTTGAAGGATTAGTTCATTGTGAATTTGTGCCACAGGGACAAACTGTGAATCTATGGTACCATCAGGACGTGTTGAGATGCCTGCGAGAAAATGTGAGAAGGAAATGGCCCGAAATGTGTCGACACAATTCATGGCTCTTGCAGCATGATAATGCACCAGCACATTCATTCCTATATTTCATGACTGTTGCACAAAAGTGAAATCACTATGCTGCCTCATCCTCCGTACTCTCCAGACCTGGCCCTGCAGACTGTTTTTGCTTCCAAAGTCGAAAACCCATTGAAAGGATGAAGATTTGCAACGATAGATGAGGTGAAAATAAAATTTGTATTTGATACTTAAAGTGTTCCAATGAGAGGAGTACTGAGGCTGCTTCGAGAAGGCAAGGCATCCTTCATAATAGGATGTGAGATCACCACTAACAGTATTGTATGCTGTGCAATGTGATTCCATATTGGCCACAAGATTGGTAAGGAGTTCTTTTGGTAGGGTGTTCCATTCCTTCAAAAGCACAATTGAAACTGCTAGATGGTCTTTGGTGCTGTGGCTGTGCTACAGTAGATTTCCCCAATGCATCCCACATGTACTTGATGGGATTTAAGATGGGGGATGGGCAGGCCATTCTATTTACCGAGTATCCTCTCGTTCCAAGAGCTCCTCCACGTGCACTGTTCGATGTGGTTGCTTATTGTCATCCATAAAAGTGAAGTAAGTTTCAAAGCCAGCCCTGAAAGACTCATATAGGGAAGGAGTATAGTGTCATAACAACGTTGACTGGTGAGTGTCCCATGTGCAAGTATTTGTAGGTCAGTACACCCATGCAACATAATGCCTCCCTATACCATAACACCTAGCCTCCAAAACAATCAAATTAGATGATGTTCCTGTGTGCATTGTGTGTTCCTACTTCTAGCCATATGAGGGTATGCATAGCATCACCACTGAAACTGAATCTGCTCCTGGGTTACACTTGTCACATTTTTCCCTTTTTGCTGCTTGCACTACTTACAGTAAATGGGAAAATAGAATAAATGCCACTTGCCTCTTCCTCCAGAGCAGACAATGGTGTAATTAACTCAATTTGTTTACGGGTTTTTATTACTGATTATTATTCTAGAAGTGAGATAAATACTAATGATCAGTGAGCCCTGTTGAATTCTTTGGAAGGTGTCTTCAACCCTTTGGTTGGTTTCAACATCACAGCTCGTTACTAAGTGTGGTCCTATTGGAGATGGAATGGTCTTGCTTTTTTCTAAGCTTAGAACTGACTTACCCAATCAGTTATAGGGCTGCCTACAGCTTAACCTAGACTCCGAACCAGGGTAAATCCTTTTAACAGTAACAAATCATTGCCAGAAATGAAGGAAGTGATAACTGACAGAAAAAGCTAGCTTTGACTGTGTGCTATGCCCCCTCAACTGATCAAGAGCCCATGGCTCTTAGTCTTGTGAATGTTTTGAACCAGAGACTTTGAAAATACTGTTGAAAGTTACGTTGTGGCTTCCTAGACTTGTGCCATATAGTGGAGGATTGTAGGGTTCCCCTAACTGGGTCAGGTATGCACTGCATGTCAGAGGCTGCTTCCCAGGTAGCTGACTCCATGTGAGATACACACCAGGGGTTTTAGATTAGGTGGATCTTGGTCCATTTACATCATGGTAGCTGTTGGAAACTTCAAGGTAATAGTGTAATACTCAAAGCAATGCCCCCAGCGATGAATTATTAATATGCTTGTGTTGAACTATTGAAGTATTTACAACAAAGTACCAGATCTAAAAGCATTCCAAAGAAGCATTCATTCTCACACAATAATTGGTACCGAAATCTGGCTAATACAATAGTAGGTACAGAAATCTGGCTAAAAACAAAAATTGACAGCTGTGATACTTTCTGGAGAAAATTTAAGTGTATATCGAAAGGATAGGCAAATAGGAAAGGGAGGTGGGCTAGTCATCACAGTAGACAAGAAAATCATATCCATTGAAATAGAAATTGAAGTTCTAGGTCAGACTGTTTGGATCCCTTTATTGACCACCAGACTCAATCCCTGACATAACGAAAAACATTAGTGAAAATCTCAGTTGCTAGTACACATCTTCCCTAATTGTATGGTCATCATAGGATAAGGCATTAATAATCAAAAAATCATTTTGGAAAATTACAGTTGAGTAAATGGTAGACATGACAAGACATCTTGCAAAACAATATTAAATGCTCTCTGGAAACTGTTTAGGAAAAATAGCTCAGAAACCCACTCATGATGGAAATGAATTGGATCTATTGGCAACATATACATCTGACCTCTTTCAGGAGGTCAATGTTAAAACTGGTGTCAGTGACCATGAGGTAGTTGTAACAACAGTGATCACCAGAGTATAAAGGGCAACTAAAATAAGTGAACTAGATAATGAGGCAGTAGTGGCACATTTTAGGGAAGATCTCTAAACATTACCTCTGGGCAAGATGATGTAGAGGAATTGGGCTTCAAGTTTAGAAGAATAATTGATCAAGCTGTGGATAGATATGTGCTTAGTAAGATCAATCACGAATGGAGGGACCACTTAGCATATTCATTCTCCGTAAAGATACTATGACTATTCCACTTCCTTCATCAGGGAGGAGAGACGGGAAAGAAAGGGAAGAAGGGAAAGTGGATTCAGTTACTCACAACCCAGGTCATGAAGCAACAGGGAAAGGAAAACATGGAGGGTAGCAAGGATGGAGGCATTGTTGTCAGAGGGAAGCCAAAGATATTCTACTGTAAGTACTGTGCCAGCTTCAAACCAAAGAGGATGCATACAGAAGTAAAGAGGTTTATAGTATAAAGATAAACACAACTATGTAGGATGAAAAGATGCGTGAATGGCTAAAGAGGAAAGGGAAAGAGGAGAAGACTGAAGAGTAAATGGGAGTGAGGTGGTTTAACGTAGGTTCAGTCCAGGGGGATGGCGGGATGAAAGGATGTGTTGGAGTGCAAGTTCCCATCTCCGCAGTTCAGAGGGACTGATGTTGGGTGGGAGAAGCCAAATGGCACATACGGTGTAGCAGGTTTCTAGGTCCCTAGAATTATGCTGGAGGGCATGCTCCACTACGGGGTATTGGACATCTCCTAGGCAGACAGTTCGTCTGTGTCCGTTCATGCGCTCAGCCAGTTTAGTTGTTGTCATACCGATGTAAAAGGCTGTGCAGTGCAGGCATGTCAGCTGATAAATGACATGTGTAGTTTCACACGTGGCCCTGCCTTGAATTGTGTATGTTTTACCAGTAGTGGGGCTGGAGTAGGTGGTTGTGGGGGGATGCATGGGGCAGGTTTTGCAACGGGGTCGGTTACAGAGGTAGGAACCGCTGGGTAGAGAAGGTAGTCTGGGAATATTGCAGGGTTTAACAAGGATGTTACGGAGGTTAGGGGGCGACGAAAGGCAACTCTGGGTGGTGTGGGGAGAATTTTGTCAAGGGATGATCTCATTTCAGGGGTTGACTTGAGAAAGTCATATCCCTGGCGGAATAATTTGATGATGTATTCGAGGCCAGGATAATATTGGTTGACAAGGGGGATGCTTCTGTGTGGTCTGGGGGTAGGAACATTGTTGTTGGACGGGGAGGAATGTACAGGGTGATTCAAAAAGAATACCACAACTTTAGGAATTTAAAACTCTGCAATGACAAAAGGCAGAGCTAAGCACTATCTGTCGGCGAATTAAGGGAGCTATGAAGTTTCATTTAGTTGTACATTTGTTCGCCATTTCAGCCAATAAAGTTTTTGGTCCCTTTTTCTTCGAAGGTGCTACTGTAACTGGACTACAGTATCTAGAGATGTTAGAGAATTGGCTGTTCCCTCAGCTCGAACAAGAAGCACAACAATTCATATTTCAGCAGGATGGAGCGCCACCACATTGGCACTTATCTGTCCGTAACTACCTGAACGTCAAATACCCGAGGCGATGGATCGGCCGCCAGGCAGCCCGTGACAGAGCACTTCATCACTGGCCTCCAAGAAGCCCTGATCTTACCCCCTGCGATTTTTTCTTATGGGGGTATGTTAAGGATATGGTGTTTCGGCCACCTCTCCCAGCCACCATTGATGATTTGAAACGAGAAATAACAGCAGCTATCCAAACTGTTACGCCTGATATGCTACAGAGAGTGTGGAACGAGTTGGAGTATCGGGTTGATATTGCTCGTGTGTCTGGAGGGCGCCATATTGAACATCTCTGAACTTGTTTTTGAGTGAAAAAAAAACCTTTTTAAATACTCTTTGTAATGATGTATAACAGAAGGTAATATTATGTTTCTTTCATTAAATACACATTTTTAAAGTTGTGGTATTCTTTTTGAATCACCCTGTATTGCTCGGGAGATCTGTTTGTGGACAAGGTCTGCAGGATAGTTGCGGGAGAGGAAAGCACTGGTCAGGTTATTGGTGTAATTGTGGAGGGATTCGTCACTGGAGCAGATACGTTTGCCACGAATACCTAGGCTGTAGGGAAGGGAGCGTTTGATGTGGAATGGATGGCAGCTATCAAAGTGAAGATACTGTTGTTTGTTTGTGGGTTTGATATGGACAGAGGTGTGGATGTGAGCTCCAACAAGATGAAGGTCAACGTCCAGGAAGGTGGCTTGGGTTTTGGAGAAGGACCAAGTGAAATTCAAATTCGAAAAGGAGTTGAGGTTATGGAGGAAATTAAGGAGTGTTTCTTCACCATAAGTCCAGACCACAAAGACGTCACCTATAAACCTATACCAGGCCAGGGGAAGCAGCTGTTGGGTCTTCAGGAAAGCCGCCTCCATGCGGCCCATGAAGAGGTTGGCATAGGACGGAGCCATCCTGGTTACCGTGGCCATTCCCGTGATTTGTTTGTAGGTCTGGCCTTCAAAAGTGAAGTAATTATGGGTGAGGATGAAGTTGGTAAGTGTGATAAGGAACGAGGTTTTTGGAGGATCTTTGGGTGGGCGTTGGGAGAGGTAGTGCTCAAGGGCAGAAAGACCATGGGTATGTGAGATGTTTGTGTAAAGGGATGTAGCATCTATGGTGACAAGAAAGGTTTCAGGTGGGAGAGGAGTGGGAATGGATTTGAGGCGTTCTAGGAAGTGGTTTGTGTCTTTGATGTAGGATGGGAGTCTGCGGGTGATAGGTTGGAGGTGTTGGTCTACCAGAGTTGAGATACGTTCTGTTGGGGCTTTGAAGCCTGCTACAATGGGACGGCCAGGATGGTTCTCTTTGTGGATTTTGGGTAATAGGTAGAAGGTAGGGGTATGTGGCTCAGGTGGAGTGAGTAAGTCTATGGAAGCCATTGTGAGGCCTTGTGAGGGACCTTGGATTTTTGGATTTTCTGCAGCTCAGTCTGGATGGAGGGAATGGGATCCTGGGTAACAGCTTTGTAGGTTGAGGTGTCGGAGAGTTGACGCAGTCCTTCTGCCACGTACTCCACATGGTCAAGTACCACAGTTGTGGAGTCTTTATCCGCCGGGAGGATGACAATAGAGCGGTCTGTTTTCAGCTCCTTAATGGCACGGGATTCAGCTGGGGTGATGTTGGGGGTTGTCGGGATGTTCTTCAAGAAGGACTGGGAGGCAACACTGGATGTGAGGAATTCCTGAAATGTCTGCAAGGGATGGTTTTGGGGGAGAGGAGGAGGATCCCTTTGAGAAGGCAGTCGTAACTGTTCTAGACAAGGTTCAACACTGGGTCTAGTATTTGGGGGCTGTGTTTGGTAGTGAAGTGATATTTCCAGTTGAGGTTCCGGGTGAATGAGAGGAGATCTTTAACCAGGCCAGTGTGGTTGAATTTAGGTGTGGGGCTAAAGGTTAAGCCTTTTGATGGAACAGATGTCTCTGTAGGAGAGAGGGATCTGGATGAGAGGTGTAGAACTGAATTGGGACTGGTGATATGTGGCATTTGACTGTGGTTATAGTTGAGATTTGGTCTGTGTGGGGTATCCGCTGGGATGGGGAGATTGAGTAGGGTGGCTAGGCTAGGTTTTTTTGCTGTGAGGGGGGTTTGTTGAAGGTTCTGTTGTGGTTGGTGTTTGTGAGGGATAGGGAGAGGAACCCCACTTCTTAGGTGTTGCACTAGCACTGTGGATAGTTTTTTCAGGTGGTGTGTGGCATGGAACTCAAGTTTGCAGCTGGCTTTTAGGATGGTGTTCCTGAGTGTGTTCTCCAAGCAAGGGTTTGAGAGGTGGAGGACTTTGAAGAGAGATAGGAGCTGTTGGGAGTGGTGGTTACATGAAGTAGTGTAGAGATTCAGGACAAGTTGGGTAAGGGCTAAGGATTGAAGGTTCTGGAAGTCCAGGAGAGACTGGTGGAAGGAGGAATTGCACCCAGAGATGGGAACTTTTAAGGTAAGTCCTTTAGGGGTAATTCCAAAGATTATGCAGGACCGGAGGAAAAGTATGTGGGATTGCAGTTTGGCTACGGTGAATGCGTGTTTCCGGAATGAATGTAAATAATGTGGTATAGGATTAGGGTACATAGTGGATAACTGGTGGGTAGGGAATTTAAATAACTAAAGTTAAAATAGTAATCATAAGAAGAATAAAACACGCAGGGAAGGACGAGAAAGAAAGAAATTGTGTTGGTAATGTTCAATACCAGAGGAAGACCACTAAATCAGAAAAATACAGAAGAAGTTGACCAGACCAAGGATCCCATTCCCTCCATCCAGACTGAGCTGCAGAAAATCCAAAAATCCAAGGTCCCTCACAAGGCCTCACAACGGCGTCCATAGACTTACTCACTCCACCTGAGCCACATACCCCTACCTTCTACCTATTACCCAAAATCCACAAAGAGAACCATCCTGGCCGTCCCATTGTAGTGGGCTTCAAAGCCCCAACAGAACGTATCTCAGCTCTGGTAGACCAACACCTCCAACCTATCACCCGCAGACTCCCATCCTACATCAAAGACACAAACCACTTCCTAGAACGCCTCAAATCCATTCCCACTCCTCTCCCACCTGAAACCTTTCTTGTCACCATAGAAGCTACATCCCTTTACACAAACATCCCACATACCCATGGTCTCTCTGCCCTTGAGCACTACCTCTCCCAATGCCCACCCAAAGATCTTCCAAAAACCTCGTTCCTTATCACACTTACCAACTTCATCCTCACCCATAATTACTTCACTTTTGAAGGCCAGACCTACAAACAAATCACGGGAACGCCCATGGGAACCAGGATGGCTCCTTCCTATGCCAACCTCTTCATGGGCCGCATGGAGGCGGCTTTCCTGAAGACCCAACAGCTGCTTCCCCTGGCCTGGTATAGGTTTATAGATGACATCTTTGTGGTCTAGACTCATGGTGAAGAAACACTCCATAACCTCAACTCCTTTTCGAATCTGAATTTCACTTGGTCCTTCTCCAAAACCCAAGCCACCTTCCTGGATATTGACCTTCATCTTGTTGAAGCTCACATCCACACCTCTGTCCATATCAAACCCACAAACAAACAACAGTACCTTCACTTTTGATAGCTGCGATCCATTCCACATCAAACACTCCCTTCCCTACAGCCTAGGTATTCGTGGCAAACGTATCTGCTCCAGTGACGAATCCCTCAACAATTACACCAATAACCTGACCAGTGCTTTCCTCTCCCGCAACTATCCTGCAGACCTTGTCCGCAAACAGATCTCTCGAGCAATACATTCCTCCCCGTCCAACAACAATGTTCCTACCCCCAGACCACACAGAAGCATCCCCCTTGTCACCCAATATTATCCTGGCCTCGAATACATCAACAAATTACTCCGCCAGGGATATGACTTTCTCAAGTCAACCCCTGAAATGAGATCATCCCTTAACAAAATTCTCCCCACACCACCCAGAGTTGCCTTTTGTCGCCCCCCCCCCCCCCCCCCCCCAACCTCCGTAACATCCTTGTTAAGCTCTACAATATTCCCAGACTACCTTCTCTACCCAGCGGTTCCTACCTCTGTAACCGACCCCGTTGCAAAACCTGCCCCATGCACAACCCCACAACCACCTACTCCAGCCCCACTACTGGTAAAACATACACAATTCAAGGCAGGGCCACGTGTGAAACTACACATGTCATTTATCAGTTGACGTGCCTGCACTGCACAGCCTTTTACATCGGTATGACAACAACTAAACTGGCTGAGCGCATGAACGAACACAGATGAACTGTCCGCCTAGGAGATGTCCAATACCCAGTAGCAGAGCATGCCCTCCAGCATAATTCTAGGGACCTAGGAACCTGCTACACCATATGTGCCATTTGGCTTCTCCCACCCAACACCAGTCTCTCTGAACTGCGGAGATGGGAACTTGCACTCCAACACATCCTTTCATCCCGCCATCCCCCTGGACTGAACCTACGTTAAACCACCTCACTCCCATTTACTCTTCAGTCTTCTCCTCTTTCCCTTTCCTCTTTAGCCATTCACGCATCTTTTCACCTTACATAGTTGTGTTTATCTTTATACTATGTACCTCTTTACTTCTTTATGCATCCTCTTTGGTTTGAAGCTGGCACAGTACTTACAGTAGAATATCTTTGGCTTCCCTCTGACAACCATGCCTCCATCCCTGCTACCCTCCCTGTTTTCTTTTCCCTGTTGCTTCATGACCTGGGTTGTGAGTAACTGAATCCACTTTCCCTTCTTCCCTTTCTTTCCTGTCTCTCCTCCCTGATGAAGGAACATTTGTTCCGAAAGCTAGGAACGTAAATTTTTGGTTCTGTTTTTTGTGTATCTATCGGCTGTACTGCGCTGAGGTAAGTACTGGCCAGCCCCCCTATCTCTTTGTTAGTATTTGTTTCACATCTTAAAATGTAGATATACAAATACTAAATTAATTGCATTTTACTGTGGATTAGGCAATGTATAAAACTTTCAACAACCACAGTAGCAGAATCTTACCACAAAACTGCACAAAATCCAAGGAGATTCTGGTCATGTGTAGAGGCTGTCAGTGGCAACCTAGATAGTGCCCAAACACTGCAGGAACTGAAACCGAGGATATTGAAACAAAAGAACAAATGATAAACTCTGTTTTGTTATATTATTTTGCAAAGGAGGATCCAGGAGTACTGCTCCAGTACAGTTCTTCAGCACTAAAAAGGTATGTGATATAGATATTAGTATCAGTGGTGTTGAGAACAGTTAAAATCGCTAATGAACAATTCCCCATGCACCAAGGGAATCCCTTTTAGATTCTGTACAGAATTTGAGGTTGAGTTAGCCCCTCTTTTTAACCATAATATATTGTAGATCCCACAAACAAGAAAGGTGCCTAGTAATTGGAAGAAAGCACAATCTACAACTGTCTACAAAAAGGGTAACATAAAGGATCCACAATCCTACCACCTGTTATTATTGATATCTGTGTGTTGTATAATCTTATAACAATTTTTGAGCTCAAATTTAATAAGATATTTCAAACCGAATGACCTCCTCTATGCCTACCAGTATGAGTTCCTGAAAGATATGAATGAAATTAATCTGACAGATGTAATATTTCAGAACTTCCAAAAATGATCTGACTCAGTACCACACCACCGCTTAGAAGGAAGCTAGCTTTAATATCCTGTCATCAGCATGGCCATCAAAGACAGAGCACAAGCACAGATTATGAAAGGATGGGGAAGGAATTTGTCTGTGCCCCTTTCAAAGGAACCATCCCAGCATTTGCCTAGAGCAATTTCTGGAACTCACAGAAAACCTAAATCTGTATGGCCAGAGGAGGATTTTAACTGTCGTTGTCCTGAATGCAAGTCCATTGTGCTAATCACTGTGCCACCTTGCTTGGTCTTACCACTTAGTTAAATTCGATTATATGGTGTGTCAAATGAAATATGTCTAAGGATTTTTGATTTGCTGGTAGAGGCACTTCAGTGGTTTGTAGAGTATGGAAGTAGATGTAGATGTAGAAAACAAGACAGACAAATGGGGATTGTTTCAGTACTTCTCAGAATAACCTACTGCATATCCAATCTTTATTGTAAACTATGAAACCTTATGACAATCCAGATGATCCTCTTTTTATCCAATGGTTCCTTGTAATCTGTTGTTTTTGTAAAACGTGCCTTTTCATTCACCAACACTGTGTGTTATAATTTTGTTACCTACAAATAATGTATAAGATATTCCTGAGATTTTCCCGGTGTGATTGATAAATAGATATTAGCGTGTCCACACGCCTTGACAAATACATTTTTGTGCTTCAATGAAGGTGAAGCCCCAAAAACACATGTGTGCAACATTACAAGGTGTGGGAACAAAACCTCACAATTTGAAGGCTTAATAAAGCAAATATATTTATTGATCATTTTAATCACATTTTTGTGTTTCTAGATCACTGGAAATTTAGAATTGAATGTATTTAAAAATGAAATGCAGCAAATAATACCTCATTTTTACGGTGCACTGCTGTACTTGAATTTAGAAGTTCAGGGCGATTCCTTCAAACACAGTTATGGATATGTGGATGAATATTCTCCATCAGGTGTGCAGTGGTTCGTTGACATTCAGTGTAAACAATGGATTTTACACATTCCCATAAAAAAATCACAAGAGCCTAAATCAGGTGAGCATGCTGCCTGCAAAAGATGTCTTGTCAAGGAGATCAGGCGCCTGAGAACTTTCATATCAAACTGCATGATGCAGTTCGCGCTGTGTATACCATGGCCCCAAACTGCTGAAACCACACATCCCCAACACACATTTGCTCGGGGTTGGACAAAAAAGTTCTCTGAGAGTAAAAAAAAAAGTAGGCATTGATGATCTGTACTCTAGACAGTGCACACTAAACAGGCATATGTTCTGACTGTAGGGGCCCATCATTAAGTTTGCCAGTATTTAAAGTGTGTGGACAAAAGAAAGTGTGCCTTATCACTAAAGAACATAAACACACTGGAGGCAACTCTTCATATGCATTTTGGTAAGCAAGAAACTCGCATTCACTTATCTCTTGCACCACAGCCAACTTGTATGCCAGGGAGCTTGGAAATGGAGGTCAGTGCTGAGGCAGATGGTAAACAAACTTTTCGACCCACTGCTTTGAATAAGATCATTGATCGCCACCTGTGGCCTATCACATCTCCCTCTTCATTCAGACTGGTAAGTTTGTTTGTGACGCACTGTATGATCAAGGAACATGTGATATATCAAAGGAACATATGATCTAGCAGTTGACTTGTTTTGTTATCTGTTCCCATATATTTACATGGGATAATATAACAACAACAAAAAAATCAATTTTTAACAATATAATGTAATTGGATAGATAAAAATCTACTCACCAAGTGACAGCAGAACACCACATAAAATGAGGTTGTAATTAGGCAAACTTTCGGAGCTAGTGGCTCTGTCTTCAGGCAAAGGGTTGAAGGGAAAGGACTGAAGAGGTATAGGAAAATGGGTAGATTTCAGAAAAGTCAGCTAGAACTGCAGGTGAGGGGAGACTTACTGGATGGGTTGTGAATGAAAGACTAATTATTGGGAACTGCACCAGGCGAGATTTGAGTCCGCAATTTCGACCCATCCAGTAAGTCTCCCCTGACCTGCGGTTTTGGGTGACTTTTCTGAAACCCACCCCTTTTCCTAGACCTCTCCAATCCTTTTCCTTCAGCCCTCTTCCTTCCCCTTCAACCCTTATGCCTGAAGAAGGAGCCACTGGCACCGAAAGGTAGCCTAACTATAAACTTCTTTTAAGTATGTGTTCTGCTGCCACTTTGTGAGTAGATTTTTATCTTTCCAATTACATCATATATTTACATGACCACTACTAGCTTTTAGTCTGAATGAACTGTAACAAACACACAGTCTGTGCTACATGCTACTGCCACCCAGTGTTCTTTTGCTTTGTTTGCATTGAAGCATAACAGTGGGTACATGAGTACTTGTTTCACCCATCTCTCACAGGAATTGCCCCTACTAGCACAAGTGATTCCCATCTATTGAAAATAGTAGGTGACTCTCAAACAGGTCATTGGCTTTTCTTTTATGGTTTGCCTTCCTTTTCTGCTTGTCTGTTTTCTTTAATGGACTTCTTCGTCTTCTCAGTGTACAATCTGTGTTGTCATTCTCTCTTAATGTATCAGTATTTGTCTCCTTTTTAAATGTTTTCTGTGATTGTTTTATTTTAAATATTTATAATAATTATTGTAGTTTTTATATTTGCTCATTTTTAAGCACCCATTTCTTTTCCCTATCTTACTGCTACCTGTACTTTGATTCCATTTCTATTCTTTTAAAATTATATGGATATTAGCTGTTAGTCTTCTGTTACTTCTGAATCATTTTATTTGTCCTTTTCTTGATTGTGTGTTTCCAATTGTTTTTATTGTGTTGCAGTATCTTTACTTCATTTCTTGTTTCCTGTTTTTCCCAAAACAAAAGCTTTCAGAAAGCTAGAAGTTCATAAGATCTTTTTAAATTGTTGACAATGTAGGATAAGACAGATACCTTTTTAGTGCTGAAGAACTGTACTGGGGCAGTACTTGCTGTAAAGGAGACACATTAAATTGCAGACAGGTACAATTAAAAGACGCTTACATAAGGCTTTTGGCCATAGCCTCCTTCAGTAAAAGAAAAACACATACCGTTCATATACACAAACAGCAAGCACACCTCATGCACACATGACTGCCAACTCCAGCGTTGCGGGCTAGAATGCAGTTTGAGATGCATTCCGGCCTGAGATGCTTTAGATGCACTTGCTTGTGTGTATGAATGGTATGTGGTTCTCTTTTGCTGATGAAGGCTGCGACCAAAAGCTTTATGTAAGTATCTTTTAATTGTGCCTGTCTGTAACTTAATGTGCCTTCTTTACGGTAAGTAGCAATCTATCTTTCCCTACATTGTTGCTATTCCTGTCTGGAGATTTTATGTTGCCTTTATATCCCAACTTCATTTGTCCTTTTTATTTACTCTGCTTCTGTCACAAATGTTATTTATTTACAGCTCATATTTTTGCCTTGGCAGCTGACTTTAAATTTTAAGACTTGTGAAAATACCCGTTTTGTGACAATCTTTTAAATTTTCAGGGCTGGATAAATGAATACCCAGGTGTTTATGATCCTTCAACTTATCACATCTCAGAAACACAAACAGTATACGTTCGTTTGGAAGGTGATACACTGCGCATATCACACCCAAGGGCTCGTATCCCAAAGCGCGCCACGTGGAATGAGCGACGGCACAGACTCCGTTTCAGCCATCAACGTATTTACAGCATTGCTGGTTGTGAAGTCAAATTGCTTCCAGATGGTCTTGCTCGAAAGAGGTAACGGAAGATATTAACTAAAATTAAAGTTAATTAAATAAACCTTGACAGTTTATAAAGTCGTGCATGCACAATTTCCAAATTTAAAGTAAAGTAATACCTGTGAAAGTGGAGAAGAATAGAAGTGGGAACTCAGTAGTATTTAGGTAATGCAGCTGGTCATTATTTTCTACTTCTTATGACACTTTATCTGCTCACCTGCCAGACATAAAATGGTGACTCAATGACTGACATTGGCTGCCAGTGTCATAAAATCTATTATCACACTGTATGCTTTTTGTGCATGTTTCATGATTGTAATTTCAAGATTGACCAGACTACCAACAAGCAGTGCCCTCAAGGGCAGAAATGCAAAACTTGGGTATCCAATGGATCACGATTGGCCACAGCCCATTACATGCTCTTGTTTTCACTGAGAGTAAGTCAAGGAAATAATGAATTCCTTGCATTATAAAATTGATAGCTTTTGTCCAGCTTAATCAGACTTCATAGCTGGCAAAAGGTGAGACTAGTGTTGATGTTCTATGCAGCATTCTTCCATGGTACAAACGGTGTGATGTACATAAGCCATGCTACTATTGCAAGGTATTTTGTGTACTCTAGTTTTTCCCAATAATAAACACGTTCCAACCCTCACTAAATATTTCAGAACTTCCTATCTCAGGGCTCAGCCAGGTCTCAATCCCCAGAATAATTTGTGCGCCACATGCTTCCTGGAGGGCAGTAAATTCAGGAACTTTATTCCAAACACTCTGAAAATTTACTGCTAATATCTTGACAACTGAAGTGTCTTTATACTGAGCGTGTCCTGATTTCCCTGCCTGCACGTCGACTGGTGAGTTTTCATCAGGACACCACGCACTACTGCCTAGCTGTATCTGTGTCCACATGCGAGCAGATACTTAGTGATAGAAGCAGTAGAAAAGATGGTGGCATGGCTGTGGAGATGGAGGCAGTCTGATGATGACTACTTTGTCCGGTGCAGCAGCAACCAGAACTGGAGGAGTGGAGGATTGTCACAGGTGGATGAAGCTAGTCATAGTGTCGTGACACCAACCCATTGTAGGTGTGCACAATGCAGAGACAGCTGCCTGGGCAGCAGTTGATGACCACTGGTACCTGCTTAGAGCTCCAGCCAAATCTGCAGGCCGAGATGGTGGAGCCCGGGTCGAATTGCTGCAAGGTGAGTGTTGGGGGCGGCTGGGCATTGGCCAGAGAAGATGAAGCAGCGTACGGGGCCTGCAGCTGTGAAGCAGGTCCGGCTGGCTATGGTTGCCACTCGAGTGGAGCTATATAAACTCAAGAACCTTTCAAGGGCTTCCTCAGGAAAAGGTTGAGTGATATATTTTCATCTGGGTTTTGAATGGGGATGAAAGAGAGGCCATAACATGCTGGATGCCTCTCTTTGTACAAAAATGCTGAGACACAAATTGTGGGCTACTGCCGGCCACAAGCATATATGGCAATCATTCTGAGGAAAAAAACTTTGAGAAGGCCAAGAGTATAGCCACCATAGACATTGGCAGGCAATGAACCACCTAAGGAAATTTTGAGAAAGCAACAAGTATTGCAAGCCAAAAGGAGTTAGGGAACAGTCTTGCAAAATGAGCATGAATACACACCTATAGGCACTGGGGACAGGTCTCAGTGGAAGAGAGGCATATGGTGCCGCTTGATGGGTGGCGCATTGTGGGTAGGCTGCCACAACACACATGATCTCATTGTCCATACACATCCAAAACACGTGATGGTGGGCCAGCAATGTAGTATGAGAAACATCCCAATGGTCCATGTGGAGGAGGAGTATGACGTTGTCCTGCATTGCAGATGGGATCACATAGCCAATAGTGACACTTGAAGACTGAGAGGCAGTGGCAGTGGCAGTGAGCTTAATAATTACGCAGAGGATCCAATGGCCTATAGCACCGTGACCAAGGCACTAAGGTTCCACAAATGTTCATCTGTTAAGGAACCAGATACCACAGTAGTTAATATTGCACCACAGCAAGGAACCATGAATTGCTCCAAAAATTGTTGGAAAACGGCAGGGGCAGTAGGCATGCCAAATGTCATGTGCTGGTATTGATATAACCTGAAGGTGGTACTCTTTATGAGGCCATCTATGAAATCACTATCCAGAGGCTGTTGTATATAAACTTCTGACAAGCCTATTTTGGAAACATATTGGTCCCCAGAAATCCGTGCTAAGAGGTCACCTAGACGGGGTAAAGAATAGGTTATATGTCATAGACTGAGATTTCACAGACATTTGAAATCACTAAAGGGCTGAAGGTTCCATTAAGTTTTTTGATGATTAGCAGGGAGTAGACCATTCATTAGAGGAGAAAGGCAAGGTGTGGCAGGGGGTGAAAGACGTTCCGGAGGGCTGAACGGAAGGCCTCACCAGTTTGTCTGACGAACCGGTTTCAGGCTCTGTCTCAGGCTGATACTGACCTTCGGCCGGACATGGCTGCTTGTCCTGTTCCAGAGGTTGCCCCTCAGTCTGCAAGATCCGGGCGGTTGCAGAGGGTGGGCTTACTGGTAGTTGCGAGCTCCAACGTCAGGTGCGTAATGGGGCCTCTTAGGGATATGGCAGCAAGAGAGGGGAAGAAAACCAATGTGCACTCCGTGTGCATACCGGGGGGAGTCAATCCAGATGCGGAAAGGGTCCTTCCAGATGCCATGAAGGGTACAGGGTGCACCCATCTGCAGGTGGTCACTCATGTCGGCACCAATGATGTGTGTCGCTATGGATTGGAGGAAATCCTCTCTGGCTTCCGGTGGCTATCTGATTTGGTGAAGACTGCCAGTCTCGCTAGCAGGATGAAAGCAGAGCTCACCATCTGCAGCATCGTCGACAAGACTGACTACGGACCTTTGGTACAGAGTCGAGTGGAGGGTCTGAATCAGAGGCCGTGTGGGCTGCAGATTCCTCGACTTGTGCCATAGGGTGGTGGGGTTTTGGGTTCCGCTGAATAGGTCAGGAGTCCACTACACGCAACAAGCGGCTACACGGGTAGCAGGGGTTGTGTGGTGTGGACTGGGCGGTTTTTTAGGTTAGATGGCCTCGGGCAAGTACAGAAAGGGCAACAGCCTCAAAGGGTGTGGGGCAAAGTCAGGACATGCGGGGGCCAAGTAGCAATCGGTATTGTAATTGTAAACTGTCGAAGCTGCATTGGTGAAGTACCGGAACTTCAAGCGCTGATAGAAAGCACCGAAGCTGAAATCGTTATAGGTACAGAAAGCTGGTTGAAGCCAGAGATAAATTCTGCCAAAATTTTAGAAAGGATAGATTGCATGGAACCGGTGGTGGCGTGTTTGTCGCTGTTAGTAGTAGTTTATCCTGTAGTGAAGTAGAAGTTGATAGTTCCTGTGAATTGTAATGGGTGGAGGTTACACTCAACAACCGAGCTAGGTTAATAGTTTGCTCCTTTTACCGACCTCCCGACTCAGCAGCATTAGTGGCAGAACAACTGAGAGAAAATTTGGAATACATTTCACAGAAATTTTCTCTGCATGTTATAGTCTTAGGTGGAGATTTCAATTTACCAGATATAGACTGGGACACTCAGATGTTTAGGACGGGTGGTAGGGACAGAGCATCGAGTGACATTATACTGAGTGCACTATCCGAAAATTACCTCGAGCAATTAAACAGAGAGCCGACTCATGGAGATAACATCTTGGACCTACTGATAACAAACAGACCCAAACTTTTCGACTCTGTAAGTGCAGAACAGGGAATCAGTGATCATAAGGCCGTTGCAGCATCCCTGAATATGGGAGTTAATAGGAATATAAAAAAAGGGAGGAAGGTGTATCTGTTTAGCAAGAGTTATAGAAGGCAGATTTCAGACTACCTAACAGATCAAAACGAAAATTTCTGTTCTGACACTGACAATGTTGAGTGTTTATGGAAAAAGTTCAAGGCAATCGTAAAATGCGTTTTAGACAGGTACGTGCCGAGTAAAACTGTGAGGGACGGGAAAAACCCACCGTGGTTCAACAACAAAGTTAGGAAACTACTGCAAAAGCAGAGAGAGCTTCACTCCAAGTGTAAACGCAGCCAAAACCTCTCAGACAAACAGAAGCTAAACGATGTCAAAGTTAGCGTAAGGAGGGCTATGCGTGAAGCGTTCAGTGAATTCGAAAGTAAAATTCTATGTACCGACTTGACAGAACATCCTAGGAAGTTCTGGTCTTACGTTAAATCAGTAAGTGGCTCGAAACAGCATATCCAGACACTCCGGGATGACGATGGCATTGAAACAGAGGATGACACACGTAAAGCTGAAATACTAAACACCTTTTTCCAAAGCTAAAACACCTTTTTCCAAAGCTGTTTCACAGAGGAAGACCGCACTGCAGTTCCTTCTCTAAATCCTCGCACAAATGAAAAAATGCCTAACATCGAAATAAGTGTCCAAGGAATAGAAAAGCAACTGGAATCACTCAACAGAGGGAAGTCCACTGGACCTGACGGGATACCAATTCGATTCTACACAGAGTACGCGAAAGAGCTTGCCCCCCTTCTAACAGCCATGTAATGCAAGTCTCTAGAGGAACGGAAGGTTCTAAATGATTGGAAAAGAGCACAGGTAGTCCCAGTCTTCAAGAAGGGTCGTCGAGCAGGTGCGCAAAACTATAGACCTATATCTCTGACGTCGATCTGTTGTAGAATTTTAGAACATGTTTTTTGCTCGCGTATCATGTCGTTTTTGGAAACCCAGAATCTACTCTGTAGGAATCAACACGGATTCCGGAAACAGCGATCGTGTGAGACCCAACACGCTTTATTTGTTCATGAGACCCAGAAAACATTAGATAAGGCTCCCAGGTAGATGCTATTTTCCTTGACTTCCGGAAGGCGTTCGATACAGTTCCGCACTGTCACCTGATAAACAAAGTAAGAGCGTACGGAATATCAGACCAGCTGTGTGACTGGATTGAAGAGTTTGTAGCAGACAGAACACAGCTTGTTGTTATCAATGGAGAGACGTCTACAGACGTTAAAGTAACCTCTGGCGTGCCACAGGAGAGTGTTATGGGACCATTGCTTTTCACAATATATATATAAATGACCTAGTAGATAGTGTCGGAAGTTCCATGCGGCTTTTCGCGGATGATGCTGTAATATACAGAGAAGTTGCAGCATTAGAAAATTGTAGCGAAATGCAGGAAGATCTGCAGCAGATAGGCACTTGGTGCAGGGAGTGGCAACTGACCCTTAACAGAGAGAAATGTAATGTATTGCGAATGCATAGAAAGAAGGATCCTTTATTGTATGATTATATGATAGTGGATCAAACACTGGTAGCAGTTACTTCTGTAAAATATCTGGGAGTATGCGTGCGGAACGATTTGAAGTGGAATGATCATATAAAATTAATTGTTGGTAAGGCGGGTACCAGGTTGAGATTCATTGGGAGAGTCCTTAGAAAATGTAGTCCATCAACAAAGGAGGTGGCTTACAAAACACTCGTTCGACCTATACTTGAGTATTGCTCATCAGTGTGGGATCCGTACCAGATCGGGTTGACGAAGGAGATAGAGAAGATCCAAAGAAGAGCGGCGCGTTTCATCACAGGGTTATTTGGTAACCGTGATAGCGTTACGGAGATGTTTAGCAAACTCAAGTGGCAGACTCTACAAGAGAGGCGCTCTGCATCGCGGTGTAGCTTGCTGTCCAGGTTTACAGAGGGTGTGTTTCTGGATGAGGTATCGAATATATTGCTTCCCCCTACTTATACCTCCCAAGGAGATCACGAATGTAAAATTAGAGAGATTCGAGCGCGCACGGAGGCTTTCAGACAGTCATTCTTCCTGCGAACCATACGCGACTGGAACAGAAAAGGGAGGTAATGACAGTGGCACATAAAGCGCCCTCCGCCACACACCGTTGGGTGGCTTGCGGAGTATAAATGTAGATGTAGATGTAGATAACACCCAAAGATATGACTCAATCTAGCTCCGATTTGATGTGTTCCTGTAAAGCTACTGGGACTGGGCAGGCCATCAGTTTCATTGTGATGTGAACCTCAAAATTGGTAGCACACACTAAACCTTCAAAAACGGGGAAGAATATTCTGAGCAGAGTGCATCCAGTTGTCGGTGTGGAATCTGATCTGATAACAGATGTATTTCGTCAGAAGGAGAGAACCAAAAAATTTGAAGGTATCTAACCCAAATTAGTTTTTAGTTTGGGCGTCATCCACTACTAGAAAGGTCAATGGTTAAACAGGTGCATTGAACGCAACAGATGTAGAAAACTGCTCCAATGTGGGTCTTTGTTGTTATTGTATCTCACCAACTGCTAAGAGACAGGCAACGCTCATGATCCAAGATCCACGTATGTTTGTGAATTTAAAAAAGTCACTACTGCACCCATGACCACTTGTGTTTTTAATGTCTTGTCCATAACATTTACTTCAATGTAGAGTTTGTTTGGAGCTACTATCACTGAGAAACACTGTTCACATCCATGTTCATGCCTGATGAAAGAGGTTGAGAGTCGCACACAGATGCAAATGACTTTTATTTATTTATTTTTAATACAATGTTCCCATGTCACCCAATACTTTGGGCACATGGCCTGCTCATGTTGGACAAAACAATAAGGGCACAACAAAAGAGGAACAAGCAGCTGCTGTTTTGATGTTGTTGATGCTGCTGCTGCTGCTTAGCACAACACTGCCCCCAGCAGCATGGAGGCTGCGGTTACATGGCAACAGTGTCGTCTTTCCCCCATGAGCTAACTGATGGCAGCCTAGGAGGAGAGGAAGCAATGATGGCTACCACACACCATGCTTCTATCTGATTTCCTGCTGCCATAGATACTTCAAAAGACTGACCAATGCTCAGAACACCCGTGATGCAGGAATTATTACACTGTAAAGCATGTTAACAAACTTCCCTATCAGTGGCTACGCATGATATAGCATCATGACCATCAAATCAGCAGATAGTCCTGGTGGCCCTCATTAATAAACTGGTGATGACGGCTAAGCCCACAAAGTGCCACTGCCCGAGCTCTGTACGGCTGTTATGACCGTTTTTGACAATGTGGAACTCAGGATGATCAACAATAACATGAGTATGTTTGCAGTAATAATTAGTGAGCAGTTGACACAATTCATCAAAAGAGAGACTGCCAGATTCCAGAAGAGGTGCTAAACACAGGGAGAAATCCGTACCAAGAATAAAGCTTTACTCAAGTTGGGGTCAGTGACACCAAAAGCATGGAAATGTTGCTAAAGGCATTTTTCACATGTGCCCCTATCTTCCCCAGAATCATTATATGAAGGAAATGGGGGGAATGTGTCAATGGCACTGGAATGTCGTGCATCAATGAGGCTGCCAAATTGTTTAGTGCCAAGGCGAGAGCTTACTGCTGGTCAATGAGAGCTCACTATTGTTCGATGAGAGATTGAAGAACTTCTTCCACTGACATATTGGCTGTATATGAACCAAAGAAATGAAACGTGCAAACTAGAATACTCATTGCCAAGTATGTTGTAACATTGTTCAGACTTAATATCATAAGTAACACCAACCAAATGTTGATTCTGCTTCCACTTGAAGAGATTCATAACAACACTGAATGAAGTATAAAATTGTAAAAAGTCTCATAACTATAGAACACGTGAATATACAATTTTGTAAGAGAGCCTACAATAAGCAAGTAAAGAAAAGTGAGGCCAAGGGCCCTGTGAGTTGTCCTTGTATTGGGGTGTTGTACACTCAGCACAGTGCTTGCTGCTCCATCTATCTTGCGAGGTGACATTTCTAGTCCGGCCGTAGAGGCACTTGTATTGTACACTGTTTATGTATACGGGCAAACACGGTAGGGTTATAACAAAAATCACCTAGCACTTTTCTCATACGGGATTCTGAAAGCCATGGATTAGTGCAGTCAGCTGGATGCTGGATTTCTGGACTTCCGAAAAGCATTTGACTCGGTACCATACAAATGTTTATTTGGGGGGGGAGGGGGGGGGGGGACAGTGGTGTAGGGTATGAAACAAAAGTTGTGACTAGATTGAGGATTTTTTAGCAGCATGTGACTTGGATGGAGAGTCATCTACAGAAGTAGAATAACCTTCTGACATGTCTCAGGGAAGAGTACTAGGACTCTTGCCATCCATAATGTATATTAATTACTTGGTAAACAATGTTAATCACAACCTCAGATTTTTTGCAGTTAAACAATTATCTCTAACTGAAGTACTGTCCAAAAGAAACTAAGAAATATTCAGTCAGCTCTTGATAAAATTTCATATTGGCCAGAAATTGAGGACATGTTTTAAATGATCAGAAATGTAAAATTATGCATGCCACAAGATGCCTCTCAGTCTTCAAGTGTCACTGTTGGCTACGTGATCCCGTCTGCAATGCAGGACAATGTCATACTCCTCCTCCACCTGGACCATTGGGATGTTTCTCATACAACATTGCTGGCCCACCATCACGTGTTTTGGATGTGTATGGACAATGAGATCATGTGTGCTGAGGCAGCCTACCCACAATGCGCCACCCATCAAATGAGTACAATATCAGTGAGTCACAGTTGGAATCAGTCAACTCGTACAATTACCTGGGTGTAGCCGGCCGGTGAGGCCGTGTGGTTCTAGACGCATCAGTCTGGAACCGCGTGACCGCTATGGTCGCAGGTTCGAATCCTGCCTCGGGCATGGATGTGTGTGATGTCCTTAGGTTAGTTAGGTTTAAGTAGTTCTAAGTTCTAGGGGACTGATGACCACAGATGTTAAGTCCCATAGTGCTCAGAGCCATTTGCACCATTTTTGAACCTGGGTGTAACATCTGGTAGGGATGTGAAATTAATGTTCACTTCAGACTTAGATAAGATAGGTAGCAGACTTTGGTTCATTGACGTGACACAGGGAAAATACAGTCAGTCTAGAATGCAGACTGCTTACAAATTTCTCATGCAACCCATCTCAGAATAATGCTCAAGTGTGTGAGACCTATACCAAGCAGTCCTGACAGGTGACATTGTTACAGAGAAGATCAGCGTGAGAGGTCACAGGTTTATTTGAATCACTGGAGAGTCTCATGGAAATGTTGAAAAACCTGAATTGGCACACCCTTGTAGATAGGCATCAATTGTCACACGTAAACTTACATAGTTTCAAGAACTGGCATTAAGTGAAGAACCTATAGATATTCTTCGGCCCCCGAGGTTTCACTCTTCTAGAGATTGTGAACACAAGGTTAGACTGATTACATCATCCACAGACCCATTTAAGTAGTCATTCTTCCAGCATTGTATGTGAGGTTCGAACAGGAAGAAACAGTAAAATGTCATATCATAAGGTATATTCTGCCATGCACTTCCCACATTTCTGTTTTTTTGCTTTGCAACTGCCGGTGTCATTTCTTGCGTCATTCATGAGTGTTTGGACACTAATTTTTGTGTCATTGACTGCCTTTACATATGAACAGAATTTCTTTGGGTTTTGTAAGAGATCTTTTAGTAAGATTCTGCTATTATAATCTCTGAAGTCTTCACACATAGTCCTTTTGACAACCAAACTTGTTACATGCTGAATTCATCTATCTATAGCTCTGTCCTTCTTTTTAAAACTATTTTGCAGTATTCTTTCTTTAAAAGCTTTTTTCTAAAGTGGCAATGTACTATCGAGGGTTCCTTGCATAATGAACTATTCTACTTTGTACTCATGTATCCTGTACTTGCTCAACTTTTCTTTAAATTTGAGCCACTGTTATTTGACTTAATACCATACCACTGTCCAGAGCTACATTTTTAGAGATTTTCCTTGAGGTACGCCACTGCTGCCACCTTATCTAGTTTTTTGATTAGGTAAATCTTTTTGTTTGTTTTAGTTGCTCTTTGTTCGTAGGTAGTCGTTGTTGATACAACTGGCTCATGGTCACTGATACCAGTTTCAGTATTAATATCCTCAAAGAGATCAGGTCTATTTGTTGCTGTTGGACCTAATATACCCATGTTCAGAAAAAATAGACACCTTGAATGACTAGAGACAAGACCTGCATATTTACAGGACATATACATTAGTATGTTCTGCAGAAATGATTAGCCTTTCAGTCACCCAAGTTCAGCATGTGTCCTCTTGTCTACTAGCCACAGGATCAACCAAGGGCCCTGATAACTTGTTCTATGCGTGATGGTATCAACGCGTATAAGGTGTGTGGTGTAGGCATCCGTGCTACATTCATCTGATTATGGAGTTCATGTATGGTTGGTTGGCATTGGGTCACAGTGCTGCACCTGTTGTTTCACCGTATCCCGCACATTTTCGATTGACAGCAAGTCTGGTGATCTGGCAATCCAGAGCAAAAGGCTAACATCCTGTGACATCAAGATGTATGATCATGCATTGTCTTGCTGAAAAATGGCATCTGGGATTTTGTGCAGAAATGTTATGGCTATGTGTTGCAGGATGTCATTCATATAGGTCACATTGGTCACTGTGTTCTGGACATGCACTAACTGTGATTTGTGGTTGTACCCAATAGCACCCCACACCATAACGCCTGGAGTTGGTGCTAAATGTCTTCTGTGAATGCAGTCACTGTGATACCACTCCCCCTGTCTGTAGCGAACCAAAATATGGTCATCATTTTAAAACAAACAGAACGTGGATTTGTCCAGAAACACTATCTGATGTCATTCCTGTCCCCTGTGACGTCGTTCCATAGACCATTAGCATATTTCTGCACATTCATCGAAGGTCACTGGAGAAGTGGATGACATGCACGTAACACATGTGATAATGAACAGCAACTGACTTGTCGCCCCTGATGGTGTATGATATGTTACGCTGTTCCACTGTGTTCCAGAACCAAGGAGGATGCAGATCTGTCCTGGAACTCCATTTGGATGAGGTGTTGAGCTTCTCGAGGGGTAGTCTGTGTGGTACAACCTGAGCCATCTCGTGTTCTACGGCTTTCTGTGATCTTGATTTAGGTTTCCCATAATTTCCCTACATCGCTTCAGGTAAATGTTGGGATGGTTCCTTTGAAGGGGCATGACTGACTTCCTTCCCCATCCTTCCCTAATCCAATGGGACTGATGACCTCGCTATTTGGTCCCCTCCCAACAACCAACAAACTAACCAGTCCATTATCTTTAGTTTATAGTGACAATGAGAGCCACAGGCACATTTTATTGGTAGGTGGTGTTGCACTGCAGTATTGATGTTGACATTGAATCTGGGGCCTGACGTGTTTCAAATGCAAATTATTTCTGCATAACATACTAATGGACATGTCCCGTGTATATGGACATCCTATTTTTAGTAATTCAAGGTGTTCTGCTTTTTCTGATTGTGAGTGTATATTTCCACTATGAATGGCTTCCAAACTATATATTCTAAGTAGTCTTCATAGAAAGCATTCAACATGGTTTTGCAGCGTGTCTTGTCCTGTGCACCATTTACAGAGCTACAGCTCTCCTAGTCGATTATTTTAATTCCGTAATGTCACACACATCTCAATCAGTGTGGTGCCCAGAGGTATATAGGCCAAAGGCCGCATACATTGCTCATCCAGTGGAACATATTCGCTCTATGGGTTTGCCTATCCTTGGTCCACAGGCATCCCTTCTCGTGGGGGCTAGTTACAAATATCACAAGAGCATCATGTGTTCTGAATGTGATACACTATCTGTTACAGGTGGCACCAGCCATGCTTCCAAGCAGCATGCACATCAGGAAAATAGTGGCACTGCTATCAAGGAAACAAGTACCTTCCACACATCATGTGGTCGCGAAAATCCTTCCGCTTACTGGATATTTAAAGTGAAGTGCAACCTCCAATGGCAGCATTCAGTTCCTGTCAGTTTTGAATCAGGAGCTGGCTATACCTTATAGCCCGTCAGTTGGAACTCGACAAGGTCAAGCTCAGGTGCTCGCACCTACACTGCACTGTTTCCCTACTGTTTCACGGTATGCTGCACTGTGTGTCCCTTAGGGCTTTTTCTCCAGCAGCTATTCAGCATAAGACTCCCCACCTGGAGTGGTGTTATACCAGTGAACTTTGTTTCTGTTACTCTTATGTGATCACGCACAAGCTTAGTTGTTATCCCAAACCACACTTTATTGTGAACTTGTGCTATGAGTAAAATTGTTCTTAATTTCAACCTGGGAATCACCACTCACTGAAGTGTGCATCACCCACAGTGGATTCAACAATGGTGATAAGGATGGAAACTTGATCTCTGCTTCGTTCTTGTCCCATTAAGGTAGACATTCCTTCATTGTACATTTTGGATACTGTTTCATGTTAACAACGACTTCAAGCTGTTTGTATATTTTTTGCATTTTTGCGAACTATGTGTACGTGGATCACCATGTGTAGTTCACTATTCCCTTTATGTTTCTGGATGTCACTGCCAGTTATGAAACAATGTCACATGGGAGGGTTTATCACTGATGTAACTGTCTGTGGGGAAACATAGTCATTGGGACAGTTCTTCATGGGTAGCTGGTGTCCATTGTCCATGTGTCCGCTGATCCTACATCATACGTAGCAGAAGTACCTCCTCCTGGCTCTAGTGACTTAACTGGCTCCAGCGTCATATCCTCGTCTCGTCCATGACCTGCTCTCCACCTATCTCCCAGTGTGTCCGACATTCCTGTAGCTATGGTCAATCCTCCTCTCAAGGGTGGTTCTGCCAGGTTCCAGGCTGGAGACAAGGCTACTATCTGTCAACATTGTGTCCTAACTCATCCATAGCCCACCTGCTGCCCACCTCCATCCATGCCTGACTTATGTTTTGCATGTTGCAGCGGTGGTCATCCATTCTCCCAAGGTTGGTGTCATCTAGACATCCTGTGGAAACAGGATTGAAGTCCACATGCTGCTAGCCTCAGGAGCCAGCGACCATTGTTGTCCTGACCAGCTGTCACATCCCCACCCTTCTACCATGCCTGATACTGTCCTGCCATTTCGCTCCTTCACCATGGAGAATCAGCCATGGTCAACCTTCCTCAAGAGTGCGGCACAACCCAAGATACATCGTGTGGCCCCTCCAACACCACTCTGTTTTCACTGAAACTGACCTCACCTGCTGCCCACTCACTGTCCGCTCTAGCCACAAGCACAGTGCTGCTTCTGTCCTGTACCTTTGTCATGGCGATGCACCCATGGGCAGCCTCCCTCACAAGGGCGGTGCACCATCTCATCCAGCACTGAGGTTGCCGCTTTCACTCCTTCCTGCCGCACTTGGTGCTGTGCCCACAGTGCCGCAGACATGGCCAGCTCTTTGCACTCTGCACAATGACTCAGCTGCTGCCCAGCCATGGCTCTTTGTCAGTCGCACCCGAGGCTGGTCACTTTCTGTACCATCACCTTGGTGCTGCCATAGCCAGATGCCCTTTGCAGTGTGGCAGTACATTTTCACTACTGTCAGTCCACAGTCATACTATCATCCTCTGGCACCACTACAGCTAAACCCAATGCTATTCTCCCATCGTCGAGCACTATGCTGCCCACCAATATGCACCGCTGCTTCAAGGTGAAGCAGCCATGTCTTTGAGGACAGCATAGCACTGTGTGTTTCTTCTTGTGGGTATACACATCCATCTCTGTAATGTAGATTCTTTCCTCACTACTGCGCATGCTGCAGCAATGCCCTTTTCGCCACCTCTGGTCTCCCTCCAGCCAGTGGTTCAAATGCTGCAATTCACACTGTGACGACGAACTTTCTGTTGACCTGGGCCATTCTTTAGCCCATGTTTTTCTTGTACCCCTGTAACGCAGTGGCGTTGAGCTTCCCACAACCCTGTGGTGCCTATCCAACTTCTTCCAATGCCCTCGTGCACACCTCATTTGGCAACGACTTTTTCACCACTCTGTTCTCCCCTCTCTGTTTCCTCTTTCCATTCCTTTTCATGGTACCACTTTACCCTCAGAGCTTCTGCCACCATTAACACAGATGCCACCATTAACACAGATCTACCATGCTCCCCCTGTCCTCATGCCATCTACCACACCCAACTTTCGTATATGCTCTCACAGCCTGTGACTGCTGTTCATGACACCATGTCTGTCATCTGCATCACCTTGTTCCTGGCATTACATTTGGTTAAGCCCTGTCTCCCAGCGCCTCCAACATCCCTCCTGCTACCACTCCATGGCCACCAGTGACTCCACACCTCTCACAGGGGCACTATCTGGCCCCCAGGCCTATCTCCATCTGCCAGTGGGCGGCCCAGTCCTCGTTGCATGCTCTGCTGCTAACCCTCCTGCATTTTGTCTTTGCAGCACTATCCAGGTTTTCCACACCCTGGACAACAACTGCTTCAAAACTTCTGATCCTTTGCTCATGGGATTGGGTTGCAGCTGCTGTGGACTCGCTGTCCTGTTGGACCTCTCATGTCACCCATGTGAAGATACAATGCAGGACATGCAGCCTTCATCGATTTGGATCCGTCATCCCCTTCTTAAGGGAAGGGTGCTGTATGTTGGCTGTAGGCTGACTATGTTATGTTTTCAGCTCAACATATTTGCCCTGTGGGTTTGCCTACCCTTGGTCTGCAGGCACCTTTCCTCCAGAGCCCATTTACAAATATCACAAGAGCATCATGTGTTATGAGCACAATACTACTTACAAACAGTCTGTTGATACACTGATTGTTAGAATGTGCGTGGGATAAGATGGCCAATGCGCAGCGACCAGTTTTCATCCAAAGTGCTGGGCGAATTCCTTTGTGTGTTCACAAGGGCAGGACTAAACTTTTTGCTACTTTCAGCTGTCCAGTGATGACAGAATTGAGGTGTGCACCCTGCAGTCTTTATCAGATGATTTTACAGGTGCTATTCAGTAAAAAAAAATTCATTTTTGCCTTATGTATAGCTTTATACGTCAGGCTCATGATGATGTGCCCATCATTTCGTTAATGGTCATAGTTATTGTGATATTTACGAGGTGCGGCTAGAAAAAAAACCGGACTGATGCTGGAAAAAACATTTATTTACAATTATTTACAATTTCATGTTATCTCCTTCAATGTACTCTCCTCCTCGGTCTCTACACCGCTCCATACGAATTTTCCACTGTTCATAGCAATGCTGCAGATCATTTTCGGTAAGCCCATACATTACTTCCGTCGCTTTTTCTTTTACTGCTTCAACAGTCTCAAATCTAGTTCCTTTCAAAGCTGACTTGACTTTAGGGAAAAGAAAAAAGTCACAGGGGGCCAAATCAGGTGAGTAGGGTGGATGGTCTAAGATGGGAATGTTGTGTTTTGCCAAAAAGTCTTCACTGACAACGCACTGTGAGCTGGGGCATTGTCTTGGTGAAGGATCCATGACTTTTTTCTCCACAAATCGTTCCGTTTTCTCCGTACTCGCTCACGTAGGGTAGCCAGGACGCTAATGTAGTAATGCTGATTCACTGTTTGTTCCTCTGGTGCCCAATCAATGTGCACAATCCCTTTGATGTCAAAAAAAACAATCATCGTTGCCTTGAATTTCGATTTTGACATTCGTGCTTTTTTTTGTCGTGGAGAACCAGGAGTTTTCCAATGCATCGATTGGCGTTTAGTTTCGGGATCGTAAGTAAACAACCACGATTCATCGCAAGTAATAACATTTTGTAAGAAGGTGGGATCACTTTCAATGTTTTCGAGGATGTCAGAACAAATCATTCTTCGGCGTTCCTTCTGTTCAATTGTGAGACACTTGGAACCATTTTTGAACTCACTTTGTTCATGTTGAAACTTTCGTGAAGAATCTGCCTAACACTTTCCTTGTCAACTCCTGTTAACTCAGACACTGCTCTGATTGTTAAACGGCGATCTTGTCGAACAAGTTTACCGATTTTTTCAATGTTTGCATCAGTTTTTGCTGACAATGGTCTGCCAGTGCGAGTGTCATCACTGGTGTCTTCGCGGTCATCTTTAAATCGTTTAAACCACTCAATCACTCGTGTTCGCGATAAACAATCATCGCCGTACACTTGTTGTAACATTACAAACGTTTCACTTGCAGATTTTCCTAGTTTGAAACAAAATTTGATGTTAACACGCTGTTCTTTCTGTACACTCAACATTTTCCGACGCACAGACAAAACGTCGACTACTTAAAACAGACGCCACAGGCAGACTGAGTGCAGGAGGCAGATGAAACTCGAGCAGTAGGCGGAGCGAGAGTCACGTGACAGGCCACGCGACTTTCAGCCTTATTGCATTCGTTTTATTGTTTCACTAGTACTAGTCCGGTTTTTTTCTAGCCACACCTCGTATATGGAAGTAAGACACTGCTTGAAAATCGAAAAAAGTTGCAGTGAAAAATGGGGTTCTCTGTGATTTTGTGTTTAATGTCTATTACATAATATGTTGCTGTGTATGAAATTTACCTGAGATACTGAATTTTTCTTTAGACTTGGATGGAAATCTCTATCTGTCACCAATCTCTAGGAAACTGATCCATTGTAACACACTCATTTGTGATAATGCCACAACAGTGATAAAGCCAGAGTCACATATCCAAAACATCCCTCTTGTTTCATAAACGGTTTGAGACACCCAAATAAGATTTTGGCAAATGATAGCACACAAAGAGGAGAGTGTTTTCCCATGTGGTTATCATGCAAAACTTTATGATCTACAGGGTTATTCTACTAACTACAGACCTTTTTGATGAATGTAATTTTGCGGGGGCGATCGATAGCCTGTGAAGTGAGAAATGCTATGGGTTTTGGAACAGCATGAGTGAC
Source organism: Schistocerca americana (assembly GCF_021461395.2). Taxonomy (NCBI): domain Eukaryota; kingdom Metazoa; phylum Arthropoda; class Insecta; order Orthoptera; family Acrididae; genus Schistocerca; species Schistocerca americana. Next base: position 434,830,880 of record NC_060124.1, on the reverse strand, counting down.
GACATTAAATATTTATTTTGTACCAAGGATATGCTTTTCCTTAAGCTACTGACCATGCTTTCCTCTGTTCCTCACTTAATGAACTTAATAAACCACGGTTTCAGGATTCTCTGTGAGTTGCGTCTGCACATCATTTTATTGAGGTGACACGGTCTAAAATCTGCTGTGTTTTGGCAGAAGAAGCGAATTTTAACATGGCAACAAGAGAAATGTGTCGGTTTCACTCAAAATTCGCCACTCGTGATGTTTCTCTGAAAGTTACAAATGTTAACAAGCCAGGCAGAAATAAATCACTGCATTTTTTGCGCAATTCTTCTTAGATATTAACCAAAGCAGAGGTGACAGCAGATCTTTTTGAATGATCACCGTGCAAATGTGGGTGTGTAGGCCGCCCACTTAATATTTACAAAAAATGTGAGTGTAGGCTTCTGTTTAGAATAGCACTCCAGTGCACGGAATTCCCCTACAGCATTTACCTATAATCCCCACCATAATTACACTTACCATGCATGCCCTGCCAGCTTGCGTCTACTGGCCACAGTATTCTGCGCTACTCCTCTAGGGGCATAAGCCACATTTTTGAGCAGCGTCTGCATCAGGAAAGTGGCAGCACCACTGTTGAGGAAGCAAGTTTCATCTGCACGTCAAGTGATCAGAGATCCTTCCTCCTCCTGTATATTTAATGTGGAGTGCAACTCCAATGGCAGCATTCAATTGCTGAAAGCTGGCTAAGCTTCATAGCCTATCAGTCAGAACTCACCAACACCAGCCTGGACACTCACGTCTACACCACACTGTACTGTCACTGTGTTGCTTCATGGCATGCTGCACTGTACAGCCCTACAGATGTCACTCCAGAAGCCATTTCAGAATGAGTCTTCCCTATAGGCTTGGTATTACACCAGAGCACTTCGTTTCTGTCAGTCCTATGTGATCATGAGTGATCTTTCAGTTGTTAGCCTGAACCAAAATTTATTGTGAACCCATGCTGTGAATGAAAGTGTCCTTAAGTTAAACGTGGAAATCATAACCTACTGAAGTGTGCACTGACAACGGGTTTCAGCAACACAGAATATATTTTGTTTGGTTCTATTATATTGATGTTAGATGCAAGTGATCAGTAGCAAAAACTGTGCAATGATAGATAAGGAATGGTGGATTTTCTGGATCTGAGTCACACCTCCAAAGTTTTGACAGTCTGCCTTACCAGACATCAACAATACAAATAAGAACAAACCCCCAAATAAGAAATCTGTGACTTAGTGTATTGGCACATACATGTGTTCAGTGTTTCTGTTGTTGCTGCAAGGAAAGCTGTCTCCCACAAGCTTAACTTCTGGCAAGTCAGTCATCCACCACCCACAGAGAGAAAAAAAAGCATTGTGAAAACAGCCAGAATTTTTCCATGTGCTTCTAGTTTGTGGTGTGTTGAAGAAATTCCTAAGGTAGAAAGTAGTCCACTCTAGTGCAAATGTAATGGATGTAGTCAGTTTTTTGTTCAGTCAACATCCCTCTTCATAGACATATTTATTTTAATTCTCTCTTTTCCAATGAACAGAAAATCCACATTTTTTTATTTACATTTTGTGGTGGGATCTGATGTTCTTTGAAATAATTCATTTTTCCTGTTGTGTCTTTGCCTAATGACATTCTGACCTTACAGGCTCTGGAGCAAGAAATATCCCATCTGTATAGTGTTGCATCAAGCTGCTAGTAGTGTAGCGAGTGTCATGAAGGAAACTGGGGAAGAACATTCCGAATTCGAGAGTGACTCAACATTGTTTTTTGATCCTATAAATGAAAATTCTTCTTTAGGTGAGTAAAATATTTCAGCAGTGTTTGATGAATGTGTTTTCTTTTGGTATACATGATTTTTTAATGACACAAGAAAATTCACGTATCAGAGTGAATCTTTCACTTTGCAGTGAAGTTTTGATGTAGATGTAGTGATAGAAATATTCTTTTAACAAAAAAGTAAAAGACTCTCCAACACAATTCACAGTTCTCATCACTAAAACTATTGTTGAAACAATAATCTCATGGAATGCAGTTGGCTTGCCAGGCTTAACATGGCAAACTTGCTCCTCTTGTGTTCTTAAAATGTCTATGTAATTAATTTATCCTTTATCCATAAAAAGATACATTGTAATGTAATTGGATAGATAAAAGATCTACTCACCAAGCAGCAGCAGAACACACATACAAAAAAGGTTTAACTTAGGCAAGCTTTTGGAGCCAGTGGCTCCTTCTTCTGGCGGAATGGTTGAAAGGGAAGGAAGAGGGGTGAATGGAAAGAAACAGGAGAGGTTTAAGAAAAGGGATAGAGTTTGAAAAGTCACCCAGAACCTTGGCTCAGGATTGTCTTACCAGACAGTATGAACAGAAATGGGTGATAGTTGGGGACTGCACCAGATGAGATTTGAAAACTTGAGAGCTCAAAGGTGGAAGACAGGATAATATGCAAGACTGAGATTGATGCTAAAACAATGTGCACTAGTTAAGAAGAGTGAAAGCCAAGTGCATTGCATGCACAGGGTGACACTTATTGAACTATATGAATAGAAAAACGTAAATTAGTTACAAACTATGGCATGCACTCACTTTATTCAACATGTAAATGTCACTACTGATATTAGGATCTAGGTTATTACACGTTTTATGCACCTGCCATCATTGACGATGATGTGGCGCAGATGAATAGCGAAATTCTGCATGGCCCGCTGAAGTGTCGGAATATGGGTGCCGTTGATGACCTCCTGAATGGCTGTTTACAGCTCAGCAATGGTTTTGGGGTTATTGCCGTACGCCTTGCCATTAATGTAGCCTCACAAAAAGGAGTCTCTTGTGTTCAGATCTGGAGAATATGGCGGCCAATCGAGGCCCATGCCAGTGGCCTCTGATTAACCCAGAACTAGGGTTTGGTTCCCAAAGTGCTCCTCCAGGATGTGAAACACTCCTTAGAAAGTAACTCCTTGAGGCCAGCTAGGATTGTTCAAATACGACTTTCTGTAGAGAAATGTTTGTTTGGAAAATTGTGAGTTACTCCAACAGACAATGTCTATCCTGCTCTGTTTTCATGAGGCAGAAACTTTTGCAGAAATCTAAAATTAAGAAATTTAGTTATACTTTTGTAAAATAAATATAAAAATAGTGTAATTTTGAGGTTTTGAATTTGTGACATTATTCTGTCTTGCACCAAGGTACATTTAAATACACAATTTTTTATATACCGACTGGAGTATCACATTTAGTATATAAATACATATGTAATAATTATATGGGAAGTCTATATAAAAATGTAAGTGTTCGTTTGTTCAGAATCTTAAATCTCAGAAAGTTCTGCACCAGTTGCTTCAGTTACACATTAGCTTATGGCCACAGCCTTTGTCAGAAACTAGAAACACACACAATTCAGTTTCACAAGCAAGCACATCATGCACACTTGAGCGCCATCTCCGGCAGCTTGGACTGGAATGTAAATGTAAATGTTTGTTTGTTCAGAATCATAAATCTCTGAAAGTTCTTCACCAATTGCTATGAAATCTTGTCACAAAATTGCTTTCGAATAAGTGTGTGTTTTTATATACCTATTCTGGTATGCCACATACAGTATGTAAATGTATAAGTAATAATTAAAGGGAAACCTGTATAAAAATGTAAATGTTAATTTGTTCAAAACCTTAAATCTGTGAAAGTTTTTCATCAATTGCTTCAAAATTTGACATAATGTTGGATTCGAATACACACGTTTTTATATAACAGTTAAACGTTTTACCAAAAATATCTAAGTTCTTGACCAGTTTACTTCAGATTTTCACACAACACTCTTTAATGAACAGTCAGACAAACATGAGCTATGTGTTTTTAATATATATAATGTATAACTATATATGTAATATATAAAGGGAAAATATTGTTACCAAAAATTTCAAAAAGTACCCAGCCAATGTGCTTCAAATTTTTTCATTAGTATAATCAATGTTTGGATAAATATAGGATTTATATAAATTAGTGAAACATTGTTAGCAAACAGGATAGTTGTATTAATGGCTTATCAGCTTACACTTAGAATAATACTACAGAATCTGAATTTGCAATAATCATAAACAGAGCTCAAGGACAGAGAGAGTGGGGAAGAGGAGATGGACAGAGGGATGGGAGTAAATGGACATGGAAAGGAGGAGATGGATAGGGAGAGGTGATAGGAGGAGATGGAGAGAGAGGCGGGAGGAGAAGATGGACAGGAATAGGGGGAAGGAGGAATAGGTGGGCAAAGAGAGAGCAAGGAGGAGATGGACAGAGATGAAGATAGGGACAGAGACACAGTGCAGCACAAGATAAATTAACATTTGAACAAGAAAAGGAGCTATCGTAACTAAGAAAAATGAATAACCACATTTGTATAAACTCGAAAGCAGGAGCAACAAGAAATGTACTTTCACATCATAAATAAGAGAAAACAAAGTGCACTTCGGTGATGCTTATTAAAGTAACTGATATCCAGGCTATAAACAGATATAAGTGGATTAAGTGGGTAGGTACAGTCATGTTCTGATTGAGAATAATATACATTGTTATTTCACATTGGAAACACTGAAAATGATTCCATATGCCTTTCATAGATGGCTTACTGTGGACATCATTAAATTTATTAATGACGGGAAAGGGAAAGGAGTGGCAATGCTGACCTAGAGACGAGATGGTGTAAAATCATAAAAATGTTAATGTGAGGAAGATGATGACATGCAAAAATCTGGAACAAGTGATACGTTGCTGAGGAGATTGCGCATGAGTATCCACTCCCTTCAAGTAGAGAGAATGTGCTCACAATAAATGTACTTTAATAATGTAGATAAGTTTACTGTTAGGTGACAGTTTATATAATACTAAGAAGATACTGGAGTTGAAGGCCAGCAAAGTAGTTCACAGAAAAAGTGTTCTGCATATAATATTTGATTTTAAAATGTGTCAAATGAAACAAATGAGAAATGTGAAGGACAAGATATAAGCTGGAAGAGGACATAGTACCTTAAATTCTTTACAAAAACACAGTGCAACAGAACTCAGTCAGTGGTTTATTTTGATGAGCCAGGGATTCCGAAACATTATTCTGACACTAGGTAGCACAAGTATCATGAGTATTGTCAGATAGAAGTGCCAGTAGTTTTTTTTGTACATTTAGTGCACAATGGCACTCCACTTGTAAATATGCCAGAATTTATGTTGTTACTATGTTCGTATTTTTTCTATCTGCCGTAGGTGTAAGCATAGTGGTGTACAAGGGCAGGGAAGGGGGAAGAAGGTTGTTCCACCTGGCTTACAGTGTACTGGAGGTCGAGCTGTCAGGACTTGTTAGTGAGGATCCAGGGCTGCCGTTAAATGATAGAACAGGAAATTAGGTAAAGCAAAGAGAATATATTTCATTGTACGGTATACAAGGGATGCACCCAGAATTGCAAGTTACCAGGTTTAGGCCAATCTAGGAGGTCGAACAACAAATTGAAATGGGCAGTATGGGCAATGGAAGGGGAGGCGTTTCATGTTGATTGATGTTGGTGGCCAGCATAGAACGCAGAGCCAGAGGCTCTGCCTCCCAAGAAAGACATCTATTCTGCTCGAGGTAAGGATCACAAGAAAGTGAGGCAACTGTGTTCTGCATTGCAGAATCCTCCAGATTCCACAAACGTGAGCTGTTTCCCACGCACGCTATTGGCTAAAACCGATGGTGTGAATTTGCTAGCAGTTCCCGCAGAGGGCTCAAGGTGTCTCTTGTCAGTAGCTTTAACTGGGAAGAACTGTCTCAGTCCTGAAAATAGGCAACTTGTGTCACATAGGCACAGCCAAAGTTACTCTGGAAGAAAACTTGAAAAGATTTTATTGGGGCCTTTGAAGTAAAATTTCTTAAACTAGTTCTCTAAAATATTCCTTGATTGGCTGCCACCCTGTACTTTCCTTCCCCTTCCAGAGGAGTTTTGACTCAAATTGTTTACAAAAGAGTGTCAGTCACTCCCCAGAAAGATGGTTTGCACTTGTAGTGGGCTTAAAGCTATAGGAGGGATCTGTTATAATTGTTTTCATTTAGTATAAGTGGGAATGGACTTACATGCAGTCAGGTTTATCAAATTTCTTGAGTTAAGGAAATAGTAAAATATTTACTCGTCAAATTTTGTGCAGAAATACAATAACTTCTGTAATTATTAATAAACTATTCTCCATAGCTAAAATTACAACTAGAAATTCAGAAGGACAAATCATAACGTCACTTGTTGGATTATCAATTGAAAATGAGGATCGCTTACAATCTTATTTTTTCCTCTAAAATGGCAAAATTCAAGAAAAAATCTGTCCCTCCAGCTGTTCTTAGAGTATACAGTTTTCAGATTATCAGGGGACCTTCATTGGCATAACATAAGCTTGTAAAACAACATTATAGACATGGAGAAACACAAGGCAAAACTCTAGAAAATGTAATTAAAATGTGTGTCCATAGTGACAAAACAGCTAACAGTATCCTCGTCCTATTCATAAAACTTCACATAAAAGAAGGAAAAGAATGCAGTGAGTTTATGATCGGTTGATGAAATATGAAAAGATTCGCTGCTAGAATGTGGTTCTGTGTGACAGCTGCACACGCACTGTTTGTAACGAATGGGAGAAGAGCACATGGCTTGTCCAGCGGGGAAGGAGAGATGTGTGTGGTGTCGACAAACTTTAATGGTGCTTCTCTCTGGAGGGTGATCAAGGGGGGTATTATCTGCAGTGTTACGCATGTCTTGTGGGAGGGGAAAAAGTGGAGAGGTAGGGATGAGGAAGTGCGAGAGGTGTGAGGGGGAGGTGGCACTTTCAGCACTCAGCGCAGCAGATGTATGTTCAATAAGGTGAGCTTGAAGAAAACGTTTATTGAAGTACAGCAGTTGGTGTGTACCAGTGGTATGACACTAAGTACACGCAAAAATAGAGTAAGGAAATGCTGGCTAACAGACCATCAAACACCAAGTACAGAGTGACACCAAATTTGTACATGAATGGTTCTTAACTTTTGTATGACAAAACTAAATGCAAGACAGCACAGTAAAGTTAAGAACCTTTCATAGATTGTCATTACAGTACTTGTTTCAATTTTGAAACAGAAATACGATGACTTAGTCCGTCTCTGTGTCGATTTTCAGCAAACACAACATTCAGAAAAAGCTGGGCATCCATTTTAGGACTTTGTTGTCTGCATAAAAACTGCAACAGAGTCGCCTCAAGAGGACAATAATTTCGATACAGAAGGACCGAGATGCGATAAGGAATACTGCAGGTTCAGATGAAAATTACGCTGGTTAAGGCAAGGGCAGGATAGACACATGTCAGAAACGTTTTATAAAGAATAACTGAAGGGAAACAGTAGTTCAATGGACATCACAATTAAAAACGTGCAGTCATTTTTAACTCTCTGTGACAGCTTGAACGAAAACAGGGAAATAAATCCTTGTAAACTGACAGTAGACTTAGCTCCATCTGCCAAGCAGTGGATCATTAATTACAAAAGTTAGATGAAAATTCGAAGTATCGCAATCTATTGAACAATAAAAGACAAATAGAATAGATGCCACAAAGAGGACTGCACATTTTAGGCTTGACAACAAAATGAAACATTCGACAAAGCAGACTTGTAATAAGTAGCATTGTATAAAAATTTTAGTAAGGTAAACTTGGTGTGTTCCTTTGAAAGACAAAACAAAAACTTAGTCAATAAAAGCAAAATTCTGCAACAAAACTGAATAATGCAAATGGCTTAATTCATCAAATGACAAAGACACATACAGTAGATGAGAGAGCTTACCTTGAAACACCTCCAAATCTTGAGAAATACTTAAAACTTTCATACAATACTAATAGGTATGGACTTGGGCCATCTCTCTCACAAAACTATTAACTGTTCCTTACAACACTTAACATTTATGTCCTATATAATACTCTGAGTATATTTCACTCAAAACCTATGCAATACATGACTTATAAATCAAATGAAAATTAGACTTAATTTATGACAGTCCAGATGAAGAAAAGGGACAGAAGTGGTAGCATGTGGGGCACATCTGGCTTATCACAAGGCGACAACTGTGCCAGCCCACGTGTTTGCACCATGCGGTCTCTGCTTGTAGTAAGTGTTACGTGATAATGTCTCCTGCAATTTAAATGACTCCAAAAACATTGTCTCAACTGGAAACTGGCTGTGCAGTAAAATGACTCATGGTTAATGGTTCTGCTCTGACCTCTGGGGCACCAGCATAAAATAGATTGTTTAACATCACTGAATAATCTTATGTCATACAATTAGCAACATAATTACCATTCATTGTATCCTCCTCAGCTTCCACAACAAAATATTATCTGTACAACAGAAATAACATCGCTTAAAACAACTCACACAGGAACTCTTGCCTGTGCATAATTACCTTCAACCACATGACCCACAGACCTCTTGCCTGCTCACAAATAACCTCAATAAAACAACATCTTACATCACATCATAACAACAAAACTTCACCACACTCTGGGGGATAACAGCCAGAAGTCGTCATATCCTCTCTTATCAACTTACAGGGGTACAACAGATCAATCTTCCTTCATCATTCTTTATAACTCTTATTACGGTACGTAACGTAATACATCTTAACTTTGTACATTGAGTTAACCAGTCAAGCAACTACCACTTACGAAAAACAGAACGCGTGGACAGAAATACAATGGAAGGTCGGGAAAGAGAATGTAGAGAGATGAAAAAGAGAAGGCAGAAAAAATTTAATCCTTTTGTTCTGCAATCTGGCATGTCACACAGTGTCCTGTCAGCTTCAGCAACACAAGAGCTAATCATGTAATTATGACTGTGTGTGCACTTTGGGCCTAAAGTCGCCTAGTAACAATAGTAAACAGTGGACAGTACCATGATCGTCAGAACCTAATGGTTTGCTGCTTTTCTTACAAGGCCTAGACATTGATTTTGCATCTGTGTCTGGTCTTACAATAGAAACAAACCCCTAACAAGGTAAAAAGATTTAGTGCGCCAACAATTTCAGAAAACTTGCAGATGCGGTATGCAGGCACAGGGGGCTACAGAACCCTTAAATCGCTCATGTCTCTGGAACGAGGAGTAGGAACCTACTTTCATCAGAGGGCACAGAAATGATGCTTATAGGAAAGGTACAAGAAAAAAGAATTGATTATGACATGAAAACGAAATTGAAGTAAATGCCATGAATGCATGGGAGACTCTGTGGTTGCTAAACACATTGTGCAAGCTGCACATCTCTGGAGATTAAGCAAAAGCTCTCAAAAATATGCCTTAAAAATCTTCTCATCATTACAACTAGTCATGGCATACTTTGATAACAACACAGTTTAAAATAAATATAAGAACTTTACAGATGCAACAGAAGTATATGTATAAACTAACATCCAGCCAACATACATCTGGGGGGGCTTATCTAGAAACAGTGACACATTCAGTGTACTCACATTAACTACACTCATAAAAATTTAAGACAGCATTGCCATAGTATATTTTCACTTACACTGCAGTCATCATGTCATGATGCATAGAATGCGGCAGTAGCGGTGGGGTGGCGGGTGAGGGCCGTTCACACGTGGTACCTGCGTAGCAGCGACACAGGCAGCGGGGCGGCTGGCTGCATGGTGCTGAAAGTACACACTCTGGGCGTCAGAACCAGGACCCTAATGGAGACAACAGCAGGGAGGTGACTGGTGGTGAATTTGGGGTGGTGTCCCTGGGCGTCGCGGCGGCAGGTGGGCTGCGCAGCTGAGTGACAGAAGCAGATCCCGTGATGTGAGCATTTCAGCTGGAACATGGCAACAAGGCTTTGTGGCCTGCCACACTGCACTCAGCAAACTGGCGTCGTCAGTAGGCGATGCATCTGGGTGACACACAGCTGATGGGCAGCGGCAGTGGTAGGGAAACTGTGTCAACCATGAATAACTTGCCCTGCAGTCGGTGACCCACAGCAACGGCATGGACACATTGTGCATTTCCCTTTCATGCTTCCATGGCCAGCTCAGAGTTAACTGGCGGCTACGTCGAATCTTGGGGCTGGAGCGCATGCAGCACGCATGTTTTTTGTGAGACATGGCTTGCTGTACTCGGTGTACATGTATTGGTGCAGCACAATGCAAGAGGCAGGAAGTAGGCACCCAGTTTGACCTCGTAGAGGAATAACAGTGGCGAATACTGACCAACCACACATCTTCAAACATGAACCGAAAGTAAGTAGCCCCCTATGGACAGAATGGTGGAAATGAATCATGATTCTGACACCATTGTACATGGGCCGGAAAGGGGGAAGAAGGTTGTTATATCCAGCTTATGGTGACGATGTACAGAAGTTTGAATGGTCAGGACGATTAAATAGGTATCCAGGTCTGCCCTTAAATGATAGAACAGGAAATTAGGTAAAATAAAGAGAATATATGTCAGTGTATGGTATAAAGGGAGCATGCCTAGGGTTGGAAGTTATCCGATTTAGGCCAGTCTGGGAGGTCGAACAACTAATTGAAACGAGCTGTGGAAAGGGGAGGTGGTTCGTGTTAATTGGCCGGTCATGGAACGCAGAGCCAGAGGCTGTGCCTCCCAAGAAAGACATCTGTTCTGCTCGAGGTCTGGATCACAAGAGAGCGAGGCAACTGTGTCGTGCACTCCAGAATCCTCCAGATTCCACAAGTGTGACCTGTTTCCCATACATGCTATTGGCTAAAACTGATGGTGTGAATTCACTAGCAGTTTTTGCAGAGGGCTCAAGGCATTTAGCTGTAACTGGGCAGAACTGCCTCGGTTCTGAAAGACAGGCAACTTGTGTCACATAGGCACAGCTGAAGTTGCTCTGGGAGAAAATTTGTATAGATTTGTTTAGGGACTTTGAAATAACTTTTTTTTAAACCCTTTCCCTAAAATATTTCTTGACTGGCTGACACACTGTAGAGTGGTGCTGTGAACGTAGCTGGGATTTTGTTTGACCTTACCAGGTAAAGACTTATGATGATCCTCTTGCAATAATGGAGAGTTGTAATGAAGTACATAGTATACATTATGGGCAGAAAGCAAGAGAGTGATTAATTAATTAACAGGCCGGCCGCGGTGGTCTCGCGGTTCTAGGCGCGCAGTCCGGAACCGCGCGACTGCTACGGTCGCAGGTTCGAATCCTGCCTCAGGCATGGATGTGTGTGATGTCCTTAGGTTAGTTAGGTTTAAGTAGTTCTAAGTTCTAGGGGACTGATGACCACAGCTGTTAAGTCCCATAGTGCTCAGAGCCATTTGATCCATTTTTGAACCAATTAATTAACATATAGACACTAAGAAATAGACATTCTGATATCTGTGTCGAGAGCACAAAACTGATGTTAGTAAATAATATAGTGAACAGTGAAAGAATGAAATGCTACATACTGGCAAATCATTTGAAATTAAACAGCAGAAAAGCAGAATTTGTGAAAATAAACTACAGATGACATAATTCATTTGTAAAATACACACTGAAGATCTCTAGCAATGGGTTACCCCCCACCACCACCACCACCACCACCACCACCACCACCACCACACAGGTTACAGTTACTGCAAAACATTATTGTCAATAACACTGAGAAAATGTGTACGTACATGAGAAACATCATCTCTTATAGCAGAGATAAAGTACAAACATTGATCATGGAATATTAAACTCTTTACTCATGATATGCAACTTTTAAGAGCCACAGATGGATATAGGTTGTTTCTTGTATTTCAAAAAGCCTAAACACTGACAAAAAGCACTACTCAGCACAACATGCTCGAATTCAGGGGTTGCTTCACCTCCAACACCAGCTTCTTTGCATCACATAAATGGTAGTTTTTCTTGAAACACATACATCAACCCTATAATCTTCCTGGCCTCAGCCTCCACTAGCCCCCAGACCACACCAGCGACTACTCTTGCTCCATACCCACCTCTCCCTCTGCACCACATACACCTCCACCCCTTCCTCATTACCATACCTCCACTCATACTGCTCTCACAAACTCTTCTCCACAGTCTCCCTCTTCATCAGTTCTATCTTCTTGTTCCAATCTAATCCTCTGACAATATGCACTATGCAAAACTCGATTTGCCTCTGGCCGGAACAAGCCACACTCTGATCCTGTGCTCCTGCTGCCTCTCCCTCTTGGGAGTCAGCCATCCTTCCCCAACACTCCTTTCCATTCCTCATCTGTTTTCTCTCGTGTGTGTGTGTGTGTGTGTGTGTGTGTGTGTGTGTGTGTGTGTGTGTGTGTGTCGCTTGCTCTATAGCGTGAACCAGGGTTTGTCTGAACACTATCAAAATTCTCAATTTTGTTTATGTGCACATAGATGACTCAAAACTTCATCTATTTGATGAGTTTTTACCCTCACCGCTTAAATTATTTCTGATATGAGAGTGACGTGGAAGTAATTTCAAGTGTCCTCAAGGAAACTAAAAGTACAACTATTGTTTCTGTTATGTATTAATCATGTAACAGATAACACAGGACTGTGAAATTAAATTTTTATTCAAGGCTTTTAATCCTGAAGGATGATTTTTGTTAATTGCTGGCCTCTGTAGAAGAATGTGAAGTCAGATTTTGGCTATCCTACATGAGGAAACAGTAATAATGATATAAAGAATTGTTTATATTTATACAGTATTAAGACATTTTAATATGTTAGTAAAGAACAGCTATACTATTAACCTGTAAACTGTTTATACATACATCAAAAAAAGTTTTGCTTCACCTCAGTTCCAAGATTTCTGGAACCTGTATAGAAAATTGGAATGGAGATCAACATAAACATCATTTCCGCCCTTTTTATTGCTCATGAAAACCATACATTGCCTGTTGTACCGCCGTACAGCTAGACCTTCAGTGGTGGTGGTCCACATTGCTGTACATACCAGTACCTCTAATACCCAGTAGCATGTCCTCTTGCATTGATGCATGCCTGTATTCGTTGTGGCATACTATCCACAAGTTTATCAAGGTACTATTGGTCCATATTGTTCCGCTCCTCAACGGCGATTCAGTGTAGATCCCGCAGACTGGTTGGTGGGTCACATCGTCCTTAAACAGCCTTTTTCAATCTATCCCAAGCATTTTCGATAGGGTCCATGTCTAGAGAACGTGCTGGCCACTCTAGTCGAGCGATGTCATTATCCTGAAGGAAGTCATTCACAAGATGTGCACGATGAGTGCACAAATTGTCGTCCATGAAGACGAACACCTTGCCAATATGCTGCCAATGTGGTTGCACTATTGGTCGGAGGATGGCATTCACATATCATACAGCCATTACGGTGCCTTCCATGACCACCAGCGGTGTATGTCGGCCCCACATAATGATGGTGAGGGAGGAAGTCAAGATGGCCATAAAGAAAATGGATTTTAAGGCTTATACTGCATCCTAAATTATTCAGAGTTATCAACATATTTTCCACCAAGGCTTTGAAATCTGGGTGTTTCCTAGTCCCTAAGAAATGGTCACACACATCCTAAATCCTACCCAATCCAGTCATTCTTCTTGTGTCAGTACCTTTTCAAATATTCCTTCATTAACAACAGCCTCAGTCAAAAAACAAAATTTGGAACTTATATACTTAAAACAATCACCATCTTCAGCCAATGCTTTGATGAACTGTTCCATGATTTCCAGTTTAAGATGAAGATGCAGCAGGATAATTTTCTCTCATATCACCAGAAATACTTTTATGACATTTTTCTCCCCAGAATTCATTGTTGTTCTGATAGGCCATTATATTCTACTCCTATGCGATTCACGTGCATGACTATCACAGAGGCACAGGAAATAAGGAAGCATTGTAAAGGTTAATTGTTGTCCCAGCAGCATTCCTATTACTTTCTATTTTGAATAGTTTAATGCCTTCAGGAGAACCTCCATATTTTCATAGGTTTCTTTTAAGTGCACAAAATAAGCTCTGTCATTCATCCATGCTTATTTCGTATATGCAGATGTACGACCTTATAGATAAGGTCTATAAATAGCCTCCATCATTTGTAAAATCCAGGACGGAATGTAAACATATTTTGAAAAGGAAAGTTGCCATTCACCATACAGCAAAGATACTGAGGTGCAGATAGCCACAACAAAAAGACTGCCCGCGCGCATGCGCTCACACACACACACACACACACACACACACACACACACACAAATGCAACTTACACACAAATGCAACTCACACACACACACACACACACACACACATGACTGCAGTCTCATGCAACTAAAGCCACATTGCGAGCAGCAGCACCAGTACATGATGGGGATGGCAACTGGCTGGGGGTAAGGAGGTGGGATAATAGGGTAGAGGTGGCGGATAGTGCAATCCTGCTGGGAAGCGCATGGGTACGAGGTGGAGAGAGGGTAGGGCAGCTATGTGCAGTTGGGAGGTTAGACGGTCAGCAGGGGAGTGGTGGAGGGATGGCAGAAAAGCAGAGATGTTAAATGCCTGGGTGCAATGGTGGAATGAGGGCTATGTAGTGCTGGAGTGGGATCAGGGAAGGGGCTGGGTGGGTGAGGACGACGACTAATGAAGGTGGAGGTCAGGAGGATTACGAGAATGTAGGATATATTGCAGGGAATGTTTCCACCTGCACAGTTCAAAAAAGCTAGTTTTGATGGGAAGGATCCAGATGGCACAGGCTGTGGAGCAGTCATTGAAATGAAGAACATTGTGTTGGGCAGTGTGCTGTTTCTTGGCCACAGTTTGTCAGTGGCCATTCACACAGACAGACAGCTTGTTGGTTGTCATGCCCACATAGAATGCAGCACAGTGGTTGCAACTTAGCTTGTAGATCACATGACTGGTTTCACAGGTAGCCCTGCCTTTGGTGGGACAGGTGATGTTTGTGACTGGACTGGAGTAGGTGGTGGTGGTGGTGGTGGTGGTGGTGGGAGGATGTATGGGACAGTATTGTATCTAGGTCTATTACAGGTGTATGAGCCATGAGGTAAGGGATTGGGAGCAGGGGTTATGTATCGATGAACGAGTATATTGTGTAGGTTCTGTGGACTACTGCTGTGGAGGGGTTATGAGGGGAATGCTCCTCTTTGGCAGGACGGTGGGACTTTGGGAAGTGGTTTGAGGAGGAGGATATTAGTGTTTAACGTCCCGTCGACAATGAGGTCATTAGAGACAGAGTGCAAGCTCGGGTGAGGGAAGGATGGGGAAGGAAATCGGCCGTGCCCTTTCAAAGGAACCATCCCGGCATTTGCCTGAAGAGATTTAGGGAAATCACGGAAAACCTAAATCAGGATGGCCGGAGACGGGATTGAACCGTCGTCCTCCCGAATGCGAGTCCAGAGTGCTAACCACTGCGCCACCTCGCTCGGTAAGTGGTTTGACACTGAAAGGATAAGGCACAGGAGATTTGTTTTTGTACAAGGTTGGGAGGATAATCATGGTATGTGAAGGCTTCAGTAAGACCCTCGGTATATTTCGAGAGGGACCACACATCACGGCAGTTGCAACAACCATGGGTGGCTAGGCGGTATGGAAAGGACTTCTTGGTATGGAATGGGTGGCAGCTATCGAAGCGGAGTTATTGCTGGTGCTTAGCAGTTTTGATATGGACGGAGGTACTGATCTAGCCATCTTTGAGGTGGGGGGTCAACGTCTAAGAAGATGGCTTGTTATGTTAGATTGAGTAGGACCAGATGAAGCATATGGGGGAGGAGTTGTTCAGGTTCTGGAGGAATGTGGACAGGGTGTCCTCACCCTCAGTCCAGATCACAAAGATGTCATCAGTGAATCTGAACCAGGTGAGAGGTGTAGGATTCTGGGTGTTTAGGAAGGATTCCTGTAGATGGTCCAGATGGCCTATGAATAGGTGGGCATAGGATGGTGTCATGCGGGTGCCCACAGCCGTACATCGGATTTGTTTACTAAGTGATGCCTTCAAAGGAGAAGTAATTGTGGGTGAGGATATAGTTGGTCACAGCAACTAGGAAAGAGGTTGTTGGTTTGAAATCCTTCAGGCATTGGGAAAGGTAATGTTCAGGTTGTGTTCAGCGGTAAGGCCACGGGCATTAGGGATGTTAGTATAAAGAGAGGTGGCATCAGTAGTGACGAGCAGGGCACTGTGTGGTAAAGGAACATCAACTGTGGAGAGTCGGTGAAGGAAATGGTTGGTATCTTTTATATAGGATGGTAGGTTCTGGGTAATAGGTTGAAGCTGTTGGTCTATGAAAACAGAGATTCTCTAAGTGGGGGCACAGTAACTGGCCACAATGGTGCATCCTGGGTGTTTGGTTTTATGGACTTTAGGAAGCATGTAGAAGGTAGGAGTGCGAGGAGTGGTAGGGGTGAGCAGAGAGATGGACTCTGGGGAGGTATTCTGGTGTGGGTCTAAGGATTTGAGGAGTGACTGGAGATCCTGCTGGATTTCTGGGATGGGGTCACCGTGATAAGGTTGGTAGGTGGACATATCTGACAGCTGGTGGAGTCCTGCCAGGCAATCCTTGCCGTTCAAAACAACAGTCGACCGATTTGCTCATTTCTGGTTGAAACAAATGGTGGGCTTTGATTGGTGGGGTGATAGTTGTCTACTAAATAGATTGATTGTGAGTACTAATCCAGGGATGGATTGATTACTGCTCAAGTGTTTAGGATGCATGTTAGACTGGACGAACACGGTACTAGCAAGTACAAATAATATCAAAACAAAGTGTAACAAGCTTGGATGACTTGCAGGAGAGTTACAGGGAACTTTTGAAAAATCTGAGCTGACAAATGCTTGTTGTAAGAAACATACTATTTCACGAAAAGCTACATAGAAAATTATCCCTTCACTTTAGTAACCATTTGCAGTCCATATACTACAGAGAATAATTTATCATACAGCCTTCTGCACAAAGCACTGATCCACATGTATTTCTTTTAAGCATTTCTAGTTTTCCCCATAACAGTTTGAACTACTAAGAATATTCACTTGCATCTCAAGGAATATAAGGTTTTACTTTTCATTTTATAGCCTAGTCATTAAAGACCAAAAAAGGTCGAATGGGGGGAAAAATTGTGTAGTTCCAAATTTTTGTGCAGTGGTAAGCAGGAGTGTCATGCCCCTCTGCTGTCAGCAGTGTGCTGTGGTATCTGGAGGAGCAAAGTGTTCCTTGTGATTGGAAAAATGCACAGCTCTCCCCTGTTTAAAAAAGGGTAATCTAATGGATGCAAAAAAACTTTAGGCCTTTGTCTCTGGAATATGTCTGTTGTAGAATTTTGGAACGTGTTTATGCTCACATATTGTAACATTTCTGGAGAACATAAGTCTTCTCTGTAACAATCAATAAGGGTTCCAAAAGTTACATTTGTTTGTAACCCAGCTCTCTCTACTATTCAAGAGACCTGGAAAGCAGTAGATACAGGCTCCCAGGTAGAGCTGTGTTCCTTGCCTTCCAGGAGCTATTTGATAAAGTTCAGCATTGCCACTCTACAACAACATATGAGTGTACAGAACATCAGACCAACTGTGTGACTGGATTGAAGAGTTCCTGAACAGAATGCAGCATGTCATTCTCAGTGGAGAGGTCTTCAGACAAAAAAGTAACTCCAGATGTGCTGCAAGGGAGTGTTATAAGACCATTTCTTTTCACAATATATATAAATGACCAGTAGATAATGTTGGACATTCATTGAGGCTTTTTATGGATAGTACTGTTGTGTTCAGAGAATTTGCAATGCTAGGAAATTGTGGGAAAATGCAGGAAGATCTGCAGAGGATCGACACTTGGTGCAGGGAATTCCAATTGGCCCTCAACATAAACAAATGTAATGTATTGTAAATGTATAGACAGAACCCAAAGAGCCGTTGTTGTATGCTTACACAATTGCGGGGCACTCTGGAAATTATTAATTTGTAATTTTATCACACACACACACACACACACACACACACACACACACACACAACAAAATAATAAAAATAAAAAATGTTGTTTTTTAACTAGTTGTTTGTCTGTTTGTCCATCTGTCAAAACCCCTTTTTCTCTTTGTTTATTTGTCCAAGACTCCTTTTAGTACATTGTTTGTACATGTGATATAGGACAGTGGTAAACCTAGTTAATTTACAATACAGTAGTCATTTTGACTATATTGTTGACATAATCAAAATGTATAATAATGTAGGTTGGTGTACTACGTTGTTTCTACGTGTGATAAAAGCAGTTATTAAGTGAGATGACAATATAAGCACAACATAAACTATATTATGAATTGACATTTAGTAAAATTTGGTAAATAGGATTTACTTATTACAGTTTTCCATAAATTCAGACAAAGAATAGAAGCAGTGGTCAAGCAAGAACTGTTTTAACTTTATTTTAAATCCATTTTAGGTAAGCAGGCAAATGGTTATATAACATAGCTCCAGTTTGATACTCTCTTTTGTATTTACTGTGTTCATGTGTAGGTTCATCTTCTTCCTAGTTTCGTGTGTGTGTATATTGTAGTTGTATCTGAAGAGGTTTTCCTTTTTTAAGATGCTCACTTTTGTGAAAATTAGTATTTCATGTTCATACAAGCAAGGCAGCGGCAATATTTCGAGAGCTTTGAAAAGTGGTCTACAGGAAACCTTGCATTTAGCTTTTTCATCACCCTCTGATAATCCTTTTCTGTATTTCAAATGTTTTTGTAGAATTTGTGGAATTCCCCCAAAAGATTATTCGGTACATAAGTAGCGACTGTATACTACAATGGTACATTGTTACCACTGACGAGCAGCTTGTATTCTTAGTGAGGATCCTAACAGCATATGCTAGTGAATTCAGGCTCTTATTTAAATTGTTTAAGTGCACCTCCCAATTCAAATCTGCCTGAACATGAATGCCTAGAAATTTTGTGTGGCTGACCTTCAACACATTTTTTCCTTCAGTAATGAGAACTGGGTTTGCAGGATGGAGGTTTAATGTGGTGTGGAAGTTAACTGCCACAGTTTTTTTCTCAGAGTGTATGATGAGCGTATTGGTCCTGAACCAGTGCATTAAGATATGCATAACTAATAATGCAGCCTCCTGCAGCATTTCCTCATTCTGTGATTTAATTAGAATATTAGTGTTTACTCCAGTAACAGTAGACCTATCAAGTTGAAACTTATGTCACACAGTAATGTCAATAGTCCATTGGTGGTGTAATAAACATTAGCTTCTAAGCCAGTCCAAAAGATATGGCCATTTATGTCACATATTTGATACTCTCAAACTTGCTCATCAAAACTTATGGTTTACTCCATGTTGACCTGGAATCATGATGTTTGGAAAGAAGCAAGGTTTTACAGTGCAAGTAAAGGGAAAAAAATCAGAAAATTGTTAATTTATAACAAATGTCTCTCTTTTTATTTGTTATCTGACTTCAAACTTGAAATTAAGTCCTTCTTGTAATCCCCAGAACCAAGATCGTGCCAGTACCAATGCCAATAACAGACAAAAATTGTCAAGATTGTTGATTCCCAGAGTGGATGAATTGTCTATGGATATGATTAAATGCATGTGGAACCCTCAGAGTGCAAGACTTATTCGCACCTGACCAATTTATCATTTTTTTTCTTAAAGAACTCCGAAACTGCAGCTAGCAATAAAAATGTTTTTGAGTACAAACTTAAATTTCCTACAAATTTTACATTAAATTTCCTACAAAAAAAAAAGGTTCTATTCATTTTTTTCTGTGAGAGTAATAGTTTCTGCACTGCAGAGGATGGAAAAATCACAGATTATTAAAAACAGAGATAAAATAACTGTGAACTGTTAATTGACGTAGGTTAAGAACCAATATTAAATGTGTGTACCATCTCTTAAGTGCAATAAAGAATGTCGTGTTCTGGGGAGATAACAGGGTGGAGGTGGCAGGGATTAAGGGTAGAACATCAATAAAAGATGGGTCGCTGGAGTGTGCTCGTGCACTCTCCTGCATTATGGCTCTGCAAAATGAAGAGTGAGCAGGTGATTCCCTACTCTATCTATTCCACAATGTAACAAGGAGCAATTACAGTGTGTTTCACAGAGTTATACGAAGTGTCTGCAGCATGCCTTGTGAATCACTGGCAACACAGTGTGCAGATATGCCCAAGGGGTGAGGGCTGTTTTCCACAAACTGCATATGAAATACACATAGGAGTTACTAATAATACTAATGCAAGAAACCCACATGGATGGAATCTACGTAAATCTCTTCACACAGTTATACACTTTGGGAGGGGAGATTCTTAGTTGTCCTGTTCGGCAGCTGTAGCATTCTTCTGGGAAAGGCAACTTTCCCCACCATGAATGCTGCTTGCTTTTCATTATTCTGATGGGCTATACCTCCCCAGTTTTTTCTGTGCAGTTATCTTATGTGAGAAGACAAAATAACTTCACTGAGCTTGTGTTTATATAGTGTTAAATTAGTACTTATTTGCACTTGTTATGTGAGCTATTATGTAAAAAATTTCAACAGCTGGAGCTGTCAGCAGATTACCACACTGAAGGGCCTGTCCCAAGTGTAATGTACTGTCAGTATGCGTTTTACAATATCGATTTATTGTCAGCAGTATCACTGAGAGGACTTCTTTTTACCGTGTGAGAGGTATCATATGCATAACCCCAGCCTCAGCTCTCCCAGCATCTGAAGAAATCCAGAGGCTTAAATTGTCTCCCTCTGCAAATGAAGTAGGTCAGTAGATCTTATGAAACAGCAGATGTTTCAGTGTGGATGTGAGGCAATTGGCTTCACTGATTGCAGCCCGTTATACAAGTGCCAGCAATTCCGAATAGAAAAGTTATCACAATGGTGACAGAAGTGCAGTAATGTTCTGGTCATTCAGTAATTCACTACTAAATAACTACAACAGAACTACACAGCTTTACAACAAGCTTTCAGTGAGAGGTAAAGGCTAATGCCACACTTACCAATCCAGTCCAATCCAATCCAATCCCTTTCCCATCAACACTGTGTAGGTCACTGTCAACATAACAGGTACAGACTGAGCACTTCTGAGCCATCGTTTATAAGAATGAATGTTACAGAAGTGCTCACTTACCAATGCAAATAAATAATAATTTAATAACTGAAAATAACTCCATTATGTAAGCACAAGCTCAATGAAGTTATTTTGTCTACCTACATATGAGAATTGGACAGGAAATGCTGGGAGGGTATAGTCTGTCCCTAAACTGAATAGTAAGCTGCACTCATGGTGGAGGAAGTCACCTTTCCCAGAAGAATGCTACAGCTTCTGTACAGGATGACTAACAATCAATTTCCCATCAATTGGTGTACAACACTGTGCAATGTTAGGTAGAATCCGCCCATACTTCTCTTGCATTAGTATTACTGCCAACTCATATTTGCAGTCAACTCATATTTGTATTCAATGTCATGTTAACTCACACTGTGGGGGGGGGGGGGGGGGGGGGGAGAAAGGACCCACACCTACTCGCAGTGTCTGCACAACATTGCTTTGCTAGCGACTCATAATGTGAGATGCTGAAGGATGAGTATAGCTTTGTGAAATATCCTGTACTGGCTTTCAGTGATGTAGTGGGGTAGAGAGAGTAGGGAACCACCTGCTTTCTCTTCAGTTTGTAGACCTGTGAAGGAGGGACATGCATGACCATAATCTGATGAACTATGTTCCCTTGTGCTCCTACTATCCACCCCTGCCCCCTCCACCCTGTTCCACAATTTATCCCTTAATATGATTCTACTGCACTTAAACGTGGTACAAACATGTAATACTTTTGTTCTTAACCCGCTTCATTTAACAATAAAGATTACTTTTATAACATTAAAGCATTATTTTTAATAACCTACAGTTTTTCCGTCTCCTTCAGTACAGAAACTATTAGTCCTGTATAAAACTGAGTAGGATATTTTTTGTAGGAAGTTGGAGATAATCTAATTTCATGTAGGAAAACATTTTGGTTGAAGCCACAGTTTCTTGGGTCATTCAAGAAAAATGTAAAGTGACCTTTAAAGGTCATCCTCTGCTTGCACATCCCATACCACTGTGCTCATATATCATCAGTTCAGACTTTTAGTACGGACCATTTGTTACCTTCATTTCTACTGATGGGAACCCCTGGGGAAAGTAGCAAAAGGTTGTAGATGACAGCAAATACATCTACAAGTTGATGACAGGGACTTTTATTGTGAAAGTAGGGCAAAGACTGAGGAATGAATCTTCAGTAGGAAACTTCAGATATGATACCAGAAGTGATAGGGATTGCACATTATTAGAATTGGTTTGGAACAACAATATGATTGTACTTCACACATTTTCCAAAAGAAAACAAATACCTCTTTGTGTGCTGCATATTTGGTAAGATTGGGACCCATACTCTTTAATATTTCAATAAGGCAGGCCTTGCATCAGTTTTTAGCTATTTTCACTTTTTTGTGACATAATCTTTCATCATGCATAACAGAAGCAGTGGCAGAGTCTGATAAAGTCTCAGCAACAGAAGAAGATGAAGAACTGAGTGGTGAACTTAGTGATGATGACACATTTTGTCATATTGAAAAGTCTACTATCGACCACAATTGTCTCTACTTGTTTGCACGAACTGACCGAGAGAAAGAAGAATGGTAAGTGTAATTAAGGATATTTCATACTTTCTTGGTTATTGTTTTGTTGATTACTTGATTGTGCTAGTACTAATAAGGTTTTTAACTGGTTTCATAACTTTCATGAACAATACAACAACAACTCAGGTATGTAACAAAGTATAACCTGTTTACTTGTGAGGACTGAAGATGGTGCTCCTGTACTAATCTCCTTAAAAGCTCTGCTGTGGATTGTGGTCAATCTAGCACCTCTAATTCTTTTGAGAGACAAAGGCAGATAGTATGACTTAATCAAGGGTCAAAGTGCATTACATGATGTAAGATCTTATTCATTGGCCTTAATATTCAAAATTATTGCACTTTGTAGCTAGCCCCTGAAAATCCTGAAAGGGAACATTAGGTTTGTACTACATGAGACATGTCCTGATAGCTCATTTGGAAGTTTTTTGTCTACAAAAGGCAGAGATCTAAATTCATTTCCCTCTTCAGCACACCATTGTAACCTATGATGAACAACAACCACCACCACCACCACCACCACCACAATCCATTTGACGTGAATTCCTGGATAAAGATCCTTAACATTTCCATGTAGTGCAGTCTTCATTGCTGCTCCTACATGTTTTCTGCAGCTGTTAACCTGTCTTCCATTAGGTAATTGTGTCAGTCTTTTCTTGTCTCTTGAAATCCAGCAGAGAACCTCCATAATTTGTCTACCTTGTGCTCACCTTCTTATGTGTCCCATCCATCTCCATTGAAATTTATTCATTGTCATAATTACATCTTTACTCCATATGTTCCCTGATCTATTGGTTTGGTATCTTGTGCATTCTACGAACCATGCTTTTTCAGTGGTTTTCACATTAATAGTCAGTGTCTCAGTGCCATAAGTCAAAAGTGGTAGTACACATCTTATTGTAAACTTTTCGATTCAGATACATTAGAAGCTTCATTTTGAAATCTGTATTTAGTTTTCCAAACACACTCTCAATCATTTGTATCCTCCCATTTATTTATTTTGCTATCCGTCCTGTGGTTTAGCTCCACTACCCTAAATAGAAAATCTCATTGACTCACAGTCAACAGATGAAGTAACATATTTCTAAGGATCCCATTGGTAATTAATCAGTTATGTACAATACAATTAGCATACTGTGTTTAAATTTCTCCATTTCACAAATGCACATCATCTAATAGAACTGAAGCTATTTTAGTCAACCCATCTTGTAATGTGTTGTGATGAACTGTTCCCATAGAATTTCAAGATTTTCTATGAGTGTTGCACCTTTGTACCCATTTTTATCTTAAGATTTTTTTAAATAAAAATTCTTCTTGTATCCTGCATGTCATCTGCCATTGCCTGTTTCATAATTTTTTTAGATTGTAGATTTGTCTGCTACATGTCAGTATGAAAGTGGGACATCATAAATTGAGTCTGAATTGATAGAAAATCAAACATTGAATGCAGTATGTATCTGAAGAAAGATCACTACCAACAAACTAGAGGACATTTTGAACAGTGGACAGGTGACTGCGAAAGGCAGAAAGAAGTTTGTTCAGTTTTTTCTTTGTGCCCATCTTATGCTCAGCATCTCCTACTTTATGAGAAGCGATCCATCCCAATATTTGTAGTATATGTGTAAATTAACATTTTGCTTTCTGTGTGACGGAAGACATAATCATGTAGATCCCCATAACTATAGCTATTCATTACTAGTGTAGCATTACCCATTTGTGGTAACTGTTAAAAATTAAGCGTGAGATAACTTCGTTGTTAGTGCCTGTAAAACTGTTTTGAGGTCTCCTACCAACAGAAAGCCCTGAGGATTCTGATATAGGAGTGGGAAAAATTCCTTCAGTGGGAATAAAAAAGAAAACATCACTGTGAGTTTTTCCAAAATTATATATGGACATATACATGATGACATATGGTAATAGAACACTTTTGTTTGTGGAATATTAGTCACCTCAGCCATTTCAGTGAGGTGATGTGTATGTGCCAATGGGGTGGTGTGTATGTGCCAATTACCGCAGTAAGATAGATCATGACGAAGACATGGCAGACAGGAGCTATTGTGTTTGGACATGTCAATAACAATATTGTGAATGAAGGTGCCCAACTTGTAGTGTTTCAACACAGACCATCCAATCTGTTGAGAAGGAATGGTGTAGCACTCACAGCCATGTAGCACACGGTAAGAACACACGCCACAAAACTATTCTTAACTGACAGGGACTGGGGACGAGTGTCACACCTTGCCCTTGACTAAGTTTCAAACTCCACTTGAACTGCAACTGTCGGTGAGTGCAGATCCATCTCCACCTGTTTCCAAATCAATATCCCAAAGGAAACTGTATGCAGTGACATTTGACATCAGATGTCTCACGAAAGCCCATTTCTCAGAGCAGCATCACATCTTTAGTGGACCAAACATTTTACAACCGGGCCTTAGCTTACTGGAGGCATTCTTTGTGGACCAATGGATCACTATTTTGCCTATTTACAAATGATGCAATGTGTCTAGTGCACCAGTGGCATAATGAGGCATTTAACCTGCACTATGTGGGTGTGTAATTCACACTGTAGTCTTACGATTTTTCTTTGTCACACAATTTGTCAATCTTGAGATGGAAGAGTTAGAGGAGCAGTGCATCAGTATTAAATTTTGCATGAAAGTCAAGAAAACCTCCACAGAGAAATACCAAATGGTGCAGGAAGCCTACAGTGATGAGTGCTAAAGCCATACTCGGAGTTACAAATGGTTCACACAGTTCAAAAATGGCCAGACAGATGTTAACTGACCCTCATTCAGGATGCCCTTCGACGTCTACGAACGACACTCATGTTGTCAGGAACATCAATGAAATTGTGCATTTCAATTGAAGAATGAGTGTCCAAAAGATTGCAGAAGACTGTAACATTTCAGTTGGATTGTGTCGTGAAATCCTGACCAAGCATCTTGGAATGCATCGTGTTACCAGCTCATGAGTCAAGACCAGAAAGACTTTCACCTCACAATCTGTGAAGAACTTTTGGATCGCGCAAATGAGAATGAGATATCCTGTAACAGAATCATAACTGGTGATGAGACATGGGTACATGGTTATGATTTTGAGACCAAGGTTCAGTCTTCAAAATCAGTCAGGAAAATTTCTCCAAGACCAAAACAAACTCAGGTCAGGTCAAATGTCAAAGCCATTCTGATAGTTTTCTTTGACTTTGAAGGATTAGTTCATCATGAATATGTGCCACAGGGACAAATTGTTAATCGATGGTACTATCAGGACATGTTGCGATGCCTGTGAGAAAATGTGAGAAGGAAGTGGCCTGAAATGTGGCGAGACATTTCATGGCTCTTGCAACATGATAACGCACCCGCACATGCATCCGTGATGGTGCATGACTATTGCACAAAAAACGGATTTGCTGTGCTGCCTCTTCGTCCATACCTTCCAGATCTGGCCCCTGCAGACACTGTTTTTTTTATTTCCAAAGTTGAAAACTGCATTGAAAAAGCGATGATTTGCAATGATAAATGAGATAAAAGAAAATTCGCAGATGTTGCTTTGTGCGATCCAGCAAGAGGTGTACCAAGACTGCTTCCAGAAGTGGAAATGGCAATGGGAGTAGTGTATCAATTGTGGAGGGGAGTATTTTGAAGAATATCATTCACAATAATTAAAAGGTAAGTGCAGAAAAATTTTGTGAACAGTGTTCCGATATTTTTAAACTGACCTTATATCTCAACTTTAATAAGTTACTCGAAGTAATGATGTTGTATGCATGTTTTATAATTGACTGCAATCTCATTAAGCATTCTAAAGTAATTAGTTTTGCGTTGCTGGTTATTCAATTTTGCATTGAAAGTGCCGGACACATTGACATGTTCGAAGCTAAATAGAAGGCTTGTGAGTATGCTGACATTTATTTTACCATAAGTGGAATTTTCTATTCCATGTGCGTTCTAAGATCTGGTGATGGTTGCATAGTCAATTGAAACTGGTCATCACTTTCTAATGTTTTATAATGAACACGATCTAGAAATTATAAAAAATTAAAAAAATAATTTGTACAAATCAGATTTGTTTGTTGTATTAAATATGTTTCATGCCTTCCTAATTTAGCTGTTTCTTAATCTGTGTACTCTGATACAGCCTTTCATAGTCTTAAGAAATCTCACTTCAGTGTTTCTCATACTTTGACTTTCGTTATAAGATGCAACACATATATTTTTTTTAACATCTTACTATTTCAACCATAATTTTATGTTTTGTGTCACTTAGTTCTTGTACTTATGTTCCTTAAGCAATCAGTGTGGAATCAGCATAATAGTTCACTGAGTTGCTTGTTAGTCACCAGATCATCTGCTGTTACTGCTTTCCTTCCAAAATACTGTTTCATGAGAGAGTTGACAGTTGGACACGCAGTGGCACTTAGGTGGTGGCCTGTGCTGCAATGAAACTGTCTGAGTGTCTCTTTTATTCTTAAGTATGTTCATATCAGAAAACCAGCTCTTCTTTATGCAGATATTATTCACTGAGAGATGATGTCCCTCACACAATGTCCCTCACACATATCCAAACTTTTCTTTGCTCATGTCATTCATTAGCTTAATATTATATTAATATCTTCTACAGATAATTTTGAAAACAACAGAATCTGATGAATTACATTATCTTTATTTTAATTTTTTGAAAGTATAGTAAACCTCATCACTGAGATCTTACTTCATCATATTGCTAATGCATATGTAGTTTTACAGCACATTATTTTATTTTCGTTGAATATTTTCTAAAAGAGAGACTAGAGTGATTAAATAATTATGTGGTTGAAACTGGGAAGCATGGAAAAGTCTGTGTACTGGACTCATTAAGGTGACATGGTGGTCACATGGCAGGAGTTTTTATACAAAATTGGCAGTTTTTCAGTTCTTACTCAGCCTTCTACATTTAGATTTTACCTTCTTCCTGTAGAATGACCTCAAAGAGCTAATATGGAACGGTGAATCTGCGATGCGACTGTTGTTTGGCTTTATGATGGAACATTACGTGTTAAAGGGAATAGTGATTGTAGCTTAACCTCCAGGAATGCAAGGATAGAAAAATCTGATGAACACTATTAATAATACGAGAGAAAGAAAGTTGCTACTCACCATATAGCGGAGATGCTGAGTTGCGATAGGCACAATAAGAAGACTCACACAATCATAGCTATCGGCCATTAAGGCCTTTGTCAGCAGTAGACACACATACACACACGCGCACACACACACACTCACGCAAGCACAATTTGCACACACATCTGCAGTCTCAGAGAGCTGAAACTACACTGCGAGCAGCAGCACCAGTGCATGATGGAAGTGGCGACCGGGTGGGGGTAAGGAGGAGGCTGGGGCAGGGAGGGGGAGGGATGGTATGGTGGGAGTGGTGGACAGTGAAGTGTAGCAGTTTAGACGGAGGGTAGGAGAGAAGGTGCGGAGGGGGGAGGGGATAAGTAGCGGAAAGGAGAGAAATAAAAATAAAAGAAATTAAAAAGACTGGGTGTGGCGGTGAAATGACGGCTCTGTAGTGCTGGAATGGGAACAGGGAGGGGGCTGGATGGGTGAGGACAGTGACTAACGAAGGTTGAGGCCAGGAGGGTTACGGAAACATAGGATTTATTGCAGCGAAAGTTCCCACCTGCGCAATCTAGAAAAGGTGGTGTTGGTGGTAAGGATCCATATGGCACAGGCTGTGAAGCAGTCATTGAGATGAGGGGGTATCATGTTTGGCGGCGTGTTCAGCTACAGGGTTGTCCACTAGTTTTTTGGTCACAGTTTGTCGGTGGCCATTCATGCGGACAGATAGCTTGTTGGTTGTCATGCCTACATAGAATGCAGCACAGTGGTTGCAGCTTAGCTTGTAAATCACATGACTGGTTTCACAGGTAGCCCTGCCTTTGATGTGATAGGTAATGTTAGTTGTCAGCAGTGACCTCCGCCTCAGAGATGGCTATGACAGTACCTCCTTCCATATCAAACCTACTAACTACCAGCAATACCTCCACTTCGACAGCTGCCACCCGTTTCATACCAAGAAGTCCCTTCCGTACAGCCTAGCCACCCGTGGTCGTCACATCTGCAGTGACGAGCAGTCCCTCTCTAAATATACCGAGGGTCTCACTGAAGCCTTTACTGACCGTAATTGTCCTCCCATCCTTGTACAAAAACAAATCTCCCGTGCCTTATCTTTCCAGTCTCCCATCACCTCTTAAAGTCCCACAATCTGGCCACAGAGGAGCATTCCCCTTGTAACTCAGTACCATCCGGGACTGGAGCAGGTGAAATACTTTCTCCGCCAGGGTTTCAATTACCTCTCGTCGTGCCTTGAAATTAGAAATGTCCTACTCAGTATCCTTCCCACCCCTCGTACCATGGTATTCCGCCGTCCACCGAACCTCCACAATATACTTTTCCATCCTTTCACAACCCCTGCTCCCAATCCTTTACCTCATGGCTCATACCCCTGTAATAGACCTAGATGCAAGACCTGTCCCATACATCCTCCTACCACCACCTACTCCAGTCTGGTCATTAACATTGATGTGATAGGTAAAGACAGGGCTACCTGTGAAACCTGTCATGTGATCTACAAGCTAAGCTGCAACCACTGTGCTGCATTCTATGTAGGCATGACAACCAACAAGCTATCTGTGCGCATGAATGGCCACCGACAAACTGTGACCAAAAAACTAGTGGACAACCCTGTAGCTGAACACGCTGCCAAACATGATACCCCTCATCTCAATGACTGCTTCACAGCCTGTGCCATATGGATCCTTACCACCAACCCCTCCTTTTCTGGATTGCGCAGGTGGGAACTTTCCCCGCAATAAATCCTATGTTTCCATAACCCTCCTGGCCTCAACCTTCATTAGTCACTGTCCTCACCCATCCAGCCCCCTCCCTGTTCCCATTACAGCACTACAGAGCTGTCATTTCACCGTCCACCCAGTCTTTTAATTTCTTTTATTTTTATTTCTCTCCTTTCCGCTACTTACCCCCTCCCCCCTCCGCACCTTCTCTCATACCCGCCGTCTAAACTGCTACACTTCACTGTCCGCCACTCCCACCATACTATCCCCCCACTCCCCGCCCCAGCCTCCTCCTTACCCCCACCCGGTCGCCACTCCCATCATGCACTGGTGCTGCTGCTCGTAGTGTAGTTTCAGCTCTCTGAGACTGCAGATGTGTGTGCAAGTTGCACTTGTGTGAGTGCGTGTGCATGTGTGTATGTGTGTCTGCTGCTGGCAGAGGCCTTAATGGCCAAAAGCTATGATTGTGTGAATCTTTTTATTGAGCCTATCACAGCTCAGCATCTCTGCTATATGGTGAGTAGCAACTTTCCTTCCCTCGTATTGTTACATTCCATCCTGGATTTTCCATTGTTTGATGAACACTATTACTCTGTTATGACTACCATTTTCCATGGGAACTGACTGAGAAACTAGGGTATCCCGATCTCAACAGTGAGTAGTTGTACCTAATTTGGACTTTAGGTTTACGATTAGTGCACACATACTACAGTGACATCACCACCTCATGTTCACCGTTGGTCACTGGTCAGTGATATGTATTGTAGGCAAGAGGCTAAAGATACTCTTCCAGTAGGAACTCCAAACTTAACTACTGACAGACTGATTCACCACTTACTGACAAGACTCTTTGTTATGAGATGTTTAATCTGTAGGCTCAGCTGGAATGAATCAGCACCCTCTCAAAATGATAAAAAATATGTATTTCTTCTACAGACATCATGGTAATAATTGTTCTCTGTGTATATAATATGATGTTGCTGGAGACACTTATACAGCAAACCACCTTCTTCAGTGACCTGATGAGATGGAGGCTTATAATACTAGTGGGAGATATAACGCCCATGTACAGCTCCATGTGTAGTGTTCCCTACATTATCATAAATATTAAGTAGGTGACATTATATCTCACTGCTTTGACCAAAGGATTAGCGCCACTCCGTTAATGTTCTAAGTGAGACTATCTTTTACTATCTTTGTTAGCAGCATAGTTTTCACAGTAAGCAACCCTCTTCATTGTTCTTAATATGTGCATGATTTCTCAGTCTTCTGTTCTTCCTTCAGCCACACAATAATAATCCAAATGACAATTAGATGGCTTAAGGGACAGGTTAATAAAATGTTTTTAAGCTCTCAGTCGAGAAGTGTATATGCATCCTTTTAAACACTGTGTTTCTTGTATTAATTTTCCAATATTGAGAATGAAGGATTCTGTATTATACTTTAAAGAAACAATGACGTTTTAGGATCTCACATTTGACCTTAAGCTTAACTCGTAGTCCATGTGATGAAAGAAAAATGACATTCAGTTGTAGCTTGTCTATTCAGTCCATTCACTTGCACAAAACCCTACTTTACAGCTCCTGAGTTCACTCTCAACACAGTAGTCTTAATTCTCTGCTAATATAAATTTAGTATTTAGTGATAGTGATCCTAATTATCTTGAAAGTCACAGTCGATCAAAATAATACTACAAATCATAATCAGGTGCAGAATCCTGTTTTGTTATTCACAACATGAAAGTTGTAAAACACTAGCCACATGCAAGTTGTAATGAACATTACTGTACAGAGTGAGTCACTGACCTCACTGACACAAAGATCACAAAACTGTTAGCATGTTCGTAATGCACTTTTATCAAGATGTTAGTTTAACAATAATGGTAAGTAGACTCTCAATAAATATTACTGAGTGTGAAACCAATACAGACAAACTGTTGCCAGGGGGATTGAGTCGACGTTTAAACAGATATGTTAATTATGTGTTAACTCATCAACAGTTCATTACACATATATCTTACTCAAATGATTGCTGGGCACAAATTGAAATTTTTTGGGTTGATAGATTTATAAAGTGAAATAGTGGTATTTTGTGGCCTTGAATGTTATGTCATAGTGTGTAAAACTTAAAGATGAAAATTTAATAATGTAGGTTACCTATTAGTTCCAATAATGATTTGGTTTACTTAAAAAGAGGGATAGTTGGATAACCATAAAATTATCATGTTCAAAATGGTGTTAGGTTAGTCATTTCTTTAATTAAGGGCTTAACTGAATACTGGAGAGTGGGCATACTGCTGGCTCATATGGCAGAAGTAATTTTGAATAGGTACTGATATTAATTACAGATAGCTTTTAAGTTGATTCATTTTTTGGAAAAATGACCCAGGATATTGGAAAGAATGGAATGTTGTCTTTCTAATGAGTGGTGTCAGTACTCCTAAATGTACTGATTAGCTCACACTAATAAATTTTTAACATTACATGCTTAGCAGTAATTTCAATTAACATGGGTTGCAGCAAAACTAACTGCACCATTCTTATCAGTGAATTGAAAACTACCTCCTGAATAACAAATTTAAGAGAAACATTGTATGTATAGCTATTTGGCAGTTTAGAGTGTATTTGGTGTACACACAGTATGTTTAATTTGATACAGTTGAAGTATACAGGAAAAAAATTAATTGCTCAGCAGGGGTAGAGTAATAACAGATGGAATAGTTCTTACTTGCCCCCACCCCCCATTTGGATTGTGAGGACAGATATTGATAAGTAGCTGACAAGATAATTCAGTGTAAAGCAACAATAGACAACTTAAAATTAATCACAAATCAAACAGAAATTTTCACACAGTGTAAATTGGAATGGAATCTATTTTTTAATTTAAGTGTAACTGAAATTTTCCATCTATGCTTGTCCAAAAAGTATGTAACTTTAGCTATTCGTTCCTGTCAGATCTTATATATGCTTTCCTCATTTGTTGGAACTGATTATATGTGTTACATTACCCTGAAAAAAGGATAAGGAACAGTATATATTCACCATCATATCTTAGTAAACGATATGGCCGAGAATCTAAGAAAATTCTGGTTATACATAAAGTCACTATGTTGGTCGAAGGCAGTCCCCTGAATCGTCAACCATTCTGGGGTAATAGATGACAACAATAGGAAAACTGAAGTTCTAAATTTCATATTTAAGAAATCATTCACACAGGAACCTAATACAAACATACCATCATTTCACTTTCATGCAGAGGATATAGGAATAGATATCCCTGGTTTAGTGAAGCAACTGAAGGAGTTGAAAACAAATAAATCACCCAGTCCAGATAGAATTCGAATTCAGGTTTACAGAGAGTACTCTGTGGCATTGGCCCCTTACTTAGCTTGCATTTATCTGAATGTCTCACCCATCACAAAGTATCAAGTGACTGAAAAACTGTGCATGTGATGTCTGTATATAGGGTAGGTAAAAGAAAGGACCCACTTAATTCCAGGCCAATATCCTTAACATCAGTCTGCTGCAGAGTTGTTGAACACATTATGTGTTTGAATATAATCAATTTCCTACAGACAGAAAAGCTCAGCACAGAGTTATAAGGCATTGCTTGTGCAAATTTCGGGTTGTCCTTTTCTCACACAATGTTCTAGAAACCATGGATGTATGGCAACAGGCAGATTCTGTATTTCTAGAATTCCGGAAAGCATTTGAGACTGTGCCCAACTGCAGACTGTTGATGAAGGCCTAAGCATATAGGTTAAGTTCCCAGATATGTGAGTGACTCGAAGACTTTTTAAAAAGTAGAACCCAGTATGTTGTCCGCGGCACTGAGTGTTCATTAGAGGCAAGGGTATCATGACAAGTGCCCCAGGGAAGTGTGGTAGGATTACTGTTATTATCCATATACGTAGATGATCTGACAGACAGGATGACCTGCAATTTACAGCTGTTTGCTGCTGCTGATGATGTGGTGTATGAGCAGTTGTTATTGTTGAGTGACTGTAGGAGAATACAAGGAGAGGTACACAGAATTTCTAGTTGGTGTGGTGAATGGCAGCTTGCTACAAATGGAGAAAAAATATAAATCAATGTGGATGAGTAGGAAACACAGGCCTTAGGCTTCGAATACAGCATTAGTAATGTGCTGCCTAACACAGTCTCATTGATTAAATTTGTAGGTGTAACATTGCAAGGTGATATGAAATGGAATGAATGCATCAGGTTGGTAAAAGGGAAGGCAAATGCTGAACTTTATTTTTTTGGGAGACTTTTGGGAAACGGCAGCTCATCTATAAAAGAGACAGCATATAGAACACCAGTGCATCCCATTCTTAAGTACTGCTCGAGTGTTTGGGATTCCCACCAGGTCACATTAAAGGAAGACATTGAAGCAATTCAGAGGCATGCTGTTAGTTTTGTTACCAGTAGATTCAATCAGTATGAAGTAAAATGGAGGTGCTTCGTGAACTCAAATGGAAATCGCTGGAAGGAAGATGATGCTGTTTTCAAGATTCAGTGTTGCAGAAATTTAGAGAACTAGAATTTGAGGCTGACTGGAGATTGATTCTATGGCTGCAAGCATACGTTTCGCTTAAGAACCACAAAGATAAGATGAGAGAAATTAAGGCTCATGTGGAGCTTATAGACAGTCAATTTTGACTCATTATGGTTGCAAGTTGAAGTAGAGTGGCAATGGTATGTGGTACTCCCACCATGCACTTTACAGTAGCTTGTGTGTGTGTGTGTGTGTGTGTGTGTGTGTGTGTGTGTGTGTATTTGATTAGTTGTTAAATAAGTCAGGATTTCATTCAACTTTTTCCTTGCAGTGCCACATATTACACAGATATTAATTAATGTTGCTCCAAATCATGTAAGTAGCTTTTCATATCTCTTTATTCTCTTTTTTTTTTCATGTTTGTCACATCTGCCATGACTTATTGAAGAAGTGATTCACAAAGAGAGGGTCCATAGCTGTCACTGCTTCGTATAACAATCCTCATTTACCATATTTCTTTGCTTCATATACACATCATATTCCATCAGTTCATTATATTATCATCACCAGCACCACCATCACTTCGTACCCCTTGGTACAATATTATTAAAAATCAAAATTGTATGTATAGCTTTGACTTATTCACAAAGGATGACACTAAATAATGACACTTCACAGCAGCAAACAACAAAACTTTACAACTTTCTTTTCTTCACATAACAGACAAAACTTTAATTACTGTAGACATTACTTCACTTTAAACAGTGTATTTTTCTCTTGTATTTTTATTTCCATTACCATTACTACAGATACACGAGGGGCTTTTTTTCCTAGTTTCTGCTGTTTCAGCCTGAATAGTAATAATTTGGCACATTATTACTGGACAACCACTTTCATTTTTGCAGCCTGAATGTACTTCAAATCTTTCCTTTAATGCTGCTGCACAAATTATATACATACAGCTTTCTCTTTTTTTCATATTTCTATCTTATTTCTTTGTAAAATGTCATTATTGCATCATGTGTTTTCCGTTGTTTGATTTTATCTTATTTCAACATTTTTCCATGACCTCCTTCTGAAATAGATTGGTTATTATTTACACAAATTATATCATTACTGAATCCAAACATAATTCTTTTTTATATAAAATTTGTTAATGGAATGAGCCTTTGCATAACATAACCTCCCATAATAGAAGGTGATTGCCTCTTTCTTATAATCTGTTGATAGTTGGCGAAGGGAGTGATCCCAGAAAAGAAGAATAGAGTCACCCAGTTGCAGAAGATTGGACAAATAATTTAGTCACTAAAGTTCATTGAACCCCTTACTTATTAATGGATTCACAGTTTGTCAGGACTCCTGTTCCTCCATCGAGTTTTTCAGTTTTGCTTGAAATCCAACAGCTGCTGTTGGTTTTCACTGAATTGAATTGAATTTTATTTGATCCTGTAAGATTACATTGTGTACAGTAAATGTACGTGTAATATAGGATGTGTCAAAGTAGTAACATTCATTATCACTTATTTTTCTACCCCTTTAGCTTACACTTTTACATCATTGATAATGAATAACAATATATACAAATTTAATGGCATAAGTATTCTGCAACACTGTGAAACTGTTTCTCAATGAGATAATCTTTAAGTTTCTTTGGAAAGTCATTTTCAAGTACACTATCTCGCAGGCTTTTAGGCAGACTTCTTAGTAGTCTGATATCACAGTACTGGAAATCTAACACACAACACGCAATACAACACACAACATATTTGAATGGACTGCATTTTGTGAATAATACTTCATTGAACATAGTACTAGGTACAGAAAGCTGATTGAAGTTTGAAATTAATAGGTGTGAGACTCTTGGGGAAAATTTAAGTGCATGTTGAAGTGATAGGCTTATGGGAAATGTAGGTGGTGTATTTGTCACAGTAGACAAGAAACTCAAATTCACTGAGATAGAAACTGTAATCATTGGTGGAGACTTTTAATTGTCTAGCAATCAATTTGGATGCTTTCAGTTTAGTTAGTGGTGGACATGACAAGACATCCTATGGAGTATTGCTAAATGTCTCCCATGAAAACTACCTAGAACAGATAGTTCAGAAACCAATCATGATGGAAATATATTTCATCCAATGGCAACAAATAGATCTGACCTCTACGAGGATGCCAACATAAAAACTACAGTTATAACTAGGAATAACACAATAAATATATCACCATTCTACTGTTTGTTGACACAACACTGATAGAAATAATTCTGTTACCAAAAGCCAAGTTGTAGATGAAAACTTTATGGAAAATTATATAAATTGATGGTGGTTATACCAATGTCCAGGAAGTGCAAGTGAAATGCAGAATTCTGGCAGAGATCACAAGTCCATTGACTGACTAAGCCTCCCAAGTTCCAGTGTAGCATTTGGATTCTAAGTCCAGAGCGGAGATATAATAGTAATGGATGTCACAACTAGTATCAGTGACCATTATGTGGTTGTGACAACAATGGTTACCAAAGTACAAGGAATTACTAGAACTAGTAGAAAGATATATGCTTTCAGTAAACTAGATAAAAAAGCAGAAGAATCCTGTCTCAGTGAGGACTTGAAACTTTCAGCACAGCACAGAAGCTTGTGGAGGAACTACGGCTCAAGTTTAAAGGAATAGTTGACCATTCACCAGATGACATCTACCCAGCAGAACAGTTCATAATGGGTGTGACCCCCCATGGTATACATTCAATGTAAAGAAACTTCTAAAGAAACATAGACTACTACATAGTAGATGTAAAACAAAGCATAAGGCTGTAGACAGAAAGGTATTGAGTGAAACCCATTTTGATGACAAGAGAGCCATGAATTAAGCATTCATTGATGACGATAGCAGAATAATGTTAAATGATCTTTCACAAAACCCAAAGAAATTCTGTCATATGTAAAGGCTGTTAGTGGGTCCAGAGTTAGTGACAGTGGACTCGGATTTGAGAAAACGATGGTTCAAACCTGTGTCCAGCCATCCTAATTTAGGTTTTCCGTTAATTTCCTAGATTGCTTCAGGCAGATGCCAGGATGGTTTCTTTGAAAAGGCATGGCCGATTTCCTTCCCCAGTCTAATGAGCTCATAGTCAGTGGCACATTAAATACCAATCTCCTCTTCCTCCTCCTCCTCCTCCTCCTCCTCCTCCAAAGTTCGTGACAGTTAGTCGTGAATCAGAAAGGAACTGGAATTGAGAGTAGCATGGTGAAAGGTGAAATGCTTACCTCTATTTTCAAATGTACTTTACAAGGGAAAACCCAGAAGAATGGCCTTAGTGTAGCACTTGTACCATTGAAAAGGTGAGCAAAATATCTTAGTGAAGACAAAAAGGAATTAGAGACATCATCTGCTAGTGGGCATTGATTTCTATCAATGAGGCAAGTTGAAAATGTGTGCCGGACTGGCATGCAAACCAGGGTCTTCTGCTTACTAGGCAGAAGCGCTGACCATTATGCCATCTGAACGCAGTGGTCACAGCAGCTGCATGGACTACCATAGTAAGCCTCCCAAGAAACCAAAATTCTCAAGTTATACCACTTACTAATGATGTAGTGTCTACTCATTAGTCTCACTGTTCGTGACATTTTGCCAACTCCCACAAGAGTTTGAGCTTGGTGGGCATCTGTGATTCTGGCCAAGGGAATCAATAAGATGCCAGAGTTATGAGGCTAATGAGCAGAGGCACAACGTCTGTAGTGTGTGTGGTGTAAGTTGAAAATTTGGGTCTGACGGGAGATGTGCTAGGGTAGCCTGTGCAGTTGTGATTACCGTTGTGATTGGATGGAGTGGCGGTCAGGACATCTGCCTAGTAAGCCGAAGATCTGGGTTTGAACCGTGTCCCGCACATATTTCCAACTTGCCCCACTGATATAAATCTATGCCACCCCGCTGAGTCACGCAATTTGACTCTTAGTCTGATCACAAGGGGTGGCCATTATTACACGTGTTGATCACATAGGGTGATG
This sequence comes from Schistocerca americana, assembly GCF_021461395.2. Lineage (NCBI taxonomy): Eukaryota > Metazoa > Arthropoda > Insecta > Orthoptera > Acrididae > Schistocerca > Schistocerca americana. Next base: position 434,792,930 of record NC_060124.1, on the reverse strand, counting down.
TGAGGATCAATGAACTATACTTGACGGGATGTATCTGGGACATCTTAGGTGATTGGAAGTTAGTAGACAGGAATACAATTAAATACTTAGCTTTAATTCAGCATCAGCGATGAACGTAGATCTTGACTTTGTACAATAATATTTACAAGTGCAGTTACAGACTAAACTGCGAATACTGCTTTACAGTTCTGATTGCTTCACACATATAGATCAATTGTCAATGCATAAACTCTATGTGGCACCTGCATAGGTCGTAGCTACTGACTTAACTGAAGGCTATGCTAACTAGCGTCTTTGCAAATGAGATCTCTGAAGCTATAAGAAGTGAACCATTCATATTAAAGTTGGCTGTAGAACTGGTCAGTGCGCTAGCTTGTCTCGTAAGGACAGCCGAGTGGCGGTGCTCGGTCTGCTAGCGTCGACAGTGGCGACTTGCGGGTCCGATGTGTACTGATGGACCGCGGTCGATTTGAAGCCTACAATCTAGCTATTGTGGTGTCTTGCGATGACCCACAAGTGCCTTTAATTCCTTTGTGGTTTGGTTCGTAGTGGCTGTAGGACCAGAATGATATCTATACTTTCAGACATGTCCGAAACAACTGACAACACATACACAAATATTTTAGTGTCAGGGTTGTTGAGAAACAGCTGAAATTATTAAAATTGAAGAAAGTTCCTGAGCCTGATGGAATCCCTATCAGTTTCTATACTGAATTTGTGGATGAGTTAGCCCCTTGTCTAACTATAAACTATGTAGATCCTTTGAGCAAAAAATCATGTCCAGTAATTTGATGAAAGCATAGGGCACAACCATTTATGAGATGGATAATAGAAGTGATTGATAAAACTACCAACCAGCATCCTTGACATTGATTTGTTATTGAATCTTAGAACGTATTCTCAGTTCAAACAGGATGAGGTATCTTGAACAGAATGATCTACTCTATGCCAATGAGCATCAATTCTGTAAACACTGATTGTGTGAAACCTAACTCATACTTTTCTCACATAACATACTGAAAGCTTTGGATCAAGACAGTCAGGTAGATGCAGTATTTCTTGACTCAGTACCAAACCTGCTCTTACTGTCAGAAGTTCGGTCATATGTGGCATCAAGTGAAATTTATGACTGGATTAAGAATTTTTTGGGTGGAAGTGCGCAGCAGCTTAATTTGGGTGGAGAGTCATCGTCAGGTGTAGAAGTAACTTCAGGTGTGCCCCAAGGAAGTGTGTTGGGACCCTTGCTGTTCATCTTGTGTATTAATGACTGTGCAGTCAATATTAATAGTAACCTGAGGCTTTTTGCAGATTATATAGTTATCTGTAATGAAGTACTATCTGAAAGGAGCTGCATGAATACTCAGTTAGATCTTTATAAGACTTCAGAGTTGTGGGAAGATTGGCAAATTGCTGTAAATGTTCAGAAATGTAAAATTGTATACTTCAAAAAGTGAAGAAACTTAGTATCCTATGACTACAATATCAGTGAGCTACTGTTGGAAACGGACAACTTGTACAAATACCTGAGTAAAGAACTTTGCAGGGGTATGAAATGGAATGAGCCCATAGGCTCAGTCATGGGTAAAACAGTTGGTAGACTTCAGTTTATTGGTGCAATATTGTGGAAATGCTATCAGTCTACTACATAGGAGATTGCTTATAAATCACTCGTGTGACCCATTTTAGAATATTGGTCAAGTGTGGTGGACCCATTCCAAATAGGACTAACTGAGGATATTGTTCGTACACAGAGAAGGGCAGCACGAATGGTCACAGGTTTATTTGAGCCGTGGAAGAGCATCACAGAGATACTGAAGAAACTGGACTGGCATACTCTCGAAAACAAACCTAAACTACCCTGAGGAAGCCTACTTATAAAGTTCCAAGAACCAGCTTTAAATGATGACTCTAGGATTATATGAGGGTTGGAACTTAAATAGTGGCAATTATTTATTCACAACCGATACAAAAGCGTTACTTGTTTGCACCTGTTACTGTCCTTCAAAGCAGTTATCAGCATTGTGTAGAACCCATTGCCAGCTATGTGGAAGGTGTAGTATAATGTTAGCAGAGCCTGTTCTGTTGATGGTGCGAATGAAATGGTCTAAAAGTTATGGTGATTCTCATGTCTGATTGTGATGGTGTTATCCTAATGCATTATGTTCCCCCACAGCAGACTGTCAATGCACAGTATTACTGTTTGTTTTTGGAGCATCACCTGCAACCAGTTTTTTGAAAGAAGCAGCGACACTTTCTGCACAACCCACCCATCATTTTGCACGACAAAGTGGGGCTGCATACAGCGCAAGCTGTGGCTGCTCTGTTCGGTCGATGGGACTGGGAAGTACTGTACCATCCACCATACTCCCCAGACTTAAGTCCTTTTGAGTTTGATTTCATTCAGAAGATGAAGGAACCACTTCGTGACATTTTCTTCAGAACTGTTCCAGAGTTTCGACAGGCAGCAGACTCCTCCATTTGCACCATCAACAGAACAGGCTCTGCTAACGGTATACTACACCTCCCACATCCCTGGCAATGGGTTCTGCACAATGCTGGTGACTGCTTTGAATGACAATAACAGGTGCAAATGTGTAACTCTTTTGGGTCGGTTGTGAATAAATAGTTGCAACTATTTAAGTTCCAACCCTCGTATTATAACCCTCGAAGTATCTCTCACATAGGGCTTGTGAGGAGAAGGTTAGATGAATTACAGCATGCACAGAGGCAATCAAACAATCATTCTTCTATGCATTAAGCTTGAGTGGATCAGGAAAAAACTCTAATAAATGATACAATGGAACATACCCTCTACCATGCACTTCACAGATTGAAGATGACAATGACTGAAAAGTTTGCAGAAGGTCTTCAATTTTTACTTTGCAGAAGGTAATTTTCATTGTGAATGTGGTGTTCTATATCTACTCTGCAGACCAGACTATAGATGTAGATGTAAATAAAGAACACCTCTGTACAAATAAGAGTAAAAATCTAAATGTAGAACACAGCATTCACATTGAAAATTGCCTCCTGCAGGTTTAAATTGAATACTTTCTCCAAACAATTCAATTCACTGTCAATAACATAAAGTTTGCTTATATTTAATATTGGACATTTAACAACAGTTTTGTTTACTTTAGCATCCTTCATATTTTCAGTGTGCACAGTCTGCAACACAACATTGCTTCCCTTAGATTCAGTTAATTGCCAGTTTTTTGCATTACTTTTAATCAAAAAATTTCCGCATTCCTTTCCAAATAAGCATTTACTCTCATGGTCTACTGTTTCAATAATTTCATTCACTATTTTTAGACATTCTGTTTCACTATCAATAAAGTTACTCAAATTTGCATTAACAGTTTCCCAATCTACTCCCACAATTTTGACATCAACAGTATCTTGTCCTTTGTAATGGAAATCACTGCATTATTACCTAGAACAATAAGTTTCAGCTACTCCTATTCACTGAATCTGACAAAAATTAACATCAACAGTTTCCATCTTCTTATTACACTTGTTTTCAGTTTCTTCTGCACTAAGCAATCTGTCAACCTCAAAAGCCTCTAATCTTAAACCCAGTTTTTGTCATTTCTTGTAACTTGTTTCCTAAACAGATTTTAACTGATGCAGAATTTTTGTACAGATGTCAGATACCTCTTTAATGTCACTTTCCTTTTTATTCATTTCTATGTTTTCATTAAGCTTCAATAAAAATTCATTGCCACTAATACCACACAATTCCTCCTTTGCATAATATCTACTGTTTGATTCCTGTTTAATTTTGTTTATGTCTTTTATTTGTACATTATGTTCTTCATGTCCAGTCTCCCCACATCCTGTAGGTGATGCCCTTGACATTAATTATTTGACTAGCACTTACTTCATAATAAGAGATTGATTCTTCTAATTTTACCCCAGTGTCAACATCAAGTTCACTTTTAATTTCTATGTCTTCATCCTCGCCAACTTCTAGTTCTTGCTCCCTGTCCCAAAGTGCATTGTCATTGCCAGGTTCACTATAATTTCTACCACTTGTCCCTCAATGTAGAATACAATGTCTTTCACTGCTTTGTTATCTGTTTTGAGAGGATAATAAACAGCACTTGAAAATAAAAACAAATTACCTTATGTTTCTTTTCAAGTTGGCTGTTGCTATCTTGCCACTCCCACCAATTCATGCATAGCTCCTTGTCAGGCTAATTTGTTTACATCTGGACTCCAAGCTGTTTCCTCATTTGCTAAAACCTTTAAAAATAGTGTTATCTTCTTTGTGTCCTCCTATTGCTTGATCTTGGTTGTAAAAGGTGGTGGCTACTTTCTTTTTTTCATTGGTTGATTCACAATTTGGTGCTATCACTGCTATGTCATCGGCACCATGTCATAATTAATTTTGTCTGCTTCCTTTCATTACTCTGTAGACTGTCCACTATTTTAAATAAGTTTAGTCACTACTCTTCAATGTTTACAGCTGAATTTCTATTTTAATATTACACCATCACTGTCTCTATACATTTAGTGTTTGCTACCACTGGATTCCAATATTGTCAATCGTATGTTCTTGTTATTAGTGCCAAGGTTGCACTAATCCTCACCTAGGCAGGCATTGAGGGCAAATTTACTTACTCAGTTGCTGGTTGAAAAATCCTCAGTGACACATGCAAAAATGATGTTTCATGAGATGAAATTACTTTTTGTTGGCAATTGCCAGTTCAATGATCATCATCATCATCACCATCATCATCATCATCATTTAAGACTGATTATGCCTTTCAGCGTTCAGTCTGGAGCATAGCCCCCTTATACAGTTCCTCCATGATCCCCTATTCAGTGCTAACATTGGTGCCTCTTCTGATGTTAAACCTATTACTTCAAAATCATTCTTAACCGAATCCAGGTACCTTCTCCTCGGTCTGCCCCGACTCCTCTTACCCTCTACTGCTGAATCCATGAGTCTCTTGGGTAACCTTGCTTCTCCCATGCATGTAACATGACCCCACCATCTAAGCCTGTTCGCCCTGACTGCTACATCTATAGAGTTCATTCCCAGTTTTTCTTTGATTTCCTCATTGTGGACACCCTCCTGCCATTGTTCCCATCTACTAGTACCTGCAATCATCCTAGCTACTTTCATATCCGTAACCTCAACCTTGTTGATAAGGTAAGCTGAATCCACCCAGCTTTCGCTCCCATACAACAAAGTTGGTCGAAAGATTGAACGGTGCACAGATAACTTAGTCTTGGTACTGACTTCCTTCTTGGAGAAGAGAGTAGATCGTAGCTGAGCGCTCACTGCATTAGCTTTGCTACACATCGCTTCCACTTCCTTCACTATGTTGCCATCCTGTGAGAATATGCATCCTAAGTACTTGAAACCGTCCACCTGTTCTAACTTTGTTCCTCCTATTTGGCACTCAATCCGTTTATATTTCTTTCCCACTGACATTACTTTCGTTTTGAAGATGCTAATCTTCATACCATAGTCCTTACATTTCTGATCTAGCTCTGAAATATTACTTTGCAAACTTTCAATCGAATCTGCCATCACAACTAAGTCATCTGCATATGCAAGACTGCTTATTTTGTGTTCACATATCTTAATCTCACCCAGCCAGACTATTGTTTTCAACATATGATCCATAAATAATATGAACAACAGTGGAGACAGGTTGCAGCCTTGTCTTACCCCTGAAACTACTCTGAACCATGAACTCAATTTACCGTCAACTCTAACTGCTGCCTGACTATCCATGTAAAGACCTTTAATTGCTTGCAAAAGTTTGCCTCCTATTCCATAATCTTGTAGAACAGACAATAACTTCCTCCTAGGAACCCGGTCATATGCCTTTTCTAGATCTATAAAGCATAGATACAATTCCCTGTTCCACTCATAACACTTCTCCATTATTTGCCGTAAGCTAAAGATCTGGTCCTGACAGCCTCTAAGAGGCCTAAACCCACACTGATTTTCATCCAATTGAACAGCTCGCAGGAAAAACGAACACCTAAACCTTTCTGTTCAAGCTCTGATTTCTCTTATTTTATTTTGATAATCATTCCTACCTATGTAGGTTGGGCTCAACAAAATATTTTCGTATTCGGAAGTGAAAGTTGGTGACTGAAATTTCGTAAATAGATCTCACCGCGACGAAAAACGTCTTTGCTTTAATGACTTCCATCCCAACTCGCATATCGTATCTCCCACACTCTCTCCCCTATTACGTGATAATATAAAACTAGCTGCCCTTTTTTGCACCCTTTCGATGCCCTCTGTCAATCCCACCTGGTAAGGATCCCACACTCCGCAGCAGTATTCTAACAGAGGACGAACGAGTGTAGTGTAAGCTGTCTCTTTAGTGGACTTGTTGCATCTTCTAAGTGTCCTGCCAATGAAATGCAACCTTTGGCTTGCCTTCCCCACAATATTATATATGTGGTCTTTCCAACTGAAGTTGTTTGTAATTTTAACACCCAGGTACTTAGTTGAATTGACAGCCTTGAGAATTGTACTATTTATCGAGTAATCGAATTCCAATGGATTTCTTTTGGAACTCATATGGATCACCTCACACTTTTCGTTATTTAGCGTCAACTGCCACCTGCCACACCATACAGCAGTCTTTGCTAAATCGCTTTGCAACTGATACTGGTCTTCGGATGACCTTACTAGACGGTAAATTACAGCATCATCTGCGAACAACCTAAGAGAACTGCTCAGATTGTCACCCAGCTCATTTGTATAGATCAGGAACAGCAGAGGTCCCAGGACGCTTCCCTGGGGAACACCTGATATCCTTTACCACATGGTGGCCTACTCATCACAATTGATGCCACCTCTCTTTACACTAATATCCCTAATGCCCTTGGCCTTACCACTATTGAACACTACCTTTCCCAGTGGCGGATGGATTCCAAACCAACAACCTCCTTCCTAGTCTCCATGACCAATGATATCCTCACCCAGAATTACTTCTCCTTTGAAGGAATTACCTACAAAAAATTTGGGTTACAGCTATGGGCACCTGTGTGGTACTATCCTATGCCAACCTATTCATGGGCCATCTAGAGGAATCCTTGCTAAACACTCCCAAACCCCACGACTAGTTCAATTCATTGATGACGTCTTTGTGATCTGGATTGAGGGTGAAGACAACCTATCCACAATCCTCCAGAACTTCAGTAACTTCTACCCCATTCACTTTACCTGATCATACTCAACCCAACATGCCACCTTCCTTGGTGTTGACACCTCCTCAAAGATGTGACTACATCGATACCTCTCACCATATAAAACCTACCAACGAGCAGCAATACCTCCACTTTTGACAGCTGCCATCCATTCTATACCAAGAAGTCCCTTCCACACACCCTGGCCATGTTTGGCTGTCGCATCTGTGGTAAGGAAATATACCAAAGATCTCACTGATGCCTTCACAGATCGTACCACACAGGACTGGAGTTAATTCTGGAATTAATTCTTCCCCATGGTTTTGAATATCTCTCTCCATGCCCTGAAATGAGTAATGTCCTACCCATTATCCTTCCCACCCATCCCAAGTGGTAATCTGCCTCCCAGCAAACCTACATAATATCCTTGTCCATCCTTACACAACCTCTGCTCTAAACCGCTTGCCTCATGGCTCATATCCTTGTAATAGACCTACATACAAAACTTGTCCCATACATCCTCCCACTACACCTACTCCAGTCCAATCACAAACATCACCTATCCTGTCAAAGGCAGGGCTGCCTGTGAAACCAGTCATGTGATCTACAAGCTAAGCTGGAACCACTGTGCTTCATTCTAGGTAGGTATGACAACCAAAAAGCTGTCTGTCTGCATGAATGGCCACCAACAAACAGTGGCCAAGAAACAGATGGACCACTCCATTGCTGAGCATGCTGTGGAGAGTCATGCTGCCATCTGGATCCATTCCCACCAACACCAGCTTTTCTCAATTGCATAGGCGGGAACTCTCCCTGCAATATATCCTACGTTCCTGTAACCTTCCTTGGTCTCAACCTTCATTAGTCATTGCCCTTACCCATCTAGCCCTTTCCCTGTGCCTATTTCAGTACTATACAGCCCTCTATTCCACTAGTGCACCCTCAGTCCTTTTGTTTCTGTCATTTACTGCTACACACCCTCCATCCAATATCCCGACTTGACCTAGTTGCCCTACCCCCATTCCGTCTCGTCACTGTACATTCCCACAAGCAGAACTCCCACCTCTACTCTACTACCCCTCGCCATCCCTGCCCAGCCTCCTCCTCATCTCCAGCACCTGGTCACCTGTCCCACCATGCACTGCCGCTCACAATCTGGCTTCAGCTGTCAGAGAATGTGGTCATGCGTGTGAGTTTTGTTTGCTTTCGCATTTGTGTGTGTGGAGGACAGTCTATTTTCAGTGAAGGCCTTCTTAAGCCTGACAGTTTTTTTGTTGTTCCTATCTGTGCCTCAGCATCTCCACTCTGTGGTGAGTAGCAACTGTCCTTTTCATTTTATTATTATATTCCATCCTGCATTTTCCATTGTTTGAAATATACAACCTTACTTTTCTGTATTATGAACTACAATGACAGTCAGTGGTAGCATATCTATACAGTCTATTCACATGGTCATTAGACAATTCACTTGTGTGTAACACTACTTCACAGTCCATTGAATTCATTCCCAACACATTTGTTTATAATAGTTCACCAGTATAAGTTCAGTATTTAGTGGCACTTAGCCTAATTGTCTCTCAAGTCACTATCCACCAAAATAATATAACACACCATTATCCATTGTACAAACATGCCATTATTCACAACAGAAAAGTTAATAAAACACCAGCCATGTGCAGGTTGTAACAAACATTGCTGTAAATTGATGCAAAGATTGCAAAACTATCACCCTTTTCATAACAGTGAACACACTTTTATCGAGATATTAGTTTGATGACAGTACCAAGCAAACTATTAATAAATGTTACCTGAGTGTGAAACAAATATGGATGAACCGCGACCAGAGCAATTAACATGATGTTTACAGAGAGATGTTAAATATCTACTAGCCTGTCCAGGATTCTTTATGCATATGTCTTAATCCAGTTATTACCAGGTGCAGTCAGAAGATTATTGGGTTGGAAGGGCTATTTATAGCTGGTGTAATATTTTTTGTCTCGAGAATTACATTACAGTTTGTAGCAGGGTGAAAATTTAATAATGTAGATGACCTGTTGGTTCCAGCAATGATTTGGTTTAATTAAGTGATAGATAGTCGAAAAATTATAGAAGTTCTCAGTACTATTTGATTAGCGCGCTGTACACCTCCGTGGTGGATTACCTTTTTGCAAGTAAACATGTCATATTGAAAAGTATGTTAAAGTAGTCAACATGAAAGTTTTCTCAGTATGATATCATGTCATACAGGAAAAACTATTTCTGGTGAAACCAATGTTTCGGCACTGGTTACAGTGGCTTTCTTCTGAGTCTGTTGATGCATTTTTACTGTCCAAAGTCTCTTATGTTTTGTCATAACTTCTGTACTGAGCATAACATAAGTCATAATTCTAAAAACATCAATATAATTGGTCTCTTGTTATGGAAGGAATGGGAAACTTTATTGTGGTATGTTGCTGTAGTGGAGGGAGTGGGGATGTGCCATTGCCTATATTGTCTTACAATGCGTACCTTGATTGCTAGTCATCGGTGAATGGGTCATGGACTCTTGTGTTCCTCATGCTGGATAATCTGACACACAACTCCTCCTTTGTGGGGGGGTTATATAAACAAATCCATGACAAAGCCATGGACACCCTCGTGGAACCCTCCTATGCCAACAGAGCCTCCTAAAATCCCAAACCTCTTGTCTGTTTCATGTTCATTGATGATATCATCATGATCTGGACTCACAACCAAGACACCCTATCTTCATTTCTTTATGACCTCAACACCTTCCCTTCCATCCACTTCACCCGATCCTCTTCAACCAAATGTTTGACCTTCCTGGACATTGATCTCCACCTCTCAGATGGCTCCTCCCACACCTCTGCTCCTATCAAACCCACTAACCATCAGCAGTACCTCTGTTTTTGACAGCTGTCCTTTGCCCACGATGCTGAAGGTCTCATGAGGGCCTTCCCAGAGAGGCACAACCCCCAAAAACCTAGTATCCAAACAAATTTGCCATGCCATATCCTCACACACCCCAAATCTTTCCACCGCCCCCAAGAATCAACTAAAAAGGAGTATCCTCCTTATCACCAAATATCACTGTGAACTTCAACAACTAAACTATATCCTTCGCCAGAGCTTTGATTACTTGTCATCATGCTTTGGAGTGAGGAACGTCCTACCACAGATCCTTCTCACCCCTCTTAAATAGCCAATCTACATGATATTGTAGTCCATCCCTATGTCACTCCCATTCCCAACCCTTTGCCAGGATGATCATATCCCTGTGGAAGACGCAGGTGCATCCAGTCTACCCACCCAGCAGTTCCTTCACCAATCACGTCACAGGCTTAACCTATACCTTAAGAGGCCGGGCCACCTGTGGAAGCAGCCATGACATATACCAACTCTGCTGCAATAACAGTACAGATTTTTATATTGGTATGACAACCAGCAAGTTGTCCACCACAATGAATGGCCACTGCCAAACTAGGCAAGAAAAAGTTTGACCACTCGATGGCACAATATGCAATTGGCCACAATGTACTGGACTTCAATGGGAGCCAAGCAACTTGGGCCATCTGGTTCCTTCCCTCCACAACCAGCTTTTCTGAACTTTGCGTATGGAAGCTACCCTTGATCCCAGCCTCTGTTAACCCACAGTCCCCTTGTCCTCCACCCGGCAGTTTAGTCTTGCTCGCTTCTATTACTCCCTCCCAGTTCACAACACCTTCAGTATGTCCCGCTGCCCACCAACTCTGAAGTTCTCTGCATCACATGCCTAGCTTGTGCCCCTGCCACCCTTCTCTCCTGTATTCCTGCCTCCCTCTGAGCCACTAGCTACCCACCTCTAACCTCTCTTCCTGCCTCCTGCCTCCCCCTCTACCCACCCCAACTGGCACAACCCCCATCCCACTCTAGTCCACCTTCTGAACTGCAATCCTGTCCAGTTCACACAATATAGAGGTGCAGGCATGTGCACACGTGTGTGTGTGTGTGTGTGTGTGTGTGTGTGTGTGTGTTAGCTCAAGAAATGATTTATTCTGAAAGCTAGCAAGTTTCCTTTCTTTTTTTGTGTGTCCCTGTCAACTACTCCATGCTTTTGCATTTTGGTGAGTGGTCTCCTTTACTCCTAAAGTATTTACATTCAACCAGAACTTTCTGATTATAAACAGTATGTGTAGTTAGACACAGATGAAATATAGAGAAATAAATTAATTAATTGATGGGGCTAGAATAATAGCTGCTGGAATAGTTGCAGATAACTGTATTTCAGTGTGCCTGCTTTGTTCACTTGCCACAATGAATCACACAAAGCAATTTTTAATACATTTCTATGAAATGCCTCAGGATGTTGCCACAGATTTACAGAGCACTATTTTATTCAGTCATCTAGCTTTGCTAGCTCCAGCAGCCCGTTGCACTTCACAGTTGAAAGCTGGCAACAGTGCTGCCAGATATCAGAGCTTTTCTATCATCCTAAAATGTCTCATTGCTGCATCATAGTAATATGGAAATAGAATTGTTAAAAGCACTGAACATTTTAAAATATATTAACAACTTTTAATATACAACAAACAGTGGCATTGTCCCCCATTTCAACAAAGTCTTTATATGATTTTGGTATGTTAATAAGTGGTTGCGTGCCTCAGCGATACAGATGGCCGTACCGTAGGTGCAACCACAACGGAGGGGTATCTGTTGAGAGGCCAGACAAACATGTGGTTCCTGAAGAGGGGCAGCAGCCTTTTCAGTAGTTGCAGGGACAACAGTCTGGATGATTGACTGATCTGGCCTTGTAACATGAACCAAAACGGCCTTGCTGTGCTGGTACTGCGAACAGCTGAAAGCAAGGGGAAACTACAGCCGCAATTTTTCCCAAGGACATGCAGCTTTACTGTATGATTAAATGATGATGGCGTCCTCTTGGGTAAAATATTCCGGAGGTAAAATAGTCCCCCATTCGGATCTCCGGGCGGGGACTACTCAAGAGGACGTTGTTATCAGGAGAAAGAAAACTGGCGTTCTACGGATCGGAGCGTGGAATGTCAGATCCCTTAATCGGGCAGGTAGGTTAGAAAATTTAAAAAGGGAAATGGATAGGTTAAAGTTAGATATAGTGGGAATTAGTGAAGTTCGGTGGCAGGAGGAACAAGACTTTTGGTCAGATGATTACAGGGTTATAAATACAAAATCAAATAGAGGTAATGCAGGAGTAGGTTTAATAATGAATAAAAAAATAGGAGTGTGGGTTAGCTACTACAAACAGCATAGTGAACGCATTATTGTGGCCAAGATAGACACAAAGCCCATGCCTACTACAGTAGTACAAGTTTATATGCCAACTAGCTCTGCAGATGATGAAGAAATTGATGAAATGTATGACGAGATAAAAGAAATTATTCAGGTAGTGAAGGGAGACGAAAATTTAATACTCATGGGTGACTGGAATTCGTCAGTAGGAAAAGGGAGAGAAGGAAACATAGTAGGTGAATATGGATTGGGGGGAAGAAACGAAAGAGGAAGCCGCCTTGTAGAATTTTGCACAGAGCATAACTTAATCATAGCTAACACTTGGTTCAAGAATCATAAAAGAAGGTTGTATACCTGGAAGAATCCTGGAGATACTAAAAGGTATCAGATAGATTATACAATGGTAAGACAGAGATTTAGGAACCAGGTTTTAAATTGTAAGACATTTCTAGGGGCAGATATGGATTCTGACCACAATCTCTTGGTTATGAACTGCAGATTGAAACTGAAGAAACTGCAAGAAGGTGGGAATTTAAGGAGATGGGACCTGGATAAACTGAAAGAATGAGAGGTTGTAGAGAGTTTCAGGGAGAGCATAAGGGAACAATTGACAGGAATGGGGGAAATAAATACAGTAGAAGAAGAATGGGTAGCTCTGAGGGATGAAGTAGTGGAAGCACCAGACGATCAAGTAGGTAAAAAGACGAGGGCTAATAGAAATCCTTGGGTAACAGAAGAAATATTGAATTCAATTGATGAAAGGAGAAAATATAAAAATGCAGTAAATGAAGCAGGCAAAAAGGAATACAAACGTCTCAAAAATGAGATCGACAGGAAGTGCAAAATGGCTAAGCAGGAATGGCTAGAGGACAAATGTAAGGATGTAGAGGCTTGTCTCACTAGGGGTAAGATAGATACTGCCTACAGGAAAATTAAAGAGACCTTTGGAGAAAAGAGAGCCACTTGTATGAATATCAAGAGCTCAGATGGAAACCCAGTTCTAAGCAAAGAGGGAAAGTAGAAAGGTGGAGGGAGTATATAGAGGGTCTATACAAGGGCGATGTACTTGAGGACAATATTATGGAAATGGAAGAGGATGTTGATGAAGATGAAATGGGAGATACGATACTGCGTGAAGAGTTTGACAGAGCACTGAAAGACCTGAGTCGAAACAAGGCCCCGGGAGTAGACAACATTCCATTAGAACTACTGACGGCCTTGGGAGAGCCAGTCCTGACAAAACTCTACCATCTGGTGAGCAAGATGTATGAGACAGGTGAAATACCCTCAGACTTCAAGAAGAATATAATAATTCCAATCCCAAAGAAAGCAGGTGTTGACAGATGTGAAAATTACCGAACTATCAGTTTAATAAGTCACAGCTGCAAAATACTAACGTGCATTCTTTACAGACGAATGGAAAAACTGGTAGAAGCGGACCTCGGGGAAGATCAGTTTGGATTCCGTAGAAATGTTGAAACACGTGAGGCAATACTAACCTTACGACTTATCTTAGAAGAAAGATTAAGAAAAGGCAAACCTACGTTTCTAGCATTTGTAGACTTAGAGAAAGCTTTTGGCAATGTTGACTGGAATACTCTCTTTAACATTCTAAAGGTGGCAGGGGTAAAATACAGGGAGCGAAAGGCTATTTACAATTTGTACAGAAACCAGATGGCAGTTATAAGAGTCGAGGGGCATGAAAGGGAAGCAGTGGTTGGGAAAGGAGTGAGACAGGGTTGTGGCCTCTCCCCGATGTTATTCAATCTGTATATTGAGCAAGCAGTAAAGGAAACAAAAGAAAAATTTGGAGTAGGTATTAAAATTCATGGAGAAGAATTAAAAACTTTGAGGTTCGCCGATGACATTGTAATTCTGTCAGAGACTGCAAAGGACTTGGAAGAGCAGTTGAACGGAGTGGACAGTGTCTTGAAAGGAGGATATAAGATGAACATCAACAAAAGCAAAACGAGGATAATGGAATGTAGTCAAATTAAATCGGGTGATGCTGAGGGACTTAGATTAGGAAATGAGACACTTAAAGTAGTAAAGGAGTTTTGCTATTTAGGGAGTAAAATAACTGATGATGGTCGAAGTAGAGAGGATATAAAATGTAGACTGGCAATGGCAAGGAAATCGTTTCTGATGAAGAGAAATTTGTTAACATCGAGTATAGATTTAAGTGTCAGGAAGTCGTTTCTGAAAGTATTTGTATAGAGTGTAGCCATGTATGGAAGTGAAACATGGACAATAAATAGTTTGGACAAGAAGAGAATAGAAGCTTTCAAAATGTGGTGCTACAGAAGAATGCTGAAGATAAGGTGGGTAGATCACATAACTAATGAGGAGGTATTGAATAGGATTGGGGAGAAGAGAAGTTTGTGGCACAACTTGACTAGAAGAAGGGATCGGTTGGTAGGACATGTTTTGAGGCATCGAGGGATCAAAAATTTAGCATTGGAGGGCAGCGTGGAGGGTAAAAATTGTAGAGGTAGACCAAGAGATGAATACACTAAGCAGATTCAGAAGGATGTAGGTTGCAGTAGGTACTGGGAGATGAAGAAGCTTGCACAGGATAGAGTAGCATGGAGAGCTGCATCAAACCAGTCTCAGGACTGAAGACCACAACAACAACAACAATAAGTGGTTTGTAGGTTTGCTAAAACTTCCTATTTAAAAATAATAGATGTGGTGCAACAAGGCTGCTGGCATTTTCAGGACCAGTCCTGTTCTCAGTCCTGTCAGATTCCGTCCTTGCTACAGACATCTGCACACTATAACTACAGACATCTGTGCCCTGTAACGTTGCTTTCCCACGTACGGAATGACTCTTTAATAATTGTCTCTGACCCATGATGCATTTTCAGATTCGTGGTGGGGATGGTCTTTGAGAGATTAATGTTCATCATTCCATTGTATTATGGTCATTAGCCTATTAAGAAGCCCAGAAATATTTTATAATTGACCATTTTTAAATAGAAATACATTCTGTATACAACTTCTTTTTAAGTCCTAATTTTTATAACATTTAAAATGAGAGCAATGGATTTAGTGTAGTATACACAGGCAATTCAAAGGAAAGAGGCTCCCTTGACTCTTTAAGTTGTTGTTTTTTGGTCCTGTCATCAGAATTTGTATTTCAAATGATTATCTATGTAGTATTCAGTGTGGAATTGGACACAACACAGAAAAAACAATTGCAGGTAAAGTAACATTCTGCATTACATCTACATACATACATACATACACCACAAGCCACTGTAAGTTGCATGGCTTAGAGCACCTCATACTACTACTGATAATTTCCTTTCCTGTTCAACTCACAAATAGAACAAGGGAAAACAACTGTCTATATGCCTCCATATGAGCCCTAATTTCTCTTATTATTACCATTATGGACCTTAGACGAAATGTATGTTGGCAGCAGTAGAATTGTTCTGCAGTCAGCTTCAAATGCTGGTTCTCTCAATTTTCTGAGTAGTGTTCTGCGAAAAGAATGTCTTCTTCCCTCCAGGGATTTATGCTTGGATTCACAAAGAATTTCTGTAATACTTGTGTTTTGATTGAACCTACTGATAACAAATCTAATAGCCCACATATGAAGTAGCTTTGATATCATCCGTAAACCCGACCCTATCATCAGTACTTAAGAATAGGCCACACTAGTGTTGTATATGCAGCCTCCTTTATAGATGAACCAAATTTTCCCAAACTTCTCACAATAAACTGAAGTTGACCGTTCACCTTTCCTACTACTGTCCTTAAGTGCCCTTTCATTTCAAATCACTTTGCACCGTTATGCCTTAGATATTTAATTGACATGACTGTTTCAAGCAGTACACTATTAATGGTGTATTTGAACATTACAGGATTATATTTCTTACTTATCCACATCAGCTTACAGTTTTATACATTTAGAACAAGTTGCCATTCATCACACCAACTAGAGATTTCGTCGAGGTCACCTTGTATCCTCCTACAGTCACCCAATAATGACTTCTTCCCATACACCACAGTATCATCCACAAATAGTCACAGACTTATATATATATACCTAAAAACAAAGATGATGTGACTTACGAAACGAAAGCGCTGGCACGTCGATAGACACACAAACAAACAGAAAACATACACATAAAATTCAAGCTTTCGCAACAAACTGTTGCCTCATCAGGAAAGAGGGAAGGAGAGGGAAAGACGAAAGGATGTGGGTTTTAAGGGAGAGGGTAAGGAGTCATTCCAATCCCGGGAGCGGAAAGGCTTACCTTAGGGGGAAAAAGGACGGGTATACACTCGCGCGCACACACACACACATATCCATCCACACATATACAGACACAAGCAGATATATATATATATATATATATATATATATATATATATATAAAAATAGAAGGAGACATTCCACGTGGGAAAAATTATATATAAAAACAAAGATGAGGTGACTTACCGAACGAAAGCGCTGGCAGGTCGATAGACACACAAACATACACACAAAATTCAAGCTTTCGCAACAAACTGTTGCCTCATCAGGAAAGAGGGAAGGAGAGGGGAAGACGAAAGGAAGTGGGTTTGGTCTTTAAACATGTCTGCTAGTGTCTGTATGTGTGGATGGATATGTGCGTGTGTGCGAGTGTATACCTGTCCTTTTTTCCCCCTAAGGTAAGTCTTTCCGCTCCCGGGATTGGAATGACTCCTTACCCTCTCCCTTAAAACCCACTTCCTTTCGTCTTCCCCTCTCTTTCCTGATGAGGCAACAGTTTGTTGCGAAAGCTTGAATTTTGTGTGTATGTTTGTGTTTGTTGTGTGTCTATCGACCTGCCAGCGCTTTCGTTCTGTAAGTCACCTCATCTTTGTTTTAATAGAGGGAAACATTCCACGTAGGAAATATATCTAAAAACAAAGATGATGTGACTTAACAAATGAAAGTGCTGGCAGGTCGACAGACACACAAACAAACACAAACATACACACAAAATTCAAGCTTTCGCAACAAACTGTTGCCTCATCAGGAAAGAGGGAAGGAGAGGGAAAGACGAAAGGATGTGGGTTTTAAGGGAGAGGGTAAGGAGTCATTCCAATCCCGGGAGCGGAAAGACTTACCTTAGGGGGAAAAAAGGACGGGTATACACTCGCGCACACACACACACACATATCCATCCACACATATACAGACCTGGCGAAAAAGTGTAGGTTAAGTTGATCCTGTGGTGAACTTGGGTTGGTAGACAGCGATGTGCATAAGGTTAGGTGGTTGTGTTGCCGCTAAAACACGTTAAAGGACGCAGAAATTTGGGAAAATTTCGAAAAAACGTGTAAATGTATTAAAAGGAGTGGTGTTGTGGTGAAAGATTACGAAAATGGGGCTAACAATTGTAAATAATGACGTTAAAACCTGTGGGGAGCGGCTAAAAATGATCAGTGATGTGCGAAAAACGGAAGTGGAAATAAAGTAAAAGTTATTAGAACTAGCTGAAATGGTTGTTTAATACGTGAAAGCAGCTGTTATTGAACTAGAAACGGTGGATTTTATAGCAGCGGTATTGTTGAAAGCGCAAAATAATTTTTTTTTTTGGTATGGGTTGGAAGTGGGTTACGTATTATAGAGTATATATAGGCGGGATAAAATTGTATTACGGTAAAAAGGGGAAGGTGAATACAAAGTGAGACTACTGGTAAAAACAGAAAGAGAAAATAAGACGACAGGAAAGATTTCGAGATGCAGCAGCGACAATAACAAACGTAATTGTTGGGTTCAAATTAATGATATGGTTATAATAGAGGGAAACATTCCACGTAGGAAATATATATCTAAAAACAAAGATGATGTGACTTACCAAATGAAAGTGCTGGCAGGTCGACAGACACACAAACAAACACAAACATACACACAAAATTCAAGCTTTCGCAACAAACTGTTGCCTCATCAGGAAAGAGGGAAGGAGAGGGAAAGACGAAAGGATGTGGGTTTTAAGGGAGAGGGTAAGGAGTCATTCCAATCCCGGGAGCGGAAAGACTTACCTTAGGGGGAAAAAAGGACGGGTATACACTCGCACACACACACATATCCATCCACACATTGGTCTGTATATGTGTGGATGGATATGTGTGTGTGTGCGCGAGTGTATACCCGTCCTTTTTTCCCCCTAAGGTAAGTCTTTCCGCTCCCGGGATTGGAATGACTCCTTACCCTCTCCCTTAAAACCCACATCCTTTTGTCTTTCCCTCTCCTTCCCTCTTTCCTGATGAGGCAACAGTTTGTTGCGAAAGCTTGAATTTTGTGTGTATGTTTGTGTTTATAGACACACACAGAATAATAGCAGTCCTCTCATACTTTCCTGGGGCACTCCAGACGATAACCTTGTCTTTGATGAACACTCACTGTCGAGGACAATACACTGGGTTCTATTACTTAAGAAGTCTTTGAGCCTCGCTCATACCTGGGAACCTATGCCATATGTTTGTACCTTCATTAACTGTCTGCAGTGGAGCACTTTGTCAAACACTTAACAGTGGAGTAAGAAATTTTATCTCCTTGTTGGTGGTGATTGAAGCTCACAGGTCACCGTATATTACATTTTATTGGTGGATAATTTTAATGTTAGCCAGGAAGCAGATATAATGTCATAGAGTTTTAGTTGTTTCTGTACTGAATTACTATGTGGTTTTGGTGAGTTATCTTTATATATAGGTGTGCTTGTGTGTGGGAGGAGGGGGCAGCCATGCGTGCATGCACGCACACATACACCCTCGCATATCTTGGGGAATTTTATGTGACACACACACACGCACACACGACATCCAACCCTAGGCCGTTATGATGTAGGTGACTGATGGCTCCCCCCCCCCCCCCCCTCTCTCCCGCCGCCCACCCACCAACCACTCTGCGCCCCTCCCTCCACTTTCCCTCTTTCTCCCTCTCTCTGTCTCTTTGTCCCCACACGATTCGTCTATAGGTGAGTGATTGCCTCTTCTTATTGCCATCCACTATGACAATTTTTTTTGTTGATGAAGATTGGTAGATTGGCAACAGGTTACCCTCCTTATTGTGGTACACAACATTGAATAATAATATTCTTTCAGTAAAACCACATTAGACAAAAAGATACGCAGTGTATTTAAATTGTGCTTGCTAATGTTGTCAGAACCTTACGAAGGCATTTTAAGTGAGTCAGTATGTAATTTTCTGTGTTTTTATCTTAATAATATTTAGACATAAAGATATCCATGGAATGTGCATTATATTTATTTATTGTTCATTTTTAATCTATTTTTATTTTTTGTGTTAGGTTCAGACGATTTGCTGGTGCTGCAATATTTGCGTCTAGTCCTGTTAATCATGAAGAGGAACCAGCTGTTGTAACAGCAACACAACCTCCTCCTTCACCTCCTCCACCTCCACCAACACCGAAAGTAGCAACTGGACAATCATCAAGTGATGCTGAAGTTACAGCACTTTTGAGTCAAGCTGCATCATCTGCCTTTAAATCAGAGGGACAATTATCAACAATTCCGTCAACTGCGTCTATAACTCCACAAACTTTGGATCAACTCAATTTTAGTGATTATACTCGCTTCATGTCACAGTTTGACTTGGAGTTGTGTGAACCTGGAAGCAGCCGTTCCATTGGACTGCAACAAAGTCTATCAACTGTGAGTCTAAGTTCTCATTTTATATAAGATTTAGGTGCAATCAATAAGATCACAAATAACCACAGAAAGGAAGGAGTTAATAAGAAAACATACTAAATAAGATGAAGTTCTTCAAAACTATAGCTGGAATGTGATGAAAATATTTTCATAAGATGACATAAAAATGCATTGTTAGCACCATAAGTCTGTTTTTATAGTTCCTCTTTTTTAACATTGTTTCAGTTTTGTTTAATACTATCTATTTTATGGGCTTTAAAAACATAATACATAGTTCAAAAACTATCAGGAAAATTTTCAACTTGAATACACTGTGGTGCAACACACAACATTTAACTGTCTTTTAGACTAAAATAATTTCAACTTTTAATTCTTACAGTGTCATTTTATTGTCACCTGTTGTCACATTTAAGGGAAGGTACATAGACTTCAGTATTACCTGTACTTCATACAGACAACTTGTCTTGACCATTCCTAATTTTTCAAAAATGGTCTGGGTAGGGGTCAGAGGTGTACTTATGTGTTTTGTGCTGCCTTGCTGTCAATGGTCATTGTGGCATGTGATGGGAACGAAAGGGAATGTGGCAGTTGCTGGTTCTACACAGTCAATGAGAGAGCAGTGGGCAGATGATATATTTGGTAGCAAGAGGCATTGTAACATTCTCACGTCAGTATAAAGGTGAAATCCAATATGTATTTGTATAAAAAACAGCTATGTTGTCAGGTCTCATGATAATTACAACCTCAGAAATTGCAACATATTTGGAAGAGACCGCCAAAAATTTTTGACAGCAAAGATATGAATTTCACAACTGTGTTATTAGAATAATGATTAAAAATGGTGATACCAGAGACAACAGAGTTAGTAAGTGAAAAACATAGAAAAGAAAATGGCCTGCAAAACAATCTAAACAATTTATTTTTGTTAATTTTTTTTATTGTAATATAAAAATGCAGACAGTAAAAAAAAAGTGGCATAAATTTAGAATAGGTATAACGTTAACTTTTTAGGCAGATATTTTCCGCCAGTAAAACAGTTTGTAATTTTGATCCATCAGAATATGTTAAAAATAAATTTTTCTCAAGAAGCCCCTTAAAAAGGAGGGGGGGTCAACTTATAATCAAGTTCATCTTATATTTGGGTAAATACAGTAGTCATTAGCATCCTACTTCAGAAATGAACATACTTCTTTTAATTTGAATGCATTGGAAGTTGAGAAATTGTGAAAAGATTTTAAACTTATCGTGCATTGTGTTCTGGATAGGTATGTCCCATGTAAGCATATTAAATGCAGAAAATACTCCAGTTTAATGATAGTATTTGGAAAATTCTGAGGAAACTGAGATTAGTGCATTCTTGTTCAAAAAAGGGTGCATAAATGCTGACAGGTAAAGGTTTGAAGAAATTTGTGCATGTATAATGAGAGCTATGTGAAACCAACATAAAAACTTCAACTATCATAGGTTACAGAAAGATCCTTCCAAAAAACTTAGATAATTCTGGTCCTAAGTAAAATCACTGAATCAATAATCTTAAGTCTCACATTTAAAAAAAAATCTTACACATAAGAAGATAATAATTCCATGTAGTTATCTGATGGCTGCACAAGTTCTCCAACGGGTGAGGTAGAAATAAGCAATCCTGGTGCCAAAAAGCAACTGACCAATTGAAAACAAATAAGGACAAGACCCTGACAGAGCTACGGTACAGTTCAGCTTCACAGAGAGTATTATGTGACACTGACCCCATTTTTAGCTTGGATTCAATGTCACTCGCACAATGAACAATCCCAAATAACAGGGAAAAAATGAAGATTACACTGCTATATAAGGAGGAGAAAAGAATGGGTATTGAAAATTATGAACCAGTAACCTTAACTCTGGTCTGCTGCAGAATCCTAGAGCATATTCTAAGCTTGAGTGTAATGTGTTTCCTAGAGAGAGAGAGAATCTCCCGTCCATTTATTTTTATTTAATGTATGGCTACATCACTAAAAATTAATATTTGCTGTTATCTCAAATTACAAACTAATATCCAGAGCATGAATTTGATCTATTGATCCCTCTGTCATCACCAGAGACTCTATTGGATTGCAAGGGAAAGCCCTTAGAGGACATACCTGGACTACATGGTGAAAATCGTGCTTTTCAGCACAGCAGTCACAACTTGGAGAAGTTATTTTCTTACTCTTATGAGAGAAGTGGCACACCTGTCAGTACAGGTACTTACTTATTCTGTTAAGAACTGACCAGATCTGGTGTGGCAGTTCAAAGCCAAGTGATTTGGTTTATATGTATGGGCCCTTTAACGTGTTCCATCATAGCATTAATCTGCCATGAGTGTCTCCAGCTGTCTTAGTATTAAAGCCATTGTCAGCTAACATCTTTGTACTTTCCAGGGGTGGGTAATGGAAGCAAAGCCCTCTTTTATCGATTGATAGAAAGCGTGCATGAACAGGTAGATGAGAATTTTTCTTTGCACTTCCCTTTTGCAGAGACAGAGGTGTTATGTGGCAGAATATTGGTAGCCAGAAAGTGGGTGTAGGTTACAAGACGTGTGGTACAGTTGAGCTGTGTGTCAACAAGCCTTGTATGAGTGCTATTGAAGCTGCAAAACAACAGGGTAAACCAATCCAAGAGCAGAAGTACAGAGTGTTGAAACAGGGGATCGCCATGTCATACATCAGAGTTACTGGAAATGTTATATCAAGTTTTGATTTTGGGAGATCTTCTTAATGAATATTGTTTGTAACTGAGCACTACATAAAGTGTGACACCTAGATAATTTGGCTTATGTTACATCTGAGTAGCCTTACTTCAAAGTAGACCATAAGCTCTTTGATGGCCAACTTATTTTTTAGGTGAAACTGTGACACTGCTGTCTCAGTGACACTTGGCTACAAATCCCATTTGCGAAAATATTCACCAATAATTAATAAAAATCATTAGTCGGTCTAACTCGGTAACTTCAAGATATCTTTGCTTCTTTTCAGTGCCCAGTCATCAGCATACCTAAACTTTGTTCGATGTGGCTTTCAGGCATATTTGATATGTAAAAACTAAACAGGAGAGGGGCCAGGACATATCCTTGTGGCAGCCAGATGTTTAGCTTCATCTGGGAACTCATCTTGTTGCCCATTAGTACCTGGAAACATCAGTTACTAAGCATTTCAATGATGCGCTTACCAATTTTTAGGCTTGGGATGACTTGTTGAAGCATTAGTATGATACCCTATCTCACTGATGCAGATCTCACACTGTTTCCAAATAAATTAAAAACTGGTGGAGATGACTTTTTCATAAAATTGATGAGTCAAACTCCTGTTGTGAATGCCATTTTCCCCTTTTTCTTCAGACATTGTAAGAGCTGTTGCACCTGAGCCATGTGTTATATAATCCGCTTTGCTTTCTAGGGGTTCAGATGAAAACAGTTACCAGTTCGTTTCCTCTATTTGGAAAGTAAAGAAAGAATATTTTCACAGACCTTTTGTGATCATGTTATTCTACAACCTACTCCCTTCCATACGTATCTTTTATTACAACCATCAGCCATTTTTTGTGTTTCTTATTTTTTGTCTTCTTTCTGTGAACTGCATGTTGTCAAAATTTGTATGGTCTGTTGTTTGTTGGTAGTGAGAGAGTCACAGTTCACATGGCAGTGACTTCAAAATATCACGAAGCCATAAAACGCACATACACTATCTATAATCATTTCATTGAGCAAGGGCTTTATATTTCTGGATCAGTAGAAATCACAAGAGTTTTTGATGTACATTGGCTGTCAAACAATAGCACTGTAGTTCTTTTTAGTTTTATATTCTTGTTGAGAATTGCTACATAATTTGTAACAAAAAGTACCATTACTGACTGAATGTATCAATAAGATGTTTTTTGTAATCTTCACTTTTTAACTTCTGCTTTCATATGTGCTCTGTATGAATCATGAAGTGTGATATTCTGATACTGCAGCAATATGGACGGACACTCAAAGAGCATGTGCAATAGTATTTGTGCAGCAGATAGTTCACCTTGCAGCAGCCACAATCCCAGCAGACACGAAAGATGTCTCACAGCCACAGAAAATAAATGATTATCACAGGGGATGATCAGCTATTTGTATCTTGTCTTTCAAGGCTCTGTACACTGATCCTCACCTATAACAATTAACTCACTTGCTGGACCTGGACATTGAAGTGGAACTGTTATTTTGTGTGTTGTGTTCAAGATGACTGTGGCTTTGTTCATTTTGATTTTAGCTTATGTTACTTCCAGTCACAAAGTTTGCTCCTTACTAAGTTCTCAGCCATAGACATAGTGTTGATCTCAGTTCCACATGCTACCTGGTTCATGGCAGTGATCTGCCTTATTTGTGTTGGACTAAAGCACAAAACAAATCATTGGTTTTTTGTCTTACTGGTTGAAAAATGTGGAGCCTGTATCACTTCTCTCTCAATGGGAATCTTATGTGGTGGACAGAACTAGCCTAGTGTCCCATTTTACTGCTCGTATATTCTTCAGTGTTGATGTGTGTTTTATTTATTTTCTAAACTTTCTGAGGACATTTTTAGATTTTATTTATGTTCTCTTTTTGTGAATTATTTTACTTGAAGTACTTTACTTCACTTCAAAAAATGGAAAATGACAATATTATGAAAGGGGTAGTTGCTACTCACCATATAGCAGAGATGCTGAGTTGCAGATAGGCACAACAACAAACAAACAGTCAGAAAGTAAGCTTTGGGCCAACAAGTCGTTCGTCTCTCTCTCTCTCTCTCTCTCTCTCTCTCTCTCTCTCTCTCACACACACACACACACACACACACACACACACACACACACACACACACATGACCACAGTCTTTGGCTGCTGATGCCAGACTGCAAGCAGCAGCACATGATGGGAGATGGAGGATAACATAAAAGGAGAGAAGTAAAAAGATTGTGGGTGTGTTGGTGGAGTAGAGGGCTGTGTAGTGCTGGGAATGGGAACAGGGAAGGGGCTAGATGGGTAAGGACAATGACTAATGAAGGTTGAGACCAGGATGGTTACAGGAACTTAGGACATACTGGATGTAGAGTCTCTTCATTTCTTTTATCTTTCATACTCACAATATGGTTTTTTTGTATCTTTCCTCTATCCCCACTTTCAGTCTTACAAAACTTTGAGGGAGAAGTAGTTCGTGATCTTATAATAGAATGGCAGCAGATATAAAAATGAAAAAAAGGGTACAAAACGAGTACTTTTCCGAACCTGAGAGCCATGAGTCTGGTAAAATGGGGGGAAAGAGTTATCAGTTCTAAGAATTAAATAGCAAAATCATGTAGGACAATAAGGCAAGAGGAGACAAAGCTAGACAGAGTGACATGAATCCACTAAGAAATATCAATGAGAGACAAGATTTGAAAAGTATTTGAACATGAAAATGGTGCTGGACCATCAGAAATGACCATTTCTTTTATGCGCTCTTCCAGCAGTCCTTCATGCATTTCTTTCATTGCTTACCTTTTTGTGTGGCTCACAAACTGAGATTGGTCATACAAAGTAATATTTGCAATATCTGCTTTCATCATACTTAACTGAGATATTATATGAACGCATGGTGTCTGTTCTTTTGGACATTGTGGCTCCTGCAGCGATGTCAGACTAGGATTCGGGGATTCAAGCCTGGGATCTTCTTATTACTTATTCTTTCGGGCATCGGACTTCCTTACATTTTTGTTGAAGCTGCAGGCGGCGGAGGACTCTGGGGACGCTGACGCTTGTTGTAATCATGAAAATCCTCTTCTTGTAATTTTCCTCTTCACTTAAATCAATAAATAAAATGCTTGATATGGTACTTGTAACATTATATCAGTTACTCCACATATAATACATCGAGATCACAATACTTCATCTTTAAAATCGCACATCCTCATCGTCCTTCTACATATGAGAGTTAGTTTGTGTCTGTCTCAGAACAAAAAAACTGTACAACCCATTGAATGAGAAAATGTTTTTGTTTGTCTGTGCCTTACCGCACATTCATAATTAACGTCTTTGTCAACCCTCTGGTTACTTGGTGTTTCAATTTTTTTTTTTTTTTTTTTTTTTTTTTTAGTAAATCTTAATTTTACGGCATCCTGGGGGTCTTTCATCATATACTTATACAAGCTCAGTAGGCAAAGAACCCACCACCTCAGTGCAGATGCACAATTCCATTCGAACTCCTGCGGGAATCTCAAGGTAGTGAACATGGAGGACATGGATGGGAACTGCAGATAGGTGTCACTAGGTGGGAATCTGGGTCAGCTGGAAGGCATACTGAAGTAGTCAATGCAATTGCGATAAACATTGGGTCCACATGGCGTGCTGCTTAACACAAGCATGAAATCCTGGGTTTGAATCTCAGTCCGACATACATTTTCATTCCTGCTGATTCCGCATAAAGTCTCAATGCAACTAACATCAACAGTTCTTTCCTTTTCCTTCCTTTCTCCCCCCTCCAACCTCAATTTAAATAACTGAGATATATTTCTTACTGTTTCTGTTCTGTCTGTTGGTGTAACAAGTTGGTTGAACACTCTAGAACACATCAAACCGTATAGAATGATCAAAATAATTCAGTATAAAGCATACATTAATTTTTACACTGTAGTCACTGTGCGATCCCTCTCTCTCTTTATTCTATTAGTACTGGTTATCAGTATTCACTAGCTTTTGGACAAGCAATAGTTCTTCTTTCAATGATAAACATTGAAGACAAATAGTAGTGCTCTGGAATACAAGCACAGGAAGGCAGTTTAGGAAATATGCCCTACTCTCATTAAATAACTCTGCTACTCAGGAGTTAAAAATATGTTTCTTAAAAAGTATGGTAATCCTTGTGTTAATATAACTGTACAGGTGTCTGTATATTGCATCCTCCTGTTTTGCATCCAGCGTGGTTACCCATTTGTCATAAGTTCTTTTCGTGTTTGGTGCTTCCAGATGTGAATGATGTGGGGCTGCTTCATCATCCTCATCTTTCTTTTGTTCCTTGTCTTTTCCAATCCTCTGCACTGTAAGCTTATGAGTGTTAAGTGCAGCTATTGCTCTGACCACCACATTTAAAATTGGACCCCTACTATTGCACTTCATTTAGAGTGCAAAAATTTGCAGCCTTATCTATGAATTGAATTCCCAGCCCAACTGCCAATTTCTTTGAAGCTGGAAAACATATTCCTAGATGTTCTATTTAACACACTACTACTAAAGCAATGCTACACCAAAACAATAGCTCACAGCAGCTAACAAACACAGAATGCTGCAAAACTTGAAAACCCTACTTCACAGTGAGACAATGGGAGCTTAGCAAGCTACTCTTGCTTGACACCACATGCTATTGTTTACTGACGGTGTGACAACAGAGCGAGATGTCCCTGCCACCTGTTGGTGGTGCAGGAGATGAAGCTGTTTCATTGTTGATGTTACCTAGACAACATGTTATTTTAATTGCGCTGCAACATTAACAGGGAAACGTTATAATTGATGTGACTTTTCAGACTTTCCCAATGGATCTGTTCCAGATACTCTTCTTGGGTTTGCTGTCGGATAATATTGTGCAGATCTCACAATATTTCATTGATATGGCTGTTTGGTATCTTCATTTGCTGGTAGCTTACACATGACGGGAACTTCACATTATGTCCATAAAATTACTGTCGCTGTATTTGAAGATCTTTTGGAACCTCTCAGCTGTATCCTGAGATTGGGTACCAGGGCGTTAGCTGTCTGGTCCAAACACCAAGGTAAAGTTTGCCAAATCTAAAAATATACTGGTTTCGAGGCCCAACTGCAAGAAGAGAATGCACCACTTTGGTGTACTGTGTTTAATTTCACAGATAGGATCTTAGATGATGCAGTGGTTTCGGTGATTGAGAAAGCTCCAATCCCAGATGTGATAGCTGGGATAGCGCAGGAAATTTTGAAACTTCCTCGTGAGTTTGCAGAAGCAATTAGAAAGGACACCTGCCAAATTTTAACCTGAGCCCCACCAAGAAAGTTTAATATCAGTTCACCAGAAAGGAAGGCTCTGTAAGATTTGAAAACAGAGAAAGACCTCATTATTTTTCATGTCAACAAGCAGAATGCCTGAGTCCTTTTCTTACGAGCTGAATACAACGGAACGGTAGAGCCACTGCTCGATGATCCTGCTTATTGCAATCTAAGAGAGAATTGGACTGGGAAGATTCAGAGAGAAACATTAAATCTATTTAAGAAGAGTTCTACTCTGACTAAAGTCATTAAGGGCCTGTGCGAGCAGGCTGCAGTTCCCCCCAGACTGTATGACCTACTGGAGGTACATAAGGATGGCTCTGCTTTTTGCCCTGTAGTGAGCAATATTAGAGCCTCTACCTATATCCTCTCTAGACATCTTACTTCACTGTTGGGACTTCTTGTTGGCAAATGTGACTATCATATCTGGAATTCAGAGGACTTCATAGGATGACTGAAGGCGCTTAAGTTACAACTGTCAGATCTTTTGATTAGATTTGATGTAGTATCTTTATTTATAAAAGTACCTCTGCAGGGCTCTTTAGAGCTTATCTGCAATAAATTTGGAAGACTCTGAGGAAAAAGCACTGCATTTAGCATACCTTCAACCCCCCTGCTTCTGGCAGTATGCAGAAGATACATTTGTGCTGTGGTCCCCTAGAATAGACACATTACCAATGTTTCCCCTGCATTTGAAACGATTCCATCCAAATATACAATTCACCATGGAGATGGAATAAAATGGTACCTTACGGTATCATGGTTATAAGAAAAGACAGCAGTATGCTGGAACATAGTGACTGCAGCAAACCAACACAAAGACGCAAGCTGTTATCGTCCAGCACAGTGCGGTAGTGTCTTACGCTCTTTGATATGTAGAGCAGATGTAGTGTCGGATACTGACAGTCTGCCTTGTGAACTACAACACCTGAGAACGGTGTTCAAACAGAACAGCTATTCTGATTGGCAAATACACCATGCATTCCATTTCAGGCAAGTTACACATTCCATTCCAAACAAGTTCAAAGCAGGGTTGTAAATAAAGGTGCAGAGGCACCATTTGCTATGGTGTTCTTGCTGTATTTTGGCAGCATGTCTTGAGCAATAGAAAGAATCCTCAAGAGACACAATGTCAAGTTTGTTTTTCGGCCAGCAGCAAAATTGAGGATTTATTTATGCTTGATCAAAGACAATCTTGGCTTTAGGAAACATGGCTTATACAAGATCCCATGCCAATGTGTTAAATCTTATACTGAGCAGACCTGCTGAACCATGCAAGACATTGTGTTGAACACCATCATACATGGGTGGGTGTAACAAGATGACTGAAGTTTCACGTTCAGTGTCTTATTTCTG
Source organism: Schistocerca americana (assembly GCF_021461395.2). Taxonomy (NCBI): domain Eukaryota; kingdom Metazoa; phylum Arthropoda; class Insecta; order Orthoptera; family Acrididae; genus Schistocerca; species Schistocerca americana. Next base: position 434,763,502 of record NC_060124.1, on the reverse strand, counting down.
GGACTGTGTTTTTAAGGAGGCCATACATATCCTCACGGCAGACAATCTTATCAACACAGATAGTTAAAAACCTGCATCTTATCAACATAGATACAGGTTTTCAACTATCTGTGTTGATAATTGTCTGCCGTGAGGATATGTGTGGCCTCCTTAAAAACACAATCCTAGAAAGAAGACACTGAATGTAAGACTTCAATCTTCATGACTGACTCAGCACTCAGCTGAGGCTTCATTCAGGTTTTAACCACAGGAGCATCTGGCAGCAGAGTCATTGCCCACATGCATGGAAGGACTGTGTGTGGCTCCCACCAGGGTGCATTATAAGCACTGTTTTCCTCCAGTGGTGAACATTTCCCCACTATACATATTGCCTGCTCCTGGACTGAGAAATTTTGAAGCCGCTGCATGCCTATCATCAGTCACACGTTGTAGCAGTCATCAGTCATGCGTTGTAGCAGTGACAACAATAGCTACCACTACCTGAAGGTGTCCAACATTGTATCTATGAAACATTATGAGATTTGCACAATATGATCCAGTGACAAAGCTGAGAATTATTACAAGCTTGGTGCTACAACATCGACCACGGAGTTCCTCTTCTGACTTCCGTCTCTTAGCTCCACTCGTCTTGTGGCTTTTTGTAGTAATATTAAGCTGTGGTGTTGGAAGATTCTCTCCTGGCCATACGGTGTCTTGTAACACTAAGATTTGTTATACACTTTTTCTGCTTGTAATAAATATTTTTCTGTTGCAAACCAAATTTTGTGTGAAATCTTTTGCATTGCATTACAACTACTAATGAACTTTTAAAATGGCACCAGACGTACACTAATTTAACATGTTGTCTTCTTCTTTTCTTTATAATAATAAAAAGTAATATGAAATATTCCAAACATATGTGTTAATATGTTTTGTCTTTTCTTTACTTGGCTTTTGTGCATTGTGTGCACTCGCTTTTAAATTTTCCTGCTGCAGTACAAGGATAAATCAAATATAAACCAGATTTTATTTAAAAAATATTTTTTCAAAAATAAAAGACAAATATAATTTATGTTTCTTTATAGTTTTCTGTTTCAGCAATACTTTTTCCCACTTGACGGAGGATTTCTTATTCCAGTATTGTGGAATGTAGCTCATTGTGTCATGAGCCAATTGCGCACAAATCTGTCCATGGTCTTGTCATCTTCAAATTGTTGCCCTCCTAAGGATTTTTTAAGTGTGCCAAACAAAAATCACAGGACGATAGGTCTGGGCTGTAGGGAGTGTAGTCAAGTTGAATCCAGTGCATTTCTTGCAGTATGGGGCTTGGTGTTGTTGTGAAAGAGGATGACTTTTGAATCATTTGGTTGTGTCTGTTATGGTGACATACAGCTCTCACCTCATTCTAGAGTTCGCGCTTGTAAACAACATTGATTGTGCATTGCTAATGCAAAGAATCAATGAGCAAAATGTCTTATCTGGTCAAAGAAAACTGTGAAAGAACCTTGTCACCTGACAGTTGAGTCCTGATTTTTCCTGAGGCTGTCTCCCCTTTCCTCTCCCACTCCACACTGGCTTGCTTGCTTGAGAATGTAGTTGCGGATCCCCATTTTTTCACAGGCGATGATCTGACTCAAAAATGCATCACCTTCTTTTTTGGCAGATCTTGCTGTAAGCCTCTGACAGACTCCCAAAGGTCTCTACTTCTGATTTGCAGTCGAAAGTTGGGAACCCACCTGGGTCATACTGTATTGTGCAATACATCATTTGTGATGTGCTTGATAGCTCCCATAACTTATTCTGATCTGTTCTGCAAATTCAGGTATAATCTCCCATCAGTTGTCTTCATGGATGTCTTGAGCCACACGAATGTCTTTGTCCACAATGCTGGTCCGAGGACAGCATCGCGTTCCTGATTTTCCACTCATTCTTGTCTATCATTGAACCATTTATGCCAGGCACACATGGGTGCTTGACAGTGTGTTTCTCCTGAACTGTGCAGTCAATTTCCAAAAAAATTCCTCAGCAGCCTGAATTTCTTCACCAATAAGAAATTTTATAATAAAGCATTGCGCAATGTAAAGGTGCACCTGTTGCTCCGACATTGTGAACACTACTGTTATATTGGTTGGAGTGAGGAATTTCTGGCCCTCCGCACTCCTGCCCCCTCCCTCTCCTCCTCCCCCTCCCAGAAGCATATAAGCATATTAAAACCATGGTCCTGTCAACCATAGATGCTCAAGAACAAAAATCCTGTTTATATTTGATTTACTCTCGTAGCTTGGATCCAAGGCCTTACTTAGCTTTCTTGAGTAATCCCAGAATCTCTCACTTTTTTTTTATTTCTCTATGTGAACCTCTAATTCCAGAAGTTGCCAGTATGCCTCTTTTGTTTGTGTCTGTCTGCTGCCATTGGTAGACTTTTTTTTTTGTATTCTCTTGATTGTAATTTCATTTTGAAAACACTTTCTATATTGATAGCAAAATTTTATGGCAATTCAAGTAATCTTTTTTGTTTCATTGGCAAGATCTTCCTCACTATTGCTCAGAAGAAAATATTTCCCCACAGAAAAACACTTTTACAGTTCCTGTGAGATTCATCTGATTATGTTTTGTTTAAGCTGTGAATGTTGATTAAATGTTTATACAAATCATGAGACCTTATTTTGGAGTTGACATCCGTTTTTTAACTGAGTACACTGATGTTCTTTAACATGTGGTCACTTGTAATGAGAAATTGGTCTTTCTCATTGATAGTTTCACTGCTATGTGCTCTATATTTATTTTGTTGCATGTTACATTTGTCTATTGTTATTTATTGCCTGATTTAGAGCTTTCTGCTTTTTCTTCTTTGGCAACTGCTACAAATATTTTTGATGAATCCTAGAGTTAATCATTTTGTGGGTTGTTGCAGTCGTGTTCATTTATATCACTGTGAGTTCTTTTGGGATTATGTTTTTTCAAATGAAATCTTTGCACAAACATGTATTTTAAAACTCATTTTTTTTGTTTTACTAATCGTTGTTTGATATTTAAGTACTTTTGTATTTTTCATTTAAAATAATTTACAACTTGTTTGTTTTATTTCAGTTCTTTCTTCAGTTTTCTGTCATGTTGTAGATATCTGAAGTGAAGTGTCTTCTGTTTCAAAGCATTGTACTTTTCATAGAAGCTTTTGCTTCTTGTAGTGTTTCAGCCAGTCTTGTGTAGTGATTCAGAATATAGAAACATTTGCCCTTTCTTTTGTCTTCTTCGACAACTTTAAATGTCAGTGTATGTTGGCCTTATAGAACATGTCTTAAAAATTGAGTCCGCTAGTATTAGTGCTGAGGTGGTGCTTGAATTAATGTCATCTTTTTTGTTTTATTTAAATTTTTTGTGTTTACTCTAGTTGTATGTAGTTGGATTTCCTTGATGTAAATTTTAGCTGCTTATGTTTTTACACTTTTCAAAATGGTTTCATAGCTCAAAGATTCACAATTTTTTTGTTAAGTGGCATGAGCTGTGTTGCCTGTAATGTGATATAGTGGTTAGCATCACTTGCTTGTGTGCTGTGGGTCACAAGTTCAAACTCAGCCACTGGCAATTATTTCTTATTTAGTGTTTATCATTTCTGGAAGCTTCCTGAAATAATCTTACTTTTTCAATATTTGCATATTCTGGAATATTCGGTGTTTGTATAAATAGCAGCACACTTCATGCAAGAGTTCTGTTCCATCCTGTCTGGACATCCATGTTTTGTAATAGACATACTTTCAGTGCTAAATGTTGTACTTCATTGGTGACTCTGATTTCAGATCTGGACTTGATTGTGGTTATATGTGACAATATTGTTCCACTCTCCATCCACATATTTTTCTTATATTTGTGTTTTTTCATGACTTAAGATATATCTTGTTTTGTTAAAAACTCTTTATATTTTGTTCTTTTAGGATGTGCACTCTTAAGACCACATCAGTTTTTATGAACTCTGGATCTTGCCTCCTATCATCTTGGTGAAATAATGATCATATTTTGCTTTTAGTTTTTCTGTTACATGTTCAAACAATACCCCCACATCCTCTTTTGTTCTTTTTTTTCAGTTATGTTATCAGTGAAGGATCTTTATCCTCATATACTCCCATAAAAGATTTTTAATCTTTCTTTCTTTCTTTTTTTTAAATGCTTTAGGATTAAATGAGACCACTATCCGAGAAGCAAATGAGACCACTATCCAAGAAGCAGAAGTGTTGAGTCGTCAATAGGCACACACACACACACACACACACACACACACACACACACACACTCACAAATGAAGGAAAACTTGTTAGTTTTCACAGTCTAGCTGCTACCATGTAGGGGCATAGGTGTGTGTGTGTGTGTGTGTGTGTGTGTGTGTGTGTGTGTGTGTGTGTGTACTATAGCCAGTTAAAGAATAACTCTGAAAGCTAGCAAGTTTTCATTTTTTTTGGTGAGTGGTCTCCTGTAACCCTGAAGTAATTATGTTCTACAAGAACTTTCCAACAACATTTATTTTTGGTTAAAGAATTTGTGATTTTTAATTTGTTAGACATTGAAATTCACTCAGTTTTTCTGTTTGTATTAGTTATGTACCCCTCTTGACATTCACCCCATTTGGAATTCCTACATTGCCTTCTTTTGCATTCGTATCCGTGGAAGCAATAAATCATAACATTTTGGTAGTATCATTGAATAGCTTTTTGAAACTGTTTCACAAAATATAGCCGCACAGGGTAGCCGTGCGGTCAGAAGCGATTCATCATGCTTCGCACGGCTCCCCCCATCAGGGGTTCAAGTCCTCCCTCGGGCATGGGTGTGTGTGTTGTCCTTAGTGTAAGTTAGATTAAGTAGTTTGTAGACTTCAGGACTAATGACCTCAGCAGTTTGCTCCCAAAAGACCTTACCACAAATTTCCAAATTTTCCACAAAATACAGTGTTTCCTTTTCTGCATTCCTAAGGAACAGTTAATTGTCACCACAACGTGCTAACAATCATGTTAAAATTTAATGTGCTAATCCTTGGTTTAATGCATTTACAAATTTTCACACATACTTCTCTATTTTTTGTGGATATAAATGGCAATTTATATTGCCACTTTTGATTCATCGACATCTATTTTACATCTATATCTACCTGTCTACTCTGAAGCTGCACCCGTGTGATTATTCTGCGATTCACACTTAAATGCCTGGCAGATGGTTCAATGAACCACTTTCACACTATTTCTATACAGTTCCACTGTTGAATAGCATGTAGGAAAAACTGACACCTAAATCTTTCCATGCTGGCTTTGATTTCTATTATTTTATTGTAATGGTCATTTTCCCCTGTTGAGGCAGGAAACAGTAATAATAATAATAATAATAAAATGGAAAAAGTTAGGTAAAATCTCACAACAAGAAGCGACAGAGCAATTAGACGAAAAGAAGCAGAAATTACAAGCATTAGCCAAACGACTCAGAAGATACAAAAAAAGTGAAAATAGAAGGAAACAAAACCAAACATTCAACACAAACCAAAAGAAATTTTACCAGACAATAGATAACACACACATTAAAATAAACAATCCACCAAACATAACAGACATGGAATACTTCTGGAGCAGCATATGGTCAAACCCGGTACAACATAACAGGCATGCACGGTGGATACAAGCAGAAACAGACACATACAAGATGATACCACAAATGCCTGAAGTGATAATTTTGCAACATGAAGTCACCCAAGCAATTAATTCTACTCACAATTGGAAAGCCCCTGGAAATGATAAAATAGCAAATTTCTGGTTAAAGAAGTTCACCTCAACACATTCACATTTAACTAAATTATTTAACAGTTACATTGCAGACCCATACACATTCCCTCATACACTTACACACAGAATAACATATCTGAAACCTAAAGATCAAGCAGACACAGCGAACCCAGCTAAATATCGCCCCATAACATGCCTACCAACAATATACAAAATATTAACTTCAGTCATTACACAGAAATTAATGACACATACAACACAGAACAAAATTACAAATGAAGAACAAAAAGGCTGTTGCAAAGGAGCATGAGGATGTAAAGAGCAACTGATAATAGATGCAGAGGTGACATATCAAGCTAAAACTAAACAAAGGTCACTACACTACGCATACATTGATTACCAAAAAGCTTTTGATAGTGTACCCCACTCATGGTTACTACAAATATTGGAAATATACAAAGTAGATCCTAAATTGATACAGTTCCTAAACATAGTAATGAAAAATTGGAAAACCACACTTAATATCCAAACAAATTCAAATAATATCACATCACAGCCAATACAGATTAAGCGTGGAATATACCAAGGAGACTCATTAAGTCCTTTCTGGTTCTGCCTTGCTCTGAACCCACTATCCAACATACTAAATAATACAAATTATGGATACAATATTACTGGAACATACCCACACAAAATCACACATTTGCTATACATGGATGATCTAAAACTACTGGCAGCAACAAATCAACAACTCGACCAATTACTAAAGATAACAGAAGGATTCAGCAATGATATAAGTATAGCTTTTGGAACAGACAAATGTAAGAAAAATAGCATAGTCAAGGGAAAACACACTAAACAAGAAGATTACATATTGGATAACCACAGCGACTGCATAGAAGCGATGGAAAAAACGGATGCCTATAAATATCTAGGATACAGACAAAAAATAGGAATAAATAATACAAATATTAAAGAAGAACTAAAAGAAAAATATAGACAAAGACTAACAAAAATACTGAAAACAGAATTGACAGCAAGAAACAAGACAGAAGCTATAAATACTTATGCCATACCAATATTGACCTACTCATTTGGAGTAGTGAAATGGAGTAACACAGACCTAGAAGCACTAAATACACTTACACGATCACAATGCCACAAATATAGAATACATCACATACAATCAGCAACAGAAAGATTCACATTAAGCAGAAAGGAAGGAGGAAGGGGATTTATAGACATAAAAAACCTACATTATGGACAGGTAGACAATTTAAGAAAATTCTTTCTAGAACGAGCAGAAACTAGCAAAATACACAAGGCAATCACTCGTGTAAATACATCGGCTACACCACTGCAATTTCATAACCACTTCTACAACCCTTTAGATCACATAACATCAACAGATACGAAGAAAGTAAATTGGAAAAAGAAAACACTTCATGGCAAGCACCCGTATCATCTAACACAGCCACACATCGATCAAGACGCATCCAACTCATGGCTAAGAAAATGCAATATATACAGTGAGACAGAAGGATTCATGATTGCAATACAGGATCAAACAATAAACACCAGGTATTACAGCAAGCATATTATTAAAGATCCCAATACCACAACGGATAAATGCAGACTTTGTAAACAACAAATAGAAACAGTAGATCACACCACAAGCGGTTGTACAATACTAGCAAATACAGAATACCCCAGAAGACATGACAATGTCGCAAAAATAATACATCAACAGCTTGCCTTACAACATAAACTTTTAAAACAACACGTTCCTACATACAAGTATACACCACAAAATGTACTGGAGAATGATGAATACAAATTATACTGGAACAGAACCATTATAACAGATAAAACAACGCCACATAACAAACCTGACATCATACTCACCAATAAAAAGAAGAAATTAACACAACTAATCGAAATATCCATACCCAATACAACAAATATACAAAAGAAAACAGGAGAAAAAATTGAAAAATACATCCAACTGGCTGAGGAAGTCAAAGACATGTGGCATCAGGATAAAGTTGACATCATACCAATTATACTATCAACTACAGGAGTCATACCACACAATATCTACCAGTACATCAATGCAATACAGCTACATCCAAACATATATATACAACTACAGAAATCCGTAATTATTGATACATGTTCAATTACCCGAAAGTTCCTAAATGCAATATAACACATACCGTACAGTTAAAAGGAAGTGACGCTTGATCAAGGTCCGCGTCACTCCATTTTTAACCGGACTTAACGTCTGAGAAAGTGAAGGAAATAATAATAATAATAATATTTCTCTTCTCAGACGTTATGTCTGGTCAAAAATGGAAAGTGACGCGGACCTTGATCAAGCGTGACTTCCATTTAACTGTTCGGTATATGTTACATTGCATTTAGGAACTTTCGGGTAGTTGAACATGTATCAATAATTACAGATTTCTGTAGTTGTAAATATGCGTTTGGATGTAGCTGTATTGCGTTGATGTACTGGCGGATATTGTGTGGTATGACTCCTGTAGTTGATGGTATAATTGGTACGATGTCAACTTTATCCTGATGCCACATGTCTTTGACTTCCTCAGCCAATTGGATGTATTTTTCAATTTTTTCTCCTGTTTTCTTCTGTATATTTGTTGTATTGGGTATGGATATTTCGATTAGTTGTGTTAATTTCTTCTTTTTATTGGTGAGTATGATGTCAGGTTTGTTATGTGGTGTTGTTTTATCCGTTATAATGGTTCTGTTCCAGTATAATTTGTATTCATCATTCTCCAGTACATTTGTGGTGCATACTTGTATGTGGGAACGTGTTGTTATATTAGTTTATGTTGTATGGCAAGTTGTTGATGTATTATTTTTGCTACATTGTCATGTCTTCTGGAGTATTCTGTATTTGCTAGTATTGTACATCCGCTTGTGATGTGATCTACTGTTTCTATTTGTTGTTTGCAAAGTCGGCATTTATCTGTTGTGGTATTGGGATCTTTAATAATATGCTAGCTGTAATATCTGGTGTTTATTGTTTGATCCTGTATTGCAATCATGAATCCTTCCGTCTCACTGTATATATTGCCTTTTCTTAGCCATGTGTTGGATGCGTCTTGATCGATATGTGGCTGTGTTAGATGATACAGGTGCTTGCCATGTAGTGTTTTCTTTTTCTAATTTACTTTCTTCGTATCTGTTGATGTTATGTGATCTAAAGGGTTGTAGAAGTGGTTATGAAATTGCAATGGTGTAGCTGATGTATTTATATGTGTGATTGCTTTGTGTATTTTGCTAGTTTCTGCTCGTTCTAGAAAAAAGTTTCTTAAATTGTCTACCTGTCCATAATGTAGGTTTTTTATGTCGATAAATCCCCTTCCTCCTTCCTTTCTGCTTAATGTGAATCTTTCTGTTGCTGAATGTATGTGATGTATTCTATATTTGTGGCATTGTGATCATGTAAGTGTATTGAGTGCTTCTAGTTCTGTGTTACTCCATTTCACTACTCCAAATGAGTAGGTCAATATTGGTATAGCATAGGTATTTATAGCTTTTGTCTTGTTTCTTGCTGTCAATTCTGTTTTCAATATTTTTGTTAGTCTTTGTCTATATTTTTCTTTTAGTTCTTCTTTAATATTTGTATTATCTATTCCTATTTTTTGTCTGTATCATAGATATTTATAGGCATCTGTTTTTTCCATCGCTTCTATGCAGTTGTTGTAGTTATACAATATGTAATCTTCTTGTTTAGTGTGTTTTCCCTTGACTATGCTATTTTTCTTACATTTGTCTGTTCCAAAAGCCATATTTATATCATTGCTGAATATTTCTGTTATCTTTAGTAATTGGTTGAGTTGTTGATTTGTTACTTCCAGTAGTTTTAGATCATCCATGTATAGCAAATGTGTGATTTTGTGTGGGTATGTTCCAGTAATATTGTATCCATAATTTGTATTATTTAGCATGTTGGATAGTGGGTTCAGAGCAAGGCAGAACCAGAAAGGACTTAATGAGTCTCCTTGGTATATTCCACGCTTAATCTGTATTGGGTGTGATGTGATATTATTTGAATTTGTTTGGATATTAAGTGTGGTTTTCCAATTTTTCATTACTACGTTTAGGAACTGTATCAATTTAGGATCTACTTTGTATGTTTCCAATATTTGTAGTAACCATGAGTGGAGTACACTATCAAAAACTGTTTGGTAATCAATGTATGCGTAGTGTAGTGACCTTTGTTTAGTTTTGGCTTGATATGTCACCTCTGCATCTATTATCAGTTGCTCTTTACATCCTCGTGCTCCTTTGCAACAGCCTTTTTGTTCTTCATTTGTAATTTTGTTCTGTGTTGTATGTGTCATTAATTTCTGTGTAATGACTGAAGTTAATATTTTGTATATTGTTGGTAGGCATGTTATGGGGCGATATTTTGCTAGGTTTGCTGTGTCTGCTTGATCTTTAGGTTTCAGATAAGTTATTCCATGTGTAAGTGTATCAGGGAATGCGTATGGATCTGCAATGAAACTGTTAAGTAATTTAGTTAGATGTGAATGTGTTGAGGTGAACTTCTTTAGCCAGAAATTTGCTATTTTATCTTTTCCAGGGGCTTTCCAATTGTGCGTAGAATTAATTGCTTGGGTGACTTCATGTTGCAAAATTATCACTTCGGGCATTTGTGGTATCATCTTGTATGTGTCTGTTTCTGCTTGTATCCACCGTGCATGCCTGTTGTGTTGTACCGGGTTTGACCATATGCTGCTCCAGAAGTATTCCATGTCTGTTATGTTTGGTGGATTGTCTATTTTTATGTGTGTGTTATCTGTTGTCTGATAAAATTTCTTTTGGTTTGTGTTGAATGTTTGGTTTTGTTTCCTTCTATTTTCACTGTTTTTGTATCTTCCGAGTCATTTGGCCAATGCTTGTAATTTCTGCTTCTTTTCATCTAATTGCTCTATCGCTTCTTGTTGTGAGATTTTCCCTAACCTTTTATCGTTTTTTGTCTGATATTTCATTTCTTATAAATTGTGTTAGCTGTCCAATGTCTTTTCTCAGTTTTTCTATTCTGATCTGTAGCTTGTGTTGCCATGCTGATTTCGTGGGTTTGTTCTGTGTGTTGGTTTGTTCTGATCTCTGCCTAGTGTGTATATTTAGTGTAGTGAGTGCTTCTATATAAACCAGTAGTTGTAACTCTTCCATAGTTGTGTTTTCATTTATTTTGTTGTGTATGATTGTGTTGATAGTTGTTATTGTTGTTTCAACTTGTGGGTTATTTGGTGGTCTATGCAAGGATGGTCTAATGTCTGTATTTGTGTCTTTGTATTCTATATAAGTCAGCTGAAATTTTTCTTTTATATGTATTTTTGCTTGTTCTGCTGGCTGTCTTAAAATTTCGTTTTCCTCTGATTGTTTAATTGATGCATGTTGTTGTTTTTTTGTTTGCTCTGGGATGTTTGAGTCCATTACTGTATTTTCTTCTTCTTCTGATTGCACATTATTTTGTTCCAGTATTTGTTGTACTTGTTGTTTGATGTTTTCTAGTTCTGACTGTTGTATCCTGTTATTTTTTATTATTACACGGATCTGATCAGCTAGTCGTTGTTCTGTTAAAAATTTTAATTCTGGGTATCTGGTAATAAATGTTGTGTATAGTTGTGATCTGTATCCAGTTGTGTTGGTTCCTAAGTTTGTTGCTTGGTAATATCAGAACATGAGGTGTCGGTTAACTTCATCTGACCATCTCATCCTCTGTCTTTGTTTTCCTTGTAGGGTGGTTGCAGGAAGCATATCCTGCAAAACACCTCTATTTGGATTTAAATCATTTTCCGTGTGGCTAGCAGTGTCATTACCATTGTGGACGGGCATAGCACCGTCCCCGACCATGACAGCGCTTGTCCGAGGCTTCATTAGTTCTGTCCTGAACCAACTAATCACACTAAAAGGGGGTTAGCCCTATTAGTGGTTTGTTCTTTTCGTCGCCTTTTACGACTGGCAGAACATACCGAAGGCCTATTCTTTTCCAGGGCCTCCAAGGGGTTTATTATTATTATTATTATTATTATTATTATTATTATTATTATTTTTGGAGGAGGAGGGGATATTGATGATTGAAATTTCATGAAAAGAACTAGCCACAATGAAAAATGCCTTTTTTTTTTAAATGATTGTTAGCCCAACTCACAATTCATATCTATGACACTCTCTCCCCTATTTCATGATACGAAACAAGCTGCTCTTCTTTCACCTTTTTCGATGTCCTCCGTCAATCCTATCTGCTGAGGATCCTGCAGCACAGCAGTACTCCAGAAGAAGACAGACAAGTGTATTGTAGGCAGTCTCTCTAGTATTGATGTTGTGTGTTCTAAGTGTTCTCCCAATAAAACACAATCTTTAGTTCATGTTCCCAACATTATCTTCTGTGTGATAGTAGTTACGATTTAAGTTGTTCGGTCATAATCCCTAGGTATTTAGTTGAATCAACAATCTTCAAATTTATGTTATTTGTTTTGTGAGTGAAATTTAATGTGATCTTTTTAGTACTCATGTTCAGGACCTTACATTTTTTGGTTTTTGGTCAGTTGCCACTTTTTGTGCCATACAGACATCTAAATCATTTTGCAATTGATTTTGATCTTTTAATGATTTTACTAGACAGTAAATGACAGATCATCTGCAAACCAACTAAGAAAGTTGCTAATATTATTGTCTCAAATTGTTAATAGAGATTACGAACAGCAGGGAATCCATAACACTTATTTGGAGGACCCTGAATATCACTTCAGTTCCACTAGATGACTACCTGTTGTGACTCCTCTTGATGGTTAACATCACCGTAAAAGCAATGCCTCACCATATCAAAAGAAAAGCTGAGCCTACGTAATTCTTCCCCAAGACTAAGAGATCTCATAAAACCACTACATAAAACATTATATCAAATAATTCCACATGTGCAGAGCGAGATCACAATTAACACAGTACATCACACAAGAGATGTATAACCAGAAGGAAATGAATAATTTTCACCCTGCTGTATGAGGGAGCCATATCCACCATCAGATATTTTGGTACACAGATCCTACATATGAATCTTGAATAACACAGTTTGTGAAATGAATGACCAATGACACATAACAAGGGAAATGCCTGTATCATAGCAGACAGGACACCAAAGGGTTTACAAGCAAGCAACATTCCACCAGATGGCGATACTGGTAGAATATTCATTAAAATAGAAAAACTACCGAACAATTTACGAATTGTAGCAACAAGAATAAAAATTATTTCCATAACAAGAACTATATGAAAGCTTTGTACAGTTAAACATCTAGTTTCTTAAATGCCTCACAGTGACCAACAAATACATTCGAAAGTGCCAGTAATAACATTTGTGTTATCTATGATACTACTTAACAGTTATAATAGAGGGAAACATTCCACGTAGGAAAAATATATCTAAAAACAAAGATGATGTGACTTACCAAATGAAAGTGCTGGCAGGTCGACAGACACACAAAAAAACACAACCATACACAGAAAATTCAAGCTTTCGCTACAAACTGTTGCCTTATCAGGAAAGAAGGAAGGAGAGGGAAAGACAAAAGGATGTGGGTTTTAAGGGAGAGGGTAAGGAGTCATTCCAATCCCGGGAGCGGAAAGACTTACCTTAGGGGGAAAAAGGACGGGTATACACTCGCGCACACACACATATCCATCCACACATACACAGACACAAGCAGAAATATTTAAAGACAAAGAGTTTGGGCAGAGATGTCAGTCGAGGCAGAAGTGCAGGGGCAAAGATGTTGTTGAATGACAGGTGAGGTATGAGTAGCGGCAACTTGAAATTAGCGGAGATTGAGGCCTGGTGGATAACGGGAAGAGAGGATATATTGAAGAGCAAGTTCCCATCTCCGGATTTCGGATAGGTTGGTGTTAGTGGGAAGTATCCAGATAACCCGGACGGTGTAACACTGTGCCAAGATGTGCTGGCCGTGCACCAAGGCATGTTTAGCCACAGGGTGATCCTCATTACCAACAAACACTGTCTGCCTGTGTCCATTCATGCGAATGGACAGTTTGTTGCTGGTCATTCCCACATAGAATGTGTCACAGTGTAGGCAGGTCAGTTGGTAGATCACGTGGGTGCTTTCACACGTGGCTCTGCCTTTGATCGTGTACACGTTCCGGGTTACAGGACTGGAGTAGGTGGTGGTGGGAGGGTGCATGGGACAGGTTTTACACTGGGGGCGGTTACAAGGGTAGGAGCCAGAGGTTAGGGAAGGTGGTTTGGGGATTCCATAGGGATGAACTAAGAGGTTACGAAGGTTAGGTGGACGGCGGAAAGACCCTCTTGGTGGAGTGGGGAGGATTTCATGAAGGATGGATCTCATTTCAGGGCAGGATTTGAGGAAGTCGTATCCCTGCTGGAGAGCCACATTCAGAATCTGATCCAGTCCCGGAAAGTATCCTGTCACAAGTGGGGCACTTTTGTGGTTCTTCTGTGGGAGGTTCTGGGTTTGAGAGGATGAGGAAGTGGCTCTGGTTATTTGCTTCTGTACCAGGTCGGGAGGGTAGTTGCGGGATGCGAAAGATGTTGTCAGGTTGTTGGTGTAATGCTTCAGGGATTCCGGACTGGAGCAGATTCGTTTGCCACGAAGACCTAGGCTGTAGGGAAGGGACTGTTTGATGTGGAATGGGTGGCAGATGTCGTAATGGAGGTACTGTTGCTTGCTGGTGGGTTTGATGTGGACGGGTGTGTGAAGCTGGCCATTGGACAGGTGGAGGTCAACATCAAGGAAAGTGGCATGGGATTTGGAGTAGGACCAGGTGAATCTGATGGAACCAAAGGAGTTGAGGTTGGAGAGGAAATTCTGGAGTTCTTCTTCACTGTGAGTCCAGACAATGAAGATGTCATCAATAAATCTGTACCAAACGTTGGGTTGGCAGGCCTGGGTAACCAAGAAGGCTTCCTCTAAGCGACCCATGAATAGATTGGCGTACGAAGGGGCCATCCTGGTACCCATGGCTGTTCCCTTTAATTGTTGGTATGTCTGGCCTTCAGAAGTGAAGAAGTTGTGGGTCAGGATGAAGCTGGCTAAGGTAATGAGGAAAGAGGTTTTAGGTAGGGTGGCAGGTGATTGGCGTGAAAGGAAGTGCTCCATCGCAGCGAGGCCCTGGATGTGCGGGATATTTGTGTATAAGGAAGTGGCATCAATGGTTACAAGGATGGTTTCTGGGGGTAACGAATTGGGTAAGGATTCCAAGCGTTCGAGAAAGTGGTTGGTGTCTTTGATGAAGGATGGGAGACTGCATGTAATGGATTGAAGGCGTTGATCTACGTAGGCAGAGATACGTTCTGTGGGGGCTTGGTAACCAGCTACAATGGGGTGGCCGGGATGATTGGGTTTGTGGATTTTACGAAGAAGGTAGAAGGTAGGGGTGCGGGCTGTCGGTGGGGTCAGGAGGTTGATGGAGTCAGGTGAAAGGTTTTGTAGGGGGCCTAAGGTTCTGAGGATTCCTTGAAGCTCCGCCTGGACATCAGGAATGGGATTACCTTGGCAAACTTTGTATGTGGTGTTGTCTGAAAGCTGACGCAGTCCCTCAGCCACATACTCCCGACGATCAAGTACCACGGTCGTGGAACCCTTGTCCGCCGGAAGAATGACGATGGACCGGTCAGCCTTCAGACCACGGATAGCCTGGGCTTCAGCAGTGGTGATGTTGGGAGTAGGATTAAGGTTTTTTAAGAAGGATTGAGAGGCAAGGCTGGTAGTCAGAAATTCCTGGAAGGTTTGGAGAGGGTGATTTTGAGGAAGAGGAGGTGGGTCCCGCTGTGACGGAGGACGGAACTGATCCAGGCAGGGTTCAATTTGGATAGTGTCTTGGGGAGTTGGATCATTAGGTACAGAAGCAAATAACCAGAGCCACTTCCTCATCCTCTCAAACCCAGAACCTCCCACAGAAGAACCACAAAAGTGCCCCACTTGTGACAGGATACTTTCCGGGACTGGATCAGATTCTGAATGTGGCTCTCCAGCAGGGATACGACTTCCTCAAATCCTGCCCTGAAATGAGATCCATCCTTCATGAAATCCTCCCCACTCCACCAAGAGTGTCTTTCCGCCGTCCACCTAACCTTCGTAACCTCTTAGTTCATCCCTATGAAATCCCCAAACCACCTTCCCTAACCTCTGGCTCCTACCCTTGTAACCGCCCCCGGTGTAAAACCTGTCACATGCACCCTCCCACCACCACCTACTCCAGTCCTGTAACCCGGAACGTGTACACGATCAAAGGCAGAGCCACGTGTGAAAGCACCCACGTGATCTACCAACTGACCTGCCTACACTGTGGCACATTCTATGTGGGAATGACCAGCAACAAACTGTCCATTCGCATGAATGGACACAGGCAGACAGTGTTTGTTGGTAATGAGGATCACCCTGTGGCTAAACATGCCTTGGTGCACGGCCAGCACATCTTGGCATAGTGTTACACCGTCCGGGTTATCTGGATACTTCCCACTAACACCAACCTATCCGAAATCCGGAGATGGGAACTTGCTCTTCAATATATCCTCTCTTCCCGTTATCCACCAGGCCTCAATCTCCGCTAATTTCAAGTTGCCGCCACTCATACCTCACCTGTCATTCAACAACATCTTTGCCCCTGCACTTCTGCCTTGACTGACATCTCTGCCCAAACTCTTTGTCTTTAAATATGTCTGCTTGTGTCTGTGTATGTGTGGATGGATATGTGTGTGTGCGCGCGAGTGTATACCCGTCCTTTTGTCCCCCTAAGGTAAGTCTTTCCGCTCCCGGGATTGGAATGACTCCTTACCCTCTCCCTTAAAACCCACATCCTTTTGTCTTTCCCTCTCCTTCCTTCTTTCCTGATGAGGCAACAGTTTGTTCCGAAAGCTTGAATTTTCTGTGTATATTTGTGTGTCTGTCGACCTGCCAGCACTTTCATTTGGTAAGTCACATCATCTTTGTTTTTAGATGTATACTACTTAACAGAGTATATGTAACCGAAAGTATTCAAATATAAAAAAATATGAAATTGTATGAAAGTGTAAAATTAACATGAACTCCCTTAGTAACTTGTCCCATAGTAAGAAAGTACCTCAAGCAGTTCAGAAGCATGTTGTGGTTTTTATATCAGCATTCTTAGTACCAGTGTCTAATGATGAACGTTTTGCAGATACAATTCTGGTAAACCTTATGAAATTTATTCATATTTAATAATTAGTATACCTCCTAAGCCTACAACAGGTTTACGCAGCTCTTGTCTAGCCATTATAAGCCAACAACATGGAATCTTATAAGCCCTAATGCATAACATCCTTTGGTATCTTTGCTGCTATGATGCAGGTATTTTCCTTGTTGATCCCCATGCTATGTGTCATGGATAACTCATTTTTACAAACTGTGTTCATATTTTGCATGTGGAATCTAAGTATCGCACAGTGGGTATTACTTCCACATATAACCGGGTGAAATTTCCTTTTGTTTTCTGGTGATACGATATGTCTACAGTAATGTAGTGTGTGAATTGTGACCTCACTCTGCAGATCAGGATATCATTTGATATAATGTTGTTACACAGTGATTGTGACAATCACTTAGTCTTAGGTAAAAATTATGTAGTCTCAACTTTCCTTTTGATATATTGATGCACTGCATCATAATATTTGTTCATGATTTATGTTTTTAGGTGATTTTATGTTGATGTTTCATTGAGCTGTTTAATAATATTGAGTTATGCAGCTTGCACAAAATTAATGATGGTGCCCTACAGGTTTTGAGATTGTACATAAGAAAAGAAAGGACCCTGTGGTATGTATTTACATTATGGAACTATTGTACTGGGAGTCTGTACCATACCGGTTTTTCTTATATGCAATTTTCTGTCAAATTACAGATCTGAAGATCGCTAACATCTTAAGCCAAAATTAGTAATCAATGAAAATAATAAATTGCTGTATTGACCAATTAAGGTTTTTTCTGAATTCATTAAATTGTAAACAATGCAATTTGACACAAAAGAAAATATTGGTAGTTAGAATGGAGAGAGAGAGAGAGAGAGAGAGAGAGAGAGAGAGAGAGAGAGAGAGAGAGCTGTTGACAAATGGGAACCAAAGAGAGAGAAAAAGGCATGTTGGTCGATTTAGATAGATACTGTAGATAGATTTATTCATCATACACTTTCAAATCATCGTTGATATGATATACTGGAGACATATGAAGATTTTTACATTATTTTATACACATTTCTGAGAAATTGCTACACAGATACATACTGCGGTTTCCAGTCTACAACAGCAAATGCATAATTCGTTCATAGACTGTGACAACAAATTAAATATTATCTGCAATTGAAAACCATACAAGATAGATAAAAAAGTAAAGATTAGTGTAAACAAACCCAGCAATTAGCATTTATACTTTTACTTTACTTAATATCATGTGAACAATTTTGTAAGTATGTTTTAATTTTTGATTAGATTTTGCTTCTACTTATAGCACCAAGAATCACAGCTAACACAAGGTGAGGTACCTGAAGCTGAAACAGAACAGGATACTTTTAAAGAAAGTGAAAAAGAATCCCAAGTCTCAGGAAGTGTGATGTGGATCAATGCACTGATTGGTAGAATCCTGTTTGATATTCTTAGCAATGAGTACTGGGTGTTAAAAATCCAGGAACGTATTCAGAGAAAACTCTCTGCCATAAAGGTAAAGTTGTTAAACTAGTAAAAATAATAAACTGGTAAATAAGTATTTGTATGTTGCATTTTGAGGTGCTGTTGGTTTCTCATAGTGCATTAATTTCATTATATTTGTTTGCGCTTATGAGTACAAACATTAGCTGGCAGAAATAATGATGAGAGTTGAAGTCCTGTACAGCACTGACACAAACGAAATGAAACATGCTATTTTGAGGTTACCATGAAGAGGAAATATTGTGTGAAAACTACCCTGTCAGCATTTGCGACCAATACCAAGAAGACGCAAAAACTTGGGCAAATTAGAATACACTGTAATTTTCTAAAGATATACTGGGTAATAACTGATCAGGAAAATATTTGTTGGTGATCCCTGTAGCTGAATTACAGTGTCATATTTTCTGTAGGGAATGTCATAGTTTGACTCTAGGTCTTCTTGCATTTTAGTCCTTGTCTTCCCCCCTCCCCTCCACCCCCTCCCCCTCCCCTCTCCACCCCTCTACTTTCCTATTGTCTTCCTTAAGAGATTCTATTTATTTATTTATTGGTCAAAGCCTTGATACACTTAAATACCCAGAGCTCTTAATTTGTAGTAATGGCCCATTTCTTGCAAAACGATAGTGTTTCATAAGAACTGTTATTTGATCAAGCCAGACATGACCAATTGAGGTAGGAGTACCCAAAGATTCGGTCTTAGGCCCCTTTCTGTACATCAGGGACTGTCAAGAATTCTCCAAATGTTCAGTGCTCATGCTCTTGTGTGGAGTTCTCTTGCTTGCCCACACGCTCTGAACAGGAAGAGGTGCAAACTGTGAACACGCCAAATGTAGATGGCACTGCATTCATGCAAGGAACACTGAACATCTCTCAAGTGGCTTGGTTTCATGTTTCATAACAATGTAGATCACAAACAAAAACATTTTCAGAATTATCTAATAATTTTTGGTGCATTGTGGACAACAATAAAATTTGTACCTGGTACAGACTGTTGGAATATGATCGAACACAGACAGTTTTGCATATTTTTGACACTTGGGCTGCCACATTATTGTGTCTCAATTAATTTCATAATAAAAAAAGGAAAGGCCTTTTACACACACATGTTAATTGAAACATTGTATAATATTTGCTATCTCATTTTGGAGGCACAAAAACACTTCTTGAGGAAAACCATACAGAACTTCTGGACAGTTTTATTGTAATAGAATTTGTCTTTTAAACAGGTTATGCATTGCACATTAATCAGTTCCATCTCCACATCTTCAGAGGAATTTTCAATTTAAACAGCTAATGATCTTGAAAACAGCTCAGAAACACATTTTAGATTGCCAATGTCCTCAAAACGTTTAGTGAGTGTTTCAGTGCCACAGTAAATTCTTCAAAAGTCGTGTTTTCTTAACACCAGTGTGCACAGGGAAATGAACGGTTTTTCATGAGGGTTGCCCCTTCCACAATAGGAGTGTTGTTTTGAATGGATCCCCATCAGATTAGAAATAATTTTTTTCTCACCTTGTAATGCTTTACTGTAGACAATGTGCAGTCAAGTCCACATAAAGTGAGAAGTGCGCAGTTCATTCTGTATGTTTGAATTCTTGTTCTTGCTTTCCTTTGTGCTTCAGGAACTCATTAATAGCGAGTCTTAAATCTAAAAATCATTTCAGGCATGCTCCATTATTTAACGAACATTCTTTGCAGTGATATGTAATGTCTCCATACTTTTCATTCATTTCAAACAAACACTGTAGTAATACATGCAACTTTGGAAGATTTACTAGTCATATCACCAGTTTCATCATATGCTGTGTGCCTGCTAATTTTGCACAAAGTGCTTTTTGTTGTTCAGAATAATAAATGCTGTACATATTGTCTGTTGATCATTATAATTTTTAGCTCTTTCCTCGTCAGCAAAATTTCTGAATTCATTCTGCACGATGTTGTAATGCTGCTGTGTAGAAAATTTGCAGAACCTATTGATTTTCCAACTGTGTAATAGATATCAATAATTCTTATTCTTCCCATCTGTGATCCCCTTCATTTTTAAATGTTGGGGTGGTATAGTGCTATACTGCCTCTTTTTATGCAAACAACAACTGGAACTATGAACTTCATTTGTACCACAAAGAAATAGCAAAAGATAAACAGCACTGAAACCATGATTCTGCAGAACTGAAGAAAGTGGCAACCACAAAATGCCAGTCCAAATGCCAGAAGAAACATTGTCACATTTCACTGATAAATAAAGTGTCACACTGTGCTTAGTGGTTCAGAGAAGGACCAAGCAAAGCCAAGACTGGCCGTGCGTTGGACTGTTCAAATGCAGCACATCATTCTAGTGTGCATTTTCACACACTGTGGCCAACACTGCTGTACACTATTTATGCTAGTGACGTTTCTAAACTGGTCAGCAATGTGATATCTTTCTACACTGATGATACTGCAGTATACGAGAAATCTCACAACCTTATTTTTGTTTATCATAAATTAATAGCAGCACTTGGGCAAAATTATGCAGTGGTGCAACAATTGGAAGGCAAAAATTAACCCAACAAAATGGCGTGTTACCTATTTCATCACCAGGATCAAACACCCATTGTTAACTCTCCATTGGGCCTGGAATTTGCCTTGACATGATTTGGTAGCATATTTAGCCCTGAAAATTTTCTGACATCTCACGTAGAAGAACAGATGCCACGAAAAAGTTACACATTCTTATTTCAACTGTACCCTCCACTAAAGAGTGAAGGATTGACTGTGAAATGTTCACTCCTCGTCTGACACCAGCTTCTACTCCCAGTTGTCCTGTTGGCTTAGAAGTGTTGTCTGAGAGGTCATTGAAAGTAATCTCAGGTATTGACAGATGCATCTCAGATACACATGTTAGAGATCTATTAGAATGGCCCACTGGCAATGAAACCCGTGAATCTTCATATAGATGTCTGAAACTTACCTTTTAACACAATAGTTCAGGGTTTAAAAAGATATGATATGCAAACATTAAATGGAAACAGTTAAGGGTTCCTCACTCTTTCAGTAATACTATTAAAGCATCATTATATTTACCATCTGAGGGTATATATTGATGTATTGTTAATACTAGAAATATTGGCAAGCAGTTTTTATCTCACCAGACCATCATAACATGTAAAAAAGATGTTTCACTTCAGTTAACTGAATAGATCCGTGATTAGTTACTTCACAGGTTTTCATAATAAATCATGTTTGCTCCTATTACAGATCTAAACTTCAAGCATTTGAATGACCTGTTTCTCATTTAAAATCTCAAAGTTACTCCTAGTCTCTTATTGAGAGCAATTGATCCCTAATTAACATATTTTTGTAGAAGTCTGTAGTTACTAGCACAATTTATTTGGGTTATTACACTAACACAGTAGAAACATACATCAAAGACAAAAACTTACGAGTTTGATCTCTCACAAACAGAAGATAGCCGGCCAATATTACAGTCCATAGATAGTCCAGGATCACAGCTAAAGTCATCTGCAGATAGTGGCCAGTGCAGATAACATTCTATCAAGCTAGAACCCTTGAGAAAAAAATGCTCTATGCGGTAGGCGGCAGCTGATCAGAGGCCATGGAGTTCTGCCAGGTGACTTGACACGAGCTGGAGGGGGGCTTCTTCCCAGAGTGCTTCTTACAGAGGCAGCTTGTAAATTACGGTGCCACCAGCAGTGAGGGCTGGAGGTAGGGATCAGTCTTTGACAGCTTTGAGGGAGCTCCGTGTCATTGTCAGAGTCGGTTTCTAAAATTTTCTTGTCATTTTATGTCGTATTGGCATTTATAATTTGTCGTACAATGCAGGTCTGATCTGAAAACAATTTATGAAATCTTTCAGGACTATGGTTCTCTTTTCAGTCGGCAAAATAATGTGCAACAAGTTGCTCATCTTTTTCAGCCATTTTATGATCAATTTTGTATTTTGCTTTGTTGGTTTTTTTCCCAGCTAATGTAATTGTGGCACACACATCTTTATACTTCTGGAGGTTTGATATTCACAATTTTTTCAGGTATGTTGTATTTGAGAGTTTCACATATTTTATCATTTTTACCTCTCACCCTCCACCACCTCTCTCCAAACCCTCCCTTTTCTTCCTCTCCGCCCCATATCCCCTTCCTCCTCCCCCCCCCCCCCTTTTTCATCCCTTTCCCTCCACACCCTGGTTCCTTTTACTGTTGTTTCTGTTTGCACCATACCTACTTTTATGTAATTTGTTTCTACAGTAAAGACCATTTTTAGACGGTAACCTGTTATTTGTTGCCATTTTATTAATATTAAATATGTACATAGCTGAAGTTTATCTGCTGTTTAATGTTATAATTTTAATTTGTGAAAAAAGTTTAGCATGATAATTTCATTCACTATCACGTACCTTCCTTGTGCATACTGTTAGTGTCCTCTCTTGCTCGAAGCTTTCTTTAGTGCAAGTGTTGCATATGTGATGCCAGTGCACTAGATGTATGATGGTGAGAAAATACCAATTGACAACAAGTGTGTTGTGCATATTTTAATTTATTATGAAGGTGAAATTTTATATTTGACTGATGCCTTCCAGCTATATTTTAAGATACCTATGTCACAATATGTAATCCAGTAAGGCTGAATAAGTTTATGTATTCATGAGGAGATATGATTGCACCTCTGTGAATATTTACATGTTTGCACTGTAACTTGCTTAGGTTGTCTATAATTCCTTGTGTAAAAGACATTTTGGTAAACATTGAAACGATGGTAAAGGGGTTTTAATATTCCATCCAGTTTGCAACTGAGTGGCTGTTTACTATTTCTACAAAAAGATTGCATTCTGCAGTTCCTCCTGCAGCTGTGTACAAATTTTGAAAGTGTTTATGGAAATGAAGTGCAATATCATCTAACTTAGAGCTGCAGTCAGTATTTCCCTGCTAAGTTTAGAACTGAGTGGAATGTTATTGATTGTATCTCAGCTCTTGACAAAACTAATCTGACTCTAGAATAAACTTGATACCAGAAATCTGATGACTGGGCCACTGACTGATTTTGATACCAGAAATCTGATGACTGGGCCACTGACTGATAGAGCTGAGTAAAGATGTCTCCAGCAAAATGAAAGGGCTAACCTGTATCTGAAACACTGCTGCATAGCTCCCCCAACTCCCTATGGTTATGCTAAAGTATTTAACTTAGTTTTGACAGATTATGGTGAATGACTGTCCTCGCCTGAGAAGTGGTGCATAATCATAGTCAGTAAAAGGCAAAATTAAATGAAAAGATAAGTAGCCTAGTGGGCAAGACACAGCTCGTGGAAACACATAAAGATGAACTGCAAACAAGGTGATGGTAGGAAGGGAGGCAGGAATGCGTCTTCCAGCATGGAATTATGAAAATTTTGTCTTGAGTTGGACAAAAAGCACAACCAGTATAGTGAACTCAGCTATCTACTACAAGCAATCAAATAAGATTAAATCAAATATGTAAGGTTCAAGCATAACTTGAAAATTCAACATTTAATAGTTGATTCTTTGTTGACCAAACAGTTGGGGAAACTTTAAATAAAGAGCTATGAATGATCTAAGTCACGCATCTTCAAGAATGAAAACTGAGCCTTGCACAGTGTCAGTATACAAAAAAAATTAAATGAAACTGGAGATACAGTTATTCAGTCATAATGGAGGCTCACAGAAATTAGCATGAATACAAGAATTTGGCATATGTCATGCTTGAAAAAAAAATTTAAATTCGGTGTTTGGTCTTATTCTGCAGTTTGGAACTGGAGAATGAAATCTTCTTGCAGAAACAGTAAACAACCAATCAATTGCAAACTGGATGGTGGAGGCATGTGGTTGCATGTAATGCAAACACACACATCAAATGCAGCTAGGGTTGATTGTAGGAAACAAACCAAATCCAACATGAATACAAAATGTGGCTTGTGCCTAAAAAACAATTTACAAATATTGTCTGGTACTGCTTATCGCCAACAGTTAGTGCCTACAGAAAATTGTAGTGCAAAATTATTCTGACCTTGTTGGGAAACAACTAGGAATTTGGTATGGAAAAAAGGATTTATTAACATGCTGGCCTGTGGCACTTCAAATTTAATAACTAAGGATCCATTAGAACTGAGAAGTGGACTCTCCAAAGTGGCTAGAAAGGGCAAAAATATACTACACAACATTAACTATGAAATGCAGGAAAAATTATCTAATTCTGTGTTGGAAAGCTGTATGCCTGCCACTCTAGTCACAGCAAAACAACACAAGAGTGACTCACGAAAAGTTTGCTCAAGATGTGGGACTCGAGTCTTACCTCGTAGCACTTACATTTGGCCAAGTTACAAAGTCCTTCCTACACCAACATCATTAACACAAAGGAAAGAAAGCGAGCTTCACATGTCGATAGGAATTTTTGGGTAGAAAGTTATAGAGGTCATTCCTGTCACCTAGCTTGCCTGCTCTAGTCAGAGTTCTTTAGAGTGTGTCTACCTGCCTAACTGCTGCCACCTAATTACTAGAGCAGACTGTGAGGTCACAAATCCTGAGATCGTCTGTACATTTCCCCCCTGCTAGCAGAGGACATTAGGTTGAAAATGCTGAAACTAGTGTTGCGTATACACTGGACTGTGGCTGTGAATAGCATCAGTGGTGGCAGCATGCAATGTTGCTGTTTGAGTATAGGGGCAGGCAGTGAATGAGATCTGTGGTGTGCTTTACAGCTGGCATGATGATAGCTGGGGTTCACGACGGACTGTTGAGGGCAGCTGGCAGCTTCCAACAGCCTGGATGCCGTGGCTGCAGCATTTGACAGGGGAGAGCAGGTCCTGTGAGAGTCATCCTGGGTGGGTGGGGCAAAATTGTCATCAGAGTGCATCAGACCTTGGGGCAGGGTTACAGCAAGCTTGGTGGAAGACAGTCTTCGTGGCGTCCTGTAGGAGGTAGCGTTTGGCAGCTCAGAAGGTGCAACAGGCAGCCCAGCAGGTAGTGCACTGGGCTGTGCAGCGAAAGGCACACCGTGTTAAGTGAGAGATGGCGTGCTTTGCAGCTTGAAAAAAAGAGGTCCTGCATGGCTTTACAATGTGGCACAGTCTAGCCGAGGGCAGTCACTCGGGCAAGTGGGACATGGATGACTTCATACTGTGTGGCAGGCACGTGTGATGTATGTGTACCAAAATGTGTGGGTGCCACTAGCAATTGCTGCTGCTGCTGCTGCTGCTGCTGCTCCTGTCAGCCAGAAGCCCTTGTGCAATGCTGGCACGGTGGCAGCATGATACTCTGTAGAGCATGTATATAACTGCAGCAGAAGCTGCAGGTCAGCTGGCATCAAAGGTGTTGGAGCAGCACCAGGAGCTGGAGGAACAGCACCTGCAACTGCCGTAAGCAGCAGCAGTGAGGCATCCTGATCCACGTCGGTCAATGCCTGCTCTGCATTGGGTTCTGCTTGTTCTGTACCAAGTTCTGTGTGCTGAATACCAGCAGCAAAAGGGGGGGGGGGGGGGGGAGGTGGCTCCATCTGGTTCCCAGATGCCAGCCGTGGGCATCAGGGAAGACTTCAACTGCCGGCACTGCACAAGCACCATTCAGGGTGAGCACATATGCTGGTTTAAGTGGATCAGTGTAAACAATTGACAGGGTGCCATGGAGATGGACTGTAAAGTTTTTGTCACCTCTCTTCAGGAAGAAGTGAAGGTCTGAGTACCATGGGTGAAGTGTTATCTGCCAAGCATTGATGTGTAACATCATGTGTATGCACACTGTAAGGTTGTGATGTATAAAAGCCTTGCATTCACCATGACGCTGCGGAGGTATCAGTTGTAACTGGGCTGTGTAATCTTGAAGTTGATGTACAGGCAGTATTGGGAAGAGGCTTCAGTTTGATAAAATAACCTGGTAGGGCAAGTGGGTGGTCAACAGTATGAAATGAAGCAGTTGCTGTATGCATGTCAGCCTACTTTTGCACACTGACACGGAACACAGGTACAAGCCTAGGTATGACAATTCCATTGGATGGCAGGGCAGAAGAAATGTACTGGGACAAGAGCAGCAGATGCCAAGGTGTGCTAGGCCCTATAGGCAATCATATGCCAGCTTGTGGAAGGCACGGGAAGGTCCCATACCGGGCACCTAGTGGAGCTGGAGAAGAAGGTCAATATTTGGTTCCTGATGCAGTATGGCTAGGACAGGGTCGGTGGACTAGGCCTTTGCTTGGGCCTCGTAATCTGACAGAGGACTGAGGCCATAGAAGTGACTGTGTCCGGTGACAGTGTTATCTGCAATGGCTGCATGGGATATATCAGTTGAAAATTGTGCAATGTATTACTTTTGGTAAAACTGTTGGGGTGACATTCGAATGCCATTTTTCTGACAAAACCGTGTTGGAAGAGGATGGTGTTCAATGAAGAACAGAAGTACTCCACTGCTTCATAGATGGCAAACAATTCCTTCTCACATGCAGTGCATTTGCACTGGGGCTTGGTGAGTGTAGCTGAGAAGAAAACCTGCGGCTTTAAAGTGTCCCCCAATGTATTGTTGAAAGAGAGTGCCAATTGCAGATTGACTTGAGTCTGTGATAGTAGTGAGTAGGATGGTGGGATGGGATTGTGCCAGAAGGGCTGCATTAGTTGAGGTCACATTTGGTGCTGTCTTGGGCGGCATTCATGGCATGCGCTTGTGACCCTCAATTTGGTTGCCTTGCAGTGTGGCTGTGAAGGCTCCTGAAAAGAAGCTCCATTTTGGATAATCGTCTTAAAAAGTTGACCATCCGGAGAAGTCTCTGAAGTTCGGTACATGTTGTCAGCCATAGAAATTTGAAGATCACTCTGAATTTTTTGGGAAGAGGTCCAGAGCCGGAAGTAGAAATGATGTGTCCTAGGAATTCTGTTTTGGTTACTCTGAAAACACATTTCTCCAGATTAAAAATGACTCCTGCTTTTTTGAGGTAGGCAGAAATTTCTCTGAGATGCTTTCGGTATTATGTTATATCCTGGGAGTAAATGATGATGTGAAGTATACAAAAGAGCCCAGTGCACAGCGGACATTGCCTAGGAAATGTTGCCAATTTGCACTGCATTGTGGAGGTTGAAGATCATAAAGGTGCTCTTGAAAAGGCTGAAATGTGTTGTTGTGGATGTTTTGTTAATGTCCTCTTGTGCAACTGGGATCTGTGCGAAAGCTTTGGCAGAGTCGAACTTACTGAAGGTAGTGGAGCCTGAAATGTCATCACTATAACTCCATAAGATTGTTATGGGGAAGTGTTCACGAATGGTTCTCGCATTGAGCTGCTGATAATCACTACTTGGGTGCAGGTCCTGTTGTTCTTCATTACCGGATGTAGTGCTAAGGACCAAGTGATTTTAGATAGACAGAGCATCCTGGCAGTGAAGGAGGCCTCAGTTTCTGCCTGTGCAAAATATTGATTGTCCGATGGAAGGGAAATATCATGATAGTGGTCTGACAGGTCCGGAGTGGTTGCAGTGTAATGCACCATGTTGTGGTGCACCTTGTGGGAACAGTGGGAAGGAAGGATGGGGAGTGGAAATTTGGAAAATATTGGCAAAGGGACTGTAGTAGGAGAGTTCTTTGATAGTAAAGTGGGTGGGAGGGTGGGAAGTGCAGGGAATGGAATGGTTGCCTCTCCCTTATTTTAAATGTTACCACAAAAATCTTGGAATGTTGAAAGTTTATAGCAGCATCAGAATTGGCTATCATCTCTTAACGACTGAAAATTTAAAACCAGTGCTAGGCCTTTTTATGAATCGGACATATTAGCTACACTTGCACAAATTTTAGGGTTAAGTGGTTCAGTGGTACTATGCAGAAACTATATCCTGGCAGCTGGCCGCATATCTAAACAAACAAAAACTTCTGACTCTGTGAGGGGAGAGGGTAGTATGGGGGACAAGCCCTCTCCCTCAGTGCTGGCAGCCTGTGCCCATGATTTGTGCTCCTGCGAAAGCAGAGCTGACATAATGGTCTTGTCGATTGTCGATCCCTACCGAAGCAGTAATAGTTGCATTCGAACCCGATGATGGACCAGGTGTAGTCTGTTCACTTGTTTCAAAATAAGAAAAGAAAATATTGAATAACGCATAACTCAAAACAAAATGGAGTACACAAGTGAGAAATGAATGAGAAAGTGTAGTATATACAGTACACAAGAATAACAATAAAAATTTTATTTGTTTGATCACATGTTATGATTCAAATTACTAATTAGAATTGCTAAACAGTCATCCTCAGATCTAGGAAAGGAAAGCTGTTATCATACATGTCATAAGCATACAGAATGTAAAATAATTAAAAGCAACTGTGCCATAAAAAGAACTTAGTTGTCTGTGTCTTTGTCTCTCCTATTTTTTTGAAAAGAGGAATAAAAAATTGCATGAAGAGAATCTTTTATTTAATATGATACCCACATTTGTATCTTCAGCTTATAAAGGAAGATAAATTTTGGCCTTTACTGTCTGTGCTAGTGGGAAGGGACTGTAACTTTAAATATTTAGGAACATTTCTTTGCAATTGTCTCTCTTCTTCGATAGCCTATTTATATTCATTCTTTGCCCGACTTGGTAAAAATTTTATAAAGTTGGACGAGATCAAGATGTGGTACATGCGATTTGAATCTTTAGTTCAAATCTTATTTGTCTTGACCACAAAACTCATCATAAATATACAAAATTTGGGTATAGGACTTTTCTTTTTTAGATGATTTGCAGCAACTGAAACTGGGGGTCTGAATAGTAATTTGCAAACAAGACAGATAAAATTGTTGTGGAATATTCTAATAGTATGCTCCTCAAATTGATCATGGTGGACTTTACAAAAGTTTGCTGTCATTAAAGTATTTTCGCAAGTGGATGTACTGACCTGTAAACTGATGATATGTACCCATATACACTGCTCAAAAAAATAAGGGGAAAACATGTATCGGGATGATTTGCTTTTGGTGTACTCAACTAATCATTCACCATCCATGTGGACATTTTACCCAACAAAGAACATGCACTGTGGCATCTTAATGCATTGAAAGTTGCAAGGGCAGTCTGTTTTATCTAATGAGGGTAGACTTTCCCTCGAGTTTATGCAGATATCAATGTCTTTCCCTCTTCCATCCGTAAGTTGTGGACACAGTATGGGAACACAGGTAGGTACATAAGGCATTTGGAGAAGGTCACCGATGCATTACAGACCCATGTGGAGACTGATATCAGGTCACCTGTGCATTGTGGCATCATACAATCGCTGTCAGAGCACTGCAAGACCATCTCAGAAGGGCCACGGGAGCCACTGTATCCAGTCAGACTGTATGGAAAACATTACAAGAAAGGGCCTAATGACCCAGTTGTACTCATCAGGTATTCCACTTGACATGACAACATTTTGCAGCTCGCCGTCAGGTCTGCCATTCCCATTTTAACTGGCAAATTTGCCACTGGGAAACATGTTATTTACTGATGAGTCTAGATTTCTTCTAGCACAAGGTGACAGTCTTGTTTGTGTGTGTGTAGATGCCATAACTAGCAGCAACTGCGAGATGTTGTCCAGGAAATCAGCAGATTTGGCCAAGGTTCTGTGAGGATGTGGGTTTTATCAGTACTGACAGCCATACAGATTGGGTCATTTTCCATGGTGGTGGTACTGCCATGCAGTACGAGGAAAAGATCCTGTTGGACCACTTGGTGGCTGCTGCATATGGTGGTGGTGATAAACTCCTCTCAAGCATGATAATACCAGGGCGCATGTGGTGGGTGTCACCAGGGATCTCTTGTGAAGCCTTCATGTTGAAGTAATGGAATGGCCAGCAGTGACTCCTAACCTAAAACCCATCTAACCTGTGTGGCACATGCTTGACAAATGTGTTTGTGGTCATCCTGTCTACCATAGACTTGCCAAGTACTGTTAAGGGCACTCTTTGAAGAAAGGGAATGGATACCTCAGGGTGACCTTAGGCCTATGTGGAGCATGCCATGTAGGTGTTAGGCATTGATAAACACTCACAGAGGACATACATGTTATTGAAGATCTCAAAGTCCAATGGAAAGCACCGAAGATGATTGGATGAATGATTGCTTTCACTTTGGTTTCGAAACCTATAGGAAATTTCAGTTCTTAATATGTAAATGTCCAAGGATGGAATAATTTTTGTGTGTTTAATTTATGAAAGATAAACATATAATTTGGTAACATACCCAGTACTCAATTATTGCTCAATGGAGTATGGCAGATGCTCAAAAACATGTTCCGCAAATTCTTTTGAATGGCGTGTATTCAGTTACATTAAATAACCTGTAAACTTACTGGTTTCATATCATTCCAACGTGTCATAGAAATTATCTGTGTAACAAGTAATTAAGTTACAATTTATTATTGTTAATTTGAGGAAACCAATAATTTTAATTTGCTAATAAGTGTTACTTACCATATTTAATGATTTTCAGCTTCCTGTGTTTTTGGAAGAACTCCTTGTGTCGGAACTAGATGTGGGTGACACAATCCCCCTCATCCACCGTGCATCTCTTCCTGTGCTAGATGAACGTGGTCTCTGGATTGATCTGGATGTTACTTACCAGGGACTGTTTTGTCTGACCTTGGAAACTAAATTGAACCTTATGAAGCTGAAGAAAATTGGCATCGAACCAAAATCAACAAAGAAAAGTGAATATTCATTCACTGAAAAAAGGTATTTATATAATGCTGTTGTTATCAAAGTGTAATTTTGGTGTACTGAATAAAGTCTTTTGATGGTGTCAGTGGAATTTAACAAATGAGACGACATCTCTAGTTAAAACCATGTGACATTATTTTTCAAATTTGTATGTAAAATTTGAATTTAAAAACACTGTTGGAGTGAGGAAAGCTTTACTCTCTTGCTACTTCAATTACAGTGAGTCCATGTTCCTTTTTCTCACATGTGTATGTAATGTGATTGCACTAATAAGAATTTCAGGATGGAAACAATAAACAAGAGTGAGGAAAGGTAATAATTAACCTATAATTGCTTGATGCATGTCATATAGATATTCATATAATTAACTACAGGTTCTCGTCATAAGTTACATTATTATTCCTGCATAGCTTTTAATTACTATAATTATTTGTAACTATAATTACTTTTTATAGGGGTTCACCAATGTTTGACAGTGATCTGGATGACTCTGCAGAATCATCAGAGGAGGAAAGTGAAGTACACAATAAAAGTACATCTGAGGAAGAAACGTAAGGATGAAATATTTCTGTACTCTTTGTAGAGAGAAAGTCAAAAACAGAGTGTTCAATTTAGCAGAAAAATGGGATTTCTGGTGTCAGAAGGCTCAGAAATTAAATGCGTGCGAGATGGTATGGACCTGGATACCCACTAAGGGTCTCTGCTCCAGCATGTGCCTGTGCCGTGAGCCTCAGCGTGCAAGTGCACCACTCTTCATTCCACGTGAAGTATGCGTCCAGTAGCGTTTCCCATGGTCATGTATTTAGATGGCTACGCGGCACTACTCCGGCAGTCTGGTACTCGCTGTACTTTGCTGTGCATCTCTCCCATACTGCATTCCAATTCCTTGTGTTGAGATACATACTGTCATTGTTTGGAGTGTTCCTGTGTTATTGTTGCCTTGCCGTGTTTATCGCCTCTGTTCTTGCTTGCTTGCCTCGTGTCGTGTCCTGGTCTGTTGTAGTGTCTGTTGTCCCCTAAGTGTTTGTCGTTCCTGTCTCTTCCTTGTTAGTGATACATCCAGCGGCTCCCCCCCTGGCGGCTTCGCGTCTCCATTCTCTGCCGTGCACAGCTCATCGGTCGCTCACGGTTATAACATAAGCAATGAGGTAAAAGGTTCGATAGCATGGAGGCTAATTTGGGTCTGTCTCCTGGAGCAACAGCAGCATCTCATGCAGCAGTAGCAGCAGCAGTGCCAATTAGATGTCTTACAGCAATCCTTGCAGTTGCTGATGGACAAAGTCACGGCACAGGACGCCCCATTGCACTATCTCCTGGGTGTCCTGGTTTCTGACACTTCCCCACGTTCGCCGTTGTTTCCGCCCTTTAACGACGCTAAGGAAGACTGGGAAAAATACTTACATTGTCTGAAGCAACATTTCACAGCATATCAGGTCACGGATGACTCCCTACAGTGGTTGTTATTCTTGTCCTGGGTGTCACCAAACACATTCTTTATGCTCTGCAAGTTAGTACCATTGTCAGACCCCCTTGGCTCTCTCCTTTAACGAGAAATGTCTGCTGCTGACTAACTACTATTCTGTGCAATACAATGTCATGGAGTCTCGGCTTGAGTTCCAGCAGTACCATAAACAGCCAAGTCAGTCATACCATTCTTGGTTCATGGACTTGCAGGGTCTCAGCCACAATTGTGACTTCACTTGCACCAATCAGCATTGCAAGGTGTTGTATGTTGACTCCTTGATTTGCGATGCTGACGTTCAACTGGCACCCGATCCAGAGATCCACATGGCTGCATTGAAACTCTATAACCCCTCGCTGGAAGACATTCTGCGTGTAGCTCACAGTTTTGAAATCGCACAAGCGGCAAACAAGTGTCTCATGGTGGGGTAACAGTAGAGTTCTCCCCATGGGCACCTCCCTCACGCCATCATCATGGTACAGTCCACACACAGAAATGTCGTCAAGACTTCTCCTTGTTCGATGTCTCATTGGCTCAGGAGCCGCTGGTCGCCCCTCGTCGGCAGTCCCGTGGTTCACTTCCGTTTTGCCCGCAGTGCTTGTCCGCCCACTCTCATGCAGACTGTCCCAGTCACTAGAAGACCTGCATGCTCTGTCAGAAAGATGGCCATCTCCGATCTGTCTGTCTGCATCTGCTCAAAACCGGCTCCCGCCCCTCACCCATGGGGCATCAGAATACCGTGTATACCTGCTATCAGTCATTCCACTGGGTCCTCCATTGACGCGGAAATTGTTCCTCATGCTTTTCATTTTTAACATGGACATTCATTTCCAGGTCGATATGGGGGCCACCATCTCCTTGTCCAATCTTGCGATGTATACATGCCTAGGTTCACCGGAGCTGTCTCCCACCTCTCGGTCATTAATTATGTACAGTGACGGTTCTATCACCCTCCGTGGACAGTTCGCAGTCCCGGCCATCTATAAAGTTGCCTGGCTCCAGACCCTACTAGTGGTTGACCATCCCTCGGTTTCAATAATTTTTGGGCTCGATGCTTTCACACTGTTTTGCTTTTCGATTTCTAATGAAGTTAAGGTCATTTCCACCGCTGTCCCTTTCCAGAACCTCGACGATCTGTGCTTGGCCTATGCCTCTCTGTTTCAGTGTGACTTAGAGCGGGCTTCATACTTCCAGGCGCACATTGCTCTTCTCCGGTTCTTCCGGGCTCGACTCGTGCCGGTGACCTTATGTCAAGCAGTCAAGCAAGAGCTTGATCAACTGCAGGCTGCTGGCATCATCGATCCCATGAAAGCAAGTGCTTGGGCGACCTCGTTAGTGGTGATCTGAAGCCCAGTGGCTCCCTTCGCCTATGTGGGGATTTCGGATTTACAGTCAATGCACAGTCCCTGTTTGGAATTTATCCCATTCCCCAGAAGGAAGACCTTATCACTAAACTTGCAAGTGGTGAGTCCTTCTATAAGATCGACTTGGCAGAGGCTTACCACCAATTACCCTTAAATGAGAAATCCCAGAGCATCGTTGTCATCAACATGCCTTTCAGATTATATAAATACAATTCCCTTCCATTTGGTATTTCCTCAGCACCAGCCATTTTCCAGAGGTACCTGGAGCAGCTCACACAGCCCATCCTGGCTTGTGTCAGTTATCTTGATGACATCTTGGTCACTGGCCTTACTCACCTCGACCTAAAACCTAGGTGCCTTGTTTCACACCCCCATAGGCCGCAGGCTTAAGCTGTCAGCTGTAAAAGTGTAGTTTCTTTCAACCAGAAGTCAAATACCTGGGGAACTGGCTCAGTAAAGATGGCATTTATCTGTCAGATCACAGTGTCGTGGTCATCAATTCCCTTCACCACCCCAAGGATTTATCTGACCTCCAGGTTTTTTTCTGGGAGAGGTTTACTACTACTTAAGGTTTTTACCCCAGGCTGCTGACATTGTAAAGCCCCTCAATCGCTTTCATCACAAAGGGGTGCCTTACAACTGGACCTCTGCCTTTGATTGACTTTTCTCCGCTTGAAAACTATGCTCAAGCCCACCCCTTGCCTGACTCTCTTCTCTCCGGACTGCCCTTTGGTTGTGGTGCCCAATGCTTTGGCCTATGGTATTGTGGCAGTCCTGGCTCACAGGAGTGAGAATGGCTCAGAACAGCCCATTGCGTATGTCACCAAGGTGCTATCCCCAGCACAACGGAACTATTCTCTAATTGAGAAAGAGGCTTTGGCAATTGTGTTTTCCATTCAAAAGTTTCACATCTATCTGTTTGGGACAAAGTTCACTGTCCTCACTGATCACAAGCGTTTGGTTATCCTATTCGGCCCACACTCACACTTCCCAGAGTGAACTGTTCGATGTCTCCAGTGCTGGGTGCTGTTCTTACACAATTACACTTATGTTATCCTCTCAGCACCTCTCAACGCTTCAATGCAGATACCTTGCCATGTCTCTCCTCGAGGCCTGATCCCGAGTTTGGCCAGCAGGAAGTCCTCTGCTTTCACACTGATATGGCCCGCCAAGATACACTGGACAGATTTCCTGTCACCACTGCACTGGTTGCCTCTGCCACATGCCGGGACCCCATTCTGCGGCAGTATCTCTGCTACGTGACCCACTGTGGCCCACTTATCTGCCTCACTGGTTGAAAACTGAGTTTAGCCCCTGGCAGCACCTCTCACACAAGCTCTCGGCGATGACGGGTATACTTCTGTTGGCCACAGGGGCTGATACTCATCAGGTGATCATTCCACACAGTTTCTGCCACCACATCCTTCGCTTGCTACATTGTGGACAGTGGGGGATGTCCCATACAAAGGCATTGGCTCGCTGGCATGTATATTGGCCCGGCATCAATGGCGACATCGAACGTTTGGTCCTTGGGTACACGGTGTGTGCGCATCACCAGGCCAGCCCTTAGCAGTCATTTACACCCTGGGCCACACCTCGCTGGCCCTGGGACTGCATCCATCTTGATTTTGCGGACCTGTTTTTGGGATTGGTGTGGATACTCATTGTGGATGCATACTCCAGATACACATATGTGGTGTACATGGCATCCACCATGACTGATGCCACACTCATGGCCTTGGCTCAAGTACTCACCATCGAAGGCCTGCCTCGTACCTTGGTATCTGATAATTGGTCCCATTTCACGGCAGCCTCCTTCCACGCATTGTGTGTGGCCAATGGTATCAAACACATCTGCACCTCTCCGTTCAATCCATCCTCCAATGACACAGCAGAACAATTGGTAAGGACGTTTAAACAACAGCTGACAAAAGCGGTTGAATCCTCTGCCACCACGTCAGCCCTCACCTTATTCCTGAGCACTTATCACACCATGCTGATTGACGGTCATAGTCCGGCCGAACTCGCCCACAGGCAGCAACCACGGACCCTGCTCCATCTGCTGACATCGTCACCTTCTGAGGCCTGCTTCCAATCCTCTCGGGGCTACACCTTGAGCATTGCCGTGTGGGCTGGACTCCTGCCAAGTAGTTGTGAGCCACATGTGGCGTGTGATGTCAGTACAGACACAGAAGGGGCTCAATCACCGCCACCATAACCAACTCCGGCCTCATACCCCTTCGTGGCACCTCAAGTCCCGCAGCCCTCCGCCTCCTCCTGGTGTGCATGAGGCCCTTGAGTCGGCCCCACTGCCACTGGCTGCCAGCTCCCCGCAGGCACACCGGCACTTCTTCCCGCATCCACGAGGCTCAGAGGCACCGCGCGATACCCTGCCCTCCGGTGACATTTTGATGGATTACACTGACTGCTCTCTGAGTGCATCCCTGGCAGTCAACAACACAGGATCTCCCTCTGTTCCTTCCACCCATCACGCCACTGTCCGGGGCATTTCCGACATTACACACAGGTTTCACAGGAGAGGGATCTGCCGTTGGAAGGCACAGAAGTTGAAGGTGCACCGGAGGGTGTGAACCTGGATACCCACTAGGGGTCTCTGTGCTCTGGCACGCGCCTGTACCATGAGCCTCACTCTGTGAGTGCGCCACTTTCCGTACCACGTGAAGTCCACGGCCAATCGCGTTTCCCGCGGTCATGTATTTAGGCAGTCGAGCAGCACTACCCCGGCAGTCTGGTACTCACGTAGTTCATGTATGCGTCTTGGACGCACTGCGTTCCACTTCCGTGTGTTGAGATACATACTGCCATTGTTTGGAGTGTCCCTGCGTTGTTGTTGTCTCGCCATGTTTATCACCACCTTTCTTGCTTGCTTGCCTTGTGTTGTGTCCTGATTGGTCATAGTGTCTGTTGTCCCCTACTTGTTCGTCTGTCCTATCTGTTCATTGTTAGCGATGCCTCGAGCGGCTCCCCTGCCTGGCGGCTTTGCCTCTCCATTCTCTGCCCCGTGCACCGCTCGCCGATCACTCACAGTTATAATGGTATTTAATAAGGAGAATCCAGCTGTGTGTGTGTGTGTGTGTGTGTGTATTATTGTTTTGTCTCCTAGAATTTTTTCATTGTGCCTGTCTGTCACTCAGTCCCTGCTCTGTGCCGTGAGTTGTTATCTACCGTTTTCATATTGAAGTGTTAGAGGTATTAGAGTTCTAGTAGTTGTAAATGAAGATTAGTGTCACTGAAATGCTTGAAATGAATCTTTCATCTTTATTGCCCTGAACCTGTATAATCAGCTTATAAATCTATGCAACATACTGTTCATAAATTGTTGTGTGTATGAAAGTGTATGTATGTTGTTTGGTGACTGTTCCAAAGTTCGTGGTTACAGTGCAGCATCACAAGGTGGAGGCACTGGCAAGAAGATTCTGCGTATGGTTAGCAGAATAGCTGCTTCTCGCTACTTTCAGCAGGTTAGCTTAGTCAGTATTTTGTTCTTTTTCTTAGATATCAGTTATAAAAGCTTTTTTATTGTATTAGTAAAGTGGAAAACTCTCCCTAATTAGGAAGTGTTTTCTTTTTTAATATTATTATCCTGTTCTGCTGAGCACCAATGGAAAATTCAGTTAATTTTTTATTGTATTTAAAGCATTGCACTGATCTGAACTTGATAAATGTTGTATTTATTGATAGGCAAAGTGACAAATGGCTTGATAGATAACTCAAGTGTCAGATCTTCAGCTGCATTTTTAAGACATCCTGTTTACTTTTTAGGTGCAGCAGAGAACAATAAGTAAGGATTAGAAAGGTGGAAATAATACCAGAAACAGCCAAGAATCTTTTTTTTTTTTTTTTTTTTTTTTTACTGATTTATCATACCAAGGCTAGAGCCATAAAGCCCTTTCTTACATCTCACCAGGCATTCTTTACATTTTATCATTGTCGTCTGTATTACACATATTGCAATGGAGTTTACATTAAAGATGGAATATAGCACTTGGAAACAGTACTGATACAAAAAATTAAAACATTATTATCTGCAGCAGGAAGGGAAAGTTAACGTTTGTTTGTGAAGAGTAGACTAAAAGATAGATAGGTTTATATTCAGCACACTGTAGGGAAGTTTTAGCTGTTGCATTTTTGAGACCTGCCAAAGTTAATGTGTCAAATTTTTTTCGTATTTTTCTGTGTCAAATTTTGGATCATCAATTACCTTAATTACTGAAGAGCTTGTGCTGTAGTGTCTGTTAAAACTTGATTAATAATTATATACGTTGAAGGTGTCCGCAAGTATACTGTCTTTCATTGACAACATATTGCAGGTCTTTGGATACTATTGGGGACATGCCTTATTTCATGGAGTGGCTTTCATTGACAAAATATTCCAGGTCTTTGGATACTATTGGGGACATGCCTAATTTCATGGAGTGGGATATATCTTGTTTGTAAAAGGAAATAAAATAATGTCAGTCAGACCTGCTATCACACTCTCCACAGTGTTATTGGTAATAGTTACGCTAAGATAGATATTGCCTATACTCCAGCAGAGATTTCCACTGGTGCTTTTCATATTTATTCTATTGTAATGTTTCATCAGTTGAAAGTGTGTGAGTTAAATACACTGATGTGCAAGACTTAAGGACAAAAGTAACTTTTGTGCAATTGTCACTGCCAAGTAACATAGCATGATGAAACTTGAACCACACATACAGAACTGCTGCAGTATAGTACTCTACAGCAGAGCTTCCCAACCTTTTCAGCTGGTGGACCCCTTCTTCAGTTGAAAATCCATGGCGGACCCCTAGTCTGTTCCCAATGACCCCCCCCCTCCCCGCCGAAGTATCAATAGTCTTTGGTTTAGAGATGAATGAAAACAACTTGAAGGTAAAAAATTGACTTATGAAATAAGTAGTGCACTGACAAAGCAAGTTTAACATTTAATGATGCCTGGGGCTACATACGTGCCAGCAAGTGCTGTGATTGGTCGACAAAGCTCGCTCCACGCATGCGTAAAAGGTTTCAGCGCATCTACCGCCGTGAGCTGGCGCACAAACGACCCCTGTATTGTTGCGAAACACTTTATCAGAGAAGCCGCATTCTCCGGCACTAAACTGTGTATGCGTTCTCACTTAGGAACCGCAAAGGCTGCTTGGGAATACGACCTGAAGTAAACGCACACATTTTTTCACACGAAAAAAAAAATAGTGATAAATTTGATTTTCACGTTTTTATTCAATAATTTTACTCATTATATTACACGATTTGGTAAAGGGTGGCCGCGGACCCCCTAGAAAGAGCTGGCGGACCTCTAAGGGGTCCGCGGAACACACATTGGGAAGCCCTGCTCTACAGTACAGTAAAGAAGGTAACTGAAGGAATTACGTAATGAGACAAACAGAAATGACACTTTCATACAAAGACAATAATTACACAGAAGTCATCTCAATTTGCAGTGGTCCCCTGGACATTACAAAAGGTGGGATGTATTTCTTAATAGGGTGTATGATCACCAGACAGCAGTGCATGCTCTGCAACATGCCCTCATGCTGGTCACAAGGTTGGTTAGGAGTTCTTGCAGTAGGCTGTTCCACCCCTCCACCAACACAGTTGACAAATGCTGGATAGTGATTGGTGCATGTGGACATGCTGCAGTGCATCTCCCCACCACATCCAACGCATGCTCAAAGGGATTGATGTCAAGAGGACAGGCAGGACAGGCTACTCGTCATGTAATATCCTCTCATGCCAAGAGCTCCTTCATCTGGACTGATCAATGCCTTCACACGTTGTCATCCTTAAAAGTGAAGGCAGGGCCAAATGCATCCCTGAACAGATGCACATGGCGAAGGAGTACGGTGTCACAGTAATGTTGATGATGAGTGTACCATGTTCAAAAATTTGGATGTCAGTATGCCAATGCAACATTATGCCTGCAGCATTATACCTCCCCACACAATACCAGCTGGATCACCAAAATGATCATGTTGGACAAATCTATGTGTATCCTCACATGGAGAGAGGTGGGGGCACATAGTTCATCAAGGGACATTTCATCCTTAAATTTTGCACAGCGGTGTCTATTGTCCTGAGTAAGTTATCATCATGCATAAACTTATGGGAAGACAGTTTTCATGCTGTCTTTGTTATTACAAGAGAGATGTCAGGAGAAACTCAAGTTCACACAAGAAGACTGGATATCAACTGAAATTATAAAATTAGCCAGTAATGCTAGTGAACATAACTAGATTACTGAAAGATATGTGTGAAAAGGAGGGTATACCAGAGGATTTGAAGACAGTGATCATATACCCACTACACTAGGAAGGAGACCCCAAAGATGTGAATAATTACAGAAGGATATGCCTTTTTCTAGTTCCATACAAATTCTCTCAAAATGATAATAATAAAAAGAAAGAAAGAAAGGAGAGAGAGAGAGAGAGAGAGAGAGAGAGAGAGAGGAATTTCCTATAAACAAGAAGACCAGAGAAGTACTCAAGGAGAATCATAAAATCACCATTCTAAAGTATGATTCGAGGGAAAATGGCAGAACCTTCGGGATCCAGACAGAAGTGGAATCGAAGCTAGGGCTTTTAAAAGTGCTATTTAATTTACTTTTGGAAAAAATAATCCAGGAACGGAGAGAACGATTTGAGAAAGAAGGCACAATAGGTATAATAATGGATCACAAGGACAGTCTGAAATATGGTTTCCCGGCTATTACACAAGTTGAAAATATGGTCACTATTTTTTTATAAACTTAAATTTGCCATATTTCGTGACAGTACCTTTTCCATTAGACGTTTGCAAGCAAATATAAGTCTTGGCTTCTGTTGTCTAAGTATGATTCCACAATGCATCGTTGTCGGCTGCAGAAAATGACGTGGTTCAGCGTGTTTCTCTCATTTTGGTGTTTCAAATACAGTTTTTTCCAATGTAGTTTCTTCTCTTCAGATAATACAAAAATAATAGTTAACATAATTTAAAATTATTTATGACTGCGACCTTCACATTGTCCTTCCGTCAACACACACCAAGAGTTAGCTTCCGACTCGGACTGACTATAGTCAAAGACTACTCCAATGTCAAAGATATTTTACACAATCAGTTTCTTTGCTATTCTTCGATACATTTTCTAATAGTAATCAATATGCTTTTACTCTCAAAAACAGAAGTAAATTAACATATAATAAGACAAATTATAATAAATTCTGACAAAAATATAAGAAAACATTTTCAATTCAGTATCGACAAATACGGTAAAAAAATAACATCTCCCAGATCCATTACAACTGCTCCCCAGGGCTTTTGTTGTTATGGACATATACAACAAAATCCCGACAACACTGAGTGATGGATCTGTATTACACAATTAGCACATTAATGATGCAGTCTGATAACCTCTTCCAAATTTGGACTCTTTGAATCTGTGGACTTGTTACTGGCTGTTGTTGCAATGATACTTCCCCAATCAATCCCATACACAAAAATTTCAAGTAAGGAAATTATTTAACATGACAAATATACATGGTATAAAACATACATGAGAAATATTCTAACATACAGCATACAGATTGAAAATAATAGAAAGGTAAAATTCATTTCCTAGAATAAGATTTAATTAATTTTTTTTTTTTATATTAATGTTAATTTCATTATGCTTACATATTGTAACAGTAAAAATGATACTGGACATATATAGTGTAATGTGTTTTTCTCTATATTTGCCTTTTATATATATATATTTTTTAACTTCTGAATTTTTTTTAAATTTTTATATTTTTTTTATTAGTCATGGTTTTTCTTGTTTTTTGTATATTTTTTTTTTTGCTTATGATTTTCTTTTTAAATTTTTTTTACTCATGTTTTTTTTATTTTGTATTTTTTTATGATTTTCTTC
Organism: Schistocerca americana; assembly: GCF_021461395.2. Lineage (NCBI taxonomy): Eukaryota > Metazoa > Arthropoda > Insecta > Orthoptera > Acrididae > Schistocerca > Schistocerca americana. The sequence continues at coordinate 434,721,647 of NC_060124.1, read as the reverse complement.
TTTTAGTACAGCTAAAGATACATCAGTATTATCTAAATTTTTTGCAATTATTTATGTACACTTTCCTCTCTACTACAATATTACTACAAGTCACATTTTTATGAAGAGTACTTTTGCTCCCCACAACATCAGTATAAACAACAATAAACTGCTCATATATCATGAGGCTTTATCTAAAATTGGTTTTGAAACTTATACCTTTGCATGCATGTCCACACATGCATGCCTTCACCCACAGGGAAGACTTAGCTTCCAAAATTAGAAAAGTTCAGAAATGCTCACTATGGAGACTTTTTTTTTTTTAAAGTAAAAATAAATCTTTCTCTCATTCTTTGTTACAACAGTGTTTTTTCATCAGTTTCAATTAACATGTGACTTCAAATTATTAATTTATACATGCAAATATACACACTTGGTTGTACAGGCAGTTTTGTTCTAACAAGCGTATTCCAGTGGAGGACTTTTGTTTTAGATGATAATAGGTTATTTAAATTTTGAAATTATGATTTCTGTTTATACAGTTTTAAAGAGACAACATTCCCGAGACCAAATAATTTCTTTGACTTAGGATACACCAAACGATAAGCATTAGGGTGTGGATTTTCTATGACTTTTCTCATGCTTGAGCAACGTTCTGCTTGCAAATGCTATGGTACAATGTATCCTAACTCCATTCTCTACTCTTTCTTGAAATAACTCTGCTCCAAGCCCATAATTACTGCTATCAGTGTTCAAACAAAATGGTAAATTAAAATCAGGTCTGTGTAATAAGTGTTGCTTCCTCAACTCTTGCTTAATTTTATCAAACTCTTCCTGACAACTTTTATCCCAAACCCAAACAGTGTTTTTCTTAAGTAACTGACTTAAACATGGTGCATTCAGACTCTGATCACTTATATGTTTTCGGTAATAATCGCATAACCCAAAGAACGACTTTAATTGTTTTTTAGTCTTAGGAATAGGAATTTCTGAAATTGCTTTAATTTTTTTCTGGATCTGCAAAAATTCCCTTGTCTGTGACAACATGACCCAAAAATTTTAATTCAGAAACTGCAAATTTACATTTCTCTAATTTCAATGTCGTCCCCCCTTTTCTAAGATTTTCACAAACTGACTTCAAAATCAAAAAATGTTCCTCCCAATTTTTCCCTGTAACCAAAATGTCATCTACATAGATTATCAGTTTAGATGCAAGTTCTTGCCCCAGTACATGATCCAAAGCTCTTATAAATTCGGAAACAGAAGAATTTAACCCAAATGGCACAACACAATATTGGTAACTCTTACCATTGTACAAGAAAGCAGTATATTTTCTAGAATTAACCGAAAGTGGTACTTGATGAAAACCCGAAGTTAGATCCAAACTTGACATATATTTTATATCTGTAAATTTATAGAGTAACTCATCAATATTTTCAGGATGGTCTGTCTGTCTGAACAAAATTTTGTTTAAGTGTCTAGAGTCCAAAACCAATCTTACTCCACCATCTTTTTTCGAAACTACTACTAGAGGATTATTATATGCACTGATACTCCTTTCTATTATATTACATCCTTCCATCTTTTTCAGCTCTTTCTCAACAGCAGGTCTTTTTGATATTGCAATAGTGTATGGTTTTATGAAAAATGGTTCATGAGGTTTTACCTGAAGCTCACACTGATAACCCTTTACCCTACCAGGTATGTCACTAAAAACATCACTGTATTCCCACAGCAGATTTTCTAACTGTTGTTTTTGCTCCCCAGATTAATTTTGTGTTTCTGAAATTTTCAAATTTACTAAATTCCCAAATTCAACTTTATCAGTATCAAATCTATGAATTTCAATATTCTCCAATCTATTTTCTTTTAGTAAATTAATACTGTCAAAATTTCCATTACTCTGATCACCAAGTGTGTTCACAAAATTTGTCTGAATGTATTCCCTTTCACTAGTTTCTATCAAAAGTTTTCTTCCAACCCAATCAAATGCTGTATTTACTTTTACTATCCAATTCATACCCAAAAGAAAATCCTCATTAAATTCCTGAATTACAAAACATCCATGTGTGAACAACTTGCCTTCAATTAAAAATGTCACTAAAGCCTGGCTTTTTACCAATTTACTGCTCTTCCCAGTAGCACCTTTTATCTTTACCCCAACAACTGGCATTTCAACATAATCTTTCCCCACTTTCAATTTCTTGCTTAACCTTTCAGATATTCCCGAGATCTCACTTCCTGTATCGATTAAACATTTACCAATCCATGACCCAATTTGAACTTTTATATAAGGACTGCAAAATTGATCACTTTTCTCAGAACCTGTATCCTCATGTAATAAATCACTTTCAATTTCCCCGAACCTATACTTATCAGAATCATATGGTATACCATTATATGTATTATTTGTCACAGTTATAAAATTTGCACAAGATACAAAATTGTCATTAGTACTCTCTATTATCTCAAATAGCCAAGAATTTTCATCCAAATCACATTGTATACTATTGAAGTACTTATCCTTCAGCTTTTCAAAAATAAAATATCTCATCTTTTACCACCACTCAGGACATACAGTTTCACATACATTAATAAGCATCTTTCTAAAGTTCTTGTCAAAAGAAATAGTTTCACTGTTCAGCCATATATTCATAAGAAATGTGTGTGTATCATTAGTATCTATAAAAGTTTCACTTAGGTAAGAAGTTATACATGTGTCATCGTTATTAGTGTAGTCAGATTCTTTACCAGCAACATCTAAATTCACACTTTTACATACACCCAGATTGCGAGTATTATTCATCCTGGTAACATCCCTGGGAATTTCTATAATATTCTCACTATTGAATCCATTTTCAACCATGTGTATACCCAACTCCCTATTTAAACTAATGAAATACCTTTCCTCAACATCATCATCAATACCATTACCATCATTATCAACTTTATCAACAACATCATTATCATTACACATATTCAGGTCATACACATTCAAATTATCCCCCAAAATATTATTTCCCCTTTCTAAAGTTACCAGATCCCTTTCACCAACATTTTCATTCTCACAGCATGCATTCTCTCTTTCATTCACACACATCTCTGAACTACTGCAAATTACATCATCCGACAAAGTGTTTTTCTTTTCTGCCCAAGTGTAAAACTCTGTTAAATTAAATGAATCACAATTACTTTTATCTACTGTATGTTCTTGTGTATTGAAAATGTTATCTTTATCATTATTATTTTCCTCTTGAAATTTCTTCAATAAGTAACAACTAATGACCTCATGTGATAGCTTAGGTTTGGAACTGACCTGTTTGGGTTTATGATAGTCACATCCATTAGTCCTTTCATCATGCTCACCTTCTGCCTCAACCTTGCGGACCTTCAAGGGGGCGTCTACTCGTTTTTTATTTGCGGTTCCTGTTTGAACTGCTGATTATGGTTCTGCCAATGTCTCTGATCAACATTTCTGATCCCATTCCTATGCCAAACATTACCTGATTGTTGGTAGTTTCTATTGTACTGACCTCTATCAAAATTTCTGTGATTTTGATCCCTAAAGTGTTCTCTATTTTGATGATTATTAACGCGAAAATGTTGTTCTTGTTCTGGATAAAAATTATGGTCCTTCTTTTCAAAATTGTTATATCCCCCTGAATTTTGACTGACACCATGATAATTGTTTTGTTCCCTTTTTTGAAAGTTGTCATTTCCCCAATTTTGACCATTACCTTTCTGAGTAAACCCACTGTGTGTTCTTGTTGTTACCCTATCCAACTTTTCAATATAATTGAGAAACTGCTCTACATTACTATCAGGACAATGAACTAAACTCAACTGCATTGCTGATGGCAATCTTCTCTTTAAGGTATCAATTTTGATCAAGTCATCCAAAGGTTTTGTTAAATGAATAAGTTTTTGAAGTTCACTTTTGCAAAATTGTTTCATGTTCCCATCTGATTCCCTATAGTTTCGCCCATTCAAAAATTCACTTTTGATTCTAGTTTGTTTAAGATCATCCCAAAATTTTTCCAAAAATTTTGATTCAAATTCTGAAAAGGTCATCCCCAAAGTTACAATCTGGTTTGCCCAAGTCAAAGCTTCCCCTTCCAAGAATTTTTTCACAAATTTAATTTTTATTTCATCTGGTGAGTGAGGTAAAAAACAATCCTTACAATACTGCATAAAATCAACGGGTTGTAAGGGTCCATCTACCAAAAAGTGCTTCACTGGAATATTAGATATAAGATTACACGTGTTGACATTGTAATTTTGGCTTTGAAATTCAATGTCAAAACTTTCAATTTTTTCGCTAAGTTCTTTGACAGATTTTTTGTTTTCCAAATCATAGCATTCTACTTTTTCTTCTAGAGTAACCAAACGATTGTCAGTTTCTTGTGTACATTTTTAACTAAAACTTTTGTATTCTCATCCAAATTTTTAATTTCCCCTTTTATCTCATTAAAATCAATTAAATTTCTTTCCCTATCTACCAGTAACTCATTTATTACAGTATTAATTTCACCGCTCAATTTAACATCAATTTCATTTACTTTTGCTTCCACAGATTCAATTTTTTCCTCAACACTGCCAACTCTGTTCGAAAGCTCACCCACTTGGGTATTGACTGCTTGGACTTGCAACAAAATGTTATCAATTTTTTCATCCCAGTATGTCTTATTGTCGTCAACTGATTGTTTAATTTCTTTCGTGAAATTTACAAGAAAACTTTTTAAATCAAATTGATCGGTTCTTTCTCTTTCATTTGACCTGTCCTGATGTTCGAAGTCTATTAAATTACTACTTTCTACTTTAGGCACAATACTCTCGAAAATATCATAAGTCATTGTGAAGAACAAAAATTTATACACAACAATACAAAACAAGATAAAAATATTGTTTTAACAAAATACGAGGGTTTCGTGACTTATCTGGAACACTCTTCTACTGTTGCAAAACCACGTTTTCCATCCATGTGATTGTTGACCAAAATTCTTGAAGTATTTTCTTCTGTCGAAAATTATATTTTTTTGCCGAAACATTTCTTCTCCAAAACTTTTACTTCCCGATGAACACAAACACTGTAACACACATTCTGAAGAAACTGGTATTAACACACAAAAATTTTCTTCCTCGTAGCACTGTTGAAAATCTCGTGAACACAATATCACGGCTACAGTCCCCAGTTGAAATATGGTTTCCCGGCTGTTACACAAGTTGAAAATATGGTCACTATTTTTTTATAAACTTAAATTTGCCATATTTCGTGACAGTACCTTTTCCATTAGACGTCTGCAAGCAAATATAAGTCTTGGCTTCAGTTGTCAAAGTATGATTCCACAATGCATCGTTGTCGACTGCAGAAAATGACGTGGTTCAGCGTGTTTCTCTCATTTTGGTGTTTCAAATACAGTTTCTTCCAATGTAGTTTCTTCTTTTCAGATAATACAAAAATAATAGTTAACATAATTCAAAATTATTTATGACTGCGACCTTCACATTGTTCTTCCGTCAACACACACCAAGAGTTAGCTTCCGACTCGGACTGACTATAGTCAAAGACTACTCCGACGTCAAAGATATTTTACACAATCAGTTTCTTTGCTATTCTTCGATACATTTTCTAATAGCAATCAATATGCTTTTACTCTCAAAAACAGAAGTAAATTAACATATAATAAGACAAATTATAATAAATTCTGACAAAAATATAAGAAAACATTTTCAATTCAGTATCGACAAATACGGTAAAAAAATAATATCTCCCAGATCCATTACAAGTCTGAACATAGAATGCTTAGCTTTCACTGATGAAATGGTGATCCTAAGCAAAAGAGAAGGCCAGAATACTACATGAAGTATTCGAGAAAGTGGACCTGAAAATATTCCATAAAAGATACAATTTATGTATGAGATGAGGGACAGGAAAGCAAAACATGGGGTAATCAAGAAAGTTGACAAATGCTTATATGTACAGGAATGAATACAGCAAAATGGATGAGACAGAAGGGGCAGTAAAAATAGGATTAGCAAAAAGGAATTAGGTCACAAATTCCTGTAACACATATACAACAGTAAATAAATATCCATCAAAAATAAACTGAGGCACTACAGAATGGTTATAAGGCCACAAGTGCTGCATGCATCTGAATGTCTAATGTGCAGCAAGAAAACAGAAACCAAGGAAAAGAGAAATACAGAGAATGAAATACTGAGGAAGACATTGGACCTAGAAAACAAGGGAACATTTGAAAGTAAAGGTGAAACCAGGAGCTGTGTGCACACAGACCAGTGGGTTGACTAATAAAATGAAGAACAGACTGGCTTGGCATGTCCATAAAATGAATTCCAGCAGATTGCCCAGAAGGATCTTAGAACACACTAAGAAATACGTGAACCTCACAACATGGATGAAAGAAAGAAGCTGCGAAAGACTTAGAATAATTGTGTCTACGCACAGAAGACATGAGGGACTGGGACAGCTACAGAATAATAATAGACACACACAGAGTTCGGGAAACTTAGAAACAGCAAAAATCCCTAACTAAATGACAAAGGGAGGCTAAAACTCAGATTATGAGGATGCTTGGGAAGTGGAAGAAGTGAGAAACTGAAAAGTGTCCACAGAAAGCCAAAAGAGAAATTAAAATAATTAAAGAAATAGTCTTGGATCTCTGACAGATGGTGGTTTGCAGCAGAATGGTGACTGTCTGATGCTGAAAAAATTCACTGAGTTTATCAGCTGAAACCTGAAAAACAGTTCCTGATTTTTTTTTTTCTTTCTAATGTCCATACTTCCACAGAATTGTGGAACTGATATATTTACACACAACAGGATGAGTGTGCCTCATGTACACACAGTGTAGAACTGCTTTATCCTGTTTTACAGCATTTTCTGCCATTCTTAATATTCAGGCATCAGATTTTAATTAATAATCTGATGGGCATCTCTGTTCCTCATAATTTGTGGCTTAGTTTTCGGCCACATGGTGATGGAGTGTGTTTTCAAGGAAAATCTTGAGCTTATCTTCAAATTCATAAATTTTCCCATCTTTTATGGGATACATAGTCATTTTCTGTCATAGAGTTTCTAAGCTGTTCACTATCAATGTGTCGTGACATTAATGTTTAATTTTCGTGCTTCTCATTTGGTGTAGTATGTCACTTATGACTTTGATGAGTAGACTATAGATTTTATGTCGTAGTGAGAGGCCAGAAGCTGATATCTGCGCAATCTCTGTTTCTTCATTGCCCTTCACCATGTATGATGATATGGCTGTGTGTCACATAGTGTTTTGCATTATAGTGAAAAAAAAGCTCATATTTGAATGAGATAATCTTCTCAGTTCATTGTGGATGGTGCATTTCTCACCAAGTCTATGTACATTTTCCCATTACAGTGAAATTCCCATATAGAAACTGAAGAGAGTACACTGCTAAGTGGAAGGACACCAGAGTGCTTGGCAGTTCTTAGAATACACTAATTAAACACTTCTAGCACAGTAGACTTATTCTGGTGAATTTGAATTTATCTTTTTTTGTCTATAGGGTTCATCATACTTAACACTTTATGTTTGATGTCAGATTGGATATACAAGCCACCACTGCCACCTCACTTCTCCGGCCTGTCAACCCCAAGCAACGTATACACAAATTTAGCGGAAATATGTGAATTCAGTGATGTTACTACAGGAGGATTGAATGAAACTTCAGTTATAGAAGAGATGGCTCACTTCTTTCATTTGCGCACAATAACTGGCATTAGAATATGTGACTAGTAGCTCCATCGCGTGCTTACAGGCAGGCTACTTCAGGCTGTTTAATCCATTCACTACTACCGAAGATGTCAGGAAGTAAAAAAGATTGATCTGCATTCCTGACTGTCATCACTGGAAGCATAGTTTAGGCATGTCCATAATTTTGTACACGTGAGGTGATTCTTGTGCATATTCCTTTAACTTGTGGTTTTCCATCTAAAATTAAAGAGGTGTGGTAGTGAGGGAAACAGTATTTGAGATGAGGAAATGTGGTGTTTATAGTAATGAGCATGACCAAGCATTCATTGTGTCCTGAAACAGTGATAGCAGGGAGTGAAGTGGTTAGCAAGAATTAATGTTTCTTCATCACCACTGTTGAAATAATAAACAATATTATGCCCATCCTATTATGAAAATTTCTCAGGTTCGTTATCAAACATATTAGTTATTGTTACTCAGAGACAAATGGCACATCGGCAAGTGAAGTATGACAGGAGTATTTAGGGGTGTCTTGTTGTTCTGGCCTAATACATGCTAGATTTGGCAGACATCATGTTTGGTATGGCATGAGTGTGGCAGGCACTGCTCGTCTTTCAGCTTCTGTCAGATGTGGGTGTAAGAAGGTGTCTACTAACTGTGATCCACTAATGATCATTACACTCAAAACCAGAGTACTGTGTGACTTCTGAGGTGTGTGCAGTGTATGTCAAGAGTCTCTTGTCTGACGTCTAAAAGTGAACTCCTGCACTAGAACGATCTCACCCATAGTGCTCTGCCATATTTTTAGTGGGTGTGTCCAAACATCTAATTGGCTGGTTCAAGTTGTTCTTCTGATCAAAGTTGTTGAATAACACCCTCATTTTTTTTCTTGTGCTGAAAGACCCAGACATTTGCTGACAAAATTTTGGTTGAGAGAAACTTGCTTGTTAGGGCAGATTGTTTTTCCTATGATTCTAGCAAATATGAGGGTTGGAACTTAAATAGTGGCAACTATTTATTCACAACGATACAAAAGAGTTACATGTTTGTACCTGTTAATGTCCTTCAAAGTAGTCACCAGCGTTGTGTAGAACCTGTTGCCAGCGATGTGGAAGGTGTAGTATACTGTTAGCAGAGCCTGTTCTCTTGATGGTGCGAATGGAGCGGTCTACTGCCTGTTGAATCTCTGGAACAGTTCTGAAGCTTATGTGAAGCGTATGCCACAAAGTAGTTCCTTCATCTTTGGAATCAAATCAAAGTTACAAGGACAAGTCTGAGGGTATGGTGGATGGTACAGTACTTCCCAGTCCCATCGTCCGAACAGAACAGCCACAGCTTGCGCTGTATGTGCCTGAGCATTGTCGTGCGAAATGATGGCTGGGTTGTACAGAAAGAGTCGCCCATTCTTTCGCAAAGCTGGTCGCAGGTGATGCTCCAAAAACAGACAGTAATACTGCGCATTGGCAGTCTGCCGTGCAGGAACGTAATGTATTAGGATAACACCATCACAGTAGTGCACAAGAATCACCATAACTTTAGACCGCTCCATTCGCACCATCAACAGAACAGGCTCTGCTAACAGTATACTATGCATTGCACAATGCTGGCAATAGGTTCTACACAATGCTGGTGACTACTTTGAAGGACAGCAGCAGGTGCAAACATGTAACTCTTTTGTATCGGTTGTGAATAAATAGTTGCCGCTATTTAAGTTCCAACCCTCGTGTTTTGCATCCCGTGGGTGTGTCCTTTATTCAGCTGTGTCCTTGGGTGTCTTTTGTTATTGTGAAAATTTCTGCATGCCTGTAGCTGACTAAAAGAAAGGCTGGTACCTGACAATTTCATCTCGTCTCACAGTGACGGTTGGAGACCATCCTGTGGCCACTTTCACAGGTTGGCACCAGACACCCCAAGTAGCCACTGACTCCCTCACCCCCTGTGTCTTCAGTAGCACATGTCTTGTACATTTCATTCTGTGGTTCTTGATGGCTTTACCTTGTTTCCTGTTTGTCTTATTCCTCTTTTAGGGGTTGGCTAGGCAACTCGTTTGGCCAATATAATACAATATAAATATTACAGACCATCAACAATTTGTGTTTTAATTGTTAAAACAGTAAAAATTTATAGGGCCAGAAAGGCCAGTGCAGCAACCAAAGAAAATAAATTTAAGAGACTAGCTTCAAGCATACTAATTGTTACTTCAGTTATAGTAATTATTTTGATAACAATGGTCATTTCATGTATAATTTGTATTTAAAAAGAGGGTCACCCAAGGAAAAGAGCAATACTCACAGTAGTATAATAAAAATTGAAAGTTATGCAACAAAAAGTCAATGATGGTAGTGTTAGTCATAAAAAATAATAATAATTACAGAGTGAGTCCTAAAAAAAGAAATTTTCTAGTAGATAACAGATTTAACGTCACTGAATAGCATCAACAACTAAGTAGTATTAAGTTTTTTCATGTTGCCAACTAAAGTTGTGGTGATTTATTTATTATCATGGCAGAAGTACAATGTATATAATCGACAAAAGGAAATCAATTGTTGATGTCAGTTTACACAATGGTTGACCAGAGACTGGCCACATCGAGTGCATTCGGTGTCGCTCTCATCAGCTCTCCCACAGCTCTTGTGGCTGTAGATGAAGAACACTGTAGGGCATGGTTGTTAGTCTGCACAGCATCACACTTGCAAAAACTTGACTTCACAATAAGGCCTCACTTCTGCAGGTTGGTCTTGCATCCCATGCTACTAGAATGTAGTCTGCTGACAGGCACAGATGGATATATTCATGGCACTGCGAGGATATGTGACTTGTTGTAGCAAAATAGTGCCCTGCCAACAGCACTCTCTGCTGCAACACACACACTGCCTGTTGGCAAGTTTGGCAACCCCAGACGCTGTGGAGACAATGTCCATTTCCATGGTATACTGCCCAGGCCATACAAGGAAATATCTCAATGTTGATGAAAGCCGTTTACACACGTTCTCATAATGGCCTAACTGGTGTGCAGAGCATATGACTGTCAGACGGATGCAATAATTTTTATGGAGTGCAACTGAGCAAGGTGGTGCAGTGGTTAGCACACTGGACTTGCATTCATGAGGACGGCGGCTTAAACCCGCATCTAGTCATCCTGATTTAGGTTTTCTGTGATTTCCCTAAATCGCTTCAGCAAATGCCAGGATGATTCCATTACAACAGCACAGCTGACTGCCTTCCCCATCCTTTCCTAATCCACTGGGATCGATGACCTCACTGTTTGGTCCCCTCGCACAAATCAGACAACCTATCATGCAGTGCCACAATTTCTAGAAGGTAACCAACTCTGTTACACTTACAACTTACACATCACCTGCTGGATGTGCTGCTCTTAGCTTTTCACTTTACAATTATTTTTTTTTAATCAGTCAACCTATGGTGGCTCACAGAAAGTGTAACATTGTCATTGTTATATTGTCATGAAGAACATTTCTAATGACACAAGTTCCATTTGTACTAATCAGTGGCACTTGAGAAAGTTTCCAGAATGAGATTTTCACTCTGCAGCGGAGTGTGCGCTGATATGAAACTTCCTGAGAGATTAAAACTGTGAGTTTGAGTCTCGGCCAGTTTTAAAAATGGTTCAAATGGCTCTGAGCACTATGGGACTTAACATCTATGGTCATCAGTCCCCTAGAACTTAGAACTACTTAAACCTAACTAACCTAAGGACATCACACAACACCCAGCCATCACGAGGCAGAGAAAATCCCTGGCCCCGCCGGGAATCGAACCCGGGCGTGGGAAGCGAGAACGCTACCGCACGACCACGAGATGCGGGCAACCAGTTTTAACCTGCCAGGAAGTTTCACTTGAGAAAGTGTCATTAATTTTGAGGAAGATTCAAGAACTCAAGTTAAACGTAGTACAGTATCCACCACCTCAACATAAATATGTGTATCTTCTTCCTTCCAATTTCAGTTTTTGCCTAAGCAAAATGTTGTTTTCTTTAGAGTTGATCCTAGAAGGATCAACAACATTTCACATTAAGATTAATTAACTGAGGATCTTGATTGTGCACTGGAGATATGCTAACATTAGTAGTCAATGTCTATAGTACTGTACAATCGCTGATTCACTGCTGTACATTGGTATCAGATAAATTATGATAATAAAATACTTGGAATTTCCAAATAATAATTATAGAAGTAGTACAGGCAGTAGCTTCAGTAAATGCATTAAGCATGTTACTCAAGGAACACTTGAAAGTGAACTTAGTTTCTTGATTAATATCAAGTAATAGAAATACTTACTCTACACCACTCCTAGGCCTAATGTCTACAAGTATGTGGCGCAAAACACAACTCGCCTGGCTTCGCAGTCTATTGATCACTTGCAGAAAAATACCTTAATTGAGTCTGATGGTCAAAAGGCTGCTGAAAGTGTATTCCACCCCTTAATATATAATACAGAAAAATCAATTGTGCGAGTATGGCGCTGGTGAGGGGTTATATCCAAAAGTTCCTGAAATTTGAAAGCTTTTAGTTACAAGTACATTGAAGTATTGCTAAATGTCTTCCCATAAATCCCTCTTTAATCAGTGTGGCAGATGGATATGGGCAGATTAGTTTGGTTCGTTGTTATGAGCATATTCCCATTGTTGTGGCTTTGTCGGTTCGCAGTTTTGTGATGGGTGATCTGAAAGAGCTGCAAATCTGTGTAAAGTCCTATTTTTAAAGTTGCTGTTGAAGCGAGTCATTGGGAACAACACTTTTGGGTCAGATACAGATTTTTTACTATCATAAGCCAGTCAAAAACTGACTAACATCGACACCTGATGAAAACCTTTCTGGTTGACCGTTAGCTGGTGTCACAACCTTACAGTGTGTAGTGGTAGGTGCTTCATTTACCACTGTCATTCCCCTCCCACCCCCCACCCCCACCCCCCTTTCCCTTAAGTCTCCATAAGAACTTGAATCTATTTAGAGGAGGCACCAAATTGTTGGTTGACTATTCTTCAAAATGTACATTCTCTGAATTTTACAGTAAACCGTACCATGATACACAATCCTCTCTTGCAGCATTTTTCAGTGGAGCTTGATGGGCAACTCCATGACCATTTCACACATTCTGAATGAACCTGTAGTAAAACATGCAGCTTATCTTTGTATCTTCTCTATTTCCTTTGTCAGTCCTGTTCTGTAAGTGTCCTAGACTGAGAAGCAACAGAGGTTTTCTAACCTGTCTCATTCATGCATTGTCTACATCCTGAGGATTCTCCCAGTGAATCTCTGTCTAGGTCTGCCTTTCTTACGTTTTTGTTTGACCTCATCATTCCGTTTTAAATTGTTATGTACACTTCCTCCCAAAATTGATTGAATTTGACTATTTACAGTTACTGCTTGGCAATCATGCACTCAGTGATATATCTCTCCAACTATTAATGCACAATGTGCTACATTCATTTATGTTAAGGGTCAAACCCCAGTCTCAGTGCCACATGTCAATCCTTTGCCAATCTTCCTTCATTTTACTCCATTTTTTTTAATGTTGCAAATTTGCTGCAAAGGTTATAATACATAAGATTTGTTCTCATATTCTACAACAGGTTGACACCGTTGGTATAGGTATGTAGTTGTTCATCTGTTTGATGACCCTTCTTGAAAGCAGGACTGACTATCTCATTTTCCCAATCACCTGGAAAACTTTGTTTCTACAGTGACTCATGATAGACTATTCCTAGAAGAGGTGCAAGTGCTTTCACTTGTATTACATGTAGAATTGTTTAGGTATCCCATCAGATCTAGTTGTGATCCCTCTGTTCAATGATTGTAATTGATCTGTATCCCACAGTCACAAATCTCAATAGTCATTTTTGTATTTGTGGGAAATTTGAGAAGGGATTATCACACTATAATCTTCTTCAGAGAAGCGATTCGGAAAACAGAATCAAATATTTTGGTCTTATCTCTGTTGTCCTCTGTTTTGGTGCAAAACTGGATAGATGGCCTCAATCTATTTTGAATAGTGGTGGAGGGACTTGGAATTAGATATATATATTGGAAATCTTAATAAAAATTTGCTGTTTAAATAATTAAAAGGGAAATTTTTAAAGAATTATTAAAAAAGGATTGGAAAGTACTCAAATTCTGGGAGAACTTTAACTGGCACTAATATAAACAGACCTTCAGTGTTACATATATATATATTCAACATCTAACATTCGTAAATTTGAGTACATCCGTTTTGTTACCGCTATTATGCTTGGAGACTGGTACGACGATACTGGCTCCTGCTCGCCCCTCCTCTGCTCACCTGAATTCTTCTTGTTAGCTTCGATCCTTTTGATGTAGGATTCTTGACACGTCGCGGAGATATGAACAGACTGGTATCGTCAGCATGATTGAATGAATAAGCTTCTCAATCTTGATAAGTGTTTTTAATATTTTCTGATGCACAGTTAGAATACACACTTCTGAACAATACCAATGCAGCAGAACTCGTCACGTGTCCACCCGCTACCACTTATAGAAACACACAGATAAAAAGATGATGATAATAATAATAATAATATGTTCCATTATAATTTACTAATTTAACCCAACACTTAAATTGGAGAATTTTCTGTCAGATGAGCAAATGTAATTTTACTTTTGAATTAATTGATAATTCTATGCATAACTCTCCTTACATTCATTTTGGTTTCATTTAGTTATTGTTTCTCAATAAGGATTGGCTATGTCTGAATCTACCCTGAAGTTCTCTTTGCCTGTAGACAATTTCTGATGTAACTGTTCAACCACAGTATGACTTTGATATTGCAGATAGGTTCATTTGGCACACACCTCTCTAAGGAGTAACAAATTTTGCCCATTTATACCCAACATTTTCAGCCTTAGAGATGAATGTTCGATGTAGATTACTCAGGTAATTTGAAACCTGTTTTTTGTCACACTTATTAAACAGAACTCTCCTCCTACCTTTTTAACGTTCATGCTAACATTAGTAGTCAATGTCTATAGTACTGTACAATCGCTGATTCACTGCTGTACATTAAAAGTTTGGGTAAGTTTCTAATTTTCAGATAAGGAATTTTGAACACTGCCACACAGATCCATTTGCCCACCATCCACATTAATTGTTGAGTCTCTCAGCCAATAACTGTTAAGTTGAAATCTAATAATGTAATATGATCAAGAAAGAGATGCAAAACTTTCTCAGAGTTTTTCCCGGAATGTTCTGCCGCAAATTTTTCAAGGTAGCTAATCTATCTGATTATCATGCTTGAGCCACTTTTAACATTTGTCTTGAAATTTAGTGTGTCGTAATTATATAATAATTGTTGTAAGGTGACCAAAATAGAACTTGCACAATAAGTATTTTCGACATCTCATAAAATGTAATCCAAGCAGCAACAGCACCAGTAGAAATTGGGGCAGACACAATTAGGTGCACATTTCTACTGTTAATGAATTAGATTAGCTTTTTTAATTTAGAATTAAAAATATTTTTTGGGCCAGTTTTATAGTGGCAACACTATATTATTATTATTATTTTATTACTATTATTATTATTATTATTATTACATATAATAAAAATAATGTTAAATTTTTAGGCTACAGAGTACAAATATATTAAGAAAGCCATGGAAGAGGTCTCCAATACAAGATTGCTTCTTTCTGTGGAACTTAGAGGCTTGGTTGGTACTTTGACGCTGAATATTCCGCCTCCACCTTCTGATCGACTCTGGTAAGTGTGACCACGTGAAACACCACAGTATTCCCAGTTCCTTTTATTAAAATAGCTGAAAATTTTATTTACCTACATTCAGAGATATTTTCACCACAAACCAAAACTGTTAGGTAGTGATGCTTCTGCTGTTTATGCAACGTAGCGAGGAAAAAACAGAATCCATCATGTGGGTGTATTGTCATAATATAATGCAGTGTCCTTGTCAAAAAAGACTTCTGTGTAGCACAGAGGATGAGTGTCCAAATAGTGTCAGTTTTTGTCATATTTATGGTGTGGAATGAAAGTACTGTGTAGGGTTTCATTGTCTTTGAATTGTATCCATGGTCTCTAAGATTATCCATGAAAACTGAATTTTATGGAAAGGCATTTTGAGATTTACCAGTCTTGGATGATTGGCCACTTTTGGCCTTCCAGACCATTTTCAAGCACAGTATGTATTGTATAATTATCCAATTATAAAATGGCAGATATAGCCGATCAGAAAGTGAGCACATAACTTAAAGATAACATATTTTGATGGATAGTTTACAAATGACCAGTTATGTAATGCAGCCTAAAATAATCTGTTGCTCATTTTACTTTCATTGCTTATCACTTTCCACCATTCCTTACAACTTTTGCATTTTGTACTTGCCACCTTTGAAACATTTTTATGCTTTAGACCATATGCAGTATTTCCCTTCGGTAATGTGTCGCATAGGGACCATATTTTAATATACCTATATTTTGTTATAAGTTTTAATTTGGCTGACGGTGCTACAAATTTTATCACTGACATAAAAAAATTTTTTTGAATAGAGATGTCTTAGTTACTCATCCAAATAAATTCTGTGGATGAACCTGAGCCTATGATGGCCTCCATTGCCAGTGTCATTAGCAGTATGTAGATTGGCTGCCTGGATATGTCAAAATTGCCCTCGTATAAGCATCTACACTGAAGAGCTAAAGAAACTGATACGCCTACCTGATATTGTGTAGGCCTCCCACAAGCATGCAGAAGTCTCGCAACATGACGTGGCATGGACTTGACTAATGTTTGAAGTAGTGCTGGAAGGAATTGACAACTGACACCTTGAATGCTGCTGGGCTGTCCATAAGTCCATGAGTACAGGGTGGGGGGGTGGGGGGTGGTGGTGGGGGGGACATCTCTTCTGAACAGCATGTTGCAAGGCATCCCGGATATGCTCAATAATATTCATGTCTGGGCAGTTTGGTTGACAGTGGAAGTGTTTCAATTCAGAAGGGTGTTCCTAGAGCCATTCTACAGCAATTCTGGATGTGTTGGATGTTGCATTGTCCTTCTGGAATTACCCAAGTCCGTTGGGATGCACAATGGATGTAAATGGATGCAGGTGATCAGGCAAGATGGCTTATGTATGTGTCACCTGTCAAAGTCTTATCTAGACATGTCAGGGGTCCCATATCACTCCAACTGCACACACGCCACGCCATTCCAGAGTCTCCACCAGCTTGAACAGTCCCCTGCTGACAAGCAGGGTCCATGGATTCATGAGGTTGTCTCCGTACCCATACATGTCCATTCGCTCGATACGATTTGAAACGAGGCTTGTCCGACCAGGCAACATTTTTCCTGTCATCAACAGTCCCATGTTGGTGTTGATGGGCCCAGGTGAGATGTAAAGCTTTGTGTCATGCAGTCATCAAGGGTAAATGAGTGGTAATTTGGCTCCGAAAGCTGATATTGATGATGTTTTGTTGAATGGTTCCCACGCTAACATTTGTTGATGGCCCAGCATTGAAATCTGTAGCAATTTGCAGAAGGGTTGTACTTCTGTCACACTGAACGATTCTCTTCAGTCGTCATTGGTCCTGCTCTTGCAGGATATTTTTCCAGTCACAGTGATGTTGGAGATTGGATGTTTTACCAGATTCCTGATATTCACGGTACACTCGGGAAATGGTCATATGGGAAAATTTCCACTTCATCGCTGCCTGAGAGGCATCACTTGTGTGCCAACTACAAAACCACATTCAAACTCACTTAAATCTTGATAACCTGCCATTGTAGGAGCAGTAACTGATCTAACAACATTGCCAGACACTTGTTGTCTTATATAAGTGTTGCTGACCGTGGTGCCATATTTTGCCTGATTATATAGTTCCGTGTTTGAATATGCATACTTGTACCAGTTTCTTTGGTGCCTCAATGTATATATACCACATTTTTGGTTTGGAATTAAGTGCTGCTCCCCCTACTGGAGCAGTCAAACAGGAGTGCATGTAACATGGAAACTTGCTCTTCCACAACTATGCTCACAATTGTTGCCACTGTTTACAGCCAATGTAACTTGTCTTTCAATTTCCTGTAAGCCAAATCACACACACACACACACACACACACACACACACACACACACACACAAAATTCTATGTGGACCAAGCCAGGATCATGGTTTCTCAGGAACCCTAGTTTGTGACCATTGATGATAAGCCCATTGCATTAATAATCAGCCTGCTGTAGTTTCCCCGTTCTCAAGGGGGCTATTGGAAGACACACTGAAATTGTTATATGAGCAATTTCCACCAGACAAAATTAGTCTGTTTCAACATTGCTTTCTGAAAATGTGCTTTTTGTACGGTGGCAAATACTACAAGAGCATTTCAATGAGTTCCCCACTATCACTATTAATGCAGCATTTTAAAGAACTGGTACTGTCTCATCTGCCTTCCACCTGAAGTGCTTTTTTTTTTACCTGGTTCATTGACAACATGTTCTTCACATGGCCTCATGTTGAAATGACTCTGTCACTGATTCTGATTGATATAAACGGTATTCATATAAGCATCAAGTTAATTATGAAGGCAGAGAGATGGAAATTTCACCGATTTGGAAGACATGCTAATTGTTTACTAAATGACAAGCAGGCAGGTGAGTAGATCACTTTGTGTGTTGGAGACGTACACACAGAGACTTGTACCTAAATGTGAGATGTTTTCGTCACATGGCACAGATGATGGCAATCCTAATATGTTCATTTGCATAACAAGATTCCTTATGACAAGGGCCTTAAGGTTCTGATTTGGAGCATCTTAACAATGTGTTTTAAAAAATAGTGATAGTAAGGGGGACATTAGATTTTAATTTACGTACAATGTAAAAAAAAAAAAAAAAAAAAAAAAAAAAAAGGCAGAACTCTTACATTCCCAGGGAAACCAAGAAACTGTTTGCTGTTTTAAGCTACTGTGATGCCACATCCAACAAACTAAGGCACATATGCAAAGTGATGAGCAGAATCTAGTGTTTTGCACACTAGTAATGACTAATGTTTGTTATGAGCAATGGAATAGAACATCAATCTCAATCCTGTGCTAATGTGATATTAACTATATCAGCCAGACTGTTTGAGCTGTGGTGAATCTCTGTGAGGTTAACGATGACAGAGCACAGCTTGTAAAATGATCACTGCCGTACATATACAGGGTGTATCACAACTACTAGCAAAAACTGACACAGGTGAAGTATACAATAAAAGAAACAAAGACTTTCCAGTAAATATTGGCCTGCAAACAAGCCATTTATGAGATAATTGCAAGTGTGTAGCTGCAATCCACAACTGGCTTTGGTATGAAATATGTCCTGGTTAGTACAATTTTACTTGAAATGCAAGCTTTTTGATCAGGTCCTCATATTATTAGACTCAAATTTCACACATGGTGCATGTTTGAAGTGCACGGTTCAGTACTGGAACATATGCCGATGATATGAGAGGGTATCTAATGTGCCAGTCATGTCCAAGATAAATGGGTCTGGTAGTTCATGTACCTTCACCTCCAAGATCGCCTGACCTTAATCCTCTACACTTTTCTTCTTATAGTCATCTCAAAAGTGAAGTGGACATCACTCCCACAGATACAGTTGCAGAACTGGAGTAGCTTTGTGACATCTCTGTGGATGTCTGAAATAATTTGTAAATCTCCACAGAGATTGTCCATTTACTAACCTGCGAATTGTGTTCCTTAGTAGTCTTTCTCCCAGCAAGGACCAAGGAGCAATTACACACAATATGGTCAGAGTAGATTTCAAGTTATGCATGTTTATTATCACTGGCCATCATACTAATACTCAGCAGTGCATTAATCTTCATACTTTAAGTACACATCAATAAACTCAAATGCAAGTGTTAATAATACCTTGCCTACACACAATAACTGTTCTACACAAGCGACTATATTTACATACTTCAGTCGTACCTTGATGTACATAGCAGTTGTGGAATTTTATTTGACTGAATGCTAAATGCACACTGACTGCTTCGAGATTACTCTGTGATTATTTAATGTGGACTCATGGGAAATAATGCTGAATGACATAGTGTTTGCACACTTTGAATCCTTGCCATGGACTGACTGGGTCTCTAAGTTCAAAGCTTATTTAAATATGCATGCTGGAGAGTTGTAGCAAAATACAGGGTGTACATTAAGTCCGGGAACACTTTCAATTATTTATTGCACAAGAACCAAACATTGTACAGATGTCATACGTATGTCATTTTGAAGAGAAACTTTTGAATTATAGATCAACTCAGAACCCACAAAGTCGCCCACAGCCCAAGAGATGGAAGCTGCACTGAAGGGGCAGAAAAATTAAGTCAAATTTTCACAGAAATGTGTAAATATGATTGTGATGTGATTTCGACACTGGTACACGATGCTCTACCAAAAATTTGAGTTAAATTTCCCTGAACATTAGAGCACAGCAATAATCCATCTGCACCACACAAACAAAGATAAGGGCAATCCAGATAATTGCAGATGTATTTCTCTCTTGGACTACATGTACAAGATTTTCTCCATTTTGTATAGAAGAATTAAACAACAACTAGAGCAAGAAGTACGTTAATTCCATAGTGCTATCCACTTGTACAGCCAGATGTGTTTCTGACTCTGTTGTTTAGCTATACGTAAATGTAAATACATTTACATATATCTTGACAGATTGGGAGCTACATGTAGTTGGTACTGTTATGCATAAAAAATAGAAAGCAATGGAGTACATGATCAGAATGGACTTGTTTCCCTTCAGAGTAAAGAGTGTGTGAAAAGGGAAAATGAGACACAGTGGTTGGAATGAAAGGTAAATAATGGAACATCACGTTCATAACTGAAATGAATGGGTGGGATAAATCAAAGTGAGGATATTTAGAAAACCAAGCATCACTATCACATCCAATAATTTAATGAGAAAAGGCATTCCGAGCAGTCACACTGGTCACAGTACTTTAGGTTTCAGTGTTCAATTTCTTCCTTGTAAATCCACATGAGCGCAATTGTCCATTATTTCTTAAGATAATGTAGATGTAGAAATATATATCTTATTGCTTTTGACTGACAAACTGTTAACAGGTATGGATTTAGAGAAAACCCAAAAATTTGGCTATCCGCTCGGCC
The DNA here is from genome assembly GCF_021461395.2 of Schistocerca americana. Lineage (NCBI taxonomy): Eukaryota > Metazoa > Arthropoda > Insecta > Orthoptera > Acrididae > Schistocerca > Schistocerca americana. Next base: position 434,700,780 of record NC_060124.1, on the reverse strand, counting down.
AAAGTTTGGAGAAAGAAGAGTAAATATTTCACATGTAATTGCATGGATTGAGAAGAAGCTGCTTGAAGAATTTCAGGTAAGTAAATTAAGCTGTGAAGTTAGAACACATACAGAAAACAGTGAACTAATGTTAGGAAAGTAGTATGAATAAAAATGTCTTCAGTCACAATTTTTTCGTGTTTTATTAAATTGTACCTTACTCTCAAGAACAGAAGTCAATTATGTATTAAGATGTGTAAGATGTTTTTCTAGTGATGATGGACCCATAGGGTCCAAAATGCATTGTGTAATTTAATAAAACACCAAAAAATTGAGACTGACGCTGTTTTTATTCATACTAATTGTGTACTGAATACAGTCTCTTTCACAGCTGCAAAATATGGATAGAATTAAGTAGTGGGAAGGAAATAGAAAATAAGCTGTGTAACAAATAACATGGCTTCTTCTTGCAACAGTTCTGAATGTATTTCTCAGTGAAAATAATCCAATACAAACTTTTGTCATCAGGCTATGTGGATGAGTTCCATAGCTTTCACCGAGTGAGGTGGTGCAGTGGTTAGCACGCTGGACTCACATACGGGAGGATAACGGTTCAATCCCATGTCCAAGCATCCTGATTTCCCTAAACCACTCCAGGCAAATGCCGGGATAGTTCCTTTTGGAAGAGCATGGCTGACTTCCTTCCCTGACCTTCCCTAATCTGATGGGACCGATGACCGCACTGTTTGGTCTCCTCCCCTAAACAACCCAACCCCCATACCTTTCAGGGTGATTGACATGTTGCTAGCAGTGATGCATTTGAACCAGTCCTGATCCCAAAATACCTGTCAGTTTTGAAGTTTTGAGATGCAAATACTAAATACTTAAACAACAATGTTGTATTACGATTTGTCCAGAACACTTTTGGTACAGATTCTGTAATTAAAAGTATAGAAAACAAATTATTTGCCTAATTTTTAATAAATCAGTACAACTGGTTTATGGAACAGCACAAAAAATTTACTAGGCATAACTCAATTTTTTTCTAGTTTGTAAATAAATATTGAGCAGTGTTTGTGAACTTGGTTTCTTAATGGGATTAATTGTATTTGACACATTTCAATGTACCTTGATGGGTTGAAACATTATGATCTTATAGTTTCTTGCATCTGAGCCCATATTTGGAATGCACGCAGATAGCTGAAGCTGGTGCCTAGGATTATTTCAAGACACACATTATTTATAATTTGAACTGAAAATGTTACAGTATTAATACCGTTTCCTGCTGCTTATTGAATGGATACCATTTCTCAGGTTTTGATTAACAAAGATGTTAATAGCTGAAACAAAAAAATCAGTATTGTAGTTTTCCTAATAATTCTACAAAATCAATTATCCTTAATTCTAGGATATTTTATATATGTTTGTAATCTTTTAATGCTATTCGTTGAGCTCATCTATAAAGTGAGATACATTTTCAACTAACAGAGACATTATCTGGATGTCATTTGCAGTTTGCATCCGAAAACATCTGTTTTAACCTGGTCTATATTACTGTGTCTTGTGTCCAAATATTTATTTTTATTTGTGTTTATCAAAAACTTAAGATTTCCTATAGCAGTGTTTCTGGAGGAATTTCTTTATTTATTGTAACTTTGGAATTCATCTTAATTAAAATGAGACCAATTGAAAATTCCATTACCAGTCTTTTAGTGAGATGGCTGAAATTCGCATACAGTTAAAAGCTATCTTGATTATATTCGAACAACTGGAGGGCCTTGCAAGTTGTTGTGTTGGGTGGATTATCCCAAAAAAGGTACCTGAGGTACCCAATATACTGAGTATGTTCTATTCGCACAGATTCTCTTTCCTCCTTTAAAAGACTAGTCTGCAACCTGCCCTTCCATTTGACTGCTTGAAATGTCAGTAGCAGAACTATGTACTTTGCATGGGAAGCAGTCTAAATTGTGTGTTGGGTACAGCACCCTTCCTCCTTAGCAACATGCATGCAGTGCTGTCAGAAACTTGGCAGTAAATATGAGCCAGTGTAATACACTCGTCCGGTTAGAAAGTAATTTATATTCCTTGTCAGGTCACGGCAGTTGTGAAAAGCGAGTGGGGTTGTTTTTTGTGGTTTTAGGGCGCACAACTTCAATGGTCATTAGCGCCCTAAAATCGAGTGGTGTATTAATTAATGGCAGGTCAGTCCTTTTCAGTAATGTTATTGTGCATTAATCAGTGTGTCACAGATGCTGGTTTATGACAGTGTGTATTGTCACACTTCTTTAGTTTTAATCTACAGTTCATAACCAATAGATTGTGTTCAGAGTCCACATCTGCCCCTGAAAATGTCGTACAGTTTAAAACCTGGTTCCTAAATCTCTGTCTGACCATTATATAATCTATCTGAAACCTTCCAGTGTCTCAAGGCCTCTTCCATGTATACCACATTCTGTCATGATTCCTAAGCCAAGTGTTAGTTATGATTAAGTTATGCTCTGTGCAGAATTCTACCAGGCGGCTTCCTCTGTCATTCCTTACGCCCATTCCACACTCTTCTACTACTTTTCCTTCTCTTCCTTTCCTACGATCAAATTCCATTTCCCCATGACTATTAAATTTTCGCCTCACTTCACTATCTGAGTAATTTCTTTTACCTTACTATATACACTCCTGGAAATTGAAATAAGAACACCGTGAATTCATTGTTCCAGGAAGGGGAAACTTTATTGACACATTCCTGGGGTCAGATACATCACATGATCACACTGACAGAACCACAGGCACATAAACACAGGCAACAGAGCATGCACAATGTCGGCACTAGTACAGTGTATATCCACCTTTCGCAGCAATGCAGGCTGCTATTCTCCCATGGAGACGATCGTAGAGATGCTGGATGTAGTCCTGTGGAACGGCTTGCCATGCCATTTCCACCTGGCGCCTCAGTTGGACCAGCGTTCGTGCTGGACGTGCAGACTGCGTGAGACGACGCTTCATCCAGTCCCAAACATGCTCAATGGGGGACAGATCCGGAGATCTTGCTGGCCAGGGTAGTTGACTTACACCTTCTAGAGCACGTTGGGTGGCACTGGATACATGCGGACGTGCATTGTCCTGTTGGAACAGCAAGTTCCCTTGCCGGTCTAGGAATGGTAGAACGATGGGTTCGATGACGGTTTGGATGTACCGTGCACTATTCAGTGTCCCCTCGACGATCACCAGTGGTGTACGGCCAGTGTAGGAGATCGCTCCCCACACCATGATGCCGGGTGTTGGCCCTGTGTGCCTCGGTCGTATGCAGTCCTGATTGTGGCGCTCACCTGCACGGCGCCAAACACGCATACGACCATCATTGGCACCAAGGCAGAAGCGACTCTCATCGCTGAAGACGACACGTCTCCATTCGTCCCTCCATTCACTCCTGTCGCGACACCACTGGAGGCGGGCTGCACGATGTTGGGGCGTGAGCGGAACACGGCCTAACGGTGTGCGGGACCGTAGCCCAGCTTCATGGAGTCGGTTGCGAATGGTCCTCGCCGATACCCCAGGAGCAACAGTGTCCCTGGGAAGTGGCGGTGCGGTCCCCTACAGCACTGCGTAGAATCCTACGGTCTTGGCGTGCATCCGTGCGTCGCTGCGGTCCGGTCCCAGGTCGACGGGCACGTGCACCTTCCGTCGACCACTGGCGACAACATCGATGTACTGTGGAGACCTCACGCCCCACGTGTTGAGCAATTCGGCGGTACATCCATCCGGCCTCCCGCATGCCCACTATACGCCCTCGCTCAAAGTCCGTCAACTGCACATACGGTTCACGTCCACGCTGTCGCGGCATGCTACCAGTGTTAAAGACTGCGATGGAGCTCCGTATGCCACGGCAAACTGGCTGACACTGACGGCGGCAGTGCACAAATGCTGCGCAGCTAGCGCCATTCGACGGCCAACACCGTGGTTCCTGGTGTGTCCGCTGTGCCGTGCGTGTGATCATTGCTTGTACAGCCCTCTCGCAGTGTCCGGAGCAAGTATGGTGGGTCTGACACACCGGTGTCAATGTGTTCTTTTTTCCATTTCCAGGAGTGTATTTCTTCAATCTCTTCATCATCTGTGGAGCTAGTTGCTTTATAAACTTGTACTGCTGTGTTAGACATGGGCTTCGTGCCTATCTTGGCTACAATAATGCATTCACTATGCTGTTCTTAGTAGCTTACCCACACTCCTATTTTTTTATTCATATTTAAACCTACTCCTGCAGTACCCCTATTTAATTTTGTATTTATAACCCTGTATTCACCTGACCAGAGGTTGTGTTCCTCCTGCCAGTGAACTTCACTAATTCGTACTATATCTAACTGTAACCTATCCATTTCCCTTTTTAAATTTTCTAACCTGCCTGCCCCTTTAAGGGATCTGACAATCCATGCTCCGATACGTAGAACCCCAGATTTGTTTCTCCTGATACCGATGTCCTCCTGAGAAGTCCCCGCCTGGAGATCCGAATGGGGGACTATTTTACCTCCGGAACATTTTATCCAAGAGGACACCATCATCATTTAACCATACAGTAAAGCTGCATACCCTCAGGAAAAATTATGGCTGTAGTTTTCCCTTGCTTTCAGCCATTTGCAGTACCAGCACAGCAAGGCCGTTTTGGTTAATGTTACAAGGCCAGATCAGTCAAACATACAGACTGTGCCCCTGCAACTACTGGAAAGGCTACTGCCCCTCTTCGGGAACCACACGTTTGTGTGGCCTCTCAACAGATAACCCTCCATTGTGGTTGCACCTACGGTACGGCTATCTGTATAGCTGAGGCACACAAACCTCCCCACCAACTTCAAGGTCTATGGTGCATAGTATATGGTGTACTTTGCTTTGAGACATGTCATGCATGTGACAGGTTCTTTACTACCAGCAGGAGACAAACTCCTTCTTTGGTATGATCTGGTAATCTATTTATGTCATTAAAATTCAAATGCTCCATGTGTCGATGCTACAGGATAACAGAATTTAAATTGAGAGGACACATTAAATTAGCATTCACTTCTCTGTGTGTGTTCAGTAAATACAAATTATTTATCATTGTTGCTGAATGTAGTAGCCACCAGAAAGATCGCGGGAGGCGCACATTGGCACGGCGTGTCACGGACGGTAGTTGCCGCAAGTAGAGTTCCGTCCACCAGAGGGCACGCGAGAATTCGGACGCAACCTCTGCCGGCATGACAACAACAACAACAACTCCGGCAGCACGGGCCGTGCCCAGTCTGTTAACATCGGGCATGCCTAGGACACAGTCTCGGTCTACGCTAAGTGAAGTGCGACATAAACGTGAACAGTGTTACTACACAATTGGCGACGAGTAGGGTCGTTCTTTCGCGTGTTGCGTCGTTGTTCCGGTTTCGCAGCTTCTCCACGGCATGGAGGATTTGGTGCGAGATTTGGTTGCGCAGCAGACGAAACTCATGGCCACCATGAAACAAGTGCTTCCGGCGTTGCTCTCCACGCCGTCTGCTCCGGCGCCGTTCCCTCCTCCCTTTCCCCCGTATGACGAGACGGCGGAGGATTGGGACGCATATGAATATCGCCTTCAGCAGCATTTCCAGGCGTTTCATGTTGCCGATGAGGAGGTATGTCGTGCTCTCTTCTTGTCTTGGAGGTCCGGCAACGGGCCCTGCTGTTAGAAAACCCTTCCCTCGAGGAAGTCCTGTCCATTGCTCAATCGTATGAAGTCTCTCACGCAGCAGGTCAACAGCTGGAAGCGTGGTGCGACATCGCGGAGGTTCAGGGCGGCACGGCTGCGTCCACTGTGTCAGGGGTGGACGACGTGCGAGCGGTACAATCCGGCCGTTACGGCCGCTCCCGCACGGCGCGTAAACAGAATTCCGGCCGCCGGCCCCTGTTGCCGTCCTGTGCGTCGTGCTATATACATCACGATTGGTCAGAGTGCCCCCAGCGTTGGGCCGTTTGTCGCAAATGTCGCAAAGGTCACATTGCTAAAGTTTGCCGCTCAGCCTCAAACGAATCGAAGGAAGCAGGTACAGAGGACATGGACGTTGACATTCAGGAAGTTTCATCGGGCCAGGCTCCCGACGCATCGGCACGCAAACTCTTTATCGAGGTGTCAGCTCGGTCGCGCCGGCTACAACTGCAAATAGATACGGGCGCGGCAGTTTTGTTGTTGAATGCACAAACTTATTCCGACCTTGGATCGCCCCCGTTGGCGCCAGTTTACCAGTGTCTACGCGGTTATGGTGAACAGTTCATTCCCCTACTGGGTCAATTCACTACCGACGTGACTTACAAATCAGTCACTCGGCCTATTACTTTTATTGTTGTCAGTTATGCAAGCTCAGCTAACCTTTTTGGCCTGGATGCCTTTCAAGCTTTCGGTTTTTCTATCGCTGACACCATACAGTTGGTCTCCGAAGACGTTCCATATCAATCATTGTAATCTTTGATCTCCGACTTTCCAGATATTTTTGAGGAGGGCCTGGGGCGTGTTTCAGATTTTGAAGCTCACTTAATGTTGAAGGCGTCTGCTCGCCCGCGTTTTCTCCGCGCGAGGCAGATCCCCTTGGCTCTCTGCCCTCAGGTAAAGGAAGAGCTAGACCGGCTGACAGCCCTAGGGGTCGTTCTTCCCATTTCTTCCAGCGAGTGGGCTTCGCCCCTCGTTATTGTAAGGAAGCCCTCGGGAAAATTACGTCTTTGTGGCGATTTCAAGGCCACCATTAATTCCCAATTGGTGGTGGACACCTATCCTTTGCCCTGTGCTGATGAATTGTTCTCCTCCGTGGCGGGAGGCCAATATTTTTCGAAAATCGATCTGTCGGAGGCTTACCATCAGATACCACTTGATGGGGACTCCAAACAGTTGGCGGTCGTCAACACCCCGTTTGGCCTTTACCAATACCAGTGGTTGGCCTTTGGAATATCCAGTGCCCCGGCGATATTCCAGCATTATCTTGAGCATGTCACGTCAACAATTCCTCATTGTATTCATTACCTGGATGACATAATTGTCACAGGCCGTAGCACAAAGGAACACATGCACAACCTTCGCACCCTCTTTCTCAAATTCAGGTCTGTGGTCTAGCGTTGCAACCTGCATATGTCAAACTTCTTCCGACCGTCCATTGAGTATGTGGGCTACACCATCTCTCGGCACGGTATCCAGCCACTAGGAAGTTTGGTCCAAGGTATCGTCAACCTTCCTCGGCCCGCTTCGCTGAAAGAGTTACAAGGTTTTTTAGGCAAGATAGCCTATTACCACTGGTTCATTCCCAGGGCTTCCACTATAGCCCACCCCTGTACTGCCTTCTGCACAAGGGTGTTCCTTTTGATTGGTCGCCTGCATGCGAGCGAGCGTTCACCTCGTTGAAGGGCCTCCTCACGTCAGCCCCTTGTTTGGCTACTTTTGATCCCCATAAGCCATTGGTCCTGGCTACTGATGCTTCGCAGTATGGGGTGGGGGCGGTCCTGGCCCATCGCAACGCAGATGGTTCCGAGCAACCACTGGCGTTTGCATCTAAAACGCTTAGTCCCGCGCAGGCCCATTACTCACAGGTGGAAAAAGAGGCTTTGGCCATTGTCTACGCTGTTACCAAGTTTCACCCTTTCTTGTATGGCACGAAGTTTCAGTTAATCACTGACCATAAGACGTTAATATCGTTATTTGACCCCGCCTCTCAGATTCTGGATAGGGCGGCCCACAGACTACAGCGCTGGGCCTTGTTCCTCTCTAAGTACCATTATGACATTCATTTTCGCCCTACAGGACAGCATGCCAATGCCGACGCTCTTTCCCGTCTTCCGGTGGGCCCGGATCCTACGTTCGATCGAGAGGAGATTATGTGTTTTCATTTGGATGTGGCATCCCGCCAAGCGGTTGATGGCTTCCCGATCACTAGTTCTCGAGTCGTCAGGGAAACGGCAGCTGACCCGGTTCTCCGGCAAGTAGTTCGCCTCATTCAGCAGGGGCGGTCATCCCGCCCTCCGGGCCGGGCCTCCGACCCTCTTCATAATTGTTTTCTTCTACGGGACCGCCTCTCGGTCTAGGACGGCGTTCTCCTTCTGGCTACCGAGGATACAGCTCCTCGCGTGGTTGTTCCTGCAAGTTTACGACGGGAGGTCCTCACGTTATTATATGCGGGGCACTGGGGTGTTTCCCGTACTAAAACCTTGGCTCACAGACATGTGTACTGGCCCGGTATTGACAGAGAAATTGAGCACTTGGTGGCCGCCTGTTCCCAGTGTGCGAGCCAACAAGCATCTCCCAGAGCAGCGTTCTTTTCATGGCCGCCGGCAACCCAAGCATGGGAACGTGTTCACATCGATTTTGCGGGCCCGTTTCACAACGGTTTTTGGCTCATTGTCATTGATGCTTATTCCCGATTCCCATATGTGGTTCGCTGCTCCTCAACCACTTCAGACGTTGCAATCCAGGCACTAGCAAAAATCTTTTCTGTGGAAGGTCTGCCAATCACCCTGGTCTCGGACAATAGACCCCGGTTTATTTCGTAGACCTTCCAGGATTTTTGTAGGCGCTTCGGTATTCGGCACGTTTGCTCTCCCCCCTTCCATCCACAGTCGAATGGGGAAGCCGAGCGCATGGTGCGCACATTTAAGACGCAGTTGAAAAAGTATGTGCACGAATTTCCTGCGGAGGAAGCATTGACGTTTTTCTTGACGGCATACCGGACCACACCAATGGGAGAATGCAGCCCCGCAGAGCTCCTCCATGGGCGTCAACCTAGGACTCTGCTGCACCTTCTCCGGCCTGGTCCTCGCCAGTCTTCACAAAACGGAGTACCTGGCTTTCCACTGGGTATGTCGGTCTGGGCCCGTGGGTTTGGTCGCAATCCACGTTGGATACCAGCGGTGGTCCTGCGCCGCAGTGGCCGCCGGCTCTATACCTTGCAGGCGGGGGACCGGGTGGTACATCGTCACCAAAATCGGCTACGTCCACGTTCGGGCACCCACCCTCCGCCCTCTCGGACACCGGCTTCCCCATTGCCGGCACCTGTGTTGGTCTCACAGGGGACGTTGCCTCCTCTCCCCACTGTGCCTCTGCCGCATTGCGATGGTTCTCAGCCTTGGCAGCCTCCAGTAGCTCCAGCACCGGCATCGCCATCGTTCGAGATGCCCCAGCGAGAGCCGGCCCCCCTAGCACGCCCGGTTTCTCAGGAGGTTGGTTCACCTGTGGTCGTCGCTTCCCCTTCGTCCCCGCCACTGGGTCTTGCCCCTCCCGGGGTGGAACAGAATCCGGGGTTCGACAGCTTGTCGCCCGTTCTGTCCCAGGCTCCGGTTGTGGGACGACGGGGGCCTCTTCGTGTGGGTCACTTCCAGCCGTATTCAAAGGTTCCGGCTCAAGGGTTGGCAGATCCCCTCGACTCCGGCCATCCAATGGATGTGGAGGTCATCGCTCCTGCCCGACGCTCCACCTTCCGACGCAGTGGATCACAGTGGCTTCACCCCCCGAAGGAGGAGGAGTGTAGTAGCCACCAGAAAGATCGCGGGAGGCGCACATTGGCACGGCGCGTCACGGACGGTAGTTGCCGCAAGTAGAGTCCCATCCACCAGAGGGCACGCGAGAATTCAGACGCGACCTCTTCCGGCATAACAACAACAACAACAACTCCGGCAGCACGGGCCGTGCCCAGTCTGTTAACATCAGGCATGCCTAGGACACAGTCCCGGTCTACGCTAAGTGAAGTGCGACGTAAACGTGAACAGTGTTACTACACTGAACATACAAATGTTTCCTCCTATATCACAACCATCATGCCTGAAATTTGTTAGTTATCTGGTTCTGACCACAGCACTAATTGACAAAAGGTTAGCAGCAAGTTTTGGTACACATAATACATCTGTTACCTGAGTTCTTATGTTTTTATCACCACTCAGTATCAAATTGGCATTGACTGGGGGGGGGGAGGGGGGGGGGGGGGGGGAAGTTCACATGCCCGACAGACGGCGCTGGACAGCAAAACATGATTTCGAAGTTTGAAGCCATGGGTTGTGTAGACGATAGACCCCGTAGTGGCCGACCAAGCACAAGGCATAATGCTGCTGAGACAGTTCAGGAAGAAATGGAGACCATAGCGGGTTCGTCTATGCACAGCGAAGTCAGCACTCGTGCAGTCGCACGTTGCATCGGCATTCCATACACTACTGTTTGGTTGTCACTGAAGCGTACCCTCCAATGCTATCTGTCCAAAATCCGCCGACATCATGAACTGTTACCTGGAAATTTAGTGAAGTGGAGGGCATTTGCGGTGTGGGCGTTTCAAAAGATGGCGGAAGATGACGATTAGTTGAGTAACGTGTTGTGGACCGACAAAGCTCATTTCATGCTCCGAGGGTCTGTCAATGCCCACAACTGCAGAATTTGGGCTACCAAAAATCCTAGAACTGTCGTGGAAACTCCATTGCACGACGAGAAAGTCACGGTATGGGTTGGATTTACCACATCTACCGTTATCGGACCTTTTTTCTTTGATGAAATGATTCTGGTTTTGTAACTGCTACCGTGACGGGTGAGAGGTACGCCGATATTTTAGCAGACTCACATCATCCCCAGCCTGGCTGATAAACACCTGCTGGAATGTACGATGTTTATGCAGGATGGCGCTCCACACCATATCGTTAGATGCATGAAAGATCTCTTGCGCGTTTCATTTGGTGATGATCGTGTGCTCAGCCGCCACTTTCGTCAGTCTTGGCCTCCCACGTCCCCAGGCCTCAGTCCGTGCGATTATTGGCTTTGGGTTTATCTGAAGTCGTAAGTGTATCGTGATCGACCGACCTCTCTAGGGATGCTGAAAGACAACATCCGACACCAATGCCTCACCATAACTCCGGATATGCTTTACAGTGCTGTTCACAACATTGTTCCTCAACTACAGCTAATGTTGAGGAATGATGGTGGACATATTGAGCATTTCCTGTAGAGAACATCATCTTTGCTTTGTCTTACTTTGTTATACTAATTATTGTTATTCTGATCAGATGAGGCACCATCTGTCGGACTTTTTTTAACTTTTGTATTTTTTTGGTTCTAATAAACCCCATATTATTCCAAGCATGTGTGTCAATTTGTACCTCTCTATCTACATTGTCCATCCATGATTTGTTCTGACTTTTTGATCACCCGGTATTGTGGCCAGCCTAGCAGCTTGTTCATTGCCACTAATTTCTGAGTGACTAGGGGACCCACAGCAAGTTTTCCCTGTTGCTGTCCTCTAGTCTCACAAGGGCTTTATGATGTTCTGCAGTGTTCTTTGATCTCATAGCAGTGGCTGACACAGATTTCAGGGCTGCTTGGCCATCTGAATGAATGTAGAGACCATGATCCTTGTAGCAACAATGTTGATTGTCCTCCACGCACACACTGATAGTAGATATTTGTGCCTAAGACAGGGTTTTTTTAATTATTTTTTATTTATTTATTTTTTTTTCATTTTGAGGTCTTAGGTTCAAGACCCTTCAGTTACCTCCATTTATGTTTAGAAAGCCATTCTTTGCTTTCCTTTTCATTTTGTCATTTGAATAGTTTTCTACTCTGAGCCCCAGCCAGGGTTTTGACCTTGACATAGTCCAATTTCTCAGTGATGATTTCCATGTCTTGGACTGGTCTGTCTCCTGATCCAGTTCCAGAAACAGCATTCATCAGTTCCAACCCTCTGGTCCATGGATGATTGAGGTATCATCAAGTCCCTTGGTTTTTGTTTGATTTTCTGTGTTCTCTATTATGGTCCCACGAGAATTTGGGTTATTTTAGGTTGACACCATAGAGCCCCATGCAGTGCAAGGCTAATTACACAGGGAGGTCAGCCAGTAAACATGGGGCTCCACTCACGACACATCTTCCCATGCGCGATGCCCCCTTTGGCTCAGATCACATACACTTTGTATTGGGAAAGGCTATGGGAATGGATATGGGGGAGATGGGTCACACTTCATCTGGTTTATCAACTGAACTCTGTCCAGCATCGGCAACCCTGCAAATAACTGTGCTACAGCTGGCATAGCCCTCAGCTTCACATGGACACACAAGCCTTGCCATCCATATGGTCAGCACTGCAACAAGGTAGACTTCCCTGGATAGGATCAAATTGACATTTCCCAGACTTCCTACAGTAAGCAGTGTCTTGCTGGCAACAGCTAGGATGGGTATTGGTTGGCTTCATACATCATAGATCCAGTTGTATTGATTTGTCTTGTATCGAGATGCTTGAGTCAATGTACCAAATATCTGGATTCATCGAATGTGAAAAAGCTGCAGAACTTGCGATGAAAGTTTCTTTTTCAGATTTAATATTGCCTTTCACTATGTTTTGCTTGTGTGTGTGTGTGTGTGTGTGTGTGTGTGTGTGTGTGTGTGTTATCCTTGAACATGTCTTTATCCTATGAATAATGCTGAATTCTTTGGGTCATGTACTTCTTGTAAAGATTTGTTTTTATGAGGTCAGCACAGATTTTTATAACCGAACTGTCAGTTCCCATTATTTTTGGTTCATATATTACAGCTGAACCAGCGAGGATTAATGTTTCCAAGCCCTTCATCATTGACATAAAATTTAGTATTTCTTAATTTGTGAGTGGTTGATGTGATTTTGTCCACTTAATCCTTAATACTTTTAGATGATTCCGGAATAGTGGTAATAAACTTGCTCCAGTTTCTTGCAGACCTCCTTAGCTGTGGATATGTATGTGCAAATAGGTTATTGAATCAAATAATGTAATGAGCTTCAATCTTGCCTTGACTTCGTTTTTTGGATTAGTGTTAATGCTGCACACAAAGTCCCTGGGGTCATTATATTCTAAGTACACTTGCACTGAGAACTTCCAACTTGCATAATTATAATGTCCAGTGAGTTTTTCAATGTGGGATTGGGTTTGATTGGAACTTGACATTTTCTGCTGTTAAATACAGGATAAAATGTAGAGTAACAGTCCATGTATGTAATAGCTGAAGTTACATTGTTTGAGTCAATCCAAAAGATGACACATTGAAGATTTGTCACTGAGATTTTAATCATTTACTGCCACAATGGTAACTGTGGAATCCTTCACGAGCTCTGCTGTCATGAAGGATAATTTGTGTGTGGTTATTTACGATAAACGAAAAGCTTCTCTTAACTTTTAAATGCAATGACAGAAAATTTAACTTCAGTGGTACAAAAGATCGCAAATAACACTGAATGTAATCTCATAATCAGTGAATATTTATATGTGCTGTAATTTCATAAGGTTGGTAGTGTGTACAAACAATTTTATACAGGGTATTTGTCATGTATCAACTCAGGAAAGTTCCTCTAATTGGCCTACAATTCCACCTGAACTAAAACACACATGCATCATGTGAGAATTTCATATTCTCTTGCTGTGTATGCGCAAACTAGTATATTAGTCTGAGAGAAAAAATGAAAAGGCTCTTTTTTGTAGGAAACTTATTGTAGATTAATTTTGTACTGGGATTGTTTTCAATAGAAGCTGTAGTTTTCAAATTCTTGAATAAAATGTGTAAGTGACCTTAAAAAGCACCACCACTTCCACCATATTCTCCCTCACCCCTTGCTAATCACAGTTTTTAGTACGTTGTTCGTGGCATTCCCTCCTAGCACTATACAAAAATTTGTGACAACATGAATTATTTACCATAGTTGTCCTCTTATGGTCTTCAGTGACTGTGCTTATTATGCAACCATCTTAGAGTGCACTTACAGATTATTATATTGATATTTGTGTAAATTTTGCCTAAGGATTGTGTGACTTTAAACTGCGTAAAATCAACAACTGAATCATTTTGTCTGTCTGTCCTTCTGAATAAGAAATTACTGTGCTTGTGAGGGTTAAGTTTGGATCAAATTGTCAGCATAATTAGTTTTTGTGTAACGTTTATGAAAGTCATTTACTTTCATTTCCATAGCAGGCACATTTATATTAATAATGTTAGCAAAATAGTCGACTAAGCCGATGGCTAAGCCCTGTCAATAAAGACAAAAAAATGTTGAATATGGGAAGTAATTTGTGTAGTCACATATTTTTGTGCTATGGTAGGACGGAGTGCATTGGATGACACACTTAAAATCCTGACCGGCAACGAATGAGGGTGGGGTGGAGCCACATTTGAAGGTGTTTTGTGTGCTTTTTTTGAATAATTTAAAAACCTCAGCTTCTAATGGTAACATAACCCAGTACACAATAGCATTACATTAAATTTAGTACAAAGAACATCCTATTCATTTTTTTTCTCTGTGAATAACAGCTTGTATGTAGAGAGTGAGGGAATATGAAAATCTTGCATGACATTCATGCGCTGTAGCTTTGCTTGCTTTTATATGCCAATTTGATGTACTTTGCCGATTTGATAGGCCACAAGTCTCCTGCATAAAATTTTTCGTCCCGATTCCTGCTGTATGGCTGTGGTACATCACAAACAATTACTGCGTACACTGTGTATACACATATTTATTTATTTATTTATTGACACGACACACACACACACACACACACACACACACACACACACACACACACACAGAGCACATGTGTACGTATAATAGGATGTATAAACAGAACAACATTCAATGCTAGCTGATCAGTCAAGTGTGTTGGTAAGTAATAATCAATCGCAATGTCCAACAATTTGTTATGTTTTGGCAATACTGCCATACCTCATGTACTTGCTCTCTTTTCTATGCTGGTGTAGTCCTCTTGTACCCACCAACAGATTCAAGTGATGAGTTTTCAGTTAAATTGCCATCGGCGGAAACAGAGTTTAGAGATGATATCATAGGACCCTCTGTCTCATTTAAAGAGAGTAAGAGACTTCCTTTCTGATCTCTAATACTTGCTAGTGTTGTGCAAACTATGTGATTCCGTATACTAAGTTCTTGTTGCGTTATTGTTTGTTGGGAAGAGAGAATGGTTCATTGCAATCATCTGATGACAGAAGCACCCAGTGCTAACTGCTAATTTTTGTTATTTCTATGTTGCTTTTGAATGCCTACAACACCAATGTTGCTACTTTAAATGATTGCATGCTGTGAATAATATCATAGAAGGTTGGGTTCGAAGATGTTAGAGGCTCAGACCAAACTACGCTGTTTTGAGCAAAGGAAACTACATCAATTCTGATGAACAGGTCTGGATATGAGACTCTGGAGGATGGCAATCCATGATGTATAACACTGGCCTACCTTTGTAGCAAATTGGTTAAGTGCATTGAGCTGTCACAATGTCAGTTTGCCAACCATAATATTGGGTCAACAAATGAAAAATATCGTTGACTGCAATATCACTGGGTCAGTAGTTTGTGGACCACTTTGTATGCTGATGACATCATGGCAGCAGAGATATGCTTAGATGGAGGATCAAAAACCTTGCTGAACTTACAGTAAGCAAGAAAATAGTAAGTTACCAAGCCTCATTATACTCTTCAGAACGATGACTGTGGAGGAGATGCTGCTGATCCTATGGCTGAACAGTTTGTTGCAATAACACCGCGAATTGCTTCTGTTGCTGCTGGAGTAAGAGTATTTGTTGCTATGTTGCTCCTTCTGTTTCTGTTAGTGGGATAACTGCAGTTGAACTTGCTGCAGCTGCTGCTGCTGCTGTTCTTCTTCCAGCTTTAATTGCTGTTATCGCACATCAAGAAATCATTCATTCATAATTCTCACAGAGTATAGTCCTCATTTCCAACCTGTAGTATTCCTGCAGGTACACCAAAATGCTATGCATGGTGAACCACACAGAACTTTGCAGCTGAGGTATAATCTAGTGCCTATCTCAAACTTTCAAATAAAATTTGATAAAGCCAAGACTGGCGTGAATTAGCGTAGTGTGTCCGATATTTATCTTATGAAAGAACTGAATATACAACCAGGACTGTTATCAGTAGGCAATTGTGATGTGAACTATAAATCTTTATAAATATCAGCAGTCTGATATGATCAGCATAGTGTATGGATGTTTAACTAGACTGGCTCTCCCTATACAAAGCACTTATTGCAGTCCCAGCAGGTGGAACAGGTGCTACCCATACGAGTTGATTTGTGTATAATATCTAATGCCGGTTACGGAGTCCATATCAGTGTCACAGTCCTGCAGGAATTCAAGAAAAACTGTTCACTATAACCTCCTCCTTGTATAAGGGCTATCCAAAAAGAAACTAGCTGGAGTCTGGAATGCGCAAACCAGTGACAGGAGGATAATATCATGGTGTGTGTAACGAGTTGTGGTTCCCACCAGAGCGTGAAAGTTCACAGCTCATCGCTAGAGGGCACGCATGCAGCAGGGTGTATACTACCCGGGACAACCGAGAGATCCGGGAAAAACATAGGAATTTTTTCAGTTAAATTTTTGTGATTTTGACTGGTAAGAATCAATACAACAAAGGATATTACTGTATCCCGCTTCTGCAGGATAATACTGCAGCAACAAAGCATGAACAAGAGTGAAAAAAACGAAAATAAAACGCGCCATATACAACAACAAAACACAGTGCTCATACAAGTGTCTGCCAACAGCAAAGTGTGTCAAAGGCTTTAGGAAGACTATGCAATGCTTCATAACAACAAATTGCCTCCGATGAGCGTGACATGACAGCTGTTAACATTAGATTTGTTTGAGCAGTTGCGGGCGGGCTCATGTGCATGCGCAGTTGAGTCGCATATGAGTGGTACCTTCTCCCACGTGTGGCTACGGATGTGTGGCTGAGCACCACTATCTAATATTGCCCCTGTTTGGAAATATTGGAGATCTGGGGCTGAACCACAGAGCAGCCTGAGTTTTAGTGGGGAGGTGGTTAGTCTCCGTGTTTACATTTAGTGATTTTGCTGTTTCCTCTTCATTTATTTCTCTCACATCAAATGAAAACAAAATGGACTT
Organism: Schistocerca americana; assembly: GCF_021461395.2. Lineage (NCBI taxonomy): Eukaryota > Metazoa > Arthropoda > Insecta > Orthoptera > Acrididae > Schistocerca > Schistocerca americana. Next base: position 434,683,908 of record NC_060124.1, on the reverse strand, counting down.
CTGTGGCCAGGAGCTATCAAATGAATTAAAATACGTTCGCATGATTAGGGATGGCTAAAATATGTTATTAGTTTCAGGTTTTATTTCCACCTTTCTGACAGTCAAGCATTAATTGCCTAGCAGAACAAATAAGTTATTTTTGTTGCTTTGCTAAAGAGATTTGTCTTTCATTAATCTTTTGCACTGAGGCAGTCAATTTATTTGAAATGAATAATTTCACACTGTTGGCTAGTTTCAACTGTTCGCTGCATTTCAAGTGCATGTTTTCCATCTTTTAGCTCACATGGCATTATGCCATAATAAAGAACCAAACATAAGATTATACAACACTGGTACTCAAGAAAATTTACATCCCAATCTGGACATAAGAATGTGCACTTTAAGCCAAATTATGCATTTTAGTATGGTTCACGAAATTCCAATGCTCTTGAAGTATCCTCTGATGTCTTGTTTCTTTTGTGACACAGTGCAAGATCTTTTAATGTTTTACACGTATGAACATACGGGCTTCCTGCGTCGTCATAGCTGCGCAAGAGCAGTGGCACCTGTTATCTGGCACTTTCTGGCAACTGCTGAAACGAATCAGTTTCTAACAGGTCACGGGAAAATATTGCTGATGGTGACTTGAAAAGCATTACTTTCAAAGTAAATTTCCTTTTACACAAGATGAAGTATATGTGCGAATGTATGATGAATTTCTTAAATCACAGAGCGTTTGACTCTCAATTAAAAAGCAACTCTTTGAGGACGACCATCTAGAAGAATTTTGAGCCCAGAAGATCAGACATTTATGTCGTTATTAAAAATTTTACTGGCACATTTGTGTGATATATCTTAAAGTGTAACATGCGCAAAAAAGATTAACATTATATGTGGAAGCTTAGCTTCTCTTGCAGCTTATTAATCTTTGTGACCACGATTATATGTGAAAGCTTTGTTTTTGTTGTAGCAACACTGTGTATATTAATTTAAGCCATTAACTTTTCTTATTTGTGTGTTCACACTACTTAAGAGTGATATTGCTATTGGCTGATTACATCACGTATCCAATACTGTCGTCAGCCGGCTATATCACGTGACATGAGCTGTGACTGGCTTACAAAAGTGTGACACAATATCGATTTCAGTGCTTTGGAAAGTAACATGCGGCGTTTGGTGGAATTCGAATTTATACCTTCATAACACGAAAATATGCAGCGTACATGTTGGCGCACATCAAAGATCTTTCCAAAACGTGTTAAAGTGCCGGGAAATTCTACGGCGGCGTGTAAAACCATAAACATTCAAAAGATTGATAAGTTTTACAGTGCCGAGGAAAAGTGTACTGTCACGTAACATGGGAAAAGTGTACTTTCATCTGGGAGAAAGTGTATTTTCAACCGGGAAATCCGGGAAAAATCCAGGAATTTTTTTCGTTGTCCATGTATACACCCTGTGCACATTACATGACTATACAGAGCTAGCAGCAGCATGCTTCAATTGTCCAACACTACCAGTCGCATTGCAAACAGTGACATGGACGCGTCACAAGAAGAGCAAAGAGGTGTTTGTTTTCTGACAGTGGAAGGAGTAGGAGGAATGGACATTCATCGACGAATGTCACAAGTGTACAGCGAACACTGCATATCCCTTGCAAGGTCAAGGCATGGCACAAGTGCTTCAGTGAAGGACGGGAGTCGTTAACCAATGATGCACAGTCTGGAGCACCACACTGCATTACCGATGACATCGTCCAGCTGGTGGATGCACTCATTAGCCAGGACTGCCGAGTGACAGTGAAAGCCATAGCCGCCATTGTCGGATTGAGCATCGGAAGTGTTCACACCATCATGAAGAAACAACTGCACATGTGCAAAGTGTGGCACAATGGGTGCCCCACAGTCTTCAACCACACTAGGAAGCATGTCGAATGGCCCATTGTCTTGCTCATCTAGTGCAATATTCAAGAAAGCGAATCTAGTAATATCTTTTGATCTTGAATTAAAGTGATAAGAAAGGCAACAGAATAATGGAAACACCTGGAAAGTATAATACATTAGCTGTAAGCTACACAGTTATTGTCTAAAGAAACACACGAGATTGAGGAAGCAATGGAGAGGTAAACATAAAACTGAGACAGATAAAACTGTTAATACATAATTCATTTTCCTATTGCTCATTGTATTTCTACTCTCAAGCAGTTTTATTTGGTTTACTTTATTGCCTCTGTACTGATAGTGTATGATTTAATTGCAGTTCATTCATTGTAGTTGTCGCTTTCCCTGAGATATTTATATAATTTTAATACTAAATTCTTCTATACGTATGTATTCATCCTGCTTGGTATTTTACAGAAAAAATTTGTTCTTCCAAACATGGATGATCTGGTAATACCACCCATGACTACTACTTTACCTTACCAGGAGCCACAATCCAGAAATAAGCCTCAGTAAAAGGTATGTAATTTATAATCGACCTAATATTCTGTCAGCCATCACATCTTGGTAGAATGTTGTCCAGATTTAAACCAGAATGCTGAGTATTATACAAGTTTCATTGTATTACAGCTAGCCAGTCATTTGCTGAGCTATTATCTGTTAATTATTAGAAAAATATATAAATAGATGGTAACAGCTATTCTTTACTGTTTACTGTGTAATTCTCAGTACATATAAACAGTATTCAAATAATGGAGTAGGAATGAGAGCAGATTTATTGTAATTAAACGCTATATCCAAACTAAGGTGTGTATTTGCCAAAGATAGCAATGGTCCATTTTCAAATTAAATCTGCTGCACAGCTGATGTATTCAGTAGTTGTGAAGCACTAATTTGATTTTCTTTAGTCTCTGACACCTTCTTGGTAGTATTTTTGTTTGTTGCATTGAAGTTGAAATACTTGTTGTTTGCCCAAGAAAAAATGTGTGCGATACCACAAACTAGATTGTACTCAGGTTATCACTCATGAATAACTGGAAGTACAGTGGCAGAATTACTCATACAAACTGCAAAGTTATAAAAACACACATTAACAAAGCACTGTCCAATAATTAATGATAGTTCTAACTGGTCACTAAACGAAGTAATCAGGTGGGGCACAAAACACTGTCCATATTTACATAAAATGTCATGGTTCACATTGTGTACTGTCTTCTAGTAATGTTTCAGAGTAAAGTGCACTAAAATATCTATCTTAGTTCACTAATTAATTAAAGTCATAACTCTGAAGAATAACTCATTTGCGTGACAAGGATAGATCGAACCCCCTGCCAACCATGACATAGTTCAGTGGAAATATCTATTAATTTGACTTACAGAAATCAATTGGAAATTTTTGGACATGCATATTATTGATTTTTCACAAGTGCAGGTACATACATTTCCACAAACAAACTATGCATAGCTGTAGTGTGAGCAAATATTGGTAGCTTATGTGCTACACACTTATTAGCTTGAGCAGGACAGGGCATAGACCGACTATGAGTGATGCCTGACTATTTAAAAACTAGAATATGAACAAATATTTTTTTTCAGAAATTATACAGTAATTTTAAAACTGGCTAGATAAAATTTTGTTATTGTGGTGAGCTATAATAAAGAATAGGAAATTTTCACAAAAACGATAATGCAAAAAATAATGCTAAATAAGCTATTTTTAGCAAAATAATGCAAAAGTGAGTGATTTTTATAAGATATCAGAAATTTTGTAATTTTATCCTGTAAAAATGCTATAAATCTGGTTATGGCAGTCAATTAATATTTCTAAATGATAATTATTGAATGTTAAAACTTGACTTTGACTTCTAATCTCCTCAAGAGTGAGATTTGTGTGTACCTTAAACTAACAGTTCTTTTCCTGCATAATGAACTTCGACATGACTGTGAAAATAGCTCTGAAATTATCAAATTTTGACAAAAAAGTCATTCAATTCTGCAAAAAAATCACCCACTTTGGCAAGACGTCATTGTACGTGGCAAAATAAGTCACCATATTTGGCAAAATAAGTCACCACATTTGCCAAAATAAGTCACCAACTTTGTCAAAACTAACACTGACTCTGGCAAAAAAAAGACACCAAATTTGACAAAAAATACACAAAATTTGGCAAAAAATATCCGATTTTGGCCATGTAAGCTTTTGGAGTCAGCTGCTCCTTCTTCTGACAGAATGGCTGAATGGGAAGAAAGGGGTGAAGGAAAAGCACTGTTGTTCAGATATTTAGGTGTGTGTCACATACTTACAAAACACCTAACAGTATGATGATTAGCATAATTTATGGGGAAAAAATTATTAATCAACAACAGTGGCAGTCATAACATACGGAATATTTCCAACTTGATATGCCATATAGCACTGGAGAATTAGGCCTATTTATTCACAGCAGAACAGAAAAAAAGAGGAGGTGGGGGAGAAGAAAAAGATCATATTAGGACCTCTGTGAGTTTTTCTTATTTTTTGAGTATATTATTATTCCATTTCTGCACAGCATGCTGCATCACTGAAAAATGCTCTTCTCTTCATGAGGAAAACAACTCTGCTGCTTAGAGGAGCAATAATAATATTTTATGTCTATCCCAAACTCTTATTTTAAAAACAGTGGTGGCAGAAATTCTCTCTCTAATATACCAGGATCCTATATCCTATTCGTACCATATTAAAGGAAATTAATTCTTGTTGTGTTGGAGCCAGCACTGACACAAACAAGGAAGGAGTAAAGTTGTGATGGCTTGTGGCAGGAATCCAAAACCATCTGTACAAAACACTTTCCAACTAAAAGAAAACTATATTTCTATCAAAGGAAGGAACAATAATTAACTTGATTGCTATGCATCTTCTGCCTCGTACATGCAATTAAATTATTACATTTACAGTCTATTACTACTCTCAGAATGCAGGCTAACTAACATCTCCCTATTTCTCAGTACTGATGCTCTCAAAGTTTGCAACCAAACTGGGCCAACTAGTGATCGGTGGCTGGTTAAATCAGCTTTGACAAGGGGCACTGAACTCTTGTCTTTCTGGAGGTGTGGTGCTGCCCGCAGTTTCTATTGGCACGTGGGTTAGTGCCTTCTTGATGCTGTTTCGCGGCACTGTGCTGGTCAGTGTGCAGTCGATGCTTTAGGATTGCACATTTGTTCTACTGTGTATTTCATGTTTTGTGATTTCACTATATAAGATGCATCAGTTCTGTTACCCTGTATTAGTGTTACAAAATTCTGTTGAATATTTACAATTTCAATAAACAGAATGTAAAATGCAATTGTTGTGAACTAATATTTTTGAAATTGTCCAAAAGAAAAAACAATGATTCTACAAAATCGGGTGCCTGTAGATGTAGAATCAAATAAAAACTGGTTGGGAATTGATATTTTGGTCAGTATCTCTCTCACAAATAACTGTGAAGTTAAAGAGGTCCTGGGCAGATAAACATCAGAAACAATTATGTTAAATTTGGGGTGCAAATAGGAATGAATAAAGCCTTAGGAATATCGAGGATGGAATGTAACAATATTATGAGAAGGAAAGTTACCACTCACCATTTAGTGAAGATGCTGAGTCACACCTAAGCACAGCAAAAAGATTTTTACACTTAAAGCTTTCGACCAATGGCCTTTGTCAACAATACACACACACACACACACACACACACACACACACACACACACACACACACACAAATGCAACTCACACACACGACTGCAGCCTCAGGCAACTGAAACCACACTGCGAGCAGCAGCACCAGTGCGTGATGTGAGTGGCAACTGGGTGGGGGAAGGAGGAGACTGGGGCAGGAAGGGGAATGGATAGTATGGTGGGGATGGTGGACAGTGAAATGCTGCAGGTTGGACAGCTGGCAGGGGAGTGGGAGGGAGGGGGGGGGGGCGGTAGAAGTAGTGGAAAAGGAGACACATAGAGAGAAATAAATAAATTTAAAAAAATAGAAAAAAAGACTGGGTGTGGTGGTCGAATGACGGCTGTGTAGTGCTGGAATGGGAGCAGGGAAGGGGCTGGATGGGTGAGGACAGTGACTAACGAAGGGTGAGGCCTGGAGGGTTACGGGACATAGGATGTTTGCAAGGAAAGTTCCCCCCTGCACAATTCAGAAAAGCTGTTGTTGGTGGGAAGGATCCATATGGCACAGGCTGTGAAGCAATCATTGAAATGAAGGATAACATATTTGGCAGTTTGTTCAGTGACAGGGTGGTCCACATGTTTCCTGGCCACAGTCTGTCGGGGGCCATTCATGCGGACAGACAGATTATTGGTTGTGTTAGAACTTCAAGTTTAACACATATATTTAGGAACGACACAACAACACATATAAGTCACAGAGTAAGTTGGCCTGTGTACAAGTCGGCATTCGATTAAACACTGAGTCTGTCTGGGGGCCGCTGCTCGGCTGGCCGCTTAGGTGGCGCAGCTGCTGCATGGCTGGCAGACAGCGTCGCATGTAGAGGACGTGCATAATTGCGCGGCGGCACTTTGAATAATCGGCGAGTCACAACACTTTTCCCCCCTTTGAAATTGTTGCACTGGTCGTGATGGAGGTGTCCTGGAGATGGCTAACATCCATAGGCGCTATTTGACTCGCCGTAAAGTCTCGAGGAGGAGGCTTCCCGTACGGACGGAAGTGTCCCCGATGATAACGGGTCGAGATGACAGGAGACGTGGGCGATGTATTGGCGTCTGTTGGAGGAGGAGGCGAGGAGGTGTACTCTGACAGAGGATGATCCTCCGGTTCCTGCATGGGCACGTCTCCTGGTGGCGTTCGGTCTGGTGCTGGCATCGCGATGACGGTGAGAGGGCTGTGTTGTGAGTATTGAGAGATGCCAAGATCCCGAGCATCAGGTAGAGCCAAAGGTGGTGTGGCGGCATTCGGAACAGGCGTTGCTGGCACCCGAGGCCGAAGCTGGTCCGAATGACGCACTGCAACACCCGTGTCCGTCTGGATTTCATACAGGCGTCTGCCACGGTGTCGTAAGATGCGGCCCGGGCTCCATTTTGGCCGCCTGCCATATCCCCGTACCCAGACGAGGTCGTCGGCGGTGAACCGGCCAAGTGAAGGCACCCGCGGCCGTGAGGTGGGAGGCCGCAGAAGATGAAGTAACGTGCGGGGCTGTCAGCCATGTAAGAGCTCAGCCGGGCTGTGATCGCCCATGGGTGTGAAACGGTAAGACGCCAGGAACTGGAGAAGCGCATCATCAGCAGCAGAAGAAGTCAGAAGTTTCCGCATCTGAGCCTTAAATGTGCGGACCAGCCGTTCAGCCTCCCCGTTGGATTGTGGATGGAATGGTGGGGCCGTGACATGCGTAACGCCATGACGAGCACAAAAATCCGCAAAGTTGGAAGAGGCAAATTGCGGACCATTATCAGTAACAAGAGTAGAGGGGAGGCCTTCCAAAAAAAAAATGCGGGGGAGAGCACTGGTGGTGGCCGCGGTGGTAGGTGACGTGCAACGGACAATGAAAGGAAAGTTAGAGTAGGCGTCAATTACGAGGAGCCAATTGTTAGAACTTCAAGTTTAACACATATATTTAGGAACGACACAACAACACATATAAGTCACAGAGTAAGTTGACCTGTGTACAAGTCGGCATTCGATTAAACACTGAGTCTCAGTCTGGCGGCCGCTGCTCGGCTGGCCGCTTAGGTGGCGCAGCTGCTGCATGGCTGGCAGACAGCGCCGCACGTAGAGGACGTGCGTAATTGCGCGGCGGCACTTTGAATAATCGGCGAGTCACAACAGGTTTTCATGCCTACATAGAATCCAGCACAGTTGTTGCAGCTTAGCTTGTAGACCACATGACAGGTTTCACAGCTAGCCCTTCCTTTGGTGGGATAGGTGATGTTAGTGACCGGACTGGAATTGGTGGTGTCGGGAGGATATATGGAACAGGTCTTGCATCTAGGTCTATTACAGGGGTATGAGCCAAGAGGTAAAGGACTGGGGGCAGGGATTGTGTAAGGGTGGATGAGTATATTGAGTAGGTTTTTGTGGATGGTGGAATACCACTGTGGGAGGGGTGGGAAGGATAGTGGGCAGGACGTTTTTCATTTCAGGGCATGACGAGAGGAGAATGTAATTCAGTTGCTCCAGTCCTGGGTTGTACTGAGTTATGAGGGGAATGCTCCTCTGAGGCTGGATGGTGGGGCTTGGGAGGTGGTGGGAGACTGGAAAGATGAGGCATGGGAGATTTGTTTTTGTACAATGTTGGGAGGATAATTATGGTTAATGAAGACTTCATTGCGATCCTTGGTATATTTCAAGAGGGACTGCTCATCACTGCAGATGCAATGACAACAAGTGGCTAGACTGTACGGAAGGGACTTCTTGGTATGGAATGGGTGGCAGCTGTCGAAGTGGAGGTATTGCTGGTGGTTAGTAGGGTTAACATGGACGGAGGTACTGATGTAGCCATCTACGAGGTGGAGGTGAACATCTAGGAAGATGGGTTGTTGGGTGGAGTAGGACCTGGTGAAGAAAATGAGGGAGAAGTTGTTGATGTTCTGGAGGAATGTGGATAGGGTGTCCTTCCCTTCGATCCAGATAGCAAAGATGTCATCAGTGAATTGGACACAGGTGAGGGGTTTAGGATTCTGTGTGTTTAGGAAGGATGCCTCTAGATGGCCCATGAATAGGTTGGCATAGGATGGTGCCATGCGGGTGTTCAGAGCCATACCCCAGATTTGCTTGTTGGTAATGCTTTCAAAGGAGAAGTAATTGTGGGTGAGTTTATAGTTGGTCATGGCAACTAGGAAGGAGGTTGTTGGTTTGGAATCTGTTGGATGCTGGGAAAGGTAGTGTTTAATAGCATTAAGGCCATAGTCATTAGGAATGTTAGTGTACAGGGATGTGGCATCAATAGTGACGAGCAGGGCACTGTGTGGTAAAGGGACAGGAACTATGGAGAGTCGGTGGAGGTAATGGTTGGTATCTTTTATATAGGAGGGTAGGTTCCGCATAATATGTTGAAGGTGTTGGTCTACGGGAGCAGAGATTCTCTCAGTGTGGGCACAGTAACCAGCTACAATGGGGTGTCCTAGGTGGTTAGGTTTATGGACTTTAGGAAACATGTAGAAGGCAGGAGTGCGGGGAGTGGTAGGGGTGAGTAGAGATATGGACTCCAGGGAGAGGTTCTGGGTTGGGCCTAAGGATTTGAGTAGTGACTGGAGATCCTGGTGGATTACTGGAATGGGGTCGCTGTGGCAAGGTTTGTAGGTGGAAGTATGTGACAGCTGATGGAGTCCTTCCACCAGATTATAATGTCGGGATCAGTTTTTAGATGGTGGACTGCAGTTCTTTTTGCAGATGTAAGGTTAGTCTGCATGTTGAGGAATTTGGGGAATGATGGTGAGGCAAGGTTTGATGTTAAGAAACTCTGGAAAGTTAACAGGGGGTAGTTTGGGAGTGGTGGGGGTGAATCACCATTGGATGGAGGAGAGAAATGAGTTAGGCAATGTTCAGTATTGGTCTTTGATTGAGTCGCCACTCCCATCATGCACTGATCCTGCTGCTCGCAGTGTGGTTTCAGTTGCCTGAGGCTGCAGTCATGTGTGTAAGTTGCTTGTGCGTGTGTGTGTGTGTGTGTGTGTGTGTGTGTGTGTGTGTGTGTGTGTGTGTGTGTGTGGTGTTGTTGTTGTTGTTGTTGTTGACAAAGGCCATTGGCTGAAAGCTTTAAGTGTGAAAATCTTGTTGTTGTGCCTGTCTGCGACTTAGTATATTCTCTATATGGTGAGTAGCAACTTTCCTTCTCACAATATTGTTACATTTCATCCTGGGATTTCCGTTGTTTGACTTTGCGTGACAGCTTTTCTTCGATCGTAACCAAGTGCTGTTCTCCTTTGTTATTATTTTCATTTGCATCACTATACTCAATGCTCATCCTCTTTCTCTTCTTTCCTATGTTTTTCTTGTCACCTTGCAAACAGCACTGCTCACTCTGCTTATGAGTCACACTGTATCACCCGTCACAGCCGCACACAACAGACACCTACAAGACCATTCTGATTGTTGGTGCAGCATAATATGTGCTACATTACTCCCACCAATATAATTAATCCTATACTTTTAAACTGATCACTCTCTTGCATCAATTCACGTACTTTTACGTGTTTACTCCCGCAACTTTCCGGTGCAACACAATATTGTATCTCATCCTATGAACCCCTCCCCACCCCCGACACTTTCTCCGTTCTATACCAGTTTGCACCTACTAATCCCACCATCCTGTCACATCTGCCATCCCCCTTCTTCACAGTTATCCACCCACAGACCTGCTAACCACAGTAATATATATTTTTTATCACTTATTCTTTACTTTTATCTGTGTGACTTCTTGCCAATTTTAGCAACTTTTTGCATTTCGCTATTGTCGACTCCCTCAGATTCAATCTTGTTTCCCCCTTTTGCATCCATTTCATCCCTTACGTATATTTTCACACGTATTGGGGTGTATTTTTGCAAAAAAAAAAGCTGCCACCCCTCCTTCCACAATTCAAATTCTGCCAATCCTTAGCCCCTACCAACATATTCCTGCAAAACCATATCAACCAAGCTCAAACCTCCTTGCAGTACCTTCTCTCCATCCGCAAGATTCTCCTGCTAGCAGTCCAAAATTCCTGGAACCCATAATACACATTGAAACTCCTGCCCTGCAAGAACATGAGCAACATGCATGACGCCACCTCAAAAAGCTTTCCATCTTGCTCACTATCTACTCCCACCTTGGAGTGCTACTGTCCACCACCTCAACCCCTCCCATGCCCCCTCATAGCGGACTAACCCTGTCTTGCAGACCTACTACACATACCCCACTCTCCAAAACTCCCTCCCTCCGCCACACAGAATCCAGAACCTAAACAGACCCACAACATAGTCATAAACCTTTCTTCCGGAAGCCTTAGCCCCACAGAAATATCAGTCCTTTCCAAAGGCATCACCTTTTGCCCCACTCCTAAATTCAATCATGCAGGACTTGTTAAAGACCTTCTCTCCTTCTCCTGGTCCCTACAGTGGAAACACTTTTCCGCCACCAACCCTACCAATCAGAATCAACCAAAGACCAATATTGAACCTTGCCTAACGCAGTTCCCTCCTCCATTTAACCATGTTCTGCCCCCACCGCCCCCAAAACACCCCCTGTTAACTTTCCAGAGTATCTTAACATCAAACCTGGCCTCACCATCATTCCCCAAATCCCTCAACTTGCAGACTAACCTTACATCTGCAGAAAGAACTGCAGTCCAGCATCTAAAAGCTGACCCTGACATTATAATCTTACCTGTCAGCAAAGGCTCCACCTTGGTGTTATGAACTGCAAAGATTACCTGGTGGAAGGACTCCATCAGCTGTCACATGCTTCCACCTACAAACCTTGCCACAGTGACCCCATTCCAGTAATCCACCAGGATCTCCAGACACTACTCAAATCCTTAGGCCCATCCCAGAACCTCTCCCTGGAGTCCATCTCTCTACTCACCCCTACCACTCCCCGCACTCCTAACTTCTACATGCTTCCTAAAGTCCATAAACCTAACCACCCAGGACACCCCATTGTAGCTGGTTACTGTGCCCACACCGAGAGAATCTCTGCTCTCGTAGACCAACAGCTTCAACATATTACACAGAACCTACCCCCTATATAAAAGATACCAACGATTTCCTCCACCGACTCTCCACAGTTCCTGTCCCTTTACCGCACTGTGCCTTGCTCATCACTGTTGATGCCAGCTCCCTGTACACTAACATTCCTAATGCCCATGGCCTTACTGCTATTGAACACTACCTTTCCCAATGTTTGATGGATTCCAAACCAACAACCTCCTTCCTAGTCACCATGACCAACTATATACTCTCCCTCAATTACTTCTCCTTTACCTACAAGCATATCCGGGGTATGGCTATGAACACCCGCATGGCACCATCCTATGCCAACCTATTCATGGGCCGTCTAGAGGAACCCTTCCTAAACACACATAATCCTAAACCCCTCACCTGGGTCCAAATCACCGATGACATCTTCGCTATCTGATTCAAAGCTAAGGACATCCTATCCACATTCCTCCAGAACCTCAACAACTTCTCCAACTTCTCCCCCATTTGCTTCACCTGTTCCTACTCAAGCCAACAAGTTATCATCCTAGATGTTGAATCTACCATCTGTACCTCCATACATTTCAAACCTATTAACTCCAAGCAATACCTCCACTTCGACAGCTGCCACCCATTCCATACCAAGAAGTCCCTTCCGTACAGTCTTGCCACCCCGTTGTCATCGCATCTGCAATGACGAACAGTCCCTCTCGAAGTATACTGAGGGTCTCAATGGAACCGTCACTTACCTTAATTATCCTCCCAACCTTATACAAAAACAAATGTTTCCAGTCACCCACTACCTCCCAAAGCCCCACTGTCCAGCCCCAGAGGAGCATTCCCCTCATAAGTCAGAACCACCCAGGACTGGAACAACTGAATTATATTCTCCACCAGGGTTTCGATTACCTGCCCTGCCCTGAAATGCCCTGAAATGAGAAATGCCCTCCCCATTATCCTTCCCACCCCTCCCACAGTGGTATTCCACCGTCCACCAAAGCTACACAATATACTTGTCCATCCTTATACCTCATGGCTCATACCTCTGTAATAGACCTAGATGCAAGACCTGTCCCATACATCCTCCCAATACCACCTACTCCATTCCGGACTCTAACATCACCTATCTCATCAAAGACAGGGTTACCTGTGAAACCAATCATGTAGTCTACAAGCTAAGCTGCAACCAGTGTGCTGGACTCTATGTAGGCATGACAACCAATAATCTGTCTGTCCACATGAATGGCCACCGAGAGACTGTGGCCAGGAAACAGGTGGTCCACCCTGTTGCTGAACATGCTGCCAAACATTATATCCCTCATTTCAAGGACTGCTTCACAGCCTGTGCAATAAGTATCCTTCCCACCAATACCAGCTTTTCTTAATTGTGCATGTGGGAACTTTCCCTGCAATGCGTCCTATGGATTCCCATAACCTCTGTGGACTCAACCTTCATTAGTCACTGTCCTCACCCATCCAGCCCCTTCCTTGCTCCCATTCCAGCACTAACCAGCCATCATTCCACTGCCACACTCAGTTTTTTTTCTATATTTTTAAATTTATTTATTTCTCTCTATATGTCTCCCCCGCCCCCACCCTCCCCACTTCTCCCCTGTCCCCATTCAACCTGCAGCACTTCACTGTCCACTATCCCCACCATACTACCCCTTCCCCTCCCCGCCCTTGCCTGAGGCTGCAGTCGTGTGTGTGAGTTGCGTTGTGTGTGTGTGTGTGTGTGTGTGGTGTGTGTGTGTGTATTGTTGACAAAGGCCATTGGCCAAAAGCTTTAAGTGTGAAAATCTTTTTGTTGTGCCTATCTGGGACTCAGCATCTCCGCTACATGGTGAATAGCAACTTTCCTTCTATAATATTGTTAAGCCTTAGGAACATACTTTTCCTCCTCAGAACTGGATAAGCTGAATTAGTTTCTGCATGGAAAGATCTGTAAGGGAAGAATGGGTATCAGCCTGTAAGAATATATGTTTCTCCAAATTTCTGAATCACAAATCCAACATCCAACAGAAGAGACAGAAAGGAATAGAAATATATGTTAGTGGTTAGAATGTTATACTTCAGTTACCTGCCTTTTCCACTCTTCACAGTTTCTGAAGCTGAAACTTGTGTGCAAATACTAAATCTTTGTAGCCATATTTCAGTTACTTTTGTGGTCTTCAGTCCAAAGACACCTGTCTACCCTGTACATGCTTCTTCATCTCTGCATTATTGTTGTAACTTACATCCATGTGAAACATCTTGCTGTATTTGAGTCTTCGTATAACCCCCTCCCCCTCCTCCTCCTCCCTGTCCCCCCCCCCCTCCCCCCACCTTTCCCCTCATTACATTGTATTCATAGTTACTCCTTACAATTATGAAGTTAAGAAAATTGTCTACATGTTGTGCAGTGGTGACTACCTCAAGTGGTAGATGTGCTTTGTCAGTGCTCCATGATTTGTATTGCTTTTAGTGTGTTAAGGTGAAGCTACAGTGTTTATCTTTGGAACAATATTATAGAAAGTGTCATTATGCCATTTAAGTACAACATCTGTACATTTCACTTCTTTGTTTGTGTATATAAGTTGCTTTGTGTATGGACAAGACTTCATCTGTTAGATAAACTCACACCTAAATTTTAGAGTCTTGTACTTTACACACATATTAAATGTGCTGTTCATGTCATTTTCTCCATAGTGTTACACTGGTTATATCAAAACTTGTATTGTGAATTTTTCAACATTTTTGAGCTCCACTCACAATTAATACAATATCTTCAATTGCAAACTACTCTTATGTTTTCTATAGATTTTATTTAGATGTTCCTCCTCCTAGTTTTAGTAGATATGTATCCGAATAAAAAAATATTAGTGGTAATTTTTGGATGCTTACAAGTGTCATAGATAATGAATTCTATGGTAGATTTCCAGATGTGAACTACATTTGTGTAGTCGACAAATTTTGCCACTAGTATCATGTTTTGAAAATCATTTCCTCATAACTGCAGTGTAGATACCTGTTGTGGTGGTGGTGATATGATTTGATGCAGCTCTTCGTACTGATATATCCTCTTCAACCATCATCATCTTGGCAAAACAACTACAACCTACATCCATTTCAACCTGTTTACTGTAGTGCGGCCTTGGACTTCCTGTACAATTTTTACCTCCTATACTTCCTTCAATTAACAAATAAATGATTTCTTGATGCCTTAGTTAAGTTGAGGCACACATTTCTTTTTTCTCCAATTCAGAGTAGTACGTCCTCATTAATTATCTGATCTACCCATCTAATCTTCAGCACCATATTTCAAATCCTGCTATTCTTGTCTGAAATGTTAAATAGTCCACATTTCACTTTCATACAAGGTTGCACCCCTGACGAATATCTTCGGAAAGATACTTCATAATGTTTAAATTTGTATGCACTGTTAGTAAATTTCTCTGTCTGAAAAATGCTTCTCTTGCTGTTGCTACACTTTCTTCTAAATCCTCCTTACTTTGGGCATCGCCGTTTATTTTTCTGTGGAAATAACAAAACTCATATACTGCTTTTAGTATCTTATTTCCTAATGTAATTCCTTCACCATCATTTTTAACTTCATTAAAGTCTATAACTGTTGTTTTAATTTGGTTGATATTCATCTTGTAACCTCTTTTCGAGATACTAGCCTTTCCGTTCAACTGATCTTGCAAGTCTGTTGCTGTCACTGACAAAATTTACAATGTCATCAACAAACCTGAAGTTTTTATTTCTTTCTCCTGAACTTCAAGCCTTGTTTCTAAATTAGTTTCATATAGTGGTAGCTTAATCTAGAGATTGAATTATATGGCCAGCAGGATACATCCCTTTCTCACCCCCTTCTCAAACACTGCTTCCCTTTCATGTCCTTCGACTCATAACTGCAGTCTGGTTTTTGTACAAGTTGTAGATAACCATTCACTCTCTCATTTTTATTCCTGATTTTCAAAGAAAGTATTCCAGTCAATATTGTCAAATCTTTCTCTGAATTCACAAATATTGTAAACATAAGGTTGCCTTCTTTCAGTTTATCTTTTAAGATATGGCGGTTCTGTAACTTTCCTACAAGTCTGATCTTGCCTTTCTTTGGAATTCAGATTATTACATTATTGTTGTTGAAGAGTGAGGGTAGTGTTTTATATCTTGCATTCCAGGTGGAATAGTTTTGTTATGGTATTTTGTCCCTAGGATCTTTCTCATTCTGGGGGAATGTTGTCAACTCCAGGTATTTTATTTTGATTTATGCCTTTCTGTGATATGACAAATTCTTCTCACAGCTTCATGTCTCCCATCTCATCATTATCTAAACCTTCTTCCATTTATATAATATAGTCTTTAAGTTTGAACAGTGGAAACTCCAGGTAGGAATATCAACAATTTAGGAAAATATAGATTGTTACATACCATAAAGATGACATATTAAGTTGCAGATAGGCACAATTAAAAGACACTTGTATGAAGATTTTGGCCACAGCCTTCATCAGCAAAAGAGTAACACTCACCATTCTTACACTCAAGCAAGCACACCTCACACACACACATGACTGCCAACTTTGGCACCACAGGCCAGAGGCTTTTTGGCCACACTGCTGGAGTTGGTGGTCATGGATGTGTGAGGTGTGCTTACTTGTGTGTATGAATGGTGTGTGTTTCTCTTTGGCTGATGAAGGCTGTTGCCAAAAGCTTCATGTAAGTATCTGTTAATAGTGCCTGTCTTCAATTTAATGTGGCATCTTTAGAGTAAGTAACAATCTATCTTTCCCTGAATTATTGCCTTCAAGTTCATTTCTGTGGTATAGCCCTTGTAAATACTCTTTCCATCTTTCAGCCTTCCCTTCTTTGCTTAGTACTAGCTTGTCAACTGAGCTTTTGATATTCACACAGCTGCTTCTATTTTCTCCAAATGCCTCTTTCTGTTTTCCCATAGGTGCCATCTAGCTCTCCCAAGGTCACATGTTTCTATAGTTTTGAATTTCTGCTCTAGCTGTTCCTGCTTTGCCATTATTCAGGCATCATGTTGGGTTAAGGAAGACCTGGTGAAGCAGATGGGAGAGAAGGTGTTAAGGTTGTGAAGGAATTCCTAATATTTTTGCTCTCTGTCTCTCTGTATTTTTGCTCTAGCTTGAAAAATAATTACTCTGAAAGCTAGCAAGGTTTCTTTCTTTTTTTATGTGCCTGTAGACAACTCAACACTTTTGCTTTTTAGTGAGTGATATCCTTTAATCCAAAAAGTATTTACCTTCTACTAGCACTTTCGTACAACAGGTTATCTATTATAGAAAACTTATTATATGTATGCTCTTGTGTTTGATTCCGCCAGCTATGGTTGCTTTGTATTGCTTGTACTGATTTGAAGAGTTTTTATTGTTACTGACCTGCAATTATGCCTCTTGAGATCTTTTACTCTTTCTTCTTTGAGCATCCTCATACTATTAATGGGCATGATGAATTTTTGTTAAATAAAATACATGACACTGCAGTTGATTTTCAATATCTTCATGCTCATTGACACACAGTTTTCCCTTTTTATGATCAGATTTGTAACCAGCAGGAGCCACAATATATAATACTTACCAGTAAACTACACCTGTTATCATAAAACTTCACTTGTGGCAGAGCAACATATTACATTACACAACTGTGACATAGTAACTGCATAGTAACTGTAGATATGAATAGAAAATGTGAACTACCTGAATATTACATTATGAAGCATAAATTTTGTATGAATTCGCAGCTAGGGCATGGCTGTCTTAGATATATACTTTCTGACTGTTGGATGCTGGCTGATGACCACACACCATAACTATACAGCCATGGCTGCGTCACAAAGATAGTTATATTCGGAATACCAGTCATGACCTGCCTAATAACACAATGATTATGTTTGGACTAGGTAGCACAGACTGGCTAAGGATATGTGTATGACACCTATTTACACACACACACACACACACACACACACACACACACACACACACACACACAATACAGGAATCACAAAATGGCAAAGTACAAGATTATTACATGTTAACATTTGTGATGAAGTCACAATAGGCAGTGATGTAACTTTGTTTAACTAATAACTGTATAATTAGAAAATGGCACAGTTGTCAGTGCTATTTTATAGGAGAGCACGTCACTATGACAGGGGATTCCAAAAGTTCCCAAAAAATTATTGAGAAAATTTCTAATCGCAAAAATTGACAAACCATCAAGTTATTTTAGTAAAAGTATGCATTTTTGGAAATAGAAAAATGTAGGTTACAAAACTATTTTTGAAATAATTACACTTTAAGATTGGAACATTCTAGAAAATGAAAATTTTGAATATTAGTAGCTTTTTGAAGTATGAAGTTTTTGGAAAAGTAAAATACTTGTTGAAAAAAGAAGAGTCAGTTTCCAATTGAGTTGTACCAATCATGAATCAAATTACTTTTAGCTTATTCAAAATTTATCATTTCCAAGCTTTACATGCATAGTAAATCATGGAAATTTCCTCAGATAAAATATTTATAGGTGACTGACAATGTTGCCATCAGTAATCATGAAATACATACTGAATAATGAAGTTTTATGAAATATGTCATGGATAACAAATTGATTATTTTGTTTAACTATTGTGAACATACTATTAGCAAAAAGAGATTAGAAGGTAGGGCAATATTGGCATGAGTAGTAGTTTTAGAGCAAGTATGATGGTGCCCCTGCCCCAATGAACCATGGACCTATTTACAATTTGTACAGAAACCATATGGCAGAAGTAAGAGTCATGGGGCATGAAAGCGAAGCAGTGGTTGAGAAGGGGGTGAGACAGGGTTGTAGCCTAACCGCTGTGTTATTCAGTCTCTACATTGAGCAAGCAATAAATGAAACAAAAGAAGAATTTGGAGTGGGAATTAAAGTTCAGGAAGAAGAAATAAAAATTTGAGGTTTGCTTATGACACTATAATTCTGCCAGAGACTGCAAAGGGCTTGAAGAGCAGTTGAACGGAATAGACAGTGTCTCACAAGTAGGTTATAAGACGAGCCTCAACAAAAGCAAAGCAAGGATAATGGAATGTATTCGAATTAAATCAGGTGTTGCTAAGGGAATTAGATTAGGAGATGACACACTAAAAGTTGTAGAGGAGTTTTGCAATTTGGGCAGAAAAATAACTGATGATGGCCAAAGTAGAGAGGATATAAAATGTAGACTGGCAATTGCAAGAAAAGCATTTCTGAAGAAGAGAATTTTGTCAACATCGAATAGAGATTTAAGTGTTAGGAAGTCTTTTGTTAAGGTATTTGTCTGGAGTGTAGCCATGTATGGAAGTGAAACATGGACAATAAACAGTTAAGACAAAAAAAGAGAATAGAAACTATCAAAATGCAGTGCTATGGAAGAACATTGAAGATGAGGTAGATCAGTCGTGTAACTAATGAGGCGTTATTGAATAGAAATGGGGAGAGAAGATATTTGCGGCAAAACTTGACCAAAAGAAGGGAATGGTTGATAGTGTGCATTCTGAGATATCAGATAATCACCAGTTTAGTAATTGAGGGGAGTGTGGGAGGCAAAAATTGTAGAGGGAGACCAAGAGATGAATACCGTAAGCAGTTTCAGCAGGATGTTGGTTGCAGTAGTTATTGGGAGATGAAGAGGCTCGCACAGGCTAGAGTAGCATGGAGAGCTGCATCAAACGCCTTCAGATTGAAGCCTGAGAGTAAAGTGAGCAATACTATCCCTCTTGTCGTGAGCAGTGTGCCACAGCCCAATAACTAACATTTTGAAATATTTGCACATATTGTGTGGAGTTCATTTTCTTCACCTGTGGTTATAATTCATGACTTCTGTGACAGAAATTACTAATTTATGCTGAGTGAGAACTTATTACAGGAACACAGTGATTATTAACTCCTATGAACAATGACTGGTTAGCAGGACAGTGTTAATAGGCTTACTAATTATTTTTGTGCACTATCTGAATTGTTTCGAGTTCCTTAAATGTGTATCAGGACAATGATTCGATGAACTGATATGTTAAATTTTTGCCACATGTGAATTGTTTTGAACCACTGAACTGTGTTATGTGATTACTGCACTGAGATATTTAACAATCAGTGATCTAGTGATTAGGTGATTGATGCACCCATGAACCACCTGGCAAAATATCTGAAATGCATTCTCAGTCAATATATGAGGAACTGTGAACACCATATTTGCAACTTCACCATCTTTGTACATCACCTTAGTCATTTGTGATGCTAGGATATGGATGTTATGGTTATTTTTGATATTGTCTCCCCTTCTTACAGGTGTTCCATTTTCTGGTTGCTTGGAACTTATTGCAGAAAAGTTTGGCAGTTGTTTCACAGAAGTTTTTAAGCATGTTCTAATATCAAATTATTTCCTTTCAGTGAAAACTATTATGAGCAAACCCATGTCATGGTGATGGGTAGTCCATTATTAACTATTGTGGAACACTTTGAAGTGAAGGCACTAGAATCTGCCAAGTTGAAACCCATGTGATTTATATTGATACGTGGAAGACACATTTTGTATTGTGGCCACATGGAGTGGAAAAGCTTCAAGGGATCCTGGAACATATAAACTCTATTCATTGTAATATATAAGCTTGGAAAAGATGGCCACCTAACTTTCCTTGATATGTTACTTATGAGAAGACCAGACTTATTCTTGGGTCACAGTATATAAAAAAAACTTGCACAGTGACCTCTATCTCTATGCCTCAAGCCAACACCATGTGTCACAAAGAAATTCGATGCTTAATACTGGTTCACTGAGTTTGATGACTTTTAGACAAGGAGAGCCTCGCCAGAGAATTACAACACCTACAACTGGTGTTCTGAAGGAATGGATACTCAGAGCATCAAATTGGGCAGGAGATACAGCCAAAATCAAAAATGCCTGAAAAAGAAGTTGAAAATGACGCCAAGAATGAGAAGCAAAAAATCCCTTATCAGTCTTATGCTGGCCCATTATCCATAAAGATCAGTAGACTCCTAAAGAAACATGGCATCCAGTGCATTTTGCTCCCTTCATATAAGATAAAAAGCATTCTTTGTAACATGAAAGATGACCACTAGGTCTCCAAAAGCTGGGGGTCTATCACATTCCATGCGTATGTGGCATACCATATGTTGGACAGACTATCGGACTAGTCGAGCAGAGATGCAAGGAACATCAGCGACACACCCTCCATCAAAAGAACCGAGCAGATCATTTGTCACTGAGCACCACCTCAGATATAATATGATGAGGCCAGCATCGTGGTACAAATGCCAAGTTTCTGGGACAGCAAAATTAAGAAGTCTATCAAAATAAAGGTGTCAGAAAAAACCTAATAAACAGGGTTGGGGTTTTCAGTTTAAGTAATACTTGGGGTCTGGCACTCAGTTTATTAAAATCTCGCTGATATCGCATCCATTAGAGTTTGAAATGATCAGGGAATTTGTATTTCATGGTGTATCAATGAGTGCTGTGTAAAACAAAAGAGTATCAAAGGGTACAGTGGACACTGGGTATCAAACTTGGCTATAAATAGCGGTGTGAGACCAGCAATAGCTCACAGTCTGTTTGGAGTCCAAGCAGTGAGTATACATAATAGCAAAACTTACAGCATCTAAAGAAAATGGCTGGATCGGTTGTAGAAATATTGTGCAGAAAATGGAAACAACAACTCAGCTGAAAACCTGGAAGCTTACTATTAAACAGTCATGCAAAGAAAACCTGAGAGATCACAAGAAAGCTGTTGTTCAAAATCCACCCTCACTTGATGTCTTCAGACACAATTAGCATTGACACTTAAGTTCAATAGCTGTTTTCTACTGCTTGCAGATCTGTTCAGGAGTGTGAATTATTTTATGTAAAAATAAAAAATATTTTATAAATTCAGTGTGTTACCAGTTACATACGCTATGTTATCACAAATACATGTGCACTCTTCAAAAAGCCGATTAAGGGCATAATAATGATACATGCTGCATAGTAAGTACAGGTAACATCCACAGCAGCCATAAGCATGTGTGTATCAACAGAATAGATATTACTGTGGAGTTCAACAACATCTTACATTACCAAACTGTGGGTACCACCACTCTAACAGTTTCAGAATAGGCCGAAGGAAAGTATTCATGGGTGAAAGGTGTGCAGTGTGACAACACATTTTGACTTCAAGGTACCACTGAGGTTTTTGCAGTATGACTACACATTTTGACTTTGAAGTACCAGTGAATGTTGGAAAACTCTTTTTGGCAAAGTGCATAACTCCATTAATGTCTTAAACAAATGACTGCACACATCTTGTGTAGAGTGGTGTCACACAACTATATGTTAATAGGAGAACATTTTAGATCCTTATAAATCACAGAATTACATATGGACATTGCAGAAGGATTATTTCATGACAAATAACATGCTAAACTTCTTCAAATCATGGTATGAATGTGACTGAATATGTATAGGCGATTTGGGAATGTAGACTTCACAGAAATTCACTAAGACCTGCACTGACAAGTGCTGCCACTGCAACTGCTCTTGTAGAACATAAAATGCTTACTCATCTACTTGGGAGTTCATATTCTGGAGAGAAGACTCTCAAAAGTAAGTAATTGTTCAGACTTGTATTGCCATCACTCCATATATATGGATCTATGAGAAAACTTTTGATTGCAGTCTTAGGTGAGTGTCTGGATATGTGTGATAACATAGTGTAGATATTTCAAGCCTGCATCTTCATTTTATGACATAATATGCTGCAAGATTCCTTTTTTTTATTTGTTTGTGATTCATAGATGTATCAGTTTCTGGCCATTAATATCTTGGTGTTGGTACTTGTGTATGTAGGTAGAGCAAGAGGAATTTGGAAATGAGCACTTCACAACATCGACCTGTGGATGGTTGTGTTGCATACTGTTAAAAACAGCTTTTGAAAGCTTAGTTCCTGTTGTGGTCTACAGAAGGAGCAGTGTCTGATTTATATTGAAGTGTGGAAGGGGTTTTTTCCATTAAATATAATACCACTGTGCTGCCATTGCTATTCTCTTTTAGATATTTGTGTTAATGTGTGTTTTCAGCAGGCCGTATTACTTGTAATGTATGCTGTGAAATGGTCACTCAGATAGTTATATGCCTGAATGAAATTGCTATTTGTGCTGTCAGAGTTTTGTTGTTATTTCAGTATGAATAATGCTGATAAACCAACAGTGTGTACCTTGTCATTCACGTCATTAACTTCAGTTTTCAAATGCTATGTTACCAACAACTAATCCATTCTGTCATCTGCTTTGTGCCAATACAGAGCTTCAGGTAGTACTGGCAGTTACTCTGAACTTTGAAAATGGATTTTTGAATGTAGGAAGGACAATAGCACCAGTTTCTGCAGCACGAACAAAAAATTATAGTCATTTGTTTTTAAATTGCCCAAGCAGGACAATCATAATTTACATTGTGATCTGCCACATTATTTAGAAATATGGTATTAAACTTTTCTAATTAGTATGTTGTTTAAGTGCAGGTCAGATATTTCAGAGAATCATCAGCTTTACATACCCAGGAATTAAATCTCACTGGCAAACAATGTAAAACATGTGGCAGATAACAGATAATAATTGTTAAAAATTGAAAACTTGAGAGTAAAAGCTAGTAACTTTAATGTTTGAATGCTAAAGTATAGGGACCCTTGTTAAAACTGAGCAGTTCATTGTTATATTTTTATACAATAATATTTGCGATGTTTGATAAACGAACATTATAAATTACGAATTGTAGGCTCGAAGTGGATAAAACAGATTTATATAGATGCTTTCAGGATGGAAGCAGTGGTAATTTTAAGTTCCATGTTTATAATGGTACTTAAGGCCATAAACTTATTTTTAATGTATTGTTGTCGAAAGCCTGAAGAGGCACAGACTGTTTTAATTTAGAATTTTCTTAGAATTACATTATAAACAAAAGCAAACGAAAAAAGTGGTGCTTATTTGCATTCAGCAATTGTAATGGTTACTGTATTGTCAGTAAATATTGCTAAATATCATAAACATACTTGTATGTGTCAGTGAATTACACTTTAGTTACTATCTCTCCCTGATTTCAGAGGAGCATTTCTTCAAACATTTCTTTCGCATCTCATTTTTTAAATGTTGTAATTGACATTCTGTATGCTATGAACCAAAGTGTTTTTTGTTACACTTAATAAATAAGGGTAACAGTTTGCTAGATCTTATGCAGTGACTGATGTCAAGGAAATAATATCATAGCAGTTTGCATAATACATGACATGTGATAATTAAATAAGATATCGTATACTTGTCATGAATGTGATATGAGACTGTGCAGGTTGATCCATTGAATATTAATGAATGGGAAGTATTCATTTTCTAGCAGCAATTCATTTTCCACTGCTTGTCTTGATTGTACTTAGAGATTAATATATATTTTGAATATGTTTCCTGTTTGGGAAACTAATAAATAAATTGTTTGTTGTATGCAGTGTAGATTAAAATTTTTGGAAGTTTGTTGTTACTGTACATAGTTTATCATATTGGTGTTTGAAATGTTATATTTTCTGAAAGTTGTTTTTATATAATTTTTGTGTTCTTGTTAGAGTTCTCATATTGTGCTCAAATAAGTGTTTCACTTTTAGTTTTGATTGTTGCACTAGTACTTATTTCCTTTCTCAAGTTGTTCTGTTAGCATGTTTGAACTGGTATGTCTAACTTTATGCTTGCAAATACAAGTCCAGCCTTTTTCATGTGTTTTAGTGTTTCTTATTACTCTGTCAATATTTCATGTACTTGCATTCATGTGTTGCTAAAATATAATTGTATGTTTGTTACTGACCAACAAGCAAGGAAAATTTACATCATGTAATAATGTTTAGAAACTTTTAATAACAAGAAATCTAAAGGAATTATACAATATTTATTCATACTCACCATTAATTGTCTTTTATCATGAAAAATTATTAAATTCCTAAAACATGTTGATAAATTATCATTTCCAAAAAATGAACTTAATCTATTATCCTGTTAGTTCTTTTTGCTCAAGTTGACATAAAAATAATGTATTGATGGACCTAGAAAATGATTTGCTTGTTGGTTATCCCTCTCTCTTGCCTTCACTATTGAACATGTATCTCAGTTTCGTTGGAAGCACTGTTTACGTGGTTGTATGAGTGTTGTGGCCTGATTTTTGTAATGAGCAGCAAAGTGAATAAGAATAGTCAGGCATCAAAACTGAAGTAGATTTCAGACAGTTCATCGAATGAACCAGCATTTCAGAAATACAATATCTTAATTATGTATTTATTGACTGTCCCTCTGTGCTTCAAAACTATTAAGTTCCCAAGAGATTCTTTTATAAACTTAGGCAGATTTTATTATAAATTTGGCTTAGTGATGCTTTATTTCTCAGTATTCATTTGTATGTTACATTACAGTCTTCTTTATGTGGATTTTATGTCCAGTGACATCTTAAATTCCTTATTGTGAGAAGCAGAACACATCAAGTGAAATAACCTTTCTGTAAATATATTGCAACTTATGGGTGTAGTCCCGTATCTCAAGGAAAACTATTGATTTCAGCTAGAACTCACATTGACTCTGTTACAGAGAAAATTGTCTTTCAATATAGTTAATATATTGTTTTCCTTTTTTTTTTGCTAGTCAGATGAATGGATGATAATATTTGTTGTTAAAATTGATTTGTAATGTTTAGTAATAATAACAACAATTGTATATGTGCATTTAGGTAACAAGCAGTTTTATGTGCAATTTCAGATGTGCTGTTCTCTATAGCTCTATTTTTCAGATTTACTTGTGATAAGAAAACCAAAAACAATTTTTAAAGAATATTTGTTAGATTCTGCATGATTCTGTGCTGATTATGTATTTATGATAAGAAAAATGTATTATTTGTATTTTTCTGCTATAAAAAATGAGTGTTCTCAATAAAATCTGAGTTATCTGTGATGTATAACTTTTGCTTGTCTCTTATCCATTTACCCTGCTTCTCTTCTACACTTCTTGTATGATTTTTGGTTTTCTTTTTTAGTTTGTGTGACTACTTGAGATTGTCAGTTATATCTTTTGTGTGAGAGTGTTTATTGGCAGTCTCTTTTGTTAATTTTCCTCTTTCAAGATCTGCTGTGATTAGTGGTTCAAACTTCCCATTCCATTCTCTAATTTGAGCGTACTTCTAGTGTTCTTCTAATTCCATTAACATTATAAGAACATATATCTGGTTGCAAAACCATAGTTCATTGTCAAAAGGAAAACACTGAAGAAAAAAAGACAGAAACCATTAAATATATATAGTCAACACTTTTGTGTCCCAGCCACTTAAAAATTTTCTTGGCAACGAGAGATTTCTGATAGTGAAAGAAGACACACTCAGCCTTTTTTACACTTTTCTTACAATTTGCTGGTTGATAACAATTTCATTAATAATGAAAGGAAATGTACACTTTTCCTGGCAGAAAAGAAACTAACTGCTTTTTCAGAGATTATGCAGTTTTGCTGACAATTGGCTGTGACCTGAAACAGCAAGAGGTACTCTGACAAACTTAGTCATATTACAGTCAGGGCACTACATTTATGTTCAGTTGCCAAAATGTTAAAAAAGATGAATGAAGAACACAACATTGTTGACAGAGATGTGGTGAACATTAGGTCAGAGCAATAAATTGTAGATTCACAACAAGCCATACAAATAATGTCTGTTGAAGTGAAGGACATCCAGTTGAGAAGCCTGATCCTGCACCTCAACGACAAATCAACTTTTACTGGGAACTAAAGTAATTTTAATGTTAAGGGTAAATCTACATGTATGATGGAACATGAGAGTGATGACTTCCCCCTGTAGGACATCCACTGTGGAGTACATAAAGAGACAGAACTGCATTATTGGAACACAATCTTTTAAGTCAAGTTTGTAGGGTGGAACTCCAGTAGTTCCATGCTATTAAGAAATCTGAAATCGGGTAACACACTGCATGCTCCTCTTAAGGAACAGTTTCCATGGGCAGATGAGATGATGTGAAGTCAAGAATACAGTTAACACTTAAAACAAATTAAAGGTAACCACTCATTTATAACTTACTGATGTGTGGCTCATAGAAACATCCTACATAAGCATACTAGCTTTTGAACTCTTGCTCTTTCTCACTCCAAACAAAATTATTACAATATTTTTAATTTCAAAACCAAACTCATGATGTTCAAATGAGAATAAAGTTATATTTTAACAAAAAGTACAACATGAAGTAATTTCCATGCCTTAGCATAAAAAGAATTTATTAGTACACACATTTTGCTACAATATTTTTGTTTCTTTTGTAATGCATTCAACTTGCCAATGAAAAAGAATTAATAGCAAATGGAAGACATTATATTTAACTGAGCACCAAATAAGTGAAACTGCTTGGTTTCCATGTTGGTCAAAAACTTAACTAGGATATTCATACATATGTTTTAAATTCCAATCTCTCTGGAGATGTCTGGCGAGTTTGGGTAAAAACTGTGTAAGTGAAATAGTAGTTCTTTATACACATTTTTCATTATTAAATTTTTATATGGCTTATGCAATTTTACTATGTGGAAACCCTGACACCTAAAAACTCTCTATTTCAATGGCAAAAGGAGTTGTCAGACATTACACAACTCTCATGATGGCAATTATGCTGGTGAAAGTTTGGGGAACTGAATGTTACAAGAATTCTTAGCTTGTTTCTCTAAGCCCTGCTAATCTATATTAAAGAAAATCTTAATACTTTGTGGCGCATGATTGAGATAGTGTTGGGTGAGGTTGGCTTTTCTGCAAATAACTTTGACAGTCATATATTACAACAAAGCTCAAATGTGTTCTATAATTAACCCTTTTGCTGCTGAAGTACTCTTTGCATTCTGTAGTGAGATGGCTTTTTTTATGACTGTGCTGCTTACCAAATGCTGGTCCTAGTGCCGAGATAGGATTTTCCGAAAACTATTAGGTGAAAAAAATTGACTTTTGCACATCTTACAGTCTGATGTCTTCACTCTATAAAGAACTGAATTTATTTTTGTTACCCTTCATACTTACTGTGCTGCATCAAATAAACTGAAACAATGCATGAAATTTTTGAGTTCACAGAGGTAAAAATGCATTGCGTAAACTTTGCGTAAGATTGATTTTAGCTCATACATTGCAGTGAATGTAATGTAGATAAGCTATCGAATTTTTATTTAAAATTGTGAGCAGAAGGATATTTCATTTTGTTCTTGAGTTATTGGCATTATGTCCAAAGGACAGTTGCGCATGATTTGCCCATTGACGTACTTGTGCTTTGTGAATTATGTCATCATAACAATGAACGTATCTAGTAAATGATTCAAGATATCAAAACAAGGTTTTTTTTTCAAATGATAGCACACAGTAGGCACATATATTGTAGATAAATACTTGAAAGTTTTTTTATTCACCGAGGTATGGAAGTAACTTGTCTGCAGTTGTGGGAGTTCGGTGGCTCAGGACGCATTCAGATGTCCATAGCACCGTAGGAAACCCAAGCAGCATGTGTATAAACATCCACAACACCTGGGTGTGTAGCATGACCTTTATATGTGCCCACAGCAGTGAAAGGGTTAATATAAAAAATAAACAATATTCTGCCCAAGAGTAATTCTTGCTTAAAATGGCCACAGCAGATTAATAATAATAAACGTGCTTCAAAGCAGATTCAAACAGTCCTAAAAATAGTCCTCCTCAGCCAATGGGGCATATAGCTGGACACCAATAAAGAAACAGATATCACAATATCAACCTGTTGTAGCTTTACAAGTGGGCACTCAAAATAGCACTATATAACTCAAATGAGCAACTACTGCAGACAAGAGGTACACTCTAACAGCATCTACCTCCACCAACTACACAACTAATGCTATAGACAACACTACCACACAGAGCTACCTATTATACTGCTGACAAGGGAAGCAGTACAACACAGAAAATGTATGACTCAATACAAGATTGAATCATGACCTCTGTGTGTATGCAATAATCACAGTGCAATAAAATATCCCTTTCTAACACACCATAGCCCCACTGTGCAATACAAAATTTCATTTCACAAAATTATAACAGCTTTGCCATGTTTGAAAAAACCAAGGCACCAGTAGACTTCACGACATTCGGTGCCTACCACACAATAACGTATAACTACAAAATCTGTCAGATGCTCACTAATAGATGTGGGCCACCAGAAGCACAATGCTCAATGCTCTGCGCAATACTGCACTAACTAAATTCTCCACCATTCCTTGTCTCTGGTTGTGGGCTGCCATCTTCTTCAGAACCCTGAGAAAAAGACACTGTCCACTCCTCAAGTAGCTAGAGTCCAGTTACAGCTTGGTCATACCCCTTTGTCCATAGTGACTCTGCTCCAGTGCTCACATCGCAGTATCTCTCTGGCGCAGTGCCAGAGGGTGGCCCGAGAAGTGCTTGCTTCAATGCCCAGACACGCAAGTGCCCTGCCAAGGAGTACCCCACAACTGGCCTCCAGGAATCCCAGCACCAGCAACTGGAAGTACAAATGTGCCACTTCACATGGCACATTCTCCCTGCTGAAAGTCTTAATTCCCCTCCCCCCTCCCAGCTCTCCCACCACATGGCAAGAGAAGGATAACTGTAATGTATCAATAACAGGAAAAACATACACAAGGTGGTAACACATTCTTTACAATGGCCACTAAGACACTATACATAATTCTAAGCCGGTTCAGCTGCAAAATAAGTGCCCTGCATTCCTTTGCCATTGCCAAGTCTTTAATTAAGACCAAGACCAGATTCACAAAATGGATCATTTCATACTGCCCCTTAAAGCATGGAAGTGGTTTTCCCATGAACTTAACTTCTGCCCTGCTCACTTTATCAGATTGTTGAGATACACTTGGTCCGCAACTCTAAATGCACTAGGGCACCTTCCCCACTTGTGTCTATGAGTGTGGTGTCTATGAGTATGCTGCTCATGGGAAGATAATGTATTTTTCTGGATTCTCTGCCATTTTCCCTGATCTCCACGGAGGATGTTTCACTGAGCAACAATTCCTCAAAAGACCATGAATTAGCCAATGGGGAATTAATCATAAAGGTGAACATCATTCCTATCTGTGCACCTTTGTGTGTTTCATGCTTTGTCATATTAAACATGTACATCAGCAATTCCAGAGTCTCGTCCCAACTGTTGTGATGCAAATGATGATATGCAATCAAGCCCAGTCATAAATCAGTGAACCCACTCGGAAGTTGACGGATTTGAGTAGTACTGCGTTACACATACTTTAAATGTCTAACTTCTGGAGACTGGTGGTAATATGTAAAAGACATCAGAATCACTTCTGTGGTAACCAGAATTCTAGGCTGATGGCTGCTTCTAGTATTGCAATAGATTATTTCATTTTTAAGTGAGTATAGCCTGACAACCTCCCATTTTTCTGTCTGCTTTGTAGCCCTTAATGACTCATCCTCATTCTGGTGTCTGTCAATCCTTTTTTTTAAGCAGTGCTGGGAAATCTAATAACTGGCTCCTGCAAACCCCCCCCCCCCCCCCTCCCCCATGGGTTATTCTCTTTATCATTCATACATGCTTCATGACAATAAAACATCAGCAGTGACATTATTGGTACCTGTGATACATTTAACTTGGAATTGAACAATTCAGAAATTCAGGTAGTCCACCTAACCATTCTGCCTATGCACCTAGGAGTGTCAGCATCCAACTGAATGCCTGAGTGTCAGTCTCCAACTGAAAGGATTTGTGCTGTAAATAGAACCCGAATTTCTCCAGTGTAAACAAGGCTGCCGCAGCCGATCTCATGAACTGAATATTTCTTTTCTAATGGGGAGAGTCCTCTCCATGTACATGATAATGACCAGCTCCCCTTGGGATATCCCTGAAGAAGCACCATCACCACTCCTGCCATCAGAGCGTCGCTTTGAACAATAAACTCTGCTTCAACGTCTGGTATGGCTAATAGGGGAGCTCTGGCCTTCAATATTTAAACTGTGTCTGTTATGCCTCTCCCCAATCAAATTTACATCTTTTTTGTGCAATTCATTCAGTGGTCTAGTTAACTGCACAAAGTTCAGGACCAACATTCTAAGAAAATCCTCACAAACCTAGCCATCTCCATTGCATTTCTTGGCAAAGGGCCTTCACTAATTGCCTTGTTCCACTCCAGGTTGACTCTTACATCTCCCAGAGGCATAATATGTTCCAAAAATAGCATTTGAGCAAACCCAATGACCTTCACCACATCCAGTTTTATTGTCAACCCAAGCTTACTAAGGTGGCTGAATACCTCTTGTAAATGGCTCATATGCTCCTCCAAATTATTACTAAGAATCACTAGATCCTCCAGGTAATAATACACAAACTTGAACGTAATATCAGAAAACAACATATCTAGCATTTGGGATAAAACAGCCACACCCATTGCAGAATCAAATGGCGCTCGATTACATACAAACCGGTCCCAATACATGACAGTCTCCATTAACATGCCTTGACCTCTTATTTGATGGGATCTGGTAGTACACCTGTTGCGATCTAATGTTGTAAACATCTGGACACCTGTGAACCACCCAAAACATGTATGCGAATCCAGCAGCACAAAAGACCAGAGTACTACCTTCTTATTGAGTTCTACTACTACTTGGTTTACACTTAAAACATGGTGACAGAATAAAGTGACTTAGAAGGGTGAATGACCCCTTGCTGTAATATCTCTTCCACTAATTCTTTAAATTGGTACATTCAGGATGGTGAGCCAAGCGGTCTAAGGCTGCAGTCATGGACTGTGCGGCTAGTCCCGGCGGAGGTTCGAGTCGTCCCTCGGGCATGGGTGTGTGTGTTTGTCCGTAGGATAACTTAGGTTAAGTAGTGTGTAAGTTTAGGGCCTGATGACCTTAGCATGTAAGTCCCATAAGATTTCACACACATTTGAACATTTTTTTCAGGATGGTGACAGATGATATGGTAGTCGTCCACCAGCATTGTGTCAGTCAGTTCAGTCTAATACTTGATCATGTTAGTGAGCCCCAGTTTTTCAGTTAATACATCCCTGAATCTTTCACATAATTGATTTGCCTGTTCTCTTTGACTTTTTAGTGAGTAATCCAACTGCCATTGTGTCACCTCCCCCTTGCCCCTGCTGTGGTGCAGCTACTTAGTAGGGCTCAAAATCAAGGCAGAATGATAATGTTCTTTTCTTACAGAACTGGAAGCGGAAATGATGTCCCCAATAAGAATCAATTGTGTCCTCTTGATTACAATGGATTCCAGATTCAGATTGGTGGAAAGTCCTCTGTTATCCTCAACTTAATCTTCCACATGAACTTTTAAAAACTCAGTTTCACATCCATCCATCCATCCCAGCATGTGCAGAGAACTTGGATTAGCAGTAATGAAAGATGTCTCATCCTTCATGTCTGGCCAACCACACACACTTTTGGGTATGGAACTAGCTTTCACTCACAACTGCTATTGAACTGTATCAAGACCAGAACACACTGCCTCATGCGCTGCTGCACAAACCAAGCCCTAATACCACTTGGGTAGTGATAGAGATCACATCCTCCACTACACCCTTATGAAACTGCCTTCTGCTCATGTTCAAGTCTTTCTTTTTCTGTGGGTAACACCACCAAAAAAGACATGTAGCACCACAGACTAAACAGCCATTAGCGCTTGCTCTCTGGTTTCATCAAATGCATGTCTCATGTACCAATGCTTCCCCTCTTTCTAGGCCCCTCCCTCCCTTGGTCAACATACCTAAATCATTCACTCTGATATGCTAATTCCTCTAAGCCCTTAAATGTTTACGGGAGCTGGGCAAACATCAGTTATGACCAATCGGCTGATTTGATCCCTTCCACAATATTGACTACAACTTCTGCCACTGTCTCTGGATGACGGAATCGGTGAATTATGTATCCACAAAATAGCTCTTTTACTTCCTACTCAAGACCATAATGCAGATTGACTAATTCATGCATTGCTCTGGATGGAATTATCTTCTTACAAAATTGTTGGTGGAAATTTGCAATTGTTTTGCCTTCAGTGGAGGCATTATTAATTCTTTATACCAAACTATCTCTAGCATGGTGATAGAATAACTGGAATATTTCAGGATTCCTTTAACCAAGCAATTGTTTCTGCTGACTTAGTGACACCAAATTATGTAAACATTTTACAGTCTCTGTTACTGAATCTACCATAAACTATCAATTATTCAACATTCCTCTTAACAGGTGAGGTCACCTGGGAGACTGCATTATCCAATTTCTACATTCCACTTCAGGAACATCTACCAGCTCTGCTTGATTAACCTCCTCCCCTGGTACAAGATTCAAAGCCATCCTGCTACCCTGCAAGGATAGCGCAGCCAATAAATCACTAATAATGATGTCTGCCCATACTGTGCTATCCCCCAACTCATTTTATACCTACCTATCTTGTCCCTTGTTAACAGAAAAAAAAACAGTCTGTTACCATATTCACTTGATATGCAGCCAGGGCCTGTAATCTATGCAACAGTGCACATGAAGGGGTCTCACTTTCAAAAAAATTAATGATCAGTTCTCTCTCTGTGAGAGCCAAATATATGTTTTCATGTCCTTACATCTGTCCATTCCCAAGTGTCAAAAGCAAATGCTCACCCTTGATTTCCTTACTTACATCTGTCCATTCATCAAATGCAAAGGTTCACCAATTATCTGTCGAAGTTGGGACAACTAGGCCACAGTGCTTGCAGGGGCCCACTATCAAATGGACACATCATACAGCAACTTTTCCTTGCACAGCCATGTGGTGCCTGTTACATCCCTAGTGACGACATCCGTAGCATGACAAAGGAAATAGGCCACATTTTCCAAACAAGCTAATGCTAAAATTATGGGTACCATGCCAGTAAAGGACACAGCCACCCTTTGCTACCAATTGTAGCACAGGATTTGCATAGAGTGGGGTTTGAGCTGGGAATTGTACATGCATGGGCTTACTTTGAAATAATTTTTGTTAACAACCATATATTACACCATAAAGCTCAAACAGTATCATCAAAAATATCTTCCATAATTAATATTTCACACCCTAACCACATTCAAGTCCAAATCTGAAACCTGGTTCATCAGTGAAGTACAACACTTAGCACTAAAAGCACATTTATTAAGAACACCAATGTACGGCCAGAACAGAACTGATCTCCAGGATGGAGAGTGCAGTTATTTATACAGCCATGGAATGTTCCAGACATACAAAAATTACAAGCTTAAGATACTTAAGGAACCTCCCAGAAATGATCAATACGAAATAACAAATAATTGCTGGTGGTCAAGTTAGAGCGCTTGTGTCATTGCTCCTTCTCCCCAAGAAACTTTGACCTGCCATTTGAGAAAGCCTCTCTGGAATGACTACAGCATCTTGGATCTTGATCTTGTCACTGATCCTCTGTATGGTAGCACTGGTGGATTCTTGCATTCTGCTCAAGTTATTACATCCTCTTCAGTATGATGAGCATTAAAGGTAGACCCTCCCATTGAAGCTTCTCGAGTGTCAAGTGGGTCTTCAGTTTCACCTCAGCCTCCCATCATAAATCTGCACATCTGGACTGTAGTAGAGCTTCATGTGGAGGACATGGGCAATGTCGATGTTTTTGTCTTCTTGATGAAAGGTCATAATCCTCGGCTCCGTATGTGACATCTGACAACTGCTGAAGGATACCATACAGCTTTGGTAACTTTTCCATTGGTCTCATTTTCTACACAGGCATAAAAATCAATGTCAAGTCTCCCAGGGCACTGTGTTACAGTGCCCTTGGTCTTTATCTTCGATGTCCAGGGTCTTTATGTGAGCTAGAGGCCTTGCTTCTTCCATCCTGATGATGAGATGTTTTACATCACTATCCTGAATATTGTTTGTTTGAAATGGAACAAATGGATCTGTTGTTTTGTGTTTTGGCCTCATGGCCATTGAGCAGAAAGAATGGTGTGAAGACTGTAGTGTCTTGCTTCGCTGTGGTGTATATGAATGTCATGATGGGCAGTATTGCATCCCAGTCTCTCTGTTCGACATCAACATATGTTTAGAGCATATCTGATAATATGTTATTAAAGTGTTCTGTGAGGCTATTCACCTGTAGACGATAGATAATTGTCATACTATGGGTGATGTTGCAACATGAAATTACCTTTTGCTATTAGTCTCAGTTAAAAAACTTTTCTGTGTCTTCAAAGAGACATCTTCTACAAGGAATTACAAGTTCTAGAGCTTCAGCAGTCAGCAGAGTTTTTGTGACACCATAGCAGGTGAGGTAGTCAGTGCAGAGTATGAAGCATTAATTCTTATATGTCAACTTTGGGAAAATCCTCAAGAGGTCAATTCCATTTCGGTGGAATGATGCTGTTGCAGGTGATATTAGTACTAGATGCCTTGTCAGTAACTGCATCATGTGCTTCCATCACTGTCATTTTTTACAGTGGCCCACATATTTTCCATTGGTTTGATAGAGACTTGTCTATGGCCCAAACAACTGAGAGCCACTATTTCTTGGTTGTGGAGTAGTTCTTCTCAGAGTTAAGGATAAGCTATGAGTTTTTGGCATATTCCTTAATCTGTGCTAGAACTGCTCCCGTCATAAAACTGCTAGTGTCGATCTGAAGTCCTGTCTCGTCATTCTCGTCATATGATGCTAGGAATGGAGAAGATGTTAATGCACCTCCTTAAGGACTAGGAAAGATCTTTCTTGTGCATTACTCCAGATAATATGGCATGTCCATGCAGTAGTTCTTGCAAGGGATGTGCCTCAGTACAGAAGTCCTTTATGAATCACTGGTAGTATGAGCAAATTCCAAGAAAACTTGTCACATCCTGAATGTGGTGTGGAGTCGGAAAGTCTGTGACTGCTCTTATTTTCTCTGTATTGGGACAGACTTCATTGCCATTCACTAGGCAATTATTAATTGGGTGACAAAAGAGGCACTTTCCTGTATTCTGGTGGAGACATGCAATCTGAACACACTTCAATATGGATTATCAATGCTTTATCAGAAATGCACAATATTCTGCTGAAGACTTATTCTTGGTTAAAATGAGCACATCAAATAATAAAAGACTAATAACAATGCAACTTATTCAAAGCAGATTCAAACAGTCCTAAAATATAATCTCTTAAAATATAATCCTCCCAGGCCCAGATGACATGCAAGTGAGCACCAATCAAGAAACAGATATCACAATATCAGCCCACATATAGAGATACATTCTACCAGTATCAATCTCTGCTGACTACCCATCTAATACTACAGACAACACAACTACACAGAACTGGCTATTATACTGACAAGGGAGGGAGTGCAACTCAGAAAAAAATGAGTGCTACAAGATTTAATCATGACCTCTGCATGAATATGATAATCACAATGCAATAAAAGATCACACTCTAACACACCATGCCCACACCATCCTATACAGAATTTCACTTCACAAAATTATAACGGCTTTGCCTTGTTAGAAAATGACCAGGCACCAACAGATTCATAATATTTGGCATCTACAACATAATAACCAATTCTGACAAAATCTATCAGCAGCTCATTAATAGATGTGGGCTGCCAAAATCACAATGCTTGGTGCTCTCCATAATACTGCAGCAACTAAACTCTCTACCATTCTTCATCTATGATTGTGGGCTATCATCTTCTTCAGGACACTAGGAAAAGACACAATTGACTGCCCAAGTAGATGTAGTTCACTTGTAGCTTGATCATACCTTATGTAGACTATAATGACATTTTTGCAGGCTGCATGAGTCCATGACACTTGGCTTGCAGTATCACTTTCTCACTCCCCCCCCCCTCTCTCTCCCTCTCTCTCTCTCTCTCTCTCTCTCTCTCACACACACACACACACACACACTTTCTACCTGTCAACAAACTGCTACTTGCTTGACCAAGAGGATGGGCTAGAGATACAGCAAGTGCCCTCATATGGAGCTTGCTGCCAGAAATCTCAGCAGGAAGTGCAATTATGCTGCCTCACATAACACAACTTTTTTCTTAGGATATCAGTACACCACCATAACCAAAGAAATGGATATGAAATTGAAATGCCACTGGCCAGGGGTAGCAAAGGTCCAAATGAGCTATAAATATCTTGTTCAAGATACTATAACAAACTGTCTAAATGTGTGCACCAAGCGCCTTTGAACAAATTACAAAATATAGAGCTAAAACGGGTAAAAAGTTAAATATTTTACACAGTGCAAAAATTACAAAAGTGGGCAGTCCATCCATGGTTATGGAACCAGTTTTTTTTATGTTACACGTTGATGTTAGTAGCTCAGATTTTCTTGAGGATGTGGAAACAGGTGGCTGTCTCAATACCGATGTAGCATTCACCATGTTTATTATAATATTTTTCATAATGAGTTATAAAAGAAAACTTTTTTCACATCCATGTGCCAGTAAAAAATTGATTCTAACTATGGTTCTTGTAATGCTGTATCACTAGTTAAGCAAAAAGTTAACACAAACCCCAAAAGATAATGACAAGTAAATACTACATAGCATGTCAAAACATGTAGAGCCAGATAAGAAGAAACAGCCACCATCATTTTGATTTTCACCATTGTTACTGTCAGGGGCAACCTCTAACTTACTCTGTAACTCACAGACCTGCAAAGCAAAATACTGGCTGGTGTGCACACACAAACTAATAGAATAATTAGAACCGTATATAATAAATGAACTAATATTAGTAGATATTATCAGAAACACTTGAACTAATATTAATAAGACTTATTATATAGACTTTGGCAAACTGTGAGAATAGCAATCTTGGATTCTTGGACCAACTGACAAAAATTTTAATTTGCGATCTCTGAGACATCGTAAAATACTAAGCAAAAAATTTCCAGAAATAAATAATAAAACATCAAAGCAAGACCAAAAAGTAAGAATAGTTACTACCAATCTCAGGAGACAGTTTGTATATATACTAAAATTATCAAGCCACAAATGAATATGTGAAATTAAAGAAAACTGCATTACTTAAAGATACAGTCACTGCAAACGAGAAATACTCATCATATGAAATGAAGTGACTGAGGTACTTACATCCAGCTGACTTTGTTCTTGAAATGACTGATATGTTTCACATTAAATTTATAAAGTAGTTTTTGTGTGGTAAAGCACTTTCATGGGTTAATCACAACCCCTGCATCTTATAGTGAATTAAAAAAAAAAAAGTTCTCCGAGCAACTTTTGATCAGGATCACAAGCTAGGATAAAAAGTGAATGTTTGAGGGGGGAAACTATAGAGAGGGAAATGGGCACATGAAAGAAATTTGTGAAAAACAGCGTCGGAGTTTAATGCATTTGGACAGATCATTTGATGAGATCACCCAAACTGATGCCTTGAAATGGAGATTACCACAGAAAGTGCATTTGGGTTTAGTTTATGGGCCCTGTGACTGTCGAGCAATTTCTAAAATATCTTGGTTAGTTGGACAGAGCTTTGGATAAAAATGACAGACAAAATTTCAG
Organism: Schistocerca americana; assembly: GCF_021461395.2. Lineage (NCBI taxonomy): Eukaryota > Metazoa > Arthropoda > Insecta > Orthoptera > Acrididae > Schistocerca > Schistocerca americana. Next base: position 434,645,743 of record NC_060124.1, on the reverse strand, counting down.
TAAGGGTGGATTAAGTGGTTATCAGCAAGGGGGAAGGAATCAAAATTATAATGAGATAAATCATGGAGGAACAGATTTTGGAAATTACAGAAATGAATAGCAACAGGGAGTTGGAAATGGAAGAGATTTTCATTGGTATGAGATACACAGAAATGGGAATACGGAATCTGAAAACATAGATAGGGCAGGGGAGGGAAATAATAGATCACAAGCTAACAGAAGCCTGTATAATAGGGGAAACATGCAGAGAAACTAATGATCATCCTGTTAGGAGCATGTCAGTTTGGGCAAGAAATAGGAACCAAAATTGGGGTAACAAATACAGGAAAAGGTTTCAGGAGAGAAGAAAATCGGGCTTTTATGAGCAAAATTACAGAGGAGTACACCAGATGAATAAATTGTATTATGAGAGAAACTTTACGAAAGCAATAATTATTAATATATCTGATGACAAAAAAGACAAATAGCACATTCAGTAAAGAGATGGAGCTGGATGTGGGGGTGCTCACTAATTTCTATAGTCAGTCAGGACATGAAGTGTCAACAGAGAGAAGAACTGCCAATAATTTTTATGAATTTGACATAAATAAGTTAATGAGTAATTACGGAGAAGAAGTAAAGAGTAATCTTGTTTATTCTGATGTTGAAACTGATAGGTGTGATGATAATGCACTTGGGGGGGGGGGGGGGGGGGGAGGGGGAGGAGGAGGGGTGAAGAGGGTTTAGCATATAACTGCAATAAGCTTAATGATAAAGTTGCTAATCATGAAAATGATGATGACAGAAGTGAAACTGTTTGTAAAAAATTAACTTTCAGGATGATTTATGTTGAAGTGAAAAAACAACAGTAGAAGATAGTGACTTAGGCAGTGATTGTGGACATAGTTGGGGGAGTCAAGTTACTGATAGGGAAGTCCAGGAAAATCAGAATTTTAAGTCAACATTAGTAAGTCACTAGTCATTAGTGCTGATAGTGAATACTGTGAGAGAATATGAGACATGAAAATTTGAAAGTAGCTTGAAATAGTTGTTATGACAATAACAGAAACAAGAAATTGAGAGCTAGTGTAAAAGAAGTTTGTAAGTGGAGACATCCAGATTGTGGAATGAAATGAATAGTAGTTTGTTTGGTTGGGAGAAATCTGCAATCGACAATTGTCCTGTCAATAAGAAATAGTGACAGGAATCTGGTACACTTATAAGTGCATTACTGAGAGAAAGGGAGAAGAGGTTAATCAAAATGAATGCAAGGTACAGGGTAGTTCTTACATTTACAATTAAACTGATAACACATTTGTAGATACTGGCGGTCCCATTTGTGGGATTTCTCAAATCATAAGAAACAAAGTTAAGCATACCCAGAATTCACTGAGATGTTGTAGTAGGGTTGCACAGTAATAAAGAAATCAGTGGGATAACTTACGTTGATTAGAGAGGATATTGTGAGGAAGATGATGATTATTCTGAAAAAGGTTTGGTTCATGAACACTCTCTCATTATGGTAGAAGCAAAATTTGAGGAAGCAGAAAGGTAAAATCTGGAACAAAAAGGAAATTTAAGGAAACTGTTGTGAGCGTATTATGAAGTTTTTGATGGAAAACCTGAAGTAGTAAGAAATGAAAATTAAATTAAAAGTGCATGAACGATTTTCGTTAAGCCATATAGTGAATCATTTTCTAAAAGAGAAGCAATAGAAAAGAAATTATATAAGATGAAAAGTGAGGGTATTATTGAGTGAAGTTGAAGCTGACACTTGTACTTTCTCACTGCTGCTGCAAAAGTCAACTATGACTGCAGTCTCCACCACTACTTTTGAGTCCACTGTGTGGGGCTGCTTTGGTGGAGGATGGTGTGTTAAGGTGAGTCAAAAGTTGCTCAGTGACAGTAGACTTTCTTTAATGCTTTCCAACATTTTGTGTTTATAGCATGTCTGCTGGGTGCTGGGAGGTGGGGAATGATCAACACACCTCAGCAGCAAAGCATTCTTGTGGAAAACCTGTGGCTGCTCTGCATAGTGTGGCCCAGTGGTGCATGCCCCTGTCTGGTCAGCATATCTCAGAAAAGCTGTGTCAGGTGTGGGTGTAGTGACCTGAAGTCATTATGATGCTAGCGAGGTGGCTGGGGCCTGCCCACCCTTGATGAGTGACAGAGGCAGAGGCATCTGAGAGCAAAAGTTGGTCCAGCATGTAGTGGTGGCAGACACCCAGTGGCTAACTGGCTAGGGGTGTGGCTAGGTGTGTCTCAGTTCAACCGTTGGCCCATCAGAGCCGCAGCTGGACCCAGGAAGCTGATCCTTTCAGGACAGCAGCAGTAGCTGGTACTGTTACGGATGCTGACTCAATGGCTCGTTGATTCAATGACCTACCTGGCCAGATGGCCAATATTTATATGCACCAAAGTGGGTTTTTTGTGGTGTTGCTGCTACAAGTGACAACTACACCTTGTGCCGAAGTGTCCCCAGGTTCAGTAACTTGCTAAGTGCTAACCAACATGTGGGCAACAGTGCCCAGTGTGTGCTGTTAGTAATGGTGCACCAGCATATTGCAGCAAGTTCCTAATCACAGGATCAAGTGCTTCTGCCTAGGCTTGTGCCATTTGAGTTCTAGCACATTTATTATTTGACATGATTTGTTTTTTGCACTGATATTCTTTTTATGAATTAGGTGAAGTAACAAAAAGTTCATTGAATGGATTTTAATGTTTAATTTACACTGCATCATGTGTTTTATTTGATTTTAAGGTTTTGTTTCACATGAACAGATGAAATTAAAACACAAAAAATACTTGGAAAACTTTATTGTCTTCCAAAATGAAAAGGAAACAGTTTCAACACCTCATGACACCACAGAATAAATTAAAACAAGGGAATTCATAACACACTTATTTATTTATTTATTTACTCGTTCGGCATCACATAGGCATAGTTTACAATATTCTTATCACTATATACTAAAAAAGAAAACAATATAATTCTACACTATATTAGATATGTTTTTGAGCCACTCTATGGCTGAGTCACTGAGTCTATGTATGTCCATGAGTTCACCACCATAGCCATACACTTTGCACACGAGTAGATGGTCCATTGTCTGTATTTCACCGCACTCACATACAGCGCTGCCTGCCAGGCCCCACTTGTTCATCAGATGTTTACATCTCCCAACACTCGTTCTGACCCGGTTTAGAGCTGTCCACACTCTTCTTGGTAGGTTGAAGCCATCAGTCTTCTTGTTCGGATCGTGTACTAAATTTTTGTTCTTAAATTCACTTGCTGACCATACTTCATTCCACTAATACACACTAATATCTCTGCACAATACACAGAAACGTACAGTTATACAATCTTTGTAATGTAGCTATTAGCATTGATTTTCGTAAATGTAAACTCACTGTAAACATGTATGTGTCAGTAGAGTAAGATTTACTGTCAAATGAATGTAGTTGCAAATACAAAGTGAGCAACATATGTAAATTTCTGACAAATTCCAAGTACACAAAAACTGAAAATAATTCCTGCAAATCACTCCAGGATGTTATATTGTGACATCTAAAACTTAAGGCAAATAATTACAAGCATAGATGTAAGCCATCCAGAGTATACTTCTATACTTTTATACAAAAATTGGACCATCATTAACATTGTACGATCACTTGAAAATGGCACAATAGCTGAAAGAATAGTCATTGTAGACAACAACTTAATGAAGTCATTGTGCAGCAGAAACCTGAGTATATTTATTTTATGTCATTCACTAACTTAAAGGATGCTGTGGGTCCATTAGAAAAGAAAACTTCTGTGATTCTTTATAGATTTATAGAAATAAGACTATCTTAGAAATACCAATTAATTGTGTTGCATTTGTAACACTTGTAAAGTGTTTGCTGATTGTGAAGGAACACCAAGCATCAAACTAAATGTATTGTAAATGGTCATAGCCAAACTTACTGGAAAGCATCACAATCATGTTGACAGCCCAAAGTGGCTGTTACTCAAAGACACCTAAAGTCTTTCATAAGCCAATTCTGAAATATTCCAAAACCTAATTTCCAGGATTGAATCTACCAATACTCTTCAGCCCCACAGAAATTGTTCCCATGGGGACTATTGAGATCAAATGAAGCTAAAAGCAACTTGCGCAGGAGGATATAAAGAGTTTTTCTTCTCGTGCTCCATTGTGAATGGAATAGGAACAAACCTTAGTTACACATTTTGCAGCTTTTTAGTGTATAGATGTAGATGCTGAAACTAAATAAACCATTTACTCCATAACCTATTTTTACTGTATACTATTTATTTTCATTTCTTAGTTTTTTAAAATGAGGGATAGTGTATTTTATAATAAAGAATATTTATGTAAACTATGTTAATCATCCATCAATAACTGCCATTCAGATAATACAGTGTTTTTATTACTTACACAGAGTTTTAACACTAAGTTAATGAATATAAAAGGAAAAGAAGAGCAATACAATAAAAATATATTTGCATCAATGATGTAACAGGTATGAAGTTTGCTCAGTGAGCACTAAAACACTTCTATGCAGTTGATAGTAGATCCTTAGTAATTCTCAGGGGCTTGTCACTGGCATTGGCAGTCGCAGGAACCTGTAACAGAAGCCAAAGCAGCATGTTTGCTGTTTTCTCTATCACTGTCTACAACATTTTTCTTATTAAAATAAACTGTCAAGATCTTGGAACTTTCAAAATCTAATAAAAATTTAAAGAATGCTATATAGTCATGTAAGCTCTGTGAGCATTCTTCCTACTGCTCTCACAATCATACACTATTACAAAAATTCATCTTTGGAGAATGGTTTATTATCATTTTAAGTTTACTGGGTTGGCCTCATAGCCTTGATCAATTTAAAGAACAACATTATTTCCACCAGGCTTTAATCTTAAAAGTGCACTTCATGAAACACTAATAGTTAGTGTCAAGCAAGTACTCATTCTCAAGTGCATAATAAATGTGGATACATCATCATCATCAACGTCATGTTTTGTAGTGTCCAGCACCTGGATGGGTCTATTTGGAAAATAAACCTCTCATTTATCATGTCCTCCCACCCTTCTTCCCTCTTTTCTGTGATCCAGTGTTCTCCTCCCTTCTTCACGCATTCCTTTATTCCAATGATCCACCTTCTCTTGGCCTTTCTCTTTGTCTCTTGCATCCTCTCATCGTTTCATGAGTCTGTCTTGGTATCTTGACAACTCCAGCACTTTTGACATGTCCAACACCAACTTAATTTTGTCTTTTTTATGATCTGTTGCATGATCTTCTCTTCTATTATTTCTCTCACTGTCTCAATATTTACCCTGTGCATTCTTGTTAGTCCTACCCTGCTTCTTTGAAATTTCATCTCACAAAACAGTATGCTAGTCACCCACATTTTCTTCATTATCCATGTTTCCAGTTCATGCATGAGTAAAGGAGTATTATATATTTGGTATAACATTCTGACATTACATTCTTGCTACAGGCCAGCCTACTTACACTCTGCAAGAATCCATGGGCTTGCCTTTCCCTTTCATTAATCTTTTTATCGTTCATTCTGCCATCTTCTCTTATGCTCCCCAGTTACTTGAAACTTTCTTTAGTACTTGCTCTCTAAGACTTATATCTGTTACCACTCTCCTGTTATTCCTCATTGCCGTAATCACTTCAGATTTCTTTGCATTAAATTGCAATCCATATTGCCTCCCTCTTCCTCCCATATATTAAGCCTGTTTTGTACCTTTCCTTTTCCACTTCCCTGCACCATGAAATCTTCTGCAAAAACCATTGCTTTCAAATTTTCATGTCCTGTTAAGGCTGCCACTCCTAATACTATTAATCCATAACAGTGATGAAAAGAAGAGGGAATAGTGCACTTCCTTTCTTCAGGTAACTTTTCTGTTCAAAACAGTATGTTTTCTCTCCACTTACTTTTACACAACTCACTCTTCTTTGATACATTTCCTTTACTTTTCTCATTGTCAGCCTTCCACCTCTCCTTTTCTGGAGGGTTTCCCACATACTGTTTCTTTTCACATTATCGTGTGCCTTCTCAATGTCCAGAGCACTATTACTAAATCCTTACCATAATCAAAGTGTCTGCCTTGTACCTGCCTTGCACTAAAAATTAGATCCACTGTCAGCCTTCCTGGTGCATCTCATATTGTTCCTCTCTCTGTCCTCCTTCTGCAGTATTATTTTCTGAATTCTCCTTTCTGGACTCTTCTCAAATACTTTGGAAACGTGGTAAATTAAAGTAGCTTCTCTGTGATTTTGACAATGTTTCCTACAATCCTTCTTAAAAATTGGCATTGATTCCCTTTCGTCTTCTATACTTCCACTGGGGCTTAGTATCTCTTCAAAATATTTCTTTCATATTTACTTGATTTCATATACTTCCCTTTCCTTCTTTATTGGTCTTCCTGACATATTCCAACATGCTCTCATCTTAGCTTTAACCATTCCACAGAGGACCTTCTTACTTCCCTCACAGTCCTTTCCCATAATTGTTATCTGCTCTTCCATCAATTTTCTCTTCCCTGATACTACCACTTTCTTTGCCATATCCTTCTTCCTAGACTATTCCTTTCTTTGCTCTTGAAATCATATGTAGGATGCTTTGTTTCTCTTTACATCTTCCTCCCTTACTCTACCAGTCAATCAGGGTGTTTCTTTCCACTGTTTCTTATCACTGGTGTTCTGCACACTTTTTCTGCTGTTTCCACCACCATTGTTTTGAACAGTTCCCATTCCTGCTCTACTAACTTCATTTCATTGCTTGGTATGTTGCTCTTTACTATTTTCTGAAATACTTCTTTGCATTTTTCTTCTTTCGGCTTCCACATTTGCATCCTTCTTTCCAGTATTTCTGACCCTTTTCCTCTTTAATCTCAGTGGAGCTTTAACCATAGAGAGCACATCCCTATGTGGCAGACTGGATACTGCTGTAAGGCTTTATCTGTATGAGATGAAGCAAGTTGAGTATCCAGTTTCATCAGCTATGTTTTTCTGCCTCCAAAGATTTTCTAATTTTATTCCTAAACTATGATAATGACAGTGTGATAGTGTACCTAGCACACAGTGAGTGCACAGTAATTCCATATTTATAAATGAGCTTAGTACCATTTGATTTGATTGCTCATTACATACTAATTGCTAATATGATTGCAGTGATCTAATTAGTTAGCTCAAAAACTTTTTTAATTAATAAATATACAGTATGACCCTAAATATTTAGTGAGCAACAGGAAACATATTTCAGAATATTAATGCATGTCATTTGAAAGTACACATCTCCAACTTTTCCTTAAGGCATCAAAAAGTGTCTGAAAGTAATTATTTAACATAAAAGCTAGACTGTGGGTTTGCGTGCCATGACCTCAGTGCTTACCACACAGTACGCCTTACCACTTAATTTAAAAGAGAAAGCTGTGAGGAGTGCAATGGGATGGTGCACTTACTTATAAATATGCATGACAGTAGAAATTTAGCCAGATGATTGACTGTTTAAGCACAAACTATGCACAATAAAAAACTACTGTTCAACTGTCTGTTTCCTACTGTTCATATCCTTGTTAGCATGGAATTTACTGTTCCAGTATCTGCCAAGGGCCCTACAATGACAAGATGTTTGTGTTAAAATAGGTAGCTGCACAACTGAGTCATGCTGGTGGGTACACCACTGGTCCTGTTCAGCAAACGAGGCACCTGCAAGCTATTTGCAAAATATGATGGAAGGCCGACTTACTGAGATAAATCCAGGACAGCATCAGGTTGCAGCAGTCACAAGTCTTCGTACAGTGCCTGGATTCTCATTAAAAACTCTGCACACTCACTGAATTTGTAACCTCGTGTAGCTACTGTTGCTACTGCACATGTGAGAATGGTGTCGTATACAGCTAGTGAAGATCCAGCTGGAAGCATTAGTTTTCACATGCAATGATGGGGGAAAAGACACTTTTGTTGACTGTTGCCTATTGCACATGGATTTTTTGGAGCAAGAGCAGATGTGGCTGTGCGGACAGCATTGTCTGCTAGATAGACTGTGTGGGTCTCAGAATTTGGAATTTAGAGATCCCACACAGTTTCCCCCTTGCAAGAGGCAGATGATGGGATGACAATGTATGAGTGCAGCTCCAGGCATCAGTCACTTATGATGCATGCATCAGTAATAGAGCTGCGCAGAGGCACCTGTCTGACAGTGGATTGTAAGGGTGATGCCCATCGCATTGGCAAAGTGGCAAGGGGTGGTGTGATATGGTGGTGAGAAACAGCTGGTCCCCTGTTGAGGGGGTGTGGTGGTGGGGCAGCAGCGTTGGGCAGGTGGTCGCGCCTAGTCCGTGACCTTGGCACTCACCACGTTGATGCCCAGGTGTGTTGGCATGGTTTGTGGCAGGAGAAGGCAAATGGCAGGTAATACCAGCTGACGTGGTGGTGCAGCAGCATGGGGCAAGTGGTCACAGTTGGTCTGTGCAGCCACTACCTTGATGCCCAAGTGTGCTAGTGTGGCGTGCAGTGGTGGGGTCTGTGGTGGTGGCAGTGTAAATCTGTGGTGGGTGGGCAGCATTGGGAGTTGGTCCGAGCTGTGTGCTCTGTGTGACGGCAGGCAGTGACCCAGAGCATTAGATGCATGACTGGACCTGCAACTCAGGGAGGAAGGTGTTGCGTGGAGTGGCGACAGATGCAGGAGGTGTGCTGGTTAGCGTGAGGACTGTGCCATGGTGCAGTCTCGCTGGACACAGGGCAGGAGTGGGGAAATATTGCAGACAGGGCATCAGTGCCCGTGCACGGTGTGGCTGGTGTGCACGGTGTAAAACATGCTGGAGTGTGTGGGCATCGGTGAGTGCTCCTGCTGTCTCTGCAGTCTGCTAGACGCCCTGGTGGGATTCTGGCATGGTAGTGATTAAATGTGTGGTTGGTGTGCATGGTGTAACACGTGCTGGAGTGTGTGGGCGTTGGTGAGTGCTGCTGTCTCTGCAGTCTGCTGCACACCCTGGTGGGATGCTGGCATGGTAGTGATGAAATGCGTCACTTCTTGGGTGCTGGAGGCTGCATTCAGAGCTGCGGCTAAGGCTGCTGGGCTGCCAGATGAGTGGCACCTGTGGCTTTGTCGGACAGTGTTGGTGAAGCATTGATGTCAGTGATATGTGTCAAGCCTTCGGCACTGGGTTCCGCCCCCTCAGGGATGGCACAAGGAAGGGTAACAAATGGGAGTGATGCAGCTGCATCTGGGTTCCAGGCACTGGTGATGTCATGGTGGACGTTGGTGTCAGCAGCGGTGTCCATGGTGTTGGTAATTGGTAGGGATACCTCAACTGCTGGTGGTGCATCTGTGTTGTTGATGATGAACATGTAAGCTGGCTTTCACCTGTCAGTGGATACCACTGATGGGGAACTGTGGAGCCACACAGTGAATTTTTTGTTGCTTCACTGCAGAACAAGGTGAGGACCCAAGTGCTGTGGGCAGAGTGGGAGCTGATAGGCATCGATGCATAGCATTATGTGAGGGCACAAGGCGAGAATGTGGTGCACAAAAGTTTTTTAATTGCAATGGCATCATCATGGAGGCATTGGCCACAGCCAGTCCATCTAGTTGTGCAGCTGCTGACTTTAAGCTGGAATACACAACATAGCTGGGAGAGGCTGCAGCTCAATAATGTCACCTGGCAGGACCAAGGGCTGTGGCCAAGTGGTGGAACATTTGCTGCCACAATAGATAAGAGGGGATTTCAACGTGTGGTGGAAATGTTCCACTGTGCTATTTGCTGCAGGATGATAGCTAGTGGTAGTATGGATAAGGGTGCCGCAGGTCTCATCCAAGGTTTTGAGTAAACAAGAAGTGAATTGGAACCCACACTCAGACGTTAAGTAGTTGGGGGAAGCTAAATGCAAAATCCATGTTTTGGTGAATGCAAGGGCAACTGTTTTGGCAGAAATGTCCAGGTTGGGCATGACTTCCAGCCAATGTGTGAACCAATGTATCATAGTGAGGAGAAAGTGGCAGCCATGTGAAGAGGGCAAGGGGGCGACGAGTTCAACATGGACATGGGAGAATCGGTGTTCAACATGGGAAAATGAGGCTGTCAGTGTGTGAATGTGATGGCCCACTTTGACACATGGGCATGGGATGCAGGTACAAGCCTACATGCGGCAGTTTCATTGGATACTGGATCAGAAAAAACATACCTGGATGAGGCTAGTGGATGCATCGACACCAGGATGGGTTAGCCCGTGCAAGCAGTCAAAACCTGGTTTGTGGAAGGCAGGGTGAAGGTAGGGGTAGACACGATCTTTGGAGCAGGTGGGGTGCATGGGGTCAGACAGGAGATCACACTAAACCTGCAGGTCAGTGCCCAGGACTGGGTGGAGTTGGAGGTTGATGTCCGAATTTTGATCTTGATGTAAGTGGGCTAGTGTGGGGTCGGTGGTCTGGGCTTTTGCAAGTGCCTCATAATTGAGTGAAGGGCTGAGAGTATAGAAGTGGCTGAGGCAATTGGCAATGATGTTGTCAACACTGGATGCATGTTTACATCAAATGTAACTTGTGTTATGTGCTCCTGCTGGCTGAACTGCTGAGGTGAAATTTGATCACCATCTTTCTGACAAAACCACATCATGAGTGGCTGGTGGACGGTAAAAATGGTGAAATGGCACCCCTCAGTGGAGGAGCAGAAATATTTCACTCCCTCATACACTGCATGCAGCTCCTGATTGTACGCAGTCCATTTGCATTGCGGTTTTGACAGCTTGGTGCAAAGAAAGCCAACCTGCTGCAGGACCATGCATGTCATCAATTGACTTGCATCAGTGATGGTAGCAAGGGGGGCAAAGAGGTAGGGGTGGGCCATAAGGACTGCCTGAGCAAGGTTGCATTTGGTGTGCTCAAAAGTTGCTGTCATTCTCATGATCCAAGACACGGATCTGTATCTTTTGTTCAACTGTGTCACAATGCAGTAGTGAGGCTGCATTGTTTAGGAAATACAAAAAAAAATGCCATCCTCAAAAATCTGCATAGTTCCTTGTATGTCATGGGGTGCAGAAACTCAGCGACTGTGCAGACCTTCTTGAGTAGGGGGCACGAGCCAGATGTGGAAATGTTGAGTCCCAGGAACTCAATCTCAGCTATCCTGAATATGCATTTGTCCATGTTGAGGATGACCCCTGCTTGTTCCAGGCAGGTAAAAACCCCTGAGGTGCTCGAGGAGTTTGACCAAGTTCCAGGAGTAAATAAGGATGTTGCCCAGAATCGCAAGACATCCCGGGTGCCACAGAGAACATAACCAGAAAACACTGCCATGTTTGTGCAGCATTACAGAGGCTGAAAGCCATAAAGAGGCTTTAGGAGAGACCAGAGGGTGTAATAATGCCTGTCTTCTCAATGTCCTCCTGTTAGACTGGGATCTGCATAAAAGATTTTGTGCAGTCTACCTTACTGAATGTGGTAAATCCCAAAATTTCGTTACTATAACTGCACAAAACTGGTATGGGATAACAGCCAGGAACTGTTCATTTATTCAGGCACCAGTAACCACCACAAGGATGCCAGGTTCCTTCTTTGGAGCTAAATGGAGTGTGGAAGACCAGGGGCTTTTTGAAGGGCACAAGATTCCAGTGGCTACGGAGGCTTCAATTTCTGGCCACAAAAACAAGCATTTGGCTGGTGGGAGAGGGCAGATGTGGCACTGTACCAGTGGGCCCAGTGTGGTTACAATATAGTGAACTGTGCACTGTGTCATGGTACAACTTGAGGGTGGCACTGGGGGGAGATGAGGACTGGAAATTTGGAGAGGAGATTGACAAAAGGAATGGAGTAGGATAGCTACTTAATAATGAAGTGGGAAGCAGACAGGTGGTACAGGTTGCAGAGCAATGCAACGTGCCATTGACCAGGCAATGCTGCATGAGGTCAGGGAGGTGTTGAAGTGGGTAAGAAAATCCAAGACAAGGATCATGTCAGTGATGTCACCCATAGTGAAAGTCCAGAGGAACTCCTCACCGCAGCCAAGATCAACACGACGGGTGTGGGGGTCATAGCTGGTGAAGGCAGAACCATTTGCAGTGGTGAATGGGAAAGGGGAGGGAGGGTTTTGCCTGAACAAGGGTAGGAGCTTATATGGGAAGATGGACAGGTCCGAACCAGAGTCTATCAGGTACAATATACGCAGGGTAGAGTAATGGCAGTCTGATATGAACAGGTGCTGTGGAATTGCAGAACAACTGGGTGCCCCTGCTTCCAGTTGCTGACTGTGTTTGGGTGCCATGACCATGGCAGACAGCAGTTTGTTATGTCACTGCCAAAGCACTCACCAGCACACAGGGTTAGCATCACGTGGCTCCTCCTGCTCGCCGGATTGGTGGGAAGAAAGAGTGGGGATTGTCACGCATGCATGGCCACCTGCACTGGTGGTCGTGTGAGACACGTGGATAGTGGCCTTGGGCTGTGAAGGGTGGGGTTGGGGGCAAGGGGTGCGGGCATGCGGGTGCAGGTGTGTAAGGGTGACAGTTAAGTTGGCCATCTCACTGCTCAGGCATGCCATGGTGTGTGTTAAATTGGACTACATGTCTCAAGGCACAGGCGGTGGTATCCTCTCTGGCTGTGCTTTGGAACAGCTGGGAGACTTGTTGCCACAGTGCTGGGGGACAGTCAGGATGGGGGAGGCAGGTAAGAAGAATGAGTGGTAGCAACTGCTATCAGGGTGACTGCATCAATGTCAGTATGATCTTGTGTGGTGAGCACAGTATGGATGGCCACCAGCAAGTGAGAACTCCTGTTGTGGAAGAGGAGCTTGTCTGGCAATATATAGGGTTTGGCTAAGGCATGGAGGTGCTGCAGAAGCTGGGTGGGTCTCATGTCAGACCACTCATCTGATGAAAACAAGGCCTGAGAGCGCTACATTTCTAACAACATTAAGTGTGTGATTAGGCTCTTTTTCAGTTGATTGTAGTTGCTGCACTTTGGGAGGCTAGTGATAATTTCGTGAGCTTCTGCCACAACCATGGGTCTGAGTTGAACTGTGGTGAGGACAAACATTATTGTGTCCCTTGTAATTCCAAATCTGGAAAATATCACCTCAGTGAATGTCAACCGCAGCTGTGGGTCACAGGTGTCAAATGTGGAAGGTGGTGGAAGTCCTGCTTGGCTGACTGGTCAGAGCTGGGGCCTGTGCAAGGGTACAGCAGTGCTCGTGAGTTGGGAAAACTTTGTGAGGAACTAATTAAAGCTGGCTGCCTGTGATTGCAGGTCAGAAGGCCCATTTGCATGTCCATGATCAGATGGAATGCTTTCCACCACGGAAGAGGTTCCGGAGGATTGTCCAGTGGAACTGTTTCCTGGCATGTGCTGCATCTCAGTAATAAGTGTGGTTGGAGAGATGGAAATGAGGTATCTGCAAGCTATTTGCAAAATACGATGCAAGACCAACTCACTGAAATAAAACTGTGCACTACCATCCGGATGCCATCAGATTGCAGCAATCACAAATCTCCGTACGGCACAAGGGTCCTCATTAAAAACACTGCACATTCACTGAATTTGTAACCAATACCGAAGTGTAGCTACAATTGCTACTGCTCAGTGCACGAACACACACGAGAATGGCACAATTTCCAGCTAGCAGAAAATCCAGGCAGAAGCCTCTGTTTTTGCATGTAGTGGTGGGGGAAAAGGACACTCCTGTCGGCAGTTTCCTATTGTGCACGGGCTCTTTGGAGAAAGAGCAGGTGTAGCTGCACAGGTAGCATTGTCTGCTAGGACAGACTGTGTGGGTCTCAGAATTTGGAATTTAGAGGCACCGCATAGTTCCCTCCTCGTGAGATGCAGATGCCAGGATGGCAATGTATGAGTGTGGCTCAGAGGGGGTCAGTCACTGATGATGTGTGTGTTGATGATAGACGTGCACAGAGGTGCATTTCTGACAGCGTGTTGTATGGGCAATGCGTACCATGTTGTTGGCAAAGGGGTGAGGCATGGTGGAGTGTGGGAGAAACAGCAGGGCCACTGCTGGGCTGGCATGGTGGTGGGGTGGCAGCAGCAGGTGGGTGGATGTGGCTGGCCCGTGACCTTGACAGCCACCTGTGCTGATGCCTGAATGTGCTAGTGAGGTGTGTGGCAGGGGAACGCAGCTGGCTGCTACCATGGGCCAGGGTGGTGGCATGGTAGCAGTGATGGTTTGCAGTGGGTGGTCAGAGTCAGGAGTCAGTCTGAGCCATGAATTGTCTCACCACCTTTCAGGCCATTTCCTTCCGACATTTTTTCGCAGTTGTTGCAAAACATCCCAATTGTACCATCGATCAACAGCTTGACACTGTGGCATGAATTCATGATGATCTAATTCTTCAAAGTCAAAGAAAACTATCAGCATGGCTTTGACATTTGACCTGACCTGATGAGGTTTTTTTGGTCTAGAAGAAACTTTTTCAACCCATTGTGAAGATAGAACCTTGATCTCAACATCATAACCATAGACCCAAGTCTCATCACCAGTTATGATTCTCTTAAGGAACATCTTGTTCTCATCACATGATTGAAAAGCTATTCACAGACTGCAAGGCAAAAGTCGATCTGGTCTTGACTCATGAGCCATGGGATGAACTTGACAGCAACACAATGCATTCCAAGATTCTATGTTAGGATTTCATAATATGATCCAACTGAAATGTTACATTCTTTTGAAATCTCTCAGACAGTCAGTCTTCTATTGGCATGCATAATTCCATTGACTTTCCTCACATGATGTCATCAATAGAAATCAAAGCGCATCACGAATGAGGGTCATCTTTAACTTCCATCAAGCCATTTTCAAACTAAGTGAACCATTTGCAACATCAAGTATGGCTTAAGCCCTCATTACCATCAGCTCCCTGCATTATTTGATGTGTCTCTGTAAAGGTTTTCTTGAATTCCATGCAAAATTTAATGCAGATGTGTTGATCCTTTAACTCTGCCATCTGGAAATTCACAAACTGTGCAACACAACATTCTACTCAATACAGAACTGAAAAATAACTAACAGTCATACAACAATGAATCTTCCAGTAGTTCCACATTAAACACTAACATGTACAGGGATCCAACCACTTTTTGTTCCAACACACTGTTGGCGTGAATTACGAATGTTCCAGAATTTTTTGAACAGACCCTATAGACCTAGCACACCTGAGGCCAGGCAGTCTGTGGCTGAGAGTGAAGTGAGCAACACCTATGTCTCTTGTCATTAGCAATGTGCCATAATCTGATAACTAACATTCTGAAATATTTGCACATATTGCATACACTTCATTTTCTTCACTTGTGGGTGTAATTCATGGCTTCTGTGGCAGTAATCACTAATTAATTCCAAGTGAGAACCTATAAGAGGAACATAGTGATTATTGATGCCTATGAACAATGACTGCTTAGCAGGGCAGTGTTGATGGACTTACTGATTATTATCACTATTGTAATTATTTTGATTTCATTAAATGTGTTTGAGGACAATGATATGGCAAACTGATATGTTTAATTTAATCCATATGTGAACCATTTTGAACCACTGGACTGTGTTGTGTAGTTACTGCACTAATACAATTTTTTTTTTTTTTTTTTTTTTTTGTACGTTGTTATCCTACTTGTGTATTTTTATGTTAATGTTCTAAAAGTTCTATTAAAATTGTAATGTCTAAGTGACATGTAAATTCAATTACAAATTTTCATGTATATGTATTTTAAATTGTAATGTTTATTGACAAGTCCTATATCATTTCGATGATGTACTACAAGGACGCTAATAAATTGAATTGAATTGAATTGAACAATCTATGGTCTGGTGTATTAGCTAACAACCTCCTTTCCTTTAATTCAAACAATATGTGAGGCCCAAAACTGGCCTTCTCAGTGAATACTTTACACCAATAGTGTAATTAAAGTCTTCTAAATCTGCCTCTATTGTTGACCACAATATTGCTGTAGACTGTTAGTAGAACTAACATTTTTCAGCGAGTTTTGAAGCCAATGGAGCTACCAAGAAGAATAGAAGAGGCTTGTACAGAAGAAAGCAGATTTGTTCCAAATTGTGCCCCATGGTTTGGAGCACTTTGCCATGTGAGCACAAGCAGCAAAGGAAATCAAAGAAAAATTAGGAGTTGGATTTAAAGTTCAGGGAGAAGAAATAAAAACTTTGAGATTTGTCAATGACAGCTATTAAACCAGAAGCACTGTATGCAGCAGAAATACTAAACATGAATTTCAAAGGCCAAATGGAGAAACTTGAGCTAAAGTAAAGAAAAATTTTAAGAAAAATCATAGGACCAAAATTTCAAGACAATAATATTATATACATCAAAAATGAAACTCTCTACAAGAAAATTGAAAAACTTTCAGATACTACGTGGAAAAAATAAATTTTTATGGTCATCTCGGAATGAATTCCAACAGATTAACCAAACAAATCTTTGACTTTTTCTGTAACTGCAAAATGAAATCCAACTGGTTTTAAGAAACAGAAAGACCAATAGAATTAAAGATTTCAGAAAATTTACTTATCGATTGAACAGCTAAATTAATTACTAAAGATGAAAACATAATGTTCCAAGACAAATCTACACAAAAGTCCAAACCCTTCATCTTGGAAAAAGAGAGGAAAAGAAGATCAGAACGAATGAAGAAATACTGGGCCTTAAGAAAAGAACAATGCACAAAGAAATGATTGATCCAGCATACCCCAACGAGGGTGAAATGAAAGAAGAAGAAGACATTGTAAGAGACAGCAAAGGACTTGGAAAACAGTGAACAGAATAGACAGTGTCTTGAAAGGAAGAGATAAGATGAACATCAACAAAACCAAAACAAGGATAATGGAATGTAGTCAAAGGTGATGTTAAGGGAATTAGATTGGGAAACGAGACACTTAACGTCACAGAGGAGTTTTGCTATTTGAGCAGCAAAGTAACTGATGATGGTCAAAATAGAGAGGATATAAAATGTAGACTGGCAATGGCAAGAAAAGCATTTCTGAAGAAGAGAAAATTGTTAACATCAAAAAAATGGTTCAAATGGCTCTGAGCACTATGGGACTCAACTGCTGAGGTCATTAGTCCCCTAGAACTTAGAACTAGTTAAACCTAACTAACCTAAGGACATCACAAACATCCATGCCCGAGGCAGGATTCGAACCTGCGACCGTAGCGGTCTTGCGGTTCCAGACTGCAGCGCCTTTAACCGCACGGCCACTTCGGCCGGCTGTTAACATCAAATATAGATTTAAGTATTAGGAAGTCTTTCATAAAGGTATTTGTCTGGAGTGTAGCCATGTTTGGAAGTGAAATATGGATGATAAACAGTTTAGACAAAAAGAGAATAGACGCTTTTAAATGTGGTGCTACAAAAGAATATTGAAGATTAGATGGATCAATTATGTAACTAACGAGGAGGTACCGGATAGAATTGAGGTGACAAGAAATTTTTGTCACAACTTGACCAAAAGAAGGGATTGGTTGATAGGACATATTCTTAGACATCAAGGGATCACCAATTTAGTGTTGGAGGGAAGTGTGGGGGTAAAAACCATAGAGAGAGACCAAGAGATGAATACAGTAAGCAGATTCAGCAGGCTGTGGGTTGCAGTAGTTATTGGGAGATGATGAGACTCACACAGGCTAGAGTAGGATGGAGAGCTGCATCAAACCAGTCTTCCGACTGAAGGCCACAACAATAATAAAACATTTCATTTAAGATGGCTGTCATCAATGATGAGTAGTGTAAAAGTCTACATCTGAGATTAAAGTGAGCAACATCTATGTCTCTTGTCATGAGCAGTGTGCCGTAGTCCAATAAATAACATTCTGAAATATTTGCACATATTGTGTACAGTTCATTTTCTTCATACTCGGGTGTATTTCACAATTTCTATGACAGTAATTACTAATTAACCCTGAGTGAGAACTTAGTAGAGAAAAACAGTGATTATTGACTCCTATGGACAATGACTGGTTAGCAGGGCAGTGTTTATAGACTTATTGAATATTTTTGTGCTCTATCTTAATTGTTTCAAGTTCCTTAAATGTGTATGAGCACAGTGATATGGCAAACTGATACATTAAATTTTTCCACATGTGAATCGATTTGAACCACTGGAATGTGTTTAGCAATTACTGCACTAATATATGATCTAGTGTAGTAGGTAACTATCTCCATTTCTTTAATTTGAACTATACATGAGACACAGAACTGGCCATACCAGTGAATATTTTGTACCAAGTGTTTTAAGTCTACCTCTGGTGTTGACCACAATTTTGCTGTAGACTATTAGTAAAAATAACATCTTTCACCAGTTTAGGAGCCAGCACAGCTACTGAAAAGAACAGAAGAAGGTGGTTTGTTGCAAGGTGTTTCTCATCCTCCTCTTTCTTGTTTTGTTGCTTTTGGGTGGTGAATTCTCTTCAATTTGACTTTCCCAGGTATAATCTTTTGCCCTACAGTGATGATACCTAGACTGTTTAGTTTCAGTGCTTGGCCATTGATCTGATTATAAATTGAAAGGATCAATAGGATGTGGACTGTGTTACACTGCAAATGGAACACTATAATAGATGACTACACAACTTTGAGAGAAGAAATGGTGAAGGCAGCAGGGGTCCAACAAGAAATAAGACAATACCCAGTAGGATCCCTTGGCGAACACATGAAATATTGAGTTTAATTGATGAAAGGGGCAAATACAAAAATGGAGCAAATGAGGCAGACAAAATGGATTACTTTTTATTATTAAAAATGAAACTTCTCCAGCTTTACTTCCACATGCATGCGGAACACATATTGGTCTCATTGCAGACTTCTAGTACTACATCTTCAGGCCCGTATACTTTGATGAAATAAATTGTGTTTGGCTGAGTACTAGAAGTCCTCAGTGAGACCAATATGTGTTCCACATGCATGAAGTCTCACTGTGGACTTCTAGTACTCAGCCAAACACAATTGATTTTATCAAAGTGTATGGACCTGAAGATGGCGTTGATGCAATGATGAAACTAGTAGTCAAATAAATATAAAATCTCAAGTACAGCTGGGAAAAGGGAGAGAAGGAAGTGTAGTAGGTGAATATGGATTGGGGCTAAGAAATGAAAGAGGAAGCCGTCTGTTAGAATTTTGCACAGAGCATAACTTAATCATAGCTAACACTTGGTTCAAGAATCATAAAAGAAGGTTGTAAACATGGAAGAATCCTGGAGATACTAAAAGGTATCAGATAGATTATATAATGGTAAGACAGAGATTTAGGAACCAGGTTTTAAATTGTAGGACATTTCCAGGGGCAGATGTGGACTCTGACCACAATCTATTGGTTATGAACTGTAGATTAAAACTGAAGAAATTGCAAAAATGTGGGAATTTAAGGAGATGGGACCTGGATAAACTGACTAAACCAGAGGTTGTACAGAGTTTCAGGGAGAGCATAAGGGAACAATTGACAGGAATGGGGGAAAGAAATACAGTAGAAGAAGAATGGGTAGCTCTGAGAGATGAAGTAGTGAAGGCAGCAGACGATCAAGTAGGTAAAAAGGCGAGGGCTAATAGAAATCCTTGGGTAACAGAAGAAATATTGAATTTAATTGATGAAAGGAGAAAATATAAAAATGCAGTAAATGAAGCAGGCAAAAAGGAATACAAACGTCTCAAAAATGAGATCGACAGGAAGTGCAAAATGGCTAAGCAGGACAAATGTAAGGATGTGGAGGCTTATCTCACTAGAGGTAAGATAGATACAGCCTACAGGAAAATTAAAGAGACCTTTGGAGAAAAGAGAGCCACTTGTATGAATATCAAGAGCTCAGATGGAAACCCAGTTCTAAGCAAAGAAGGGAAAGCAGAAAGGTGGAAGGAGTATATAGAGAGTCTATACAAGGGTGATGTACTTGAGGACAATATTATGGAAATGGAAGAGGATGTAGATGAAGATGAAATGGGAGATACGATACTGCGTGAAGAGTTTGACAGAGCACTGAAAGACCTGAGTCGAAACAAGGCCCCGGGAGTAGACAACATTCCATTAGAACTACTGACGGCCTTGGGAGAGCCAGTACTGACAAACCTCTACCATCTGGTGAGCAAGATGTATGAGACAGGTGAAATACCCTCAGACTTCAAGAAGAATATAATAATTCCAATCCCAAAGAAAGCAGCTGTTGACAGATGTGAAAACTACCGAACTATCAGTTTAATGAGTCACAGCTGCAAAATACTAACACGAATTATTTACAGACGAATGGAAAAACTGGTAGAAGCCTTGGGGAAGATCAGTTTGGATTCCATAGAAATGTTGGAACACATGAGGCAATACTGATCTTACGACTTATCTTAGAAGAAAGATTAAGTAAAGGCAAACCTACATTTCTAGCATTTGTAGACTTAGAGAAAGCTTTTGACAATGTTGACTGGAATACTCTCTTTCAAATTCTGAAGGTGGCACGGGTAAAATACATGGAGCGAAAGGCTATTTACAATTTGTACAGAAACCAGATGGCAGTTATAAAAGTCGAGGGGTATGAAAGGGAAGCAGTGGTTGGGAAGGGAGTGTGACAGGGTTGTAGCCTCTCCCCGATGTTATTCAATCTGTATATTGAGCAAGCAGTAAAGGAAACAGAAGAAAAATTTGGAGTAGGTACTAAAATCCACGGAGAAGAAATAAAAACTTTGAGGTTCGCCAATGACATTGTAATTATGTCAGAGATAGCAAAGGACTTGGAAGAGCAGTTGAATGGAATGGACAATGTCTTTAAAGGAGGATATAAGTTGAACATCAACAAAAGCAAAACAAGTATAATGGAATGTAGTCGAATTAAGTCGGGTGATGCTGAGAGAATTAGATTAGGAAATGAGGCACTTAAAGAAGTAAAGGAGTTTTGCTATTTGGGGAGCAAAATAACTGATGATGGTCGAAGTAGAGAGGATATGAAATATAGACTGGCAATGGCAAGGAAAGCATTTCTGAAGAAGAGAAATTTGTTAACATCGAGTATAGACTTAAGTGTCAGGAAGTCGTTTCTGAAAGTATTTGCATGGAGTGTAGCCATTTATGGAAGTGAAACATGGACAATAAAAAATAAATACTTTGGACAAGATGAGAATAGAAGCTTTCAAAATGTGGTGCTACAGAAGAATGTTGAAGATTAGGTGGGTAGATCACGTAACTAATGAGGAGGTATTGGACAGAATTGGCGAGAAGAGAAGTTTGTGGCACAACTTGACTAGAAGAAGGGATCGGTTGGTAGGACATGTCCTGAGGCATCAAGGGATCAAAAATTTAGCATTGGAGGGCAGCGTGGAGGGTAAAAATTATAGAGGGAGACCAAGAGATGAATACACTAAGCAGATTCAGAAGGATGTAGGTTGTAGGTACTGGGAGATGAAGGAGCTTGCATAGGATAGATTAGCGTGGAGAGCTGTATCAAACCAGTCTCAGGACTGAAGACCACAACAACAACAACAACAAGTACAGCTGGAGGAGTTTCATTTTTAATAAAAAATTATACCAGCTGTGTCCCACCATTGTTCAATAAAAATATGGATATACGAAGATTAAAATGGATTACAGATGACATAAAAATGAGACTGACAGGCAGTGCACAATGGCAAAGCAGGATTGGCTTGAGGAGAAATGCAAAGCTCAGAAGCACGCATGACTATGGCAAATATAGATGCTGCCTACTGGAAAATTAAATAAACTTTTGGAAACAAGAAAAGTAGATTGATGAACATCCGGAGCTCAGATGAGAAGCTAGTACTAAGCAAAGAAGGGAAGACTGAAAGGTGGAAGAAATGTACAGAAGGATTATAAAAAGGAAACAAACTGGAAGAGAATACTATGGAAAAGGAAGAAGAAATAAAAGAAATGCATAGGGGATGTGATACTGTGAGAAGACTTTGGTATGGCACTGAAAGTCCTAAACTGAAACAAGGCAACTGGAGTAGACAAAATTACCTCAGAATTACTGAGATCCTTGGGAGAATAAACCATAACAAAACTATTCCACCTGATTTGAAAGGTATGTAAAATTGCAAACTACCCTCACGTTTGAAGAAGAATGTAATAATCATAATATTAAAGACAGCTGGAACTGCCAAGTGTGAAAATCCAGAATGAATTTTCAATCTGCAGAAGAATGCATGCTGATATGAATTTTTATGGCAGATTAAAACTATGTGCAAGTTATGGTTGCAAATTACTATCACAAATTATTTACAGTGGAATGGAGAAAGTGGTAAAAACCAATCCTGAGTGAATTCTGGTTGTGTTCCAGAGAAATGTAGAAACATGCAAGGTTGTACGTACTCTATGACTTACCTTAGCATACCTACATTTATAGCATTGTAGATTTAGAGAAAGCTTTCAAAGATGTTGACTGGAATAGATCTGTGTGGACTTCACTGTCCTGTTGGGATTGAGGTGTGTGACTCTCTCTGAGAGACTAGTTTTTTGAGTTGTGTAGTTTAAGCTTTCAGTTGATTCTTTGTATCATACTTGTGTTAAGGCTTTGTACATGTGTTTGGTGATCTACTCAACAAAATACTGTAATTGTACTCTGAGACCATGTGAGTGAGTGTTATTCTGAATATCAGTCTACCTGGAATTCCTACACTGGTGACCCACAACAAGTAAGCAAATCATTTTCAGTAACATCCGAGATAAGCAACAGAGTACTTCCTAGAGAATATGACTCATTATAATACTCGACCATTACTTATTTTACCAGCTTGGTGACATTGATAGGGGTTTTGCTCACCAAAACCCTTCGATTGTCAGAACTAATGTCTTGTGGACAAGTTTTCCCTGAAATTCCTTTGAGATAGAGTTCTCCACCTCAGCTATGTCCTTTCAACAAGATCATCAAAGAACACAGTTCACTTATGTGTCACAAATGTTGCTCAGGCAAAGAGAGGTGTCAAAGATGACACAAGTAATATGATAAATATTACATAATAGCCCGCAGTTTGCACATGCCTCACAAGTGTCTCCGGACAAGGTACATGCTTATAAGGCTGCTGCCATTAACAATTTTTTGCAGTTAGGGATAGTATGCCCTTCAGACTGCCTGCAGGCTTCCTCATCCATTTGCTGCTGTAAAATGACTGTTCATACCAGCTCTGTGGCGTTACTGGACCATCAGTTCATGTTCAGTTCCTGCAAACCAGCCAACTTACAAGATTTTGCACATGCATTAGCAGACTTCTCCATATTCAATGTGCTGGACTGCCACAAAGAGTATTTTTAAACCCAAATGGCTCTTGAAGACACACCTAAAACTAAAATAATACTCAGTTTGGACTTAGAGTTTCTTTTTATGCCCTTTGAACTAGGAAATGCCACACAAACTAACCAATGCTTTATTGATAGAGTCTGACACAGATTTCCCTTTTGTTTTTCCAATTTGAATGATGGCCTCATATCCTTGTCATCTCCCTGGGAGCACCAAAAATTGCCTCTGACAAATTTTCAAGGCTTTGGAAGAATTTGGGACAGTCATCAATGAGGTAAAATTTCATCTTCAATGACGAGAAATGTCAATTCTGTGAGCATAAAGTAACCTTCCTAGGTCACTCCATGACATGAACACATTTTAGACCAACACAGTGATGCACAAATCCTATCTGTCAGATGCCTAGGCCAAAAAATTTATGTGAATTGCAAGATTTCATTGGCACGATAAATTTCCACTAACATCATACACTGCATACACCACAGGAAGTGGCAGTACAGGCACCACTGACCGATGTTTTGACTGGGAAGAATGTACGGAGCAAAAAGCACTGCCACAGAGCAACCAGTTGCAACAAGTGTTTGACCAATTAAAACATTGTTTACACCATCCCATTACTTTGGCACTCCCAATATCTTCAGCACCTTTATCTGTACCACAAACACCAGCAAAAATGCTATTGGCATGGTTTTAAGGAAACAGCCACCAGCCACAAACAACCACTGTGGTTTTTCTCACAGAAACTCATAGCTTCACAATGCAAATGGTCACTCTACAACAAGAAATTGTTGGTACCTTACAAAGCAGTCAAGCATTTTCATGAAGACATTGAAGGCAGACTTCTGACAATTTTTACAGACCATTAGCCACCAGGGCTCCCATTCTCAACCTAGGCAAGGGATTGTACTCTCACAACTTCCATCACCTTGATTTTATCAGTCCATTTACCACAGATATACAACATCACGAGGGAGCTGATAGCATCATGGCTGAGTTCCTCTTACATACAAATGCTATGACCATCAATATAGATTATGAAGAGCTAACTGAGGTGCAGCAACAGGATTCACTGACCATGAAATTGCTGCAAGATGTCACTACTGGCTTGAACTTGGAGCATACAACAATCCCCAGAACATATATGCAGTTTTAGTGTGGCATATCACAAAATAGGTTATGTCAAGTTCTGCAAAAGTTCCATACAGCAGTTTTTGACAGTCTGCACAACATGTGTCACCCCAGAGAATAATTGACTACTACGTTAGTTCAGAATGAAGTGAAACTGCAAAGCACGGGACGGCTGTCTGCAGTACGTACATCTTCACCTTGTGGGACCCATACCTGAGTCAGAAGGCTATCATTACATACTCCCTACAACAGATTGTGTTACTTAGTGGGTACTGGTTGTGTCTTTGGTTGATATTACAGACAAATGTGGATATCACACTTGTCCTACATTGATTATAACACACCAAAGCTTCCAGTTTGTGTTGCAACTGTTTCCAGAACTATGCGAACTTTGTGGTGTTCAGTGCTTTAGAATGACAGATTAACACCCACTCTTAGAACATTGGTGTCGAACCGTTAGGACTGCTGTCATGTGCCACAAAGAACAATGGATGGAAGCATTATCATGGGTGCTTCTAACTGATAGATCAGCTATCATAGAAGACTTAAAGGAGTCTTTTGCTGAAATCTTGTACAGCAAACATCTCACTCTGCTGGCAGAATCCATAGCCCCAGAACCACTGATCACCGTAAAGTCACCAGCTTTGTTCAGGTGAGTTAAACACATCACACATACAT
Organism: Schistocerca americana; assembly: GCF_021461395.2. Lineage (NCBI taxonomy): Eukaryota > Metazoa > Arthropoda > Insecta > Orthoptera > Acrididae > Schistocerca > Schistocerca americana. The sequence goes on along the minus strand of NC_060124.1, from coordinate 434,620,712 downwards.
ATACCCTGTCTCCACAACACATGGCACACAACATGTATTCATACAAAAAATTTTGACAGATCGTGAATATATAATGCTCAGGGATGACATGATACATACCATTCTCCACTCTCCTTGCCTAGGCCCTTATCCAGTCCTTAAGCAAGGAGGGAGCCTTCCACAGTCTCCTTACTGCACTTGAGACCAGCCTGAGTTCTGTGGCATCTGGCAATCATAATGGGGAAATCACTTCACCAAAGAGACAAAGTTTGCAGGAGAGGGGAAGACACTGCCAAATTCAAATGCCAATCTCCATCAATAGAGACCATCGATGACCCTCCTCAACCCACAAGCAGGATGAAGCCAACTACAATCACCGCTCCCACTATGGATGAATCCTTGGGACTCTGGGGATTGCACTGATCTTTACCCTGTGAGGAATGTCCCTGCTACCACAACAGTTTGCCAGAAGGGGCAGTGCAGACATAGTCCAGTCACACATTGCTTTGCAGCCTGCTACAGCACAATTGGATAAGAGAAAACAGTTAGTTGAAGAATAACATTGACACTGACAGCCTTTCTCTACACTGGATGCAAGGGGAGGGGTGGGGGGTTGCTCTGTTGGGACTTTGCACCCAGACAGTGATTGATAGTGAGCAATGACTATCTCTGAGTGGCCAATTCTTTGAGTTGTGTTTAATACCTTTGTAATGTAGCCCACTTTCAGTTGCTTCATTCTATCCTAATCACATTAACACTTTGTACATGTATTTGGTGCTCTATTCAATCTGCAAACACACAAGTGTTTGTAAGGGAGCTAGTGGGGTGAGGAATGAAAAAGACAGGGATGTAGCCTATTGCCCATGTTCTTCAACCCATACGTTGGTCAGGCAATAAAGGAAACCAAAGATAAATTTGGAAAGGGAATGAAAGCTCAGGTAGAAGAAATAAAAATTCTGAGTTTTGCCAGTGACATAGTAATTATGTCTTAGGTGGCAGAGATCAGAACTGCAGTTAAACAGAATGGATACTGTCAGATTGATAGGATTACCTTTAAGCTATTTTTTTTATCACTCATCAACTTCCTGACAAACTTAAATATACTTTAGAAATGTCCATCTACAGAACTGGAGATAAGCTAAATCAACTGTAACTGCAAATCTATGTCACCCCTTCCAGGCTTTTCAGTAGTATTTGAGAAAATGGCTTATGATAGTATACTGACTCATTTAACTGAGCATAACTTGTTAACCACCCCTCACTTTGGTATTCATACAGGATTCTCCACACAGAAAGGAATACAAGATCTCACAAATAAAGTACTAGCAGAATTAAACAGGAAAAAATTATACTGTTAATTTATTTTTTGGGTTTGCCTTGGTGTCATTTGCAAAATTCTACTTAGCAGACCAAAGTCTTATTATGGCATTAATGGCATCTCTCTTTGCATGGATGGAACCTTAACGGAAATGAAAAGATCACATTAACAGACTGTACCCTAAGTGTAAAAGTTATGTCAGAATGGGGGGAAACCATATGTGCAGTGCCACAGGGAATGGTACTTGATCCACTCTTGTTTTTCTGACCAACATAAATGGGCTTCCAATGGCTTTAAAGAGCAGTTCAGAAATTTTAAATTTTGCTGATGTCACAGACATACAGCTCTAGCAGACCCAAGTCTCAGATGATAACTTAAGAATCCTACAAATAGTTCACAATTAACAGTGTATGTTTTAATCTCAGAAAGACTCATATCATGCAATTTAAAACAAGAAATAAATGACTTTTAGCACCAAAGTAGATATTAATGGCTGTACACGTAGTGGGTTAAATTTGTTGGGTGTTCAGCTGGATAACAAGTTCGAATGGAGTAAACATGTCGTAATATGGGGGATCACATTAGATGTAATGAATTGCATGGAATCACATTCTTCTTTCTGAATAGATACCAGATTTTGTATATTTCTTAAATGTAGGTTGCATGAGTTGCTTCTCTAAGCTAAGTTGTGCAGTATACAGTCATCAAGAACTGTAAATGTCAGCAGTATATTTTTTTGGCACAGTCAAGTTTGAAATTGTGTAAACAAACAACTATATTGATGTTTTCTTTTATTTCAAATTGTGTACAAAAAACTAACTTTAGAAGGCAACATTTCATGATAAACACATGATGTACACAATTGTAGATGTATCTGTAGGCATATGACATACAAAAATAAAAATTTGTAATTGTAATTTACTTATTCAGTGAATTCAACAATATTTATTAACTTCTGCAATTGTTATAAATTATGTAAGCAAGGTTGCAGAATCAGTCAGGTGGTTGTTGCACACATGTGTGACCTGGTTACGCTCTATGTCAGAATAACTCATATTTTTATCATATATTTTCAAAGTTATGTGAAAAGAAGAGATTGTAATAAATGTAAAAAAAAGTTAAAAATCTTGGTGCCATCTACATTATTTGGAGAACCAGTTTCACACAAAGAATTATTTCAAGCAGTGGAAAGCAAATAAGATACCCTAAATCATCAAGGAAGACAAGACCAAAAATAAGATGAGTATTTACGAGTTCAACTTAAAAGTGTATTCTACCTTGACAAAATTTACTACATCATGATGCAACCCTGTAAAAAAAGGATTACTCACTTCAGTTAGATTACTCACTTGAGTTTCATACTTTAAGTTTTGACTTGATTATTTGTCTCATAACAAGTGGAATGTCACAACATACATATCAAAATGTTCAGTTCAGCATGTTATATACTTAGAAACAACTCCTATTGTGTTGACCTAAAGACAAGTGTGTTGGCTTATACTGTATATTTTTGCTCCCTGTAGTAAATGAAGTGTTTGTTCAACAGAAGCAAGTAGTAAGAATATTGTGTAAAGTCCTTGCAGAAACCTTTTTAAAGGATCTTAAAATTCTTACATTCAATTCCCAATACATCTACTCCTTAATGGCTTTTGTTTCTCATAATAAAAATCTATTTCAACCTAACTGTGATATACAGTCACAATACAAAAAACAAAAATAATTTTCATGCAGATATTGTCTCTCTGTCTAGGATTCAGAATGGATTTATGTACTGTTATGGTAAGATGTCCAACAAGCTCAAATCTATATTAGCCACTCTTTCTGCAAATTATGTGAATCCTAGATTCAGAGATCAAAAATTTCTGTTAGCTGCAAGACAAGTTGTAGTTTTGTTACAAAGTTTTATAATAAGTAATAATGTTCGATAAATAAGCCTCACTGTAATATTTGTAGCTGCAAAACTAATCTCTTTGAAAAATATCATTGCAATTAAGCAAATATTAAGCTACTAATAATGGACAAACAGTAGCTATATAATAAAATTGAGAAGGCATCAGGTTTTTTTCAATGTAGCAACTTTCTTATTAATTTACTCAATTAAATTTAGACAGCAGAAGCTTGAATAACATTAAGCAGTATAGTGATAGCTTATGGTTAATACAGTATACAGATTAAAATTCAATGACATTTTTGCCTTATGTTAATATGAACTTTGACTCATTCCACCACATTCCTAAACGTTCTCCTCTTACATGGATTCCAGTGAATGTGAGGAATGAATGAAGATAGATCAAAGGATGAGGTTGAAATATTGTCATATCCCCTAGAGTTATTGCTGTTCAGTGACCTAATGAGTTTTGTGGTTTCTCTGACGATTTGCAGAAATGATGCCTGGTGATGGAGAATGTGTTGCCTGTTTAAATACCCTTATGGATTTCCTTTTGAAGGTTCATCTTTGCCAATGTGTTTTCAGGTACTGTTAGGGAGAGCTAATTGAATTTAGCAACTAATTATTTGTGTTTAATATCAATTGCCTCATGTCTACTGTCATCAGGAAGTTGATCATCATTTGGTGTATCTAATTTATTCATTTGATGTCCAATAATACTCCAAATTGCCTTGTCTCTGGTCTTTTTTATTAGCACATGATTTTTGCCATTTTGATGACATGATAAAGAGTTTTGGAGTATACTGCTTCTAGTGCCCCTTTAGTACTTGATAGGAGCCAGCTCTGCATTAAATTGAGATATCTCATCCTGACACAAATTACTTTGATCCTTAATGTTAGTCACCTTTCTCTTGGCTTCTAAAGTTATTTTTCCTTAGCAATTGTTTAAGAAAACTCATTCATAGAGTTGTAAAAGTATTTTCAGGAAATAAATAAATTTATTATCTACTTTGTGTCCTTGGTGAACTGCTTTGCATCACTAATTTTATAAATTCTCTACGAATACTGCAAGTAAGTCAGCATTCATGGTTCTTTGACATTGTGTGTCTCCCTTCTTAGTGAAAGATGGTTGATGGTATATTTTATTGGTGCCATTTTACCACCATCAGATAAACCATCTATTAGAGGGCTCACATCTTTTTCATGGAAAAATGTTGGCTCCAGAAACAAATTATCAATTCCCATTGCACTACATTCTTCTGTTCTTGTTGGGAATGTTACAGTGGAGATCAGACAGAAGCTGGACATTAGCAACTGTAAGTGCCCACAATGAGGACTATCCAAGGGGAAATCATTACTGAAATCTCCATACACTATCACTTCCTAATTATATCTAATAAATATCATAAGTATTCTCTAATTCTTTAATGAAGTTCAAAACATTTGCTGTTGGGGTCCCTGTAGACTGTCAAAACTAGCAGCTTTTATGTTTCTATGTCTGTTACTGAAGTACAGAACTTCAGCAGTTGTTCAGTTCAGAGTGCTTTATTTATTTTTTCATATGGAAACATCACATAAAATAATATTACAATTATCTCAAACTGAAAACTAATATCCAGGCTGCAAATATAGTCTACTGATTCTTTCATTATCAGCAAGAACTCTGTTGGATCATCAACAAAAGCTCTCAAAGGATGTTCTTGAATTAAACAAATCAGACATTGGTTTCCCCATTATTCAGAGCTAGTCTTGTGCACAATGTTCTTAAAAAGTCTTGAAACAGCCTGATAAAGTGCTCTGTTTACTCTATGACAACTAGATGTTAACCAGTCATGTAAATGGATCTTCAGTGAAGGATATGCTCACAACTACCTCATAATTGACACATGGATATTTTTTCTTTGTTAAGAGACCCTTTTACCAGTCACCATGCTGACTCCTCTTTAATTTCAGTACCATAAGCAAATGTCAGTATACACTCCTGGAAATGGAAAAAAGAACACATTGACACCGGTGTGTCAGACCCACCATACTTGCTCCGGACACTGCGAGAGGGCTGTACAAGCAATGATCACACGCACGGCACAGCGGACACACCAGGAACCGCGGTGTTGGCCGTCGAATGGCGCTAGCTGCGCAGCATTTGTGCACCGCCGCTGTCAGTGTCAGCCAGTTTGCCGTGGCATACGGAGCTCCATCGCAGTCTTTAACACTGGTAGCATGCCGCGACAGCGTGGACGTGAACTGTATGTGCAGTTGACGGACTTTGAGCGAGGGCGTATAGTGGGCATGTGGGAGGCCGGGTGGACGTACCGCCGAATTGCTCAACACGTGGGGTGTGAGGTCTCCACAGTACATCGATGTTGTCGCCAGTGGTCGGCGGAAGGTGCACGTGCCCGTCGACCTGGGACCAGACCGCAGCGACGCACGGATGCACGCCAAGACCGTAGGATCCTACGCAGTGCCGTAGGGGACCGCACCGCCACTTCCCAGCAAATGACGGACACTGTTGCTCCTGGGGTGTCGGCGAGGACCATTCGCAACCGTCTCCATGAAGCTGGGCTACGGTCCCGCACACCGTTAGGCCGTCTTCCGCTCACGCCCCAACATCGTGCAGCCCGCCTCCAGTGGTGTCGCGACAGGCGTGAATGGAAGGACGAATGGAGACGTGTCGTCTTCAGCGATGAGAGTGGCTTCTGCCTTGGTGCCAATGATGGTCGTATGCGTGTTTGGCGCCGTGCAGGTGAGCGCCACAATCAGGACTGCATACGACCGAGGCACACAGGGCCAACACCCGGCATCATGGTGTGGGGAGTGATCTCCTACACTGGCCGTACACCACTGGTGATCGTCGAGGGGACACTGAATAGTGCACGGTACATCCAAACCGTCATCGAACCCATCGTTCTACCATTCCTAGACCGGCAAGGGAACTTGCTGTTCCAACAGGACAATGCACGTCCGCATGTATCCCGTGCCACCCAACGTGCTCTAGAAGGTGTAAGTCAACTACCCTGGCCAGCAAGATCTCCGGATCTGTCCCCCAATGAGCATGTTTGGGACTGGATGAAGCGTCGTCTCACGCGGTCTGCACGTCCAGCACGAACGCTGGTCCAACTGAGGCGCCAGGTGGAAATGGCATGGAAAGCCGTTCCACAGGGCTACATCCAGCATCTCTACGATCGTCTCCATGTGCCTGTGGTTCTGTCAGTGTGATCATGTGATGTATCTGACCCCAGGAATATGTCAATAAAGTTTCCCCTTCCTGGGACAATGAATTCACGGTGTTCTTATTTCAATTTCCAGGAGTGTATATTCTGAAAGAAGTTTTTATTGCTATTTGTAGTAATGAGTATTTTTCCTGATTCAACTCTCTTTTCTTTTTGGTCACAAGATGGTACACCTGGGATGAGATTCAGATTGATGCAGTACATCTAAAGTGGTTTTTTTTTTTTTTTTTTTTTTTTTTTTTTTTTTTTTTTTTTTTTTTTTTTTTTTTTTTTTTTTTTTGAATAGCGAGACTGTCTGTGTTAATGTAGAAGTTGATATAAGCTTCATTTCATCAATCAAATTTCAGTTCTGTTTGAAACAGTTTAATTACTCTTGGTATTGTGGATGCATCTCACAGTTCTCTTCATCTGCCAACTTAAGTTCCCAAAAACATTCACCAAGCTTACAGCACAATTTTACATTTCTAAGCAGTTCTCTTTCAGATTTCTCATAGTCGTATCTGACAAACAGTGAGTGGATCAATTCATTTCATCAACTGTTAACCCTACTAACAATTTATTAAACTTAATGGGGTAAATTTGTCACCAAACTCTGCTACTAGATGCCTACAGCATCCACAGCAGCTTTATTATGACTACAAGTACACTATTTGTAATATCTGACCTTTTATTTTTATTTGTAAGATTATAGAAAGCCATTGTAAATATTTCCTAGTGATTGTTTATGAATACTACTAAGTTTAATGGCAAGTGAGTCATAAGGTATTTAGCGGTCAGCCAGTTAAAGCACAGAATCTAACTTTTCTTAAGTCTATGTGACATGTGTATTACCTTAGATAGACTACAGCTCCCCCAAAGGCAAGCAGCACTGTGATCATGACAACGAAGATGATAACAATGGCCAAAACACTTTCACTCATCCCCAGGTCATCCGCCACACGGCTGAAGAAAGTTGGTGCACGATCCACTGTTGACCATCAAAATGTTCAGAAGGTTTATTGGAACTTAACAGTATCTACTGAGATTTACATGACACTCCATTTCAGAAATTGTGTAGCCTTTCAGTACAGCACTACAAACTGTGAAAATGACACCAAAAAAACATACCAAATTTTTGGACTACTTATCTTTGCCACAGTAAGTTTAATTTAGTCAGGTGCTTGTTCCATGAATAATATGCTGATAGTCATTATACAGAAGGGGCCAATATGATACAGAGGTTTCATATCATATTCACTTTTCAAGTGTTTTATATATGCTAGTAACTGACATAGTTGTCCTTTAGACTATTATTTATATGATTACAAAAATATGAGCATAGACAACCAATCACCTTCAGCTGATTGACATGTAGTTATTGACATACATTACATCACAAATAATTTCATTAGCTTTCAAGTTACTGCTTGTTTTCCAATTTAGATACATACTTCCACAGTGAATGGGACCTTAAACTGGGAATGGGATGTTAGACTGATTTCCCCATTGTGTACTTAAACTAAAAAAGGGGTGTTAGAATGGAACTACTGAAATTCTCTGTCCTGTTATGTTTTTTTATGAACCACTTGTCAATGAGCTGCAGGTGACTCATAGCCAGTCCTAACTCTTTAAAAAAAATTCCAGCTTGAAATTTTCATCACCATATTATGCTGTGATTGTGGCAAATGAACTGAACTCCTAAATGAACTCCTACATGAAAGAAAGGCATGTGTATACAAATACACAGAATTATCTTTTATATGTGAAGTTAATTCATGTAATTATAGGTAAATGATCAAATGATTTTCTGGCTGTGTATTATGTAATGCAAAAGTTAGATGATTAAGCTATTGACAGAATAATTCATTTTTCTTTCTTGTGAAGCCTATTTTTATTTTTCAGATATGATTGATTATTAATAACCTTCATAATCAAATAAATAAACTGTGAGGAAATTATCAGTGTACCCAGATGTCTAAAAGAGCCATCTGCAAAGTAGCTAGGGATGAACATCACATATTATTGTCAGTATAACTTAATAAACAATGAACATTTTCTTACTCATGGAAGATTTGACCCCAGCTTATTACACCAAAAGCTATCAATGAATAAAATGGATAGGATCAATTAACCTTTTGAAACTTTAATCTTCAAAGCCTGAAATTACCCATAAATTCACTGAACTTATGCATTTCAGTGGATCTAAGTGTGGCTCCAAATAAAAATACTTAGCCTGTGCAATCTCAAACATTTCAGTAGATCTATGTGTGTCTTCCAGTTAAAATACTTAGCTGTGAGCAGTCTCAAACATGTTGTAAGCCTTATTGCATTTTCTCAAACAGTGGAAAATCCAGGATGGAATAAAAACTGTAACAAATAGAAAAGATTGCTATTCACCACATAAAGGATATGTTGAGTGACAGACAGGTACACTGAAATTAGATTGTAAGACATTGTTAAGTTATCACACAAAGTTGTGTAATATACTGTAGGTACTGGAAATGAGTTCTTTATACTTGCTTTAAACTTGCCAGCAGGTCCTTTGATGTCATCTCCAATCTCATCATCTCTGTATGCTCAGTGACTCGACTTGCCAGTTTCTACTGCTGCACATTTAACTGAAAACTCATTGAGACTGTTGACGAGTACAAAATGACTATATCAGGATAGAATGGAGAGCAAGTATGTGAATTCATAAGATAACCATGGACTCATGGCATTTCCACCACAGACACAACTCTAGGCTGATGATTTCACCACAATATACACAACTGTTGGGCACAATGATTGTTTACTAACACACTGACCAATCAGTTAGTAATGAATAGTGTTCTGCTTATAAGTACATTTATGTATGTAGATGTATAAATGTATGTAAGCATATGAAACATTAATTGCATGTTCTTTAGTCTGAACAATTTATTCAGTTCACATCTAATATTACAGAAGAATGAGTCTTAGCTGTACTTGACACTAGTACAGCTTGTTCTTTTATATGGTTGTGAAGCCTGGGTGACAACAGCAACAATTGAAGTAGCAACATGTTCCTTTGAGAGGAAGGACTTCAAACAATCTATGGACCCATCTGCAGTACCATGATGGGAATGAAGAATGAAAGAAGATCTGTACCAGCAGTTTGGAAAGCCATGTTAGTCATATGTTAGGGCAGAAGGGGCTACCATAGTTTGGCCACATCCTTCAAGCTGATGGATTCCTCTCTAACTGAATCCTCCATACCTAGAGACCGGCAAAGGGGGATTACTGTCAGCAGAATATACCTTCTACATTGTGACTGACTGATTTCCATTTTTTTATTGTGCTTCTTGTAATATGTTCCTTTATAATGACACACACACACACACACACACACACACACACACACACACACACACACACACACACACACGCACGCAGGATGTTCCTCCTAAGAGTCATCAGCACATTTTCTCTGTTCTTTCAGCAGATATTTTATTTTTGCAGTATGTAGCTGAGGTCATCCCAGCAAAGCATGTCTTTCACATGAAACCCAGTGTCAATGGAAAGCATGAGTTTGTTTCCTGCTATAACTAAACTATTCTTAAAGCAGAATTTTACATGCCCATTTGATAGAGCAGTCTCAGATTAATGGACTATGATATTCATTTTATTAACATGTATTAATAGGGACATTAAAACCTAAAAATTAACCAGTACTCCAGTAGCACTGCTGCATGGCAGTAGCAGTCAGCTCAGATCATGGCATTAGTCTCTTGCTGCTGGAGTGCGGCTATTTATCATGCTATACTGTCCCTGTTACTACATATCAATAAAAGGAGTATTGCACTAGACTAACCTGTATAAATTGTCACGTAAAATTTGGCTCTAAAAAGTGGTTTGTTCATAACAGGAAACGAATTCACACTTTTCATAGACACTGGACGTTGCATGAAAGACATGTTGTGCAGTATTTGTTTAGAGTTACTCCAGTTACACATAACAAAAACAAAATTGCATATATCTGCTGAAACACCAGAGAAAATACACTTGATAACTCTCTCTCTCTCTCTCTCTCTCTCTCTCTCTCTCTCTCTCTCACACACACACACACACACACACACACACACACACACACACACACACACACACATGGTGCACAGGGTGAGTCATCAGAGACATTTTCTCCCATGTTTCGGTAGTATTTGTATTTAGTTTTTGTAATATGGAGCTGGAGTCACCATAAATAAATACTGATTATCAAGTCTTTCACATGGTGCCAAGTGCAGAGGGAAAGTGTCAGTTTGTTTCTCATTATGAGCATAATGTTTTTTAAAGTGGAATTTTAAATGCCTGCTTGATTGAGTGGCACCAAATCAGTCTAGTGCAATATTCATTTTATCAGTCTCTATTAACATGGACAATAAATGTGAAGCAGTGGCTGAGCAGTGCTGCTGCATAGTGGTAGCAGGCAGTGCAGGACAGGGTGGTGCTGCTGCTGTTGGAGCACAGATTACTCTTCGCGTTTCACTGTCCCTGTTAACAAGGGCATCCATACCTAGGGGTAACAGGAGTGACTGTAGCCCATGCCCTCTAGCTCTCAGAGAAAGGAAAAAATATTTTCACGTGTTTTTCTTTCAGGTCAGTATTACAAAAGTTTTTAACAGGGTCAGAATTGGAACTTTTTGTGTCATTTGCCTTATGAAATATTAAAAATTCTCCTTGCTCCCAGGTCTAGCCTCCTCTCCCACCCCTTGTACAAACTATCAGATGGACACCTTTGCCTCTTTATAGAGTTCAATTAACTACACTAATTTGGGACTATTCAATTGAATTGGCACATAAAATTTCACTTTAAAATCATTTTGCTCATAAGTGAAAACAAACTGATGCTTTCCATAAAAACTGGGTTTTGCATGAAAGACATGTAGAACAGTACTTGTCTGGACTGACACAGCTACACATTGCAAGAACGAAACTGCTAATATTTGGAAAAAAAAAAGTGCCTGGGGACACAAAGGAGAGACAATCTGTATGTATAAAACAATAAGAAAGATTGTTCTAAATTTATTCTTTGTTTGCATCATACAGACTCTCTATATTTTCCAATCATAGTTTGTACTTTAGCATCAAATTTTGTTTTCAAATATCACTGTTCCTCTTATGGAAAAAATCTGTAGTTGTGTACACCACATCACTTAATTTTCATCTTACATCTTTTGCAATCTCACAAAACACAGCTTCATTGGAGCCCACTTGATCCTGAGAGTCAGTCAAAATGTCCTGTCAGTTCTACACTACAGCAAGATTGTGCACTAAACATTAGTGCTACATCACAGCTTACACTCTAGCTTGGTTTAGTGAGGGAATGAATTGATGACTAGGAAGCAGGTGCAGTGCCACCATTCTCAAATTCATTATACTTTCAGAACTATGGCAATAAAGAAGGAAGCACTGATGCAACAGCAGTGTCTTAGTTTATAATGTGTGCAACCCTCAACACTGGGCTCATACTCACTCTGTTTCTGATCTATAGCATGATATAAGAGCTCCATGAATTATTGACCTACACTGGAGAAGTGTGACATCTCCACAATAAATGCAAGAAAAAGTGTTAATGGATTTATTCTTATTCATAAAAATTAATTATGATTTAACTCTCATTCTGAATACTATAGTCTATGTAGAAACAGTTTGTACATAGTGTTTCCAAGTTGGATATTATGAATGAAGTCTGACATTATCTGATGGATATTCTACTTGTTTGCAGACAATGCACTACCTGATCAAAAGTACATGAACACCTCTATGTAAAGCAGAATTCACCACTAGATTTCACTAGAGGCAGACCTGCCAGTATAAAAGGATGTGGGGGAGTATTATGTTGTCAAAAAAGAAGCAGTAACGCCAGAATGATTCAGTTAGGAGAGCTTAGTGTCTTGGAACGTGAACTAGTCATTGGATGTCACTTGAGTAACAAATTCAACCCTTCTAAACCTGTGAAAGCCAACTGTTGGTGATGTAACTGTGAAGCAGAGATGAGAAAGAACAACCACATCTAAACAAAGACCAGGCAGATCTCATGTTCTGACAGATACGGACTGTAAAGAACTGTGGAGCATAGGTGTAAAAAATGCATGAAATCATTGGAAGGAATCAGCTGTGACTGCCAAAGGGCTACCAACAGCTCAGCTAACACAGAGACTGTGGGTAGGGAGTTAAAAAGAATAGGATGCAATGACTGAGCAGCTCATCATAGGCCACATGTTTCTGTAGCCAGCACTAAGTGACACTTGATGTAGTGTGAAGAGGGCTGCCACTGAATAGTTGATGACTGAAAGTGAGTAATTTGGAGTGATTAATCATGCTATTCCCTGTGACAATCTGAGCAAGTGTTGAGTTTGGTGAATATCTGTAGAACATTTCCTGCAAACAGTGAAGCACAGAGGAGGTGGTGTTACAGCAGGAAATTTTTTCCTAACCAGGATGTGGTCCCACAATTGTGTTAAGAAAATGCTAAATGTGGAGTGATATGAACACATTTTACAATATTGTGTTCTGCCCATAGTAGAGGAACACTCCAGAGATTGCAGTTGTTTGCACCAGTACGACAGCACACTGTCCTAAAGCAGCATCTGTAAGGCAAAGGTTTGTGGATGATAACATTTCTAAAATGGGCTGACCTGCCAAGAGTTCCCAAGTTTAACCCAATGGGACACCTATAGGTTGAGTTTGAACTTCAGTTTCAAAAAATGGTTCGAATGGCTCTGAGCACTATGGGACTTAACGTCTGAGGTCATCAGTCCCCTAGAACTTAGAACTACTTAAACCTAACTAACCTAAGGACATCACACACATACATGCCCAAGGCAGGATTCGAACCTGCGACCATAGGAACTTCAGTTTCACTCCAGACCCTAATGATGCTAGTAACAGACGCTCAATCTAAGTATGTTCTAGTGATGCTGAACAATATTATTGACAGTGTCAATATCCTATGGTGGCCATCTTTCTTTGGTCGCTTTAGGGAGTTGGAGTGTTGGGAGACAGTGTACAAATACCTGAGAGATTGCTGCCATGGAAGACAAGCTTCTTTAATATGCCAAGCGAAGGAAACCAAAAATTATATCAAAAGGCTGTCTGCAGGGCTCAATGTGTGGTCCAGAGATTTGGAATATAGCACTAGAGTCCATACCGTGGAAGTGACAGTGGTAACATAAACAGATTTGTATCATTTGCAGATGATGTTCTGTTAATTGTAAGTGATAGCTCCAGAAGAATTAAAGAAGACAAATGTAATGTACCTGAAGCCAATATGAAAAGGTTAATACAAGACTGCATATTATAACTGTGGCAAAATCAAAGGGACAGTCCATACACAGGCAGAAGAACATACAAATTTCTCCCTAACGTTTTGGAGACACTAAGAATGAGATTTCTTATCCCATTCAGAGGACTGATGCCTTACTTGACTGGTCATGTTTCATAGGCTACCTATCTGTACAAAACTGAAAGACAGATGAACTGTGTTTGCAGCAGTGTGGGCACTCCAGATCATACATTGTGGGACTATGCACTCCATGAAGATGCAGTGCATAATGGCTGTCAAGCATTAAGAATGTTGGGTCCCAAAGAAACACTGAGGAATGAGTCTGCCGGGTGCATTTTGAATGATACTGCAACTGCACTATCCAGCAAGACCAAGGAAGAATTCATGAGGTATTCAATCACACATCAGCGTGTTGCCCTTCAGCATGCTTACTCTCCAGGTGGGAAAAAAATGACTGAGCTCAGTGACCATTCAATGAAATGGCTTTTTAAGAATTTACATTGCGTTGGTGCAAATGATCATGAAGGTGTGGATTCCAAGTCATTACATTGAACCATGGAATCACTTCTTATAGGGAAAATGCTGCTGACGTACTGACCTATGTCCCAGAGATTCAGTAGATGATGGCTGTTGACCATCTACAGTGTAATGCATCCTAATAAATGAATAAAGTACAGTATCTGTAATACAAACATAGTGTTAGTATTTGGGTGATTAATAAAGGTTTTCTTTTTTGAAGTTTTGTAGGAGTAGAAAGTAGCTGTAGTTACAGCATTTTTTAAAATAAGTGCCATGAAAAAATAATGAACCTATACATTTATTATTAGTCACAAAAATGTGGATTGTATGGCCTATTTTAGCATCTCAGACAAACAAAAATAAATGAACCCTCTCTGGTTTTGGCTCTTGTGGAAGATTCAATCATCTCACTTAAAGTGTCTCTAGCATTGTTCAAGCCATTGTAAAGGTGAATGGTGGACAAACCCAGTACTAATGTCCACTAACAGATGTCCAGATACTTTTGATCAGATAGTGTGTGTGGTTGTTGTTTATGAAGCACCTCCATGATACTTGCATATCGATCGAATCTTCCAGTAACAAATTTACTCAATAATGGGCTGCACTAATTTTCTAAAAGCAATCTCCTTTATAAATACGCCGCACTGCCCTAAAATTTTCCCAATAAACAGAAGTCAACCATTCACCTTACCCACTACTCTCCTTATGTACTCATTCCACTTCACATTGCTTTACACATGAAAGTAATGAGTTCAAAATACTTGTGCCCAAGGAACTGATCCCTTAGTGTTCTGTTACTTAAACAAATCTCCTGTGGGGGCTATTTATGAGTTTGGAAGAGATGGGAGGAAATCAGACAGCAGTTTATTTGGTCAGAAATGGTTAAAGAGATTCATAAGCATTGAAAAGTTATGAGGTGTGTGTTGCTAGGAAACCAGCACAAAATAGTAAGATCAGATATTTGGCATCCAAGTTAGTAGAAAGACCCTTTCAGTGAGAGTACATCAATTTTGTGGGTCTGTTAGCTATATCAAAGACAGTAAACACATTTATTCCAGTTTGTGTTGGCACCTTTACCTGATTTATTTGGCTGTTATCCAACAGGGTCATGACGATTCAAGCAGTAACCCTACATTTACAAAGTACTTTTGGCACTTTTGGCCATGCACAGTCTATGGTGACTGATAATGTGAATACTCTTAGTGCACATAAATTTAAGCAATTTTGCCTTCATACATAAGTTTGGCGTATAACAACAACACTGTATTATCCAAATCCATCATGTGTTGAACACATTAATAGAAAGTTTAGGTCATCCATGATAATGTATCACAGGAATAATCAGAATGGATGGGATAGTTCACTTTCATGATTCACAATGGCAATGAACACTGCCTGCCATGAAAGCCATAAGTCTACTTCCTTGAGTTTTCTCCTGCGATATCGGGTAGCCACTCCATTATGAAATTTTTCCTGAGAAGAGAAATGTAATATCAGGCCTAAGTCAGAGTTTGGCAATACCTCCTGGTGCCTTGAGGCCTGCTAACTTTGGATGCCACAAGTTGTGAATGTGATTTGTTTATGGCACCAGCACTGAGCAATCACAATCCTGTTGTATTGTGGAATCGGGAGACAGAGCAGCCTGAACTTATGGCAGTGATTATTGTGTGCCTAACTAAGTGGGAGGTACAGAGTGAATTCTAGTCATGATGAGAGTAGGTGTCAGATTCAAGCAGGT
This sequence comes from Schistocerca americana, assembly GCF_021461395.2. Taxonomy (NCBI): domain Eukaryota; kingdom Metazoa; phylum Arthropoda; class Insecta; order Orthoptera; family Acrididae; genus Schistocerca; species Schistocerca americana. The sequence continues at coordinate 434,604,758 of NC_060124.1, read as the reverse complement.
ACTGTAATGTGGCATGGATATATAACAATATTCTAGTTACCACACACCAGTAGCGGATACATATGGGGGGAATGTGGGGTGCTTGCGACCCCCTTGTGTTGCTGCCTGCATTGCCTCTCGAGCCACCCCTGCCACTCAGCCCACGTGCTATTCATTAATTTCTTTCATCAGTTGACTCAACTGAATTGAGTTATCAAGTAGTTGTACTTTCCTGTGTAGCACGCGCATCTGCATCATTGAATTTTATACATTTCTGTTTGGTACATAAATAGCTAACACATACCTGTGAGAAAAGTCGCAGCCATTCTAGTGATCTCAATGTGTTATTCTGTCTGGCATTTGTTTGAGAGAAGTTGTGAATATTCTGCTGTTTCCTTGTACAGAGAGCCTTCAATACGTAGTGTACAAAGTCATGGCTGAGGTTGACAATGAAGGAGGATTGACTTAATGGCTTAGCTCTGTTGAACACTCACCCTGACAGTGATTGTCCTACTGACAGTGTAATTAACCAATTTGCCAGGAAGAATAGGCACCCAGAATTAGTCATTTAAGGAAGAGAATCACAACTGTATTTTTTTTTATATCATAAGATGGCAATGTCTGGTATATGTCTATAATCATGTTAAATAAAACTTTCTTAAACATTGCATGTGACTTGATTATTTTTTTATTATGGTAAAAGTAAAGGTAGCTCAAGATATCTTTAGGACCTCCTCCTTCAGGTTTTTCTGTGTCTGCCACTGCCACACACACAGACTGTACTGACAGAGTTTATTTAAATGGCCTTCATGGATTTGGCTGTATATTGTGTTTGTGTGGTTCTACACAGTGATAGACTTCGTATGAGTGTATTTTGCTAACAAGCTGTTGTCTGATTACCTTATACTATTTCTACAAATTTGATTGCTCACTGCATTTTAATGTTGTATTATAGTGACAAGATTTGAACGAGTGTTTGTTGTTGGTGCACTACCAGCTTGTTAAAGTTGTAGACAGTACTGCTATACTATTTGGCTACACTAAGAAGCCATGGTTTTCTTTTTCTAGCACTGAATCGTTTTATGATTGTCTGTGACATTTCCTTATATCTGTATGAGCTGGAATGGACTGACATTCATAAGTCTAAGTACATGTCATGACTGGACGAGCACTTGAGAGACAAAGTACTAAGCCAGGAATGTTATCTTTGTTCTTATGGTTCTGTATAAATTCACATTTGGTAAAGATCTGTTTGTAAATTGGTAAAATATGCATGTGCTTTTCTAAAACACAGTCAAGTTGGAATTTTTAGTGGATTTTGTGGTTGTCATTTTAAGCATTCGATTAGAAAGTGTTTTTGTAAATATTTCATTTTTAAAACTGGGTAAAAATTGGAAGCACTTGCTCCACTGGTCATTACACTTACAGGTAAATTTCTTGTGATACTAAATGCTATAGAATTTTATTCAAACAGGATGTTTGAAACATCTTACTACCCACAATTTTATTTCAATTATTAGGGCAGGTTTATTGTTCAAACAAAATTGCACTTTTTTTATTGATCTTCACTAAAGTTATTAATAAATAAATAAGTGTTAAAATGTTAATGTGATCTCAGTCAATTGATTCCAACCCTGCATCCAGTCTATCCAAACCAGCCCAACATTGTCAAACATGATTAATTTGGTGATACCACTCTTGTGGTGTGGGGAGGGCAAGAGGCATAATGTTGAATGGGCTTACCAATCTCCAAATCTTTGAATATGGTCCACTCACTGGTCAGCATTATTGTGACACTGGCCTCCTTTCCTGTGTGCATCTTTCCAAGTGCACATTCCACCCAACATCATTTTTATGGATGACAATATTGAAATGTGCAGCAGGTGGATGAGCTCTAGGAATGAGAGGATAGTCAGTGAATGGAGTGGCTTACCAATTTCACTTATTTCAATCCTATCAAGCATTTTTTGAATGTTTTATGGAAGTGTACTGTAGCATGTCCGAATACAGCAATCACCATCCAGAAGCTGTCAACCAACTGATAGAGAAATGGAATGCCCTATCACAAGAATTCCTCACCAACCTTGACCAGCAGGGGAGCACATTTCAAAGCCTGCATTGCCATCTTTGATGATCAAACATCCTATCAAAAGAACCATTGAGCTACGTTACATGACAGTGACACTTCATGTAAATTGATTGATTGATTGATTTATTGATCCATTTTCATCTACAGCTGCACAATGTGCAAGAGATATTTGGATTTTTATGTTAATATTAACAGTTTTACATATCATATACCTTTGTACATAATAATATATAAAAAACAAAGATGAGGTGACTTACCGAACAAAAGCGCTGGCAGGTCGATAGACACACAAACAAACACAAACATACACACAAAATTCAAGCTTTCGCAACAAACTGTTGCCTCATCAGGAAAGAGGGAAGGAGAGGGGAAGACGAAAGGAAGTGGGTTTTAAGGGAGAGGGTAAGGAGTCATTCCAATCCCGGGAGCGGAAAGACTTACCTTAGGGGGAAAAAAGGACAGGTATACACTCGCACACACGCACATATCCATCCACACATACAGACCAATACATAATAACACACATTAATATATCAATTAATGATGAATACTTAAATAAAAGTTATTACACTATATACAGAGAGATAAAATACAAATGTTCTTCTGAATGAGACTACATTGGGTTAACATAGAACATTTTAGTTTTGTAGGTATTCATTTACTGTGTAAAATCAGTGATCAACCAAGTACAACTTCAATTTAGATTTGAAGTGACCAATGTTTTATATGTGTTTAATGGTATATGGTAGGGCATTGTATAGTTTGATACTAGGATGGATAAGGCCGTTTTGAAATAACTTTGTGTTGGCACTTTGAACATGCACATCAAACTTTTGTCTTGTATCATAGCTGTGTATTGTGTGCTTTTGAGTGATGAGTGGTCTTTTTGTATGTAAGTTTTGCTTTAAATACATTATATTTTCAGGTATATACATGCGAGGAAGCAGCAGGATCATCCTTTTTTGAAACAATGGTGTACACGATTTGCGATTATCTACCCCTTCAATTATTCTTGTTGTTGTTGTTGTGGTCTTCAGTCCTGAGACTGGTTTGATGCAGCTCTCCGTGCTACTCTATACTGTGCAAGCTTCTTCATCTCCAAGTACCTACTGCAACCTACAGCCTTCTGAATCTGTTTAGTGTATTCACCTCTTGGTCTCCCTCTACAATTTTTACCCCCCACGCTGCCCTCCAATACTAACAAATTTCTCTTCTTCAGAAACGCTTTCCTTGCCATTGCCAGTCTACATTTTATATCCTCTCTGCTCTGTGGCAGTGCCTTTTGCTCCGTACATTCTTCCCAGTCAAAACATCGGTCAGTGGTGCCTGTACTGCCACTTCCTGTGGTGTATGCAGTGTATGATGTTAGTGGAAATTTATCGTGCCAATGAAATCTTGCAATTCACATAAATTTTTTGGCCTAGGCATCTGACAGATAGGATTTGTGCATCACTGTGTTGGTCTAAAATGTGTTCATGTCATGGAGTGACCTAGGAAGGTTACTTTATGCTCACAGAATTGACATTTCTCGTCATTGAAGATGAAATTTTACCTCATTGATGACTGTCCCAAATTCTTCCAAAGCCTTGAAAATTTGTCAGAGGCAATTTTTGGTGCTCCCAGGGAGATGACAAGGATATGAGGCCATCATTCAAATTGGAAAAACAAAAGGGAAATCTGTGTCAGACTCTATCAATAAAGCATTGGTTAGTTTGTGTGGCATTTCCTAGTTCAAAGGGCATAAAAAGAAACTTTAAGTCCAAACTGAGTATTATTTTAGTTTTAGGTGTGTCTTCAAGAGCCATTTGGGTTTAAAAATACTCTTTGTGGCAGTCCAGCACATTGAATATGGAGAAGTCTGCTAATGCATGTGCAAAATCTTGTAAGTTGGCTGGTTTGCAGGAACTGAACATGAACTGATGGTCCAGTAACGCCACAGAGCTGGTATGAACAGTCATTTTACAGCAGCAAATGGATGAGGAAGCCTGCAGGCAGTCTGAAGGGCATACTATCCCTAACTGCAAAAAATTGTTAATGGCAGCAGCCTTATAAGCATGTACCTTGTCCGGAGACACTTGTGAGGCATGTGCAAACTGCGGGCTATTGTGTAATATTTATCATATTACTTGTGTCATCTTTGACACCTCTCTTTTCCTGAGCAACATTTGTGACACATAAGTGAACTGTGTTCTTTGATGATCTTGTTGAAAGGACGTAGCTGAGGTGGAGAACTCTATCTCAAAGGAATTTCAGGGAAAACTTGTCCACAAGACATTAGTTCTGACAATCGAAGGGTTTTGGTGAGCAAAACCCCTATCAATGTCACCAAGCTGGTAAAATTAGTAATGGTCGAGTATTATAAAGAGCCATATTCTCTAGGAAGTACTCTATTGCTTATCTCGGATGTTACTGAAAATGATTTGCTTACTTGTTGTGGGTCACCAGTGTAGGAATTCCAGGTAGACTGATATTCAGAATAACACTCACTCACATGGTCTCAGAGTACAATTACAGTATTTTGTTGAGTAGATCACCAAACACATGTACAAAGCCTTAACACAAGTATGATACAAAGAATCAACTGAAAGCTTAAACTACACAACTCAAAAAACTAGTCTCTCAGAGAGAGTCACACACCTCAATCCCAACAGGACAGTGAAGTCCACACAGATCTATTCCAGTCAACATCTTTGAAAGCTTTCTCTAAATCTACAATGCTATAAATGTAGGTATGCTAAGGTAAGTCATAGAGTACATACAACCTTGCATGTTTCTACATTTCTCTGGAACACAACCAGAATTCACTCAGGATTGGTTTTTACCACTTTCATGCATTTCTTTTATTTCTTCTTCCTTTTCCATAGTATTCTCTTCCAGTTTGTTTCCTTTTTATAATCCTTCTGTACATTTCTTCCACCTTTCAGTCTTCCCTTCTTTGCTTAGTACTAGCTTCTCATCTGAGCTCCTGATGTTCATCGATCTACTTCTCTTGTTTCCAAAAGTTTATTTAATTTTCCAGTAGGCAGCATCTATATTTGCCATAGTCATGCGTGCTTCTGAGCTTTGCATTTCTCCTCAAGCCAATCCTGCTTTGCCATTGTGCACTGCCTGTCAGTCTCATTTTTATGTCATCTGTAATCCATTTTAATCTTCGTATATCCATATTTTTATTGAACAATGGTGGGACACAGCTGGTATAATTTTTTATTAAAAATGAAACTCCTCCAGCTGTACATGTTGTTGTTGTTGTGGTCTTCAGTCCTGAGACTGGTTTGATACAGCTCTCCACGCTAATCTATCCTATGCAAGCTCCTTCATCTCCCAGTACCTACAACCTACATCCTTCTGAATCTGTTTAGTGTATTCATCTCTTGGTCTCCCTCTACAATCTTTACCCCTCACACTGCCCTCCAATACTAAATTGGTGATCCCTTGATGCCTCAGGACATGTCCTACCAACCGATCCCTTCTTCTAGTCAAGTTGTGCCACAAACTTCTCTTCTCGCCAATTCTGCTCAATACCTCCTCATTAGTTATGTGATCTACCCACCTAATCTTCAACATTCTTCTGTAGCACCACATTTCGAAAACCTCTATTCTCTTCTTGTCCAAAGTATTTATTGTCCATGTTTCACTTCTATACATGGCTACACTCCATACAAATACTTTCAGAAATGACTTCCTGACACTTAAATCTATACTCGATGTTAACAAATTTCTCTTCTTCAGAAATGCTTTCCTTGCTATTGCCAGTTTACATTTTATATCCTCTCGACTTCGACCATCATCAATTATTTTGCTCCTCAAATAGCTAAACTCCATTACTACTTTAAGTGTCTCATTCCCTAATCTAATTCTGGTAGCATCACCTGATTTAATTCGACTACATTCCATTATCCTCGTTTTGCTTTTGTTGATGTTCATCTTATATCCTCCTTTCAAGACACTGTCCATTCCATTCAACTCCTCTTCCAGGTCCATTGCTGTCTCTGACAGAATTACAATGTCATCGGCAAACCTCAAAGTATTTATTTCTTCTCCATGGATTTTAATTCCTACTCCGAATTTTTCTTTTGTTTCCTTTACTGCTTGTTCAATATACAGATTGAACAACATTGGGGAGAGGCTACAACCCTGTCTCACTCCCTTCCCAACCACTGCTTCCCTTTGATGTCCCTCGACTCTCATAACTGCCATCTGGTTTCTGTACAAATTGTAAATAGCCTTTTGCTCCCTGTATTTTACCCCTGCCACCTTCAGAATTTGAGAGTATTCCAGTCAACTCCATGTTGATATTCTGACAGAATTCCATTATCCTCTAAGAAGTCTGTTAGCCTCTTATTGAAAAGCCTTTTTGAGAAAACAGACAGAAGTGCCAGTGGTCTGTTGTTGGAAATATCATCTTTGTTTCCTTCCTTGTATAATGGCTTTACTTTTACTATTTTCAAACATGAAGGAAAAATTCCTGTAGCAAAAAATAGGTTACATAGGTGGGTTAAGGACTCAGTAATCAAGTCCCCACACTTCTTTATAATGAAATCAGGTATATCATCTACACCTGCAGAGTGTTTCATTTTGAGACTTTTTATTGTAACCTGTACTTCTTCTACATTTGTTGGGTACAGAAACATTGATCTGCTTGAGACTTTTTTCCCTGTTTCTGTATGCTGTTTTCTACTAGAGGTCTGTTGTAGCAGTTTCTCTGTTATATTTATAAAATAGTTATTAAACATATTAGCTTCTTCCTGTGAGTTATTAATGTTCTCCAAGCCAGCCTTTAATACTATATTATTAACTCTATTTTTGTATGTGGTATCACCGCCAGACACCACACTTGCTAGGTGGTAGCTTTAAATCGGCCGCGGTCCATTAGTACATGTCGGACCCGCGTGTCGCCACTGTCAGGGATCGCAGACCGAGCGCCACCACAAGGCAGGTCTCGAGATACGGACTAGCACTCACCCCAGTTGTATGGACGACTTTGCTAGCGACTACATGGACGAAGCATTGCTCATTAGCCGAGCCAATAGTTAGAATAGCCTTCAGCTAAGTCAATGGCTACGACCTACCAAGGCGCCATTAGTAACATTGCATGTATCTAAAGAGTCTCACTTGTATCGCCACAATCTCCAGATGTACCAAAAGGATGGATTAAAGTTAAGTATTCCAGAAACTATGTACTTTTCTTTATAGCATTCATTACATATCCTGTTTCAGACCTCACGCCCATCTGCGTGAGCGTAGCGCGTGCCTTTCGGCTTCCTCTCATTGTGTCTAGGCTGTCTTGTCTAGACACAACATTGTAAGATTTGGATTCTTTCTTTACAACTTGCCAGATTGCTTTGGTTCTGTTTGAACCGTCTTCTATGTATTTGTCATTGTCTCGTTTCTTTGCCTCCTTTATTATTGATTGAATTATATTTTTTAAAGTAACTATCAAACTCCTGAGTTGTGTTGTAGCTTCTTGCAATATTGTGAAGGTACCGTTTTTTAGCACAAGTTTTCCTTATACCACTAGTAATCCACTTATTGCTTTTAGTGGTTTGGGTTGTTTTGGCTTTCAATGGAAAAACAAGATCAAAAAAGTATTTAAAAATATTCATGAATGTCTGAAACTTATCAGAAATATTTTCTGTACTATACACTAGCTCCCATGATTCATGTTGGAGATAATTCTGGAATGTTTGTACTGCAGTATTACTGGAAGTTCTGCCCATGTGTGCAGTCTTCCTCATACAATTATAGGATGGATTAGCGTTTACACAAAAGCTTATAGCCTGTGCACAATTGTCTGCCAATCCAGCTTAAATTACAACTGATTTATATTTTGTTTTGGAGCTAATTATTATTGGGTCTATAGTAGTACTGGAATGATTTGTTTCATGTGTAGGGGAGTGGGCTGTAATCTCCAAATTATTGGTTGTTAATATGTTCATCAGCTCAGATTTTGAATTGCTTTGCTTATTAAAATCTACATTAGGTCTCCACATATAAGAACTGTTTTTTGATTTGTTACTACTTTATTTAGTAAAGTACCAAGCCGAGTGTTGAATTTTTTTAGGTGGGTATCTGGAGATCTATATAAACATATTACAATTAACTTGAATGCTGGAATTTCTGTGCCAGATATTTCAAAATCTTTCTCAGTGTTTAAGGATTCAACATTGTCTAAGTTATTGAATTTGATATCTTTCTTTATGTATATGAAGTTCTCTGCACATGTAAACTGATTTCTACAAGTTTGTGCTGCTAACATATAATCCATTATTTTCACTGTCTTTAACTCATTTTCCTTCAGCCAGTGTTCAGTTAAGCAAAGTATATTAACATATCTGAGTTCACTTGATAGCAAGATTTCAAGCTCTCTTACTTTATTCCTAAGTGACTGTATATTCTGGTGAAGAAGAGTGACCTGGTGAGATTTTAGGTTTGTTCTGATTGTACTTGGTTGACCATTTACCTTTATTCCTGAATTTAAATTATGTGGGAAATCTTCATTTTCATCTAGAAGCGTGAGTTGGTTTCTTCCAATGGTCATAAGAAAATGTCCTGATGGTGAAAAGGGGCAGTTCTCCATCTCTCTGGTCATTTCACTTGTGTGGTCAATGTTGAGGTGGTTTCTGTTTCTGCTGCAAGGACTGCTACTGGAGTTGGTGTTTATAGGTGCACTATTTACCCTAATTTGCTCTTGAGGCTTTTTTGGAATAAAAAATATTGTAGATGGCATGGTCGCCTTACATTTCTTCTCACTGGAATTGCTGAACTTCCTCCTGTTGTTGGGGTGGCAGTAGTTGATTGTTGGTGTTCACAGATACATGTAAAATTAGATGTCCTTGGTAACTTCATCCTTCAGTTTTGCGCACCAGTGTATTTAAGGGGCCTCCTTGTCCTTCTGTTTTCTTCTCTTCTCATTTTCTGTTTTTGTATAACTGTGAGAGAGACAACAGTGTCATGATTGATACTACAGGGGGCTACCCCATTTGGAACACAGCGAATTTTAACAGCTGCAATAGCAGTGTGCAAGCAGAACAGGCTGATATAACAGAGAAAATAAAGGTTGAGAGGACAGAGGACTTGGCTTTGCATGGTAGAGGTACTCTGGAGTATGTGAAGAGGAGGCAGCAAGAATCTGATGATTACTGGATTAAATATAAGGATTGGCAATCTCATCAAGAGGAAGGCCTTGAGAGATTAAAAATTAGTAGTATTCGCACAGAAGCAGAAAATAAAGGAAAGTGAGGATGTAATTGTTACACAAAGTAATAATGTTGTAGAAGCTGTTGGTTTATTAACTTTAATTTCTTGAAAAAATGCAGTCTTAATCATCTGCAGTGGAAAACAAAGTGAATATGTGGTGTACTAAAGCAAATGAATGTGTGAATAGTAACATGGGTGATACTGATGTACATGCAGTAGTATCTACCCCATTAGATGATAATGGGTACTGTGTAGAGGCCATGGCCTCTGGACCAAATGTACTGGGAAGTACACGTGCTAAATATTTTTTTGTTATCCTGAGTGTAACAATAGATGGTAAATTTGTTTTAGCTACTGCAAAGGATGCCCAGGAAGCTACTGATGGCGTTATTTTGCAAATATTGTAGATAAGGAAGTGACACAGGAAGATTTATTTCTGAAAGGATGCAGCTCCGTTGCCACTTGCAGTGGTGCCTCCTCCTCAGAAGGGAGGTTTGGGAGAGGGGGAAGGGGAGGAAGGAAGAGAAGGAAGAGATACTTGCTTGTAAGGCTACCTGTTGGGACGCCAGAAATGTACAAAGAGGTGGTAATTCACACAAGAAAACACAAACACATAACAGACAGGTTTTACCAATACTAAACACAATGTTACAATAAGAGCACAAATCACAAGTCCAAAAAGCTATACTGTGAGAGAAGTCCAGTTACAAGCAGAGTAATGCAACTTCACAGACTGCAGTTATATAGACAGTATCAAAGCTTCTGAGTGGTGGCTGGACAAAAGGTGAGCCAGCTTAAAGTCAGCACGTTTCATCAGCTGGTCGTTACAGCATTGGTAGAGGCATTGCTGGTGGCAGCCCTGATGAGGTCCTACCCTCAGACAATTGATGGTACATCCTGGTGTGCTGGCCTCATACTGGGCATGCAACTGCAGTGCTCAGCAGCCCATTAGTTGCTACTGGTGCCCTGAGATAGCATATGGAAGTTGCAGTGATGCAGGTGCGTTACCACAGCCCTACTTGCATGTGAATTAGATGGCAAGACAGTACCTAAGTCAAGGATGCAGACAGGGAAGAAAATGGTTACTTCAGGGTGCTGATGTCTTAGATGGACATTGTTTCAAGGCCTGACAGGCCTGATGATGTCGGTGGTGCTACCTGTGCCAGGGCTTCTTTCCTAGTAGCAGCCTCACTAGCTACCATGGGTTCAATCCCTGGTGTTGGCAGGGGTGAGAGTAGATCTCTGTTGACCTGAACAGTTATGTTGGGCAGAAGTGCCCTAGCTGGGACTTGCTCGAGCAGTGTTGCTGTGTTAGTAAGCTGGCCATAATGGCATGTTGATCTGCTATGGTTGTGGACAGTATCTCTATGTCCTGATCCTCTGCAGGGTCTGTGGCACAGCTGGTTTTGTTATGACTCTTAGCAATGCTTAGGGCATGGCCACTGGTGGCTCTTGCAATGGGGAGTCCGGCAGAAACAGAGAGCATGCAGGGTCTAAGTGTGCTGCTCCCAGAATTGATGAGTTGTAAAGATGGTCTTGGCAGCTGTAGAAGTGAATATGCTTTCAGCAGATGAGGTGAAGGCACCAGAAAACGTAACAGGATGTATGGCTGATGACCATGAAGAAGTTCTGCAAGACTTTTTTCTACAGAAAGCATGAATCTAAGAGAGCTTGATAACAATGTAAGTGCATTATTTGCAGGTGTATCTCTGACATATTTCTTCATTTGTTGCTTGAATGTGAGGATTACTTGCTCCACTCCTCCATTAGATTGTCAGTGGAAAAGGGTGAGTAGGAAAATGAGGTGTTGAATGTCAGTTTGGTAGCAAAAAGTCTCAAAGGTGTTTGCCCCAAAGAGTGGGCCATTGTCCCTCATCTACTCCTTGGAAGGCCTTTGATAGTGAAGACTTTGAACAGTGCACATACTGTTATTTTGGTTGTAATGATGTGTACATTTACAGTATATGGGTAGCATGTGTAGGTGTCTATGACAGTGAGCCATGTTGTGCCCAGAAATGTTCTGGCACGACACAGGTGTACTCACTCCCACAGTTGGGTGGCTGTAGACCATGAAGAAATACATGTCACAGGCATGCTCTAGTTGCTCTATCTACTTCTCAATGCCCAGCCAGTAGACATGATGGTGGGCTAGTAGGTAAGTGTGCACCACCTGCCCAGTGGCCTTGATGAAGCAACTTGAGGATATCTAGGCAGAGCAACACCAGTATAACCACTCGTGGTGCATCACATTCTTTTGAGAGCAAAATGGTACTGTTCAACAAAAGCAAATGGTGCATTAATGAAAAATGGCAATACACAGGGTCTGATTTCATTGGAAGACGTTCAGGCCACACATGTAGGATGTGGAGGTGCATGCGTTGCAGGACTGCATCAGTACCTGTGGCATCAGAGGAAAGAATGATGGATGGATGGATAGAGAGGGTTGTCCGGGCGCACAACGGCAAGGTCTTCGGTGCCCGCTCAGTAACAGATTGAGCTGTGTGTCAAGAAAATACACACAAGATAAAACAGAAAGTAAAACACAGGTAACAAGGTTGGAAAAATATGTGCCTACCCACACCGAAGTGTGGGACAAAGCATGCCATCAGCAAGAAAACACGGACAACATGGGAAGAAAGTGGTAGAGGGAGCTAAAACAATATAGCAGATGGAAGTGGCTGGCCGATCACAAGGAAAAAAAGGGAGGAGCCAGCCACTCTGCAAGACACTAAAACCTCCAACCTAAAAGTTTAGGCCAGAGTCCGGACACATCACATAACTTTAAAACCCTAGACACACACGTCTCATCATTAGCTAAAATAGAGGGCAGGTCCCCATCAACTTGTGCTTCTGCCCTTGCATAAGGGTATAAACTGCAGTCTGTTAAAATGTGGTGGACAGAGATGTGCACACCACAAGCATCACAAAAGGGGGATCCTCCTGCCATAATAGAAAGCTATGTGTGAGAGGACAGTGCTCGATCTGAAGACGCATGAGGGTCACCTCTTCCCACCTGAGCAACCGGCAGGAGGAACACCACGGCTGAGTTGTTGATTTCACCAACTGTAGTTTATTGGCCATCACTGCCAGCCATTCTTTTGGAGTGCAGAAATGACAGTCTGCAAGGGAATAGGACACTGGACCTCATCCTGCTCTCTGCAGGCCTCCTTGGCAGCCCAATTGGCCTGTTCATTGCCCCATATTCCTACATGACCAGGCACCCAGCAGAAGGACACTTCCTTACCCCGCTTATCCCACCATTGGAGCAAGTACAGTTGGTCATATATCAGATGAACCATCTCCTCAGATGGATACAGATTCTGCAATGATTGTAAGGCACTAAGAGAATCAGAGCAGAGGAGAAACCGATTGCCCCAAATACGATTCATCTGCTACAGAGGAAAGGGTACTAGTGATGGAGAAGGTGTCTCACTGAAGTCAGTGAGACAAATACAGTTGTAGCATGTATTTACCACTCCCCAAATGTAAATTTTGACTCATTTCTAAATAAGCTTGAATATGTACTAAACAGGCTTTATCTAGACAAAAATCAATTGTGCTTTATTCGGACTTCAACACTGATTTTCTTGAAACCAGCAAAAGAAAAGAGCTATTGCTCAACCTCACAGATACATTCAACTTAAAACAGACTATAACAATCCCTAGAAGAATCACAAAAACTACTGTTACTGCATTGGATCAGATAACTATTAATATAAATTGTACTGCAAAATGTATAAGTACAAGCCTTAGTGATCACGAAGCCCAAGTTGTCACCATCCAAAGCTACTTACTGCCCAACCAGAACTATAAAAGAACTATAACAACAAGACAGTTTAATACACACAATATAGAAATATTCAACTCCCTGTTATCAGGAGAAAGGTGGGAAGAAGTTTTGCAAATAGATGACACTGGCAAAAAGTTTGATAAATTCTTTAGCATCTTCATTGATTACTTTGAAATTGCATTCTCTCTCAAAACACAAGGAATAAGAAGCACAACTAAAAAAGCAAAGCTATGGATAACAACAGGGATCACAATATCAAGTGCAAGGAAAAGAGAATTACTCAAATACATGAAAAACAATAACATACCCCCTCTTCTAAACAGTTACATACAGGAATACATTCAAATCTACAGAAGAGTGATATGACAGTCAAAAAACATGGCCAATAATAAGTTCATAACAGAATCAGCAAATAAAAGCCAAGCAGTATGGAAAGTCATAAAGAAGAAGAAGCATTTAAAGTGTCCCAAAAATGGAAAATATCACTCTTAACATGAGAACAATGAGAATAACTGATCCCTAACACATTGCAAATCTTTTTAAATGTTACTTTTCAGAGATAACAAATAATTTAATAGTCAGTGTCAAAACAGATACTTGAAAGAAACAGAGAAACAAAGTGCACTCACGTTCCTCTTCAATCTACACTGATGGAGCAACCCCTGATGAAATCATCAGTGCTGCATCAGCTCATAGGAAAATGTCATCAAATATTGATGGTATTCCTGATTACATCATAAAACATTTCACTTCCTCTTGCAGCTATAATAAATTCATCTTTTCTGACAGGCCCTTTTCCAGGCAGCTTAAAAATTGATAAAGTGTTCCCTAACCATAAGAAAGGAGACAAAACAAATATAGAAAACTATAGACTGTTGTTGTTGTTGTGGTCTTCAGTCCTGAGACTGGTTTGATGCAGCTCTCCATGCTACTCTATCCTGTGCAAGCTTTTTCATCTCCCAGTACCTACTGCAACCTACATCCTTCTGAATCTGCTTAGTGTATTCATCTCTTGGTCTCCCCCTACGATTTTTACCCTCCACGCTGCCCTCCAATACTAAATTGGTGATCCCTTGATGCCTCAGAACATGTCCTACCAACCGATCCCTTCTTCTGGTCAAGTTGTGCCACAAACTTCGCTTCTCCCCAATCCTATTCAATACTTCCTCATTAGTTATGTGATCTACCCATCTAATCTTCAGCATTCTTCTGTAGCACCACATTTCGAAAGCTTCTATTCTCTTCTTGTCCAAACTATTTATCGTCCATGTTTCACTTCCATACATGGCTACACTCCATACGAATACTTTCAGAAATGACTTCCTGACACTTAAATCAATACTGGATGTTAACAAATTTCTCTTCTTCAGAAACGCTTTCCTTGCCATTGCCAGCCTACATTTTATATCCTCTCTACTTCGACCATCATCAGTTATTTTGCTCCCCAAATAGCAAAACTCCCTTACTACTTTAAGTGCCTCATTTCCTAATCTAATTCCCTCAGCATCACCCGACTTAATTAGACTACATTCCATTATCCTTGTTTTGCTTTTGTTGATGTTCATCTTATATCCTCCTTTCAAGACACTGTCCATTCCATTCAACTGCTCTTCCAAGTCCTTTGCTGTCTCTGACAGAATTACAATGTCATCGGCGAACCTCAAAGTTTTTATTAATTCTCCATGAATTTTAATACCTACTCCGAATTTTTCTTTTGTTTCCTTTACTGCTTGCTCAATATACAGATTGAACAACATCGGGGAGAGGCTGCAACCCTGTCTTACTCCCTTCCCAACCACTGCTTCCCTTTCATGTCCCTCGACTCTTATAACTGCCATCTGGTTTCTGTACAAATTGTAAATAGCCTTTCGCTCCCTGTATTTTACCCCTGCCACCTTTAGAATTTGAAAGAGAGTATTCCAGTCAACATTGTCAAAAGCTTTCTCTAAGTCTACAAATGCTAGAAATGTAGGTTTGCCTTTCCTTAATCTTTCTTCTAAGATAAGTCGTAAGGTCAGTATTGCCTCACGTGTTCCAGTGTTTCTACGGAATCCAAACTGATCTTCCCCGAGGTTGGCTTCTACTAGTTTTTCCATTCGTCTGTAAAGAATTCGTGTTAGTATTTTGCAGCTGTGACTTA
This sequence comes from Schistocerca americana, assembly GCF_021461395.2. NCBI lineage: Eukaryota > Metazoa > Arthropoda > Insecta > Orthoptera > Acrididae > Schistocerca > Schistocerca americana. The sequence goes on along the minus strand of NC_060124.1, from coordinate 434,589,563 downwards.
TTAAGCTGATAGTTCGGTAATTTTCACATCTGTCAACACCTGCTTTCTTTGGGATTGGAATTGTTATATTCTTCTTGAAGTCTGAGGGTATTTCGCCTGTTTCATACATCTTGCTCACCAGATGGTAGAGTTTTGTCAGGACTGGCTCTCCCACGGCCGTCAGTAGTTCCAATGGAATATTGTCTACTCCGGGGGCCTTGTTTCGACTCAGGTCTTTCAGTGCTCTGTCAAACTCTTCACGCAGTATCGTATCTCCCATTTCATCTTCATCTACATCCTCTTCCATTTCCATAATATTGTCCTCAAGTACATCGCCTTTGTATAGACCCTCTATATACTCCTTCCACCTTTCTGCCTTCCCTTCTTTGCTTAGAACTGGGTTGCCATCTGAGCTCTTGATATTCATACAAGTCGTTCTCTTATCTCCAAAGGTCTCTTTAATTTTCCTGTAGGCGGTATCTATCTTACCCCTAGTGAAATAGGCCTCTACATCCTTACATTTGTCCTCTAGCCATCCCTGCTTAGCCATTTTGCACTTCCTGTCGATCTCATTTTTGAGACGTTTGTATTCCTTTTTGCCTGTTTCACTTACTGCATTTTTATATTTTCTCCTTTCATCAATTAACTTCAATATTTCTTCTGTTACCCAAGGATTTCTACTAGCCCTCGTCTTTTTACCTACTTGATCCTCTGCTGCCTTCACTACTTCATCCCTCAAAGCTACCCATTCTTCTTCTACTGTATTTATTTCCCCCATTCCTGTCAATTGCTCCCTTATGCTCTCCCTGAATCTCTGTACAACCTCTGGTTCTTTTAGTTTATCCAGGTCCCATCTCCTTAAATTCCCACCTTTTTGCAGTTTCTTCAGTTTTAATCTACAGGTCATAACCAATAGATTGTGGTCAGAGTCCACATCTGCCCCTGGAAATGTCTTACAATTTAAAACTTGGTTCCTAAATCTCTGTCTTACCATTATATAATCTATCTGATACCTTTTAGTATCTCCAGGGTTCTTCCATGTATACAACCTTCTTTCATGATTCTTAAACCAAGTGTTATAGACTACTTTCATTATTATCAGGTTTTAGTAAAATAATATAAAAAGTAATGTATATAAGGTTAATGCAATTCTTAGAGAAAAACAAAATTTCTCACAGATTCTCAGCATGCATTCAGGAAACATAAATCAACAACCAGTGCAATCTACAGTTTTTATAGAAAATGCCCTGCAAGCAATAGACAAAAAACAAAGAGCCACTGGCATTTTTAGACTTAAGTAAAGCCTTTAACATACTGGACCACAACATATTGTTGGAGAAGCTCCAAGTAAATGGCATTAGAGGCACTACACTAAAATAGTTCACTTCATACTTGACAAACAGGAAACAAAAAATACAAATAAAACATGAACTAAAAAAAACACAAGGACATGCTTCTCAGATGCAGAAGTTCTAAACAAAGGAGTCCCGCAGGGATCCATTCTTGGGCCAATCCTCTTTCTCCTGTATATAAATGATCTAGACCTGAACACTGAGTCACAAACAAACACTTCTTTTGCAGATGACACAAGCATCCTAATTACAGGAAATACCCAAAGTCAGCTCCAAACAGTTGTTAATAAGACTACAGAACAGCTAAATACATGGTTTGAGGGGAATAATCTTATGACAAACACCAAAAAACAACATTCCTAAATTTCTGTTAAAAAGGTAATGCATGCTACATCAGTGTGACAATAAACTCCAACAAAATGTCATCTTCTCCAGAAACAAAGTTTTTAGGCTTATGGCTTCAAAATAACTTCAAATGGTGCACACATATAAACAAAATTAATGGAACACTAAATAAAATATGTTACAGTCTGCATTTACTCTCTGTCAAAGCAAGTTATAGCACTGTCCGAAATGTCTACTTTGCCCTATTCCACAGCATCCTACTGTACGGAATTATATTCTGGGGTAAAACACCAACTAGTTAAGTCATCTTCTTAACTCAAAAAAGAACTGTAAGAGCAATGCAACATGCTTGACAAACAGATTCTTACAAACCCCTCTTCCAAAAGCCATCAATTCTCCCTCTTCCCTGTAATTACATACTAGAAATCTGTAAATACACGGCTATTACAAATGATTGAAGTGATTTCATAAATTCACTGTAGCTCCATTCATTGACATATGGTCACGACACACTACAGATACGTAGAAAAACTCATAAAGTTTTGTTCGGCTGAAGCCGCACTTCAGGTTTCTGCCGCCAGAGCGCTCAAGAGTGCAGTGAGACAAAATGGCGACAGGAGACGAGAAAGCGTATGTCGTGCTTGAAATGCACTCACATCAGTCAGTCATAACAGTGCAACGACACTTCAGGACGAAGTTCAACAAAGATCCACCAACTGCTAACTCCATTCAGTGATGGTATGCGCAGTTTAAAGCTTCTGGATGCCTCTGTAAGGGGAAATCAATGGGTTGGCCTGCAGTGAGTGAAGAAATGGTTGAACGCGTGCGGGCAAGTTTCACACGTAGCCTGCGGAAGTCAACGAATAAAGCAAGCAGGGAGCTAAACGTACCACAGCCGACGGTTTGGAAAATCTTACGGAAAAGGCTAAAGCAGAAGCCTTACCGTTTACAATTGCTACAAGCCCTGACACCCGATGACAAAGCCAAACGCTTTGAATTTTCGGCGCGGATGCAACAGCTCGTGGAAGAGGATGCGTTCAGTGCGAAACTTGTTTTCAGTGATGAAGCAACATTTTTACTTAATGGTGAAGTGAACAGACACAATGTGCGAATCTGGGCGGTAGAGAATCCTCACGCATTCGTGCAGCAAATTTGCAATTCACCAAAAGTTAACGTGTTGTGTGCAATCTCATGGTTTAAAGCTTACGGCCCCTTTTTCTTCTGCGAAAAAGAAACGTTACAGGACACGTGTATCTGGACATGCTGGAAAATTGGCTCATGCCACAACTGGAGACCGACAGCGCCGACTTCATCTTTCAACAGGATGGTGCTCCACCGCACTTCCATCATGATGTTCGGCATTTCTTAAACAGGAGATTGGAAAACTGATAGATCGGTCATGGTGGAGATCATGATCAGCAATTCATGTCATGGCCTCCATACTCTCCCGACTTAACCCCATGCAATTTCTTTCTGTGGGGTTATGTGAAAGATTCAGTGTTTAAACCTCCTCTACCAAGAAACGTGCCAGAAATGCGAGCTCGCATCAACGATGCTTTCGAACTCATTGATGGGGACATGCTGCACTGAGTGTGGGAGAAACTTGATTATCGGCTTGATGTCTGCCGAATCACTAAAGGGGCACATATCGAACATTTCTGAATGCCTAAAAAAACTTTTTGAGTTTTTGTATGTGTGTGCAAAGCACTGTGAAAATATCTCAAATAATAAAGTTATTGTAGAGCTGTGAAATCGCTTCAATCATTTGTAATAAGCCTGTATATTCGAAAGAATTTAAAAGATATAAATGAAAATCTTAATATCCATGAACATGATGAAAGACAAAAGGAAAAGTTTCATGTCCTGTGAATAAGAATGTCAGCCTATAAAACCTCCACAGTAAACAGCACTATACAAATTTTCAATAGTCTTCCATATAAAGTAAAAGACATATCATCATTCTTACTCTTTTGTAAAACCCTAAGGGCATTCTTATTAGACCACTGCTTCTATTCAGTAGTAGAATTTCTAGATCACTTAAGATACAAAAGACTTGAAACAAAACAGTGCAGATACTGCAAAAACCTTTGTGGTTAAAACTAACATTCATGTATCTGCTCAAATAATTACCACACACACACACACACACACACACACACACACACACACACACACACACACACACACACAGATATATATATATCGAAAGCTTGAATTTTGTGTGTATGTTTCTGTTTCTTTGTGTGTCTATCGACCTGCCAGCACTTTCGTTTGGTACGTCTTTGCTTTTAGATACATTTTTCCCATGTGGAATGTTTCTCTCTCTCTCTCTCTCTCTCTCTCTCTCTATATATATATATATATATATATATATATATATATATATATATATATATTAATAGAGGGAAACATTCCACATGGGAAAAATATACCTAAAAACAAAGATGATGTGACTTACCAAACGAAAGCGCTGGCACGTCGATAGACACACAAACAAACACAAACATACACACAAAATTCAAGCTTTCGCAACAAACTGTTGCCTCATCAGGAAAGAGGGAAGGAGAGGGAAAGACAAAAGGATGTGGGTTTTAAGGGAGAGGGTAAGGAGTCATTCCAATCCCGGGAGCGGAAAGACTTACCTTAGGGGGAAAAAAGGACAGGTATACACTCGCACACACACTCATACCCATCCGCACATACACAGACACAAGACCCTCTCCCTTAAAACCCACATCCTTTCGTCTCTCCCTCTCCTTCCCTCTTTCCTGATGAGGCAACAGTTTGTTGCGAAAGCTTGAATTTTGTGTGTATGTTTGTGTTTGTTTGTGTATCTATCGACCTGCCAGCGCTTTTGTTCGGTAAGTCACCTCATCTTTGTTTTTATATATAATTTTTCCCACGTGGAATGTTTCCTTCCATTATATATATATATATATATATATATATATATATATATATATATATATATATATATATATATATATTCCTATGTGGAATGTTTCCCTCTATTATAACTATATATATATATATATATATATATATATATATATATATATATATAGTCCTGAGACTGGTTTGATGCAACTCTCCATGCTACTCTATCCTGTGCAAGCTTCTTCCTCTCCCAGTACCTAGTGCAGCATACATCCTTCTGAATCTGCTTAGTGTATTCATCTCTTGGTCTCCCTCTATGATTTTTACCCTCCACGCTGCCCTCCAATACTAAATTGCTGATCCCTTGATGCCTCAGAACATGTCCTACCAACCGATCCCTTCTTCTAGTCAAGTTGTGCCACAAACTTCGCTTCTCCCCAATCCTATTCAATACCTCCTCATTAGTTACATGATCTACCCATCTAATCTTCAGCATTCTTCTGTAGCACCACATTTCAAAAGCTTCTATTCTCTTCTTGTCTAAGCTATTTATCGTCCACATTTCACTTCCATACATGGCTACACTCCACACAAATACTTTCAGAAACGACTTCCTGACATTTAAATCTATACTCGATGTTAACAAATTTTTCTTCTTCAGAAACACTTTCCTTGCCATTGCCAGTCTACATTTTATATCCTCTCTACTTCGACCATCATCAGTTATTTTGCTCCCCAAATAGCAAAACTCCTTTACTACTTTAAGTGTCTCATTTCCTAATCTAATTCTCTCAGCATCACCCGGCTTAATTCGACTACATTCCATTATCCTCGTTTTGCTTTTGCTGATGTTCATCTTATACCCTCCTTTCAAGACATTGTCCATTCCGTTCAACTGCTCTTCCAAGTCCTTTGCTGTCTCTGACAGAATTACAATGTCATCGGCGAACCTCAAGGTTTTTATTTCTTCTCCGTGGATTTTAATACCTGCTCCGAACTTTTCTTTTGTTTCCTTTACTGCTTGCTCAATATACAGATTGAATAACATCGAGGATAGGCTACAACCCTGTCTCACTACCTTCCCAACCACTGCTTCCCTTTCATACCCCTCAACTCTTATAACTGCCATCTGGTTTATGTACAAATTGTAAATAGCCTTTCACTCTCTGTATTTTACCTGTGCCACCTTCAGAATTTGAAAGAGAGTATTCCAATCAACATTGTCAAAAGCTTTCTCTAAGTCTACAAATGCTAGAAATGTAGGTTTGCCTTTACTTAATCTTTCTTCTAAGATAAGTCGTAGGGTCAGTATTGCCTCACGTGTTCCAACATTCTACGGAATCCAAACTGATCTTCCCTGAGGTCAGCTTTTATCAGTTTTTCCATACATCTGTAAAGAATTCGTGTTAGTATTTTGCAGCTGTGACTTATTAAACTAATAGTTCAGTAATTTTCACATCTGTCAACACCTGCTTTCTTTGGGATTGGGATTATTATATTCTTCTTGAAGTCGGTATTTCACCTGTCTCATACATCTTGCTCACCAGATGGTAGAGTTTTGTCAGGACTGCCTCTCCCAAGGTTGTCAGTAGTTCTAATGGAATGTTGTCTACTCCGGGGGCCTTGTTTCGACTCAGGTCTTTCAGTGCTCTGTCAAACTCTTCACGCAGTATCGTATCTCCCATTTCATCTTCATCTACATCCTCTTCCATTTTCATAATATTGTCCTCAAGTACATCGCCCTTGTATAGGCCCTATATATACTCCTTCCACCTTTCTGCTTTCCCTTCTTTGCTTAGAACTGGGTTTCCATCAAAGCTCTTGATATTCATGCAAGTGGTTCTCCGTTCTCCAAAGGTCTCTTTAATTTTCCTGTAGGCAGTATCTATCTTACCCCTAGTGAGATAAGCCTCTACATCCTTACATTTGTTCTCTAGCCATCCCTGCTTAGCCATTTTGCACTTCCTGTCGATCTCATTTTTGAGACGTTTGTATTCCTTTTTGCCTGCTTCATTTACTGCATTTTTATATTTTCTCCTTTCATCAATTAAATTCAATATTTCTTCTGTTACCCAAGGGTTTCTACTAGCCCTCATCTTTTTACTTATTTGATCGTCTGCTGCCTTCACTATTTCATCCCTCAGAGATACCCATTCTTCTTCTACTGTATTCCTTTCCCCCATTCCTGTCAATTGTTCCCTTATGCTCTCCCTGAAACTCTGTACAACCTCTGGTTTAGTCAGTTTATCCAGGTCCCATCTCCTTAAATTCCCACCTTTTTGCAGTTTCTTCAGTTTTAATCTACAGTTCATAACCAATGGATTGTGGTCAGAGTCCACATCAGCCCCTGGAAATGTCTTACAATTTAAAACCTGGTTCCTAAATCTCTGTGTTACCATTATATAATCTATCTGATACCTTTTAGTATCTCCAGGGTTCTTCCATGTATTCAACCTTCTTTCATGATTCCAAACCAAGTATTAGCTATGATTAAGTTATGCTCTGCACAAAATTCTACCAGGTGGCTTCCTCTATCATTTCTTAGCCCCAATCCATATTCACCTACTATGTTTCCTTCTCTCCCTTATCCTACTGACGAATTCCAGTCACCCATGACTATTAAATTTTAGTCTCCCTTCACTACCTGAATAATTTCTTTTATCTCCTCATACATTTCATCAATTTCTTCGTCATCTGCAGAGCTAGTTGGCATATAAACTTGTACTACCGTAGTAGGCGTGGGCTTCATGTCTATCTTGGCCACAATAATGTGTTCACTATGCTGTTTGTAGTAACTTACCCGTACACCTATTTTTTTATTCATTATTAAACTTACTCCTGCGTTACCCCTATTTGATTTTGTATTTATAACCCTGTATCCACCTGACCAGAAGTCTTGTTCCTCCTGCCACCGAACTTCACTAATTCCCACTATATCTAACTCTAACCTATCCATTACCCTTTTTAAATTTTCTAACCTACCTGCCCGAATAAGGGATCTGACATTCCACGCTCCGATCCATAGAACGCCAGTTTTCTTTCTCCTGATAACAACCTCCTCTTGAGTAGTCCCCATCTGGAGATCCGATTGGGGGAATATTTTACCTCCGGAATATTTTACCCAAGATGACGCCATCATCATTTAATCATACAATAAAGCTACATGCCCTCGGGAAAAATTACAGCTGTAGTTTCCCCTTGCTTTCAGCCGTTCACAGCACCAGAACAGCAAGGCCATTTTGGTTAGTGTTACAAGGCCAGATCAGTCAATCATCCAGACTGTTGCCCCTGCAACTCAACTACTTTAAAGGCTGCTGCCCCATATAAAAAAAACAAAGATGAGGTGACTTACCGAACGAAAGCGCTGGCAGGTCGATAGACACACAAACAAACACAAACATACACACAAAATTCAAGCTTTCACAACAAACTGTTGCCTCATCAGGAAAGAGGGAAGGAGAGGGAAAGACAGAAGGAAGTGGGTTTTAAGGGTGAGGGTAAGGAGTCATTCCAATCCCGGGAGCGGAAAGACTTACCTTAGGGGGAAAAAAGGACAGGTATACACTCGCACACACACACATATCCATCCACACATATACAGATACAAGCAGACATATTTAAAGACAAAGAGTTTGGGCAGAGATGTCAGTCAAGGCAGAAGTGCAGGGGCAAAGATGTTGTTGAATGACAGGCGAGGTATGAGTGGCGGCAACTTGAAATTAGCGGAGATTGAGGTCTGGTGGATAACGGGAAGAGAGGATATATCGAAGAGCAAGTTCCCATCTCCGGAGTTCGGATAGGTTGGTGTTAGTGGGAAGTATCCAGATAACCCGGACGGTGTAACACTGTGCCAAGATGTGCTGGCCGTGCACCAAGGCATGTTTAGCCACAGGGTGATCCTCATTACCAACAAACACTGTCTGCCTGTGTCCATTCATGCGAATGGACAGTTTGTTGCTGGTCATTCCCACATAGAATGCGTCACAGTGTAGGCAGGTCAGTTGGTAGATCACATGGGTGCTTTCACACGTGGCTCTGCCTTTGATCGTGTACACCTTCCGGGTTACAGGACTGAAGTAGGTGGTGGTGGGAGGGTGCATGGGACAGGTTTTACACCGGGGGCGGTTACAAGGGTAGGAGCCAGAGGGTAGGGAAGGTGGTTTGGGGATTTCATAGGGATGAACTAAGAGGTTACGAAGGTTACGTGGATGGCGGAAAGACACTCTTGGTGGAGTGGGGAGGATTTCATGAAGGATGGATCTCATTTCAGGGCAGGATTTGAGGAAGTCGTATCCCTGCTGGAGAGCCACATTCAGAATCTGATCCAGTCCCGGAAAGTATCCTGTCACAACTGGGGCACTTTTGTGGTTCTTCTGTGGGAGGTTCTGGGTTTGCGAGGATGAAGAAGTGGCTCTGGTTATTTGCTTCTGTACCAGGTCGGGAGGGTAGTTGCGGGATGCAAAAGCTGTTGTCAGGTTGTTGGTGTAATGCTTCAGGGATTCCAGACTGGAGCGGATTCGTTTGCCACGAAGACCTAGGCTGTAGGGAAGGGACCGTTTGATGTGGAATGGGTGGCAGCTGTCGTAATGGAGGTACTGTTGCTTGTTAGTGGGTTTGATGTGGACGGACGTGTGAAGCTGGTCATTGGACAGGTGGAGGTCAACATCAAGGAAAGTGGCATGGGATTTGGAGTAGGACCACGTGAATCTGATGGAACCAAAGGAGTTGAGGTTCGAGAGGAAATTCTGGAGTTCTTCTTCACTGTGAGTCCAGGTCATGAAGATGTCATCAATAAATCTGTACCAAACTTTGGGTTGGAAGGCCTGGGTAACCAAGAAGGCTTCCTCCAAGTGACCCATGAATAGGTTGGCGTACGAAGGGGCCATCCTGGTACCCATGGCTGTTCCCTTTAATTGTTGGTATGTCTGGCCTTCAAAAGTGAAGAAGTTGTGGGTCAGGATGAAGCTGGCTAAGGTAATGAGGAAAGAGGTTTTAGGTAGGGTGGCAGGTGATCGGCGTGAAAGGAAATGCTCCATCGCAGCGAGGCCCTGGATGTGCGGAATATTTGTGTATAAGGAAGTGGCATCAATGGTTACAAGGATGGTTTCTGGGGGTAACACATTGGGTAAGGATTCCAGGCATTCGAGAAAGTGGTTGGTGTCTTTGATGAAGGATGGGAGACTGCATGTAATGGGTTGAAGGTGTTGATCTACGTAGGCAGAGATACGTTCTGTGGGGGCTTGGTAACCAGCTACAATGGGGTGACCGGGATGATTGGGTTTGTGGATTTTAGGAAGAAGGTAGAAGGTAGGGGTGTGGGGTGTCGGTGGGGTCAGGAGGTTGATGGAGTCAGGTGAAAGGTTTTGCAGGGGGCCTAAGGTTCTGAGGATTCCTTGAAGCTCTGCCTGGACATCAGGAATGGTGTTACCTTGGCAAACTTTGTATGTGGTGTTGTCTGAAAGCTGACGCAATCCCTCAGCCACATACTCCCGACGATCAAGTACCACGGTCGTGGAACCCTTGTCCGCCGGAAGAATGACGATGGATCGGTCAGCCTTCAGATCACGGATAGCCTGGGCTTCAGCAGTGGTGATGTTGGGAGTAGGATTAAGGTTTTTTAAGAAGGATTGAGATGCAAGGCTGGAAGTCAGAAATTCCTGGAAGGTTTGGAGAGGTTGATTTTGAGGAAGAGGAGGTGGGTCCCGCTGCGACGGAGGACGGAACTGTTCCAAGCAGGGTTCAATTTGGATGGTGTCTTGGGGAGTTGGATCATTAGGAGTAGGAGTAGGATCATTTCTCTTCGTGGCAAAGTGATATTTCCAGCAGAGAGTACGAGTGTAGGACAGTAAATCTTTGACGAGGGCTGTTTGGTTGAATCTGGGAGTGGGGCTGAAGGTGAGGCCTTTGGATAGGACAGAGGGTTCGGATTGGGAGAGAGGTTTGGAGGAAAGGTTAACTACTGAATTAGGGTGTTGTGGTTCCAGATTGTGTTGATTGGAATTTTGAGATTTTGGAGGGAGTGGAGCTGGAAGTGGGAGATTGAGTAGATGGGAGAGACTGGGTTTGTGTGCAATGAGAGGAGGTTGAGGTTTGCTGGAAAGGTTGTGAAGTGTGAGTGAGTTGCCTTTCTGGAGGTGGGAAACCAGGAGATTGGATAGTTTTTTGAGGTGGAGGGTGGCATGCTGTTCTAATTTACGGTTGGCCTGTAGGAGGATGCTCTGAACAGCCGGTGTGGATGTGGGAGAGGAAAGATTAAGGACTTTTATTAAGGATAGGAGTTGACAGGTGTGTTCATTGGCTGAGTTGATGTGTAGGTGAAGGATTAGGTGGGTGAAGGCAATGGATTGTTCAGTTTGGAACTGGTATAGGGACTGATGGAAAGAAGGGTTGCAGCCAGAGATGGGAACTTTAAGTGTGAGGCCTTTGGGGGTAATGCCAAATGTCAGACAAGCCTGAGAAAATAGAATATGGGAGCGTAATCTGGCTAGGGCAAAGGCATGTTTGCGGAGGGAATGTAAATAAAACTTAATGGGGTCATTGTGGGGGTGTTGTGAGGGTGACATGGTATTAGAAGGTGGAAAGTGTAACATGAGGAAATGAAAATGAAAATAAAAATATATGGGGAGGGATAAAGGTGGACTGGAAAGTAACTGGAGATCTGGTGTGAAAAAAGGCGAAAAGGTGTTGGTTACAGCTGGGCTATGTTGGACTTGGGTTGGTAGACAACGATGTGCACAAAGGTTAGGTGGTTGTGTTGCCGCCAAAACACGTTAGAGGACGGAGAAATTCGGGAAAATTTCGAAAAAACTGCGTGTAATATATTAAAAGGAGTGGTTTTGTGGTGGCAGATTATGAAAATGAGGCTAACAATTGTCTGACAAAGAAATGATGACGTTAAAACCTGTGGGAAGCGGCTAAAAATTATCAGTGCTGTGGGAAAAATGGAAATGGAAATAAAGCGAAAGTTATGAGAACTAGCCGAAATGGTTGTTTAAAAGGTTAAAGGAACTGTTTGTGAACTAGGAATGGTGGATTTTATAGCGGCGCTTGGGTTTATGCATGGATGATCAACTTTCATGGAAGCAGCAAGCTGATTATGTCTGTAAAAAAGTAACATCCAGTCCCAACAGACAAAATACTGTGATTGATGAAATTCACCAAAAACCTGTACAGATTGTTAATTCATGAGTTTATGCATAGATGATCGACTTTCATGGAAGCAGCAAGCTGATTACATCTGTAAAAAAATAACACCCAGTCTATCTATATTAAGAATATTATCACCATATCTTAATTCCGAAACCCTAAGGACTGTATATTATGGATTAGTGTATTCTTTCTTGTCTTATGGAATAGTTCTGTGGGGTGGAATATGCCAAACTAATATGAAAAAAGTTTTCATACCGCAGAAGCAAGCCTTGAGGATCATGGCAAAAGTAAAATGAGGAACTTCTTGCAAACCTCTACTCATTAGACACAGTATTCTCACAGTTTATGCCATGTATATAATAGAAACTATAATGCTAGTGAAAGAACATATTAAGATCATGAAAAGAAACATGGATATTTGCAACTATGAAACAAGGCATACAAAAGATTTTCTTATGGATAACAGAAGATTAACTTTAACAGAAAAGATCCCCTATGTCAAAGGAGCTGTCTCCAATAACTTGTAACCAAATGAAGTTAAGATATTGACAGGGGATACTTTAAAAATTGAGTCAAGCAGTGGCTTATTCTAAAATACCCTTATAACTTGAATTTATCATGAATTACAAAGTAATAAGAAATAATGTATACAAAAAAATTGTAATTGTAAAAACTTTATACTTAGTTGAAAAGGCACATGCATGTAAAATTACTTGTAACAAGCAATAGATTGAATTGAATTGAATGATTTGTTGGGATGGTCCATCCAGCAGAAACTGGAGGTATGAGTCCAGTAGAACTATTTTAGAGAAGTACTGGCCATCCACAAATTACACCAGTAATCCCTCTAGCCACGAAATAGGGTACGTATCTATGACTGTCTTTGCATTTACAGTAGCCTTGAAATCCCTACAGAAGTGAAATTTACTTGGTAGTGTTTTATTATCACAAGAGGTGCTGCTGAAGAGTTACAACAAATAATTTTGTTGCCAGGTGAAATATTATAATTTCTGTAGAAAAAACAGTAAAAAGGTTGAACTTGTTTTGCCACATTCTGGTATCTTTACTTTTTTTTAGCACTGAATGGAACTTGGTCCGACACAACTATAACCATTCATATTTAATAATAACCATTCAGGTGAAGAAATCAGCATACACAATCATTATTGTCCAATGGTACCTTTTACAGTAGAGAAGGCGGAGTTTAGCAGTTCTTCAAGTCTGTAAAAGGAGGTAAGTGAAAACAGATTAATCCCTGGCTGGCTTGGACTCTGTCAAAATGGCACCTTGTGCAGTACTTAAAAACTAAGCAGGTACAATTCTTACCCTTTGCAAGAGCTTGCGACCTTTAACTTTCTGATTTCATGGTCAAAACATAAAAGGAATAATAGTTTCCTCCAAGTCAGCTCATCAGAGAAGTCCTCTGCCTCCTACATACTGGTCTAGTGTGAGTCAGGGTTTTATTTTTTTCCTACATTGTAAAACTAATCATAATCATGAAACACGGCACAGGAAATAACTTGTTTGTACCTCTCTAACTAATGTAAACCCCTTTTGTGTGCTTCAACTAATGATTCCATTGTAAATCTTCCTCAAATTGTGGGTCTATCTGATTTAAAAATTTATAAATTACAGAGTGCAGCAGTCAATCATCCTTTTTTAGGTTTTATTACACAAATCCAGATTTTGGCTAGTAGCTCAGTATTCAAGGAAATGTTACTGATGCCCATACAACAGGGACTTACATGCATTAACAATTGAAAATAGTGCAATGAAATGGCTAGCTACTAGCTGAAATCTGGATTTGCATAATAAAATCTAAAAAAGGACAACTGACTGCTGCACTCTGTAATTTGTAAGTCACATAACAGTCGCTGAGTGCACGCACTTTGTGAATGGAAAGTAACCTGATTTTCAAAATTGTTACTTTATTTTTCTCTTACCAAGCAGTCAATATTTTTCTACCCCTGTCAGTAAATGCAAGTCACACAGAAGGAGATTTTACACTGACAACCATTTACATGAGATATATAATAGACATATGCACAAAGCAGCAATACTATTGTGACATAAATATTTGTTTCGTGCTATATGAACTGAGTGCATGATGCTGAGCAAGCTACAGTAGTAAGAATATATTTTCCAAAATTCTGAGACAGTAAAACCAGAACAGAAAATTCTAAGAAAAGCTAATTCTGAAATATTTTCCTGGTGGCAGTAAAACAGAAGGTCAGGTAAAGAACATCAGTATTCATTCATAGTACTTATGAAAGTTAAATGAGGGAATATAACTGATTTTTTATGAGACCAACTGTGTCCTATGCACAGATTTTGTTTCTTTGTTTGTAGTCTCAAAATTTATTATTTCTGTAGTAACTTTTTGTTATATAAATGTTTAATGTGATGGCAGAAACTTTCTTGCAGGGTGCACAAATACAGTTCGTGTGACACAATTGTTTTGCAAAGAAATATTTTTCAGTAGCAGAGGTAGATTACAGCTAGCATCATCTGTGAACTGTTTAAGTAGTGAATATAAGATGAATAAGAAAGAGAAGATTACTTAATTTCTCAAATATATACACTGTTATGGTTAAAACTAAATTTTAAACAACAACCATGGAAAGTTCAGAGGAACAGAATGCTTTAGGTACTATAACTGAGACTATTGCTGAAAATGTTCAGAGTAATGGTAGCAATGTTGTCATGCCCCCAAGGACACCACATCATAGACAGTGAGCAATACTATTTCTGAAGTAGTAGTTATCTCAAATAACTGTCTTGTAAATAAAGGCATATGCAGCTGTTGATGTTAAACAAGTAAGGATTCTGCCATGAGCAAGGGCAATATGAAGGAAGATTGTTGTGCAGTTAAATTAAAGAATGACCATAAATTGAGTGACTAGATTTGAGTACTGCAAATGTAGTGAAGTGAAAACTGTGGTTTAAGGAAGTTTTGTTCCCATTGTGGAGGAAAAGTTGTTCTGGACTTGCAATGGTGGACAGTAAAAGTACCTAAAGGCAGCATAGTGCATGTAAATAAACATGAAGCTGTGTTACTTACCAGGACCTAGTAGTAAGGAAAGGACTCTAGACTTCTTCAAGAATCTCGCTACTCTTCTCTGGGTGTGGTGGAGCCCAGTGCAGGTAAAACTACAGTGAAAGAAAGAACTCACCAACCCAGGTTAGTAACACTTGTATGGTTATTAAGTATGCCACACTGGTCAGCTGTGATGGATAAGAAGAGCAGTTTCTGTGCTGTGGTATCATACTGACTGCTGCAAACACACTCACATACACATACACATTCTTGCTGCCCAATGGACATAGGGATGATGTGCATTTAAAAATAGGAAACAAACTTGACAATGACACTTATGCAACTCCATATTGAGAGAATCTGTAGAGAAAGAAATAACTTTATCTGCACTAAAAATTCATGAGTTAACACAAAAGGAGAAATCTTGAGACATACTGGACCTAAGATTGGTTAGAATGAAACAATGTTGTAATAAAGGAGAATGTAGTATTTTTATGTATATATATTTATGTATGTAATATAGGATCTTATCTAATTTCTGTAAAAACATTTGTTTCATGTGAACTCTCATTTGAGAAAGAGGATGACATTGCTCAAAAGCATGGGGAACCATGGGGAGTGACTGGTACCAATAAACTATACTTTGAAGGCCTTTTCACAGATGGATCGAAGGGCAGTACAATTACTGATTCATCCGACAACTTTAACGTCCAATAAGTCACCCAAAGAGAACATATAACTATGTATGAATGTACTTTTTTCTTGTTTCCATTTCAGGTATGAGGAATTGTAACTGTTTTGTAACTGAAAAACATTTTTTTTATTGTATTACTGAATTATGAATGTTTAAAATATTTAAAAAGAGAAAAATCACTTTGTATGAAGCTAAGGTGATAAAAGGTAAGTTGTATGATGTAATTAGATAAGTTAGAATAATTTCTTGTATGTAAAGACAATATTGTGTATGTTATACAGTTGAAAGAACAGAACGAAAGACCATTTCATATTAATGTAAAAACTTAATGTAAAAGCACATACAAGGTCATCAAACCTTAAAGCAACATGGACAATAATGAATACTAAGATTTTAATGGAATATTGCTTAACAAAAGCACAGTTAGGGTCCTCCACTGACAACTTGGTAAAATCTGGTGTTGCTTAAAGTAGTTTTTGGTAACTGTTTTGGAATTCACAGTAAAAAATGTGTATTAATAAATAATAAGACGCCCATTTTAAGTTAAATGATATTTATTGGTTTAGATAATAAGCTATCTGCTTATTCTTTTGTTAATATGTGTTTCAGACACATAGCAACCTCTATTGCTACATAATCATATAAAAAAATTATTGAATCTGTTGGAGTTATATATTCAATGATTTCTGAAGTCATTTAATCCAGTGTAATATGATACTCCATTGAGGGGGGGGGGCTGTAGCTCACAAAGCCCCCCCCCCCCACCACTGCCCCTGGGCACAAGTAAAAGACAGTATGTAAAAACATTTTGTGAAGGGAATGATTGATGATTGGGCTGAGCCGTGTGAGTGTGAACTGTGCCGATTTTTCCCAAGGAGGCAAAGAAGAGTTACAATAAATAATTTCAGTGCCAGATGGAGTATTATGATCTCCATAGAAATACAGTAGGTATATTAAGGTTGATCTTGTTTCACAACATACTGATATCTTTACATTTTTAGCACTGAACAAAGTTAGGGAAGATGAAAATATGTCCATTCATTATTTAATAACAACTGTTTAAGTGAAGAAATTAGTGTACACAATTATCATTGTCACTGTAGAGAAAGTGAAAGAGTTTATGGTTCTTTGAAGTTGCAAAAGGAGGTAAGTGAAAATGGATTAATCCCTGGTCGGCTTGGACTGTGCCAAAATGGCAGCTTGTGAAGTACATAAAAATTAAGCGAGTGTAATTATTACCCTTTCCAAGAACTTGTGGTCTTTAATTTTCTGATTTCATGGTCAAAACATAAAAGGAATACTAGTTTTCTCCAGGTCAGCTCATCAGAGAAGCCCTCTGCCTCCTGCATACTGATCTAAAGTGAAACAGTTTTTCCCCTCGATCATAAAACTAATGATAATCATGAAATATGGCACTAGGAAATAACCGGGTCATACTTTTCTTGCTAATGAAAATCCCTTTTGTTCACCATGATTAACAATTCCATCACGAGTCATCCCTGAATTGTGGGTCTACCTGATTTTCAAAATTATTAAATTATTTTTCTCACACCAAGCAGTCAACAATTTTACTGTCCCCATCAGTAAACACAAGTCATACACAAAGAGATTTTTATATTACCAATGACTGTGTGTGATCAGCTCAACTTTTTATAAAGCTGAGAGTGTGTTTTATTCCTATTTTACTTGCTCTTGCAGAGCCCTGGATATGAGTCTAGTACAGAAAAACAATGAGTTACTGATGGCTTTAGGGTAATAGGTGCTTCAAAATTATGTGCTTTCCTCAGAATGGGGGGAAAATATCACAGGAAATTCAACAAAGACCTTATCTAAATGTTGAAAACGGACTTCTTCTGAAACAAGTTTAAGTAAATTGTTCATGACAAGTCTGAATAAATGGAAGATATCTAGGCTGAAAAGATTTTGTGCTACTGCTGTCCTGTTTACCACTAGGAGCATTATTTGATGACTGACATCTTTTTATGAGGCTTCTACTATAAATTCTTTTGATGGGAATACTTTGTTTGTTTCAACTAAGTAAGCATTATTTAGTTGGAGTGCACCTAACAGTAGGTAGGTTTGTGCACTGATCAGAGAGGCAGCTGTCCCTACATCCACTTAAAATTTTATTTGTCAGTCCAGTCCTGATTTTCTGGAAAAAAGTCAACTGTTAACCTGAGTGACCTGTTGACAGGTCCAATGTTTATAAATTATTGCTATAAGAAATTATAACATACGTACTTTAAAGTGCTCAAATAATTTAGATTTATATATAATACCTAGAATTAAGGTAAAAAATTGTATTTTGCAGATGAACAGGGTTGTTTAAAGTAGGTTACAAATCAGCAACAGAATATCCCTATCATATTTCTCCTGCTTCTGTTCATTACTTTTGCTACCTGTAATGAATAATCTTCCATTTGTGAATAAAGTCTTCACATGAAAAATTGAGTTGAACAGATGTAAAGGGAGTCCTACTAGTCTGAAGAACATTGAGTTTACAACAATCTTCAGGTGCATTGTCACACTTAATGGGGTTAAAACAAGATTAATTTGTGATCTCCCCTCTCACATTCACTGGTGGATATTGGTTTGCAGTTAATTGTGTTTAACAGAGACAGTAGAGAAGCTTCACATTTTTCTTCTTCTAGGAACTCTCAAAAACCTCTGATTACTTTTCTTTCAGGAAATCGGAATTTTTTTATTTCTTCCTTACCAAAATTTTTAAAGTGACTAAGAAGGATCCAGGACTTTAGTGCATGAAGAAATATCAACTTCATCACTAAAAAGTCTGTCTTCCTCTTGCTTGCACAATCTTTCATAAAATGATGGGTAAATGGAACTACACCTAGCAGTACACCTCTTTTCATTTCCTTTCTGAAGAGTAATCCCCTGTAAGTGAAATGGTTCCTTTCATTGAGAGCACCACTATAATATGGAGCTCTATTTATCTTTCTCTCTTTGAACAGTCTGAGTTATGATTCGATACTTTTTTTACATCAAGAGTGACATCACCATCACAAGCCCACAGTTCTAAGCTAAAGTCACATAACTCCTATAGAACATTACACATTACACCCAGATCCAAAATAAAGCCAATAATGGTGATTTTCTTTAGAAGACCTTAATACATTTTCCTATCAGTGTTGTCTTTGGTCATATCATTACTCTTAGCACTAGTAAAATGTGAAAACTAGTGTCTCATAATTCCTCCAAACTGCTGAAACATGTCTGAAACTAGAAGCAACCCTCTAAGTACCCAAGATTCTGTCACTTAAAAGGAATATCAGCATACCATTTACAGATGCTCCAGATGTAGACAAAATCTAATATCATTATCTGCTTTTGCTAATAATCTCATTGATGTATGACTTTTCTGCTTTTAATATATATAATCTGTAGCTTTCTTAGGTCCATGAAGATACAAAAAGTTAAAGGGGATGTATCTCTGAATGTACCTCCACAGACTCAGCACTAGATCAAACAATTTCTTTGTTCATACTAATTCAGAACTATCAGCAGTCTGGATGATGTTAATGCCAATTGCCAAGCCATTTCAGCAGTTTGTGTGTTGAGTGCTGGCATGATGAACAATTGCAATGTCAGCTTCTTGTTAACATTTATTGCAGGTGTCCCATCTGTGAGGACAATTTATCTTGGTGTCCTATGAAAGACACACTGTCCAAGAGAGAAGTGGTCATCACCTGTTAGCTTGTCCTAGAACCTGCTGTGAGTGAGTTTTAGAGAAAACAGTTTGTGGCTTGCTGTGAATAAATGCATTTTCTAGTTGTTAGGCTCTCACTGAACGAGGAAATTTGTTGATTTACATACTCTCCTTGAACTGCCACTACATCAGCCGAACTTTCTAGTTGCTGGCCTGCTGCCTGGAAAAAGTCAAAGGAATGTCCAATCTTTAAGACCTTCTCCAAAGTAGGATCATGAAATTGGATGGCTTGCTGACAGACCTTTTTTTCAGGGACTGACGAAACAATGGTGACCCTAACCAGTGAACCAGCAAAGACTTCTTTATGCAAAGCTGACACCAACTGATACTTGTGGCTTAGTCCTTGGCGTCCCACATCCCAAACGTGGTATAACTGATTAGATTGCTTCTGTCAATGGTAATACTCTACCCTCACAGCAATGATATGAGCATCTTGACAGTAATATTAGGTTGGGAAAGACAGATTGGTGGGCTCAGTGAGGGGAGTAAATTTACATAACAGGCAATAAGTCTGTGGCTTAATCCAAGAAAGAAAGAAAGGCTTTAATAAATTTTTTTCTTCAGTTAACTAGAAAGCAGAGTAATGCTGGTTAACCTTTTGTTGTTGTTGCAGTACAAGATGAATCACAGCACAGTTTAAGTATATTATAGCACAGTTCAAGCCTATTGTAGTGCTGTTTGTGCATATCAAAATATGATCCATGTGTAGTGTGTGGCCAAATTCATCATTGCTTGTGTAGTAACACACAAGGATACATAAATGCCTAACAGACAGTTTTTTGTTGACACTGAACACAATGTTACAATAAACATACAAATCCTAAGTCTGCAAGAAAGTCCAATAACAAGTAGAGTAATATACATTTGCAGAGACCAGTTATGTAGGCAGCATCACAGCTAGTGACTCATGGCTGGATGATAGGAGAATCAGATCAAATACCAGCAGAGAGTGTGTCAGGTTGTCACTATGGATCTGATGGAAGCTGCTCATGTGGTCCTGTTGTTGGACAATGAATGGTGTGCCCTGCCCTGATGTGCTGCCCTGCACCGAAAATGCAACTGTGGGGCTCAGTGCCTGGTAGTTGCCACCAGAGTGTTGGGATATCATATGTAAGTTGAGGAGACGGAAGCACGCAGTCACAAGAGATTCATAAAGTTGATGATACTTGCAATGTAATATGTACTGAGGGTTGGAGAAAACATAATGTGAAAAATATTATTTCACAGTGAAAAGTGAAACACAGGGCAGCATTGTTTCAGCCACAGGAGACTGCTCCCAATGATACACTGGTGTGAGATGCTCCTGTCATGATGGCAAAATCAGCTAAACTGTGCATGAGATCATTAAGATACAATTCAAGTGATAAAGTCCCACAGGGTGCAGAGATATTGTTTTGGGTGAGTGAAAGTACACTCCTGGAAATTGAAATAAGAACACCGTGAATTCATTGTCCCAGGAAGGGGAAACTTTATTGACACATTCCTGGGGTCAGATACATCACATGATCACACTGACAGAACCACAGGCACATAGACACAGGCAACAGAGCATGCACAATGTCGGCACTAGTACAGTGTATATCCACCTTTCGCAGCAAAGCAGGCTGCTATTCTCCCATGGAGACGATCGTAGAGATGCTGGATGTAGTCCTGTGGAACGGCTTGCCATGCCATTTCCACCTGGCACCTCAGTTGGACCAGCGTTCGTGCTGGACGTGCAGACCGCGTGAGACGATGCTTCATCCAGTCCCAAACATGCTCAATGGGGGACAGATCTGGAGATCTTGCTGGCCAGGGTAGTTGACTTACACCTTCTAGAGCACGTTGGGTGGCACGGGATACATGCAGACGTGCATTGTCCTGTTGGAACAGCAAGTTCCCTTGCCGGTCTAAGAATGGTAGAACGATGGGTTCGATGACGGTTTGGATGTACCGTGCACTATTCAGTGTCCCCTCGACGATCACCAGTGGTGTACGGCCAGTGTAGGAGATCGCTCCCCACACCATGATGCCTGGTGTTGGCCCTGTGTGCCTCGGTTGTATGCAGTCCTGATTGTGGCGCTCACCTGCACGGCGCCAAACACGCATACGACCATCATTGGCACCAAGGCAGAAGCGACTCTCATCGCTGAAGACGACACGTCTCCATTCGTCCCTCCATTCACGCCCGTCGCGACACCACTGGAGGCGGGCTGCACGATGTTGGGGCGTGAGCGGAAGACGGCCTAACGGTGTGCGGGACCGTAGCCCAGCTTCATGGAGACGGTTGCGAATGGTCCTCGCCGATACCCCAGGAGCAACAGTGTCCCTAATTTGCTGGGAAGTGGCGGTGCGGTCCCCTATGGCACTGCGTAGGATCCTACGGTCTTGGCGTGCATCCGTGCGTCGCTGTGGTCCGGTCCCAGGTCGACGGGCACGTGCACCTTCCGCCGACCACTGGCGACAACATCGATGTACTGTGGAGACCTCACGCCCCACGTGTTGAGCAATTCGGCGGTACGTCCACCCGGCCTCCCGCATGCCCACTATATGCCCTCGCTCAAAGTCCGTCAACTGCACATACGGTTCATGTCCACGCTGTCGCGGCATGCTACCAGTGTTAAAGACTGCGATGGAGCTCCGTATGCCACGGCAAACTGGCTAACACGGACGGTGGCGGTGCACAAATGCTGCGCAGCTAGCGCCATTCGACGGCCAACACCGCGGTTCCTGGTGTGTCCGCTGTGCCGTGCGTGTGATCATTGCTTGTACAGCCCTCTCGCAGTGTCCGGAGCAAGTATGGTGGGTCTGACACACCGGTGTCAATGTGTTCTTTTTTCCATTTCCAGGAGTGTACAAGGAAGCATTGCACTGCAAGAAGTAGTCAATCTTTAATCAAATTTGAAGTAAAGGAAATATGTGGAACTGCTGATCAGTGTCCTGTGTGTGGTAGATCAGATGTAGTTTTAGAGATTGGTTTTAAGGGCGTATTTATGGGTAAAATGTAAGGGAACATTTGCTGCAAAAGACAGAGTTCTGGGTGATGTACCAAAGCAGTGAGTTAAGAACTCACCTGATAAATAATGAGGAATGCTTGCCAAGTGGAATCAATTAAGCAGAACCATTTGTTTTTGAATGATTATTAAGAAATTTGATAAGAAGAGAAAGTTTTGTAATTTTGAATTTCACTGAAATCCTAATCCTGCTTGAATTTATTACTTCTATTATTATGTCATTAAGAACAATTAATAATTTTCAGGATGAGTATTTATCACTAAAATATTTCAGTTGAGTTCTTCATTTTCATAGTATTTCATTAAGAATAAGTTAAATAACACAGCAATCATTTATTTTTATATTAATAACCATATGGGTAAAGTGGCCAGGCAAATTATACAGGTGAGGCAGTTAAGTCTTAACACCACTTGCATCTCCCCAACCATAATAGATACAAAGATGTGGTTTACACAGTGAATTGCAGGGACAGGGACTACTTGAATACATCACATTTCATGTTTGTGCTATTTTTTATTACAGAGATATGAGGCCATCTTTGGTTTTTTAAAATGGAACCCTACGTTAAATTTTAGCGTAACCTGATGGGCTTAAAAAGGGAGTTTCAAATATATGTGTATCATAATATTTAGGCGAGTAGTTTTTGAGACCCAAATATGTTCTTGCATTGTGTTAGTCCTTCGATGTGGTGTTGTCCAATGTGACCTCTCCTGTTGACCACTGAGGAACTTAACAGGGAAGGCATTGCCTTCCTGCTTCTTGATAACACCGCAAGGTGATGCACGAGGCAGCTGGAGACAAGAGTATAAATGTGCTGCTGGGGTAATGAGACATCGCATTTCTGTCACTGTTTCTTGGAGCAGACATGTATGCCCATGTAGAAAAGTTAGATATGCTTCTAGTGTATGGTGAAACCAAAAGAAATGTTGTTAGAGCAATGAAGCAATATGGAGAGTAGTATCCTGATTGTGAGTGTCCTACACAGCAGGTTCTTGCATGTATTTGCAAGAAACTACTTGAATCAGACTCATGGAATGCCATACAGAGGACAAGGCAGAAAACTGCAACTGGCAAGGTACTTGAAGAGGGCATTCTATCGTTGGCGCCTAACGACCCTACTATTTCGTCGCAACGTATCACCTCAGAATGTGGTATAAGTCAGAGAAGTGTTCTACGCATATTGCACCGGTATAGATTTCACTCATTTCACCTCTCATTATATGAAGCACTCTCTGGTGTGGATTTCGAATGGTGCCAGTAACTTTGCCGGTTTGCTCTGCAGTGCCTATAAGATGATATAACATTTTTTCAATGGGTGCTTTTTACTGATGAAGTGACTTTCACCAACCATGGTAATGTGAATTTGCATAATATGCATTACTCGTCAATAGAGAACCCCCACTGGCTTTAACAGGTACAGCATCAACAACTGTGGAGTGTTAACGTGTGGTGTGGCATCATCGGAAATGTCATTGTGGGGCCGTACGTCATTCTGGGTATACTAAATGGCAATAACTACGCACAGTTCCTGTGAAACATTCTGCCCATTTTGCTGGAAGAGGTACCACCAACTAAGCGTCAGTGCATGTGGTTCCAACATGATGGCTGTCCCACTCACTCTTCCAATGTGGCTACGGGGCTGTTAAAAGAAAAGTTCCCAGATTGTTGGATAGGACGATGTGCTGAAGTGAACTGGCCAGTCCAGTTTCCTGATTTGACCCCTCTTGATTTTTTTTCTGTGAGGGGCAATCAAACATAAAGTGTATGCTCAAATACCAACTACGCCAGATGATATGAAGCAACGTATCATCGAAGTGTGCGCTGATATCTCATGTGACACCCTCGCAGCCATTCACAAATCATTTGAATGGTGACTACAAATGTGCATTGGAGAAGAGGGGAAGCATTTTGAGCATATGGTTCAGTAAAGTTTTGTATCATGTACAGTATGTATTTTGCATCTTTGTGTGTATTTCTTCGTATTGTGATCATTAGTAAACATTATCAAATAAAAAACAAATACATACAAAACAATTGTGACCAATAAGGACCTCCTCAATTACATTTGTATTTCTGTTACTTAAAATGTATTAACATATTTTAGTATTTCAATACTGTATGTTCTCTACTACTGTGGTATCACAGTTGTCAAATAACTGAATAAAACCTGTGCGACATCTTCAGTTAATTTTTGCACAAAATATCGCAGTATGTATTACGATTGTTGGGTAAATGGGCATGTTTGTGTAAGGACAGACTTGCAACATTTACCATGAAATCTATACAACAGGAAAGGTCACATTGGACAACGCCGCTTCGAAGGACAAACGCGATACAAGAGCATATCTGTTCCTCAAAAACTATTTACCTAAATATTATGACATATGCATATCTGAAACTGTCTTTATAATCCCATCATTTTATACTAAAATTTAACATAGGATTCCATTTAAAAAAAACCAAAGATGGCCACATATCTTTGTAATAAAAAAATAGCACACACTTGAAATGTGATGTATTCAAGTAGCCCCTGTCCCTGCAATTCACTGTCCAAACGGCATCTTTGTTGGGGAGATACAAGGAGTGTTATGACTTAGCTGCCTCACCCTGTATATGTAGGTTCAAATTGTGTAAGCAAAAAGTGTCTATTTAGTAACCATTGGTTGTTTAAAACTAAATTTCGCTTAGTGTAGCCACTTTATCCCACCTTCTACTTCATTTGATGGTCATCCATTTCATTACCTTCTTTTCCTTTTCTTTCCCATTGTGTAACTGGAATCCTATATCAAAATTATTTAAGATCTACATCTAGGCACCCATAAAATTGAGGTGACAGATTAGTGGCGATTCCCATAGAAGTTACACTATTCAGAAGACTTTCATGAATTTTTCTGAACTGTGATGGGATGCTTTCCCCCATACTTGGAAGTCGAGTAATTAATGGACATTTTTACCTGTAATTCTTAGCCAGTTGGTTGTCCAGCGAAACCCTAGCTCTTGCTGCTCCACAACACACTTCCACTCTCCAGCAGAGGACTTGTCCACAATCACATCGAATGTCTCCACCTGATAAGACATAGTGAAATATGTGGAACAGTTAACAGTAATGACAGATTATTCCATTAAAATAATTATCAAGCACTAGGTAAAATTAAAAATATATCTGACTGAATTTATGGACAGTTGACTGTAATGAAACACTTAACTTCAGATCAATATCAGGCCAATATCCTTGACACTGTTTGCTGCAGAATTCTTGAACATATTCTCAGGTTGAATACACACAGTTCAGTCACATTAATGTGACAGGCAACTATGATCAGCATCAACATGCAATAATCACTCACAGACAACATGTGGCAGCACTGCCATTGGAAGGTATATAAAGTGTGTTGGGGGGGAGGGGGGGCGGATATGGAAAACAGTGTTTCATTGTCATATTACGGAAACAGAGTGATTTACCTGATTTCCAAAACAGCACAATCATTTTCTTTAGTGCCAAAGGTGGAAATGAATAAGTCTGTAAATTGTTTGCATGTGCTATGGTTAAAGTATACCATGAATGAAAAGAAGAACCATCCAAAATCAGTGCAAGGTAACTGTGGCGCATGACAGACCATAGATGATACGGTAAATGATGCCTGAGGAGATATGTGCAAGTGAACAGATGTGCAACTCTTGAGCAACTGACCACCGGGATGAATGAAGGGGTTACCAATAATCTTTCCTGAAAGACCATTCAGCCAATCTGGCTACATATGGGTCTCCACAGCTAGCACCTGATTCATGCACCCATGCCAACTGCTGTTCATCAATGATGAAGACTGGAATTTGCACACCAATACCACAACTTGACATCCACTAGGTAGTGACAGGTGGCCTTTTCAGATGAATTACATGTTAGGCTCCATTGGATATATGGCCATTGGCATGTACAGCATGAAACACCTAAAAGCAACCAGTCTGCATGTATTATGGTCCGGGGCATATTTTCATGGCATTCCATGGGTAATCACGTCATTCTGGAAATCAAAATGGATCAACGCAAGTCCACCCTTATACACAGTTTGTTTTTCCTCTGCATTTTGGCATCCATCAGCAAGACAATGCACTTTCCATACAGCTTGTAGTACAGTGCATGGTTCAAAGAGCACTGTGATGATCTTATCATACTCCCCTAGTCACCAAACTCCCTAGATTTAAACCCAATTTAGAATCTGTGGGACCACCTCAATTAGGCTGTTTGCACCATGGATCCTGAGCTTATTTATTTATTTATTTATTGTATTTTTTTTTTTTTGCATGGAGACACCAACTGGTGTCTTTTGCAAACGTCATAGCATTTTTTTACAAGTTAAGTACAGTCATATATACATATGTGATTACATATACATGATACAAATGTACCATTGTACCTAATAAGGCACAATATTGGGTGTTACATCATACCTATTACAAATATTCAGATTTTACACAACTATATATATATCTATATATACACTCCTGGAAATGGAAAAAAGAACACATTCACACCGGTGTGTCAGACCCACCATACTTGCTCCGGACACTGCGAGAGGGCTGTACAAGCAATGATCACACGCACAGCACAGCAGACACACCAGGAACCGCGGTGTTGGCTGTCGAATGGCGCTAGCTGCGCAGCATTTGTGCACCGCCGCCGTCAGTGTCAGCCAGTTTGCCGTGGCATACGGAGCTCCATCGCAGTCTTTAACACTGGTAGCATGCCGCGACAGCGTGGACGTGAACCGTATGTGCAGTTGACGGACTTTGAGCGAGGGCGTATAGTTGGCATGCGGGAGGCTGGGTGGACGTACCGCCGAATTGCTCAACACGTGGGGCGTAAGGTCTCCACAGTACATCGATGTTGTCGCCAGTGGTCGGCGGAAGGTGCACGTGCCCGTCGACCAGGGACCGGACCGCAGCGACGCACGGATGCACGCCAAGACCGTAGGATCCTACGCAGTGCCGTAGGGGACCGCACCGCCACTTCCCAGCAAATTAGGGACACTGTTGCTCCTGGGGTATCAGCGAGGACCATTCGCAACCGTCTCCATGAAGCTGGGCTACGGTCCCGCACACCGTAGGCCGTCTTCCGCTCACGCCCCAACATCATGCAGCCCGCCTCCAGTGGTGTCGCGACAGGTGTGAATGGAGGGACGAATGGAGACGTGTCGTCTTCAGCGATGAGAGTCGCTTCTGCCTTGGTGCCAAAGATGGTCGTATGCGTGTTTGGCGCCGTGCAGGTGAGCGCCACAATCAGGACTGCATACGACCGAGGCACACAGGGCCAACACCCGGCATCATGGTGTGGGGAGCGATCTCCTACACTGGCCGTACACCACTGGTGATCGTCGAGGGGACACTGAATAGTGCACGGTACATCCAAACCGTCATCGAACCCATCATTCTACCACTCCTAGACCGGCAAGAGAACTTGCTGTTCCAACAGGACAATGCACGTCCGCATGTATCCCGTGCCACCCAACGTGCTCTAGAAGGTGTAAGTCAACTACCCTGACCAGCAAGATCTCCGGATCTGTCCCCCATTGAGCATGTTTGGGACTGGATGAAGCGTCGTCTCACGCGGTCTGCACGTCCAGCACGAACGCTGGTCCAACTGAGGCGCCAGGTGGAAATGGCATGGCAAGCCGTTCCACAGGACTGCATCCAGCATCTCTACGATCGTCTCCATGGGAGAATAGCAGCCTGCATTGCTGCGAAAGGTGGATATACACTGTACTAGTGCCGACATTGTGCATGCTCTGTTGCCTGTGTCTATGTGCCTGTGGTTCTGTCAGTGTGATCATGTGATGTATCTGACCCCAGGAATGTGTCAATAAAGTTTCCCCTTCCTGCGACAATGAATTCACGGTGTTCTTATTTCAATTTCCAGGAGTGTATAATAGAGGGAAACATTCCACGCAGGAAAAAATATATTTAAAAGCAAAGATGATGTGACTTACCATACGAAAGCGCTGGCAGGTCGATAGAAACACAAACAGACACATACATACACAAAAAATTCAAGCTTTCGCAACAAACTGTTGCCTCATCAGGAAAGAGGGAAGGAGAGGGAAAGACTAAAGGATGTGGGTTTTAAGGGAGAGGGTAAGGAGTCATTCCAATCCCGGGAGCGGAAAGACTTACCTTAGGGGGAAAAAAGGACGGGTATACACTCGCACACACACACATATCCATCCACACATACACAGACACAAGCAGACATATTTAAAGACAAAGAGTTTGGGCAGAGATGTCAGTTAAGGCGGAAGTGCAGAGGCAAAGATGTTGTTGAATGACAGCTGACCGATCCACCATCATTCTTCCGGCGGACAAGGGTTCCATGACCGCGGTACTTGATCATCGGGAGTATGTGGCCGAGGGACTGCGTCAGTTTTCAGACAACACCACATACAAAGTTTACCAAGGTAATCCCATTCCTGATGTCCGGGCGGAGCTTCAAGGAATCCTCAGAACCTTAGGTCCCCTGCAAAACCTTTCACCTGACTCCATCAACCTCCTGACCCCACCGACACCCCGCACCCCTACCTTCTACCTTCTTCCTAAAATCCACAAACCCAATCATCCCGGCCACCCCATTGTAGCTGGTTACCAAGCCCCCACAGAACGTATCTCTGCCTACGTAGATCAACACCTTCAACCCATTACATGCAGTCTCCCATCCTTCATCAAAGACACCAACCACTTTCTCGAACGCCTGGAATCCTTACCCAATCTGTTACCCCCGGAAACCATCCTTGTAACCATTGATGCCACTTCCTTATACACAAATATTCCACACGTACAGGGCCTCGCTGCGATGGAGCACTTCCTCTCATGCCGATCACCTGCCACCCTACCTAAAACCTCTTTGCTCATTACCTTAGCCAGCTTCATCCTGACACACAACTTCTTCACTTTTGAAGGCCAGACATACCAACAATTAAAGGGAACAGCCATGGGTACCAGGATGGCCCCCTCGTACGCCAACCTATTCATGGGTCGCTTAGAGGAAGCCTTCTTGGTTACCCAGGTCTGCCAACCCAAAGTTTGGTACAGATTTATTGATGACATCTTCATGATCTGGACTCACAGTGAAGAAGAACTCCAGAATTTCCTCTCCAACCTCAACTCCTTTGGTTCCATCAGATTCACGTGGTCCTACTCCAAATCCCACGCCACTTTCCTTGACGTTGACCTCCATCTGTCCAATGGCCAGCTTCACACGCCCGTCCACATCAAACCCACCAACAAGCAACAGTACCTCAATTATGACAGCTGCCACCCATTCCACATCAAACGGTCCCTTCCCTACAGCCTAGGTCTTCGTGGCAAATGAATCTGCTCCAGTCTGGAATCCCTGAACCATTACACCAACAACCTGACAACAGCTTTCGCATCCCGCAACTACCCTCCCGACCTGGTACAGAAGCAAATAACCAGAGCCACTTCCTCATTCCCTCAAACCCAGAACCTCCCACAGAAGAACCACAAAAGTGCCCCACTTGTGACAGGATACTTTCCAGGACTGGACCAGACTCTGAATGTGGCTCTCCAGCAGGGATACAACTTCCTCAAATCATGCCCTGAAATGAGACCCATCCTTCATGAAATCCTCCCCACTCCACCAAGAGTGTCTTTCCGCCATCCACCTAACCTTCGTAACCTGTTAGTGCATCTCTATGAAATCCCCAAACCATCTTCCCTACCCTCTGGCTCCTACCCTTGTAACTGCCCCCGGTATAAAACCTGTCCCATGCACCCTCCCACCACCACCTACTCTAGTCCTGTAACCCGGAAGGTGTACACGATCAAAGGCAGAGCCATGTGTGAAAGCACCCACGTGATTTACCAACTGACCTGCCTACACTGTGACGCATTCTATGTGGGAATGACCAGCAACAAACTGTCCGTTCGCATGAATGGACACAGGCAGACAGTGTTTGTTGGTAATGAGGATTACCCTGTGGCTAAACATGCCTTGGTGCATGGCCAGCACATCTTGGCACAGTGTTACACTGTCCGGGTTATCTGGATACTTCCCACTAACACCAACCTATCCGAACTCCAGAGATGGGAACTTGCTCTTCAATATATCCTCTCTTCCCGTTACCCACCAGGCCTCAATCTCCACTAATTTCAAGTTGCTGCCACTCATACCTCACCTGTCATTCAACAACATCTTTGCCTCTGCACTTCCGCCTCGACTGACATCTCTGCCCAAACTCTTTGTCTTTAAATAAGTCTGCTTGTGTCTGTATATGTGTGGATGGATATGTGTGTGTGTGCGAGTGTATACCCGTCCTTTTTTCCCCCTAAGGTAAGTCTTTCCGCTCCTGGGATTGGAATGACTCCTTACCCTCTCCCTTAAAACCCACTTCCTTTCGTCTTTCCCTCTCCTTCCCTCTTTCCTGATGAGGCAACAGTTTGTTGCGAAAGCTTGAATTTTGTGTGTATGTATGTGTCTGTTTGTGTTTCTATCGACCTGCCAGTGCTTTTGACACTTGTCAATCAAGAAATATTTCAGTTTCACTTTGAATAAGTTCCCTTTGTGGCACCTTATAGAGCTCGGTAATCTGTTGTACCATATTTGACCACTAATGCATGGACTATGGTCTGTTGTTTTTAATTTTGTTCTTTGTCTGTAGTAGCAGTCTTTATTTCTTGTATTATAGGCATGCATATCAGAGCACTTTGTTGCTTTGTTTTGATGTGTCACAAAAAATATAATTAATTTGTAAAGATACAGTGAGTAGACTGTGAGGTATTTATGATGAACAAAGATTTCCTTGCATGAATCTCTATACCCTAATCCATGGATAATTCTGATTGCTCTTTTCTGTAGGGTTAATATTCTGTTCATATGTATGTCGGCAGCACAACCCCATATCTCTATCCCGTAATTAATCTGTGCAAAAATGGTTCCATAATAAATTGTTTTTAATGTCTGATGTGGGACTACTTTTGATAACTGGCTGATTAGATGTAATGAACTGCTGATTTTATTGCATAAAAATTTGATATGGTTTACCCATCTTAGATTTTCATCTAGGTGAATACCTAGAAATCTGCAGCCTTCTGTGTCCACTACTTCAATTCCACCTATGTCACTGATAGAGGTTTGGTGTGAGTTTGTAAGTTTAAATGGAAATAACTGAGATTTACTGATATTAACTTTCAAACCTTGATCTTGGAAATAAGTAGTTATTTGACGTAGGCCCTCAGTTGCTACCAACGTTAACTCATCATTTTGTTTACCAAGAAATAACAGTGAGGTATCGTCTGCATAGGTTACAAATTGGGAGTTGAAAAGTTGCTCTATGTCATTTATGTACACTAGGAAAAGGAAAGGGCCCAAAATTGAGCCCTGGGTACACCTTGCGTGACTGTCTCATATTTGGACTGGAAAGTAATGATCTGATTATTGATTTTGTAAGTCAGCTTTGTACACTGCTTGCAGTTAAATAAATATGTAGCCAGCAATTGCATGGTTGCAGCATTTACATTGTATGATTCAAGTTTATTTAAAAGTAACTCATGGTTTACCGAGTCAAAGGCTTTAGTGAGGTCTAGAAATATGCCAGCTGTTTGCATTCCTTGATCATGGGCACCATATGTTTTGTGAAGAAATTATGTAATTGCTGTGATAGTACTATGATCCTTTCGGAATCCATATTGTGTGTCTGTTAGGAACTTATTTTTCAAGAAATAGTCACTAAGTTGTGTCAGCAGCACAACTTCAAATACTTTGCTGAAGACAGGTATTAATGATATGGGCCTGAAATTTGAAACCTCTTCCTTGGATCCTTTTTTATGCACTGGTTTAACTGTGCTCCATTTCAATACATTTGGAAATGTATGTTCTCTAATACTGCAGTTTACCAGGTGGGTGAATATTTTAACTAATTCCTTATTACATTTTTTAATCACGATACTACTCAAACCATCGCATCCAGATGAGTACTTATTCTTTATGTTATTTATTATCCTGCCTATTTCTTTTTCACTTACTTGTTTGAATTCAAAAGGTGGCTCTTCAAAGGGGCAGAGCTTTACCTCACTACTCAAAATTGTGTTATTAACTGGACTAACAGCTGCATATATAAAGTATTTATTGAAAACATTGCAGACTTTATTAGGATCTTTAATTGTGTTTCCTTCATGTCTTATATTTACAATTTCAGTTTCCGGCTTCGGTGTGGCTTTGCGAAATTGATTTACAATTCTCCATGAGGTCTTGGCTATACTGTCTGACTGAGCTATTTCACTGCTGTCTATCTGTTTTCTTAGATTTGAAAGCTCTTTCTTAAAGATTTTCTTGGCTTCATTGTGCTTGGCCTTAAAAACCTGCAGGTTTGTTGACTTGTGTAACACATCCAGGTCCTGGATGTTTTGCCTGAGTTTTATCATATTTGCTGGAAGTATCAGTCCGTTAGTTTTTGCACTTTGGTTATTGGTGAACACTCTTTGTATTTTTTTAACAGGGCAGCATCTGTCAAAGTGTCTTAGCATAGTATCATAGAATTTGGCCCATTTGTTTTCAGATCCTTCAGTCTGGTAAACCAGATCCCAGTCCTCTATAGCTAATTTATTTCTTAGAGCAAGGATGTTACCCTCTTATAGGATTCTTTTATTTGTGGTAACTTTTGTCATTTTTGGGATGCTTGTGTTTACATATTCGACAAGCTGGCATTTGTGGTCAGAGTAGTGAAAATCCATATTCCAGCACCTAACACTGTCTTTAATATGTTTACATAGTATAACGTAATCAATTCTGCTAGATGTGGACTTTGTTACCCTGGTATCACTATTTACTACATTTACGAGATTATATGAGTTAAGAGTATCTATTAACCTCATATTACACAAACTGGAAGATTTTGCCTCAATATTCAGATCACCAAGTATAGTTAGGTCACTGGGACCACAATGTCCCACTACTCTACTAAATATGTCTATGAAGCTAACTACATCAGCCTTTGGTGGATGATAAATCCCAATAACTTTATGTTTTCTCATAACCTCTCTACACTCTTTGGTGTGGACTTCGATGCCTGTCACTTCAATCAAGCCGTCTTTGTTGTACTGGTCTAGATAGTTTAATTTCTTGTACTCAAGATTCTCACTAATGTAAACTGCCACACCACCACCCTTATGTTGCTGTCTACAATAACTATTTGCTAAGGAGTAGCCCTCTAGTTTACAGTAAATAATTTCATCAGATTTTAATCCATGCTCAGTTAGCACTACTATATGAGTTGGCCACAGCACTGGAGTCAGCATGGCCCCACATATATGTCAGTACCTTCCAGAAACACACTGACTCTCTTCCTGCATGTCTAACAGCAGTCTTCCCGACAAAAGATGGTTATTCAGGCTTTTGACAGATAGTCACGTTAATGTAACTGGACAGTGTAATAAATTTCCTTGAAATGGAAAAACTTCTGTCAACAGAGCACCACAGTTTTAGAAAGTATTCGTACAAAGCTCGGCTTGCTCTTTTCTCACATGATATCCCATAAACTATGAGTGAAGGGCAACAGGCAGATTCTGTATTTCTAGTCTTCCATAAAGCATATGACTCTTATTAACAGACTGTTAATGAGGGTATGAACATATGGAATAGGTCCCAAATATGTGAGTGGCTTCTGGTCCAGACTATATACCAATTAGGTTCCTTTCCGAGTATGCTGATGTATTAGCGCCACACTTAACAATCATATACAACCGCTCACTTGACGAAAGATCCATACCCAAAAACTGGAAAGCTGCACAGGTTACACCAATATTCAAGAAAGGTAGTAGGAATAATCCACTAAATTTCAGGCCCACATCATTAATGTCGATATGCAGCAGGATTTTAGAACATATATTGTGTTCAAACATTATGAATTACCTTGAAGAAAACGGTCTATTGACACACAGTCAACATGGGTTTAGAAAACGTCGTTCCTGTGAAACACAACTAGCTCTTTATTCACATGAAGTGCTGTGTGCTGTTGACAAGGGATTTCAGATTGATTCCGTATTCCTGGATTTCCGGAAGGCTTTTGACACTGTACCACACGAGCGGCTCATAGTGAAATTGCGTGCTTATGGAATATCGTCTCAGTTATGTGACTGGATTTGCGATTTCCTGTCACAGTTCATAGTAATTGACAGAAAGTCATCGAGTAAAAAAGAAGTGATTTCAGGCGTTCTGCAAGGTAATGTTACAGGCCCTTTGCTGTTCCTTATCTATATAAACAATTTGGGAGACAATCTGAGCAGCCGTCTTCAGTTGTTTGCAGATGACGCTGTCATTTATTGACTAATAAAGTCATCAGAACATCAAAACAAACTGCAAAACGATTTAGAAAAAATATCTGAATGGTGCAAAAAGTGGCAGTTGACCCTAAATAATGAAAATGGGAGGTCATCCACATGAGTGCTAAAAGGAACTCATTAAACTTCAGTTACATGATAAATCAGTCTAATATGTTGTTGTTGTTGTGGTCGTCAGTACAGAGACTGGTTTGATGCAGCTCTCTATGCTACTCTATCCTGTGCAAGCTTCTTCATCTCCCAGTACCTATTGCAACCTACATCCTTCTAAATCATTTTAGTGTATTCATCTCTTGGTTGCCCTCTACGATTTTTACCCTCCGTGCTGCCCTCCAATATTAAATTGGTGATCCCTTGATGCCTCAGAATATGTCCTACTAACTGATCCCTTCTTCTAGTCAAGTTGTGCCACACATTTCTCTTCTCTCCAATTCTATTCAATACCTCCTCATTAGTTATGTGATCTACCCATCTAATCTTCAGCATCCTTCTGTAGCACCACATTTTGAAAGCTTCTATTCTCTTTTTGTCTAAACTACTTATTGTCCACGTTTTAGTTCCATACATGGCTACACTCCATACAAATACCTTCAGAAAAGACTTCCTGACAACAAAATCTAAAAGCTGTAAATTCAACTAAATACCTAAGTATTACAGTTATGAACAACTTAAATTGAAAAGAACACATAGAAAACGTTGTGGGGAAGGCAAACCAAGGGCTGTGTTTTATTGGCAGGACACTTAGAAAATGTAACAGACCTACTAAGGAGACTGCCTACACTACACCTGTCCGTCCTCTTTTAGAATACTGCTGCGTGGTGTGGGATCCTTACCAAACAGGACTGACGGAGTACATTGAAAAAGTGCAAAGAAAAGCAGCACGTTTTGCATTATTGCAAAATATGGGAGCGAGTGTCATAGAAATGATACAGGATCTGGGCTGTAAATCATTAAAAGAAAGACATTTTTCACGAAATTCCAATCACCAACTTTCTCCTTCGAATGTGAAAATATTTTGTTGACACCAATCTACATAGGGAGGAACGATCACCATGATAAAATAAGGGAAATCAGAGCTTGTACAGAAAGGTATAGGTGTTCGTTCTTTCCACATGCTATACGACGTTGGAATAATAGAGAATTGTGAAGGTGGTTCGATGAACCCTCTGCCAGGCACTTAAATGTGATTTGCAGAGTATCCATGCATATGTAGATGTAGAAGACTTCTTAAGTAAAAGAATCCAGTACATTGTCCTCTATGGCGAATGTTCAGTACAGATGAGGATATCATCAGAAGTGCTACAGGGAAGTGTAATAGGAGCACTATTACTTTCTATGCAGGGTGGTCTGAAAAGCTTGTAGGGCTATTGTGGGATAGGTCATGCTGCATAGTGTAGATGACAGCACACAAGACTGCTCAGCTCTGAGCTCTAGTTCTATCCTTACTACCGTCACATACCCAGTTTTTACATTGTTTCTTTGTTCAGTTTTAGGAAACCAATGAAGAACATTTGGCGACAATGCCTCTGGCAGGCTGCTAGAATTTGTGCATGCAACAGCCTGATTGGCTAACTTTAATGCTAATTAACTCAGAAATATTGCAACATACTGAATTTTTTTTAACAATTATTTTTCAGCACAAGCTACCCTACAATACCCTTACAAGCTTTTCAGAATCTTTCTGATCTCCTTGTATACATAAATGATCTGGTGGACTGGGTGAGCCACAATCTGTGGCTGTTTGCTGATAATGCTATCATGAATGGGAAGATGTCATTGAGTGACTGTAAGAGATACAAGATGACTTAGTCAAAAGTTCTAGTTGATGTGATGAATGGCATATGACTCTAAATGTAGAAAAATGACTGTTGATGCAGATGAGTTAGTAAAACAAATGTGCTATATTCGAATACAGCAAAAGTAGTGTGCTGCTCGTCACAGCCACATTGATTAAATGTCTTGGCATAACATTGCAAATCAATATGAAATGGAACAAACATGTAAGGGTTGTAGTAGAGAAGGCGAATGCTCAACATCAGGGTTTACTGGGATAATTTTAGTAAAATGTGGTTCATTCCTAAAGGAGACTACATATAGGACCATAGTGTGACCCATTCTTGATTAATTCTGAAGTGTTTGGGAGCCACATCAGGTCAGATTAAAGGAGTACATAAAAGCAATTTAGAGGCAGGCTGCTAGATTTGTTACTGGTAGGTTCGAACACAAGGCAAATATTACAGAGATGCATTGGAAACTCAAACGGAAATGCCTGGAGGGAAGGTGACATTCTTTCTCAGGAACACTAATGGGAAAATGTAGAGGACCAGAATTTTAAGCTGAATACAGAATGACTCTACTGCCACCAGTGTATATTTTGCATAAGGACTACAAAGATAAGAAAAGAGAAATTACAGTGTGTATAGAGTGATACAGACAGTCATATTCCCCTCGTTCTGTTTGCGAGTGGAACAGGAGAGGAAATGACTAATAGTGGTACCCTCTGCCATGCACTGTATGGCATCTAACAGAGTATATATGTCAATATAGGTATTTTAAAGGCTTTTGTCTGAGGAGGCAGCACATGATACATTATGAAACTTTCTGGCAGATTAAAACTGTGTGCCCGACCGAGACTCGAACTCGGGACCTTTGCCTTTCGCGGGCAAGTGCTCTACCATCTGAGCTACCAAAGCACGACTCACGCCCGGTACTCACAGCTTTACTTCTGCCAGTATCTCGTCTCCTACCTTCCTTTCTTTCAGGAGTGCTAGTTCTGCAAGGTTCGCAGGAGAACTTCTGTAAAGTTTGGAAGGTAGGAGATGAGATACTGGCAGAAGTAAAGCTGTGAGTACCGGGCGTGAGTCGTGCTTCGGTAGCTCAGATGGTAGAGCACTTGCCCGCGAAAGGCAAAGGTCCCGAGTTCGAGTCTCGGTTGGGCACACAGTTTTAATCTGCCAAAAAGTTTCATATCAGCGCACACTCCGCTGCAGAGTGAAAATCTCATTCTGGAAACATCCCCCAGGCTGTAGCTAAGCCATGTCTCCGCTATATCCTTTCTTTCAGGAGTGCTAGTTCTGCAAGGTTCGCAGGAGAGCTTCTGTAAAGTTTGAAGGTAGGAGACGAGATACTGGCAGAAGTAAAGCTGTGAGTACTGGGCGTGAGTCGTGCTTCGGTAGCTCAGACAGTAGAGCACTTGCCCGCGAAAGGCAAAGGTCCCGAGTTCGAGTCTCGGTCGGGCACACAGTTTTAATCTGCCAGAAAGTTTCATATCAGCGCACACTCCACTGCAGAGTGAAAATCTCATTCTGGAAACATGATACATTGTTGGGAATTGAATTTGTAACATGAGGAAGGATAGAAAATAACGAAATTTTACTTGATATACATATACAGTACAGTAAGATGATCAGACTGCTGGAAGAAGAAAATGCAACAACGTCAAGGACTGAGTTCAGTGACGCCAGAGTATAACATGTACATAGTGTTAGTTTTCCATTCGTCACAGCTATTGGCGATCAGATGGCAGTCAGCAGGCCTGTGTGTGCACCCACTGTTTTGCCACTGCAGGCAGTAATTGTACTGAGTTTAGAAGTGAACAGTGTTTGCAACGTTAATTCTCAGGTACAACCATGTTGCACTGACACTTATATTGAATTGTGGGCCTGGCAGGATGTATCGATGGATTGCTGTCCATGTTTAGCACAATGCATCATTTGTGTGTCGTTGCTTTCAAAGGTGATCTGTGGAACGTGCCCTAAACTGTAGACCAGGTTCTGGACTCAACTTCGTATAGTCACACATTAAGATCTATGCATTGTGCAAACAATAGTGGTTGACTGAACGTCATCCACAAACATGTTCCACCTCATGTGTCATCAGGGACCACTGGGAAGCCTCTGTTTGCAGCAGGATTAAGATCTTGTGTACCTCTGGTCAGGCTACCAATGACACCACTATACCATCAAGCTTGGCTACTCTGTGGCCATTAAAGAGTTTGCTTGAGAGTGGAATGGTGCTCATTTGTCTACAGTGATGAGAGTAGGTTCTGTCTGTGTGTGAGTGATGGATGTACATGTGTATGGTGTAAACCTGGCGAGCAACCTATTCCAGAATGCATTCCCCCACGACACACAAGTCCCATCTGACGCTTCATGGTGTGGGGGCCATCAGTTAGAAGTTGCAGTTACATTTGGTGTTTCCGCAGGGTAAAGTAACCAGCACCCACAACATTGTTATCATTGTACCATTGCCATGTCTTTGGCAGGAATGTGATGTGCTATTTCAGCAGGACATTGCTCATCCACACACGGCTGCTGCAACACAGTGTGTTCTTCATGGTGTATGACAACTGACCTGGCCAGCAGGACCACCAGGTCTCTCACCAGCTGAAAACAATAGGACACAAAATCTGGGACTTAATCATTCTCCAGAGTCTACAAAAACCATTGTTGAATTGCAACAAAAGGCACTAGATGCTTTGGACAATCCATCACAGGATGCCAATCAGCTCCTTTATCATCATTTCCATGCGAGAACACACGTATGCGTTGCTGCCAGAGGGACATACACTGTGTATTGATGCAGCTGCTTGGCTGTCCTTTACTGTGACCTGTGTTTTGGTTTGAATTTGTTATCATATATGAACGTGGTTTGAATAAATGGTAAACTTCCATAAAAGAATGGAACATTTTTGTTGCGTCTCCATGGTTTGTGAATTTCATTATTCCAAGGTTCATATACAGAATTTTCTCAATGTACAGTTCATTGTTGACACCCGTATGAACTGGTCAGTGTGTCTATTGTGACTAAAAATGGAAAAAACTGGGTTTTGTGCTATTATTGAACATTTCGATTTGAAGAATTGGATTGCTGCACAAATCAGAACAAACTTGAATGGAGTTCACGCAGACTCTTCAACATCACCGAAGGTCAGACAAGCACTTAAGATGAAGCGTGTTCTGGCTGTCCGATTGAGCTCATCACAAAGGAAACCACTGACAAAATCCATGAAATGGTAATGCAAGGCAGCCAAATAAAATTTCGTGAAACTGCTGAGACTGTAGGCATCTCAACTGAGCGAACACATAATATCACACATGGCTGTGTGCGAGGTGTGTGCTGCAATTGCTCACAGTTGACCAAGTGCATCTGGTCCAACATTTCCACTCAATGTTTGGCAATGCTTAATCGGAATCCGCAAGACCTTCTGCTCCGATTTGTAACTGCTGATGAAACTTGGGTGTAATATTGGACACTGGAGTCAAGAAGGCAGTCAAAGCCAAAGCTGGTTGAAGTGCACCAAAGAAGGCAAAGGCCATTTTGTCAGACTTTTTTATGATTCCCAAGGAATAATCATCATAGAAAACTTGAAAAAAGGCACAACCATAACTTGACCCTATAATACTTTGGTGCTGGATCATCTGAAACTTCCATAGGCTGAAAAAAGATCAAGGTTGACACGCAAAAAGTGCTGTTTCACCAGGATAATGCACCATCCCACACACCAGCGATAACTGTAGCGAAAGTGCATGAATTAGGCTTTGAATTGGTTCCTCAACCACCCTATTCACCAGACTTTAGCCCCAAGTGACATCTTCCTGTTCGCTAACTTGAAACTTTGGCTTGCTGGGAGTAAATTTTGGTCAAAGAAGAAACTGATAGTTGCAGTCAATGAGTATTTTGCAAAGTTTGACAGAAGCTATCTTTCCAGCTGGATGAAAAAAGCTGGAGGATCGCTGGACCAAGTGTATATCGCTCAAAGGAGACTACGTCGAGAAGTATGGTGAGTTGTTTATGAAACAAACATTTTTTCTTGCTTTTTTATCAGACTTATAAAAACCACTCTGATATTCCTGCAGTGATGGACTAACTATAATCTCACTTATCAATAAAATGACTTTGTCCTTGACAATGTTGCATCTTTTTTCTGGCAGTGTACCAGATTAAATTTATAGGTGGTTTGGTGGAACACAAAGTAAAGAACTGCACTTCTGGCAACAAAAAATGTCTCTAACCCAGATGGGCATCCAGTCAAAGTGCACTTGGAGGACAGATACAGGTACGTCACTCCATGCTGCAGCAACTAGATTCTAGAGTTCATAGTGGCTGGCGAGTCATGGCAAGCTGATCTATCAACAAACGATGACCAGATGTTTTCAGTGGGTGAGAAATCTAGAGAACGTGCTGGCCAGAGCAACACTTGGACATTCTCTGTATTGAAGTAGATGAAGGCAGCAGAGGCCAAATACGGTCTTCTGTTATCTTATTGAAAGGTAACGTCATGGAGACCTGGAAGGTAGGATACAGCCACCGACCAAAGTATATCGTCTATTGTTTAAATTACCAGTTATGCGAACCAGAGTTGATAGTGTTGTATACCTAGCGGCATCTTAAACAAACCGTTGCTTTTCGCCGCAACGCTATTAATATTTAATAAATGTTTCTCTTTTTCTTTGCAACGTCAGTTCTACACACATACTCGAGCTTACACTGTCGTCATCGTCAGGAGTTAAGTGGCGTACTAATAGGCCAGGCGGCACTTTCGTATGTAGTTGGCGGAATTACAACACTCACACATCACAAACTCATGGAGCTTCCATTTGTTACCAGCGCCTATTCCCATGCACAAGTAAGGGTATAGCCGGTGTGAAAATTAAAGTTATTGTAGCACGTCGTGATGTCAATAGGTTCCTTGATGACAGAATCCAAGTACGCAGATGCAGGGGGGATAAGATTTTAGTTTGTTTGGCAAATGCAGGTTTGTCAAAATCGTGCTATTTAATGTGGCGTCAGTGTTCCAACAACCACATTTACATGGAATTTTACGAATTCCAGGAGCAGTGAGACCGAGGTCTTCTTTCACTGAGCACAGCATGTCCTTAATCTTCTTTGATAGTTGACAAATGGATTAAATACCTTCCTCTGCACAGGACTTTGTCCGATTTCAACTGACGCAGCTTTAACAAAGGAAGAAGTGCTATAGGCTGATCGTCTTGTGATGTCTGGGTTATTGGTCATCAAAGAATGGTTCTCCCTTGTCATTGCGGAGAGAGAGTGGAAGCAGTAAGTGTCGTGAGAACTGAAAGTAAACAAGCCTCCGAAAAGTTCGTTACACCTAACATACAAGCAACTGTTAACAGAAACCTCGAGCGAAAACTTAACAACTCAGCCTATAATGTGCTCAAAACGTTAAAATCTGTTAATAATATAATACATAGAGACTGTGAAAAGAAAGAAGATCGTATAATAGACTGCAAAACTTCGGAAGACTTGAGCACAACAAATAATGCTTTTACTGTACATATACTTGCCGACAGTCTCGGAAAAAGACTGGCAGAAACCCTATATAATTCAGGATGCAGTGTTACTAGCGTAATAAAACCTGATGCTCCACTGAAAGAGATCGTCAACAACTGCGAAAATCTGAGTATCAAGATAAAGAAAAATGATTGTGTTCTAATCCTAGGGGGTGGAGTAGACGTCCGCTGCAATGATGTATTATCAGCAAGACGAGCGCTAAGAGAGACGCTCGAAAAGCTCAAAAATGTACATGCGATGGTAACCAGCATTCCATACGATTTTTTTAAGAAATCTCGTGTTAACGAAGAAATAAAAAAAACTAACAGACTGCTTCACAAAATAACAAAGTGCTACCCAAATTCAACATTTGTCCAGCTAGATTTCAGAAAACATCATTTCATAAACAGTGGAGATCTCCTAAATAGAGCAGGACAACTGTATGTCTGTGCTCAAATTATGAAAACAATAAATAATTTCAATGCTCAACACAAACTGCCTGGTATCCTCACCATAGCAGTAACTGAGCAAATGGAAATTTGCAAGGAAACGTCTAATATGAGAGAGATACCTAACATACCGGTACCAGTATCTGAAGGAGTGGTAGAATATGGGGTACCAGCAGAAATGTCAGGAACATCCAGCAGAGTTGAAGAGGAAACAATTTCTTCAGATGAGAAAGCCT
Organism: Schistocerca americana; assembly: GCF_021461395.2. Lineage (NCBI taxonomy): Eukaryota > Metazoa > Arthropoda > Insecta > Orthoptera > Acrididae > Schistocerca > Schistocerca americana. The sequence continues at coordinate 434,547,086 of NC_060124.1, read as the reverse complement.
ACAAACCTAGTGTAAACTCATGTGCACCTGAAACCTCCAAGGATGAAGCTGTCAGCACATTCGACACACTCGATGCTTCATGCTCACTTGTAACTAGGACTGCAACCACACCAACAGCCAAGAACCATTCAATTAGATCCAGAAACTCATCAGCTGTTCTGCAGACATCTCAAAGGAAGAGCCTCAGGATAAGAAGAGCTGCTGTGCGTAGTGACTATTTTTTATGGGACCTTCGCAATTTGAAGAAGAAGAAAAGGCAGAATCTTTACAGTGTCAGCAACAAGAAAGTACAAAGGTAAATAGTGCAGCAAATCCACTACATGAAACTTTAACAGTTGTATACCAAAATGTGCAAGGACTAGAAAGTAAATTAGCTGAAATAGAAGTTCTATTAACTGACTATCTAAAAGACATTAACATACTATGCATAAGTGAGCACTGGGTAAAAGAAATGCAAGCGTCTAGCATAATTATTCCAAATTTTGAAATGATTAGCAAATTTTGTAGAATCAACCATAAAGGGGGTGGGACATGTATTTATGTTAGGACAGGGGTAGAATCAAAAGAAATTAAATGTAAACTAAAATGCATAGAAAAAGATTTTGAATACAGTATATGTGAGCTAACCAAATTAAAAATTACTATTGTGTGTTTGTACCGATCACCACTGGGCAACTTTGCCATTTTTATGGAAAACCTTGAGGGACTGCTGAATGAACTTAAACATAATGTAATTGTTCTTGGTGATTTTAATGTTAACTTTAAGAATGATTGTAGTAAACAACAGCAACTGTGCAATCTGTTTTTGTGTCATAATATGATCGCAACTGTAAATGAAGTTACCAGATGCGGAAATATGTCTGAAACTATAATAGATCAAGTATTTATAAACAAGGACAAGTGTGAATATAACACTGAAGTAATTGACACTGGTTTCTCGGATCACAAGGGTATCAAATTGAGTTTAAATGTCACATCTTACAAGGACCCTGTTATCAATAACAATTACAGAGAAAGGAGATTTATAAATGATGACAGCATAAGAATTTTTAATTACATTCTGGAAAATAACAACTGGGGTAGTGAATCAAGTGGTGATGTCAACAGAAAGTTTGACTCATTTCTTGAAAGCTACAAACACTGCTTCGATGTTGCCTTTCCTATAAAAAGAGTCAAAACTAAACATAAAACCAAAACATGGGTTACACAGGGGATTAGAAAGTCATCAGACACTCTCAGAAAGTTAAATAAATCAGCCAGGAAGAATGTAGTACTGAAAGCACATGTGAAATGTTATAGAAGCCTGTACAAGAAAGTAATAATTGCAGCTAAGAAGCTTGATAATGATACCTATATTGAGAAAGGTAACAACAAAATGAAGTCAACTTGGGAGGTAATAAATAAAAATATAGGTAGACACAAAAGAAAAGATAACAGCTTTGTCATTAAAAGTGGGGGTAAAACTGTTAAGGACCCACTTCAGATTGCCAACATATTTAATGAACATTTCACAAATATAGCCATAAATTTAATTAAAACTAAATGCAATTCCAATAGCAAGGTAAAAATCCCCATGAATGACATGACAATGTTCCTTTATCCAGTATCTGATTCAGAGGTACTAAATGCTATAAATAAGTTAAAAAATAAAATGTCATGTGGGTGTGATGGGATTCCTGACAAAGTCATTAAGCAAAGTGCAAGAAACATAGCCTCGCATCTCACTGAAATTATAAATGAATCTTTTAAGACAGGGGTGTTCCCATCAAAACTTAAAATGTCTACTATAAAGCCACTTTACAAGAATGGTGATAAATATGATGTTAGTAACTTTAGGCCTTTATCAATGTTGTCAGGTTTCTCAAAAATAATAGAAAGGATAATGTATCAGAGACTATACAAATTTCTTATTAAGAATAGAATATTGGTTAATGCGCAAAATGGTTTCCGTAAAAATAAATCAACTGAAACAGCTATCTTCAATTTTTTGCAACTTGTTCTAAATTCCATAAACAGAAAGGAATTAAATTGTGGATTGTTTTTAGACTTATCAAAGGCCTTTGATGTCATCGACCATAAGTTACTGCTTAGGAAGTTATATGCCTATGGGATACGTGGAGTTGCCCACAAATGGTTTGAATCATATCTGTCAGACAGGCATCAGAAGGTGGAGATAAGCCAGGCAGATAGGACATATTCATCAAGATTCGAGAGAGTTTTGTATGGAGTACCCCAGGGATCTGTATTAGGGCCATTACTGTTTTTAATATTTATCAATGACCTACCAAGTCATCTATCTGAAGCAGAGGCAGTACTCTTTGCTGATGATACAAGTTTGTTTGTTAAAGCAAATAGTGAAGCTGACTTACAGGAAAAAGTCACATTAGCAACAGACGAAGCAGACAGATGGTTTAATGAAAACAGACTCATTGTGAATGCCAAAAAAACAACGTGGATCAACTTCAGACATATTACAAATAAAATAAAAACTAACCTTACAGTAGAACTGGGTAAGTGTAAGATTGAACAAGCATCATACACTAAATTCTTGGGAGTATGGTTTGATGAACACTTAAGATGGGAAAAGCATGTAATATCATTGAACAAAAAATTAAGTCAAACATGTTATATACTTAGAATGCTTAAAAGCTCATGTAATATTAAAACAGTGTTATGTGTTTATTTCTCATTCATGCACAGTTTATTAAGATACGGCGTACAGTTTTGGGGGAACATCAGTCTAACAAAACACTCATTTAGACTACAAAAGAAGGCAGTCAGAATAATAAAAGGTATAGGATATAGAGACTCTTGTAGGCAAGCTTTCAAAGAATTAAAAATCATGACACTACCATCTTTATACATATATGAAAGCATATGTTTCTTAAAAGAACACGAGGAATTTTCTACATTAAACAGAGAATTTCACAACTACGAAACAAGGAATAGGAATGATTTCCACAGAGAAATTCATAAAACAGCTATGTATCACAAAAGTGTACTATACCAACCCAAAATCCTCTACAGTGCTCTCCCCAAAGAACTAAAAATAATACCAAAACTGTACATATTTAAAAGAGAGTTAAAAAACATGTTATTAAGCAATAGTTTTTACAGTATTGATGAGTTTGTGAATCGTTGACAATAAAAGCGCAGTTAATATTTCCCTGACATACTAAATATGTGTAATTGCTCACATTTAAATACTTGCTGTTTCTATGAAAGTGTGAAACTGTTAATGTAAGAATGTAAATAATCTTTGATGTGAGAATCAGTAACTTTTTTTTTTTGTACGTTGTTATCCTACTTGTGTATTTTTATGTTAATGTTCTAAAAGTTCTATTAAAATTGTAATGTCTAAGTGACATGTAAATTCAATTACAAATTTTCATGTATATGTATTTTAAATTGTAATGTTATTGACAAGTCCTATATCATTTCGATGATGTACTACAAGGACGCTAATAAATTGAATTGAATTGAATTGCGATACCTTAACCCCAATCACACTGATTTATACCTAAAGACTTTGAGTTGTCATCGCCCGTACAAGCAGTGGATCTGATTAAGAAATTTGCACATAGGGCACACACAGTTTGTTATTCTGAAAGTTTGGCTGAGGAGTTCACAAATCGTAAAGCACTCTTCAAGGAAAAATCGATACTCCACCCAGCAGAGCAGTAGGGCATTATTAGTCTAACAAAAAACCAGCATTGGTCAAAGGGGATAGTACGCCGGCAAAATCCACAACTGTTAGCATCGCCTCGTTCAAGATGGCAGGATCCTCCGGAAATTTCAAGTTAAAGTGATTTTCCGCCCACTAATCATGATTTTAGAACTTCTTAGATTCATGAAAGATAATTCGTTATTACACAAGGCTGCAGTACACAAAATTCTTTGTCAACTTTATACGGCTTATAGAGGTCATACCACATACATCTTGGAAGAAAGTTGTGTTTAACATCAATGTTGCACTCAGATTTTACAACCAACTAAGTCTGCCATCGCTGGACATTGCTCATCCCTTGCGCGTACAATAACATACGATAAAGCAACAATTTAGGTTACTGTGAATTCGTTTCGGGACTCTTATCAAAGAGTCCCTACAGCTACGCATGGCAGAAAAGATTATCAATTGGAACTGCAGTCATCAGTTGGCTAACACATGGAAACCCATTATAGCCACGAATTATTCTCTGCGGAGATAACAGAGTGCACAGTCATCTACAGCAAGCAGCAACCCACAGAACAGTTTAGTTACACATTTCCGCCACTGAGGCCGCTTTCTGCTCGCTATGATCTCACTCTACGTTTATATCTGTGCATCTTTCCATGCGCACTAGGTGTATGCGACAATTGCACGAAGAGGCAAAGCAGCATTGCAGTGTCACACGTGGCTCTGATTGGTGTGCAAAGACCACCATGTGCAGGTGATGGAATCTCCCCACTCCAGTCGGGGAGGTATGTGCAACAGTCGTGCACCTGTTCAAGAATTTCAAGAATTTTATTCACCATAAATCATTTTACAATGATATTGGCTTCGTCATACAAGATGTACATACAGAATAACAAAATAAACTTCTGTCAATACATTATAAATACATTTGAAGCATGGCAGTGTACCAAATTACAAAGGATAGCTTTTAAAAGCTAACGCAACAAGCTATCTTATAATCTAATATAATAAGGTATTTTATTGTTTATAGTATAAACTTTGTAATTACACACGATTAACCACAGCACAAAATAATATGTTTACCTACAGACAACTTTTAAATGCTTATATTCTCCTCAGGCATCTCAAAGAATTCTTTAATGTCATAGAATGGATAATCTGACAGCCAGCTGTACCACTTAATTTTAAAAGAATTTGTATCCATAGACTGAACATGAATTGGCAGTTTATTGAACATTTTGAGTGGGTTAACTTTGTGGGAATTTCCGGTTCTCGCTAATCTGTGGCGCGGTATGTCTACATTACCGTTCGCCCTGGTGTTGTGTTCGTGTATTTCCTTTCTGGCAATAAATTCTGAAATATTATTTTTAATATAGAGTACAGACACATAGATGTATAAATTTATAATTGTAAGTATTCTGAGTCTGGAGAAAAGAGGACGACAGTGCTCCCTATGACCTCTTTTACATATTATACGTATGACTTTTTTTTTGTAATTTCAATACGTTTTTGATGTGATGGGAGTGCCCCCATATAATAAGACCATATGAAATATGTGACTGGAATAGCCCAAAGTGTGTCACCCTGAGGTACTCCAAGCTCACTACCTCCCTTAGTTTCAAGAGAAGATATGCCACCCGAGATATTTTTTCACATACATGATTGACATGTTCCTCCCAATATAGTTTTGAGTCAATGTGAATGCCTAAGAGTTTTACTGACTTATTGCCTACTTCATTTGATGTTCCCATTAAAAGTTGTTGTGTTTTGTCAGGGTTGCATAGGAGCTTATTGGCTGCAAACCAGTCCAGGGCCTTATCTAGTGTTTCTTTTGTTAGGTTATTCAGATCTGAAATGTTCTGATGTGTGGTAAGTAGTGTTGTATCGTCAGCATAACACACAACAGGGTGAGCTATATTTCACTGCTCTGTTCATACGTTATTTTGTTTCACCCCCTCTCACTGTTGAAAGACTCCGCTTTTCTTTGCACGCATTAAAATTTGCCTTTACATTAATATTACGGCCGAGTGGTCTAACTAGAAACACATGAAATCTGAAGAGAATCAGTTATTCTGATTTTTCTTATTGACAGTTGGTAAATTCTGCCGACTCTAAAGACATAGTGAAACGAAATAACTGTTTGCAGTTCCTCACAAATTAGTAAAGCTGGAAATAAAAAAGGCAAACATGAAAAAAGTAAAAATACCATTGTTCAGGCTGCTGACGAATACGTCTTGAAGAAGAACAGTAATTCTTCGGGTCCCGATGTACTGAATCTTGTTCCTTTACGAGCCGCTTTCATTCGTAAATAGTTAGCGTCGACGAGAGAAAATACAACAACACTGAATTGTATTTTCAATGGAGATAGCTGCTTCTTCTGTTCCATTGGCACTGCAGAGCATATCATTTGCCGTCCAAAGCTCCCATAAACAATAGAAATTCCGCCTCGGTTGAAAATCTGACGCATTGTTACTACTTCTCTCTAGAGCTTTGAGGCTGAAAGTAAACAAACAAGAAACTCAGACCAGTCTAATTAAACACATGTAACAAAATAACACCTTCTACGTCTTCTGACTGCCCCCCCCCCTCCGCCCTTGCACGCACTAACGCTTAAGGGATTTGACTGACGTACACTCTAAGAAAGGGGCGGGCAAACGTTGCACGCTGCTCATGAGCGCACAGCGCTGCACGTGTGCTGCTCGCGTGCAATCGTCGAACGGGGCAGTGCCGACAGCCTGCAGGTTGCGGCAGTGTAGTACCAGGCTAAGCTGCGGACGTTGAAGCGAAGCGACCACTACGTAGTGAACGTTGTATTTCAATAACCGGAACATGCAGAGTGAATCAAGGAAACGGAGAATTGGAGATTTGCTATTTTTTAAAAAGGAATGGGAGAATCATTTGTTCTCTGTGGAAAAACGTGAAAATTGGAAATGTATAATATGTGACAGTAGTCTCGCTGGTGAGCGAAGTTTAATATTGAACGCCATTATAATAAATTTCAGTATGTTGCCGTTCTTAGTGCAATAAAAGAGGAATTTCTCAAGCGATTTGGAGATATATCTTACTTATCCCAAGGTTTTGAATAGTTCTCGAGAGAATCTGGTTTCTGTAGATGATATTCATCTCAGTTTGCAAATGGAATTAATAGATCTACAGTGTAATTCTCGTCTGAGAGACAAGTTCCTTTTGGCAAGACGTGTAATAGATTTTTATCACGACTTTCCACAGCAAGAGTTTCCTCGTCTCCATCGTGAAGCCATGAAAATAGTCAATGTTGGACTCGACATACTTTTGTGAGAGATTTTTTTCTGTTATGAAAATTAATAAGTCCCGGTTAAGAGCAAACATCAGTAATGAAAATTTACGTAACTGTTTGCGTTTGTCTGTATGTAGAAATTTTGTTCCAGACATTAAACGTATTGTAAACTTCACCTGTGATAATTAAATAAAACGTATCGTAGGTAATAGGTACTCTTTCAAACCATGATTACTTTCAAGCACTCCTACTAACCCTATTCCTTCATTTAATAAAGCAGGCCAGGAAACAAAACGCATTACAGGGGACGAAGCGGAGAGACGGTATGATGGGGAGGGGTGAGAAGTGGGTGGCCAGCTTGCCCCTGTGTGCACGCAGAACACCTGTCAACTGCACACGTGCATGTGCACCGCACACGTGCAGAATTCCTGCCCGCCCCTGCTCTAAGACATAAAAAATGACGCATCAAGAAGGAATTTTCCTAATGGGATGGAAATTGATAGATGTGACGCAAATGTACAAACAATTAAGAGTTTCACAAATTGGGCAAGTCTATAATGCGCTGGTCCATCTCTGGACATTATACAACCAGTTATTCGCCTTGTCATTGATTGATACAGTTTTTGGATGTTCTCTTGAGAGATATCATGCCAACAGGCGTGTTAGATCGTCAAAATCCCGAGCTAGTTGGAGAACCCCGCCCAAAATGCTCCAAACCTTCTCATCTGGGGAGAGTTCCCGCACTTTTGTTCGCCAAGGTAAGGTTTGAAAAATACGAAGACAAGTAGTATAAACTCTCGTCGTGTACAGCATTATCTTGCTGAATGTCACATCTCAGTGAGAGACGTGACACTTTCAGCACAGGGCAAGAGTATGTAGAGGAACTATGCCTCAAGTTTAAAAGAATAGTTGACCATGCACTGGATAGATATTTATCCAGTAGAACAGTTCATAATGGGAGGGAACCTTTATGGTATACAGTCAGTGTAAAGAAACTTCTAAAGAAACAGAGATTACTGCATATTAGGTATAAAACAGAGCGTAGGGCTATAGATAGAGAGATGCTGAATGAAACGCGTTTGGCGGTCAATAGAACAGTGCATGGTGCCTTCAGTGACTGTTGTAGTAGAATATTGTCAAACGATCTTCCACAGAAACCAAAGAAATTCATAGCGCATATAAAGGCTGTTAGTTGCACTAATTGTATTGTATTAAACTGGGGACCTAGAAACGATGGAGAGGCTCCGTCCCGGCGTAGCCCTCAGTGGTTCACAACAACAGGCCACAGCAGTCTACCCACCCCACTGCCGTCCCACAACGAACCCAGGGTTATTGTGCAGTTCGGCCCCCAATGACCCCCCCCCCCCCCCCTCGGGAACGTCTCATACCAGATGATTGTAGTCCCAACTGTTTGTGTGGTAGAGTAATTTTGGTGTACACGTACGCGGAAATGGTGTTTGCGCAGCAATCGCTGACACAGTGTAACTGAGACACATTCGCCGAGGTAGATGGAAAACTGCCTTAAAAATCATACACAGGCCGGCCGGCACACTGGGCCTCAACACTAATCCGCCGGGCGGATTCGTGCTGGGTACCGGCATGCCTTCCCACTCGGGAAGCACCTCGGTAGACCGTGTAGCTAGCAGGGCGGGCAGCTGCACCAAAGGTAGTGTCCAGTACCTACCAAATGAGGCAGGAATTGGAATTGAGGGTAGCAAAGAAAAGCTGAAATGCTGAACTCCGTTTTAAAACGTTCCATCATAAAGGAAAACCTAGGAGTATTGCCCCAATTTAACCCTCGTATCACTGGAAAGATGAGTGAAATAAGTTTTAGGGTCAGTGAGAAAGAGCTGAAACCATTAAAACTGAACAAAGCTCCAGGACCCGATGGAATCCCTGTCAGATTCTGTACTGAATTAGTGGTTGAGTTAGCCCCTCTTCTGACTTTGATCTATGACAGATCCCTTGAACTTCAAACTGTGCCCAGGTCTTGGAAAAAAACTCGGGTCAAACCTGTCTACAAGAAGGGTAGTAGAAGCAATCTGCAAAACTATCTTCCAATATCCTTGACATCGTAACCAGCATCTATTACAAAAACATCAATCATGTGAAACCCAACTCGCACTTTTCCCACATGACATACTGAAACCTTTTGCCCAAGGCAATCAGGTAGATGCAGTATTTCTTGATTTCCGAAAACCATTTGACTCAGTACCACACCTACGATTATTGTCAAAAGTACAATCGTGTGGGGTATCAAGTGAAATTTGTGACTGGACTGAGTACCTTTTTGCAGGGAGGACGCAGCATGTTATCTTGAATGGTGAGTCATCGTCAGACATACAAGTAACTTCAGGTGTGCCCCACGAAAGTGTGTTGGGACCCTTACCATTCATGCTGCGTATTAATGACCTTGCAGACAGTATTAGTAGTAACTGCAGACTTTTTGCAGATGATGCAGTTATCTATGATGGAGAGGCTCCATCCCGGCGTAGCCCTCAGTGGTTCACAACAACAGGCCACAGCAGTCCACCAACCCCACCGCCGCCCCACAACGAACGCAGGGTTATTGTGCAGTCAGATGGTGACAAGATTTCAAAGTGGTGCAAATACTGGAAATTTCCTTTAAATGTTGAGAAATGTAAAATTATGCATTTCACAAAATGAAAATGTTTAGTATCCTGTGACTATAACATCAATGAGTCACTGTTGAGTTTGGTCAACTTACATAAATACCTGGATATAACATGTTGTAGAGATACGAAATGGAATGATCGTTTAGGATCAGTCGTGAGAAAAGCATGTGGTACACTTTGATTTATTGGTAGGTTACTGGGGAAATACAATCAGTCTATAAAGGAGATTTCTTACAAATCACTCGTGCGAACGTTCTAGAATATTGCTCAGTTGCGTAGAACCTGTACCAAGCAGGACTAGCAGGGAAAATTGAACGTATACAGAGAAGAGCGAGACGAATGGTCACAGGTTTGTTTGATATGTGGGAGAATGTCACAGTGATACTGAACAAACTGAACTGGAAGGCTCTCAAAGACAGACGCAAACTATCCCAATAAAGTCTGTTAACAGAATTTGAAGCTGTTGTTTGTTGTTGTGGTCTTCAGTCCTGAGACTGGTTTGATGCAGCTCTCCATGCTACTCTATCCTGTGCAAGCTTCTTCATCTCCAAGTACCTACTGCAACCTACAGCCTTCTGAATCTGTTTAGTGTATTCACCTCTTGGTCTCCCTCTACAATTTTTACCCCCCACGCTGCCCTCCAATACTAACAAATTTCTCTTCTTCAGAAACGCTTTCCTTGCCATTGCCAGTCTACATTTTATATCCTCTCTACTTCGACCATCATCAGTTATTTTGCTCCCCAAATAGCAAAACTCCTTTACTACTTTAAGTGTCTCATTTCCTAATCTAATTCCCTCAGCACTCGACTTAATTCGACAACATTTCATTATCCTCGTTTTGCTTTTGTTGATGTTCATCTTACATCCTCCTTTCAAGACACTATCCATTCCGGTCAACTGCTCTTCTAAGTCCTTTGCTCTCTCTGACAGAATTATACAATGTCATCGGCGAACCTCAAAGTTTTTATTTCTTCTCCATGGATTTTAATACCTACTCCGAACTTTTCTTTTGTTTCCTTTACTGCTTGCTCAATATACAGATTGAATAGCATCGGGGAGAGGCTACAACCCTGTCTCACTCCCCTCCCAGCCACTGCTTCCCTTTCATATCCCTTGACTCTTATAACCGCCATCTGATTTCGCTTTAAATGATTACTCTAGCAACATACTACAACTGCCTACGTATTGCTCACGTAGGGGTCGTGAGTATAAGATTAGAATAATTACTGTAGACAAAGATGCATTCAAAGAGTCATTCTCTCCGCACTCCATACATAAATGGAACGGGAAGAAATCCTAATAACTGGTACAATGGCATGTAGGAACATACTACAACTGCCTACGTATTGCTCACATAGGGATCTTGAGGATAAGATTAGAATAATTACTGTAGGCAAAGATGCATTCAAAGAGTCGTTCTCTCCGCACTCCATGCATAAATGGAAAGGAAAGAAATCCTAATAACTGGTACAATGGCATGTAACCTCTGCCATGCGCTTCATAGTAGTTTGCAGAGTATAGATGTAGGTGTAGAAACATACACCCAGGATGGCTTGCCTCGAAAGGCAACAAAACGAAGCGTAGAGACTCTTCGATGTACCATTGTCCTATAATAATGACCGAAACAGACGAAATGAATTAAAATTTGTCCTACGGCCAGGATTCGAACCCGGGTCTTCTTGCTTGGTAGACAAAAATGCTAATCATTACACCACTGCACTACAAAGGTCAACTTTGCTGCACGAACTACCTAAGCTGAGTGCCATCTCCAACAGAAATTTCAATTCATTTTTCCCTTACGTATTGTCACTACTGCCAGGGCTCTCCGATATTGGCAAGCACCCCAACATTGGACGTAATGGAACGTCCTTGTACCATTGGTGATCTTATAGATCTTATATTTAAATGTTTCCCTGAGACATTTAAATCTCTTTTTATTATCTACGAGAACGATCGAAACAGACGAAATGAATTAAAATTTGTGCTGCGGCCGGGAGGGCACTCAGCTTAGGTAGTTCGTGCAGAAATATTGAGCATGGTACTGCAGTTGTGTAGTGGTTATCATTTCGGCCTAACACGTAAAAAGACCCGGGTTCGAGTCTCGGCTGCAGGACAAATTTTAAATAATTTCGTCTGTTTCGATCATTACCGTAGATAATACCTTCTCTAATGACCTCGTTGTCGACGGGACGTTAAACACTAACCACCACCACCGTAGATAATAAAAGAGACTTAAATGTCTTAGGGAAATATATAATTATAATATATCTTGTCCTATAAGTCCGCCGGGGATGAGAACCAAAGGGATCCTGCTATGAAATGAAATGGTACACCTGGCCTTCACTCCTGGTTGTAGGAGCGTATGGCGGGCGACAAACAGGCTGGTACCCAACCGTTGTCTGGGACGTTTCCAGACAGTTCTTCGCTGCTCATCGGGGCTCAGTTCGAAGTGGAACTCATCACTGAAGGCGATTCTACTCCACTCACTGACATTCCAGGAGAAGAGGTGTCTGTAGATGGTCCGGAAGGCGGTAAGATACCAACCTGATTGTTGCCCGTCATACGGCCCGACATAGAGCTATTATGCTCTGAGGTACCATTTCTTTTCATAGGAGAACTCCATAAGCACATCGATATCTACGCCTCGTTTTATTATCATTTATGGAAAGTAATCCTGGGCTTTCATTTCAGCAAGATAATGCCCGCTCGCACACGGCGAGAGTTTAAGGCTAACCGATCATTGACCTTCTTCTTCTGTGCTGGACGCACACGCATTGCCCGAACTCTTACGGGACTCGGTAAGATTGTCTGCCTTGAGTAATGAGTGCAATGGGCAGGGGCACCACGAATGTAGTGTGCAGACATTAAGTCGGGAATGTGGGTCTCACGGGGTACGTGCAAAGGATAAATCCCTGCAGTCGCACTATCCTCTGTGCCCTCAGTGGCTCACAATCAGATGGATAGAGCGTCTGCCATGTAAGCAGGAGATCCCGGGTTCCGAGTCCAGGTCGAGGCATACATTTTCAACTGTCCCCATTGATGTATATCAACGCCTGTCGGCAGCTTAGGGTCATGATTTAATTATAATTTCTTTCTACTGATTGTTTTCGTGCTTGACAAACCCTACCTCGGCCAGCAAAGTCACCGGATCTCTCGCCAATTGAGAACGTTTGGAGTGTGATGGGCAGGGCGTTCCAACTAGCTCGGGATATGAACGACCTAAAGCGCCAGTCGGACAGATTTTGTCACGATACCCCTCAGGAGGACATCCAGCATCTCTGTCATTCAATGACAGGCCGAATAACTGCTTGTATAAGGGCCAGAGGTGGACCATCACGTTGTTGACTTGCTCAGTCTGTGAAGCTCTTTTTCTTGAATAAACCATCCAATTTTTCTGAAACTGAGATCATTTGTTTGTCTGTACATGCGCTTCAGATCTACCGATCAATGTACCTTAACGCAGTTTTCCAGGGATTTCACAGGTGTGTTGAAAATTTCTATGTCGACATTATACATCGATGCAGTAGGTACCTGGAAGTAGATACCTTGAATTGAGGTAATTGTCTTGGTAGGAAGAATTCGAATTGTCAGCCATCGGTACAGCGTCGCACTGTTTTGTATTTCCCTTCCCTATCACTGGCTCAACAAGGTTAAGTGTTACTTTGAAATAACGAGTAAAATTTTTAAGCAGATTTCTATTTACCACCTTTATCTCATGCATGCATTACTCAAAAGGCATTAAGAATTCTCGTGCTTGCACTTCTTTTTACGACTTCATCTTTGTCTCAAAATAATACTAGCTGCGGTAGCAGCTGCTGTTAGCAAATGGGACGTCTTAATTACTGGAACAGTGTGTATGGCTCTGCGTAGGTGTGCATTTCATTTGTTGAACGTTTGGTGTAGAATTAATTTCCTTCCTTATTTGATCTGAATGTTACCATCTTGGTTACAATCTCGGTAAAACCTAGGAAAGTTTTTACATTTATTTTACTGTGCACATCTTTCTGAACAGGAATCTAAATGCTCACTTGTAAACCACTTGGTACATCGTTAGGGTCTGTAACCAAATAAAATATTGTGCTGCATTTAGACTCGAGTAATTTTTTTGGAGAGCATTTTCGCCTTTGCCACTCAGCTCTTCTTAAGAATGACCGTAATTGTCTTTATACCCATACATACAGTCTGAGAACCCTTACTGAAAATTTGTTCAAATACGACAAGAGTTCGTACGCTGGCGGGATTTAATGGTATTTATTGCCTCCTGTTTTTCACGTCACTGTCAGATTCCAAGCAGAGCTATAGCTTGGTGCTGCAGCTAGTTCCTAGTTCCTTGCTAATTGTTTGCACTCGAGCCACGCGAGACAAATGTCACGATTGTTCGAGCACCGCGATAAATCCCATCGTGCTCTGCGCCGTATCGAGAAATCTCGCGCCGTTCGAACGCGAGTATCGTTTGCACAGCTAGGAGTCAGTCTTCCACGGAAGACTTAGGGATGTCCAGCAGTTGCGCTGGCGTAATACTGAGCGTGGCCAGCTGCCTTCCTGAAACATCATCGAACATTTATCCATATCTTGCTTGCTTTACTTATACGAAGGCTGATCACCAAAGATAGAGACTGATTTTTTTTCACAGATGTTTATCACTACATGTCAGTGTTCACAGGATCTATTTGAAAATACTTCCTCTCTCACTTGAATGTACTTTTTATAGCGTCTCTGCCAGTTCCTCTAACGCAGTCCATTCTTTGTCAGGTCCTTGAGAATCGCCTCACTTTTCTTGATCATTGCTTCAGAGGTCGCAAATCGAATGCCCCAAACTTAACCTTTAGCGATGGGAATAAAAAAATCACAGGGTACAAGATAGGGGATATTAAGCGCATGTGGAACACAGGGAATGTTGAGCTGAGCCAGAAACTGGATGATTTGATTTACGACATGAGGCCGTGCATTGTCATGATGAAGCCGCCACTCAGTCTGTGAAAGATATGATCTTTCTTTGCAATTTACTCCCTTGCTTTAGCCAATGCTGACGTGTAGCATTTTGCTGTAACAGTAATGTGAGAGGGAGCTGCACGCCGGTAAATCATTTTATAACAATCTAACAGTGTGATCATCGTCACTTTCAATGCAAATGGAACAACTTTCGTCTCTTTTTAGTATTGTAGGGCCTGGCGATTTCCACACTGTGCTGGCTTGTTTTCCTTCAGGTTCGTAATAATCCAACCAAGACTCATCATCGGTGATAATCGATTCCAGAAACGCATCCCATCCATCAGCAAAGAGACGTAGCACTTCGCAGCTTGTCTGCATTCGCACAGTGTTTTGTTTAGCGTGGCACGCAATTGGCATAAACAAGGGTCATATTTCAACACTTCATGGAGGTTATGTAATGTTGTCCTCCGATCCTCAAGAACAGTCACAGCAGCTGTGCTGATGTTCATTGCTTGTCACGGAGAAGCCGAACCACCAGACCCACCTTGTTTAAAACAGACAAGTCGGTCTCTTTTGATGTCCTTGAACCACCTAAGCTCTATTGTAAGAAGTTGTGCGTCTTCGCCGTACGAATGCTGCAACCTCTCATAAGTTTCAGTGCCTTTATGGTGTAAACCAGTGGTAATCAACCTGGTCGCTGCCACCCACTACCGGGCATACCCGCTTTCATGTTGGGCAGTACACGGTGTGGGTTTTAACAAATTTTCATACGGTTTTCGTAAAATTTTGATGTAAAGTATCTAGTAAGTAATTATTATTCTATGCTTAAACTTGCTGCATCTCTGCTTTATAAATTTTATAAATAAAAAGTTACTTCTCGATTTTATAAAACACCGTTACTGTGGAATCGGTGGGCGTTTGGAAATATTTTACTACTAACAGAGATGCAAAAGTGGGCGGTAGGTAAATAAAGTTGAGCACCCCTGGTTTAAACGGGACAGTATTTTATTACACCTTACTGCTCCTCTCGTCCCACCTCAGTTCTTTGGTATACGAAATGCAAAGAGCTTCTACAAAATATATCATTCCTACAAACCAACCGATAGGAGAGAGCTGCCGCCTATGGACATTCCACATAAAAACCTTCTCTTTTCAAATATTCGTGTTACAGATAGGACTGAGCCGTTGGTGCGCCTTTTCTGCCACACCAGCTCTTTGGCACGACTATCGATTACCCGGTTGTACTACGATCTTTGCCCCTGTTGTGATCTGGCGGCAGGGATTTGCGGTTGGGAGTTGGTCGTGGGACTCGCTACGAGGCTCTAGGACGTGCTTGAGGGGACGAAGGAGCAAAACACGCGGGCTCGGCCAGCAGCGGCGCGGTCGGTCTACCTTGCAGGACAGCCGCAAGTTTGTGGTGCACCTGCTTGATGTCAACTCCGGACGCTGCTCGTCGCCTTGCTTTGGTACCTGTTTTCTCGGACGAGACCATTTCCTCGAGACCATCACGAACAACGCTCTCCATCGGGGGTGTAAGTGGTTTTCGTGCCTTCGTTTCGTGGAACTATTTGCGTTGTAGCGACTGTCACTTGTTGGTTGGTCAGTTGCCCTAATGTATGTGTTGTTGAAGTAAGAGCATCCGGCAAGGTGCGTGATCGCAAGGAGACCAGCAGTCACTACTTCCTTTAAGGAAACCAGTGTCCCCAAAAGATGTAGTAACTGTAAGGTATTGAAGATATTAGGTCATAGCCTAGTTGTAATTTTCTGCATACCAAGCTTACGCTATTGGCAGTTACATTGCAGACCTATGCAAGGAAATAAAGTGCACAAAACCTAGTTTGTGCTGAAGTTGTGCATTTGAATAACGTAATATTATCTTGATATTATTTCCATTTCATCTTTGTATACTCGTACATTGCCGGCCTTAATGATATGTGAAAATATTCTTTGCCTAATTATGAGAGTGTAAAAGTCTGATATTTTAGTCGTTTTATTGAAAGCACTTATTGGTTTTTTTTTTAATTATATTATTTATTGGTTCTCAACTTATATTAATTGATGTTTGCTTGGTGTTTGCCATGTTTTCTGAGGTCTGTTTGTGTTCCAGTTTTACTGCGAGTTGGGGTGTGTGGGAGCGGCGCCACATTCTGCTTCTGTGCACAGAAGCTGTGGCGTGTCGTCTAATGGGAAGTGACTCCCGGTTCGGCCCCGGCGTTTAGGTGTTGTTTTGGACAGCTGGTCTGCCGCTTCCGGCATTTTAAGTTAAGTCACCGTTTGCCCAGGGCAGCCTGGCGTCATTGCCCGTTTGGTAGTTATTGAACATATTTTATATATATGTAAAAAAAGGGTTTTTTTTAAATTGCTTGGGAATAACTGCATTAGTTAGCTTGTAGTGCTCCTTGTGTTATTTGGCTTCGTAACGGACTGGTGTGCTTTGTAAATCATTTTCATATTACTGATTATTGCCTTATTATTATTTTTTTTTAAAAAAAGGGGGAACATATGTGCCACCTTGCAAAATCACCTTCAAATTGTACGCTACTGGCCATTAAAATTGCTACACCACGAAGAAATTATACTAGAACTGACATGTGATTACATTTTCACGCAATTTGGGTGCATAGATCCTGAGAAATCAGTACCCAGAACAACCACCTCTGGCTGTAATAACGGCCTTGATACACCTGGGCATTGAGTCAAACAGAGCTTGGATGGCGTGTACAGGTACAGCTGCCCATGCAGCTTCAACACGATACCACAGGTCATCAAGAGTAGTGACTGGCGTTTTGTGACGAGCCAGTTGCTCGGCCACCATTGATCAGACGTTTTCATTTGATGAGAGATCTGGAGAATGTGCTGGCCAGGGCAGCAGGCGAACATTTTCTGTATCCAGAAAGGCCCGTACAGGACCTGCAACATGCGGTCGTGCATTATCATGCTGAAATGTAGGGTTTCGCAGGGATCGAATGAAGGGTAGAGCCACAGGTCGTAACACATCTGAAATGTAACGTCCACTATTCAAAGTGCCGTCAGTGAGAACAAGAGGTGACTGAGACTTGTAACCAATGGCACCCCATACCATCACGCCGGGTGATATGCCAGTATGGCGATGACGAATACAAGCTTCCAAAGTGCATTCACCACGATGCCGCCAAACCCGTAATGCGACCATCATGATGCTGTAAACAGAACCTGGATTCATACGAAAAAATGACATTTTGCCATTCGTGCACACAGGTTCGTCATTGAGTACACCACCACAGGCGCTCCTGTCTGTGATGCAGCGTCAAGGGTAACCGCAACCATGGTCTCCGAGCTGATAGTCCATGCTACTGCAAACGCCGTCGAACTGTTCGTACAGATGGTTGTTGTCTTGCAAATGTCCCCATATGTTGACTCAGGGATCGAGATGTGGCTGCACGATCTGTTACAGCCACACGGATAAGATGCCTGTCATCTCAACTGCTAGTGATACGAGTCTGTTGGGATCCAGCATGGTGTTCCGTATTACCCTCCTGAACCCACCAATTCCATATTATGCTAACAGTCAATCCGACCTTTATTAAAGTCGGAAACGTGACGGTATGCATTTCTCCTCCTTACACGAGGCATCGCAATAACGTTTCAGCAGGCAACGCCGGTCGACTGCTGTTTGTGTATGAGTAATCGGTTGGAAACTTTCCTCATGTCAGCATGTTGTAGGTGTCGCCACCGGCGCCAACCTTGTGTGAATGCTCTGAAAAGGTAATAATTTTCATATCACAGCATCTTCTTCCTGTCGGTTATATTTCACGTCTGTAGCACGACATCTTCATGGTGTAACAATTTTAATGGCCAGTAGTGTAATTTATTTCTTAACTACTGACATCTCCAGTAAGTTGTTGTAACTGTACATTTGATATTGTCTTAAGTACGACCACGTGTTGATTGCTTGTAATTTGTTTTACAAAAGCTTGTTGAATAAATTGTTATTAATTGATGCGCTAATTGCTGTGCTAAGGGGTGACTTAGTAGGGGCCCAGACATTCCATGCTAAGTGTTCTTCTCATCCCGGCTTCCTAAGTTACAAGGAACTACTTCCGAAGCTATAGGGAAAAAAGTCTCTACGGTAGGAGTTGGAGAAACAGAAAGGAGTCTCACAGCTGCAGGGTCGATGACGCCGAAGTCCTCGCGGAGGTCGCCCTGTTGGTCCCGCCAGGAGACGGCCAGCCCCGCGAAGACGCGGCCGAGCGCCGCGGCGCGGCAGAGCAGACATAGCGGTCGCGTGGCGCGCATGCGCAGTGATGCGGTCGGCCGCACGGCCAGGGACTGCACGTGCAGCGCCAGCTGCGGGCTGCCCGGCGCGGAACACCAACACGTGTACACGCCGCTAGCTGACGGCGCCACGCGCGTCAGCTCTGGGGACAACGCAAACGCTCTCACCCCGCGTTACTTATTGTAACTTAATTTAATTTCTAATCTTCTCTGTAATTGCAGCAATACTGCTATCTTTGTGTGGCGAATTTAGGTGCCTATTTACACGCTCCCTTCAGCACTCAACAAAGAGCTCCCGGGAGTTATACCCAATGCTTCAACAGTGATGCCTGAGAAAATTATGTACAGGGTGTCCGAAAAGTCTTTCCCCGATTACATAAATTGATAACTCAGGCTAGAAGTAAGATACAAATATGAAACTGGTGTCTAATTGTTTACAAACTATCAAAGTTTGTTTCACACATCAGTAAACTTCCACATGAGCACTCTTGGTAACTCGTAGCACATCTAGGCGATATTCAGTTTCCGTTCACACATTAGCTAACATCACTGGAGGGATCGATTCAACGACTGTGGTTATCCGTTGCCACAGGGTTTCAAGATCTAGCACACGTGTTCGGTATACCTCGTCCTCGACATAACCCCATAAAAAGAAGTCTAATGGGGTTATGTCAGGAGAGCGTGGAGGCCAAACCGTTGGCCCATCACGATCAAACCATCGCCCAGGAAAGGTCATATCGAGATAGGCACGGACGTCCAAACCCCAATGAGGTGGTCCACCGTCTTGCTGAAACAAGACATCGGGGTGATATTGAAGCAGCTGAAGAACAGCATACAGTTGCAACACGTCCAGATACGCTGCAGATGTGATGGTAGCTTCAGCGAAGAAGAATGGCCCGATAATTCGAGTGTGCAATAGCGCGCACGAAACATTCGCATTTGGACTGCCTCTGGTGCACTCCATGACGTCGCCAGGGGGTTGTGAGCCCCAAATGCGCACATTATGGCGATTCACTACTCCACTGACAAAAAAGGTCGCTTTGTCGGAAAAGGCAATTTGTCTGAGATAACCATCATCGTCCTCAATACGTGATAGCATTTCGACCGCAAAGTCATATCGACATGTACTGTCATTGGGCAACAATGGAAGTGTAAGTTTACTGATGTGTGAAAAAAACTTTGATAGTTTGTAAACAATTAGACACCAGTTTCATATTTGTGTCTTACTTCTAGCCTAAGTTATCAATTTACGTAATCAGGGAAAGACTT
This sequence comes from Schistocerca americana, assembly GCF_021461395.2. Lineage (NCBI taxonomy): Eukaryota > Metazoa > Arthropoda > Insecta > Orthoptera > Acrididae > Schistocerca > Schistocerca americana. The sequence continues at coordinate 434,527,061 of NC_060124.1, read as the reverse complement.
TTTGGACACCCTGTATTTCAGCTACGCCGGCATCCTGACAGTGTAGCTTTTCAAAAGGAGGGCAAATACGAGGGTGGCTTCATTAGTCTGGTAAATTTCCATGAAAGAATGGAACATTTTTGTTGCGCCTTCATGGTTGGTAAGCTCGATTATTCCAAGCGTCATATGAAGAACTTCAACAATGCACAGCATACAGTTCATTGTTGACAGCGGGCAGAATTGGTCGGTGTGTCGACTGAGACTGAAAATGGAGAAAACCAAGTTTTGTACTGTTATTAAACATTTTTATTTGACGGCTTGGACTGTTGCACAAAGCAAAACAAAACTGGATGAAGTTCACGAGAGGTATCCACTGTCACTGAAGACCATTTACTTTTGGATTCATGAATTTAAACGCAGTCGGACAAGCACCGAAAAAGAAGCGCTCTCCGAGTGTCTATTTGAGGCTACCACAAAGGAGACCACTGACAAAACCCATGATGTGGTAGCGCAAGACGTTCGAATAAACATTCGTGAGACTGCAAGCATCTCAACTGAACGAGTACGTAACATCCTGCTCAGAGAATTGGCTATGAAGAAGCTTTGTGCAAGATGGGTGCCGTGATTACTCACAGTCGTCCATAAGTGCATCTGGCACAACACTTCAGCACAACATCTGGCGATGCTTAATAACAATCTGGAACACTTTGTGAGCCGCTTTGTGACTTCATGAAGCCCGGATCCATCGTTACAAATGAAAGTCAAAACTGCAGTCAAATCAATGGACAAAGGCGGTTTTTGTTTGGGGGGGGGGGGATTCCCAAGGAATAATCCTCATAGATTATTTGGAATAAGGCAGAACCATAAATGGACTCTATTATACTTCAGTGTTGAAACGTTTGAAACTTGCATGAGCTGAAAGAAAGACCAAGGCTGGCACACAAAAAAGTGCTCTTTCACCAGGATAATGCACCAACCCACACATTAGGATAAAAATGGCGAAAGTGCATGAATTGGTTGCAGAATTGGTTCCTCATCCACCCTATTCACCAGACTTAGCCCCAAGTTTCTTCCTGTTCCCTGACTTGAAACTGGCTTTCTGGGAAGAAATTTTCATCAACTGAGGAAGTGATAGCTGCAGCCAACTAGTATTTTGCCGAGTTTGACAGAATCTAATTTTCTGATGGATTGAAAAAGCTGGAAGATCGCTGGACCAAGTATACATTCCTCAAAGGAGACTATGTCGAGCTATAAGGTGAGTTGTTTACGAAACAAACATTTTTTCTTCCTTTTTTTTACCAGACTTATCAAGACACACCCATATGCAGCGAGAAAATAAATCGACCCACTACGAGGAAAACTGTTCAAGTTTTGTTTATAAACCATAACATTAATTAATTTGTAAGTTTTACTGATACACATTGCCATGTCGATTGTAAACGACAACTGTAGGTAATTCCAATTGGGTTATTCTTTTTATATCATATTCCGTTTCGAATAAAGTTATGAAAAAGTAACAAGAATGAATTTTATTTTTGTAATTTCTGTACGTGATGAAAATAGTCAGAATTCTGTTTCCATATTTTTAAATTTTACTAAAGACGAAATGCTGAACTTTTCGTAAATTTTAAAATTAGAAGGGACATAATGGAAAGTTATTATTCATGTTCCTGTATTCTTCAAAAACAGATTAAAATAAGTTAGAAATACAGATAGAGTGACCTTGAATTAAAAAGGCAATGCGCTTATTTTGATTCGTTTTAGTAAGCGAGTGATGACTGAGTCACGTAAAAGAGCTAGTTCATTTCAGTAAGCGAATGGTTCTGACCCGATCCCTGAAATAAATGGTTTTCCCCACCCCTACACCATTGCAATTGACAGTTTCCGCATCACATAAAGTGATTTAGAGGAGAAAATAGGCAGAAAATGGCAGCATGATGGAAAGAACACGTGAGTGTTTTAATTAATCGATACGAACTGAAGCTTTCTCTGTTTGGCATCAGAACTAAACATTATCACAAGAGGAGCAAGCACGATACAGCATTAAACGAAATTTACTGTACGTCGACGAAATAAAGGCCGCAACAACAGTGGAGGAAAGTGAAAAGAACAACTCTTCCTTAACAATACTGCCAAGAAAGTCATGACATAAAGGCCTGAAAGTGAAATGGTGGTGGTAACGAGGATGTTTACGTATCAAAATTGCATTTATTATGGACTTCGTTTGGTGAACACGCTTTTGGTAGACAGAAGGAGTGTGTGTAATATACATCTAAGATGAGATTTCTTATTAAGATTGCAATTTAATGATTATATCTGACTTAATTTGTAATTTTAAAGATTTAAAAGCACGCTTGTTGCCGTTTTTCGTGGCACAGTTATTTCAGTTATTTTTTTCAAGTTAATAAAATCAGCTAATAGTTTTAACATTTTGTGATTGTTATTTAAGTGTGAGAAACGGAAAATTTACCAAGTTATGGGCCCAAGTTTTTTTTTTTTTTTTTTTTCAAACAGGAATTTGCATTAAAATACCTGGCGACCAGTGGACTCTCACCGAAAAGTTTTCCGAGACAACGACTGAAGTAGAAAAATATCGTAATCATTTATTCAATGGAACAAATTTCAACAACTGGAAATTCAGGATGGAGACTCTTACCGAGGAACTGGAATTTTTACCATTTGTGCAGGCTAATTGTCTCGCAAAGGTGAATTGTGTGAATGGGGAGGGGGTCACGCAACCTATCGCAAAGGAGTGACGACTGGCTGTATTGGCTGAACCAGATTGGAAATGTAAGTCTCATCTTATTCAACGCACTGCCAACAATCACGCGGAATATGCGACAGATAAAGTAACCTCTTTTGATTTATGGACATATCTGTGCAATACGGTTGAGAGAAAAGGAATTGCTAGTCAATTTTTGCTGAGAAAACAATGGTTAACTATGAAATTTAATGCAACAAGAGTTTGATAAGTTGATCCGATATTTACGGTCGAAGAACGAAGAACGCGTTCCTCCTACTTTTAACGATGCTTGCGGAATACAACGTAGTGGTCACTGCAATCGAAACGCTCTCAATGAAAGACTTGACGCTGAGCTTTGTGAAAAATAGGCTACTGGATGAAGAGTCGAAGCGGAAGGGAGTCGTCGGGGGGGAAGAAATGGTTCGTCAGACTTCAGTGAAACAAGAAATCAGCAAGAAGCTTTAGGGAACTCACTCAACTTTACTTGTCATCGTTGTCGAAAGCGTAGTCACAAAAAGGCTATTTGCGGAGTTAAATTAATCGAACAAGAACTCAGGAACCAGTAACTCAGTGATCGTGGCTAACGTCAAAGAGGAAGATGGTTTTTGTTTTGCAGCGTCAAGTGAAGATCAATCAGCGAAAAACGTAAATTGGTTCTTGGACTCTGAAGTAATGGAATACTTGATTAACGCAAGACACATGCAACTAATTTAAAGACACTGGAACAACCAATTAAAGTTAAAGTAGCGAAGCCAGGCATCATTCTAGAGGCTAAAGTAAAAGGAGGAATTAAAGTTAAAGGAAATAAAATTTAGTTAATTATTAAAGATCAGTACCTGATCTTAATTATAATTTGCTGTCAGATAGAAAATTGGAAATGAAGTGTTTTCGTATCACGTTTGGAAAAGCTCAAGGCTTAATTAAAAATGGAGAAGAAGCTATTGCCATTGCAAATAGGACTTAATCTCGGCTATGTATGTACTTCTGTATGCACTTCTTTTCAGAGATGGTTGCGGGACTCGGCTGTTCGCTACAGGATGTAAAATCAAATACCTGTCAGCCGGCATACGATGGTTGAAGTGGTCGCTATAGCAAGCAGGATCTGCAGGTACCAGGTTTCGAATGCCGGGCCCTGTTTTGAGCAGAACCAAGGTGCAATCTTCCTACACGTCGGTCAAGTGCATGAAGATGGCATAGTAAATCGCCAAAACTGGTAGCCAAATAAAATAAGTTTGGAAATTAGACGGCTGAAAGTGTTTGATTTGACATCCTCTCAGCTATATGTTTTAAATTTTTTTACAACGTAAAGCCTTGCCATCTGCTTCAACTGAAATTGATGTGAAACAGTGGCACAGCAGATGAAGCCATTTGAGTTATGATAGCATTAAACGCCTCCACTCACAAGTTGATGGTACGGAACTGGACATTTCAACAATCCCCGTAGAACGATGCTCTCATTGTGTCAAAGGAAAACAATCACAACAGCCGTACAATCACACTGGGAAATGTGCCACCGGACCTCTTTAGAGTGTGTTTGGATGTTACGGGCGCTCAACATCGAGGTCATCAGCGCCCTCCGACTCTTGATTTGATCCACAGTGACTGTATGGAGCAATCGCACTGGAATCGTCCCACGGAAATAAGTATGTGCTCACGTTTGTTGACGACTTTGCACATTTCACAGTGGCCAATGAACTGGAATCGAAGTCGGAGGTAGCTCGCTACCTGAAGATGTTCCATGTCATCATTTCAGTTTGAAGATCAGCAGATTGCTCTGTGACAGTTGTCGTGAATACATGTCAAACGAGTTGGGGCAATTTAGAAGCTGTTCGTACTGCCGTATACCCACTACAGATAAGTCCTACTGTGACTGAAAGGAAACGTTCCTGCTGCTTAGTGGTACATAGAGAAACCTAACTTGAGTAAGCTGAGAGTATTTGGATGTATTGCTTATCTATTGGTACCAAAGGAAATTGAGAACAGGGAAGTGTGACAGCAATTCCTTGAAGTTTTACTTCACTGGTTGCTGTCCTAATAGCTACAGACTGTGGTGTCCAGAGTATAAAGGCACATTTGCATGCCGAGCGTGAGTTTCCTCGGAAACGCGAAATACTAATTAAATAAATAATCAGTGACAAATAAATAAAGCCTATGGCACATAACTGCAGCGCTGTGTCGCTGATAAAACAAAAGCACAATTACGTTACTCTTATGTTTGATTAAGAAAGGTGGAGCTCTGGTTGAAGTGGTGCGAGAAGCACGTATTTTATTTTATTGTCTGGCACACCGCCATATTTCATGTTATAGAAGAATACTGCGAGTTGCAACCACACTAGGCACTCGATTCTGTAAAGAATTTATATTTACAAAAGTAAGTAGGATTATGAACTGTAGGCTTATTCATTGAATATATCTGATTTAACTAACTGTGTAACCTTTTTATGTTTAGTAGACAATCACCTCTGTACGACGTATTGGCATGGCTGGCAAATTATTGTAATATTGAGATTTAGATTATGAGTCCGCACCTACCGCAGCAGTCTTTGGAAACGATTTAATTACGGAGTCCGATTATTCAGCTTTATTTCACGGTCAACTACGAGTAACATTGCCTTTACGAAAAAGCCATTGTCAAGCGTCTGATACCGAATAATTAAACGTCCACGTTCCAGATAAGCAAATACAATTGCAATCACAATCACCATCATACAGATAGAATAATTAACATATTTAAAATAACAACATTTTTTATTTATTTCATTTATTTTATATTGGCGACTGCGTGTCGGACTTGTTATTTTGTCATTTGTTACATTGTTCTCTTTGTTTCATGTAAAAAATCAACTTTCTGGACCTGGACGTCAATGTATGAGAGATAACAAAATCTGAAGATATTTTCCAATTCTGAAATTTTGCGGGAAGACGCAATGAAACTTCCAGCAAAATAAGGTAAGACGCAGCATCTTTGCATTAGCGGGCTTGACCAGACGTATAATTCAGTGTATTAGCTTTTCAGTAAATGCTGTAGTGTTTCTTTTCTGCATAACAGTTTCAGTGATAAATTTCATTCTCAGTACTTTTCCCTAAACAATAACGTATGCAACAATACCAATACACGAGTGTACAATATGGCCGACTTCTGTACGATATCATGTAACATGGCTAGCAGCCATTACCAATAATCTCAAATTCAGTTTATATTTTTAAATTAACAGACAGCCATTGTTGCTACGAGCGATTCATGCTCAACTACATTTTATTTTAAAATCAGTGTCAAAAAATTTTCTTGAAACATATATCACGCGTGGCATGGTAATAACTAGAAAACAATACGCAAAAATGGAACAGCAAGGACGTACTATTCAGACGCAATCCGACTCGGACGTGTTAGAAAATGACTTTACGACAGCAACCGGTAGTGACGATTCATCAAACATTGACGCAAGTGTTGACGAAAATTTTGACGATAGGCCGTCCACTACAAATATTTCAAAATCTCAATCAGAGCCCATGTTAATGCATGACGTCACGTCTAATGACGCGGCGGGGGCAGAGACCTTGCAAACGGTAAACATTGCCGACATGTCACAAATGCTAATGAAACAAAACGCCGAAAACATGGCAACCTTAAAGGCACAATTAGAGACACAAAATGAACAGTTAAAAACACAAAATGACGAAATCAAATCTGATCTCATAGCAATCAAGATAGGTAATGACACTTTATGTAAGCGTGTGGAACTTATAGACGCCACACTGACCAAACAGATGACTGAACTCAGTACTAAATTTTCCCAGCTTAATACGAGACAAGAAAAGACTACAACTGACGTAGCACTTTTACAGACACAAGTAAAAAACCTTAATGTCACGTGTGAAGTTCTTACTGAACAAATTCAAACATATCCTTCAGTACATGACAACCTTGAAAAACGAATTACTGACGTACAGAATAAATTTGACAATGTTGAACAACACCTGACTGACATCTTACAATCAGATGCCACAGCTCATTTTCAAAATATTAATAAAGAATTTCATGATTGGGTTGAGAACAAAGACAAACATTTTGATAGATGCTTACGTGAAAATTTACCAACAATTGTGCACGACTCCGTAGCGCAATACATTATTAATAACAAACAGCTGATCAGTGACGCAGTACAATCCGTCACTGCACCCATGAGACAATTCACCGATCAACTACAGTCTGAATGTAACGAAAATATCAGTCAAAATGTACAGTTCAGAAACCAATATACATTCGAGTATGATACACACATTCCGCACACGACAAATACACAAGAACAAAACACACCACGACTACAACACATACCACGATGTGGAAACACAAACACAAGCTATTATCATGGTAAACCACAGCAACAATATCGTAATTACTCGCCAGCTGAACATACCAGTAATTACAGTGGAATAAATCCATATCACAATGCGAAGGAAGATGAAAGCTTAATGAAACACAGGCAATTTCAGATTTTTATCCCAGAAAAACGAACCATTCATCCGGTGATTTTTCTTAAATCTTTTAGTAACGCATTTCCACGCACTTGGAGTGACCGGAAAAAGATTTCATATATTGTCGGTTACATCCAAGGCGATGCAGCTGTCTGGGCATACAGTCAAGCTGACGTATGTACCACGTACAGTGAGTTTGAGCGTGCTTTTCTGAACAAATTCTGGTCGCAATCCGTCCAGGAGCGACTCAGAAGACAAATTTTAGAACCTGAAACTTTTAACAGTAAAAATGGTAACTTACGCAGATATTTTGAAAAATACTTGAACATGGGACATTTTTTAGACGAACCAGTCGCAACGCGTGATATACTCCGTGCGTTGAAGGCCAAATTGCCTTTCAACATTAAGGAAAAACTTCTACATATCCCGGATGACGATTCAGATTATTTTTTAACAGCTTTAGATTCGGTTGACATGTTACTTGAAGATCAGCGCTTCGCGCGGCAAAACAGCAGCCACAATGTTTACACTAGTGGTATGCAAAACATGCAGGCTTGCCAACACAATTCTGGCGCGCCCACAGTTGGATACGCGGTACAACAAAAACAGCAAACTCACATGCCGTCTCAGTACGGAAATCAAAATCAACACGCGTATTCCAATACAAACAATAGTTACAACAGTAATAACATTTCATGCGGCAATCCATACAAGAGGCACCGCGGTAATAACTACAACGGTAACAACGGATACAAAGGTAATAACAAAAACACAAACAGAAATAGAAATAATAATAACTACGAGCCAAGACAGCATCAAGGTTGGACTCGTAACGATCAGTACTTTCATTCAAACTCTACTTTACCACAGCAGCCACCAGGTCAAAATTGGAGCATACCTTACGACCGACAGGTAAGTTATAATGCGCAACAGCAACAACAACCGCAAAAGTTTGGAGATCATAATAGGCAATATCCGAATGTGAATATAATAGAAATGACACCTGATGCACAACCTCAATCTGTGTCAGTACCTAGTACAAATGCTAATCCAACAAACTAGAAACAGTCACTACTTTGCCCCAGGTCGTGGCTGAAGAATTCTTGGGGGGCGACTTCAATGTTAATCAGTTATTTGACACCACACTTGAACAACAGAATAATAATATGCCGAGTAATTCTAAACAAAAACTACCTGTTTTATTTATAAGATACAACCACAATAACAATATATCAGATGAACTTTTACAAGACAGTACACAATGTCGTTTAAACACAAATGAAATTGTTTTAGCATCTACTACTGGTGTAGTAGGTGGGATTCCAACTACTATTATCCTAGATACAGGTGCAGCTGTGAGCGTTTTGTCTTTTAATTTCTATAAAAAGATGTGTGAATTGGAACCTGTGCCTGAGTTTCCTGCCCAAAACTGTAAAATAACTACTGCACTAGGTAATAAGTCATGTAGGGTTACGAAGCAAGTTTTTGTAAACGTTAAAATAGGTAATGGAACCGTACAATGGCCATTCCTGGTTGTACAAAACCTTGTGACAAATTGCATATTAGGAATAGATATTATGAGCGAGAAGGACTGCATTATAGACTTCTCCAAAGGTAAATGTATTTTAAATGATAAAGGCAGTGTAATTATTATTGATTTGGACAGGAGAACTCTAAAGCATGACAAACACTGTACAGGGTACAAGGTTCAGTTAGTACTTGACAATGACATTCAAGACATGCAAACACACTCATCTGACACAGAGCTAATGGACTTGAAAACATTGCTTGATCATAAGATAAGTGAAGCTACAGCTCTCAGTGTACATGAACGTATAAAACTACAGGAAGTGTTATCCAAATATTTACAAGTTTTTACCAAACGATTAGGTGTTATCAGCACGTATGTGTACAAGATTGAAGTTAAGCCTCACAAGATCTTCTACCATAAGACATATAACGTACCGTTATCTCAACGACCTGCTGTGTGGCAAGAATTAAAACAAATGTTAGACTGGAAGGTCATTGAACCATCCACCTCACCTTATTGTAGTCCTCTACTTGTTGTCAAAAAATCAAATGGAAGCATTAGGTTAGTGTTAGACGCACGAGCTATTAATGAAATAATTTTACCGGTTCACACAAAACCTGAAAATTTAGAAGAGCAATTACAGAAATTTCTAGATGCAAAATATTTTTCCACAATAGATCTCGCTAATTCGTTTTGGCAGGTGGGTATCACTCCTGATTCTCGGAAATATACTGCATTTATGTTCGGGGGGCGAACCAAGCAGTTTTGTGTTCTACCCTTCGGACTGAATGTCAGCTCTGGGGTATTCATTACAGCCCTGGATACCGTGCTTGGCGACGATTTAGTTGAGACAGTCACACACTATGTAGATGATATACTGATAGCTACACAATCTTGGAATGAACACGTTGACACTCTTCAAAGAATTTTAGAAAAATTTGCACAAGCTGGAGTCACAGCCAACCTAAGAAAATCAAAATTTGGTTGCAGTGAGATAAAGTATTTAGGACATATCATTAATTCACAGGGCATACGTCCGGATCCCAGTAAATTAGATGCTATCAGAAACTTTCCTAGCCCTCGAACTAAAAAGCAGTTAAAATCATTCCTTGGGCTATGTTCATTTTTCAGACGTTTTTTGCCACAACCACTTTTGAACAGTAAACATCTGCTAAATCTACTCAGAAAGAATCAAGTTTGGATCTGGTCGGAACAGTGCCAGAATACAATTAAACATGCTTTAGTGAATGCTAACATATTGAGCCATCCAGATTTCAATTTAGATTTTTGTATGACTTGTGACGCTTCACGTACTGGCTTGGGCTGTTGCTTATTTCAAGTTGTAAAGAATAAAGAGGAGGAACAGATAAGAATTATTGGGTTTGCGAGTCGCACTCTAACTGAATGTGAGCGTACATACTCCACTACTGAGTTAGAAACACTTTCCATAGTATGGGCATTCAAGAAATTCAATTATTATTTATTTGGAAAACATACAGTAATTTACACCGATCACCAGGCCCTGACATTTTTGTTAACTTGTAAACTTGTACATCCTAGACTATCACGATGGGCAGTTACACTTCAGAACTACTCTTTTGAAATTAAGTACATAAGAGGTAAGGACAACACCACTGCAGACACTTTGTCTAGACTTTCACAAGGTATGAATGATACCAACAGTGACTTGACAAGCAGTATCACCAATATTATATTGATATGTGCAGAAACATGGCTGAATTACAAAAATCTGATCCTCACTGGTATAAGATAATAACATTACTGGTAGAAAAACACAATCATCCTTTGACTAAGTATTACAAGTTACACAATGATGTGTTATTTTACCGCCGACATCCAAATGCTACTAACTGGTGTGTATGCATTCCCAAAGAGTCTGAACGTAATCTAATTTGGCACACACACTTAGTTTGGGGTCATTATGGGACAAAAGAGTGTTTGGCAAAGCTCAGTACATACTGTTATTTTAGCAATATGAGAAGAAAAATTTACAGGGAACTAAAAACATGTGTCATATGTCAAAAATCAAAACCTCAGAATTTATCCACAAAAACAGATTTACATTCTATTTTACCTAGTAAACCCCTGGAAATTCTGTGTACTGACATCAGTGGACCGCATCCAGCAAGCTCTGGAGGCGTCAAATATATCTTAGCTTTTTACGATATATTTTCTAAACATGTAAAACTTTATGCTTTAAAATCCGCCACTGCAAATGCTATAATACGAAGATTCTCAAGTGATTACCTGACGAACGTGGGAAAACCTAAAGCAATTCTATCAGATAATGCAGCATACTACTCTGGGTACAAATGGAGAAATTTCTTGAAGGACAATAACATTAAAAGTATATTTATTTCGAGGTTTAGTCCACAATGTAACGCGACTGAGAGACTTTTCCGAGAATTAAATCGATTCATGAGGACCTATATTTCATCAAAACATACTAATTGGGTGTCCTACCTAAGTCTTTTCGAAGACGTACACAATAACTTAAATATTTACGATACGAATTACACACCTAACGAGATCATGTTCAATTGCAAACAGAACGATCAGTGGATAGAACCATTACCTAAGTTGTCAGACAAGGAAATCACACCTGAACATAAAATAAAAGAAGTATTGACTACATTGACACATCACGCACAAATACGAAACAAACATCACAGAAACATAATAAAAGGAAAACAAAAATTCGAGGTAGGAATGCTTGTACTACTTCGTACTCATCATAAATCTGTAGCACTCAAACGACGCAACGCTAAGTGGCGTCTGCTATATGAAGGACCTTATATAATTGTTAACATACCGCATCCTGGTGCGTATCTGTTACAACATCCTAGAACTAACAAAATTGTTGGGCTATACGCACACTAAGATCTTAGAGCATTTCATGCTGAATAATGTCAAAGTCATACCCATCAAAATATTGCTAAGCAACTCGAAAAACTCTGTTGTTACAACACAGGTAATAAGTAGTATAGAAATTTTCATTTCAGCGGTTCCAGTGACGCAGTTGAAGACAGAAGAACTCTTCTTTCAGCGCGCGCCTCCACCTGAAAGACGGAATATTAAAGTAAAATTTATGATTACGTAGCAGTGGATGACATATTAATTTTCCACGGAACATTTGTTACTGAAGGTACCACTGACTTGGTGTGACACCTGACGAACTGACAGACGTCATCTGTGAAGCGATCTTTTACTTTGAGAAATAGATTAGACGCACATCTCTCAACACGAAAAGCATCTATCAGTAGTCAAGGCCACACAGACACTCTACACACACGCACAAAACGCGAGGAATCGAACATTTTCTGTCTCTTACTATTTTGAATATTTATTGAGTAGTGAAAACGCCTGGTCTTGCCTACTGATGTAATGAATGTTGTGTCTAACCTATCTTAATTTCAGATGACATCACAAAAAACATCGATAATATCCCAGCAAAACCGCTAAAGAGGATGTAAATATCTGCAATTCATGTAATCAAATGTGACACAATGTAATAACCTATAGCGATGTAATGATGATGTAAACATGTTTATGTGCAACTATATTATGTTTATGCTAAGAAAATATGTGACGTGTGTATGTATAATTACTTATTTTTTTAACTGATGTATAGTGTAACTGTTGCTATGTAAAAATTTGAACAAAACGAGTGCCAAAAAGACATTGCATAGTGAACCACTGTTCACGGACATTAACGAGCATTACTAACTCTGCAACTACGCGGAAACCTATGTGAAAGAAACTGTTAATGCCATTCATTATGCAGCGTATCAATGTAAACGCGATGAACGATTTCCTTGATTAATAACTACGAACATTTAGGTGAGCTATATTCAGCAAAAAACTGAAAATGTGAAGTGCATAATTCGTGCATCGTCTAGTGATATTACTACAGTACCCAACTTCAAGATGTTAACTGGATTAAATGGACACAAAGTGCCTGTCCAGAAAACAACACGACGGGTGGAAGAATTTTGGTTAGAACTTCAGGGAATGAAATGTTCTCGAAATGTGACGGACACTCTTACCTGGACTGTCCAAGGATCGACGCCAGCTATGTGCCGTCCGAGGTTCTGCAACCAAGCTTCCACGGAATGTAAAAAACGAACTGCACGTGGACCAATTACTCGACGGGTCACGTCTGATCTGTAATAAGCAATGCTTTTAGTCACAACCAACTGCATCACTACGACTATAATGGAAATGAGAAATGGACACGCTTATGTATTAATCACGTTGTTATACAACGATGTTACTGTGATCAAAAAACTTTACCATGACGATACTAACCTGTAAAAAATTATTGTGCAGCGGATGAATATGAACTGTAATAACGACACGATGTGTATAGGTCAACGCACCTGAAAAATACGGACATTTTTCTTTGAAGTATTTCAAAACAATACTATGTAACTAAGAACATTCAACAATCTAAGTTGTATTGTGTTATAACAAATATTGTAAATTTAAAACTAAGTTACCTGTCATAGAATGTAGTCTTCATATGTAATCTTGGTTGAATATTTTCTTTGTGCAACGACTGAAAAACGCGCGCACACGAACAATATGATCTGCAATACTGTGCCGCGTGATCTAACTGTACGATATAACGGCAGTGCCGCAGTTACACAGACGCTTCTGCGCATGCGCGCACTCTATCTGCCAACATTAGAACTTTTACGGCGCACCCGCGTCATTCAAATTTTGTATATAATGTGTAATGTAAGTCATGTAAATAGTTGTAGATAACTTAGATTTTCTTGTGCCTTTAGGTGAATTGCTCGCCTGCAGGTGTGTCCTTTCGCCTCGCAGTTCAGGGGGCAATATAAAGGCACATTTGCATGCCGAGCGTGAGTTTCCTCGGAAACGCGAAATACTAATTAAATAAATAATCAGTGACAAATAAATAAAGCTTATGGCACACAACTGCAGCGCTGTGTCGCTGATAAAACAAAAGCACAATTACGTTACTCTTATGTTTGATTAAGAAAGGTGGAGCTCTGGTTGAAGTGGTGCGAGAAGCACGTATTTTATTTTATTGTCTGGCACACCGCCATATTTCATGTTATAGAAGAATACTGCGAGTTGCAACCACACTAGGCACTCGATTCTGTAAAGAATTTATATTTATAAAAGTAAGTAGGATTATGAACTGTAGGCTTATTCATTGAATATATCTGATTTAACTAACTGTGTAACCTTTTTATGTTTAGTAGACAATCACCTCTGTACGACGTATTGGCATGGCTGGCAAATTATTGTAATATTGAGATTTAGATTATGAGTCCGCACCTACCGCAGCAGTCTTTGGAAACGATTTAATTACGAAGTCCGATTATTCAGTTTTATTTCACGGTCAACTACGAGTAACATTGCCTTTACGAAAAAGCCATTGTCAAGCATCTGATACCGAATAATTAAACGTCCACGTTCCAGATAAGCAAATACAATTGCAATCACAATCACCATCATACAGATAGAATAATTAACATATTTAAAATAACAACATTTTTTATTTATTTTATTTATTTTATAAGAGGAAGGAAAAATACTCGCAGGAAGGTACATTTTTTTCTACGAACGTGGATTTGACATTACAAGTATACCGACTGAGGACTGGTTTCTGGAACCTGTACAGGAATAATCTGAGAAGGAACACAAAGACAATAAAGAAGAAGAATTCACCGAAGAAAATGTTAAACAAATGGTGAGGTCATGAAAGAATTCCCGTACCAGAACTGACCAGTGATGAAGCGGAAACAGAAAAGTAAGCCGTTCGAGGTTCTACCACGAAGAAGAAGGCTCCTAAATACCTGGATGACAATGCTTTTCTTGCATTTAATGCTGAACCATTTTTCGATGAGCTACCAAAAAGCTACAAAGAAACTGAAAGTCGTCAAGATAAGGAATACTGGTATAAAGCTATACTATATGAAAACGACTCTATAAAGGAAAAACAAGACTTGGATCTTTGTTAAATTACCCCCTGGAAGAAAGTCCATTTGCAGCAAGTGGGTGTCCAGATTGAACAAGCACAGGGATGGAAATGTCATAACACACAAAGCTACACTTGTGGCAAAAGGATGTTCACAGAAAGGATTTGACTACGAGGAAACATATGCACCAGTGGCTCGACTTGCAACTCTTGGAATAATGTTAGTACTGCAATCCAACAAGGACTGGTTCTGGAACAATTTGATGACTGCAACGCTTTTCTTCGTTGATTACACAAGGAGGAAATATACATGGTTATTCCTGAAGGAGTGAGTTTTCCTGAAGAAATGGAAGACACACTTGGTTTGGTTTGCTGGTTACAGAGATCTTTATACAGCTTAAAGCAAGCACCACTAGCACGGAATAATTCTATTCACACATCTCTTATTTCTATAAGATTCACTCAGTCAGAAGCAGATAAATGTTTGTACTATATGATTTTAAAGGAACTTGTCATTTACATTGAGACCTATAATGATTAAATTCTGATGACAGGAAATAATAAAAAGGAAACGAAGGGATGAAATTTAAGTTGAAGCAGAAGTTTAAAATAAGGGAACTGGGAGAACTACAATCATACGTGGGAATCGAGATTTCAAGGAACAAAGGAGAAACGTATTTGAACCAAACGTCATATCTGAAGAGATGCTACAGCGATTCAATATGCAAGATTTCTATCGGGTCAAAAGGCACCTATGGAAGTAAAACTGGAAATCAAGGAATTCCGGCCGATAAGCTATGCAGCCTCCCCCCATGAACCATGGACCTTGCCGTTGGTGGGGAGGCTTGCGTGCCTCAGCGATACAGATGGCCGTACCGTAGGTGCAACCACAATGGAGGGGTATCTGTTGAGAGGCCAGACAAACATGTGGTTCCTGAAGAGGGGCAGCAGCCTTTTCAGTAGTTGCAGGGGCAACAATCTGGATGATTGACTGATCTGGACTTGTAACATTAACCAAAACGGCCTTGCTGTGCTGGTACTGCGAATGGCTGAAAGCAGGGGGAAACTACAGCCGTAATTTTTCCCGAGGACATGCAGCTTTACTGTATGATTAAATGATGATGGCGTCCTCTTGGGTAAAATACTCCGGAGGTAAAATAGTCCCCCATTCGGATCTCCGGGCGGGGACTACTCAAGAGGACGTCGTTACCAGGAGAAAGAAAACTGGCATTCTACGGATCGGAGCGTGGAATGTCAGATCCCTTAATCGGGCAGGTAGGTTAGAAAATTTAAAAAGGGAAATGGATAGGTTACAGTTAGATATAGTGGGAATTAGTGAAGTTCGGTGGCAGGAGGAACAAGACTTTTGGTCAGGTGATTACAGGGTTATAAATACAAAATCAAATAGGGGTAATGCAGGAGTAGGTTCAATAATGAATAAAAAAATAGGAGTGCGGGTTAGCTACTACAAACAGCATAGTGAACGCATTATTGTGGCCAAGATAGACACAAAGCCCATGCCTACTACAGTAGTACAAGTTTATATGCCAACTAGCTCTGCAGATGATGAAGAAATTGATGAAATGTGTGACGGGATAAAAGAAATTATTCAGGTAGTGAAGGGAGACGAACATTTAATAGTCATGGGTGACTGGAATTCGTCAGTAGGAAAAGGGAGAGAAGGAAACATAGTAGGTGAATATGGATTGGGGGGAAGTAATGAAAGAGGAAGCCGCCTTGTAGAATTTTGCACAGAGCATAACTTAATCATAGCTAACACTTGGTTCAAGAATCATGAGCCGGCCGCGGTGGCCGTGCGGTTCTGGCGCTGCAGTCCGGAACCGCGAGGCTGCTACGGTCGCAGGTTCGAATCCTGCCTCGGGCATGGGTGCGTGTCATGTCCTTAGGTTAGTTAGGTTTAAGTAGTTCTAAGTTCTAGGTGACTTATGACCTAAGATGTTGAGTCCCATAGTGCTCAGAGCCATTTGAACCAAGAATCATGAAAGAAGGTTGTATACCTGGAAGGATCCTGGAGATACTAAAAGGTATCAGATAGATTACATAATGGTAAGACAGAGATTTAGGAACCAGGTTTTAAACTGTAAGACATTTCCAGGGGCAGATGTGGATTCTGACCACAATATATTGGTTATGAACTGCAGATTGAAACTGAAGAAACTGCAAAAAGGCGGGAATTTAAGGAGATGGGATCTGGATAAACTGAAAGAACAAGAGGTTGTACAGAGTTTCAGGGAAAGCATAAGGGAACAATTGACAGGAATGGGGGAAAGAAATACAGTAGAAGAAGAATGGGTAGCTCTGAGGAATGAAGTAGTGAAGGCAGCAGAGGACCAAGTAGGTAAAAAGACGAGGGCTAATAGAAATCCTTGGGTAACAGAGGAAATATTGAATTTAATTGATGAAAGGAGAAAATATAAAAATGCAGTAAATGAAACAGGCAAAAAGGAATACAAACGTCTCAAGAATGAGATCGACAGGAAGTGCAAAATGGCTAAGCAGGGATGGCTAGAGGACAAATGTAAAGATGTAGAGGCTTGTTTCACTAGGGGTAAGATAGATACTGCCTACAGGAAAATTAAAGAGACCTTTGGAGAGAACAGAACCACTTGTATGAATATCAAGAGCTCAGATGGCAACCCAGTTGTAAGCAAAGAAGGGAAGGCAGAAAGGTGGAAGGAGTATATAGAGGGCTTATACAAGGGCGATGTACTTGAGGACAATATTATGGAAATGGAAGAGGATGTAGATGAAGATGAAATGGGAGATAAGATACTGCGTGAAGAGTTTGACAGAGCACTGAAAGACCTGAGTCGAAACAAGGCCCCGGGAGTAGACAACATTCCATTAGTACTACTGATGGCCTTGGGAGAGCCAGTCATGACAAAACTCTACCATCTGGTGAGCAAGATGTATGAGACAGGCGAAATACCCACAGACTTCAAGAAGAATATAATAATTCCAATCCCAATGAAAGCAGGTGTTGACAGATGTGAAAATTACCGAACTATCAGTTTAATAAGTCACAGCTGCAAAATACTAACGCGAATTCTTCACAGACGAATGGAAAAACTGGTAGAAGCGGACCTCGGGGAAGATCAGTTTGGATTCCGTAGAAATGTTAGAACACGTGAGGCAATACTAACCTTACGACTTATCTTAGAAGAAAGATTAAGAAAAGGCAAACCTACGTTTCTAGCATTTGTAGACTTAGAGAAAGCTTTTGACAACGTTAACTGGAATACTCTCTTTCAAATTCTGAAGGTGGCAGGGGTAAAATACAGGGAGCGAAAGGCTATTTACAATTTGTACAGAAACCAGATGGCAGTTATAAGAGTCGAGGGGTATGAAATGGAAGCAGTGGTTGGGAAAGGAGTGAGACAGGGTTGTAGCCTCTCCCCGATGTTATTCAATCTGTATATTGAGCAAGCAGTAAAGGAAACAAAAGAAAAATTCGGAGTAGGTATTAAAATCCATGGAGAAGAAATAAAAACTTTGAGGTTCGCCGATGACATTGTAATTCTGTCAGAGACAGCAAAGGACTTGGAAGAGCAGTTGAACGGAATGGACAGTGTCTTGAAAGGGGGATATAAGATGAACATCAACAAAAGCAAAACGAGGATAATGGAATGTAGTCAAATTAAATCGGGTGATGCTGAGGGACTTAGATTAGGAAATGAGACACTTAAAGTAGTAAAGGAGTTTTGCTATTTAGGGAGTAAAATAACTGATGATGGTCGACGTAGAGAGGATATAAAATGTAGACTGGCAATGGCAAGGAAAGCGTTTCTGAAGAAGAGAAATTTGTTAACATCGAGTATAGATTTAAGTGTCAGGAAGACGTTTCTGAAAGTATTTGTATGGAGTGTAGCCGTGTATGGAAGTGAAACATGGACGATAACCAGTTTGGACAGGAAGAGAATAGAAGCTTTCGAAATGTGGTGCTACAGAAGAATGCTGAAGATAAGGTGGGTAGATCACGTAACTAATGAGGAGGTATTGAATAGGATTGGCGAGAAGAGAAGTTTGTGGCACAACTTGACTAGAAGAAGGGATCGGTTGGTAGGACATGTTTTGAGGCATCAAGGGATCACAAATTTAGCATTGGAGGGCAGCGTGGAGGGTAAAAATCGTAGAGGGAGACCAAGAGATCAATACACTAAGCAGATTCAGAAGGATGTAGGTTGCAGTAGGTACTGGGAGATGAAGAAGCTTGCACAGGATAGAGTAGCATGGAGAGCTGCATCAAACCAGTCTCAGGACTGAAGAGCACAACAACAAGCTATGCAGAAAGCTGATTGGATGTTTGACGTACGCAATGACAGCAACAAGACCTGATTTTGTGCTGTGATCTACTTCCTGAGCAGATACCAAAACACATCGGATGAATCTGGAGATCCTAGAAAAGGGTCTTGAGATATATCAAAGGAACCATAAATATGAAAATAGGTTATCGAAAAGGGAATCAAGAAGTTCTTCTGGCTTCTGCTGATACAAACTGGGACAAAAAAAAAAAAAAAAAAAAAAAAAAAGACGCAAGATGTACCTCTGGTTATCTCTTACAATTTTTTGGAAGCATCGTCTGTTGGACAACAAAGAAACAGACCAGTGTTGCTTTACTGTTGATTTACTCTGGCCGAAATACTTGCTGGAAAATATTCGAATCCCACTCCAGCTACCAATTCGTATATCCGAGGCGTAATCAGTCATGTATAAGGTTACTAAAGAAACGGGAACGTCGTCGGTTGAGGCACATCAACGTTAAATATAACTTTGTATGTGAACTTCATCACCGCAAAATCATCATTGCCAAGCGCGTACCTTCGGAGGACGAGAAATCTTTACCAATGGCTTTCCCAGATCCTAGAGTCATCGCTCTGAGAAGCTAGTTGGGTTTATCTTAATTTTCGTTAAGCTTAAATGCAGAATCATTAAATTGAGAATGGCTGTTGAGGTTGCAATTTAATGATTATATCTGTCACTTACGTTAAGTAATTTCGGAGATCTAAAATCATGCTTTTTGCCATTTTTCGTTGCCCAGATCGTTCAGTTATTTTCCTCAATCCAATAAAATCAACTAAAAGTTTTAACAATTTGGGAGCTATTTAAGTGTGAGAAACTGAAAATTTATCTTATCTGAATAAACACAGCTTTTTTCCGCTTTCTTTTGAGTTGTTCACTGCCATATAATGTACTAGCTGCATAGCAAATGAGTTGCTGGTTTCCTTTTAGCCATCGACACCCTGACAGCTTGGTCTCTGCTTGTGCAGTACTGTCCTGTACTTTGTGGTATTTGTAACCACATTGGTTCATTCTGTGCCTTAAGAAATGAGGAGACATACACCAAGGCTGTGCGGGACCCGTAGCACTGAAGAACTGCCGGGCCATACCGAGTCATGTTTGACCATATTATACATATCGAAAAAAGTTTTGCATCACCTCGGTTCAGAAAGTTCCGGTACCTGTACAGAAAATCGGAATAGAGATCAACATAAACATAATTTCCGCCCTTTTTATTGCTCAAGAAAACCACGTATTGCATGTTAATCATTATACAGCGGGACCTTCAGAGGTGGTGGTCGAGATTGATGTACATACCGGTACCTCTAATACCCAGTAGCACGTCCTCATGCATTGATGGATGCTTGTATTCGTCGCGGCATACTATCCACATCAAGGCACTGCTGGTCCATATTGTCCCACTCCTCAATGGCAATTCGGTGTAGATCCCTCAGAGTGGTTGATGGGTCACGTCGTCCATAAACAGCCCTTTACCATCTGTCCCAGGAATATTCGATAGGTTTCATGTTTGAAGAACATGCTGGCCACTCTAGTCGAGCGTCGTATCCTGAAGGAAGTCGTTCACAAGATGTGCACGATGGGGGCGCGAATTGTCGTCCATGAAGACGAATGCCTCGACAATATGCTGCCGATATGGTTGCACTGTCGGTCGGAGGATGGCATTCACGTATTGTACAGCCGTTACGGCGACTTCCATGACCACCAGAGGCGTACGTCGGCCCTACATAATGCCACCCCAAAACATTAGGGAATGTTCACCTTGCCCCACTCGCTGGACAGTGTGTCTAAGGCGTTCAGCCTGACCAGGTTGCAACCAAACACGTCTCCGACGATTGTCTGATTGAAGGCGTATGCGACACTCATCGATGAAGAGAACCTGATGCCAATCCTGAGCGGCCCATTCGGCAGGTTCTTGGGCCCATCTCTACTGCACTGCAAGGTGTCGTGGTTGCAAAAATGGACCTCGCCCTGGACGTCGGGAGTGAAGTTGCGCATCATGCAGCGTATTGCGCTCAGTTTGAGTCCTAACACGACGTCCTGTGACTGCACGAAAAGAATTATTGAACATGGTTGCGTTGCTGTCAGCGTTCTTCCGAGCCATAATACGTAGATAGAAGTCATCTACTGCAGTAGTAGCCCTTGGAGGGGGGATGGGGGGGGGGGGAGGGGGGGGGCTGAGCGAAGCATGTCATCGACAGTTCCTGTCTCTCTTTATCTGCTGTATGTCCTAACAACATCGCTTTGGTTCACTCCGAGTCGCCTGGACACTTCCCTTGTTGAGAGCCCTTCCTGGCACAAAGTAACAATGCGGACGCGATCGAACCGCGGTATTGACAAAAAAAAAAAAAAAAAAAGGTTCAAATGGCTCTGAGCACTATGGGACTTAACATCTGTGTTCACCAGTCCCCTAGAACTTAGAACTACTTAAACCTAACTACCCTAAGGACATTACTCACATCCATGCCCGAGGCAGGATTCGAACCTACGACCGTAGCGGTCACGCGGTTCCATACTGAAGCGCCTAGAACCGCACGGCCACACCGGCCGGCACGGTATTGGCCCTCTAGGCATGGTTGAACTACAGACAACACGAGCCGTGTACCTGCTTCCTGGTGGAATGACAAACTGATCGGCTGTCGGACCCCCTCCGTCTAATAGGCGCTGCTCATGCTTCGTTGTTTACATCTTTGGGCGAGTTCAGTGACATCTCTGAACAGTCAAAGGGACTGTGTCTGTGGCACAGTACCCACAGTCAACGTCTATCTTCAGGAGTTCTGGGAACCAGGGTGGTGCAAAACTTTTTTGATGTGTGTATTTTAAACACATTATTTACGTCAATACAAACTGTTAGAGTAATGTCAAATAAAATTTTATTTGCCTAATTTAAACAGTAGCTTTCCACTTACGAATAAAAATATCTTTTCACCACAAAACTGAAACAGTATTTCTGGTTTCCTACCTACTTAGATCGTGTACACAATGAAACTGGCCATATAACCAAGGTGCTCTTACCGTTGTTTTCATTAAGTGAACAGAGCAAGGTGACCATTCTTCCATGTTTTTACAGTTGCTCCAACTACCGGCAAGCATAGCTGACAGCTGCCCATTGTTGCAGGTACTAATTTACACAATCTGTCTCGAGACTGATTAAAAACTGTTGTAGCTCACGTTAAAAAGTAGAATGTGCTGTACTGCGAATTTATAATGTTTAAGCCTCTGGACAGAATAAAATTTCGCGACACACTCCGTAGTTGTGTGCCCTTCCCACTTGAGAAAGCCTGATCTGGTGGTGCTTTTGCTTACCGATACAGTTTGCAAACTTAACAACGGGAGACAATGAGCACACATACATCTCTTAATGGGTTCAACATTAAACCACACAGCAAAACTTTAGAGAAATGCGTTGAAACATTGAAGATACACCTACTTTAAAAGCACACTTGCTGAACTTAAAAATTTTTGAAGGGAAGATTGAAACAGCTCTGTCGGGAGTTTGTTATTTGCATTTACGGAATCTGTACGTACTATGGATGTCTCAAACGCGAAGTGACAATTTTGAATCGCTTATTATTCGCAAGCAGTCTTTGGTCAGACCAGCTGTGTCGCTGGAACATGTGCAGCGAGTAGCTAAGGGGTTGTATTGTGAGAGAATAGTGAGACAGACACCAAGCACAGGACTAGTGGCAATGTAGACATAAAGTTAAGTGCTTCTGTGTTTAACTAAAATGATTTATGTTTGAATATTGTGAAACAGAGGAAAAAATTCGGTTAGTGACTTAAAATAAAATGAGATTAGAAAATAAAATGAAGAGTGGTGGAGGCAATATATTTATTTATTGACCCTGCAGTCGCGAGTAGTTGGAATTGTTGAATGAGACATCCACAACAGAGGACTTCAAATTTATCACTAAAGACTGAGTAATTTTCACTGTAAGGAATTTTTCATGTTTCTTAATGATGTGTGGGAGCAAAAGTTTGGTGTCGATACTGCCGTATGTCGATGTCAATGAGTGTTTTAACATGAATTTCATACTACTAATAACATAACAGATGGTTTAAAAACAGTTTGTTAAAGAAATATTTCACATAAGACCATTGTCCACATCCTCGATCGAAGTCTTACTATTTTAAGGAATGTCTCACTCAATGATGTGTATAAAATAATTTACTTGTCTGGAGCAATGCACTAAGCTCTCAGCAACTGTAGTTAGAAATTTGCAGCTGGTGCACGGAGCAGCAAGACCGCGTTTCTAAGCAATTACACTACGAGGTAAGATATTTTTCGTATAGGAACAGTTTGCTACAAAAATTATCAGCGCACAGGGACCATTTCATGAACAACATTGTTAGGCAGAACATTAACACACTGCAACCATTTTATTTAATTAAAGAGATTAATAGTATAATTCAGGATTTAATGAGTTTTCTTTAGAAAGATTACAAAATAGGGCCAAATTCATGTTATAGGGCCAAATTAATGTTGTATTCTCGTAGGCAGATATATTTGGATTCTCTCGCAGTTGGAAATGCACAAATTCACCCAAAGCTAAACAACAACAAAGTTACAGCCAGCACGAGTTCAAAACCAAACGCAAACAATTTATAAAGGAGGCTTTCAAGGTACAACAGGATCGAGAAACAACACTACGTGAGCAACGGTAGAGTCAGCAAAAGAATATCCCTGTCAGCTGCAGTGGCGTGGCTGCTCGACTTGAGTACCTCAACCAGTCAGGTTACGTGACTTTGTATACATCTTCATGGCAATGCCTGTGTTGTCGTATCTCTATAGATGGCTACTGTTTTCGCCTGCAGTCGATTGCGCTTCACAAATGATATCTGACAACAGTATTGCAGCTGTCAGGGATCTTCTTTCTCGACTCTACTATAAATATTAATCCAGTGCGAAACGGAAGTGGTTTCTTGGGGCGCCAAGCTGAGAAAGGTGCCCAGGGGTGAAGTATACATACGGGATGTATCATAATTAGTAGCAAAAAGTGATATGGTTGAAAGCAGTCGAGGGGGCGAAGGGACACCAAATGGTATGTCGCTCGTGTGAACAAAATGTTCTCGAGCCAGCCCTGTGTTAAGCTTAATTTGAACGAGTTCTCACTATCTGTTTCACATAGCGATGAACATTATTCATTGTGGTGGTAAACTAACAAATCGTTATAGGTAAGCTTTGTAACAATACAGTGCAAAAATATCTGTATATAATATTGTAGCAAAAATCTGTAATAATGTCAGCTGATCAAAGTAGAACAGATCATGTAAATGAATATCGCGTGATAATTTGAAAGACATACAATGTGGTTTAACGTACCGTAGCAGGAATACAATTAATATAATCTTCAAACTCTCGAAAATACACACCATTTTGTGTCACTAATCTATTATTTCCAGTGCGGTACAACATTGCCCACAAATACCTAATCAATATTATTATTTTCAATTAAAAACAGGTAATGGTTAATTTTGTATCAAAAAACTTACCAGTACGGCTGCAGCACCAGCATATGTTACACATGCCTCCTGATATATTGCTGAATGTAGAGGCAATCATCACAAGCATCTAGTTCGCTCTTTAGTCGTGTTGTGGTCTTCATGCTGTTCTATCCTGTGCAAGGCACTTCATCTCCAAGTAACAACCGCAACTTATATCCTTCTAAATTTGCTTACTGTATTCATCTCTTGGTCTCCCTCTTCGGTTTTTACCCCCCCCCCCCCCCCTTCTCACTTTCCCTTCAGCGTTAAATTGGTGACCCCTCGATGCTTCAGAATGTGTCCTACCAACCGATCCCTTCTTCTAGTTAGGTTATACTAGAAGTTTCTCTTCTCCCCAGTTCTATTCGGTACCTTGTCGTTAGTTAGGTGATCTACCCATTTAATTTTCAGCATTCATCTGTAGCATCACATTTCAAAAGTTTCTACTCTCTTCTTGTTTGAACTGTCTATCGTCCATGTTTCACTTCCATACATGGCTACACTCCATACAAATACTTTCAGAAAGGACTTCCTAACACTTAAATCTATACTCGATGATAACAAAAATGGTTCAAATGGCTCTGAGCACTATGGGACTTAACTACTGAGGTCATCAGTCCCCTAGAACTTAGAACTAATTAAACCTAACGAACCTAAGGACATCACACACATCCATGCCCGAGGCAGGATTCGAACCTGCGGCCGTAGCGGTCACGCGGTTCCAAACTGACGCGCTTAGAACCGCACGGCCACACCGGCCGGCCGATGATAACAAATTCCTCGTTTTCAGAAAGGCTTTTCTTGCCATTGCCGGTCTACATTTTATGTCCTTCATACTTCGACCATCAGTTATTTTGGTTCCCAAATAGCAAAATTCATCTGCTACTTTAAATGTCTCGTTTACTAATCTAACTTCCTCAGCATCACCTGGTTTATTTCGACTAAATTCCATTGTCCTTGATTTGCTCTTGTTAATGTACATCTTATATCCTCTTTTCAGGCCACTGTCCATTCCGTTCAACTGATCTTTCAGGTCCTTTGCTGTCTCTGACAGAATTACAATGTCATCCGCAAACCTCAGAGTTTTAATTTCTTCTCCCTGCACTTTAATTCCTACTCCTAATTTTTCTTTTGTTTGCTTTTCTGCTTGCTCAGTGTACATAGTGAATAACATCGGTGATAGGCTACAGCCCTGTCTCCTTCCCCTCTCAACCATTACTTCCCTTTCGTGCTCCTATACTCTTAATCCTACAACCGCCGTTTGGTTTATTTACTAACTGTAAATATCCCTTAGCTCCCTGTATTTTACCTCTGTCACCTTTAGAATTTGAAAGACAGTATTCCAGTCAATATTGTCAAAAGCTTTCTCTAAGTTTACAAATGCTATAATCGTAGGTTTAACTTCCCTTAAACCACCTTGTATGAGAAGTCTTAGGGTCCGTATTGCTTCGTGTGATCCTACATTTCTATGGAAACGAAACTGATCTTCCCCGAGGTTGGCTTCCACCAGTTTTTCCATTCTTCCCTAAAAAATTAGTGTTAGTATTTTGCAACGGTAACTCATGAAACTGATAGTTCGGCAATTTTCACACGTCTCAGCATCTGCTTTCTTTGGAATTGGAATTATTACATTCTTCTTGAAGTCTGAGGGTATTTCGCCTGTCTCATGCAACTTGCTTACCAGATGGAAGAGTTTTGTCGTGGGTGGCTCTACCAAGGGTGTCACTAGCTCTAACGGAATGTTTTCTATTCCCAGGGCCTTGTTTCGACTTCAGTATTTCAGAGCTTTGTCAGATTCTTCACACTGTATCATGTATTCCTTCTCATATTCATTTACGTTCTCTTCCACTTCCATAATGTTGCCCTCAAGTACATCTCCCTTGCATACTCTATACGCTCCTTCCAGCTTTCTGTTTACCCTTCTTTTCTTAGAACTCGTTTCACAACTGAGCTCCTGATAGTAATACAGGTGGTTCTCTTTTCTCCAAAGATCTCTTTAATTTTCTTGTAGGCAGCATCTATCTTACCTCTAATCTTACCTCTAGTGATATATGCTACTACATTCTTACATTCTCTAGCAGTTCCTGCTTTTCGGGGTGCACTCAGCCTCATGATGCCAACTGAGGAGCTACTCGACCCAATAGTAGCGGCTCCGGTCAAAGAAAACCATCATATCGACCAGGAGCGGTGTGCTGACTACACGCCCCTCCTATCCGCATCCTCACCTGAGGATGACACGGCGGTCGGATGGTTTCGATGGGCCACTTGTGGCCTGAAGACGGAGTGGGGGGGAGTTCCTGCTTAGCCATTTTGCACTTCCTGTCGGTCTTATTTTTTAGACATTTCTATTCCCATTCGCCTAATTCATTTAATGCATGTTTGTATTTTCTCGTTTCCTCGATTAAATTCTTTATCTCTTGCGTTACCCAAGGATTTCTACTAGCCCTCGTCTTTTTATCTACTTGATCCTGTGCTGCCATCAATATTCCATCTATGAAAGCTACTAATTCTTCTTCCACTATATTCCTTTCCCCTGTTTTTGTCAGTCGTTCCCTAATGCTCCCTGTGAAACTCTCTACAACCTGTGGTTCTTTGTGTATACCCAGATCGCATCTATTTACAGTCCTGCCATTTTGTAGTTTCTTCAGTTTTAATCTACAGTTGATAACCAATAAATTGTGTTGAGAATCCACATCTTCCCCTGGAAATGTCTTACAATTTAAAACCTGGTTCCGAAATCTCTGTCTTAGCATTATACAGGGTGATTCAAAAATGCATGTAAATATTTTAAGGGTGTATTTGTGAGGTAAATATAAGACAAAAATGTTCTATAAATGTTTTTCCATAAACGTTTAATTCCAGAGTTATCGTTAAATACGAAAGTCATGTCCGTATCAAAACGACGGCAGTGCAAGCAGCAGGATGCCATATTCTGGTACGTAATTCACATACGTATCTCCCAACAGTTGATTCGAAACTGCATGAATAGTGTTTGTTTTTGTTTGCACGTGATGTTTACTCCTACTGTACGGAAGATGGCGCTGATGTTGTTGGTAACGGAAAAGTACGTCCTGTCGTTCATTCATCGTCGGAAGGCTAAAGGTTTCGTGCACATGATGTACTCAAACAGTGAGTATGCTGATATGCACCTTGTGTATGGTGCAGCAGATGGAAATGCACTTGCAGCAAGACGAAGGTACAGTGAGCTGTTTCCAGGAAGACGGTTACCAAGTCATCAGACGTTTGTATCTGTGGACAGACCTATGCGGGAGTATGGCATTCGTCCTGGGCCACATTCAGGTCGACCACTTGAGCATGCAGTGAACGTCGAGGAACATGTTTTGGACCTGGTAGACCAAGATCCATCTATCAGTACGAGACAAATTAGTGCAGCTGTACGACTTCCACAATCTACTGTATGGCGGCTGCTTCGGAGACAACAGTTGCATCCATTTCACCTGCAAAAAGTGCACGAATTGACACCTGAAGACTATCCTCGCCGTCAGCAATTCTGCCAGTGGTTACAAGAGCGTCATTTGAATGATCCAATGTTCATTCGGCGGATATTATTCACAGATGAGGCCATGTTTACTCGTGCGGGTGTAATCAATTCGCATAATATGCACCAGTGGGCTGTCGAGAATCCTGGCGCGAGAATTGTGCGTGGATATCAACATCAATTCTCCATAAACATTTGGTGTGGTATTGTGGGGAATTACTTACTCGGACCTCATGTTCTGCCTCCAAGGCTGAATGGGCACGCGTACTGCGAATTTTTGGAGGGAGAATTGCCTGGATTGTTACAGGATGTCCCTCTTGCAACACGAGCCACCATGTGGTTTATGCACGATGGTGCTCCCGCCCATTACAGCCGCAACGTAAGGGCGTACCTCAATTCTGCGTATCCACATCGATGGATAGGTCGCGGAGGACCAATTGCTTGGCCAGCCAGATCACCTGACCTGAACCCTTTAGACTTTTATTTATGGGGCCGACTAAAGACATTGGTGTATTCTTCTGCAGTACCGAACAGAGAAGTGCTACAACAAAGAATTGAAGGTGGTTGTGAAATTATTCGTGGAGAGTTGAACGGACTGTGTAATGTGCAGAGATCATTGATGCGACGAGCACGGGTCTGTCTGCAAGTTCAGGGACAGCATTTTGAACATGCATTGCATTAAGATTTGTGCAAATACAGTACAGTACAATACAGTCTGTAAAATGCTTCAATTTTCCTTAGTTATTGTGCATTGCTGTAGTTCAATCAACAGGACCTAAATTAATACAGTGTTCGCGAGGAATTGTTTCAGTTTGTTACGTCACGTTTATTTATCAGTTTGCGTTGTTAGTCCAAATGCACTGTAATTAAACTGTGAACTCTGGGAATTAAATACCTTACGTTGTATTGAATGTATTATCCTGTTTTGTTCATAACTCTGTAATAAGCCAAGTATGGAAAAAATTGTATAGAACATTTTTGTCTTATATTTACCTCACAAATACACCCTTGAAATATTTACATGCATTTTTGAATCACCCTGTATAATAAATCCGATGCCTTCCAGTGTGTCCGTCTATACAACCTTGTTTCATGATCCCTAAACCAAATGATTATATTATGCTGTGTGCAAAATTCTACCAGTCGGGTTCCTCTTTCATTCATTTCCCCCAGTCCATATTCACCAACTGCTTTTCGTTCTCTGTCTTCCTACAATCGAATTCCAGTCCCCCATGACTATTAAATTTTCGCCTCCCTTGACTATCTGAATAATTTCTTTTATCTCACCATACATTTCCTCAATCTCGTCCTCATCTGTGGAGCTAGTTGGCACATAAACTTGTTCTACTGGGGTGGGTGTGAACTTCATGTCTTTCTTGGCTACAATAATGCGTTCACTATGCTGTTCATAGTAGTTTATTAGCAGTCCTATTTTTTAATCCATTATTACGTCTACTCCTGCATTTCCTTTATTTGATTTTGTATTTATGAACTTGTGCTCACCTGACCAAATGTCCTGTTCCTCCTGCCACCGAAATTCACTAGCTCTCACTGTATCTAACTTTAAACTCTCCATTTACCTTTTTAAATTTTCTAACCTACCTGCCGATAAAGAGATCTGACAATCCACGTTCCGATCCGTAGAACGCCAGTTTTGTTTCTCTTGATAACGACATCTGCTAGAGTAGTCTCCACCCGGAATCCAAATGGGGGACTATGTTGCCTCCGGAATATTTTAACCAAGAGGATGTTGTCATCATTTAACCATACCGTAGAGCTGCATGCCCTTGGGAAAAATTATGTTGTAGCTTCCCCTTGCTTTCGCCGTTCGCAGTACCAGCTCAGCAAGGCCGTTATGGCTGATATACAAGGCCAGATAAGTCAATCATCCAGACTGTTGCCCCTGCAACTGTTGAAAAGCCTGCTGCCCGTCTTCGACAACCATGCATTCACCGCTGATATTTGAATTTACATTTTGTCATTTGGAATTAGTGAGTGTAGCTGTGGACGCTAGAAATTGGAATCCCAAGAAGAGAAATCGGAACATTTCCGATACATTCTTCTGTTTGAGTTTAATAGAGGGGTGACAGGAGCGGAGGCAGACAGAAACATTTGCCACTGGACAGAACAAGGAAAGAAAAGTTTTTCTCGATTTAAGGAGGATCGTTTTGACGTTACCCACTCTCAACAGGAATACCTTCGAAGTTTGATGAAGATCGTTTACATGCATTAATCCACAATGATCAACATCACTGTATTGGAGAACTGCCAAATGTTATGAACTGTGATCATTCAACCGTGGTGCGACATTAGCATGCAGTGGGGAAGATTCAGAAATCGGTATACGGGTACTGCATGCTATAAGCCAAAATCACAAAACTCAGCAGGTGGCCACATTAGTATCTCTGCTTGCTCATCATCAGTTGGTTCGTGAACTGGTGCTGGTGACGAGAACTGCTTCGTGTACATTAACATTAAAGAAAGAAAAATGGCTGAGGCCAAACAATGCAGCAACTCCCCATACAAAGGCCTGTGCGCATCCACAAAAGATAATGTTATGCATCTGGTGGAGCAGTGACGTTGTGTTGTATTCCGAATTGCTTCCCCGAGGTGTAACCGTTAGCGCTGACATTTATCGTCAACAACTGAGACGTCTTGCAGACGCAGTCCAAGAACAACGACCAGGAAGACTGCGTAAAGTGATGCTACTCCACGATAACCCCCACTCTCATTCTGCTAGACTGACAAAAAACAGTATTCAGGAGTTGTTGAGAAGTCATTCAGCACCCACCTTGTTCACTTGATCTTGCGCACTCAGATTTTCACCTTTTCCGTTCTCTAGCGAACAACCTTGAATGAACTTCCCTTCAAGATGAAAATGCACTCCGAACATGGTTCGACGAGTTCTTTGCCTCAAAACACGTGACTTCTACAGTCGCGGAGTCGAAGAATTACACCAGCGTTGGTAGACTGTTGTAAATAGTGAAGGACAATATATTGTTGATGACTAAAGTCTCCGTTATGTGTATCCGTTGTGTTTATTAAACTCATGGAAAAACGATAAGAACAATGGGTAGCATTTCATCGCCGAGAATGTGAAGTACACATTGTGGTTCATGTTCGAGGTAATCTGAATGAGTTAGTCCAAGATACGATACGGAAAATACAACAAAAACATCACAGAATCACCCCTAGCTTGACCTACACTTAACCCACACCACGGGTTAAATGCCTCGTTGGGCCACCGAGGCAATGGACGTCTTGCATCACGATTCGTCACAACAGAGTCAGCTACCCTCCAGTTTCTGTTTTGTTTGCCCCACTGGAGACATGCCTTTATGTGACGCTATCTGTAACGGCCCTTTGCGAGGTACTTAACACCAAATGTGCACTGCATGCAGTTTCCCCTACACAGTTCACTCGGAGATTGGTTGAAATGGACCTACATTTGCTGATAGCAGCATTTCTCTGTCGAGTTTGAAACCGACTGGCGAATTGCCTGTTGGCTTCGGCCGAATTTTGTTTGATGGTGTTCCTGACATTTCGCTAGCATGAGTGGTTGGTATTGTCAAAGCTTCACACTCTATTGATGCTGGTGGACTGGAGTCTGTGTCAAGGCCGCAGGTACCTGGCGCCCCAATGTGCAAGGACTTTCCCACGGTCATTTTCGGTGTGGTTCTCCTCTTGCTGTCTGCAATGTCGTTCGATCCAGCACGGGAATCCAGGAGCCGTTCTCCCTGAGAGTTTCTTCTTTCTTGTTGAAGCTATTCTCGTGTTTAAGCATTCCTATAGCTTCTCTGAACAAGCGGGTGTGATAGCTCTTCTCTACAGCAAGAACTTCCGTCTCGGTGAATTTTACTATGTGGTCGGCCTCACACAGCGCGTGATCTGACACGGCCGATTTCTCCACCTGCCCCAACCTGCAATGCCGCTTATGTTTCGTGACCTTGGTGTTGATTGATCGCCCAGTCATTCCAACACAAACTTTTCCGCATATACACTCCTGGAAATGGAAAAAAGAACACATTGACACCGGTGTGTCAGACCCACCATACTTGCTCCGGACACTGCGAGAGGGCTGTACAAGCAATGATCACACGCACGGCACAGCGGACACACCAGGAACCGCGGTGTTGGCCGTCGAATGGCGCTAGCTGCGCAGCATTTGTGCACCGCCGCTGTCAGTGTCAGCCAGTTTGCCGTGGCATACGGAGCTCCATCGCAGTCTTTAACACTGGTAGCATGCCGCGACAGCGTGGACGTGAACCGTATGTGCAGTTGACGGACTTTGAGCGAGGGCGTATAGTGGGCATGCGGGAGGCCGGGTGGACGTACCGCCGAATTGCTCAACACGTGGGGCGTGAGGTCTCCACAGTACATCGATGTTGTCGCCATGGTCGGCGGAAGGTGCACGTGCCCGTCGACCTGGGAGCGGACCGCAGCGACGCACGGATGCACGCCAAGACCGTAGGATCCTACGCAGTGCCGTAGGGGACCGCACCGCCACTTCCCAGCAAATTAGGGACACTGTTGCTCCTGGGGTATCGGCGAGGACCATTCGCAACCGTCTCCATGAAGCTGGGCTACGGTCCCGCACACCGTTAGGCCGTCTTCCGCTCGCGCCCCAACATCGTGCAGCCCGCCTCCAGTGGTGTCGCGACAGGCGTGAATGGAGGGACGAATGGAGACGTGTCGTCTTCAGCGATGAGAGTCGCTTCTGCCTTGGTGCCAATGATGGTTGTATGCGTGTTTGGCGCCGTGCAGGTGAGCGCCACAATCAGGACTGCATACGACCGAGGCACACAGGGCCAACACCCGGCATCATGGTGTGGGGAGCGATCTCCTACACTGGCCGTACACCACTGGTGATCGTCGAGGGGACACTGAATAGTGCACGGTACATCCAAACCGTCATCGAACCCATCGCTCTACCATTCCTAGACCGGCAAGGGAACTTGCTGTTCCAACAGGACAATGCACGTCCGCATGTATCCCGTGCCACCCAACGTGCTCTAGAAGGTGTAAGTCAACTACCCTGGCCAGCAAGATCTCCGGATCTGTCCCCCATTGAGCATGTTTGGGACTGGATGAAGCGTCGTCTCACGCGGTCTGCACGTCCAGCACGAACGCTGGTCCAACTGAGGCGCCAGGTGGAAATGGCATGGCAAGCCATTCCACAGGACTACATCCAGCATCTCTACGATCGTCTCCATGGGAGAATAGCAGCCTGCATTGCTGCGAAAGGTGGATATACACTGTACTAGTGCCGACATTGTGCATGCTCTGTTGCCTGTGTCTATGTGCCTGTGGTTCTGTCAGTGTGATCATGTGATGTATCTGACCCCAGGAGTGTGTCAATAAAGTTTCCCCTTCCTGGGACAATGAATTCACGGTGTTCTTATTTCAATTTCCAGGAGTGTACATGTATGCGGTATATTTCCGAAATTGCAAGTGGGTCCCTTTTCTCCTTTGCCGATCTGAGACGCTCTATGGTCTTCTCTGTCGGTTTATAAATCGTCTTCACCCAGTGTTTGCACAACATACGGCCGATTCTGTCCGTTACCCTGGAGCTGTATGGCAGAAAGACTGTAGCCGACATTTCTTTCCTGATATGTTACTTAGCCGAGTGTTTGAGTCTCTGACACTTATTTCTAGGTGTTACATCTCGCTATTGAGGTGCTATGGCTCACGTATTCGTCTTGCTCGCGTTATGAGCGTATTATTTACGCCTTTTTCCTGGCTCGGGTGGTGATTTGACAGATTGTGCAGGTGTCGATCCATGTGTGTTGGTTTTCCATACAAGTTGTGTCCCAAGTTTTCACTGTGGTGGACACGAGTGATTCCCGTGCTGTAGAGAACGATCGTTGCAGGCAGCAATGGAAGAATCGCAGCGGTAATGGCCATGGAAAAGCCCTCGGATGTTGGCGCTCCAGGTGCATACAATCTGTGGCCGCGAGCAGGACTCCAGTCCACCACCAGCAATGGAGAGTGAAATTTTCACAATTACAGCCACTCGTGCTGGCGAAATGTCAGAAAAATCATCAAACAAACGTCGGCCGAAGAATCTGAAATGGAAGCCAACAGGTAATTTGTCAACAAGTGGCCACGAAAGACGTTACAATTTTGAAACCGATTGTCAATAACAAGGGCTGATGCACGTCTCCTGCCCGTTTCGGTTAGCATCTTGTAACGAGCATTGTTCTTACGGTGTGTTACATTACTGTGGATGGTACACCATTCCTTGTAGTCGTATTGGACAGTCGACGTTGAAGCACTAACAAGTCAGGCATCTACATTCTGTAGTCATGGGCATGCACAAAACAATAGCTCCTTTTTGCCATTCTGTCTTGTTTCCACATCGTTGCTTCTCACTGTACTGATCCACGTGGCTGACTGACATATACTCACCACTTCACAGCCATGACTCACTTCAGCGGTGGAGGGTCACATGACTGCCCGGTAGCCGTCGTACACCATCAACAGTGCTCCAAAGTACGAGTGTGCTCTTTTAAGAGCTGACTAATATTTTTCCCGTGATCTAATAAATATACAGGACACCTGTAAAGTCACGCCAACATTTCAAAAAAATCATAACTTGAAAACTATTAAAGATTGAGCATAGCGGTTTGCTGTAAACGTCTAGGAGCTCTCGAAGATTTTTTTGTTATGTCATAATTTCAGTATGTGTCCCACTCGTCGCTTGTAGAACATCAGCACATTCATGTTCTTTCCATGTATGAGGTAGCACTTCAGCATCAACAGTTGTGATAGCTTCATTGTTCATGCACGAAGCGGAGGAATCTCATTGACTCGTGTTTTGTACACGCGGTCCTTGACGCAAACCGACAAAAGGAAGTCGATTGCCATGACATTGGGAGAGCGCAGGTCCCTAAGGGATGGGAAATGTGTATGAGAAAATGTGTCATTTAACTAACTCTGTACATTCAAACTCTATTTTTGGGATGCGCCATCTCGCTGGAAGATAACGGACGGCTTCAACTCTTCGATTTGTGGTAACAGGAACTGTTCAAGCACGTCCAGGTAATCATTTCCTATTATCGTTTTCTGTGTGAAGAAAAATGAGCCTATCGCCATATCATGAATTACAGTACAGCAAAGATTAAGGTTTGGACTCTCACAGATGTGTACACATGTGTTGTGTGGGTTTTCGGAGGGCCAGATCCTAACGTTGTGGCAATTAAAATGCTCAGAAATGTGGAATGTGGGCTTATCTGAAAACAGGCACTTTTCTCGGCACTCATTGTCAGTGTCTATGGTGGCTAGCATGGAATATGAGAATGTATACTGTTGCTGCAGTGCTTGGACCATTTATACTTTGTACGCTAAAAAGCATAACCGCTTAGGTAACACTTTATCGACAGCTGATTTTTGCTTCCTGCAATTCGTGTGGTGCACAACCAATTTTCTTCTGAGAACTGCGTTGAAATGCAGCTTGCGCTCTTTCAACATGTGCTGCCTGTGACGGGGGGGGGGACATCCACTTCGAGGAAGGTCTGTTATTATGCTTGTTTATATAAAACTTTTGAACCATATCATTATGCTCATTTCAATCGGCGTATGGTTGCCATATCTAGCTGGGACCTCGTCGGAACACTCTGAGATGGGGTGTAGAAATTAAATAAAAAATTTATTTAATATAGTTACTTTTTATTTAGAATACAATTATATGGAACTTGTTGGGAATCATGGCGCTATGTCTACTAGAAGGTGCTTACATCGTCAATACATGATACGCAGCATGCAATGCTATCTTTGAGAACCTAGTC
The DNA here is from genome assembly GCF_021461395.2 of Schistocerca americana. Taxonomy (NCBI): domain Eukaryota; kingdom Metazoa; phylum Arthropoda; class Insecta; order Orthoptera; family Acrididae; genus Schistocerca; species Schistocerca americana. Next base: position 434,491,271 of record NC_060124.1, on the reverse strand, counting down.
AAACTTGTTGATATTAAGAAAACTAACCGAAGCTGCATTTACATGAAACGCTAACAGATGGCGCTACTTCAGTACTTGAGCCAAGCTCGTAACAGTATTTTACAAAATCGGGACAAAAGTTGTGTCTCGTCGGAATGTCGAGGCAAGAAGATCCATAACGGTGGCGGTGCAGATATTTTGGGCCAGATGGCAACCCTGTACTGGCGGTGCCATATCATATTGGTGTCGACAACGCTGCACTACCGTTGCCACGGATTTGGATTCTGCATACTGGATGACACATCGCGCCTTTATTTGGTCTGTCGCCATTTTGATGCATTACAAGTAAAATCTGCAACGGAGGACTAAGGAAAGCAACTTTGAAGTCTACTAAACGCTTCACGACAAACCACGATTCTGTTTTTCTAATAATTTCCAAGTTAAACAATGGAAACTACAGGTTCGAAAATCAACACTATAAAGAAAATATAGATTGCTACTCACCGTAAAGAAGACACACTGAGTTGCAGACAAGCACACTTACATATTGGCTTTCGGTCAAAGCTTCGTCAAAAAAGTAAATACACTACTGGCCATTAAAATTGCTACACCATGAAGATGACGTGCAACAGACGCGAAATTTAACCGACAGGAAGAAGATGCTGTGATATGCAAATAATTAGCTTTTCAGAGCAATCACACAAGGCTGGCGCCGGTGGCGACACCTACAACGTGCTGACATGAGGAAAGTTTCCAACCGATTTCCCATACACAAACAGCAGTTGACCGGCGTTGCCTGGTGAAACGTTGTTGTGATGCCTCGTGTAAGGAGAAGAAATGCGTACCATCACGTTTCCGACTTTGATAAAGTTCGGATTGTAGCCTACCGTACCGTATCACGGCATTGCTGGTCGCGTTGGTCGAGATCCTATGACTGGTAGCAGAATATGGAATCGGTGGGTTCAGGAGGGTAATGCGGAACGCCGTGCTGGATCCCAACGGCCTCGTATCACTAGCAGTCGAGATGACATTCATCTTATCCGCATAGCTGTAACGGATCGTGCAGCCACGTCTCGATCCCTGAGTCAACAGATGCGGACGTTTGCAAGACAACAACCAATTGCACGAACAGTTCGACGACGTTTGCAGCAGCATGGACTATCAGCTCGGAGACCATGGCTGCATCACAGACAGGAGCGCCTGCGATGGTGTACTCAATGACGAACCTGGGTGCACGAATGACAAAACGTCATTTTTTCGGATGAATGCAGGTTCTGTTTACAGTATCATGATGGTCACATCCGTGTTTGGCGACATCGCGGTGAACACACATTGGAAGAGTGTATTCGTCATCGCCATACTGGCATATCACCCGGTGTGATGGTATGAGGTGCCATTGGTTACACGTCTCGGTCACCTCTTCTTCGCATTGACGGCACTTTGAACAGTGAACGTTACATTTCAGATGTGTTACGACACGTGGCTCTACCCTTCATTCGATCCCTGCGAAACCCTACATTTCAGCAGGATAATGCACGACAGCATGTTGCAGGTCCTGTACGGGCCTTTCTGGATGCAGAAAATGTTCGACTACTGCCCTGGCCAGCACATTCTCCAGATCTCTCACCAATTGAAAACGTCTAGTCAATGGTCGCCGAGCAACTGGCTCGTCACAACACGCCAGTCACTACTCTTGATGAACTGTGGTATCGTGTTAAAGCTGCCCATGCAGTAGTACCTGTACACACCATCCAAGCTCTGTTGGACTCAATGCCCAGGCGTATCAAGGCCGTTATTACGACCAGAGGTGGTTGTTCTGGGTACTGATTTCTCAGGATCTATGCACCCAAATTGCGTGAAAATGTAATCACATGTCAGTTCTAGTATAATATATTTGTCCAATTAATACCCATTTATCATCTGTATTTCTTCTTGGTGTAGCAATTTTAATGGTCAGTAGTGTAGATTACTACTCACCATAAAGATGACACACTGAGTTGCAGACAAGCACAATGAAAAGACACTTACATATTGGCATTCGGTAAAAGCTTCGTCAAAAACGGAAATACGCTCATTCATTCACACAAGCAAGCTCATTTCACGCACGCATGACCGCCATCTCCTGAAGCTAGGACCACAACGTGAATGGATGTGTGTGTGTGTGTGTGTGTGTGTGTGTGTGTGTGTGTGTGTGTGTGTGTGTGTTTCCTTTTCTGACGAAGGCTTTGGCCGAAAGCTGATGTGTAAGTGCCTTTTCGTTATGCCTGTCTGCAACTCAGCGTGTCACCTTTACGGTGAGTAGCAATCTGTCTTTTCCAAGATACGATTTTTTTTAATGATAGTGGTACTTTATGGACACCCTGTACTGTTTAACTACGCCTCACAGCGTCGAAGCCGCCGGGTCTGAAGCAGAAGAGAGAGAGATTGGTGGGAGGGGGGGGAGGGAGAGAGAAAGAGAGAGTGAGAGGACGTTCGAACCGAGGTCTGTGAGCACGTGTCCCTGGACGCGGCGGCCCTGGTGCTCCCAGAAGAGAACGGCCTCTGGCGCCTCCTGCATCACGCGCGCCAGCAATGCGGGCCGGGCACACGCCAGAGTCACGTTGTCGCCCTCGTCTGCCTCCGTGGCCGCATGCTGCCGCCGCAGCATCCTCCGAACCACCTCGTCCGTACCTGCAAACACAGCACAGCCTCACACTCTATGAAGGCCAGTCCATATGCAACCTCCTGTCTGTACACGCAATAAATCGCTGTAAATCTCGTGCATCCGCACGACACAGTTTCAGTCTACTGTCAAGTCAGCCGTCTGCTGGTCTAAGAAGGAAATTTTTGCGGCAAACACTACGCTCTCGCAAATGTTACTTCAGTTCAATTCAGACTCGTAGCGTGTGAAATACTTTTAAGATCCTTGTTTGCAGTTTGTGTAGGGAAAAAATGGTAAAAAATATGCAATGCGGGAATAACACACTAAATGGACAAAACATTGGCGCATTAAGTGACGTTAGTTTTCGCATGTGAATTAACTTAGCGAGTTCAAGGGCGAACCAGACGATTGGTGAAATTATTTGCAAATGGACCGAGAGACATAGAGCCAAAACATTATGACCCCTGCCAATCACAAGGTTGTTTTTATGTCTTGTTGTCTCTGTAGAGTTGTACAATTGGGAGCAAGGAAAGGATGTTTGGTGGCCGATATACTCTTTCTATAACACAAACTGCACGGATAGATTAACTGGGTTCTTTATTCATAAGAGCAGAAAATTACCTAACTCCCACAATGGACTCGCATTCAGGAGGACGACGGTTCAATCCCGTGTACGGCCACCCTGATTTAGGATTTCCGTTGTTTCCCTAAATCGCTCCAGGCAAATGACAGGATGGTTCCTTTGAAAGGGCACGGCCGACTTCCTTCACCGTCCTTCCCTAATCTGATGAGACCAATGACCTTGCTGTCTAGTCTCCTCCCCCAAACAACCCAACGCCAACTTAACTCAACATAGTCGTTGTGGTACAAGCTCTTTGTAATAGAGCACGTTAGCCTCACTGTTGGTGAAGTAAAAAGTCCGCTATGTACATTATTCTGGTCGCTGTGTGCTGCTTAATTCTGAGCTACAGGCTGTGACTGTGGCTCCAACTCAGTGACTCGCTGGATACCAGACTGGAACTCACTCTGTGTGACAAACTGCGACAGACTGCGTGCGACAGACTGGCCATCAGGTCTGCGGTGAAGATCTAAACACTGGCGGCATCGAGGCCGTTGGCGGAGAGTTTCTTGCAAGTCTGTCGTTGGCCCCTACTGATCTCGCAAACTCTTGCCTGGTGTGCTGGCGCCAGTTTACGCCAGCACAGTTGTATGCTGCCTGGTGGTGCTGGGGGCACATGACGCAGTAAGAGAAGTATACGAGCAGAGCAGGGGCGAATGGGGAATCACTCTAGCGATGATAAATGTTGAAAATTCGGAAATCCGCCTAATTAAGCGACTTTGACAAAATCCAGATTGTTGTGGCGCAGTGTCTGGGAGCGAGCATCTCGGAAACAGCGAAGCTGGTAGACTGTTTGTGTCCTGCTGTCGTGAGCATCTATGAAACCAGGAGCAGGCAACAATAAGTTGGAGATCCGTACCTCATCACAGAACATAAGGGATTGGAGGCTTACCCGTTCTCTAAAGCAGGACATGCAGCGATCTATGGCATATCTGATGAGCGAGTACACCGATGGCGCAGGCCCAAGTACTTTGGAGCACATCATTCAGGACACAGTGCTGAACAAGGTGTTTGCAGCAACTGACCAAACATGTTCCCTCTGTGATCCATTAACACTGTAAATTAGTATTACAGCTGGCATGGGATCTTCGAGACTGGACCACAGATCAATGGAATCGTGTCGCCTAGTCGGATGAATCCCATTTATTGTTAAACCAGGTCGACGGTTGTGCCCAGATACGCTGTCATCCAGGAGAACAGTTGCTCAAAACATGAAGAGCACTGTGGACGCAGGGCAGTGGGAGCAGTATTGTTAAATGGGATATTCATCTGGGCTTCCATTGGAACTGTGGTAGTAATGAAAGGCACCATGACGGCTGTGGCCTACTTGAACACTACTAGGGACCACCTGTAACCCCTAAAGCTTGATGTCTTCTCCAACAGCGATGGCACCTTCCAGCAAGAACTGTCCTTGTCACAAAATCAGAATCGTGCTCCAATAGTTTGAGGCACATGAGACTGAACTCACGCTGATGTCTTGGCCATCAGATTTGGTTTATCTGAATCCAACGAAACCCAACTGGGAAGCTATTGGGCGCCAGCGCTGAGCCCACAAACCACCCGCCCATAAATTAAGGGAAGTGTGTGACCTGTGCGTAGGCATCTGATGCCACAAACCTCTGGAAACCTACCAAGCACTTATCGAATCCATGGCACGCAGATTCACTGCCGAATCGCGTCCCAGAGGTGGACCAACCCGCTTTTAAGTAGGTGGCCATAATGTTTTGGCTCATCGGCGTACGCTGCCTGACAAAAAAGTGAAATATCCAGAAGGAGAGGGTGAAACAAAATGAAACACACGTGCCCAGCAAGATTCCACGACCTTCCCCCAACAGCAAATGTGTAGGACTAGCTTGGATGTCAATTTCATCAAAGTGCCGGTGTCCAGGATACAAATGAATAGTTACGACAGCCCTGGGCCAGCTTGCATTAGAAGAGAATACAATGGCATTACGTCACCCTTCCTAACCGAATCAGTGCATGCCTTCAGTCCAAACTGATACACAGACTTGTACTGTGAAGTTCTTTGTAAATTTTACCTGATTTTTTTAATCACTGAGATAACTTAACATGCCCTCTTAACCCATGAAGTTTCATTTCGTTTCCTCTTCCACTTCTAGGAGCTTAGCTTTTTTGTCAGGCAGTGTGAAAACCGAGGATAGGGGAAGCAGACGGGGAGTAATTGCGTACGAGACACACCTGGAGCTAGCTGTCCGCAGGGGAAGGTGTTGCACTGCTCGTCCATGGTGTCGTCGCCCTCGCAGTCGCGGCCCTTCAGTGTGGGCGGCGGGTTGTCGCAGCGCCTCTTGCGCAGCCCCCAGCCGCCCCCGCACGTGGCGCTGCACGACGTGGCCGGCCCCCACTCTGACCATCCGCCGTCCACGGCTGGACTGTCCACATCTGCACCACACCACATTGCTGGACCATGTTTCTCATGTTTCCTGGAAATCTGCTCAATATTAACTGCATACAAGATGCATACGCACCTGGTACCAACAAATACATTTTCAAACAACTTAACGTCCATAATCAAGGCTAAAGACAAGCTACGAACAAAATGTTTGTGCTATGCATATGAAGGCGCTAAAACAAGCTACAGATCAAACCACAAAAGCACTTGCAGCGTTCAAAATGCAGCCGGTAACGTAGAACTAATGTACACTACTGGCCATTAAAATTGCTACAGCACGAAGATGACGTGCTACAGACGCGAAATTTAACCGACAGGAAGAAATGCTGTGATATGCAAATGATTAGCTTTTCAGGTTGGCGCCGTTGGCGGCACCTACAACGTGCTGACATGAGGAAAGTTTCCAACCGATTTCTCATACACAAACAGCAGTTGACCGGCGTTGCTGGTGAGACGTTGTTGTGATGGCTCGTGTAAGGAGGAGAAATGCGTACCATCACGTTTCCGACTTTGATAAAGGTCGGATTGGAGCCTATGGCGATAGCGGTTTATCGTAACGCAACATTGCTGCTCGCGTTGGTCAAGATCCAATGACTGTTAGCAGAATATGGAATCGGTGGGTTCAGGAGGGTAATACGGAACGCCGTGCTGGATCCGAACGGCCTCGTATCACTAGCAGTCGAGATGACATTCATCTTATCCGCATGGCTGTAACGGATCGTGCAGCCACGTCTCGATCCCTGAGTCAACAGATGGGGACGTTTGCAAGACAACAACCAATTGCAAGAACAGTTCGACGACGTTCGTAGCAGCATGGACTATCAGCTCGGAGACCATGGCTGTGGTTACCCTTGACATGTCAGAATGAACAGATACCATCTTCATATATAAATATATAGTTAAGGCTCAGTGGCCATTTGACCATGTTCTTCTTCTGTGCGGATGCACAAACAGTGCCCGAACTCTTACGGGAATCGGTAAAAAGCCGCGAGTAATGAGTATAAGGGGCAGGGGCACTATGAATATAGTGCGGGATATTAAGTTGGGAACGTGGGTCTCACGGGAGGCGTGCCAAAAATAAGTCCCTGCAGTCACGCTATCCTCTGTGTCCTCAGTGGTTCAGGAGGATAGAGCGTGTGCCATGTAAGCAGGAGATCCCGGTTTCGAGTCCCACTCGGGGCACACATTTACAACTGTCCCCGTTGACGTATATCAATGCCTGGATGCAATTAGGTGTAGTCATTTAATTGTAACTTCATTCTAACGAGGTGCAAAATATATAAATATATTTTGTAGCTTGTCATTTCTCTCTACACAACAACATCATCAGCGAAAACCAACATTACCCACTAGATAATTTATGCATATCGTGAAAAGTTATGGTCCTGTAACACTCCCTTGGACTACGCCCGAAGTTACTTTAACGTTTGAAGCTTTCGCTCCATTGAGAATGAAATACTGTCTTCTGTTTATCAGAAACTCTTGAATCCAATCACACAGCTTGTCTGATATTCCGTACATTCGTATTTTGTTCATTGCACAGCAGTGTGTAACTATATCGAACGCCTTGCCGAAGCCCAGGGATGCAGCATCTACTGCTTTCCGGGTCTCGTGACGTGATAGTAGAGCCAGTGCGCTCACGGAACTGCAGTGAGAATGCAGGTTTACTTTTATCTCCTTTACACTACTGACAGTACATAGCGACGTCTTCTGGTGAAAAGAGAATTGAGATAGCGATTTCTTCTTAAAAACAAATTGTACCACTCAAGAGGGTTATGTAAAACATTTTTTTGAGTATTTTATATGAAAACTGTCTTAGGACGTTAACAGTCTTGTGCGGAATTTAAATACTTCAATTTGTTAAATAAGGATAACCTCCTCTGTATCTGATGCTGAATGGTGAATGCTGCTTTAATTCGCGTACTGTCACTCTGTTATGTACAATGTCATAATATTTTGAAGAAATTCAATTTTTTTATGGGGAATACTCTTAGTACAAAAAACGAATTGTTCAAGTGTCTCGAAATCCTAACACTGTTATCCCCATACACGTATCCCTACTCTCTCATGCGAATTATGGTTAATGGTATGGTATTATTCATTCAATGACAAATACTCTTAGTGAAAAAATGTTTTGCACTTAGACGACACTGTGGCGTCGAAAGCTACGATGCCACAACGTAGCTGCACGCTGTTGTAAGTTGGCACTACGAGAAAAGACTAACTATGCCGACCACAGCGCCCTCTGGCCGACGCTGTGGAGCTCAGCGAGTGCCGTCTTGTTTTCTGCCCCATTTCATCAAGAGCATACGGCATAGAAATATCGCTTCAACTACCGAGTGGGCTAGCTTGCTATTGAGACTTTGTGTTAGTTACGTTCAGTTTAAGTTTGGACACCAACGACTATTTGTTAGTTTCGAGATTATACAGAACAGTCCTCCTAACTTCACAGGATTAGACATACACTACAGCTCCACACCTACGTGCTTAAAATTTGGTTCAAATGGCTCTAAGCACTATGGGACTTAACATATGAGGTCATCAGTCCTCTAGAATTAGAACTACTTAAACCTAACTTAATCTAAAGGCATCACAAACATCCATGCCCGAGACAGGATTCGAAGCTGCAACCGTAGCAGCAGCGCAGTTCCAGACTAAAGCGCCTAGAACCGCTCGGCCACACCAGCCGGCCCATCGTGCACATCCTAGCCAAAGTTATGGATTCATTTGATGTTTACTTTTGTTTTTGACTCTATTAAAAGTGCTAAAGTTACGTGCAGTACCGAAGTGCTTCCCCTCGTGCTCCTATTCGCTTCCTTCACTCTCGGCCTATATTACAGAAGCAGTTCACAGGAGCACACCCACGCACCGCCTATCCAGGCGAGATACAAAAGACACTTCTTTAGCCTTGGTGCAGAAAGTCTGCACACTATTTCACTGGACGAAAAAGAGTGATAAATTCCAGGTTTTCAGTTCTAAACTGAAATGCTTCCTTTTGGAACCCTGTTTTATTTCTGTCCTGTTACGTATTATTTACTGCGTATACTGTATATATTTTTAAATTTTTATATTTTCATTTTTGGTTTCTAATTTTTTTATCAAAATTCTGTGAATTATGTACGCGTAATAACTTCTTGCATAGCCAAGTCCCATCCTCGCAGATTAGGTGGATTATTGGTAATCGAAGATCTTGTGAATTCACTGTTAGAAATACAAAGCTTTTCGTTACCATTATTTATTCATTGACATACTGTTATTATTGTAATTCTTCAGGCTTCCCTGGCGATCTGTTGACTTCTTGAAGTGTCAGTGACGACACTGATATGCAGCAGAACACCCGACACTTTTTACTTAAATTTATTTATTATTATTATAAATAAATTATATTATTATTATTAGGTGCGATTGGACTCTATCTCGCAAAACAGGGAGAGTAAAACACGCAGAGGAACCAGTACTCCAGCAACGACTGAGCAGCGCTGGTGCATGGAGGTAACAGCCAGTGTGGGCCAAGGCGGTGCTGTTGCTTCCGGAATACTGGTTTTTCTCCCTGTTTTACTCTCTCTGTTAATGCTAATCGCTAAAACGAATATCGAACTAGACGAATCTGAGACCGCTCTATCAAATGGGCACGTGAAATTCTGCTTTAAAAATCATTTTGATTGTGCGGAAAATAAACCTACGCTTTCCGTGACACCGTGCATCGCGTGAAAGATGTGATGAGTAGTATTTGTCTTGGATGATTCAAGCTAAACATTGCAAAAACGAAATCGCAACTTCCGAATAAGAGCGAAAACGCGCCGAGAACTCAGAGGGCACCATATAATTATATACTCCTGGAAATTGAAATAAGAACACTGTGAATTCATTGTCCCAGGAAGGGGAAACTTTATTGACACATTCCTGGAGTCCGATACATCACATGATCACACTGACAGAACCACAGGCACATAGACACAGGCAACAAAGCATGCACAATGTCGGCACTAGTACAGTGTATATCCACCTTTCGCAGCAATGCAGGCTGCTATTCTCCCATGGAGACGATCGTAGAGATGCTGGATGTAGTCCTGTGGAACGGCTTGCCATGCCATTTCCACCTGGCGCCTCAGTTGGACCAGCGTTCGTGCTGGACGTGCAGACCGCGTGAGACGACGCTTCATCCAGTCCCAAACATGCTCAATGGGAGACAGATCCGGAGATCTTGCTGGACAGGGTAGTTGACTTACACCTTCTAGAGCACGTTGGGTGGCACGGGATACATGCGGACGTGCATTGTCCTGTTGGAACAGCAAGTTCCCTGGCCGGTCTAGGAATGGTAGAACGATGGGTTCGATGACGGTTTGGATGTACCGTGCACTATTCAGTGTCCCTTCGACGATCACCAGTGGTGTACGGCCAGTGTAGGAGATCGCTCCCCACACCATGATGCCGGGTGTTGGCCCTGTGTGCCTCGGTCGTATGCAGTCCTGATTGTGGCGCTCACCTGCACGGCGCCAAACACGCATACGACCATCATTGGCACCAAGGCAGAAGCGACTCTCATCGCTGAAGACGACACGTCTCCATTCGTCCCTCCATTCACGCCTGTCGCGACACCACTGGAGGCGGGCTGCACGATGTTGGGGCGTGAGCGGAAGACGGCCTAACGGTGTGCGGGACCGTAGCCCAGCTTCATGGAGACGGTTGCGAATGGTCCTCGCCGATACCCCAGGAGCAGCAGTGTCCCTAATTTGCTGGGAAGTGGCGGTGCGGTCCCCTACGGCACTGCGTAGGATCCTACGGTCTTGGCGTGCATCCGTGCGTCGCTGCGGTCCGGTCCCAGGTCGACGGGCACGTGCACCTTCCGCCGACCACTGGCGACAACATCGATGTACTGTGGAGACCTCACGCCCCACGTGTTGAGCAATTCGGCGGTACGTCCACCCGGCCTCCCGCATGCCCACTATACGCCCTCGCTCAAAGTCCGTCAGCTGCACATACGGTTCACGTCCACGCTGTCGCGGCATGCTACCAGTGTTAAAGACTGCGATGAAGCTCCGTATGCCACGGCAAACTGGCTGACACTGACGGCGGCGGTGCACAAATGCTGCGCAGCTAGCGCCATTCGACGGCCAACACCGCGGTTCCTGGTGTGTCCGCTGTGCCGTGCGTGTGATCATTGCTTGTACAGCCCTCTCGCAGTGTCCGGAGCAAGTATGGTGGGTCTGACACACCGGTGTCAATGTGTTCTTTTTTCCATTTCCAGGAGTGTATATCCGCGAGGGGAGCTCAATACGTAGGCCTATTGCAACATTTTTTTTCGCGGTCAGTTTTGGTTGAAATAATGCGGAATTTGCTGTGGAACATTGTGGAATATTCCCGCTCCAGCCCCTATAGTTTCGTGAAGTTCAGATAATTGGTGGCGCTATACGTAGCCCTCAAAATGGCATCTATAACGGAGGTGAGCTCCAAGCTGACAGCTGTCATTGAGTTTCTTTTGGCGGAAAACCAGAGTACCGCAGATATTCATTGGCGCTTGTAGAATGTCTACAGAGACATGGCAGTAAACAAAAGCACGGAGATTCATTGGGTGGGGCGTCTCTCACGATCGCAATAAGGTCGCACATTCATGTCCGCCCTCCCGCGTGCCGGCCGGCCACATACGGCTGTGACTCTTGCAGTGCTGATGCGTGCGGACACTCTCATTCGAAGTGATCGACGGATCACGATGCAACACCTCGTTGACCAACTGGACGTCTCTGTTTGTAGTACTGACTCACTCGTCCACCAGTTGGGGGGCTAAAAGATGTGTGCCCACTTGGTTCCTCACCGTCTCACAGGACACCATAAAGAGCAATTAAAGACCGTCTGTGTGGAACTGCTTGTGAGTTACGAAGGAGGTTATCAATATAGCAAGACGTTGGCTCCGACACACAACCAGTAAAAGTAAAGTAGGCCCTCATAGTAAGGTGGCATAAGGCCGGCGCAATGAACGGAGATTATGTGGAAAAATAGAATTTTGTAGTCGAAAGACTAGAGAATAATACGGGGTATTGGAATCCTGAATAAAACCAACCTGAATTCAAGGAAAAATGTGTTGTTTTACTTACTGCACGCTCTTGCGTGTCTACATATCTTAATACTAAGTGACAGGTTCAAATGGCTCTGAGCACTATGGGACTTAACATCTGAGGTCATTAGTCCCCTAGAACTTAGAACTAGTTAAACCTAACTAACCTAAGGACATCACACACATCCAACCCCGAGGCAGGATTCGAACCTGCGACCGTAGCGTTCGCGCGGTTCTAGATTGAAGCGCCCAGAACCGCTCGGCCACAACGGCCGGCTAAGTGACAGGGATAACAGGTAAGACAAATTAGGGTAATTCGTGGTTCGTGCTAGCCGTCTTCTTTCATAATGAAACAGTACAACGATTGCATAATGATTGTAAAATGTAATCTTTGCATTGTACAACACAACGCCCTGTGGCAGTGATGGTTAAGAATTCTACACGCATACAGTGTTCTGGCTTGCGTGTGGAGTACTGTCACGTGGCTGCACACTTCCCCTACTCTATCACGCCACGTTGTCAGAATAAGAAGAGGGAGGGAACAGCGATCTCACCGGATTTCATGCCAATGCAACTGAGCAAGGAACACTGAACATCTTGCATGCCGCCTGGTTTCATATTGTATTTTCAGTACGATTTAATTATTTTTTGCATTCTGAAGACATAATAAAATTTACATCTGGTACAAGCTGACAGCATAGGGGCAGATATATACAATTTCGCAGATCTCTGTCACTTAGAATGTCACGTAATCCTGATTCAACTACTTTCATAATCGAAAAAAACTTTTCACTCACACACACACACACACACACACACACACACACACACACAAACACACACATGTTGATCAAAACATTGTATGACGTTTGCAACCTAATTAAGGAGAGTTGGGAACTCTTCCCGAGGAAAACAACGTAGATATCCTGAACAGTTGGAATTGTACTGCAAATCGATCAGTTCCATCTGCACATGTACAGAGGTACTTTGCAAACGGTTTCCAACACAGCTCCAAAACAGATTTTAAACTGGCAATTTTCTCAAAATGTTTAGAAAACTGTTCCTGTAATTCTTTCAACGCTACCATGAGTTCTTCAAAAGTCGCGTTATATTTAAACCCAGTGAGCTCATGGAAATGGTCAATTTTTTTGACAGAAGTTGCTCCTTCTATAACGTGATTTTCCATTTATATGCATTCCCCCCACCCCATGAACCATGGACCTTGCCGTTGGTGGGAACGCTTGCGTGCATCAGCGATACAGATAGCCGTACCGTAGGTGCAACCACAACGAAGGGGTATCTATTGAGAGGCCAGACAAACGTGTGGTTCCTGAAGAGGGACAGCAGCCTTTTCAGTAGTTTCAGGGGCAACAGTCTGGATGATTGACTGATCTGCCCTTGTAACACTAACCAAACCGGCCTTGCTGTGCTGGTACTCCGAACGGCTGAAAGCAAGGGGAAACTACGGCCGTAATATTTCCCGAGGTCACGCAGCTTTACAGTATGGTTAAATGATGATGGCGTCCACTTGGGCAAAATATTCCAGAGGTAAAATAGTCCCCCATTCGGATCTCCGGGCGGGGACTACTCAAGAGGACGTCGTTATCAGGAGAAAGAAAACTGGCGTGGAATGTCAGATCCCTTAAATCGGGCAGGTAGGTTAGAAAATTTAAAAAGGAAAATGTATAGGTTAAAGTTAGATATAGTGGGACTTAGTGAAGTTCGGTGGCAGGAGGAACAAGACTTCTGGTCAGGCGAATACAGGGTTATAAATACAAAATCAAATAGGGGTAATGCAGGAGTAGGTATAATAACGGATAAAAAATAAGAGCGTGGGAAAGCTACTACAAACAGCATCGTAAACACATTTTTGTGGCCAAGATAGACACGAAGCCCACGCCTACGACAGTAGTACAAGTCTTTATGCCAACTAGCTCTGCAGATGACGAAGAAATTGAAGAAATGTATGATGAGATAAAAGAAATTATTCAGATAGTGAAGGGAGACGAAAATTTAATAGTCATGGGTGACTGGAATTCGATACTAGGAAAAGGAATAGAAGGAAACGTAGGAGGTGAATATGGATTCGGGGTAAGAAATGAAAGAGGAAGCCACCTGGTGTAATTTTGCACAGAGCATAACGTAATCATAGCTAACACTTGGTTCAAGAATCATAAAAGAAGGTTGTATACATGGAAGAGGCCTGGAGATACTCGAAGGTTTCAGATAGATCATATAATGGTAAGACAGAGATTTAGGAACCAGGTTTTAAATTGTGAGACATTTCCAGGGGCAGATGTGGACTCTGACCACAATCTTTTGGTTATTAACTGTAGATTAAAACTGAAGAAACTACAAAAAGATGGGAATTTAAGGAGATGGGATCAGGATAAACTGACAGAACCAGAGGTTGTAGAGAGTTTCAGGGAGCGCATTAGGGATCGATTGAGAGGAATGGGAGATAGAAATACAGTAGAAGAAGACTAGGTAGCTTTGAGGGATGAAATAGTGAAGACAGCAGAGGATCAAGTAGGTAAAAAGACGAGGACTAGTAGAAATCCTTGGGTAACAGAAGATATATTGAATTTAATTGATGGAAGGAGAAAATATAAAAACGCATTAAATGAAGTAGGCAAAATGGAATACAAACGTCTCAAAAATGCGATCGACAGGAAGTGCAAAATGGCTAAGCACGGATGGCTAGAGGACAAATGTAAGGATGTAGAGGCATGTCTCACTAGGGGTAAGGTAGATACTGCCTACAGGAAAATTAAAAAGACCTTTGGAGAAAAGAGAACCACTTGTATGAATATCAAGAGCACAGATGGAAATCCAGTTCTAAGCAAAGAAAACAGAAAGGTGGGAGGAGTATATAGAGGGTCTGCACAAGGGTGATGTACTTGAGGACAATATTTTGGAAATGGAAGAGGATGTAGATGAAGATGAAATGGGAGATATGATACTGCGTGAAGAGTTTGACAGAGCACTGAAAGACCTAAGCCGAAACAAGGCCCCGAGAATAGACTACATTCCATTAGAACTACTGATAGCCTTGGGAGAACCAGCCACAACAAAACTCTACAATCTGGTGAGCAAGATGTATGAGACAGGCGAAATACTCTCAGACTTCAAGAAGAATATAATAATTCAAATCCAAAGAAAGCAGGTGTTGACAGATGTGAAAATTACCGAACTATCGGTTCAATAAGCCACGGCTGCAAAATACTAACACGAATTCTTTACAGACGAATCAAAAAGCCGACCTCGGGGAAGATCAGTTTCCGTAGAAATGTTGGAACACGTGAGGCAATACTGACCCTACGACTTATCTTAGAAGAAGGATTAAGGAAAGGCAAACTTACGTTTCTAGCATTTGTAGACTTAGAGAAAGCATTTGACAATGTTGACCGGAATACTCTCTTTCAAATTCTGAAAGGCTATTTACAATTTGTACAGAAACCAGATGGCAGTTATAAGAGTCGAGGGGCATGAAAGGGAAGCAATGCTTGGGAATGGAGTGAGACAGGGTTGTAGCCTGTACCCGATGTGATGCAATCTGTATATTGAGCAAGCAGTATAGGAAACAAAAGAAAAATTCGGAGTAGGAATTAAAATCCATGGAGAAGAAATAAAAACTTTGAGGTTCGCCGATGACATTGTAATTCTGTCAGAGAGAGCAAAGGAGTTGGAAGAGCAGTTGAACGGAATGGACTGTGTCTTGAAAGGAGGATATAAGATGAATATCAACAAAAGCAAAACGAGGATAAAGGAATGTAGTCGAATTAAATCGGGTGATGCTGAGAGAATTAGATTAGGAAATGAGACACTTAAAGTAGTAAAAGAGTTTTGCTATTTGGGGAGCAAAATAACTGATGATGGTCGAAGTAGAGAGGACATATAATGTAGACTGGCAATGGCCAGGAAAGCATTTCTGAAGAAGAGAAATTTGTTAACATCGAGTATAGATTTACGTGTCAGGAAGTCGTTTCTGAAAGTATTTGTATGGAGTGTAGCCATGTATGGAAGGAAACGTGGACGATAAATAATTTGGACAAGAAGAGAATAGAAGCTTTCGAAATGTAGTGCTACAGAAGAATGCTGAAGATTAGATGGGTATATCACATAACTAATGAGGAGGTATTGAACAGAATTAGGGAGAAGAGAAATTTGTGGCACATCTTGACTAGAAGAAGGGATCGGTTGGTAGGACATGTTCTGAGACATGGAGGGATCACCAATTTAGTATTGGAGGGCAGCGTGGAAGGAAAAATTCGTGAAGGGAGACCAAGAGATGAATACACTAAGCAGATTCAGAAGGATGTAGGTTGCAGCAGGTACTGGGAGATGAAGAAGCTTGCACAGGATAGTGTAACAAGGAGAGCTGCATCAAACCAGTCTCTGGAGTGAAGACCACAACAACACAACAACAACATGCATTCCCACCAAATAACAAATAAGTTGTTTCTCAGCTTGCGACGTCTTGCTGTGGGTACTGTGTAGTCAAGCCCACTTAAAGTGCGAGGTCTACAGTCCATTCTGGATGTTCTAATCATCGTTTTAGATTTCATAAATTCAACAATAGCGGGTCTTAATCGAAAAATCGTTCCAGGCATACATACTGACTTCGCCAACGTTCTTTGCATTAATATATAACGTCTCCATACTCTGTAGCAACTGTTGATGTAATAACGCTTGTACCTTCAGAAAATTTACTATTCATAGAACGAGTTTCACCGCGTACTCCACGCCTGCTAATTTAGCACAAAGTGCATCCTACTTTACAGAACAATGAACCCAATGCAAATAGTCTGTCGACTGTTGTAATTTTTTGCTCTTTCATCAAGAAATAAATCTTTAAATTCTTTTTGCATGGTGTTGCAATGCCATTCCATAGCAGATTTGCGGTAGCTGTCGATTATACGACTGCATAATAGATACTGAGAATTCTCATCCTTTCCTAATGCGATTCATTTTTCAAGTTTGGGATGATAGATCGCTATACTGCCTCTTTTTGTGCAAACAACAATTGGAACTGTGAACTTCCTTTATATCACAAATCAATAGCAAGATAAACGACGCTTACACCACGATTCCAATACAACGATTCTGTTGAACTGAAGAAAATCGTGCCAAAAACGAAATGTTTCCCCAAATGCGGGAAGAAACAGTGTCACTTCGCAGTGCTAAAAGAATCGTCGCGGCGTAACGAGTAGTTCAGGGAAGGACCGAGCGAAGCCGAGACCCGCCGAGACATGCTGAGTCTCATAGTACACGCGTGCAGCACATCGTGCATGCATGAAGTTCGCAGGCTGTGGCAGACCCTGTCCTATGAAGTGGATGGACATGGGAAACGCTAGAGGCGTGTGTAGTGATGTAGACAACGTCATAGGCTTGAGCACTTTATCGCTGTACCTTAATACAAATATAGGGGAAACGAACTCGATTACCAGCTCTTGGAACCGACGTTGTATTGCTCAGTTAGGAAGGTTGACAGGAATCAAAGAACAAAAATGACCTGTCAAATTCGTGTTGTCTATGCATGAAAGATAAAATTGGAGATGTGAAAGCAGAAGGCAGAAAGCCTGAGAGTTAGCTTATAAAACCTCATAGCCTACGAAATACTGTGAAAACTAATTATCAAAACATTGACCAAAATAATCCGTTTCAGCAAAGAAGGACAAAACTCGAAGTCATCAGAGACGGAGCACAAGCTCGGATTGTGTTAGGGACGTGTAAAGAAATCGTCCATGCCCTTGCAAACGAACCACAGCGGTTTAGGGAAATCACGGAAAACCTAAATCTGGATAGCCGCACGCGGGTCTGAACCGTCGTCCTCCCAAATGCGAGTCCAGTGTGCTAACCACTGCGTCACCACGCTCGGTTGCATTTTTATGATTGAGAACATTCTCCTTGGCTCCATCCTCGGACGTTGGCACAACCGGCTCGCTCGTTATTATCTTTGGAAGAGTCTGAGTAAAGGAGTCTAAAATGTCGCTACAGTTGAGCGGCCTAATGTAATGCACAGCGATAAAAATTGAGATTTATGTCGTCTTTGGCGGAGCAATAAAAGTTCATCTTGGCTACTAGTCGGCGAATGCATGGGGTGAGTGGGTCGTTAAGTGGGAGTCTTGCATGTAGATCGTCGGGAGACACTTGAAACTCTTGTCGGAGACTTTCAATTTGTACTGCTGCTGGTCGTCCTGTTGTAAGGCAGTTTATGACTAATCGGGCAACGAGCCGTAAAAAAAAGAAGTGTCCAGGTAATGAGCTGGCTGGCATGCTAGGCAAAGAATCAGCGATGATGGAAACACTAGAACTAGACTTTCAAAGAGATGAATTAAAGACACAGTTGGGACGCCGCACCCTGAATAAATGGGAAGAAGAATGGCAAAATATTACACAGTACAACGAAGTATAACATCCAAGAACACGACCAAGATCTGACAGACATCGCTGAGAACCTCAAAAATTGAAGTTATTGCCTTATGCATTACGCGAACTGGACATAATAAAATTATGCATGAAGAACAACCCCCGTACTGCGTCTTTGGAGCAAACCTAATGGTTTTGCATATCGTCAAAGATTACACAGCTCTACATGACATGCGATGTCACTTGGACCTAGGAAACCACTTAGCCCGGATTCTAGTGGCTGACTCGCCTTCACGGGATTCCTTTCTTCATACTGAACCACTCCCATTCATATGCAGCCAAATTACTAAGTGGCACCACCAACACACCTCGTTAGATCTCTTGCCTCCCACATCGTATTCGTCGCTTCAGTCGGCTTACCCACACAACTCTGTGCACTACCTGGTGCGAGTCCACACCTATGGCTGGGTGCTAGGTTGGATACTGGGCAGAGTTACTGCCACCCTTGGTGAGATGCTCTTCAAGGTATTAGAGTGACCCTCCGACGCCACGCCATTCGTCTTCGCCTCCGGACTGAGACCAACCTCGTTTTATAAGAAGAAATAATCTAAGTACTTGCCCAGGAGCATTTTCATCCACAAATCTCTTCCACTTCTGTTCTACCTCAGCGGGCACTGGTGCACCCATGTAGGTGGAACCTCTGCCACTATAGCTGGCCATCACTCCTTTACCTCAGGGCGTCCTCTCCGTGCAGGTGACTATATATGAGAGCACTGCAAGCACGTGTCCTGTCTGCATGGTGTTCACTCGCCCATGGTGTACGAGAAAGAGGGAGCATAAACTATACACGGCTTGGCAAAAGTTGCTGAAAATCAGCGACACTACCTTGCCAAATGCCACAGCCGCATGTGCGGCTCGCGTAGCCACAGAGCAATCACTTCGATGTGCAAAAAAGAGAAATGATCGTGTGGCATTGTTGGCCGGGAGGCCCCAACCGGGGAAGTTCGGCCGACGAGTGCAAGGCTTACTTCAGCCGACGCCTCGTTGGGCGACTTGCATGCCGATGATGAGAATGAAATGATGTTAATGAGGACAACACAACACCAGTCCACAAGCGAAGAAAATCTCCAGCCGAACCAGTTTCAGAAATGGCTCAAATGGCCTTAAGCACTATGGGACTTAACAGCTGAGGTCATCAGTCCCCTAGACTTAGAACTACTTAAACCTAACTAACCTAAGGACATCACACACTTCCATTACCAAGGCAGGATTCGAACCCGCGACAGTAGCAGCAGCGTGGTTCCCGACTAAAGTGCCTAGAACCGCTCCGTCACAGCGGAGTATGGCGAATGCCCGGTGAACATCATCTGCCAGCGTGTGTAGTGCCAAAAGTAAAATTCGGAGGCGGTGGAGTTATGGTGTGGTCGTGTTTCTCATGGAGGGGGTGGCACCCCTTGTTGTTTTGCGTGGCACTATTACAGCACTTGCCTACGTTGATGCTTTAAGCATCTTCTTGCTTCCCACTGTTGAACACCAATTCGGGGATGGCGATTGCATCAACACGATCGAGCACCTCTTCATAATGCGTAGCCTGTGGCGAAATAATTACACGACAATAACATCCCCGTAATGGACTGGACTGCACAGAGTCCGGACCTGAATCCTATAGAACACCTTTGGGAAGTTTTGGAACCCCGACTTCATGCCAGGCCACGCCGACCGACATCGATACCTCTCCTCAGTGCAGCACTCGGTGAGAATGGGCTGCCACCCCCAAGAAACCTTCCAGCACCTGATTGAAAGTATGTCTGCGAGAGTGGACGCTGTCATCAAGACTAAGGGTTGGCCAACACCCTATTGAATTCCAGCATTACCTATGGATGGCGCCACGAACTTGTAAGTCACTCGCAACCAGATGTCCGGATACCTTTGATCAAATAGCATATAAAAGAAACTGCTGCAGATGTAGAAAATAATGGTTATGTTGGATTGAAGAGTACAGCTGGCAAGTTACAGTAATCAAATAGAAACGTATAAAATTACATTTTGAATTTCTGTGCACACACGTCATTCATAACTGATCTATTTTCCTAATACAGCCTAATAATTACTGTGTATTTTGAAAACATGGATAGCTTAATGGCAACAATTTCAAAAATTAATAAAATTTAAAAAAAACGGGTCAAATGTTTTGTGAAATGATTTGTCTAAAAGTAAGAAATAAAACAGATTAAAGAAAGATTTTATACACATCTGAATGATACTCGAAAACAAATATAGCAAATGAGACTGCGCTGTCTGCATAATTCACCATACAAATATCCTCTAATATGCTTTAAAATTCTAAGATTCTACGTTAAACACTGAACTTCAAATTCTCAATGGGCACCTCATTTGCTGTTCGTGATTTCGAGCATCATTCAAAGACGTGACAAATGCTTTTCTAATCTGTTTCATTTCTTACTTTTAGACAAATCATTTCACACAACATTTGACCATTTTTATTTCAATTTTTCCATTGGCAGTTAAATATCACCCAATGTAACTTTTTGTGCGCCTTGAAGAGATGAACTTTCTGACACTTCATCCACACCTAGCAATCGCTCTTCGTGAAATATTTAAGTTTTCCTTCAAATCGATAAGTAATTTTGCTTAATTATTCTGATTACATTCAACCAACTAAATCTTTTTTGTAAAACTAGACGTTACTCTGGTCAATTTGATAGTCCATATGTCCATTTCCCGCATTTCGATTGCTTACGAAAACTCAAATAAAAAATTTCTCTCGAATCATTAATTACCCTGATTATGCTCCAACTATTAATTTTATTTCATTAAGTAAAACCGCCGCCGATTTTTTATTCAAAAACACCTGGACACATTTACGCCATCCATGACTGAGAAGTTTCCAATTTTTGATACATGCTTTACTAGTAGTTCATTTGCCCATTTCATGTTCAAAGTAGTCGCGTTTTACAGAGTAGAGAAGGCTAAAGTTTAAAATTCTAACGCTACTCATGTCTTTCGGGAGGAGACGTAGCGCTGGCAGGGAATCAACCTCGGACTGATGTGATTTGAAGAAGCAACGGAAAATCTAAGTCAGGATGCATCGGCGGGGATTTTAATTCCCACTCCTTAACGAGTTCGGTGTGTTAACCATTGTGCTGCTTTATTTTGCTGTTTAATACAAGTACATTCGACACCCTGGCTATATTGCTACATTTCTCGATTATCGTTCAAGCTGTTCAACTGTAAGGCTCAAAAACCTTCACGGTTGCATAATTGGGAGCGCGTATCAGTGCATACGCGGATAGAACAAGAACAAATGTTTTAATCTCGGGGCAGAGCCTGGACGCCGTCGGTAACTTACCTGGAGGTTCGCAGTTTGCGGTCCACATCATCTCCCCATCCTCAATGCCCACGCTAAAAAAGTACGCCACAAGTGGCTCCTTGGTGTCCACTGCCAGGAACAGCAGCCCATTCCACCACACCAACAGCTTCGTCTCTGTCCACCTACACAGAGTGGTAAATAATATGGACAGTACAATAAAACTATGAATAAACTGGTTACTACATTAACAAAACAAAAATGGCGAATTCCAGCATGCTGGAGTAGCTTGGGTCAGCAACTTCTGTTAATCAGTAGAACGAAAAACCGGTTTAAGTTGCAAATTAGTTGTCATTTACTATACAGTTGTGTGTGACCGTTTATTGAAACTCCCTTTCTCTCAGGAACAGATGGACATCTGAAGTTGAAATATATGCCACATACATAGGTCTATGGCACCTTGGAAGTGTAAAAATTTTAAGCTTCTACGTCAATGTAATCAAAAGATAGAGCCTTTTGTCACATATTTGCACACCTTGCCATTATTGATATCGATAATAGGCAAAAATCACCGAAATTCTCTTGTCCTGGGATGGATGAACGGTCTGTACATATAAATAAGTTCCTTCTAAACCTTCGGTGCGCGAGTCCTACTTCCACTTAACCGGACTTTTTAAATTAAAAACACATTTATTTTTCGACGTAATCCCTTGTTAACTGCACTTTTTCCAACGTACTACCAGTGACTAAGCGCGATTCTGAGAGGTCTGCATGTCTCTCATTTGTCATAAGCTTATTAGACGCAACACTTTTCCAACTTTTCTTTACGGACGAATCAGAAAGCCGACCTCGAGGAAGATCAGTTTCCGTAGAAATGTTGGAACACGTGAGGCAATACTGACCCTACGACTTATCTTAGAAGAAGGATTAAGGAAAGGCAAACTTACGTTTCTAGCATTTGTAGACTTAGAGAAAGCATTTGACAATGTTGACCGGAATACTCTCTTTCAAATTCTGAAGGTGGCAGGGGTAAAATACAGGGAGCGAAAGGCTATTTACAATTTGTACAGAAACCAGATGGTAGTTATAAGAGTCGAGAGGCATGAAAGGGAAGCAGTGCTTGGGAAGGGAGTGAGACAGAGTTGTAGCCTGTACCCGATGTTATGCAATCTGTATATTGAGCAAGCAGTATAGGAAACAAAAGAAAAATTCGGAGTAGGAATTAAAATCCATGGAGAAGAAATAAAAATTTTAAGGTTCGCCGATGACATTGTACTTCTGTCACAGACGGCAAAGGACATGGAAGAGCAGTTGAACGGAATGCACAGTTTCTTGAAAAGAGGATATAAGATGAATATCAACAAAAGCAAAACGAGGATAAAGGAATGTAGTCGAATTAAATCGAGTGATGCTGAGAGAATTAGATTAGGAAATGAGACACTTAAAGTAGTAAAGGAGTTTTGCTATTTGGGGAGCAAAATAACTGATGATGGTCGAAGTAGAGAGGACATATAATGTAGACTGGCAATGTCAAGGAAAGCATTTCTGAAGAAGAGAAATTTGTTAACATCGAGTATAGATTTACGTGTCAGGAAGTCGTTTCTGAAAGTATTTGTATGGAGTGTAGCCATGTATGGAAGGAAACGTGGACGATGAATAATTTGGACAAGAAGAGAATAGAAGCTTTCGAAATGTAGTGCTACAGAAGAATGCTGAAGATTAGATTGGTACATCACATAACTAATGAGGAGGTATTGAATAGAATTAGGGAGAAGAGAAATTTGTGGCACACCTTGACTAGAAGAAGGGATCGGTTGGTAGGACATGTTCTGAGACATCGAGGGATCACCAATTTAGTATTGGAGGGCAGCGTGGAAGGAAAAATTCGTAAAGGGAGACCAAGAGATGAATACACTGAGCAGATTCAGAAGGATGTAGGTTGCAGCAGGTACTGGGAGATGAAGAAGCTTGCACAGGATAGTGTAGCAAGGAGAGCTGCATCAAACCAGTCTCTGGAGTGAAGACCACAACAACAACACGCATTTCCACCAAATAACAAATAAGTTTCCAGTATGAGATTTTCACTCTGCAGCGGAGAGTAATCCCTTGTTAACTGCACTTTTTCCAACGTACTACCAGTGACTAAGCGCGATTCTGAGAGGTCTGCATGTCTCTCATTTGCCATAAGCTTATTAGACGTAACACTTTTCCAACTGTACATCTTGTTAGACATGACAATAAACCAGGAGTCAGATGGTGCCAATTCTGGCTAATAGTTTGGAATCCCAATATTACATACTTCAAATTTCTCTGCTTCTGCATTGCCAAAGGATATTTATAGATATATTTTATGTAAATGTTGCGCCACAACTTGTACATATTTAAAGAACGCTCGCTGCTGTTCGATAAAAGGTTTATATCAATTATCAGTTCCAACCACACAAATCGTTGCCCTCACAGAGTTGTTAAAAGTAACAAGAACATAACGAGTACCGTAGTTCGTTGATTTATTTTCAAGGTCAAAATGCTTGAGTCACTATGCCAGAGGCATTTCGTGTAAAAGAGGCCAACATAGAACTACACGGGAAAAGTTAATTGAAAAACATGGATTCCTCATACAAAGCTGTTAGCAAACACATATTTGGTATGACCTCTCAGGTTTTGCGGGGTGATTCATGGTGTGCTTCCGGGGGTTCTGCCGAGTTATTGTTTCTATTTTATCCACTGTATTTTGAAGACCGGCCCAGCTATCCTCTTCAGGTGCAACAAATCATCCAGAAGGACACCATTAATGTCGGGTGGTTCTAATTAAAGTGCAGATACTCACGGAGATACAGCGAGGGCTGTACTTATCGTATGCCAGCGAAACTTAGTAGGTATGCTAACACGTTAATGCGGAACCGGTTTATGATGGAAAAAAATTAGTTCCAATTTGGGCCACCGGATGCAAATCTGGCGCTGTACATTGTTTATACAACAATATGAAATCCACACAGTATCTGACAAGCCATAACGTGACTGAACAGTATGGCTATCGAGAGGAGAGACAGTGCGCTGTTAGTGAAACTGTTTTAGGTGAACGACAGCAGCTACAGTGCTGCATAGAGAGGATCGCCGACTGAAAGCTCTCAGGACAGGACCGATGCCATTAAATAGTTTCAAGGAGATGACAATGAAAGTCGAAAACACGGCTGAGTTGGTGTGGCACCTGGAAGAGGGAGGCGCTCTATCCCAGTAGAAGTTATTGACGAGACTGCTGTTGCTGTAACTGACCGTGCAGCACGTGCCCTGGATAGAGTGCTCGTGCAATGTAACGAGAATCGTCCGTTCTTTGTCAAAAGTATGCAAAGTTTTGCCGTCTTTTTTACACTGCTAACGGCACAAGATGCAGACGGTGCAGCAACTGAAACCTCATGGTCTGCAGCAACGTTCTGAATTTGCTCTTCCGTTTCTGGAATGGATCGAAGTTGATGATAATTGGTCATGCAATATTCTACAGCGTGACAAGGCAGTTTCTCACTACAGAGTGCAGTGAACACATTGAACTGCCGAATTTGGAGTACTGTTAAACGGGGTGTTGCTCACGAAGAGCTGTTGCAATCGCCGTATACGACTGTGTGGTGTGGATTTACAAGCATCTTTATTCTCTGTCCGTTATTCTTTGAAGGAAATACACCCAGAGGCAGTGGTGACTGCTGTATAAGAGCGCAAGAGGCATGTGAAGACCTCAACTTACGACACCTTGCGGATTTATTGGTTATTTTTCTTTGAATGCTGTCAAACGTAACATAGATGCTACAATCTGGAAGATACACCACTTAAATCTGCTGTCAGTTGTGCAAGTTTTAAAGTGCTTCTGTGCATGCACAATTCGCGTGACATAATTGCCTTATGGGCTACATACATAAGGGACTCGATAAAAAAACAAAACAAAAAAAACAAAAAAAAAAAAAAAAAAACGTGTACATAGCTAAGTCACTCAGTTGGAAGCTTACATCAGTGCCACCAGGTGGTAGCACACTGCGACAGACTTTTATCCCCGTTCGCTTGGCATAAATCCTGGTAGATGATGGCACACACCGCAGATATGCTTATTCTTACCATATACTGTAGTAAGTAGATCAGACTTCAGGATATGCTAAAGTTGTACCGACAGTAAACCTATTTTGTGGGTTTCTGAATGAGTTGTAGTCTATTAAGGCGCTGACAAGGGAAATTCCCCATCGCCCCCCCCCCCCCCCCAGATTTAGTGATAAGATGGCCCAAAAACTGAACACAGATCAAGAATGAAAACTGGAAGACGTGTACTGAACTGTGAAAAAAATTAAATAAATAGAAACTGTGAATGGCCCAAGTTTTATAAATGCAACATGGAGCCAATTGAAATAGTGATGGCGTCTTGGTTAAGTGGTTATGGTGTTGGACAACGAAGTGGGTTAGTTGGATTCAAAACTCTGTCGTGCTATTTATTTATTTAGCAACATGATGAACTGTCCATCCGGTCACTGAAATGTTTGCTCTCTTTCTGAGTCTTGGCAGTTGTCATACTATACATTGGTTTGAATATGAGTCATGTGGTAAGAAAATATCAGCGTCGCAAGCAAATGTGATAAATAGTGAAAGCAGGCGAGATACCACATAGACGTTCACACAAATGAAGACAACAAATAAACGACAAATGTTACAAAAAACGAATTCAAGAGTCAAAACTTCCGAAATGGAACGCAACTTCCAAAACGTTAAAAACGAATATTTTGTTAGGCACAGGGAAAACTAACTCTGTGACTGTGAAACTATTGCGTTCATTTATTGCAGTTTGTGAGTCAAAATATTATGTTTTCCTCATTTCCTTGGGAGTGACCACATTCACATTCATACGAACACCTGAATCAGGCAGGGAGGCATATCTCACTCACTCACTCATAAGGCGTACAAATCTGTAGCATCGATAGGAGATTCCTATCATATGATACGTGCACTGTCACGAATGCAGTGTATGAGGCACCAAATGTTACCTGGTGGAGGATTCGATTGACTGGTCGCCTTGTCATGAAACGTTTGCGGTTCCCAGTCGAAAGTGACTTCCTTTCCGGCTGCTAATAGAGTAGTTGTGCAGCATCAACCTTCATTCATTATAGTCCCCTTCTATACACCTCGCTATTGCAAACGGACGTTACACCACGCAGGCACAAGTCTGAAGACAGCGAACAGCGGAAAAAAAGAAGAAGAAAGAAAGAAAGAAAGAAATGTCACTTTGAACATAGCTCGCCCACTCTGCAGTCCAACATTGTGACTATTTAATCACGATACTGTGGCTACTCTACGATACTCGATGTTGCACTTGTTAAACTTGGATCGTTCACTATTTCTATTTTGCTTTTTTTTCACAGTTCAGTACACCTTCTTCCTGTTTTCATGCTTAATCTATGTTCAGTTTTGTACTATATCTGAAGTGGGTGCGATAGGGAGTTTCGCTTGTGAGAAGCATATGGGCCTAAAGGACATAACCGTTCATTGTGAGACTGTAGCATTTATTCATGCTTCTGAAATCTGTTGATCTTATGGTGAGTCAGGGTTATCTCTGCCGTAGGCCCACATTGTATATAAGAAAATTCACGTAAAGCTTTATTACTGGTTTCCAAATGTTCAAATGTGTGTGAAATCTTACGAGACTTAACTGCTAAGGTCATCAGTCCCTAAGCTTACACACTACTTAACCTAAATTATCCTAAGGACAAACACACACACACACCCATGCCCGAGGGAGGACTCGAACCTCCTCCAGGACCAGCCGCACAGTTCATGACTGCAGCGCCTGAGACTGCTCGGCTAATCCCGCGCAGCTGCTGGTTTTCCTGATTTTCACTTAAATGAGTGATCGACGGCTGTGTGCTTTAGGCCCTTCTGGATCTCAGCGTCTCATTTGTATTCTAATCAAGTGACCATGTTGGAAGATATTACTACTTGAGTTTAATCATTTCCGCAAATGGGACTAGGTGTTTGTAGTTGATTGTTTACTGTGCTTAAATTGGCTTCCGTGTACAATGTCAACGTTAACTATATTGAATCTATTTTAAATGCTAACAGAAAAGTAAGGCGTGAGGACAGGTCATGCGTGGGCAGCTCAGTCGGTAGAGCACTTACCCGCGAAAGACAAAGGTCCCGAGTTCGACTCTCGGTCCGGCATGCAGCTTTAATCTGTCAGGAAGTTTGATATCAGCGCACGCTCCGCTGCAGAGTGAAAATCTCATTCTAGAAAGAGAAAAGTAAATTACCGGGAAAAGCTAGCCATGTAAGAACTAGGGGCTCCGGGAACAGATCCTTTGATTGAGAGAGTGACGAAATCAAATAAGCGTGACAACAAGTGAACATTTAACAAAAAAGTATAAAGTTAGCACATGTTGTTGTGTGGTGGAGCGTAAGAATATCTGATTTTCAGCTCGATAGTAAGTTCGTGAACTAATACATCTGTTAGGGATCTTGTACATCTGTCCGAAAAAATGGAAAAGCACGAAAACTCCCACTTAGACAAAAATGCGAAAAGATGAGTTGGAAAGCTTACACATTATTTCATTATTTCCCTAAACTGTACTTAATTATGTACAAAACAACAAAATTCAACAAAAACAATTCTTTCTTTTGTCAGATTAAGTTATGCATACTATTATTATTACTACTGTTACCATTATTGGCAGCGGCTGTAGTTGTATAAATTTGTTGATAATCACAACTGTTTTACAGCAGATGCTATTATTTTGACACTCTCAGATTTTTCTGAATCTAAAAATTTGTGAACACCCAGAACGTACACTCACGAGCACCACTGCCCGGAGGGTCTGTCAGGCATGCCGTGACGTCTGCACATTGTCGAGAGCTCATTGTACAGAGTGTGATTACTGCTTTCGAAGAGCGCAACGCTGTGGAAACGACAGTTTTCATGCAAGATTGGGCAACACTTCATGTCGCTCACTCAGTGAAAGATCTGCTTATTGCAATTTTCTACGAACATATTGTCTCCAGAGGTTTTCCAGATGCAATGTTACTTTTGGCTGTAACCATACCTACAAGAACGCGTTTGCCAAAGACACATTTGGTCTCTTCCTGAGATGAAGGCCAATATACAAGAACACGTTGTTCAGATTCCAGCAACTGTTGATGAATTTTTACGGATGTAACATCTCGTTGACGTCTTCGGTGTTCATATTGAACAAATTGGTTAGCGGCGATTAATAGTAAAATCAAAACTATGCCTTTCTCACTTTCTGACCTTTTCTGCTCAGGCCGGCCGATGTGGCCGAGCGGTTCTAGGCGCTTCAGTCTGGAACTGCGCGACCGCTACGGTCGCAGATTCGAATCCTGCCACGGGCATGGATGTGTGTGATGTCCTTAGGTTAATTAGGTATAAGTAGTTCTAGGGGACTGATGACCTCAGATGTTAAGTCCCATAGTGCTCAGAGCCATTTGAACCATTTTTTTCTGCTCACTTGCTAATGCAGTGCATGAGCAAACATTTCTGTACGTTTTTCTTGCATTCACAGCTCCATGTTTGCACCAGGTAGCCAAAATTAGAACTAATTTTTTTTCAGCGTATATCGGTTCCGCATTGACCCATTGGCATATCTACCAAGTTTCGTTGCCGTACGATAATTACAGTCCACACTGGGCTTTAGTGAGTAGCTGCACTTTAATTACAACCACCCGTTATATTTGGTAAACCTCCTTTCCCCCCTGTTGATCAGTTTCAACTGTGTAATGCATAGCAGATTTTAGCCCTACCGCTTTTAATATGTTGTTCAAGAATACTGCAAAACTCCAAGATCTTTACATAAATTTATAGTAAATCCCTGTATTGCAAGGGAAAGACATGAAAGACATTTCACTGATATTGTCATCAAAATAAAGGAAAAGTACTGCACATTACAACGCTAGAATAGAAAGATGCTGAGGCGCAGAGGAAGAGGTGGAAAGCGAGAGCTGTGTACAATCCGCACAAAATAAGGTAGCCTGTAGTTGCATAGGCAGTGTGGTAGGGAAGTTGACAATGGCAGTGGTGGAGGCTACGTTAAAAACAAGTTATGTCAGTACGACCATAAATCGACCATTATAGACGCTAGAAGTAAGTATTTTCTTACTAGAGTACCAAGAAAGAAATAGTTGCACAAAAAACGATCATCAAGAGCAAAACCAGTTTTAATGCACGCTGCCTAAAGGAAATCTCATAATACAAAAAAAAAAAGATAGAAGTACAGTGGAGCGGACCATATCACCTTCTACTGCACTGACGATGCAAAATAAAGAACAGCTGCCACTTAGAGATTATGGTCTTTCCCCCGTCAATCTCTTCCTAAATATTACCTATAATTATATACACTACTGGCCGTTAAAATTGCTACACCAAGAAGAAATGCAGATGATAAACGGGTATTCATTGGACAAATATATTACACTAGAACTGACATGTGATTACATTTTCACGCGATTTGGGTGAAATCAGTACCCAGAACAACCACCTCTGGCCGTAATGACGGCCTTGATACGCCTGGGCATTGAGTCAAACAGAGCTTGGATGGCGTGTACAGGTACAGCTGCCCATGCAGCTTCAACACGATACCACAGTTCCTTCAAGAGTAGTGACTGGCGTATTGCGACGAGCCAGGTGTTGTATGTGAGAAGATATTTTAGACTGGTTGAGCCATGTAGGGAGTTTATTTTATTTCATCATCATCATCATCAGCCAATTCAATCATTAGATGATGTGGCCTCTTCGAGTCGTGGATTCAGGTAGGCTTTCAGAAGTCTTCTCCAAGTGGGACGGTCTTGGGCAGTTCTCTGCCAGGTGTTACCAGCGATCTTCTTGATGTCTTTGTCCCATCTGTCTGGTGGTCTTCCACTAGGCCTCCGATGCTCTCTCGGACTCCACTCCAGTACTAGCTTCGTCCATCTGTTGTCTTTTCTTCTTGCAACGTGGCCAGCCCACTGCCATTTCAAGGAACCTACTCTCTCTAAGATGTCATTAACCTTCGTCACAGACCGGATGACATCTGCCCTTTTCCTGTCCTTTCTTGTATAGCCCAGCATTGATCTCTCCATGGCTCTCTGTGCTGTCCTAAGTTTCCCTTTTGTGAATGAGTTCAGTGTCCATGTCTCGCAGCCATACGTCATCACAGGAAGAATGCATTGATCAAATACTGCTTTCTTCAGATTTACTGGCATTTTTGATCTGAATACTTTTGAATTCTTCCCAAATGCTTGCCAGCTAAGTTTGATGCGTCGATAGATTTCTGGTCTTATGTCTCCCTTCATATTTATAATCTGGCCAAGGTAGACATATTCACTGACCTCTTCTAGTAGACTGTCCTTGACTTTCACATCTCCAGCTAGGACCCATTTGTTGGATATTACTTTTGTTTTGGAAAGGTTCATGTTCAAGCCAACCAGCTGACATTCCGATGCAAGATCTGTAACTAAGTTTTGGAGCTCTGCGAAGTCTTTGGCCAGTAAGGCAATATCATCAGCAAATCTCAAGTTGGTAAGCCTTCTTCCATTAATTCTAATTCCCTTACCTTCCCAGCTCAGCTTTGACATAGCCATTTCCAATACAGCAGAGAACAGTTTTGGGGAGATGGGATCGCCTTGCTTGACACCCCTCATGATGCGGAATTCTTGAGTTGATTCGCCGATATTAACATAAGCTGAAGAATTCTCGTAGATTTTCCTGAGCACTTCAATGTATGCTGCTCCCACTCCTTGCTCACTCAAAGCTTGGAGGACAGCTACATGGCTATCGGAGTCAAATGCCTTTTCAAAGTCAACAAAGGCAATGCAGAGAGGCAGTTGGTATTCATTCGCTCTGCTTATCACTTCACTAACGGTCATAATGTGGTCAATAGTGCTAAAATTGCTTCGGAATCCAGCTTGTTCTATAGGTTGGGCTGAGTCTAGGGTGGAACTAATTCGGTTTAACAAGATCTTTGTGAAAATTTTATTTATTTATTTCAAATTCCATGAATGCATATAGTGATGAATCACAAGGATGTGAGTTGGCTGTGTAGAATGGCGTGAAGAGATGGGGACATTGAATTCGGATTTGATGGTAGGGGTCAGTAGGGATTGTAGGTTAGGTCATTATCTGAAGTGTAGATGTGATTACTATTGGACTTTTTATTCTGGAGACTCTAGTTTAAGCTTTAATTACAAGCCAAATTGCGGCATACAGCCTAATGCAGAATAAAACAAGAAAAATACCGGTATAACTAATTTTGTGTTGATATACAGAGCACAAGTGAGCCAAGTCAAGGCCTCCGTGGCGCAATCGGCTAGCGCGTTCGGCTGTTAACCGAAAGGTTGGTGGTTCGACCCCACCCGGGGGCGAAATCGTTTTAACCGTCACCGAGGTGAGGACATACGTCAACTTTGTTGGAGATACACATCTAGTGTGACAATTTGGCTGTGTTTGAGTGATGCCACAGAGCCTTACACACATTCAGCCAAGTGACACTGTAGGTAAAAACATGGCCCTACACAGACGTTCTACTGTTTTCCTATTTATTCGTCATGTGTGACACTGCAGTAGAGCGACGCCCACTACAAAAGACGTATTCTCTACATTCAATTTCAGCGTATACGTCGCGAGTGCCATATGACAGGGCCTGTCTCTCGATGTCGATTTGTATTTGGTGTCTCTTTAAGTGTCGGTCTGTAGTAGGCCGCTGTCCGCCACATCTTCACCTGCCCACGTTAGGCAAAATTTTTCCGCCTGACTCATGTAGCACTATCACCGTCAGAGGGTGGTACGGGACTACAAGTCCCACCGCCACACCTCCAAAGTGAATTGCAGTGACGCAGTCACTGCCCTGTTGAAATCCACTGCCTCACCAACACAGCCAGACCGCAATAGAGCGGTGATGCTGTAGTTACAAACACATTAATGAGAATTTTTGCGAAAGTAATTAAAATCAAACTGGAAAAAGTTTTAGAACCCGAACCCAAGAAGAACAATGTGGATTCACGGCTGGGAGATCATGTGTAGACCATATTTTCACATTACGACAGATTTTGGAGAAACATAGGGAGAAATCAAAAAATATAGGATTAATTTTCATAGATCTAGAAAAAGCGTATCATACTGTTCCAAGAAAATTACTTTGGAGAGCACTACATATGGCAAACATAAACCCTTCCTTGATTAAAATAATACAACAGATGTATAAAGATAACATTTGCCAAGTGAAAGTTGCTAATAAACTTTCACAGAAATTTAGAACAAGCAAAGGCCTTATACAAGGCTGTCCCATGTCACCATCATTATTTAAAATCTATATAGATATTAGCCTTAGAACATGGTCTCGTAAATGTAATAGTATGGGATTAGAAATAAGAGATGGAGTATACCTACATCATTTATTATTTGCTGATGATCAAGTAGTCGTAGCACAAGATGGGGAGGGTGCTAACTATATGTGCAATCAACTAGCAGTAGCATACAAAACTTGGGGTTTGAAGATTAATTACCAAAAAACAGAATACTTGACTAATGATTCAGATGAGCTATACATTGAAGGAAAGAAAATCAAAAAGATAAACACTTTCTGTTATTTGGGATCCATTTTAGAAATCGAGGGAAAATCAGAGTCAGAAATCAATAAAAGAATTAGTAGCGGACGGAGGGTCATTGGGATGCTTAACTCAGTCTTATGGAGCAGGAATGTAATGAGCAGAACTAAAAAATTAATATACAAATGCATATTAGAGAGTGTGGTTCTGTATGGAACGAAGACCTGGACAATTAACATAAAGCACATTAAAAAATTACAAGCTCTAGAGATGGACTTTTGGAGAAGATCGGCAAGAATCTCCAGGAAAGAAAAGATAAGGAACACCGAAGTAATAAGGAGAATGGAAATAAAAGAAAGAATATATGACGTAATGGATAGGAAGAAATTACAGTGGTACGGGCATGTACGACGAATGGAAAAACCAGAATACCAAAATTGATACTGGAGTGGGAACCGGAGGGGAGAAGAAGAGGACGACCTATCACCACCTGGCTCCTAAATGTACAGCAGACAATGAGGAGATTGGGCGCAGGGGAAGAGGACACACAAGATCGAAACACCTGGAGAAATATTTTGAGATTATAGTTTAAGAACGTTTATTGTTATTGTAATTTCCAAGTAAATTATTATGTTGGAGATAAGCCTCTGTAATGAGGAAAAGCTCAAAATAAATAAATAAAATAACTAATTTTGTGAATGGCCTATTGGTTTGCTTGTAATTGAAGCTTAAACTGGAGTCTCCATACTAAAAAATGCGATGATAGCAGCAGGAGCAGCAAATGTGTTGGTTTTTTACGATTTTAGTTCACGTGATCTCTTACAGAGAGGATTTGTAATATCGTATCAAAGCTTAATGTTTAACTTGACTGACCTGATGATAATCTTTGTCCACTTGTCCTTGGAGAAGATGGGCTGTGGGAGACGCACCTTGCCCACCTCTGAGAGGTTGCCGGCCCTCTGCCGCAGGAGGTAGATGCGGTCCGCGCCCCTGCCCTCCCCTAGCGTGACGGCGTGGTAGTCGCCCTCTCCGGGCTGCATGATGAGTGGCACGAGGACCGCGCCGTATCCGCGCATGTACAACGTCAGATTGCTCGGAGGCTGTGCCAGGGGCTCCCGTCGCCACAGGCTGAGGGGCAGCACCTTGGTGAAGCGCCGGATGTTCGTGATCTCCACGTGGCACTCTGAGAAGAAATCTAGTTACCACAGACTCTGCTCTGGCATATGATAACGCTACAATGGGCCCCCTGACATTTTCGTACCAAAAAACCGTCATTTTTCGGAGATCATTACTGCGCCGTTGCATCGAAACGGCAGGAGATATCACGCTAACACCATGTGACACACCTCTATCCAGGATAATGGCATCAGATTGGTGGGAAAGGATGTCCACGAGATTATCAGGTACGCCATATCCGACGGAATACTCTCACTAATGATTACACTAATGTAACAAAACTAATGGGATGGCGATATACACATATACAGATGGTGGTAGCATCACGTACTCAAGGAATAAAAGGGCAGTGCATTGGCGGAACTGTCATTTGTACTCACGTGATTCACGTGAAAAAGTTTGCGATGTGATTATGCCCTCACGACGGGAAATTAACAGACTTTGAACGCAGAATGGTAGTTTGAGCTAGACGAATGGGGTCATTCCATCTCAGGAATGGTGAGGGAATTCTATATTTCGAGATCCACAGTGTCAAGAATGTGCCTAGAATTCCAAATTTCAGGTATTACCTCTCACCACAGACAACACAGAACTAAAAGGCCGAGAGCATCGGCGTTTGCGTGTGCTAACAGACAAGCAATAACACTAGAAATAATTGAGAAATAAGTGTGGGCCGTACGACGAACGTATCCGTTAGGAGAGTGCGGCGAAATTTAGCGTTAATGGGCAATGGCGGCAGATGACTGACGTGATCGCCTTTGCTAAAAGCACGACATCACCTGCAGCACATCTCCTGGGCTTGTGACCATATCGGTTGGACCCTAGACAACTGGAAAATCGTAGGCTGGTCAGATGAGCCCCGATATTAGTTGGTACGAGTTGACGGTAGGTTAACCATGGACCCAAGTTGTCAGCACCTACAACTAAACGAATGAATTAATTCCCATATTTTTCTCTGAAAGAGGAGCTATTTAATTGATACATGCACCGCACATTCACTATATCAAGCAGAGTCAAAAAAGCGGTAGTAGTTCTACAAATGAAACAAGAGACATCCCCTATATGCATGTTCTGATCAGGGATGAAGAAGTTCTGGGAGGAGAAGAGGAAAATGCAGTTCATGAACGGTTACCTGTGATCCTACAAAGGCCAAATGCAAGAAGAAGGAGAATATGTACTCATCATTTACATGGTAGTGTATAAAATGACGAATTATCTTTCGATTTTAAACAAAGGTGTATACAAGACTTTTTGTATTCCCCTTATTAAATACCAATTGGTTTAGATAGATTGAGCAGATGATGGTTTGATTAAGAATCAAAGTTTAGAGATGTACTTTTGCGCCACAGGAGAACACACATAAAACAATATACTCCATTCCTATCTCTGCTGGTGCAGAGACTGGCAGTGATTTATTGTGACTCTACTAATTATTACATTCAGAATAAAAAAACTAATTTGATAACAAACTATAATGTCTACCACTGGACAGGCTCTACAATTTGTTTCTCTCATCATATAATATGTTTACGCCCTCTGTGGCAATCAATCTTATTATACCTCCTCCCATCCAAAGCACAACTTTAAATCGTAATTTTAACGTTGTTTTTTTTTTTTTGAATAGTTCAACATTTATAATGCATCATACGTTTATTTTGTAATACTTTAAGACAACTGATCGAACAAATGAGCAATAGCAGAGTAACAGTAAATAAAAAATTGTCTAAATAACAGGAAGTAAACATTTCCGTGCCACTTGTTACCAATTCGTATGTGAAATTTGGAGATTGAAATTTGATGTGATTACACTACAGAACAGAAGTTTTCATCCTCCTGTGAAACTAAGTGTGCTCGATCTTTTAGTGAGAATAAAACCACCAATCGCCATTGACTTTGGATTTGTAAATGTCAGTATCAAAATATGAATCACCAGTCTCACATTCACTGGCGCTAGCCAGAAAAATATTTATAATCATGTAACTATGGTACTAATTAAGTTTATGCAAAATAATGATAAACTGTAACAATTGATCAGAATCTGAGAAATAAATGGAAATAACACAATGTTTCTATACTGTGTCCAAAACCCTTAGGTTGAAAATTATACAGACGATAGTGAAATCAATGGTACTAATTAGGTTTATGCAAAATAATGATAAACTGTAACAATTGATCAGAATCTGAGAAATAAATGTAAATAATACAATGTTTATATATTGTGTCCAAAACCTTTAGGTTGAAAATTATACAGATGATAGTGAATTTTCTGGTGATATAACTTACGTACCACCACTGCTGTTGTAGTTTTGACAGCAACACCTATCCCAGAGGTCATGTTAGCAAGTGGCATCTTCAAATTGACAGGTCACATAAGTAAGTGCAAGATTGACAATAGTCCCTTGTCAAGCACTTTGTGCAAGCATGCTTGATCATCTGTAGCTAATTTTGTGCAAACATGTCGACTGTTCAAGCTGCATGAGGCTTGATCGAATTACAGTCATGCAAACTTATGGAACCATACCAATGAGCATAAGTTTCAACATATGAGCGGACCTGCACAAATGAACACTAGTTGGGAGGCAATTTTGTTAGAAGCACTATGGTATGTCAAAAGACATGAAAATCTATCACAACAGCCAGAAAATTTTATTCTAGTATACAAAAGCTATCCCTCCTTGAAGAGCATTAAACCGCAAGCCTGTCACTGTGAGGAAAATAGGGCTGTTGCATATGTTGTTCTTTTAACAGAATACGAAGCAGTTGACCTTGTCAAAAATATTATTAAACTCATTATTAAAAACAAGAAATGAAAAATACTTAGTAAACTGTCACAGGATGAGATGTAGACAAGTCAACAACCATGTTACGACTGTATTTACAATGATACACAAAATTTAAGAATGGCTGTAGCTTTCACATGGTGTGTCATTACCAAGTAACATAGCTTGAAGAAACTTGGACCATACATTGAAAGAACTGCTAAAATATAGCAAAGAAACTAACAGGAATGACACTTTTATTCAAAGACAATAATTACACTAGTAGTCATCACAATTTATAATGATCCCCTATACATTACAACAGGTGGTACATGGTTCTTAATATGTTGAGTGTCACCATGGACAGCAGTGCATTCTCTGAGAGTATTGGCACAAAGCCCTTACTGGTACATTTGGTTCATGCAAGTTGCACACATTCAGGGCCAAGCATACACCCAGAGGCAAATTATCCCTCACCCCCTCCCATTAACCTATTGTTCTGCTATGTGTTTTATGACCCCCTGTGATTGATTTATGACTCCCTGCGGATCATACAGCCTTCTAAGAAACCCTCCATCCTTCACCCTCCCCCTCTCTTCTGGTAAATCCCCAACCATCCCCCTTGCCAATACGAGCACATTTTTCTGTCACCACTCTACCAGCATACTGGCTAGTTCATTATTCATCCATCCAGAGGGTACCGCGAAGGCTGCCACTGGGAATTGCCCCAAAGCTGCAGGCAAGAGCCGACAGAATCTTTCTTTGTACCCGCTGGTCACACAAGGCTAAACCTTGGCTTCTGGTTGGCTGCTGGCTGCAGACACTGTGAGACAAGCAGGCAAAACTTGAACATATAGTTCTAACTGCAATTTCCGCCAACATAGCATCCCCAGTTTAAAAAAATCCGCTTTACCAAGTTGAAGTGGGGTTGTTGATGTCCATGCACCTCAAATTTGTAGAGTTATTTTTGATGGCAGAAATAATCAGACAATACACATGCTTTCACATCACTATGATATCGTTACTTGTTGTGAAAATCCTGCACAACAGTGTAGTATTAGCCTATGTGTCCTCTAAGTACTTTCTCATCCAGTGAAAAGATCAGTTCTTATGAGCTTAATACCGTTACATCCTGCATCACAGGACTAGAATATTAAACTCATTTTTGTCTCATGACAGTGTGCTAAGACCATGCTATACTATCACGTTAACACTATGTATCACTTTATAATTTCAAATTAATAATATGAATATAATAGAGGGAAACATTCCACGTGGGAAAAATATATCTAAAAATAAAGATGCTGTTACTTACCAAACGAAAGCGTTGGTATCTTGATAGGAGACAATAAAAAACACACAAACACACACAAAAATTTCAAGCTTTCGCAACCCAGGGTTGCTTCATCAGGAAAGAGGGAAGGAGAGGGAAAGACGAAAGGATGTGGGTTTTAAGGGAGAGGGTAAGGAGTCATTCCAATCCCGGGAGCGGAAAGACTTACCTTAGGGGGAAAAAGGGACAGGTATACACTCACACACACACACACACACACATCCATCCGCACATATACAGACACAAGAATTGGTTTGAGCAAATGATAGGCAAGTGTGCACATCACATAAAGAATTCTGGTGATTTTATCAGTCGACTTCAGTCACTACAAATGCAAAGTAATGACTTATTGGTCAGTCTTGATGTGGTTACACTGTTCACAAAGGTGCCTCTGGTGGACTCACTACACCTCGTTGGCAATATGTTTGGTGCAGACATTACAACATTGTTTGGGCACACTCTCTCCTCTACATATTTTATATTTAACAACGAATTTTACAAACAATCTGATGGTGTCACCATGGGGAGTCCTTTGTCTCCCCTGGTGGCCAATCTTTTTATGGAGGATTTTGAGGAGAGAGCACTTGACTCTGCCACTTTTAAACTGACAGTATTTTGGCGGTATGTTGACGACACTTTTATAGTGTGGCCTCATGGTCTGGACCATCTCCAAGAATTTTTATGTCATATGAACTACATACATGAAAACATAAAGTTTACCATGGAGATAGAGAAAGATGGTTGTCTGCCATTTTTAGACGTCTTGGTGCGACGGAAGACTGATGGCACACTTGGTCACTCAGTGTACAGAAAGCCCACTCATACAGACCTGTATCTACAAGCTACTGGTTGCCACCATCCAGCACAAACAATGGGCGTTCTCAAAACCATGATCCACT
The DNA here is from genome assembly GCF_021461395.2 of Schistocerca americana. Classification (NCBI taxonomy): domain Eukaryota; kingdom Metazoa; phylum Arthropoda; class Insecta; order Orthoptera; family Acrididae; genus Schistocerca; species Schistocerca americana. The sequence goes on along the minus strand of NC_060124.1, from coordinate 434,452,150 downwards.
GTGCCCATACTATCTCTGACGCCGACAGTCTTCAAGCGGAACTGGAACACCTGCAAAAAGTATTTTTGAAGAATGGCTTTTCACCTAGGCAAGTGAACAGAGTGATGAAGACCTACAAACGACAGAACAAGGAAGAGGAAGAGGCCTTCAGGTCGACTGTTTATCTACCATTTATTGGGAATATTTCTTCACAGATAGGCAGAATATTGAGAAAGTATCAAGTGAGAGTCATCTTTCGCCCTCCTTCCAAAATTTCATCACTGGTGGAATCCATTAAAGACGACCTGGGCCTGCGTAAACCAGGTGTTTACAAAATTCCTTGTGAATGCGGCAAATCATATATAGGGCAAATGACACGAACTGTGCAGGAACGAATTGTGGAACACCAATGGCACACTCGCCTTCTCCAACCCACCAAGTCTGCAATCGCCGAACATTGTATTTCCACAGACCATTCCATGAATTACAATGACACAAAAATTTTGGCCCATACATCAAACTTTTGGAGCTCGATTATCAATGAATCTGTGGAAATAAGAGTGTCTGACAACGAGGCTCTCATCAATCGAGATAACGGTTATCAGATAAACTCTGCTTGGAATCCTGTTATAGAGAAACTTCATAGTCAACATTGTTATCTGCATAAAGATGTAAGTCGACCTGATACCGATACGCCAGGCTTTCACAGTGAAGGGTGCGAGGCGCAGCCCATGGAGGCGTTATGAACGCGCACGCTGAGCAGCGCCTGCACAGTGTCACCTCAGTATGGATTTAAATAGTGGAGCTCAGCGCGTAATCGCCAGTACTACTACAATGGCACTCACCTGAAGATGGCCAGAAGACTCTGTGCCAAAATATCGTGGCAGGACATTACTGATATCTGGCAGTTCTCCTGTGTTTTTATGGAACAATCAGAATGCCGGGAAAGCTTTAAACATCACATGTATTTCAAGATGTTTGTCTTCACTTACTGTACTGAGGTCATGTCTTGATTTGAACTGTGTTCCTTTTCTGATATAAATGCATGATCCTCCACCCCTTGAAGTAGTTCTGCAGTAAGAGTTTGCCCTTTCATACAATGATAATACTACATGTTGGATTTCTGTGCCTTACACCCATGCTCAGTAATACAAACTACTGTGCAGTTCAAAGAATGGAGCTCAACTTCTAATAGATGTATTTTATTTTTTATTGATTGCATGTTTTGATGGAGGATTGTTAAGTCTGTGAAATGCCCCATGCTACTCTTTCCGATGGTTTGTTTTTCTTTGTGACACCTGGTATGTGTGGTATTTGAAGAGTTAAAATCTGTCTTGTGAGTGAGTGTTTCAGTATTTTTTAAACTGCTGGAGATACTCTTTAGGCAGGGGAACCTGTTGTCTGGATTCATCCTAAAAAAGACCTACTTTTCCTACCCACGACAACAGGTATTTGACCATGCATGGTCTGAGATCCACCCCCTATACTTTCATGAATCAGCTATACCAATCTTCCCTTCCCAGTCCTGTTTAGGTGTAGGCCATGCCTAGTGAAACCCCATCTGTTGACAGTCCTGACGGGCACCAGAGGAACATGAGCAAAGTTGACTGTCCTCAGAGCCATCCCTAACCCCACATTGATTTGCCTCACAGCCCCATCAAGGTATGGTCGATTATGACGCTGGAACAGCTCAACAAAGTGTATGTTGATGTTATGAGTCAGGGAAGCTATCTTGTCCAGGTCATCACCTATGTCATATGCCCCATCCCTATTCGAACTGTTTCCTGCCCCACCCTCTATCACTACATGGTCCTCTTTTGTAAAGTCCTCACATAAAGATCCTAGGTCCTCTATCACATGACTTAGCCCAGCATTTGGCTTGAAGATACTGGTGGCCTGGTACGCTGCCCCTAAACTTTCCTGTAACTGAGAGCCTACACCTCGTCCATGGCTACTACCTAGCAGCAGCACTTTCTTCTTCCTAAGACTTTGTACATTCCTAGGCTTCTTGGCCTCGGTTGAAGTGTGGTGCACATATCCTGCTCCTCGTTCTACCTGAGGCTCTTCTCCACTTAACTCTGGCAATGGTAGATACCTGTTTTTGGTGTTGATCATAAAACTGTCAGATCACATTCTCTTTCTTCCTATCCTCCTAGCAGCTGCCAGCTCCCGACCACCCTCCTCCCCCCTATCTCCCTTGATCCTTGTGAGTTCCATACTTGCTTCCTCCAACTGTGCCTGAAGGGCACAGATTTTCCTTTCCTGTTCCCCAATCAAAATGTTCCTACTGCATACTTTGCAGTTCCAGGAGAGAGCCTGTTCTGTTCTCTCAACATTCTCCCCACTGCATCCCCCCCCCCCTCTCCAGTGAAATATTTCCTACAGAATTGGCAACAAATCTCTCTACTCACTACCCTATAACAGCTCCTACAGAGCCTGTTCTGTTCTCTCAACATTCTCCCCACTGCACCCCCCCTCCACCTCCAGTGAAATATTTCCTACAAGATTGGTAACAAATCTCTCTACTCACTACCCTATAACAGCTCCTACATTTCTCACTCATGGTCAGTTTTGAAAGAATAATTAAGTTTAAGGAATGTTTTAAATTTGTCAAGGATGCGAGATTGGCTGCGTGTAAGCAAAAAATGACACCAAGGTCTTATGTGAGGTGCTTGTTATTTTTGTACTGATTTAAAGATACAATGACAGAAGAAAGAATTTGTATTTACTTTGCTTTTAGAGAATTTACATTATTGGGTGTGTTTGGTCAAGATTCAAAATGTTTATAACTCAGAAAATTTAAGCCTAGATTGCATCTGTCTAACTAGTAAACAGTCCAAAATGTGTTAGTTAAATACGATTTAGAAGTGTTTAATTACACTTTTATTGTGACAATAGACACTGATGGAACTAGTAGCTGTCTTTTTTAAATGAACTTTACACTATCAAGAAAACTTGAATAGAATTTTTTGTGTTTATGTCACGCAAAATTTTGGGTTATATTGCGATTATCTGGACTTCAGCTAAAGAGCAAGTTTTTTCAAGAACAGTCTCTGCTGGGACGCTAATATTTAGTTGTATGACAAGAACACACACTACAGCAAGTATACAAAACAAAGAAAATTTAAATTTGACACTATTTCCTTGTAAATAAATTCTTTTAGGGGACAAAGAAAATATCTATGATCTCACTCGGCAGCCATCTTGGACAAATGAAAATACACTGTATATATTTTTCAAGGCTTCAAGATGAAAGAAAATTAATGACAGAAATTTCTCGAAGTTCACTATGAAAAACAGCCTATTTGCTTTTGTCTCAGGTTCTCCGGCCGATGTTCATCTGATAATTTTAGTGACGTTTCGCCAGCACAAGTGGCTGGCATTGTCAAAGCTTCACTCTCCATTGCTGATGGTGGACTGCAGCCAAGATCACGGCTGCAGACTATATGTACCTGGCATGTCAACGTCCGAGGACTTCTCCGCGGTCATTTCCAGTGCGGTTCTCCTCTTGCTACCTGTGACGGTCGTTCACTGCGATACGGGAAGCCGGGATCCGTTTACATTAAGGCTGTCCTCTTTCTTGTTGAAGCTGATCCTGTGTTTGTGTATTTCTACAGCTTCTCTAAACAATTGAGTCTGATAGTGCTTCTCTACAGCCAGAACTTCCACATCAGTGAATTTTATTACATGGTCGGTCTCACTCAGCACATGCTCTGCCACAGCCAATTTCTCCACCTGCCCCAACCTGCAATGTGGCTTATGCTCTTTGATCCTGGTGTTGACTGATCGTCCAGTCATTCTGACATAAACTTTTCCACATGTGCATGGTAAGCGGTATATTCCCGACATTGCAAGTGGGTCCCTTTTATCCTTTGCCAATCTAAGAGTTTCTTTTATCTTCCTCACCGGTTTGAAAATCATCTTTATGCCATGTTTGTGCAATATACAGCCAATTCTGTTCATCACTCTGGAAATCTATGGCAGAAAGGCCATACCCGCCATTTCTTTTCCTGATTTCTTACTTCGTCGAGTGTTTGGTTCTGTTACACTTCTAATATAATTTATGGAGTACCCATTGCTCCTCAGAAAACTTTCCAGATTTTGCATTTCATGTTTGAGGTGCTGCAGCTCACATATTTGTCCTGCTCATGTTATGAGTGTATGAATCATGCCTCTTAGCTTGCTCAGGTGATGGTTTGATAGTTTGTGCAGGTATCAGTCTGCATGTGTCGGTTTTCGGTATACACTATGTCCCAGGTTTTTGCCATCCCTTGGGACTAGCACATCTAGAAATGGTAGTTTTATGTCATTTCCTACTTCCATGGTAAATTTTATGTTGGTGTGGAGGCTGTTCAAAGGACAAAAGGACAAAAAACTACCATTTCTAGATGTGCTGGTCACAAGGGACGGCGAAAACCTGGGACATAGCGTGTACTGAAAAACAACACACATGGACAGATACTTGCACAAACTATCAAACCACCACCCAAACCAGAAAAGAGGCATGATTCATAAGCTCATAATGTGAGCAGGATGAATATGTGGGCCCCAGCACCTCAAACACAAAATGCAACATCTGAAAAGTATTCTGAGGAGCAATGGGTACTCTACAAATTATATTAGAAGTGTAACAGAGCAAAAGACTCGACGAAGTAAGAAATCAGGAAAAGAAGTGGTGGGTACGCCCTTTCTGCCATACATTCCTAGAGTGATGGACAGAACTGGCAGTATATTGCACAAACGTGGTGTAAAGATAATTTTCAAACCGACGAGGAAGATCAAAGAATGTCTTAGATTGGCAAAGGATAAAAGGAACCCACTTGCAATGTCGGGAATATACCTCTTACCATGCACATGTGGAAAAGTTTATGTCAGAATGACTGGATGATCAATCAACACCAGGATCAAAGAACATAAGCGAAATTGCTTATGGAGAAATTGGCCATGGCAGAGCACGCGCTGAGTGAGACCGAGCATTTAATAAAAATCACCAACGTGGAAGTTCTGGATGTAGAGAAGCACTATCAGACTTGCTAGTTTATAGAAGCTGTAGAAACACACAAACACAGGAACAGCTTCAACACGAAAGAGGAAAGCCTTAAGGTAAATGGATCCCGACTTCCTGTACTGCAGCGAATGAACATCGCAGGTAGCAAGAGGAGAACTGCACTGGAAATGACTGCGGAGAGGCCCTCGGACGTTGGAGCACCAGGTACATATAGTCTGCGGTCACGAGCTCGGCTCCAGTTCACTACCGGCAATGGAGGGTGAAGCTTTGACAATGCCAGCCACTCGTGTTGGCAAAACGTCACTAATATTATCAGATGAACAATGGCCAAAGAACCCAAGACACAAGCAAATAGGTAGTTTGTCAACAAGTGGCCACAAAAGCCTTAACAATTTTGTTTCACTATGGAACTTAAAACATTAAACTATAAAACTAGACAGATATGGTATTCATAAAGTAATGCAGTACTGAGGACTTAACAATCAGGAACACAGAACACTGTCCACCACACTAGCCCAGAATGCTAGGAAAATGACATGTAGTGTATTAAGGCAGAGTGATTTCAAAACATAGTGTTGTTACAATGACCATAGTGTGGGACGGAATGGAGGTCTACCCATTATTACAATGGCAAGATAGTACTGATGCCATAGGCTGCTGTTATTGGACATTACTTTACAGTTTGTTGAGTGGGGCCATTCATGGCCGGTGCTTTTATGGTGGACAGCAAAGTCACTAACTTAAACAATCAGATGATTTAATTTGTTGTACCTTTCAGCACTCCTGCCCAAAATTTTGCATCTCCCAAATTTTGGTGCCCTAGGCATCTGTCTATATCACCTATACTGTGAAGCTATCCCTCCTTTATCTGCATTAGCCTGCACCTGTAACTGGTCTAAACTACAGGCTTGATGGTTTAAACATTATTTTTGGTTTAAATGTATTACTCCCACTAATCCCAAATTTGTTGCAGGCTTTTAGGTATTCAGTTGGGTCTATTGTTATGTAACATAACTGATAACAGCCTTTAACACTGTCTGATTTTCTCTGACAGTTTCAATAAACAATCCATTTGCAAAGTACGCCAACTCATAATTCATTTCACAGGTTGATGTGTAATTCACCTGAGTATATTTAAATGGCTAAATTGCTACTTAACACACCAACAATCTGCTAGCCTTGTTGAGTCTTTTGATATCAAAGGATGGTTCAAATGGCTCTGAGCACTATGCGACTTAACTTCTGAGGTCAGCAGTCGCCTAGAACTTAGAACTAATTAAACCTAACTAACCTAAGGACATCACACACATCCATGCCCAAGGCAGGATTTGAACCTGCGACCGTAGCGGTTGCCCGGCTCCAGACTGTAGTGCCTAGAACTGCACAGCCACTCCGCCGGCTATCAAAGGATACCATGGTAAATAAATAAAAAAATATTGGTTAGGGAAGGGCATATTTGACACACACACACAAAACAAATGATAAAAAACAGATAAAAGCAATTTACAACTGACAGTACCCAATAAGTGGTCAAAATCAAGCTAAGAAGCTATTGTAATAGATGGTGGTCACCTTCACATGGGAAGACCACACCTATGGTGTGCCCAGCAAGACTCGCATACGAAACCCGCTCTGGAAAGAAATTGGCAGCTGGAACTTTTTTCGGCTTCCAAGCAAATAGTGGCTGCTCTGCTCCCTCACGTCCTACCTCCAGGCCTCCTTCTGCCAAGAGTTTCAGCCACATCCCTGCCCACTGGCCTATAGGGATGACATGTGAGTGCTCTTTCTCTTCCACAAGCTGGCGAGTTCCTGCAAACAGAGTGCCATGACATAAATCATGTGCAATCTGCACAAACATTCTTTCTTTCTCTACACAGATAAAAAGATGGGCAGAGGGTGAGGGGAAGGGTTAGGAGGGCCCATCAAATGATCTTAGATAAAATCTGATAAAACCTGCATGCAGAGTACTGTGCCAACGGTTAATTGAATGTCACTTCTGACACATTAGATGAACAAGATCATTATTTGCAAAAACCCTTAATCTTCTGTAACACTTTTTTTATCTTTTGATGTTTCAGAATACATTGTCCTATCAAAAGACCTATGCATTGTGCACAAAAATTAATTCATTTGCTGTTCTTAACATAAAGCAATCACCCCAATCCCCTTATTACTGTAGCCAGAAGGCTTTGAAATACTTTGTACTATTTCTCATTCTCCAGAGCATGGACAAGATAGTAGAGAATACTGTACTTCCCTCAAATAAAGTGACCTTACCTGACCATATACTATTAGCACTGATACCTTTTAATACTCTACCATTCTACATCTACATCTACATCTACATCCATACTCCGCGAGCCACCTGATGGTGTGTGGCGGAGGGTACCTTGAGTACCTCTATTGGTTTTCCAGTCTATTGCAGTCTCATATCGTTCATGGTATGCCTCTGTGTGGGCTCTAATCTCTCTGATTTTATCCTCATGGTCTCTTTGCGAGATATATGTAGGAGGGAGCAATATACTGCTTGACTCCTCGGTGGAGGTATGTTCTCGAAACTTCAACAAAAGCCCGTACCGAGCTACTGAGCATCTCTCTTGCAGAGTCTCCCACTGGAGTTTATCTATCATCTCCGTAACACTTTCGTGATTACTAAATGATCCTGTAATGAAGTGTGCTGCTCTCCATTGGATCTTCTGTATCTCTTCTATCAACCCTATCTGGTATGGATCCCACGCCGGTGAGCAGCATTCAAGCAGTGGACAAAAAAGTGTACTGTAACCTACTTCCTTTGTTTTCGGACCACATTTCCTTAGGATTCTTCCAACGAATCTCAGTCTGGTATCGCTTTACCAATGATTAATTGTATATGGTCATTCCATTTTAAATCATTCCTAATGCCTACTCCCAGATAATTTATGGAATTGACTGCTTCCAATTTCTGCTATGTTGTAGCTAAATGATAAAGGATCTTTCTTTCTATGTATTCGCAGCACATTACACTTGTCTACATTGAGATTAAATTGCCATTCCCTGCACCAAGCATCAATTTGTTGCAGATCCTCCTGCATTTCAGTACAATTTTCCATTGTTACAACCTCTCAATATACTACAGCATCATCCGCAAAAAGCCTCAGTCAACTTCCGATGTTATCCGCAAGGTCACTTATGTATATTGTGAGTAGTAATGGTCCTACTACACTCCCCTGTGGCACACCTGAAATCACTCTTACTTCAGAAGACTTCTCTCCATTGAGAATGACATGCTGCATTCTGTTATCTAGGAACTCTTCAATCCAATCACACAATTGGTCTGATTCTGGATGCCACTGCGAGATTTCCCCCACATTGTTCACACTTCTCATAACTCTGACTTACCTCTAATAAATTTCTGAAATATTTTCAAAGGATGATCAATGTTTACACTGTATTTATGGTGGATTCATTAGAGATGAATCACATGCTTTGGTTAGGTAAGAATGTGAGAGGATAGAGTCTTTTTCAAAGAAACTTTCCCAACAATCATATAACCTGATTTCAGAAATTGATGAAGAACCTTATCTGGAGAGCTAGACAGGGATTTGAACACAGTTCCTCCAGGATGTGAGTCTAGTGCTCTCTGTAAAGAGCATCATGCATTAGTGTGAAATGTAATGGCTTGTAGACTAAACACACAGCAGTCATTGTAAAGTTGATGTCCCAAGCCTAACAGCAAGACTCAGCAGTGGTCAAGCATGGGTCTGGTTTTCTGCTTATCAGTTTCATTCCGTTAAGCTGCCCAGAGATTGCAGGATCTCCTCACAAGCTGCTTTCCTACAGAAAGATGTGTATACTGATTGATGTCCTACTCTTTTCCTACAGAAAGATGTGTATACTGATTGATGTCCTACTCTTTTCCTACAGAAAGATGTGTATACTGATTGATGTCCTACTCTTGGTGAAGGCTAGTGGCTTGACACACTACATCACTGTCTTCAGTATCCAAGCCAATGTCAAATACAGTTCATTGTGCAGCCAGTGTAGATTTTTTTTACAAACATCTCTCACTTTGTAAAAACTAACCCACATAACAAACACTTCCAGCTCCCTTTACAACCCACAAAACTCACATCAAGCAACTGAAAAGATGTTATTCACTTTCCACTTGTTGTTCCATCAATATGGACATGTATCACAGCACAGCATTTGTTTTGTTGCACCTCAAACAATTTATTGGACACAACTGAGTAAAATTGAGACACCTTCCACCAGTAATGTAAGAGACCGTGGAAGTGGGTCAGTTTCAGCCAGCTCCATGAAGTAACGTCATGGGCTGCCTGCATGGCCGAGCACAGCAAAGGGACCAGAGTCAGAAAATCAGAGCTGCTGTGGTGTAGGTGACCTGACTGCTTCACTTCTGAGCCATGTTCCTATTATGGGTTATGTGATAGAAACCGATGCTTTAGCCAAACAAGGACAGGCCAAGCCCATATAAATACTAATTATTTTCAGACAGAGGTACTGAAATCTAGAAGCCACCAACTCTGTGGGTGGGATCTTCAACAGTCCATGAGTCATACAAGTCTACATGGATAGAGCAGCATCCACCTCTGGACTCTGTTGCTACCAGCTGTAGCTCTGATGCTTGTACTGAGTTCAATGCTGTGGACTTAGCACCCTCCAGCTTTGTGCCTACCTCAGTCACTGCCAGCCTCCTACCCTAGAAGTTTGCCATTCGAATCTGGGTCTGTGCAACTATTCAGCTGGGACCTACGTGCAAAACTCCTTCCTGTCAGCCTCTGCCCACACGAGCAGACACTGCTGGTGCCATGAGCCATCTCTTCCACTCTGCGCCAACAGCATGATTCTGTTCACCATGTCCTGTGCTGCCAGGCTGTCCTTAGTTTGCATTGCAAACCACTGCCTTCATCCATGCAGAATTGCTGCCATAATCACTCACTGGCCACGCAACGTCATCACTCACCCGTCACACAATGCTGCAAGCTGTCAGGCTGTCTGCTTAAGGCTGTACCTCCTCATAGGCCATGTACATCTTACATTCTGAGGCCGTTTACTTCTCCAAGTATTGTCATGATTGTTATAGTTCATGAATAATAAATGAATATCTTAGCAGTCATGTTTTCATGACAACATGTCAAAAGGCTACCAGGCATCCACTAACTGCTCCACTTTATTCCTACCACAGTAGAGGTCAATCATTCCTGGCCTCAATAGATGATGTCAGAAATGTCTCTCACTTCTGCATTTCAGTGACAGAGCAATCTCACCAACTGCCATCCCTGGAGAAGATTACAGGGTTGCAGTTTTGTTAATGTGCAGTATGGTCAGGGGAGATGTTTTCTTGTTTTTGACTGCAAAAGTCATGGAGATTCAGTGGGTTTTGTGCCAGGTGTTTAATTGTAATTATAAGTGCACTATGAGGAAAGTAAATTCAGACAATGTCCTGAGAACTGTAGAATATTTCTGTTAATTTAAGCTGTTTGGAACAGGAAATCCATTCATTTTTGAGCAAGGGGTATGGTTCAGGGTGTTAAAGTTTTGTGCAACTGATACAGGGTCAACCATATCGTCTTCAATACCACTGTGGGCTGCCCTGGATGAAACAAACAATCTTATAAGCAGAGTAACCGCAGCTGCTGAAGGTCGTGATGAATGAAACTTAGCAAAACATGGTTTTAATTGACCAAACTATCAGTTTCACAGCTTTGAGCTACATTTTCAGGTGCAACTTACATACTTAAGAATAAGAAATATAATTATAAACTGTACTGGAATTTTGTGCTAATATATAAAGACTATTTGAAGACTTATTGTCACAAACATTATTACGTTAATCTGTTGTAGTAAACCTAACATTCCTAGTCAAGGCATTGCCATTTAGAGAATATTGTCAGTATTTAATAAAATTGAGGAATGAAGGCTACTTGGGAAGGTAGCCATATAATGTCCTCTGCTAATGTTTCTGGGTAGATCAAACTGATATTCTGGCCATTCATTGCATGTGGAAGTATCTATCAGGAAAAGAAATGGAACTGAAGGCTAAATCCAATTTTGAAGATATAGCTCAAACATAGTTAATGGTGGAAACAGTGCAAGGCCGTGGGTACAAAGTAGAATAAACGAGGCAAGCCGCTTTCTTACCACCTCATACCAGACACAGAAGATGCAGGTTGCAAGAGCAGGCTTGGCCTTCTCTGTCCACCAGGAAAAACTTACTGCCCATGTAAATAACAACTGTAATGTGGACACTGTGTAGCAATATTATGGCACTTTAAATATAACACATCAGGTGTTTAGTGTGTCAAATACAATGACTGCTCCAAAATATATAGAGAAAACTTGTAGATCCTTCAGTAAAAGGTTCGAGGAACATCTTAATTTAAAACAATTCATTTCTGCAGTAACCTTGCACATATGGAAAGGGGGATATAGTGCAACAGTCTTACTGAAAATCTTGCGATTCTCCACAGATAAGAAAAAGGCTAGTTTTTGAATCTAGTGGAGGAAGTGGAAATTTTTAGATTTAAATCGGTAGCATAGAGAACACACTGAATAGTCAGTTGGACTTGAAACTTCACAATATTTTGGTAAACACTGATTGCTTGTGCAATTAACTGTATTGTAAGGGAGTGACCCAGTGCTCTTAGTCATGAGTATAGTGTAACACAGCATCCACACGATAGTTATTTATGTGAGCAGTCAGTGTTTCCTGGTGGACAGTGAAGGCAGGGTCTACTCTTGCAAGCTGCACCTTCAATGTCTGGTTTGAGACGGTAAGAAAGGCTTGGTTCAAATGGCTCTGAGCACTATGGGACTTAACATCTGTGGTCAGTAGTCCCCTAGAACTTAGAACTACTTAAACCTAACTAACCTAAGGACAACACACACATCCATGCCCGAGGCAGGATTCGAACCTGCGACCGTAGGAGTCGCGCGGTTCCGGACTGAGCGCCTAGAACCGCTAGACCACCGCAGCCAGCACGGTAAGAAAGTGACCTGCCTAGTTTATTCTATTTTGAACCTATGACTTTGCACTATTTCCACCATTAACTACATCTGAGCTATATCTTCAAAACTGGTTTTAGCATTCAGGACCATTTCTTTTCCTTGTCGACACTTGCGCATGCATTAATGGCCAATATATTGTTTCAATCTTCCTGGAAACATTGTTAGAGGATGTTACATGGATCATCTTCCCAAATAGCCTTTGTTTGCCTAGTTTTTTTTAAGTATTGACAGTTTTCTCTGAATGGCAATACCTTGACTAAGAATACTAGGTTCACCTATGATGGATTAATGCAATAATGTTGGTGAGTATAAGTCTTCCAATAATCTTTATGTAACAGCACTGATTTGCAATACAGTCTATAATTATCTTTCAATTCTTAAATAAGTATTTTGTGCCTGAAGATGTGGCTGAAAGCTGTGAAACCAGTAGCGCTGTTAATTCAAACTGAGTATTATTGGCTGTCTGTGGTGTTAGGATTCATTATGACCTGGATGAAACATTGCAAATTTTAGCAGCTAACCACTGTGCCACCTGGCTCCCCATAAATGCCACAGAGGACTCTCTGTAAAACCTAATCAAGATTCCATCCAGACTTGGTATCTTATTTGTTTTCAACCCTTTCATCCACTTCTCTATGCCAGAGATACCTATTACTTTGTCATCTATATGAGGGCCTCCATGACAGTCAAACAATGGTATGTTTGCATGATCCTCCTGCAAGAATGATTTCTTAAACATGTAACTCAAAGCTTCAGCTTTCCTTTTACTGTTTTCTATTGCCACACCAGACTGGCCAATTAGTGACTCAGTAGAAATCTTTAGCCCACACAGTGATTCAACATAGGACCAGAATTTTCTTGAGTTCTCAGCAAGAAAGTTGTTGTATGTTTCACATACCAATCTTTTTTATAGGTGAATGAATTTCTACTAACTCCTGATTGATGACATTTGCATATATGCTTTTTTTTTAGCAATGAGTGCCACAGTCTTTGTATCCTCAGCATTTCCTGAATTTTGTTATTAAACCATTGTGGGTACTTTTTGTCTTTAATCCACATCCTCTACACATCCTTCCCCATTCCACTACTCATAATCAGTTTAAACTTTGTCCATATTTCCTCTGTGTCCACCATAGTGGAACTAAATGTTCCATTCATTGTCTAATCAGGATGATAACAACTACTTATCTGCTCTTTCTTGCAAAAATATTCTCCTAGCCTTGTTCATGGGTTTATTAACTTTAGTAATCATTGCTATGACAACATCATGATTACTAATTCCTGTCTCTATACTGACACTGTTGATAGGGTCAGGCCTGTTTGTAGCCACAGTGTTTAAAATATAATCTTTGTATGTGGCTTGTCAAACTGCCTTCTCGAGGCAGTTTGCGTAACATTTATTCAAAACTGCTTCACAAGACCATCTGTCCTTGCCACCTGTAATGAATCCATAAATGTCATAGTCTACAATCAGTAGGTTAAAGTTACCTCCAATTTGTGTGACTTAGGTACTTTTGTACTCCTGAGCATAGTGAGCATAGACTTTCTTTTAGTGATTCTACAACTGCCAGAGCAGAATTGGGTGCCCAGTAAAAAATCCAATAATTTGAGTTCACCTAGGCCTGTTACTCACTTTCAGACAGCTTCACAATTAACATAAATTTCTACCTTGATAGACATAATATTTTTATTTACTGCAATAAAGACTCCCCCTCCCCCCTGTGGTGTCTTTTCAATATCCATTGCATTCTTTACTAAATATTTAGGAGCTTTCTGCATTGGGGTTAAGCCAGCTCTTGAGTGCAACAACTTCCCCAAAGGGTAGGATTCTCAGGAACTTTGTTATGGATACCTGGATAATTTAATGTTTAAATGTTGATGGTCAGAAGTGTGCTTACTTTATACATGGTCTGATTTAATTCTCTGCATATTTACTGGTGAACATTCATCAGATACCTTGCACAACTACCTTGTCTAAATAACCCTCATGTGCTCTCTGCTCTGCTTCTTTTGTGTGGTGCATCCCTGACATATCAACAAGAATTCTATAATTCTCCACTACATAACACAGGTTCATAAATCTGCAGCCAAGACCATCAGAGAATCAATGGAGACTCTGGTTGAGATGTCTCACTTGTCTCCACACCGAATGACCCTGATCAACTCTGGGTACAATGCTATAAATGTGAGCTATGCCTGTACCCCACAAGTGAGCAAGCAGCCTTGACCACTTCCACCAGCTGCCCATACAGCCCAAGAATGGCCCCAGAACCCAAGAGACTAACATTATTGGTGCTGACATGAGCTGCAACTTGCAGACAACTGCATCCTACACCCTCAGTAGCAGGCAAGACCTCTGCCACATATTGGATCAGGTTTCCTGGCAGACACACTGAGTGCACATTGGACTTCCTTCCAGCCCTGGACACTATTCTCCTTATCGGCTCCATATCATACCTAGCATTGGAGTTCCTGATTACTAACTAACCCCTATCCCCTTGTGCCTACTCAGACCTTGTTGAAGGAGAGGCTGTCTGTTGACTCACAGGATAAATGGGCAGCAGAAGAGCTCACGGGTGAAACAAGTGACACCTGAGGTGACACAATGTGATGCACTGGATCCTCCGCCGCCACAATGTCCTGAGTCAGTGGCCTCCAGAAAACTGACTGCAGTCAAAAGCATCTTTAGCTGTCTGTGAACTGCATCCAGCTCCTACTGCATCCTCATACAGCATGCACACACCCTAGCAGTACCTCTATTAGTAACTTAAGAATGAAATTATAGAAACACACAGAAAAAGCTAAATATATAATTTGCTACTTTCCTAGTGTACAACAAACAGAGTCTGGTGTCTTACTGAGCTATATCAATGTTTGCTGGCCATTCAAAAGAAGTAACAGTGGCAGTACACAGAGTGCAAATCTACACATTACAGTTTCTAAAACACAGCATTACAGCTCTTAAACACAAAACATTTAGGAATTTAAGAATTAAGCTATTAAAGCACACAGAAAAGATAAGTATGTAACTTGCTACTCTTCTGGCAATGGAGCTTGATGTATTACTGAGCTGTTTTCAAGCATCACTAGCTATTCAAAACAGGCAAAACTAAAAAAACTATACATGGGTTTAGAGAAACACAAGTATATCCACCATAACTTTGCTGCTTTATTTGTGATTTTTATGAATGGACTATGTTTTGTTTACAAAAAAATTACTGTTTATGTTTATTTTTGTCATTTTTGTTTTTTGCATGCAGAGAGAAATTTCGCACTGATTAAATACTAGACCCTATTACTTATTTGACTGCAGTAACTTGAAAGACATTTAGCAAAGTTTCTTACCAGTAAAAAGGCACTGGAATAACATAATAATTTCACAGGAAAATTATTACAGCAGGTTTAACAGTTTCTGTATATCCATCTGCACATACACAGACACAAGCAGACATTTGTAAAGGCAAAGAGTTTGGCAAACGAAAGCACTGGCATGTTGATAGACACACAAACAAACACAAACATACACACAAACTTCAAGCTTTCGCAACCCACGGTTGCTTCATCAGGAAAGAGGGAAAGAGGGAGAAAGACGAAAGGATGTGGGTTTTAAGGGAGAGGGTAAGGAATCATTCCAATCCCGGGAACAGAAAGACTTACCTTAGGGGGAAAAAAGGACAGGTATACACACACACACACACACACACACACACACACACACACACACACACACACACACACATATCCATCCGCACATATACAGGCACTGTATATGTATGGATGGATGTGTGTGTGTGAGAGAGAGTGTATACCTGTCTTTTTTTCCCCCTAAGGTAAGTCTTTCCACTCCTGGGATTGGAATGACTCCTTACCCTCTCCCTTAAAACCCACATCCTTTCGTCTTTCCCTCTCCTTCCCTGTTTCCTGATGAAGCAACTGTGGGTTGTGAAAGCTTGAATTTTGTGTGTGTGTTTGTGTTTGTTTGTGTCTCTATCAACATACCAACACTTTTGTTTGGTAACTTACATCATCTTTGTTTTTAGATATATTTTTCCCACGTGAAGTGTCTCAAAGCTTTGTGCTGTTTCTGGTCCTTTATTTATGTCACAATAGTAAAAACATACAACACAAAACTTCCTTGGAGATAAAAACTGTTTGCCATACCAGGGTTCAAACCTGGAACCTGTGCGTTTCACGAGCAATTTCTCTACTGGTTGGGCTACCCAAGAATGACTCATGAGCTATCCCTTCAACTTTACTTCTGCCAGTGCCTTGTATCCTATCTTACAAAGATCACTGAAGTTCTCCCGCATAGTTTTCAGGACTAGCACTTCTGAAAGAAAGGATACTGTGGAGACATGCCTTAGCCACAGCCTGGGGAATGTTCCCAGAATGAATTTTTCCCTCTGGAATGGAGTGTTCACTGATGCTGACAGATTTCAACAGTTAGTGAATTAATGCTACAAGAGAATTTGTAAGATCAATAAAGAAATATTGAATGCAAACAGTTTTCAGTTCTGAACACAAATCAAAGGAAAATTATTGCTGTTGTCAATGCTTTGTTTTATGCCTATAATGCAGTAGTCACTGTTTCTTTATAAGTTTGTTCTGAACTTGAGCCACAAAATATTTACTTTCTCCTGTCTGGACTTAAATGTTTCAAGTCTCCTTGAGATGTAACACATCTAAATTACTCAACATGTCACTCTTTCTACTGGATTTAGTTGCCCCTTGTACTTTGGCGATCATTGATGCTACAATTGGTCACTGATGGCAGTTTTCATATGGATGTCCTCAGATGCTAGGTCTATTTGCTTGAATTCTTTAAAAATGTTAATTATTTCAATCGATTGTTGAATAGTTAAGGTCTCCTTCAAATTCTGTAGTTAACAGGGGAGAAAATGTACTAATGAGCTGTCATTAAGTTTTGAGTTATTTCTAGGGGGCTAGTTTGGCAACACATAAACAGACCAAATTCTAAATTTATGCAGTCCCTTGATACTGAATCTTCCCCAAACAATGTCACGTGTGCCTTCTGTTTCTATCTCTGTTAATTTGAGTTTATTTTCTACTGTAATGGATACACCCACCTCCATTTCCAATTAGCCTATTCTTTCAATACACAGATTCGCCCCAAAAAATCTCAGTGCTACGAATTTCAGGTTTTTGCCATCTTTTTGTGACTAGCATTTTGTGGGTTCCAGTGCTTCTTGAGAGCACTTCAAACTCTGGCACTCTTTTGCAGATTGTCTGACAGTTAATCATAAGGATTTTAATAGTCTCATCTGTGGAAGGGGAGGGGGGACTTTTTGGATTTTACAGTAATTGTTAATTGTTCAGAGTTTCCTACACCATCATTACCTAGATTGGATGGAGAGTGACCTAAGCTAAAAAACCTTTGTGTGCACCCCAGTACCTGTGTAGCAGAGTCTGATGTGTAATGGAACTCTGAGCCATTTAGGTGGAGCCTACAGTTCTCAATCCAGGGAACAATTTTAGGAACTCACAACCTAGTTAGTCCCAGGATTTTCTCTGGTTCAAGACTTTCCTCAAAACCAGAGAGCCATAATCAGTCACTGCAGTTCTGTGAGCAAGGCTGGTCTTCTAAAGCTTCTCCGGCAATCACTTCAAGATCCAGATCAACATAATACATGATGCCTCCTGGCATACACATTGAGTGTGCAAGAGGATCTTTTCCATTCCTTGCTGTTATTCCCATAATGGTTACCATCATTCACTGTATGTTTGAAGTGATGGTGATTAACAAAGCCCTACCTGTTTGCATTTGCTTCCCCACCACACAGGACACAGCAGGCTTCCCAACTGTTAAACTGTGTCATGCTGGTTCAGTTTCTGTTTCAGTGGGAGACAGTGTCTAAGGATGTAGCTGACTTGCTTCCTCACAATTCAAATGGAAAAGATAAGCAGCTTCTCTGCTTTCAATGCTTGTTAATTGTTGTTGTGCAGCTCTCCATGCTACTATATCCTGTGGGAGCCTCTTTGTCTCCATGTAACTACTGCAACCTACAACCTTCTTAAGCTGCTTACTCTATTCATCTCTTGGTCTCCCTACACGATATTTGCCCCCCACACTTTCCTCTAGTACTAAATTGGTGATCCCTTGATACCTTAGAATGTGTCCTACCAACTGATCCTTCCCTCTAGTCAGGTTGTACCATAAATTTCTCTTCTCCCCAGTTCTATTCAGTACCTCCTCATTAGTTAAGCAATCTATCCAACTAATCTTCATCATTCTTCTGTAGCACCACATTTCAAATGCTTCTATTCTCTTCCTGTCTAAACTGCTTCATTTCCATACATGGCTACACTCCAAACAAATACTTTCAGAAAGGGCTTCCTGACACTTAAATCTATACTTGATGTTAGCAAATTTCTCTTCTTCAGAGATGCTTTTCTTGCCATTGCCAGTCTGCATTTTACATCCTCCCTACTTCAACCATCATCAATTATTTTGCTTCCCAAACAGCAAAACTCATCTACTACTTTAAGTAGTTCCATTGCCTCAGCATCACCTGATTTAATTCGGCTACATTGTTTTACTTTTGTTGATGTTCATCTTATATCCTTTCATGACACTGTCCATTCCATTCCACTGCTCTTCCAAGTCCTTGCTATCTCTGACAGAATTACAGTGTCTTGTCCCTCAGCTTTAATTCCTACTCCAAATTTTTCTTTTGTTTTCTTTACTACTTGCTCAATATATAGACTGAATAACATCAGGGATAGGCTACAAATTTGTCTCACTCCCTTCCCAACCACTGCTTCCCTTTTGTGCCCATCAACTCTTATAACTGCCATCTGGTTTCTGTGCAAATTGTAAATAGCCTTTCACTTCCTGTATTTTACCCCTGCCACCTTCAGAATTTGAAAGAGAGTATTCCAGTCAGCACTGTCAAATGCTTACTCTATGTCTAGAAATGCTATAAATGTAGGTTTGCTGTTCCTTAACCCATATTTGATTAGAAGTAGTAGAGTCGGTATTGCCTTGCATGATCCTACATTTCTCTGGAATCCAAACTGATATTCCCTAAGGTTGTCTTCTTCCTGTTTTTCCATTCTTCTGTAAAGAATTCATGTTAGTACTTTGCAGCCGTGACTTATTAAATTGATAGTTCGGTTATTTTCATGCCTGTCAGAATTTGCTTTTTTGGAACTGAAATTATAATATTCTTTTTAAAGTCTGGGGGTATTTCCCCTGTTTCATACATCTTGCTCACCAGATGGAAGAGTTTTGTTGTGTCTGGCTTTCCCAAGGCTATCAGTAGCTCTAATGGAAAGTTGTCTACCCCCAGGGTCTTGTTTTGACTTAAGTCTTTCAGTGCTGTGTCAAATTCTTCTTGGAGTATTGTATCTCCCTTCTCATCTTCAGATACATACTCCTTCATTTCCATAATATTGCCCTCAAGTACATCTCCCTTGCATAGACACTCTGTATACTCCTTCCACCTTTCTGCTTTCCCTTCTTTGCTTAGGGGGGTATTCCATCTGAGCTCTTGATATTCATACAGATATTTCTCTTTTCTCTGAAGGTCTCTTTAATTTTCCTTCAGGCAGCATCTATCTTACTCCTAGTAATATATGGTTCTATATCCTCATTTCTCCTCCAGCCGTTCCAGCTTAGCCATTTTGCACTTCCTGTTGATCTCATTTTTTAGACATTTGTATACCCTTTTACCTGCTTAATTTATTGCATTTTTATATTTTCTCCTTTCACCAATTAAATTAAATATCTCTTGTGTTACCCAAGGACTTCTATTACCCCTTGTCTTTTCACCTACTTGATCCTCTGCTGCATTCACTATTTCATTTCTCAAAGCTACTCATTCTTCTTCTACTGTATTCCTTTCCCCTGTATTTGTCAGTTGTTCCCCAATGCTCCATTTGAAACTCTCTAGAACCTCTTGTTCTTTCAGTTTATCCAAGTCCCATCTCCTTAAATTCCTGCCTTTTTGCATTTTCTTCAGTTTCAATCTACAGTTCATAATCAGTTAAGTGTGGTCAGAGTCCACATCTGCCCTCGGAAATATCTTACAATTTAAAATCTGGTTCTGAAATCTCTCTCTTACCATAATATATTCAATCTGAAATCTTACCATGTCTCCAGGTCTCTTTCATATACACAACCTTCTTTCATGATTCTTAAACCAAGTGTTAGCTATGGTTAAATTATGCTCTGTGCAAAATTCTACTAGGTGGCTTCCTCTTTCATTCCTTTCTCCCAGTCCACACTCAGCTACTACTTTTCCTTCTTTTCCTTTCACCACTATTGAATTCCAGTCCCCCATGACTAAATTTTCATCTCCATTAACTATCTGAATAATTTATTTTACCTCATCATACAGTTTCTCTATCTCCTCCTCACCTGCGGAGCTAGTTGGCATATAAATTTATGTACTGTGGTAGGTGTGGCTTCATGTCTACCTTGGTTACAATAATGCATTCACTATGCTGCGCATAGTAGCTTATCCATGTTCCTGTTTTTTATTCATTATTAAACCCACTCCTGCATTATTCCTATTTGATTTTGAATTTATAAACCTGTATTTACCTGACAAGAAGTCCTGTTCCTCCTGCCACTGAACTTCACTAATTCCTGCTATATCTAGCTTTAACCTATCCATTTCCCTTTTTGAATTTTTAACCTGCCTGCCCAATTAAGGGATCTGACATTCCACGCTCTGATCTGTAGAATGCCAGTTTTGTTTCTCCTGATAGCGACATCCCCCAGAGTAGCCCCTGCCCATAGATCCAAATAGGGGAGTATTGTACCTCTGGAATATTTTACACAAGAGGATGTCATCATCAATTAACAACACAGTAGAGCTGCATTACCTAGGGGAACAGTTGTTAACTAGGAGACTATTTTTGTTAACTTTTTATTTTTGTGTATATTACTGACCACCTCTGATGAGGAAAAGTTTTATCTTTTCATTTTTATCAGCTCCCAGCTCAAGCCTGAGGTAGGTAGTGTTGGTGCCAGCCTTTCTCAGAAGCCAGACAATGCCATCTGCACGCTCTGGGTTCCACTCCTTGAGCCAGAAGCGTAACCCTCGTGTCCGCCATCGAGGTAGGATCATCAAGTCCCGGCCAGCACCTGCTCCTTGTGTCAGCATGGTACAGCCCTCTGAAACAAAGGAGTTCACATAGCACATGAATGAAAATCATTGGTACTTGTTAACAGCAGTGAGAAGAAACTCCAGCAGATCTAACAATCAAAAACATCTCTATCTTTGTAAAAGTAAAACAGTAATAAGTGTGAATGCTGGCTTGAAAGTTACAGTCTGTTGCGAAGTATAGCCATCACCATTTTTATTTTATTATTTTTTTTACTCCACAGGGAAAAGACAGACTGCATATCAGACAGAAATGCCAAAGAATGAATTGAAATAAACACCACACTTTCAGACAATTAATTCTTCTCCTACTATGAGTAGCAATGAAATAACAAAGTTATAAAATATGTATTTGTATATTCATTGTTATCAATTTATGTCTGAGTATCACATTACTATACTTGATCCCACCAACATAAAAGATTTTCCACTTTCATATCATGCCACAATACAGCCTCTTATACCTTTATTTCTGTATCTGAAAACAGCACACATCTCTTGGAGTCAAACTACTCCATCAAATTCATGAGTTAAGTGTGTAAACACTTCTTCTGATTCTTATAAAACCTTGCTTGGGAAAACTATGTCCATAATAATAGTAGCAGTAGTGCTTCTATTCATATGTGGATCACTTTTACAAGGATATTGTACATGTCATGGTGATAGAGCTTAAGAACAAAATAAAAGAATGTAAATACAGATTTTTACATGCTTACAGGTCCAGTTTGGTAAGGGTGGGGCATGTAGTCCAGTGTGGCCTTGTAGTAGGAACTATCCTGACAACTGCCTGAAGCAATTTAAGGAAAACACTGAAAACCTAAATCAGTGCGGCCAGATGAAGACTGGACCTCAATCCTCTCAAATACTACACCAGTCCGTTTAAAGCAAAGCAACCTCATTCAGTTTGTCCCTAGTGTACAATACTGTTTTGTAAAGAAGTCAATTAATAACATAAAAAGCTAGTGCTACACTGTGCATTAATTTCTCAATACTGATCACCCCCCCTCCACACACACACACACACACACACACACACACACACACACACACACACACACACACACACCATGAAAACAATTTTCTATTTTGTGTACCAGAATGGAGCTGAGGTTGCACTGTCAGTCAGCTTTATTTAGGAGTACACAGTGCTACACTGTTCGTTAATTTCTCAATACTGATAAACATACGCACACTATCAGGTAACATGAAAACCATTGTGGCAATATCTAATTTCCATTTTGTGTACCAGAATGGAGCTGTGGTTGTACTATCAGTCTGCTTTATTTGGGACTACTCGGTGCTTCCAACACATCCTTGGTCAAATCAATCCTTTTGCCAAATATCCTCTTTTTCAAGAGTTCATCCATCTGTGCAGTTTGATGGAGTCATGGACTGCCATCCATAAAAATGAAGTCAGGACCAAATGCACTCCTAAGAAGATGCACATGGAGAAAGAGCACAGTGTCACAATAATGTCAAGCAGTGAGTGTACCATTTTCAAAGATTTTGAGATCAGTACACCAATGCAACATTATGACTCCCACACCATAATATCTGGACCCACAAAATGATCATGTTCAGCAATGCTGGACATACCCTCATGTGACAAGAGGTGGGAACACACAATGAACACAGGAATATTGTCAAAAATTATTGTTTGGTGGTTCAGGTGTTATGGTGTAGGGAGGCATAATGTTGCATGGTTGTACTGACCTCCATCACCAACTGTGGAGGAACTATCATGAAGAATCATAGATAGTTCCCACAAATTTGGTTGTGGATTATTGGAATACCACTTTGATGCTGTTAAAGGTCATGGTTTATGATAAATGGTCCTGTATACGGATTGTAATGTTTTGGACTTTTGAACTATCTAAGAGAAAGATGAACTGCATTTCCATCTGATATTTTGCATTTTCCTCCTGTGACAATGGGTGTGAGACCAAAACCGGTAAAGAATAAAGCTTTATTTGTATAGATGATGGTTAAAAATGCAGTTCTTTAATTATCTGATGGCTGTAGGAAGTCACATCACTAAAACATTAAATGCATTGAAACTGACAGTGGGATACTGAAACATTTGTTGTGAACTGTATGATAGCAGTAATGTGATGTGTTCAATAATGTTTAGAGGTGAATGTGTTAAAAATATGCATTTTTCAATTGATACTTTGTAAAATGTATGTTGTAATGTTTAGTAACTGCTGGGCATGTGTACATCTGTAAACCTGAAAATGTATTGCATAATACAGAAAATAAACAACAATATCCATTAAATGTATTCTATCCTCAAAACCATTCAGAATAGGGCATATTGTCCATATCCCCAAATATTTACCATTCTTCCATCATCACCCACTAGAATCTTTAATGACAATTCACACAGAATGAATACAGTACAATAGTCAAGCTATGAAAAACAACAAGGCTTAATAATATATGGGATGGTATCCAGATATTACTGGCACTAACAATAATACACTAAAATAAGTATTAATGCTGACTTCTGTTATAGCTATGGTTTTATTTTACTATTGCTTCAAGCTTTCTTTCTATACTAAATTGCAATTCCTGTAGAAGGAGATGTAAAATTCTGTCATTTCATACCAGGCATAACGCAATCATAAGCA
The DNA here is from genome assembly GCF_021461395.2 of Schistocerca americana. NCBI lineage: Eukaryota > Metazoa > Arthropoda > Insecta > Orthoptera > Acrididae > Schistocerca > Schistocerca americana. The sequence goes on along the minus strand of NC_060124.1, from coordinate 434,428,394 downwards.
TGGCACAGGTCACGAGGCAGTTTTGGATCCACTGTGTAACACCATGGTCCACCAATGTTGCGTGATGGATCCCTGCAGTAATTTCTTGCTTCTTTTAGAGATCGTTCAGCAAATAGGGTGTCATTTAGATATGTCTGATTGACCTATAGACATAGTAGTAATGAATATGTTAACATTCTGTATCTCATTAGGCACAAAGACTAGTATAATAAATATCTTTGTGTTACACTGATCACCTTCAAGTTAAATGGAAAGTGAAGATATAAATCCTTCAGAAGGCTACTTTGATAATGTGTCTTATAGATCTAGAAGTCTGAATTAATTCATTGATAAAAAGTTAAATTGATGATGAGAGCAAGAAAAGAACATTGTATTCAGCAAGTATTATGAGGTGAAATGGAATCATGTATTTAAAATTTTTGGAACACAGCTTTTTCTTGACAAGAGAAGAAGTAAAGATGGCAGATAGAAGGCAGATGACATCAAATGTCCACTGAGCCTAGGTAATAGCATCACTTAAAGCAGACAAGCAAAATCATAATAACTGGGGCCATCAAACAAGAGTCAAATGTCAGCAGACAAGCAAAATCATAATAACTGGGGCCATCAAACAAGAGTCAAATGTCAATGTAATGTCAAGAGGTTTAATTATGAAGGCTGATGATTTTGTGCAGGAACAGTTACAGCTGGTACAGTTTTTTGTGAGTTAAATGTGTGTAATAAGAAGTTTGAAAGAATTTATTACCATGGAATGTATACACGTCACAATATCAAATTCAAGAATGAAATTTACTTTGTGTTGTCCAAATACAGGATGAGGCAACTAAGACGTGGTATGCAATATATACCCAGAATGAGTAAATATACATAGGTATGGTTTTCAATATGCTATACCAGACAATATAGTAGCTTTTCTAACATCTGCTAGTAATTTTTAGCATTTATGTCTGCCAAATTAAGGCACTGCCTTTTTATGTAACTGTAGCTTTTGTAAGGGGCAACAGAAAGAATCTTAGAACAACACTGGTGGGAATAATGTGGGACGTGAGATGCTGCACCAACAATGAGCATGGTCTCATAGCATCTGTTGTGTGCATCCGAGATGGTTGATACAATGTAGCTCATAAGTAGAGTGTGCGGTGCAGTTTGTAAGGTGACAGGAGAAACACAGAAAAGAAGAGAAAGAAGGATGGACACTGAGTATAGCAAAGCATTAGAAAATAATAATAATGGGAAACAGCACTTGGTTATATGATGGGAGAAAATCCATCAGGCAAAATCAATCAAGCAATCAAAAGTCCAAGATGGAATGTTATAATATTATGAAAAAGATAGTTGCTACTCGCCATATAGGAGAGAAGTTAAGTTGCTATATGTGACCACATTGTAGAAATCCAGCAAGGTCTCCAGTCTCTCCTCAGATCCTTAGGACAATACCAGAATCTCTTCCTGGAGTCCATCTCTCTCCTCACCCCTACCACTCCTGGCACTCCTACATGCTTCCTATAATCCATAAACCCAACCACCCAGGATGCTACATTGTGTCCAGTTACTGTGTCCCTACTGGTAGAACCTCTGCTCTCATTGACCAACACCTTCAGCCTACTACCCATATCCTACCTTCCTAAATAAAAGATACCAACCATTTCCTCCACCAACTCTCCACAGTTCCTGTTCCTTTACCACATCGTGTTCTGCTCATCACTATTCTTACCACTTCCCTTTACACTAACATCCCCAACACCCATAGCCTTACTGCTATTGAACCTTTCCCAACGCCCAACAGATTCCAAACCAACAGCCTCTTTCCTAGTTGCCCTGACCAAGCATATCCTCACTCACAATTACTTCTCCTTTGAAGGCTTTACCTACAAACAAATTTGGGGTATGGCTATGGGCACCCAAATGGCACCATCTTAAGCCAACTATTCATGGACCATAAACAGGAATCCTTCCTAAACACCCAGAATCCCAAACCCCTCACCTGGCTCAGATTCACTGATGACATCTTCATGACATGGATCCACATTCCTCCAAAATCTCAACACCTTCTACCCACTTGATTCATTTGGTCCTACTCAATCCAACAGGCCACCTACATCAATGTTGGTTTGCTCCACCTGGTCCTACTCAGCCCAACAGCTACCTTCGTCAATGTTGACCTCCATCTCAAAGATGGCTACATCAGTACCTCTGTCCATCCTTTCTACACAGTAGATGAATTTTTTGAAACTGAAAATACTGTCTTTCAACACTGTATCTAGCGGATGGCCTTATGTTATCCAAACTAAATTGCATTTAGTAATTAATGTTAAAAATGTAAGTTATCTTGATGTTGTCTATTGCTTTATGAGCTGATCGACAATAAAAGTTGATTAATTGATCGTATCAAACATACCAACCACCAGCAACATCTCCACTTCAAGAGCTACCACCAGTTCCATACCAAGAAGTCCCTTACATACAGCCTAGCCACCTGTGACCATTGCATCTGTAGTGACAAGCAGACCCTCTCGAAATATACTGAGGGTCTCACTGTGGCCTTCACGGATTGTAATTACCCCCTCCCCCAACCTTGTACAAAAACAGATCTCCTGTTTCTTATCTTTCCAGTCACCTTCCAAAGTCCCACTGTCTGGCCACAGAGGATCATTCCCCGCGTGACTCAGTACCAACCGTGACTAGAGCAACTGAATTACATTCTCCACCAGGGTTTCGACTACCTCCCATCATTCTCTGAAATGGGAAATGTCCTACCCTTTATCGTTCCCAACGCTCTGACAGTGGAACTTCATCACCCACTGAACCCTCATAATACCCTTAGCCATTCCCACACAGCCCCTGCTCCCATCCCCTTTCCTCACAGTTCATTTCCCTGTGATAGACCTAGGTGCAAGACATGCCCCCTACATCCTTCCATCACCACCTACTCCAGTCCAGTCACAAACATCACCTATCCCATCAAAGGAAGGGCTACCTGGGGAACCAATCATGTGATCCACTAACTAATGTGTAAGCAGCATGCTGCAATCTACGTGGGCATGATAACCAACAAGCTGGCCACCAACAAACTATGGCCAAGAAACAGCAGGACCTCCCTGTTGCTGAACACACTGCCAAACATGATGCTCTTTATTTCAATGAGTGCTTCACAGCCTGTGCCATCTGGATCTTTCCCAGCAGCACGAGCTTTTCCGAATTGCACAGGTGGGAACGCTCCCTGCAATACATGCCATGTTCCCATAACACTCCTGGCCTCAACCTGTGTTAGTCATTTTCCTTACCCATCTAGCCCCTTCCCTGTTCCTATTCCAGCACTACACAGCCCTCTATTCCACCAATGCACCCAGTCTTTTTACTTCTCTCCTTTTTCACTACTCCTCCCCCTCTCCCCTGTCTTCTGTCTAGCCTCCCAGCTGCACCTAGCTGCTCTATCATCTCTCCATCTTGCCCCTGCTCACTCCCACAAGCAGCCCTTTACTGTTCCCCACCCCTACCCTGCCGTCCCTACCCCTCCCTGCCCCAGCCTCCTCTTTACCCCTATCAGCCAGTTGCCTCTCCAATCACGTGCTGCTGCTCACAGCCTGGCTTCAGCTGCCAGACATTTTGGTCATGTGAGTATGAGCTGGATTTGCATGAATGTGTATGTGTGTGTGTGTATGTTGTCTATTTTTGACAAAGGTCTTGTTGGCTGAAAGCTCACTTTCCAACAGTCTTTTTTTTTGTGTATATCTGTAATTCAGCATCTCCATCATCTGGTGAATAGAAACTATCCTTGTCATAACATTGTTACATTCCATCCTGGATTTCCCATTGTTTGATTAAAATTGTGTTTACGTTAAACATGTTGGTGCACTTTGTAAAGCTAAACTCTGCAGCTGGATTTTTGTAGCACAGCAACTTTTAATTACAAGTTTAATTATGCATATGTTGTAATAATACTCTGAAATACTTTTATTGTTGCAGCTTATTTATAGTCCATCAGTGACACCTGCCAAGTTGGTCATAGATGGAGTTGTTTGACAGTTCTAGAAAGTTATAGATTATGTTTGTACTCATCTGTGTTTGAAAACTATTTTTGACAGAGAAATTGTAAAAAACTGTTATAGTTTCATCCTTTGGGAGTAATAAGGAGAATGTGTATAAAAAGTTGCCTGTTTATTATTTTACATGCTAAAACTTAGGCAGTATTTAAGTTACACTCCCCCAAGTATGAATCTTCATAAAATTTATTTCACTGTACATCTTAATTCGATATTATTGTCTCTTGATTGATGTACATTGAGAATTTGTTCCAGTTAAATCACCTGCTGTATTTCAAGTCAATTTATGTTAATGATTATTATCACTCAGACATTATCAGATGGTGACATTAAAGACTAGTTTTTTGATTTTTTCAGAAACACTAGTTTCAATTACTCTTGTTGAATGGATTCTTGCATATCTATAAAACACCTTTTCTGATATTATTTTGTTCTCTTTTCCATTAGGCACTTTTTTAATTTTAAAATTTACTGCAATTTATATTTCTGATTGAACTTCTAAACATAGATTCATCTTTATTTTAAAAAAGATGATCTTAATTGTTACTCTGCACTGATATGTCTTATATGGATAAGTGTAAAACATGTTTTGGTGGAAAACAAAGTAATAATTTTTTGTAACACTGAAACTGTTTATTCTGAGGCCATAGTTTTCCCATCATCTACTATACAGTGACCTCCAGATTAGTTTGTTCCATGTCCAGTCTTTTTACGTCCCACAATTTGCCTTCCCACAGCTATAGGCCACATTATTGCTTCAAACAATACAAAATATGGAACATTAATAAATATATAATACAATATTATTCACTTGATCACCATGTTTCCTAATTCCTGTTTACATATAGACATAAAATTCACCTTTTGCATTTTATACTTAGTTGTGGGTCTGTATGTTTCTTGCACTGTTCCAAACATTGCCTTCAGCAATCTTCCCTTAGGAAGTGTGCCCTGGGACAGCACACAATGCATTTCCCAGCACAGATCTCCTGCTGTGTCTGTATGAAGGCTAGGAGTAATCTTTTGTGTGTTATTGACTAAGTGCACAATAGAGATCTTCAATTGGAATAAGATATGATTAAACATTTGGTTATCAAAATTCTTACATTAAATATCTTTTTTCCATCTTCAGAAATAATAGAGGATTGATTACATGACACCACCATCAGATGTCATAATTTAACAGTTGAGCTTATTTTCTTGTGTTGCCTTGTCCTGAAATACATGTCACACTCTTATTTTCCTTTTTTTCCAGTGTTCTAAGCAACATAAGGAACACACAGGTAATCAAAATCCTTGTCGCTTTGTTAACTAAAAACAAAGATGATGTAACTTACCTAACGAAAGTGTTGGTATGTTGATAGTGACAATAACAAACGCAAACACACACACAAATTTCAAGCTTTTGCAACCCATGGTTGCTTCATCAGGAAATAGGGAAGGAGAGGGAAAGACAAAAGGATGTGGGTTTTACGGGAGAGGGTAAGGAGTCATTCCAGTCCCGGGAGTGGAAAGACTTACCTTAGGGGGAAAAAGGGACAGGTGTACACTTGCAAACACACACATATCCATCTGCACATATACAGACACAAGCAGACATATGTAAGTGACTCCTTACCCTCTCCCTTAAAATCCACATCCTTTCGTCTTTCCTCTCCTTCCCTCTTTCCAATGAAGCAACCGTGGGTTGTGAAAGCTTGAAATTTGTGTGTGTGTATGTGTTTGTTATTGTCTCTGTCAACATACCAACGCTTTCGTTTGGTAAGTTACAGCATCTTTGTTTTTGCATATATTTTTCCCACATGGAATGTTTCCCTCTGCACTTGTTTGCAATACAATTATTATAGTACACAAATATACAAGTAAGACATACAAATCTGTCATGATTATTTTGCTTTATGAGTTGTGTTACTAGTTACATACCGTATAGTAAATGTGACAAATAGAGGCAATAGCCTATGTACAAAAACTGCCCCTGCAGTGATGATCAAAGTGGCACTATGACCAACTCAGCAACATTAAATACACCACATAGGATGACTTTAGAGAACTAGTGTGCAGAGACACCAGTGCCACCAGTGGTTACCATGTAAAGCTCTAGAGGCCACTTTATTGTGTATGTGTTGAATGTATATTAGTGTACTTTAACAAAATTGCAAATATGTGGCTGGTTTGTATAAAATTGTCAAATCAACTACAATTTTCGTTGTAGGATGGTTTGAAAATGGACACAGGTGTCCAAAGCTAGTCTTCTCAATGCAACTTATGATGCAGCTACAACCATTTATTTTAATTAAAATACAAGTTGCAGACATATTTTTTATCTGCATGCTGCAAGTTTTAAAAAATAATATTGTGGGAGTAGTATTGCGCATCTGCTCTGTTTGTCAATAATAAATGGTTTTGCTTCTGAACTACACCTGAGAATAAACCTGACAATGATTAATTTTCGCTAGCACAATTCCGCTGGTACCAGTGACAGAAGCAACACAGTTTTGGAAATACTCTGCTTGTATGAAATTGACAAAAATTAACGAAAAGGTTATTTCATCATACCTTGTGTGGTTTATTGTCAAGCCATGGCTGACACTGTCGTCCTGAACGGGTCACATTTAGTGGTCCAATGAAATCATTCCCAGTTCCAGCAAGACGACATTCTGGAAGATGAAAGATAAAATACTAACTTTGGACAGTTCATGTGAAGTGGCAAACAGTTAAGCCATAAGGCTTTCATAGCAGAAGGACAAGGTTCAAATCCTGATCCAGATTTAAGTTTTTATTGCTTTCCTAAACTACATAAATCAAATGTCTTGAGTGCCTTCTTTGACAAGAGAATGGCCAGTTTTCTTTCCCATATCAATCAGAACTTGTGTTCCATCGCTCATTGACCTCTTTATTACTAAATATAATATTAATATTAAACACTAATATAATATTATTATTATTATTATATTGATATTAAACACTAGTCCTCCCATTTTCATTTCAGTCATGAAGTGTGCAGAAGATTATTGAAGAAAAACAGACATCATTTGCTACTTTAGTGTTTTTCATGCCTTACAACACATTCAGTGTCGGATTTCAATAGCTTCTCTCCCATGAGGCACCCCCTTATCATAGCAATGTCCGTGTGGGCGGGAGAGTTTGTGTGCTCCAAGGAAGCTGAGAGCTATATCGGTGGTAGTGTAGCTACTGGCAGGTCCAACCTAGCCGGGTAGGTCTCAGCAGAGGAGTCAGACAAAGTGTGCCTCACAACAACCCATCTTATATCCTATATCCTATATATCCTATTCCCTACCCTCTCCTCAGCTACCATTCCTTTTCTTTCTCTAATTACCTTAACACACCACTGCCTTGTGGTTGGTCTCAGGAGGGATGAAGGCTAAGGGAGAAAACCCTGAAAGAAAATCTGGAGTGGGGCCCCAAAGGTGGTTGGAAGGCATACTACGTCCTCTTTTGGCAGCTCCTGCATCCGAAGTGATACCAGACGTATTGGCTTGCCTTTCCTCTGGATATTATCATTTAGGTTGAGAGGGAGACTGTTATGATTGAGTAACTCATGTGTCTTCATATTTACCGCTCAGGCTTGCAGCATCCTGGAGAGGACACTTCAGCAACGTCCAAGGACTTCGGCACAACACAGGAAGAGGTAGATACTGGTTATAAGCTCTGTCTGATTGGTGTAAGACTTGAGTGCCAGGGGCCACTTCCGACAGTGGAAGAGATCATTGCATCTCATTGGACAGCCACCGCCCGCCTCAAGCTGGACAGCCCCCATCCAATAAGGTGCTGTCCCGCCACTATCTGCCTGCTTCACGAGGTGTGTGGAGCTTAGAAGTAATCTTCGACAAGCGGGTTGATATAGTACACCTATTAAAAACAAAAATGAAATAATAAAGAAATCACTATTTCGTATTGCCACATGGAATGTTAGGACCATGTGTCCAAGGTACATTGACGATGCCCAAGAGGTTGATTTCATTCATAAGACTGCCATTATTGACAGAGAGCTCCATCGTTTGAATGTTGACATCGCGGGACTGCAGGAGATGCGGCTTCCAGATGCGGGCTCTACCAAGGGGGATAATTACACATTCTTCTGGCAGGGGAAGTCTCAAGATGAGCCAAGACTTCGTGGTGAAGGATTAGCTGTTAAAAACACCCTCCTGGACTGTACTGTGCCACCATCCGGTGGAACAGAGCGAATTATTTCTTTAAAAATATGCTCTTCAAGCAACACTGTCAACATTCTAAATGTGTACGCTCCCATCTTATCATCCAGCATGGAAGAGAAGGATCTGTTTTATGATTTACTCAGTGACAGAATATCTAAAGTACCTAGCACTGAGACACTCTATATTCTAGGGGACTTTAATGCTAGAGTAGGATCAGATAATGACATATGGCCAAATTGCCTGGGACATCATGCGGTGGGAAAAATGAATGAAAATGGCCGGAGACTGCTTGAAGTTTGCTGCTTTTATGGACCCTACATTGCAAACACATATTTCCAGCTTAAGGATCGGCACAAGGTGTCCTGGAGACACCCATGCTCTCATCGCTGGCATCAACTTGACTTAGTCATAGCTAAGTGTACTGGTCTCAAAAATGTGATACTGACAAGAAGATTGGATGTCCATCCAAACCACTACAAATAATTGACTCTTTCCATGAGAAAACACAAGCAACAATCTGCTTCAATGGTAAAACATCAGAAGCATTCCCTGTTAATAGCGGTGTGAAACAGGAGTGTGTGTTAGCTCCTACATTATTTGGGATTTTCTTTTCCCTTCTGCTCATATTTGCCTATGAAGACTGTGAGGAGGGAGTGTATCTACATACAAGGTCTGATCGAAATCTTTTCAACATTGCTCACCTCAAGGCCAAGACCAAAGTAAATACAGTTGTTATTCGTGAGTTGTTATATGCGGACGATGCAGCTCTAGTAGCGAACACAGAAGATGAGCTGCAGTATATAATTAACAAATTATCACATGCCTGTGAAAAATTTGGTCTACTCATCAGCCTTCAAAAGACTAAGATCATGGCGCAGAGCACTACCAACCTTCCATCCATCAGCATTGATGGCAATCCTCTCCAGGTAGTTGATGACTTTACCTACTCGGGATCCACAATAAGTAGCAACTTGTCCATGGACACTGAAATTACTAACAGAATCTCAAAGGCATCATCTGTCATGGCTAGATTGAGAAACAGAGTATGGAACAATGGACTGCTTACCACAAAAACTAAATGAAAAGTCTACAACGCTTGTGTTATAAGCACCCTTCTTTATAGCTGTGAGACATGGACAACTAAAAAGCATGAATCTCGACTCAACAGCTTCCATCTCTGCTGTCTCCGGAAGATCTTTCAGATCTCTTGAAGAGATAGAGTACCCAACACCGAAGTCTTTCATCATGCAAGCACAACCAGCATCTTTGCGCTCCTGAGTCATCAATGTCTAAGATGGTTGGGACATGTCAGGCACATGGATCCTGAATGGATACCAAAACAACTGCTGTACGGAGAACTTCAGGAGGGTGTGAGGCCAGTGGACGACCGCATCTTCATTTCAAGGATGTCTGCAAGAGAGACCTGACGAAAACCAGAATCAATCCAAGTCGCTGGGAAAGCATTGCAGATGACCGTGTCAAGTGGCAAGTAACAGTGCGCAATGGCGTCAAGCTCTCAGAGGACGAACGCACATAGGAACAAATCAGGAAGAGGACAAAGCAGAGAGACAGAGTGGCTTCTGTTCGAAGTCCCTCAAATTTCACATGTCCAAACTGCAGTAGGGACTGCCACTCTTGAGTGGGAGTTTTCACCCACAGCAGACGCTGTAGACTCTGAACCAAGCATGTTACACCATCATCCCTCAAGGATGGACAGATGCCATTACAACACATTCAGTGTCAGATTTCAATAGCTTATCTAGTACAAAGCAACTTTCCTGATAAAAACCCTTTTGGGTTGCTTGATGTATTATATTGGTAAAACAAAATTTGAGCTCTTCACTAGAATAAATATTGATCAAGGTAAGTATATATTTTGTGAGTTTCTTGCATTCAGTTCACCACTATAAATGTCTCTCCTGTGAGACACATAAATGGAATTTATGACTGACCTAGAAATCAGTTGCATAGCTAAAAAAATTATTTTAAACATGAAGATTTTTTTGATGATCGTATTGTTACTAACAAACCCTGTATCAGGCAGCTGGCCACAGAATTTCATAATTGCGAGATCTCATTCCCTTTGTGTTCCTTGTGGGAGTGTCAACAAGCGTCAAATCAAACAGCAGCATTCCATCATGTTAGCAGGTCATGCAGAAAGTAGACATCAGTGCTTGGCGTGAACTGGGGAGCTTGCATCAGCAGAAGCTTAGTAAAGCAATACGACTGAGAAGAATCACAACACCTTGTTACATGGAGTAAGAAGCCACATCCCCAGTGCAAGAAGATGTACTGAATATTGTTGAAGACCAGTCTGTTGATATAACAAATGTGCTAAGCAAATAGGGCATGGCATGAATAGCTGATATATTCGAATTAGGAAAGCCTATGTGGTCATTACAAGTGACGTTGGGTCAACACCAGCCAATATTTCGCGCTATAAATACTCCAGCATTGAGTTCAGAAGGGAATTGGTCAGAAGGATTGATGGGGTACAGGATGTGTGTACTCAATTCCCTGACATGGTATTAATGCTAGGTATAAGTCTGTTGTAGATTTCCTGCTCGTACTCAACACTGCCAATAGCTGCTGGAGAGATGTCTTCCTTTCCATAAGCACCAGTCATGAGTTCGGCGTTGCTGACAACTTCCAACACAGATGGGAATGCCTGGGGGGTCTTCCATGTCGACTTGGGCCAGGACACCAGCATTCCTGACACTTCAGCAGAGCCACGGGGTCGACCTGCACAGCAGGCCAGAGTCAGCACACTTCTTGACCACACAACAACCATAATTGTGGTTCAGAGAGCAGAGATGACCCACAGTTACAGGAGGGGATGGAGGACCTCCAAGGCCAGCATGTGTAAGCCACATATGAATGTGCCACCTTCTTTGAGTGTGGAGGGTGGAGACGCAGCATCAACTTCCTCAGTAGTTGCTGGGCACTCGTGGTGCACCCGGACAAGCAGCTGCAGAGGACTGCTGTAGCACAGCTAAAGGAGAGATGTATTTGCAGAAATAAATGGTTAAAAATCACTCTTCTTTTACTGTGTCCACTGTCGTACACAGGTTATAACCATCTCTTCTTCATGGAGGAGTCAGCAAGTGGCAAACTGGGAGAGTGCTTCCTGACACATCATCCATCTGCCACACCTTCCAATAGTCGCCATCTGCAGTACGAAAGAATTAATAGAAGAGACTATAAGATTCTCCAAGCTGACAATAAAAAAATTTACATTCTTGTAAAGGAACTTGAAGATGGTTTTATAATTATTGGAATTAGGAAGAAAGTTTAGCGATTAAGTACTCATCAACTTTCAGGTGATTAGAAATGGAGTTAAAGCTAAGCTAAAGGTAAATGATTATGGCTTATCTTATGAACCCTTCAGCACGAAACCAAAGTGACTCATAAAAACTTTGGGAAACCTAAAGCATGAATGTCATACAGTGATTTCAAAGTCCTAACTGCTAATCCACTTCACTGAATACTTTAAGAGAACAGAAATGTGAAAATGCAACTCTGTCAAATGCCAACAATGCAATAATTTCTGGTTAAAATATTATTCAGTCATGTCATAGAAATGCTTGGAAATATTAATATACAAGGAGATGAAATTGATTATCACATAAGTCAACTCTGAGTGAATCAAGCAGCAAGTTTTATTTTTTTTTATGTCATGGCTGAAACATTGTTTATGAAAAAAGTGGCATACAAAATGTTCTGCAGCCTACCTTTGTATAATAATTAATTCATATAATAATTAAATTGAATTTGTGTCAACCGGGATTAAGAAAGGCCACCCAACAAGTATATAAAAGTCTAGAGAACACTTTGACTCACCAGTACACATGTTCCCCAGTCATACTGTTATCACTGGAGGACACTTTATAGTCCATCAACTGATTGGAATAATCACAGTTTTGTAAGCAGTGGATGTAACGGGACAGGTTGCAAAACAGTGTTAAATGGACTCTCTGAAAGCTACTTAGAACAGCTATTTTCAAGCTCCTTCATCATGGGAATATATGGTTCTAGTGGCTAAGAACAGAGCTGTCCACACTGAAACTGGTATCAAAGACTATGGGGTAGTTGTAGCAACAATAATTGCTGAAGTACAAAGGGTAACTGTGGTGGTGCACCAACATACGCTGCCACCAAGGCTGCAACAATCATATTTGATGCTGCCTGGGAGAAGGTTATACCTGGGCACCTGCTTCACTCAATGGCACCACCACTGGCAGACAAGTGTTCTAAGTGGCACACAGCCAGTGAGGCCTTGCCCTCTTGTGCTTCAACCATGCTAGGTGAAAGCTCCACCCATCAACTTGGACAATTGTATGTTATTGTAGGACAAAAATTGCATCTGATTGGACTCTATCTGGACTAGTATTTTTCAGTTCATATTATCTCATGTTTTTGTAATCCCAGTGCTCAGCTCACCACTGTTATAAGTAATTGTGTGCTGTTGTTGTTAATGGAGAACTGTAGATACAACAGTTTATGGTGATAGGGTTGTTTCATTTCTGTATGTGTTCCATGAGCATGATGTATTTGGCATTGGTTCAGTTTTTACAACAGCAGCAGCAGCTTACTATTCAGGAACTGTGGTTTGAACAACAACAACAGCAGTTAGACTTGATTCATCAGTTGGTTACAGATCCACAAAGTGCCATAGGGCCTCCACAGCCCCCACAATGTCATTGACCATTCTGCTCCAGACAAGGAAGTACATCACAAGGTTTTGCATTTAGTAGATCTAATAACATAAGAGCTTTTGGCTCTCACTCAGGCATCTGAGTAGTCCTGGGTTGTAGCAGAACAGTTTGAGGACACCATGAATGTCACATCGGTGCATGTGTTTCCACAGCAAAGGTATTATTCACCAACACATTATGCTCATCAGTTTTGCACCATTCACTGTCAGATGGAGTCTCTTCTGGCACAGGTTCCACCTGTGTCCAGATTGTTTCTGTGCGCATGCCCATAGTCACTGCCCACACCAGCTGGTATGGTGCATGGCTTGTCAATAAACAATGCCATGTGGCAGCTGTTTTCTGTAGCTGCCTGCACAGCCAGTCTACGGTCATGGATGAAGAGTTTACAGAAGTCCATAATGTTACATCAGGAGCTCAGCAGTCCCAGGAAGATTTATATTATGCTTTACATTGGGCTACACCCATATCACTTCCAGGTCAATACCAAAACCACTATGTTTCTTGTGATCCTGAAACCTACCTCTGCTTGGGTTGCCCCACTCTTTCCTCAACATATCACCATTTGGACACTTACAGCAAGTATCCCATTCCTGTTCATGGTCAGTTCACAATCAACATTGTGTATCAGCACGTCACAAGGAGATCAAATTTTTGGAAGTTAACAGTGCAAAGTCAGAAAATATTCTTGATCTTGATGCATTATAGTTTTGGATTTTGTGTTCAAGGTTCTGTGAATCTTGTTTCCAACTGCATTCCAGTCCACACACTGGATGACCTCTGCCACAAGTTCGGGTCTCAGTTTCCACCTGGACTGCATGCCGAAAAGGACTATGAGACTCACATCAGCCTTAAAACTACAGCCATTCCTAAGTTTTGTCATGCTCAGCATATCCCTTTTGTTCTGTGACAGGCTCTCAAGAACAAATTTGACAGACTGCAAGACCTGGAGATCATTGAATTAGTTCATTCTAGCCAGTGGGCTATGCCTCTAGTGGTCAGTTTTAAGCTTTTGGGGATGCTTCATATGTGTGGAGATTTTAATTCCACCATTAATGACCAATTGATAGTCAATTTCTACCCCAGTCCATGCACTGATGAAATTCTGACAAATTGGTAGGTGGTGAGTGTTTATCAAAAATTGACTTGGCAGAGGCATACCTGCAGCTTCATCTCAATTTCACACCTAAACAAATTATGGCTGTTAACACTCCCTTCAGGGTGTACTGATGTATATGCCTGCCTTTCATGATCATGAGTATCCCCACCATTTTTCACAGATTTTTTGAACAGTTAATGTAGTATGTGTTGCACAAACTATCTTGATGACATCATTGTCACTGATGCTTCATGGCAGGAGGAGCTTGCTAACCCTTGTATCCTGTTCTCCAAACAGCAAGAGGCTGACCTAAGTGTAATCTACAAAGTTGAAGATTTTTTCAGATGCAAATTTAATATTTGGACCACCTTTTTTTTTGAAGGGCAGTGTCAGATCTATGGAACAGCATGTGGCAGCGATTGCCAATCTACCTCCACCGTGGAACCTATTTCTGGGTAATTTTTTATTATTATTCAAAATTTCTCCACAATACAGTGGATCTCATTCATCCACTCAACAATTTACATAAAACAGTGTTCCTTTTTTTTAGTTGCCAGACTGTGACAAAGTATTTGCCAGCATCAAGTCACTACTCAAATCATTGCTATACCTTGGTACTTTTATGCTCCTTGCCACAGACATCATCCCTGGCAGGGATGGCACAGTCTTGGGTAAAAAAAAATGCGTATGGTTTCAAACAGCTATCACATATGCCTGCAAGGCATTGACAGACACACAACATAATTACACTCAAATCGAAAAGGGGGCCACTGTGTACTCAGTCCAAAAGTTTCCCGTCTTCCTGCACAGCAACAGATCCCATCTCATCAACAATCGCAAACCACTTGCAACATTTTTAAGCCCTTGTTCACACATTTCAAACATGACTGAAGCATATCTGCAGTGTTGGGCTCTGTTTTTGAGTGTGTATAACTATTAGATTCACTACAGATAAACAATGCAGCATGAAACTGAAGACACATTGTCACACTTGCCCAGGGGACCCAACCCAGCCTTCAACAAAGTTGAGGTTGTCTTTTTCAGATCTATGATCATTTGCAGCAAATGGCTGATCGACTACCAGTAATTGCCCATTGCATAGTGCAGGCCACCCATTGAGATCCTGTGCTCTATCATGTGATTCAGTCTGTGTGTGGGATTGGCCTGAGTATTTGCCTGCCAAGGTTTCTGGTCACTCTGCAACTATTTGTTCCTCTGTCATTGGTTAGCAGTCATCAGTGGTGCACTTTTCCTTAGCAACAACGCAGACAACCACACCATTGTCCAAGTGTCCTTGGGAGCTCGGATACTTGCCTCCTACACTGTGGTCACTGCGGCATGATCTGTAAGAAAGTCCTTGCACAGCAATTTGTTTACTGGCCTGGCATTGGTTCAGAAATTGAGAAAGTTGTTCATGAATGTAAACAGTGTGCCGAAGAACAGGCAGCACCACCACAGACTTATGCTCCATGGCCCACACCTGGTCAGCCATGGGAGAGCATCTACTTCCTTACCTTCTGTAATTCCATGTGGTTGATAGCAGTTGATGCACTGTCCAACTATCCATATGTCATGCGTTTGCACTTCACCATGGCTGAAACTGCTGTGTGGGGTATCACTGAGTTTTTCATGATCCAAAGACTATCCTGGGCAATCATCTCTGATAATGGTTCACAGTTCACTTCAGCATTGTTTCAGACTTTTTGCACCCACAATGATACTACCCACCTTTCTTCCACTCTGTTTTAATCACAGCTGATTGGTGAGGCAGAGTGTGTGGTGAACACATTTAAGACTCAATTAAAAAAGTGCTTTGTGGATTTGTCAGCAGACTCGGTGTTGCCACCATTTCTATGTACCTAAAGAACCACCTTGCTCATTGGCCACATCCAGCAGAAATCCTCCATAGCCATCATCCTGGATGCTGTCTCACCTGCTCTGCCTTGCACTGTGTTTGCGTCCCTCACATTATGCTCCAGGTGATCCTGTCTGAGCATGCACTTTTGGTTGTTAGAATAGAGATGGCCACCAGTGATGGTACATGCAATGCATGCTGCCACAGAGATGCCTCTCTCCCACTATCAGAACCAGCTGCACCCTTGGTGGGGCTCTGGAGCACCTCATACGCAGCCCAACAACTGCTGGTGTGGAGCCATACTGCAAGGGCCGCTCGACCCCAGGGGTCTGGCACCATGGGTGTTCTTCCAGTTGATGTGCTGTTTGTGATAGCAATATCGAGATGCAGATGCCTGCAATGCCAGGGACCCTACCAATGTCTGACAGTGCCTGTCAGGATGTCAATGGCAATGGGCAGTCCTTTCCCTATAGTCTCCACTCTTTGCCACTGACAGCACATCTTTAGCAGTGTCACTATCTGAGGTCTCATTTCAGCACCTGGCTCGCCACTGTCTGGGCCACTTTTGGCTGTATGCCCTACCAAGCTAGAGAAAGCTGACCATCAAGTCACATGAGATAGAGTCACTGGAAAAAAAGGCCACACATCAGGGACTAATGAACCATAAATATAACACAAAGCAAGGGCTGTAGTCAGTGAGATGCTGTGAAGGATGTTCATATAGAGTTTCAAATGAAATTTTTGACTTGGTAGGGAGAATCTAGCATACTATCTGAGATGGAGAGTCACTGAGACAAATAGACACCTGAGGGAAGTTCATTTGGACTTCTGTTGTTCATGCTATATATAAATGACATCACAGTCTGTGTTAATAGTAATCTCAGACTTTCTGAGAGTGAGGCAATAAACTTTAAACAAGCACTACATAAAAGAGGCTACAAAAATATCTTGTGAAATCTTGAAAAGTGGTGCCAGGATTGACACCTTGAGTTCAATGTTTACAAATGTCATGTTGTGCATATCACAAAATGCTGGAAAGTAGTATCAGATGAATTCAATATAAATAACTTGTGATTGGAATCAGTTAATTAATACAAATTCTTGTTGGGGTATGAAATGGAAAATTCATCTAGGGCAGTTGGTGATAAATCACATGGCAGAGTTTGGTTGACTGGTGAGATATTGGGAAAACACAGTTAGTCTACAAAATGAGTGATTACAAAATACCCTGGCATCAAAGCGTACAATGTTGCTCGAGAATGTGAGACCTCTATCAGACATGGAATGTACACAAAGAAGGACAGTGTGAATGGTCACAATTAAATTCAATTCAATTCAATTTTTATTGTCACATAACATGCATTATCAAAGATTGCGACATGGGTGACTTGTCAGTTTTACACTATATATAATAATACTAAAAATAGACAATAAACTAATAATATTAATGGTGTAACATCTTCAAAGAGGTATTTTAATTACAATGCATTGCTGCCATTCATGAAATCTTCTACACTATTTTTTTTTTTTTTTTTTTTTTTTGTTCATTGGTCTACAGACTGGTTTGATGCGGCCCACCACAAATTCCTTTCCTGTGCTAACCTCTTCATCTCAGAGTAGCACTTGCAACCTATGTCCTCAATTATTTGCTTGACGTATTCCAATCTCTGTCTTCCTCTACAGTTTTTGCCCTCTACAGCTCCCTCTAGTACCACGGAAGTCATTCCCTCATGTCTTAGCAGATGTCCTATCATCCTGTCCCTTCTCCTTATCAGTGTTTTCCACATATTCCTTTCCTCTCCGATTCTGCGTAGAACCTCTTCATTCCTTACCTTATCAGTCCACCTAATTTTTAACATTTGTCTATAGCACCACATCTCAAATGCTTCCATTCTCTTCTGTTCCAGTTTTCCCATGGTCCGTGTTTCACTACCATACAATGCTGTACTTCAGACGTACATCCTCAGAAATTTCTTCCCCAAATTAAGGCCGGTATTTGATATTGGTAGACTTTTCTTGGCCAGAAATGCCTTTTTTGCCATAGCGAGTCTGCTTTTGATGTCCTCCTTGCTCCGTCCATCATTGGTTATTTTACTGCCTAGGTAGCAGAATTCCTTAACTTCATTGACTTCGTGACCATCAATCCTGATGTTAAGTTTCTCGCTGTTCTCATTTCTACTACTTCTCATTACCTTCGTCTTTCTCCGATTTACTCTCAAACCACAATGTGTACTCATTAGACTGTTCATTCTGTTCAGCAGATCATTTAATTCTTCTTCACTTTCACTCAGGATAGCAATGTCATCAGCAAATCGTATCATTGATATCCTTTCACCTTGTATTTTAATTCCACTCCTGAACCTTTCTTTTATTTCCATCATTGCTTCCTTGATGTACAGATTGAAGAGTAGGGGTAAAAGGCTACAGCCTTGTCTTACACCCTTCTTAATACGAGCACTTCGTTCTTGATCGTCCACTCTTATTATTCCCTCTTGGTTGTTGTACATATTGTATATGACCCGTCTTTCCCTATAGCTTACCCCTACTTTTTTCAGAATCTCGAACAGCTTGCACCATTTTATATTGTCGAACACTTTTTCCAGGTCGACAAATCCTATGAAAGTGTCTTGATTTTTCTTTAGCCTTGCTTCCATTATTAGCCATAATGTCAGAATTGCCTACACTATAGTAACATTTATCTTTCAGAATTTTTCCAGGTCTCTTTTGGTACCTTTTACATTTGGGTCATCCATATCTTCCCATATTTTATTTACAAATTTCATGCCCATATAGTATGGGTTTTTTTCATATGATTTTAAACGGTGGTTAGGTAACATGTAGCTCGTTCTATATCTAGTACCATATTGATGCAAGAAGAAGATGCCCTCAAAAAGTTGTGGGTTTCTTTTCATGAAAGTGAGGATTTCATAGATGTATATGCTTGGAATGCTCATTAGATCTAGTTTTACAAATAAAGGTTTACAATATTGCTTTGGTTTTGCTCCCACCATTGCTTGGATGATTCTTTTTTGTAGTCTAAAAGCTCTAAGTAAATTTGTTTTTTCAGACCCCCAGGAAATTATACTATACCTAATGACTAAAACAAAATAAGCATTATATACAGTTTTTCGTACAGCTAGATCAGTAATACTATACAAGATATTCATAATATATACAAGGCTATTCGGTCGATCCAGTATGTTGTCCTCATGGTGACTCCATAACAGGTTTTTATTTACTAATACGCCAAGGAATTTGACACAGTCTGCAGTCTCTAATTTTTTGTCCATATACCTTATTTCACTTATAGACTGTGCAGATTGTTTTGTGGTGAAATGAACAATTTCTTTTTTTTGTAAAATTTAATGTCAAGTTATTGTTTTTGACCCATGCCTCCACTTCCCCAAGTGTTTGTTCAATATGACGAATTAGCTCTACCTCATTTTTACAACAGACTACAGCTGTTGAGTCATCTGCATAGAGGATAGTATCAGACTGGACCTGACATGGCATATCATTAATATAATACAGAAAAAGCAGTGGCCCTAATATTGAACCTTGTGGAACACTTAATTGAGTGTGTTTCCAGCCAGAGAGAAATTTCTTGGGGTTGATGTTAATAAGTACTCTTTGTTTTCTGTTTGCCAAGTATGATGACATCCAGCTAAGAAATTTGCCTTGAAAACCTTAGTGTGGCAATTTTTGGAGAAGCAGGTCATGATTTACTGTGTCGAAGGCTTTGGATAGGTCACAAAAAATGCCTGACACACACATTCTATCATCAAAACATTTGCTGACTTTTGTGACTAATTCATTTATTGCATGGATTGTGCTGTGGCCTTTTCTGAAACCATATTGATTGCCTAAGATAATGTTGTTAGATGAATTGAGATTTTCGATCTGATCACATGCAGCTCTTTCAAATATTTTTGAGAAAATTGGTAACAGTGATATTGGCCTATAGTTGCCCAATTCATCTTGTTTGCCTTTTTTATGTATGGGCTGAACTTCTGCATATTTTAATCGATATGGGAAACATCCCTCATCAAAAGATTGGTTGATTATGAAGGAGAGTGGATATGCAATACTGTGACGGACTATTTTTATTATTTTAGTGGGGACCTCATCCCACCCCACAGATTTTGAATTTTTTAGGGACATTATGATTTTGATGACATCTGAGATGGAAACATGAGAAAACTTAAAACATGGGCAATTGCTGTATGGCATATTGGGCTTTGTTTATGGTGGTGAACATTCACCAAATTAGTTACAGTTTATGAAAAAGTCATTGAATGATTCACAAATGGCACTGGGTTCTGTAACAGCTCTACCATTTGTCACTATTTTAGAAGGGCATTTTCTCTCTGCCTCACTGCCAACTTCGCTTCTTATAACAGACCAAACAGCTTTTGATTTGTTTTTTGCATTTGAAATGAAGTTATTATTCACAGTACGTTTTGCTAGTTTAACTATTTTGTGAAATGTTTTCTTGTATTTGCTTACATACTTAAGAAATTGAGGGCTTTGATTTACTTTTGCCTCCATATGCAGTTTTCTCTTAGTAGCACTAGACACTCTAATTCCTTTTGTTATCCAGGATCTACTTTTTTGGGACCTGGTCCTCACTGTTACAAAAGGGAAGCATTCATTGAATATACCCAAGAATTCAGTTAAAAAGTTATTGTAATTGTCACTTGTGGAAGTGTGTTTGCTGACTGTCCACTTGGTTTGGCTTAGTTTTTTGCAAAATACTTCCACATTTTCTTGACTGACATTCCTACATCTTTTTGTTGTGCAGACTGAATTTTGCTTCGGTAGTGATACAAATTGTGCTTTAAGGTCTGATACTCCTAAATCTAGAAGAAACTTTACTTTATATAATAATTATAACTACTTACAATATTGTCAGTACATGTTGCAGAGGTTGCTGTAATTCTTGTATACTGATCAAAATTGAGATTTAGCCCATTTGTGGCTACCAGGTTCTTTAAGTGTGAAGAACATTTGTCATCAGTCCTTACATCTATGTTGAAATCAGCACATATAACCACTTTCTTGTACAGTTTCTCACTTTTTAATTTATGTAGCAATGTATCAAACTTATCTAAAAATACAGAGCTTATATGGTACCCAGGGGTGCGATATATGCTGATAATTAGTATGTTATACTCTTTAAGTTCTATACAACAACTTTCAAATGTACCTTCTTCATCCAGATGGCTAAAATTCTGTCTGATATCATAGTCTACCATGGAATGAACTAGTATGCAAGAGCCTCCATACTCATTGGTCCTACAAAAGCTGGTAGCCAGTTTATAACCTGTAAGTTTATTCAGGAGACTGATATTTTCAGATTTTAGCCAATGTTCATTAAGGTATATTACTTTCACAGATTGTTTCACACTTTCTACCAAAATTTCTATATCATAAAGCTTCCTGATCATTCCTTCAGACAGACCTCTGATGTTTAAGTGCATATTGAAATTACTACTGCATATATTATTAGGTAGAGGGTCTTTAAAACTAATTTCACTATAAAGTAATGGAACGTCCACCTGAGTGTTGACTGCTTGTTCTGGATTCGTTGTATTGGGCCAAACTTGGAAAGAATTGGCCCCTTTCATCAGTTTCCCTGTGTGTGAACATCTGGATGATGAGTAAGTACAGTTTTCTTGACGATAATTTCAGTCTCTGCTGTATCTTCTGAGGCTGGTTCTGGCACCGTCTCATCTTCTGGACATGATGTTCCTGTTTGAGCTGGCGCTGTGGTTGCGACTATGTGTGTGATTTTGAAGTTGTTTTCCTGTTTTTCCATCTCCTTGGTCGAAACTGGTTGCATGGCAATTGATTTTCTTACAACATTGTCATCTTTTTGTATTAATTTCGCTAGCATTTTGGCAACGTATGACTTGCCAGCGTTATTATAATGTAGTCCATGTTTCGTAAACAAATCTCTTGCATTTTGCTGGGACTTGCATATTTTGTAGAACTGATTAGTTTGACTCATAGGAAAGTGTAACAGAAATACTGTAAAACCTCAGCTGGCAGATCTTTAAAGATTCTGTAGTTATCAAACTTTCTGCCAAAGAATACTTACAAAATTTCAGAAACCAGTATCAACTGAAGAATCTAGGGATGTACTACAGCCCTCTATATGTGTCCTCCAATAAGGACTATGAAGACAAGTTTATACTAATTACAACATGTACACAGGCATTTAAACATTTTTTGCATGCTCCACATATGAGCAGAACACAGAACAGAAATAGATGCAAATATTTGATAGAGTATGAAGTTCAGTACCTCATGCACAGCATAGTCATCTAGAAACTGCACATAAAAATTCAGATGTATCTGTATTTCACAACAAAGTTTTCATGCATGATGGATTTTGTGTAGTAAATTATTATTTTTAGCAAAACCATTTCTGGACTTGAGTTTTAGCTCTTCCAGGTACATATATATTTTGTGAGTTGCTTACAGTTCTTAGGCCATTTCTCATAACCTCTGAAGCAAGACTCTAGATCCTTGTATGAATCTTCTTTCGGATTTCTTCATTGCATATCCTCCTCCAAGTGATTTTTCCATTGTGGACAGGGTCTTCCTCTTCTCCTCTTGTGTGGAGGTTGCCAACATAGTACTTTTTTTGCCCAGAGTTCATCCCTTCATGTAATTACATGCCCACACCATTTTAAGCACCTTTTTTCTCTTCTTTGGTAATGTATGTGTGAGTTTCAATTCAGTCCCTCATTTATTTATTTGGAAGTGAATATTTACCTCATAAATAAAATTGCATACTGTTAATGTCTGATGGCAGTGAAGTTTAAGTACATGGAACACAATTTACCAAATTTACTTAAGCAGTTGCTTGAGAAAAAATCTCCTGAACATTATGTATCAAGTAAAACAAGTACCATATTATTTAATTATTTAGGACTAATTATTTAGGATAGTCTCAATAAGCATATTTAAAGGTTATTTTGCAGAGAATGAAGAATTCCATTATTGACAAAAAATTGATATTTAAATTAAGTTCTGGGGTCATTTAGGGTGAGGTATCTTTCCACAAAAGAGGATAGCATATAAGTTTTCTCACCTACTGAAAGACAAACAGGCACATCACATGTTTCCTTCTTGTAATCTGTTGAACCAGTTTTGCCAACATAGCACCAGGGCCCACTTCTACTAGAATCAGGATTGCGACATAAATTACGTGCGTCAGGGCCCAGTGCAGATCCTGGAACTGATGGCCAGAAAATGCATGGTTTACCACTGGAAGCACTGTATTGTCCTCCACCATAGCTGCCACTACTGACACTTGATGCTACACAGTCTGGGGGCAGAGCACTTGGGGGATCTGTGGAAAGAGTTGTGCCATATGACAATTGCAGTTTATAAAGAACCCCTAGCAACACTTAAATCTATAATACACTTGAAAAATGAAAGTCATGCAGAGGAATGAATAAATGTATGATTCACTTGTGAGAGTGTAGGTGTGAACTGTGAGTAGCTTCAGAGTAACTGTATTTCAAAGTTTCAGAAATTATGTAAAGAACAAATGATATGAGGATGCTTTTATGGTAAAAGTGTCAAAATAAAGAAATATGCTGGCTGAAAATAAAATGGAAACATGAGTTACAAAATAAAGCAGGACAATAATGAAGCTTTCATATTTTCATACATCAATAATAAACAACATCAGATTAGTACATATGGAAGTTGGGCGAATGAGAACCACAAAACCCATCTGTCACGCTGAATAGATCTTGCAGGTCAGTTGACAGCCAGCTTCTCAGCTCTCACAATGAATGACCAAACATTGCATACCAGCAGTGACATGCAATATCCTGTTGCTAATTGTGCTGTGAAACACAGTGGTAGGGATCAAGGTTCTTGTTTCCAACACAAGTCACTTGGATTCCTCTTCCAAACTCCAGCATTTCCAAATGAAATGGAAATTGACACTGCAATGTGTCAGTTTCTTGTGTCTTGGATAATGATTTTCACCACATATCAGGTACTAAAATACTGCATCATGATGTGCATCAGGTAACACAACACTATTTGCCATGTATTGGGTACTCCATTAGAAGTTTGTGTTTCACTCTCTCCAATGTTGTCATATAAACCCCTTAATTTAAAAAAAAATGCACATTAGGATAATATCTTTGACATCTATACTTACATAATTCTATAGTGTTCTATGTATATTCTAGCAAGTTAATGAAGAAAAGAAAAATTTCTGATTAACTGTTACTAAACCCATGTTTGTGAAATATAAATATCTAAAGATAACATTTTGAGAAGCAATTTAGTAATGGTTAATATTTTATTTTTTGATAATAACTACATCTTCCATAAGAAACCAAAAATCCATTCAAACTATGACAGAATACAAACTGATACATAATCGTTTGAAACTCTTAGCTCCAAAAGTTCCAAATGTGTAAAAATCTTTATCTTCTGATAATTAATACCTCATTAGAAAGCTTAGATGATGGAGTATACATGCCTCACTTTAAGTCATGATTAAACAGGGTGTTTGGTTGTTATCAAAGTATCACAATGTAAATCGTTTCTCAAATCAAAGTTCTAAGACACAATTAATGATAGAATCATCCTATTTGGCTTTTTGTAATGCTGAAATAATACATAAAACTTGGAAGGTCACTTTCAGAGAACAGTAAATGTTAAAGTGTAATGTTGTCTTATGAGCATAAAAACAACTATCAAGCTCAAGTATCCTGCACTATTAAAAACAGGGGCTGTAGATTATACTTTTATGGGTTTTGATTATTTCAAAGAAGTACAAATATTATACGAGAATTACCAACACCTGTTTTATATAGAACAAAAATCGGAACATTTAATAGCAATCTGCATAAAGACATTAAAATTTAAGAAGTGTATTGACAGTGGACTGCGTGTGCCATATACTAGGACTGGACTTACGGAATCAGCTTGTTTATAATCTAATCAACAAACTCAGTGTTGGCCATATCATACATAGACGTACCACCTTTATGTATTCAACTCCAGACAAAAATGTTACCATATTTGCATTATTTCAGTCTTTATTGTCATGATATCCTCTGAAATGAAGCAAAAATTCTTTGTCTGTGAAGAATAAATAAAAAATAAAATGATTTTTCTGTTAACGGAACTGGTAATGAGACTTAGAGTCCTAAATTAAAAAACTAGGACATTTCTTCTTTAATGTCTTTACTGGCTAGTAATAAATGTCGTTTTAAGTGTGTTTATAACAGTGTAAGACATGCAAGGAATATTAAAAGAGTTTGTACTTTTTGGACAGAAAAAAGGAGACAGAAATCTGATACTGTACAAGTTATTATACCTTTACTGAATACTATCAGTTCAAGTATATAATTTTTCCCTAAGAATATTTAACATCATACCTCACCTGTCTTTCAACAACTTCTTTGCCTCTACACTTCTACCTCGACTGACATCTCTGCCCAAACTCTTTGTCTTTAAATATGTCTGCTTGTGTCTGTATGTGTGGATGGATATGTGCGTGTGTGCGAGTGTATACCCGTCCTTTTTTCCCCCTAAGGTAAGTCTTTCCGCTCCCGGGATTGGAATGACTCCTTACCCTCTCCCTTAAAACCCACTTCCTTTCGTCTTCCCCTCTCCTTCCCTCTTTCCTGATGAGGCAACAGTTTGTTGCGAAAGCTTGAATTTTGTGTGTATGTTTGTGTTTGTTTGTGTGTCTATCGACCTGCCAGCGCTTTTGTTCGGTAAGTCACCTCATCTTTGTTTTTATATATAATTTTTCCCACGTGGAATGTTTCCTTCCATTATATTAACATCTTAACTGCTTTTATATAAATTTTAGTGTTTTATGAGAACCTTTTATATAACAAGTTACATAGTGACTCTGCATCCATTCCTAAATTTCAGAGCAGACATACGTATTTTTGGCTATTACTGACATTCTAAAGTAAAGATATAGCTTATTAGGATATTCTACAAATTATTTACATTTTGTTATTACAAACTGGCAAGGAATAATTTTTCAACATTAAAAATGAAATTTTAAAAATCTGTTCTCATAAAACAGATAATTATGTTCTAAGCTTACATACATTTTTTGCAAACCATTAAGAAATATATGGCCTTCTAGTAAGTAAAGAACACTTACATAACTGTGAAGGATTTTCTAGTGATACAGAAACTGAAATTATAACTTCGAAGCAAGAGCTATTTCCACAGTAGTAACTTTTTATGTACTGGATTAGATATTCAGACCGAGCAAAGCTAACTATAAATAAACTGAAGCAAATAACACTGACAGTGTAACACTACCAAGCTACCATAAAATATATTAAGCAGTTGGTGTAAAATACAAGATCCACTAACAAAATACCATTAATGTATTTCACATCTAGTGGGAAAGAAACAGCAGAGGAATTCAATAACTACTTTACAGAAACAGTAGAAAACCTGGCTAACCATCTTAAAAATAGCTGTCCCTTACAACTAGAACCAAACTTATGCTCTGATACTCTATTTTTAAGGCCTACATCTGAAATTGAAATTGAAAAGGCACTTCATAGCAAAATTAAAAAAAAAAATCATCTGCTGGACAAGATCAAATCCCATGCTTCCTCCTTCATAATTGCAGTAACTTTATCAGTAAACCCCTAGCTCACATAATAAACTTCTCATTCCTGAATGGTACATTTCCTGGTATGCTCAAAATTGCAAAAATTATACCTGTCCACAAAAAAGGAAGCAAAGAGGATCCCAGTAATTATCGACCCATTGCACTACTTTCAACTTTTAGTAAAGTATTTGAATATATAATGGCCACCAGAATCATGTCCTTTCTAGACAAAGAAAATATCCTGTCACCTGCTCAGTTCGGCTTCCAAAGTAAGAAAGCTACAACAGATGCAATACAAGAATTTCTAGATCATGCACTGGAGCTTGTGGACAAAAAACTCCCAGCCATAGGTATCTTCCTAGATCTAACAAAGGCATTCGACATGGTTAATCATAGTATACTTCTGCAAAAGATGCATTCCTATGGCATAAGAGGAAATGCCTATGACTGGTTTAAAAGCTATCTGGAAGATCGACAGCAGTATGTCGAATTAAATGAAACTAAGCTCTCAGGTACAGCTAGCACTGTACACTCCTCCATACGTACCATAAAGCAAGGCGTTCCCCAAGGCTCCGTCCTGGGCCCTTTGCTGTTCTTACTTTACATAAATGACCTTCCTCACAGCCTACCAAACACAAAAACCCTTTTATTTGCTGACAACACCTCTATACTCATATCTGCGCCCGAACAAATTCTCCAATCTAATATAGACAGAACCACAGATCAAATAAGTCGATGGCTTCCAAGTAACAGGCTGCTGATTAATGCAAAAAAGACAATTGGAATAACCTTTCACACTGCCCAAAACAGAAATCCATTACTACCAACTATATCACTGGAAAAAAATAATGTTAAACTTGTAAATGAAATAAAATTTTTGGGGGTCACTAATACTGATACGCTCACATGGAAAATGGCACATTGGCGTTACCAGCACAAAACTTAGTAGAGTATGCTTCATGATTAGAGCAATAAGGAATGTCACTAACACAAGTACCCTAACCACAATGTACCATGCACTCTTTCACTCTGTACTTAACTACAGAATCATCTTCTGGGCCAAAATTCTGAATCAATTAAGATATTCAAACTGCAAAAGAAGATAGTCAGAACAATTATGTTCAAAAAACAGAGAGACACTAGTAAACCATTATTTAAGAAACTAAATATTTTGCCCCTCCCATGCCAATATATACTAGAATTA
Source organism: Schistocerca americana (assembly GCF_021461395.2). Classification (NCBI taxonomy): domain Eukaryota; kingdom Metazoa; phylum Arthropoda; class Insecta; order Orthoptera; family Acrididae; genus Schistocerca; species Schistocerca americana. The sequence continues at coordinate 434,400,676 of NC_060124.1, read as the reverse complement.
TTATTCTTTACCAAAAAAAGTATCAACAAAATTAGCAAAAATATGGACTACCACGATTGTGACACAAGATCAAAAACCTCTCTAAGAATACTTCCCCACTCAACAAAACTGTACAGTGATGGTGTCAAGTGCATGGGAATAAAATTATATAATCATCTTCCAACTTTTATACAAGAAATCCAAGAAATAAATAAATTCAAACAGGCAGTGAAATCTCTTTTAATAAAAGAATGCTTTTATACCATCCAGGAATATTTGGAATCAAAATTGTCTTAGTGCATGATAATGTATCAAAGCTGAATGTTGTTAAGTCAGTCTTGTCACATCATGTAACAATTCTCTGTAAAGCTGTAACTTTAAGTAACATAATTTGGTAGGTAATGTAAAATAATCTTTCTTCTATACTCTTGTTTACTATTTTAGACTCCTGTAAACTGTATATTTGTATTGACTTATCCCATATCAGTTGTACAAGCCATTGTACTGATTTGATCTACCGGACAAATAATAAATAAATAAATAAATAAATAAAAAAGTCAGAAAGATGAGACTCATTTCCTCCACCTACCTTGTGGATGACACCAGAATGCCCAATGTGCAACAGAGTTATTAGAACCTGGAGAAAACCACTGTAATTGTTTGATAAGCTCATGTTCAATCTCCAGCAACAATTTTGTATCCCAGCTTCGTACCCAGAAAAACTGCAGTTTTTCACCAAACAAACTGTGTGACAAAAGCACTGTCATCCAAAAACATCAACACATGGTGCAGAAAAAATATAATGTAGATTGATGAAGAGATTCATAAATGCTGCATCACTATATGAAAATTATGAACCATAAAACAAATAATCAAAAATCTGGTTTGCTTATTTGTTAGCTGCACTTCACTTAATTCAATGATAATTTTAAACAGTATTGCAACAAAAGGAACTGGAACTTCCACAGAATCATCAAGTATTGGCTGCAGAGTCAATGTGAGCTACTAATAAAATCCACTTCATAACGTTAATGCATTTCTAGAATTTATTTTTCTAAGCAAGCAAACTATTGTAGTAGTTATCTTTCTGGGTGCTGTGATATATACAGGATTTGGTGTTGTACCCATTGCAATTACTACCATATTACAACACAGAAAGAATAAGATCTCCAAAAATACTCATTGACAGGATTAGTCTCTAAATCTTCCTTCCTTGGTTTATGTGTCAATAAAATCACATAATTATTTACTGGTCTTTAAATATGTCTGCTTGTGTCTGTATGTGTGGATGGATATGTGCGTGTGTGCGAGTGTATACCTGTCCTTTTTTCCCCAAGGTAAGTCTTTCCGCTCCCGAGATTGGAATGACTCCTTACCCTCTCCTTTAAAACCCACTTCCTTTCGTCTTCCCCTCTCCTTCCCTCTTTCCTGATGAGGCAACAGTTTGTTGCGAAAGCTTGAATTTTGTGTGTATGTTTGTGTTCGTTTGTGTGTCTATCGACCTGCCAACGCTTTTGTCACCTCATCTTTGTTTTTATATATAATTTTTCCCACGTGGAATGTTTCTTTCCATTATAATTATTTACTAATGTATATTTCAATTTGAAAGTGAAATATAACTGGATGCTAAAAATGTTTGTTTTAGAAAGTCCTTTCTTTTATGTCAATGAATTTATCTTAAACAGAAAAAATGGAGTATGTGTACAGCAAATGCCATTTTAATGTTTTTTGGCAAATAGTGTAATGTGTTTTAGAATGTGTATTTTTGTACAGCATTACTCTATTGAAGAAGCATAATTATTTAATTTAAAACTGTTAATTTATGCAAAGTATAAAGAAAATAAAAATGTGTACATGTTTATACAATGAGTATATGTTGCAAAACTGACAGCTCAAATGTTTACTTGGATCCAGGGCTGGCCTTAGCTGCAAAACATCTGCAAGTTCCTCAAGTAGCTCTCCTGCATCCCCCCTCCCCACCCTTCCACCAACACAGGTTATACACCTTCGTCACATTCAGAAAAATTCTAAGTTTTGTCATTGACAGACTAACAATATATCAGAAGACTGTTAGATTAGATTAGATTAGATTTACTTTCATTCCAATTGATCCGTAGTGAGGAGGTCCTCCTGGATGTGGAACATGTCAGAAAAACAACAATACATGACAAATATTTACAACTAAAACAAATAAAGTAATGTACCATTCCACAGGTCCCAAGTGGAATGATCGTCATTTTTAATGAACACTAAGAGTCATTTTACAAATACTAATGCACTGAATTTAAAATAAAAAACGTTTTTTTATTTATTTATAAGGTAATAAACATGTAATACAACTACTGTAATACTTATTTACAATGAACACATTACTGCACTGAAATGGTGCAGAAGTTAGATTATACTTACACACACACACACACACACACACACACACACACACACACACACACACAAATTTTCAGTGAACACATTACTGCACTGAAATTGTGCAGAAGTTATGTTGTACTTATATACAAATCAGTTGGTTTTACTAAGAAATTCATCAATGGAGTAGAAGGAGTTGGCCACCAATAAATCCTTTAGGCTTCTCTTAATCTGAATTTCATTGGTTGTTAAGCTTTTTATGGCTGCTGGCAAGTTATTGAAAATGTGTGTTCCTGAATAATGCACACCTTTTTGTACAAGACTAAGTGACTTTAAATTCTTGTGAAGATTATTCTTATTTCTAGTATTGATTCCATGAATTGAGCTGTTGGTTTGAAAAAGTGATATATTTTTAATGACAAATTTCATTAAGGAATAAATATACTGGGAAGCTGTAGTTAGTATCCCTAGTTCCCTAAACAGGCTTCTGCAGGATGTTCTTGAGTTCACACCACATATAATTCTTACTGCACGTTTTTGTGCCCGGAAAACTTTAGCTTGGCTTGATGAATTACCCCAAAAAATAATCCCATATGACATTATGGAATGAAAGTAAGCATAGTATGCCAGCTTTTTCATTTTTATATCCCCTACGTCTGACAAAATTCGCATTGCAAACAGAGATTTGTTAAGATGCTTCAGCAGTTCTGTGGTGTGCTCCTCCCAATTGAATTTATTATCAAGCTGTAATCCCAAGAATTTAACACTGTCCACTTCTTCTATCTTCTTGTCATCATATGTTAGACATATACTCTTGGGACACCCCTTACAAGTTCTGAACTGCATGTAGTGTGTTTTTTCAAAGTTTAGTGACAAAGAATTGGCTAGGAACCAGTGATTAATGTCCACAAATATTTTATTGGCTGATCTTTCTAAGACTACACTTGATTTGCTATTTATTGCAATGTTTGTATCATCGGCAAACAAAACAAACTTGGCATCTGGTAATGTTACTGATGAAAGGTCATTGATATACACAAGAAAAAGTAAGGGCCCCAAAATGGAACCTTGTGGGACCCCACATGTAATTAGTTCCCAGTTGGATGATGCCTGATAGACATGTATCAAGCTCTTTCCTAATAACACCCTTTGTTTCCTGCCAGAGATATAAGATTTGAACCATTTTGCAGCATTTCCTGTTACACTATAATATTCTAGTTTACTTAAAAGGATATTGTGATTTACACAGTCAAATGCCTTTGATAGATCACAAAATATACCAGTTGCCTGCAATTTTTTGTCTAATGAATTAAGCACATTTTCACTGTAAGTGAAGATAGCCTTCTCAATATCAGAACCTTTTAGAAATCCAAACTGTGACTTTGACAGTATGTTATTTGAGATAAGATGGTTATAAAGACGACAGTACATTACTTTTTCGAAAATTTTTGAGAATGCTGGTAACAGTGAAATTGGACGGAAATTTGATGCTATTTCTTTATCTCCCTTCTTAAACAGTGGCTTAACTTCAGCATATTTCAGCCATTCAGGAAATATTCCACTGATAAACGACTGGTTGCACAGATAGCTTAATATGTTACTTAGCTCAGAATCACATTCTTTAATTAACTTTGTTGATATTTCATCATACCCACTAGATGTTTTTGATTTTAAAGATTTTATGATGGACATTATTTCTGTTGGGGTAGTGAGGGTCAAATTCATATTATGGAAATTACTTGAAATGTCTGGTCTAAGGTAATCCATAGCAGCATCTACCGAACCTGACAACCCCATCTTTTCAGTAACAGTTATAAAATGTTTGTTAAAAAGTTCTGCAACACTATACACATCTGTCACCAACGTATCATTTACTCTTAATGCTATTTGTTCCTCTTCATGTCTGGTCCTACCGGTCTCCTCCTTCACTATATCCCATATTGTCTTTATTTTGTTATCTGATATGACTATCTTTTCCTTGTAATATATTTGCTTTGACATCCATATTACAGTCTTTAATATTTTGCAGTATTTCTTATAATGTGCTATAGCATCAACATTGGAAATGTTTCGGATTGACAGATACAGTTTTCTTTTTGTTTTACAAGATACCCTTATTCCTCGAGTAATCCATGGCTTCTTTGTAGATTTTCCTCTAACCTTGGTAAGTTTTGGGGGAAAGCAGTGTTCAAATAAGGTAAGCACTTTATTAGCAAAAATGTTATATTTTTCATTCATGCCATGAGCACTGTAAACATCAGTCCAGTGAATGTCTCTGAGGAGTGTCCTAAAATAATCAATTTTTGGCTTACTGATTACCCTCTTGAGCTCAGATTTAACAGATTTTATATCCTGTTCAGTATTAACATTTAACAGAAGGAACTGCATGTCATGGTCTGAGAGGCCATTGGCTATTGGTTTTGTAATATAATTTTGTTCATTGGACTTTTCTATAAAGATATTATCAATGGCTGTTTGTGAGCAAGTGGCTATCCTAGTGGGGAACTTTACTGTGGGAATTAAGTTGAATGATAGTGTTACTAACTCAAATAAGTTCTTATTCGGAGAGTCTTTAAGGAAATCTACATTGAAATCACCAGCAACCACTATTTCTTTGTTTTTGGTTATTAAATGGGCCAGTACAGCTTCAAGGTGGTTTACAAACAGATTAAAGTTACCTGCAGGTGCTCGATATACACTTAATATTATGAAAGATTTTTTGTGAAAATCTAATTCTGTTGCACATGCTTCCATATGCTGTTCTAGGCAAAATTTATGAATGTCTATGTTCTTAAATTTATGACAGTTCCTGATGAATGTGGCAACTCCTCCTTTCTCCATTTCTGATCTACAAAAGTGAGATGCTAACCTAAACCCTGTAACACTTAAAAGTTCTATACCAGTGGTCACATGATGTTCAGAGAGGCAGATTATGTCAGCTGGGTTTGAAGACTCTAATTCATCTATGCATATAGTTAATTCATTAATTTTATTTCTCAGTCCTCGAATATTTTGATGCAATAAAGATAGCTGACATTTCACATTGTCTGAGTTAAAATTGGGTGGAGTTAAAATATCTGCTGACAGTTGAAAATTCTTAACCAATGGCTGTTTATGCTGATGTAATAAGCTGGAATTATGTTTTTTGATTTCTTTTTCAAACTGAAGGTTTGTCTCAGTTCTAACCTCTCTTAAAATTTGCTTTCTTTCTGTCCTCCCTACCCTAAAAAAGGGTCTTTTCTGAATCCTATAACCACTGGTATTTTACCACTCATGACAGTGCCTCCCCCCTTTAACTTTCCTGCTATTTCCCCAGCCAATTTACCCTTCCCCTTCCTGTTGAGGTGAAGGCCATGCCTAGTATAATCCCACCTACTGAGAGAATCAACATGAACCACACCAATGTGTGACCCCGCACCCGACATGAGCAGCCGTTCCAGCTCCAATGTCGGGTGCGGGGTCACACATTGGTGTGGTTCATGTTGATTCTCTCAGTAGGTGGGATTATACTAGGCATGGCCTTCACCTCAACAGGAAGGGGAAGGGTAAATTGGCTGGGGAAATAGCAGGAAAGTTAAAGGGGGGAGGCACTGTCATGAGTGGTAAAATACCAGTGGTTATAGGATTCAGAAAAGACCCTTTATCATATTGTGATATGAAAATAATTAAATGGACAATGAATCTTAATAGGAATGGTAATTACTAAAATATTAATAATATAACTAACTTAGTTGTGGGAGTCCTTTCAATTTAATGAAGTTCAAAATCAAATGAGGTTCTTAAGTGTTGTTCAGGATATACACTTCAATGTTTTCATCATTTTACTGTGCTTTATGTATACAAGAAGTTAAATGAATTGTATTTTATAAACAACAAGGGTTTTCTGCTTTACATAATTTGCACAAAAAATCTTTTCCTTGCTTTTCGATGAGTAAATTCATCAATAATATCTTCAAAATTCAATTTTGAAACTGCATCATGTTCTACTGACAGCATGGCAAGAGAAGACAGGTGTTCTTGCAAGATTCTGGTTCTGAAATAATTCTTGATAAGTTTTAAACATGAAAAGCTCCTCTCAGCAGAGGCAATAGTCACTGGCCCGGTTAGCAAAATTCTGTAGGCTATATAAATGTTGTTCATCCAAATTTTGGTTCAATTTGTAAACTTTCAAGCTATCTCTTTTGTTGTTATCTGTGCATTAATGAAATCTTCTTCATGGAAATTCTCAATAAATTTCACTACATTTTCAAGGGATTTAGTTGTTACTTTCATGTTCATGTTTTCTGCTTGAAGCACCTTATTTTCTGTGTTAATGGCAAAGAGAAGGTCATACCATATGACAAAAACCTACAATAAGCTTGAAGCTTTCTAATTTGTTCACAGCAAGCAAGTGTGCTTCACTCTTTGTTTTTAATTCAACATTGCTGTTGCTCACCTCAAGAAGGGCATCTCTGACTTCTCTTGTCTGATACCTTATAGCTTTGGCACTCTCCACCCAACTTGGCATAGAGTATCTGAAATCTTCTTCACTGTGAAAGTTGGCACCTTGTTCAATAAGATTTCCCATCTCTGAGTGGATGTACTGAAAACAATGTATGTTCTTTGACTTACACCAAACAATGTGAGTACTTTTGCTGTAGATTTTGTTACATCTGATAACACAAGGTTAAGACTGAGGCTAGCATATAAAATGCTCTTGGACTGCTCTTTAGGATTCTGGCTTGAACACCACTTTTATAACCATTCATATTTGTGCCATTATTGTAACTTTGGCCTCTACAGTCATGAATATTGAGTCCTAGCTGATCTATTTTTGACAGAAGGGTTTCAGTCAAACTTTCTCCTGTTGTTGAAGTGATGTTCAGAAAGTCAAGGAAATGTTCTTTTACAGTAACTGCATCTTCTGATAAATTTACAGACCTAACAATCAGTGCCATTTGTTCATAGTGGCTTGTATCAGAAGTACAATCAAGTATGATAGAAAATTATTTATTTTGTTTTACAAAATTAACAATGCTGTTTTTTACTTTGTTGTCAAGGAAATTTATGAGTAAATTTTAAATGTTTTTTTCTAAGATAATGGTCATGAATTTCTTGATTTATTTTAACCACCTTAAATGTTCTTGCAAAACAGGGTCAACTTCTGCTATCATTCCAATCAAACCAAGAAAATGATCATTATTTTCATGATAGAGCTTGTTGCTGGCTCCCCTTAAGGCCATATTATGTTGAGCTACATACCTGATGGTGAGTATAATCCTTTTTAGAACCTGATGCCAATGTTCCTTCCCTTTTTCCAGTAGATCAAAGTCTATTTTATCAATACCATTTTTTGTTTCAAATGTATCTAACATTCAGTCCACTTGTTTGTACAGTTTTTGAGGCTAAATGATTGTACATGTTCTTGAAGTTGATTTCCTAAGTGAACCCAGTCACAGAGTCCATCACTTGACAGCTTGTTTGAAGGAGCTCCAAAAAATTTGCTACAAAAACAAAAGGGGGGGGGGGGATGATAGATTCTCCTTTTCTATTACTTCTCAATTATTCCTCATTGCTCCTGTTTCTTCTGTTATGTATTATCCCAAGTATTTAAATTCAAATTTGTCCACCTTTTGCACAGTGCCTTCTGACATTTTCCAATCTCTGGTAGTATTCAATGTCTTTCTCTTGTAAATAATCCTCAGACTCATCCTTTTGGCTATCTTGCTTAGGCTGTTAAGATGTATCTTTGCCCCTTCCTCTCTCTCACTACCATTGTGTCAGCTGCAAAGACTAGGCAGCCCACTTGGGCTGTGTGGTCCTATTTCACCTTACATGTGTGTCTTTGCTATTTCCATTTTCTTGTTTGTTGGTCTCCAGTGTCTGAACAATTCATACAGCACTATGTTGAACAAAATTTGTGATAACCTTGACCTCAATCTCAAACTCTTTCAACATCGTTTCTCCAAATCTTACCCTTTTCTCTACACCTGTTAGAATTTTCATTATTAGTTCACATGTAGTGCTGTCCAGTCCTCTGTTGCTCAAGATCCTTCCAAGAGTCTGTCTGTTGATGGAGTCATAGATCTTTATGAAATCCATGACGATAATTACCATATTTTTGCTCCTTAAGGCCCTTTGTTCTAGCCATTTGCGTCAGGGTAATGTCTATTCTGTGCATCCTCTGTCCTTCCTAGATCCCTAATGATAGTCTCGAACTGCGCTTTGCATATGTTCTTATACTCTCGTCAGGAGGAGTTTTGACAGTACCTTGTAACCACACTCTAGTGCCAATATTTATCTGTAGTCATTTGCATCACTCTTGTGCCTCTTGTGTACTGGCACTATGCTCACAGTTCATCGATCCTTCTAGTAACTTAACCTTTGTCATAGTGTCTACCACCTTGTCACCTCCTTGCATTATCATCTCAGCTGCTACATCATCAGTTCTCTTACTATTCTTTAGGTCACTTATGGTCTATGCAGTCTCATCTCTGGTTGGAAAGCATGACTCTCTCTCTTCTTTGTTTGTCCCCAGTTCCAGCTCATCTTCAGGTGGTTCACAGTTCAACAAGTTATGAAAGTTCTCTGCTAGTGTCAAGTAGCTCTTCTTCACAGTAATTGCCAGTTCTTCTTTCTTGTCTCTTATAGACAGTTTTCTGCCCCTGCACCCAGTCAGACTCTCTTTGAATTTTCTGGAAAAATCTCTACTATTGTTTTTCCTAAAATTTTTCTTGATCTTGCACAGTCCCTGCACCATAATACATCCTCTCATCCATCTTATTGTTCTGGCCACTTCTTTCCTTATTCCTATGAGAACATCCCATTTTTTTGGGTCCTTCTTGCTGCTTCAGTTTGCCCAGATTTTCCTATGGTTCTCTGCTGCTTCCTCACACTCCCTGTTTCACCACCTGTACTTCTTCTTTTAGTTCCTCATAGTTCAACCTGCTTTCTCATATTCAACTTGACATCTTCCCATTCATTGAATATTTCAATTTCTTCCATGTTTTTGGCTCAGCTGCATCTTAATTTTGTCTCTGTCTATCTTGATGTTTCTGATTGCTCTCTTCAACTGTGGATATGTCTTAACCCTGCCTGGAGTCCAAAAACACTTGACTTCCGTAAGACAGTAATCCTATTCTATTCTTGACCACTGTGTTAGTGATCTGTATTAGTGTTTGTCCAACTGACAGATACATGGCCAATCTGGGAGCTCTCCAAGATCAGTATTTGGCCTTGTCCATGTCTTCTTCTAACTAATTTTGGCCTTCAATTGTGTTATCATCACTCTCATTTTGTGTTCTCAACACAGTTAATTAACCTTTCCCCTATTTTGTCCTCTTGTGAGTTGGATGTTCCCCAGCTATTCCCTTATGTTGGCTCTCCCTTTTAATCTGTGCACTATAATCACATACGAGAACCTTCACTAGTCTGTATGGTACCTTTCCCAGTGTATCAACAAGCATCTCTGAAAAACTGACACTAACTTTACTGGTTCTTCCTATTTTTGTCATTAGTAGGTGCATGGCCATTTACTATTGTATATTTATTGTTTCCTGTCCAGACTCTTAGTGACAGCATCCTTTTTGACCCACTCTTCATTTCAGTTATGCAATCCTCATATCTCTTGTCTACTATAAACACCATACCAAAGCATCTAGGTGTTTCTCTTTCCTTTCCCATACAGATTCCTGGTTTTACTTTCAACACTATGAAGTGTTCTGAGTCCACTGCATTTTTGTCACTGTATCTTGTTTTTGGCATGGCTCATATCCTGATACTTCTTTTTTTCATCTTGTCTAACTGCCTGTTTTAATTTACTAGTCTGGCTTATTGCGTGCTGTAATATTTCTGCTCACAATATAGCCAAAACTCAAATCAAAGTTTTAGTTCAAAGATATTAATTACCTGCAATATCCACATCATAATATCATGGTTCTTGCAACACAACATCATGTAAATAAGTAGTTACTTATTTTGTTGAATTGGAGGTGATGTTTGTTGGTTATATTCACATATCATTCTTGTTCACTGCAGAAGTCCTGAGGTGATCCATCTTATTATTCCATATTCTTATGTGACTGTGAGGAGTTTCATTAATAAGAAATTTCTCAACGTCTTTCATTTTTTCATAATAACTCTTTCTAACACATAACTGAACTCAGATTCATTAACTACATGACCCTCTCTGCTTCTGACTCTGAGACTGGAAAAACTTATCTTGCAATTGCAGCCACTATCACCTTTATAACTTCTTGACAATTAATAAAAAGTTTACTTCTATGTTAAGACTTACAATATAATTACAATTTCATAATGAAAACGCTTTTACTACAGGTTGTTAAAATTTACAGGAAATTTTAAATTAATATGATTACAATGAAGATTTTCCATCAACATATTCTTTTTTTGGTTAAATTACCACACTTTTCACATTAACATACAGGTATTTTAAAAATTTTTCTTGTTTACTTTATTTTGTGACTTTCACCCATAAGAATTAAAATATTAATTAGCATAAACATTCTTCCAATAGTAGTAGCTATTTCAAAATTAACATCTTTTAATGAAAATTACATGAATTATACAATTTTATTGCTATTATTACTATTACTAGATCTGCCTTGTTTATCAGTCAAGACTGGACAGACTGCATCAAGATTACATACATATATATGACTTGTTTACAATTTTTCATATATATACTTACTGTTTCCTGTCCAGACTATTAGTGACACATGCATAATATAATGGATGCATAAAAGATAAAACAGTATTATTTTCTCCATTCACTTTGATCACTCTTGAAGAATTCTTCAATGGAGTATAATGAGTACTCTTACAGGTTGCATGCAAATTTTCTTTTGAATGGTCCTGGTGGCAAGGATTCAACTTCTCAGGGCAATGAGTTGAACATTTTTAAAGCAACCATGTTCCAGACAGCTGACAGCTTGATCAATGTTCCTCTTTTTTTGGGTGTCATGGTAATGTATGACTTACCTCATGTTGAAAACCCCTTTGTTTTCTTTTCACTGATGAGGCATAAAAACATATACTGGCTCAAGATGGACGTTATTCCCAACGAGGTGAATGTAGGTTTGCAGTGGTCCAGTCTTTTATTTGATGCAATAATTCTGACTTCTTTCTTTTGTAGTATTAATACATCCTTGCAACCTGCAGAGTGCTCACATGACAGTAGGCCATAACTTATGCGGCTAATTGAATAGTGCATACTACACTGTTATAAGTAATGCATCAGTAAATACACCTTTTATTGCATGGGAGAGCATGGAACACACTTACACTGTGTGCTCATTCATTGACAGTTTGGTGGCAGTCATGAATTCCAGCAGTTTGACAGGTTCCATATTGTCATGGTATACAATGTTGCTATAGCTGCATATCACATGATGTGTTTTTTCTTCATTTATTTTATTGTTAATGAACCATTGTTTGATGTTTGCAAATATCACATTTTTTGCTTGTAGAACTTGTGCAGCAGCTTTTCCTTTCACAAAAGAAGTGATATCATCAGAAAACTGTAACATGCGGTTGTTTCAACCCATGTAGTTGAAGTAACTAAGGAGCAGGAGGGATTCTATGACAGACCCCTGGGGTACACCATGCCCCAGTTTTAGTTTTTGGGAGATTGCATCATGGACTGACACAATCTGCTTTCAGTTTCAAGACAGGATTGAAGAGTATCCAGCACAACACCTCCAGTACCATAACACTTTAATTCACTAAGCATTATTTTGTGTCAGATGCAGCCAAATGCCTTGCTGAGGACACCGAGTGTCAGTAGCACACTTTCCCTATCTTCAAACCCTCACCTTACCTTCTTACTTAAGTCCAATGCAGTTGTAACCATCAACTTGTGAGAACCATGTTATGAGTCTTGAAAGAGTTTATTGTCTTTGAAGTAATTTTGTAATTAGTGTTTCATTACAGATGCCATAACTTAGCTAGGGTGGGGACTATGGACATTGGTTGAAACTGACCACTTCACAAGGGTCAGCTTTTTTGTGGACAGTTGATGTCTGTGCCAGTGTCAGGAATTCTGGGAAGACACCCAAAGGTAAACATTTCTTGATTATATGACTAGAGGTTGAGCAAGCTCTGGAAGTATCTTCTTCTGGACTGTACAGGACATGCCATAGATATCTGCACTGTCTAAATGTTTATATCCATTCACTATTTTTACAATGTCCATAAGGTGCACTTCCAGTTTTTAAGAGTTCAACAGCTTACATTTTTTCATACAAACTGTGGTACTAACTCTGAGTTTGGAATTTCATTTACAGTATTTATTACTATACTTACAAAGTACTGATTGATGGCATTATGACTACAGGAATTTAAGGCAGAGGAAGGCTTCTTCCTGTGCTCATTTACCACATCCCAAGCTGATTTATATGGATTACAAGCCTCTTTAATGAACTGGTCATTGTATTTCTTCTTTACATCCGCCACTCCCTTTCTGTAAACCCTTTTGGCCCTTAAGTGAACAATAGAAGCTCATTGGTAGAAGCAAAAACTGAGCCTACAGAAGAGGTGTCTATTATATATTCATTACTAATATGTTTATTATTTATTTATTTATTTATTTAGTTGTCCATATAAATCTCTTTTTCAGTACATATATTGTACGCAGGATATTGGACAGAAAACTATAAGTTTTTCAAACATCAAACATACATTATTTAAATTTTTATAACAAATTGGATCTGTACAGTTAATAATTACAAATTTTTGAAATACTGTATATTTATAACTTATTTCCTACAATTAAAGGTAAAAATTACATTTTTTTCTTGTATAAGATACCGTGAGATTGAATAGTAGCAGTTTTTCCGAAGGTAGGCTGTCACAGACTTTTTAAAGCTTTGTAGTTCAGGTAGAGATTTTAAATTTCTTGGTAATCTGTTGTAAAGTTTTGTTCCAGCATGATATACATCTTTTTGGCATAATGTGGTGTTACAATGATTAACATTTATGTCACTGTCTGACCTGGTTCTGTAGTCACGTACACTTTTGTTTTGAAGAAAAAAGTTTTCTTTTCTCAGTATGCTTTTTTTGACATGCATGACTACTTCCAGTATATAAATGCAGGGAAGGGGTAGGATCTTTACATCTTTAAAGAAAGGTTTGCATAGTTTTCTGCTGCTCACTTGTTTCATTATTCTTATAATTGCCTTTTGTTTTCTGAAAACTGTTATGGCCTAGTGAACATTTCCCCAGAAAATGATATCGTACTTCAGTACTGAATGTACACAAACAAAGTATACAGACCTAACTGTTTCTGCACTGGTATTGTTGCAGAGAATTCTTACTACATAGCTCATTTTTGCTAGTGCTGAATTTAGGGATGTGATATGAGTGCTCCATTTAAGATTTTCCTGGATATGAATCCCAAGAAATTTAGTTTCATTGACAGCACTAAGGTTTTGGTTATCTATACATATTACAGGTTGTGCCAGATTTTTATTTTGATCAGTCTGGAAATTGATGAATACCGTTTTTTGGGGATTAACTATTAGCCTGTTTCTGGTAAGCCATTCAGACACTCCTTTTGTAATATCTTTTGCAGATGCAGTAAGATTTTCTTCTTTATTCCCTTCAATCAATAGACTGGTGTGATCTGCAAACAGTACTGGTTCAGAATCACTAACGTGTGATGGGAAATCATTAATGTAGACAAAAAAAAGAAAGGGACCCAAAATGGAGCCCTGTGGAACACCATGACTTAGTCCACATGGTTCTGAAAGGTGCACCTGGAGTTCATTTCCTTCCATGTACTTAATTTCAGTTACCTGAGACCGATATTCGAAATATGATTTAATCCACTGATTTGGCACACCTCTTACACCATATCATTCAAGCTTCCTCAGGAGTATAGAATGATCAATCACATCAAAAGCTTTTGTTAGGTCCAAGAATTAACCTGAGATGTTTCTGTGGTTGTCCACTGCATTTAAGAAATGGCTTATCAGACTGAAAGTGGCTGTTTCAATTGATCGCTGTGGTCTGAAGCCATGTTGACATCCAGAAATAATATTATTCTTGTCAAAGAATGTAATTAGTTTTGAAAGGAACACTTTTTCAATAATTTTTGAAAACCCTGCCAATAGAGACACAGGCCTATAGTTACCCATACATTGATGATCAGCTTTTTTATATAGGGGTATTACTTTTGCCATTTTCAGTTGCTGAGGGAAGACACCACATGATAAGGGTGAATTGCATATGTCCAATAAAGGCGAATGTATATGTATTGCTGTTATTTTTATAATATAATCTGGAATATCGTCAATACCAGTTGAATACTTACTCTTCAGTGAATTAATGGTATTTAGGACATCTGTTGGGCCTATTGGACTGAGGAACATGGATATATTATGTATTTCAATAGATGAAAGTTCCTTCCATGTTGTATTAAGTGGATTTCCAAATTTTTCCTTCACTAATTTTCCAGCAACAGTTGCATAATAAGAACTGAAACTGTTTGCAGCTGCCCTAGGGTCAGTGACATTCTTGCCATCATGTGATATCACAATATTTTTGTGAGTTGTCTTCTTCCCTGTAAGATCCTGCACAGCTTCCCACATAGACTTAGTTTTATTGGATGACTTCATAATATATTTGTCATTTTCCTTAATTTTTGCCCCTTTTATGACATGTTTCAAAAATATTTTTTGAAATAATTAATAAATTCTGGACTGCTATGAGTTTTTGACTGCAGAAAAAGTTCCTGCTTCATTTTACAAGATACTCTAATGCCTGATGTAATCCAGTTTTTGAATCTATCTGTGCTTTTGGAGATCACTATCCTTTATGGAAAAGCTATGTCAAACTTATGCCTGAAAATGTTCAAAAAATTTTCCATCTTTTCGTTCGTAATAGAGGTATCATATACTTCTCTCCAAGATTGTTCACTGATTAGGTACTGGAAGTATTCAATATTTTTCCTACAATAAATCCTTTTGTGGATAACATTTTCTATACTGGTCAAAATGTGATTAGCAGGTATGCTGAGTAATTGAGAAAGGTGGTCACTATAGCTGGTATCAAAGTTTTCTGACGCACACTTGTCCATGTTTACACATATCTGATCAAGGAGAGTGACATTAGTTTTTGTTACATGTGTTGGAGAGCTAACAGTCAGGTAAAGATTGTAGGCTTTTTATAATATTTAAAAACGTTTTCCTGTGAGGGCTATGCCGCAGAAAGTCAATATTAAAATCCCCACATAGTATCGCTGTTTTCCCAGTTGTCTGAAGTTTGCCTAAAGCAAGGTCCAATTTTTGAAAAAAAACACTGGCTGGTGTGCATGGACCTGTCTAACATGCTTACACTTATTAAGTTCACATACAGAAACTTTTTGCATACAGCATCTATCTCTTTGTTTACTCTTTCTATTAATTTATTAACACATGACCAAGGAGGTAGGTCGTATCTGTGTGGTTGACTTACAACAGCTACATTTGTGTTGCCTAATTTGGGTAGCACACTGTCAAGAACAGTGTTGAGTTCAGTACCTTTATGTCTGGCAACATCATTTGCACCTGCACAAATTACGACACAGTCTTTTGGGTTAAGGTATTCACATGATTTTATCACTATTTTCGTCACTTCTGCAACGCCTGCTCTTGGTTTGACAAAGGTTTGGACATTTGCGTTAGTTTATGTAATGTTATTGTGTAATATTTGGTTGTTTTGTGGAATTTTTACAAAGGAATGACTTATCAGTTAGATTACTAGCACAAATGATGGCTAAATAAATATGTATCCTGTCTTATTTCAGTTCAGCTGCAAATGCAAGCATTCATGTGCTTGTGCCCCATATAAACAAAGAAAAGTTCTTTTCCTAGACTTTTATGCTCTCAAAGATTATGTGAAACAAAACTCCTATTTGATGGGTTTGATGATCATTAAAAGTGTGAACACAAGGTGTCATGGTCAGTATGAAGAACCCAATGACAGCAGACGGTAAGCTACAGTTTTTGTTACTCATTTTCAGATGGAAAGGGTGACATTTTACTGGTCTGTAAGAACACTTTTATGGATGTTTTTGCAATAGCAGAATGCAGAATCTAAACTGTCATGTCTGCAAAGAAGAAAGGTGAAACAGTGTTCACAGAAAAGTGGTGTAATAAAGCACAAAGAAGTTCACAGAAGCAGATTTTGGAGCATGTCAATTCATTCCCAAGGAATGAGAGTCATTATGGAAGAAGAAATAGTAAAAAGGACTATTTGAGCCAAGATTTGAATGTTAGCAGGCTTTACTGTGACTTTGAGGATATATATTCAGACTATAAAATTATGTGTAAGTTTTATTATAAAACCTTTAAAAAAGTTTTCCTGCAAATTTCATTCCATTGACTATGCATTGATGCTTGCTCTAAATGTGACTTTCTACCAGTCAAGCTGTGAGCAAAACCTGGCAACAGAAAAGCAAAAACTGCTTTAGAAATACACCACAACAAAGCTGAGAAAGCAAGAGAAGCAATTAAAGAAGATACTATATCTTCTCAGCTTCCTAATATTGATATGACCATGTGTTGAATGTATCTCGAACAAGTGTTATCTGTTCCTTCTCTAACCCACAGTAAGATGTATTATTCGAGTCACCTTTCATGCTACAATCTGTGTGTTCATGCTCGCGACAAAAATAAGGGGCTAATGTTTTTGTGGCTGAGGCAGCAATGAAATTGCTTCAAGCCTCCTCCTCCTTAAACCACTTAGTAGACCTGAGTGTTGTAGGAAACAGAAGCTTATCATCTTGTCTGATAACTGCATTGGCCAGAATAAGAATAAAATTATGATTTTCTTTGGATTTATTTGACAGTTCTAGGAAAGTGTGATGAGATAAACCATAATTTTTTGGTCTTTGGTCATTCATTTATGTCATGTGACAGAGATTTTTCCCCACATTGAAAAACATAAGAGACTGGAAGGCTTTCAAGTACCTATGGATCTTGTAAAACTTATAGAGAATGCGACACCTAACAATCACTTGTGGTTACTATGCTCCAGCCTGAATAGTTTTTTATTTTAAAAAAGCAGCCAATACACATATTTACACAACTAAAGTAAATATTTCCAAATGTAGACAGATTTAACTGAATAAAAGTGTTCCTGGCATCGTGAAGATGAGAACAATGTTCAACAAACTTGAAGAGTGGAGCACCTATAATATTTTCAAGAAAGGGGTTACCACTGATATAAAAAAGAACTTTATTTTATTATGACAAAAATGTACAAGTGTGAAAAAGGATCTGCAACAGATGCTACCAAATCTGAAAGTAGCTGATAGAACATTTTTCAAATGGTTGATCAATTAAAATTGATTTTGTAATTTGTAATATTAAATATATTGTTTAAAAGAGTGTAATCATGTGATAGTATATCTGTAAAATTTTTGGTATTAAAAAAACTGATATGGTAAATGCTTGAGGTTTCTTTCATTGGCACATATCTCATTTTTGCTGATAACTGTATGGCATTTAGCACTTTCTGAATTCTTTGGAATAATATATTTATTTTCATTGATAAAATGAAGGAAACTTCAAAACATTTTTGCAATAATTGCATCACTCTTACTGTGCACAACAAATAAAAAATATTGTTCGGATTTTTTCATTAAAATATTTTTGTCAAAACAAACAGGATTGATTAACTCAGAATCAGTTTTTGACATTTAGCCTGTTAATGATTTCCACTCTAAATTTATGGTTTCTGCTCAATAATTCTATTAACCTTTATGTTTTTCAACATTCATGGAAACTCAAAATCTACCCTTATACACTTTTTGGCAGGCCCCCTAATATTCAAATGCCGACTTGTGTCAGGCCTGGTGATTGTCCCCCTGGGAAAATCCTGATTCAGTTTTGTGACTCATAGCACAGAATGAAATAAATGTTTGTTGGCTGGCTTGTGTCTGTCCAATCATTTAATTAACTTGATGTCAGGAATCAGATGCATTGATAGCTGCCCTACCATGGAATACAGATGCTACCTGATACTTTTTGGTGGCTGTTTCAGTCTCTGATGTTGGAAAGTCACATCTACAACTTACAAATTAAATTGACAACTCCAGCATGTTGTATACTTGTATACATGAGTTTCTTTAAACATTTGAAACAGAATGTGCAAAGGTTACTAAATACACTATAAAAAAAAAAAAATGAAATGATCATATGGCAAGGTTGGCCGGGAGGTCCCATTTGGGATCGGCCACCAAGTGCAAGTCTTATTTCAGTCAGCGCCACATTGGATGACTTGTGACCAATGATGAGGATGAAATGATGATGAGGACTTCACAACACCCAGTCCATGAGTGGAGAAAAGCTCCAACCCGGCTGGGAATCAAACCTGGGCCCAGTGCATGGGAGGCAAGCACATTACCTCCCAGCTAAGCAGGTGGACACTAAACACACTATAACCTCAGATTTAAGATATCAGACATCATGAAGTATGCTTCACTGTCCATGAACCAAAGTGCAGGTAATAAATAAATGAACCTGTTCCAATATTGCCTTGGTTGTGTCTCATAATGGAGAGATTGAGTCTTTGAACAGCTACCTCATGTACTTAGCAAACATTTCGTTTTTACATCATTCAGTTAATATGAATAATAGAAGTGCCACTCATTGTAAATTCTGATACTATGAATATTGGCACTTTGCATGTGTTCCCTGATTTGAACTTCATTTCTTAAGATTATTATATTTGATGTAAACATTTACCTTAATGTAAACTCATGCCAGTGGTGATAAGAAAGAGCAGAAGAGGCATTCTTCTTTTGAAGTGAAGTCTCCTGAAGTTTACCACCCTCTTCTTCTCTCAAAATTATGGCTGTCATATTATCTGCCTTGTTCTGAATTAATACCTATAATGAACAAATGTACTAATTCTCATCTTCCAGTGAGTATTGCATACACCAGAGACTCATTTTAAACAGTAGCAACTTTCTCCACAGTAAAACTACAATTAAATATTTGCAGGTACATCAAGAAATGAACTGAGGACTTGTTTTAATATAAATAAGTATTGACTCATGTAATGCAGATGGTTCCCAGGCAGTCACTTTAGCCTACAAGTCAAGTGTAGCTATTGTGGCTTAGTTAACTGAGAACATTTCTCATGTTGACTGTGTGACAAAGTGGTTTGAAGATTATATTTATTTCAGTTTTGGTGTCTAAGCAATGGACAAACTGTGATAACATTTTGGATGTTGGAAACTGATAGCTGATACTGTTTGGGTGCTGTCAAAATTGTTTCACTGATTCCATCATTAATTGATGATATGAAATCAATATACTAGTGGCTGTTTGGACTCCAGAAAAATGAATGAAATTTAAACCATAGAACAAGCAGCACAAGTAATGTCACATAAACCTTGAAATTTGTGTAATGAGTTTACTGTCGTCTACTGTTGCTATATTGCTTCCAGATGAAAATGACAAAAATACCATTGCCACACAACATACAGCAGCAAGGGATATACAAATGCAACATTTTCTGCAGAGCATAGTCAAGACAGAAATGTCACATGGTGAAATACTGTTTGGTGTTCTATTCACTTTCAAAAGGTCAAATTGAATACAGAGTATGGGACAAGAAAATTATTGACTGAAAAGAATAACCATGATCTTGAAATTACTGTTTGATAAAAACAGCTGTTTGCCTCCAAGAGACAGTCTTACAATAGTTTGAAGGGTTCTATTTAAAGCTTAAAGATTGCAAATAAAGAAAGGGAATAAACATTTTAATCCTCTCATTAGGTTATGGTCTGAATAAATGAGCATTTTTAAATGACTTTTTTCATTTTATGAACACCTTTAAAATGTGTACCAATTAACTATTATTTTACCAGAGTATAAGGCCAGATTATCATCATAAATACTGCCACTAATCACATTCAAGTTGACATCTTTATACTGCTCAACAACTGCCATAAATTCTTTTTTCAAGGAGAAAATTTGAAAAATCCATAGTACATAGACAAGTAATCGATATCCCGTAAAATCTTGAGGTAGAGCCAACAGGTTCATAGAAGGCCAGTGGTATTTACACTTCATGATCTGGTGGTCTGTGGTGCAGGCAGCTACAAATCTTGAGACCAAAAATACAGTTTAATGGTGTTGATTGTAAAACAAAAATAATTAAAAAACATTTACCAAGTGGTGCAGGCAGCTACAGATCTTGAGACCAAAAATACAGTTTAATGGTGTTGATTGTAAAACAAAAATAATTAAAAAACATTTACCAAGTACATCAAAGCTGTGGAGAGGCAGTGACCCAGCATGCTAATGAGCAGTTGATTGTCAATCTTAATAGCTGAGAATTGTGAAAGGTGTATTAGTTTCATTCAAGGTATTTTAATAACAAAATAACATAGAAAAGTACACATGCATGAACACACACACACACACACACACACACACACACACACACACACACACACACACAGAGCAAGCAGTCAAATAGACATCATCAAGCTTTCTTTCCATATGCTCAGCTGTCAGCAGCAGGTTCGGCAAATAAAAATATACATATGTAAGACAGAAATAAGAACAGAATTTATTTCATTATATTTTCTATCTTCTCTCATCACAACAGTCTCTCTTTTGTTATTACCACCATTTTGGTTTCAGTGCGCTTTTTGTTCCATTTCATTTATACTTTAATTAATACTCTAGGGTTTTATCAAAACTTGACATTTTTACTGATATATAACTGCACTGTTTCTCTCAGGCTTCATTATGAAATTTATTACAATTTCCACTGAATCAATTCATTCTCCATGTTCCTCTCTGGATGCACTAGGGCCCTTTGCTCTAAAAGATTACATTTACTTCCTTAGCTTTGACTGGTATTTGGCTGTTATTAACTCGTAAATGATTTGCAGATTAGCACTGAAACACAATTTCTGAAGGTTGCAAGATAATGACTGAAATTTTTCTTAAAATGAATTTTGGTGGCTTCCTTGTTTATTGCATCCTCCATAATGGTGTGGTCAAAATGTGCACAGAGATATCCAGATGAATTATTACCGGCTTCACCATCGCAAGCTTACCACAATTTAAGAGTTGTTTTCACCAGACACATTTTGTTTTTATTTATAAAGCATCTTAAGTGGTCATGGGTCTTTTGCCTCATGTTTACATGTTCTGAATTCCACTAGTTTTTCTGTCAGTGTTAGCAGAAGCTGAAGTCGAAAGAAACATGGCTGCACATTCACTTTTTGCAATTTTTTGGCTTTTATGAAATTGCTTATTCTTTGGTCGTATTTGTGTTTTTTTCCATTTCAGCTCACTTTTATAAGCTTCAAAAGACAAACAGTACTGTAGTTTTACATTTTCCAGCATAAGCACATAAGCTCATGGTCATTCAAACAAACACATTAAGCATATTACATTTTCCTGCCATGTTTCACTACATTGGGAATCTCCTCACTATGGATCTATGACACAAGCAACACATTTAATTTTTAAAAAAGTTTTTACAGTATGAAATGGGTCCTCTGAAACACCTTCCATTATTGAATGTTGGGCTCCATAAGGTTCCCTTTCTGTGCAGCAACCATTATTTATAATTTTATAATCTGCCATTATCATTGGCTGGTAAATACAGTTTTGTTTTATTCTATGTGGTTACAATCTAGAAAGCTTTTAATGCTGATGAAACAACATTTCATTTCACATGTTCATTAATTCTATTTCTCATGCCTGATTCAAGATTTGTTTCACTCTATTAATAGCTATATTTCTTTTCAGACTGTTTGTATCTCACTGAAAATGCTTTCCTCTTTTGATTTAGACAAATTTGCCATTCATGCATTTTTTACTCTTCCCTTTTGCTCAGTGCATAATAATAAAGTTCACCACCAAATTTTACATATAGATCTGATTTGAGCCTGGCTATGATGCTAAAACAGAAGTAATCATGAACATAAAACGCCTCTTCTGAATCCCACTGTGGGAGATGCATGCAATAGGAAACAGATGTGCCCATGTAGCCCAAAACAACAACATAACTTTATTACACAGTACCTTAAGTAACAGGAAGCAACTTCCGCAGTAATATCATGCATGCAATAGGAAACAGATGTGCCCATGTAGCCCAAAACAACAACATAACTTTATTACACAGTACCTTAAGTAACAGGAAGCAACTTCTGCAGTAATATCACTAAAGATCTCCTGATATGATAAAAGTTGACACCAAGCAAAGTGACAGTTTCTTGAATGTCTGTGCCATACCATTATGCTAACATAGGCACTCAGTTAAATACACTGTCCGTCCTAAATCAATCAGCTAGCACTGACATAGCCCAGAAAAGTCTATATGTGGGTGTGGTCCATAGTTGAAGCACTCATGAAAGCTCAGCTGTCTGGGCATGGTACATGAGGATGTATGCTCCGAATGGCATGTGCTGTTTTAGGAGAAATAAAACTGTTGTTAGTGGGACCAAATGCACTCTTAGCTACTGGCCCAGAGAACTGTAAACATGAACTCCACACGTTAAAAGACTGCTGAGTGGCTGGACAATATCCTATAAATCTGTCTGGAAGAAGAATGCCATATAATGTAATAATGTCATGTGACACATGAGGGTAAGCAACTGTTTTTGATGGCAGCATTGGTGCCACCAGATAGTGCAACAGCTGCTGCAATTGTGATGTACTGAGGTTGAGCTGCAGACACCTTGGCTGGTGACAACTTGCAGCAATCTGCTGAGTCAGTGGTGGCTGGATCAAAAGATTAGCCACAGTTACTACGTCCCCCTTCCCTATAGAACAGGTGATGGAGCTAATTTGCTGCGTAGTCAGTGGCTGTAAAATAGGTGCCTTCTAAGGATAGGGCAAATGAGGAAATGGTGGTTTTGTTGGGAAGAAGCAAACCTGAAAACAAGAACCAAGTCTGGTCATTTTCGAGAAAATGGCACCCACAATGCAAAAGATGGCATGACCTGGTGGGGCTGACTTGCAGCCATATTTT
Organism: Schistocerca americana; assembly: GCF_021461395.2. NCBI lineage: Eukaryota > Metazoa > Arthropoda > Insecta > Orthoptera > Acrididae > Schistocerca > Schistocerca americana. The sequence continues at coordinate 434,377,345 of NC_060124.1, read as the reverse complement.
CAGAACAGGAGTGCCAGGGACATCCAATGGAAGTTTCATGTAGTGTGCCCCAGAGAGGTAAGGAAGGCACTCCGTGGAGAGTAGGAGTACCAGAGACATCCACAACTGAAAATGTTCAGGGCCAGCAACCAGGATATTCACGCTGTATAGGTATCTGTTGGGGGACAAACTAAGTGCATAAGGCAAGCATGGCCCATACTCCTCGGAGAAGAAGCCCAGGAGAGGAAGCAGCATTCTGAGGATGTGGCCTGAAAGTCGGCAAAAGGCAAAAGGATGGCTGAACAAAAGGCAGTGTGCCTCAAGGACAATGGCTGAACAAAAGGCAGTGTGTTTCAAGGACACAAGGTGTGATCAACAGAGTCAACAGAGAATGTAGTGTAGCTCTCATTGACTGCAAGTGGAGGACACAAAGGAGGCAGGAGCCAAGGGCAAAGGACAAAGAGAGGGTCAGATGGAGGACGGTATTGTGGGGGCTAGTTACATAAGGGTTGGTGGTGAGGGCTTCAGAGGTGCTGCAACCTCAAAGAGGCACTAGTGGCACTGGAACCTGAAGAAGTGCTGGGCCAATGGAGGTGCCACAGCCAGTAGAGGCACCAGGTTGTTGCAGGTGCCAGTTCTGGTGGAGGGGCTGGACCCAAAGGGGCAGTGCAGGAGGCTGAGCTACCAGAGGAGACCAAAAGACACTCAATGGGAAAAGCAGTGCCCTGGAGGCTGTGTGTCAGCCACACAAGGAGGGCAGGCCATGACACCAAGGCATCATCACACCCCAGAGGGTCTTGGCCTGATGTGTCATCAATACGTGCAAGCTGCCAGAAGAGAAGTCCAGAGGTAAACTGTAAGTGCTGAACTGGAGGCAGATGCTGTGATGACAGAGCCCACTGCACAATGGACCAAATAAATAAAGGTATGGAGGAACTGCTGTATTGGCTGCCCTGTGGCTACACAATCTGAGTTTGTGATAGGTCTGGTACTGAATAAGCCATGAGAAATGAGCAAAAGATACAAATCAGCACAACTGACAGTGATCTTCTGGCATAACTACTGAGACACATAATGCCCAAGAACTACAACTGCACAACCAAAATCATTGCACATTCTATCAATCCACACAAAAATACAATCTGAAAGTTAACTAACGTTGAGCCATCAGCAGCTACCAGTGACAAAACAACTCGTTTACCACCTCCAAATCACAAAGGAATAGCAAAGAGAACATATAGTAATCCATGTCCCACACAGCCCACTGAAATGGAAAAAATGTACATATTGCATCAAGGCACCACACAGATTAAAATGTTTCTCAATATTTACAGTGAAGCAACAGTAGCAGAATGGGAACAATGCAAGCAGATAACTCAGCAAAATATCATAGAAATTAAATAATGCACACCACCACTAGACAGGAAAAAGGCACAATTAGTAATAATATGGCATGTAATCATGTAACACGATAAAGCAAAAATTGTGCCCATGCAAATGAAGAGCCAAACACTCTGACTTAAGAGCAAATAGTAGAAAATAGCTAATGCGCACAAAGCAATGTCCCTTACTGAAATCTGCATTTTCTTAATTGGAAAGCACAACAGATACAATCACCACAGGTGATTCACAAGCAATAGCTAGTGAAAACAACTAGCCACAACTCCACAGAAGTAAGGAGGGGATGCACAAATCCAAGCAAGCCAAAAGAAACAGGCAACAACTACTGGTGGATCAGAATGATGAAAAATAATACTGCATGGAGCACACAAACACATGCACATGCACACACACACACACACACACACACACACACACACACACACACACACACACACATAGGGAATGAAGCCCTGGAACCAAAACAGTCGTCACTAAAAAGTGTATCCTCATCACCACTGATGAGATGAGAGCATTACAGAAATCAAGTTATAACCTCAGTGCCATTGTTGAGTCCCACTGTGGGAGGTGCATACTACAATGAGTAGATGTGCCCATGTAGCCCCAAAATAAGAACAGAACTTTATTATACAGTATATTAAGCAATTACTGATCTGATAAGAGTTGGCACCAAACACCCTGATAATTTCTCAAATCATGAGCCACTCCATTATGCTAACTTAGCCACTGTCCATTCTAAAACAGGTAGTACTGGCATGGCCTGGAAAGATCCATATGTGGGTGTCGTCCACAGCTGAAGCACTCTGAATATTCAGTGGTTTGGATGCAGTGTGGGAGGCCATACACTTCAACTGGTGTGCACTGCACTCTGATGAGTCAAACTGTGATTGTGACCACTTGCATGGTCAGATCTTGGCCCATAGAACTGTAGCTGTGAACTACAGATATTGACTGAGTGTCAAATGGCTAGGTGGCATCCTATAAAACTGTCTGGTGGACTGTAAAACTGTCTGGTGGAAGAATACCGAGAAATGGTGATAATGTCTCATGGCCCATGGAGGCGAGCTATTGCCAGCAATGGTAGCACTGTATTAAGCAGCTGAGGCACTACCAGATACCGCAATGGCTGCTCCATGTGTGTGTGCTGCGGTTGAGTTGCTACAACCTTGGCAGGTGGCAACCCATGGCACTCTGTTGTGGGGTTGGTGGTTAGCTCGAAAGGTATCAGCAACATTTACTACAGCATCTCAGTTTCCTTAGACCTTTATTGGACAATATAGGATACTGGAACAATACTGTATCATTGGAACAATAGTGTACCATTGCTACCATTGGTACCCCAGAGAACTACTGTCGACTTTCAAAATTCAGTAGTATCTTTGACTGACACAAATATATAACACTGACCACATAATTTTGCTGTTTTTCTTCATTAGGCTTTTGTTGTTCTGAACTGCCTATATCAAAAACAGAAAAGAAATTCTGAAGGTATATAAGTATTACATGACTGGCAAGTCTAAATCTTTCCACATTAGTAGTTCAAAATCATGAATTTTTAGCATTTTTCTTCCAAAACAGTTTTGACTTGCTTGCCATGTCATAAAAGGAAGCATTTTATTAGCTTTTTTTGTATACAGCTGACTTTGGGCCAAATTCTGTAATTTCTTGCTCATTGCTACACACATTTTGCCATTTTAACATGATACAATATTTTGCTGAGAGATAAAATCACATTTCTTATAATGTTTGTATCAAACCACAACTGAAAATATAGTCTTCTGCCCCTTAACATTATCATTAAATTTTCATATCTAAGAGACATCTATTGTCTGATATAAAATGTTTACTCAATCATTGCTGTATGAAAGGAATTGCTGACTGATGAGAATATAAGTAAAGTTCTATGGAGAACGGATATGATTTTTAGAAACAGAAGCACATGTGCATTCAGGGTGAGTCAGGAGGAAAGGTGCATGCTTTGACAGGTGACGGTATTAGTGATTCTGAACAGAAAACTTCATATGAACAACTGTCTTATTCTGAAAGGCTTCTGAGATAGAATGCAGTTAATGTACATTGTTATTTATTTTCTGTAGTATTCAGACATTGTCATTGTTTACAATATACCACAACTGTGTAGAGGAAATTGAGATAAACAGTTTGATACAGGACACTTGTTATCTATCAAGTCTGGAAACTAGCTCAAATTGGCCTAAGCTACAGAGTATACATGTCATGTGACATTTCCAATACTCTCACACCCTCTTTGCACAAACTGTTAATTCCAGAGAAAAAAAATGAATAGGACCATTTTTGTGAGAAATTAATGTAGTTTAAGTTTATGCTGCAACACATTTTCACTGCTGGTTGCAGTTTTTGAGTTATTCAAGAAAAATGTATAAAAGTGATACTAAATGTGTTCTATCTTGGGAATCATTCGGAATAGAGCTTCTGTCCATATGAAGCTTTGGTTTAGAATTACTTACTAATAATGTCACAGCATTACCAAAGCTCTCCGTCAGTATTGGAATAGCACCTCAGCATCAAATAAACCCTGTGTAAATTTGCATTACTGTGTAATCTATCACCTTGCATTATTTTATGTCTTTACGTGCTATCTATATTAATTTAAGTATATAATTGTACATTCAGTTTCCTAGTAGTGATTTTGTGTAATATTTACATGTATATCTGGACAATATCCATACAATATTTATTGTCTGTGGAAGGATAATGAAATGAATGAATACCATAATGAGCACAATGGCATCACCAACTCTTAGAATGTTTTCAAATCATAAAGAGACTTTTGGATACAGAAAATTTATGCACACTAAACTTGTCCACTGATGACCAAGTCCTTAATTCAGATGATGAGGATGCGAGAGCCCTCTTGCCAATGAGAATGTCTGGATCCCCTTGTAAGAATCAAAAAACTGCAGCTACAGTTACAAGAGGAAAAAATTTGAATTAGATCAGTCATCTACTTATTGTGTCACAAAATTCTTGATACTGATACCCTTACTCCCTATGCTACTACAAGTAATGTCAAATTTTGCTACATTTTTGTAATTCAGTATAAATATTAAGTTAATACAATCTGTATTCTAATGCACTATAATTTTTATATAATTCATTTATATTTTCATAAAGATTGACCTGATATTTTGTTTTTTTTTTCCTTCCATGTGGACTGAAGAAGTGCTGTGGCCAACTTAAGTTCATTTGCTCTGGCTCATAAACTGCGAACAGCATAAAAAGATGAACTACAGGGTGTTGTGCAGCCACTGTTCTTTGATTCCCAATAATAACTTTTATTGATCAAATTAAACTTTAGAGTACCAGAGACCTCTTCAAGATTCAAACATCTATGATGTATATATGCACACTGAAGCAATGAATGAAAATTTGTACCAAGACCAGGATTCAAACCTGGACCTCCTGCTTGCTAGACAGATATGCTAACAGCTGCATCAACCTAGCGTAGTGGCTTTGCACAACCACATGGACTACACTAGCACATATCCCTCCTGATTCCAAATTCCCATCTACAGCTCAGCCCACCTCAGCATTGAATGAAAAGGAGGTTTTTTCCTGAAATGCAGGCATAAGTACCTTAAATCAAATGAAACTGCATGGTTCCAAGACCTTTTCACATCTCAAACATCTATGATGTACATATGCACACTGAAGTGGCAAATGAAAATTTGGACCACCACAGGGATTCAAGACCTGGTCTCCTTCTCACTAGGCAGATGCACTAACCACTACGTCACACAGAAATAGTGGTTTTCCACAACTGCACAGACTACACTAGCACACCTTTCTCCTTAATTCCACTTATGCCTCAGCCCACTGGTATTCTCCATGAACTCAAACAGCATTGCAGAGGCTTCAATACAGTTGGAGAGCCATTTTGTTTGATGGCAAGGTACTATTCCAATATGGTTGGACAGTCTCTGCAATGTTGTTTGAGTTTAGGGGGAATACCAGTGGGCTGAGGAATGAATGAATTTTGGAGTGAGGAGGGAGGCGCACTAGGGTAATCTAAGCAGTTGTGCAAAGCTGCTGTGCCAGTGTGACGCAGTGGTTAGCGCATCTGTCTAGTGAGCCAGAGGCCCGTGTTTGAATCCTGGGCTAGGTGCAAGTTTTCATTCATTGCTTCAGTCTGCATATATACATTATAGATGTTTGAGATTTCAAAATGTCTCTGGAACCATATAGTTTCATTTGCCTGGGTTTCGGGTAAGACACCCACTTCATTCGATGTTGAAGTTACAATAGTCGCCCTCCTCTAACATTACCTTTCTTTTCATATAGAAATAACCAATACCATGTACACTATTGATTCTTGTATAGGTAAACATTATATCAGCTGTCTAACTGAATGAACTTAAAATGATTTTCTGTATGATGTATTATATTTGTGGCTAAAATAAGTATACAGAAATTAATTTGTTAGTACTATTTATGTACAGTTCAAAACACTCTTCTTTTAAAAATAATTGAAATTATGAAATTTCTGGTATGCTTAAAATTCATATTATTAATTGCACAATCTAATGCTAATTATTAAAATGTAATTCTGGACTCATTTATAAAATAATGATAGAAATTAGTAAAGATTCTTTTTGTGTCAAGAAAGTTTGTAAACTCTTTTGCTTTGTAAACTCTTAGAAATATTGTTAGTATCTCAGAAATTTAATAGTAGTGGGAAATTTTCTGATGGTCCCACTTCAAATTGAGCCCCAATAACTAATGGATATGTGTCTGGAGAGACCCCGGAAAGCAGTAGGTTTTCCAAAATTGTAATTATTTGTTTGTTTGTACGTGTACATCATATTTACTGATTTCTGTCCAAGTCAGATAATTTCTTTCAGTGCATGTTGTCTCTCTTTTTTTTCTCTCTGTTTTTGTCTTAGGAAAATTTTGACAGCATTTTATTTTGCACTGACAAAAACAGTCAAGTTCATTTTTTTTAGAATTACCTGATTTTTTTTAAATGATCACTAAACTGACAGTTAAAAAAACTTTTTTTTGAGAGTGAAATAATACAAACTGTTTTCATTACAACGCTAGACAATGTTATGAAAACACATCAAACGTCGCTTCCTAGGTAGCTGAATGTGTGTGGGGTGCACATAAGGGTTTCTTAGATTTTGGGACTCTCCATCCAGTCCATGTAATGAGAGGTGTAGGAGACCCAAATGCGTCAGTATAAAATCCAAAGAATTGCCCCCTACTGGCTAGAGTATTAAAATCCTAGTGATTACTTCCCAAAGCATTCACAACACAATTTCAGAGTTTGAAGTGCTCCTAAAAAGCAATGGAAGTCACTAATATTATATACAGAAAGCTGACTAAACCATAAAATTGATAGGATTTAGATTTTTGGAGAACATTTTTGTGTATGTCAAAACACTAGGCTAATGGTAAGTGGAGATGGTTACTTGTTGCAATTGAAAAGAAACTCAAATACACCAAGACAGCTGCTGAAGTTGCTTGTTAGCCTGTTTGGGCAAGACTCAGCATCAAAGATGAGCTCACAATTATAATCAGATCCTTCTATCAGCCATCAGACTTACCATCTGAGGTAACTGAAAACTCAAGAGTTAACCTAAATTCACTAGTATATTGAGTTCCCTAATCATATTGTCATTATTAGAGGTGACTTCAATAGTCTAACAATCGACTGAAAAAAATTAAAGTTTTGTAAGTGGTGGGCATGACAAGACCTCCTACAAAATCTTAACAGATGCCTCCTCTGGGAACTACATAGAATAAATAGTTTGGAAGCCCACTCGTTATGAAAATATACTGAATCTAATGGTAACAGACAGATGTAAGCCCTAGGAGAATGTCTTCATAGAAACTGGTGTCAATGACTATGAGACAGTTGTAGCAACAATGATTACCACACACAATGAATTTGAAACACTGATTCTGAAGAAGTGCATGCAGAATAGTAATGAATAAGGTTTGAAAGAACAGATGATCATGACCTAATCTACATGTACCTAGTAGAACAATTCCTGATGGGAGGGACCCTCCATGGTATACAGTCACAGTAAAAAAACTTCTAAAGAAAGAGAGACTACTGAGTAACAGGTGTAAAACAAAGCATGAGGCAATAGATAGAAAGATGCAGAATGTAATCTGTTTGGTTGTCAAAAGAGCAGCCCATGAAGCACTCTATGACTACTGTAACAGAATATTTTAAAAAGATCTCACACAAAAACCAAAGAAATTCAGGTCATATGGATAGATTTTCAGTGGTACCAAAGTTAGGGCCCAGGCATTCATGGAGAATATAATGAAACTGTTCAACACAGCTCTTCAGAACATGATACAAAGGAATCAAAATTGTAAATTGTATATTTTCTATAGTTTTGATACAAATGTACACTGATGAAGCATAATGCTGAAATAAAATTAACCATTTCCTGAGAAACATAATTATTTTTCTTTTTCTAATCTATTTTACAGTTTTGCTCATTTGAGAAGCAAGAATTGGATTTAGTATTACAATCGTACTTATTTTTTCCATTATTATTATTATTTTTTTTTTCAAAAAGATAAAATCAACAGCAGACTGTATTTCTTTGCACTTTCATTAAATATTACTCAACATAATTCTTTGCCCAAGGATATCGATTGTATTGATCATATGAACATATGTTTGTACTGAAAGTCTGGCCTCCACAGCCAGAGACAATGGTCATGTGCATGTGAGCTGTGTTAGTGAGAATGTATATATCAGTGTCATCTAATTCAGAAGAAGACCTTTTCACCAGAAGCCTACTTGTTCAGCAGTCATTTTGTTGTGCCTGTCTGTGACTCAGCATCTCCAACATGTGGCAAGTAGCAATCTGTCCTTTTCATATTATTGTCATTATCCCATTCTGGATTTTCCATTCTTTGATTTTGCATCAAGACTGTTATATCGCTGATCTTGTTCACTTGAAGTGTGTGCTATATTATTGCAAGAGACAATTGGAAGTTGGCAGTTCTTGTTAAGAAGTGTGTTAATTGTTGAAACCTGCATAGTATGAAATAAAATAATTTTGAAGAGAAAATATGTTACTGCTTCATGATGTTATTGACTTAATGTATACGTAAATATAATCTGGACACCTCTTTACACCTTTAGCATGAAGGCATCATTAACCTATGATGATTGTGCCAAGAACAAGAATAACTTGCAACAAATGACAAGAAATAAGTTACATACAAAATACTTTTTACTGGTTCTCTGCTCTCTACTTAATGATCTTAATATCTGGAAGCCTATAATCTCCAATACACACACACAGTAACTTCATAAAACTGGATTAATTAAAAAAGTTTTAATTATATTTTGGTACTTGTTATGGTTCTAAAGTGAGTAGAGGGCTCAGAACGAGACAGGAAGGGTAGCAAAGCAAGAGCACAAATGCTGAACTCTATCTTCAAGTGTTCCTTTAAAAAGAAAAACCCATGAGTCTTGCCCCAATTTAATTCTCACGCTGCTGCAAAGATGAGTGATATAGATTTTAGTCTCGGTGATGTTGAGAAACAATTGAAATTGTTAAAACTGAACAAAGCTCCTGGCCACAATGAAATCCCTATCAAACAAATCCCTATCAAGCCTGCTTACAAAGTTTCAAGAACAAGATGTAAGTCATGACTCCAGGAATATACTACAATCCCATATGTGATACTTGCATAGGGATTGTGGGGGCAAGATCAGACTAATTAGAGCATGCACAGAGCATTTAAACATTCATTTTTCCCACTCTCCTAATATAAATGGAATAGGAAGAAGCCCTAATGACTGGTACAATAGGAAGTAATCTCTGCCACAAACCACATAGTGGTTTGCAGAGTATGGATGCAGATGTAGATATTTTCTCTGATTTTTCAGCTGCCAACTTTTGTAGCAGAGCTCACTATCTGCACTTTCTCCTATTGAGTCAGTGATCCAGAAAATAATTCTCAGGTATCAATTTCATTATTATCTCCTCTCCCTCTTCCTCTCTGTCTTTTACTCTCTCCTTTTTTATTGCCCGAAACATCAAAACAGAAAAAAAAACAAATTCAATAGACACTGTGGTCCTAAAATTGACACAAATAAAAAGAGTCCCTTCAGAACTGGTTTTCTCCTTTTTGCAGTTGACTTATGGCAAAGCGTTATTAATCAGTAAAATCTTTAGACACCATTGCTGGCCAGTGATGAGATTGTTAGAAAATAGACTTTCCTCATGTGCCACAACTAGACAAGACAAACATTTTTTTTTCTTTTCTCTCTCTCTTTTTTTCAGAATTGGAGTTGAAATTAGACAGAGGGCTAAGGCTCAATTAAACCAATTTCATGCAGTTTGGGATATACTCATACGTAAATTAAACAATGGAAAGATCCAGATTAGATTAGATTAGCACTTGTTCCATAGGTCATGAATATGACACTTCATAATGATGTGGAACATGTCAGCTTAATAAAAGGTGTCTATCCAAGATATTACATTACACAAAATATTACATGGTACTTAATTATTTTTATTTATTTATTTATCTATTTTGGGGGGAGGGGGGGAATTACCCACTTACTATATCCAAAAATTCATCTAATGAGTAGAAGGAGTTGCCATTAAGAAATTGTTTTAATTTTCTTTTAAATGCTATATGGCTATCTGTCAGACTTTTGATGCTATTAGGTAAGTGACCGAAGACTTTTGTGGCAGCATAATTTACCCCTTTCTGAGCCAAAGTCAGATTTAACCTTGAGTAGTGAAGATCATCCTTTCTCGTAGTGTTGTAGGCATGTACACTGCTATTACTTTTGGATTTGTTCCGATTGTTAATAACAAATTTTGTAAGTGAATCTAATTATTGTGAGGCTACAGTGAAGATCCCTAGCTCTTTAAATAAGTGTCTGCAGGATGATCTTGGATGAGCTCCAGTAATTATTCTGTTTACACACTTTTGTGCAATGAACACTCTTTTACTCAATGATGAGTTACCCCAGAATATGATGCCATACAAAAGCAGAGAATGAAAATAGACATGGTAAGCTAATTTACTGAGATGTATATCGCCAAAATTTGCAATGACCCTAATAGCATAAGTAGCTGAACTCAAACGTTTCAGCAGATCTTCAGTGTGTTTTTCCCAGTTCAACCCCTCATCAATACGTACACCTAGAAATTTTGAATATTCTACCTTATCTACCAATTTCTGATTGAAGTATGTATTTATTAATGGTGTCATTCCATTTACTGTGTGGAACTGTATATACTGTGTTTTGTCAAAATTTAATGAGAGACTATTTGCAGAGAACCACTTAATAATTTTCTGAAAAACATTGTTTACAATTTCATTAGTTAATTCTTGTCTGTTGGGTGTGATAGCTATACTTGTATGATCGGCAAAAAGTACCAGCTTTGCATCTTCATGAATATAGAATGGCAAGTCATTAATATATATTTGGAACAGCAGAGGACCCAAGACCGAACCTTGCAGCATCCCATTTTTGATTGTTCCCCAGTTTGAGAAATCACAGTTTTTTGCATACTATGTGAACATTCCAAGAAGGAATGCAACAATATTGTGGAAAGGAAAGTTGCTACTCGCCATATAGTGGAGATGCTGAGTCGCAGACAGGCACAACAAAAAGACTATCACAAATATAGCTTTTGACCTGTAAGGTCTTTGTCAAAATTAGATGACAAACACACATATACACACTCACACAAATGCAACTCACACACACACATGACTGCAGTCTCAGGAAACTGAGGCCACACTGCTAAATTGATGCATAATTGATCCATAAATTGATGGACAGGGGAAATAAACTGTGTTGATCTGAGACAGTTGACAACCATACAGAATGGCAATTCTGAAAGTGCCAAAGGAAGTGTTGCATGTTCTGCTACAACTGCCATAGATAACAAATATTTTGGTGGACTCAAACAACAGAAAGTCCAGGTTGAAATATGACAAATATTATGAAAAGGATACATTATTATTCACCATAAAGATGACACACTGAGCTACAGACAGGCACAACAAAAAGACTGTTACACATTGAACTTCCGGTCAAAGCCTCCTTCAGAAAGATAAACATACACACGTTCACATAAGCAAGCACTCCTCTATCACACATGATGGCTATCTCTGGGTGCTCTGGCAAGACTGCCAAGAGACAGTTGTCATATGTGGCTGAGGTCTGTTTGCTCACGTGAATGTATGCAAAGTAACCTGCTACTAGTTCATGTGAGTGTGAATGCACTGAGTTTAGTGTTACCACATATGTGCATGTAAATCCATTTATGTAACAACCAAGAAATACAAGAAACTTATCCAAGTAACACAAATATGGCTTCATTCATAAACCTCTGAATACATAACAAGCCAAAAAAATGATACAGAAGGTGCAACATAAATGATACACAGAGCAACTGGTGTGAGCAGTACAAACTAAAAGATCAAAGTTAAGATGAGTAAGCATTGCTCCACACACATATATGTGCCAGTTGCCGGTAGACAGTGCAGTGGAAACTGTGCCATATGCAAGTTTCCTGCAGGCAGCCTCTAGTGGAAAGTCTGTGCTGATACAGTTGGTGGTTAATTTAAGTACACACAAATGGCGACACTACACTCGGTGCACTCACACTCACAAGTACTAGTAAAAGGATACAACAGTGGGTATGTTGTTCTTCCTGAAGACAGCTTTGGCCAGAAGCTCAGTGTGTAACAGCCTTCCCATTGTGCCTACCTGCAACTCAACATGTCATCTTTATTAAAAACATATTGATGGGGTTCAGAAATTTGATTAGTATTTATCTTTGTACATACAAACAGGTAATGAGACTGTTTTATTATCTTATCTATTTGACAATTGTCAACAGTTACATACTGTACCAGCAAAACATGTAGCATACAACAGAAGAAAAATTGGTAAAATCATCTAGGTTGGGGTCATAACTGACAAATGAACTTCCTGGGCTATACATTGTCAGGAAAAAATGTGGTTATTCCTCAGGAAGCTCTTGAGTTCAGAAACACAAGTCTCCTTTCAGAAGGACTGTGGAAAATGTTTGTTACATTGTTGCAGGAAGTGCAATGTTACACTATGCAAAGGATTGTTTCCTAATTCTCATAAACTCAGTCACTTATTTTGTCTCTCACAAACTATAGCTGATGTAATTATTTCATTTTGCATTCAACTTGGTACATGCAATTCAGTTCACATTGTGCACCCATCTGTGTAAGAGTGGTGCCATTATAGGACTGTGGTAACAATGTACCACGTTGTTAATAAATTGCAAACACAGAAAATTTTGTAATTTTCTTCATTTGCTTGAGATGCTCATGGACTGAAATCGTTTGGGAAATTACTCTGAATTATATTTCTTACCTTTCACCCTAAAAAGGAATAAAAACATACTAGGAATTAATAAAAATTTATTTTTATAACAAACTGTTGTAACTGTTATTGAATGGAACCAAATCAGTTGATACTGCATGTCTACTGGAGTTAAAATATCTTTAAAAAATTTAAATTCACAAAAGTAATACATGGATCCACATATGCACACACACATGCACTTGTGCATGGGCACACACAAAAACTGTCATCAATTGATCAGGCAGTAAATTATTACTCACTTAACTTTTCCTTGTCGACATTATACAAATTTCTGAATTGTTTAGGTATCTTGTATGGCCATTATTAGTGGAGAATGATAAATTATATCTCTTTATTACTTCATACATCAACAGAAGAGCATTAATGCACATAACATACCATGAAGCTTGGGTATTTAATCGAAGGAGCAATTCTCAATTGAAGACAAGCAGAATGACGTGCACGTACATGCAATTTCACATCATGGCCTCCAGGAGTTTGTTGCATCCGAAAGAATCTTGTAAACTGCAGCTCACTTGTTATGTGTTGAAGGCAGTCTGTAACCAACACTTATGTTATTACCTTTGAATTGCCAAATTTTTTAGGTTTATTAACGTCGTAGCATTATAGAAAATATTGTTTAATAACAAAATATACTCCTGGAAATTGAAATAAGAACACCGTGAATTCATTGTCCCAGGAAGGGGAAACTTTATTGACACATTCCTGGGGTCAGATACATCACATGATCACACTGACAGAACCACAGGCACATAGACACAGGCAACAGAGCATGCACAATGTCGGCACTAGTACAGTGTATATCCACCTTTCGCAGCAATGCAGGCTGCTATTCTCCCATGGAGACGATCGTAGAGATGCTGGATGTAGTCCTGTGGAACGGCTTGCCATGCCATTTCCACCTGGCGCCTCAGTTGGACCAGCGTTCGTGCTGGACGTGCAGACCGCGTGAGACGACGCTTCATCCAGTCCCAAACATGCTCAATGGGGGACAGATCCGGAGATCTTGCTGGCCAGGGTAGTTGACGTACACCTTCTAGAGCACGTTGGGTGGCACGGGATACATGCGGACGTGCATTGTCCTGTTGGAACAGCAAGTTCCCTTGCCGGTCTAGGAATGGTAGAACAATGGGTTCGATGACGGTTTGGATGTACCGTACACTATTCAGTGTCCCCTCGACGATCACCAGTGGTGTACGGCCAGTGTAGGAGATCGCTCCCCACACCATGATCTCGGGTGTTGGCCCTGTGTGCCTCGGTTGTATGCAGTCCTGATTGTGGCGCTCACCTCCACGGCGCCAAACACGCATACGACCATCATTGGCACCAAGGCAGAAGCGACTCTCATCGCTGAAGACGACACGTCTCCATTCGTCCCTCCATTCACGCCTGTCGCGACACCACTGGAGGCGGGCTGCACGATGTTGGGGCATGAGCGGAAGACGGCCTAACGGTGTGCGGGACCGTAGCCCAGCTTCATGGAGACGGTTGCGAATGGTCCTCGCCGATACCCCAGGAGCAACAGTGTCCCTAATTTGCTGGGAAGTGGCGGTGCGGTCCCCTACGGCACTGCGTAGGATCCTACGGTCTTGGCGTGCATCCGTGCGTCGCTGCGGTCCAGTCCCAGGTCGACGGGCACGTGCACCTTCCGCCGACCACTGGCGACAACATCGATGTACTGTGGAGACCTCACGCCCCACGTGTTGAGCAATTCGGCGGTACGTCCACCCGGCCTCCCGCATGCCCACTATATGCCCTCGCTCAAAGTCCGTCAACTGCACATACGGTTCACGTCCACGCTATCGCGGCATGCTACCAGTGTTAAAGACTGCGATGGAGCTCCGTATGCCACGGCAAACTGGCTGACACTGACGGCGGCGGTGTACAAATGCTGCGCAGCTAGCGCCATTCGACGGCCAACACCGTGGTTCCTGGTGTGTCCGCTGTGCCGTGCGTGTGATCATTGCTTGTACAGCCCTCTCGCAGTGTCCGGAGCAAGTATGGTGGGTCTGACACACCGGTGTCAATATGTTCTTTTTTCCATTTCCAGGAGTGTAGATTAAGAACCAAAAATTAATAGGAAATGTGTGTGATATGTATGAATACAGAGAACAACTTATCTGTTACGAAGATAAATAAATAAATTACTCTTAAAACTATATCTATATTTAACCTGTGAGTACCAGAAGACCAGCACTATAAGTGATACTTTCCCAATGAATAAAAAAGTTCTTTCATATGAGACGTACTTACCCTACTCTTCCTCTTGCTAGCCACCCACAGTTAGGATCCAGATGACTAGGGAATTTTCTTAGGTTTATTGGTCAAGAATTATTCTTTCAAGTTTTTAAATAACCTTTTATATGGAACCTAAGATGACTCTACTAAGAGCTAGGAGAAGCGGCCTTAAATACATCTTGTTGAGGATAAGATGTGCTAACCAGAGTAGATCTTGATGTCCCATTCAGACAGTCATGCCAAGCAGCCACTACAAGGGCTGTCAAAAAGTATCTGACTTTTATTTATAAAACCTGTAATCATTTAGACACAACTGTTCCACATTAGTCACCTTCAAAGTAGTCTCCTTCAGCTTCTACACACTTCTCCTAACGCTGTTGCCACTGCTGGAAGTATAACTGGAAAGCCTCTTTTGGTATGGTGCACAACTACTCGATCTAATTCTGTTCTGAAATTGAACCCTTCAGGGTCTTTTTCAATTTAGGAAAAAGCTGGAAGTCTCTTGATGCTAGGTCTGGGGAATAGGGGGACTGACAAACCACAGCTGTGTTATGTTGCCCAAAAAACTCTGAATTAATTGACAACAATGAGTGGATGTGTTACTGTGGTGAAGGTGTTGACTACTTGCTGCCAACAAGTCTGGCCATTTGCATCTCAGACAAAACAGAACCTCTTGGTAGTACTCATTAACATTAGTACCTTCTGTGGTTTACTCACAGTTGATCACACCATCAGATTAAGAAAAGACAGTCAGAATGACTTTCACATTGCTGCAGACCTGCCTCACTTTTTGGGTCTCAGGGATGATGGATCCTTCCATTACAATGACTGGAACTCTGTTTCTGGCTTGTACCCATAAACCCAGGACTCATCACCAGTGATCACTCTGTGAAGAAAGTTGGAATTACTGTTCACAATATCCAGCATGTCCTGTGCAGCCTCTGAATGAAGTTGCATTTGCTCAGTTGTTAGCAGCTTTGGTACAAATTTTGCTGACATCATCCTGATGTCCAAATGTTCAACTGCAATGGAATGTTTGGATACAATACTAATTTTAACCTAGTCTGCAGGTTCTCTGATCATGATTTGTCTACACTGCATCACCAAGGTCCTTACACGATCAACAAAAACTTCATTTCCAGATGCTGAGGGCCTATCTGTATGTGCCCCACTCTACAGTGATGAGCAGCCATCTCTGCAACAGTTGTGCCACTCCTTTATCTGTGTGGTACCCATTGCTTCATCCCTAAACACTTGTCAAATCTTCCAGACTGTTTTAGCTTGAGAGATACCAAACATAAAACAAAATCTGATGTGATAACATTGTTCCACTTTTTCTGTCATTTTTACCCATAACACATAATCTGAAAACTACCATTTACATGTTTTCACTTGTCAATGACTAGCCAGCAACTGGTTGTTTCTGCAGTCATGAAAAAGTCAGACATGTGCACTATGTATGCCTACAAACACAGAGAGCATGCACACCCTGATACCATTGTTGATTTCAACAATAAAAAATAAGGTTGGTATTTTTTAAAGAGCTCTCATAGTAACCGTAAAGTAAGTATCTCATTGGATCAAATCATGGAAAACAAATGTGAATATGTTGTTCACTGACTCACAGAACAGGTCTGTTAACTTCTGTACTAAATGTATCATAGCTCACCCTAAAACTGAATGACAAATATGTTATAATACTGAGAAGAGGTTTCAGGTGGCATGTGGTCAGCATGCAGACTGGTCACGTAGAAGTATTTGTGGATGGGGTAAGTGTGTCCTTTAACTTTTTAAGCCTGTAAGACTATTGTACCATGAACATTGAGAAAAGTAGGCTCAGGCAATGATTTTATGTTGCAGGCAACGTGTCTACTTTGCTAACACATTGCTACATAAATTCTGGTTTAACAGACAATAGCTTAGGCTGTAGAAACCCAACTGCTTCAAATACTTTTTATTTATAGACACTAAATAGCAGAGCTTTAGGAACTGAAAATAGTTTATTCCTGGAAGCCTCATGTAACTTGAATACAGTTACTGGAGGCCATACTGTTAAGTGGTTTCATGCTGCAGGAATCCTTGTTGCATTGATGGCATCTTGCTTCAAAAATTTGACTAAATACACAATAACAAAGGCCACAGAAACTCAATTGCCTCAAATGCTTTTTACTCACAGATAATAAATTGCAAAGCTTTAAGTACTGATCATATGTTATTGAAAATGAAAGAGGAGTTAAATATGATGAATTGGGGGGGGGGGGGGGGGGTGTACAGCTGGGTTAGCATATGTGCAGCAAAGTAATGAAGAGCAAGCACCACTAAAAATACAACATTTTTTAATACAGAGGAGCAGGACAGGAACAAACTTCAAGTGTAAGGTTTAAAAATTTACACATGATATTCCAAGGAAATCATTTAGGTTTATTCATCAAAATGCTCATATTCTGATGAAGAAGTTGAAATAACTATGAAGTTGTAAGCTT
The DNA here is from genome assembly GCF_021461395.2 of Schistocerca americana. Lineage (NCBI taxonomy): Eukaryota > Metazoa > Arthropoda > Insecta > Orthoptera > Acrididae > Schistocerca > Schistocerca americana. The sequence continues at coordinate 434,359,834 of NC_060124.1, read as the reverse complement.
ATGAATTGCAGAATATCCCTCCACAAAAGATAATGAGTAGATTTAGTGTGAATGAGAGACAATACTAAAGAATATCTATCCAGTGAGAAACTTCAGACATGATAAAAAATAATACCACTGAGATGAAATATGTATGATCAGTCTAGCATAACATTGTATGATGGCTATACTTGTTAAACTACCCAAGCAGATTCCATGATTTATATTTTTGATGTAATATGAAGGATGCATAATATTTGTCACTGAAATACCATCACTGCACTGTCAATCTGTACACATCAATTGACTTCATAACCTATTCTAATAGTTGTACATAGATGAGGAAGTACCAAATGACAACAACCCTATTGTGCATGTTTCAGTTATAATGGATGTGAAATTTTATATTTTACCAGTGCCTTTCATCTATATTTTAAGTTACCTCCACCACAAAATGCAACCCAGTTGTTACTATTTCCTTCTGAAGAAGGCGTTTTTATAAATGTTGAAACCATGGTAAGGGGGTTTAAATAAACATTTCATTTTGTAACTAATTGGCTGTTTATTATTCTACAAGAAAATTTCATTCTGCAGTTGCCACTCCTGCTGCCATGTTCAATATTTTAAAATAAAAAAAATTAGTCATCCCAAACTGTAATAACTTCATTGGAGTCCATCCAAAAGATTATGGATCCAGTTAAATATGTTCTTCAACTGGGGTTGAATTATTTTTTATTTTTTTCCCAAGTCATTCAACATTTTGAACTGAGTTTGATTACACTGAAGGGTTTCAGCTGGAAAGTGAAGAGGTAAAAGATGGATCAAATGAAGTTTTTCAGTATCAAGAGATTTGATGGAGGTAATTTTCAGATATGGAAATATTATATGAAAATTGTCTTTTCTGCCAAGAAACTGCTGGACAATGTCGACAGAAACAAATTAAGGTCAGCTGAAAGCACAGATGCACAGAACTTGTAAGATGAACTTATGCAAAAGCAATGAAATTTATTTCATCAGGTACAGGATTTGACTACATCTACATCTACAACTACATCCATACTCCGCAAGTCACCTGACGGTGTGTGGCGGAGGGTACCTTGAGTACCTCTATCGGTTCTCCCTTCTTTTCCAGTCTCATATTGTCCGTGGAAAGAAGGATTGTCGGTATGCCTCTGTGTGGGCTCTAATCTCTCTGATTTTATCCTCATGGTCTCTTCACGAGATATACATAGGAGGGAGCAATATACTGCTTGACTCCTTGGTGAAGGTATGTTTGCGAAACTTTAACAAAAGCCTGTACTGAGCTACTGAGCATCTCTCCTGCAGAGTCTACCACTGGAGTTTATCTATCATCTCTGTAACGCTTTCGCTATTACTAAATGATCCTGTGATGAAGCGCGCTGCTCTCCGTTGGATCTTCTCTATCTCTTCTATCAACCCTATCTAGTACGGATCCCACACTGCTGAGCAGTATTCAAGCAGTGGGCGAACAAGCGTACTGTAACCTACTTCCTTTGTTTTTGGATTGCATTTCCTTAGGATTCTTCCAATGAATCTCAGTCTGGCATCTGCTTTACCGACAATCAACTTCATATGATCATTCCATTTTAAATCACTCCTAATGCATACTCCCAGATAATTTATGGAATTAACTGCTTCCAGTTGCTGACCTGCTATATTGTAGCTAAATGATAAGGGATCTTTCTTTCTATGTATTTGCAGCACATTACACTTGTCTACATTGAGATTCAATTGCCATTCCCTGCACCATGTGTCAATTCGCTGCTGATCCTCCTGCATTTCAGTACAATTTTCCATAGTTACAACCTCTTGATATACCACAGCATCATCCACAAAAAGCCTCAGTGAACTTCTGATGTCATCCGCAAGGTCATTTATGTATATTGTGAATAGCAACGGTCCTACGACACTCCCCTGCGGCACACTTGAAATCACTCTTACTTCGGAAGACTTCTCTCCATTGAGAATGACATGCTGCGTTCTGTTATCTAGGAACTCTTCAATCCAATCACACAATTGGTCTGATAGTCCATATGCTCTCATTTTGTTCATTAAACAACTGTGGGGAACTGTATCGAATGCCTTGCGGAAGTCAAGAAACACGGCATCTACCTGGGAACCCGTGTCTATGGCCCTCTGAGTCTCGTGGACGAATAGCGCGAGTTGGGTTTCACACAATCGTCTTTTTCGAAACCCATACTGATTCCTACTGAGTAGATTTCTAGTCCCCAGAAAAGTCATTATACTCGAACATAATACATGTTCCAAAATTCTACAACTGATAGACGTTGGAGATATAGGTCTATAGTTCTGCACGTCTATTCGACCTCCCTTCTTGAAAACGGGGATCACTTGTGCCCTTTTCCAATCCTTTGGAATGCTACACTCTTCTAAAGACCTACATTACACCGCTGCAAGAAGGGGGGCAAGTTCCTTCGTGTACTCTGTGTAAAATCAAACTGGTATCCCATCAGGTCCAGCGGCCTTTCCTCTTTTGAGAGATTTTAATTGTTTCTCTATCCCTCTGTCGTCTATTTCAATATCTACCATTTTGTCATCTGTGCGATATGCGACAGTCTAGAGAAGGAACTACAGTGCAGTCTTCCTCTGTGAAACAGCTTTGGAAAAAGACATTTAGTATTTCGGCCTTTAGTCTGTCATCCTCTGTTTCAGTACCATTTTGTTCACAGAGTGTCTGGACATTTTGTTTTGATCAACCTACTGCTTTGACATAAGACCAAAATTTCTTAGGATTTTCTGCCAAGTCAGTACATAGAACTTTACTTTCGAATTCATTGAACGCCTCTCGCATAGCCCTCCTCACACTAAATTTTGCTTCGCGTAATTTTTGTTTGTCTGCAAGGCTTTGGCTATGTTTATGTTTGCTGTGCAGTTCCCTTTGCTTCCGCAGCAGTTTTCTAACTCGGTTGTTGTACCACGGTGGCTCTTTTCCATCTCTTACAATCTTGCTTGGCACGTACTCATCTAACACATATTGTACGATGGTTTTGAACTTTGTCCACTGATCCTCAACACTATTTGTACTTGGGACAAAACTTTTGTGTTGAGCTATCAGGTACTCTGAAATCTGCTTTTTTTCACTTTTGCTAAACAGAAAAATCTTCCTACCTTTTTTAATATTTCTGTTTACAGCTGAAATCATCAATGCAGTGCCTGCTTTATGATCACTGATTCCCTGTTCTGCGTTAACTGTTTCAAATAGTTTGGGTCTGTTTGTCACCAGAAGGTCTGATATGTTATCACCATGAGTCGGTTCTCTGTTTAACTGCTCAAGGTAGTTTTCAGATAAAGCACTTAAAAAAATTTCACTGCTGCAAATTGTTATGTCTTATGCTACAGCAAAGAGTATGCCAAATCATATTAAGATAACTCATGAACAGCAATCTGCAATAAGTAAAGTTATATCTGTGATACTATTGGACAACATATTAGTAAAGTTGAGGCATTAGCAAAATCTTTTACAGATGTTGTTGAAACAGAGGAAGATACAGTCAAGATTGCCAGGTTTAAGTGGATTTCTGGCAAGCTCTTGTTCTTTTGTTACTGCTTGGGACTTCTGTGATAAAAGCAGGCTAAGGTAAGATGGTGTCAGTAACAGCATTGTGTGATAGTTTCTCTCAAGAAAACAGTAATTCTAAAGTAATCATGTGTGTAATCTGTAACTCAAATGTGCAAAATGGTTTCAGACTTTGCTTAGAATCACAAGTATGGATACATTCTGCGTGTGTGAGATTCATTAATGCAAAAACTGTGTTTTCATGTGAATGTAATCAGGGAAGTTGTAACGGATTTAATGCCATGTTAGTCGCTTACGCTACCGGACGTGAAATTAATGTGTTACAAAGTGTGTTGTATGAATTGCAAAGTGCTAAAAAAAGAATAAAAGTCCTAAAAGCAAAGCTTTGTGAATGTGCATTGAATGGAGTATCATCACTTAACACAAACTCCGAAATCTACAGCACATCTATTCTTCCAAAAACGAGTGTAAATTTTAAAAAATATGAACTAAAAGCAACTAAAAAGATCGCTGTACAAAACAGATACAATGCTCGGGAAATATGTGACGAAATAAAATCTTGCGAAGAGAGAGTGGAAGCAGTAAGTGTCGTGAGAACTGAAAGTAAACAAGCCTCCGAAAAGTTCGTTACACGTAACATACAAGCAACTGTTAACAGAAACCTCGAGCGAAAACTTAACAACTCAGCCCATAATGTGCTCAAAACGTTAAAATCTGTTAATAATATAATACATAGAGACTGTGAAAAGAAAGAAGATCGTATAATAGACTGCAAAACATCGGAAGACTTGAGCACAACAAATAATGCTTTTACTGTACATATACTTGCCGACAGTCTCGGAAAAAGACTGGCAGAAACCCTATATAACTCAGGATGCAGTGTTACTAGCATTATAAAACCTGATGCTCCACTGAAAGAGATCGTCAACAACTGCGAAAATCTGAGTATCAAGATAAAGAAAAATGATTGTGTTCAAGCTCAAAAATGTACATGTGATGGTAACCAGCATTCCATACGATTTTTTTAAGAAATCTCGTGTTAATGAAGAAATAAAAAAAACTAACAGACTGCTTCACAAAATAACAAAGTGCTACCCAAATTCAACATTTGTCCAGCTAGATTTCAGAAAACAACATTTCATAAACAGTGGAGATCTCCTAAATAGAGCAGGACAACTGTATGTCTGTGCTCAAATTATGAAAACAATACATAATTTCAATGATCAACACAAACTGCCTGGTATCCTCACCATAGCAGTAACTGAGCAAATGGAAATTTGCAAGGAAACGTCTAAGATGAGAGAGATACCTAACATACTGGTACCAGTATCTGAAGGAGTGGTAGAATATGGGGTACCAGCAGAAATGTCAGGAACATCCAGCAGAGTTGAAGAGGAAACAAATTCTTCAGATGAGAAAGCCTACAAACCTAGCGTAAACTCATGTGCACCTGAAACCTCCAAGGATGAAGCTGTCAGCACATTCGACACACTCAATGCTTCATGCTCACTTGTAACTAGGACTGCAACCACACCAACAGCCAAGAACCATTCAATTAGATCCAGAAACTCATCAGCTGCTCTGCAGACATCTCAAAGGAAGAGCCTCAGGATAAGAAGAGCTGCTGTGCGTAGTGACTATTTTTTATGGGACCTTCGCAATTTGAAGAAGAAGAAAAGGCAGAATCTTTACAGTGTCAGCAACAAGAAAGTATAAAGGTAAATAGTGCAGCAAATCCACTACATGAAACTTTAACAGTTGTATACCAAAATGTGCAAGGACTAGAAAGTAAATTAGCTGAAATAGAAGTTCTATTAACTGACTATCTAAAAGACATTAACATACTATGCATAAGTGAGCACTGGGTAAAAGAAATGCAAGCGTCTAGCATAATTATTCCAAATTTTGAAATGATTAGCAAATTTTGTAGAATCAACCATAAAGGGGGTGGGACATGTATTTATGTTAGGACAGGGGTAGAATCAAAAGAAATTAAATGTAAACTAAAATGCATAGAAAAAGATTTTGAATACAGTGTATGTGAGCTAACCAAATTAAAAATTACTATTGTGTGTTTGTACCGATCACCACTGGGCAACTTTGCCATTTTTATGGAAAACCTTGAGGGACTGCTGAATGAACTTAAACATAATGTAATTGTTCTTGGTGATTTTAATGTTAACTTTAAGAATGATTGTAGTAAACAATAGCAACTGTGCAACCTGTTTTTGTGTCATAATATGATGGCAACTGTAAATGAAGTTACCAGGTGCGGAAATATGTCTGAAACTATAATAGATCAAGTATTTATAAACAAGGACAAGTGTGAATATAACACTGAATTAATTGACACTGGTTTCTCGGATCACAAGGGTATCAAATTGAGTTTAAATGTCACATCTTACAAGGACCCTGTTATCAATAACAATTACAGAGAAAGGAGATTTATAAATGATGACAGCATAAGAATTTTTAATTACATTCTGGAAAATAACAACTGGGGTAGTGAATCAAGTGGTGATGTCAACAGAAAGTTTGACTCATTCCTTGAAAGCTACAAACACTGCTTCGATGTTGCCTTTCCTATAAAAAGAGTCAAAACTAAACATAAAACCAAAACATGGGTTACACACGGGATTAGAAAGTCATCAGACACTCTCAGAAAGTTAAATAAATCAGCCAGGAAGAATGTAGTACTGAAAGCACATGTGAAATGTTATAGAAGCCTGTACAAGAAAGTAATAATTGCAGCTAAGAAGCTTGATAATGATACCTATATTGAGAAAGGTAACAACAAAATGAAGTCAACTTGGGAGGTAATAAATAAAAATATAGGTAGACACAAAAGAAAAGATAACAGCTTTGTCATTAAAAGTGGGGGTAAAACTGTTAAGGACCCACTTCAGATTGCCAACATATTTAATGAACATTTCACAAATATAGCCATAAATTTAATTAAAACTAAATGCAATTCCAATAGCAAGGTAAAAATCCCCATGAATGACATGACAATGTTCCTTTATCCAGTAACTGATTCAGAGGTACTAAATGCTATAAATAAGTTAAAAAATAAAATGTCATGTGGGTGTGATGGGATTCCTGACAAAGTCATTAAGCAAAGTGCAAGAAACATAGCCTCGCATCTCACTGAAATTATAAATGAATCTTTTAAGACAGGGGTGTTTCCATCAAAACTTAAAATGTCTACAATAAAGCCACTTTACAAGAATGGTGATAAATATGATGTTAGTAACTTTAGGCCTTTATCAATGTCAGGTTTCTCAAAAATAATAGAAAGGATAATGTATCAGAGACTATACAAATTTCTTATTAAGAATAGAATACTGGTTAATACGCAAAATGGTTTCCGTAAAAATAAATCAACTGAAACAGCTATCTTCAATTTTTTGCAACTTGTTCTAAATTCCATAAACAGAAAGGAATTAAATTGTGGATTGTTTTTAGACTTATCAAAGGCCTTTGATGTCATCGACCATAAGTTACTGCTTAGGAAGTTATATGCCTATGGGATACGTGGAGTTGCCCACAAATGGTTTGAATCATATCTGTCAGACAGGTATCAGAAGGTGGAGATAAGCCAGGCAGATAGGACATATTCATCAAGATTCGAGAAAGTTTTGTATGGAGTACCCCAGGGATCTGTATTAGGGCCATTACTGTTTTTAATATTTATCAATGACCTACCAAGTCAACTATCTGAAGCAGAGGCAGTACTGTTTGCTGATGATACAAGTTTGTTTGTTAAAGCAAATAGCAAAGCTGACTTACAGGAAAAAGTCACATTAGCAACAGACGAAGCAGACAGATGGTTTAATGAAAACAGACTCATTGTGAATGCCAAAAAAACAACGTGGATCAACTTCAGACATATTACAAATAAAATAAAAATTAACCTTACAGTAGAACTGGGTAAGTGTAAGATTGAACAAGCATCATACACTAAATTCTTGGGAGTATGGTTTGATGAACACTTAAGATGGGAAAAGCATGTAATATCATTGAACAAAAAATTGAGTCAAACATGTTATATACTTAGAATGCTTAAAAGCTCATGTAATATTAAAACAGTGTTATGTGTTTATTTCTCATTCATGCACAGTTTATTAAGATACGGTGTACAGTTTTGGGGGAACATCAGTCTAACAAAACACTCATTTAGACTACAAAAGAAGGCAGTCAGAATAATAAAAGGTATAGGATATAGAGACTCTTGTAGGCAAGCTTTCAAAGAATTAAAAATCATGACACTACCATCTTTATACATATATGAAAGCATATGTTTCTTAAAAGAACACGAGGAATTTTCTACATTAAACAGAGAATTTCACAACTACAAAACAAGGAATAGGAATGATTTCCACAGAGAAATTCATAAAACAGCTATGTATCACAAAAGTGTACTATACCAACCCAAAATCCTCTACAGTGCTCTCCCCAAAGAACTAAAAATAATACCAAAACTGTACATATTTAAAAGAGAATTAAAAAACATGTTATTGAGCAACAGTTTTTACAGTATTGAAGAGTTTGTGAATCGTTGACAATAAAAGCGCAGTTAATATTTCCCTGACATAATAAATATGTGTAATTGCTCACATTTAAATACTTGCTGTTTCTATGAAAGTGTGAAACTGTTAACGTAAGAATGTAAATAATCTTTGATGTGAGAATCACTAACTTTTTTTTTTTTGTACATTGTTATCCTACTTGTATATTTTTATGTTAATGTTCTAAAAGTTCTATTAAAATTGTAATGTCTAAGTGACAAGTAAATTCAATTACAAATTTTCATGTATATGTATTTTAAATTGTAATGTTTATTGACAAGTCCTATATCATTTCGATGATGTACTACAAGGACGCTAATAAATTGAATTGAATTGAACTTTTGATAATTTAGCAGCAACATGACTGAAAAATGCTGTTCAAGTTGAACACTAAAATTATAAAAGTCAGTGCTCACAAAAAAAAAAAATCAAGCAAAAATTCTGTGAACAAAAAGAATGCTGATTGCAATTATTGTCACAAGGGAGGTTATTATAAGGTTGAATGCACAAAAAGACTTTTTAAATAATTAAGACATCAAACATCCAACTCTGAGTGAACAAATCAGAAATATTTGGCTACCAATTGTGTTAATGTTTAGCCTGCTGATACTACTGCACCAAAACATATAATTTCATGCAAGGAATAATTTTCAACATTTAAATTATTAGGGAAATTCAAAGGTCCTGTCCAGATAGGAGATAATTCAGTTGCCCATGCTGAAGATACTGGATCAGTCAAGTTAGCTACACTATTATGTTGTATGGGAACAACATATGCCAGAGAATACATTATACGTACCTAGTTTTAAGAAATGCCAGTAGGGGTTTAAAATTCAGACGCAACAACAATAAGATTGAGGTGTGTTGAGAGATGCCAGTGGCAACTAGTGTAAAAGCTGAAAATCTGTGTAACAAAATTCTGATTTCTATGGAAAATACTGAACAAGCATACTGTGCATGGTCTGTTATGGCACAAGAGATTGGGAAATGGGACATGTAAACATCAAGAATCTGAAGAAAATAGTTGACTTTGGTTTGATTCTAAATTTAAAATCAAGTGCTTTAACCAAATTTTTTATGAATCATATCAGTATGGCAAACTGCAAAGGTAGGGATGTAGATCAAATTTTCCAATTGTGCCTACACTCCAGGAGAACTCGTTCATGCTTACGTATGTGGAAAGAGCCACTCCCAAAATTATGTGGAGTCAACTACAATGTTATTTTTAAAAATGATTTAATTTTATACTGATCTGAATATTTTGTTAAGAACAAAATTGATGATAATAAAAGTAATAATACTTCCGTATTCTTATAATTTCAACAGTTAATAGAAAGACAGACAAAAATAGATTTAAAGTTACCAGAACCAATAATGGGACAGAGTTTGATAATGATCAAGACTAGCATCATCCATCAAAGGAGATCATCATATACCCAGAGCAGAATGAGAAACTGAACATTAGATTAGATTGATAGTGAAGTGTGTTCACATAATGCTTCTCATTTCTGATCTTTGAGAAGCTTTCGGTAGAAGCTGTCAACATGACAGTATATAAATTTTCTGTGTAAGTCTACTTGTGAAAAGATACCATATGAAAAATGGTCTGGGATGAAAACATCATCAGAGCATATGAGGGGGTTTCAAAGAAAATCAAAGAGGATGGCAATCAGCAGTTACAGAGGATAAACTAATAATAATTATAGGCTGTATGGTCCTATAATAAAGAAAATATATCTTTCATGAGATAGATTTTTCAATGAAAATACCACAGGATGTCCTAAAGAACTCAGGATCAATAACACTATGTATGAATACAATGTCTGAAGAGAAGCAGAAGAGATAAAATGTAACAACCTGTAGAATACGGAGATGTAGTCATGCGAGATCAAGACTCTGTGCTATTGAGAAGGTTAATCAACTTGGAATGGATCTTAGAAACCACGATGAACTTTGCCCTCCAGTTCATTTCCAAAATTATGTGGTTTGTGCAGCAGTCATTGATGAAGCACAAACATTTGAGGCTCTGACAAGTGGTATGAAACAATGAAAGTTTAAATGTTTTCATTGGCAATAAATAATATCTGAGACTTGGTGGATCTACCTCCAGATTGTCACATTATCAGTTGTGAATGGGTTTACAAAATTAAACTTAAACCAGATCATAGCATAATGAGGTATATATCTAGATTGTGTGCAAAAGCATATTCCCAGAAACCCAGACTTGATTATGGAGACACGTTTTCACCTGTTGTTGGATATGAAGCAATTCATATTCTTTTAGCTTTGGCTGGAGTGTGTGATATTTACATGAAGCAATTTGATGCAAAAACTGTCTCTCAACAATGACTTGTAAAAAAGATATTTTCATAGGCAGCCTTAACATTTCATTAATGATACTGCAACCTTATGCTGCAAGTTAAGACAAGCCTTCACAGTTTTATTCAGACAATTATACGTTTTGTGTGATGATGGACTAGTTCTGAGTATATCAACCACAGCTGTAAATAAAATACTCGGAGAATTCAGGAAACTATCATTGATGATCCCAGTTACTTTGTAGGACTGGAAATCAGGCAACATTGTGAAACTAAAGATCTGTTTATCTGTCAAGAGAGCTATGTTAGTCACCTCTCTGAAAAATTCAACATGAACATCTGTAAGCTACATTCAACACCTACTGATTACAGTTCACAGCTGCACTTGAGACAGTGCAGCTGTGAAGAACAAGAAATCCATGGAAAATGTTTCATTTCATGAGGCTGTAGATGGGTTGATGTTTGCTGGCAAAGTGACAAGAGTTTATATAATATTTTCTGTCAGTCGAATCAGTATGTTTCTCAACAACCCTGGACTGAGCACTGGACTACTGTCACACATCCTAAAATATATATGAGGTACATAAGACAAAGGTATTAAATACAATAATGGCAATCTAAAGCCTCATGTATACTCTGACTCTGATTTTACTGGAGATATTGATACTCATCATTCAACATTGGGTTATGTCAGTATATTAACCAGTCATGGCTGTACCTAATGGCTACTGCTGAGTGGTATCTTTTCCAAACAGCAGTCCATTTGAGCCAAGCAGATGTGACTCTACCTGAGGTTACTCATACTTTAGGTAATTGGGCTATGCACTGCTCTGTTGCAAAAGAACGGCTCTATGTAGTCATACATTCGAGATGCATATGTCTACTTTCATGCCCTGCAGCTAATTGATTGCAAATAATAACCTTTTGTTGTGTTCCTGCAGTCAAATAGTCTATGTATTAGCATGAATTGAGAATTAATAAAATACACAGAAATACAAAATAAATGTTAAATGATTAATTTAATAACAAGAGTTATATTCTAACATCTTTAATTGATGTAGATGACAGAGAATTATGTTGAATCTTGTTTGTTCATGAAGCAGCATCTCAAATAAACAGGAAATGGTCCTATGGTAGCCATTTAAAATGCAGACAGAAAATAGCCTCCTCAGATGCAGTAAAATTACATTGAGAGTGTTACGAGAATGGTAGCAAAATCCTCAAACTCAATAGTCATCAAAGACTTGTGAAAAATAAGTCCTTTTCAAGATCACAATACACAAAAGATTCTCCAGCTCAAATAGTTCAGAGTCAAAATGATGATCCACAAATTAACACAAGTGATGTGAAGAATAATAACTCATACTCGGTCTATTATCAGTTCTGTAAATCAAGCAGTAAAAGTTAGAGTTCTTCTCTGAAGCACATTAAAACCTCTTGAAATGTATATATTTATTTATTTATTTTATTTATCCATCCGTTGACAATAAATATTGCATGGATGTTGTCAAGGGTACATGTAAGTCATATCAAAGAAGTGGGACACAAACAATATATACGTAAAAAAGTACAAAACAAAATAATACAATGTATATAGCCTATATTCATCCCTGCTTGATATTTTAAATTCAAGGTCTGTTTTTCATAAGGCTTTAGTTTTGTCCTCCCTAAACGGCAAGTCCTTATATACACAACACAGTTTAAGTATATATTTACATCACACAACAGCTGTCCTTTAAGTATGTAAATGTAATGAATGATTAGGTAATTAATGATTAGGTACAGATAGAGTATTTTCCATTTTGCCTTTATAAATATCATCAGAAAAAAATTATTGACCTACATAGTCATTTACAGAATAAAAACATTGTTCTACTATAAATTTTTTAAATTCTGTTTTAAATTTGTTATCATCTTCTAACTGCCTGATGTTGACTGGCAGTGTGTTGTACAGCTTTGCATTGATATGGCTCACATGCCTTTGTGTATTCGTTCTTTTTGTTCGCTGAGTATGGAGTGCTACTTTATTATGGGTATTGTAGTTATGAAAGTCGGTATTTGTCTGAAAATCTGCAATGTGGGCCCTGACATACAATACACATTTGTATATATTAAATGATGGTATAGTAAGTATTCTAAGCTTTTTGAATATGGGTTTGCAGTGTGTCTGTGGATGACTGTGAGTTATTATTCAGATGGCCCTCTTGTGCAACAAAAAAATTTGTTTTAGGCGCCCTGTAGTGGAACCCCAAAATATTATTCTGTATGTGGCAAGAGATTGAAAATAGCCGAAATATGCCATTCTGCCACCCTCTGAGGTACAAACATTTGAAATAATTCTGAGGGCAAAACAGGCTGAATTAAGTTTCTGTGCAAGTTTTATTACGTGGTCATTAAAATTTAAGTTTTCATCCACATGAATTCCCAGCAATTTTGTGGATGTCACTCTGTCTAAGGTTTGTCACCCCACACCAGATCGAGAGTTACATTTTGACATCTTTTCCCAAACTGCATATAACTTGTTTTATTTACATTCAATGTCAACCAGTTTGCATTGAACCAAGAGTGGATGTAATTTAGTACTTTATCAGTAGTTGTTGGTAGCAATTGCTTTGGTGCACTTATTATCACACTAGTATCATCTGCAAATATTATTGCTTTCGCTGCATCATCTTAGGTGTGAAAATCATTTATAGAGACAAGAAACAATATGGGCCCTAGGATGCTGCCTTGTGGTACTCCTATTTCTACATTTTTTTCCTCTGATACTGAATTTATTTTGTGGTTGGAATAAGTTGACGTCAGTCCTACTACCTGTGTTCAGTTTTTTAGGTATGATTCAAACCATTTTTTTCCTTTCCCATGTATACCCAATGCTTCCAATTTTTCTAAAAGAATGTCCTGGTTCACAGTATCAAAAGCTTTGGAGAGGTCTAAATTTACTCCTAAGCCCCTTAGAAGTTAAAATATGGCAGTGATTGCTCACCATTCAGAATCAATCACTCACCAAACAAATACCACATGTTACCACAGGCAGGTCTGCCTCCTTCCAGAAATCACGTAAAAGTGATTTGTTCACTCAAAAATTCCAGTCTCCACTTGACTCCTGTAGTGTTCTGGTACTAGCTGCTTCTCCATTGGCTGAAGGGCATCCCCACCAAAAATACATTGTTCTTAAGCTCTAAAGACATGATTTGACTCAACATGGCCACTTCCTGGACTAAATAAATATGTTACAACAATATTTAAATAAAGAAATATCATAAAAATTTTGTTACACTCAAATTATTCACAATACTTTTACTTATGCTTGTTTGACTGCTTTCAAAGGTTCATTTGTAAAAGTTTATTCATTATGAAATATTAACTTCTGTAGTTTAAAGTTATTGAAATACTGATGTTTCACTGGATGTGCCTCATATTTCTTAGTATTGCAATCTGCATTGATATATGATTGTAAATTACTATAGATTCTCAGAGAGCTGTAACAAACCGTCTTTCAGTTCATCTCAAAGACCGCCATTGCTGGGAGCATAGGCGGCCCCATTAAGTGATCAACATGTTGTCAAGATTACCAATATTGGGATTTTCCAGTTTCTGGCCACATGCTCCTTGTCTCATCCCCGAGTGGCTTGGAACATCCGTTGCAGTCTGCATGAGCCCCGGGCCCAGTAGCGTTCAGCCGTACATCAAATTCATTGACCACGTAGCAATTGTAGGTGCTTAATTAGCTCACCTACATATTGTAATGTTACACAGTGTACTTGTTACACGAACAATTCACAGTCAAAAAATGTGTTGCTAGACCTACAACAGAAGTGGAGTACATTGCAGCATCTGATGCAGCTGCTGAAACAATGTGGCTTTGTATGTTCTTGTAGGAGCTCAGTATGAGCATAGAAGAACTATCTCAAGTCTTTGTGGACAAACAAAGTGCATTGTAACTGAATCAGCCATTGTAGAAAGGTCGTAAGTCTTCTTTTTTGTGAAAATGAGTTATATATTGGAACTGTGTGGTGAAAGGTAGTAGGATTAATACATACAAGAAGAGCATCGCTCCCAGTGCACAAAATCCTCATTCCACCCAGAAGGATCATGAGTTACTGACTTGTGCCCTTTCTGCAATGACTATATGAACGTTTGCTCTGTTGAAAGCAGAAGATATTGGTGACCTGTTGCTGATTTCAAGCGTATTTTTTCTTCTTATGATCAACACACTGTAATTATCTTTTGTTGTGCTTCAAATAGTAAGTCATTATTGTTTAATTTAGAAGTCACTTTCACGGTGTAATAAATTGTGTGTGATTCTTCTTGGGACTCCAAAATACTTCCCTACAGGAAAGAAAAGAAGAAAAATTCTAATAAATACAAAAGGAATACTATTCATGATTCAAAAGTGAAAGGAGAGGAACACATGAATTGGAAAGGGGACACAATTCTACAATGGAGTACAGGAGAAGACTGCAAGTGAGTAAAATACATTAAATTAATTGTTGCAAGCATGTAAATTCAGTTATCTGTACAGTGCACAGTGTAAGCATCAGTGGTGGATGAAGATACAAAGGCAGATATCATTTGAATGGAAAAAATCCACAAGACATATTCATGCAAAGGCTGTTCAAAATTCAAAGTGTGAGGAGCAGAAGAGTCTGAAAAGAGGATCCAAAACTAAAAGTTCTAATTTTAGCTATTTCACAACTACAGGTAAGACAAAAAATAAGGATATATAAAAAGCCTTTATTAGCTTGCATGGCAGAACATAAACAAGGGTTCAAAGATTACACCTCTTGCTACTTCAAGGCAGGAGTCCTTGTGATAATAGAGGGAAACTTGAAAAACATAACACTATACCAGGAGAAATTTGCAAAAGATCAGTAATCATACTAATTATTTTTTAAATAAGACTACAGTTTATTCTGGAAAGGTGTTATGGTATTCAGATGCTAGGCTAAATGTTAAATCCTTGCATAACTCAATTATACAGCAATATCAAGTACAAATTTTACTTAAAACATTTCAAGAAAAATTTTAACATAAATTTGGGCATCCACAGGTTGATAAATGTAGTGCACATAAAGGACTGTTAACAAAGGTATGTGGTCCTCACCTTGCTGAGTCTGTAAAGTGAAGTGTGGCTGCAGAATTAATGATTCAGCTCAGAAGATCCAAAAAATTTTACAATAAAATTAGTGAAGTTTCAGAATACAACAAAAAGGAAAATAATGACTGTGGGCTGGGGTTTGACTAAATGCAAAATTTACTGTTACCATTCAGGATATTTTTTATTTGAGACAGCTACAGGTCAGTGGTTTTGGCATTACATAATATGAAAAGTAAGCACTCAGACTTTAATGTGTACCATGAAGGTGAAGCCAAGAATGATGGAAATGAAGTTTCCTCATTTCATTTCTATACAATTATATCCAGAAACAAACCCGAAAAGATGAGAATGAGCTTCACTTGTTCTCTGGCAGGTGCGTCAGTCAGAAGAAGTATAACACAGTGATTCACTTTTGTTTAACGCTTGTAACAATCAGGAGATTTAAGAAGATGAAATATTATTTCCCTATGGAAGGGAATAGTTTTCTACCAAATGGTGACGATTTTGGGACAATAAAGAAATTGGTGAGACCATATGGCAGGACCTATATACCTTAAGAGTATGCCATAATGATAAAAAAATACATCAAGTAAATTGTCAGCAGAAACTGTTGACGATGTTGCTATATTGGCATTTAAAAATTGGTGGCCTGTGTATTTAAAGTCTTGTTTCTCTGAATCAAGCATGCATAAAATTCCTAAGGAGCATAGAATTTCTTTTCCTCCTCTCAATGGATGAGTTTTTAGTATGATGAGCATTATCATAGACAAGTGAAAACAGAGCTGTTCATTGATGGTGCTGTCACAGAGATACTTTTGCTCCTTCATAACTTTGCTAAGATTCCTGTGCTTCCAAATGAATTAGCATATCCTGAAAAAACTGGGTGCAAATCAATCTCAGTAAAACACAAGATATATTGAAAGTTAAAAAGTGTATTCCAGCTGAATATATGTAATTTTATGAGTAATCATAACAATGATCACCAGCAGGAGGAATAAATAATAAAGATAATGATCTAGAAGATTATCATGTTTTATTGTGTTCTGTTTCAGCACTATTATAAGAAGAGCAGCTATAGCACAAAATGTGAATAAAATGGCAATAGTCTTATTTGAGTGTGCATTTCTCATTTTTATTGATTTTATAACAAAATGAAAATGTTTTTCCAAGTATAAAAAAATGGTTCAAATGGCTCTGAGCACTATTGGACTTAACATCTGTGGTCATCAGCCCCTAGAACTTAGAACTACTTAAACCTAACCAACCTAAGGACATCACACACATCCATGCCCGAGGCAGGATTCAAACCTGTGACCATAGTGGTCACGCGGTTCCAGACTGAAGCACCTAGAACCGCACGGCCATACCGGCCTGCTGCCAAGTATAGCTTTCATTTATTGTAACAAATAGTTCCAGTGCAAAATAGTCATAAATCAGCAATTTTTAAATTTACTTTTATGCTAAACTGTACATTACAAAACAAAAAACACAATTCTACACAGACCTTGAATATTAAGTAACCCTTGACATTGAAATAACAAAAAATATACAAATGGTTTATGCTGCAGGAAGCTTTTGATGTCTCTTGTAAAATTTTACATTGTGACTCATGATCTTCTTGGAAATGACCAATTCAATTGTTAAAAAATCACAAAAGAACTAAACACAAAGACAGAAAATGTCATTACACTTGTGAATAGATAAATGGTGGTTCTATTCTTAGCGCCGGCTGCGGTGGTCTCGCGGTTCTAGGCACTCAGTCCGGAACCGCGCGACTGCTACGGTCGCAGGTTCGAATCCTGCCTCGGGCATGGATGTGTGTGATGTCCTTAGGTTAGTTAGGTTTAGGTAGTTCTAAGTTCTAGGGGACTGATGACCACAGATGTTAAGTCCCATAGTGCTCAGAGCCATTTGAACCATTTTTGGTTCTATTCTTGTGTCCTGTGTTAAGTCAGATCAGCTGGCAGACATATTTACAAAAGCACTTACCAAGGAAATTCCCAAACTAACTGTAGATAATTATCAACTGTGTTCTTAAGATTAACAAACAAGGATGGGAGTGATACATAGTACAGCTTGTTGTACTATGGTGTTGTCTTATGGTGTGTGTGTGCAGGTGAACAATAGCTTATTAGTGCATGTGACTTCTTATATCTTTGTCACTTCAGACTGACAGACATTCTTTTATTCCTCTGTATTCTTTTTCTGTCTTGTTACCATTATCAATGGTATCTGTTCTGTGTCATGTTAGAATGTCTTCTTCTTTATTCAAGTAATAAAATTTACAGCCTGTCCAATAGATCTCACAAAGTTCTGACACAATCAAAAAATAACAATTATCCTATTTGCATTTCACATTAACAAATGATACTATAGGAATAAAACAAAATTCAGATTTGGGAACAATAAATACAGTTTCCCACTAGGTTCACTACTTAACCCACTTCTATTCTTGGTCTACATAAGTTACTCCCTAGCAATTGCAGGATTCTTGAAAAACTGTGATGTTTGCTGACAACACAAGTATACTGATAACACACCCAAACACAAACATACCGGCCACAAAGAGGAGAAGTACGTAACAGGTTAACAACTAGTTCATAGGAACTAACTTAACAATCAATTTTATGAAACCTAATAATATGCAATTCCAAACAAATAGAAGTAAATTGGAAGAATTACAATGAGAGATCAATTGGATCATACTGGTCGAGGATCAGTGTGTGAAATTCCCAAGTGCCCAAATGGATAATAAATTATGTTGGCACCAGATCAAGATCCCCCCCATGAACCATGGACCTTGCCATTGGTGGGGAGGCTTGCATGCCTCAGCGATACTGATAGCCGTTCCGTAGGTGCAACCACAACGGAGGGGTATCTGTTGAGAGGCCAGACAAACGCGTGGTTCCTGAAGAGGGGCAGCAGCCTTTTCAGTAGTTGCAGGGGCAGCAGTCTGGATGATTGACTGATCTGGCCTTGTAACACTAACCAAAACGGCCTTGCTGTGCTGGTACTGCGAACGGTTGAAAGCAAGAGGAAACTACAGCCGTAATTTTTCCCGAGGGCATGCAGCTTTACTGTATGGTTAATGATGATGGCGTCCTCTTGGGTAAAATATTCCGGAGGTAAAATAGTCCCCCATTCGGATCTCTGGGTGGGGACTACTCAAAGAGGACGTCGTTATCAGGAGAAAGAAAACTGGCGTTCTACGGATCGGAGCATGGAATGTCAGATCCCTTAATCGGGCAGGTAGGTTAGAAAATTTAAAAAGGGAAATGGATAGGTTAAAGTTAGATATAGTGGGAATTAGTGAAGTTCGGTGGCAGGAGGAACAAGACTTTTGGACAGGTGACTACAGGGTTATAAACACAAAATCAAATAGTGGTAATGCAAGAGTAGGTTTAATAATGAATAAAAAAAATAGAAATGCGGGTTAGCTACTACAAACAGCATAGTGAACACATTATTGTGGCCAAGATAGACACGAAGCCCACGCCTACTACAGTAGTACAAGTTTATATGCAACTAGCTCAGGAGATGACGAAGAAATTGAAGAAGTGTATGATGAAATAAAAGTAGTAGTAAAAGGAAGAGGAGGAAACGTAGTAGGTGAATATGGAATGGGGGTAAGAAATGAAAAAGGAAGCCGCCTGGTAGAATTTTGCACAGAGCACAACTTAATCATAGCTAACACTTGGTTCCAGAATCATGAAAGAAGGTTGTTTACATGGAAGAACCCTGGAGATACTGACAGGTTTCAGATAGATTATATAATGGTAAGACAGAGATTTAGGTACCAGATTTTAAATTGTAAGACATTTCCAGGGGCAGATGTGGACTCTGACCACAGTCTATTGGTTATGAACTGTAGAGTAAAACTGAAGAAACTGCAAAAAGGTGGGAATTTAAGGAGATGGGACCTGGATAAACTGACTAAACCAGAGGTTGTACAGAGTTTCAGGGACAGCATAAGGGAACAAATGGCAGGAATGCGGGAAAGAAATACAGTAGAAGAAGAATGGGTAGCTTTGAGGGATGAAGTAGTGAAGGCAGCAGAGGATCAAGCAGGTAAAAAGATGAGGGCTAGTAGAAATCCTTGGGTAACAGAAGAAATATTGAATTTAATTGATGAAAGGAGAAAATACAAAAATGCAGTAAATGAAGCAGGCAAAAAGGAATACAAACGACTCAAAAATGAGATCGAAAGGAAGTGCAAAATGGCTAAGCAGGGATGGCTAGAGGATAAATGTAAGGATGTAGAGGCTTATCTCACTAGGGGTAAGATAGATACTGCCTACAGGAAAATTAAAGAGACCTTTGGAGAAAAAAGAACCACTTGCATGAATATCAAGAGCTCAGATGGAAACCCAGTTCTAAGCAAAGAAGGGAAAGCAGAAAGGTGGAAGGAGTATATAGAGGGTCTATACAAGGGCAATGTACTTGAGGACAATATTATGGAAATGGAAGAGGATGTAGATGAAGATGAAATGGGAGATATGATACCGCGTGAAGAGTTCGACAGAGCACTGAAAGACCTGAGTCGATACAAGGCCCCGGGAGTAGACAACATTCCATTAGAACTACTGACGGCCTTGGGAGAGCCAGTCCTGACAAAACTCTACCATCTGGTGAGCAAGATGTATGAGAAAGGCGAAATACCCTCAGACTTCAAGAAGAATATAATAATCCCAATCCCAAAGAAAGCAGGTGTTGACAGATGTGAAAATTACCGAACTATTGGTTTAATAAGTCACGGCTGCAAAATACTAACGCGAATTCTTTACAGACGAATGGAAAAACTAGTAGAAGCCAAACTTGGGGAAGATCAGTTTGGAACACATGAGGCAATACTGACCCTACGGCTTATCTTAGAAGCTAGATTAAGGAAAGGCAAACCTACGTTTCTAGCATTTGTAGACTTAGAGAAAGCTTTTGACAATGTTGACTGGAATACTCTCTTTCAAATTCTGAAGATGGCAGGGGTAAAATATAGGGAGTGAAAGGCTATTTACAATTTGTATAGAAACCAAATGGCAGTTATAAGAGTTGAGGGGCATGAAAGGGAAGCAGTGGTTGGGAAGGGGGTGAGACAGGGTTGTAGCCTCTCCCCGATGTTATTCAATCTGTATATTGAGCAAGCAGTGAAGGAAGCAAAAGAAAAATTCGGAGTAGGTATTAAAATCCATAGAGAAGAAATAAAAACTTTGAGGTTCGCCGATGACATTGTAATACTGGCAGAGACAGCTAAAGACTTGGAAGAGCAGTTGAACGGAATGGATGGTGTCTTGAAGGGAGGATTTATTTTTTCATTTATTTATTTATTCATCCATGGAACAATAAATATTGTATGGATGTCGTCAGGATATAAGATGAACATCAACAAAAGCAAAACGAGGATAATGGAATGTAGTCGAATTAAGTCAGGCGATGTTGAGGGTATTAGATTAGGAAATGAGACACTTAAAGTAGTAAACGAGTTCTGCTATTTGGGGAGCAAAATAACTGATGATGGTCAAAGTAGAGAGGATATAAAATGTAGACTGGCAATGGGAAGGAAAGCATTTCTGAAGAAGAGAAATTTGTTAACATCGAGTATTGATTTAAGTGTTAGGAAGTCGTTTCTGAAAGTATTTGTATGGAGTGTAGCCATGTATGGAAGTGAAACATGGACGATAAATAGTTTAGACAAGAAGAGAATAGAAGCTTTCGAAATGTGGTGCTACAGAAGAATGCTGAAGATTAGATGGGTAGGTCACATAACTAATGAGGAGGTGTTGAATAGGATTAGAGAGAAGGGAAGTTTGTGGCACAACTTGACTAGAAGAAGGGATCGGTTGGTAGGGCGTGTTCTGAGGCCTCAAGGGATCACCAATTTAGTATTGGAGGGCAGCGTGGAGGGTAAAAAGTGTAGAGGGGGACCAAGAGATGAATACACTAAGCAGATTCAGAATGATGTAGGTTGCAGTAGGTACTGGGAGATGAAGAAGCTTGCACAGGATAGAGTAGCATGGAGAGCTGCATCAAACCAGTCTCAGGACTGAAGACCACAACGACAACAGATCAAGATAAGTTACCAAAAAAGTTCAGTTATGCCTGCTAAGCACTTATACATTCCTAGCACAGTATTGAGCTGTAAACAAGATTACAGGCATTGTTTGCTTATTTCACTTACTACTGTCCTATAGCATAATCTTCTTGGGCTATTCACATATTGTCAAACAAGTATTTATTCTGCAGGTGAGTGCAGTATGAATATTGTAAAAAGGATAACAGAACAGATTGCAAAACTGCCTTTAGTGACCTATGTAGTATTATACTTAAGTGTCAATATATCCAGGGTAAACACGTTAATGGTATTTGTGGGTAACAACAAGAGCGAACTGAGGATGAACTCTGCAACTCACAACCACAGTACTAGAAGTAAAATTAATGTCCTTGTACACTTTTCGTCCTTATGTACAGTTCAGAATGAATTTTTATATTCTAGTGAAAAAGACTGTAACAGCTTGCCAGTAGTCAGCAGTCAGGAAATATAAAATCCACAAAAACTCAAAGAATAAAGCAAAAGAATACCTTACTGGCCACTGCTTACTACAGATCTGGATATTTGGATACAAAGGTATAAATTTGACACACCTATAATATTTGCATTAAATAGGTCTTGAATTTACCAGTATCCAGACAGCTAGTGGCCTGTGTAAGGTAATGTAAATGCTTTCTTTGTTTGAAGTTTGGACACAAAAAGCTGCTGAGTAATATAAAAGAAGGAGCAGAAGCTTTTTCCCTAATGTGTGATGGGCATTGAATAAGTAACACAACACTTTTTTTTTCTCAGCCAATTTCAGTTGAAAAAAGGCAGAATTTGCTGTGGGGCATCATGAAATATTCCCATTGCAGCCCCTGTAGTTTCATGATGTTCCAATAGGTGACAGCACTGTACGTAGCCTTCCAAATGGCATCTGTAACAAAAGTGGGTTCGAAGCAGAGAACTGTCACTGAGTTTCCTTTGGCAGAAAACCAGAGCATAACCGATATTCATGGGCAGACCTGGCAGTGAACAAAACTACAGTGAGATGTTGCGTGTGTCATCTGCCTTCATTGCAACAAGATCACAAAAAACCTGTCCGATCTCCCATTTGCCAGCTAGCCACACACAGTTGTGACTCCTGCAATGTAGGAAAGTGCACATACTCTCATTCAAGATGATTGATGGAGCACAATCAAACATCTCGTTGCTCAACTGGAAGTTTCTGTTGGTAGTACTGACACACTCATCCACCAGTTGAGGTACTCAAAGGTGTGTGCCACTGGATTCCTCACTGCCTAACAGAAGACCATAAAGAGCAGTGGAGAAACATCTGTGCAGAGTTTTTTACAGTTTAAGAGGCTGATCATGACAATATTTTGTTGAATATCATCACAGGCAGTGAAACATGGCTTCATAACTGTGAACTGGAAATCAAATGGCAATCCATAGAATGGATCTCCTCCAAAGATAAAGTTCAAAGTCGCACCCTCAGTTGGTAAAGTAATGATGATAGTCCTCTGGGATTCTGAAGGGATTATTCTGTTTGATGTCCTCCATCATGGTGCAACAATCAACTAGGAAGTGTATTGTGCTACCCTCAGGACACTGAGAAACGACTTAAGTATGTTCATTGCCACAAAAATGCAAATGAACTTCTTCTCCATGACAACACATGGCCTCAGACAATTCTGTAGTACCCAAGAGGAGCTCACAAAACTTCATTGGGCTGCTCTTCTTCATCTGCCCTACAGCCAGAATCTTGCACCTCCCTACCTACAAATGTTTCGCCAAATGGAGGATACACTCCATGGGAGAAGTGAGGGAATAATTGGGAGGTTATTGATGCAGCAAGATATTGTTTCCAATATTGACCAGTAGAGTGGTACCATGCAGACATACAGGCCCTCCTAGTAAGGCTGTCACACTGGATGGAGATCATGCTGATAAATAGGGTTTAGTAGTGAAAAGAATGAGAAATACTAAGGTTTATTGGGATCCTGAATAAAACCAACTTGCTTTCAGAAAACAAATATATTGCATTACTTATTGACTGCCACTAATATATTAATGATCAGATATTTTCAGTGGGTGAGACAACTGGAGAACATGTTGGCAAGTGCCACATTTGAACACCCTCTGTATAGACATAGGTCAGCAACATGTGGTTTTGGATTATCTTGCTGAAAGATAATACCATTGAGACCTCGAAAACAGGGCACTGCCATCGGCTATAAAAGGTTAGAAATGTAATGGCTGCTGTCCATACTGGCCATGTGAACCAAATATAATTGTGTTGTGTACCTAATGGCATCCCATATCATCTACTTCCAAATCTACATGCCTACTTTGCAAATCACACCAAACTGCATTGCAGAGGGTACATTCCACTGTAGGGGATATTAGGATTTATTCCCATTTCAGTGAAGTATGGAGTGCAAGAAGAATGATTGTTTCAATGCCTCTGTGCATGCTGTAATTATTCTAATCTGATCCTCATGATCTCTATGTGAGGAATATGTAGCGGATTGTGGTATATTCCTAGAGTCATCATTTAAACGATATTTCTTGAAACTTTGTTTATAGAATTCCTCAAGATAGTTTGTGTCTATCTTCAAGAGTCTGCCAGTTCAGTTAATTTAGCATCATAGTAACACTCTGCCACGGTTCAACCAAACCTGTGAACATTCATGCTAACCTATTTATACATTCAATATTGCCTCAGTCCTATTTGGTAGGTGTCACGCTTGAGCAATATTCTAGAATGGGTCACACGAGTTGTAACCTCCCCCTCACTTATCGACCTTAATGACAGTGAAAAATTAAACCGCGTGCACCTAATGGAAATTTGGGAAAAGCAATCATCACCGAAGTTAATCTGTCAGTAATGAGGGAGGAAAGGGTTACATCTAAATAAAAGGAAATAATGCAAATGAAATTGGTAGAAATTAATTTTGAGAAAAGGGTAAAATTAATAACGAAAGTAAATGTGCAGTCGTTATGTTAATAATTATTTGGCGTTAATTAGATATTTGAGATTTGGGGAAAATTACAGTCGCCAGTCCTGTGGACAACTACTATAATAACTGAAAATGAAAGATTAATGCACATATAATTAGCACTAAAAGCGTGCCAACTGAAGGTTGACACGTGTTGTGTGAAAACTGAATGTTTGTCAGAAGCAATAAATTTCGCTACACTCTGACTTAATTTAGCAAAAGAATTAATAAAACCAGGAAACTGAAAGTCAATTTATTGACTGAAATTAATAGTGAACTTTGTTTCTGAAGCCCTATGAAATTCAGTAAAATAAGGTTAGTCTTGGGCTACCTCAACAATCACTTCAAAAGCTACTTGAATCTACTCATTTTAGAAATAAGAGATTTAACTTTGAACTTGAATTAAATGATTCTGATTAACAATAGTAAAATTTAGTACATACCAAGCTGAGCTGCAGTCACAGGTAAGCTAAAATATGGTAACAAAACTCGCACTCTTAATTTGTGCTTGTGTAATCTAAATATTGTAGCCAGCTATGAATACTTTAACTGAACTTTGAAATTAAAGCAGTGAAATGGAATGATATTACTTCAATGCTGGCGTTTGAATTTCAACGACACTCGGGTTCGTTCCGGAAAAGGAAGGGATCCTGCTTGGTAATGCAATTGGGACAATGAGCAACAAAGGTTCATGCTACGTTGCTGTAATTTAGTGAAAATAATTTAACAGTTTGAAAAGCTGTGGTCTGCCATACAGTTCTAAAACTTTACGTGCTTCCAGTATTCCTTGTTGGCTGATTGAAGGTTTGAAGTCGTCGATCGAGGAGGTGGCGGCAGTCACTCATTGCCGGCCATCACTGTTGCAGAAGCTGGATGTTGGCGCGCCTTCTTCTCGACACGGTCACCAGGCGAAACGGGCACTTGATGTGTACCAGCTAATGCTTCCCGTCTGCAACACCGTGTCAGAAACTATGATAGCAAGTCGAGCGCAATTACATGCTGCCAAACCCCGAAAGCGCGACAACTCGCGGGAGTGTCACACAACACACCTGCTCCACCGCCCTACTCCAGCCAGACGCTGCTCTGCCTGCACTCCATGTGGCAGAGTTAACACTACGAAGGATCCTAAACACTTTGGTTCTCCACACGACATATCGATGTAATCGTTCGATAGCATAGTTTTCCCTAGGCAAGATCCAGTGTAAAAATACAAATAATGTTTACAAAACAAACCAATTATACATTGACATAAATGCATAAATATATATATATATATATATATACAAATAGTAAAACAATTACGATTATAAAGACACAGAAATGTCATATCTTCATGTAACAAAATAAGGAAAAAATTTATGATACAATAGATGGAAATAGGAGGATATGCATTTCCAGCGTTACAGAGTGATCTGTAAGCAATCTCCTTTGTAGATTGATTGCACTTCCTCAGTACTCTACCAAACACTGAAGTCTTTCGCCTGCTTTACCCACAACTGAGCCTATATGATCATTCAATTTCATGCTATTTTGTCTAAAACTGACATGGTGAGACTGTGTTTGTGTACAATTACTGCAGGTTGATTCTTACAAAGAAGAAGACAGTAACCAGCCACTGTTAATAATGCTATTTATTTAAGTAAATAGCACCGTAACTGGTTTCAGATGGCTCTGAGCACTATGGGACTTAACTTCTGAGGTCATCAGTCCCCTAGAACTTAGAACTACTTAAACCTAACTAACCTAAGGACATGACACACATCCATGCCCGAGGCAGGATTCGAACCTGTGACCATAGCTGTCGCACAGTTCCCGTCTGTAGCGTGTAGAACCGCTCGGTCACTTTGGCCGGCAACCAGTTTCAAACTGACCCATTCATCATCAGACAGCTGCTCACAAGATTCACAAGATGCACTTTACATAATCGTCAGTTTTCAATTCTTATTCTCCCACTGTAGCAAAATATTTTTGGTATGTTGGTGCCATTGAAAATTTTCGATGGCACAAACACATCAAGAATATTTCACTACAGTGGGAGAATAAAAATCGAAAATTGACAATTACGAAAACCGCATCTCGGGAGCAGCCATCTGATGATGAACTTGTCAGTTCAAAACCAGTTATGGCGCTATTTACTTAAATAAACAGCATTATTAACAGTGGCTGGTTGCTGTCTTCTTCTCTGTAAGAATCAGCCTACATTCAATTTCATATTCCCACAAAATGTTACACCTAGGTATTTATATGAGTTGGCCTATTCCAACTGTGACTCATTGATATTGTAGTCATAAGATACTACATTTTCTTGTTTGTGAAGTGAACAATTTTGTATTTCTGAACATTTAAAGCAAGTCGTCAATCTTTGCACCACTTTGAAATCTTATCAAGATCTGACTGAATACTTATACAGTTTCTTTCAGACAGAACTTCATTATAGATGACTGCATCACCTGCAAAAAGTTTGAAGTTACTATTAACACTGTCTGAAAGGTCATTAATACACAACACGAACAGCAAGGGTCTCCAACACACTTCTCTGGGCCACACCCATAGTTACTTCTACATATTAATATGACTCTCCATCTAAGATAACATGCTGTGTCCTCCCTACCACAAAGTCCTCATACCAGTCACAAATTTCATTTTACACTGCATAAGGTGAGACTTTTGACAATAAGCATACATGTGGTACTGAGTCAAACGCTTTTCAGAAATCAGGAAATACTGCATCTACTTGATTGCCTTGATCCAAACTTTCACTAAGCTGCATGAGAAAGTTAAGAATTGGGTTTCACATGGTTGATGTTTTTGGAATCCATGCTAGTTGGCATGGAGTCACTCTGTTCAAGGTACCTCATTAGGTTTGAACTCAGAATACGTTCTAATATTCTACAACAAATCAATGTCATAGATACTGGATGATAGTTTGGATCACTTCTGCAATCCTTCATGTGAAGGGTGTTACTTGGGCTTTCTTCCAACACAGATTTCACTCGCCTTTTCAGTCTTTGGTGCCACTAGCAGGCTTTATATACAGCCAGAATTTCTTTACCTTCACAATATTCTGTTACAGTAATTACTGAAGGCTTCACACATTGCTCTCTTGACAGCCAAACCTGTTTCATTCAGCATCTCCTTATATATATCCCTATGTTTTGTTTTACACTTGCCCCTTTGGAGGTTTCTTCATAGAGACTGTACACCAAGGAAGGTCCCTCCCATTATGAACTGTTCTATTGGATATATACGTCCAGTGCATGGTCAACTATTCTTTTAACCTTGAGCCATAGCTCCTATACATGCTCCTACCCTGTACTGAAAGTTTCAAGTTCCTCATTGAGGTATGACACTACTGACTTTTTATCCAGTTTATTTAACATAGGTAACTTTCTGCTTGTTTTGGTTGACCTTTGTACATTGGTAATCTTTTTTGCCACAATCATATCACAATCACTGATACTGGTATTAATGCAGACATCCTCAAGGGGTGAGGCCTATTAGTTGCCATTAGATTCAATACATTACCATCAAGAGTGGGGTTCTGAACGATCTATTCTAGATAGCTTTCAGAGATGGCATTTAGTAATGTTTCACTGGGTATCTTATTATGTCCACCACTAACAAAACTAAAGTTGTCCCAATTGATAGTTGGATGACTGAAGTCTCCACTGATGATTACAGTATGATACGGGAACTTATGTACAAGCAAACTGAGATTTTCTCTAAAGTTTCCATTTACATCAAGAAATGAGTCTGGTGGACAATAGAAGAATTTTTTATGCCAAATCCTGATACAGAGTCTTGCCCAAATAAAGTCCAACAAAGCTTCAGTTTCTATCTTGGTGGATCAGAGAGTCTTGTCTATTGAAATAAATATGCCACCTCAATTTCTCATTAGCCTATTGTTTTGATATACACTTATATTTTCCCAAATAATCTCAATGCTATCAATTTCAGATTTCAATCAGCTTTCTGTACCTAGAATTATGTGAGCTTCACTGCTTTTCAGGAATGCTTCAAACTCTGGAACTTTGTTGCAAATGCTTTGGCAATTAACCTCTACCATTTTAGTACTGTCAGTTGTAGGAGAAATTTCTTTTGCTCTTACACTGCTAATTCTAGATTTCCTACAACTATAATTATCTGGATAGGGCGGAGAGATGCCTAATCTAAAAAAAAACCTTGTGTGCACCCCACATACCCCATCATGCCAGGTGCTGAAATTATATAACAATGATAAATGTAATGTGGGAAAATTTATTCTTCTCAGACCTTCCATACATAGATACAACCATGGCGTGATATGGTGACACTCCTGTGTCCACTGTTGTCAGTGGATACACCACTACTGGTCCGTCTCTCTCTGCTGTAGCATCAGGGGAAGCTGTGACAATGGCTGCCCTTACTGACAGTCTGTGACACTTCAGGCATCTTTGATGTTTGCGTAGATATACCTGTCTTGCTGCAAACAAGCCCATTTCCTGACCTCAGCTACATGACACAGCTGAGTGATCTATTACAATTGTGTGAACATTATGCCTCTTGTCCAAATCACTAGAGGCTGTTAGGAACTTTCATTGCTTTGGATAAGGTTCTCCTAAAAACATAGATTGCATATTCACATGATAGTTCTGGGATCCTGACTAATACACTACTGGCCATTAAAACTGCTACACCATGAAGATGACGTGCTACAGACATGAAATTTAACCGACAGGAAGAAGATGCTGTGATATGCAAATGATTAGCTTTTCAGAGCATTCATACAAGGCTGGCACCGGTGGCGACACCTACAACGTGCTGACATGAGGAAAGTTTCCAACCGATTTCCCATACACAAACAGCAGTTGACTGGCGTTTCCTGGTGAAATGTTGTTGTGATGCCTCATGTAAGGAGGAGAAATGTGTACCATCACATTTCCGACTTTGATAAAGGTCAGATTGTAGCCTATCGTGATTGTGGTTTATTGTATCACGACATTGCTGCTCGCATTGGTTGAGATCCAATGACTGTTAGCAGAATATGGAATCGGTGGGTTCAGGAGGGTAATAAGGAACACCGCACTGGATCCCAATGGCCTCGTATCACTAGCAGTCGAGATGACAGGCATCTTATACGCGTGGCTGTAACGGATCGTGCAGCCACGTCTTGATCCCTGAGTCAACAGATGGGGTGTTTGCAAGACAACAACCATCTGCACCAACAGTTTGATGACGTTTGCAGCAGCATGGACTATCAGCTCAGAGACCATGGCTGCGGTTACCCTTGACACTGCATCACAGACAGGAGTGCCTGCAATGGTGTACTCAACGACAAACCTGGGTGCACAAACAGCAAAACGTCATTTTGTCGGATGAATCCAGGTTCTGTTTACAGCATCATGATGGTTGCATCCATGTTTGGCGACATCGCGGTGAACACACATTGGAAGCGTGTATTCGTCATCGCCATACTGGCATATCACCCGGCGTGATGGTATGGGGTGCCATTGGTTACACGTCCCGGTCACCTCTTGTTCGCATTGATGGCACTTTTAACAGTGGACGTTACATTTCAGATGTGCTATGACCCATGGCTCTACCCTTCATTCGATCCCTGCGAAACCCTACATTTCAGCAGGATAATGCGCGACCGCATGTTGCAGGTCCTGTACTGGCCTTTCTGGATACAAAAAATGTTCGACTGCTGCCCTGGCCACCACATTCTCCAGATGTCTCACCAATTGAAAACATGTGGTCAACGGTGGCCGAGCAACTGGCTCGGCACAATACGCCAGTCACTACTCTTGATGAACAGTGGAATCATGTTGAAGCTGCATGGGCAGCTGTACCTGTACACACCATTTAAGCTCTGTTTGACTCAATACCCAGGCGTATCAAGGTTGTTATTACAGCCAGAGATGGTTGTTCTGCGTACTCATTTCTCAAGATCTACGCACCCAAATTGCATGAAAATGTAATCACATGTCAGTTCTAGTATAATATATTTGTCCAATGAATATCTATTTATCATCTGCACTTCTTGGTGTAGCAATTTTAATGGCCAGTAGTGTATTAGGAACAAAACTGGAATAATAAATCACAGTCTCAATAAGCCATGAGCCTCCTGTTGGCAAATTTTGACACAGGCTGGCAGATGTTTCTTCTTCTTACTCTAGGCGTAACACAATCTTCCTACAAACAACTAACAAACAAATGTGTTTCTGAATGAGAAACCTGCTGCATATTCTTTCCTTGTATGGAGTTGTAGATTGTGTTACTCCCATCCAATTTATGCTGATGGGTTGGAATTGACAATTTTAATGGCAATACCTTAGTTGTAGTTCTGATTATCATTATTATGGGTAGATTAGGATTAGTCATAATTTGTTGTTACTATACATTATAGTAGCCTGCAATGTCTGCTTCTGCCAGTTTATGCACAGTTTGATTTTTTCCATATCCCAGAAGTTTCTCCTTCATTGTAGCATTTAATACAGCACACTGTTTGAATGAATGAAAATAAAGTGTACAGGACAACATACGATGCAATAAGCCACAAAGTTCCCTGGAGTCTTATGGATATCACACTATTGATCAACACAGACAATGATAGTAATTAATGTATTAATCATATGGCTGTGTGAGATTAGTGATGCAGAAAAATTGATAAAGGAGCTGGAATATCTATGAACATCATCCATGGGAGTGGATATCATAATAGCAGAATAAATCAAATTTTATTATCCTGGAAGATGTCAAGGGACAATACAGAAGAGGGAATGGGCGTATTCATACATTTCCCATTTTATAAAGATGTATCTCATTATGTAGCAAAATACAACAAGTGGGCATCAGTGTTACAATGGCAATAAGTTAAGAGATATTCCAGTTTCAATTTGCAACCCACTGTTTGTTGCTGGTCATTCCCAAATAGAAAGCTTCACAGTGTAGGCAGGTCAGTTGGTAAAACACGTGGGTGCTTTCACACGTGGCTCTGCCTTTGATCGTGTACACCTTCTGGGTTACAGGACTGGAGTAGGTAGTGGTGGGAGGGTGCATGGGACAGGTTTTACACCGGGGGCGGTTACAAGAGTAGGAGCCAGAGGGTAGGGAAGGTGGTTTGGGGATTTCATAGGGATGAACCAAGAGGTTACGAAGGTTAGGTGGACAGCGGAAAGACACTCATGGTGGAGTGAGGAGGATTTCATGAAGGATGGATCTCATTTCACAACAGGATTTGAGGAAGTCATATCCCTGCTGGAGAGCCACATTCAGAGTCTGATCCAGTCCCGGAAAGTATCCTGTCACAAGTGGGGCACTTCTGGGGTTCTTCTGTGGGAGGTTCTGGGCTTGAGGGGATGAAGAAGTGGCTCTGGTCATTTGCTTCTGTACCAGGTCGGCAGGGTAGTTGCGGGATGCGAAAGCTGTTTTCAGGTTGTTGGTGTAATGGTTCAGGGATTCCGGACTGGAGCAGATTCGTTTGTCATGAAGACCTAGGCTGTAGGGAAGGGACCGTTTGATGTGGAATGGGTGGCAGCTGTCATAATGGAGGTACTGTTGCTTGTTGGTGGGTTCGATGTGGACGGATGTGTAAAGCTGGCCATTGGACAGATGGAGGTCAACGTCAAGGAAAGTGGCATGGGATTTGGAGTAGGACCAGGTGAATCTGATGGAACCAAAAAAGTTGAGGTTGGAGAGGAAATTCTGGAGTTCTTCTTCACTGTGAGTCCAGATCATAAAGATGTCATCAATAAATCTGTACGAAACTTTGGGTTGGCAGACCTGGGTAACCAAGAAGGCTTCCTCTAAGCGACCCATGAATAGGTTGGCGTACGAGGGGGCCATTCTGGTACCCATGGCTGTTCCTTTTAATTGTTGGTATGTCTGGCCTTCAAAAGTGAAGAAGTTGTGAGTTAGGATGAAGCTGGCTAAGGTAATGAGGAAAGAGGTTTTAGGTAGGATGGCAGGTGATCGGCATGAAAGAAAGTGCTCCATTGCAGCGAGGCCCTGGACGTGTGGAATATTTGTGTATAAGGAAGTGCCATCAATGGTTACAAGGATGGTTTGCGACACAAACAAACACAAACATACACACAAAATTCAAGCTTTCGCAACCAACGGTTGCTTCATCAGGAAAGAGGGAAGGAGAGGGAAAGACGAAAGGATGTGGGTTTTAAGGGAGAGGGTAAGGAGTCATTCCAGTCCAGGGAGTGGAAAGACTTACCTTAGGGGGAAAAAAGGACAGGTATACACTCGCTCACACACACATACATACACACACACACACACACACACACACACACACACACACACACACACACACACATATCCATCTGCACGTACACAGACACAAGCAGACACTTGTAAAGGCAAAGAGTTTGGGCAGAGATGTCACTCGAGGTGGAAGTACAGAGGCAAAGATGTTGTTGAATGACAGGTGAGGTATGAGCGGCGGCAACTTGAAATTAGCAGAGGTTGAGACCTGGTGGGTAACGGGAAGAGAGGATATACTGAAGGGCAAGTTCCCATCTCCGGAGTTCTGACAGGTTTCTTGCAGGTGTCACAACACATCCCAATAGCACCATCAATTAACAGTTTCGCCCTGTGGCACAAATTCATTATGAAATACTTCACAGTCAAAGAAAACTATCGCCATGGCTTTGACATTTGACCTGACTTGATGATATTTTTTTGATCTTGGAGAACCTTTCCCAGTCCATTGTGAAGACTGAACCTTGGTCTCAACATCATAACTGTAAACCCATATCTCAGCAGTAGTTATAACTCTCTTAAGGAACATATCATTCTCCTTTTTTGATCCAAAAGCTCTTCACAGATTGCGAGGTGAAGGTCTTTTTGGTCTTGACTGATGAGCCGTGGGACAAACTTGGCGGCAACATATGTATTCCAAGATGCTGTGTAGGTATTTCATGACATGATCCAACTGAAATGTTACATTCTTCTGCAATCTTTCAGACCGTCAGATTTTGATTGACATGCACAATTTTGTTGACGGTCCTGACATGAGCATCACTGGTAGACATCGAAGGCCATCCTGAATGAAGGTCATATTTAATTTCCATCCAGCCATTTTTTTTACCATGTGAACCATTTGTAACACCAATTACAGCTTGAGCACTCATGAACATAGGGCTCCTGCATCATTTGGTATGAGTTTCACGCAAAATTTAACGCAGACCTGCTGCTGCTCTAACTCCGCCTTCTAAAATTTGTTCTACTAAGTACAGCACTAAACAATAACTGACAGACATACATCAATGAAACTTCCAGCAATTACACATTAAACACAGGTGTGTGCAGGGATGCCAACCGCATTTTGCTCCAACACACCACTGGACCAAAATTACAAATGTTCCAGAATTTTTTGAACTGATCTCATATGGCCATTCTGAACTGGTATCAATTCACCACACAGTAACTGTGGCTTAGTATGTTCTGAACCACAAGTCCACATGTGCAGTATCATAGCTTCATCCAAGCCTTGTGAGTAAAGGTAAGTTTTGTTGCAACGAATAAAGCATTACTTATTCAGTGTTCTGATTAACTGTATTATTACTAGCCACTTCAGTGTCTAAGAAGTCAGACACAACACAGACGGTATTCATACAACATAACAAAGGAGACTGTGGGAGACAAGAGACAGCTAGACCCACAAAGAGATAATGACACTGAGTTGGGCTGAATAAGTGAGTGAGAATGGGCAAGTGGGAGTGGAAGGGTGTGAGAAACTTATCGCAATGGACTAGTGGGTGTGGGCCAGTTACAGTTAGGGGAGCATGTAAGAGTGAGAAGTGAGTTGCATGTTAAAAACAGTTTGAGTATGTTTGCATGCCATAATCTTTGGGAAAATTTTTAAAAGTGCTGAGGAAGGTAGAATGAGGCAGCTGGTACACTATTTTGAACCAGAGCCATTTAAAGAGGAGCATATTTACCTTTCCTGTGCACTGACAGGGGCAATTTTCTGCTGGTATGTTGACTACATGTGAAATAGATTTGACATGTGTGTATGTAGGCAAAGTCATGGGTAAAAAGCTCATCTTAAATCCCTGGAATGATTTCAACCAAATTTGGTAGACATATGTGTTACAATCTGGAAAGAAATACTGTGGGGGTAAGAACCATGGAGGTAAGAACCACAAGCCTCCAAATTGGGTGGAGGTGAAACATGGAGAGACAAAAGGAAGGAGGAGATGGACAGACAGAGAAGGGGAAGGTGGAGATGGTCACAGACAGGTAGGCAGGAAAAGATGGGCAGAAACAGGGGGAAGAGAAGGTGGACAGAGAGAGGGGGAGGAGAAAATGGACAGAGAACAGGACGAAGAGGAGATAGACAGGGAAAGGGGAGAGGAGGAGATGGATGGAGAAAGGAAAGAGGAGACTAGGGTGAAGCAGGTGGCCAGTAAGAGGGGGTAGGAAGAGGTGGACAGATGAGGAGGTACAGAGAGGATGGTCAGAGAAAGGGGGAAGAAGGAGCTGGGCTGATAGAAGACTGGAATACATATAAAACCTAGGGAATGCCAGGCACTCAGCTATCTCTACACATACACAGAGAACAAGTCTCAGAGCATTGTTTACAGAGATGAACTGCAACAGATTTCTGGTTCTGTATACACGGCATAACAATAGGATATTTCCCACACTAAGCATGTTGCAAATAGTCATGAAATTACTTACTCCCCTTTCTGACATATTTTGTAATTCGCTACTTGATTACATAAAAATGATTTCTGTGAAATAAGCGAGTGAGTTGCTGGCAACCTGAGTTCTGTTGCCTTTTCCCACCATCTCAAAATTTGTAACCCCCTCTCCCTCCCCCTCCCTATTCCCATGCCACATCCCCTACCCAAGATGTCACACAGTTTGCTAGGCTGCAAGGGGTTCACATCACAAGAATTTCAAGAAATAACTTTTGTGATGGCACATACATGTGGATAGTGAGTTTCGACATTAACATTTTTTTTTGTAAATTACTGTTTAACCATAGGTAAAATCACAGGATTCAGCTAATAAGCAATAATTCTTCTGTGTTCCATGTGTGAATGGCACAAGAAGAAGCCCTAATAAGTTGTACAGTGTGAAGCGCCCTCTGCAATGCTCTTCACAGCAATTTTCAGAGTACAGATCTAGATATAGATGCATTAAATGTTGTCACCTGATCACCAGAAAAGGCCAATCACTGTTGAGAAATAAAAGCTAATAATGCATCAGCCAATGGTAAACAAATATGCATGTATCAAAGATGCAGTGAGTATTTACAATACACTAAAAGGTTTTTTGAGTTTAGTGACTTACTTGACACCTTGCCTACACCCCTTACAACAGAGACAGATAGGTCTGACATGATATATATTCATATATTATTGATCTGTTATCTGAGGATTTGATGCTTCCAACAGCCATCACAAAACCCAACAAATTAGATCCACTAATTCTAAGAAACATGATATTTAACTATATTTTTACTTCTCATACAAGAGAAAATAGACAGATAACACTTACCCTCAACTGTAAAAGGTAAGCTCCAGAGAATACCAGCTCCAGAGATGCTGATAAAACGTAATCCTAAGTCTACAGAAAGATCAGACATTTGTCCACTAGAAAGTGGTTCTTCTGAACCTTGTCGTCCCATTGCAAGGACATTTTCACTCTGCTGCACCCATAGTTGAAGCCAGGGCCAATCACTCCCAGCAATTTCAGACCTAAATGGTGTCCCCTTAGCCATCCACAGCTCCACCTCCTATTTTGTTAATGTTATAATTACTTTAGTTGATCACAATGTTTAGTGCAGATAAATAATTTAGATGCACATAGTACATAAATGTTTTGCTTGCACCTAGAACATAGTCTGAAAAATCTGCACCAGTAAGGAGTAAATTGCTCTAATACTAACAATATTTTCTAGTAAATAATGAGTATATATTCCTTTTTTTA
Source organism: Schistocerca americana (assembly GCF_021461395.2). Classification (NCBI taxonomy): domain Eukaryota; kingdom Metazoa; phylum Arthropoda; class Insecta; order Orthoptera; family Acrididae; genus Schistocerca; species Schistocerca americana. The sequence goes on along the minus strand of NC_060124.1, from coordinate 434,323,351 downwards.
AAAAAACTGTGAAAAAGCCATGTTTTCCGGTGATTTGGGTTCTAAAGGAGATCAGTGGGGTTCAGGAAGCAGTTTGACTTAAACCTTGATCATGTGACAGACAATGACATTGAGTACATTGCTAAGACTACTTTTCACATAAGGATGGTGATTGTGTCACATCATATGCTGCTTAATTTGTATCTGAGTACTCCTGGCAAGAGGTTAATTACACAACTAACTTCCAGAAGCATCCAGGCTGAGCATATCACTATACGAACCTATCCCAGTGATTTTCAGTGATGTCATTAAATGTTTTTCTGGTCATTTCGAGTTGATCTTCCATTAAAACATAAGGAGCCTCGTAAATAAAGGTGGTTAAGCTTATAATAACAATACACAAAAAATGAAAGAACAAGTGCAGTGTCCACAAATATGTTGTGCTTATCAAAAATGACTTCAAAATCACTGAAATCATATACATCTGGATGGATACAGACTAATGCCTCACTACTACAAAATCAGTAGAATGGAAAGAGGGAATGGCTATGTAGATAAAAATTGGATTTAAATTCCAGGCACTACAGGTCAATGAACATTGTATATGACAGACATTTGGAATCTGACCTACATATTTCATTCAGGTTGGTGGTCCAGCCAACTACAAAAAATTAATAAAGATGTATAAATTTCTCCAGCTGATATCTGACATTTGTTTATTTCTTACAATAAAATTTCAAATGAAGACTGAAAGTTGTACTGCAACAGGCACTGACATCATGTTATTAAGCCCAACTATTTCCAGTGAATTAAATGTAAAAGTGCTAGCAAGTGGTTTACCTGAACATGATGCTTAACTGTTGACAATAAAATATGCCAACCAGTTATCCAGATCATAGAAGAACTTCCTCTATATCAGGATTGCAACCAATGATTCAGTTATAATGTTTTGAGAGAATTTGTGGTGAAAATACTCAAAAGCAAATTATAAAACAGAAATTGACAGTGAAAAATACAACCATTTTTTAAAAATATTCCTTTAACACAGAGAGTTCTCTTTTTGCTTAAAACAAGAAAGAGCATAATTCAAGAAGCAGACATAAAGAATGGACAATATGAGGGATTAAATTACGTTATGCTAGAAGAGAGAGGTCTGTGAAATTTATGGGAAAGACTGATTTCACTAACTAAGCCTTCACTACCATTATCATTGTAAAATCCTCCAGTCTATTAAGAGTGAATAAAAGAAAAAGGGTGATTTGGTCACTGAAACTCGTCATTTTCAGCTAAAATAATAATAATTAATAATTTTATAAATTATAATAATTCTACATTTACATCAAATGCTTTTGAATATGCTGAAAAGCAGTAAATACTACAATTACAGCAAAGTGATTTTCCTGAGTAAGTCATATAATACCTTAGATTACTTTTCAACTTGCATAACAGTTTTGTTCATTTCTTCCACACAAGTATATTTTATTGTTATTTTAAAATTAAACGAGACATTTTACTTATAATTCAGAAGAACGTATTACAAAAAGGGAGAGCTACTTTTTACTTACTGTTCAGAAGGATAATTTTGATTGGCTTTGCTTCTTATTATGTATGAAATAATAATACTTGTCAAAGGTAGAAATAAGGATTACTGCTAGGTTGTTTTTAAGATACATTTTTAACTCAAAGATTGGAAGAATTAAAAAAGAGATGGGCTGTGCATCTGCCATGACAATGCAGTTTTTCACGGCAGCATTCTTTGATTCTCCATTGTCCGCAGCAATGGCTAATTTCTTTATGGAGCATTTCAAAGAATACACATTAAATTTAGCTGTTCTTTTGGCTGTCTTGCTCCTTCCATTACCTTCATGACATTTTTATGATCTGGCCAGATGGGGCTAAAGTTCTTCACCTGTTCACTGATAATATCGTAACACGGGGTAGCAGGATGGCTGGTTCTCTGTCAAAGATGGATGCAGGTGCAGCAGGAGAGGACAGGTTGTGGACATTGAAGCTACTAGTGTCAATAGTGAGTAAGTGAATATGTTGTTTAGAATCACCCAGTGTGCCAACCTCCAGCGTGGTATGAAAGTAATAATGCTGAGCAAGCACATATGTCATGGTTACTGTGTCAAAATAGGCTCACATTTCCTGGCCCATATTGTGCCACCAGCCTGGTGTTGCTGCTCCACGGTGAATATATCAGACTGCATTATGCCTTGTGGTGCAGGATATGGAAGCCCTTGTTGTTACCTGAGCAGGTTGGGGATGGCTGGACCCTGCACTGTAATGCCAAGATGGAGGTAGAGTGCCTGAATTCTGTGTTTCTCTGTCATTCCTAATGATCTAGAATAGAGGCAATGTCCTGTTTGGTTGTCATAATGGGCTATGAGCAACAGCACAAGGAAGTCAGCCAAGCTGGAGTGGCCTGTTGAAGGCTGGTCCCACAGCATCAGCACTCAGAACAGTCTTACAGAAGAGTCTTACTGCTGCTGATGGGTGCTGATCAGTCTGGAGGATGATCAATGTCTGTTTCCTAGTGCACTGTTCTTGGCTCCGAGCTCTACTACTGTCCATGACAATACAATATTAATAATGCATCCATCCATTAATATTGAGTGAGATGGAGACAGAGAGAAAATTAGCATTTAGATGTTTTACTTGAACAAATATCAGATGGGCAGCTCAGCGACTCCATTTACCACAAGCTAATACATATTTTCACTGAGCAAAGCTTTCATTATTCAGCCCAAAATAACACAGCTTTAATCACATTGATACATTGAGCTAAAACTATTTCTGACAAGGGTCACTTGCACTTCAATATAAAATACCTGAAAAAGGTGTAACAAATGAAAAGGCTATAGTGAAAAAGACATCAAGTTACCATCTCTAACAAATGGAAACACAAAGATAGTTAAACATCTTAAAATGATCAGCTTATAACATTTCTTCCTTCCTTGAATGTACAGTATATAACAACAAATAAAGTAAGGAATCTTCATCCAGTGAAGATTAGAGAGATTGTGCGTGCTGTAAAAGATGGCCTTGGCATCAGTGTTACTGAAATTTATAAAATTTCTTGTGAATATGGTAACAGTTACAGTCTGTACACACAATTTCAGAATACTGCACAGGGCACCAACAATACATTAAGTATCCTGAGTTTGACAGAGCTACTGTTGCTGAACTCAGTCTTATGAACAGACATGCAATTAAGTTTTATGAAATGGAAATCTTGTCTCAAGCTTCTACGTAATAAGACACTATCATAAAGGAAGCTGTTGCAATCAGAATGTGCAACAACTTTAGCTGGAACAGTGGCTATACACTTGTGGTGTGTGGAAGTAGGTGCTTTATGCTGAAAAGATAGAGAGAAATAAACTGAATTATCAACCATCTAATGAAATCTGTATCTCTACCAATGTTTCCCATTGAGATTATACAGGTCAGGATGGTGTCAGCAGCTCAGTTGGGCATCTGGGAGGTGGCTGGTTTCCAGCATGATAAATGCTAGGATTCAGAGAAACATTGGTTTTATTCCAAAGAACTACCACTAAGGGGTACAATATTTATGGGAACTAGCTACACTGGCTACAGTGACGGAGGGAACCGCACATGGTCCAGGAAGAGCATTTTACCCTCAATAGGACAGATTGGTGGACGCATCCAGAGGGTAAGGAATCTAGCAGGCAAGAGAGTGACCTGCTGCTTAGAACGCTACCTCACTGACCCCCTTGTGTACCTCATGTAATGGAACCTGGTCCAACCATTGGTGGGTTTGTGGCATAAAGTTGGCATCTCCCCCTAAGCAATACCATGGTGGCATCCTTAGCTCTGAGCAATAGCACATGGCACATGGGAACCAGCCACAAGTACTGTGGAGTAGTTTACATAACTGCTCATGGCATTGTCTGAGACTATGTTAAAATGATTGAAGTAAAATACAATAAAAAGTTTTTACCATTATTACCCATTACCATGAACAATTCCTTTGCCCTTCCATGAGAGCTGGTGATGGGTCTGTGATTTTTATAATGGTGCTGGTGTTGCTGACACTAATCATTCTTAATGATTATTATAAAATACACATTATGGGTAGGGGGTACAAATTTGTGATTTTACTTTACAATATCATTATCCTTTCATGTCACTTAAGTCATTAATAATTGGACTGTTAATGCCCTTTTACACACTTTGTGAAGCCATCAGAGTTGGTGCAGCAGCCTGGTAGTCAACTGTGTGTATGGAGCCAAGGTGGTGATGGGTGCAGTGAGGACAACCAGCTGGGCTGCAAGTAAGTCAAAGTGTGTGGTTGCCAGGGTACCATAATATGGTGCTGGAGTTGAGGTGGCTAGAGGGATGGCTGGCCGAATGAGGGTGTGTCAAGTACCAGTGACTGCAACACTCACAGGTGGGAATTGTATCAATGGAGGCTCACGTGACACACAATAAACAAGGGGTAAATTAAAAGTAAGTGATAGATACAAAGGCAGAATCAGCCTGTAACAGGCATAATTGTCAGCTGAACAAACCAGGTATCAAACATTTTCATTACAAATAGTTAGTTCATTTTTACTCCTGGCATTTGAAAACAATTTTCCCATAAAATTGTTTTTAACTAATTTGTATAAAACATGAGTAGACAGTTATACAAAATTCTATAGCTTAACCTTGTGGGAGGGCCATGCCTGTGAAGTAGTGTGACTCATTAGACATTACTCACAGTACTCACTGTCTGGCTGGGGATCTGCTACAACCTCTGGTAGTGACTTGCAGGATTTGCAATAGCCATATTTATACAAAATCCATAAAATAAAGCCAAGCATTCAGTATCTTATGTTAGTGACATACTTGGTTAATTAATTAGGATACTGTAGATGCCTTTTGGCAAGAACTGAGTAAAGCAAGATGGACCACTGCAAAAAGAGAGGAGCAGTATCTCGGTATAATGTGGCTGGAAAAGAATGTGATAGTCTTCATACTGTCAGAGGGATTAGTCCCAATTTATCCAGCTATCCTCCTCATTGACAGAAGAAAGAAATACATAATAGAGCTGAAAACATGGCAAGAGGATAAGTGATAAAAGGAAGAGGGTAAAAATATTAAATGCAACAGCTTGCAGTCATTGGCACCCATTGGCAGTTCTAGCAGAATGGACACACATGCACTGTGCCCCATCGGTAGCACAAATAACCATTTTGCCAGAATCTATCCAAGCCTACATAGTCTATTGCAGAAATCAACAGGTGCCTATCTCACGTCAGTCAACAGATTACACATTTTGGTATTTCTGTTTGCCTAAGGGGTAATGGTGTGGCCACTAAGTGAGTTCTTAACAAGTCAGTGTGCCTTATTTTGGTATACATGATAAAGCTTGTGGCATGGCCATTAGTACCAATGAATCTGAATGTATGTTAATGCAGGTAACTACTACCAGTTCTCATGGGCTAATCTTTTTCTATCTTCTGTTTCACTGGGGATTGCTACTGTACCTAAATTATTGAAGTAACATGAGTCATGGCAAAAACACTGTGGTTGGATTTAGTGTGAAAAGTATTTGTTGCATAAAGTGCACTGTGTACACATCTTTCAATGAGAGAAAATAATTATTTACAATATTTAAAAAAGGAGGTATGTCATCATATTTCAGATGTTTCCCTCAACTGGTATTTTCAAATGAACAAAGTTGCAGTAATGTGAGATATCCATATCTGCTACTTCCCAATAGCTCAGTCTGAGCATCCTCTTACTGCACTGTACATTTTTATACATGATACAATGAAATAAAAATATGCTTCAAAGTGGGGAGGGAAGCTCAAAGTGAGGGAGTAGATTGTCAGATAAAACATAAATACATAATAAAAAACAAATAAATGTAGGTGGACCTCCAAAATCTTATGCTAAACACAATAAACATTTTCACCCACATTATTTTAGTAGCTAGAGTAGGGGCTGTTGGGATACCTTTCCTCTCATTATCTCTGTTGTCATTTACTTCTGCTTCTAGCTTGGTTTGTTTCATGTGAAGGTACTGACCAATGTGTGCCTAACTGTTCTACCTATATCTTACAGTGCATCATGAATTCCAATATTAGTTCTACTTGTTAATAAGACGTGATCTTCTTAATAATTCTTCACTCTCCCAAATGCTTTAATACTGGTATGATATATTCATTAATGATATTGTATTATTAAGCATTTTGTTTCTATGTGTCTATACTCTTTATTAGCACTGTTGGCCTTTGCAGTGATTTATTCAAACTACCTGCAATATTCTATGAATCATTGTGCTGCACTGAAGATTGTTGCAGATAGTGGCAGTTGATCTCCCAGTGACAAACTTACCTTGAAGTCTGAAAGTTGCAAGTCATCATGGTAAATCATAGAAAGTAGTTTAAATGTGTTTTTCTTTTCATACTACTCCACATAGTTTCCAGTAAATGAAAATAACTGATTCATCTCAAAATGGTTATTTCATGTTCCCATGTATCATTTGTTCATGTGTAGTTACAATCACAGTACTTCAAAACTAAAAGTTGTGTGTTTTGGACACAAGCTTGGGCTTGTAGATGATGTCTTGACAAATAACAGATGGTCCCTTTGAGGAGAAAGAGCTTGGGACTGAACGGCCATGAAACTCCATCCAGTATTACAGTGTCGTAAGAGGCTGTATCTTCAAAATCAACATTTTGCTAATAATTTGTAGCAATAATTTTTATATCTGTTTTGCAAGGGCATGAATAGCTGTGTTTGATAAAATAAATGCAGTGTTTTTAATGTGCAAAGGGGAGATAATGGGTGTATTCCAAAGTTTCCTCACTGTGTTATGTAAAGGTGCTGGATGCTGCAACTAAGTGAGGCTTGCCACAGTTGCTGTGGCATTATACCAGCGGTATGTGTTGTAGTCAGCAGGAACTGGTACCATTTCGGTAGCCAGTATACCTCCAGAGCATGAGCGGATCACTTGGCAGCACTATGATGACCAACATTCACGCAGCTAAGAAATGCTGGAAACTGTATCTGGCTCACTGGCGCAGTGATAGGATCAATACTCATTTGGAATACTCAATAGTCTTCTGTTATCATTACATATGCAAAACTCATAGTTTACTTCAATTATTTTTTGTGACTTAAAACTGTAAATACTGCAGATTGATGAGCTGGTTGCACTTAGATGCTGAGATCCTTATACTGGAATTGTTGCTACAAAACAAATGGTAGTTCTCACCCTAATCTGAGTGAAGCATTACTTGATATGATCAATAATGGGTATTACTTACATTGTATTTTCAATATAACTTCACAGTATTTGTATTCTAATGTACAATTTCTGCTTGCTTTGAAATCTCTACTAGGAGTAATTTATTTGGGCAGTATTTGACTTTACTGGAGTATTATATTGTCTCTCTCTCTCTCTCTCATGTAACAAGTATTTCCATGAAAATGCATATCGTAGCAATCTCTTGCTAAAATATGAATCTCTATTAATCACTCCTGCTACAGTGACAGATAGAATGGCCAATATACCAGAAATTGTTAATTGAAATTCCCAATACGACTGGTATACTTGTGTTTATTCAAAACTATGTCGATTATGGTTTTACTTCTTCAATCTATTAACCATTTGTGAGGCCTTTTGCAACATTTTGCATCTACTTGACTTATAGTGACACTATGAAGATTGATACTTTTTCCTAGAGGCCTTGTGGAGGTCTTTTGTCTCCCTGGACCTGCATTAATTAAAGTTAAGCAATGCATTATAGTGTTTGTAACTACTTATTCTCTTTAGTCTTTCTGTTTCTGACAAAATGTATGTAGTAGGCAATGCCTAACTTACATAACTTGTGACTGCTGTATCGCAAACTTACTCATACTTTCACATTTTCCTGTAACTGGCAGGAATTTGCCACAACTGAAAGAGCATTTACTAATTAGCTCACTTATTATCATTTACTTCTCATGACTTGAATCTTATCATTTTCCTCTGCTCTAGCTGCTGATGCTTAACACTATGATTATAACATAACATGACACAACTAGAAGCATAAAAGAGCGTATGCAGCCTTTCAACGCTAACATAACATGACACAACTAGAAGTGTAAAAGAGCATAAGCAACCCTTCAAACTTTTTTTTTTTTTTTTTTTTTTTTTTTTTTTTTTTTTTTTTTTAGTGAAACAGAAACAGATACAAACAAAACAAATAGTTAAATGATTCATATCTTTCTTGTCCTATTTTGATACATTTTTATCACTACATCTTTCTCATTTAGTCCCTGAACCTCAGTGCTTAAAGATGCTTGTTTCTTAAAACATAGTGAGGACATGATGGTAATACCCTTTCTTTCTTCGTTTTCTGCTTTGTCGAGGTGACCCTTTATCTATGAGTGTGACTTTAAGGGTAGAATCAGGTGGTGCTGCTTGAGGTGGGACAACTAGGTTGTGATATGGCTTCAGCTGATCAAAATGTACTACTGTAGAACAATCAGAAAACTAAATTTTGGCATTCACTGGGAAGATGATCTGTAATAGAGAGTAGGGGCTGTCATACCCAGGAGTGAGCTCAATTCATCGCTTTTTTCCGATGGGATTTCAGAACAATACTGAATCATCGGATTTATACTAATGGAGTGTAGTGCCTTTGTTGCTATGTTCTAGCTGCTTTTGTGTGGCTTTTAAATTACTATATTTAACTTGTTTCTGTATGGCTTTGAGATGATGGGCTTGTCTTGTCACTTCATCTAGACTGACATCAGGGGGCAATTTGTCAACCTCAAAAGGTGAATTCAAGGGTCCGACATAGACTGCTTCATATGGTAAGTATCCTGTTGCCTGATGGAAGTAACTATTGTAAGCTGAGGCAACAAATTCTACATATCTGTCCAACACTAAATGGATCTTCTCTACATAATTCGAAAGCATTCACACAATAGATTTGTGCACATACTTCAGGTGCCTGCTGGCTTTAAGTTGAAAGGGTGTAGTTCACCATTTTTTGATTTGTAGCATTTTGTAAACCTGTACAAACAAAACTGACATGAAATTTGAACCTTGGTCAGTAAGTACTATGTTGGGGCTGCCAAACAGCAAGGCCAAGTGACTGACAAATGTGCACATGACTGTATCTGCAAGTAGTACAAAAATTAGGCACCTGGAAAATTGATCAAGGATTGAAACTATATATTATTATTATTATTATTATTAGCGAATGTCCCCATGGGAGAACGATAAGCAGGTGATTAACATTTCTTAATGTTCTTCTTATTTCCCCAGTATTTCTTCATTGCCTCCCCAAAGGCCTTCTTCCTTTCTTCGGTCCACTTTGGTCGGAAAGGTTTAGATTCCGTCTCTGGAGTAAACTTCCACTTGTCGATTTTTCTTCTGAATGTATCCCGGTCTGATGTGTTTGTTATGTCAATTTTTGCCTTTTTCAAATCCTTCTTAACTTCAGTTACCCAGGGTATTGTTGCCTTAAGTGATGTCATATAGTCCAATAGACGTTTAGTTAACCTGTTTCCAGGTAATCTGTCTATATGTCCATAAAACTTCATCCGCCTCTTCCTGATATCTGCCTCGATGTTTGATATTTTTTCGGTTGTCTCGGTAGTCTGCAGCCTGTATCCATCTTGTGTGTATCGTGGTCCTAGGATTTTTCTAATAATTTTTCTCTCTACTTTCTTAATTTCGTGTAAATCTAATTTTCTATTCAGGGAGAGTGTTTCACTTGCATATGTGACTGTTGGTTTGATGACTGTGTTGTAGTGTCTGATTTTAGTGCCTTTTGATAGACATTTCTTGTTATATATATTTTGAATAAGTCCGAATACTTTCTTGATTTTCTGTAATCGGTTTTTTTGTGCTATTTTCTCAAGTCCTGTTGGTTCAATAACTTCACCGAGATACTTAAAGTGCTTGACTCTAGTTATTTCACCATACTTTGTTTTTAGTTTCGAAATATCTAATTTTGAGCAGATGAATTCTGTCTTCTCAAAGGAGATTTGCAGGCCAACCTTCTCAGCACATTCTTTAAGTGTCTCAATTTGTTTTACTGCTGTTTCTTCACTGTCAGTTATAATTGCCAAGTCATCTGCAAACGCTAAATAAGGGATGTTCAATTTTCCTTTACCTCTTCCTAGTTCAATTGGCTTCCAAAAGCTTTGTTTCCTTAGTGTTACTTCCCACTCTTTCATAACTTTGTCCAAAACTATATTGAATAATAGTGGTGAGATCCCATCTCCTTGTCTTACTCCTGTTTTAATTGAGAATGGTTCCGAAATTTCCCCTCTGAATTTAATTTTTGATTTGGTTTCTGTTAGTGTTTGTTCAATTAGTTTTCGGGTTTTAGTGTCTAGGCCTCGTTCTTCGAGAATGTGACATAGAGACTGTCTGTCTATGGAATCGTATGCCTTTTTGAAATCAACGAATGTGCAGATTATTGGTTTTGACCTGATTGCTTTAATCTTTAAAATAGTTTTAAGGTTGAATATCTGTTCCAGGCATGATCTATTAGGACGAAAGCCTGCTTGGTAGTCTGAAATTGTATGTTCTAGTTGTTCTTGTGCCCTCTTTAGGAGACATGCAGATAGAATTTTGTAGGTAACTGGTAAAAGTGAAATGCCTCTGTAGTTGTTTACGTCTGATCTTTCTCCCTTTTTGTGCAATGGGTGAATTAGTGCACACTTCCACTCCTCTGGGATATTTTCTGTCTGCCAAATTTCTTTGATGATGCTAGTGATCTCTTTTAACGAATTTGGACCAAAGTTTTTCAGTAGTTCAGCTACAATTCCATCTTCTCCCGATGATTTATTATTTTTGAGTTTTCTAATGTGACTATAAATTTCTTCTTGAGATGGTGGTAGTGAAGTCTCATTCGTGTGTTCTGGTTGTAATCTGGGGAATCTTGTACTTGGTTGTGGGCAATTTAGGAGTTGTGAGAAATATTTAGCTAGTTCTTGGCAATTTTCTTTGTTAGTTAGCGCCAATTTTCCATTCTGTTTCCGGAAGCAGAGATTTTGTGGAGTGTATCCTTTGATTTGATTTGCGAATATTTTATAAAAATCTTGAGTGTTGTGGTTCTTAAAGTTTTCTTCAATTGTGTTTAGCTGTTCATTAAGGTATTTTCTTTTAGTTTGTCTAAGTATTTTAGCTGTTTGTTTTCTCACTTTGAAAAATGTTTGTTGTGTGGTTTCTGATTTGTCACAATTGTAATTTAAAAAGGCTTGTTGTCTCTCTTCTAATGCGTTATCACAATTCGAATTCCACCATGGATGCTTGGATATTTTCTTTAACGGAATCAAATCTCTTGCTTTCTGTATAATTTTCGTTCGGAAATCTTTCCAGTTGTTTGTTGGTTGTTTATCCCATGCTTCTGTAATTTCTGATTCCTTGATATTTTTCAAGTCAAATTTGGGAATTAGTGGTGATTTCCTTTGGCGTTTCCTTTTTGGAGTGAATTTAATTTTAACTCTGGTAAGGTAGTGGTCAGAATCTATATTTGCCCCTCTGCGGACTTGAACGTCGTGTATTTCTTTCTGGAAGTCATAGGAGATCGCAACATGGTCTATTTGAAATTCACCAAGCTGAAGGTTTGGTGATCTCCATGTTTTTTGTTTCTTGGGGTCTTTTCGAAGTGATGTTGTCACGATTTTTAGGTTGTTTTGCTGACATAACTCGATGAGTCTCATGCCGTTCTTGTTTGTGAATTTGTGTGCAGGGTAATTACCGACTGTTTTTTTATATTTCCTCTCTTTGCCAATTTGCGCGTTGAAATCCCCTAGAAGAATTTTTACATCCTCCTTTGGAATTTTGGACATTTCAGTTTCGAGTTTTTCCCAAAATTTTTCTGTCTTCTCCGGTTCTTTGAAACTATATATTTATTACTCTGATTACTTTGAGGAAGTATATCTAAGAAATCTAAGGCCACATTCTGGCAATGCTTGTAAAGGAAATTTGGTTCTTAGTGGAGGCACCCTCCATGCACAAGGCAGATATCCATTTGTTGGCCTCTGCACCAATATCACGAGTCTATTCTAGCATTTTGGCTCTTCTCCCATTATGACAGGCCTGTAGGCTGTCATGACATTGTGCCATAACATACTGTTGCAATTCTTTAGGTATTGCTATCCTGATCCCCAGTGGGGTTTTGAGGTATAGTATAACCTCTCCTGTGACAAAATCTGTGATTGTAGCATACTGATAGTATTCTACGTCTCTCTTCTGTGCCGCTTTCAATTCATTGATTGAAATAACACCTGTTTCAACAACTCTAACCTTTCTGCTTAGGCCATCAGCACTGCTGTGCAGTCAGCCAGGCTTAGCCAAACTGTGTAACCATATTCTGATAATTTTAATGCCCACCTAGCAAAGTAACTACTTAACTCTAAGTTTAACATTCGTACTAAAGCACCATGTTCTGTAACTGCAGTGAACTGGCATTCACACAAGTAACACTTACAAGTAATTTACTCTAAACTTGAGAGCAGACAATGTCTTCTCAGTAGTACTTTAACTAATTTCTGCTGAATTCATTTGTCTGGAAATGTAACCAATGGTCTTTCCTTAACATTCATACTAAAGCAGCATGTTCTGTAACTGCAGTGAACTGGCATTCACACAAGTAAAACTTACAAGTAATTTACTCTAAACTTGAGAGCAGACAATGTCTTCTCAGTAGTACTTTAACTAATTTCTGCTGAATTCATTTGTCTGGAAATGTAACCAATGGTCTTTCCTCACTATTATATTCCTGACTTGAAACAGCTCTGACAGCATAGTATGATGGAAAGAACAAAAGGTTTTTCAAAATATACCAGTAAGGGTGAACTAGTCAAAATTTCTTTACTTTTTCTCATTGCTGCCTCACACTTATCTGTTCATTCAAATATGCATCTCTCTTTAGTAATTTTGTTAATTGCTTTGTTATTGTAGCATAATCCTGCACAAAATGCCTATAATTGTTGGCTAAGCCTAGGAAAGATTGTAGCTCTTTAGCATTTCTTTGGGTTGGAAAATTATTCACTGCTTCAGTTAGCCTAGGATCTGGCTTAGCTCCACCTGAACTAATGATATGCCCCAGTACTGAACCTGTGACTGTGCAAAAGAACATTTCTCTAGTTTTAAACTCAAACGTGCACTTTGAAATTTAGGCTATACATTTCTCAATCTTTCAGCGTGGTCTTCAATTGTTTTTGCTAAAGTTATGATGTAGTTGAGATACACAAGACACATAGTAGGCTTTAAATCTCTCAATAATATGTCGGGAAATCTTTGAAATGTGGCAGGCACATTTCTTACACATGCAAAAATTCATACAGTCCAGACGGAATAACAAAAACAGTTTTAGGTCTATCTTGTGGAGCAATCAGAATCTGATGAATTCAGTATGAATGTTCAGGGTGGTAAAATATCTGCAATTTCCCAACCTGTCTAAGGTCTCATCGTATTTGTAACCTGTTCCCTTTTACTTTTTGAGTCTACTTAGACCTATTTTAACATGGATTTGCACCCTATCAAGAGGGTCATTCTGGGCAAGCAGGTTGACCAGAAAGTCTGATCTCAGTGGTACCCAGTCTTTGACTTCAATTCAAAGTACTTTTTCTGTTCCACTGCTAACTGGGACAGATGTGATAGTTTTCAATGCCCATGTGCATGGTTCAGTTGGAGCTTGTGAAGTAGGCCTCCCTTCACAGGTTCCTCACAAATGAGATGCATGCTCACTGTCTGGACAGTGTTCTGTATCACTGAAATCAACAGTGCACATCCTATTATCTATCACAGCTTGATACTGTGTTAGGAAATCATTCCCCAGGATTATATAAAAATCCTGTCTGCATTTCCTCACCACACCCATGTCAAATACATATTTCTTTCTTTCTATGTGCAGGTCTCTCCTCCCAATCCACTTGTATTATAGCACAGTGGCTTAGTTGCATGCTTATCACTGTGAGAAATAAACAGACCACTAATCCGGGTTCCTGTGCCTACCAAAATATTTATGGTCATCCTTCTGAGCTTGCCTGTTATAACTAAGTTAGGCACCTCAGTGGTTTGACCCCACTGTAAGGGGTTCACAGTTTTCAATGGGTGCAAGGCAGTGAGAAGCGGGGGCAAGGGTAGAGTAGTAGGGTAGGAGGGGCCTGCCCCACTCATTTCCCTTGGAATTGTTCTTCCATTGCAATTCACCCTACATTTACCCTTTCGCAGTGCACCTGGTTGTGATGGATTGTTCCACTAACTTTACTGACGCCGATCTTTCTTGTGTCCAACAGTATGACATTTCTTGCAGGAGGAAGCCCTACAGCACTCAATTGTATGATTGGATTCCTGCACTTTTGACAATAGTGTCATTTACAAACACATGCTGACATTGCTTGTGTGTGCTGATGAGGACACAAATCATCCTGCTTCCTCATGCAATAAAGCTAAGCTGAATGAGATGGGAGAGGAAATTCTCATCTCACTCCCTATGTGTCAGTTAATTCCCCTAATGAAGACATCATTTGCTCACAATTTGGCTTCTTCAATTAGAACTTAATTATCAGTTTGATCTCTACCTAGTGTATAAGACTGATAGGATACTGTTCTGATTCTGTCAGCAAATGCTTCGAAATCTCCACCCGATTTTGGCTGGAGAGTGGGCAATCGGTAACAGTAATAGATGGCTCCTCTGTTACCAGAGTAGTGCTCTGCTAACACTTTCACCAACATTTCAAAGGTTGTGGCATCAGGCAGTACATTCACAGATTCCACATATGTCTGCGTGTCACTTGAGAGCTTCAGGAAATGATCTGGCCATGCACAAGTGTGGCCCACATCTATGATATTTTGCAGGAATGTAGTGACACTTTCATTCAGTTTCCCTGCAAATGAGGGGGGAGGGGGTGTGTGTGAAAGAAATGAAAGCAACAGCCCTAAAAGTACTGACATCATCTGATGTATTTATCAGGTTATGACTTACGGGCTTGAGAAGAGCCTGTGTTTGACGGATTTATGGCAGAGCTGGCTTTGAATGTTACAGCATTTAGCCATTCCTATAGCTGTAACTTTTGCAATGTCAAGGATTCAATTTGTTGAAATAGTAAGTCAAGGCAATCAGGCTCACCATTAGCTGCAGCTGCGGGTTCTCGGGTTGGCTCCGATCATCCTGCTGGCTGGCAGAGATGTAAGTCAGGCATGATTACAAAATTAGAGGGAGAGACCACAACACATGAAATACAATAACAATACAAGAAATGGGTCTCGCACTATGCTATGTGGCAAGGTTAGTCAGCCTACAAGAGCGCATTTCTGTGACACTCACTCCAAAGTCCTACGTCGGACTTCGGCGGTGCACTGGCCTCACAGTGACATCAGCAGTCATGACATTGGTATCAGTGTTGCTGATGATAAGGTATTGGCAGCCAAGGTAGTGGTGCTGTGTGTGGCTATGAGAAGTGTCTGCCCTGTCACTGTGCCCAGCGGCAGGACATGGTGCAGCAAGGCCCACAGCGACTCTTCTACTGGCAGTGGCTTTCCCCGGAGTGGGATGCAGTGTAGCAGCACATGGCCAGATAGTGCACTTGCATGCTTGATTGGGCCATCACAGCCTAACACATTGTAAGGTGTCCCTGAAGGTGCATCTAGTGCAAACAGCACGAACAGCTAAGTGATGCGCTGCAACTAACTTCTATGCATCGCTGTGGTTGCCAGCACATAGGATCAGCAGGAAAGTATCAATTTGGATCAAATGATGGCAAAAATTCCACTCTCAGACAACAGTTTGCATGGGTCAGTACAGTATCACGAGCTCAGGTGGGCATCCAGGCAGGTTTTTCCTGCACGTAAAATGAGAAATGCTAGGTTACAGAGAAACATGGGTTTTATTAACAAGAACTAAGCCTTTACCTTCCCAACCCTCTTGCATACCTAAATTGATGGCACCCACTCCCCCCATTGACAGGTTTGTGGCAGAAAGTTGGCATCTCCTACTCAGCAGTACTGTGGTGGCATCCCTGGCTCAGTGTAACAGTGTGTGGGAGCCAGCCACAAATACTACAGAGTAGTTTATGTAACTGTTCATGCCACTGCCTAAGCATAAGTTAAAATGATGGAAAAAGAATACAATAAAAAGTTTTTACCAGTATTACCTGTTACCATAAACAAGATAATCTCTTTTAGCGCATGGAAGATCTGTAGATCTGTGACTTCATAGTGCCCCCATGACATATTTGACCAACTAAGTACAGTATCACACAGCCTACAAATAACTGTTGACAGGTGTTGTTGAAATATTGATATTACATACAAATTGGATGCAGCAAGAACTTCATGAGATATTTAACCAAGGTACTTGCTAATTTGATTCTAGTGTGCAATGATCTCACCCCAACAATGGCATTCTGTATTTTTACACCATAATTAATATTTACAGAAAATAATGAATCATATGATTTCTTTAATTCAACACTACATGGACAGTATTCAATTAACTTATTTATTACACATATGCGCTTGGTCAATTTTTTGCCAAGTAATGTGCTTTAACATCCCATTTCATTGAGGAAACCCACAGGGCTACCATATGTTTTTGTGGGCATCACAAACAGTCAATGCCAACGCATCTGTTCCCAGTTGTAGTTACAATCAGTGTGCTCTCTGCCCCAACAATAATGCTGCTTGCCACACTTTGCCTCTACAGCAGTGTTTAAGGGACTCAGTGCAGCACCTCACAAAGGCTAGCCAATTCAAGCCGGGATGGTCATCAAAGGACTCAGCCACCAGAGAGTGGCACCACTGCACCCAGCATGAATGTGCTGCACATGATGTTCACACTGGCACCTAACTAGCACCTATGTCGCTGTGGGAAATTACTGCCATGTACTTACACTGATATTGACAGCTGCTCAAGCATATCATTGCTCACAGTGTACCATCTAACTGCCACTGCATACATAGCTAATTACACTGTTACTTTGGATTACTCTGTCAGTTTTGTTCTTTGGAACTGTTCATTACACTTGTGATAGTTTGTACCATACTTTGAGTTGTGAAATACAAGTGCTGTTCAAAAAGTATGAGACTTTATTTTTATTGTTGAAACTAACAATGGTTATTGTTAGCACTACCAACCTCTATCTGAAGGTCTTACTTGTTATTCTATTGCATTTGTACTTCTTACCACTTACTGGAAAATGTTGTAATTAAGTTTGTTTGTTTAAAATTGTTTACATTATCTGGGCCCAGTACCTTCTCATTCCTCCAACCTGCTCCCTGGCTTATGGCACCAAGTTCCATTTAATCCATGACCACAGGCCCTGCCACTAAGATACTCAGTTGAACAGCCCACTGACTCCAGTGCTGGGCACTTTTCCTCAGCAGATACAACTATGAGATATATTTCCGGAACAGTACTTAACACACCAACAATGACACCCTGTCATGCTTCCTGTCGGGCACTGATCCAATGTTCAATGAGGAAGAGATCCTTTGTTTCCATTTAGATGATCACTTTCCCATCACCACATCCCTTGTCACCAGCACCAAGGACACCAACACAACATTACAGGGAGTGCATTAACACTTCCTGGAGGGATGGCCAGACCAACTTCCCAGCAGGAATTTAGCTCCCTACAGCACTATTTTCACCTCCATCATAAGATCATTCTAGTGGCTGGCATCACCTCTAGCCTAACTGTCATAGTACTTGCAGTGGATGCAGATGCACTTTGGAATTCCTGTGTAATGGTCTAGATATATGTCTGCCTATTACACATTATGACCCTCTTCAATTGTTAGCGGTCTCTGTCAGTCAACAGATAAAGTCGGCCTATACACTTCTGTGCTGTACATGTCCCTTCACATTTCCACTTCACTATCACATCAGAAACAGTGGACCTAGGGATGTTTAGGAGTGTGGAAATCTCATGTATAGATGTATGACACAAGTGACACACAATCAACTGACTATGTTCAAAGTCCGTGAGTTCCACAGAGCACCCCATTCTGCTCTCTCACTATATCTAATGACTACTGAGGTTGCTGATATGGAGTACCTGGCAGTAGGTGGCAGCACAATGCACCTAATATGAAAAAAAATATGTTTTGGGGAGTGTCTGGATACTTTTGATCATAGAGTGTAGATGTAGATTAAATAATTTAACCAAAGAAGATAGAGAAACATGATGAGCTCAGTTACTTACACCAGATGGCTATTACAAAAATTAATTCACAGCACTGTTGCAGAAGATCTCCAATTCAATCAATGGACATATCATCTGCATTTACTACTATTGTAGAAATAAGAGGGTGATCTTATGTGTCATTAATATACATAGCAAATAGGACTGCCTGTACTGCAGAACCCTGAGACACATCACCTTTGATTAGTGGCTTAGATCTATATAAAGCATTCACTCTTTTTTAACTACAAATTGTTTTCTATTAATGATGTAAGACTTCACTGAGTCATAGGCAGTGCAACTAATTATAATATTCCATAAACATTTTTAATGACGTTTTAACACTGGCACAGTCAAAGGCTGTTTCAAGATTGAAGTCTACATCTGTGCTTTTAATAAATTTTATTTTGAGCACTATCATAGACATTCAAAAATTTTGGTATTCATGTATTTATTTATGACTGGAATACTTAGCTTAACTTTTCTTCCTAAATGTATTACTCATCCTTCCTCAGTATAACACATCTTTCTATTAACTGGATATATGTCTTAAAGTTTATATTTTATTTAAATTGCACTTTTATTGCATGTACATAAGTTACATCTAAACTATGTACAATTTGACACATCCTATATCATTTTGATTCATTTGTTACATGGATTTATGGAACACAAAATAAATAAATATAATAAAAATAAACAAAGGGCAAGTTTCTGGTTACTTAACACCAATTATCCCTTCTTCAAATAACTGTGTAGCTGCTACATTGGTTGATTTTTTTTTTTTTTTTTTAATAATCAATTTTCTTTTCCCAAAGATTGGGTATTGGATTTACTGAGATAATTTAAGGGTCTGTTGTTCATCACTTTTTCTTTTATGTTTCAGAAGACGTAGAATAGATATTTAAACAAATTTTGGACTTGCAGCTGACCGTCACTTAATACATCACATGATATTTTGACTGGGCACCTGCCAAACATCTTCAGGTAAGGATTGCAAGGAGAGAGTGCTTAAACCAGCTGCCTTTAAACCAACTATATTTTTGAGATATGAGAACAATACCTTGATACTGCAGTTTTGTTGAGAAGATAAATTGATGGGATTTCTTCACCACCACAACTCCATTCATAACAACATTTCACAATGGAAATAGAGGAAGATGGTTGTCTACCTTTCTTGCATGTCTAGACTCTGAATGTAGCACTCCAGCAGGGATACGACTTCCTCAAATCCTGCCCTGAAATGATATCCACCCTTCATGAAATCCTCCCCACTCCACCAAGAGTGTCTTTCCACCGTCCACCTAACCTTCGTAACCTCTTGGTTCATCCCTATGAAATCCCCAAACCACCTTCCCTACCCTCTGGCTCCTACCCTTGTAACTGCCCCTGGTGTAAAACTTGTCTCATGCACCCTCCCACCACCACCTACCAGTCCTGTAATCCGGAAGGTGTACACGACCAAAGGCAGAGCCATGTGTGAAAGCACCCACATGATTTACCAACTGACCTGCCTACACTGTGAAGCTTTCTATGTGGGAATGACCAGCAACAAACTGTCCATTCGCATGAATGGACACACGCAGACAGTGTTTGTTGGTAATGAGGATCACCCTGTGGCTAAACATGCCTTGGTGCACGGCCAGCACATCTTGGCACAGTGTTACACCGTCCGGGTTATCTGGATACTTCCCACTAACACCAACCTGTCAGAACTCTGGAGATGGGAACTTGCCCTTCAGTATATCCTCTCTTCCCGTTACCCACCAGGCCTCAACCTCCGCTAATTTCTAGTTGCCGCCACTCATACCTCACCTGTCATTCACCAACATCTTTGCCTCTGTACTTCCGCCTCGACTGACATCTCTGCTCAAACTCTTTGCCTTTACAAATGTCTGCTTGTGTCTGTATATGTGTGGATGGATATGTGTGTGTGTGTGTGTGTGTGTGTGTGCGCGAGTGTATACCTGTCCTTTTTCCCCCTAACGTAAGTCTTTCCACTCCCAGGATTGGAATGACTCCTTACCCTCTCCTTTAAAACCCACATCCTTTCATCTTTCCCTCTCCTTCCCTCTTTCCTGATGAAGCAACTGTTGGTTGCGAAAGCTTGAATTTTGTGTGTGTGTTTGTGTTTGTTTGTGTGTCTATCAACATGCCAACGCTTTCGTTTGGTAAGTTACATCATGTTTGTTTTTAGATATAACATAAAGTAAACATTTTAAAATGATCTGGAGTGCTTTTTTCTTCTAATCTCATTGGACATATCAATGGATGATGCCACACTGTTGAGACACTTCATTACACTTACATACAAATGAGCTGCCATGAACAGTGAGTACAGAATCTCTAAGTGACATGTCACGTGGGTCAACCAAGTGGCTGTGAGCTTACCTGCACTTCTGCTTGAAAGCTAATGTATTCCTTTCCACGTGACTGAAATATTGGCTATGACGCTGCACTATACTGATTATTCTTTGGGTTGTTTGTGCTATAACTGTGTCTGCTTGCGATCTGAGTAAAGTGACATTTGACCTACCACTATTAAGTTCTACTTTGGTGGACTGTGAAACCATTTGGTCAAGTGATTGATTTCTGCCTTGTCTACATGTAGTTTCCACAACCATAATTCAAGTAGAGATAATTCTGATTATTTTCACTGTAGTCATGGAAACTTTAATGAACTATTCATCATCGATATTATGGTTCAGTGTATTCAACAAAGTATTAATGAAGGCCATCTGTGATATAAACTGGAGACTATAAACAAAATAGCATTTCACTTAAAACTTCTAGATAAATAGGCCATGGTCAATGTATAAAACTTTCTCCTAACATTTCCTCTTTGACTGTGGGAGACATCTTCAGAGGTGAAATGGTGAACTGAAATCACAACTCAAGGTGGCACCAAATATATGGGTAGTATAGAGGGCACCACAGTCTATCACACGATGTTGGCTACAAGATTATCTCTGGTAATACAAACATTCTCAACTGAAAGTAATTGATGGTCATTCTACTGTTGCAATGTTGACAGCCAAATTTTATCTAATTTCTGTTAAAATTATTATGGTCTTATAAATCTCAATAGCCTTTCTATACACACATGCATGATAATGCAATGTTTTCAATATGATAATAATCTCTCATGAATTTTATTTCATGATCACCCTCTTGGTAAAGATGTTCCAGTAGATACGATTTATTCGCATCGCCCAGGTGTCAATTCCTCTTGTGTTTAACCAGACAGATGATAACACTTCATTATTTTCAATCAAGAATGTTTGCTTTACCAGAGATAATCTCATAGCCAATGTCACATGATGGACTGTGGTGGCCTCTACACTGACCATATATTCAGTGCTCTCTTGAGTTCTGGTTGCAGTTTGCCACTTTACCTCTGCAGATGTCTTCCGCAGTCAGAGAGGAAATTCTAGGAGAAAGTTTTATGCATAAATCATGGTCTACTAGCCCAGAAGTTTTAAGTGATGTCAGTACCAGCCATGGAAGCTTACAATGTATGATCAAAATAGGATTTTCAAACCTAATTTTGCAAAGTTTGAAATTAGTGAGTACTACCAATTCTGACTTATGGCATAAGTGAAATGGTTCAAAAGCTGGAGATTCCTCACTGAGAAACAATCAGAAATGTGATTTGGGCATTATTAGAAAAAACAGTAAAGCTAACAAAAGAATCAGGGGAAAAACTGGAGTGAAAGACTTAATTATGACTTGGAGATGGGCAGGAGAATGGATCCTAGATGTACAAAGGAAGTTTTTTGCTGGATACTAAGTGAGTAAAAAAAAAAAGACTAAGAGGATAATGAAGGATGGGTAAAAGACACCAAGTAGGATCAGCTCAGATGGATATTGCTGAAGAGTATACAGAATGTAACAGTCTACTGGAAGCATTTATAGAGTAGCTAATCTGAAATGGGTGATGATGGTGGTGGTGATGATGATGAACTCAATACATAATAAAATTTCTTTGGTTGAAACCTTGTGTTAGTATTAAGTTTTTCAATCCCTTATGTTCAACACATAATCTAGAAAACAGCATACAAACAATAAGTTAAACATTTCACAGGTGAGCAAGATGTGGGGCTTCAGGGGCTAAAGCAAGAGTCATCCACACAAATATTATAAATGAAAAAGCGTATTTGTCAGTTATCTTTGACAACTAAACTGCTCAACTGATTTCGATGAAATTTAGTATGGAGGTAGACTGAACCCGGAGGAAGAACAAAGGCTGCTTTTGAAAGTGTGTAGTGCGAGATATTTATTGATTTTAAGAATGTCAAGTGAATTAGGGAAAAATATTTACTCTTTGAAAAAGCTATTTACTCTTTGACTTTTGAAATATATCATATTTTGAAAATGCTTTTATTGGTTGATATGTTCTACATAATACAATTCAGTGTAATTAATACAATGACTATACAATCCTGAACATGTCTAATCCATTCTTCCGTGATAATATCATTAAATGTGAAAGTAACTCTGTTACATTTTCATGACTAAACCACTGAGCCAGTTTTGAAGTAATTTTGTATGGAGGTATATTGACCTTACTTTACATAGTCTACTTTAGGATCGAGGTGTGGTTTGGGGGCATGGGGGGTGGGGTGGAGGGGAGAGGAGAATCATCCACTAAGAGGAACACTGAATGGAATGGAACATCTTTTTTATCAGTTAACATAAAGCATGTTAAAAATTATAAAATTTGTTGTATAACGTACACATTTTAGAATGTATAGCTACTTCAATATTACCATGCATAGATGAATGGTCCTGCCTACACCCCTCCACATGCATCACTCAGCAGTGATGCTGCATGTACTGCTGCACTGTGTGTTGTAGGAGTGGGGCTTCACATCACAAACTATGGTTACCCATACATACAGAAATGTGACAGCAGTTGATGTTATTGCATGTACAACAGCTTACACACTCACAATCACTCATCTTAGTGCAATTATTGACATGCAAGGACAGCCATGGGTAACAGCTAGTATTTTGTAATTTCATCATAAAGATAATTTATTAAAGATACATTAAAACCATGAAATAGTGGACACCACTATAAGTATAATAGTAAGTGAAAAAAGGGCTTTTAGGATTACTAAGATGGAACTAAATGTGTAAAACTGGTCTACATAAATTTAGTTTTTTTATAAATGTATGAATTATACTTGTTTTTATCTTCATCTATTAATTTCTCCATCACTAATTACTATTATTAGTGATGTGAGATAATTGTGTGGTAGAATTACATTATGAAATAACATGTGTATAATACGTAGTGAGTGCAGTGACTAAGAGCGAGAAATAAACTATCCATCTAGCAATAGCCTTTTACATATTTAAACAGCCTATTTACAAAACTATTGTGCACTATAGATAAACTGAATGAGGTAACCCTGTTTTAAACTGACAGGCCTTATATTTGGAAGGGTGGAGGGTCCAGCCTCCGTCCTGCCATCCTGACTCAGGTTTTCCATGGTTTCCCTAAATAATTTCAGGCAAATGCCAGGATGGTTCCTACATTAAGGCTGCACCTGATTGCCCATCCCATACTTGTCAGATCAGACCTATAAATATGTAAATACCTGTACTTGTGAATTACGATATTTTTGTCGTTCTTAAATTTCAATCCATTCTTTCTGCCATCTTCCTTCTACAGCATCTAGTTCTTATAATCTGATCAATGGTAACAAACTTTACATAACAAGTAGTTGATGGATTTGCGATGCTCACATTCTTACTTTCCTTATAAAAATGCTCTCTAGTTGAAGAGATATTTTTGTCCCACTAAACAAGTATCACTTACATTAACAAAGTGATGAAATAGTATGTAACAGACATGAATTGGATATTGCTTGGTAACTACCTCTAATCCTTTAGTAAAGCCAGAACTGTCCTTAGATATGGTGAGTTCAACAGCACCAAATTTACTCAGCTCTTGAGCTGCTCCAGGAATTGAAAATGGTGAAAAGAGTATTTTGGCAGTGGCTCTTGACCAGGAGGCAGCATCCCACAGACGTATTCCAAATGTTAGATTGACAGTTTTCAATGGCAATGTCTTATTTGGCTGAGAAAGGTCTGTGAACTGAGTGAACTCATTTGTTTCAGCTGTGAATTCCAACCAATCTGAAACAAATAGTATTAAAAAATTGTTTGTAGAAACATTTAGTCAATAAACCCTCCAGTAAAAGAATTAAATATGGATGAAGTTTCTATTAAAATATTACAAAAAAATTGAATCATTTGAAACATGTTGTACACTAAAACTTCAGTATGATTACAAAATAATTATGTATAGTGTAAATGGATAAATAAAAAAATCTACTCACCAAGTGGCAGCAGGAGAGCACACACATAGATGTAGGTTATACTTATGCAAGCTTTTGGAGCCAGTGGCTCCTGCTGGCAGATAGATTGAAGGGGAAAGAAGAGGGGTGAAGGAAAAGGACTAGACAAATTAAGGAAAACGGGTAGATTTCAGAAAAGTCACCTAGAACCATGGGTCAGGAAGACTTACTGGATGGGATGAGATCGGAAGACTTCACCATGCCATCAAAAATCATGTATCAGGCACACAAAACTATAAATTCCAAGAACAGGTCATTGATCCCATTGAATTTGGGATGGATGGGGAAGGGAGTCAGCCATGCCCTTTCAAAGAAACCATGCCATCATTTGCCTAAAGTGATTTAGGAAAATCACAGGAAACCTAAATCACAATGGCTGAATGCAGGTTTGAACTGTCATCCTCCTGAATGTGAGTCAGTGTGCTAACCACTGTGCCGCCTCACTCAGTTACCTTGGATTTGCAACAAATATTACAGAGCATATCCTAAAATGAAATGAGATGAATTATGTGCTCGCATAGAAAAATCAATATCCAACATTGTAAATAGTAACACAATTTGGCTGTACGTTCATGTGATGGTTCTTGATCGACAAAAGTTATTATAGGAATCAGACTCAGCAAAAGAATGGTATGTATGTTCTTCACTGCAAACAAACACACTGCCATAATCACACATGAAGTAGATGGAACAATAACATTTTCAACAGAACCCAGGAGAAGTGCCCACAGGAAAATCTGTTTGAGCTCTCATGCAATCAAGCAATGCACCTGCTCACAAGGGTGCCAGAGCCGAAGTATCCATTGTGAGCTGTTGAATCAAGACATTTCCACACACACCCTACAACTCACTCACTGAGTGAGTTTTCTCTGTTCTCAGATGTGGAAAGAACTGTCTATATTCAATTTCAGCAGCACCAGAACTGTCTGCCTCTGCCTTGGAAGTGTTCCTGATGAGATTTCACTGGGAGGTGTATTTTACTTTACCAAGCAGTTTAAGAAAATGCACCAGGAACATAAAGCTTAAAGGATATAATTTGAGAACATGTGCAACTATGTTTCTAGAAAGTCAGGAATTTGTATCGCTTTCTCAAAACCTTAACAGTTACCTTTGAATCAAACAACCAACAAATATCAAGTATGATACTAACCAACATCTTTGCAGAACGGAATCTCACAGGGTGCCCTTATTGCAGGACTTCCATCGCCACGATCCAGCGGGCACCAGGGACCTCTCAGATTACCATCAGGATTACGACAGAAGCGACCAGCACTTGATCGTGAGCCCTCAGGAAACAGTCGATCAGCAAACCTTCCCTCAGGAAATAGCTCACGATCAGTCCATTTAGAGCACTTGCCACTGTCTCCAGAAAATGGTTTCTTAACATTTCCAGAATAGTCTATGCCAAGACCACTCATCTTACAATCTAGAAATTAGGTCAGTATAATCAAGAACAAAGAAGCTATTTATTTTCATTTACATCTTTAATCTTACATATTGACACATATATAAGATATTACTTACAATGTTTAATAAATGAGAGAAAATAAATAACAGTAATTACATATATTAACAACATTATGAAAATAACAGATTGCTACTCACAGACACAGCACAGACACTGATTCGCAGACATATCAAAAAGACTGTCAAATAGGTAAACATTCACATGCACATGACTACTGTCTCTGCCTGCCGAGGCCTTTTGGCTGAAAGATTACTTGTTTGACAGTATTTTTGCTGCATCTATCTATGACTCAACATCTCTGCTATATGGTGAGCAGCAATCTGTCCTGTTAATAATATTGTCATTATTCCATCCTGGATTTTCCATTGTTTAATTACATGTATTAATATTATGTAGAAGTGCATTGGGAAAAAATGGTCACTTTAGCCTTGATATGTGTCCACCTGCATGAGCCTCAATAACAATTGCAATTTGCTGTTACCTAAACTGTGTAAAATTCAGATTTTAAAAGACATAAATGCCCACCCATTTCTTCCAGAAGTAGTAGTGTATGCTGGTCAGAGCAAACGGTTCGCATCCCTGCACATCCAGGCAGACCCAGGTATTCTCAATGTCACTTATACAGATTGGTTTTATATGTGTAATTAACACTTACCATAATTAACATTAAGAGGGAATTTGATTTGCCTGAGCAGGTAAATGTCTACAGTCCCCTGCAATCCACTGACATCTCTTCAACCCCTGAAGATGAGGAAGTTTGTGGGAAGTGTGATGAAAAGAGACTTGCATGAAACTCTTTACCCGAGCCTGTGGGTTGTGATTCCTTTGGCCTATGGGTTGCGATTCCTCTTAGATGAACAACTAAGAGGAACTGCAATTCATGAATGGGTTGCAAAGTACCTTGCCTTGTAGCAAAGCTGTTTTTGGTAATGTCTGTGGTTCCAGTCTGTCATAATCATCTTTCAACTGGAAATCAGATGTTAATTTGTAATACTCCATGCTATCTGCAACAATTAGTAAATCTGTAGGACAATGTGTTGTGATACACCAGTGAACATTGCCATTTCCTTTATAAGATACCTTTTGGTGAGCCCTGAGTCAATCAGCACTATATGCCCTCAATGAATATTTTAAACACTAAGCTTCATTGTTTTCCATGTATCTCACATAAAGAAGAACCTTCATGTACATGTAATGAATGAAATATACATTGAGAAAATAAGCAGCTATTAGAAATAGCACTAACAATTAAATGTTGTTAAGCTCCTCTAAACTATTTCTGTTTACTCAAGCTATATTTAACATGATAAAATTTAATGGAAAGTCCCTACTTTGGGGACAAAAGAAGAACAAGAAGAAGAATGAAAGGAAGAATAAGCTGTTGCATCCTAAGTTATATTAAACAGTTTTTTTATACATGTAACAGGAATCATTAGTTTTTGAATTTGGAAAATAAAATGTTTTGTATAATGTCAATATGGTAAATTATTAACTTCCTTTTCCATTTACAGAGATTTTCGATTCCTTGCTTCATGACACACAGGAGCTTGTTTAAGAACTTTCTACTGTATCACAAAACCCTACTCTGAACCTTAAACAGAATCACTACCTATACACACTGCCTGACAAAAAAGTGAAGCATTGACAAGACACTCTGCACGTCAATGTAGAATGTACACACCATCAACAGGTATGTAAATGGTTAGAGATGCAATTCTCTGTCGGTCGGTTTGGGGGAAGAGACCAAACTACGAAGTCATCGGTCTCATCGGATTAGGGAAGGACGGGGAAGGAATTCGGCCGTGCCCTTTGAAAGGAACCATCCCGGCATTTGCCTGGAGCGATTTAGGGAAATCACGGAAAACCTAAATCAGGATGGCCGGACGCGGGATTGAACCGTCGTCCTACCGAATGCGAGTCCAGTGTGCTAACCACTGCGCCACCTCGCTCGGTTGCAATTCTCTGTGACAGATAGAATGGCCACAAGTGTATGTTAGTGTTGTTCATGTTTAGTGTTGTTATCAGACCTGGTAGGGTGTATAAGAGGCTTGAGCAGCATCAGATGGTGGTTGATTACTATGAACGACACAGAGATGACACTTATTTGAGAGACAGTATTATGAGCACCTGAATGACTTTGAATGGGCTTCATTGTTGGTCTCCATTTTGCCACCTGCTCAAATTGTGCAATATCCAGATTTGTGGGGCATTCAGATGTGACAGTAGCCTAACACTGGACTGCACAGGAATCTAAGGATGGGCATACTTGTCATCAAGGTTTCAGTCAACCATGTCTAACTACAACAAAGGAGGACTGCTGTAATGAGCACAAAGCACATAATAACACCTTCACATCTGCACCTGTGATTCCAGAACAAGCAAATGGCCTCCCTGCAACTTCCTGTGTTATCACACAAAATTGGTCAGAGACTAGTAACAGCCAGATAAGGGAATTATCATCTCATGCCTAAGTTTCCATTGCCACCACAATACGAAAACCTGCATTTGGAGTGAGGTCATGACTAGGAAGCATGCACTGCTGATGAATAGCTTCACATTATGTCCAGCAATGAATTGTGTTTCTGCACTACCCCAGATGAACACCATCAATAAGTATGATGGTGACCTGGGGAGAGATCTCCTTCTTCCAATATTTTGGAGAAGGATAGCAATATTACACCTGGTGGGGAGTTATCAGATCATGGCTAGTAGCAATTGAGGGACTTGTGACAGTACAACAGTACACTACATACATCCTGTGTCCCCATGTGTTACCTCTCATGTGACAGTATTGTGGTGCCATTTCTCAAGAGGTTAATGCTTGTCCATACATGGTAGATATCTCTATAAACTATCTGATGTTGACCCAGATAGAACACATGGGGGACCAGATCAGATGTCTACCCTGCCCCAGTATCAGTATCCAGGATATTCAGATTGCTTAAGAAGAGGATACAAAGGTTTTATGAGACCCTCCAAAGCGAATCAGTGCATGCAGGCCAAAGGAGGTGCAAAATTATATTGAGAAAAGGGCTCATACTGCCAACTTCTTAGTAAATTTGGCTCGATTTTGTAATCATTGAAATAACATCACAAACCTCCTCAACCTGTTAAGTTTCACTTTGCTTCCTCCTTCCCTTCTGGGCACTTCACTCTTTCTTGTCAGGCAGTGTAAATACCTTTCTGTCTTAGCTTTTATCTGTGCAGACAATTCAGTAGAAAAATATTTTTATTAGAAGTGACCATTATCATTACAGAGCACATTTATTAGAAGGGAGCATTAGAATGTCAAACTCCTTGAAGATGTCTCTGTCAGAGGCACCTCTATTAATTCAACCTGGTAAGGGCCCCTGAAAGAATCAGTTGAATAAGTGTTTAGTAAGCAATTTCTTTCATGGATGAATTATATTTGCTTAGCAGTCTTCCAATAGATGTCCACCTGACATCTGCTTTACCTACTGTATATTTTATGTGGTCATTCCACTTTAGATCAGTCCAGATCTAAAGGTATACACTTGCACACACACACACACACACACACACACACACACACACACACACACACACACACACACACACACATCCATCCACACGTACACAGGTGTATGTGTACATGCGGATGGATATGTGTGTGTGTGTGTGTGTGTGTGCAAGTGTATACCTATCTTTTTTCCCCCTAAGGTAAGTCTTTCTGCTCCCGGGATTGGAATGACTCCTTACCCTCTCCCTTAAAACCCACATCCTTTCGTCTTACCCTCTCCTTCCCTCTTTCCTGATGAAGCAACCGTTGGTTGCGAAAGCTTGAATTTTGTGTGTATGTTTGTGTTTGTTTGTGTGTCTATCGACCTGCCAGGGATTTCGTTTGGTAAGTCACATCATCTTTGTTTTTACTGACTAGTTCGTTACAAATCATAGAATAAAAGTATCATGTTGCAGGATGATAAACAATTACTCGATCACAATGTTTAGAGAGAAATTATTGCAAGAACACTGGGAAGACATTTATAAATTAGAAAGGTTTGAGAGATAGTTTAACTCTTTCTGTGTTTCTAAAGCAATCAGTCGTTTTTCCTATCGAACAAATAAGTCCCAAATTGAACAGAAACAAGGATAACAAGTGGGTAACTCTTGAGGTTAAAGACTCTTCCACTAGAAAGAGAGAGCTATACATAATTCAGGCAACAAGTTGTACTCAAGCTCTGGAACTCCATTACCACCAGTACTGCAAAATCCTCCAGTCTGTCATTAAAAAATAAAAATTAATGTAACATGATCAAAAGAAAAACACTAAAATAATAAATTGAAAATTATTTAGAACATTATAAACAACAAACAAACAAAAAAAATTACCCAAATTAAACTGAGACCCTAAAGTAACCTCTGGCAGCAATGGCGACACTTTTAAATCATAGCCCACCAAATTCAATGATTTCTTCCTTGCAGTGGCTGCAAACATTGCATGCATAATAAACAACCAAAGGCAAATGCGTTAGATTTACTTGAATAGACACTGCACCCACCACCAACTGACATTAGTTTAAAAAATACGTTCCCTAAGGGGATCAAGAATGTTCGTCAGATCATTAAAAAGTATTAAATTCTGTAGCTAGGAGGGTTTCTAGCAGAATATTAAAATTTTGTGCTGGTCTAATAGGGTTACCCCCAAGGCGTCTTTGTGATAGATCAATGATATGGGACATATTTCCTGACAGACTTAAATAAGCTGTAGTAACATCTATCTACAAAACTGGAGATAAGTAAATCACCTCTAGTTAGCTATATCATTCCTTCCACTATTTTCAAAAGCTTTTGAGAAAGTGCCCTACGATAGCGTACTGACTCATTTAAATAAGCAGAACTCATTAACAGCTTCTCAGTTTGGCTTTCCTAAAGGACTCTCTAAACAGAAAGCAATACAGTGACTTCAAAAATGAAGTGCTAGCAGAGATAAATAAGAAAAATATCCTGTTGATAAATTCTGTGACATTACCAAAGCCACTGCATAGGCTACAAAATTCTACTTGGCAAACTAAAATGTTATGACATTACTGACATGCCTCTTACATGGATGGAATATTACTTTCCTAAGAGAAAGCAGACTGTGCTTCAGGCATAAAACAAACTTCAGAATGGGAGAAGATAACATGGGGCTAGCCACTCTTGTTTCTTACCTACATAAATGAGCTTACAATGGTCTTCAAGGGTGTTCCAGAAAGTCTGAAGTTTGCTGGTGAACCAGCATAATAATCAAGGGCGCAAACTCACTGTTAGAAGATACAGCTTGGATGATAGCTAAAGAGTCTTACAAGTGGTTCACAACTAACAATTTAAGTCTTACTCCCATGAAGATCCATATTACCAAACAATGGAAAATCCAGGATATAATAACAACAACATTGAAGTGATAGATAACTAACTGCCACAAAGAGGATGCATGAAAAAGAATGCTTGAATGAAAAAGAATGCTTGAATGAAAAAGAATGCTTGAATGGAAAAGAATGCTTGAAATATTTTCAGCTTTTGGAAAGCGCTTCTTCAGAAGAAAAAAACTCTCACACCTTCACACTAGCTTATCTTTTACATAGAGACTCATATCTACACCTTTATCTACATCTACATACATACTCCACAAGCCATTGTATGGCACATGGCAGAGGGTACCTTGTACCATTACTACTCTTTTCCGTTCCTGTTCCATTTATAAACAGAGAGAGGGAAAATCCACCATGAGAGCCCTAATTTCTCTTATCTTTGTAGTCCTTACATGAAATATATGTTGGTAACAGTAGAATCATTCTGCAGTCAATTTCAAATGGTGGTTCTCTAAATTTTCCCAATAGTATTTTGTGAATAGAACATCCTCCCTCCGGGGATTCCCACTTGACTTCCTGATGCCTCTCCGTAATACTTGCATATTGATCAAACCTACCGGTAACATATCTGGCAGCATGCCTCTGAATTGCTTTGATATCTTCCTTTAATCTGACCTGGTGAGGATACCAAACACTACAGCCATACTCAAGAACGCGTTGCAATAGTATTCTGTATGTGGTCTCCTTTACAGATGACCTACACTTTCCTACTATTTCCCCAATAAACTAATGTCAACCATTTGCCTTTCCTACTGTCATCCTTATGTGCTTGCTCCATTTCATATCAGTTTGCCAAGATGTTCACTTGACTTGACTATATCAACATGCTACTAATGCTGTATTTGAACATTACAGTACTGTTTTGTTTTCTACTGATCTCCATTAACTTACATTTTTCTACATTTAGAGCAAGCTTCCATTCATCACATCAACTAGAAATTTTGTCTAAATCCTCCTCCAGTCACCCATTGATGACGCCTTCCATATATGCAGCACCATCAGCAAACAGATGCAGATTACTGCTCCCCTGCTTGTCAGATCGTTTACACACATAGAGAATAAGAGAGGGCCGGAGGGGTATCTGTTGAGAGGCCAGACAAATGGGTGGTTCCTGAAGAGGGGCAGCAGCCTTTTCAGTAGTTGCACAGGCAACAGTCTGGATGATTGACTGATCTGGCCTTGTAACACTAACCAAAGCGGCCTTGCTGTGCTGTTACTGCGAACGGCTGAAAGCAAGGGGAAACTACAGCAATAATTTTTCCCGAGGGCATGCAGCTTTACTGTATGGTTAAATGATGATGGCGTCCTCTTTGGTAAAATATTCCAGAGGTAAAATAGTCCCCCATTCGGATATCCGGGCGGGGACTACTCAAGAGGATGTCGTTATCAGGAGAAAGAAAACTGACGTGTAACGGATCGGAGCGTGCAATGTCAGATCCCTTAATCGGGCAGGTAGGTTAGAAAATTTAAAAAGGGAAATGGATAGGTTAAAGTTAGATATAGTGGGAATTAGTGAAGTTCGGTGGCAGGAGGAACAAGACTTTTGGTCAGGTGAACACAGGGTGATAAATACTAAATCAAATAGGGGTAATGCAGGAGTAGGTTTAATAATGAATAAAAAAATAGGAGTGCGGGTAAGCTACTACAAACAGCATAGTGAATGCATTATTGTGGCCACGATAGACATGAAGCCCATGCCTACTACAGTAGTACAAGTTTATATGCCAACTAGCTCTGCAGATGATGAAGAAATTGATGAAATGTATGATGAGATAAAAGAAATTATTCAGGTAGTGAAGGGAGACGAAAATTTAATAGTCATGGGTGACTGGAATTTGTCAGTAGGAAAAGGGAGAGAAGGAAACATAGTAGGGGAATATGGATTGGGGGTAAGAAATGAAAGAGGAAGCCGTCTGGTAGAATTTTGCACAGAGCATAACTCAATCATAGCTAACACTTGGTTCAAGAATCATAAAAGAACATTGTATACATGGAAGAAGCCTGGAGATACTGATAGGTTTCAGATAGATTATATAATGGTAAGACAGAGATTTAGGAAACAGGTTTCAAACTGTAAGACATTTCTAGGGGCGGATGTGGACTCTGACCACAATCTATTGGTTATTAACTGTAGATTAAAACTAAAGAAACTGCAAAAACATGGGAATTTAAGGAGATGGAACCTGGATAAACTGACTAAACCAGAGGTTGTACAGAGTTTCAGGGAGAGCATAAGGGAACAATTGACAGGAATGGGGGAAAGAAATACAGTAGAAGAAGAATGGGTATCTCTGAGGGATGAAGTAGTGAAGGCAGCAGAGGATCAAGTAGGTAACAAGACGAGGGCTAGTAGAAATCCTTGGGTAACAGAAGAAATCATCATCATCATCTTCATCATCATCTTGGACAGTTTCCAGCCACTGGCTGGGTCTGTCGGGAACACAAGCCTCTCCATCGTGTTCTGTCTTTCCACCATTCCCCCTCTTCCACCTTCGTCCACTTCTCTCCTCTTCTCATCACACATTCCTTCACTCCCTTCACCCATCTATCTCTTGGTCTTCCTCTGGGCCTCTTCCCCTCCAGTTGCAGATCAAACATCCTCTTTGGAATTCTTCCCTCATCCATTCTCTTCATGTGTCCATACCACTGCAGTCTTGATTTTTCTATCCTGTCCTGTACTGGTTCCTCCTTTAGTCTTTCCCTCACATACAAATTTCGCAATCTGTCTCGTCTTGTTACACCCAACCTGCTCCTCTGGAACTTCATTTCACTAGCCTATATTCTACTTTTGTCGCTTTTGTGCATTACCCATGTCTCACTTCCGTATGTCAATATGGGGACAAAGTAGGTTCGGTATATAATTCCCTTGGATTTCTGTGGCACCTCCTTGCTCCAAATAAGCCCCCTAATGCATTTGTAGAACTGCCCTGCTTTTCTGCACCTTTCATTTATTTCCATTGCGTTTCCCCCCTTACTTTCAATCACGCTTCCCAGGTACTTGAAGTTCTCTACCACTTGTAGTTTTTCCCCTCCACAAGTTATATCCACATTTGGCCTATTCTTCTTCCTTGTTGTGACGATTATTTCACTTTTCTTTGCAGAGAAATGCATTCCATATTGTGCTGCCGTTGCCTCCCATGCATCTAACTGCTCTTGCACCTCCTTCACGCAATTTCCCCATAACATCAGGTCATCGGCAAAAAGCACTGCTTTCATTTTATGATCTCCAATTGCATCTGATACTTGCTGTAGGATTTCATCCATAACAATAATAAACAATAAAGGCGAAAGTGCACTTCCCTGTCGCAGCCCATTTTCCAGCTTGAACCATGCAGTACTTTCCTTCCCCACTTTCACACAACTCTCACTTCCCTCATACATTTTTCTGACTTTTCGTGTAATCTCTTCATCTATCCCTTTTGCGTTCAGCACATCCCAGAGCTTGTCCCTACAGATACTGTCATACGCCTTCTCAATATCCAAAAAGGCCATGATTAAGTCCTTCCCGTACTCATAGTGCCTTTCCTGCAGTTGCCTTACCACAAATATGAGGTCCGTTGTCGATCTTCCCGGTCTGAAACCGTACTGCTCCTCTTGCAGTCTACTTTCAATACTGCTTCTTATTCTCTTCTCCAGCATCTTTTCATAGATTTTTCCACAGTGGCATAGCAGGGTGATTCCTCTGTAGTTCTCACATCTCCTTTTATCCCCTTTCTTGAAGATCGGGACTATAATTCCTTTCTTCCAATCCTCAGGAATTCTGTTCTCCTTCCACACCACCCTCAGCACTCTGTATAGCCACTGGGTTCCTACTTCTCCTGCTGCTCGTATCATATCCACTGTTACTTCGTCCCAACCTGGTGCCTTGCCCCCTTTCATCCTCTTTATGGCTTCTTCCACTTCATTCCAAGTTAGATCATCAATTTCCCCACTATGATAATCGTCTGCTGCCTTAGGCTCTCCATCGCTGTTAGTTACCTGCTTGGCAGCATTCAACAGATCTTCAAAGTACTCCTTCCAAATCTTTTTGAGCTCATGCATTTCCTCCACAACTCTTCCATTATTATCCATGATCCTCAGGCACTCGCTTCTGTCGTTCCTCTTATTTCTTACCATGGTGTAAAGTACTTTTTTGTTCCCTTCACTGTCCTCTTCTAACATTGTTGTCCATTTTTCCATCCACTTCTTCTTCTCCGCCCTTACTATGGTCTGTGCCGCTTTCTTGCTTTCCTTATATTTTACCCTAGCTTCCTCTGTTCGGGTCTGGAACCATTCTCTGAAGGCCTTGTTCTTTCGAAGTTAATTAATGAAAGGAGAAAATTTTAAAAAATCAGTAAATGAAGCAGGCAAAATGGAATACAAACGTCTCAAAAATGAGATCAGGGGACTTATGACCATAGATGTTAAGTCCCATAGTGCTCAGACCCATTTGATATCGACAGGAAGTGCAAAATGGCTAAACAGGGATGGCTAGAGGACAAATGTAAGGAAGTAGAGGCTTACCTCACTAGGGGCAAGGTAGATACTGCCTACAGGAAAGTTAAAGAGACCTTTGGAGAAAAGAGAGCCACTTGTATGAATGTCAAAAGCTCAGATGGAAACCCAGTTCTAAGCAAAGAAGGGAAAGCAGAAAGGTGGAAGGAGTATATAGAAGGTCTATACAAGGGCGATGTACTTGAGGACAATATTATGGAAATGGAAGAGGATGTAGATGAAGATGAAATGGGAGATACGATACTGCGTGAAGAGTTTGACAGAGCACTGAAAGACCTGAGTCGAAACAAGGCCCCGGGAGTAGACAACATTCCATTAGAACTACTGATGGCCTTGGGAGAGCCATTCCTGACAAAACTCTACCATCTGGTGAGCAAGATGTATGAGACAGGCGAAATACCCTCAGACTTCAAGAAGAATATAATAATTCCAATCTCAAAGAATGCAGGTGTTGACAGATGTGAAAATTACCGAACTATCAGTTTAATAAGTCACAGCTGCAAAATACTAACGTGAATTCTTTACAGATGAATGGAAAAACTGGTAGAAGCCAACCTCGGGGAAGATCAGTTTGGATTCCATAGAAATGTTGGAACACGTGAGGCAACACTGACCTTACGACTTGTCTTAGAAGAAAGATTAAGGAAAGATAAACCTACGGTTCTAGCATTTGTAGACTTAGAGAATGCTTTTGACAATGTTGACTGGAATACTCTATTTCAAATTCTAAAGGTGGCAGGGGTAAAATATAGGGGGCGAAAGGCTATTTACAATTTGTACAGACACCAGATGCCAGTTATAAAAATCGAGGGGCACAAAAGGGAAGCAGTGGTTGGGAAGGGAGTGAGACAGGGTTGTAGTTATTCAATCTGTATATTGAGCAAGCAGTAAAGGAAACAAAAGAAAAATTCGGAGTAGGTATTAAAATCCATGGAGAAGCAACAAAAACTTTAAGGTTCGCTGATGACATTGTAATTCTGTCAGAGACAGCAAAGGACTTGGCAGAGCAGTTGATTGGAATGGACAGTGTCTTGAAAGGAGGATATAAGATGAACATCAACAAAAGCAAAACGAGGATAATGCAATATAGTCGAATTAAGTCGGGTGATGCTGAGGGAATTAGATTATGAAATGAGACACTTAAAGTAGTAAAGGAGTTTTGCTATTTGGGGAGCAAAATAACTGATTATGGTCAAAGTAGAGAGGATATAAAATGTAGACTGGCAATGGCAAGGAAAGCGTTTCTGAAGAAGAGAAATTTCTTAACATTGGGTATGGATTTAAGTGTCAGGAAGTCGTTTCTGAAAGTATTTGTATGGAGTGTAGCGATGTATGGAAGTGAAACATGGACGGTAAATAGTTTGGACAAGAAGAGAATAGAAGCTCTCGAAATGTGGCGCTACAGAAGAATGCTGAAGATTAGATGGGTAGATCACATAACTAATGAGGAGGTATTGATTAGAACTGGGGAAAAGAGGAGTTTGTGGCACAACTTGACAAGAAGAAGGGACCGGTTGGTAGGACATGTTCTGAGGCATCAGGGGATCACAAATTTAGCGTTGGAGGGCAGCATGGAGGGTAAAAATCGTAGTGGGAGACCAAGAGATGAATACACTAAGCAGATTCAGAAGGATGTAGGTTGTAGTAAGTACTGGGAGATGAAGAAGGTTGCATAGGATAGAGTAGCATGGAGAGCTGCATCAAACCAGTCTCAGGACTGAAGACCACAACAACAACATATCACACTTGCCTGGGGCACACCCAATCATATCCTAGTCTCTGATGAACACTCATCATCAAGGACAACGTGCTGGACTGTATTACTTAAGAAGCCTTTGAGCCACTCATATATCTGAAAACCTAATTCATACGCTCAGACCTTCATTAACAGTCTGCTGTCGCACACTGTGTCAAATGCTTTGTGGAAATCTAGGAACGTGGAATCTGCCTGTTGCCCTTCATCCATAGTGTGCACAATATCTTGTGACAAAAGGACAAGCTGAGTTTCACACAAGCAACTCCTTCTAAATCCATGCTTATTTGTGAACAGGTACTTTTCTGTCCCCAAGAAATTTATTATACCTGAACTGAGAAAATGTTAAAGAATTCTGCATTACTTTTCCACAACAGATGTAGTCAATACCAAAAATAATTATGAATTTTTAAACATGTTAATATTATCTTAACTATCTTACAAGAAGAATTGCAAATGTTTTGTACATGTTGTATTATATTTAAGGCTAAAATGTAATGTCTTTATTTTTGTTGTTACAATCAATAAGTGCTAGCTTTGAATGTACAGCTAAAATTACTTTTCTTCAATAAACATTTGAAATTATGAAATATTTTGAATACTTAAAATTTCTATAATTAATTATGCAATTTATTAAATTAATTTCTGGATTCATTTATAAATTAATGATATAAATTGGTGGAAAGTTATTTGGCAAGAAAGTTTGTAAACTCTTTGGAATATTCTTAGTCCCACAGAATGGATTATTAGTGGTTATGCCTCCGCTGTGATCAGGCGTGTTTTTAACTTTGGTAATAACAATGTAATTTTCAGTTTTGTTGTAGTGGAAATTGTAAAGACAGTGTGACATAGAAAAATGTGAGAGAATATAATCAACATAAAAGTAAACATTACTGCTCAAGCAATTCTTCATAAGTTATTACATCAATTGGAACCACGAGAACCTATTGTGGCAAAAATTTAAGCTTTAAGGATCAGCTCCTAGACATGAAGATCTGGAGCCATCTACAAGAAAAGAAAATAAGTAAAAAGTTTATTGTAAATCTTACTCCTCTCGAAGCTTATTAAAAAAGTTAACTATAAAGATACAGACAATCAACAATTGATGTGAGAGAGGGGAAGATTACAAGGTCCAATTAATTGGGCCTTTGCATGGGGAGAGAGATTTGTGACAACACAAGGTAAGAAGAGTGCCAGAGCCACAAATTACTTCCTCTAAAACTGAATTGGGATTCCGTCTGGACCTGGCAGCTGATTTGTTTTCAACTCTTTCAGTTGATTCTCTACACTAAGGAGGCCTATTACTATGTTCTTCATGCAGTAGCCCATGTGAAGATTGAACAATGGTATGTTTGTAAGAGTCTCTGCATGAATTATTTCTACACCAGACTGGTCAACAAGTGACCAGACAGAAGCATTTGACAAGCTCAGCAATTTTATGTAGGGCCAAATTTTCTCAGGATTTAGCAAGATCTTTCTCTAAGGTTTGATTATGGAAGTGGTTGTATGTTTCATGTATTGCTCCTTTAACTGACTCATAAATTTTTACTAACTTTTTTCTATTCCTCCACACTGTGACTTCCATCAGTTTAAAATTTGCCCACAATCCCTCTATGTAACTCACACTGGAACTGAATGATGTCAATTCATTGTCTAAACTGTAGCTTAATAACTGCTTATCTGCTCTTTTTAGCAACAATACTCTTTTAGCCTTGTTAACATATTTATTAATTTTTGTTTCCTTTGTCACTATGATGACATCATGATCACTAATTCCTCTCTCTTTACTAGCATTGTTGATAAGGTAAGGCCTCGTCACAGGCTAAAATACTTCCATTGTGTGAACTCTGTTAAGCAAGCTGCTCAAGACAGTTTTTGGAAAATGTTTTCAAACTACTTCACAAGAATGTCCATACCACCTACAGTGAATCAATAGGTCTCCCAATCTATACTTGATAGGTTAAAGTTAGCTCCAACTAATATTGGTGATCTGGGTATTTTATTGCTACTGAGCATGAACTTTCTCTGAATGATTCTAAAACTGTCACAGCAGAATGAGGTGACCAGTTACCTCATTCTGCTACTTGATTGAGAAGTAGCGGCTCTGGTCTCGGAAATTGACATATGGCCATGAGAGCGGTGTGCTAACCACATGCCCCTCCATATCCGCATCCAGTGACACCTGTGGGCTGAGGATGACATGGCGTTTTTTAGTTTTAATATTATAATTTTGGAGATTTGGTACTATTCAGATCTCATTCAAGATCTTCACTTCTGGAGAAGAGGACCAAGATGTGGCAAAGGACCATATGTTGTTATAAAACTGCCACATCCAGGTGCATATCTGTTGGCATATCCAAAGACATTGAAAATAAAGGGTGTTTACCCTGATAAGGATTTCAAAATGTTCTATAAATAATTCTGTGTATTTTTTTATATGTATGTCATGGCTTGTGTAATTATATGATCTATAAACAGTAGTTATTTAAGTTACGTAATTTGTTTCCTATGATATGTGTTGACAATATGTCACCATTGTGTGCCATGAACTGGTGTTCTAAAATGAGTGAACTTCAATGGAAGTGTTGTTGACTGACAACGATGTTGTTGTTTTTGTTGTGTTAGGCAGACTTTTTTTGCGCTGTAGTTATCCAATTTGTCCTTGCTCATTCTTTTGTACCTTGTTGTACGTCGCAAGAACTTCGATCTTCGCACTGTGTGGTGTTAATCATTCCATCCCAGCCTCCAGTCCATCCAGTCCTTCACTAACAGCTTCGCATCCAACCATCTGACCAGCCATCACCACCAACCACCATTCCATCCCAATGTCTTGCAGCTTCTCACCATCAGCATTACACCGTCGACATTGTACCATTATCGACATAATATTCAGAACATGATTGTCAGTTAAATAAATCTTGTATTGTGTGATTAGCTCTATTTTCAAAGCTTCTAAACAGTTCTGCGAACATTGAAATGATTTCCTGTATTTTTTGTTCTGTACAAACTGAGTAACATTTTTTTTTCAGCAGTCATGCTGAACACCAATACGTTTGGATCAAAGTTCCAGTGTTTTTACTAAATATGATAATTACAACCAGTCTGGCGATGCCCAGTGGGGAGTTTTGATCTCAAGTTTCCTCCACCAACCGCACCTAAATAGGTGGGCCTCATTTCCATTGTAAAATCCATTCCCAAGGAAGTTAGTATGGTTATTTATGCATGCTGGTAATGAGAGTTGTTAAGGAAGTAATACAACTCAATGATTTTATTTGTAACCATAATATTCACCAACAAACCGTTTAGAAACTTCATTACATTGAAAATTATGTTACACCAATTTATCTGTTTGAATAGATGTTGTGATCACATAACTGTTTTGAAAAAAGTTTTGTGACCAAGAGGGGCCATGTAATGTCCCTACATAATGTGAACTGATGGTCCTATGCTGTATAGTAATGAGCTTATGTTATTTGCATCATATCTGTTATGTGAAGTGAAAAGGATGCCTTACCTATTGAATTTGTGTGTGCAACACAGATACGTTTTTTATTGTTGTGAATGAAAAAAAAAAAACGTACATCTTAGTAACACAGTAGAGCACTTAACTAATATTATTGTAATATTCTGGGTGTGAGTTCCAGCAATGATGCACTACCGTCATTGAGCTGACAATGCTCTTTGCTGTGAAAAAGAGCATCTACGCCTTTTGTAATTTTGGAGATAAGGAATGACTATTGGACATTGTTTTTTTGGGGGTCAGATACATAGTTTCCATACAGACACAATTTGAAGTGCAGAGGAGATACAACTTGTAGTCGCAATTATCAAGAAAAAAAATTTATCTTGTGAAAAAGAAGGTAAATATCAGCTACGAACTTTTATTCGATGTTGGATCCCTGGACCTTCTTAAAACAATTAGTGTGTTTATCAATCCAGTGCATAGAGATTTCTTTGCATATTAACAATACTCGGTGAATCTGCTACTATCATGGTCTGAATGACGTGAAATATTTCGCTGTCAGCTTGTGTGTTAAACATGTTCCCTGCGCGAGCAGTTTATTAATAAGAAGATATCATACTGCCACTGTTGTTCAACCTTCTCATTCTGAAAGTGTTTCCAGAAAATCTTACTGTGGCTGTGAGTACTTCAGCTGCCACGAGAGATGGAGTTTTCATCATGAGTTGTAGCAGTTTTCTCAGACTTTGCCTGGCATTCTCTGAGAAGATAAATTTTGTAACAGGCAACTTTGAAAAATTATATCATACCAATGCACAGATTTTTTAACTTCATTGACTTATTAACCAACAGAAAAGAGGCAAGCCTTTTGCCATATTGCAAAGCAAGGAAAAAAAGCAGAAAAAAAGATACTGTCACAGGCAACACTTTTCTGTTTGTCTACCTGGATAAAACTGCTCACAAAAAGGTAAACAGAGCTGAGATTCACTATTGATTTTACTACTGTTACACACATAATACTCTAACCTGGAGCCAGGGGTCAAATCTATCATCTTAAAGAATTATTTAATTTTAATTCAATATGGATTGGCACTTCTCCCAATGACTCTCGCAAAGCAGCAGTTTGAATTGTGTGCCAATGTTTGTGCGAGAATAGACTACAGTACTGTCTACTGTCACCAGATAGTGTTGTTGCTTCCCATAGGTGGTGCATTGCAGCACCACTTGTTCTGGCTTAAGAGTACACTGATGGACCTCGATAAAACAACATGGAAGCAAATAAGCATGGGCAAAGGTGGACAGTGTTGTTTTTCTGGAGGGAAAGAGTGACTGCTTCAGACATCAACAAGATGTTAGTAACCTTTTGTGGAGAAACAGCACCAAGTCAAAGATCCATATTTCATCAGACATCAGATTTCAAAGATGTCCAGGAACTGCACACAAACCAAACAATGCCCTTCTTGTCAGTGACTCAATAAAGGGGTACAGGCAAATACTGTTTGATGGACATGAGAAGCCAACAGGGAACATGTGTACAATGGATGCACACTGGGTGCCCCATTCCCTCATCATTGTGCAGAAACAGAAGTGTGTAGAGATAGGCCAACAGTTGGTGCAATAGTACAGTGCAGATTCAGACAGTTCTCTGAATGTCTGGTCATCACTGATGAGCCATTGTTCTCCCACAAGACTCCAGAAAATAAATGCCAGTCTATGAGCACAAGCATACCGAGAACCTTCATCCCAAGAAGTCACAGCCAGGGCTACTCATGCAGAAACAAATGCTGGCTATGTTCTGGGATCATGATGGGATACTGCTGGTGGATTGGCTCAACATTGCATTCAACAATGCTAAAATGGAAAATGGAGTCATGGCATTCTGTTCCAACAAGACAATGTGCCAGTCACCAGATCATAGCCACCATGTGCTGCCACCTCCTCCATATTTGCTGGACCTGGCTCCTGGTCACTAATCCCTATTCAATGCAATGAAACAGGTCAT
Source organism: Schistocerca americana (assembly GCF_021461395.2). Taxonomy (NCBI): domain Eukaryota; kingdom Metazoa; phylum Arthropoda; class Insecta; order Orthoptera; family Acrididae; genus Schistocerca; species Schistocerca americana. The sequence continues at coordinate 434,280,302 of NC_060124.1, read as the reverse complement.
ACATGGTAAGAAGTTCATCACCAATAGCAAACTTCATGCAGTTGTCCACTAGCGGTGCTGGGACACCCCCAATAATGGTTTGCTATACAAATACGGAAGCCACCATAATGATGGCAAAAGTGCGTACACATTGGCAGGGAATATCTTTAATATTATCTGTATTCATTTGTTCAGTAAGCGGTTCCTCTCAACACAAAAAATTGTAGTGCTAATCATTTTTTAATACCCGAGGTGTTACATACACTCCTGGAAATTGAAATAAGAACACCGTGAATTCATTGTCCCAGGAAGGGGAAACTTTATTGACACATTCCTGGGGTCAGATACATCACATGATCACACTGACAGAACCACAGGCACATAGACACAAGCAACAGAGCATGCACAATGTCGGCACTAGTACAGTGTATATCCACCTTTCGCAGCAATGCAGGCTGCTATTCTCCCATGGAGACGATCGTAGAGATGCTGGATGTAGTCCTGTGGAACGGCTTGCCATGCCATTTCCACCTGGTGCCTCAGTTGGACCAGCGTTCGTGCTGGACGTGCAGACCGCGTGAGACGACGCTTCATCCAGTCCCAAACACGCTCAATGGGGGACAGATCAGGAGATCTTGCTGGCCAGGGTAGTTGACTTACACCTTCTAGAGCACGTTGGGTGGCACGGGATACATGCGGACGTGCGTTGTCCTGTTGGAACAGCAAGTTCCCTTGCCGGTCTAGGAATGGTAGAACGATGGGTTCGATGACGGTTTGGATGTACCGTGCACTATTCAGTGTCCCCTCGACGATCACCAGTGGTGTACGGCCAGTGTAGGAGATCGCTCCCCACACCATGATGCCGGGTGTTGGCCCTGTGTGCCTCGGTCGTATGCAGTCCTGATTGTGGCGCTGACCTGCACGACGCCAAACACGCATACGACCATCATTGGCACCAAGGCAGAAGCGACTCTCATCGCTGAAGACGACACGTCTCCATTAGTCCCTCCATTCACGCCTGTCGCGACACCACTGGAGGCGGGCTGCACGATGTTTGGGCGTGAGCGGAAGACGGCCTAACGGTGTGCGGGACCGTAGCCCAGCTTCATGGAGACGGTTGCGAATGGTCCTCGCCGATACCCCAGGAGCAACAGTGTCCCTAATTTGCTGGGAAGTGGCGGTGCGGTCCCCTACGGCACTGCGTAGGATCCTACGGTCTTGGCGTGCATCCGTGCGTCGCTGCGGTCCGGTCCCAGGTCGACGGGCACGTGCACCTTCCGCCGACCACTGGCGACAACATCGATGTACTGTGGAGACCTCACGCCCCACGTGTTGAGCAATTCGGCGGTACGTCCACCCGGCCTCCCGCATGCCCACTATACGCCCTCGCTCAAAGTCCGGTTCACGTCCACGCTGTCGCGGCATGCTACCAGTGTTAAAGACTGCGATGGAGCTCCGTATGCCATGGCAAACTGGCTGACACTGACGGCGGCGGTGCACAAATACTGCGCAGCTAGCGCCATTCGACGGCCAACACCGCGGTTCCTGGTGTGTCCACTGTGCCGTGCGTGTGATCATTGCTTGTACAGCCCTCTCGCAGTGTCCGGAGCAAGTATGGTGGGTCTGACACACCGGTGTCAATGTGTTCTTTTTTCCATTTCCAGGAGTGTATTTTGACTTCTACTGGAATTATAATAGATTATAAGTTCTATAATACTACCACAGTTTGGCAGTGGCCATTCATGTGGACAAATAACTTGTTAGTTGACAAGCAAATGTAGGAAGTGGCATAGTGCATGACACAGCAATGTGGAATCTCCTCACCTGTCATGTTTTCTATTCGCATAAATAACCAATTTCTTTTTTAATTTTTATTTTATTTCCAATACAGGCTACTTACACGATACGTGACACTTACATAAAAATTTCAAATGGTTAACTGAGCTTTCCCCAGCTTAAATTTATTACCCAAATTGTTATTTTGAGTGTGCTAATTTCATAAGTGAGCATAGTTCACATGACAGCTTTACTGATTACAAGATACAGCTAACTGAAATTAAAACTACTGTTCGTCATGTGCAGTACCTAGTGCGCTAATCAGAATATTTGGATAAAGTGACATATGCCATTAAAAAGGCTGGCAGTCCATGTCTTTAATAACAAACTTTAAAGTAATTGAAACTAATTAACTTATGAAATGATTAATAGTAAAGTTCTATACCATTATTTTTTTTATGGTATATTTTGCTTTTGTGCTTGTTAGATTCTGAACTTTGACACTGTACTTTTGGTACTCCAATTTTTAGGAACAAGACAGCATACTTCATTAATTGATTAAGCAACTAATTAAGATACTACATAATTTATTATAATGTAAAATCATTTCCAAGATAGCCACCATACTTGTAACTAAGGTATTCCCAAAGCAGACCCATAAGATGGTTATACGTATCTTAAAAATTTATTAATCTTCAATGTATTTTACAACCCACATTACTGTCTTGGTACAAAGTCCATTCAGAATGGAAAAAAAATCTAACCTAGCCATTTTTCAAATGATTGTTTAGTTTCCGAAATCAACAAATATATCAACCCCAGCCTCTGTTACACCGACCCCACCCCAAAATAATCAGTCAGCACTCGAATGTGAAGGTGCTACCACTTACGACAAGGCTGCAGTTGGCAAGTAATCATATAAAATTTGTGTAGCTTAAAATTCTGGATGTGCTACCAACCTGTGTATTAAGTTGTAATATCAAACAATGGAAAATCCTTGATGGAATGTAACAATATTATGAGAAGGAAAGTTGCTACTCACCATATAGCAGAGATGCTGAGTTGGAGATAGGTACAACAAAAAGACTCTAAAAATTAAAGCTTTTGGCGATTAAGGCCTTTGTCAACAACAGACACACATACACACACATACTCGTGCAAACACAGCTCACACGCACTACATACAGCAGTGGCAGGCTGTGTGCCAGCAGGTGAGGGAATGGGATGGAGAAGGGGAGAGGATTATGTGGGTGTGTTGGAAGGATAGAAGGCCCTTGCTTTGTGGCTCATATCCCTGCAAAGCATCTAGGTGCATCCTCCCACTACCACCTACTCCAGTCCTCTCATGGGCATCTCCTGCCCCATCAAAGACAGAGCCACCAGTGAAACCAGTTGCATATGTGTGTGATTTGCATTTGTGTAAGTGTTTGTGTGTGCATGTGTGTGTCTATTGTTGACAAAGGCCTTAATGGATAAAACCTTTAATTATGAGAGTCTTTCTGTTGTGCCTATCTGCGACTCAGCATCTCCGCTATATGGTGAGTAGCAACTTTCCTTTTCATAATATTATTAAGTTGTAATATTTTTCATGAACCTCTTTGATTTGTTCTCGAACAACTTCAGACTTTTGAGGAGTATTATGTCAACAATACAAGCATTTAATTTATTTACTTGTGCTATTCTAACAATAAGTGTAATGTTTCATTGCCTGTAACAACTGAAATCAGTTTCATAACATCATTAAAAGGATACTGTAATCGTTTTGCCACTGAGAAACTGTTTTGCATGGTTTGGTAACTGACTTCCTGTGATGAACTTTTATGTGAAATATGAGACTGATTACCACAGTGTCAAAAAGTGACAGTGAAAGTAAAAATCTGTTGAAACTATTTAGGGTTTTGTTTTATATGTTACTGGGCACTTTTCCATTTTCAGCGACTAACTGAATTTCCACCAATGAGACTCCAAGGACCACCACATGTAACACACATTCCTAGTGGTTGCAGCTTAGCTGATCTATCACATGGCTGGTTTCACAGGTGGTTCTGTCGTTGATGGGGCAGGAGATGCCCATGAGAGGACTGGAGTAGGTGGTAGTAGGAGGATGTTTGGTAGTGGTCTTGCACCTAGATGCATTGCAGGGATATGAGCCACAAAGCAAGGACCTTCTGTCCTTCCAACAAACCCACATAATCCTTTCCCCTTCTTTATCCCCTCCCTTCCTCGGCTGGCACACAGTGTCCCACTGCTGCATCTAGCAACCCTATCCTTTTCTCACCACATCCATGCACACTACCTCAGGCAGCACTAGCATCTTCCCCCAACCCAATCTTGCTATCCCTCCCACCCTCCACTACACACTTCTTCCTTACTCCACTACACACCCCAGCTACACTGCTGCTCACATCAAACACAGCCACAGTCAGGTCTTAGCACCTGGAGACAGTGGCCATATATTTGTGAGTTGTACTTGTGGGCATGTGTGTGTTTCTACTTCAGAAGGATTTTATCCAAAAGCTTAAATATTTCTAGGTTTCTTTTTCACTGTGCCTGTCTGCAAGCCAACACCTCCTTATGCAGTGAGCAGCAATTGGTCCTTTCCATATCATTTTTAGAAATTATTTATACATTGAAATGATCACAAAAATGTCCTAGAAACAATAACAATAACAACCCAATTAATGCCCAGTCATTAATTTTTGAATCTGGAATGTAGTTGTTTTGTTGGGCATAACACATCACAATATCCAGCACATCATCTGACAATAACTCAAATCTGTCTTTGTCTCTTGTTCAGTTTAAGTCTGCTGACTCCTCTTCATCTTTTGGAGATCAGTGGCAGATACAGAAAAACCTCAAGGAGGAGGCGGGAAAGATATCTTGAGCTACCTTTACTTTTACCATAATAAAAGATGATCTAATTTATTGATAAACTATGTTGTTGTGGTCTTCAGTCCTGAGACTGGTTTGATGCAGCTCTCCATGCTACTCTATCCTGTGCAAGCTTCTTCATCTCTCAGTACCTACTGCAATCTACATCCTTCTGAATCTGCTTAGTGTATTGATCTCTTGGTCTCCCCCTATGATTTTTACCCTCCACGCTGCCCTCCAATACTAAACTGGTGATCCCTTGATGCCTCAGAACATGTCCTACCAACCGATCCCTTCTTCTGGTCAAGTTGTGCCACAAACTTCTCTTCTCCCCAATCCTATTCAATACTTCCTCATTAGTTATGTGATCTACCCATCTAATCTTCAGCAATCTTCTGTAGCACCACATTTCAAAAGCTTCTATTCTCTTCTTGTCCAAACTATTTACCGTCCATGTTTCACTTCCATACATGGCTACACTCCATACGAATACTTTCAGAAATAACTTCCTGACACTTAAATCTATACTTGATGTTAACAAATTTCTCTTCTTCAGAAACGCTTTCCTTGCCATTGCCAGTCTACATTTTATATCCTCTCTACTTCGTCCATCATCAGTTATTTTGCCCCCCAAATAGCAAAACTCCTTTACTACTTTAAGTGTCTCATTTCCTAATCTAATACCCTCAGCATCACCCGACTTAACTCGACTACATTCCATTATCCTCGTTTTGCTTTTGATAAACTAAGGCTTACTATTATGTATAGTTATGGATGTAGAGGCAGCTAGCTATAAGCTAATAGGGTACAGCACTATCTTTATTTTTCCATGTAATATTTTTGCTATATGAAACATAATGTACAAATAGCTATAATACTTCTGACAACATTGATTGCATGTTAATGCTGATAAATTATGGCTTACTGTTATGTATGGATCTAGGTGTAGAGGCTGTTGTAAGCTAATAGTTTACAACATTGCTATATTTTTACTATGTAATATTTTGGTATGTAAAACATAATGTACAAATAGCTGTAACTCTTCTGACGACATCGATTGCATGTAGGTGCTGAAAGATGGATAAAATAAATAAATAAATCAAGTCACATGCAAAGTTTAATAAACTGATTATACACATACACAAGACAATGCTATTTTATCATATAAAAAAGTTACAATTGTGGTTCTCTTCCTTAAATGATGAACTCTAGGTGGGTTGAAGCATGGAGCACTTGACACTTAACAGAAAAACAGCATTAACATTAGCTTTTGAGCACTAGCCTTTTTTCAAGTAATAACATGTACATTCAAATGCATACTCCCTCGGCCATGGCATTACTCTTCCATCCTAAAATTCGTCATATCACATGTTACAGCCATTTTTTTGTATGCCACAACATTGAAAAACTTCTTTGTACTGTAGCAATAGATGCAGAAAGACAAGTAAATATTTTGTACAGCATGTGCCATGTATGATAGTCAGAGCTTGGACAAACAGACAATGCTTTCATAACAGAATACAATCAACTGATCACTCTAACTCTTGACTAGTTCACACTTGCATTTGCTACAACGAGGACTTTTTACTTATTCATTCTTCAGTCTTAATATTTCTGCTTCTGAATGTGTACTAGCTTCCTATTTGGCAAATAGTTCATATTTAAAATGCTATGTATTGAAGGTTCTCTGAACAAAAAAACAGTGCAACATTCGTGACTTTCCTTGAACAAATGCCAGACAGAATAACATATCAAGATCACTAGAATGGCCATGACTTTTCTCCTAGGTATGTGTTGTTTCACAAAAGTAAATCACTTAATTGAGTTCTGGCAACACTATGAGGATTAAATACCCATCATTCCTTGGGAAACACACCATGGCCCACTTACCCCTAGGGTCCAGTTACCCTGAGCTTCCTTAACATTTGTGAAAAACAACAACAGAGCTTGAATTTAAACTTTTTGTCTTGTTCATATGTTTCAATATACTGCAGATTCCAACAATCTACATCCACCTTTATTTTGGCAAAACAACAACCCAGAAATCAACAAAAGATCTTCAGTGGATGGACAAATTGTGCACAGGAGATTGTTCTCAAAAATACAGTTGGACAGCATTGCTTTTAGAATTTGACTGTTCCCAACACAACACCCAAAAAAGCACACTTTCATGTAAATATATTCAAGCATATCACCACCTTTTCAACCAAATTATATTATTCATTTATCACATGAAAGAAGGCACTTTCATGATTCTGGAGAGTTGTGTCATGCCAATTGTCATCATAAGATGGAGCCACAAAAGGAGCTCAAAACCAGGAATCAGTTATTGTGAAATGAGCAATAATTATTTATGTACCAATTTCAAAATGGTTCATTGTACAGTTACTTAATTCATCTGATTTTGAAAGTGTATTTGTCCTGCTTACTGATGATCCTTACTTGACTTCAGGTTCCTACATTTACATAACTAGAAGATACATACAGTATCAGACACTTGAGTTCGAATAATCTGCCTATTATAGCTGTGTTTATTAATATTGGTACTGTTTTCATATGCATTTTACTGCCAAACAGCTGCTCCTGTGGATGCAGATATTGATGTCTTTGTGTTGTAAAAGTACAATATTTCTTCATTACGTTGCTTTGTTTTTGATCACTTAAAAACTAAACTCCTTCAAAACAGGCCATGAAGGCCCAACAGTACTGACTGGCCGCCATGTCATCCTCAGCCCACAGGCATCACTGAATGTGGATATGGAGGGGCATGTGGTCAGCACACGGCTCTCTCGGCTGTACGTCAGTTTCTGAGACCATTTGATCACTTCCCCACCTCAGTATTGGAATCCTCATGTATAACGACATTTCTCTTAATATTCATTTACAGCAGATTTTCTTTCTTTCCATATGCTGGTATTTATGTGATCATCATTGTCAGTAATTTAAAATCATAATTGCTTACATTTGGATAAGTTTAGGCATTTACTATCTAGACAATCAAGGGTGATGCCCCTAACAATAAAAGTAAAAATGCAGTAGACTGTCAGCACAACAGCAGAGTAGAGATGGTTTAGAATGTCACCTATGTATTTCATACAGAACATCAATAACAATGCATGGATATGTCACCAAATGCAGTTTATGAGACTGTCACTGAGTTAGTGACTCAGGTGTTGAAGAGAAGTATATGCAGTAGTTACCTTTGGAAGAGCAGAGGGGAACATCACACTCTTCATATGGAACATCAGAATCAAGTGTGTAACACCAGGGCCCACGAGAAGCATTTGTTGGATTGCGGCAATAATTCCTCGCATCCTTGCGAGACCCTTCAGGAAAATCTTCATCTGATATATTTGGCGCTATCTATATCAACAAATACATACATATGTCAACAAGCTTCATAAATGCACCAGAACATTTTCTACATCTGAGGACTCCATTCCTAAAGAATAATGATATAGGAATGGCATACACAGTATTTCACTATAATTATAAAAATGGAAGAATATTTATCTAATTGCTAACCTGCCTAGATATGGCCACTGTACCCTCCCTAGACCAGTCACCTTACATTTTACAATGTAGATATACAACCATTTAAGTGACAATTAATCACAATATGTGACAGTATGCAGTTATTTTATTAAAACTGTTATATGCATTACATTAACTATAAGATGAAATTAAAAATTATAAAGGAAAGAAAAAAAGGGTGTTGCAAGAAGAAACATGGAAGTTCAAATGTGTCTAAGACAGAGTAATACCATTGAGGCTGTAAATTGTAGTGTTTAGCCTCCAATGTGGATTAAAGAGAAACCCAGAATCATTTCAAAAGATAAGCTGTTAGCTTTTTTTTAACTGAGGAAATGTATAATTTGTGTCATGTTTTAGTGCAGAGTAGTCTACAATTATGTGCTTGCAACACAAGATGAGTGTAGAAACTTGTCATACAAGGGAAGACTGAAAGTAATTTGGGAAGTTTCTGGATTTATTTATTATCTGTCCATAACACATGGACAGAACAATATATAAGATAAGGAAAAGGTACCCACTCTCCTATGGCAGACTGATGTGTGGAGTATAGAAATATGTAACAGGAAATGCTGTTCATATCAGCTTTTGAGATCTTGCTCTTCTTCTAGTATGAGTACACACAGTCATACAAATAATGGCATGGACACCCAAATGCACACTCTTGTGACCACAGGATATAGTAATCTAGCATGGCTACAGATGTGTATGTTTGGATGTCTGTGCAGTGTGTGTACTCTTACTAGAAAGAGAGAAAGAGCTTTAAAGCTAGTTTGAATTGTGTTTCCTGTTCATATGTTTGTAGGCTCCACACATCAGTCTGCTGTAGGTCACCCTTATTTTACACACTGAAAGTAATTTTGAATGTAAAGCTCAGGTATCTCATGATCAACATTTATGTATCCAGAATGAATCTGCACTCTGCAGCAGAGAGTGTGAATGGTATGAGAGAGACACTAGTGGACGTAAAGCTGTGATAGTGGGTTCTGTATTGTACTTGGATGGCTCAGTGAGTAGAGCACTTGCCTGTGAAAGGCAGGTGTCTCAATTCCTGCTTCTGATCCAGTAGGCCTACCAAGTTTTCATCTTCCAAGAAGTTATGATATTTGTGATGATATTCTACACTGGGAACAGATGTGAAAACATTGAAAGCACAGTAACTACTAATTCCAAAAGTAATACTGCTGCTTCTTGCAGACATAGAAATCAAATTCTGTTACCAGAGTTACAAATAAGCCCACAAAAATCACAATGGATGAAACTTTGAATGTATTTTGTTCATATTGTGCATCCCTGAATACTCATGTTCTTGCTGTGAAGTACAGATTATTAAATACGCACACAGGAACCATCAAAGACACTATCCACTTATATTTAATACTTACCTGATGTTCACCATTGTGTTCATAGATAATTAATTAATTAGATGGTTTACATAAAATGTCTTCATAGTCTCAGGAGGAATGGCCTTTCAGTAGCTAAGCTACAATGTATTTTCCATAAGGAATTTTGTAAACAGCGAGATCAAATCCAGGCTGATCAAATTAGTGCATGGGCCAACTTTAATTTGTTTATTACTTCAAGGAATATTTCAGAGTTTCTGATGTGATGTCTTCAAAGATCAACTAAAATGCCTTTAATTTTGTCATATCTCTGTTATGTAGTGGCCTTCTACAAGGAACCATTATTTTATCTTGAGAGATAACATAGAGATCCTAATGTGCAACAGTAATAGGAGTTATAGTTGTATTGGTGCATGAAAGGGAAATCTTGAGATTGAGAGACTACAGAGAAATTTTTCATGTGGTTCCTGTGTGTCACTTGCTTATCAGATAACAACACAATACATGGCAGCATGATGTAGCAATTAGTTAGTTAGTTACATGTTCCATTGATCAATCACATGTAAACCATTATGATGTGGATTGTGTGAAGTGCAGACGAAATGCACACATGAATCAAGGTTTTTTTTACCTAACCCATTCTCTTAAATGGCACAAAATGCATATATTATACCCATAGATTTATTTATTCCTGTTCAAGAATTCATCTATGGTGTAGAAGGAGGAGAAATGAGTTCAATTTATTTTTGAAATTATTACTGCTGTCTGATAATTTATAGAAAAGTTTTACAGCATCATGTTTTACCCCTTTTTGTGCCAAAGATAAGTAGAGGATAGTTTAAGTCTTTCTTTCTTCTGTTGTTTTTAAACTGGTCCATGTTGTTGAGAAAAAATTTCATTACTGAGTAAATGTACTGTGAGGCTGTCGTAAGAATCCCTAACCTTTAAACAGATGCCTACAAGATGTGAGACTATGAACCCCACACATTATTCTAACTACTTTCTTTTGAGCAGTGAATACTTTTTGCCTAAGTGTTGAGTTACCCCAGAATATTATTGTGTGTGACACCAGAGAGTGAAAGTATGAAAAATGTGTTAGCTTGCTAATTTTTATATCCTCAAAATTGGCAATTATTCTGATTGCAAAAGTTGCTGAACCTAGTCACATTAGGAGATCCAAAATATGAATTTTCCAATTAATATTCTCATCTTCACGTACACCCAAAAACTTAGTATGCTCTACCCTGGCTACTGACTTCTGTTGATGTGTTATATTTATTGAAGGAACTGCCCATTCACAGAAAACCAATCCATAACTTTTCCAAAGACATTATTTGTATCATTTTCTATTGGAGTTCCTTTTACTAGATTAATAATGATGCTTGTATCATCAGCAAGCAGTGTCAGTTTAGGTTCTTGTTTCAGACAAGAAGGGAAGCCGTTCACATAAATCAAGAACAGAAGGAGACCGATGATTGAACCCTGTGGAACACCTAACGTAATACTCGGGCGTCCCCTGGGCGGTTGTATACCGGCTGATCCTTTCACTCCAGAAGCAACATGACAATCCTACAGAAAAGGACCTTATCAGGCCCAGCACTGACGATTATCTCTGTAAATATTGAAGGCCTGTCTGCATGCAAAGAACGTCTACTACAAGACCTCTGTCAGAAAGAGAAATGTGACGTCCTGTGTCTACAAGAAACTCACAGAGATAGCACACTCAAAAGACCCAAGATAAACGGCATGTGACTAGTAGCTGAAAGGCCACACCGACAGTATGGCAGCGCAATCTTTACCAGGCCAAACATACAGATCCTTTCAAGCAGTATAAACGACATCAATGATACTGAAGTGCTAACCATTGAACTTAGTGACTGCACTGTTACATCAGTGTACAAACCACCAACTGTGGACTTTTCCAGCTCCAACATAAACGATTTTAATAAAGACAGAATTAATTTTTTAATCGGTGATTTCAACAGCCACAGTATGCAGGATGCAGAAGCAATTATGTTGAAGGCCTTACACCAGAATTAGAGGATCAGTTGCAGCAATACCTGACACTGTTGGACGCAAACCCTCTATCCGCGGAAACTATCATTGCGGGCGAGCAGCTAACCGATTCACTAGCTAAAACCAGGAGAGAGAAATGGCTGAGGACAATAGAGGAATTGGACATGAAAAGGAGCAGTCAGAAAGCCTGGACACTCCTTAAACGTCTCAACAATGACCCAACTTTCTCTCCAGGACATCCTCCCGTCACAGCCGACCAAATAGCCCACCAGCTTCTCAAGAATGGGAAACCCGACACCAAAATCAGAAAGTCGGAGACCAAAATAGACAGTATTGAACACCAAGAAAATTCAACTCTGGCCACCCCTCTCACAATGGCAGATCTGGACAAAGCCATAGCAAGCTAAGGAAGGCCCCGGGCCTGGACGGGATTTTTGTTGAACAGATTAAACACTTTGGTCCCAACGTTCAACAATGGCTACTGAAACTGTTTAACAATTGCATGGAAACAGGTCAGATTCCCACAGTCTGGAGGAAGGCTAAAGTTATTGCCATTTTAAAACCAGGCAAAAATGCTGATGACCCCAGAAATTTCCGACCCGTATCACTTCTCTGCCATATCTTTAAAATCTTTGAAAGAATACTCCAGGATCGCCTCTCCAGTACCATAGAACCCTACCTAATCCCCCAACAAGCAGGTTTCCGCCCAGGGAAAAGCACTACATCTCAGGTAATTAACTTCATGCAGCTGATTGAAGATGGCTATGAGAACCGGAAAATAACCGGTGTCGCCTTTATAGACTTGACAGCCGCATATGACACCGTCAACTTACGTCTGCTAATGAAGAAGCTGTGTGCCATTACCAGGGACTTTAAATTCACATCCACAGTTAGAAGTCTGTTAGAGAACCGTAGGTTCTCTGTGGAATTCCAAGGGATACATAGCAGGTGGCGGGCCCAGAAAAATGGTCTCCCTCAGGGCAGCGTACTGACACCCTTACTTTTTTACATATACACCAACGTCAACCACTGCCAGCTGGTACGGAAAACTATATCTACGCCAATGACCGTGCTATGGCCATACAGGGTGACTCCTTTGAGGATGTTGAGACAAAGCTCACGGATGCGTTAGACGTGCTCAGTTCTACGCCGACAATCAACTCAAGCCGAACCCTAGCAAAACACAAGTTTGCGCCTTCCATCTCTGTAACAAGCAGGCATCCCGCAAGCTGCATGTCTTCTGGAAGGACACACTGTGTTAACCCCAAATACCTAGGAGTAACCCTAGACAGGGCTCTGAGGTATAAACAGCACTGTATTAACCACCAAAATGAACAACCACAGGTGGAAACACAAGCGGCCAAAGACACTGCTAGCTAGGGCATAACCACCTATGGTAAACTAACATACGCAAACAGCGACAAACGCCGGTAAGCCCCTGCATATCAGCAACACTGACTGGTAACTACCAGCTGCTATTAGAGCCGACCAACAGGCCACAGCAGGGACACCGACGAGCTCGCCCACAGACGCACGAACAATCTGCCAATACTCCCTCACACTGTGCCTCCGGTATATGACCTATCGGACACAAGACCGATAACAAACCTAACTGTTGCAGGTTGCAGGACGCTGAACGAGGACTCTGTACCAGCACCCAGCGCCAGCCACCGAGCAGCACAAACGCACAACGTCAAGGTATCGACATGCATGATACCCACTACTAACAAAGCCTATCCTTGCACAACCTATCGCAGGCAGCAAGACAACCGCTACTGCTCTTGCCACCCGACCTAACTTTCGCAGAGGTTTTTTTCCCTTGGCTCTTGCTTTGGCACTTTTTTTCCTCTGCCCTTCAAACCGCTACCCTTCGTCAGATTTCGACCAATCTATCTCCAGATGAGTGCGTATTAATGGTTAATCCTAACCAGACGTACGCAGACATCGCAGTACCCACATCCTGCGACACATCACTTTGGTGAATACTAACCCCTATGCAGAGATGGCAGTAGACCTTTTGTGTTGACCATCATGCCGGTGTGGGCGTGGAGGGGCTCCACCTCTATTTAAAACCAAAATGAAGGTGAGCGGTAGAAATAATATTCTTCGGAAAATAACGAACTCCTCCTGGGGCGCAAAGCCAGAGGTAGTGATGACCACAGCACTAGCAGTTTGCTTCCCAGCAGGCGAATATGCAAGCAGTGTCTGGTACAACTCTACCCACGCTAAACAGGTCGACATTGCTCTGAACGAGACCTGCAGGCTCGTCACTGGATGTCTGAAACTGACGCCAACAGACAAGCTCTACCATCTTGGTGGGATTGCACCTCCTGCAGTGCGAAGAGAAGCGGCAGCCTATAGTGAAAGAGCGAGGGCTGAGATGGCAGAGAGCCACCCCCTCCACAAAACTCAGCCAGCCACCAAACGCTTGAAATCTAGACGCAGTTTTCTCAGAGCAACCGAAGATTTTAGCGACCAACCTGGATCTAGGGTGGAGAGATGGAAGCGGTCAGGAGAAGGGCACTGGATGGAACCAAAGGAAGAATTGGCACCAGGTTATGATGAGGATTGGGTGGTCTGGAGATCACTAAACAAGCTTCACACCAACACTGTATGGTCAAGAGATAACCTTCTGAAGTGGAGATATTCTACTACATCTAATCTCTGCGACTGTGGAGAGGTGCAGACGACCCAGCACATGTATAACTGCCCTGAATGTCCTTCACACTGCACTTTAGAGGATCTGATGTTGGCAACCCCAAATGCTGTCGACGTAGCCCGCTTATGGGCCAAATGCCTATAACATTTTGTTTCTGTGCACACATATTTGTATTTATATTTTATATATATTTTCATATGCCTGTAATTAATTTTTTTTCTGTGTGCTATTCATTTTTTTTTATGTTCCTGTATCCATGGTGCTTCTGACACGAATAAAAAAAAAAAAAAAAACCAGTTAGATGAAGTGGGAAATTCCTTAATCATTAGTTCATATTGTGCCTATGGTATCATCACCACATGTCCAACACCTTTGAATGCCGCGCGCAACCTTCCCACGTTGGTACTACAGTGTGGTGTGACCAGCACCACTCAGGTGTTGCAATACCGATCATTAATCTGTTTGAGTTATAGTGAGCTGTGGCGATTGGAATTGTTGTCATCCAGGGGTCTGAATACCGGGCGTGTTCCATGTGGCTCAGCTGTGGCATATACTTAAATAAGAGAATTCTGTGGAAGGGGGAGTCCAAAAACTTGTCATGCTATTCACATGTACTGTATTCAGATGGTTATTTTCGTGTCCCTTCCAGAGACAAATTCTAATAGTTGTGGTTTTTTTTAATTATGCTTAAAACTGTTGTATTACAGCTACCTCCTCACCTCCAGCCTTCCATGCTCTGTTATACTATGGTAGCAGAGCGTGGTTGTGGTATGAGGACATGTGGGTGGTACGAAGTATATTATTTTTTTAATGACAGTTCACTAAGATTGAACTGTGTTATATTTTGTAAAGCCGATATTATTTTGGTGTTGTATTTTTTCAGCATGGCAACCAGAGAGGTGATTGGGGTGTTGGGGTGTCAGAGTTGTGGAAGGAGGAACTATCAAACGAAGTAAGTGTACCGTCATCCAACACCCAGTGTAAAGAATTGTCTGAACAGTTAAATGCATTATTAGAACATACCCAGGGGGTGTTAATACCTGGAGGAGACACCATGGGCAGGGAATTATCTCTGTCTACCTTAGGACAAGTTGCAAGTGAGGCCCCTTCTATCCCTTCTATAAAAGGTACTGATGTTTTCGCTAAGTTGCACAACCCTTTAGAAAAATTACTATGGGAGGCAAGTACATTATCATTAGATTCAATCGGTCAAGTACTTAGTGCTTTGCATTTTCTATCAAGGTAACAGGATAGAGGGTAATTTTTTGACTTGACTGCTCGTCACCTTTATCGGTTATTGAGTGCAATAGTCAGTGGGCATCTGGAGGGACTGTTAATGGACACTAGGCATCATGGGTTGTCGTGTAGTGCATTTCAGGACTTAATCTTCCATAATTATTTGTCCCCCCCAAGTGCAACATGTAGCTATTGGTATGGGATATCTTGAAGTCCAGCATGATAATGAGCCATTAGAGAAGTATGTTGAAAGGGTAAAGGATAGTGCCAGAAGCCTACGTCTTAATTATAGTGAAGAGAAGGTAGTCGAGAATACTCTCCAGGGGATGAGTCCTAGTGACCATTGCAGGGCTCTGTTTTGTGAATGCCTACAGAGCTTTAGGCAATTAGATGAATTGATCAATAGTGTACAAGCTCTCGTCTATGCCAACCGACAACGGGGTAAGGGAAAAGGTTCTCAACAGCAAGAGCTGGATAATTGCAGCCTCATACCACAGGCGGTTCCATGGAAGTAAAGTGCTTTGAGTGTAAGAGCAGTGGGCATGCTGTGAGGAACCATCCTACAGAAAGGTGTTTCAAGTGCAAGAACAGGGGGCATATTGCCGAGAATTGCCCTGCAATGGGGAAGCACAAAAATTTATGACCATATTGTAAGTGGGGATCGCGTGGTAGGGGGTTACAAAAGGTTAAAGTGAAACTGAAAGAGTACTTGCTTGACCACTGCTTCTATTCTGTTTCCGAGTTTTTAGAGTACCAGAAAAGTGTAGTGTAATTGCTCAAATATTCTTAATAAGTCTATCATTTTATTTTATTATATTAAATTTGTCATCAATATTCAACATGTATTGAATAATTTTTAATTATTTATCCTTTCAAAATAACAATGTGTATGATGATGTATATACTGTACCAACCTGACTTGTCCTACATCGTTTGCGCAAAATATGTACCTAAACATGATTTACAGGACCAATAAAGAAATACAAATACAAATACAAATTCTGTAGGAGAATTGAAGTGGTTCCCAGTGATAGAGTTCCTTTTGTTTGTGCAGCACTAATTGAGGAACCTGTGTTTGCTCTTCTGGACATCAGTAGTTCTGCATTTATAGTGGATGAAAGATGGGTGTCCACACACCACAGAAACTGCAAGTTGCGGGGCTTATTAGACAAAATTGACTATTGCCTACTAGCCAACTCAGAGCAAATGCAAATTTTGGGGACAATTAAGGTTAAGATCCAAAATGGTGGGTTTACGTGGAAATTTCCTGTCCAAGTGGCGCATAATCTATCGGTACCAGCTATACTGGGTGCCGATTTTATCGAGAAGGTAGGCCTAGTGCTCCAGTGGGGTCGGAGGAAAGTTTCATTTTGAGTTTGCCAGGGAAAAGCCTTACAAGTTTGGTATACATCATATACATTGCTGGATTAATGGTTCCAGACACACATGAACGCAGTGTAAACTGTTTCCATGTATGACCTGGAGCATTTGTTGCCATAGCAGAGACAGCAGATTGTTGAGTTGTGTACCGACTTCAGTAATGTGCTAACTGACCAGTTAGGCGAGATTAAAGAAGCTGAGTAAAAGATGCTCATATGAAAGCATTAAGGGAAACTATTCAGGAAATGTTGCAGGATGGAGTGATCAGACCATCTAAATTTCTGTACTCTTCACCTATATTTGTGGTGCCCAAACCACAGAGGGGAGTATGTCCGGTGGTGGATTATAGGGCGCTTAATAAAAAATTGGTGCTACAGTCTGTACCTCTCCCTGATTTGCATTCGTGTTTTTCCTGGTTCCACAAGGCAAAAGTTTTTACTACCTTCGACTTAAACCAGGCGTATTATCAAGTGCCTCTAACAGAAGAATCTAAACCAGTGACAGCCTTTGCAACCGACTGGTCACTTTGTGAGTACAACAGAGTTCCGTTTGGGTTATCAACAGGTGCAGCTGTGTTGTCTCCCAAAATGGAATGCAAATTGACCAAAGTCGTACTGAGGCCATTTATTCATTCAAAACGCCTAAAAATCTGAAGGCCATGGCTTGTTTTATAGGAATGATTAACTCCTTTCGAAAATTCATTCTTAATTTTCCCCAGTTTGCTGCCCCCTTACACGAGCTTCAGAAGACGAGTAGAAAATTTGATTGGGAACCTTTGCAGCAGGCATCATTCAAGGCTTTAAAGAAAGTGTAGGGCACTGCCCCTGTGTTAGCAATGGCCAATTTCAACAAAGAGTTTATAGTTTAGATTGATGCCTCCATGTCAGGAGTTGCTGCAGTTCTGTGGCAAGAAGACGAGTCAGGCAGATGCCCACTCGCTTACGCTTCAAGTTGTCTTTCTCTGTTAAAAGCAAAGTATTCCATATACGAACTTGAGGCCTTAGCAGCCCTGTTCATGCTCAAAAAATTTAAATTATGTCTGGAACACCAACCATTTCTGTTGGACACATACAATCAAGCGCATAGTCAGGTGCTTGCTAGACTGAGGCGAACGGGCAGAACAGCGAGGTGGGCGATACGAATTTTGGTTTTCAAGTTCAGGGTTATGCACATTAGGGGCTCGGAGATTGTTGTGGCTGACAGCTTAAGCCAAATGTTGGAGCTGGAGTTTGAGGAGCAGCAGGAGGATGAGGGAGGTTTTGGAGAGGCCAGCGGTCAGGATAACTGCAACGGTGTGGTTCTAGGTGATTTGGTTCTATCACAAGTGTTCAATGGGTACAGTTGTACCATTTTGAATGAGTTGCCACTGCTGTTCAAAGTGACCTCTGCAGCAGGAAGAAGACCCTGTACTGCACAAGCTTAAACAGAGAATAAAATGTGGGGAGGTTGTTGGGTCCTATTGCCTAAAGGGGAACGTTTTGTGTTGTGTTATGCGTGAGAAGGGTGCCCCAAGGTAGTGCTGCCTCAAACTTTGGCCCCTATGGTCTTCAAATACTATCAAGAAACACCAGTTGGTGGACACTTGTTATTTTTTTAAGACTTGTATGAAAATTAAGGAGCATTTTACCTGGAAACCTGGAAAGAATGGAGCAGCAGATTGTGAGTTTAGCAACCCAATGGTTAACGTCAAGCAGAGGTTCTTAGCTTCGGAAGAGGCAAGGGAACCCACGGAGAGGTTGTGTATTGATTGTGTAGGACCCATCCATGTTCGAAAGATGGAAACCGTTATCTCTTTGTTTGTGTGGATGCGTTCACGCAGTTTTTCTGGCTGATGCATAACCTGCAATGTAACCTCGCATGATAAGTTTTCAGACTCCACCTCCCATAGAGTTCTCTTAGTTAAATATACACCACAGCTGAGTTACATAGGACACGCCCAGTATTCAGACCCCTGGATGACAACCGTTCCAATCACCACAGCTCACTATAACTAAAAAAAGTTAATGATCGGTACTATCCACGTACTTTCCATGGTGTCACCAATACTGACCAAAGGCATCTTCTGTCCGGAACATGTCATATAGCAGGTTGACACAGTCCAGGGCTCTGCTCTTCCATCTCACTCCCTGGTTGCAACTGTTCTCTCCGTAGCTGTCTCCAGCCGTCCCTCATGGCAGTTGGCGACACCTGAGTGGCACTGGTCGCACCTCACTGTAGAACTGGCTTAGGGAGGTTGTGCGTGGTATTCAAAGGCATCAGACATGTGGCAATGATACCATCAGCCATCATAAAGAAACTTTTTGCTTCCTGTTCTGTAGATATGACTTGAACCACTCATATGCTGTTCCATTTATACCACAGAATTTTAATTTCTGTAACATAATGTCATAGTTCACACAATCAAATGCTTTGAAAAAGTCACAGAAAATTGCTATTGGTGACATTTGATGATTTAAAGACTCTGTTATGTGGGCAGTGAAACTGTATATCACTGTTTCAGTAGAACAGCATTTTTTGAAATCAAACTGTGGTTTACTAAGTATCCCATAACTACATTACTTTCTCAATGATTTTTGAAAATGCTATAAGCAAGGATACTGGCCAGTAATTATTGACATCTGTGGTTTCCCCTTTTTTGTACAGAGGCTTGACATTGGCATATTTTAACCTGTCTGGGAAAATACCTTGAGTTAGTGATGCATAACAGATGTGATTCAGAACATCAGCTTTAACTACTCCACATCATTTTAATATCTTGTTAGAGATGTCATCTATTCCAACAGAACATTTATTTTTCAAAGATTTAATGATTTTCCTTACTTCACAAGAGGTTTTTAGATGAAAATTAATCTGACAATGATTTCTCAAAACTGACTCTTCCATGTACTGCTTGGCTTTTTTCTTTTGAACTATTCTCACCAATTTTTTCACCTAAAGTTAAGAAATTGTTGTTAAATACATTAGCTACTTGTGTACTGTTGGTTAAGATGGTCTCACTCTCTGTAATAGTAATACTACCTGCCCCAGTGGTTACTTTTCCTGGCTCTCTTCTAACAACATTCCATACTGATTTGATTTTATTGCTCAAGTTGTTAATTTCAGCTCTAATATACATATTTTTTTTATTTTCTGACAGCTTTTCTCTGTATGTTACAATAATTTTTATAGTGTAAAATTACTGAGTCTTCACTAATTCTTGCTATCTCATACAATTTTCTTTTTCTTTATGAAGACACTTTAATACCTTTAGTAATTCAAGGTTTCTTTGAATATTGTTTGGTGTTACATTTAGTAATTTTTTTGGGGCAACAATGTAGATTGACCAATCACAGGCCAGCACAGAAATGGTTATGACAGTCAGTTGCTACAGATGAAGATGATGGAGGTAAACGTGGAAAGCTCAGATTTTTACTTCACTTAGATGTGACAACAAACCCAAGATTATTTTTTACAAGGATTATGTCATGCAAAACTTTTCCGCTCATTATTTATGACAAACTCCTTCAGAAATCAATTTGTCTACAGGACCAGGATTCAAACCCAGTTCCTTGAACTTCTTGGTAAACTAGCTATCCAGATATACCTCACAACCTACCACAGAGCTTCAGTCTGTCAATATCTGTCTCCTACTTTCCAAACTCCAAGAGACCCTCCTGCACACTTCATGGGACTAACACTCATGAAAGCAAGATGAAAACAAAAATGACTCTGCCACAGCCTAAGGATTCTTTTCAGAATGGTCTTTTCACTCTGTAGCAGAGAGCAAGCAGTTTGTTATTAATTTTCAAATACATTAGAATCGTTTGCCAGGAAGGGATTCAGATTGAACCAGTGCTTTTTGCAGTTGCCACTTCTATAAACTGACTTTCTAAGCAGACTTCACAAGTCAAATTGAAGTTACAGTCTTCAAGCACTGCTGTGTCACTTCTCCTAGAAAAGTAAGGAGAGCCTCTGTGGAACTTGGAAAATAGGAGAAAGATGTGAGAAAACTGTAGCTGTGAGCCCAGTGGTGAGATCAAGTGGACAGCTTAGTTGGTAAAGAAGTCAATGATTCTGAGTCCAAGTCCAACAAAAAGTTTTAATTTGTGAGGGTGTTTCTTTTCTGTGTCAGCTTTCCTTCACAGTGAAGATTCATTTGTGGATATGTGATTATTTTTATGTGAATCACTATCTATAATAAGTTGCATCCAATGACTTCTATAAACCCTCAGCAGATGACAAGATTGTTTTCCCATCTGTACCACACCAAAGTTAATGAAGCTGTTTGCAACACAAAACATCACAGGAGAATGTCTAATCATTTCCATTATTATCAAGTATGAAAATAAATAAAAGTAAGGAACTGCCTTCTTTGTCAATTAATTAAATGCACAGACTGTGGTCACTCAAGTCACTTACTCATCTTTTGCTTTCCATCTTTTAAGTATAGAAAGATGCACAGGGTACTGACTGGTTTCTTTTGGCTTCTGCAAAATCATTACGGAAGTCAGAATGAGAGGGATGCACCCTAGTATTGTGAGGCCACAATAAAAGTCATTTCATCCCTCTGCAGATATTGCTGGTATTGTTATAATAGTCTTCATTCACAGATCACTTTGATGCAGCCCTCCATGCAAATCTGTGCAAGTCTTGTCATCTCTGCATAACTATTGCAGCATACATCTGTTTGAACTTGTGTATTATATTAGTCTCCATTGCAGTCTACTACCTTCCTCCACCCTCTCTCACTGCACAAAAGCATGTGAGCAGGAGCATGCACTTTTCTTCTTAACTAAACATCTTAAAGTGTTTCCCATCAACTGGTCCCTTCTTTAAGTCAAATTGTGCCATAATGGTCTTTTCCTCCCACTCTGATTCAGTAGCTCTTCATTAGTTATTCATCTAATTCCATTCCTGCTACCATCCAATTTTCAAAGAGTGTATTTCAGTCAACATTGTTAAAAGCTTTCACTCAACAAATGCTATAAATACAGGTCTGCCTTTATTGATTCTATCTTCTAAGATAAATTGTAGTGTCAGTACAGCCTTGAATGTTTCTACAGTTCTCCAGAATCCAAACTGATCTTCCCTGAGCATGGTTTTTAACAGTCATTCCATTCTTCTGTACATGATTTATGTTAATACACCAAGGTGACTAAAGTCATGGGATAGAAGTATGCACGTATACAGATGGCAGTAGTATTGCATACACAAGGTATAAAAGGGCAGTGCATCAGCAGAGCTGTAATTTGCACTCATGTGATTCATGTGAGAATGTTCCCAGTGTGATTATGGCCACACAGTGGGAACTGACAGACTATGACTGCAAAATGGTAGTTGAAGCTAGATGCATGGGACATTCCATTTCAGAAATCATTAGGGAATTCAATATTCCAAGATCCACAGTGTCAAGAGTGTGCTGAGAATACCACATTTCAGGCATTATCCCTCAACACAGTGGCCAACGGCCTTCACTTAACGACCGAAAACAACAACGTTTGCATCAAGTTGTCAGTGCTAACAGGCAAGCAACACTGTAAGAAACAACTGCAGAAATCAACGTGGCATGCATGAAGGGTGTACACATTAGGACAGTGTTGCAAAATTTGGCATTAATGGGCTATGTCGGCAGACATCTGACATGAGAGCCCTTGCTAACAGGGTGGCGTCACCCGCAGCCCCTTTGCTGGGCTCATGACCGTATCAGTTGAACCCTAGAGAACTGGAAAACTGTGGCTTGGTCAGACGAATCCCAATTTCAGTTGCAAGAGCTGATGGTAGGGTTCAAGTGTGGTGCAGACCCCTTGAAGCCATGGAATCAAGTTGTCAACAATGCACTATGTGCAAACTGGAGATGGCTCCATAATTGTGTATGGTGTGTTTACGTGGATCATTGATGGGAGATGGTTATGTTTGGCTAGTTGGAGACCAATGGCAACCGTTCATGGACTTCATGTTCCCTAACAACAATGGAATTTTTATGGATGACAATGTGCCATGTCATCATGCCACAGTCATTTATGACTGGTTTGAAGAACATTCTGGACAATTCAGGCAAATGATTTGGACACCCAGATCAGCTGACATTAACTCCATCAATCATTTATGGGACATAATCAAGAGGTCAGTTTGTGCACAAAATCCTACACTGGCAACACTCTCACAATTATGGACAGCTGCAGGGGTAGCATGGCTCAATATTTCCGCAGGGGATGTGCAACGAGGTGTTGAGTCAATGCCAAAGCAAGCTGCTGCACTACACTGGGCAAAAGAAGGTCTGACATGATATTAGGAGGTATCCCATGACTTTTCTCACCTCAGTGTATATTGCAACCATTACTAATTAAACTTACGGTTTAGTAATACACTCGCTTGTCAGCGTCTTCCATCTATGGAGGTGGGATTTTTACACTTCTGGTTATTAAAACTGCAACACCATAAAGGTGGCATCCAATGACCATCAAATAAGCATGAAGTATATTACATGCTTGGATACAAAGATAATAAACATTTCATCAGAACCATATAAAGTAGGTAGAAGTAGCACCATCTAAATCTAAATACATACTCCAGAAGCCACTGATGATGCATGGCAGAAAGTACCTTGTACCACTACTGGGTCATTCCCTGCCCTGTTCCACTCACAATTAGAGCAAGGGAAAGACCACTTTCTATATGCTTCCATATGAGCCCTAATTTCTCTATCTTATCTTTATAATCCTTATGTATGTCATCAGTAGCAGAATCATACTGCCATCAATTTCAAATGCTAGTTCTCTAAATTTTCTGAATAGTGTTTCATGGAAAGAATGTCATCTCCCATCCAGGTATTCCCAATTGAGTTCACAAAGCATCTCCATAATACTTAATTGTTGATCAAACCTACTATTAACAAATCTAGCAACCCACCTCTGAATTGCTATGATGTCTTCCTTTAATCCTACCTGGTAGGGATTCCCAATACTCCAGCAGTACTCAAGAATGAGTCACACCAGTGTTATATACATGGTCTCCTTTAAAGATGAACCACACTTTCCTAAAATTCTCCCAATCAATGTTACTGCAACAAACAGTACGCCATTAATGCTGTATTTGAACATTACAGGAGTGATTTTCCTACTGATTGAAGAGGGAGTGTTAATGGCATTGACTCAACACCTCGTTGCACATCCCCTGCGGAAATATTGAGCCATGTTACCCCTGCAGCTGTCCATAATTGTGAGAGTGTTGCCAGTGCAGGATTTTGTGCACAAACTGACCTCTTCATTATGTCCCATAAATGATGGAATAGCTTGAATATTTGGAAAAATTGATTGGAAATTTTTTTTGAGATAAATGATTCATATTATTGTTACAAGGAACTAATGAAACTTTCATTGTATTTGTTACATGTCCACGAATTTGGCAATGATAAAAACATTGAAAGACCAAATTAAAATTAAATTTTGCCTACAAATATTTAATGATGAATCAAAAAATTATCCTTGTAGAAAACAACTCGTTAATTTACTTTTGGTGGTGTCTATAACTCATTCAGTTTACATATAGCTTATATATAAGAAAAGAAAAGAAAAGAATGAAAAAATAATATCATTCAATACATCATCTGCATTATCTTGCTTTGTTTAGATTTAGAGTGTGGTGTCTCTGGCGCCGAGCACCCTATCTTTGACTCTTATTTCTTTGAACTGCTTTCGTTCTATGTCTTCACTTGGCACACAACTTGTGTTCTGTCATGTTTGTTCCTTCTGTCTCAGTGTTTAATAAATGTATATACAATACTTAGAGTGTGTTATTACTGACCAACCATACGTGATAACCACAGTGGGACCCCGACATCGTCGTTGTGTGATCACGAGTTATTTTTTGCTTATTTTTGTCATTAATGAACTTCGTGTGCCAGCCCACATTGTTATTGCCACAATGGATCTACCAGTGTCTTTCCGTGTTAGTGCCATGCACCCTATTAGTTGTGCTTGTGACTACGAGTGGTCAAGTGTACCTAATGTACATTTGGTTAAAAGTGAACAATTATTTATGCCCTGCCACACTGGTGGCCAACTAACCTTATCTGGCTCAACATGGCCAACATCTAATGCAGCAGCACAACAACAGCCACAACATGGACAGTGCACGCTGCCTAACAACATCGTGGACGATCATCCAGTTAAAGGTGTGGTTTACCCCTCATCTACGCAGTTACATTCGGGTTGGTTTGACGTGCCGATGAAGCTCCAGAACTGTGATTTGAACATTTCTATGCAAGGGGTAGTAAATTGTTATATGCATAGCATCACAGCAACCTCGCCCCCTCCCCCCCTCCCCCACCCCGCACGTCATCTCAGCAACACCAGTCGCCTTGACCACATCGGTTTCTGCAGCTATTGCACCATGGTTGCACCACAACTGCCCCCTGCCCGTTTTCATAATGGCACTGGCTGTTCCATCCGTCCAGTTACCAGGTCAGCCCCGCACACCGCGACCGCCTTCCGCCTGCTGTTACAGTGGCATCGGCCATTGCTCCCACGCCATGCTCTTTGTCAGGCATGCAGTTTGGACACACTGTGCCGACTTTTGCATGCTGCCACCCCCCCCTCCCCTCCCACCACCATACAGGCCTTGGCTGATGCACCGGTCACCCTACTGCACTCCTGGTGTTCGAGTCGTCCTGCCCTGCTCACACAGATCTCCGCCTACTGGTGCTGCCTCAACATGTGTTACCCAGCAGGTTTCCCAAGTTACTTGCTTTGCAAAAAGATAACCATAAGACTTGTTTCATGTTAGTGGATCACCTACTGGACATTTTGGATGACAAAGCACTATTGTCTACCTGGTGAGTCATTTACATGCTCATCTGGACCTCCTCAGTGATCTGCTTCTCTCACCACCCGCTTCACAAAAGTATTCCATGGTGAAAGAACTGCTCATTGAGTGCCTTTCTCACCCTCCTGCAGAGGATATCCACCACAGTATTCATGACAAGCATCTGGATGAATGCACTCCTTCCCAGCTTTGGTGGTGCCTATGTGCATTAATTGATGATCAAGCATTACCTGATGCCATGCTTTGGACATTGTGGATGGTCAAAATGCCTTTGGATCTACAACTTCACCTGCTGTCTCACATCACCGACCCACTCGAGGTTCGTTTACACATGGCAGATTGAGCTTATATCATTCATCACAGACACCACCTGTCACGCGCCCTGCTGGCAGAGGCCAGCATGCTCACCTCAACGCCTCAGCTGCCAGTCACGAGCTGCCACTTAGTGGCCTACAGGAGGTACTGCCTATGGCCTCCAGACAGCTGCCGACCTTGCCCTAGCAGCAGCCCGATTGGCTACCGGCCCTCATGCAGACAGTGGCATCTCCCACCCCCTTCACACCATCTAGGCTACAGACGTACCTGCTGTGCTGGTACCACACTACTTATGGGGTTGCTGCCTGCAACTGCTGAGCACCTTGCGCCTACCCAAATGATTCCACTGGTCACATTTAGGTGCCATGTCCTGCCACGTTCCTTCACGGTGCATACCGTCCGATGCTGCACCACTCGCTTCAGTGGCGTAGCACCTCTATGACACAGACATCTCATCGGGCCTCACTTTCTCACTGACACCAGCACTGACATTAGCGTTATCCCGGCCAAGCATGCCGGTGACACACTTTCACCTGCTAACCTCACCTTGATCACCGCCAATCATTCTCTTATTGCGGTCCGTGGCTCCATCAAAATGTCGCTTCACCTATCACCGGTCCACACCTTTCCTTGAACATTCCACATTGCTGACGTGGATGAACCTGTGATCATGTGGGATTTTCTCCACCATTACGAACTTTCACCAGACCTGCAGGCCGCTGCGCTCCATCATGTGTCTGGCTCTATCATTCTGTGCTCAAACAAGTTCAGCACAACTCTGCTCGTTGCCTCCTTGGCTATGCTTTCCACATGTGCATCCCAGCTCGAGCACATTTTTACATGGCTCTCTGACCTGTCAGACATGTGCTCACAAATCAATGAACCCCGCATCCAGAATGATGCGTTACACACCCAGATCACCTGTGCTTCCTCTGTTGTCACACGCACGACGTATTATATGTCACCTTTCTGCAGAACTGCAACAAGGCGACCCAACACATGCCTCTACTGCACCTTCTTCCCAATCTGCTACTGTGTCAACCATTTCTCCACCTACTGTCGTTTTCTCACTGCTGCAGATGAATCTACAAGACGCATCTCCATACTATGCTCCTGTAGCGCATCTACCATCGCCGACTTCAGCTGATGCACCACCTACACTGCCCCGGTTCAGCAAAGTCAGTGAACCAACATTGCCTGCAAACCCCTTCCTGACCACTCTTGCTGACCTCCCTTTGCGAGTATTGTCCATCAGTAATGGCACTTGTCATAGGATTCGCACCATAGACAGCCCACCTGTATGTTATAAGGCCAGACATCTTAATGCTTCCAAAATTCTGCGCGCCAAGGGAATGGTTCAGGATCTGTTGGCTTTGGGCCTCTGATAGCAACTGGTCTTCATCTATTCATCCCGTTCCTAAAAAGGACGGCACCTTACGCATCTGCAGGGGCTGCAGGTCACTTAAAGCTTGCACCATTATTGATAACTACCCAATTCCTCATATCCAGGGTTGCACCCAACTGCTACATGGTTCTAAGTTTTTGTCTCTGTTTTAGATTGTTCCAAGCCATACCATCAAATCCCTATGCATCCACCGGATATTCCGAAGATGACCATCATCATACCCTTTGGCCTATTTGAATACTATTACATTCCTTACAGATTGAAAAATGCTGTGCAGACATGGCAGTGGCTCATTGATTCCATTTTGCTACCTCTGCCATTTGCTTACGCTTACTTAGATAATATACTGAACGTTTCCTCCTCTGCTGAGAAGCATTAAGGTCACCTCGATGCAGTCCATTCAGTCCTTGCCACCAATGGCGTGGTCATCAACCAAGATAAATCTCAATTCTGTTCTACATCAGTTACCTTCCTAGGCCATACTGCCTCTGCTGATGGCCTCCAACTGACATGTTCTCATGTCAAAACCATACTTGATCTCCCTCTTATTGAGGATTATGCTCAGCTCCATTGTTTCCTGGGTATAACAAACTTTTATCGCCCCATATTCCTCAATCTGCCTCCATCCAAATGGCCCTCCTCAACGCCCTCTCCGGCAAAAACAACATGGGGAAATGGAGGTTGAAATGGACCAAACCCATTCTCGATGCCTTTGGTAACCTTAAATCTACCCTAAAGAAAGCTGTTACACTCGCCCACCCTGACCCTGAGGCCCATGTTTTGATCATGACTGATTCCAATGACTCAGCTGCGGGCGTGAACCCAACCACTCTGCTTCTTTTCCAAGAAATTGACTAAGAACTAATGTAAGTGGTCGGCTTTCGACTGTGAGCTCCTTGCTGTATGCGAGGCAATTAAACATTACCATAGTGACCTAGAGGGGTGACCTTTCATGATCTACACAGATCACAAGCCACTCATGGACTTTATTCGTAACCCGGCTAAGGATCTTCCATTGAGGCATTTCCACCATATAGACTACATCTGTCAGCACTCTGCTGATGTGTGCTATATCCGCAGGGTGGGGAATGTTGTGACAGACTACCTTTCCTGCATCTGCATGCTAACTGCACTGCTGAATCTGGAAGAGCTCACCCAACTTCAGGCCGAAGACGACGATATACAGTGAATAATATCAATGAGTCACTGATCTCGGTCCAACCCCATATCCTACACAGGTCAACGATCCCTGTCCTTTGCGACACATCTATGGGCCCTCCCTGCCCCCTGATTCCTACCGCCCTTCGTCATGGTATATTTAATGGTTTGCATTGCTTGGCCCACCCTGTAAAGCGAGGAATGATGTGGCTGGTTACTGAGCGCTTTGTCTGGCCTGGCATGAAGCACGACTGACGCACTTGGACCCGTGCGTGTGTCCCATGCCAGTGCAGCAAGTTCGGCAGGCATGCCCAACCTCCATTGGGCAAATTTGACATTCCAAAGGAATGCCTTCAGCACGTCCACATTCCCCCTTTCCCCTTCCAAGGGTTACAAATACATCTTGTCAATCGTCAACCATGTGACCTGCTGGGTCGAGGCGGTCCCTCTTATTGGCATCACAGCCGACACCAATGCTCGTTCTTTTATCTCAAAGTGGGTTGCTCATTTCAGCTGTCCCCTGTCTTTCACGAACAGTCTGGTCAAATAGTGGCACCGCACTCTCAAGGCTGCGCTTATGTGCCATGGCAACTTATGGTCTATACAGTGAACCTTCCTCCTTCCCACAGAACACATGGAGGATACAATGTCAGCCGATACCATGGTTCTTCCTGCTCTGGTTGAACAGGTTCAAGTGCACATCGCATGCCTCCATACCCCCTTTCCACGCCCTCACTCCAACCTGCCTGTGTTCGTCCACAAAGACCTTGCTTCATGTGAATTTGGGATGTTGCGTGATGACCTCGTGCGAGCACCCGCCTTCTTCAGGCCCTCACCACTTGTTACATCAGAATACAAACATGTTTGTAATCCACCTACATGGACAACCACAGACTTTGTCTGTTAATCACCTGAAACCGTCATGGTCACTCAGTGACCTGCTTCCTGACACCGCCGACCTGCGTCCTGACGCTGCTGCCCTGCCTCCTGACACTGCTGACCTGCCTTCGACCAATGTCTCACCACCTGCACAACCATTGGACACACAGGACTCTTGCAGTGCATTTTCCAACATGCACACTTCTCGTGCTGGCTGCCACCTACAACCGCCACACTGGCAAGAAGATTATGGATTCGAGTGATGAAGCTTCCCTCCACCGTGCTCCATACTATTGGGAGGGGGGGGACTCTGTGGTGTCTCTCGTGCAGAACGCCCTATTTCTTTGAACTGCTTTTGTTCTATGTCTTCACTTGTGTTCTACCAAGTTTGTTCCTTCTGTCTCAGTGTTAAATAAATGTACATACGATACTTAGTCTGTGTTATTACCAACCAACCATACATGATTACCACAAGAGCAAGATGCCATTCATCACATCACACAGAAATTTTGTCTAAATCATCCTGTATCACTGCATAATCCCTCAACAGTGGCACCTTTATACATCACAGTGCCATAAGCAAATACTCACAGATTATGCTTCTATTTTGCTGTCAGGGCATTTATTTATATTGAGAATAAGAGCTATCACACTTCCCTGGGGCATTACAGATGACACCCTTGTCTCTAATGAACACTTGCCATCAAGGACAACATACTGAGTTCTATTATTGAAGAAGTCTTTGAGTCACTCACATACTTGGGAACCTATTCTGTACGCTCATACCTTTGTTAACAGTGGGGCACCATGTCAAAAGTTTTTGGAAATCTAGGAATGTGGAATCTGTCTGTTACCCTTCATCCATGGTTCACAGGATATTGTACGATTGAAGGGCAAGCTGAGTTGTGCACGTGTGATGCTTTCTTAATCCACGTAAATTTGTGAACAGAAGCTTTTCCATCTCAAGGGACTTTATTATATTCAAACTGAGACTATATCCAACACTTCTGCAGAAGGGATGCCTATTATGTCCTCCACATGGCAGTCTACGCAACAGTCAAATGACATTTTGATGTCTTCTATTGCCACACCAGACTGGTCAGTATGTGACTGTATAGAAGTCTTCAACACACTTAGTGATTTTACGTGGAACCAGAATATTATTTGTTTCTTGGCAAAATATTTTGCTAAGGTATGACAGTGATAGCAGTTGTATGCTTTAAGCACCAATCTTTTTACAGACTTACAGATTTCCACTATTTTTGCCTGTCGTCATTGGCAGATCCATTTATGAACTGAGAGTGCAACAGTGTCTGCATCTTCAGCATTTTCCAGATTTTGTTATTAAATCACAGTGGGTCTTTTCCATCCCTAATCCACTTATTCAACATGTACTTCTCGAGAGCATGATTTACTGTCTGTTTAATCTTTGGCCGTAAGTACTCTACACCCATCATATTGGAATTAAATGATGTCTGTGCATTGTCTAAGTGGGATACTAATAACTGCTTATCTGCTCTTTCTAGCAGAAAATACTTTCTAACATTCTACATATAAGGAAAGATAACACAGTGAGTTTTTCATTCAGAAATTACATTTGAATGCTGATTGTTTGTGAGAAGATAATGTTATGACTTGTGTAAGAAGGAGGAATATCTATCAGCAAGGAGCTTGCTTCATGATCTCATGATTTTCATGCAAAAATGGAATCACTGGTTTCAGGACAGCCATGCTCAATGCCTTGCAGGATCTCAATGCCTGCACACAACTAGCACCTGAGAGAGCAGACTTTTTATCTTTTGATCATGAAGGATTGTACTGCCAGGTAATGTAATTTGAATCAGGAGATGGTCTCATTTGTGGCAAGACAAGTATCCACATGTAAAGTGGGACTACGTCTGGAGCACCAAAGACTGTCAATACTTCAAATATTGTTAAGGCTGCTCTTAACTTGCCAGCATAGAGAGGCACACTGATGGTAATGTGCCTAAATGACAACACATGGCACAGGAAAGGCAATGAGATCCCCACCAGGCTGTAAAGGTGTCTGCCTTGCAGCATTGTGTGGATGTGGTATGGATGGGAGTGTGGTCAGAATATCACTCTCCTGGCCACTGTACAATCTTTCTAGACCACAGAGGTGCTGTTACTCATCAAGTAGCTCCTCAATTGACATCACAAAGCTCTGAGTTCTCCCACTGAAGAATCCTTAGGAGTACCGGGAATCAAACACCGATCCTCTGCATGACAGCCATCTACACTGACCACTCCAGCTACAAAGGCAGATGCAGGAATAGCATAGTTTTTTTTTTAATCCTTCCTAGCATTGCAGTTTTAATGGACAGCAATGTACATTCTTCTTGAATGTCTGGAGATATTTCACTTGTCTTGTGTATTGTACAAACCAGGCAGAACTGTTTTTGTTTTTGTGATGAATGGCCCTCCCAAGGATCTCAATAATTCTGAGGGAATGTTGTCTACTCCAGGTGTATTGATTTGATTTGATTTTTATTTGGTCCTGTAAAATTACATTTTGCAAAAGGATTGTTCTGTAACGTAGTACATGGTAATGAATGCAGTATTATATGGGGAAGAAAAGAAGAAAACAAACAATACTGTAAACATTATAATTAAAGATATGCAATATTACATTCAAGTTCTTAAAAAACAGTACTGCAGACAATATATTTTACATACCAAACATACAATATTACGTACACTGATGTACAAGTTACAACATTTTTAGTACAATATGTCTAATATAAATATTATAGCTCTAGAAATTCATTTAAATTATACACAGTATGTTTTATGAAGAATTGTTTCAGTTTCCTCTTGAATACATAAAGGTTGTCAATGTCCTTTTTTATATTTAGTGGGAGTTTATTCTAAATTGTTATTCCATTCTGGATGACTCCTCTTTGTAATATGCTGCAAGTTTTTGTAACGGATTTGCTTCTGCCTCATGTTATGATTGTGAATATCAGAGATATCCCAGAAAAGATTTTTGTTGCAAATTGCAAATATCGTCAACAAGTCCCAAATGTTTTGAATAGGCACTTACAGGATACCTGACAGACCACAAACCTACCTCACTGCTTGTTTTTGTATTTTGAAAACTTTTTCCACCTACAAACAAAACTGGGCACCCACATGTCACCATCCTATGCCAACCTATTAATGGGCCATCTAGAGGAATCCTTCCTAAACACCCCAAATCTTAAACTCCTCACCTGGTTCAGATTCACTGATGGCATCTTTTCTATCTGGATCAAAGGTGAGGAAACCCTATCCATATTCCTCCAGAACCTCAACAACTTCTCTCCCATTTGCTTCACCTGATCCTACTCAAGCCAGCAAGCCACCTTCCTAGATGTTGACCTCCACCTCAAAGATGGCTACATCAGTACCTCTGACTATATCAAACCTACTACCACCAGCAATACCTCCACTTCAACAGCTGCCACCCATTCCATACCAAGAAGTCCCTTCCATACAGATTAGCCACCCATTGTCATCGCATCTGCAGTGAGAAACAGTCCCTCTCAAAATATATGGAGGAAGCCTTCACTGACTGCAATTATCCTCCCAACCTTGTACAAAAACAAATCTCTCGTGCCTTATCTTTCCAGTCTCCCACCACCTCCAAAAACCCCACTGTCTGGCCACAGAGGAGCATTCCCCTCATAACTCAGTACCACCCAGGACTGGAGCAACTGAATTAAATTCACCACCAGGGTTTCAATTACATCTAGTTATGCCCTGAAATGAGAAATGTCCTGCCTGCTATTCTTCCCACCCCTCCCACAGTGGTATTCTGTCTTTCACTGAATCTACACAATATACTCATCCATCCTTACATAACCCCTGCTCCCAATACCCTACCTCATGGCTCATACCCCTGTAATAGACCTAGATGCAAGACCTGCCCCATACATCCTCCAACCACCACCTACTCCAGTCCAGTCACTAACATCACCTGTCCCATCAAAGGCAGGGCTACTTGTGAAACCAGTCACAGGGTCTACAAGCTAAGATGCAACCACTGTGCTGCATTCTATGTAGACATGACAACCAACAAGCTGTTTGTCTGCATGAATGGCCACCAACAAACTGTGGCAAAGAAACAAATGGACCACCCTGTGGCTGAACACATGGCCAAACATGATATCCTTCATTTCAATTACTTTTTCACAGCCTGTGCCATATGGATCGTTCCCACCAACACCAGCTTTTCTGACTTGCATAGGTGGGAACTTTCCCTGCAATACATCCTATGATCCCATAACCCTCCTGGCCTCAACCTTCGTTAGTTGCTGTCCTCTCCTAACCAGCCCCTTTCCTGCTCCCATTCCAGCACTAAACAGCCGTCATTCCACTACCACACTCAATCTTTTTTTATTATTTATTTTATTTTTTTCTCTTTATCTCTCCACTTCTCTCTATGTCTCTCCTTTTCCGCTACCCCCCCCCCCCCCCCCCCCATTCGTTCCACATCTCTCCCCTGCCTGCCGCCCAACCTGCAGCACTTCACTGTCCGCCATCCCCACCATACTATCCCTCCCCCTCCCCGCCCCAGCCTCCTCCTTTCCCCCACCCAGTCACCGCTCCCATCTTGCACTGGTGCCTGTTGCCTGAGACTACAGTCGTGTGTGTGATAGGTCGTACAAGGGAATATTATACCCACAATTTAGTTGTTCTTGTAATTAGAGAGATCTTGAGTATCTTTAGGTTTGCATAATAGGTTTTGTTTGCTGCTTGTATCCTTCCTATGATACATTGCCTCATACTATTTCACTGGTTAGGACACCTAAATAATGGAAGCATCTAACAGCTATAAAGCATTTATCAAAGATATTCAGGTCCTGTGGTGTTCTTCTAGCTTCAGAATTGGACATAACCATATATTTTGTTTAGCTTTCATTTACAGTAAGCCCAATTCTTGTACCTTCTGCTTCCATTTGTCCATATATTTCCTTAAGCAATGTTACATCCCTTGTCACAGTGGCAATATCATTTGCATATGCGCTTATCTGGCTGTACTTCATCATTAATGTTCCTCTTTTATCTATTTTTTGTATGATACTATGCAGTGCCAAGTTAAACAGGATTACAGAGAGGGCATCACCTTGTTCCATTCCATCCTCAAAGTCAAACTGCCTGGTCATTCTGTTATTCACTTTTACTTTTGTTTTTGTATCCTCCGTTGTTAGCTCAATTAACCTTCTCAGTTCATTACAGATGCCCAATTCTTACAGCCCTTTATACGATGCATTTCCAAGTCACTGCCAGTCATGTATTCATCATCAGTCGAGAGCAGTGAGTACATCAAATCAGCTGGAACTAATTGGTTTTCTGTCAAGCATTTAGTCATAAACAATAAAGCTGATCATCATTTCAGAGTGGCTGTCAAAAATAAATGCATACAGTTATTAATCTAAATACATATCTGCAATCTCGACTAAGTCACTGAAATTCCCTAACATGACATACTATATCACTGACTGTGGCTGAGAAAAGATTTCCAA
The DNA here is from genome assembly GCF_021461395.2 of Schistocerca americana. Classification (NCBI taxonomy): domain Eukaryota; kingdom Metazoa; phylum Arthropoda; class Insecta; order Orthoptera; family Acrididae; genus Schistocerca; species Schistocerca americana. The sequence goes on along the minus strand of NC_060124.1, from coordinate 434,245,424 downwards.
TGAGGATATCAGGTCAGCAATGTTACAAGCTCATTGGGGTCAGTTAAACTGAGAAATTCACAATTACATTAGTGGGTATACACTGTGAGAAAACAAAAAAAAACCTTTTAAATTATAATTCAGTCATCTAATTACCTAGTTGTTGTTACATCATTCCCTTCTTTTCTCCTATGTTATTGCACTTCCTGCTCTGGTTTCTGAGTTGCAGATTTTTAGTGGTCAGATATTTTTGCACTTTCTTTTCACAGTTCACTGGACTTTTGTCTTTCTCAGTAATAACTAATAACACCCTACTCCTTCATAGTCTTAGTTTTTCCAAATAGAGAAATACCATACATCAGGCAAGTTCCAATAGTGATGAAGCAATTACCTTTAACTCTCAAGCAGCCTTATTTGAAATCTTTGTGTTTTTAACTAACATGATAGTTAACCTAACAATGCAAAATCGTTGAAGGACTGTACCAATATTATTAAAAGGATAATTGATACTCACCATACAGTGGAGAAACTGAGTCGCAGATAGGCACAACAAAAAGATTGTCACAACATAAGCTTTTGGTCAACAAGGCCTTTGTCAAAAATAGATGACCAACACACACACACACACACACACACACACACACACACACACACACACACACAAATGCAACTCACATGCACATGCCCGCAGTCTGAGAGGGATGAGGTGGAGGGAGGGTAGAGCAGCTAGGTGTAGTCGAAAGATTATATGGAGGGGAAGGGAAAAGGGGGGGGGGGGGGAATAATCAGAAAAACGAGAAGTAAAAAGACTGGATGGGTTGGTGGAATATAGGGCTGTGTACTGCTGGAATGGGAACAGGGAAGGGGCTAGATTGACGAGAACAATGATTAACGAAGGTTGAGGCCAGGAGCGTTACAGGTATTTAGGATATATTGCAGGTACAGTTCCCCCCTGCACAATTCAAAAAAGCTGGTGTTGGTGGGAAGGATCAATATGGTACAGGCTTGAAGCGGTCATTGAAATGAAGAATGTTGTGTTGGGTGGTGTGTTCAGCAACAGGGTGGTCCAGTTGTTTCTTGGTCACAGTTTGTTATGGTCATTCATGCAGACAGAAAGCTTGTTAGTTGTCATGCCCACATATAATGCAGCACAGTGCTTGCAGCTTAGCTTGTAGATCACATGACTGGTTTCACAGGTAGTTCTGACTTTGATGGAACAGGTGATGTTAGTGACCGGACTGGAGTAGATGGTGGTGGGAGGATGTATGGGACAGGTCTTGCATCTAGGTCTATTACAGGGATATGACCCATGAGGCAAGGGATTGGGTGCAGGAGTTGTGCAGGGATGGACAGGTATATTGTGTAGGTGCCTTGGACATAGGAATACCACTGTGAGAGAGGTGGAAAGAATAGTGGGGAGGACATTTCTCATCTCAGGGCACAACGAGAGGTAACTCAAACCCTGGTGGTGAATGTAATTCATTTGCTCCAGTCCTGGGTGGTGCTGAGATACGAGGGGATTGCTCCTCTGTGGCCAGACAGTGAGACTTTGAGAGGTGGTGGATGACTAGAAAGATAAGGCACAGGAGATTTGTTTTTGTACAAGGTTGGGAGGATAATTACAATCTGTAAAGGCCTCAGTGAGACCCTCAGTATATTTTGAAAGGGATCGCTTGTCACTGCAGATGTGAGGACCACAGGTGACTTGACTGTATGGAAGGTACTTCTTTGTATGGAATGGGTGGCAGCTACCAAGGTGGAGGTATCACTGTTGGTTATTAGGTTTGATATGGACAGTTGTACTGATATAGCCTTCTTTGAGGTGGAGGTCAACATCTAGGAATGTGGCCTGTTGGGCTGAGTAGGACCAGGTGAAGCAAATGGGGGAGAAGCTGTTAAGGTTCTGGAGGAATGTTGTAGGATGTCCTCACCCTCAATCCAGATCACAAAGATGCCATCAATGAATCAGAACCAGAAGAGGAGTTTAGGATTCTTGGTGTATAAGAAGGATTCCTCTAGATGGTCCATGAATATGTCTGCATAGGATGGTGACCACAGCTGTACCATGGATTTGTTTGTAGGTAATGTCTTCAAAGGAGAAGTAATTGGGGGTGAGGATACAGTCGGTCATATTGACTAGGAAGAAGGTTGTTGGTTTGGAATATGTCAGGTATTGGGAAAGGTAGTGTTCAACAGCAGTAAGGCCCAGGGCATTAGGAATGTTAGTGTAAGGAGAGGTGGCATCAATAGTGATGAGTAGGGCACCATGTGGCGAAGGGACAGATCTGTGGAGAGCAGGTGGAGGAAATGGTTGGTATCTTTTATGTAGGAGGTTAGGTTCTGGGTTATAGGCTGACAGTGCTGGTCTGTGAGAGTGAAGATTCTCTCAGTGGGGGCACAGTAACCAGCCACAACGGGGTATCCCGGGTGGTTGGGATTATGGACTTTAGGAAGCATGTAGAAGGCAGGAGTGTGGGGAGGGGTAGGGATGAGGAGAGAAATGGACTCAGGAGAGATGGTTAACCTATGTGTCTGTTGTTCCCATCTGCTTATTCTCCAAAAGATTACAGGTTTTGGATCCCTGTCAACCGTATCTCAAGCATGGCAATGTGTGGTAAGTCTGTATCCCTCATTGTTGTTCACCCTATGTGATTTGCATTCTAATATTATAGAGATACAGAAACAAAATTTTTGTTGATGTGGAAAGAAATAGCAATTCAGTGTGAAATATACTTCCTCTCATACAAGAATACCTATCATGTTGATTAGCATGATTGTTAGTAACATCAATATTTGTTGTAAATAGATCTCCCTAAATGTCCCAGAGCGTAGAGGTAATGAATGTTATAGCATGGAAACAGGTAGACGTGATTACATCTGAACATACGGCCACCATTAGCAAAACAACAATACTGTCATGCAGAAACTTCCAATGGAAGTTGTAAGTATGAAATCACAGCAGAAATAAATATAAGCAGTTCAGACAACAAACTAACTGCACAAAACAGTAGATGATAGTTTCTTTTCTTTTCCGAGTGTGCTTTTCATTGTGACAGTCCTGAGTTCATGCTAGTAATACATGTTCACAACCATTCATTTTGTTAATAACCACTGTGTGTGACTGGATATTTAATGACTTGAAATGCCATAGTGTGCACTGTAGTAAAATTAAAATGACAAATGAGGGGCCCCATATTAGGTGCCAAAACATTGTGAATTCAGGAAACTGAGATGCAATCATGGAAATTAATAATGCAAATAGCCCCATGGTGGGGACAAAAATGTAGTAAAATAAAAATAACAAATCAGAGTCCCCACTGAGTAGCAAAGTGTTATGAATTCAAGAAACAAATTCTGTTGTGGAGATTAATATGCAAATCACCCTGTGCTGGGTATCAAAATTAGTAAAATTAAAATCGCAAGTGAGAGGCCGCACATTAGACACCAAAATGTAGTGAATTGTAAATAATGGAAATTAATATGTAAATTTCTGCATGCTGGGAGACAAAGTCTAATGAAACAAATGGTTATATGAATTAAAATGTGGATACTTTTATGTTTATTATATCATCAACACAAACATAAATCGCAAGATCTATTGACTTGGCATGGGTGCAGCTCAGTAATTGGGCATGTAGTAGGGTGGGGGGCAGGGAGAGAGGGACGGGGGGGGGGGGGGGGGGGGGGGGCATGGCTGTTTCATCTCACATATCACAAAGCGGTGATAAATGCTGGTATGAAGACAGGGATCTAACTCAAAATTTGAAGACTGAGTCGACAATATGGGGGCACAATAGGATGGCATGCCTTCAGAATACACACAGTCTCTTCTGATTCCTCTAACTCTGCATTGCTAACTCACTGACTGCTCATTTTCTCTTCAGAGTCCAACTGCCTGACTAGCCACTACCTGAAAGTCTGGGTGATTTTTCACTGACCCCTCTGTTCTGTCACTTATGTCCTCCACAGCTAAGACTTTCCTACTGTATGAGCTTTGTCACTAGTGTATTCAATTTATAATCCCATGCAATGAATAACTAACACCGCATAATCATACCTCCCAGTCTCTGTGCAGGACAAAAATTCCAATCTTGCAGCGGCTAGCAGGTAACCCAGGAACGCCTGTCCTGTTCGCATGTGACCCATGTTTCAGCACATCACACCGCAGGGTGGCAGCTCCTAGAAAATAGCTTTAAGTGTCTGTCTGCATTCCTCAGTTGTCAAGAAAGCAGCCACCCACCAACAAATACACATGTTCCCCATAGAGACAGAAGCTTCACATATGCCACTCCTGTAAGGCTTTGGGCAAGACTCACTCAGTGGCTGCAACTTAAACATATTCTCATTCTCAGTGTCAGTCAGCAAGTATTAAAGCATCTGAACTCACGTACAATCACTCGGACAGCCTGCTGACTATCACCAGCATCTTATAAATGCCTTAGCTCAAAACCATTACTGGCAAATGAAAAATAATTATTACATTATAATATCTGCTTAGCACCTTGTAGCAAATATTTAATTTTATTTATTTTACCACACTCATCTTGGGATGTCATTCACTGACAGAATTTTTTTGATAATGAGTGTATTTCTCATTATAAATTCAGTAGGTCCAGTTATTAAGAACAATGGAAAAAGACCAAAGAAATCATGGAATAAGTGAAAATTTTCCAAGGAGGAAATTATGAAAATGTATGTTTCTGAACCACATTTCATAATTTCAAATTTCTCAGGTTTTAATGATCAACAATAAAAACTACCTTTCTTCCCATATGTGATAACTCACATTATTCTACATTATGGCCAAATACTACAAATGAATTGAAATATCTGATTTTTCACAAAGAATGCAAATGTCATTTCTCTTTAAACAGGAGACTGTGAACTTCCACTCCACCTTGTGTACTGGATATGATGTGTCCCAGAATTGACAACGTCGGCCAGTTGCTGTAGTTGCTTTTATACCAGTGTAATCTTTTCCACTATGTGTCAGTCTGCAACTCAGCAAATTTGTATTACCTGAAACAAAATTTATATGAGTTACATATTGATAGGTTGTACCAACTGACAATTTATTTTTTAAGTTGCTTGAAACCAAGTATTTAATTTCAAGAATTTTCATTTAATACATTCCAGAAAAAATGAGACAATAAGAAAATGAGCTTCAGATAAGGCACAATTTAGTTCATTAATTATGTGCTGCTAACATGAAACTTTCCAGAACAACTTTACAAAGTGGAGCACAAAGAAATCTGCAAACAGAAATTGTAAACTAGTCAGATGTAATCTTAATTACTACTGAATCAATAATATCAAGACACATCATACATATGTGAACACCAAATACATGAAAAACTCTGAGTGGACCAATGGGTCAACAGGATAGGGGCAGAAAAATGAGAACACTCTAAGGAAATATAACAGAAGTCAAAAACTGCTGTGCTTCTTTTGATCATACTATCTAAATTACTTGACAAAGAAATGCTTGACAGAATTACAGAAATGTTGACAGTGTTGGTATCACCAATGTACAACAGTTTGTGAAATTTAAAATTTTCCTGGCGAACTGAATAATCAAAAAGATTTCGGGCTTGCAGCTGGTCGTCGTTAGCTTCCATCCACGTTATTTTGACTGGACAATTGCCAGCTGAGGCTGGTAGTTGTCCAGTCGAAATATCGTGGATGGAAGCTAATGAGGACCGGCTGCAAGCCTGTAATCTTTTTGATTGTACAACAGTTTGTTGTTGTTGTTGTGGTCTTCAGTCCTGAGACTGGTTTGATGCAGCTCTCCATGCTACTCTATCCTGTGCAAGCTTCTTCATCTCCCAATACCTACTGCAACCTACATGCCTCTGAATCTGCTTAGTGCATTCATCTCTTCGTCTCCCTCTATGATTTTTACCCTCCACGCTGCCCTCCAATACTAAATTTGTGATCCCTTGATGCCTCAGAACATGTCCTACCAACTGATCCCTTCTTCTAGTCAAGTTGTGCCACAAACTTCTCTTCTCCCCAGTCCTATTCAGTACCTCCTCATTAGTTATGTGATCTACCCATCTAATCTTCAGCATTCTTCTGTAGCACCACATTTCAAAAGCTTCTATTCTCTTCTTGTCCAAACTATTTATTGTCCATGTTTCACTTCAATACATGGCTACACTCCATACAAATACTTTCAGAAACGACTGTGTGACACTTAAATCAATACTCAATGATAACATATTTCTCTTCTTCAGAAACACTTTCCTTGCCATTGCCACTCTCCATTTTATATCCTCTCTACTTCAGTTATTTTGCTCCCCAAATAGCAAAACTCATTTACTACTTTAAGTGTCTCATTTCCTAATCTAATTCCCTTACCATAACCTGATTTAATTTGACTACATTCCATTATCCTCGTTCCGCTTTTTTTGTTATTCGTCTTATACCCTCCTTTCAAGACACTGTCCATTCTGTTCAGCTGCTCTTCCTGGTCCATTGCTGTGTCTGACAGAATTACAATGTCATCAGCAAACCTCAAAGTTTTTATTTCTTCTCCATGGATTTTAATTCCTGCTCCAAATTTTTCTTTTGTTTCATTTACTGCTTGCTCAATATACAGATTGGATAACATCAGGGATAGGCTACGTAGTGTCTTACTCAGTTCTCAACCACTGCTTGCCTTTCAAGCCCCTCTACTCTAATAGCTGGCATCTGGTTTCTGTAAAAATTGAAAGTACCCTTTGACTCCCTGTATTTTACTCCTGCCACCTTCAGAATTTGAAAGAGTATTACAGTCAACATTGTCAAAAGCTTTCTCTAAGTATACACATGCGGGAAATGTAGGTTTGCCTTTCCTTAATCTATCTTCTAAGATAAGTCATGCGCTCAGTATTGCCTCACTTGTTCCAACACTTTTATGGAATCCAAACTGATTTTCTCTGAGGTTGGCTTCTACTAGTTTTTCCATTTGTCTGTAAAGAATTCATGTTAGTATTTTGCCACCGTGACTTACTAAACTGATAGTTTGGTGATTTCCACTCCTGTCAGTACCTGCGTTCTTTGGAATTGGAATTATCATATTATTCTTGAAGTCTGATGGTATTTCACCTGTCTCAAACATGTTGCTTACCAGATGGTAGAGTTTTGTCATGGCTGGCTCTCCCTAGGCAACCAGTAGTTCTAATGGAACATTGTCTGCCACCAGCGACTTGTTTTGACAGATCTTTCAGGGCTCTGTCAAATTCTTCACACTGTATCATATCTCCCATTTCATCTTCATCTATGTCCTCCTCCATTTCAATAATATTGCAGTCAAATACATCACCCTTGTATAGAACCCTATTCACTCCTTCTGCCTTTCTGCTTTCCCTTCTTTGCTTAGGACTCTTTTTTCATCTGCACTCTTGATATTCATACAGAAGTTCTCTTTTCTCCAAAGGTCTCTTTTAATTTTCCTGTAGGCAGTATCTATCTTACCCCTAGTGATGTATGCCTCTACTTGCTTTCATTTGTCCTCTAGCCATCCTTGCTTAGCCATTTTGCACTTCCTGTCGATCTCATTTTTGAGACATTTGAATTCATTTTCGCCTTCTTCCTTTACTGAATTTTTAAATTTTCTCCTTTCATCAGTTAAATTCAATATCTCTTCTGTTACCCAAGGATTTCTACAAGGCCTCATCTTTTTACCCACTTGATCCTCTGCTGCCTTCACTATTTCATCTCTCAAAACTACCCATTTTCTTCTACTGTATTTCATTCCTCCATTCTTGTCAATCATTCCCTAATGCCCTGTCTGAGAAAACAAAAGTATGTCATCAAAGTAATAAGAAAATTTTTTTTTTTTTACCAGGAAATTTCCAACATTACACCAACATTATGTGGAGTGCAAATAACAACACATACTGCCAGTTTTTAATGTTTATAATGTTATTTCAATTAATTTACAGTGAAGCTGATGACAAAATACCATATTGCTCACAATTTTTATTTCTGGGAGGAAATGGGTTAAGGCTCAACTACAGATCCACAACAACTTCAATGTGTTATAGCATTCAAACTAATTAAGATATTCATATCATGCTTGGCTTATGTGACACACACACTCACAAAGTTTTGGTTGTGTGTATTCCAGAGTGTTTTGACTCAAGCATAATGACAAAAATGCAAGAAAAGGCTTGGCATGGGGAATGGTTTATTCAGACCAAAACAGACACACAGGTTCAAAGAAACTTTCACACATAATATAGAAGCACCCGCTCTCACAGATGTCAATATGCAAGGTACCGAAATTTTATGCACACAGGAAGTGTTGATATGAAGCATCATACTGGATGACCTGGAACAAGTGAAGCTAACATGGAATGGATACAGTTGGCTTTTCAACATTCACCACAGAAATCTGTTTGGAGGGCATTTCAGATCCCTAGGTTGACCATGCACCAGGCCTTTGTAAATGTATACCGATGTATCCATATCAACTGTAGTTGTTGCATGCAATGAAACCAGATGACAAGCCACAACATTTGCAATTTGCTGTGCTTGTTCTTCACCATTTAAACAAAGATGGAAATTTCCTAAAGAACCTAGTATTTTATGACAAACCAACATTACATCTTAGTGTTAAGGTAAACAAACACTAATGTTCATATCTGGGACACAACTAACATGCATATTGTGATGAAAGATGTATGTAACAGTCGAAAAGTGAATTTGTGGTGTTGTTTGATGTTCACTGCATTGTAGAATCATTTTTCTTCTCAGAAAAAACTGTTAATTTTAAAAATTACCTTGGTATCTCCCCCCCCCCCCCCCCCCCCCAATGAATCATGACACTTGCCATTGGTGGGGAGGCTTGCGTGCCTCAGTGATACAGATAACCACACTGTAGATGCAACCACAACGGAGGAGTATCTGCTGAGAGGTCAGACAAACATGTAGTTCCTGAAGAGCGGCAGCATCCTTTTCAGTAGTTGCACGGGCAACAGTCTGGATGATTGACTGATCTGGCCTTGTAACATTAACCGAAACAGCCTTGCTGTGCTGGTACTGCAAACGGCTGAAAGCAAGGGGAAACTACAGCCACAATTTTTCCCAAGAGCATGGTTAAATGATGATGGCATTCTCTTGGATGTAAAGTAGTCCCCCATTTCGATCTCCAGGCAGGGACTACTCAGCAGGACGTCTTGATCAGGAGTAAAAAACTGGTGCTCTACAGATCGGAACATGGACTGTCAGACCCTTAATTAGGCAGATAGGTTGGAAAATTTAAAAAGGAAAATGGATAGGTTTAAGTTAGATATAGTGGGAATTAGTGAAGTTTGGTGGCAGGAGAAACAAAACTTCTGGTCAGATGAATACAGGGTTATAAATACAAATTCAAATAGGGGTAATGCAGAAGTAGCTTTAATAACGGGAAAAAAAAAAAAAAAAAAAAAAAAATAGGAGCACGGATAAGCGACTATGAACAGCATAGTTAACGCATTATTATAGCCAAGATAGGCACAAAGCCCATGCCTACCACAGTAGTACAAATTTATATGTCTACTAGAACCACAGATGATGAAGAGATTGAAGAAATGTATGATGTGATAAAAGGAATAATTCAAATAGTTAGGGGAGATGAAAATTTAATAGCTATGGGAGACTGGGATTCAATAGTAGGGAAAGAAGAAGCCACCTGGTAGAATTTTGCATAGAGCATAAATTAATCATAGTTAACACTTGCTTTAAGAATCATGAAAGAAGGTTGTATATGTGAAATGGGCCTGGAGAGACTGGAAGGTTTCTGACAGATTATATAATGGTAAGACAGAGATTTGGGAACCATGTTTTAAATTGTAAGACATTTCCAGGGCCAGATGTGGAAATGGAAGATGACATAGATGAAGATGAAATAGGAGATATAGTGCTGTGTGAAGAATCTGACAGAGCACTGAAAGACCTAAGTCAAAAAGAGGCTCCAGGAGTAAACAACATTTCATTAGAACTACCGATTGCCTTGAGAAAGCCAGCCATGACAAGCAAAATGTATGAGACAGGTGAAATACCCATAGATTTAAAGAAGAATACAATAATTGCAGTCCCAAAGAAAGAAGGTGTCAACAGGTGTGAAAATTAACAAATCATCAGTTTAATAAGTCATGGCTGCAAAATACTAACATGAATTCTTTGCAGACAAATGGAAAAATGGTAGAAGCCGACCTTGGGGAAGATCAGTTTGAATTCCATAGAAATGTTGGAACATGCAAGGCAATATGACCCTACAACTTATCTTAGAAGATAGATTAAGGAAAGGCAAACCTACATTTCTAGCACTTGTAGACTTAGAGAAAACTTTTGACAATGTTGACTGGAATACTCTCTTTCAAATTCTGAAGGTGGCAGGGGTACATACAGGGAGCAAAAGGCTATTTACAATTTGTACAGAAACCAGATGGCAGTTATAAGAGTCGAGGGGAATGAAAGGGAAGCAGTGATTGAAAAGGGAGTGCGACAGGGTTGTAGCCTATCCCTGATGTTATTCAATCTGTATATTGAGCAAGCAGCAAAAGGAAGCAAAAGAAAAATTTAGAGTAGGAATTAAAATTCATGGGAAAAAAAATAAAAACTTTGAGGTTTGCCATTGACATTCTAATTCTGACAGAGACAGTAAAGGATCTGGAAGAGCAGTTGAATGAAATGGACAGAGTCTTGAAAGGAGGATATAAGATGAACATCAACAAAAGCAAAATGAGGATAATGGAATGTAGTCTAATTAAATCAGGTGATGCTAAGGGAATTAGATTAGGAAATGAGGCACTTAAGGTAGTAGATGAGTTTTGCTATCTGGGGATCAAAATAACTGATGATGGTTAAAGCAGAGAGGATATAAAATGCAGACTGACTTTGGCAAGGAAAGCGTTTCTGAATAAGAGAAATTTGTTAACATCGAGTATAAATGTAAGTGTCAGGAAGTCTTTTCTGAAAGTATTTGTATGGAGTGTGGCCGTGTATGGAAGCGAAACATGGACAATAAATAGTTTAGACAAGAAGAGAATAGATGTGGTGCTACAGAAGAATGCCAAAGATTAGATGGGTAGATTATGTAACTAATGAGCAGGTACTGAATAGAATTGGGGAGAAGAAGAATTTGTGGCACAACCTGACTAAAAGAAGGGATCGGTTGGTAGGACATATTCTGAGGCATCAAGGGATCACCAATTTAAGATTGAACGGAAGCATGAAGCATAAAAATCGTAGAGGGAGACTAAGAGATGAATACACTAAGCGGATTCAGAAGCATGTAGGTTTCAGTAGTTACTCAGAAATGAAGAAACTTGTACAGGATAGAGCAGCATGGAGAGCTGCATGAAACCAGTCTCTGGATTGAAGATCACATCAACAACACACCTTGATAGTTTGGAGTTGTAGCTTTATCACAACTGGCTGTGTTCAAACAACAAACTGTGAGAGATGTTCTATATCAGGTATTTCCAGATCACTGGATTGGCACAGGTGGTCCAATTCTCTGGCCACCTAGACAACCTCACACTACACTGATGGACTTCTTTCTATAGCGATACATCACGAACAGAGTCCACCAAACACCTATTAATCATATCAATGATTTAAAGAATCTAATTGTTGCTGCCATTGCCACAGTTGTGGATATGTTGCACTGAGTGTGGATAGATCCTGAATACAGACTGGATACTGTGTGTGTTGCCGCCTAGGGCATAAAAACTCTCTGAGATAGTCTGTCACATAAGCCAAACATGGTGTGAATACATTAATTAGTATGGGTGCACAACACAGTAAAGCTGTACTGCACCTTTTTAGACACCCTGTGAATTTCATAGTATTTATTGTTGAAGAAGTTATTAGAGTTGCAGTGTACAAATTTTAAGTTGCTAACAGAAGGAGAAAAACATATTTATATGGATGAAAAATTATTACACTGTAATCTTCATACTGCACAGATGGTTAAAATCATTTCTCATTTAGTGCATAGTATGCAGTATCTGATGAATGACAGAGTGTTTCAGAATAATTTCTTATCAAATTATGTTATGACTTTTCTGAGTATTTCTAGGGATCTAATGACAAATTAGCAAATTTGTAACTTTTATATAATTCAACTGCTTTTTGCCAATTGCCTTACTACTGATCCCAAGCTAAGGCGACTCCCGTGCTGGAACATTGGATTCTGCTCACCTTTTTAGGTACAACAGCTTAACTGCTGAACGCATGTTCAGCATACAGCAGATTTATCACAACTTGCTGTCAAAATATCTCAATAATCTAGTCATGATAATTTTGGATCATGTTTCGGCACCAAGAGAGGTGGCACAGTGGTTAGCATACTGGCCTTGCATTCAAGAGGACAGTGGTTCAATCGCCCATCCAGCATCCTGATTTAGGTTTTCCACAATTTCCCTAAATCGCTCCAGGCAAATGCCGGGATGATTCCTTTGAAAGGGCATGGCCGACTTCCTTCCCCCATCCTTCCCTAATCCAATGAGACCGATGACCTCGCTGTTTGGTTTCTTCCCCCAAACAACCCAACCCCAACCCCATGTTTCTGCAACTTATATCTAATGATAGAATGACTTTCTGATCCTGATCTTTGCATCATTTGAAGTCAGACAGTATGCAGTTGTGCAAGTGGAGGTTTTGATTATTCAAATAATTACCATGTGATCTGAGATTAAAGTTGATTCAAAGAAAAATATTCATCAAGTTTCTGTGATCTTCAAAATGTTATATCTCAAAATGATAATTTCAGTTTTGATTTTTCTTTGCATCATTGAAAAGAGCTCATTATGTTTCGATCACGAAAAATGTACTTCATTCTTTAGGCAAACCAGTTCAATGATAATAAAGAAGTTCAAAAACTTGCACTGATGCTATAAGGAGCAAAGAATGTGTAGACGTTTTGGATATACACATTTGGAAATTATGTAAAAATCTGTTAAAGCTGTTATTCGTTGTCTGTTTTACTTAAAATATACATTAATTTGCTTGGCCTCCAACTTTTAGAAATTTTTTCTGTTCCTTTAAGTTGTTTCACACTATTTCAGAATTCACCTTCCTTGATGGATGCTGCAGGCAAAATTTCAGAGCAGTGGGACATTGGTTTCCAGATAATTCTGTATGTGACCTGGCAACATTTGCATCTCAGGAAGGTTTGAAAGAAATAAGAGAATTTTCAACACAACCAGCAACATTTACTTAATAAAAGAGTCATGCTAAAAATTCATTGCTTTTGAATAAGTAAATATTAAATGAAATTGTAGTGAGTTACTACAAGTTGTATCATTCAAGTTCATGGGTGTACACACAAACAGCAATCTAAAATGGTCTGAATATACACTCCTGGAAATTGAAATAAGAACACCGTGAATTCATTGTCCCAGGAAGGGGAAACTTTATTGACACATTCCTGGGGTCAGATACATCACATGATCACACTGACAGAACCACAGGCACATAGACACAGGCAACAGAGCATGCACAATGTCGGCACTAGTACAGTGTATATCCACCTTTCGCAGCAATGCAGGCTGCTATTCTCCCATGGAGACATCGTAGAGATGCTGGATGTAGTCCTGTGGAACGGCTTGCCATGCCATTTCCACCTGGCGCCTCAGTTGGACCAGCGTTCGTGCTGGACGTGCAGACCGCGTGAGACGACGCTTCATCCAGTCCCAAACATGCTCAATGGGGGACAGATCCGGAGATCTTGCTGGCCAGGGTAGTTGACTTACACCTTCTAGAGCACGTTGGGTGGCACGGGATACATGCGGACGTGCACTGTCCTGTTGGAACAGCAAGTTCCCTTGCCGGTCTAGGAATGGTAGAACGATGGGTTCGATGACGGTTTGGATGTACCGTGCACTATTCAGTGTCCCCTCGACGATCACCAGTGGTGTACGGCCAGTGTAGGAGATCGCTCGCCACACCATGATGCCGGGTGTTGGCCCTGTGTGCCTCGGTCGTATGCAGTCCTGATTGTGGCGCTCACCTGCACGGCGCCAAACACGCATACGACCATCATTGGCACCAAGGCAGAAGCGACTCTCATCGCTGAAGACGACACGTCTCCATTGGTCCCTCCATTCACGCCTGTCGCGACACCAATGGAGGCGGGCTGCATGATGTTGGGGCGTGAGCGGAAGACGGCCTAACGGTGTGCGGGACCGTAGCCCAGCTTCATGGAGACGGTTGCGAATGGTCCTCGCCGATACCCCAGGAGCAACAGTGTCCCTAATTTGCTGGGAAGTGGCGGTGCGGTCCCCTACGGCACTGCGTAGGATCCTACGGTCTTGGCGTGCATCCGTGCGTCGCTGCGGTCCGGTCCCAGGTCGACAGGCACGTGCACCTTCCGCCGACCACTGGCGACAACATCGATGTACTGTGGAGACCTCACGCCCCACGTGTTGAGCAATTCGGCGGTACGTCCACCCGGCCTCCCGCATACCCACTATACGCCCTCGCTCAAAGTCCGTCAACTGCACATACGGTTCACGTCCACGCTGTCGCGGCATGCTACCAGTGTTAAAGACTGCGATGGAGCTCCGTATGCCACGGCAAACTGGCTGACACTGACGGCGGCGGTGCAGAAATGCTGCGCAGCTAGCGCCATTCGACGGCCAACACCGCGGTTCCTGGTGTGTCCGCTGTGCCGTGCATGTGATCATTGCTTGTACAGCCCTCTCGCAGTGTCCGGAGCAAGTATGGTGGGTCTGACACACCGGTGTCAATGTGTTCTTTTTTCCATTTCCAGGAGTGTATTTTACTACTTCACAAAAATCTCAGCTCAGGAACATTAGCTATTCATATTATTTCCACTGTCTGTGACTGAGACACCACAAAAACTGCTTATTGTAGTTACTTCCATGCACTGTTGTATGGCATAGTTTTCTGGGGTAATTAGCCATTTTCCAAAAAAGTATTCATTGCCCAAAAGAGAGTTATTAGGATAATGAGTGGAATTCAGCCTAGACATTCTTGTAGAAACCCTTTTAGAAAATTAGGGATACTGACAACGGCATGTCAATATATCTATTCCCTGCTGTGTTTCACTGGTAAAAATGAGCAACTATAGAAAACCAATGATTCATACCATACCCACAATACCAGGAGGAAGATGAACCTCCATTATGAATTAAAAAACCTTAGTATTGTACAAAAAGGAGTCCACTACATGAGCTGCAAGGTGTTCAATGCTTTCCCACCAACCCTAAAATCACTTGTCCATGAGCTTCCCAAATTTAAACAACAGCTCAAACACCATCTAATGGATAATTCCTTTTATTCAGTTGAAGAATATTTCAATTGTGTTAACTCTAATTGATTTTTTCTTTTAATTAAATCTGATGTACTCTTATGCAATACAATAGTTGGAATCATTGTTAAAATTACTATGTCTTTTATGTAACTACTAAAATCTACTTTTATTTTAACTACCTTAATCATAATTTTGTCTATACCTATTAATGTGTATTTTGTCTTATACCTCTTGCCGTCTTGCAAGAGGGTTTTCTGTGTGTTTCTGTTGTACAATTTGTAATAATCTGACACATCATACATCCAAGCAAATGTCTCACTGTATTGGATTTATGGGATCTAAATAAATAAAATAAAGTATGAATTTAGAAACAGCTGACAGCTATGAAAAAAAGCAATATTAAACATTATAAAAGAAGACAGCATCATCACAGTTGGATGATGAACAGTGGAAATACATCCATAGGAATCACTCAACATAAGTGTAACTGCAGTTTGGATCTCTCCTCTGAAACTGCACTGGATGTAAGTGAGGGATGCCAGAGGTGATGCAAAGACAATGATAAGTGAAACTCCAGAGATGGTTGCACACAACATTTTCAAATACTTAGTATAAGTAACGCATGTCATGAATGCTTAGATCATAAGTTGCTGATTAAAAAAGTGAAAGAAAAATTTTAGTTGCCAAAGCAGTCAGAAAAACTGCAGATTTTGACATACTCACCACAAAGATGATCTATAGAAGAAGTGGTGCAGGAGTTTGGTTTCCCATGAAGAAAGGTAAAATGTTGTCAGGTGAGATACAAAATTATCTGCAAAACCAATACTACAGTACAATGAAATGTTTCTTTGAACATCCAACAAGCTACAGTTTGATTCTAACTTCCACTTGACGTTTTTTTATTTGTTAAATGTAGAAACAATGAATATTTTCACATAAACAAAACTGCATGTCCTAGATCTTGAAAAGTATTGCAATGAGTTCCAAGTCAGCAACAGAAACAACTTAACTGAACAGATAAACATTTCTAAAAATCAAAGGCTGAGCAGAAGGTTCATTTTAAGGGAAAAAAGACAATATAACAGCTTTAACAGATTTTACACAATTTTCAAATCTGCATCTCCAAAAAATCTACACAGTCTTTACTCATAATGGTTTTCGAACTTATTTTAAAAAAAAAAAAAAAACCTTTCCTAGTCAAAAAGAGCTCTTTCCAATGGCGCAAAGAAAAATCGAAGTTGAGACGACCCTTTTGAGAGACAGAATTTTGAAAATCAGACAAAATTGTTGAATAACTTTTTTGAATTGAATTTTCTCAGATAACTTAGTAATTAATCAAGTAATCTTGATGCCAACTCACAGCCTTATGACCTACTGGCTGGCTGAAAATGAGTAAAAAATTGACATCAGAAATTCATTCTATCATAAGATTGTTGTTGTTGTTGTTGTGGTCTTCAGTCCTGAGACTGGTCTGATGCGGCTCTCTATGCTACTCTATCATGTGCAAGCCTCTTCATCTCCCAGTACCTACTGCAGCCTACATCCTTCTGAATCTGCTTAGTGTATTCATCTCTTGGCCTCCCTCTATGATTTTTACCCTCCACGCTGCCTCCAGTACTAAATTGGTGATCCCTTGATGCCTCAGAACATGTCCTACCAACCGATCCCTTCTTCTAGTCAAGTTGTGCCACAAACTCCTCTTCTCCCCAATTCTATTAAATACCTCCTCATTAGTTATGTGATCTACCCATCTAATCTTCAGCATTCTTCTGTAGCACCACATTTAGGAAGCTTCTATTCTCTTCTTGTCTAAACTATTTATCGTCAATATTTCACTTCCATACATGGCTACACTCCATACAAATACTTTCAGAAACGACTTCCTAACACTTAAATCAATACTGGATGTTAACAAATTTCTATTCTTCAGAAATGCTTTCCTTGCCATTGCCACTCTACATTTTATATCCTCTCTACTTCGACCATCATCAGTTATTTTGCTCCCCAAATAGCAAAACTCCTTTACTACTTTAAGTGTCTCATTTCCTAATCTAATTCCCGCAGCATCACCTGACTTAATTCGACTACACTCCATTATCCTCGTTTTGCTTTTGTTGATGTTCATCTTATACCCTCCTTTCATGACACAGTCCATTCCGTTCAACTGCTCTTCCAAGTCCTTTGCTGTCTCTGACAGAATTACAATGTCATCAGCGAACCTCAAAGTTTTTATTTCTTCTCCATGGATTTTAATACCTACTCTGAATTTTTCTTTTGTTTCCTTTACTGCTTGCTCAATATACAGATTGAATAACATCGGGGAGAGGCTACAACCCTGTCTTACTCCCTTCCCAACCACTGCTTCCCTTTCATGTCCCTCGACTCTTATAACTGCCATCTGGTTTCTGTACAAATTGTAAATAGCCTTTCGCTCCCTGTGTTTTACCCCTGCCACCTTCAGAATTTGAAAGAGAGTATTCCAGTCAACATTGTCAAAAGCTTTCTCTAAGTCTACAAATGCTAGAAACGTAGGTTTTCCTTTCCTTAATCTTTCTTCTAAGATAAGTCGTAGGGTCAGTATTGCCTCACGTGCTCCAACATTTCTACGGAATCCAAACTGATCTTCCCCAAGGTCGACTCCTACCAGTTTCTCCATTCGTCTGTAAAGAATTTGCTTTAGTATTTTGCAGCTGTGACTTATTAAACTGATAGTTCGGTAATTTTCACATCTGTCAACACCTGCTTTCTTTGGGATTGGAATTATTATATTCTTCTTGAAGTCTGAGGGTATTTTGCCTGTCTCATACATCTTGCTCACCAGATGGTAGAGTTTTGTCAGGACTGGCTCTCCCAAGGCTGTCAGTAGTTCTAATGGAATGTTGTCTACTCCCGTGGCCTTGTTTCGACTTAGGTCTTTCAGTGCTCTGTCAAACTCTTCACGCAGTATCATATCTCCCATTGCATCTTCATCTACCTCCTCTTCCATTTCCATAATATTGTCCTCAAGAACATTGCCCCTGTATAGACCCTCTATATACTCCTTCCACCTTTCTGCTTTCCCTTCTTTGCTTAGAACTGGGTTTCCATCTTAGCTCTTGATATTCATAAAAGTGGTTCTCTTTTCTCCAAAGGTATCTTTAATTTTCCTGTAGGCTGTATCTATCTTACCCCTCACAAGATAAGCCTCTATGTCCTTACATTTGTCCTCTAGCCATCCCTGCTTAACTATTCTGCACTTCCTGTCGATCTCAATGCAGAACCGAGCAAAACATGTTATCTTCTTTGTTCATTAAAATCATGCTGTAGTGAGAAAACAGTATTGAATGCATATCATGCGTACTTTCATTCTCGTCTTAGATATGGGGTCACCTTCTGTGGAAACTCTAAAATAGCTAATAGCACTTTTAAACTACAAAAAAGGGCCATTAGAATCTTGTTTGGGTGCAAGCCTAGAGACTCTTGTAAACCCCTGTTTAAGAAATCTGGTATTCCCCGTTACCATGTGTATACATTATGGAAACCCTTTTGTTCTTTAAATTAAATGTAATAGGCAAGGACCAGAGACTACAAAAAAACTGTGACATACATGAGCACTTTACCAGACAAAACAGAAACTTACATATGACTCAAATCAGCACAGCACTGTGCCAAAAAGGTACTTTTCACATGGGAGTTAAGCTTTATAACAAACTCCCTGAAAACATAAAAGCTATCACTGAGGTCAATACATTTGGAAAATCTCTAAAGTCATATTTACAGCATCACTCCTTCTACTCCATTGAAGAATATTTATATTTATGAAATGTGTTATATAAATACTTACGTGTAAAGTGTATTATTGTAAGCTTAAATATGTATGCCTTGAAATTACTTTCAGACTGTATATTTATAACTTGACTTGTCCAATGTCTTATGCATAAGCTGCTATGTAGACAACAGGACCAATAAAATACAATCTACAATCAATCTACAATCTCATTTTTGAGACGTTTGTATTCCTTTTTGCCGGCTTCACTTGCTACATTTTTGTATTTTCTCCTTTCATCAATTAAATTCAGTATCTCTTCTGTTACCCAAGGATTTCTACTAGCCCTCGTCTTTTTACCTACTTGATCCTCTGCTGGCTTCACTATTTCATTCCTCAAAGCTACCCATTCTTCTTCTACTGTATTTCTTTCCCCCATTCCTGTCAATTGTTCCCTTATGCTCTCCCTGAAACTCTGTACAACCTCTGGTTCTTTCAGTTTATCCAGGTCCCATCTCCTTAAATTCCCACCTTTTTGCAGTTTCAATCAGTTTTAATCTACAGTTCATAAGCAATAGATTGTGGCCAGAGTCCACATCTGCCCCTGGAAATGTCTTACAATTTAAAATCTGGTTCCTAAATCTCTGTCTTACCATTATATAATCTATCTGAAACCTTTTATTATCTCCAGGGTTCTTCCATGTATACAACCTTCTTTCATGATTCTTGAACCAAGTGTTAGCTATGATTAAGTTCTGTTCTGTGCAAAATTCTACCAGGCGGCTTCCTCTTTCATTTCTTAGCCCCAATCCATATTCACCTACTATGTTTCCTTCTCTTCCTTTTACTACTGTCGAATTCCAGTCACCCATGACTATTAAATTTTCATCTCCCTTCACTTCCTGAATAAGAAGCCAAAACATGATCCAAATTTGTTACAAGATTTATGAGCTACTTTAACAGGAAGTTGTGATAAATCTGCTGTACACTGAACACATGCTCTACAACTAGGCTGCTGAACCTAAAATGTTGAGCATGGTGTGGAGAAACTAGCCTTCCCAAAAACATGGCTGATGGTCCCACCATACTACTTATGAAGCTGTAATTTGGTGTGGGTTTATGTAACGCCCATACATACATCCTGTAAAAAATTCATCAAAACTGGAGAACACCATGTGGGGAATGTGTTTAAAATTAGACCACTTGACGTGGAATGATCCTTCAATTTTTTATCAAATAATAGTTTAAAAGTCCTGCTTTGGTGCTACTTATAAAATCCATTTCATGTTAACGAGTAAATTATTGGAATTTACCTTGTAATGCTACCTAATTGCACATCCTATGGGGATTCTGTTAAAAATATGGCAGCTGCAAGGCACTGGCCACATTATCTATTTAGATATAGACTCTCTAAGGAGGGCCAGATGGAACTGCTGACCTGAAACACTCACAAAACAACCACAGACTGCTCTGTCCCTGGTGAAGAGTGATGGATAACTAATAGGTACATAAAACACTCCATCGACCTTTACTAATTATGAACAAAATCGTCTGGAAGTGTAAACAAGGTAAACACTTAGTAATGTTCAAAGCCCATCTAATGATGTAAGCAGACATTTGTGATGCAAGAAAGATGTCATCAGTGAAATACGTATGTGCTTGCAAAGCTCAACATCTACTTCATAACACGCTTATATTCAAATCTGCCAAGATTTTAGACTTTTGAATTTCAATTTAATTATTACACAAGATGACACTAACTTTTTCTCGATTGTTTCATTTCACAGTACTGCATATGCCAAGTTAGTTGTTAGCTTGGAACTTAAAAGCAATCAGTGAAATATATATGTGCTTTCAAAGCTCAACACCTACTTCATAACATGCTTACATTCAAATCTGCCAAGATTTTAGACTTTTGAATTTCAATTTAATTATTACACAAGATGACACTAACTTTTTCTCAATTGTTTCATTTCACAGTACTGCATATTCCAAGTTGGTTGTTAGCTTGGCACTTAAAAGCATAACTTGAAATGCTGAATTTACAATGAACAGTAATTATAAGCACCATGTTAACTGTTGCTATTCTTCTTCATTCGCTTCTTCCAAATGTTGCATAAGTCAAGGTGCGGTTGGTTTGATGGCATTTTCATTTTTTGTTTTATTTATCTATGTTTTCATTGTTTAGAGGTGAAGAGTGCTCTGGTAGTTTTTTTAAATAGCTCAGTGCATATTCAGTGAACCTGACACCAATCACCCACACAAGTTGCTTTTATGTGAAAATATCCTTGGTGTTCCTTCAAGAGCTCGTCCAGTGACAGAAAAATTTGAAGGAGCTGAATGCTGCCATTAATTAACAAAGTGGCACATAGTTATCTATGTCCTTATGCTGTGTCACTGACTATGGGTATCATTTCTCCATCTTGATGAAGAACCCTGTAACACTGCCAATCACACAATTGTTTGTGCTTTATCATTGACTCAGAACACTGTCTCTTCCTGCCATAGCCTATTTGGATCCTTTGGATCCAAACAGACAACTTACAAGCTCATCTATCTGGTAAATATCAACAGCTGGGACAGGGGGAGGGGGTTCGAGCTATAATATTTCAGTTTACTACTTTTATGTTTTGAAACTGAGAAGATAATGAGAATTCAGAGCATGGTAATGGTAAGTTTTGGAAGAATGTAAATAGTTTAGGAGGTAAGGTAATCAACAGTGCACACACACGCATGCATGCACGCACACACACACACACACACACACACACACACACACACACACCTGGACTGATACAGTGTTCCAGATGAGTACACAGTGCTGGGACTGTAGTTTTGCAGTTTGACTGGGGTGAGGGACTGTGTCTGAGCAGAGTGTATCATATCTCTGTGGAAGACCCAGGTGCAAGTTCTGTCTGATACACTCACCTAACAGGCCAGACTCCAGTTCTGTCACAGGCTTACCCCCTCCCATCTGGGACAGGGCACCTGTGGAAGCAGTCATGTCATAAAACCCAGTTCGGCTGCAATTTTTCCACAGCGCTTTATGTGGAACCACCACCCAAGTGTCACCTGAATGAATGGCCTCTGTCAAGCTGTGCCCATGAACAGAGCTGACCACCCAATGGTAGAACATGCCACTGGGCACTGCTCAATTTCAATGGCTGTCTCATAATCTGTTGCATTTTGATCCTTCTTCTTAAAACAAGCTTCTGTGAACTACTTAGATGGGAGTTATCCTTGTAGCACATCATTCATTCTCGTAATTCTCCTGGCCTCAATCTCCACTAGGCCACTGCCCCACAGCTATGTCGACCCTCACCCAGGACCCTAACTTTGTTCATCCGGCACCCATACCCTCTTCCCCAGTCCCCCCTTGCTCTTTTTTGTCTCCCTCCCCCCCCCTCCCCCTCAGTCCACTCCTGCTCACTGCATGGCATCAGGTACTGCACAAACCCACTGGTGCTGGTGCTGTGCTCCATTCCTATCTCTGGCACCTGCTGCCTCCCTGTTGCATTCCCATCGTGTGCACCTTCTGGCTCCCTCTCAGCCATCAGTTACCCCTTCCCAACCCTACCTCTCACTCCCCACCTCCTTCCTACCCTCACCCACACAACCCATCACAAACCCATCACCCGAGTCAACCAGCAAATTGCAGCCCGGTACATTACATTCAGTTTGCACATTGGAGATATGTGTGTGTGTGAGTGTGAGTGAGTGAGTGAGTGAGTGTGTGTGTGTGTGTGTGTGTGTGTGTGTGTGTGTGTCTGTGTGTGCACGCCCTAACTTGAACAAGCATTTATCTGGAAGTCTTGTTTATGTGCCTGTCAACAACTCATCACCTCTACTATCTGGTATTACTACAGAATTCAGGGTATGATGGATATAATGAAATTTGAATTTTTGTCATCAGTAAAGGTTATGTGTTAACAAATGTGTTAGAATTTAATTCCTTTTCTGCAAATAGAGTCATAGAAATGAAATTTATGACAAAATGTAACTTCCCATGCAATGGAAAAACCAGGATAGAATGTAAAAATATTATGAAAAGGAAAGTTACTACTCACCTTATAACAGAAATGTTGAGTCACAGATAGGTGGAATATTAGATAACGTAATGCTATGACTGTAACAGATTGTTAATGCATGATTATTGCAAAGAATTTTTGGTTGTATACAGTGAGACAAGGGAGGAAATATGCTATAGTGTAATTCCCACAAGAGGATGAGCTGCTGCATTATCCAGAACTCAAATGTACATGTTGATGAGTATGCTTCTCAGTCTGGTTGGGATTGAGATAATCATCACAGTATTCTAAAAATGACAGGAAGGAAATTGCCTGATATTTTATAAGAGCTTTGTTGTGCTGATCCTTTAGCACAAGTGACCAGGAATTGTATTTAGCTAATTTGGTTAAACATCAAACTGGCTATGTGAAGCTAAAAACATCATGTGAGAGTAAGGTTACTCCCCCTCACTGTTTAGGGATCTTAACTGTTATGTAGCCTTAAACAAAATTCAGGATGGAATAATAACAGTATTACGAAAAGGATAGTTGCTCCTCACCATATAGAGGAGATGCTGAGGTGCAGATGGGCACAACAAAAAGACTGTCAAACAAAGCTTTTGGCCAAACGGAACTTCATTACAATTATACAAAACACACACACACACACACACACACACACACACACACACACACACACACACACTGTGGTGGGGGTGGGGTGGGTGGGTGGGTGTGTGCGTGTGTGCACGTGCTTGCGTGTGAATGTGCATGTGTTCCATATTGTGGATACACTGGGTCACAGATAGGTATATAAAAAAAGGCCTTTTTGGCCAGGAGCTTACTTGTTTGACAGTCTTTTTGTTGTGCCTATCTACAATTCAACATCTCCACTAGGCAATATATTTTTAAGTCTGATACATCCACTTGCAAAATGAGAGCTATTCACTGTGAGTTTAGAGAGGAGCTCTGAAGTGAAAATTAATAAACTCTTTTAATAGTTAATTTTATCTTTCAAATTACACCAAACATTCTTGGTTGCTACATAAATGTGTGGAAGCATCTGCACTGGGACCAGTGAAGATCATTCAAAACATGTCCAAGTTCAGATTATTACTGTTACCTTTTAACAAACATTACTCTCGTGTACATTCACTCTTGTAGGTTACCCTCTAACATCAATCAGCACTTCGCAGTACCACAGCTTGTTTTTCAACCATGCTGTGGGTAACACCTTTAATGTGTTGTCATCATAATCATCATCATCATCATCATCTTGGACAGTTTCCAGCCACTGGCTGGGTCTGTCGGGAACACAAGCCTCTCCATCGTATTCTGTCTTTCCACCATTCCCCCTCTTCCACCTTCGTCCAGTTCTCTCCTCTTCTCGTCACACATTCCTTCACTCCCTTCACCCATCTATCTCTTGGTCTTCCCCTGGGCCTCTTCCCCTCCAGTTGCAGATCAAACATCCTCTTTGGAATTCTTCCCTCATCCATTCTCTTCATGTGTCCATACCACTGCAGTCTTGATTTTTCTATCCTGTCCTGTACTGGTTCCTCCTTTAGTCTTTCCCTCACATACACATTTCGCAATCTGTCTCGTCTTGTTACACTCAACCTGCTCCTCTGGAACTTCATTTCACTAGCTTGTATTCTACTTTTGTCGCTTTTGTGCATTACCCATGTCTCACTTCCGTATGCCAATATGGGGACAAAGTAGGTTCGGTATATCGTTCCCTTGGATTTCTGTGGCACCTCCTTGCTCCAAATAAGCCCCCTAATGCATTTGAAGAACTGCCCTGCTTTTCTGCACCTTTCATTTATTTCCATTGCGTTTCCCCCCTTACTTTCAATCAATTGATTGAAAGTTGTCATCATAATATGTACTATAATTTAACTTGATCAGCTTCTTAGGAATAGGAGTGTTTTGGAAACATCATATGGTTTAACAAGGAGATTAGCTGTGTGACGGTGCTATAGTGGGTGGTGTGGGGAGGATATCAGGGACAATTGATCTCATTTCAGGCCTTGGCAGATCAATTTATTGAGGCATTCAAGGCATGAATGGCACCTCAACCTCACAAGTCTTTTATTATAGGGAGATTTTGGTTAGAGGAAACCCGATGTTACGTTGTTGGAGTACATGTGAGGGCTTCGATGCTGGAGTATATATATTTAGCATGGACATTTAGGCTGCAGGGAAGAGTTCGTTTCACCTGGAAGAGGTTACAGCTTTCACAGAGCACGAATGGTTGCTTAAACTGATAGGTTATACATGGACTAAGGTTTGGATGTGAACTTCATAGAGATATAGGTTAATGTCAAGGTATGTGGCTTTGGATTTGTTTAGATGGAAAGGAAAGGGGTTGTTAGCTCCCGTGCCACATGCTCTTCTGTTCAAGTATGACAATAGTTCGGGGTTTTGTGATATTTTTCATGAAGGACTGGAAAGTGGTGCTGGAAGTCAGGAATTCCTGGAATTCTTTGAGAGGAAAGTTTTGGGGAAGAGGGGAAGAATCAATTTGGGGTATGGGTTGAAGTTGATACAGGTAAGATTAAGTGCTGTGTTAGTTGTGGAGTGGGATTCAATGGTGAATGAGGGGAGATCTTGGACTATGACAGTGAAAATTTGAGTGTGGAACTGAAGATTAGGCCTTTAGAAAGGGGTATAAGTTAGAGCCTTACGGCTGAATGGAGATTGTGATTGTCAGGTGTTGGAGTTTGATTTTGAAAATGGTTAGGCTTGAGTGGGATATGTGCTGGGATTTGGAAATTAAATAAGGAGATCAAGATAGGATTTTTGGATAAGAAGAGGTGTGTTGCTGATGATGTTGTGGATGGTATTTGTGAGAGGGTGAGGAAAAACATTACTTTAGAGGTATTTAACCAACAGTATGGACAGCCTTTTCAAGACAGGTGTTGCTGGTGATGTGGATGGTATTTGTGAGAGAGGGAGGAGAAACATTACTTTTGAGGTATTTAACCAACAGTATGGACAGCCTCTCCAAGTGGTGTACATAATTTTGTTCAAGAAGAATTACACTGTGTTTGCTAGAGGATCTATTGGCTGAAAGTAGGATGATTTAAACAGAGACATCTGCTTTTCGAAGTGGTGGTTAACTGGGTCAATGTAATGGTTAAGGAGTGATCAGTCTGGAATTTAAGGAGGGACTTGTGGAAAGATGGGGTGCAGCCAGAGACTGGAAATTTTAATGCAAGGTCTTTAGGACCCATACAAAAGGTTAATCAGGACTAGAGGAAAAGTATGTAGGACTTTTTGCCCATGACAACGTCATGGTTACTGAATGAATGTTGGAACAGAAGTGTAGAGTTATAAAATATGATGAGATTGGTGTAAAGAAAGGGGAGAGTCCTTAGTCTTGTAAGAGATAAATGAGTAGAGCAAGGTGAAGAGTCGCTGTTCACAGTCAAATCTGAAGTTGAAAGAATGTACAGAGCATAATACCCAAGATGCAGTAATTTAAAACGCCGTAATGATTGCTGAAAAGCAAGTGAAACTCCAGGAAGTGAGAGAAGATTGCTATATAGAGAAACAGACTACAGTAGTGCAACGAAAACAGAAAAAATCGTAGACAAACGATCCCCAAATACAGGGAGATGATCGTTCAACAATGAATGCAGATGGCCAGGGATTTAAGGATGAAGATCAACAATGAAAAGAGATACCGAAACAAAGGAAAAAGATCAAAATACCGAATTATGAACAGCATTGCTAAAACAGAAATAATATTACTGAACACCAACGAAAGCCCACAGAAAGTGGAAAGGGATCGCCGAATCACAAGGAAAAATGACAAGGATAATACGAACGTTCACCAAGATTAAGAATGTCAGATAGGTAATTGACGGTGTCACAACGGAAACTCAATTGAAAAAACTATAAAATTACAGAGAGACAAAATAGCTGACCATTACCTACATCGGTAATATTGCTGAGAAAGGCGAATCTTTATTGAGAAAGGGGCTACTACTATCGAAGAGTCATGTAATTAATTTGTTCCTGTGTTCTTTCGTGTACTTATTAAATTTGAGTACCTAATGATCCTGCAGATCTAGTAAAGATAAACTGCTTTTTGCTTTTAGGTATTTGCAACTAGAATACAAGAGCTTTGAATTTCTACGGAGAATACTCGGTTGTTGACGGCAGTAAGTGCAATTTATTTTTTAAAATTAGTGGAAAGAACACGTCTTAAAGCATGCGCGTTCTCGTATCCACTCGGTACCTCATTGCGCAAGCAGTCTGCTACAAATTTCCTTTGCTTGGGAGCGTGTGTTGCGTTTATTACCATGAAAAGGCGACAGGAAAAGAAATCACAAAGAGACTGTAGGTAAAAAACACTGGAGGTACGAGAAATACAAAGTGATCACAACGTTTTGTCTGCAAATTTTGAGGAGGTCACAACGAGATTTTAGATTTTCTGCTTGGTAACAGCAGCGATAAGGCTGATAAAATTCCGTCAGCTACTAACTGGCGACTTATATACTCGTTTGAATTATTTATTCCTCAGTTCAAAAAAAGCATTTCAATTCTATCAAATTTGTAACTTGTTATGCGGAAGAATTGTAATTGATTATTTGATTGTTTTATAGTCTACCGTTTTACACTGTAGAAAATGCCTAAACTTGTAATTATTAGCATATTTTGTTCCTATACAATATTACAGTTAGTAACTGTTAGCATCTGTAAGTACTGTTCTCTGACTCGTTCTACATCCATGCAGTTCCCTCGCATATTAGATCAATGGCACAAGAAGGGATAAATAAAAATCTTGAAACAGAGAAATAATTAAGGGAGGTTCTTAGTCGGTATGTAAAGGTTAATTTACTTTCCACGCGTCGTTTGAATTTAATCATGAAATATTACATTTAGATTAGCATCCTCGGACTCGTCAAATTTCGGAATTTCGTAGACGCCAGAACCCACTAGAACGGAGTTGTGTTTTTTCAATTTCGTGTGTTTCGCATCATCAGGATTCTTCATTTCTATTTTTAGTAGTTTGTTGAGGAGCTGCACTTACTCCATCACTTCTTTTGTTCAGATGCCAGGCTCATCAGTTGTGCTTCTAAGTCACCACAGTTTTCATAAACACTTCTCATAAAGTTTTGGATTAGTCTTCTCAGTTTTCCTACTTCGAAACTTGCGGTATCTCATTGTTTACATAAATACGATCGGAGACTTTTTATCTAATAGGTGACGCTCAGCAGCATTATACACGACTTTTTCTTTGTCTGTGATCATCTACAAACTTCACCGTGCTTCCTTTGGAGTCAATAGTTATTAATTATTGCACATAAATCGCTTTACAGAGGAACCTCCAACACACTACCTAATCACACAAATGCACTCTATCTGCCCGTCGTCAGCTAAAAAGTGCAAAGATTCGCACAGAAGGCATGCATAATTGCACTATTGGACATTTATGCGCAAGCGCAAAGTTGAATACAAAAAAGGCGTCGCGTGGACGCACCATGAAGACACGTATCTAGTCCTCGGTAGATTGTCTGTTTTGTAGTTAGATTAGGTGACGTCAGTGATAAACGGTAGAGATCGATACGGATCACTGGGTGATGTCCTGAACGCATATCGTTGCGTGTAATCCATTGGCCCTCCGATCTGAAAACTAGAAGTCAAGTCATGTGATACGCTCTTTGATAGGAATTTCTAACGCTTTCTACGTTTTTTAATTTTTCCTTCATACGCCTATGTACGGTTTGTCGGTGTATCGTACATACAATTAGGCCTACTCTATCAGTCTATCCCTTGAGTTGCATTTGCACCATCCTGCAAACAGTATTTGCACCCAGCCGAAACAACCAAAAACATAACAGACGCAAGGCGCCGCACAACCAAAGGCTCGCTCATCCAATGTTACTAAGTACAGTCACTCATGTTTAGTTACAGATAACTACGCAGAATCTTGAATAGTGATTTTGTGCTACTACAAGGTCAGTAAATTTAATATTGTTATACGATTAAAAATTTAATTACATTGCAGCTTTATTTTTATAATAAGCTTAAAAGACCCTTAGTTAAGTTCCTTATCAACGAAATCATCTCAGCAAGATGTTTACTTAAGACAGGTTGACTCAGAGGACTGAGGGGACATAATAGTGGATAGGGGGTTCACTATTTATAACTACCGCTAATAGCATGCACTTCACGTTTGAATTTCTGAACGCAGTAACTTGTTTAAGCTGCTAGAGGTGTAATCGTCAGTACGAAACGCCCATTTTTAAGATAATTGATTCTGCTGAGAACCACCAATCCTTGGTGCATAAATTAATAACAGACTACTAACCTGTGTCAGCAGAACATAAGTGCACGAGGAACAATACATGAGTGAGTATTCTGGACATTCGTCACCGCTTAATAGGTCGAAACCCCCTACACTGGAGAATGAAAACAACAATCGTTCAACAGTATAGTTGCTTCTGTCCTGCCCCTGTTTTAGCGTTTTATCTTTGTAACCTGCGATTCTGTGTTCATTTTGATTTATTTATTTATTCGTCTGGCCTCCGGCAGTTAACGGCCATTTAGCCAACAAAACGCTAAGTAAGAGGTATGTTGTGCAACACATAAATTGATAACATAACATGATGCAAGTATAATATTAGCATCACAAATTAATAAATGAAACAAAAAAGTAGGGGGGGGGGGGGGCAATTCTAGTGTCCGATTCCGCTCGTCGGCTTTGAGCAGTGATGTCATACCTAGGGTAGAGACGCTACATAGGGGCGGTCTCTGAAAGCAGCTGATCATATTCCTAAGCAAACGAATATAGTATTACAACCACAGTTCACGTGATTAATTACCTAGCCACAAATTATACCGACAAGAATTAAAGGTAACGAAAATCAATAAGAACAGAAAAAAAGAAGTCTATATGTCTGAAATAAATTATTATCGCAATTTATGCGAGTAAGAAAAGCACAGAGAACCTTTAAATCCCGTGCAATATAGCGCATGGTGAAATCATAATATTATGAATGAGCGTTAACTTTTAATACTAATTGCTAAATCTCACTGGACGAGTACACAAGTAACGAAAATTGACAAAAAAATGTAGGGCCTAACAAATACTCGAATCTGTAACTGGAACTGACCTATATAGGTTAATTCTAGTTACCGAATCCACCCATTCCACGGTTCGTTGCCGGCCTAGGTGGCCGAGCGCGTTCTAGGCGCTCAGTCCGGAACCGCGTGACCGCCACGGTCGCAGGTTCGAATCCTGCCTCGGGCATGGATGTGTGTGATGTCCTTAGGTTAGTTAGGTTTAAGTAGTTCTCAGTTCTAGGGGACTGATGACCTCAGAAGTTAAGTACCATAGTGCTCAGAGCCATTTCAACCATTTTAAACCACGGTTCGTTATTTAGATCGTTTTAACAATAAGTGTATGTACTAAAGTATTACAGGATTTCTACATATGGTATTACTATTTTCATCACTGTGAAAAAGAGAAAACTTTGGAAGCTGTACGTACAATATGTATTAGTTTTTCGTACAAGTTCTGAGATCAATAAGAAATGTAGAAATCCTGCAAAAACATAGTCCACAGATTTAGTGCAAAAAATGTTCAAAATTATGAACCATCGAAAAGTTTGAATCGGTAACTAGAAGTGATGGTCAATTCTAATTACCGATTCCAGCCATTCGGTGATTCATTAATTAGATCGAATTTTTTAGAGTGTGTGCCCTAGAATGTAGGGAAATATGACTTCTGCATTTGTAATTGCTCTCTGAACTATTACAAAAAAAGTTACTAAAATTGGAATCGGTAACTAGAATTGACGTACATAGAAGATCAGTTCTAGTTACTGATTCCAGTTTTTGTTATACACCGCAGTAGTTTTAGAGGATCATTATAAATGTAGAAATGGGATTACGTTTCATTGCATACAACTCCAAAAATAATTTTCAATCATGGAGCAACTGGAATCTGTAACTGGAATTTACCTAGATAGGTTAATTCTAGTTATCTATTCCAATATTCTTTATTTTTTGTAGATATTCTTTTATCATGTACTGGATTTTCTTTTAGAATTTAGTATGTCGGTTTTTCCACATTTTATTCTACTGTTTCGAATTTGTTGTCATTCATTTTTTGTTTTTGTGGTACATTTTAGTTTTTCCCCTCCCAAAACACCCACTGTCCTGCGCTTCTAGCGTTAGGTTAAGTAATTAACGTAAAATTAACGCTATTTTATAATAGTATGACTTCACCATGTGCTTCACTGTTATGCAATTTAAAGGTTCTTTGTGCTTTTCTAGTTGCATAAATTACAAGAATACTTCTTACCATAGATGAAAATTCGTTTTTGAGTCTTGTTCTTAATTATTTTCCTTATCTTCAGTTCGTTTCGATTTAATTCGTGACTAAGTAAGTAACTGCGTGAAAGTGATTGTAATTCTATCGTATGCTACATTCGTTTGTTTACGAGTGCGATCCGTTGCTTTCATTTGCCTATACGTAGCTACTTTGCCTTAGGCATGACGTCATTGCTCAAAGCCGACGAATGGAATCGGACACTAGAATTTATCCAAAATAGGGCACTAGAATGCATCTGTTCAGAGTCTACATTAAAATAACTGTACACATGATATACATACTAACATAACAGTTAACCTGGTCCCCAGTGCCGGGTTAGTATTACACAAATATCTTGTAAAAATTTGAGAAGCTCTTCGTTATATACAGCATTATTCAAAAATCTAGACCAGCGGTCGGCACCTGAAACATGTTTGAAGTACATATTTTTGGATAGAGGAAGGTACATCCCACATTTTCTCCCTCTCTTCATTTGGAGCCATCAGTAGACGTGGACAAAGAGTCCGACCATTTCTGGTGTACAAGACACATTGTATTACTAATGGTTCAAATAGCTCTGAGCACTATGGGATTTTGAACATTTTTTGCACAAAATCTGTGGACTATGTTTTTGTAGGATTTCTACATTTCTTATTGATCTCAGAACTTCTACGAAAAACTAATACATATTGTACGTACAGCTTCCAAAGTTTTCTCTTTTTCACAGTGATGAAAATAGTAATACCATATGTAGAAATCCTGTAACACTTTAGTACACACACTTATTGTTAAAACGATCTAAATAACGAACCGTGGTTTAAAATGGTTGAAGTGGCTCTGAGCACTATGGGACTTAACTTCTGAGGTCATCAGTCCCCGAGAACTTAGAACTACTTAAACCTAACTAACCTAAGGACATCACGCACATCCATGCCCGAGGCAGGATTCGAACCTGCGACCGTAGCGGTCGCGCGGTTCCAGACTGTAGCGCCTAGAATCGCTCGGCCACCCCGGCCGGCATGTATTACTATGGATAAATGGATTTTCCAAATACCGCCTAATGTATACACACTTCATGGGAGGCGACTGAATAATAGGTAGGAGGCGAAATGGTTCTGAGGATTTTTTCGACACGTGACCCCATGTTCTACAGCTAAATACTAGAGCAGAAGGTAGGAGGGAGGCGTTATTCCGGTAAATAAAGTTGATGGCCTCCAGTTTGGACTTCAAAGGATGATTTAAAAAGGACAGCCTATTCAGTAGACATTTGTCCACCACAAATTACCTTCTAATATGTAAAGGCATTTCATTGGCTTAAATGAAGCAGTCGTTCGTAGGGGTACAGCCCACGGCGCCGAAGCACTGTCGAATACATCCAAACTGAAATTTGTCCAATTTCCTCAGGATGTCCTTTCGCCCAGCGCGGAACGCCATAATACTATAGTCAAGTCTTGATCGAATTAAGGCACTGTACGACGTCAATAAATGGGTGGGATGAGGGCCCCACCAAACTCGGTAGATTGATAGTTGATAGGATAATATTTAATGTTTTTTTCTTTCTTTTTTATTTATTTATTTTTTTTCACAATCACTTATTACACGGTTAATGTGAGAGACCCACGACAGTCGAGAACCAGAGAAGGCGTCCAAGCATCAAGAGGAACGGTTGGAAAATATCACGAGGTGTGGCTTGTCAGCCGAAGCTTCCACGCCGTGCGTTCGGCGTAAGCTTTCCACACGGGGCATGTCAGAGGAAAGTCCAATTTCACATTCCTCAAGTGCAGTGAGTATACCAACATACATCGTCTGCGTGCTGAAGTATTGTAGTCGATGTGGGAAGAGCTGTTTCTAAATCCATGGTGCACACATAAAGGACTGAGAATCGCGCCTAGCGCGAGGTCAGTTGAGACAATGCGTCCTAGTTCACAATTTTTTCTGGGATATGTAGAACTCTCAGTCTGTGGAGTATAATATTTCTTTTTACACTGTCATATGCTCCCTTGATATTCAGGAACATAGCTGTGGTCTTTTCTCTCAGAAAAGGCTGTCGAGATATCCGTTGACAAAAGAGTGATATTACCAGTTGTGCCTTTTCCCTTCCAAATTCAGATTGGGAAGTAGCCAAAAGGTTGTGTAATTCCAGACACCACTCCA
The DNA here is from genome assembly GCF_021461395.2 of Schistocerca americana. NCBI lineage: Eukaryota > Metazoa > Arthropoda > Insecta > Orthoptera > Acrididae > Schistocerca > Schistocerca americana. The sequence goes on along the minus strand of NC_060124.1, from coordinate 434,211,960 downwards.
GTCGTTGTGATTCTTCAGATTCTCCCGGCGTATTTGTTGCTCGAACAGTCCACGGTACTGCGCGGGCGCGGACGACGAAGAGATCGGCCCGCGGGGGGGATTTAAATTGGCCTCCCGTCCTCAGGAGCTCACACACACAGAGCACAGACGCATTTTGCGTGAGAGATGTCGAAGCGAACGGAGCTACGTACTGCGAAGGGTGTGGCAGATCGCCGTCCGGCGGAGCTTTCTACGTCGGCGGCCCCATCTGGCCCCCCACTTATGACGGACCACGCAACGAATGAGGACATGATGGATATCGCTATGGATGCGCTTACAGTTCCGCTTCCGGAGTCGGAAGAAGACGAGCCGTCTGCCGTACCACCACCTGGTCGGCAATCCGGCAAAAGCAGAAGAGAAGACGATACGGCCCCTACCGGCGGGCGCAGCTCCCCAGCTGAGAAGCGATCGAAACGAACGCCTGCTGATGATGCTGACGGATTCACTCGCCCGAAGCGACGCCATACAGCGCGACGACGGGTGCTGTCCACCCACGAGCCGGCATCCACTGCCAACACTTTTGCTGCCCTCAAGGATGCCCCAGAGGAACCACCGCGCCCTTCCACGGCGCCAAGGAGGGATGCGCCACTTCCGCCGATCGTTCTGAAATACGAAGGGACCTTCCGGCAGCTGCAACAGCTTCTCAATAGCTGGACGACGGCAGTCTACAATGTGAAGGTCGCCGGACGAGACATGTACAAGATTACGCTGCGCTCAGCAGACGACTACCGACGCGTGACGCAGGAGGCGTCTGAAAGGGCAATCCCTTTCTTCACTCACGCCACCACACCGGACCGCGTCCTGAAGATTGTCATCCGGCATCTGCCCTTCAACATGGAGCCGGATCACATTAAAGAAGAACTCGAAGAGCTCGACTTCAGTGTCAGAACTGTGGTCAAGATGAAGCAGCCCAAATCACGTGACTACATGCCCCTGTTTCTCGTCATCGCAACCGATACAATCGAGAACAGGAAGCTCTACCAGCTCACCCGACTCGACAACGTCTCGGTGACCACAGAAGACTTGCGCGCCAAGAGAGGCCCTGTTCAGTGCTACCGGTGCCAGGGCATCAACCATGTCGCCCGGCATTGCTCCATGCCTGAAAAATGTGTGAAGTGCGCCGGTGCACACCCAGCGAAGGACTGCCCCATCCCTCGGAAGCAGCAGCCAACGTGCGCTCTCTGTGGGGGCGCTCACGTTGTCAGCTACCGCGGCTGTGAAGCTTGGAGACGTGCCGGTGCTCGTCAGCGAGGCCAGCCAGTCGCCGCGAAACAGAAGAAGTCTGCCAAGGCTGAACCTACAATCTCCCACGCCACGGTTGTCGCCAGAGGACTGGCGCCCCGCCGACCCAACAGCGATGACGCCGACCATGCAGGCCCACAGGCACGTCGCCGCAATGAAGACTCCCACACCCGCGTTGTTTTTGAAGACGCAGGGGCACGACATCCACTACTAAACTGCGCCACTCCACCTGTGCAGAATTCGTCGGACCCGGAATCGGGCCCCTCCTCTGCTGCCCTACCCGTGACGTATGGTGCACGCCCCCAACGCCGCGGCGGCCGGCGCAAGACGGGGGGTCGCACAACCAACGCCCCAGAAGAAGCCACATACAATGGCGAAGAGGTGGCCACTTCCATCGGCGCCAGAGAAGATACGGCTCCTGCCGCCTCCGCCACGGACATCGCCAGTCTGATTACTCAACTCACCGCACTTGTGGCGAGCACAACAAAACTGCTTGATGTCCTCACGCAGCACCTGACCGCTGCACAGAAGATTGCCACTCCGGCAGCCACCAGACGCTCCTCCACTACTCATCATGGGAAGTGTTAGAGGACTCACGGTCGTCGCGTGGAACACCCTCTGTCTACGCACACAAGCTGGCGAATTTCGTCAATTTCTTTGTGATGAAGCCGTGGACATCTGTCTGCTCAGCGAAACCCGCCTTAAACCAGGCATTGCAGTCAAAGCGCCGAACTACTCCTGTTACCGTGCTGACAGGCCAACTGCCGGCGGAGGAATGGCCATCTACATACGGAATGGGATCCGTCACCACCAGATTCAACTGCCACCGCTCGTGACTCTGGAGGCGATTGGAGTTGTCGCGCACACGTCAGCGGGGGCCATAACCTTCATTGCCATCTACAAACCACCGTGGCATCCATGGGTAGATGCGGACTTAGAATCTCTTCTCTCCATCGGAGGCAAGCTGTTCATCGCTGGAGACTATAACTCCAAGCACGTCGCTTGGCGTTCACGACTCACCAACAGAGACGGACGCCGCGTCCTCCGAATCGTGGATCGCAATGACGCCGTGGTAGTGGGTCCCTATGATCCCACCATCCTCCCCGCTAATGGACAACCGGACATCGTCGACTTCGCGGTCGTGAAAGGCATTCCGCACCGCATCCTTGCCTCGACACGGAATGTTCTCTCCTCTGACCATGTGCCAGTTGTTTTTGACGTCGACCTCGACCCACTGCAGTTACCCAGGCGTGGGGTGTCACTCTCTGGAGTCAACTGGGATCTCTTTCGCCACACCCTGACCGAGTCCCTAGCTGGGATGCCACCTGTAGACGACGCGGAAGCTGAAGATTCCCTCCTCCACTTCACGGACGCCGCCCTCGCCGCAGTCACTGAAGCGGCTCCGCCCAGACGCGAGCGCCAGGACCACTCTCGACAGCTGCCCCCCGATCTCCTTGCACCAATTGCCGAGAAGAACAGAGTGTACCGCGAATGGCAGCGTACACGGAACCCCGCCACCAAACGGCAACTCAACCGTATGCGGCGCGAAATCACGGTGGCTGTGGACAATCACCGCAACCGGGAGTGGGCTAGCCGTGTGGCGACTCTTCAGCTTGACGACGGGTCTGCCTGGAGGACCGCGAAACACTTCCTACGGCGAACGCAGCGTATGCCGCCTCTCCGAACTGCAACCGGAACTGTCTGTGAACCAAACGCGAAGGCTGATGCCCTCGCCGATGTTTTTGAAGAGAACTTCAAGCCTGTAGAGGATCCACTGGACGCAGAACATGAAGAGATGGTCGCTGCCCGGCTCCCTCGCTATCTGGAAACGGAGGGCGATGATGACATAGAGGCCACAACTCCTGAAGAAGTCTCGGCGGCTCTGAAGGCCCTCAATCCAAAGAGAGCTGCAGGCCCTGACGACGTCTCCACTGCCATGCTGAAACAACTGCCTGAGGACGCCTCTACTCACCTGGCTGCAATCTTCAACAAGATCTTTCGCACCGGTCACTTTCCCCTGCAGTGGAAGCATGCTGAGATTGTGGCTATTCCTAAGATGGGAAAAGATCTCCGGCAGCCGAAGAGCTATCGCCCGATTAGTCTGCTGCCTGCCATCTCGAAAGTTTTCGAGCGCATCTACCTGAAGAGGCTACAGCAACACGTCACCGCCGAAGCTCTACTCCCGGATGCCCAGTTCGGCTTCCGTAAGGGCCACTCTACGGAGCACCAACTTCTCCGACTCGTGGAAGAAGCCTTCGATTCCCTGGAGAGGCGCGAATACTTCGGAGCAGTCTTCCTTGATGTCTCGCGCGCTTTTGACAGCGTCTGGCACGATGGGCTGCTCTTCAAACTTCTCGAAATGGGGGTCCCTGGATCCCACATCCGTCTGCTACGGTCCTTCCTCGATGGACGGACTTTTCACGTCCGTGCAGAAACTGGCCTGTCGACAGTCCGTCCCATCAGAGCAGGCGTGCCACAAGGGTCGGTCTTGGGGCCGATCCTGTACACGCTCTACACGGCTGATACGCCGACGGTCCCTCGTGTGCATCTAGCACTGTACGCCGACGACACTGCGCTCTACTCACGAAGTATGCGCGCGGACACACTTCGCCAGAGGTTGCAGCACGCTGTCGACACCCTAGCCGATTGGGCCGTCAAGTGGAAACTGCAGTTCAATGGCGCCAAGACGCAATTTTTCATTGCAACCCGTCGTGTCATCCCAGCCGCTCTGCCCCCACTCGTCGTTCGAGGCAGTCCTGTCAACTGGCGACCGACAGCGCAGTATCTTGGGGTCACCATAGATCGCCGCCTCACCTGGGGCCCACACGTGAAGGGCGTCGTAAACAAAGCAAGGGGTCGACTTCTCCAGCTCTACCCCCTGCTCAACCCGACGTCGACTCTTCCTCCGCGACTGGGCGTCACGTTGTACAGGGCGCTAATCCGCCCTGTCTTCGATTACGCGGCTGTCGTCTGGGGGAATGCGGCAGACGACCACCTGAAGAAACTACAATCTCTGCAGAACAGGGCTCTCCGCCTCGCGCTGCACCTGCCGCGGGACTTCCCATCTGGACCACTGCACGACCTCGCTGAGGTCCGCAAAGTCAAGGACCACGTCCGTATGGTTGCCCGCCGCTTCTACGAACAGGCGCGGCAATCCGAGAACCGGTATATACGCTCTCTGGGGCAGAAGATGCGGCGCAATGCCAACACACGCTGGCCCCAGCTCCTTACGGCATAGGCTGTAACTGAAGAAGAAGACAGAGTGGAAACAACCAGAAGCCAATCACCTCTAGAAGACGCACCACCAGAATAAATAGGAGGCAAAACATGTATATGTTGTGAACTCCGCTTTACTCGAAGACTGAAGTTTCTTCGCGAAGAAGCCACGCAGCTCAGGAGCTCAGTTCGTCAGCGCACCTGACGATGGCGACATGTCTGACCGCCGAAATATTGTGCCCGTTGGACACTATAAACCGGCAGTATACCCGTGGACTGTTCGAGCACTCCAGTCGTTGTTTAACTAATCGTTCCAGTGTCTTCCCAATGCAAGAGGAAAGAACAAAGGGCCGGTACGAAGTTGACTGACAACTATCATTGCCTCTTTTCAAGACTGGGACAATTATGTGTGTTCTCCAATCTTCGACGAAGTCTTTAGACCAACAAAGTTGAGTACGGTAGTGGTGCATTGGACAGCATGTTGTGTATCGTAGCATGGTGTATATTATCGACCCCTGGAGAGCTGTCTGTGGCTGAGGGAACTGCCTTCTTCACTTCTACTAAGGTAAACGGAGCAACGAGTTAATTATCACCGTGATGGTGGCCAGGGGGACATGTGAGCGTTCGCGAACGTACCCAAGGAGAAGAGATTCGATCAGCAAATCATTCTGACCAAGGTGCTTCGATTGTAGGAGTGTATCCAGATGGCTTGTTCCTGAATTTATTGATTTTATGCCATAATTCTGTGATATTACTTTGTTTAGTTAATGTAGAGAAAAAAGTTTATCCAGCATAGTTTCTATTCGTGCTTATGGACTAATGCGTGGGTTAATACCTGTGCATTTATTTTCTAATAATTCAGGAAATTATCGAGATTCGTTGCTTGCGATAAGCACGTAATGCAAGACGGCGTCGTGAGACTGCGTGAGAGCGGCTAGTTTCACCAAACCGGATGGGGATTCCTGACAACAGAACAAACTTTCTCCCAAGGAATGGTAGCGCGTGCTGCGTCATTAAGGGGACGTTTACTATCTTTTGGTTCAAAAAAATCAATTTTTTAAATTGCATTTTTGGATCCATAAAAGTGTTTAGAATCCACCCCTGGAACGATTTTTCCCAATACGGAACGGAAATGTTTGTTATTCGCGGTTGAACAAAAAAATGCACCTGCCTGAAATCGACTTCTTTCACGCACCAGGTTTTTTGTTTCGGAGGACGAGTTATTGTACCGGTGCTAGAGAGGAAACACACAAAATTCAAATGAAAGTTTTAACGCGTGTGTTTGGAAGTCATCTCCCAAGCTTCTGGTGCGAAGACTGTGGAGATTGTGACTTTCCTGGCAGTGAGCAGCTTCAATGAAGGGTATTCAGCAATTCTGAAGACCATGACAACGATGGACGTCACCCTGGGACTCTATTCGACGCAGTTCGCCAAGCATTCGGACGACCACTGGTTTCAAGCGGCCGAAAACCGCCTGTCACCGGCCGTACGAGACGCTCTGGAGCAGCGCAGAATGGCCCAGATCGAACAGAGCGCCCTTTATGAGGAACAGAAAGGACTAGTTTATGGACCCGGAATAGCAGGTTGAACGTACGTTGCATAATATTGCATTTATATGTAGTCAAAACTTCAAACGCGTTTTTCTCTAAATGACTTTTTTTTATCTCGCGGTATGGTAACTTCAAATCTACTGAACCGATTGGCATGATTATTTGTTTCCGACGAAGATAACTAAATTGTCTAGGAGCTTTACCACTTTTATTCCCATCCATCAATTATAAATGTCTTTACTTGGCCGACGAAGTCGAAAAATCGATGAAAAAAACCCTATTTTTTCAAATGGCCGCCATTTTGTTTCCTATGGTCCAAACAACCTAAGCGAGGTACAGCTCCTAAAGAATCTTATATACTTCGGTAACGTCAACTCAATTTTGATTTCAGACGAGTCGGCTGACCTGTGACATACCGCGCGCGGAGATCTACATCGAAATTTTGTTTCGTCCCGACGGCATTTCCGCCTTTGCTCTTCGACACTTCCGGTCGAACAAATTGCAGTTTGTAGAGGAAATACCAATAAACATTTTGACCAAATTTGACATTGATTTTTATAACACATCCCGAGAAAAAAATTCTCAAAGAACATGCTTTTTTCGGGCCAAAGATAGTAAACCTCCCCTTAACGGCGTTAGGCAGCATCTTGTAGGCTGTCTGCTGGCGTAATGAGCAGCTGATGTGCTGGACTAATTCTTCTAGTATCTACGATAAAGTGCTCAGGACATCTGTCCAATGTTCCTCGGGGAGGGAGGGAAAAGTATGCGAGTGCAGTTTACATGACTTGTGGTCGGTATCTCAGTGGGGAAATGGTCGGTCGGACCTATGCGAGTCCGTTTTGACGCACCATTAGTCGAAAAAACTGAAATCACCAGAACAAAATGTATTTGAACAGGAGATCTGTTTCTGTGCGGTGCTGAGACAACTGTAGGAGATCCATCATTTAGAATAACTAGACTATTAATTTATGCCATTCGCATTCGCAACGATGCATCCCCAGGCTTGTTGATGAGCGTTAAAACCTCCACTGTATTCGGGTATGGAAGCTGTCAAAATAAGTTGTCCCAATACTGCTCTGGACTCTATAACGCGGAGGCTTGTACACTGAGGTAATGCAGAGTTCAGAAGCAGGAGTCTTGATCTTAACCGCTATTGCCTGATTGTGTGACTTAGGGACATTTATAGGTATTCGCTGGAAAGAAATCGTAGAATTTATTAAAAGAGCAACATCACCTTTATCGTTCTGTCGGGGTATCTGCCCCGTGGTGGCACCAAAAAATCTTTTCATATGATTTTGAAGCGCATCACTGTTTGTTTTTACTGCTCAACGAATCATAATTTGATTTTTGGTTACGTGCATAGTATACGTGATGTCTCTGCCAGAGGAATCCAGAAATAAAAATCGTTCCCGCAGACTAAAGTGACATACGGGCTGAGCCGAGTAAACCAGAACGGGTGAATGCCAATCGCTGTTTTTTTTATGTGATTGATTGGGTATGCGAATGATCAGCATTGTTATGATTATTAGCAAAATCCGTAGATTGAGATTACCTGAGTGGAAATAAAGACCAAAAGGAACAACAGGTAACAAAGATTACATATTAATCTGTCCAGGAAAATTAAATTTTGACAGAAAATTTTTGCAATATTGCTAAGCTACCAGGTGTACAGTCCCGATCAGTAGCCGCTTTAACTTCTATTCTCGGAATAGAGCGGAAAACACAATTTACCAATATGTAATAACGCCTACCCGGAGAATAAACGCTGGTAACTAAACTGGTGATTCTGGCAGGTTTAGTGAAATTACCCGGAGTATAAGTTTTGACAATGGCAGGAATAGTTAAATAATCAGTGACGACAAGATTGTTTGTTAGAACTAGGAAGGAGAATAAACGGGGACAACATACAAATTATATGGGAGAATATGACGATCCCAAATTCATATAAAAATTTCGTACTGCGTAATGCTTGAGAAACCGGAGCGAATGAATGAAATGTAAAACATTTTTTAACATAAAACTTTATTCTTGTAGTATACCTAATAGGCATTTGATACTGTTACTTCGTGATTTATATTCTGTCTTGTTATTTATGTAAATAAGGTAATTAAGAAGGACCCCTTGCGCCAAAAAAGTCTCACGTATTTGGCGTGTGTTACAACTGCTGCCATATTAGAAAGCCCTATTTCGATTTGTCTAGCAGACAATGACAAAATAGACGTATTTAAATGGAGAAACTACACCAGTCTTCGGTACTATTGGTATTAACAACTTTTTCAGTGTTAGACAACGACATTTTGATTTTCCATGTAGTAAAACGTTTGATGAGGCAATAGATTCTTCTGTAGACAGTAAAGCTCGCCATCTAAAGCTTTAGCAAGATTAGAGAGAGAAAAAAATGCTGTGACCTAAGGATACTGTCTTGCTTGTCCGTTGTCTTTACTGGTTTTATATTTCTATATTTTATATTATGTCACACAAAATTTGGGGCTACATTAACTTTTTCCTCTAATTTTTCCTCGTTGACTGGACGAGTACAATCATTCGTATGTCAGGCTTAATAATGGCTCTGAGCTCTATAGGACTTAACAGCTGAGGTCATCAGTCCCCTAGAACTTGTTGTTGTTGCTGTGGTCTTCAGTCCTGAGACTGGTTTGATGCAGCTCTCCATGCTACTCTATCCTGTGCAAGCTTCCTCATCTCCCAATACGTACTGCAGCCTACATCCTTCTGAATCTGTTTAGCGTATTCGTCTCTTGGTCTCCCTCTACGATTTTTACCCTCCACGCTGCCCTCCAACACTAAATTGGTGATCCCTTGATGCCTCAGAACATGTCCTACGAAGCGATCCCTTCTTCTAAGTAATTATCTAATATGTAATAAAAAGTGCAAATTTTCTGAAGAGTTATTCTCCCGGCCACAAATAATTCCACCCAGTATTAATTGCAAGTTACTTTTTAAGTGGAGGTAGGATGTCAAACGGAACGACTGAAAGTAGGAGAGGCACCACAGGACATTTTAATTTCCACTGTCCTAAGTACAGGTTTGATAGCTTCCTTTACAAAATATACACGTTTGAATTCCACAGAGCAAAATACAGTGACGTTTGATGTAAGAATGGTGTGTGAAGAGGCGTGACACTGCACTTTGGCACATTTTAGACCAAATAACATGTCTTACATTTGCACGAACATATGTGTTCCATATACTAAACTGTTCAGAAGGATGTGCGCTACAAAATGAAAATATTTTTGAAAAAAACTATTTTAAAAATTTTTTGACGTTCTGTCTGAAATGCTCGGGGGCGGGCGCCAATTTCAAGTTTTTGCCCCGGTTCGGAAGGTTCGGAAATATCGTTGATCTGGGTCTGATGGGAGGTTCTCCTTTGAAGAGCTTCCTGACTAGCTAGGTCAGACCGAGCATTCCACTGGAGAAGCATACAAGCCATTGTGGCTGTTTTTTATGTAAAAGTACGCCGGTCAGGGTGGCCGAGCGGTTCTAGGCGCTACAGTCTGGAACCGCGCGACCGCTACGATCGCAGGTTCGAATCCTGCTTCCGGCATGGATGTGTGTGACGTCCTTAGGTTAGTTAGGTTTAAGTAGTTCTAAGTTCTAGGGGACTGATGACCTTAGACGTTAAGTCCCATAGTGCTCAGAGCCATTTTTATATAAAAGTACCGCCTAGTTTCGTTATTTATAAAATTTCGCTGTTTTGAATGATTAGTCAAGCGATCTGTAAATAATTTTAATAACTAAAGTAACGATTCATGATTTTCCTTAGCGCATGCCGAATATCTGACGGCAGATAAGTGCCCCTACTTTTGATTGTTCGACAACTCCTATAATGATATTGTAAAGTTTCTCGACAATCGAATCGGGGTCGCGATCTGATGGATCGTTGTTAGATGTGACGTTGATTCCTTCTGCTGTACTAGACGTGGATTGTGAACGTGGTGGTGTCGTCAGTGAATATAGGTTGCCTGCTGTAGTGCTAGATAGATTGGCAGTTTGGCCATAGGCACAGGAGTTGGATTGGGGTGGTGTGCGTTGGAACAAATCTGCTGAGTTGGGCCTTAGTAGCTTTACAGAATTGCCACATGTTGTGTGTAAGTCCTATTATGGCACAGCTTTGGCCGAGGTACACCAATTATTTGGTGTTTAGCTGTTGCGTTCATTTTGAATAAGCAGTGGATGGGATGAGTATCAGCAATCAAATGAAATCAAAGCTAACCAATGTGCAATGGAAAACATCTGACCACAGTCATTATACTAACTATAATTCAGTCACAACTGGAGGAAAAAATTAAAAATGTGTTTTAATATTTGTTTTAACCCATTTAAAGATAAACATTATTTATATACAGTTAAAACAATTTAATAATCACCATTTTTCCATCCCCTACAGCGCTGGAATTATTAGTCTAACAAGGGGAGGCCGCCAATTGTGAAATTCAGATTCGGTTCATACTGCGCATAATAAAAGCTCATGGCCAGAGTTGTAATGTGGCAAAGCACCAAGATGCACTTCTCAGCCGTTGTCGAGAAAATCGACAGTTAAGATAAACCGTTGCGGTGAAATACTCTCTACGATTAATAATTTTCTGCAGCGTCGTGGCGCAGCGGTAAGCGCTCGGGTTCGTAATCCGAAGGTCGCCGGATCGACTCTCGCGCCATGCAATATTATTTTTAATTATTAGTTTTTTGCATTTCATATATACTATTAATGAATTGCTTATGCATGTTGGTGAAGGCGGATCGCTCTCCAACTGTACCGCCTCCATTTTTTCGTTTGTTTAACAGGGTGTACCAAAGCTCTCACGTCCGCACTTATTTTCGACGATGTTATAACTTGCGCTAGGGACCGCATCTACCTTCTTTCGAAGTTAGCAGGCAACTACGCTGTTATGCGGTGGCTCGTTTCGGCCCATTCAACATCTGTCCTTCAAGTGTAACGAGCGAGTAACGGAGTTTATATTTCATACCTGCCACAGCAAATTTGTGTTCGTGGGGTTTCTATTCTAATTCGAAAGTTTGACTTACGCTATACGTATTCGTTTCGGTATATCGTTTCTACGGCTTCCGTTAACTTTACGTGGTTAACATTATGAAGACAATAACATTTGTGAAATACAGCTTTGTTTGCGGAAAACATAACGATGTTCGAAGTCGCCAGTTTTTCCACGACAAACGACTTTCAACAACTTATTATATGCATAATTGTTGCAACTGATTGCCGGGAATTATATATATATATATATATATATATATATATATATATATATATATGTGTGTGTGTGTGTGTGTGTGTGTGTGTGTGTGTGTGTGTGTATGTATACACACATTTGAATTACAAAAAACAAATACCAAAAAAAAAGGTTGCATGGCGGGAGATTCGACCCGGTCAGCTTCGGATTACGAACCCGAGCGCCTACCTCTGCGCCATGACGCTGTAGAGAAATATCAATCGTAGAGAGTATTTCACCGCAACGGTTTATTTTAACTGTCGATTTTCTCGACAACGGCTGAGAAGTGCATCTTGGTGCTTTGCCACATTACACCTCTGGCCATGAGCATTTATTATGCGCAGTATGAATCGAATCTGAATTTCACAATTGGCGGCCTCCCCTTGTAAGAGAAAAAAAAGAATACGACCTTTATTGCAGGAAATTTAATGTATTTTAATTTTACATTGGGGAAATATTTTCGTTAGAAGCCGCAGTTTTGAGTTATTCAAGAAAAACACAAGAGTGTGGTCTTTAAACGTGCCCGCAGCTCAGTGCTCACATCCCGTCTGCCAATATTTTTAGTAAGTTATTCGCAGCACTCTCTTCTACCACTATAAAAATTTGGGGCTACATTAACTTTTTCCTCTAATTTTTCCTCGTTGACTGGACGAGTACAATCATTCGTATGTCAGGCTTAATAATGGCTCTGAGCTCTATAGGACTTAACAGCTGAGGTCATCAGTCCCCTAGAACTTGTTGTTGTTGCTGTGGTCTTCAGTCCTGAGACTGGTTTGATGCAGCTCTCCATGCTACTCTATCCTGTGCAAGCTTCCTCATCTCCCAATACGTACTGCAGCCTACATCCTTCTGAATCTGTTTAGCGTATTCGTCTCTTGGTCTCCCTCTACGATTTTTACCCTCCACGCTGCCCTCCAACACTAAATTGGTGATCCCTTGATGCCTCGCAGAACATGTCCTACGAAGCGATCCCTTCTTCTTGTCAAGTTGTGCCACAAACTCCTCTTCTCCCCAATCCTATTCAATACTTCCTCAACCGAGCGGGGTGGCGCAGTGGTTAGACACTGGACTCGCATTCGGGAGGACGACGGTTCAATCCCGCGTCCGGCCATCCTGATTTAGGTTTTCCGTGATTTCCCTAAATCGCTCCAGGCAAATGCCGGGATGGTTCCTCTGATAGGGCACGGCCGACTTCCTTCCCAATCCTTCCCTAATCCGATGAGACCGATGACCACGCTGTCTGGTCTCCTTCCCCAAACCAACCAACCAACCAATACTTCCTCATTAGTTATGTGATCTACCCATCTAATCTTCAGCATTCTTCTGTAGCACCACATTTCGAAGGCTTCTACTCTCTTCTTGTCCAAACTATTTATCTTCCATGTTTCACTTCCATATATGGTTACACTCCATACAAATACTTTCAGAAACGACTTCCTGACAAATCAATACTCGATGTTAACAAATTTCTCTTCTTCAGAAATGCTTTCCTTGCCATTGCCAGTCTACATTTTATATCCCCTCTACTTCGACCATCATCAGTTACTTTGCTCGCCAAATAGCAAAACTCCTTTACTGCTTTAAGTGTCTCATTTCCTAATCTAATTCCCTCAGCATCGCCCGACTTAATTCAACTACATTCCATTATCCTCGTTCTGCTTTTGTTGGTGTTCATCTTATATCCTCCTTTCAAGACACTGTCCATTCCGTTCAACTGCTCTTCCAAGTCCTTTGCTGTCTCTGACAGAATTACAATGTCATTGGCGAACCTCAAAGTTTTTATTTCTTCTCCATGGATTTTAATACCTACTCCGAATTTTTCTTTTGTTTCCTTTACTGCTTGTTCATTATACAGATTGAATAACATCGGGAAGAGGCTACAACCCTGTCTCACTCCCTTCCCAACACTGCTTCCCTTTCATGTCCCTCGACTCTTATAACTGCCATCTGGTTTCTATACAGATTGTAAATAGCCTTTCGCTCCCTGTGTTTTACCCCTGCCACCTTCAGAATTTGAAAGAGATTATTCCAGTTAGCATTGTCAAAAGCTTTCTCCAAGTCTACAAATGCTAGAAACGTAGGTTTGCCTTTTCTTAATCTAGCTTCTAAGATAAGTCGTAGGGTCAGTATTGCCTCACGTGTTCCCATATTTCTACGGAATCCAAACTGATCTTCCCCGAGGTCGGCTTCTAGCAGTTTTTCCATTCGTCTGTAAAGAATTTGCGTTAGTATTTTGCAGCCGTGACTTATTAAACTGATAGTTCGGTAATTTTCGCATCTGTCAACGCCTGCTTTCTTTCTTTGAGATTGGATTTATTATATTCTTCTTGAAGTCTGAGGGTATTTCGCCTGTCTCATGCATTTTGCTCACCAGATGGTAGAGTTTTGTCAGGTCTGGCTCTCCCAAGGCTGTCAGTAGTTCTAATGTAATGTTGTCTAGTCCCGGGGCCTTGTTTCGACTTAGGTCTTTCAGTGCTCTATCGAACTTGGATCTACTTAAACCTAACTAATCTAAGGACATCACACACATCCATGCCCGAGGCAGGATTCGAACCTGCGACCGTAGCAGTCGCGCGGTTCCAGACTCAAGCGCCTAGAACTGCTCGGGCAACACGGCCGGCACCTTAATAATGATGCAGCCTACTCGCCTCAGGAAGCTCATCCAGATAGTAACATCTAATGCAAAGCAGCAAGATAAAAGCATCATTAAAATGGTTTGTCAGTAAAATAGTATTTGTTATCTAGCTACTGTTACACATAATTCAATTCTTTGCTGAATATACTGTATAACAGGGTAAAGTATAATTAATATTACCACTGTAATACTTTACCATTTCATAAATTATTGTAGTGCACTCAGATGAAATATATGTGTTTGACATATCTCCACCTATCAAAAACTTCTCTACACAATCCATGGAAAATCATTCATGTATTGTAACAGGCAAACTTCGTACTGCCACGTAGAAATGGACAGAAAATAATTAAAAAGACGTAGAGGCAACAAAAATCTAACTTTTGCGTTAACTAAGGAGCACCAATCTTCTCTTCTTTAGTTTATTGACAAAATTTTATGAGACAGTGGTTTCGTACTCACAGCCGCCATATAAAATATAGACGTAAATCCTTTACTACTCGTTCGGAATCTTGCGAAAAATAAGATCAGTAATCCTAACATGCCATGCATTTCACTCTCTAACCCCAATAACGGCTGATGGTTTTGCTACTTATAAACTTCATGTGTCACCTTGTCTGGTAACGGTACTTCGGTGAATTGTCCGTCAATTTCGCTGCTTTTATACACTAGCAGCCTTTCAGTTGGCCTCAAAATATTAAGTCAACCTCTTTCCAGACCTTTCCACCAGATAAAAAATGAAGTGGGTGCCCGAGATCGAACCTGGAACCTCAGTGTTTGTAGTCACAAATTTTTTTCCTTGTTTTAATTTTTTTTTCTTTATCGCAGGTGGTCCATTTGCTTTCACAGAGGTGATATTAGCATTTAGTGTCGTCACGCCAAAAAAAGTGAGGAAACTGAAATTAATAAACTCAGTCGACATAGATTGAACAACGAGCTACATTATTATCAGCAGCTGAAACCGCGAGGGTGAAACATAGGAACTTAGGAAATACGACATTGGTTCGCTGCCAGGTCGCTTCGAGCGCTACAAATTTATCAGTCCGTCATCTCGTTTCCTTATTCAGTGACTTAAAGTCTTCCATATTTGTTTTGGTTTTGTTCAAAACAGAAGCTGGTTACATAGCACTGTGTTCCTGATTATGGCTTCACATATGTACTGCAATTTTTGGAAATGCATTTTGAAAATTTTGCTCTCATTCTGCTTAAGTTTTGCTCGCATCCGTAATATTAGGTCCAGGTGGCCTATATATTTCCATATTTGTTTTTGTTTCATGTAAAACAGAAGCTTGTTTCAATGGAGAGTATTCTGTGGACGTTTGTCCCTGCCTACGAATCCGTTTGTCAACTGCTCGATTTAAATGCGTAGTAAGTATAGTGCTCGTGTTCTATAATCCGTTCGTCATAAGAATAAACCTGACGTAAAGATTGCACTGTGTATTCTTCCGCGATTGCTGGAATCTTATTGGGTTTCCGTTTCACGTGGCACTGCAGCCAAGCTGTCTTGAGTATTGGCAAGTACGATAATAGGGTACGTTTTGTGCTGTGCGTTACTCGCACATCGACTTAGAAATAATAGAGGACAACAGCTTTACCGGCGCATTTGAGTAGGTTACAAACATAACTCGCATACTCCAAAAACATAAATTTTCACAAATGACTAAAAACGTGTTTTACATGCGTCGTGGGCATGTCCCATATATTGACATAAGTATGTGCAAGAACAATGGCTGTAAATCATTATGTATATTTCAGATTATGTTTTCTTATTGAGAAATTACAATTATTTAACGTTATATTATGGATCATGTGAGTTTTGTTAATGAGCTATGGAACATGTAAGTTTTGACAATCCCCATTTTGGATCTTGTGAGTTTTGGTACTGAGCTGTTTGGACGATGTTGATTTCGCGGGAACTATCGTGTTGCGACTCGAAATGCAACACTTTTTGGTTCCGACTGCAAGCCACTTTCTCTTCTATAGTGTATATATAATATTACATTCCGATGTTAATCGTGATAAATACCAATTAATCATCTTTTATGGACTTTGCTTGTGTTAGTTTACAAAAGATATTCTCTAGTTTGGAATACCGCTTGCAATTTCATAAAAGAAATGTCTGGCGAGCACATTTCTTCAGTTTAATGATCAAAGAAATTTACAAGTTTGCCATTCATGAGAACTAATTATTGATTACAAAGAAAAGTAGAATATTATAATCAGGAAAATAATTCAGACTTGTTAAGCATTCTTTGAGAAGAAAGAAACCATCAAATACCAAAAGAAAATAAGCTACTAAAATAAAACTGAAGATTTGAAGGAAATTCACTTCTAAAACTGAAAATAATTTTACTCTTCTATGTCTATATCACAACATTAAGTTCCTCTTGAACCATGTCACACATACACTCACGATCAGTTTGATCCGATGTATTCTCATCAATGACATGCTTATAGAACTTGAGCTCCTCAATTTCTCTCCAGTTTTCCCCATAATGGGCAGTCAGAAGTTTATCAACAGCCCTCCTTTTCTCTAAAGATATTGAATCCTTTGGTTGGATGAGTTTGGGATGTGTAAGTGCATTTACTCCAGATTTAAACACAGATCTAAACGCTCCAAGGTCATTTCTGTACGTTTGTTCACCACGCACAAAAATTTTATTTCCTACTGCGCGCTTTATGTAAATGCGCTTACATTTTGAAATTGAAAAATGTCATGATCCTGGATTTCTTAATGCAATTGTCACAAAATTCTTGAAGTCGGTAACACTGGAGTCTCTTCCTACCAGTTTCAATGCCGACTGACTCGAAATTATCTCATACACTTGTTCAGGCTGTACTATTATTTCCATTGTTATTTTCCTTTCTATATTTCCAAACACACGGTCTGGGGGAATGTAACTATGACCGGTGACTGCAAAAATCATTTCAATTCCATCGATATGTGGGGGAGACTTTATGGAAAGCCAAAACATACACATCACAACCAAAGTAGAATTCTTATTTTGTGCAGCACACCCATCACATACCAATCGAATTTGTTTGTAACGGGACATGTCTAGGGAGTTTAATGTATCAAACACACGTGAGGCTATAGTGTTTGAATCTCGACTGAATTCATTTTCTGTCCAACAATAAGAAGTGACAGTGGAACGGTTTAACTCTGATTTACTGTGACCTTTAACAATGGTAAAATTCTGGACGTAAATTTGTCTGCTATAATAGGACGACTGATCTGGAACTTTGGGCAACGGAATATTCTTCTCACAATCAAATGAAAGAATTAACGTTTCAACGTCTTTGTCCTTCAGGGTGTTAAAAATGCCATATACTTTATAACTTGTGAAGCCTTTTTTCAGTAATTAATTGAGTTTTCCTGTTAGGGTCTCTCTCATGTTTTAACTTTTCAGCTAGGCTTAAGCATGTACAACACATATCAGTTCTCGGTGCACCAAAGCCTACGTTGTATTTTGTGTTAAAAAGGTACCTAAAGTAAGATAGCGTCACAGGGATGTTTTCGGGCTTGGAAGAATAAATTTTCCATAACATTTTACAATTCATATTCGCAGGCAGATATCGTCTTACTGTTCGTCCTCTACAGTATTGTGTCTCTACACACTTTAGACTATTGATAAACTTCATGACACAGTCTCTCTTGGGTTCATATTCTGCCGCCCTCCTGCTTGTACAAAACCTTGCTGATGAAACTGTTTAGTGATATTATTTATTCTCCCAATACATTTATAAAGGTTGACATGCAAATTGTAACTTTATTTTTCTGTGTGCTTCGTATAAAATATTTCGTCGTTCTAAGCAGTTGCGACTTTTGGTTTTGACTTGATTTGTCTTTCCTAGGTCGACGTCTGATGACGTTGCAAATTTCCACATACTTCAATATGAACTGATTCTGATAATCTCTTTCCGGTGTTTTATAAAACAAATCATGAAAGTTTTTAATGTCGTTCGTAGAAAGTGAACTACAATTAAAGGCTCCTCCGTGGTGTTGACATGTCGGGTACTGGGGCAGCACTGAAGGTTTGTACCTATAATGATAGAACAAACTACACTGTGAGGTTCTGTTTATTTTTCAAAAATGGACTTAAAATATTGAATTTGCGATTCCTCACTGTTAAGTTCCAAAGAAAGAGTCCTATACATTCTTACGTGGAGGAACAAAGCAAGCCAATAAAAAGAAACAGTTTAATTTGAAAACAATGAAGAAAACAGGATATTCTAACCTCATTCGATTGGCTTCCTGACTTTTCCACAATTCTGGATGCTGTGAACGTTTCCTTGGCCTTCCTCTTTCTCCAACGGGTGAAACGGTTTCTTCCAGGACTTGTGTCTCAAATCACTTTTATTCCAACCACTATATTGAATTATATTCCCCAAAATAACTGAACGGAACAGAAAACACACTCCACTGGAATCCACTGGCATCAATATTTGCTACTACACAAGAAAATGCGCCGAGTGAACTAATCGCTGATTGGTCAAGAAGAGGTACGGGACAAAAATCACAAGATCCCGCGGATCATGAGACTTTTGAAACTAACCATGAAGTTTAACAGCGGTTTTCTCAAGGATCTTGTGCCAAATGTGAATAACTGTTTCGTGAATTATGTTCTATGTATAAAGGTATATGAGAAAATGTCAGCATCTCAATTTTAATTACTTTGGAGTATGTGAGTTATGACTCTAATGTACATTTTAGCTTGTACAGCACTGGCCGGTCAGTTGGTACAGCTAGCGTTCAGTGACGTGGCCAGCTGCAGTTCACTCGTGAAAAGAGACGAACAGAGGAGCAATACAGCTTCGAATGTCATTTAATTTTTAAGCAGAATCAAATAATACTCTGCAAATCTACCACAATACGCTCCTTAGACGACTAGACGAAAACCGCAACACGTTATCGTTTTTAGCTAACACACTATTGTAATTAAAAACAAGAGTGATGAAAATTCCTGACTTGACCGCTCAGTAATTTTCCTATACCAATATAAGCTGTGTGTAACGTGAGAGAGTATTGAAGGATATCACCGTATAGTTAAACACTGAAGCCACTGAAGGTATTACTTATAGTCAATCGTTTGGTAATCTCTTAGCTCCTTCCTTTTTCGAATCCGAGAAATACATTTCAGTTCTGAAAGTGTCACTGCTACGTTGATAGCGAGCCTATCGACGACAGAATCCACGAAGCCAACCAGACGAAATATTTTCTCTTCTTTTATGACGAGCCGTTCTATATCTCTCGGCAGTGACGTGTAAAAAAGCTGCGTGCGTTAGTTCCAGTGCGTCTGGCAGCTTAACAGTCTTGTTACTTCTCAGGGGCCCAATTCCGCAGCTTGGCTCCAGATCAGTTCTGTTGGGTTTATATTGTAATGGTACAGTAGCATATGTAAAAATGCAGCATTTGTATGACGTGCTCGATGCTGTGAAAATGATTGTTTTTCATGTTTCTACGATACTTATTTACCACTGTGGTATATAAAGAGGATTTGATTTTTCATTTTCACCTTAAAAATTAAATTGTTATATTTACTTAATTTAAGGAACTTTTATTAACAGTTTTTCATAAAACATCGATAGTTAAGAATTTGTATTTGAAATGGTAACAGGAATTTCGCATCCAATATGTAATTAGAAACAAGAAGACGTGCATTATTCATAAAATATGATGAGTTTTATAATTATGAGATGTAGGTATCTCAGATTGAACGAGAAAAATTTTGATTTCGGGAAGACTTGAACCAACGCACTTAAAACTGTCCATTTGGAACTATTGCCAACACGCTACCTGCTGCGCTACACGCTATTTTTTTTTTTTTTTTTTGATTTTTCGGAAATGGGTCAGGTAGTGGGGTGGTGGAGGCAAGGCGGGCAGGGGTCGCAACCCGAGTCCTGGCCACGATGTCTCCTCCCTCCCGTCCTGGGGATGTGATGTGGTACAAAGGATGCAGTTGGTGTATTATTGTGAATGTTTTTTGTTATTTTATTTATTTATTTTTAATTTTTTAATTTTTTTAAACAGTAAGCAACTGAAACTAGTAAGTACACTCGCGTCGAGTTCGGGACGCACATAACTAAAAACATGCTTATAGTTGCAGCAAGGGGTATAAAGAAAGAGAGCAAAGTCTGGGGTTAAGGAAGCCATGAAACAAAACCTAAGGGTGGAATCCATACCACCATTAACCGGTGCTACATCGTGTACCAGATAGGAAACAAAAACTGCGAAGATAGACCTTTTCGCACCGCGGACAAAAAGAGGAAATGGGGCAAATACTGCTTAGAGTAAGAGGGCTCACGACGAAACTCTCCATCTGCTGTATCATCCAGGTGTGACTTCTCGCAATGACCAAGGTAGATACCACGTTGTACCGTGTAGTGTTCTATCATCTTCTTGTAATTTTAGCTTCTCTTACCCATGATGTTCCAGCTTCATGGAGGGTCGAGGAACACACTCCGCTAATAACTGGAAAAATATTGTCGATACTTTGGGTTACGGAGGATCTTGCAATGTCGTTCCTGCAAAAAGTTCCAAAAGTCTAAAGCGTACTTAGTGCCGTCTTGAAACAAATAATGACATGTCCACGAAGCCACGTCATGGCATTAGTTTTCGTGCGTGGGTAATACGTCTCATTCGGGAATAAGATAGTCTTGGGGTCGATATGATTCGGCGTCACTCGAAGGAAGTATGGCTCTGAGCACTATGGGACTTAACAGCTGTGGTCTTCAGTCCCCTAGAACTTAGAACTACTTAAGCCTAACTAACCTAAGGACATCACACACATCCATGTCCCAGGCAGGAGTCGAACCTGCGACCGTAGCGGTCGCGCGGTTCCAGACTGAAGCGCCTAGAAACGCTCGGGCACTCCGGCCGGCCGAAGGAAGTATGCTGACATTTGCTTCATTAAGTGCCACACTGTCGTAGACTCGCCACAGCTAAGACGGTGTTCTTCGTTGTCTTGACCGCCACAGCTCGTGCACGTGGGTGAGTCTGCCATATGGATCGCATATGTAGCTTTGATCTGGTTACCTGCTTACCGTTGACAGTGATATTCCACATAAAAAAAAAATGGCTCTGAGCACTATGCGACTTAACTTATGAGGTCATCAGTCTCCTAGAAATTAGAACTAATTAAACCTAACTAACCTAAGGACATCACACACATCCATGCCCGAGGCAGGATTCGAACCTGCGACCGTAGCGGTCGCTCGGCCTCAGACTGTAGCACCTAGAACCGCACGGCCACTCCGGCCAGCCTATACCACATCGCCGTGACGTCAGTGTCCAGTGTTACGTGTGGAATTGGCCTCCACACTCCTCATCAGTTGACGTTCGGGTGCTTCCTCTCCATAACGTTATCAGGTCGTCCACGTTGCAGGACCCGATAAACCGTCTTTGCCGTCGCCAGCTGAGTCGCTGGTAAGGCAAGCCGAACGTAACTGAGTTCGAGGTAAAAGACACCGATGTAGAAGAGCAAGGAGGGGAAGTGGTGTATCGGCACAGGTGGCAACAGGGGCGGGGGGGTACCAAAGTTTGACTAACGTGCTCACAAATAGGGCGACCGCTCTGTCATGAACGTGATAAAAACCAACCCCTCCCCGATCCGGGGGAAGGGTGAAAGTCTCATATTTGATCTTGAAAAGCATTCCTGAACTCACGGAGGACCCAAAAGTCGCCAGTATACAGCGAGCTAACATCACTGGTATAGGTAATGTCTGGGCGATGTGCTGAATGCGTGATGCTAAATGTGTGTTGACATACTGGATCCGTTGGACGATGTCCAGGGCTCGTAGGCGGTTGTTGGCTATCCCAGTGCTAACATTTCGTAAAAGCCGTCGAAAATTATGAGCAGCGGTTCGTCCTATATCGTCTGTAAAATCAATGCCAAGACATTTCAAAGTATCTCGAGCTGTAAGGGGGTGACACTGTCCTCAGACAATCCGACCCCGATGTTCATCGCCACCGATTTTGCGAGGTTGATACGGCTGCCAGTGGCCATGCTATATGTCGCTATCCAATTCACTGCGTTAGCGGTGTCTTTGGCGTTGCGGATGACAATCACCAGGTCGTCAGCGTACGCTTTACATCGGAAAGTGTGGCCTCATAACGTCATACCCATTAGTCGTTGGCTCAGGCCGCATAGGAGTGGTTCCATGGCCCCAGTGTAAAGTAAAGTGGACAGAGGGCAGCCTTGGCGTATAAATCGAGAAATGGTGAGGTCGGCCTTTGATAAACACCTTGGATGTCGCGCCACGGAGTAGTCGCATGACGACAGTGACGAATGGCTGTGGGTACCGCATATGTTGGAGGACCGCTTCCAAATAGTTGTGGTCCACTCGGTCGAAAGCTTGACTGAAATCGATTGCCGCCAGTGCACCCTTCAGACGACATGCCCTCGCCAGTGAGATCAAGTCACGATATTCACTGAGTGCTGTTTGAATATTATTGTCGTCTCCTAATGACGTCTGATCGGGCGAGATGACGTTTCGTAAGATCTGGTGTATCTGCGCCGCCAACAGTCGAGAAAAGATCTTAAAGTCGCAGTTCAATAGATCAACGGGTGGTAGTCCTGCAGCCGTGAGCCACCGGACGGTTTGTGAATAGGAATAATCATCCCTTCCACAAGGGCCGCAGGGAGCGGCACTTCCGGAGATAGTAGTTCGTAACAGATGCCCATCCATCAGGTGGATAACAAATATTTAAAATTACGGTAAAATTCCAAGGGGAGGCCATCAGGACCTGGAGAATTATTGACAGCTCCTTTTCTAATGGCGTCGATCACTTCTTCTTCCGTAAGTTCTTCCATCAAGGCCGCTTCCATTGCCGGGGTGACGGTGCCGTAAATCATTTGAGAGACGTCCTCCAGTGCTTACGGATTAGGGGTCTGAGCGGAATAGAGCTGGGAATAAAGATATAGAACGCTGCGTGGTGAGGCAACGACCGTCCTCTGTGTCGATGAAGAGTATCAGCACTCGTTGGCGTCGTTTACATTCACGAAGTACATGGAACAACGATGGGCGTTTACTCGGTATTCGATCCTGCATCCTCGAGCGAATGACCACGCCCTGTAGGTGGCGCCGCATATGAGCGATGATCTGAGCCTTAGCACGGTGGACCGCCGTTTGTCGTTCCGGAGACGGCGCCAGAGCATCGCAGTCGCGCAGTACCCTGAAGTAAAAATCGAGTGCATGTCTACGCCAAGCAACGTGGTCGCGACTATATATTATCAACGTTCGCCTCAGTGCCGGTTTGGCGCAGTCCAGCCACCAGCGGATCGTTGTGGGATATGCACGGAGGCAATTTTCACACGAATGCCTCGTATCCTCAATGGCTTGGCGGCATCCGGGTACGACAGGTGAGCGATGTTTAATTTCCATGGGTTGCGACTCCTCCACACTTGTTGCCACCGCAAAGTGACGGCACAAATGTAAGCTGAGTGGTCCAAGAAAGCTGCAGACCACAGTTCCGCATCCTGTGTTCCAGCGGCAAGAGAGCGTGAGACATAAATCCGGCCAACGCGACTGGAAGGGTGACTCGTTCAGTGTGTGAATCCCGGCCAGTGGCTGTGAAGATATTCCCAAGTGTCCACCATCTGCAGATCTCGAATTAGCGCCTCAAGTTCCGGGCACGAATTATGTCGTGGGAGTTAGTCTCTGGGTGCCAGTACGCAATTGTGGTCACCTCCAAACACCAGATGATCGTGGCGGCCTTGGAAGAGTGGGGCGACGTCTTCCACAAAGAATCGTGAACGTTTGCGACGTTTGTCCGTCCCGGAAGGTGCGTAGATATTGATAAGGCGGACACCTAGTACTGTGAGTGCCATTCCTCTTGCCCCAGGCAGGAAGAGGATATCGTCTGCCACTATCCCTTCCCGAAGAAGTACAGCGACACCACTGCCTGTGGCGGAAGCTGAAGAGATGCAAGCATCGTAACCGCACGTGCCTGGGAAGTCGTGGACGAGAAGGGCGATATCGATGAAAGCAGAATTCAACATATCCTGAAGCAAGGATAGCTTAGCGCGCGTCCGTATAGTGTTGATGTTTATAATTGCAACGCGGTAGGTTTGAGGTCTATCCATAGCAACTGTGTTGGCAATCAATACCCTTGTAAGGCTGTCTCGTATTGTATCTGATGGTGGGAAAGGATCGACACTGGTGGGGCAAATTCCCCCGCGTGTCGTCCGACACGATAGGCAAGGAATTTTCCTCACTGTCGTCCACCCAGTCGCCATGAAATACCATCGGCCGTTGGTGGCTCTTTGTAGCTGCTGCAGCACTCGGCGCTGACTCCATCGGCTCTACTGGCTGGGAATCGGCAGCGACTGTCTGTTTGTGATCTTGCTGTTCTGTGGGGTCGGACGGACTGAAGCCGTTACCATGGCGATCTGTTGGGTGGGATGTTACTGCGGCCTCTGTACCGCCGGTACCGTCGTCGGAGTGTCCACAGTGCATGTCAGACGACCGCTGCAAACACTCGTCCGA
This sequence comes from Schistocerca americana, assembly GCF_021461395.2. Classification (NCBI taxonomy): domain Eukaryota; kingdom Metazoa; phylum Arthropoda; class Insecta; order Orthoptera; family Acrididae; genus Schistocerca; species Schistocerca americana. The sequence goes on along the minus strand of NC_060124.1, from coordinate 434,187,547 downwards.
TGAAGCACGCCGCCATCTCTTGTGTTTCCACGGGGAACACTGTTTACGGACGTGTGTTTCAGTATCCGAATGTGGGTGGATCTCTTCAGCTTCTCTGGTGTTTGGAAGAAAAGCCGCTGTCGGCACAACCTCTTGGGTCAATGTCCATCCTGGCATCCATGCTTTCTTGCAAGGGCGGTTGGTGATTATCTTCAGGTGGGGGCGCCGTTGTAGAGGCTGGATCCGGTACTGCAGAATCCATCATGGTCTCGCTATCGGGGGCGGCTATCGGACCAATGTGGTCAGCATTGGAAAGGGTTGTGCCCATGCAACTTCGGCATAATTGAGAGGAAGGGTCATGACCGTAGAAGGAGGCATAGATTCACCTGTCGGGATTTGAATAAGCCGTCGTCGGTGACAATCCGACGGGACATGCCCTTCTTGGCCACAACCGGAGCAAGTGCGAGGCTGACCGTCATACATAATGATCGCCCTACATCCGCTGATGACAGGATGGTACATGTTTGGTCAGTTCAATTTTGATCTGTCGTACCCCGTTAAGAACCGGGTACGTTATAAAGGTGGTCCATTTTTCGGCCATGTGGCTGACAACTCTGCCGTAAGGCTGGAAAGCCGTGGTGACTACATCTGGTGATACTTAGAAAGGGAGATCAAAAACTCGTATCGCATGGAGGCCAAGCGCCCCCCCTCCCCCCTTCCACGCGTGATCGATAGAGACCGCCCCAATATGGCCATCAGAATGTTTGAATTTAAGATCGTTCGCATGTGCGCGCACGATCCTGTTGCACACCTCGTCACTTACTAACTTGACGTAGACAACACTGCTCGTGATAGAGAGATGGATACCAATTATGTCCTGCGGTTCAATTTTCACATCGTCACGTAGAAAACGTTCCACTCCGTGCATGATCGAGTTTAAAACTGATCTTGGTGGTTTGTCTGTATGAATGTGCCATATTGCGTCGGTAGTGGTGGACTCTATAAACTAGCGACGACGAAGTAGTAAACAGCTACGGGCACTCGCGACCGCGTGGATGGGACGTAAACAAGACGTGCCGCGGAAAGCAGACTGACGCTCAATGGGGAAATGAGAACAAGTGCATTTTATACAACTTGGGGAAAACTTCGAAGCCGAGTATCTCCGTAAGTTTGTGAAAAACATTAAGAACAGCCTATTTCTTGGCACATTTTAACCATGTTCCATGCGCGTGTTTCACTACGAAACAGAAAGCTGCCTCAGCCACTTTCGTAGTGCGCATTACCAGCGCGACAGTCAAGAGCACAACGCTGCAGGGACTGTGACTGTACACGATTTTTGAAATAAAAACTACATAGCTAAAGCATGATTAACAAAAGCATTGATAGCTGTTAATACATTTGAATATCTTAAAGTTCCATTTAACGTAACTTAGTAGTAAGATATCTAATACATAAGTTGGATCTACTTCCAAGAGCGTAACAGCTCCAGTGCACGTGTGCTACAGCTTTTCATCAATCATCATGTTTATATTTGTTTACATCACGTTTATTCTTACGATGAATGGATTATACATTATTTCTGTTCGCATCCTTTTTTTGTACTTCCTCACATTTAAAGGAGAACATGTTAGTAGTTTTTGATGGAAGTGGTATAGAACTTTATTACATCTGATCACGAAACGAGTATGTATTTCTGCTTTTAATGATGTTGCTTCTTGCTACTGACTATGCTTTCAAGTCTTAGTAACTAAGACATTCATTTTGAAAATCCTAAAAATGCAACAGTAGTTACGTAAATATGTTCAATGTTATTGACAGATACTACAGACAAATCGATGTAGTAGATCACACTCCCACACTAAACAGATGCGAACAAAAACAAAGTGGAATACGACCAAATTGCTTGGAATGAATTTGAAGTGAGCAGTTCATACACGGATTCGTCAAATATGCACCACTGGCCATTAAAATTGCTAGTCCAAGAAGAAATGCAGATTCATTGGACAAATATATTATACTACAACTGACATGTGATCACATTTTCACGCAATTTGGGTGCATAGATCCTGAGAAATCAGTACCCAGAACAACCACCTCTGGCCGTAATAACGGCCTTGATACGCCTGGGCATTGAGTCAAACAGAGCTTGGATGGCGTGTACAAGTACAGCTGCCGATGCAGCTTCAACACGATACCACAGTTCATCAAGAGTAGTGACTGGCATATTGTGACGGCCACCATTGACCAGACGTTTTCAGTTGGTGAGAGTTCTGGAGAATGTGCTGGCCAGGGCAGCAGTCGAACATTTTCTGTATCCAGAAAGGCCAGTACACGACCTGCAACATACGGTCGTGCATTAACCTGCTGAAATGTAGGGTTTCGCAGGGATCGAATGAAGGGTAGAGCCACGGGTCGTAACACATCTGAAATGTAACGTCCACTGTTCAAATTGCCGTCAATGCAAACAAGAGGTGACCGAGAAGAGTAACCAATGGCACCCCATACCATCACGCCGGGTGATACGCCAATATGGTGATGGCGAATACACGCTTCCAATGTGCGTTCACCGCAATGTTGCCAAATACTGATGCGACCATCATGATGCTGTAAACAGAACCCGGATTCATCCGAAAAATGACGTTTTGCCATTCGTGCACCAGGTTCGTCGTTGAGTACACCATCGCAGGCACTGCTGTCTGGGATGCAGCGTCAAGGGTAACTGCAGCCATGGTCTCCAAGCTGATAGTCCATGCTGCTGCAAACGTCGTCGAACTGTTCGTGCAGATGGTTGTTGTTGTTGTTGCAAACGTCCCCATCTGTTGACTCAGGGATCGAGATGTGGCTGCACGATCCGTTACAGCCATGCGCATAAGATGCCAGTCATCTCGACTGCTAGTGGTACGAGGCCGTTGGGATCCAGCACGGCGTTCCGTATTACCCTCCTGAACCCATCCATTCCATATTCTGCTAACAGTCATTAGATCTCGGCCAACGCGAGCAGCAATGTCGCAATACGATAAACTGCAATCGTGGTAGGCTACAATCCGACCTTTATCAAAGTCAGAATCGTGATGGTACATATTTCTCCTTCTTACACGGGGCATCACAATAACGTTTCACCAGGAAACGCTGGTCAACTGCTGTTTGTATATGAGAAATCGGTAGGAAACTTTCCTCATGTCAGTACGTTGTAGGTATCGCCGTTGGCGCCAACCTTATGTGAATGCTCTGAAAAGCTAATCATTTGCATATCACAGCATCTTAAATTTCGCATCTATAGCACGTCATCTTCGTGGTGTAGCAATTTTAATGGCCAGTAGTGTACATGAGCATGCTGAACACCCTGAGACAAAACCATCTTCTGTTTTATATGAAACAAAAACAAATATGGAACCCAATATTACAGATAAGAGCAACATACTGACAATACAATTCAAAGGGTACACTACACACAAGGAGTCATACTCATGTACACAATAGTATTGGAGCAAAGCCATTTCTACTGCACAGGGTGCCCCAAGAGTTCCGTTACGATGACATCATCCCTAATGACAGTTATGTCATTACCCCCACCCCATGCTGGTTCTACCCCACAGGGTGCCCCAAAAGTTCCACCACGATGACATCATCCAAGACAGTGGCGATAACGTCATCCAAGATGGTGGTCTGTAGACTTGGCAACAACATGTGACTTCATCAAAGATGGCGGATTTTGGCAGGAAGATAGGTCAATTGGGCTACCCCCACTAACCTAAACCCCTTCCACTCCCTTCCCCTAGAATACGACGGGAAGTTCAGATTCCATCAGGACAATGCAACTTCTACTAACCTAAGAAAATGGAGGAAAAGAATGGTTACTGAGGTTACATTCATTAACCTAAGTCATCTGACTGCCACCTCATCCTAGGAAATGGCAGGAAAAGGACTCTTCCTGTGTTAGACATAAGTCATTATTATTTTGCATGCAGTACTTATTAAAACAATTAGAGACAGTACACCACTAGGCACCGATGACCTCAGAAGTTAAGCTGCATAGTGCTCAGAGCCATACACCACTAGGTCAGGACTCCAACTGTCTTAGTGCACTGTGCCACTATCAGAGGGTGCTATCGTCTGTTCTGTGACATAATCCAAGATGGTGGCCATGACATCGATCAACTGATGACACAAGTACTGTTATCGAAGATGGCGGATTTTGGTGGGAAACAGAGTGTTCACCACAAGGTCTGTGCCTAGTTCATAGTACCACAACCAGAGGGCACTGTCGCCCATTCCGTGATGTTGTCCAAGATCTGGGCCATGACTTTAGCTGATCATACAAGTACCATTATCCAAGATGGCGTGAAACTGTGTTTGCCACAAGGTCTGGACCTAGTACACAGTACTGCTACCAGAGAGCACTGTCATCCATTCCATGATGTAACCCAAGATGTTGTCGAAAAATGGCGGGAAACAGAGTGGTCACCACGAGATCTGGACCCAGTACACATTACTGTCAACAGAGAGTGCTGCCTTCTGTTCCATGACTTAACCCAGGATGACTGTCTGGAGGGGTGATATGACAGTCAGCAGTGGGCTGCTGGAGAGAGGAAGGAGTGTACTTTATTTATTTTGGAACAATTTATTTAGAGATGGATTTGAGATAGTATATTTATCACACTGATACAAAACACACGCTCTGTCATGCTTGGGGTCACGCCACACAGCGCATAGAACTGTAAACTACTCTATTGCTAAAGAACACCCTACAAACAACTCCTAAATAATGCAGTACACTGATGTACAGACACAAAATCAACTTGAAAATTGTCCAAACAACAGATAGCACAGCCTACAGACCTGATCGCAAAATAATGCATCAGACATGCAAACAACATAAGCAGACACCATCCACTGCCCCCTGTCCATTGGACCACACAGGAGGCTATTGCACATGCACCCAGGAGTCGGGATGCACCAGCAACCCCTACGAAGTGACACACAGCTGCCCATTTGGGTGCCACAACCATGAAGCGGCGACATCCCTTTCATACTTGACACCTAAGAAATTCCTCTTGAAATATGTGTTCACCTACGCACCATTGCTGAAGGGACTGGACAGGAGTGAAGACCTGTTTGCAGAGCGTGACGACGCCACCTCGATCCACCGCCAGATACAAGCCAGTGGGAGCCACCACTCTCACACCACTGCTACCTGCAGTGAGCGGGTGAAAGTTGTTTCTATTTTTGGGTATACAGTTAGAGTTGTCCGAGTGTTATACTGATGCCACAGAACCCCAACGTGCACTCACATCAGCCCCATATGGGAGAGACCTCTGTACAGCATGTGTGTTTTACCATTGCTGATGCAATACCTGGGGATACTAATGTCACTGCATACCACACTGATGCATTGTTCCTAGTGTGACATGCGAGATGCATCTAACCATGTTTAACTGTGCAGTGTAACTGACGCAACACTGTGATGTGCATGCATGTAGCTACAAACCATCGCAAGTGCATCTAACAAGGTTCTCAATCTTATACTGCTGTCACATGGCTATGTAAAATAAGAACTGAGTCGCCCTCTCGGGAATTGTATAGTGTCCCAGAAATAGTTAACGTTCGCTTTCTCGATGTCTCAGCTTGTAAGCATGGAAATTCTTGCTCTAACAGAACCGGTTTTCGAAAATAGCGCAGAATAACCTCAAATGCATTCTTCCTCATGGACCTAAATAGCACCCAATCCACCATGTGTTATCCTTCCTGCTTACAACATACGCAAACGTTCTCACTGCTATGTAGAGACTCTTATATCCCAGCACAAAGGATTTCATGTGAACGAATGAAGCAATGTGATTGGCTCTTATCGAATTATTCTCCAAATTATTGATGCTGTTGGTGTTGAAGCACTGTCTGCCTTTTCTTTCTTTCTGTAGACGAGCCTTTCAGTGGGAGAAAAACTATTTTACACAGATCGCCATATTGCACTGACAATTAAACCCTGCAAAGTGCCCCTACATATCGTAAAATATGGAAAGACTCTTACTCAATTACATTGCTCTCCCACTGAGGACAGTAGCTTGAATATTAGAGCGTGAAACCGATCTCCAACCCAGCAATATATCACCGTGTACCGTGTCGATGTAGTAAACATACAATTCCTATCCTGCACCATACAAAATTATCCCTTTTACGTCATTCGTACATATACCATGATGACAGACAGTATTGTATATATCCCTCACAGCGCTAGATATTTCCCTGTGAGGTCAGCTGTCATCCACCCCTGACAGGTGACCAGAGCGCCCTCAGAGGATCAAAGTCACCCCCAGAACTGTTCTACAAATTTGGGCTCACTTCCCCTCGGCACAAACGCGTTGCTGTTTCTGGTCTGGACCTGCTTGCTTGCACACTTCTCTACACCCATCTTCATTTTCGCATGGTTTGCCATAATATTATACCATTTTCCGGTACTTCTCGATATCAAGCATTCGGTTGCATCCTACCAATTGCTCACACAACATATAGACTGGAAATTATTTCTCTACAAACTCGAAACTTTGGTGAGGAGGAACATGCTCTAGACCACTGATTAACTAGAAACTTATCCCATTTGCGAGGTCCTTTATGTGAGAACTTGAAACAAATAGAGGAAACCAATATTTCCACTCGTGAATACTGATGTCCACGATGGAACAGATTCAAATCATCCCTACAATTTACAAAGTCAACTAATGTGTTTCTCATATCTAGAGAACCGGCAAATGTGTTTTTCACCTGCTATATGCACACGCCACAATCGATGTTCCCTCAACTAAATAAAGACGCGAAATGTACAGAAGCAGTCAACCGAACAGCATACATGGGAGGGAATAATGGTCCAGTGCAAACACTCATCCATTTTCAGTCTTCTCAAATTCCCACGCAGTCATGAAAGCTGCCCAAAACATACTATGTATTAGTTCGCTATTCTGCTGTCTAGAGGTCGACACAGTTACATCAGCTACATTCCTGAATTCCAACAGACATTTGCATTCGGATGGCTCCTGCTGTTTGCTGGAAACATGAATCATTCCCACCACAGGCCACAGATAGATGGAACCATCTTCTGTGTTCCCCCTACCCTCCTTAAATTGCCAAACCTACAATGTTTGTTGTCAGTTGCATTATCACCTTCTGTGTTTATTGTTGACACGTGTTACTGATAGGTGTTGGAGTCTGCCAGACTGCTCGTCATAAACTATGTACCTGTTTGCTTCAGTACTATATTGTATAGCTCAAACTGTGTTGAAACAAATGTGTCATTTTTAACCTTCCCAAGTTTGATGAAATTGCTAGTCGGCCTATGGAGGAAGGTGTCAGTGATATAGATCAAGAAAGAAATGATTTTACATTCGCCAGTGATCACAGTTCTGCTATCGAACAACAGTATCGTTCAGAGGAAGAACTCCAGGAAAGTTGTGATGAGGATCTGTCTGTTTCTTCAAAGAAATACTTAAAGTGTCTGTTAAAATCGAATGTGTTCTGAGTGGTGATAAAAATGTACTTCCCTGCTATGAATGTCAATTTGACAGATTTTCTTTTTATACCTATCGGATGGAATTTTCCTGAGCAAATTTAAACCCTGGAATTTAGTTTTATTTGGAAATTTATTTGCTTCAGAGATTTTATAATTTTTCAAAATGTTAAATTCAGTACTCTAGTTGTATGTCTTATTTAAAATTTACCTCACAAAATTATGTGCTTTCGTGTGATAAATAGTAAAAAGCTGCAGGCTTTGTTTAGTGCAATAAAATAAACTAGAAGCATTTAAACAACACTTAAATAATTGTAGAAATGGGTGTTATACAGCATAAATTAAAAATTTCAAGTGATTTTTGGCTTAAATCTCCGTTTAAATATAGGGGTCCCAGAGACGTTAGAGAGAAGTCACCTTGCGAGTTAAGGGATATAGTCACTTCGGCCAACCAACCAGCCAACATTTCTTGTCGGGCGGTCGGTTGGGTATGGCCATGCATATGAGAATATTCTACTATCCTTGGGCACGACCACCCAACAGCTGACCCTCACCACCATTTCACTCAACAATTGTGCTGTGTGTAGTATTGTACCAATCGCTCAACAAAAGTTCGTCTTTTGTCGTTGCGGCGCCGTAATCGCTGAGTAAAGTCACTTGGGACCTACACACGGAAATGGTTGTTCAGCTGGTTGGTGCATTGGTGGTTGGCATGTCAGTCAGTTGCACTCCTCAGAATTCACAGTGTACGACTTGTAAGAGTACAGGAGTGTACACTATTGCTGTCTCGCCTCCCTACTTCTCTGACATCATGTTCATGTTTCCAGGCCGGCCGGAGTGGCCGAGCGGTTCTTGGCGCTACAGTCTGGGACCGCGCGACCGCTACGGTCGCATGGATGTGTGTGATGTCCTTAGGTTAGTTAGGTTTAAGTAGTTCTAAGTTCTAGGGGACTGATGACCTCAGAAGTTAAGTCCCATAGTGCTCAGAGCCATTTGAACCATGTTTCCAGTTTGATTTGCCGAATATTAGAACAGAAATAAACAGAAAGTGCTGTTGCTGCTGCTGGCGGGTTCCTTTGGCTCCACAACTGTGGTGTGTTCTTCACTGAAACACCCATTTTGAAACACCTCACAAATGCTTCACAACCTAGCAGTCAATAAATCGGCAGTAGAAAATATACTCAAGTTCGTTGCCTTTGTGGCTTTTGGGCTTAATATCTGATGACATGCTTTTCAAGCAGTAGATGAACTATATAATAGTTTTAAGCACCTTTCAGTGAGGAATTAGGTTCTATGAACGACTTCACAGCTTGTATACCATAAATTCGTCAGTGGCTCAAAAATTCCTTTCAGCTTAGTCCATTCAATTTGCCTTAAAGGTGTCGCACAAAAAGGAATCCGCACACTAGAAGCTCAAGTGTTGTACGATATGTAAGTTAATCTCCTTAGAACAGGGGAGCATATTCCTTTTTAGCAACGATGCACGAAGTAACCATTGTTAATAACGCAGGAATATACAAGTGGCGAGCCAGTGTCGCTTCCATTCAGTTCTCTAGTGTGAAATTTCGTCGACTTTTTTGTCTTGGCCCTGTACGCCCTTGTTCTTGATGTTAAAATCATTTTCTCTGGCGTATTCTCCATCAATATTACTAGACTAATTAAGTTTCTCTTAAGCATTTGTTTAGTGGTACATGATATGGATTGCGTGACGAAAAAGTACTATTATAAAAAACAATTTAAATTGTATTGGGGCGCTTCTGTTGTTAATTAAACGACAAGTTCTCAGAATTTACACAGATATTACTGATCGTCTTGCTGTGATACCCTCTGAACATAGGCTATGTATTTGGGAGGATAGAATGGATTGTTATGGGGTGATACAACCCATTCCACCAAGCTATGAAGCTCGATGGCACAGTGGGAAAGTGCCGTACTGCACATTCAGAGGTCTCGGTCATATGGCAGGAGCTACAAGAAGTGATAAGGTGTCAGGCTATAATTAATTCAGACACGTTTTTAAAACAAATTTACTAACAAGAACTTCCCCCATTACATCACACTTGATGGCAAATAACAATGGTATAACGATATCAACTTTAAGCTCATGACAGTTACTCTGACACCAATTAAAAGTTTTAGCTGAAACTAGGTAATTACTTGACATTAAAGTTTAAATCCACAAACCATCGTAAAAATGCATATAGTAAACCTTTAAACAAAATTTATAATGATAAACTGACATCAATTCAAATAAAAAAAAATATTCAAATAATGTCAATTTAGCAACAGAACTTAAAATAAACATAACAATTACTACTGGTAAGTTTCATGCACTTCAATTTGAGTTATGGTACAATTTAAGAATTTCTCAAGTACTGTAGGGAAGTAACAGAAAATTACAAAACGAGCTTAGGCGTACAGTGCCTGCTCTTGAACGCCAAATAAGAAGATGTGAATTGTTCAATTACAATAGCTGATTACTTAAAACTTGATGTGCAGCATTAGGATTTATCCATGGATATCTCAAGGGGCTTACAGTGCCATAAGCTTGGAATCAGATTTTATTCCACACTTCAGTCCTGTGTACACTTCTTGGTGATACTTTACGCACAACACTGAACTAGTATGATAAAACCTGAAGCATAAATCAGATGCAATCGGTTCCACACGTACACACAATAAAATCGGCGCCCCCAGAGGCAGACTCAGTGATAACCTTTACAACACGAACCTATAAAATAAACAGATCACCAGCTATTGAATAGTAAAACTACTCAGCTTCGCCTGGAGTGAATGAGTACTCGTCCACAAACGCAACCAGGGTGCAGCGACAGTGCAGTGAAAGCTGGGCGGACCTTCCATCTTTGCTTTGGTCGACAATCTCTTCCAGACAGATACAGTTTCTGAAAGTGTACACACCATTCACTGTTAACGCTTCTATGAATACCAGTATAGGACTAGCGAATACTTGATTATAAAAGCGGTGGTTCTTTTCAAACAAACGGCCCTCGACTCCAACGAGACCATGCTATCATTCCAGGTCCAGACAAGTCGTTTTCTGACACAAACACGGGTCTGTTCCCAGCCCCGGGCCGGCTCAGCACCTTCCTCATGCCGCTGCTAACCCAAAACTTCTTCACTGAGGATCATGTTCCTACGACAAGTTACTCTCTGGCAAAGAGAATATATACCACCACCAGCTCCACCAGAGGGGCACAAAGTCAGCAAAAAGCAAAATAACTTTCAGGAGGGTTCTGTGCATGGCACACTCAGTCTCGATCAATGGTCGATCCTAGGATTTTTACCTCTTAATTATCACTTCTGGAAAAGTTTGTTGATGTGAAAAATGCCGAGTTGCACCGTGGTTTTGAGTCCATTTTAAACTGTAGGTTCCGGTATAACATGCTGGGTAAGTCAGTTGAAAGGTTAAAGGAAGGCAGAAGCATACCACCTCCAACAGGTGCATGCCTAGTGAAGCACTGATTTGTTAAAAACGAGCTTCAAATTAATGACTGCTTTATTAATTTTCTTACAGTGGAACACTGGTAGAGACAATGACACACTTTGCCTGTGTAGCTATTTTAAGATGGATATATTTACTTGTTCAGTAATAAATATTTAGTACTTGGCCGCCTGAAGGATCTGTTATCCAGACAGTTTTTTATTTTATTTTTTACCCTCATGAATATCATTTTCGCACATGCATATTGACAAATTACCACTAGATGCAGAAATGCAGCAGGTTACGAAAATCAACAAACCTCTGGTTTATAGATATATAATGATTATCATTTGGTTTTATGTTAGCCTCAATACTATTCAAGACTCTCATAATGACTTAGAAGAACTATTCACAACCTCTCATTGCGATATCTGGTCCACACTGCGAGCATCCCAAAATAACGATCCACTTTCTACAACACTGGGATTTTCTCTTAACCTATTAGGATTATGGGTAATTCCTGTTGTATGAGACATCCTATTCATATCGATGGAAAAAATCACAACACCAAAAAATAATTAACGTAGAGTAGTGAAATTTTGGGAGTATGTTTGTCTGTGTAACATATTTAAGTGATTACATTGCTAGGTCACAAGTTAACATAAGTGTGAGGTAAGCCATTGCAAATGTGTAATACCGGTATGTTAATAACTGGTGTAACCGCCAGAACGTTGAATGCAACCCTGCAAACGTGCATGCATTGTGTTGTTCAGGTAACAGATGTCAGTTTGTGGGATGGACTTCCAAATTACATCATCAGACCAGTTTAACTCTACATCAAGTGTCAAGCCAAGAAATTTGGTCGAGTATTCTTTTTAAATGTATTCATCACTCATTAAAATTTGGTTTTCATGAGTTTTTTTCGTCCCAGGATCAAATTCAATACAGACAGATTTATTAGTGTTTAATTTTAGTTTGTTTTCATTAAAATACTGCAGAATTATGCCTGCTGCAGCATTGGATACCACTTCGAGCTGCATATAGCTTGCGTTGTAGCATATTAGCATTGTATCATCTGCACATAAGATAGCAATAGCGGGGTTTGTTATAGACTGAATATAATTAACATAAATAATAAAAAGAGGTGGTCTTAATATTGACCCCTGTGGAATACCAATATTGATATAAGTGGTGTTTGATTTGTATGCTCCCTCTGAAGTGCTAATAGACACAAACTGCTTCCTATTTTGTCAAGTAGGATATACTCAGATTATGGGCTGTGCCTCGAATGTCATAGTTCCACAGTTTGTCCAGGAATATCGTCATATCAACACAGTCACATGCTTTTAGTAAGTCTAGAAAGATGCCACATACATGTTCTTTACTATCTATTGCTTGAATGACATCTTCGATTAAGTTAGATGCTGCTGTAATGGTGGATAACTCCTTGACAAACCCCTACCCCTCAGAAATTTTGCTTACCACGAAGTTCCAGATTCGTATGTATATGGTATGACTTTCTCAAAGATTTAGGATATTGTTGGAAGAACAGATGTGGGTCAAAAGTTTTCTACTAGATTTCTGTTTCCTTTGTTAAAAATAGGCACAACTCGAGCAATTTTCAACTCATCTGGAAAAAGACCATCTTCCATATGGAAGTTGATAATTGCTGATAAAGGTGATGCAATTTTATGACTACATTTCTTAAGAGTGTCCAGACTTAGACCATCATATCCATATGCTGCATGAGTATTTTTCAAGCTACTCACTATTTTAATTACTTCTTCTTCAGTTGTTGGTGTCAAAAATATACTTCCTGACACTGGTGTTCCCCTGAATTTGTATTTATGATTTTCAAGCTGATTGTTTATGCTGGAGCAAAGTAATTGTTAAATAGATCTGATACCTTATTCTGATCAGTTTCTATTATGCCATTTATCAGCAAGTGATTTGCAGTTGTATGTTTTCCAGATTTACCTATTTCTCTATTTACTAGTGACCATGATGTTTACTAGGCAGTATGCCACATTATGGTTAGTTACACTCCTGGTCATTGAGACTACAACACCAGGAAAAAAAGCAAATAACGAAATGTTACACATTGTAGGTATACTGCACAGTGGTATGAATACACAGTTACATTTGTAGGTGTTATGGGGGCGTACAGAGATCCCACATTTTGCAGCAATAATGGTTATCAAAAAGAAATGAGTTTGGATGACAGGTACGAGTACTTCAGTCCTTGCTGTTCCAACTCTGTGCAAAATTTCATGGATCATAGTAACTATCGAGTGGTGGCATACCATTCTCTTTGCAACCCATGACTTGAGGGTATTGTACATCTACATAGATACTCCACAAGTGACAGTACGGTGTGTAAATGAACTCCTAGAGTAATAAGGAATCCTGCTGAGTAAAAATAGTGAAAGAAAACATTTACTTATATCAAGAAGACAAAATTGTGTATTTCCAACATAAATTATAGTGATAAAATGTAAATTTATTTATTTATATAACAGGTTAAAATGTGTACTTCAATCTATTCTACACTATTGAGTATTCACTTGAACTTACTTATGAGGTGAAGATAAAAATTTTGTATTTTAAGCTAAGTCATAATGTCAAAACACAAATTTTCATTATTTATTCGTGACACTGGGATAAAAATGTATGCTGCTATTATAATCATTCACTCGAAGCTGGTAGAACAGTGTAGCGACACTTCAGTCTCGGCTAAAACGAAGTTTCATGACAACTCAACGTGTAAAGAATACAAAAAAAAACGTGATTAAAGGCATCCTCTGTGTGAAATGTAACTTCTGATTACGCGAAAAGTGTGCGAATAAGAATCTCAAGTTCGTAAATGACGATATTAGGTGGACATGTCGTAATTGTGTTAGTGAATAACGTGAAGATTTTCTCAACACGATAAATTCAGAAGACGAAATTACCAAGTTACTGAATAGTGACATTGACACTCTCAGAAAAGAAATTGTAATCTTGAAGTAAGAAATTTGGTAACTATTAAATGAAAAACGTTTATGGATGCGTGGAAACAGTGAATCGGTGAAGGGAAATGGCAAAAAAAAACAGTCAAACTCAAAGTGTTAACAGCGATATGCACACCGAAAAAAGCGATGATAATGACGAAAGTCAAGTAGAAAGAAATACAAAATACGTCGAACCTAGAAATAAATATACGTGGGTTGCAGTAACGTACAAAAACAAAGGAAGGAGGCATAAAGAAGGTGGCAAACAAAGCACCGAAAATGGCTTCTTAATAATTGGTGATTCACTAACTAAAAACGCTGCAGTACCGAATGCTAAAATTGATGTCCGCCCAGGAGCAGGTATACATCACCTCAAGAACATGCAGACAACGAACAAAATGCATTCTCGCTGGTACATCGCAGTGAAAACTACAAAGGTGTATTCATCCACGTGAGGACAAACTCACTGCGAAACAGCAGTGAAGAAGGGGTGGTAAACGAAGCAATAAATCAAATCCGGACGGCGATAAACGTGTACCCAGCATCGAAGTTAATAATTAGTAGTATCATGCACTGAAGATCGGTAAGTGATAAATACATATCCAGGATAAATAATCACATCAGAGAGCAGTGCAACAGACTTGGTGTAGTTTTCGTGGATTCGAATAAATTTATCAGTGATAAATATGTTGGACAAGATGGACTGCATCTAAACAGGCTAGGATCGGCAACATTCAGCAATATGTAAAATTATGTATGTAAGATCATACTTAGTAAGGGGAAACTAGTATGCAGAGATGATAGTGTAAAAATTGATAACGAAGTTGAAACGAAAATATACAAACAGTTTTTCAAAACATATGCCATTGGGAATATTCAAAAAAGTACCAATACCTTCGGAATGCAGTTTAACATAAATGGGGTAAGTTCAAACTATACAAATGGCAGAGAAACAAATCTTAACGACTTGCAAATCATTGTGTCAGAAATGCCAAGTATCAAGGTTGTATGCTTGAATGAACTCTGGCTTACAAAGGATAGTATCTAAATCTCAAATAACCTTGATAACTTTTATGTTGCCAGCAACTTTTGTATGAGTAATGTACATCGAGGAGGAGCTTGCATACTTGTGGAAAGATCAATGGAATATAGAGCAAGACTCGATTTAGATTCCCTTAATGAAGATTATATATTTGAAAGCTGCTGCGTTGATTTAGAGCAAAATATTGTAATTTTATCTGTGTATAGAATTCCAGGCGCAGAAATAACGAAACATTATTTGTCGAAATTCCAGTGTCTATTGCAAAAAAACTTCAAAAAGAAACCAAGAAAAGAGCCATAATAACTGCTGATTTCAACATAGATTTAGCCAGTGAAGTCAATAACGCAACAAAATTCATTGATATGATTCCAATATCGGGTTTCATCGCAAATTTCACAGATTAACGAAATGTCTGTAACATGTATAGATAATATTTTAACCGATTACACTTATAATGAGACAAATAAGTTTTGTTTAGATTTAGGACTTGTGTTTATGAAGCTACCATGAAAATTTATTATACTTTAATTTTTGACAATACTTGGTTGTAATAGCCAAGAAACTACCTACTGTGTGAATGATGGATGTATGGAAAGCAGATGTAAGTCTTAAGTCGTAAATAGTGGAAGTTTAATTTTAAATCTTGTACATAATCTGAGGATCACTGAAATGTATAATTAACTATAATTTTTGACACTACTTGGTTGTAATAGCCAAGAAACTAGCAAATGTCTGAATGATGGATTTAATGAAAGCAGATTTAAGTATTAAACCTATAAATATTAAAAGTTTAAATTTAATTAATGTACAGAATTTTACTGTTTATTGACTGAGAATCATTAAAATTAATGAAACTCAAGTTTTTCTAATTACATTTTTGTAATGTGTTTATGTGACATGTTCCACACCCTGGAGGACTCCCTCTTTTATGGGTCTATGGAATGAATAATTAATTTAATCTAATTGATCCAAAAATAATAGAACCTTACACCAAAAAAAAAAAAACCTACACCAAACGCCAGCTCAGAAAAGAAAATATGAACTTATTCTATCACACATTTAATAAGGTGGAGTGGGCTATAGATCATAGTATTTAATGCTCTGAAAATTTTGCTACTTTCTTGGAAAACTTCTACATGTTTTTAATGAAACTTTCCACTTTACTGTACATCATAAAAAAGTAGTAAACAAAGCAAAGTGGATTACTGAAGGAATAAAAATCTCTAGTGTAAGAAAAAGACAGCTATGCAGGGAACTAAAACAACACAAATATCCTGATTTTGTTGCCTTTGTAATAAATTATAAACATATTTTTAAAAAAGTTGTAACGACAGGCAAATAACTAGCCAATGACATATTTATATTGGACAGTGAAAATAAATCAAAGGCATTATGGTCAGTGATCAAAGCTGAAACAGGTGCCACAGGTAGAGGCCATGATATTTCTGAAATCAAGATAAAGGATAAAACTATTGTAAATCCTTATCAAATTTCTGAATTATTTAATGAATTCTTTACAAATGTAAACAAATCTAATGTCAATGTAGCGGAGTACCCAGACAATGTAAATTTCTTCAACAGTGAGCAATTTGATGCCAAATTTTTCAGTACATTTACCAAAACTACTGTAAAAGATATAGAAAATGTGATACCAACAAAAGTGTTACAAACAGTCTCAAAATAATTATGAAGCCACTAACTACAACAGTTAAACAGTTCCTTCAAGAAGGTTATTTTCCAGACACACTGAAGTACACAGTAGTTAAGCCACTATTAAAAAAGGCACAAAAGAACACATGGGAAACTACTGTCCAGTCTCTCTTCTTCCACCACTATCAAAAATATTTGAGAAGGTAGTCGCCATACAAATTTAAAATATCACAGAAAAAATTAAAATAATCGCAAAAAAATCGGTATGGATTTTAAAAAGGCAAAACCACAGTATCTGCTATAAATAATTTTGTTGATAAAATTAGCTCGTCTCTAGACTACTCACTGCACGCCACAGGAGTTTTTTGATTGTGTGAATCACTCCTTGCTACTCTGTAAACTGGAATTAGGGGCATGGTATTACAATAGTTTAAGTCCTATCTAACCAACCGAAGACAAAGAGTCTTCATAACATCAGAGAGAGAAACGTATACTTCGAAATGGAAAACCATTTCACATGGAGTACCCCAGGGTTCTGTCTGAGGTCCCATTCTGTTTTTGTTTTACATAAATGATCTGCCACTTAATACTGAGTGTCACTCAGTTTTATTTGCAGATGATTCATCTTTAATCATTGAAAGTAGCAGTGCTGATCAGATTCTGCAAACTGTGTTAAATACTTTAGAAAAATTAGGTACCTGGTTTGATTCAAACAGGTTAGAATTAAACATGGAAAAGACTCAGTTAATGCAGTGAAAAAAAAATTAAATGATATTCAGGTCAGTCACAGAAAGTTAAAGTCGTAGGAATGCAACTGGATAAAAATCTATCACGGGGATCACATACACAGCACCTTGCAAATAAATTAAATAGCTTAGCATTTGCAATGAGACTATTATACAACACTACCAGTATGGGCATAAGAGGAGTAGTGTAACACAGCTACTTTGAGTCAGTAATATGGCATGGAATTGTATTTTGGGGTATCTCAAGCCGTATGTTTCGAATACTAAAACTCCAGGAAACCACCATTAGAAATATGCACAACATAGGGTGAAGAAAGTTATGTCACCCACAACTGAAAAATCTAAGTATATTAAGTGTTCCCTTTCTATACATACATGAGCTAATTATCTTTGTACACAGTAACCCTGATTTATTTGTAGCAAATCATTTTCAACATGATTACAACACTAGAAATAAAAACTTTATGCCTAAACTCCACATTATATATGTATGAAAATGTATTAAAATGAAAGCAAGAGAATTGCTCAGCATAAATTTAGAAACACTGAAAAAACCCTTATGTGAGAAGCTAGTGCAGAAATGTTACTATTCAGTAGAAGAATTTATAAATGACAACCTGAAAATTTGAGCAGCAGAAGCAAGTACTTAGGGCTGTTAATCTTTAAAAGTTTGTTACTTTTGAAGAAAAATCATTAATTGCATTATTAAGTAATTATTCAGTGCTGTATATTAAATTACTGGTGTTATAAGGAGTATTGTAAACCAGTTTTTGTGTTTTGATGAGACTCCCGTACTTTAAGTCAGTGGCTTGAAACTGTATGTTACGAGACAATAAACTTCTACTATACCAGTAAAATGAATATTATAGTATTGTCCATAATCAGTCATTCATAGAAAATAAGTATTTATGTGATACATAAAATTCTCAGGTAATTTTTTTTAATTTCACTTGACTTGTCCTATATTACTAGTACATCATCTGTACTATATGTAATCAACAGGACCAAATAAAAAAATCAAATCAAGCCAGTAGTTTAAATGACTTAAGTGGCCCTTGATTGAGGTTTCCTGGGTGAACAGCAGCATTTTGGTGGCGAATCTATGTTGGGATGCTGTTGGAGATGGTCAGGCTGTGATATTTTATGTTTCAAGGAAGTTTATCTGATAAACAGTGAAATAACTCTAGTTTGCATATGTGAATTATTCATAGTTCCTGCTTCCGTACATAGAAATTTTTTGGCATGTGATGGACTTGTTATTTTTTGGGTTCCATGTAATAGAAGCCATTTTAGAAGGTTTCAGAGTGTAATCATTGTGGAATGTATAGTTTGAGATACAGTTTTCTGAAGATAAATCATAAAATTAATCATGGTTTATTCAACCACCCCCAAGACCTTAAGAAACTTGGCCAGGTTCCAAAATTAATTTATTGTAAACTGTGACTTTCAATGTCTATGTAATCTTATTATTATTAATTCAACTTTGTGAAAGTTTAAAAAACATGTGGTTTGCACATGAGTTTTGCATAGGAATACTGTATGCATATACATTAAACACTTTTGTGGAACACTGGGCACACTGCAGTGAATGTGAGTTAGCGCCCCATAGATGAAACTTAGCCAGACTTGTAAGTTCAACCACAGTTACGGGGGCACATTGAAGTGTTTGTACTGTGTAATTTGTGGGTAAATCTTTCCATGCAGTAGCACCTAGGGACTCTTGAGCTGATACAGAACTTGTGAAGAGTTCAGAACATTGATTTTCGGTGAGTTGATAACAGAGATTGTATTTTATTTTGTCATCCACGACACATGCACATTCCTATTCAACTTGTATGGTTGCATAGGGGGGCTTGTCTGCGATAGTTCAGAGTGAACAAATCCAGAAAGCAGTGAAGAATTGCATCAAGTGAAACAGTTCCTTGACAGCATAACAATTTCATCAAACATCGCTACATGCTGGCATGCTGCGACCACTGCCACGGTGTGGAATTAATGGCTGTTGCAGTTACGATTACCACGAGTGCCACACAGTTCACCATACGGCATGCCAAGTGCCGAGACTGCCTGCTGCAACCTGAGGTCCCTGCTGCTGCTCGCTCAGCTACCAGAAAGCCACTCTAACCTCACTTCAGCAACAGCACAACAGTGCAGCATTCATCAGCAGCAGTGGCAGAGTCACAGCTACAAATAAGTGCTGCAGCAGGTGCAGTTTCCTTTGTAATTCCAACTTTTGTGCCAGCCATAGTGATGGAGCAAGAAATTAGGGAAATAAAATAAAAAAATCACCTAGTGATTGTGAGTCCAAAGCTAGCAGAAGTGAGTCTTAGAGTCCACAGAGACAGGCAAAAGTAGAGGATACAACCATGATGGACATGCTTAGGTCACTGATGAGTGAGATGGGAAATCTGAGAATGGCTATGTGCAATGTGAATAGTTCTGTGGAGAGTTTTAAAGATGATTTGAGTGGTAAAATTGAGGGATTAACCAGTTAAGTGGAGGATTTATCAATAAAATTTGACAAGGTGGAAAAGAATATGTTTGCCAGAACTGATACAGTTGAGGCTGAACTGAGGGTTGAGACTGGTTCAGGCTGGCAGTTGTGTTATGCAAGAGATGAGGAAAAAAGGCAAGATCTTGTTGAGGTAGATAGAAAAATTGTGGCTAACTGTGATGAAACAGAAATTTATTCATGGGTGAATTGGCAAGCACTGCTGACAATCTGAGAAAAGAACTGGAGAATATAGTTGCGATTAATAATAATGAAATTAAAAAGGTAAATCATAGGATAAGTAATTTAGAACTATGTGGTGCTTCTGGAAATGTGGGGTGGCTTATGATGTAGGTGCCAAATTTCCTTATAGCATGCAAAGGCTGATCCGTAGATGGGTTGAGAGATAAGAGACAAATTAAATTTGTTAAAAGATTGTAGGAGGATTCTGCTCAGACATAAAAGGCTCACTTGCTGGGCAGAAAATGTAACCGCATTTGATGATGTGATGAACACTGTGAAAAGTAGTGCTACGGAGTTCACACAACATGAAGCAATGTGGAATGAGAAGGCACCGAACCTGATAGTGAATACAGTGGGTACACCTATATCTTAACAGGAGAGAAAGAAATCAATTGTGAAGCAAATGGCAAGAGATCATTACAGAGGAAACATAAGGCATGACTGTAGGTATACACCAATGGGATTGGTGGCCTGGTACT
The DNA here is from genome assembly GCF_021461395.2 of Schistocerca americana. NCBI lineage: Eukaryota > Metazoa > Arthropoda > Insecta > Orthoptera > Acrididae > Schistocerca > Schistocerca americana. The sequence goes on along the minus strand of NC_060124.1, from coordinate 434,166,987 downwards.
AGTAAAAACAAAGGAACTGTCAAAGAAGTTTGTTGTAGTGAGTTGTCCTCACCTAAATTCATGCAAGTTGGAGTATCCCAAATAACAGAAACAATTGGGACTAAGGAATGTGACTGAGCCCCGGCTGTACAAACAACCAAAGTAATGAGTGGTACATAATTTTGATGATATGAAATATATACGTTTGTGGAATTGTACATATGTTGGTTAATATTTGGGGTGAAATTACAATTAAATCAATACAATGAAATGAATACCCGTATCTGCTTACAGGCGTTGATATACATCATAGGGGACAGTTGAAAATGCGTGCCCCGACTGGGACTCTAACCCGGGATCTCCTCCTTACATGGAAGATGCTCTATCCATCTGAGCCACCGATGACACAGAGGATAGTGTGACTGCAGGGACTTATTTCTGGCACACCTTCCGTGGGACCCACATTCCCAACTTACTGTCCTGCGCTATATTCATACTGCCCCTGCCCATTACACTCATTACTCGAGGCTTTACTGATTCCCATAAGAGTTCGGGCAATGTGTGTTCATCCATATAGAAGATGGTCAAATGGCCAGTGAGCCTTATCTATATATATGAAGATGGTATCTGTCCCGAACTCTTACGGGAATTGGTAAAGCCGTGAGTAATGAGTGTAATGGGCAGCGGCACTACGAATATAGTGTGAGACAATAAGTTCGGAATGTGGGTCTCACGGGAGGTGTGCCAGAGATAAGTCCCTGCAGTTGCACTATTCTCTGTGTCCTCGGGGGCTCAGGTGGATAGAGCATCTTCCATGTAAGGAGGAGATCCCGGGTTCGAGTCCTGGTCGGGGCACACATTTTCAACTGTCCCCGTTGATGTATATCAATGCCTGTATGCAGCTAAGGGTATTTATTTCATTGTATTGATTTAATTGTAATTTCATTCTAACAAGCTGCATGGTCACCGATGGTATCTGTTCTCTCGGACATGTCCAAAAGAACAGATTCCATTTTAATATATATAAGATGAGTATCGTAGGATATGGAAGAAGGTTGAGGAACTTTGTGGATGAAATTTTACGTACTGTTATTTTGGAATGCGACAAACACAGATGTATAAGTGGTTATTTTGGTCACACACCAAGCTTCTTTTTGGCGCATGGGGAGGAAGTTTGTAGTTTAGATGTGACTGACTGGTCAGGGGATGGGAATGAAATAATGTATAAGAAGTTATATGAATTGATGAAAATATTTTTTGTGGTATATAGTTTTCTATCTGTGTTTTCATTGGTTACTTTATTCAGTCAGATTAGAATGAGATTCTGTATTGTGCTGTATAATGGGATATTTATAAATTTTTACTTTTATTCATTTGCATAAAATTTAGGTCAAATAGTAATGAACAGCAGTTAATATAATGTTTGCAAAATGAGTAGCCAAGATTGTAGCTGACACCTACCATAAAACCAGTTATGTCTAGATATTCTGAGTACCATCCTAGTCACTTTTTCATTTCACTTTGTTTGGAGAAATTTTGTCTTTGTGTTGTACAGCTGCTATGATTTGGGCTTTTCTGTCCTTAATACAAGTTGTTGCTACTTATATGAAAAATCTGTACCTAGCATACATTCCTTGCACACATGATCATCTGTTTGTCTGTGTCAGTTTTTTCCCCGAAATTTAGTTTCATTGCATCAAGTCTGGAAGGCGAAGGGGGTAGGTTTTCAATCTGACAAAACCTCAGTACCCAGTCACTTTTGCTGATATGAAACTGACTGGGTGATTTTTGTTTCTTGTTAGTGTCACATCAACAGGCTGGCAGAAGAGCTTAGAAAACTGTGCCAAAGTTATAGGGTGCATCACAGCTAAATGAGTCACATATGAAGACAGTGAAAGGTGTATTGTAGTGTTTGTGCAAATTGTTTACGGTGAAAGAAATCAGTGAAATTGCAATGTTTAGTTAATGGTGTAACTTGTTCTCAGATATTAAATTTGTTCATTTATTGTTTGATAGAGTGTGTAATTTTGTTTGCATCTGTTCAGGATAATTATGTTTGTATTAAGGTAGACATGTGCTGCCACATAAGTTCATTTATAGTTTTATTTAGTTAATTTTTTTGGTTTTCATGTGAGAGTTTTAGGGTAAATTATTTCTAATAATTCAGTACTGTGTTTGCTGCTATTTGTGACACCATTTACTATGTATATGGTGTAGCAAGTGGGGGTATTGTAACATGATAGCCTATTGTAGAGGAAAGAGACATTTTCTTCAGTCATGAAGATGTGACTGCAGATGTGCAGACAGGATTAAGATCAAGTCATATTTGTGCTGACAGCTGAAATCAGATTGACAGGAATGTGTGGAGGGCCAGTTTCACACTATGCTCCACAGATATGGTTGTCTCTGGATTTCCACTGGCTGCTAAGGTGACCATGTGACTGGGAAAACCCATCCGTTGTGCAGCATAATGGCTGCTCATTTATCATGGCTGCTTTTCATGTTCAGCACAAAATTAAAGCTTACCCCAAAATTAATAAATGTTGAACCATATGTGCCACTGAAGAGCCAGTAGGCTCATTTGAAGCAGAAACGGACGATTTCATGTGTGAAGACATCCCTTCAATATCCGCATTAGTTTGTAAGTTTCTGTAAGTCAAATTTTATAAATAATTCCTGAATTGTAAAAGTGAATATCTTAGCAATGCAGTATGCGATTGCAACAAATGAGGTGTCTACGGATACATCTCATAAAACTGTATTGGACTGTGATAGCAAATTTACTGAAGTTATCCACATATTCAAATGAGAGGCCAAAAAGTGAATTTTGTGAAGTTAAAACAGCTTTTCTTAGTAAATAAATAGAGAAACCATTAAAAATAGTGGCAGTACTGCGAACTTTAGGTATATAGGAAATTATTTAATGTATAATTTATATTTTTTGTTAATATTTACACTTATAAATCTGAAAATGGAGGAAAACCATAACAATTATTGTTTATAAATAAACTATGACAGATAAAAGAAAAATGGTGACAGTATAGCATTCCTCAGAAAGTTTCCATGTCATTTGATGTATCATATGTATCTAAAAGGTTAGAATTAAGAATTTCAGAAATTTTCATGTTCAGTAGTTTGAAAGACTTCAGTGGTGCTGACTGAGGTTTCTTGTGTGAACAGAATCATTTTGCAGGATGAGTCTATGTTTGGATGCCATTGAAGGTGTGTTAGTCTGTAATTTGAGAAAGTCTATTTGAGGAGCACTGAAATAGCTGCTAGTCTATGTGTGTGAATTATTCAGAGTTCTTACTTTTGGACACAGAAGTTTTTCAGCATCTTATGGCCTTGTTATTTTTCGGGTTGCATGTGATAGAAGCTGCATTAGAAGGTTCCAGTGTGTAGCCATTGTGGAATTTGTAGTTTGAGATACTGTGCAACTTTAACAATTTTCTAAAGATAACACACACAGTTAATTGTGATTTATTCAGCCACCTCCAAGATCTTAAGAAACTTGGTCAGGCTGTGAAATTAATTTATTTTGATCTGTGACTTTCGATGTTTCTGTATTCGTTTTACTATAAACCCGATTTTGTGAAACTTCAAAAAAAAATGTGAGTGTGTACATGATTTTTGCATAGAAATACTGTCTGCATCTATATTAAACACATTTGTGGAGCATTTCGTACACTGCAGTGAATGTGAGTTAGCACCCCATAGATGAAACTTAGTCAGACTTGTAAGTCCAACTGTAGTTGTAGGGGCACGTTGAAGTGTTTATGCTGTGTAGTTTGTGGGTAAATCTTTTCATGTGGTAGCACCTGGGGACTCTGAGCTGATACAGTACTTGTGAACAGTTTAGAACTTTGATTTTCGATGAGTTTATGAGAGAGATTGTATTTTATTTCGTCACACACAACATGCACATTCTCATTCAACCTGTACAGTCACAATAATTACCAGACATAAACTGCTTTACACCAACACATATGCATTGTACAAAATGTAATAGTGTGTACTTATGTGGTGTAGACTACTCTTTCTATTGTGGAACAAACCTAAAATGATTTGTAAAGAATTGCCATTAGTAATTTAGTTGTATTTCTGTGTCACTTGATGGATTGTGTCTTATATTCTTGTTGATGAAATTAATAGCACGAAGAGCATTTTAATTCTGAAATACTACCAGGGTCAGAGTATAATGTGTGTACATGGAGATGATAACAGTTTTAAAAGACATTGCCCTGTATTAGTTGATAAGAAATTTAATCTGCTGTCACCACCTAATTTGAGGCTAATGAGATTCTTAAGATAATAATCTACTGATAAAGTAATTAAGCTAAGCCATAGCAGTGAAAGCTGTTATCCATTTGGTATGCTAGTAATATATTAAGGGTTTGCTAGATTTTAAGTGATTCTAAATTGAATGGGGTATTAGGTAGGTATAGGTTTACATTCACAGTTGATATGATATCTAGAATTTTTCTTCCTCACTTAATTTTGCTGTTAGTTGCATATCTCACTGAGGTTGATGCAAGTTAGTACAGCACATAAATGAATGAACAACGAAATATACAGCACTGTGTACTCTCTACATCTGTGTAGATGAAGCACCTGAGCATATAAGGAACCAAAGGTGTACATAAAACAATTCAGAAGCAGAGGTGCCAAGGTAATTTTACTTTTTTGTTTATGTTACTATGTTAATTTCAGTTGAGTATAACATTGCTCACAGTCACTAGTGATTTGTGATGGCAGTCTTAAAAATGATATATTGTGAGGATGCCGTATGAGTCTACTAGATTTATGTCTATAGATTGACAATATGAACATTCAAAATATTAGCTGGTTAGTTGCTTGACTGACTTTACAGTGTGGATAAGGAACTTTAAACTGCAACGGCAAACACCAAAAAACTGTGAGTAACACTTACCTTCAATCAGCTACTCTGCTGTTGGGGTACAAATTTCTGCTGTGTGGTGTAGACTACTCTTTCTGTTGTGGAATAAACCTAAAATGATTTGTAAAGAATTATCACAAATAAGTTAGTTGTGTTTCTGTGTCACTTGATGGACTGTGTGATGGAAGTTCTGCCGTGGGCATTACAGAAGTAAATGGAAGTAGAGACATGCTACTACTGAGCAACTGCTGCTGAGATGAAAATTATTTTGGCCAGCTGGCATTGGTAATAAAAACTGTGTGCATCAGGCACCTTCAAAATATGTGATTTGGCTTATTAAACTAACTAACTACACATGTACAATGTACGTGCATTTGTAGATATAATGGCCTGTATTGCTATGACTGTGGGCTGTGGTGTGAGTCACAAGTTGATGAACAATGAACTCAAATGGCTCACAGACAGATTCTGCTAACCATTAGCCTGCCGGGGTGGCCGAGCGGTTCTAGGCGCTACAATCTGGAACCGCGGGACCGCCATGGTTGCAGGTTCGAATCCTGCCTCGGGCATGGATATGTGTGATGTCCTTAGGTTGGTTAGGTTTAAGTAGTTCTAAGTTCTAGGGGACTGATGACCTTGGAAGTTAAGTCCCATAGTGCTCAGAGCCATTTTTCTGCTAACCATTATCAAATGAACTTTGTTGTAGATTGCTTCTCCGTAATCTGCATGTTTACATTTTGTGGTAGGTTAGTATATCTCTTATGAGCGAGAATATCTCTGCCTCCAGTTTCACAATTGATGTTTACCTTGTTTTCCCATCAGAGAGCTATTACTGTTATATGTTTTTGATACCAGTGTTCAGTTGTTTCATTTGTTCCTGCCATGCTGGATGGTGGTTCTGTGAGCTGTACCCCCTTAAGTTGGATCATCACACTGCTTCCTTGGCTGAAGCTAGGAGACAAAGCTCCACTGACAACCATATATACAATCCATATGAACAATCTCCACTCTGTTTCATTTGTGAAGCAAGGGTCTCTCTATGAATACCCTTTGGAAATGCCAAACAGCTATGAAAACCAAACAAGTATTAATGTAAAAACTCCATTCGACCAATGATGAAAAGAACTGCACCAACTTATGAATCATATAAACAAGATATTTTTCCATGGAAACTATTCATTTGGTAAATAATTGTAGGTCTTTGCAAAATGCATCCAACCAATAAGGAAAATTATTTTGTGTAAAATTTCTCCAAAGAAAATAGAAAAACTTATTTGTCAAAATACTGTAATGATAGTTACCATATGGAAAATAACTAAATGTCTCTGAGGTTGGAGGCCATTCCCTTGATTTCCCTGGTTTCCTGATGGACTGGACTAAATAGTGGGGCAAAATATAGAAATTAATCCAGGGTGAAAATTAAATCCAATCTCACAAGTAGGAAGAATAACAGCATTGATGCTTAATGTTGTATACTGTTGAAAATGAAACAAATTGTATTTCACTGATGCACTCATCATATAAACACTGATCTGTCAAATCATCTTTATTACTCCTTTCCGTGGTACTGCAATTTATGCCAGTGTGGATACTCATTAAAAAAAAAAAAAAAAAAGAAGAAGAAGAAGAAATACAGGTATTCCACAATAATCCTAGCCTTTCCTTCTTATGTCAACCAAAGGGAAAAACAAAAATTAACCTTAAAGAAAATATAAAATTTAATTTGGGAACTTCAGAGAAAAAATAAGAAAGATAGAAATCTATTAAGTAGTGGAGTGAGTAAAATTAGAATGGCAAGAGCTTTGTTTACCTAGTAAATAAAGTCTCTCACCATTATGGGGTTTGTGTTGAATTTTCTTGATTTGTCATATTTTCCATCTTTATTCACTGTAGCATAGAATCCAGAGGTGCTACATGCATGAAATTTAAACCTTCTGTTGTCTTTCTCAACAAGTCTTCTCCGCGTGGTAAGAAAGCTAAATGGACATATAATACAGGGGTTGGACAAAAATATGGAAACACCAGAAACACAATACATTAACATGCCTAATACAGTGCAGGAAACCTGTTGGCATTTGGAACAGCTTCCAGTCATCATGAAGGAATGAACACAGGTCCTGTGTGGTTTTTATGTGAATTTTGTACCATTCTTCCTACAAAATAGTGGCCAATTTCGGTAACAACGATGGAGGTGTATAGTGATCACGCACCCTTCTCTCCAAAGCAGACCAAAAAGGCTCAATATACTGAGATCTGGTGACTGTGGTGCCCATGGGAGATAATTCACCAGTCCTGGAGGATGCGAGCTCTGTGAACAGAGGCCCTGTCGTCTTAGGACACGTCAGTTTTATACAATGGGGATGCGTTGTTCAGTCAATATGCCATGGCTGGTAAATGAGATGTTATATGCTCATTTTTCTTTTGGCATTTCTCTTTCTGCATCTTCATAATTTTTCATAATTTTTGCTAACAAAAAAATTAATTTACTATGATGCCTTATCCCACTTGACAGAACAAGCAAATATAATCCTTCATTCTGCTTGCAAATACATTACACATAAACCTCAGTAAATAGTAAAGTAAAACTCCATTCTATTACAAGGTATTGTTCTTCCATTAAGCGTCAGTATTTAAAGTCTACTGGGGTAGATAAACAGTATGGTGATGGAAATAGTGGAAAAGCAGTGGATTTTATGCTAAATAACATTTCTTCCATGACATGTTTAAGTCTATACTTTTCTCTTTTAAGTTTGTATCTACAGAAAGTTCTCATAGAGGTTCTCTAGTGTTCATGAGGATGTTTTCAATTTCCTTTTTGTGATATGTAGTGAGAGCCAGCCTTTTCACACCTAAAATTACTGGTTTTAATTCCAGTGCAAAATTCACTATGCCCCTAAAATATTTCATTGCAATAATTGTTCTTTCCAAAGTTTATTCTAGTTCAGACTGCCAACTTTGGGGGCTCTATAATCTGAATTCTAGGTTATAATGTACATCATTTTTAAATATGATACAAGTCTTAAACAGAGTATGGTAATGGAAATTTTCATTCGTATTATCTTGTCCTTTACTGGAAACTTCATTACAGTTAAAATTCACCTGCAACACCAAGCAATCACCTATTGTTGCTGTTCATTAGAGTAAATAACTTTTGGCCTTTGATGGTTGGTCTTTAAACATAACATTACAAGACAGTCTCAAACAATGAAATGTTTTGTTGAATTATGATAAGTAAACGGAACTAGCCCATTACCAAATTTTTTTAGTTGGTCAGAACTGTCCACAACTAGATTTGTGCCACAAATAGAGCAATTAGTTTTCCTTTTCTGCAGTAGCTAATCCAGAAGAATCAGAAAAATTGATGCTCATCAATAGGTAACTTCACTGAACTACTTTTGTGTGTGACTGTATTTTAATTAGTTAATGATTTTATTGTGAGATGTTGAAATGAAAAAGAACTTATTATTCAGCTGAATAATCAAAAATTTTAATCCAGTATTTGCCAATTAGTCATTAATATGGTGATGAAGTTGTTCATTTCTTCACTTTCCTGTTTCAGAAGAAAGGTTGAAGCCTTTTAAAACATCTGAAAATGCCACATTTCTAAATCTTTTCTAGTAGTGTAGGCACTAATGACTTATTGAACTATGTTAACATGAAATAAACACTTCTAATGGCATTTTAGTTGCCCTGCATCTTCCTCACAGAAATTCACTTTTCTTTTTCTGTGGTTTTATAAACAAAAGTAAGTGCAGAGTAGCATGTGCTGCCACCACAAATCAGTCATCTACTTCGTGATTAATTCCCAAACTCACCCTATCAGCACATGCAGTCTAATGTTAAATAATAATCCATTATATCTTTTTTTGTAATTTTTCTTTGAGCTTACAGGAAGGAAGGGTGAAATACATTTACCAGTATGAACAGCATGAAGAGAGAAGAGGACTTTCTCTCCACTCAACATGTCCAGTGTTACCCACCTGTGTTTTCTGCTCCTTGCCAGCATACACTAACAGGAAACCAGCCAGGCAGAACTTAAGAGAGACTTGAACACTTCATGTAATCAGACCTGAAGTGGTGGTACAGAGGGACCCATTTCTGCATAAAATGTTTGGGCGTACAGACATATTAGTAAGCATGACATGTTAGTAAGCAGGAACTCCAAGAAGAGCTTCATACCATATATGGACAATTTTTCATGAAAACAACCATTTTAGAACTGACTGAAATACACCGTGGGCTAGAGTAATGGATGCAAAGGAAGTAATGGAAGATATCGGAAAACAGATAAACAGATGCTTGAGAAGAACTTCGTCAAAAGTCTCATGTAATAGGATGATGAAAATCCTAGATTACTATTCTGCTTCTTCTTCTTCTTTTTCCTTGTATCTTCACACGGGGTTGGCATGTTGATTGGGATTTGCCAGTGTTAGTTGTAGAGGGTGGCCAGATCCCACACCTGTCACCACCCCTTCCTCTCCAGGACAGAATCTGTGTACTCCACCTATCTGCATCTAGTGTTATCCCATGTGAAAGTGTCAGAACTTTACACACCGACTCATGTCATTAATCGATGGGGCACATTTGATCCAGGGTTGGTACACCTCTCAGAATCCCAGAAGCAGTGTGCTAATGCATGTGGCTATCTTGGCCGGTCCTTACATTGCTACTGAAAAACAAAATATGCACATCTTGTCTCTCCTGGTCTAGAATGTTATTAGTGCACAAATATTAGCTGAGTAGTAAAAGATGCAGTCCCAATATAAAACTGTTTAAATGATGAATAGCATCTGCTACAGTTATTTCTGAGAAGCAAGGCACTGTGTTCTGTATCATGTTATGAGACATTTTTGCAGTCTCAATACAAAAACATGTAAATGATGAATGTCAATTATTTCTATTATTTCTGAGATGAGTAACTGAAGCATGGCACTGTGTTCTTTAATGTGTTGTGTAAGACTTTCTTCAATGCATCAGTGATTTTCTTGAAAGTTATCATTGTATATTTGTTAATATATAATCCTGCACACAATCTCTTTTAAGTTTGTAACTGATATCATTTTAATGTCTTCTTCATGTATAATGTCAGTTTTTACGACATTTTGGAACTTAAATTCCTAGATCAACTTAGTTCAACAGAATATCAGGACAACATGACAACTTGATAAACTGAGAGCACATTTACTTAATGAAAATAATGTGCAGTATAATTTTATTGCCTATTTCTTCATTAATCAGAGGGCAGGTACAGTACAGATATGCATTACTTGTCAAAACACCATGAAATAATATAACATATATTTCCTTTACAGTTTCTGTACAACCAGGTAGCTCCAGTGTGCATATCCTGTACTTGTTCCCCTGCCCCCACTCTTACACCTCGTATTAACAATGGCAAAATTATATCTTTGAAACACAAGTATTTATATAAAAACTTATTGTTCATTAAATATACAATCATCAAATCATTTAAACAAAATGTGTAACAAAAATGAAGCTACCTTCTGATGTTCATACATCTAGAATATTTCTGTTATTTGCTAGCACCTTTAGCTTAGAAACAAAATTTCTCCACACACACCCTTCATTTACAAGCAACTAATTCCCTTTTCTTATGTCTCTTGGTTAGGTTTTCTGAACCCATAGTATTGTGTAACACCACTGCACACCTTGTTACTTGTTTGTCAGCAGTTTTTTGGATGGAATAAAATGGAGAAGATTGCAGACACAGAAGATATATGATGCAAATAGTCAGCAGGTAAGTGAATATCTACTGCCTTAATATTTAAACATAAATCTCACTTTCCATTTAAGTGACATGTTTCATAATAAAAATTCAGCTATAACAAGACACAACTACCAAATGTATCTTCTTATCTGACCAATTCTCATTTGTTAAAAACTGAAATATCAACACTGCCAATGGACAAAGTAAAGTTATAAATAATGTTATCTATGGTACAGTTAACATATTTCACTTTCATTTGCTTAGTAGCTGTTTTGATACTGAACTCCACTGATCAGAAATGTAGTTCACACTGAATAATGACTGTGGAGAAAGTACATCAGCGACATAGCTAGAATATTTTCCTTAATCAAAATACTTCTCTGCTGACTTTATAAACAGTACACTCATGCAGAAACAAGAGTTAACTGCTGTCTACAATAGCAAATCTGCTTCACAACTTATTTAAGTTTGGCTTTTTTTAGGGGGGAGGGGGGGGGGCACTCAACTGCTTAATTAAGTCATACCTGTAAAAAGAATGGAATATATCTTACAAAGTTCACAACTTCAAATATTTTTTTCTTATTTCACTTTGTATGTATTGTAGAATAAAATATTACATATATATATGGAAGTTTTTCCCACTTTATAATATTAAGCAAGATCATGAAACAATGACATGTTCAAAAGGACAAAATTTGCTAACCCGCAATGATTGGAGTCCTTTGTAGAAAACAACAGAATAGCAGCACAATTTTACTCAGCCACAGTGTAAGAAATTGACAGATAATTGATTAGGCCATGTATGAAGCATACTAACTTAAAACCATATAAGGACTGGCAGGGTGTACATCTTTTCTGAACAGAAACAATAATGTAAGGCAGTAACAAAGTGGCAGGTGGCTGCTTTGTGTGTGGAAAAAAATTACATATATCAGTTTTAGCATAAGCAATCACTGTACAGTGCAAATGGCATTAAAACAGTCAACTCACCAAACTTCAAACAATTTAAATATCTAACAGATAAGTAACAAAACAACTTTTGTAATTTGTACACCAAATTCAGAATGATATGTATCAAAATTGTTTGAAATAAGTCATAAAATAAAAGGATAGCTGCTCTGAAGGAGTCCTTTTCAGGTTTCACATCATCTCTCCACAGACACAAATATATAAATCTCCTTCATCAACAAACTTCCATAAAATTGAAAAACATCTTTGCTCATAATATATTTGAAAAATCTTTAAAAACTGAAGTTCATCAGCTATATATTTCTTTTACAAGTAGAGTTCTCAGAATGAACCAATCAAAGTAATAGGTTTAAAATAAGTAATTTACACTCCTGAGGCCAGAAATTTGATTGGTTCATTTTATGCTCAGTTTTTATTATATCATTTCTAAACATCTAAGTTAACACAATGTGATATATAAAGTTTGTGTTACTGTGACAAGATGACAAGACACATGCTGACAACAGATGGTTCCTACTTCTTGTGTATTTTCTATTTATAGAATACCACAGTAAGCTGGCACAGAACCTAATATTCTGTACCAATGAACCTTAAGAAACAAATATGGACGACATATATCACACCAATAAAAAAGAATTTTTGAAGCCACCTTCAATAGCCTCAGTCTGTAGTCTTTGGAAGTGGATAGATTAGAAACAATAGATTTACAATACAGCTCATATTTAGTCTACAGTAGTGAATAGATACACATGACTTTTTTTGCAATGAGTAATTGCAAGAAGGAAAAGAAGGAAGTCACAAGATAGTACACAACAGTACAAAAGGTCATATAAACACCATGACCATTTGTTAATATAGGTTGCTACTAGCTTACATTTGGTCAATCTATTCCAAATTCTAAACAAAATCAGGTATAAAGTAATAACATCGATATCCTACAACAATAACGGTTAACAGCCCAAGGAAAATAAAAACACTTGTATGACCTCAGAGGTAACTTAATTTTTGGTATTTCCAAGAAACGTCCTTTGCAATGGTGGAAACACAGAGAAAAGCAGACTGAGAAGATCTTTCATAGGAAGAAATCAGTGAAAAGTAACAATATTAAGCAGAATTTTAAAATGATGAACTCTGCTATTATATTTTTAGCTTTTATGATCATAATTTAAATTTAAAAGAGTACACAATACATCTGTTTTCACACTGAAATAAAAAAGAACCGAAACTCATTCGACATTTCAAACCATATTTGGTTGTGCCAAGATGGCAATAGGAACTTTCACTTTATTCTTGGTCCTCTTGACAAGCAGAGAATGAAAGTCGAGAGTTCGGGTTGTGCCGCACACAGCTGCCCATGTCCTGCCCAGAATTTGATGAGGAACCCTGCTTTGACGGGTGGGTACATGGGGTGCATAGGTACGGCATTGTCTTGATCACACACACCTACATATGAACATATGTTTGCTGACCATCAGCACATGAGCATGGGTCAAATTTAATGGCAATTCCAAAAAAGTTCAACCGATGAATAAGGACTTTACACGCAAACAAACGACTATATATTGCATTTACATATCAGATAATACTAGAATTGATAGGAACTTCTTTGATGGAAGACATTTTCCACTATTACACTTTCCTTTCACTCTCTTCATGGAAGAAATACGTTACATAATGTAATGATCTCTGAGGAATAGCAAGAAGTGCCAAAAGGGAGTCCATAAATTTAATTTGCTACAGTTAAAAAATTATACTTCTTGAGATCAGGCAATAACTTGGTCAAATATTCTTTGGAAATTTATAAATGATTACTACTGATCTCTTTATGGACAAAATGAGTAAAACACTTCTCGATGTAAAACTTTACATATTTTGATAAATTTTTGTGATACAAATGTTAAACAAATTGTTCTGCATCGGCTGTGATGAAGATTAAATACCACAAATAGAACATTATTTATTATTTTTGTAAAAAATTAGCATGGTAATATCTGTCTCATCCTATCATCTATGACACAGAAGACCTTACTTTTTAAAAACATTATTTGACCCCATCAAGCCTCATATAGTGTGATAGTGGCCCATCCCCATGGTGCTGTGGCCAGTTTGCAACATTGTCCCAATATAATTCACTCTTAACTTACACTATGTTACAGACACTTTGATAGTGCCAAGTCAATAGATTCTATTACACCAGAAGATACAAATGAATTTGTAAAACTGGGTAGTTTACACACGCTTAAAGAGTCTGCAGTTATGTGATTAGCTGTCCAGTTTCTTGCTCTTCTTCTACTGAATGACTTCGACCATTATTTACACTGTTTTTACAGCTACTTTCAGAATACTTATTCACTGATGTAGAGAATGACACCACACTGCCACCAATCGAGAGCAGTCAATATGTCATGCGCCATGGCATGACAGTTCAGAAAGGTCATTCCGTCTTGACAGCAGGAGCAGAGTAATTTGCTGTAGGTCCTCCTACACCCACACCTGTGACGAGCGACAGTGGGCCATGCGGGTGCGGGTGTGGGTGAGGGTGAGGGTGGGCGTGCGCGTGGGCGTTGATGCTCAGGGCGCCTGTGGCAGCCAGGGGCCCAGCCAGGTGGCCAAACACGGTGGTACTGCCAGTGCTGCCATTCCCGGAGCCCGCTCCGCCGGCACTGCCGCTGCTAGGGGTGTTGCTGCCGGGTGGCCCGCCCATCGCCGCACTCGGGGGGTTGATCCTCTTCTCCTTCTGGCGCCTGCAACAACGCAGGGGGTGGTAGCGAAATAACCCTGTTCCCGGGCTAGTTAGGTTGTGTTATGGAGCAAATCAATGGGCTAATTTTGAAACTAGATTGTAATAAGAACTGTTTGTTGGCACTAAAACATCAAATGGTCTATTTTTTTCTGGAGGAGTGGATCATTTTAGGGGGGTGAAGTATTCCACACAAGAGCAATAAACAAAATAGCGAGTGGCTGTGTTGCAAAAATGGCCCCAAATATCAGCCCATGATGTTATATCTACATGTGACACAATCAGTGGAGATTGTAACTGATATATATGATGAATTAATGGAGTTCCAAAACTGTAAACAGTGAGCACAGACGTACATTATATAATGTAAATAATGGTGATTTTTTTTTACATAAAATTATAATTGCTATAGCTGACAAACAGATTCAAGGGAAGAAGATAATAACAGTTCAGCATTTAATAACTTTCGGAACTAGGTAATATCTTCTACAACAAAATTATTGTGAACTGTGGTACCAATTTCCAGTCAGATGCAGTATCTCCACCTGGATTTGATAGCAAAATGTTCACTTGCAGACATTCAGAAACTTCAATCATTTTCTTTGTCTAGAATTTCCTCCTCTTGAAGTACACCTTTATTTGTTTTAAGGCCATTTTTCCATTGTTCTCTGAGTTCTTCAGTTCCTCTTACTCACTTTAGTTTCAAGCCCACATACATCCATATTTTGTACTGACTCCTTAATCATACTTGTTTCTAAAATCTGCATCTGAGCTCTTATATTATGATAATGGTTTCCAGAGGTCCTTCAACTGTATCCTCAAAGTAGTTGAATGCATGTTTGTGCAAAGTAGATTAGATCACTTCTCATGACATAAAAAGGGCACTGAGTAGTAGACAGGCATTTAGAAATGGACATTAATTGCTATGCTTTCGAAGCTAGCCCTGAAGATGGACACAATCTGAACATTTAGCAGTTTAATATCCCTTCTACAGACCTGTCTACTGTTCAGCACTGTTATGCCTGCAAGTAGAGATGCTGCCTCCTATACATAATTCTATTCTATCTCAGATTTACGTTTGATGGATATTTGTTTAGGTAAGTTTATTTTTATTTCAGCTCTGGTACTAAAAATGGAACATAATTCTACACCTATTATTTGTGATCTTTCATTATTTTAGTACTTTTTTTTTGTTTCATCTTCAGCTTTTACTGATTCTCTCAAAAATCTTTGTTTTGTCTCACTTCTAGCTACTCAACTTACAGATAACTGAAATGCATTTGCATTTTTGTCATCTGTAAATAGTCATAACAGTTGTCCCATGGAATTCACAGTGCAAGTTGTTCTCATATGTTTTTTTCAATCACATTCAAGTATTTCATTGTGAATCAAAATTCCCTTTATGATGACACTGCTGGTACAGTGAAAATATGTTTGAAATTTCTTTAAAAAACATGATATTTCCTGGTATTTTACATTCTGTAACATCACTTGCCTAACAGCACCATATGAATCCACATCACATTCATTTCTGCAAGAGACTGCATCTGCTCTTTGAAAATCACACATATTTCCTGTAAATGACTAACACAAACTCACAGAAGCAACAATTTATTAATATGTCAAGAAAATTACTCCTACACCACAACAACAGTAGTTTGTGTGCCCCATACCTGTTACAGAACCATACTCGCACCACCTCCTTTTCCATGACCAGACTTTCAGCAAGCACAGCAATTTCTTCACTTGTTGGCTTTGGATTCTGTAGGAAAGCCTTCTCAAGTGCTACACGGACACTTGTCTCAATAGATGTGCGCTTCTTGCGACGACGGCCTACAGCCTCTGGTGTTGTCAGAGGGTTGCTTAAGGAGCCGGGGTTGCTTGCTGAGCTGTCTGCATCCTCTAACCACTTTTGTAACAGTGGCTTCAATTTGCACATGTTCTTGAATGACAGATTTAGAGCTTCAAACCTGAAACACAACAATAACTCTCAAGAATAAGACTTTTTCAAATATATTACACTGTTGGGTTCAAATTAATGATATCAATATAATAGAGGGAAACATTCCACGCGGGAAAAATATATATAAAAACAAAGATGATGTGACTTACCATACGAAAGCGCTGGCAGGTCGTAGAAACACAAACAGACACATACATACACACAAAATTCAAGCTTTCGCAACAAACTGTTGCCTCATCAGGAAAGAGGGAAGGAGAGGGAAAGACGAAAGGAAATGGGTTTTAAGGGAGAGGGTAAGGAGTCATTCCAATCCCGGGACTGGAAAGACTTACCTTAGGGGGAAAAAAGGACGGGTATACACTCGCACACACACACATATCCATCCACACATATACAGACACAAGCAGACATATTTAAAGACCAGCGCTTTCGTATGGTAAGTCACATCATCTTTGTTTTTAAATATATTACACTGTTGGTTATACTTGTACTAAATTGGATAGATATCAATTTACTATGTCAGAAGTGGGAAAGGGTTCATGTACTGTTAATGATCAATTAACTGGAAAATCTGACACACTATTCCTGAGAGCAGCTTAAGACTGCATTATTTTAGCATATGTGGGAATAAAAAATACTTATGAACTTTCAGGATGCTAGAGTAATTGCAGGGCAACAACTTGTGTTAATCAATACAATAGAAAACCAGCCAAAGCTGCCAATTTCACTTTTATTTACTTGATAACTAGTTTTGGTTCAGGACCCATTTTCAAATCATCCAGATAGTCAAAATGGCATTTCCCAAAATATAAGAACCATGCCAAGATATACCTATTAACAAAGTATTAGTGAACAGTTACAGAAAATACAGATAACTCTGCTGTATAACTGTTCATTTGCACAAGTTTGTTATTTTGATATGGTTCTTATATTTGGGAAAATACAGTTTTGACTATCTGGATGATTTTAAACTGGGTCCCAAATTGAATCTAGTCATCAAATAAGTAAAAGTTAAATTTGCAACTTTGGCCATTTCTTTCATTGTGATGATTAAAAAATACTGCTACAGAAATTATGATTAAGAAGGGTAAATGTAAAACATCACAGAAGAATTTGTATCTTTTAATAAAAAATACTTCTGCCTGCAGCACACTCAATGAATATCTGATAAAGAGGCAAATGCATTATTCATTGATACATTAGGTACAGGAAAGCAGTGAGCAAAAAAATTCTCTGGCACATCAATGGAAAAAAAAATCCATTGAATTTTTGTGTCAGTCTTAATTTTTTTGAAAAATACATTTAAATTCATTGATTCATTACACACTTATAGAATTTCAATATTCAAAGTCATAAAGTTGAAATGTGAGAATTATAAATGGAGCTGTGGCTCAGAATCAGACAAAAGTAGCAAGATGTTGCTATGCTTATAAAGGCCCCATGATACTGAGTGGATTTCACTGAAATAACATCCAAGGTTGTTTCCTGAGACTGAACCCAGAAACTCTCTGTCATTAGTCAGCAATGATATAATCAAATGTGAGTTACAGACAATTTTAGATGAAACTGTAGATTTGGCAGTGCTCTCTCATAATACCAGAAGAGTTGTAAAAGACATTATAAGTTTTCTCATGCCACTTGCAGAAAATTTTAACAACTAACCTGGAGATTGTGGTTTGTGAGAAGTCATTCCCATATAGTTTCCCCATAGCAAGTCCAACATCACCTTGAGTGAACCCCAATTTTATGCGTCGCTGCTTAAAAGTTTTTGCAAACTGTTCCAATTCTTCCAGGTCAGTTGTCTCGTCTGGGCCTGGTGGTTGTGGTTCTGGAGTCCTCATCACTGTTGCACCAGCCTTGTGATGTTGGTGATGGTGATTGTGGTGGTGGTGGTGGTTATGATGGTTGTGAGGAGATGGCCCATGAGCATGACTGTGTTGCTGTGATGCCTGTTGCTTCTGCAACTGCTGCAGCTGTTGTGCTGCTTGCGCCACTGCATGCTGCACCTGTGAACACACTCATTATATGTTTCTGTGCAACAGCATGAACATTATACAATTCTTGTACACACAGCATCATCACAACAGTAATGTAATTTCTGAGATATTCTGGATATAAAACATAAAAAAAGTGCCAAAGAAACTGGTATAGGCATACATACTCAAATGCACAGATATGTAAACAGGCAGAATACAGCACATGAGTGATGGGACACAGCACTTCTGAGATAGGGATGAAGTGAATATTTTTCCCATATGACAATTTCATGAATATATCGTGAATATAAGGAATCCGATAAAACATCAAATCTCCAACATCGCTACGGCCAGAAAAAGAGCCTACAAGAAGGGGACCAACAATGACTGAAGAGAATCGTTCAGCATGACAGATGTGCAACCCTTCTGCAGATTGTTGCAGATTTCAATACTGGGCCAGCAACAAGTGTCAGTGTGTGAACCATTCAACGAAACGTCATTGATATGGGCTTTTGGAGCTGAAGGCCCACTCGTGTACCCTCGATAACTGCACTGCACAAAGCTTTATGCCTTGCATGGGCTCACCAACCCCAATGTTGGACTGTTGATGACTGGAAACATGTTGCCTGGTCGGACGAGTCTCATTTCAAATTGTATCGAGTGGATGAACGTGTGGGTGCAGTTGGAGTGATATGGGACCCCTGACATGTCTAGATATGACTCTGAAAGGTGACACATATGTAAGCATCCTGTTTGATAACCTGCATCTATTCATGTCCATTGTACATTCCAATGATCTTGGACAATTCCTGTAGGACAATGCGACACCACACAAGTCCAGAATTGCTACGGAGTGGCTCCAGGAATGCTCTGCTGAGTTTAAATACTTCAGTTGGCCACCGAACTCCCCAGACATGAACATTATTGAGCACATCTGGGATCCCTTGCAACATGCTGTTCAGAAGAGAATTCCACACCCTCCTACTCTTATGGATTTATGGACAGCCCTGCAGGATTTCTGGTCTCAGTTCCATGCAGCACTACTTCAGACATTAGTTGAGTCTGTGCCATATAGTGTTGCGGCACTTCTGCATGCTTGTGGGGGCCCTGCTCTTCAATGTATTTTTTAGTGTATGCACAAAACCCTTTTTTCCATTCTTTATCAGCTACTCAGCTAGGACATTTTTTGCTGGGAAAACTTGGGCTACCAATATATGAAAATAAAAACTTACTTTCCTTTTGTGTGTACCTGACGAATACATAATTTCAGTTGCTTTTTATGTGCAAGCTTATTTTATTCCTTGTTGTGATAGCATTTTTCCTTGGCCTTCCTGTTCACTAATGATTTCTCTTACTAATGTTGTCTACGTTTTTCCTCCTTTCTCTAACAGTGAGAGTAATTTCTCTTTCGTAATGCTTTGAGCTGTCAGTGGGTATGAGAAGACATATCCATTCTTTCGAATATGCTAGGAAATACATGGCACACACGCAACTGCTCGTTGTGATTTTCTGTGATCACTGTGAATATCTCTCACATGGTGAGAATGTATTTCCAGAAATAAGTATTACTTTGTTAACCCTGGGACATAATAGCCAAGGAAACTTTGCCAGGCTATATTTTTATATTAACAAAGTGCCAAAATAATTTATAAATTTCCACATAGAAATATTTTATTTTGTGCAGAGGTGATTCAACTGACATTTATATTGAAAAATTAACTATTGCAACTGGGCTGAGAAACAATGAACAGAAGGAAACTGCACTTGTCAGTATTCTGTATCTTTGACAAGTTATGTCATTTCTTATTTACTTTTGCTGCTCCTCGGTTTCCTCTCCCTCATCAACTCATTTCCAGTTCCTATATTTATTAAGTGGCCTTGTATTTTAAACTCAGGTATCCAAATTCCAGTACTACCTAAAGAAACATATAAACGTGCAAAAAGCTATCCTAGCCTTCTGCACTGTTAGTTCCTTCCTCAGGAAAGAGGGAGTGACAGGTTAGGGAAGGTTGGGACAGGACATGTTACTCAGAATACATTATGAAAAGTATCACAGGATAAGTGTAGTCAAAGATTTGTTCCTTCCTCTAGGAGGAAAAGCCATACCTCACCCTTTCTAACCTTCCCCAACCCACCCCTCTCTTTTTCTGAGACAGAAACTTATAGTAGAAAGTCTGTCACTTTAACTTTTAATATGTGTATTGGCAGGACTGGAATTTGGTCCCCCAAAGGTACTTAAAGTATGGCCAACCATTCTGTCTCAGTAATTTTATGTAGCAAGTATACCTCTTGATACAGTTAAATGAGCTTGTCTTTTCCTGTTACATTAAATTTCATACTTCAGTTTTCCTCGTTTCAGGTTTATTTTCTGTGATATTCATGATACTGACTGATTCTAATTTCTTGTATTTTAATGCTCTTTTTACCCATAGATGTGGATCCAAACACTTGTTTCTTCTCGTTTACTAGATTTTTGTATTTTGCATTTTATAATGTAAGAAAATGATCTGAAGTCACTATGGAAAACTACAAAGTTGAATCATGTTGAGGAACACATTTCACATTACTGCTGGTAAATCTTTTGAGGTAAAGGGTCATGATCCACAAAACTCTTCTGTTCTTAATGTTTCATTCAGAACTGCACTGGATGTCTCAGTGACGTTGCTCCTATGTTGAGTCTTGCCAATGGAGAAGCAACACCTCTGAAGATGTCTGGCACAGTTCCGGACAAAATGTTAGGAACAGAAGAATTTCAAGGACCACAACCGTATACCTTGAATGGTTTACCAGCAGCAATGTCATCCAGTTGTAAAAGCCCTCATTCTATGAACATTTCACATTGGATAATTATTATGATGTTCTACAACACATAATTGCTTTATGCTCACTTTTGACCCTCTGTCACAAAGTATAAAATAAACATGCCATGCTAAGATAAATAAATCACATAAGCATCAGGGCTTTTCTCGCTGAAGCAAAAGTCAGTGCAGGAGGAGAGACTGCAAAATGGTGGGTGCTGTAATCAGACAAGTGACAGCAGATACAAAAAAAGAGCATTTGTGTATCATCTTATTCAATGAGAGGAATATTATCAGTAAAACTTTGCATGGATCATAATTGTTTTGTTTTCTGAATATGCAGAAAACTGTTTAAACAAGAGAGATTGCTGGATTCCCCAAGCACTAAAAAATTAAATACAAAAAACTGCAGCCTTCTGTCATGAATGAATTCTTTCTCTAAAAATGTGAGGTTCTTTCTGAGATTGCACTATAGCTTACTCATGCATCCTGAAACTCTGCAGACGTTTGACATGCGGCTACTAATGATATGCAGGAATTACTACGGTTTCAAAAAACCAAATGTTTCACAGGGAAGGAAACAATGCATTCAAGCAGGTAGTCAAGGAAGGGCGAGTTACCTGCGCTGTCTGCGTAGGTACTCCGCGCCCAGACAGATTTTGATGAGTAAACCCTTGTTGTAACAGATCCTGTAAACATCAGAGGCATATAGCCAAGAACAGAAACTTACTGTTGTTGGCAGTTGCTACAGAGAGAATATGGCATTGAAATAGAAAGGGAAGACAGGTTGTAACGGGAATTTTATGTATGATATGCAAAAACATTTTAAAAGAAAATCCTGTCTCACAGATGACAATGACAGAGTATTGTAACTTTGAGAAAGTGGGGAGAAAACAGAATGGAGCAAAGCTTTTGAAAATTATTGATATCTGTATATCATTTTCTTAACGTTTCAAAAACCTGTGAAATCATTAATTTTTCCAAGACACGCCCATCACATTCTGCAATGTAAGTCCATGTTTAGTGCATTAGCAAAGTGTAATTTTCTTCTAGTTTGATAACAGATTGCGTTTACTACAAGGAACATGCAACTGTGCAAATTCTCTCTTTTCTTAGTAGTCGTACTTTGAAAAATGAAAATTAAATTTTATGTTCTGTCATTATAATACGCACAATCAATTTCAGTAGTTACTGGTTCTGCCAAGAATAACCACAGCACACAGGACTGATGGAACTGACACTACTATACAGATTTCTATAAAGTATGCACTTTATTATAAAATATTTAAGATAGTATGTGGTTTTGCAGTTCATTAACTTAGATGATAGGACCTTCACAGTTTTTTATGTAAAAGAATTATTGCAAAATAATTAAAACTGAGCATGCATTAGAGTATATATGTTTGTTTATAAGAAAATTTTTAACGCAGATTCTCATTTCTGTGAAACATGATGACATATTTTCACTATGCACTTCATTCTGTGTAATTTACCTCATCTATATTTAGTACAGAGCAGCATGATAAATGAACAAAAATTGTAGGTAATATATCCATTGCAGACTAGGATATCATTCCGACTTGATGCATCTTGATTGGCCTATTTCCCAGCCATTTTCATAATTGCAGAATGTTTGGAATCCAATCTCATTAGCATCAGAAACTGAATTAATGAGTCTGTTGTTGAAATTATCAAATTTAGACTATGTTAGAAAACAATACAGCTGACTTGGGTCTAGGGGATACTGTGTTGGCAACATATTTGGCAAAAATCACTCACCCGACTTTGCAGAAAGAAATGTGCCTGGCTTCCAGGAGCTGGAGCAGTAGGTGAAGAAGTGGCTCCAGGCTGGAAAAGCACAAACTGCTGCAGAACTTGCTGTGTACTGGAGCCCAGTCCAAGAGAGCCTGATGCTGCTGCTGCAGCAGCCAGCTGATTCTGCAAGAACAGCTGCTGTCCCTGGCTCATCAGCTGAAACAGTTAACACAAATCAGCAATTTAACATTTGATAATTAATTACTGTTTGAAACACCTATCTTGGATGTGGCCTTGTAATATTTATTTCATCTTGGATGCATCCTTTTAATATTCATTTCATGTAAATGTACACGTTATTTAAAGCCTTACTCTCTATTTTCAAAATTTTTTATCTGTAGATGTTAGGATGGGACAGCATCTCTTCATTAATATCAAATTTTTAATGCACCATAAAAATAAAAATTAGTAATTTTTTGCAATAAATAATTACCAGTAGTGTCAATTATTTACATTATCCTGTTCAACATGGAAAAGGATTGGGATGGGTGGATTTTGCAGTTCTCAACAAGAGAACAAAATAGGTACAACTGACTGATGGAACAAGTAAACACAATAAATTAGCATGTAATGAAGATGCTGAGTGGTGCTTATAAGTATGAACAAGGACTCCATTATAGTATCTAATCATATAAAGATATGACCATTTCAATATTTGTGTCCCAGCCCGCTCTCTCTCTCTCTCTCTCTCTCTCTCTCTCTCTCTCTCTCTCTCTCTCTCTCTCTCTCTCTTTTCCTCTCTTCTTGTGTTGTTGGAGAGAATGCCTCTTCCCTGCAAGATAATGGAGAAATGGTTTTATGTGTCTGTGAAGGAGCACTGTAAAATGACTCAGGAAAAAGAACATTGTCTCTCAGAAACAATGCTCTGGATCCCTGCGGTCACAAAAATAAAAGAAAACTTTATTAAAAAGATCATTGTAAAACTTTTGTTGAGACTGAGAAAAGTATGGAGTGGATACTCTAACATAAACAAATGTTTTCGAACATTTGGTCTCACTGAGTGATGTGGTACCAAATACCGACTGGAGAATTCAAAAGTCAAGGCATCTAAAAACAACAATCTATAGTTATGTTCAATAAGCTTAGTCCCCCCACAACTGAGAAACCTAATGAAAATTTTCTGTCTGCTGTTTTGCTAAAGAAAGTATTGTTGCTAAGGTGAAATGGTTGCCTCCACTGATCACGATATTCGTTCAGTTGACAACTGTAGAGTCAGCTACAAACTTTTGGTGTACTCTTGTAAGACGTTGATAGATAAAATGAAATAAAGTGAGACTCCTAGCCATGGCACTTGTTACTATTCAGAAGTGGAGCCATTCCTTTGGAGCATTTCCACACCTATTTTTTACCATTTGTGTCCACCCAATCTGCTGTTTGGTTTGTGTGGAAAATAGGGTTAGAGAAGACCGGGAAAAATATGAGACAAGGGGAAAAAATCCTTAATGAATGCTGGTTGGCCTACCAATATTCAGCTGTATAGTCACCTAACTCAGCCTTTGAATACAGAGCCATGTTTTGTTTTTGTTTTTTCCAAGGAATATCCTCATTTCTTTTGGTGAAACATGTTTCCACGTGTATCTCACTGAATGTGTTGTTACTGAAATCACCTTTGGTACTTTTTTGCAGCACACAAAATTTCATGAATAATGCCTGGGGAATGGAGCTGGAAACGTTCAATTTCCACTGTTAGCCTAGCATTCTGAGGAAGTGTGAGTCACTATTGTCAAACAGGAATGGGAGCTTGATAATATCACCATAAATCCTCCATTTACAGGTGATAGAATGCAATTTACTGCCACTTCCTTCATCGTCATTAACTACAGACTCACATAAGTGGATAAAGGAATAATGCCTTTTTCTTCAATTTCAACAGTTAACTTTCTTTTATTCTCAGTATCCTGCCATAAGTACTCGGCAACATCACTAGCACTTGCACATTCTCTGCATGTGTAGTTTTTTCACTTACAAGGACAACTAAATTGAATATATTAATTTCATGTACATAAAATGAACTCTTTAAATATATTTAAATCTTATAATCAATGATTTAACTTTGTGGAATAAAATAATGGGTTGGTGAGCTGACAGCCTGGAATTTGGATGACTAACCTATGGTACCATCGCGGCAATGAGATTTTAAGAATACCTCATACTGTACGCTCGCACAATACACTACATGCAATTTCAAAGGGAAATACTGACCTTTTGAATTCAGTAATGTGTGGCAAGTGATTGACTTCAAATTAAATATTTGTTCAGAAATGATCTGCCCTTCCTAAAACCACCTTGATATTCAAAATTTCTCTCCAGTATTGTTTCTACTCTGTTCAATATAATCTCCAAAAACATGTCATTTGCAACTAGTTCCAAAGAAATTCATCTGTAGTTGTTAAACATCTTGCTTATCTTTCTTATGTTATGGATGAATTGAGGCCACCTTCCACTCTCCTGGCAGTTTTTCTGTTTTCTAAGTTTTCTTTTAGCTCATTTTTTTATTTTTGGTAGAGACCATTTCAAAGGTTCTGCTGTAATAGAGTACTATCCATTAACTTTAGAAGACTTAAATAACTTCTTTGATAGCTGAGAGTACATATTCTTCTAGATTTTCAAGAGTGTTTGAGTATCTGCATTTATGGATTAGTTCTGGAGAATTAAGAAGCTGATCAAAATATTTTACAAGTATTTTGAAATTTTCACCATTACGTAAGCCAAATCGGTAAGGTTCGTCCCAGACCCAGCTGTTAGATTTACATTGGAAATATATCTACCTAACTCTTCAAACCTCACATTCTCCTCCAAAGATATAATGGGAAAGAGTCTCTTTAGCAGTTCATTTACGGAACTAAATTTTCTCATACATTCGCTTGTTTCATCACCGTGTAGCCCAAGGGTAGCCAAACTATTTTACCTTAACTTGCCAATAGTGTTGAAGAGTTTTGGAAACAGAGGAACGAAGGAAATAGTCTAGCTCTGTAATGAGACATAAGATGAAAGGGAATGCTCTGATGATTCTTGCAATGATGATGATACCAATTGCGAAAAAGAGAAATACCAAAAAAATGTGAAGAGTATACGTCAGTCCAATTTCTCAAGCAAATAAAATACTGCTGAGATGATGTTTGGGGGTCACTCAACTGTGCAGTCATCAGTGCCCGTACAAAGTCCCAATTTTTACACAGTCCAATTTTTTTACACAGTACAATGTAGCCACAGTCGCAAATGATGATGATATGATGAGGAAAACACAAACACCCAGTCCCCAGGCAGAGAAGAACCCCACCCCAACCGGGAATAGAACCTGGGAGGGTTCTACCCCATAGGTAGCAACGCTAGCCACTAGACCACGAGCTGCGGACATATATACTGCTGAGAGTGCTGAATAAACCACTACAGGGCAAATGGGGTATATGGACTGGGGAGGAACAATTTCGAATTTTGAAGAGGAAAAGGAACAAGAGATGCAATTGATGTGTTAAAAATTGCAGGGAAATATATATATGATATAGATAGAGAAATTTGTGCTGTGCCGACTGGTTTGGGAAGTTCTTTCGACAGAGTTCAATGGAACGATGGATATTTTGAAGAAGAAAGGAGTAAAGTGGGAGGAAGACGACTGGTACAGAATTTATATTTACACCAGGTAAGACTAAGGATTCGAAAAGAAACGTTGGAAGCAAGCAGCGTTGCAAGGGGTGTTAGACATGATTGTTGCCTCCCCCCTTTCTTGTTTAACTTATACATGGAAGAGATTATTGCGACAGGCTTGGATGGAAAAAAAGAGGAGTATGTGTTGATGGGAAAAGAATATAATTATAAGGTTTGATAATTACATGGTATTAGTGGCATAAAATGAAAGAAACTGTAAATAAGTGCTAAAATATCTGAATGAAGCTCGTGTGGGCTATAGGATAGGCATCAATACAGCAAAAACAAGGAGTTTGGTGGACATCACGGAAGGAGACTAGCAAATATTAAGATAGGATGAGTTCTTACTAGCTAAGAAAGAGCATTTACGTATGTTGGGAGTAAGTTCACTGAAGAGATGTCATCAGGAGGTGAAAACTCGCATAGCTATAGCGAAGGAGACGTTCAATAGAAAAACGAGATAATTATGTAGCAAACTAGATAAAGGTCTGAGGAAAAGACTTGACAAGTGTTTCATTTAGAATAATGCAATTTATGGAATTAGATTAGGAAATGAGACACTTAAAGTAGTTCTGCTATTTGGGGAGCAAAATAACTGATGATGGTCGAAGTAGAGAGGATATAAAATGTAGACTGGCAATGGCAAGCAAAGCATTTCTGAAGAAGAGAAATTTGTTAACATCGAGTATAGATGTAAGTGTCAGGAAGTCGTTTCTGAAAGTATTTGTTTGGAGTGTGGCCATGTATGGAAGTGAAACATGGACGATAAATAGTTTGGACAAGAAGAGAATAGAACGTTTCGAAATGTGGTGCTACAGAAGAATGCTGAAGATTAGATGGGTAGATCACATAACTAATGAGGAAGTATTGAATAGGATTGGGGGGAAGAGAAGTTTGTGGCACAACTTGACTAGAAGAAGGGATCGGTTGGTAGGACATGTTCTGAGGCGTCAAGGGATGACCAATTTAGTATTGGAGTGCAGCGAAGAGGGTAAAAATCGTAGAGGGAGACCAAGAGGTGAATACACTAAGCAGATTCAGAAGGATGTACGTTGCAGTAAGTACTGGGAGATGAAGAAGCTTGCACAGGATAGAGTAGCATGGAGGGCTGCATCAAACCAGTCTCAGGACTGAAGACCACAACAACAACAATGGGGCAAGAACGTGGACATTAAGGCGAGAGGATGAAAAAATGCTAGATGCATTCGAGACGTGAATGTGGAGGATAAGCTAGATGAAAAGAGTGAGTAACGAAAGACTGTTGGAAATGATTGGCGAAACGAGGAGAATGCTGAAGATTGTGACAGTTAGGAAGAACTGGATGGGACATTTGTCGAGACGGGAAGCACTAGTTTGTGAGTGAGATTGAGAAGAAGGAGGAGATACAAGACGATAGACGCTATAAAGGCAAGCGGAAATTACGTAGACGTGAAGAGTATAGCGGAAGAGAGGAGAGCGTATGGAGAGTTACTATGTGGAAATCTGCCTTTGGGCCTAACATTAATGATGCTACTTTATATTTGAGGTAGGTTGCCAATCTTTGCACCATGCTGAAATCTTGTCAAGATGTTACTGGATTTTTGCAGCTTTTTTCTGATAGTACTTCATTACAGATATCTGCATCATCTGTGAGAAGTCTGAGGTTAACGCTGGTAGTGTCATCAGTTAATCTACGGTACAACCAGGAACAGTCAGTGTTTCACGACAGAACATGTTTTGTCTGCGACAGCAGACCAGGCGATAAAATGACAGCAGCGCGAAAGCTAAACCGGTACGTCGGTCGAGGTTTGACACTAGAGAGGAAAAGGTTGCCGCTGGAAGTGCCACTTACCTGGTTGAGGGAGAGTAGCGCGGCCTGAACGGAGGCGGAAGCGGACGCCGCCCCCGCCCCTGACGCCGCCCCCGGAACTGCCCCCGGCGTCATCGGTGGCCCCGGCGACCCGCCTCCGGAGCTACGCTGCGACACCACCTCCGTCACCTGTCAAGGACCAAACCTGCCCTTCAACAGTCTCGCATTGATGGGCCGCTGCCCAAGACTGGACGGCGTCTAGGATTTAACGGAGAACGTGACTCCTATATACCCTAATCGAAATTAGTTGCCATCTGATATCTAAGGTCCGAAGTTACGCCGTTGTCGCAACAAGGACTGTCTATAGCTGGCACAGGGCTCCGCTGCGACAGAAAATTGTTTTAAATTCTCTGTGAGACCTTAAATTCACGTACGGCATCGATTTCTGTACTACCTCTAGCAAGGAAACATCACCAACTTGACCTCATATTTTGAGGAGGAAAAAAAAAAAAAAAAAAACCACACACACACTTGTAAGATAATCAGCCCCAGAAATCGATGCTGGGCAAAAATTTGGAACATAATTCTGATAGCACGCAGTTGTGACTTTCTGAAAGTACACCTTTTAAATTTTCGCGTGCACAGGTCGTTCGTAGTTCGTTCAGTCCCACTGCAGCTGCCTAACTCTAGAGATCGAAGTGCTGTACAGTGGAGAGGGAAGAGGTTTGTGAAATTCTGTTGCGAAATTCTGTATGGAATACTACCTCCCTCAGATTCTTCCTTTTCGTTTACTATAAAATTAGTGTTAATTTTATTAACAGAGTTGGGAAAAGTCTTAATCTTGTTTGTGATGAAACTTCAGAAATGGTGTGAATTGATAAATCAAAACTGTGTACTTTACTTCTAAATCTGTTTGTTAAGAGCACAACTAAAAACCAGTCAAAAATTGCAAATTTCACTTTTTTTATTCGCTCGATGACCAGTTTCAGGCCGGGAGAAATTTTCAAATCATCGAAACATAGACAAAATTTGCGAAAATGCAAAAACCATGTCACTAATGTGCAACCAAACAGTTACAGCGCATACGGATTGTTTTTTAACAATTTAAGATGGACAAAATTTTGATAGCTTTGGCTCTTTTATCTGTAATTATGCACTTATGTATTCTTTTCATACAACTGAATGTACGTTGTAACCATTTGTTTCAGATGGCTACAGAGAGTACACACGCTGGAAGCCAAATAAATAAAAAGAAATTCTTCAGGCCCCATCTATGACACCACATGATCATGTGGATTCCGGGTAATCATCGTTATACATATCATAGAAGGTGCGCCTTAGTTCCTGCTATGGTGAGAACTACGGCAGCAGTCAACATGACTATTGATAGGAAGTAGGGACCTGTAAATACAGCTGAAGGCATCATCCTTACAATATGAAGACGAAATTTCAGTTTCCATCTTCTAAAAAAAATAAGTAAATAAAATGAATAAAAAAGTAAAAAAAAAATTAAAAAATCCGAAATTCACATACCGGAATAGTACAGATATCTACAATGTCTGTAAGCATTTCAGACAACGATTGTTAATTTTAATGAGAGCTGGAATTTTTCTTTAAATAGACGAAATTTTTGTATACAAATACGTTTCATATTTGAGAACTGGTAGACGCAATTCTTTGCGCAGCGGAAACGGCAATGCAGTGGGAACCGACTCTCATTGGTGTTATACTGGCGAGAGCAGTCCAGCCCACTCACCGTCAAATCCCAACTAGTTAAAAGTAGAACTGTAGACAATTGAATCTGGAATAGAAGCCTTTTAGTCTGTTTTAAATTAACTGGCATCCGACAGTGAGCGGGAAGGAATGCTCCCGCCAGAAAAACATCGATGTCAGTTGTATTGTCATTGTGGGATCTGTTTGTTTGCCATTCCGGCTGCGAAAGTATTGTTTCCGCCATTTCTCAAGTAGGAAACTTCTCTAATTTCGGAATTTCACCTGTTTTAAGAAAAAAACGAAAATCTGATCCTAATTAAAACGAAGAGCGGAGTTCTGACATGTTTAGATACACTACTGACACTTCTGTGTTTTCTAAGTGTTTTTAACATCGGACCTTAAACATCAGCTACCAACTAATTTAAATTAGACTATAATTCTGAGTTTATAAACAAACGAGGCGATAATGTAATATGTGAATAAAGTGTCGCGTTAGTGCACGAGTAAATACAAATACCTTTGTCGCCTTGGATTTATCGTGTTGACTAGCGGAAGGTGTTTACACAAAAATTAAAAACTATGTTCCCCAGCTTGTGTGAATAACTAAACATAAATTGTGAGGTTAATAAACCATAACGTGGCAGCACGTACCTGACGAGACGAAATATGTCAGCGAAGTCTGCATTAATACCACGGCTAAAGAGACATTCTCGCAACGAGAATCTTTCAGTAAACAACTTAAAATTTGAAAGAAAGAAGAGCCATAAGGCAGCACGACATTCTGACTTTTTTCGGTGCCACTTTGTTTTCCCACACTAGAGTCTCAGCACGACTAACGAGATTGTCAGCATTCTGGAAGCATTCAAGTTCGGGCTTGAGGACTCGCTTAAAAAAGAACAGCACGGAGCGGAGAGGGGAGCTGTTGTCGTCCCTTAAAACACTTGATAAATCGGATTTGTCGACAGCGAGGGCGCCTGACGATCACGTTCGTCCCCAGGCGTTCTTCGCCCCAGCCACAGCAGCAGATGCGACCTCCGGAACGCAGCACGCGCCCCCCCTTTCAGCTGTGCGTTACTTGTTCTCATCGTTCAGCTGTGAGACTGTTTAACGACAAGAAATGTGACTAGACACTGCCACAATTCTTTAAAAAGAATCATCCAAATTCCGGTCTGACTAGAACGCTCGAAAGTTTTCGGTGTGGGTACGAACCGCCAAGTTCTGCAAAATAGTTCATATCGGACAAGTATCAAGGAAAGAATAGGAGTTGCTATTATTAGCACCGCTTCTCTTCCAGGGAGTGAGGCAAACTGAGAAAACCAAACTGTGGTGTCAAACTTTTTCTGTAATTCCATCAACAGGCCCTGCTGGGTCCTTCGGTACCGACCGCCCGCCGTGTCATGCTCTACCAATGGCTTCGTTGGATGCGATATGGAGTGGCACGTTGTCAGCACTCCGCTCTTCCTGCCGATGTCAGTTTTCGTGGGCCGCTACTACTCAGCCAGGTAGCTCGTCAGTTGCCATCACGAGGCTGAGAGCACCCCGTTCCACTCTTCCCACGACGCAAAAATCCCTGGCAGTACCGGGAATCAAACACGGGCCCACCACATGGCAGTCAACCGCACTGACCACTCAGCTAAGAAGGTGAACCATACTCTTTCTTTCCCACATCGAATCCTGTGTCTTACTCCCGCTTTAAACTCATCATCATCGTTACTGAGGCACGGAAGAGTAATAATTTACATCTATAATTGTGCCAGAAGAGGCAGCACATCAATCTATTTAATTGGCAGTATGGAATTATACCACTGTACCGAAAACTTGATAGTGGTTTAGATGCCCCTCTGTTCAGCAACTTCTTATAGTTGTTTGAACAACTCTGACGACTTTACGAACTGTGCGAGACTACCACTAGACTTACTCAAATTCTGATACAAACGAGATGTTCACTTCTTTTTTGCTGTCTGTTTCAATAGTTTCTATAATACGAAATTGTCACGTATGGGATGAATGAACAATGGGTTTTATCGTCCCGTCGATGACGCTGACATTGGAGACGAAACGCGGGCTCAGATTGGAAAAGGAAATCCGCTGTGTCCGTTCAAAGGAACCATACCGACATTTGCCTAAAGTGAAGTAGGGAAATCACAAGAAAACCAAAAGGTGGGTGGCAGGGCGGCGATTTGAACGCAGTCATCTCGATGAAGACTCCAGCGTGTTACCACTGAGGCACCTCGCTCGCATGAATGAATCATGTCGAGGAAATGAGAAACTGGGAGACGTTGGGATATAATCGGGTAGCTAGGGGGACGCTAGATGACAATGAGAATTTTCATTGCTGGGACTTCAAATCTGTTTCAGTGAAAGATAAACAAAGCGTGAAAAACATATGAACTATGAGGACTTATTTTAGATGGTTTAAATTATACGTAATATAACTCAGCACTGTGCAATATAGGGTTATACTCCGTACCTTAGGTTAAAAGCAGGTACTTGTGGGACACAAACGGGCAATGTTATATTCTACATCTGAGGCATGGGACATACAGGTACTCAGGCAAATCATCTTAATTGCAACCTGTCCCTCATGAGTCCACTTCTCACCAGTCATCTGATTTTCTTATTGACAAGTAGGTCTCTTTGTAAAGAAGAAAGGATGTTTCATTTTCATGTTCAGAAGAGCTATTTGCCCCATTCGTTTTCGGATTCTTCCAACTCTTTTTTACGGTCTATACCGGGAAACCTACGACAATTTTTTTCAGATCTGCCGGGAAGATGCTTTTGTTGTACTGAGTTCTATATTGTAGGAAGTCCGTGATCACGGGGCATTTTCTTCTTGACCTGGGTGATGATGGTCTCCCCTAATGAGGAAACGGCTGATACAGCGAGTGAAGGCTGTGTCTGCACATCAGTCGAGGGACCAGAATGCGGAGCAGCAACAGTAATGACTGTTGTGTTCTGGAAACCTAGCATTAGTATTTCTGTTGTATCTGATGGTGCAATTTCCTCTTCGCCAAATTCATTCGCATTAAGGGGGAAAATACCCGTGTTTTAAATTCAAGATAGGTCGTTTTGCATTGTTGGTATTCTAGTATGTCCACGTTCGAACAATCGAGCTATTCAGTACTAGGTTGCCATTCGTCTCGGATGGCTGTTAAGCCACGTCTTAATTCTCGAACCGTATAAAGCGCTGAATGATCTCATCTCAAATGAAAATATACTCTGCCACAAGGGAGAATTAATCACATTATTAGTGACAAAACTAATCTAAATTGGAGCAAAATAATTGAGACTTCTATCTGCAATTATTAAATTGTAGATATAAAAACGTGTGCACGCCAGTGGCGTAACGTTAACGGCATAAATTTGTGACGTTGCACATGCAAGTTATATGTAACGAAGCAGTGAGGTAATATCAGGTAGTTTCGGTTTTACCTCATTGCTCCTACCCGGCTTTACCGCAGCTGTACCTTATCTCTAAAACTCCTTCCGCATAAGAAAGAATGTGAAGAATCGTTTAAGATGGCATTTATTTATAAAGCCTGTTACAAGTTTTATTCATTGTATTACTAGTTTCAGCTTGTAATACGACGTGTAAGTTCCTTATTGAACACAAAATATCACAAGGTATGATACACAACCACAAAAATCCAACAAATTACTTTGCTCAACAACAACGTGTCTCACAGTACCAAGCGTATGGCGATACCGGAGTTGGCAGCTGTCTTCATGGTCCAACGGTAAAAAAATGTGACCAACTAGGAAAGAGAAATATGAGTGTTCCCGGTTCTACTCCCAAACTCGATTATACGCCAACTTCCTCGACTGGAAGTCTGGGCTGTACCAAATTTTCTTTGTATAACGTTGAAAAGAAGTGGGAAGATACAGAAAAGTTAATTTGCGATCTACCCTTTGCTTGTAATTCATCGTCTAGACATAAACTGAATTTCGCTGTTTTGGCGCAGCTTTGACAGTCTCTTAGAGATTCTCTGCGAAATTGATGGTTAGTTGGTTTGCAGCCGAATTGCAAACCTAAAAACTTGTAATACCTCTGTGAATACCTTCGTAAAGATTTCCAGCGTTTTATTACGGTATATTGATAATTTTTACTTATGGGCCGTCAGACGGTCCATAAGTAAAAATTATCAATATACCGTAATATTACACGCAACTGAGGAAGACAGGATTACAAATGTTGAAGATTTCCAGCGTTTATTTAATTATTCGTGTTTAGGACTAGTGGACGCTTGTGGAAGACTCACGAGGTTGAGGGCGGCGTGCGCGGGGGCGGCGCGGCTGTCGGCCGACGCCACAGAGTCGTCGTCTTCCTCGTCATCGTCGTCGTCAGCGGGGCGGTGCGCGGGCGGGCTTCCGACGGCCACGCCCACCCTCGCCGCCGGCGCTGCAGCCTCTGAGTCGCTGCTGCTGCCTGTAAACACCACAAACGAATCCTTACGTACCTTCCGTCTCTTCCGCTTTACCACTCAATCAGATAACGTTCTTTCCGAAACGGTGTGGCGTGTAACGGTCACCAGACAACCAGAAGCCTGCCGTTCGAACTTTACTGCTAATGAGAAAACTGCTCCTCATATTACAGACACTCTTTGCCAACTTCCTGGCAGATTAAAACTGTGTTCCGGACCGAGGCTCGAACTCGGGACCTTTGCCTTTCGCGGGCAAGTGCTCTACCATCTGAGCTACCCAAGCACGACTCACGCCCCGTCTTCACAGCTTAACTTCTGCCAGATGGTAGAGCACTTGCCTGCGAAAGGCAAAGGTCCCGAGTTCGAGTCTCTGTCCGGCATACAGTTTTAATCTGCCAGGAAGTTTCATATCAGCGCACACTCCGCTGCAGAGTGAAAATCTCATTCTGGACTCTTTGCAAAATTAGTTTCATTTTCGAGGTACATATACTACACAATTGCTTAAGGTATAACTGAATTCAAGCAATAGAATTGACCTTATTCTAAATATTTTTAACACAGACTACAGGTTTTTGACTACTAGGGTAAGCTTGCTACCGAAGGGTAGGCTCCTTCGATAGGCTGGATCGATTTCTATGTGGATATTGACAATAGGTGCATTCTAGGATTCACTAAGCGTACCTCTCGTTACCTAAGATTCGCCATCTTAGTAGTGAGTTTATGCGCAAACGCACACAGAAAAAGTGGAAAAATGTTAGATTTGCACTATGTTCTTGTAACTGGCTAGTATTGATGATTGAAAAGTCTAGTGATACGATGATAATGATTAAATTTCTGCAGCTATCATTGGCGAGTATGTGAATCCGTACCAGTTTGTCATACAATATAAAATTAGGTATTGTGGATGGAGAATAGGTATTGTTAAGCCGGCAGCGGTGGCCGAGCGGTTCTAGGCGCTTCAGTCCGGAACGGCGCAACTGCTACGGTCGCAGGTTCGAATCCTGCCTCGGGCCTGGATGTGTGTGATGTCCTTAGGTTAGTTGGGTTTAAGTAGTTTTAAGTTCTAGGGGACTGATGACCTCCGATGTTAAGTCCCATAGTGCTCAGAGCAATTTGAACCATTCTTTTGTTGCTGTTGTTAAGCAATGCAATGCAATAACGAAGCACTTCGAATTTTGTCTAATCGTAGGCCTAAGAAGGCCACTGCGAACAAAACTGAAGTACAAGTTTTCATTAAATGTTTTCTCGGAGTCTGCAAGTGTTCTGATAATTAGTCAATGTATTTTAATTCTTTTGTAATTTTTTTACGTTAAAAGGCGACGTTTCTACTTTTAGCCTTTTTGGTTTCAGATGTCAACAGAAAACTTCTAAAAATAAAAAAATAATATGAAATGTTTTGATGCTTATTTAGATGTATGTAGTATTTAACAGCTGTTACTTCGTATCCCATTCACAGAAACTACCTGGCACAATAAAGGAAACCAGTCCTCTTGCTTGGCCCCTTGACGCATCTTTTGATTTTTCAAATATTTCATTAACACTGAATATTTATGACTTCTGTGTCCACTACGGTCAGGTGCAAAAGATTATGTTCAAGTTACAATTAAATAATTATTACAATATCCGAGGATTTTATTGCACATTTTTTGTAGGTGGGCCATCGACAGCAATCTCCCCCCACAAGCCGGCTGCTGTGACCGAGCGGTTCTAAGCGCTTCAGTCCGGAACCGCGCTGCTACTAGGGCCGCATGTTCGAATCCTGCATCGGGCATGGTTTTGTGTGATGTCCTTAGGTTAGTTAGGTATAAGTAGTTCTAAGTCTAGGGGACTGATGACGTCAGATGTTAAGTTCCATAATGCTTAGAGTCATTTGAACCATTTTTCTTCCCGCACAGGTGCAAACAAAAGAGGTGAGTAGCGGGCAATGAGGCACACAAATAATCGCAGCAAAGACAGATCCGGAAACCAAATGTTTAGCCAATACGACGCAAGCAAAACTGCAGTTCTGCTAATGTTTCAACGTTATTAATATCTAAGGCTGCGTTTATTTCGAAACACTGCAAGTGAGGCGTAAATTACAAAGCGATGAACTGGCCTCGTTTGAATTTATCATCATTCCCGACACCAAAGTACTGCTAAAGAGCATTTCGGCAGCAAGTTTGTCGGTCGTAGCTGATATCATGGCTTCCAGTGTCCCCTGACCTTTAACTCCTACATACATATTCCGCAAGCCACCTTAAACGACTATCTATATGCCTCTATATGAGCCCTGATTTCTCGTATCTTCGTGGCACTTTGGCGAGATGTAAGGTGGCAGCAATCGAATCGTCCTGCACTCAGTTTCAAATGCCGCTTCTCTACGTTTTTTCAATAGCGTTCCTCGAAAAGCCTTCCCTCCAGGGATTCCCGTTTGAGTTCCCGAAGCTTGGGCCGTTGGGACCTGCGTGAATCTGTTGGATTTTTTTGTTTATTTTATTTTTTTTTTTTTTTTTTAGGGGCATTTAGTCGAACTCCGCGGGCGCATTGTGGATGCTTTCCAATGCATTCGGAACACGCCTTGGATTTTTGTACGTGTACGGGCATCGACGATGAGACGTGGTGAAGCCCGCCTTCACATAAACGATCAAGTGAGGTGGCGCTGCGGCTTAGAACACAGGACACGCATTCGGGCAGACGACGATTCAAATCCCCGTTCGGACAGGTTCAGGTTTTCTGTGTCTTCCCTAAATCGCTCCAGGTAAATGCCGGGACAGCTCCCTTGAGAAGGGCCCGTCCGATTTCCTTCCCCATCCTTGATAGTCCGAGCTTGTGCTCCGTCTCTAATGACCGCGCTGTAGACCGGACATTAAACTCCAATCTTGCTTTCTTTTTACACATGAACGGTGGCCTTGTGAAACAATTTTTGTAAAGTATTTGTCTTCAGGCACATAACAGCAGTTTGAATTCTCGGGTACTCTGTTATAAAGTGTTCATGCACTCAGTTGTAATACGTCATATCGGGGAAAAGATTAGTTTCAAGACCTGTTTAGTAACATCATTTGCGTGTTCGACTGTCCTCGTGCGCCTTTTTCATTTTTACCCACAACAGTCGAACAGCCTGTGTACTTTTCTGGCCACTGTATGTTTGTTGAGAATTATGGAGAGAGTGGCTGGTATTGTGTTTAGTGATATCATCAGCCGTTGTCTTTCCCGTAGCATACGAGTCAGGCAAAAATGGCTACCTTCTTGCCTCCGTAAGCGCCAAAATATCCGTTTGTATGTCCTTATAATCCTTATGCGCTATGCACGGTGAATCCAGCAGAACCGTTTCCCGAAATTTACCGAATAGCATCTCTTGGGAAGAAACTGATCTTTCTTAACTACAGGGTGATTCAAAAAGAATACCACAACTTTAAAAATGTGTATTTAATGAAAGAAACATAATATAACCTTCTGTTATACATCATTACAAAGAGTATTTAAAAAGGTTTTTTTTCACTCAAAAACAAGTTCAGAGATGTTCAATATGGCCCCCTCCAGACACACGAGCAATATCAACCCGATACTCCAACTCGTTCCACACACTCTGTAGCATATCAGGCGTAACAGTTTGGATAGCTGCTGTTATTTCTCGTTTCAAATCATCAATGGTGGCTGGGAGAGGTGGCCGAAACACCATATCCTTAACATACCCCCATAAGAAAAAATCGCAGGGGGTAAGATCAGGGCTTCTTGGAGGCCAGTGATGAAGTGCTCTGTCACGGGCTGCCTGGCGGCCGATCCATCGCCTCGGGTAGTTGACGTTCAGGTAGTTATGGACAGATAAGTGCCAATGTGGTGGCGCTCCATCCTGCTGAAATATGAATTGTTGTGCTTCTTGTTCGAGCTGAGAGAACAGCCAATTCTCTAACATCTCCAGATACTGTAGTGCAGTTACAGTAGCACCTTCGAAGAAAAAGGGACCAAAAACTTTATTGGCTGAAATGGCGAACAAATGTACAACTAAATGAAACTTTATAGCTCCCTTAATTACCCGACAGATAGTGCTTAGCTCTGCCTTTTGTCGTTGCAGAGTTTTAAATTCCTAAAGTTGTGGTATTCTTTTTGAATCACCCTGTATTTTCTTTTCTGACTTCTTCAAGTATCTTCGTAGACTAACAGAATCAAACGATCCCATCTCTAACAACACATCTCACACCTGTCGTCTCATGCCGACTTCGCGAGGGTACCAATACATCACAATTCAATAAAAGATTCCACTAGTTTTTTGCATCCATTCTCCTCCGTAAACTCTCTTAGTTTCTCAGTCTTTCACTTTGCCTTCCTAGAAGGGACTTTGTGTGTTAGTTCCATCGCATGTGGCACTGTAAAGTTTAGATCAACATATTTACCCAATTGGAAATGATTATCACTAATGCCGCAATCTAATTCTATTCCACCCCCCGCTTATGTGCATATTCACATTGAAACTGAACTTTCC
This sequence comes from Schistocerca americana, assembly GCF_021461395.2. Classification (NCBI taxonomy): domain Eukaryota; kingdom Metazoa; phylum Arthropoda; class Insecta; order Orthoptera; family Acrididae; genus Schistocerca; species Schistocerca americana. Next base: position 434,128,095 of record NC_060124.1, on the reverse strand, counting down.
TTGACAATACCAAATTCACATTATATGTAACTTGTTCCGAATTCTCTTTCAAGTATTCAGAGAAGATAAAAGTCTCTCTCTGAAAATAAAACAGCGTCCTGAAATAACACTGTTCGTCTTGTTCAAAATATCCTTCTTATATTCGTATAGGATGTGTCATACCTAATATAGTTTGCAAACCGTCCTCGGTATCGAAATAAGCTTTAGAACAAGTGGTAGGAAGCAAAGAGAGTGAGTTATTTGCTGTATGGTTAACGTTCCTTTTTCTATGAAGACACCAGAGCAACGTTTTTTTTCTTTTAGTGGTTCGGTGCAATAGCGTTCTGGAGTTCTATAGATATTAAACGTGACGCCCATGGCTGTTGACACAGAGTGGTTACACCTAAACTGCCTCGTATGTTTCAATCAAGTAACGTCCTCTACATCTAGTTAATCCAACTATCGCACTGCTACCATTGAGGAAATAACTACAACTAGAACTCATAGTCACATGCGTCAACGACTCTGCTCTATAGTGGGCACAGTTTATCATTGTGTTTTACGCACCATGACAGTATTGTGGCATTCGCAAATTATTGGTTTACCTGAATCGGCCCGTCAGAAACAAAGTCCTAATTGATACGAACATGTGGGGAAAATAGATTTTATCCGTTTTCATCGGGAATATACATAGTAAATCAGTGACGAAGATGTTTATGTATATCAAGAAAGAATATGTTGAAATTCGATACTCTGCGCTTAAAATGTTGGTTAGTTAATGAAACCGGATTTTTACTCTTTGAACTTCGTTGTCGCCTGCAGGTCGCAATCGCACGATCTGCAGTTCTCTAACACTGAATATATATCGCAATCCAGTGTGCGATTTGCAGGAGGGGATGGGGGGGGGATTTCCCCCCTCTACATCAGACCATCCCCTCCTCTGGTTTTAGTTTATGCATCCCAACCTGGGATGTTCATTTCCCACGCACTGGAGTAAAACTTGACATATAATGTAAATTTGTGGAGCCGAACACAAAGTTTTTAATAAGTATTACTATTAACACTATTAATATGTTTCAGTTTTCTATCATCAGAATAAGTACAACTTTTCACAAATGTCCCTCTACGTTTTGAATTCCCTTCGTATATCTGTACCTGTATGTAGATGATTTTGTAAATAAGCTTTACCTACTATGTACTTTTAAAGATATAACAAGGGTTGGCTTTTCTGATAGTGCATACGCGTCAATAGTGAGTTTCGGCTTTAACATCTATTTATAAATAGCTGTTTAACCATGCGTAATGCCACGGTCCAAGCTAGTAACATATATAATTCTACTAACCCCCTAAGACATCCCCCCCCCCCCCCCCACTGGTAAAAGCACAAATCGCACCCTGTCACAAACCTGAATAAAGGTGATTCTGCGAATTGTGTGTCCTCACTGTCCAGGCACGGCGTAACTGTAAGCAGGCCCGGCGTATCTGTGACTATGGTAGCTACACGCCAACCATAGCGGTCAGAACGGTTGCAGATGTGCACGGCGTGGAGAGACGTCTACAGACGTTAAAGTAACCTCTGACGTGCCACAGGGGAGTGTTATGGGACCATTGCTTTTCACAATATATATAAATGACCTAGTAGATAGTGTCGGAAGTTCCATGCGGCTTTTCGCGGATGATGCTGTAGTATACAGAGAAGTTGCAGCATTAGAAAATTGTAGCGAAATGCAGGAAGATCTTCAGCGGACAGGCACTTGGTGCAGGGAGTGGCAACTGACCCTTAACATAGACAAATGTAATGTATTGCGAATACATAGAAAGAAGGATCCTTTATTGTATGATTATATGATAGCGGAACAAACACTGGTAGCAGTTACTTCTGTAAAATATCTGGGAGTATTCGTGCGGAACGATTTGAAGTGGAATGATCATATAAAATTAATTGTTGGTAAGGCGGGTACCAGATTGAGATTCATTGGGAGAGTCCTTAAAAAATGTAGTCCATCAACAAAGGAGGTGGCTTACAAAACACTCGTTCGACCTGTACTTGAGCATTGCTCATCAGTGTGGGATCCATACCAGATCGGGTTGACGGAGGAGATAGAGAAGATCCAAAGAAGAGCGGCGCGTTACGTCACAGGGTTATTTGGCAACCGTGATAGCGTTACGGAGATGTTTAACAAACTCAAGTGGCAGACTCTGCAAGAAAGGCGCTCTGCATCGCGGTGTAGCTTGCTCGCCAGGTTTCGAGAGGGTGCGTTTCTGGATGAGGTATCGAATATATTGCTTCCCCCTACTTATATCTCCCGAGGAGATCACGAATGTAAAATTAGAGAGATTACAGCGCGCACGGAGGCGTTCAGACAGTCGTTCTTCCCGCGAACCATACGCGACTGGAACAGGAAAGGGAAGTAATGACAGTGGCACGTAAGGTGCCCTCCGCCACACACCGTTGGGTGGCTTGCGGAGTATAAATGTAGATGTAGATGTAGCGGTCTGCGGGTAAGCACTTTCGGCACCTATTTTAACTCAGCGAGCAGGTGTCTTTATATGACAACTTTCAATACCGTTTCTTTTTTCAGAACATTCTGCGTAAGGCGCATGCGACATGATAACACTCTGAAAAAGTGTAAAAGAAATCGGAACAGCAGCAATGAGCATTATTGTCCTCAATACTTTCATAGCAGCCTGCTTAAGCACGAAAAAGTACGTTGCTGTATGGAATAGCAAGTAGCACAAACATTTACACAGCAAGTATCAGCAGTTTTTCAGCAGAAACGAAGGCATTAAAATTCCTCGTCAGTCAGTGTCAACGAATTTTATTTAGTTTCCACTGCTCAATTAAATACCCAAGGGAAGTGTGTCATATCGAAATTTCAGGACATCACGAAAATGCTTAAGATATAAATAGCTCATCCGAAACCCAGTAGTATAACTGCGCTTCTTACAACGAGACATATTTAAATGATCGCTTGTTCAGAGTCTAAGAGAAGAACTTCTGTAACGCGCAGAAATAAAATATCGATATAATACGACCAAAAACACATTTTCGAATGTCGTGGTCTATTGCTATATTGTCTCTGTTTAAAACAATTACGCTATACGAACAATAAACTTTTTTCTAATGATCTGATAGTACTGCACAAGCATTCAGTGTTCAAAGTGTTGGTATGGTATTTCAGTGAAGTGCTCAAAGCAAAGTGAAACAGAACAATGTGTACGTCTGACTAAAGTAACTTTTTCACATTCAACATCACTTCCGCATTCAAACAGTTCGATATCAAACGTCACACTAAGTGCATTTTCAAACGATGATATTGGCGTGTCAGTGCCATTACCGGCCTTCTGGCAAGCGTAGTTCGGTGCAGAAAGTTGACTGTACGCCACTGATGATGGAATGACGATCGTGTAACTATTTGTGGTTTCTGACATTGCAGTCTTAGGAAATCAACGATTCCTCTCACGTAGAGCATACATTACCTAAAGAAGCACACACAAAGAGGCTGGCAATATAGCAATAAGTCACGACATTGAAATGTGTGTTTTTTTGATCCTGTCATGTTGATACTTAGGTTCTTCGCGCTACTTACCTTCCTCTCTTAGACCTTCAATAGGAGATCATCAAATGTCTCGCGGTAAGACGCGCAGTTTTGCATGAGAATGGGTCATACAGCTGTTTTTGGGATAAGTTATTTTTATTCTAAGCACATATTCAAAAATGGTTCAAATGGCTCTGGGACTTAACTTCTGAGGTCATCGGTCCGCTAGAACTTAGAACTACGTAAACCTAACTAACTTAAGGACATCACACACACCCATGCCCGAAGCAGGATTCGAACCTGCGACCGTAGCGGCCGCGCGGTTCCAGACTGAAGCGCCTAGAACAGCTCGGCGACACCGGCCGTCAAGCACATTTTCCTGCCATTCTGAGCGTCCGAAGTCACGCTCTTCCTTTGCATGGGAAATTCGTATATTACGCCGATTTAAGTATTTAAACGATATCTATAGTTACAAGTTTTGTAGCGTGTATCTGTTTCATTAGGAGGGATATATTTACTTCATCTTCGACACATCTCTTTTCGCTTTGTGTTGTGTTAAATCATCGACGATTACTTCTTTTGGACATATCTGTTTCGGTATCTTCGATTTCATGCAATTGTCTTAGCCTAGTACATGGAGATAACTACTTTATGCATTTTGGTTGGTATGTAATTGGAACAGGGTTGAGATATCTCCAAAAGGGTGAAATAAGTAAAATTTTAAAATTGTTCGTCAGCTGTAGTGGCGTCGTTGCTCGGCGTACTCAAGTGCCCCGACCTACAGCCATTACATTACGATGCGTCAACAGCGCAGAGCAGGATATTGTCTTTGGCATTTTAACTGCATCTACTTACGCCGAAGAACACTGAGAGCAGTTTAGATTACAAAGTAGCAGCCGCTTTACAGCAGCTGCAAACAGTCGCACAGGATTGCTGTCTGGAGAGATCATCAACCAGAAGTTACGTGAAAGTATTGGTCACTTAGTATACTGCCGCTTGTAGTAGTACTTTTCTTCTAATTTCGATTGACTTCTCTAACGTTTCTAGAGTAGATCGCTTGCTCGTGTAATATATCTCAATACAGATCTCTTAAGCTTCGTCGTTTAAAGAGTAATGGATGCCACCTCGTGGTTCAAACTATAACAGGCTGAATAAGCATGCCGCATTGTTGTAGTGTGAAATGTACTGAAGTCGCACAATCAGCAAAGTGCAGGCATAACAAAATGGTAATTACTTTAACGATTAACGAAAGTAAGAAAGGGCGAAGGCTACAATTGGTTTCTGTCCGATACCACAATCATTGCATACAAGTAGCATTAACTTAACCTGTATAAAGATGAAGAAGTAAGCGGCCGGTGGTTTTGTTGAAGGAACTATATGGAAATTAGCTTGAAGTGATGTAAGATATCGCATATAACCGATATCTTGCAAGTATCAATCTCGACAACAGGCGAAAATTGTCAATACCCTCGATTCCCCGATTAGATGAACCTTTATATACACTACTGGCCATTAAAATTGCTACACCACGAAGATGACGTGCTAAGGACACGAAATTTAACCGACAGGAAGAAGATGCTGTGATTAGCTTTTCAGAGCATTCACACAAGGTTAGCGCCGGTGGTGACACCTACAACGTGCTGACATGAGGAAAGTTACCAACCGATTTCTTATACACAAACAGCAGTTTACCGGCGTTGCCCGGTGAAACGTTGTTGTGATGCATCGTGTAAGGAGGAGAAATGCGTACCATCACGTTTCCGACTTTGATAAAGGTCGGATTGTAGCCTAACGCGAATGCGGTTTATCGTATCGCGACATTGCTGCTCGTGTTGGTCGAGATCCAATGACTGTTAGCAGAATATGGAATCGGTGGGTTCAGGAGGGTGATACGGATCGCCGTACTGGATCCCAACGGCCTCGTACCACTAGCAGTCGAGATGACAGGCATCTTATCCGCATGGCTGTAACGGATCGTGCAGCCACGTCTCGATTCCTGAGTCAACAGATGGGGACGTTTGCAAGACAACAACCATCTGCACCAATAGTTCGACGACGTTTGCAGCAGCATGGACTATAAGCTCGGAGACCGTGGCTGCGGTTACCCTTGACGCCGCATCACAGACAGGAGCGCCTGCGATGGTGTACTCAACGACGAACCTGGGTAGCACGAATGGCAAAACGTCATTTTTTCGGATAAATCCAGGTTCTGTTTACAGCATCATGATGGTCGCATCCGTGTTTGGCGACAACGCGGTGAACGCACATTGGGAGCGTGTATTCGTCATCGCCATACTGGCGTATCACCCAGCGTGATGATATGGGGTGCCATTGGTTACATGTCGCGGTCACCTCTTTTTCGTATTGACGGCACTTTGAACAGTGGAAGTTACATTTCAGATGTGTTACGACCCGTGGCTCTACCCTTCATTCTATCCCTGCGAAATCCTACATTTCAGCAGGATAATCCACGACCGCATGTTGCAGGTCCTGTACGGGCCTTTCTGGATACAGAAAATGTTCGACTGCTGCCCTGGCCAGCACATTCTCCAGATCTCTCACCAATTGAAAACATGTGGTCAATGGTGGCCGAGCAACTGGCTCGTCACAATAATCCAGTCACTACTCTTGGTGAACTGTGGTATCGTGTTGAAGCTGCATGGGCAGCTGTACCTGTACACGCCATCCAAGCTCTGATTGACTCAATGCCCAGGCGTATCAAGGTCGTTATTACGGCTAGAGGTGGTTGTTTTGGGTACTGATTTCTCAGGATCTATGCATCCAAATTGCGTGAAAATGTAATCAGATATCAGTTCTAGTATAATATATTTGTCCAAAAAAATGGTTCAAATGGCTCTGAGCACTATGGGACTCAACTGCTGAGGTCATTAGTCCCCTAGAACTTAGAACTAGTTAAACCTAACTAACCTAAGGACATCACAAACATCCATGCCTGAGGCAGGATTCGAACCTGCGACCGTAGCGGTCCTGCGGTTCCAGACTGCAGCGCCTTTAACCGCACGGCCACTTCGGCCGGCTATATTTGTCCAATGAATACCCGTTTATCATCTGCATTTCTTCTTGGTGTAGCAATTTTAATGGCCAGTAGTGTACATAGTTAAGTTTTTACGAAACAGTGTGCGAGTCGTTCTCGCACCTAGCTAATGTTTTTTTGCATCTGTCTCGTTTTCATCTGACTGTCCGTGACGATAGTAGTACTTACGAAGAGATGTAAAGGCTTGCATAAGGTAGACTAGCATGGGGAACTGCATACAATCATTCTTCAATCTTCTGACTATCACCACCACCCACAACAACAACCAAGAATAACACGCATGTGAACGAAAATCAACAGCAGTTTTAGGGACAGGGCTGACTTTAGCAACTGTGGTTAGAGGAACATCACACGTGTGCGAGAGTGGCGAGGGGACAGGAAAGCGGAGAGAGGGCCACGTCGCGGAGTTTGTGCAGCCCTGCGGGCGAGGAGGCGCTCAATTTCCGTGTCCAAGCATGCATGAAAACAGGCGGGGAGGCGGAGGTGGATGTGGAGGCGGCCGGCGGACGTGGACACGGGCGCAGAGGTGCCGGTGGCGGCAGCGGCTGCGGCGAGATGCTAGCGCGCTCCAGTCCGCCGGGCCGGCCCGTTAATTACAAAGGCGCCAATTAATTTGGGCGATGAGCGCGCGATAAGTGGCGGCCCGTAATTGGATTAGCCGGGGAGCAGCGCACGAAGCCCGCGACGACAGCCGAGACGCGGGCACCGCCGATCGCTGACGCGGACACTGCCACTGGGCTATCTGAACGCGGTGCCACCAACACCCTGCTACGTACTCTCCCTACTTTTCCCACACCCTTATCCGGGAACCTTCCAAAATTTTGAACTCTTTTTTGAATTTTTCTTCATGTCGCCATACCTGTAACGGATCTTCCGCTACTAATCGTGACCACGCCTTACCTTGCCTATCCTGTCCTGTCCATTCACGAGGAAGCATACACCCCATGGCTCACAGATTTTGGTGTGGATATGGTACACAGCCAATACAGAGGGGGCGCCACACGGCAGTAGCAGATCCAGTGCAGCCACATACTTGGGTAACCAACTCTCCCGTATTTCCCGGGATCTCCCGTATTTGAATATACGAGGTTTGTGGTGTCACCGCCAGACACCACACTTGCTAGGCCGCGGTCCGTTAATATACGTCGGACCCGCGTGTCGCCATTATCAGTGATTGCAGACCGAGCGCCGCCACACGGGAGGTCTAGTCTAGAGAGACTCCCTAGCACTCGCCCCAGTTGGACAGCCGACGTCGCTAGCGATGGTTCACTGTCTACATACGCTCTCATTTGCCGAGACGACAGTTTAGCATAGCCTTCAGCTACGTCATTTGCTACGACCTAGCAACGCGCCATAATCAGTTACTATTCTGAACAGATAATATTGTGAATCATGTACCGTCAAGAGCGACGTTCATCATTAATGGATTAAAGTTAAGTATCAAACGAATTACGTCCGCTTTCTGAATTCTAATTCCTTGTAATGTTCCAGACCTCACGTCAGTATAGTCCTTCCCTCCTCACGCCAGCCTGCGTGAGCTAAAACGCGTACATTTCGGCCTCCACTAGTAACACGGTGTTGGCTCTTCTGCCAACACAACAAGGGTCACTCCAAAAGAAATCCATACTATTTTTGTAAAAATACAATTTTCATTCTGCATGTGTGAAAGTTTTACAGTGTGTAAATACATCCTTCCCGCTGGTTTTCAAACTTAGTTCAACCTGTTTCCGTGACTGGCACCGTCACAGCATGTCTTCAAGATGGCTGCTACACGTGACGTTCGTCAGAAGCAACGTCCTGTCATAGAATTCCTGTGATGTGAAAACGAGACAGTGGGAAACATCCACAAGAGGTTGAAAAACGTGTATGGAGATGCTGCTGTCGATCGCAGTACAGTTAGTCGGTGGGCAAGCAGGTTACGTGATAAAAGCGGCCACGGGAATATAGAGGATTGTCCTCGCAGCGGCAGGCCTCGTACTGCAGACACTCCAGACAATGTGCAGAGTGTTAACGAATTGGTGACTGCTGGCAGACGCATCACAGTGAACGAATTGTCACGCTACATTGGTATAGGGGAAGGAAGTGTCTGCAGAATACTGGAAGTGTTGGCGTTAAAGCCGGCCGGAGTGGCCGTGCGGTTCTAGGCGCTACAGTCTGGAACCGAGCGACCGCTACGGTCGCAGGTTCGAATCCTGCCTCGGGCATGGATGTGTGTGATGTCCTTAGGTTAGTTCGGTTTAATTAGTTCTAAGTTCTAGGCGACTGATGACCACAGAAGTTGAGTCGCATAGTGCTCAGAGCCATTTGAACCCATCTGTTGGCGTTGAAAAAGGTTTGTGCCAGGTGGGTTCCCAGGATGTTGACAGTGGCTCACAAAGAAACAAGAAAAACGGTATGCAGCGAACTTTTGGAACAGTACGAGAATGGTGGAGATGAATTTCTTGGAAGAATTGTGACTAGTGATGAAACATGGCTCCATCATTTTTCACCAGAGTCGAAGAGGCAATCAATGCAGTGGCATCATGCAAATTCACCCAAGAAAAAAGATTCAAAACCACACCTTCTGCTGGAAAAGTTATGGCTACGGTGTTTTTCGATTCCGAAGGACTCTTGCTTGTGGACGTCATGCCAAGTGGAACCACCATAAATTCGGATGCATATGTGACGACACTGAAGAAACTTCAAGCTCGACTGAGTCGTGTTCGACCACATCGGCAAAAGCAGGATGTTTTGCTGTTGCACGACAATGTACGGCCAAGTGTGAGTCAAAAAACCATGGAAGCGATCACAAAACTCGGATGGACAACACTGAAACACCCGCCTTACAGTCCTGGCCTGGCTCCATGTGACTATCATCTCTTTGATAAACTGAAAGACTCTCTTCGTGGAACAAGGTTTGAAGATGATGACTCCCTTGTGCACGCTGCCAAACAGAGGCTGCAACAGGTTGGTCCAGAATTTTACCGTGCGGGTATACAGGCGATGCTTCCCGGATGGCGTAAGGCAGTTGAGAGGGATGGAAATTTTGTGGAGAAACGAAAATATTGTTCCTAAAGGATGTATCTACACAATGTAAAACTTTCAAACATGTAGAATAAAAGATGGATTTAAAAAAAAGTAGTATGCTTTTCTTTTGGAGTGACCCTCGTATTTTTTCGTAATCCCCTTGCTCCCATATTTTCAGGCTCATTGGGCCTTTTTCTGCGGTCTTTAACTTCACTTTTTTGTTTTTACAAACGTACAAATATTTTTCAGCCATTTAAATTTTGCACGCACGGTCAGAATTCGTTGAGACGTCGGACTGCAGAGACAACCGATTCTATATCGACATTCTGTCTATAGATTATCTTAGAAATGGTCAACCGACGCTTGGGGCTTAGATGGGACTTCGTTTCAGTGCCAGTGCTTACTGCGAATCGTTGTTCAAGGTTTGATGATGGGCTTCACTAATCAGGAAAGTTAGGCAGAGAATGGAAGATAGATTTTCCAGTTTTAACAACATTCAAATCAAATAATTTGAATTTTGAGAACTTGGTTAAGCCAGAAGGTTATGTTACAAGTATACCAGAAAGTAATGCTCACACTGAGAGAGTATTTTCTCTTATGAATAATAAGTGGATAGATGTAAGAAATAGAAGTAGTGCAAACCTAATGAAATCTGAACTGCAAGTTGCCATTAATTTTCCTTATTCATTTAGTGAATTCATTAAATTTGCTAAAAATGATATAAAACTACTGACAGAGGCGAAATCTGTTCAAAAATGGTTCAAACGGCTCTGAGCACTGTGGGACTCAACATCTAGGGTCATCAGTTCCCCACAACTTAGAACTACTTAAACATAACTAACGTAAGGACATCAAACACATCCATGCTCGAGGCAGGATTCGAGCCTGCGACCGTAGCGGTCGCGCGGTTCCAGACTGAAGCACCTAGAACCGCTCGGCCACAGCGGCCGGCGGTTAGTTAGGTTTACGTAGTTCAAAGTCGAGAAGACTGATGACCTCAGATGCTAAGTCCCATAGTGCTCAGAGCCGTTTCAACCATTAACGGCAAAACTTCACACCACTGTCCTAACGAATACGTTCGTCGTACGTCCCACGTTGATTCCTGAGGTTATTTCACGCAGTATCGTTTGTCGTCAACTTCACACGGCGCTGTTCTCGTTCTTAAATGAAGGACGTCGGCCACTGCGTTGTCCATGGTGAGAGGTAATTACTGAAGTTTGGTATTCTCGGCACACCCTTGACACTGTGAATGTCGGAATATTGAATTCCCCAACGATTTCCAAAATGGAGTGTCCCATGCGTATAGCTCCAACTACGATTCCGCGTTCAAACTCTGTTAATTACCGTCATGCGGCCATAATCACGCCGTAAAGCTTTTCACATGACTCACCCGAGTACAAATGACGGTGGCGCCAATGCATTGCTCTTGTATACTTTCTGTACGCGATACTACCGCCACCTGTGTAAGTGCATTATGAATTAACTCGAAGAAAATTGTCTATTGACAAACAGTCAACATGGGTTTAGAAAACATCGTTCCTGTGAAACACAACTAGCTCGTTATTCACATGAAACGTTGAGTGCTATTGACAAGGGATTTCAGATCGATTCTGTATTTCTGGATTTCCGTAAGGCTTTTGACACTGTACCACACAAGCGGCTCGTATTGAAATTGCGTGCTTATGGAATATCGTCTCAGCTTTGCGACAGGATTTGTGATTTCCTGTCGGAGAGGTCACAGTTCGTAGTAATTGACGGAAAGTCATCGTGTAAAACAGAAGTGATTTCTGGCGTTCCCCAAGGTAGTGCTGTAGGCCTTTTGCTGTTCTTTATCTATATAAACGATTTGGGAGACAATCTGAGCAGCCGTCTTCGGTTGTTTGCAGATGACGCTGTCGTTTATCGACTAATAAAGTGATCAAGAGATAAAAAAAACTGCAAAACGATTTAGAAAAGGTATCTGAATGGTGCGAAAATTTGCAGTTGACCCTACATAACGAAAATTGTGAGGTCATTCACATGAGTGCTAAAAGGAACTCATTAAACTCCGGTTACACGATAAAACACTCTAATCTAAAAGCCCTAATTCAACTAAATACCTAGGTATTACAATTACGAACAACTTAAATTGGAAGGAACACACAGAAAATGTTGTGGGCAAGGCTAACCAAAGACTGCGTTTTATTGGCAGGACACTTATAAAATGTAACAGACCTACTAAGGAGACTGCCTACACTACGCTTGTCCGTCCTCTTTTAGAATACTGCTGCTGGTGTGGGATGCTTACCAGACAGGACTGACAGAGTACATTGAAAAAGTTCAAAGAAAGGCAACACGTTTTTATTATCGTGAAATATGGCAGAGAGTGTCACAGAAATGATAGACGATTTGGGCCGGAAATCGTTAAAAGAAAGGCGTTTTTCGTTGCGACCGAATCTTCTCACGAAATTCCAATCACCAACTTTCTCCTTCGAATGCGAAAATATTTTGTTGACACCGACCTACATTGGGAGGAACGATCATCACGATAAAATAAGGGAAATAAGAGCTCGTACGGAAAGATATAGTTGTTCATTCTTCATGCGCGCTATGCGAGATTGGAATAATAGAGAATTGCGAAGGTGGTTCGATGAACCCACTGCCAGGCACTTAAATGTGATTTGCAGAGTATCCACGTAGATGTAAATGTAGATGTACACTACTGGCTATTAAAATTGCTACACCACGAAGATGACGTACTACAGACGCGAAATTTAACCGACAAGAAGAAGATGCTGTGATACGCAAATGATTAGTTTTTCAGAGCATTCACACAAGGTTGGCGCCGGTGGCGACACCTACAACGTGCTGACATGAGGAAAGTTTCCAATCGAATTCTGATACACAAACAGCAGTTGACCGGCGTTGCCTGGTGAAACGTTGTTGTGATGCCTCGAGTAAGGAGGAGAAATGCGTACCATCACGTTTCCGACTTTGATAAAGGTCGGATTGTAGCCTATCGCGATTGCGGTTTATCGTATCGCGACATTGCTGCTCGCGTTGGTCGAGATCCAATGACTGTTAGCAGAATATGGAATCGGTGGGTTCAGGAGGGTAATACGGAACGCCGTGCTGGATCCCAACGGCTTCGTATCACTAGCAGTCGAGATGACAGGCATCTTATCCGCATGACTGTAACGGATCGTGCAGCCACGTCTCGATCCCTGAGCCAACAGATGGGGACGTTTGCAAGACAAGAACCATCTGTACGAACAGTTCGCGGCGTTTGCAGCAGCATGGACTATCGGCTCGGAGACCAAGGCTGCGGTTACCCTTGACGCTGCATCACAGACAGGAGCGCCTGCGACGGTGTACTCAACGACGAACCTGGGTGCACGAATGGCAAAACGTCATTTTTTCGGATGAATCCAGGTTCTGTTTACAACGTCATTGTGGTCCATCCGTGTTCGGCCACATCGCTGTGAACGCACATTGGAAGCGTGTATTCGTTATCGCCATACTGGCATATCAGTCGGCGTGATGGTATGGGGTGCCACTGGTTACACGTCTCGGTCACCTCTTGTTCGCATTGACGGCACTTTGAACAGTGGACGTTACATTTCAGATGTTTTACGAATTGTGGCTCTACCCTTCAGTCGATCCCTGGGAAACCGTACATTTCAGTAGGATAATGGACGACCGCATGTTGCAGGTCCTGTACGGGCCTTTCTGGATACAGAAAATGTTCGACTGCTGCCCTGGTCAGCGCATTCTCCAGATCTCTCACCAATTGAAAACGTCTGGTCAATGGTGACCGAGCAACTGGCTCGTCACAATACGCCAGTCACTACTCTTGATGAACTGTGGTATCGCGTTGAAACTGCATGGGCAGCTGTACCTGTACACGCCATCCAAGGTCTGTTTCACTCAATGCCCAGGCGTATAAAGGCCGTTATTACCGACAGAGGTGGTTGTTCTGGGTAGTGATTTCTCAGGATCTATGCACCCAAATTGCGTGAAAATGTAATCACATGTCATTTCTAGTATAATACATTTGTCCAATGAATACCCGTTTCTCATCTGCATTTCTTCTTGGTTTAGAAATTTTATTGGCCAGTATTGTAGATGCATATCGCTACCCCATGACTTCTGTCACCCAGTGTAATGTCCACTAATAGGTGTCCGGATACTTCTGATCAGACAGTAAAAGTTCCCCGTGCAGTTCTGTTATAATTTCTTACGGACTATATGGGCCTGAACCGATCCTAGAGCAGTGTACCTGACACGTAGTAATTTCCGTCAGGCGTCATGTAGCGCCAGGCGCTTGGCCGCGCAGTGACAGTGGATCTGCCCCTGAGTCCAGCCCGGCAGACTTCGCCTCCAGCTGAGTGCCCGCCACTGGGCGGCGGGCACGCGCCTGCATGCAGACACGAGGGCGACCGCGTGGGCGGCAATCCGTCATCCGGCCGCTCATCGCGCATTCACGCCGCGCTTCCCGGCCTCGCAGCGATTTATGGAGGCGCGGAGGCGGCCGCCGTAGGGAAATGTGATTTCCTGCCCGGGGCGGACGCGGGGGCGGAGGCGGGAGTGGACCACCCGCCGCCTCCAGGAGCTCCTCTCCCAGAGGACCACATTCATAGCGGTTCATTTCAAACTTCCATCAACAGCCTTCTGGGAAGCTGGCCTCTACGACCAGCCAGATACTGTACATCCTCATCTGCGAGTCATTGTACAGAGCATGGCCGAGGATAAATCGTGCCGACACTATCGACTTTCTCTTTACTGATCGGACTGAGCATGAGAAAAAAATTGGCCGGGTGCGAGTGGGTCTCGCGCTCTGAGGGTTCCGTACAAATTTAGTTACGTATTTAGACCTTTAAACCAGTCCGGGAATCGCGCATATCGACAGTTTTTGCCCGTTAGCGACGTTGATAGTCCAGGATATCTGCATCAGGGATTCCATGACTTTCGAGAACGTTTTAATTTCAAATTTCAAGTCGGACAACAAATGCCAAGCCGGCCGCAGTGGCCTAGCGGTTCTAGGCGCGCAGTCCGGAACCACGCGACTGCTACGGTCGCAGGTTCGAATCCTGCCTCGGGCATGGATGTGTGTGATGTCCTTAGGTTAGTTAGGTTTAAGTAGTTCTAAGTTCTAGGGGACTGATGACCACAGTAGTTAAGTCCCATAGTGCTCAGAGCCATTTTTGAACAAATGCCAAAACAAAATTTTTCGCGCGACATAATTACAAATTAATAATTTTCTGAGTTTTTTTTCCTTTGCTTGTACTTTGAAAACTTAAATCCTACCAAATTTCACGATTCTAGCTGAAAGAGAAGTACCTATAGGTTTGTCCGCCCGATTGGCCGTGCGGTCTAACGCACGGCTTTCCGTGCGGGAAGGATCGCCTGGTCCCCGGCACGAATCCGCCATGCGGATTTGTGTCGAGGTCCGGTGAACCGGCCAGTCTGTGGGTGGTTTTTAGGCGGTTTTCCATCTGCCTCGGCGAATGCGGGCTGGTTCCCCTTATTCCGCCTCAGCTACACTATGTTGGCGATTGCTGTGCAAACAAGTTCTCCACGTAAGCGTACACCACCATTACTCTACCACGCAAACATAGGGGCTACATTCGTCTGGTGTGTGACTTTCCCTGGGGGGTCCACCGGGGACCGAATCGCACAATAATCCTGGGTTCGGTGTGGTGCGGCGGAGGGGTGAAGTGGACTGCAGTAGTCGTTGTGGGGTTGTGGACAACTGCGGCTACGGCGGGGACGGAGCCTCTCCGTCGTTTCTAGGTTCCCGGTTAACAAAACATAACCTATAGGTTTTGATGAGTAAGTTTTCTAGTAGCAAAATACTTGACATAAATGGTCTTATCTTTTGATTACAATGAATTAGAAGCTTAGATGTATTGCACCGCCAAGGGACTGTAGACTTTAGTATGCCGCGCCGAGTAGCCGCCCTATCTAGGGCGCCTTGTCACGGCTCGCGCGGCTCCTCCCGTCGGAGGTTCGAGTCCTCTCTCGGGTATGGGTGTGTGTGTGTGTGTGTGTGTGTGTGTGTGTGTGTGTCTGTGTGTGTGTGTGTGTGTGCTAAGTTTAAGTTAGATTAAGTAGTGTGTAATCTTAGGGACCGATGACGCCAGCAGTTTGCCGGCCGGAGTGGCCGAACAGTTCTAGGCGCTACAGTCTGGAACCCCGCGACCGCTACGGTCGCAGGTTCGAATCCTGCCTCGGGCATGGAAGTGTGTGATGTCCTTAGGTTAGTTAGGTTTAACTAGTTCTAAGTTCTAGGGGACTGATGACCTCAGAAGTTAAGTCCCATAGTGCTCAGAGCCATTTGAACCATTTTTGAACGCCAGCAGTTTGGTCCCATAGAACTTCCCACTTACCATTTTAGTGTGTGACATGTTTCAGGTTGATACATGTACCCGTTCCGGAGAAAAAGGAGCCTCAACAGACACACAATCTGATAAGAAATGACTAAAAATTCTTTCTCGGTTTGATGTAATTACAAATTCACAATTTTCGGATTTTTTCCTTTAGTTGTACTGTGAAACGTGATTTCCTGCCAAATTTCATGATTACAGACCAACGCCAAATACCCCACAGGTTTTGGTGAGTGAGTTTTCGTGTATCAAAATATGTGACATAAATGGCCGATCATTCGATTGTCTGACTTAAAAATTTTCTTTTTGGAAATTTGTGTTAAGTTCCTATGAGACCAAACTGCTGAAGTCATCGGTCCCTTGGCTTACAATCTACTTAATCTAACTTAGACTAACATAACGCTAAGGACAACACACACACCGATGCCCGAGGGAAGACTCGAACCTCCGACGCAAGAGCCGCGCGAACCGTGGCAAGGCGTGACTTAGAAGCTTCAATTTCCTACGCCGACAATGGACTTCAGTCCTTAGTACGTGACACGATTTTAAACTTGATATGTCTACCCGTTCTTGAGAAAAAGGGCTTTTAATCGTCGGACAGACAAATAGACGAACAGCAAAGTGATCGTATAAAGGTTCCCTTTTTGCCGACTGAGATGCGGTGTCTCAGGGCGCTGCAGAGGGTAAAATCTGTAGGGGAAGGCAAAGTTTGGAATATATGCGACAAGTAACTGAGGATGTTCGGTGGAAGTGGTACTCTGAGATGAAAGCATAGGCGCAAGAGGAAGTAGCAGTATAATTATTGGAAAGTCTTCGTCGAAAATAGATTCTCTAAATTTACCGAAATGGTTTTCGAGACAACTTCGTCGTCTATCACCCAAGGATTCCATTTAAGTTCCCAGAGTATTTCTTTTACACTTTCGTGTAAGCTCTATGGACCTACAATGGAATGGAACCCAATTAAATCAAACGATGCTGATGGAATTAAATTAGGAAACGATACACTAAAGGTAGTGAAGTTTTGCAGTTTGGGGAATAAGATAATTGATGATGGCCGAAGTAGAAAGGATATAAAATGTAAACTGGCGATGACAAGAAAAGTGCATCTGGAAAAGAGAAATTGGTCAACATTGAATATAGATTTAAGTGTTAGGAAGTTTTTTCTGTAGGTATTTGTCTGGTGGGTAGCACTGTATGGAAGTGAAACGTCGACATTAAGCAGTTCAGACAAGAAGAGAATAGAAGCTTTTGAAATGCGGTGCTACGGAAGAACGCTGAAGATTATCTACGTAGTCATTTATCAGTTGATACTTGGCGGTGTAGAAGTGTAATATGACGCCGCTGTCACGGTTGCGCAGTTGTCCAGAAGCGGTAGTTGTCAGCCCTGCCTTTTAACCGGCTCCCCTCGCGGCCGCAGAGGTGACCAGCGTGGGCCGGGGAACCCCCGCGGCTGGCGAGGTGCTGAGGGCCCTCCAGGCGGCCATCCACCTGCTGAGCGCCGCCGGTCGCGCTCGTAAAACACGCCCCCGCCGCCCCCGCTCCGCTCCGCCCCGTCCTGTTGCTCGCAGCCCCATCAGCCTTTTCATTAAACTCCTCTCCTGGAGCAGAGGGGCACGCGACAGCCAGCCACGACGCTGCGCCTGTCCGCTCTTCCCGCTTCCCACGCTTTTTAAGCCACTATTACGGGCAAAATTCGTGCTTGAGAGTGTTCTTATTTGCCATATTTACGCCTTCCGCTGCGTCACAGACCGAAGAAGAGGATTGGTTCGTATTCGTGATGAATGGTGTTCAGATCCCCCTCCGCCAATCTCATATGGAAGTACACTGCCGGAAAGAAACTAATAAACCTGGAAAGACGACGGCATAAGCCACCAGCTGCGGGAAGCAGATGTACTAATACTGATTTCAGCGTCGTTCGCCAACAGATAGCGCAGTGGTATAGCTACCAGAGCGTCATCCGTGTCTACCGTTTAATAGGGAATACAGTCAGAAGGCTCAGTGTGGTGCAAATGTTTGAAGCAAGCAGCAAACACGCCACGGATACACACTCGTGCTTCCCACAGCCAATTGAGCGAGTCTGAAAGGGGTCAAATTGTGACCTGACTGGCGGGATGGTCCTTCCGGAGAACTGTCACACAAGTTGAAAGTGAAACTTCCTGGCAGATTAAAACTGTGTGCCGGACCGAGACTCGAACTCGGGACCTTTGCCTTTCGCGGGCAAGTGTTCTACCAACTGAGCTACCCAAGCACCACTCACGCCCCATTCTCACAGCTTTACCTCTGCCAGTATCTCGTCTCCTACCTTCCAAACTTTACAGAAGCTCTCCTGCTAACCTTCCAGAACTAGCACTTCTGGAAGAAAGGATGCCGAGCGGTCTAGGGCGCTGCAGTCATGAACTGTGCGGCTGGCCTCGGCGGAGGTTCGAGTCCTCCCTCGGGCATGGGTGTGTGTGTTTGTCCTTCGGATAATTTAGGTTAAGTAGTGTGTAAGCTTAGGGACTGATGACCTTAGCAGTTAAGTCCCGTAAGATTTCACACACATTTGAACATTTTTGAAGAAAGGATACTGCGGAGACATGGCTTAGCCACAGCCCGGGGGTTGTTTCTAGAATGAAATGTTCACTCTACAACGGAGTATGCGCTGATATGAAACTTCGGTAAAGTTTGGAAAGTAGGAGATGAGGTACTGGCAGAAGTAAAGCTGTGAGGACGAGGCGTGAGTCGTGCTTGGGTAGAGCACTTGCCTGCGAAAGGCAAAGGTCCCGAGTTCGAGTCTCGGTCCGGCACACAGTTAAAAAAAAAAATCTGCCAGGAAGTTTCATATCAGCGCACACTCCGCTGCAGAGTGAAAATCTCATTCTGGAAGTTGAACGTGCTGCGTCAGTTGTGCAAAGATGTTAGTATCAGTTGTAAGTAGGCTGTTTAGATTTTTATGTTGGTAACGCCACGTAGCGCTCTGTATGAAAATCACTGGCCGTACTGTGTGCAGTCTGTGGCTGGTTGGCATTGTTGTAATATTGGCTATTGAAGTGCTGGGCAGTTGGATGTGAACAGCGCGTAGCATTGCGCAGTTGGAGGTGAGCCGCCAGCAGTGGTGGATGTGGGGAGAGAGATGGCGGAGTTTTGAGAGCGGATGATCTGGACGTGTGTCCATCAGAGTAAATTTGTAATACTGGATATCATGAACAAATATATATATATATATATATATCAATAGTTAGTGCCTTCAGTAGTCAGAATCTTTTATTTAGCTGGCGGTATTGGCGCTCGCTGTATTGCAGTAGTTCGAGTAACGAAGATTTTTGTGAGGTAAGTGATTCATGAAACGTATAGGTTATTGTTAGTCAGGGCCATTCTTTTGTAGGGATTATTGAAAGTCAGATTGCGTTGTGCTAAAAATATTGTGTGTCAGTTTATTGATGATCTGAATAAGTAAAGAGAGAAATGTCTGAACGTTCAGTTTTGCTCAGCTGTTTGAAAATCAAATAACGTAAGGGGTTTTTCAGCACAATCATTCATAAATTTTTCTAAGGTGAGGTTTCACAGTTGTCACGTGACATTCTCAGAGCTGTAGATGGACGTCCACCCAGCAGAGACGCCCTCCAGGATCGTCGTATTCTAAGAACAGCAGTGGCAGATCGTACAACTACCAGAGCACAGATAAGAGGGCTTGTGAGCCCAGGTGTGTCAACAACATCTGTTGCGAAATGGTTGTTAGCAGTGGGATTACGAGCACACGCACCTCCAGCCCGTCTTCCACTCACGCCACAATATCGACGTACACGGCTCGACTGGAGCTGTCAGAGCATCGCTTGGAATGGCGCGCCTCGTCTTCAGTGATGAAAGCAGATTCTGCCTTAACGCAAGGGATGGTCGTTTGTTCGTACGTCGCAGTCCTGGTAAGCGCTTTCACACAGACTGCATACGTCAAGACACGCTGGCCGCACCCCAGGCCTTATGATCTGGGGAGCGATAAACTACAACTCTCTTTCACCTCTGTTTCTGGAGTGAACGCTAACCAGCGCTCGGTATGTGCATAATGTTGTCAGGCCGATTCTTTTGCCGGTCTTGCAAACAGGAAGGTAATTTGTTTTTCCAATAGGATTGCTCGCCCACACACTGCCTGTGTTGCTCATCAGGACGTACAGCAGCTTCCCTGGCCAGCACGGTCTCCAGACTTTACTCCAGCCGAGCACATATCGGATATGATGAGACGAGAACCGACTCGTCAGCCAGCACTCCTTACAGAACTACTTGAACAGGTCGAGCAGGCTGGTGTAACGTATCCCAGGACAGTATTCGACATCTATACGATCGACTGGATGTCAGAGTCAGCTCCTGCATTGTCACCCGTGGAGACTACACCACGTACTATTATGGGTGTATCAGCATGGGTTGATACCTGGTACCACAGAACCGCTAGTGGTATTGCTCTATAAATGTAATCATTTCATGTACCCTATATGCACGGTTGCAACAATTAATCGCGGCCACTCCCGCAGGAGGTTCGAGTCCTCCCTCGGGCATGGGTGTGTGTGTGGTGTTCTTAGCATAAGTTAGTTTAAGTAGTGTGTAAGTCTAGGGACCGATGATCTCAGCAGTTTGGTCCCTTAGGAATACAATACACATTTGAACAATAAATCTTGAGTGAATTGGAAACCTCTAAAAGGCTTATTTTTCCAGCAGTGCATATTATTTCACGAGAATACTAGTATGGTTCCTTCAACAAGATCACAGAACACTCCATCCACTGTCATTGCGTTACGTCTCTCACGACTGACGTCGATTGCGCACGAGACTTTCGTCTGTCAGTTCCTCTTTTCAAAGTTTTTTTTTTTTCTAGTCGGCATGGATAATCTTGGAAATAAAGGCCTATTAAACATTTGCGCCGCGCAGGTCGATATCGAACTACTATCCAAGTGCTACTGGTTCCCTCGCCATCTCGGCTCAGTGTCGTGTGTCAGCCGAAACTACGTCTCATTGTGCATTCTATGAGCGCTCAACTTGAAGTGTGTGATACAAACGTTCCTCCGACTGTGAGCTCAGAGATGTTATTCAATTTCTGAATGATTGTTAAAGTTGTGCGAGCTGATACAGTTATCAACGAAAGAAATGCGAGAAAGTTCTTCAAACATGGTTCAAATGGCTCTGAACACTATGCGACGTAACTTCTGAGGTCATCAGTCGCCTAGAACTTATAACTAATTGAACCTAACTAACCCAAGGACATCACACACATCCATGCCCGAGGCAGGATTCGAACCTGCGACCATAGCGGTCGCTTGGCTCCAGACTGTAGCGCCTAGAACCGCACGGCTTCTCCGGCCCGCGAGATAGTTCTGTTGGATGTTCTACAGTGGATGAAACAAATGTATATTACGATACTTCCCCCTGACGTCTATTTGAAGAGCTAAGTTAAGAATGAAATTGCTCAAAGCGGACGCGTACTCCTAGTTCTATAGGAAATGACATGTTTGTTTCCCTATTGTTCTTTTACGGGTAATATTGAGTGTGAACATCTTCCAGTGACCTAATCCAGTCAGTTACAAGTGAGCCTAGAGTATAACGTGAAATATGAACATTTTTTTTATATATGCGTATTGTTCTCAGACGTGTGGGACCGTCAAACGGCAGAGCAGATGTCGGGATTGAGTGAAGTATTAATTCGGAACCGTCTCGTTTTAGATCTAGCTTATCTATTACGAACTTCGGTCAGAACGTCACTGTCTATAGGTCCTAAGGATAAATAATATCAATATTGGCATGAATATGATAGTTAGGTGTATCGAGAGCTTATAATGCGCTCAAACGATTATCTATACGGACAGATCTACAATTATATGCTGCAAGCAACGAGTACTTCGGCTATTGCTGTCATCGTATCAGCTCTAATTTCTCCGATTTTCTCATCGTGGTCTTTTCACGAGATATATGTGGCGAAAAGTAATATGTTACTTGAATATTTTTAGAACGTACGCTCTCGGAATACCAAGAGAAAACTTTTCCGCGGTGCAGAACTCATCATTTGTAACGCATGCTCTCGCGCTTATTATACGACCCCGTGACTAGATGCGCCACTTCTTGTTGGATCTTCTCTACCGCCTCTATTAATCCAGTATGGTAAGAGTGCCAGACTGATGAGCGATACCCAGGAGTCGGTCGAACAAGTGCTTCAAAGACACGTTCTTCGTGGATGAATTAATTATGTTTCCCTAACATTCGCGCAATGAATATCAGCCTCGCGTCTAATTTTCCTAAACTCAGTTTTATGTGACCATTGCATTTTAGGTGGCTCTGGACGGTTACTCCCAGTCATTTTACAGGTGTTAATGTTTCAGATGATTTATCACCAAAGGCCAGATCGAACAGCAGTGGATCTCTTCTCAATAAGTTACATTTATTCACAATCTCCTCCTGGCATCTCCCATGTTTTAGTCCCCACTGGAGTCAAGCTCTTGTGCACATTGATTTAAGAGCTGACAGTATATACAGCTTGAAGTCTTAACGGAAGGGAGGGACATGAATTGAGCCATATTATGCCCTCAGTGATAGCTTCCGTGTGTTGGTATGCACCCCGACCTTTGCGAGTTGTTTGTTTAGTCAAATCAAGCAACCCTCCACGGCCTGTGTTAAGAGCGACGTTGAGGTCCTCCAGCGATAGACAGGAACAGTAAACTCCTTCTTACACGTCTACAGCCACGGCTACGTCTACATCTACAATGCTCTTTATTTGCCTCTTTAGGGAACTGCGAGAGCTATACGGCGATCTCGATTGTTCGAGCGCAGTGTCATCGCGAGTCAGTTTATTTCAGCCTCTATCATATAAGCATACATGTTACAAGGTTCCACCTCAAGAACATTTAATTTCTTTCTCTGTGCAAGAAGCTCAGGATACAAAGAAAGCAATGAATAGTTGTTGATGTTAGGCTCTTCCTGTAGTTGGTTGGTTGGTTTGTGGGATTGAAGGACCAGACTACTAGGGCCATCGATCCCTTTTTCCACGAACTTGAGACACCTACAAAGAATAAAAACAAACAATGGAGATGAGAAGAGACGACACAGGAAAAGAAAGACACAGACAGAGACCAGAAAAAAGGAATTAAAATCACACCGAGTGTGACAGTGATTGGCCGACCATAGAAACAAAAAACGAAAAGCCAACCACCAAGAAATGCACTAAAAACCCCTGTAGTCTGGCTTATTATTTCCGTCTGTGTCTCTGAGTCGCTGACGTGTCAGTTAACCAGTCTTAGCGAATTGTTAGCTGCAGATATCCGTACAATCTCTCTTTTTCTTTTCATTATACATAAATCATTCAGAATTTTCTCCAGATGCTATACCTTCACCTTGTTCGAGAATTGTGATAACAAGGAACGGGTTGTGGTTATTGCCAGAAAATTACCAACTCAGAAGAGTCGACATCATCAAACTCAGAAGGTAAACAGTCTGAAGATTTTGATAGTAGTGTCTGCAAAAGTCTACAGTAATCTACTATACACGTCGAATATTTTCGGACAGCAACGCAAAGCGATGGCAGACGTTAGTATAAATATGGTGTCAGCTACATTAAATAACAGACCCACAGAACAAATTTAATGATAACATACAAAATGAGAACCTAAAAAACTAACTAAAATAGGCACCAAGAATACTGCGTTTTGATAAAACAAATCGAATGAGCAAGGAGGAGGGAAAATACTTGTACTGTTTAAAGTTTATTTACATCCTTGCAGCTGTTAATTCAGTTAAGAAGAAATCCTGAAATGTTAAAGTACCTGATATTATCGTACACAAGTGTGCTAAAAAGGAAGGAAGATGTCCCGTCGACGACATGGTCATAGTGATGAAGCTCTGTTCAGGGAAGGAAATCGGCCGTGCCTTATCAGAGAACCATTCCGGCATCCGCTTTAATCGATTTAGGAAAACTACGGAAAACGAAAATGCGGCCTAAAAATAGTAGTTGTAAAAAGAATGTAGTGGATAGAAACCAGAGACGACTGTCGTATTTTGTCAATGACAGTCGGTTTCGAGTCTATCAGAAATTGCTGCTGCCACAGAACGCAGGTCCGTATCAGTGAGCTCCCGAGTGAACATTCCGAAGTAACCTAGATGCGAATGACATTTTGAATATGGTACCTTGCAAAAGACTATTTCCCGTAGCGGTAAAGCAGGAACTGGGCGTTAGCTGACTGGAAACATGTGGTATGGATCGTCAAGTCACTACCTTTCTGTTCGAGCTCTGATTTCCCTTATTTTATTTTGATGATCATTCCTACCTATGTAGGTTGGGCTAAACAAAATATTTTCGCATTCGGAAGAGAAAGTTGGTGACTGAAATTTCGTAACTAGATCTCGCCGCGACGAAACACGTCTCTGCTTTAACGACTTCCATCCCAATTCGCGTATCATATCTGCCACACTCTCTCCCCTATTACGTGTTAATACAAAACGAGCTGCCCTTTTTTGCACCCTTTCCATGTCCTCCGTCAATCCCACCTGGTAAGGATCCCACACCGCGCAGCAATATTCTAACAGAGGGCGAACGAGTGTAGTGTAAGCAGTCTCTTTAGTGGACTTGTTGCGTCTTCTAAGTGTCCTGCCAATGAAACACAACCTTTGGCTCGCCTTCCCCACAATATTATCTATGTGGTCTTTCCAAATGAAGTTGTTCGTAATTTTAACACCCAGGTATTTAGTTGAATTGACAGCCTTGAGAATTGTACTATTTATCGAGTAATCGAATTCCAACGGATTTCTTTTGGAACTCATGTGGATCACCTCACACTTTTCGTTATTTAGCGTCAACTGCCACCTGCCACACCGTACAGCAATCTTTTCTAAATTGCTTTGCAACTGATACTGGTCTTCGGATGACCTTACTAGACGGTAAATTACAGCATCATCTGCGAACAACCTAAGAGAACTGCTCAGATTGTCACCCAGGTCATTTATATAGATCAGGAACAGCAGAGGTCCCAGGACGCTTCCCTGGGGAACACCTGATATCACTTCAGTTTTACTCGATGATTTGCCGTCTATTACTACGAACTGCGACCTTCCTGACAGGAAATCACGAATCCAGTCGCACAATTGAGACGATACCCCATAGGCCCGCAGCTTGATTAGAAGTCGCTTGTGAGGAACGGTGTCAAAAGCTTTCCGGAAATCTAGAAATTAGGAATCAACTTGAGATTCCCTGTCGATAGCGGCCATTACTTCGTGCGAATAAAGAGCTAGCTGCGTTGCACGAGAACGATGTTTTCTGAAACCATGCTGATTACGTATGAATAGATCGTTCCCTTCGAGGTGAGTCATAATGTTTGAATACAGTATATGTTCCAAAACCCTACTGCAAACCGACGTCAATGATATAGGTCTGTAGTTCGATGGATTATTCCTACTACCCTTCTTAAACACTGGTGCGACCTGCGCAATTTTCCAATCTGTAGGTACAGATCTATCGGTGAGCGAGCGGTTGTATATTATTGCTAAGTAGGGAGCTATTGTATCAGCGTAATCTGAAAGGAACCTAACCGGTATACAATCTGGACCTGAAGACTTGCCCGTATCAAGCGATTTGAGTTGCTTCGCAACCCCTAAGGTATCTACTTCTAAGAAACTCATACTAGCAGCTGTTCGTGTTTCAAATTCTGGAATATTCCATTCGTCTTCCCTGGTGAAGGAATTTCGGAAAACTGCGTTCAATAACTCCGCTTTAGCGGCACAGTCGTCGGTAACAGTACCATCGGCACTGCGCAGCTTTGTTCCGTCTTCGATTTCCCTCCTAATTATGCCAATTTATTCTACGTCCCATGCACTTTCCAGTTAGATTTACCTTTTAGATGTTCAAAAAACTGTACAATTATTGTTATCAGTCTACTAGGGATCATTCGTTGGATGTACACCGAGCGAGGTGGCGCAGTGGTTAGCACATCGGACTCGCATTCTGGAGGACGACGGCTCAAACCCGCGTCCGGCCATTCTGATTTAGGTTCTCCGTGATTTCCCTAAATCTCTTCAGGCAAATGCCGGAATGGTTCCTATGAAAGGGCACGGCTGACTTCGTTCCCCATCCTTCTCTAATCCGATGGGACCAATGACCTCCTTGTCCGGACCCCTCCTCCCAGATCAACCAACCGTCTGTTGGATGTACCCAAACAATAAGAGTCTTATTTCCTAAATTTCATCAGCGGTATTTGCTCCACAATTGCAGACTTACATGCTACTTTTTAAATTAAATGTTTCTACTGTTGTTCTATTTTCTAGTAGATTCTTATATTATTGTCTTGTACATTGTAAAGTGAATAGCTAATATCATCGACTTGACAACCACTACCTTGGCTCCAGGAGATAGATAATATTAATCGATCTTTACATCACGTATCGACTAAATCATAGATTCGCTTTGTGAAGGTAGTAAGGTTAACACAGGACTGAAACTTCCTGGCTTTGTTGATACCGGTGCCTCCTGGTAAGTGAGAATGGCAAAGTAAATGCTCCAGGAGCGGGGACCACAATGAAAATAAAACAGAACTATACTGGCACTCCATCTCCATACGTGTGTGAGTGCTGGGGTGGGCACAGAGCGCGCCTTACTCGAGCGTCGCGCGTTGCGAAGTTTCGCAGGCGGGAAACCCCAGCAGTACATCAGGGGCAGCCCACCCCCTCAGGCGGCTGTTGCCTGGGGTGGGAGGAGGGAATGTGGGGGTGGTGGCGGCCGAGTGACCAGC
Source organism: Schistocerca americana (assembly GCF_021461395.2). Classification (NCBI taxonomy): domain Eukaryota; kingdom Metazoa; phylum Arthropoda; class Insecta; order Orthoptera; family Acrididae; genus Schistocerca; species Schistocerca americana. The sequence goes on along the minus strand of NC_060124.1, from coordinate 434,101,421 downwards.
GGCGGTAATGACCGGGGGGCGTCGCCTGGCAACGCTAGGCCCCTGGGGCTCTCTGACCACCCGGCGCATTATCTGCTGATTTACCTGCCGGCTCTGTGCGAACGATGGCCCGGCTTCTGCCCCACTCTCTCTCTCTCTCTCTCTCTCTCTCTCTCTCTCTGCCGTTTCCTTCCGCAGCCAGAGCACGAAAACACACTGAAAGTAAGAACGAGAAATATGTTTACAGTAAGCCTTGCTCCTGTCGCTAGTACAACACATTAAACGGCCCTCAAAAGTTCAATAATATTGTCAAACAGTCAATATGTTGACCGTCTGAGGATGCGTATTAACGTATTGTCAGTACGAGAAATACTGATGAGCAATGTTAATGGACCTCAAAATATTTTCATTATTGTCAATAATACTGAACGTGTGAGGTCAAATATTCACGGTTTGACAATCTCCATTCAGACGTTGACAGACTTACAGGAACCGGCCATGCGGCGTTATTGTGCACTGTTTATTATCCGTTTTTTTTATATTTTTTTTTATTCCCCTTTGTGTAAATCATACCTCAGATTCAGTTTTTAAGGAGTGTTTTAGCAAAAAAGAATTTTAATGATCTTAAGGAAGGGTAATAATAGTATATGCCACTTTACGATGGTTAACGGAGGGTTCTCCGTGGCATTGCTTACTTCATTAATTTTAAAATATGATACAGATTGTTGTGTTACATAGTAGTTTTGAGAAACGCCCCCTATTTTGCAAAATTCGTCACATTCTGCAAAGACTAGTAAGAGCTCTGTCAAGTTTCATCAAGATCGTTTATTTACACCTGGGAACATTCCCTTGTGAATGCGGAGAGGCGTTCCTTTTCGGCGTTGCCGTGTCGACTCACCTGCGCGTGTGGGCGAGAGCGCGTCGTGGTCTCCGGCCGCGTCGCCTCCCCGCTCCACCCCTGCAACAGAAGAAGCCGTCAGCCTAGCCGAGTCAATTGAAGTCAGTCAACAATTTATCTCTTGTTTCCTTGAGTTTATTATACTGCCGCACGGGGTCCGATGTGTCTCATGGTTTGAAAATTTAGGTAACGGCAGGAACCGTCACCCAGTCTCCGGGCCCGAGGGCTTACAGGGGCAAGAATGACTTGATTTTCAGTAATTGATAGAATTATTGGCCGAATTAAAAAAAAAATTGAAATGGGGCAATGATCTACTCACTGACCCTTTGAATACCAGTAGTTCTTTCCTGAAATCACAGCTTTATTATTATTATTATTATTATTATTATTATTATTTTAAGTACCAGTACCTTTCGCATGAAACCACCGATGATATTGCAAGACAGCGACTTCTACTCTTACAATGAGGTACTTCTACGAGTGTAGTGCGCTGTAGCAGTCACTTACAGCGCTCAAAGCAACAGTTGGCGCTGAGGTTGTGCTAAGGGGTTTTTGGAGATTCTGACATACGACCTTTTTTTTTTTAATGGCCATATTGAGGAGATCACAGTGAAAATAAGTACTCGTATATCTAAGTTACTTTAATGTAAATTGAAGTTTGTGCTACTGATTTCATGAGTGCCAGTGAAATGAAGCCACTTCGAGGGTATGTAATTTTCATATAAGATTTATTAAATTTTAGGCCCGTTCTCGCTAGTTATTTACGACTATCATCTATTTTAGACGTTATGAGTTCATGGAAGTTTCGAGATGTGGGATATTATTTACGATAAACGCAAAATTTCTTTTCAGTATATCACATGAAATGATGGGTGGTTGAAAACTGTACCTTCTAGTGGTTACAAATGAGCCCAATCTGTCGCAGAGAGCAAGCAATCCGCTATTGGCTCTTACTAAGGGACACGACTATAGCAGGTTTTTTTCCCTTGACTCTTGCCTTGTCAGTTTTTTTCCTTTACCCTTCAAATCATTCCCTTCGTTCAATTTTCGACTCAGTCCATCTTCTGATGAGTGCGTATTAATGGTTCATGATAACCACACATATGCAAACTTTGCAGTACCCACATCCTGCGAGACCTCACTTAGTGAATACTAATCCCTATGTGGAGATGGTAGTAGACCTTTTTTGTTGGCCATGATGCCGATGTGGGCGTGGAGGGGCTTCATCCTGTAATACATCCTTAAAATAACTGTTTACTATTTACCGATTTCCTCTTGTATTCGTTGCTTATTATGATGATAAAAGTTAATACATGAAAATTCTTAAAATTATATATTTTTCATATTTTTGGGACGCAAAGGGTTAGGAGGTATAATGTTACGGTAAACATTTAACACAATCAGATATTAAAGTTAGAAAGTGTGCGTATGTCATGAGGGAGCGTAAGTCGCAGCGCACCAATTACCCAGGCTATATTTATCCAGTATTTGAAAATGAGAGCACTTGACGACTATCAACAAATAGCACACTCGTAATTTCAAACTTTTTCGGAACTTTTCCGCGCTGACGTGACCCTCAGAATAACGAAACGAAGAAAGACTATCGCTCACTACATTGTCACTGCTCATAGATCAAAACTTCAGCATCAGGCATGTCATTTTAATTTATTACTTTGCTTTTCTACTAACCCTATTCCCAACACATTTTTCAGAGGTGACTCTTATTAACGTTTAAAAACCCTCCGGAGTGACGTACATGACGTTGTGACAAGTGGTTTATTATAAGACACACAGGGTCGCAAATGTCGGGAAAGACCCCTAAAGTCAGCAGATGACGTAAATCACGCACGTGCAGCGGTTGGGCTTGTCGATCCTACCCTCACCGATTGGGGGTAGTGCTACACATTGCTCCGCTAGGGTACTCTGTATTCATTCATGGATTGTCCGGTGTGATGCGGCAGTGCGCGCGGCAGAAGTATTCCAATACTACGATGAATAGGTTAACATTTACGAAAACAGAGCAGCCTAGCGGAGCGATGTGTAGCGCCGCCTCTACCAGCAAGAGTACGATCGACAAGCCCAACCACAGCACGTGAGGCGAGGTACGTCATCTGATGACGTTCATGTTCTGTTTGTTATCCACCTTTGGGCTTTCTCTCAGCATTCGCTACCCGACGTGTGTTATATCAAATTACTCGTCTCAGCGTCATCTACTTCACTTAGGGAGCTCTTAAACATTAATACGAATCACCACTGAACATACCTGCAAATTTTCGTCATTCTACGATACGTAGTTCAGCAGATATGACGTCATAAACAATGAGATGCGTGAGAAACTAGCTTTTATTGGAACGGAGCGCAAATTTTAGTATCCGGCCATGATTCGGATTCGCCTCTCAGCCCCAGTATCAATATAGAGAACAGGTCAAGAGAGAACTCTTGTCTCTAGCGAGTGGCGCCGCCGCGGCATGCACGTCACGTGGAGCCGTCCACCGGCGCGAGACTGCCTGGAAACACCGCGGCCTGACACTTGTTATGCGGTCGCTCGCTATTCTTTGAAGCCTTTAGTCACGCGTCGTTCAACAGTAGAGTCCTGACTTCGCCTGTATTACGTTTGTGCTATGGATTGCTACCTGGACTGTTGTGTATACGCTTGAATATGACTTTCCTACGCTCTGGACTTGTTCTGGCTAGCCGTTCAGTTCGTGAACTCCACCGTCATTAACAAACATCAGGAAGGGCGTGTTTGTTCCACTGGGCTCTGCGCTACAGCCAGTTCGAGCGGTCATGAACTGTGTTCTACTTACGCAGAGTATGACAGGAAACAACACAATAACTCGTTTTCAAAGTAAACAGATAGCTGAAACTGAGAGTCAGGATGGGGGTACTGACTTCATCTACGAGCTCAGATCTTCCCCCCCCCCCCCCCCCACCCAGTCTGTATCTACAATCGTCGGCTAACCTAATGGAGGAAATTAGTGTGCGTGATCTGCCAGTGGATCATTTAAAATTTGCTCTTCATGTTGCCGTATTTTAACTGTTGGTGTATCGTAGTTTCTACAGCGGAGACGGGGGACCGGGAGAGAATTTGCCTAAACGATTGTGGAAAACCACCTAAAACCACACTGAGTTTGGGTTGGTTACCAGGGCGTTAATCCGTCGCGCCGATTCGTTTCGGGTATGATTTACCTCCCAGTCTCGCACGCCAGCAGTTACACTCTACACTACCTGTAGCTCCTCAACATACGGATCTCTAACAATAATAGGGTTTCGGATGAAAATAACTAACAAAATGTGTTCCACTCCATTAGGCCGTTTGGAAAGCACCCGTAGGTAGAATATTTGAAATAAAACAGTCTTGGTTACAATATATTATACACTCCTGGAAATTGAAATAAGAACACCGTGAATTCATTGTCCCAGGAAGGGGAAACTTTATTGACACATTCCTGGGGTCAGATACATCACATGATCACACTGACAGAACCACAGGCACATAGAAACAGGCAACAGAGCATGCACAATGTCGGCACTAGTACAGTGTATATCCACCTTTCGCAGCAATGCAGGCTGCTATTCTCCCATGGAGACGATCGTAGAGATGCTGGATGTAGTCCTGTGGAACGGCTTGCCATGCCATTTCCACCTGGCGCCTCAGTTGGACCAGCGTTCGTGCTGGACGTGCAGACCGCGTGAGACGACGCTTCATCTAGTCCCAAACATGCTCAATGGGGGACAGATCCGGAGATCTTGCTGGCCAGGGTAGTTGACTTACACCTTCTAGAGCACGTTGGGTGGCACGGGATACATGCGGACGTGCATTGTCCTGTTGGAACAGCAAGTTCCCTTGCCGGTCTAGGAATGGTAGAACGATGGGTTCGATGACGGTTTGGATGTACCGTGCACTATTCAGTGTCCCCTCGACGATCACCAGTGGTGTACGGCCAGTGTAGGAGATCGCTCCCCACACCATGATGCCGGGTGTTGGCCCTGTGTGCCTCGGTCGTATGCAGTCCTGATTGTGGCGCTCACCTGCACGGCGCCAAACACGCATACGACCATCATTGGCACCAAGGCAGAAGCGACTCTCATCGCTGAAGACGACACGTCTCCATTCGTCTCTCCATTCACGCCTGTCGCGACACCACTGGAGGCGGGCTGCACGATGTTGGGGCGTGAGCGGAAGACGGCCTAACGGTGTGCGGGACCGTAGCCCAGCTTCATGGAGACGGTTGCGAATGGTCCTCGCCGATACCCCAGGAGCAACAGTGTCCCTAATTTGCTGGGAAGTGGCGGTGCGGTCCCCTACGGCACTGCGTAGGATCCTACGGTCTTGGCGTGCATCCGTGCGTCGCTGCGGTCCGGTCCCAGGTCGACGGGTACGTGCACCTTCCGCCGACCACTGGCGACAACATCGATGTACTGTGGAGACCTCACGCCCCACGTGTTGAGCAATTCGGCGGTACGTCCACCCGGCCTCCCGCATGCCCACTATACGCCCTCGCTCAAAGTCCGTCAACTGCACATACGGTTCACGTCCACGCTGTCGCGGCATGCTACCAGTGTTAAAGGCTGCGATGGAGCTCCGTATGCCACGGCAAACTGGCTGACACTGACGGCGGCGGTGCACAAATGCTGCGCAGCTAGCGCCATTCGACGGCCAACACCGCGGTTCCTGGTGTGTCCGCTGTGCCGTGCGTGTGATCATTGCTTGTACAGCCCTCTCGCAGTGTCCGGAGCAAGTATGGTGGGTCTGACACACCGGTGTCAATGTGTTCTTTTTTCCATTTCCAGGAGTGTATTATTAACAACGCGTTTCGTCTTCGTGGGGCATCTTCAGATTGATTACCTACAGCGATATGAAAATAAGCAAAATATTGGGTATGGTCCTGGCATGACCCATTCTAAATGTTAATAAGGAATTATTACTAATCGTAAAATTATACTTTTACATCATAAAAAAAGACTGCTCTGTGCTAGAGTGAAGCACGCATCATAGCAGATAAACCTGCAGAGGCCAAGTCTGGTGATTCGACGTGTTGTGCTGGCATTCCTGAACAGCATTCCAACGCGATAACGCTCGCACACATATCGCTGTTGTAATCCAACATGCTCTACAAAGTGTCGACATGTTGCCTTGGTCTGCTCGATCACCGGATCTGTCTCCACCCGAGCACATGTGGGACATCATCGGACAACTCTAGCAGTATCCACAACCAGCATTAGCCGAACCTGTGTTGACCGACCAAGTGCCTGGGACCTGTACAACAAAATGCATGCACGGTTGCATGCTTGCTTTCAACATTCTGGCGGTTACACCTGTTATTAACGTACTAGCATTTCGGATTTGCAATGGCGTATCTCGCGCTTACGTTAACTTGTGATCTTGCAACATTAACCACTTACATATGTTACCTAGACAAATGTATTCCTGAAATTTCATTACTCTACATGAATAATTTTTTGGTGCTGCGATTTCTTTTGTGACAGTATATATGGTAAAAGAAGGACCCAGCGTAAGTAATTTCTCTACCTTACCACTCCGCCGCTGACGTTAAATCGGGTTTGAACACCACCACGTTGTGAAACACTCCTCAGCGTTTTGTGTGTGGGGTAACCGGCTGTGGCAGCCAGCTACTCAGTTTTAATGCGCAATATCTATTACAGGCCGACCCGCGCCTCGCAGGTATACGCGCGGTAGCGTTGGGCGGGTGCTGAAATATTGAGGAGCGCTCTCCGATTTGCAGGTGAGGCGGTGCGCCGCGTCTGGATATGATTGTGCTGCCCACGATGGATTATTGAGCAGGCGTGGCGCGTGGCGCACACGTGTGGCCAGGTAGCCGCAGACACGTGCCGGAAGGGTGAGGGGTGCGGCGCTCAAAAGGCTGTACGAACAGGTAGGCAGCGCTAACACAAAACACTACGCTGGCTCCTCGCGGACCTGCTAATGTAGCTTCTATTGCTGACGTGATTGTACTCCTGCGTGCCCCAGATTCGTTCAGATTCCCTTTTACATCTGTCACACTCAGATTTTTTCTTAGCTTAAAGTGGCACTGTGGTGCTCCAAGAGTTTCTACAAACGACCTCTAGGTGGCATTGAGTGATGTACTATTACTTTTGTTTTAAAAATTGTCATATTTTATTGTTAAAACAACGGCAGCAGAGAAATTAAACGATTTGTTTGTTTGCAGTGGACGTTTAAAGAAAAAAAATAGGGCTGATATAGATATATAATTGTCCAGATGCGAGTAGCACTCGCGATCGTATTAATTCTCCACTGTAGTTCCTCGCCCGGTCATAAAAAAACCTAGAAGAACCATACATACACAAGGAACATCTAATAAAATATTTATTTACTTACTAAAACATGGTTGCAGCTTACATCTTATGTTTGCATGCAGTAAATATTACGCTTTTGTCGCATGATGAATGCAATGTGTGTTTAAATGCCAAATAGATTTTTTAAGTGATATAATTTAACAAGTTTCATGATAAATGACTTTACTTGTGCTGTGAAACCTTGCTTCTAGGTCAATAGGAGGTATCCTATAGGTTTTGATGAGTGAGTTTTCGAGCATCAAATTAAGTGACATAAATGACCGAACCTTTTGCCGCACTTGCTGAGAAGCATAATCATTTTACACCGCCAAAGGACCACAGACTGTAATATGTGACATAAATTTGAACTTGTTACGCCTCTCTGACCCTGAGACAAAGGGTTATTAACAGTCGGATGGATAGTGAGACAGACAGAAAAAAAAATCTATAAGAGTTCCACTTTTACAGATTGAGGTATGGAACCCAAGAAGCAGCATGTTTTCGCTAGGTAATTCTTTTTACGGTTTCCATAAAAGGCCATCGCATCTATGATGGCTCTAATCGCTTCTTTCTACTCTTGGTAATCGATCACTTTGGATAACACCTCTTGCAACTGGTTACCAGATTTTTCTTGTGATCGTGTTTCCGCCAGCGACGAACTTTGTGGAGATCGGCCAGCACTGGTTCTCATAGTTCGTCTACATCTACATGGATACTCTGCAAATCACAATTAAGTGCCTGGCAGAGGATTCATCGAACCACCTTCACAATTCTCTATTATTCCAATCTCGTATAGCGCGCGGAAAGAACGAACACCTATATCTCTCCGTGCGAGCTCTGATTTCCCTCATTTTATCGTGGTGATTGTTCATTCCTATGTAGGTCGGTGTCAAAAAAATATTTTCGCATTCGGAGGAGAAAGTTGGTGATTGAAATTTCGTGAGAAGATTCCGTCGCAACGAAAAACGCCTTTGTTTTAATGATGACCAGCCCAAATCCTGTATCATTTGAGTGACACTCTCCCGCATATTTCATGATAATACAAAACGTGCTGCCCTTCTTTCAACTTTTTCGATGTTCTCCGTCGATAAGGATCCCGCACCGCGCAGTAGTATTCTAAAAGAGGACGGACAAGCGTATTGTAGGCAGTCTCCTTAGTAGATCTATTACATTTCCTGAATGTCCTGCCAATAAAACGCTGTCTTTGGTTAGCCGTCCCCACAACATTTTCTTTGTGTTCCTTCCAATTTAAGTTGTTCGCAGTTGTAGTTCCTAAGTATTTAGTTGAATTTTCGGCCTTTAGATTTGACTGATATGTCGTTTAATTGAAGTTTAACGGATTTCTTTTAGCACTCATGTGGATGACCTCAGACTTTTCGTTATTTAGGGTCTATGGCCAATTTTCGAATCATACAGATATATTTCCTAAATTGTTTTGCAATTTGTTTTGATCTTCGAATGACTTCACTAGTCGATAAACGACGGCGTCATCTGCAAACAACCTAAGACGGCTGCTCAGATTGTCTCCCAAATCGCTTATATAGATAAGAAACAGCAAAGGGCCTAAGTTGAGTTGTGCGCAATATGACTCGAAGGGTTCGACTTCTGTCTTTCCGGAAGACAGAGAAGTCCTTAGATGTATCGAAGTCAGCACTACTTTCGATTTCTGATGACACCGTGCTTTTAGCCAGCAGCGGAGTCGAACTTCTTGGGCTACTAACTAAAGTAAATGACATTAGAGTCCATCATATGGATTAGACATTAATCTCAACACGTCCAAACTCATGATAGTCGATCGAGGGGCACAGGTCCAACTCGCAGGTCGATTATAGGAACTGGCAGTGGAGCATTTGCTTTGTTTTGGATCAACCATCTGTGACACGGCAAGCTGTGAAGATGAGGTAACAAGAAGGATCACGCCAGTGCGACTGGCTATGAAGCCGCTTACCAACATCCAGCAGTACAGAGCGATAATGAACAGCGCAGAGGTCCGCACTGTTGAAACACGCTTGTGTTCCGTCTTCTTTTATGGATACGAAACATGGGTCCTTAATGCCAATGGTAAAAAGTGTTTCGATGCAAGACCTTGGCACCGATGTCAACCAGTAGAGTGGTAGCATAAAGGCATACAGGCCCTCCCAGAAGGTGGCGTAAGGCCATCATATTGGATGGTGATTGTATTGAAAAATAGGGTTTCGTAGCCAAAAGACTGGAGAATAATATGGTGTATTGGATGGGGTTGTTTTGGGGGAGGAGACCAAACAGTGAGGTCATCGGTCTCATCGGATTAGGAAAGGAAGTCGGTCGTGCCCTTTCGAAGGAACCATGCCGGCATTTTCCTGGAGCGATTTAGGGAAATAATGGAAAACCTCAATCAGGATGGCCGGACACGGGGTTTAACCGTCGTTCTCCCGAATGGGAGTCCAGTGTGCTAGCCACTGCACCACCGCGCTCGGTTATGGTGTATTGGAATCCTGAATAAACCACCGTGATGTCCGAAAAAAACAATGTGTTGCATTACTTATTGAACACCTATAATTTGTATATGTGCACAACACACGGGGAAGTTGATCTTTTAAAAAATATGTTTTTGAGGTATCAACTTCGGAGTGGAGGAGTTATTTCGAGAAATGGTTTGCAGCTGCAGCTAATTCATGTGACAAGGTTACCGATGTGACTGTGGCCGGAAAAGGGGAATTAACAGACTCTGAACGCGGAATGGTAGTTGGGGCCAGGCGTGTGGGACATTCGGTTTTGGAAATTGACAAGGAATTCAAAACTCCGAGATGGACAGTGTCAAGAACGTGCCGATAATACCAAATTTCAGGCGTTACCTCTCACCATGGAGAACGCAGTGGTCGACGGCCCTCACTTAACGACCGAGAGCAGCGGCGTTTGCGTAGAGTTGCCATTGCTAACGGAGAAGCAACACTGCTTGAAATAATCCCAGAAATCAAAAAAATGGTTCAAATGGCTCTGAGCACTATGGGACTTAACATTTGAGGTCATCAGTACCCTAGACTTAGAACTACTTAAACCTAAGGACTTCACACACATCCATGCCCAAGGCAGTATTCGAACATGCGACCGTAGCAGTCGCGCGGTTCAGGACTGAAGCGCCTTCACCGCTCGGCCACAGCGGCCAGCCATTCCAGAAATCAATGTGGGACGTACGACGAACGCATCCTTTAGCTCAGGGGGGCGAAGTCTGGCATTAATGGGCTATGGCAGCAGACGACTGAAGCGAGTGCTTTTACTAAGAACACGACATCGCCTGTAACCCCTATCCGGGACTCGCGACCGTATCTGTTGGACCCTAGACGTACTGAATTAACGTGGCCTGGTCACACGAGTCCCGATTTCAGTTGGTAAGAGCTGATGGTAGGGTTGGTGTGTGGCGCAGACTCCACGAAGCCATGGACCCAAGTTGTCAACAAGCCACTGTGCATAATGGCGTGGACTGTGTTTACATGGAATGGAGTGGGTCCTCTGGTCCAAGTGAACCAGTCATTACTGGAGATGTTTATGTTCAGTTACGTGGAGACCAAACAACGACGGAATTATTATGGATGACATTGCGCCATCACTGGGCCTCGATTGTTCCAGTTGGCCTGATGAACATTTTGGACAATTCGAGCGAATGTTTTGGCCACCTAGATCGTCCAATCCCGTCGAACATTTATGCGACGTAATCGAGAGGTCCTGTACTGGCAACATTTTCGGAGTTATAGACGGCTGCGGAGGCAGCACGGTTCAATATTTCTGCAGCGGACCTCTAACGAGTTGTTGAGTCCATTCGACGACGAGTTGCTGCTCTACGCCAGGAGATCCGACACCATGTTAGGAGGTTATCCCATTACTTTTGTCACCTGAGTGCAGTGTATGAATTTTAATGCTGAATATTTGGAGAAAGAATGAAATGATTTGTTTTTGTAGTACGTTAAAAGGCGGTCCTCGCGCAGTGAGAATCGAGCGGCGGCCTCCAGTCGCGGAGAGCGGCCGGCGTGACTGACTGCGCGGCCGGGGCAGTCGCCGCCCGCTGCGTGCGCGGCATATTAGTTGGCGGTATCGACTCGCGCGCGGTCAGCTGGCCGGGCATCGCGCATTCGCGGCGCCTGCTGCCCGCCCGCCGACCTTTGTGAATAAAACAGCCGCGCCCGGCCTGGCTGGAGCGGCCCGCCATAAAACATGCACGCCCCAATCACGCCACGCGCGCCCCGAGCCGCGCTATGATGCACTGCCAGCCGCGCCGGCACCGCTCTACGCTCCACGCTTCTCTTTCTGGCTCTGTCCGCGTTTTATGCTACGAGTAGTCGCACGCAGCTATGTTCCTGCCGAACTTCTACCTCAACATAAGTACTCCCTGCGATGAAACGCTCCCTTCGTCCGTTCTCCGGAGCTTTCGTAGCGTCGCGCGAAGACACATCCGTGGCAGAGGACAGAACCCACGCACTCTTGGCGATTTACAGCGCCCGAGACAAATTTATTCGGTAGCAATGGGTACATGGGATACCGTGCATAAAATATCCCGTCAGGTAAATGTCTCTTGTCAAAGCTTTAAAAACACTGCGCAGTGTCCTTATTACGTACGGTATGTGGCGCAGTTCATTGCAAACCGAGCGGAATCAGGCCTACAGCAACATGCCGGAGGTGTATGCATGGTCTGGCTGCACGAATGTAGGACGTGTTAGGTATTTCGAAACATCAAATAGATAATAAAATACTGCTTATTGGCGGACCCGTAATAATTCTCTCTCAGTTCTGCTACATCATTAATTTAGTTTAAATAACGATCGCCAAACTCGCTTTGACTCGTGGGACTTACAAATCAACAAGAAAGGCCCTTAGCTATCTAACTACTTTTAGGACAGACTAAGAGTGGCGGTCATTGGACTGGAAAATGTGTGGCGTTGGTCGAGATCCAATGACTGTTAGCAGAATATGGAATCGGTGGGTTCAGGAGGGTAATACGGAACGCCGTGCTGGATCGCAACGGCCTCGTATCACTAGCAGTCGAGATGACAGGCATCTTATCCGCACGGCTGTAGCCGATCGTGCAGCCACGTCTCGATCCCTGAGTCAACAGATGGGGACGTTTGCAAGACAACAACCATCTGCACGAACAGTTCGACGACGTTTGCAGCAGCATGGACTATCAGCTCGGAGACCATGGCTGCGGTTACCCTAGACGCTGCATCACAGACAGGAGCGCCTGCGATGGTGTACTCAACATCGAACTTGGGTGCACGAATAGCAAAACGTCATTTTTTCGGATGAATCCAGGTTCTGTTTACAGCATCATGATGGTCGCATCCTGTTTGGCGACATCGCGGTGAACGCACATTGGAAGCGTGTATTCGTCATCGCCATACTGGTGTATAACCCGGTGTGATGGTATGGAATGCCATTGGTTACACGTCTCGGTCACCTCTTGTTCGCATTGACTGCACTTTGAACAGTGGACGTTACATTTCAGATGTGTTACGATCCCTGCGAAACCCTACATTTCAGCAGGATAATGCACGACCGCATGTTGCAGGTCCTGTACGGGCCTTTCTGGATACAGAAAATGTTCGATTGCTGCCCTGGCCTCACATTCTCCAGATCTCTTACCAATTGAAAACGTCTGGTAAATGGTGGCCGAGCAACTGGCTCGTCACAATATGCCAGTCACTAACTACTCTTGATGAACTGCGGTATTGTGTTGAAGCTGCATGGGCAGCTGAACCTGTAGACGCCACCCAAGCTCCGTTTAGCTCAATGCCCAGGCGTATCAAGGCCGTTATTACGGCCAGAGGAGGTTGTTCTGGGTACCGATTTCTCAGGATCCATGCACCCAAATTGCGTGAAAATGTAATCACATGTCAGTTGTAGTATAATATATTTGTCCAATGAATACCCGTTTATCATCTGCATTTCTTCTTGGTGTAGCAATTTTAGTGGCCAGTAGTGTACATTGAACAGTCTGATCAGTCAGCAATATAGTGGACCATGAAAATACTGTCGTGAACTGCAGCGACATTGCAGCAATGTACACGGCAACTCTACAGCGACCACACATTGTCGTAAAATGCGGAGCGTGTAAGCACACCATTAGACGTCGTCTGATCTCCTTCCGTTACGTGCTGAGCAACAGCAATGCCGAGCAGCAATCGGCCACGGTTTACGCTGTGGAGCGGAGCGGTGCACAGTGCGTAGGCGTATTTGGCAGCGCGGCGCGGCGCGGCGTCGGCGGTGGCGCAGGTGAGCGGCGCTGTCCGCTGGTCCGGCTTCCGGCGGGATGAATAATGGAGCCGCCGCCTGCATAATGCATGCCGCCGAGTCGCCGGCCCGCGCCACGCACGCTGCCGCGCCGCAATTAAAACTCTGCCCCCGCATAACTCCCAGCCACTAGCCGCACTCCCTCTGCCCTGTACGCAGCCAGCTCTGCAGCAGACGACGCCACGTTAAGAACGCTCCCTTCCTCGGGCGGCGGTCAATGGAAAGGGGGTGGCCACGCAGCTGCTGCGAGGCACGCGTTGATTCAACTGCGAACCTTTAAGACCATCTGCCTGTCTGCTGCCAATGGTCTATCGTTCGTTTTAGTACGCGAGGCATCACCATGTGCCGTCATTCAACTATAAAAATTTCGTGTGGCTCAATGGCCCGGTGCAAGTCTTTCAATTGGAGCGGCTTTGGTGACTTGTATGTCCTTAACCTACCACAGTTATGTCCATTATAATTATCCGGGCTGTTATGCCGTGGTCGGTTGATGAATACTGTGTCGATTCCCAACGTTTCGTCTCCGACTGCGGGAGACATCTTCAAGGGGGTCCGTAGCTCAATGGAAGGTCCAACACACCCACTGGCTCGCTACTGACTGCCGCTAAATTCCGTGTCCGCGCGCTCCCACGCCGCGGCGTGACGTCACGTGTTTTGAAAACGTCAGTGCAATTGGCCGCTGTCCGTCGCCGTCGATCGCCGTTGCCATCACCCAGTAGTGGGCGGGTGGTACACATCTTCTTTAACACCGGCATCCATATACCGTTTAATTTGACGCCCTCCTCCTTTCGGTTGAAATTATTTGGGTGTTTAGCGATTTCGATTGCCTCCCTGTAGAGCATTTCGTAATATCCGCTTGTGGCCGCTAGTACTTGAGTCTCCTCGAAACGAATATTGTGGTTCCCTGGCTGGAAAGCATGCTCCGCAACAGCTGATCGTTCCGTTTCTCCTCTTCTGCAATATCCCTTATGCTCTTCCAACCGTTTAGAAACAGTTCTTTTAGTGGTACCCACATAAACATCACCACAGTTGCATGGGATCCTATACACTCCAGCTTTTTCCACTGGTTTGCAAGCGTCCTTGGCAGGCTTAAGGTATTCCTGTATCTTCCTGGTGGGCTTGTAAATTACGGTAATATTCCGCTTCGTCAAGATCCTCCCTATTCTTTCCGTTACATTTTTAGCAAACGGCAGGAAAACCTTAGATTTTGCAATAGCCTGTACGTCAGTATGATTTCTGCGTGGCTGCCTCAAGGCACGTTTTATTTCGGCGGACTAATATCCGTTCTTCATTAGTGCATTGTGGAGATGTTCCATCTCAGCGTCGAGCAACTCAGGTTCACAAATATTTCTAGCTCGGTCCGCTAACGTCTTGATAACACCCCGCTTCTGTTGTGGGTGGTGGTTCGAATCCCGGTGCAAATAACGGTCCGTGTGCGTGGGTTTGCGGTATACTGAGTGGCCCAATCTACCATTTTTGTTTCTAAAAAAAAGCACGTCGAGGAAATGTAACTTGCCGTCTACCTCCTCCTCCATTGTAAACTGAATTCTCGAGTTTATACTGTTCAGATGTTCGTGGAACCGGCTTAGTTCCTCCCTACCATGTCTCCACAGCACAAACGTGTCATCCACGTATCGGAACCATACATTTGGTTTTTTGCTGGCAGTACCTAAGGCCTGTTCTTCGAATTTCTCCATAAAGAAGTTTGCAATTACGGGACTTAGGGGGCTTCCCATAGCCACGCCATCCGTTTGCTCGTTTGAAACGTTGGGAATCGACACAGAATTCATCAACCGACCACGGCATAAGAGCCCGGATAATTATAATGGACATGATATTTCCGGCCGTGAAAGTCTACATTTTAGTATCTACCACAGTTAGCCAACCGGGTAAAGGTGAACTGCAGTTTAACGGGAAAACCTAAACACATGTCGGTCCTGTCAAAGCTTCACATCACTGAAAGGGGAATACTAGGTTAAAAGGCTGACTGAAAAACCCATGGTCCGACTGGGATTCTATCCCGCGATTTCTCGATTTCCAGGCACGTGCTGTTCTGCTAGACCTCAGCAACTAGTGGAAGCTACTTTTGCTCCACCAGCCGTTGTGGCCGAGCGGTTCTAGGCGCTACTGTCTGGAACCGCGCGACCGCTACGGTCGCAGGTTCGAATCCTTCCTCGGGCATGGATGTGTGTGATGTCCTTAGGTTAGTTGGGTTCAAGTAGTTCTAAGTTCTAGGGGGACTAATGATCTCAGAAGTTGAGTCCCATAGTGCTCAGAGCCACTTCAACCATTTTGAACCAACACCCTGCCATCGGATCGCTACATTGTATAGCGCGAGTCGTCACTCCACACAACGTTTCCCACTGTTCAATCATCCAACGTTTACGCTCCTTACACCAAGCGAGCCATCGTTTGGCTTTTACCCGCGTGATGTGTGGCTTATAAGCAGCCGCTCTACCATGAAATCAAAGCTTTCTCACCTCCTGCCTAACTGTCGTAGTACTTGCAGTGGATCCTGATGCAGTTTGGAATCCCTGTGTGATAGTGTGGATAGATGTGTGCCTATTACACATTACGACCCTCTTCAGCTGTCGGCGGTCTCCGTCAGTCAACAGACGAGGTCGGCCTGTACGCTTTTGTCCTGTACGTGTCCCTTCACGTTTCCACTTTTTTTATCACAGCTGAAACAGTAGACCTAGGGATGTTTAGGAGTGTGGATATCCCTCGTACAGACGTATGACACAAGTGGCACCCAATCACCTGACCACATTCGAAGTCCGTGAGTTCCACGGAGCTCCCCATTCTGCTCTTTCACGATGCCTAATGACTACTGAGGTCGCTAATATGAAATAGCTGGCAGTAGGTAGCAGCACAATGCACCTAATATGAAAAAGGTATGCTTTTGGTGGTGGCTGGATACGTTTGATCACATAGTGTACATCAGTGAAACTTTTGATTTTCTTGGAATTTTGAGTGTAGTGCAGCTTACTACTTGTATCTTATGTTGTTTTGATGGCCTACTAAACGTGTACAAAGTTTGAAGTAAATCCGTGAGTCCAACGTCGTGGCCTTGCCTTCTCAGTACTGATGCCCCCAAAGTCTGCGACCAGACTGAGGCCGACTAGCGGCGGGCGGCTGGTTAAGTCAGCGTTGACAGGGAGCACTGATCTCTTCCTGGGGCAACTGTGTGGCGCTGTCGGCTCTTTCCACTGGCGCGCGGGTCAGCGCCTTCTTGCGGCGCTTCGCTGGTCGGTGTGCAGTCGATACGTTATGACTGCACACTTAGTATGGGAATTCAGCTCGAAAGGTAAAGCGCTAGCAGGCATTTATGTGCCTACAATGCTACCAACCCGTACCTGCAACAGCGTCGACTACATCCTTCACACTGAGTTCTCTGCTCCCCAGCTTGCTTATACTTTTTCTGTTTGCCTGCCTGTCTGTCGCGAGCAATGCAGTGATCAGTTTACATACTGTCTCAGCGGGGAAGTCCCGGAGGGTGAGAAATGGGAGCGCAGAGAGTGTCCAGCGTCACGGGCCATTAAGTAGGGCCGACGCGGCGCTGACAGGCGGCCGGGCCGGCTAATGGCCGATAAATTAGACCGGCCAATTAACGGGCCACGCACGCGGACACAATTAAGCGCGCGCTGACTCAGAGCCGGCAAAAACCAGCCCCGTCTGCAGCGGCCGCTGGCCGCTCAAGGGTACATTTCCAAAATCAATAACACGGTGAGCGGTCCAGACGGAAGATTCCGATTCGAATCCTGCACTTCAAAATCTTTTTCCTGCGAGCTAGCACGAAACTCTGAGAAAAATAGGGGTAACGTATAGGGAAAGGCGGGTAGTACACAATATGTACAAGAACGAACGATAAGAATGGAATGGAAGAAAGAAGTGCTCAGGTAGAGTGTAAGGCAGGGGTGTAATCTTTCGCCCTTATTGTTCAGTATATACATCAAAGAACCAATGAGGAAAATAAAAGTAAGTTTCAAGATGGACTTGGAATTCAGTATGAAAGGAAATCAATGATAACATTAGCTGATGATATTGGTATCCAGAGTGAAAGTGAAAAAGTATTACAGGATGTGTTGCACGGAATGGATAGTTTAATGAGTTCAGAATATGCACTGAGAGCAAATCGAAGGAAGACGAGAGTAATGGGAAGTAGCATAAATCAGAAAAGCGAGAAACTTATGAAGCGTTTGAGATGTGGTGTTACAGACGAATGTTGAAAATTGGGTAGACTGAAGAATCGAAGAGGAGAGGAATATATGGAAAACACTGATAAGAAGAAGGGACAAGATGATAGGAAATTTAATAAGACATAAGGGAATAACTTCCGTGCTGCTAGAGGGAGTTGTAGAGGGTAAAAAATGTACAGAGGAACACAGAGATTGGAATACATCCAGCAAGTAATTTGGAACGTGGGTTGCAAGTGCTCCTCTGTGATGAAGAGATGTTTGATGATGTTCCTTGTGATTAAAGGATGCCTATGTGATACATGCATGATGGCGCACCAACACACTTGGTTCGCCAATACTATGGCCTACCAAGTCCCCCCGCCCCCCCCCCCCCCCCCAATTTGAACCTGTTAGATTTCTTCTACAAGCTTTGGTGTATTTGTGCTCTGTTGATAGTGGCGATTAACTTTGGGAAAGCAATAAGGAAGCTAAACTGCATTTCTATTTGGTAGGTACGTAACTATATAAATGTGTCGTCATGAATTCATAATAGATGCTCATTTCTGTTCAGTGTACAACACGAATAAGATGGATGACATGATAAGGTGAAGTATATTTGATTAACAGATTCAGAATACGCCAGATTACTGTTATTGCAAGACATTCACATTAGGATAAAAATAACAGTTCTTTAATTAATTGATTTTCAAGCAACTTGGCTCCATGATCTCAGAAAACTGTTGAAGATTTATTCATACCTCTGATTTAAACTGGCCTAATGTTTTAGTTGAATGCCGAGGGGTGTGTGATGGTGTAAGCTGTCGCCGGCACACCGGTCGGCACAGATATAGCGCCAAGATCGACCGTAAGCGCTGGATCAACGGCACTCATCACGAGAGAGGCCAGAGTCACGCTAACAAGAACAAGCCGCCAACGCCCTCTCGACAGCATGTATTTAGGCCGCGGACGCTGACGGGAGAGCCTCACTAACTCACGCTCCAGTTTGGCGGTTGTCAGCTCAATTGCAGAGCGAGTATAGTTCATCGCAGGTTACGACAGTACATAGCGCCCAAATAAGGGCCCAGTAGTGAGACTGAAGTTTCGTCCGCTCCGATAGCTGAGTGGTCAGCGCGACGGAATGCCGTGCACAGGGGCCCGGGTTCGATTCCCGGCTGGGTCGGGGATTTTTCTCCGTTCAGGGACTGCGTGTTGTGCTGTCCTAATCCTCGTCACTGTGTTGTGTTCATCATCTCATCCAACGCGGTGGCGACAGGAAGGGCATCCGGCCACTCCTTAAATTAACCTTGCCAAATCCAACCATAAGTAGCTTTCTGTTCATGTAAATAAAGAACCGTGCTAATCCACGTGTGCATTTGTGTTATAGAAAGAGGATACTGCCCACCTATAACAACATCCTCTTCCTTGCTTCCTACGATACAAGAGTCTACAAGGTGTATATAAGTTCCACGTGTTCCTAGGTGCTATCTGACCTTCAGTGAAAAATAATAACTTTTTCAGCCACGATGACGTGGCGCCTGTCTTTCATTAAAGGGGTGTCTCTCGTTATGATTGTACGATACACGCCCAATAACATTATTTCCAGAACATCTGAAGATGACAGCTAGACCTGTCGCAACCGTACACCGAGGAAATTAAATATTACGGCACGCAATCTTGACCACAAAACTTATTATTTATCGCTGAGAAGTCTGTCCGGTTTAGGTGGCCGGTGTGGCCGAGCGGTTCTAGGTGCTTCAGTCCGGAACGACGCGGCTGCTACGGTCGCAGGTTCGAATCCTGCCTCGGGCATGGGCGTGTGTGATGTCCTTAGGTTAGTTAGGTTCAAGTAGTTCTAAGTTCTAGGGGACTATGACCTCCGATGTTAAGTCCCATGGTGCTCAGAGCCATTTGAACCATCTGTCCAGTTCAAATTATTTTTTCCCGTAAGTCTGTGTTAAAATTCATGCTTACAAGAGTGAACTTAAAATTCTCATTGAACATAAGCTGTAGATGTGGACGACACCGACGAAATTGGAAGAGAGTTTATGAATGAATCATAACAAACGAAATATTTACCATCTCCATAAGGTCAGTTTGATTAATGCTCATCCTCAGGATACAACGAAGATGTGTTGGTTCAGCGTTCAGATTTGGACGCGCCGTTGCTTCTCCTCATATCTTCAAGACAATATCGGAACGGCTCCCGATATCACCACAGACGATTACTTCCCCACCCTCCTCTAGCTGGATTACTTGCTACCTCTTTGATAACTTAGATGTGGGCGTGAAGTTAACCACCGGCCTTCAGCCGTCTTTCCTTTTCTCTCTGCACGCCGTGCTTCGGACTTGCAGAGTATGAATTCAGATGCACTGGCAGGGTCAGCCACTTCTGTGTGAATATGTTACCCTCGCGCTATGACAGCCGTCTCTGTGTTATGTACTGCAGAGGTTTTCCTCAGAGAAGGCGGGTCCTGTCGTCGTCGGCTGGAGACTGTTAGGGCAGCATATCTCGCGGTCCTTGCCGTTCCCTGGCGAGGCCGCCTGAAAGCGTATTTAGATTGGCAGGGGAGGCGACCGTTACGGGGGACGGCATTAAATTTGTCCGATATTGGCGGCGGGTGCGGGGGCGGGTGCGGGGGCGGGAGCGGGGGCGGTCCTGTCCGGCCAGAGAACGTCCGGCGGATGGCCCTCCTCGGCAGCTGACACGCCGAGTGCCGGCCTGTAATGGAATCGAATCGGCGTATTTTAACTTTTACGGGGCTCTTCCACTAGGCGACCGGAGTGGCGGTCATTTGTATAAACTCCAACGGCTCTCTCCATCTAGCTCTCCCGACAGTAACGCCCTGCGTCGCGACCCGACCGTACCAGAGCCAGCGAGTAGGTGGACTGCGTCCAGACTGGTCACGGCGAGGTGTTGGTTTTTCTCCTCTAAACGTACGATATAGGTAATCAACATGGATTCCGGAAACAGCGATCACATGAGACCCAACTCATTTTATTTGTTCATGAGACCCAGAAAATATTAGATACAGGCTCCCAGGTAGATGCCATTTTCCTTGACTTCTGGAAGGCGTTCGATACAGTTCCGCACTGTCGCCTGATAAAGTAAGAGCCTACGGAATATCAGACAAGCTGTGTGGCTGGATTGAAGAGTTCTTAGCAAACAGAACATAGCATGTTGTTCTCAATGGAGAGACGTCTACAGACGTAAGTAACCTCTGACGTGCCACAGGGGAGTGTTATGGGACCATTGCTTTTCACAATATATATATTTAAATGACCTAGTAGATAGTGTCGGAAGTTCCATGCGGTTTTTCGCGGATGATGCTGTAGTATATAGAGAAGTTGCAGCATTTGAAAATTGCAGCGAAATGCAGGAAGATCTGCAGCGGATAGGCACTTGGTGCAGGGAGTGGCAAATGACCCTTAACATAGACAAATGTAATAAATTGCGAATACGTAGAAAGAAGGCTCCTTTATTGTATGATTATATGATAGCGGAACAAACACTGGTAGCAGTTACCTCTGTAAAATATCTGGGAGTATGTGTACGGAACGATTTGAATGGAATGATCATATAAAATTAATTGTTGGTAAGGCGAGTGCCAGGTTGAGATTCATTGGGAGAGTCCTTAGAGAATGTAGTCCATCAACAAAGGAGGGGGCTTACAAAACACTCGTTCGACCTGTACTTGACTATTGCTCATTAGTGTGGGACCCGTACCAGGTCGGGTTGACAGAGGAGGTAGAGAAGATCCAAAGAAGAGCGGCGCGTTTCGTCACAGGGTTATTTGGTAACCGCGATAGCGTTACGGAGATGTTTAGCAAACTCAAGTGGCAGACTCTGCAAGAGAGGCACTCTGCATCGCGGTGTAGCTTGCTGTCCACGTTTCGAGAGGGTGCGTTTCTGGATGAGGTATCGAATATATTGCTTCCCCCCACTTATGCCTCCCGAGGAGATCACGAATGTAAAATTAGAGAGATTCGAGCGCGCGCGGAGGCTTTCCGGCAGTCGTTCATCCCGCGAACCATACGCGACTGGAACAGGAAAGGGAGGTAATGACAGTGGCACGTAAAGTGCCCTCCGCCACACACCGTTGGGTGGCTTGCGGATTATAAATGTAGATGTAGATGTAGAATACGAAAGGATAAAAGACAAACAATAAGTTGTAAGTTATAACTCACGCTGGGTCGACCGGAAAGTATTTCAGTATTTCATGCAGCTTAAAGTAAGCAGCGGGACTTCCAGTTGGGTTGCTGACCTTAAAGTGCACGAAATATTGAAATACATATTAATGTGACCACCGCATATGTTCGACGTCAACGTCCAATAACCACTCACACGCAGACGGTGGCAGCAGTAGCACTAGAGGGTATATAAAGCATGCCGGGGAGTGGGGGAGGACGCAGGAAACAACGCAGTTGTTGTCGTAATGCGGAATCGAGGCGCTTTATCTGATGTCCAAAAGAACATGATGACTGGCTTTCGGGCAAAGGAGGAAGCATTTACACAACGGCTAAACTTGTAAACTGTTTGCGTGCCGTCGTGGTAAAAGCATACCGTGCATGGCAAAATGGTACTATCCCAAGCGGGTGTCGAGGCGACTGTGATGCATCGCGGACCGTAGATGATGGGGCTGAATGATGGCTGAGGAGATGTGTGCGGGCGAATAGACTGTTGAGCAACTGCCCGCCGGGTAAACCAAGAGGGTACCAACTGTGTCTCATCAACGACCATTGAGTGGACATTGTTGCTTATGGACCTCGTAGCAAGGCGACGAAGGTTGGAATTTGTACGCCAATACCGAAACTGGAAGCCCTCTAGCGCTGAGTGGCGACAAGTGGTCTTTTGAGATGAATCAAGTTTTATGACCATCGGATGGATGATCGTCGGCGTGTACAGCTCTCAAAAAATCATCGGAAGGGTCCAGGCTGGTGGATGGAGCGTTAGGGTCTGGAGAACGCTCTCATGGCATTTCCTGGGTGATTTCTTCTTTCTGGAAGGCACAACGGATCAAAATATGTATGCATTTATCCTTGGGGACCATGTCCAGCCCTACAAGCACTGTTTTTTCCTCGGCACAATGATTTCTACCAGCAGGACAATGCACGCAGCTCGCATTGTATATGGGTGTTTCGAAGAATACCAGAATGGGTTTACTGCACTCCTCTGGCCACCAGACTTTGCGGGTTTAATCCTTGTCGAGAATCTGTGAGACTAATTCGATCGGGCTATTCGCGCCGTGGATCCTTAACTGAGAAACCTAACGCAATTGGCCACAGGACTGGAGTCGGCATGACTGCCGGTACCTTCCCAACCCCACTGAGACTCTTCCTACACGTCCTGCAACTTCCCTCACTGCAAAAGGTGGTTATTCGAGCTTCTGACAGGTGGTTACATTAATGTGACAGGGCGGTGTACGTCATCCTCACCCAGGGCGGATGATTTAAGATGGGTTGCCTATTTTAAGCTTCATAAAATATTTTCCGAGCGCTTTATTCTGTGCCTTCAACCCGTAAAGAAGAATGGCTATTATAGTCCGCCGGCAAACTGACGTGTTGTAACAGTTAAGGAATACAGTAATTAGTAAAATAAGTAACACAAGAAAGGCACAAGAACAAGTGATACGTAAATCTCCGCATGTTGCACAACACTGCTGCGCGGGAAACTGCTTCGAAGTGTTCCTGTGCGGCAGCTGTAGCTTTTTCTTCCGACGAACACCACTTCCCCCGCCACAAGCGCTGCGCGTCAGTTTATAGACAGACCCAACGCGTCCTTTGCAGCTGCATTTCTATTTTTGCTTCAGATCAAACACACTCCTTGCGATAATTTTAGACATTTCCAACGGCCCACAAAAGAAATGAGAGAAATAATTGTTCGTTTAACTAGGAATAATGAAATCTGAGATACGTAATCCTCCAAAGTTAACAATTTTCCGTTAGTTTAACATTCGGATTATAGACACGTAAAGAATCTGAAATTGGACCTTACTTTTATGTGTACTGTGCTTATCTAGACTTGTATGAAGGAACTTTCGCATGATGCGTCACTGCCAAGTAACGTAGGTTGTCGAAACTGGGAACATACATAGAACTGCTGCAGTAAATTATGGAACGCAACTGAGAGAAAAGTGAATTGAGATGAGCAGAGACGACACTTTTATTGAAAGACAATAATCAGGGTGAAGTTACCACGATTCATCGTGGTCGCTTCGACGTTACAAAAGGCGGAACGTGGTTCTGAATAGGACGTGCGTTGACCGCGTATGGCAATGCATTATCTGCAACGTGCTCCCATGCTGGCAAAAAGGTTGGTAAGGAGTTCTCACACGTGATCGATGGAGTTAATTCGGGGCATCGGGCAGGTAGGTCCACTAGACGAATACCCCCTCGTCCTCCACCTACGCTGTTCGATGCGGTCGAGTATTTTCATCCATAAAAATGTTGTCGGAGACGAATGCTCTACTGAGAAGATGCACACGAGGAAGGAGTGCAGTGTCACTGTAAAGTTGACAGGTAAGGGTACCACATTGAAAGATTTAGAGGTTAGTAAGCTTTATCAAAATTATGCCTTCCGACATCTTAACTTCTGGACCAAAAAAATGTAAGGTTTGACAATGCTCTTCGGTGCATTACACGTTCCCATCTTTCGCCATTTGAGGGTATATCCAGCATTGTCGAACATGACCGTTGAAATAACGCTGGTGTACGTGTGTGATCAACATTCTGTATACAGATTATGCAGAGGGTTCCAGACGCAGATATCGAATCTGAACGCCCATTGTTTGTGGAAAGATCATGTTGTGTCTCGCGTCAGGAGAAGAACGTCTACTACCAGGTGTTGGTACTTGACAGCAGCAGGAATAGAAGGATTGCGGAAGGACTCACTCATCGCCATGCAGGATCCGAATGGGCGCCACGCGTCTAGCGTGCGAGAGGATGCACTCATTGTGCAATATCGTACAGCCACGTCACGTACCTTGAATCAAAACGTGGGTTTATTTGCAGGAAGACAAGTATACCCAAGGTCAGTGTGACGTATCTAGCACCAACGGATCTCATCACAGCCATCATTGTTGCCGCTCCCTCCGACGCGGAAACAGAAAGAGGTTCACTGTTGGTGCGACCGACGAAAAGAGTTGACAGAGGAGTACCAACACATTGTCTTTTCAGATACGCCCTGGTACTGCGTTCATCATTAGTATGGACTTAATCTATGCGTGTAGGTTCCGAGAAGAACGCACGTTGCCGGACTGCGTGGGGTACCGTTATGTAGACAATACGACCACCTGTGGCACATGCAGAGGATGATTTCTGGTGCGTTAAGGCTTGGCCTAATCTGCGTCTTCCAACACGATAACGCAAGGCCGCATCCTGACCGTGCTGACGTGACCTGAGTGGGTATAGAACGTTCGCCAGATCTCTCACTCATTGATAATATCTGGTCTGCCAATACTGTCACGTCACCACTCAGTAACGACTTCGACTGATGAACTCGTGTATAGAGTTGAAGCAGCACAGATGACGCCATACCTACTACCCAGCCTGAATTTGACTCCACGCACAGCTTCCTTAGAATCTTTGACGCTGTCAGAGGTAACAGTTCTGTGTAGTAAATTTCGCACTCTCTATACCCGTACATAATCTACAAATTTAATCGTATATACTTCATACCATGCCGCGCCGAGTGGCCGCGCGGTTTGAGGCGTCATGTCATGAACTGCGCGGCCTCTCCCACCGGAGGTTCGAGTCCTCCCTCGGGTATGGGTGTGTGTGTTGTCTTAGCGTAAGTTACTTTAAGTTAGTTTAACTAGTGTGTAAATCTAGGGAGCGATGGCCTAAGTAGTTTGGTCTCTTAGGAATTCACACACATTTAAGCATTTGAACTTCCTACCATACTGTACGTGCTGTAATACGCCATTTGTGACGCCAGTAAAGGGACTTGCATAATTTTGTAAGTAAGTTACGTAATTCTTATAAAAAGGGGCAGTTCGAGTCACGAACCCAAGAAAGACATTGAATAATACTGGAAAGGTGCAAATTTAATCGTATATGCCCGCAAATCACCTAATAATTTAATCGTAAATTCTTCGAATTCTTGTTTCCGTAATAAGAAAAACGGTAGATTTTTTTTTTTCTAGCGTTGACCGAAGAGAGACAGAACAGATCTTAATTAGCTAGGCAGTTACAGATTCTTATTGCTGGCCTCCTGTAATGTTTAATTTCGAAGTTAGCCGAAGTTTTCTTAAGCACTACACATTATCAAGTGTACGAACTGTAAACTGATCATTGAGACTTTTTCATTCAAGATACCATTCTGGGATATTTCAGACAGAATAGAATCGTACCTGGACAGCTGGATTCCAAACGAACTGCTTACCGACGACAGCCTGCCCGCGGTCCGGCTTTGCAAAGTGTGAAACGTTGCACCAGCATAGCCATTATTTCGGAGATTAATATCATTCTTTCCGATATCAGTAATCAGCCCAATAAAGGAGGAGCTAAACCGTACTCCCGTAGTGTGCAGGCGGCCATGGCCTTTCTGATGGATGTATTTCAAGTTTTAGGTTGCTCAAGAAGACTTTAGCTGCAGCGTCGTGGAGTCTCAAGGGATTAAGGTTGCCGGATTATTTAGTTGAAGCTCTACAAGACGTTCAGCGGCGCGTGAGACGGGCACACTAAGTTAGCAGTACCTATTGAGACTCATCTGGTGTAGAACGAACATTCCTCACTATACGAATCACTAGAGATACGTTTATTCAGTGTTTCAGTCGAGAATTTGTATGACCACTGATATTATCTATTCAAACTAGATAACAGTTTTTCTCTGAGCTCTAAATTTTCATTGAGATGTTGTCCGCCCTGATAGTTGAATGGTCAGCGTGGCGGACTGCCGTCCTAAGGGCCCTGGTTCGATTCCCGGCTGGATCGGGGATTTTCTCCGCTCAGCTACTGGGTGTTGTGTTGTCTTCATCATCATTTCATCCCCATCCGTCGCGCAGGTCGCCCAATGTGGCGTCGAATGTAATAAGACCTGCACCAAGGCGGCCGGACCTGCCCCGTAAGGGGCCTCCCGGCCAATGACGCCAAACGCTCTTTTCCACTGAGATATTTAACTCATTCAAAGCCTAGGCTAGGACTTGAATGGCGGTAGCCGAGCTACTCCTTTAGTTATGAGTGATTTCCAGGAGAGCGACTATCTAATTCTAGTCAGATACAAATATCATTACATTTGAAACTGATTAATGGTCCTAGGTATTTCAATTAATAATTATTCAGAAGTAAGTAACTTCTTAAAACACATAACAAGTAAAATTTATTTATTTGATAACCTTCCTTCTGACACAGTTTTAGTGAGCACCAGCGTAAGTGCGTGCTTGTTGAAATAAAGTTCCCGTAAGGGTTTCTCGTGTGTTCCTTACGCAGTGTTGATAAAAAACATGTCGCAGGGGGATTTGATGACGACGTTAAAGATCGTGACCGTCTGGTCGTCCAGATTCGTCATTTGCGAAAAAGTGGCGTCTGGTGAGAGGGGTTGGCTCGAGGCTGGCGACCGCATAAGCGGCGTGACAGGTAAATAAGGCGGTCGGCCGGAGATTTGCGTCGCGGAACAGCCCGCGATTTTTGCCGCGCTGCGCCGCGTTCCGGGAAGCCGAGCCGGCCGTCGCAGCCGCCGCGCCGCCATATATCTCCGGCCTGTCCCGGCTGCCACACGGAGACGCCTCCGTCTCCTTTTCTGGGCGCTAAGTGGTCGCCGGCGGTTGAACGTCCTGCCGCGCCGCGTCGCAAAACCTCGCATCGTAGCAGGACCAGCTACCAGCACGCCTCCACGTATCTCCACTGCCGGCCGAGTGCGGGCTTGCAAAACAGCTAACGGCCGAGACGCGCGCTGGAATCGAGTAGGCAGATTTACATCGACGTATGACGGAGCGCGTCCGCCTTCGTAGTCGAATGGTGAGTGCGGGCGATTGCCACGCGGAAGACCCGGGCTCGATTCCGGGTACCGCCAGGGATTTTTCCGTAGCGGGAAGCGGTGACCTACCTGACCGAGTAGTAGCAGCTTCCTGTCACGAAAATTGACAATGGTTGGGACAGCAGTGGACTGACATCAAATTCACGCCCCCCCTCCCCTTTTCCCTCATCCTACTATTGATTTCAAAGAGCGCTGGAAGCAATTCATGAAGTGGACTGAGGTTTTGTCTTCAGCACATTCTCAGAGCCTAGATCGGCGTGGGAAGCCCCACTTCAACATACTCATTGTGGATCTTCATGCACCAGTAAGAAATCTGTTCCAGATAGCCGTGAATTCTTCGTGTTCTGGGGGTGATGGGTGATGGTCGATTTGTTGCGTCCACGCTGCTCCATGATGTTAACCTTGTAGTCTGAAGAGGTTCGTTTACATTTACGGTCGTATGGAGGAATCTACTCCTACGCCCCAGTCGTTGGTGGACAGGTTGATATCCATACAATGGGTGCACGTGTGATGCAAGTGGTTTAGACCTCTCGTGCATCGACACAGCTTGTCTTATAAAATCTGGTGGAGTGATAACTGCCAGACGGTAAACCCTATCACGTGTGGTTGGCCTCAAGCAACTAGTGATGAGTGTTACTTTCAGAGAAGTGTCAAACATACATGTTAAGTGTCAACTTGTTTAGCATCACTGGATGTGAAACAAACAGAACGAGTAGTCCGCGGTAAAACAGGGCGGTAATTCTCACCATCTCTGGTTGTATACGCCAACTGGTTCCACTCGGTTTGTGGACAATGTTATTTCTAGCTGACACTTTCTATGTGGTATTTGTGAAATGCTTTTTGTAAGTGAGTCGGACTATTTAGGAAGCTCAAGAACATTCGTACATGCTACCCTGGAAATCAGATTTCAGAATTTGAGAAAATTCTCGAGAGATATTTGGCGTGATTTTTCGCGAGGTCTTGGGTATTTCATTATCTCTGTTGTATTCTCTCTGCAGCCAAAGAAGTGTCTGCGTACGATTTTTGTTGTTAGATTGACCTGATGGAGATTCCAAACACTAGAGAAACAACTTCTCCCATTGAGTAAAAACTGTAAAAGTGTCTTCAAAGCAATCCCTTTCGCACACATATTGCAGTCTGCCAGTATCCTTCCAATTACTAGAAATAAGCTTCTCTCTTCGCAGAAAATGGAATCGAAGCGAGTGTCCTAATCGTGCAGTGAATTACTGTATTTTTAATGTCTCGTAAATTTCTCAACTTTAACAGCAGTTAATTCTAAAGATGAATAATTCAACAATCCTATTAACCTATTAAAAAAGGACACCCCTTTTTATGCTATTGCATTGTTATAGAAATTTACTGCGAAGCGCTAATAGAGTCTGGTTTGGTGGAACTTGATCCAGAAGTTCTTGGTACAAATTCTATGCTCACGAGCTCGTTTGGAAACAGATTTTCTTAAAGCAGCAAACATCTGTTTACTAGAACATCCAGCTAGAGGAACGATATTCAACATAGACAAACAGACCAGCAAGAACATTTAGTTCAAATCCGATTAACGTAAAACAATTGTGGCTATGTCTCAAAGAATTATGAAATGCTCCCTACATAAAAAATGGTCCTTTTTTTCTCAAAATTTTGCCAACAGTGTCATTAACTTGCTATTGCTACATTATAGCCACAAAAGAGACTGCCCTGCAACTGACTATTCAAAAATTAATATAATTCGTGCACCTTGAAGACTCAAAATACCGAGAGATAGATCCTGGCAAAACAGCTGTCACAAGATTCTAGGATGTTTCGCTCATCCGTAAACCCAACCAACGGATGCAAAGTTACTTGTTAAAATCTTCTGGGTTGTTAGGCCGCGTCATATTTAACTATAAAATAATCGACTTTTCGACCCCTCTGCTCGGATCTTCTTCAGGATCTTCCGGTGTCCACTAGTGGTAGAACACCGGAAGATCCTGAAGAAGATCCCAGCAGATGGGTCGAAACGTCGATTATTTTAGAGGAAATATCACGCAGCCTATCAACCCAGAAGATTTTAGCTTTAGTGACAACGACCACGAAAGCCTGCAGATTTACTTAACCTGTTTTACTTAGCTGCGTATGACACAAACCTCCTACCTTTTTTTTACCATTCAGTGACTTGATGGATGTTTCGAATGTAGCCCAAGTATATCTACATGCTAGTTCATGCTATGTGAGTGTTGTTTCTGTTCTTTCGACTAAAGAACCACATTCTGTATTTTAACTGTGTTACCTGTTATATGTTGCTTATTTCACCTCTAGCAATGATTCCGTAACGTGAAAAGTGCCAAGTTAGGTTTGAGCAGGCTACGTGCTGCGTATCCCAAGCTGTGTGTCTAAATAAATCTGGAAGCTGAGAGGTGGCGATCGCTGCCCCCCCCCCCCCCCCCCCCCTTGTGGGGAGATTCAGTCCGAACGGCAGTCTAGCGGGGTCCATTCTTTAGTTCTCACAATGTCTCGCGCCCTCATTCGATTTCTCCGTCCCATTCCCCCGTGCTCTCTCTTCCACAGTTACGAGCTGCCACTAAATCAGATTTTTATCGGAAGGTCACCCACCTCGAGAATGGCCCGGAGGAAAGGTTGATTTTACGAAAAGCGAGCCAACGAATCTAGATGCAAGCTGCAAGAAACACTTCCTCTGATGTCTGCGGCGCTGGAAGGCGAAAGCACTGAAAGGAATGACTAACTGGTGATTTCATTTCCTGGAGAATGATTATAGCAGCCCCGCTCGTCATTCAGATTTGTTTTGTATGGCAATTCCCGATCGTATTTCAGACGAAAGCACTTGGTATTGATGTTTCTTTTGTGAATCTCTGTTAGGTGTCGCTTCTAACGCAATTAGTTCATCAACGGTAAGTTACTCAGTGTCGTGCTACTAGCTAACTGATGGCGATCAAACTAAGATGCACAAATTGTTTACTCGTTGTATGCGATTTTCTGATAAGTTTCCGTTAGCGTCTGATAGAGGGAACTGTCCATCGCACCCCCGTCAGATTTCGCGGTGAAATAGTCCAGTGAATAGGACGTGAAAAACTGAACATAGATGAAGCATGAAAACAGGAAGAAATTGTACTGAACTTTGTAAAATGAAACAAAATAGAAACAGTGAACGCTCCGAGCTCAAGATTGGGTTTTGTGTGGTTTACCGAAACCACCAAACAGTTAATTATATGATTATATGACAGTGTGCTTAATGGACGAAAGGCTACCGGTTTTTCTGCTGTGGGTTCGGGGGGTATTTCAACCAAGTGAGGCTGTTTTGAGACGGAATAGGTAATGACTGAAAGTTTGTCTATCATTAAAAACCATAAAGGTTGCGATGTAAAAACTGATATGTATTTTCTACTAACACACAAATTCTGAGGCAGTTGCTACCTTCGCCTCAAACGTTTAATTACAGTTATATCTTTTAATGGTTGCTGATTTTAAGTACATTGTCACACGCAATGACGGCGGTTAAATTCACAACAATCCTCACTGCAATTCACGGTTGTTGCTGGCGGATGCGGTTGACGCGAAACACGTAGTTCGGCACTTGTCACTTTTGGTTTCATATCACTCGCGAATCGGTATCGATGAGGGTCAACTCCACGACGATCAGGGGGACGCGCTCATCTGTCATACTCCGGTGAATTTACCGTTTACTACTCACTTCGCAAATCAGCCTTTGACACTGTACTCAGCTCGACCACAATTCTTGCCCGTCTCTCCCGTACTGTTGCTCAGTCGACACTAATCTCACTGCCTCCTGCAGCGCTCGACAATCGACTGCTATCGACCTGGGTGTCGGATACTAGCATCTATATTCGTGGGATCACGGATCCCTGACAAACATCGAGCAAATTGCGGGAACAGCACCATTGAGGTTGTATGGTTATGGTGTTGGACCGTCAAGCTGGAAACCCACATTCAGATCTCCCTCATATCGAATATTTTTTTCGCAAAATTATGAATTTTCCGTCCGGTCACTGTTGTGTCTGTTCTCCTTCTGTAGTCTTGACAATTGTCATACTATTCACTAGTTGCAGAATATGATGATGATGATGTCCCATACTCCGAAGAGCGTAGGGGACGATGCGGGAGACCCGCACCACTGTACTAGGCAAGGTCCGTCCTCCGATCGTAATGGGGATGAATGATGATGATGATGACACAACACCACCCAGTCATCTCGAGGCAGGAAAAATCCCTAACCCCGCCGGGAATCGAACCCTGGACGCCGTGCGCGGGAAGCGAGAACACTACCGCAAGACCAGGAGCTGCGGACATGTGTCATGTAGTAACAATGTATTAACCGTAGCAATAAATGTAATGAATAGTGAAAGCAGGCGAGATCCCGCATAGACATCTCACAGAAATGAAAACAACAAATAAACAGGTGTGAACTATATTACACAAAGTGATTCACGAGTCAAAACTTCCCAAACGGAACGCAAGAGTGATAACAAGTGGTACTTGCGTAGAACAAATAAGAGGTACATACGTCTGGAGGTCCCTTCCGTACACCTTGCTCTTGCAAACGGACGTTGGACCACGTCACAGGCGCAAACATGAGTATGGCGAACAAACGCTTCAATGACCGGACGGACATTTGATAAATTTGTGAAAAAAAAAAAAAATGCGGCACGAGCAAGATTTCAACACGGATCTCCCTATTCGGTGTCCAACACCGTGACAACACGACCACGACGCTGGGGCTAGTCGAATCCTCTCGATGTTACACTTCTTGAGTTTGGACAGTTCACTATTTTGCTTCTTTTTGCACAATTCAGTACACCTTGTCCCTGTTTTCATGCTTGATCTGTGTTCCGTTTTTGACAGGCTGTCCACTGGGTCATCTTACCACTAAATCTGAGGGGGGTTCGATAGCGAGTTTCACATGTCAGGAATGAACTACTCCGTGTCCCCTAGTACATACGGTGCAGACCCATACACAGAGAGGGCGCCACGTGGCAAGGCAGCCTCCAGATTAATCCAACATAGTTAAAGCCAGGGACCACAGAGGGCACACACAACGCGAACTACGTCACACTTCCGCCTTACATTCCGAAGAGGACTTCCATGCGCCAAACAGGGATAAAAGTGGACACCCGGCTCCAGTCGGAGTGCATCAACACTTATTTCGTTCATTAGCGCCATGCCTTATGACAGCATCCGGACTACAGTCGCCGCCGAGAAGAGCAGAACTAGACAGTCTACTACTTATTGTGCACATATGTTAGAGCAATACAAATCGTAAGATGAAGCGGACTAAAAAAATCAAAGGAAATTAAGCTAATCTGCAACGAGGTGCCGGATATTTTGACTCATTAATGCCAGTTTACATCTATATCTATATCTACATCCATACTCCGCAAGCGACCTTAAGGTGTGTGGCGGAGGGTACTTTCTGTACCACTGCCACTTCCCCCCTTTCCTTTTCCAGGCGCGAATGGTTCGCGAAAATAACGATTGCCGGTAAGCCTCCGTTTGGGCTCGAATCTCTTGTGTCAGTGGTGTTTTCCCGCATAATACTACGTCGGAGGAAGTAATATCTTTGTTGACTCCTCTAGAAACGTACGCTCTCGGAACAGTAACCACACGGTGATACAGACCGCGTCTTGCAGCGTGTGCCGCTGGAGTTCGTTGACCATCTCCAAGAAGTTTTCGTGGTTACCAAATGAATCTGTAACGAAACGCGCTGCTCTTCTTTGTATCTTCTCTATTTCCTCTATCAATCCTGTATGTACAGACCCCATACTGATGAGCAATATTCAAAAATTGGTCCAACGAGTGTTTTAGAAGCTTCTTACATTGTTCATGGACTACTTTTCCCGAGGGTTCTTTCAATGAAACTCAGACTGACACCTGGTCGTTCCATTTCAAATCGCTCCGTACGTATACCCATAGATATTTTATGGAAGTAACTGCTACTCTGCAATAGTGTAATCTTACAATAATGGGTCTTTATGTCTATGTATTGGCAATACACTACTATCATTTATGTCGAGGATCAATTGCCACTCCCTGCACCAAGTGTCGATCGGCTGTAGGTTTTCCTTCCCGCATCGCGCTACAGTTTTCTAGCGCTGCGACTTCTATGTATACAACAGCATCATCCGCGAAAAGCCTCATGGAACTTTCGATGTTGTCTAATGTGTCGTTTTACACATATTGCGAAGAGTAATAGATCTGTAACATTTCCTTACGGGACGCACGAAATCACTTTTACGTCTTAAGACTTCTCTCCATTCAGAGTGACACGCTTTGTTCTGTTCGCTAGAAACTGTTCAGTGCAGTCACACAGCTGGTCTGATATTCTGTACCCTCGAATTTAATTCATTAGGCGGCCCTGCGGAACTGTATCAAATGCCTTACGGAATTCAAGACAGACAGGATCCACCTCGGCGCCGGTATCTACCGTCATCTGGGCCTCTTGGACGAATAGAGCTACTGCATTTCAACGATCGTTGTTTTCAAAACCCTTGTTGATTCCTACAGAGGAGATTTTCGGTCTCCAAAAATGTCATAACACCAGAACTTAAAACGTGTTTCAAAATTCTCCAACTGAGCGATGTCAGCGATGTGGACCAATTGTTTTATCCGTCTGTTTGACGACCTTTCTTGAAAACAGGAATGGCCTGATACAGCAAATAATCCTTGAACAACCGTCGCAATTATGTCGGTGGCATTCAGGTCTATCTTCTCCACCAGTACAACAGTTCAACATTTCGACCTAGTTTGGCTATGAATAATCGATGGACAGTCTTACTGCACATGTTCTTCCATTTTGCAACACTGAAGGCGAGATTATGCTGCCGTCACCACCGACGAGTTACGCGAGCGATGGAAATGAAAATGTGGCGAACTGCGCGGGAATAGCATAAAGAGCTGCTGTACCTGCGTCTCGCGATGGCCGGGAGGTGCAAATTTCAATGAGGAACGCACAGAGAGCAACAAATGCCTGCGTCGCGGACGGACAAACAAGCGCGAGTCCTTCGGCGGAGCTGTAAAGCGCGCCACGTAACGACTGCCTGCGCGGGAGTTAACGACCCGCGGCGCGCGACAAAGAAGCGGCTAACGACCCGCGCCTGGCTCCGCCCACGCGCCGCGGACCGGGTTCGTGTCCCGGCTCCTAATTAGCGGGGGGCGGGCTGACGGCCGCGACGCCGGCCAATCGGCGCGCGCCGCCTCCGCGCCGGCCGCCGCGACTCGCGGGCCGCGTCGGGGGGCGGGGCTTCGCATGCAGAGTGGCGGCTGCCAGCCGGCTCGGCTTGCCGCTGCCGCCGCGGACGGGTTCATAGCCGCGGCCAGCCGCCTCGCCGTGCGTACCGGTGCTATGCTGTCCGCAAGTCCATTACCCGCTACCTCAACTATTTTACCCACATTCGCGGATATTATAATTTTTGCCCACAATATTAACTAAGCAATCCTAAAGAATGATCGGTTGACAGAGACAGCGGAGAGGGTACATCTGCATCTACATCATATTTCGCAAGCTGCCGAGGAGTGTGTGGCGGAGGGTACTTTCCGTACCACTATCTGATCCCTCCAACCCTGTTCCACTCGCGAATACTGCGTGGGAATAATGATTGTCGGTAAGCCTCTGTACTGGCTCTGATTTCTCGAATTCTTTCCTCGTAGCCAATACGCGAGATGTATGTGGGGGGAAGTAATATGTTATCCGACTCCTTCTGAAAAGTGCTGTCCCCAAATCCCAATAGTAAATCTCTCCGTGATGCACAAGGGCTCTATTGTAACGTCTGCCAGTGGAGTTTGTTTAGCATCTCCGTAACGCTCTCTCGCCAGCTAAACGATCCCGTGACGAAACGCGCGATCCTTCGTTGGATCTTCTCTACCTCCTCTATCAGTCCTACCTAAGAGTGATCCCAGATAGGTGAACAATACTCAAGAATCGGGCGAACAAGCGCCTTATAAGCCACTTCTTTCGGGTAGGAGGGCCGGCGGCGGTGGCCGAGCGGTTCTAGGCGCTTCAGTCCGGAACTGTGCGGCTGCTACGGTCGCAGGTTCGAATCCTTTCTCGGGCATGGATGTGTGTGATGTCCTTAGTTAGTTAGGTTTAAGTAGTTCTAAGTTCTAAGGGACTGATGACCTCAGCTGTTAAGTCCCACAGTGCTCAGAACCATTTGATTTTTCGTGTAGGAGTTACATTTCCTTAAGATTCTTCCGATGAATCGCAGTCTGGTATCTGTTTTTCCCACTATCTGTTTTATGTGGTACCGTTACGGGTTTCCTTTGAAAAGGCAAAATACGTGAGAAGCACTAGCGAGGGACCAGAATGAAAGTTTTTTTAACTAATGGAAGATTAATCATCTGAGGGAATTTAGAACCTACATCAGGCAGTCCAAGAGAATGGTTAAAACAGGAAGCGATTAATCCTAGGATCTGCAAACTGGAGTAAGTTACCGCATGAAAAACTGTAATAGGAAGTCGCTGAGCACTGGAGCGAAATTAAGACACTACAGTACGACTGTTAAACCATTAGAATTATATGCTTCGGAAACTCTAATAATGAATAGCCGTGGAGTAGTCGATGTATTAGTCAAAAGAGTACGCAAAATATTAAGGAAGATTTTAGGCTACACATCGATTGAGGAGTAGGCATCTTCGAGATCATATGAGAAACTGCGCACAGAGATAGAACCAGTAATATCATCGATTTAAAAAAAATAGCTTCTTGTTCTATAGGCGCAGCTTCAAAATGCCAGAGGATCGTCTACCAAAGAAAATGTGAAAGTTCATATGGCTCAAGGGAGAAAGATTTCTATGGCTGTATGCATGTGATAAAGATCTTAAGGAAATCGGTATCTCAGAGGACAAAATCTCTGACAAATGCCGAAACACTACGGAGATTCTGATCTGGGAAAAAGCTCGAAAGATGAAGACCACCTTTCAGAAGACTGGAAGAAGGCGCTAAGTGGTGGGCTCAAGAGCTAATGGCGGGACATAAAACTGACAGTCGGACAAAAGCTAAAAATGGAAAATGATATCGATTGTTAACTCACAGTCCGTAGTGGCTCAAATCGTACGAAAAAATTTATAAACACTTAAACCATTAGATAAGTCGGAGGTCTAACGATAAGCATGCGCCTGGCATGAATTTACGTTTCCCGAAGCCGGACTTCGAAATTTGCGCACCATACACTAAGAAATATGGTATGATCATGACCACATTTTGATACAGCACAGCCTGTTATATTCTTCACATGCTCGATAAGTGACAATGTGCTATCGTAACCAGGGAAAAGGATTTTTTGAAATTATCTGTGAAACATTTCTGTAACTTTGGGAAGTCGAAGTCGAGAAGAAGATGCCTCACACGTTGTTTATTGCTAAATGTTAGCCATCTAGTTCGTTTGCAAAGGTACGTTAATTCATCGTTGAGTTAGAGTCATGTTAATCTGGCACGATTGTCAGTCTATGAAGAATAGCATTCTGTGATTTTAAACGGCGAACACCGAAAATTACATTACAATAATTAATGACGAATTATTGAACAGAATTAGGGAGAAGAGAGAGTTGTAGCACAACTTCACTAAAATCAAGAATATGTCTATAAGACAAATCCTCAGGCATCAAGGAATGGTTATCTTGTTAATGGGGAGAATTGTGTGGGTAAAAACCAGGTTTTCATATTCATACGGCACCAGGACGCTAAAAACAATGCAATCGAAACTTTCCAGACAAATGCCAAACTCGCAGTGCCGCTTTCGCTCTTTGTAGCTAGAAGTGTGGAGTAAGCAAGCGTAGATGTAGAACATTACGACGAAAAATGTTTGTTATCACTGCAATCAGAAATAAAAAATTGACATACAACGGAATAATGGTGTTTAATATGTCGAATCCTTTGTTAGTACTGGAGCACAGATAAACTTTTCATTGTGCAAAACAGGAAATAACGTACAGTCACGCAACACGAGTGGCATCCGGGAGGTTAACTGCCTGTGAAACAATTGACGGCGCCACCCGGGAAGAAGTGATATGCTCTAAGGTGCAAGATAATACTTTTTCTGAGGAAATGTCCATCAAATGAAAATTAAGAACGAACTTAATTATTTAACGAGCTCACCAAAATGATCTCTGCGTTGAGATAGATAAAGTAAGGGGGTGAGGTGAATGGCGAGGAGGGTGTCTGC
Organism: Schistocerca americana; assembly: GCF_021461395.2. Taxonomy (NCBI): domain Eukaryota; kingdom Metazoa; phylum Arthropoda; class Insecta; order Orthoptera; family Acrididae; genus Schistocerca; species Schistocerca americana. Next base: position 434,063,648 of record NC_060124.1, on the reverse strand, counting down.
AGTGTGTATATCACTGAGATTTTCATCATTCACGTTCAGATTACGTAGCGTTGAAAGTGCGTCATTAAAGAAGAAAATAAAAAAAAGAACGGGCCATGCCATACTTAACACTCCGTGACGCGTTCATCAGTTGGCAGTTCTGCCACTGAGTTTTGCAGTTTTGGTTACGCATCTGAGAGGCGAACGCATGACTGCGTGATACGACTCAAAGCTTTTCCGAAATATCTCATTCATTTACTATAGATCTCATAATTATATGGATAGGTCTCAGCAGTCTTCTAAAGGGCAACAGTTTAATTATAAAGTTTCTTCCAATTTCTCTGCGAGGCTTTTATGAAGGGATAGAACGAGCCCTTCAGTTCATTCAGTTACAGATCTCTGTAAATACAGCATAAACTCTTCTGAATATACAGTGATGCCACACCAGAATTCAAAAGCCCCAAAACAGTGCTTGTGAGATGTAACATTAGGAACTGGGTGTCGAGGATTCATCGGGTTTTACGCAGGGAATTAAAAACACATACTGGATGAGGAATCAAAAAAAGGAAAAAGAAGAAAGGTTAAGGTCTCACATCTTGTCGACGGCTTGGTCGATAGAGCCGGAGCTCAAGCTAGCATTATGAAAGGATTTTGGCTTTTTTTCTTTTCTTAAAGGGATTTGCTCTGCGAAACTTAGAAATCACTATAAACGCTAAGGCCGAGTCCAGCGTCCAAGGAGACTTTCTGAGCAGACATGCTTCAATACCATCTGGTTAACTCATGCGACGCAACGAAGAAAACGGGGAGAAATGAAAAGCTTGCAAACAAGCAGTAATACGACGGCTGTAGTTCCACGCCGTGGCCGGAGCTCAGTGAATATTAACCATTATTGTTCCTTGCATTAACATAATCCTGACACTCCACTAATTTGCTACTGATCTCGCAAAATTTGATGCACTAAACCATCTCCTTACGTAATAAAATATTATACAGGGTTTTAGCTGCCTCTTCCCATGGGTTTTATGCAACCCGCAACGCTTTCAATACCACGTGCAAGATTTTCATGTTCTCTCACTCGCAAACTTTTAGTCCTACAGAAAACATGTAAAGGACCTTTTTGTAACAAATTTAATGTACCGTAGTTAAATTTTGTAATGGGATACTTTTTCGCTAGAGGCCATAATTTTTGAATTGAAGTGATCTTGTAACACATCTGTATTGAAGACCATGGCGTCCAGCGAAAACCTATCCCAGTACAAAATTTAATTACATTAAAATTTCCTACAGAAATTTCCTGTTCAATTTTGTTTATGACTAATGGTTTGCCTGTAGCGAGAGAATAATAAAATCTGGCGCATGGTTTTTGAAGGCGTTGTGGGTTGCATAAAACCTATTGGTGGGGGCAGCTGAATCACGCCGTATAGAGCAGTCTTCATCGCATAGAAATACTTTTATTCATAAGTGGCGTCTGGTTTTTACGCAATAAGGATATCTTTGGACAATACACCAGTGATTACGTGTGTTGACAATGGCACGGAGAAGGAACTGTGGATATCACCCACTGATATCGACTTCATACTGGAGTATGTTCCGATGGTGATCCACATCAGGTCGAAACCGATCACGACTTATGAACAAAAATGTTTTTATGTCATCAAACTGTTCTATACAATAATTTATTACTGTTCATTGTGATCGCTGGTATGCCCAATACGTTTACAAAGATCGTCTTCTAACGGATTAGAATTGGCGTACTACCCTTCAATTAGTAAAAAGTGAAGCTCTCGTCAAACTGAAGGTTGTTTGCATACAGCTGTGCATTACTAGCCATAGTTCAACTGGAGGTGGTATTCCGCTGCCTTCCTCCGGCCTTTGAAATGCCGTATTACAGTACAAACACATCAGCATTTCTCAATGCCGCAACCACCCAACGGTCATCTTCAGATAAAAAGCATATGCTGGAAGCGGTGATGTAACGTTCCGTTGCGTTGTCACCAATACTCAGTAATACAAAAGATATTCCAAGTGAAAAAATCAAAACAAAAGAACATGTATCAGTCATTTAATATCCATTGACAGACTGTATGTTATTCTTACCCATCCATTTCATTTACAGGGGGATCTGAAGTTTAACGAGGACTCAAAACCAAGGTGCAACATTTTTGTCGTAAACGAACATTCCCAGATTTGAAACAAATGATAAGGGACAGTTACAAATCCTAAGACAGAACACTGGACTCGCATTCGGGAGGACGACGGTTCAATCAAGCGTCCTGCCATCCTGATTTAGATTTTCCGTGATTTCCTTAAATCACTCCAGGCAAATGCCGGGATGGTTCCTTTGAAAGGGCACGGCCGACTTCCTTCCCCTTCCTTCCCTAATCCGATGAGACCGATGACCTCGCTGTCTGGTCTCCTCCCCCAAACAACCCAACCCCTAAGACAGATTGAGGATCAAACCCACCCCATTTGCATCCTTAGCCTCCCACTTAAACCCTGCACCACCGCGTTATTCAGTTAAACAATGTATATCAAAAGTCATACGAACCCATGCGATGGCATGTTACTTATTTGCGTAATTCATACGAAGCAGTTAATACTGACCACAGTAATACGCAATTAACTAACGGCCTACATAGACTACAGGTAACCTACATTCTTTTCCAGAGGTATATAGCAGATTTCTTTTCCATTATGCATCTCGTTGCATCATGACCTCTAACGACACAGTACGCGCCAGTTTGCTAGAGATGGGAAAAACCGACGGGTTAAGACCAGTAGCGGTTTTTTAGTTCTGAATAATCTACCGTTTTCGGTAATTGTTTGGTCTCGGTTGTGACTGACTTTTTTCATTCCTTAGTTATAACCGTGTAAAAAAACAAAAAAAAACCAGATATATCAGTTTACAATAGCAACGTTACTAAAATTTTTGGTTTTTAATAAAACTTTTTGTAGAAACCATTAATTTTTATTCGTAAAATTTTTCACTGCTTTGAATATTGGATTACTGTGTAAATTGAGAAGAGTGATCAGCACTATTTTAATAACAACGCCTCTAGTTACAAATTAGTACAAACACATGACGTAAGAACTGGTAAGGCATAACAGACACACCTGTTGCCCTGTAGCGTGGCCTACGAGACTGTAAGCATGTACGTACAGTGTGCAAGACTCGCCCCCTACCTGGTCTATGCGGTAGTTTCTAGTTTCTCGCTGTCGTCCTCGGACATTAGTTGTACAACAGAATGGTATCATCTTTAGCTAGAAAGTATTTTAAGAAGTGCGGTAGAAATGAGGTAAAATCTCCATTTGCTTTAAAAGATTAAAAACGGGAGGAGGCACAACAAACTTGCAACATGTTCTATGGTAGAGAAGGTAAATTTAATTGATTTACCTTTAATTTTACTGTCGCGCTGTAAACATGGAGAAATAACAGAGCCGTTAATTTTATGGTTGCCGCCCGCATCTCGTGGTCGTGCGGTAGCGTTCTCGCTTCCCACGCCCGGGTTCCCGGGTTCGATTCCCGGCGGGGTCAGGGATTTTCTCTGCCTCGTGATGGCTAAGTGTTGTGTGCTGTCCTTAGGTTAGTTAGCTTTAAGTAGTTCTAAGTTCTAGGGGACTTATGACCACAGCAGTTGAGTCCCATAGTGCTCAGAGCCATTTGAACCATTTTTTTTTTTATGGTTGCTTCAGGGCGAAAATTTGATGTCATCCAAAACGGACGATGCAAGGAAGTCATCAACTTGCGATTTTTCTCTCCCGCTGTTACCGCGCCTGTCAGCTTCACCTTACAGTGTTTACTGGAAGCAATGAGGCTGATTTTTGTAGCAGCCTCAACCTCATAGTGCTCGTGATTACCTACTGCTTCATGTTCAGCAGAATTTCAATCTTTGTTCGAAGTCTACGTTTGTTACTGGAAGTAATAGCAATAAAAAAACTGTAAATAGGTTATTTCAGAAAAATGGTTATTTTGAGCGGTTTTAACATTGAGATGAAACTGGAGACGCAAAGAAGCGGCGTAACCGAAAACCCGTTGTTTCAACGATAACCGATATCCCTACAGTGAGCCCTATTGCAAACTTGGTGGCCCCAGTTGCAAAAGGGGGGGGGGGGGGCTCCAGTCGTTGTTAAACAGGTTCCTGTCGCTGTGGAGGGGCTGCAAAGTAAAGGCGGAAGTAAAGACTCGACACGCGACTGACACGCGAACAGGTAGGGAAGGGTTGGCCGCTCGAGAGGCTGGGGTTGCAGCTAAGACGCGCCACGTGCTCCCCACGTGTGGACGTGTGGCGGGGCGTTTCTCCACTACCTGCTCCCCAAGCCTCAAGGCGAAGGGTTGACGCGTACTCACCTGCACAAACGAAAGCTCATGTCTGCAACTCCGATAGCTACAGCATTTACTAGCTTATTCTTCTGGCTATCCAACGCAGTCTGTTTTCACCGGCAAACACTGCAAAGTCAGCGGGAGGCTTACTTATATCGGTTTAATTTTGTCGAATTGACAACTCACGCATCCAACAGCGGTTCGTCAAAGGATGATGCCGCGGACTGTGAAAGCAATATGCGATGTTTACGCCACGCTTCCCATTAACTTACTTTTTTTTCTCCATTCTATTGCAGTGTGATACAGCAACTATTAATAACAATATGAAGGAACAACAAGTCCTGGTTGCTGGACTGGATTTTCTTCGCCTTATACAAGGCATTTTCAGTTGGCTGGAAAAATATGGTTTTAAGCACATAGGATGCCGCTTATAAAAATGTGCCAGCAGGAAACAGGCGTGGTCAGAAAAAAAAGACATCGGTAGTTTCTTTTCACCTAGCTGATTATTGGCCAGGGACTCGTGAAACGAAGACCAGCGTGTTTCCGCAACTTCATTCACCACAGATTTGTGTGTTGTAACGTTTAGACAACGTTGGTCATGAGGCATTTCAACTTCCATAATGTACACGGCTGTCGAAAAAGTGGAAATGATTTTCGGTTATGGAGAATATCGCCAAACTGGTAAAGCAGCAGTATTTTTGTGTACTGATAGGGCCTCTGATCATGCCAAACCCTCACGAACTTAGTTAAAAAAAAACATGAAACTGTAACCGTCAGGAACAAAATACGCCTATGAAAAGGAACAGCAACAAATGGAAGAGATGCATGTAACATTTTAGCAGCCGTATCAAACAATCCATATGCTACAACGAAGAAGCTTGAATGTGCGAGTGGGATCATCAAAAAGAGTGTTCATGAATTGCTAGATTTCAACACCTTTCATGCTTTCCATATTTCACGCCATAGCAGTTCCAGTTTTTCGCATGGCGGCTACGAAAACTGCCAAGTGAAGCGGCATTTCTGTGCAGTACTTGTTTTACGGATGAAGCTTCGTTTACGTACCACGGACAAATCAATCTTCGCAATATGGAGTAATGGTCTGTTGAAAATCAACCCTGGCTGAGAGAAACATATAAACAACGACTTTGGTTTGTCAACGTATGGAGCGTGCTTCTGAAGAAAAGCGTAATTGGTCCCTGTCTTACTGGTGGGACTCTGAAGACTCAAGTATTTTCAGTTCGTAACATATGCTGTGCTGCACTTTTTGGAACTGGGCATAAAGTAATTCGTGTGGTAGCAGCCTAGCAAATATTCCGCCCATTCCGCAGATAACTGTAGACCTTCTGAACAGGACGTTCGGAGATCTTTGAGGAAACGCAAAATGGCCTGTACTCTCATTGGACATACCTCTGGACTTTTACCTTTGGGGAAAACTGAAGTGCGAGATTTACAAGGAACAATCTACGACTCCCGAAGACATGAAAAACCGTATAACACTCCGCTGCGGTTAAGTCCAGATGAAAAGCAGCGTACAATATGGGTTGCCCGGAATCATTATTCAGCATCTATCAGTCCGCAAGTCCAACATTTTGGCCACTGTATATTACAGTCTAAATAATAAGCACACGTACAGTACCGGACAGACCGAAGACGTTTGTGCGACCTTTTCTCCTGACGAAAGCACAACGTTTTTTGCAAAGCTGTTATCTTTGTTATTTGATCGAGCTTCACATGTGTTTAGTAGTTGAAGTCCTCTGTGAAGGGTCTTTCACCACTACATAAATAAGAATATAAGTTCTATTAAAAATGTTTTAAAATTTGGCAGCTATAACCATTAAAAATTATTTGCATATGAGAGAAAATCCGAGTCACTTTGAATGCTTTTTACCTCATTATACAGGATGTTTCAAAGTCTTTGCATCAAACGTCTAGGTCTGACAGATCACGTCGTGGAGAACAGCTTTTGTTACACACAAAATGTCCACCGATGCTTCCTGGCGGTACTAGGCGCCTTGTAGTACCAGGTGTTTATAAAGTAGTTATACAAAAGTAATGTTCAATTGTGAAAAATAAATAACTTGCAGAAATGGTTGATGCAACACAGAATTCAGTATAACTTCAAGCTTTATATACAAATGTTCAATGTGGCCACTTTTTTAACACGAGCAATGTTCCATCTATAATCAGCTTACAGCACATAAAACGTTTACCTTGGGCGAATCTCGTATGTGACTTCTTTTCAGCTCACCCCATATCCGAACATTATGCCGATTCATTTGATGGCAGTTATGGAAGGTGTCTTCGTCTCTGAACATAACGTTATTAAGAAAATCATCTTCAGTCTGCATTTTGTTAAAAATTTCTACACAAAACTTAGCTCGTTTCTCTTCGTCACTTCGTTTTAAAGTTTGCAACATTTCCAGTTTGTACGGTTTGAATGACCGGCGTTTCCGTGATACCTTCAACACTGTAACACTAGGCATATTCAATTCTGAGCTGGTACATATCGTTGATTGACCCAGACTACGAATGTAAGACCTCCGAACTTGGTCAATTGCTTCGTTGGAGACTGCTGACAGACACAGACCCGGCGTCCTATGTGATACACTGTCAGTTTCCGTGATACGATTGCACAAATCGATAGCAGTCTGTCTTTGAGGTGGCGGCTGGCGCCGTTTAGGTCCTGATTTATGTGAACTGCAGTGGCGGATTTGGATCCATGAAGCCATAAACAACACCTTGCCGGCTCTGCACCGTTATACAGCTCCGTCGGTACTGTTGGATTAACTCATTCGCGCATTCCAGCTAGCAGGACCATCGGGAATTAACAGTGCTAGGCGGGAATAAAACTTAAAAGATAAATTGCATTCAGTTCTGTATCAAACATTGCCGGCCGCTGTGACCGAGCGGTTCTAGGCGCTTCAGTCCGGAACCGCGCGACTGCTACGTCGCAGGTTCGAATCCTGCCTGGGGCATGGATGTGTGTGATGTCCTTAGGTTAGTTAGGTTTAAGTAGTTCTAAGTTCTAGGGGACTGATGACCTCAGATGTTAAGTCCCATAGTGCCCAGAGCCATTTGAACCATATTTTTATCAAACATTCCTGTAACTTATCTCCCCTTTTCACAAATTAAAGGTTAGTTTTGTATAACTAATGTATAAACACCCTGTATTTGTCGGGCCTGAGATGACTAGATTTCACCGAACTAGCAGGCGCCGGACGGAGTGGCCGTGCGGTTCTAGGCGCTACAGTCTGGAACCGAGCGACCGCTACGGTCGCAGGTTCGAATCCTGCCTCGGGCATGGATGTGTGTGATGTCCTTAGGTTAGTTAAGTTTAATTAGTTCTAAGTTCTAGGCGACTGATGACCTCAGAAGATAAGTCGCATAGTGCTCAGAGCCATTTGAACTAGCTGACAGGGTCTGCTAATCAGGTGTGATCCATACTTCCTATCCCACTAAAGTGATTTTCAAGAGGAAAATCTTAAGAATGAGTATCTTAGTGGAGAAACTTATTTTAGAAGCGAATCGGGAATTTTAATTTCGATGGGTTCAAAAATGGTTCAAATGGCTCTGAGCGCTATGGGACTTAACATCTATGGTCATCAGTCCCCTAGAACTTAGAACTACTTAAACCTAACTAACCTATGGACAGCACACAACACCCAGTCATCACGAGGCAGAGAAAATCCCTGACCCCGCCGGGAATCGAACCCGGGAACGCTACCGCACGACCACGAGCTGCGGACGATTTCGATGGGCCTACCACTCTTTCCTACAGAGCAGATGATCGAATTATGAGCAACAGACAAGGCATATGCAATAGCAGACATTCTGTCACTGGAAGTGACACCGAACGTTTTGTCTCTGACAAAAGTTATACCCCATGACGTAATCTACCACCCCTAAATGTTTGATTTTGGAACACCCTGTATTTACTCTTTCTGGATACACAGGCTTAATTCAGCTATGGATTTATGCAACCCGCAACACCTTCAAATACCATACGTGAGATTTTCACATTCCTTCGCTCGCTCGCTACGCACTGGCTACTAGATCTCAGGAAAAATGAACAGGACCTTTTTGTAGGAAATTTAATGTAGTTAAATTTTGTGTCAGAATACGCTTTCGCCGGAGGCCACGGTCTCCGAGTTAGTCCACAAAAACGTGTATTTTTTCTTGAATAATTCGAGAACTACGGCCTCCAGCGAAAACGTATCCCAGTACGAAAGTTAGCTACGTTAATTTCCAACAAAAAGGTATTGTTCACTTTTCTGTAGGACTAATTTAATTATCGTGCAGCGAGCGAGAGGCTATGAAAATATTGTATGTGGTATCTGAAGGTTCTGTGGCTTGCGTAAAACCCATAAGTAGAGGCACCCTGTTTTGGGTGGCTTTTCTTAGCTGTCTTACCCTGTATTTCAAACTGCCATCTTCAGCAAAACAATTACTTGTCTTCCAATTTTACCCACACGTTTCGCTGCCCTTAATCCATCATCACTGCGTTGCACAACATGAATCTAAAAGCCGCAATGGGGACAAGGAATTGTTTCTAAGGAATTGCTTCTCTGGCAGTCTCTGGTGGCTTGTCAATGGAATTCGCGTTACCATGTATATTCCAATATCACTGGAAGCTACCGCGTCTGGCATGGCCGAGGAATGCTTGCTAGGTGCGCACTTGCACGTCGTTCAACGACCCCCGGTTGTTGCGTAAATGGGGAGAAAAACGGCGGCGGCGCTGCGAGGGAAAAGGCGGCGGGCATACCGGGGAGATGTTTTACAAGGGAAGCAGAGAGAGCAGCGCGCAGTGAGAACTGAGTAACGAGCGACTCGCCCGTAATTGGGAGGCAGAAACACGGGCCGTCATAAAAATGTAATCTCACAAATCGAGAAGGCATTCCTGCAGGAAGTGCGCGCCGTGCGCACCGGCTACGAGATGACAGCTGACATTTGTTAGGCAGGCGCCACAGGCTAACAACCGCGCACAATGGCCGCAGCTGCCGGCTGGGAGTCCCACTTCTTCAGCGCTTCTACAGTCCATTGTGGGCCCTGGACTCTTCCACGATTTCCCGCTAGATGCTCCGGATCTGTGCTAGTGCTTTCCAATTCCTGTACCCCATTTTCTGTAGGTTTTCTTTAACATTAACTGTCCATCTGGTTTTTGGTCAGCCGCGCTCTAATTCTCCACCGAGGTTTCCATTTAATATCATCTTTGGAGCCTCGTTGTCACCCATCTGTACCACACGCACGCCGTCTTGCTGAAATCACTACTTTTATGATGGGTGGATCTTGGTCCATGGTATGAATTGGAATGTTGCATCACCTCCTTCACCTTCGTCTCTCACAACAATGACTTACTATGCCGTGGAGTATGTTCCTCTGAATGGCACCCATCCAACATGTTGGTATCTTCTACAGTTACTGACCAATTTTCAGTGTTCTATACGTGAATAATTTAGTGGTGCGAGGTATGAATCTTACGGAAAGTAATTTTGTTATGATTAAATAAGCTCTGACAGCTGCAGCTATAGTCTTTTAATTTCATACGAGGTACAGTTGTGGATCGCAGTCGATCTCTGCTATTTTAACTGTTCGTCCTTCTGAGATTCACAATCAGACTTATTTATTTACGCATTTATTTCACGTGGCATTATGGGCTTCAGGCTCGTTCTGACAAATAACTGGAAATCCTAAGTGGGCCAATATTACAAAATGCGTTGTACGCGAGTAGTATTAAAATAATAATAAAAATAATAATAATAAGACATTTTAATGAATGTAGGGCATTTAAGGAATGCCAGTTTCGTTAATGTTATATCAATTAATTTTTTCATTACGTTTTTGACGAATGTGACAATGATATCTCAACAAGAATATACGGTAGCAATACAGAAAGAAGCAAATATGAGGAAGAAATTGACCGATCTAAGCAAGTGCGAGACATAATACGTTATGCTTAGCCGGTAGGTGAGTTGGAACGAGGAAAAACAGAAATATGTAGGGATGAGATAAGCACCGAAGGTGTTGTAATGTGACAGAGATACTAGTCACCATTGGACAGGAGGAAGATAGCTGGGATATGCAGCAAGATATACCGATAGTGTATATATGCAAAAGGCAATGTCCCGACTGACTGTTTCACTCACTGACTAATGAACGCTCACTCCAAACTGCTAAGTATAGAAACTTGAAATTTGGAGACGGTGTTGCCTTTATACTGAAGGCGTCGTTTAAGAAGAACTTCGACCCCCAATGGGGTGAAGTAGGGGATGCAAACTTTTTTGAAAAATGTCGCTATTAAGGCCATTTCGAAGCCAGACCTACGAAAATTGGTACTTCGTCTCTCGGTCAGAAGTAAAGGAGTACGTGTTCCACCGTTTTCGGAAATTTAACTCCTATCAGTGAGAAATAGTGGTAAATTTCTTTTTTTAAGTAAATCATTATTAAATAATTACTAAAGCATTTTTAAAGCTACATCTATAAAACTGGTATTCCACTTCTCCGTTGGAAATAAAAAAAAATAGTGTTACACCGGTTTTGGAAATTCGAGTCTTAAAGGGGTGAAACAGGGGATGAAAATTATTAAGAAAACATTTCATTGTATTAAAAAAAAAGTTGATGCTATGAAAACTGGTATTCACATCTCGGTTAATATAAAGAAATATGTGTTATGGGATGAAAGTTTTCATGTAAATATCATCACAAGAGCGCAAAAGATACGATTAACAAGAGCCTTGTACTCCAGCTACCACAATCGCTTTTTGGTCGGAAGTACTAAAGACCATGATTGTAATGCTTTATTTGGCGTGAGAAGTTTAGAAGGTATTAAAGTTTGTGAACAACATAAAAATATCATTTAAAGGAAAACTTAAAAAAATCTGTGCAGACCATACAGTCTACGCGAGCGAAGTAGCGGGCGCTAAGCTATTAACAGATAAAGTTTTAATGTCGTCTTGAAAGAAGACTGCTTTTTTTTAGAGGCAGGGTACAGTGTAGCTTGCTCCACAATCTTATGGTCGCAGTGGAGACAATGGAGAAAGATGTAGTGTCATGGAAAGATATAGCCAAGATGTGTGACGAATCCGATCCGATATAATTACTGATACCGGTGTGTTTTCCATGTTCGGCTTCTATAATGGCGGATGGAAGTTCTCGCCTCTCAAAAGCTCCGGGTGCAGGCACTGCTACTGGTCGTGTTTCAGTCTCTGTGTGCCTTGTATGTGCGTTCGGACGATTCGGAGCAGGCACGTGATTCTCTAATCAGTGCCCCGAAATGTAGCTGACAAATCCGTTTTCTAGTGACCTCGGTGCACCCAAAGTCTGGTAATCATTTGCAGAAATATTAACGAAAATATGACATCGCTATAAAAAAACGGGGAAAATAAGTCGAAACTAACGAAAATTTGAGCCAGACGGGACTCAAACCCAGATTTTCTGCTTACTGCGAGCAATCTAGACCTGTGTCAAACTTTTACTGTCACTGATGTTTCCACCTATGATTTCCGACCACCACTCCCAGGGTCCTCCTGCAGGGTCTACATCTGCCATCACGTATCTACACTTTAGTTAGATTCACTGAGTTGAAATGAAAAAAAAAAGATCATATCTGGAAGGGTATCAAATGACCTGTAACGTTTAGGTGACTACTCGTTGGGAATCCGGATTCGTATTCTGATGTGAGATGCCACCTCAGGTTCGATACACTGCTGATTCAGTACATCTGATTGATCTCGCTGATGTAGTTTCACGTCAGCGCATCTTTGCTGAATTAATCCCCATCAATCCATTGATTTCAGTTCAGTGAATCGTTCAACCACCAAGAGATCAGATGTGCAGCGCTTATGACTTCGTTATCTTGAGGCTATGTGCCATCATGTTTCTTCCGCGTGACTCTTTTTTTCGTTAGCTGTAGTACTAAACTGCGTAACCTATGGCCGCCTTTTGTTTCTGCTGTTATTTCTTTAATTTACATAAGATCTGCGGTGCGGCTCGGTGACTTAGTGGGTGTCAGGCTACAAATCTGAAGTTACAGGGTTCGAACCATAGTGGGAAATGTCGTCTTGTTGACATGATAACTTACTGGTTCACCTGCGGAAACGCATTTGAGATCTGGTGTTACATACGAAGGAGGCTACGATCATCCATCACTCAACCGGTATTGCATCGACATAACGAAAATGATAAGGTGGCAAAAGTAAAGATGCCCCACTATTCAGAAACAAAGCCGTCGTTTGGATGATCGGACTCATGGCTACTGACATAATTCATAATAAACCAGCTGTTGTCAATGATCATTACTTATACCTAGAATCAGAACATAAAACAACAAAATTCCTTAAGAATTACGCAGAATTATCTAGGAACAGGCTGAACCTGTTGATCACACCACCATAAATCAGAAAAAAAAGGCAAGTGGGATCACTTTTCACACTCACTGCTCACTGTTAATAACGCGAGGTAATCGTATCAAGCATAGATCTTAAGTATCAGGTAACTTATTATAAGATTACAAAAATGGAATGCTTTACAATTTAAAAAAATGGTGAAAGCAGTCGGCTTGAAAGTTTTTTGTAATTTGTAAAGGTATCAATAACTTTTGCTAAAAAATGTAGACGTCCCGAACACACTATTTCGCATGAATGACATCTGAGCATAGAACGCAAGAATAGTGACGATCCTGAGTTCCGTTTCACACGATGAAAGGACTGTTTGATACGGAATAAGCCGGCAACATGAGACGTGCAACCCGTACGCGCACATCAGATATGACTGTAGCTGGCCATGAATTGACAATGGGCGCAGACAGACGGGGATAAGCCGGGCAGCGAGCGAGACGGCGCTCAGCCGAGGCCGACGGCTCCAGCTTCCAGGCGGGGCCAGTTTTTAGGCTCCAGCGGGAGGAGACCCCAAAAAACCTCCACACAAAGCTCAGCTGTCCTCTCGACTCATGCAAATCAAATTCTTTCGTCGCAGACCTGCCCTCCTCAGAAAGAAAGGAGAACGAAGTCTGCGACACAACACTGCTACTTACGGTGTGTGGTAGAGGTTGCTTCTGATATCGCTATTATTCTTCACCCCTTTTCTTATTCCAGTCGCGAATACTATGAGAGAAGAATTAGCTTCGTTTATGCTCCGTAAGGGGGTGTAATTTCTCCAGTTTCCTCGTTACAGTCATTTCACGAGGCGTATGTGGGAGGAAGTAATATGTTGCCAGACTCGTCTTGAAACTACGCTATCGGAATTTGTAACAGTGAACCTCTCCACGTTGCGCAACGCCTTTTGTCGTAGCGTTGGCCTCTGCAGTTAGTTGAGCATTTTTGTACTGCTCTCGCGATGAGTAAACATTCCAGCCACGAAACGCATCTCTCTTCATTGGGTCTTCTCTGTCTCTTCTAATAACACGACATAATAAGGGTTACAGACTGATGATGTATACTGTAAAATCGGTCTTACAAGTGTTTTATAATTACATATCCTTGAGATTTACGAAAGGACACTAGGCAATTGCCAGGATGATTCCTTGGAAAGAGCACGACCAGTTTCCTTCTCCATCCTTGTAACAGTATCGCCTTGTGCTCCGTTCTAATGACCTTGATGTCGACGGGACGTTAAACCCTACTCTTCCTTCTTACATTTCTCTGAGAGACTCCGTATGGAGAGATTCCATAGAATCTCAGCCTTGGATGTATTTTTCCTACAATTAGTTTTATGAGCCCATTACACTTTAAGTCACTCTGGACAGTTACTCCTGGAAATTTTACGGCAGTTACTCTTTTCAGTGATAGTATCATAATCGAACAATAACGGATCTCTTCGTCTATTTATACACATTTTATGTTTCTTTACTTTCTGGGTCAGCTGCCACCACTGTCCCTGTGCCCGCTACAGTCTCACAGCGTCGCAACATTCCTGCAGATAACAGCATTGACTGTGGATAGCCTCATGGAGTTTCCGATTTCATCTACTACATTGTTTAGATATACTATAAATAGTAATGACCCTTTAAAATTTCCTTGGGGTACTCTTGAAATTTAACAACACGCACCTCTGGCGTCGTCACTTGTGTTATGGCATTTGATCTATTGCCATACGTATAATATTTCAAATTTACTTGGCATTGCTTTGTCCTGGCTGTTCGCCTGCCACTACAGCTCCACGCTACAAACCCGCGATTGGCGCGTGGCCGCGCTCCAGTATTGCAAGCGCCTCCCGCTGGAGCCAGCACATGCACCGGCAATCCAAATACTGGCCAAATCCTGGACAACAACATCAGTTATATGGATATGGTGTCTGTACTTTCGGATATGTATATAGTTCTGGCAATACCGGCCATGACGTTCTTCTTCTGTGCGGATGCACATGCACCGGCAATCCAAATACTGGCCAAATCCTGGACAACAACATCAGTTATATGGATATGGTGTCTGTACTTTCGGATATGTATATAGTTCTGGCAATACCGGCCATGACGTTCTTCTTCTGTGCGGATGCACATGCACCGGCAATCCAAATACTGGCCAAATCCTGGACAACAACATCAGTTATATGGATATGGTGTCTGTACTTTCGGATATGTATATAGTTCTGGCAATACCGGCCATGACGTTCTTCTTCTGTGCGGATGCACATGCACCGGCAATCCAAATACTGGCCAAATCCTGGACAACAACATCAGTTATATGGATATGGTGTCTGTACTTTCGGATATGTATATAGTTCTGGCAATACCGGCCATGACGTTCTTCTTCTGTGCGGATGCACATGCACCGGCAATCCAAATACTGGCCAAATCCTGGACAACAACATCAGTTATATGGATATGGTGTCTGTACTTTCGGATATGTATATAGTTCTGGCAATACCGGCCATGACGTTCTTCTTCTGTGCGGATGCACATGCACCGGCAATCCAAATACTGGCCAAATCCTGGACAACAACATCAGTTATATGGATATGGTGTCTGTACTTTCGGATATGTATATAGTTCTGGCAATACCGGCCATGACGTTCTTCTTCTGTGCGGATGCACATGCACCGGCAATCCAAATACTGGCCAAATCCTGGACAACAACATCAGTTATATGGATATGGTGTCTGTACTTTCGGATATGTATATAGTTCTGGCAATACCGGCCATGACGTTCTTCTTCTGTGCGGATGCACATGCACCGGCAATCCAAATACTGGCCAAATCCTGGACAACAACATCAGTTATACGGATATGGTGTCTGTACTTTCGGATATGTATATAGTTCTGGCAATACCGGCCATGACGTTCTTCTTCTGTGCGGATGCACATGCACCGGCAATCCAAATACTGGCCAAATCCTGGACAACAACATCAGTTATATGGATATGGTGTCTGTACTTTCGGATATGTATATAGTTCTGGCAATACCGGCCATGACGTTCTTCTTCTGTGCGGATGCACATGCACCGGCAATCCAAATACTGGCCAAATCCTGGACAACAACATCAGTTATATGGATATGGTGTCTGTACTTTCGGATATGTATATAGTTCTGGCAATACCGGCCATGACGTTCTTCTTCTGTGCGGATGCACATGCACCGGCAATCCAAATACTGGCCAAATCCTGGACAACAACATCAGTTATATGGATATGGTGTCTGTACTTTCGGATATGTATATAGTTCTGGCAATACCGGCCATGACGTTCTTCTTCTGTGCGGATGCACATGCACCGGCAATCCAAATACTGGCCAAATCCTGGACAACAACATCAGTTATACGGATATGGTGTCTGTACTTTCGGATATGTATATAGTTCTGGCAATACCGGCCATGACGTTCTTCTTCTGTGCGGATGCACATGCACCGGCAATCCAAATACTGGCCAAATCCTGGACAACAACATCAGTTATATGGATATGGTGTCTGTACTTTCGGATATGTATATAGTTCTGGCAATACCGGCCATGACGTTCTTCTTCTGTGCGGATGCACATGCACCGGCAATCCAAATACTGGCCAAATCCTGGACAACAACATCAGTTATATGGATATGGTGTCTGTACTTTCGGATATGTATATAGTTCTGGCAATACCGGCCATGACGTTCTTCTTCTGTGCGGATGCACATGCACCGGCAATCCAAATACTGGCCAAATCCTGGACAACAACATCAGTTATATGGATATGGTGTCTGTACTTTCGGATATGTATATAGTTCTGGCAATACCGGCCATGACGTTCTTCTTCTGTGCGGATGCACATGCACCGGCAATCCAAATACTGGCCAAATCCTGGACAACAACATCAGTTATATGGATATGGTGTCTGTACTTTCGGATATGTATATAGTTCTGGCAATACCGGCCATGACGTTCTTCTTCTGTGCGGATGCACATGCACCGGCAATCCAAATACTGGCCAAATCCTGGACAACAACATCAGTTATATGGATATGGTGTCTGTACTTTCGGATATGTATATAGTTCTGGCAATACCGGCCATGACGTTCTTCTTCTGTGCGGATGCACATGCACCGGCAATCCAAATACTGGCCAAATCCTGGACAACAACATCAGTTATACGGATATGGTGTCTGTACTTTCGGATATGTATATAGTTCTGGCAATACCGGCCATGACGTTCTTCTTCTGTGCGGATGCACACATATTCCCCGAACTCTTACGGAACTTGGTAGGAATGTCTTCCACGAGTAATGAGTGTGTTGGGTAGGGACACTGCGAATGTAGTGTGTGGACATTAAAGGTGAGAATGTGGGTCTCGCGGGAGGCGTGCGCGAGATGGTCCCTGCAGTCACACTATCCTCTGTGCCCTCGGTGGCTCAGATGGATAGAATGTCTGCCATGTAAGCAGGAGATCCCGGGTTCGAGTCCCGGGGCACACATTTTCACCTGTCCCCATTGATATATATCAAAGCCCGTCAGCAGCTGAAGGTATTAATATATAATTCTAACAACGCCAGTTGGCCGGTTTGTAGGCAAAGGAACTTCTGGCAACGGCCACAGAAACGTGCGACGCTAGACTCGTCCCGATAGGCGCCACTGAGCGAGGTGGCGCAGTAGTTTCCACACTGGACTCGCATTCGGGAGGGCGACAGTTCAGATCCGCGTCCTGCCATCCGCATTTACGTTTTCCGTGATTTCCCTAAATCGCTCCAGGGAAATGCAGGGATGAGTTCTTTGAAAGGACACTGCAGATTTCATTCCCCGTGTTTACTTCCCCAGCCTTAAAACATTCTGAGCTTGTGCTCTAATGATTTCGATGGCGGCGGGACGTTAAACTCTAATCTTTCTTCCTTCCTTCACAACTGGTTCGGACATTGCTTTGAAAGTTGGAATTAAAAATTTGAATCATGAGGTGATACTGGTGTAATGAGTATTGTGAGATTTTAACGTTGCAGCAGGATGATAGTGACAACAGTCACAAAATAAACAGGATAAGGAGCTGTTCAAGTCCACGTGTTTATGGTTTTACTCAGATTTCTTGTCAACATTTAGTCAATATAATACACAGTTCTAAAAGACTACCGTTTTAACGCAATTTTTCACCACCGTGTGTTATTTCAGCAAACACTTTCAAAATTGCGTTTCCTATACTGAACGGACTGCTGAAACCTCTTTCTTTTCCTTTCTGTCGCTTTGCACCGTCACTTGGACCTAGAGAAGCAAGTTAATTTTTATTGATGCACCTGCATCTCGAGTGCTTCAGTTATATATTTAATTGAAAGAATTTAGAAATCCTACCAAATAACTTCATTCACTTACTTCGATTTTCTTAACATTACAATTACAGTCTACTTATCTTCCTGTCTGTCGAAATGTACCTTTATACAGGTATAGAAAAAAAAATTCACCTCTGCTGATGTCTTCCTTTCACGTCAATTCTCATAACTGAATTTCTAATTGCCGCAATAAGTAGCTTTGGTATTGGTCAAGGCTGATGAATTCATCATTTCTACTACCAAGAGAGACGTCCCGTTGTCTGCTTCCATTAACTCGAAATAACTGCGGAAAACACAGACAGAAACACCTGCGGGTGCGAGAAGTAATTGTAGGTAGTTAAAGATGAACATAAACTTGTAGGAGCCCTAGTCTGGAGGCTGCTTGTCTCGACACAGCTGTTCTCCTTTCCCTGACTTGGGTTTACGTAACTCATAGCAGCACTGTGCCTGGTTGATGAACTAGGTACACGCAACTGTTGTTTTCTGCGCGTTACGTCTTATGCCTCTTCAGAAGTTTCCGGTTGCTCACTATGTTGACGGCGATACTATACCCTGAGCGTTCCTGTCTCATGCTCCGAACATTCTTACACTACGTGTAAGCCCGCATCTCGTGGTCGTGCGGTAGCGTTCTCGCTTCCCACGCCCGGGTTCCCGGGTTCGATTCCCGGCGGGGTCAGGGATTTTCTCTGCCTCGTGATGGCTGGGTGTTGTGTGCTGTCCTTAGGTTAGTTAGGTTTAAGTAGTTCTAAGTTCTAGTGGACTGATGACCACAGCAGTTGAGTCCCATAGTGCTCAGAGCCACTACGTGTAAGCCAGAGATATTGTACAACACTGGAAACTACCTCCCTATACACTTTATTTGCCCATACTAAACCGTTCATTGTGATTAAGGCAGCCATTAGTACGAAGACGAAAACTGTGTTTTATTATAAACGATACTGATGACAGTACTGTGTCTTTCTCCTTCTTTTTGACTTTGGAGAGAATTCACACTATAAAAATTAGAATCGGGTTTAATGTCCAAAAATCTTTCTACGTTAATTTCTGATCGAGTTCTAACAGCTAACCAACGGAGCCATCACATGTATCTGAAATTGTCAGTTATAATTCCGACTGAAAGGAACTGTGGCATTCAGATGCAGCAGACTGTAGCCAGTATTGCAACCACAGTTTCCTCTATACAGCTCACGTAACCCGAATAGATACATTTCTCACGTGTGACATCATTCTCGATTACAAAAAAATGGTTCAAATGGGTTTGAGCACTATGGGACTTAACATCTATGGTCATCAGTCCCCTAGAACTTAGAACTACTTAAACCTAACTAACCTAAGGACATCACACAACACCCAGTCATCACGAGGCAGAGAAAATCCCTGACCCCGCCGGGAATCGAACCCGGGAACCCGGGCACGGGAAGCGAGAACACTATCGCACGACCATTCTCGATTACAAGTCAGATTGCCTTCCACTGTACAAAGTCGACAACCATATTTTATTTAAATCCCTCTTTCCTTCTGTTAAAATTATTATGATGCTTCTAAATGTCTATAGCCACTCTACACAAGCACTCATGCGAAAGCATTGTCTCGGCTAAAACTTAAGTGTACAGACTGTAAAGCATGTTCCGCTAGAGTTGGATTGCCAGTTTCACCAAAGCGGTAGCTCTTTATGCGTTCTTTTAAATGGATGTTAATACATCTTTTCGTGGAAGTATGTATACTTCCTCACAACTGCACGACACTTTACGCACATCATCTGTCACCAACGAATGAGGTTCACCTCTCAGAGATATGGTGGGCTTAAAAAGCGTTTTAACCATAGGCTTTGCGAAAACATTTCCGAATGGATATAATGTCACTTGTCAGCGACAATCGAGTCATGTGACGAACTGTCATGCCTTCTACAGTGCTCATAGCGTCCCTTAAGCTTTCTGCCCCGTTGTGAGGGTTTCATCTTTGAAGATGAACTCCGCAGGCGAGGACGAAACGTTAGCGAATAGTTTTATGGGTCGACTACAGCCTCTCAGCCCGGAAGCTCTAAAAGAAGTTTATGAAAATTGTTACAACTGTTCGAATCCATCCCACCTGAGCCGTGGCAGCGTTGTGCTATCTTTGGATCCTCTGAGTGACTGGCGTCCCGTTTGGAGGCTCGAGTGCCGTACTGATTCGCTCGGTTTATCGCTGTTCGCCAGTGAGGAAAAGGCGCGACCTGCGCCGCGATTGGCGTGTTGGTGTTTGTACGAGGAGGCAGCAGGTACGGGCTGAGGGGCCAGTCTGTTGACATAGCGGCCGTTGGGACCTCTAGGTGTATTCGAAACCGTATGCGCGATAGCATCCATTGTGGCTGATTTCTGGGTTTTGGCCAGAAAGTGCAGCAGCAACTTGCCTTGTGGAATGTTCTCGGCGTGTGCAGTTTCGACGTTGGCGGCCGGAACAGTGATTTGAATGATGGCATATGGAGTACTAAAGAAATTATGATGCGTATTGTGTTTGTTCCCTCAGTAAACCTCGCCTGTGAGGTTGGAAAGGTGTGGTTTTCTTAAAATTAGTGTAATGTGTTTGAATCCGAGAGAGTGACTTTGCTGATTTGCTTAGTGATTTCTATTTATGTGTGTATAAAAAGTGTTCTACGGGCAGCTTGTCTGTTAGAATTTCCGAGTTAGTCTCGGGTTACCTGAATGTTTACTTACATGGGCCACTGACCCAAGTGATAAATTTGTCTTTGAAATGCAGGATTTTATGCCTAAGTGACCTCTCGATTACGTCACGTAAATGTTCGATGGGATTCATGTTGGGCGATCTGGACGGCCAAATCATTACCTTGAACTGTCCAGAATTTTCTTCAAACCAAACAGTTGCGTGCCAGTGACATGTTGTTTGAGACCATAAAGTTCCTGCATATGGTCTCCAAGTAACCGAACGTAACCTTTTCCACTCAACGATCGGTTCAGTTGGACCGGAGGACCCAGTCCATTCCAAGTAAACAAAGCCTACACCACTATGTAACCACCACTAGCTTGCACGGTGTCTTGATAACAATTTGGGTCCATTGCTTCGTCGGGTCTGCATCACACGCGAACCCTACCTTCAGCTCTTACCAACTGAAACCGGTATTCATCTTACGAGGCCACGGTTTTCTAGTCCTCTAGGGTGCAATAGATATCGTTACGAGCCCAGGAAATGCACTGTAGACGATGTCGTGCTGTTAACAAAGGCACTCGTGTCGGTCGTCTGCTGGCATAGCCCATAACGCCAAATTTCGCGATATTGTCCTAACGGATAACTTTGGCGAATTTCCCACATTTCTGCGCTTATTTCACCCAGTGTTGCTTGTCTGTTGGAACTAACAGCTCTATGCAGATGCCGCTGGCCCCGTCCGTTTAATGAAGGTCGTCAGCCACTGCATTGTCCGTGGCGAGAGGTAATGCCTGAAATTTGTTATTCTCGGCACACCACACCCCTGACAGTGCGGATCTCAGAAAACTGAATTCCCATTTCCGAAATGGAATGTCCCATGCGTTTAGCTGCAACTAATTTACGCGTGCGGCCATATTCACATCGGAAACCTTTTCAAATGAATCACCTGAGTACAAGCGAAAGCTCGGCCAGTGCACTACCGTTTTATACATTGTGTACGCGATAGTATATGTATATCTCTATACCATGACTTATGTCACTTCAGTGCATATCTCGGTTATTAAGTGTGTGTATCGTAAACAAACTTGTTAGTGCATTCTTCTTTTGTAAATGTCTCATTAGCTGACAGAATATAGTCATAGACTATAATACTGGCGAACACTTAGTAGAGGTGTCACTTAAAATTCATAAGTCATGTAGAATGGACAGAGGTCGCCACTACATCTACATCCGTACTCCGTAAGCCACCTGACGGTGTGTGGCGGAGGGTACTTTGAGTACCTCTATCGGCTCTCCCTTCTATTCCAGTCTCGTATTGTTCGTGGAAAGAAAGATTATCGGTATGCCTCTGTGTGGGCTCTAATCTCTCTGATTTTATCCTCATGGTCTCTTCGCGAGATATACGTAGGAGGGAGCAATATACTGCTTGACTCCTCGGTGAATGTATGTTCTCGAAACCTCAACGAAAGCCCGTACCGAGCTACTGAGTGTCTCTCTTGCAGAGTCTTCCACCGGAGTTTATCTATCATCTCCGTAACGTTTTCGCGATTACTAAATGATCCTGTAACGAAATGCGCTGCTCTCCGTTGGATCTTCTCTATCTCTTCTATCAACCCTATCTGGCACAGAGCCCACACCGGTGAGGAGTATCCAAGCAGTGCGAGAACAAGTGTACTGTAACCTACTTCCTCTGTATTCGGATTGCAATTCCTTAGGACTCTTCCAATGAATCTGAGTCTGGCATCTGGTTTACCGACGATTAATTTTATATGGTCATTCCATTTTAAATCACTCCTAATACCTAATCCCAGATAATTTATGGAATTAACTGCTTCCAGTTGTTGACCTGCTATATTGTAGCTAAATGATATGGGATCTTTCTTTCTATGTATTCGCAGCACATTACACTTGTCTACATTGAGATTCAATTGCCATTCCCTGCACCATGCGTCAATTCGTTGCAGATCCTCTTGCATTTCAGTACAATTTTCGATTGTTACAACCTCTCGATACACCACAGCATCATCTGCAAAAAGCCTCAGTGAACTTCCGATGTCATCCACAAGGTCATTTATGTATATTGTGAATAGCAACGGTGCTACGACACTCCCCTGCGGCACACCCGAAATCACTCTTACTTCGGAAGACTTCTCTCCATCGAGAAGGACATGTTGCGTTCTGTTATCTAGGAATTCTTCAATCCAGTCACACAATTGGTCTGATAGTCCATATGCTCTTACTTTGTTCATTAAACGACTGTGGGGAACAGTATCGAACGCCTTGCGGAAGTCAAGAAACACGTCATCTGCCTGGGAACCCGTATCTATGGCCCTCTGAGTGTCGTGGACGAATCGTCTTTTTCGGACACCATGCTGATTCCTACAGAGTAGATTTCTAGTCTCCAGAAAAGTCATTATACTCGAACATGATACATGTTCCAAATGTCTTGCAACTACTATGAACAGACGTTAATCAATGCATGGTACTCCGGACAAGGAGCGACAGCGGCTTAGTGTAAGACAGGCAAGAAAAAGAACCACCGGCAGCGGTGGTCTTGGCGGGCGTGCCTTGGCTGCGCCCCACGCCTATCTACACGTCCATCGGCCACGCACCACGTTCCGCTGCATCGGCTGTTTCAACACCAGCTGACAGCTGGCTGCGATAGATCGCCGCTTTCCCCGAGGTCGTGCTGATCACACTTCTTATGGACAACGTGTGAAAATCTGTTCGGGAATATTCGGGTATGAACCACAGATACACTTATCTCGAAGAAGAACGTGAGAAGGAAGATCATTGCGGAATAGGAATAAAAACACGAGGAAACAAATGATCAAGTCAACTTAACCGTCTTTTGATATGTTTAATGCACTCGCTACACCTTCCTCTCTTATGCCAACCTCTTAATCTCAGAGTAGCACTTACGTCCAAAGTACCTCAAGTATTTGATGGATATATTACAGTCTCTAGTTTCGACTACAGTTTCTTGCCCTCTGCAGATCGCTTTAGTTCAATATACGAATGTCTTAACACATATTCTCCCTGCTCATTGTTCTTGTCAGTGCATTCGGGAGGACGATAGCTTCCAATATCCGTCCGACCACCTAGATTTGACTTTTCCTTGGTTTCCTCAGATCGCTCCACGAAAATTCCGGCAAGGCTTCTCAACAAAGGGCAAAGCTGATTCCCTTTCCCATCCTCTCGTAATTCAAGATTGCGCTCTTTCTCTAATGACCGCGTTGTCGATGGAGCGTTAAACTCCTTCCTCTTGTCAGTGTTTTCCACGTATTCCTTTCGTCGTCGATTCTGCGGAAGATCACCTCATTTCTTATCTTATGAGTCCACATCATTTTCAGCACCCTTGTGCAACGACACATCTCAAATGCTTCGACTCCCTTCTTTTCCAGGTTATCTACAGCCTTTAATTAACTTTCATAAAATACAGGGCTCTGGATTCACATTCTAAGAAATTTATTTCCCAAATAAAGGCCTATGTTTTGGTACTAGTAGACTACTTCTGCCTCTTTGGCTATGCTACACTGCTCATTATGTCCTCGCTGCTTCACCGAGCGAGGTGGCGCAGTGGTTAAACACTGGTCTCGCATTCGGGAGGACGACGGTTCAATCCCGCGTCCGGCCATCCTGATTTAGGTTTTCCGTGATTTCCCTAAATCGCTCCAGGCAAATGCCGGGATGGTTCCTTTCAAAGGGCACGGCCGACTTCCTTCCCCGTCCTTCCCTAATCCGATGATACCGATGACCTCGCTGTCTGGTCTCCTTCCCCAGAACAACCCCAACCCAACCCTCGCTGCTTCGTCCTTTATTAGTTGTTTTGCTTCCAAAGTAGAAATATTCCCTCCCTTGATCAACTATGTGTCACTGCTTTCGCGTTAAGTTTACCACTGATCTAGTTTCTGCTGCTCCTCTCATTACTTTCTTCGGTTCACTTACTTACTTACTCTTCCAGGATTAGACAGTTAGCGTGTTACGGCCTCAGTTTTGCTAACATCACTTCATAGGCCGACCAACATCTCTGCTGCCGTTGGGATGATATTCAAGGGTAAGCACTGGAATTCTGTTGTCCTCCACTCTAAAAATATTGTTTTCCCAATTTGTCTTGCTTTGGAAAATTCCGTCATTCAACGAGAATATATTTAATTGTTGCCTAATCTCTTCATTACATTTTTTGTCTTTTAGTGTGTATGCTGGCACTGACCGGAGGAACAGAATTTCAGACGATTGTATACTTTTTCGATGACTTGTTTAACTCTCTGATGTGTCGCTTCCATACATCAATGTTGGCACAGAAATAGTCTTGCCTTACCTTTCGCCGAGTTGTTCCGCACATACATTGAAATCTATGAATCTTTTTCCTTCACTCCATCAGCACTGAAAGATAACTCACACCCACATTGAGTGAAGCTTGAAACTTGTTCTACTGGTTGATAATCAGTTATCACCTTCATCGTAAATGGGTATTTTCCTCGCCATGCCATAGCTTTCGTTTTTGTGCTAGATACCTGAAAATTAAAACTTTTACAAATGTAATCTTACGTAATCTTCATCTTTGTTCATCGTCCTGTAGGATGGTAATCTTATGTAATCTTCATCTTCATCGTCCTGTAGGATGGACTGATCACACGCAGAAAGCATATATTATATGTACATGTTATTGCAAGGTGTACATTTTTTCTCTCAGTTCATATTCTGTCAGACTGTTCATGCCATTAAGCAGGTCGTGCAATTCTTCCTCTCGGTCACAGAGGATTGCAACGTTGTTAGCAAAACCCCGTAAGGTATGCCCAATTGAAAACGAGACCTTCGCTGTAGTGGCGCTCTATGTATTCCCAGTGGATGAATGTGTTTAGCGAGAGCTGGTATGGTGGTATTCCCAGTTGCACAAGTCAAGTTAGAGGCCTCGCAGCAATTTCCTCATTTCTGGAGAGTTGTTTCCGTAGTCCGGAGCATGATGGATTCCTTCCAGTCAGCACAAAGAGCGATTATTGAATTTCTTGGCGCAGAAGGGGAGCACGCTTCCCAGATTTACGAAGAGCATTGTCTCGGATCGTGCACGGTACTCTGGTGGTGTCAACGTCATGGGGCGGGGTGTGTGGCCAAGAAGGGACCTCCGATGGGAGGTCAAGGAACATCCTCCTTACAGTCCCAATATCTCCCCATGCGACTCGCATGTCTTCCGCCCCTTAAAACAGTCTCCGAAAGGTCAAAGGCTCACCTGTGACAAAGAAGTACAGGACACCCCGGGCAACTAGATCCGTCAGCAACGAAGAGTTTCTACACTGAATCCATCCACTCCCTTCCTACGCGCTGGTTTCGGTGTATCAATGTCAATGGCAATTATGTATATTAAAATTTCTTTACGTATAAATACAGTCTATTTTTCATTTGGGCGCATCTTACAACATTGCTATTTTTTTCACCCCGAATTTTCATCCTACTGAATTTTTCTGTGATTTACTTCACTGTTTCTTTGTTTTATTGGCTGAACAGTGGGGAGAAAGACTACATCCGTCCCTTACGCCCGTTGTAATCGGAGCACTTGTCTCTCGGTCTTCCATTCTCATATATTTATAACAGACCTGAAGGCGACAGTCGATTTGTTAACGGCGCGGCGAAAGCGGTGCCACTGGAGAGGAGAGACGAGGAGAGAAGAGTGGCAATCCCGGACGCGGCCAAGTGGGGCAGTGGCGGCGAATTAAAGCACTCCTGGCGCTTCATCAGCCGGCCGCGCCCCAGGAAGTTGCCAATCCCGCCGAGTGGCTCTCTCACCCCCACTCCCGCCCCACCCACGCCTGTCGCCACACCTCAGATCCTGCTGCCGGGATGCACGCCACGCACGCCGTCCTGGCGACACAGTAGACTGGCCACATGGGGTGCCTCCTGAGGCTAGCACCTGCTACTGACTGCTTGTGCCATTTTCAGTTAAGAGTCTGTTAAAGGAAATCGTGATGGATCGTTTCTGACTGGTTTGATGCGAACCATCACAAGGCTGTTGACAAGAAAGCGTATTTCTCTTATTCCAAGAACTATTCATTTATGAATTAGATTACCTCAGCTAGCTTCAGTTACACACTTGCATCATTTGTCAATTTCTTTTCTCTTTCACCAGTATTCCTTCACTCCCTGACCCACTCTTGCTCGATCTTCCTGTATATGATCTAATAGATCCACCATTGTCGATATTTTTGTTCTGAACCTCTCTCTCTCTCTCTCTCTCTCTCTCTCTCTCTCTCTCTCTCTCTCGTCCTTTTATCTTCTTAACCGACCCCACACTGCTCTAGCTTCTGACATACGTTTCTTATTCGTGGAATGTCTGCCTTTCTGTTCTTCTACTACTACATCAATGACCTATCTGCAAGCCTCTGGTTTCATTTTCTTAATCTCTCCTTAGAATACAGCCTCTGTTTCTTTAGTGTTGTTGCCGGCCGGAGTGGCCGAGCGGTTCTAGGCGCTACAGTCTGGAACCGCGCGACCGCTACGGTCGCAGTTTCGAATCCTGCCTCGGGCATGGATGTGTGTGATGTCCTTAGGTTAGTTATGTTTAAGGAGTTCTAAGTTCTAAGGGACTGATGACCTTAGAAGTTAAGTCCCATAGTGCTCAGAGCCATCTGAACCATTTTTAGTGTTGTTGAGAGCTTTTCAAACTTTTCATACAATCCCAGGTTTGATCTCAAGTGAATAACTTAACAATGCGAAACTGCACACGATTGCACTTAACAATGTAGAGATTCCAGATCCAGAATAGTAATTTTGCCTCATCGATTGTGCAACCTATGCTTAACGCTATCCGACTGAAGACAAATATAAATATGCGGAAACAGTAATTCATTCACTATCGTCGTTATTATATAGTAACGTGCCAAAACATTCATCGATTGCACAATGGACTGTGTTTGATTCCGAAATGACAATTTGCGGTTTCTGTGCACTTAGTTCAGGAATCCTTTCTGATCGGTTTTAAATGCAGCAGTGGCTGGGATAATAGTAAGCTTCATTTTCACATCAGCTACTAATTTCTGTGTAGTATTGCTTATCAGCAATAGATCTCCGTCAGTAACGGTGCATTGTCTTTTACGAGCAGTTCTAAGTTTTACTAATAGTTTTTCTTCCACACTTTTCAATGTTTCATTCTGGTGCATACTTCTTACTTCGTGTAATTCTTTCTCCTATTTATACAATTAACGTTCAAATTTTAAGAAACGCAATCGGCTTTGCACACTACTTAAGGTTAAGATTTTTCTCCATCGTTCACTTAACAAACAATTCAGTTTTTTCCTTTTCCTTTAAAAACTCCTACTTTAAATTTTTTCTTTTGCCTTGGAAGAGATTCGGACGCTTACTGGCACAAACATCATCGTTCGAATCACAATCCATGGACTCGTCAGAGTATTTCCTACTTCTTCTAATGTTCCAACAGTTTCTGACGAAATGTTGGCGTAATTCGAATATATGTCCAAGAATGTATCTTGCAATTAACACATGTATAGCTCTCCAACAGAGGTCAGTGATTCCGATTGCATATCACTTTCTTCATATGTCATTTTTACAAGACTAAGAATGTTAACTGAATTCTAAATTACTGTGAAACTTTACTACATGCGTAAATGAAATGTCTGTTAGCAGGCATAGATGAAGATAACAAACGGATTTTGATTCAATTTTATATCAACTCTTGATAGTTAACAACTGTGCAAATGAACTGGCAACTTGTTGATTTGGGATACTAAATGAGTTGCAAGTTAGAACGAATAGTAACTGTGAGCATTTGAATCACAGAAAGTAGATAGTGTCGGAAGTTCCATGCGGCTTTTCGTGGAGGACACTGTAGTATACATAGAAGTTGCAGCATTAGAAAATTGCAGCGAAATGCAGGAAGATCTGCAGCGGATACCAGTTGGTGCAGGGAGTGGCAACTGACCGTTAACTTAGACAAATGTCATGTATTGCGAATTTATTGTATGATTATATGATAGCGGAACAAACACTGGTAGCAGTTACTTCTGCAAAATTTCTGGTAGTATGCGTACGGAACGATTTGAAGTGGAATGATCATATAAAATTAATTGTTGGTAAGGCGGGTGCCAGATTGAGATTCATTGGGAGAGTCCTTACAAAATGTAGTCCATCAACAAAGAAGGTGGCTTACAAAACACTCGTTCGACCTATACTTGAGTATTGCTCATCAGTGTGGGATCCGTACCAGGTCGGGTTGACAGAGGAGATAGAGAAGATCCAAAGAAGAGCGGCGCGTTTCGTCACAGGGTTATTTGGTAAGCGTGATAGCGTTACGGAGATGTTTAGCAAACTCAAGTGGCAGACTCTGCAAGAGAGGCGCTCTGCATCGCGGTGTAGCTTGCTGTCCAGGCTTCGAGAAGGTGCGTTTCTGGATGAGGTATCGAATATATTGCTTCCCTCTGCTTATAACTCCCGAGGAGATCACGAATCTAAAATTAGAGAGATTAGAGCGCGCACAGAGGCTTTCCGGCAGTCGTTCTTCCCGCGAACCATACGCGACTGGAACAGGAAAGGGAGGTAATGACAGTGGCACGTAATGTGCCCTCCGCCACACACCGTTGGGTGGCTTGCGGAGTATAAATGTAGATGCAGATACGGAAATACAGTTTACATACTACGATCGGGTTGTGTTGTGTTATGTATTTACCAATGCGCCGTCAACCAATTCGCCTGCTACAGCTTCGGTGAATGTGTGAATGTCCGCATCCCCCAGGCGGGCACCGAATTTTGCCATTTTCAACATAAAAGACCTCGAGTGTCCCTTAGTACCTAAAATTTAGGCAGTGAATTTCTTTCGGTGTATTCTTCCCGTGTAAAAAATTTCCTGGCATGTTTCGACTTGTGGAACTGGACCATCCCCTGTTAGTTGTGATAGGGAGTTGAATCCAGCGCTGACAGTCCTCTGCGACGGGTCGTGCCAATATAACACGTGTCTTTGATGTTGGTTACAAGGGAAGCACTATTGTGTGGGTTCGCTTAGAAAGCGGCTGCGGAACCTCACAACGCGAGAACACGAACCAAAGGCGGGAGCCGGTGGCGCTTCTGCCAGGTCGCCCCCCGTCCAACGAGCGGGAGGGATTGTGGGGAGGCACGAGGCAACCGGAGCCGGCGTGGAGATTGGACAGTGACCGGCGGGCAGATTAAATGGCCTCTTCCTTATCCCGGTAAGTGCCGGCGGACCCGCCCGGAAACGGGAGACTGGCCGCCTACGGTCGGCGCCGTGCGTCGCGGGTCAGTCGCATATGCAGGGGCAGTCACCGCGCACTAAACTCTGTCAGGTATCGTAACTTCTTCTTGTATTAACAACGCACACAGTGGTATTTTCACGAATGTCTTATGTTGTCAATTACCGACTCCATAAGGTAGGCATACTCCCGTCAGTGAGAACGTAGTTTGTAAGTAATAGTGTCACAACAAGCCAGTTGGGTAATACGTCTGATTATTACGCTACTTGACGTTTGGAATAATATTCTTCATAGCTGGTAGACATAATGGGTATTGTTGCGGGTTTT
Source organism: Schistocerca americana (assembly GCF_021461395.2). Taxonomy (NCBI): domain Eukaryota; kingdom Metazoa; phylum Arthropoda; class Insecta; order Orthoptera; family Acrididae; genus Schistocerca; species Schistocerca americana. The sequence goes on along the minus strand of NC_060124.1, from coordinate 434,033,455 downwards.
GATAACCCATGCCAGCGATATAAAGAATTAAGTTACTTAAACCGATCTACTGCGGCATCTACATGATTGGTGTGCCAAAACATCATAATAGCATAAAGTGCCCGAACTATAACTGTGAGCTGGCATGGCGGAAGATTCAAAATCCACGACACAGCATTTATTCCTCGCATGTGAGCAACACCACATTTGGTATTGTTCTAGGAAAATATTTTGGCACTTATACCCAGGTCTTCATAGAGGTATATAACAACAGGAATAAGTCTGATTCCAGATCTGAAAGTCTTCACAGCAGCGAAAAATAATGCATTCGCTTGGGTTCTTGGAAACTTAGCTTACAGTTTACAACCCAGACCTGGAATCTTTAGCCGGTGCAAAGAATACCTCACTAACCAACACTGAATGTACAATAGGACAAGCGACAATTAAAAGAAGCACTTGGAAAGATTTATTTCCGGTGTGCTAGGTTTATTTTAACCAAAGAAGTGTTTTATTTAGTTTTGTCTTCTTTTAAAAAGCCTTAAGTTCTTCAAGAATAAGATTCTTTTGTTTCTTTTTCTCAATATGACAAGGCTATTGTGGCCGCAGATGAAGAATACGCGCAACAGTTGTTGAAATAAATGGACAGCATACTTAACACAGAATATGGCTTAAAGATGAACAAAGGGACGAATATAACGACGAGTACTAGAAAGGCGAATAACGACTTATTAAACGTCAATATTGGCAAAGAATGAATAGTGGAAGAAGTGAAAGGATTCTGCTGACTAGGAACCTAGACTAAACAGAATGCCGGAATCAATGTTAATATTATACTGACATTGGTACATATTAAGCGCGCTTCTACATCTATACATATTATAAGTCGTCCCGAGGTTTTCACCAATGGATAGACTGGTTCACGTGGAAGGTTTGAATATATAATTTACTGTTTACGGCAATGATGAATGATATTATTCCATATTAAATTGGTGTCAGGAACGACATCTTGCGGCAATGATGGGAGTTACTAGTTGGTCATCTACGGAGCACGTTGTATCTGGAAGAAAGAGCAGTAAACTGTCCTGCATCCGTAGAGAGCAGCGTAACTTGACTCGAATCTACACATATTGCGAGGGTTGGAACTTTAATAGTGGCAACTATTTATTTACAGCTCGTACAAAATAGATACGTGTTTCAAAGTTTTACTGACCTTCAAATTAGTCACCAGCATTGTGTATAGCCCGTTGCCAGCGATGTGGAAGTTGTAGGATACTCTTAGCAGTGCCAGTTGTGTTGACAGTTCGAGCGGCGCGTTCTATTGCCCGACGAATTTGTTGCAGTTCTAACGCGAATGTCGTGAAGCGTTTCATTCAGTTTAGAAATCGAGTTGAACTTAAGTCAGGGGAGTGCAGTAGGTGGTATAGCACTTAGCAACCCTATCAGTCAAACAAATCAGTAACAGCTTGCACTGTACGTGCTTGAGCACTGCCTGCAAAATGATGGTCAGGTCCTGCAGAAAGTGTCATAACTTCTGTCACTATGCTGTTCATTTTTGGGACACAACCTACGACCAGCAAGTGACACGGTGCCCTTTTGCAGGCTCTTAACGAAGGTACGATCATATGGAATAGGTTCACAGATATGTGACTCGAAGACGTTTTAAGTAGTTGAACCCAGTATGTTGTCCTCGACGGCGAGTGTTCATCGGAGACAACGGTATCGTCAAGAATGCCCCAGGGAAGTGTGATAGCACCAATGTCGTTCTGTGTATACATAAATGATTTGGAGGGAAGTGTGAGCAGCAATATGCATTTGTTTGCTGATAATGCTGTGGTGTACAGTAAGGTGTCGAAGTTGAGTGACTATAGGATGACTTAGATAAAGTTAATGTGAATAAGCAGGAAAAACAAACCCGTAATGTTCGGATACAGAGTTAGTAGTGTGCTGCTTCACACAATCATATCGTTGAAATATCTGGGCGTAAAGTTGCAAAGCGGTATGAAAGGGAACTAGCAGCTGAGGACTGTGGTAGGGAAGACGAATGGTCGACTTCGGTCTTTTGGGAGAATTTTCGGAAAGTGTTGTTTATCTGTAAGGGAGACCGCACATAGGACGCTGGTGTGACCTATTCTTGAGTATTGCTCGACTGTTTAGGATCTGTACCGGGTCGGATTAAAGGAAGACTTCGAAGTAATTCAGAGGCGGGCAAGATTTGTTACCAGAACGTTTGAACAACACGTGAGTGTTACAGATATGCTTGGGTAATCCCTGGAGGGAAGGCGTTGTTCTTTTCGAGGAAAATTATTGACAAAATTTATAGAACTGGTGTATGAAGCTTACTACCGAACGATTCTACTGTCGCCAACATAGATTGCGCGTAAGGACCAGACTGATCAAGTTACTCAGGAATATAGAGAATCGTTCTTTCCTCGTTCTATTTGGGAGTGGAACAATAAAGAAAACAAGTAGTAGCAGTACAGGATACCCTCCGCCACGCATCGTACGGTGGCTTGCGGGGTATCTATGTAAATGTAGTGTCTGTGTCACCTGTCACATTGCCCGACTTGACAATGTTATGTGAGTGTTCGCAAAACTCTTTGGATCTTTGGATCATTGGTGATAACTATGTGGGAGCGGGTGAAGGCTGACATTTTGGGGAAGGTGGTGTGGGGGTGGAGCATCCCCTTGAACAGCCGCGGGCAGCTGGTGCTGGCGCTGGGGCGGTCAATAACTGGTGAGAGTCCAGAGCGGGGTAGGGGTGCCGGCTAATCAAGCGGGGGACGGGACGGCACGGGGTCGCCATGTAAATACCCCGCCGGCCGCACAGCCCGACCACAAAGTTCCGACAGCCGCCACACTCTGCAGCGCCACCACTACTTTACCTGCTGTTCAGAAACTGGGATAAATCGGGCCCATTTTTCTCACCGTGGGGTAAAAAATATACAAGGACGCTGGAAAGTAATGACTACGAATTTGTTATGTAAACTCTGTAAGCCTTTTAAGTAAAACAAACTTTAGTATTCTACAAATGTCTACACATTTATTTCTCAAGACAGTCACCATGAGAACTAACACATTTCTACCAACGAGAGATTCGTTTGTTGATTATATCACTGTAGATTGTCTGACATTGTTGACGGAGCCACTGATTGCACCGTTTCATCAATAAGCTCACTGGAAAATATAGTCACCCCAGTGCGCACGCACAGATGAATCGTTAAGCCTTTGCAGATGGCGCAGCGATCGAGTCACGTGCTCAACTGCACTCCCAACACCTCTACATCAGCATGACGCAGCATTTTTCTTTTGAGCGGACATTCTACGTGAACGTAAGTAAATGTGAGGAAGTGACAGAATGACAAAAAGGTGGAGTCGTGTTTGACCTTGCTCGTGGCCATACTGTGTGTGACGTTGCTGGGTATATTAGCGTTTCGCGGCGAACTGTTCAAAAATGGTTCAAATGGCTCTGAGCACTATGCGACTTAACTTCTGAGGTCATCAGTCGCCTAGAACATAGAGCTAATTAAACCTAACTAACCTAAGGACATCAAACACATCCATGCCCGAGGCAGGTTTCGAACCTGCGACCGTAGCCGTCGCTCGGCTCCAGACTGTAGCGCCTAGAACCGCACGGCCACTCCGGCCGGCGCGCCGAACTGTTCAACGCATCTACAAGCAGTAGTGTAACACATGTGACCACGAAACACGACGTCAGAATTGTGGCCGGTAAAAGATCCTGACTGAAAGAGACTGTGAATCAAAATCACTTCCAAACCCGACACGATTTGCTGCAGGGAGTGAGTGATGTCCATCCCTACCTGTTAGCGAGAGAACACTGCGACGGGATCACAATGCAGTGAACATTTGGTGTCGATCATCTGGCAAGAGGCCATTGCTCACACATAAACACTACAGCAGCAAAGTTCATCGGGCTCGAAGAATACGTGACTGGTTTCCTGAAAACTCGCCCACCCTATTTCATCTCGATTGGCCTGTAAAATCACCTGACTTAAATTCCATACAAAATCTTTAGGACAAATTGGAACAGTTACTCAGCATCCCCGCAATTTGTGCAACCAAATCGTCAGCCAGTGGCTTAACCTCGATGTGACGCACTTGCACATCCTTGTGGACTCACTTCCTAACTGAATCCAGACCGTTATCAAGTCCAGGGACAAAATTACACGCAAACTTTTTGTCCGTTGAGCTTAACAAAATGAAGTCTTCGTAGGTATTCTTTAAGTTCTGGAAACAGATGAAAATCTGTTGTGGCTAAGTAGGGACTATGAAGGACGACCGATGACAGTGGACCCGAGGTGTCGAATTATTGCAGATGCCGCACCTCTCGTTTGTGGTCTGGCGTTATCGTGCTGAAGAAGAGGGTACTCCACGTGTGGACTAACTATTCGAATTCGTGCTTTCAATTTTCCGAGGGTCTCGCAGTTCTGCAATGATGGTCTGCACGCGCTCTCGTGATACGCCACACTTACCTGAGAACTGTGTTATGTTATCCTACGATTTTCTCTGATGAGTTCGCCAACCCGATTGTGACGGGGCTCGCCAGTTGTTGTACGCGGTCGTCCACTCCGAGTTCTGTCACACACGTTGAGGTTAGCACCACTGTTTCTTTCATTACTAGCGCGAACAACCCAACGTCGCACGCTACTGATGCCGGTACAAGCATCGCCCTACACTATTTTCATTCTTCTGTGAATTTCAATTGAAGGCACATTTTATGCGGTTAGAAACTCGACTGCAGTACGCTGTTTCTCATGCGCCGACATACTTACGTTACACACTACCTAGTTACACGCCACAATTCGGAGTCTTCTAGCGGCAGAGGGAAACTTTCGTCAGCGATGCGAGGAATTAGACCAAATAATATGCATGACATGTAATACCTCAACCGATGTTGAGAAGAGAATAAAAAATTCGGAGGCATTACTTTTCATCATGTCCTAGTTACACTCAATATATTGAGTTAGAGAGAGAGAGAGAGAGAGAGAGAGAGAGAGAGAGAGAATAATGTGAAAATTTTAAACATTTTAAATTGAGCACCGCTTGACAAATATCTAGAAACTGCTCGGAATGAGCAGGAACACAGATTTCAATAATTTTCCAGCATCCATAAAATGATTAACAACTAATACACCCCATTTTAAGAGGAATCTAAAGAATTTATTAGTGGTCAACTTCACCTCCTCCACTAACAAACTTCTGAGTACAACCGATTAATGTGTATTTTTTTAAAACAACATCAGATAACTTGAGTGCTGCGTAAAATCTGACTTCTACGGATCCTCATTGCAGTAATGCGTTCAGTGTAGAAACAGATTTTCTGTTTGGTGATGGTTGTCTACAACAGTCTACGAATAATCATCCGTATCTCAGTAAATTTGTGAGAAGTTGAGAAAAAAAATTTTGTCCACATCCATGAGAACCATTTTATTTAGGATTTGTTGAAGCAACATTAGCCTATCCTTCAACACAAAGTATTAATGTTCCACAATAATTATTGTGGAGCATCAATACTTTGCATTCAAATTATTAATATGTCTAAGCTCCTCTAAGAACCGACGGAATATTCCATAAATATTAGCATATCCCTTTTTTTGTAAACATGTATTACGTATTCTTGTTCTATAGACTGGTCTACATCCTTGAGAATCTCCTCACTATGCACCTACGGAACCTATAATACATCTAGCCTAATCTATACAGGCGCGATTCAAATATTGCCCTCACAGTTGAAATTCTGCGCATGGTAAAGGTTCGGATTATGGTCTGGCACAAAATTTTGGTGTTCCAGAAACTTTCATCTTCCATTAGAGCCCAGGTTCAGAAGTAAGTGACAGAAAATGGCATCAACTGCCGGACAAGAATTGATATTCGCTGTCATCCCGGTGCCCAGAAACCACAGATCATAAGATGCGTAATTGACGCCGCAGTGTGGTGCAAAGAACACTATCACCGCTTGACAAATATCTAGAAACTGCTCGGAATGAGACGATAATGAATAATCTGGTGGCTCGTCACATACTCGCCACTTTGGAGCAGGAGATGTAAACGTTATGTTCATTACTACTTACACAGTGGCACGCAAACAAATTTCATTTCAGCATTCCACCTGTAAATGACAGACGTGTATCGCTTTTGTGAAGTTGCGGTGCAGATGTAGATACAGACGTACGAGATGGGGCAGAGCATTCACCGTTCAGCTGTGGCGATCACCGAGAGAGGTTCTGCTGTGCGAGGAGGGTAGGGGTCTGTTTTAAGGACGGCCACTACGGCCCAAACTGCTTGTCAGGGGGCGTTTTCCATATTTTACCGGCAGACGTGTCGCGAATATCCGGCCAGCTGCTGAATATCGAATTAGGTATAAAACGTGACGACTTGCGTGGGGGACTTTATCCACTGGCCACTCTCCCCTCAGCTACTTTACTCGCAGCCGTAAGCTTCGGCGAGGGCGCTGATGGCTGTTGCTTCAGCAGCTGATATACTCAAGAAAGCACATGGAGGGGCGAGGCTTAAGTTACATTCGTTAACCATAGTTAATATACCTACAGTATAATACACGTATGACCAAAAGTCCTCGCACAGGCCCATGAAGGCGCTCCGATTGCATTTAGGCTAAGCGTCCAAGGGAAAAGGCCGACATATAAAGCATCGAAGACGATCTTCCTGTAAAGAATAAATCGACTGAGTTCTGAGGAAGTTCGAAGGTCATTCTACAATTATAAGTGTCCACAAGTTTGAACACCCCGTGAGGTAGTGCCATGGGAGTACTGGTAGGCCGAAGAAATTAACCGATGGTGACTACTTAACTTTAAAGCACACTCTAGTAACATCCGTCTTTGTCTCTGATTAATTCCCTATGCAATGGAGTGTGAGCTGTTTCGAAATTTTCTGGCAGGTCACAACTGTGTGATGGACCCGGAACTCGAACATAGATACTTGCCTTCTGTTGACAATATTCTTCCGAATGAGCTTAGATTTGAAGTCACTTTGTTCCAGATAGGTGTCTATTATTTAGGAACACAGATTTCAATAATTTTCCAGCATCCATAAAATGATTAACAACTAATACACCCCATTTTAAGAGGAATCTAAAGAATTTATTAGTGGTCAACTTCACCTCTTCCACTAACAAACTTCTGAGTACAACCGATTAATGTGTATTTTTTTTAAAAACAACGTCAGATAACTTGAGTGCTGCGTAAAATCTGACTTCTACGGATCCTCATTGCAGTAATGCGTTCAATGTAGAAACAGATTTTCTGTTTGGTGATGGTTGTCTACAACAGCCTACGAATAATCATCCGTATCTCAGTAAATTTGTGAGAAGTTGGGGAAAAAAATTTTTGTTCCACATCCATGAGAACTATTTTATTTAGGATTTGTTGAAGCAACATTAGCCTATCCTTCAACACAAAGTATTAATGTTCCACAATAATTATTGTGGAACATCAATACTTTGCATTCAAATTATTAATATGTCTACGTTCCTCTAAGAACCGACGGAATATTCCATAAATATTAGCATGTCCCTTTTTTTTGTAAACATGTATTACGTATTCTTGTTCTATAGACTGGTCTACATCTTTGAGAATCTCCTCACTATGCACCTACGGAACCTATAATACATCTAGCCTAACCCATACAGGCGCGATTGAAATCTCGCCCTCACAGTTGAAATTCTGCACATGGTAAAGGTTCGGATTATGGTCTGGCACAAAATTTTGGTGTTCCAGAAACTTTCATCTTCCATTAGAGCCCAGGTTCAGAAATAAGTGACAAAAAATGACATCAACTGCCGGACAAGAATTGATATTCGCTGTCATCCCGGTGCCCAGAAACCACCGATCATAAGATGCGTAAATGACGCCGCAGTGTGGTGCAAAGAACACTATCTTTCGCGTGTGGAGCAGTAGAGAGATGTCAAGGTACATTAGATGGTCTTCGGATACACATGTGTGTCCGTGACGGATGTCTGGCGAATGTCGTTTAGCTGATTTTATTTTAGGAAAGAAAGGAATTCAGTGGAGATGTCTCTTCTTCTGAGGTATCTTTTTCAGGTGACGGGTATCTACTGTAGACGGCTGAGATCACATTATCGAATGGCACAGCGCATAAATATTTTGTTTGACTTACGATCCCACACTACGCAGCTTTACCTCATTTTCTTCATCTACAGTTCAAGGTTTAGTCACTTGTGCCTATTTCATCTTCGCTTTTCACTACCCCCCCCCCCCCCCCCCCCCCTCGCCCTGCGTCTTCCTTCATCCACTCTCTCTCTTTGCTGGTAAAACATGACCTCCCGTGGGATTCACTCAACACTCATTCCTTGTAGATGTTTCAGTAATGTTAAATTTTCTTCAGTCTTTTCATTGATCTCGTTGATTTCTAATATCCTCATTTCTTATATGATCTTCGCTTGTAACACCTATATAACGTTCCTGAGAAATCTAATTTCTACTGCCTTTTTTTTTTAAATTTTTGGTGGTCCATGATTCACTTCGATACAGCAATACGAATGTAACTACGGTTTTATAAAATTTTAATTTTGTTTCCTTCTATATTTTGATTTACAATGTTTTACTTTCCATTCCGCATATTAATTGATATTTATTAATCTCATTTTTTATATTTTTGTTCATATCATGGACTATATTACTTCCTAAAAAATTAAAGCTGGAAACCTACCCACATGGGGTATCGTATATATTATTTCTCAACCTCCCTGTACCTTCTGACATGGTATACCTATTTTGCGGTAAACCTTACTAAAAATTGGTTGAAATGGCTCTGAGCACTATGGGACTTAGCTTCTGAGGTCATCAGTCCCCTAGAACTTAGAATTACTTAAGACTAACTAACCTAAGGACATTACACACATCCATGCCCGAGGCAGGATTCGAACCTGCGACCGTAGCGCCTAGAACCGCTCGGCCACTCCAGCCGGCAAACCTTACTATTTGAGGGAAATTTTAACATAAGAGATTTTTAACTGTATAAGCAAATGGGCATATTGTACGAAGCAAACTCATACAAATATCATTTTATTCATTTTAAAGTACTTATAAATTGGATAATTTGTGTCAGCAATGTCACAGATAATAACCGTGACCACTGCGGTAGTCCACTATCTCTGCCCGTCGTACAAGTTGCCTTTTCAAAACGAATATAGTTTCCGAAATTACAAACGTATTTATCATTGTCGCCTTGAATTGTGATTTACCCATTGCTGCTAGGGCCTAACTGGGTTACTTCAACAAAGTCTTTGTCGTGTTAAAGTTATAGGTTACGTGGCCCTATGACAGTTCGTGATCTCTGCCCGTCGTACAAGCCAAGACAAACACACTAAATGAAAAACATATGTTTGGGCACATTGAAATGTATAGACGAGGATGTATCATAAATTCGTGGTTATTATTTCATGTTGCTTGGTTCATTTTGAAAGATGTTTTCTCTTCATTCCTACAACTACACTATCCCTACGACAACACTTACTCCAAATGTTGTCATTCTTTAAAATTATGAAAGTGTGAAAGTTTCGCATGTATCCCCTATTTACCGATTATTATTTTTGAGCAGGTGCGGTATTTTCCATGATATGTCATGATTTTAGCTTTATTTATAGACATAGGAAAGGTTATATTTCCTTTTCTCATAGTTCATCAGTGCTCTTCGTACCTCATCTTCATTTTCCTCCAAAATTGTTACTTGTTAGCTTTGAAACTGACTTACAACTTCTCTAGAGGTTATTTGCTATAAGAATTATGTAAGTTTGCAAATGAAGGCTACGGAACAATGTTTGTCTACTGACAATGAAGTCTCCCTATAAATGACCTCAGACAGTAATTGGCGCCCGCCGGATCTCAGGGAGCGGCCGATGAGTCACGAAGCCTATTTCATTTGCCGCTCTTCCCCTTTCTTCCAAACACGACCCAATTGCCAGGACAGACGCAATTGCGCCTAGGAAAAATAGAGCGCAGTAAATATAAGGGGGTAATTACCGGGAATAACGGTCTGCGCAGGGTGTGGCGCCTGCAGGAGGGGTGCTTCGCGTCGCCAGCTCGGCAGAGGAGAGGCCTTCGCCGCAGCCCGGCCGGGGGTGATTTGCACGTAAAGTGGGTTTTCCCTCTTCGTTAAATATTCGATTACTGGCCGGTCGTGGCCGTCTAGAGGGGGTTAGATGCGCTGCCGGAGCCGGCCTCGCGCCTGATCGCGGAGCGCTGGGGTGGGGCCGAACCTGTAGGTGATACAGCGAACTGCGCCGTGTGTCCCGTGTTGACAACGCGTCCCACTACACGTCAGGCGACAACTCTGTCTTGGCGACCTACGGAGTCTCCGAGACCTTTAGGGTCAAAATTATAAATTATGCCTTCGGTAGAGGAGGAACTGAACATTTTTAGATAGGAGTCGTAGTTCGGAAATGGACATGTTATCTCTCTCTCTCTCTCTCACACACACACACACACATATATATATATATATATATATATATATATATATATATATATATATATATATATATATATATATATGTGTGTGTGTGTGTGTGTGTGTGTGTGTGTGTGCGCGCGCAGTGGTGCCCGGTCGACCGATTCGTCTGCAACTGACACCGCCACAGGGGTACAATTCACATGTCAAACAAGTGTACTTTGTACATTGAAATGCATTTGGGGGTAGGCAAAATGATTTTACTGACATACTCAGCACAGATTTTTGGTGCCTTTTTCGGCATGATTTTACATTGAATGACACGATACGATTGGCTTACAGTCGAGTCTAATGTATAACTTACAGCAATAAAAGCTCGTCATCACATGTTTATTTTCGAAGAGATGAGCTAAGTGACAAACATTAACAAGGAGCTGCCTATTTATTCTACACTGTAGGTCCCTCTTATACACTCTATTAAATACGTAAAGAATGACATGAAAATTTAAGAAGTTGTTAAAATTTTATTTACCATATTTTGGAATGAAATTTGTTATCCAGTACTTAGATATTAGTTACCTGATAGAAAAAGGACAGCTACTCCCAGTAAAAACAATGCGATTAAAGAAATATAGTATAATCTGGGTCCGTAGTGAACAAATATTGCATTAAATTGCTATACAGATAAATGAAATTTATATTAATTTTCATATGCCTTAATTGAAACATTATGTTATCTGCTAACGAAGAATAATTTGCTTTGTTCAATAAATATTTCTGACAAAGCTATTACTCACAAAGAAAAATTTGGAATTTAGAACAATCCATTGTAAATTTAAAATATTTTACAGTAACTAACTAATATCATATTTTCAAAATACAAAAATTGTAGATTCAAATAATATACACTTTTCTGAAAATTTGTGTGCTAGATACTAAACTGTAGAAATTAAAATATGCTTCGCGAAACATTTCGCACCGAAAGTTGGGTTCTAAATAGGAGCAAATCGCGCCAACGGCATGTTATGTTCAGTCAAGTTGAGTCTGTTGCTTTCAATAGCCTATGCAAACATTTCACGCTCAATTTTTTAGCATACCGTGAAGAGTCTAACTTTTTTTTTTGATGCGTAATCACAGTATGTAGTGTTGCGAAAAGCTGCTGGACGTAAGTGAATGTCAGCCAAGGCCGACGAATGTGTTTCGAACACTCCGAGTAGACTTCACACCTGGACAACAAGCTTGTAGCGAGACAGAAAGATAAGTAATTTTTTGAACACACCTTGTATTGCGTCCTTCTCATACTCAGCTCTTATTTTAACTGTTACGTCAATACTGAATAATCACATTTCGCAACAAACTGAATTATTTCGTTTCATGAACGTTGAAACGTGTAGTGTGAATACCGAGTATAGAATACAGTAGTAGAGTTCTCGGCACACATCTTGTGGCTGAGCGTGATGGAGTAGTTGTGCCACTGGAATTGTATTCAGAGGATGGTGCATTAAAAGCCGTACTCACTCAGAGACCAAGCTTTTCCTCTGGTTATCTCAAACCATGGGGGCCGACGATGTAGGACATTTTAAACACCGTATTTATTTTTAGGACAACATCGTTCTACAACTGACTGATTTTCTGTGGTTAAAACATAGACTTTTTTGCCTCACCAGCCTTGATGTGGCGCGCCAAGACATCCCCTCCTATTTCAACGCTCCAAAACACAACATCCTCAGTTATTTGTTGTATATAGAGCAATATTTGTTTTCCACTATATTTTTTTGTCTTGAACGATGGCGGCGAAGGCAACCGCTCGCGTAAAGCCAGAATTCCGCATTGGATTCTAGGTCCGCACAGATTTTCACTGTCACCAATACACTGTGCAGATGAAGTCCGATAATATTCAAAATGGTGAATGTATTTCCAGTACTATGGAAGTTGTTCCCTGACATCTGTACACACATCCCATCATCTTGTACTTCCTTCTAGTCAGTGCCTCACATACATTCGTTCCATCGCCGAGTCTGTGGAAAACTTCAATTCTTCTGTTGTTGGTCCACACAATTTTCAACATCTTTTTGTGACACAACATCTCAGACACTTTTATTCTCTTCTCCTCCTGTTTCTCACAGTCCCGGATGTGTTACATCACACTTTATTCTCCTTACTGTGCACTGTCTCCTCTGAATCGATTTTCAAGTATCCTAACATACACACCAGAAAAGTGAAGGACAGTTTCGCAGGATTAAAAACGTATTTTTAGTTCCGCAAAACTCTTCTTCTTTCCTGCTTTGATGATTTTTAGAGTAATTATGAAGGCACTCCAATTAAAGAATGCTTAAAAATCACCTCAGGAGCGAAAGTGTGCAGTAACGAGCAATAAAGGTAATCGAACATTCAGCCAGTGGAGGATCAATATTGTCTCTGTCGCTTTCAAACTGGCAGACAATAATAATTCACACAGCCATGTCTAGATAGGGCGGAAAATGTTACCCACATCAGGCAAGTGATTCTCCGCCCCGGCAGAAAAAATGTAACGCGTGGCAAACCGAGAGCAGAGATCGGGTTTCAGGGACCTGCCAGTGTCGCTTGGTGGAGGGTCCGAGCCAGGGTGTTGGCTAACAGGATGGGGCTGGGGGGTAGCGGGGGAGGATGAGGGGGGACGGGGGGGGGGTGGAGGGATGGGCGCCTCAACATCCACCGTCTTGGAGAATCTACGTGGAGTGACCAGTAGTGGTAACGACGCTGACTGCCTGACAGCTCAGAACGCCATGTTTTGTGTATACCGTTTCTCCAATATTATTGTCAGTGCTGTTCTTGGGCGATATTGACGTCCCCAATACATCATTCCGTAGGATAATTTTTTGCAGACAGAAATACAGTAAGTCCTGATGCACTTCTGCATGCCCTTTGTGTAATCTAACATCGATAAAAGAATCATCCCGTCCGTCGAATCTGCAGCGATGATGATTTTTTTTCTACTGGCTTTTGGAACGTGCCCGTACAACCATTATAACAGTGGAATATCAACTATGACGATACGAACGAAAAGACAAAACAACACAACGCCAAGCCTCCGAACCGGCCATGATGAATCGAACCCGGGCCCCTTCGGCTAGCAAAGCGCCGCGCTGACCGCGCAGCCACCAAGGCGGAATCGTGGCCATGATTGTCTCATTTGATATTCACACCAGTTTTTGTGTACTAAATATTGATTGATAAGGAATTTAATGACTGTAACTATGACTTCAGTAATTTTTAAGGACAACAGAGAGAAATTTCAGTTTGTTCTCCTATTGACTGTAAGAACTGTAGTGAAGGTTGCTCGGTGGCACTAATATTTCCAGTGAATGAATAAAGGCGCAAACAATGGACAGTTATAGTTAACTCGTAAGACGGAATTCGTCGTAATGGCAGTTTGTGGAAAGCGACAAATTATTCATGTCTATGTGAAGTACGTATCTGGTGTTGTGATATATCTTTAGTAATGTCGAACCAATAATATTTCGTTGTATTTACTACTGTTCCAAGAATATTGAGCGCTGCAGTGTACAATTTATATGTTGCTTGCACAGGAGAGAATAGAAAAGCCACACTTTTCCTACCAAACAGTTGTCATTTGCTCGTTTTAGTAGCGACGTGCAAACTCACTACAATTATTCACATGATGCGTAAAACACTGTACGTCACACGTATTTAATGCTACAGTTTAGAATGTTTCCCGGTGGCTAAGTGGCATAGTACCTGAATGCCACTCTGACACCTCGGAATCAATCCTCAGTTTCATTTTTTCATTTTTAATTCATTTTTTTCAGGTATCGATTCCTTTATCTCTCTGATACTGATTTGCTAACGCGAAAAATTTGTTTTACGACTTGTGTGAGATGTCTGTAAAAATAAGTCAAACTTACAGACCGCACTATTTTTTAAAATTGACTGCTAATTTTAGTTTTTAAATTGCTTATTACTACCATTCGTCAGGCAAATCATTGGTTATGGAAAATGAAAGGCAAGGAACAAAAATCTCATGGAATTTTGCTAGTGTATATAACGTGGATAATCAGTTACCTGTCAGTTCATACAGATGTTACGTTTTCGAAAGACAGTTCGTGTGAAAGCTTTTTCCGATATTTTACGTTTTTTTTATGAAGTCCCTATAGAAATATGTTTGCTGAGTTTCCCTATTGTAAGAAAAAATTATTCGGTCCACAATGCCTCATAGAAAATATGTTGGAGTAAAGGAAAAAATTATGCTCAAATCGTAGATGATACTAATTTCAACGATGAATGTCCCAGCGGGAAAACCTGAAGCGGCTGCAGAACACTTGAAAAAAGAGAAGAGAAGCAAATGAAATTTGATTTGGTACATTCTCACTGAACCCAGAATGTCGGAAAATTGTAATAAATGGCAAACTGTTTCATATTCTTAGGTGCTTACACTGCTTCACAACAAAATGTTCGGTATACTTCACATCAATGATGTGACAGCCATGTGGGGATGCCAGTCGCTACCATATGAGAAGCTAGAAGAGCTGCTTTGGTGTCGCTTGTCAGATCGACCTACTGCTACGGCCAATAGGCGATTCATTTCGCGTTGGCCTGAGCGTTGGTCAAACTGTCTGTACACTTGCAGGTTCTCTACGCTGTTCCGCGGCACAGCTAGCTGCTCGGCTGATCACTGCAAACCAGCTAGTGTGGAAGCCTGCAGGGTTGTTCAGTCCAGCTCTCGCTTCCCTAACCGCAACATAAAATTTTGCGTTGTACGAATATCTAATTCTTTCTCTATATTATCTTTAGCGTTTACATTCACGTGTTTGTTCCGCTAGGCGGCATCCTGTGCCTGAGACGGAGAAAAATCTACTTCGTTTTGTCCTCCTTTCCACTCACGGGGATATCCTATCTGGTGCAGGCTTTTACCCGCAAAATCAATATTACTGATGTCCACATACGCGCGATATTGTTAGTAAAATTGAATCTCCTGGCGGAGAAAACTGTAAGCCGTATTGGCACACATACCGAGAACCTTGCTTTTCGCTGAAAATTCTCTTGCTGCGTGAAATATCCAAGCCCGACTCTCAACTTCAGTTCTCCATTACCTGTCTCCTACATTAACGTTGTTAAATAAAACTATTCTGTGACTACAGGCGGAATTTATACATACAATTATTTAATTACAACAGTCGTGGTCATTTCCTACACAATGCATGCGTCTGGGAACTGATGTAGGGAAACGATGTGCGTAAAATTACAGTAGTGTGTATTACATCATCATAATTTCACATAATTATTGAACGAATTTAAGAATGTAAAATGCTGTCATAATCTACTCATCGAGAGGTATAATAGTAGGTTAGAGTGCTAACACAGTTAGTTGAGTATTAAATGTAGAAATTTTGTATGCTTTATGTTGTAAGGCAGTGTAACACACGACGTGCAAATTACCCAGATTACATTCATCCATTATTTGATGATGACTTAGCGACTTCAACAAACTTTATACACAATTTCAAAGCTTATCGGAAGTTGTTTCTCGCTGATACCCCACACAGAAAGATGTTTAATAGCCGGCCGCGGTGGCCGAGCGGTTCTAGGCGCTTTAGTCCGAAACCGCGCGGCTGCTACGGTCGCAGGTTCGAATCCTGCCTCGGGCATGGATGTGTGTGATGTCCTTAGGTTAGTTAGGCTTTAGTAGTTCTGAGTTCTAGGGGACTGATGACCTCGGATGTTAAGTCCCATAGTGCTCAGAGCCATTTAGAACAGTTAAAACTTGGGCCTAATGTGTGCAAAATGGTGGGGTAGCGCCACTTATCAAATGCCGACGGCTAAAATGGCAGTGCCCAATACGCAGCCTACTTAAAATGACCTCTTCCCGGCTATCAAGTCTGATGCTGATGTTTTACTGCATCAACCGGAAAAAATCTAATAAGCTACAAATTTTTGGAAATACGGAAGCGTCCGATCCCACCCGTCTGCTTTGACCCATGACGTCACAAATATGGCGGAAACAAAAACAAACACACACACTTTCCACAAGAAGCCTAATGACACTAACGGGACAAGCGCGGGAAATGAGGTGTTTTGGGTGGGAGGCAAACTAAATATAAACAAATTTAGACGCCTTGCGTAGCTACAACGTGTAAGTGAAGACAGCCATGCATGAATACCCACCCACCTCCCCAAGGGTCGTAACCCCTGCAACCCATAGAAGATAAAGATGCTTCAGTAGCTGATTAGTGTTTTTTGTCTTTTTTAAAAAAAATCTCACGGGATAGAACGAACAGATCAGAAAGATAAATATAATAAACTAAAACAGAAATTCGAGGAAACAGATAATTAAAATAAGTAATAAGTGTTTTTAAATTTAAAAAAAATCTCAGGAGATAGAACGAACAGATCAGAAAAGTAAATAAAATAAGATAAAACAGAACTGGAGACAGCCACACTCAAACCAAACTCCGCGCCGTCATGACGTCACACACGACAACACCCTTACGTCACGGGTCAAAGCCGACGCGTTGGATCGGATGCTTCTGTCGACCCAAATTTTTTTCCTTGCTCCGCTTTGTGGGGGATGTCAGGGAGAATAGGTTTCGTTAGGGTTATATGTAAGGTTTGTCGGAAGTCGGTAAGTGCTATCAGTCTCAAAAACTGGATGAATAAACTCCGGGTATTAACGCGCCACGGGTTACAGTGCCTTCACAGATACACAGTCTCTGATTGTAGTACTTGCTGTGTTAAACTTTTAATATAAGATTATGAGAGCATTTTAAATTTTTTAATTCGGAAAATATTAACGCGAAATACTGAAAATCAAATTTTTGTTGCCTCTGCAAGCCGTTAGATAGGCAACGCAGACCCTGTTTCGAGTTTCGGGATAGTCGCGTAGTATTACAGATGACGTCATGAACAAGCGAGTTCGATTCTTTAAAGGAACGGGAAGGGGATGGGGGGAAGGAGGGTGTCAGTGTTAGTACCTATTACCGAAGACATTTGTAGCGGCTCTAGGATTGTCCCCGTGAAACTGGCCTCAGTTGACTGGGCTACAGCGCGAATTCCACCGAGCATTACGATCGAGGAGTTTACTAATCGAGGCCTGTCCGACGCGCTGACAACTGAGCTGACGTGTGGGCGTGGTGTGGGGGAGAATGAAGTGCGGCCCGCCTCCCCGTCCATTCCACGCACATCACGCAAATCAGTGCTAGTCGCCTAATGCTGTGTGCCAAATGGCGGAGCGTCGCAGGGTTCCATAAGCCCCGCGGCGCTTTGTCGGCAGTGACGTGCTGGCGATCTCATCGCGAGCGAGGGAGGATGGCGCTGAATCCAGGCAGGCGCGGGGCGGCCGGTATTCCGCGCTCGTCCGCCGGCAGCTATGTGACCTCTTTGCGACGCCAACACCAGCCTTCCATTCACACTACGGAGTCCGAAAGCCTCACAAGGCAGTCTCTCTATCCTTGACGCAGTAGGGTACTGTTCCCGACTGCCCCTCACACGTCAAATTTGGTTATGTCATTTTTCTTTTGTTTCAACGAACACGCGTGAAGAGCGCTATCGTAAATAGCGAACGAACATGCGTAAAGAGCGCTATTGTAAATAGCGGAGATGCCCATAACGAACTTGTAGTACAAATAATTTTTCACTAACGTGGAAGTGGAAAAATTTAGATAGAATTTAGTGGCAATGTGGTTAGTGAGTAGGGGTGCACCACCCCGTTGTTAGATGACAGCTCCACACGATTAGCCTTGGGAGGCTAACAAGGAAACCACGCGGCAATCTGATTGTCGTTTTTTTTTTGTATTTATGGTGCTTCAAGTCCAGAAGTGCTCATTAATAAAACGGACAAACTGCAGGGACGGATTGCTGACTGGCAATGGAGAAAGAAGGGTCCCGTGAACATGTGTCCGGAAATAGGTGGTATGCATGTAACGACAACAAATCGTGCTGGAACACGATACGGAGCTGCATCGCGTCCACGTAACAGTGGGATGCAATGCACATGTTCACGTCGCACCATGGATTATAACACTCTTTTGCACGTTCCGACCTCTCTCCGAATAGCGTCACAAGGGTCGCGAACACGCTGTTGAAGGGTCTCCACATGAAAAACTGGTTCAGTATACACAACACTCTTCAGATGTAAAAATCCAGGGAGTGTAACTCCGATAATCTTGCAGGCCTTGCTACAGGGCCTCCGCGTTCTGTCTAACGTCGGGGGAAGATGTTGAGTTGTCGGCGAACTGTAATGCGGAAGTGGGTTGGTGCTCCGTCATGTGGAACCACATGACCTGTCGTATTCCCAAAGGCACACTCTTAAGCAGCCCAGCAGACTGTTCCACAGAAAGTCTAGGTACGTTCCTCCACCGAGGCGTTGTGGAATAATAACCGGTCCAAGTATGTGTTTGCCAGGAATCCCCGCCCACGCATTAACGCTGAACCGATGTTGATGAGACGCCTCAACCATTCCACTAGGATTTTCTGTAGCCCACAGGTGACGATTATACAGATTGATGATGTCAGTTCTGGTACAGGTTGCTTCGTCGGTAAGGAGGACTGATGACAGAAATCCCATAATTGTGATTGTATGGCGCAAAAACCATCGACAAAATCCTTCGCGTAGAGGGGAGTCCGCTGCTGATAATCCTTGTACTCGTTGCAGGTGATAGGGATAACAGCGGTTGTGAAGCAGAATAAACATAATCGTTCAAAAATGGTTCAAATGGCTCTCAGCACAATGGGACTTAACTTCTAAGGTCATCAGTCCCCTAGAACTTAGAACTACTTTAAACCTAACCAATCTAAGGACATCAAACACATCCATGCCCGAGGCAAGATTCTAACCTGCGATCGTAGCGGTCACGCGGTTCCAGACTGTAGCGCCTAGAACCGCCCGGCCACTACAGCCGGCTACGGTTTTGGTTCCGATTCGGCACGCAAGGGAGTCTTTCCATGTATCTATGATTCCAAAACCACTGTAATATCAAAAATAACGTCTACTGAAACAACTAACAAGAAAACTAGATGTGGCGGAGAACGTTACGTAACAATCGGTGCCTTGAACGTTCATTTTTTTTAAAAATGACTTCATATTCACCATTGACTGCACTGTTTATTACAATACGCATTGTTGAGATTTCGTCTTAAGATCATTTTTAAATGATGAAAAGACACGTAAATAAAGGGAATAAAAATCATGTGATTTTCTATAGCTATATATACAATCGGTATGTGACGGATGCGAAAAAAACTCATGAAACAGTTTCTTTCTTCTAGTCTTGCATAATCTAACGGTCAACCGCCCTGTCGTACGGCAAACGAAAATAACCCTTGCTATCAGTGAAAACGAAAAACAAAAAAATTCAACAAAAGCGTTAGACAATCAAACAGGACAGCAAGTACTTGAAAAGACAACGATGTATACTTTTGTTGTCTTATCTTCGAAGATATCTAAACTGATAATACTGACTGACCTTTAAATAAGTGTTCTTCATTTGACAGAGCATTAGAAGACATTTCTAAAGTTGTAATTTATCAGTCAGTCGTCCCTCTTCAGAAACCCAGATCAAGAAAAAGTGCTGCGAGAGATGTTTTGGTCTGTAAGCTGGTCGGAAAATCCCTAATAAAAATACTGAGAGATTTACTCACTGCCAAAACAGCTTACTTAACACGCGAAAGGATATCACTGTGAAAAATGCTTTAAGTCGAATAATAAGAAATCAATGTATCTCTCTTCATTAAATGATAACGTAGTATGTTACTGAAATTAATTATAATGGTTACAGTTATACGTGTATATTAGTAAGGGAAATCATTGACCTCTTTGCAGTGACTGTAGCCCTTTCATGACAAAAAACTATTTGTTGGGACCGTTATATACGTTATCAGAATAATTACAAAGCATTTTTGCAAAAGACGTTTTCTACCTGGACTCTTATTAAACGTTTTTACTCACAACAGCTATTTGAGAGTTTTATGTACTGAATAAGTGCTTAATCGTTGCTTTCAAGAGGGCGCTGTCCTCATGTCAGACACGTTTATATGTTTCATGTGCATAATAAGATGGGAGTCTTCATCACTTATAAAAAAGAAGGACGTAGCACTTTATGCAATAGGCCTACTTTCTTAACGAGTTCACGCCATCTGCACTCTTGATTTTCTCTCACATGTTTGCGCGGAACGAAATCAAGACTCCCTAGAAATTACACAACGGAGTATTGATCCGAATTTGCATAGCCAAACGAAGAGTAGGAAATGGACAAAGGGGGTATTAAATTGACCACTGTGAGGTCTAGTTCTGCAAATAAGAAAGCTTTATTGCTTGAAAATAATCAGGGCAATTAAGAAAAAATAGTAATTTGAGGGAAATACTTCACGGACAGCTGTTGCTTGCTATAGAAATGAAGCGTCAAGAAGTTCATCTCTTCAAGCTCTATCTATTTTTCGCGAGAAAAGTTACATTGATGTACAAATTGTGGAATCTTGCTTTCGTGTCGCAAGGATAAAAAGTATAAAATTACAGCATCAACTGAAACCTCATTTTTTTTCTCTTTCTCTTGATCTATATACATTAATAATAATAGAATACTGACTGATATTTAAATGTACTATATTTTTCGTTCTCTGAGAAAAACTTGAAAATGAAAAAAATTGAAAAAAGTCTAATTTTTTGTGAAATGATTCGTCTAAAACTAAGAAATAAAAAGATCAGAAAAAATATTTGATGCACCTCATATACCGCGCATGACTTCAAGCCTAATTTCACCACATGTCAAATCTTACTCTAATCTATTTTATTTCTTGCTTATAGACAAAGGATTGCCTAAAACATTTGACCGTTTTCTTTAATTTTTTTTCACTATGCATCTACATTATATAATATTGGACAAGACGTAGAGAGCTGGGCATCTGATATTGGCAGAATATGCCGAAATCACGATTTTGGATAAACACATCTAAAAACAGTACAGACGAAAACGTCGTCATTTATAAAATATTGCAGGACTATCGACTCAAGTAAACAGGGAATAAAATACTCGTACTACACAAGCGAATGATCTCTGCAGGGAGTTATAATAGAGACATCAGAAACTTTTGCGCAGTGCCTAATAACCTGATGTCGGTGACGACATGAAAGAGTGCAAAGTCAGTACTAATGGATGGCTATATGTGGATCATGTTGTGGAATCAATCAAACAATAAAAAGAAATTTGCAGTGTGCTTGTTATGATGAAAATCTAGGTGACAAGAAGCTCCCTTCCACACTTGGTTAAGGGCGCCTCGTAATTTCTTGTTCTCGTGCCAGCTCAGCGGATGGTGAAAGAGCTGTCAGAATGTAAGGGGAAAACACGTGGAGCATTTGCTGAGGCGGCTGATCTTGGACTGCAGGGACGCCCAGAAGCGGCAAATGGAGCTAATCACTCACTGGGGCTCCTCGCCTTGACGCCTCAGAGTGACAGGACACTGACTCACTCAGCGCCTCCTTCTCTCTGCTGCAACACACACACAAACACACACACACACACACACACACACACACACACACACACACACATATATATATATATATATATATATATATATACAGACGTAAACTATTCGTTACTCTGATACTAACTTTGATAGAGACTGCAGTACGTAACCTTCAAACTTGGACTTGCCATAAAAGAAGCTGGAACCAAGGATAAGCTAAGAAAATTTGATCGACAGCACTGTGGGACTCAACTTCTGAGGTCATTAGTACCCTAGAACTTAGAACTAGTTAAACCTAACTAACCTAAGGACATCACACACATCCATGCCCGAGGCAGGATTCGAACCTACGACCGTAGCGGTCTCGCGGTTCCAGACTGCAGCGCCTAGAACCGCACGGCCACTTCGGCCGGCAGCTACAACACTTACGTCAGTAGCGTAAACTTGGAACAAGAACGGAAAAATGTTGCTAAGGCAATTCGATGCAGAGTAAACCAGTACCAGCAAAAAATTTATAAACGCATGAACGTCGTACAAACGCTGACAATTGCACTTGGTATCTTTAGTTAATAACCCGCGTTATTTTACTGAATACGTGTCACCAGTTCTTACAGCAGAACTGAATGCTATTACGTGAATCCTTGGATTTCTATGAACGATGAAAACCATGTCCACTTCTCGGGAGTGAAAAAAAAAAATCCGCGATAGAAAGCAAGAAAACGCATTTATCTCACACAAGGAAATAATTTTCCTTTCTGTAATTCTGACAGTACCACAATTACATCCAAGCAGCACTTTATGAGTTCGGAATGTTAAATGAACTTTGGAATGTAAATATGGATCCCCTGGAAGATGAACAATTTTTTCACAGATCCTTTCACCATAATTTTTATCGCTAGCTACAAAACTCCATTTTACCTATTTATATATTTTTATTTACCAAATTCCGTACTATGTTACTCGGCCATAAGCTCGACAATATATTCCAAGTGTGTTTTGGCGCTTAACGTAACGAATCCTCGAAGTTAAAGAAATGCAAAAAATGGGGACACATGATCTTTCCTTCGTGGGGGATCACAGTCATATAGAATTTTTTGGAAGAAACTTCCGCCATCTGACAGTTAATTGTTCATTTACTTTATAAAATGATGATTTCGGCTTTATAGCCACTTATAAGTGCACGTTGAAGTGTTAAAATACGTCTGAATTGCCTATCACATGTCATCGTCGAAAGAACATATTTCTGATCTTATCGACCAGATGTATTAAATGACTGCAGGATCGATATGTTCTCGTATCCTGCAATACGACAAATTGGTCTATAAGATCAGAAATATGTTTTTTCGACGATGACATGTCACAGACGGGTCAGATATATTTTAACATTTCAACATTCAACTGAGAATGGCTGTAAGCCGAAATCATGATCCGAAAAATAAATGAACAATTGACAGTCAAATGGAGGAAATTTCATTAAAAAAATAAAGTAATGATACAGATTTTTTTCACTAGCAATATCACGAAATTTGGAGTGTTGCACACTTCCCAATATTCACACCAAACGTTGTTTTATGTGTATGGATCTGTGGCAGTTTTCGCCTCATAGAGAAATTCTGTAGATCTATATTTATTCTCTGCCGTCACCCAATGATGTATCGAGAGGGATACTTCTGGTAACACTGAGATTTCATCACCTCCCTGTTCCATTAGTGATACATATGTGGGAAGAAATTTCTCTGGTTTGTCAATTCGAGAGGAGTGTGTGGGTGGAAGTAATGTGTCCTACTATTTTTTGAAAGAGTGCTCTTTGAATTTTTAACAGTAAACATTCCGTGAGCGTGAAAGGAATCATTAGACGCGTCACATTTTTGTAGCGTGGAGAGGAATGTGGGTAATGAGATGAAAAATCCATTTCTGCGTCACAAACGGAACTTAGGAGAGGCCAAATTGGACTACATCGTTTGCAGTTAGCCATATTTGGTGGATTTTATATTGTAACTTACGTGCTATGAATGTATGCGATTTCACAGCAATGGCACATTGAGAACTCTAAAAAAACGTTTCTTTTTTGTGTGATTTGCTATACATAAGCGTCAGTTTAATATCGTCGGTTAAAGTCTTCAGGACATAGTAAGATCACAGACCGGCAACTGTACTGTAGTGCACAGAGGCGCGGATTATGAACTGAAAGGATGCCAGTTCGCATCATACTCTCTGCAAATATATTTTAATACCCTTGACGTTTTCTAAAAGATTCTACGATTTTCTTACTAGTTTAATAAAAGTTTTGGAATATTCGATGTTATATATAATGGGCGTTCACCGTTTGCGAATGAATTTCTTCGAGCTAGTGAACGTGCCAGGGGACATGGACTCAAATGCAAGACCGCTGTCTATGCCATTGGCTGATCCCTCGAAATTCAGTACAGTGTATACCATCGACAACATGGTTAGCATGAGGACAAAGGAACAAATGTGCGTTTTAATACACGCATGGAAAAATAAGCCATGTTTCTACAATATTAAAACTAGCAACTACCACAATAAACTTTGCCGAAGAGTGGTGTTTTTCTGTGTTGTTGATAAAATTCGTTAGACTGGAGTTAATGACGTCAAAGGACCGCCCAAATAATTTTTAAATTTAGGTAACAATTCGTTGTTCAATCCATCTATGTGTTCACAGTCTTCTTCGTGATTTTCCCCGGTCATCTTCGGCCATCGCTAACAGAACAATCGTAGGCTGTTTTAAGCGCATCGAATTTCGTAAACAAAGCTTCCTGCGTGCGTGCCAGATATAGCCGACAACTGCCGCTGTAACGCACTGTAGTTGTAAATTACGTTGAACAGCTTCTTCTGTGTGGTGCAAAAGCTCGTTTCTGACGTACGCCAACCAGGCTGAAAATTACGATTCCATATCTACACGATTGTTCTGAATTTCACACTCTAACAGCAAATGGAGAAAATGAATTGATCTCTATTTTATTACGACGGTCATTTCTTTCTATATCGGCGAGAGTCAACAAAGTATTTTCACATTGGGAGGAGACATTGATGATTGAAATTTCATGGAAATACATACCCTAACGAAAAACGCCTTTGTTTTAATAACTGCTATCCCGTTTTGTGATAAAACTTACTTCTTTACTGTGCAGCTGTACTCCAGAGGACATCGGACAAGGGTAGAGCAGGCAGTCTCTTTTAAGTAGATTTGTTGCGGCTTCTAAGTTTTCTGCCAATAAAATGCAGTATTTGGTTCGCCTGTGCCGCACGGGATTAGCCGAGCGGTCTGAGGCGCTGCAGTCATGGACTGTGCGGCTGGTCTCGGCGGAGGTTCGAGTCCTCCCTCGGGCATGGGCGTGTGTGTTTGTCCTTAGGATAATTTAGGTTAAGTAGTGTGTAAGCTTAGGGACTGATGACCTTAGCAGTTAAGTCCCAGAAGATTTCACACACATTTGACTTTTTGGTTCCCAGTCGCACTACATTTTCTATGCGACGGTGTTAATTTACATTGTTCTGTATTGTAATATCTAGGTATTTACATAATTGGATCGACAACCTTCACTTGATGTGACTTCCGGTTTAACCGAAATTTAACGGATTTATTTATTATTCAGGCGAAGGAGTTCGCACTTATTATTATTCAGAGTCAATTGCCACTTTAGTTACAATAAATATATCTTGTCTAAATCATTTCTCAATTCATTTTGATCTTCTGAGGACTTTACTAGACAGTAGCTGACTGTATCATCTGCAAAAAATGTAATACGACTTCTCAGATTGTCTCCTAAATCATTTATGTAGGTGGTATACGTGGTAATATGTATCGGTAACACCCTACCAGCGTTGGCAACGGAATTACAAGTTTCCGTCTGACGCCGATAGGGTTGGTGTGGGGTCTGGCGGACCCAATAGTGCACGCCCACTGAGCCACGTCTCCAGCAGCTCCGTACCACTAGAGCCCTCTGCCATCACGATACGGTACGGACAGCGGCAGCTACTCAACCCACTTGCACTTCAAGCCTCATCGCTACGACACCACTGCTCGTGCTTTCTGCAGTAAGCCTCATTCTATTTGCATACATGAAGATGGTATCTGTTCTTTCGAACATGTCCGAAAGAACAGATACCACCTTCATATAGTTAAGGCTAACCGGCCATTGACCTTCTTCTGTGCTGGATGCACACGCATTGCCCGAACCCTTACGGGACTCGGTAAGATTGTCTGCCGCGAGTAATGAGTGTAATGGACAGGGGCACTACGAATTTAGTGTGTGGACATGAAGTTGGGAATGTGGGTGGGTCTCACGGGGAACGTGCAAGGGATAAATCCCTGCAGTTGCACTGTCCTCTGTGCCCTCGGTGGCTCAGATGGATAGAGCGTCTGCCATATAAGCAGGAGATCCCGGGTTCGAGACCCAGTCGGGGCACACATTTTCAACTGTCCCCGTCGATGTATATCAACGCCTGTCGACAGCTTAGGGTCTTGATTTAATTATCATTTCATCCTATTTTCTCTTGTATCGGCTGGACTCTTATTCTTGCTGAATTATTTGAAATGAGTCTTCGTTCGCTTGGAAAAAAAACAAGTTAAATAAATCTTCTGTTTGCTTTGTTAACGTGCTCGCTAATCATTTTTGCTCCTGTCCAGCTTTTCTATGACGACAGCTGCCACACCACTCTGTGGCCACCTCTTCTTACTGTTGCATATGACATACACAACAGGTTAAATTCCTCACATTTTTCTGATCTCTTCTTCCACGATCACTAACACAACTAACGACGTAGCTCATTTTTCGCGAGTCCAATTTAGTAAACAACTTTTGGGTTTGCGCACCAGATATATCCGACAACTGCCGCTGGAGAGGGCAGCGTTCGCAAATCATGTTCCGGAGCACGCTCCGCGTGATTATCAGTTCATTCCTGCGCGTACACCAGTCACACTCGGTGTGGTTCACGACGAAAAAAAAGTTCCAAGTGAGGCTCATCAAACGAACCGTGGCGAAACGCTCCGCTGTTGGCTATGTGTCCTCTGTCTATTGTGTTAATCCTACATCATAAGAGTAAACAGCTTTTGGGTTTGGGCACCAGATATAGCCGACAGCTGCCGCTAGAGAGGGCAGCTGTCGCAAATCATGTTGCGGAGCACGCTCCGTGTGATTATCAGCTCATTTCTGAGCGTACACCAATCACAGTCGGTGTGGTTCACGATGAAAAAAACATTCCAAGTGAGGCCAGTAAATGGCTACACAGGATAATTGAAGTGGCGTGGGAGTCGGGACAGGTTCCATCAGACTCGGCGAAAGCAGTAATCACACCAATCTTTAAGCATGGAAACAGAAAAGATTGTAACAACTACAGAGGTATCTCTTTAATGAGCGTTGTGGGTAAAATCTTCTCAGGTATTGTTGAAAGGAAAGTGCGAGTATTAGTTGAGGACAAAATGGATGAAAATCAGTGTGGGTTTAGGCCTCTTAGAGGTTGTCAGGACCAGATCTTTAGCTTACGGCAAATAATGGAGAAGTGTTACGAGTGGAACAGGGAATTATATCTATGCTTTATAGATCTAGAACAGGCATATGACCGGGTTCCTAGGAGGAAGTTATTGTCTGGTCTACGAGATGCAGAATAGGAGGCAAACTTTTGCAAGCAATTAAAGCCCTTTACATAGATAGTCAAATGGTTCAAATGGCTCTGAGCACTATGGGACTTAACAGCTGAGGTCATCAGTCCCCTAGAACTTAGAACTACTTAAACCCAACTAACCTAAGGACATCACACACATCCAATCCCGAGGCAGGATTCGAACCTGCGACCGTAGCGGTCGCGTGGGCATAGATAGTCAGACAGCAGTTAAAGTTGACGGTAAATTGAGTTCATGGTTCAGAGTAGTTTCAGGGGTAAGACAAGGCTGCAACCTGTCTCCACTGTTGTTCATATTATTTATGGATCATATGTTGAAAACAATAGATT
Organism: Schistocerca americana; assembly: GCF_021461395.2. Lineage (NCBI taxonomy): Eukaryota > Metazoa > Arthropoda > Insecta > Orthoptera > Acrididae > Schistocerca > Schistocerca americana. Next base: position 434,005,606 of record NC_060124.1, on the reverse strand, counting down.
GGCTGGGTGAGATTAAGATATGTGAACACAAAATAAGCAGTCTTGCATATGCGGATGACTTAGTTGTGATGGTAGATTCGATTGAAAGTTTGTAAAGTAATATTTCAGAGCTAGATCAGAAATGTAAGGACTACGATATGAAGATCAGCATCTCCAAAACGAAAGTAATGTCAGTGGGAAAGAGATATAAACGGATCGAGTGCCAAATAGGAGGAACAAAGTTAGAACAGGTGGACGGTTTCAAGTACTTAGGATGCATATTCTCACAGGATGGCAACATATTGAAAGAACTGGAAGCGAGGTGTAGCAAAGGTAATGCAGTGAGCACTCAGCTACGATCTACTTAGTCTCTTCTGCAGGAAGGAAGTCAATACCAAGACTAAGTTATCTGTGCACCGTTCAATCTTTTGACCAACTTCGTTGAATGGGAGCAAAAGCTGGGTGGATTCAGGTTACCTTATCAATAAGGTTGAGGTTACGGATATGAAAGTAGCTAGGATGATTGCAGGTACTAGTAGATGGGAACAATGGCAGGAGGGTGTCCACAATGAGGAAATCAAAGAAAAACTGGGAATGAACTCTATAGATGTAGCAGTCAGGTAGGGGCATGTTACACGTATGGGAGAAGCAAGGTTACCCAAGAGACTCATGGGTTCAGCAGTAGAGGGTAGGAGGAGTCGGGATAGACCAAGGAGAAGGTACTTGGATTCGGTTAAGAATGATTTTGAAGTAATAGGCTTAACATCAGAAGAGGCTCCAATGTTAGCACTGAATAGGGGATCATGGAGGAATTTTATAAGGAGGACTATGCTCCAGACTGAACGCTGGAAGTCATAATTAGTCTTAAATGATAATGATAATGGTGTTGGTGGTAGTGGTGATGAGTGAGGCTCATCAAGCGAACCGTGACGAAACGCTCCGCTGTTGGCTTGGTGTCCTCTGTCTTATGTACAAATCCTACCTCGTAAGGGTTTTAGCCCGACGAGCACCGGACAGGAGGTAGTCTTTCACCGCGGGCACGCGCGCGCCAGAGCGGACACTGTGTGTCGACCGGTCGGCGAGCGGCAGACGGAGAGGGTCTGTGTCTGCTGCCGCCCGGCAACAGGGTCGTGAACGTGGACGTGAACGTGAACCGGGACGGGGACGCAGCGCGAATTGGCGTGAGCCAGCCTCCGCCTCCGCCTCCACCTGCCTGTGCCTGTGGCTGTGGCTACCGGCGCGGTCCCGGCCGCGGGCAGCATGAATACTTATTGGCGGCGGGCGATGCATTAAACATGACAGGCGGCCGGCAGCGCCTTTGACATGGAAAGCGCAGCGGCCCGGACCGGACCGCACCCAGCGCGGAAAAAGGCCGCCAATTTGAGGCGAGCCAGCCGAGGCGTCTGCTGCCCCAGACACAGGCGCGGGTAGTCGCCGCCCCCGCCACCGCGTGCTTGCTGCGGCGGACAATCCCTCCCAGGAAACTACGTGACAGTAGTGTCACCGCAGCCGGGCAGGCTCGAGAAAACTGGTGATGCGTACTGCCAACAGTGAGGGGTTTGAATACTTGCAGCGGCGATACATACCGAGGTGAAGTCATGGGACATCTCCTAATGTCGTCTGGGACTTCCTTTTGCTGGGCCTGGTGCAGCAACTCGACGTGGCATGGACTCAACAAGTCGTTGGAAGTCCCCTACAGAAATATTGACCCATGCAGCCTCTATAGCCGTCCGGAACTGCGAAAGTGTTGCCGGTGTAGGATTTTGTGCAGGAACTGACTTCTCGATTAAGTCCCATAAATTTTCTGGTGAGATTCATATCGGGCGATGAGTGTAGCCAAACCATTCGCTCCAGTCGCACAACTACGGCCCAGTAAAAATGAGATCGTTGTTTGGGCTGCAATTGGTCTCCGAGTAGCCGAACGTAACCATTTCCAGTCAACGACCAGCTCAGTTGGACCAGACCAAAGGACACAGTCCTTTCCATGTAAACACAGCACACACTATTGTGGAGCCCAGCTCGCACAGTGCCTTGTTGACAACTTGGGTCCATGGGTTCATGGGGTCTACGCCATACTCGAACCCTACCATCAGCTCTTACCAACTGAAATCGGGACTCATCTGACCAGGCCACGCCGGTCAGTATGGGCGAGCGGTTCTAGGCGCTTCAGTCTTGAACCGCGCGACTGCTACGATCGCAGGTTCGAATCGTGCCTCGGGCATGGATGTGTGTGATGTCCTTAGGTTGGTTAGTTTTAAGTAGTTCTAAGTTCTAGGGGACTGATGACCTCAGATGTTAAGTCCCATAGTGCTCAGAGCCATTTGAACCATTTGACCAGGCCACGGTTTCCCAGTCGTCTAGGATCCAACAGATATAGTCACGAGCCCAGGAGACGCACTGCAGACGATGTCGTCCCGTTAGCAAAGGCACTCGCGTCGATCGTCTGCTGCCATAACTCATTAACGCCAAATTTCGCAGCACTGTCCTAGCGGATAAGTTTGTCGTACATCCCACGCTGATTTATGCAGTTATTTCATGCAATGTTGCTTGCCTGTTAGCACTGACAACTCTGCTGCTCTTGGTCGTTACGGGAAGGCCGTCGACCAGTTCGTTGTCCATAGTGAGAGGTAATGGCTGAAATTTGGCATTCTCGGCACACTCTCGACACTGTGGACCTCTGAATATGGAATTCTGTAACGCGTTTAGATTCAGCTATAATTCCGCGTTCAAAGTCTGTTAATTTCCGTCGTGCGGTCGTAATAACTTCGAAAACCTTTTCACATAGATCGCTTGACTGCAAATGACATCTCTGCCAATACGCTCTCCTTTTTTACCTTGTGTACGTCGTACTATCACCATGTGTATATGTGCAAAGCGCTATCCCTTGACTTTTGTCGCCTTAGTGTATTCAGCGCACACTGTTAACTCCACAAACCACTGTAAAGCGCAAGTCGGAGGAAACTTTGAAGCAATGTAAGTGGTGTTCCGTCTCGTTTCCTTCGCTTACTTAGTGAAGTAAAACTGGATTTCTATATGCTTTTAATCTTTCTTATCTCAATTCATGATTCCCACGCAACATATACAGGGTATTTCAGAGCATATGCACGAAACGTCTGGGGGTGATAGATCACGTCATAGGGAACAACTTACACTTCCCGTCGACTCTACGTGTCTTATAAAATGTCAAATCTAAAACACCTTCAAACATTTACATTTAAAATTTTATTTCATTTATGCGACCACTTTCGGCGTTTCACTACACCACATTCAGGACATGTAGGAAGTATCCAACCTGATGTGCAATCGAAATAGGGGCTAGCTAAGTAGACTTACATTTTAACAACGTGACCCCTTCTCTCACCAATTGGAGAATTGTGGGTCCTTACAGATGAACCATTCTTTTTCCAGAACTCTTTCAACAAATCGTATTTCATTCACGTACCGTAACAATCATCATGTGTGATCATCCCATTTCATATCGCTTCATAGCATTACCCGTAAGTACTTAAGCGATGTGACGTGCTAAAGATGTCCACTACTAATCTTGTAATAAGTTACCTCCAGGTTCTTTCTCTTTCTTACAGACAGTATCTTGCATTTTTGCACATTTGATTGGAGCAGCCATACATTACACTAGGGGGAAATTTCGTCACACATATTTCTGCAATTCATTACGATCATCGAACCATGACGCTTTTCTGTCGAAAACAGCACCTTATCTGAAAAATCTTATATGGCTGTTGATCCTCTCTAACAAATCATTTCGACGACACAGTGGCATATCTGTCTAACTATTCCGTATGAGCGTATCTTTGTTATTAGTTTCTTCACTGAAGTTCTCTCTGTCTAAATTTATAACGTGAAAATGTATTTAAAATCATCCTCTTGAAGGGCCCGACAAAGTTTGGAATGTGAAAAATTTGTGTCGCCTTTAATTTGGGAATATCTTACGTGTTGTAAGCTACGTGGCCAGGGAACGAGTAAATGGAATGTCGACCCGCGCTCCGGGAAATTATTGGCCCAGCTCAGTACATAAGATCGTTAATAGATGCCTATAGAACTAACTTAATGAAGTTGCGTGAGTAAAAATAAACAAGTACTTTGCTCAATATTTGTGATAAACAAAAGATAAAAAACTTCAAATAGCCGTAATTCAGACAATTGACCCCAAAGAGAAGACCACGACGCGCCTGATACGATGGAAATGGCTCCAGCGAATAAAGCGGGCTTCGAAAAACTGAACAAGTTTACATTTACGATGCGATGCCTCTGGAACTATTGAGAAAGTTACTCTAGAAGCATTTAACTGAGTCGTCAAGTATGAGTAGTTTATTCCTTTTATTCTTTATGTAACAAATATTCCCTGATATAAAAATATTTTCAGTTTTCTGCGTCTATCTTCGTAGACGTTTTGACACAAAGTACTTTTCTACAGTTGTGACCTAGTTCCCTTTCTTCCTGTTTTGTGTTAATACGCAGAGCTCTTTATATCTATCACATCCAGGGTAAAATATAACATGTCTACGATTTCAGTTTTTCTTCTTTAGTGCTCTTTCCAACGCTAAGTTAAATATTCCAGAGAGCTATACTAGTTCTGGTGTTTTCCGTAATTTCTGGTCTCACCAATTCTTGCTTGTAGCTCTCAATCTGCCGACTGTGTAGTCAACATTCTTCAGAAGTGCTGAATTACTACTTCTACAGCTTTTTTTTTATGCATATATATATATAGCTCTACACTCATCCATGATTTAGTATTTACTCGTGGTCCCATTTCAGTTCCATACCGAAAAATGAATGTGAAGGAGGAATGTACGCCATTAGTTACCGTTCTTTTATTCATTTCCCTTTTGTAGAAGACTTTTAAACTAAGCTGACTTTCACTGGACAGATTTCTCAAGCTTTGTTTGGCTATTAATATGTTTTTGAGGCATTCAGCATACCAGACAACCTGAATGGAATACTGCTGCTATCAGGTGAATGTTACTGCATAGTACTCTGATTGTTATGCTTATTATTCTCATTCCTAATGACCGTCTGCCACTGCTCCGCGTGATCAAACATGTTAATCGCGTTGTGCCTATATATAAACAGCATTTTGCATTTTGTCATTATAAACACGGAATTCATCTACTTTGTATAGGCCTATGGACGGGGAAACGAATCCGCCCTGCATTTGTTGAATGAACTGTGCCTCAATTGACGTGCAGCGATTGAAACAATCAAAACTTGAACGGGTAGAATACATAACCGATCTCTTTGAAGATCAAGTCATGTGCCATCAGAACCGGTGATCAAAATAAAGACTGCCGCGACGATATTCATTTTACTGGTTTGTGTATAGTGTAGAAAAGATGGGACAAATTGAAAACGTACGAGAAAACTCTGCTGTGGTGTGTAGAGTCAATCAGAAATCACGTGCAGACCTATCAGTATCCAAAATAGTAACGTCAAGCATTTCAGTCGAATATCAGCCCCTATGAATTTGCTAACAGCTGTGAAGCTTGCCGAATATTTCGGTAAATGTCGATTATACTCATTATTGATTCAAAACCAACAGCGAAGGAGGAACAAATAAATAATTTGTCAAAATAAGAGCGGAAAGGGACTAAAGGAAAACGACAGAGGTTCAGACTATCGCACAGATGGTAACTTTAAAGCGGTAGTATTACTGGGGATGTTGGGATTAATGAACGTGCTAACAACTGCAGAACTTTTAACTTCGTTTATTATATAGAAATCTATTTTATTCCTCTAATTACCTCTCTAACGTTTTTATTGGAGCCATCGTAGGAGAAATTCTTTTCCTTATGAAAGGCTGCCTGTTCATCATTGCACTTTCTAACAGCTTATGTTTCGTGGAAGTAGAATTATTATATTAACAAAAGGACAGTATTTCAGTCGAACGAAGATGAAGCGACGAAAAACTGGAACAAGTACTACAGGCAAACACTGGATGTAAATAACGATGTTATATGGTTACTTCGTCGAATCACATGAAACAGGAGAAGGTATGTATGCAAGAGCTGTTCGGCGCGGTGTGATATGTAAACATGCATACAACTAAACGGATCGTCTGGAAGAAGGGGGCGAAGAGGAAAAAGTTTCGTCATTTTGAGGATTTTGGGAATGAGTGGAGGTGACTGATTTTACGTGACAGCAGGTTTCATGACGCACGAACGAAAGGAGATTGTGAGTTTAACAGTATGAATATACGAATTATTATTTTAGCAGCTATTTTGTTTGTTTAAATAAGAGAAATCAGGGCGTGCACAGAAAAATTTAAATGCTCGTTTTTCCCATGCGCCATTCGACAGTTGGACGGTAGAGAGACAGCTTGAAGGTGGTTCATTGAACCCTCTGCCAGGCACTTTATTGTGAATAACAGAGTAATCACGTAGATGTAGATGTAGAAAACGTGTTACCGGTTTCGAAATTATGCAGTTTACAAAGCACGTGAGTGTCAATGACGCTGATACACAATTATATGTTACAAAGATATGTAATTCTGGGAAACGTACATTATGGGTGCGTTAAATTGAAGAAGTATTAAATACAGATAGATCTCTGTATTTGCTTTTTATGTGTTGTGAATAAAAACATGTGGTGCGTATTGAAAATTCGTTTTGTAACCAGACGATAGTATTTATAATGCAGACCAACGTATGCGACTGTGATAATAGAGACAACATTACCAATACCATACGATCCGAACAATACGAATATGATCTATTGGAAGAAAACTGTGAAAACAAATTCTCTAGACGGACATTTCACATAAGTTGCATTGTAACACAATTCTATAGCGCAACCATCTTTCTGTAGTTCTATAGTAAACCGGTGCAGAATTACAGGCCTATATCACTAACGTCGATTCGCAGTATTGTTTTGGAACATATATTGTATTCAAACATTATGAAGTACCTCGAAGATTTATTGACACACAACACGGATTCAGAAAATATCGTTCTTGCGAAACACAACTAGCTCTTTATACTCATGAAGTAATGAGTGCTATCGACCGGGGATGTTAAATTGATTCCATATTTTTAGATTTCCAGAAGGCTTTCGACACCATTCCTCACTGCGTACCTATGGAATATCGTCTCAGTCGTGCGACTGGATTCGTGAATTCCTGTCAGAAAGGTCACAGTTCGCAGTAACAGACGGTAAGTCATCGAGTAACACAGAAGCAATATCCGGCGTTCCCCAAGGAAGTGTTATAGGCCCTCTATTGTCCCTGATCTATTTTAACGGCATAGGAGACAATCTGCGTAGCCGCCTTAGATTGTTTGCAGGTGATGATGTCATTTACCGTCGTGTAAAGTCATCAGATGACCAAAACGAATTGCAAAATGATTTAGATAAGATATCTGTATGGTGCGAAAAGTGGCAATTGACCCTGAATAAAGAAAAGTGTGAATTTATTTACATGAGTACTAAAAGAAATCCGCTAAATTTCGATTACGCGGTAAGTCACACAAATCTGAAGTCTGTAAATTCAACTAAATACTTAGGGATTACAATAACAAATAACCTAAATACGAACGATCACATAGCTAATATTGTGGGTAGAGCAAACCAGACTGCGATTCATTGGCAGAACACTTAGAACGTGTAACAGATATAGTAAAGAGACTGCTTACACCATGCTTGTCCGCCCTATATTGGAGTATTGCTGTGAGGTATGGGATACGCATCAGGTGGGACTGACGGATAACATCGAAAAAGTACAAAGTAGGGCAGCTCGTTTTGCATTACCGCGAAATAGCAGAGATAGTGCCACAGAAATGACACGTGAATTGTCGGCCGGTGTGACCGAGCGGTTCTAGGAGCTTCAGTCTGGAAACGCGCGACCGCTGCGGTCGCACGTTCGAATCCTGCCTCGGGTATGGATGTGTGTGATGTCCTTAGATTAGTTAGGTTTAAGTAGCTCTAAGTTCTAGGGGACTGATGACCTTAGATGTTAAGTCCCACAGTGCTCAGAGCCATTTGAACCATTTGATACGTGAATTGGAGTGTCAATCATAAAAAAGTCGTTTTTTGTTGCGGCGGGGTCTTACGATGAAATTTCAATCACCAGTTTTCTCCTCCGATTGCGAAAACATTGTGTTGGCACCCACCTACATGGGGAGAAATGATCATCACGATAAAATAAGAGAAATAAAGGTTCGCACAGAAAAATTTAAGTGCTCGTTTTTCCCGCACGCCTTTGGAGAGTGGAAAGGTACAGGACAGCTTCAAGGTGGTTCATTGAACCTTCTGCCAGCCACTTTATTGTGAATAGGAGGGTAATGACGTAGATGAAGGAAATGTGTTTTGAGAAAAGCATGAATCTGTCTTACGATGAACTGTATAAATTCGAAACCAGTAAGGGTACTTTTTGAATGAAGTAATGTAAAACCTATCCGCAGCTAGCTGCTGTGCACGATCAGCCATTTATTGCATTTCTGTGCCTTGTGAGAATATTTTTAAACTGAAGATTTGATCGCTTCAGTTACCCAATAGACGCTTTGCCTAATCAAATAAAGCCTCATCAGAGGATTTGAAAGGATGACTGTTTATACAGACACACAAAAAGCGCCAATTGTGTGAGAAACGGAAATAGTTATTGTAACGATAAATCTCTGCCCTTTCGAGCTGGGGTGGGAAGCCGCCGAACCCTTTTATACGGCCGTCTCGGAAGACTATGTAGGACTGTTTGAAAGGCGGCGGCAGCTCTATCGCGACCACACATCGTTTGGGACGCGACAATAGCGGGTCGCGAGGCGGCAGTGAGAGAGTGAAAACGGCTCGGGACGCCTGTGGGTAGGCCACGTGGCGGGCAGGCGCGGAAGGGGTTCGCTCGCCGGCTGTCTCTCTATTGAGTGCGCCTCCTCACTCCCCGGATGAATGACGCCGTCGCGTGTCCTCCGGCTGCAAGGGTTGGTCGCTAACCGTGCCCACTTCTTTATCGCCGAGGGTTGCGCTGACTGCCGAGCAGGTGGAATTTCAAATCAAATCTCAAACTGCCGTACGGTGGGGGGCCGCAAGCGAACGTCGCTGGAGGGGGAGAGCGTCACTGCCGAGGTCTTACTGAGGCAACCAGCGATCCTCAGCCATCGCCGTGGTTGGGCTTTAAAGAGCTGTTAGGAACAACTGAAAACCGCAGACAACCCAAGTCTATGTTACTAAACGGCTAAAATGGTCACCCGATCCTAGTTACGGTTTGCCTGACTACTTCCAAGGAAAACAACACATTTATTTTCAATATTTCATATATTTACTGACCGAATTTAGAAATAATAAAATGCTGTGAAAAGCCACTCTTTAAGAAGTACAGGGTGATTCAAAATGAATACCACAACTTTAAAAATGTGTATTTAATGAAAGAAACATAATATAACCTTCTGTTATACATCATTACAAAGAGTATTTAAAAAGGTTTTTTTTTACTCAAAAACAAGTTCAGAGATGTTCAATATGGCCCCCTCCAGACACACGAGCAATATCAATCCGATACTCCAACTCGTTCCACACTCTCTGTAGCATATCAGGCGTAACAGTTTGGATAGCTGCTGTTATTTCTCGTTTCAAATCATCAATGGTGGCTGGGAGAGGTGGCCGAAACACCATATCCTTAACATACCCCCATAAGAAAAAATCGCAGGGGGTAAGATCAGGGCTTCTTGGAGGCCAGTGATGAAGTGCTCTGTCACGGGCTGCCTGGCGGCCGATCCATCGCCTCGGGTAGTTGTACAACTAAATGAAACTTTATAGCTCCCTTAATTCGCCGACAGATAGTGCTTAGCTCTGCCTTTTGTTGTTGCAGAGTTTTAAATTCCTAAAGTTGTGGTATTCTTTTTGAATCATCCTGTATAATGTTACAGCAGAGGCTTAACACAATAAACAAGTATCAAAAGGTCTTTTAAAAAAATTGTGGCAAAATCTAAAAAAGCTGTAGAGTCCACTTGTAGCTACTAATCCTCATACATTAGGATATCAAAGTGCAACCAGTTTTACGATAATAAATCGCCTAATTTTGCTGGATTACATTATGCCATTAAGGCAGTATGATCTACCAACCTTCTACAAAGCACAATCCTGGCAACATCAAATGCAATGGACGTTTTAAGATCCATCAACAGTCTGTAATAATCACTGGATCTGGCAACATCAATTGCATTTGATAATCCCAGGATACGTGCGTTGTAGAACGTTGGGAGCTCTTATTGGCTTAATGTAATGTAATCTAGCCATATTACCCTGAAGATGTGGAACCTTGATCCCACAATAAATGTGGATTAGCAGCTACAAACAAACTCTACAATTTTTAGACGATTTATTACTTGACTTACTGTGTTAAACCTCTAATGTAAGAGGCATTTAAAAAGCATTTAAAAAATTTTAATTCGCTTAGTACCTACGGAAGACGCATCATGTGAAGACTACTTGAGAAACAAATTAAGCACAGGAAGGAGAACAATATCAAAACCGACCTCCATTTTGCGGTCCAAAAAAATCGGAATAAGTGAAAATTTAACATACATAAAGGCATCACTTAGCCAAATACCATCTTTTGTTCTGACTGCTGGACGATTACTGAGAAGAACCGCAAGAAGATCGAAGATTTACTAATGGACTTTCTAAGACGAACATCATGGAGCTTAGTTCGAAACATAGGAAAAAATAAGGATGTACAGGAAATAAAGCGCAAGAAAGATAACATGATGGATGTAATAGGTCATGGACAACTTTTTTGGTTTGAAAACTTAATGAGAATGGGACAGAAAAAATACCCAAAACATAATTGAATATAAACCGGCAAACAGGGGGCGCAGAAAAAGTCTGCTACTTAGATGGATCCAAGAAATAAAACAAGAGTACAGCTAAACGAAATTTGACCTTTGAAGATATCAAAGTTTTAAACATGACTGCTTGGTTCAGTGACCGTTTTTAAATTAGAATTGAAACAAATGAGCCCTCTGTCACTATTATTTTTAGTCTTATTGACCAGCTTTCAACACTTCTAAGAGTGCCTTCATCAGAATTAAAACAATTAAAATGGCCTATAACATAGTTACAAATTTATAGGAAAAGACATTTTTATATAAAAAGTGTAAGTACTGACTAACAATAAAAGACAGTAGCAGTACTTACATGTCACATATAAAATAATTAACAGGCCAGAAGGGCTTTACTCACAAAATGTGTAAAAAGGAATGGGTGAAGGCGAGCCACTACGGGCTGCTCGTACCTGTACAGCCACAGGCTCCATATTTTTGCCATAGTGTTGCCTAAACACACATCGCCCTATCAAGAGGCTGTATAGTTTCTGTATGGAAGCGACCCAACTCATAAGAGCAATTACAATCGGTGGTAGGGAGCTCACTTCCTGTCACATTTTTACGTTTGGCACCAAGAGCAGTTGATAAATACAACATTATCAAAACTACAAAACCAAGAAATGTGTGCTAATTTTGATAATTCTAACAAATACACCTGCTGGAGGAACATCAGCAACTGAGCATTATGGTAGAGGTTGAAAATACCGCTTAAGTTGTCACGTTCTTTTTATTATTCAATACCTGAGCGACGACCTGTTACTGGCTCTTACAGAGTGCTCAGTACTTCCTCTGCTCGTCCATCGCGGCGCTCGGAGTCCAGGACAGATTTATCACACCTGGTGATGAGCGTGTAAGAGGTCAAAACCAGTCGTGGTTTAAGTATTGACAAATAGAAAGAACCTTACAACTCAAGCTGTATTTTCAACCTGTGCTTTCATAACTGCAGTTCGGATGCTATGGCCAGATGAGAGGAAACGCAGATTCTGGCAAGACAGAAGATTAACGAAAAAATCCATTGAAAATACGTCTCATAGAAAAAGGCGAAATGCTTCTGCAACGTAAATATACACATTGCAGGAAGAAAAGGAATTTGAAATCAAGAAACGAAAATATAGGAGTTCAAGATGTGATGATTACTGTTACGAAACTGAAATGGAGATGCGCTGGCAATATAGAGATAAGAAATGGTGGGAGATGGTCTAATGAGATTCTGTGTTGGATTTCTCATGATAAAGAAAGACCTTAACAACGAGCTAGTGGATGACGGATTAGCGACAAAAACAAATAACCAGTACAAACTTGGATGCGAAAAGTTGAAGGCCATAATATATTAAAAAACTAAAAACCCGCCTCGACTGCGAAAAAAGTACCTAGTTTTAACCTAGGTTTCGGCGTAGATAACTACACCTTCTTCAGAACAACAATAAAACCCACAAGTGCCTAAGAAGACCTTCGTCAATGATTAAACGAACACCATAGCAATGCATTTATAAACGAAAAAAAGGAAAACACAAACAGTACATATGTACAAAGTGTTTTTCCTTTTTTTTCGTTTATAAATGCATAGCTATGGTGTTCTTTTAATCATTGACAAAGGTCTTCTTAGGCACTTGTGGGTTTTATTGTTGTTCTGAAGAAGGTGTAGTTATCTACGCCGAAACCTAGGTTAACACTAGGTGCTGTTTTCGCAATCGAGGCGGGTTTTTAGTTTTTTAATATATTAACCAACGATTGCTGACGCGCTGCGATGTTGAAGGTTCTTGAAGGCTATAAGGTATATTGGAGTCTGGAAGAGGCTAGGCTCACCAGGGTATAAGTGGATAACGATGATCAAGAAGAAGAAGCTGAAGATCATGGCCGTGGTGGTGGAGATGGTGATGATGGTCATGATCATGATGATAGCCTTGATGATGTGATGATGATGATGATGATCATAATCACGATCATCATCATGGTGGTAAGCATGATGATGAGACATGATATGCTCATGATGATGATAATGATAATAATAATAATAATAATAATAATAATAATAATAATATGGTCATGGTGATAATCAAGATGATGAGGATCATGATAATTGTGGTGATGGTAGTGGTGGTAACTTCTACTACTAGCTCTGAAACTGTACCTTACAAAGAAAACAAAGAGAGAGGAGAGAGGAAGGGAAGGAGCGCCGCGGCTGAGAAGTGGGCGCTCCCCGGGTCCCGGCGCGTGCCCGTGATTGATGCAGCACACCCACACACCGTCTGGGCGCTACTCGCCGGCCTTAAACTGGATTTAGGCGGCCGAGTGGCGGCGGGGAGAGGCAAGGCGAGAAGCCCTAAACACTTTGTCCCCGGGCCGCGCCGGACGCTCGTCTATTCAAATTGAGTTGCCGGCCGCTCCTCCAGGCCCCAGCAGAGACAAAAGAGCGCCGGGGAGACCCGGGCGAGGGTCGCCCGCCGCTTTTATGGAGCCGGCCTCGGGACAGCCCGCCCACGCAGAACGGGCCAGGGGACGCCTTTGTCGCTCTCTCGCTCTCTAGAATACCTGGCTTCCTAGAGAGTGTGACAATGCTGCCCGCTGCCTCAGCCACAGTCATTATTTAATGGTGTCGCTACTGTTAGGCGACTCCGTGCCACAAGAGCACGTCACGAATGGAATACGTGAAACGTCTAAAATGAAGTTCCTCAGGAATGTGTAAGTTGCACTACACTAGAACAGAGGAATGAAATCACAACAAAACAGCAGGCGCACACACTCTTTAAAGGATAACTTACACACAGGGGTGGAAAAACCATTCAAAGTCCCTAACAAGAAAGGGAATATCATCCACCCGTAGAGATATGCATTACTAGAGTTGCGCTCTACCGAAACTACTGTTCGCTAGATTTGGTATAGCACATCAATGACGCAGTAAAAGGTAGAACTACCAGTGGTAAAAGAAACGTAGATAAATGTGTGTGAGAGTATCCGAAAGCCGACGACTTCTCTTTGTCTTTTCTTTGTTTTGCACATAATTAGAATTACGCATCGTTCAGTGTTAAGCCATTGCATATTTTACATCCTTACAAAATATAAACTGCATTTCATAAGTAATAAAAATTATTTGATTCTGCAACTTCAGCGCTTGTATGTAACCAAAGCAAAATCACTTTAGACGAAATGCAATTTACTTGTCCAAACATAAAAAATCTATACAATTATTGCTGTTATTATGTGCTCAATAGAACGTTCTTCATCGTAATCAAAGGCAAGAGTTCCCTGTTATTACTGGAAGTGCGACAGTGGTTTATGAATATCAGAAACATGTTTTATACAATTTGTAAGGTGGAATAACAAGTACATTGTTATTGTTCTGCTGATTTTTGTGGCTACGAACTAGTTTTCGGCTTATCAGGCCATCTTAAGGAAACAACTGTTTTATGTAAGCTCGTGAGAAAATTTTATTTTCTAGCGCTTTGCGATAAATCGGCATTTTTAAAAAATCTTTCTCCAGCAGCTTCCTGTTTCCGTTTACATGTCAACAATTTTCGAATAACACTTGAAATAAACACTGGAAATTTCAGTTTTGCTATGAATACTGTTTACTTGTAAATAAGAGACAGGAGAATAACTACGTAGAACAAAAACGTTCCGTTGGTTGCGCTTTATTTTCAGGGGTTACAATCTTTTTTAAATTCTCGTATTCTTACATTTCATTCTTATATCAGTTCTTATATTAATACTTATATTTTATTCTTATGCGTATTCTACAGGAAGAACTGGTGCATTCCCTTGGATGATATCGATTGCAGAAACATTCGAAAGACAGAAATTCCGAACACCACAAGCAGCGTGTAAAGAAAGGTTTGCCACAGTGATATTTCTTCGTATGAATCTTACTCTGAAAAGAAATGTTAACAGTGTCGAAGATTTCACGCGTTAGCATAAATATCGCGGCAGTCCAAGCATACCGAAAACTCGCCCTTGCAGTTTATTATGAATCAAGGTAGACTACAGGAATTTCACCGAAAACAAATTCAAATAATTTTCTCATTTATTTATTGTATTTTCGTTAAATTCATTCAGTAGACATGCAACCAGCAGACGAATAAGGACAACGTTATTTCAATATAAATCGGAAAACATTCGTGGAATAATCTTCTGCGGACATGAGTAGATAAATGAAAAACGAAAATAAAAATAATCATCGAGCGTCGAGCAAGGGGCGTAATCGCGTGATGTAGTGCTTCAGCTGAACTTTTTCCTCGCTAAAAGGCACATACATTACCTCGAAAACTTTGAACCACCGTTTTCTCGTAAACGGTCGCGTATGCACAGATAAGCCGAGGCGCATGTTCGCTCATTTTGACCCCTTTTCTCTTCCCGGAAGGGAAGTTTTTGGGAAATCGGGATATGGCAGTTGCCGTGTTTTCGTTGTGAGTCACCGCGGCACACCACCTCCCGCGTAAGGCAAGCATCTGGGCTGACTGCCCAGTTGTAACGCGAATGAAAGTTTAGTAATCACACACAACAGCTATGAGTAGCTGAGACTGGCATTTAAATACGCGATATCCCTCGGAAGACGGGAAGCGCCCCCTCTGTCTGCTGGGTTCCCCTGTAGAAGCTGCCAGGTGCAGCTGCCGGCTGCTGGGGGAAGAGCTTCAAGGGCGGCGCACTTTAAGCGAAATCAATTATTTTAATTCGATCGCAGTAGGGAAGGCAAGGGCAGGGAAGGAAAGGGAGGAATGAGAGGCGGGGACGGGGGTGGGGGGTGAGCGACTGACCACTCGGGACCCCTGGGGCGGGGGCGGAAGGGGAGAGGAGGGCAGAGTAGGGGAGGTTTCGTGTCCACTTCAAAGGCGGCGACGCGGGGGCGGCCTGGTGCGGCCTGGGCTGGCGCCGTATTCAGCGTCGGTTATTGGCTGCGATCCGCCAGCTGCTGCCGGGCCGGACACACTTACCAAAAGGCAATATCGTCGCGCCGCGGCCCCGCGTGCTGCCGTGTCTTCCCCTCCCACGGCGCCTTGTTGCGGAGTCGCCGCTCTTGTCGCCCCGAGACGTGACCGGCCGACAATCTCACGCCGCGCCGCCCCCGCTTACGACTCTCCTAACGACAGCCGCCGCCCTAGCCGAAAAATGTCTCACACCGTGGTGGTAATCTGACAGTACGTTATACGAGCTGAATTGCTTGCCGATTTCTTCATTGCAATATCCCGCTCGCTAGCTACTGACCCAGCATCTACACAAAAAATGGTTCAAATGGCTCTGAGTACTATGGGACTTAACATCTGAAGTCATCAGTCCCCTAGAACTTAGAACTACTTAAACCTAACTAACCTAAGGACATCACACACATCCATGCCCGAGGCAGGATTCGGGCCTACGACCGTAGCAGTCGCGCGGTTCCAGGCGGAAGCGCCTAGAACCGCTCGGCCACTACATACCATAAGGAGTCACACAAAGAATTTTTTTGGATCGCTATGTTTTGATTAGCCTTGCTATACAGGGTGTTACAAAAAGGTACGGCCAAACTTTCAGGAAACATTCCTCACACACAAATAAAGAAAATATGTTATATGGACATGTGTCCAGCAACGCTTAATTTCCATGTTAGATCTCATTTTAGTTTCGTCAGTATGTACTGTACTTCCTCGATTCACCGTAAATTTTCACAATCAACATGTGTGGGCTGACGAGACTTCCCACGCAATTGTGCAGTCACGTCATGAACACAGATTTTCTGTGACCGTTTGCGCAGCCATTGTTGGTGATGTCTTGATTGGGCCCCATGTTCTTCCACCTACGCTCAATGGAGCACGTTATCATGATTTCATACGGGATACTCTACCTGTGCTGCTAGAACATGTGCCTTTACAAGTACGACACAACATGTGGTTCATGCACGATGGAGCTCCTGCACATTTCAGTCGAAGTGTTCGTACGCTTCTCAACAACAGATTCGTTGACCGATGGATTTGTAGAGGCGTACCAATTCCGTGGCCTCCACGCTCTCCTGACCTCAACCCTCTTGACTTTCATTTATGGGGGCATTTGAAAGCTCTTGTCTACGCAACCCCGGTACCAAATGTAGAGACTCTTCGTGCTCGTATTGTGGACGGCTGTGATACAATACGCCATTGTCCAGGGCTGCATCAGCGCATCAGGGATTCCATGCGACGGAGGGTGGATGCATGTATCCTCGCTAACGGAGGACATTTTGAACATTTCCTGTAACAAAGTGTTTGAAGTCACGCTGGTACGTTCTGCTGCTGTGTGTTTCCCTTCCACGATTAATGTGATTTGAAGAGAAGTAATAAAATGAGCTCTAACATGGAAAGTAACTGTTTCCGGACACATGTCCACATAACATATTTTCTTTCTTTGTGTGTGAGGAATGCTTCCTGAAAGTTTGGCCGTACCTTTTTGTAACACCCTGTATACATGCAAGGCAACATACTGACTGCCTGACTCAACATGGTCATCATCATACACAGAAGACCTCGTTTAGTAAGGGATTTATCGAAATTCCACGCTTAAGGGGGATGAAACAGGGGATGAAGGATTTTTTGAAAATATGTCACTATTAATGCAATTTTTAAGCTAGACTTACGAAAATTGGTATTTAGTTACGCGGTCAGAAGTAAACAAACACATGTTTCACCACTAAGGTAGATAAAAAAGTGGATGAAAGTTTATTTGACAACAAATCATTAATAAAGTAATACTAAAACATTTTAAAATTACATCGACGAAAATAAGTATTTCACTTCTCAGTTGGAGAAAAAAGTTCCAGCATTTTTGGAAATTCAACCCCTAATGGGGTGAAATAGTGGGTGAAAGCTTTCTCTTGAAAATAAATCGTTATTAAAGAACTACTAAAGCATTCTTAAAACTACATCTATGAAAATTTGTATTGACTTCAAGGGTAGAAATAAATAAATACGTGTTTCAGTGTTTTTGGAAATTCAACTCCTAAGGGGGTGAAATAGGGGATGAAGAGTTTTATGAATATATTTCATTATGAAAGCAGACTCGCTTTTTGTTAGAAGCACATTCGGAAAAGGCGATGCTTCTATGGCCTCAATTAGTGCGAAAAGTGCAGAACGTGTTGCAATTTGTGAACTAAATCTAAGAAAGCTGTTTAACAGTCACAAATCGGCTTTATCAGAACTGAGTAGAAAAAGACATGGGGCTTTAATACAATTAATTTTTCAGTAGACCTAATACATGTTTATTAAATTATCTTTGTTGTAATTACTACGCAAACTAATAATTATTGGTGACGGAATAGAGAGCATCTTTGAATGTGGTTTCATGTACAGAAATATGCGGTTGAGATGAGAGAATACAGTACCGGATGTAAGACTGGAACCACTTATCCGATTTGTCTGCTTCTCTTTTGAACTCGCTAGATGAAATTAAATTAAACCATTAGGACACTTTAATGATGCAAAGAATGATAGGCATGTAGAGGGACACTAACTCCTTTATAATGTGTAGATTTACAAGTTAGCAATTGCCGTAACAACATACAAATTCGATAAAGAAAAACAAAATAAATTTGTGCACCACAGCCTTGCGATCGAAGCAGCGGGCTCTAAGCTAGTTCTTTTTAAACCGAGCCCGCAGTGTGCACCATAAGATCAAAATAAAAACGGAGACAGATACGATGTGTCTCAACGACAACTGTATTGTGGCAGCACTGTTGTTGACGAGACACAGTGTTCTTGTCCTTGATTTTACTTTCATCCGATGATGGCTACCGTCGAACCGCGTCGTTTGGAACAATTAAGATACTGATCTAGACAAATTCTGTGTTTAAGTGCTAAAGTAATGGCCGAGCTCTGTAAGGATTTCTGATCGTATTTAATAGCATAAGGTGGGTGGGGGGCGGGTGGGGTGGTAATTATATCAGATGCTGGATAGGCTGTCTCCATGTGGCACAATCACAGTCCGGAAATGTCATTTTCCACCATAAGCGAAGCGAATCTGATTACCTGCCTTGCCCTCTGCGTACCCGATTTAGTGCCTTCCACGGTCTTTGGTTTAATTCAGTTCCAGGACTGTTGAGGTTGTAGTTTTGGAACCATTGTTGTATGGGTTAGTTTGTTTCTTTATTCCAGTAACGTGTCCGTTGGTCTCTCGACTTGTAACCGTCGTTTCCAGGTTCAGCCAGACATGGTGACAGTTGTCGGGATTTTAGACGCCTGCGGTTTAGTTGTGAGAGATCTTCATCGAATGGTAAGGCCTGGATCTTCAACGCTTTTTGTTTTTAATTCTCGTAGCAGATCGTCTTCTCTACATATCTCCGGAGATATAGAACACCAAAGCTAATATGTAAGTGTGGATTTGATGGTACTAGAGATCATTCCCGTAGTGTTGTTCAGTTGTCCACCAACAACCGTGGAATTACAACTACTGATCCATACTGGGGCACAATGTTCGGCTAGAGGGTATACTAGAGCAAGCCAATATGTGTGAAGAGGTTCAGCGGTTGCTCCCCAAGCAGTTGCACAAAATGTCTGAATTAACTTATTTCGAGTTCATATATTTTCTGCAGAGTTCTCAGAATGTTTTACGTAGAGGGTCATCAATAATAACGCAACACTTTTTTGTGAAATCAGGCTGGTTTTGTTCAGGATCCCAAACAACATATTATTCCCCGCCTTATTTTTCAACATAATCTCCGTTCAATGCAACAACCTCTTTCCACCTTACTGGGCGACCTGTATGCCCGCATGCTACCACTCTAGTGGTTGACGTCGGAGCCAATGTGTTGCTGCATCAATAACCTCCACGACCGGCCTCTTAAGGCGGGAGCACTTCCGCATGATCCTTCGTTGCTCTTTATGGTCTTCTGTTAGGCAACGAAAAACCCAACAGGTACATGGCTTTGAGTACAAATGGTGGACAAGTGTGTCAGCAGAGACATCCAGTTGAGCAGCGAGGTGTTTGATTGTGATCCGCCGGTCACCTCGAATGACAGTTTCCGCACGTTCCAGCACTGCGGGAGTCACAACTGTATGCGGACGATCGGCACGCGGGAGCTCTAACAAGTTTGCGAGACCTTGTTGTGATTACGACAGACGCCTCAACCAACGGCTCACCGTGCTTTCATTCACAGCCATGTCCCCGTAGATATTCTGCAAATGCCCACGAATATTTTCGATACTCTGTTTCCGCCAAAAGAAACTCAATGACAACACTGTACTTGGAACACACCTCCGTTAGAGACGCCATTTTGAAGGCTACGTAGCTACATGTGGCGCCGACAGCCATTGGAACTTCAAGAAGCGGAAATTTTGGGAACAGAAATTAACCAGAAAAATGTGTTTGGCATTTTACTGAACGCCCCTCGTACGTAATAGTGCGGTCATGACTCATCCACAGATACTTGGGATGTTTAAGATGCAAGCTGCATACATATTCTCACATTTACGAGTTTATCATTAATTATAGTGGAAGTAGGCATACTCACCAGCATGGATGCCCCTGAGGCGCGCGTGCAGCGTGGCGGCGGTGCAGCGGGCCTCTTCCGGGGACCACGACAGCGCCGCTTCCGGAGGCCACAGCGACCGTGGGACCACTCCGTCTGCAACAAGAAAGCACCCAAACTGCACTCGCGGCGCTCACCAAACACGCTCAACATGAACTTCATATCAACTTAACAAATGCGTAGCAGTGGAAAATGTTACTATGCGGTGTAAGAGCCCACGCAATACCTTATTGGGGCTCTGTAATAGGACACTAGATTATGTAAGTGGCCTTCCTAAGTAACGAAGCCCAGTACGTTGTTCTCGATGGCGTAAATAAACGATTTGACGGACAGGGCGGACAGCAATCTGATGACGCTGTGGTGTACAGAAAAGTATCATCGTTGAGCAACTACAGAATGTTACAACATAACTTGGACAAAATTTCTAGTTGGTGAGATGAATAAATACAGGGTGAACTCTACCGATGAAATTATAAAGCTTATTCCACAATATTTTCTGATTATTTTTTTCCCCCACAGCAAAGACCATACAGCCAACAGGTGGTACAAAAGTGCGCTATTGATATAATTCCAATTTACACAATAGAACAATAAAAAGAGAGGGCTGTACAAACATTAGTTCTTAATGTAATATAACAGCACTAAAAGACGAACTCCAGACAGCCAACAGTAGGTAAAACAGTGCCAAGTTACTATCAGTGCAGTTTTAACTATTAACTAATTATAAGATTGTGAAGTACGAAGATAAGTTATTATATAAATTAAAAACAAAGAAGACACAAAATTAGGACCCAGTATTGGAACCGGGCTGTTCCAGAGGAGAATGACGTCCATGGCAACTTACCACTGAAAGATGAATAATGGCGTCGTTTAGAAAGATCTTAATGCAAAGTAAAAAATACGGACGTCCCAGTTTTTAAACCGGGTTGGTTCCATGGGAGGACAAGAGCCACATAGCGTATAGGCCAAAGCCGTCTTTTAAATAGTTCGTGAGTAAATAATGCCTCTATATATAGAAGTGGCGAAGTAAAGCAGTTACAGTTGTACGGAGTTGGTAGCCTCTCTCAACCAGTCTTTTATACAAGATTGCCTGCGTGGCTGAGTAGTTGGTACACCCCAATATGACGTGGTTCAGATCCGTTTCCACCGTTCCGACTGCAGTGTCCAGAGGCGCCGATATGTCAACCGGGATAGCTGGCTAGGTTAACACCCTTTCCAGTCTCATGTGGACGAGGGAGGTCACATGACGTCCACTAAACTTGGCCGAGAAGATACGTTCGGTCGCCGGATGGCCGCTATTACGCGACATTCACAGTTCCAGTCGTGGTAAGCAGCTTTCTTAACCGTCGACTTGAAATCCGTACAAGGAATGGGTGTTGGGTGGAACTGTCCATCAGTAATGTTCCTTTTAGTAAAGTGGTCAAAAGTTTGATTATGTAGAATACCTTGACCCTTATTTATCCAAAGCAAGCGGATGTCAATGCCCAATGTGGTATCACTTATCGGTACCACCTCGTGGGTGCCATAGCAGCGGAATTGAAAGTTTCCATTTTGACGCCAACAGCAGTCGCGCGCGATCTGGCGGACCCAATGGTGCGCGCCCGAGCCATGCCTGCAGAGGCTCTGAACAAGGAGCGCCCTGTGCGCCGCAATATAAGACGGCCGGCAGCAGCCACTCAGCCCACTTGCTCTTGTAGCCTATGTACTACGACACCATCGTTCGTGCTTAGTACAGGGAGCATCACCAATAGGAAGATAAGGTGAAATTCCTCCCTGCTATGCTCCACAAAAGCGGTTCCGCAGGATGCCTTAGATCCAACATCAACAACACAAGAAAATGTCATAGTGAGGTACGCCGACAACAGGGTGTCGCATATAGTTGACAAAAAATGCAACATGTTGTTGTTGTTGTGGTCTTCAGTACAGAGACTGGTTTGATGCAGCTCTCCATGCTACTCTATCCTGTGCAACCTTCTTCATCTCCCAGTACCTACTGCAACCTACATCCTTCTGGATCTATTTAGTGTATTCATCTCTTGGTCTTCCTCTACTATTTTTACCCTCTACTATGCCCCCCCCCCCCCTTGATGCCTTAGAATATGTCCTACCAACCGATCCCTTCTTCTAGTCAAGTTGTGCCACAAATTTCTCTTCTCCCCAACTCTGTTCAATACCTCCTTATTAGTTACGTGATCTACCCATCTAATCTTCAGCATTCTTCTGTAGAACCACATCTGGAAAGCTTCTATTCTCTTCTTGTCTGAACTATTTATCGTCCACGTTTTACTTCCATACATGGCTACAGTCCATACAAATACTTTCAGAAACGACTTCCTGACATTTAAATCTACACTCGATGTTAACAAATTTCTCTTCTTCAGAAACGCTTTCCTTGCTATTGCCAGTCTACATTATATATCCTCTCTACTTCGACCATCGTAAGTTACTTGGCCCCCCAAATAGCAATACTCATTTACTACTTGAAGTGTCTCATTTCCTAATCTAATTCCCGCAGCATCACCCGATTTAATTCGACTACATTCCATTATCTTCGTTTTGCTTTTGTTGATGTTCATCCTATATCCTCTTTTCAAGACACTGTCCATTCCGTTCAGCTGCTCTTCCAGGTCCTTTGCTGTCTCTGACAGAATTACAATGTCATCGGCGAACTTCAAAGTTTTTATTCCTTCTCCATGGATTTTAATTCCTACTCCGAATTTTTCTTTTGTTTCCTTTACTGCTTGCTCAATATACAGATTGAATAACATCCGGGAGAGGCTACAACCCCGTCTCACTCCCTTCCCAACCGCTGCTTCCCTTTCATGCCCCTCGACTCTTATAACTGCCATCTGGTTTCTGTACAAATTGTAAATAGCCTTTCGCTCCCTTTATTTTACCCCTGCACCCTTCAGAATATGAAAGAGAGTATTCCAGTCGACATTGTCAAAAGCTTTCTCTAAGTCTACAAATGCTAGAAACGTAGGTTTGCCTTTCCTTAATCTAGCTTCTAAGATAAGTCGTAGGGTCAAGTATTGCCTCACGTGTTCCAACATGTCTACGGAATCCAAACTGATCTTCCCCGAGGTCGGCTTCTACCAATTTTTCCATTCATCTGTAAAGAGTTCGTGTTAGTATTTTGCAGCCGTGGCTTATTAAACTTATAGTTCGGCAATTTTCACATCTGTCAGCACCTGCTTTCTTTGGGATTGGAATTAATATATTATTCTTGAAGTCTGAGGGTATTTCATCTGTCTCATACATCTTGCTCACCAGATGGGAGAGTTTTGTCATGGTTGGCTCTCCCAAGTCTATCAGTAGTTCTAATGGAATGTTGTCTACTCCCGGGGCCTTGTTTCGACTCAGGTCTTTCAGTGCTCTGTCAAACTCTTCACGCAGTATCGTACCTCCCATTTCATCTTCTTCTACCTCCTCTTCCATTTCCATAATACTGTCCTCAAGAACATCGCCCTTGTATAGACCCTCTATATACTCCTTCCACCTTTCTGCTTTCCTTTCTTTGGTTAGAACAGGGTTTGCATCTGAGCTCTTGATATTAAGGCAAGCGGTTCTTTTTTCTCCGAAGGTCTCTTTGGATTTCCTGTTGGCAGTATCTATCTTACCCCTAGTGATACATGTATTTCGAACTAAATGTGCTAGCAACGTGAGCAAAAGCATGGTTTAAGAGTACCAAGCTTGTGTAGCAGCTATGGCATCTCACTGCCGGAACAGTAAGACGGCATAAGTGGCGTCGCGGCGCAGCTGGGTCTGGGCAGTAACTGGCCTGTACCTCGCCCCCCTGGCGGCGCCGATGTCTCCGGCTGAGGGACCGGCAGGCGGCAGCCGGCAGTTACCGGCCGTCATCTGTTGCCGCCGTGTTGATGTCATTTATCAGGCGGCGGCCAGGCGCCGGCATTATTACTTGTCGCCCGGACGCCGACCATTTCCAGTTTACGACACGCCGGACCTCGCTGAAATACTGCCGCATGCGGACCCCATGCCCGCGCGGTAGGAGGGATCAATAAGGGCTCTCGAGTTAAAATACAGCCTCCTGCGGCCATCCGTACATTCGCACCCGCCCCAGGCGAGAAGGGGCCGTGCGCAGGACGCGCTGGTATAGTGCTGAATACCGCTGCAGTATGTGGGTCTCCATAAAACCTGCAGACGGAGTAAAGTCAAATGAGCGAAAGACGCGCTGTTGTATTCGGAGGGTAGGACGGGTAACGCATCGCAGGTGTTGAGTTCGTTTAGTTAACCCAGCCTTTTTTCTGCTGATCAGTGATCTCTATTGTTTCTTGGTATTTCGATTTAAAAATACTACACCAAAATAGGTAGTTACTTAGGTGGTAGAAAAATGTTGTTTTAAGACTCTTTCAGTATATGTTGGTTACCTGAACTAGATGGCAACTTTTATAACAAACTACCGTCGTTACGAGACGCTACCCATGATCAGTCGTAAACGGTGATAACAATAAAATTAGACAAAAAGGATTGAGATATTCTGGGAGAGCACGGAGTGAGGAGGAAAATACAGAAGGTTGGGTTATTAGCTGGGTGAGTAAGACGAGAAGGATGAGAAAGGAGGATCAACAGCGGGAGGAGGAGGAGAATGAGCAACGAGAAAAGGATGAGGAACCACAAGGAGGAGGAGGAATAAGAGGAGGAGGAATAAGAGGAGGAGGATGAAAAACAAATGGAGTATCACAATCACAAGGAGTATCAGGAACCAGAGGAGATGGATGAGGAGATGGAGGCGCAGACAGAGGAGGAGGACATGGAGGAAGAGGAGATGGAGTAGGATGAGGAACAAGAGGAAGAGGATGAGGAAAAGAGGAGTATCAAGGACACAAGGAGGATGACGAACAAGAGGAGGATGAGGAGGAGGAGGAGGAGGAGGAGGAGGAGGAGGTGAAGAGGTTTGAGAGAAAGCAAGGAGGGCGCTACTGGAGTGTAACTTCTGTATTTGAATGCATCACAATTACAATTTCGCAAATACGTCTTTTTCATCACATGTGGTTTCGGCTACTAAACCATTAAGACTAAACGAGTCTTGTTGTGAAAGCATCACTGCCTAGGGCACACTGATGGAATGGTAATAAGTAGCCTATTTTGTTAAACGCTTACCAAGTGTAGCTGGAACTGGATGGAACGAAAAATTATTTATGCAACTGGAGCTGTACTTTATTGAGAGTGTTAATAGTGTAGCGTTTACCCTGTGATCTGTACGGAGAAAATGCTCAATAAAATAATAAAACTCCTGTGTTGTCTAACCTCGAGAACACAGCAAACTTGATTTTTCCTATAACGCCAACACCGAATTCAGAATTCTGCAACGTGTCTAGTGTTTATTTGTATAATATTCTTTACATTAACAAGTTACTTACCTTTCAATACATGTGTTCAGAAAACTTATTACATACACACAGTCTTTAAAATGTTATCACACTGAATCCCTTGACGATAGAACGGAAATTCACTAAATAAGGTGATACCTCACAGGAAGGGAAAGTGATTTTAGATGACATCAGAAACTCATATTCTTGAGTATCCAGTAACACTGTCTCCCTGCAGTCCTGTTCACTGCATGAGGACTGTGGTGTCACCGCCAGACACCACACTTGCAAGGTGGTAGCCTTTAAATCGGCCGCGGTCCGTTAGTATACGTCGGACCCGCGTGTCACCACTATCAGTGATTGCAGACCGAGCGCCGCCACACGGCAGGTCTAGAAAGACTTCCTAGTACTCGCCCCAGTTGTACAACCGACTTTGCTAGCGATGGTTCACTGACAAAATACGTTCTCATTTGCCGAGACGATAATTAGCATAGCCTTCAGCTACGTCATTTGCTACGACCTAGCAAGGCGCCATTATCAGTTGCTATTGATATTGTGAAGAATGTACAGACAAGAGCTACGTTCAACATTAATGGATTAAAGTTAAGTATTTTACCAGCTACCACCTTTTTTTCTAAGTTATAATTTCCTTGTCCTGTTCCAGACCTCACGCCAGCCTGCGTGAGCTTAAACGCGTGCCTTTTGGCTTCCTCTCAATTTAGTTGGTTGGTCTCCTGCCAATCCACAACAAGGACTGACGTCGATTCAGACATGAAATCGTAATTTAGATTAACACAGCCTCGTGCATAGCGAGAATCTTGTTTAAACAAATAAGGGTCGTATGCTGCTGCATCCACTGGTAGAAATGCAGTCGGCGACGCATGCTACGAATGCACAGCCGTACTAACATGAAGTACATGATTGCAATACCATTCCATGCTGTAGAGCAAAGGGAAAGGTAGAAATGACTGGAGAGGGGGGGGAGGGGGGGTGACGATGGCGGTGGGGGTGAAGGGGCCGAGGGACAGACGAAGCTAGGCGTGTTTTTGTTCAAATTTCTGCTTTGTATTACTCATTTACTGATTGTTACTTTTCAAGCATTGTACATAATCGACGGTGATCAACCGGATAACATTTTCGCTATCGCGCCAGAATTGTTAGAACTTGTAGTGAAAGACTGGAATTTATACAATCTAGGCATACTGCCTCAGGGAAACACAATAACCATCTCGTGTGTTTCTTAATTACACATTTCACCTCAGGTCACAAAAATGATATCTGGATAGTGTCTTGAAAGGAGCATATAAGATGCACATCAACAAAAGCAAAACAAGGATAATGGAATGTAGTCGAATTAAGTCGGGTGATGCTGAGGGAATTAGATTAGGAAATGAGACACTTAAAGTAGCAAGGGTGTTCTGCTATTTCGGGAGCAAAATAACTGATGATGGTCGAAGTAGAGAGGATATAAAATGTAGACTGGCAATGGCAAGGAAAGCGTTTCTGAAGAAGAAAAATTTGTTATCGAGTATAGGTTTAAGTGTCAGGAAGTCGTTTCTGAAAGTATTTGTATGGAGTGTAGCCATGTATGGAAGTGAAACGTGGACGATAGATAGTTTGGACAAGAAGAGAATAGAAGCTTTCGAAATGTGGTGCTACAGAAGAACGCTGAAGATTAGATGGGTAGATCACATAACTAATGAGGAAGTATTGAATAGGATTGGGGAGAAGAGAAGTTTGTGGCACAACTTGAGTAGAAGAAGGGATCGGTTGGAAGGACATGTTCTGAGGCATCAAGGGATCACCAGTTTAGTATTGGAGGGCAGCGTGGAGGGTAAAAATCGTAGAGGGAGACCATTTATCTGAAAATAAAGAAAAACGGAATGGTGAAAAACAAGAAAACTAAATAACATAATTCTATGCAAAAACCTACGCTATGTGATCGAAAGTATCCGCACACCTGGCTGAAAATGACTTTTAAAGTTCGTGGCGCCCTCCATCAATAATGCTGGAATTAAGTATGGTGTTGGCCCACCCTTAGCGTTCATGACAGCTTCCACTATTGCAGGCATACGTTCAGTCAGGTGCTGGAAGGTTTGTTGGGGAATGGCAGCCCATTCTTCACGGAGTGCTGCACTGAAGAGAGGCATCAATGTCGGTTGGTGAGGCCTGGCACGAATTCGGCGTTCCAAAACATCCCAAAGGTGTTCTATAGGATTCAGCTGAGGACTCTGTGCAGGCCAGTCCATTTCAGGGATGTTACTGTCTTATAACCACTTCGCCACAGGCCGTGCATTAGGAACAGCTGCTCGACCGCGACCACGTTGTAAGATGCAATCGCCATCCCCGAATTGCTCTTCAACAGGGGGAAGCAAACAAAGCGCTTCGAACATCAGTGTAGGATTGTGCTGTGATGGTGCCACGCAAAACAACAAGGGTTGCATGAAAAGCACGACCACACCATAACACCACCGCCTCCGAATTTTACTGTTGGCACTACACACGCTGGCAGATGACGTTCACCAGGCACTCGCCATACCCACACCCTGCCATCGGATCGGCACATTGTGTACCGTGATTCGTCACTCCACTGTTCAATTTATCCTATGTTTGCGCTCCTTACACCAAGCGAGGCGTCGTTTGGCATTTACCGGTGTGATGTGTGGCTTATGAGCAGGCGCTCGAGCATGAAATCCAAGTTTTCTCACCTCCCAAATCAAATGGCTCTGAGCGCCATGGGACTTAATATCTGAGGGCAGCAGAACTTAGAACTACTTAAACCTAACTAACTTAAGGACATCACACATATCCATGCCCGAGGCAGGATTCCAACCTGCGACCGTAGCGGTCGCGCGGTTCCGGACTGATGAGGCCAGTCAATATATTTTATAGAAAATTCCTGCTTTGAAAGAAAAAATAAACAAACTTATTATGGGTCCAACAACCCCCCCCCCCCTTAGGCTTCCATGCTATAGAAAATTTCCCTTAGTAGGATTTCGTATTTCTCATCTCCACAACAATGCAAGTTAGTTTCTTGTTGGTTGGTATTCCTGATATTCACAACAATCGGTTACTTTCAGAGAAAGTGATTGTTGATGCCTGTCAGCTGTTATCTATCTTGTAAACTTGCAGTGAGTTAGTGCAGTTCCCAACACGGAGGGCCCCAGTAACTTTGGTGTCCTACACAGCAAAAATGAAACCAAGTACGAACTTACTGATATTATTAACAATGCTCCAAGATAAAGGCACTGTTGGAGGAGAGAAGAATAAAACTGAGATAAATGCATATTATAATTCCACTAAAGGTGTAATTGATACCATTGATCAAATGGCGCCTATGTACACCTACAAGAGGGGAACAAAGAATGGCCCCTATCTGTATTTTACTCTCTCAACGACATTTGTGCTATCAATGCAACCACCATATTCATCCAGCAACATCCAAGATGGAATGAAGAGAAACACAACAAACGGGAACTCTATCTTCTGCAAGCTGGGATGGAACTAGTGAAATTGCAGGTAGAAGAAAGAAGTGCCAATGCAAGAGAGTTATCTAACCAAATTGTTCAATCAATGGAGACTATTCTGCAAAAGAAAATCAAAGAAGTGACAACAGAAGCACGTCAGCCTCCTGCAGGGAAAGGTCGGCGCCATGTTTGTGTAAGAAAAGCTAAACAAAGAAGCAGAATTACAGCAATTTAAGTAAACCAAAACAGTATTGTGGACCGTTGTTATAAACACGTGGGTAACACACATTCAGAAAAAAATTGTGAAGTGTCTCTCTTGCCTTGAAGTTGAGGACTCAGAGTAGTCTATTGTATATGAACACATCTGTATTTTGTATTGTAATATGGTAATTTTTTATTCACTCAGTCCAATATCTATAACAATTAACAACATTTATAAACCGATGCCTTAGTTAAAATACATAAACCATTTTGAAAGTTGTAATTTTTCGTCAGTAAACTTATTAAATACCTGTGGGCTCGCCGAAACCCCCCTTAGGCATCCAAGTTAGAAAAAAAGGCTTGGGCTTCCTAGGGTTAACATGTTGTTGTTGTTGTGGTCTTCAATACTGAGACTGGTTTGATGCAGCTCTCCATGCTACTTATCCTGTGCAAGCTTCTTCATCTCCCAGTACCTACTACAACCTACATCCTTCTGAATCTGTTTGGTGTATTCATCTCTTGGTCTCCCTCTACGATTTTTACCCTCCACGCTGCCCTCCAATACTAAACTGGTGATCCCTTGATGCCTCAGAACATGTCCTTCCAACCTATCCCTTCTTCTACTCAAGTTGTGCCACAAACTTCACTTTTCCCAAATCCTATTCAATACTCCCTCTTTAATTATGTGATCTACCCATCTAATCTTCAGCGTTCTTCTGTAGCACCACATTTCGAAAGCTTCTATTCTCTTCTTGTCCAAACTATTTATCGTTCACGTTTCACTTCCATACATGGCTACACTCCATACAAATACTTTCAGAAACGACTTCCTGACACTTAAACCTATACTCGATAACAAATTTTTCTTCTTCAGAAACGCTTTCCTTGCCATTGCCAGTCTACATTTTATATCCTCTCTACTTCGACCACCATCAGTTATTTTGCTCCCCAAATAGCAAAATTCCTTTACTACTTTAAGTGTCTCATTTCCTAATCTAATTCCCTCAGCATCACCCGACTTAATTCGACTACATTCCATTATCTTTGTTTTGCTTTAGTTGATGTTCATCTTATATGCTCCTTTCAAGACACTATCCATTCCGTTCAACTACTCTTCCAAGTCCTTTGCTGTCTCCGACAGAATTACAATGTCATCGGCGAACCTTAAAGTTTTTATTTCTTCTCCATGGATTTTAATACCTACTCCGAATTTTTCTTTTGTTTGCTTTAGTGCTTGCTCAATATACAGATTGAACAACATCGGGGAGAGGCTACAACCCTGTCTCACTCTCTTCCCAACCACTGCTTCCCTTTGATGTCCCTCAACTCTTATAACTGCCATCTGGTTTCTGTACAAATTGTAAGTAGCTTTTCGCTCCCTGTATTTTATCCCTGCCACCTTCAGAATTTGAAAGAGAGTGTTCCAGTCAACATTGTCAAAAGCTATCTCTAAGTCTACAAATGCTAGAAACGTAGGTTTGCCTTTCCTTAATCTAGCTTCTAAGATAAGTTGTAGGGTCAGTATTGCCTCACGTGTTCCAACATGTCTACGGAATCCAAACTGATCTTCCCCGAGGTCGGCTTCTACCAAATTTTCCATTCATCAGTAAAGAGTTCGTGTTAGTATTTTGCAGCCGTGGCTTGTTAAACTAGTAGTTCGGCAATTTTCACATCTGTCAACACCTGCTTTCTTTGGGATTGGAATTATTATATTCTTCTTGAAGTCTGAGGGTATTTCGCCCGTCTCATACATCTTGCTCACCAGATGGTAGAGTTTCGTCAGCACTGTCTCTCCCATGGCTGTCAGTAGTTCTAATGGAATGTTGTCTACTCCCGGGGCCTTGTTTCGACTCAGGTCTTTCAGTGCTCTGTCAAACTCTTCACGCAGTATCGTACCTCCCATTTGATCTTCTTCTACCTCCTCTTCCATTTCCATAATACTGTCCTCAAGAACATCACCCTTGTATAGACCCTCTATATACTCCTTCCACTTTTCTGCTTTCCCTTCTTTGCTTAGAACTGGGTTAACATAAACGTCGGGATAGTTACTATGGAAGCACACCGCCCATCCTGTCCCAGACCGAGCGTAGTGACCTCCTCGCTGAATGGACGTTTAACCGTAATCTGCTTTACACGTAACGCCCCTTTTTGCAAGACGCAGACATACGCCGCCAAGCCGCAGTTCCCAGCGCGAGGCGAGGCGCCGTACATCAGAGTGTAGCAGCGCCGAGTGCATTGACGTCAGAGCGGGGCGCTCCGCCCAGTAGCGGGCGCGGACAGGCTAATTGCTATCCGGACGGCCGCCGTAATTCCGCCGCCGGCTAACTGCGCTTAACGAAGCGTGAGACCGGGCATCCCGAGCCGCATGATTTATCTGCCCCGGCGACGCCTTCCTGGAATACCGTCACCTCCTATCACTCCGCCTAAATGGTAACGAACGGCTCATCCTTTCTGACGCGTCTACTCGATTAGTGAACGTTCAGTTTATACAGCGCTCTCCGGCAATAATAGCAATTAGAAGCGATGCGGCGGTCGTCTGGATGTTTAACCTACGGCAACATTGACGTCAGCAGAGATGGGAACGGCCGAGGTCGGACCCATTTTCCAGCGTCGCTGAACTATGATAGGCAGACGCGCATCCTCTCTGGGACCGGTTCCTTGCTTTACTACAAGGAGCGTTCATCAAGTAATGTACCACTTTTTTCAAGGGAGAGTGGTTTTATTCAGGATGCCATTATACCATGTTAGTCCCCGCTCTTAGGGCTACAAAACCCTACATGCGACGGCCTTCCGACGTGTGGTGTGCGTACTGTAAGACCTTCCGTACACACACCATCAGATTATTTGACTTATCGCTCTAACGAAGTAGGTGAGTGTCAGCAATATGTCTCGTGGTCTTATCGTGGCGTGTTTATCTTCTGCCGTTAGGTCAGACGATAGAAATGCCACTTGCACGCTTAGAGCAGCAGATTGACAGTGACCAACTTTAAACAGAACTTGATTAATTTTCACACAAATTTATTAAAATAATAAAAAGCATGGACATTACGTAACTTGATTCTGGATGCTGCTTACAATTGACAATCTGAAGTTCCTTTGGTCTTGGTACGTTAATCTTATTCTCACATATCTCTGATACTTGGCAAAGTGTCTATACATTTCTCTTCATGGGTATGTACAGGAATATGATAATCTATTAGGCGCAGACTGAAACTTGACTGTAGTCTGGTAAAGACAAATGCAGACTCGTACAGATTGACTAATCGGAGGTCTGTACACTCGTTATAATACCTCGCGCGTTCAGGTATCACTGCGCGAGTGTGATCCGCCAGGAGAAAAGATTCTACGTTAGCAGCATTCTCATTGGCTGCGTTACATATTAATACGGGGATCGGCGGAAGCAGAATTTGGTCCGTCTCTAAGGCAGCGCCTTCTCGTAGTGCGGAGACGGACGAGCGCTGCGCCTGCGCTGTTGTGCTTAGCGGGGCGCGCTCTAGTGGGAAAGTTGTGTACGCGCTGACTACGCGGAACTATGTATACAACACGACGTCATACCAGGAGGCTTGTACGTTCGCTTGGGACCACCCTACTGGTCGACGTCTTGCTGCATCAATAATCTCCCCACCATAATCGTACCACTTCCCGCGGAGCGCATCCTATGGGATGCGGTCTGTGTGATGGAGGAGGAAGAACAGTCCAATGAAGTGTTTTGAGCTCCACTCGGGTGCACAGTGTTGTGTGAAGCCTTGCGATGTCATGGAGAAATTCGTTTGCATTTTTGTGGCGACGAACATACTGAAGTCCAACACAACATGAGTTAGAACTGTGTACGGTCGGCCGGGATGCGGGAGATCGGGCAGGTTTGCGTGACCATGTCGTGATGACGAGGCCGCCTCGCCCAACAACTCACCAGACAACACTCATCCGACTCAACGACTTTCTCCCATTGCTCCGTAATCCAGATTTTATGGTTTCAGCACTAAGTTTTCCTGTTGCGATCATTTGCATCACTGATGAATGGATTTGTAATCCCAGTTCGCCCAGCAATTCCGTGCTTAAGGAGCTCTCTTCGTGCTTTTTTGCTGCTGACAGCGTTCGCAAGTGCGTTATTCCCCATCCTTCCCCGATAGGGCTGTTGTCTAGACTGGCTCGAGCTGGCCTAACAGCGAAAATATCCACTTCACATCTAGCAGTTATTGACGAAACTAGATGGAGCTACTGTATAAAGCTCAATCAATGAGAACTCAGATTGTTTAAATAAACAATATACCACACTGTGTAGAAAACGGCTGACTGATACTTTTCCCGCTAATATCTAGATGGGGATGGGAGGGGATATGAGAAGATAGGAGTGGGGATGTTGTGATCCCTTCGTGCTTTTTGCCACTGACAGGCTTCGCAAGTGCGGAATTCAGTTCTGCGGTGTCACTGCAGCTGTCAAAATCGTCTTCAAGGACCGTCCGTCACAATCAGTCAGCACACACTTATGTCTGCGTTGCGACATAACGTCGGCCGGTGTGGCCGTTCGGTTCTAGGCGCTTCAGTCTGGAACCGCGTGACCGCTACGGTCGCAGGTTCGAATCCTGCCTCGGGCATGGATGTGTGTGATGTCCTTAGGTTAGTTAGGTTTAAGTAGTTCTAAGTTCTAGGAGACTGATGACCTCAGAAGTTGAGTCCCATAGTGCTCAGAGCCATTTGAACCATTTTGCGAAATAGCGAATGATGTTTCTCCGTTTTCCCTATATGTGATATAAATCTTCGATACGGCACCTCATGGAACAACGTACACTTCGCCTTCACTGGATATAGAAGCACCCACCATAACAATACCAACAATTCTCCCACTTTGAAATCACGCAGCTCCCATATAATGCGCTCACAGTTACACAGAATACTATTCTGACTACGGCTGACACAACGTACTGAGAACATTGCGCAGCTGGCCTTCTTGATCAAATACAACGGGCTTGGCTAGCATTTGCATTTATGTTCAAACATGCATTTCTGTATGTGTTCCCATACTTCTGTCCAACCCGTGTTCAAAAATGGTTCAAATGGCTCTGAGCACTGTGGGACTTAACGTCTGAGGTCATCAGTCCGCTAGAACTTAGAACTACTTAAACCCAACTAAGCTTAGGACATCACACACATCCATGCCCGAGGCAGGATTCGAACCTGCGACCGTAGCAGTCGCGCGGTTCCGGACTGACGCGCCTAGAATCGCCCGGCCACCACGGCCGGCCCCAACCCGTGTGCTTCACACTTACGCAAGGAGAATTCCCTAGACGTAGGTTTAAGTAAAGAACATCCTAGCAGCCTTAGATCCACATTGTGCCGCTCACATGATATGCTGGAGGCCCGTGGCGGAGCAGAACGGGTCCCCTGGCCTGTAGTTCACAGACAGCCGGGCGCCCGAGGCTGCGATCATTTTTTAGGGTTGGGGTGTGGGGGAAGGAGGGGGTGGCCGGCATTATCAGCGGCGGCAGGCGGCGCCTGCCATCTCGCCCTCCGCGAGGGAGGGTCAGCCGAGGGGCAAGTGCGTATTTCATGTGCCGCTGCACCGCGCCGCTCCCCCAAATTAAAATGGCTGTTGCTGCAGTAAATGGCTGTAGCGCCTTGTTTGACATGTCCCGCTACCTCCTAATGGTTTATTCACCTCCCCTCCTCCTATCTCCTTTGTATTTACCCACTTCCTTTTTTTTAAATTCCAGAGGGAGGTTCAGAGGCTGACCAGGGTAGCGTGGGGGGTCGACCACGAGGGTCGCAAGACGAGCAGCGGCGGATGTGTGTACATTCCGCAGGCACTCCATGCTCACCCCCGCGTGCCTGTAAAATGCCTCTCTGTGTTCCCCTTTCAAGAGCTGCTGCACCGTGCCGAAACAAAGCCTGACCACACCGCTATACCAGAAAAAACCCATCTTCGCTGAAGGACTCAAGATGTGGATGGCAAACTATAGTGTAGTAGAGTCTGCCAAATATTAGATCTCTATCTTAGCGTTACTTATCTCTAAAGGTTCAGACTTCGTGAAAAGATTCCGGTGAAGCTGACATGCTAACACAGAAGCCTCGAGAGTGAAGCGAAGACACAGCGCGGATAAACAGTCACAAAAGTATCTGGAAATTGTGTTCTCCCTAAATTAATTTCAAAATGCGACGGTTTCTATTGGTAGGCTGTTCCCTCCACATTTCGCAATCGACTTTAACTGCAGATGTGCACGCATGGCCAATTTTTCGCTCTGTCCACTTCACACGTCTGGTAATGGAAATGTGTTCGCAATTGTGAATATTATCAGACTTCAGCTACTCAATGTATTGGAGACGATGAATATTTGTGCCGGACCAGGACTCGAACCAGTATTTCTCGCTTTACGTGAGATGGTGGTGGTGGTTAGAGTTTAACGTCCCGTCGACAACGAGGTCATTAGAGACGGAGCGGAAGCTCGGGTTAGGGATGGATTGGGAAGGAAATCGGCCGTGCCCTTTCAAAGGAACCATCCCGTCATTTGCCTGAAACGATTTAGGGAAATCACGGAAAACCTAAATCAGGATGGCTGGAGACGGGATTGAAGCTTTACGTGAGAGGTCGCTTTAGCCGCCATCCCCATTTTTTTGGGAGGGGCCATGGAACTTGGCATCAGAGAGGGCCACCCGAGGCCTGGACACTGAGTCGACCTGCTCACTGGTCTGGAACAGCGATCGAAGGGGGGGGGGGGGGGTATCAAGGGCTCTTCTTTCTTTTTGTTATTTATTTGTTTTTCTTTTAATTACAAAATAAAGACCATACTAAATAGGCGAAGAAAACTTTACAACAGATGAGCACAGAGAACTGTCCCTGTGTTCTCAGGTTGAAATTAATCTTGAAATGTGGATCATTGTCATCTATCTCTTCTCGCACCTGGTCCACCCTACCTAAACGGGAAATGAACAATGAACCCAAATAGTTGGCGAAACAGGACCGGTATTTCTCCCGGCACTGTAAGTCCGTGTGTTTGTCCAGCAGCAAGGACCAATAATCTATGACGTCTTTATCATCGTCGTGGAAGAAATAGTAGGGCGCCATTCCTTTAATCCAGTTGACTGCATTTGTCCAGGGAAGTAGACACCATCTGGATGGAATAGATCTTCGAATCAACTGGCGTAGGTGGCCGTCGGAAGAGTAGGGCTAACTTTGTTGTGTGAGTACCCAACATGCAGCCGCCATACCACATGTCAGCTGATGTGCGTCAGAATCAGTTACTGCGCGAAGTGGACTCAAAGGCGCGTCGACCAGTGTAGTCATTGGCGATCAGCCAATTTGTCATTCACTATCACGCACCACGAAACCCGCACTTCCATGGGAGAAAAGATAGATGAATCACACGCCATACTCTCCTCCGTCGTACGGCAGGATAGCGTCGTTGAACCACGTTGGCGTTTTGGTGTCTTTGTAATTGGTAGTAATAGTCCTCCTTCTTTGGCTATTGTGTAGAACGCAGGTCGTCCAGCAAATAACTACAGCCCGCGAGGAACGACCTAATGTGACTGAATGGCGGCGAAATAGGATCGACAGGGATTGGAGAGTGCAGTGATTGTGGCGCCACTTCGTCGATCACGGTGCCTGTTAGGTCGACTCCTCGGCCATCCGTGCACAACTCCAGCACTGGCGCCAACTTCCACATGTCACCGTGTGTCTACGTCCTGTAGTCGCTCACTTTGTAGAGGGAGAGACTTATTATTGTCGCGCCCTTGCCTTGGCACGAAATGTTATATTGAAGTGCCTGCGTTTTTATGACGGACAATGGAATGTTCTCCACACATGCATGCATCTCTGAAGGACAGTGCAGAGTACTCAATAAAATCACAGGCACTGCAATATAATACTGGAAATTATCCGGCAAAGAATTTTTTGTAAATGGAGCGAGAACTGTGATCTGTGGATTGGACAGTTTTGAAGAGACACATAAAACGATTACAAACCTTTTGAAATGTGGTGTTACAT
Source organism: Schistocerca americana (assembly GCF_021461395.2). NCBI lineage: Eukaryota > Metazoa > Arthropoda > Insecta > Orthoptera > Acrididae > Schistocerca > Schistocerca americana. The sequence continues at coordinate 433,968,365 of NC_060124.1, read as the reverse complement.
GAGACGTGACGATCTGATTGATTCATCAAGTAAGGAACGAAGACGTCTTGCAATATGTCAACGATCCTCCGTTTATCTAATAGAGAACTTAACGATTCGAAGAGATACAATGGTTCGACACTTATTACGAGACGGGTAGTTATTGAAAACTGCAGTTAAGCTGAAATGGAGGTAAAAAATGTTTGCACTCTACTTACAACATGGACACAGACGAAATAACTGATAAAATATTAGGTCTTCTTCTTTGATATGCCTATTTTACGAAAGATATCAAATGGACGCTCTGCACTTCCCACTGTCCTGAGTTATCTTGTACTCTTATTTCCCCTCTTTCGGCTAAGCGTTCCATTAGTGCCACAGAAAAGAGCCATACGTGTTAGTTTTTTAATTTTCTTTAGCTAATTCTATATTTTTCATTTTTGCACTGGCACTAGACGGCCTTGCCACAGAGATTACACCGGTTCCCGTGAGATCACCGAAGTTGAGCGCTGTCGGGCGTGGTCGGCACTTGGATGGGTGACCATCCAGGCCGCCATGCACTATTGCCATTTTTCGGGGTGCACGCAACCTCGTGATGCCAATTGAGGAGCTACTCGACCGAATAGTAGTGGCTTCGGTCAAGTATACCATTATAACGACCGGGAGAGCCGTGTGCTGATCCCACGCCCCTCCTATCCGCATCCTCCACTAAGGATGATACGGCGGACGGATGGTCCCGGTAGGCCACTCGTGGCCTGAAGACAGAGTGAGTTCACTGGTACTAGAGAGCGTAAATCAGTCGGCGGACTAAAACCAACATACGCGTGGATAGATATGCAGAAGAATGCACGATGACGACTGCCGGTAATTTTGTGTCTTGCTTGAGATTTATTACATACATCGATTATTGATCGCCCATGGGCGTAGTTCTGTCCAAACCAATGTAATAACGAAACGATTTTGTGGGTGGCCGACTGAAAAATCGTCCACGCCCGCCTAGTATAAGAATTGTTTTGAACAATTTAATTCGTCATAAAGAGAGGAAACACCCGTGTGCTCACCCTACTACATTACAGAGTGTTCCTCGTGTGCGTGGACGATTGAGTCTGCTGGCAGCGGGCGGTGAACCCGCTGCGGCTGTCGACAGGTGGGAGCAGGGCTCGGAGTGCTGCGGAAGGCGGCGCACCGATGCGTGCAGGGCGCGTGTACGCATTAGCTGGCCCGCCGTGCCGCACGGCCGCTTCCGGCGTTTAATTCGCGGGGCGTGAGGTCCCAGCCCGCCGAGGCACGCCGCGCGTCACCACCCGTCTCTGCGTTCCTGTGCGCTCCTGGACGCATGGCTCAGCTCATCTGCATTTACACGAGTGCAGTAGCGTGCTGCCACGTTGTTATACGACGGCTCCACGGCACGATGGCGAATTTCGTAAAAACAGGGTGTCGCAAAAGACTTTACAACTTTAAAAATTCCTATAAATTTATCGAAGGAAGATATTGAACTGGGTTTGGTGTTGTTTTGAAGGAAAATACATCAAGTGGTTTTTTAACTTAACATAAAGATGTTGTATGTGGCTTCCGTTTGTTAATCTGCACAAATCCCATCGAACATCAGTTTCTTCCCAAACTCACTGTAGCATTGCAGGTGTAACTTGCTCAGTGGTGGCGTAAGTTCTTGTAGAGGAGCCGGCACAGAGTGTACAAACACGATATCCTTGATGAATCCTCCTTAAAAAGGGCTGGGGAACGTGGGGCCATACACTTGGTGCAACAGGGCTAATTCATTGACATGGAAAGCGGTCACTGAGAAAATCCCGTACGTACGCCAGGTAGTGGGGTGGTGCACCATCTTCCATGAAGTAAACATTTCGTTCTTGGTCTTCCTCATCGATGGCTCTGAGCACTATGGGACGTAACTTCTGAGGTCATCAGTCCCCTAGAACTTAGAACTACTTAAACCTAACTAAGGACATCACCCACATCCATGCCTGAGGCAGGATTCGAACCTGCGACCATAGCGGTCGCTCGGTTCCAGACTGTAGCGCCTAGAGCCGTTCGGCCATCCTCATCGATCTGTGGTATCAAAAATTGTTGTTACATATCCAGACATACTATCCCGTTGATGGTTCTCTCACTTTGTTCTTGCTCAATGTTCAAAAAACGTTCAGTCTAGGGGTATCACGAACATGATGCAATGTTTGATGTAGATTTTCAATGCCCCAAATCCTACAGTTATGTATATTAAACTTGAAAAGTCGACCCGTCAGAAAATATGATTTTTCCCAAGAAATGTTCATCCTCATGTAATCGATTTAACATATCCGCACAGAAGATGTTGTGAGCAATTTCATCAGTGTCTTCTATTGCTTGTACGATCGTCAATATGTACGGTTTCAAAAGCGAACAGTTTCTCAACACATGTCAAACAGCCGTATGTGGAATTTGAAGTTCGCGGGATGCACGCCGGGTCAATTTCGTAGGCGTGCTGACAAAACGTTGTCTCACCCGCTCAACGACGTCGTCAGTTGTGCTTGGACGACCTGATGATTTCCCACCCTGTTTCTACGAAACATTTATGCCACTCATAAATTGTTGGCCTACTAAACGGATCTTTAGTGTATATGGTACGGAAATTACGCTGAACTTTAGTCGCAGACTTCGATTCTTCAAACCAAAACACGCAACACAGCTAGCACGCTCGGGTCCAGTGAAGGCAGCCATCTTTAACGCAATTGCCACTAGCGCTCCTTGCGACATGATTCGGCACTAGCGAACTACGCGAGACGAAAATTTATGTATTTCCCTACAAATTGACGCTACAATCACCTGTGTACGTACAATGAATTAATTTGTACGAAGTTTCGAAATTGTAAAGTCCTGTTTGAAACACCCTGTAATGCACGCAACTTTACTGTATACCAACACGTTTACTGTGCTTCGGATCTGTATGCAATCCTTCGATAAATTCTGCCTGCATCTCAGTAACTGACCCCTAACGTCTGGGAAGTATTACAGTCCATTACGGACTCCATTTCTTCCATCTGTTTAATGGCAGAAATCTCTTCCAGAGAAGGATATAGACTCCAATACAGCTATTTTCTAACTCTCCATTCAATGGACGTCTGATTGACTCACATCTAACGTGTCCTGAACCTATCCTGACTTTGAGCTTGACCCGTGACATAATGATATTGTGGCGTGTGCAAACAGAGCTACTGTAGTCATCAGATGGTCATCGCGAACTATAAAATGATTTAGACAAGATATCTATATGGTGCAAAAAGTTGCAGTTGACTCTAAATCATGAAAGTGTGAAGTCATCCATATGAACGCTAAAAAGAATCCGCTAAATTTCAGTTACACGATAAATCACAAAAATCTAAAACGCCTAAATTCAGCTAAATACTTAGGGACTACAGTTACGAATATCTTAAATTGGAACGATCATACAGATAATGTTGTGGAGAAAGGTAATCAAAGACTACGATTTATTGGCAGAACACTTAGAAAATGTAACAAGTCTATTAAAGAGACTGCTTACACTACGCTTGTCCGCCATCTTCTGGAATACTGTTGTGCGGTACATCAGATAGGATCGACGGAGGACATCGGATATGGTACACGAATTAGATTGACAGTCATCAAAACAAAGGCGTGTCTCACTGCGGCAGGAACTTCTCACGAAATTTTAATTCCAATTTTCTCCTCAGAATGTGAAAATATTTTGTTGGCGCCTACCTACATAGGGAGAAATGGTTCAAAATGGTTCAAATGGCTCTGAGCACTATGGGACTCAACTTCTGAGGTCATCAATCCCCTAGAACTTAGAACTACTTAAACCTAACTAACCTAAGGACATCACACACATCCATGCCCGAGGCAGGATTCGAACCTGCGACCGTAGCGGTCTCGCGGTTCCAGACTGTAGTGCCTAGAACCGCACGGCCACTCCGGCCGGCTAGGGAGAAATGACCACCACAATAAAATAAGAGAAATCAGAGCTCGCACGGGAAGATTTAAGTGTCCGTTTTCCCCACGCACTGTTCGAGAGTGGAACGCTACAGAAGTAACTTTTTGAAGGTGGCTCGATGAACCCTCTTTAGGCACTTAATTGTGAATTTCTGAATAATCATGTAGATGTACATGAAATTTATTTGCTTTTCTGTAATAGGTTACAATGTGGATTATCGTGATGGACACATCGGTAGCGCACCACAGGTCTAGAGATGAAATGACAGTTGGGTTATCAATTAGCGAAGCCGACGAATGCGATGTCATGAGAATAACTGTACTTCTTGTTATGGAGCGTACTCTGTGCTTGCTGGGCCACGGTGAGTGGTTTTCGCCCTCCACTTTGACGCCATGGATCAAAGCACATGAATGGTGTCGGTAGGTTCAGTATTTCCCACGTCCGGAACTCCCATACGGAATAAATGGAGTATAACACAGCAAGACTCAAATTTGAAAATCTTCTATTTAAAACTCAAATTTTACAATTCTAATGAATATCATCTAAAATTAAACTTGTTATCTAAACACTAATCGTAATTACTATGTCGGCCATTTTCACCTGCATATTTAGAGTAATCCTTGCCTCTTTATGCAGAAAAAATTCCCTCCACCCATAACAAGAACCAATAATTAGAATACCGAACATTTCATGTACACTGTGAGACCATCTTCAAATATGTCTCTAATCAAAAGCTGCGTCACTCAACTAGTGTTTCTCCACGTTTCGATATAAATTAACGATCCATCATGTATAAGCCTTAAAACACTATTTTTCTTTATCAAAACAGTTCTCAATGCAAAAGCACCTGAAACAGAAATCAGGAGCGTCTACTGACTACAGTCTTCGTTAAACACAGAGCTAAATATGTCGGCGTCGAGCTATCAACATCTTAAATAAAACAACTGCGCCATTAATACCACCATACCTAGCTTTGTATGACGGACAACACGCGAGGATTATCCATACCTCCATCAGCTTTCATTTTCTGTAACAAGCAGCTATTCCCACCACACACACACACACACACACACACACACACACACACACACAGCACAATTTATTCAACTAGCAAGGCAAATTAAATTCCTCAGATTCTATCGGCACGGCAGCAGTATTAATTTTCGTGGTGTGAAACAGGATTCCGTCTACACAGGTTTCAGGCAGTCGCTTTTGCTATTCATTCCTTCTCTCTTTCACTCTCTCTCTCTTTCGCTCTCTGCAGGTGTTTCATCGACACCAGCGCCGAAGAAAAATTGCTTCCTCCACAGCTACAAGCGGACGAGCCGTCCGCAGTTGATTATCACACCTCCCATTTGCTCCCGTCCAGATACCAAGAAAATAAGTGGAAGTATTCATAACAGTACGGTCGAAGACCGGTTTCGGTTAGTTCGTTTACGTTTCTAACCGATGCGCTAGCTCAAAGAAACGCGATGTGCATTACAGTACAGTGTCCGACATTCTTAATAGTGTTGGTTTCTACATCTGCGAGGTCGTTGAACAAGGGACGTATAATCAAAGATATTTACGAACGAAGACGGATGGTATTAGACGATATTTCCGAGGTGGAACTGAAAATAATACGTCACTTACCTGTTGCACTTATATTGTTACGGTGTGGTGGTTGGCATTGAGCACTATGGGACTTAACTTCTGAGGTCACCAGTCCCCTAGAACTTAGAACTACTTAAACCTAACTAACCTAAGGACATCACACACATCCATGCCCGAGGCAGGATTCGAACCTGCGACCGTAGCGTTCACTCGGTTCCAGACTGTAGCGCCTAGAACCGCTCGGCCACACCGGCCGGCGTTACGGTGTGTTTCTGAATGAGTCAAAGACTATCGGTGTGTGTACATGTGTGCAGACAGACGTGACTGTAGCCACAGATATTAAAACTCATGGATGTTTAAAATAGTGCTGTGCTTGAGCACGACTCGAACGGCTCTGGCAGTTCAAGTCATGGTTCGAGAAATGTCCGTTCTACTCCAGCTTTCGATCGCTCTGGCATCTAGCGTCTTCTATTGGTACTCTCTCCTCAACGAATGTTGCAATTTTTTATCGGGATTGCAATTACAGTTACCACGTTCTTGATTAATTTTCTGCCTTGTTTCATTTGAACGTTAATATTTTGTTTTAAAGCTGATTGAAAGCTGGTAACTTTTTATTCGTTATTCTAATATGTGAACGGGTTTTTAAATGCTCATTTGCAACCCACTTGGTAACCATCTTAGCACTGGATTCTGGGTCAACTCATATTTCTGAAGAACATTTTCACCTTTGACTTTCAACTTGGCTCCAAAACAGCCGTCACTGCGAATTTGTTCAAACAGAACAGAAGTTTATATAATGTTACGATTTCATGCTATTTCTTCGTGGTCTGAAGAAATCGTTAAAATTTAAGCCGAGCTAGGGCTTTCAGTTTCTCGGCACGTGAGTCAAATGTCACATTATTGTTCGAGCAGTGCTCTAGCCCATTCGATTGTGAACACTGATTGACCAGTCCTAGTTTTAAGGCACGCCGTTACGGAAATGGGTGATGGGCGGTGTCCTCTTTGTGGACCAATAAAGCTGCTGGCCAATCTGATTTATCAGTTCCATGATTCCCTCAAAGCGCTTGAGTCGAATGCACGGTTATTTTTCAAAGAAAAGAGTGCTCTGTCTGTACTGAATTCGATTTAGACTCTACGCAAATATTCCGCCTCCTGTGCCATGACGACACGAAGCTTCGCATCAAATAATGGTCAATTTTGCATCCCTGCGCTGCATGGGAAATATGTTTACGAGAGGAGAACCGAGGGAGCTCTTGTAAGTGCCAGAGCAATGCAGTAGCTGCGCCCTCTTTCGCAACGGAGTAGACTATACTTTTCACTGCATTCAGTCGTGATGCGCACCATGCCTGGGTAAAGAACGCTGATGTTCCTGAGGAACAGACCTGCTGCTCTTAGTTAACGAGATCACCATCCCAGCGACCAATTACAGAGGAAACAACGGGTGATCTAACGTGAAACGCTTCACCGCTCTCGGAAATCGGCGCCTACTTGTCGTATTTTGCCGACAGGAAACCCTGCTAAAGCGATACAAAAAAGCACCTTACCTGGACTACCGCATTCATAGGTTAATGGAGCTATCATACGCTTGTGTTCGAAGTCAACAAGAAATTCATAGTGCCTGTATTGAATTACTTAATAGTACGATAAAACTGTTTTACCTTAGAGATTATCTGTAACTTTCTAGCACAAAGAACCAGTTGCCTTCTTGTGATGTAGCGGATGCAAACTATTTTTAAAGAAAAGAAACATTCCTTCTGCATGCGCGTGGTCAAACTCTAACTTTCAGAACATTATAAAAGGTTTTCTGTTGACTATATACCAGAAGAGATAAGCGGTAGTGGTTCTAGTTTCAAATCGGACTACTGCCATTTATACATTGATTAGCGTAGATTAGCGATATACCAAAAAATGTCAGTAAAACAAGAAAAAAAGTTGAAAACTACGTCATTACAACCGAGGTGATGATCCCACTGGACAACAGAGGAAACTAGCTATGGCCTTTCTGAACGGAAACATCCCAGGTCGACATATATTCGTGTCTCGGGGCGATTCGTAAGAATGGGATTCGGCCGATTTCTTCCTTCCACAATCCGAGCTTGTTCTCTGTTTCTAATGACTTCATCATCGACGAGACGTTAAATAATAATCTTCCCTCCTCTCTTTCTTTTTCCAGAATTTTGACATTTTCACCAAACTTTGTTTTGTGTCCTACACGATGCGAGACACTTCGCTGGTGACGTGGCAGCCAATTTTGATTGATAACACGAGAACTGGAACGAAATTTTCTGGTAGAACTGCTCGTTTACAAAAGAACTTTGAGACAAATGTGAGCTGAAGTCGAATTTTGGAGAACGAAGTGGACACTTTTCTACTTACAAACACCTGCGAAGAAAGACAATGTTTCAGCATAGAGAAAAAACAAATAAAAAAATCTAAACGTGTCTTACTTGTGGAAGGCGAAACAGAGTTGAATATTAAGTACTAATATTGCGTGAAGAAAAGGCGTTGAGTTTACAAATGAATATTGATACGGTAACTACGAAAAATGTCTACACAAGCAATCTTTTTATTCGTATTTGTCTTACTCACATTTACGTACTTGGTAAGTTACTGCTTTTGACTGCTTCTGAGCCATCATCAGAGCCGGCCGGTGTGGCCGAGCGGTTCCAGGCGCTTCAGTTTGGAACCGCGCGACCACTACGGTCGCAGGTTCGAATCCTGCCTCGGGGATGAATGTGTGTGGTGTCCTTACGTTAGTTAGGTTTAAGTAGTTCTAAGTTCTAGGGGACTGATGACCTCAGATGTTAAGTCCCATAGTGCTCAGAGCCATTTGAACCAACCGTCATCAGAACCAGTATCTTGATGTAATGTACCACGTCAAATAGTTGTCTAGTGCCCATCGTGGTCACTTGAAATCAATGTAGTTCATCTGAAGTGACCACGACAGGCCTTAGATGTTTATTTGACGTGTTAATGTCGTAGCAAAATGGTTCAAATGGCTCTGAGCACTATGGGACGTACCTACTGTGGTCATCAGTCCCCTAGAACTTAGAACTACTTAAACCTAACTAACCTAAGGACATCACACACATCCATGCCCAAGGCAGGATTCGAACCTGCGACCGTAGCAGTCGCGCGGTTCCGGACTGCGTGCCTAGAACCGCTAGACCACCGCGGCCGGCAATGTCGTAGCAACATGCTGGTTCTGGTCATGACTTAGATGAGTCTAAACCCGAAGTACACAAATTCGATCATGGCAACTGTGAATAAAAAATATTTTTAAAGTAGGTCGTTTACTCCAGTTTTACAATGTCAGATATCATTGGTGTTCTTTCTTTCACTTACGAGGAGAATGCAGCAAGCGCCACGACCCTGTTTCCAAGAAACTTCTCTCAGTGGAACAGGGGTCAATATGAGTGAACAAGTGTCTCGGCGTATACACAGATACTGTTCGAAACCTGATTATTATTTCTGTTTTTGTTCTTCATCCACCTACCGATATCCGTAGGAGATTACTTCACGAATGTTTTCCAGTCTGTACTGAAATAACGTTGTACTTATTCGTGTAGTAACGGCATGTCTGGCGAATGAATTTAGAAAAATATTTGAAATTGTTTCAGGTGAAATTCATGTAGTGTATCTTGATTCATAATCAACTGCAAGTGCCAGTTTTCGGAAAAGTGATCCGTCATGCGTGGTTTGTCGCGAAATCACTGCCAACGCGAGAAATCTTCAGCAGTGTTAATGACGTTTTTCCCAGAATGAGATGCACACGAAGCAAACTACCTTCGCGCAATGGCCATGGTGTTCGGAATCTCTGTGTGTCGAATGTTTCTACTATCGGCGTCAACCGAGGGTATGCCCGAATCTTCCTGACGAATTAAGACAATAGTAAAATATAAGAACTGATAGAAGAATGAAATACAAGAATATGAATTTTTAAACGATTGTGAACCCTGAAAGTACCGAACATACATGTATTATAAAATAAGAGTATGACATTTTGAGATCCAGTTGTAATTTTACTATTAATATAACGCCCCTGTATACCCTAACTTGATATGAAACAACTCGTGTAGTCCCATTCTACGGACATGGGTATATAAATGAAAAAATAAAACAAACCAAAAACCTACTTTCGCGCTCGGGGCGCAAAACTTGAAGTTGCGTGCAATACTTTGACTGTCGTTTTCTCAGAAACGATCGAGTATCTACGTGTATACCGCAACACGTGTTCCCTCATTTTGACTTCTCTTCCACTGAACGAAGTATATGGGAAATCGCATTATGACACTTGCCGTGTTCTCCTCGTTACTTTGTAAGTAGGCTGTTTAGGTTTTTATGTTGGTAACATCACGTAGTGCTCTGTATGAAAATCACTGACTATACTGTGTGCAGTCTGTGGCTGGTTGGCATTGTTGGAAATTCGCTATTGCAGTGGGCAGTTGGATGTGAACAGCCCGTAGCGTTGCATAGTTGGAGGTGAGCTGCCAGCAGTGGTGGATGTGGGGAGAGAGATGGCGGAGTTTTGAGAGCGGATGATCTGGAACGTGTGTCCATCAGAGACAGTAAATTTGTAAGACTGCAAGTCATGAACACACACACACACACACACACACACACACACACACACACACACACACATATATATATATATATATATATATATATATATATATATATATATATATATATATATGACTTTTGAACACTATTAAGGTAAATACATTGTTTGTTCTTTATCAAAATCTTTCATTTGCTAGCTATGACTATCAGTAGTTACTGACTTCAGTAGTTAGAATCTTTTATTTAGCTGGCAGTATTGGCGCTAGCTGTGTTGTAGTAGTTCGAGTAAAGAAGATTTTTGTGAGGTAAGTGATTCATGAAAGGTATAGGTTATTGTTAGTGAGGGCCATTCTTTTGTAGGGATTATTGAAAGTCAGATTGCGTTGCGCTAAAAATATTGTGTGTCAGTTTAGTGATGATCAGAATAAGGAAATAGAGAACTGTCTGAGTACGTTCAGTTTTACTCAGCTGTTTGAAAATCAAATAACGTAAGGGGTTTATCAGCACAGTAATTCACAGATTTTTCTAAGGGGATGTTTCAAGTTCTCTCTTGTCTACTGAATCCAGCGTGCTCTCAGTCACGTCTGGACTGAGTTCCATCCTCTCCGTCACACAGAAACATGTCTGCGCGGCAGTGAGAAGAGGAGCGAGGGTAGACGAGAGAGGTGAGGGCGCGGGTCAGCTCCCGCTCTTCTGCAGCTACCGGAGGCCGCCCGGCATCGGATGGGCCACACAAACAAGCCGCCCTGTTTGCCGGCGATATTACAGAATTGCCGGCGAGGCTACTCGGATCACAGACGCCGAATCACGTCAATAACGTCCTCCACCGCCGGACCCTGCCTGCTGTGTACCGCTCCGTCGCCAACAGCGCTCTCCTCCCATCTGCGGCTACTGGGCACTGACCATCGCTTAATCAATACAGCAAAAATCAGCTAGTTAACACGAGTAACACCTGTATCGATCGAAACCCAAGGTAAAGTCACGTATTCTTCGTAGAATAGTGGCAAAACCGTCACCATTTATGTTGGCCGGCCGGTGTGGTCGAGTGGTTCTAGGCGCTTCAGTCTGGAACCAGGCGGCTGCTACGGTCGCAGGTTCGAATCCTGCCTCGGGCATGGATGTGTGTGCTGTCCTTAGGTTAGTTAGGTTTAAGTAGTTCTAAGTCTAGGGGACTGATGACCTCAGATGTTAAGACCCATAGTGCTTAGAGCCACTTGAACCATTGATGTTGGTTTTATGCACTTCTCCTGTGCAGGTTCTTGATTTTTGTAAAACTAAAGAAACCCACATCAGTTTGAATGTTCGTACAGAAGTTGATCCTTTTTTGTCCCTCTGTAGCCCTCCCCATACGTTCCTCCGGTTCCAAACGATCTAGTCGTTGATGTCTCAGAAAGTCTGCTATCAATCGATCCCTCTTTTTAGTTAAGTTGTGCCGTACATTTCATTTCTCGTTCGGTTCAGTACATCTTCATTGGTTAGTCAATCTAATCTTCAACATTCCTTAGCATCACCACATTTCAAATGCTGATATTCTTTTTTATTTTTGGCCTTTCCTTCTTTAGAAAAAAATGTGGGACTTCTGGAAACTCGTTTAATCAGTCCAGTATTCCTCCTTTATGATTTTTCTGAGTTTGCCCCTATTTCCGAGAACAGCCTTCACGGCAGTCTAAAGAAAAAAACTGAAATTTCCACACTTTTTTGGGTTGCATATCTCAATAGGTAAAAATGGAATCTTCTTCTTTCTCTCCGTCCGTCCGTCCGTCAAGACACTTTTCTTTCAAATTCTTGTCGGCTTTCCAGCCGGATCAAACTGTCATCTGAGCACAATACTTCAGCGGTCCACCTGGCAGCCACCATCAGGTGAGAAAAGCTACGCTGCTCTCGCCGATAACTGATTCCACTCGCAAATGACAGCACCTTTATATGCATCGGAAGTACAACAGCGCATGCGCTAGATATAGTACGCACGCACTCACAATCATTCCCGCTGCCCCCTGGCGCACAATGAGTTGCAGCGCCTCCGGTGGTGAATACTGTTGAAAACGGCGTCAACAAGAAAATAAGAAAGAAAAAGGATTCTACGAGATTACATCATTAGTACCTGGGGGTAGCACCGCAAAGTGATATTAACTGCAATGAAAAGCGAATTTTATGGACGGAAAATAGAGATTCCTTGGAAGCAGACCTATGCTGAAATTTTGGGGACCTTTGAAATGAGCCAGACGTAAATGGTCGAAAGATTTCGCTGATGTTGTTCGACAATCGTAATAGATCGGTATAGCCCACGCGAAAGTGTAAAAGGATTTCTCAGGACAACAGCTGAAAGAACAAAGATACCTTAATGATAACGGTCACGCATCAGCAATATCAATGAGTAGGAAGCGAGATAATCACTAGTGGCGAAAAAAAAAAGAAGAAGATATAAAATGAAAGATCCCTGCTTTGTGGCAGAGAGTAAGTGTCAAAGTGGAATAGGTTACAGCGGAATATTAAAATAGTGAAATCACCCACAAAAATTTCTTGAAACATAGCTCTGATCTTTGCTTCCATGAAATACGCCTCAGGTAGATGCTAGGGAGACGAAAGGAAAAGGAACAGGGCGTTTCGTTTAGTGTCTCCATAAAATTGCATGTTTGCTGTTTGTCTTATACAATGAGCTTCGTGGTCGGTTAACCAACTGCTTCCTAAAAATAATGGAACTGAGAAAACAGCGAAGTTTAATGACCGTGGGGCACTTTAGCCACTCGAGTCCATTTAACTAATGCGCTTCCATTTTTCCGGATTCCGAAGCACACGATTCGTATCTGCCCCAGGTACATTTCGAAGACAATGTTTTCGGCAGGCAACAGATGACCGATTAGGGCGTACACCTCTGGCCACACTAGTCCAGCTAGATGGGACCCCGATAAGTCTCGTATCCGCCACACGTGTGTCTAATTAAGAGAGGTAACGTGAGTTGAGCAGGCGGGGGGGGGAATGGAGGGGCAGAGGATGGGGGGCGGGGGCGGAGGGGAAAGCGACGAGAGGGGAGGTGAAGTCCAGTGGACAGCCCTCGCAGGCCGCTACACTTTCTTCCTTTTGTTTTTCGGGCAAAGTGAATAGAACGCCCCGAAAAGCGGCTGTTGATATCTTTATTAGATCTTGGGCTTAATTTAAAAGAAAGGAGCTAATGCCTGTCCGTGTGGGAAGAGCGGCCGGCGTGCGCTCGCGCCAGCGCTCACCCAAATTAATTGTCGGGGCGTCCCCTCCGACCGTTGTCGATACTCCTACTGCACGGTCGACGCGGCGGCGAGATCGACTGCGCCTGCCACTGAGGTGGACACTGCCCGCATTCTCGGCGATTCCGCCAGCGACCCCTCCTAGCTTCAAGTGGAACGACACATGGCATTTCCTACCATTTTGTAGCACTTTTTGTACTGCTGTGGCCAGCTAAAGCTAGCTAAGTTTCTTTTTCGTTCTAGTAGGATTTAAAGTCGTGATTAATGTGAAATGATTATTTCGGCTGAATCAAATTATAGTTACAACTTCTCGCGTTTATACTGAGCACGGAATCGATAAAGTTTTTGTTCTTAGACGAGTGTGCCTCCTTAGCTAATCGGTCAGCGTGGATTTATTTATTTTGCATATTTTTCATTCTCTGCCCCTCAGAGTTGGGCAGGCTGTTACAGCCAGATATTCCAGTAGGGATCCCAACTGGATATATTTCGGGGGGGGGGGGGGGGGGACTTTTAGTTCTGGCATTATAATCAATCACAACACGAAAACTGGTGAGCAATATGAAGGAGGTGTAGCTCGTCCCACGTCGAAAGCTGACATGAACGGCCAGTAGACAGTCTTACTAGCTGCTTGCCCAAATGGTTAAAATGGCTCTGGGCACTATGGGGCTTAACATCTAAGGTTATTAGTCCCCTAGAACTACTTAAACCTAACTACATAAGGACATCACACCCATGCCCTAGGCAGGATTCGAACCGCGCGACCGTAGCGGTCGCGCGGTTCCGGACTGAAGCGCCTAGAACCGCTCAGCCACAACGGCCGGTGCTGCTTGCCCATCCGGTGCCAATGTGCAATGGCGCCTTACCCAGAGAATGTATCGGGGATTGACTGAGATCGTGCATTCAGCTAGATGTTTAATTACTTGTTAGCATTAAAACAAATCTAAGAGTAGTAGTACCTCAGAATTATACAGCACTATGGAAATACACAGCCACTTTAGCTTGAACAGTCTTATAGGAATTTCAGTGTACGGTGTAGTAATGGCTTACGGTACAATTACTCGTCTTCTGCGATCGCTTGATTTAATCCAGTTTTGCCCCATGGGACATCTTACAATGTGTAATTTTCGGTAGAGGAAGCTCTGGTGGCCAGAAACGTGCCCAGATCTACTGCGATTTGGCTCAGATCCAAACAGTTGCTCCACTCTGATCAACTTGCAACAAGAGATCAGTTCTTCCGACCTTGCGTTCCGATTAAAAACGTTGTGCTTTTCGATTACATACTACAAGCCCTTGTATTTTGTAACAGACTTCAGAAAGCCTCATATATTTTTTGGTGTTTAAAATCGCAATTACTGTGTTACTATGGTTGAAGTTCAACAGGTTTCACGTCCGTCGTCACTCTGAGCCGCGTTTGTTTGGAATCGCGCGGCAGATGCACTTGCGTAAGAAAAGGCGATCCGTGTTATCGGTCCACTTCTCACGACTTCTGGATAAATCTGCACTCGGTGCGTGAAGCCTCTGAACTAATAAAGGCAAACAATAATCTTTTCTTTACGAGGTAATAGGGACAGCTGTTGAAACGTCGTGAATATTTACAGGACTGCCAGTATAGAATCTACGAGGCAAAGATGCGAGACTGGCAAGCAGCTATAATCTAGTGTGAACTTGCGGCTGTAGGCCTATATCTGGATGAAAAAGAAATTGGTCATTTTGTCAAGTTGGAAAGACCACTCCGCAATCAATTTGAAATGATTTAGAGAAACCACATAAACTCTAAATCATAGTGACTGTGAGGACAGAGCCTATGCAAAACGACCTTCTGTTTTGCCACTGTGTTCTTGTTATTAGTTTCTGTGAAGAGTTCTAATCAGTGCTGTAGTGTGACTGAACGTTAAGATTATCCATGATCTGATACACGTCAGAAACAAAATTGCAAAATTGCTTCTGGTATTGTCAGGCTTTATTCATACACTGTATACGCGTGTGTGTTATATTGGAAATCAATATGCAACGCAGTTTGAAAACTTCCAGAACAACTGCCATAGTGTTCTGATAATCGACACAAAAATCCGAAATCCGGCATCAGTGCAGCCCCTTGGCCACCCTATTCTTCCTTCACCAGGGAAGGCGACAGGATTTTGGGATCAATCACGTGGGAATGCTTCGCCCTTTCTTTCCGGTTTTATACCAAAAAAATCAACGTAGGAGTCGCGAGGGACGGGTGGAAGAACGGGAATGTGTACGACGAGGGGCGTGGAGAACGCGACAGGCTCCCCATGTTACCCGTTTTCCCAAAAGATGCTTGGAGGGGATACCGAACCACCGTCTTTTATCGAAAAACGGGGTTTCACCTTCAGAACTCTCCAGAATCAGTACGTTAGGGATCAACACTAGAATTTTCCCACGGTTAGAAATTTATGCACCGGAATGGTACGTTCACAATGTCGGTCAGACTGATCCGTCTAACAGACTGAGAGCGTTTGTACTAAATGGGTGTGATAAATTCATGGGCCTAACGAATATCTGTCAGCGAAGGTCATGCATGAATTACTTACGTGAAATGTGACTCCGTGTTTTAACATTGTCGTTGCCTGAGGTTGATATATGGATTGATCTTATGAATTCTAGGCGCGCAGTCCGGAACCGCGCGACTGCTATGGTCGCAGGTTCGAATCCTGCCTCGGGCATGGATGTGTGTGACGTCCTTAGGTTAGTTAGGTTTAAGTAGTTCTAAGTTCTAGGGGACTGATGACCTCAGAAGTTAAGTCCCATAGTGCTCAGAGCCATTTGAACCATTTGATCTTATGAAAATAAAAGTTCTGTCTCGTCGACGTTGAGATCGTCAGAGGCTGGGAACAATCTCAGATTAAAAAAAGATGGAAAAAAAGTCTACGGAAGCTTCTTTCAGAAAAATTCTGCGATCGCATTGTCTATAGTTTCAAGATCGTAGATCAGGACTGGGGATTAGGGACATCAGTCCGATACTCTCTAATCCGATTCCACGAGCTCATCATCAATGCACCACCCCTCTCGGTAACAAATGTTGTGTATTAATGCTTCAGTCGTTTTAGAATCTACACTAAGCCCAGCAATATTTGTTATTGAACGACAGATTATCACCCGCAGATACAGTGTCAAAAAATTTTCTTTGCGAACTGTCTCAGTTACTTAAAACTGTCACTACGCTCAAACGATTTCAACTTTTCACCATTTTGCTCGTTACAACCAAAACGTCGAGTACATTCAGGTATTCAAGTTTTCCCAAATGCAGTTTAACATCTTGGTCATTCTAGAACAAATTAAATTGTACAAGGAGAATCAAAAAGGACTTTACACCTTTGGAATAGCGCTAATGGTGCCGGTATAGGTACTGATGCACTATGTGAATCATACTTGAGTTTGTTTGCTGCAAAATAAAATTTCTATATCATTTCAAAGTTGTACAGTCCCTTTTGACTACCCTGTGTTTGGCAAAACAGGAATAATTGCACAGAGTTTCGCTTCGCGGTCGTTATGCACAAATGGTGAAATTATTTGCGTCTGATTATGTTATGTGACTAAAACTGGTCGCAAAACGGTACGTGGCACAGCTGCCTTAGGAGTCAATATGTCTTTCAATAAACATCGCGATGTTGTAGGGGAGGCATTTATCACATCAAATGACATTCGACTGTTTAATGATCTCTTTTGACCTCTGTTCGCCTAGACGAATTGTTTTAGGGGCTCGTGGAACAAAGGCCAACAAGTTTTCGGAAATTTATTGTACACTGAGATAAAGGCATTAATTTTGTTTATTTAAAGGAACCGTAGTAGGTCTTTTTGCATCAGAATAGGAGAACTGTAGGACACACGTTCAGTGATATAACTCTTCCGCAGGTCTCACAAGAAACTACGGAGTAAAAATACACTTATGTGGGGATTTTTCTGCTGTCGTTGTGGCAGCTCTGATGGTGCGCGTCCTTCACGTTCACGCTGCTGTCCACGAAAACTAGGGCCGTCGGGGCAACCGATACGTGACGTATACGCGACTCTCGATGAACATACACGGTGCAACGAATGTAATAGCGATAACTGACGCGGGAGGAATTATACTGTAACAGAAGCAAAAAGGTACGAGTAAACATGGCCTTCACGGATCCTTTATAGCTGCGACGATGTTACGAGCCGTCACTGACTTCAGTATTTATCATCCTAGTTAGTATACAAATATTTGAAATGTAAAATTTTCGGTTAAGTCACCCACTGCCTACAGTAACAGAAATATTACTTCAGCATACTTCATGTTATACTTTACAGCACACTGTACATGCTTTTAAAGGATATGTTCCATGAGTCCTTCCTCGCGTCTAGATGCAATATTCCACTCGTTTTTGCAGTAAATTACCAATTCTTCCAAATAATCCCTGATCATGTAATAAATTTTTGCAAGGCTGTACAATACGCTGCTCCATTTCTTCTGCCGTATCAACGGAAGTGCAGTACACTGAACTATTGTGATGAGACCACACAGACAAATCCGTAAGGGTGAGGTCGACTGATCTGAGAAATCAAGGCGCAGACGAGTCGGATGATAATATTTTTTTTAACTATCAACAACTTCTGTAAGTGAAGTCAGCAAATATACTATACGCAACAATATATCAATTGCTAGTAAGAATATATAAGAGCGGCTAGAAATCGTGTGGGGAGGCCCAGTATGATGCAAGATTTTCAGCAGCACTCTGGATGTAATAAATTGTACACATCGAACAGTAATTGACTTTTCACGTCATTTGAGACCCATGGCGTTCTCTGGCCAGTTTTCATTTAAGAAACTTACATGAAACATCAACTGCAGCGAAGCAACGAGATATAAGTTCTGGTCATTTATTATTTTCAAGAAACTGAGTCGCACCCACCAAATTTCAAGAACATTCTTTTCAACTAATATCCATAAAATCAATATTTCGTGAAGGCGTTTACTTCGAATTATTCTCTATTGACAATATTTATCCGCAGCGAGGCGGTTATACAGCAATATCAACACAGCTGCGCAATCTCTCGCGACGAATATGGGGACAATAGTGGAGTAGAAATATGCAGGGTGTTCGGAAATACCGTTAAAAACTTGTAAGACTTATAGAAGGGAGAGTGTACATAATACTTTGGATAGGAACACATGTCCGCAAACGGTGGCTCAGTTCAGATGTTTAACACATCCGTTTCTGCTCGAGGAATTGAATTAGGCGTGACGTAGTACAATTTTCGGATAATTTGAAAGGAAACACAGCGAAACATCCATTTATCACATAAGCACATCTTTAGACTATTTCCGATCAAAAAAGGATCCTGCTTACTGTATGTGCAGAACGTAATGTTTAAGCGTTAATACAAACAAATGTGCCTAAGTGATAAATGAATGTTTCGTTATGTCTCCTTTCGAACTGATGCCTAATAATTGTACTGCGTCACGCCTAATTCAGCTGCAGGCCAGTGTGGCCGAGAGGTTCTAGGCGTTACAATCTGGAACCAGGCGACCGCTACGGTCGCAGGTTCGACTCCTGCCTCGGGCATGGATGTGTGTGATGTCCTTAGGTTAGTTAGGTTTAAGTAGTTCTACGTTCTAGGGGACTGATGACCTCAGATGTTAAGTCCCATAGTGCTCAGAGCCATTTAAACCATTTGAATTCAGTTCCTCAAGCAGGAGTGGATGGGTTAAACATCTGAATTGAGAACGTCGCAGAAGGAAACGGTACCTTTCTGGACATGGGATCCTATTCTACATCTACATACATACTCCGCAATCCACCATACGGTGCGTGGCGGAGGGTACCTCGTACCACATCTAGCAGCTTCTCCCCCTGTTCCACTCACAAACAGAACGAGGGACAAATGACTGCCTATATGCCTCTGTACGAGCTCTAATCTCTCTTATCTTTGTGGTCTTTCCGCGAAATATAAGGTGGCGGCAGTAAAATTGTACTGCAGTGAGCCTCAAATGCTAGTTCTCTAAATTTCCTCAGTAGTGATTCACGAAAAGAGCGCCTCCTTTCCTCCAGAGACTCCCACCCGAGTTCCTGAAGCATTTCCGTAACACTCGCGTGATAATCAAACCTACCAGTAACAAACCCAGCAGCCCGCCTCTGAATTGCCTCTACGTCCTCCCTCAATCCGACCTGATAGGGATCCCAAACGCTCGAGCAGTACTCAAGAATAGGTCGTATTAGTGTTTTATAAACGGTCTCCTGCTATTCATTGTGTACTCACTCCCCCACGACAAGTCCTAGAAGTTTGTAATAGGAATTTCCTAACACGGTGTATAAGAGAACCTCGGAATGGCAACGCAATCGCTCGTCGTACTCAAAATCTGGCTGTTGGTCATTTACAGGTATCGCAACAGGCAGCAGTGCGCAGTAAACACGCCGGAGTACTCACGTATCAGCGGCATGGCTAGGCGGCAGAACTCCAGCGTGACGTCCCGAGTGAGCCGGCAGCTGTACCCGTTCGCGCTCGGCGCTGCTCCACCACAAAAGCCGGCACCAGAGCGCGCGCAGACGCAGCCGCAGACGCACAAAAGCCTGCATATTCCACCCCGTGCCGCGCCACGCCGTACCTACCGTGGCGCTCGCTGCGATTTGGTTTTTTAATGCCGTCAGCCAATAGCGGGCCGCGCTCGCCGAACCTTTCCTTCCTTTCCTCCCCCCTCCACTTCTCTCCGCGACTAAAAAAGTAAAGAGCGAGAGTGAGAGGACCAGAAAAAAAAGGAGAAGAAATCCGCGGCAGCGCGAGCGGGCCTAAACCCCATTCGCAACCCCCGAGCGTCGCGCCGCGGCACGAACCAACTCCGTTCCCCCTCTTCTTTTCAAACTGTTAAAACTCTACTCGATCAATAAAGTAGGGGTGGTTGTGGGGGGGAGGGTCCGCGTGCCGCGGCTGCCGTCTTTGTATTTGCACTCGGCGTAACTCGACCCGTGCCATCTGGCGTGCGCCGCGGGCAGATGCGGTGTGTTTGCCCACTGGAAGGGGTAGCAGCTACCGGCGCCCCCATTTGCGTATTAACCGACGAATCGGCGGCCTCCGATATGCGCAGAACGCACCCCTTCGAGGGGAGACGCACGTCGGGGCGCAGCCGACTGGAAAATGGCGTCGCCGGAGTCATGGACGACGACGACGACGACGACGGCGACGAATATGCACGTCGCTGCGTCGCTTCGACCCGCGTGTTTCTGCGATACCGCAGAATCCTCACCCACCCTTCTGTTGGGGTCAACGCCCGCACCGCAGCACAGTCAGTGAAAACGCTAGCTGGACGAAACTGGAAGCAGCAAGTAGCCGTGGTGTTTCTGTGGGATGAAAGAGGGTCAAGACTCATTTTTCGCCTCGGCGCGCAGGTGAGGATCGTGGAGGATCAGTTCTTGCTAAAGTGGTTTACGGATTTCTCCGTTTGTAAACGAAAATGAATAAACTTTCATCTCATTCCATACATATTCCGCAAGCTATCGTACGGTTCGTGTCATTTCCTTTCCTGTTCCACTCGCAAACAGAGCGAGGAAAAAACGACCATCTATGTGTCTCTGTATGGGTTCACTCAGCCCTTGTGAAGCCAGTTGAGAAGCTACGTGATTGAGAGGTACGGATCCGGGCACGAAAACTGACAACGGCCGGGAGAGCGGGAGGCTGACCACATGCCCCTCCACACCCGCATCAAGTGACGCCTGAGGATGACACGGCGGTCGGTCGGTCCTATTGGGTCTTCCGAGACCGGACGGGGAGAGGCATATGGCTGCGTATGAGCCCTAATTTCTCGCATCTCATCTTCGTGGTCCTTACTCGAAGTGTGTGTTGACGGCAGTAAAGCAATTCTGCCGTCAGCTGCAGATGCCGGTTCTCTGAATTGTCTCAATAGTTTTCCTCGAAAAGAACGTCGTCACCTCTCCAGAAATTCCCAACTGAGTTCCCGAAGCAACTCCGTAATACTTGCTTGTTGTTCGCACCTACCGATAAAAAAAATCTGGACGAAGCCGACATCTGGACGGTGATATCAGAAGATACTTTTCTCTGATGAGCGAAACGAAACAAATACTTTATCTACGCCGTCTGGAGTGGCCGAGCGGTTCTAGGCGCTACAGTCTGGAACCGCACGACCGGTACGGTCGCAGGTTCGAATCCTGCCTCAGGCATGAATGTGTGTGATGTCCTTAGGTTAGTTAGGTTTAAGTAGTTTCAAGTTCTAGGGGACTGATGACCTCAGCAGTTAAGTTCCATAGTGCTCAGAGCCATTTTGAACTTTATCTACGAGTCGACTTCAAAAAGTAAGTTAGACATGTCGTCCCACGGTAAGATGACTGCGGACCAAGAGTGGTGCGTTACCAGGGGAGAGTACATGTTCCGAGTTTCCTCTAGACACAGCTCTACTGCGGTACGGATAACAGGCGCATCACAGTACGCGAATGAAGTGGCGTTGACAACTGGAAACGTACTCCCCAGCTGGAGCACATGGGACAGTACGATTATTGTGCGCAAAACGTCGAAACTGAGGACATGGACCGAATGTAACGTCGCTTCCAGCTGAAGTGAAGCGGAGTCAACAATACGTTTGTTTGCATGGCCGTCCTCCGCAGCAGCTGTTAAAATCAGCTACTATAGGTCTTCTGTCTTGAGCTGACTACAATTTAATGAAAGAGAATTAAACCAGACGCGTTTTGCTGTTACTTGAATAGCATCTTCCGTGGTTGTTCTGCAAATTGAATACAGGCGTTTGTACATATTTCACTGATGTAGGTTAAAAACAGCGTTTTGTTCATAAAGTTAATGTGCAACTACTTACGGTATTACTTCAGATGCTTTGCTTCTTCCCTCCATGCTAAGTCTTCATGTACGAATAGGGATTCTCAGACTCCCCATTGAATGTTTGTGAAGTTTCAGAGAAGACCATCGCAGAGAGACCGTTGTAGAGAAATGTCCCAAGGGACGCTCCGGTGAAGACTGGAAGGATATCACCAATGCCTCTCCAACAACACTGGATTGGATATACTCTGTTGACATCATTCTGTAATGTCAACTGAGTCCAGAGCTCTTGCATACTCCTTTCGTATTTTATTATGAATTGTATATGTATATCCATAAGATATATAATAATTTATCAGAAGACACCTGGACGGTCCTAGGCGAAATGTAAGGGAAGGAAACCTGTTGGGCACGACTACATTCCCGTAATTGTAGACAACAGTTTGATGTTCATGATCTCAAAAAGGCATGTTTCCCAGATGAAGTCGGAATACTTTGTTAAGAAGGCCAACGATTATTCCTTCCCAGTTCCCTGTCCAATCCGTGCTACTTTTCGTAATATTAAAAATTAATGATTGAGATGTAGATGAGGGTTTAATTCAGACTTTACTTCCATCAAGGACACGCCATTATAAAATTCGAAATTAAAATCCGGGACTGGATGAGTATTCCGACAGCCTTGGCAAAATTCTTTCACAAGTCGTGTTAGCCAACGAGAGTCGGTGTCAGCAGCAGCGGGAAGTCTTTTGACAAATGATCTTTGGATAGAGGCTAGAAAGCGTCTTTACCGTTCTCAGTCGACGAGCCAGCTATAGAAACGAAGTGTGCGAATTATTAGAGACTGAACAACGAAAAGATGTTAGAATGAACTATTCAAAAGTAGAGGAAGCTTCGTAGAACCAAAAGGCGTCCTGTCACAAAACGGTCAGCTGCTTTGCGACAGTCGCCTGGAATATCAATTACACGAATGCTGAGGTCTTTGCGGCGCGGCTGCAGCAAGAGACGGCAAGGTATTTAAGAGCAGAGACTGCGGCGGGGAGGGGTGGATAGGACCCCAGCTGTCAGGTGGACCCTGGTATCGGAATAAATGACTGGAAAAGAACGACGCGCACTAACAAATATGAATGGCTGGCAGCGACTTGAAAGCGCGCCCGGTACAAAGCGACGGGGCGCGGATTTCGCATATATGAATAATTCCTGCCGCGCCGGGAGGGGGCAGACCGTTAAAAAAGGGGGAAACGCCCGGAATGAGCGCCCCTGCCGCAACCCCTGCCCGCAGCTTTTTTAGCCAGTGTCGCGCTTTCCGTACTCCTGCCTGCCACCGCGTTTTAAATCGCTAATCTGCCTCAACACCCTCCGGTATAACGGCGGTCTCGCGAATGCAGTGCGGCCGCCAACCGTCTCTCAGCATAGTCCAGCAACTGAAATCTTTTTTCCCGTCGTTTATAAACTAAGAACGTTCTCCTATTTTACTCATACATCTACATTCCACAAGCCACTTTACGGAATGGGGTGGACGTTAATTCTGGTACCACTATGTTTCCGCCCTTGTCTGCTCCGCTAGCAAATGGCGCGTGGGTAAAATGAATGTCGCTGAAGCTCCGTACGACACTTCTAAAACTAAACTAAACTAAACTCCTCCCGAACAGGCCAAAGGTACCCCAAAGGTATCGACCGGCCGTCATGTCATCCTCAGCCCATAGGCGTCACTGGATGCGGATATGGCGGGAACCGGTGTTACCACTGCGGCAAGGCCATTGGCAATGTACGACATTTCCCGAGACATATGTTGGAGGAAGTAATACATTATCTAATCTAAAGCATCCAGACCCGTACTAGTGGACATTAATATGAAATGTGTCCACCCTTCGCCTTCATTATGACTTGAACTATGTTGGGGACGCTTTGAGTGAGGTGTCTGAATCTTTGCAGGAATGGCAGCTCATTCTTTTTCAAGAGTAGAGTGACGTTGGACGGTGGGGTTTTCAGCGAAGTCGACGTTATAATTCTTTCCAACTTGTTCCATTGGGATCAAGTCAGACGTCTGGACAGGCCAGCCAATTTCAGGAATGTCCGTGTGCGCAAACCATTGCCTCACAGATGCTGCTTTGTGACAAGGTGCATTTCGTATACTTTCGTGTTTAATATTTTCTTAAGGGACCACATGTTAACCACGAAAAACAGTTCCAAACCCTAACGCCGCCCCCACCATTCGACACTGTTGACATTACACACGATGGCAGGTAACGTTCTCCAGCTATTCGTCAAACCCAAACACTTACATCGGATTGCCATAGGGTATAACGTGATTCATCACTTCAAATCACCCAATCGTCCAGTGTCCACTGGCGTCCATTGTTGTACCACCTCAAGCGTCGCTTAGCAACGATTACAATGAGTGTCTTATGAGGACATACTCTAGCATTGTACCTCATCTTTTTTTAATTCCGCAGGTTGGAACTCACGAATGCCTCCTTCCGCTGATTTCTTCCGATTTTTCACAACCACCCCGCAATGACCGACGGTCCGTAAGAACTCGTTCTTACTTCGAGTTTCCACTTCACAATCACGCCACCAACAGTCAATCTGAGTAGGTTTATAATGGCTGAAACGTCGCTAACGGACCTGTTATTCTGGTGATATTCAGTGACTAGTCCATTCCCGAAGACACTGACCTCTTCTGATCGACCTATTCTGCTTATGCTCCTGCTACTGCTACACTACTGCCAGCACAATACACCCCATCTCTTCTTGACACTGGAGGGTCAGCCTTTCATCACATCCAGTGCTAATTTCAAATTACATGAAATTTCAACAGTAAACCTCTCAGTGATTCACTAAGTCTCTGTTGTTGAGCATCTCCGTAACGTTCACTTGCCGGGCAAACGATCACGTGACGAAAGGCGACGCCCATAGTAGGATTTTCTGTCTGTCTTCCATGAACCGTACTTGGTAAGAGCCCCACGATGATAAACAGTACTCATGAATTGGGCGAATAAGTGTTTCGGTACCCACTTCTCACTATCTGCCATTTCAACCTTCGTGCAGTGATTGGAAGGAGGAACAGTATTATGGCCTTACTAGGTGTAAACGCTCAACTCTGGCATCTGCAATGACTATGATGGTTTTACTGTGACATGAGAATGGTGCTCGCGAAGGTTGTTTGGCTTCAAAAGCCCTATGTGCTTACGCCAGCTAAAATCACCTTAGTGAGAAATCATAAAAGTGTACAACTGCCGCTAGCACACAAAAAACGACTTTGTTGCTCCGCCCCAAACACACTCTCTGTCTCTCTCTCTCTTTCTCTCCCCCCCTCTCTCTGCCCCAGAATAACATACCTGTGTAAAATAAAGTTAGTGGTGTAACTCTTGTAGGTCTGACACGGCATTATGTAGCAAAAGCATGTTCAGAGGGAATTTTGTGCTATTATTGTGACACCTCGTGTAGTAGCCTGGAAGTTTACGTTATCCTCTACGGAAACTAGCGCAGCCGAAGAAAGCGATACACGGTGTTTATGCCACTCTCGACGGAGAGTGGTTAACTTCGAAGTAGTGCGCTGTTCAAACGGCCGCAAAAACAACAAAAATTCGATATATTTTTACTCAGGCTGATCTGAAAATGAGTTATAACACTAAATTTCTTTAACACACATCTACAATTGTGTTCTAAGAAATATCGTGGTCTCATTTAAAAATCATAGTAAGCGTTCTGTGTTAAGATTAATGTCCAGATTATTTTCGGTAGCGTAAGCAGGTAGGCATTTTGCAGCCAAGCAACATTTTTCTTAACCATTTTCGTGCTACATCAGTATTAACAAAGTTCTTGTATATGTCAGACTTAGGTGAGGCAGCCTGTGTTATTGAAAATGTACCTCTCCTTGCTTGCCGGCCGCTGTAGCCGAGCGGTTCTAGGCGCTTCAGCCCGGAACCGCGCTGCTGCTACGGTCGCAGGTTCGAATCCTGCCTCGGGCATGGATGTGTGTGATGTCCTTAGGTTAGCTAGGTTTAAGTAGTTTCAAGTCTAGGGGACTGATGACTTCAGATGTTGAGTCCCATCGTGCTTGGAGCCATTTGAATTTTCTCCTTGCTTTTAGCCACCGCCCTATACCTTGATTCTTCTATCGACCATTTACCAAAATAGCAACGTGACAATTAAAATGAGTAAAAGGTTAGAAACAAGAGATAACCACTAGAACTGGTGGCTTTGAAACAAACGGATGGCGCTTGCCACTAAACCAAGAGAGCTGCTTCTTCATAGTGTTGAATTTCCGGTTCCCGACACTGATAAATGGATGATCTCTGGACCACAGGGAAAAATAAGGAGCGGGGAATAGAGTGAGAAGAGGAGGAGGAGGAGGAGGAGGAGGAGGAAGAGCAGCACTAGAAAACTGAATCATAGAGGAGACATGAAAGCTTCCACTTTTCTTACAGTATCTGAAAATTGAACCAACAGACAGAATTTAAATTACCTCTACTGGAGAACTACGGCATTTGTTCTACACTGCAATGCACTGTATTGTTGTTTTCGACACTTCTCTTTCTCGTGTCTGTCCAAGTTCTCCGGTAATAATTATGAACAACTGACGACCCATTTATGTTCGAAAGGTTGAAAGGTGATGGCTTTCCTGAAAAAGAGAAAGATGATGGTGAGCATGAAGTTGTAAGTCCCTACTGTCCTTTTCCAATGTCAGAGACGTTCGTCGATGCTGTTTGACAATCGACACATTGCAAGTGCTTCATACGATTCATGTGTCCTTCGTTTTCCAGATCATTACGATTAGGATGTCACAATTCAGAGGTACCTTTATCTGTTGATGGTGAACACCGATACTATCGATAAGTGGGGCATTTGAGACAAGAACTTACTCAGTTTGGTCGAAGTTACTGGAAGAAACCGGTTGCCATTTTGTTTGAACAATCATCCCAGGTACATGCAATCCGTAACGTTTTCGACGGAGCTCTGCAAATGAGAAGCAGTTTGCTCGGTTTGTTTTGAGATTCAGCCCTCAATTTTAATATTTTAGAATTAAGTTACCGGTGCAACTTCGATGACGGACAAGAAATATTTTTTTATGATATATTATCGTAAGAAATTAGAGTTTAATGTAGACATATCGACAAACAAACGTAAAGCGATACATTCGTGGCTGCGCCAGTGACTAACAAGGGCTGTCTTTCTGCTCTTCTCTACCAGAAAGAAACTATTACGCCAGATCCTATGTCGGAAGCAGTTAATTAGCGGCAAGGAGAGCGCCAAGAACTTGACGGATGTTCTCAGCCTCGTAGGAGCTTTTGCTAATTAACGCCGTAAATGCTACAAATTGCTCCACGATCATCTGCCATTAATAAAATGCATTGTGCAGCAACAGAGAAGGCCATAATTTTCTCACTGATGCTGACAAGACGTCAGGTACAAGAGCGTGCAGTCTCTTGTAACACACGGGCAGAAAAGTCTAAATAAAAAGATATCATAAATAAATACATTAAATAATACAAAATATTGTTATACACCCTTGCACGAGTACTGTGTCTGGACGACGTAACACACGACCAGAGAAGAGTTACTTCTCTGTATAGGAGTTTCCTTTTTGCCTGCAGACGACGGATCGAAAATTATCTTGCAGTAATCTTCACAGAATAGTTTTGGATGAGAATGTAACGACAGAAAATTCTAGAATGACTTCTTCTAAGCGTAAGGCAGCAGCACGTGTGATAGGCAAGACTGACTGCCTGTGTGCCTCAGTGACGTGTGGTGAGCTTCATAAATTCCTATTGTGGCACGTGCCACAGAAAAGAAGCGAGGCAAAAACGGGCGTCCAAACAATGCGAAGGTGGCAGTGGGCGTATTCTATGCTGCTTTTGAAACGTCAGCAAGAAGGACGTACGGCATAGGAGAAAGCTCATCCATCCGAGATATTGTATGTGTTCGTGGCTATAACCATAGCAGGTAATAATTCTTGCATCAGAGAAACATTAGCTCCTTTCTGGATAAAATCAGTCTGTAGATAGCCAAAGCAAATCCATAAGTAGTGGCACAAAAGATACCTTATTATTATTAATATTATTATTACTTCCAATATCTCTTTTAGAGGGTTGTGGTAAATAAGTAGAGGCCTATTGTTTCCGTTATTCAACTTCAATTTTCTTTGGGCTCACTTGTCTTTCATTCTTCGAAAATACTGTTTCTTCTTGTGTCCCATTTTCTTCCAGCTCTTGATTTTCTCTTGCACTGAATGCCTGCTTCTTATATTACTCCTTTAAAATGTGTTCTCTTATTGTCGTCTTGTCGACTCTCACATTTACGATGCCTCTTCCTACTTCTCTCGGGCGCGTTGTTTTTGATCTGCAATGTTAGTCAAGAACTTGTTTAGCTATTCTGTCATTATTCATCCTGCGTATATGTCCATAGAATTTTAATCTCCTTTTTCTCGTTACATCTCTGAACTTTTCAACTGTATTCGATGTTAAAATGTATTCTGATTCACTGCTGCTCTTGAGTGCTAGTATTTCTCTTCATGTTGTTCTTTTTTATAATATTTCGAGTTCTCCCTTCGCAGTCAGTTTAAGGGTTTTCACAGCATAGAGTATTCTGCCTACTGTTAAATAGTGATCTAGCTTTGTGTTCCAGGATAAAGATTTTTTAGTTTATAGTCTCTTGTTATTTGAAAGCCCTCTCTAATTCATGCATTCTAGTCTCTATTGCTGCCTTTTCCTTCATATTATTCGATATCCATTCTCCTATAAATTTAAAGCAGACTAAACCAGGTGTTGTGATATTTATTTTAAGCTTTTGACTATGCATTACTGATATTTGTCAAGAACTGTGATTTTTCAAACGATGTTGTTCTGAGATTCGTTCTTCTAGACTTTCAAGTTAGTCTGTATTAAGCGCCATGTCATCTGCAAATGCTAGACATCCTACAGTGATATAATTTGGCCTTCTTCCTGGTTGTACGCCCTTGGTATTTATGACCTTCCTCCATTCTCACCCCATTTTCTCTAATACACAAGTGGGAGCAAAAAGCGATCTCCATATCTTACGTTTTATTATTATTATCATTATTTGTGTCATCCTTTACCCTACCCTGTCGGCCAGCTAGGCACCATATGACAATTTCGATTCAGTAGCCTTTTATAAGGTGGACGCGACAGTTTTCAGCCATCCAGAAACGCAAGTGGAATCCTGAAAGCCGGCCGGTGTGGCCGTGCGGTTCTAGGCGCTTCAGTCTGGAACCACGTGACCGCTACGGTCGCAGGTTCGAATCCTGCCTCGGGCGTGGATGTGTGTGATGTCCTTAGGTTGGTTAGGTTTAATTAGTTCTAAGTTCTAGGCGATTGATGACCTCAGAAGTTAAGTCGCATAGTGCTCAGAGCCATTTTTTTTTAAGTTTGAAGAGGAATACGACGCGGACAAGCGACTTAGATTTTATCATCAGTTTCAATTACATATGCTCTTTTCCTATCCTCAAATATTCCTTCATCATTTTACCATGTGTCATTTTTCTTTCTTCAGACCAATTCATTCCCATTCTCTGACTGCTTGTGCCTAGAAATGCTTCAAAATGAAGCACTTCCTCTTTTTAAAATCCCTCTCCGCTTGAAAATCTGCCTTTCTACTTTCATGCTGTGAATTTGTAAATCCCTTTTTATCGTCTCAGATCCAGCTTGGTGTTAATTTCTTTTTCCAGAGGAACACGAAGATCACTTTTGTCAGTCTAATGTCATTAATCATGTATAAACATCCGAAAAATAAGTTTTCTTTTCCTTATTGTATCTGTTTTATTCTTTATTTTGATAAATTGCATCATTGTATCTAAAATGTTTTCATGATTCTTGTCCCTAATACTTCAAGTTTGCCCGGTTTATATTGTACACAGCCACTTGCGTAATGTCATTCTGGTTCACTACCGTGTTGCAATGCATTATTTTTCCTTTCTGTACATTATTATTATTATTATTATTATTATTAATTGTAGCGCTAGTCATTGAAAGGACGTCCTGTATCTTGACTGTCAATAGTTGGATCTTTAACTATAGCTCACCGCACGGTAATGTGCGATCAGCTCTGCCCGCCTGAAAAGCGTGTTGCCGAAACATCAGGAGCAGCCCGAGATGGTCCAGTGCGCCAGCCAGTTATTAAGCAAGGAAGGTACCCCCACGAAACACTGAATAGGCAACAGTTCAAGGACACTATATTAGGTGCTTAGCAGGCTCTTTTCATTTCCCACATCTGGCACTAGCCACTGCTGTCGACAGATGAGCACATGCAAATGAGGCTGCGCTATTGGTGGCTTCTCTGTATTGCAAGCAATTATATTCCCGACAGACCTTAATAACTGTGGTACAGATTAATGAGTCCTGATGAAACGTCAGTATCAGATGAAGCGCCAGTGAAATTCAAAAGACAGCCACAATGGAAACTGCATTCATAAAAATCACAGTAAGATGAACCTTTCGAACTGCCCTGTCTTCAGGGAGAGACGATAAAATGGTATGTCGCTCATTGTCTCGTAAGCGAACTATATCCTTCGAACTAAGAAGCCGGGTTCGACTACTAACGTCATTTAAAACTGAGCCGAAGAAGCAGGTGACTGGTCAAGTTCTATCGGAGCTTCAGAACTGATTAAGTAAATAAGTTTTCAGAAAGGGTGAGATAGATAAGACAGGCCGCCCCTCCTTCGCCCCCCCCCCCCCCACTCCCCGTTTAAACTGAACCAGTAAATGTATAGCGGAGTCGTTTTCCTTGCGTCACAGCAGACACTTTACTGACGGATGCAAGTAATTGTCAATGCATAAAATTTGGTTTGTAGGACATCTGCAATGGAGAAGAATGATTAATAGAATGAAAATCTGTCTTGTTTCCATTTACATGGAACGATTGTATTTATTGCCTGTGGTGCTGCAGAATGCTTTCTAAGGCGACTTGGACGACACATCATGCATAAAACTCATTGAAAAATTAACAAGATAAATACTCTGCCAACTAATAGCTGCCGTCGTGAGGGGAAGTTGCAAAAACGTCTGCCCAACAGGGCAAATGTAAGCGAACACAGCGGGACGGAGGTGTGTGGCGCAGTTGTGTTGTTCGTATTCGATGTAGTTCCACATATGTTATGTAGTTTGGATCATCTCTGAAGGTCCTTCCGACGCCAAAGAGGAAAACATATAGTTCCATAAAACATTAGGTAACACGTGAGGGAACACGACGCCCGTGACGTATCGTTGTGTCGTTAGAGTCCCCTCAACCACTGCCAACTGTGGCTTGAAGTCGTACACGACGGGGCTTCACATAATGACGGCAGGACTAACACCACTGTGCCTCGCCAAAAAATTGGAAGAATGGGACTTCTTCACGGCTCGGCGCTAGGATCGTCATCAATAGATATCCGGGGTAGTGAGAACCACGATTCATCGCTGAACAATACCAGGCCATTCATCAGCAGTCCATGTTTCCCAGTCAAGACACCACTCCAGAACGTGAGGGCAGGAATGCTTGTCGTCAAGTTTTCGGTCCACACGTCTGACCACCACAACTGATCTACATCTACATCTATACTCCGCGAGCCACCTTACGGTGTGTGGCGGAGGGTACTTATTGTACCACTATCTGATCCCCCCTTCCCTGTTCCATTCACGAATTGTGCGTGGGAAGAACGACTGCTTGTAAGTCTCCGTATTTGCTCTAATTTCTCGGATCTTTTCGTTGTGATCATTACGCGAGATATATGTGGGCGGTAGTAATATGTTGCCCATCTCTTCCCGGAATGTGCTCTCTCGTAATTTCGATAATAAACCTCTCCGTATTGCGTAACGCCTTTCTTGAAGTGTCCGCCACTGGAGCTTGTTCAGCATCTCCGTAACGCTCTCGCGCTGACTAAATGTCCCCATGACGAATCGCGCTGCTTTTCGCTGGATCATGTCTATCTCTTCTATTAATCCAACCTGGTAAGGGTCCCATACTGATGAGCAATACTCAAGAATCGGACGAACAAGCGTTTTGTAAGCTACTTCTTTCTATGGTAATTGCTGGCCGCGGTGGCCGTGCGGTTCTAGGCGCTGCAGTCCGGAACCGCGGGACTGCTACGGTCGCAGGTTCGAATCCTGCCTCGGTCGTGGATGTGTGTGATGTCCTTAGGTTAGTTAAGTTTAAGTAGTTCTAAGTTCTAGGGGACTGATGACCTAAGATGTTAAGTCCCATAGTGCTCAGAGCCATTTGAACCATATTTTTGATCTATGGTAATCAGGGAGGGAAAGTGGGACTGCAGGCGGACATGTGATACTTTAGAGTAACGACTTCAAAACAAGCGGCTGTGTTTGAATCTAACGCCGTTTATCCTTTTCACCACACACTACCAGTTTCGACACCACATGACATCATCTTGAGGCCCCGAACGTGACCTGTCATTCACAACCGAACAGAACCGTATACATCGGGCCAAAATTAACTAGATTCCGTGCCTTACGTGGCAACAACATGCTGGGCTTGTTCTTGCCACGCCAGGTACGGAACGTAGTTAAATTTTGGCCCATTGCATAAGATTGCACATGAAAACGGCTGCGGATGACAGATCACGTTCGGGGCTTTAAGGTGACGGCATGTGGTGTCGAAACTAGTAGCGTGTGTTAAAAAGAATAAACGACGTTAGATTCAAATACAGCCGCATGTCTTGTTATCATTACTCAAGTACTACGGGTCCGCCTGCAGTCCCACTTTCCTTGCTGGATTATCACGGATCCGCAGTTGTGGTGGTCAGACATGGTCGACCGAAACCTTGACAAGTATTCCTGCCCTCTCGTTCGGACTAGTGTTCCATCCGAATGCCCCACAAATCTGGATACTGCACGTTTCGCCTAGCTGGCGAAATCGAGACCAACAATGTGGTCTTTTTCAAACTCTGCCAGGTGCTGATAATGCTAACACGACTGCGCTGCGTCTGTGTGCCTTTCACAACGATCACTCAACATCTGACGCTGTTCACTTCCCTTCTGTACTGTACCATGCCTGGAAATAACATTAAACGCGAACAACAGTTAAACACTCTCTTGGTTGCTCTACCTGTGACTGAGAACGACACTTCTAATCATTTACATACCCACCAATGGTATGTGTATGTACGAAGTTACGTTGACATTCGACAGTGCCTTCTGGGTGCTTCACCTTTTTTTGTCAGGCAGTTTATATTCCATGGTTTCCCATCCTTCTTGTCCAACTCCGCTAGCACTCTGGGTTTGACGATTTAGATATCGACAAGATTAGTTCTAATCTACCATCCTTGTACGTTCCTTCTCTTTGCTTGCCTAATTGCACAGTGTTTCTTTTTCAGTGACTTCAGTGTCGACGAGATTATGTCTAATTGTATAAAACTTTCGTTCCAAATTACCAGTAAACACGTTCTCATGGGTATTGTAAATGAAAGGCACATGCAATTGTGGAACATACACTAAGTATCTAACAGATCAGTTCTTTTGGAAGAGGCAGCCTGTAACTAAACTATTCTCGTTTTGTCGTGAAGAGTTCCAAATCAAATGTTCCTGTTAAGTGTCAGAAATCGCTAAGACGCATTTACACGACATGCTCTTTCGCCTCGAGCAATATCGCTAATGGCAGTGCGTAACTGAAGAAATTAGCCAGAGCCCATAAAAATAAGGGCGGGCAGAAAATATACGACAGAATGCGGTTCGTTATTGCACTGTGCATCTACACATGAAAGTTACGACATTGCCATCTCGTATCTGTCGGAAGTACAAAGAAGGGCTGTGCTGAGGCGACAGCTGACTAACAACAAAGAGGAAACTCCGTCACGCAAGGAGAATGGACTGCCGCCATCAATCAATGCTCCGTAGCAGCAGGGCGCATGGATCCCATAGCTGCCGATTCGTTGCGGTGAGGCCGGTTCACTCAGCCCTTCCGTGCCGTACCAAGCGGCACGAGAACTAGCTGTCCTATTCTGTAAAAATAGCATAAAAGTGAGAGAGATCAATGTCGGATGTGAGGAAAAAGAATTTAGGACGACAGAAATTAAAAGCCTTTTGTTAATTGCATGATCCGGTCACATCATTACAATCAACAAGCGTGATTGACATCTCACAGATAGTTAACACAGAACTTTTTATCCAGCTACTACACTCTGCTTCGCACACTATCTGTAATGTTTCTGATGTTAGCTTCCATCACAGTCGTCAGAGGCCAATTGCGACGGTCGTGAAGCTGGCGACCCTCTCACTTTTACTACTAAAGGACTGAATTTAGAGGCTAACTTACGTACAAGAACCAAGAGTGAATAATAAGACTGGCAGATCAAGAACAAAGTGCTCGGATGAAAAAGATGGTAACGCAGGTATGTAGTCTGCCGACCATGCTGTTCAGTCTATAAATCGAAGAAGCAATGACGGAAATAATAGGAAGGTTCAAGATGAGATTTAAATTCAAGGTAAAGAGAGATCAATGACAGTGAAAGTGCAGAAGAATTACAAGATTTGTTGAATTGAATGAACTGTCTAGTACTGAATTTGGATTGAGAGTAAATCGAAGAAGAAGAAGAAGAAGAAGAAGAAGAAGAAGAAATTACGTGAATACCGAGAAACTTAATATAGTAAACGGCGGTCACGGAGAAGAAGTAATGGACGTCTGCTAACTTGTGAGTAAAATAACCCATGATAGATAGAGGAAGCAGGACATAAGCAGCAGACTGGCACTGACTAAAAGGAAACAGTAGAGAGGATCTCCGCAGACTTGGCGGGAAATGGAATATATGGAAAACACTGACAAGAAGAATGGACATGGTGATAGGACATGTCTTAAGACATCAGGCAGTACTTATATCGTCATTGTGTCAGAGAGACTGAAAATGATAAAGGGGTGCCCTCTCCTCCGAGATGCAGATGGCGTCTAACGTAACCTGCAGCGTCACCTCTCGTAATCAGATGTCAAACAACGTCACGTAATCTTGTGTGGGCTTCCTTTGCCAAGCGTCGCGAGCATTGCGAAGTACGCAACCGATGCGTCTGTAAAAGGTATAGTCACGCTAATTTAAACGACTTTTCTAATTACAGAGACCGAGTAACTGAAACCTAACTCTGAGGAGATACGTGAAGAATGGTAGTGCAAATGAACTGGAGGAAAGTAGACATGTTTTTAACTAAAATGAGCTTGAGTCCCAGTGATCCCTTCCTGTTGACATGCGTTCAGTTTGAGTCCAATACGGTTAGAGTAAACAAACGGTTCTTTGAGGTGCAATAAGTCTGATGTATTACCAAGCTTGCATTCCTTCTAAGACATTATGCTTTTTAGTGATACGTTTCCTGTGTTAGAAAAATTTACAGAGAAGAAAATTTTGTGTTGCTTATTGTCAATGTACATTCTTGTCGTGGCTCGTTATCTTACAGTTGTCAATTCGTAAAATTACCCGCACTTTAGAGTAAGACGGCGTAAACAACTTTTATCTGAGAAACGCTGTTTGAATCCAAAACATAGGAAACTAATTTATTTAATTTTATTCGGAACTAGACAATTATCCGTCCCTAGCAACAATTATTAAGTTTATTAATTGCTAGCTGTACCCGGCCACGCTTTGCTGTTGCTCAGTCTGCTTAAATGGAAACGAAAGAAAAGAGGAACCACATGTTTCTATTATGTGGCAAATTGAATACGTACTAATCTTCTCCTCTCACCTGTCTCTGTCCCTCTTCCTTTCCCCCCTTTCGTTGTTCATCTCCTCCTTCCCCTCTCTCTGTCCATCACCTCTACCCCCATTCATTCTCTGTCCATCTTCTGCCCCCCCCCCCACCCCCACCTCTCTCGCCATGTCCTACTGCCCCCTCTTTGCCCCCTTCTCTCAGTCCATCTCCTCCTCCTCCTCCCTTTCTGTTGTGGATTGGCAAGAGGGCCAACCCGCTAATGTAAGAGGAAGCCGAAAGGCACGCGTTTAAGCTCACGCAGGCTGTTGTGAGGTCTGGAACAGGACAAGGAAGTTAGACTAGAAAAAAAGGATGTAGCTGGTGGAATACTTAACTTTAATCCATTAATGTTGAATGTAGCTCTTGTCTGTACATTCTTTACAATATCAATAGCAACTGATAATGGCGCCTTGCTAGGTCGTAGCAAATGACGTAGCTGAAGGCTATGCTAACTATCGTCTCGGCAAATGAGAGCGTATTTTGTCAGTGAACCATCGCTAGCAAAGTCGGCTGAACAACTGGGGCGAGTGCTAGGAAGTCTCTCCAGACCCGCCGTGTGGCGGCGCTCGGTCTGCAATCACTGATAGTGGCGACACGCGGGTCCGACGTATACTACCGGACCGCGGCCGATTTAAAGGCTACCACCTAGCAAGTGTGGTGTCTGGCGGTGAGACCACACTTTCTCTGATCATCACCTTCTCCTTGCGGTCTCTCCATCTCCTACTTCCCATTTTCTATGTCCATTTCCCTCAAGGCCTCATCCTCTGTCCATCTCCTCTATCCCATCTCTCTGACCTTGAACCTCTCATTATTGTTACTGGAAATTCAAATCCTATAGTAGTACTCAAATCAAAAACCAGTAAGCCATAAATACAACCTTACTGTTCGCTAACAACGTTTCACGGCTTTGAGCAACGTATAAATATCTGAAGTAATTCGGAAAGGTATATTTTGAGGTTTTTAATAACAAATATTTCACTTTATATATTATATATATTTACGTATTATACTTGTTAAAATATACATATATTAAAGAATTAGGTACGCAGAACATGCCCGTATTAGAATTGAAGGTTTGTGTCACAATTTCAAAGCAATCGGTCAAGAACTTTTGGGGATTAACGATTCTGAACAAACCAACATTTACATTTTTATAACGTTCTCCAGTGCAACGTTGTGTCAAAATTTCAAAGCATTCGGTCAAAAACGTTCGGCGATTTCTGATTAGGAACATTTACAGTTACTATATAAGCGCAAACTTAGATGTTCGTTTCTTCAAAACCTCAAATCTCCGAAAGTTCTTCATTGCTTTGAAAGCTCACTGTTGTTGTAGACCTACTGGGATGTCATCTAGCATGTATGTGATAAAAGAGGAATATATATATATGTACCTGAAAACACTCCTGTATTGGAATGCAACGTTGGCGTCATTTCAATGCATTCGGTCAAGAACTTTCGGAGATTAATGATTTTGAACAAACGAACATTTCCGTTATTATTTATATAGAACGATAATTTTTCGCCGATACAGAAAATGATATTTAGTGGACAAATGATGATAAACTGGATAGATGTAACACCCAAAAAATATCAATATAGTCCTTGAAAATGGAGTTGTAGCTTGGAAATGCGTTGGACTAAAACAAGAAAATGAAATATTGTTACTCAAGAAGACGCATTAATAACAAAAATATTTCTGAGCAAATATTGGAGAGGGGAAAAGTATTCAAAGCTTAAGTTGGCTGTCTTTCCCCACTTTCTCCTAGTTATGCAGAGATCAAGATTAGCACGAGCAGTGAAGAGACGGAAGACCTCCATCAAACCGGTCTTACGAGTGATGACGCAAGGAAAATAATCGAAGAGAAAACCACTTTAGTGTTGCGGTTACTGTGTATACTTTAATGCGGATGGTGGCTGCTGTTATGGGAGAGGCTTAAAACGCCGCTAATCTCGACAATTGCAGAATAACAGGGGCGGGTAGGGTAGGGGTGCGGTGACGAGGGTGGGGTACGGTGAGTACAGCGCGTGCTTCGATGTGCCGTGCGGTGCTGGGCTGGGCTTGTGAGCCGTCGCGTGCGCGCACAACCCCTTGCGTCCTCAGGAGCGCGTAGCGCGTGCCGCTCGGGCCGCGACCAATCGTAGCTGGCGGCGTGTTTTCTCTTCGCCTTTTTTGCGCGCGTGCCGAACCCTTTGCCGGGAGGGTGACGTCTCACCCCTTCTCCTCCCACCCCCCCCCCCCCCAGCCCGGCCGCAATCCCTTCGGGCCAACCCTCGACAAAAGGCGACAGCCAGATGAAATACGGCGCCCGCCATGTCGAGGCACCACGTGCTACGAGCTGTGTTTGTCGGCCTGTCCTTTCCGTTTCTCTTGCCCTCCCCCCCCCCCCCCCCCTTCGGCGATCTCACCCTGCGCTCAACTGTCACCCGCGCACTCCGGTGCCCACCTGTGTGTTCCCTTCGCTTTCCTTTACGTACGACAATTCTCTGCCGAGGCGCCTTCGACACTTCGTAACCGTCACCGATAACCGTCGTTCGATTACCAGTAAAAAAAAAAAAAAAAAAAACAGCCAGAAAAGGGGAAACCGTAGGAGCCTAACGAACGGAAGTCGCTAACTGCTACCGGCATCGACTGAAAAGGGGCTCGCGAGTGATTGACTGGCATTCAACTACAGATCCCTGAATGGAGTTCACCGAGCAAAGTGACGTTGGACTCGTATTCGGAAGGATACCAATACAAATCCCCGTTCGACCATTTAATTTAATTTTTTTTTCGTAGGTTTTGTGCATCAATAAGACAAGTGTCAGGATTCCCCTTCGAAAACGACACGGCCGATTTCCTTTCCCAATACGACTTTTTACTGTGTCTATAATGAGCTCATTTCCACCGGGATATTAAACTCTTAATCTTCATTTTGCTTCATGAACGGTCATCTATTTCCTACATATTGGTTTATTTATTTGCTGCTATTTTCACACGTGATATGCATCTTAAGGTCACTACAGGTCATGCTTGATATTTATCACTATTATTATTATTATTAGTAATAGTTGTAGTAGTAGTAGTGGTAGTAGTGTCTACACTCCATTAATAACTTTGTATCCTTTTTACTGCTCAGAACCAACGCTACGTTACATTTGTTCTATTTAGGATGATCCATCTGCCCCTACCTATGAGTTTTAGGCAACCTGCAACACCTTCAAAAACCACGTACAATATTGTCATATTCTCTCGCTCGCTACACGCAAACTAACAGTCTTACAGAAAAAATGAAACGATCCCTTTTGTGAGAAATTTAATGTAGTTGAATTTTGTACTGGGATACTTTTCGCTGGAGGCCACGGTTTCTGAGTTATTCAAGAAAACGTATTTGGAGGTAACTTTTGCATCTTTTTCTTGAATAATTCGAAAACTACAGCCTCTAGCAAAACGTATCCCACTACAAAATTTAACTACATTAAATTTTCTGTAAAAACATCCAGCTCATTTCTCTGTAGAACTAATGGTTTCCACAGAGGAAGGCAGAGAATATTAAAATCTTTCTCGTGGTATATGAAGGCATTGTGGGTTGCACAAAACGTATAACTAGGGGTGGCTGAACTACGCTGTATAAGCTAATGATGTCAGAAGCAAATCTGACCGTGAAAACAAACAAGAAAACTCTAAACAACTGGAACCAAGAGAATATTTAGAACGGCAAACAAAAGTTGAGGCCGGTACTTCGGAATTCTGTGAATGAGGTACGAAATCGTTATAGTTTATAGGAGAACGGCTGCGCTCTTTTGCCAGATTAATCTTTAGTTGGTGACAATGCACAATGCCGAAATATTTGTATGTTTCGTGGGCGAATAGTATCCAAGACTCGTCGAGGACTCATTGATCAAAAATGTACAAGATTTTATAAAACTTTTTGATTCGAAGCAGTGAAACATTAGATCTTGGTAACCATTTAACACCTTCTGTTTTCCTGTTGGGAAATCAAATGTGACACCATAAACAGCAAACAAAACGATGTAGTCCTATAGGCTTCTTTCGCGGGATTGATGGTTTACAAGATTTTCGCGTTTGCATCCAAGCAGTCATTTTCTTACACTGACAATAAGAAGGGAGAGGATGGTAGGACATGTGTTACGACATCAGGGAGTAACCTCCATGGTACTAGAGCGAGGTGTAGAGGGGAAAAACTGTAGGGAAGACAGAGTTTGAAATACATACAACAAATAATGGAGGACGTGCGATGCAACCGGTAACCCGAGATGAAGAGGTTAACACACGAGAAGAATTCGTGGTGAGGCGCATCAAACCAATCAGAAGTCTAAAAACAAAATAAATTGTTTTCTTTATGTGATGTTTCGTCAATTTCCCTATTGCCTTCTTCAGGTATCCTTTCAACAGATGAATTCCGCCATTTGTCTCAAGTGATTTACGAATTTACGAGACTATGTGTTCCAACTGCCGTGTGATGAATATTGTTTTAGAGATGTTCCATTTACGTTAAAATAAAACTGGATACCTGCGTGCTAATTATTGTCTAAGACAAAAAAAGTGTTCCTCGAAGAGTGCTTGCAACTCCTTTGCAGTGCCTGTCGGGTGTATTTG
Organism: Schistocerca americana; assembly: GCF_021461395.2. Lineage (NCBI taxonomy): Eukaryota > Metazoa > Arthropoda > Insecta > Orthoptera > Acrididae > Schistocerca > Schistocerca americana. The sequence continues at coordinate 433,928,006 of NC_060124.1, read as the reverse complement.
GACACCGAACACTTCACCTCGTCCTCTTTCCCCGCTCTCTCACAATTTTTTTGTCCAACAGCAGTAATGTCAGGAGAACGTAGTGGTCACGATACTCTCACACCCTCCCACTCAAGCTGCCGAAAATACTGTCTAAATATACCCTGACATCAACGGCAAAGTGTATTGGGGCCTGCTAGCAGTCAGGTGACGAGTATGAGTCCTGCCGCACTGAAGACCTAGGTTTGATCACCGGTACTGACCAGAATTTGATCCTGCTGGGGGGGGGAATTGGAAAATGTACGAGGGACAGTCGAAGAGTGAGGAAGGTTTGCCGACCGACCACTGACCTTGGTACTCATCCCCCTCAGCTTTGCAGCAGCCACGATCCAATAAAGTTGATTACTGATCGGCTGTGTGGCTTTAAAATGTGTGACACAATTGAGGATCCCGTCAAGTGTGAGGTGCGCAATGTAACCCGGTTTTTCAACGCGCAATAAGTCCAACCGATCGAAATTTATAGACAGACAACTGACATTCACGATAATGTGACCAACGGAGAGTCAGTTCGAAAGTGGTGTATTGTGTTGAAATGGCGGACGGAAGAACGTACACGACAAAGATCGCTCAGACCGGCCCTCAGTGATGGCTGACAGACTCAAAGCAAGGTCCGACACAAAAATGGGAGAAGGTAGCGTTTCACAATTAATGGACTGCAACAGTCTATTGTGAGACGCTTCAACGGCTTGGCCACGCCGTTAAAAATAAGCGGCGCGGAATGCTAACCAGTGGAGTCATCCTAAAAAAAAAAGTTCATATGGCTTTGAGCACTATGGGACTCGACATCTGAGATCATCAGTCCCCTAGAACTTAGATCCACTTAAACCTAACTAACCTAAGGACATCACACACATCCCTGCCCGTCGGTCGCGCGATTCCAGCTGTAGCGCCTAGAACCGCTCGGCCACACCCGGCCGGCGAAGTCATCCTCCTTTGCGATAATGCACTTCCGCTTCCAGTGGATGGGACACAGGAATTGCTCCAGCGGTTTCAGTGGAAAATATTTCAACATCTGTCATGCAGTCGGAACTTAGCCCGAAGTGATAATCATTTATTCCCCAAATTGAATGACTTTTTTACTGGACAGAGCTAAGGAAATGATGATGAAATTAAAGAAGCCGTTTATCAGTTGTTCAACAACTTGTCGGAAACTGAGTACGCACAAGACAAAGAAAATCTGGTAAAACGGTACGACAGTTTCCTAAATTTGAAAGGTGTCTACATAGAAAAATAGATTTTGTATCAAATTCCGTGTAAAATGTTTCAAATGGCTCTGAGCACTATGGGACTTAACATCTGAGGTCATCAGTCCCCTCGAACTTAGAACTACTTAAACCTAACTAACCTAAGGACATCACACACATCCCTGCCCGAGGCAGGACTCGAACCTGCGACCGTAGCGGTCACGCGGTTCCAGACTGAAGCGCCTAGAACCGCACGGCCACACCTGCCGGCCGTATAAAATGCAGTTTTTTTTAAATATATGAAATAAAAATTTATGAAGAAAAAAATGTTTACTTTCCGAACGACCTTCATAGTTCACACTCGCGAGGAACCATGGGGCGCGGCTCCACTTGCGACAGCCTTCATTATCGGCAGGGAAGAGGTGTGCTGACCACGTGTTCCTCCCACGTTGCTCTTCGATGACACCTTTGCCAACAGCTGTTGATCTGCTCCGCTAGGTCCCCTGGGGATGACGGTGGTGATCGTTATTTTTCTCTCCTCCTCCTTGCGGACAGATATGCATTAAATGGTGGTGTCTGTTGCTGGAATCACGCGCCGGGCCTTCCGGGAAGCGCTCCTTTGTTTCGGCCCCCTGGCCTGGTGTGATTAGCGCAGCGACGGGCTCCACGGTCGGCCGGCCACGCAGCTGCGGCCGTGGTCGGACTTTTTATACAAATTGGAGAAACCCGTATAAATGGAATTGGCTTCATTAGGCCCGTCATTGTGACCGCATGCGGGCGCGGCGCCAGTATCTATCTCTCTGTGTGCGCGCCCGGTCGCGCTTTTTATTCGGCCGCCTCCAGAGGACACAGCGTGAGTAATGCACCCCCCCCCCCCCCCCACCCATCCAAAAACAGCCCGCATTGTGGCAGCTGCCGCCCCCACAGCACGGTCCGCGCGGATACCCGGGTGATCGGCACGTGGTCTCTGGCAAGCGACCACCGCCCCATCACTCTCAGAATACTGTATCGGATTTAGGAAGAGATAACAACTGCATGCGCTCCTATTCGCGATTGTATGACTGTGATCATGGGAAACTGTCTCCCTTGTCATAGTGTCGTTGTTGTGATCTTTGGTTGGAAGACTGGTTCTGTGCAGCTCTCCGTGGAAGTCTCTCCAGCTCTCTACAACTAAACTGAGGTGATAAAAGTCATGGTCTACCTTAGACACTTAGAGAAAGCTTTTGACAATGTTAACTGGAATACTCTCTTTCAAATTCTGAATGTGGCAGGGGTTAAATACAGGGAGCGGAAGGCTATTTACAGTTTGTACAGAAACCAGATGGCAATTTATAAGAGTCGAGGGGCATGAAAGGGAAGCAGTGGTTGGGAAGGTAGTGAGACAGGGTTGTAGCCTGTCCCCGATGTTATTCAATCTGTATATTGAGCAAGCAGTAAAGGAAACAAAAGAAAAATTCGGAGTAGGTATTAAAATCCATGGAGAAGAAATAAAAACTTTGAGGTTCGCCGATGACATTGTAATTCTGTCAGAGACAGCAAAGGACTTGGAAGAGCAGTCGAACGGAGTGGACAGTGTCTTGAAAGGAGAACATCAACAAAAGCAAAACGAGGATAATGGAATGTAGTCGAATTAAGTCGGGTGATGCTGAGGGAATTAGATTTGGAAATGAGACACTTAAAGTAGTAAAGGAGTTTTGCTATTTAGGGAGTAAAATAACTGAAGATGGTCGAAGTACAGAAGATATAAAATGTAGACTGGCAATGGCAAGGATAGCGTTTCTGAAGAGAAATTTGTTAACATCGAGTATAGATTTAAGTGTCAGGAAGTCGTTTCTGAAAGTATTTGTATGGAGTGTAGCCATGTATGGAAGTGAAACATGGACGATAAATAGTTTGGACAAGAAGAGAATAGAAGCTTACGAAATGTGGTGCTACAGAAGAATGCTGAAGATTACATGGGTAGATCACATAACTACTGAGGAGGTATTGAATAGAATTGGATAGAAGAGGAGTTTGTTGCACAACTTGACTAGAAGAAGGGACCAGTTGGTAGAACATGTTTTGAGGCATCAAGGGATCACAAATTTAGCATTGGAGGGCAGCGTGGAGGGTAATAATCGCAGAGGGAGACCAAGAGATGAATAGACTAAGCAGATTCAGAAGGATGTAGGTTGCAGTAAGTATTGGGAGATGAAGAAGCTTGCGCAGGATAGAGTTGTATGGAGAGCTGCATCAAACCAGTCTCAGGACAGAAGACCACAACAAGAACAACAAACCTTCTAATATCGTGTCGGGCCTCAATTTGTCCGGCGCAGAGCAGCAGATCGACGTGGCATGGACACAACAACTCGTTGGAAGCCCCTGCAAGAATACTGAGTCATGCTGCCTCTACTGCCGTCCACAATTGCGAAAGTGTTGCTGGTGCAGGATTTTATGCACGAACTTACCTGCTGATCATGTCCAATAAACATTCGATGAGACTCATGTCGGGCAATCTCGGTTGCCAAATCCAATTGTCCAGAGTATTCTTTAAACCAATCGCGAACGATCATTGTGGCCCAGTGACATGACGCATTGCCATCCATGAAAATTCCATAGTTGTTTGGGAAACAAAAGTCCATGAATGGGTGCAGATGGTCTCAGAGTAACCGAATATAACCATTTCCAGTCAATAATCGGTTCAGATGGACCACAGAACCCACTCCATTCCATGTAAAGGCATCCCATACCGTTATGGAGCCATCAACATGTTGCACAGTGCCTCGTTGACAACTTAGGTCCATGGCTTCGTGGGGTCTGCGTCACACTCGAACCCTACCATCAGCTCTTACCAACTGAAATCGGGACTCTTCTGGACAGGCCACGGTTTTCCAGTCGTCTGAGGTCCAAGTGATAAGGTCACGAGCCAAGGTGACGCGCTGCAGGCGTTATCTTGTTCCTAGCAAAGGCACTTGCATTGGTCGTCTGCTGCCATAGTCCATTAACGTCAAATTTCGCCGCACTGCCCTAACGCATACGTTCGCCGTACGTCCCACACTGCACCGAGCGAGGTGGCGCAGTGGTTAGCACACTGGACTCGCATTCGGAAGGACGACGGTGCAATCCTGGCTCCGACCATCCTGATTTAGGATTTCCGTGATTTCCCTAAATCGCTCCAGGCAAATGCCGGATGGTTCCTTTGAAAGGGCACGGCCGACTTCCTTCCCTGTCGTTCCCTAATCCGATGAGACTGTGGACCTCGTAGTTTGGTCTCTTCCCCCAAACAACCCAACCCAACCCCATCTCACATTGACTTCTTCGGTTATTTCACCGACTATTGCCCGTCTGATAACACTGGCAACTTTTCGCAAACGCCGTTGCTCTGAATCTTTACCTGAAGGCCGTCCACCACTGTGTTGTCCTTTGTGAGAGATAATACCTGAAATATGTTACTCTCGGTACACTCTTGACACTGTGTATCTCGGTATACCGGATTCTCTAACGATTTCCAAGATGGAATCTCTCATGTGTCTAGCTCCAACTGCCATTCCGCGTTCAAAGTCTGTTAATTTCAGCCGTGCGGCCGTAATCACGACGGAAACCTTTTCACATGAAACACCTGATTACAAATGACAGCTGCGCCGATGCACTGACTTTTATACGTTGTGTACGCGATATTACCGCCATTTGTATATGTGCATATCGTTATCCAATGACTTTTGTCGCCTCTGTGTACTACAGCCTACATCCGTTTCAACCTGTTTACTGCGCTCGAGTCTTTGTCTTGCTCTACAAGTTTTACACTACCTTCCATTACCACGCAGATATTTTCTTGATGCCTCAAGATCTATGCTATCACCCGTTCCCTTCTTTTAGTCAATTTGTACCAAACATTTATTTTCTTCCCCATTTTATTCACTTCCTCTACATTTGTTGTTCGTTCTAATTATCTAAACTTCAGGACTGTAAATATTTTATGAATAAAAATTCGTCGGTTGACTGTTTAGGTTTTTAGATTTTTATTTCAGTTACGTGTTTCGGAGCGGAAGCTCCATGATCAAGGTTTTCAACATCAATCTTAGACTTTCCGTCCTCAGCTGATGAATGTTGTTAAGTCTTATGTGAATGACTGACTTCCCGAATCTGGTGTTCACAATCATATAAAATTCTGTAATGGCATAATGGCCGCCTTTGCACATTATTGCAGTTTTGGCAGTGCGTTCAATATCAAGCGGAAATAATTGTGCTCACCACATAGCAAAACGTAAGAAAATCATCTGACATATAAGCTTCTCATCGCCTCGTTTTCGTTCATTGTAAACGCTTTATTATAGTTAAAGACCCAACTTACACATATGACTATGACATGCATTGGTGTGTCAGATGACTTTCGTGACAAGCGCTACAGCACCATTATTTCCACATGATAATGACCACACGGCTGAAACTGCATTAGACAGTTGAACAAATAAAGAATTTTACAGCCAAATGGCTTTATGTGAATGTAGAAAATATCTATGTCGAACGTTTCTCTCCGAAATACGCATAGGAAACATCTAAGAAGCGAAGTAAAGACGGACGACGGTCATAACGCACACAGCTTTCACTGCTTCTGTATGCCACGTCATACTACTATGGATTCGTTAAAATTCAACATTATTCTGCAGCACTGCATTTCTAAAGCTTGTAGTCTCTACTTACGTGCACTTTTTATCGTCCATGATTCACTTCCAAATAAGGCAACACTCCAGACAAATACCTTCAGAAAAGACATCTTCGCACTTGTATTCCATATTCACACATTTTCATTTTCTGAAACCTTTCCTTGTAATTTCCAATCGACAATTTACATTCTCTGTACTTCGATCAACGTAATTCTGGTGCCCAAATATCAAGACAGCCATTTGAAACTTCCGGAAATTACAGAGAAAATTGGACATTGTCAATGCGATGATTTCCTGTCACATTCAGGCGCTCAGTTAGTTCATCATTCCGGACGTTAGACTTGCCATATATTCTTCAAGACATTGTATCATATGTGGTGAAGAGCACACCGTACTTGGGAATCTTTAGCGTTAACTCACATATCATTCCCTCACTCAGTCATTCATAACACTGTTCCACAAAGTTCTAGCAAAATGGCATCATCTTGCTTCCAAAAGTTTGAACGATGACCGCAGATTGCAACTGGCGAAATTCTCTTTTGCCTTTCAATCACATGTGCGCCTACAACGTAGAATGTGAACGACATGCAGATTGTTGGTTACGACGGACAACAGATGCCACCTAGCAGCATACATTACTGCTTTCAAGTCCTGTTTCCGTGTAATACTTGTGGAATTAATACGTTGAGTACAAATTTAGTTAAACTTATGATGAATCCAAAATATTGAAATGTTGCGAAATATAACGAACAGGATGACAACGTACTGTAATGAGAAACACGAAGCTGCGCGGATCACTATGCATCATGTATGTAATACTGGTATACGTAACTGTGTGTACGTACAGATGAAATTGTGACACGCCGAATTTCGTGAAACTAAAAAGAAACGCAGCAATTAATACGTGAGCAAAGATAAAATAGCAACTACTGCAGGTAGTTACTTACGAAGAGGCTAAGGAACGTTTCGCATAGCTACCGAAAATGGGGGGAAAAAGCACGATCTGGCTCCTAAACAACCACCAATAAGAGATGAACGGGTTTGTATTGGGAGGAAATGCTTACGAAAGAAAAGGTCTAAAAGTGTGTTTAGACTAAACATTTGTGTGGAGTGGACCTATAAGGTAATCACCCAACTCCAGGGGATCGAAACCGCCTCCATCGTGTGATTCATCATGTTTTTAACTCAACTATGGAGGCGTACAATCGCAATGACCTTTGTCGGATAAAACACACTGAAACATACGAGCGGACCGTACGTGACAAAATCTGCGTATATGCTACGGTACCGGCACTTTTGCACACGTTTTAGCAAAATCGCGATTTCAGTTAAAAATACACTGCAATATGGCTCATACGTATATGCTGACATTGAAATGATACTCCTTCGGTAATAAACGAAGTCCCACAGATGAAACCTGTGCTTCAGAATGTATGTTGGAGAATAAAACACATTACTGGAACTGTAGCAGACGCACTTCATTGTAAACGTTTCCATTCATTTCACTATGTTCGTTGTACCAACAATACATTCCAACATTATATAAAATTTCGTGTAAATGAAGTAAGTTGTACCAATATCTCGGCAGATAAAAAGAAAAAAAAGATAAAAGAAAATCTACGGGCAGTGACTATAGAGAATAGTACAAAAGTCTTTACGAATTTATCACATGTTCATAAAATGGCTCTGAGCACTATGGGACTTAACAGCTGTGGTCATCAGTCCCCTAGAACTTAGAACTACTTAAACCTAACTAACCGAAGGACATCACACACATCCATGCCCGAAGCAGGATTCGAACCTGCGACCGTAGCAGTCGCGCGGTTCCGGACTGCGCGCCTAGAACCGCGAGACCACCGCGGCCGGCTCACATGTTCATAACCTTGCAGCGATATCCTCAGCGGTTCCGGAAACATATGTGGTTCACTGTCTACATGCCACATCCATTTTTAAAATCAAATAGTGAACGAACACACGTGTTCCTCGGTACTAACCCTACAGCTATAATGCACAGTACCTAATGGATCCTCTGACGCAAACGATGACAGGTGAGGATTCTTTACATTGTGGGTACGCGTCCTGTCACCGTTGGTATAAAAGAGCAGCTTAATTCTTTACTGACTTGTATTATTGCCATGGAATAGACAGTAATAAAAATATACTTGAAAGCCTGTTACTGCGTCGATAATGGCTTACATAAAGTACTGCGCATGTTACGTGTTTACATGCGTAACAGTACAGGTTTTGAGAGTTCATTACAAGTTTTAAGTGCGGTGGGAGACCTCAGGTTGGATGCCTGTGTGTGTGTGTGTGTGTGTGTGTGTGTGTGTGTTGTTATGCATCTCTCTTCCTGCAATCGTCTTTTTGTGTTCTCAAGGTATTGTGTCTCTCTCTCTTCACAGAGATTCACACATATGAAAACAGCTCAGCCACAGTTGGAAAATCTGTGAATGGTGTGTGTGTGTGTGTGTGTGTGTGTGTGTGTGTGACGAATGGGGCGCAAATATCTTGAGAACATAAGAAGGTGATTTGTGGGGAAATAGGCATAACAAAACACACGCAAAGTTGTAAGGGCAAACTACGAGTTCTCGAAAATCAGAATAAAAAAAACGTGTCTTGGTACATATAAAGAAAACACATCTGGTGCAGCGATATATTATTTAAATCATCAGACACTACTAAATACTGGAACAGGTTATGAATTGACATTTCATTTCTCATTTTGGCCGAGTACACGAGGTACCCACCTGCGTGCTTCGAACACTGGAAGTGCGTGACCTCGAACGTTCAGAACTGCGCGTTAATGTCCTCAGAATATATACCGCTCGTCTCAAGCACAGTGGTACGAGCCATTCTCACGCAGAACTGCGGGTCTTACCGCGAGAGACGTTTAAAAAGTCAGTTATTCACGGTCTAAGAGAGGAACTCTGGTTGCACAAAGAAATAAAATGTAAACATAATACAATCAGCAAAACAGATATTTCGATGACAAGACTTATTGCTGTACTGCAAACCTCTTGATGTGTGCTTCTCTAGGCAATATAAGCTCTACATGAGAATGATCGCTAATTTTTATAAGAGTTCCATGTGGGAAACGACAAGTAACGTCACACGATCCTCATTTCGTCGTCGGAGCTCACCGAAGTAGAACCCTGTGTTAAATATGCTTGCAAAAACTTAGATTATGACATCTACATACAAGTGTCGTCGTTTGAAAATGTAATTTATGCGACGTGTGATATTGGACTGCTCAAATGCTGACGTGATGTTGAATCTGAAGGAGTGGCTTTAGTTAGATGTTCTGTACGACTTTGCTTTGTCCACTTCACAGAGATCTCACACCTACACTTCGAAGACTGAAAAACACTGCAACACTACCAGGTCAGTAGAAACAATTTGTGTTTGAGATAAGGCTAATTATTTTAACCGGACGGAAATATAGGAATAAGTCACGACGTGTGTGTGTTTTTGGTGCTATTATATCGATGATTTTGTTTCTTCGCGTTACGAAAATTCCTCTCTCAGACCGTGTGTAGGTGATCCTTCAAATGTTTCTCGCGGTAAGACACCCAGTTTCAAATGCGAATGGCTGATACCACTGTTTTAGCGACGAGCGATATGTATTACGTTGGTACGTATGTTCGTAGCGTTTTTGTTTTGCATGTCGCTTTTCGGGTTTCTATGGGTTTATTTATCAATTGACATTTTTTATTTGTAGTTCACTATTGCTGCCTGAGTTAACATTTTGTCATTTTGTAATTTTGAGGCCGTCGGTGATGCGAGTTGTGGACGCCAGAAAACACAGTGCCAAATGGAGAAATCGGAACTTTTTGGACATATTTTTCTGTTTGAGTTCAGTAGCGGGGTGAGAGCAGACGAGGCAGCCAGAAACGTTTGCGCCGTGTATGGGGATAATGGAACGAGGCAGAGCAGGGCAAGAAACGGTTTTTTTCGTTTTAAGGAGGATCGTTTTGGCATTAGTTACTCTCCAGAAAGACCTTCGTGGTTTCATAGAGATCGTTTAGACGCATTAATCCACAACGATCCATTACCATTGTGCTCGAGAACTGGCAAATGTGATGAACTGTGATCATCCCATCATCGTGCGACATTTGCATGCAACGAGGAAGTTTCAGAAATCGGATGTATGGGTAACGCATGCTCTACGTGAAAGTCACAAAAATCTACGAGTCACCATAAGCACAGCTCTGCCTGCTCGTCATCAGTTTCCTCGAGAACAACACCGACTATTCCTACCCTGTGTCGTTACAGGTGACGAGAAATGGCGTCTTTGTGCTAACGTACCGGAAAGATGCGAATGGTTGAGCCGAAACAAAGCAACAACTCTCCATACAAAGACCTGCGTCCATCCACAAAAGATAATGCTATGAACCTGGTGGAACAGCGACGGTGTGGTGTACTACGAACTGCTTCCCGGGGTGTAATCATTACTGCTGACTTTTGTTGTCACTTGTCAGTAACTGAGACGTCTCAAAGACTCAGTGCAAGAACAACGACCAAGAAGACTGCGCTAAGTGATGCTATTCCACGATAACACCCGCCCTCATTCTGCTAGACTGACGGAAGACCTAGACAAAAGACACTATACAGGAGCTGGGCTGGGAAGTCATTCCGCATCCACCTTATTCATCTGATGTTGCGCCCTCAGATTTTCACCTTTTCCGCTTGCTGTCAAATACCTTTCAAGAAATTTCCCTTGCCGACGAAAAAGCGCTCGGAACATGGCTCGACGAGTTCTTCGCCTCAAAACCACGTGATTTCTACAGTCGCGGAATCGAAAAGTTACCCCAGTGTTGGCAGACGGTTGTAAACTGCGAAGGAGAATATATTATTGACGCGTACCTGTTGTGTCTTTCAAACTTATGTGTAACCACTGCGAACGTTCATGTATCAACCCAACATATTTTAAGCGCATTTTCGTGCGGTTCTGATCGTTCGAAGTCACTCACTTCGCTCGTAATCACAAAACGGCAGGACACGCCGCCTGGTCGGCTTCGGCTAGAGCGCAGGGCATGACACGGTACCTGTCGCCGCCTCGCAGCACAGCACGCCTCCTCGGGCAGCAGGGCAACACGTCCCTCTCGCCGCTACGCCGTGGGGCCTGGACAGCAGCATCGCCTCTGGCCGGAAGTGCACTTTGCGGGGGTGGCGGGGGTGAGTCAGCGCCGGCCTGTGCCCGTTCCCACGTCCCGGATTCCCGCAGAATCCCTCGCGCCGGACTCTGCTGCGCGCGCGATTCCACGCACTACGCCGCCGCTGTCCTGGAGCCTCGCATCCTAGAGCATCCCTTTTTTTTCCTACCCCTCCTCCTCGACAGCTTTTTCTTTCTTTTCTACCCCAAAAAACCGACGCACAGCATTTTACTATTTTATTACGGGAATCTGCGGAAGCGCGCCGGCTCGGATTCGACAGGTAGTGTTCAGTCCTCTCCCCTCCCCTCCACCCCCCCCCCCCGGTCACTCAGCGGTCCTTCTCAACGGAGAAACCCCTGCGGTGTATAGAAAAGCGGGCCTTTTCGCCCAAAACGCGCTCTTTATACGGCCAGCGCTAACGTCGTCGAGGGGGGAATGGATCCGCTGGCGGGGAGAAAACACGCCGATCGTTCGTTAAATTTATAAAAAGCCGGGGAAAAGCGCCACATAAAAGAATATCTTAAGGCAGGCCCGCTTTTTTCCCGTGGCCTGCAGAGTATGGGAAACGAGAGATAGGTAGAGACGGGGAAAGAGAGAGGAGGCGGGAGATGGAGAGAGAGAGAGAGAGAGAGAGAGAGAGAGAGAGAGAGAGAGAGAGATACGAGGCAGAGTAGATGTGGAAGAGAGCAGAAAGACGTAGCGGCGGCGCAGCAGAGTTGGAATTGAATATTCGCGCGCGAAAAAACTGGCCGCCCCGCGGACGCCAGAACAGCGCACTGCTCCTGCTGCCGACGGGCCACGCCGCGTCGGCGTCTTTTGTTGTCGCAACGAATTCAAGATGGCCGCGAGGCGACGACCGGCGGACAAGCGCGCACCGCCGCAAAAAGCCCCCTCATATATTCAAGATGGCTGTCGCGCGCTCATTTGTCAGGCTCACGTGACGGGACTCGAACCGCCGACCGTTTCTCCCCCCCACCTCACACACACACACACACACACACACACACACACACACACACACACACACACAGAGTGTACATGCGCTCATGATCTCCAGTCTCGGTAGTCGCGACTCCCGGCCCGCAAATTAAAATTTGAAATTCTTTTATACCCACTGCAGATGGCCGCCCTCTGTCGGCGCCGTAACGAGGCAGATTCCGGCCCGCCAGTCGAGTGCCACGGCCAGATCCAGATACCGTCACTTTTTGCTGCGATCGTGCTTTCTCCGAGGACCGTACGAAACGAAAACGAGCGTGCTCCGTGTTTTTTCTTTTTTTTTACTTTAGTACTGTCCTCTAACGGACCAAGAAGAGGTTTTGACAGTTTATGCCAACACAATGCTCTCACAACCCGTCTCGCTAATCAGCAGGAAAAATTTTGAATAACAACCTTTATGGAGCTCCAGTATTCCGCTCTCGCTCTCTCTCTCTTGGTTCTATTTCTTTTTACCTAATATTTTAGTATGCATGAAATGATGGCATGTAAAATGAATAATGAATACATGGTTTGTTTATACAGGGTGTTACAAAAAGGTACGGACAAACTTTCAGGAAACTTTCCTGAAAGTTTGGCCATACCTTTTTGTAACACCCTGTAGATATAACAGAATCGGACACAAACTCATCCACCTTTTGTTTATTTTCTCTCTAAGGTTACAATTAACGACACGAGGGCAGCACCTCGTCTATGTAGCTTCTTAATGTGTCTGAACTAAGGACCGGATCTGCGGCGGTGAGGCGGTGGGGGAGGAGGTAACTCTGCCACCGCCCTCGGCAGTAGGTTTCTGGTGGGCGGCAAAATCTTACATTTTAATATGGTTCCAAAAGGCCGAATGAAATTTTTGTATAAATGAAGAAACGTGAGTCATAAGTTGCAAAAAGAAATCATTCTTACAGTCTGCTATCTTACTGGAAATTGTCTACGGTATTGTGAAACAGATGACAAAGGAATCGCTGGAGTTTATCACCTTGTTTAGGTCTTTCGAAATGAAAAATTTCTGTTGGCAGTGTTGGCAACTCAGTTTGTACAGTGCTCCCACACAACAATCGAAATGTATCTGAGTTATCTTGAAAGTCACTACACAAGCGAAAAACTTCATAGGAAGGAAATAAAGGCGCCGGCCGTTGTGGCCGAGCGGTTCTAGGCGCTTCAGTCTGGAACCGCGCGACGGCTACAGTCGTAGGTTCGAATTCTGCCTCGGGCATGGATGTGTGTGATGTCCTTAGGTTAGTGAGGTTTAAGTAGTTCTAAGTTCGAGGGGACTGATGACCTCAGATATTAAGTCCCATAGTGCTCAGAGCCATTTGAACCATTTTGGCCATCGGACACGCTTCCCGTCCAACCCAAATTCTCAACCCGTCACGCGCAAGTATCGCCCCTTCCATTAGCCCAACATCTCCGACAGGACAGACACCACATATTTATATAAATAACTATGTCCCATGAATATCATTTCACAAGCGCCACTACTGAGGTATCTGAGGTCACATGTAGGAGCAGTTTCCACAAACAAGGACAGTCAACGTATATTAAGCCGCTAACGACAATCACGATGCAAAAATTTTCTTGTCATGCCAAGTGCGGAATAGTTGAGATTCTTTGTGCAGTCCGCAGGAGCGGTGCTGATCGTACGGGTCGTCTGCATTCGCGAGCAAGCCTCATTGAGAACGGGCTAGCCTCTTTATACGCGACAATGGCCCGTCATAAAGCCCCGCCATATGAGGGGCAAGAACTCGCCGCGGCAGAACGCTCGATTCGCGGCCTTCTCCACTTCTCTCCCCCCCCCCCCCCTCCCCGCCACCTCCAGCCACCCTCACTCTTATTCGGCTGCACCACCCCCTCCCCCTGCCCTGTCCCACCAACTCGCGCATACACGCCCTCCTTCCTCAAGGCCGCGACGGGCAAAAATTCTTTTCCTCCTTTTATGAAACCGGATGCTGAAAATCTGTGATGAAATGGGAATGGCCGCGGGCTGTGTGCAGAAGGGGTGTTTTGGTTTTCTTTGCCTGACCTTGGCTGCCTCCCCCGCTATTGTGTCCGCCGCCATTGTGGTGCCTGCTGCTGCTGCCTCGCGCGCATCACCTGGCCGTCTCGACGGCTCGGCCCCGGCGCAAATCTGCACACCGCTCAGCCTGCCCTGACAACAAATTTCCCCCTGTCGTGCCGCCCCAGATAGAGCTGAATTTCTCTCCTTCGTACACACATTGAAGCGCCAAAGAAACTGATACACACATGCGTATTCAAACACGGAGATTTGTGAACAGGCAGAATATGGCGCTGCGGTCGGCAACGCCTATGTAAGACAACAAGTTTCTGGCGCTGCTGTTAGATCGCTTACTGCTGCTACAGTGGCAGGTTATCATATTTTAAATGAGTTTGAACGTGGCGTTATAATCGGCGCACGAGCGATGGGAAATAGTATCTCCGATATAGCGATAAAGTGGGGACTTTCCCGTACGACCATTGCACGAGTGTACCGTGAATATCAGGAATCCGGTAAAACATCAAATCTCAGACATCGCTGCGGCCGGAGAAAGATCCTGCAAGAACGGGATCAAAGACGTCTGAAGAGAATCTTTCAACGCGACAGAAGGGCAACCCTTCCGCAAATTGCTGCAGATGCAGTACTGGGCCATCAACGTCAGCGTGAGGACCATTCAGTGAAGCATCATTTATACGGGATTTCGGAGCCAATACCCACTCGTGTACCTCTGATGACTGCACGACGCCAAGCTTTACGCCTCGCCTGGGCTCATCAACGCCGATATTGTACTGTTGAAGACTCGAAACATGTTGTCTGGTCGGACGAATCTCGTTTAAAATTGTATAGAGCGGGTGGACGTGTACGGGTATGGAGACAACCTCATGAATCCATGGATCCTGCATGTGAGCAGGGGACTGTTCAAGATGGTGGAGGCTCTGTAATGGCGTGAGGCGTGTGCAGTTGGAGTGATATGGGAGCCCTGGTATGTCTAGATATGACTCTGACAGCATGATGTCTGATCATCTGGTTGGTTGGTTTGGGGGGATTAAAGGGACCAGACTGCTATGGTCATCGGTCCCTTTTTCCAAAGACAAAGAATACCCACAGAGCATAAAAACGAGGAACAGAAGAGATCACAGACGATACAGAACAAGAGATACTGAGACAAAGACAAGACAAAACAAACTAAAACCACACAGAGTGTGACGGTGGTTGGCCGACCATAGACATAAAAAAGGAAAGGCCAACCACTTAGAAACACATTAAAAAATCATTGTAAAACCATAGGCCAAAGGCCAGAATCAACACAAAACAATAAAATAAAACAGAAACACTCAGAGTAAATGATAAAATCCCCCTGCCCGAATAAAACGTAAAACCAAGTCAGCCATAGCCGAGTCATCTGTTAAAAGGGCAGAGAGCGAGTCAGGCAGTGCGAGTCTGATCATCTGCATCCACTCATGTCCATTGTGTATGCCGGAGGACTTGGGCTATTCCAGCAGAGCAATGCGACACCCCACACCTCCAGAATTGCTGCAGAGTGGCTCCAGGAACACTCTTCTGAGTTTAAACACTTCCGCTCGCCACCAAATTCCCCAGACATGAACATTATTGAGCATATCTGGGATGCCTCTAAACGTGCTATTTCGAAGAGATCTCCACCTCCTCGTACTCTTACCGATTTATGGACAGCCCTGCAGGATTCATGGAGTCAATTCCCTCCAGCACTACTTCAGGTTTTAAGTCGAGTCCATGCCACGTCGTATTGCGGCACTTCTGTTTGCTCGCGGGAACCTTACACGATATTAGGCAGGTATACCAATATCTTTATCGATATTATTTTACAGTGTAATAAGGATTTTAGCGAGGCGCGGCATGTAAAAAAATTGTAAAATGTTTGTGAGGCCAGACTAAAATAACCATAACATTACTGCGCATTTAATATTCAAGTCAGATAACTGTTCCATTGGCCCCCTCTGCCTCTAAAATTTATTACATTATGGCACTCTGTTACATGTTGATAAATTCCACACTGTTGTCGTGTTGTACAAATTGGACCTATCCAAGAGGGCGAAGTAACGAAATACAAGGTGGGTTTGAAAAAATCAGTAAATGGTCCCAGAAATAAAGGAAACAAGAGTTGCAAACAAGACTGTCTTTACGAACCTTAAACGTAAACACCATAGTTAGAACACACTTCTGACACATAGACCGAAAAGCTACTGGAAACTGTCAGCAAACGCTTCTTGTAGAATGGCTTGAAGGACCGTGGTCACGCGCTGTTGCATACGCCCATCGTTACAGGAGACGAGGCCTGGCGGCGGGCTTGCAATACGATCCGGAGACCAAGGGACAGTCAGTGGCATGGTGTCCATCGTCTTCCTCGCCTCGAAAAATGAGTCCAGTGACAAATCTAGAGAGTAACAGGATGTTGATCGCCATTTACAACAGTGAGGGCTTGATACCTCATGAATTTCTATCCGAGGCAGGTGGGGAAGACTATGAAGAATATACCGTTGATTGTCCCTCGGTCACCATATCGTCACCATATCTGCGGTAATGATGCGGATATCTAACAACACGTGACCATGACGTATCCAGCGGTTCCGTAAGAAGCGTTTGGCGACTGTTTTCACTAGCTTTACAACTGACGCCATTTGTGTGTCATAGCTGATGGCTATTACTCTGAATGCCAGTAAAAATATTTTGTTTGTGACTCTTGCTTCCTTTATTTTCTGAGACCACTCACTGGGCTTTTGAAACGCATCTCATGTAATGGGACTATGCATGCGACCAGACTGTCGGAAGATATAAAACAACAGTCTTGTTCTGCACCTGTCGGCCTGTCATTTGAGAGGCTGTGAGATTTCGTTCTACAAAATTAAAAAAAACAATTATCTCCAACAGCCACACAATTTTAATGATAGCTACGATGCGTTTCGAGAGGTATGCCTTCATCTTCAGGTGGAAAAACATTGTTTACCATTCCACTGGTGACGCATATTTCTGCGGAATGCAAGAAGTAATCCACATTAATTTTGATATAAAATAATTGTTCTGACATAGCTGCTATTGAAAATATCATACTGAAGACTGAATCATGAGCACTGATAATTTAATTATAATACGCACACGAGGGTCTAATACCGCGGAACGTGTGGTTTTAGTAAAATTTTCTTACGGATCGAGATAAATTTACCTTGCTCCGTCTGACAAGAATATTAGGTAGGCTGTAATTCTCAGTTAGAAACTACGCATGCAGTGAGATGAAAATGTGTGGGGGAGGGGATCAGCATAAGTTTCCAGAAGTGGCGTGCTTAAGTTGATGTAAAACTGGAAGAGCTAAGATAGGGAAGCGACCGCGAGGAGCTCACCGCAGTCTAGTCTATCATTTCGTCGCGGGGGAACCTGTGCGCTGGAACGAGATTATTGCTCACAGACCCGGAAATAAGAGCGCTGCCTCCGCATCTGCGTGGAAAATCAGCGTAATGAATACCCCGAGGAAACAGGGTTAAATGTGCGTCGGAGAGATGCGCTCAGATGGAAGGGGCGGCGGGCTTGCAGTAACCAGTGACAAGTGCTGAGAAAGATAAGCCAGGCCTAGTAAATAACCCAATGCGTAACGAGCAGTTTCATACGCCAGCTTTCGTCTTTCCATTTGGGTTCCTCGTCTGCAATTTATTCAAGTAGTATAGAGGTTAAATGAGTCTCGCCGCATGGAAGAGTACGTTGTAAATTATTTTTTTTTTTAGGAATACATAGCTTAGACCTCTTCCCTGTTTCATCATTGTCAGCACCTGTCAACGAGAAAAAAGATCCGTGTCTGGAGACATCGAGGTCATGAGGAAGATGGATGTCAGAACTGCAGTGTTCATAAGAAATTATTTCTGAAAACTATATATATGGTGATGGGACGTCCCAAATAAGACAGCGATTTGATAAGAATACAGAGCTCCTTAAGTTAGGCGCACCGATATATCTCTTATTTTGCGTGTGCCTTTTTTAATAGCGGTACCTAGGTTGTGCGATAGGTTCATAACATTGTTATCAATTTTTTTCTGCCAGCCAACAGTGAGGAAAGATAGTGGTAATACACTCGACTTGCAGTGTTAGGGGACGACTGCGGTTCAAACACTCATCCAGCAATCCAGATCAATCAACACTGGACACACCTGTCAAAGAGATTTCCTCGTGATCGTTATTTGTAGAAAAGAGATTTATTTTCCGTCTTTATAAATCTACATCTGCTCCCACATGGGGTTCACTTCCGCCAACCAGAAACGAAGAGAGCGAGCAAGGAATGCGCCATTCCTCATCGACAAGTGATTTCCATATGTTTCGACCACTCAAAGACGCAATGGGAGGGCAGAAGTTTCGTTCTGATGAAGAGGTACTCCACGCGGTGCATGAGTGGTTGCGCGGACTACGAAAAGAATTTTTTCTAAAGGATTTTATGCGCTTTGTAAGCGCTGGAGGACTTGCATTGAGCGTGAGGGAGATTATGTTGAAAAGTGATACAACTTTGTACCACTTCTAAACAATAAATAATATTTAAAAAATATTTAAGGTTTTCATTCGGCTCACCCTCGTAATTCCGTTAAGAATGGTTACTCTTTGAGGGCGGGAAATGATCCGGAGATGAGAGACACTGCCCAAAACCGATAGGTTTGAAGCAATAAAAACAACTATCGACAGATGATAAATAAGAGTATCTTAATTCCGATTTAAATTTTCCGTTATTTCTCTAAATTGGTTAAGGCGAATGCCAGGATTGTTCCTTTCAAAGTCACGGTCGATTTCCTTCTCTAAACCGAGCTTGTGCACAGTTTCCAACCACATCGTCGAGAACGGAATGTTAAACGCTAATTTTCCTTACTTCCTGTCAACGGTCTGTTACAGCAAGCTATGTGCAGTATTAACTTTAGGGTGTCAGTTATCGGAGGCACGTGAGTCGCCGTTTTCGTCAATGCTAGCACCGATCTTTGTTCCCCTCTTGCAATCCAGTAAGAAACATCTTTGGTCCATCTACCATCCCTTCTACTAAATTCGTATTCTACCCATGCCCTCCTCCCCTCACTTTCGTACAGTCATAATTGTGTCTAAACTACTTGTTATCGATTCTGGATTCCGAGCGCAGCGGTTGTTATCGAATTTCGGGTTTTATTTACGACCAATCGTTTTATAACGTTTTTAAAATCTTTAAATTGTGGCATTAGTCAGCTTTCGAGCCACAGCAGACTAATCGTAATATGGTACGTATTTACAGGCACTTTATATTTTGTGCCAAGTGCAAATAGTCTTGTTTTTTTTTCACAAAGGCCACAGTCTCCCTACTATCTGCACTTCCTCAAAATATGAAGTGTCTGCACGCACTCACAACTAATGGCTAACCTGTAGTATCTATAAATCTGCTTAATGAGACGACAAAAAGTTCTGTAAACTTTATAAATCGACTGGTCATAATTTCCACACAAATCATCCGCGATAACTGCACTTTCCGCTCCAGTTTGTTCGTTCCCGGACTTATATGTTCCTTCTAAAAGTACGCTTCAACCACACGGCAGGTGAATCCCTTGCTCACCACTGTCCAACTGGGTCTTGGATCCAGATCTATAGGTCGCGCTATTGACGAGACGTTATCACCTAATCTTCGTTTTTTCTTTCATCTCTTCTTGAAGAATACCTACTCCTGTTGCTCACTTGCGACAAGTTAAAAAAATTGAATGTCGGGTATGGTGAAGTTGGCCTTATCGCCGTACACATCCTTCCAAGGAAATACGTAGCACAGCATAGAAAGAGAGCGTCGTTGGTATTTGGAAGAAATGCGCAGTGGATGCCGATGGCTAAGAAAGGTTGATTTGATGTCACAGAATCTCGAAACATTCTATAATGCATGTCAAATGGCAGCATGTACACGAATCGTCAACGGGACGGAAAGGGAAGGGACGTCAACCTCGAGCATTCTCGGAGAAAAACTCGTGGCGTTGACGTAGGTCAGGGGAGTCTGGCGCCGTCTGCTAAGACAGGAAGCTAACCTGTTCTCTCTGTACTCACACATACGGTATTACTATAATAGATTTCGTACTTTTCTGTCTTCTTATTTTTTATCTTATTGTTTGCTTTACTTTCGTGAAGGCTCTAAGAAGACTCGGATATATTTCCTCGGGTGTTGCTTGATAAAAGAATTCAAAAAAGCGAAAGCGAAAAATTATTTACGTTTTACAACACAGGAAAAGCTTGCACTGTACATAAATAATGATATAAATTGATGAAGCATTTACAATAACAAAAACTTTTTTGGCAACGAAAAAGTCATCCCAATTGAAGTAGATGAATGCGGTAATATCTGACGTTTCTTTCTTATAAAACACAAGGGAGAAGACAAAAGAAAACCCTACACTATCTGATCAAAAGCATCCTGACACCTCTATGTAACGACTATTTGACCAGTAGATTACGAGAGGCGGACCCGCCAGTAAAAAGATTTGTGGGGTGTAGGGTTGTCAGAAGATAAGCAGAAACAGCAGCATGGTTCAGTCAGGAGGGTTCTGTCACTTCGAACGTGGACTAGTCATTGGATGCCACCGAGTAACAAATCAACCAGGTTCATTTCAACCCTTCGAAAGCTGCCTAAGTCTACTGTTCGTGCCGTGATGCGAAGAAGAAGTGCAAAGGAACAACCAAACCTAAACCAAGACCAGAGCTCCTGCACTGGCGCACCGTAACAGTCGAGAATTACCGAGGGCATGAAATCAGCGGAGCGGATCATCTGTGGTCTAGCTGACCACTTAGCACAATGATTGTGCGTGGGAAGTTAAAATGGATGGGGTACAATGGCCGAGCAGCTGCTCATAAGCAACATATTTCTGTTGTAAGTGCTAAGCGGCGCTTGAGATGGTGTAGGGAGGGACGCCACTGGACAGTGTATGACTGGAAACATTTGGAGTGATGGAAATGGCAATGCCGTGTGGCTAAGGCCTCCCGTCGGGTAGACCGTTCGCCTGGTGCAAGTCTTTAGAGTTGACGCCACCTCGGCGACTTGCGTGTCGATGGGGATGAAATGATGATGATAAGGACAACACAACATCCAGCCCCTGAGCGGAGAAAATCTCCGACCCAGCTGGGAATCGAACCCGGGCCGTTAGGTATGACATTCCGTCGCGCTGACCACACAGCTACCAGGGGCGGACATTTGGAGTGATGAATCATGCTGTAACCCGTGGCAATTCGATGGAAGGGTTTGGGTTTGTCGGGTGTTCGGAGAACGTTACCTGCCATCATGTGTAGTGCCAACAGTGACTTAAGGAGAAGGTGCTGTTACGGAGTGGGTGTGCTTTTCGTAGTTAGGGTGTGAATCCCTTATTGCACTTAAGACAACGCTTAATGCTGAGGGATATGAGCACATTTCACACCCTTGTGTACTGCGTACAGAGGAACAGTTCGGAGACCATGATTGTATCAGCATGATTATCCACCACGTCATAAAGCAGCATCTGTGAGGTCATGGTCTGTCTGCAATATCATTCTTGAAATTGACCTGCCCAGACATCCGACCTAATCCCAATGAAACACTTTGGGAAGGGACAGAACGCCGACAACGCTGAAGATGCCACCGTCTCATATTGTTACCTTCTCTTGTTTCGGTTCTTGTAGAAGAACGGGCTACCAATTTTCCAGAAACATTCAGCAGGCACCTCAATGAAACTGTCTCCAGCAGAGTTCAAGCTGCCATAAAGGATTGACAAACTACGTATTAATGCCCCTAATAAGTATCCGGATAGTTTCGATCAGACAGCGCACATTCCGACCGCATTACGAAGGTATCTCATAACCTCACTTTCAATGTTTGGCATTGGGTGAAGCAAAGTGACAGTTGTGTTGACGTTACACCTATTGTCAACGCACCTCAGACAGTGAAGTTGCGTTCCGTTGACGCCCAATATCAATCGATCTTAACGGTACGGTTCGAACACTTACCCCTACGGCATGCACGAGGTCAGTTTCACTTCTGGTGTTGCCTTCCCACCACAATGAAACCATCCCGCGACAAATGCGCCTGTCGCCCCGAACACTTGCCGCCTAGGAAGAGCAGGCGCTCCGGTGTGACGCCTTTGTGCGGCAGAGCTGGGATCGGCTGGTCCTCGTCCGCGTCCGCCTCCGCCTTTGGCTCGCCAAATTATGGCAGGCGGCACGGTGAGGCTAGCCCACGACAAAGGAGGCGCCCCCCAACCGCGGCGGCCGCTACAAAGCGGCCATTTACATAGCGCGGTTTTTGTGCGCCGGTCCAGCGCTAATGACCACACAAAGACGGCCGCGGTACCTGGAAAACGTCACGCACCGGTACGTCACGCCCGCCGGGCCCGGCAGTACCTGCTGTTTCCCTGTTCTGCATGTCACTGTCCAACAACACTAATGCCGTTGCCACTATCTTCCTCTGTTACGCTACCCAGCCGTGTAGAAAAATCACGTGAAAAGTGAACTCAGTTCAATTTCAACGCATGCAGTTTATTTCACGTTAGAAAAATAGTAATGATATTAAAGCAAAAACGAGAGAGAGAGAGAGAGAGAGATCCCAATACGAAGTTTGTTGGGAAAATACGTATAAAAGTTGAATAATGTCTTTATGTTACAAGTTGCAGTCACCCCCTGGTGGGACTACTGCTGTAATCACTCCCATCAATGCTCAGTTCGAGTCAGAGCACTCTACGTGAAGGTGGGAGTGTGCGGCAGCTTGTTGACAGTTACCCTTCTTCACCTGCCGTCGGCATGGAGCTCTCTCTGATTGAGGAACAGCGCGTCAACATCAAGTTTCTTGCAAAGCTAGGCAAGAATGGCCGTGAGATCTTTGAGTGTTTGAAACAGGTTTACGGAGACAATTCTCTGAAGAAACCAACCGTGAACAAGTGGTTAAAAAGGTTCCGGGATGGCGGAGAAGAAGTGAACGATGACCCTCGCCCAGGAACCCCGTCGACATCAAGTTCCGATGCTAATGTTGAACGAATTCGGGCTTGTGTTCTTAAAGACCGTAGATTGACAGTCAGAATGATTGCTGACGAGCTGTCAATCCTCAAAACAATCGTTCACGAAATCCTTACACAAAAACTTGAAATGAAAAAATTGTGTGCGAAAATCGTACCTAAGCTCTTGACGCCAGAACAGAAAGCAAAGAGGGTTGAGTGCTGTGAGGATTGGTTGGAAGCAGAGGAACGAGGGGACTTTCTCAACCGAGTCATCACTGGAGACGAGTCCTGGTTTTACCAATTCGATGTGGAGCTCAAATCTCAAAGCAAGGAATGGAAACTAGCAAGGGAACCGAGAACAAAAAAGTCGCGAAAATCAAAGTCCAATGTGAAGAAAGTTTTGATTATTTTCTTTGATTCTAGGGGCATTGTTCACAAGGAATTTGTCCCTCCCGGCCAGAGAGTGAACGGAAATTTTTACGTTGAAGTTCTGACACGTCTCAGAGCTCGTGTGGCCCGAGTTAGACCGGAGTTGGCAAAAGGGGGCAGGTGGATCCTTCATCACGACAATGCGCCCGCTCACACGTCGCTCGTTGTGCGCGAGTTTTTGGCCCGAAGCTCAATCACCGTGACAGACCACCCGCTTTATTCACCCGATTTAGCCCCGTGTGACTTCTTCATGTTCCCGAAATGCAAAATCATGCTTCGGGGGTGGCACTTGGGAGTTGTGGAAGCCATCAAGGCGGAAACGACACGGCAACTGAACAACATCACAACTGAAGACTTTCAGCAATGTTATCAACAGTGGAAACTGCGTTGGCAGAAGTGTATCGCGTCTCAGGGCGAGTACTTTGAAGGAGACCATATTGTAATACCTGAATAATTGTAAAATAAAGTTATTATTCAACTTTTATACGTATTTTCCGGACAAACCTCGTACACTTTCGATACTTGACAGTAAAGTTCAACAGCTAGCAACATCAAAAACATAACATGACGTAACTGAGTGTTCATTTCCTAGCGCTGGGCAAATCAAATTTTAAAACTGTAACAAGAACAAATTTAGCAACATCTACGAAATTTGTAAGTACAATATCAAACTATTAAAATGTCGTCAAAATCAGGAAGTGCCAGAACTCTTTATAACCTCAATGTACACTTCCCTAGATGAAGACAACAATAAAAAGACAATTATGAATATATTTCAGGTCTCTGAATATGCGTTCCAAATAATAAAAGGAAATGCAAATGACACGAAAATGTGACGGACCTAAAGTGATAATTATCACTACAATAATTAAAAACAACTTTAATTTGGTACATAACTGGAAAGTGTATACTTGGGAAGTTTCAGGAATTTCAGTTTTATGAATATATGAAAAACAGCCCTCAATCAAAAACAGTATTTTCAAAAACACTGAATTATATCGTATCTTATTGTTCAGGATTGTCACGGAAATGAAGCCTTGTCTTTATGGCCACAGCTATTCACATCTTCGTCTATATCTGTACTTCGCAAACCACAATAAGGTTTGTGGCAGAGGGGTACATAACCGCGCGACCGCAGGTTCGAATCCTCGCGCATGGGTGTGTGTGATGTCCTTATGTTAGTTAGGTTTAAGTAGTTCTAAGTTCTAGGGGACTGATGACCTCAGAAGTTAAGTCCCATAGTGCTCAGAGCCATTTGAACCATTTTGAAGAGGGGTGCATAATATTACAGTGACATTACACGGAACTTGCTACATTAATTGAAGTTACGCGGATGCTGCAAAATATAATGCAAATAACAAGAAAAAAACTGTGGCTTACATAACCCTCGCAGCTTTTCCTCCACCAGTGGTTCTCTTCTGCATTCCGAAGTGTGAGGCGGGCTTAGTTTGGTAGAGCTTTGGCCTGCAAAAAGCGAAGGTTCCGCGTTAGAGTTCCAGTCTGGCACACAGTTTGAGTGTCAGTAAATCTCATGTTTGCACACACACGCACAGCTGCTGAGTGGGGAAAAAAACGATCTTCAGTTTTGTGTTCATTAAACTCAGCCATAATAAGGCACCAGATGTTTGCGATATCCCGAAACATGTTGCCCAATGCCTATACGACGAATAAAAAACACACAATTTGACAATATTACACGACTGTTTGCAGTCATAAACATATAATTACATTAATGTTTTATTGCTTTAAGTGATGAATTTCAAGTGCCATGCGACCCTATTCAAATTAAAATTTATTTCCATTTTCCTGTTGAACTAGAGAAAGTCGTCGAAAAGGACATTCCTGTTAGTAAAAGGTAAATGAGCAGGCTCCGAAATTGCGTGAATCGAAAAGGGTAATGGATAGCTTGGTATTTTAATTCAAATCTACAAAAGTGAAGTCCTGTAGTGTCCGAAAGAGAAAAGTGAATATGAAGCCAAAATTCTTGTAAGTTTCGGAGTCCTTTGATATTTCCTGCACCTCCATGCGTGAAGGAAGATGTTTGGCGCTCTGATATGTGGGATGTGGAGAACAACCACGCATTAGGTGGTATTTGTTTTAAACTGAAAGGGCTGGAAATCAAAGAGAGTGAATTGTCAGCGATATGAAAGTACTTCGGAAAGGAACAGATGGGTACATAATGCTAGTACTAGTTCCTGAAGATCAAACTGTGATCTTTCCAGCAATGACGAAGGATATGTGCTATTCAGATAAAAGATCAATTTAGTCGTTTCATTGTTCCGTTACTGATGTATCAGGTAACGCGACAGATGTGGCCGCTCACTGGTTTGTAGCTGGTCACGTCCCATACAGGAAATCAATGGCGCATTGCCCGCATTTCCAGCTCCCCCTATCTCAGTTTTCCATCAAAACTACCCCAACGGAAACCCGCATCAGTATGAAGTTGTTTACCCCAGCGGAAAGTATTTTTTCCTTCTACCTTGTTGCATGATTTCTACAGCCTTTTTTTAGAATAATTAAATATATGACTCTAGAAATAGATCTGCAGACTAGCTTCAAAAGGACTCGATCGGCCGATAGCCCACAGCAACGTTTTGCTGCGTCCTGACTCTTCGCTTTGCCAAAAATTCGACGTCGGCACCCTACTGCCTTATGGACTCGTCAGTAACGTTGGTATTTAAGCTATGTCTTATGCCAGACTCAGTTGTTTATTTTCACTTCAGCCTTATATCTTTGACGTTTATTATTTGATGCAGTACTGCACAGACTGACCAGAAGAACTTATTAGAGTCCCCAAGCCAAACATACAAGGAATGTAAAATGACAGACGTATTTTTGAAAGCAATTTTAAACAGGCGATGGTCTCACAAGTTCCAACAACACCATAAAATGATGTAAATTATTACAAAGTATCCACAAGTGTACGTATCATTAGCAGGGGTACCGAAAGCAGCAATTTTAATTATAGGACAAGAGCCAGACCTAAATTAACCTACATTTACTGAGGAAAACAACACAAAGAACACCACTTCCCACCAGGAAAAAAGCCTGTACATAATTTTACCAGGGAGACTACAGCGAAAACTTAAACTCGTCTACTTAAAAGGTCTGTTAAAATATACGTTTTAAGCAACAGATTTTGTACCGTGAGGAATTATTTAGATAATACAGAGTAGAGATCTGTAAAAAACTAAACAAAAATTACTCATAAACACACCAGTCATTCTACAGTATGCAGCAAAACCCAATGTACTTTATCGCAAAATCTTATGCCTAAGATTTATGCTCTGCCTCGTGATGACTGGGTGTTGTGTGCTGTCCTTAGGTTAGTTAGGTTTAAGTAGTTCTAAGTTCTAGGGGACTGATGACCATAGTTGTTAAGTCTCATAGTGCTCAGAGCCATTTGAACCATTTAAGATTTATGACGAATAATTTATTAATCTCCTCCCATTTTCCTGATCGCAGCGTTTCATACACATGAGGACAGAAGCTGACTGTTTTTCAGTCGCTCGAATGGGCAAACTTCATCACCACCACCATCCTTTGAAGGATTAGGCTTTCATCTGTTCCAAAGCGACAAACAAATCATTTCCATCTGTTTCGAGGTTGTTCTATATCTATTTTCCCATTCGCCTTATAGTTCAGAATCTTCTGGTGAACTCTGTGACCTGGCATTCTCACGAATTGCGAATGGAGGTCTACAGTCTCCATGATATTTTGAGACTTTTTCATTCATGTTGAAAATATATAATTCTTCTCTAATAGCTTCATTTCTAATCATCTCTTGCTCTTCAGTCCTTCGTCTTCCTTGGGAATCTCATCTCTGCAGTTTGACCTTTTTTTAAAATTTTAATCCAGCTTTCGCTTCCATAGGAAACACAGGAACCGCCATCTCTCTCGTTATGGAATTGCATGATGGTCTTATTTTGTACTTTATCGCCCAATGTTCTGCTAATTGTACCACAGACAGCTTGGAATTTGTGTATTTTATATTCAATAACACAATCAAAATCAAAACTTACAGCACAGCCTAAATAAGGGATTTGAGAGACTTGTTCTAAAACTGAATTAGCCCAAACAATTTTTGATCTGACTGGATATTTTCCTCGAGGTTCCGCTATTTTCGTTTTATACTAGAAATTTTAAAGTTTTATTTCTCACATATTTCTTTCAGCGGGTATAGTGATCTTTGAAGGTCATCTTGATTATTTTGAATAAAAACTTATCATGTGCAAAGAAAAATACTTTCAGGTATTCCTCATTCGTTATTGTAATTCCTTTGTTGACTTTACATTTCCATTTATGAAGAATGAAGTAAATGAAAATATTAAGAACGGTAGATGGTAATGCACACACTTGTCTAGCAACTTGGTCAATACTTCTTTCTTCTAATCGATTCCTACCTGTGTTTATTACAATGCATGCATTTTTGTAAAGACTTTTCATTACGTATATTAGGTGATAAAGACATCGTCCAGACATGGGAGCCGAGCGGTCTAAGGCGCTGCAGTCATGGACTGTGCGGCTGTTCCCGGCGGAGGTTCGAGTCCTCCCTCGGGCATGGGTTTCTCCTTAGGATAATTTAGGTTAAGTAGTGTGTAAGCTTAGGGACTGATGACCTTAGCATTTAAGTCCCATAAGATTAGACACACGTACGATTTCACACACAGACAATAGGACATGGGGCAACATGAAGAACATAATACAATGACAGAAGCATCGTCATGGACCTGATACCAATTTAACTGGTTTACAAACATGTATATACGAAAAAGGCATTGTATATACGAAAAAGGCATTGTATTCAAGATCTAAAACCTTTGTCAGCTAAACCTGTCTGTTATTATATATTGTCCTTTTAATTGTTTTCCTCTTTGTTGTTGTTGATGTTGATGATGACGTTTGGTTTGTGAGGCGCTCAACTGTGCAGTCGTCAGCGACGGTAAAAAGTCCCAATTTTTACACAGTCCAAGTTTTTACGCATCTAATGAAGCCACTCTCACGAATGATGATGATATGGTGAGGACAACACATACAGACATCCGGTTCCCGGTCAGAGAATATTCCCAATCCGGCCGGGAATCGAAGCGGGGACACAGTGATCCAGAGGCAACCACGCTAGTCACTAGACCACGAGTAACAGACTTCCTCATTGTGTTAACATGACATATCAGATATCATTGTGTCAATGATCTGTGGATGTAACAGAATCCTCGAGCCGAATGCACAAGGAATATAGAACGAAAAATGTATTTTTAAAAGCAGTTGTAAAATGGAGACAATTTTTACAAAATGTTTCTTAATAGTAACATCCTGCTACTTGTCTGGAAGGCATCCGAACTGCTTCACTATCAGCTGACCCTGTCTGTCTCACGTTACACGCTTTTCGAGGGAGCTGGCCACCGTGTGCTATCTCCTTTGTCATATAATGTGGAATACGGAACTCAAGAATTGCCCTCCATCGTGTGGGGAGGTCGTACTTTGGCTTTTTCCTCTGTGCCCTCAGAAACGCGGAAAGCGCTATGTTTACAGTCCCGCTATCGACTTGGCGACGGCCGGGGAAGGAACAGTCAGCAGCGGAGCTCGCCCCGTGTTTGCTCACGGAAATGCTGGCCCGCGCCGCCCCAGGAAACGGAAAGACAGGGGCAGTGTCAGCCGGGCACTGCTAATCCCGGAACACCCCGTCTGGGCTCAGCACCGAGTGGGTGCTGGGTCGGGCAGCACAAACATAAACTACGATGTCTAACCTCTGCTACTTCTACTTGTTCGGGTTTTGGAGATTTGGGCTGACAACAGTAAACCCACACCCGTCAATTCTTTAAAGGGTCGAACTCACTTGCATAAAATACTTTCAAACGTCAAATTACTTTACAACTGTGTTCAATATTTGCCGTTAAGCATGGAAAACTGTAATGGTTGAAGACACAAAATCCTAATAATGTTGGGTTTGTTACATTCGAATTATTCACCCAAAGACTATCGTAAAAGTCATAAGCAACCTGATGGTTCAAATGGCTCTAAACACTATGGAACTTAACATCTGAGGTCATCAGTCCCCTAGACTTAGAACTACTTAAACCTAACTAACCTAAGGACATCGCACACATCCAAGTCCGAGGCAGGATTCGAACCTGCAGCAGCGCGGTTCCGGACTGAAGCGCCTAGAACCGCTCGGCCGCGGCGGCCGGCTTAAGCAACCTGTTTTATAAGTGCGTTGCGAATAGAAGTAGTACTAAAGAAGTGATAAATTCAAACGTCGTACCGTAACAGCAAAAATGTAGTCAGTTGTGAAATTTTTACATTCATTATTTTGTGGGGGGCCATCAGCGAGAAAAAGTTTCGAAAAGGCTTGAAATTGTGTGTAAAGTTTGCTGGCAGTCGTTAATTGCTCTCATTCTCAAACACTGGTTGAATATACTATGGGTAGTTTGTGCGTCACTAGTTACGCTGTCTCGAGACATACAGGGTGTTAAGGGAGGAGATATTAACATTCGGGGATAGAACAGGAACTATCATTTGAAGCAAAAAACTCCATATGGGCATATTCTATTTCAAATGGATTCCGAGATAGAACACATTTAATGTACACTGTTATTTGTTTTCTTTATTATTCAATACATTGCAGGCCGGTCGTGGTGGCCGAACGGTTCTAGGCGCTTCAGTCTGGAACCGCGCGACCGCTACGGTCGCAGGTTCGAATCCTGCCTCGGGCATGGATGTGTGTGATGTTCTTAGGTTAGTTAGGTTTAAGTAATTCTAAGTTCTAGGGGACTGATGACCTCAGCTATTAAGTCCCATAGTGCTCAGAGCCATTCGAGTCAATACATTGCACGTTCACACATAAACACGTGTACAACAGTTGATAAGCGTTACAATATGCATTTTACGAAGTATCAATTGAAAACTACGTATTTTTAACACATTCACCTCTAAGCATTGCGGGCAGAAAATCGCCGTGTGCTGGTAGTGGGACTACGGTGCAACATTCCAATAATAAGTTGCTGTTCCTGCACGGGTTGTTCAACTAAAGGTTCCAAAGATCAATGGGATGATGGAAGAATTAATCTTTTCACACAGTGTTCTGAAAACTCTGGTTAACACTGTACACGATCAGGAAAGCGCCGATGGTATTCTTCGACAGCAGTAGGAGCACTATCATCGCAGAAGCCGTAAACGTATACCATATGTGCATATTCTTCATTAGTGTAGATGTGTGGCATTTTATTCAGCGCGCGTACAAACACAGTTAGCCTATATTTCTTCTGATGCAATACCTCGCTCTATTTCACTCACAGTATTTCGAGCAAAGAGGTTGAAAGCAACGAGGTAGGTTGGGCTCTAATAAAATATCAAAGAGGCTAGCAAGTTAAATGTGTTCCACCTTGGAAACCATTCGGAATGGGATATACGCCCATAAGAGCGTTCCTATCAT
The DNA here is from genome assembly GCF_021461395.2 of Schistocerca americana. Lineage (NCBI taxonomy): Eukaryota > Metazoa > Arthropoda > Insecta > Orthoptera > Acrididae > Schistocerca > Schistocerca americana. The sequence goes on along the minus strand of NC_060124.1, from coordinate 433,897,183 downwards.
ATTCCTGAATACTTACCATTGCTCCTGGGATACTTTTTTATACAGAATATGCCCGGTCCGAGGTGCCTTGTCACGGTTCGCGCGGCTCCCCCCGTCGGAGGTTCGAGTCCTCTCTCGGGCATGGGTATGTGTGTTGTCCTTAGCGTAAGTTAGTTTAAGTTAGATTAAATAGTGTGTAAGCTTAGGGACTGATGGACGTCAGCAGTTTGGTCCCATAAGACCTTAGCACAAATTTCAAATTATACAGAGTATCTAACAATAACACTTGACTTACTGTGTTAAACTGTTAATGTAAGATTACACAGCTTAATGAGTAGATTAAGACGACGTTTTATACTGTTGCCCTTGGAAGCTGCTGGATCAACAACGTGCATCGCGGAATGAGTGACCATTTTAGCCGTTTAGTAAATTAGGCAATCCTGTTCGGTTTCTCCATTTTGTCCAAGATCTGCCCTCTGTTATCGCCCCACAGATTTTTACTGTTGAGCTGGTTTATGATCCCGAAGCAAGGACGATCTAAGCAGAGTAGCCCGGATAGAACAGACAAAGAGCGCGTTACTCGCCAAAAGAAAGTTATTCGTATCAATCACACGCCCTAATTTGTGAAAAAAGTGCCTGAGAATGTACATCAGGAGCACATAATTGTATGGAAACATGGCCTGTGGGAAAACTGTAAAAGAAGAGAGTTGAAGAGTTTGAGACGTGGTGCAACTGAATAACAGTATCGCAGAGGAATGTAATACGGAGAAAACACTGACTAGAAGAAGAAATAATGACGGGACGTTTGCTAAGACGTTAGGGAACAAGTCGCATCGTACTAAAGGAAGAGAAAAAGCTTCAGCGGAAGACAAGAGCTTAGAATGTATACAAAATATAATCGAGGGTGTAGAATTTAAATGCTACTGAGATGCTGGCTGCAAGGTGGGAAGTGGTGGCGGACGGTGTCAAACTAGCCATAACGTTGTCTGCTACCCTCCGCGCAGAAAAAATGAGGTGGAGACCACGGAGTCCGGCGGAAAGACGGGTTGACATGCCTGTTCGATATTTCTAATTTAACTTATCTGTATTTTGTCCAAATAATATGAGATGTATTCAGTGATGATTTCTGCAGTTGATTTTCTTCCCCACCCCATGCCATTCCAAAAGTAATTCTCCGTTTGCAGTGACCTCAACGCAGATACGATGGGTGGAACTTGAAGATTTAAGCTTCCGAGTTCTTTATAGCGATAACTGTATGGCCAAAATCTGTCTTCAGTTATGAAAACATTAAGGGTGTCTCTTCTAGAGTCTGGCATTCAAACATCAATGGTGTTTTCCGCCATAGTAGCAACCCGTAGAGACGTTCAGCTGCAGACTTCCCTCACTGAGACGCGATACCAGTGCTAGCAATGTGCTGTGTGAGGGTGTCAATTTGGTAGACAGATCAATATCGTATGGGTTACTAAAAAAACTTGTCATTCCTGAAGTTAAAGCGTACACCGTGGGAAAATTCCAGCAACCAACTTCCGCTACAGTGAATTCGGGGAATTCGGAAGACGAAAACCCATTTCTCTACAAAAACGGCGGTTCGTTATTCCCCATACAACGACTTCTGGGAAAACGAGCAAAATGGGGAGCTGCCTTCACCCCACTCCTCCCGTACACTCGCTTCCCTCCCTGCTCCCTCCCTGAATCACGACCGCTGGGCCGAGTTTTTGGTATAAAACTGCGGAAAGCAAGGGTGACACATTCCCACGCGATTCCACCCAAAATAGGGCTCCTGTTGCGTTTACCACACAGGGCACTATCGGCAGGTAGCACAAAGGGCAGCGAATGAATCACATGACGTAAGATTTCAAACTGAATGTCTTTAGGCGCAACACGTCAGCAGCTATTCCGTAAGGAACTTTTCAACATTTATAATGTAAAGGGTCATTATTAGGAGCGTCTACAGTAAGCGTAGAAAGTCACAGAATAGAGATATGCATGTTCGTTATTGTAGATCTAAAAAATTACAGAGAAATCTGAAATGCAACCCAACTAAATCTCTTAGGATGCAATAGCACAAATAGTAAAGGCAAACAGACTGTACTTTGAGACTACGTAAGGGTAGGAGTAAAGTTCCGCTTTCTGCCGCTGGATGGGCGAAACTGGCGCGAGCGACCGCAGTTTTGTCCTCAGCCAATGGCGTCGTCGGATGCGGTATGCAGGAGCATGTGGCCACCAAACCGCTCTCCCGCCGTCATCGTAATTCTTGATCTTGGAACCGCTACTAATCGGTTGAGTGGTTACTCAGTTGGCCTCACGAGACTGACTGCGCCCCGTACCGGTCTTTACTTCAAGGAAAAATCCCTGGTAGTACCGGAACCGAACCCGGGTCCTCCGCATAGCAGTCAGTGGTACTATTCACTCGGCTACGGAGACGTACATTCGGTACTACATAAGGAAGCAGATATTTATTAACTGTACTCATATGTTTGCATGACACATTGGTGAAAAGATGATGATGAAGTCCCATACTCCGCAACAAAGAGTAGGGGATGATGCGGGAGACCCGCACCGCCCTACTAGGCAAGGTCCCAGTGGAGGTGGTTTGCCATTGCCTTCCTACGACCGTAATGGGGACGGATGATGATGATGATGATGAGGAAGGTGACACAACAACACCCAGTCATCTCGAGGCAGGTGGAAAAGCCTGACCCAGCCGGGAATCGAACCCGGGACCCCGTACTCGGGCAGCAAGAACGCTACCGCGAGACCACGAGCTGCGGACAGTGAAAAGATATAGATACGAACAGACTGCCCAAAAAAAGCTCTTTTCATGTCACTTGCTAAAATTTTTTCTGTTATTGGTGGTATCTGTTTTATGGCCATAGTGCAAGACATTTCTCTGCCTAACGTACTGCCTTCCAATGCTGGAGACATCGTGAGATTCTACTCATACAACAGCTCTAATGACTTTGATGATGGATTCAGCAGTGGAAGATGTAATGTTAGGCAAAGAAAGTAAATAGCCTATTACCAAACAAACACGCAAATACCGACCACAAAAATCCGTATTGTGGAGTAAACGTTTTCTGGATTTCGAGCACGCTGGATTGTACATTTGTCCTGCCAATGTTCACTGAAAAACTGGACGTCGATATCAATGTATTTACAAATGTATAATCTTAACACGTTATGTATGCTATTATGGAATACACCATTTTGTCTGTCTGAATTATTTGAAAATGGGTTCAGGTAACCTGAAACTAACCTTCAATTAAATAAATAAAAAAACTGAATTTTGAAACTTTGGCTGTTTTCTACATCAAACTGGTTAACGTTTCCTGTTCATCCGAGTCACTCCCCATCTGATTCTGAGGAAACGAAGCTCGCGAGCCCAGGGAGTTTCGGTATGTTATTATTCTCGAATTAAAAAAAAAAGGCATATCCGATACTAAACACGCGGTTAACATAAAATTAATAAATGTGAGAAAAACGGTTAGAAACCAAATAGTTCAAAAAGGAGAAGAAAAATGCAACTATAAAAAAGGTAGTAAGTTGAACGGCTCTTGCGCAAGATATCGCAACAACGGTGAAGAAATGCTGCCATATCCAGCAACACTATACGGCTCTGAACACACCACCAAAATTCGACGAAACAAATAATTTCCGCATTGCACGTTTGCAGGACATACGCAAAACATTAACAGTACAATTAAACTCACAATTTCTTCGAAAGCAAATAGAAAAAAGTCTCGAAATACTTCGAGTAAAGAAACTGTTGCGTTGTAAAAAGCAGGAAATTTTGGAAGGTTAAAACGCCTCATGAAGGTTCCGGATATTTTTTGACTGTCCCGAGCCGAACGATAAAGCGACGCATTTAAAGCAGTAATTATTAATTTAGTATGTGCTGCATGTAGCTAGGATATGATCTGAGAGGAGAGATCAGGGTTCCAAAATAGTTTCACACGTCGTGGTTGCCGAGAAAATTCCACGGGTGCTTGTGCACACTAACGACTCACAATGAGTACGGGAAACACTATGTCAGTGATAAAGCAGGCAAATAAAGAAAAGTGGAGTGACCTGTCCAGCGTGAGTCATATGTTCGCCAGGAAGCCAACAGCCTGTGGCTGTCCGTGTGGAACGCATTGAGGCCACGAATCACTCACTACCCACTGCATCTATCGACGGAGAGCTGCTGATAAGTTGGTTGCTATTTGTCATTTTGGCGCCGCATCGTGCGCAGAATGATTCTGACAGTCCCCCTTCACATTTTGTCGTCGTGGTGTGATAAAGGGCGACGGAATCGAAGAAAAGAAGACCTGATTCTCGACCTATCCAAAAATCAGAATTTTAAAGTGGTGCACTATAGCATCCAACATCTTTGTTTGTTAGTTTTTCTTGTCACTGTTCCAGAAGCTTGTACAGTGTGATATAATTACATAACTGATTATCGAAGAATCGTGACACATGGCGACAAATTCTTTGAACCCAAACTAAATTTATATCTAGTGAATTCCATTTTTTCTTATACATTATAAATATTATAATAACAAAACATCATTGCTGATTGCTTTCTGGTTCCGCAGAAGCCATATAATCCTTCTGAAATTCTATTCCAGTATTTCTGTAAGAAATCCATATTTTAAATGTTGAAACCAGTTTAATTCATCACCTCTCTTTTTGGTACTATGAACTGACAATCTATAACAAAGACCAGAATATGATAATTGGTTTTATGGGAGACATTCTCTTTTTTCTAATTCTAGAACTGTACCATAAACTAACAAACGAAGTTGTTAGGCAGAATTAAAATTCAATTAAACATCTGTTTTGAAAAGTAACACTTATTCAGCAGATGGTGGATGACAAAGATCACGTTTTACACATGCACTTATAAAATAAACGGTTGAGCTGAATTAATATTACTAAAAGATAAATCATAATATTACACTGTCCATAACTTATAAAACACTACAGATTTGCATAGTGTAAGACGTTGTCGCCGGCCGGTGTGGCCGTGCGGTTCTAAGCGCGTCAGTTTGGAACCGCGTGACCGCTACGGTCGCAGGTTCGAATCCTGCCTCGGGCATGGATGTGTGTGATGTCCTTAGGTTAGTTAGGTTTAAGTAGTTCTAAGTTCTAGGGGACTGATGACCTCAGTAGTTAAGTCCCATAGTGCTCAGAGCCATTTGAACCATTTTAAGACGTTGTCATTTGATCAGCACGAAAATATCTTTAATGTGAGACATTTTGGCAACAGTTTTAAGTCTTTTTTAAATTCCGTAGAAATTGCCTTTATTTTATTTTGCTAATACGGCAGACAAGGTTGTGGAATCCAGTGAGGTTAATACTATATTGGTGTACATTCAAACAAAATATGTAAAGGAAAATCTCTTAAGTTAATACTAATGTAAATTAAAAGAGAGCTAATCTTCATGCAACTTAATTCTGTTACTAAATTGATGTTTACACTTCGTTTTTGTAACCTCAAGTCCCTTAAACTGCTGGGGAGAGGGATGTAAATAAACAGATTTTAAGGAAGACGCCGTAAGGCAGTACAGAGTGAACTGATGTTGTGGAAAGTCGTGTAGACGTGCAGTTCCTTTAATTTCCGTGAATGCATCCAAATTTAGTAGGTTGGCAACAGTGCAAATAGATATCTGATGTCAGTTGTTACTGTTAAAATTCTTTAGTAGCCGCTTTAGTAAATAAATATTAGGCTATGAAGACATGTTTCGACCTGTCAGTATTTAAACTGACAAATCTAATAGAAAAAGGTGAAATCTGGGTACAGAAACCTGGAATTTGACTGTAGCCACTGATGTTCTTCACATGAGATTGATGCAAGCCACAAGCTGGATTTGCGGCAATACCGAATGGGGACTCAAGATTTGTTTTTGTTGGCCCAGAGCACAGAAAACGTCACAAGAGGTAGGGGATTGGGAAACGGGAAATCATCTGTGGCGTTATTGAAGAATCTGTTTCGACAATAGCGTGAACGATTCGGATAAACAATGAAATACACCAGCATAGCGAAGTGCGCGGTTTAATTCCTATATATTGTATTAATCATTCCATCATCTCGTGTCTGTGTAGTTTATTAAGTGAGTCGTTTTAAGTGCGAAACACTGACTGGCAGCATCCTCACTGAAAAAAATTACTCGTAACTTATCCAAACGATCTCAAAAGTCTAATCCATAAACGGTTGAATATAATAACCTAAGTGCTATGTGTCCCATTACTGGTTGCTCTACTGTGTTTTCGTAAGATTTAACCTCATTTCTTTGTCTATTTGTTTTTTTCTTTGAAAAGTACTGAATAGCAGCTCAAATTATTATCTGTCTTACAGTAATCTTAAATATGGGGAAGAGCAGTTCTGGCAGAACTTACTGGAGCTGGAAAACCAGTTGAGGCGCGAGAGAACGAAGAAAGGAATCAGCCTCGACCACATAAAAAAATAAAAAAATAAATCCTGTGTTCTGCGGCAGCAACTTAAGGTAACCACAGGAAATACATACTCCGCCTGAAACTCAGTCCAGTACATGAAGCACTGCGCCGCCTCACTCTATACTTTACGCCACCCTCGGTAGCAGCGGACTTGGTAAAATACGTTGGTCCTGCGACCAACCTTGAGGTCTGCCCTAACTGTTTCCAGCAACTGAGTGTAACAGGGCGTCTACGCCCAGCTGAGAAGGCGGATTCCAGGAAGGCCTGCAGACGCTGTGGTAGTGCCCGCCCGCTCGCTTCATTCATCGTTCCCGGTGCCCTCCCCCCCCCCCCCTCTTCACCACATCCCACCCCACTCCATCAGCCACGTCGGCGGCCGTTTTTTAAGCAAAAACTGCCGAAACCGCCGCTGGATTTCTCCCTCCGCTGTGCTGCTCTTGACCTGCTTCGCACAGTCACATCCACTAGCTCCGTGGAAGAGCTCTTCCAAAAACGCTGCGTAAAACGGCCGCTCCGCTCTCAAATACATGTATTTTATTTCTTTACACGATATATCCATCTTCTTCCGAAATTTATTTACGTAGCTATCTTTTCCCTATAGCCTTGTCCTGCGTGTACTGTCAATAAGAGGGTTGCTCGCTATGTTTTGAAAAAAATAACAGACCACTAACCGTGATTCTTTAAAGAATCGAACACCAGTGTGCAAAACATTCGTTTCATGCGTCTCAATGTTTATGTGTCGTATAATGATGTAGCTGTGTAGGTACATTCAGTGTTATATGTGGATTTTGTCTGCCAAATGTGTTACGAATAGAGTCAGTAATAAAGAAGCAATAAATTAAAACGTATGCCTGTTGGTTCAAATGTGTGTGAATTCCTGCGGGAAAAAACTGCTGAGGTCATCGGTCCCTAGACTGACACACTACTTAAACCAACTTAAGCTAAGAACAACACACACACCCATGCCCGGGGGAGGACTCGAACCTCTGGCGGGAGGGGCCGCGCAATCCGTGACATATCCCTGCTGCTGAAGTTTTTCTGTATGAACAGATAAAATATAGTAAGCAATAATCTTTTTCCCTTTCACTATTTTTCTAGGGGCTGTTAACGAGCAAAAGTTTTTATGATTTGAAATTTTATGTTAAGTTTGTTTGGAATCGCCAAGTGCTTTCGTTCTCAAATACTGGTCATAACGTTAGATTATCCCTCTTAAAAGGTACGTTATAATAGCAATTTAAACTCGGTCAATACTGAAATTTAAGTTTCTGTTGCCCCTGGAAGCCGTTATATAGGCAACTTGCTACTGCGAACGGGTTTTGCATGACATTTCTAGCCGTTTCGTAATATACACGGTGACTAGAAACAGTCTGAACAACTTGTGTGAATGTTGCAGAATAGGTTGAGCTGAGAAAAAATTGTTAATAAAAAAGTTCTATACGTTGCCCCGTCTCCCTGTTATTTAGCACCGAAGTTAGCCAATTAGGCCGTTGCCAATCAGATACCCGTCATATAAAACTGAGGCAGTTTTCAGAAGAAAGGCTCATAGGACAAAATGGTTATCTGCGATAGGACAGTTTACACACTTACATTTAACATATCTGAGTAATAAATCGATTCTAATATACAAGTTTGCTTTAATATGATGCGTACTACTATTAAGTAAATCTTTCCATAATAGCCGGCCGCGGTGGTCTAGCGGTTCTAGGCGCTCAGTCCGGAGCCGCGTGACTGCTACGGTCGCAGGTTCGAATCCTGCCTCGGGCATGGATGTGTGTCATGTCCTTAGGTTAGTTAGGTTTAAGTAGTTCTAAGTTCTAGGGGACTGATGACCATAGATGTTAAGTCGCATAGTGCTCAGAGCCATTTGAACCATTTTTCCCCATAATACTAGATATTTTAACACACGTTTTTAATTTGGAAAATAACATTTCTGTTAAATATTTATAGCCCCTTTTCCCATAAATCATTCTCAGAAGGTTATAATGAGCAGACATTTCTTTCATCAAATATTAGTTTAAACGCCCAGAACACACGAAAACTTAAAAGTACTGTTATTTTTAATAATACCTACGATCAGGAAACCCATAGGAAGGCACAAAAACATGATAATAGAAAGTAAATTGATAAAATGTAACTACACAAATAAAATACCACTGTTTTCTCCGGTGGTCCAAACGTCATGATGGACAGTTTCTCTGTATAGTTTCTAGTTACTGAAGGACCTTTTGTTTCCCTTCTTCTTCTTCTTCTTCTTCTTCTTCTTCTTATTATTATTCTTCTACCTGTCCAGCATGGATGTCTTTTTTCTGAGTTACGTCCGGTTACTGGTGACCATCTTATAGTATATTCTTTAACTATGAACTACTTTCATCAACCACGTTGTTCAATAAATCCCTTCTTTTTATAGCTTCACAGAATTAAACGCCACTGTTGATACACTCTGGTTTTTCAACGCACCGTTACTGTATTTCTTTTTCCAAAGTGGGAATGATGTATATGGACCTTTGTCCTAGTACAGAACCCCTTGTTTTGTATTTCAAAACACAATACTTCTGAAATTTAAACGGAGTTCCCTTAGCGATTGGTTTCTCGAAGTCAAAAGCACTCTCTATATTGTGCTGAATGAGGAGTGCTGCGCGCACACGCATCAAGGAACCCTTCTCTGTCCTCTAACACAGATACAATGATTATTGTCAGTTGTTCACATAGCGTAGACGACAACGCACGAGACTGCCCGGGTGTAATATTTACATGTCTAAATTTAGTAATGCTCTCTTGTTTGGTCTTAGGAAACTAAACGAAGAAACGCGTCTGGCGACACCATCTGTGGCGGGCCGCTTGAATTTGCGCCCACAACGGCCTGATTGACTAACTTCAATGCTAAATAATGGGGAGACGGTGCAACTTGTCGAATTCTTTTCTTCAAAATTTTGTATCAGCACAGTCTACCCTGCAACATCGTTACAAACTTTTCAGACTGTTTCTGTTCACCATGTATAAGGCGGCAAAAAGACGTAGCAGTACGGTTACGAAATACTGACCTAGCAATCAGCTTAACACCAGCGTCCTCCTTCTAACAAAACACGGTTGTATATTTGTGGTTACCCACCATTGTGGAATTCCCATGAGCATTCATTTATTTTCTCTGAAAATAGAACTGACAGAACCTTTGTGTGCTTGACGTATGTAGTCACAAAGTTCTCGGATGATATTGTATTAGATCATTAGGCCTAAAATATTCACTTGGCAAAAAATTTATTGGAGCAGGAAAGAAGAGCATCTGACAACTTTAACCCTACATGTTATTCTACACTGTAGTGAGCCTTGTAAGATTAGTTTTTAAAGCTTCTTGATTAGTCTTAGTACACCATTTTATATCTTCGCAATATGTGTAAGTCAGCTAATTGCGTAATTTTAGCTTCAGAGTAATGTGTTAAGTGATAATTATGCCAAGATGAAACAGTTATGTCCCACTACAACTGGCTAGTTAAGGTCGGAGAAGGGCAATTCAGAGGTCGGACAAAGGCAAGAGGATACAGGGATATCTTTCTACAAGTGGCATTGGAACTATCAAGTGTAGGCGATGTTTTTAATTTTGTTTAGAGCTCTACGTAATTGGCATACATATTCTCACTAGAAGCATGTTTGTTTCCTTTAGTTTTAGGACATACGAAGAGCATAAAATGTTATACTGTAATTAACAGTAAATTTCTAACAGAATCAAAGAATCTTTGCCGTATCGAACACCACCAGCACCACCACCATCACCATCACCACCAACAGCAAAATAGCATTTATTGCCAATGTCACGATAAAATAACCTACAATTAATGGATAGGTACTTGATGACGATAGCAAGCTTTCGAAATACGCCGCAACAAACTACAAATTGGTATTGAAACGCGACTGAAGCAGATGATTGCGCTGTTTATAACATTCATATCCGACGCAAACCTCATCCAGTCCCATTCAAAACACAGAAGTGTAAGAACTATATAGCAACACCCAAGAGTTGTTTGTATAGAAAATAACGCATAGTTAGAAGGTGGGACTTAACTTCTGAGGTCATCAGTCCCCTAGAACATAGAACTACTTAACCCTAACTAACCTAAGGACATCACACACACCCATGCCCGAGGCAGGATTCGAACCTGCGATCGTAGCGGTCGCGCGGTTCCAGACTGTAGCGCCTAGAACCGCTCGGCCACCCCGGCCGGCACAACCGATTGAAGCCCGCACTTCGTAATCGAGTGTATGGTTGTCACATTTTGTAAAGAGAATATGATAACTCCTACAATATTATTTCAGTGACACAGGGTGGCGCACGAGAAATCGGCCCCGAGTACTCGACTGCTCATTGTCGCTTACCAACCGTCATCTATTGTTTCTAAGTTCCTTGCATTAGCTCATTTGTTATTTCTTCACTGCCTAATTATTACATGTTTATCTATTCTGCTCGTAGCGGTCAACAAATCGTACGTAATCGCGGCCGGTTTTTCGTGCGCCACCTTTTTTATTTCACTGCGATCAGCCACATAACGCAAAAGTCGGCTAAACGAGATGTTTTGCATTATCACGAAAATCACAAGTGTGTGAGAATTCTGTTATGAATAAAAACTCTGTACTCTAGGGGGGAGGCAAATCCCCCTCTTGGCACCCTCCATCCTCAGTCGCCTATGCTACTAATTTTCAGTTTTTCGTAAGAACCACATAACAAGCACAATGAACGGTGATCGAGTAAAAATGAACGGTTCCCAAAAAAGGGCGATCACCAGTGAATTAGTTCCCAAGAAAAAACGACTTTGCCGGCCAGGGTGGCCGAGCGGTTCTAGGCGCTACAGTCTGGAACCGCACGACCGCTACGGTCGCAGGTTCGAATCCTGCCTCGGGCATGGATGTTTGTGATGTCCTTAGGTTAGTTAGGTTTAAGTAGTTATAAGTTCTAGGGGACTGATGACCTCAGAAGTTAAGTCCCATAGTGCTCAGAGCCATTTGAACCATTTTTGAAGAACGACTTTGCCCACCTCTAGGAACATTCTAAGTTCGTGAGCGCTTTCCTCCTTCCAAGATAACGTGTAGCACCCTGCATCTTGAAGAGATGGACAGCCGAGCGGTGCAAGCGTACAATCAAGTGTGATTCGTACGCAGGGTGAATAGCGGCAGTCCTAAAATAGTGCTCTGTGGAACGTCAGTTCGTGTGTGCCCTTATTGTCTGTCCAGAATGTCGTGTAGCGTCTTGATTCTTTAAAGAGATGGTCAGCCAACCAGGAGAGCGATGTGAGCAGCGGGGAGCGGTGTGAGCGCAGCAGTTTGGACTAGGACGGCGGTTTCGTCGGCGGCCTGATGATATGCGTGGCGGCGGCGTCGGCGGCCCCTTGGAAGTGCCGGCGGGTAATGGATGGACGCGGCCGGCGGGCAGCGGCTGCCTGACGGATGCCTGTCCCCGCCGCAGGTATGCCGCGCCAAAACCCGCTCCACTCCGTTCCTCTGTTTCTGTCTGCTGATGCCGCAGCTCCTTCTACTGCTACTGCTCTGCTATGCGAGCGGCCGCCGCACGGCCTTCCGTCTCGCCACAGACGTCATCATCTCGCGTAACGGTCCAGAAACAAATAATGCTTACTGGTGTTCCTAGGACCTACCGCAACTTGAAAAACGCCGCCGGGTGACCTAGAACTGCCGCTGCTGCTGTTGCTAACTCGTAGCTGTACGAAGTCGCCAAGAGAAGTTAGCGCCGGCAAATCGGTTGTACAGCTTACAGCACAGCGCACAAGACACGGTGAGCCTGACCAGGAATAAATGCGCACGGATTAATCACCGCTGATCGGGTTCACCGGTCAGCCGTAGTATCGTTTTTATATGATCTGCCACACTAGTTTCGGAAAACGCTGGGCTGGTCTCCATTCCACACAACAGTATACACAAAATCTGAATATATGATAATGCCTGGAGCCTAGTTTACCCTGCATTACCTGTACGTTAGGTGTGTTGCATATGTGTCGAAAAAAACGGTTCAAATGTCTCTGAGCACTGTGGGACTTAACATCTGCGGTCATCAGTCCCCTAGAACTTAGAACTAGGCGCTTCAGTCTGGAACCGGGTGACCGCTACAGTCGCAGGTTCGAATCCTGCCTCGGGCATGGATGTGTGTGATGTCCTTAGGTTAGTTAGGTTTAAGTAGTTCTAAGTTCTAGGGGACTGATGACCTCAGATGTCGAGTCCCATAGTGCTCAGAGCCATTTGAAACATACAGCCTTTAACAAATAAAAATAAAATAAAATAATAATAATAAATTGTAATAATAATAATGGTTTGGATAAGTAATTGAGAGGTTAAAGTTTGTTTCGCCTTTAAGATTGGAACTGAATTTCTTAATTTTTCATAAAATCTTACGTAGCATTTTTCATTGAGGTCACACAACAAAGTAAATGCAATTTACACCGTGAATTTATCGAGGTTCGCACGTCCGAAGATGTACGGAACGTAGCCAGGGCTCATTATATATTTTTTGTACATAAAGTCTGATATCTGACCTCAGCTTCAATCATGTCAATGGGGTGACTAAAACTACTAAAACGGAGAAAAGCATACGATTAAATAATACATGTATTCATTTCAACATATACATTACGATATGAATGACACGTAAAATTCTAGGTAAATAATTGCTGATAATTCACAAATGAGAGCGACTTATTAATTCTGCGCCTCTTTTCTGCAAATAAGTATCAGTATGGCTAACTGTGGAGCCACACAAAATATTACGTCCTTCTAGGACAACGAATGACATAAGACTGCTGATGCCTACTGGCTGCGGCCGGCCGAAGTGGCCGTGCGGTTAAAGGCGCTGCAGTCTGGAACCGCAAGACGGCTACGGTCGCAGGTTCGAATCCTGCTTCGGGTATGGATGTTTGTGATGTCCTTAGGTTAGTTAGGTTTAACTAGTTCTAAGTTCTAGGGGACTAATGACCTCAGCAGTTGAGTCCCATAGTGCTCAGAGCCATTTTTAGCCTACTGGCTGCGACAAGAGAGCGGTGTTAATTCCTTTGTTTTGCTTTCTCTTGTCTTAAAAAGTCGATACATATAATCTAAGTTTAGTAAATTAAATATTGTCTGTGCTCGAGTCCAAATGGTTCCTTAAATGCCTTGTGGCTTCGAAATCAACTACAATTAAGTTGAAAACCGATAAAAACAGCCGTTTGGATATAGGAAGAAAAAGGGAGTAAATACCATTATTTTCTGTCTCGAAAAAAACCAGTACCACTTGGCAGTTTTCAGACTGAAAAATATCGTTACCAGAAGTGAAAGTAGCGATGAAGACAGAAAAAGAAAACGTGGAAACAGAGCGTTAAAGGGCACACACATTCGGATTTATAGTCTCATAGGTAGCCATAATACAGCACGGAACATTACTGTACATTTATGACGGTGGGTAACAAGATAGAACGTCTGCTGGCAAGGAGTAGGGGGTAACCCTGTTGCTGGGCAGGATGGAAGCGGGCTTACGAGAAACAAAGTGATCACAGGAGTAGGAAGAAATAGTTTCCATACCGTTTTCGATGTTAGCGCAAGCCCTAAAAATTGTAAGCACTGTTAGATGAGTAGTCTGCAGTGACTGATAGTTTTCTGGTGAAGGTTATGAACAGGTACTTACCGACGATGTACCAGTTCCGTAAACATGGCCTTATCTGGGCCGCTTGCGTGGTGCGAGACCTAAATGCGGAGACTAAAACACACATCGGAGCGGAAAGGTAAACAGGTGGCTATTGTCAGTCACGCCGCCGTCCCTGCCCCGGTTAGGCGGGCAAGCTGTTCCGTAAACATGTCGAAATCCGAATAACAAAGCGGACGTGCCGGCCCCGTCCACTGATAACGCGGAATCCCACACGTGGCGCACCGGCTCATCTCAAGAGTCCAGTCCGTGAACTGAACCACGTTTCCGTTGCTATGAGCTGAGAGGCGTTCCAAAACAGCAGTCAATCACGTTGTGGCGAGGAAAAAAAGCACGAGGCGGAAGGTTGCTCCTTTTCAAAAATATATGTATAATCTTTTTCAGTCCCACACTTTCGAAGGTAAAGCAAAACTCCGCGTTCTGACCGAGACAAGCCAGTCTGGACCGACCGACCGCCATGTCATCCAATGCCTGTGGCGTCATCTGGATGCGGTGTGGAGGGGCACACAGCTCTCTCGGCCGCTGTCGGCTTTATTAAACGCGGAGCAGCACTGCTTTTCACTTAAGTTGCTCCTTAATTGGCATCAAGAGGTTTAGAGCACGCAGTTCCTATCTTCCCTTCAAGGAAGAACCCCTAACAGTACCGGCAGTCGAACTTGGACCTTCCGCATAGCAGCCAGACGCGATGATCACTGACGTACAGAGATTTCCGAAAGTAACATTACCATTAATACCATACAGTGTCCTTAACTACATTCATTGTTCGATTGAAACTCGTGACAATATCGGATATTTGATTAGCGGCAAATTTCGTGGGCGTGTCAAATCTTTTACGTACCTAGGGGTAACAGTAAGCAGCAATACGGTACAGGACTTAAAAGTGAAGTCAATAGTAACGAAGGCGAATGGAAGATTTGGATCTATTGGTTTCTGGGAGAATGCAGTGCCTCTCTGAAGGAAGTAGCACAGCAGAAGCTAGTGCAAACGGCTAGGCTAACTCCAGTGTATGGAGTCATCAGTTATGTTTGACATAAAAGAGCGCATCCGTTTTTAATGACCTTGCTGTCAACGGGACGTTAAACTCTAAGCTTGCTTCCGTCTTTTAACAGACAATGAATGAATTCAGAGCTGTACTATGTCTGTAACAGGTCGGTATATCATCTCTATCTTTTTTTCTTTTCCGAGCCATCATTGTTCTGGCTGGTTCGAAGCAGCCCGACACAAATTCCTCTCCAGAACACACCTCTTCATCTCAAACCAGCACTTGAACCCTACGTCCTTAGCTAGTTGTTGCATGTCTTCCAATCTCCGTCTTTCGCTTAGCGCTCCTATTCACAAACTGGCATCCAACACCTGTACAATACAATGCTCATACTTCTGCATGCTTGCATTCAGCGTTCTAGCTGTTACACCGGTTGTTAATGCACCAGCATTTCACATTTGCAGCGGCTTATTTCACGTTTACATTAAACTGTGATCTTGCAATATTAATCAATTACATACGAGTATGTTACCTAGACAAATGTATTCCCGAAATTCCATTACTCTAACTTAATTATTTTTTGGTGTTGCGATTTCTTTTTCCGTCTGTGTACTTAGATTTGGTGAAAAGTGTGAAGCTGAGCAATAATTTTGCCTTTTGAAACTGAATATAGTACCAGAGCTACAACTCTGATACGTGCCTTGCATTGCAAGTGCGCTACTAGTTGTGCTAACTGGGAAAGCCTCGCAAACTGACGCAATTCTTCAACGTTGTTTCCTGCAGAAATTCTAGTTTTGGTTACATAAGTAAACAAAGGAGATTACGGCTCAAAGCTCAGTCCACGTCGAGGTCCATGGGAACAGAGCCTTCCCACGAATGTGGTCAAACTGAGCATTTCAGAATTTGCCTTAAATTATTTGGGGAAACCACGGAAAACATAAATCAGGATGACAGGTCGGAAATCTGAACCGAAATACTGAAAATAATCTTTTTGTTACTTCTGGAAACTCTTAAATAATCAACTTGCAATGATTCTGACTGATCCAGTGATCGTTTTATCCGTAGAGCAATGTAGATGTAGTAAGACCCCCGTATTTCCCACCACTGTAAAGAGTCGTGCCGAATCTTGTCGAGACTACCTTCTGGTAACGCACTTTAAGCTGACAAATCTACTCGAGACTTTGGTCATCTTGGATAGAACCTTTAAGCAAACCGTAATATTAGACTGTAGAGGCAGCAGTCTTGTCTGCACGATGGATTCTATTACAATTTTGGCTCGTCAAACAAACAAAAATCACTTCAGCAACAAACCGTAAGACCTGGGGATTAGACGCGGTAAAATCGGATGTGTGTTTCCTTAAACTTTGTATCGCAGTAACCTGGATGTCCAGGAGCGTTTAATAACTCGCTATTAGCATTCTATCAATATTTCTGTGTTCGCTCCACCAGTAACGCCGCACGGGGAATTAAAACACAAACGAGAAATGTAACGTTACTTCATTTAGTCGAGTAAAAGGCTGTCGGACTGAAAATACTTTTTACGGTTTAAGATGTGGGAGTTGCTATCAGTTCTACGGCAAATGCACTTCGTAACGGTTTTCTTTCGCCCACGGGTGACCAGTGGAACTGTGCACCAGGAGAGAGTCGCAAACACAGCGCCAATAGAATTTGGCGCGGGGTTCCACGATCCCGTCGACGGCGCGTCATTAATCTCCATCAGCTCGTGGCAAGTGGCGCTGGTCTTTATCAGGGGCGAGGCTCAGCCGGATCGATTAGTACGACAGCTCGTAAATAACTTCACAAAATGGCCATTTTCATTAAGCAACGACCACGTCCATGTAACCCACTGCAGTAGCTGACTGCAATTGTAGACCCCTTACGTGCAAAGAAATTTCTAATTTCGCTTCTGTTGACCTCGGTAGTATTTAGGAACGAGCTCAGAAATGTTGTAAAGTAGGAGATCCAATTCTGCAACCGAGGGACCAGTGTGTGTGATTGCCATGCTGAAGACTCGCATTCGAATCGCTGTACTCCTAGCGACTTTCCCTGTTGTATGTAAATCGACATCTAAATGATTCTAATGCCTGTAAGCACTATGGGACTTAACATCTGAGGTCATCAGTCCCCTAGACTTAGAACTACCTAAATCTAACTAACCTAAGGAAAGCACACACAGCCATGCCCGAGGCAGGATTCGAACCTGCAAGCGTAGCAGCGGCGCGGTTGCGGACTGAAGCGCCTTGAACCGCTCGGCTACAGAGGCCGGCGATCGACATCTAAATCAAACATCTGCAAGTGTTGGTGTTGAGTAAAGGGTATTTCCGGTAGCACTATCTGATTTCCCCTGCCCTGTTCCATTCACGTACAGTGCGTGGGAAGATTGATTGTCAGTAAACTTTTCTATTAGCTCCAATTTCTCGAATTTTCTCATTGTGAACATTTCGCGATACTATGTGGGATGAAGTATTATGTTGTCCAACACATCCTGGAATGTACTCTCTCCGAATTTGCAATTTAAATATTCAACCATTTCATGATGCGCAATACCTCTCTTGTAGCGTCTGCCACTCAAGTCTGTTCAGCATCTCTGATACGCTCTCGCGTCGACTAAACAATCATGTGACGAAAGACACTGCTCTTCGTTGGATCTTCCTCTCTCTCTCTCTCTCTCTCTCTCTCTCTCTCTCTCTCTCTCTCTCTCTCCCCCCTATCAGTCCTACCTCAAGGGCGCCAGAGCGATGAGCAGTACTCAAGAACGGGTCGAACAAGTGTTTCTTTCGTGGATGAGTTACATTTAGTTAAGATTCTTCCTACTAATCTCAATGTAGCATCTGCTTTTCCAAATATGTGTTTTATGTGGTTATTCCTTAAGGTCGCTCCGGATGACCGGATGATCTGCTTTCAGTTCTAGGCACTGTCAAGGATTTTTCCTTTGTGGGAGGGCCGGAGGTGGGCTGTCTCAGCCGAGATTGCCAACTGAAGCGGTAGGTGAATGAGGGAAAGAAAAGAACAATCCTGTTTCAAATGTCGGTAATGGCAAGGAGAGCGGTGTGTTAACTACAGGCCACTGTTTGCAGAAGATGACAAGGGAACCGATCAGTATCACTTGGTCTTCAGTGCCTGATCAGTTACGAGTCAACATACTTTATCCAGGAAGTCCCAGAATTGCAACCTCGCTAACTCATTTAAATCGGAACTCTATAAAGATGTCCCCTTGTAAACACTATTCCTATAAGTTATTACGTGTCAGTGAGTTCAGCCCCAATATTCGGAGGAAACTAACGCTAGCAAACCTACACAGTTTTGAAGCAAATACCACTAAATTATTTTCTATTTGAGTAAAATTATAACTAACCCGAAGGTTGGTTGAAACGTCGGGGGAACTTCGTTAGACAGCACCTCTTCTCCCGAAGCGAGAAACGGCTACTACTTACGGACATTCAGTTTAACGCGCAACACAAACCATTGTGCAATATGATTATTTTTCCCTATGTGCAATACGTTGTCAGAGGTGATCATCATCTCAACTGCCCATAAAATTTTAAAGACTTCCCGGGGATCGAATTACGAACTATTGAAGTTTTAGTCTGAGAGTTACGTAGTTACCATGAAACAAATCCCATTTTTCTATTCACAGACTACTCTAGAACTTTCTACTTGCAAGGACATCGCAGCAGCCTGTAGATAGTATAACTTATGAATAGACTTTTACATTCGGAAAGCATGTGATCCATATTACACACCCATGTGAGCTATATATAAATAGAAAAATGAGATTTGTGGCATGGCATGTTTTTCTGAATATTCGCTTCAGAAAAACATGACTCGTCAGCTTAACCAACTCTGAAAATAGCTCCAATAAATGAAATCGCTCACAAATATTAAAGTATTGGGATGTGGAATGTTTATAATAAATTTATAAATTGTGGACAATTGCAGCTGTTCCAGTATACGACATCGCCATCTTTAAGATTTGTTCCTTCTTCAAGGGCAACTTTCCTGTGAGATGTCTTCCTGCGTTCCATTGCCCATTGACTTATAATCCTGCAAAACCACTGAAAATCAGTTTTTTCCTTTTGTGAAATATTTACTTTCCATTTTAGTTTCATGTCCTATAGTCTACAATTCATATAGAAAATTTCCTCTTTCGTCTGCCATTACTTCAATTTTCTTTATCCATGAACGCACAGACTGCCACAGATCTTCAAAATTTCCTGTCGATATCTCCTAAATTCCGTTTGTCTGATCTGCTCACTGTCTAATTCTCGCTTCCGTATGTTACCATGGGGACTACCATCGCCTTACAGGATTTTTATTCGTGTTGATTTCTAGTTTTTCCCCTGTGTCCTCCTTCCTCATTGTACCACAATAGGCATAACGTTTAAAATTAACGATCACCGATGCCATCACCGTATGAAATATTGAGCCTATACAAAAAAAAAAAAAAAAAAAAAAAAGAAATATGGCAAACATAATCAGAAAGCCAATGAACACGAACACAAACAAGGGTTGAGGCAAAGACGCTGTTTTCCGCCGAAGTGATCAGTAAATGGAAGATGGTGAATAAAAAGAAATATTTTCAGATCGTGACTACTCTAAATGTAATCTTATGAGCAGATGACACAACACCAGCTGCAGAGAAAGACTGGCAGATGGGAGTTGCAGCTGACAGCCTCAGAATACAACATAAAATCCTTAGTAGAGAAAACGAAAGTGATTTCATTACGAGCATATGACCAGTAAGATAAAAAGTAGTCTTGAATAATAAAATCTTGGAGGGAGTTAAAACATTTTAAGTATTTAGCATGTGACATCATATATGGATACAAACATGATATGGAACAATTGGCAAATAATTTACTACCATCTGTTGAACGATTTGAAAAAAAAAAAAAAATACAGACTAAAGCCAGGAAAGAAATACACGTGCAGTTTACGGGTGACAACAAGACAGCAATATAGTAGAATACAGGCTCAAGAAATGAGGGTTCTTGGAAGAATGCAAAGCTGTGCAAGAGAAGATCGTAAAAATGAGGATATAACGAAAAATTATAAGCATATAACCTAAATAAAAAATTAAAATAGAAAATAGGAGAAATTGAAAGAAACATATGTACCATACAGGTGCAGAAAGACTGGCGGTAGAGGCTCGCAGTTATAAATACACTGGAAGAACAACTCTAGGAATGCTGTACAAGAGATAGAGTACCAGTACCGTAACCTTCAGTTTGCGTAACACGAGGGCTATTCGGAAAGTAAGGTCCGACCGGTCGCTAAACAGAAACTACAGTGAAAATCCAATGAAGCTTTGCATAGGTGTGTTGGACAGTGTTATCAGAATGCCTGTTAATCACATTACGTCCCTCTTTACAGTTATGAGCACACACTGAGAGTATAAGATGCCTAGAAATAGTTTCTCCCGCCAAGAATGAATGCCTGAGAGAAATTTCGCCTGATGTCATGCAGCCCACATAACGTAACTGTCATGCATTTGCTTCTTCGTGTCAGTTGTCGGGTGCACATTGCACCGGCAATGAGGATGGTCTTGTACCTTTTTCGGTGGGAAGTGTTTGATCTTCCGGCATAAAGCCCGGACTTGGATCCCGCTGATTTTCATCTCAGCTCAAATGAACCGCTAGCTATGAAGACAACATTTTGACAAAAAAAACAAGCTGTGGTTCAGTGTAGAGAATTGGCAGAAAGCACAGGCATATGACGGGTATATTGGTAAGTTGGTACAATACTATGACAACTGTCTGAGTCGCACCGGCGACTATGTAGAGAAGTAGGTAGACGGTGTAGTGGCTAACGATTGCAAATAAAACTTCTTTGATTTTCACTGTGGTTCCCATTTCGCGACCGATCGTACCTTACTTTCCGAATAGCTCTCGTCCATGAAGTAAAGAAAAAGAAGTGGAAGAAGACGAGTTTAGCAGGACGCTTTATACAAATATTTTCAGCGAAAGAAAAATTGCCATTTGATAAAAGGTTGTGGAAAACAGAATGAAGGTGTGGAATGCTTACGAGAGAGAGAGAGAGAGAGAGAGAGAGAGAGAGAGAGAGAGAGAGAGACGGGGGGGGGGGGAGGGAGGGAGGCTCATTACAATGCCAGTAAACGCGGAGCGACAGATAACAGGTGGCTCAAGAGCCCAGCGATGCGAAGGACAATGAGCCATTGTGCGGCTGGCTTACCAAACGGGGCATGCAGACACATACGCCGCGGTCTCTGTGACTTCGGCATGTCGCCACGGGCTTGAGTATCTGCTCTTGTCAGCTGTCGCTGCCCGTAAAAACCGGGCAGCTGAACATGCTACTCCGATTTCTTTGGTAATATCGAGAAAGCTTATAGGGAGCTCCCTAACAGATTCGTTCCCACTGAAGTGGAATTGCAAATGTGGGCTACTTCTGCTGGAAACAGCAAGCTTCCCTCTATATGTGGGTTGAGAGTTAGTAAGAAGGCTCGTTGGCTGGTATGTTAAGACTCTGCTCTGCATCCATCAGGTCTGGAACTTCGCTAACTTCGGTAATCCAGAAAAAGAGAAGATGTGAAGTATCTGAGGTCTCATTCTGAAGAAGTAGGGTCCAAGTCCCCTTCGAGTTTTACAGATTTATGTCCTCAGTGAGCTTTATAAATGGCGGGATGGCTCCTTAAACAGGCCATCAATGCTCCCACCTTCCCTCCACCAACGCAGTTGTAATGAAATCAACGCCGACGTCGCAATCGCTTTCCCTCATTCTAAACATCCATTGGTGACGGTAATGAAGGTCGCCTTCTAGCAACATCGTTAAGAGTTTTTGGGATCGCCGGGCGGTTCTTGGCGCTTCAGTCTGGAACCGCGTGACCGCTACGGTCGCAGGTTCGAATCCTAGGTTTAAGTAGTTCTAAGTTCGAGGGGACTGGTGACCACTGATGTTAAGTCCCATAGTGCTCAGAGCCAGTTTCTGGGTTCAATACATTCCAGAACTACATTGCCATAAAATACGGAATGATGTCGAAAAATTTAGTATCGCAGTAGGTGTCAACATACATTCATTTCCTTGCCGCACACTCACGGCAATGAATTTAGGGGCTTTGGAACACCTGAGAAAAGCTTCAACTCGAATGCTGCTCATAAACATTTCACATTCGGCTGAATCCATACAGCTTCCTCAAAATGTTCCCCTTTGAGGAGATATTTGACTCTTGCAAAGAAAATTAAGTCTCCTGGGGTCAAACCAAACGAATTTGCGTACCTTTTAAGGGTTTTATCCTTCTGTTGGCCAACATTTGAAGCATAAGAATGTGTCATAGCGCCGATAACCAAAACCAAACAATAAATACGCACGTAGCACATTACGTGGACTCTATAAACACACTGATGCCGACCGCTTACACAATAAAAGGCAATATAGAGAATTTCTACATATACCGGGTGATCAAAACGTCAGTATAAATTTGAAAACTGAATAAATCACGGAATAATGTAGATAGTGAGTTACAAATTGACACACATGCTTGGAATGACATGAGGTTTTATTATTCAATATGGAATTGTCCTTCCATGTATAAAACGGCATCACCATCTGATTACTTTAGAAATGAGCTAATGTATTAAATATTTGACGTTCAACATGAAAAATCTTTATGGTTGAAGACACAAAACGGTAATAATGTTCGCATTATTAGTTTCGGATTATACACCAATAAGCTGCTGAATATGTCAAAACTGAAACTAGCTATGTATGAGAAAAAATTAGAAATGATTTGACACTGTTATTTATAACTTTGTTGGAAGTCACTAAGTGCTCTCACTATAAAACACTAGATGAGAGTATTCTGGGTAATTTGCGCTCCGTTTTACGGTAATTTTTGATGCATACCAATGTTTACAACGTAATATCTCCTGAGTTATGTGTCGTACGATGACATAATTTTGCAGGTACATTCAGTGGTATAAGTGGACACTGTCTGAAAATTATGTTACAAATGGAGTCCATAGCAAGGAAGTAATAAGTTGAAACCTCGTGCCTGATGGTATGTTTTACTGCAGGAAAAGCGAAACGGAGTAAGTGATAAAGTTCTTTTCCCTTTCATTATTTTGTGTCGTCTGCCTGTGAGCAAAGATTTCGCATATGCGTTCTCAGAAGTCACTAACTGCTCTCACTCACAAATACAGGATGAACAAAAGTTGGATAGTTATGTGAACTGAAGGTGGGGGGAGGAGTAAGAAAGGAAAGGGAAGAAGGGAAGGAGCTAATGATATCAGCCGCATCGTGACTTTATGTGGAATCAGGGGCGACGAGTGAAAATATGTGCTATACTGGAACTCGAACCCAAGATCTCCTGCTTTCGAGGTAGTTACGTAAACTGCTGCGCCATCCCGACACAGTGTTTATCGTAAATGCGTAGAGTATCTCTCCACGCACCCACGTGGACTCAGACTCACACCTAGCGCCATCTATCAACAGTCCCTGTCTACATCCTCCATGCTCGCTAATTTTAGATTCCCGCTGGAGGACGAACGTAAATGCGCATCCAAAATGAAGGTTGTGGGTTCATTGCTCATCAAGGTGAATCGATTATATGAATGTATGATGTCTCTTCTGTCGGACAACTGAGAAAGAAAAGACACTCATTCATATAAGAATTTGAGTAATTTGCGCGGCGTGAGCTATGCTGCCACAAGACAAGCACACAGTTTCTAAATTTAATACTCGACTTATTGCGTTAAACCTTTAACGTAATAATATACATGTTAATGAGCAGATTATGAGAGAAAAAAAAAATTGTGGGATATATTATGGGACTTAACTGGTAAGGTCATCAGTCCCTAAGCTTACACACTACTTATCCTAAATTATCCTAAGGACAAACACACACACCCATGCCCGAGAGAGGACTCGAACCTCCGCCGGGACCAGCCGCACAGTGCATGACTGCAGCGCCTAAGACCGCTCGGCTAATCCCGCGTGGCTTATGAGAGAGCATTTTAAACTTTTAAATTCGATCATTAAATTTACGAAACACAGAAACGAAATTTTTGTTGGCTCTAGAAATCATTAGAGAGCCAACCTACAACCCAGACTGGATGTTAAGTTTTATCTGTTAAATAATATATATGAAAAATAGACAGAACATACAGTGAAAATAAATTGCGCGTGTGGTACATCAGTTTAAAATGTTAAATAACAGTCAAACGGCTATAGCATCATTATTTAGACAATAATAACCAGTGCTTGGAATTGAGACGGTTCGGCTACGGTATGTCGTACAGGTAAGCCTTGTTGTTGTTGTTGTGATCTTCAGTCCTCAGACTGGTTTGATGCAGCTTTCCATGCTACTTTATCCTGTGCAAACTTCATCTCCCAGTACCTATTGCAACCTACATCCTTCTTAATCTTTTTAGTGTATTCATCTCTTGGTCTCCCTCTACGATTTTTACCCTACACGCTGCCCTCCAATACTACATTGATGATCCCTTTATGCCTCAGAACATGTCCTACCAACCGATCCCTTCTTCTAGTCAAGTTCTACCAGTAACTCCTCTTCTCCTCGATTCTGTTCAATACCTCCTCATTAGTTATGTGATCTAAACTATTTATCGTCCACGTTTCACTTCCATACATGGCTACACTCCATACAAATGCTGTCAGAAACGACTTCCTGACACTTAAATCTATACTGGAAGTTAACAAATTTCCCTTCTTCAGAAACAATTTCCTTGCCATTGCCAGTCTACATTTTACATCCTTTCTACTTCGACCATCATCAGTTACTTTGCTCCCCAAATAGCAAAACTCATTTACTACTTTAAGCGTCTCATTTCCTAATGTAATTCCCGCAACATCACCCAACTTAATTCGACCACATTCCATTATCCTCGTTTTGCTTTTGTTGACGTTCATGTTATATCCTCCTTTCAAGACACTGTCCATTCCGTTCAGCTGCTCTTCCAGGTCCTTTGCTGTCTCTGACAGAATTAGAATGTCATCGGCGAACCTAAAAGTTTTTATTTCTTCTCCTTATGAAAAAAAAAAAAAATCAGAACCACAGATTTTGAGATGTGGTATGATAGAACTTTTGCTGCGATTGAAGGGACGTAAGACAAATGCTGTAGTCACGTGTTTAAAATGCCCAGAAAAGCGTTAAAATAACGTTTTAAGAAGTATAAGTTTCAAATACGGGAACCTCTTTTACATATCAAGCACTGATAATAACTAAAACTTGGAATTAATTTACTGTTGCTTCAAAGAAAGGAAATGAAATGGGATGCCCCTAGGGTTCTAATGGCTCTGAGCACTATGGGACTCAACTGCTGTGGTCATCAGTCCCCTAGAACTTAGAATTACTTAAACCTAACAAACATAAGGACATCACACACATCCATGCCCGAGGCAGCATTCGAACGTGCGACCGTAGCGGTCGCGCGGTTCCAGGCTGTAGCGCCTAGAACCGCTCGGCCACTCCGGCCGTCTGCCCCTAGGGAATCAGATGTATAAGCAACAAGCGAGAGGCCAACTGGGCGTATGGGACGCTACCAACGTCAGTGGCTGAATGATTTGTCTGTCAGCTGGCATTGCGGTGACAGCTGGTGGTGACGGAGGCCCGCCGTCTGCAGCGCCGCGTAGCGTCGTCCGGGAAGCGCCTCGAGCTGATGAGTGGAGCGGGGCAGAGCGGAGAGCAGCGGAGCCCACGCTCATCAGCCGGCGCCACGGGCCGTGGGAACGGCGCATCAAACGCGCCGCGCACGCCCACACCGCCGCAGCGCCGCCTCCGTCTGACAACTTGCTTAACTGGCCGCTTCTCCTCAGTTTTAATTACTCCTACTGCGGCCTGTCGTAGCCTCCAGTCCGGCTCACTACTGTCGCCTGCACCGAGGCCTCTCCGCCGCCTCACCTGTTGTGTCAACGAGGGGATCGGTCCAAGTGCCTCGATCTACATCCACCGTCGCCGACTGACATTTGCTTCCGAAATTTTCTGTGACAGTCAATGACAATGATCTCCATTGGATCTTGATCTCCACTGGATCTCACAGACTTCCCGGACTCTACAACAAACTGACTTCTCACATTGTTGTTGTTGTGTTCTTCAGTCCTGAGACTGGTTTGATGCAGCTCTCCATGCTACCCTATCCTGTGCAAGATTCTTCATCTCCCAGTACTTACTGCAACCTACATCCTTCTGAATCTGCTTAGTGTATACATCTCTTGGTCTCCCTCTACGATTTTTACCCTACACGCTGCCCTCCAATGCTAAATTGGTGATCCCTTGACGCCTCAGAGCATGTTCTACCAACCGGTCCCTTCTACTTGTCAAGTTGTGCCACAAACTCCTCTTCTCCCCAGTTCTATTCAATATGTCCTCATTAGTTACGTGATCTACCCATCTAATCTTCAGCATACTTCTGTATCACCACATTTCGAAAGCTCCTTTTCTCTTCTTGTCTAAACTATTTATCGTCCACGTTTCACCTCCACACATGGCTACACTCCACACAAATACTTTTAGAAACGGCTTCCCGACACTTAAATCTATACTCGATGTTAAAAAAATTTCTCTTCTTCAGAAACGCTTTCCTTGGCATTGACAGTCTACATTTTATATCCCCTCTACCTCGACCATCGTCAGTTATTTTGCTCCCCAAATAGCAAAAATCAGTTACTACTTTAAGTGTCTCGTTTCCTAATCTAATTCCCTCGGCATCACCCGACTTAATTCGACTACATTCCATTATCCTTTGCTTTTGTTGATGTTCATCTTATATCCTCCTTTCAAGACACTATCCCTTCCGTTCAACTGCTCTTCCAAGTCCTTTGCTGTCTCTGACAGAATTACAATGTCATCGGCGAACCTCAAAGTTATTACTTCTTGTCCATGAATTTTAATACCTACTCCGAACTTTTCTTTTGTTTCCTTTACTGCTTGCTCAATATACAGATCGAATAACATCGGGGAGAGGCTACAACCCTGTCTCACTCCTTTCCCAACCACTGCTTCCCTTTCATGCCCCTCAACTCTTATAACTGCCATCTGGTTTCTGTACAAATTGTAAATAGCCTTTCGCTCCCTGTATTTTACCCCTGCCACCTTTAGAATTTGAAAGTGAGTATTCCAGTCAACATTGCCAAAAGCCTTCTCCAAGTAAACAAATGCCAAAAACGTAGGTTTGCCTTTCCTTAATCTTTCCTCTAAGATAAGTCGCAAAGTCAGTATTGCCTCGCGTGTTGCAATATTTCTACGGAATCCAAATTGATCTTCCCCGAGGTCGGCTTCTACCAGTTTTTCCATTCGTCTCTAAAGAATTCGTGTTAGCCGGCCGCGGTGGCCGTGCGGTTCTGGCGCTGCAGTCCGGAACCGCGAGGCTGCTACGGTCGCAGGTTCGAATCCTGCCTCGGGCATGGGTGTGTGTGATGTCCTTAGGTTAGTTAGGTTTAAGTAGTTCTAAGTTCTAGGGGACTTATGACCTAAGATGTTGAGTCCCATAGTGCTCAGAGCCATTTGAACCATTTGAATTCGTGTTAGTATTTTGCAGCTGTGACTTATTAAACTGATAGTTCGGTA
The DNA here is from genome assembly GCF_021461395.2 of Schistocerca americana. NCBI lineage: Eukaryota > Metazoa > Arthropoda > Insecta > Orthoptera > Acrididae > Schistocerca > Schistocerca americana. The sequence continues at coordinate 433,869,577 of NC_060124.1, read as the reverse complement.
ATTTTCACATCTGTCAACACCTGATTTCGTTGGGATTGGAATTATTATATTCTTCTTGAAGTCTGAGGGTATTTCGCGTGTCTCATACATCTTGCTCACCAGATGGTAGAGTTTTGTCAGAACTGGCTCTCCCAGGGCCTTCTCGCATACTAATAAAAGAAATTACGCTGAAGTGAAGAAAAGTCATAGACTACTTCCTAATATCGTATCGGACCTCCTTACTTCACTCGCTGTGTACTCAGAACGTCGCTGAAAGTCCCCCCTACCATCAGATCTTACCAACTGAAATCGGGAATCTGACCAGGCCAAGATTTTCCAGTCGTCTAGGGTTCAACCGATAAGGACACGAGACCTCAAAAGGTCGTGCAGGAGATATGTACGGTTAGCACCTGCCGACAAATTTCGACGCATTGTCCTAATGGATACGTTCTTTGTCCCTGCCACATTGTTTTCTGCACTGTTACTTGTCTGTTAGCACTGGCAACTCTACGCAAACGTCGCTGCTCACGGTCGTTAAGGCCGTCCTAAATGACCTGTCTTCTCCAACTTCTTGGAGGAATTCCTGGTTGGTTAAAAAATGGTTCAAATGGCTCTTGGCACTATGGGACTTAACATCTGAGGTCACCAGTCCCCTAGACTTAGAACTACTTAAACCTAACTAACCTAAGGACATCACACACATACATGCCCGAGGCAGGATTCGAACCTGCGACCGTAGCAGCAGTGCGGTTCCTGACTGAAGCGCCTAGAACCGCTCGTCCACAGCGGCCGGCCTTGGTTGGTGGTCTCTCTGTCCAGTCCAGGACCATACCTCAAATACTTCAAGAACTTTCATTTCATTCTTGCTCATTGTGCACATTCCACAGTCTTAGAGTGAGTGCTGTGCCCCAAGTGTAGCTCTTAACTACTTCTTTGCTCATTTCGACTTTTTATGTTGTCTTAACTAAGCATTTTTCATTTATTCATGAACACTGCTGCATCTCTAATTCTTTGTTTTATGCCTTCTTTGCCTCTTCAGTATTCAGTTGACTTCCCTCCTAAGTATTGGTATGGTTTTTTTTCCCTTCGATGTCTATTTCTTCTGGTTCCTTCGAACAAAGAGTGTGTCTGTATTTGTGGGTTAATTTGTGTTTTGTACTCATCCCATAGCAATGAATCCGTAATTTATAACATTCCTTGGAAGTTTATTTCATCTGGAGCTATCACATATACGTCATTCGCAATCCTAAGTACCTATATCCTTTTTCCAATAATTTCGACACATGTACAGTACCCCTTTCTTAGAAATTCCATGTAGATGTTGCATAGTGATAGGAGTGATTGCATACTTTGCTAACATCTTTAAGAATTCTAGCTTATTTTTATGTATTTTTTATTTGTGCTATGGCTGTCTGTTCTTTGTATAGTTACACTACTGGCCATTAAAATTGCTACACCACGAAGATGAAGTGCTAAAGATGCGAAATTTAACCGACAGGAAGAAGATGCTATGATATGCAAATGATTAGCTTTTCAGAGCATTCACACAAGGTTGGCGCCGGTGGCGACACCTACAACGTCCTGACATGAGGAAACTTTCCAACCAATTTCTCATACAAAAACAGCAGTTGACCGGCGTTGCCTGGCGAACCGTTGTTGTGATGCCTTGTGTAAGGAGGAGAAATGCGTACCATCACGTTTCCGACTTTGATAAAGGTCGAAATGTAGCCTAACGCGATTGCGGTTTATCGTATCGCGACACTGCTGCTCGCGTTGGTCGAGATCCAATGACTGTTAGCAGAATATGGAATCGTTGGAGGGGGGGGGGGGGGGGCGTGCTGGATCCCAACGGCCTCGTATCACTAGTAGTCGTGATGACAGGCGTCTTATCGGCATGGCTGCAACGGATCGTGCAGCCACGTCTCGATCCCTGATTTAACAGATGGGGACGTTTGCAAGACAACAACCATCTGCACGAACAGTTCAACGAAGTTTGCAACAGCATGGACTATCAGCTCGGAGACCATGGCTGCGGTTACCCTTGACGCTGCATCACAGACAGGAGCACCTGCGATGGTGTACCCAACGACGAACCTGGGTGCATGAATGGCAAAACGTAATTTTTTCGGATGAATCCAGGTTCTGTTTACAGCATCATGATGGTCGCATCGGTGTTTGGCGATATCGCGGTGAACGGAAATTGGAAGCGTGTATTCGTCATCGCCATACTGGCGTATCACCTGGCGAGATGGTATGGGGTGCCAGTGGTCACACGTCTCGGTCACCACTTGTTCACATTGATGGCACTTTGAACAGTGGACGTTACATTTCAGATGTGTTACGACCCGTGGCTCTACCCTTCATTCGATCCCTGCGAAACCCTACATTTCAGCAGGATAATGCACGACAGCCTGGTGCAGGTCCTGTACGGGCCTTTGTGGATACAAAAAATGTTCGACTGCTGCTCTGGCCAGCACATTCTCCAGATCTTTCACCAATTGAAAACGTCTGGTCAATGGTGGCCCAGCAACTGGCTCGTCACAATGCGGCAGTTACTACTCTTGATGAACTGTGGTATCATGTTGAAGCTGCATGGGCAGCTGTACCTGTACACGCTATCAAGCCGCGTTTGACTCAATGTCCAGGCGTATCAACACCGTTATTACGGGCAGAGGTGGTTATTCTGGGTACTGATTTCTAAGGATCTATGCACCCAAATTGCGTGAAAATGTAATCACATGTCAGTTGTAGTATAATATATTTGTCCAATGAATACCAGTTTATCATCTGCATTTCTTCTTGTGTAGCTATTTTAATGGCCAGTAGTGTGATCGTTGTCTCTGAGTAGAGTGTGATTTCTACTTCTCTCACGGCGCTTTTCATTCCGATGCCTTGTGTACTATATTGTAGCATTTCTAAGTATCGTCCAAATTTCATGCCGTTACTTGGCAGTGCTTCATCTTGCGAAACTTACTTTCATCCTTAAGTTTTTGACTCAATTGTATTTCCGCGCCACGCCGCGAAACCCCGGAGGTGTAGCTACGTCAGGTAACTGGAAGCAGCGGCGACGCGCGACGTGGCAGCCTTTTACGACGGCGTTAAAAGTCGCCAGTGGCGGCGCCAGAGCGTTCTAAGAAGCTGGCAGCGGCGGGGCACGCGCTAATTGCGGCGACACTGGAGCCGGCTTCACAGCCGCCGACACCCGCTAATTGTGCGGCCGGCCGCCAATTGACACCGACGCCGCCCCGGCCGCAGCGGCGGCCGCAGGAGGCTGACAGCGCCTCAGGCAAGCGACAACAACGACAGCGACGACGTCTCCGTATTTGGCGCTGCTGAGCTCGCGTCTACCCGTCCTTCTTGTCTACGTCACATACACACACAAACGACGGGGTAAACGCTAGCCAGTACCAGCAACCTCATAACAAAGCAAATACACTACTGGCCATTAAAATTGCTACACAAGAAGAAATGCAGATGATAAACTGGTATTCATTCGACAAATATATTATACTACAACTCACATGTCATTACATTTTCGCGCAATTTGGGTGCATAGATCCTTAGAAATCAGTACCCAGAACAACCACCTCCGGCCGTAATAACGGCCTTGATACGCCTGGGCATTGAGTCAAACAGAGCTTGGATGACGTGTACAGGTACAGCTGCCCATGCAGCTTCAACATAATACCACAATTCATCAAGAGTAGTGACTGGCGTATTGTGACGAGCCAGTTGCTCGGCCACTATTGACCAGACGTTTTCAGTTGGTGAGACATCTGGAGAATGTGCAGGCCAGGGCAGCAATCTAACACTTTTTGTATCCAGAAAGGCCCGTACAGGACCTGCAACATGCGGTCGTGCATTATCCTGCTGAAATGTAGGGTTTCTTAGGGATCGAATGAAGGGTAGAGCCACGCGTCGTAACACATCTGAAATGTAACATCTACTGTTCAAAGTGCCGTCAATGCGAACAAGAGGTGACCGAGACGTGTAACCGATGGCACCCCATACCATCACGCCGGGTGATACGCTAGTATGGCGATGACGATTACACGCTTCCAATGTGCGTTCACCGCGATGTCGCCAAACACCGATGCGACCATCATGATGTTGTAAACAGAACCTGGATTCGTCCGAAAAAATGACGTTCTGCCATTCGTGCACCCAGATTCGTCGTTGAGTACACCATCGCAGGCGCTCCTGTCTGTGATGCAGCGTCAAGGGTAACCGCAGCCATGGTCTCTGAGTTGATAGTCCATGCTGCTGCAAACGTTGTCGAACTGTTCGTCCAGATGGTTGTTTTCTTGCAAACGTCCCCGTCTGTTGACTCAGGGATCGAGACGTGGCTGCACGACCCGTTACAGCCATGCGGATAAGATGCCTGTCATCTCGACTGCTAGTGATACGAGGCCGCTGGGACCCAGCACGGCATTCCGTGTTACCCTCCTGAACCCACCGATTCCATATTCTGCTAACAGTCATTGGATCTCGACAAACGCGAGCAGCAATGTCGCGACACGATAAACCGCAATCGCGACAGGCTACAATCCGACCTTTATCAAAGTCGGAAACGTGATGGTACGCATTTCTCCTCCTTACACGAGACATCACAACAATGTTTCACCAGGCAACACCGGTCAGCTGCTGTTTTGTGTATGAGAAATCGGTTGGAAACTTTCCTCATATCAGCGCGTTGTGGGTGTCGCCACCGGCGCCAACCTTGTGTGAATGCTCTGAAAAGCTAATCATTTGCATATCACAGCATCTTCTTCCTGTCGGTTAAATTTCGCGACTGTAACACGTCATCTTCGTGGTGTATCAATCTTAATGGCCAGTAGTGTACATTAAGCTGTGTAGATGAAATTATTCGTAGATATTCATAATTATCATACAACCATTACTGGGAATTTATTGCAATTCTTATATAGTCTTTTAACCTAGAAAACGCGTTCGGCATGCAATATGGTGCAAGATGCTCGAAATTCTTAGAAAAATAGGTGTACGATATTTAGAGAATGACGGATAAATATATGAACGCTTTCTGATCAAAACTATCCGCACAACACCAAAAACATACGTATTTCATATTATGTGCATTGTGCAGCCACCTACTGACAGGTACTCCATATTAGCGACCTCAGTAGTCATTAGACATCGTGAGAGAGTAGAATGGGGCGCTCGGCAGAACTCACGGACTTCGAACGCGGTCAGGGGATTGGGTCTCTACGGTCGCAGGTTCGAATCCTGTCTCGGGAATGGATGTGTGTGATGTCCTTAGGTTAGTTAGATTTAAGTAGTTCTAAGTTCTAGGGGACTGATGACCTCAGATGTTGAGTCCCATAGTCCTCAGAGCCATTTGAACCATTTGATTCGGTGTCACTTATGTCATACGTCTGTACGCGAGATTTCCACACTCCTAAACATCCCTAGGTCCACTTATTCCGATGTGATAGTGAAATGCAAATGTGAGGGGACATGTACGGCACTAAAGCGCACAGGCCAACCTCGTCTCTTGACTCACAGAGGCCGCCGACACTTGAAGAGGGTGGTGACGTGTAATAGGCAGACGTCCATAGAGACCATCACACATGAATTCCAGTCTGCATCAGGATCCACTGCAAGTACTATGACAGTTAGGCGGGAGGTGAGAAAACTTGGATTCCATGGTCGAGCGGCTGCTCATAAGCCACACATCACGACACCTCACTTGGTGTAAGGAGCGTAAACATTGGACGATTGAACAGTGGAAAAACGTTGTGTGGAGTGACGAATCACAGTGCAAAATGTGGTGATCCGATGGCATGGTCGGTGTATGGCAAATGCCCGGTGAACATCATCTACCAGCATGTGTAGGGCCAACAGTATGATTCGGAGGCGGTGGTGTTACGGTGTGGTCGTATTTTTCATGGATGGGGCTTGCACCCCTTGTTGTGCGTGGAATTATCACAGTACAGGCCTACATTGATGTTTTAAGCACCTTCTTGCTTCCCACTGTTGAAGTGCAATTCGAGGATAGCGACTGCATCTTTCAACACGATCGAGCACCTATTCATAATGCACGGCCTGTGGCGGAGTGGTTACACGACAGTAACATCCCTGGAATGGTCTGCCCTGCACGGAGTCCAGACCTGAATTCTATAGAATACCTTTGGGATGTTTTGAAACGCCGACTTCGTGCCAGGCCTCACCGACCGACATCGATATCTCTCCTCAGTGCAGCACTCCGCGAAGAATGGGCTGCCGTTCCGCCAGAAACCTTCCAGCACCTAATTGAACATATACTTGTGAGAGTTGAATCTGTCATCAAGGCTAAGGCCGGGCCAACACCATATTGAATTCCAGCATTACCGATGGAGGGCGCCACGAACTTGTAAGTCATTTTCAGCCAGGTATCCAGATACTTTTGATCATGTATGTATCTCCAACATCTCTTCCTAAACCACTCGATCAATTTCAACCAAATGTGCTACACATATTGCTTTCTGTATGAGAATCAGCACTGTGAGGGTTATACATCACAATTCCCATAGGAGCGGAGGTACGAACAAAAGGGTATAAACTCCTGACTATATGCTGCCCTGCATGACAGACATGTTCCGCTGGTAGTATGTTCCTGACGTGCAATGGCAACACTTGCAGATGCAGGTCTATATTCTACAGTAACTCTTCCCATTCAGGAATGGTATTTTTCACTATAAACAGGCCTTTCAAGGAATATACTGTGTAGGCTGGCGAACCTTATGTCGACCGCATTTCAGAAGTGTGGGAATTTTTGGCTCTAAATATATACTTTTTAGCATCATTCACTAACTCAATACTAGGCAGATATTCGATCTGCATCTGGATCTCACCTGCTTAACTCTTGTGCCGAAAAGAATGCAGTATTCTGCTGCAACCATTTTCAATAATTTACGACATGAATTAAAAAATATAATTAATCCATGTAATTTCAATTAGAAACTGAATAATTTACGCGTGTCTCACTCCTTTTATCCCGTCGGGGAATTCCTAAAAAAAAAAAAAAATTAGCGATTTCCTGAGTTGCTTTGCTGATTATTCTAGTATATATTGAGAAGCTTATTGGCTGCATAGATTCCTGTAAATTTATTTAATCTATTACTGACTTTCCTGATGTTAATTTCATGTAATGACTCGTTCGTGACTATCCATGGACAGTAGCTCCTCGATTTGGTCTTATGGAACTAGATGTGTAAAATAAAATAAAAATAAATGTTGTTGCCTAATCTTGCAAGTTAGCTCGAACTGACTACTTTTGATCAAGATCATTTCTGTGAATACTCTTTCGATCATCGTAAGTGGTTATTTTTTCGGGGGAATCGTCGAAAAATAACAAGAGGCCGTCTCTTATTCGTTTATCTTAACTAACCAAATGGGTTCAGTCGGTCAAAGTAATGAATGAGCCACTGGCTAGTAATTAACCTCAGGTTGAGACCGATAAAGGGGGTACTACTACAGTGTGAATCCTGCTGTTCAAAAATACGAGCTCCGCCTCTAGGACGTTCAGCACGGTGCCAGGCCGACCTGTAAGTGGGCGAGATCCGCCCGCGGTATCGTTCCCTGTGGGCACGGAAACTCACAGGAAGGAACAAGAAGATACCAGAAGCTACCGCGGAACTACGCAGCGTGTCAGCCGATCGGTGTCCCGATAGCCGTAATGAAGCTGTGGCGGACACACATCGCGCTGAGAAACAGTGCTATTAATTTCTGCCCGCAGCGCTCGCCCGCCTTCCAGGAAGCGGCGTAATGTGAGCCCAGATGGGGGTCGCGATACCTGCGCGGCGCCTACCTCTTCCCCTCATTGTCTCCCCAGCTTACAAGCCGGGAGCCATCACTGCAGGCAGCTTATCAATATCGTATTATGCAACTAGGGGTGGTCAGCGATCGTCAGTATTTACAAAATATCGACGTTGGGAGTTTAAACATAGACTTGAAAATATCGATACTGTAGACGCCGATACATCGTTACATCGATCTTAAAGATAATATATCAACTGATGGCGGCAGAAAAGCCAAGCTACTTGTTACCACATTTAATAATCCATTCGTAATTTAAGAGAATCTTTTTCTAAGATCTCACATAACGATACCAGTGCAACACTAGTCCAAGTTGCATATAGTACAGGTGTAGGGCGGGTGGTGGGAAAGGGGGGGGGTGATTGGGTGGAGAAATGGAGGGGAGGAGCCAGGGACACTGGCTACTGTTTTAGCTTAGCGTAATCAAATTCCTCTCATTCCTTCACTTTCATGCATTATTCTTGTCAAGTAGTACGTCGTCGTAATCTTTCGATTTCTTTCTAAATTGCTAAAATGATACTCAGAATTATGTAAGCACATTTTCAGTTTATGATACATACGATCACATTTGATCCACGTAAAATGTAAGTAGTCATATAAAGGAAACCAACAAATATGTAATTAAGGTTTCTCAGATGTTTTGTGTCCTACAAGATATCGAAAAATTCATTTGTTACTTAGAAAAATAGTTGTTACGTGTAATGACGACTTTCGTCACGCTTTCATTTTCACCCGTCCGTGGTAACATTAAAGATTAATAATATGACAGCGTAGGAATATTGTTTTCGCCGACGAGCGATGTCAGACAATGGTTGATATTTTATTTTTACCATTTGCATTGTAACGAAAGGATTGCTCAAAATGGAGGAAAATTCCATCTTGCGTGAAATGTGGAGTGATTTTTAATAATCACTTTGGCCGGCCGCTGTGGCCGAGCGGTTCTAGGCACTTCAGTCCGGAACCACGCGACTGCTACGGTCGCAGGTTCGAATCCTGCCTCGGGCATGGATGTGAGTGATGTCCTTAGGTTAGTTAGGTTTAAGTAGTTCTAAGTCTAGGGGACTGATGACCTCAGATATTAAGTCCTATAGTGCTTGGAGCCATTTGAATAATCACTTTGTACCTGAATCCGTTACTAAAAGGATCAACAGAAAATAAGAAGCATTACTGTCAGTATACCAAACGTTGTGGCATATGTGATGTTAATTAATCTATTCATTGAGTAATAGAAACGATATTAGCTGTTCTTTTATGTTGTTCCTGACAGAATTCTATAACTTTGTCATTTAAGATCAACGTTAACAACGTAGATTTTTGGAGGCGATTATTATCGGCCGTCGATGATGAAATCGATGATTTGTCAACATCGCACTTCCTTAACTAAAACAGCAAATCGTGTACAATAAATTTTTATCTACTTCACATCAGTACCTGTGGCAGCAGCAACAGCAGTCGGTTGGCATCAGGTACTGGACAAAGGCCATCTCCAGGTGCTGTATCTGGAGGTTTATGTTATAATACTGCTGGTAGAAGAAATTTCCATGAGCCGTTCTTTGTTTGCTGTTGGAGGCGTGGTGGTGGTGTAGAATATCTCATCTCTAGCCTGTGCGCTTATGTCCTGGGTTAAATCTCAAGCCGGCCACTGTGGCCGAGCGGTTATAGGCTCTTCAGTCCGGAACCGCACTGCTGCTACGGTCGCAGGTTCGAATCATGCCTCCGGCATGAGTGTGTGTGATGTCCTTAGGTTAGTTAGGTTTAAGTAGTTCTAAGTCTATGGGACTGATGACCTCAGCTGTTAAGTCCCATAGTGCTTAGAGCCATTTGAATCATTTTTGAACCACGATTAAAATCGGTGTATCTCTGGGTCGAGCGCATTGATCAAGCGTGCGTTAGCTAAGTCGGCTACAGATACGGGTAAAATAACAGCACACTAAAGAAATATAGCCCTACATTAATAGCTTTCAATTTCACACTGCTGGAACGATTCGTGTTCGGCATAATTCCTGTCAGTGGAGAAATTAATTGTTCTTCGTTACTGACGGTGATATGTCCTACAGAAAAAATGTCCTGAATTACTTGAACCAACACTGGAGGAAGAGAAAATGTTAGTGACGGGAGAGTTCCACAAGGTTCAGTTTAGGGTCCACTTTTAATTACCTTGCGCAAACCGTAAATCAGTCGGAGTTCTTCACGTCAAGGCTGTTTGGCTGGCAGGCCTCAATATTTGCATTACTGCGCGAATAGCTAGGAACACACGAAATATGGAAGTTCGTTGTTAGCCCTGCTGTGTGCAAGAGGAATTGTGGGCCATCAGAAATGAATTGCCCATAATTATTAGTGACTGTTGATGAGAGTTTCTGGATTTTATTTCTAATTAGCGGTCCAGTATGTCACATAATTTGTCTAGTGTTCCACATCTATTTAGAAGCGCGTCTACTCCGGCAGAGGACACGCGTGAGATTCCGTGGAATGGCACATCGTGGAGGTGGAGTCAAGTAGCGATTCAATGCTGTAGTAACTATACGTAACCAAACCTCTGCAAGAGAAGTTTGACCGAATTTAGCTACGTAGTCTAAAGCACTGAGTGTCGATATGTCTTGTGGAACCACGCTCCTGTAAACGCGGTCGTTAAGAAGGGGAAGCAGAAATAAACCGTGAAACAGTGTAGTTGCCGGGGCGGTAATGAGTGAATGCGGAGTCCGGCGCGGCTGCTTCACGCGCATGTGCAGAGATGGTAATCTAAACGGCGTCTTCCGGCGGCACACACGCCCCTAACAAGCGGCCGCGTGCGGGAGGACACTCTTCCGCAGATAGCATCGCCTCGCATCGCCCCGTTAGCTCAACACGCCTCTTCGTGTGTGGCGGACCGCCTCTCCTCCTTAACTTGCTCGCCGTCTTCCCGTTTAAGCCGAGCGGAAATTTATTTCGGGACGAGAGCGACTGCTTACCGCGTCATAGTTTACGGCATGTCCCTCTAAAGGCCTGCCTGCTTGTCATAGCAACCCACCCCTAAAAAAGTTCCGTGACAGGTCTCAGTTTCACACTGTTCGAGTTTTATGGCGTTATACTCCTCTTCAAAGTGGTGAAATTTGTTCTTCATTTCATATAACTACCAAAAGTTGCGCAGAATGACTTATAATAAATTTCGAAGAAGAGAGAATTCGTGATTGGGAAGAAACTACGAAGTGTGTGCCACAGGGTTCAATTTTAGGTCCACACATATGATGTGGATGACGTTCGATTTCCACAAATTAATCAGAGTTAATACTTTTTGAGGACGACGCAAGCGTTATAATTAATCATGTTAGACAACAATGAAGAGAATAACAGTGTTTTGCAAACAAGTCGTTAAATATGTCTGTGAATCGGGTAAACTTGGTTCCATGTTATCGTATTTTAGCTGTATGTAATCGTACTTTCTGAGTCGGAAATTGGAATCAGTCTCACATTTGCCTGAACGAGTCTGGAAAACACAAACACTTTCTGAGTTGTGAATATAATTAGTGACAGATTACATGTAACTGTTTCTAATATTTACTATCAAAAACAGTTTTGACCACAATTTATTTATTATGGTGACCGGTTTCGACCACTACTGTGATCATCTTCAGACCAACGAGTAAGAACCTTCTTCTGCTGGAGAATCACTAGTAGTGATCAGGACTGTTTTTGCCAGTAAATATTTGCAACACATTGATCACTGTCACTGCCACAATGTATTCAAAAGTGAGTAACTGTTTCTACTTTTCCTTTAATTGTATCTGTCGACATGAAATAGTGTTGTGAAGCCAACATTTTGGTCTCTTTAGGGACATTAATGCCACAAGTGCAGTGCACCGACTAAGCCAACGGATCATACAGTTTTCTCGTATAACATTCGGCATCGATCACATGTCCACTATACCAAAGATCACACACAAAATAAAAGTACATGCGTCAACGAAATCTTCAGTAGTAGTCACAACATTGTCTTCGGCTTGTGAGTGAACTTCTGCTACAAAATGGACCCTCTCCGTCTGAGATAGTCTTGGATATTGTGACGGCATGTTTAACTTCAAATGTTCAAATATGTGTGAAATCTTATGGGACTTAACTGCTAAGGTCATCAGTCCCTAAGCTTACACACTACTCAACCTAAATTATCCTAAGGACAAACACACACACCCATGCCCGAGAGAGGACTCGAACCACCGCCGGGACCAGCCGCACAGTCCATGACGCTCGGCTAATCCCGCGAGGCCCATGTTTAACTCTTGGACGATGATTTGCACCGTTGATCTTGTTAACGTACCATATCAATGCGGGAAATCAATCTCTGATACGTATGGGCTACTCGCTAACATACGTTTCTGCTCTCCATTCCGTACTTTGTCGCCTTTTATCGAAGTTAGCCACAAAACATAATATTAGCTTCAAATCGTAACACGAATATGGCACACATGCTTAATGTGTATTTGTCGCAGTGGACAAATCTGTTTCAGCTGTGTGCGTTCGCGCTTTCTGACGCTATTCGACACATCTCTCTGTGTGCATGAGCGAGCACTATTTTTTTTAAGAGTGCATTGCCATTTACACCTCTACTAAAGTGACTAAAGTCACTGGATGCCTCCTTATATCGTGTTGGATCTCCTTTTTCCTGGCCTAGTGCAGCAACCCGATAAAGGGTCATGAAGTCGTTTGAAGTCCTCTGCAGTAAATTTGAGCCATGCTGTTTCCATAGCCATCCATAATTGCGAAACAGTGTTGCCGGTGTAGAATTTTGAGCACGAACACTGACCTCTCGATTACGTCCCATAAATGTTCGATGGGATTCATGGTCGGTAACCTGAGTGACCAGACCATTCGCTCCAGTTGTTCAGATGTTCTTCAAACCAATAGCAAACAACTGTGTTTCGTTGACATGGCTGACTGTCGTCCATAAAAATTCCATCGTTGTCTGAGAACGTGAAGTACATGAATGGCTACAGATGGTTCAAATGGTCCAAATGGCTCTGAGCACTATGGGACTTAACATCTTAGGTCATCAGTCCCCTAGAACTTAGAACTACTTAAACCTAAGTAACATAAGGACATCACACACATCCATGCCCGAGGCAGGATTCGAACCTGCGACCGTAGCAGTCCCGCGGTTCCGGACTGCAGCGCCTAGAACCGCACGGCCACCGCGGCCGGCAAAATGTGTGTGAATTCTTATGGGACTTAACTACTAAGGTCATCAGTCCCTAAGCTGACACACTACTTAACCTAAATTGTCCTAAGGACAAACACACACACCCATGCCCAAGGGAGCACTCGAACCTCCGCCGGGATCAGCCGTACAGTCCATGACTGCAGCGCCCTAGACCGCTCGGCTAATCCTGCGCGGCGGCTACAGATGGATTCCCAGTAGTCTAACATAACAATTTCCAGTCAACGATCGCTTCAAATAGACCAGAGGATTCAGGCCACGCCATGTAAACATAGCCCACACCATTATGGAGCCACCACACACATGCGCAGTGCCATGTTGGCAACTTGGGTGAATGGCTTCGTGGATTCTAGGCCACACTCGAACCCTGCAATCAGCTCTTACCAACTGAAATCGGGACTGATTTAACCAGGCTACCGTGTTCCAGTCGTCTATGTCCAACCGCTATGGTCACGAACTCAGGAGAGACACTGCAGGGTGTGTCGCGTGCTGTTAGCAAGGGCACTCGTGTCGGTCGTCTGCTGCCATAGCCCATGAACACAAAATTTTGCCGAACTGTCCAAACGGCTACGTTCGTCATACGTCCCACATTGATTTCAACGGGTGTTTCACACAATGTTACTTGTCTGTTAGAGGTGATAACAGTACGCAAACGCCGCTGCTCATGGTCGTTAAGTGAAGGCCGCGGTTACTGCGTTGTCCGTGGTGAGAGGTAATCCCTGGAACTTTGTATTCGCGACACGCTATTGACACCGTGAATCGCGGAATATTGAATTTATAACGATTTCTAAAATAGAATGTTCGATGCGTCAGGCTCCAACAATCATTTCGCTTCTGAAGTCTAAATTCTCGTCGAACGGCCATAATCACGTCGGAAACCTTTTCACATGAACCATATTAGTAATGAGAGATTCGCCAATTCACTGGCCTTTTGTACGTTGTGTACACGATACTACCGCTGTCGTCTCAGTTTATATCAGCGCATTCTTCGGCTACTTAGACACACTTGAATCAGAACAACAAGGCGGGGGCTTGAGCCTGGTAACTTAAAGAGACTGAATGCTCCAGTTCTCGCCTCAGGGCCGAATTACCTTTCCCTTGATTCTTTAAATTCTTGTGGTCGGCAAGCGTCCAGAAGCGGTTTGGCTAATTTCTCTAGTTTGGTGGGACCGCCAGTGTTCCCACACGGTGGCGCTGCAGCAGCAGCGGCGGCTGATTGGAAGATTGCAGGCGCCAGATCTCTAGCTAGCCTCTCGCCTTTTTCCCACATCAGCGGCGACCACCTCTTGTACACCGCCCGTCTTCCTGCTTAGCTAGCTCTGTGGTAAAGAACGCTTCGTAACGCCCGGTCATTGCAGATGAGAGAGTACTTCCCACATAGCGTTCTGTTACGAGGACGCCTTGGATCATTCACCAGCATCGCATCTGCGAAAGCCCTCAACGCGCCAGAGTTCACCGTCAGAGGTGGCAAGGGGGAAGGTGATTTACAAAGTATCCTTATTCGCACTGACTGCCACCACATTAATGACTGAATTCTAATTTTTTAACCTGGAGGCATGATTTAGATTTTGGGAATTTTAGTGTTGTTGTTCTTTTAAATGCCTAGGTGAAACAAAACTTGCGAAGCAAAAGAATGTAGAAGATATCAAAAATAAGACTGGACAACGGAATGTGTTATTCGACTGAAACTCCATGGTTTGGAGTAATAATATCACAAAGAAAACTGAAGAGACTATATTCAAAGCAACGTTAGAAAGCATATGATATGCATGTGGGTCAGAAATTTGGAAATGGGTAAGAGAAAGAAGGTCAACTACTAGTCATTAGAATGGATTACTGAAGGTGACATTCAGGAGTGTCAAGACTAGACCACTTCAGAAATGAAGAATAGAGAAACGCTGGGAGTGGAGGGGAACATAATCGAAGCTATTGGAAGGAACAGGTTACCGTTACGATGGTATGGCAATTTAGAACGAACCGATGGTAATACAGGATCGAAGACGGGAAAAATGAAATCGAAAAAGTGGCATACAGACCTTACGATTAAAATTTATGAAGAAATCATGGCGTAGACGACAAAAATTTTCGCTCATCGCCGCTAATTTCGATCTTAAAAATATGAGTGCAGCAGCGTTAGAGACGAACATGCTCAAGGAGATACCAAACATAAAGGAGTGAAGTATGCCATGACCAAAATATTCAGCACGATTGCTACTCCTCAAGGAATTCCAAGCGTAGGATCTGTAGAACTAGTTGCCGTTGACCATATGCAGAAATATAAACCTTCTGTACTTACACTAGTAACAGTGTAACCAAAGTTTTTGATCGAGTTAATAAGAACAAATACGCAGTAACTGCTAGTATAGGTTCTTCAGTTTCGTCGAAATAGAAAGTGAAAAGAAGCAAATAGAGCTACGGTACGGTACCACCAAAATCAGGATGGTGTTATGTAGCGAGGCGTGTTGTCTGCATAAATGAACGTTGAAACCAACATATACAGAGGTCCGACGTTCGTCCACTTATTAGTCACTTGTTTGCTTGTGCCGCTATTTTTTAAATAGTGACAGTGCTTTCAGTATGTAGTTAATAATAATAATAGTAATAATAATAATAATAATAATAATAGCACACCTATTCAGAGTCCATAGTGAACTGAAGGACCCTCTAAACCCGATTAGGTGTCAAGAGTTTGCACGTCGGATGGAGGCAAGGGCTTCTATATAAGTATGCCTAGCAAAGCAACAAAACTTTCGAGAGAACTTTCAGGTGGTCATTTCTTCGATTTTATTATGATAAGATTTGAAATGAACACACTAGTACTGGAGAATCCTGCACGAATATCGTGGAAAACGAGTCTACGAAGAAATTTCACAGAAAAGATACTCCAGAAAGTTATTTTGTTTACGCTTGTTATTTTGTTGTTTTGCGGCAAGTGGTGGGAGCGACAGTACTAAATAAAACCATGCTCTTCTTACATTACTGTAATAAACTTCAGCTCTATTTTAATCGCAACAGTGACGTCATTTCGTATTTGTATCAACTGTGCATCTACTGGGCATTGACTTTTTAGAATACCACGGGTTTGTTTTAGTTTAAATTAACAAACACAGTGATTATGTATGACAAACAAAAAGCGAGAAGATTGGTACACAAAGGAGTTGGTGGTCGCACGCTTTCTGGTTCCTTTACTTCACGAGGAGACCAAATTACAGATGTCAGACAGATATAGCGAGACAGGTTTTATCTTTCACGCTTTTAACTAATTTACCTGCATTTGCAACCCAATTAACAGACAATGGGGCTAATGACGCACCGTCACGAGCATTTATGCCTTAGTGCAGCCATCAACCTAATTAGCATACAATATTTTATGAATAACAAAGTCATTACTACGGCATCTGGCTGGGTCGACGAGCACTTTTCAGGCCGCTGTTTCCACGTTCTCTACTTTGCGTGTTGTGTGTGCAATATTTAACCTTCTCGGGGCACTTTGGAACTTGTAAAACAAATGTAAGGTATTCAGGAACAAACGGCGAATGTGGTTTATAAGATACAACATGCAGCATTCGTAATTCAATGTAAGACTCTACACTTTCATTTGTTTTATAATTCACACTGTAGATGACTGGTGATTATTGTTACTCGTCTGTCCCAAAATTCGTTGGTGTCCACCTAAACCACACCTGGTTAAATTACTTTTCACATCAACGGACATGTCTCTTGATCATCAAATTCCAGTTTCGTTCATTAATTACATTCTAATATTAAATCGGTTAAAAATAACACATCCGGAGGAAAACTTTGTCAGGACTATTTTGTTTCAGAAAAATCCATTATAAGATTTTAAATTTTTTTTCACGTTTTTGGGTACACGTGGATGAATACACATTTAAACTGATGTACCTTTCCTTTTTTATCAGGGGATTAGAAATACTGATTCTGAAACGCATTTTCACATTTATGCATTCACTTAACGATAAAAAAAAGAAGCGTTATTGTCTAAGACAGCTAAACTGAAATGTGCTCCTACTTTGATCAGCAGTCCGGGACCTTTCTAGCACTTTCAATGGCTAGGGCATGTACTGTGGTTACATTACGAGTACTATGCCAAACAGTGTGAAAATTATCAATCCTATCTTTCTGCCTTTTAGCTGAAAATCAAGATCAAAGCACAGAATAAATATCAAACACTAGTACAAGTCTACAGATCTTGCCTTATACACAAATGCCTGCATAGTCAGTATGAATGTTCACGACGTTATCAGAAGAGAAAAAAAGTTAATAATACCATTAACAATAAGCAAAGTTGTGACTTGTGTATTACGTATAGCTTAGATAACGTCGGAAAATCCACTTAACAGTCATATTGGGTCTAGCTTTTTTGCATCTGTTTAACAAGGACACAAACATATCTCCAGGAAAATAAAGCAGGGAAGGAAGACAAGGGTTTAGCGCGGCGTCAATTTTGAGTACATTATAGACCGAGATCCATTTCAGATGGGCTACAATGAGGAATAAAATCGTTCATAGATGGCTGTACGCACCATGGGACTCAACATCTGAGGTCATCAGTCCCCTAGACTTAGAACTACTTAAACTTAACTAACCTAAGGACATCACACATATTCATTCCCGAGGCAGGATTCGAACCTGCGACCGTAACAGCAACGCAGTTCCGGACTGAAGTGCCTAGAACCGCTCGGCCACAGGGGCCGGCTCGTTCATAGATTACTGAAAGATACAACTCTTGTGATTCAGGGAATCCGTGGCTATCTAACTCTGAACTACTTGTTCATTCATTCATTCATTCATTCAACCGTCTTGTTCTGTAAATTACATTACAAAGGAGTGTCTTTAGGGATGTGGAACGAGTCCAGTTATACATCAACAAGCGGAATCAGCCACTGCAGACTACGTCAGTAAGGTTGTAACTAGTTATGCCTAGTGGTAATTTACTCACAGTGGCCGGCGGGGATGGCCGAGGGGTTCTAGGCGCTACAGTCTGGAACCGTACGACCGCTACGGTCGCAGGATCGAATCCTGCCTGGGGCATGGATATGTGTGATGTCCTTAGGTTAGTTAGGTTTAAGTAGTTCTAAGTTCTAGGGGACTGATGACCTTAGAAGTTAAGTCCCATAGTGCTCACAGCCATTTGAACCATTTACTCACAGTGTTACTTACAGCCATTGCTTCAAGTACATTCATCCTCACAAGGAAGAAAAACAGCTACTTTCAGCAAAGCTGTTCTCCTTCATATAACTGTTTAACTGCCTTATTCCTTACAGATGGCGACAATGGCTTTGAGAGAATTGTCTCGCTCCGGTTGGAAACTACTCTTGACGTTCTTCCACGTTTCCAATTTGATTTTGTTTAACTCCGCAAAACACTATTACGTTCCATTCACCCAGACATGTTTCAACGCATGTGAGTCATCTGCCAGTCAAATTTTCTTCATGACTACTTTCCAGATGACATACTCTGCAAACGACGAAAAAAGCACAAAGACCGATATTTTAAATGCATTTTTACTTGCAATGTAATTATCAGGTGAGGAACAGAAATAAATCAGACACAATAAACATGTTATACTGTTTAGGTGTACAGCAGATAAATAAGCAAAACCTCTGTATTATGGTTTACATAAATAAATTTGACCCCCAGAAAATAACAGAGGAGTCCAAAAATCTCTGGGCGAAGAAAAAGAAATAAATAGTGTTTTGCAATGGGTGGAGCTAAAGAAAATCCAAAAAGATGCCAACAAGGTTATCTACCATCTCCGGGACACTGCACATTCAAACCAATATATTGGCACACCATACCGAATTATTAACCAGTTGTATTGATCACACATAATGGAAGTAGAGGAAAATCGTGGTATTGACTCTGTTATTTAACTTTTGAACATTAAATAATTATTACCGCGGGTATCCGCATATACATCCATAAATGTAGCTTATATATCTATGAAGTGAATATTATTACGGGTATCCGCCTTTGCGCAGACCTTTACACATGGAGCTGCGAGAAATAACGCCTGCCGTATAGACTGCCCGCGACGCAAGACGTAACTCAACGTACGGCGGGGCAGGGCAGCGTAAGGCTAATATGTTTGCTCGATGTAGATACGTCGCTTTACAATAGTCAGCCACTCCACTTACTTCAGAGCTCTGTAACCCCACCATTCATTATTCCTTTCCGCATATATGTCGAGGACAATTAGCAGCGGGGTGGAAAGGCGGCGGAAGTCGTAAATGACGCCGATTGTGGAAGCTGATTGTCCGAACCACCGGTTTCGGCGGTCGCTGCGGCCGAAAAATTAAAAGGGCGGGAGACCAAAAAATGAGTCGCCTCCCTAATTGCCGCAACCTCTGGCCAGGGAGGAAGTGTGAGAACAGTTTAATGATACCGGTGGAGATCAACGAAACTACCAGCTGGCAGCCTTAATCTGTGGATCGTGCGTGAAAATCTTGATTGTGTTCACTGTTCCGCCCGCTAATTTCACGGCGCACCGGACACGTGTGGTGCTCTCACGGAGCACCGCAGCAACTTTGCGGTAACACACACCGTCAAAGTGAAAAGTTCAAGTTTTACTGTTATGTAACTCAACGGCACTTTTGACGTCTACATCTTTCCCTTTCACGTCCCTACTTAGCGTATTGCCATTCTCAGTATCTGCTGTACCTAACATGAAGATAGCATGATAAATATAATCATCCACGTAGTCGATATTATCTGACGTGTTATCGTTATTGGTGTACATCCACATACATCCTCGACAAGCTACCGTACGGCGCATAGCGGAGGGTACCACGTACCACTTGTAGTCATTTCCTTTCCTGTTCCAATCATAAACGGAGCGTGGAGCAAAAGACTGTTTTAACACCTCCGAATGAGCCCTAATTTCTCGCATCTTTCTTCACGGTCCTTACTCGACAGGTGCCTTGGCGGCAGTAGACTCCTTTGCAGTCGGCCTCAAATGTAGGCTCTCTGAACATCCGCAATACTGACACGCGAAAAGAGCTTGGTCCATCCAGGGATTCCCATTCGTAATGGGTCTGAGTAATACTTGCGTGCTGATCCAACCTACCGGTAACAAATCTAGTAGCACGCCTTTGATTTGCTTCCATACTGCCCTTTAATCCGACCCTGTCGGGATCCTAAACGCTCTAACACCTCTCAATAACTTCGTCACACTGGCTTTATATACGCCGTCTCCTTTATGCATGAGCTACACTTTCCCAAATTCTCTCAATAAAACGAAGTCGAGCATTTGCCTTTTATATTATCAACCTGACACGCTCATTCAATTTCATATCTTTTTGCAACGTTGCACCTGAGTCAAGCAGCAACTTATTAACGCTGTAATGGAACGTTACAGCATTGTTTTTCCCACTCATCCGCGTTAGCTTATATTTCTCTACATTCAGACAAAGCTGCCATACACCACACCAACTAGAAATTCCGTCTATGTCATCTAGTATCTTCCTACAGTCACTCAATGGCGACACCTTCCTGTATACCAGAGTCATCAGCAAACACCCGTAAATTGCTGCACATACTATCCGTCACCTCACTTATGTATAAAAAGATTAAGAGCAGTCCTATCACACTTCCCTGAGGCACTAATGACGATAGCTCTTTCTCTGATGAACACTCACCATTGAGGACAGCGAACTGGGTTCTATTACTTTAAAAGTCTTCCGCCACTCTCATGCCTGGGAAAATAAACCGTACCCTCGGACCATCGTCAACAGATTGCAGTAGGGCACTGCGTCAAACGCTTTCCGGAAACCTAGGAAGGTGGAAACTGCTTGTTTCCCTCCATCCATGGTTTGCAGGATATCATGTGATCATCAGGACAAGCTGACTTTCACACAAGCGATGCTTTCTAAAACCGTGTTGATTCGCGGACAGAAGCTTTTCTGTCTCAAGGAAACTTATTATAGTATTATTTGCTCAATAATTTTTTAGGAAACCGAGGTTGAGAATATTGGTCTATAATAATGCCTGTCCGTTCTTTCACCTTTCTTATATACAGGAGACACTTGAACTTTTATCCTGTCGCTTGGGACAAATGCAAACTTATTAACGGACCGATGCCACGGACTATTCGTTGTAAAACTGAAATGGGATTCCATCCGGACATGGCAACTTATTTGTTTTCAACTCTTCCAGTTGCTTCTCTACGTCACGGATGCTTATTTCTGTGTCCTCTGTGAGTTAATGTGTACAACAGTCAAACAGCGGTATGTTTGTACGGACCTCCTGTGTCAATATTACGTTAACGTGAAATTTAAAACTTCAACTTTCCTTTTGCTATCTTCTACCGCCACCTCAGATTGGTCGATTAGTGACTAGATAGAAGCTTCACGTGGGACCAGAAGTTTCTCGGGTTCTCGATAAGATCTTTCACTGAGGAATGACGGCAGACGTAGTTGTACGCTTCGCCCATTGACCCCTTGACGGATGCACAAATGGCACTATTATAATTTGGGGTTTTTTGAAACGAGAGCGTATCACTGTATTTTTCCTCAGTATCTTCAGAATTTGATTATAAACAATGGAGGGTCGTTTCCATCCTCAATTCACTTAGTTAACTCATACGCCTCCAGAGCGCAATTTACAGTCAGTTTAAAATTTGTCCGTAATTCCCCTGTGTGCTTCACATTGGAGTTAAATGATGTGTGTTCATTTCTAAGTTGGATGTTAACAACTGCTAATCCGCTTTTTCTAGCATAAATGCTCTTACGTCCTTGTCGACGGATTTATTAACGTTAGTAACCATCGTCGCTGTGATGACATTATGGTCACTAACCCTTGAAACTTTCTGGCAGATTTAAATTGTGTGCCGGACCGAGACTCGAACTCGGGACCTTTGCCTTTCGCGAGCAAGTGCTCTACCATCTGAGCTACCCAAGCACGACTCACGCCCCGTCCTCACAGCTTCACTCCTGCCAGTACCTCATCTCCTACCTTCCAAACTTTACAGAAGCTCTTCGCAAAACCTGCCTCTTACTGCCATCTGCTTCCCCTGCTGTATGTCATGTTTCCCGTTTAGTTGGCTCCGGATAGATACTGTTACGTATTTTATGATTTGGTACCTAAATTAATATTTCGCGAAAATGTTACTTGTTAACTGTATTCTAGCAAAAAGTAGTCTATTCATTATATTTCATAATCCGTTACAGACAAATGCGTTTAAAATAAGGTTAGAATTATATTACATAATTTTTCCTCTGTTGTTAACCTCTGTAGACAGCGGTAGGCCCTTACTAAGTACGTCTCCGATGGATTTAGTTACATAACTTCTGAACGTCACTTCGAGTTATAGCCAAGATTGTTCCTTAAATAGGTTGTGTACACATTCCTACTCCAGTTGCGCCATCCCTTACATAATGACGCCGGCGTGACTTTAAAACTTCTTCTGATTCAGAGAAACTACTAAAATCGTTGTGCCGAAACATAATCAAGAGGAGCCTGCATCTTTACCCTGGCAAATTCACTGCTGTGCGTGGGTTAAAGCCTTCAGACGAACTTTGGCGGATTGGATTCTGCCGCTGGTATTTCTTCTTGTGGTGCCTGGGGTTCAGCCTGTTTGGGTATGTGAACTCAGAGAACATGAGCCATTGTGCGTCAGAAAATCTCCACCAGTAGTTTGAAGTGCAGTTGCATAGTCACAAGATCGGCGTTTGGTGCCCAGTGCTTGGCGTCGGCATCGTAACACGAGTCTTTCAACAAGCACTAAATGCTATCCGGTATGTCCAGAAACTGTTAAGTCCATGTGTGGATCAACTTACAGGTGGTGAACGACTGTATAGGTATTTTAGGCCAGCCAGAGCAACAGCAGACACACCGCTTTGACAACCTTGACAAGAACGCACGAGGTGTTCGGTGGGGAGAGGACGATCAGCAGAGGCTGTGCAATCTCCTAGCCGCCTCGATCGCCTAGCTTTTCTCCCCGTGATTTTTACAGGTGGGGCAAATTGAAAGGTCAGATCTGCTGAAATAATCCTCATACACTAAAAAGTTATTGCTACTATCCTTAGACAGAGCTGCTACGCGTGTCCTACAGTTTGATGAATACAACACAGCACTGCATCGATGTCAATGCTTCCGTCATCTTCTGTGATGTTCAGTCTTATTTTAAGTATTTTCGGTGTTATTTTAATTTGCCCTCCCTGTAGTTTGTAACTGGCTTTGTCCTTTCTGTCAAGAAAAAGCACATCCTCGCTGAAGATAGAAATGTAATGTTTGGCACATTTATTCGCGTGCAACTGTTTTGTTATAATTTCCTCGCTATGGCTTCTGAGTAATGTGTACCTTCTCACTTTTTTCCATCACTCCTTTCGGTTACAGATAAGTACATAAAAATATGTAACTATGAAAAATTTACTGAATATTGGCCTACCACAGCGTGAGGCAGAAGCAGCAGTTGCCTGTATGATACTAGGCACATGTTGAAGTACATCTGAGCAAACACAAAAATGTCAAACATATTTTTTCTTTTCATAAGAAGGAATGTCGGCCGAAAGGAAGATAAATAAGTTGGCTCAAATGGCTCTGAGCACTATGGGATTTAACTTCTGAGGTCATCAGTCCCCTAGAACTTAGAACTACTTAAACCTAACTAACCTAAGGACATCACATACATCCATGCCCGAGGCAGGATTCGAACCTGAGACCGTAGCGGTGGCGTGGCTCCAGACTGAAGCGTCTTGAACCGCTCGGCCACTCCGGCCGGCGATAAATAAGTGAAGAGTGGCAGGTGAAAGATGGACTCTTAAGGTTTAGCCACGACAGTACACGCCAGAAGGAATTTAGAGAAATCTCTCTCTCTATCCGAATAGGCCCAACAGTACCGACTGACGACCGTGTCATCCTCAGCCGATAGGTTTGACTGGATGCGGATATGGAGAGACATGTCGTCTGCACACAACTCTCCTGGCCGTTGTCAGATTTAGTGACCGGAGCAGCTACTTCTCAATCAAGTAGCTCCTCTATTGACCTCACAAGGACTGAGAACACCCCGCTTGCCAACAGCGCTCGGCAGACTCGGACGGTCACCCATGCAAGTGCTAGCCAGGCCCGACAGCGCTTAACTTCGGAGAACTGAAGGGAACAAGCGTTACCACTGCGGCAAGGGCGTTGGCTAGAGAAACTTGACCTATCCTAAATCGTGATGTCCGACCAGGAAAGCAGTTTGATACTACAGAAAGTACAGATGAGGCAGGCATGCAGATGTTAAGGACAAGAGATAACTGTGCCACAATTTACGATTGCGTATGTTGCAGCTAAAGTGCTCCTCAACATACACTGATTACCCACCTGAAGATCCGATTACGTAAAGGCTACTGGTGAGAACAAACTAATTGCTCAGAAGTCTCAGTAGAAAGGAAGCAGTAATACAACGTGGGAAGAAGAGTATCGGTATAAGGAGAAGGCAATGGCACGCAGATGGAATTTTCGCTGGCACGACGGTAGCTGGCAGGCAGACGGCAGGAGCCGCTGGGCCGACGAACCGTATTTACACTGGCGCGTTCTCTTAATTGCGCGGTGTTCTTTGTTAACTAAAGAGCCACCGTGACCCGGCGCGGTCCAGGATTTCTCACTCGTGGCTTTACGGCCGGCAGGCACGCGATGCCGAAAGGCGATGCCGCGGGGATACCTGTTCTCATTTGCAGGTCTGCGCGCGGTCGGCAGCCCGCTCGCCGCGCCGGCTCTGGACCGCCAAGCTGCCGCAGCCTCTGACTGGAGGAGAGCTAGACGACTCACCGTACCTCTCTCTCTCTCTCTCTCTCTCTCTCTCTCTGGCTCTCTCTCTCTAGTGAAACAACACGAAAGTACTGGAAATATCACTTCCAAAAACTGAAGATGTCGTCGTGTTGTCTGAATCGAAGCAGTAAATTTCCAGAAACGATCCGCGTAAAACAAGCACTGCAGGGAAAATTGCTATCAGAAGGGCTAGCAAAAATTAATTCACGGCTAACATGTGAACACGGTACCGAAAATCTGTACCGATGTAACGGTCCAGTTAAATACGATTCTTAATTCTCGCTAAAATATGAATTTAAAATTTGAAATAGAAGAACACGTATCTGAAACTGTTGCTGAGTGATGGGAGAAGGGCGACACATCGTAAAAATCCATTTATCGTTAAATAGCCGATGCCGGCTGCTGCCCGGTTACGTACACACATCAAAAAAAGTTTCGCATCAATCCGGTTTCCAGGACTCCTGAAGATAGACGTGGATTGTGGATACTGTATAACAGACACCGTCCCTTCGACTGTTCAGCGATGTCACTAAACCCGCCCAATGATGTAAACAACCATGCATGAGCAGCACCTATTATACCGAGTGGGTCCGACAGCCGATCAGTTCCAGACATTCCACCGGGAAGGAGGTACACGGCTCGTGTTGTCTGTAGTTCAACCATGTCTAGACGGTCAATGCCGCATTTAGATCGCGTCGGCATTGTTACTTTGTGCCAGCAAGGGCTCTCAACAAGGGAAGTGTCCAGGCGTCTCGTAGTGAACCAAAGCGATGTTGTTCGGACATGGAGGAGCTACAGAGACAGGGACTGTCGATGACATGGTTCAAATGGCTCAAGTGGCTCTGAGCACTATGGGACTTAACATCTATGGTCATCAGTCCCCTAGAACTTAGAACTACTTGAACCTAACTAACCTAAGGACAGCACACAACACCCAGTCATCACGAGGCAGAGAAAATCCCTGACCCCGCCGGGAATCGAACCCGGGAACCCGGGCGTGGGATCGATGACATGCCTCGCTCAGGCTGCCTAAGGGCTACTACTGCAGTGGATGACCGTTACCTACGGATTATGGCTCGGAGGAACCCTGACTGCAACGCCACCGTGTTGAATAGTTATTTTAGTGGAGCCACAGAACGTCGTGTTACGACTCAAACTGTGCGCAATAGGCTGCATGATGTGCAACTTCACTCCCGACGTCCAAGGCGAGGTCCATATTGCAACCACGATCTCTATTCCAATTTTCTGCACAGATTCCGGAACCAAGGTGATGCAAAACTTTTTTTGATGTGTGTATTTATTCCAATCTTCTATTATCCCATCTCCTCCTTTCCCCTCTCTTTGTCCATCTCCTTCAGCACTCTCTTTGTCTACCTCTTCCACCCTCCCTCTCTCTGTCCATCTCCTCCAAATCCTTCTCTCTGACCATCTCCTCCAAATGACTCTCTCTGACCATCCCCTGTCCGTATCTATGACCACCTGCCCCTCCTCCTTCTGTCCTTATCCGTCCCCCTCTGTCCATCTCCTCCTTTCCCTTCTCCTTGTCCATTTCTTCCTTCCATGTCCACGTTATCACCTCCACTCCCACAGGATACTGCTGGTTCTCCCCCGCCCCTACCCTCACCAGTATTTCTTCGGGGATAGTAAGTAAATGACTACCAAATCTGGTTGACATCGATCCAGAGCGTTAGGAGGAGCATTTACCTGTGGCTTTCGCCGCGTACGCACACTTCGCACGTATTTAACAAATTTTTGCACTTTTCATCTGTATCTCCAGCTGATTTCACCCTGCAGTTTCACTTTAACGCAGTTCAATGTTTATCACGTCAGATCACCCGAACTATGTGTCGTACAATGATATAATTATGCAGGTTCATTCGTTGCCAGAAGTGAATGCTGTTCCCAAAATATGTTACTAATAGAGTTACTAGTAAATAACTGATAAATTAAAACGTCATGCCTGGTGCGGCATTTTTACTAAATGTTGAGCGAAAATACAGAAAGCGATAAACTTTATTTCTTTCAGTATTTTCTGGGGATTGTCACCGAGAAAAGGTCTCGTTAAGTTTTCAAATTATGTGGAAAGTTAGTCGCATGTCACTAAGCCCTCTTATTCTAAAATACTAGGTGAATAAAGTCTGGGGGTTACACATTTTTCACCACCACCACCACCACCACCACTCTTTAATGGTGATGTCCTAAACCCCACTTCTAAACTATCTATACAGTAAATGATATGTTTACCACTTTTAGCTGAAATCTATCCAGTAATCTAGGAGGATATGTGGAAGATACATATATTTCTATAACATCTATGGTTGCATAATACCGCAGAGAACGGCCGTCACACTATACAGCTTAGAGTGAATGCAATGGAGCCACTGAACAGTAGTTTAACAACAAGAGGCACAGCATCCACAAACAAACACTGTTTTCTCAGGAATCAATACAAATGCGACATAATATAGTCAGTCGACGTACTGCATCCGTTATGGTACGACTTGTACATGACTGCGCCAGGACAGCACGATTTGATTTATCATTGTCTATTATTCAAGCTGTTAGGTTAGACCTGTGAGGCACAGTGCCGGTAATGTTACCACAAGTACACACTGTGATCGATAGTTTATTTCTCAAATCAGCCAATGTCGAAGTGTACTCGATTAATTTCCCAATAATTTTAAGCAGATCGCAGTTTCTGAGCGGCGCGTTGAGTTACAAATATTTATTTCTTGGAGTAACATCTTATGTTCAGTTTTGTTAGCAGAGCGAGGGGCTACATCTGTCGTCCCTGATATGAATTTTATACTGGTAACTTAATTTTTCTACTGGATTTTTATTCAGACCCTACACTGCGGTGCTATACCCGAGCCAAATTGTAAGAAATAAATTAAATGTTTACTGAACTTTCATGATCGGAATTTGAGGCAATCTTATATAAGATTTAAATACAGTCAATCCTCATCATAAGAAAAGGAGCCGCCACAACGCTCTTCGACGTTCGCCCTCCGGCATATAAACGCTGCTCCCCCGGGCCAGAGATCCCGCCGAGTCATCCCTCTACGCCAGCCGGCCAGCATCTCCGCCGGCTACTGCTGTCCTGAACGCAGCAGCAGGTGGTGGCGCTGACAATGTAAACATGCCGGATCTGGATCCCGCAGGAAGCGACCGCGGGGGTGGCGGAGAGAGGCTAATTAGCGTCAGCAGATAGGCATCGCTCATTAGCCAGGCGGGTGCCCGCCGGCGCGCTGCCCTAATCCGTTATTAATTACTCCCAGCCACCAGCGGCCTCGTAGTATGCTAATGGCGGGCACAGCCGCACGCCAGAATCTTCTCTTCCACCATCCTGCAGCCTCTGCCTCAAGTAGGTTGTCCCGTTTAGAGAATAGATTCCTAAAGTTATTCCTTGCATCTACTGTTGCCACTGAAGTGCTAAAATAAAGAGCACAAACAGTAAGAAGCATGAAGATTTCATATATCTGCGGTCTTTCGTGGCTGGTCCCCACTGTGACAGAACACTGTTCTGCACCCGAACGAAACGTCGAGCGTTTTATAATCTAGAAGAGGAATATGACGCTACCTAAAAACTCAGATTATACCATTACCATAACAACTGACTGGGAAGTCCACAAGAGTATTGCCACTTCAGTGCCCAATGGGAGATACTACAGTATGAACAGGCAGTACACATGAGCGCTGTTAGATAGATTAATTTGTTGAGAGAAACTGAAGAGTCACATCATAATGATTATTTCTGGAGATCAGAATGAAACGTTCACCCCACAGCGAGCTGCACTGGAACAAACAGCTTTTGGAGGATTTGAGAGTGAGAGAAGGAGAGAGAAGGAGGGAGAGGGATAGAGGGGGGCAGAGAGAGGGAGGGAGGGAGGGAGGGAGGGAGGGGGAGATAGAGGGAGGGAGAGACGGAGGGAGGGAGGGGGAGATAGAGGGAGGGAGAGACGGAGGGAGAGACTAAGGGAAGTGAATGAGGGGCAGTAA
This sequence comes from Schistocerca americana, assembly GCF_021461395.2. Taxonomy (NCBI): domain Eukaryota; kingdom Metazoa; phylum Arthropoda; class Insecta; order Orthoptera; family Acrididae; genus Schistocerca; species Schistocerca americana. The sequence goes on along the minus strand of NC_060124.1, from coordinate 433,840,824 downwards.
GAGAAGAGAATGATGAAGAGTAAGAGAATGAGGGTGAGTAAGGGAAGAGGATGAGTAAGGGAAGAGGATGAGTAAGGGAAGAGGATGAGTAGGAGGAGGAGTAGGAGTAGGGGAAGAACATGAGGAGAAGTTGGGGAAAGGAACTAGGAGTTGGGAAGAGAATGAGAAGGAGTAAAGGAAGAGAATGAGTAGTTGAAGGAGAATAGTAAGGAGTATGTAAGAAGGGAGTGTGCGGCAGGTTAAGGGCTTCAAGGGGAGTATGAGATGGTACAGGGAAGTATGGGCAGGTTTGGGGAGATATAGGGGGGGGGGGGAGGAGGAGGAGGAGGATTAGGAGGAGGATGAGTATCAGGAAGTAGTGAGAAGTAAGAGAGGGAGTATGGGGGAGGGAAGGTGTAGAGTATGGGGGAGGAAAGGGGTGAGGTTTGAGTTACAGGATGGGAGAGGAAAGGGGTGAGTATGGGGTAGGTAAGACAGGGAGTATACACATAAAATGAAATGAACGAATGGCACTATTGGCTGAGAGACCCCATCCTCGGATGTTTCGCCACGTAGTGATTTTTTTTTTTTTTTTTTTTAATTTGATGCCACTTCGGCAACTTACAGGTCGATGATGATGAAATGATGACGACAAAGCAACATACAGTATCCTAGTGGATCAAATCTCTGATCCCACTGAGAACTGAAGTTGGAATCTGCTGATCTAGAGGCAATAACGCTGAATACTAGACCACGAGCTGTGGACTAGCGTATGGAAATGTAACAGAGAATGTACTACCGTTGACGGCGATGGGGGCCCCAATAGGAGGGGGAGGGGGGGAGTGTGGGAGCGAGTGATAAGCGGAAGGAGCATGTCGAAGGAGAGGGATAGGGAGAGAGAATAGAAAGGGGGAGAGGAAGAGGTGACAGGGGAAGGAATTGCGGCTCTAAGGGATGCCGATAACCCAGCCTCGATGGCGCAGTGAGTAACAATATTGGCTGTAAATGATGCTTGGTTTTTATGCTTCTGTAGTGTTCATATTCTCCTTGAAAATAAATAAACCGAAGAAAATCACGAAATTGGGCATCCCATCAGTGTCTGCCTCTAGCATACGTGACGACTTGCAAATTAAACAACGAAGCACAAAGCACGTGTTACCACGTTGTCTGACGTTCAGAAATTTTGAGAAAGTTATTGACACAGTTACAACAAATCGGCAATTATAAGTATGTTCTTACTGCAAATTACATCAGATTTCATCACGATTGTGAGCAATTCAGATCAGAATTCTATATGTTAGTGGAATATATCTGAATCAGATTCGTTTTGCTGATTAGATTTTACTGATTGCTTTGAGTGGAGATAAGAGTCAAGCTTGAATAACGAATAGATATCTTAGTCTCACAGTATACTTGGGAAATAATTATAAGACGACTACATTAACAATCATCACATCGCAAAAGCAATTCATATTATCAATGAAATCACAGGCAGTTGAATATAACTAGTTCGACTTCAAAAGAAACAAATACGAGCGTTAAAAAAGCATGGGGAGATTTTGGAACACTACGGAAAAGTTTCCAAAACTGATGCGACTCAATCAGAAAGTCTACAATTACGAGGTATTACCACTTTTGGATTGAAGCAGTCAAAAGAGGACTTTTAATGCAAAAATCATTCAAAAGCTGAGACTTGCTCAGTGGGCAATGGGAAGATGCTTGTTGGGAATTAATGGGAACGGAAAATCGGGAATCTAACTGGAATACACGTAATTATGGCGACAGTGTTGCGACAGATGTGTAGCCAGCCCTTGGCCCTTGGTGGCGCGGAAAGGGGGGGGGGGGGGTGGAGATTGACAACGGAGTTCTTTGCTGGATACGAAGAGGTGACAGAGGACCGAGACGACGTAAAAGAAGTTGAGTTGATGACTACTTGATGGATGACTACTTGATGGATGAGTACTTTTAATTGTCACTACTGAACAAAAAAAAAAAAACAAAAACAAAAAAAAAAAGTTCAAAAGTATGTGAAATGTAATAGGACTTAACTGCTAAGGTCAGCAGTCCCTAAGCTTACGCACTACTTAACCTAAATTATCCTAAGGACATCCACACACACACCAATGCCCGAGGGAGGACTCGAACCTCCGCCGGGACCAGCCGCACAGTCCATGACTGCAGCACCTCAGACCGCTCGGCTAATCCCGCGCGGCACTGCTGAACAAATCAGGAAGGTGAGGGCATGCCACCTCCAATGAAATCATCCCTACTATATCACTAACCCTGCTGCAGCTGCTGGTGGTGGTGGTGGTGGTGGTGCTGTAAATTCTCATCGTGAGGCTGTCAGTTACTTTGCGAGAAACAGTATCAAAACCTTTCGAACAGCACTCTGTACTTACATGCGTTGATCCCTAGGATGCAACAGGATGTTTGTGAAACTTCCTGGCTAACTGCGTGCTGGTTCGAGATTCGAACTCGGGACCTTCGCCTTTCGCGGGCAAGTGCTCTACCATCTGAGCTACCCAAGAGTGACTAATGCCCCGTCCCACAGCTTTACTTCGGCCAGTACCTCGTCTCGTACCCTCCAAACTTTACAGAAGCTCTCCTGCGAACCTTGCAGAACTAGGACTCCTGAAAGAAAGGATATTGCGGAGACATGGGTTAGCCATAACCTGGGGGATGTTTCCAAAATGAGATTTTCACTCTGCAGCGGAGTGTGCTCTAATATGAAAGTTCCTGGCAGATTAAAACTTTGTGCCGAACCGAGACTCGAACTCAGGACCTTTGCCCTTTGCGGTCAAGTGCTCTACCATCTGAGCTACCCAAGCACGACTCACGCCCCGCCCCACAGCTTTACTTCTGCCAGTACGGGTCGTGAGTCGTGCTTGGGTAGGTCAGATGGTAGAGCACTTGCCCGGGAAAGGCAGAGGTCCCGAGTTCGACTCTAGGTCCAGCACACAGTTTTAATCTGCCAGGAAGTTTCACATCAGCGCACACTCCACTGCAGAGTGAAAATCTCATTCTGGAAACATCCCCCAGGCTGTGGCTAAGCTGTGTCTCCTCAATATCCTTTCTTTCAGGAGTGCTAGTTCTGCAAGGTTCGCAGGAGAGCTTATGTAAAGTTCGGAAGGTAGGAGACGAGGTACTGGCAGAAGTAAAGCTGTGGGACGGGGCGTGAGTCGTTCTTGGGTAGCTCAGATGGTAGAGCACTTGGCCGCGATAGGCAAAGGTCTCGATTTCGAGTCTCGGTCCAGCACGCAGTTTTAATCTGCCAGGAAGTTTCATGTCAGCGCACACTCCGTTGCAGAGTGAAAATCTCATTCAGGATGTTTGTGATACACCAGGAAGCTGCTCATTTCATCAGCTGGTACTGGCTACCGCTACGGCGCTTAATCCGCTGGAAGCTCGGCCACGGCGCTTTCCCTTCGTGGCCCACCGGAAGAGGTTAGCAGTCTGTGCGTGCGCCCACGCTCGTCCGTAGCGTCGACTCTGGGAGGCGGGCGCTGTTAGCATTCCGGGCAGAAGTGAGTCACCGGCGCCAGATGGCGCTACGGGCGCCGGACTCCACACACTGGACAGCAGACGCCGGCGGCCTCGTTAGCCGCGCCGCTTTGTACTCGGCGCCAGCACTCTGACGCCTCAGTCAGCAAAACCAACGGAGCGCTCCGCGCTGCGCGACCGATGCAGTTACTCTGGCCCGCACAATGCCGCCGTCACGTACTGATGGACGCAGTTGCCCGCCTGACATCTGCACGCATTCGCGAGCACTGTCTGCCGAAAAAGGAGAGACGGTGGCTCGGAATAACAGTAGTTTCACTGGCTACGAGGCGTGTCAGTCGTGGTACCGGAACACCTTCGGCATTCAAAGGTCCTGTGGGTGGCCGTTAGACGCAGTTGCTAAGGAATTTAAGAAAATGTGGCGCAATATACACAAAGCATCAATTAGTTACGGTCTGTGTAGTACAGAATAACTGAATGAATCTCTGGCAATCTTTGCTGCACCATGGTTCGGAGTCCTGTTAAACTGCACGGGCTCCTACACCTTGAAAAAGTTTTCGATTGTCCTGAGCCACAGTCAACCGTATTTTTTGAAAGAATACACTGCCATTTGTATATTACTGTATTTTTCTTCTGTTCATGATAGATTTCGATCTTTACGACATTATCTTGTACATCTACAAATACGTGATTACTCTGCTGTTCACAATAAAGTACCTGGCAGAGGGTTCAATTAACCACCTTCAAGTTGTCTCTCTACCGTTCCATTCTCGAACGGCGCGAAGGAAAAACGAGCACGGAAATTTTTCTGTGTGAGCCCTGATTTCTCTTATTTTATCGTGATGATCATTTCTCCCTATGTAGATGGGTGCCAAAAGAATGTTTTCGCAATCGGAGAAGAAAACTGGCGACTGAAGTATCATGATGTATTATTGTATGATTATATGATAGCGGAACAAACACTGGTAGCACTTCTGTAAAATATCTGGGAGTATGCGTACGGAACGATTTGAAGTGGAATGATCATATAAAATTAATTGTTGGTACGGCGGGTGCCAGGTTGAGATTCATTGGGAGAGTCCTTAGAAAATGTAGTCCATCAACAAAGGAGGTGGGTTACAAAACACTCGTTCGACCTATACTTGAGTACTGCTCATCAGTGTGGGATCCTTACCAGATCGGGTTGACAGAGGACATAGAGAAGATCCAAAGAAGAACGGCGCGTTTCGTCACAAGGTTATTTTGTAAGCGTGATAGCGTTACGGAGATGTTTAGCAAACTCAAGTGGCAGACTCTGCAAGAGAGGCGCTCTGCATCGTGGTGTAGCTTGCTGTCCAGGTTTCGAGAGGGTGCGTTCCTGGATGAGGTATTGAATATATTGCTTCCCCCTACTTATACCTCCCGAGGAGATCACGAATGTAAAATTAGAGAGATTCGAGCGCGCACGGAGGCTTTCCGGCAGTCGTTCTTCCCGCGAACCATACGCGACTGGAACACGAAAGGGAGGCAATGACAGCGGCACGTAAAGTACCCTCCGCCACACACTGTTGGGTGGCTTGCAGAGTATAAATGTAGATGTAGATGGGAAGATCCCGTCGCAACGAAAAACGCCTTTGTTTTAATGTTTACCACTCCAGTTCACTTATCTTGTCTGTGGCGGTATCTCCCCTATTTCGCGATAATACAAAACGAGCTGCCCTTCTTTGAACTTTTCCGATGTCATCCGTCAGTCCTACCTGATGCGGATCCCTCACCACACAGCAGTACTCCAGAATAGGGAGGACAATCGTAGTGTATGGAGTCTCCTTGGTAGACCTGTTGCACCTTTTAAGTGTTGTGCTAATGAATCGCAGTCTTTGGTTTGCTCTACCCACGATATTATCTATGTGATCGTTCCAATTTAGATTATTTGTAACTGTAATCCTTAAGTATTTTGTTGAATTTACAGCCTTAATTTTTGTGTGACTTGTCGCGTAATCGAAATTTAGCGAATTTATTTTAGTACTCATATGAATAACTTCACACTTTTCTTCACTCACGGTCAATTGCCACTTTTCGCACCATACAGATATCTTATCTAAATCATTTTGCAATTCGTTTTGGTCATCTGATGACTGTTCTTAGACCTCTGACATGTCATATCCGGTAAAGTCGGCCCAAAATAGGTAAACAAAAGACTAGCACATCTCATAACACGTAATAGAATATGTAACCTAGAGCACAATCAGCAACTACAGCACTAAAATATTTCCAGTTCAAGAATAATTTTTCATTGCGTAACTAATAATAATGCATTGAATTAAATTTTTAAAATATGAGCAGCAATCTGCTGGAAATACTGAATTCGCTCTGGTAGTGTTATACACAGTGGCGGTTGCGATTATGCGCTTGGCAACTTCGCACTGAGCAGCGGCAGAAATTGTAAATGATGGTTGGCAGTCTTAACTATTGAAACAGCGAGGCGAAGGTCGAAAACGAAAGCAATCAAACATACAAAGAGTGAGTTAATCACCCAGCTCTTTAAACGCGATAATGTTAACATTAATACTAATATACTTTCAGTAGATTCGGTGATATTACAAGACTAGTAAGCGAAAATGTTCGGGAAAACGTAAGTAGAACACCTAGAATTGATGAACGATCTCAGAAGAACCTCTTGCAATAGCGCTGGGGACCTGTAAGACGATGCGCCATGCTCGAACAAACCATACTCACGATTACAGCTGGAAGAGTCAATTATGTAAAGTTTTGTACAACTCCACAATTGAACTTCAAAGCAAAAATGGCAAACGATAAATAAACCAATAGCGAGTGGAGTACCAACATGAAGTACCAACACTCGAAATGAAAATTTATCACTGTAACCTACTGTACCTCTGTCAACAATAAAAATTGGACACATATTATATGGAATGTTTTATTGAAATTAAGCGTATGCTACTATATCCTAAAATATTTACTGTTCCCCCTGAAACACCCTGTACATATAATAGTGAAGTAACATTCTTTTACTAAGCCACATGGGACGGTCAAATAGAAACGTCCAGCGAAGCTATTGCAATGTAGTCGCAGCAACCTTGGCAACATGTGGACCTGGTTGTTTTGACTACGCTGGGAAGGCCTTATGCATACTCCAAAGAGTCCCGATTTCTTCTCACGTCTCGTTTTATTTGACTGTCCCCTTATAAAGTCACGTTTCATTGTAGCAGTGTATAGTGTCAGTCATCAGTAGCTGAGACGTTCGTCGCATAGTACCACTACTAATGAGCACTATTATAAGCTATAATAAATTCATCTCGAGATGACCCAAGAAGCTTATGAACAAGCAATTATAGATGTAAGAGCAAACTGTTGCGCACCCGGCCTGAAAATGCCTTAACGACGATGCCTGAAACAACAGAAAAATCAGGCCGCCGACCCCCGGTCGCGCATCTCGCGCTCACTCTTCAGTATACAAAACCCATCTTCCCACGCTGCAGACTTCTCGGAAAGGCTATTTCCTTCCACAAAATTAGTGACTTGGCTTATAATTCCCCCGACGGAGTTCTAGAATTCCCTGGTAATTTTGCTATGCATGTTGTCCGCCGGACCGAGATAATGATAAGCGAGGGGGCACTCACAACTTTCTGTTTTAATTATAAACGCTGGGTTCATTTTTGGGCACCCGTTCGCAATTAGTTGGCCGCTCTTGTGTGAGTCCGGGCCTAATTCCCCCAAGCGGCCGTCCTTGGTTTGCAAATGACATCGTATTCTGCTTAATAACTCGCGGCCTTCTCTAGCGCTAACCAGAGGGCAGTCGTAACTGATAATTAAACGAGGACCCGTGCTCTGTCAGCAGTAACGGTCTCCTCTGGCGTTTATTAACACAAGCTGGCGTCACTCGTAACATGTCGCTGATTGTTTATCGCTGACAGAAAACTAATCTTGAGTGGTAATGTGGGGATTGTCCGATTCTTTGTTTTGTCATTTAGCAGTTGCAAAGAATCCCCGTAAAGATGTCAAATCCTTTGTTGTTTCCTCTAGCTATTTGTAAAAAACTGTGTTACACACTTTCCATTTTTTTGTCATTAGCCTTTCAGTTGGTTTAATCCTGTCCTCCAAATATTCATGTTTTCTGCTAATCTTTTGATATCCACCGAACTGCTACGCTCTACAACTTCTGTAATGTATTTTGAATACGAGGGGTGGTCAGGAACTAAGGTTACGAAGCCTGCAGCGATACGTCTACGTTTTATTTCATATAACTAATACAGCCAACTGTAAGTGCATTCATTAGATTATTTTCGACATAGCCCCCTTATCGGTTTAGGCACTTGTTGCTTCGTGAGTTGAGTCTGAATGTATCCTTCTGGCAAAACTCCTGTCCTTGCGTGTTCAGCCACGATGACGCAAAGTGTTTCATCCCCAAGTCTGAAGCGAAACGTCCGCCTCCTAGGTACTCTTTCAAGTGAGGAAAATTGGCGAAAATCGCTTGAAGCAAGGTCCGGACTTTAGGGAGGGTTTTTGTATGTCCATCCTTTTGACAGGAGGTCTTTGGGACGACGGCCGTTTACCATTGTGAGAAAATAAAACGCCTACAGCCGTCCTTGTGATTTTATTCATTTTGTTGCAACCAGTTTCGGTGCTTCAATGTGCCATCTTAAGGCCTGTACGTAAAAAACATTAACGATAGCACTGTCAACTTATCAATCAAGCGACACAGAAACAGATTAAAAACAGAATGAGAAATACGGATAAGACTCTACAAGTGAATTTACAGCAAACATTTGATAGAACCAACAGATACGTCCATTGTCACATATCTACAATATACCATAATGAACTTTCATTCAACACATTGGGCAATTATATTATTTATTCAAAACTTATTTTTATTGGCCGGTCGGAGATACATTACCTGCACGAATCTGAAATAACCTACTGAAAGACAAGATAACTGTAAACGGTGGTGAATGTACGAGTATTAAAGAGACAATATCTTACAAACAAGTGAAGAGAAGGAACATGACCTGTGTGTCGCGTCAAAGTATAATGAGGGTCATACATTATGTCATATATATAATGTCCAAGACGTGTTCGAAGACCGAATATAAGACCCATCTCAGATCATAACATACGTAGAACGTATGTAAAACGTCCACACGAATCTGTTCATGATGAAAAACTTTCACGTGCGAATGGATCTATGTATCATGCACTGCCATGAAACAATCACACAAAAGGGACACTAAGTAGCGTGCAAGGATGCAGTGCATCATGAAGGATGACTCAACAATGTATATACACGAAAAATCAGAAAAGGTTTCTGACTAGCACACCGCTCAAAGAGTACTCATGTGTGTTAAACATATGTGATCACGAAGAAATAAATTAGATTAAAAATAATAAAAAATAATATATAGTTATGAATATGTACTGTAACCACTACATACTTGGGTCTTTCGATGAAACTAAAACCAAAAGGCATTACATCCCCGCAATTAATTTTTTTTTTAAACGAAAATAGCAGTCATACAAATCGTGTAAAAGTCATTCACATTATTAATTGATCAGTGAAGAGGCCACACAACATGCCAGTAATTAAACCGTAAGTAATTGTAATACGTCAGTCAAATTTAAAACTGTGAACGTGTGACAGAATCTATAAGCTGGCAATGCATACACTATGACAGAAAAAAAAACCCTCACTGGAACACTGGCAATGCCACGAGTCGTACCTAACGGAACTCAAGATAACGTAATGTGAATCCACGTAAAATTGAAGACAGACACATAATCACTAAATGTGTCACGTATGACTAACGTAATTGCATGTGAAAGAGAAGGAGGCATTTAAAGACATCTAGATACAGTCCTAGGGCTAACACACACAGTTCCACCACTATGCACCTAACTAGAGGCCAATGGCAGCAACGTTCGCATCAGTTAGCTTCTTGACAAGATGGCCATCTTGTCCACTGCACTACTGATTAGTTCTTGTGATCGTGTTTCTAAGTTACTGTTACGTTAGTGAAAATTTGTGAACAGCGATCAAAAAAGCCAAAATAGCCAGGGAAATGGAAACACCTCAGCTCATCACAAGGAGACTGCCACGCCAGAAGAACAAAGTGAGTGACTGTTACAAAACATCAGTCCAACTTCCAAAGTGACATCGCCTCTTACTAAGTTTCCTCTTCTTCCACAGGATAACCACAGCATTTATGAAAAGACTATGTAACATCAGTATAATCTCATCGTGAAATTGTTTTTGTAGTGCCATTTAGCCTGAAGATGAGGTATTCCCTCGAAACATGTAGCAAAATAAATAAATAATACTATAATTAACAAAATTTGTGACTGGTAGCGGTAATTTAAAAAACCATTACATATTTCTTGAGACAGTCACGGTCGAAAAATGTTGAAAATGACTTCAAATGTGACGAATGCTACCGAATGACATTCCCAATTATACAGTCGTATGCTCCAACGTGATCTTCCCGTTTTTTTAAATTCTACCCACGATCTGAGCTATGATCTATTGATGGCGTGCTAGATCGGCCACTGCGATCCTCGTCCGTGACGCTTTCGATACCGGCCGCAAACTTTCGACACCATTGCGACATGCTGAAAAGACATTACAGTCTCTCCCTAAAACTCTACCCGCTGCCAGCGAATTTAGCCACGGTTACATGTTTCGAACACAGAAATAGAATAACGGGGCATCTTTTTCGCCAGACCAGTTTTCCTAAAGAGTCCCCATTTGTGTTTACTTGCAACTAACGCTGTAGGTGGCGGGTGGCTGAAACTCTGCACGGTTGCAAATCCCATGTGTCAAAAATACTGCACACTATTAATTTCTCTATAATTGACGAGATTCTAGGATTATCGCCCTTATAATCTTACTTGCTGATATCCCTCGTATAGTCTTTGCCTGCCGTTACAATTTTTCCACGCTAGAACTCTTTTTCAGTGGTAAGTTTAGCTACTTCTGTACGCGTAACAGATGCCTCATTAGCTAACCACTTCTAAAAATGATTTTCGATAGACTTCTTTTATCTATTGTATTTAGCACCTCTTCAAAATTTATTGTCTGCCGCGATAGCTGAGTGGTCAGCGCGGCGGTCTGTCACGCCAAGGAGCCCGGGTTCGATTCCCGGCTGGGTCGGGGATTTTCTCCGCTCAGGGACGGGGTGTTGTCTTGTCCTCATTATCATTTCATCATCATCAGTGGAAGGCAACGGGAAACCACCACTGGAATCACTTCCCTAGACGCTCATGCGGTGGACCTCTCTGACGAGGCTTCCCCCATGACAAGACCTGCCGTAATGCAGAACACACAGATTTTTTCACATTTTATTGCTATAACGAGAGTTAAGCCTGTTTTACACGAAGACTTTCAAGTCAGAATGGCTACACGTGGAGGGGGCAGGTCACGTGTCGGTGTGTAAATCATCCGCTAAACACGTCACGAGTGGGTCAGTGACGTCAGCGATCAATTACCTGTGTCGAGCGCAGAGTTCTAAAAGCCGAGTTTTCTGTAGAAAAGGCATGCGCAGAATGAGGAGACCGTGGCGTCTTACGCTAACATCGGAATTTAACCTATTCTCACCGCGTTCATTCATGTTCCAGTACCTAATGAATTTTGTACTTTTTAAATTCCCGTAACTCTATTCGTAAAAGTGGAACCCGCCGGTCTGTCCGACTGTTAAGAAACCTATTTCTCAGGAACGGGGAAGTTTCAAATTGAAACTTATGTCACATACTGAGGTCTATGGTCTCTTGGCGGCGTAAGAAACTTTGAGATTCTAAGTCAATGCAATCAATAGATACAGTCACTTACGTAACATATTTTGATACCTTGCCAATGTAGACTTCGACAGGCAAAAATCGTCGAAATTCTCGAGTTCCGTGCTGGATGAACTACCTACATGCATAATTAAGTATGCACGGAACCCTCAGTGCGGTCGTTCTACTCACACTCGGCCAATTTTTTGGGTCTTATTCACCATACTTTTTTCCCTTGCTTTGTTTTCGTGGCACATTGCTAAAACTGCCTGACGACTATTCCGTAGGAGTGTTCTCTTACGGCCGGCCGGAGTTGCCGTGCGGTTCTAGGCGCTACAGTCTGGAACCGAGCGACTGCTACGGTCGCAGGTTCGAATCCTGCCTCGGGCATGGATGTGTGTGATGTCCTTGGGTGAGTTAAGTTTAATTAGTTCTAAGTTCTAGGCGACTAATGACTTCAGAAGTTAAGTCGCATAGTGCTCAGAGCCATTTGAACAATTTTTTTAGTGTTCTCTTACCGGAAATACCAGATATGTGAAAGAAAAAAGTTACTTCGGTCTTACAATACCTGGACAAAGGAAAGGTTAAGCTGTGCGGAAATATGAACGTAAATAGATGAAAAAAATTTTAATTAAAAATTCAGCTTTACAGCCGGCGCCTACCCACATTCGTTTCTCGGAAAACTTGGAGGGGGCGTTGGGAGCAGATTAAAATCTTATTCTGTCCCTCTCCTCTCCTTAATATGACATGGTATCACACCCACATTTTACGCGGGACAGACGCTTGGGATTTTAATAAGAGTAAAAAGAAAACGTAATAATAACTGAAGTAAATCCGAGGGAATCGTGTTAGACTACCTTCTGCGGATGATACTGCCATTCTGTCAAACAACGTAAAAATGTTAAGATTCAAATCGAACGGTTAATAGGAAACCACCGACATCGTGGTACCATGCGTTATTGGAAAAAAAAAGAAAGAACGGAAAGATATGTCATTATGATATGGTTCTGAAGCCAACACCGCAGAATTATTAGGGCAGTCATGGGACGGGACGAGCAACCAAAATAAGACGCGGCGCCCTTTGGAAGGAGTAACATAAGCAAGCCCACTCGCAAAGAATGACGGAAACCTGGTCTGCCAAATGTAAGAAGACTAAGTGGACCTAGATGGCCCCAGCGAAATAATACTAATTTGTTTGCATCAGTGGTAAGTACAGTGCTTTTGATTTTTTGTGACTCCTTGGCTCCGCGCCTTTTGTATGGAAGTAGAGAAAGTTGGGATGTTATTAGGTACTTGAAAACAAAACAAGATACAAAGGATAAGGCAAAAATGTTTTACACTCTCTTCTAAGCATGTTTGATGTGTTCGTATATATGTATATATATATTGTCTCGAGTAAAAGAAATGTTGATGTTTTGAAATGTTTGGACAACTCTGCTGCTGTTCTTCTATATCTCATTAGTAAACAGAATTTAGCGTACGACCTTGTGGAGAACTTCCACGCCGCGCGGGATTAGCCGAGCGGTCTAGGGCGCTGCAGTCATGGACTGTGCGGCTGGTCCCGGCGTAGGTTCGAGGCCTCCCTCGGGCATGGGTGTGTGTGTGTTTGTCCTTAGGATAATTTAGGTTAAGTAGTGTGTAAGCTTAGGGACCGATGACCTTAGCAGTTAAATCCCATAAGATTTTAAAAAAACTTCCACCATGAATTTTGACTTGGTTATTGTTAAACTATACTATCACCATTAACTTTTTGATTGCATTACTATATTTCGACTTTTCTACATCTACATGTACATGATTACTCTGCAATTCACAATTAAGTACCCGGCAGAGTGTTCATCGAACCACCTTTCAGGTTATTCCTCTACCGTTCTACTCTGGAAAAGCGCGTGGGAAAAGCAAACACATAATCATTCCGTGTGAGCTATGATTTTTCTTATAGTATTATGATGATCACTCCTTACTATATAGGCGGGCGTTAACAAATTATTTCCATATTCTGAGGAGAAAGTTGCTGATTGATGTTTCATAAAAACATCCTGCAGCTACGAAAAACGCCTTTGTTTTAATGACTGCCACCCCGATTCACGTATCATATTCGTGGCACACACTCCTCTATTTCGCGATCGTACAAACCGAGCTGCCCTTCTTTGAGCTTCTTCGAAGTCCTCTCTCTGTCACTCCTGTCTGATGCGGATCCCACACCGCACAGCAGCACTCCAGAAGAGGGCTCACAAGTGCAGTGTAAGCAGTCTCTTTAGTAGGCCTTTTGCATTTTCTAAGCGTTCTACAACAACTAGCAGCCTGTGGTTTGCTTTCTCCACAACATTACCTATGTTTTAGTTCCAATTTAATTTATTTATAATTGTAATCCCTAAGTAATTAGTTGAACTTAGACTTGTGTTATATCGCGTAATCGAAATTTAGCGGATTCCTTTTACTATTCTTGTGGATGACTTCACATTTTTCATTATTTAGAATCATTCGAAGCATACAGATATCTTGTCTAATCGTTTTGCAATTTTTTTGATCATCTGGGGAATTTACAAGACCGTAAACGACAGCATCTTTTGCAAACAATCTATGAGGGCTATTCAGATTGTCTCCTAAATCGTTTATGTAGATGAGGAACAGCAGAGGGCCTATACCACCTCCTTGGGGAAAGCCAGATGTTACTTTTGTTTCACTCGACGACCCTCCATCAATTACTACGAGCTGTGACTTTTCTGACAGGGAATCACGAATCCAGTCGCACAACTGAGACGATACTCCATGCTTTTTGAACGGAGGACGATCGCCAATATCCATACTTTCACCGTCCAGGCGCCTTAACAGGACAGAACACAGCACTCAATAAGCACGCAGTTTTTTTTTGTTGGTGTGTAAATGAAGACCACCACACGTGGTGAAGGAAGGAAGAGTAGAGTTAAGCATCTCGTCAAAAGCGGACATTAGAGAAGGAAAACAAATTCAGGGAAGGAAAGGATGGGTAAGGAAATCGGCCGTTACCTTTTCGAAGGATTCATCGCGTCATTTGCATGGAGCAATTTTTTTAATTTATTTATTTTTTTTATTTTGAGCTTTTCCTCATTACAGAGGCTTATAATTTACTCGGAAATTACAATACAAAGAATAAACGTTCTTCAACTATATTTTCAAAATATTCCTCCAGGTGTTTCGATCTTGTGTGTCTTCCTCTGCGCCCATTCTCCTCATTGTGTGCTGTACATTTTGGAGCCAGGTGGTCATAGGTCGTCCTCTTCTTCTTCTCCCCTCCGGTTCCCACTCCAGTATCAATTTTGGTAATCTAGTTTTCTCTATTCGTCGTATGTGCCCGTACCACTGTAATTTCTTCCTATCCATTACGTCATATATTATTTCTTTTATTCCCATTCTCCTTATTATTTCGGCGGCCCTCATCTTTTCTTTCCTGGAGATTCTTGTCGATCTTCTCCAGAAGTGCATCTCTAGAGCGTGTAATTTTTTAATGTGCTTGAGGCTAATTGTCAAGGTCTCCGTTCCATACTCTCTAATATGGATTTTTATATTATTTTTTTAGTTCTGCTCATTACATTCCTGCTCCATAAGACTGAGTTAAGCATCCCAATGACCTTCCGTCCGCTACTAATTCTTTTATTGATTTCTGGCTCTGATTTTTCCTCGATTTCTAAAATGGATCCAGTGGTGTGCGTACTGTAAGACCTTCGGTACACACACACCATCAGATTATTTGGCTTGTCGCTCTAACGAAGAAGCGAGTGTCAGCAATATGTCTATGGTCTTATCGTGGCGTGTTTATCTTCTGCCGTTAGGTCAGACGATAGAAATGCCACTTGCACGCTTAGAGTAGCAGATTGACGGTGACCAACTTTAAACAGAACTTGATTAATTTTCACACACATTTATTAAAATAATAAAAAGCATAAAAATTACTTAACTTGGTTCTGGATATTATTTACTATTGACAATCTGAAGTTACTTTGGTATTGGTACATTAATCTTATTCTCACGTATATCTCTGATACTTGACAAAGTGTCTATACATTTATCTTCATGGCTATGTACATGAATATGATAATCTTATTAGGTGCAGACTGAAACTTGACTATAAACTGGTACAGACTAATGCAGACTGGTACAGACTGGTGCAGACAAATGCAGACTGACTAATCGGAGGACTGTAGACTAATCGGAGGTCTGTACACTCGTTATAAAACCTCCCGCATTCAGGTATCACTGCACCAGTATGATCCGCGAGGAGAAAAGGTTCTACGTTAGCAGCAATCTCATTGGTTGCGTTACATATTAATACGCGGATCGGCGGAAGCAGAATTTGGTCCGTCTCTAAAGCAGCGCCATCTCGTAGTGCGGAGACAGACGAGCGCTGCGCCTGCGCTGTTGTGCTTAGCGGGGCGCGCTCTACTGGGAAAGTTGTGTACGCGCTGACTACGCGGAACTATGTACAAACAGATCCCAAACAACAGAAAGTGTTTATCTTTTTGATTTTTTAGGGACATAAAAAAAACTAAATCTAGATGGCCGGACGAGAGTTTGAACCGAAGTCCTCCCGAATGCGAGCCCAGTGTGGCAACCACTGCGCCACCTCTCTCTGTCACACGAGACGGACGAGACTCATTAGAGGAGCTTCTCATGTGGGGCGACGCAGTATACTCACTTGCCACGAGTAGTCGATTGATCAAGAAAGGTCCTCGTGTAAAAGTGCCCGTAGCGTGTACGATCCCAGCCTCGATTGTAGCGCCAAAGTTTGTTTTCGGCGGAAACAGTTTCTCACGGTGAAGTAACAATTTCTTGGGAAGCTCTCTCGTGATTGTCAAGTGTCCGCAAGTCAGAGGTGTGAAGCTGTATGACAGCCAGTACCGCGATTACGCTGTCCCCTGTCTGGCCACGGGGAGGACGGCGTGCGGACGAAGCAAACAGGGAGCCGACACCTGCTGCAGGCCGGCGAGACTAATGGGCTGCTCGCGTGCGTCTGAGCGCTGCAGCTAACGGGAAGGTCGCTGCCGCAGAAGCAGGAGCAGCAGCTAGCAGCTCCCTATTGCCTGCCTCACCACGGTTCCCCACATCACCTTCCTTCTTCATTTCGATCCACCCTCTGTCTGAAGCAACACTTGTCGAATGTCGTCAGCTCGCCCACTGCCGTGTGATTGGAGAGGTGCGATGGTGAGAACAGTTCAAATATTCATACAAGACTCTCTGAAATATCGCCACTGGGATACATCATACAATAAGAACGTCGTATGGAAACAGTTCTTTTTTTTTGTGCCTTCGGAGCAGGGACGCCATGATTATTAACGCACTTCCCATAGTTAGTTTAAGGGTTGGCCGGATGTCACCACCCCGTTACCCGACGGGACGAAATATGTGTACTCCAACTCACTGCGTGTGGTGTGGCACTTTTTCAGAGTCATTTTTAGGCTTTATTCATGTGCAACTGAGTGAAACTTTTCTAAATGTTTGCGAATCATGTAACTGAGGCGGCATTTGATAACCAGCGCGGTATTCACCTAGTGGGATGTGGAAGACCTCCTAAAAATATCAAAAATGGTTCAAATGGCTCTGAGCACTAGGGGACAACATCTGAGGTCATCAGTCCCCTAGAACTTAGAACTACTGAAACCTAACTAACCTAAGGACATCACACACATCCACGCCCGAGGCAGGATTCGAACCTGCGACCGTAGCGATAGCGAGGTTCCAGTCTGTAGCGCCTAGAACCGCTCGGGCACTCCGGCCGGCCTAAGAACATCATCCAGGCTGGCTTGCACATCAAGCTTGCACACCAACTCTAGTCGTTAATCCGGTGGGAGTATTCGATCAGGGGTCGGCACACCTCCCCGTCCCGGAAGCTCGCTTTGCCCACACACCTCCCCATCCGGGAAGCAGTGCCTTAAGACACACGGTTATCAGGACGGATATCGCCTGAAAACAATTCTGTTATATGACCACTCTGTCGACAGGCACTGGCAGGTCCATCGGGACCGACCGATCACCGTGTCGTCGTCTGCCAGTGGCGTCATAGGATGTGGTATGGAGGAGTGGTGGGTCAATGTACTGCTCTCCCGAAAGATTTGGGTTTGCGTGAGATGGAGCCGCTTCTACTAGGTGAAGTAGCTTCTCCACTGAGTGCTACGCGTTCCAGTCCCCCTACCTAGGACAAATTCCTGGCAGTACCGTTAATCGAACCTAAGTCCACCGCATGGGAGTCAGCCGCGCTGAGTGCGCAGCGACAGTGGTGGATGGAATCTTTTATATCGATGCTCATCAAATAACCATCGGTTACAATAAGCCACAATGGAGTTGGCTCAAATGGCTCTGAGCACTATGCGACTTAACTTCTGAGGTCATCAGTTGCCTAGAACTTAGAACTACTTAAACCTAACTAACCTAAGGACATCACACACATCCATACCCGAGGCAGGATTCGAACCTGCGACCGGAGCGGTCGCTCGGCTCCAGACTGTAGCGCCTAGAACCGCACGGCCACTCCGGCCGGCACAATGGAGTAAACCGGCATGGGTTGAGCACAAAAATTAAAAAGAATGAGTTTATCACATTAATTTTTGAGTCATCAGTCTTCTGACTTGTTTGACATGGACAGCCACGAATTCCTCGCTTCGCACTAACCTCTTCGTCTTAACGATAAAAACATCTACTTTGACTGCCGAAATGACTATCCCAAAGCCCAAACATTACGCTTTCGTTCTTAATGTAAAAAACGTCCTTTTTCCAGATCAACTAGCCAAAAGATCATTCCATCGGCTAGGAACCATGCTTGTCTGTCTCTCAAGAAATGCTCAAATGGCCCTAAGCACTATGGGACCTAACATCTGAGGTCATCAGTCCCTTAGACTTAGAACTACTTAAACCTAATTAACCTAAGGACATCACACACATCCATGCTCGAGGCAGGATTCGACCCTACGACCGTAGCAGGCGCGCGGTGCCGGACTGAAGCGCCTAGAACCGCTCTGCCACAGCGGCCGGCTCGTCGCCTTTCATCTATTTGATTCGACACGACTTTACTCTCCGTCGTAGCCTCTTTTCAGGCAGTAAGAACACCGTTCAACTGATCCTGCAGGTCTTCCCATTCAGAATTACAATGTCATCGACGAACCTTACAGTTATTTCTTCTTATTTCGCTTTCCAATTTTCTCCTTCGATCGCTTTACTACTTGCTCAGTAGCCTGGCGGACAAGATACAAACCTGCCGCTCTTTTCTCAGTTACTGCCCTTCATGTCCAACGAGTCTTTAATACTGCAGTCTTTTTCTCCGTACATGTGGTTGATAAGTTTTCGCTCCCTGTATTTTACCTGCAATAACTCACAATTCAAAAGAGTGAATTGCGGTCCAATTTATCAAATGCTTTTTCTAAATCTAAATAGAGATAAAGTAAACAATACTTGTAACAAAAACTCTACGATTCCTTGAGAGCTTGGGTTCAACGATTCGGGGTTAAACTTTCCGTCCTAAGAATGGATGTGTTCAGAATATACAAAAAAAAGAAGGTAATTCAACCATAGTTAAGTTAGTCATCTTCATACTCATCAGATATTCGTATACAGATCTCGTGTTTTAGCAAGTATGTAAGAACAACTATAGCACGACATATTAACATCGCACATTAACTGCCAAGCATTGTGAGAACTTTTAACCCTTTGACTACCAATTTTATTTCGAAAACATTAATGCTTGGTTATTTTAATTAATGTCTTACTAAGAAGTAACAGTATGAAAAGAATATTTCGCTCCGAATCGTTTTCCGGGGGAATTGGTTCAAAATGGTTCAAATGGCTCTGAGCACTATGCGACTTAACTTCTGAGGTCATCAGTCGCCTAGAACTTAGAACTAATTAAACCTAACTAACCTAAGGACATCACACACATCCATGCCCGAGGCAGGATTCGAACCTGCGACCGTAGCGGTCACGCGGTTCCAGACTGAAGCGCCTTTAACCGCACGGCCACACCGGCCGGCTCAGGGGAATTGGGAATGGAGGTGGGACGTAGACATGCAGGATTATTTGTAAGTATCTCCAGGCTTTCAGAAGACGACTATGCAAAAACTACAGGAGATACTAGAAGCAGACATACACCAGTGGACAGAGCATCTCTCCAAGTTTATAACTCACATTACAGATGCTCTGTATGCAATATTTTCTTTTGTGATGTGGCAAGCGTCAATTCGTGGCTGAAAGTCGTCGACGCAATATGTCCGGGAATGCGCGAAGGCAGCCCGCTTTTCAAATCTGGTAACTGGACTGCCTATCAGCAGGTGCGACCTAATTCGATGTCACAAAATGGTGACGAGGGTTAACAATGATACTTGAAGGCAACACAACCTGCGGCTGCAATCTGTAATTATACGAATTTTGCTAAACATTTGGAGGTTCCCTTTACCAGTGGGACACGGATGCGAATACATACAATAACAAGCAACAAATTGGAATTTGTTCAGTGATAACCTATCGTGGCACACGTACGTCCCGATGGTTGGCAGAGGGTTAAATAGCTATTAAAATATAAATATAATTAGCGCTTGTAGTCATTAGTAATTTAAAATGCTTTATTATATCTCAGCTTGTTGTACACCTTCGAACATAACTGCGAACATCACTTTTGAACTGGGAAAATAGTTTAAGTTTGCATTACACTAAGAAGCTACGTAAAAAGGTATAGACAGGAAGGTGTCGACATAATTAGAGTCATGAGAACGATCGGAATGTATGACGGAATAGTTCTTACAACAAAAATCGTTCCAGTTCTCGTGCTACAAATCTGTAGTCCTCGACGGATCAGCACTGAAGTCTCCGTATATCCTTATTTTTAGCGATGCTTGCGGGACTCGGCCGTTAGATTGAGGATGTCATATTAAACAACTTTCAGCCGTCAATTTTTAACCTTGTTTTATTCGGCAACCAGTTTCGGCGCTTTATTGCGCCATCTTCAGGCCCCTGACCGACGTGTAGGAATAATCTACCTCGCTTCTGATCGAAGCAGAGGTCAGCAATACTGATATTAGGAGATATCTAGTAATAAACTTTATACTGTACGTTTACTGGAGATTGTTTCCTTGTTTTGTTCCATACTATCTTCTCCCAAAATATCGAAAGCAAATTGCTTGCAGTTTAAGTTCAAAAATGGTTCAAATGGCTCTGAGCACTATGGGACTCAACTGCTGTGATCATCAGTCCCCTAGAACTTAGAACTACTTAAACCTAACTAACCTAAGGACACCACACACACCCATGCCCGAGGCAGGATTCGAACCTGCGACCGTAGCAGCAGCGCGGCTCCGGACTGGAGCGCCTACAACCGCACGGCCACCGCGGCCGGCGCAGTATAAGTGATCAGTTTCATAGTATCGAAGGCAAACAAGTTCTGATAGCTCTTAGAGTATGCATTTTAGAGCCCACGTTTACTACACATTTTTCTTTTTGTTTTGGTGTAAGGAACCTGTCCATAAAGCTTGTCGGTGTTTTTTTGGGGCAAGCATGTCTTCACTCAGTTTCTAGACGTGTCACTGCTTACAGGTTCTAGAGGCATATGGTAAGATATCAATCGCACACACATATGAAGCGATCGAAATGAGTTAAGCCTAATAAGTATGTAACACATCTAACAGATTAAGATTTTACTTGACCATAGCCAGGAGGAAAACTACTGCCGTCTAAGTTTACTTGTGAGTACCTACGATAGTCTACCGTAGTCTCCACATACTTGAGAGTGTCTACGATAGCCTGCCGTAGTCTACACTTACTTGTGATAGCCCACAGTAGCTTATGGTAGTTTTACTGCTCTAATTGTGACGTTTCACTGCCAGTCCTAATGTGTTCCAATGGAGTTAACTTTGTTACCAATTCGAATATTCATCTGGAAACGCATAATCGACATTCAGAGACAAAGCTCGAATAGGTAGTGTTGAAGAGAGGTCTTATTTTCTCCGCGGTAAGAGCGGCCGAGACGTTAATGTTGGTCGTAAGAGACTCTCGCTAAATGAATGTTGGAGCACTGTCTGGTGTACCGTGGGACAGAAGGCAGAGCTCCCGTGTGAGGAAGGGGGAGGGCAGGGCTGAATTGGATTTTGCGCAGAGCAGCGGCGGCGACACCAGCGCGGACGGCGCTAAATTAAGACACGGGGCCATTACGGCAGATTTACTGGCGCCATTTGGCGGGCTGCAGCTGCAGCTGCTCAGGTGGCGAGCGAGCATCACGCCCCCGCCCCAGACACCGCAGCTGACTCACTGCGCAGGCGCAGCTCATCCCAGCTACTTACTCTGCCTACCTGGCTGCCTGCCTCACCGAGTTCACTACTCTCATTAACGTCACTCTGCATTCCAGTTACTCGCCGTAACCAGACAGCTCTTGCCGTGCAAACGAACCTGGCCAACTGTAGATGAGCGTGTAATAATTTCTGTAGCTACACTAGCTGTGCATGGCATGCGTTGTAGCCCCCTTTTTTTCTAAGAAGGTACACCTCTACAAAGCAGAAAGTTTTAAATCTACAAAATAAATGAAAGTCACTTATCTTTTGTGCATTAAATTAGGTTTTGCCCGTGGTTTCGCTGATATACGCATATATCACATACAGGTGGCAGGGGTAAAATACAGGGAGCGAAAAGCTATTTACAATTTGTACAGAAATCAGGTGGCAGTTATAAGAGTTGAGGGACATCAAAGGGAAGCAGTGGTTGGGAAGGGAGTGAGACAGGGTTGTAGCCTCTCCCGGATGTTATTCAATCTGTATATTGAGCAAGCAATGAAGGAAACAAAAGAAAAATTCGGAATAGGTATTAAAATCCATGGAGAAGAAATAAAAACTTTCAGGTTCGCCGACGAGATTGTAATTCTGTCAGAGACAGCAAAGGACTTGGAAGAGCAGTTGGACGGAATGGACAGTGTCTTGAAAGGACGGTATAAGATGAACATCAACAAAAGCAAAACGAGGATAATGGAATGTAATCGAATTAAGTCGGGCGATGCTGAGGGAATTAGATTAGGAAATGAGACACTTAAAGTAGTAAAGGAGTTTTGCTATTTGGGGAGCAAAATAATTGATGATGGTCGAAGTAGAGAGGATATAAAATGTAAACTGGCAATAGCAAGGAAAGCATTTCTGAAGAAGAGAAATTTGTTAACATCGAGTATAGATCTAAGTGTCAGGAAGTCATTTCTGAAAGTATTTGTATGGAGTGTAGCCATGTATGGAAGTGAAACATGGACGATAAATAGTTTGGACAAGAAGAGAATAGAAGCTTTCGAAATGTGGTGCTACAGAATAAAGCTCAAGATTAGATGGGGAGATCACATAACTAATGAGGAAGTATTGAATAGGATTGGGGAGAAGAGGAGTTTGTGGCACAACTTGACTAGAAGAGGGATCGGTTGGTAGGATATATTCTGAGGCATTAAGGGATCACCAGTTTAGTATTGGAGGGCAGCGTGGAGTGTAAAAATTGTAGAGGGAGACCAAGAGATCAATACACTAAACAGATTCAGAAGGATGTAGGTTGCAGTAGGTACTGGGAGATGAAGGAGCTTGCACAGGATAGAGTAGCATGGAGAGCTGCATCAAACCAGTCTCAGGACTGAAGACCACAACAACAGGGTGTTCATTTTAACCGAAGACACTGAAATGCCTGGAAAACTACACATCGGATCAAAATAAGTTCTAGTTCCAATTTGTTTGTTTTGGAGGGGGGATATCCAACGATAACACACTCGCCTCCCCCCCCCCCCCAACCGAACCCTGTGTGTGAGGCCAGGGCAGCCTTGAAATCTCCAATGGGAACTGCCGGTTTTTATCACTGATTACGATTCTGTGGCAAAATCTACATACGTTTTGCCTAAAGCATTTTCTTGGTTTCGCCGCAGATCACGCTGTAATCGGGGGAACAGAAATGGGTACGCAATCGTAAATTACGAGATGTTACTCAATGGCCCTTGACAGTCCAGTGGCACGTGCGACCCCACCTCCATGCCGCGCGTGTACGGCAGGCCAGTATTTTATAACTTCTACTGGAAACCACATTTGCAACGTTGTATTCCTCCCACATATCCCACAGGGCATTTCTCGACGCGCCACCGCGGCCGCGTAGCGAACTACGACGTATCATACACTATGTGATCAAAAGTAACCCTCAACAACATACGTTTTTCATATTAGGTGCATTTTGCTGCCACCTACTGCCAGGTGCTCCACATCAGCGACCTCAGTAGTCATTAGACATCGTGAGAGAGAAAAATGGAGCGCTCTGTGGAACTCACAGACTTCGAACGTTGTCGGGTGATTGGGTGTTACTTGTGTCATACGTCTGTACGCGAGATTTTCACACTCCTAAAAAGCCCTAGGTCCATTGTTTCCGATGTGATAGTGAAGTGGAAATGTGAAGGGACGCTTACAGCACAAAAGTGTACAGGCCGATCTCGTTTGTTGATTGACAGAGATCGCCGACACTTGGAGAGGGTCGTAATGTGTAATAGGCAGACATCTACGTAGGCCATCACACAGGAATTTCAGTCAGCATCGGGAACCACTGCAAGTACTATGACAGTTAGGCGGGAGGTGAGAAAACTTAGATTTCATGGTAGAGCGGCTGCTCATAAGCCACAAATCACGCCGGTAAAGGCCAAACGCCTCGCTTGGTGTAAGGAGTTTAAACATTGGACGATTCAGAAGTTGGAAAACTTTGTGTGGAGTGACGAATCACGGTACACAATGAGGCGATCGGACGGCAGGGTGTGGATATGCCAAATGCCCGGTGAACGTCATCTACCACCGTGTGTAGTGCCAACAGTAAAATTCGTAGTCGGTGGTGTTATAGTGTGGTCGTGTTTTTCACGGAGGTGTCTTGCATCCCTTGTTGTTTTTTGTGGCGCCATCACAGCACAAGCCTACACTGATGTTTTAAGCACCTTCTTGCTTCCCACTGTTGAAGAGCAATTCGGGGATGGCGATTACATCTTTCAAGACGATCGAGCACCTGTTCATAATGCACGGCCTTTGGCGGAGTGGTTACACGACAATAACATCCCTGTAGTGGACTGGCCTGCACAGAGTCGTGACCTGAATCCTGTAGAACACCTTTGGCAAGTTTTGGAACGCCGACTTCATGCCAGGCCTCACCGACCGACATTTATACGTCTCCTCAGTGCAGCACTCCGTGAGGAATGGGTTGCAATTCCCAAGAAACCTTCTAGCACCTGATTGAACGTATGCCTGCGAGAGTGGACGCTGTCATCAAGGCTAAGGGTGGGCCAACACCATACTGAATTCCAGCATTATCGGTGGAGGGCGCCACTAACTTGTAAGTCATTTTTAGCCAATCGTCCGTATGCTTTTGATCACATAGTGTAACAGGCGGTAAACTGGGACAGGAGCTCACGTATCGTACACACACAGAACAGATAGCGGCTCTCAATATTACAATGCTTGCACAGTGTTTATTGCCTGCGCATCTACCTGTCATTTGGAAAACAGACGTACAAGTGGGTGATGAATGTTGCAACCATAGAAGAAAAAACTGAAATGATCCTGATTTACGGAGAATGTAGGAGAAATGTTGAGGCTGCTGTTGCCTTTTACGCCGAGCGTTTTTTTCAGAGAAACCTCGCACTCGTTCGTTCTTTTACAAGGTTGTGAATGCCTTTATGTCTGCTGGCAGCTTAGAGACCGGCAAAAGGAAATGAAGCAAACGATTTACAGGAGAAGCTAATGAAATAGCTGTACTAGCGGCAGCGCACCACAACCCATAGATAAGCGCCCGATAATTACACTGAGGTTCCGTTATATCCGTTGGCAGTATTTTCACAATACTGCATCGTCGTAAGTGTCACCTATACCACGTGTCATTGCATCAAGAACTTCATAGCGTGGACTTCCGTAGGCGAGTAGTATTTTGTGAATGGGCACGTCAACAAATGCAAACGACCCAGGCATTCTCTGGCGACGTACTATTTTCCAATGAGTCTACATTGAGAAACCACGGTAGCATTAACCGGCATGACATGCATTACTAGAGCGTTGACAATTCCCACAGGTTACGGCAAATTGATCATCAACGTCCTTGTTCACGTATGGTGTGGCATCATGGGGAATAGACTGATTGGTCCGAATTTTACAGACGGCAAGTTGAATGGACGCAAATATCGAACGTTTTTGGAATAGGAACTACTGGTGCCCATCCAGGATCTTGCCCTTAACGTTCGACAACATATGTGGTTTCAGCATGTCGGTTGTCCAGTGCATTACGCAATTGAAGCACGTGAGTTTTTAGACTGTTTACACTGGTCGGTGGATCGGCGGAGGTACTGTTAATTGGCCCGCTAGGTCGCTGGCCTTTTTTCTGTGGGGATTTTTAGGAGATAGATGTACCATCGAGTTCCAACAGGCTTTGAAGACATGGTCGACCGCTTCACAAACGCCTGTGCTGACGTTTCCGCAGATATGCTTCTGTCCTGTGTGTGGTCATTTGAAAACCGGAACATTAAGTATATTGAAGTTGGTGGTATTGAGTCTGAACACATACTCTAACTGAAAAAGTGCAGTAGTGTTCGTCTCGTGCCACAGCCACAGTGCCACGTCGAGTAGTCATCCGGCAGATATATCGTAACAATAAAACTTTGCGAATGGGCACTCCAATTATAAGTTATGAATATTGGCCAGTCCTACTCTCGCAGTATGGAAGTGGGGTCCTACGTACCATTGGTATTTCAAGGGCCACTGAGTAGCACGTCGTAATTTACGATTGTGTACCCATTTCTATTCCTCCTATTGTAGCGCCATTTGTGGAAAAACGAAGAAATTGCTTTAGACAAAAGGTAAGTAGATTCGTAGAATCGAATCCTGCCTCGGGCATGGATGTGTGTGTTGTCCTTAGGCTGGATAGGTTTAAATAGTTCTAAATCTAGGGGACTGATGACCTCAAATGATAAGTCCCATAGTGCTTAGAACCATTTGAACCATCTATCTACAGTAGGGGCGCACAAGAATTCGGCTTTTGAACTGTGCCCTGGTTCACGTGCTATAGCGTTCAGCGTGTCTGCACACTTCTCCTGCCATCACGCCACACTGCTTGAGAGAGGAGGGAGAAAAGTGAAAAATTGCGAATGCGCAGTAATCACACTGGGTTGGCATAGCTATATGCACTTATACACGTGACTGTCGTATCGCGTACACGAGATATAAAAGGCCAGTGAATTGGCGGAACTGTCATTTGTACTCAAGTCATTCGTGTGAAAGGATTTCCGACGTGATTGTGGCCGCACGACAGCAGCCAACAGACTTTGTACGCGAAATAGCAGTTGGAGCTAGAGGCATGGAAAATTCCATTTCGGAAATCGTTAGGAAATTCAATATTCCGAGATCCATAGTGTCAAGAGTGTGCTGAGAATACCAAATGTTAGGCATTACCTCTCACCACGGATAACGCAGTAGCAGACGGTCTTCACTTAACGACCGAGGGCAGCGGCGTTTGCGTAGCGTTGTCAATACTAACAGACACGCAGCTCTGCGTGAAATGACCGCCGACTTCAATTTCGGACGTACGACAAACGTACTCGTTAGAACAAAGTGGCGAAATTTGACGCAAATGGGTTATGGCAACATGACCTACGCGAGTGCTTTGTTAACAGCAAGACATCACCTGCAGCGCCTCTTCTGGGTTCGTGACCACATCGGTTGGACCCAAGACGACTGGAAAACCGTGGCCTGGTTCGATTGGTCTCGATTTCAGGTGGTGAGAACTGATGGTAGGGTTGAGTGTGGCCAGCATGTGAGGGCTCCATAATGATGCGGGCTTTGTTTACATGGAAAGAATTGCGTTTTCTGGCCCAGCTGATCCAATCACTGGCTATTTTCAGCCATTCATGTTCCCAAACAACGAAGGAATTTTTATGGATGACAATGCGCCCCGTCACCAGGGCATAGCCGTTCGCGATTGGTTGTAAGACAATTGTGGACAATTCGAGGGAATGATTTGGTCACGCAGATAGCCCAACATGAATCCCATTGAATATTTATGGGACATAATCGAGAGGTCAGTTGGTGCACAAAATTTGCACCCGCAACACTTTCGCAATTTTCGACGGCTGCAGAGGCATCGTGACTCAATATTTCTGCGAGGGACTTCCTACGAGTTGTCGAATCCATGCTACGTCGATCTTCTGCACTATGGCGGGCAAAAGGAAGTCGCACTGCATACGACTTGGTTTCATATTTCTAACAATATGAATTAGGACTGAAATAGATTTTCCGTATTATTTAATCATTTTTGGGGAGCTGGAGACACACAAAATTTTTATCTGGTATAAACTGTCGGCATACGGACAGAAGTAAAAGGTTTCAAAGATTTTCCACACTCAGTTCGCCACGTAATCGTGACTTACTTGGTTTCATTGCTGATCAGTCAGTTACATATGCACATGCAAAGGTGCGCGTCCAGCTGAAACGGCAAACGATCTCGAAGACAGCTCGAAAATGGAAGTAATATTTCGTGTAACCGAGTATATGACTCATTAGGATTAACAGTGGTGTAGCGTGCGCCGTGAAACGCTCTCTGGGTGAATTTGCTACTGGGCGTCGTTGAGGCAGAGCGGCGCAGTATCTCGGACATCTGGCCACGGGGTAGGGCAGTCCCGGATCTGGGCGGTCATGTGGTGAAGTCGGCAGCAGATGTCCGCCACCTATCTGCCAAAACTGCGTCCCGAGTCCGCCATCCGCCGTGATGAACAGCCATTAGGCGCCGCCACCCTCTCGTAATGGCGGGTGACTGCCTTGATGTATTGCAAAGTGGCTCTGCCCGGAAATAATGTCTCGTGTTCCACAAAGACCGTAAATTTTTACGAGACGCAAACAATTACCACAGCAGGCTCTCGGGCACCCACAAATGCTATCTACCACGCAGTCTGCAGCAGAGGCCTGTTTAACAATACACGTCTGTTGTCACTCGAAACGGCACCAAACGGCACCAGATCATGCAGATTAAGATAGCCAGAATCATTATCAACGAAACAGACTACATACCTACCATGAAATGCACCAAAAGTTGCCCAGCGGAACTTCTGATGTAGCGTTGCCGGCTTGCGACATTGGTTAGTTATGAAACCAAGGATCCTTGTGTATTTGTTCGTAAAATTTTATACACTAAATCCTATTTCGAGACCATAGCAACATATAGTTATATTTTTAGGTCTACAACAAGCTCCTGACAGACAACCGAATTATTGCAAACAATCCGGCAAAATACGAGAGCATTCGTCTCTAAATTGTATTTCGAACCGAACTTCGAGACAGTCATAGAATTATCACAAAAAACTTTTTTTGAACAATTAAATGTAAATGACTCAGAACGAAATAAAGTTTTGAAGAAACCAATTATAGGGGTTGCAACATAATGCCAGTTACGAAAATCAGGGTAGTGGTGATAAGGTATAGAAAGTAACGTCTAACTGCGTAACATAATACACTCAACGATTGGAGCACTACTAGCTAGTGGCGTTCATAATTTTGTCTCCCGAATTTCTGTTATCCAAAGTTGTAGGTGGAGGTTTTCATTACCCTTTTGCACTGCATCGTGGAAAGAGAGATGTGTGCGAAATCTTATGGGACTTAACTGCTAAGGTCATCAGTCCCTAAGCTTACACACTACATAACCTAAATTATCCTAAGGACGAACACACACACCCATGCCCGAGGGAGGACTCGAACCTCCGCCGGGATCAGCTGCACAGTCCATGACTGCAGCGCCCTAGGCCGCTCGGCTAATCCCGCGCTGCGTGGAAAGAGAGGAAAAGTGTGTGTGAACGGCCTTGCCGCAGTGGTAACACCGGCTCCCGTCAGATCACCGAATGGTTGGATGGTTGACCATCAGGTCTGCCGAGCGCTGTTGGCAAGCGGGGTGCACTCAGCCTTTGTGAGGCAAGCTGGGGAGCTACTTGATTGAGAAGTAGCGGCTCCGGTTTCGAAAACTGACATACGGCCGGGAGAGCGGTGTGCTGACCACATGCCCCTCCACATCCGCAGCCGGTGACGCCTGTCGGCTGAGGATGACACGGCGGCCTGTCGGTACCGTTAGGCCTTCATTACCTGTTCTGGCGGAGTTCTGTTTAGTGTGTGTGTGTGTGTGTGTGTGTGTGTGTGTGTGTGTGTGTGTGTGTGTGTGTGTGTGTGCTTGCGCGCGTGTGCTTGCGCGCGGGTGCTTGCTTTATACCCTTGTTGGTGACACGTTGCGTATGTTTCATGAAGCTTAGCGCTCCAGATTGAACTTCTCGCTGTCACAGTGGACTGTCTCTAGGTTGGAGGAAATTAATTGCATTTTCCATCGAATAAGACTTTTACTGTTGTAGTCTTTAATCCGAAGACTCGTTTCTTGTAGCCCCCATGGTACTCTATCCCGTGCAAGCCTCTTCATCTCTGAGTAGCTACCGCAATCTACATCCTTCCGAATCTGCTAACTGTATTCATCTCTTGGTCTCCCCCTTCGATTTTCATACCCCCCCCCCCCCCCCACAAACACACACTTTCCTCCAATACGAAACAGGTTCTTCCTTGATGTCTCATTGTTCCCCACCAACCGATCCCTTCTCATAGTCAAGTTGTGCCACAAAATTATTTCTCGTCAATTATATTCAGTTTTTCCTCATTTGTTAACGCAAACAACCCCATCCAATCTTCAGCATTCTTCTGTAGCACCACATTTGAAAATCTTCTATTCTCTTCTTGTCCCAACTCTCTATCGTCCATGTTTCACTTCCACACAATGCTGAACTTCAGACAAATAGCTTCAGGAAAGACTGTCTAACACTTAAATCTTTATTCGATATTAACAATGTCTTCATCTTCAAAATGGTTTTCTTGTAATTGCCAGTCTATATTTTACATCCTTCCTATTTCGGCCATCATACATTATTTTCCTCCACGAATAGCAAAATTCATCTGCTATTTTTAGTTCAAATGGTTCAAATGGCTCTGAGCACCATGCGACTTAACTTCTGAGGTCATCAGTCGCCTAGAACTTAGAACTAATTAATCCTAACCAACCTAAGGACATCACACACATCCATGCCCGAGGCAGGATTCGAACCTGCGACCGTAGCGGTCACGCCGTTCCAGACTGAAGCACCTAGAACCGCACGGCCACACGGCCGGCCTATTTTTAATGTCTCGGCCTCTAATCTAATTCTCTGAGCATCTTCTGATTTAATTCTACTACAATTCATTATCCTTGTTTTGCTTTTGTTGATGTTCCTCTTATATACTCCTTTCAAGACACTGTCCATTCTGTTGAAGTGCTCTTACAAGACCTTTGCTGTCACTCAGAGAACTAAAATGTCATCGGCAAACCTGCAAGTTTTTATTTCTTCATGAACTTTACTTCCTTCTCCGAATTTTTCTTTGATTACCTTCACTGCGTGCTGAAAAACATCGGGGCTAGGCTATAACCCTGCACTCGCTTCTCAACCACTGCCTCCCTTTCATGCCCTTCGACTTACGGGACTATTTGTAGTAAAGTATTGTGATGTACCGGACAACCATCGTGTATGTATTTGGTCTGTTTGTAAGTAATCCACTGGATCTGAAAGCGACCTATGGTGGAACAGGATTACGGTTTAACATTATGTCGACGACAATATCGTCAGTGTTGTGTACATAGTTCCGCGTAGTCAGTGCGTACACAACTTTCCCACTAGAGCGCGCTCCGCTAAGCACAACAGCACAGGCGCAGCGCTCGTCCGTCTCCGCACTATGAGATGGCGCTGCCTTAGAGACGGACCAAATTCTGCTTCTGCCGATCCGCGTATTAATGTGTAACACAGCCAATGAGATTGCTGCTAACGCTCCTTGCGGATCACACTCGTGCGGTGATACCTGAATGCTCGAGGTATTATAACGAATGTACAGACCTCCCATCAGTCAGTCTGCATTTATCTGCACCAGTCTGCATTAGTCAACATTTGTCTGTACCAGTCTATAGTCAAGTTTCAGTCTGCACCTAATAAGAGTATCACATTCCTGTACATAGCCATGAAGATAAATGTATAGCCACTTTGTCAAGTATCAGAGGTATGTTAGAATAAGATTAATGTACCAAGACCAAAGGAACTTCAGATTGTCAATTGTAAATAGCATCCAGAATCAAGTTAAGAAAGGTTTATGGTTATTATTATTTTAATAAATGTGTGTGAAAATTAATCAAGTTCTGTTTAAAGTTGGTCACCATCAATCTGCTACTCTAAGCATGCAAGTCTATCGTCTGACCTAACGGCAGAAGATAAACACGCCACGATAAGACCACGAGACATATTGCTGACACTCACCTGCTTTGTTGGAGCGACAAGTCAAATAGTCTGATGGTGTGTGTACCGAAGGTCTTACAGTACGCACACCACAGTCAGACACATGGTAGAAATCTGAACAAGAATTGGATACAAAATCGAGCGTGTCCTTTTTAAAGGAACCATTCTGCCAGTCACCTGAAGTAAAATCATTGTGAGATCTGGAGGGGCAGACAGGAATCTCAACACCGCCTAGTGACGTAACTAATGCGGAAGTTGGCTCGGATCACCACATAATGAGTTTTCTTGTGTAGGGTACGGGGAAGCAGCGAGGGTTTTCCTCCCTGGCAATTTTCGTGCAGACGGCGGTTTGGGCGTGGAGGCACCTGGCGGTCGTCCGGAGAGACGGCAAAAAGCGAGCGCAGAATTCCTGCGATGTGGCGGAGGGTGGTTGCGCAGCTGCCCCCGATAAATCGCGGGTGGGACGTCTGTGTCTGCGGCTGAGCCGCGAGGGCCGACAGCCGGTCATTAGCAGCTCGGCCCATCCCAGCCCGAGCCAATTAATGTGGCGCCACGCCACCCCGCTACCTGCTCACTCCCCACCACAGCACAGCGCCGCCGGCACAGCACAGCGGCGGCCCCATCACCACGATCGCAGTAAGCATGGGATAAACTGAGACTTTTCGATATCAGCGATCTCTGTGAATGCTACCTGCCAGTAAACGCGATTCTTATTTGTCACAGTTTCAAATCACACAGTTCACGAATTTGCAACTTCAATCCCTCCGCACTCTGCCAATTTCAATACGCGTTTTCTGCGACTTCTGCAATTTATCACCCGTAGATGTTACGGTGTAGTTAGTCGCAAGTAGCAACTTAAGGGCCTGGCAAGTATAGGGAGGTTATAATTAAACTTTATCTACTTGAGCAAGTGTACACGGGAAACTGTCTACTGTTGTTGTTGTTGTGGTCTTCAGTCCTGAGACTGGTTTGATGCAGCTCTCCATGCTACTCTATCCTGTGCAAGCTTTTTCATCTCCCAGTACCTATTGCAACCTACATCCTTCTGAATCTGCTTAGTGTATTCATCTCTTGGTCTCCCTCTACGATTTTTACCCTCCACGCTGCCCTCCAACACTAAATTGGTGATCCCTTGATGCCTCAGAACATGTCCTACCAACCGATCCCTTCTTCTGGTCAAGTTGTGCCACAAACTTCTCTTCTCCCCAATCCTATTCAATACTTCCTCATTAGTTATGTGATCTACCCATCTAATCTTCAGCATTCTCCTGTAGCACCACATTTCGAAAGCTTCTATTCTCTTCTTGTCCAAACTATTTATCGTCCATGTTTCACTTCCATACATGGCTACACTCCATACAAATACTTTCAGAAATGACTTCCTGACACTTAAATCAATACTGGATGTTAACAAATTTCTCTTCTTCA
Source organism: Schistocerca americana (assembly GCF_021461395.2). Classification (NCBI taxonomy): domain Eukaryota; kingdom Metazoa; phylum Arthropoda; class Insecta; order Orthoptera; family Acrididae; genus Schistocerca; species Schistocerca americana. The sequence continues at coordinate 433,807,841 of NC_060124.1, read as the reverse complement.
GAAACGCTTTCCTTGCCATTGCCAGCCTACATTTTATATCCTCTCTACTTCGACCATCATCAGTTATTTTGCTCCCCAAATAGCAAAACTCCTTTACTACTTTAAGTGTCTCATTTCCTAATCTAATTCCCTCAGCATCACCCGACTTAATTAGACTACATTCCATTATCCTTGTTTTGCTTTTGTTGATGTTCATCTTATATCCTCCTTTCAAGACACTGTCCATTCCATTCAACTGCTCTTCCAAGTCCTTTGCTGTCTCTGACAGAATTACAATGTCATCGGCGAACCTCAAAGTTTTTATTTCTTCTCCATGAATTTTAATACCTACCCCGAATTTTTCTTTTGTTTCCTTTACTGCTCGCTCAATATACAGATTGAACAACATCGGGGAGAGGCTACAACCCTGTCTTACTCCCTTCCCAACCACTGCTCCCCGTTCATGTCCCTCGACTCTTATAACTGCCATCTGGTTTCTGTACAAATTGTAAATAGCCTTTCGCTCCCTGTATTTTACCCCTGCCACCTTCAGAATTTGAAAGAGAGTATTCCAGTCAACTTTGTCAAAAGCTTTCTCTAAGTCTACAAATGCTAGAAACGTAGGTTTGCCTTTCCTTAATCTTTCTTCTAAGATAAGTCGTAAGGTCAGTATTGCCTCACGTGTTCCAGTGTTTCTACGGAATCCAAACTGATCTTCCCCGAGGTTGGCTTCTACTAGTTTTTCCATTCGTCTGTAAAGAATTCGTGTTAGTATTTTGCAGCTGTGGCTTATTAAACTGATTGTTCGGTAATTTTCACATCTGTCAACACCTGCTGTCTTTGGGATTGGAATTATTATATTCTTCTTGAAGTCTGAGGGTATTTCGCCTGTTTCATACATCTTGCTCACCAGATGGTAGAGTTTTGTCAGGACTGGCTCTCCCACGGCCGTCAGTAGTTCTAATGGAATATTGTCTACTCCGGGGGCCTTGTTTCGACTCAGGTCTTTCAGTGCTCTGTCAAACTCTTCACGCAGTATCGTATCTCCCATTTCATCTTCATCTACATCCTCTTCCATTTCCATAATATTGTCCTCAAGTATATCGCCCTTGTATAGACCCTCTATATACTCCTTCCACCTTTCTGCTTTCCCTTCTTTGCTTAGAACTGGGTTTCCATCTGAGCTCTTGATATTCATACAAGTCGTTCTCTTATCTCCAAAGGTCTCTTTAATTTTCCTGTAGGCGGTATCTATCTTACCCCTAGTGAGATAGGCCTCTACATCCTTACATCTGTCCTCTATCCATCCCTGTTTAGCCATTTTGCACTTCCTGTCGATCTCGTTTTTGAGACGTTTGTACTCCTTTTTGCCTGTTTCACTTACCGCATTTTTATATTTTCTCCTTTCATCAATTAAATTCAATATTTCTTCTGTTACCCAAGGATTTCTACTAGCCCTCGTCTTTTTACCTACTTGATCCTCTGCTGCCTTCACTACTTCATCCCTCAAAGCTACCCATTCTTCTTCTACTGTATTTATTTCCCCTATTCCTGTCAATTGCTCCCTTATGCTCTCCCTGAATCTCTGTACAATCTCTGGTTCTTTCAGTTTATCCAGGTCCCATCTCCTTAAATTCCCACCTTTTTGCAGTTTCTTCAGTTTTAATCTACAGGTCATAACCAATAGATTGTGGTCAGAGTCCACATCTGCCCCTGGAAATGTCTTACAATTTAAAACCTGGTTCCTAAATCTCTGTCTTACCATTATATAATCTATCTGATACCTTTTAGTATCTCCAGGGTTCTTCCATGTATACAACCTTCTTTCATGATTCTTAAACCAAGTGTTAGTTATGATTATGTTGTGCTCTGTGCAAAATTCTACCAGGCGGCTTCCTCTTTCATTTCTGTCCCCCAATCCATATTCACCTACTATGTTTCCTTCTCTCCCTTTTCCTACACTCGAATTCCAGTCACCCATGACTATTAAATTTTCGTCTCCCTTCACAATCTGAATAATTTCTTTTATTTGATCAGCCATATTTACAGGGTACGCCCCAATAGCTGAACGGACCCATGGTGCTACAGCATCCTGACATTAACTGGCGAACTGTTTGGGGGTGTGCGCATGCACCCTTTTTACCGTCGTCTGTGTCTGCACTCTGGTATGTTTTAGTCTATGGAAAATTCCCGACTAATAGTCGACATTATCGCATAGGACTGGCCACCTCCCCACTCTGCCCTGACTGTCAGCTCGAAGACACCGACGAGCACCGTCTTATGTGCCCCCTGAAACAAAACGTATGGCTCCTCATCCAACGAATCGTGGGCTTTTACCTACGTGCCCCGGTAACGACGGTAACCCCGGATTTCCTGTTGTTGCCCCAGACAATTCACTACCCTCTTGCTAAGCACCATACGCTAATCTGGTTTCGAGGACAGGCTTTAGAATACCTGTTTCAGAGTGGTCCGCATACAGTCCTTGACTTCTGGTACAAAGTTGTCACTGCACATAGCACCCTCATCCGAAAACTATCTTACCGACAAACTTTTGCCGGTTATCTCCGCAGCGTCTCTCCTTGACCCCCTCAAAGTTGGGGTGTGCCATGCCTACCTGTCACATGATGCAACACCCTTATCCACGTTCTCATGCATCGACCAAAAACAAATTTTAAAAAAAGGGAAGAAGACAGAATGTTATATTTTGTTGTAATTAATGTTTTTTTAATATTTTTTGTTTAACTAAGAGTCATTTGTATATGTTTAAATGTTACCTTGAAGAACTCTTGCATAGTGAATATATATGTACTTTTTGTTTGTTCAATAAAGATTATAAAAAAACCGGTCAGCGTGACGGACTGCCGTACTAAGGGGCCCGGGTTCTATTCCCGGCTGGGTCGGGTATTTTCTCCACTCAGGGACTGGGTGTTGTGTTGTCTTCATCGTCATTTCATCCCCGTCTGGCGCACAGGTCGACCAGTGTGGCGTCGATTGTAATAAGACCTGCCCCGTAAGGGGCATTCCTTTACAGGAATGATATTCGCACAGTCTGTTGTTCGACTCGTTAGTGTCATGAGTTGCCGTTAGGCGCCAGTACTAGTACGGCAAAGTGCGGTTGAAACACAAGCATCTGTGTGCGTTACAGTTGGGGACAGCCAACTTGGGTCTGGACAAGGGCTTTACTCATAAAGCTGCTTTATCGAAACAACAGGGAAAGTGCTACTGTTGGTTCAAATGGCTCTGAGTACTATGGAACTCAACTTCCAATGTCATTAGTCCCCTAGAACTTGGAACTAGTTAAACCTAACTAATCTAAGGACATCACACACATCCATGCCCGAGGCAGGGTTCGAACCTGCGACCGTAGCGGTCTCGCGGTTCCAGAATGCAGCGCCTAGAACCGCACGGCCACTTCGGCCGGCAAAGTGCTACTGTTCTTCGCGAGTATCGACGCATTAAAAGAATACGAAGAGATCCACCTTCCGCAACGGGATTTAAGAAGATGATTCGGAAGATCGAATTAACTGCGATTAGGCTGTCGCTCCTGGAAGAGGCGACAACCAACCCCGCCACAAATTGTTGACGTTTACCGTTGTCATGGCTGATAATGTTGGACGCAATGTGCTATCTACAAAGACGAGCTGTATAGCGACAGTTGAACATTCCATGGTTCACCTGCGAACAAATGTGAAATGGCATCTGTAATGTCGCTCCAGACTGTCGTGGAAGCAGATGGTCGTCGAACTCTGCATCATTTGTAACTTGGAACGTAAACATGGTACACAATTAACCACGCGTTACTCTCCCATGTGGAAATTAAAGTGCATTTCCTTCAACGGTTCATTTGTTATTCTTCTGCATGTCCTTAAAAATGCTCCCACAACGTTTAATTGACGATCACTCATTTCTCATAGGGGCCCTCTCAAGTAGCACAAGTACGATATACGTGTATAACATGCATTAAAATACTCGTAGGAGCGTTGACCATTACCTAACATACATTTTGTGGATTTGCCTCAGTGTTTTATATGTATAAAAAGCATGTTTGACCATCAGCTGCTTTATTTTAAACCCAAATATCTACCAATTTCAGTCACGAACCATCTACTTGGGTTAAGACTCTTCGAAACAAACATAGTATGAGACATGACTATTATTTAAATAATGATAGATGAGATGTTGTGGCTTAACTGTTTTAATCCTAATCCGTGAAGATGGTTTGTGACTGCAATCAGTCGACATTTTGGTTTAAAATAAAAGCAGCTGATGGTCAAACACGCATTTCATAAAACTTCCTGACAGATTATAACTGTGTGCCGGACCGAGACTCAAAGTTGGGATGTATGCCTTTCGCGGGCAAGTGCTCAATGTTGTTTCACACTCAATTTTATTTCATGCAGTGTTGCTTGTCTGTTAGACTGACAACTCTACTCTGGTCTCAGTCGATAAGTTAAGGCCGTCGGCCGCTGTTTTGTCCGTGGCGAGAAGAGAGACCTGACATTGGTCTTCTCAGTACATTCTTGAGAATGTGGATCTCGGGATACTGAAATCCCTAATGATTATCGAAATAGAATGTCCCGTGTGTCTAGCTCCAGCTACTGTTCGCATTGGAAGTCTTTTAATAGGCGTTGTGCGACCATAATTGTGATGGAAACCTTTTCACAAGAATCACCTGAGTACAGATGAGTAGTAGAGCAAGGGCGGCACCAGAACATTTTGTTAGTGCAGGTTGCCTACATCAGGGGCAGGTATGCACTCAGGGGCAAACTTATTGTTCTCCTTTGATTGATAGGTACTTAATCTATTGTTCTGCTAAAAGGATCCTTGCCTTTGATTGATAGGCACTTAAGCTATTGCTCCCCCCCCCCAGCCCTAAGGAAACTCCCCCCCTCCACACTCTACAGGTACACTTTCAGGTCTGAGTTATTAGAATAGCCCCTCTCACTCTTATCAATTTGACTGACTACTTAATTAAATTGATTGGTCAATACAATTGAATTTCCTCCAATTGTTCAACTGAGTCTTTTTTCCCCACAAATTTCCAAGAGAGAGGGTGGGAGGGGATGGTGTTTAATTAAGTAGTCAATCAAATTGATAAGAGTGAGATGGGCAATGATTCAGACCTGAAAGTGTACCTTTAACAGCGAGGGGTGAGGTTTCCTGAGGGGGGAGGGGAGAGGGATGGGGTGGGGCAGCAATAGGTTAAGTGTCTCTCAATCAATAGGAAGAGTCCTTTTGGCAGAACAATAGGTAAAGTACCTGTCAGTCAAAGGAGAACAATAGGTTAAGTACCTCTCAACCTAAGGAGAACAATAGGTTTGCCCCTGAGTGCATACCTGCCACTGATGTAGGCAACCCGCACTAACAAAATGCTCTGGTGCCGCCCTTGTTCAACTATTCAGATGACAGCTGCCCCAAAGCAAATCCCATGTATACTTTGTGTACTCAATACTGTCGCCATCTCTGTATATGCATATCGCTATCCCATGAATTTTGTCACGTCAGGGTAAATATCAATAAAAATTAGAAATAACAAACAGTCCAAATAGTACGTGGGCGCTTACAGACTGTAAACAAATTATTTGAAGCAAAGACGCTAATAAGAGTGGCACAAGCTGGGGACTGCGTGTGTATAAGAGGACGTCAGCTACTTTCCAGATGGCGGTCCTGCACCCCGTCTGTGTCAACGACACGGCGCGCAGCAAGCCCGCTGATTACACGAATTAAGGCGGTCCGGGTGATGGTGGCTGGGCCACGGCGAGGCCCTCCGTGACGGCAGATAGCATCTGGTCACGGCCCGTGCCAGCCGCTCGCCGACTGCCGCTCCGGCTCTGGTCTGTCGCCACTGGTCGACACACGCCGGCCTCGCTCCAGACTGATCATCGCCAGTTTAGTCCTAGCAATACCGACGCTTTTCCCAAAAAGAGTACTTCGAAAGGGGAGGCTGGGAGTGCTATGTTCCCAGCACAAAAATTAAAAAAAACCACAAATTTCGCTAATTGTTGGCAATTTTTATTAACAAAAGTGTTTTAACAACGTAAATGGAATGTAACAATATAATGAAAAGGATAGTTGCCACTCACTATATATAGGAGGTGCAGAGCCACAGATAGGCGCAACAAAAAGACTTCGGCCAACAAGGCCTTCGTCAGAGATAGAACACACACACGCACACACACACACACACACACACACAACCGCAACTCTCGCACACACATGATCGCAGTCTCTGGCTGATGTGAGTGATTCGTTCCTCAGTGAACACGTAATGGACTCTTTCTAGGAATACCTTAGATGTGTGGCATGTTGTTCCATTTTGCTGGTATAAGCATTATTATCTTTCATATTCACATAGTTCAGCACAAAATGCATCAAAAATTTCCATATATGCAACCGTGTTTAGGGTAGTGTCAAAAAATATCGGTCCAATGACGCGCGTTCCTGCTACACCGCATCTAACACTCCGTCTTCAGGCCACGAGTGGCCTACCGGGACCTTCCGACCGCCGTGTCATCCTCAGTAGAGGATGCGGATAGGAGGGGTGTGGGGTCAGCACAGTCGTAATATGGTATTCTTGACCGAAGCCGCTACTATTGTGTCGAGTAGCTCCTCAATTGGCATCACGAGGCTGAGTGCAACCCGAAAAATGGCAACATGGCATGGCGGCCTGGATGGTCACACATCCAAGTGCCGACCACGCCCGACAGCGCTTAACTTCGGTGGTCTCACGGGAACCGGTGTAGCCACTGTGGCAAGGCCGTTGCCACACCGCATCAAACGCAAAAAAAAATTTTTTTCATCATGGAGTGGTTTCTGTCACACAGTGTCGTGATTCTCTGTAGCCCAGCACCTTGTGCTCTGTGAATTCACATGACTGGAAGGATGAAACTACGATTCACTACTCCTGATATAATGGAAACGGTCTAACAAACCTTTGTTGATGTTATTCAAAAGTCTCGTTCAGTAATCTCCACTTTTCTGACTGACATCCTCCCGTAACCACTGCATAACCGTCACACGATATGTCTTCAGATTAAGACTTTTCAATGTCCACTGGCAACTCCTATTTAAATGCGCCTGTTGGGCTAATTTACATGTAGGTTTCTCTGGGCTCTGAATAATTCTTTTGCGAATATCTGCAATAACTTCTGACGTGCGAAGTTAAGGAATTTTTTATCGTTTCACATTTGCACAGATCCTTGGGTAGGCCAATTTTTATACAGAAACTCTATTGCTCTGTTTTCGGGTAGTCCTCTACCCGGATACTTGACCCTGAAAACTTTGCGAATTTAATTATACAACGTGTTTTCACATATGCTTCCACAATTTCAGTTCTTTCTTCTATCGAGTAAGTCATTTTGCAGACCGCAAGGAGAAACGTCTAACTTCACTTATGAAATTAACTGAAACGCTGACAGAAGAAAGCTAGCAACCGATTAATGCATAAAACTGTCCATTGTTGTAGCTATTTACTCTATTTCAGAAGTCCAAATATTGCATTCGCATTCAAAGGGGAGGCGGGCTACTTTTAACTTCGCCACCCTGTATAATCGAGTAGCGCGTGGGAACCGGGAACAGCAGGTGAATGGGGTCAGGCGGAGCCGGTGCCCCGCGGTTCTAATTAAGAGCGGAGGCGCAGCGGCAGCCCGAGCCGGGCCGGTCTCTTTTTGTTTAACATAATCCGCGTTCTGTTAATGACGCCGCAGGTAGCGGTGGGGAGTGGCAGCCGCCACTGCCTCGCCAGAGGAACATCCTGCGGGACTCTGGATTCTGCGAGCCGCTCCGTCCAACTGCTGCCGCTGATTCTTGGGAAGGAAACGCCGCGGTCGATTGCTTAAGCCGTGTGTGCTAATGACTATTGTACTACCCACGTACCAGTATTAGTCTCTGGTAGGCGAAGCTTCTTGAGTCGTCACTACAGCCTGAACTACCAACACTAGCCCTCTTAACAGTGATACGGCTGGTGTTAGTTGCTAGGACTCCGCTACTCGTGTTGAGCACGCGTGCTGGTCACCTTTGTCTTTCCTGTCCCACCCCATACGACAGCGGAGGTCTCGTGACGTGATTGTAGTATCTCTGCTTGAAGAATACGGTTTAAAGCGGCCGTGAGAGGCATTAAATGAATGTAGCTAATCTTACGTTCGTCCACGCATTCTCACGCTAGCATACAAAGATTCTGATATCTATATGAACAAGAATGTAAATGTTCATTTGTTCAAAATCGTATATTTTTTAAAGTTCTTCACTGATGGCTTTGAAATTTTGACACAATGTTGCATTCGAATATGCGCGGGTTTTACATACCTATGTTTTAATATATGTAGATATATAAATAAATATGTAATACGCCTATATAAAAGGGGAAGGTTATTACCAAAATTACTGAAAAGTTTTTGACCGATTTACTTCAAATTTTTAAACAATACTCTGATGAACATTCGGTCGGATATAGACGAAACGTTTTTAGTAAACAGGAAAGTTAGCTTTTAATTAGAACTACTACAGAATTAGAAATTGCAATAACAGCAAACAAGGCTTAAAAGTCGGAGACAGGGAAGAATAGGAGATGGACAGAGACGTGGGAGGAAATAAATGTAGAATGCATGAAAGAGGAGATGGACAGAGAGATGGGAAAGGAGATCAGGATGTATATCCGATTCCCATTCATATTAGAAACGCGCTTACTTTTTCCTTTCTTTTCCATTTATGGAGACTGTGTCACAGCAACCCGTGACTGGGAACAGCTAGTTATACAAAGATTTTTTCGCTTTTTATTGCTATTGACCTGTAGATCCTCAGCTCACAGATGCGTTACGTCGATCTGGAACTGAGCAAATGTAATTTGGCAGATGTGGATCAAAACTGGCTCTGAGCACTATGGGACTTAACATCTGAGGTCATCAGTCCCCTAGAGCTTAGAACTACTTAAACCTAACTAACTTAAGGACATCACACACATCCATGCCCGAGGCAGGATTCGAACCTGCGACCGTAACTGCCGCCCGGTTCCAGACTGAAGCGCCTAGAACCGCTCAGCCACTCCGGCCGGCGCACATGTGGATCGCTTCAGTTTAATGGGAAGAGGTACCAGTGGTCAGAGAGGTATGGAAGTTTGCATAGAACACGTCTCATTTACTTTTTTGCGATTGCATTATTTGGCGTTCGCGCGCGTGCCCGCACGCACACGCACACACACACACACACACACACACACACACACACACACACACACACACACACAAGCGTGGGTGCGCAGAGAGAAAAAGAGAATTAGTGATAAAATATGTGAACCTCAAGTATAAATATCTCTCGGCGAACTAACTATCGATCTCGTGGCAGTTCTGAATAAGCTCTCATGCACGAAGATGGACTTGTTTTTACATTATCACTTGGTTTAAAAATTTCTATAGCTTCCAGCTACAGATTTTTCTGTCGTTCCCCTAAAACATGCATGACAAAAAAAAGAAAAACTGTTCTGTTATCTTCACCACTGCAACAACCATTTCTTTTCCCATTCTGCCTAATCGACGTAGAGGCTGGTCTCTAACTGCACCGATGTCGACAGAACATGTTATTGGATTTACACTGCTATGATAGATTCATTTTCATGGTCCTTGGGTCAAAGAGTCAGTGTTCTATTGTCAAAGATCCCAATTGTTGGGACGTAAGTCCGCATATCACATCATATGAACAGTGCAGTTGGTTTGAACAGCAGTTGAGGATATCTGACCGTCTCCCGAATGGATCGTGGGGATGGCTAAATAATACGCGCAGTACGGTCACGTTGTGTATACCGTGGACGCATGACAAAGGAAAGTCGCTGCATTCGCAACCCGTCCTTTGGTGCAGGTGGCAGGTAAATCCTTTGTGTGACCACGTGTTCAGCGAGAGTAGCATTTGGAAGCCGCCTCATGCAGGGCGATGGGGAACGTGGTGGTGCTGCAAACAAGATGGGCCACGACGCGCAGACTTCTAGTAAACCCAGTGGGAGTGCCGCGCGGCACGTAAGATCTGTTCGGTTAGGATGCCTGTTGCACAGCAGCTAGACTTGTGGCGTTCTTCTTAGAAATTATGCAGACACCAAAGTACAATGAAGATTCCTTCAACATACCTCGTAAATGCATAATTTTTTACACGTACTGCGCCTTCTCGCTGATTAATGGAGGCATTCAATTCTTGTTTTACAAGGAATGGACTGTGGACTGCTAGAAAGGAAATACGTAGAACTTGGTGACGCCATACTACCTTGCAACGGCGACACGGTAAGCGAAGAGGAAGTCAACAGAGCTCTGGATCACCGCGCAGGATTAGCCGAGCGGTCTCAGGCGCTGCAGTCATGGACTGTGCGGCTGGTCGCGGCGGAGGTTCGTCCTCCCTCGGGCATGGGTGTGTGTGTTTGTCCTTAGGATAATTTAGGTTAAGTAGTGTGTAAGCTTAGGGACTGATGACCTTAGAAGTTAAGTCCCATAAGATTTCACACACTTTTGAAGAAGAGCTCTGGATCAGAGGACATATACTGATGAGTTCTTGTTTAACATAAATAGCTACTACGTTGTTCGAAAGAATTGGAATAACAAGTGTATCAACGGCCGGTGTGTTGAATCTGTTATGATACAGGCGATACCTGTGGCCTTACTGCATAGCTTGAGATCCTTGCTTTTAATGTAGGCAGTAGTTAAAATCGTTAGCCATTTATTGGCTGTGGTATGCACTACACGTCAGGTGATCCCTCAGAAGGGAGTGAGTACCGGTGACCCAATGTTTTCTAGTGAGAAGCACGGATGACGGTCGTCATTAGTGGATGCTGTGTTCAACCAAGCAAATGAAATGCGACATCCTAATGCAGCGCAAGTTGCAAGGGCTGTTTGATCCAAAACGGAAGGGCTTTCGGTGGTCTTGGTGCAGATGCAAATGCCTCTCCATGTGTAACGATACGTTGTGGACACGCTACAGGAGACAGATCAGTGTCCATATTCAAGGCGAGTTGGTAAAGGTCGCCGTCGAATTACAGCCCCACGTGAAAACCGATATCTGGCCATCTATGCATTGCGGAGTGGTGCGAATACCGCCAGAGCACTGCAAAACCATCCCGGAAGGGCCAATGGAGCCTTTGTGTCCAATCAGATTGTAATAAACAGTTTACGAGAAAGGTCCTTATGACCCAGAGGTCCTGTTCGAGTACCCCGCTTGACACGACAGCATCTTCTGCGCTTCTTTAGTTTCCGCCATTTCCGCGTCAACTAGTAACTCAGTCACTGGCGAAAAGTGTTACTCACAAACGGGTCCAGATATCCTCTGACGCATGATAAGGGCCGTGTTCGTGTGCGGAGGACCGTGGTGAGCGGCACTTGCCAAAGGTTGTCCAGAAAATCGATAGATTGCCATAGTTCTGCGATGTTGTGGGGAAGCTTCAGTGTTGACAGCTATACGGAACTTGTCGTCGCCGTACCGCCAGGCAGTATATCGCACTGATCCCGTTGGACCAGGTGGTGGCTGCTACATACGGTGGTGGCCCTGAATATCTTCTAATGCCAATCTCTCTGAAGACTGGAAACGGATACCATAGAGTGATCTCTCTAGACTTTCACGGAGCATGCCACTTAGGTGTCAGCCAGTGATAAACGTTCACAGAGGGGAATGGAATATCGCTTAACAAAAGGAGAGTTGGGGTCCTCCACCGACAAATTGGTAAAATTTGGTTTTGCTTAAAGTAGTTTTTGGTGCAATAGTATGATAGGAATTGAATAAGGCATCAGGGAATAGCTTCTATGATACTAGACAGAGTCACGGAGGGCAAAAATTGAAGGGGCGCGCTGCAGTTAGAATACATTCAGCAAACAACCGAGATCTCATTGAGTGTCGATGCTACTCTGAGATGATCAGTACAGAAGAGTAATCGTCGCGGACTGCATCAGCCAAGTCAGATGACTGATGATAGAAGAGGAAGAGAGATAGAGAGAGAGAGAGAGAGAGAGAGAGAGATAGAGAGAGAGAGAGAGAGAGAGATATTGCAGCTTCTTGCCACTGTCCCATTCTACTCGTAAGGAAGAAATTAAATGCCAGCGGCGCTACATCGGGTGGTTATACGAGTAATTAAAGAGGAGCTACTCACAAGAGATACAGAATGGGCTATAATTATCGTATGGCAGCGAAACTTGGTAGATATTCTAATGCGCTAATGTGGAACTGATTTACACTGAAAAAAATTAGTTCAAATTTTAACCACCAGCTGCAGATGTGGCGCTGTGAATGCGAGGAAGACGTATAGAAATGTTACCGCATGTAAGGTATTAGTACCGGGTAGCAAAAGTCAAGCAAATGAGAAAGGCATAATGTTGATTTTATTACCGGCCACCGATTATACAGTTGGTTCAGTATCGGACGTAGGCAAGATGCTGTACATCGCCAGATTTGCACCTGGTGGCCAGAATTGGAACTAATTTTTTTTCTCGGTAAATCTGTTCCGCATTAACGCATTAGCATATCTACCAAGTTTCGCTGTCGTACGATATTTGCAGCCACACTGGATACCCGTGAGTAGCTGCACTTTAATTATAACCACCCGATAATTGCCTTGGTGGCTTTGTGACACGGACAACAACAAGAAGTAGTCAATCTCAAGCACAACAAAATTTAGCGATCGCTCAAGCATGCGTTTTCAAGGTACGAACAACAAGAGCAAGCGTGAGGCTAGCAGCTGCTCCCGCTAGGGCCACGCGAGCTCGGTGCGCAGCCTCTTGCCCGCCAGACCACAAGCTTCCGCCGGCCGGTTGCCGGCTTTGCGACACGACACGCTCCTTCCGCTCGACAGCTTCCTCTCATCCTGCCTCCGGATCGACCACATCACCGGCTGCCAGGAGCAACCTGTGTTTTGCCGTATCTGCCAGCAACCACTGCTGCTTTGCCACCACCGTCCGAACCACTTACTACACCCTCAGTGTGCTACAGTAGCTATTTCGTTCTTAGCATTCTCACGTAAGTGCGCCCATGCAACATCACGCCTCCCCACACCATATCACCTGCACTAACAAAACGATACTGTAGGACATTGCTAGACCAACAATCATACAGTGAGAGGTGGAACACGTGCTCAGGAATATTGTCGAACTTGATCGTTTTCAGAATATCTACCAAGTTTCGCTGCCATACGATAACCACAGCCCACACTGTATCTCTTGTGAGTAGCTGCTCTTTAATTACTCGTATAACCACCCGACGTAGCGCCGCTGGCATTTAATTTCTTACTTACGAGTGGAATGGGACAGTGGCAAGAAGCTGCAATCTCTCTCTCTCTCTCTCTCTCTCTCTCTCTCTCTCTTCTATCACCAGTCTTCTGACTTGGCTGATGCAGTCCTCGACGATTACTCTCCTGTACTGATCATCTCAGAGTAGCATCGACACCTAACGACATCTCAGTTGTTTGCTGAATATATTCTAACTGCAGCGCGCCCCTTCAATTTTTTCCCTCCGTGACTCCGTCTAGTATTATAGAAGCTATTCCCTGATGCCTTATTCCATTTCCTATCATACTATTGCTTCTCCCAGTTAGCAGTTCCCACATGATCCTTTACTAGCCTATTCTGTGGAGAACCAGGAGCGGTAAGTAGTTTTTATTTTTGCACGGACTTTTCAACCACCCCCCGTAGGTTTAACAGTCCGAAGCGAATAGCGGAAAGAATAACAAATGTGATTGATTTTAGTAATTTGTATTTTCAATTGAAAGTAGGTTTAACAGTCCGAAGCGACTAGCGGAAAGAATAACAAATGTGACTGATTATAGTAATTTGTATTTTCAGTTGAAAGTAAATGTAGTGCTGTGTAATGCACCAACCATTGCTACAGGAGCTCATAGACTACAGTACCGGACCGGGACGAGACTGCAAGAAGACATGACCACGCAGTACAGGGGCATTACACCACGAGGAGAGCTGCAGTACTTAAGAGCGTCGTGTGTATATGAATAAGGGCTGACGACAGCTTGCAGCGGTTCCCACGGGCCGCGTGTGCCCTGTGCGGGCGCGATGCCAGCGCCGGCCGACACCTGCGCCGAGCCGCGCTGCACAATTCGCACCACGCACTTCGCACGCACAAATAAGGCCGCGCAAATGAGTGCGTGAGCTGCGTTCGCGATTGTGCGTTTCACTGCGCGCCTTGCGAAAGCACTGCCGGTCGCCGCGTCGCCGGCCGTGGGAACAGCCGCCTGTCACAGCCAGTCTCCTTTCTCACACGCTGCACCGTTATTGTTACAGAAAAACAACTACAATTTACTCGTCTCAACTTCCCGCATTTACTCAGTGCGTCTGTCGTTTAAAGAACGTGACAGTATTCCGGTAGCTAGGCCTGTGTCGAAATGCAGTAATCGCTCTTGCGCGTCGTACAGTATATTACTCAGCAGTACCGCAAAGACAGCAATACCGATTGCCCATATTAGAATTCACAGTAGTCGACGTGATAGGTAATCCTGAACTTCATCATTATGTCCAACATACTTTAGAAGAAAATAAATGCCATTTACTGCTACGTATCAAAATTCCAGAAGGCATGCTAAAAGCAATGAAAGAAGTCTGCCATCTGGGAAGCATGTAGACTGAATAAACTGTCAAGCAAGCTTCCTTGAGAAATAGTTCTGCTGGTACGAAATACTGACGCTGTGTTGTTAGGGTGTGCGTCAAGCAGTATAGTATACAACTAAGGTATAGAATGGTGTGGCCCCAGATCTGTAGCTTTCTGCAAGACCGCTACTTCGTCGTTAAAATCGAAGGATACCGTTCAAGTGTCAAGACCAGGCCGTACGGGAAGGTACACCGCAAGGGGCGGTACAGTCCCCTACACTGTTCACCCTCTGCGTGGACAACATGCCACTGCTCCCCGAAGTAGTGCTCGCACAATTTGCGGTTGATACGGCCCTTCTTACGTACAGTAGAAGAGTAAACGCCCTCGTTGACCCTTATGGAAAACTGGGCATCCGATAACCTATTACATCTCAACGCAAAAAGACGAGAGCGGTCATGTTTGCTCGGCGCAGACAGAACATCAGCAACAAACTGGTCGCCAGGACCGACCAAATGGTTCAAATGGCTCTGAGCACTATGGGACTTAACATCTGACGTCATCAGTCCCCTAGAACTTAGAACTACTTAAGATCCTACAAATGTTGCAGTGCAGGTGCGTCAGGCTCGTCCGAGGGCTAGGGTCAGCGATTTACACCAGGAACTAGATATGGCGCCAATCCGGGAACTCGTCATCAATCTTACGAGAACACGCCTAGATAACGTTGAAGCATTAACGTCAACGACGAACAGCTTAGGAAGCCTGGCACCGAGTCAAGATGCTTCGGGCGATTACTCAGGAAACCCCAACCTAGGAAGATAAAACCAACGCCACAGAAGCGCTCAAGGACCACCATAGTCCCAACTAATTTCCTATCTAACAAACATGCAAGAAGTCCAGCTACGAAATGGCAGAACTTCAGCAGTACCGACCACCCATCCATCCACATGAACACCAAACCACCCACGCATCCACCCCCCTCCCCCCCCCCCCCCCCCGCCACACACACACACACACACACACACACACACACACACACACACACACACACACACACGGCTGTAGGATGAAGGACAATGTATAATTTATTCCTTTTGTATTACAGTAACACATCAAGGTGTGGAACAACTTGACATATTCTATGTGGGCGTATTAGTTGTTAAACAATTGTCACGTAAGGTGGGTAATAAAATTATCAGGTACTGAAGAAGGCGATTACTTCAGCGTAGTGTGCCTCTGCGGCTTATTGGGCGTAAGACAACAAATCCAGTCGTCAATCGATCTCGGAACGTTTTCCGTAGTTGTCCCTTCTTTTATTTGTAGTAGCAATTTTTAAATAGGAAAACCTCCAGTCAATAGCATATAATATACAACAGCACCATGTTTAGCTAAGTACTCCCTTGTTAAAACCAACCACCAAGTGGATGTAAGACATGTTAAGAATTTAATGTCTCGACAGCACCAGTGTCGTTAGGGATGAAGCAATAAATACGACGGATCAGGACGGGAGAAGCAATCGATGGGGAGGACTTGATTTCGAAACCCCGTCCGATCACAGTAATTTAGGTTTCCCGTGATATCCCTCAATCTCTCGAGGCGAATGACGGAACAGTTCATTTGATAAAGATGTGGCTGCTTTCCTTCTATATCTGGGCCAGATGTGTTTTTTTTTCGTTCCTCCTCTAACGGTCCCGTTGTCGACGAGGCATGAAAACTTAATTTTCCCTTTTCTCACACGATCTGGTTTGGGAATGACACAAAAAAAAGACGAAGCCTTCACAGTGCTCCTACCAAGTACGGGAGATCGTGGGGTTGTCCTCTACAACATAGTGGCAGGTTAACAGTTAGCTAACGCACTTTGTTATACGAAGTACCGGGTGATCAAAAAGTCAGTATAAATTTGAAAAATGAATAAATCACGGAATAATGTAGATAGAGAGGCACAAATTGACACACATGCTTGGAATGACATGGGATTTTATTAGAACCCAAAAAATACAAACGATCAAAAAATGTCCGACAGATGGCGCTTCATCTGATCAGAATAGCAATAATTTGCATAACAAAGTAAGACAAAGCAAAGATGATGTTCTTTACAGGAAATGCACAATACGTCCATCATAATTCCTCAGCAATAGCTGTAGTCGAGGAATAATGTTGTGAACAACACTGTATAGCATGTCCGGAGTTATGGTGAGGCAATGGCGTCGGATGTTGTCTTTCAGCATCACTAGAGATGTCGGTCGATCACGATACACTTGCGACTTCAGGTAGCCCCAAAGCCAATAATCGCACGGACTGAGGTCTGGGGACCTGGCAGGCCAAGCATGACGAAAGTGGCGGCTGAGCACACGATCATCACCAAACGACGGCGAGCAAGAGATCTTTCACGCGTCCAGCACTATGGTTTTTTTTTGTTCTAATAAAACCCCATGTCATTCCAACCATGTGAGTCAATTTCTGCCTCTCTATCTACATTATTCCATGGTTTATTAAGTTTACAAACTTATACTGACTTTTTGATCAACCGGTATTTTGTGGCTACTCAAATAATTCCGGTGTGCTCGTATAATCCGAATGTGCTGCACTGGATGGCACCTAATGAGGTGCTGGCCATAGCAAGCTCCAGGCACGAGCACTTAAATTGACGGACAGTCCACCCCGATAGCTGAATGGTCATCGTAACGGACTGCCGTCCTAAGGGGCCCGGTTTCGAGTCCAGGCTGGGTCGGGGATTTTCTCCGCTCAGGAACTGGGTGTAGTGTTTTCCTCATCAACATTTCATCCCCATCCGGGTCACCCAATGTGGCGTCCAGTGTAATAAGACCTGCACCAAGGCGGCCGGACCTGCCCCGTAAGGGGCCTCCCGGCCAATGACGCCAAAACGCTCATTTCCACTGATGGACAAGGGAAAGCACAAATATTGATAATTTCGGTGGCAGCGTTGTTTCATTACTATAGGACAGGTGGCGGTGGAGTCTGCGCGAGGTTGGTGGTGCCGGTGGCCGGGTTCAGAGTGTCGGCGGTCGGCGGCCTTCATTTGCTGGGCGGCGCTCAACGGTGCCGGCAGTAAAAAAGGCGAGCGGTCGGCCGGCAGGTAGGAAGAGTGCGGCGGTACCGCAAGCGGGTGTCGCGGTATGCTGATGAGCCGCGCTGTTTCTTGTGGCCGCATTCCGGGCTGGCCCGGCCGCGCAGGGTCCAGAGAGGAGAGGAGGGAAGACCACCAAACCATTCCGTCCCACTCCATTCCGCCGGCCTGCTCCTGCCCCCGCTCCGCCCAGGGAGAGCGCGCGGCCTTGCGGCAGCCTTCTGCGCGTTGCTCCCACTGAATCAATCCGGAGGAGGACGGCGAACCACTGGCTGCTCTGCGCCTTCACCGCCACTTCTGCACGCTCATCAGGGTACATTTCGTACCAAAGCACGTACACTGACGAAAAAAAATCGCAACGCCAAGAAGGGGTTGTGCGATATAATTGAAAGTTAGTAGGCGTGTCTCTACATCTTGAAGATGACGTCAGTTCCAATTTCGCCCCAGTCGCATAAGACTGGCGCTAGTAGAGCATGTATGAAGGTTAAATCACTTTTTCTCAAAATACAGGCAGTAATTGTAGTGAGCGTTATTTATCTCCGAGATCGGACGTGATGAGCAGATGTTAATCAAGAATGCTTTTAGGGGCCATTATCAAGAACTCACTGAGTTTGAACGAGGGCGTGTAACAGGACTACGAGAAGCTGGATGTTCCTTCTGCGATATTGCAGAAATACTTGGCAGGAATGTAGTCACTGTACGTGATCGCTGGCAGTGATGGTCACGACAATGGACGTTCGCAAGAAGATCGGGCTGTGCAAACCCCTGCGAAGTGTCTGACAAAAGGTACTTCCTGTTGTGCCATATATTAGCGTTCATTCTCGTTCCAGTCGCTTACGGAGCGTCGGAAGAATTAAATTTTACGCGCCTCTGTCTATGCTGGAGTTGGTCTAATCACTACGGGAACCACACGTAATGGGGCGCTACATTTCTCACATAATACCGGTTTTCGAAACTTTTTATGTAGGCCTTGGTGGGATAGTTTGTGTCCAAGTCTCTGCCCGTAGAGGTTTTTCAGCAGCTATGTTGTCTATTGATCTGACCGCAGTGAGATATAATAGCAGAATGCGTATTTATTGATAAATTTAACCACCATATATATCACCCGGATGTGATCGTTCAGGTCTTTGCTTGATTTGTTGTATAAGCTTGATTGTGATGTTGTTAATCGAATTATTGATAACCTCACTGACCACTGAAAGGCAGAATGACGCAGCAGTCTTAGATTTCTAGTGCAAGTTCAAATGGTTCAAATGGCTCGGAACACTATGGAACTTAACTGCTGAGGTCATCAGTCCCCTAGAACTTAGAACCACTTAAACCTAACTAACCTAAGGACATCACACACATCCATGCCCGAGGCAGGATTCGAAACTGCGACCGTAGCGGTCGCGCGGTTCCAGACTGAAGCGCCTAGAACCACTCGGCCACTCCGGCCGCCCCTACTGCAAGTAAAAGGCAGCTGTCCTAATAGCATCAATCATGTCTTTGCAATAATACCACATGGCTCTTCCATTTTTTTACGTCGCAAACGGAGGATTAACGCGCTAAGCGGGAATGAGACGCTGCTTACGAAAGTTTATTGACGAATGGTCTGCTGTGCCACTCAATTAACTTAAATAGGAAACGGTCGCCTTATAACTGAGCTTGTCATTTAACACTAGAACCAATAGCTATTAATTGCTCAGCGGATTGATATTTTTAATCAGGGAAATTTTCACAACGCACTGACACCGTAAGTAGAAGAAATAAACCATACATTTCGGCGAAGGAGTGAATCAATTACGATCCTTCATGGTTACCACAAGAAATTTACCTTCAGCATCTTCGAGATGGTTTGTGGTAAAAGGAAACTGTTTGAATCATCTCTTCACGAATGGTTCGTTTGTGTACAAAAGTAACAACTTCTGCTAATAACAACAGACCTAATAATTGCGCCGGTCGGAGTGGCCGGGCGGTTTTAGGCGCTACAGTCTGGAACCGCGCGACCGCTAATGTCGCAGGTTCGAATCCTGCCTCGGGCATGATGTCTGTGATGTCCTTAGGTTGGTTAGGTTTAAGTAGTTTCAAGTTCTAGGGGATTGATGACCTCAGAAGTTAAGTCACATAGTGCTCTGAACCATTTGAACCTAATAATTCTTGTTTTCCTTAACGTTTATCCCGTCTAGTAAATGGTCGAATTTTTCAGAATTCGGCAAATTTTATTTGATTATTTCACTATGTGGCAGGATGCCCTTCCTGATGCCACAACTGTTAAGGTAACCATCTGTCTGTAAACCGAATAAACTTTGCTTTGTGGGTTATCGTATTTTAACTATTTGTGCATTGTATTTTCTTAGGTGAAATTTAATTGCCTAAAAGAGCGTGAGGAAAGTTGAGGCGTTACTGGAAAAATATCAAATAACAAGGACAGAAGAGGAATTGAAGATGCAACGTATTCCAGTTAGTCGAAGAAATAGTAATAACAATAATAATAATAATAATAATACTGTAATAACGTGTAGCTCTCACTGGGATGAACTGATCAAATTGCAAGACGACAGTGTAGGGTGGCTGGTGCTGGAGGGGGTAGCACAGCCACGAGATAACGCGTACTCCATTGTGTGAGCGCGGCTGCTGCCGCCTGCTTGGGGCAGCGACCATTGAGTGGCTCGCGGGACGGCCTTGTGGAGGCCGGGCCGGTGGTGGTAGGCCGGAAATACTCGCCCGGCCCCCACTGGGGAAACCGGGACTAAATGACGCGCCTCATCTCACCTCAGACTACACGCAACGCCGCCGTACGTACAAGGGACAGGGGCCATCACCAGACTCAGCCATTAACTAACACACACACACACACACACACACACACACACACACACACACAAGGAAGCAGAAACGGACTGAACGGTAATACGGTCAGAGGTAATAAATAAGCTACCTATATGTTGACTACGGGATCGTTGCTGACACACACACTGTCACGGTAGTATTTTTTCCTCCGGAATACCCTACACGGCGCTGCAGTCAGGGACTGTGCGGCTGAACCCGGCGGAGGTTCGAGTCCTCCCTCGGGCATGGGTGTGTGAGTTTGTCCTTAGGATAATTTAGGTTAAGTAGTGTGTAAGCGTAGGGACTGATGACCTTAGCTGTTAAGTCCCATAAGATTTCATACCCATTTGAACATTTGTACCTTACACGAAAGCACTGTGATGGATAACACTGCCATCGTTTTCTCTTTCTGAGCAGAACATTTCACTCGTTATGAATGGATGCTGACTCACTATTGTTGTTGGTGTCGTGGTCTTCAGTCCTGAGACTGGTTTGATGCAGCTCTCCATGCTACTCTATCCTGTGCAAGCTTCTTCATCTCGCAGTACTTACTACAACCTACATCCTTCTGAATCTCTCTTAGTGTATTCATCTCTTGGTCTCCCTCTACAATTTTTACCCTCCACGCTGCCCTCCAATGCTAAATTTGTGATCCCTCGATGCCTCAGAATATGTCCGACCAACCGGTCCCTTCTTCTTGTCAAGTTGTGCCACAAACTCCTCTTCTCCCTAATTCTATTCAATGCCTATTAGTTATGTAATCTACCCATCTAATCTCCAGCATTCTAATGTAGTACCACATTTCGAAAGCTTCTATTGTCTTCTTGTCCAAACTATTTATCGTCCATGTTTCACTTCCATACATGGCTACACTCCATACCAATAATTTCAGAAACGACTTCCTGATACTTAAATCAATACTCGAGGTTAACAAATTTCTCTTCTTCAGAAACGCTTTCATGCCATTGCCAGTCTACATTTTATATCCTCTCTACTTCGACCATCATCAGTTATTTTGCTCTCCACATAGCAAAACTCATTTACTACTTTAAGCGTCTCATTTCCTAATCTAATTCCTTCAGCATCACCCGACTTAATTCGACTACATTCCATTATCCTCGTTTTGCTTTTGTTGATGTTCTTCTTTCAAGACACTGTCCATTCCGTTCAACTGCTCTTCCAAGTCCTTTGCTGTATCTGACAGAATTACAATGTCATCGGCGAACCTCAAAGTTTTTATTTCTTCTCCCTGGATTTTAATACCTACTCCGAATTTTTCTTTTGTTTCCTTTACTGCTTGCTCAAAATACAGATTGAATAACATCGGGGAGAGGCTACAACCCTGTCTCACTCCCTTCCCAACCACTGCTTCCCTTTCATGCCCCTCGACTCATATAACTGCCATCTGGTTTCTGTACAAATTGTAAATAGCCTTTCGCTCCCTGTATTTTATCCCTACCACCTTCAGTCACTATCACAGACGAGAAAATTGGAAGGTGCTGTACACAAATCAGAAGCAAAATACCGTTATCGTGGTCCTGCTTTCACCTGATGCTGTGTGTAGCGTAAAAAGTGACTGGTGCTGACTGAGAAATGAATGATCATTTATGCATTATGAAATTAGTCTTTCTTCCAGGTCCAAAATGGCTCTGAGCACGATGGGACTCAACTGCTGTGACATCAGTCCCCTAGAACTTAGAACTACTTAAACCTAACTAACCTAAGGACATCACACACATCCATGCCCGAGGCAGGATTCGAACCTGCGACCGTAGCAGTCGCACGGTTCGGGACTGCGCGCCTAGAACCGCGAGACCGCCGCGGCCGGCTTTCTTCCAGGTATATACAGGTTGTAAAAGGTTGAAGTGCAGATATTTTAGCTGGTGATTGAGGACTGTGGACTGGACAACATTACATCAATATTGACTTCATTTTCAGATTAACAATTATAGCTATTATGAGTAGTATGTTTTTAGGTTGGGTCGCACGTCCAAGTACATGTCCCAAGAGAAAGCCATTAATGGCAATTTTTGCAGGGCAGCAGGTCATGTGCTCAAGTGCCAGACGTGAACGAAAAACGGTTAGTTTATACCGACGGGCGTAGACCACTAAGTGGTGTCCATACGGCTATGCAGGTTTTTGACCTATTTGTGGAAAGACTTGTCGTGTCCTGACAGGTGGGAGAGGGAAAAAGGGGGTTACTGGTGAGTCTGCGCTCACGATCGGTACAGAGCAGAAGGCAGAAGGGCAATTCACAGTGAAGGCATTTGAATGTTTTCTTCTATCTGAGCCAACACTGGTACAGGCATTTACTAGAAATGCAGGTGGTGAGACTCGGTAGGGAACTCGTTGTGGAGACTCTTGGACAAATTGGGTTTTGAAATAGTTATTTATTCCAGACAGGACTAACTAATACACTGGAGGCTAGTTCTAGGGTTAGAAAAAGCATGAATAACACAGTAACAACAGAAGCCAGTGCAGAAGTCCCAGGGGTGGATGCTAACCACAATAGCAAACACTAGCAGCATCTTAAGGCAACAACTTAGTTGAAAAACAAAACATACTGAATGTGACACATACTGAGGCACTCCAAGTGAGAGAGCAGGACCGAGGAGCTGGACCGAGGCTGGAGTCGACGGACGTGGATTCGGCGCCCAGATCGTCTGACTGAGAACTCCGCTAAAATGCGGAATCTAGGGGTTTTAAAGAGTCGCGTGGGGGCACTGTTTTTCCCGCTTAAAGCTACCCAGCCAATCCCGCAGGTCTCTTGCAGGCGCCTGCCAATCACGGTTTAGTTAGGTCCCCTCTACTGCTCCTAAGGCGGGGATGTTAATGAAGTTGCACTAAGTCCGTGTTTGGTATCAACATTGTTCAGCTGAAAGCTAAACGTAACTGCTTTGCCAAATAAGGCTTGCAACATTATTGTGATACGTCATTTAGCCCCGCCCCTCGGTCTCCCTGGAGTAGGGGCTGCTAGGTTAACAGTTTTTTGGCGTTTTCGTTCTCTTTTTAGCTCTTGTGAGCCTACTAACGTTGCTGTTCTCAGGGTTGGTATCAAACTGGCTTTATACGCTAGTACGTGCCTGTTGGTTACAAAGTTCTACGATGGCAACCTATCACAGCGTCTAGACGCCAAATGAAGTGACATGTTAATTCCTTGAGGAGTAACTAACGCCCTGGGACCGCATCTGGGGGCGTCTGCATTTTCACAAGTATCTCCCCTTACGGTTTACTTCATGTAACAATATCTCTCCTAGTTTCATCTGCCCTCAGCATCGTCTCTGCTTCCGCGCCTAGGAGCGCCTGTCCTCCTTTCTCACAGCTTCAGTTTCTACAGTAGCAAGGAATAATCAATATATTACACACTGATGCAGAGAAGAAACAACCAACACACTGATGTGCGTGCATCTTAAGGTACCACATATAAAAACACTTTCACACATACCGGTTACACCGTGTATAAACAGCAGTATTATATACTAGGAAGAAATCCAACGAGTTTCTACTGTTTTCAGCGAACTGACCTTTTATTTTGGAGGTAACAGGCTTCCATTTCCATATGGCCATCCTGCTTTAAGTTTTCCGTAGTTTCCCTGAATTGCTTCTGGAAAATGTTGGGATGTTTCTTACCGTAAGACCACTGGCTACTACCTGCCCCATTATTCACAGACTAGACCTGCATGTATGTAAGCGTCTGTATACATGTGTACTGAATTTTGTTCTTAAACTGTAAAATGTTCAACAATAAGATACCTGTGTAACTAACAGTAAAGGGTAACACAATCCCAGTTGCCTATCTAACAGCTTCCAGGGCCATATAACTTATATTTTTAATATTTTACATAATTACTGGCAAAATTTAATTTTGAAATACTTTCATAATCTACTCATTAATAGGTATTATCATTAGATTAAAGGTTTAACAAAACAAGACACGTGTTAAAGTTAGAAACTGTGTTTATGTTTTGCCGCAGAGTAAGTCACGACGCGCATATTATCCTGACGGTATTCATCCAGTATTTCAACAAACTTCTCATATCATTTCACTATTTCGACAATCATCTCAAATCATTTCAAGCAGTTTCGAAATTTTTTCTCGGTGACAGCCCCTACAAAATAAGAAAACGAAAAAACTTTATGGCTTACTACACTTTCACTCATCGTGCAGTAAATATTCAGCATCAAGCATGACGCCTTAATTTATTAGTCATTCAGTACTTCCTGTACTCGCAACATATTTTGCGAACAGTACCCACATACGCCAATGACATTGTAATTCTGTCAGAGACAGCAAAGGACCTAGAAGAGCATCTGAACGGAATGCACAGTGTCTTGAAAGAAGGATATAAGATGAACATCAACAAAAGCAAAACAAGGATAATGGAATGCAGTCGAATTAAATCGGGGATGCTGCGGGAATTAGATTAGGAAATGAGACGCTTAAAGTAGTAAATGAGTTTTGCTACTTGGGAAGCAAAATAACTGATGATGGTCGAAGTTGAGGGGATATAAAATGTAGACTGGCAGTGGCAAGGATAGCGTTTCTGAAGATGAGAAATTTGTTAACATCGAGTATAGATTTAAGTATCAGGAAGTCGTTTCTGAAAGTATTTGGATGGAGTGTAGCCATGTATGGAAGTGAAATATGGACGATAAACAGTTTGGACAAGAAGAGAATAGAAGCTTTCGAAATGCGGTGCTACAGAAGAATGCTGAAGATTAGATGGGTAGATCACATAACTAATGAGGAGCTATTGAATAGAATTGAGGAGAAGAGGAGTTTGTGGCACAACTTGACTAGAAGAAGGGATCGATTGGTAGGGCATATTATGAGGCATCAAGGGATCACCAATTTAGTATTGGAGGGCAGCGTGGAGGGTAAAAATCGTAGAGGGAGACCAAGAGATGAATACTCTAAACAGATTCAGAAGGATGTAGGTTGCAGTAGGTACTGGGAGATGAAAAAGCTTGCACAGGATAGAGTAGCATGGAGAGCTACATCAAACCAGACTCTGGACTGAAGACAACAACAACAACCCACATACACCACTTTTGGTTTCACATATCGACCTGACGGCATATCAAGGTTGGTAACATAATGCCAAGTTTCTGCCTGACGCCGACAGCAGTCGCGCGGAATCTAGCAGACGCAATGGTAGACGTCCGCTGGGCCACACCTCCAGCAGCCCTGAACTACAAGCGCCCTATACCACCGCAACATGCGACGCCCGGCTGCAGCTGGTGAGCCAACTTGTGCCTGGAGCTACTATGCTACGATTCCTTCGTCTCTGCTTCACCCTTTCTGACATTCAGATAGCTGGACTATCATTCCTTGCTGCATTATTTCCATTGAGTCTTCGTTTGCATGGAGAAATATAAGTTAAGTAAATCTTCTGTTGGTTTTGATTAACTTGTTGGCTAATCATTTCTGCTCCTATCGAGCATTTCTATGACGACGGTTTCTGCACCACTCTGTACTCCACCTCCCCTAGCGCTGTATAGGAAGTCATCAGTACAAGAGAGATGTACTTGATTGCAATATTGTAGAAATGGAAGAGGGTGTAGATGAATATGGTACTGCGAGAGGAATTTGACAGAGCACTGAAAGGTCTAAGACGAAACAAGGCCCTGGAAGAAGACATTGCGTTAGAACTACAGATAGCCTTTGGAGAACCAGGGATGACATAACTCTTCCATCTGGTGAGCATGGGGTATGAAACAGGCGAAATACCCTCAAACTTCACAAAGCATATAATAATCCCAGTTCCAAAGAAGGCAGGTGCTGACAGGTGAGAATGTTATCGAATATTAGTTTCACAAGTCACGGTTGCAAAGTACTATCACGAATTCTTTATAGAACAATGGAAAAGGTATTGGTTAAAAAACAGTCTTGGTTGCAATTTTAGTTTTTTTTATTTTTCAACTACTTATTTAGGCATCTTCAGGTTGATCTTAATTTGGTGTTTCTTACACCGATCCTTTAGACAGTGTAGCCAAAGGGCATTGTCGAATACATCAGGCCAACATGATGTATTCGACAATGCCCTTTGGCTACACTGTCTAAAGGATCGGTCTAAGAAATACCAAATTAAGATCAACCTGTAGATGCCTAAATAAGGCGAAACGCGTAGTTGAAAAATAAAAAACTAAAATTGGAACCAAGACTGTTTTTAACGAATACTGTTAAGCACTGGTTTGCTGTATGCCACAGATGGATTGGAAGAATTTCAATGGAAAAGGTGATAGAAGCTGACTTCGGCGATGATCGGTTTGGATTCCAGAGAAATGTAGGAACACTCGAGACAGTACTGACCCTATACTCACCCTACGATTCATCTGAGAAGATGTCTGGAATACTCTCTTTGAAATTTTGAGGGTAGCAGATGTGAAGTACAGGGAGTAAAAGTCTGTTTACAATTTGTACAGTAACCAGACAACAGTTAAAGGAGCCGAGGGGCATGAAAGGGAAGCAGTGGTTGAGAAGGGAGTGAGACAGCCTACGCCCTATGTTATTCAATCTGTACATTGAGCAAGCAGTAAAGGAAACAAAACAAAAATTTAGAGCAGGAATGAACTTTTGTCAGAGACAGCACAGGACTTGGAAGAGCAGTTGAACGGAATGAAGAAGTTCTTGAAAGAAGGATATAAGAATAACATCGAGAAAACTAAAACGAGGATAATGGAATGTACTCGAATGAAATCAGGTGATGTTGCCTGACTGGAAGAAGGGATCGGTTGGTAGGACATACTCTGAAAATCAAGAGATCAGCAATTTAGTACTGGTGGGAAGAGTCGGGGTAAAAATCGCAGACGGAGACAGAGATATTTACATAATAAGCAGATTCAGAAGGATGTGGGTTGCAGTAGTTTCTCGGACGAAAAGACTTGCACATGATAGAGTGGCTTAAAGAGCCGCATCAAATCAGTCTTCGGACTAAAGACCACAACAACAACGCGAAGTCGTACGTGACACCTCTAATTATACCTGCAAAATTATATCATTGTGCGACTGATAGTTTGGGAGATATGACGTTATAAATATAAGATGCGTCAAAAAGACGCCACTGTGATTCTTCCAATAATCGCGATCTTCTTGTTGGAAGGGTGGTGGTGGGTGAGGGGGGGGGGGGGCATGCTGGTATTGCTTGTAACAGAGGTGCATTACAGCATCTCCGTGAAGCGTTTGCTCTTACGAATTGCGCTGCTCTTCTTTGGATCTTCTGTGTGCCAGGCTGAAGGGCAATATTCAAGTTATGCCGTGGTGGTAAACGGCTATAAGTGAGTGAAAATGCAGCCGAAATTACAAGAGGAAGTAAAAACCAACAGTACGCAAATTGAAGTCAGCACTCTTGTCGGGAAATGGTAGTTGTAAAACGAGAAGTGGCTCAGGCGGGAGGAGGAAACCGGGGAAACAATTAAGCGAGCGCGGGTGGAGAGGCGAAGACAAAGGAAGTGTACCGCTGTGGGCCGGTGGCGGGGCGCCCAGGCTGGCTGCGTGCTGAGCAGAGGAGCCGCTAGCAGCAGGTGGGAGGCGCGTCGCCCGGAGTGTCATTACGTGGCACGGCACGGGTTTTTATTAGGCCGGCCCTGGCAGGCGCGGCCCCTGTCATTACTGCGGACAGCGCGCGCACGGCACCGCACAAGGCCGCGACAAAATACGTGGCCGACCGCTGCCAGCATTGTTTATGAAGCGCTTGAGCCACCTGCTGGTATCACTACCACCTCCCGCTAACCCACTGTTGACGTCCCGCTGTCACGCGCGTCCCAGAGCTCAAACATTATGACGTTTCCTGGGGGACACCAGCTTCTCTCACTCCAGAAGCGATCCAGGAGGTTTCCAGCCCAAATAAGGATCCTATTAAATCTGCGTACGAGCGGCGTTCAATAATTGATGTAACATTTTTTTCTCGGCCGATTTCAATTTACAAAAACGCGGAATTAGTTGCGGAACACCGTAGAATTCTCCCGCTTCAGCCCCTATAGTTTCACGAAGTTCCGACGGGTGGCGGCACAGACATTCACAGGCGCTTGTAGAATATCTACGGACATATAGCAGCTAACAAAAGCACTCAGTCGTTCGTAGAGGCATGTGTTAACATCGCAACAAGATCGCGCAAACCTGGCGGATCTCGCGCTTACTGGCCGGCCTCACACAGTTGTAATTCCTGCAGCGTAGGAACGTGCGGACACTCTCATTCGAGTGATCGACTGAACACAATCAAGCGGCTTGCTGCTTAACAGGACTCCTCTGTTGGTAGTGCTGATACCCTCGTCACCAGTTGGGGTACTCAGAGGTGTGTGCCCGGTGGCACAAGACCATAAACAGCAACGCAGGACCATCTGTGGGAAACTGCTTGCGTGTTTCGAGGGAAGACGTGACAATGTTTTTCGAACAGCGTCACAGGTGATGAAACATGGTTTCATTACTTCGAACCGGAAACAAAATGGCAATGCGTTAAGTGGCGCCACGCCACCTTTCGTCCCCAGAAAAAATTCGTAGATGCCGGTGAAGTTGTGGTGACGGTCTTCTGGGATTCTGAAGCAGTTATTGTGTTTGATATCCTCCGTCATGGTGCAACGATCAATCCTGAAATGCGTGTTAGTACCAGCAGGAAACTTAAGAAACGACTTCAGCGTGTTTATCACCAAGAAAATGTAAACGAACTTCTCATTCTTCATTCCAACGCAAGACCTCATACGAGTCTGTGCAACAGCCGAGAGAAGCTCACAAAACTTCACTGGACTGTTCTTCCCCATCCGCCCTACAGCCCGGATCTTGCACCCTCCGACTTCCATCTGTTTGTCCCAACGAAGGACGTACTCGGTAGGAAGCAGAAGACGGTGGTTCCGAAGTCGACCAATAGAGTGGTATCATGCGGGCACACAGACCCTCCCCGAAAATTGGCGCAAGGCCCTCGCATTGTACGGAGATTGTACTGAAAAGTAGTGTTTATTAGCCAAAAGATTTCTGAATAATATGGAGTATTGTAATCCCAAATAAAACCACACTGCTCTCCGAAAGAAGTGTAGCATTACTTATTGAACGCATCTCGTACATACTCCGTTTGCCACCAAGAGATGCAGGACGGAGAGTACCGCTTGCAATTCCATTTTCTATTGCACTCGCAAATGGAGGGAAAACCGACTCTGTATATGCTTCCGTACAAACCCTGATGTCACTTGTCTTAGCGGTCCTTGCGCGACTAATAAGTTGCTGACACTAGAACAGTCCCGCAGTCTCGGTGGTCCTCTGAACTATGTCAATAGTGCTTCGCCGTAAATATGTCATAACATTTTTTAAGTAAGTTGCCAATTATACTCTGAAGCGCCGAAGACAATGGTACAGGCATTGTTATTCAAATGCAGAGAAATGTAGAGTGGCATAATACGGCGCTGCGGTCGGCAACGCCTATATAAGACAACAAGTGTCTGCCGCAGTTATCAGATCGGTTACTGCTACTACAATGGCAGGTTATCAAGATTTAAGTGAATTTGAACGTGATGTTATAGTCGGTGCTCGAGTGATGGGGGATAACATCTCCGAGGTACCGATGAAATGGGGACTTTCCCGTACGACCATTTCACGAGTGTTCCTTGAATATCAGGAATCGGGTAAAACATCGAATCTCCGACGTCGCTGCAACCGGGAAAAGATCCTGCAAGAAAGGGGCCAACGACGATTGAAGAGAATCGTTCAACGTGACAGAAATGCAACCCTTCCGCAAATTGCTGCAGATTTCAATGCTGGGCAATCAACAAGCTTCAGCGAGCAAACCATTCAGCGAAACATCATCGATATGAGCTTTCGGAGCCGAAGGTCCACTGTGTACTCTTGATGACTGCACGACATACAGCTTTACGCCTAGCTTGGGCCCGTCAACACGGACATTGGACTGGAAACATGTTGCTGGTCGGGCGAGTCTCGTTTCAAATTGTGTCGAGTGGATGGACGTGTACAGGTATGGAGACTACCTCACGAATCCATGGCCATGTATGTCCGCAGGGGACTGTTCAAGCTGGTTGGTTCAAATGGTTCTGAGCACTATGCGACTTAACTTCTGAGGTCATCAGTCGCCTAGAACTAATTAAACCTAACTAACCTAAGGACATCACACACATCCATGCCCGAGGCAGGACTCGAACCTGCGACCAGAGCGGTCGCTCGGTTCCAGACTGGAGCGCCTAGAACCGCACGGCCACTCCGGCCGGCTTCAAGCTGGTGGAGGCTCTGTAAGGATGTGGGGCGTGTGCAATTGGAGATATATGGGACCCGTGATACATCTAGATCCGACTCTGATAAGTGACACGTATTGACCATCCTGTCTGATTACCTGCGTCCATTCATGTCCATTGTGCATTCCGACGGACTTGGGCAATTCAAGGAGGACAATGTGACATCCCACACGTCCAGAATTGCTACAGAGTGGCTCCAGGAACACTCTTCTGAGTTTAAACACTTCCGCTGGCCACCAATCTCCTCAGACATGAACATTATTGAGCATATCTGGGATATATCAGAAGAGACCTCTACCTCCTCGAACTCTTGCGGATTTAGGGTCAGCCCTGCAGGATTCATGGTGTAAGTTCCCTCCAGCACTACTTCAGACATTAATCGAGTCCATGCCATGTCGTGTTGCGGCGCTTCTGCGTGCTCGCGGGGCCGCTACACGACATTAGGCAGGTGTACCACTTTCTTTGGCTCTTCAGTGTATCACTTATGTGGACTTATGCGAGAGATAAAAACGGAAATTTGCAGAATTAAAAAAAAAAGACAAGGAAAGAAGTTCATATTACTTCAGTGTCAGCTGTGGCGGATCAGAACACTTTCCATCCGCTTTTCCGATTTGGTATTCTAGCGTCTGCTGCTTCCTAGGTGGGGGTGGCGTCCGCGGCCAGGTGCGTGCTATTTGGGCTGGCATTCCTCAGGTGGCCTGGGTAAGCATCGCGTGACACAGGTCGTTACGAGCGACCACGTCCGCAGCGCCGTGCTGGCGTCTTACGGAACTTGAGGAAACGGCCTGGCCAGACCCGCTACCGTAGCGAAACCCTCTCATTCTTACCGCTGCGCCTCCAACAGGATTACCATCCTCCGTTCGACAAGCCTAATTTCGATTGCGAGGAACTGGCATCTTGCAGTCAGGGCAATTTTATCTCGTAGCGGCTTTCTCAGTGCGGACGCACGTGCCTATTGCACATTTGAATATTTTTGTCCGAGTTTCATCCACGGATTTAGTTTAAGTGCTAATTTAGGTTTGTTATAGCAAATCGTGTTTCTGCCACTGCTGCAAGATTTTCTGGCACTTTCTTCTTGTGTCAACGAGCAACGATTTACATATGCCAAACAGTGTGACAATGTACGCGCGAGAAGCCCATGAGGTCAGTGCCGCAAGTGTTTGCGGTGAGGTCACGGCAGTAAACGCAGCTGTGGTCAGACAAAATGAAGCCAGTGTGGAGATCTGCGCCTCGCGACGCGACCAACGAAAATGCGGCATACTCAGAGGTCTTAGGGTTGGCGAATGTGCTGCATCAAGCCAGACTGTTGCAACCCTTGCTCATTTTTGTTCTGAGACTTCGCTGTAACTCAGTTACATTTGAGTTGAGTTTCTTTTCTTTTTTTACAATTTGAAATGAATTAGTCACTGTTTTGCAAGATTATGAGTGAAAGACATGAGTTTCAAATATATGGCCTTTGTACCATAGATTCAAATTAAAAAACTACACAGAAGAAAAGAACTATAGCGATATGGATCGATATAGAGACAACATTACTACAAGAGGTAGCATATTCTTTATTCGTTGCTGCCACGCGGGGCAGCCGTGTGGTCTAAGGCGCCTTGTCAGGGCTCTCGCGGCTACCTTCGTCGGAGGTTCGAGTCCTCCCTCGGGCATGGGTGTGTGTGATGTCCTTAGCATAAGTTAGTTTAAGTTACATTAAGTAGTGTGTACGCCTAGGGACCGATGACCTTAGCGGTTTGGTCCCACAGGCACTTACCACAAATTTCCAAAATATTCGTTGCTCTTTCGCTATTGCAGATTTGTAGTGCGATGAAGTAATGTATGTATCTCACATCCCTTTGTTATACTACACACAATGTGCTGAACTATTGTACCATAGTGGTTTAGTACTATCAACGGAATACACGTTGCAAAATCTTAAAGGCCGTACGAGCTCATCACCCCACGCTTAGCTTCACATTTAAGCTCATGGACTTTGCGGCTGGTCCCGGCGGATGTTCGAGTCCTTCCTCGGGCATGGGTCTATGTGTTGTCGTTAGGATAATTTAGGTTAAGTAGTGTGTATGCTTAGGGACTGATGACCTTAGCAGTTCAGTCCCGTAAGATTTCACACATATTTTTTTCACATTTCAGCCTTATATTGTCAAGAAGCTACCACAATTAAACAACTCGCCGGTTCGTACCTTCTTGTGGGGTACTTGAACCCACTCTAAAAATGGCTCTGAGCACTATGGGACTAAACATCTGTGGTCATCAGTCCCCTAGAACCTAGAACTACTTAAACCTAACTAACCTAAGGACATCACACACATCCATGCCCGCGGCAGGATTCGAACCTGCGACCGTAGCGGTCACGCGGTTCCAGACTGAAGCGCCTAAACCCACTCTGATCTGGGGTATAAAATCACACCTGCTCAAGGGTCGAGTCTTGGGAGTCTCATTTCGTCACAAGGCGGACGTCTTCAGAACAGAAATAAAGCGACGCATCTCATCTCCACACGGACGTTCTCATCAATTGACCATTCCTTCTGTTCCATGTCCACACAGATACTTCTGAGGTAGCACGTAGACATGATCTTCATCAACTGTCCACTTCCCAATCCACCATAATGTGTGCTCAGAAGATCAAAGTGGGCGTGTCACATCACAACCATTACCCTCTAGGTTGCGGATGCATTCACACCATACGAATATATCTCTGTAGTCAACGAAGAATTTCGGTGATACCAAGGTTCAAGTCTAGACCATCAAGGAGGATTCTTGCAGAATTTCTTATCACGGCAGCGGAGACTCGGCATATAGGAAAACAGAGCAAGAACGTATGTTTCTAAGAATTTATGGACTTTACGAGGGCTCTTCGGAGAGAGAGGTCCGATCGACCGCGAAATGGAAACCACAATGAAAATCCGATAAAGCTTTGCATAGATGTGTTAGACATTATCTCTAGTATGCCCGCCGATCGCGTAAAGTTGCTCTTTTCAGTTCTGAGCGCACAGTGAGCACGCAAAAATGCCTCTTAAATAGTGTGTTCCGCTAAGGATGAGTACCTGTGAGATATTTCGTCTCATTTCATGCACCGCATACAATGTACCTGTAATGCATTTCCTTATTCTTGACAATTCTCGGCCGTAGACTGCAGGGTCAAAATGAGGACGCTCCTGCTTAGTTTCCGATGGGAAGTGTTTGATCACCCATCCGGATTTTGCTCCCCCTGATTTTCATCTCCGCTCACATGAACCGCTGGCTATGAAGACAACATTTTGGCACAGTCAACAAACTGCAGATTAGCATAGAGAACTGGCAGAAAGCATAGGGGCAGCCTTCTATGACGAGGGTATTGGAAAGTTGGTACAATGATACGACAAATTCCTCAGTTGGACTGGCGACCATGTAAGGAAGTACCTGGAAGATGTAGCTTAACTGTTGCAAATAAAACATAAGCGTTGTACATAAACCCATAGCAAATATTTATTTACTGCAATATTATTGGTACATTTTCTGTACTTCGTGTGTGTGTGTGTGTGTGTGTGTGTGTGTGAGAGAGAGAGAGAGAGAGAGAGAGAGAGAGAGAGAGAGAGAGAGAGAGAGAGAGAGAGAGAGATTCGTGACACAATAATAAACATTATTTATAAAGAAATTATGTATCCCAAGGTATATAACGTTTTTTGAATGAATGAAAAAATCAGTAATGAAGTTCAATAGAATCGTGCAGTGATACATAAAGCAGTCTTGGAATCCGCTTGTCCATGTTCCCTGAAATGTTGAGAAAATAGAGCAAACTCGCTCATGAGAGTGAGAGCACTTTTTATATTTCCATTCACATCGAATATTACGGAACGTATTTCTAGAAAATTAGTGAGAAAGTCGCAAGGACCTTCTAGAAAACGCGAAGGTGAATAAAAATAATTTTGATAAAGCAAGGCGAGGAAAGAAATATATGGAAATTTCGGACAAGAAGACGGGATTGGATGGACATCTGTTAGACATCAGAGAAACACTTCCACGATACTAGAGGAAACTGTAAGGGTAAAAACTGTAGAGGAAGACAGAGATTGAAATGTCTTTTATTATGCTCTCCTGAGAGTTATAATCGCTGATATATTATTATATAACAAATCTTACTACGAAAACGCTTATTAAATAAATCTTCAATGAGCTGTTGCCTTGAAACGGCATATATTTTCATAACACGCAAGTTTATAATACGAAAACACCCAAATATGAAAGTTCTTCACCAATCAATAAGACGTTTCTCATCACTTTACAATAACAAATCGTAATAATAAAAAAGTACTCCGTCTTCAGGCCACAAGTGGCCCATCGGGACCATCCGACCGCCGTGTCATCCTCAATGAGGATGCGGATAGGAGGGCTCTCCCAGTCGTTGTGATGGTTTTCCTTGACCGGAGCCGCTACTATTCGGTAGAGTAGCTCCT
Organism: Schistocerca americana; assembly: GCF_021461395.2. Lineage (NCBI taxonomy): Eukaryota > Metazoa > Arthropoda > Insecta > Orthoptera > Acrididae > Schistocerca > Schistocerca americana. The sequence goes on along the minus strand of NC_060124.1, from coordinate 433,772,741 downwards.
CAATTGGCATCACGAGGCTGACTGCACCCCGAAAAATGGCAACAGCGCATGAGGCCTGGATGGTCACCCATCCAAGTGCCGGCCACGTCCGACAGCGCTTAATTTAGGTGATCTGACGGGAACCTGTGTATCCACTGCGGCAAGGCAGTTGCCTAAATCGTAATGATAACGAAGAGATTTCGAAGATCTCATTGCGCTGGTGCTTTAAAATAGCCGATATTCATAGAGCGTAAGTGAAAATATAAAAACCTATCAAATATGGACTACAACTGAAAATACCAAAAGCAATATCGCGTCTCTAAAGTGCTGGTTGTGACACAGAACTGATCTTGCATGTCATTGCCCACGTATCTCTCCAAGAAGCAAATACGTGACTTGGCTTATTCGGTCTTACACGCTACGGATTGCCGTGGAACGTGAAAATTCCATGCTGTGACGTCACTGAACTCGACCAGCTACTCGCCCACGAACGCTTTCTCGGCCCCTGTGAGGGCGAGGCGATAATGAATAACGGGGTCAGTCTTGCATCTTATTCATGACAGGCAACAGCTAATTACGATTTGTATGCTTTGAAGTCAAGCGCTGCATACTGATGAATATACCGTAGCCCCCTCACTCTAGCTAAACCGGCCTTTCGCAGGAACAGTGCTGTGCCCCCGTGCTGGCTCGCTCGACGCGCCCTCTTCCGCGCTACGGAGAGGCGGCCACCCGACCACCCCAGCAGTCCGGGATCCGAACGCCAGGCCGCATCGCGACTCGGCTCGTAATTCATTTGTTTGTGGCGGGCAGGCCGTAATTACACAGTGCGTGGCGCGGTGGGCCGCTCATCAGCGCTGAGGGCTGAAGCCGAGGGCGCAGGGCAGAGCGCGGAGCAAATAAGAAACCGGCCGGCGGACACGTACCGGCCACACGCGTGTCATTATGCACGGCCCGCCCGCTCCCAAATTATATCATTACGTGTCCGGCGGGGGGACGTCGCTCGTTTTTTTTACGGCGAGCGCATCGCGCACAGGGTCGCGTCCGCTCGGAAGTCCCGGCCGCGATAGCGTGTTTACGTGTGCCGTGGTCCGCGCGCCGTGTGTGCCCAACCACAGTGGTTGCAACAAGCTTTCCAGTCGTCACGATTTTGGTCACTATACATATACCTCTGCATCTATTCTTTAGTCATCTTAAAATTTGTGGCTGAGGGTGCTTTATACACCACTGTCAGTTTGTGATTATACATTTATCTTATTGGGGAATTAAGCTAGACATAAAAATATAGAAAAATCAGCCTCTCGATTTTCTATGAGTTGCCGATACAAAAGGGAAATGGAATTTACTGAAAGTTATTCCCTCTGTACAAGAGTAAATTTGGACCATATTAGTTTTAAAGGAACACCTTTCAGACTGTATTTAGACCTCTATCTGTGGTCACCAATATGACGGTGACCATTGGAGAATCTCCTTTGTCTGAAGAGGGACGACAGGAGCTCGGGGTCCATCCATGGGGGATGGTTGGCGGTTAGGACCAGCCAGTAAATGGCAACGTAACATATCTGGCTAGTTCGCAGCAGATTAGAACTGTGTGCCAGACTGGATCTCGAACCCGTGACCTTTGTCTTTCGCGGGCAAATGCTCTACCGACTGAGTTAGCCAAGAACGACTCACGACGCGGCCTCACACCTTTACTTCCACCAGTACCTCATCTCTTACCGTCGCTGTGAGGCGGGGTAGTGAAACGTCTTCGGGTACTTCAGTTAGTAGAGCACTTGCCCGCAAAAGGCGAAAATCTGCATCTATACCTACTTCTGTAGTCTGCAAACCACTCTGAAGTGCATGGCAGAGGTTACGTCCTATTGTACTGCTTATTTGGGCTTTTTTTGTTCCATTCAAGAATGGAACGCGGGAAAAGTGCCTCTGTGCGTGCTGTAATTAATCTAATCTTATCCGCACAGTCCCTAAGGACCCAGATTCGAGTCCCAGCCTGGCACTCAGTTTTAATCTGTCAGAAAGTTTCATACCAGCACAACTCGGCTGGAGAATGAAAAATTCGTTCTACAGGACATAGCTTTCTCTAGGAAAGATCGTCTAGGGACACAATAAAAAAAGTGGGGCAGTCGACACATAGATCCATGTCGATCACGGAGAACCTGGTGGAAAACCGGCAGCCGCTGTCAAAACAACACGGCGAGATGATACAGTGCCACCATGCTCCACTGCTGCTGTTCACTCCTGGCATTTCTATCTTCCGGTCGTCTCTGTCTTACAGCAGCTTCATTGGTTACGTTTTTTGTAACTTGACACTGAATACTAGTACACTATTTCATCCCGATTTGAGTGCTAGATTTTTGTTTTGTGTTGTTTTGCAAAAAGGAAAAAACTGCCTCAAGCGTTTTGGGTTACGCAGAAGTGTCAACACACTCCATCTCCGCACCAGTGTTACTTTGCACAATTGTGACAAGCTCGCAGTGGCCGGGAGAGGTATAAGGCAGTTCAACTTCCCTTCTCTCCCGTTCCAGTTGCGAATGGTTCTGTACCTTGTGAGAGAAAATTACTAAATGTGTTACCAAATTGTGATCCCTGATCGGTCGTTCTGAAGATTAGCAATTAATATCCGACGTGCAGGTCTGTTTCTCTAGGAACGAAATTAGGGCTAGTAATAAATAGAAAATTCATTGAATTTAGACGACTTAGCACTCAGGACTGAATAAATAATTTCATTCCCGTTAGAACTCAGCTACCCAAAATCCTTCCTATAAGGCGAAGTAAAAATATATACATGGGGACCGCTTTCAGCATTTTCCCTTTTGTGCAGCAACACCATCGCAAACAATATCCAATACGTTTTATATATATACGCCCTTCAGGGAACCCCCGAAGCTATTTTTGGACTGAAAATATGTATTTGAAAAGGGTTCTGTTTCTTTCTAGAGACACTTCTGTCCAACACAGTGCCCGTATTTTATTCATTAGCCGAGAGTGCGAAACCGTATCGAAAGTCCACGAACACTGCATCGCCCTGGAGGCCGATGTCTACTGCCCTCTGCGTCTCGTGGACGAACAGACTGTTTGCAGAATCCATGTTGATTCCTATAGAGGACATATTGGATCTGCAGAAAGGTCTTAACATACAAGCGTAGAACGTACTGTAAAACTGGACAACGGACTGATGCCAGTTATATAGGCCAAACGTGTGTGCAACTGTAGGAAAATTACCGGTGATTTTCAAACAAGGAAACAAATTTCAAAACTATGAGCTAGAAACAGAATCCAGTATTTGCAACACGGTATGCATGTTCTAATGTTAACAATTAGGTTGCGTTCACTCTATTTTTCCGCTTTGGTAGTAAAAGATTTCATGATGATATAGAAATTTCGGTGTAACGCCACTGTCAAACATAACTGTTCGATGCCATGCCACGACATAGATATCAGGTCTAGGTAACGATATCCTTGTACGGCTGGGTTCAACTTTATAGCAATGGAAGTGTCAGCTGTGAACAGTGACATAAGTAACAAAGTCTAAACTTGAGCTGTTAAAATTTTAAGTTGCATGTCAATCTTCAGAGGCAAAACCATGAAAACGTCGTTTCCTAGTGCAAGTATTCCAAAAACCTTCCCTGTCTTCCCTCACAGCTTTTACCGTTCATAGCTTCCTCTAATTCCATGGAATCATTCTCTGATGTTTTAACACTTGTCCTATCGTCCCACGCCTTCTTCTCCTCGCCGATTCTACTGAAAGACTCATTTCTTATCAGTCCATCTAATTTCCACCATTCTTCTGGTGCACCACATCTCGAACCTTTCGGTTCTGTTCTTCTCAAGTTCCACCACAGTTCGTGATTCAGTTCCATCAACGGTGTGCTCTTGACTTACATTCTCAGAAATTTTTCCTCAATGTACGCCAGAATAAAGGTCAGACAGATAGCATAAGTATGTTTAAAATGTTGTGCAGCGTTGTTCAATACCCAGTCATTCTTTGCTTGACAACTACGTGTTACAGCAGAAAGTTACCCAGCTTTTCACAGCTGCCAAAATAATGAAATGCAGTTTATCACAGGGTGATGCTGGCCCTCGCAACACTGACTTCACGCCGCCGGGACGAGATGAGGTGCGAACCCTGGAAAGCTGGCGCCAGCCCTTCATTAGAGCAGCGCCGAGTGGTTTGTGCGCTGCGCAAGCCGGAACCTGCGCGAATCTCTTAATAACCGCGGGTCCCGTTGCTTCCTGCTCTCGCGGTTCCGCCTCGTGAATATCTGCGCTCATCTGCTGCATTCGTCTGGAATTTTCCACGCCCGCGTTTACTTAAGGAATAAAGCCACCGGGGACTGTGCCAGTAGCCATGAACTGACCATCAGGTCTGCGTTCCTTTGCAGTCTGTTCGCCTTACAGCCTTACGGCGCTGTAGCTGACACTGTTCGTCAGTTGCACGTTCCATAACTCAGAATATACGTTACGCTCTAGTACATGGTAACTGTACAATAACCAAAAACCGTTCTTTTTCAAACATAAAATTTGTTTACGAGATGCTGGGCATTTGCAGGTTATCGTAAATTTCGTTCGAGAATTCCTGTATATTATGGAAGCTTTGGTTTAATTATCGATAATCCACAGCCTATTATACTCAAAGAATGATAAAAAAAACATTAGATCGACAGTTAATAGATTACTTCAGACCACAAGCTCTTTTCAGCAAGAATCAAAACGTGAATATCAACGAATCACGAGTTTGGTATAAAAACTTTTCATAATGAATAAATCCGCTCCAGGTGTGCTTAACAAATCCTTTATTTGGATAAAATCGTACACGCGAGCTGGATTTCAGGATGTAAATCCCGTCTTCAGGTGCTACAAGAAATTATGAAAAATGAGAGGGATTCTTCATAAAATGAATTAACATTAAAAGGGCCCATATAAATGTGAACATGAGGTTGCACTTTGATTACCTATGAGAAAGTCGTACCAGTCATATAAAAACTGCAGAAAATTCACCAAGCAGCAGCCACGATCTAGTGCGATGAGGCATGAAAATGTTCTCCGAATCAACCAGTATCAAACCGGATGAACGGGGCCTACACGAAATAACAGAAAATAACTACATATTACCACCCTAATGTTAAATTTGTGAACCTCAGAAGTAGCTTACCATGTAAGTGTCCAGCCCGCTGCATATTGTGGAAGCCCAACAAGGCCGGTCGATTTAATTTCTTAACCAATACGACATGTATAGTCGTTCGCAGTTGGTTCATATATTAAGTAAGTCTGATAATGTGTGCTTATGTGCAGTTACATTCATCTTTTTTCCGGTAACTTCGTTTACCCGTTGTGGTACTGGTTGATTCAGAGAAACTTTTCATATCTCACCCGCACGGGATCTCGCATGCTACTCGATGAATTTGTTGCAATTGTTACATGACTGGTGCGAATTTCTCGTAGGCAATCAATGTATAACCTGATGTTCACATTTGTATGGGCCCTTTTAATGTTAATTGATTTTATGAAGAATCCCTCTTAGTTTTCCTTGTTTCTTTTTTTTCTCTTTTTTTTACGCGCTTGAACATGGGATTTATATCCTGAAACCAGGGTCGTGTGAACAATTTAATCCAAGTAAAGTATTTGTCAAGTACAGCTTGAGGGGATGTCTCACAAAGTGTACATTATGGAATAAAAATTTTGTATACATTTAACCATTACCAGCTTGGATTTTTTTTTTAAATTCGTTGTCACATGTCTCTTACAAGCTTTGATGTTGAATCCTCACTTCTTCGTCGTTAATTGTCTGATACTGTGGAGTATGTTTCTGAGCGACGCATTCTTGAAATATTCATATTATACCTTTATAAATTTCAGTGTGTTGCTCGTGCAATATGCATGTTCTATCCAGTTTCCTAGTTATCAGTTTAATAAGCACCATTATAGGCTTTAGTTCATCAAAACTATGCCCAACATCTGCAAAATGTGGCCTGGCTTCACAATGGGTAACGAGAGCTGCTATTTTGTTGTTCGTGCGGTGGTTGAAAGAAAGGACAGTATATTATAACCAGCGGTTAAACAGTTTTGGAAGACCGAATTCAATATTTCCGTCTTCTGTCGTTTTCCATTTCGGTAGCAGTACGATTGTCCAGCGACTCAATAGATTATTTATGTGTTTATGAAATACCATTCCCCGCTAATCCACAAAAGCCCTGCACTCCAAAAGCAGATTTCTCGCATTACGTAGGTATGGACACGTCACTGTAATTCAGAGGTGTAGCTGCCTCACGAGTGTAATAAGCAGAAAGCTTCACTGTCCCCACCGCCATATCACTGAGCGCTAGAGCCTTAATTATCATTCCGAAAAAAATAAAATTTCGTAATTTGATTTATTTCCACGTACACGTCTGCAGTTTTGGTGTGGCCGAGCTATAGTACCGCAGCATGCCGATACAGGAGCGAAAAGAGAATGGAGAAGCCAATGTCCACTTTATCAAGGGGTTGGCATTCCAGCTGCGTGCTACGGTACTGTGACTCGCGGATTTCAGTGTGTACCTGGACTGAAGAACGTAGCTACAAATGAACAAAAAAATAGTTATAATTATCTGACATCGTCGACAGGAGTGTGATCTCTTGTAATGAAAAATGTAATCTTTTGGTTGGAGAAATGTTATTTAGTCCAGACTGCATGAAATACACATGTGGATGACTACTTTAGGTAAACTTTAATTGTCATTTTCAAATCCTTAACACTCATCAATTTAGTACCACTGTAAGCGATGCACTGTCAGCTAATCCTGAATACACAGGAACGTAACTCGCTGGAGCAGAGGCATTAGCGTCGAGCCAAAGATAAAATGATAAAACCGCACATGTGGTACATTTCAGTTTGATGATACCGGGTGATCAAAAAGTCAGTACAAATTTGAAATCTTAATAAACCACGGAATAATGTAGATATAGAGGTAAAAATTGACACACATGCTTGGAATGACATGGGGTTTTATTAGAAAAAAAAAAAAACATCCCATATTGCTAGACGCGTGAAAGATCTCTTGCGCGTGTCGTTTGGTGATGATCGTGTGCTCAGCCGCCACGTTCGTCATGCTTGGCCTCCCAGATCCCCAGACCTCAGTCCGTGTGATTATCGGCTTTGGGGTTACCTGAAGTCGCAAGTGTATCGTGATCGACCGACATCTCTAGGGATGCTGAAAGACAACATCTGACGCCAATGACTCACCAAAACTTCGGACATGCTTTACAGTGCTGTTCACAACATTATTCCTCGACTACAGTTATTGTTGAGGAATGATGGTGGACATATTGAGCATTTCCTGTAAAGAACATCATCTTTGCTTTGTGTTACTTTGTTATGCTAATTATTGCTATTCTGATCAGATGAAGCGCCATCTGTCGGACATTTTTTGAACGTTTGTATTTTTTTGGTTCTAATAAAACCCCATGTCATTCCAAGCATGTGTGTTAATTTGTACCTCTCTATCTACATTATTACGTGATTTATTCAGTTTTCAAATTTATACTGACTTTTTGATCACCCGGTATAAGGTGACGCTAATGCGTCTGCTCCAGCGAGTTACATTCGTGTGTATTCAGGACTAGATGATAGTGCACCACATACACTGGCACTAAATTGGTGACTGTTAAGGATTTGAAGATCGCAATTACAATTTGCCGAAACCAGTCGTCCACATATGTATATCATACGATCTGGGCTAAATAAAACTTTCAAAAAATTAATTACGTAATTTTAATTTTTGGCGGCTGAGAGTAACAACTTGGTGACAACACCTCGGCTGGGAAGGAGGCCAGCGTGTCAGGTGGTGGGCTGGGCGCGTCATGGCGACGGGCCGTATGAATGGACAAAAGGAAGCGACGCATCGCCGTGTCGCACGCACAGACACGCCGCTGCGTGGGCGGACGGCGGCTTTGCGTGCCTGTGCGTGCACGCGGACGCAGACGCGGCGGAAGCCGGCGTGCGCTGACCGCTGGCCGCGCCCTCGCACCTCGGCGTACACGCCCACCGCTACACCCACAATTAACTCGGCCGTGCTGCCGTGCGCTCCCCGTGTGTGCCACCAGACCTAGTATGCTTACAGGCGCGTCTCAACCAGTACATTAAGTGCTTTCTGCCAGTGATGGACTTCCAAATCTGACCGTTGCGACGTAACGAGGAAAAAAAAAAAAAGTTGAGAATAAGTGGTTGTAAAGTATAGCCTTAAGGGGGGAGGAAGCTACGGTTAAGCGGCATTTCTAAGGAAAGTTACTGCAAAACGTGATGCCAAATTTAAAACGTGTAATAATTGACACCACAGATTATAGCGTCCAAAGGATGCGCGGTAGCGCCTACATAATTTAAAATAAACTTGAATTCTTCCTTAAGGTTATGAAAACGTTCATGTCGTAGTATGATTGTCTGTTTAAATGCTGACAAACTCTTCGCTCAGCATTCTGTTGATAACCATGTCATCTTTGCTGAGGATGACGTGATATGGATTACGTGGTTACAAAGTAGGACAGAGAATGTTAGAAACAGGGTTTAACCATTAATTCACAGAAAAAGAAAAACTTGAGTCATGGAGGGTGTCAAGACTTAGATATTAGGGCAGTAAAGTCTGTGGACGCTTATAAATGTTTGGGGGTCATTATTAACAAAGATGGGTTCACGATCCACTAGAAGCGATGTTAAGAATCGCATTGGTCAAGGTAGACAAGAAACAAAAAAATTAAATGGAGTTTTATGCATAAGATCAAATATGATTATTAAGATACTGAAAACTGTTGCAAAAAAATGGCTCTGAGCACTATGGGACTCAACATCTTAGGTCATAAGTCCCCTAGAACTTAGAACTACTTAAACCTAACTAACCTAAGGACATCACACACACCCAAGCCCGAGGCAGGATTCGAACCTGCGACCGTAGCAGTCCCGCGGTTCCGGACTGCAGCGCCTGAACCGCTAGACCACAACTGTTGCAGAAATTATAACAATATATGGAACAGAAACATGGGAAATAACCGACAGAATTAAGAGGAATTTAATGTCACTGCAGACGAGATTTTGGAGTGGTTGTGGGCTGACACTTCGTGATAACATTAAAAATGAAGACACATGTAAGAGAGAATGAACCTGGGCACTACTGTAATGGATACAGTATAAGGAAAAGTCGGAGATAGCATGATCATGTATGCCGCAGATGCAACAGAAACCATCTAATAGTAGTAGTAGTAGTAGTAGTAGTAGTAGTAGAAGAAGAAGAAGAAAAAGAAGGCGAAAGAACGCCCTAAAACAACGTGGGAAGCCGGAATCTGAAAGGCTGTGTTAAAGAAGAATTTGCAGACGAAAGATGGGAAAGAGAGCAAAATTTTGGAAGCTAGGAGGCGAGAAACAACTATAATGCGTTCAATAACAATTATGAAAATAACTCGTACCGTATAAAACAGTTCTGCTGCCGAAATGCACATTCCTTCAGTTTCTTTGGAGTGGGGGTGGGGGTAACAGGAGTGTCACCAGCTTGAGTGATGTGATGCGATCCGTCATAACTTCCTCTCCTGTACTAGTCACTTGCACCCAGCGTCCTCGGCTGTTTGTTGTACACGTTTCCTTACAGTTTCTATGCACTAGAACTCCCAGTGCTACCTTGGTAGCTACTTCCCGAAACCTCAACACATGTCATATTATCCTGTCCCTTCTTCTCGTCTGTGTTTTCTATATACTATTTTTCCTTGCCGATTCTGCGGAGAGCTTCTTTATTTCTTATTAGTCCTCAACATCCTTCGACAGATGCACATCTCTAAGTATTCGACTCTCTTCTTTACCTTTTACGGAGTACTATAAATTGTCGAAACGATATTTCAGTCTGTTTGACGTTACTCTTTATTATCTGTTGTATTCTTTATATCTCTGGGTAAGTGGTCACTTCTTTCTCAGCCACACTAAGGTTTATTGATTGGCGACTCCATGGAGTACTGTGTGCACAACGACCATATATGTTAAATTAAAAGGAAGGTCAGCGTTGGCCGTAATAATGATGTTTTATTGATAGCAAAATCGATTTTCAATCACCTAGTGATTATCTTCAGTGCTGAGTTTAATTTGTACACAACAGCACTGAAGATGATCACTATGTGATTGAAAATCGATTTTGCTATCAATAGAACATCAATATTACGGCCAAAGCAGACCTTCCTTTTAATTTAACACTAAGGTTTGGTGAACTATAGTGGAATACATTCGTTTCTCTGGTATTACATTTATGAATGCTACTGTTGTCTGTGATTAATTCTTGACAACGGTATACCCATCCGTTTAAAGAGGTGTCAAAAAGAGGTGCTAGAATGGGCACCACATCATATCTTTGTCGTACACGCTTGTACACTTTCACATCAATGAGGAGTTACCGCAGATGATGGTGTAAGACATTAGAAAATTAAAATAGGGAAGTTAGACAATTGTTTGACATTTTTATTTCCAAGACGTGACATTGCACGTAATGCAGAAGTTGCAAATCTTAGGCGTAAAAGATATCTATCATGTGATTTTCAATTCAGTTTCTTATCAGTATAAACTTACACGAATATGGAATATCGTTTCATTTCATTATTTACCCTTAAGCATTGTTTCTAATGAACTGATGAGGCCTTATGATGTATGGCCATGCTGCTAACGGTCGCAATTTGAAACTCTAACACAAATTATGATGTGACATTTCTGACCGGGAGACCTGCATCCGCTAAGACATCTAATTTGGTGCCTCTCCTTCGAAAAGTATGGGATTTGTATCTTTAGCCCAGGTGACAGAGGAGTACTGGTCGAACTTTTTGTTTGTAGTGTATGATACTCTACAGGGCGCTACGAGCCTAATGCCTAAGCGATAAGTGGATGACTTTTTTGTTGAGATCAATAATTAATATTTAAGTATTTACTGTAACAGTATGTGCTGTGTATTAACGCTAGGGCGGAGTCGGGGCCCATTGGAAAACCGTTGTAACGCCCCTAAAGATAGTTTGTTGCCACTCCCCCCCCCCCCCCCCCCCAAGAGGAATTACAAAACACGGCCTCTGCATCGAACATAAAGATGATCTTCTTGGATAACTAGTTAACGTGAAGCTTTCCTCCTTGGTACTGCTTCTGTAGCATATTTCCCGAAATAATGTCGTACTGATGGGAAGGTCCTTTCGCATCTTTTAACTGTTTCAGACCCGAATATTTTTCTGGAGCAAGGAAAATTTTCCTTTATCGTGGTAATACTCGTAGGTAATTTTTTAATGATTTGAGATGCAAGATTTGAACAGAAATACACTCCTGGAAATTGAAATAAGAACACCGTGAATTCATTGTCCCAGGAAGGGGAAACTTTATTGACACATTCCTGGGGTCAGATACATCACATGATCACACTGACAGAACCACAGGCACATAGACACAGGCAACAGAGCATGCACAATGTCGGCACTAGTACAGTGTATATCCACCTTTCGCAGCAATGCAGGCTGCTATTCTCCCATGGAGACGATCGTAGAGATGCTGGATGTAGTCCTGTGGAACGGCTTGTCATGCCATTTCCACCTGGCGCCTCAGATGGACCAGCGTTCGTGCTGGACGTGCAGACCGCGTGAGACGACGCTTCATCCAGTCCCAAACATGCTCAATGGGGGGACAGATCCGGAGATCTTGCTGGCCAGGGTAGTTGACTTACACCTTCTAGAGCACGTTGGGTGGCACGGGATACATGTGGACGTGCATTGTCCTGTTGGAACAGCAAGTTCCCTTGTCGGTCTAGGAATGGTAGAACGATGGGTTCGATGACGGTTTGGATGTACCGTGCACTATTCAGTGTCCCCTCGACGATCACCAGTGGTGTACGGCCAGTGTAGGAGATCGCTCCCCACACCATGATGCCGGGTGTTGGCCCTGTGTGCCTCGGTCGTATGCAGTCCTGATTGTGGCGCTCACCTGCACGGCGCCAGACACGCATACGACCATCATTGGCACCAAGGCAGAAACGACTCTCATCGCTGAAGACGACACGTCTCCATTCGTCCCTCCATTCACGCCTGTCGCGACACCACTGGAGGCGGGCTGCACGATGTTGGGGCGTGAGCGGAAGACGGCCTAACGGTGTGCGGGAGCGTAGCCCAGCTTCATGGAGACGGTTGCGAATGGTCCTCGCCGATACCCCAGGAGCAACAGTGTCCCTAATTTGCTGGGAAGTGGCGGTGCGGTCCCCTAAGGCACTGCGTAGGATCCTACGGTCTTGGCGTGCATCCGTGCGTCGCTGCGGTCCGGTCCCAGGTCGACGGGCACGTGCACCTTCCGCCGACCACTGGCGACAACATCGATGTACTGTGGAGACCTCACGCCCCACGTGTTGAGCAATTCGGCGGTACGTCCACCCGGCCTCCCGCATGCCCACTATACGCCCTCGCTCAAAGTCCGTCAACTGCACATACGGTTCACGCCCACGCTGTCGCGGCATGCTACCAGTGTTAAAGACTGCGATGGAGCTCCGTATGCCACGGCAAACTGGCTGACACTGACGGCGGCGGTGCACAAATGCTGCGCAGCTAGCGCCATTCGACGGCCAACACCGCGGTTCCTGGTGTGTCCGCTGTGCCGTGCGTGTGATCATTGCTTGTACAGCCCTCTCGCAGTGTCCGGAGCAAGTATGGTGGGTCTGACACACCGGTGTCAATGTGTTCTTTTTTCCATTTCCAGGAGTGTATGTACCAAAAATGGTTCAAATGGCTCTAAGCACTATGGGACTTAACGTCTGAGGTCTTCAGTCCCCTGGAATTAGAACTACTTAAACCTAACTAACCTAAGGACATCACACACATCCATACCCGAGGCAGGATTCGAACCTGCGACCGCAGTAGCAGCGTGGTTCCGGACTGAAGCGCCTAGAACCGCTCGGCCACAGGGGCCGGTTAATATGTACCCGTTTTCAAAACATACTTGGCACACTTGGTTCATTTTATGGACTAATATAACTAATTACGAAATATTCTCTATGGGAATAAATAGTAAAATGATAATTAAATAATTACCTTGCAAAATGACAGTAACAATAGTCAGTTATACAGTGGAATAAAGCGGACAAACCACACTTGTGTGTTTTGGTGGTCACGAACTGCTGCTCACTGCTGAGTTGACTTCCTGATATTTGCATAGTGATACGTAACAGCTGGCAGCACTTGCGCATGACAAAAAGGCTGAAAATTCACAAATGTGTACCTCGCGTTTCCACTGCGAAAACATACTTCTGTTGCATCTAGGACAGAGTAAAAGTTAATGTACCCAATTGTAGCCAGAGAGTATGAAAGTCCCTGACTTGCACCATACTAAACTGTTAAGATAATCACTGCTTAACTTTCTAAATTGGATTCCACTGTGCTCAAAATATTTGTAATATGTTTGGCAGCACATCTCTTTCGCCTTTGAAACAAAATATCTTGCGTCAATCCTCAATTTCCAGCAAGAGTGGCTCTCTAAATCTGTTTGACGAAACAATTCGCCAAACAGTAATATGAGTAGTTTCATTCGCGTGTTTCACAATTGAGTGAGTCTATCAGAATTTTATCCACCATGGAAGCACGTAACCGCTGTCCCAGCGGTAAGGACACATCCAGTAAATTAGCTCATGGGTCTCTGGCTGGGAGATGTTTCTGTAGAGATTAACTTGGTGTTGTGTATAACTAGGACAATGAAATCTCTTTCTCAACTGGGTCTGAGTTACTCAATTTCTCACTCACCATACGAGATGACTGCAACACGATAGGTGACCATGGAACCGGAACAGTTTCTTAGAAAACAGACAAGTGCGCCTGCGCAACGCAGATCTGTCTGGATACGTACCTGAAAAAGATGAAGACAAACTTATTAACGTGTTTATGAGCGTTACATAACGTTTCAGCTGCTTGCATATCAGTTGATTTATTACGCTGGAGATAATACCGTAAGGTGAGTACAGCTGTAATCAATCTACACACATGCTCGACAAGCGGTTGTTGGGTGCAAGATGGAAGGTACTTCATGCAGTCATTAGTCGTTTCTTGCTATGAGTGTAAGGAGCAACGAAAAATGATATATGTTGTACACCACCTTTCTTTGCTTTTCTGGTGTCTACGCGATAATCACGCAATGAACAGCGGTAGAGTGTCTCTGTCTGTACGTGAAATATTGATTCTACAAACGTCGCCAAAAGCGATTAGCAAAAGAAACATGCTCTTTCTTCGAACGATTCCCATTAATGTTCTCTAACTCCGCAGCACTTTCTCGCAGATTAAATCAATTCGTTACAGACCTAACAGAATATCTCTGAATTCCTACCGCCTTTTTCTTGAGTCCAGCCAAATGGGAATCTAAGAGGCGGACGAGAGCCTTGTATGTGGTTTCCCAAGCACCGAGAGAAATGACGTGATGATTAGGTAAGCCACAGCAATCATATTCGAGAGCAGTGAGACTTATATTAGCGTATCATCATGTGTTTTACGTGTCAAGTGGATTCCTAAATTGTTCGTGGCGAATCACTTCTTCAGCTTAGCTAGTGCTTCGCGAAATTCCTATCTAAACAACACATTATGATATTTGCAAATTCACAAGTTAATCACGGTCCAAGTACTCCACCACACGCGCTGATCGAATCTGATAGCGATCAAAAGAGCTTGGTGTTATTCTGTCATGCAGTTTATTCCGTGACATCTGACATGATTCATCTATGCATCGACTCGTTTCGTTACCACCTTCGGTGGTCCTGCGGTACAAAAAATGTAAATAAAAAGCAAAGTATTTGCGACAGTTACGTACTGGAAACAATGCATTCACAACTGTGGTAGGACTGTCTTCCACACAATGGGGTCTCACAGGTGGGTAGCAATTATGCAAAATTTGTCATCGTCATTTACAAACACATCACTCGCACACCCTTACTTTGATTCTATCATCATAAACGCAGTCACTTTATGTACTGTAATTATACTATTACTGTGCTGCTTATAATAATCGCGTCCCCTATGTAGAGGCTTACACAGTAGCGTCACGCAACAGAAGATGGGAGATAGGACACGCACAGCTGACTGACCGGAATATGCCTTACCCCCGTAGATAGGCATCTCACCAGCGTGGCGTGATTCACTTTAGAAAGCTCAAGCCAACACGTCAGTGACTTGAAGCTTACAATACCCAGTTCACAATAGTGTCGTGAAATTAAACTGTCACTCAGGAGTACATAAAAATAATAGTCGTCTTTTGACTTCGTTGACTTTCTCAAATACTCGTGGACAATGGTTGGACAGAATGGCTTCAAATTACTGATATTCAAACCACCATCAGAAAACAAGATAGTGGCCGGCCGGAATGGCCGAGTGGTTCTAGGCGCTACAGTCTGGAACCGCGCGACCGCTACGGCCGCAGGTTCGAATCCTGCCTCGGGCATGGATGTGTGTGATGTCCTTAGGTTAGTTAGATTTAAGTAGTTCTAAGTTCTAGGGGACTGATGACCTCAGAAGTCCCATAGTGCTCAGAGCCATTTTTTTTAAAAACAAGATAGTGGAAGAGAGACGTTTCATTCAAGCTCTTCGACTTCGTAAAAGAGTAATGCTGTGAGTACGGATTCTGACATTTCACACCTACGTATATACACATTCATATAGTATTTTGCAGTCGATCATCAGCGACTCACCGAATTTCTAAATCTTATCTTCTCACCTGCGGATGCCAATTTAACATGTCATTCCAGAGGCTGGAATCATGATTATGTCTAAAGTTTATCGGATTTGTTTACAGTTTTCAAAAAAAATAAATAAATTAATTAATTAAAAAAGAGGTTGAAATGGCTCTGAGTACTATGGGACTTAACTTCTGAGGTCATGAGTCGCCTAGAACTTAGAACTACTTAAACCTAACTAACCTAAGGACATCACACACATCCATGCCCGAGGCAGGATTCGAACCTGCGACCGTAGCGGTCTCGCTGTTCCAGACTGTAGCGCTTAGAGCCGCTCGGCCACTCCGGCCGGCTACAGTTTTCATTAAAGCAGTCTCGAGGTAGCGCATAGTGCCACAACAGCAAAGAGTCTTCACTACGTGTTCCACACGAATCTTGAATACGTATACGGCTTGGTTTAATTCCATAACTTTAAAAAAAAAAAATGTTGACTTATACTCTCAAATTTCTAATCCAGAAGTGGTTGAGAAGTGATACCACTTACCGTAAATGTACTGCATAGCGAAGCACAGTGTCACTAATGTTAATGGATAAGTTTCACAGGTTAATAATAACATACATATAAAAACTGTTTACATTAGACACGACATTCTGTGAACGTGACAGTTAGTTCGAAGCGTCTTGTTAATAAACGACCACTACGTGGAGTCCTTATACAGCTTTTCTATAGGAAGCCCAGCGGTATTGCTTTTTCGCTTTCAGTAATGGTCTAAATTGTCGGATCTATCATATGTTACTAGCCGAGAAAGTGTGTAATTGCACAATTTTGTTCATCTTAGCTTATCATACAGTATACTATGCGCATTTCGCTGAAACTAAAGTTCACGCAGCTTACGCAGGTCTGTGCGTCGACTGGCTGGCGTATCTGCCCCGGGCGTGATCTCGCGTGAGGAATGGCGGGCGGGCTGTGTTCAATTAAACCGGGATCGGCAGCCGGATGGCGGCTGAGCCGCCTCTCCTCGCCCCGGCAGTAAACGGCTTACGCCAGCTCCTCTTTTCCAGGCCCCAGGCCAGACAAACACCACGGACGCCTAACACTGTCCGCTGCCCACATTTCTCTTACACTAATCTATTTGCAGATGTCTCACACAGAGCTGTGTCTTATTATTTAATAGTGGCAACCTCCGATGTAACCTTAGAATGCTGCATGTATTGAGAGTTTCTCGTTACTGAAAGGACAAGAAAAGCGTCTTGTTTAGAGACGCCAGAAACGTCCTGGCGTTTGTAATGAAGCATTATTCACGAATATAGCCCAAAAATTGAGAAAACTGCAGAGACAACACGATTTCTTCCTTATTTGTGGCCGCGCGGGATGAGCCGAGCGGTCAATGGCGCTGCAGTCATGGACTGTAAGGCTGGTCCCGGAGGAGGTTTGAGTCCTGCCTCGGGCATGGGTGTGTGTGTTTGTCCTTAGGATAATTTACGTTAAGTAGTGCGTAAGCATAGGGACTGATGACCTTAGCAATTAAGTCCCATAAGATTTCACACACATTACCAGTACCTTATTTGTGTTTACAAGAAGAATTCTGTTGTTTATCAAAACCGGAGAAATAAGCAAATCTCTTCACACAAACATTGTCGACGTTGTTCATTCTAATTGCGTGTTCGAACCTCTTTTTGTTGGTTATATGATTTTAAAAATATTTCAGAAATTTCTAAAAAAAGGCGAAGATTCAGAGCCAAATTTTATCCTTCAATAGTTTGATATCTTATTAATTCTGTGCACCACATTCAGTTTTACTCCTTATAATATTTCGGGTATCAGTTTAAACGCTAGACGATTTTATGACTGCAGTACAGCCAAAAAGTACTCCAAGTAAAGGCACAAAACTGATTTCTGTGGGGTGAATGTGTTTCACAGTTGATAAAGAGAGACGAATACATTAAAAGAATATTTTACAGCCGGAAAATAAATTACAAATTAAAGACCAAGAAATTATTTAATACGATGGAAAAAACTTTTTGCCTACATCTCTGTACTTGTACTTACCCTGAAAGATTCTGTGCTGTCCATGGTGGAGGGTAATTGGTTCTGTAATTTGAGTCTTCATTTCTTGTTCCACTCGCGAATGGAGTGCTGGGAAAATAGACCGCGCACGTCAGTACCTGTCGGATCCATTCTTTCGTTCCCCTCATCGTCCTTGCGGAAGGTGCGTGATGGAAGCAGCAGTATCCTTCAGCAAAGTGCCACAATAATTTTTTTAAAAATTTTCCCAACTTTTGCAAAAACAGACCCGCCCTTCTCCCAAAGCTTCCTTTGTAAGATTCTTAACAATTTCCGTAACTCTCTTAGTGATTCAACCTACTGTTTGCAAACATATCGGCCGGCCGAAGTGGCCGTGCGGTTAAAGGCGCTGCAGTCTGGAACCGCAAGACCGCTACGGTCGCAGGTTCGAATCCTGCCTCGGGCATGGATGTTTGTGATGTCCTTAGGTTTAACTAGTTCTAAGTTCTAGGGGACTAATGACCTCAGAAGTTGAGTCTCATAGTGCTCAGAGCCATTTGAACCATTTTTTTTGCAAACATATCAGAATTCTTCTCGAATTCTTCGACTGCTTTCTGACTCCCATGTGTTGAGGATCACCGACAGTCAATAAGTACTGAGAAAACGTCCTCCTAGCTTCATAGGTCGTCTCCTTTAAGCCTGAACTACATTTTCCATAGAAATCTTTCAATAAATTTAAGCGGACTATTTGCACTATATACTGCTAACATTGTGTGTTCACAATGTCACTCCTCGATATTTAATCGACGTGAGTTTGTCCAACAATACATCGATCACAATGTATTCGAGAGGTGCAGGCTGTTTTCTCCTATAATCTTACGGTCTTCCATTTATTCACATATGAGGCAAGCCGCCATTCAATGAAAAAGCAAATACTCCCCCACGTCATGAGGACTTTCTCAGCTGTTACTGAGTGATGAAGCTTTCCTGTAGACATTGGACCTGAATTTTGAGGGACTGATTTTAGATCCCCTGTCCGATAACCCAGATTTGGGTTTTAAGTGATTTCCCTAAATCACTAAAAGAAATTGCCAAGGTGGTTATTTTGAAAAGGAAGCAATCGATATCCCATTAAGATTCGAGCTTGTCACTAATGACTTCATCGCCGACGGGACCCTAAACTTTATTACGCCTTTGATATTATCAATGCTCGACGTGAGACCGTGGCTGTATAAAAAATGGCTCTGAACACTATGGGACGTAACATCTATGGTCATCAGTCCCCTAGAACTTAGAACTACTTAAACCTAACTAACCTAAGGACATCACACAACACCCAGCCATCACGAGGCAGAGAAAATCCCTGACCCCGCCGGGAATCGAACCCGGGAACCCGGGCGTGGGAAGCGAGAACGCTACCGCACGACCACGAGATGCGGGCAGGCTGTATAAAAATGTAGGTTCAACGACCAGGACTGCAAAAGCACAAATTTTTACGCGTTCCGTAGGTAGGTGCCTTCTATCTCCAGAATGAAGATCCACGTTGCCTGGGAAACGTTGGCAAAAGTCTTTTACCTCATTACAATGACGCCACTATCTTTCTCCCATCGATGAACTCTTGGCAACACTCTCCATGCAGTGCAGATTCTTGCGTTACTGTATTTCACTAACTTTTACGGAGGTAAGTTCCTTCATTATTTGCTCTTACATTGTGAGTGACTTAAACTACATTTTAAATTTTAAACGTTATTTTCTTTCCTTTGTTTGTACTTAAGCGTTGTCTATGCTGCCTGTCCAAAGGCTCTTTCATATGTACTCCCAGCAAGAGCGGCCGCATCAAGCTTTTTCGTAATCTTCCTAGTTCAACAGTTACTAACAAAGAAAGAAAGCAGTGGACAAGAATAAGAACTCAGTATATATCTATGTTCACCCTGCAAAAGCTATCGTTACCGTGTAAACATTCTAGCGTGTGACGTAATCTTGGATGAGCCGCAGGGCTGACTTAAAGAAATTGAAAGATTCTGTAAGTTCCGTACCATTGCGTTCTTGCACGGGGAAAAAGTTTTAGGAACGGCGTTCCAAACAGCGAACCTGGACATGGCCCTTCGTTAAAACGCAACATGCATGGGAAACGTAGTGTGCTTTGCCTGTCAGCGGACACAAGGAGACCCGCCCGCTGTTAACGACTCTTCGCCTCAAATCACCGAGCAGGTTAGGCCGTCCTTAATCGCGTTACAGGCCCAGCCGGCACTGCTCCGATGCGTCCCGTAATAACATCACTTAGCTCCTAAATTGCTTTCCATATTAATTACTCGTCTCTTCCCAGCCAGTCCGATAATTTCGCGGTCACGTGCTTTTAATAAAACCGATAGCTGCCCAGGGTAAATCATACGGAATAGTGCACTGCCTATCAACTGCTTTTCCACTTAAACGCTGCACGGAGGTTGTAATGGCATTATAAAATAAGTTAACCCTTTTGTGAATCTCCCCTTTTGGCTGCACTTGGTGGGACCACCATTGGGATAAAATCAGTGATTACGTGCTCGTGAATCTCTCGCCGACACGTTAGCGATCCATATTCGATAAAGGAACTTGCGGGTGAAACCTGTACCCTATACAGAGAGCAGTCGCTCAGCTTCAGGTATCAAACCACGAGCATAAAAGAAGTCCACGAAGCTGAAATCTCACCGTCAGTTAGCAAAGATGATGCGAGCCCAGGCTTACTGCCAAAAAGTAGATCAAGAAACACAGCTACTAACGAACGACGAGACGTTTCTCAAGCACTAAATGGATCTGTGACATATACGTTGTTGTCGACTGCGACCAATAACTACTTTACTTTTAGTTTCAGATGGATTGGTTGTCAATTTTTTGAGTTTTCACGCTGTCTGATAAGTGACAGTAAAAGAAACTGGACAACTTTTCCTTCTGCAAACTGTCACTTGAAAGTTTCCCCTGATACCTTTCGGACAATGCACATTAACTCATTCACATTAACTCATTCACATTCTCTAGTCCTTTTGTCAGTGTGTCTGCAGCTCATGGTCTTGTGGTAGCGTTCTCGCTTTCGGAGCACGGGGTCCCGAGTTCGATTCCCGGTGGGTTCAGCGATTTTCACCTGCCTCGAGATGACTGGGTGTTATTGTATCGTCTTCATCACCATCATTAATCCCCATTACGGTCGGAGGAAGGCAGTGGCAAACGACCTCCACTAGGACGTTGCCTAGTACGGCGGTGCGGGTCTTCCGCATCGCTCCCCTACGCTCCGTCAAGGAGTATGGGACTTCATCATTATCAGTGTACGGATGTTGGAATACCTGCTGAACAATTTAGATTGTTTCGCTTCCAATCGACTCACGGAAATTGGTCTGAACAAACGCTTGCCTCTATACTTCTCCACATATCCTATTTTTTCTGCTTTTGTACTTATGGACCGATAAAATACGACTCCAATATCAACGTAAAATTTCTGGACTCAGTCACATCGTATAATCATCTAATTGGTAACGCATCGAACAGATACGAAGTGGGACGAAAAAGAAAAATTGTTGGAAAAGGGAAATAAAATATTTCGATTTGTTGAGAAGGTGTAGTGACGTCAGATATCGAACGAATTCAGAGTCGTGCTGCTGGCGTCACAAGAGGTCAGTGTAATCCATAATAAAGTGAGGCAGGGATGCTCAGTGAACTTGGAAAATTGAAACTTCCGGGAAAAGGGGGATCATCGTTTTAGCGAAATTCTAGATAAATTTAGAGAGCCTGCGTTAAGGAAGACACATTTAGAGTAGGACAGAAACTAACGAAAACTGTTTCGCATTATCCTCCGTCATAAGCAGTTACAATATTACAATATTTTATGTGGATAATTTCGTTTATGTGATGCAACATGTCAGTTACAAAACCGTAAAGTGCCGTATTGACGGCGCCTGAATCACTGAGGGAAATTGTGACTGGCATTTACTAGAATACGACATTCTTCACACAGAAAGTATCCGCCAGGAAAATAAATGGTTCAAATGGTTCTGAGCACTATGGACTTAACATCTGAGGTCATCAGTCCCCTAGAACTTAGAACTACTTCAGCCTAACTAACCTAAGGACATCACACACATCCATGCCCGAGGCAGGATTCGAACCTGAAACCGTAGCGGTCGCGCGGTTCCAGACTGAAGTGCCCAGAACCGCTTGGCCACACCGGGCGGCTATCCGCCAGGAAACAAGTCTAGAAATCATTACGTGTTCAATAAAAACCGGGAGTTTACTCTGTTTCCATACTCATCCTATTGGCATTGGATCCTTCCCTCAGTACTGTAGCGCAACACAATCATGTTAATTTCCTAATCCCTCTTATATTCCATTCTACTTCACTTCTTTCTCTACTCCGGAGTGTCTTCTTTCTGCTTGTCGCTTACGACTCTCGTTCCGTTCTCCTTTCTTCACATTCTTTTCATACAACTCTCTTTCTCTTTTCCTCTTTCTCCGAAAGCTCGTAACAGCTACAACAACTGTACTGACATTACCTGTTAATGACAATGCTTAGAGTGCAATGCACATTTACTAAACTCTTCTTAGCGGATTATTTTTATTAATTGGTTTCTGTCGGAAGAATTAGTCTACCACTTAGCAGCGAAGTTTAGAGAGCAATGAGACTTTATTGTAGGCTGAAACACGGACAGATTGGGACTCGAATTCAGACCCTTGCCTAATCTGGGTAACACTTCGTTATTACGAGCCATACGAATTCGTTTCTGCTTGAATTTCTTTTCTTGTAAGCACTTCTATCATTTACATCTTCATGTGCATTATACCATCACCTCTCGAAAAACAACCATTGCACAGCCAGTATAAATACATTATTTCGTGTTTCCATTTCAAGTGATAGATCGGAAATGTCAAATATTTAAATACTATAACAGACAAATAACATTAAATTCACATGCATAGAAGTCCGAGTGAAAAAAAGAATAACATAAAGAAAAAAATAAGAACAAAATAAAAATTCATACAATGATTAAAATGATGTGAAAATGGAATAGATATAAAAAAATTACATTTAAACGAATTAACTGAATGAAAATAATGATTGAAGTCATTTACTAAAGATTTAAAAATAAAACAAATTGAGAGATTCGTACCGACAATCTTCTGCACATGAATGCCTTACCCTATTCATTAACCACGCAGTCAGCCAACTTTATACTAATGTTTTAACGCTATTGAGCATCACTGAAAGGCCCTCCAGGGTCAAGGCTGCAGGGTGTGATACCTAGGATCGTAGCCTACATCACCGTATATGTTGTTGTTGTTGTTATTGTGGTCTTCAGTCCTGAGACTGGTTTGATGCAGCTCTCCATGCTACTCTATCCTGTGCAAGCTTCTTCATCTCCCAGTACCTACTGCAACCTACATCCTTCTGAATCTGCTTAGTGTATTCATCTCTTGGTCTCCCTCTACGATTTTTACCCTCCACGGTGCCCTCCAATGCTAAATTTGTGATCCCTTGATGCCTCAAAACACGTCCTACCAACCGATCCCTTCTTCTAGTCAAGTTGTGCCACAAACTTCTCTTCTCCCCAATCCTATTCAATACCTCCTCATTAGTTACGTGATCTACCCACCTTATCTTCAGCATTCTTCTGTAGCACCACATTTCGAAAGCTTCTATTCTCTTCTTGTCCAAACTAGTTATCGTCCATGTTTCACTTCCATACATGGCTACACTCCATACAAATACTTTTAGAAACGACTTCCTGACACTTAAATCTATACTCGATGTTAACAAATTTCTCTTCTTCAGAAACGATTTCCTTGCCATTGCCAGTCTACATTTTATATCCTCTCTACGTCGACCATCATCAGTTATTTTACTCCCTGAATAGCAATACTCATTTACTACTTGAAGTGTCTCATTTCCTAATCTAATTCCCTCAGCATCACCCGACTTAATTTGACTACATTCCATTATCCTCGTTTTGCTTTTGTTGATGTTGATCTTATATCCTCCTTTCAAGACACTGTCCATTCCGTTCAACTGCTCTTCCAAGTCCTTTGCTGTCTCTGACAGAATTACAATGTCATCGGCGAACCTCAAAGTTATTACTTCTTATCCATGAATTTTAATACCTACTCCGAACTTTTCTTTTGTTTCCTTTACTGCTTGCTCAATATACAGATCGAATAACATCGGGGAGAGGCTACAACCCTGTCTCACTCCTTTCCCAACCACTGCTTCCCTTTCATGCCCCTCAACTCTTATAACTGCCATCTGGTTTCTGTACAAATTGTAAATAGCCTTTCGCTCCCTGTATTTTACCCGTGCCACCTTCAGAATTTGAAAGAGAGTATTCCAGTTAACATTGTCAAAAGCTTTCTCTAAGTCTACAAATGCTAGAAACGTAGGTTTGTCTTTTCTTAGTCTTTCTTCTAAGGTAAGTCGTAAGGTCAGTATTGCCTCACGTGTTCCAACATTTCTACGGAATCCAAAAGTGATCTTCCCCGAGGTCGGCTTCTACCATTTTTTCCATTCGTCTGTAAAGAATTCGCGTTAGTATTTTGCACCTGTGACTTATTAAACCGATAGTTCGGCAATTTTCACATCTGTCAACACCTGCTTTCTTTGGGATTGGAATTATTATATTCAAGGTGCTCATACATCGTGCTCACGAGATGGTAGAGTTTTGTCATGACTGGCTCTCCCGAGGCCATCAGTAGTTCTAATGGAATGTTGTCTACTCCCGGAGCCTTTCTTCGACTCAGGTCTTTCAGTGCTCTGTCAAACTCTTCACGCAGTATCTTATCTCCCATTTCGTCTTCATCTACATCCTCTTCCATTTCCATAATATTGTCCTCAAGTACATCGCCCTTGTATAAACCCTCTATATACTCCTTCCACCTTTCTGCCTTCCCTTCTTTGCTTAGAACTGGGTTGCCATCTGAGCTCTTGATATTCATACAAGTGGTTCTCTTCTCTCCAAAGGTCTCTTTAATTTTCCTGTAGGCAGTATCTATCTTACTCCTAGTGACACAAGCCTCTACATCCTTACATTTGTCCTCTAGCCATCCCTGCTTAGCCATTTTGCACTTCCTGTCGATGTCATTTTTGAGACGTTTGTATTCCTTTTTGCCTGCTTCATTTACTGCATTTTTATATTTTCTCCTTTCATCAATTAAATTCAATATTTCTTCTGTTACCCAAGGATTTCTAGTAGCCCTCGTCTTTTTACCTACTTGATCGTCTGCTGCCTTCACTACTTCATCCCTCAGAGCTACTCATTCTTCTTCTACTGTATTTCTTTCCCCCATTCCTGTCAATTGTTCCCTTATGCTCTCCCTGAAACTCTGTACAACCTCTGGTTCTTTCAGTTTATCCAGGTCCCATCTCCTTAAATTCCCACCTTTTTGCAGTTTCTTCAGTTTCAATCTGCAGTTCATAACCAATAGATTGTGGTCAGAATCCACATCTGCCCCAGGAAATGTCTTACAATTTAAAACCTGGTTCCTAAATCTCTGTCTTACCATTATATAATCTATCTTATACCTTTTAGTATCTCCAGGATTCTTCCAGGTATACTACCTTCTATTATGATTCTTGAACCAAGTGTTAGCTATGATTAAGTTATGCTCTGTGCAAAATTCACCGTATATATGGTTTTAAAATATCGATCCCACCGCTGGGGACCTCGCCTTGTAGGAATAAAATTCGCAAGCAGTTTATATACGTAAGAATGTACTCAGGAAGTAGTGTGAGAGAATCGCAACAGATAGTGCACGTGACTTTCCCCCATTGTGGTAATGACAATGATTTTAACACTAGCGAGCAGTTAGCGTTCGTGGAGTCATAACATCAGCTCCTTTAACTGCCCCCACCTACCATCATGGTATGAGGTCTGAAGATGGTTTAAATAGACCGAAACAGGTAACCTAAAAAGAAAAATAGGTTTCTTGTGATCGAGATCGTTTATGTTAATTTTGAACTATCGAGTACGTCTTCCGTTGTCCTCACGAAGCTGATTAAACCGCCAGTTGAGTATTCCACCCATATGGCCAGTGCATTCTTGCGGACGGTAATGTTGGAATTAGAACACTGATCAACAACGTCGTTTAAAGCCAAATATAATCCGGACATCCTCAGCTTTTGAAAGGCATGATGCTAAGAATTCCGCTGATGGCTGATAAAATTCTTGTTTTATTGATACAAAACCGGTTTCGCGGCGCAACGCCGCATCATCGGGTCTAACCTACGTGATAAAGATGCATGTAAAGTGTCTCGACTTTGTGCATAATAAAGTTAATGGGTGATGTGTAAAATATACCCACAATGCTAAAAGGTCATGGGCGTGCCCACCGCTCCTAGTCAATATATATTGTTCAGAAAATATCGTTACTTGTAACCAGCCGATCAGACAAAGGACCGCTCTATTTTTAGTAGAGTACCATATCTGGGTCCAGTATGCGAAAAAATAAGCAGGTGTGTAAGACCTAAAAACATCATTCCAGCGTACTTTGCTTCTTCGGATCTAGGCACGTGCTATCACGTGCTGCTTCAGAAAATTTAAAAATACTTGATAAAAAAACATATTTTTAATGTATTAGAGGAAGTTGAAATTTTTAGGTTCAAGTAAAAAAACGAACGCTGATTAATCAATTAGAATTAAAGCGCAATAGAATTAAGACTAACTTTAATTGTTTTTACTATTAAGTGTTAGTACGTAATACAATGCAGTATTATTCTGGCTTGTAATGGGACCGACCCAATGCTCATGTCATGAGTACATGACGTCACACCATTTGCAAGATTGTCTCCCTTCCACCAGTTCGTTAGCCCTTCTCAGTCGCCTGTGCGGTTCGCTTTTACCCTTCCCTGCACTGGGCTGTCCTGCCGTCGTACCAATAAGAAATTGTCACCTTGTACGGTTCCAAATAGTAATATACATTGCGCTCCAACTAATCCTGTCAGTACAAACTTTTTCAATTGTCAATCTGGTTTTAAAAAATATCTCACGATAATATATGTTTTTTTAGATGGAGGCAAATTTTTATAAAAAGGAACCCTTTGTTTGCCAATATAAAGTGACAATATTCACTGAATAACATATTTTGAACAGGAGTAGTGGGTACAAAAATGGTTCAAATGGATCTGAGCACTATGGGACTCAACTTCTGAGGTCATTAGTCCTCTAGAACTTAGAACTAGTTAAACCTAACTAACCTAAGGACATCACACACATCCATGCCCGAGGCAGGATTCGAACCTGCGACCGTAGAGGTCTCGCGGTTCCAGACTGAAGCGCTTAGAACCGCACGGCCACTTCGGCCGGCATGGTGGGTACACCTATGACCTTTTTACATTGTGGGTATATACTACATATTACCCTATAATTTTATTATCCAAGAAGTTGAGACACTGTATCATTTATTTTGCCTCTGATGACGCGGCTTTAGGCCGCGAAACCATTTGTATATCAATAAAACTAGAATTTTACCAGCTGCCAGTGGAATTTTTCTTAACAAATGGTTCAAATGGCTCTAAGCACTATGGGACTTAACTTCTGAGGTCATCAGTCCCCTAGAACTTAGAACTAATTAAACCTAACCAACCTAAGGACATCACACACATCCATGCCCGAGGCAGACTGTAGCGCCTAGAACCGCAAGGCCATTCCGGCCTGCGGGGGAAAACCAGGCTGCTAGCTTGTTGATGTACAGAATATCTAATAATAAATCAATACTTAAATATACAACTCCAAAACCGGCATTGTATTTACAATGTTCAGCCGATATTACTATAGGCCAGTACGTCGCTATTTTTTCCATCGATATATCTTTATATTTCCCGATATATCGAGGGCCGCAAACGATATTTTTGAATATTGATATGTCGGATTCCCGATATTTTTAAAAATATCAACAGTCGGAGGCGTAGCGCCGTATAACGATCCTGCCGTGGAGGCGGTTAAGTGGGAGATGTGTCTCAGAGCTGGATAGTGACAGATGGTGACGCGAGACTGTACGCGCACGTAGTTTATGTATCAGCCGATAGAGGACAATATTGGATAGGGGGACTGTGATTTTAGTTTCGATTGTGCCCACTAGAGTGCACTTAAGTAATAGAATGTTTTTCATAAACTGTTCTAGTATTTTCATAAAGTGTTATCATGTCTTTTTGTGTATGTTAAATGTTATAAATGTGTTTTAGCAGTATGAATGATGCGTGGTTTAAGGTTAATATGAAGATAATTGTTTAACGAGTTATGTAGTAGGATTTTATGTGGGAACATTTCAAAGAAGTATGGATGTGGACAAAGGGGATTTTTGTAGAATAGATTTGTAAAGCAAGTTTATGGTAAAGGGAAAGTTAATTCAGGTATAAATAACGATAGTAAATAACTTTATGCATAAACAAAATTTCAGCATATTAGGTAATTACGTCGGTAAAAAGTGCAGTCGTTAGGTTAACTATTTTGCGATTAGTTATTGATCGGACTGACGCGGGAGAATGTTTTGCTATTGGCTGTTGAGTAAACTGACCAACGGTAAAGCAATGTTCTTCGCGCGCCTTTCTCTGTTGGTAGAGAAGACTTCGAGTACTCTAGAGGGGAGTTGGAGCCTAGCCATGAAACAGATCGGACGTGTGTAATAGTAGTTCCGATGGAAATGATAAGTTGCCGGATCTAGCAGTGTTTCATACATCAAATGTGTTGGAAAGTGACGGCATAATTATTCCGATGTGTGTGTAGAAATTTCGGAATTTTTAAGTGAATTTTGTGACGAGAAAATACATATATTCCGCGTGGCGTATTGAGCAGGGGTCGGTGGCTAAAAACTGTGACTGCGTTTGGTACCGACAGACTTAATATTTGGCGAGCATTCTCAATCAAAAACAATCAGTATTTTTGTAGCTATTACGTTTTCGGAAATGCGACACCATAAACTAGCTAACGTGAGTGAAAGGGATTGTGAGTGACTGCGTTAAGACTATCACTGGCTTGGCAGTGATACTTGTTTACCTAAGTTTCAGAAGATATTAATTGAGGACAAAATTACCAACCTTTCATTTCTTGTAAAAACTTTCTCCCGAAACGTAGATTAGTGATTTTAATTGCAGCCTGGTTCACGTCGAAGTACAGTAGGTTTCACTCGGATTCCCTACCGATGATATGCTGAGACAATGTTCACAGGTAGGTGCAGGTTCGTCGTAAAGGGGCAGAAAGAACCGCGCCGCCGCAAGTCCAGATTTGTTAGCATGGGTGGAGAGAAGTCTCGAGGTAACGACAGAGTGCATACTGGATCAACAACCGATGCGGTGTGAAGATCATCCATAAGTAGCACTGGCTCGATTACCATTATCGCAGTGCGGGTGGGGGGGGGGGGGGGGGCTAATCACCCACAGCCGGCACTGCCATCGCTCTCTGGCCTGTGGTGGGGTAATTGTTGGTCAGAATGCAGGAGCAGGCGGGGGCGGAGGTGGGGGCGGGCAGCGGGCAGCGGCCGGTAAGCGCAGCGCAGGTAGAGCGCCGGAGCTGCCCGCAATCAGCCAGAGTCAAGGCCGCGCCCGCAGGGATGGGCAAACAGTGCCGCTCAGCCTCCGGGCTCTGCAGCTGAAGGCGTGCGTGGCCGCCGGGCTGGTCTGCCTGCCAATTAGAGGCTGCCACTCAGCTGATCGGCTGCAGCACCACTGCCTCACTTCGGTAATCACTACTGCTTCTGCGAACCGCCGACACTTGCTGCACGACTAACCGCTACCACCTGGTTCGTCTCGCAGTGACACGTTGAGGTCGAATCAAGTCGAAAGTCAAAGGAGTGGAAGACTACGTGACCCGTTGTCCACCCTAGGCGAACGTCAAACACGACGTGACTTCGCTTTGCCCCGGAGCCTGCCAGAGGTACGGGCCCCACAACGAACATCAGACGTCACTTTAGCCGGCTTGTCCCCCACGCTTCGACTCTGTGCTGAGTTCACTGGAAATCAACGAGTAACTGAAAAGGTACCCACTACAGGCCTTAACTTTGCATGAATTTAAACGCGAACTCAAGAGTTGTTAAACTCGTCTGAAATAGTTTCCGGCTCCCCACTGGAGACGGCTGCTGGCACTCGTAAGACCTGCAATGTCATGTACTGTGACGCACGCGTACAGCTTGTCTTTCTCGTGTGCCTCGGCTTAGCAGAGACCCGAAAGTTGGTACTGACGTTATACCATCCGTGATACCAGTTGCAACATACACTACTGGCCATTAAAGCTGCTACACCGCGGAGATGACGTGCTACAGACGCGAAATTTAACCAATAGGAAGAAGATGCTGTGATATGCAAATGATTAGCTTTTCAGAGCATTCACACAAGGTTGGCGCCGTTGGCGACACCTACAACGTGCTGACACGAGGAAAGTTTCCAACCGATTTCTCATACCAAACAGCAGTTGATCGGCGTTGCCTGGTGAAACGTTGTTATGATGCTTCGTGTAAGGAAGAGAAATGCGTACCATCACGTTTCTGACTTTGATAAAGGTCGGGCATGACGTTGCTGAGATGTAAGCCCAGAACGGCGTGCCATGAAGAGCAACAAAACGAGGTGTACAATGTCGTCAACGTCCCGCCGTGCTGTAGGGATGCCGCGGATGAGAAAGCGGCCCTCCTGTGAGAAGAAATGGTGCCCTAGGCCATCACCCTTGATTGTCGGGTCGTATGGCGGTCGACAGTCAGGTTGGTATTCTACCGATGTTGAGGGGTCATCAGACACTCTTGGGCGTCAATTTCACTTACTGGAGTGGAATTGTCTTCAGTGGTGAGCCCCGATGACCAGAGCTAGCAGTTTTGAATTTTGGTAAGAGGGGGATGAGATTTCCATTGCCGTCATTTAGCTGAATTTGGGGATGCACAGTTAATGATTCCGTGGCTGAACGAAAATGCCCAAGGTTAAACCCTAAACCTATCTCTTGCGTCGCAGGATGACCAAATGTAACACTGTGTATGTCGGTCACGCATATATGTTAAGCTGCCTCCTTTGTGCTGTTCAAGAGGAGTTTGGCTATGTGACGCTCGAATATCCCACTCTCCCACAAGTACTCTTCACATACAGAAAATAAAGTATAAGTTCACGCTTGCCATTTCATAACTGGTCGAACGAATTCAACGACAAGCTAGCTTCCACTAGGAGTTTGCCTGTGCAGCAATGCAAGAGTCCTGTATTGTCCACAGTGCACATTAACAAAACTGTGTATGAGCGAACTGGTATAGATATTTAATCAATGGGCTCTTACGAGTAAGTGATCGGTAACAGAGTCCAGCATGCCAGCGATAATAGCCACTGCATAAATCAATTTTGACTATGATTTGCAGCAGCATAGTTTCAGATGGTTTGTGTTGGTTGTCAAGAATTCGCCCTGTCCACCGTGGGCTGCGAACGGGGCCTCAGCCGCGATGACAGGCCTCTCCGTGGTATGGCGCTGTAACAGGACGTGGCCTGGTGCTACGAAGTCGTCTCGAGATCCATCCAGTAGCAGGTCACCGCTACCCGGTGCCCCCTCATTCGCATTATTCAGCTCGTTGCTGCTCGTGCGTCACGCACCAACTTTCTTGCGCTAATTCACCGCGCTTCGTGGAATCATTCCCCAGTTCCGGCTATCGCTGGTCGTCATCGTAACAGAACTTCCAAGAAGCAGACCGCCAACTGCTTGAGACACCGCGGGAATGAATTAAACAGCGACAAGCAACGCTAGGGTTGCACATCTGGGATACACGCAATAAACGGATTGGTTAGACACTGTTTATGGAAGGGAATCTACGAGAAACGAAAAAGGCTGCGCGTGGCTGTACACGCACACGCACGCACACACACACACACACACACACACACACACACACACACACACACACACACAGAGAGAGAGAGAGAGAGAGAGAGATTTGCGAAGGCGAGGGAGCGACAGAAAGTAAGTCTGAAACCCAGAACTGTGAACCTTCTTCATGGATGATATGCTGGCTAGAGTACAGATCTGGGAGCAAAGACTGTACGACAGTATAGGGTTGGGTTGTTTGGGGGCAGAGACTAGACAGCAAGGTCATCGGTCTCATCGGATTAGGGAAGGACGGGGAAGGAAGTCGGCCGTGCCCTTTCAAAGGAACCATCCCAGTATTTGCCTGCAGCGATTTAGGGAAATCACGGAAAACCGAAATCAAGATGGCCTACAACTGTATAATATAGTCGCCAGGTGGTCTTATTTATGTCCATGAAACTACACATGCATACGCCATGTGAAGCAGTAGGTCCTCCAATGAAGGTTCTATGCTAGACTGTTCTCGAGTGAAAGGGACATATGGCCACTCCAACAGAATCATGTCAAGAGAAACACTAAGACGACGAAATCAAGTTTTCAATTCCTGAATAATGTTCTTCAATTTCGGGTGCTAAATTCAAAATCATTTTCCAATTAAAACCAGCTTATTTTCGGTGTGTTTTAATCGCGGAGCGTCGGTGAGGAAAGAAACATACGGAGAACACGGACAGGAAGAAACAGGATGATAGCATATGTTCTAAGACATCAAGGAGTAACATTCACGGTAGTAGACGGAACTGTACAGGTAAAAGCTGTTCGGGAAGACAGAGATTGGTTTACTTCCAACAAATAATTGAGGACATTGCTTTGAGATAAGAGGCTGGCACAGAAACGGAAGTCGTGGCTGGACGCATCAAACCACTGAGAAGACCGACAGAAAAAAATGCATCAGTGCAATAATGACTCTTGTTCCTAATCCCTTCCTGATTTACCTATCTTCACTCAACATCTGCTTTTCAACTCGACATAATCTTTGAAACATGTGTTATTAGATACAAAGTTTAGCACAGTTCTTTTTTTTTTTTGTTTTTTAGGTAGCACTTGCTGTGGATTGGTAAAGCGTTTTTCGAAGTCTGTCTTGTAAAAGGATCTGGTCAGTTTCAATGCTACCATTTTACGTTGCCAACAGCATTCTTCATTAGTTCTGCGAAAATGGCATCAGTATCAGTTGCTTTCCCCTTAACACTCGACCTTTAAGGAACGAACGGTTGTGACGTATTACACCTCTCTTGAATTGAGGAGCTACGAATGGTAAGGTGTTTGATCACCACGGAGGCTACCAAGAATCATTTCCTGCACGTTTGCCAGTCATGATTTTTTAAGAGTAACTTCCATTTGGTACATTGCTTACTGTACAC
This sequence comes from Schistocerca americana, assembly GCF_021461395.2. Taxonomy (NCBI): domain Eukaryota; kingdom Metazoa; phylum Arthropoda; class Insecta; order Orthoptera; family Acrididae; genus Schistocerca; species Schistocerca americana. Next base: position 433,739,905 of record NC_060124.1, on the reverse strand, counting down.
ATAAAAGTTTAATTAATGTCAAAAATCGTAAACTTGTTTGTACGTGAGACATCATTGAACAAGAAGATTGCTACACTTTTATGTGTGCAGCTTTCTCAGAAAAGTTCTATATGGAACACAATGTTAGAATCCTTCTATAATAGAGGTAATGAAAAACGTCAATTAGTGTGCCAATCAACACTAAATATGAGTAGTCGGGCGGCTTGCACCTTCGACTGACAGCCGAGGCAGTCGGTTCCCGCATATTCCTGGGAAGCCCTAACGAGACGTGTCCGAGTCTTCTGCGGTCTTCGAGTAATGCGAATTTCTGCGGTCACTAAACACCAGTCATTACGGGAGCTCCACCGTTTCTGCTAATGCTGGGATAGCGTGCCCCAGATTGCCTGCTAGTGTCTATTAGAAACTGACGCCGTTATGTCTTATAATTATTAAGTCTGCGATGCTGGTCTTAATATTCCAGAGTTGAATTCTTTACAGTAAAGCGATTTCCAGGATATCACGCTCGTGAAATGTAGACTGGGTGTCAGGAGCACATCGTTCACTTTGGTGCATCTGTACTTGCTTACCGCCCCTCGCGAAAACAGGTGGACAAATATGGATTGTTCCAACACTGCAGGAATCACAACTGTGTTCTGCCGGTCGGCTCGCGGGAGGTAGTACAGTTTTGCGCGACTTTGTTGTGACGATGACAAACGATTTTCCCAACTACTCACCGTGCGCTTGTTCACTATCAGGTCTCCGTAGACATTCTGCAAGCTCCTATGAATATCTGCGATGTTCTGGTTTTCCGCCAAAAGAAATTCAATGACAGTTTTTTGCTTGGAATGCACTTTGTTACTAACGCAATTTTGAAGGCTACGTATAGCACCGCCACCTAGCCGATCTTCATGAAGTTAGAGAGCGTTGGTAATTTGTCTATGCCAGTGGCAGTGCGGTTACAATCAAACATTAATTTTATTTTGTGTACTGGTTGGGGGCGATGCTGCAGAAAGCTTGCACGCTGGACTTACAGTTTGCCGGGAGCCGTTGCATGCGTTGGCTGACAGTTTCGTGTGGTTGCTGTGGCGGGTTACTGCACTTGTATAGGGGGAGTGATGGTATCTTTGTGTAAGCCATATTGACTGGGTTGTAGTTACCTGAAGTTTATCAGGAGAGTAAGGACGATACTGAATTATATCATACACACAAGTAATGATTTGTATAGCTATTTGAACTAGTTGAAGGACATACAGAAGATCATGCTGTTCGTTGTTTGAGTATAGTGTAATATATCATTCAGTGAAAATATTTTCTGCTTGAAAGGGGCGTATTCTGTAAGATTGCTTATGTTACTTCTAGCTTCATGACCAAGTGATTAAATTACACCCGACAGTTGATTGGAATTAAGACACTAGTGTGTTTTACTATAATTGTGTTGCAAGTCATTTGCAATCTGTTTTATTACAACTGGATGGTAAGGCATTTGTATCGTTTTATTATAATTGTGTGTCAGCTCATCCGCAAGTAAACGTGTGTTTACACCTGTGTGCCTGGCGGCTAGTTTCCGCGTGACTGTGTTTGCTCCACACGTAACTAGAGGCACGTATCTGCCCGTCTGATATGGAGAGACACCTACACTCCCGAGCGTACAGTTCAAAGTAATAAGCGACTATGCACCGGGGTGTGCGCCTCCTTGCCTCTTTGTGTAACGCCTAGTGCAAACAGAAAGTCGAACAGGTGTAAACGTACCTTAACATTTGCTGGAGATTTTTGCGATTCGAAACCTGGTAATAAAGGAAACGTTGGTGAGGGTTTTAGTATTATCTCGCCGAAGAAATGTTTGTTAGAGGTTAAAATTGCAATAAATGTAATGTGTTTCAAAAGAATATGTTACACCCCCTCAACCAAGCATGCGATCTGGAATGCGCCTTAGAAACAGTCATTTACATGTAAAATGAGAGACCTTTCGATAAAATCGTATAACGCCTAGAAACAGAGTATCGCTATAAAATGGCGAGAAGCACACCGGACAACAAAATACCGCCATTCTCTTGATGTGTATTTCCTTAGATGTTGAGTTTTTAAGACTAATATCTTACATACGTCTGCGCTATACAGCAAACTTTCTGCACCGACGTGCAAACGTATGTGGCGACATGCGTGGTAAAGGCCTGGTTATAACTTTGGCATGCCACTGTTATGGTTAGAGACTGTGATTAGTTTGGCGGTTAGTATTGCACTGCTTGAATGTAGAACGTGTATTTTGTTCTGTTGCACATTGTTTTGACCAATTCACTGAAAACCAAGATCTGCAATTTGAAGGCTGAATAGGTGTGTAACACTATCAGATCAGTAGAGAAAAGTTTGTAGTTCAGATAGCTTTAATTATTTTGCGCAGAGGGAGAGCAACGAGTCCAGACAGTAAAGTACGAGGGCTACTCGGAAAGTAAGGAACGATCGGTCGCGAAGTTGAAACCACAGTGAAAATCCAATGAAGCTTTGGACAGATGTGTTGGGCAGTGTTTCCTGATCGCACAATATGCACGTAAAGTTGCTTGTAAAATATCCCCATGGTGTCTGTCGCAAAGTATGGGCGTTTGCCGCGAGATTTTGCCTTCATGACAGTCTTTTGCTCCCGCTGATTTTCATCTCTGCTCAAATGAACAGCTGGCTACAAAGACAATATTTTGGCACTGACAACGAGCTGCAGTCGAGCGTAGAAAATTGCTGGTAAGCACAGGAGGTTGCCTTCTATGACGAGGGTATTGGAAAGTTGGTACTACGCTACGGCAGATGTCTAAGTCGGAGTGGCGACTATGTAGAGAAGTGGTTGGAAGATGTATCAAAATGTTTGAAATCAAGCAGTTTTGATTTCACTGTGGTTTCCATTTCACGACCGATCGTAACTTAGTTTCCGATTTCGTATGTTTGTTTTTGGTTCAACACTACTGGCCATTAAAATTGACGACGCGCTACAGACGTGAAATTTAAGCGACAGGAAGAAGATGCTGTGATGTGCAAATGATTAGCTTTTCAGAGCATTCACACAAGGTTGGCGCCGGTGGCGACACCTACAACGCGCAGACATGAGGAACGTTTCCAGCCGATTTCTCATACACAAACAGCAGTTGACCGGCATTGCCTGGTGAAACATTGTTGTGAATCCTCGCGTAAGGAGGAGAAATGCATACCAACATGTTTCCCACTTTGATAAAGGTCGGATTGTAGCTTTTCGTGATTGCGGTTTATCGTATCGCGACATTGCTGCTCGCGTTGGTGGAGATCCAATGACTGTAAGCAGAATATGGAATAGGTGGGTTCAGCAGGGTAACACGGAACGCCGTGCTGGATCCCAACGGCCTCGTATCACTAGCAGGCATCTTATCCGCATGACTGTAACGTATCGTGCAGCCACGTCTCGATCCCTGAGTCAACAGATGGGGACGTTTGTAAGACAACAACCATCAGCACGAACAGTTCGACGACGTTTCCAGCATCATGGTCTATCAGCTCGGAGACCATGGTTGCAGTTACCCTTGACGCTGTATCACATACAGGAGGGTCTGCGTTGGTGTACTCTACGACGAACCTGGGTGCACAAATGGCAAAACATCATTTTTTCGGATGAATCCAGGTTCTGTTTACAGTGTCATGATCGTCGCATCCGTGTTTGGCGACATCGCGGTGAAGGCACATTGGAAGCATGTATTCGTCATCGCCATACTGGCGTATCACCCGGCGTGATGGTGTGGGGTGCCATTGGTTACACGTCTCGGCCACCTCTTGTTCGCATTGACGGCACTTTGAACAGTGGACGTTACATTTCAGATGTGTTACGACCCGTTGCTCTACCCTTCATTCGATCCCTGCGAAACCCTACGTTTCAGCAGGATAATGCACGACCGAATGTTGCAGGTCCTGTACGGGCCTTTCTGGATACAGAAAATGTTCGATTGCTGCCCTGGCCAGCACATTCGCCAAATCTCTCACCAATTGAAAACGTCTGGTCAATGGTGGCTGAGCAACTAGCTCGTCACAATACGCCAGTCACTACTCTTGATGAATTGTGGTATCGTGTTGAAGCTTCATGTGCAGCTGTACCTGTCCACGCCATCCAAGCTCTGTTTGACTCAATGCCCAGGCGTATGAAGGCCGTTATTACGAACAGAGGTGGTTGTTCTGGGTACTTATTTCTCAGGATCTGTGCACCCAAATTGCTTGAAAATGTAATGACATGTCAATTCTAGTATAATATATTAGTCCAATGAATACGCGTTTATCATCTTCGTTTCTTCTTGGTGTAGCAATTTTAATGGCCAGTAGTGTATTATATCAGTATTTTGTGCCGTCATATTAACAAAGTTCCCCTCTTAAACCTTGAACAGGTGTTCATTCAAAAGTCTCACGTGGAGTGACGCGCGGTTTTACACGCAGTGACAGTTACCACTGTGTTTAGGACGAGTGATTTATATTCTAAACACGTCGACGTGCGGTTCAGAGCGTTCGAGGTCAGGCGCTTCCCCTGTAAGAGCCCCCTGGAATTAGCGTCTTTCTTTGCAAAGTGTCAGTACCTAGTGATACGGGAACGCTTGCAGGCACGAGTCTGGGATGGCTAGGTGGCCGTGTTTGTGGCTGCCACGCGACGCTTACCGAGGCATTGTGCCTGCAGCGGCACGCGACCTCTCGTCTCGCAGGGAGGGTGCGGGAAGGGTTGTCGGCCACGCACCTTTTATCTGCCTCCAGGTAGGCGATAAAAACTTATTTGGCCGGGCCGGCTCCACTGACTGATCTCGTGCAACTACCACTGTTCACAGCGCTCCTCATCTTAGCGCGGGCTCCTCTTGCACCCCAACACACGCTACAGTTTCCTGTCTTTTCCGCTCAAGAGTGCCGTTAGCAAACACTCCTGCATTCTCCGCGGGAAAGTTGAATCGGTGTTTACAAACCTGTGATGTCATCTACGTCTGAAAGACACCTGGAAAAGTATTATTTTTAAACGCCGAAATAGGTGGAACACTGTTTCAGACAGTGGCATGGCACGAAGGTGGTGAGAGGTTCAGATCCTCGTTCAACCGTCTTGAAGTATGCTTTTCGTGTGTTTTGGTCTTGTTTAAGGTTTTTTGTTTGACACGTTATAAATATTCTGCTACTGAACAGAAACAGTGATCAAGTAAGAATTACGTGAGAATGATGAAGTAATTTTTATTTTAAATTATTGTAAATTTCTACGGCAGGGTTTGTAATGGAAATTTTATAAGCCGATGTCCTTACTGGATGCACATGGTTCTCCTGCTTTTCCCCCCTAACGTGTTCATGGATACGGAAATTTTTAATTGTGTGTCCTACAGACAGAAGATTATGACTAACGCACGGAAAAGGAAGGAAATGTGCACTTGAATACAGATAACATAGGAATTTACGACCATTATTTTCGGAAACAGGGTGGTTTGCGTGCCAATTACAGCCTACATCTGCCGCTGGAGAGCGCTGCGATGGCGTAAACCACGATGAGGCACTCGTATCGTTTGAAAAACTCAGACAGTTTACGGGCTATCAGCAGCACGTTGAACTCGGTACAGTGAACGTACACTACTCTCCATTAAAACTGCTACACCACGAAGAAATAATGCAGATGATAAACAGGTATTCATTGGACAAATATATTATACTAGAACTGAAATGTGATTACATTTTGACGCAATTTGGGTGCATAGATCCTGAGAAATCAGTACGCAGAACAACCAGCTCTGGCCGTAATAACAGCCTTGATACGTCTGGGCATTGAGTCAAACAGAGCTTGGATGGCGTGTACAGGTACAGCTGCACATGAAGCTTCAACACGATACCACAGTTCATCAAGAGTAGTGACTGGCGTATTGCGACGAACCAGTTGCTCGGCCACCATTGACCAGACGTTTTCAATTGGTGAGAGATCTGGAGAATGTGCTGGCCAGGGCAGCAGTCAAACATTTTCTGTATCCAGAAAGGCCCCTACAGGACCTGCGACATTCGGTCGTGCATTATCCTGCTGAAATGTAGGGTTTCGCAGGGATCGAATGAAGGGTAGGGCCACGGGTCGTAACACATCTGAAATGTAACGTCCACTGTTCTAAGTGCCGTCAATACGAACAAGAGGCGGCCGAGAGGTGTAACCAATGGCACCCCATACCATCACGCTGGGTGATACGCCAGTATGGCGATGACGAATACACGCTTCCAACGTGCGTTCACCGCGATGTCGCCAAACACGGATGCGACCATCATGACGCTATAAACAGAACCTGGATTCATCCGAAAAAATGACGTTTTGCCATTCGTGCACCCAGGTTCGTCGTTGAGTACACAATCGCAGGCGCTCCTGTCTGTGATGCAGCGTCAAGGGTAACGGCAGCCATGATCTTCGAGTTGATAGTCCATGCTGCTGCAAACGTCGTCTTGCAGATGGTTGTTGTCTTGCAAACGTCCCCATCTGTTGACTCAGGGATCGAAACGTGGCTGCACGATCCGTTACAGCCATGCGGATAAGATGCCTGTCATCTCGACTGCTAGTGATACGAGGCCGTTGGGATCCAGCACGGCGTTCCGTATTACACTCCTGGATCCACCGATTCCATATTCTGCTAACAGTCATTGGATCTTGACCAACGCGAGCAGCAATGTCGCTATACGATAAACCGCAATCGCGATAGGTTACAATCCGACCTTTATCAATGTCGGAAACGCGCTGGTACGCATTCCTCCTCCTTACACGAGGCATCACAACAACGTTTCACCAGGCAACGCCGGTCAACTGCTGTTTGTAAGTATGGGAAATCGGTTGGAAACTATCCTCATGTCAGCACGTTGCAGGTGTCGCCACCGGCGCCAACCTTGTGTGAATGCTCTGAAAAGCTAATCATTTGCATATCACAACATCTTCTTCCTGTCGGTTAAATTTCGCGTCTGTAGCACTTCATCTTCGTGGTGTGGCAATTTTAATGGGCAATAGTGTAGTTTGAAAGCTCGGTCTGCTTGCCGACGGCTCCACGCACTGAGACAGCCGGCAGACCCTGCGGAGCAAATGACGGTCGTTGTCGCCCCTGCTGCCGCAGCCGCGCCGTATGCAAAAGCGGCGTGCCGGAAGCGGCAGCGGCGGTGTCGCGCGCGTTAATCACAGCCGGCCCCTGTTAATAGCGGCGCCGGCGTATTTGGCGCGGCGGAAGCGTCCAGGCGCATGCGCACCGCTCTGTTTGCGTAATGAGCAGCGGCCCCGGACACCTCCACTGCGGTCGTCGTTCCTCCTCACGGCTCGCTCGCACGCGCAGGACCTACGAGGCGGAGCGCGGCCGACTAAAGCTGTCCCCACACGGGACGAGAAAGTGTTCGAAGACGAGGAGTCGGTCGAGTTTCCTCTGCACGGAATTTCACGTTACACAGCATTCCGCAGCGTGAATGTGTAAGACAGATTTGCTTCGTGAAGAGGAGCGTGCCCAGTCAGATGAAGTACCGGTTTTACGTCACAAGCAGAACGTTGGCAACGCAACATTGGATTTCGTCGTTTTCACTTTGAGCCCACAGATAGTGTCGGAAGTAGTCAGGCGGCTTTCGCGGATGGTGCTGTAGTATACAGAGAAGTTGCATCATTAGAAAATTGCAGCGAAATGCAGGAAGATCTGCAGCAGATAGGCACTTGGTGCAGGGACTGAAAACTGACCCTTAACATAGACAAATATAATGTATTGCGAATACATAGAAAGAAGGATCCTTTATTGTATGATTATATGATGACAGAACAAACACTGATACTTCTGCAAAATATCTGGGAGTATGCGTGCGGAACGATTTGAGGGGGAATGATCATATAAAATTATTTATTGGTAAGGCGGGTGCCAAGTTGAGATTCGTTGGGAGAGTCCTTAGAAAATGTAGTCCATCAACAAAGGAGGTGACTTACAAAACAATCGTTCGACCTATACGTGAGTATTGCTCATCAGTGTGGGATCCGTTCCAGGTCAGGTTGACAGAGGAGATAGAGAAGACCCAAAGAAGAGCGGCGCGTTTCGTCACAGGGTTATTTGGTAAGCGTGATAGCGTTACGGAGATGTTTAGCAAACTGAAGTGGCAAGCTCTGCCAGAGAGGCGCTCTGCATCGCGGTGTAGCTTGCTGTCCAGGTTTCGAGAGGGTTCGTTTCTGGATGAGGTATAGAATATATTGCTTCCCCCTACTCATACCTCCCGAGGAGATCACGAACGTAAAATTAGAGAGATTCGAGCGCGCACGGAGGCTTTCCGGCAGTTGTTCTTCCCGCGAACCATATGCGACTGGAATAGGAAAGGGAGGTAATGACAGTGGCACGTAAAGTGCCCTCCGCGGCACACCGTTGGGTGGCTTGCGGAGTGTAAATGTAGATGTAAATTTAGTGGATTTTATGTTATAACTTCCGTCCTATGCATATACACTGTTCTAATGTACCAGCACATAGCGAAAACGCATCATTATTGGTACGACGTCCTGTAATAAAATTGCGGAGAACGTGATATTGGTTGTTAAAGAACTGTGTTTTATGCATAGAGAGTGAAGAGGCTAATGAAAATTTGTACCAAGGCCGGGAATCGAACCCACATCTCGTGCTTGGGAAGCAGATGCATTAGCCACTAAGCCACGTTCCCACAGCGATTCACTCAACTGCACGGATTACCCTGGCATGTCTCCCTCCTCGATCCAATTTCTCACTGCCGTCCCATTCCGCCTTTTCAGTCTATATAGATAAAATCCTATCTGTATGAGACTAGTAAAATGCCTGGAATGTGGTCATTTCATTTGTGTAAGTACCTGCACCTGGGTTTCACTGTGAATCCTCCATTAACGTTCGATACCAAAACACAGAGAGCCTCGGCAATTCTGTTCTTGTGTGAGTGGGAATTTAAAGTAGACTGGTACGGCAGCGAGAATTTAGACTGAGGAGGGAGAAGTTTCAGGGAAACCCATGCAGTTGTGAGAGCTGCTGTGCCAAGGTGCCGTAGTGGATAACACACCTTCCTAGTAAGCAGGAGACCTGCGTTTGATTCCCGGCCGTGGCACAAATTTTTACTTGTCGCTTCAGTGTGCATACATAAAATCATATCCATGTGAGACCTGCGAAGTCTCTGAAATTGTGTCATCTCATTTCTGTATTTGTTTTTGTACTATAATTTGGGTGCTGTTAAAGTCTCAAGGCAAAAGCAAGTTAAAAGACTTCATAAGGTATCGGTGATTAACGCCTTCAAGAGATCTTAACCTAGAGCACTTTGTCACTTGTTACGAAAGCCCTGTGCAGAATACCGGATAGAGTTGTGCAGTTGAGAAGTCAAGTGTAGCTGGTTGTGTCCTGCTTCCTGTTCATCTTTGCGTACTATAATACGTTCTGGGGCTTTCTTATTAAATTGACACAAGCATGTTCTGTAATATTCAATGCTACAAAAATACAAGAGCAATCTGTCTCAGGACTGAGTTTTTCCCATTTTGTAAACATACAAGGAAACATGGAGCAATGAAGTGCAAGGTTGCTTTCTATGTCACTGCCTGACTCGATTGCAATTCAATACATCTTTATTCAGTAAATAATTTTCTAGATTTTAGGGTACACAATTTATTTATAAACATTAGCGTTTTACTTAAAAATGGGAACGATGAAATAATTTTCATCTCATGTGGAAGACTGTTGTACTAATTCGCTGTATCACATCCACTACCAGGTGAGTCAGCAAGAGAAGTGAGTCGGAGACAACATTCCCCCCTCTAGGAGTAAACCATGTGTACTGTAACTGTGGCTGCATGCTACAGCGCGTATTGGACCGCTGTCTCTGTAAGAATTTTGACTTAATAAATGGTCTCTAGCATGGAAACCATGCATTTCCGGGCATACGTTCATTAGACCTTCTTTGTTCCGTATCCTGTCATCGATCAACCACCAGAGTGTGTACACGGTGGAAAAATTCACCCTATATATACAAGGTGGTTCCGTCATGATGTTACAAACTCTCAGCGATGATGGAGAAGGATAAATGTATCAATTTGAGGTGAGAGCCCTTGTCCGGAAAGAATGGAGTCGGAAGTTATAAGAGAAAATCGTTCCGACAGTTTTGGCTGTCGAATACATGTACGGGTACTGTTGTTGCTAAAATTGTCGGGTAACTTTCAGAGGTGATAGCACGGACCATAATAAGAAAAAAAGTCTGATAAATATGGGCCTTAAAATGCGTACCTTAAGAGCTATGAGCACTTGTGAAACACATCTCTTCTATTGAACAACTATTCATAGCCCTTAAGGTACGCAGTTTTGGAGGCCATGTTTACTAGACAATTATTTCTTGTTTTGGTCCATACTGCCACCTCTCAAAGTTACCTACCCTACAATACTAGCAACAACAGTACTGGTACATGTACGGTTTCCACTGTCAGAGGTATCAGAAATTCGACTCGTTCGTTTGCTGACCAGGACCCCTCACCTCAAATTGATACATTTACCCTTCACCATCAACTCTGAAAGTTTGTAATATCATCGCGGATCATCCTGCATGCGCATACACATACAGGTTCGACGCTTGTAGTTTCGACGCTTTGTAGCGTTGCTGGATGACATTTCCGGACACGGGTTGCTATCGTCACTTTTTCGTCAAGACATCCTCAACATTCCCTCGAAGCTGAAACACCTCGTGTGTGGCGTAAGTAGCCACATTAGCTGAGGGAAGAAAAATTATTAGATACGTAATAAAACGAAACATCTGCAGCCGCCTTTCTGATGCTATGTTATTATATCGTAACCAGTTTCGATGACTCATTATACCATCTTCAGGTCTTAACTGGCTCTGAGAGGGTGAACTCCACAACATCTATGAATTGGCTGAATGCTATAAAAGCGATGTTGCGTCTGCAATCAGACACAACAATGCTCTTTCAGTATTCTATGGAAGCCAGTTCATAGAAGTGGCCACTGATGGTATCGTGTATACGACTGGACTTCACCCCCTCGACGTCACTTAACGCCTGAAGAAGGTGTAATGAGTCACCGAAACTGGTTGCAGTATAAGAAAATAACATCAAAACGACGGCTGCAGGTCCTTCATTTAATGTAAGTGAACGGCCGAAGTCCCGCAGACCATCAGTCACAAGAATGGACATAAATAAATAATAATTAGATACGTTTGTGATCTCCGAAGATGAAATTCACATTAACCTTGTAAAAATTCCGCAAAATAGATTTTTATTACTGCAGAATTTACGATCGACACTGTAATTTCAATTCGTGCCGATCCGTTACACCTGCAGACCATTCACGGCGTATCCCTTAGCGCTCTTTAATGGGCCATTGTCGACGCATTACTACCGTCGCCTGATTGCTGCAATATCATTGTGATTCTTAGTCAGCCTCCCTGCCGGCATTTCATTATGCATAGCTACGCCCACACACGAGAGCTCGCATGCAGAGAGGGTAACTGGAAAATCACAATGCAGTTCCGCCGCCGCCAATGGCGGAGCCGCGTGTGTGCTGCAAGTAGATGCTGCACTGCGTCACTCATTTCTGACGAGCGGTGGATTTTACTGGCCTTCGCTGCTCTGCCGATAGTACCCGTGTCGATGCAATCACTTCAAGGCGAGACTGAAATTAGTGACAAATTATTCTGCCGTTGTAGTCGTCGTCGCCTTACGTGCAAGGATTATGCCTTCGCCTGATCCGTCTTCGCAAAGTTCATGTTCATAATTTTCGTAGTCGATCCATGGGTACTCTTGCTTTCGCGCTGTAGTACAGCAATTTCTTGTGTGGTCTCTTCATCTTTCATTTTGTTCAACGTTTCCACCTCTCTCTGTATTCAGTTACTTCCTCGTTAACAGTATGTACAGTCAACTTAATTCGAACGTTTTCATTTTTATGAAATCTCTTCTTCTGCACACCGTCACTCTTCTCAAGAATCTCACCTCTGCTGCTATATTTTTCTGTCACATTTCTTTATAATTATACAACTCACACTTCCACACAACTACACTTACTTTAACAGAATTTAATTTTTGAACCCTTTCAGGTTTGTGGTTGAATGTCTTGTATATTGTTTCACATATTATTTGAAATTTGTGCGATCTTTCTCATCCACATTGTTTTCACAATCAAAATTTATGTAGTAGCCCAGATATGTAAAAATGTGTGATATTAATAATTTCGACCATAAAGGGCATTTTTCTTGAAATGTAAATGTCGGTGAAATTACTGTCCTAACTCATAGACGAATATTTCACCATATTATTAAGTTCCAATTTGGCACATTGCATTTTTAAAGTCCGCAGCTCGTGGTCTCGCGGTAGCGTTCACGCTTTCGGAGCACGGGGTCCCGGGTTCGATTCCCGGTGGGGTCAGGAATTTTCACATGCCTCGAGATGACTGGCCGTTGTTGTGTCGTCTTCATGATCGTCATTCATCCTCATTACGATCGGAGGAAGGCAATGGCAAACCACCTCCACTAGGACCTTGCCTAGTACGGCGGTGCGGGTCTCCCGCATCGGTCCCCTACGCTCTGTCAAGGAAAATGGGACTTCATCATCATCATCATCCGTTTTTAAAGACCCAGTACACCGCAAAATAAACATAGATGTGAAGCTGTTGGGAAAGATTATTGAAAATCTTAAGAAAATCATAGCTATAACTATATTTCGCAAGCCACCTTACGGTGTGTGGCGGAGGGTACTTTGTGTTCCTATTCCAGTTAGCACACTGGACTCGCATTCGGGAGGACGACGGTTCAATCCCGCGTCCGGCCATCCTGATTTAGGTTTTCAGTGATTTCCCTAGATCGCTCCAGGCAAATGCTGGCATGGTTCCTTTGAAAGGACATGGCCGACTTCTCTCCCTAACCCGATGAGACCGATGACCTCGCTGTTTGGTCTCTTCCCCCAAACAACACAACCCTCGACCCTATTCCAGTCAAATGGTTCAAATGGCTCTGAGCACTATGGGACTTAACAGCGGAGGTTATCAGTCCCCTAGAACTTAGAGCTACTTAAACCTAACTAATCTAAGGACATCACACACATCCATGCCCGAGGCAGGATTCGAACCTGCGACCGTAGCGGTCGCGCGGTTCCAGACTGAAGCGCCTAGAACCGCTCGGCCACACTGGCCGGTTATTCCAGTCACGTGTTGTTCACGAGAAGACGACTGCTTGGTAAATCTCCTTGTGGGCTCGAATCTGTCTGATGTTTTCCATTGTATTTCCGCGACCTGTGCGTAGGAGGAAGCAATATATTGACTGACGCTTCCAGGACTGTACTCTCTCGGAACTTTAACAGTAGACTATACTGTGACACAGAATGTCTCTCTTTCAGTAACTTCTACTGGAGTCGGCTGAGCACATCCGTGAGGCTTTCGTTCTTACTAAACGAACCTGTAATGAAACGCGCTGCTCTTCTTAGGATCTTCTCTATTCCCTCTATCTATCTTGTCTGCTTCGGATCTCAGAATGACGAGCATTACTCAAGTATTGGTCGAACGAGAGTTTTGTAAGCCACCGCCTGTGTTGATGGACAACACTTTGTGATGATTCTTCTAATAAATCTGTCAGGCATTTGCCTTACCCCGATGACTTTTTATATGGTCGTCCCACTTTAAATTGCTCCGTAAGCATACTACTAGATATTTTATTGATATTCCAGTGATTGTTCTGCAATCGTGTAATCTTATAATAAATGGTCTTTGTCTCTATGTATTTACATTTGTTAATGGTGAGCGTTAATTGCTACTCAGCCGGCCGGTGTGGCCGTGCGGTTCTAGGCGCTTCAGTCTGGAACCGCGTGACCGCTACGGTCGCAGGTTCGAATCCTGTCTCGGGCATGGATGTGTGTGATGTCCTTAGGTTAGTTAGGTTTAAGTAGTTCTAAGTTCTAGGGGACTGATGACCACAGCTGTTAAGTCCCATAGTGCTCAGAGCCATTTGAACCATTTGATCCTCAGCCGCTCTTTCCGTATTTTGCTAGAATTTTCTATTTTGCGACTTCTCTGTATACAACAGCATCATCTGCGAAAAGCCTCATGGGCATCCGACTAGATCATTTATGTATACTGTGAAAAGTACTGGCCCTATGAAACTCCCTTGGAACACATGGGAAGTTACTTTTACGTGTGAAGGATTTTCTCCGTTCAGAATGGCATGCTGTGATCTGTTTGCTGTAAGCCTTCAATCCAGTCGCACGTTTGGTCAGATGTACTGTACGCACGTACACTATGTGATCAAAAAGTATCCGGACACCTGGCTGTAAATGACTTACAAGTTCGTGGCACTCTCCATCGGTAATGCTGGAATTACCGATGCCTTGATGACAGCTTCCACTCTTCCAGGCATACGTTCAGTCAGGTGCGGGAAGGTTTCTTGGGGAATTTTCAGCAACTTGATACAGACGGCAATGGGAGGAGGGTAGCGGTGCGAAGATCCTAACCACCACGCCGGAACGCCAGCCTGTATCCTTTGCTACATTTCAAATGCTCTCACCACCCCCTCGATACACATTTATCAAAAATAATTGCCCACATTGACAATTTTCAGGCTCCGCAAAAAGATTATCTAATTTGTTGCGAAGAAAGAAAGGAAAACATACTGTTTACATTATAGAACCCCAGTCAACTGCGCAGCCCAAAATTGCTTAAGGCATTTACGTATTGCACCGCCCTATGGTAACTAAGAGTCAATTTCAAAAAAATGTTCAAATGGTTCTGAGCACTATGGGACTCAAAATCTTAGGTCATAAGTCCCCTAGAACTTACAACTACTTAAACCTAACTAACCTAAGGACATCACACACACCCATGCCCGAGTCAGGATTCGAACCTGCGACCGTAGCAGAGTCAATTTCACATTAATTCATTGGCTTGGTGAATGACGACGACTATCAAACGTATCAGCGAATATTGGTTTTTGTGTACTTTGGGAAAGAAGTTTTTTAGGCGAAGGACTTTGTAGTACATTTCACTTTTGTGTGGTACTGAAAGAATTCATTCAGTGGCAGTGCTCGGATTAATTTGGAGAATAATTCTTATTCAAGGTACTAAAAGAAATACATTTTCGCTTTTATTTGAGTAAAACTAATTCCAGTGCACATAATTTAATATGAGACTAGAATGGTCTTAAACTAGGAAAGTATATACGATAAATAAACTTTTGCATCTTGTGCTGTACGCATGCCTGTCATAAAACTTCAGTTATGCCATAGCGCGATTCGTGTTGCCACGTATCTCCTACTGATTGACCAGACTTGTAGCTTTATCTTCTTAAGTTGATGTCGACTGTATTTTGAGAATGCATCAGCTGCATTGTGCGTTTCCTACATTTACACGTTTCTCGAGTGGGACACTTCGTCTAATTTATAATTAGGTGCACTGACTTATATTCTTATGGTGCTAATCCCTGCTTTATATTCATACATATCATACTGGTATACTGATGCAGCCCAGCATTCTTACGTATTTGTTTATGTTTTAGAGTGGACAATTTAGAAATGCATGAAGATTGAGTATTAATCAGTCCTCCGAAACTTCTCTATTAATAAAAATAGAGAATTTTGTGGCAGGGGGTAGAATTGTGTTAACTGAAAATGTTTCAGTAACACAACTCAAGAAGTTGTATTTTGTATCTATGATTTCTACAGTGACTGAAATTCATGTAAAGGAAATTTCCAACATCTGTACATGTTTTCCTGGGAAGCAAGCTAAGCGCAGTGGAGATATAACGCATGGTGTCAAACAGGCATAATTCCAGTGAAATCATAACTGTATCCATATCGTAACTGCAGTGCCACTGTGCCTTTGGAGCAGCTGCAACATGTGAGATCGCGCCCGCAGTGGACAGCCCTGGTTGTGCAACCCTGGCCCCTGGGCAGGAATTTGGCAGGGCGGTGGCGGTGGTGCCACCCCCGGCCCAAGGCCAGCGCCATTAGCACACGCTTCCAGGAACTCTGCGCACACAGTCCTTTGTGGCGCTGCCTGCTACCGCCCGGTCTTCCTCAGGGGTCTATTCTGTGTCCGACGAAAAGTGAAACGTGCCGGCCTCCCTGTTGGTAGCGCTCTACGCTCTGACGCTGTAGTAGTCTTCATCGCTGTCATTCATTTACTGGTGAACCCATACTTCTTACTCCTGCTCTGGAATTACGTTTGCGTAAGAGAAATTTGTTAACATCAAGTATAGATTTAAGTGTCAGGAAGTCGTTTATGAAAGTATTTGTATGGAGTGTGGCCATGTATGGAAGAAAACATGGACGATAAATAGATAAGAAGAGAATAGAAGCTTTCGAATTGTGGTGCTACAGAAGACTGCTGAAGATTAGATGGATAGATCACGTAACTAATGACGAGGTATTGAATAGAATTGGAGAGAAGAGAAATTTGTGGTATAACTTGACTAGTGTTCAAATGTGTGTGAAATCTTATAGGACTTAACTGCTAAGTTCATCAGTCCCTAAGCTTACACACTACTTAACCTAAATTATCCTAAGGACAAACACGCACACCCATACCCGAGGGAGGACTCGAATCCCCGCCGGGACCAGCCGCACAGTCCATGACTGAAACGCCCGAGACCGCTCGGCTAATCCCGCGCGGCCAACTTGACTAGAAGTAGGGCATATTCTGAGGCATCAAGGTATCACCAATTTAGTATTGGAGGGCAGCCTGGAAGGTAAAAATCGTAGAGGGAGACCAAGAGATGAATACACTAAACAGATTCAGAAGGATGTAGGTTGCAGTAGGTACTGGGAGATGAAGAACCTTGCACAGGATAGAGTTGCATGGAAAGCTGCATCAAACCAGTCACTGGACTGAAGACCACAACAACTACAATTCACATAGCTCTATGTAGCGGATTTTCTGTGCTGAAAAGCTGCTGAAATACTTATACTCTAAGTGAACTTGAATATTACCATATTTTAAGTGTGTTCTGCGGGCTAAAATGAAATAAAACTGCGTGGCAGAGAAGACTATTTTACAGTTTCATTTGACTGATCATCTTTCATAGTAGCAGCAGCTCGTTTTGTTGTTGCCTACAGTCCTACCTCATTCCCTTCTCAATTACTGCAGCCTTTTAATGTCCTTCGACTCGTTTCGAACTACACTCTCGTCCCCCTCAAAGATCCCTGTGTTTTCTCACAATTTTACAATTATTCATACAAGGAATGTATTGCGGTTGGCACTGTCAAAAGCTTGTTCTAAATGTACATACATATGACGATTTTTTTGTGTTTTTGCTATTGTGCGTTACGCAAATTAAATCTGAGACGTTCAGGTACGCGCACGTGTTTCGTTTTGTATTCACAAAAGCATCGTTAGCGTTTTGAAGTTAGGAAAATCACTATTTCTCTTCCCATCTTTAGTTATTTCCTACTAGCAATGAATTTTTCCAGTTACTATCTCTCACATGACGCAATGTGGCTTACGAATTCTCTGTTAATATGCCCTGTTACTTTGTCAGATTAATAAACGGTTTTTGCATATTGTACCCCGTCGCATTGCACTAGTTAATATTCGTGTATTAAAGCCACATGATTATTAAATAACTTGCATATCTTTTGCAGCCTGTAATATTAATGTTCGCGTTCAATTCCGTCCACTCGGAAGGATAAACAATGTTATTTCTGTGTAACATGTAAGTAAAAAGTTTGTTTAAAAATTAAGTAATTTTGTATGCCATGTAATTTAGATATCTATTATCTTTGTACAACCGCACAGTAATATCTATTCAATTTGTCGTGTTGTTTGAAGCTTGTTTTGTCATATTTGTGAATGTCAATGTGTGTGTGTTGTGCCATCTTTGGAAACTATCTCATATAACAGTGTAGACAACATGTAGAAGACACATCATTGCGACTACAACGAAAGAAACTAACAAAATTCGCAAGCATACAATAAGTTTTAACGAAAATTTTTACTAGTCTTCTGTAATTATGTAGACATACCACCACTATTTTACAAATAACAATTTAGGATGTAGTGTAACTGCGAAAGATGATCGTTTCTTGCTTGTTGACATCGCAATGAAGATCCTTGCATAATAACTCAAGCTGTGAGGATGAAACTATGACTTCCAAACATACAGCCGTACGATAAAAATACTTCTGAAAAGACGTTGGACGGTTTTGATTAACAAACTAACTACACGGTCGTGCTTCGCAAGGGTTCCGTACCTCAATCGGTAAAAACGGAACCATTAGAGGATCACTTTGTCAGTAAATTCATTTTTCGCAGTAGCCAAGAAGTCAAATACAAATGAAATCTATAAGAAGAAGCTAAGCAATTTCGAATATGGCCGGCCGATGTGGCCGAGCGGTTCTAGGCGCTACAGTCTGGAACCGCGCGACCGCTGCAGTCGCAGGTTCGAATTCTGCCTCGGGCATGGATGTGTGTGATGTCCTTAGATTAGTTAGGTTTAAGTAGTTCCAAGTTCTAGGCGACTGATGACCTCAGAAGTTAAGTCCTATAGTGCTCAGAGCCATTTGAACCATTTGAATTTCGTTATGTTTTTAATACACAAAGTGAAATCAGGGAATATGGTAGCAAAATAAATACAATGTTAGTTTGTTTTCGTAAAGATAAGACTGCGGTTCTTAATTCCATCTCTGAGCTCAACTTCCGAAAACAGTTCCGTCATTGACGTAAGAAAAAAAACTTAAGAGTGTACTACGCCGTGATGATAATACATCCCAACTACTGAGATGAGCAGCCGATTTTAGAAGAAACTTTAAACTACGATATCAGTTTTCCGAAACCGATTTTGACGAAATATAGCTTATATGTTGCCCAAACTACGCTCAACTTTCCTTGCAAAACACCGTGAAAATTCGTCTAGTAGTTTTCGAGATTACGGCCTTGCCGCAGTGGTACCACCGGTTCCCGCCAGATCACTGAAGTTAAGCACCGTCGGGGTGGGCTAACACTAGGATGGGTGACCATCCGGTCCGCCGAGCGCCGTTGGCAAGCGGGGGTGCACTCAGCCCTTTTGAGGCAAACTGAGGGGCTACTTGACTGAGAAATAGCGGCTCCGATCTCGTACACCGACATGGGGCCTAGAGAGCGGTGTGCTGAGGACATGACCCTCCAAATCCTCACCCAATGACGCCTGTGGGCGACACGGCGACCCGTCGTACCGATGGGCCTTCATGGCCTGTTCTGGTGGAGTTCAGTTTTAGTTTTCAGTTTTGGGGTTAGCGTGTTCAGACAATAGAGAGACACGACGACTTTACAGTTTCACTATTGTTATAGATTTTACAATACTTGAATACTTCTAACAAGGGAACCTCCCCATCGCAGCCCCCTCAGATTTAGTTATTAATTGGCACAGTGGATAGGCCTTGAAAAACTGAACACAGATCAATCGAGAAAACGGGAAGAAGTTGTGTGGAACAATGAAAAAAATAAGCAAAGTATAAAAACTGAGTAGTCCATACGCAAGAGGCAACGTCAATGATAGTGGGAGCTCAGGAGCGCCGTGGTCCCGTGCTTAGCCTGAGCAGCTGCGGAACGAGAGGTCCTTGGTTCAAGTCTTCCCTCGAGTGAAAAGTTTATTTTCGCAAAGTTATGATCTGTCCGTTCGTTCATTGGCGTCCCTGTTCACGGAAAAATTTGAAAACGTTAAAAACATATGTTTTGACAGAGCACAGGGAAAACTGTGCGACTGTGAAACTGTTGCATTCATTTGTTGCAGTTTTGTGACAAACTCTTATGTTTTCATCACTTTTTTGGGAGTGATTGTCACATCCACAACAAAACCTAAATCGGGCAAGGTAGAAGAATCTTTTTACCCATTCGCCAAGTGTACAAGTTAGGTGGGTCGACAACATATTCCTCCCATGTGACGCACATGCAGTCACCAGTGTCGTATAGAATATATCAGACGTGTTTTCCTGTGGGGGAATCGGTTGACTTATGACCTTGCGATCAAATGTTTTCTGTTCCCATTGGAGAGGAACGTCCTTTCGTCTACTAACCGCACGGTTTCGCGGTGCGGCCGCAAAGCACAGACACTAAACTTATTACAGTGAACAGAGACTTCAATGAACGAACGGACAGATCATAAATTTGCGAAAATAAAGAAAGTAAACCTTTCACTCGAGGGAAAACTTGAACCAAGGACATATCGTTCCGCAGCTGCTCACGCTAACCACGGGACCACGGCGCTCCTGAGCGCACACTGTCCTTGATGTTGCCTATCTTGCGCATGAACTACTCAGTTTGAATATTTTGCTTATTTTTTTCATAGTTCCACAAAACTTCTTCCTGTTTTCTCGATTGATCAGTGTTTAGTTTTTCGAGGCCTATCCACTGTGGCAACGTATAACTAAATCTGAGGGGGGTGCGATGGGGAGGTTCCCTTGTAAGAAGCTGCCTATAGTTCTTTTGGAACTTCTGTTGCACCGCTCAAAATTTACATCTTCGTCCAGCGGCAAAAATAGTAAGGTTTAATAACATGGTGCAACTCTGTGTGACCCCGTCCTTTTCCACGTCTCTCGAGTGTTAGGACTCTAGTCCAGTTATTGTGCGCCTGAAGGTAGAACGCTCCCTGGAAATCTCACAGGTGGAATGAGGTGTGGCTGGTGCGGGCCGCGTCGCCGCTGGAGCAGGGAGCGGCCGTGACCCCATATGGCGGCGATCTGCATGCGGTATTCAGGAGCCGCGGCCCGTGACGGCTGTAAAGAGCGGCGTCGCCGCGGAGACCGCCATTGGCCGCCCGGCCGTCACTCGCCCGCCGCGCAGAGCGTGCAAATCTCGGCAGGGAGGGAAGGGCCGCTCCGACAGCTGGACAACTGCGGCCGGCAGGGCCCGCTCCACCGCCAGCGTGAAGCCGTGGGGCACGGCAGTCAGCGTGCAACGCGCTGACCTGGTCCCCACCGTGTTGCCGCACGATCAGAAACAGCCCGGAGTGTTCACACGGCTCGTGTACCGCGACGTAATCGTATGCGAAAGCAGCGCGCTCCAGTGGCAATTGGCGGCAACAGGTAACGCGCTACAACTACACACGAGTTCTCGGAACGGACAGGCGTAAGGCGTCGTCACAGATACGACATACAACGTTATGATGATGGTATCTGTTCTTTCCGAGATGTACGAAAGAACAGATACCATCGGTGACCATGCAACTCTCAGAATGAAATGATGCAGGATGCACACGCATTGGTCGAACTCTTACGGGACTCGGTAAGGTTGTCTGCCGCGAGTAATGAGTGTAATGGGCAGGGGCACTACGAAAGTAGTCATTGTTGGAAAGTTCTGTAACTGGACGTTCATGCCACCTTTGTGATCTTCGTTGACATTCAAAGACCTTACTGTTACACATCACTGGCGTATCTCTGGCGCGACCCACTTAGCAACAAAAAGCCAACGTCGCATTATAGACCCCGTTGTCCCATGCAACATTTGTCCTACAAACTTGTCAGTTATATATATATATATATATATAAAGGCATACGATTCAATAGATAGAGAAACATTATTTCACACCTTAGAGGAGTTCAGGATTGACAGGAAAACAAGGTCAATTATTCAACAGGTATTAACAGACACAACCTCCAAAGTTAATTCGTGGGAGGAACATCAGTACTGGGGATCACACAAAACAACATAAACAATAGAGAACAGTTTAGAAACATCATATAGAAAGACACACTTAAACACGAACGTACGGAGAACAGAACGGGAGAAAGATGGTCGGAAGAACACAAGAGAGAACACAGTGAACGTATGAAGAGAATTTGGGAAGAGCGAAGAGAGAAGAAGAAATAATGACTACTCAAGTTCAATCTCTCTCTCAAAAGGGAATAATCGAAAATTATATATATCCCTCTGAAGCTATTCACGCCCCTTATATACGGAGAGTAATATACATACCCGCTGATGGATATATATATAAATACAGGGTGGTCAGAAAATGTGTGAAATGCTTGTAGGGATGTTACAAGGCAGGTTGTACTGAGACATAAATTTTAAGAAAGAAATTTGCTCCGTTTCCAAGTTATTTAGCATAGAATTTAGCCAATCGGGGGCGTCGCGCTCTCGCATTCTAGCGGCCTGCCAGGGGCGGTGTTGCCCAACGAGTGCTTTGTCTCGTTACCTGAAACTTGAATTAACGGGCGCGACGATCTGATTGGCTAACTTCAATGCTAAATATCTCTGAAACGGCGCAACGTATCGAATTAATTTCTTAACATTTATGTCTCAGTACAACCTGCCCTATAACATCCCTACAAGCATTTCACACATTTTCTCACCACCCTCTGAAGCTCTTCACGCCCCTTACATACAGAGAGTAAAATACATACCCGCCGATGGTATGTGCGCATATCAAGTTACATCTGCTGCCGATCATGTTTTCTGGGTGTATCACTTTTTTTTTCTCGGGCGGTGTTTATATAGATACACCGCCAGTGACAAATCAGTCGTAATCGAACGAAAAACAAAATAAGAGACGGCACTGGAAGAGAGCGGCGGAGTAGCTGGTAGGCAGTTAACACTTGGCCACTGCCGGCCTCCGGTAGCCGGGCAGCGCGCCCGCAGCCTGTGTAATTAGCTCCTGCGGGCCTCGCAGCTTGTCATTAAGCGGCGACGCGTCGCGCAGGCCGCAGTTAGCGGACCGCGGATAGCCGGCGCCGCTGCTTCTTAATTACTCGCGCAACACAAATTATCGCGCAAATTAGCCTGCGTGACAGGAACCCGCGCGCCGCCCCGGAACTCGCGGACGACCAATTCAAAAGGCCGCGCTATTGTCTACCGGCAATAACGCCCGCCTGGGACCCCACACTGCCCTCCGCTGACGTGATATAATGGCACTGCGTTGGGGAATACGCCGCGAAATGATGGCAGCGCTATGGTTCGCACACGAAAGTCACCGCCCAAGCCGAATGTAAGGAAGGCTTAAAACTTTTGTTTCAAGGACGGCATTATTTCCGCCAGGACTGTATATTTGCTGAGAGTACTGTTTATATACGCCACTAATGGTCAGCTTCGGTAACAAAGACGTTTTGACGTGGGTCCCTCGTTGCAAGACCGTGTTGGAAATCACGTGAAGGGTGGAAATGGAACACGTCCCAAGTGTCAAATCTGACATTTCTCGGGAGAATGAAACAAAATCTGTCTCTATTTGTAAATAACGGCTTTCTGTCCGAAAAAAACCCACAAATGTGAGTGGACTCGCGATCTGACGGTTTCGTACAATCGTGTCAGAAAGATACATAAAACACAGTTTATACAGTTGTTGATAGACCAACAAAGTTTATAAATCTTTGACCAAAATTTGTCCATGTGCAGTGCATTTTCCGTTGCCTGGTGAAAGCCGTCTTTTGTGCACCTGGCTGGACACAGTTGACACTAAAGCATATGTTGAACGGTCTGTTTTTCCCCGCAGCCGCATTGGGTTTGTTCTCTTCAATATATCCCCATTCTTGTAAGTTAACCCGTGATCTGCCTTCTCCTGACCTCAGCCTATTCGAGGATTTCCAGATTGGCCGAATCTCATCATGACCAGGGGTTAATAGAGATTCTGAAAATCTTTTCCAACCAGGAGGGTGGGATGTCTCAAGCCTTTATAGTTGCAGCCTGGATTCTTCGTCAGTGGTTGTTAGTTTCTCCGATGTTCTAAGGAACCTTTTACCTGGCCTTAGTTGTTGTGAGTGGGGTTGTTTCCCGTGCATGGGCTGCTTTTTTTCCTGCTCCAGTTTCGTTCTCTCCCTGTTTGCTGCTATTTCTCTTTGAAGACGAGGTGGTGCTTTTCCTACAGGGTGGTAGCGCCATTCGACTGAAGTTGACTTCAAGAAGCCTGTTATAATTCTGAATGTATCCTTTAGGGCAATATTCACCTGTTTGGCATGTATTGACTTATGCCTGCCAGACAGGACAGACATACTCTACAGTGAAGTAGCATAATGTCACTGCAGAAGTTCGAATGGTTTCACTTGTCTGTTCCACTGTGATCCGGCCAGTTTTCGCAGTAGGTTGTTTCTGGTGGAGACTTTTGATTTGAAATTCGTGCCGTGTTTTTTGAACGTTAAAGATCTGCCAAGTGTTATTCCTTGCTATTTTGGAGTGTCACAGTGTTCCAGTTTAACCCCTGACCATTCTATATTTAACATGCGGGTGGTTTTCCTATTTCTCAAATGGCAAGCACACACTTGTGTCTTTGATGGGTTTGGTTTAAGCTGGTTTATTCTGTACTATTTTGACACATCTTCAAGAGCACTCTTTAAGGTGGTTTCTATGAATTGAAGTTTGTGCTTCCATAGTAATAATAATAGTAATAATAATAATAATAATAATAATAATAATAATAATAATATAGTAATGTAGTGTGCCTCAATGGCCTGGTGTAAGTCTTCCTACTTGACGTCAGTTCGGCGACTTGCGTGTACATTACCGACGCCAGATATTCAACTCAGGAAAGGGGACATGCAGTTTAACGTGGAATCCGAACCACATGTTTCTGGTGAATGGTCACATTTCTGGGAGATAAAAGCTAGGGTAAAAAGAGGACTGAAAAATCCGTGGTCCCGCCGAGACTGCATCCAGCAACTTCCTGGTTTCCAGAAGAGTGCTTTACCGCTTTTCTTTTTTTCTTCTTTCATTTAGTTAGTCATTGTTCTCGGCATTTGGTCAGGGTGGACGCCACATGACATTCCTTCAAGTTCTCAATTATTCTTCTCAATTATCCTTCGTTCCTCTAATTTTTAAAATATTGATAATATTCTCAGAATAGCAGTAACTAAGAATGTTGGGTTCACCTATGAAGGATTCATGTAATACTTTTTTGGTGCACCTGAAGATGTGGTTGCATGTCGTAAAATCTGTAGCATGATGAATTAGAGCCAGCTGTCAGAGGTGTTTTCATCCGTCACTTGCAACGATTGTTCCCCTCAGAGTCTCCACATACCGTTACATCTATCGCGAAGCTAAACGCTGATCCTCAGACGACGCGTCGCCACCCATGTTTCCAGCCATGTCCTGGATGCACCACTGTCGGCGCGTCTCTCTCTACTGCCGCATCAAGGACAGCTGCAACTATGGTCGCCCCGCTATCGAGCCTGTTTCCTGATTCGATGTCGTGACGTGGCTCTAAGCCCCTGCGTGGGCAAGCGAACAATACGCGCTTCCTCTCGAGCGCTTGTGGCGTAGGTCGATTGAGAACCAATCTATTCCATGTTCGCATCATAGTCATGAGAACGTGACTAAAGAGAGTACTGATATCGATGAATGATATATAGCAATCCCGAGATGGACCGATCTTGCCGTTAATGGTTTCCAACATGTGCTGTTAAGCGTTTCTCCTTCTTGTACGAGGGTGGGTCAAATGAAAACCTTAAATATTTTTTAAATATTATTTATTGTGCAGAAGTAGTACAAAGCTGTATCACTTTTCAACATAATGTTCCCCACGCTCAATGCAAGTCCTCCAGCGCTTACATAGTGCATAAATTCCTTTAGAAAAAAAATTCTTTTGGTAGTCCTCGCAACCACTCTTGTGCCGCGTGGCGTACCTCTTCATCAGAACGGAACTTCTTTCCTCCCATTGCGTCTCTGAGTGGTCCAAACAAATGGAAATCACTTGGGGCAAGGTGAGTATGGTGGATGAGGAAGACACTCAAAATGCAGGTCTGTGACTGTTGCAACTGTTGGACGGGCAGTGTGGGGCCTTACATTGTCATGTTGCAAAAGGAAACATGCTGACAGCAATCCACGTCGCTTTGATTTGATGGAGGCCGCAGATGATGTTTTAGGAGATCTGTGTGTGATGCACTGGTGACAGTGGTCCCTCTAGGCATGTAATGCTCCAAAATGACGCCTGTTCATCACAAACGTGTGTCAGCATAACCTTCCCTGCTGATGGTTCTGTTCGAAACTTCTTTGGTTTTGGTGATGACGAATGGCGCCATTCCTTGCTAGCTCTCTTCGTTTTCGGTTGGTGGAAGTGAACCCATGTTTTGTCCCCAGTAACGATTCTTGCAAGGAAGACATCACCTTCTCGTTCAAAGCGCGGAAGTAGTTATTCACAAGCATCAACACGCCGTTCTCTCATTTCAGGAGTCAGCTGCTGTGGCGCCCATCTTGCAGACACTTTGTGAAACTGGAGCACATCATGCACAGTGTGGTGTGCTGACCCATGACTAATCAGTAAACATGCTGCAATGGCATTCACAGTCACTCGGCGGTTTTCCTTCACTATGGCTTCAACTGCTGCAATGTTCTGTGGAGTCACAACTCGTTGTGCCTGACATGGACGAGGAGCATCTTCCACTGAAGTCACACCATTTGCGAAATTCCTACTCCATTCGTAGACTTGCTGTTGTGACAAACATGCATCACCGTACTGAACCTTCATTCGTCGATGAATTCCAATTACGCAAAAACCGAATAACAGAACGCTGTTCTACCCTGGTGCAAGTCGCAAGTGGGGCGGCCATCTTTATACTGATACTGCTACGTATGTGTGCATCTGCCCTATGCTGCCACCTACAGGCCATTCTGCACGCTGTTTGTAACACGTTTACCAACTTACGGGATAAAGGCGCGAAATTTCGATTTGTTATTACAAATTTAAGGTTTTCATTTGACTCACCCTCGTATGAGGGGTAACAGGATCTTTTCACAAATAAGTAACATTAATGTGAGATTTCTGAATGACGAATCCTCCGCGTTATCTGTACTCCAATACAGTGAACATGGGCTTACAGAAAAATAATGTCTCTGAATTTGTTATGTGAAAATCTTAAAGATTTTTTAGTACAACAAACGTTATTTACTTTCAACACCTTCATTCTTTATGTCTACATATTTGCAATTCTCTGCCTAGAGCACTCCGAATTGTAGCGTGTAACATGGCGGTGCGTAACGTAGCTACGTCGGTGCTCGAGCAACAGCTTGCTATAATCGAGTTTCGAATTCGCAGAGTTCGTCCACACACGGAACACCCTCTCTTTCAGGATGACAATACCGGATCACACATGAGCGCTGCGACATCTGCAACAATTAGTTCACTCTCATTGATCATCCTCCGTAGAGCCTCTACTTGGCCTCATCCGATTTTCATTTGTTTGCAGAATTTAAAAGAACTCCTTCCAGGACTTCACTCTGATTGTGATGAAGTTGTGCAAGCAGAGGTGAGGCTGTTGCTCCGTCAACAATGTCAAACATTCTACAGTGACGGTATCAACAAACTGGTCTCTTGTTGGGAGACGTCTGTTCGTCACCAGAGTGGCTACGCTTAGAAATAAACATGTAGATATGAAAATAAAGATGTAGAATAGTAATGACGCTTGTTTTATTTAAAAAGCTTTAAGAGTGTAAGTAGGCTGTTTAAGTTTTTATTTTGGTAACGCCACGTAGCGCTCTATATGAAAATCACTGACTGTGCTTTGTGAAGGCTGTGATTGGTTTGCATTGTTGGAGTATATGCTATTGTAGTGTTGGGCAGTTGGATGTGAATAGCGCGTAGCGTTGCGCAGTTGGAGGTGAGCCGCCAGCAGTGGTGGACGTGGGGAGACAGATGGTGGAGTTTTGAGAGCGGATGATCTGGACGTGTGTCCATCAGAGACAGTAAATTTGTAAGATTAGATGT
Source organism: Schistocerca americana (assembly GCF_021461395.2). Lineage (NCBI taxonomy): Eukaryota > Metazoa > Arthropoda > Insecta > Orthoptera > Acrididae > Schistocerca > Schistocerca americana. The sequence goes on along the minus strand of NC_060124.1, from coordinate 433,712,344 downwards.
CATGAACTGCTATATATATTTTGACTTATGAACACTATTAAGGTAAATACAATGTTTGTTCTCTGCCAAAATCTTTAATTTGCTAACTATGTCTATCAGTAGTTAGTCCCTTCAGTAGCTAGAATCTTTTATTTAGCTGGTAGTAGTGGCACTCGCTGTATTGCAGTAGTTCGAGTAACGAAGATTTTTGTGAGGTAAGTGATTTGCGGAAGGTATATGTTAATGTTAGTCAGGGCCATTCTTTTGAAGGGATTATTGAAAGTCAGATTGCGTTGTGCTAAAAATATTGTCTCTCAGTTTAGTGTTGATCAGAATAGGTAAAGACCGAAATGTCTGAGTACGCTCAGTTCTGCTCAGCTGTTTGAAAATCAAATAATGTAAGAGGTTTATCAGCACAGTAATTCATTATTTTTTCTAAGGGGACGTTTCAAGAGTTTTCATATAAAAAAAACTCTGAGCCATTATTTTTCAGCACGCCGTCGTACATGCCTTTGGTACTAAACACATTGCACGCTTGCTCTGAAATATTAATCATTTGTGTACCAAAGCATATGATGAGTACACTTGATGCAAATTTGTCGTTTGTTGCAAGACGCCTTGGGTACGATGCAACTTTTATGATCGTGAGTGTCGACGTAAATGATCGAGAATATACTGTAGTAATTGTTTAGGGGAGGCAAGAGCAGCTTACAACAGATTGCTGTCGCAGAGCTGTTTGAGCAGCAGCGGATGGGACGGTGGCCACTTGGGAATGCAGCGTGGCTGACACTTGTTGAGTGAATGGCGGGAACCCCAGGCCGTGCTGGCGTCTCCCTGCGAGGCTGTGCGGGAGTAGCGTGCGTCGGGCGGAGCTAAGCCTGCCATTCTGATGCGAGCGGCGCAGCGCCGCGCCACGCGTGATATTTCCGATGCAGGTGCCGGCCCGGCGTTCATATGCGACGGCGGCGGCGGCGCGCGAGCCGTGAGCCGGGCCTAAATGCCGCAAACGACGCCGGCTAAAGAGCGCACGCGGCCACGCGACATACTGATCCAAACATTTGAATGAATTAGGCTCGGTGAGCGCGCGCCTTTTCTCGGAAGGGCCGAACGTGCTTCCCACCGCTCCTGGAACAGTCGACCCTTCTGCGAAACACTGCCAGCTGAGTCAATCACAATACACGGCGGTGGCGTCCGAAGAAAGACGTGACTGACCCAGAGTCCCGAGGTGAATGAATGGAACTACTCGTAGGAGGAGGTAGGGAGAGAGGTTCAAATGGCACTGAGCACTATGGGACTTTACTTCTGAGGTCCAAAATGGTTCAAATGGCTCTGAGCACTATGGGACTCATCTGCTGTGGTCATCAGTCCCCTAGAACTTAGAACTACTTAAACCTAACTAACCTAAGGACATCACACACATCCATGCCCGAGGCAGGATTCGAACCTGCGACCGTAGCAGCAGCGCGGCTCCGGACTGGAGCGCCTAGAACCGCACGGCCACCGCGGCCGGCCTTACTTCTGAGGTCATCAGTCCCCTAGAACTTAGAACTACTTAAACCTAACTAACCTAAGGAGATCACACACATCCATTCCCGAGGCAGGATTCGAACCTGCGACCGTAGCGGTCGCGCGGTTCCAGACTGAAGCCCCTAGAACCGCTCGGCCACTCCGGCCGGCTAGGGAGAGAGTAATGATGATGTAACAGAGAGAATAGTGTTCCTAGAATGCTCAATATTCACATCGTTACCCTTTAAAAAATGGTGGATGAAGTGGGCAGCGAATATCACATAAATGGCGGAGGCGAACAGGGCATCACATGCGGATTCTCGGGGGTGAAGAAAGCTTATTCGATAAACAAGATTTATTGATAGACAGCTCTGGAAGCAGTAGAAAACGTACGACAAAGCACTGCGTTGTATAGAAGGGTCATGACAAAACCGGAGAGGAAGAATCTGAAAGCATTTTCAAAGCAGAGTTACAGAAGAATGTTAAAAACTAAGCGGACAAATTGTTCCTTGGCTGGTTCAAATGGCTCTGAGCACTTTGGGACTCAACTGCTGTGGTCATCAGTCCCCTACAACTTAGAACTACTTAAACCTAACTAACCTAAGAACTTCACTCACATCCATGCCCGAGTTAGGATTCGAACCTCCGACCGTAGCGGTCGCGTGGATCCAGACAGTAGCGCCTAGAACCGCGCCTAGAACCGCTCCGGCCGGCAATTGTTCCTTCTAACTCTTCTTAGAGGCGTAGTTGCCGAGGATTATTACTGTTTTTAGTGTCATTTCTGAGAACCATGTCCACAGCGTGTCGTAAAAATCACGCACCCGATGTTTCTATTCCTTTAAGACTTTTGTCTTGATTTCTAGCTCTAGTCATTATAGACCAGCATATGTTATGCATTAAGATCACTCTACGAATGATCCCCGAAGCAGATGTAAATGCATCCACTCAAGTTTTGTGTTCATTTCTAATTCGATGATAACACTACTTATACGCACAGCCAATTGGAATATTTAAAAGAATTTGTCTCCTCCATTGTTTCTTCATTGATTATTATTTTGAGCGAAATATTTTCCATCCGTAGTAATCCAGTTTTACTTGAAAGCCGAAATATTCGTGTTATACGTCACTGGCACTGTATTAACTGGTGTTACATTTCTTCGTCAACAACAAAGACTGTCGAAATAAATTTACTGCCACACTTATGCACAGAGTGATTCTGTGATGATGTTACCAATTTTCAGGGATGATAGAGAATGGTAATGTATCAATCTGTGATAAGGGACCCTCTTCCCAAAACAACCGAGTCGAAAGTTCCAAGTGAAAATCGTTCTTATATCTCGAACAGTGGACCTCTTCTACTGTAAGCTCCTTCCTTTCTATACTTTGGAAAAACGTAGCATGGACCAAAATAGTAAAAAATTTCCGATAAACATGGATTCTAAAGTGTGTGCTTGGAGAGCTATGAGGATTTATTTATCTTCGCTACTGCGAAACTTATTTCTTCTATTGAAGAAGTGCTCATAGCTCATCACGCACACACTTTAGAACCCATGTTTATCGGAAATTCTTTACTATTTTGGTCCATACTACTTCTTCACAAAATATGAAAAGAACAGAGCTTGCACTAGAAGAGATTCACTTCGCTTATAAGTTACAGCTCAGTCGTTTCCACACCAGCTTTCTTACCTCATATTTACATAATTCGCCTTCTCCAACAGCCCTGAAAGTTTATTACACCATCACGGAATCACCCCGTATATCTAGTGATTCGATTACTTGTACAACACTGTTATCATAATCAACGTGACAGGCCGGAAACTAGTTGTGAGCCTAGAGTCGCTATTAGGGCTGTATCTTCTGTTAATCTTGTTGCATATTAAAATGGTTTGGCAAATTCTGTTAGGTAAGTATATATAGCATTTATAGTCTTCTGGAATGATTCGCAGTTTTGATTATCTGTTACATGCATTTTATTTATCTAGGCTACACATTCTCAGAAATTATCCTTCAAATGTATGTACTCTACATAGCTCCTTATGGCACTTGTTTTCCCTAAGTATGTGATTGCACAATTTTTGTCGGACGTCCAAGTGAGCTGTGTTGTTCATACCATACGATATTTCAATTATAACTTCAATGAATATTTTAAGCAATATTAGCGTAAATCATGTAGACACACAACGAAGATTTTTTAGAAGTAATTAGATGTTAGTGTTCGAATCAACTTGGTAACAATTTGAAAATGTTTCACCATTCATCATAAACAGGTTTCTTTTCCTGTGAGATGAAAGAGCATTAGCGGCGGAAAAGGCAAAGAGCAACGTACGGGCATACACGAGTTTGTAGTGAATGAAAGACGTCTTGCATGTGTACTGCTGCCAAAAGTTGTAACTGGGTTCTAGAGCGGTGACAGTGTAAATAGCTTGAACCACAGATAAATATAGACTGCTCAAGCCCCAGTGATTTCTACCTAAACTGGATGCGAACTGCAGCCGAGTTACAGCCAAACATTTTTACACTTCGTTTCATGCGGAACCACAACAAGGCGGCCACGAAGTGTCGCTGTAACGAAAAAGCCGGCCGTTGTGGCCGAGCGATTCTAGGCGCTTCAGTCCGGAACTGCGCTCCTGCTACGGTCGCAGGTTCGAATCCTGCCTCGGGCATGGGTGTGTGTGATGTCCTTAGGTTAGTTAGGTTTAAGTATTTCTAAGTCTAGGGGACTGATGACCTCAGATGTTAAGTGCCATAGTGCTCAGGGCCATTTGAACCATTTTTGTAACGCAAAAATAAATACACTCCTGGAAATGGAAAAAAGAACACATTGACACCGGTGTGTCAGACCCACCATACTTGCTCCGGACACTGCGAGAGGGCTGTACAAGCAATGATCACACGCACGGCACAGCGGACACACCAGGAACCGCGGTGTTGGCCGTCGAATGGCGCTAGCTGCGCAGCATTTGTGCACCGCCGCCGTCAGTGTCAGCCAGTTTGCCGTGGCATACGGAGCTCCATCGCAGTCTTTAACACTGGTAGCATGCCGCGACAGCGTGGACGTGAACCGTATGTGCAGTTGACGGACTTTGAGCGAGGGCGTATAGTGGGCATGCGGGAGGCCGGGTGGACGTACCGCCGAATTGCTCAACACGTGGGGCGTGAGGTCTCCACAGTACATCGATGTTGTCGCCAGTGGTCGGCGGAAGGTGCACGTGCCCGTCGACCTGGGACCGGACCGCAGCGACGCACGGATGCACGCCAAGACCGTAGGATCCTACGCAGTGCCGTAGGGGACCGCACCGCCACTTCCCAGCAAATTAGGGACACTGTTGCTCCTGGGGTATCGGCGAGGACCATTCGCAACCGTCTCCATGAAGCTGGGCTACGGTCCCGCACACCGTTAGGCCGTCTTCCGCTCACGCCCCAACATCGTGCAGCCCGCCTCCAGTGGTGTCGCGACAGGCGTGAATGGAGGGACGAATGGAGACGTGTCGTCTTCTGCGATGAGAGTCGCTTCTGCCTTGGTGCCAATGATGGTCGTATGCGTGTTTGGCGCCGTGCAGGTGAGCGCCACAATCAGGACTGCATACGACCGAGGCACACAGGGCCAACACCCGGCATCATGGTGTGGGGAGCGATCTCCTACACTGGCCGTACACCACTGGTGATCGTCGAGGGGACACTGAATAGTGCACGGTACATCCAAACCGTCATCGAACCCATCGTTCGACCATTCCTAGACCGGCAAGGGAACTTACTGTTCCAACAGGACAATGCACGTCCGCATGTATCCCGTGCCACCCAACGTGCTCTAGAAGGTGTAAGTCAACTACCCTGGCCAGCAAGATCTCCGGATCTGTCCCCCATTGAGCATGTTTGGGACTGGATGAAGCGTCGTCTCACGCGGTCTGCACGTCCAGCACGAACGCTGGTCCAACTGGGGCGCCAGGTGGAAATGGCATGGCAAGCCGTTCCACAGGACTACATCCAGCATCTCTACGATCGTCTCCATGGGAGAATATCAGCCTGCATTGCTGCGAAAGGTGGATATACACTGTACTAGTGCCGACATTGTGCATGCTCTGTTGCCAGTGTCTATGTGCCTGTGGTTCTGTCAGTGTGATCATGTGATGTATCTGACCCCAGGAATGTGTCAATAAAGTTTCCCCTTCCTGGGACAATGAATTCACGGTGTTCTTATTTCAATTTCCAGGAGTGTAGTATACATCTCTGCGTCCCCTTACAAAACTAGTGAAAAAAACGGTGCCAGATCATCTGTCTCATTTCAAAACTCAAGTGCGATCCGGACATTGACAGTCTGGTTATAAAATGCAAGAAGTATTCCTCATTTTCATTTGTTTTACTCATTCATTCCACTGTCTTGAACGGCGATGATATCGCATCCTCAGACGTTGCGTACCAGTGTTTATGTCACCACTCATTATTACAGAGCCGCGAAACGGAAAATGTGGCAACGTATTCCTGCGAGAGATGTGTATGACTGTGGTCTTACATTCATATGCCGCCCCCCCCCCCCACCCCTCCCTCCAAACTATCCGGACCATTCCAGCCTCAGTAAAAACAAGTTGCACAGTGTTTTGCTAGCTGGCTACAGGCACTGGCTACTGGCGTAGTGTTTGCGAATGCAAGAGGATGGCGCCCGGTCGTATTCACGCCTGATCGGTCTCGCTTTACGAGCGCCGCTGTAACTCACGACCGTGTTCCGAAAACGCACACGAGTTTGAAGTAACGTACATCGCAGGAGGGGCGTCGCCTAAGAGCGAAACAGAAGAATGTTGCTTTCTGATGGTAATGCGATGCAGCTTACTCACACCTGTGAGCCACTACAGAAGAGATAGAGATAATGCGTATTGCTGAAAACTAATGCCTTTCACTTCGTGCCTGGCCCTCTAGGAATAAGTATGTGTAGCTATTGACTTTTATTGTAGCTCACCACACCTCCAGACGAGGTCAATCATCGCCGGTTGGTGGGATAACAATTATGTCTGAGAACACAGCTCCGTTGCCGGTCGGAGTGGCCGAGCGGTTCTAGGCGCTACAGTCTGGAGCCGCGTGCCCGCTACGGTCGCAGGTTCGAATCCTGCCTCGGGCATGGATGTGTGTGATGTCCTTAGGTTAGTTAGGTTTAAGTAGTTCTAAGTTCTAGGGGACTGATGACCTTAGCAGTTAAGTCCCATAGTGCTCAGAGCCCTAATGTCTCACAGATCATTTGTTTTCCTGGACTCGAAACCGGAATAAATCAGATTTCGATCAGTTTCGAAGTATTCCTGTTATTCCACACTAACTTTTAATTAATTCAATCTCCTTGTTTAGTTCCCGTATTTAGCCCGGAGAAGGCATATGCAAAAAAGAGAAGGTTTCGAAAGAGAATACAGTAAAAGAACTTATCTCGTTTACGTGCATCCGTCGGGCAGAATTCGATATGTGTGTTGATTACTATAAAAATCACAATTAAATGATGTAACAAATGTTGATTATCCAACTGTGAAATTCCTACAGAAGGCTCCAACTGTTAAACTACAGTATGACTGTTATTATTGTCCACCTCCATTGCTGAGTGCCCAGTGTAGATGGCTGCCATGTAGAATACCGGGGTTAGATTCCGAGTAATGGCAAGGATTTTTTCTTAATGGGAGGACTCAGCCTTGTGATGCCGATCGAGGAGCTACTTGACCGAGCACTAGCGGCTCCACGGTCCGAAAAGTCTGTAAAACGGGCAGGAGACCGGTGTGCTGACAATGCACCCCCGTGCCACACCCACATGGCGCTACAAGGCAGATGATGACACGGCGGCCGGTTCAAAAAATCAAACGTAATGAATACATCTCACACGGGACGCACTGCTCGATTCTTTCTCTAGGATAGATCTGAAAAGCAAGTATTAATGAAAGAGGTTCAATAGTAAGACGGTGCTGTGATAGAGACTACACATTACTGCAGGTTTTGCCGAAATTAAATTCCTCGAGGATTACATCCATTGTGAAGTATCTGAGGTTGGAACTGATACTATCCGCTAAGTCACTGAAGTATAACATGAACAGTGACGTTCCTTCTACGTTCCCCTGGGCACATAACAAATTGCTTCTGCGTCTCTAGGAGACGCTCCGTCCACGATAACTTGATGAGTACTGTCCGTTTGGAAAAATTCCATCCAATTCCAATTCTGGCTATAAATCAAATGACGGCGTGTTTTCTTTAGAACATCTCCATGTGGTACCGTTTAACTACTTTTTGAAAGTCCAGAAACTGGGCATCAAGCCGGTTTCCTCTATTCATAAAGTAAAAACCAATTAAAGCTAAAAGTTGCATGGAACTAATGTTCTAATTATTGATAAGCAGTGTGGCTGGTGTAGCCAGATTTGATTTGCACGAATTCGGAACTAGGAGATTGGTGGTTTAAAAAGTCGGTGTGTCAAGAAACTAAAAGCTCGGATTTAAAATATTTAATAAACGAAATGCCTTTCCTAATTCATAACGTAGAAAGGATGTGTGCATCTTTGTACACGTGTGATATTAACAAAGGTTGCCCTATTATGCAAAAAAATGAAACAGTATTTTCCTTAGGTTAGTTAGGTTTAAGTAGTTCTAAGTCTATGGGACTGATGACCTCAGATGTTAAGCCCCATAGTGCTCAGAGCCATTTGAACCATTTTTTTATTATTCGGTGTTCTTAAGAATCCTAATGTAAAACTTTAAACTAGCCGATGTTTGTAAGTGTAATTACTTCATTTACCTAGTGAGGAAGTAGTTTCAGTCAAATTGTGTGCATTTACTATCTTTCGAAACATATACAAAGTCAATAAACTAGTTACCAGTCGTATTTATGATGACTAAATGAACTGAGAACATTGACGGGTGGTGTGCACGCACCTAAGACCCCTGACACCGCGCTGTATTTCTCACTACGTACGACAGCACGGAACGAACAAGTGGGCGAAGACGAGGATCGGTCACCATCGTGGAATGGAAGTACAGTACTAATTGGCGCTCCAAGAGAAGTCAATGGACGACAGGGGGCAAAAGTTAAAATACCGTTCAGAAAATAGTGGCGTAGTGGTAATAATACGATAATGGAATCCACACGACGGTAATACTCCGTCGATAGTGTTGCCAACCTCCAAACGGAGCGCTATCAGCCATGGATTACTTTGCTTCCGCCTTGTAATGGCGGAGATGGAAATCCTACACACACACACACACACACACACACACACACACACACACACACACACAAGTCAGACAGTTCAGTACGAGCACACAGCTCAGTTGTTTAGTTCACGCAGGCGCCCCTGATGACCTCGTGGCGAACTCCGTATTCTAAATTCCTTGGTTACAGCAGTCGACATATTCAAAACACGTTTTGGAAGTTTTGTGTACTCTACCATCCTTGAAGTGAATACAAATTATATTTTGAATTATGAGCAGTGCCCAACGGTCGAGATATTTGGTGCTCCGTGTATAGCTTGGGTGAGGTGGGTCATAACAGCCTTAAAATTACCACGAAATTCGAGACATCTGACAATGCTCAGTGCAAAACGCACCTTCTTACCTACCAGATCACATCCTAGTAGTAAGTTGATGGATATGAAAGGAAAGCAGAGGTTGAGAAACACTACTATTAATTCGCCCCAAACATCCACAGTAGCAGAAAAGACGTGTACTCGTATTGTTCAATAAACTGGGAGGTAACTGCGTGCTTGAATAGCCTACTGATACACTTGTTTGACAGGGCGGAACTACAATAAAAGTGTAGCAATACAATCAGATATAACCAATAACATTTATTGTATGTATTATACGGTACGATAGTTAACTTTGTTACAGTTTATATGTAGCACTTGATATCCTGTACCTAATAGAATGAAATCAAAACAATTTCGCTGTCTCTTGGCAGTCTATGATATTCTCACTATGCCTGACAGTAATTACGCAGACAATCGTCAATGTCTCTACTTCTTCATAAACAGTCGAATTTTTTTCTTCCCGGTGGAACTCATAGCAGTGTGGTCCGTAGCTTAATTGCAGGAACTGAACTGAGCTGAGCTGTGTGCTGGCACTGTCTGACCGCAAGATCAAAACTATGAGTGTGTGTGTGTGTGTGTGTGTGTGTGTGTGTGTGTGTGTGTGTGTGTGTGTATGTGTGTGAAGGATTTCCATCTTCGCCATTACAAGGCGGAAGCAAAGTAATCCATGGCTGATAGCGCTCCCTTTGGAGGTTGGCAACACTATCGGTGGAGTATTATGATACGCAGAGGGACATAGCGCGGAAGCAGAAAGTGGTCCGAATTTATGAGCACCACCTGGAGGCTGCTGCACGGAACACAGGGGCACCTAGCGAATCGTTGTGGCTGTGTGACTGCGGCCTCTCGTGGTATGTGTGTACCCTTAAGCCTCGTGCGCAACAAGAAGGAAGTGAGGGAATGTTGGAGCCTATCCCCAGTGCTTTTCAGTCTGTACTTTGAGCGAGCAGTAAAAGAAATCAGGGAGGAATGTGGAAAAGGTCAGGGAGAAGAAAGAAAAACTAGTGGAATGTAGCCGAATTATAAAATGTGTCCCTGAAGAAACTAGATTAGTAAATGAGACAACAAAAACAGTAGATGAGTTTTGTTATTTTGGAACCAAGATAAGAGTCATCTCAATGAAACTGTTTTCTGCCGGTGGTACGCTTCTTCCCAGAACGATATTTCGACGCCGTAGCTCTACGTCTTCATCACGTATTCCCTGAGAGTTGGGAAGACACGGACCACCGATAAAACATCCGATATCAAATAGATGACAACGAATCGCCGGGAAAGTCTGAGAGATTGCAACAAAATAACTGATGATAGCCGAAGCAGAGACGGTTTAAAATGCAGAGTGGGTATAGCAACGGAAGCTTTTCCGAAAAAGAGAAACGTGTTAACATCTAATATAAATTTATGTCTAAGGCAGTTCTTTCTGAAGGTATTTGTCTGGAGTTTAGCCTTGTAAGAATGTGAAGCATCAACGGTAAACTGCCCAGACAAGAAATGCTGTGCTACAGAAGAATGCTAACGATCAGGTGGGTATACCTAATAACTAATGAATCTAAATGGAAATATATATTAGGTCATAAGTCATCTAACTGCTTTGCTGTGGCCCACCACGAATTTCTCTTCGGTCCCAATATTTTCATCTCAGCTTAGCACTTGCAACCTATGTCCTTAATTATTTGCTGCATATATTCCAACCTCTGTCTTCGCCTGCAGTTTTCCATTATGCTTCTGGGCAGAAACTCATTCTTTATCATTCATCTAATTTTCAATATTTTTCTGTAGCACCACATGTCGATTGGTTCTATTCTCCTCTGTGTTCCCCACAGTCCATGTTTGCATACCATACAATGCTGTGTTCCAAACGTGCATTCTCAGAAATTTCTTCCTCAAGGCCTGTGATACTAGTAGACTTCTCTTGGCCAGGAAAGATCTTTTTGTCAGTGGTAGTCTACTTCTTTATGTCCTCCTTGCTCCGCCCGTATTGGGCTAGTTTGCTGCCTAGGTAGCAGAATTCCTTAACTTCATCTACTTCGTGATCACGAATTATGATAAGTTTCTCGTTGTTCCCATTTCGGCTAGTTCTTATTACTTTCATCTTTCTTCGATTTACTCTCAATCCATATTCTGTACGCATTTAAGGTGCGACTAAACGAAGGAGTTTACTATGCGGCTAATTGAAGGAGTCAGTTTATAGGACACACCATGAGGCATGGAGAAGTCGTCATTTGTTATGGAGGAGAGTGGGGGGATGGAGACATGTAAAAATTGTAGAGGTAGACCAAGAGTTGAAATCGTTATAAGTTGCTGTAGTTACACAGAGATGCAGAAGCTTGCAGAGGACAGAATAGAATGGAGAGTGCATCAAGCCAGTCTTCGGTCTACATCAACATATATGTAATTTCATATTTATAATAACAATAAAGGCAAATTCTCCGTGGAGATATTCTAAGGCGGTACTGTTCAGAGCCTGATGTCGCAGTCTTCGCCAAAGCGAGCTAGCTTAAAGGCTGCAGCTGTCGTTAGGAGTTCGAATTCCACGAAAGGAATTTCGTGGAGGGTGTACTGTAAGCATTTCTTACGACCCGCCATTGTACTGCGCCTCGGAAAAGAGTGGTTATGTGGCCCGCATACATAGGTATGAAAAGCAAGCGGGCCCAGATTTGCTGGCACAGAATGGCCGTGAGGCAGAATAGGTGTCGCAGCCGGCACCCCCACAGGGCGGGTCGGAAAGAGGCGTCCATCAGCATGCAGCGCGCACAAAGCCGCGCGGCCGCTGAGGAATGCGATTTTTATGCGGCCTGCAGCGGACAAAACGGCGTGTTTGCAGCGTCGGCGTCGGGCGGCGCCGGAATCAATATGGGGGCGAGACGTATGCGCCCGCCACGGCAACCGCCGCCTTTCTATGTAAAGTCGTTTGTCAGGTGTCGCAGGCCTCCCCAAGTAGCCCCCTGACCATTACGCCTCGCCGGCCTCCCAGGAGTGGGGGCGTTCTCCAGCCAGGGGCCATACACTGCTGGCCGAGTCCATCTGTACCGCCTAGACAGTGACAAAGACAGGTTTTAGCTGCTCCACCTGTACCTCAGGACGGTGGCACTGTTCCTCGTGACGTCACTTCCTGCTATTTCAAGTTGAGGAGCCATTCCGTCACGTGAAACACAAAAGTAGTTCCGCGATATTTCGGCGACGTGACACGTTAAATAAAACCGATAGGAAGCAAGAACGCTCCGTCCTCCTAAGCAGAAAGCTGGAGCCCAGCAGAAAGCAAGGCGCCATATTGTACTTGTCTTGTTTAGCAGAGGCCTGCATTCGGTGAAATTTGTGTTATACGTTACATCCCATTAATATATGCTGTTTCTAAGGACCAGCACACTGGAATGGCTCGAGAGAGAATTGTTATTGGTATGATGTGTTGTAATAAAACTAAGAGCAACGTCATACTGGTGGTTAAAGAATTTTTGTATTTAGTTATTATCGCGTTATAACTAGCGTGTTATCAGACTAAGCTGATTTAAGGCAACGGCACATTAAAGAGTCACGTAAAACGTGTCATTCTTGTTAGCGTTTGTTATAATTAAATGTAAATTAATAACAAACCGGTGATTAAAGCCTATAGGAGACTGTAAGATAAAATCAAGAGTGTCTTATAACGATGCTACAACCTAGCAGAGACTACATCGGTACAGGGTTGGAGTCCTGTTGTACCTCATTCTTTTCTCCTTCACATTCACGTTTTCCAAAACGTTGTGGGACTTTCTTGCGAAATCAATAGAAATACTTTCTGTAATTGTGTAAATATATGTGCGTTCTCTGTCAGGAGTGAGCTGTTTCGATTTAGCTGCCGGCCTGCGTGGCCCAGCGGTTCTAGGCGCTACAATCTGGAACCGCGCGACCACTATAGTCGCAGGTTCGACTCCTGCGTCGGATGGATGTGTGTGATGTCCTTAGGTTAGTTAGGTTCAAGTGATTCTAAGTCTAGGGGACTGATGACCTCAGGTGTTAAGTCCCATAGTGCTCAGAGCCATTTGGGCCATTTTTTTTTTCGATTTAGCTGCCGTCCAGACTGACTCTGATATGTATCTTTCCTTTTTGTCTCATTACATGTTCACAGGCATTGAAGCACAGCAGAACAACATGACTGGCGCATGGAAAAAAGGGGGGGGGGGGGACACTCCCATAGTGTGGCGATAAAAGATTGTGTCAGCAGTGGCCAAACTTTCACAACAGCGTATTGGCGAAATCTCCTAACGAGGTCACGGGAGGTCGCTGGAAGCTGTTCAAGGTGGTGTTTTCCCTTGCCACCACTGTTTCATATTTTGTACGGGACGCAGTCATACGTCCTGAGTGTTTTGCCTTCACGCCCCCTCCCCTACCCCGTCCCCGGCGTATTCTCCTAACAGGACACCCAGTAACTTCTTCCTCTTTCCAGGGATGAAGAAGCCAATGTGTGGCAGGCACTTCCAGAATTGTTGATGTTTCTTCCTACAATTGAATTAATCCAATCTACCTCAAGCATTGTTTCTCAGTATTAATGCTAAGAGACAAAGAACTTTATGGCATTTTCAGACTTTCAGACCAAGCATTGCACCACCAATTCACTTTTCCGCATGTGAACTGAAATTACGACGTTTTAGAAATTCACTGAGAGATTGAAAGTGTTTGCCGGACTAGGGTTCGAACCAAGATCGTTGCCTCTCGTGGGAAATTTTCCTACCGAGTAAGCTATCTGGACAAGATTCACTTCCTGCCGTCGTACCTGCAATTTTTGCACCTCTCTTACTTTCCAAACTTGATAGAAAAGGTTCTGCGGACAAGCTAGAGGTTGTTTCCATTCTGTAGCAGTGTGTGCACTGTTTGGAAGTTCCTATGTGCCTGATCGGGACTGTAACTACGAGCTCTGGCTTTCCCTGGTGACCTGACTAGGCATGACTCATGACCCGCCCTCATAGCTTTCAGTTCTGCCAGTAGCCTCTCCAGCTTTCTAAATTTCACAGAAGCTCTGCTGCATGCAGCACAGGACTAGCCCTCGCGGAAGAAAGATGCTGTTTATCCACAGGTTTAGGGGTTCCTTCCAGAATCAGATTTTGCAGACCTGAGCAGGATTATTAGTCCAGCAAGGTATGCAAGGAGAGCTTCAGTGAAATTTGGAAAGTAGGAAAGAGAGATAAAAGACTGAAGCTTCTTCACCGTATTGCTTGACAATTGAATCGCGTTGCCCGGGAAAGGCAAATTCCGTGTTCGAATGAGTGGATATTATCAACGGAAACATCAGGGACGATGATACTTTGTGTGAGGTTTGAAGGAGAGCTCAGGCAGCCTAGTGCTTAAGACGCAAAGCGGGAAATTCGGATTCAAGACCGATGTGGCACCAGTTTCAGCAGTCACGAATCGGTCCATACTGAAAGGGCCTCAGTCTAGTTGAGTGCCTTTCGAATAAAATAAAAAATTTAATTCTCTTAGTATGTGTCACAAATTTTAAAAAAAGTCCATCCAGTGCTGTAGCCACCAATGTGATTAATAATATTTCGTTAACAAAAATGGCTCTAAGCACTATGGGACGTAACTTCTGAGGTCATCAGGGGTCTATTGGTAGACTTAGAACTAATTAAATCTAATTTACCTAAGGACATCACACACATCCATGCCCGAGGAAGGGTTCGAACCTACGACCGTAGCAGCAGCGAGGTTCCGGTCTGAAGCGCCTAGAACCGCTCGGCCACAGCTTCCGGCATTTCGTTAACACTATTTGATATTCATACATTAGCGTAATGTGGGTTCGTCATATAACATTACGAATAACACCTTCCCATATGTATGTAATTTTTATAGTTACTTGTTGCCAAACCTATGAATCGTCATCATTTTGCATTTTTGTGGAAAGACATTAGTGGTATCATTTTCATTCACTTGCCATGTACAAAGTCCATCATAAAAATGTAAGCATGTAAAGAGCCAGTTTTCTTACATCAATTAATTTGTAAGATTTTTTTGAGCCGCATCCTACTGAGTATGCTAGGCTGTTGGGTAACGTGCGCTCAGGTCGTCTTTATTTAACCGCTCGGAAAATATGTTAAATCACAGCGCCAATGACGTCTCAGAGAAAAAAATGCAACTAGGTAGTGTAAGAGGAAATGCTTAAAGCTGTTGATGTTAAATTGTATTTTCCTGGTCTCGAGGAACGCTTCTCTTAGCGTTTTCATGTCAAAACAAGTCATTTTATAGGAGATCTGCCAGAGCGTTTTAAAATCAAATTCATCGGATTGTTTACACTTCCTTGACGAGAAGCTTGTTAGTTTTTACTGCTGTTTAGAATGATCTATGATATGTGATGCACACTGTAGATTGGGTCATGCTTTCTTAGCTACTATTCCACTAGACTGATGTCCCTGTCGCAAGGAAAGACGCTCGATTACAGTACGCTTGTAATTGGTACACGAATGGCCCTTCATTCTTGCACTTTTGATATCATTTGCCTACTTCGAGATAAATTTCTTAATTTCTTTTTTAGCTTTACGCCACTATCCTCTCTTGCTGAGCAAGTTCGTCACTTCACAAAAGCGCACGGCAAACTGCAATAATCCGCTCACTCGTAGCCTACAAGATGCTAAAGCGGAGAGATAGGTAGTAAATATACGAGGAACTCTCTTTGGAATGCTCACGAAGGGCCTCACCCGCCAACTGTGAGCCCTTCTCCGTGGGATTACGAAACGTGTGTGTCGATTTCTCCGCTCTGTGATCACGAGACCGTGGTTCTTCCGTCATTGCATGTTAGTTCCAAGGAGCATTATTCCGCCGATAAGTCATTTTGACAACGTAGTATATGGTGGTGACGTTCTCAGATAAATGCCTGCCGCGGCAAATTTGAATTCAGTCCTAAGCTTTCGACCTCTCTTGTCACTGTAAGGAGATTTGAGCACTACGTTAGGTGGTTTATTTAGCTGGCCGAATTATGCCATGGAGACGTCACGAAACCACGGAACTTCCATACATGCCCAGTAACGGTAAGCATGGTCTCGGCTTTCGTAGAATATATAAAATATCTTGTGACATGTGGCGGCAGCTATATTGGACGGAGTTGGACAGAGCACCGACACATCAAATATCGCGATCTCGATAAACCTGCTGGTGCTGAATGCGAACAAACAGATGATTATATTTGATGAGATGGGAATATTATCCCACGCATCTAGCTGTTGGGATCCCGACTCCAAAGAAGCCGTTGACATCGGAATCTGTAACGACAACTTACACTGGCATAGTAGCTACACCCTTAGTGCTGCATAGAAACGGACACTTGATGCTGAATGGCAACAGAGATCTAATCTGAGTCACCCACCAGATAATGAAGTCAGCATCGTTATGAACTTTTTTCCCTTACAGACATCGAGATAATCTCTGGTAGCACATAGAAGTTCTGTGACTTTTTGACGTCTCCATGATATAAAGCGGCAACTAAACAAAGTGCACGTTACACAAGTTACATAGATTAAATGGTTCAAATGGCTCTGAGCACTATGGGACTCAACATCTTAGGTCATAAGTCCCCTAGAACTTAGAACTACTTTAACCTAACTAACCTATGGACATCACACACACCCATGCCCGAGGCAGGATTCGAACCTGCGACCGTAGCAGTCGCGTGGTTCCGGACTGCGCGCCTAGAACCGCGAGACCACCGCGGCCGGCTACATAGATTAATTACCTCTTCTGCTACTGTAATACAAGTCTTAGATAGTCCATACGCGCTTCGTTTTACTTAAAAGCATCTTCAGTGCTCTGCCCACTGTAACAATATGGTTCGTCTTGGAATTCTGTTTGCCAGGATCGTGAACAGTTCTCAAGCTTCGACATACTATCATAAACGCTATTAAATTATTATAATTACTCAATAGTTTTTTGTTTCCTGTCTCATTCTAAACGTTGTTCTTCACTTACGTGCTATATTTTTTGTTGACAGCACTTTGACTGACACGAAACGTATTTAGGCTGGTTCGTTGGTTGGTTTGGGGGAGGGGACCAAACAGCAAGGTCATTGGTCCCGTCCGATTAGGGAAGAAAGGGGAAGATAATCGGCCGGGCCATTTCAAAGGAACCATCCACGCATTTGCCTGAAGCGATTTAGCAAAATCACGGAAAACCTAAATCAGAATGGCCGGACGCGTGTCTGAACCGTCGTCCTCCCGAATGCGAGTCCTGTGTGCTAACTGCTGCATTACCTCGCTCGGGATTTAGGCCTTACATATAAAATGCGGGATGCGATCGTCTTTTGTTTTGGAAGCGTCCGCGATTGCGCTCTCTCTCTCTCTCTCTCTCTCTCTCTCTCTCTCTCTCTCTCTCTCTGTGTGTGTGTGTGTGTGTGTGTGTATAAGGTGAACTAATATGTCCTAACTTCTGTGTGTAAATTATTCAAATGGTTCAAATGGCTCTGAGCAGTATGGGACTTAACTGCTGAGGTCATCAGTCCCCTAGAACTTAGAACTACTTAAACCTAACTAACCTAAGGACGCCACACACATCCATGCCCGAGGCAGGATTCGAACCTGCGACCGTAGCGGTCGCGCGGTTGCAGATTGTAGCGCCTAGAACCGCTCGGCCACTCCGGCCGGCTGTAAATTATTGCTTCACTATGGTACAGCGGTGGATGATCTTGGATGGGTGCATTCCCTGGTTCATGTGAGGGTATTTTTGTGGTCAGGGGTTGTTATTTATGTACTGCATGTTTTACTAGTTTAGTTTAAATAATGTTTCATTAATAAATTTTTGTTTGGTCTTTTATTGTGTTTTTTTATCTATAGGAGATGTTTGTTGTTATTGATCCAATTTTCATGGATATTTCTATTATAAATGCTTTGAGTAGTGTCTATTCTGTCAGACATGTCCGATGGAACTGACACCGCTCGTGAAGGCGCGGCTGGTGGAAACATTTGTGTTAAATAGAGAATGAGGAAAGAAAGGGAAGGGATGGGTGAGATTTCGTGACTTCCAGCAGGACACGGCATTACGGCAGTGGAATGACAAAAACTGAAAATGCGTGCCGCAGTCGGTCAGGGACAGTGTTAGGATCGCCTGGGAGATTAAGGCAACTGCTCATGAGAAGCGGTACATCCAGATTCGAGTCTCGGCCCGGCAAAAAATTTTAATTTTCGTCGTAGCATTACCACAATGCTGGAAGTCACGAATTCGTACCAGTTCTTCCCTTTCTTTCCCCGTATTTCATGCAAATGTTTTTACTGTGATGGGGCGGTGGTTTAGTTTTCAGGTTGTTCTGCAAATACTGAATTGCTGGTGCCCTATTTCCATGCTCTATTTGTGTTCTTTATAGCTTACTTCAAATGTTCTATTCGTTTGTCCTAAGCATGGAGTATTACAACTGTTGCAGTGAGGTTGGTAAATGGCAGATTTCTGATATAACGCCAGCGTGATCTAATGTAACCAACAGCCTATTGGAATCTCTTGACCATGACGAAAGGCGAAGTCGTCGAAAGCTTGAGACAGAATAGAAACCTGACGCGGCAGGAACTACATGAAGCATTTATTCAATAGATCATTTTTTCCCAAAATTGTGAATGAAGTATTTTCAGCTTTGATGCCGAATTGTTTACGATCTTGCGGGCATTGGAGCAGATGAGATGTGTTCCCAGTCTTAAGTTTCTCATCTGTTCTGACTCCATGAGTGCCCTTCAGACCACGCAACACTTGTGCCCAGCGGATACGGTCGTCCAGAACATCCATGATGCCCTTCTCCACCTGCAACGGCAGGGGAAGGAGGTTTCTTTCTGCTGGGTGTCGGGGCACGTGGGTATTAGGGGAAACGAACTGGCGATGTGGCTGCCAAAGATGCATGTTCCCTCCCTCACGTTGTTGAATGTGCCGTCCCCGTCCATGCTGTTACCTCCCTTTTGCGTTTTCTTGTTTTGCGTCAGTGGGAAGAGGAGTGGCTGGCAATCGGTGAAAATAAGCTGCGTCTGGTCAAGGCCACCACGCGGCCATGGCGTACGTCCTACCAGTCATGCAGGCGGGATGAGGTTCTCCTCACTCGCCTCCGCATCGGGCACAGTCCCTTAACGCTTGGTTTTTTACTCCGGCGGGAGGACTCTCCCCAATCTGCAGTGCTTGCGGCGTCCAGATTACTGTCCGCCACATTTTACTTGACTTTCCTTTATTCTCTGACCAGAGGGCGGTGGTTTCCTTGCCACCGGATTTGCCCTCTATTTTGCAAGACGACGCAACGACTGTGGTTAAGGTCTTACGGTTTTGTGTCCTGTCCAATTTGTTGCCTCGGACGATTACCTACTTGTTTCACTTCGATTTCTGTTCTCTTTTCCTTGTGTTTCCTTTTACAGTGTGTTTCTTCTCCTCTTGTTTTGTCTCTGTATGTGAGGATTTGGAACTGCGTCAGGTCTGTGTCTTTTAGTCGTCGTCCTTGTTCGCTGTCCGTCTTCGTCCCTTCACCGCATGTGTTCCTGTTTCTATGCGTTTGGGCGCTGATGACCATGCTGTTTAGCGCCCGAAAACCTCAAACTACACACACACACACACACACACACACACACACACACACTCAGTATGGACCCATACTGTTTACTGTGGGGCGGTGAAGAGGGGTGCTGTGATATCAGCCGTCACAGATAGCGGCGGGTACACTTCGGCCGGCGTGCGCAGTAGGTCCCAAGGGTGGGTGTGGGCGCCGCGTCGCGGCGGCGCGGTGGGAGGGCAACTGTGCAGGCAGGCAGGCAGGCAGGCAGGCGCTGACCCGCGGGTGGCGGGTACCGAGCGCGGGCCCGCTGCCCGCAGGCCTGCCCCGAGCGACGCGGCCGCGGCCGAGCGATGCACCTGCGAGGGCGTGCCGCGCCTGGAATGCAGAGGTTGGCAGGCCTGTACCGGCCTTCGCCACGGGCGTTTACCCTCCAGCGGGCGGGCGGCAGCGGCGGCCAAGGTTGCTGCTGGTTTGTTGGTGGCCTCTGGGCGCGCCGCCGGCAACTGTACCGAGCCGCGGCGCTGCCCGTGGCGTACTCTGTGCAGCACTCGAGCCGAGATCGGCGCTCGCAGCGATTGGCGAGCGCTCGTGCTCGCCAGTCAACTGCTGATGCGGTGGACCCAACTCAGTAGTCCGACTCTAACTAGTTGGCATTTGACAACTACCGCCGCCAATGCACCAGGGAGATGTACTGGCATTGCCCCACTGTGCGGGCACTTCCGCTCCGCGAAGCATTATGCTTCCCTGTTCTCAGTGAGCAGATACATTTTTTTGAGTCTTCATCATCCCCTGACCAGTTTGAAGAGGACCGCCACGAGTTCCTGCCCTGTGCTAATCTCTTCATTCCACAGTAGCACTTGCAACCTACGTCCTCATTTTTTTTTTATGTATCCCAATCTGTGACTTCCTCTACAGTTATTACCCCCTACATCTCCGTCTAGTACCATGGAAGCTATTCTCTGGTATCGTAACAAGTTTGCTATCATCCTGTCAGTTCTTCTTGTCAGTGTTTTCAATATATTCCTTTCCTCGCCGATTCTGCATAAAACCTCATTATTACCTTGTTAGTCTATCTAATTTTCAACATTCTTCTGTAGCGCCACATCTCAAATGCTTCGATTATCTTCTGTTCCGGTTTTCCCACAGTCCATGTTGCACTGACATACAATGCTGTGCTCCAAACGTACGTTCTCAGAAATTTCTTCCTCAACTTAAGATCTATGTTTGATAGTAGCAGACTTCTCATGGTCATTAGTTTTCAGTATATGACACGTTAAATTTGAGGCTTTTTACAGGAAGGGAATATTTCATCCGTTTCAAAAAGGAATTAATTTTGATTCCAAATAAAATTACCAACAAATTTTGAAGTGCTTAACGACGCCCTAGAGATCAATACCACAAGGAAATTTTAGGTTTTTTAAAAGTTGTTTTTGTAGTGGATAGAGCCTTTAGAGCGATTTCCTCTCGCCGCGGAGAGCGGCTCGCCTTGGTGGATGCCTGGAGACAATGCATGTCGCTATATGGCACTTGAACACATATCTAGACATATTATAAACTGAAGTCCCTCGCGGTGTTTTTCTGTCTGCATGTGAAAACTAATATAAGGAGCTGTTGCAGGGATTCTGATATAGTTTTCACTAATAGATACATTCATCCATGAGGATGGTTTGTGTGTATAATTTTTAGTTATAGTAACAATCAGTGTGTCATATATGTACGTATTGTAATCTAGTCCGTATTTAACTGGCGTATGATGTGACATCTTGGGGCCATGGTGGGATCTACAAGCTAGTCCTCTACAGATGAGGTGGTATTTGGTGGGGAAAAGCAATAAACAGCCGCCACAACTCCGGAGAACAACGAAGTTTGAGCAGAACCTGCACGGTATTCCAGACTATTTGCGTCAAACGTCTAACGCTGACAGATCACGTCATGGAAAACAACTTCTGTTAGAGATAAAATGTTCACTATCGCTTCTCAGCGACAGTAGGCATCCCTTTGCACTGGTTATGCACCTGGGGTATAGGCACTGAACGGCGTGCCTCTGCTTTGGGTGTTGCCTGTAATACAGCCATCTGATCCATATCAAAGGGGGTAAAAGCCCAGCAAAATTAAAGTTTCTGATTACTTTCTAAAATATCTTTCTCTTGTTAGACACAATCATTGTTGGGATTTTCTTATTGAAAACCACTGTATTAGTTTACTGGGGTCGGCAATATGCAGCACAAATGGTCAGTAGCACTGTTAGTCGTCCCCTTACCAAACAAAAGCTTTTTTCTTTACTGTATTTTCACTCCCACCAGCGGACCAAAAACCAGCAGAGGATACCAAGACGGCAATGAACAGCAAATGACTAAAATTTTTACGACATATTCGTAGATTCCAATCTCTAACTACCTCGAAAATTTTCTTCATATCTTTATCTGTTTCCAGGATACAGAGGTTCAAAGTTTCACTGTTTGAATAATTAAAATACCCACGTAAAAATTATTAAATAAACTGATTGATTACGGTTTGGTGATGCGATATACCCGTGAATAATGAATGAATTAATTAATTAATTACGCAATTGCGCGAATCCATGGGCAGTTCCTGAGGACCCCAACAGAGAAAAGCGTTTTTCACAGCTTTTTCCTCTCCAGCAGCGATCAAACCCCAGTCGCAGATTCAGAGACGGCTATGCACAGCAAACTGCCGTAATCTTTACTATCTATTCCTAGATTCCGGTCTCGAACGACCTTGAAACGTTTCTAGTTATCTTTACCGTTTCCGAGTTACAGAGGTACTTCTGCAAGTCAAATAGGCATGTAAAATGCGGTGAGAGGGGAAAACGTAGCATACAGAGTGACGTCGCGTGGAGAAGTTTTGCTGTAAAGTGTCCCTCTTATCACCGCGGAACCCCGTCTTGTAATACTGAATCACATGCAAAATTTTTGTGCACGTAAAATCCTGACTGAAGTGAAAAATTGTTTTGCTATATTTCAATTTCACATAAATAAACTATCAAAATTTTACTAACCCATAAAGTTCTTTTCATATGAATGACATGCCCTGCTATAGCAGGGAAAAGAGGGGAACCAGAGGAAAGATGCGCCTCTCGAAGCACACAAAAGGTTAATACGGCCATGTTTATTAAAAGGCTCCAACAGATAAGTAGAGTTCCAACTGCCTCATTCTACCTTCCTCAGTACCTTTAAAATTTTTCCCAAAAATTTTAGTATGATATCATATTCACACTTTTTGTGCTGAGAGAGAAGGAGATAGTGGCAGTGGGGAAGAGATGGAAAAGTAATAAATACTGGAAGAAAGTAGACATTTCTTGTGATATAGAAAGAGCGAAGAAGACAATGGCAGTGGGAGAGAAAAAATGGACGCAGTGGCAGCGAAAACATTTGACGGTGACAGAACAGTGTTACGAAAAGAATGAAGGAGGTAGCGCTAGAGGAGGGGGGGGGGGGGGGGAGATGAATTAGGAGAAGGAGAAATTGGAAATGGGTGTGAGATAGTGATAATGAGAGACAGTCTGTGACAATGACGACGACTGAGAGGAGACAGTAGTAGCAGAACATAAGGAAGGCGACTGTGACTGCGAGGCAGAAGACAGAATTAGTTGCAGAACCACAGAGAGATAGTGACTATGAGTTGGGTCGAATGAGTGAATGAGAATGTGAAACGTCCCTGTAGAAAAATTTATGAATTACTGTGCTGGAAAACCCCTTAAGTTATTTGCTTTTCAAACACCTGAGAAAAACTGAACGTACTCACACATTACTCTCTTTACTTATTCTGATCATCACTAAACTGACATACAATATTTTTAGCGCAACGAAATCAGACTTTTAATAATCCCTACAAAAGAATGGCCCTGACTAACAATAACCTACACCTTTCATGAATCACTTACCTCACAAAAATCTTCGTTACTCGAACTACTGCAATACAGCGAGTGCCAATATTGCCAGCTAAATAAAAGATTCTAACTACTGAAGGCACTAACTACTGACAGACATAGTTAGCAAATGAAAGATTTTGATAGAGAACAAACAATGTATTTACCTTAATAGTGTTCAAAAGTCATTATATATATATATATATATATATATATATATATATATATATATATATATATAATGTTCATGACATCCAGTCTTGCAAATTTACTGTCTCTGATGGATACACTTCCACATCATCCGCTCTCAAAACTCCGCCATGTCTCTCCCCACATCCACCACTGATGGCGGCTCACCTCCAACTGCGCAACGCTACGCGCTGTTCACATCCAACTGCCCAACACTACAATAGCAAATTACAACAATGCAAACCAGCCACAGACTGCACACAGCACAGTCAGTGATTTTCATACAGAGCGCTACGTGGCGTTACCAACATAAAAACCTAACCAGCCTACTTACAAATGGGCAATTGGGAGTGGATAGCCATGAGGGACTTACAGTGATGGTCTAATGGATGTTGGCTAGTTATAATTGGCTCTGAGCACTATGGGACTTAACTGCTGAGGTCATCAGTCCCCTAGAACTTAGAACTACTTAAACCTAACTAACCTAAGGACATCACACACATCCATGCCCGAGGCAGGATTCGAACCTGCGACCGTAGCGGTCGCGCGGTTCCAGACTGTAGCGCCTAGAACCGCTTGGCCACTCCGCCCGGCTGGGCTAGTTATAGTTAGGGCAGCTAGTGGCAGTGAGAGGGTAGCTGCAAGCGCGAATATATTCCCATAATATTTTTGCGAAATTGTTAAGGGTGCTGAGGAAGGAAGTATAAGGCAGCTGGTACCCCACTTTTCAGTCTTTATTTTAAATAAACAGGAACATATTCGTATTTTCTGTGCTCCGATAGGAGCATTTTTCCTCTGGTATATACTTATAAACCTCCGAAATTTTGTCGATGAAATTCGGATACGTTTTCTTGCGACTGCTATATTTCTGCTGCCAGGCATTCGTCTCTGCAGGACAGCGGAACGGAAACGGAGATGACGGTACAGTGGTAACCGTGGCAGGAAGTGACAGCCGTCGCGGTATGGTCGGCCCTCTGGAAGTCTCGGGTGCAGCGCGAGGTGCTGGTCGGGGTCACGCGCAGACATGAGTCCACACGGGGCGTTGCGGTCCGGGCGATCACGCCTCTGCCGGTGGCAAAAACAAGCGGCCAGCTGGCCCGGCGATCAGTCACTGGGAACCGGTCCGGCGTCGGAAGCACACGCCGAGGAATCTGATATTCCCGGTCGAGGCGCACGCACCGAATCATACCTCATCTAACAGTGGCTCCCACAGGGAGCTCATGCTGCCCGATCAACACCGGGGAAACCTCACAACATATCCTCTGTGGAAGAAAGGATAGAATTTGAGCCGTACGCGTAATTTTAGACTACAGGGACGGATTAGCAGTATCTGGAAGCTCAAGGACACCGGTTCCCGCATTCTTGCGCCTGAGAGTGGAGCCGTGTTACTTTGAGATCGATAGTGTTCAAATTAGAAAACAATAACCGCAGCGAAGTTGGCAAAGGAATAAAG
This sequence comes from Schistocerca americana, assembly GCF_021461395.2. NCBI lineage: Eukaryota > Metazoa > Arthropoda > Insecta > Orthoptera > Acrididae > Schistocerca > Schistocerca americana. Next base: position 433,687,322 of record NC_060124.1, on the reverse strand, counting down.
GGCTACTTCATTAGTTGACGCGATCAGGCACAATAGATCACGCATTTCCTTTGTCTACTCACTGCTCTTTGCTGCCATCCATCCAGCACCCATTTGCTGTGGATCTTTCCAGACGTAGTTCATCTGTCTTATCTACTCACAGGTCTGGTGCAGTCATTGTGCTTTAGGCTTTCGGCTTTCTGGTATACGAACAATATGACCAACCAAGTTTACGAGTTTACTGAGTATCGGGCAAGATTTGTATCTGGACGCAGGCCTACTCCGCGGTTAGGAAGGACTCAACACATCGCTTTTAACAGAACAAAATGAACCTGTCTACAGATAATTCCACGATTACCCAAAGAGAATGTGGTAAAGCTGTTACAGTATACACTACAGTTCAACGTCTTCGCATTAGACCTGTAGCGGGGATGGAACGTGAAATGAACAACTTATGTGAGGAACAAAATGTTATCTGACGGTTTCCCGCAAACTCAGGCATCGTTTTGTATTCCAGAATGAATCTGCGAGGAAGGTTTATATCAGCGCACACTCCGGTGCAGAGTGAAAACATCTCATTCTGGAAACATCCCCCAGGCTGTGGCTAAGCCTTGTCTCCGCAATATCCTTTCTTCCAGGAGTGCTAGTTCTGCAAGGTTCGCAGGAGAGCTTCTGCGAAGTTTGGAAGGCAGGAGACGAAGTACTGGTGGAATTAAAGCTGTGAGGACGGGGCGTGAGTCGTGCTTGGGTAGCTCAGTTGGTAGAACACTTGCCCGCGAAAGGCAAAGATTTCGAGTTCGAGTCTCCGTCCGGCACACAGTTTTGATGTGCCAGGAAGTTTCATAGTTTTGTATTGATTATGGCCCTGAGAGGCGTAGGCACGCCCAAGCGTGCGTATGCCTTGTGTGTAACCCATCTACATCGTCATACATATTCCGCAGGCCTCCGTACGGTGTATGCCGGAAGGTACGACGTACCATTACTAGTCATTTCCTTTTCTGTTCCACTCGCAAATAGAGCGAGGCTAAATAGCCTTCTGTAAGCCTCTGTACGAACCTACGTTCTCCCATCTTTTGCTATCGTGGTCCTTACACGAAATTTGTGCTGGCAGCCGTAGAATCTATCTGCAACCCGTCTGAAATGTCGGTTCTCTAAATCTGCGCAATAATGTCTGGCGAAATGAGCGCGGTCTTCCCTCCGTAATATTTGCTTGCCGATCCAACCTAACTGTAACAAACCTAACAGCACGCCTCTAAATTACTTCGATGTCGTCCTTTAATTCGACTTGGTGGGGATCCCAAACAGTCTAACAGTACTTAAGAACGGGTCGCACTTATGTTCTATACGCCGTCTCCTTTATAGATATGCTACACTTTCCCAAAATTCTCTCCATAAAATGAAGACTAGCATTTGCCTTCATCACTATCAATCTGACATGCTCGTTCCATTTCATACCGCTTTGCATCGTTACACCTAGATATTCCCTCCACTTGACTATGTCAAGCAGCATACTAGTAACTCTGTATTCGAACGTTACAGCATTGATTTTCCTGCTTATCCGCCTTAACTCACATTTTTCTACATCTAGAGTAAACTGTCGTTCATCGCAACAACTTGATATTTTGTCTAAGTACTCTTGTATCCTCCTACAGTCACTCAACGACGACACCTTCCCGTGCACCACAGCATCATCAGCAAACAGCCGTAAATTGCTGTTCGCTCTGTCCGTCAGATCAGGTACTCCTGTCGATAGCCTTGTCTCTGACGACCACACGCCGCCGACGACGACGTGCTAGGGTCTATTATTTAAAACGTCTCCGTGTCACTCGTATATTTGAGAACATAATACGCATGCTCGGACCTTCGTCAAGACTCTGCAGTGGGGCAAAGTGTCAAACACTTCTAATCCACTTATTTGCTCCTTATGAAAGATAGGCTCAGCGAAATTTAAGTTCTTGATTCGCTTCTAAAATGAATTTCCCCGCTTAGAGACTTCCTTTCTTAAGGTTCAAAAAATGCCCCTTAGCCCTATGGGACTTAACATCTGAGGTCATCAGTCTCCTAGACTTAGAACTATTTAAACCTAACTAACCTAAGGACAGCACACATATACATGCCCGAGGCAGGATCCGAACCTGCGACCGTAGCAGGACTGAAGCGCCTAGAACCGCTCGGCAACAGCAGCTGGCTTCTTACGGTTCTGTTACTGAAAATCATTCTCTCAATTTACTGGGGTAAGTAGTATGGCGAACAACTGATTAGTGGACACTGCTAGTTTGGCGAAATCTCGTCATCTCAGGTGGGGCTAATGCTAAAGGACACCTTGCGTCGTGACAAGATCTGTCACCCCAGAGGTTTAATGCATAGCCTTTGAAACACCCTGCATAATAATGATCTAGAGGATAATGTTAGAGGCTCCGTGAGGCTATTCGCAGACGAAGCTACCGTCTATGGCAACGTTCCTCAACTTTTCAGTGTTCATGGTGACCCAATTTTCAATTCGCTCCTCCTCCCCCTTCCCTTATGCGACAACTATATATGTATTTTGAGGCTAAAGTTACGAACTCAGATACCTTACAAATTATCACGAACAAGTAAATTTATTGCTATTTCGTATCACCGATCCACTACATTGCTCTGTTTTACAGGTAGCGCGCGATAACTTCATGGATTACCTCCTTCATTAAACTTTGCTCTGCAAGCCAGGCTCAACAGAGTCACTAACAATTAATATACTTTTTTAAATTTAGTATTCAAAAGTTAATTGTTAAATCAATTGTGCAGTACTGATACAGTTCTATCTATAAATGAATTATAACAGTGTAAATGTTAATTTTAATTTTTTATTATGGCTTTTCTTTCCTTTCAGTAAATTAAAATTTTTGAATTCATTTTTTTTTCTTTTCAGTAAGCTTGCGCCGCCCCCTCCACATTTAGATTTAGTGCTACCACGCCCCCCCCCCTCCCCCAAGCCTTCCTCCCCCGTCCCCAGGACCGAGCGAGGTGGCGCAGTGGTTAGACACTGGACTCGCATTCGGGAGGACGACGGTTCAATCCCGCGTCCGGCCATCCTGATTTAGGTTTTCCGTGATTTCCCTCAATCGCTCTAGGCAAATGCCGGGATGGTTCCTTTCAAAGGGCACGGGCGACTTCCTTCCCCGTCCTTCCCTAATCCGATGAGACCGATGACCTCACTGTCTGGTCTCCTTCCCCCAAAACCAACCAACCAACCAGTCCCCAGGGGGACGCGCCCTGCAGGTTGAGAACCTTTGTCTATGGGAATATAGCAATGCCTCAAGAGTGAAGTAAAATGCAGGAAGTACTGCAGAAGAGCGACCATTGATGCAGGAAATGACATTTGATACTCAACGGAAATAAATGATACATGGTGACTCAAAGTGGATAAGAGAGACACTACTTTTCGGTAAAGCTACTGGCAACAAATTATTGGAAACAGTAACTACCGAAAAATCGATAGTAGTAACCACCCAGAGCTACCTAAAGTGGAATGGCCACATAAAAAACTACCATAGAAAGCAGGTGCCAGGCTGACAGTCACTGAAAGAATCTTAGGGAAATATAATCTATATACGAAAAAAGTGCCTTACATGACAACTGTTCAACCGATTCTGAAATACGGCTCGTCAGTACGGCTTAGTAAGCTGGATTAATACAGGGTGCCCCACATAAAACCGGTACGCCTCACGCCAGAGGTTCAAGCAACAGTGAACTAACTAAAAAAGAATAGATAATAGTAACGTTAAAAGGCATGTAGTTGCCTATCTATAAGAGACACTGGAACTGGTGGCCATGGGCATCCAGGCATGGATGACTTCGTCTGATGACGCTATGAGCGACAAACTTCAGCAGGCGTGAAGTTGTTAATTTCTATGGTAACGTTACGATTAAGATCTTCAATTGGGTGAGGACTGTCAGCAAACACTCTGTTTTTTAGTAAGCTAGAGGCGTCTACTGACAAGTTTGTCTTTAAGGAACAGTTTGGTGGTGTAGCCATACTTTGGTCTGCTTCTCAGCATCTGTAAAATGTGCATAAAAAGAGTCAAAAATCTCTAGATATCTGGCTCTGTTTAACGTTTAATTAAAAAATATGGGGCTAATAATGCGCATGCCGAATAACGCATACCAAACACCTGAGTGAAGAGAGTCTTCATGCAGAATATGTAGGATGCCCTGAGACTAGCATCTGAAATTCTGGGAGTTGCGAGGACTTCTCGTAATATTCATACAAATGAGGATTCTGTCTATAGTGTCGGTCGCGTCTTCCTCTGCACTTTCTGAACCGATCCTACAGCCCTGCATTTCTTGTACAGATCTTTAATGGTGCTTGTCGCGGGGAGTTTTCTACCAGGGTACTTCACTAAAAACATTTCCTTACATTTATTGATGGAGCCTGTCTTTATGCAACACTCCACAATACAAATTCGCTGTTGTGATGCAAAGTGCCCCATTTGTGTAACAAATCAACATTATAAGCTTCTCAAAACAAATGACACACGAACACACAGCTGCACTGAACTTTCCAATAAAATGCAGTGTAGCCAACTTTCGGGACAGTGTGCCACTTCACAAACAATTCAGCTACTGATGATTAATCGGTACGTGAGGGGTATCAATTTTATGTGTGACAATCTGTAGAGCAGACAAAGAATTTCAAACGAAAAGAGCTGCGTCTATCCACAAGATGGTTTACCAGGTGTACCAGTATGAAATGAGCGTTTTTTGTGAAAATGAAACACTAATTTTGAATTGAAAAGTAAAAACATTTTATTCAAAGTACTGACCATTGCTTTTTATACATTTTGACCACCTTTCTGACAATTTGTGGACACCACGCCAACAGAAATGTTCGTCTTTTGAAGCAAACCAATCAGACACCCAATTTTCGACTTCTTCGTAGGAATCGAAGTGTTCCTCAGCCAATGCGTGTCCCATTGATGAAAACAAATGGTAGTCGGAAGGGGCCATGTCTGGTGAATACGGCGAGTGGGGTAGCAGCTCCCAGCCAAGTATTTTGATTGTATCCTGAACCAGTTTTGATTTGTGTGCAGGAGCATTGACGTGTAAAAAAATTACTTTGCCATGTCTTCTGGCCCATTCTGGTCTTTTTTCGATCAATGCATAGTTCAAATTGATCATTTGTTGTCTGTAGTAATTAGTATTCAGTTTCACCGGATTTTAGAAGCTCATGATTCATCACACCTTTCTGATCCCACCAAACACAGAGCATTGTCTTCTTGCCGAATCGATCAGATTTTGCAGTCGATGTTGATGGTTGTCCCGGATTAACCCATGATTTTTCCAATTTAGGATTCTTAAAATGAATCCATTTTTCATCGCCAGTAACAATACGATGGAAAATTGATTTTCTTTCATGTCTTTGAAGCAAAATTTGACAAATGGTTTTTCGGTTTTCCATATGTCTTTCATTCAATTCATGTGGCACCCATTTTCCACACTTTTGGATCTTTCCCATAGCTTTCAAACGGTCAGAAATTGTTCGCTGTGCAACATTTAGCATTGCTGCCATTAGCTTCTGACTCAAAGTATCATCTTCATCCAATATTGCTTGCAATTCGGCGTCTTGGAACTTTTTTGGTGGTCTTCCACGTTCTTCATTTCTTACATCAAAATGATTATTTCTGGACCGTTGAAACCATCTTTTGCATGTTGCTTCTGATAGAGCATGATCACCATATGCCTCGACAAGCATTCGATGCGACTCTGCAGCACTCTTTTTTTTCAAATGAAAACAAAAAATTTATGCTTCCCGCAAATCATCACTTTCTAGTACAAAATTCGACAATGTTAACACGATGAAAACATATGATGTTTTCTCCATGACTTGATGTATACTAAATATCTTTGACAGGTGTCATACCAACCAACCAAACAAAAAAAAATTAAAGCTGGTTCACAACAAATCCCTATCGACACATTTGTATCTTAACGCTCAGTTCATACCGGTACACCTGGTAGCAAGCCCGAGAGTAGTAAGGAGAGATTTAACAAACGACGGTGGCGAACGCTGTAAGTGTTGTGCATCACGGAATGCTTTGTTTGTGATTTAAGAACAACGGTTGGATATTCTCCGCTTACTGCATCAACAAAAGCACATACATCTTACGAAAGAAATAAAAAGCAGGACAGAAAAGTGTTTATTTTCCTTTTAAAATGCCTAAATCAGTTTCATTACTGTTGTGTATTACCGACCACAGTTTCCTGGGAGAGTTTTTCAACTCAACCCACACTGCTTTTAAGTAAAGCTTTTATGAACGACAAGACTGAACTACGCTACGCTAGGATTTCAGATTATCGTGTTGAGACTGAGCGGCCCACACTCGACCCAATTCCACGTAAGGGCGCACATTTTCTCGGAGTTACAAACTCCGTGAAAACAGTCTTTTCCGCCGGTGAGTCGCACAGTTCATATGCAAGGCAGGAGGGAATAGCGGGGAAGAGCGGCATCCTTTGAAGCGGTCCCCGATACCATCGCGGGCTGCGGTACCAAGGAAACCGCCAAGGACACCTGGCGGGGATCGCGGCGCCACAGCCGCAGCCACACCTTCCCGAGCCACGTGCAGACCGCGTGTGCTGATCCGTATCGCGCAGGACGTGGCCGCAGCGTCCGGTGGACAACGCGCGGAGCTCCTCGGCGTGGGGAATCCGTACGGCTAAAGCTGCCGCGTGTACGCCTCATTCATTCCTGTTACTCCACGTCCAGCATCGAACGAGACGGCGCACTGGTAAAACACTGGACACCTTAGTAGTAGGGCGGTGGTTCCTAACCCTGTACGGCCACATCGAATTAGATTTTCATTGCTTTCCTTAAATTATATACAGAGGGGTCAAAAAAATTTATCCACTGTTTAAAAGTCCATAACTTGCAAACTAATTGATGGAGTTGTCCCATTTTTGGTGAAAGTGTAGCTTAAAATCCAACTTAAAGATATCACTGTAGGTGTTCGAAATGGTCACCATTAACATCCACACATAAACGATGCCGCCGAACTGCAGCACGAACTACTGACTGCAACGTCGTCAGTTGGATATTTGCACATGGATGTACGATGGATTCTCGAAGTTCATACAAAGTGCGTGGCTTTCGTCGATTAGCGACGTCCTTTAGTGTTCCCCATAGGTAAAAGTCCAGAGGAGTTAGGTCTGGGGAACGTGGTGGATACTCCACATCGCCTCTAGGGAGTATCCATCTTCCTGGTAGATTTTCGTCGAGATACGCCCTAACACGATTTTGGTAGTGGGCTGGGGCACCATCTTGTTGAAAGTAAACTCTTTCGTCTCCATACAAGTCTCGCATGGCAGGCAAAATGGATTTCCGAAGCTTCTGAAGGGACGCCTCACCACCGGTAACTGTGCCGGTGGAAGATGGATAGGCCGTAGAGGTGCTGTGGAGTATCCACCACGTTCCCCAGACCTAACTCCTCTGGACTTTTACCTGTGGGGAACACTAAAGGACGTCGTTTATCGACAAAAGCCACGCACGTAAGATGAACTTCGGGAATCCATCGTACATTCACGTGCAAATATCCAACTGAACACGTTGCAGTCAGTAGTGTGTGCTGCAGTTCGGCGGCATCGTTTGTTTGTGGATGTTAATGGCGACCATTTCGAACACCTACAGTGATATCTTTAAGTTGGACTTTAAGCTACACTTTCACCAAACATGAGACAACTCCGACAATTACTTTGCCAGTTATGGATTTTAAACAGTGGATACATTTTTTGGACCCCTCTGTATAGTCCATTGACAATATTTCAGTATTTTAGGGTTTTGGTTCACATACAAAGTTTGGTGCGAAAGCTCCATCAGGACTTCCAAGATTTGATTCGAGAAAGCTTTTCTCATAATCTGGTGAAGTAGTTGCACCTGAGCGATGATTGTTATACAGGGTGTCCACATAAAACCTCTCTGATTTCCAAATGCAATTAAAAAACGAAACTATGAGGCATATATTCTAGGACAAAACAAAAAGAAAAAAGAGGACGCACCACGAAGGAATTATCCGAACTGGACAGAAATCAGTGGATATGATGTACATGTACAGACAAACAAATGATTAGAATTTCAGAAAAGTTCGAGGACTTGTTCAAGGATACGAGCTTCACAAACTGAGCAAGTCGGTAATGCAATGGTCCATCTCTGGCCCCTGTTCAAGCAGTTACTCAGTTTCACATTGATTGGTAGAGTTGTTGGATGTCCTGAGAGGTATCGTCCCACATTCTGTCCAATTGGCGAGTTAGGTCGTCAAAAACCCGAGATGGTTGGAGGGTCCTGTCCATAATGTTCCAAACGTTCTTAACTGGGGACAGATCCGGCTTCTTGTTGGCCAAGGTAGTGCCTGGCAAGCACTAGAAACTCTCGTCTTGTGCGGGCGGGTATTATCTTGCTGAAATGTAATCTCAGGATGGCTTGCCATCAAAAGGGCGTAGAATGTCGTCGACGTACTGTAGTGCTGTAAGGATGCCACAAATAACAACCAAAGAGGTCCTGCTACGAAAAGAAATGGCACCATAGACCATCACTTCAGGTTGTCGTATGCCGGACGACAGTCAGGTTGGTATCCCATCGCTGTCCAGGGCGTCTCCAGACACGTCTTCCGCCTGGAACTTCACTGAATGGAGCAGAATTGTCTTCAGCGATGAATTCCGCTTCGAACTAAGCCCCAATGACCAGTGAAGACGTATCTGGCCGCGCGGGATTAGTCGAGCGGTCTGGCGCTGGAGTCATGGACTGTGCGGCTGGTCCCGGCGGAGGTTCGAGTCCTCCCTCGGGCATGGGTGTGTGTGTGTTTGTCCTTAGGATAATTTAGGTTAAGTAGTGTGTAAGCTTAGGGGCTGATAACCTTAGCAGTTAAGTCCTATAAGATTTGACACACATTTGAACTTACGGCCCGACAGCCAGCGGTGATGCTGTGGTGTCCCATTTCTTTTCATAGTAGGACTCCTTTGGTTGTCATCCGCGGCACTCTTATACCACAGCAGAAGTCGACATATTCTACCCCCCCCCCCCGTTTTGTGGCACATCCTGGGTTTACATTTCAGCAACAAATTCACATCTGGAGTTCGGGAAATCGGCAATGTTGGCGAAACCGTGTCAGAGACAGCGAAAAGACGTAAGTGATGTGTGTGTTGATGAAAGACAGCGTAGTTGGACTTTTTCTCTTCATCGAACAAACAATGATAGGAACTGTTTATGTGAACATGTTGAGTAATTTTCTATCTCTCAGGTTCTTCCCCTTCAGGCAGATGTGGTCTTTCAGAGGGGTGGTGCAGCACTGTACTGGAATTTTCATGCTCTTGAATTCCTCAATCGAACAATTGCACAGCAATGGAGAGAACATTGTGGACCAGCAAAGGGGCCACCATGATCTTCGGACATAACCCCTCTGCATTTCCTCCTCTATGGTTATGTGAAAGACGTTACGTTTTCCTCGTCTGTAGGTGTTCTAGGAGACCTCTGTGGCAGAACTGTGGATGCAATAGCCTCTGTCACCTCAGACGTCCATGTTAGCACAGGCGATGAGACAGTGTTTAGACATTTTACTGGTTGCGAAAGGAGCCCATGAGGAAATGTACAATTTTTTTTGTAGAAAACTGTTTGAGCTACATTACACGATGCCGCAAACCGCAAGTTTCTATGCCTCGTAGTTTTTCTTTTTAATTGCGTTTGTAAATCAGGGAGGTATGGACACCCAGAATAAATGGAAAAAAGATATGAGCGTTAGTAAACAATAAACAAAAGCGCTATAAAATATCTGCATTGGTCTTCATTCCACAGAAACGATGTAACTTCCTATCCTTGCCCAGTCTAAGCTTTTCTCCGTCTCTGATCACCTTGTCATCGACGGAACGTTATATACTAACCCTCCATCATTCTTTCCTAACGGAATGATTACTTTCTAAGGCGAAAGGACCCTCCAGTTTGCAGTTCTCATGCAGATCTTTCCTCCGTGCACCACATGTTGAATACTAACTGGAGTTATTTCCCAAGTTTGGTAGCAGAATCCCGTTCGTGCCTCCTTTATTCCTGCGTTTCTGCCAGTAAGAAGAAATTCCGGAAGCGTTTAAGAAAGAGCCATCGAAGGATTTTTCTCTGAAAGTTATGTACATGGATTAAGTTCTCTAAAAAACGTCTTCTGTCCATAGCAGTTATAATAACGTTGTTTTCTTATGTCTTTCTCTGTCCATTCATAGTATCAGCGAACAAGCAATGGATGCAGGAAGAAGACCTAGCTTACGAAGCCACTGCGAGAATATCGGCGTCTTGTTGTCCATTGTCTCGTTTACGCCAAAGTATCTCTGTATTGCCTTGCCGCTGCGAACTGATCCTACTCTTCATTGTCACCTTAAAATTAACGCCTTTACTTTTTAAATGCCACTGAAAGCATTCCCTCGTTGCAGCGTTGAGCACTAACAGCGTTTCCCTTTAATTTTCTCAGCTGCTTCAGTCAATTTAATTTCCATCTTTGGGAAGAGATAATGAAAGTCACGAAACATGTCTGGAAAGTACGGCGTGTGACAAACAGAATTTATTTGGTTTTTGGTCAAAATGTTTTTCATGATTTACACAGTACGCAGTTGAATATTCTAATCTATTGCACTCAAGTGCCAATTATCTGATGTTTACTGCTAAAACCTATTCTCGAACTCCTTAGAAAATGACAGTTGGCGATCAAATGTTCTCTACATCTATATCTATTATCTTAGTGAGCAAGAGAAGTCACATATGAAAATACCTATCCTATCAATGAAACAGGGTAATCTGCTTCGGATGTTGCACCTCGGATTTTGAAGAGGAATCATTATTAATGTTCTGGGCGTGGACAGCAAGCACTCTGACACTGGGACGATCGTTATTTATGTTAAAGATCGTAACCGCAAATCTAATTTTCTTCGTAGTGACGTTTTCAAAGAAAGTGGATTCTGCTCAAATAGTAGTTGAAATTCCTTGCTTACTTCGAAGCGCTAGTGCTTCCGCATATGTCCGGTGGTCGTAATTCTTCCCATAATGTTTGATGACATGTAACGCAACATAGTCTCAAAACTGTTACAAATGTATGTTATGGTCATTCATGATGTCGCAAAATCATGTCCATCACGTCTGGTGCGATGTTACGACCTCGGATGGTAATCACCATGTTCACCAGTTTCTGAATGATTTTTTCACTAGTACGCTTGTGTCGGGTGTAAACTGTTATTACCAAACCAGGGGAACGAAATTTCTTATAGGTGTTATCAGAACCATTCTCTTACAAAAATAATTTTTGAATAGCGCTTCATACTACTCTTTGACGAGTAATTTGAAACTTTTTGACTATTATATTTATGTTGCATGAATAAACACTCTTCCTATCCACTATTTTGATTAGTTCCGTTATCGTCCATTCACTTTCACGCCCCCTTGTAACACAGATAGTATGGCAGGAGTTTCGTCTGATTGCACAGGTTCTCTCATTTGTTTATTTCTTATTGGAACTTCAAAGAAACGATACTCAATCGTAGAACGCGCTTCTACAGAGAGAAATACGAGTAACCGAGGAAGGGTAAAGGTTGCTTTAATTTAGTAATATTCGTAACTATATTGCGGGAATTATTTACACCTAATGCCTTTCTGTACATGATTTTGCCGCGCAAAGTTCAGTTTGCTTGCACAATCGGCTGAGAGGAGAAAGCTGCTTTGTTTGGACCACTATATGTCTGAGTCAGCGGCGCGTAGTCCTTTCTCTTGGAAGAAGCGATGGTCATTAGTGACCAACATAGAACCTGATGAAAACGGCTGCTTTTGTGAGATGAACAAACACATCTGTCTCGGATTCCCTTCTAGGTCAGCTCAGGAGATGTGGCTGAGCTGGAGTAACAGTATATATTCTTCAGGTGAAATGTATAAGCAAATCATACAACGTCAAATGCAATCAGAAAATGTGTAATTCGTAAAAAGAACACACGTGATTTGAAGAGGGTAAAGGTGGTGAACTCTTGAACCATGCAACTGAGCAATGTGAAGTACTCTCCAAAGAACAAAAGTTTCGAGGAAAAAGTTACGAACGCAAGAGTTGTATGGAGTACCAATATACTGTCATGTGTGTGTGAAGCTAATGGATGGTACTTCCTGGCAGATTAAAACTGTGTGCCCGACCGAGACTCGAACTCGGGACCTTTGCCTTTCGCGGGCAAGTGCTCTACCAACTGAGCTACCGAAGCACGACTCACGCCCGGTACTCACAGCTTTACTTCTGCCAGTATCTCGTCTCCTACCTTCCAAACTTTACAGAAGCTCTCCCGCGAACTTTGCAGAACTAGCACTCCTGAAAGAAAGGATATAGCGGAGACACGGCTTAGCCACAGCCTGGGCTGTGAGTACCGGGCGTGAGTCGTGCTTCGGTAGCTCAGTTGGTAGAGCACTTGCCCGCGAAAGGCAAAGGTCCCGAGTTCGAGTCTCGGTCGGGCACACAGTTTTAATCTGCCAGGGAGTTTCATATCAGCGCACACTCCGCTGCAGAGTGAAAATCTCATTCTGCTAATGGATGGTAGTTAAAGAATGGGAAAGTTAAAAAAAAACGAATTTTTCTATATAATTAAGAAATTTTGGAAACAACGATGATCACTCCAGGAATGAATATAGGCAGCAACATTAAAGCTTTTAAGGTCCATCAAAAGTAACATGTATATAAAAATGCATCTTACACATCAGGTATGTGAAGTACACTAGCGGCAAGACACAATCAATGCATTCTCTGTGCGATTGCAATGGAAATACTACCGATGACAGTGCTGCGAAACACAGCTTTCCGAAATTCCTTCACCAAAGAAGACGAAGTAAATATTCCACAATTCGGATCAAGAACAGCTGCAAACATGAGTAACGTAGAAATAGATATCCTCGGAGCAGTGAAGCCACTTGAATCACTTAACAAAACCAAGTCTTCCGATTCAGACTGTATACAAATTAGGTTCCTTTCAGAGCACGCTGATACAATAGCTCCATACTTACCATCATATACAACCGTTCGCTCGACGAAAGATCCATACCCAAAGACGGGAAAGTTGCAGAGGTCACACCAATATTCAAGAAAGGTAGTAGCAGTAATCCACTAAATTACAGACCCGTATCATTAACATCGGTAAGCAGCAGGATTTTGGAACATATATTGTATTCGAACAGTATGCCTTATCTCAAAGACAACGGTTTATTGACACACAGTCAACACGGATTTAGAAAACATCATTCTTGTGAAACACAACTAGCTCTTTACTCACAAGAAGCGTTGAGTGCTGTTAACAAGGGATTTCAGATTGATTTCTTATTTCTAGATTTCCAGAAGACTTTTGGCACTGTGCCGAACAAGCGGCCTGTAGTGAAATTGCGTGCTTATGGAATATCGTCTCAGTTATGTGACTGGGCTCGGATTTCTTGTCAGAGAGGTCACAGCTCGTAGTAACTGACGGAAAGTTGTCGAGTAAAACAGAAGTGATTTCTGGCGTTCTCCAAGGTAGTGTTATAGGCCCTTAGCTGTTCCTTATATATACAAATGATTTAGGAGACAATCTGAGCAGCCATCTTAAGTTGTTTGAATATGATTTTGTCGTTTATCGACAAACCAAGTCATCAGAAGACCAAAACGAATCGCAAAACGGTTTAGAAAAGATATCTGTATGGTGCAAAAATTGGCAATTGACCCTAAATAAAGAAAAGTGTGAGATCATCCAAATGAGTGCTAAAAGAAATCCGTTAAACTTCGATTACACGATAAATCAGTCAAATCTAAAGACCGAAAATTCAATTAAGTACCTAAGAATTACAATTACGAACAACCTAAACTGGAAAGGAACACACAATGTTGTGGGGAACGCTAACCAAAGACTGCATTTTCCTAGCAGGACACTTAGAAGAAGAAGAAAAAAAAAGGATCTACTAAAGAGACTGCCTACACTACGATTGTCCGTCCTCTTTTTAGAATACTGCTGTGCGGTGTGGAATTCTTACCAGATAGGACTGACGGAGTACATCTAGAAAGCTCAAACAAGGGCAGCCTGTTTTGTGTTATCGCGAAATACGAGAGAGAGTGCCACTGAAATGATACAGAATTTGTGGTGGAAATCATTGCAACAAAGGCGTCTTTCGTTGAGGCGGAACCCTCTCACGAAATGTAAATCACAAACTTCATCCTGCGGATGAGAAAATATTTTATTGACGCCGATCTACTTAGAGAGAAACGATCATCGTAATAAAATAAGGGAAATCAGAGCTCTAACAGAAAGATATAGGTGTTCGTTTCTTCCCCGCGCTGTGCGAGATTGGAATAATAGAGAATTATTGTGAAGGTGATTCGATGAACCCTCTGCCAGGCACTAAAATATGATTTGCAGAGTATCCGTGTAGATGCAGATGTAGGTGACATTTCTGTAACGACATAGGTATTCCCACAGCCGTATTACAATGTTCGCAGGCGTAAATGATCAGCAAGAAATTAACACTTCACAAGCGCAAACTTTCGAACTGTAGGCGCCCTCTGTATCTTGTGAGGCTAAACTGATCCGTTATCCACCGCTAGTAGAGAAGCAGAGAGGTCTTATAGCGCTACAAAAATTAGTTGAACAGATTTTTCCGTCCAATTTCATTACTAACCTATACTCATAAAAAGAAGACAGATCCTGCCCCAATATATGTCAGGTAGACAAATGTTGCAGCTAGACTGTTAAACGCCACAATTAGTTTAAGACGGTGGAGCTTTAACTATGGCATCGAGACCGCATGTCGAGAAATTAACGCAGTGATGTAAGCAATATGTTAGTATCAAATTTTTTAAAGTAGAGTCACATTCAGGTGTACCCCAAAGCAATTAAAACGTGTGTTAATAATATAAGGGCATCGAACAGTTTACGAAGCTTTTTTTCTGGGTGATATTGATAGAGGATTCGGTTTAGTATGTCTCGCCCGGTGTATGATAGCATTCCGCACAGACTTATGAATTAGTTCTCTTCATCACGTATTGAACACGATGGTCCAGTAAATCCGAAAAACTGTCTGGTAACTGCAATTTACTGATTCGCTGGTCGTTGAGTTTTCAACTGAAACGAGGATAAGGAAACATGAAAGAAGGCAGAAACCAATCATTTTCTGCACCAACAACACTTTTGTTCGCTTCCTCGGCGTTTCCATGGTTACCCCACAGGAGTTAGACCATTGTCAATTTTTATAGTTCTCGTACCCAGCAATAGATGGCAACACTTATCTCTAAACTTTTTACATTTGAGGGTTCACCCGTTCTTCCGCACGTGCCTTCAATTCATATGTTCAATTTAAGTTTGGTTTTCTGAGCTCATTTTCGAATTAGGAAATTCGGGCCGGCCGCGGTGGTCTAGCGGTTCTAGGCGCGCAGTCCGGAACCGCGCGACTGCTACGGTCGCAGGTTCGAATCCTGCCTCGGGCATGGATGTGTGTGATGTCCTTAGGTTAGTTAGGTTTAAGTAGTTCTAAGTTCTAGGGGACTGATGACCACAGATGTTAAGTCCCATAGTGCTCAGAGCCATCTTTTTAGGAAATTCGGTATTCCCAGATCCAAGTAGTAAGAATGTGCCGAGAATACCAAATTTAAGGCAGTACCTCTCAGCACGGACAACGCAGTGGCCGGCGTCTTCACTTAACTACCGAGAGCAGCGGCATTTACTTAGAGTTTCAGTGCTAACAGGTAAGCAACTCTGCGTGAAAAACGATAGAAATCAACGTCGGACGTTCGACGAACGTATCCGTTAGGACAATACGGCGAAATTTGGCGTTAATGGGCTAGAGTAACAGACGATCGAAGCGAGTGCATTTGCTAACAGCAAGACATTGCCTGCAGCGTCTCTCCTGGGCTCGTGTCCACTCGGTTGGGTCCTAGACGACTGGGATGTCTTGGCCTGGTCAGACGAGTCCCGATTTCAGGTGTTAAGAGCAGACCCACGAAGCCATGGATCCAAATTGTCAACAAGGCACTGTGCAGGATGGTGGTGGCTCCATAACGGTGTGGGTTGTGTTTACACGGAAGAGACTGGGTCGCCTGGTGGAACCGAACCAATCATTGACTGGAAATGGTTACGTTCGGCTACTTGGAGACCATCTGCATCCATTCAAGGAGTTCATGTCCCCAACTCGATGTCACCCGGCCAAAATTGTTCGCAATTTGTTTGAAAAACATTCTAAAGAGTTTGAGCGAATGATCCAGACTGTCCGACATGAATCCCGTCGAAAAGCTATGGGACATAAACGAGAGGTCAGTTGTTGTTGTTGTTGCGGTGGTCTTCAGTCCAGAGACTGGTTTGATGCAGCTCTCCATGCTTCTCCATTCTGTGCAAGCTGCTTCATCTCCCAGTACCTACTGCAACCTACATCCTTCTGAATCTGCTTAGTGTATTCATCTCTTGGTCTCCCTCTACGATTTTTACCCTCCACGCTGCCCTCCAATACTAAATTGGTGATCCCTTGATGCCTCAGAACATGTCCTACCAACCGATCCCTTCTTCTAGTCAAGTTGTGCCACAAACTTCTATTCTCCCTCATTCTATTCAATAGCTCCTCATTAGTTATGTGATCTACCCATCTAATCTTCAGCATTCTTCTGTAGCACCACATTTCGAAAGCTTCTATTTTATTTTTGTCCAAACTATTTATCGCCCACGTTTCACTGCCATACATGGCCACACTCCATACAAATACTTTCAGAAACGACATCCTAACACTTAAATCTATACTCGATGTTAACAAATTCCTCTTCTTCAGAAACACTTTCCTTGCCATTGCCAGTCTACATTTTATATGCTCTCTACTTCGACCATCATCAGTTATTTTGATCCCCAAATGGCTGGCTCGGAGAACTATGCGACTTAACTTTTGAGATCATCAGTCGCCTAGACCTTATAACTAATTAAACCTAACTAACCTAAAGACATCACATACAGCCATGCCCGAGGTAGGATTCGAACCTGCGGCCGTAGCGGTCGCTCGGCTCCAGACTTTAGCGCCTAGAACCGCACGGCCACTCCGGTCGGCTGATCCCCAAATAGCAAACCTCCTTTACTGCTTTAAGTGTCTCATTTCCTAATATAATTCCCTTAGCATCAGCTGATTTAAATCCACTATATTCCATTATCCTCGTTTTGCTTTTGTTGACGCTCATCTAATATCCTCTTTTCAAGACACTGTCCATTCCGTTCAACTGCTCTTCCAGATCATTTGCTGTCTCTAACAGAATTATAGTGTCATCGGCGAACATCAAAGTTTTTATTTCTTCTCCATGAATTTTAATTCCTTCTCCGAATTTTTGTTTTGTTTCCTTGACTACTTGCTCAATATACAGATCGAATAACACCAGGGATAGGCTACAACCCTGTCTCACTCCCTTCCCAAACACTGCTTCTCTTTCGCGCCCCTCGACTCTTATAACTGTCATCTGGTTTCTGTACAAATTGTAAATAGCCTTTCGCTCCCTGTATTTTACCACTGCCACCTTCAGAATTTCAAATAGAGTGTTCCAGTCAACATTGTCAAAAGCTTTCTCTAAGTCTACAAAAATACTAGAAACGTATGTTTTCCTTTCCTTAATCTATTTGCTAAGATAAGTCGTAGGGTCAGTATTGCCTCACATGTTCCAACATATCTAAGGAATCCAAACTGATCTTCCCCGAAGTCGGCTTCTACCAGTTTTACCATTCGTCTGTAAGGTCAGTTAGTGTACAAAGTCCTACACTGGCATACTTTCGCGATTATCGACGGCTGTATAGGCAGAATGGCTCAATAAGAGTATTGTCCGGAAAATACGCATGAAAGTTGAATAATAACTTTATTTTACAATTATTCAGGTATTGTAATATGGTTTCCTTCAAAGTACTCGCCCCGAGACGCGATACACTTCTGACAACGCCGTTTCCACTGTTGATAACATTGCTGAAAGTCTTCAGTTGTGATGTTGTTCAGTTGCCGTGTCGTTTCTGCCTTGATGGCTTCCACATATCCCAAGTGCCGCCCCCAAAGCACCATTTTGCATTTCGGGAACATGAAGAATTCACAGGGGGCTCAATTGGGTGAATAAGGCGGGTGGTCTGTCACGGTGATTGAGCTTCGGGCCAAAAACTCGCGCACAACGAGCGACGTGTGAGCGGGCGCATTGTCGTGATGAAGGCTCCACCTGCCCCCTTTTGCCAACTCCGGTCGAACTCGGGCCACACGAGCTCTGAGACGTGTCAGAACTTCAACGTAAAAATTTCCGTTCACTCTCTGGCCGGGAGGGACAAATTCCTTGTGAACAATGCCCCTAGAATCAAAGAAAATAATCAAAATTTTCTTCACATTGGACCTTGATTTTCGCGACTTTTTTGCTCTCGGTTCTCCTGCTAGTTTCCATTCCTTGCTTTGAGATTTGAGCTCCACATCGAATTCGTAAAACCAGGACTCGTCTCCAGTGATGACTCTGTTGAGAAAGTCCCCTCGTTCCTCTGCTTCCAACCAATTCTCACAGCACTCAACCCGCTTTGCTTTCTGTTCTGGCGTCAAGAGCTTCGGTACGATTTTCGCTCACAACCTTGTATCAGGATTTCGTGAACGATTGTTTTGGGGATTGATGGCTCGTCAGCAATCATTCTGACTGTCAATCTACGGTCTTTAAGAACACAAGCCCGAATTCGTTCAACATTTGCATCGGAACTCGATGTCGACGGGCGTCCTGGGCGAGGGTCATTGTTAACTTCTTCTCGCCCATCCCGGAACCTTTTTAACCACTTGTTCACGGTTGGTTCCTTCAGAGAATTGTCTCCGTAAACCTGTTTCAAACACTCAAAAATCTCACGGCCATTCTTGCCTAGCTTTGCAAGAAACTTGATGTTGACGTGCTGTTCCTCAATCAGAGAGAGCTCCATGCCGACGGCAGATGAAAAAGGGTAACTCAACAAGCTGCCGTACACTCCCACCTTCAACTTTATACGTATTTTCCGGACAAACGTATTTATTCACGGACTTTCGGCGACTTGTTGAGCCCATGTCACGTAGAGTTTCTGCACTACGCAGGGCAAGAGGTGGTCCAACACTATATTAGGAGGTATCTAGTGACTTTCGTCACCTCACTGTAAACGCTGTGCCCCGTACATGGAGTAGGACGGAAGCGTACAGGAGAGGAAAGTGTGACCCGGCGGCCGGTGTGGTGATCCGTGGAGGAGCCACCGGTGTAGCCCGGAGAGCGCAGCTGGCGGCTGCAGTGGGCGGGACCACGGCCGGCCGCGGGGTTATAATTGCGTTTCGCCTCACCTCGGCGCGGCCCGCACCACCGTCAACCGGCAGCAATAGCAATGCTCCGGGAGGCGGGCGGCCGCGGAGGCAAATCAGATAGTGAGAGCGCGGCCGAGCCAGCTGGCCGGCGTTATGAGTTCGTTGCCGCGCCGTGCACCAGCCGCCACATATTTTCGCAGCGGTGCGTGCACTGCGGCTATAAAGCGCCTTAAATATCTAGCGGGGAACATCAGCTCGCGAGGTAAGGAAGCATACCGGACGCCAGCGCGGAATAATTTGTAGATCGCACCGGGAAAATCGTTGCCTTACCGCTGCTCGAAGTATAAATGAGTAGAATTATGAACCTCACCGAGAGAAATTACGTACCGTTCTCGATGAGTCCTGTGTTTCAAATTTTCGAATTCCAATCTCGACATCTCATGCACGTCACATTCTCAAAATGAGTACCATTGTTTATTAAACTTCATGTCGTCCGCCTCCGGTAGCTGAGTGGTCAACGCAACAGACTGTCGATCCTAAGGGCGCGGGTTCGATTCCCGGCTGGGTTGGAGATTTGCTCCGCTCAGGGACTGGGTGTTGTGTTGTCCTAATCATCATCATTTCATCCCCATCGACGCGCAAGTCGCCGAAGTGGCGTCAAATCGAACGATTTGCACCCGGCGAACGGTCTACCCGGCGGGAGGCCCTAGTCACACGACATTAATATTAATTAACTTCATGTCTGAAATTTTGCTACTGCTGTAACAAATCCTTGACCGATTTCCTATCTATATGTTTGCCTGCCATTTTCCTGACAGCTGAAGGTCGATAATAATTCTCAGCCCATGGTTTCAACCGAGTAACACGCAGGTAATGAATGGGCTCTAAAATGTAATGTATTGCACGGGAGAGGGGAGGGAGAGAGAGAGAGAGAGAGAGAGAGAGACAGAGAGAGAGAGAGAGACAGAGAGAGAGAGAGAGAGAGAGAGAGAGAGAGAGTCGCCAGTTACGAAACGAAATGGACGTACAATCGAAATTCACTTACGAACAAAAGATATCTTGGAAAGCTTATAAGATGAGAGCGGTGTGGGCGACAGTGATGAAACTATAGCAAAGTAAATGATTCTTTCTGGAAACATTCCACAGAGTGGTGCTACGCTGTTCACTGCTGTTTCATTTCTCCCACGTATGGGTAGAAAGGCGGGAGACCGTCAGTGGAATTTGGAAAGAAGGGACGCGTTGATTAGCAGAGAGAATCAGTTTTCAAAGGCGTGCAAGGAAAGAAGCGGAGCAAGTTTAGTGTTTAAAGTGTCGTAGACGACAAAGATGTTAGAGGCGGAGAGCCGATTTGGACTGGAGAAGATCGGGGAAGGAAATCGGCGGAAGGAAATCGGCCGTGTGCTTTTCAAGCGCTTCACTCCCGCGTTTCATTATATTCTACATATTTCTTAGGATGAGATCTACGAAAACCACGGAAAATCTCGATGTGGATGGCCGGTTGGAGTGCTAGTCCAGCTTCAACACCGCGCCAGAAGGAAGAAGAAACTACATCTCTGTTCGAGACCTCCCAGACTAATTCCAAAACAAGGGTACGCGTCACAGAATAGTTTCGAAAATACACAATAGATGGGAAAAGGGTATTCGTTCCTAACGGCAGAAAACAAAATCGTAGTTACTGTCACTGTAAAATCTGCGGTACTTGAGAACCTGATCAGTCGATCAGTACCGTTATTTTACTTATGTGAGTGATACATCTTCGGACGGATTGAGAGAGGTAAGAAGATAGGAATAGAGAAAAAAAGGGGAGGGAGGGAGAGAGGGAGAGAGAGAGAGAGAGAGAGAGAGAGAGAGAGAGAGAGAGAGAGAGAATCACTCAAATACTAACGTACGAAGGGAGTGAGGATGACGACAACTAAGCGATGGCAGTAGATAATAAAAATTCTTGGCAGTTTCGTTATTAACGAGTTTATTGACATCAAAGAGTTCGCAGCTACGAATAAAAACCACTGCTGGAAATGCGAATGATGGAGCCAGGTTCTGTTTATGACCACATTAATGCGGTTGCTGGAGCACTAATGGGAGAGTAAAAGCGGCAACCCTTGCTGTCGAAACAGATTTTTTTTCCCGAACACTTGTTTCTCGCTATTTCTTGTGACGGTTCCCATGATGAGCTTCCGACATTACGCGATTTATCTGCGACGTCAACCCCACATCTTATTGATGCTTGGGCGAAACGTGTAAGGGCAGCCAGTTGGGTACACTTGTGGTTGTGCTCACATTCATCCGTTTGTTAATGGATAGCGCCCTCCTTCTTGGAGTAATAGAGTTTTCGGTAAGGTCTGCACTATTGTTACTGTACGTGACGTAAGGATGTCCAGACCGGTCGCGATACAGACGACCAATTCCCACTACTTAAGAGTCTAATGAAACGGGCAGTCAAGAAATGGTCGCAAATGGACAAAAGGACAACGTGGAGCCCCCTCCTGCTAAAGCTTCCGATAATTAAAATAGAGCGGGCTGGGCGAATGGCAGCGGGGAGCGGAGATAAGACCTCCCCCCCAATTCCGCCCTCCCCCACTCCCACTGCAAGCAGTTAGGGCAACTTAATTAATTTAATTTATTGCGTCGTAAGAGCCGTACACAGGAGCTGTTAGGAGCCGGTGGTAACGAACGTATAAAATATGTAATTGTTCTTGCGAGATGGGAACGGACAGCCCGTGACTGCTTCAAGACGCTTTAATTAATCCAATAAATTTAAGCTCAACTAGACCGCAAAAGCGATGCGTCGCAATTAAAAGCACTCCTCCACTCCGGCAAGCAGTGCCGCCAATTGCATTGGTGGCGCAGTAAGAACCCCTGATCGCCGGGGAATTCCCTTTTATGGTAGCTGGTCCGCCGCTGTCCAGCGCTTCACTCCCGCGATGCATTATATTCTATGCATTTCTTAGCATCTAGAGAGATTTCAGGTTTCATCAAATGGGATTACTTGTTCCTTTCTTTTATTAATCGATCTTTTTCGCCTGTTTTCGAAATTCATCCCATCTTTCGAGAGGCAATTTACGGATTGCCAAGGAAATGGTTTTGATCTGCCTAATTTATCCTACTACTACTTTTCTCTCTTATATTTATTCAATCACAAAATACGCTCCATCACTCTACAACAATGATCGAGAGCAGATCTCGTATTTGTTCCATGTGACAAATTTAGCTGTTTGCAGACAATCTGCTCAAAGATTTGACCCACACAAATACTTAAAAATTTTAACTGCCAACGTGATATTTATCTGCTTAAATTCGATTTAGTACACTTGAAAATAGCGCTCCAAGAGAGGAACATAAGAACATTCTACGGGTTACCCCATAGGATATGGTTCAAATGGCTCTGAGCACTATGGGACTTAACTGCTGAGGTCATCAGTCCCCTAGAACTTAGCACTACTTAAACCTAACTAACCTGAGGACATCACACACATCCATGCCCGAGGCAGGATTCGAACCAGGATGTAGCGCCTAGAACCGCTCGGTCACTCCGGCCGGCCCATGGGATAGCAAAGCAGTTGTGGTAAACATATAACCTGAGGCGGATGTTGTGTAAGAGCATAAGAACACGTGCACAACCTAACTTTTGACACCTTGCGGATTTGTTGTTTATTTTCTTTGAATGCTGTTAAACGTAATGTAGACGCGCTAATCTGAAATACACGGCACTACATCTACCGCACTGTGCTACATTGCCCCTCTAGACTCGCTGAAACATGGCAGCAGGGTCGCGAGAACACCTCAGATGTTAAGTCCCATAGTGGTCAGAGCCATTTGAACCAATTGAACACCTTCAGTTGTGCATTTTTAAGGAGCTTTTGCGCATGCGCAACTGGTGTGACATAATTGACTTACAGACTAAATACATGCTGATTTGATAAAGTGCACGGTGCTAGGCGAAAGAATGTATCATTTTCAACCCGGAAGTTTATTTGTTAATTAACACACATATTTAGGATCTTGTGCATTTGTCTGCAAAAATCACTCCCGGGCTCGATTCCCGGCGGGGTCAGGGATTTTCTCTGCCTCGTGATGACTGGGTGTTGTGTGCTGTCCTTAGGTTAGTTAGGTTTAAGTAGTTCTAAGTTCTAAGGGCCTGATGACCATAGATGTTAAGTCCCATAGTGCTCAGAGCCATTTGAACCATTTTCTGCAAAAATAAAAAAGCACGAAAACTCCCACTTACACAAAAATGCGAAACGGAGAGCAGTTAATGCTTAAACATTATTTCGTTCTGCTCATGTCATGGACTGTGTGGCCCCTCCCTCCGGAGGTTCGAGTCCTCCCCCGAGCATAGATGTGTGCGTTGTTCTTAGCATAAGTTAGTTTAAGTTAGAGTAGGTAGTCTAGGGACCGATGACCTAAGCAGTTTGGTCCCTTAGAAATTCACACACATCTGAACATTTCATTCTGCCATAAACTGTCCTTAATTGAGTACAAAACTCCTCAAAACTATTCTTTCTTTTTTCAGACAAGCTATGCAGGTTAGTAATATTATTATTATTGTTAATGCTACTGACAGCAACTTAAGTTGTATAGATATGTTGATAAGCATAACTGTTATACAGCAGTTACTTTTAATTTCACACTCATATTTATCTGAATGTAAAATTTGAACACCTGAATTGTGTACTTACGAGGCACCACTCCATGTAACACATGAATACGAGATGGCGTTCTCTCTCTTTCCCAGTGTTTATCCCTTCGTAGGGAATCCGCTGTTTTCATAATTTGGGAAATTTATTTTATTTTAACTTTCACGGTTGGACGCCCTTCCCATCGATACGATCGTCAGTTGCCCTAAAGGAGGGAAGTTGGATGCGGCCTCTATCGGAGAATCGTGTGAACATTCTCTCCTATGTTAACGTGTTTTGACCTTACGTTCATTGTATTTTATGAAGGCGAAGATTGGGTACGACCCAGCAGTTATCAAAACGAACTTGGAAAACAACCTAAAATACAGTTGAGGTTATCTGCCAAATAATATCAGTCTAGTTACCACTCATAGGGAGACCATATACGTCATTCTTCTCAAGATTTGTACGTAAATCGGGAAGAACGCGCTAATATGGTACAAAAAGTATTTCTTCTACTGCACAGAAAATGGAGGAATGAAAGTAGAACATACGTTTTACTAGCTTGGATTTCATCACAGTGGAAAGCATTGCCATTCCCTGGGTGATTTCATTTATTTCTTAATATAACATACATTCACTGTCCTGCTTGAAGCCGATGTTCCAGGTAAATTTTGGGTCTTCATATAAGAACAACCGAAATCGTGTCCTTTCAGTAAGTGTATATCAATGTCTAAAAAACACTCTCAGAAGTAGTGAAGACCTAACTACCACACCGCACATTCATTTCTCTTCTAAATACTATGTTTCTATACGTGTTGTTTGGAAGTAATGATCAACACTTACACTAGGTCTAATCACCGCTTAAAATTTGCGCTCCCAGCTCGCAAGTATTTAAAAATCATCGTAGTTTAACCGGCAAGTGATGCTAATAAATACACGTCTATTCAAAAACTGGGTTCGATTTTCAGATCATCAACAAGTATCTTAAGGATTCTCTCCACACGCTCCTGTCAAATGCTACTTTTGAGATTACTAATGACGGCGTGAACACTTTTTCAGTAAACACGTAAATCATTTAGTAGATGATAATGTGGCTTAAACATTAGACCTCGAATTCCATTCAATTTCTTGCTCGTCATTCCTCGCAGACAACATCAAAATCCAAAGCTTGAAAGTCGTTGTGTGAGACACGCGGTTTACAGTGTAGGATGCAGAGCCGAGCGGGACTTCCATGTACCTCACTCCATCAGTCTGTGGCATTCCTAGTGCCCTTTTCATTTCAGACAGCTCACCGGACAAAGGGCGGTGTCACGAATGCCTTCAAGATGACATCACTTGTTTATCGTACGAAGGAATCAGGTGCCCATTGTGGAATGGAATGTTTACTGCATATTTCTCAGAATACTAATGAACGTCTCCCCCCCCTCCCCCACCCCAAACACTACCATTAAGAGAACTAGGTCTGTAACGTCTCAAGTGTAAATTTTTAAATGAATTTCTACTCTCATTTGTGCTAACAATCAATAATTGTAAAATCCAAATATCACTCGGTAATTTATACAAACCGTATGTTTAATTTTATTAAACACACATTACCCTTAAGTTGTACAGTCATTACAAGACAATGAACGTTCTAATACATTGTAAGAGTAACTTTCAAAAATTAAGTTGCTTCTTTCAGAGTCTTTGTTGCCAACCTTCGTAGCAATTAGGTATTTGCAGAATTCCCAACTAGAGAAATGTCAACGGAAATTGGACGTCCTCGTACGATTCCAGTCCATCGTCTCACACAAGAGACATACATCAAAATTCATTAATACTTTCCCGTGTGTAGCCTCCCTTGACTGTGAAGATAAGACAGGAAACAATTTGTCTTGATGATAACAGTGGAAAATCTCCGAGACATGTGACTTACCGATAGTCCCAAGTGAATGTATCAGAATTCAACTACTTTAAAAACCAGTTGTGGAGATTGCTTGGATCATATTTACGGGCAAGAATGTGACATAAAGGTGTAAGTATTCTGTGAACTACAGGTTCGGTGTCCTTCTATGAAGCTTCAAGGTTAACTCTGCTTAAGTTTGTTGGGCCTAATTTTTGATTTCTGGTGAAAAGTGTTCAAATTACTATTACCTTTTATGTCATTATTAAGGGAGTGCTTCTCGGTGCCATGTATGACGCGTAGCTCCTTGCTCTGAAAAGTGGGAGGCTCTTTGTAAAATGGTGTCTGACTGTGAGTCCTACTCGTTGAACCAACAAGAAATTTGCAACTATGATCTGATGCTGAAGGGTGAGTTTGCAGTTGAATATTAATCCTGATTGTTTGAGGATCCATCCCGAAACAAATCGCAAACTGCTGACATCCCATTGTGCCACATATCTGGGTCTCTTCCCTTCGCAATGGCGCATGGTGCGCAGGGAGAAGGAGTTTAAATCCCCGAGCGCATGCTGAAAATAATATTGTCTTTGTGGTCCCTCTTGGAGTGACGCATCCGGAGTTATAATATATTCCAAAATTCCTATCTTAATACTAGTTCTTGAATCTTTTGAATAGGATTTCGCAAGAAGGCTTAAATCTATTTTCTATTTTACCATTTCACTATTTCCATCAAACAAACTTGGGCCTTTTCGCACTGATCTTCTTCGTATGAGTCCCATAAACCTATGGTGTCCTGACATCCTCTCCCTCCCTGTCGTTAGTCCGATTCTGCGGATAACCCCCTGATTCCTTACCTTATCAGTTCACCTAAACTTTAAAATTCTTCTGCAGCACCACATTTCAAATGCTTTCGTTCAGGTTTTCCCGCAGTCCGTGTTTCACTATCATACAACGCTGTGCTCCAAACGTACATTATCAGAAATTTGTTCCTCAAATTAAGGCCTCTGTTTGATACTATCAGATTTCTCTTGGCCAGGAATTCCCTTTTTCCACTGCTAATTTGCTTTTTATATACTCCTTGCTCCGTTAGTTAGGGATTATTTTGCTGCCTAGCTAGCAGAATCCCTAAACTTCGTCTATTTCGTGATCACCAATCCTGATGTTAAGTTTCCCGCTATTCTCAATTCCGGTTCTTCTCGTTACTTTCGTCTTTCTTCGGTTTACTCTCGATCCACATTCCGTACCCATTAGACTGTTCGTTCCACTCAACAGGAGATATGTCCATTCCTCATCAACACCCACTGAGATATTCATTATTGTAG
The DNA here is from genome assembly GCF_021461395.2 of Schistocerca americana. Classification (NCBI taxonomy): domain Eukaryota; kingdom Metazoa; phylum Arthropoda; class Insecta; order Orthoptera; family Acrididae; genus Schistocerca; species Schistocerca americana. The sequence continues at coordinate 433,660,250 of NC_060124.1, read as the reverse complement.
TATGTATAGCCTCAGAAAACTTCAAGCGTATTTTCTCATTGTTCAGAAGACTGATATTTCTCGAGTGCTACAAATGAACCAAAATTTGTCACCAGTTTTAACCACGATGGACCTTATGTGATCGTTCCATTTCATAATCCATTGATTCGTACACCCAGGTATTTATATATGTTGACTGATTGCAATTCTGACACAGGAATTGTGTTCATAGGATACTGTTGTGTAACGTTTTGTCATCATCATCTTCCTTTCAAGGAAGAAGGAATAGACATTTTAAAAAATACGTTGATATTTTTTCGGTGTTATGACGATACATCAAAAAATACGTAGATATTTCCAAAACATCTACTAATTTTTTACAACTGAATACGAGCATTGATTTGATATACCCGGAATAAAAACAAAATAGATACATTCGTGATGTCCAAAATCCATTGCTAGAAACTGGGAAGAAAATTATAACAAATTTACAGTTTCTTAAAGACTACAATATTTCTTTTCTATGGTTTGCAAAACAAAAATTTACCCAGTCGTTTGCCCTTCAATCGATTTCATTGTTGATTCAAAGCTTGCATCGTCTGTGAAAATCTCCGAAAATAGTCTCTAAGATGGAACAGACGTCCGACCATTGTCAAATACTTAAAAGCGATATTGTAAGATTTTTGAAATTGTTTTTTATTACCGTTCCAAACTTCCAAGAGATTTTCGTTTATTCTTCCTGCAGGAGTTTGAAAATTCACCAGTGAAACTTCTGTCAGATTTATTACTCTTCCAATTTAGACGTCGTAATTTGTGTCTGGAAATTTGTGGTAAGGTCTTATGGGACCAAACTGCTGAGGCAATCGGTCCCTAAGCTTATAAACTACTTAATCTAACTTAAACTAACTTACGCTGAGGACGACATACACACATACACACACACACACACACACACACACACACACACACACACACACACACACACACACACACACCCTTGCCCGAGGGAGAATTCGAAACTCCGACGGAGAGGGGGGGGGGGGCAATTATATATATATATATATATATATATATATATATATATATATATATATATATATATTCACGCCAGTTTAACCTGACATTTAAAACCGCTGAAAATAACCAGTTTCTGAAATGACCAACTTTCGCTTCTTGTTTCTATTATATTCTGTAATAAACTTAGAAATCGTAGAGACGTTAAAAAATTTTGAGTCTCAGTTTCAAGATATATAAAATCAAAATATTAAAGTAAGTAAACAATTAAATGGAAACTTAATCTGCTCCCCGGTCACTGCTTTTCTTGAAAAGTGTCAAGTGGTTGCATACTAACAAAAAAAAGGTATTCTCGTATTGGTTCTAACATTTTGAAACGCTGCACGAAAATCATGTTGTAATCGGGGATCATATCTCTATTTTGGCATTACGAAAAGTGAGTGCTAAAGGATGAAAACTAAGGTTCAAGAACTCTGTTTTCCATGTTAATTTGTTCGTTTTCAAGGGCTACAAGCAGATAAAAGTGTATTATGTAGATACAGTCAGCAGATCACCTAGTTTCTAATTTTACTGTATACTATAAATGAATTATTGTTAATCTTTTAATTTATTACTTCTACCGTAATTTCCTTCCTCTTTTACTATACCATAATCGTGGCAGACAGATCTTTAATCTTCTAAGCAAATGAAGCATTGTACTTCATTGCTACGTCTCTTCGTAGAGATATTTCCAAGACTACGGTTAGTGCAATACGACTAATGTCCGGCGACGACAGCGAGAAGAGGTGCCCCACAGACTTGGTGGAGGCCATTCTTGCACACAGCACGCACAGGCGTACCTGAAGCCACGACACACGGCAACAGGAACGTTACTGTCTCAGGCGTGGTGTACCAATTCTTATGCCGTGTGTTTGTAGCTCGTTTGTCCGTCGGCATTTTCTATAATAACGCAATATTTGAAAACAACGCAAATTTTACGAATAAAAATTATTCCTTCTTTTAAAAAATGTGAATTTAAAAAGGAAAAAAATTAGCACTGCATCTGTGGCTAACTGATAGTTTATTTTAACTCGGTTATTAGTAAAAAATAAAGAAACCTATTATGCACTCAAAAGCCAGAGAAACTGGTACACCTGCGTAATAACGTGCAGGAACCCCCCACCCCCGAGAGCACGCAGAAGTGCCGCAACACGACGTGGCATGGACTCGACTAATGTCTGAAATAGTGCTGGAGGCAACTGATACCACGAATCCTGCAAGGCTGTCCGTAAATCCGTAAGAGTACGAGGGGATTGAGATCTCTTCAACAGCACGTTGCCAGGCATCCCAGATATGCTCAATAATGTTGATGTCTGGGAAGTCAGGTGGCCAGCGGAAGCGTTTAAAATCAGAAGAGTGTTCCTACAGGCACTCTGTAGCAATTATGAACGTGTGGGTTGTCGCACTGTCCTGTTGGAATTGCCCAACTCCGTCGGAATGCACAGTGATCATGAATGGATGCAGGTGATTAAACAGGATGCTTACGTACGCGTCACCTCTCTGAGTCGTATCTACACGTTTCATGTGTCCCACATCACTGCAACGGCAAACGCCTCTCACTATTACAGAGACTTTCTTCTTTTGCTTGTGCCGTTTTTCCCGCGGATACGCAGGGTCGGCATGGTTAATCGGAAGTGGCAATGTTACTTGAAGGGGTGGCTGGATGCTCTTCCTGCCGCCACCACGTACCCCCCCAGAAAGGAATTAGTGCACCCCAACTGTCTGCGACCAGTGTAATCCATGGAGTAGTGCGAAAGTGTTCAGATGTCTGCGAGCCGTGTAACTGATGCGGGAAGTGGGGACCAGCCCGGTATTCACCTAAGTGGATGTGGAAAACCACCTCCAGGCTGGCCGGCACACCGGCCCTTGTCGGTAATCCGCCGGGCGGATTCGATCCGGAGCCGGCGCGCCTACCCGAGTCCAGGAAGCAGCGCGTTGGCGCTCTCAACTAACCTGGTGGGTTACGCTATTACAAAAATGGCTCTGAGCACTATGGGACTTAACAGCTGTGGTCATCAGTCCCCTAGACTTAGAACTACTTAAACCTAACGAACCTAAGGACATCACACACATCCATGCCCGAGGCAGGATTCGAACCTGCGACCGTAGCAGTCGCGCGGTTCCGGACTGCGCGCCTAGAACCGCGAGACCACTGCGGCCGGCCACACTATTACAGAGACTTCACCAACTTAAATACTCCCCTAGTGACATGCAGGGTCCATGCATTCATGAGGTTGCTTCCATACCCGTACACGTCCATCCAGTGGTACAATTCGAAACGAGACTCGTCCGACAAAGCAACATGTTTCCAGTCGTCAATAGTCCAGTGTCGTTGTTGACGGGCCCAGGCAAGGCGTGAAGCTTTGCGTCGGAGCCGTCATCAAGCGTACACGAGTGGGCCCCGGCTCCGAAAGCCCATATAGATGATGTTGCGTTGAACGGTTCGCGCGCTGACACTTGTTGATGGCCGAGCACTGAAATCTAAAGCAGTTTACGAAAAGTTTGTACTTCTGTCACGTTGAACGATTCTCTTCAAGTACGTAGGTCCCGTTCTTGCGGGATCTTTTTCCGACCGCAGCGGTGTTGGAGATGTGACGTTTTACTGGATTCCTAATATTCACGGCACACTCGTGAAATGGTCGTACGGGAAAATCATCACTTCATCGCTTCCTCCGAGATGCTGTGTCCCATCGCCCGTGGGCCGTCTATAACACCACGTTAAAACACAAATCTTGATAACCTGCCATTATAGCAGCAGTAACCGACGAACAACTGCGCTAGACATGTCTTATATAGGCGTTGCCGACCGCAGCGCCGTATTCTGCCTGTTTTCATGTCACTGTCTACATCTACATTTATACTCCGCAAGCCACCCAATGGTGTGTGGCGGAGGGCACTTTACGTGCCACTGTCATTACCTCCCTTTCCTGTTCCAGTCGCGTATGGTTCGCGGGAAGAACGACTGCCGGAAAGCCTCCGTGCGCGCTCGAATCTCTCTAATCTTACATTCGTGATCTCCTCGGGAGGCATAAGTAGGGGGAAGCAATATATTCGATACCTCATCCAGAAACGCACCCTCTTGGAACCTGGACAGCAAGCTACACCTCGATGCAGAGCGTCTCTCTTGCAGAGTCTGCCACTTGAGTTTGCTAAACATGTCCGTAACGCTATCACGCTTACCAAATAACCTTGTGACGAAACGCGCCGCTCTTCTTTGGATCTTCTCTATCTCCTCTGTCAACCCGACCTGGTACGGATTCCACACTGATGAGCAATACTCAAGTACAGGTCGAACGAGTGTTTTGTAAGCCACCTCCTATGCTGATGGACTACATTTTCTAAGGAATCTCCCAATGAATCTCAACTTGGCACCCGCCTTACCAACAATTAATTTTATGTGATCATTCCACTTCAAATCGTCCCGTACGCATACTCCCAGATATTTTACAGAAGTAACTGCTACCAGTGTTTGTTCCGCTATCATATAATCATACAATAAAGGATCCTTCTTTCTGTGTATTCGCAATAAATTACATTTGTCTATGTTTAGGGTCAGTTGCCACTCCCTGTACCAAGTGCCTGTCCGCTGCAGATCTTCCTGAATATCGCTGCAATTTTCTAATGCTGCAACTTCTCTGTATACTACAGCATCATCCGCGAAAAGTGCATGGAACTTCCGACACTATCTACTAGGTCACATAACACTCCCCTGTTAGAAGGGGGGCAAGTTCTTTCGCGTACTCTGTGTAGAATCGAATTGGTATCCCGTCAGGTCCAGTGGACTTTCCTTTGTTGAGTGATTTCAGTTGCTTTTCTATTCCTTGGACACTTATTTAGATGTCAGCCATTTTTTCACTCGTGCGAGTATTGAGAGAATGAACTGCAGTGTGGTCTTCCTCTGTGAAACAGCTTTGGAAAAAGGTGTTCAATATTTCAGCTTTACGCGTGTCATCCTCTGTTTCAATGCCATCATCATCCCAGAGTATCTGGATACGCTGTTTCGACCCAGTTACTGATTTAACGTAAGACCAGAACTTCCTAGGATTTTATGTCGAGTCGGTACACAGAATTTTACGAGTACTTTGGAATTCACTGAACGCTTCACGCATAGCCCTCCTTACGCTAACTTTGACATCGTTTTGCTTCTGTTTGTCTGAGAAGTTTTGGCTGCGTTTAAATTTGCAGTGAAGCTCTCTTTGCTTTCGCAGTAGTTTCCTAACTTTGTTGTCGAACCACGGTGGGTTCTTCCCGTCCCTCACAGTTTTACTCCGCATGTACCTGACTAAAACGCATTTTACGATTGTCTTGAACTTTTTCCATAAACACTCAACATTGTCAGTGTCGGAACAGAAATTTTCGTTTTGATGTGTTAGGTAGTCTGAAATCTGCCTCCTATTACACTTGCTAAACAGATAAACATTCCTCCCTTTTTTTATATTCCTATTTAATTCCACATTCAGGGATGCTGCAACCGCCTTATGATCACTGATTCCCTGTTCTGCGCTTAAAGAGTCGAAATGTTCGGGTCTGTTTGTTATTAGTAGGTCCAAGATGTTATCTCCACGAGTCGGTTCTCTGTTTAATTCCTCGAGGTAATTTTCGGATAGTTTACTCAGTATAATGTTACTCGATGCTCTGTATTTGAATACGCATGCCCATACCGGTTTCTTGGGTGCTTCAGCGTAACTGAGACCAAACAGATACCGAGAAGTACCGGTTATTCAGAAGTAAAGTACTAGTATTGGTTGTAACAGGTTCAGTTTTTCCCATCCCTACTGTGACGTCGTTTGCTGTTCCATTCCACTGACTTCTTGATTGAATGGATCTCCAGTAGCGAAGCAGTCTCTGTGGCGCAGCGGTAGAGTGGCACAGTGCAGGCGGAAGGGCGCAAACGCCTGCTGCGGCGAGTGTTTACGCTGGAAGCGCGAGTGGGCGGAAGAGGAAGCCATTAGGCGCCGAGCGGCAGGCGCCGGGCTGGAAGACCGCGGCGGGTGGCCGCCGCCGCCGCCGCAATGCACGCCGCTCGTTAGGAACGCGCCGGCCTCCCACGACGGCGCTGAGCGACGCCGACGCGCCGCGGCTAATTTTGCGGCCAGCGCCGCTCAATTAAGAGCGCCTCAGTCGCGACTTTTTAATTGCGCCACGCCGCCCGGGCCCCCTAGCACCCCGCCGCACGCCGCGACTTAACAAGATACGCACGTGCGTGCGCGTGTGAGTCGGTCCTAACAGGTGGCTGCCGCCGGCCACGCGCCTACCTGCGGGAAAGGGTTGCGCTCGTGTCGACCCGCCGGCAAAGTCTCGATAGGGGTGACAAGTGGAATCCCATTCAATCGGCCCCCTGCGGGGACAACGGAAGGTGAAAGTTCACTGGCATCTGATGCCGGGCGGGCAATGTAAGCATGGGAAAAACCGGCCACTTAAGACCGATACGGATATTTTACTTCTGAATAACCGGTATTTTCCGTATTTGTTTTGTCACGTTCGTAAAAGGCGTTTTTATTTTTTTTACTAATAACCGCGTAAAAAACCCGAAATAGCAGTTAGCCGTAGCAGCAGTGCTAAAATTTTTGGTTCTTAAATAAACCATTTTTTAAAGAAAAAACTGTAACTTTTTTTATTCGTAAGATTTCCATTGCTTTGAAATATCGGGTTATTATAGAAAATGGGAAAAGCGATCTCTACTATTTTAACAACAACGACGACAGAAACGAGCAACAAACACGTTCAAACGTCCCCTTGGAAAAATTTAGATTCCAGGTTCGAATCCTGGCAGGGTAGCTATATGAAACGTCCCCTTAGAAAAATTTATGAATTACTGTGCTGATAAAACTCTTACGCTAGTTGATTTTCAAACAGCTGAGCAAAACTGACGTACTCAGACATTTCGCTCTTTACCTATTCTGATCAACACTAAGCTGACACACAATTTTTTAGCGCAACGCAATCTGACTTTCAATAATCCCTACAAAAGAATGGCCCTGACTAACATTAACCTATACCTTTCAATGTGGCTTAAGAATTGGTTCAGCATTGCCTGTACAATAGTGTGCCTGTTACCATGCAGCGTGACCTATGAGATGGTACGCGTATACGTGCAGTGTGCAAGACTTGCCCCATCTTGTCCCATATTTGTTTCTCGCTGTTGTCGTCGGACGTTACTTATATTACAGAAAGGCTTGGTTCAAATGGCTCTGAGAACTACGGGACTTAACATCTGAGGTCATCAGTCCCCTAGAACCTAGAACTACTTAAACCTAACTAACCTAAGGACATCACACACATCCATGCTCGAGGCAGGATTCGAACCTGCGACCGTAGCGGTCGTGCGGTTTCAGACTGTAGCGCCTAGAACCTCTCGGCCACTCCGGCCGTCTACAGAATGGCGCCATCCCTAATCTGGAAGTATTTTGCGAAGTGTAGTATCAACCATTTGGTTTAATTACAATTACAAATAACCTAAATTGGAACAATCACATAGATAATATTGTGGGTAGAGCAAACCAAAGACTGCGATTCATTGGCAGAACACTTAGAAGGTGCAACAGGTCCACTAAAGAGACTGCTTACACCACGCTTGTCCGACCTATTCTGGAATATTGTTGTGCGGTGTGGGATCCGCATCAGGTGGGACTGACGGGTGACATCGAAAAAGTACAAAGAACGGGAGCTCGTTTTGTATTATCGCGAAATAGGGGAGATAGTGTCACAGACATGGTACGTGAATTGGAGTGGCAATCATTAAAACAAAGGCGTTTTTCGTTCCGACGGGATCTTCTCATGAAATTTCAATCATCAGTTTACTCCTCCACTTGCGAAAACATTCTGTTGGCACCCACCTACATAGGGAGAAATGATCACGGTAAATTAAGAGAAATCAGGGCTTGCAAAAAAAAAATTATGTGCTAGTTTTTCGCGCGTCCCGTTCGAGGATGGACCAGTAGAGAGATAGCTTGAAGGTGGTTCACTGAATCCCCTGCCAGGCACTTTATTGTGAATAGCAGATTAATCACGTAGATGTAGATGTAAAAGACTGATAAGAGTGGCAGAACCACGACAAGCTTACATCATATAAAAGGAAAACTTTAACAATTCACTCACAGGTTAGAATAAAAATAGAAAGTAGCTTATCTCTTGCCTGTGTCTACATAATACGCATTTATCCGGTTGTAGCTTTTGAAAACAGAAATATTAACGTGAAATTTAGGGTTTTTCAGTGTCAGTTTTCACCTTGTAGCAATGAATATTCGTAATGTTAAAACAGTGATGTGATCCTCGATTACAAAATGATTTCTGAGCAGAGTTCCAAAAAATTAGAATCAATGGGAGAACACTGGTCATTTTTTGCGGTATTCAACCATTTATCACTTTTCAAGAACAGCAACGAACCGTAGACAGACAAAGATTTCTTTTATCTGCCTATGTAATTTAATATTTTACTCTGTATGTCTTGAAACCTTGGGAGTCAAAATCTTTCAGTCACTGGCCCATTTCTAAGTATATCACATGACATAACAGGAATAAAAAACCGAAAAAGGATTTTGAGAGATTGTAACACTCAAACTGGCGCTGCAGATCGGTTGACTCAGTGATCACTGCCAACCCTAGGACAAATTCGTTCTGGAAAAGAACGACATTTCGGTCGTGCTGGAGACGTCAGCGATTCGTGAAATCTGTTTCAGAAGCAATTTATTTTCCTGTAGAATCGCATATCTACAGCTACACCTGCATCTATACTCCGCTAGCCACCTCAAGGTGTGTAGCGGAGGGTAATTTGTCTACCACTGTCACTTCCGCATTTTCCTGTTTCAGTTACGTATGGTTCGCAAGAAGAAAGATTGTCACTAAGCCTCCATGTCGTGATCCAGCCGCGCAGGTTAGCCGTGCTGTCTTGGGCGCCTTACCACGGTTCGCGCGACTACCCCCGTCGGAGGTTCGAGTCCTCCCTCGCGCATGGGCGTGTGTGTTGTCCTTAGCGTAAGTTAGTTTAAGTTAGATTAAGTAGTGTGTAGGCTTAGGGATCGATAACCTTATCAGTTTGGTCCCATAGGAACTTACCACCACCACCTTGTTATGATCCGAAGAAATTTCTTGTTGAAATGGCTAAGTCGAATTCCCCAGTCTGCCTAACCCACAATTCACGGAGTATTTCAAAGTTACTTTGTTAATAGTTAGCACATTGATACTACTGTCACCGTATAGATGATTAGTATGCGAACAACGGAGAGTTAAGCCGGCCGTAGTGGCCGAGCGGTTCTAGGCGCTACAGTCTGGAACCGCGCGAACGCTACGGTCGCAGGCTCGAATCCTGCCTCGGGCATGGATGTGTGTGATGTCCGTAGGTTAGTTAGGTTTAAGTAGTTCTAAGTTCTAGGAAGCTGATGACCTCAGAAGGTAAATCCCATAGTGCTCAGAGCCATTTTTTGAACAGAGAGCTAAAATAGCGAACTGTATATGGCGAAGCACTAAGAGCGAGAGAGAAGTGTGAAGAAGGTATGCAGGAAGGAGCGGGAAGTACACCTCTAAGGAAAAGGAAAGATATAGGATATCACTGCTATTTTATCGAAAAATGAAGTGCCGAGGCAGTGCACGTGTGTAAGTACACGCTAATTGTTACGACAAAGTGGCAACTGTTAATAATGATGTTTATTAGCTCGATCCCCGAACAATTCTTGAGTGGAGGGCTGGGGAATTACCCCAATTACATTGCCTTAACAACCACTTATTTCAACAATCGCCGGCCGGAGTGGCCGTGCGGTTCTGGGCGCTACAGCCTGGAGCCGAGCGACCGCTACGGTCGCAGGTTCGAATCCTGCCTCGGGCATGGATGTGTGTGATGTCCTTGGGTTAGTTAGGTTTAATTAGTTCTAAGTTCTAGGCGACTGATGACCTCAGAAGTTAAGCTGCATAGTGCTCAGAGCCATTTTCAACAATCAAATGTGTACACAGAACCGCAACCCACTTGGTCCAATAGGGCACACACTAATTGCAGATATGCAAAGCAGAAGGATATACTTGTTTCACAGCTTTATAAAACTTATCATCCACGCCTTCGTAGGCAAACGAATTTCAATCCGCTAATAACGGACAATTTCGTAATCGCTGAAGTATAATCTCCGTGGAGTCTAACGCCTACTACAGCGGACTTAACAGAATTGGTAAATAGCTCCCTTCAATTCAGAACTGCCGTGAGGACCACCAGCGTCAGCTTGCAGCCTCGCTAATCTACTCAAAAGCTACTAGTCTGAGCTGCGCAGCAATTAAATCCACATTAATGCATAACAAGAAAAATCTCAACAACATCAACCATGCTAACAGCTGCCTGGGTATCTATGTAGCACTTAAAACCAAAACTATTTCAATCAGCAAATATAACAACTCAAATCAACTCAACAGCTCTCAGCTGGTAAATTTAAACAACAAACTGGTATAGGGCTAACGAACACAAAGGCTGCCCAGCAGACCTGTTCAGCACATAAAACTACACGACAATTTAACGACAACTGCAACCACCCAAACGAATCCAATAACTTCCCAGCTGACCCTTGAACACCTAAAACCGCTTTAACATTTGAACACAAGTCCAAAGCAACTCAAGACAACTGTCAAAGAGTTCCCATTCAGGAACTGAAAAGCCAGTACAACTGCCTCGACGTCGTGCACATCACAGCCCAGCGAAACATACCGACAACCTTCCGCCTCCATGCTCCACACGTCCACTTCCCTAAGTAAGAGGGCAATGGCTGCTTATCCTGCGCGCGACAGATCGAGCCAGCGGGTGTTTTAAACTAAACATCTAGCCGAGCCGAAAGGCAAGAGATACGCTTTCGGCAAGTGTTCACATTTAAAATTCCAGTACAAGCTAAATTAATTTGAAACGACAAGAGCAGTCTCACTATGAACCTGTCGATTCGAAATTGATAACGATATTTTTTTTTCGCCAGAAATAGCTAAATACTATTATTAACAGTTGCTTGTTGCTGTTTTACACTATTGTAAGGAGTAATCTGTTCAGTAAGGAGGGAGATAAGCGATTAACGACCTGTCGACGAAGAGGTCATTAGAGACAAAGAAAAGCTCGTAAGCTCCACGAGATTGTCCGCAGATATCGCCGGTGTCTGTAGGATGGTTGCAACGCCGGAGGACCGTAGCGGAATGCAATAAGACATGCGCTGCAGGGGCCGGCAGTTAACTCTGGACGTAAATAAATGTAACGCACTGTGCATGAATAAGCGCTATTGACGACAAACCAAAAGAAACAGTGACAAACCCAGAGCTTTGGGTTTTTAGTCTGGGACTAACCAATGAACCGCCGCACCACACCTTAAAGAAACGCTACTATGTGGCTTCTGCAGTACACTGGAGCGAATCAGTTTTAAAGAAAGTCAAGTCTGCAAACGCCACGAAAAATGACAAGACTTACATCGTTACCCGCCGACTTTCGCGTCCACGTTGCTCGATGGTGTCAGTTCCGGAGTGGGGAACAGTTTTAAAGGGGGCCTGAGATTCCCCTGAGAGACGGCGTCGGGGGTCACGAGAGGATGACACGCGGCTGGCTGGCTAACCTCGCATTCCGGGGGCGGAAGCAATTAGGCCAGGGAAGCAGAGAGTGTGTGTGTGTGTGTGTGTGTAGGGTGGGGGGGGGTGGGGGGGGGGCAACACTCGTCGTCTCACGCGAGCGAAGGAGGAGACCGTTTAGTGGCGCGAGCACACGGCGGATATTACACAGTGGGTCCCTACTATTAAAGCAACTGATTGGTTGGGTCACAGTTTTAAGCCAGTTTCAGTTTCTGTCCTCTCAGTTTCAGGGCACTTTTCTTCTGCCACTTCTGGAGTGAGGGTAGTGACGTGCATGTTCCAGGGATGGTGTTTCCGAGGTCTCAGTATAACGTGAAACGTGACAGTTCACAAATGTGATGCGGTTTCTCAGAGAAAATTGTGGCGACTTGATGACCATTTCATTTATTTTTACGTGAGTATTTATCCCGGCCAGATTAACGCCACTAGGCCGTCTCTTAATCTAATCAGGCATTCTGCATATTTCACATTATGCGCAGATGTTATAACAAGACTTCCATCTGATATGGGACGCAACACTTATAAATAGCTGTAATGTACAAGTAAATGGCGGAAAGCAATAGTCGCGATAGTAAAAAATATTGGTGAACGATGGTAGAAAGGAAGGTTAGACTTTAACATTCCGTCGACGACGAGGTGATTAGAGATTGAGCACATACTCGGTTTAGGAATGGATGGGTAAGAAATAGGCCCTGCCGATTTGAAAGGGAGCATCTGCGTGGAGCAAGTTAGGGAAATCACGCGAAACCTCAATATTGGTGGTCAGACGGGGACCTGGATCGTCGGCCTCCCGAATGCGAGTCTGTTTTGTGAAAAGGAGAATAACAAAGTTAATTTTAAATTGGGGGCAGTGGCAGCAATGGGCTTGAGAGACGGTGGGAGATGGAGACGAAGTGACTGAAACGAAAAGAGAAAAACGAACAACACAGAAAGATAGCTGCATTTCTTTTACTCCGTGAACGAGAAAACTGGCAAAGTTTTCTTCACGCGTTTGCCATGTTCTGACACTTCTTCGTTTTGGCTATTCGTCAATGTGTGGCTATTATTCGAGTTTATTCATTAGCGGAGTGCGTTCACGAATATCCTTCAATGTTATCCCTATTTCTTGCACGTATTTTTCTACCTTGATGAACCGCACGTTTGTTGAGAAATTAACGGAAGAACAAATCTACCACGAATAGTGTTTTCGGTCTTTTCTACTTGTGTATAGGGTTCATGGTTGTTTTCTCTCTTGAAGTCACAATTTTCTTTGATCAGGCTTAGAATTTTCCTCAAGACCTATCCTTATCTCATCTGTAATTTCGCAGTCAGGCCATATAACTTCAGGGAAAAGTTACAGTGATAGCAAAAATGCTTTCGTTTTTTGTTAAACGAAAGAGGAGGAATTCTGAGCAGAACGCGGAGAGACGGACAGCAGCGACAGGGTACTCCGTGAATGCTTCTGTTTTATGGATGGATAGAGCTATGATTATTTATACTTATATTTAACTGTACGTCCAATCTCTATCCCCCTCCCGCCCCCCTTCTCCCTTCCCCAGACTCTCAACCCGGCCTCAAAACTTCCGCCACTGCCTCATCTCCACCCTAACGAACTTCACTGAAATCCTCTTGGCGGGGGCATCACTTCTGGGAGATTTCATATTGCGGGGCCATGGCTTAGCCACAGCCCAGGGGATTGTTTAGAGGATGAATTTTCGCTCTGCAGCGGAATGTTTGCTGATCTGAAACTTACTCGTAGATTGAAACTGTGTGCCGGAGCGACACTCCTAACTCGGACCTTTGCCTTTCGCGGGATAGTGCTCTACCGACTAAAATTAAGCCATCCAGGCCACCTCACGACCCCTTCACAGATTTTTCCAAGCGCACACTCTGCTGCAGAGTGAAAATTCATTCAGGAAACAACTCCCTAGGCTGTGGCTAAACCATGTCACCACTATATTTTTTCGCCTTGGAGTTCTCGCAACGTATACGTCTGTGAAATTTGGAAGTGGGAAATGAGTTACTGGCGGAAGTAAGGGTGTGAAGGCGGGTCGTTAGTTGTGCTTGGCTAACTCGGTCGGTACAGCATTTCCCCGCGAAAAGCAATGATGGCGGGTTCGAGTTCCGGTCTGACACACTTTTTTAATTTGCCAAGATGTTTCAGGTTAGCCCAAACCCCACTACAGAATGAAAATTCATTGTGGATACTTCAATTACTTTCGCCAGCAAACAAACAAAAATCCGAAATTGTGATTTGAAAAATATGTTAGCATGCCTGTCAATTACATAACCTAAGTCGAAATCCGTGTTACCCCTTGTATTTCCTTTTGTAGGCTATTAGCAGTGACAAATTCAGAGTTATCGCCATCATCTTGTGATTCATTACAATAGTACAGTAATTAGCGACACTGAATGGCGTAGTCTATGTGGAAATGTTTGAAGCCAAACTGATAATCACCTAACAGCTTCTCAATAATGACAGGACTGTTATCGTTTAGCCAGATCTACAAGATCGCCCCGAGACTTACATCAGGAATATGTAAGAACAACTTCGCTTTGGTGTTCCTATTACCTACTCAGGAGTACAAATTATTGTTTAATAGGTTTGACCTCGGTCCTGGCCAAGCGACCAAAAGCCAGGCTAAATACCAGACTGGAGAACTTGTCGCCCCTTCTTCCTCACCCCTACTACCGTGGCTCACACAAACTTTTCAGCTTTTATCTGCTCATCACTCACTCTCCGCAGCTTGCCCCAGACATCCGTCACCACCAGTATACGAGCTCCACAAACAGCAGCAGACCTGTTATTTTCTCTTGGCCACTTCCCGCAAAAGGTCAGTAAGCCATATTCTAGGAGTGGCTCAAATGGCTCTGAGCACTATGCGACTTAACTTCTGAGGTCATCAGTCCCCTAGAACTTAGAACTAATTAAACCTAACTATCCTAAGGACATCACACACATCCACGCCCGAGGCAGGATTCGAATCTGCGACCGTAGCGGTCGTTCGGTTCCAGACTGTAGCGCCTAGAACCGCACGGCCACTCCGGCCGGCATATTCTAGGAGTATAGCAAAGTCAAGCTCAGGAGTACTATTAATTTTAATTACAACAATTTAAAAAAATAATTATTACTAGTATGCTAAATATCTCAACTAACAGAAAGATAACGAAATAGTGTTTAAAGGGAACAAAGTATATAATGACGAGTTTCAACTGCAAGTACTTTTTTCCAGAAAATACTTTTTAGTCAAAGATAACTTTTAAATTTGGTACGAAACATACCTCAATAAGTGTAATCTGTGCATTTCACCACTACACGACTCTGTTCTGGATGACTGCTCGTTCTGCTGTGATATTCTTGTCAGCGTTCGCTACGGAACATGAACCGAAACTACGAGTACTTAGCCGCGTGTAAGACTCTGTAAGCACTCTTCTCAGTTTACTCGCAAATCTGTAATAGTGTGAACTGATACAAACAAGGAGTTAAAATGTGAAACGAAAGACGCACTCATTTGACGTTCTCCAAAGTGCAGAGAATCCGTCAGCCCATGTAAACACTCTCCTACAAGTAAGATAAGACACGGAAATCGGTTTGTGGGTTTAATGGACTCTTCCTCGACCTTTTCGAAATTGCGTTTTTCATATCCGTCCTACTGCCCTGCCAGGTCGACCACAGATAGGAGACCCACACTAGTCACCTCTTAACGTAATTCGTCGGGAATCGTGTGCTTACGAGAGCTATAGCGATCTGAATTGAGCCAGTTACATAACGAATGTCATCACGCTGTTATTACGTGGAAATTTTGTGGCTCCGACTTGAAAAACACTTGCCAGACAGCAAGAAAATACTCTCCGCTCTTGATTCCCATTTCTAGGTTGTCCGATGCGGGTACTTAAGTCGCGAGTATTTTTCCGCATGGGACGCAAAGGTGAGCCTTAATCTATTATTTGCGTAGCCGATAACGTTGTGTTGCGCACCAGGCCGTTCCGTTCCGGTAATAAAACGGGCAAGTCGTGCCGCACCTGTCGCAATATTTAAACAAGCATTCCGAGAAGGCGGCTCCCTATCGACAAAGAGTTATTCCCCTTATCTCCGCCTCAGCAATAATTGGGTGTAGTCGGCGGACCAAGAAACTTCTCACAAAGGCGTTGATTTACAGTCATCTTTCGGACATTGTAGCTTTTGATTTCCACCCATTATTTACTTATTGGAATGACTGAACTGGAGAGAAAGTAAAATTCGCATTGTCTTAGTATACTGTAATGGAAAAAGTGATACGTAAAGTAATCGCCAAAAGAATAGTCAGTCACTTTCCCGTCATAGACGATAGTTGACGCCACTAGTCAAGTAAAGAGGAAGAGCATCAAGGCGAAATAACTAATAGCTGTTCATTTCAAGTGTCATTCCCTGCAAGGCTTGCGTACTGCTCATTTCTGGGAACTGAGTGCGTATGTTTGTTGGAGGCACTATGGAAAATTTATATTCCATAAGCGAGTCCTTCCGTTTCTCTCACTTGTAAGCGATACTTCTGTTGATAAACAGTACTGTCCTATTAAAATTTTGTTACTAGTGTTGTATCATCCCAACATCAGTTCCCGTTTGAAACTAAAGAGTGGCCTTATTTGACACACTTCACGACAGGGCAGTCCTGTGTTACATAGAAACTACAAAGCAATCTGTACGAGACACCCAAAGGAATGAGGGCGACAAAATGCAATTAAGTGTGAGTGGAAGTGTTTCAAGGGTCAAATCTGAGACAGCTTTCTCTGTTCGTGCATGCATAAATACATACGTAGGTACATGTACGTGTATAGGGTAAACACCACGTAAATCTCTAAAATACGAATTCAGGAAAATTGTGGACATGAGATACTTAAACTTGTTAGTATTAGCCTTTTTTTTGGTCCACAACTGGAGTAGTGGAAGCTGTACTCATGTCATGTTTGTTTTGCAGAACTTATAGATTGTAGATAATTTGGCTGTACACCCCATAATTAGATGAACATTCAAGTCAAAGTCTCGTAACACCAACCAATCCTTACTGTGGATGTGATATAGCAACAGCAGATACATATAACGTTTTATTCATATGCACGCTTCGTTCACAGCACAAAACAGGTTTGTTATACCAGTTATCCATACGTACCCATAACATGATAATTCTTTATCAGTAAGATACATATATTTTTTAAAATAATAACATTTTTAAATAAATGTAACATTTCTAGAAGATGATGTTTGCTTTGTGGGACGCTCAACGGCGCGGTAATCAGCTCCCGCACAAATTCCCAATCTGAACACAGTCCAACCTAGCCACGTTCACGAATGATGACAACACAAACACCCAGTCCCCGGGCAGAGAAAAACCCCAACCCGGTCGGAAATCCACCCGGGACTCCATGATTCAGAGGTAGCAATGCTAGCCACCAAACCACGAGCTACGGACAGAAAAATTTCTAGAACACTAAAACCTGACTATATGACCTTCTGGCCAAGCGCAAGAAAAGTCTTGTAATATTGATTTTCGTAGGTTTTCTTGGTGACTCGAGGTGAAAAATCTTGTTGATCCCGCTCATAGTAACGTCCCCTCCCCTTTTTTTTGTTTCAATAAATCCACAGAATCGTTGAATTTCGTGGTATCTTGTCAGCTGTAGGCTGAATACAAGTTGACGTTTAATTATTCCTGACAACACAATTCTGGAACCATGTCGGACGCGACTGAGCTCTGTAAGGCGGAAGGCTACAATAGCTACGAATTTATAGGATTTCTGGTGAAAGAAAGAAAGTGTGTTGTTGGCGAAAACGTAACCAGCCACAGCAAGAATGTTTGACTATTGAGAGCCGCTATTCAAATATTCTTGTACAGCACAGAAACAGACGACATGGTGCTAATCAAAACAACGTAACTGGAAATTTTAACTATCTGGAGATGTGTACGGTAGCGCGAAACTGGTTATGGCATTAAAATAAAGCACTTACGTGTGGCTGCGTTATTCACTAACTATCATTTACGGCACGGATTTCACAAGATTCAACATGGGTAAAATAACAAAGAAATATTGTCGTATGGCGTATTACAGTCATTAAAACAGTATAGGCTGCGTGAACATTCAAATCTAACATCCACTAAATCGAAAGAACGTCTCGTCTTCATAAAGAAAATGCTACACAAATATTACTACCTGAAATGGGGGCATGCAAATAATCGCTGGATTTTTCGAGTGGCACGGAATAGTGTATTTTGCCACAAGAATTTACACCTTCCTCTTTTGTATGATACTATTCGTAAAATAGTTATGAGGGAAAGCAGGACGCTAGTTGTAAATTAGAACTGACGGACGTAATAAGCTTCTTACTGTGTGTCGACTCTGCCATGCCGCTGCTCACGTCCTGTTTCTTTCCAGGAACTGTGGACGGAGTGACCGTATGATGACCGTAATGGAAACACTCTGCGTATACTGGCAGCTAAAACACGTACCTGGAAAGAGAAAGACAAAGTTCTTTGAAACAAATATGGTTTAGCATGGTTACGTACACATGTACAAAATTAGAAATCGCACCATCGTTTGCACTGCACATTAACATGTAAGTCCCCACATCGACCACATGCTCTTACCAGGTCAGTTAAATAGGGAAGAATAGAGTCAAGGTGATGGAACCATGCCCAACAAATCCATGTCTTATTCCGTAATACTCGAACCCCTCCTGGCCTCTTAATGGATCCGAATTGCTACGGTATTGCAGTGATAGGAAGCAGTTCATCTAGCGCCATAAATAAAGGACTGTATGTTTCCTTTGCAAAACATAAAATTTCCAGTCTAGCACGAAAGTGACTTTGTTAGTGCTTCCAGAAAAAGAATTCTTGGAGAACAGCACCTTCACATACAAATTTAAACGTTTCGTTTATGGCGCGGTTGACTTAACACAGAAGCGTACGGACAATGACACAGTTACAAAGAAAGACGACGCTTTACTTTTAATGAACTGAATACCTTTACATCGTGTGGTATATATAATGTTTCCTAAGACTAATGACCTGTGTCACAATTATAACTCTGTTTAAGAGTGGTTTGAGGAACATATGGCATGTCAAATCACAACTGAACATTAGCGAATATCTGAGACTGGTCTTAAATAAGACAGTCCGATACGTATTCAGGCACTAGAATGGTGGGCGAACCTGAGTGCTGCAGGAACGACAAATCGAACAGAATTTCTCAGAGAATAGATTAACGTAGTGTTCGTTCATGGTCTTCGTTCAGGCGCGCCAGACGCTCTGATGAACAACTCTATAATTTATCACCACCAACTGCGCAGTGAGCGCGGAACTGAAAAACAAATCAGTAATGACTTAATTTGTTGTTCATGTGTGAGTATCGTGCAATAGTGCGCATTTAGAATATGTTGTAACAATATGTAAAACGCTGAAATTAAATAACAAGCTCGTAATTATCTTATCACATTTCCATGGCGATATTATCGATTTTTCGGTGTCGACAAGAATCTTAAGCGCTACAGATTAAGCCGACTACTCAGAACAGCGTTACTCATTGTTTGTGATAAGGCCAACAGAAGTGGGTCACAAGTTCGTTCAACGTATTGCTCTACTCCGATATCTGTCGCGCGTTGCAGTACCCGCAGATGGCATCAGGAAAGTAAGATTGAATCAAAAGGTACATCAGAATTACTCTCAATAACCAGAGCGGTCTTACTGTCTGCGAGGTGCAACTGTGACCTGATTTCTGAGAAACAGATACAGTGAGAACGATATGACACTGAAACATAGCGAAAGCGGGCAGTTAGTTTAAAGCCACAGTTGGGTACATTAGGGTTCAGAAAACAGTCAGTTACCTTGGATGTACTCATTTTTAGCATATTTAAAGTAGTGGTTACCATCAGCCAAAGTCTGTGGCTTCCCAAAAGCAGCATTGTAAATGACATGCGTTAGTACAAATTGAGTTATCTCTTAGCTGTTCAGTATATGGGTATACAGTTCCTGGACAGCATCTTAATAGAAGACAGAACAGGAAACCAAACGTTGTTAGACATATGTTCTAGACGTTCATGTCTGTATATCAACAACATTACCCACTTTCACCGGTTGGATGTTAGCCTCCATACCATTTTTTTATACTTTTTGCACTTCATAATTACACCGGTCTGCAGAGTGGATAGATATGTAAGTTCACAGCCTCAGAGTAGGCTGTTATGCTGCCTGACTTAAGTCTAACTTGCAGTCCCGTAGAACTGCACAGTGGTAAGTTCCTATGGCAACAAACTGCCGAGGTCATCAGTCCCTAGGCTTACACACTACTTAATCTAACTTAAACTAAATTACGCTAAGGACATCACACACATCCATGCCCGAGGGAGGACTCGGATGTCGGGGCTTGGTGGTGGTGGTGGTGGGGGGCGGGGGGGAGGGCGAGAGGAGGGAGCCGCGTGAACCGTGGCAAGGCGCCTAAGACTACGCGGCTACCCTGTACGGTGATGTTACCACCCAACTGACTAGCTTGGATCCCCCGACGCCGGTGTCATCACGGACGACTGGGCACAAGGTGTTTCAGTGTCTTATTGATACAGGTAGAAGCAACAGTCAAAATTTCTTGCCTCTAGCGATATCTTCCTTAGCAGAGGACGAAACATTAGGAATAAAAACACACTATACCATGCATAAGTACCAAAATAAAAGTGGCCATACTATTAGAATCATCAGATACAACTTGACGGTAGACTGCAACTGCCTTTCAGCAGAGTTGTGTGTCTACACTGACTCACAAAAAAGCGAAGCGCGCAGAAGGTGGTGGTGGTGGTGGTGGTGGTGTGGTGGTGGAGGTGGGGGGAAGAGGGAAGAAATGAAATGAAACTTTACGGGCTGAGGGGATATGTGATGTTATTTCGGTAATTACAAAACTGAGACAAATTTACAAATAATTTGACAATATATGCCCAGTTATCAGTACGTCGTTGCACCCCCTCTGGTCTGAATGCGCGCGCTGATTCGGTAGGGAATGGCGTCGTAAAGGCGTTATATCCTCTCCAGTGGCAGGCTGGACCACTACTGCCATAAATGTTCCTTGATATACTGGATACTGCCGCTAACATGATGATCGAGCTGATTCCAAACATGTTCTATCGGGGAGAGGTGCGGAGACCTTGCTGGACGTGGGAGTACCTTAACTTCATGCAGACTTTTCGTAGAGAAACGCGCTATGAAGGTACGAGCATTGTCGTGTTGGAAAATTGCGAAAATGTACTGTCACATGAGAGGTAACACACAGGGACGAAAGCTGTCCGTGACGCACAGTTATGCAGTCAGAGTACCCCAATCACTAACAGCTGTGACCTGAATGCATACCCAATGCCTCCCCACACCAAGGCGCCAGAAGTAACACACTGTGCCTGCGGAAAACATTGGAAGAATTGGTCTTCTCTCCCAAGACACCACCGTACTGCCCGACGATGGTCATGCGGGTTAGTGCAGAAGCGCGATTCATCGGTGAACATAATGCGACGCCGTTGATCAGTATTCTGTGCTTCCCACTCCAAACGCAGCAGTTTGTGTTGTGTAGCTAACGGTAGCCTACATCTAGGACTGTCACCACCTAGTGCGGTGCGGGACGACATAGGATAGTGTACGGAGTCCATTACTTGTTCTCGGCTGGCAGGAGCAGTTGTGAAGGGGGTTGGAACATACTTGCTCCGCAATATTTGGCGATAACCTCTTCTGTCGGTCAGACGTCGTAGACAGCAATCTCGACGTCGAGTAAGCCTGCTCTCACCTTCCCATGCAGTCCACCGTCACTGCCACACGCGAATGCCCTACAAAACTGCCTAATTGCACGACTCGACCAGGAGGCCGACACCCTTTAAAACTCAGTCCGGTTGATAGCGCTGTCTCACTGGTATCTCTCAGAGTGGTTACCAAACAACTGCCACTGTTCACGACCCTTTTATATACTACGAAGCCTTGCAACAACATTAAATACGAACACTTCTAATGCTCTCAGGTGGCCTTTCTGCCTGTCAGAGAGTATTACAACTCTGATCATTCACATATCCGCCGATGGGTTGAATGTGGGCGAAGTTAAAGTGACTACCAACCATGTCTTCTGGGTGCTTCTTATTTTTTCTTTTTTTTCTTTTTGTCAGACAGTGAAACTGTATGTGAAGGCATAGTACAAAAACGAGTATCAGTGGCAGGTGTGAACATAACAGTGTTGTAGAATATAGTCGTTTAGTTGAAATGGAGAGGATAGCTGCCAAGCGACAGGAATGGAGAAAACATAAAACGAACTTTAAGGTCAATGAACGAAACAGCAACGTCGATATTTGTATTAGTGTGCCGACTGTCGTTGCTCTTGTTATTGTAGGTCACATCCTCTGGGTGACTAGGCCACATTAGATTCCTCCCTAAACTTCTCCAAACACGACATTTCGGCAGTTCAGCTGGGATCTCTCTCGGGAATTTCGTAGTGTTCCTAGTTCAACTGACGACGCCATCAAGGGGTACGAAACGCAGATTTTAGACACGCTGAAGTGCGCGATACTTGAGTATTGTTTCTATGTCTGGTACACTTACCGTTTGGAACAGATTGAGGTTGTAGGGAAGATTGCAATAAGACCATTGTGTTTCGTTTAGACCGGTTAGGAAGAGAGAAAATTGTCGCGGAGGTGGCGGACGCTACAACAGAGACGTTCTGGATCACTGTGTGCTTCACTGCTAAAATTCAAAGAGCCTACGTTTCTAGAAGAGTCTACCAATGTTTACGTCCTCCTACACGTATCTTGTAGAAGGATGTGGAAGTATCATGCGGCCTACTCACGTAGGAGATTTGAACTTCAAGGTTGTGTGTGTCCTGTAATCTTAGTGGGGTTTGATGTATCTGGTGGTGGTGGAGGGAGGGGGGGGGGAGGGGCGTGTGGGAGACTGGATCAGATAAAAAATAAATAAATAGATAAAAAAATAAAATTACGAACTTCTGTTTAGTACTTCAATTATTCCTACCACTTTGCCTTCAGGTAGTTCCGTATGTACTTGCTTAAAATAAAGTTAAGCCGTCTCACACGCTGATGGAGACTGTTCCGGCGCAACGACAAGCACCCGCAGGACTATGAAGAACGGAGGAGCAGAGAGGGCTGTGAGACGACGTCAGCCAATAGTACGGTGACTAGCTCGACACCGAGACAGGAGCGGCATCTACACGAAGAGAATATAAGACCACGCCACCTGGCCGCGGCCGGAGTGGAAGAAGAACCGTCACACTTATGCTACAGCAGTGACTTATGAACTGAATTGTATTTTTTGCTAGCTGTGAAATAGTATACACCGAAGGACATTGATTATTTGCATGTCGCTTGCGGCACACCTTTGTGGATACGCGAAGTTAAGTATTGTCAATTTAAGTTACTGTAATAAACTCCGTTAATACGATTTGCTTGAATTGTCGCCTAGAGATCCGAGAAAACAGCTTCCTAGGCACCCTACATTAGATGAGGCGGCAGGATACAAAAAAGAGACAAGCGCGTACCATTCTCAACTGACCATACTACAATGTAGTAGCAGTGTAGTGTTCGAATAAACCAATCTGATCGCAGACATGTTATGCAAGGATGATTTTGATCGGTTTTCTGCTTGTCATGCGTACTTTCGCTTACAATCGTTTTCCTCTGCGAATTCATGCACCCGTAAGTCCTGTTTGAATTAGACGTAGTTTCACAGTGAGCGGGCTGGACATGGACTGGCATTGTAGGCACCCTCTGTGTTGCGGCTTCCTGTGGCCAAGGCATTGAGCTGCCAGTTTTTCAAGCACTTGGTTTGCAAACCAATGAGCACGAAAGTATATTTCGTATGCTGTGTCACTGCCAAGTGACAGACCCCTGAAACTTCGACCATACATAGAAACAACTGCTACAGTATCGTACGGAAGGTAATTGACAGAAGTACGCAGTGAATCGAACAGAAATGACTTATTAAAAGACAATAACTACACTGCAGTCAATGCGACTCGTAATGGTCCCCTGGACATTACAAAATGCGGGACATTGTTTTAAGGTGTATGATAACTACGGATGGCAATGTATGTTCCGCAAAGTGCTCCCGTACAGGCCACAAGGCTGCTAAGGAACTGTTATGGCATATCGTTCTATTCTCCCAAAACTGGTGGGTGGTCACTGGTGCACGCGGAAATGCTGCAACACGGCTCCCCGACGCATCACAGACGTGCTCGATGGATTTTGAGTGGGTCGGGGGTGAGGGGGAGGGGGCAGGCCAGTCTATTCCCCGAATATCCTCGCGTTCTAGGAGCTGTACCACCTGTGCTGTTCGCGGTCACGCATTGTTATCCATAAAAATGAAGTCAGGCCCCAATGCAGCCCTGAAAAGACGCGCTGGAGAAGGACTACGGTGCCACAGTAACGTTGACCGTGTTCAAAGATTATGGAGATCAGTACCCCATGCGAATTATGCTCCTCATACCGTAATACCTGTGTCACTAAAACGATCACGTTCGACAACTTCCTGGGTACATTACGCACTCCCACCTTTCACAACATGAGGGTATCTCCAGCACTGCCTTTCTATAAACAGGCTATGTTTCTTGGCAGGCAGTAACACATCATGAGAAAGCTACTTTCGTCTTGAAGTTTTGCACAACACTGTAGCAAAACTTTTTCAGGGGACAAAATTCCGCTTATCCAATAAAAAAAAAAAAACTTTTCCCACAGCAAGTAATATCAGGAACAAATATTTGAAATTCCTAGATATCGACGTAAAGCTCGTATCAACTCGACGATTGGTTTGAACACCAAACTGCTTTAAAAGGCACGATGTTATTGGAGTTGGTACACCACTGCCTTCCTCTGATCTTCCAACAATCAGTTGTAGGCGGATCTGCAGTTTAACCTTATATCCCAAATACGGTTAAACTCTGCATTCTTCTCATTGACAAACAATGTCACAGACGAAAGAAGTGATAAGGGGTATATAAAAATCCTAGGGCTGATCGAGGATCCAACGCAAGGCTGTTAGATCCATTGTGTGGCATTTAATCGCCGAGCAAGACTTTGAGGAATTATAGATATATATATATAGCACACTTGAATTTAAGTATTTTGTAGGCGACGGCACCTTAAGACTTCATATCAGTTACGTGTTAAAAATTGACAAATGAAAAAAAAAAAGCTTTCCCGAAGCTTATACTTAGAAAAGGCAATGCGATACGAAACCATCGAAAGACCGATTAGAGAGCAATCACAGAAAACAAACCCACATTTTAGTGAGTTCAGCATGTTGGAGACATCATATGATAAATCTGAAACTATGTCATTGATGTATTTATTAATGGTATTCAATCTTCAGTCAATGGCAACTCAACTTCATGATATTGAACACAGCCTTCCGGCAACAATAAAGATCTCACAATCTGCCATAGTCAACTCTCAGTCGCGCAGCCCAGTATACTAGAGACACTAGAAATACGCGGACAAAACAATATCCAACCCTATGATATTCCGAATGAACAGAATACAACAGATTGCAATTGTATTCAGCAATGACTGTCTTTTAATATAAGAGCCTCACAAGAACCAATGAAAACAATTTCCTGATACCTGTTTCAGTCACCTCCACCATCCTTCAAATGGCTCTGAGCACTATGGGACTTAACATCTGAGGTCATCAGTCCCCTAGAACTTAGAACTACTTAAACCTAACTAACCTAAGGATATCACACACATCCATGCCCGAGGCAGGATTCGAACTTGCGACCGTAGCAGCAGCGCAGTTCCAGACTGAAGCGCCTAGAACCGCTCGGCCACAACGGCCGGCTCCACCATCCTGATCTCGGTCTTTCCCTCTCTCCTGCCTCCCCCTTCCCACTGCGAAATTATGTTTCATTGTCGACTGGTATAAATGACACACAATAATAGAAGCAGTAAATTGCAACAAGTATTTTGAGTCACCCTGTATGTTCTTAACCATGCCAGATCTCGTGTTGAATATTTAAGAATGTAAAATGAAGATAGTTAACTGCCACTCACGTAAATAATTTATTTATTTCATTTCGTCAGTCCATCTGAAAGGAAATGATACGAAATTCAGTGTTCCATCATATCACTCTCACATAGGTTAGCTATGCTTTATTTGAGTCAAGTAGTTCTGTTACAATGTATGTGCAAATGTGGAACTTTTTTCAACAATGCAGAAGACGAATGTTGTGTTTCAAACGAGGGTAATATACTACAATACTAAAGTTCCCTCAATTTTTCTAGCATTTCTCTCATTACTCCCACCTGTCATAGCCTTCTCGCTGAATCTAAGAACTGTGTCTTCTGTTTCTGTTAAATGAAAAACCGAAGCAGTTGTGACGCTCCAAAATGCTTTAGACAAGAATTAGAAACTAAAAATACTGTGAGTGAAGACGGAATTTTATTAGTAAATATACCCCTAACCTAGAAGTTACAGTCACAGGCAGCCCACTACTTAATGTCCATTAATGATGTTAAAACAATTTACCAGGCGACAAAAATTTAATCGGGCAAAAATAAAAATTAACGTAAATCGGTCCTAATTAAATTCAGAACACATTTCTGTCGTCCTTAGAGACAACGTGAAAACCTATAGCCCAGGCGAAAATCAGTTTTTTTACAAGATTTTGGTGGGAGTCTTTAGAGCGATTTCCTATCGCCTTAGGAAGCGAAACGATATGACGACCTCCTACAGATAGTACTATTTCACGAAAAAGTCACAAGATCTGAGCTTAAGACTCGGATGTCAACTGATACGAATTACAGTCCTGACAATAACGAGTTTGCTTGGACAGATGTCATGGACGGGAGTATACGTTATTATGGACGCGCTTGTTGATCAGAGACAAGGCTATGGCCAGGAGTGCCGCAAGG
Organism: Schistocerca americana; assembly: GCF_021461395.2. Lineage (NCBI taxonomy): Eukaryota > Metazoa > Arthropoda > Insecta > Orthoptera > Acrididae > Schistocerca > Schistocerca americana. Next base: position 433,633,762 of record NC_060124.1, on the reverse strand, counting down.
AAGTGCCATAGGACCGATTTTGTTCTCTGTATAGATAAATGACCCGACCAACAGGGTGTGCCCTAGTCTGCGAATGTCTGCTGACTGCCCTACACCTACCACCCCAATTATTTGTGCGGATGTATTTCCAATCTCTGTCTTCCTCTACAGCTTTTACCCTCTACAATGCAATCCGAAAACAAAGGAAGTAGGTTACAGTACACTTGTTCGCCCACTGCTTGAATACTGCTCACCAGTGGGGGATCCGTACCAGATAGGGTTGATAGAAGAGATGGAGAAGATCCAACGGAGAGGAGCGCACTTCGTTACAGGATCATTTAGTAATCGCGAAAGCGTTACGGAGATGATAGATAAACTCCAGTGGAAGATTCTGCAGGAGAGACGCTCAGTAGCTCGGTACGGTCTTTTGTTGACGTTTCGAGAACATACCTTCACCGAGGAGTCAAACAGTATATTGTTCCCCCCTACGTATATCTCGCGAAGAGACCATGAGGATAAAATCAGAGAGATTAGAGCCCACACAGAGGCATACCGACAATCCTTCTTTTCACGAACAATACGAGAAGACTGGAATAGAAGGGAGAACCGATAGAGGTACTCAAGGTACCCTCCGCCACACACCGTCAGGTGGCTTTCGGAGTATGGGTGTAGATGTAGATACAGCTCCCTCTAATACCATGGAAGTTATTCCGTGATGTCTTAACAGATGTGCTATCGTCCTGTCCCTTCTTCTTGTCATTATTTTCCATACGTTCCTTTCCTCGCCGATTCTGCGGAGAACCACATCATTTCTTACCTCATCAGTCGAGCTAATTTTCTTCTATAGCACCACGTCTCAAATGCATCAATTCTCTTCTGTCCATGTTTCACTGCCGTACAGTGTACAGTGCTGTGCTCCAAACGTACATTCGCAGAAATTTCTTCCTCAAATTAAGGTCAATGTTTAATACTAGTAGGCTTCTCTTGGCCAGGAATGCCCTTTTTGCCAGTGCTAGTTTGCTTTTTTTTTTTTTTTTTTTTTTTTGTCTTTTCTCTGTCCGTCATGGGTAATTTTGCTGCATTGGTATCATAATTCCTTAACTCCAACTGCTTCGTGATCAATTTTGTTGTTGAGTTTCTCACTGTTTTCATTCGTGCTGCTTTTCGTTATATTCGTCTTTCTCCTACTTACTGTCAGTCCATATTCTGTACTCATTAGGCTGTTCACTCTATTCAACACATCTTATAATTCTTCTGCACTTCACTGAGGATAGCAGTATCATCAGCGAATCATATCATTGATATCCTTTCACCTTGAATTTTAATCCCACTCTTGAAGCTTTCTCGTATTACCGTCATTGCTCCTTCGGAGTATGAGCAAAACAGTACATCGCTGTTTTACATCGTTTTTAATCCGAGCACTTCGTTCTTGGTCTTGGTCTTCCATTCTTATTGTCCCCTCTTGGTTTTTGTACGTATTCTATGTTACCCGCCTTTCCCTATAGTTTACCCCTATTTCTCTCAGAATTTCGAACATCTTGCTTAATTTGACACTATCTAATGCTTTTTGCTTTTTTCAGGACGTAAAATCTATGAATGTGCTTGAGTTTTGTTCAGTCTTGCTTCCATTACGAAGTATAACGTCAGAACAGTCTCTCTGGTGCCTTCACCTTCCTTAAAGTCTAACTGATCGTCATCTAACATATGACTTGCGAATGGAGTAGTTGTTCGCAGATGATGCTGTAATTTACCGTCTAGTAAGGTCATCCGAAGACCAGTATCAGTTGCAAAGCGATTTAGAAAAGATTGCTGTATGGTGTGGCAGGTGGCGATTGACGCTAAATAACGAAAAGTGTGAGGTGATCCACATGAGTTCCAAAAGAAATCCGTTGGAATTCGATTACCCGATAAATAGTACAATTCTCAAGGCTGTCAATTCAACTAAGTACCTGGGTGTTAAAATTACGAACAACTTCAGTTGGAAAGACCACATAGATAATATTGTGGGGAAGCCGAGCCAAAGGTTGCGTTTCATTGGCAGGACACTTAGAAGATGCAGCAAGTCCACTAAAGAGACAGCTTACACTACACTCGTTCGTCCTCTGTTAGAATATTGTTGCGCGGTGTGGGATCCTTACCAGGTGGGATTGACGGAGGACACCGAAAGGGTGCAAAAAAGGGCAGCTTGTTTTGTATTATCACGTAATAGGGGAGAGTGTGTGGCAGATATGATACGCGAGTTGGGATGGAAGTCATTAAAACAAAGACGTTTTTCGTCGCGGCGAGATCTATTTACGAAATTTCAGTCACCAACTTTCTGTTCCGAATGCGAAAATATTTTGTTCACCCCAACCTACATAGGTAGGAATGATCATCAAAATAAAATAAGAGAAATCAGAGCTCTAACAGAAAGGTTTAGGTGTTCGTTTTTCCCGCGCGCTGCTCGGGAGAATGGTAGAGAGATATTATGATTGTGGTTCGATGAACCCTCTGCCAAGTATTTATATGTGAACTGCAGAATAATCATGTAGATGCAGATGTAGTAGTGGTAGAGGGTACCCTCCGACGTGCACCGTATGGTGGCTGGCGGAGTACGTATGTAGACGTCGAAGTTCAGGACATGCGGAACACACGGGTAAGGCAGGAACAAGAGGCCGAGCGGAGTGGAGCGCGGCGGCGCCAGGCAACCGGCGACACAGCGTGGCTGTCACGTGCGGGCGGCGAGGGTGGGGGGTGGGCGTGGCCGCACAGGAGACCGCCCGCCGCCTCCGCCAGCGCCGGGGCTCAGCTGCGGCAGCGACTGCGACCGCGGCCCGCGTGTCTCGCATCCCGCCACGGCCGCTGACCTTACCTCACCTCGCCTCACCTCACACGGCGAGGAGTGGAGCCTGCCAACTGTCACACGGCCGACTCCCCGCTGCAACGAACGTCTCCTAACAGCCGCCTCATTAGCGACGCTCGTGTCTGCCTAGCCTCTGTCAACGAACCACCGCGCCCCTCATAGAGCGAGCGCCTGTTCTAACAGGGAAGCATTCATCTCACGCTAGGTGAGAACCCTACGTCATAATGACGTAATGCTACGTCAACGTGACGTAAATCACCTAAATCGACTAAATGAGTACCCCATGTTCAGAACGACGTACACGCTAGCAACACCGGACAATGAAAGCACATAAACAAATAACAATGCAGATTCAAGATGCACACAACAGTCGATATATACAGAATGCACACAACAGTCGATAGGAAAACTCGTGAAACTCATGATTACGCGTGCCTACGTCACTATGACGTAGCGCTCTCCTCACCTAGCGTGAGATGAATGCTACCCATTCTAACAACGTACCGAGGACAGTCCACACACAGAGATTATGTCGATGTCAATGAACTTTTTGTCTGCACAGTAGTGGAAATCAGTGTAAAGACGTGAGTACTTTTAGGAAAATTAACATTATCGGCTCGAATCGTCTTTGCTGTAAATGAAATAGTATGAGATCCTGTATACTGACAAATGCATTCAAATGGTATCGCGTCTGATGTCAGTAGTACGGTACATAACAAGACATCAACGAGTGAGAAGTGGAACTTAGCATTTTTGTGGTATAGTGCTTCCGTAAGTGTGTCTACTGCAGATATGAAACACACACCAGTAGTGACAGTGCGTGTTGTGTACATAAACCACGATTGTGGATAACAAATCCGTGCAGTTTGAAGCGCCATGAAACGGATTGCATGGTCCATCTCGCCGGAGGTTCGAGTCCTCCCTCGGGCATGGGTTGTGTGTTGTTCTTAGCACAAGTTAGTTTAAGTAGGATGTAAGTCTAGGGATCGACGACCTCAGCAGAATGGTCCCTTAGGAATTCACACACATTAAAAAAAAAAAAATCTGTGCATACGTGGAAATAGGTCTCTCTACTCTTCAAGTCGCCAGTAAGTTGAACTGTTCACGTCGTACAATGATTGATAATTTCGCTAGTCTGGGAGCACGTTGAGGGCAGAACGTAAAATATAAGCTAAGCAGAAAGTTATTCGAAACATCGAAACGGTTTCTTTTACGCAAAGCAAGGACCATAAACAGTTATTCTTCTCAACTTATTGCTGATTTACAGTAACTACCAGAAGTGTACGTCAAATTCTGTCAATTGACAAACATCTTGCATTCAAGAAACGACTGCAGAAACGTGTTCCAACACCCAAACATACACAGGATTGGAGTTCTCCTAAAACATATGTCATGGACTTCAGAATGGCATGAAGTGATTTTCAGTGTTGAGAATCTTAATTCAGATGGGCCGGATGGATTTCAATATTATTGGCAAGAACTGAGAACAGAACAGCAGATAAGAATGAGCAGAAATTTTGGTAGTGTTATGACTTGGTCAGCCTTCTGCGCTAAAGGTGAATCACTTATTGCTTGACTGACCACTACAATGTATCCAGAATGAGGAGACGAGGTACGGTTGGAATTAAAGCTGTGAGGATGGGTCGCGAGTCGTGCTTGTGTAGCTCAGTTGGTAGAGCACTTGCCCGCGAAAGGCAAAGGTCCCGAGAGCGAGTCTCAGTCCGGCACACAGTTTTAAGCTGCCAGGAAGTTTCACTACAATGTACTCTAACACGTGTGCTGAAATTCAAGAGACAGAACTGATTAGAATATAGGAGTACCTAGGGAAAGAAAGTCTAATGTTTCAACAAGATAATGTGTTTGTGCATGTTTCTGCTACAACTAACAAGAGGTTTGTAGATAAAGATATTGATGTCTTGCCATGGCTGCCACGTAGCCCAAACGTGAACCTCGTCCAAGACATTTGGGGAATACTTGCAAGGCGTGCTTGTCGCAATGGAAGGAAATTTGAGGCCGTACGTGAACTGAAAAGTGTGATACGAGAACAGTGGGCGACAGTTTCACTGCTAGACGTACAAACCCTAAAAAAATCAATGTCAAATAGAATTTTTGAGGTACTTAGGAATAATGTAGGTTGGAAAAAGTACTAACAATGCAATAACACGGCAGGACAATGAGTGTCTTTATACCAATTTCCACCCAAGAAATGCAAACTCGTAATTTTGTTACTCATGTTATGAAACAAACTATGTAATTCTGTTATGATTCTTTACGTCTTATATGTCTCTACTACTTTGATACTAAAGTTGATACAGCAACGTACAGACATTGTACTATTACTGTCTTAGGAATACTGTCTCCATACCGATTTCTACTACTAAAGGAACTTGTTGGGGAATCACATCGGTATTTATCTGCAGAATATCTTCCGGAAGGAAAAGCAAAGCTTCGCGGGACAGACTGATGGCCGTGTCATCCTATGCCGATGGAGTCATTCGATGCGGTATGAAGGGACGTGGGGTGGGCAGGGGCTGCAAGCAAACCCCGTTCCAGTTGTCTCAACAAGGAAAAAGTCCTGGCAGTATCGGAAATCAAACCCAGGTCTTCGAGTAGCAGCCACGCACGCTGACCACAGAGTTACAGAGGCGGACTTTCTGGAAGGAAGATAACGGTTCAACGAATCGTCGATAATGTGGTCATCGATGACGGAGTACAAATTCGGATTAGGGGAGCATGGAGAAGGTTCAAAGTGGCTCTGAGCACTATGGAACTTAATCTGTGGTCATCAGTCCCCCAGAACTTAGAACTACTTAAACCTAACTAACCTAAGGACCACACACACACCCATGCCCGAGGCAGGATTCGAACCTGCGACCGTAGCGGTCACGCGGTTCCAGACTGAAGCGCCTAGAACCGCACGGCCACACCGGCCGGCATGGAGAAGGAAATCAAAGTAGGAATTCAACCGAGCCCTTTCAAAGGAACCATCCCAGCATTCGATTCAGGGATATCACGGGAAAACTACATCAGAATGGCTGGACGAGAATTTGAACCATCATCCTCGCGAATGCGAGACTAGTGTCCCAGTGCCACTTCGCTGAGCGAGCGGGTAGATACACTGGTACACCGTAGCACCGCCATTCTGGCCACAGACGGGCCTGTCGGACCGAGCGACCGCCATGTCATCATCAACCAATTGCGTCATCGAGATGCGGCAGAGAGGTATAGGGTCAGCACGCTGCTCTCCCTGGTGTGGTAGTGTTAGCATATCTGGTGCCAATACTACTCGATCAGGTAACCACGAGGTAAGTGTATGCAGTTCCCATCCTCCTACCAAGGAAAAATCCCTACCAGTAGCGGAATGCTACGGCGGCGAATTCTTACATCATGCAGTCATAACATTATGAACTTTTTTTGGGGTCACCGTCTTCTGACTTGAAGCGGCAGGCCACGAATTCCTCTCCAGAGTAGCACTTGCCCATAACGTCCTTATTTATTTTTTGTATATATTCCAATCTTTGTCTTCCGCTACGCTACCTGCCCTCTACAGCTCCCTCCAGTAACGTAGAAATTATGCCCTGATGTCTTAACGCATGTCCTTTCATGTTCTCCCGTCTTCTCGCCGTTGGTTTCCATATGTTCTTTTCTTCACTGTTCTGTGGAGAAAATTCTCATTTCTTATCAGTCCTAATTTTCGACATCTTTCTACGACACCACATCTCAAATGCTTCGATACTCTTCTTTCCCAGTTTTGCCGCCGTCCGTGATTCCCTTCCATACAATATTGTGCTCTGAAAATACATTCTCACAGATTTCTTCGTAAAATTAACGCCGATATTTGATACTAGCAGAACTCTTTCGGCCACGAATGTTCTCTTTGCCCTTGAGAACCTGCTTTTCATGTCGTTGCATCGTCCGCCATGGGTTATTTTGCTTCCAAGGTACCAGAATCCCTTAATTTCGTGTTCTTAGTAATCAGCTATTTTGATGTTAAGTTTATCATGTGCATGTTGATCACCAAGTTTGATTTTAACTCTGTTACTAATCTCAGGTTTGGTACTCGTCATTACTTTCCTCTTGTTGCAGTTTATTCTCAATCTATATACTGTGCTTGTTAGACTGTTCATTCCATTCAACAGCTCCCGTAATTCTTCTTTGGTTTCACCCAGGATATCAATGTCATTAGCGAATCTTATCACCCTGAATTTTTATCCCATTCATGAACCTCTCCCTTTTTATGTCGCTGCTTCTTCAACGAACAGATTGATCAGCAGTGGAGAAAGACTATATCCCTATCTTACATCCGAGCACTTCGTTCTTTGACTTTCATTCTTACTGTTCTATTGATTTTTAAACATGTTGTGTATTACCCGTCTTTCCCTAAGGCTTGCACCTGTTTCCTGAGAAGTTCGACCATATTCCACCATTCTACATTTTCGAACGTCATTTCTAGGTCCACGAATTCTAGGAACATATTTTGATTTCTCTTAAGCCTTGCTTCCATTAACAGGTTCAACGTCAGAACGTCCTCTCTGGAAGCGTTACCTTTCCTAATGTTGTTCGTCTTCTACCAGATCGTCAATTTTCACCTGCGCAGGAGAGCTTCTGTAAAGTTCGGAAGGTAGGAGACGAGGTACTGGCAGAAGTGAAGCTGTGAGGACGGGGCGTGAGTCGTGCTTGGGTAGCTCAGATGGTAGAGCACTTGCCCGCGAAAGGCAAAGGTCCCGAGTTCGAGTCTCGGTCCGGCAGACAGTTTTAATCTGTCAGGAAGTTTCATATCAGCGCACACCCCACTGCAGAGTGAAAATCTCATTCTGAGAAAATGCATTTTGGCTATACAATTCGCAACAGTTCTGCTGACCGTATATAGCCTCACATGATTACCACAACCTAAGAAATCTGCAGTGGCAGAGCACTCTCTCAAACAGAAAAAGAATGAAGTATGATGAGACACATTTAGTTTCCCCTGGTCTCGCTATTATGGCTATGTATTAATGGAATCAGTCGAAATTAGACCGGCAGATAATACTATAAATAAAGACATAAATAAAATATATATACTGTTTTATCTTATATTAAAAAGCAGCTTTCTTTGACTTGGTGGACGTAGTGTATTGACCCAGATACTCGATAGTAATTAATCGTTTCTGCTAGTTTTCACTAGTGGGGCGTAGTATCTTCAGTTTGTATAGGAAGCAGCACCGACAATTTCTGCCGCTCATGCTGTCGTTTCTCCGCGGAGTATAAAAGGGCCATCGTTTACGGTAAGAATCACTTCCGGCGAGATTAACAAACAGTGTTCTCGCCTGAAGATGGGCGCGAGATGTGTCGCTGAAGTACCGTGTCTAGATGATTTGTATGATCCGGCTGCAGACCCGACGAGAATCTTATGGTTTCTCACAGACCGATCAAGTAATGTCTTTTAGATAGCAGTACGTATCTATCTGGTCAAAGATAAAAGGAGGAAACCCCTGCGGTGAATAATGGAGGGACAGCATACGAAAGGTGAATCACAATGGTAGATCTCAAATTCAAACTACGATCTTCCAGAATAAGACGACCACATTTCGTTGCCGGGTAGTCTTGCAGAGTCCACTTCTAGCAGATCTACGTTCAGTGGAGGTATAATTTTGAAATTAGCGTAACTGGAAAGAGATAATAAGGTCTAATGACGTTATCTATGTATAATGTGAAATCAGCACTCATCTAGTGACGCTACTCACTGCTAAGAGGCAAGACTGAGGCGACTTATCACTCAGCTCGGAGAAAGTAATATCCGAGAAAACGACGTGTGCACAGACGGCATATCAGTGCGCGTGCTATCTGAGGAGATAATATAACACCAAATTAATCGTACACGGAAACGTATTCTTGCAACGTCGAGCTTACAAGGAAAACAGAGGAGAACACTTATACGGAGATATATAGGGTGTTACAAAAAGGTACGGCCAAACTTTCAGGAAACATTCCTCACACACAAATAAAGAAAAGATGTTATGTGTACACGTGTCGGGAAACGCTTAATTTCCATGTTAGAGCTCATTTTAGTTTCGTCAGTATGTGCTGTACTTTCTCGATTCACCGCCAGTTGGCCCAATTGAAGGAAGGTAATGTTGACTTCGGTGCTTGTGTTGACACGCGACTCATTGCTCTACAGTACTAGCATCAAGCACATCAGTACGTAGCATCAACAGGTTAGTGTTCATCACGAACGTGGTTCTGCAGTCAGTGCAATGTTTGCAAATGCGGAGTTGGCAGATGCCTATTTGATGTATGGATTAGCACGGGGCAATAGCCGTGGCGCGGTACGTTTGTATCGAGACAGATTTCCAGAACGAAGGTGTCCCGACAGGAAGACGTTCGAAGCAATTGATCGGCGTCTTAAGGAGCACGGAACGTTCCAGCTTATGACTCGCGACTGGGGAAGACCTAGAACGACGAGGACACCTGCAATGGACGAGGCAATTCTTCGTGCAGTTGACGATAACCCTAATGTCAGCGTCAGAGAAGTTGCTGCTGTACAAGGTAACGTTGACCACATCACTGTATGGAGAATGCTACGGGAGAACCAGTTGTTTCCGTACCATGTACAGCGTGTGCAGGCACTATCAGCAGCTGATTGGCCTCCACGGGTACACTTCTGCGAATGGTTCATCCTCATTTCAGTGCAAACGTTCTCTTTACGGATGAGGCATCATTCCAACGTGATCAAATTGTAAATTTTCACAATCAACGTGTGTGGGCTGACTAGAATCCGCACGCAATTGTGCAATCACGTCATCAACACAGATTTTCTGTGAACGTTTGGGCAGGCATTGTTGGTGATGTCTTGATTGAGCCCCATGTTCTTCCACCTACGCCCAATGGAGCACGTTATCATGATTTCATACGGGATACTCTACCGGTGCTGCTAGAACATATGCCTTTACAAGTACGGCACAACATGTGGTTCATGTACGATGGCGCTCCTGCACATTTCAGTCGAAGTGTTCGTACGCTTCTCAACAACATATTCGGTGACCGATGGATTGGTAGAGACAGACCAATTCCATGGCCTCCACGCTCTCCTGACCTCAACCCTCTTGACTTTCATTTATAGGGGCATTTGAAAGCTCTTGTCTACGCATCCCCGGGACCAAATGTAGAGACTCTTCGTGCTCGTATTGTGGACGGCTGTGATACAATACGCCATTCTCCAGGGCTGCATCAGCGCATCAGGGATTCCATGCGACGGAGGGTGGATGCATGTATGCTCGCTAACAGAGGGCATTTTGAACATTTCCTGTAACAAAGTGTTTGAAGTCGCGCTGGTACGTTCTGTTGCTGTGTGTTTCCATTCCATGATTAATGTGATTTGAAGAGAAGTAATAAAATGAACTCTAACATGGAAAGTAAGCGTTTCCGGACACATGTCCACATAACATATTTTCTTCCTTTGTGTGTGAGGAATGTTTCCTGAAAGTTTGGCCGTACCTTTTTGTAACACCCTGTATTCATGATTTACGCAAATTTTCATGAACAGAAATCCCTATATTTACACGGAGCACTGGTAAATGAGAAGCTGTTGGAAGTTATGAAGTACTTGATTATGAACTGGCTCATCTTGACGAAGCGGAGTTTAAATAGCTGCTACCCCTGGTGCCTGCGATGTCGAGGGGAGAGCTTCCTGATCCTTAATAAACGCCCTCGTGCACAGCACACCGTCGTCTTTGCGAGGGCGATGTGATGTTATGATTATGAGATCATCCCTTCTCCCTATCCGCTTGCGTTCTCCCCCGCGGGATTTCAAAAGCCGACAGGCAAATGGAGTGGGGGAGTGGCTGCCGATGACCTCCCGGCTCGCTTCCTGTATAGAGCCTGTCCTACCTACAGCGCTAATTTTTTGAGTAGCGGTCTTTTCTTTGCAAAGCCGGACTTTGTTTCATCTGTAAACGCATGGTACTTGTAAACAAGGTAGGGTACCAAAAAACTTACAAAGACGGAGGTGATATTCGTCGCGAGCCAGGCTTGTCTACATCTACATTTATACTCCGCAAGCCACCCAACGGTGTGTGGCGGAGGGCACTTTACGTGCCACTGTCATTACCTCCCTTTACTGTACCACTCGCGTCTGGTTCGCGGGAAGAACTACTGGCGGAAAGCCTCCGTGCGCACTCGAATCTCTCTAATTTTACATTCGTGATCTCCTCGGGATGTATAAGTGGGGGGAAGCAATATATTCGATACCTCGTCCAGAAACGCACCCTCTCGAAACCTGGACAGGAAGCTACACCACGATGCAGAGCGCCTCTCTTGCAGAGTCTGCCACTTGAGTTTGATAAACATCTCCGTAACGCTATCACGCTTACCAAATAACCCTGTGACGAAACGCGCCGCTCTTCTTTGGATCTTCTCTATCTCCTCTGTCAACCCGACCTGCTATGGATCCCACACTGATGAGCAACACTCAAGTATAGGCCGAACGAGTGTTTTGTAAGCCACCTTCTTTGTTGTTGGACTACAGTTTCTAAGGACTCTACCAACGAATCTCAACCTGCCACCCGCCTTACCAACAATTAATTTTATACGATCATTCCACTTCAAATCGTTCCGTATGCATACTCCCAGATATTTCACAGAAGTAACTGCTACCAGTGTTTGTTCCGCTATCATATAATCATACAATAAGGGATCCTTCTTTCTATGTATTCGCAATACATTACTTTTGTCTATGTTAAGAGTCAGTTGCCACTCCCTGCACCAAGTGCCTATCCGCTGCAGATCTTCCTGTATTCTCAGAGTTTCCGTCGTTACATCCTTTACACCATTGTGGCCACTTTCGTTAGACAATCTTTTCTAGTACATTTTATCAGTCCATTTCGCTTTTGTCCGGGGAAAAGCAATGCGATTCATAGTGGCATGACTAGTCCAAAGCGTTACATAATGGAGTAACATATCGAATAACAGTCGTTCACAACTTGTGGTGGTCCGGTGGGCCAGTATTCGAGAGAACCGCAATCGGCTGGGCTGAATCCCAATTGGGCTCGACGAAACTTCGGGGATTTTCGTACATGCGGACTGAAGCGACGAATGAAAATTTGTACCAAGGCCGGGATTCGAACCTGGATCCCCTGCTCTCTTGGCAGATGCGCTAACTGCTGCAGTATCTGCCGGGTTCGAGTCCTAGCCTTCGTACAAATTTTCATTCGTCACTTCAGTCTGCATATAAACATCGCATTCAGAAAGATCTCTGGTACCATATACTTATGGGGATTGCAGTTTAGTACCTTCTTTTGCCGGGCATGCATATAACCACGGTGTTATAGGGAAATAAGGTAAATGTTCATGACAGCAGAACCCTCTCTAGCCTGATTGCAATCGACGTGTAGCATGGGTCCTAGTTCAAACACGTTACATTGCTCACTCTACGATATTAATCTCTGTTCCAGCTCCAGCCCGCTGCCATGTGTGCCGATCGATTTACGACTTTTTTTTTCTTTGTTGGAGATAAAACGAATTATCAATATAAAACATATATACATAGACTGTACAAGCAAATCAGAAGCGAGAATACTGGACTCCAGCGATAGGGTAAACAGTTCAGATAGTGGAGACGGATAAGCGAAACATGCATCAGAACTTAGCAATCGTTGAAGATAGTGTTTTTTCTGAGATAACAAAAGGCTAAGCTGACAGTGATGGCAGAAGGTAATCGTTAAGATATACAGACCAACAAAATTAAAACTTATTGTTTGCTGTTTGGTAGAAGCTTTAAATCACTCAAGAGGTTCAACTTCTTGGGAGCTCAGTTCACAGCTAACGACGATGTAGAATTCGATGTATGGGAAAATCTACAATCAGAAGACATTCGTTTCTGCCTGGCGCACGGGAGTTAATATCTTTAACAGAGTGAAATATTCAGCTGCACCCTATGTGATGGACAGCCAGAAAAATGTAAGAGGAAAAGTGGGAATATTTGAAAGAAGAGTGACTGGACAGGTTCTTTGACCTGTTGAAAAAGAAGAGACTTATGTCGTGTGGCATATGTAGTTACCCGACAGCCAAAATTTGGAGAATCAGTAAGGAAAGTCATCACACTGAAATAATTGTGATCACATCTTGAATAACAGCCGTTTGGCTGCTCTTGTAAATAATTCTTTTAAGGACAGATTTCGCAGCTTAGAAACCACATCATCAGGTTAGACATATTAAATCACGACCTTAAACTTGCGACAATGCGCTGCACTTAACTGCTGTCCTTTCCGGATTCACGGCACGTGTGAGGAATCATGGATCCATACTTTCTGCGTACTTGACCGAATCATTGATTGTGTCACTTACACATAGACAAGGAATGTCCAGTCCCGTCCATATCGCAAGTTTAAGGTCACTACTTAACATATACAACCAGATGATTTGAGTTCTAAGCTACGAAAACGGTTGCTGAATAAATTATTTACAAGAGCAACCATCCAGTTATTATTCAGTATATTTACTTATGGCTGCGCTGTCCCTCATACAACACAGTGTGTTATGATGATCAAACTTGCGCAGTCACATAACAAAAGGATACATTGGAGAAGAATATTCTACTGTAAAATGATAGTCTCACTATGCTGATAGCAACGGGGGAACGCCTATTAAATGTAACTAATCAAAATAGCAGAAAAGGAATTGAAATGACACAGAGGAAAGGATCAAGTACTCGTCCTCAAACTGTTCTCACTGCCTTTACATTTTGTGTAAGCAGTTCGGAGGCTGCTGTATGGAAAGATTCCAGTTTGTTTAGACGTGAAAGTGGGACACTGATAAGTCATTCTCTCATTTACTCGATCTTATCTGTCCATTGTGGAAGAGTCTTTGTTTCGAGGACAGAGGTAAATACCTGTTGAACGACATGCATGTGGTTTCTTTTAAAGAAGGACTACATTTCCGGCTTTAAACTGTTTTCGGTAAAATGAAGATAAGAGGATCTAAAGACGGAGTCTTGGGTGGTTGAAATGAGTGCTCGTGATGTTCGTTTGATTCTTCATTTTTGGATAGCATAAAAATACATTTCGTAAGACACTAAAATAGGAGCCGAGTTTTTCTATTTGTACAGCAAAATAACTAGCGAAGGCCGAAGTAGAGCCAATATGAAACACACACTGGGAATAACATCTAATACAAATTTAAATGTTAGGACGGTCTCCTGAAGTACGTGCCTGGAGTTTATTGCAGTGAAAAGTGGACTACAAACAGTTCAGATAAAAAAGAATAGAGGTTTTTCAAATGTAGTGCTACAAAAGGAATGTTGAAGATTGGATGGGTTGATCGGTAGCCATTGGTGAGGTACTGAATCGAACTGAGAAGAAAAGAAATATGTGGCTAAACTTGACTAAAAGATAGTACCGATTCATAGGACACATCAAATAATCGACAGTTTTGGTAACGACCGGAGGTAGGTTGTGTGTGTGTGTGTGTGTGTGTGTGTGTGTGTGTGTGTGTGTGTGTGTGTGTGTTGGAGAGTGGGAGTCGGAAGAGAGAAAAGTTCTGCAGGAATACCAAAGTTTCACAACAATAAGCAGGTTAAAATGGCTGTGGATTGCTGAAGCTACAAAGAGATGAAGAGGCTTCAACGGAAAGGCTGCGTCAAACCAAGACCACAACAACATACTTCTAGTAATGAGTACCCACTACCATCAAAAAGTAGTTCGAGTACTTTTTAATAAACTTCTTTTGTCAGTTCGATGCAGCATCTCTCCTTTATTTTCCAGTCTAACCGTCTAATTTTTAGTATTGTTCTGTAGCACCATATTTCAAAAGTTTTCTGTTCTCATTTGTTTATTGTCCGCGTTTCAGTTCTGTACTAGCCTACACTTCAAATTCCTTGAGAGATGGCTTCCTAGAATTTACATTTATATTCGATGTTAACAAACTTACCTTTTTCAGAAATGATTTTGCTGCTATTACGAGTATGCATGTTCTATCCTCTTTACTGTAGTCATTCATTATCACTGATTTTGCTGTCTCAACAGCAATACTCATCTACTGCTAGAAGTGTTTCATTTCCTAATGTAATTCCTTCAGTATCGCCCGAGTTAATTTCAGTACATTCTGTTACCCTTGTTTTACTTTAGTTTATATTCACGTGGCAACCTATTTTTAAGATACTATCCATTCTATTCAATTGAACTTCGACGTTTTTTGCTGTCTCTGCCAGTATTACAATATCTTCGGCGAACCGGAGAGCTTTTATTTTCTCTCCTTGAACGTTAATTCTCATTCTAAATTTCTCCTTGGTTTCCTTTAGCTCTTGCTCAATGTACAAATTGAGTAATACGGCGTATAGACCGCAACTCTGTCACACCATTTTCAACTGCTACTTCTCTTACATTTCCTTTGACTTCTATATGGTAAGTCACGTGAGACGTAATTCTGGGAACTGTTCCAGTTATCGAAATGAAGTTTTCGGCAAATGATCCTACTCTAAGGGTCACTTACTTTGGCACCTAATATGGAATCTTACCTCTTGTCTCCATCGTGTTACTGGATCAACTATGATTTTTTTAAAACAGAATGTTATACTATTTTCAACGGCATCCGAAAACGCTTGAAAAGACGAGTACAAAGATATAATACTTGTTAATTTTGAAACTGGAATTCTTCGCAAAGGAATCCGAGAAGTACTCAAAAGTTGAAATACAAGTCGGCCAAAATCGGCTCTTGAGTTGTAAACACAGTCACGCCAGAATGAGTTTTTCACTCTGCAGCGGATAGTGGGTTGATATGAAACTTCCTGACAAATTAAAACTGTGTGCCGCACCGAGATTCGAGCTCGGGACCGTTGCCTTTCGCGGGCAATCGCTCTAGCATCTGAGCTATCCAAGCACGACTCAGGACCCCTTCAGACGCTGGCGGAAGTAAATCTGTGAGGAGAGGAGTTTTTTGGTTTTGGGTCTGAGCACTATGGGTCTTAACTTCTGAGATCATCAGTCCCCTAGAACTTAGAACTACTTAAACCTAATTAACCTAAGGACATCACAAACATCCATGTCCGAGGCAGGATTCGAACCTGCGACCGTAGCGGTCGCGCGGTTCCAGACTGTAGCGCCTAGAACCGTTCGGCCACCCCGGCCGGCAGGAGAGGAGTGATTTGTGCTTGGATAGCTCAGATGGTAGAGCATTTGCCTGCGAAAGGCATAGGTCCCGAGATCGAGTCTCGGTCTGGCACACAGTTTTAATCTGCCAGAAAGAGTCAAAGTTATGCCAGGCTACATCGTTGTATCAAGTCTTTCGACTATTTACTTCTCGACACTGCAGAACAAGCAGGAACTTTGTTGTCTACCGGCAGGTTATTTCTGCTTCCGCATTTCTTACATGCACGCATATACTCTAATGAGGATAAGGTAGACGCGCTGCTTTTATACGGCGAATGTCAAACAAACACTATCGCAACGGCAATGGAAAACTGCTTGACGAAATTCTAGTTGTCTCCACGCACATTTGAAATAGTTTTACTAAGCACCAACTGATGCCCCCGAAGCTAGCGTATGCCGTGGTTTCATGTACAAAAATAACAGTTGACACTGCATCTATGTCGTCTAGGAAATGAGGTTTCATTTTAATAGCTGTACTGCTGCATGTAACAACGGAGCCTGGTATGAGAGATTATCTTGGAGGCGTTTACAACGCAATAGCAGCATTATGTTCCAATTTTAATGCATTTCTTGGCGTCTTCTGCGAAAAGTTTCAACGTCAGAATTATCAAGCCCGATATCACTGTAATCGTCTTTCCAAGAGCTATTAAATGCAGTTATGAAAAGGACGCAGTTTCAGTAAAAAAAAAAAAAAATTAATAATGCTTGTTCTCGGTTGACACCCGTGTTCAGAGCGTTAGCCCTTCGTCATACTATCAATTACTGAAAATTTTGCTTCGATGTCTGGAACCGTTCAGGAAATAAAAGGGTGTCAGTTTTACGTGACTCACCCCGTTTATCTACAGTCTGGTTTCTCTACAAGTTGTAGGTAATCTTTCACTCCCTGTATTTTACCCATGCTACCTTCGGAATTTTGCCTACCGGCAGCCACGATTATTGCTGGCTCTCCCACCCCTTCTGCCTCCAGCCGATGTAGTCCGTTACTCTGTTGTAAAGCGACAGCGCGCGGTGCAGGGTTCCCAACATTAACGACAAGAACATGTGTCAGGTCAGCCGAGGGCGTGCGGCGGCGAGCGCGTTTGCCGTGGGTTGCCAGCCTGCTGAGGCTGTGGGCTGCAGAGCACCGTCCCCTGGGGCTCGGCTGGCGTAATTGGCGGCGGTGCATGCGGACAGACCGCAGCCGCAGCGGCAGCCGCTGACCTGCCTCCGCGCGCCGTGGGAGAGCACGCGGCGCTCGCCAGCTTCATTCATGCACTCCGAATCTGCGCGCTGTCACCTAATGCGGTACAGCTACACAGCGGCCTCTTTCCGCTACTAACGCCGGAAACGTTAACTGAGGTGTTCGCGGAGCTTTCGACTGAAGAAAGCGTATACTCCAACGACACATCCACGTCGAGGTACTCAGATTCACAAAACTAGCTAGCTAGGTTGGAAGAGTTTCGGGGAAAGCTGTTCTCACACCGGATTTGAAGACAGCATTGCATTACTAGGTATGCTACTCTGAACTAACATTATCAATGACTGGGGCCCTACAGTTTAGCGTGTACTCCGAACCGTGGTAGAGTTTTGCAATATCAAACTCTGCACATGTGTCTACGACCGGACGGCTTTTTCGACGTAACGGTAAACACCTAAAATTTGCCAAAATGCCGTATTTATATACGGGCTATTCCGTTGCTCATGCTTTGGCTTCTATTGACGATAAAAAGGTAGGGTCAGGTGTTCTGGATAGCTGTTGGTGTAGAGAACATTTTTATACCTAGTAGAAGCATTGTCTTGGTTCAAATGGTTCAAATGGCTCTGAGCACTATGCGACTTAACTTCTGAGGTCATCAGTCGCCTAGAACTTAGAACTAATTAAACCTAACTAACCTAAGGACATCACACACATCCATGCCCGAGGCAGGATTCGAACCTGCGACCGTAGCGGTAGCTCGGTTCCAGACTGTAGCGCCTAGAACCGCAAGGCCACTCCGACCGGCTCATTGTCGGTGTCACTATCCTATAGTACAGGGTAAAATTGAGAAAATGGGTTGGTTATTTTTCTCATTTGATGTGGTCTACTGTGGCCTCGATGCGACTTATGGACGCACCAGTAGCTCATGGTAGTTCCTCGGAAAACTCCATAAAAATGTTTTTTTTTACGATACTTTTGCCATCACCAGCAGACGAAATTCCTGTCGGGGATTACAAGACGGATAAGCAGAGAAAATGGCTGAAATTTTTACGATATATTCCTAAGATCCCAATCTCGAACAACTTTGCCACGCGGTGTGGCCGCGTGGTTTGAGGCGCCATGTCACGGATTGCGCGGCCCCTCCCGCCGGTGGTTCAGGTCCTCCCTCGGGCGTGTGTGTGTGTGTGTGTGTGTGTGTGTGTGTGTGTGTGTGTGTGTGTGTTGTTCATAGCATAAGTTAGTTTAAGTCGTGAGTAAGTCTAGGGACCGATGACCTCAGCAGTTTGGTTCCTTAGGATTTCACATACATTTGCATTCATTTCGAACAACCTTGAAATTTTTCTTGATATATTCACCCTTTCTGAGATGCAGAGGATCAAAGTTAGCCTACATGCAAAATACGCCCTAATATACGGTGTGAGGCGAAAATTTTGTTTCTAAAGTCACATAGCAAGGAGAAATACACCGTTAAGTGTTCTAGTACTGAAGCACATGCAAAATTTTTGTGCACATAAAAACAGGTAGGAGGCGTAAAATTAGTGTCTGTTATTTCAATTTCACGTAAGTAAACTATCAAAATTTTACTGCTCCATAAAGTTCTTTTCATATGAGTGACATGTACTGCTGTAGCAAGGAAAAGAAGGGAACAGGCGGAAAAATGCTCCTATCGCAGCACAAAAAAGTTGATATGCTGACCCATCCTACCTTCCTCAGAACCTTTAAAAAATTTCCCAAACGTTTTGGCAAGCGGACACATTCGCATTTTTTTAAGACAGTGGTAGTGGCAAAGAGATGGAACACTAATAACTACTGGAAGATAGTAGACAGTAATTGTGGTATTGAAAGAGCGAAGGAGACAATGGAGTGTGAGAGTAAGAGAGTGACACAATGGCTGTGGAACACACTTGACAGTGACAGAGCAGTGCTTGGAAAAGAGTGGGAGAGACAGTGCCAGGCGTGAGGATAAAGAGAAAGAACTAGTGGGTGAGAGCCCGTAATATTGAGAAACTATAACAACAAGGAAGAGAGAGAGAGAGAGAGAGAGAGAGAGAGTGAAAAACACACAGCAGCAGTAGAAACGAAGGACTGAAATGTTATCATGAGAGAGAGAGAGAGAGAGAGAGAGAGAGAGAGAGAGAGAGAGAGAGAGAGGGGGGGAGGGAGGGAGACTGTGACAGTGAGGGGAGACTGTAGTAATAGGATTAAACGAAGTGGATATGGCACAGGAGACAATGGCAGAGACACACAAACAGATAATGACAAAGAGTTGGGCTGAATGAGTGAGTGAGAAGGGACAATGGGGATTGGATGGGTATGGGCGGCTTACAGCGATGGACTAGTAGGTGTGAGTGAATTACATTTAGGGGAGCTTGTAGGAGTTTGAGGTGAGTTGCATGCTAAAAAGAAAAAAAGCGAATATGTTCGCATGCTAAAATTTGTGAGGAAATTTTTAAAGGTGTTGTGGAAGGTGGAATGAGACAGCTGGTATCCCACTATTCAGACAGTCTTTTAAATAACCAGGAACATATTCGCACTTTTCTTGCTCTGAGAGAAGCATTTTTCCGCTGCAAATTATGTACAGAAACCTTCCTCGTGAATCAGTCTATCTACTAGAGGAAATCGTATCAAAATCTTGCGCTAGTTCCTGAGGTAAGCCTTAACATACAGGCAGAAAAAGGCGGAGGGTGGCTTTAATTTGTAATATATAGTGATATTAATTATTTCTATAGGAGAAAGAAGAGATAAGACTGAATCGCGAACCTTTGGATTCGTGGTCTGACAGACACAGTAAATCGGTTTTCGCCTGAAGCCTTGTCGGGAAAGCTTAGAGAAATCTTAATCAGGCTAGGCCTTCTTCTGAATATGAATGCAATACAGTAACAGCAACGTTCCCTCATTCGGTATGTAAAGTAGTAGCTTAAGACGAACTGTACTCGCTATGAGTGGATGATTTTTATTTTAACTCTACTGCTGGGTGTCCATCTTATCATCACAATAATCAGCTACCCTAAGGAATTAATTTCCTGTGTGCTGTCTAGAATCGCGGAAGCTTGATTCTATTTATACTCGTATTTGTGTGTTGTGTACCCGAGACAGAGACAGCGAACCAGACCCTCAGTTGGCTGTAAATGGTTCAAAAATGGCTCTGAGCACTATGGGACTTAACTTCTGAGGTCATCAGTCCCCTAGAACTTAGAACTACTTAAACCTAACTAACCTAAGGACATCACACACATCCATGCCCGAGGCAGGATTCGAACCTGCGACCGTAGCGGTTCCAGACTGTAGCGCTTAGAACCGCTCGGCCAGGCTGTAAATGTGTCTCAAGGTGTAGCAGATGAGTGGTCCCTAATTTGGCCAACAGGATCAATCCCGATTTGTCTCACGTTTCTGTTTCGTTAGCGCGTAATTTGAACGTTTAAGTTATATAAACAGGTCGTAGAAAGAAATGTGGAATACGTTCGACATTGGATAATACTGTTAATCCTGCTAATTTTCTATATAAAATACTGGGTACATATTTCTATGAACACTTTTTAGGCTAAAAGAGAAATTTGAAGATAGGATCACTATCAAATCTCCCGCTTCACGGTACACACGACTTTTTGGAGTGGACGCCGTCGTCAATCCGTGTTGCAATTATGACGTCGCGTACCATTTTCGCACGTCTGCAACACAGGCTGCGAGAAAGTGGTGCGCTCGCAACTGGAAGGGTTAACTGTGATGTTCTAGCCGGCCGGAGTGGCCGTGCGGTTCTAGGTGCTACAGTCTGGAGCCGAGTGACCGCTCTGGTCGCAGGTTCGAATCCTGCTTCGGGCATGGATGTGTGTGATGTCCTTAGGTTAGTTAGGTTTAATTAGTTCTAAGTTCTAGGCGACTGATGACCTCAGAAGTTAAGTCGCATAGTGCTCAGAGCCATTTGAACCATTTTTTTTGTGATGTTCTATGGACACGCCGCACTCTCGACTTTGAAGAGTATGTCCTCCGTCACCAAGCATGAATCCGGACGACGAGTACTGCAAACTCCGCCCATGCCGTGGGCTTCTTAGAGCACACAGGTTGGAGCTCACTGTCTCCGCTGTGTGCGTACCGTGAAGCGGGAGACTTCAAAACGATTTCATATCCTAGCCGTACGATTCCGGACATGCTTCCTTTATCAAAAATTCACCTACTAAGTCTCCTATACAACCCGCAGAACTCCCTAACGGGAATTATGGAACACCTTGTAAGAGCACAGTTTCGAAAGTGAACCAGCTCCAAACGCACGTTTTTCTCCAGCCTGAATAAATGTGGTGTAAGTAAAACACAGGAGAAACGCAGCAGCAAAGAGGTTAAGTGACTACAAATAAGGGCAAAATGAAGCAACAAGGTTTAGTGTTTGATTATTCGTCAACATGTAAGACATTAGAGATGGAGGGCTACCTGTGCGTAAAGACGGAGAAACGAAGTGGCCGTGCCCTAGTTGAAGGAAACATTCCAGCATTCGAGGATGGCTGGACGGCAATTTAAATTCCTTGCCTTCCGAACACGATTCCAATGTGTTGACCACTTCGGTGCAGTGCATAGTGAAATAGACAAATAAACTACAAAAGAAGTGAAAAGTGCCGAGTTCAAACTGTGTGCCTAAGTACGTTTACCGTGTACTTGCAATAGAGGAATCCTTTAATGAGAGGTGAGCTGCGTTTCCACGGAGCTATCGGGTTCTCAGTCGGCGTGCGCTTCATTAGTTAGCGAGGGCAGCGACACTCTGTTTCCCAAGCGGCAAGAAACGGGTAAAACACCGCACTCCCTTCTCCAGAAAAGCACACTGTGCCCGTTAACACTCCATTTATTCTCCTGCACTCCCTCTGAGAAAAACATTTCTGATGTTTTCTGTGCCGCTCACGTGGCGAGGCAAACCTTCTCCTTAGCTGCATCCTACACGTTCTGTTTCCGCTGTGCATCCGCTAAGAATTCTAGATTAAGGCACAGCATTCAGCTGGATGTACCTTCACGTTACGTGGAGAAACCATTTCGTGTTAGGGACATGTTTTTACGAAGAAAATTGCGTTCACGTCAATGGTCTTAGGTTCATAACAGAAGTGTCACACAACAATATGATAACGTTCAATATCATGTTAACATTTAAATAAATTTTGCTGAAGCCTTTGCTGAAGTTTGTAACCAGAACAGTTCTATAATGGGCACTCAAATGGATACAAGAGGGATGGAAAAAGTAGGTAAACTGTTTATTATTTCAGTATTAATCGGCATAAATGTTAATTAATTTATACTACTGTGTGATGAGACGGTCAATGCCTTCGTGGAGAACTGTTTGCGGCAGCCTACGGAACAGTGACTGTACTTAGGTGTGCGCCTCTTCGTCCGAAGGAAATCAACGGCCACGAATGTCTATCTTCAGGGCTCCCAAAATATGGAAATCACGCAGGGAGAGGAGGAGGAGGATATTAGTGTTTAACGTCCCGTCGACAACGAGGTCATTAGAGACGGAGCGCAAGCTCGGGTGAGGGAAGGATGGGGAAGGAAATCGGCCGTGCCCTTTCAAAGGAACCATCCCGGCATTTGCCTGAAGCGATTTAGGGAAATCACGGAAAACCTAAATCAGGATGGCCGGAGACGGGATTGAACCGTCGTCCTCCCGAATGCGAGTCCAGTGTGCTAACCACTGCGCCACCTCGCTCGGTGGTACGCAGGGAGAGATCGGGAGTGTATGGAGAACATGTAACGGCTCCCCAGCAAAACTTCTGCAGCGTAGACCAAACGCCCTGGAATGTAGACGGACGGCATCACTCTGTTGCAGGATAATGGCTGCCCACATGTTGCCAAAGTTGTTTCATCTACGTTTGGCTCGGAGACTCTTACACATCCTCCATACTGTCCACCATCTCTCCTCAAGCGATTTCCATATTTTTGCAGCCATGAAGAAAGACTTACGTAACCATCGATTTGGTTCAGGTGAAGAGGTCCACGCCTGGCTACAATCGTGGCTCTGTAGGAAACCACAAACATTTTTCATGAGGGCCTTGACCGTCTTGCTTCACAGTGGGATAAATTTATTAGTAGTTATTGCGATTACTTTTGAAATAAGAAGTACTTTCTTTCCACATGTCTCATTTTGTTTTGGCTTCCCTTATATGTCGCTTAAAATGCAGCAAACACTTCTTGTACTCAGTGCAGTAGAGCATTCTCAGAATCGTTTCATAACCAAAATTTTGTAGAGAAATTAAATAGAAATATTATAAAGTCCACTGGTGCATTTTTATGTCTACGTGCTGTGACACTGAAGGGAATTTGATCGATTTTCATTGATAGAGACGCTCATTCCCCAGAGAGCTTTGTGCATACAACTACACATTATAAACAAGTCATCTAGTCGTAGATACCTTGTGCTACCCCTGCAAAGCGGGGGGGGATCCTTAGTATAAAACATAAAGGAATGTCTTGAGAAATTAATATATAATTAATATATATATATATATATATATATATGTGTGTGTGTTTGTGTGTGTGTGTGTGTGTGTGTGTGTGTGTGTGCAGGATCAAAACTCTAAAGAGGTACACCGTTCGCATCTGGTGGCTGTTATTCCAGCGAAGATTGCAAAAGAAAGCCCGTGATCTTTTGAAAGTGCAGCTGAAGCACTGCCAGACTAAATCCGTGATGGGTACTTAAATCGACCAGGATATTAGAACGTTAGTGGAAGGAATATGTCCGAGATAGAGTAGTGATCCACTCGGAAACTTCCTTATGTGATCGCCTCAAGATTCGCTTCGGGAATTAGTTTTGCTGATTTTTTTTTAACGATGTAACTTTCCTGTAAGTATTTCTTTGCTGTTACAAATATTTCTTCTCGCTAGAGACCGAATTACTGGTGTTGTTGTTGTCGTCATACCGAAATCAGGTTAATGCTACTCTCCACGCCAATATACCCTGTCTGCCTGACTACAACGACTATATCAATTTGAACCTATTCACTGTAGTATAGCCTTTACCACCTCACCCCCCCCCCCCTCCAACCACACCCATCACCCACACAGATATACATCCCTTCATAATTAAACAGAGTATCCTTTGATACGTTAAGGATGTATTCTCACAACCTATCCCCCCCTTTAAGTAAGGCTGTGCCAGGAATTTCTTTTCTCTTCAATTTGGTACAGTATTTCCCTACGTCCTATGTTACTCTATCTACACATCTAACTTTCTGCAATATTCAGTAGCACAACATTTCAAAACCTTCTGCCCCTTGGTCTATACCAGGAGTAATCAACCTTTTTAATCTACCGCCCACTTTTGTATCTCTGTAGTAAAGTTTTCTAAGCGCCCATTAGTTCCAGAGTAATGGTGATTTATAGACTTGTATGAAGTTAAAGCATATAATAATAATAATTACTTACCAAACACTTTGTCAAAGTTTTACGGAAACCTAATCGAAATGCTTTTAAAATCCCTACCACCTGCCACCCACTAGGAAAGCTGGATCGCACAATAGTCGGCTGTAGCGACCAGGTTGTCTACCATTTGTCTCTACTCTCCATCATTAATGTTTCACTTCCATACAAGGCAACACTCGAGACAAATATTTCCAAAAATACTTCTTAACACTTGCCTTTATCTGATACATTAAAATGTTTCCCTCTTTCGTTGTTGCCAGTCTACATTTTTTATCTTTTCTACTTCTAACATAATCAGATATTGTACTGTTCAAATAGCGAAACTCATCTACTACTTTTATTATTTTCTAGACTAATTTCGTCAGCATCGCATGGTTTAATTCGACTGCATTCCATTACCCTTGTTTTACTTTTTTTTTTACGTTCATCGCTTTTCAAGTCACTGTCAATTGTATTAAGTAATCTTACAGATTGACAATTATTGAACTATATGAAAAAGCGTAAATTAGTTACAAAATACGGCTTGCACACACTTTATTCAACATGTAAACATCACAACAGATATTCGGATTTAGGTTATGACATGCTCGATATGTCCGCCATCATTGGCGATGATATGGCGCAGACGAATAGCGAAATTATGCATGACCCGGTACGTGTCGGAACATAGATGCTGTCGATGACCTTATGAATGGCTGTCTTTAGCTCAGCAGTGGTTTTGGGGTTATTGCTGTATATCTTGTCTTTAATATAGACCCACAAAAAGGAGTCGCATGTGTTCAGATCCGGAGAATACGACGACCAATCGAGGCCCATGCCACTGGCCTCTGAGTACCCCAGAGCCAGAACGCGATCCCCAAACTGCTCCTCCAGGACATCAAACACTCTCCTGCTTCGATGGGGTCGAGCTCCGTCTTGCGTGAGCCACATCTTGTCTAAATCAGGGTCACGCTCGATAACGGGGATGAAATCATCTTCCAGAACCTTCACGTACCGTTCGGTAGTCACTGTGCCATCAAGCAATATAGCGCCGGCCGGGGTGGCCGTGCGGTTCTAAGCGCTAGAGTCTGAAACCGAGCAACCGCTACGGTCGCATTTTCGAATACTGCCTCGGGCATGGATGTGTGTGATGTCCTTAGGTTAGTTATGTTTCATTAGTTCTAAGTTCTAGGCGACTGATGACCTCAGAAGTTAAGTCGCATAGTGCTCAGAGCCATTTGAACCATTTTTTGAAGCAGTATAGCATCGATTATTCCGTGACTGGACACTTTATGCCGCACAGTCACCCGCTGAGGGTGAAGAGTCCCCCAAATTCCCCCATTTTCCTTCTTGAAGAACGCATCCACTTGAAAGTGGGCTTCGTCGCTAAACCAAACCGTATTCGCATCGTACTAATTCTCATCATGCCCCGTGGCCAACCGTGCTGCTTGAACGTCCTAACGCAAACCGTTCAGATCGTATGACGGTTTTATTTCATGTAGTTCATGTACTATCTGACAAAATTACTTTGTGATCAGCAAACCTTAAAGCTTTTATCTTTTCTTTCTAAACTTTTACCCACTTTCGAAACTTCTCTGGTCTTTCGACGGAGCACTATCACACAATAGGGTAAGAGAATCCATATAGCCAAAGTCTCAAATACTGTCAGTTGAAATTCTGACAGAGGTAGTTCCCGAAAGGAGGCTTCACTATGTCCCGATTGTTGGTACTACAGCTGATCCAGTTTCTTAGTGAGTCGGCCGTACCCACGCACAATTCATGGTGGGCCGACATGGCAGTGAGGTTATCAGGTTCAAAATGGTTCAAATGGCTCTGAGCACTATGGGACTTAGCATCTGAGGTCATCAGTCCCCTAGAACTTACAACTACTTAAACCTAACTAACCTAAGGACATCACACACATCCAAGCCCGAGGCAGGATTCGAACCTGCGACCGTAGCAGTCGCGCGGTTCCGGACTGAGCGCCTAGAACCGCTAGACCACCGCGGCCGGCAGGATATCATCGATGGTTAGTCGCAAGAGACTTGTTTCGGCCGGCCACGGATAGCCGGCGAGGCCCGTTCCTTCCTTTTTTGCGCCGCCTTCGCGTCTCCCGCTGCCTGCCCCTCGACATTAATCGAGGCCTCTCGCCTTACCATAGCGCTCACTAGCACTTCCCGCTATTATTTCCCTCTCCGCCTCTCCTACCTAATAGATTTAATCGCCGGGCCGAGATGAGCTCTAGATTACTTCTAAAACTTCTCCCCGCGCTACAGTGAAGAGCGGCCTGGTGTAAACAAGATTAATTCTTCTGCTCGCCCCCAAGGGCCGACCGCGGAAATTGGGCGACCGATGGCGCGGCCCGGGGAGAGGGGCTGTCTGGTCTCGCCTCGCCTGTCTTTTCTTCCTCGAGCGGCCCGGATTGAAATCGCCGCCGTCTTCTCGACACGTGGAACTCGCTCGAAGGCTACAAAAACAGCGGACGCAGACGGAACTTCTAAGTTCCTGTCACGTCTCATAATGTAACTAAGAGAAGTCACTGATTACTCGAGATCACTGCAAAGCTATGCCTATTAAACTGATTTTACTTCTGTAAGATACCAAAACCACTGATTTGCAAATGATATAAAATGCGCACGCAAATTCAGGAGTACCCTCATCAGTAGCTATAAAGTGTTTCGAGGATTCAGGATGACTGGAGCCATGGCAATAGAAGACATGCACAGAAGACGCTCTAACCCTCAAATGTAAAAAATTAGAAATAAGTGTTGCTATCTGTTGCTGGGTACGAGAACTATCAAAATTGACATTGGTCTCACCCCTAAATATCACTATAGCTCCAAAATTGCTTCCTTTCTTCGCACCACTACAGTCTGTTGTGGATTGGCAAGAGAGCCAACCCACTATGAGAGGAGGCCGAAAGGCACGCGTTTTAGCTCACGCAGGCTGGCGTGAGGTCTGGAACAGGACAAGGAAGTTAGACTTTAGCAAAAAAGGACGTAGCTGTTGGAATACTTAACTTTAATCCGTAAATGGTGAACATCGCTCTTGACGGTACATGTTTTACAGCATCAATAGTAACTGGTAATGGCGCTTTGCTAGGTCGTAGCAAATGACGTAGCTGAAGGCTATGCTAACTATCGTCTCGGCAAATGAGAGCGTATTTTGTCAGTGAACCATCGCTAGCAAAGTCGGCTGTACAACTGGGGCGAGTGCTAGGAAGTCTCTCTAGACCTGCCGTGTGGCAGCGCTCGGTCTGCAATCACTGGTAGTGGCGACACGCGGGTCCGACGTATACTAACGGACCGCGGCCGACTTAAAGGCTAGCACCTAGCAAGTGTGGTGTCTGGCGGTGACACCATACAGTCCTCCTCCTCAATTTGGCACGTAAGTATCTTAAAGCATCTTTCGTGCATAAAGTATGTTGTTGAAACAAAGGAGCTGAAAATCAGTCTCATCCCATTAGTCCCTTTCAACAATCTTTGATCGACTTTTCACGAGCTCGCACATTTACGCTATGCTAACAAATTCTTGGTGGTGATCTCAAGATTCCAGCCAGACCAATATTGGTCATATTTGCGTTTAAGTAAACAACTATTTCGAATTCTGGCGTCCCAATGGCTTAGTCAATTCTGACGTGGCTATTACGTCTCATTCGTTCTACGGTTCTTCATCTCAGTGTCCTCCAATCTTAGAGTCATCCCACAGCAAAAGAGTGATTTCCACCACGAATAGTTATCGTCATCACCTTGGTTTCTGTGCTCCAGACAATCTTACGACACTATAAATCGTCAGTACGCTTGCTCAAATAATATTCACCCAGAACGGCATTTTTCACTCTGCAGCGGAGTGTGCGCTGATATGAAACTTCCTGTCAGATTAAATCTGTGTGTCGGACCGAGACTCGAACTCGGGACCTGTAGGAGACGAGGTACTGGCAGAATTGAAGCTGTAAGGACGGGTCGTGAGTCACGCTTGGGTAGCTCAGATGGTGAGCAGTTGCCCGCGAAAGGCAAAGGTCCCGAGTTCGAGTCTCGGTCCGGCACACAGTTTTAATCTGCCAGGAAGTTTCAATATTCCCCCAAAATCGCATAAAGGTCTCCTAGTTTTTTCCCCATCTCTGTCACTTTACTGATTTTGTCTAATGCGTAACATGAGCTGCAGAGTAATTTCATTAATTAACGTCAACCTCAGTTTTAGAATTGCGATCGGCTGTACTATTTCATGAAGATGCTGTTTCCGGACGGTGTTGGCCGATTGTACCTTTATATGAGCATCTAAGTTCCCAGAATTGCAGCCGGCCGGAGTGGCCGAGCGGTTATAGGCGCTTCAGTCTGGAACCGCGCGACCGCCGCCGTCGCAGGTTCGAATCCTGCCTCGGGCATGGCTGTGTGTGATGTCCTTAGGTTAGTTAGGTTTAATTAGTTCTAAGTTCTAGGGGACTGATGACCTCAGATGTTAAGTCCCATAGTGCTCAGAGCCATTTGAACCAGAATTGCAATTGTAGACCTTTCCCTGCCATTTCAGCACCACTGACTGTCCATTTCTTCCTTTTTTGTCGCCTCCTGCCCACTCTGCTGTAGTCTCCACTCGTCGTAGTTTCCACACGTCGCTAGCACATGCTAATACGATGACGCGCAAACAAGAAGTAAAAAAATTAAAAAGTTATTATAACTGTGTCGAGCTGTGGCTTACCTGTTGATACGTTACAGCTCCAAACTATCCCTATTAGAGCAGTGTATGCAGGACTTGTTAATTCACCAAACTATTTGAATGTGAGAGATATAGTATACGTATTCAATAACTCCGTAGCTTGGGATACAGGACGAAATTTATTTGGTATTTAATGGTAGAAAAGAACACGCTCAAACTTTTTGAAAATTTTCAGTAGGTCAGCTTAAAATTAAAAGCAATTAACTTTAGAAAAGTGTATCTGAAAGCGGAATGCAGTTACAGAGAATGAAAAGAGTTACACGTGATCAGATTAAGACCATACCTGAACTCTTGTGCATGATACTTAAGAGAATGTTTCTTCTGAGGCAGCAACTGAATCTGCTGTGGGATCTACGGTTCTAGTAAATTAGCCGCATCAAGATCACGAATCTTTTTAACTGGCTATTGATTTCACTGTTGCAGATGGCTGCAGCTCAGACAGTACACGTCACGGCACGAGGGGATGTTTTTGTGGTGAGGCAAGATCGGCACTCGCTTGCGTTCTGTACTGCAGAATGTAGAGGATGCACGCAAAAACACCGCCGAGCGACGAACTCAGGACTCTTAGGATGCACGTCAGTAAATTTACGTTAATAGTTACCCGCTGAGGCCTTAACAGGGGGGCTCTGGAAGATCGCCTGGCTCTATGTTACACGGAAGCTAACGACCGTACCTCTGCTCTGTCGGGGAGCGGTTTTGCGGCTCCAGCAGTACATTCTGGTGTCACGTTAAGCTGTGTGACTTGCAGATTGCCTCGGAGAATTCTCGCTAGTGTTTGCTGGCAGGCTCAAGAAGTAGCTGTGCTTGGAAGGTTTCAGTGTGCTCTGTGGATTGGAAAGCCTTCGAGGCATCTGACAGCGTGAATCGTCGATCACTACTGGTCCACACAACTTCGGAGTCAACGTGTCTCGCGAATCAGGCACCAGCTATCATGCCCCGTTCAGTCTACGTAATCTCACGCTCCACGAGGAGCTTGTCCGCCCGCACTGACAGTAAGCGACAGTGTTGCAGGCCCTTGCTTCCCCATGAATATTTCAAGAAACGTGTCAGAAGCAGACGACTAAAAAAAACACAGCAATATACATGTCAAATGGGAACGCAATGGAAAAATTTTCTTAAGAAAACTGCAGACAGAATTTGGCAACCTCAGTAGCAACTGTGGCCACTTTCTGTAAGTCTTCCATGTAAAACGAGGCTGGGCATGAGCGAGACTGTACGATCAAAACTGAAGTCTGTTCAGGGTCATATTCAGGAAACCCCGACTGCAGGAACCTCATCTCTGAGGCTCTGAGCGCTATGGGACTTAACTTCTAAGGTCATCAGTCCCCTAGAACTACTTAAGCCTAACTAACCTAAGGACATCACACACATCCATGCCCGAGGCAGGATTCGAACCTGCGACCGTAGCAGTCGCGCGGTTCCAGACTGTAGCGCCTAGAACCGCTCGGCCACATCGGCCGGCGAACCTCATCTCTGTGGGGTTAATTTTGCTGCTTCCGACACCAGAACGAATTCGCTTGAATGACTTACTGGTAGTCCATTCATTTTTAATAATTTTAATGCGTATTCCGCATTGTGCTACCACAGCTGTTGCTACTTTACGGTGAGTGTAAATCACCAACTCCGCTGCTGCCACCCCCCCCCCCCCTCCCCTCTCTCACACACAAGCACACAAATTACTGTCCCTTACTTTTCTTGAATATCACCAGGTAACAGGTGGTGGGGTGATTTAGCACGTATTAAACAGCTTCAGTAGCAGGTGGTCGTGATGAAGTCCTCTTTACGTTCCATCCATATTTCGTGAGGCTGGACTCTAGTTTGCGACGTTTGTAAGATGTTTTTATGTGGTGATGCTGAGAATAGCCTCAGTTGACTTCAGGAAAACCTCCTTTGATTTTCTGGCAGACATTACTACATTTCTTTTCATGACTGCTACTTCTATGTGCATGGAAGCGAGATAGTATGATTCCAGGTATACGAGAAAAAACAGGTAAGTAAACAAGTCTACGAAAACCCACACCAGAAAAATGGGTAGTTGAGTGTGATACCTACAACGACATCGAGGAAAAGTTAGCACTGGAAGAAGCACTATAAGGGTCAATCATGAGTTTAGATCATATTAAACATTATCGACAAGTGTAGGTTTAGTAGGTATACAGAAATGGAAAGATTGGTAAATAATAGAGAGAGAGAGAGAGAGAGAGAGAGAGAGAAAGTACATGTAACTCCATTGGCATCCGAGATTGTTTCCTGTCGCTAATCGAGACGGTGAAGATTTTTCTGAGCAAATCGTCTGGTGGGATTAAGAGCAGAGAGTGGGTTTCAAGACGGACGCCAGGATCGCTATCTCAGCAGGGACCGTACTGTCCCGTGGCAGATGCAGATCGATCGTAAAGATAGTCGTCCACGGTGGCAGATTGCCCGACTCGAACCGTGGACGCAGCGAATACTGAGTAGGCGCCCATACGCACGTAGTGTGCAGTGGCTGCAACATTGAGTTTCAGCTCCACGTTCCGTCTGCTACACTGCAGGTGGCGACAGCCGTACGACGCAACTAGCGCTCTTAATAGCTTCAAGTGGAGTCATTTTCAGTGGGTGCTACGCTTCAACACATCAGCGATTGATTTTTGTATTACAGTACCAGGCGTGCGAGTCGATACAAAACGGCCCCAGGCACCACATCGCCGGTATTACCTGGCATTTGTCTACTGGATGGAGATTAGGGTTCGCCGTTAGTCTCTAACAGTTCCTAGTACCGGTGCAATCAGCAATGCAATAAAGACGGAGCTCTATGGCAGGGTTATGTGGGAATCGTCATGGTGGTATGGAAAGTAGCACACAGGATACAGTACGCGCAGTCTGTCTGATAGTAGGTGGCAGTCTTAATCAAAAGGAGACTCGCCTTAGAATGGGTCGTGCAAAATTTCGTAATAAATGGTTTTTTTAGATAAACGGCGTATTAGTGAGATGGAGTGGTTAAATTTACTGCTCAAAGTTACTTACACTGGTCATGCTTCTTTAGATTGGTCACACTTGGTTGGTTGGTCGAAGTTGGTCAGGTTGGTCAAAGCTGGTTAGGTTAGTTAAAGTTTTTATTAATAAATTATTTGCAATTTTGTGCTGTTTTGTGTTTAATTTAACACATTCCGTCAGGCGTTTATGCCTACAGATGTTAATTAAAGATAAAATATGGTAGTCTATGTTAACATGGAACTGCTTATGGCCGCTGTTGTGGTGTTTAAGGGGCGGGTGGCCAGAAATCGATGTCCAGTCTTGTCTTCTGCTATGTGGAGCTGTGCTTCGCTATTGTGACTGACACCGCAGCCTGTGCGGGATACATCTTTTGTTACGGTATGATATTCGTGTATCGGATATTCACTTATGATTTTGACGTCCCAAAATTTCATGTGCATAGTTGGTACAATGGCGGAGCTCTTGTTTAGCATCACACTATTGCGTTGCTTAATCTAGCACTGTTGTTGACGCACTTTCACTGCGGAAACGGTTCTCTATAGATGTAACCAGTATATTTTAAAAACAACATGGCTGCCTCGCAGCGTGTGCTTTAGTATATCACTCGATTGCCACAACAGAACAGCTGATGCAAAACTATCTTAATTTCGCAAAGACTGTGGCGTCAGTCACAACAATGAGGGACAACCCCATGCCAGCAATTTCTGGCCGTCCCTGCCCCCTTCCCCTCCAAAAACTCAGTAGCCACTGTAGCAGAACAGCGAACAAAAATAGCTCTAGGTTGTGAAACTTGCTGGCAGATTAAAACTGTGTGCCGAACCGAGACTCGAACTCGGAACATTTGCCTTTCGTGGGCAACTGATCTACCGACTGAGCTACCCAACACGACTCACGACCTGTCCTCGCAGCTTTATACCGCCAGTACCTCATCTCCTATACTCCTAACTTCACAGAAACTCTTCTACGAGACTTGCAGGACTAGCACCCCTGAAAGAATGGGTATTGCGGAGACATGGTTTAGCCACAGCCTGGGGGATGTTTGCAGAATGATATTTTTACAGCGGAGTGTGCGCTGATATGAAACTTATAGCCCCTTCGACTGTGAGGCCGTTAGAGACGGAGCATAAACTCCGATTAGGGAAGAATAGGGAAAGAAATCGGCCGAGCCCGTGTGAAGCAATTTAGGAAAGTCACAAGAAATCGTAATCTGAATCGCAGCTAGGAGATCAGAACCGGCGCCGTCCCCAATACGAATCCAGTATTGTAACCATTACGCCACCAAGCTCGGCACTACCTCTAAGAACGGCAAAAGGGTGACGAGATTGGGCTGGTTGGACAGTATAACACAGGAGGATGCTGATGAGCTTGTGCAGGAACGGTATGTATGTCGCAAGCATTGAAGAACGTCTAAAGCACCGGTCGAACCTAAATATAATTAATGCAGCTCAGGCAGAATGAGAGGAAGAATAATAAAACAGTTTAATAATCTTTATGCAGTGTTGTAAGTCTCTATAACAATGTTCCGTGTTGCATTACCTGCTCTTCTCCAAAATATTGGATTGATGGATAAGTTCGTAGCGTTTTTTCTATAAATTTAAACACACTACAGAGGCATACACATAACAGAGGCTTTAGTCATGAATAATACATTATGTTTCACAGTTTACAACAGTATGACAGCGCTGGAGTAACTTTCCGATTCCGTGGCTGCAGAAACCACGCGGTTTTCAGAAGAACAACTCGTCGATCCATGTTAGGTTCGCATTTTCATCCGGAAAGGAAGATCATTTAAGGTTATTCAACAAAGAGCGGAAAAGGTGAAAAATCTGAGGGTGCAAAATCAGGCGAACAAGGTGGGTGCCGAATGACTTCCCAACCCAACTCCTGTACAGCGTTGTTTGTCGGTCTAGGAGAATGCGGACTGGTGTTGTCGCAGAGTAGCAACACTTCACTTCAGACAGTCTTCCTAATCGTCGTTCTTGGACTGCGTCTGCAAGGTGTTTCAGTTATTGACAGAAATGTTGGCAGTGATGGTAACGCCACGGAGAATCAATTCACAGTACGCCACACCGTCGCTGATGCGTGCAGGTCTTTGTATAGGGAATTTGTTGCTTTGTTTGGTCTCAACGATTCGATTCTTTCCCATGTGACAACAAAAAGACACCCTTTCTCGTCGCTACTGACAATAAAGAATAGGAATGGTAGGTGTTGTTCACGACCCAATTGATGACGAGCAAGCAGAGATGCACATATGGCGACCCGCAGGTTTTTGTGATATTGGCTTGGAGTATGCGGTACCCACACTCTCGATTTTTGAACCTTCCTCATTGCATTCAAATGTTGCACGGTAATGAAGTGATCATAGTTCATCACATTTGCCGGTTCTTAATTACACTGACGTCGATCATTGTTGATTAATGCATTTAAACGATGTTCATCAAGGTCTTCCTGAACGTGGAAAGTCACTAATGTCAAAATGATTCTCCTTACCATTTTCTTACCGTGTTCTTTCCAATGGCATTATCCCCATTCATGGCGAAAATGTTTCTGGCTGCCTCCGCTTCTGTCACCCCTCCAACGAACTCAAACAGAAGGATTTATCGGATTTGTCCCGTTTCTCCACTTGGAGCTCCTTTTTCTAACGCCCACAGCTCCACCCACGGGCTCCAAATGACAGAATGACAATATGTAGACTCAAATAGCAGCAGTGAGCTACAAATACAAAATGACAGTCGATAAATAAGTCATAGCAACACTAATACGAATATGCAAAACAAAAAAGCTTCGAACTTAATGCGTCAACCTAATAATTAATCATTACTGCTAATCCTTCCCCATTCTCTCGACATTTCTGTCAGATACGTTTAAACGTGTTCTGCAATCACTGAAATTATGTTCGGTAATGCAACACACTGCCTCTGATTTGTCCACCACGCCACAGTATCTGTCATCGAGTCTTATATTTATGTCTCGGCTACATCTCGAGGCATTTCGCAAGGGCGCACTGAGGAATTCGATGAGAGTAAAGATTTTAACGAAATGTCGTTAGTGGCTCTCTCTACTGGCGCCGTACTTTCACAATTATTTGCGCAACAGATGTGTAACATAACATCCGGCAATGAGAATGAATCATCTGTCCACGTAGCGATACCTCATCTCGTCAATGTAGCTCAAAACAGCTTTCTATTTTTGTATCACGAGATTCCTCTGGCATCTGCTACCCAAACAGCGACTTTCTACTGCTCTCATACTGTCTTCGTTGAAAACGCTGGCACAGATGGCTCAAACGTATTTTGAGTACAACTTTTAACTATCGTTTGCTTTGCTCATATGTTCGCTCTGTATCGCAAGATAATCCTACGAGTGCGTGCTGAAAACTAATTTTTTGTGTGAAAGCTTTTAAGGTTTTTGAAATAAAAGAAACGCTATTAATACACTCTACATATTTTTTCTTCATCTCTACATATTTTGTTACTCTACGTAGTCACCCAAGCGACGAACACACTTCTCCCAACGAGAAAACAATTCCTTGACACCCTCACTGTAGAATGTTTGACACTGATGACGGAGCCACAACCTCACCTCTGCATGCACCGCTTCCTCATTATCAAAGAGAAGTCCTCAAAGATTTTCTTTAAGTTTCGGAAACAGATGACAATATGATATGGTCAAATGGGGACTGTGTGGACGATGATCGAAGGCAGTCAAATCAAGGCGTCGGATTGTTGCAAATGTCGCAGCACTCCTGTATGGTGTGGCATTGACATACTGAAGGAGAGGAAGCTCAGCGTGTGAACGAACTGTTCGAATTCGAAACTTCATTACAGCATGCTGTTTCTCAAGCTCCGACATAGTTACGTTACAAACCGCCTTGTTACACGTTACAACTCGGAGCACTCTAGCGGCAGAGGACAGCAAATATGTAGACATGAAGGATAACGACGTAGGATGTTATTAACGTTCGTTTTATTTAAAAAGACAAGAATTTTCACAAAAAATTCAGAGGAATTACTTTTCAAAACGCACTCGTAATAACGATCTATGGAAAGAGAACAAGGCAAGAAATTATAATGAAACTAAAATGATGAGAAAATGTGTTGCAAATTAACTACCATTTTACTTCTAAGTCACTGTTAACGCTCAGTTACGCGCAGAAGCAGTACGTTGTACTTTTAACAGCTACATAAACAAACAGGAGAAAGTCAGGAAGTTTGCTTCACTTACCGGTAAAGCAAAATACGGCCAAACGTTTCGAAGGTAATAGGAACAAGTTGAAAAAAATACATAACTGAGCTTGATAGAAGAATGATTGAAAATGAATGGTGATATATGAACCATACTACAAAAAGAATATACACACGTGTTCTGACACGCAGCGAAACAAGTGGAAGAGAAATAAATTCAGAAGAATTGTATGATCCTGACAGAAAAACGAGGAAAAATTATTGGAGAAAGCTAGCACTGCCGGCTAGAATTCACGAAGCGAGGAAGCCAACGTGGTACCACGACTGGCTATGGCCTCTCTAATAACAAAAGTTGGGGTGAACATATACTGTCTTATGAGGTCCTCAGTACTGGTAAGTGGGAGGCCGAATAGGTACCATCTAGTTCCGAGAAACTGTTCAGAAATCACAATCGGGGGAAGCCAACACTTTAAAGTCCTAGTAGCCTCAGTTGATGGCTTCGTTTTGTTAATTCAGTTTTGTTCCCGGTATGTTACGACTATCAGAAAAGATAAAAATAAATAACTAGCCGGACGTGTTGGTAGATCAACCAATCCCTAGTTTCGTCACAGTATTTTGGCTCTATCTGTTCATGGCATACCGTAACAAATCGAGAGCAGAACTAGGCGTTTGCCTATGCAACAGTAACTAGCATAGTGACCAACGGTGTACGTGTTCCGCTGTCGAAAGTGGTTCCAAACTGTACTTCAGTAACAAATTAAAGGACATCTTATGTCCCTTGCACTGTAACAAAGGAAGAACACCTTGTTCATCGTCTCAGGATATGCCTAATTTGTCATACGTCATACACAGGTAAGGCGTCATTCGATTAAATATCACACTTACTGCTGACTTTCGGGTAATCTAGATAGCTGCCCAATAGTTACACACGCAGTCATTGCTTCACGGCGTGTTGCAACATCATTGGCAGGTGCGTCAAGAAGAAAGCTATTCGCAGAAGGGCAGTGTGTTTCTCTACTGGCTTTCTACACGCCACCGCTTCGGCGTAGCAAGTTTGTGATCGTAAAACAAGTAGCGTTTAGGTCCTTGATTCCTCTTCCCATTTTCCTTATTCCAACTGGTTTCGTCCCTTTAAAAGCCCCACACGTCTACGATGCTACACATGGATTTCATATAGAGCAACTAAACGCAGGGGTATGTCCTTCCTTTCTTCAATGGAAATTTACTCATCGTCACATTTTTATGAGCTGTGAGAGCGTTTGCTGGCGCGCTACATGTGTCGTTCCCAAACCGGATGTAAAATGTCGCAGGCTAATGTCAGAAAAATTGACAACGAGACCAAGACTGTACACTCCATCTTTCTCCCACTAGAGCTGCTGCCGGTTCATTCTCATAGAAAATCTAAAAGCTTCTCACCTCGTCGCTCGTTTCCAAATTTGACAATGATGGAACCACATGTAGAATGTCCCTCTGTCACTACCTAGCGCTATACTGATATTAACTTGTATTCCTTGTTATAATAACCATGGTTACCTATCTGTAGCCTTCTGCAACGGGTATTAAATGCGTTAGTTAAAAAGTAATTTACCAGGTCAAGTGATATTAATATCGGTACAGACACTATGTCATTTAAAATGTACTCGAGGTACAAATCTCTCAATATTTCCAACATATATTTGTTTGCAAAAGGTGGATTGTAAAAGTTACAGTCAATCTTCTATTTTTGATTTATCGCACTACATGAGTAGCTCTATCTGTTTCCCTCAATGTAAAGTACGACACAGGGCTGATCTTACTGCTTGTCAGAAATTTCGTTTAGTTGTCCTTTAGCATAAATCATACAAGACAAAAACAAGAAACTATAGAACTCCATAATTGTTACGTAGTGTAAACCAGATCGGTCTCTCTGTGGTTGGCACTAGATTCTGCTTAGTCTGAAAATGTTATCCTGTGCATTTCTATTAGAGTTGAGTTACTGCAATGATAATCTCGACTGTTAATTCTCAGTACAGGTATAAGGACATCTCAGAAGGAAAAGTCGTTATCTGTCACCAGTTCAAACATAAATGTAAATGTTTCGTCACAGTGTCTTCTGGTGTGTGACAAAGCTCTCCTTTCTTTGCATGTGACATGATAACTACTAATTCTGCACGATTCTATGAGCCTGTCGATTTTCCTGCCTCTGTGAGCTACACCCATCTTTTTCGGAGTATACCAGAAACAGGAAAGTAATATTGAATGGTTAATACTTTGGCGTACGACAGTGATAAAGTAAACAATTCCCTTTAAACACAACATAAAGACTAACCTTGCGTCTATCAGCTATGGGAATCATAACGGAGAAGGACAGTGTGTCCGTAAATAAGGCAAAAAATATGGCGTATGTAAAAACAGTAGTTCCACTAAAGCAACTCTTTATGCATGTAGCAGCCACAAAATTCAAGGAGCACCAAGCTATGTCGATAATGGTGGTGGTGGTGGTGGTGGTGGGTAGCAGCAGCAGCATTAGATGAAGATGATGATGACAGTAGCAAAGAAGGCAAAAGGTGAGAAGAAAGTAGAGGACAAGGAGGAAAGAGGGAGGAAGGTCGAGGATAAGAGCATGAAACCGTAGAAAATGGGACAGATGAGGAGGAAAATGGTTGAGGAGGATAATGGATGAGGAGGAGGAGGAAGAGAAAGAAGAAAATGAAGAAAAATAAGAAGAGAATGAGGGAGGAGGAGGAGGGAGGAGGAGGAGGTGGAGGAGAAGGAGGACAACGAAGGGTGTACAGAAAAAAAAGGGATGAGGATCGAGGGGGAAGAAGTGCAAGGAGGAACAGGATTAAGCGGCAAGTAGATGAGGAAGGGGAAAGATGATGAAGGGGAGGAGGAGAGTGAGGAAGCAAGAGAAGAAAGAGGAAGGAGGAGGGGTACTTAATCGCAAACACGCGGATATTGTACAGTCGTGAATGCATCGTGAATCTGATACAGAACCTTTTGAATTGCTTCAAAACGGCAAAATAGTTCATGTGGCACAAAACTGGGATGAAATCAAAGATTTTTTTCAAACAAGACGGAACGGGATTTATGTGCCTGTACTCCATAAAGTATTTAGTAGTGTCTAACGGGACCATAGCCGCCAACAGGAAAGTAATAGTAACCTAAAAAATACATAACTTACGCCAATAAACCTTCCTCAGGCCTGAAGTAATGTCTGTCCGTGAGCTGGAGCCAGACATTGACGGAATCTGGTTGTTCATGAGCAAATACACATTACAGCAGGTGTCGGTGGTTTCCTTGATGCCGTCCTTTAAGTACAGTGAGTCTGTGTTACAGAAAATGCTGTGTGTGAATGAGACTACGGTAACCTGTTGAACCTGGAGGAATTCGATGGTTACAACTGAAGCGCAGCTACACACTGTGGTCCTGTTTGGGTTATAAGTATTGTTTGCCGGCCGGAGTGGCCGTGCGGTTCTAGGCGCTACAGTCTGGAGCCGAGCGACCGCTACGGTCACAGGTTCGAATCCTGCCTCGGGCATGGATGTGTGTGATATCCTTAGGTTAGTTCGGTTTAATTAGTTCTAAGTTCTAGGCGACTGATGACCTCAGAAGTTAAGTCGCATAGTCCTCAGAGCCGTTTGAACCATTTGAAGTATTGTTTGGCAGCGAAAGGTGGTAGATACGCTAATGCGTAGACGCGGAACCGATTTTCGCTGGAAAAAAAAAATAGTTCTAATTTTGGCCATCAGGTGCGAATTCGGCGCTGTGAATGCGAGAAAGACGAACAGAAACGTTTCTGCGCGAGCACTAGCACGACCCGTGGCTCGTGCTGCATGGCCAGTTACGGCATCAGCGACTTCGTCAATAACGTCCACCTGGACAACGAGCTCATCCGTGTTTTCGAAATTCATCATCTTCTTTAAACAAATTGTCATCGGGTATCTCCTCAGATCTTCCAGTCGGCGGTACTCTTTCGACGCAGCACTGCATTTGCTGCCGTTCACATAAATCAGTTTCACTGACAGCGCATATTGTTCACTAACTTCATGGCTTGTAAAATGACAGCGTGGATGTCATACAGTTTACAGCGCCAGACGTGCACCTGGTGGCCAAAATTAGAACTAAATTTTTTTCCGGCATTAACGCATTAACATATCTACCAAGTTGCGCTGCAGCCTACACTTGACCCCCGCGAGTATTTGCACTTTTATTATAACCACTCGGTATTTCGTGGATGTAAATAAAACAGTTACAGTTAAAAGCAGTGACAGAGAGCGTGTGTCGCAGGTACCAGCGGTCGGTTGGAGGTGTTTAACACACGGGTGCAGCTGGCTCATCGACAGGCGGCGCGCGTCTGCTGGCGCCTGGCGCCTCTTTCGCGCTTGGCTTGTCCGCTCAGGGTCGCCGCTCGACCACGCCCTGGGTCAACCACTTCACTCAGCGTAGAACTCTGTGTTCGTTGCATTACTGGCTGCAAACACCAAATGAGCATTGACGATAAAGCCGGAAAGCATCTTGTATTTACCGCAACCTTCGGGAACAGATTACTTATACCGAAAGATCGCAAATGTGCTACAATGATATTCCAAATCGTGAACTGAGAAATGCAACATGAATGAGAAAACGGATGTAAATGTCACATAAATTCGTTTTTTATGTAAATACGTGTACCTTACTTCGCAAATGACACAAACATTAACGCCATGTAAGTTATTTTGTTTTGGAAGGGAATGGAGCTCCGGGGAGGGACCGGGGGGGGGGGGGGGGCAGGGGTATTGACATGTCGTTTACTACACATATCACGAAATATTAACTGAGAAATTATTTCGAATCTTCTCTTTTAAAACATGGTGTTTTTCAAAACATTTGGGACAACATGATGAGGTGATTCTTCTGATTAGATGTAACAAAATGGTCCGCAGTAAATGAGCGAAGACCGCGCGAGCATCAAGGCTTTCGCATGCACTCCCCACAGACTCCATCTAAATAGCATCCTATTGTTTCAATCTATTAACACAATGCTGGACTACCTCAGGTTACATCATAGCTAAAAAACTAGCTCTCTGAAAGAAGAGGAATTAGTCGGACATGTCGACATGAAGCAAGTATGCCCCAATTCACTTGAAATGCTTTACGAAACGAGAGGGAGCATGAATTTGTATGGATCTACGAGGATTGCCGGCCTGTGTGGCCGAGCGGTTCTAGGCGCTTCAGTCTGGAACCGCGCGACCGCTACGGTCGCAGGTTCGAATCCTGCCTCGGGCATGGATGTGTGTGATGTCCTTAGGTTAGTTATGTTTAATTAGTTCTAAGTTCTAGGGGACTGATGACCTCAGATGTTAAGTCCCATAGTGCTCAGAGCCATTTTTTTTTCTACGGGGATTTGCTTTCGAATCCACCGGAGTATCAGATCAGCGTCAAACATATTGAGCCATCTAGCTCGTTTCTGAAGTAAAACCGATATCTCTGGATAGCGGACCTGTTCGTTTCTCAGAGGTCACCTATTCAAAATATGAATATTTTTTCAATGTTGGTACGGTCAACTGGGGAAAGTGACATACAGCTATTCGTGAGCAAGAAATGGAAAAGGCTGGTGGAAAATATACGTTGTACAACGTAGTGCACTTTTCATTTTGTGTCACGCGTTGTTATGGTTGGAACATTCATAAACTAGATAAGGCGTACAATTCCATAAACACTGCGCCCCATCACCTGCTATTACACATTTAAACATATATGTGATGCAAAAGTTCACCAGATGCAAAGTACATTTCTGTAGTGAAGTCGCATACCAAAGGTAAACAAACCATCTCGTGACGGCCTACGATAAAAACGGATGTTTTGGGAGAAAAGAGAGGGCTGGAGAGAAGACAGAAGAGAGGAAAGTCGAAAGAGAGAAATGAAAGAGAAAGATAAAGAGAGAGAGAGAGAGAGAGAGAGAGAGAGAGAGAGAGAGAGAGAGAGAGAGGAGAAGAAGAAGAAGAAGAAAAAAAAGAAGTGTAATAATTCTGTACCAACAGTCGTTATTTTGATATTGTTTTATTAGGCAACCATGTACGACGTTCCAATCACATCATGTTCAGGCCTATCGCATGAACGAGACCTAGCATCACTCAAGTATGCATAAGCCGAGACACTATTATTCATAATTTGTCCATAGATATCC
Source organism: Schistocerca americana (assembly GCF_021461395.2). Classification (NCBI taxonomy): domain Eukaryota; kingdom Metazoa; phylum Arthropoda; class Insecta; order Orthoptera; family Acrididae; genus Schistocerca; species Schistocerca americana. The sequence goes on along the minus strand of NC_060124.1, from coordinate 433,591,257 downwards.
GAACTTCACACATGTGACAGCAACTGTCAAACGAACCACATGCACGAGTGGTACTTGGTGTCATTCATGCGACAGGCCTGAAAATGACGTGATTGGAGCGTCGAAACGGGTTGCGTAATAAAACAATGTCAAAATAACGGTTGTTGGTACACTATTATTACGTTACAGTGACCAGTTGCTGCCCCACGCTCCTGAGTCCAAGATCGAGTTGCATTTAGACAGAAGACGAGAGGGAGAGAGAGGGGGGGGGGGGAGAGGGAGAGAGAGAAGGTGACAGAACAGAAAAAAGGACAGATGCATGAAGAGAGCAGAAAAATGAAGAGCACAGCAGAGTGAAAAGGAAAGCAGAGCGATGAGGACAAGAGGGAGAGTAGTACAGGAGGGCGAAGATGGTTGGTTGGTTGGTTGGTTGGTTGGTTGGTTTGGGGAAGGAGACCAGACAGCGAGGTCATCGATCTCATCGGATTAGAAAAGGACGGCGAAGGAAGTCGGCCGTGCCCTTTGAAAGGAACCATCCCGGCATTTGCCTGGAGCGATTTAGGGAAATCACGGAAAACCTAAATCAGGATGGCTGGATGCGGGATTGAACCGTCGTCCTCCCGAATGCGAGTCCAGTGTGTAACCACTGCGCCACCTCGCTTGGAGGGCGAAGAGGACAGGAGTAGGCAGAAGAGAGAGGAGGATAGAAGAGGGAGAAGGATAGAAAAGCGTACAGAGGAAACGAGACAAGAGTACAGAGGAGGCGACAGACGAGCACAGAGAAGACGACAGTAGAAGAGAGTCCAGGGATCAGTAGAGGAAGAGTGGAGAGCATCCCACAGAGGCCGAAGTCAATGGAGTTGTTGCACAAGATCTGGTTGGATATGAATGGGGAAGGAAATAGGTTGTCTACTTGTTTAAGGAATCATCGCAGTATACGTCTCAAATTGTTTGAGGTAACCATGACTAATCTAGACGGACAATTATTTGAAACCAGATCTCGAAAAACAACTGAGTCGCTTCAGCCACGACAGAAGGAAACAATTAAGATTTCGTTTGCCGCGAATCCTCATGAAGTGTAAAGACTGTGTAAGGAGAAATCTTCGCTGTAAGGTAGGGAGACGGACGTGGTGTACCTGGGCGAGACCAGTGGCCGCATGTAGTGACCTGTGGTGGGGGCCGGAAGGGGGCCGTTGCCGCGGAACAGAACACGGCGCTCGTGACGGTACTCACACCTACAGCTGCCTGTGGTCGTGCTCGTGGTCTCGGCCGTCTGCGCTCGCTACACATAACACGACCCGGCAGTCACTGACTCCCTGCCCTTCTCTCTCTGTGTGCCGACTGCGCCGCGGAAATGCTCGGTTGCCCCGTTGCGATACATCTGTAATAATTATTTTAATGAGTCGGCGAAAGCGGGTACGCGGGAAAAACACGGATGTTGCGTGTGTGTACGGCATAATTTCATTATATGGAGAGGATGTTTGTAGTGATAACTTGTAATTGTTTGTGCGATCCGCTCGTGGCCATTGCGCCAGCTTGCGTGCTAGACAGCTCTTAGAATGCTGGGAAACGTGAGCCTAGGCAACGCTGGCGCGGGTGTCGTCTATTTTGCATTTTATCAGTTTAAAGGCGACACAGAGGTACTAGACAATGGGGGATGGCCTAATGAAGAACAAGGATTTCACAACTTTGGAGAAAACCGTCCTGAATAAACTGAGATGTGCCCCCCACCCCCCCACCCTCTCTCGCCCTCAACACCCTCCGTTGTGGGGATAACGGCATCTCCCTGAAGATCGCTGCGATTTTCATACAAGCACACCTAGAACTTGCTCAGGAGCATAGTGCCGTGTGCGATGATCAGTTACCAGCCTCAGTTAGCATGTTAATGTTTTAATGGCACGTAAAGACTTCAGAAGCTCCACATGTTTTCCCACTGTCCGCAGCTCGTGGTCGTGCGGTAGCGTTCTCGTTTCCCACGCCCGGGTTCCCGGGTTCGATTCCCGGCGGGGTCAGGGATTTTCTCTGCCTCGTGATGACTGGGTGTTGTGTGATGTCCTTAGGTTAGTTAGGTTTAAGTAGTTCTAAGTTCTAGTCCCATAGTGCTCAGAGCCATTTGAACCATTTTGTTTCCCACGCTAAGACCACAGAGCAACACGGCTGGCGCATTGTCATAAGAGGGCATATGTTCCAGGTGTCCTGCAGACGCAGTTCTGCTGCTGTACAGACAATAGGTGCATCACAGAGTGAGAGCGAAATGGGCCGTCAGCTGGTTCAAAATGGTTCAAATGGCTCTGAGCACTATGGGACTCAACTTCTGAGGTCATTAGTCCCCTAGAACTTAGAACTAGTTAAACCTAACTAACCTAAGGACATCACATACATCCATGCCCGAGGCGGGATTCGAACCTGCGACCGTAGCGGTCTCGCGGTTCCAGACTGCAGCGCCTAGAACCGCACGGCCACTTCGGCCGGCCCGTCAGCTGGAAACGTACTCCAAAGTTGAAGGACACAGGACATGCGATTCTTGTAGGCAAAACGTCTAAATTGGGCAAAGATACAACGACAAATTCTGGCGCTATATGAAAAAAATTCAATGTCGCGTGCAATAGCAGTGAAATGGTGCCAACTATCTGACCAAAGCTGCACGATCGTGGGCAACGCTGATCGGAACGTCCAGATTTTACCTACGCGATTTCCATCTTTTCGACAGGCTGAAGGGACATCTGGGGGAAAGAAGAGAGATTTTCCAATGTTGCAGGAGTTCACACAGTGGCCCTCGAATGGCTGCGTGAACAAGGAGCGGGTTCCTATAGTCGAGGAATCGAAGGACTGGTGCAACGTTTCGACCATTGTTTGCAGATACCTGGTGACGGTGTTGAAGAATAGTGTCACGTATCTGTGTCACCTTGAACTGTAGTGTGGTGTTCAATAAAACTTATTTAGCTTGCAATAGCAATGTGTAACTTTTTAAAGTCCCCTGGTACGACGTGATTCGCTCATATAAAATCCTTGCTGCTCATGGACAAAGGGAGTCGTTTCGATCTTCGACAAAGAAATCCAAGCTGCATTGGCAAATAATATTTCTGTACAAATTCTGCTACATTCGATTCAAAGAAGCATAGCTTGAAACCCTTTCACAACAGCTACATTGTTCAGTTCTGAAACAGCATAGAAATCCGTATACTGATTCTAGAGCTCATGTGAAAAAGACAGATGTTCTAAGAATTCTTACTTTTCGCAGCATCTCGCCACATTTTCAAGTGACAACCGACGTTTATATTTAACAAAATAGACCAAACAAGTCTCAAAATGTTTTCAATAACGTTACTAAAGCCGTTGAAAATCCTATCGAAATATATCCCGTATTTTTTTTTCCAGTGACAACCGATTGTTATATTTAACAAAATACAGGGTGAATCACCTAAAAGTTGCGCCGCAAATATTTCGGGAATGGAAGGCTCTATTCATAAGCGAATTTCACAGACTAGAATGGTAGACCGGAGCTCGCCTTTGTAGCTCATACATAGAGTGGTATTAGTTTCGAACGTGTGTTTATTTACGAAAGGTACAAATCTTTCAATGAAAAAATGCTTGTTTATTAACGATTGTCTGAAGTTTTTCAGTAATTATGTAGTTTTTGAGAGTTAATTGGCCATGATTAGTAAATATTGCTTTATCTGTTAAAACTGACAATGGCTATTGACAGTACCTCAATGAACGTAGAGTAAATTACAATTTCAGTGGTGTTTGTTACAGTGCAAGTAGCTTACGAGATTCGTAGTTCAAAAATGGTTCAAATGGCTCTGAGCACTATGGGACTTAACATCTAAGGTCATCAGTCCCCTAGAACTTAGAACTACTTAAACCTAAGTAACCTATGGACATCACACACACCCATGCCCGAGGCAGGATTCGAAGCTGCGACCGTAGCGGTCGCGCGGTTCCAGACTGAAGCGCCTAGAACCGCTCGGCCACACCGGCCGGCGTAGTCTGAAGGGGAACGTCTTCTGACATCTGCGGAAAACAGTCCTTTAGGGAGTTTGAGATATTTGTGCTAATTCAGTGTCCCCCCTACGAAAATCAGGGATGCACAATTCCATGCCATTCATTTAAACTCCATGGACGCTGACGTTTCACCTGACGAAGCCAACGGGGCTTGTCAGCAGACCAGTGGTGCAGGTGTCTGAAATTTACTTGGCCGTGATAGGTAAATGTTGCGTCATCTGTAAACACGATACATGACACGTCCCGAGCGTCAAGCCTTAACGCCCCTGTGCAAAAGTTCATACAATTCGCAAAATCATTTCCACGCAACATTAGATGGAGAGAGATGTGCAGTAGTGAAACTTATGACGATGGAGAACGCGAAGTACGCCTGCCTGATTCATGCGGTTTCCTCCTGCGAATTCAAAGTAACTACTTTGCGGGCCTATTGCTACAGCAGGTAGTATATTAATTTCACCCACCTATCCAGTCACGCGTTTCCTTCTGTTATGTATTCTAGGCGTTACACTACCAATCGTATGTAACTGTTTGCAGGGGTCTGTCGCACTGGGTCATGTTACACGAACGAACGGAATTCTTCCTACATTCATGCATGAGTATGTCCGCTTTTTCCGCATTGGGAAATACCAACTTCCATGCACGTCCTACGGCGTTGACTATCACGCAACTGACAGGACCGTCGCAATGCAATCGCAGTGTACATGCAACACAAAGTAAACAAACAGGACTACGTCGCCTGGCATCTAAGCAATAGGATGGAACAAACAGCTGTCCGTGTTTATAAATTTCACAATACGATAACTCGTAAACTACTTGCATAACTTCCTGGAACAAACACCACTGACATTCTCATTTACTGTACTCTTAGGACTTAATTGTCAGAAGACATCGTCCCATTTAAAAATTAGTAACTGTTGTAAATAATTGCACTTTCTTAAACTTCTCAAAATTTGTATACAGTGAAGTAAATAGTAGATATGCAAGTGTTTCTCGTGGTTAAGGTGTGGTCCCCTTATTGTGCTTGAGAAAACGCTACAGTTAGGAGATAATGATTGAATCATCATGTCAGTGCACCCTCTTATAAAGCAGCATCTTTGAGGCAATGGCTTGTGGACACCACCATTGCTAAAGTGGAATGGGCTGAACAGAGTCCCGACGGGAAGCTAATGGAACACCTTTAGTATGAGTTACAAAGCTGACTTCGTTGAAGACCCCCAGCGTCCAACACTATTGCCTTCTCTGGTTTCGGCTCTTGAGGGACAAAGTGCTGCCTTTCTTCTATAATTATTCAGACACCTCAAAAGTGTCCCCACCAGAGTTCAAGCCACCATAAAGGCGCAGGGTGGACACACTCTACATTAGACTCCACTAATAGGTGGCAAGATACATCATCAGATAGTGAATGTACATAAATCTTATTTTAAATTCCAACAGTTTCGTTTCTGTATCATTTCTTTTGTAATGCCTTTCTGTCTTCCGAATAGCGTTAACGCATCAAGTGGAACATAAACATCATTTGTCTCGCCTCAGATTTTGAAAGGCGCGTGGTGGAAAGGTCGGCATACCGAGGGGAAATAACCTGCAGGTGCTCCTTGTGACGCAGCCGACTAAAGAGGGTGGGGACACGAGAGCTCGCTGTTCAGGTGACCGACAGACTATCTTGTGCCTTTACCACATCGCAGCATAATTAATATGCCAAATGTTCTACAATCTTCCCACTGCTAAACATGTGAACATACCTTAAAATATATTCTCATCAACCCAACCGGTGTCGGGTTAGATTCCCGCTTGGGTTGGGGATTTTCTCCGCCCGGGGACTGGGTGTTTGTGTTGTCCTTATCATTTCATCATTATCATCGTCATTCGTGACAGTAGCTAGATTGTATTGAGTAAAAAATTGGAGTGACAAAAACTGGGACATTGTACGAGCGCTTATGACCACGCAGTTGAGTGCCCCACGAACCAATCAACAACAACCCAGCCATTCCTCTAGTAAATTTTTTTTGGTTTTTAGTGCGTTTTCCCCGCACCTCCCTCCAATTACCTTGCACACGTTTCGAAACAGGGCTCTTAACTTATAGTCTCAGGAATTTCTTGATCAACTTTAGGTCAATGTTTTATAGTAATAGATTACTGCTTGTATACTCCCGCAGGCTTAAATGACGGTAGTAATTGAAGGTAAGAACTATTGTGTGATATTGACTGTGAGATATTCCTGTTGAAATTCTTCTCCAAACTCGAGTTTTCAACTCCTCTGCCGAGATCTTCCCCAGGAATATTCTGGTGTCTCCGTGTGGTTGTTCAGTCCAGAAGATTTTATCAACAATGAGTGCTGCATCTTTTAAAACTCGATAATGGAACCTTCTACACATAATTACATGATAACGTCAACGCCAATAATAAGCATGTGCTTATTAGTTTAATGGACACTGGGCCAGGATGTTTCAGTCTCGTCTCCCACATTTAAGAAAGATGCGTCGGGTATCTGCAGAAACTTCACTCCTCGAGGGTCGATAAGCGTACGACATATACAAATAAATATACATGCAAGACCATCAGCCGTAGCATCAGCAAATGTCTGATGGTGCATCGTGCTATTATGAAAGGGAGATTAGGGCGCGAAGTCCTGTCGGCGACGAGATGCTTAGAGGCGCATCACATGCCCAGGCCGAAGAAGGTTGGGGGGCAGCAAACTGGCAGTAGTCTTTTCATGAACACAGCATTCCGACAGCAACCTCAGTAACACAAGGAAATCATGGGTAACCGAAGTATAGATGCCTTGTCTGATGTTTGAACCGCACTCTGTGTGAAACCTAGTCCACATCTTAACTTCTGAGTCAACTGGAATATTGGTCCGGTAAGCAGATCACATACTGCTGTATGGATGGTTGGGTAGATAGTGCCAGTAGCTGGCTACTAGCAAAGGCGTGGACGATTACGTCAAGGCATTGCAGCACTTGGCTCACATTTCATAATCAACATTTAGAGAACGCTATTTACTTCATAAAATTAATCAGCACTGTATTCTAAAGATCACGTAAACCGTTCGTCATCACAGAGTGAATTATCATTAGTTTAACAAATCATGAAGCATATTTTTATGATGCTCAGTTTTTGTTTTCATTCTTCAAGTTGTCGTTGCGGAATACGAGCAGTACACAATCTGATTCAGTAGTTATTTATTAGTCGTCGTCAAAATTTTGAGAACCATCGATATAAAATCTTAAGTTTTGAGTTCATATCTATATCCAACTGGAGGTAATCGTACACTGAAGAGCCAAAGAAACAGGAACACCCACCTAATTTCGTGTAGGGCCCCCGCGAGCAATCAGAAGTGCCGCAACACGATGTGGCATGGACTCGCCTAATGTCTGAAGTAGAACTGGAGGAAACTGACTCATTAATCCTACAGGCCTGTCAACTATTCCTTAAGAGTACGAGGGGGTGGAGATCTCTTCTCAACAACACGTTGCAAAGCGTCTCTGATATGCTCAATAATGTCTGGATAGTTTGGTGGCCAGCGGAAGTGTTTACACTCATAAGAGTGTTCCTGGAGCTACTCTCTAACAATTCTGGATGTGTGGGGTGTCGCATCTCCTGCTGGAATTGGCCAAGTTCGTCGGAATGCACAATGGATATGAATGGATGCAGGTGATCAGATAGGATGCTTACGTACGTGTCACCTGTCAGAGTCGTATTCAGACGTATCAAATGTCCCATATCACCCCAACTGCACAGGCTCCACACCATTTCAGAGCCTCCACCAGCTTGAACAGTCCCCTGCTGAAATGCAGGGTCCATGGATTCATGAGGTTGTCGATCCGCTCGATACAATTTGGAGCGAGACTCGTCCGACAGGCAACGTCTTTCCAGTCATGTCGGTGTTGACGGGCCCAGGCGAGGCGTCAAGGGTATACGACTGGGCCTTCGGCTCTGAAAGCCCATACCGATGATGCTTCGTTGAATGGTTCGAACGCTGACACTTGTTGATGGCTCAGCACTGAAATCTGCAGTAATTTGCGGAAGGGTTGCACTTCCGTCACGTTGAAAGATTCTGTTCAGTCGTCGTTGGTCCCGTTCTTGCAGGATCTTTTTCCGGCCGCAGCGATCTCGGAGATTTGATGTTTTACAGGATTCCTGATATTCACGGTACAATCGTGAAATGGGCGTACGGGAGAATCCCCAATTCATCGCTAACTCGGACATGCTGTGTCCCATCGCTCATGTGCTGACTATAACACTACGGTCAGACTCACTTAAAGCTTGATAACCTGCCATTGTAGCAGCAGTAACTGATCTAAGTACTGCGCCAGGCGCTTGTTGTCTTATATAAGCGTTACCGACCGCAGTGCCGTCTTTTGCCTATTTATACATTTCTCTGTATTTGAAAACGCATGCCTATACCAGTTTCTTTGGAGCTTCAGTGTATATTCAAATGGCTCCGAGCACTATGGGACTTAACATCTGTGGTCATCAGTCCCCTAGAACTCAGAACTACTTAAACCTAACTAACCTAAGGACATCACACACATTCATGCCCGAGGCAGGATTCGAACCTGCGACCGGAGCAGTCACGCGGTTCCAGACTGAAGCTCCTTTAACCGCACGGCCACACCGGCCGGCTTCAGTGTATATTGTTTCATACGATTAGCAGTCATTTAGTATGAGGTGTATTTACAAGAGAACAGATAATTACAGAAACAAGACTACTGCTACTACTATTACTACTACTACTACTTTGGATACAGTACCTGAGTTTCGTGTCATTAACACCTACAATCCTCGAACGGGACATATAAAACTGCAATATTACTAACTTTTATCGCAAAAGAAATACGGTCAAGGCACTGTTTTAAGTGTCCGTTGTCTGTAGGGCAATTCTTGCCTCGTCTTTCAGTGGAATCTGTCGCTGTAGACAAGAATAATCAAATTGTTCAAATGGCTCTGAGCACTACGGGACTTAATAACTGAGGTCATCAGTGCCCTAGAACTTAGAACTACTTAAATCTAACTAACATAAGGACATCACACACATCCATGCCCGAGGCAGGATTCGAACCTGCGACCGTAGCGGTCGCGCGGTTCCAGACTGAAGCGTCTAGAACCACTCCGCCACAGCGGCCGGCCAAGGATAATCGTGTATCACCCTGTTTTACCGTCTACATTCACACAGTAATTTGGCAAAATGTACAAACAAAGCTTTAAAATTTATATTAATTATCCCACTGGAAATGAAACTAGTGAGGTTTGCAGTTTTATCCTAGATATTAAAAATTATTTGTGTCCCGCTTCAAAGGCCACATTCTATCGCAAAGAAATGCGCAGACCATTTCGAAAGTCAGACTCCATTCTCATGCGTCTCAGCTTCACATTTTTTAGTTAAAAATATGAAACGTCAAGAAGCAGTCTCAATAACTGAAATACTTAGTGCAAATTCGTAATAAAATAAAGTGTGTGTGAACCAGAACTTTTTAGAACCGAATAATAATGATAATAATAACGATAGTAATAATAATATTAGTTACTTAAGAGAAGATGAACTTCCTGTCCAAGATCAGTTGCAGACAATTTTTATCGTCGATCACCGGTATCGGTAAGCATGGTTACCGTCTTCACATCTCGATAAGAGGTATGTGAGGGACGAGGTGAACGGTGAATCGGCAAGTCAGTGCTATAACCACAAGAACAGTCTAATTCCTGATTCGCCAAATTCTCTCGTGCCATACCACACACTACTGTGCACTTCATTGCAGCCAGGCCACCGCTATTCTTAGCCCTGTCTTCGAAGTTCACCTTCTCTCAAGTAATTATTACAGTTCGCCCCCCTGCCACTCAAGTAAACTAATAAATAACAATAATCATTTAACCAGGAACTTCGTTCAAATAAAGATGCAGAAATCAAGTGGCTATTTATTCTAGCACAGCAGGGAGAGTGACTGACGCTGTAATATTTCCATGCGACAGCGGCTCGTTTCGTCGGGGGTCTCCAGTGTCGCAGCGGGACGCACCGACACCGGCATCCCTGTGAACAGGCCGTCCGCGGCGAATGCATTAGCCTGAAAGGTTGCCGACGAGTGAAAGGGAGCGACCAAAGGAATTCGGCTGGCCGGACACTACAGTCGAAGCGTCCCTAATTGCTTGGGCTCTTTCCCTGAATAGATCGGGAACTCCGCTCATCGGCTGTGCGGCACGCTTACCTCGCTCTTCCGAATCAACGCACAGACGCGCGATGGGAACCAATATGGTCTGACGCTCCGCAGCCATAGAAGCTACACATTTCCACAAACATCTGCTACGTTAATTTCTCTACTACTAAAAGGGTACACTACATAAAGTTACTATTAAAATTTGGTGAGTCACCCTCAAGATGCTGCGTGGTCTTTGTCCAGACACGCAGACCGGCCTTGGAGGTAGAGTTTCTGACTACTCATATCGGCAGGCTTCAATCCTTTACGTTAGAGCCTATCTTTCTAGTATGTTATTTTGTCACCGGATGGCACATACGCACGTGAGGATTGCACGAGAACTGTGACGTCCTGTACGGAACCTGCCTTTTCTTCTTTTTTTAGTTTGACAGCGAATGCCGAACTTCCACAAGTGTGGACTCCCGGCTATCATTGCCATACGAATATTTCATTTAATTTCATTACGCAAAAATGAACAAAAATCTTTAGGCACTGGAAGGACTTCATTACTTGAGAATTACGCAATAATAGTTTTATGTAAATAGGTCATTACATTCAAAAAGCTCCAGTCACTTGAAAAACATAAGAAAACACACAAAAATTCTCGGTGGTCTTATCTGCAAAATCATCACGTCTTCGACAACTTTGTAACTACGTAAAAAAACTGACGCGCATGAATCGTGTAACATAAATCTTAGATACTAAATCTTGAACATGGTCGTTGACAATATTAGATGGGCGGAAATTGATGACAATGTATTTCATTACTTGGGTATGATTTGGTAAGGTCAGTCAACCTTCTTCGGATCTGTGGTACACAACCCAACTTAGCATACCTCTGAGTAACAACTAAGAAGTGAGATGAGCAGTTATAAAACTTATTGCTGTTGAGCAGCGATGAATAAATCAGGATAGAAAAGCTGCTGACCGTCAGACGGTAGCACTCTGTAATCACGCCACTGTGCGATTGTTTCGCTCTTACTTGTTTGTTTTTGCGATATGTATGTTTTACTGTTTAAGTAAAGTCACATAGTTATCATCTCATAGCAATATATGAATGACGTCGTTGCTCAAACTTTTTTGAATTTCATTATTCGATCAACTGTTGGCCACAAGACAAGTCTGTTTATGAACAACAACCCACTTCACAGCAGCTTTGGAGCTCGCCTTCATGTCACCTCAATTAGCACTGACTATTCATGTTAACATGTTATTGGTGAGTATTTTGATGCTATTAATAGTAGTAAGTTTCACTTATTGTTATTCCGATGATATACTAATTTGTAGTATGTACCACAGCACGTCGAACTAGTCTTCGGACTGAACACTTCAACAGAACCACACGTCGGGAGAAGTTTGGTTGACCTTCATACGAAAGTAATAAAAAGAATTATTGTGCTGAGGTCATTAAAATTCCCGTGAGCTAAAATGAGCAAGACTCTGTCATTTGAACTCGAATGAGTAATAAACAACTGTTTATTAATTTTCATATTAGAACTGATTCTTGGCTCAAATGGCTCTGAGCACTATGCGACTTAACTTCTGAGGTCATTAGTCGCCTAAACTGATTTCTTACCTCCATTCGGAATGTACACTTACTGATTGCACTTAGTGGCTGTTCATCCAAAGATATCAACTGCACAATCTTCTCATGAAACCAGTATTATAGCCAAAGGTATGTAACTCATCAACCGGACTCTATCGCATATGTCTTATTCACGTAAGTCTCTTCGGACAACACAGTACCACTGCTTATTTTATCACCCTCACATAAACGCTAGCTATTATCACAGGGATTTACTTTTAAAAACGCCTGCATTTCTGCCCGTTACAGTGCTCTATATGGACATCTGTTTGACTGTCTTTCATACTTAATTTCATCAGCACTGTGGATGGGTGATGATGACAACAGATAACAGAAGTTGCGACAGCTCTGGCTTCCGCACGTTTCAACTTTTGTCTGCGGGCTCAGAAAGAAGAGTACCGAGGTTGGCTAACGCCCTGGCATTCAGTTAATTTCCTTCTTCCTGGGGCCCTCTCTGCATCAAATAATCATCAAGAAACTCACGTTGTGCTGAAAAAAGATACTTCCGAAAATGAAGACATTTATTAAGATTACAGAAGTACTTGTTGCAATGTTTTGCATCATTCAGCCCGTTGCTTCAGTTCTCGAGGGGCACGAACACCAACTAATCGCAGAGGAGGGATCTCGACGCCCAACAGAGGTTACCTAACGCCGTCGAACGATCCATAAGCTAGTCCCGTCACAAGAGGATGTGAGGACGTTATCTCTTTCACGATTAGGGTGACAGGGTTCTTCACTTTAGCTGTCACAGCGTGGTTCTTTTCTTTTCCCGTTTTAACAAACTTTACAAGAATGTGATTAGTTCTCTAGCAAAGAAACCCGAGCCATACGAATTCCCCCGTTCTCCGGCGTTCATGGAAACATAACTGGGAAAAAATTTATATCACAAGTCGTGCTCACTGATTCACACAGCTCTAATGGTTATTTCGTTGCAGTCTACGTATAAAATCTTATTAAAAAAATATTTTGTCCGGTAGAAGGTAAATAACATAATGTTGTAGTTGACACACAGAGAAGAAATTTCTGATAACGACGTTAGTGCCCGGAAAGAAGTTGAACAAAGAAGCATATTTAATCTGTAATGTTCATTAGCTTCAATTTTTTTCATCACTCTTATATAGGCTAATAATGAATCCGCTGAGCATGTTATATGTTGCCCTGTGAATATATCTGAAGAACATGATCCTTTATAAATTTCCAAAATTATAATGTGTCTACTGTAGCTTGTGTTGAAAAGTTGTTGCATACCAATATATTTCTACTATAATGTGTTCAACATAAATAGTTTTTGCTATTTAATTCGTTTAACAGACTACATACAATACTATCTCATGACCATAAGAACATTAAATCTTAATACAATCCATTTCTGAGATGAATATAAAAACTCTTAGTTATTGTGAAACAAATGAACTCGGCAGGCATACATATTGGTAAACGTTAATTCATACAGTAATTACACGTCCCACTTAAGAAAATGGTGAATGTAAATCGTTCACAACTGCTGCAATGTAATGAATTATTTTCAAATGGTATAGCTCTTACTTTTTAAGCCCATTAGTACTCTCACAAGTATGGATATTATAGACTACGAACTTACCTCATTCCAAAGTAAAATTTTGCTCTTAAATTTAACTGTAGTTGAGAACATGACATGAATTTCTTCGTTAATATTGGAAAACGTAACGTTCAACAAATCAGTACAAAAATAATAAAAATATATTACGGGAAAGCGGCTGATTACACGGCTTACTGACAGTCTGCTGCAACCGTCTTTTGTTTACCAAAGATACTAACACTTCCGTTAGACGTAAAAACAATCCAACGAATCTCGGGCGGCTATGCTGAACTGTGCTTTAACCCGGCAAATGGCGTTGCGATTTCAGCAGCTGCAGATTCAGCGATCGTTAACGAACGATATTTCTCTCGGAGAGTAGAACCCAACTTCTGTGGAAGGGGACGTTGTGCTGTCTATATACGTTCGATAGAGCGTTCTCTTGGCATCGAACTGATCTCTTAGATTTCCGTTAAACTCAGCTCCCTTCGTAATTCACGTGTGCCTCTAGCTAGGTCACCATCGAAACCACGACACAGTCTCTTCTGTCATGAAAGAGTTGACTGGTGAGTTGTCTTCAGTGATGAAAGTAGGTTCTGACTGTATACGGGTGGTGGATGCACACGTGTAAATCGTACACCTGGTGAGATGCATTTTCCAGAATGCATTTGCTCACGGTACACAGGTCTCACCCCCAGGCTTCATCTTCTGGGAAATGGGGAGAGGGGTTGGGCATCAGTTCAAATGGTTCTGAGCACTATGTGACTTAACTTCTGAGGTCATCAGTCGCCTAGAACTTAGAACTAATTAAACCTAACTAACCTAAGGACGTCACACCCATCCATGCCCGAGGCAGGATTCGAACCTGCGACCGTAGCGGTCACGCGGTTCCAGACTGAAGCGCCTAGAACCGCACGGCCACACTGGCCGGCTGGGCATCAGTTACAACTCGTGGTCACAATTGGTGTCCTACAGGGTAAACTAGTCAGTGTCCGCTACATTGGGAAGACTGTGATATTGACATTTCTTCGATAGGAAAGTGGTGCGCTTTTTTGAGCAGTATAATAGACCTCCACATATGGCTGCAACGGCGCAACGTGCTATTCACAATGTACAACTGTCCTGGCCAACAAGATCACCAGGTCTCTCGCCAGCTGAACACGTATGGCACTTGATTAGGCGGAAACTTACTCTTTCTCCAGAACCTGCAAGAAGCATTCCCGTATCACAACACAAGGTGCAAGGTGTTTGGGACAGTTTATCACAGAATGCCATTCGGCACCTTTATGATCATTTCCATGCGAACTGTGTTGCCTTCAGAGACAGCAGAGCTAGAGAGAAATGAGGAGGAGGGGGGGGGGGGGAGGCGGAGGGAGGGATTTACGCTGTGTACCGATGCGATTCCTTGGGCACCCTCCATTTACTGTGAAATGTGTGTTTCATTGGTCTGAATTTATCACACACCCCTACAATGGTTACAATGGTGAACTACCTATCACCTCATTTGAGGGCGTTGCGTTTTTTTTTTTTTGCGGCCGGTTATATTAACTTGTGGCAGTAAAATATGAACTCTACATCAGGAATCTACTTAAAAAAAAGGACAGAACTGTTCAATGAGCAATGGAGAGATAACTGTTAAAAATGACTAGCAGACATGGAAACGCAAACAAATTGATAAAGGGACAGACTGGAGAGGAAGACGTAATTAGAACCACCGCAATGAAAATGAAATGGAGCCAATAGAATACAAGATAGATGGACCATGCAAGTTTGTTGCTATATTCCAAGAGGCATGGGAAGAAGCTGCTGAGAATCTAATGGAATGTGCGTTAGATATCTATTACGTCATTTAGAAGAATTTCGACTGAATCACTGGGGACTAGGCAAGAAGTAATGGAGCTTCTCTGCAGGAATCTCCTCGCTCCTTCGTGAACTTTCAGTGGTCTAGCGAAAGTCACAACTGGGGAGATTAATGGTGCAATGTTGTGTATCAGCGAAAAGGCCCACAGCTACCAATGTGTATTTGTCACTGCTGACTCTGGACATCGTGATGAGGGAAGTTATTGTGTATCCTAACCGTATGGTACATCTCTGGTGTGTAGTCCTGTGTTTGTGATCGTTTGCAGTGCCCAAGAAATGTTAAGGGCAACTACTGGAAAAGGTAATGGAATAAAAATAAATGTGTTAAAAAGGAAAACAGTGACAGTGGGAGTCAAGGGTATAAAAGATGCGGAATGAAGAGAAATTGGAATATGTATAAGGGTTTAAGCAGCGATGACCTAGAACAAAAGCAAACTAGACTCACTGCACAGATATCATTTCGAGAATGGCAATGGCAATTTATCATTCTCTAAAAATAACGGACACACCACTGACCTTGCCACGATGGGATGGACTAAGTGCCTCATCGATATATATATAACCGTACCGGTAGGGTGTCAGTAGAGGGGACAGAAAAACAAGTGATTCCTGAAATAGGGGCAGTAGCGTTTTCAGTAGTTCCAGAGAAAACAGTCTGGACGACTGACTGATGTGCTAACGTAGGAAAAGTGGCGTTACTTTTCTGGTACTACGAACGATTGAAAGCAAGGAGAAAATAAAGCAGTTATTTTACCCGATTGCATGCAGTTCTGCTGTATGATTAAATGATATATACTCTTGGGTAAAATATTTCGGGGATATAACGTTGCCATTCGAATCTCTGAGCGGGGACTATTTACGAGGATGTTGTTATCAGGAAAAATAAAATTGACATTCTCCGTTTCGGAGTGTCGAATATCAGATTCCTCAATCGGGTAGATAGGTTAGAGAATTTATTCTGTCTTCTAACTTCATTGTAAGTTTGGTATTGATTCGCATGTTCCTACATTTTTTTTCAGAGTCTAAAGTGATCTTCCTCGACGTCGGCTTCTACCAACTTCTCATTCTTCCACAAAGGATCCTTGTATGTATGTTGCAAATATAATTTATCAGAGTGATAGTTCGGTTGATATCTACCAACTTCTCATTCTTCCACAAAGGATTCTTGTCTGTATGTTGCAACTATGATTTATCAGAGTGATAGTTCAGTTGATATCTGTTTCTTTGACATTCGTATTATCACATTCTTCTTGAAGTTTTAAATTCTTCATGAAGTCTGAGGGTATTTCACCTGTCTTGTACATCTTGCACCCAGATGGTAAAGTAGTGTCTTCATGGCTGTATTAATAAAAGCCCTTCTGAATAGGAGGGATTTGCTTAACATCAGCCGGCCTTTGTGGCCGAGCGGTTCTAGGCGCTTCAGTCCGGAACCGCGCTGCTGCTACGGTCGCAGGTTCGAATCCTTTCTTGGGCATGGATGTGTGTGATGTTCTTAGGTTCGTTATGTTTAAGTAGTTCTAAGTCTAGGGGACTGATGACCTCAGATGTTAAGTCCCATAGTGCTCAGAACTTAACATCTAATATAAATTTAAGTATTAGAAACTCCTTTCTGACGCTATTCGTTAAGCTGTAGCCCTTACGGAAGTGAAACCTGTGCGACAGGCAATTCAGACAAAAAGAGAACAGAATTTTCTGAAATATGGTGCTAGATAATATGGTGGGTTAGAGGATGAGAGCAACTAATGGGGAGAGAAGTTATGGCACAACTTTACTTCAAGAAAGGATGGATTTACAGGGATATATTCTGAGGTAAGGTAAGGAATGAGGACCTTCTCCGCAGAATCGGGAGGGAAGGAATGAAGTAATATGTGGAACACACTGACAAAAAGAAGGGACAGGACATCAGGGAAAAACTTCCTCGGTACTAGAGGGAGATGCAGAGCGTAAAAATAACAGAGGAACACAGCAAATAATTGAGGACTGAAAAAAAAGAAAGTTACATTCGTTAGCTTCGCCAAAACACAACCAGATCTATAAGTACATGACTACCCTAACTGGCACGGGTTCGTCGAACTACCTTTCGATCTAACTTATACCTTGGGTCACTCCACAGATCTGTATGTCACCAAAACTAAGACTTCATATTCACATTCTTTGGCGTCACAAACTCACAACCAAGCTGTCGCCTTTCAACTTAACCTAGAGTTCACCCTACCCTACAGATCAGACTGACAATACCACTTACATTTAAAAAAATAAACACTGTCTCTGTCTGGAATCGTTTGACGTCTGAAGCCACAACGTCACTACTTCAAAAGTTAAAAACTGCTTCGGGTATCGGTGGATTCAGTTGATCGGATGTATGATAAGCCTCAGAAGCCAAGAATTCACCTACGGCAGTATTCGGCGGAAAGAGATAGTACGACACAGTCGTACAGCGGGCCGAGTGTTTACGGTGTGAGGCGGCGGTTGGCGACCCTTTGAAAGATAAGGGGCGCCGTGCAGGAACGCCGTTGCTGCATTCCAGGCGGTGAGCGTGTCGCTCTAATGACGGAAAGGCCAGGCCAGTCACCTACCGGTGAGGTACAGTCGCCATACCTGGGCTGATTTACTGCGAGGTCGCACTGTACGGTAGCGGCGCCAAGCGAAACAGCACAGGTAAATTCACAGCCAGTGACGAGCTGGTGCTGGAGACAGCAACGCGAATCGTATGCCACCTTCTCAAACATCTCGTGTTTTCACCAGTTTCTTGATTTTTTTTACAAGCACTGCTGGCATTTCGCAATTTCTAAGCCCAATCTTTCAATTTTCAGGTGACAATCAGACACTGCAGATACATGAACTGTTGACCCGCCCAATCTTGTGAAAGTTGTCTGTGTCCATTCAAGACTTGTCAGTGTTGTCCCTAATACATCCGTGCCGTATGAGTGACAGTGCTGAGTCCATGACGCGTTTGTATTGTTGGTGAAAGTTTGTTGAACCCAGCGCCACAGCGGGCGCTGTGATTGATGGTCCTACCATCCCATGTGTTTGTTTGACGTGGGTGCGATCCCACATGACTGACTGGCCCCACCATCAGACATTTATGTTCCCATAATTATTTGGTGGCACCTGAAGATCAAGCTTTAACTTTTAAAACCGGTTGTAGAATAAATTAAGAAAATTAGTGGGAACCGAAGCAGATATTCTATAAACAAGTGTCAGTACCTTCTATAACCGAGCGAGGTGGCGCAGTGGTTAGCACACTGGACTCGCATTCGGGAGGACGACGGTTCAATCCCGCGTCCGGCCATCCTGATTTAGGTTTTCCGTGATTTCCCTAAATCACTCCAGGCAAATGCCGGGATAGTTCCTTTCAAAGGACACGGCCGACTTCCTTCCCCGTCCTTCCCTAACCCGATGAGACCGATGACCTCGCTGTTTGGTCTCTTCCCCCAAAACAGCCCAACCCAAACTAACATTATATAGTTGGGTGGTTGATTACTTTGGCTGAGGGGACCAACCAGCGATGCCATCGGTCCCATCGGAATGGAGGAGGAAGACGGCCGTTCTCTTTCAAAGGAACCATCACGGCATTTGCCTGAAGCAATTTAGAGAAATTACGGAAAACCTAAATCAGGATGGGCAGATGCGGGTTTGAACCGTTGTCCTCCCGAATGCGACTCCAGTGTGCTGACCACTGCGCTACCTCACTCGGTGCACGTTCGATAGCCCTCTCGATCATTGGACTTAAAAGCTCTCATCCAAAGGACGGAAAGAAGTGTGACTAACATCACCTCGACGACGACATTATGGAAGGTTAACACGAACTCCACCTACAAAATTTAAGCTGTTATTCAAGAAATTTTCTGGGCGTTTTGTCGTAGCGGATCCTTGTATACAGCGGCTGCCTGCGCAACATTAACGCAGTTTTCATTCAGTTAATTAAAGTTATTTGCCTTTCTTTTTATGAAAGTACCCTCGAAACACTAAAAAAACTATAATTTGCAGTCACCAAAAGGCACTACACAAAACATACAGTGTCGTAGCAACCTTCAAACAATGCGAATGTATTGTGATGTAACTGTCATCACTCTAGGAACAGCTCATCAGGCTGCTGGCTGATTCTTCATCAGCATAAGTTTTCATACTGCGTTTACCACCGTTAACATACAGCCAGCACTTTGGAAAGCCAAACCCGCCAAGGAAGCCGGCAGCGCATTTCGTTACAGATACTTTTAATAAGCACGACATCATCACGATGATCAACCAATTCCACTGGCAGACGCTGCAAGAGAGACGTTCTGCATTACGGCGTGGTTTACTGTTAAAGTTCCGAGAGCGTACGTTCCTTGTACAGTCAATAACACCGTGACAACAAAATTAGGGAGATTCTAGCCCATAAGGAGGATTACCAGCGATCGTTCTTCCTGCGAACCATTTTCGACTGGTACAGGAAAGGGGGATCTGAGAGTGGTACACAAAGAACCTCCACCACACGACGCAAGGAGGCTTGCGGAGTGTAGACACACATGTCGTAAACACAAACTTCGTGGCGAAGAGTAAAGTAGGTATTAAAGTTGTCAACAGCACTCACTGTGAGTGAATGGAACAAATTTGTTTCCAAACAACACTCCATCATTCCTCTTCTTCCTCCCCTTCGAGCTAACTAGGTATGAACTAGGGCCTCTCCCGCTGCCCCTACGACCACATTTTCGGTACGGCATTGTCAGAAATAACATTTCATTTTAATCAACTTGAGATACAAGAGGGCTTTATAAGTTAAACAGCACAAGGGATCATTTGTAATAAATCTTTAAATTAGCAAATTTGGATAATGAGTATGGAAAAACGCTTTTCCTACGTTTCATAGATTTTAGAGAAAACATTTGGCTCAGTTTCAACAAACTTATTATGAACGGCCACCGAGAAACACGGTAGTGTTCCAACCTATGCTGTTTTGGTGTAGACGACATAGTCTGACGATTCAGTTTTCACTAGACTTCGTGATTCAGCTCTCATTAGACTTCGTCAAGATTGTGAGAATTTCTGGATCGAAATAAAAGTCGGGAAAGGAGAATAAAAACCGACAAGAGACTTCTGAACCGTCTCAGAGAAGGTTTGAGTTTATTAAACAGGGAAAAAGAAGAGGGGATACGTGTGAACGGAACGTACATGGTCCATTAGCGTTTTTTGGAAGGCACTGGCTCTAGTGTACATTGCCTTGAACAAATTAGTAGAGCTTGATTTAAAGTAGGACTGAAATTCATTCCCGCACAAACATGGAAGTGAAAAGTGGTTCAAATGGCTCTGAGCACTATGGGACTTAACATCTGTGGTCATCAGTCCCCTAGAACTTAGAACTACTTAAACCTAACTAACCTAAGGACATCACACACATCCATGCCCGAGGCAGGATTTGAACCTGCGACCGTAGCAGTCGCGCGGTTCCGGACTGAGCGCCTAGAACCGCTAGACCACCGCGGCCGGCATGGAAGTGACTCAAAGGAATTACGGAAACTATAAATCGTGCTAACTAAAATGAGATCTGCATAAGAGTTTTTTTTTTTTTTTTTTTTTTGCAAATTACTATTTCAACAAATACAATTATTATCACCTACCTGTACAAGGAAAAGGAAGATAAGGGAATGCTAAATGTTTGACGGCGGCTGAATATTGCTAAGTGTAACCTTATGCAATCCCAACGCTTTTCTGGCGCGCGAAGGGGTATGATCGAAGACGCCAGGTGTACACACATGATGGGCCGCAACCCGACACATCTGCGCTGTCTCTGCGGCGGCGTTTCGCTGACGTCGCTATTCTTCAGTGCGTAATTCCACTGGCTACACTCATCAGAACATGATGACCAAAGGCTTTGGTAGGTCGAACGCAGATTAATACATTAAACTGTGTATAGCATGGTTTACAGGGTTTTTTGGTCTGCCGATGAATTTTCGTTTTTTGCTTACAAGAGATTTCAAGAACTTCCTAGTTGTTTTTGCCAGGTGTCAAGGGCAGACTTTTGTTGGTCGCAGTTTGGATTCCAACCAAACAGCGAACGTGACACTCTGCACCCGACACTAGTGATCGTTGCCCAGTAAGGTTAAACAACTAAACAGTCAACAGAAATTCAAAAACAACCGAAAGTTTATGCCAAAACGTTTAAGTAACGAAAATGCTGTAAGACAAAACTCTTCAGTAAAAGGCCTCTTCGTATAGCATTTTCCTATATACCGGAGGCTTGGATCAGTGTGACGGAAGTACTAAAAATTCTCCTCAGCTATTGTTTAAAAACATGCAACCCTTTACGTGTGAGCACAGTTTAGGGCAGATCGTTAGTATGGAATTACATGTAGTACGTTAAGATTTCAGAGTGCCAAAGTATTGAGCGAAATTTTTGCAAGTGATATTAGTTTGCTCGTATTGTTTACCATGGGTATAGTTCATAGCTGACCAGAGTGTTTGTTAAGATGCTGGAATAACTCAGATTTCCTTCGACAACTGACTGACGTTGTAAAAGAATAGAGCACGCCACGAATTACAATTACAAAACCAAATGCAAGTTACAGCACTGTTGAAATCCAAATTAAAATATGGAAAGCAACCTTAAATATGGAGTCAGTAAAACTACATTTTGGATCTGCGTGTGGACAAATACTAAGTCGCTCTAAGAAAATGCAAACACTAAAGCAAGAAAACAAAAGACGAGAAAATTAATCTGAACCGAAATTCGCTTGCAGCTCACTAAGAGTTTCAAGTGACTTTTATTCCATCGACGGAAGGTGATGTAGCGTCGAGAAATGTGGAAGCCGAAAGATTCAATAGCGGTGGAGTCACCAGTGGGAGAAGGACAATGTGTGCCCAGTATCTAGTGTACCAAATGGCATTATTTCCAATGAAGACTTAGTGACAGAATCGAAAACAGATCAGCAAATTAGCGTTGGAGTAGAAATTGTAGGAACGTCTGCAGAGTACGATGGAGAGGCTTGTATACAGTATTATAATAAAATAATAATGTGAGTATTCTAGTACCGTCGACATATGAGCCAGATTTATGCAAACTGGAAAGACTATTTAATTATCATAAAGGCAGACAGCAATTAGGAGCTACTTGTCACTACTTGCGAACTGAATAACAGTGGCGTTAGGGGACAGAATTCTCAACTAGAATCTCCACGTCCGTTATGGGATGCTATTAGAGATGCAAATATCGAATAATAAGACAAACTGTAGTAAAGTTAGTGATTTCTTTAGTCCAGTAACATACACCGCGTCATTCATACATTTATTATTGTAGCATTCATAACTGGTAATACGAGAAACACCGAAAGATAGCCTGGGTTTTGTTCCGAATTCCGGTGAGTGTTACTTGTGAGACAATAACACAACAATATAACAATATTTAAATCTAGTGCCAGTAATTCTCAAATTAATTAAGATTCTGTGTATTTTCTATGTGTGCGTTACAGTTTAGTCCTCTAACTACTTTGTCAGAAAAACAGTAAAACTAATTCCTTTGACTCAGAAGGATTCAACAACGCGCTCCAAGTATTCATTCCATTGCTTCTTTTAATGTGTGTATTAGCAAAATCGCAAAACATTCAAAGGTGGAGATAGCCGTAGGCATATCAAAATTGTTTTAAGCTTCAATTTCTACAAAAGACGAAATGCTTACCGGTAGTATTTAATTTTGTTATCTATTTGTATAATTTCAGTAGCTCCTAAAAACTATAATGAGAAATCAAAAATAACGTATTTTTGTTCATCTTATCCGTTGCTATTTACAAATAGGACCACAACGTTCAAAACATTCACCTACGCTCCAAGCGAGACAAGAAGCCACGACCTCCGAGGTCTGTCGTAACTTAGCTACAACGAAGTGCCAAGTCACAAAGCCGGCTATTCGTTACAACCGATCCTAAGATAGAAAAGTTAACGGAAGACTTCTTTGTGTTTCCTCAAGATGCAATTACAGTATCGAAGGGCACTATTTCTTATATTATGAGTGAAAGATTCGAGAAAAAGGATCTGATGTGAAGAGGTATGATCGAACAGAAAGAGTAAATTTGTATCCGGAGACACGTCCATTTAAATGCGCTACCTTTATTTGGACTGTTAATAGCAATGCTAAGAATCTCGTTAACGCTAGTCTATTTGCATGCAAAGACTTATTTATTCGTTCTCACGACGAATCAGTACGGAGTATGTCTTTTAAGTCAGCAATAATGTAATGTTCAATTTTTTGTTGCTCGGAACAAATTTAACGCTTTTCACAGTTATACTCTCTAGAAGACAACGAGAGACAACAAAAAAAAGTTGGGGCATTCCAAAATAAACCACTTCCACTGAATGTTAAATCCCAATTATCTGTTGGTCAGTGTACTGGAATGCCAAACGGAAATGCACAGATTTAATATGTGAATAATTAGCTGTTATTGCTGCAAACCATTACGATTTCTTATGCAGCACTCTTTACCACGTGTAGTAAGATAATTTTAATTTCAACTCCTTTAATAGCGCTATTTATGCAGACCTAATTAAATGATGATGAAACAGTCCTGGCAACTGCAACTAAGCAAGTTTATGAAGGCAGTAGTGAAACTGCATCCGATGAAGTTATATTCATTCCTGTAAACAAAGAAGTTATGCTTACATTCTTGGACATTTAAATGTCACTATGCTGAACAGCAGAAAATTTATGGTCCAAATTAGAGTAAAAACAATGGCAACGCAATTAGATTTATAAATCTAATTCTTCGTGTGATGACACTATGTTTCCCAGCGTTTAAGACATATCTTTGAATACGAACTGACTCCATATAACGTTCTTTACCTCCTGGTAATTGTGTTCTCGTCCTGTCTTGTACTATTTTAAAAATCCTGGTGTTCTTTGCGGGACAGAGAACGCCTAACAAAAACAATATGTCAAATTTCCCCTCTATTCCTAAATACTTGAAAGTAACAATGTACGCGTATCTTAGTTCGATTGATAATGATTCCCGCGTGATACTTTTTTGTTTTCAGTGTAAGGGCAAAATATAACCATGCAACATTAAACGGTCGTCCGTCCATACGTATCTGAGTGTACGGCTGCTTACATCTCCCGTCTCTCCTTTTCGTCAGAAGCTGCGATAAAAGCAGAATTTACTGTCTTCCTTCCTCGCACGTGTTAACAGAATGCACGTATGTCATCGAAAACCCTGCTGGACTGAAGGAAAAGCTAACGCAACTCACGCGAATGCCGGCCTGAACATATTCAAATTATTCGTTTGGCTTCTGACTGAGTTTGATTAGGCACTTTTGACGGCGCTGAATTACAGTTTTGGTGGGAGTATCTTGAGTTCTTCATTACTGCGAATGTACAGCGACTTGCTTCCTTTTTTTCGTTTTTCTTCCACTTCGTGTGTCTTCATACAACAGCACTGAACAAAATAATATCAGAAACCTTGTAGTTCACATTTAATAACATGTACGTCTTACACAGAGTTAAATGGGCAGGAACTCCACTCCAGACGAGTGAGGGTATTGAAATATTGCCGACTGCTTAGCGGAAATGTGTTGCTAAAGCGATTACTACTGACTAAACTTTGGATTTATCTCGGCCACTGGCATTTGCTCAGCTTTTTAGCACTATTTTTGAGGAACATCTTTTCTGAATGAGATCTAATTTCACGATGCTAAACTGAAGAATTGAACCCATCAAGTGCATATATAGACGGACGTAGAAAGTCTGTAGGGATACAAACATGGAAAAAATGCTAATTACGCAGCCCTCTAGTCAATATGTGCGACAGTTAATACTGGTCGTCTTAAAACTTTTCCTGTCAGTTGTGCGTCCACGTTAGCACTATATCGGTCCTCTCCAGAAGCTATCCGCTTCGGACCCGTCGTCATTGCTGATCATCTCGCAACTTTATGGAAATAGAGTCACACTATCTTCACGGAGGACTCTAATCGTAAAAATAATTCAGTGCAGCTAATTGGCATTCTCAAAATAGTTCATAATATCAAATGTGAAACGGGAAATAGTTTTTTTTTTTTTTTTTTTTACGAGGGGCAACTGCAGAGAAAGCTACTGAATTAGACATTCTCCGAAGAAAATATAAATACTGGATATGTCGTAAAGAGTATGGGACACTGCATCTTCTCTTCCGTACTCCTATCTTATGAAACAATGCAGCCATTACAGACAAAAAACTAACGAGTTGTTTTGTACTACGCAGCAATTTATTGAATTTGAAATGTGGCAATTTATTGTATTGCGTTGCCAGAGAAGAAACGCATGGGCGATGAATTCCTGTTCGTGGGAACGCACACATAGTCTATGAAAGTAAATAATGTGAAACTATCTCGACAGGAATACTAGGGTTTAACGCCTTGTCCCGGTGACGAGGTGGTCAGAGACGGGGCGTAGCCTCTTGTTGGCTAAGGAAATCTGAACCATTGCGCCACTTTCCTTAAACGATTTAAGTAAGGCACGGATGGCAGGCTGGGATCTGAATTGCTATTCTCCCAGACAAAGCACATCAACCACCGCACTATCTCACCTGGAACCGTGACAAAAAGCGTCTGTTACAAGACCTGGCCTGGTACCTACCAGCAGGTAGACTCATACATGTAGACACGGGTTCACCTCAAATGACTAAGGGCTATGCACTAGGGTGATTCCATCGGGAAGGCGATAGAAAAATGTCCCCAGCCCTCACCCATATTACACGAACGTTATAAAACTGAAGAGAGAGAAAGAGAGAGAGAGAGAGAGAGAGAGAGAGAGAGAGAGAGAGAGAGGGATTGATCATGTTTCAGCCACGTAGGATCCTGCGTGTTTTCGTTTTGCTTGTGACCACTGAGACGTATCACATTTATATTACTGTTGATCTATGTCAGCTAAACATCTACGTAGCTTTACGTTTTTTACAAAAATAGTTTCCTTTTTCCCGTTTGCTACCGGTCAGTGCCACAGGCCACCCAAAACTCGAACATACAATACATCCATGCGATGTTAAATGACGTAAACACTCCCGATAGTGGAGGTATAGTCCTCCGAAATGCGTAAGGCTAGTTGGAAACTGCACAAAGTAAAATTTGTGCCCGTACTATAATCTGTGAAATTTGTGCCCAGTATTCCTGGAAGCTACCTGCTCACCAAGATACGTCTTGCCCATATCCTGTGAGTCCTCGTCGGCCAGAAAAGCTCCGCATGATCCACGATCTACCTGTACTGCTGACGTCCTCCTCCACCGGAGTGGATAGCCACTTAGGTACGAGTCTGTAGCATTCGTATCGCTCAATTCGTGCTTTTTGCATATGTGTAGGCCTCTTGGTTCAATACAGAACGTTCAACGACCATCCCCAGCAACCATCGTAAAGTATATCTTAAGGAGAACCAAAGCAGACAGGATAGTGATTTGGCGCTGTTGAAAAAAGGAAGCAACGGATATCCGATGAATGCGAAACACCAAACGTTGAAAAGTGCCTGGTTCAAAAGTGCTTTAACGAGAAACTCCATATGACGCTCGCTCAGAAGTACCGTACACTAATCAGGCGAAGGAGACGGACCGAGAGGAAGAGAATCCGACTTCCAGAGTTAGGTTATCTGGACAATCTAGGGCGCGAGTTACGAAGTGCAAGAACTGCAGGCAACGAAGAGCACGTTATAAAATCAACGGGCCAAACCACACGGAAATCAAAAGGAAAATTATCATCGTTCCCGATTGTAAGAATTCTGGCATTACTGTTCTTGCTCGAACACCACTTCATGAGGTGTTATTAAAAAGCAAAAGACCAGGCAAGAGCCACTGGCTGCGCTATCTACCGGGCAAGCTACGCATTTCAGACAGGAAGATTTAGAGTACATTCCGTCGGTCTTTTATGGAGCAAATTTCAGTACACAGGACACCAACGCGTAGTGGCATGTATAATATAATAAATGTAACTGGTTACAGCAATTTGTATTTTCAGTTGGTTTTCATAACGGTCACCGTCAGTCGCAACTAAAATATTAATATTTCTCTTTCTCAGGAAAGCTTTTCTTGCCATTGTTTAGTTTATAATGCGTTAGTGCATAGTTACGATATACAGATAATTTTTACTTATGGACCGTCCGACAGCAACTGAATAAAACAAAATTTTAGTGCCATACGCGTTTCGCCTTTATTTTCTGCAAGGCATCATCAGTGGCAGGTTCCGTGGACAATTTCTTACATATTACGCTCCTGTTGCATTTTTGGTGTTGTTCTTCTTCTCTTATGGAGTCTCAATTGTATTTTTTACTTATGGACCGTAATATTACACGCAACTGAGGAAGACACGACAACAAAAGTTGAAGATGTCGTTCTGTTTATCAAACGCTACAAACCTATGCACTATAGGTTTGTAGCGTTTGATAAACAGAACGGGTACACATAACAGAGACTTCAGCCTTCAGTAATGTATTCTCCTTCACCATTTACAACAGCCTGCCAACGCTGGTGTAACTTATTGATTAAGAGCGAAAAAGATGAAAACCTGAGAGCGCAAAATCAGGCGAATAAGGTGGGTGGGGAATGACTTCCCGGTCCAACCCCTGAATAGTACTTCTGGTCAGTCTAGCAGAATACGGACGAACGTTATCGTGGAGTAGCATCTCTTTAAGCAGTCTTCCAGGTCGTTATTCTTAGATTGAGTCTGCAAGACGTCTCACTTGTGGACAATAAATGTCGGCAGTGATAATTATACCTCGGGGAAGCAATTCTTAGTACGTTGCACCGTTGCAGTTCCACCAGATGCATAACATTATCTTTTGTGGGTGTGTGCACGGCTTTCTACGGAGAGTTACTGCTTTGTTTGGGTGCAACCATTCCTTTCTTTTCCTTATGTTAGCATCAACATAAGCAAAACGAAGATAATGGAATGTAGTCGAATTAAATCGCGTGATGCTGCGGGAATTAGATTAGGAAATGACACGCTTAAAGTAGTAAATGAGTTTTGCTATTTGGGGAGCAAAATAACTGATGATGGTCGAAGTAGAGAGGATATAAAATGTACACTGGCAAAGGCAAGGAAAGCATTTCTGAAGAAGAGAAATTTGTTAACATCGAGTATAGATTTAAGTGTCAGGAAGTCGTTTCTGAAAGTATTTTCATGGAATGTAGCCTTGTATGGAAGTGAAATGTGGACGATAAATATTTTAGACAAGAAGAGAATAGAACCTTTCGAAATGTGGTGTTACAGAAGAATGCTGAAGATTAGATGGGTAGATCACATAACTAATGAGGTGGTATTGAATAGAATTGGGGGAAGAGGAGTTTGTGGCACAACTTGACAAGAAGAAGGGACCGGTTGGTAGGACATGTTCTGAGGCATCAAGGGATCACCAATTTAGCATTGGAGGGCAGCGTGGAGGGTAAAAATTGTAGAGGGAGACCAAGAGATGAATACACTAAGCAGATTCAGAAGGATGTAGGCTGCAGTAGGTACTGGGAGATGAAGAACCTTGCACAGGATAGAGTAGCATGGAGAGCTGCATCAAACCAGTCTCAGGATTGAAGACCACAACAACAACAACAACAACATGTTAGCATAAAGACATCATTTCTCGTCTCTACAGGATAGGAATGGTAGCTGTGGTACAGGGGCCAATTGATGACGAGCAAGCAGAGATGCACATATGGCGACCCACTAATTTTTGTGATTTTGTCTTAGATCATGTGGTACCCATATACCCGATTTTTGAGCGCTTCCACACTGCATGCAAATATCGCACGATGCTTGAATGGACACAGTTCATCACATTTGCTACTTCTGGGGTACACTGACATGTATCACTGTGGGTTAATGCGTTTAACCGATCTTCATCAAACACCGACGGTCCTCCTGAAAGTGGAGAGTCACTAATGTCAAAACAATCCTACTTAAAACTAGAAAAACCTTGCCCCATACACGGCGCAAATGTTTCTGGCTGTCTCCGCTGCTGTCACCACTTTATTGAATTCAAATAGGCAAATATGACGGAAACGTTCTCGATTTCTCCATTTGGCAATCCAATTTCGAGAGGTCATAGCTCCACTCACTGTCTCCAAATCACGAAATTTACTCAGACAGCTACAATGAACTAGAAACGAAAAGAAAATGACAAACGATAAATAAATCTATAGCAGCTGTAATACCAACATACAAAATAAAAACGCTATGAACTTATGTACGAACCTAATTTATCGTTCAGCTTATTCGCATCTTGGCAACGGCCTTGCCGCAGTGGATACACCGGTTCCCGTGACATGACCGAGGTTAAGCGCTGTCGGGCTTGGCCGGCACTTGAGTGGGCGACCACTGGGGCCGCCATGCGGTGTTGCCATTTTTCGGGGTGCACTCAGCCTCGTGATGCCAATTGAGGAGCTACTTGACCGACTAGTAGCGGCTTCGGTCAAGAATACCATCATAACGACCAGGAGAGCGGCGTGCTGACCCCACGCCCCTCCTATCCGCATCCTTCCCTGAGGATGACACGGCGGTCGGATGGTCCAGGTAGGCCACTCGTGGCCTGAAGAGGGAGTGCTTTTTTTAATTCGCATCTTGGAAAAATGGCTAATTACTGTCTGCTATGTACAGTCAGGAAATGGATTTTGCTATCGACCCCTGTTCTTTGCTTAACTGGTCGTGCCTGTGGGGCGCAGACAGACAGGGCACGCTGGACGCTGGATCGCCCCGCGCTGGTCGCTCTTTTAATCTGGCCACCAAAGCGGCCGCCCCTGGCCGCCGTGCCGTGGCGACGCCGGCGCTCCCCCGGCTTTCCCCCGACATTAACTGAAAAGCGCTGGAAATGGGATGGTGCCACAAAAGCCAGATTCCTCTCCAAAACGAGGGGCGTCGCGCAACCGGGAATTGGGGAGGCCTGTTTTCAATAGGATCGGCGCCAAAACACTCCTTTAGCGACGCGAAATGGTTACGTTAGTTTATTAAAACATATTTCACTTTCTACTAAGTCAATCAACAATTCGGGGAAGGGGGAGGGGATAAAACACCAGCCACACATTAAAACGAAAACTAATGGACTGACAAAGATCTCGGTTAACTATTACCAACCAGATTACCATAACACGTTTCAGTAGCATTCTGAAAGCACGTACATTTTTTCCTTGCTTCTGTTTATACCTGATGCTGCTGTGCCGTATGGGAAAGCGTCGTCGCAGACACCCAAACCTTCAGACGTCAGACACTCAGATCGGTACCAAACATTGTATCTAGATAGAATATCAGTCAAAACACCGATTTAGTTCGTGCTATGTGCTGTCGTCAAATAGAACATGCGTAAACGGTAATTAAAAGTAACAGCAGAACTACGGAGCACATGAAAGGCGTATCTGTAAGTGACGATGTTCTTGACCTCTCGTGGGTAATTTCGGAAAGCGGGAGGTCGTCGTACTAAAGGTCCCGTGTTCAAACCGGAGTGATGACAATTTGTTTTAACTGTCTACACGCGAAACTGTTATACGGGAGAACATTTTCCTGGCACGTAAAAGGACTTTTTCGAAGTTTGTATCAGTGTTCTTTTTTTTGGCAGTCTGCTTTCACTTGGTTAACAGAAAGTAGCAAATCTACAGAGTACATTTATGTAGATATCTGTGGTGATCTGTAGGACATGTGCGACAGAAAAGGCACCACTCGTGATGAAGCAGCTAGTGCATTTGCAGTTTCACAGAATAAACAAACACTCGGAGCAATAGAATATAGAAGCAGTTGCATCACACGTTCGGAAAATAGTCCCATATAACGCTTTCACCCATTATACAGTAAAAAATAATCTTTATCATTGGCGTATAATCCCAGGGGGACGATCTAACGCTCTACCAACTTCCCCAAGGAAGCAATAAATGTTAGTTACTCACAGTTATCCTTTTCTGGTGCACCTTAGTTCTGGTGTTACTTTTAATAAACATTTACGCCCGTTCTGCTGAACGACAGCGCACAGTATAAACTAAATCGATGTTTTGGTTGATACTGCATCGGCATAAAACATTTTGGTACCGATCTGACATCTGGAGGTTTGGGCGTGAGTGACTGTTGGAGGATACAAAATGACTTTGAAAAAATTTCTGGTTTGTGTAATGAATGGTAATTACCTCTAAATGTAGAAAAACCTAAGTTAATGAAGATGAGTAGGAAAAAAAAAACCAAATGTTAGAATACGGTATCAGCAGCGTGCTGCTTGACACAGCCACGTCCATTAAAAATCTATGCGTAACGTAGCAAAGCGATACGAAATGAAATGAACCTTCTGTGGACTGTAATAGGGAAGTCGAATGGTCGACTTCGGTTTATAGGGAGAATTTTAGAAAAGTGTGGCTCACCTGTAGTGCGACCGACTGTTCGAGTGATTGGGATCCGCACCACGTCTGTTTTAAGGAAGGTATCGAACTAATTCAGAGGCAGATTGATAGATTTGTTCTGATCTGTTACCGGTAAATTACAACAAATGCAAGTTTGTTTCGGAAACACAAATGGAGATATTTAGATTGAAGGCGACTTTCTTTTTGAGAAGCGCTACTGAAGGAATTTAAAGAACCGGCATTTAAGGCTGAGAGCAGAAATATTCTACTGTCGCCAACACACATTTCGCATAAGGGTTATAAAGATAAGAGTAGAGATATTACGGCTCGTAAGGAAGCATATAGATAGTTATTTTGCGAGTGGAACATGAAAGGAAATGACGAATAGTATACGGTGGCTTGCACAGAGTGTGTGTGTGTGTGTGTGTGTGTGTGTGTGTGTATGTGTGTGTGTGTGTGTGTGTGTGTGTGTGTAGATGTAGATGCAGGTGTCTCAAATCAGTATGACAATATTCTCAAGCTCCTACGCCATTATCATTAAGGTAATTGTGAGCTAGTAATTATTAGCACAGGCAATTTCTGAGCGTTTCTTCATCTCAGCAGAGGCAAAAATGGGAAATGATTTTGGTATTTTTATGCCGTAGCTCATCAAACTACAGAATCACCAGCATAATCGTCATTTTAACTTCGAATTATGGTTTCTTCACCCAGCAAAAATATTTAGATTATGTGCCACGTCTACTGTTGAGCTATTACCTAACTGGTAAAAGTTTAACATTTTTCTACGAACAAAGTACGACAAAAGACGACATACATCTGCCCTGCTCCTTGCCCAGACTCGAAGTGTTAGTTTCTTAGCACAGTTATGGTGTGCTATTAGTGTCAACTATTCCAAGTTAATTTACAAGTTACTCTGTTATTATATTTCACTGCTAACAAATTCGTTACTTTTACATTTTCTTGAAGTTACTTTCCTAGAAGTTCGGAAGCGCTAATCTGCTGAAATCTGAACAAAAAACAGTCAATATATTAAGGTATTTTATGACGGTGATATAATTTTTGTTTTAAAAGCGTCACATTATTTAAAAAAAGCATTAAGCTCAGCTCATGTACCTAAAAAATAGTTACATTTATAACTGGCACCCTGTACTAGGAACTGTGATTTCCTTTGTTAGAACAAATAAACAAAGATCGTCTTGGTCAAAACTTTTTATCATCGACTACCGTTTTGAATCTGCGCTATATCTTCAGATCTGGCGCCGCAAAATGCAGTTTGTCAACATTGGGATTGGAAAACTGATAACTGTGGTCGGTAATAAAAGAAACAACGTTCCATGCGGTGTTTGTTTGTTTATTTAGATCTATTTAGTCGATAAAGACAAGTCCGCAAGGGTACTCCCAAAGGTTTTGCGTTGTTTCACACCGCAGTTTGATACTACGAAGACCGGCGTAACACACTTATGGTCATTGTATCTGTAATGTGTTCAAAGTTTCCCTTGTATAAAAACGTTCTTGTATAGTCCGAGTGCGAAAACAGGCTTCAATTCGATCGGTTATATGCAAGGCAATTAGAGCGGTATTACTTCAGCACTGAGTTGTGGGTCCCATAAGAGTTTGAATAGTAGCACTGTCGACAAACTGCCTATTGGCTTCTGTCTCGGGTTCTTCGGCCGACGTTCATCTAATGATCTTTCTGACGTTTCGCCAGCACGAGTGGCTGGCATTGTCAAAGCTTCACCCTCCATTGCCGGTGGTGGGTGGAGCTTTGACAATGCCAGCCACTCGTGCTGGCGAAACGTCAGAAAAATCATTAGATGAACGTCGGCCGAAGAACCCGAGACAGAAGCCAATAGGCAGTTTGTCAACAAGTGGCCACGAAAGCCTTAACAATTTTGTAGTACCACTGTCCTCTACATTGATGTAAATTTTCAAATGGTGTAGACCAAGAATGTAGCAACTTCCCTAATCCAGTTAACTTCAAGGCGGTTCATTAACAACCTGCCTTACACTATTATTCGCGTTATTCAGAGTGTTGGATCTCTCACTATAATATAACAGATTTCTAAAATTGACACCACAACAAACAGTGTTTGTGGTGTCACCGCCAGACACCACACTTGCTAGGTAGTAGCCTATAAATCGGCCGCGGTCCATTAGTATACGTAGGACCCGCGTGTCGCCACTATCTGTGATTGCAGACCGAGCGCCGCCACACGGCAGGTCTAGAGAGTCTTCCTAGCATTCGCCCCAGTTGTACAGCCGACTTCGCTAGCGATGGTTCACTGACAAAATACGCTCTCATTTGCCGAGACGATAGTTAGCATAGCCTTTAGCTACGTCATTTGCTACGACCTAGCAAGGCGCCATTACCAGTTACTATTGATGCTGTAAAACATGTACCGTCAAGAGCGATGTTCACCAGTTATGGATTAAAGTTAAGCATTCCAGCAGCTACGTACGTTTTTTGCTAGTCTAATTTCCTTGACCTTTTCCAGACCTCACGCCAGCCTGCGTGAGCCAAAACGCGTGCCTTTCGGTTTCCTCTCATAGTGGGTTGGCGGTCTTGCCAATCCAAAACAGTGTTGAGCCGGATGTTTCCTGCTAGCTCTGTTATGGGGAGTCACTGTTTTCCTATAATTTTTGATATTTCAGTTCTCTCATAATGAAATCTAACCATGAAACGAAACTGTCATCTATAACTTAAGTAGAAAACTGAATGAAAGATGTGCAGATCCTTCGTCGCCGTGGTTCGTAGCTTCACAACTTAACGTAACATTGGTTATCTGTATTTTCACGCTGGCGTGCATACACAGGACTACGTAACTAAATTACAGGTGCCTGTAACGGAACTTCAGCACTTAATAAGTTTAAAGTTTCATTTGAGCCCAAGAAGTGTGCAAACGTTTGATTGCTACACATAAGGTGGACTGTATGAATAGTCATTCTCTTGGGTAATGTTTCATGTGTGACGTTACTGTGAGCAAAATATGTGGTGGTGAACTCTAAAACAAGAAAGACATGAAAGCAAATGAGCTACAAAATTTAAGGACTAGAATAACATATTAAGGACTATAACAACGGCTGTTGACCGTCATTTTCGTTGCCAGTGACTGGGAACGTCCATAAAAATTCCAAGTTTTTAACACAACTACGATTCGTTCGAACACAGCAGTCCTTTGAAAACGTCACCTATCACCGAGTAAAGATCCAGCTCAACAGATGCGTTCTAGGGCTGCTGCGGCTTAATATGTATTCCGCTTCCGCAATCCAGAAATGCGTGCCCGCTAACTCAATGAACCTTAAAATCGTAGCTCTTATTTACACACGTTGTATTTGTTTTTACTGCTGCTCCTAATAAATGGAAACAATTTTGCACAGTGACTACAGATTATGCACTACTGATAAATCTACATGTACTAAAGCTATAGGGAAACTATGCTAATAATGAAAATCAACATTTTATTACGCAAGGGTACCTTTAAAACTCTGGAAGTTTTGGGAGAGACAGAAAAACCTTTATTTACGCAAGTGGCTCCATGTATGGCTTCATAGTGGCAGAAACTGATAGAGATGATGTCGCTCAGGTTCCCTTGCCATTTACATGAAAGATTTAGTATGATAATGCTACCCCGTTGGTCAAACAAACCTCTAACCACGCGTGCTGCTCTTCTTTGAATACGTTCAGTATTCATTGTTAGTCTTATTTCATACCGGTGCCGTACGCTCGGGCAGTATTCTAGATGGGAAGCACGAGGACTCTGTAAGGAGTCACCTTTGTGGTCTGCCTTGATTTTCCCAGTATCTCACCGATGAAATTAAGTTTTCCACCACCTTTACCTACGTCTCAGCCTATGTGACTATTGCATCAATATAAACATGGAAAAATACCTGTCATTCATACCGGTGAGTCTTGTCTGTATGTGAGAGCGGAGGTCAAACAACAGCTCTAGGGATTGTAATTTCCATAAGTGGAATTTAAAATGACGGATTTATGTTAAGAAAAGATCTCTCGCAGACAATTTGAAAACGACACGCCACGTGCGGATGAACACGTAGGTCTACGTACATTTTCCCCGAAAATATCCTGCAGGAGGTGTGGAACGTTCGTGGCGCGCCCTTGCCCGAGCTTTCGTTTTATTTTTTTTATCGTTCCGAGAAGCGACTCGACACGCGAGGTGCGGCTGATAAGCTGCTTCCGCCTTCAAATAGAACGTCTCTCCGGGAGCGACCGCAAGGTGCATGCCGGTCCACACCTACCTGTCACGGATTAGAACGTATCCACGGCTGATTTGAAGCGTGACCCGTTTCTATAAAATGTTAAACGGTGACAGTTGAGTGACGGTGTTACAATATGCCGCTGGAAGACTAGCCTTTGAATTGAAGTCATAAATAAATAAATACAATATCAATGACAATATCAACGACTGAATAATGCAGGTAAGTAGAAGGGAGGGAGGAAGAGGGTTGGGTGCGATGTGGTAAAATTCTGACATATTTCGAAATTAATTACAAAGCTTAAAAAGAATCACAAAAATTACAGTCCCTCAGCAGATGTGAATGGTGAAGAGAGTATAATGAATCAATATTAAATTACAAAATTAATTTGTAAATCAATGAAAGAAATTTATTCGAACCTTCGAAGCGCTAAACTTATGATATTAATACATTGTTTATTTCTGGTTACGGCGTCTTCACTATAATTAGTACAATGGTAAAAATAGCCACAGATGATTTTCTGACAAACTTACAAAATTCTACTGAGGTACACTAGAGACGCATTCTACCGAATCAAATAGGCTCGACCGCAGAGTGTACAAGAAGGTGAACAGAGTTACTTGTGGTCAGACTGACCACAGCGTCAGAAATTGTGGCGACACCGTTATCGTTTTCAGATGACTGAAAGAAAAACTTTGATGTTACAGAAGAAAACAGCGTTAAACAATGTTGCTTGTAACAACTTTTTAATTTGGGTTACTGAAGGGATATTTACTTCCCGTGAAAATCATTATAGCGGTATTACAGCTGTCAAAACGTAGTCTCCCTCATCATCCTTGTTTAGAGTAAGGAGTACGACAGTCTTGAGAGTGATATTTATGGCCTCAAAAATTACCCGACAATTCACAACGTCTGGTGTACTTAACTGCACAGATTTAGTAAAACATTGGTTTATTAACTTTCAGTGGCTATTGTGCAAGCTCAGTAGAGCAGCTCGTTAGACATGCACATTGATCTTAAGTGTCAATAAATGCCATTACAAGTGTAAGTAGGCTGTTTATGTTTTCTCTATGTAAGTAGGCTGTTTATGTTTTCTTATTGGCAATGTTACGTAGCGCTCAATATGAAAATCACTGGCTGTGCTGTGTGCAGTCTGTGGCTGCTTTGCATTGTTGTAATACTCGCCATTGTAGTGTTGGGCAGCGGCAGCTGGCTGTGAACAGCGCGTAGCGTTGCGCAGTTGGAGGTGAGCCGCCAGCAGTGGTGGATGTGGGGAGAGAGATGGCGGAGTTTTGTAATTTGTCATGAACTGATATATATATTATGACTTGTGATGATATTAAGGTAAATACATTGTTTGCTCTCTATTAATATCTTTCATTTGCTAACTATCCCTATCAGTAGTTAGTGCCTTCAGTAGTTTGAATCTTCTATTTAGCTGGCAGTAGTGGCGCTCGCTGTACTGCAGTAGCTTGAGCAGCGAAGATTTTTGTGAGGTAAGTGATTTGTGAAAGGTATAGTTTAATGTTTGTCAGGGCCATTCTTTAGTAGGGAATTGTGAAAGTCAGATTGCGTTGCGCTAAAAATATTGTGTGTCAGGTTAAGGACAGTCTTGTAAAAATTGTTCAAAGGGGACGTTTCATACAAGAAAGAACACAGCTTGATCACATGTGGTCGTTTAAGCGAGTCCACAGATAATTACTTGAATGATTTATTTATTTAGAACGTTAAAGGCGGGAAATTGTTACATTGGTACTAGACCATCGTAAATCTTAGTACATATTCAATTCAAAGGAAGTAAAGTTCATGCGCTACTTAATTACAATACACGGTCTCCTTTGGTATGTCACGTACATAATAAGTACAAAAAGACCTGTTTTACGCCTTGTATTGACAACACCAGCTTGGCGAAAACCTCGAATTGGTGCCAACAGCAGTCTTAAACTTTACGAGCGTTTAGTAACTTACGGTTAAGAGGTATTTTCACTTGCCTTCTGGCATTGTAGCAGTAATCTGGTAGTAACCCCAGTCAACGGGAAACAGAAGATAACTTGTATACAGTCCCTAACCTGTGGTGCCCGTGTGTTGAAAGTCCAGCACTCTCCACAACAAAGTAGACGAATTACTCTGTAGACAACCACTAGCGTCCAGCATTTTGTGTCAAAACACTCCAGGAAACAGCTCTTGAAACTTATGAACTCCATTTTGTGGATATTCGACTATAGTATGTCCCAGAAACAACTCAACAAGGAACGAAATAATTACCATCTTTTAGATATTTAAGCCATTCCTAATATCCATGTTGCGTACGGAAAAAATTGGGAAAATTACTGTCTTGTACGTAACACAGTTAGTTCAGTTTTATTTCACCAACACACGTTGCAATTTCGAACTATCGGCCACTGAAAATAACAGTTAAAGTGCTGGAACACGTATCGGGAAGGACTGCGATTTGCGTAAGGCGGAAGTTCTCTCTAATAGTGCTCTGGATCAACTGACTCTTTTAACCGTGAAGGAGGCTGAGCACAGTTATCTGTGATAGCTCCTACATAACAATCTGTACCACGAATCTGTGGTTCCACTTTGAAACGTGGTAGTAAAGCGAGACGATGTTTGCAGACCGACTCTCAGGTTATTAACTGCGAAAATAGCTACGAAAATTCATTCCGGGTGACACATTGTAATAACAACGAGAAACACCACCGCAAGTTTACTGGACGACTCTGTTTTGTTTCCCGATAGAAGAAGAGCTGGGAGTAAGAGGAATATGGCTCTGCGACATTTTGCGTAACAGCACACCTTTCCCCACGGCTAATTGCGAAACGGACTGTCGATCGCGCGAAGTCGTGTTGCCTCTAATTTTAACCAACGAGCGAAACGTAAGCCGTTCCAGATAGAGCGGAAATTGATAAACGAGTAATACGCACAAGCGTCGCCGTTCCGACTGAGATAAGGCACAGTGGGAGCCACGTTACAAGTACACCGAACTCCCTCCTCTTCGTCCCAATAACACGATCGGCGTCTGATAGCGCTATTAACAATAATTAAAGAGAACTCTTCACTGAACTGTGTTGTCCAGACAGTTATTCACATGTTTACCGTCAGCAAAATTATCAAAACAGGAAATTATAATATAAATCTCTTCTTGCAACAGCAAACTTAACGGTAGACTCAACTGTCTTGTCGAGCAAGAATAGTTTCTGCGGAGAAATACAGCACATCCTTCAGTATAAAAGTTGAATATTATGTTCTGCAATACAGACTACAGTAGTAATATTAATTTGGTCTTGGTAAGACAGAATGGCCGTCTAACGAGGTTTGAGGAAATATTTTTGGAGCTTTGTAGGCTGCCCCTAGCGAGACAAGGAAGCATAATCTTCCTTTTCCACCGTGGAGCAGCTGCACAACTGTTTTATTTATTGCGCTCTGCGCGTACGTCTTCCGACATATCTACGGATTTTATGTACATATGATAAAACATGTTTTTATATCATTTTTCGTATTAAATTTTCTATGCAAAACGACTCATGGGCTGATGAACACTTATCTGTTCGGTCAGACACGACTAACTTTGTGATAGATGTTGGGGCTCTTGGGAGTGTGAGGACTTCACTGTCGAACAAAAATCATTTACACGTTGGCTGCATCCGCTTTATTTTTAATATTAATTAAATGATAACTCGCTTGCAAATACAACAGTCTAGTACCTCATGTCACCTATGGGAAGGGCTTGTAACACTGACTGTTTGATATACGTTATGCTTCTACTAGATTGTCGATAATGTTTATGCATAAATTCAGAATAAATACATAACGTGTAAGCAGATTCCGAGAGATTAATGTGAGTAGATATAAAGAATGGCGAATAACATTTCACAACAAATTCCGTCTCGATGTGTGACGCTCTCATTCGCTTGTGACTCATGCCAATATTCTGTAGAGATTATCACTGAATGACGAAATGCTTTTCTATGTAAACCACGTCACGGCTGACTCGCTTTCAAAAACGCTGTTTAATATTTAATTCATGCTGTGGTATTCTGATTCCGCAAAATGTTGTAGATGAGAGTAGTAAACTTACGACTAACCAAACCTCTCTGAGGACTATGGTTAGTGCGTTTAACTTTATGTATATCTGTATTTTTGACGCCTCATTCTTGTAAGTTGAGTTGGTTAAGGCGATAAAGAGGTCGTAGTTTCTACCAACAGCGACCTGAGATGTGTGCTTAGAAGATACCAGCTATTGCTTGTCCATTGGACAGCGTCCGTTTTGGCAATGGAAATTAGTCAACAGTTTGCAGAGTTATAGGTGTGGACCACATTGGATTTATTGCGCACTCTAAGATGTTACTAAAAAATTTAGTTGTTTACATAAAGTGGGTGTTTGGCTACGAAGCATCTGCATTGCGTAATGCATAAATAAAAGTATTTTACTCTGTAAATTAGTGTTGCCTTTTTTTCAGTGATGTGATAATTGATAAGTAATGCGTAGAACTGGTGCAGTATCGGATGAAGAAATTTTCAATATTTCTTTCTAACTTTTTAATATTAAGAATAATTTTTACGAGATGACGCAAAACGTTGTTCTCACCGTCCATAATCGATTCATTTCTGTGTGGTGGAGTATGTCGGACTCTCACATTGCAACTTATTCGCATAAATAATTTCACAACTGTAGTATTAGGGGAAACAGGCTCATGCATTCTCGGTTTACATATAGCCGTCTCTCGTTTCTTTAGTTTTCTCAGTTAGAAGGACGAAACACTCCGTCAAGTATATAAATATATACTTACAATTGGGAGGGATGCTAACCACGCATTAAGAGCCGTCGCAGTAAATACGTGGTAAAACTACTGTTTGGTGCAGAGAGCACGGGCTGCGTTTCCATTGTTACTGCGTAAATGGCGAACTTTATAGCTCTCAAAGAAGGAAAAAATTATGAACCAATGAACATTTTAAACGTCTGCGTGGTCTAAACATTTTTAATACATTATTACATTGATGACTGTCGTAAAGACACAGTATGTGACATGGGAAATTAAATATCTTTCAGGGATGGCAATAGCCCGAAGAAACGTGTATTTATTTAGCAAACAGCAGTTGCATTGGGGTAAAAAATAGATGTGCGACAACCTGAAGTACCGTTTAACTAATGAGAAAGTGGCTCTCCGGACTCAACAAATTTTCAGTGTCAAATAAATACGTATGCAATATGGACTTACTAGCTTTGCTGTAGAGCAGTTTACAAAAATGCCATCAATATTTTCTAATAATGTATTACGTATCTCAGCTCGCGTGTTACAGAAAATAGACGTAATTTTTATTAGAGGAAAGGAACCTGTGGATATCTTGTTGGCGAACTGAGTCGAAACTAAAGTATTTCGTACAAAATACGTTATTCACGTCAGTTGTTGAAAATATTACGCTTATAATATTATTACACGTTGCTGACAGGTTATTGTACAACAGACATGCAACTACTTCTTCCCAAGTTCACTTTTTCCATCTTGATTAATACCATAGATAGATCAATTAGCGTGTCAGCAAAAATACGAGGTACATGTTTTATAGCACTCTCCTGCTGGACAGTACGCTACATGCGAAATACGTTTAATTTGTAACTTTTTACGATTTAAATGTATCTAAACCGTGAAGACAATGACTAAAAGAAAATTTAAAATGCTTTCTCTTTTAGACCCTGCGGAGGTGCAGGTCCCATATCAGAACAATAACAAGTGGTTAAAGTCAAACGAAGTTTAACCAATGTTACACAAAATGGTTGAAGAGTAAGTGTGTAATGACGAAGATGATGAATTTGCAAGCTTCCTGTCGACAATAAAATGTGAAGAAAAATTGTACTACTTCTCTTAAGAACATGATTATACTGAAAATGTTCCAGTGAAAGGAAAGTCTTTGCGTTTCCGCTTTGACTGAGTTTTATCCAAATTCATTCATCTGTTTTTGTAGGTGTGTGTAAGTGTTTGGGCGGGACGGAGGGTTAAATTACG
This sequence comes from Schistocerca americana, assembly GCF_021461395.2. Classification (NCBI taxonomy): domain Eukaryota; kingdom Metazoa; phylum Arthropoda; class Insecta; order Orthoptera; family Acrididae; genus Schistocerca; species Schistocerca americana. The sequence continues at coordinate 433,549,579 of NC_060124.1, read as the reverse complement.
AAGTGGTGATTCAGTGCAAATAGTGATTAGCTTTTTGGGTCTGACGGAAAAGCTGCGCCAAACAATATCGACCACTGTACTCCCGGAAGTCTACAAGATTCTACGACAGATGTTTGCATCGTATTAACACTTTACCTGCCCATAGGAATATGTTTCCTTGATCAACATTCTTTGCATGTAAAGTGTGACAACTTTGCGTTGCTGTTAGTTTTCCCATGTGGGAACGGAATGATTCGTTAGAGAACACAAGCCAAAGAATCGTGACAAACATAAATGATATGATATATGTGCTGTGACCGCGAAACTACTTGTCCGGCAAAAATAACATGCATAATGAGAAGTCTTACTACGACAGATCAGTCATAAGAGAGTCGGAAGCTGTTGCAAGAACTCCTGTAATGTCTACATCAGCATCACGAGCACGTGTTGACATTTTCGTGAATAACTGATAACAATTGTTTTCGGCTACGATTGAGGCAGCTATTCCATACAGGCTTTGTTTAATGTTAAACTGCTTACAAATTCAATGCGCATCAGTGAATCCAAATCTGACTCTCTTGATTGGTTAAGTTTCTTCAAAAAGTACGCTAAGGACCTACAAGGAACACTGTCGACATGCTTTAGCTCAGTTCGTATTGAATTACTATTGTCAGCCGAATTGTGCTACAAGATGTCCGGATGAAACGTACATTAGTATAAAACGTAATAACTTGAAACGTAATTGATATATTTATTTGACAAAATGCTCATTGCCAATAAGTAAGCATTATATTTCCACAGCAAATTACCCCACCGACCTTATACGAAAGGCTAGTAGCGGTGTTCTCTTTCTTACTCAGATTTAGGATTCTCTTGTATGCAGAACACATCACGCTACTTTTCTCTGATATTTAACGAAAGTGGATCGACCGTATCAGAGGCGATGATGCTAGAAGGTGTACAGTTTACGAGATACACGAACAAAGTAGTAGATAAATCGGGCTTTGTGCGACAACTCGTAAATAACACGTGCAGCCGTGAAGTGGATGCTACTGACAGGTGGGTTGTGGAGAATATTCAAACTTTATTCTTGGTGCGGTGACCATGAGTGAGTAGAATTTTTGACTTGATTACACAAGTGATGACTGGATTGCAGTCAGCGCCACTATGAACATCACTGCTCGAAATGATGCTTAGAAGGGAAGACCGCCTGTCATTCCCATTGAGAGAATTTTGAGGTATGTCCCCTCTTTGTCTCGAATAGTTACCGAGCACCCTCGCTTACAAAAAAATGTTCAAATGTTAAGGTCATCAGTCCCTAAGCTTACACACTACTTAACCCAAATTATCCTAAGGACAAACACACACACCCATGCCCGAGGGAAGACTCGAACCTCCGCCGGGACCACCCTCGCTTACAGAGGAGACACGGAGAAGAACTGCTATATACGTCATAACTTTGTTTACGAGGCGCACAACATCACGTAAACAATGATAAAACTTTCTAGTGCCAGACATTGCAAGAAAGGCATCGTACACAACGAAAAATCTGCAAAATTCTGCCTTCCGACTGTCAAATAAAATACTGCAGCCCCTGAATTAATGTCTTATAAGGAACATGCACTGCAAGGCACAGTACTGTTTGAATGAATCTTATTGTCGTTGAGCACTTAAAGAACTACGAAGGTAGTGTAAATATTTAAGCAGGCTGCCATCCTGTATTGGTTAAGAACGAGATGTTAAGCACCCAAATTCGTATTATTGTCTACACGAAACGTTCACGAAGAGCATTGGGAGGAGGAAAATTTCACTGGTGTTCCCGAACACTTTGGTTCGCACACGTACTATAGGTGGGTGACAACTGGAGGGCCACGCTGGCCAAATCCACACGGGCATGCCGGGGGCAGCGTCTCTCACCTGGAGGCGGAGACGCGGGGGCGACGTCCGAGTTGTCGGAGGAGTTGTCCGACGAGTCGCGGCCGGTGGCGTCGTCTTCGGCAGCGTCGGAGGCGGCGTCGGGTAGCGCGCGAGGGGGCGTGACGGCGTGCGGCCGGCGGCCCAGGAGGGCGGCGTGGGCGGCGGGAGGTGAGTCGTTGTTGTTGTTGTGATGGAACTTGGCGAGCGAGAAGTCGAGCGGCTGGTCGGCCGCCGACACGGGCGGCGGCGGTGGCGGCGCGGGAGGCTGCGGGGGCGGCGCCGGCCACCCCCAGGCGGCGGGGGCGGCGCCGGCCCAGGGCGCCATGGCGGCGCTGTGCTGCAGGCCGGCCAGCTTGCGGGGTGTGCGGGCGCTCGTGCTGCGACTGCTGCTGCGGCTGCGGCCACGCGCGCTCTGTTGCCTGCGGGTCGCCCGGCGCGCGCGAGCGTTCTACTCGCACTGAGCGCGCCCGGCCCCCCACCACGGGGGAGAGGCGCGGCCCCCACCACGGCCGCGAACAGGTGGCGGCGGAGGGGCCTGCTGCACTTGCCGCTCCCGCCCGCGCCCGCGCCCGCGTAAACAAGCCGCGCTACTGACGCGCATCTGCACCTCGTCCGCGGCCCTCCTCCTCCTCTTCCTCCTCCGCCTGCTATTCCTCGCCAGCGCCCACTCCTCTCCGACCATAATTGTTCCTTTCGCCTCTCATCCTTCTTTCTCACCTCAAACTTACCCTCTGTGCCAAATTTTCTGCATCTACTTCCGTTCGTTATCCAAAGAACATATCCTCCGGGCTGTTTCATTAGTTTAGAAGTTTGCTTAGCCCTATTGGCGAGCTCCAAGCTTGAACTGATTTACAAATGCATCCACAAATACCGGGTGATCAAACAGTCAGTATAAATTTGAAAAGTTAATAAACCACGGAATAATGTAAATAGAGAGGTAAAAATTGACACACGTGCTTGGAATGACATGGGATTTTATCAGAACAAAAAAAAAAAAAAAAAAGAAGTTCACAAAATGTCCGACAAAATGGCGCTGGACAGCAAAACATCAGTGACTGCGCATGACGATCGTGCATAGAAGGAGCGGTAATGAGAGAGAGAGAATCAGATGCGCCAGCAGACGCAGCATGTTGACGTTACCTAAAAAGGCGCTTTTAGTGAAGCTCTATTACCATAATGGTGAATGTGCTAGTTCAGCGTTGCGATCCTATCGCCATAGGAAGGGGATTCGAACGGGTAAAGGTCCGTTCACAAATGCAGCTGTGGCGAGAATGATTTCGTAGTTGCCGGCCGCTGTGGCCATGCGGTTCTAGGCGCTTCAGTCTGGAACCGCGTGACCGCTACGGTCGCAGGTTCGAATCCTGCCTCGGGCATGGATGTGTGTGATGTCCTTAGGTTAGTTAGGTATAAGCAGTTCTAAGTTCTAGGGACTGATGACCACAGATGTTAAGTCACTTAGTGCTCAGAGCCATTTTGACTTCGAAGTTCGAAGCCATGGGTTGTTTAGACGATAGACCCCGTAGTGGCCGACCGAGCACAAGGCGTAATGCTGCTGAGACAGTTCAAGAGGAAGTGAGACTGTAGCGGGTTCGTCTATGCACCGGGAAGTAAGCGCTCGTGCAGTCGCACGTCGCATCGGCATTTCATACACTACTGTTTGGTTGGCACTGAGGCGTACCCTCCGATGCTATCCGTACAAAATCCATCGGCATCGTGAACTGTTACCTGGCGATGTAGTGAAGCGGAGGGCATTTGAGGTGTGGGCGTTTCAAAAGATGGCCGAAGATGACGATTGCTTGAGTAACGTGTTGTGGACCGAAGAAGCTCATTTCACGCTCCGAGGGTCTGTCAACGCAGAATTTGGGCTACCGAAAAGCCTAGAACTGTCGTGAAACTCCATTTCACGACGAGAAAGTCACGGTATGGGTTGGATTTACCACACCTACCGTTATCGGGCCTTTTTTCTTCGAGGAAATGCGTGATTCTGGTTTTGTAACTGCTACCGTGACGGGTGAGAGGTACGCCGATATGTTACAGAATCGCATCATCCCTAGCCTGGCTGATAAACACCTGCTGGAACGTACAATGTTTATGCAGGATGGCGCTCCATCCCATATTGCTAGACGGGTCAAAGATCTCTTGCGCGCGTCGTTTGGTGATGATCGTGTGCTCAGCCGCCACTTTCGTCATGCTCGGCCTTCCGGGTCCCCAGATTGGCTTTGGGGTTACCTGAAGTCGCAAGTGTATCGTGATCGACCGACATCTCTAGGGATGCTGAAAGACAACATCCGACGCCAGTGCCTCACCATAACTCCGGACATGCTTTACAGTGCTGTTCACAACATTATTCCTCGACTACAGCTATTGATGAGGAATGATGGTGGACATATTGAGCATTTCCTGTAAAGAACATTATTTTTGCTTTGTCTTACTTTGTTATGCTAATTATTGCTATTCTGATCAGATGAAGCGCCATCTGTCGGATATTTTTTGAACTTTTGTATTTTTTTGGTTCTAATAAAACCCCATGTCATTCCAAGCATGTGTGTCAATTTGTACCTCTCTATCTACATTATTCCATGATTTATTCAGTTTTCAACTATATACTGACTTTTTGATCACCTGGTATAATAAGACATCAAAATACGACGGACGTACAATAAGTAATGCATCACTTTTTTATCTGCTAATTTCGGTGTAAAAAATGCGGATTCTGTTGTGCGACATATTCCCGTTTCAACGTCTATAGTGTCATGAAGTTTTGGTACGTGGTGACGCAAGACGTAGTCTTCAAAATGACATCTATAACGGGGATGCGTTCCAAGCAGAGAGCTTTCATTGACGTTTGGCGGAAAATCAGAGAATGGCAGATATTCAAAGGTGCTTGCAGAATGTATGGAGATCTGGCGGTGAACAACAGCATGGTGAGCCGTTGGGCGAGATGTCAGTAATCTTCTTAACAAGATCGCGCAAATCTCTCCGATCTCTGGCGTGTCGGCCGGCCACATATATTTGTGACTCGTGCAATGTTACAATTTGCGGACACACTCGTTCGAGATGATGGACGGATGAAAACGAACTTCTCCACGACAACTAAGGCCTCACACAAGTCTGCGCTCTCCAGAGGACCTAACTAAACTTAACGGGATTTTTCTTCCTCATCCATCTGACTCTCGCTGCATCTCCCTTCCTTCTGTTTGACCCATTGTAGGATTCACTTTACGGGAAACAGTACGTCGATGATGGGGAGGTTATTGGTGCAACAAGACGTTGACGCTGACGCAGACCAGTAGAGTGGTACCATGCGGGCAAACAGGCCCTCCCCGTTAAGTGGCGTCACACCGTCCGGTCGAACGGAGATTATGTTGAAAAAGTGGATCTGTTGCCAATTGAGTGAGGAATAATATAGTATATTGGAATCCTAAACAAAACTAGCCTGCTTTCATAAAAAAAAGTGTTACTTACTGAACGTTCCTCGTAGAAAGAAATAGATGAATAATTTTATCAGGTACATAGTGAGACCAAATAATATGAAATTGCACCAGATAACAAGTGGACCCAGCGTCGCCAATTTCGTCTTAATTTATGGTATAAGCAGCAGCTGGCCAGAAATGAAAGTAACAAAAGTTTGTGTCCACACGACAGGCCTACAGGAAAAATAGCACTTTTGGTGGGAGTCATGGGAAGAATGGGTAATTTATAAGAATGTGGTATCCAGGGAGAGGCTGCTGCAGCGGAAAGAGTAAGAATGGTAATCCGAAAGTCGTGGGTTCGAGTCTGTATGTTGAATCTTTAGCCGCGCGGTATTAGCCGAGCGGTCTAGGCGCCGCATTCACGGACTGTGCGGCTGGTCCCGGCGGAGGTTGGAGTCCTCCCTCGGGCATGGGTGTGTGTGTTTCTCCTTAGGATACCGTAGGTTAAGTAGTGTGTAAGCTTAGGGACTGATGGCCTGGCAGTTAAGTCCCATTCGATCTCACACACATTTTTTAAAATCTTTATTTTATTTTATATTTTTTCGTTACTTACACTACAAATAACTAAAATACTGCTGAATCCATTGTATTTATTAATATTTTCATGAAAGAAAACGCTAAGGATATTTTGGAATTGTAAATAAATTTTCAGAAAGGGATTCTAAGAAATACACGAGAACTTCATACATAAGACTAGACACTTTTATTATTTTGAAGTTGATGATTTACACATACTGGTGTAGTATCCGTCGTAAAAACATGGGAAGCAGTAATTTTCTCATCTTGCACACAATACAAACGCTGCATTTTTTAAAAAAGTGTATGGTTGCTTGAGAGTTTCTGTACTATGTATGTTGACATACATAAAAGGACCTCTCTCATCGCAGTGTTTCAGTAACATAACGCATCATTTCGCCAAATATTGGCGAGGACAACTGGTGATGTACAATGGAGCGTATTTTTTGCGGTATTCTCGTAACGTGATTTATTTTTCTCTCTCGACGAGATAAGAGCAGTTACGAAGCATTTTGATCGAATTCTTCAGCTGACGACAAAGCTGGACATCGCATGGTTGCATCAGCGGAGTTCTTTTGGGCGGATATCTCTTTAGTACTGCACAATGGCAATCCTTGTTCACCCTGAAAAGTCTCGTCGTATAATTGTGGGTTTGTTTGGTCCATACGCAAAATCATCATTCACGTTGTTTGCTTGCGACTTTATTACCTCCCAAAGAGTGTGGATACAATCAGAGATGCTGTGTTCTAGTGGATTATAGTTGTCACAGCTGCTATCGTGCACTTTCTAATATTTTTATAACTGTTTGTGTGTAATAGTAATTTTAAATTTTTGTCTTTTGTTTTGGATCTTTTAGTTCTGTTGATGACTCACTACATTCGAAACAGTTCAGCTGTAATAAATCCATCAAATGAGGTCAAGACTTCGTGAATAACAATAATAACTATCAAAAATAGCTAGTCGGGTGTGTCTCCATACGTTTGTAAGTAATCTCACTATCTGTTTCAAATAGTTTTGGGGGTGTTTCCGTGACATCTTATTTAAAAAAAAAACGAAACGTTGGTTATTTCAACATTTTAGCATTTCACTTTTTATTTTTATAAGATGTCACGGCCGCGAAAACCGACGTATTTACAGCCTCAGTATCTTTTCGGTAAAACGTAACATTCAGTTCCACCGAGAAACACATGTTTTCGACATCCATTCTATTAAGCTAAAGCTTGAAAATGGCCATTAGAGGTAAACAATGAACTTATTTTAAGCAAATGTCCTGGTGGAAACGATGACTTTTTTGCAATTTATTGAGACTGTAATGTTCACCAAAAAGGAATCAACTGTATCCATACTTCGTAACCACTACGAGTTCACCACGAGTTCACGATAGAAGGTAATACAGCGGATATTTGCCTTCTGCTCCAAAATGATGGAACACTCGACTGAAACTGCACATTCGACACTGGCTCCGCCTCGTTAGTTTTGAATTGGAAGTTTTACCCAGCGAGGTTCAAAATCTAAACTTCAGAACCAGAAACCACTAGCAGTATAGATCAGGCAGTCAGCAGACATTGGCCCAGGACGTCTTGGCCGACCTGAAAAGAATGCCCCTGTTAACAAATTGCCTCGGATGTGATCACTGTGGGAAAGTTTAGGGAAATACTACTTTCTTAAACTCACAGTGAAAAGGTTAGATTTCCAGTCAAACCTTTAAACGACAGATTCAGTCAAAGTGTTGGATTGTATCAGTCTGTTTGTCAAACGGAAGGTTTTTGACACCCCTGCCCGGAAACAGAGCATGCTATATTCGTGACAGTTAATATAGCAGCATCTACTGCCTGGAGCTGAAACTATGACAAAATAGATAAAAGCAATGTCCAGTGTTGGTTACCAAATATTTTAAAATAACTTATTCAAAGAGTACAACAGATGAAAACATATCCCCGTGTCTAAGGATCGTTTGTAGTGGTGATCAGTAAACACAAAGTTCCATCTCACATCTGCCTCCTCCGTCGGGCTCAGTGGCAAGTGAACAACTTTTTTGTGGAGTGAATTAAATATAGATCACTCAAGTAAATCGGCTTAAAGGATGTAAACCCGTAAAGTTATGTTTATGAAATATAACTTAGCAGTTTTAGAATCTGTTGTTTTTTCTGAATTTTTAGTTTTCTATTATATTCTGTAATTGTTAAATCATCATCTTACTTCATGGGTAACCTAGAAGAAAATTAATCGTATAAATAAAGCATTTCCACAGTTTTGTTGTTATTCGGATGTGCTAATTACGTGGTACGATGCCCGCTTTCGCCTCCAACTAAGGCTTCGACAAAACAAACGCCTTCTCCTAATCTTCACTTCGGCCACAACCATTCTCTTTGTATTCCATTAATGCGCTGTCTCTCTTCCGTCTGTCAGTAACTGCCCTTTGTCTTTCGTTATAATTTCTTGCCTCGCTTCAAACTTTCTCCAGCTACTTCACTTCAGTATTCAAGTAGTTAATGGTACACTGACGGGCTCTGTGAACCTGTAAAACATTACTTCCAGGATTCTACAGAGCACGCGAAAGAACTTACTGCTCCTCTAGCTGTAGTCTATTGTAGATTGTTGGAGGAAGGAAGTTCATGTTATTTTCGTTTCCTAAAAGGTTGTAGAACAGAGGTACACAACTATAAACTTATATAAACTGGATTCAATCTATTGCAAAATTTTGAAAAAAAGATTTGCGCTCTTATATTATGACATTTTTTGAGTCCGAAAATCTCTTCTGTAGGACTCAGCGTGGATTCCGCAAACATCCACGGAAACACAGGTCTGTCTGTTAGTACAGGAGAGCCAGAAGACAACAGATACCGATTGTACATTCCTTGAATGCTAAAAGGTGTTCGACACAGATCTTCACAGGCTGCTCATGATCAAAATACAAGCGTACGGAATATCATACCAGCTACGTGATCAGTTTGAAAGTTCCAAGAAAACGCAATACAACCTGTCATTCTTAACGTAGAGAGACTTTCAGACGTAAAAGTAGCTTGGATGTTACCTTAGAGAGTGTTATAGATGCATGGATGTTCACAACACACACTAAAAAATAACCGACGCGGCACAAATGAATCACCGAATGGGGCGCAGATCGGTAGATGTGATGTCCATATATATATATATATACAGACGAAAGATTACAATTTCAGAAAAAAATTGACGATTTGTCCAAAAGACAGAGATCTACAAATTGTGGAAGTCAATAACGCGTTAGTCTACCTGTGGCTCTTATGCAAGCACTTGCTCGGTTTGCCGTTAATTGATAGGGTTATTGAATGTTCTCCTGAGAAATTTTTTTGATTCTTCTGACTTAATGTGACCCGCCACGAATTCCTCTCCTGTGCCAACCTTTTCGTCTTAGAATAGCGACTGAAACTTACGGCCTCAATTATTTGTAGGATGTACTCCAATCTCTGTCTTCTATAGTTTTTACCCTCTTCTGCTCCCTCTAGTACCATGAAAGTTATTCCCTGATGTCTTAGCAGGTGTCCTATCATCCTGTCCTTTCTTCTTGCCAGCGGTTCCATATATTCCTTTTCTCGCCGATTCTATGAAGAACCTCGTTATTCCTTACCTTATCAGTCCACTTAATTTTCAACATTCTTCTGTAGCACTGCATCTCAAATGCTTCCATTATTTTTTGTTCCGGATTTCCCACAGTCCATGTTTCACTGACATACAATATTGTGCCCCAAACGTACAGCCGGCCGCTGTGGCCGTGCGGTTCTAGGCGCTTCAGTCTGGAACCACACGACCGCTACGGTCGCAGGTTCGAATCCTGCCTCGGGCATGGCTGTGTGTAATGTCCTTATGTTAGTTAGGTTTAAGTAGTTCTAAGTTCTAAGGGACTGATGTCCTCAGATGTTAAGTCCCATAGTGCTCAGAGCCACCTGAACCATTTGAACCAAACGTACATTCTCAGAAATTTCTTCCTCAAATTAACGTCCATGTTTGATACTGGCCGACTCTTCTTGCCCTTTCTGCCAATGCTAGACTGATTTTTATGTTCTCCTTTCTCCCTCTGTCATGGGTTGTTTGGCTGCCTAAGTAACATAATTCCTTAACTTCATCTACTTCTTGATTACCAATTACGATATTAAGTTTCTCGCTGTTCTGTTTGCTGTTCCTTCTCATTACTTTCATCTTTCTTCGATTCACTCTCAGTCCAAAAAAATGGGTCTGTGCACTATGGGACTCACTTTCTGAGGTCATCAGTCCCCTAGAACTTAGAACTAGTTAAACCTAACTAACCTAAGGACATCACACACATCCATGCCCGAGGCAGGATTCGAACCTGCGACCGTAGCGGTCGCGCGGTTCCAGGCTGTAGCGCCTAGAACCGCTCGGTCACCGCGGCAGGCCTCTCAGTCCATATTTGTACTCATTATATTGCTCATTCCATTCAACACATCCTGTAATTCTTGTTCACTTTCACTGGAGATAGCAATGAGGGATATCGTGCCATATTCTATCCAACTGGCGCGTCCGATAGTCAAAATCACGATATGGTTCGAGGACCCTGCCCGTTACGCTCTCAATTTGGGAGAGAACTGGCGACCTTACTGACCGAGGGGGTTTTGGAATCATGACGACAAGCTGTGGAAACTCTTGCTGTGTGCGAGCGGGCATTATCTTGCTGAAATATAAGCCCAGGATGACTTGCCATTAAGGGCAACAAACCGGGCCATAATATATCGTCGACTTAGTGCCGTGCTGTAGGGTTGCCGCAGGTGACAAGCGAAGCGGTCCTGCTACGAAATGAAATGGCATCCTAGATCATCACTCCTGGTTGTCGTATGGCGGTTAGGTATCCCATCGCAATCCGGGGCGTCCCCGGACACATCTTCGGCCTGGAATGTGTGAAGTAGATTGCCTTGAGTTATGAGTTTCGCTTCGAACTGAGCCCCGATGACCGGTGAAGAAGTGTCTGGAGATGCAGTGGACAGCGGTACGATACCGACCTGATTATCGCCCACGTTACGGACCGACAACCAGAAGTGATGGCCTGGAAGGCCATTTCTTTTCATGGCAGGAATGCTTTGATAGTCTACATCTACATCTACATCTACATGGATACTCTACAAATCACATTTAAATACCTGGCAGAAGGTTCATCGAACCACCGTCACAATTCTCTATTATTCCAATGTCGTATAGCGCGCGGAAAGAATGAACACCTATATCTTTCCGTACTAGCTCTAATTTCCCTTGTTTTATCATGGTGTTCGTTCCTCCCTATGTAGGTCGGTGTCAACAAAATATTTTCGCATTCGGAGGAGAAAGTTGGTGATTGGAAGTTCGTGAGAAGATTCCATCGCAACGAAAAACCCCTTTATTTTAATGATGTCCAGCCCAAATCCTGTATTATTTCTGTGATACTCTCTCCCATATTTCGCGATAATACACAACGTGCTGCCCTTCTTTGAACTTTTTCGATGTACTCCGTCAGTCCTATCTGGTAAGGATCCCATACCGCGCAGCAGTATTCTAAAAGAGGACGGACAAGCGTAGTGTAGGCAGTCTCCTTAGTAGGTCTGTTACGTTTCCTAAGTGTCCTGCCAATAAAACGCAATCTTTGGTTAGCCCTCCCCACAACATTTTCTGTGTGTTCCTTTCAATTTAATTTGTTTGGAATTGTAATGCCTAGGTATTTAGTTGAATTTACTGCTTTTAGATTAGACTGACTGATCGTGTAACCGAAGTTTAACGAGTTCCTTTTAACACTCATGTGGATGATCTCACACTTCGTTATTTAGGGTCAACTGCCGCTTTTCGCACTATTCAGATATCTTTTCTAAATCGTTTTGCAGTTTGTTTTGATCTTCTGATGACTTTATTAGTCGATAAACGACAGCGTCGTATGCAAACAACCGAAGACGGCTGCTCAGATTGTCTCCCAAATCGTTTACATAGGTCAGGAACAGCAAAGGGCCTATAACACTACCTTGGGGAACGCGAGAAATCACTTCTGTTTTACTCGATGACTTTCCGTCAATTACTACGAACTGTGACCTCTCTGACAGGTAATAAAAATCCATTCACACAACTGAGACGATATTCCATAAGCACGCAATTTCAAATGGCTCTGAGCACTATGGGACTTCAACTTCTGAGGTCATTGGACCCCTTGAACTTAGAACTACTTAAACCTAACTAACCTAAGGACATACCTAACTAACCTAAGGACATCAGACACATCCATGCCCGAGGTAGTATTCGAACCCGCGTCCGTAGCGGTCGCGCGGTTCCAGAGTGTAGCGCCTAGAACCGCTCGGCCACACTGGCCGGCCACGCAATTTCACTACGAGCCGCTTGTGTGGTACAGTGTCAAAAGCCCTCCGCAGTCATCTGCGGCACCTTTACAGCTGTGTCATCTTGATGATTTTTACACCCTGTTTTGTTGGCCTTGGTGGACTTAGATTTCAGCAAGATAACACCTTCCTGCACACTGCGAGAGTTTCTACCGCTTATCTTCGTGTTTGGCAAACCATACCATGGCCAGAAAGGTCGACGCGTCTCTTCCCAGTTCAGAACGTTTGGAGTTTTACGGGCAGGCTCTCCAACCAGCTCGTAATTTTTGACGGTCTAACACGCCCATTCGACAAATTTTGGCACAACATACCTCAGGAGACATCTAACAAATCTATCAATCAATGCTATCGCCGAATAACTGCCTGCATAAGGGCGAGGGGTCCGTTAATGCTTCATTGACTAGTCCAATATGTGAAACTCCTTCTCTTGAATAAACTGACCATTTTTTCCGAAATTGCAATAATTTTCCTGTCTGTACTTGTACGTCACACTACCAATATCTGGCACTCCGGACAATTCCTTCGTGGCGACCGAGCGATGTGGCCCAGTGGTTAGCACACTGGACTCGCATTCGGGAGGACGACGGTTCAGTCCCGCGCCCGGCCATCCTGATTTAGGTTTTCCGTGATTTCCCTAAATTGCTCCAGGCAAATGCCGGGATGGTTCCTTTGACAGGGCACGGCCGACTTCCTTCCCCATCATTGCCTAAGCCGATGAGATCGATGACCTCGCTGTCTGGTCTCTTCACCCAAAAATAACCCAACCCCGATCTTCCTGACACTTCTTCGTTTTTTTGTCTTAAAGCGTTTGCAAATGACTAAATATAGCACGCCACAACCATCATAAGACCGTTCGCGTATTATGCTGTTGTATACAGAGGGTTAAGAAGATTGTAGAGAAATCTAGAACCTGCCAAGAATCGACGGTTAGCGTAAGGATTGGTAGCTGACCCACAAGATAAACAAATGTAACGTATTACGGATATATAAGCTGAAAGACCCGTAATTTTGTGATTTCTTGCTACTGAACAGTCACTAGAGTCCATAATATCCCTTAAATACCTGCGAGAACCTGATTGAGCGATTTAAAGTGGAACGACCACATAAAATTAATCGTAGCAAAAGCAAATATCAGACTCAGATTTATCGATAGTACCCTGTGAAAATGTAGCTTCCAAAACTTCCGGTCGACCGATAAAGGATCAGAAGGCTTTACCAGCTATGATTCATAGAGAAAATAGAGAAGATTCAACGAAGAACAGTACATTTCATCATGATTTAGTTAAGTAAGAACAAGAGACTCTGATTCAGTAACACTGACAGGCGTTCCCAGAGAGGCGTGGAAACACTTTCAGAGCCGATGTAACTTGCCTACAGTCCTGAACATCAGAGCTTCTTTTAACCTTCGAGACATTTGCATATGAACTTCACACACTACATGTTCACAAACTGTCCCAAAGATCTACAGGAATCACTTCAGGTAATGTTCGGAGTTTTACGCATCTCTGAAATACAGAGATTATTACACAACTGCATCGTACATCAGCGGAAATTGTGTTTAAATGTTTTACTGTATTCATGCGTGAATCGAAAGTATGCTGAATTTTACAGATATGTCATCAACAGACTTTTAAAAATAGAAATTCATTATATGAATTCAAATGGATTTTTTATTTGCTTAGAAAAATATTTGTTGTTTTGTTTTCAAGATGAGGATCTGTAATAAAATCAAGTTGTGTCAAGTGCCTGTGAGATAGTTTGATAGAAGAGGCAAGTCTCGCTAAAGTTACTTTCTGCCTTAGTGTCTCATTGCCTTTTCATTCAGAGTTACACTTGGCTGCAGCTTTTGTGTTCAGTAGATTTGTAGCGTCGTGGGATCTGTAGTTTTTTGCGTTTTAAGCTGTATGAAGAATACTCAGTGTATCTCCTATTCAGTCCATTTTCTATTTTCCTTACTATTTTGTGTAGCCGGGTTGCAACAGTTGATTTACTGTAATTCTGTAATCGAAAAACGGCCTTATTTTTGCTGTGTATAATATCTAAGAATCTTCCTATGTATCCAAATATAATCTACCACTAGTAGGCTGTATCCCATACACGGAATCCAGGAATGCTGCAAATGCTAGTAAATCCTTCGGCGCTGTGGTTTAAAAATGGACGATTCTGTCCTCAAGATCAACGAGAGCATGAGATGCGTAATATCTGTGCTTCTTGGTGGTCATTATCTTGTGCGCAATGATTGTGCTACGGTCCTCGAAAGCGGATGTCAAAATAGATGTGAATTAATAGCGAAATGTGGTAATCATCTTGTATACATATGAGATCTGTAGTATTGTTCCACTGAACACCGGTAATACGAAGTTACCTCGCATAGCACAGCACTGTAATTTTCGTTAACACTGATAACGCAGTTACTTTTGTTAAGAAAAGTCTCACATCGGAAAATGCCTCATCTGGCCATAAGATGTCAGCAAACAGATGAGGTTTATTTTATTTACATTATAAGATGATCGCTAAGAATTTCGTATCGTGCCCTAAATTATCAGGAGAAGATTCCTAAACTTATTGGGACTTCCCGGGTGAATTTTCAAATAGTTTTTCAGACCCATCTTAACGACGTAAATCGCTAACCCGCATTCTCTGCATGGCTGGCGGATTAAATTTTTACAACTTCTTTCAAATATATCTCAGGCATCAAAATTGTTATTAAGATTCACCAGAGTGAGGGACACCCACAACTAAGGCCGCTCTTCTTTGGTTTACACTGTATCTCTCGAGCTTTCGAAGAAAGTATTGTATTCCTAAATTTTTCAACTCTCCACCAACGCTGAAGTTGAACAACCGTTTGCTACTTTTCGTATGTTGCTGCAGTTACTCGACGACACTCAAACTTCGAGGAATTTGTGATTACCTTAAGCAGCAATGGTAAATAGTGTTTTCATTTCATGTAACATGGACGCTAGGAAAGAATTTCTTCGGTATAAATACATTCTCGCGTAATGTATAAAGACAGATTCGCCAGCCTCTCTAAATTGACTGAAAAGAAAATATGTATCGATAATGACGCGATACGTAACTTTTACTCGGTCGCTTTTTTTGTTATTTGTTCTGCTCGTAAATTATTTAAGGTATTCATTTCAATTGAACCAGCTCAATTTTTGAAAATACATTCATGTTTTGCTTCCTAAGAGAGGAACGATGGTTGCACCAAACGCTGTTTGCGTGTATAGAGAAGAATTACAGTAGAAGTGTTAAAAGCAGAGTAGTATAGGATGCAATGACAGCAATGAACGAAAGGTGAGCTAAATTCTCCGTAATGAAAGATCAGGGAAGTGAGAAGAGAAGCAAAGAAAGGATGGGCAAAATTCAAGGTGTTCGTAGAATGTGTATAGAAGGGTTTGACAACTGAGAAACAATAAATACCTCAACTTGTCACGTTTTCCGTTTTATTTTTCATCCACGACACGTTTCAGATAATCTTATCATGAATAGATAAATATCTTTATTCTCACCTCGCTATGTTTCCTTTCAAGGAGATTAAACCGACCTGAAATCTGTTATTCCTTAGGTGCCTCAGGAGCAGCAACGGCAGTTCAAGAGCTAATGCTTGGCAAAGGCCTCTCCTATACTTCTGAGTGCATTTCTGCCTTTCGTTATAGGCCTTCATGCGACAGTTGAATGATTTTTATAGCCGTTTAACCACTTCCTATTGTCCGTCATTTCAATCTTTTCTTAACTAGTTCCTTTACTAGCAAAAAATTTCGACTATTGTGCCATTTATTCGCCTGATTACGTGCCGCACTCTCCAATATTTTTCTCGTAAGAGTGGTAATTGCGTATTCCGCAACAGTCAACAGGAGGTTTTCAAGTAAATATTGTATTTTGCTATAAAGAACCCATGATCTGGGGTGGCTTGTTAGAGAAAAACTGCTTTTCGTTTGACTTCTTACCTCCATTATCTGACTAGGTGTTTTGCACTCAAAATACCTGCACAATAACACGAATGTCGATAGTATGCGCTGTTTGTCTTGTTTGGAAACAAGTTTATTGCGTTGGCTCACGGTACTCGACAGTAACGCCCACTTTACTTATTGTCTTCAAGCTTGCCTTCAGTACTGTTCGATCCTGTCTCAGGTTTGTTTGTGTAGCAGAGTTAGTTGTACGCTAGCAATGGGACACAACTCTGTGACTATGTTTACTGGTTCAAGTTTGGCCGATATGCACCTCGTGTATGGGAATGTACTGGGAAAGCGGTACAGCCCATACTATGCTCCGGTGATCCGGCAGTGACGGTAACTTCATCGCAGTAGTTTCGCATACCTCCGGACAATAGCTAACGAATATAAAATTATAAAAACTGCAGACGTAGCCCTTTCTACAGACACCCCTTTAGAATACAAACAGCGCTCCCACCCGGTAAAAGAGCTCAAGGAATATCTAATATGGTTTATACATGCCGAAGTTATTCGGAGAACGGAACAGGTTCAGGAGTGGTAATAATCATTAAAGGCACACCTGCCTGTAAGTTACGATATACGCTAAAGAATGGGTGCACCATTAAGCAATAAATGAGCAATCTTGCGAGCTTTAGAGAGACTGTAAGGAACAGTCAAATGAAAACGAAGCACATGGGAAAATGCAAGTAAACTATTTGTTTCAAAAGTAATCGCCATAACTGTTAATACGTTTACCCCTCTGTGATACAAGACAGTAAATGCTTTCACATAAAAATGATTGTGATTGCCTATGGGATCATGATTGTACCCAGGCATGCATCTCTTAGTCCGAAGCAAATCGGCGGCCACGAATCTCTCTTTTTAGCGTTCCAAAAATATGGAAATCACATGGGGCGAGATCTGGAATGTATAGAGGATGTGTAAGGGCTTCCCAGCGAAACTTCTGCTGCATAGTCGAAACAGCCTTCGCAACATGTGAGCCCTCTCACCGTAAGATAAATGTATTAACAGCTTTGGTGATCACTTTTTAATTGATAAACAATTTACTTAATTTTTCCATCTGTCTCATTTTCCTTTGTCTGTCCCTTATAAGTAACGAATGAGAAACAAATGTTAAATTGGCAGCTGTAATATGCACGGCCAGCCAAATTATGCTGGGCTTGTTAAAAAATTACAGGATTTATAAATATCTGATAGAAGAGATCAGAAAAATATTAGAGAATTTCATCTGATGTAGATATGTATTTACTTCGAAAGGACAAAAGATCGTGTAGGAACTCGTAGGCAAGACCTTGCAACAGACTTGTCAAATTAGTAGCTCGTGAAAACGCAGTGGGAAGCTATAACAGAATTCCTCCTTCTACTATTAAAAGAAAGTTAAGACACGCGTTGAAAGATGAATGGGAAGAGAACGGGCTGAAATTACGGAAGGGGCGACCTCAATAGACATTTTTCGAATGTTGAACTTCGTCTGTCCATACAATTACCTGTCATCTAATCTTACAACAAAGTTAACCGGACATAAAGATTTAATGTCCTACTACCGTCTGTTTAGGCTAGCCCGAAGTACTGCTTGTACATGCTTAAAATGTAAATCAATCAGTAGATGACATGTTATGGGTGTGCCGAGAGTTTAGTAATGAGTGAGACGCATTACGGAAGAGTGTTACATAAAAGGCAGGCAACTGACTCGTCGATAAACTACTTTTAGCGAAGCTTTACATGAACGGATTTCACATATTTTGCAATATCGTAACCTTTCCCAGCTTATGAATAATTATGTTACTTTAAGGTAAGAAAAGAACGTTTTTCTTACTGAAAACCTTACCAGACATTAAGACATAAATCTGTATTACTGTGAAATACGATCTTAAAATAATATGGGCTATACAGTAGTTTACTAATATAATTAACTGCATACTTTTAATCTGTGCTCTCGTAATTCGTTATAATTAAATTTTTTTATGTATCTTGTATGAAGAGTAAACCTAAACATACAGTATTACAGATACTGTAATGGGGCTTGTTGAAGAAAAAAAATGAAGTAGTTTCACATATGTGTATAGGCGTGTACGAAAAACCTGATCCTTCCATGTTGCGATGGTTACATGGTACATCTTTTTTCACTGTTGTGAAGGCATTTTTACAGAAACAGAGGTAACGGCGGTAACAAAACTGATTAAATTGTAATTACAATACTATTGTGTATAGAGCCAATAGGCCACTGGTCATTTATACCAGAATAATCAGAAAATATCCCTGAACAACGCACGGAATATTTTCTTTGGATTTTGGGGCTCAATTCATGTTTGGAAAGCTTGTTGTTTTTCTGTCCCACCCACTGGTTTCCAGCAACATGTCTCCATTGCACGACGAACTACACTAATTTTTTTGTATGGTTTCCCCTTTGAAAATTCGGGTCACGTAGCAACAAATAAAAATTGCCGATACACACTTTCCTTATCAGTCAAACTGGAAGATTATCTTTGGAAACGCTATTCAGTTTACCAGAAGTTCAGTTTACCAATTTACAAGACTAATTTTACATGTTTCTTTACTGCTCACCCAACCTTTGTTTTCAGCTGCAGTGAATACAGAAACTTGTCAACTTGTTCTATGACATCAATGTTAATTAACACTACTGTTTTGATATGTTGATTTGAAATTATTTTACTGTTATTTTCAAGTCTGCCTTCAAGAATTCTCTATTAATATCTTCCATTCATTGTTAAAGCTTATCTACATTAGCGGAAAGCAGTCCATGCCATAATCTAAACGAAGTTGTTACGGATACGCAACATTAACACGTGTCCTTTTTCGTTGTCCCGTTTAAACTTCCTCACTCCTCTTTTTACTTTGAATTTGTTACTACCTTGATGACATCTAATGGAACTTACAGTAGGACTGTTAAGGCAGATTTTGTGGGAACTAAGTCAAAAGCCTTCTCAAATTCTATAAATGTCTCTCAAAGTGGAAATTCATACGCATTGTTCCGTTCTATAGTTTCTTTCACGCCTTACAACTAGTCCATTGTGCTGCATCCTTTTTAAAGCCAGCTTCTATCTTTCTCGTTTTGCATTCTAATGCTTCTGTAAGCAATAGGTGAAAATTTTACTGCTTTTATTGCAAAATACGGAGAGAAGACTCATAATTGTATGATTTATTGGATGTACTGACTGTCTACTTTCTTGGGAAGTAGAGTAGTTGTAGCATTTTTCTAGTTTTGATTGTTGTTTTTCTCTGTAGACATTCTGTAAAATTTCCTTTTTCCGCAGCTTCACTCATTCCTATAGAAAGATCATCACCTCTTTCGCATTTTATTTTCTTCCCTTCTTCAATAGCTTTACAAACGCGGGTATATATATAAACCTGTGTGTGTGTGTGTGTGTGTGTGTGTGTGTGTGTGTGTGTTCTGGAAATTTTTTGCAATTTTCTCACTGTCTTTAGTTTTAAGAGTAGAAATATGGCATCGACACATTGGAGATTTGTTTTGTCCTCTTTATACACTGATTGTCGATTGTTTCTCTTACGACTTTGTCATGTGTCACCTCACATTCTGCCAAAGACATTAATTAATAATTTTGTTGAATGTAGCGTATTCTATGATATTCCTATTATTATTCAAAGAACGACGTTATTGTTATTGTTTACTCGAAAGTGCTGCATTCTCTTCAATACCTGCCTCGTACTATTTGTTGTTTTCTTTTTTTGCTTTCCTCGTACGTGCAAGGTCTTTTGCTGGTTTTCCAAAACGATGATGTTTCTGCTTAATTTAATCCGATACCCCTCCCAGTGCTTGGACAAATATTCACATCAACGTTTCAGTGGCCCGAAATTTTATCACATGCAGAATACTCGTAAAATTTTTTTCTCTTTCATATTACCTGCTCAAACGTAG
Source organism: Schistocerca americana (assembly GCF_021461395.2). Classification (NCBI taxonomy): domain Eukaryota; kingdom Metazoa; phylum Arthropoda; class Insecta; order Orthoptera; family Acrididae; genus Schistocerca; species Schistocerca americana. The sequence goes on along the minus strand of NC_060124.1, from coordinate 433,529,496 downwards.
TACGAGGTTTCTGTTTGGTTTAAACTTCCATGTTTTCAGTTGTTTCTCTAACCAAATTTTCTTTATGTCTTATTACATCCTTTCTAAGACATTTACCAATAGTTCCTTTAATTATGCGCTTTCTGCCCTGTTACTGATATCGTCTGCTTGAAATTCACGCCTTCACTTAAACAGTTGCTTCGTTCCGTTTGAGATTTATTACAAGCATATATTCCCTACTTGAACAATACCAAACAGAAAGTAGTTACCGCACAAAAGAATATTTTCCTTGCTAGTATCTTCCTTCTACTGAACTCCTCAACACATCAGCTTCTCTTCTCAGTTCGCTGACAATGGTGCGTCACGCGCAGCCTAAAGATGAAACAGCGTGCCAGTAGCTTTCTCCACGCATTCCACTGTAGTGTAGGAGAGGAGAGCGAAGGCAGTTAATGACTCACCGTGCCATAGTGCTGGAGTTCTTATCGAGGTCGCCATCTCTTTGTCACTCAAAAGAAACAATGGCATTGAAATACATCTGGGACACAACCATAGCTATTATGACTACAAGAGAACTGTGAGGCACCAAATGATCTAGAGAACGGAAAACATGTTTAGTAGAAACGTGCCCGTCAGCCAAATTTAATACTGAAGGCGCAGATCATACGCGATAACGACCAATAATGAATAGTAGACTTTTTGCGGCATTCAAAAGTGTTTCCCGGCCGCGGTGGCCGAGCGATTCTAGGCGCTTCAGTCGGGAACCGCGCGACTGCTACGGTCGGAGGTTCGAATCCTGCCTCGGGCATGGATGTGTGTGATGTCATTAGGTTAGTTAGGTTTAAGTAGTTCTAAGTTCTAGGGGACTGATGACCTCAGATGTTAAGTCCCATAGTGCTCAGAGCCATTTTTGAAAAGTGTTTGCCTCACTATGCAACAGCATAATAGTTGATATTTAGACGTACATAAATATGGAACTGACTGAACGCTAGAGAAGTTGTTGGCGAACGGCCACCGAGTTCACAAGGTCCAGCATGAATAAAATAACATTCAAATAGATATTTAAAAAAAAAGAGGAAAGAGCGAAGTACCACGAAGTTTTGTTGCCCTTCAAGGTGGGCCACCCTGGGCTTACCTGTCTGCTCGATAATGTCCACTCGCACACAGATTGTCTTCATGCTTGCCAAAGTTTACCTTGGCAAGCAAGGTCGCCGGATCTCTCCCCCGTTGAGAAAGTTAGAGCATTATGGGCAGGGTCCTCCATCTATTCGGGATTTTGACTATGAAACATGCCAATTGGGCAGGATTTGGCACGGTATCCTTCAGGAGGACACCCACCGGCTCTATGAGTCGGATGCTTCTATAGACCACCTGCATCAGCAACCGTAGTAGTTGAGCGCCTCAGAGAGAACCTGCAGAACGCCGTGAAGAAGTTTCGTGATCATACTATTGTAATAGGGGGAGACTTCAATCTACCAGGTATAGAATGGGATAGTCACACAATCAGAACTGGAGCCAGGGACAGAGACTCTTGTGACATTATCCTGACTGCCTTGTCCGAGAATTACTTCGAGCAGATAGTTAGAGAACCAACTCGTGAAGCTAACGTTTTAGACCTCATAGCAACAAATAGACCGGAACTTTTCGACTCCGTGAATGTAGAAGAGGGTATCAGTGATCATAAGTCAGTGGTTGCATCAATGACTACAAGTGTAATAAGAAATGCCAAGAAAGGAAGGAAAATATATTTGCTTAACAAGAGTGATAGGGCACAAATCGCAGAATATCTGAGTGACCACCATCAAACGTTCATTTCTGAGGAAAAGGATGTGGAACAAAAATGGAAAAAATTCAGAAACATCGTCCAGTACGCCTTAGATAAGTTCGTACCGACTAAGGTCCAAAGCGAGGGGAAAGATCCACCGTGGTATAACAATCATGTACGAAAGGTACTACGGAAACAAAGAAAGCTTCATCATAGGTTTAAGAGTAGTCGAATCATAGCTGATAAGGAAAAGCTGAACGAAGCGAAAAAGAGCGTAAAGAGAGCAATGAGAGAAGCATTCAACGAATTCGAACATAAAACATTGGCTAACAATCTAAACAAGAACCCTAAAAAGTTTTGGTCATATGTAAAATCGGTAAGCGGATCTAAATCCCCTATTCAGTCACTCGTTGACCACGATGGCACCGAAACAGAGGACGACCGAAGAAAGGCAGAAATACTGAATTCAGTGTTCCGAAACTGTTTCACTGCGGAAAATCGTAACACGGTCCCTGACTTCAGCCGTCGCACGGACGCCAAAATGGAAAATATTGAAATAAACGATATCGGAATTGAAAAACAACTGCTATCACTTAGTAGCGGAAAAGCATCCGGACCAGACGAGATACCCTTAAGATTCTACAGTGATTATGCTAAAGAACTTGCCCCCTTTCTATCAGCAATTTATCGTAGATAGCTGGAAGAACGTAAAGTACCTAGCGACTGGAAGAAAGCGCAGGTCGTTCCCATTTTCAAGAAGGGTCATAAATCAGATGCGAATAATTATAGGCCTATTTCGCTTACGTCAATCTGTTGTAGAATAATGGAACATGTTTTGTGTTCTCGTATTATGACGTTCTTAGATAATACAAATCTCCTTCATCATAACCAACATGGATTCCGCAAACAGAGATCATGTGAAACTCAGCTCGCCCTATTTGCCCAAGAAATTCACAGTGCCGTAGACACTGGCGAGCAGATTGATGCCGTATTCCTGGACTTCAGGAAGGCATTTGATACGGTTCCGCACTTACGTTTAGTGAAAAAAATACGAGCTTACGGAATATCGGACCAGGTTTGTGATTGGATTCAGGATTTCCTAGAAGAAAGAACACAACATGTCATTCTTAACGGTTCAAAATCTGCAGATGTAGAGGTAATTTCGGGAGTACCGCAGGGAAGCGTGATAGGACCTTTATTGTTTACAATATACATAAATGACTTAGTTGACAACATCGGTAGCTCCGTGAGGCTATTTGCAGATGACACGGTTGTCTACAAGAAAGTAGCAACATCAGAAGACTCGTACGTACTCCAGGAGGACCTGCAGAGGATTAATGCATGGTGCGACAGCTGGCAGCTTTCCCTAAACGTAGATAAATGTAATATAATGCGCATACATAGGGGCAGAAATCCATTCCAGTACGATTATGCCATAGGTGGTAAATCATTGGAAGCGGTAACGACCGTAAAATACTTAGGAGTTACTATCCGGAGCGATCTGAAGTGGAATGATCACATAAAACAAATAGTGGGAAAAGCAGGCGCCAGGTTGAGATTCATAGGAAGAATTCTAAGAAAATGTGACTCATCGACGAAAGAAGTAGCTTACAAAACGCTTGTTCGTCCGATTCTTGAGTATTGCTCATCAGTATGGGACCCTTACCAGGTTGGATTAATAGAAGAGATAGACATGATCCAGCGAAAAGCAGCGCGATTCGTCATGGGGACATTTAGTCAGCGCGAGAGCGTTACGGAGATGCTGAACAAGCTCCAGTGGCGGACACTTCAAGAAAGGCGTTACGCAATACGGAGAGGTTTATTATCGAAATTACGAGAGAGCACATTCCGGGAAGAGATGGGCAACATATTACTACCGCCCACATATATCTCGCGTAATGATCACAACGAAAAGATCCGAGAAATTAGAGCAAATACGGAGACTTACAAGCAGTCGTTCTTCCCACGCACAATTCGTGAATGGAACAGGGAAGGGGGGATCAGATAGTGGTACAATAAGTACCCTCCGCCACACACCGTAAGGTGGCTCGCGGAGTATAGATGTAGATGTAGATGTATGAGTCAACGCCAAGCCGAATAACTACTTGCATAAGAGATAGATGTGGACCAACGCGTTATTGACTTGCTCAATTTGCGAAGATCTTTCTCTTTACTAAATCATCCAATTTCTCTGAACTGGTAATCATTCACCAACTGAGACATAGTTATTTGATATCGTACTACGATAGCCAAAGAATGCTTCGCGTATTTATACCTTGCCTTGCTTGATGATTTATGTCGAGAACAATAGGCATTTGCCTTACTTCCATACATTAGTCGCTCCAATTCTGTAAATGATTATGTCCTAACTATTCATGGAATGTATGGCCAGACTATATAATTTTATTTATTGACTGTTAATATGTTGTTTATACGTTTCCTGTGGGAGACATATCACGATATATGCAAAGCCCTCTAGTGGTTAAGTTCTTAAGATCGGTGCAGACCTAAATAATATCCTGGCGGCTGACCCAACAGAGGGCGCTGATCATTGATCTGTCTTTTTTCAGCTGTCATATAGACATTTTATCTTTCATAATCAATTTATAGGTTGCTACAGGCAATGTAGTACGTATATTAATTGTTGACGGTAAATTCACCATAAAAGGTTCAAATGGTTCAAATGGCTCTGAGCACTATGGGACTCAACTGCTGAGGTCATTAGTCCCCTAGAACTTAGAACTACTTAAACCTAACTAACCTAAGGACATCACAAACATCCATGCCCGAGGCAGGATTCGAACCTGCGACCGTAGCGGTCTTGCGGTTCCAGACTGCAGCGCCTTTAACCGCACGGCCACTTCGGCCGGCACCATAAAAGGATCGGACCTATTCTCTTCATATATATCCTTTTAATAATTTTTGTATGGGTAACTTTATTCGTACTTTAATGTATCACAATTGGTTTCTATGATAGTTATCAATATTTAAAAGTCTGCTACATGTATTTTACCTAATGTGTTTTTATCAGATTATGTTTCTGCGTAAATGTTGACTACATCGAAGCCCACAGTAGCGAAATCTAGGGAGGATGTAGGCAAACAGATTTCTGGTAGCTACTGTACTTCACTAGTCAGTTGCAATAATGACTGCGTGGACGATGTGGCATATTCTACACCTTATTTTATATCTATATGACGATGCTGTGCTGATTCAATTTACATGTTTTGACGATGCCATTATGGCCTTATCACTTTAGGACATGGTGTAAAAAAGGTAAGTTTTACCGTATTTTATCTGTATATTTCTCTGGTTGTATGATAGTATATTGTGATACGCGTTGCTGTATTATGGTGAAAGACACACTGCTCACTAGGTGTATATATTTGTATACTGTAGATCTGAGGATGGTCATTACGGACTGAAACCGGTCATCGTCTAACGAATTGGTATTGTGATCAAAGACTAGAATAGAAAACATCTGGTAATCATTTCCTTGTCTGTACATGTACGTCTTATCTACCGATATCCGTCCCCTTCGGTTAATTCCTTCGTGGTGCGTCTTTCTATTCTTTTTCCTTTTTTTTGTCGTAGAATGTATACAGTGCTTCATGGGCTGGACGAAGTCATATAGTCAGTCTGCAGATTTCACTCATTTTGATTGAATATCTGAGAAAACAGGAGACAAATAGATCCGCAATGCACAAAAAAGCGTAATATCTCCTTTCTTCTACAAAGAATTTTCTAGAGTAATGAGTCACAACTAGAGAACTAGGGTCAGTAATGTTGTACGAGTACTCTGGCTGACAAAAGAAGTAAAGCAGCTAGAAGACAGTCGGATGCCAATGTAGCTCCGTACACGTACACACCATTAGCGGATATCTAAATGATTAGAGCTTTAATTCTCTGTGATATGTAGAACGGTCACAAGTTAGTGTTATTCGTGTTTAGCGTTTTGGCCAGGCCTGTTACCGTCTGTAATGGGTGCAAGAGCATCAGATGTTGAGTGATCACGAATGTTTGGAGTGCTGCTGCGGCCGGGAACTGTGAACACCCTTGCCAGTCGGATTAGTGGGTGCATCCAGGACAGAGAGGGTGTAACATTATGCTGATATGTGAGCTCATACTGCCAAGTTCTTTGTAAATACGACTAAATTTTGTAATCAGTGAAATAACATCACAGTACTTCAAAACCCATGAAGTTTCATTGTGTCTCATTCCCCCCTTCTGGGTGCTCCACTTTTTCAAAGGCAATTATTTGTGGGTAGCAATGTGTAGAGATGAAGACTGGAAGAGCCATTTAGACTCACATTTTACGTAAAGAAAGTTCCATGCTGCAGTTCACTGGCAGGATACTGGGATAGTATAGTTTTTTTTATGAAGGAGACATCGTGTAAAACACTTATAACGAGTCACCCTCCTCTAACATTACCTTTTTTTATTAAAATAACCGATACCATGTATACTATCGATTGCTGCGTAGGTTAAAATTATCTCAACTGTTTCACCAAAAGAATTAATATGATTTTGTTTACGATGTATTATATTTCAGGCTAAAATGTATAAAATGAAATTAATGTGTTACAATCGATATGTACTAACAGTTAAAATTACTCTTCTTTTAAGCGTAAAACTTCTGGCATACATAAAATTCATATTATTAATTGCGCAATCAAACGCTAATTATTAAATTTATTTCTAGATTTATTTATGAAATAATGATATAATTTGGTAAAGATTCTTCTCCTATCGAGAAAGTTTGTAAACTCTTGGAAACTGAGTACCGCAGAATGTAAGTAGCAGTGGGTATGTCTCTGATGGAATCAGACGTGTATTTGAGCGTGTCACTAATAAAGTATTTGTGGTGTGACAAAAATGGAGACTGTGAAGTCAGTGTAGCATAGAAGAATGGGATAAAATAAAAAGATATTTATAGCAACAGGTAAATCTTCATCAGTTATTTAGTGCAACAAGAACCTGCATCGATAAATCAAAATTTTCAACAGCAAGAAATGTACTTCTGGACATAACAAGATTTCGAGCCAGTAGCAACAACAGCAACAACGAGATAATCAAGATAAGTTAAATAAGTTCTTCTTTCGTAATCTTACTCTTCACGAAGTTTTCAAAATTTGTGCAAACAATGAGAACTTTAATGGTGATATGTGGAAGGGTAAGATACACACTTGACCACTTGAATACAATATACGTCTCCCGATAAAATCCTCATAAATATTCAAGAACAGTCTTTCTGGGCAGAAACTATGACGATTCGTCAGCCCTCCAGACAAATATTTTGTGCGGATAAAATTAAGCAAGTAAAAGCTTGCACAGAGACGCATAAGCAGCAGTTTTATGCAAGCAACATCTGTGAATGGAATATTAATAGCCCCAATGCCGTGTGGTAAAATGTACCCTCTGCCATGGACTTCCTAATGATCCACAGCGTGCAGATGCAGATATAAAGTCTGGTGTAGTGTATACGCTAGGAAAACTATAAGCGTGACTCCAGTGCGACTTAGGTAGAATACTGTTTCGGTCCCACATTAAAGACCCTCGTAAGTGAAAGGAAGAAAACGTCGTAGGAATTCACAAACGGATTCCTAAGGTCGTAAGATGCCGGTAAAAATCCTAGCTCACACCAGAGCGTAACAGAGACGCTCAGGAAGAATGGTGACGTCGGGCCTGTGTAAATTTAGGAAACTGATGTTCAGAGAGAACTGTGTAAAAGAGCTACATCTGGCATAGATATCGCGATGACAGCCTGAGTGATATATGGACAGAAGGCCAGACATTTTTTGATCGGTACGTATGCAACTGAGGTAGGAGAGGGAGCAACTGATACCGGTGCGGAATTCTCTCTGTCACGAGGTAAACATTTACGTGCGATCTTGCGAGACATGCAGGCTCGGGTTCATGATTAGCGCTGTGCTTGCGAGTTACAGCTGTCTTGGTCAAACTAAGGTGCCTGACGCTGGAATTTAGGAATCCCGATATCGATTAGGTGCGAAATAACTAATTTTCAAAGCAGACAGCTTTTTGGGCACAAAGTAAAATGCATAAACGGTTGTGAGTGTAGGTTTTTCTCCCACTCGGTGCACGCAAGACTGGAAGCCCGAGCTAGCTACAAACCGTAGTGTAGTACAGCAAGAGAAATACACGATAGCGGTAATTTAATACAACAGCCTCCCTATTATTCGGGTCAATGAGAATCCGATACTGCATGGATAAACGGGGATAACCCAAAAAACGACGTTTTTTCTAGAAAATAGTATCTAATTAATGTGTTCATAAAACGTGGTACATGTCACATCTGAAAACCCATTTCATTACTGGCAGCTTATTAACAATATTACGTGAAAAAGACTGTACCTGCCACTTGCTTTCAGTTCACTTTCGGGAAATAATCGTCCAGTTTCTCCAGTTTCTTTGGTTCGTTAATTTTTTTGTTGATTACAATTTCGTTTGCTGGGGAGTCATAATATTAGCATAATCAAAGGAATTTTCTCTGTAATAACAGATAACGCAGTTTAGTGTCTCGGTGTCCGTCTTCACTCTTTTCATTCACCGAACATACCTTGTTCAATATACCTGCGACACATTTTCATCATCTGCATCTTCACAACCAGAAATTTTTATCCGGTGAATTTATGGCTAAACACTTCAGGCTTCATCTTTTCTAATAAATCGCTGAAATGTTCATGGATAATCCTGAATCCGGATAGTATGCATTCGAATAACGTCTACAATGCGGTAGGAGAGAGCGGGGCTACAATTTGCGATTTTTAGTTAACTTCAAAATTCGTTAAGAATACTTGATTTTAGTATTCATGCGATGCAATCAAAATTAACTTACATTTGTAACTTTGATATTATGACAGTTATTTGGGTCATTTGTTGTGAGGTTTTCTAAGTACTAATGTTTCAATGTCTAAAGTCGTAAAATAACAATTTATCCCGACTTGGGGCAAATTGTTAAAAAGTCGGGGTAAGTTTTTACCATACTTGTTAAAGCTATTATTTGTGAAATAAAAAACAATAAATGACGAAACCATGTCTGCTTATTTAAGTAATAATCAACAATGTCGTATGAATCACCAGGTAAACATTTGTACATTTGTAAGTAACTATAATTAATAATATTATTAACCCTTTAGTAATCAACAGCTTATTAAATTACTTGTAAATACTCTGCCTTGATAATTCAGTCTTCTGTCATATATACTTATAATTAATTAATCATCAGAAGATATATCACAATCACAGTACGGGCATGGGTAGGTTAATAAGGCTTGATTCAGGCTACATCTTAAATCGGCCCAGTTCTTACATTCTTGACATTGTACCCATTATTCCCCAGAACGTGAATTAGATTAACTGTCACACCACACTAGACAATAATACTCTAAACTGTCCTCTTCACTTTCAGACCTTTCACTACTTGTTTGTAACACCTGTCATTTAAGCGACTTCCCCTTCCCTTTGCCTTTTCCTTTTCCATTTCCTTGTGTTTTTTATCTTTCCCTTTTCCTTTATTTTTTCTCACTTTTTCATTTTTGATGTTCACTTTCCTTTTCATGCTTTGCTATTTTACTAATGTTTGTTTAACTGGAGTATAGGTTAAAATAGCGAATTTTCTAAGACGTCTCTTGTTTGTCCCAATCCTTAGTGGTGCCTTACAAAGGACGTACTGCTTCGAAAGAGAAGGGACTTCATCGAGTTGTTCTTCTATGACACCAGAAGATGCAGGCATATTAACAACCTCTGATGGCCCTGCCGCATCAACGGTTTGTCTTGTATCTGTACTTATGTTTACCATTTCAGATGCATTAGCGTGTATGCTAGTAACAGTCACTGATACTGCCTCCGAACTATTGGTGAAAATATCATGTGAAATGCTTAAAGCCACGTCTTATGCGTTTACTAAAGCTGAAAGGCGGTCTGTAACATCTGTAGCATAGTCGTTTTCTGTAAAAGCGTTGGGGTCTTAAGGCCAAATGCCAGGATTTCTGAGAGCACTCATTACGTTTATGGGCGTCACTGCACGAGGCAGCGTATCAAAAAATTTCTGGGATCTCATATATCGACACTGTCTTGCCAGGATTATTACATAGCCAATTATCCTGAGCCTTTGCATAATAGCTTTTGAAAGGTGCATTTACTCCAATATCCAATGCCTATAGGCGGTGTAAAATGAGGCGGGAATGACGGCATTATAATGGAGCTAGATTTCACTTTTCCACCACATTGATATCAGTATGAGATTGGTGATTATCGAGCAACAATAATATCTGATCTGCAGGTGATGGTTTAGTATGTTTGATAAAATGATCCATATATTTCACGAACTCGGTAGCTGTCATCCACCCTGAACTGTTTCCTGCATCGATAGATTCCGGTGGTCAGCCTTTTATAAACTAATCCTTGTATTTAAGCCTTGGGAAAATAAACATGGGAGGAACTGCATGACCTAATGCATTTACTGCCAGTTCCACTGTAACAAATGTCCCTCGTTCAGCAGATGTTATGGCTTCATTCCCTTCTTGGCAATAATTTTCCTTGGCTTTAGCACTGTGATAACGCCTGCTTCATCTAAATTACATATTCTTTAAGGTGGAAATTTATATTTATCTAACACTGTACTCAGCTTTGTAAAAAAATCAATAACATTGTGTTTTTTGAATGATGTCACCCTGCTGGCACTCGTTGACTCCGGTGTTCTTATTGACAGGTGAGGATGTCTTTTTAAAAAACCAGTCAGCCAGTCTAGAGTAGCTTTTTATTTTCCTGCCACGATGGTGGAATATTGTGAGCATTGAATTTCAGTGCACATTCGACGGTAACTTTTTGACTTCTTCTTGTAGAAGACCAAAGAAAATTGAAGCACATTGCAACAGATATTCTGCTATCTTCCTGTTCTTCAGTAAAGACGAATCTTACTTTTTCGTAACCAATCGCGATATTTTCTACCCCAGATCTTAGCTTTTTGAGAAATCTGTATAAAGTCATATGACAAATATCCAATTCTTTGCAAACAGTTTTTATTTTCCTGCCATCGTTGAGAACTGCATCTGCTGCTTTTTGCTTCAACTCCTGTGGCACAGAACCTCGTGTTATTTTTCGGGGATACGTCCTTAAACGACAAAAGAAAGAAAAACGCCTGCCTCTGTGGCAGAGTGGTTCTAGGCGCTTCTGTCTGGAACCGCACGACCGCTACGGTCGCAGGTTCGAATCCTGCCTAGGACATGGACGTGTATGATGTCCTTAGGTTAGTTAGGTTTAAGTAGTGCTAACTTTTAGGGGACTGATGACCTCAGATGTTAATTCCCATAGTTCTCAAGGCAAAAAAAAAACGATATTTATATTCCTATATTCCATTGGTGGTGCAAATGAACTGGGGAAAGTTATTCCGAGTTCACAACGTGTCCCGGAAAAACGGAACATCTAGCCCCATGACGGATGTTGAAATAAAAGCAAGATATTGTTTACTTTACGAAACATACAGTCATGGAAATAAGTATTCATACAGTAGGTGGTGACAAACTACGATGGTGTGTTGGGAAAGTAAATCACCCACAGCACCGATACGAATAAGTACGATGATGTAGCGTCAAATAACCAAGTTCTTGGTAATGAAGCTTCCCGTATGCTATTAATCTATTCTGGGAAAATAAATTATGTTACACTCCGCACAGTCTACGGCAAGGCAAAATGTATTCATACAGCGGACTGATTTCAACCAAACAAACGGCTGACGCAGCCCCGTAGTGCATGCCACACTTGTGTAGTCGTGTGGCGGCCGTGAAGCAACAGCACGTCGGACGCGGGTACCGTGGAACAGTAGAATGAGCCGCAAGGGGAAGGAAACGACCATTGAGGAACGAAACATCGTTGTCGCCCAATATCTTCAACACAAGTCGTATGCCGAAATTGCGAATATCGTAGGACGAAGCGGAGCGACTGTGCAATCTATCATTAAGCGATATAAGGACAGACATGTAGTAATAAACAGTGAACGACACGGTCATCCACAGAAGCTTACAACAAGAGAGACCAGAATGCTGCTAAGAATCATCAAGAAAAACCCGAAAACGACAGCTTCGGTACTATCCACATATGTACATGGCCACTTCCGAAAGGACATCCATTCAAGGGCAGTTAGTATCATTCTCAATTGTTCGGGCTACAGAGCCAGGGTCCCGAGACGAAAGCCCTACATCAACAAAAAGAACAGGAAGTGGCGGATGGAATTCGCCAAACAACATGTATCCAAGACAGCAGACTTCTGGGATACTGTATTGTTTAGTGATGAAAGCAAACTTAATATCGTGCACAATGATGGTAGGATCTTAGTCTGGAGAAGACCGAATACAGACCTCGACCGAAACAACTTTCAACCCACGGTGAAGCACGGAGGTGGTGGTATGGGGCTGTATGTCAGCGTCCGGTGTCGGAAAACTAGTGTTTGTGGAAGGTACCAAGGACAGATTTGTGTATATGAACACTCTCAAACAGAACTTACAACAGAGTGTTGACGTATTGGGTTTACCTAGAAATCAATACTTCCAACAGGACAATGATCCCAAAGATACGGCGCAAATTTTACGGCTGTGGTTGCTGTACAACACTCCACACACTCTTAAAACATCAGCTCAGAGTCTGGACGTGAATCCCATCGAACACTTGTAGAGTGAGCTGGAAACACGAGTGAGAAAACACGACATTCGTAATAAGGCCTCTTTGAAAGAGGCTCTCCTTCGAGAATGGGAATGTATAACGTCGGAAACTACAAGAAGATTGGTCCATTCCATGCCACGGAGGTTGCGAGAAGTAATACATCGGAAGGGTATGCATACGAAGTATTTAACATGTTCTGGCTTTGTTTGAAGTGTCATTTTCTGTAGGTGTATGCATTCTTAATTCCCAGCTCAGTAGAGAACTTGGCAGACGTTTTTGTATTTTGTTTTGTAAAGGCCTGTTCGTTCTCGTTCTATATACCAGCATAGCTGCATTGGCGACTGTCCAATGTGTATAGTGCATATGGAATTAGTGTTTATGGTTTCCTATTGTCAATAAAGGCAGTTTACTTTTCCACGCTCTAGGGTATGAATACTTATTTCCATTACTGTAGGTAATACACGCATTGTGTACCAAAACAGTAGATAAATCCTTCAAATAAAACATTGAAACACTAAATGTTACTCGTTAAATTTCGTGAGACAGATCAAAAATACCAAATACGAAAATACACTCCTGGAAATTGAAATAAGAACACCGTGAATTCATTGTCCCAGGAAGGGGAAACTTTATTGACACATTCCTGGGGTCAGATACATCACATGATCACACTGACAGAACCACAGGCACATAGACACAGGCAACAGAGCATGCACAATGTCGGCACTAGTACAGTGTATATCCACCTTTCGCAGCAATGCAGGCTGCTATTCTCCCATGGAGACGATCGTAGAGATGCTGGATGTAGTCCTGTGGAACGGCTTGCCATGCCATTTCCACCTGGCGCCTCAGTTGGACCAGCGTTCGTGCTGGACGTGCAGACCGCGTGAGACGACGCTTCATCCAGTCCCAAACATGCTCAATGGGGGACAGATCCGGAGATCTTGCTGGCCAGGGTAGTTGACGTACACCATCTAGAGCACGTTGGGTGGCACGGGATACATGCGGACGTGCATTGTCCTGTTGGAACAGCAAGTTCCCTTGCCGGTCTAGGAATGGTAGAACGATGGGTTCGATGACGGTTTGGATGTACCGTGCACTATTCAGTGTCCCCTCGACGATCACCAGTGGTGTACGGCCAGTGTAGGAGATCGCTCCCCACACCATGATGCCGGGTGTTGGCCCTGTGTGCCTCGGTCGTATGCAGTCCTGATTGTGGCACCTGCACGGCACCAAACACGCATACGACCATCATTGGCACCAAGGCAGAAGCGACTCTCATCGCTGAAGACGACACGTCTCCATTCGTCCCTCCATTCACGCCTGTCGCGACACCACTGGAGGCGGGCTGCACGATGTTGGGGCGTGAGCGGAAGACGGCCTAACGGTGTGCGGGACCGTAGCCCAGCTTCATGGAGACGGTTGCGAATGGTCCTCGCCGATACCCCAGGAGCAACAGTGTCCCTAATTTGCTGGGAAGTGACGGTGCGGTCCCCTACGGCACTGCGTAGGATCCTACGGTCTTGGCGTGCATCCGTGCGTCGCTGCGGTCCGGTCCCAGGTCGACGGGCACGTACACCTTCCGCCGACCACTGGCGACAACATCGATGTACTGTGGAGACCTCACGCCCCACGTGTTGAGCAATTCGGCGGTACGTCCACCCGGCCTCCCGCATGCCCACTATACGCCCTCGCTCAAAGTCCGTCAACTGCAGATACGGTTCACGTCCACGCTGTCGCGGCATGCTACCAGTGTTAAAGACTGCGATGGAGCTCCGTATGCCACGGCAAACTGGCTGACACTGATGGCGGCGGTGCACAAATGCTGCGCAGCTAGCGCCATTCGACGGTCAACACCGCGGTTCCTGGTGTGTCCGCTGTGCCGTGCGTGTGATCATTGCTTGTACAGCCCTCTCGCAGTGTACGGAGCAAGTATGGTGGGTCTGACACACCGGTGTCAATGTGTTCTTTTTTCCATTTCCAGGAGTGTATTTTCTTACGTGAACCAGCGACGCACGTGCTGTCGTTTCGATGTTCCAGACCACTAGCCTGTTTACGATGGCTGACGTCGGTGCGCTGTGGCATTTCATCTCACGGCGTTTTTACTTCATATTCATATCTCTTTCCCTCACGAAGTTATTTAAATTGGAACAACTTACCTCGGTAACTTCTAGCCGCGCTCTCCCCTGTTTCATTTACGTTTGTTCTTTTACTACTTGTTTTCATTTCATATTCCTTCTAATTAATTATGGATTATTATATTTACTTATCTTACGATTGTGCTATATACACTTAGTAATATCATCGTTAGTGTATTACTGAAGTTAAAAATTTTTATAAAAATATTGTTATGTAAAGAATTTTCAATATTATGAATTTACTGCGTTTCATGTTTTAGACATGTAGGAGAAGAGGTTTTCAGAAAAATAAACAAATGCGTAGACGGCGAACTGAATAAATGGAAGCGGTACAGGTGTTTAGATTGAAACCACGAATTTGCTAGCCACAATACAGCTAATCACTTCGAATTCTTTATCCGAACGTTCGGTGAACATTTAACGTACATGGGAGTTCTTGTTCCTGGAACAGTGTTTTAAGACCATGACTATTGGCTATCGGCTTCTGTCTCGAGTTCTTCTGTCGACGTTTGTTAACGATTTTCGTGACGTTCCGTCAGCCGAACGGCCGGTGCTATCAAAGGTTCTCTCCATTGCTGGTAGCGGATTGGAGCCAAGCCCGGAGCCAGAGATTATGTTTATTATTTATTGCTTATTTAGCCTTACCATATTGGCGCCTCTCTTACATTTGACCAGGAGCAGCACGTAAAAAAAAAATATTACAAATCTTCCCAATAATAATGTTGATAATAATAAAATAATAACAATAAGGATAATAATAATAATAATAATAATAATAATAATAACAAAAATACTGAAAACAGAATTGACAGCAAGAAACAAGACAAAAGCTATAAATACTTATGCCATACCAATATTGACCTACTCATTTGGAGTAGTGAAATGGATTAACACAGACCTAGAAGCACTCTATACACTTACACGATCACAATGCCACAAGTATAGAATACATCACATACATTCAGCAATGGAAAGATTCACATTCAGCAGAAAGGAAGGAGGAAGGGGATTTATCGACATAAAAAACCTACATTATGGACAGGTAGACAATTTAAGAAAATTCTTTCTAGAACGAGCAGAAACTAGCAAAATACACAACGCAATCACTCATATAAATACATCGGCTACACCACTGCAATTTCATAACCACTTCTACAACCCTTTAGATCACATAACATCAACAGATACGAAGATAGTAAATTGGAAAAAGAAAACACTTCATGGCAAGCACCCGTATCATCTAACACAGCCACACATCGATCAAGACGCATCCAACACATGGCTAAGAAAAGGCAATATATACAGTGAGACAGAAGGATTCATTATTGTAATACAGGATCAAACAATAAACACCAGGTATTACAGCAAGCATATTATTAAAGATCCCAATACCCCAACGGATAAATGCAGACTTTGTAAACAACAAATAGAAACAGTAGATCACATCACAAGCGGATGTACAATACTAGCAAATACAGAATACCCCAGAAGACATGAGAATGTCGCAAAAATAATACATCAACAGCTTGCCTTACAACATAAACTTTTAAAACAACACGTTCCTACATACAAGTATACACCACAAAATGTACTGGAGAATGATGAATACAAATTTTACTGGAACAGAACCATTATAACAGATAAAACAATGCCACATAACAAACCTGACATCATACTCACCAATAAAAAGAAGACATTAACACAACTAATCGAAATATCCATACCCAATACAACAAATATACAAAAGAAAACAGGAGAAAAAATTGAAAAATACATCCAACTGGCTGAGGAAGTCAAAGACATGTGGCATCAGGATAAAGTTGACATCATACCAATTATACTATCAACTACAGGAGTCATACCACACAATATCCACCAGTACATCAATGCAATACAGCTACATCCAAACATATATATACAACTACAGAAATCCGTAATTATTGATACATGTTCAATTACCCGAAAGTTTCTAAATGCAATATAACACATACCGTACAGTTAAAAGGAAGTGACGCTTGATCAAGGTCCGCGTCACTCCATTTTTAACCGGACTTAACATCTGAGAAAGTGAAGATAATAATAATAATAACTTACACTAATAACAATAGTAAAAATAATTATAACAGTGGAGGGCCATTTGTGATACAGATTAGCTTAGTACGTTTGAAGCCATGTTTAGTACTAGCAGAAGCAGAATGGATTAAGAAAAAGGAGACTGAAGTGACAGTGGCAGTGACTGTTAGGAAACAACAGGATACAAACAGAGAGAGAACTCTGCCAAAAAAGGGGTAGAGTAAAGTTCTGTTGGAGGGGAACTTAAGAGAACCAGCTGCACACAATGTAGGAGAAAATGGCTGTTGTGATAGAGAGTGGACTATTAACTGTCTTTTAAAGTTTGGAAGGAGTTTAATTTCTCTAATATTTTGAGGGAGATGGCTCCAAAAGTGGGCTCTTTATACAAAGAACATGGCAGTACTATGTCATGGTACCGAGAAAATTTTTCTTTGTAGAGAACGAGTATTTCTGATATGCAGTTCAGATGATAGAGTAAGGTTTGAAGACAAATAAGAGGAAGTTTTCCCGTGGCGCTAACACCTGATGGCGTTTCCGTGATTATTACCGCTGTGGTTCTCCCTTGCTATGTGAGCGGTCGGTCTCTACAGAATACGAATCAGGTGCGAACCACGGCGGTGATGACCAGGAGAAAGCACCCTGACGTTGGCGAGGACGGTACATATAATTTCCGGCCGCGAGCTCGACTCTAGATCGACATCAACAACGGAGGGTGTCGGCGAAACGTCAGGCAAATCGTTAAACGTTGGCCGAAGAACGTGAGATAGAAGCCAACAGGCAACACCTCAACAAGTGGTCACTAAAGCGCCAACAACCTTAAGACCCCGGTTTAGCATTCTGTTGATCGGAAATCAGATACAAGTTAGCTATCCTGTATGAAGTTTTCTGTGGTCTAAACCACTCGAGGCATATGGAAGGAATGTTTCAATGAACACGCTGAGCTTGATTATTTTCAGCACCCTTATTCACCTGAACTAATTCACCACTTCTAACCTTCCAAAATGACGTGTCCTACTTAGATCGGTTGGGATGTTACTCAGATGGAAGTGTGCTTGTTGCGCCGCGTTCTTACCAATCACTGTGACCGACTGCTGTTTTCGTCTGCCAGGGAAGTGTACCATTGCTTGCTGTGGCTTCTGGACTGTATGTGAAGGCTAGTCACCGGCTTTATTCCGCTTTAGAGGCGTTGTACGTGTTGCTGATTTTTAATTTATTGGGTTTCGTGGTAACATATGAGCCAAAGCTGATAATCAGATAACACTATTGGATCCTACACGCCCAATGATGTTTAAAAATTAGGAACTGAATATACAGTGGTGGAAATACTTATTGCATCACCATGAATTACTGCATCTTTTTGTTTTTTGCAGCAGTTTGCTTCAGGTTTTACCAGTCCCATTGTTTCTAAACTTTGTTGACATATTCTTGCCTTAATAATCTGACTTCTTCATGCATGTTCTCCAACAACACACAACTCTTTGTTGTGTCGTTTGGTTTTACAATGAAACCACTGTTTATACTGCCCCTTTGAGCTGAGACTTTGCAGTGAGAAGATAGGCAGGTAAGTTGAATTAACGCCAGAAAAGAAAGCTGCTATACTTGCCTATTCGTCTGTTGGTCTCAGCACCAGAGAGATAGCCTCCAAGACAGGATTTAATCAATCTACAATTACGAGGTTATTGAAAAAATACAGGGAAAAAGGAAATGTTGATCTTGAGAAAGGAAGAGGTCGGGAAAGGGTGTCTACTGCCAAACAGGACAGGGTATTGAAAAGGCTTTCGCTCAACGATCGTTGCCTGTCATCAACTGAACTAAAACGAAACTGGGAAGAAATGTGCGACATCTCAGTAACCAGTGGAACTGTAAGAAGTAGACTACTCGAGGCTGGATTCTAAGCCCGTCGTCCTAGAAGGAAGCCTTTATTGACCAAGATAATGCGACAACAGCGACTAAAATGGGCAAAGGCACATGCCACATGGACACCAGAGATATGGAACAAAGTAATGTTTTCAGATGAGTCCAAATTTAATCTGCATGGCTTATGCATAACACATACAGTCAAACACCCACAAGGACAGATGGTCCGGGGGTGCATTTCCAGTCACGGCATAGGTCATTTGGACTTTGTCAATGGCACTGTCAATGCAGACGCCTACATAAGAATCCCTGAAAGGAAGCTTAGTCAACCATTAGAGACCAGTTTGGAGTTGTTCCCAATTGCATTTTTCAGGATGACTCCGCTCCTTACCATAGAACTTTGAAGGTGAGTCCTATGACTAATGTTTGTACCAAACACGAAGCAGATTACTTTCTTTATTAATTATCACGTACTTCTACATTTCAGGTAAAATCTTTCCTTCGACAAAATGGGGTTCGAGTATTAGAGTGACCTGGAAACAGACCAGATCTCAATCCTGTTAAGAACTGTTGGAAGGCTATGGGAAATGCTATCACCAAAAAGAAGCCACGGGAGCTATTGGACACCCTTGTGCGTTTGTGGTTTCATGAACTGAGTGAGGAGTACATTAAAAAGTTAATTCTTTCAATGCCTTTAGGATGCCAAGCGGTGATTAAGGCGTGTGGTGCCGCAACAAACATTAAATGCAACAGTGTGTTCGAATGAGGCAATACAAACACTAAAATCCATCAGTGTTATGTTAGAACATTAATATGCAGTTTCTTTCAACAGTAGTATTCATATTTAAGAGTAGCAAAAAACAGAAAAGCTGACATCTACACTCTCATTTTTCGAAAAAGTATTAAATTATAAAAAACAAACATTTTCATAGAAACAAAAAAATTAAGAGTAAAAACAAATTGACAAAAATTACTGTGTATATTCATTTCTGATAGAAATCAAGATAAATCAGGCAAATTTAGCTCAGTTATCGAACAAAAATTGTTAATCGTAAGAGGTGATGCAATAAATATTTCCACCACTGTAGAATACACACTGTCCATGAAACAACGTTGCTAAAACATTTTTGGGTCTATGTGGAAAAAAACATTGGTTTGCATAATAGGTGGTACTTATCTCCAAGAACTAGGAAATTAAATTACTAAATCAAAATAACTTCTGTTCACAGTGACGCCCATTCTGAAACGTTACATAGGGAACTCGTCAAAGTAAAACTGAACAGACTAGGAACCGTGCGCACAAACATATGTTTGGTCTGATTGTTGAAACTGTAGGCTACAGTTAGCTCCACAACAAAATTGAGGTGAAAGTACATAACTACGTAACTAGAGGCTCAGGTAACCTAGACACACGTCTCAGTAGAAGCGAATTAGATGCCGCCCACCTGCAGTCGCCATCCGTAAGTGGCATACCTATCACAAGTGTATACTATACAGGCAGTATGAAAGAACTGTTATATCAAGCTTCTATTATACAAGTACGAGCCGGCAGGAAAAGCACTTGATTAACCAGAAGTCAGTGCATTCCTCGCATTCCGGTCTATGAAATACAGATAAAATCTGGAGGATTACAATCATAGACACGATGTAATAAAACAAAGGAGATGATTAAATTGCGTGAGAAAATTAAGAAGTGGACGAATAGTAGAGATCAACAATATGAAACTCAAAGAAAGAAATTCGTTGTACTGACAGATTGCTCGTTCTTTCACTAAAAACAAAACTAAACTAGTCTTATTTATAGTCAATTTCGGTACAGAATATGGTACAAGGATCAGCAGGTCGTAATAAATACTCATTGTCAGTCAGATTGGGAAAACGTGGCACTTATCTCAAATTTTATACAGTCCAAAGAGACAGATTTTTTGAAGTGCACTTTAAAGATCGCTGTAACGTAGGCAGCAATAAACGAGCTTACATAATTCCAAAGCGCCTAAGCAAGGACCTTCAAGTTCTCGAACTGACACTGCAAAACGCTCTGAGCCTCCTTTTTCTGGTCGAAGGATTTTCTTTGGGAAAGAGCGGAGTAGCCCAAAAATATGAAACCATCCGAAATAATAGAGGAAAGGTATGTAAAGTAAAGAAGCTCTCGCGTATCAGTGTCGGGGACATTGGAGATTATTCTTAAGGAAAAGGTATCAGCGTGTAGTTTATATGAGGATTTGTTTAATTCGTTACCTGCCAGAGTAAGGTAAATGTCTTCGAGACTCTGCTTTGCATCACGCTCTTCTGACATCATTTCGAGAGTCTTCAGACATAGCAGCCCCAGGCATGTTTCAGAAAGCGGCCATTGAACTCATTACCGTCAACTGATGGCACAGCTGAGCGCGTTAACCAGCCGCCTGTCGGCGGGGGTTGAGGCATATCGCCAAAACCGGCACCTAACTAGCTGCCTTCAACTGCACAATTTTCGGTACATCGTGAAAAATTCTGCACTAGTTAACAAGCTCTTGTCTTGTGCATGTCTTCCGTTAATTGCTTCCGACGAAGTGCTTAAATTTCGCTGTTTCACGGAACCTGGAACAACTCGTCATTCCTCTTCCAGACCGCGCACTCTTTCACACGAATACCTTGTAGTTCTTAATGACGACTCCCAGACACGATTGTTCGCCAATTAAAGATGAACAGTCATTTTTCTGAGATGTAAATCGCACGCCCCAAACAGTTTTGGAAGTTATAGACGCAAACTATTTTGTTCCAATTGCCGAAGGAAAGTGATTAATTTGAAACGTGTCCATGTCAGCGTGTTGAGAGTTTTTTCTATTCATTTTGATTTTGTCACCTTTCATCGCCTGGTCCCAGAAAACACTGTTGCACGGGTGCGAGGTTTCTGTATGACCGTTGGTGCCAAAGACCCATAGATGTATCCGCACCGAGCTGCGGAAGCTCTTTGGGCAACATGAGAAAGAACGCATATTTTATTGTACGTCGGGCACTACTTACCCAGCAGTCCATAAAATTTCGAGACTGAATTAATAAAAAATAGAGAAAGTTTATATGATGATTTTAGAGCTTCAAGACTTTTATCCATTGTGGATGTGGAACACCCCCCCCCACCCCCCCCCCCCCCCACCGCCAACTCCTTTTCCACACCCTTTCAAGTACCAGCATCACTTATTATTTCAAGTTAACCATCAACCTCTCATCCCAGACATCATATGCCAAGATCAGCCAATGGAAGGAGCAAGAAATTAGCTGTCATAATACTCTCAATACCAATAATCTTAAATGTAACTGAAATATAATGTAAAAAATCTAGTTTTTTATATACCTGTTAAAATTGCACAGTTAATTTATAAATAAACATTTTACTAGTTTAAGCTAATTTACATTTATTTTCTATGTAATAAAGACAAATCTCTTGTCAGTGTGTGTGATGACTAATAATGCCTCTGGTCAACTTGAAATCTTTGATACTGTAGTTATATTGCAATCTTTGGCTTGTTTATAATGTGTAAATCCTGTATTCGTATCTGTGGCTAAGTGTGTTCAGCGATGTTTACGAAAAACAAGATATATGTTTCCAACAGTGCCTCATAAAAGTAATATACATCTAGTGAAAGTTTTAACTTGTGAAATTGTGAAAAACAAGACACAATGGTTTCAAAAATACGTCCTAAAAGAGATATATATATACCTGCAGAAAGATTTATCTGTAAGTAACACCTCAAAACGTAAATTAAACTGTAAATATTTCGTGTAACTGTACCACATGTAGTGATTATTTGCTCTTATACGTTAAACATAAATTATGCTGTAAATATTTCGTGTTACTGTACCACATGTAGCGATTATTTGTTCTCGTTTCTGTCTAGCCACAGATACTCAACCACCCACACAATGGGTACAAAAAAGCACTAAATGTATATACCATCTGATGATGAGTTGCTAGGCAGCTCGAAACCGGTCATGGTTAAATAAAATACATCTACATAAAAGGCGACTGGTTGCAGTAATTTCTGAAAACCTTTAGAGCTTCAAGTTTTGTAAACAAGTGTCCCCCATGTTGAGTACAACTCACAGAACGTTCATACACCGATATGAAAGTGTCAGAAAAGCCCTTCTGTGGGATATTGTTCAACAAGCGCGCCAAATGGTTCAAATGGCTCTGAGCACTATGCGACTTAACTTCGGAGGTCATCAGTCGCCTAGAACTAATTAAACCTAACTAACCTAAGGACATCACAAACATCCATGCCCGAGGCAGGATTCGAACCTGCGACCGTAGCGGTCACGCGGTTCCAGACCGAAGCGCCTTTAACCGCACGGCCACACCGGCCGGCAAGCGCGCCACGTTCGCACCTTCTTCAGTCTTGACGAACCACAGGAAACCTAGTCTGAACTTCGTCGTTTTGTGGTAGGTTCGAATTGAAAACCAGTCTCGTTACCCTGATGACTTTTTTCCGTATCACTATGGCATAATCTGTTTAGACTCCACCCATCGTAGTGGATTTGAATCCATGTATCTGACTGTTTTATTGAGTGATGTACCACCTCTTAGCAGAGTTTTATTTTGACCAACAATGAATCTGGATACCAAGTTCTGAGATTTTTAGCTTTAATGATTCAGTTATGAGAGTATAAATATTTTAATATTGTTTTGTAAAAGTTTATAAAAGTTTTTTTAAGAATTTCAAACGCTTTTAGAACAGTTATTATATCATTTGAGTTCTTAGGGTTGTTATTACTTTTTGGTTTATTGTTATGCCGATGTTCACCTGAAGATGTTTCTCCTGGTGCCACGATACTAGCAGTGGTCTAAAATTAAAGGATTAAATACAGCAGAAATTGTGTATTAATATCCAAGATGATCAGCTAACTCTGTTCATCTGAGACCCAGATGGCAGTAGATATCAGCATATAGGTTGATATGTGTTCAATATAGTTTGGCGCTGTTGCCATATGAGTGAAGTACAGAACAACAAATTAGATTCATGATAGGCTTGGAGAGTTCCTAGCAAATACCATTTTGTTCTTAATAGAGAGGGAAGTTGAGGCTTAAAATTAGTTTCATGCACCATTTTACATTTAGGATAACTGCCCTAACTGCACAATGACTTCATAGGAGTGGGGGAAAATCACGACTATTTTGAAATTCCTGACGCTTTTTGAATTTACTACCATGCTATATAGAGGCCTATATCAGAGGAGGGGTGGGGAGCTAGTGGCAGAAATCTGGTATGCATGACAGATTGATGATGTCCTAGGGGTGGGGGGGGGGGGGGGGGGGGCGGGAAATCTGGCAGCATTGCTGACTGTATCAGAACCAGCCTAGCTGTAATACTGCAGTCTATACTGGCTGAAACTGGCCATCGGAAATAAATAATTCTGTGATCTAGAATTTGTTACTCAGACAAGCTGGATATACAAATCACTATGGTGTTTCTTCCACAACACAATGCTTTCTTTTGGTTAACCGTTTTCCATGTTGTCGTTTCTGGATGTTACGATTAGTTATAAGATAGTTAATTATTTTTGTAGTTGTTTCAAACAGATGTCTATAAGCTCTGCTATGAACTACAAATTCTGATTATACATTTTATTTACATTGTATGGCTTATAATAATCATCGCTTCTTGACAGGTTTTCTGCATGTGGATGAATGATACCTATTTAATTTCTGTGATGAAGTGTAGCCACAGGCTTAACAATTACTTAACTACATGCAATCTGATCTAAACTTTATGGTTTCTGGGGAATAATGTTCTATTTTTATGCCTTACTTAAATTGATAGCAGTATTATAATAAGCTAAAACTTGTTTTCTTATGCTGAGACTCACCATTTATGTATTATTTTTATATGAAAGCATTTAAGCGATAGGACTGTGAAGTTGCAGCGATAAAATAAAAAACTTCAAAAGATCTATCTGCAGAACTATTACCTGGCGGGAAGGTAATTCAACCTATTAAATTTGACTTCAAAGTTCAGTATGCACAGTTCTTTGGTGTGAGAAAATAGTACTAAAATCTTTGTAGATAAGTTAACGATGGTCTGTGTGGTTCTGAATAATCGAAAATGACATACATAATAAACTACACGATAAAGTGAGGTAACATAGTCGTAGCCAGTCTAGCCAAATATTTCCAAAATTTAATTCTCTTCACTGCAGTTGTTGTCTCTGTTGTGGCCTTCAGTCTGTTGCTTAGTTTGATGCAGTTCTCCACACTAGACTGTGCAAGGTTCTTCATATTTGCATAAATACTGTATCTTGAATTTATTTGTAACTGCTTATCATATTCAAATTTTTGTCTCCCTCTACAGTTTCTAGCCCTGTGCATCCTTTCAGTACCAACTTGGCGATTCTTTGATGCCTCTGGATGTGTGCTATTAACTGATCCCTTCTTTCAGCCAAGTTATGCAACAGTCTACTTTTCCCTCAGTTCGAATCAGTACCTCCTCTTTAGTTATTGGATCCACCCATCTACTTTTCAACATTCCTCTATAGCACCATATTTTAAAACCTTTATTCTTTTCTTGCTGAACTGCTAATTCTCCATGTCGCACTTCTCTATAGACCTAATATTCAGACAAACACCGTCAGAAATGACTTCCGAACACCTAAATTTGTATTCGATATTCACAAATTTTTCTTTTTCTGCAACGTTTTCTTGCTATTGCCTGTGTTTCATATTCTCTCTAGTTTGGACGTATTCGGCTATTTTGCTTCCCAAATAACAGATGTCATCGGCTACTCGTAGTATCTAATTTTCTAATCTAATTTTATCAGCACAAGTTGATTCAATAAAAACTAATACATTCGACTGCAACTGCAAGTTCTTTCCCGTTTCTGTCACGTCTTCGGCAAACCACAAAGTTTCTATTTCTGCACTGTGAACAGTAAGTCTCTGACCTAATTTCTCCTTCGATTCCTTCATTTCCTGCTCAATGTACAGATTGCATAACTTCCGGGAGACGCTGCAGGTCTTGTAATGTTTCAGCAGATTAATCTACGAATGCAAGTAGTACCTCGAAACCCTCTTTTAGTGAAACTATGTCTTGTCATATACATTTTCGTGTTGTTGTTATGGTCTTCAGTCCTGAGACTGGTTTGATGCAGCTCTCCATGTTACTCTATCCTGTGCAAACTTCATCTCCCAGTACCTACTGAAACCTACATCCTTCTGAACTTGCTTAGTGTATTCATCTCTTGGTCTCCCTCTCCGATTTTTACCCTCCACGCTGCCCTCCAATACTAAATTGGTGATCCCTTGATGCCTCAGAACATGTCCTACCAACCGATCCCTTCTTCTAGTCAAGTTGTGTCACAAGCTCCTCCTCATTAGTTATGTAATCTACCCATCTAATCTTCAGCATTCTTCTGTAGCACCACATCTCGAAAGCTTCTATTCTCTTCTTGTCTAAACTATTTATCGTCCACGTTTCACTTCCATACATGGCTACACTCCATACAAATACTTTCAGAAACGACTTCCTGACATTTAAATCTATACTCGATGTTAACAAATTT
Source organism: Schistocerca americana (assembly GCF_021461395.2). NCBI lineage: Eukaryota > Metazoa > Arthropoda > Insecta > Orthoptera > Acrididae > Schistocerca > Schistocerca americana. The sequence continues at coordinate 433,503,480 of NC_060124.1, read as the reverse complement.
TTCTTCTTCAGAAGCGCTTTTCTTGCCATTGCCAGTCTACATTTTACATCCTCTCTACTTCGACCATCATCAGTTATTTTGCTCCCCAAATAGCAAAACTCATTTACTACTTTAAGTGTCTCATTTCCTAATCTAATTCCCTCAGAATCACCCGACTTAATTCGCCTACATTCCATTATCCTCGTTTTGCTTTTGTTGATGTTCATCTTATACCCTCCTTTCAAGACACTGTCCATTCCGTTCAACTGCTCTTCCAAGTCCTTTGCTGTCTCTGACAGAATTACAATGTCATCAGCGAACCTTAGTTTTTTTTTTCTTCTCCGTGGATTTTAATACCAACTCCGAACTTTTCTTTTGTTTCCTTTATTGCTTGTTCACTATACAGACTGAATAACATCGGGGTAGGCTACATCCCTGTCTCACTCCCTTCCCAACCATTGCTTCCCTTTCATACCCTTCGATTCTTATAACTGCCATTTGCTTTCTGTACGAATAGTAAATAGCCTTTCTCTCCCTGTATTTTACCCCTGCCACCTCTAGAATTTGAAAGAAACTATTCCAGTCAACATTGTCGAAAGCTTTCTCTAAGTCCTCAAATGCTAGAAACGTAGGTTTGCCGTTCCTTAATCTATTTTCTAAGATAAGTCGTAGGGTCAGTATTGCTTCACGTGTTCCAACATTTCTACGGAATTCAAACTGATCTTCCACGAGGTCGGCTTCTACCAGTTTTTCCATTCGTCTGTAAAGAATTCGTGTTAGTATTTTGCAGCTGCGACTTATTAAACTGATAGTTCGGTAATTTTCACATCTGTCAACACCTGCTTTCTTTGGGATTGGAATTATTATATTCTTCTTGAAGTCTGAGGGTATTTCGCCTGTCTCATACATCTTGCTCACCAGATGGCAGAGTTTTGTCAGGACTGGCTCTCCTAAGGCTGTCAGTAGTTCTAATGGAATGTTGTCTACTCCGGGGGCCTTGTTTCGACTCAGGTCTTTAAGTGCTCTGTCAAACTCTTCATGCAGTATCATATCTCCCATTTCATCTTCATCTACATCCTCTTCCATTTCCATAATATTGTCCTCAAGTACATCGCCCCTGTATAGACCCTCTATATACTCCTTCCTTTCTGCTTTCCCTTCTTTGCTTAGAACTGGGTTTCCATCAAAGCTCTTGATATTCATGCAAGTGGTTCTCCTTTCTCCAAAGGTCTCTTTAATTTTCCTGCAGGCAGTATCTATCTTACCCCTAGTGAGATAAGCCTCTACATCCTTACATTTGTCCTCTAGCCATCCCTGCTTAGCCATTTTGCACTTCCTGTCGATCTCATTTTTGAGACGTCTGTATTCATTTTTGCCAGCTCCATTTACTGCATTTTTATATTTTCTCCTTTCATCAATTAAATTCAATATTACTTCTGTTACCCAAGGGTTTCTACTAGCCCTCGTCTTTTTACCTATTTGACCCTCTGCTGCCTTCACTATTTCATCCCTCAAAAGCTACCCATTCTTCTTCTACTGTATTTCTTTCCTCCATTCTTGTCAATTGTTCTTTTATGGTCTCCCTGAAACTCTGTACAACCTCTGGTTTAGTCAGTTTATCCAGGTCCATCTCCTTATATTCCCAACTTTTTGAAGTTTCTTCAGTTTTAATCTACAGTTCATAACCATTTTCATGACCGAATAAAAAGTTTTGTAACACAATCTGACATTGAAAATGTATAAAAAATTAAATCAGTAGCTCACACTTACAGAATCGCCCAATGATCCGACATACATAAATTTATTCCTCTATGTTCGGTGATCATCCGCGTTAAACATTCTATTCCAACCTTCTTATCGCTGTTGACAAAAAAGGCTGTTTTCCTGGTTCCCGGTACTTCCATGTTATCATTTTCTCGCGTTCCTCTTGCTGTTGCATACTCATTCCCATGTACAAGAATTGTCCTGTACAAAGCGGAAGAGATGCAAGTACTCCCTCAATTTCCATATATGTAAGTGTATTTTCCCTCATTTTACACGTATTTTTCATAATTTTATCGATTCTGCATCGCTTCTACTCATGCGATCATGATATCACTTGTCTTTCTGTATTCTAAAATTGGTTGTACATGTAGTACTATTGCCAAGACGTAGCGCAAAAGCACTATTTTCTGCCTGGAAGGCATAGTATAGCATTTTACTCGAAGGCATCCAGTCACTTCCAACCACATATTCTACAGATGCAATGTTTTGGCTCTGTATTTTCGTGTCCGTGCATGTGTCATGGTTGGCTCAGAGTACACCCGAGTTGGTGTCCGAGTGTCGATCCACCACGCGTTATATCTGGAGCACTGTTGGGATGCTGATCCACAATATATGACATTCAGGATAGGGTTTTAAGGTGGATCTGCTGCGTATTATAGTCAGAGCGATGTTCAGAGGTAGATCAGTAACACGTCATATCTGGGATAGGGCTCAAAGGTGGACCAACCGCTCCTTACGTCCGGAGATGTGTTCTATGTTTGAAGTTGGATCCACCAGTAGGAGGACCGGGTTATGGGAGACACACACGACACATGCGCAGACACAGACATTCAGAAAGCAGAGCAAATGTACTGCAACTATGGAATACGTGGTTGGAGGTGACTGGATCCATTTGAGTACAGTGCTATACTACGCCGACTGACCAGAGAAATAATGCATTTGCTCTAGGTGATGGCGAGTGTACTACATTTACAAGCAATTTTAGAATACAGAAAGACAAGTGATGGCATGAAACTTCCTGGCAGATTAAAGCTGTGTGCCCGACCGAGACTCGAACTCGGGACCTTTGCCTTTCGCGGGCAAGTGCTCTACCAACTGAGCTACCGAAGCACGACTCACGCCCGTTACCCACAGCTTTACTTCTGCCAGTACCTCGTCTCCATCGCATGGGTAGAAGTGACATAAAATCGATAAAATTACGAAAAATGACAAAAAATAGGTATAAATTGAGGAAAATATTCCGAAATGCAAGGAAGTTGAGGGAATACTTGCATGTTTTCCTCTTGGTGCAGGGAAATTCTTGTGTATGGGAAAGAGTATGCAACAGCAAGAGGAATACGAGAAAATGATGACATGGAAGCATCGGGGACCAGGGAAACAGTCATTTTTTGTCGACAGCGATAAGACGGCTGGAATAGAATGTTTAACGTGGATGACCACCAAATGTAGAGTAATAATTTATGTATGTCGGAACACTAGACCAGGTGAGACATCATCACAGTTATCAGCTACCGAGACTAGTTTCATATAGTTACGAACGACTGTTGTCATACTTCTCGTGTTCGTCTTATCCTAAATGCATGCAAGTGGATCATCAGGGAAAGGGCAAGTTTTAGGATTTGTTAGTATGTTGGTGTATAAGAAGCGCAGATATTCTTGTAGAAAATCAGAAGAACAAGGGTATGTCAGCAACATGAGCATATATATATATATATATATATATATATATATATATATATATATATATATATATATATGTGTGTGTGTGTGTGTGTGAGGAAAACTGTGGAAAAAATATGGAAGATGGCATAAAATCGATAAAATTAGAGGAAAAATTGGTATAATCACGAAAAATTGTTGTGAGATACGTAAAAATTGTGGGAAATAATATTAAATATGCAAAATCGCGGAAACTTAGTATGATAGCGGTAACTGACTGAGAATATATAAAATTAGAGACAAATACCATGAAAGGAGTACTCAGCAAAATCAGTAAAATGGAATGTTCTGGAGGAGGAGAGTGGACTGGTGCAACATATACACGTCTTAATAGTGGAGAGGGGAGGCATTCTAGAGACATTATGTCTAGGTGAAATGGTAACATTATCCAGCACTTGAAAAATACAACCTAACATCGGACCACGACTTCTGTATGGAAGAAGAAGAAGACTACCAGGTGCGGTGGTAAACTGCAGTAAGACTGTTACATCTCCTACGGCTATTGATCATAGTGTTTATTTCCTCCTAAGATGTCACTGTTTCTTCATATGCATTTTTGGCTGTTGACGATCATTCCATAGGGCTGTTGGGAACATATAATTTCCTAACCATAATGGGTTGGGTTGGGTTGTTTTGGGGAAGGAGACCAGACAGCGAGGTCATCGGTCTCATCGGATTAGGGAAGGACGGGCCGTGCCTTTTGAAAGGAACTATCCCGGCATTTGTCTGGAGCGGTTTAGGGAAATCACGGAAAACCTAAATCAGGATGGGCGGACGCTAACCATAATGGGCATCAACTTCGTAAACAGCTTATAATACATCCCTAGAAACCTATGTAGTGTTTGTGTTACAAAGAATCGATGTTTCCTTTAGTGTGCAAGATAGTATTTTTATCACTTTATAGCTTGTCACAATAGTTTAGCGTAGAGAAACTTACGTGGAGAGTGTATGCCATGCGCTGCTGATACGTACAGCACTACATTCCACATGACTAATAAGTCGGAAGGTGCAGCGCTCTAGTATTTTAGCGTGTTTTAAGTGCAGAATCGTGCAGCCTTACGAATGCATGTGTTTATGTTCCACGACCATTCCTCTCTTACCAATACCTTCTCGTAAAATGCTTCAAAGTATGTCCATCTGCAGCATCCACTTCTTCATAACTATCTGTTGTATACCACAACACTCATATCTAGTACGTATAGACCGATAAGGGGTGCTAACCTCCTCATCTGGAGAGATCTCGTGCAGTTGGATGGCTGCCGTAAGTAATATTGCTGTGGAACAGTGCCCACTAAACAGCAGTTACCGGCTCAGTTCACTCTGTTCCTTCATAAGATGTGCAATGTAACGGTCTGTTTCTGGTAAGCTACAAATTAAATCCGGCCATCCAGATTTAGGTTTTCCGTGATTTTCCTAAATCGCTCCAGGCAAATGCCGGGATGGTTCCATTCAAAGGGCACGGCCGACTTCCTTTCCCGTCCTTCCCTAATCCGATGAGACCGATGACCTCGCTGTCTGGTCTCCTTCCCCAAAACAACCAACCAACAAATTAAATCGGTGACAGTACTGCAGGGAGCGTTTGTCAAAGACAGTGCGAGTAGATCTTTCGATCTCTAACATCCCCCTACAAATGTGTGATTTCTCTGTGACTGGCGTACATGTAGGGAAAGATGGGCAATCATAATCGTTAATTGTGGCCTATGATAGAAGTGGTAGAAGTATTTAGATTGCTGTCTGGTATACTTTGGTGTATAAGTTTGCGAATTAACACTGAATGGATGTCCTGCATAGTCATATATCTACATTCGCAATGGTACTCACAAAATAGTGGAGGGGCGGTTTAGTGATGATATAGAAAGTGGGAATCATGCTGCTGTGTCATTGGCCAGCATTGAAATTACATAAAAAAGCGTAAAATTGCTAAAATTGATCACACTATCAACCGTGGTACTTATTACAGAACATTGACATGGTCTTTTCCATCACATCTATCCATCAGTTAACTGTTGAATACCACGATGATTGACTGACATCACTTGTTTGAGATGGAGAGTCTTGGCAGGAACAACACCTTCTGGGAATAGGCAGCACTGAAACAGTGATTACATACAGGACTGCAATATGAAGAATCAATCGAAATGGAACACCGAGCCATATGCTACCCTGTCGCTGTGAAAGATGAGTTTAATGGTAGCGATCATCAATCAGCTTCAGACAGCTGTTTGGAAACGTTTCACGATGCTGCAAAACGGTTTGAGTTTCCTTATGTTGTGACTTTCTTTTATTTCAGTCCTCCAGTGTGCGTTGTGGGAGGAGCAGCAAAATTATTTACATCAAGTGATGTCTAGTTTTCTATGAGAGCCAATGGATCGAAACATGTTAACATCAGTTTAGAACCTGACACAGACCTCTAAGTCGTTGTGGAAAAAGCAAAATGTATGGTGGTGTACAAAGCTGTAGTAATACACTGCTTGGACATGTTACAGCAGAAAAAACAATGTATCAGAAAAAAAAACAGGGACCCTCTCTTGCAACTGATAGTCTGTGGCCCTCCTACATTACAGGTGATGAAACTTTACACTGGTCTGTCCAAGTACCTTCGATCACTGGCCACCTGCTCTAATGGATCAAAATGTATGTAATTAACAGTATCACCACATATGCTCAATGTCAGCACATGGTATTTGTTTTCAATATATTGGAAGAGAGAGATGCGGTAAAATCTTGTCAAGTTCTCTGTTGGCTGAAGTTAGCAGAGTTTTTATAATTTGTAGTTTTCCTCTGTTGGATGATACAGAGAATGTTTGGGTGAGAGATGTGAAAGCGCCCTAAGGGATGTAGATCTCCTTCGGACTGTAGTACCTATATGTAGTTTGGAGAAGCACAGGACTACAGTAGCAAAATCCTCATCTATCTTTCGGTTCCTGTACTGTCTTTTATACTACCTTGTGTTGCAGGATGAAGCTTCGTTTTGGTACTGGCCTTACACATCGTACACTGTTGGCAGAGCTTCTACAAATATCCCCATTTGAACAAAGTGGTCAGAAAAGATGGTCCTGTGACATTAGCTCAGCTCAACCTGTTTGTCCACAGGGTGCAGCAGGTGGTAGATATAGCGCTCTCAACTCCTGTTCAGTTCCGACTTTAACTGAGATGATCACATGGACAAAGACAAGACAGAGAGAGCAGAGCAGAGACTGAGGAACAGTTAGAAGATGAAGAGGGACTGTTGAAGCCACAGAGTTTTGCTGTAGAAGATACGTTCGAAAATGGTGACCTATTTCGAGATATGAGAGTGGTATGAACATAATTCATTGAGAGACGGCTCCATAGGATACAACGGAAGTATATGTTTGACTGGATAGACTCGATATCAAATCACAGATAGCATTTCTACAAGAAAGCATAATTCTATCAGCGACTTTTGTGTGTCCCTGTAGAACCAAGACCCCTTTTCATGCAGGGTTACGGTAACATAGTTGCTGTGATCACGTTTTAACAGCGTGGACCTTACGCAAAATGTATGTTGCAGCTGGTAGAGTCCTTCTGTGGTCAGCTTCAAACGTCAGTTCTCAGTAGTGTTCCTCGAAAATAAAATCATCTTCCCACCAAGGACTCCCATTTGCACTACCTGGTGAGTTTAATCCAAATACTGAAAAAATAAAAATATTCACCACGCAAAATGACTCTCATGATCAATTTAATTGATTAGCCTATGAGTTTTATAATAGTGACATGCCACCTGGCAAGTGGGGGTGATGGCTAGGTCACCACGGATATGATCCTTGACTTGGCGTTTTTTTGGTTGCAGCGATATCTTTTAGCGATATTTGAATCTCTCCCCTACATAGGGATGGACGACCTGCGTAATCAAGTGAGATGTATTAACAAATTTATTAAGTGATACATAATATGAACCTTATATTTACAACTTCTATGTGCTGTTACCTTAAAAATGGCTCTAAGCACTATGGGACTTAACATCTGAGGTCATCAGTCCCCTAGACTTAGAACTACTTAAACCTATGCAACGTAAGAACATCACACACATTCATGCCCGAGGCAGGATTCGAACCTGCGACTGTAGCAGCAGCGCGTTTCCTGAATGAAGCACCTAGAACCGCACGGCCACAGCAACCGGCTGCTACCTTAAGAGAGTCCGAAAGTAAGGAGGCATCCTGTGACAGTGGTAGATCTTAGCTCTCCATTATGAGCCAAAAATGAGTTTGATGTTCTAGTCCTGTGAACAGGACATGACACATAAGAAAAGATATTTTTCTACCTGAAAGAATACTTAGAGGGAATGTAGACTATGCCATAGTCCTTGTGACGTATATAATTATATATATATATATATATATATATATATATATATATATATATATATATTCGGTGCCTACAGTGTCACGTCTTTCAGCGTCAAACAAATTTTTATTTTTAAAGGGGATCACTTAAGACTATTTCCATGGGTTCGCCCCTCAAATTTATCCCTCATATCATAAAATTGTCGTCTGATGTAGTAAAAACTGTGAGAAAATAAGTTCCTTTTAAAGCACAGTTTCGTATATAACCTATATTCAAAGCCTTGCACCTGTGTCACAGAACAAATCCTACATCGAGAATACTTTACACAAGTTTAAGGGAAGAAATGCTTCCGATGATTATTACAGTGAAACGTCCCCTTTGAACAATTATACAGGACTGTGCTTAAACTGACACACAATACTTTGTTAGCGCAACGCAATCTGACTTTCAATAATCCCTACAAAAGAATGGGCCCTGACTAACAGTAAACTATACCTTTCACAAATCACTTACCTCACAAAAATCTTCGCTACTCAAGCTACTGCAATACAGCGAGCGCCACTACTGCCAGCTAAATAAAAGATTCAAACTACTTAAGGCACTAACTACTGATAGGGATAGTTAGCAAATGAAAGATATTAATAGAGAACAAACAATGTATTTACCTTGATATCATCATATATAAATATAGCAGTTCATGACAAATTTCAAAACTCCGCCATCTCTCTCCCCACATCCACCACTGCTGGCGGCTCACCTCCAGCTGCACAACGCTACGCACTGTTCACATCCAGCTGCCCAACACTACAATGGCAGACAACAATGCAAACTAGACACAGACTGCACACAGCACAGCCAGTGATTTTCACACAGAGGTGGCGTTACCAATAAAAAAACCTAAACAGCCTACTTACAACAGTATTTAAAGAACATCAAAATATGAAGAGGCTGAAATGAACAAACAGTACATGAGACTATGTTAATCAATTCAACTGTAAAAAGCTAAGGAGCACATTATTAGCAAAATGAGAAATATGCAAAAGTGAAATGCCAAAATGAGCACTTCTCAATTGGGAGTAAATCAGAATGGCTGAAAGAGAGCACAAAGAAATAAGAGAATAGGCAAAAATGAGATGCCAACAAAATGAGTTGGCCGAACTCCGTCGGCACTTACATACGGTTTCGCTCGTGGCGGCCCGTACGCAACACACGCGCCTGCGACCGCAATGCACTTTTAGCGCTCGCGGCGGCGTCTAGCGGCCCGTATGCAAGTTGTGCGATTGCTGTCGCAGGTCGACCCTTAATCTATGATATTACATCCTGTGCAGGACTTTCACAACAAGTAACGATATTTTAGCGATGTGAAAACGCGTGTATTGTCAGATTTCTTCTGTCTTCCAAAATAACTCGTATAAACTGGAGGAATCTACTCCGCTCGGGGTTGGGTAAAGTAGATTTTTTAAACTGGTGGGTCTATGTCGGGGTGGAACTGTTTAGAACTACTGTATACGTCCAAGCTGCAGCTACTTGTTTCTCAGTGCGCCATGGCTAGCTGCAGCGGCGATCACAAGGAGTTGGCAACCAGCAGTAAAGGGTTAGCTCACGCTGGGCTGGGTACAAAGAATGCTCCGACCTGTCTGGTCTGCCCATGGCAGCGAGGACTGGTGAAGTGACCAGCGTGTTGGCTGAGTGAGACAGATGTAGATGCGTGTATGTTGCGTGAGAGAAGATTCAAAATTGATGTTTGTACTGTAGTATTGATAACATACAAATTCCTGCTCTAATCATCCCTGGATACCCTCCATGGCCAAGGTTGGTGCACTCTGGCATACACCCGCGTCCACAACTGTGGATGCAGTCACGATTGTAGTTTTCGCCGACTTCTGAACGTCGGTCCTGGCGTTGTACGAGGGGAGAGGCGTACTGTGTGTGAACGACAGAGAGGTGAGCGTACGGAATGTTGGAGCATTTCTGTGGTCTCCGACATCTAGCAATGGCAACTACTGCTACAGACTGGGCCATGGTTTACGTGTGTCATGTTTAGCACTTCTCAGTACATCGCAGTGGACTCTGTGTGTTGCAGTGGTGTTTGCTGTTATCGCTATCCTACCATACAGTAGAGCTTTCCTTCTTCCAAATGTAACGGAAAGAACTAATTTAGGGATTCTATAGTGCTTTAAAACCCCAATTGCGACATAAAATTTCCGACTGATAGCGGTCTATGACATCTAACTATGACAACTTATTAATACGGATTCGGTTGCAGTTTAAGTGTGTGTCGTATTTATTGCTTCTCAGTACTTTGCGCTAGACTGTCTTGCATAGGTATTTGTTATTGTTGTTGCTGTTGCTACTATCCCCTCAAGTGTAGAACCCTTCCTCCCTCTATCTTCGTCGTGGTGTAGCGGAGAGAACTGTACAACTTAGGAATTCTGTAGCGCTTTAAAAAAGAAAATGCACTTAGCAGGCCAGTAGTGGTTGGAAACTCTATAAGTGTGATGGTATAAATTCACATCGAAATTTGAAACTCCAACTATTATTTCATACATCACCACTTCAAATCGTGTCTCAAATAATACTAGGTTTGGATTATTTAATAAAATTTCTTGTCAAAAACATAACACTGTTGTTTATGCATGCAAACTATTGTGCAAATTTTATCTTTTGTTACTTTTGAGTAGTTTTAAATTGTGTGAAGCAAATTACTTAAACACTGTATTAACGATTTAATTAATATTCCCTGTGGCATGTCTTCTGAAGAAACATTTGTGACACCTTCAAGATGTGATAACCCACACCAGATTTAATAACTCCTGAACAATATTCCACACATTGTCCAAATTGTTTAAACAATATTCCATGCACTGCAATCGATATCCCGCCAAATTCTTTAAATAAAATAAATAAAATATTTTCATACACAGCCTTGCTTCCTATAAATTGTTAATTCAAATAATATTCCACACATTTTCCAAATGTTTTAAACAATATTACACTCATTGCAAATGATGAATTAACTGATCGCTTTTCCCGCCATTTTCTGGGGGGATGGGGGAGGGCAGGGGAATTTTCAAGAGGTGGGTAGTTAATTGATAGATTTAATTAATTAGTCAATCAAAAGTGTGCTGTTATCAGCGACGACCTTTCCGGGGGGAATGGGGAAGAGGACGGGGAGGGGGAGAAGGAGAGAGTGGGGGTGGCTGAGGGAACAGCAGGTTAAGGAACCGTCAGGCAACAGGATGGATTGTCCCCAGGGTGTCATAACCCTCTTAGCAGAACAGTAGGTTAAGGGCCTGTCGCTCAAAAAAGAGAACAATAAATTTACCACCGGCCGGTGTGGCCGAAAGGTTCTAGGCGCTTCAGTCGCAGGTTCGAATCCTGGTTCAAATGGCTCTAAGCACTATGGGACAACTTCTGTGGTCATCAGTCCCCTAGAACTTAGAACTACTTAAACCTAACTAACCTAAGGACATCACACACATCCATGCCCGAGGCAGGATTCGAACCTGCGACCGTAGCAGTCGCGCGGTTCCGGACTGAGTGCCTTAACCGCGAGACCACCGCGGCCGGCGTTCGAATCCTGCCTTGGGCATGGATGTGTGTGTGATGTCCTTGGGTTAGTTAGGTTTAAGTAGTTCTGAGTCTAGGGGACTGATGACCTCAGATGTTAAGTTCAAATGACTCTGAGCACTATGGGACTTAGCTTCTGAGGTCATCAGTCCCCTAGAACTTAGAACTACTTAAACCTAACTAACCTAAGGACATCACACACACCCATGCCCGAGGCAGGATTCGAACCTGCGACGTAGCGGTCGCGCGTTTCCTGACTGTAGCGCCTAGAACCGCTCGGCCATCTCGGCCGGCTCAGATGTTAAGTCCCATAGTGCTTAAAGCCATTTGAACCATGTTGAATAAATTTGCTGCTGAATGCATATTTGTGTCTGAATGTAAGCAAACCGCACTAAACAATGGCGTTGTCCCCCTACTTATACGAAGATACTGAAAGGGTAATACAGTGTGTAAATTGAGATTAAAATTTAATAATCATGGTGGACTGGAATGCAGGTGTAGGGGAAGGAGTAGAAAAAGTGGTTACAGAAGAATATGGGCTTTGGACGAGGAATGAGAGAGGAGGAAGGCTAACTGAGTTCTGTAACAAATTTCAGTTAGTAATAGTGAATAATCTGTTCAAGAATCACACGAGGAGGAAATATGCTTTAGAAGGCCGAGTGATAAGGAAGGCTTTTAGTCAGATTACATCACGGTCAGAGAGAGGTTCCGAAATCAGATACTGGATTGCAAGGCATACCCAGGGACAGATATAGAGTCAGGTCACAATGTAGTAGTGATGAAGAGTATGCTGAAGTTTAAGAGATTAGTCAGGAAGAATCAGTACACAAAGTACTGGAATACAAAAGCATTAAGGCATGACAGGATTAGCTTGAAGTTCTCTAAGGCTATAGACACAGAAATAAGGAATAGCTCAGTACGCAGTACAGTTGAAGAGCAATGAACATCTCTAAAAAGGGCAGTCACAAAAGTTGGAAAGAAAACCATAGGTACAAAGAACGTAATTGCAAAGAAATAATGGGTAACAGAAGAAATACTACAGCTGGTAGATGAAAGAAGTACAGAAATGTTCAGGGAAATTCAGGAATACAAAAACACAGATCACTGAGAAATGAAATAACTAGGAAGTGGAAAGAAAGTAACATGAAATGGCTGTATGAAAAATGTGAAGAAATCGAAAAAGAAATGACTGACTAAGCATATAGGAAAGTCAAAACAACCTTCGGGGAAATTAAAAGCAAGGGTAGTAACATTATGGGTGCAACGGGAACTCCTCTGTTAAATACAGAGGAGAGAGCGGATAGGTGGAAAGAGTACATTGAAGGCCTCTATTTGTCTAATGTGATAGAAGAAGATACAGGAGTCGATTTAGAAGAGAAGGGGATCCAGTGTTAGAATCAGAATTCAGAAGAGCTTTGGAGGACTTAATACCAAATAAGGCAAAGGGGTAGTTAACATTGCATCAAAATTTCTAAAATCATTGAGGAAGTGGCAACAAAAGAACTATTCAGGTTGATATGTAGAATGTATGAGTCTGATGACAAACCATCAGACTTTCGGAAAAATGTCATCCACACAAGCAAGAGCTGACAAGTGCGAGAATTATCGCCCAATCAGCTTAGTAGCACATGCATTCGAGTTGATAACTAGAATAATATACAGAAGATTTGAAAAGAACATCGAGGATGTGTTAGACGATGATCAGTTTTGCTTTGGGAAAGGCAAAGACACCAGAGGAGCAATTCTGACGTTGTGGTTGATAATACACTCCTGGAAATTGAAATAAGAACACCGTGAATTCATTGTCCCAGGAAGGGGAAACTTTATTGACACATTCCTGGGGTCAGATACATCACATGATCACACTGACAGAACCACAGGCACATAGACACAGGCAACAGAGCATGCACAATGTCGGCACTAGTACAGTGTATATCCACCTTTCGCAGCAATGCAGGCTGCTATTCTCCCATGGAGACGATCGTAGAGATGCTGGATGTAGTCCTGTGGAACGGCTTGCCATGCCATTTCCACCTGGCGCCTCAGTTGGACCAGCGTTCGTGCTGGACGTGCAGACCGCGTGAGACGACGCTTCATCCAGTCCCAAACATGCTCAATGGGGGACAGATCCGGAGATCTTGCTGGCCAGGGTAGTTGACTTACACCTTCTAGAGCACGTTGGGTGGCACGGGATACATGCGGACGTGCATTGTCCTGTTGGAACAGCAAGTTCCCTTGCCGGTCTAGGAATGGTAGAACGATGGGTTCGATGACGGTTTGGATGTACCGTGCACTATTCAGTGTCCCCTCGACGATCACCAGTGGTGTACGGCCAGTGTAGGAGATCGCTCCCCACACCATGATGCCGGGTGTTGGCCCTGTGTGCCTCGGTCGTATGCAGTCCTGATTGTGGCGCTCACCTGCACGGCGCCAAACACGCATACGACCATCATTGGCACCAAGGCAGAAGTGACTCTCATCGCTGAAGACGACACGTCTCCATTCGTCCCTCCATTCACGCCTGTCGCGACACCACTGGAGGCGGGCTGCACGATGTTGGGGCGTGAGCGGAAGACGGCCTAACGGTGTGCGGGACCGTAGCCCAGCTTCATGGAGACGGTTGCGAATGGTCCTCGCCGATACCCCAGGAGCAACAGTGTCCCTAATTTGCTGGGAAGTGGCGGTGCGGTCCCCTACGGCACTGCGTAGGATCCTACGGTCTTGGCGTGCATCCGTGCGTCGCTGTGGTCCGGTCCCAGGTCGACGGGCACGTGCACCTTCCGCCGACCACTGGCGACAACATCGATGTACTGTGGAGACCTCACGCCGCACGTGTTGAGCAATTCGGCGGTACGTCCACCCGGCCTCCCGCATGCCCACTATACGCCTTCGCTCAAAGTCCGTCAACTGCACATACGGTTCACGTCCACGCTGTCGCGGCATGCTACCAGTGTTAAAGACTGCGATGGAGCTCCGTATGCCACGGCAAACTGGCTGACACTGACGGCGGCGGTGCACAAATGCTGCGCAGCTAGCGCCATTCGACGGCCAACACCGCGGTTCCTGGTGTGTCCGCTGTGCCGTGCGTGTGATCATTGCTTGTACAGCCCTCTCGCAGTGTCCGGAGCAAGTATGGTGGGTCTGACACACCGGTGTCAATGTGTTCTTTTTTCCATTTCCAGGAGTGTAGAAGCAAGACAAAAGTAAAATCAAGAGACATTCATGTGCTTCGCCGACCTGGAGAAAGCGCCCGACAATGAAAAATGGTGCAAGATGTTCGAAATTCTGAGAAAAATAGGGGTGAGCTATAGGGAGAGACGGATTATATACAATATGTACAAAAGCCAAGAGCGAATAATAATAGTGGACGACCAAGAACGAAGTGCTCGGACTTAAAAGGGTGTAAGGCATGGATGTAGTATTTCACCCGCACTGTTCAATCTGTACATCGAATAAGCAATGATGGAAAAAAAACGAAAGGTTCAGGAGTGGGATTAAAATTCAACGTGAATACCACCAACGATACGATTCAATGATGACACTGCTATCCGGAGTGAAAGTGAAGAATAATAACAAGATCTACTGAATGTAATGAACAGTTTAATGAGCCAAGAATATGGATTTAGAGTAAATCGAAGAAAGACGAAAGAAATGAGAAGCAGGAGAAATGAGAACAGCGAGAAACTTAACATCCGGAGAGATGGTCACGAAGTAGAAGAAGTTGAGCTCTACTACCTAGGCAGCAAAATAACTAATGACGAATGGAGTAAGGACGACATCAAAAGTAGGCTATCACTGGGAAAAATGGCAATTCTGACCAAGTCTACCAGTATCAAATACAGGTCTTAACTTGAGGAAGAAATTTCTGAGAATGTACGTTTGCAGCACAGCATTGTATGGTTGTGAAATATGGACTGTGGGAAAACCGAAACAGAAGAGAATCGAAGCATTTGAGATGTGGCGCTACAGACGAATGTTGAAAATTAGGTGAACTGATAAGGTAAGGAATGAAGAGGTTCTGCGCAGAGTCGGAGAGGAAAGGAACGTGTGGTAAACACTGATAAGGAGAAGCGACAGGATGGTAGGACATCTGTTAAGACTTCAGGGAACGAGTTCCATGGTACTAGAAGGAGCTGTAGAGGGCAAAGCCTGTAGTACACGACAGAGATTGGAATACATCGAGCAAATAATAGAGGTCGTACGCTGCAAGTGCTACTCTGAGATGAAGAAGTTGGCACAGGAGAGGAATTCGTGGCGGGCCGCAACAAACAAGTCAGAAGACTGATGACTCAAAGAGAAGTTCGTAACAAGCTAGAATACAGATATCATTGCTGATTGTATGACTTGCAGGAGTATCATCTTTCGCTTTCTAATCAGACTGAAGTCACAAAACCGAAGAAACTCGTTCTTGAGAGACAACGTTCTTACATACGGATAATATCGTATATTGCAGAGCATACTTCTGTTTTGTGAATAAGAAGGGACAAGAATTTGTTACAAACGCGAAAAAGGAAAAAAAAAAAGAAATGCATGTAGCAGGACGCGAACTTGCTTCCTCCAACGCCATAGCCACTCGTCCGATAACCATAGGATCACGTCAAGCAAGTACAAGCGTTGCCTGATCCATTGTTCTTAGGATCTCCTAAAGGCTCTTTACCGCTGATGAAATCCAATGTGGAGCCTCCGAAGTAGCAAGCGAGTTACGTCGGGCGCAGCCCCGAATCCTCCCGAAACCAGGTAGATAAGAAGGTAACAGGACCGAATCCTCCCAAACTGACACATTGTATGTTGTATTATAGACAATAATATAATGATCTCTGCCATGTTCCCTATCTCGTTCCTCTACCCCTCCCATGTTTTAAACAAAAAATGTTGATTCACTTATGCACGCTTTGCGCGTGACCTCGAGCAGGACTTAGTCACTGGCCCTGTGCCGGCTGGACTTTATCTCAATAAGACAAAAGATAAAACTTGTAAACATACAATACACGCGAAAATTTCTTACATCTTCTACTGTAACTTCATATGCTTTCCTTTGGTTGCTTGGAGTATTCATAACGTTTAGGACTGCTACCTGCTTCAAACGGGAGGATTCGGTCCCATCTTTTTCCAGACCCTTGCGGGCTTGGCAGGATTCGGTACCATTTTTCTGACCGAGGGAGGATTCGGGGCTTCGCCCGTTACATGAAGTGACCCCACCTGAATGCTGTGAAATGCTATTGGCTGTTATTGTTTCGGGCCGAGCTGCCCCTAACAGTCAGTGCTGAGTCTATTCAATCTGCGACTCCAGGTAGCGTGCAGAAGTCACCAGAGTCAACATGTTCCCTCCGCACTGTCTCAAAGAGACGCAAATCAAAGAACCTACTCTGCATTGGTTACAGAAGGTTTTTGAGAAAATGTTTGCAAAACCTAATTTGCGAGCTGTTGAAGGCGAAACTATTGAGGAACTGAAAGTGTCATTTGACACGCAGCTTACACTCTGTCTCACTACTTCCTCAGGTACTGCTATCCTCTTATGCCTATTGACTCTTCTAACCGCAGTCTAATTTCGGTACAAGTTGCAAATAATTTTTTGCTCCGTGTATTTTACCTCGTTACCTTTAGAATTTCAGAGAATGTATACCAGTGAACGTAGTGCCAAAAGCTATCTCTGCATCTACAAATGCAGTAAATGTACGTTTACCTTCCTTTGGCTTGTCTTCTAAGAGAAGGCGTGTAAGCAGGCTTTTTAGGTTTTTATATTGGTAACGCCACGTAGCGCTCTGTATGAAAATCACTGGCTGTGCTGTGTGCAGTCTGTGGCTGGGTGGCATTGTTGTAATATTCGCTATTGTAGTGTTGGGCAGTTGGATGTGCACAGCGCGTAGCCTTGCGCAGTTGGAGGTGAGCCGCCAGCAGTGGTGGATGTGGGGAAGTGAGATGGCGGATTTTTGAGAGCTGATGATCTGGAGGTGTGTCCATCAGAAACAGTACATTTGTAAGAATGGATGTCATGAACTGCTATATATATTATGACTTTGACACTATTAAGGTAAATACATTGTTTGTTCTCTATCAAAATCTTTCATTTGCTAACTATGCCTATCAGTAGTTAGTGCCTTCAGTAGTTTGAATCTTTTATTTAGCCGGCAGTAGTGGCGCTCGCTGTATTGCAGTAGTTCGAGTAGCGAAGATTTTTGTGAGGTAAGTGATTTGTGAGAGGTATAGGTTAATGTTAGTCAGGGCCATTCTTTTGTAGAGATTTTTGAAAGTCAGATTGCGTTGCGCTAAAATTATTGTGTGTCAGTTTAGTGTTGATCAGAATAAGTAAAGAGAGTAATGTCTGAGTACGTTCAGTTTTGCTCAGCTGTTTGAAAATCAAATAATGTAAGCGGCTTATCAGCACAGTAATTCATTAATTTTTCTAAGGGGACGTTTCAGGCGTAGGGTCATTAGTGGCTAGCGTGTTCCTACATTTATCTGGACCCCAAAATGATCTTCCCCGAGATCAACCTCTAGCATTTTTTCGGTTCTTCTGTAAATAATTGTCAGCGTGTTGCAAGAAGTACTTGTTAAATTGATTTTTCGGTAATATTTACATCTGTCAGCATCCGCGTCCTTTGGAACCTGAATGATTACCGTCTTATTATTACATACTTCTTGAAGTCTGTGGT
Source organism: Schistocerca americana (assembly GCF_021461395.2). Lineage (NCBI taxonomy): Eukaryota > Metazoa > Arthropoda > Insecta > Orthoptera > Acrididae > Schistocerca > Schistocerca americana. Next base: position 433,485,490 of record NC_060124.1, on the reverse strand, counting down.
TTTTCGTATGTCTGCATAAAACCTGGAATAGATTTGTCATGGTTGGCTTTCTCAAGGATCTCAGTAATTCTGAGGAAATATTGTCTAATCCCATGGACCTGTTTTGACTTAGATCTTTCAGAGATTTGTCAAATTCCTTCCGCAGTATTTTATCTTCCATCGCATCTTCTTTTATTTTCTCTTCCGATTCTAAACATTATCTTCAATGTCAGTTGATGAAAATTTTTAGTATCCAGCTATTTTTAAAGATCAACATTGATATGAAATCTCAGTTCTAATATTGCCACACTGACAAAATATTATTTGTGCATTGCTTATCGCAGTTCACGTGACGTTCCTTACATTAGAAATGAAAAAAAAAGTTCGTTGTTATCTAATTTTCTAAAAACAGCGTGTATTCGCACGGGTTACGACCTTTTGTAGTCAGCATATTTAAAATCATACAAACCACCAGTATTCTGTTTATTCCATTGTTATTCGGAGCTCTGTGTCTTTGGATACCGTAGCAGCATTGGAATACCCTTGCCCATCTCATATTTTAACGGCAAATTGTAACCAAAATAGAGACCTTTGACAACGTATAGGAACATATAGTTACTGCGTATCAAAAGAGATAAAGGATTCTAACTTTGCTAAATATTTAATGTGATCTGAATTTCACATCCAGCATAATAGAGTTTCGTAAGTCCGTCGTCCGATGATAACGAGGAGCGGTCATACATTATTTACAGGGCCCCTAATTCTGCCAATGAAGTCACAAGGAAAGGGGTGACCTTAAGCAACTATCATGACCACTGCAGGAAATAAGTTGGTAATACGGCGGTGGATCAGTAGATTGTTCCGTCCTTTAAGACGTACTTAACAGTCATTCGCTTGTAGACAACATCCTTGCATCGACATTGGTTTGTACGCAAAACTGTTAGGATGTTATGCATGAGAGACATTTCTAGCTTCCGTACTGCGACTGCGTTTCTAGAAGCACGCGCACCTTCATGCACTTACTAGTTTCCGGACTTTGAGCGGTCCAGTGTTTCAATGTCCTCCGTTGTTCTCGACAGTACACCGCGTTTTATAGTTTGCGAAACGACATTAAATAGAGCGTTTTATTAGCAGGGCTGCAATAAACCATTACGATGAAAATTACACACTTAAAGGACTACGGAAAACGCTGGAGTCCCCTTTAAGTATCATTCGTACCTTAATTCCTTAATAGTACATGATGAAAGTAATGTCTTTTCCTGAATAAAAAAATGTTTATAAGTAACTGTGCTACGTACAGTTATGCGGTTTGTTGCAAATGGTCCTTAAATCATAAAGTTTTTATGGATATATTTCCACGTGTGCTCCGTTTGTTACCTGTAAAACGTGTAGGCGACGCTTAATTCCTCTCTACGTCTTTACCAATATCACTTCCATCATAAGTCCTGCAGCATCTCGTATTTTTGCCGTAAGAGTTTGCACGTTATACGCAAAGTAAATCCACAAAAATGGTCAAGAAGGTCTTTGTCTAGTAAACATGGTGGTCTTGATGTTGGGCCTTCTCTACTGACCTATATGTCGGGAGAGATTTCATCCAAGTATTGGGGAACAAGTAAACCCAAGTGCGGAGATGACCCATCTTGCTGAAACACTAAACACGGGTGAAATTCTTATAACTGAGGCACAGCGTGGAGTTTCAACACAGCCATGAATACTGCTGCCGTAATGGTAGGCTCAATGAAAAAGAACGGTCTAATAATTGCGTCTTTCAATAAGCTAGACCATACATGCACTTTCAGGCTGCGCTTTATCCGATGTACCAAGATATGTGCGTTCTCCGACTCCTGGATCCGGGTATTACGCCTGTTTACATCCCTGGAGATATGTAAAATCAGTTCATCGAAAAACAAACTTTATTAAGGTAGCCACTGTCTACACCGATTCGTTCTGTCATGTTCCTAGCAGACTCGGCAGGTCTGGAAGGATCGTCTGGCTACAAAGCTTGAAGAAGCTGCAGGTTGTATGCATGAAACTGCAGCCGTTTGCGTAAAATCTTCACCACTCTCTTCTGAGGTATGCTGGTTTCTCTGGAAACACGACACGTCGATTTCCGTGTGCTGTGTTGCAATGCCGTACGCACGGCATCAATAGTGTCCTCACTCCAGTTCTGCCGTTTCTTGCCTTGAGCCTCTTTAAGCTTTTCATACCATCTGTTGCTGCTCTTCACATCTGGTGGGTATCGAACATAGGCATTTGGGAACTGTCATTGAACTGTAACAGGCAACCGTGTTCAATGAAACCACAAAAGACATTGCGCCTGCGCATACGCCATTGTGGTAGCAGCACTCCTAAATAGATGTTCTCAGAGCACATGTAAAAGTGTATCTGTAGAAACACCATGAGTTAAACTACCATTTGCAACAAACTTCATAGCTGTATCGAGCATTATTGCTTAAGCCGTCTCACAAGAGCCAAGATTCTAATTGCGAAGTATGCCAAACATGGTATCCCTCGAGGCTGCTACAAGCCCTGAAACTACGTGGCACTCCTCACGGAACGTGTTCCTCGACGTGATTTGGAACCGCAGCGCACACCAGCAACACTTAGCTACATTTGGTGTGCTAATTACACATCAAGCAGTTTACGAAAGTGGACGCGGGTAAAAAAAGTCCCGTTGACTGTGTAGCAACAGTCAAAGAAGGGCGGAAAAAATCGCGAAGATTCTGGGCTCGACGATGACGTGAAGAGCGAATTGGTGGTAGGGGAACGGGACAGGCGATAAATCCCAGTACCTCCTAGTATCGAATATCAAGCGATTTCATTTGTTTTAGCCCAAGTACTCACATATTAAGTGTCCAATATATCACTACGTTGATAAATTCTTCTCGGGTTGACAGCTGAGTCAATGTATTGTTTTCCAGCAACGTTTCAGCAAGTTTCTTACTTGCCATCTTCGCCTGAAGACGGCAAGTAAGAAACTTGCTGAACGGTTGCTGCAAAACAACACATTGACTCGGTTGTCAACCCTAGAAGATTTTATCATCGAGATTCGCCGAGAAAGCCTGCATTCTCATAAATCACTATGTTCTCCATCATGCTCTAAATACACTTCCACAAGCCTCCATGTTATTCTTGACATATTTCCGAGCAGGTACGGTGTTATAGTGCGAAATGCATCCCCAGCAGTATTGCGTAGTTCTTCATTTGTAGCGTAACGCTTTGATGATACATGCGCCTTAACGACCCCCATATCGAGTTTGTCACATCTGGTGAGGTCAGGACTTCTCGGTGGCCAGGACTTACTAATGGCCATTTCAAGGGAGCTGGTGTTGCTGATGAACCACGAACCACGACCTATCCACCGTCCTGGAAAGTCTTTATTTAGGAACTCGGGGACTGCAAGAGCGTAATAAGGAGGCGCTCCATTTTGCTGCAACCACGTGTGTTCCGCGAGGCCCCCTTCTTCAAGCTGAGGTATTAACCAAGTTTGTACCATGTGTAAATAATCTGCGTCATTCACAATCGTTTCAAAAAGCAGTGTCCAAGCAGATGTTGTGTGATCATCACTGTCTATCATTACGTGAGGCGGATTCGTGTCTAACTTGACTATGTAATGAAGATTCTCTTTGGCCCAAAAGACAATATTTCTTGCGCGTGAGCTGCGATAAGTGGCACATTAGTCTGAAAATATAACCTAGGCACGGCTCACTGCAACTGGGGCTATATGCTCACTCCGGTCTATATCCGATAACTCGTTTACGAATGTCAGTAGAAAAAGTGTTTTTTCAATGGATCTCGCATTGTTGTCGTCGGTATGTAGAGTTCCCACCCACGTTTAAACGTCGACTTCATATGGGATTGTTCATCGGAAGCAGAGATTCCGGCGCATAGTTCTTCTCGTCTCTTCTTGCTTCCATTCCGCGACCTGTCTTTAACACAGCCAAAAGCAAAAGCACGTCTTTCCCAACCGAGAAATGCTGTCTTTGACGGTGGAGGCTTATTAAATCTTTCCTGGAATGCTCCCACAATCTATTTCGTTTTTTGCCCAGGGTGTTGTCGTTGGCGCATCACACGTCTCGACACTAAGCGTTTCTCAATAGTGTAACTACGACAGTTCACATCTGCCAAAAACTGAGACTCCGAAAACAAGTAAACATGAATTCCAGCAATCGATTCCAACAACTGATAAGCAGTAACTTACTTACCAATCTGCATACCATTTGATACTAAACATGGGCTGCAGAGATACGGGGACTTCTCGCTCACCCTGTAGATATGCTGCACAATGACCTGAGATCATTTGTTAACAATTGACTCTCTGTCACATTTCTGGATATAAATTGAATGCGGATGAACTATAGTGTCTAATATCGGTTTCTGCATTCACACCGTCCATGTTCTCGATGTTGTATTGACGACTATCACTCTGAAGTAACGTACTTAAGTAAATAGGTTTCAAAGTAGACATTTATTTCGCAATTTCATTCCAATGGGAGACGAAGCTACTCACCATTATTGAGAATGATATTTACTGACAACATACAGACTTCCAGTTTGTTTGTAGCTTATGCTTACTTTCTGACGTACACTGGCAGCCGCATTAAAATTTCTGGTGGCCACTGGGGAAACGTTCCACTTATTGGCCTATGCAACAAGAAGGGCGGCAAATATATTATTTAAAATAATATTATACTAAATAACATCGAGTATTGTAGATCATAATTCTATGAAACTAATAAGTCTCGGAATCTTTTATAAAACATTAGATGAAAAAAATTAAATAAAAACCAGACACGAACCTGTTACATTTCTCTCCATAGTTCATGTCACTATCGATAACAATACCGTTTGAACATAACAACAATGGCTCATTTAAGTGGATACAAATTTTACAAAAGTCTGAAGGTTGTAACCACAGATATCGTCATTTGACAATTAACTACAATGAATTGTAGCAAGAACGGCGTACTTTTGATAAATGACGAATGCCCCATAACACAGAAGTGGCATACTTTCATAGCATGCAAGTTAGAATACAAAAAGCGGCGAATATGAGAAGACTGTAACTACAGGAATGTGGATCCTGTCATTTCCTTATAGCAAATTGTAACCACATAGATCTGTACTGTGCTGGTGCTTTGAAACAGGTTATCTTCACGCCATATACCCTGTAGTATAAAAACCGCCAAATGTAGACAGAGTTCACACGAATTAATACAATACGGCGGCTTCTGAGTTCTGCTTGTAACGTAAAACCGACGCTGTATCTCGGTGGCCACATTTCCCTCCACGAAGCAAAATTATTACATGGCGGATTCTGCCTTTCACGCTACGCAATGTAACGGAACATGGAATTTCACGCTGTGACGTCACCACTTCTTCGCCCACGAACGTTTTCACGTCCTGTGAGGGAATTTCTTTAGAACTAAATTCTCGTAACCAGGAAAAGACTTTACGCTCGTCCTGTGTATGTATTGGCCTGTCATTGCAAATATTTCAATTTTCGTACTTTGTAACGAAGAAAGCATAAAAACTGTTACTGGCGGAGAAGTGCACTCCAGTGCGGTCACGACCTGTTGTCCCCGGAGAGAGGCGCCTTCGAAGCTCTGTTTACGGCGACGTGCTCCAGGAGCAACGTGCTTGCGTTGCGCAACACCGCCATGTTGTCGCAATGGACGCAAAGGTAGTAATATCGGGTGACCAGCATACTAAGTTCTAAACTTTAGCAAGCAATTGTATATTCTTGCTCTAGATACACCGTCACCACGATACATCTTTTGACAACCCACAACAAATTCGCTCTTTTGTCCAAGGTTGTCTCGCTTCGAAAAGCTCTCTTCGGGACACACAAAACTCATTTGATCTCAGAAAACGTGTGTGAATTCCTAAAGGACCAAACTACTGAGGTCAGCGGTCCCTAGACTTACACACTACTTAAACTAACTTACGCTAAGGTGCCCGAGGGAGGACACGAACCACCGGTGGAAGGGGCCGCGCAAACCGTAAATGGCGCCTCAAACCACGCCTGCTCTCAGAAATATGAAATCTGAACTATGTGGAACGTAGAAGCGTGGTAGCCTTTAATTACAATTTTTATATGTCACAACTAGACGCAGACATGTCATAAAATACACCATGAGAAATAGGGAAAAAGGACATAGAACAAAAAAAAAAAAAAAATACGACGCACCACGAAGAAATTATTCTAATGGGACGGAAATCCGTGATGTACAAGCACAGACAAACAAATTATTGGAACTTCAGAAAAAGTGGAATGATTTATTCAAGAGAAAAAAAAGTTCAAATGTGTGTGAAATCTTTTGGGACTTAACTGCGAAGGACATCAGTCCCTAAGCTTAAACACTACTTAACCTAATTATCCTAAGGATAAACACAGACACCCATGCCCGAGGGAGGACTCGAACCTCCGGCCAGACCAGCCGCACAGTCTATGACTGCAGCGCCCCAGACCGCTCGGCTAATCCCGCACGGCATATTCAAGAGATAATTCTTCATAAATTGAGCAAGTCAATAACGCGTTGGTCTGCCTCTGGTTCTTATGCAAGCAGATATTTAGCTTGGCATTAATGAGCACAGTTGTTGGAAGTCCTCCTAACGGATAGAGTACCAAAGTCTGTCGGACTGGCACATTAGATCGTCAAAATCCCGAGCTGGCTGGAGAGCACTGTCCATAATTCCTCAAACGTTCTCAACTGGGTAGAGATCTTTCAGCCGTCAGTTTTCAACGTTATTTTATTGGGCAACCAGTTTCAGCGTTTCACTACGTCATCTTCAGGCGTAGGTATTAGTAGTTGTTGCAGTGACCACTTCAACCATCAGCTAGTGATGGTTGAAGTTGTCACCGTTACAAATATCTACTAATACCAGTATTTCTGGTATTGCTGGCCTCTGTTTCGATCACAAGCGAGATAGATTATTCCTGCACTTCGGTCAGGGGCCTGAAGATGGCGTAGTAAAACGCTGAAACTGATTACAAAATAAAATAAGGTTGAAAATTGACGGTAGAAAGGTGTTGAATTTGACATGCTCTATCAAGAAACAGACGAGTCCCGCAACCATCGCTAAAGAGATGGATATACAGAGGGTAGAGATCTGGCGACCTTACTGGCCAGGACAGGGTTTAGCGAGCTGTAAGACATGCAGTAAAAACATTCTCTGTGTGTGGGTGGGCATTATCTTGCTGAAATGTAAGCCAAGGATGGCTTGCCACGAAGGGCAACAAAACGGGGCGTAGAATATCGTCAACTTACCGCTGTGCTGCAGGGGTGCTACGGATGACAACCAAAGGGAAACTGAAGGAAGACAGGAAGATTGGGTTTAACGTCGCGTCGACATCGACGTCGTTAGAGACGGAGTACAATCTCGGTTTGTGTCAAGTTTGAGGAAGGAAACCGGCCGAGCCCTTTGGAAAGAACTGTCCCGGCATTTGCCTGGGGCGATTTAGGGAAATAACGGAAAAACTAACTCTGGATGGCGGGTTTGAACAGTCGTCCTCCCGAATGCCAGCGAAGTTTACTAACCATTGCGCCGCCTGTCTCGTTGACAAAGGGCGTGGGGGTCTCATCACTGAAGGCAATTCTACTCCAGTCAGTGAGATTCCAGGCCGAAGATGTGTCTGGGGGGGACAGCAGAGGGATAGCGGTCTGACTGTCGTTCGTCAAACGGCTTGACGATACGTCATCGACGTTCTATGCTCTGTTTTGATGCTCTTCATGGCAGGTCATACCAACCTTAAATTTCAGCACAAGGGCCAAAGGTGGACCAAGGCGTTACCGACGTGCTCAGCTTCTGAAGGTCTATCTCTTGAATACATCATCCTAATTTATCAACCAATTACCGCCCCATTAGGATAATTGCTTTCACTAGCAACCTGTTTTACCAAAGTCACAGTTTATTCTCGTTGAGAGATGGTAATTTTTCAACTGTTTCATATTTGTGCCACTTGAGTGCACCGGTTGAACAATATTCTCTGTTAATTCACTTCTGATGAGGAGAATAATGAAAATAATGAAAAATGTCATTAGTTACGTAAATAAAAATAAAAATTTTAAGGAAAATATTTTTTCTAATATTTATCTTTCAGGAACATGTTGTGCAAAATTATGGTCTTAGACGAAACTGTGTTTTCAGGAAAATGACCATATAACTGCAGACTGAACTGTAATGGAAGTGGTTTGAAGTCTTATGGGTATAATACAAATAAGGTCCCGTACCGATGTAAGATGAATGATTCATAATGTAGCAGGGCACTAGTGAAGTGCCGACTGTAAGGTAGGATGAATCTATAAGCATATCTGGACCCACTATAAAGCGAAAAATACAGGAAAAATTCATTATTGAACTAAAATAACTGATGACGGTCGAAGAAGAGAGGATATAAAATGTAGACTGGAAGTGGCAAGGAAAGCGTTTCTGAAGAAGAGAAATTTGTTAACATCAAGTATAAATTTAAGTGTCAGGAAGTCGTTTCTGAAAGTATTTGTATGGAGTGTAGCCATGTATGGAAGTGAAACATGGACGATAAATAGTTTGGAAGCTTTCGAAATGTGGTGATACAGAAGAATGCTGAAGATTAGATGGGTAGATCACATAACTAATGAGGTATTGAACAGAATTGGAGAGAAGAGAAATTTGTGGCACAACTTGACTAGAAGAAGGGATCGGTCGGTAGGGCGTATTCTGAGGCATCAAGGAATCAGCAATTTAGTATTGTAGGGCAGCGTGGAGGGTAAAAATTGCAGAGGGAGACCAAGGGATGAGTACACTAAACAGATTCAGAAGGATGTAGGTTGCAGTAGACACTGGGAGATTAAGAAGCTTGCATAGGATAGAGTAGGAAGGAGAGCTGCATTAAACCAGTCTCTGGACTGAAGACAACAACAAAAACTACTACTACTAAAATTCCGTAAACAGTCTGAGCTGTTCGAGAAACAGAGGTTAATTTGTTGTTTGGAAACCGAATTTTTATGAAAAAGCTAATCTGATGTATTTGAAATTGTTGAATCCTGCCTAGTCGTCAAAGATGGTGTGTCTATGGAACCTGTTTCCTCGGATCGCTAGACAAAAATTCAAGCGAATCGTATTAATGAGTTTTATTACAAAATGAACAATGACAAAAACTTAACTCTGACAATAACACACAAGCGTCGCAAGCAAGGGGCGACCTACGAAATAAACAAGTTTCTTCAGTATATACAATTCCGATGTCGCTGCTACATTATACAAGTGTCTAATCTTGATGCTGCTCTTCAACTGGGCCGCAACCAGCCGCTGATGTCGCGTTGTCGCCGGCCGGAGTGGCCGAGCGGTTCTAGGCGCTACAGTCTGGAGCCGCGCGACCGCTACGGTCGCAGGTTCGAATCTTGCCTCGGGCATGGATGTTTGTGATGTCCTTAGGTTAGTTAGGTTTAAGTAGTTCTAAGTTCTAGGGGACTGATGACCTCAGAAGTTAAGTCCCATAGTACTCAGAGCCATTTTTGTCGCGTTGTCCTGAAGAGGGGTCGGTTGGCGTGCAATTGGCTGACGTCGTCTCACAGCCCTCTCTACTCTATCGTTCCCGACTGACGTGCCGGCACCTGACTTTATGCCGTAACATTCCTCCTCCTCAAAGCGACGGACCGTCGTCACATAAGGAGCACGACAACTGGAGGGTAGGCAGGGGCGTGGATGCTGCGATGGTCTGGAAGCTGTGGCTGCACACGACGTCGGCTTCCAGTCGTACCCCCTCCCCCCCTCCCCCCCTCCCCCTGATCCGGTCTGTGCTCTGGCGGAAAAGTTCCCTGGAAAACGCCCAGAAAGGTACATATCCACCTTCTGAGGCCCATAACCAGATGTAGAAGGCGTCGGCTGTTGCGGCGTGTGCGGTTCCAGCTCCATCTGTAGGACGAGAGGAGGCGGCGGAGGCGAAGGCTCCATGGGTTCGTCCCGCGGTGTCGTGATGGCACCCTCTGGCGGCTGCCTCGGCCGCTCTGTCCTCGGGATTCGTGAATCTGGGCGAAGAGGTACAGAAAGATCACTGTGCACATGAAAGTAACGAATTTTACTGTGATGTCGGCGGTGCAATCCGTCTGGGCCAGAAATGACATACACCCACGCGCCAAGTCGACGAAGAATCTTGGCTCGCGCCCACCGTCTGCTGCCGCTAAAAACCCTAAAAAACACAACATCTGGCGAAGTAAAGCGATACTTGCAACCTTTCTTCGGCGCCGGATGCTGAGGAGGGTGGAGTAGATGGAGCAGTGTCCGATGGTGGCGGCCGTGAAGCAATTGCGCCGGCTATGGTCAAGTTGGTGGATGGAACGATAAGAGGCGAGAAACAGTTGCAATACTTTATCCCTGGTGTGTGCTGTGCGAAATTTGGCCATATGCTGCTTGAAGGGTCTGACAAAACGTTCCGTTTAGCCGTTTGACAGTAGATGGAACGGTGCACTAGTTACATGCCGTATGCCACTGCGTTCATACAATGTTTCAAATTCATTTTACGTGAACTGAGGGCCGTTGGCTCACACTATGACTTCAGGCAAAACCTTCGAGGCAGAAAATAGAGGACAACGCCTGAGCTTTACTATGTGACGTTGTCGAGTTCATTGGCACGGTAAAAGGAAACCTGCTATGAGAGTCTACCACAATCAACCAAAGAGTGTCCCAAAAAGGTCCCACACAGTCCATGTGCACATGTTGCCATGGTGATTGTGACTTAGGCCACGCAGAAATTTTTGTGGCGGAGCGGAGTGACACCGCTACTTCATGTGGTCTATTTGGGCGTCCACACCCTTCCAAGTACGGTGTCGACGCATTAACTGCTTAGTACGAGAATTCCCCAGTGTCCTTTGTGAAGTAACTGCAACACTTCTTTTTGCTAAGCTTTGAGGATCGATAGACGTGAGTGTCCACTGTCATTTCGAACAAGAATCACTCCTTTCTGTATAGCAAGGCTATGCTAACGTGTAAAGCATCGGCGCACTATAGAGTTCTTTATCCTATGCAATGAGTGAGGCCAAGATGTTCGAATGTATTTTAGCAAAATGTTCAAATCGGAATCAGCTTCCGTGGCCTGTGCAATTTTCCTATAGTTCAGGGGTAAAGGATTGAAGCAATTCAGAATAGTGAGCATTAATGTGACAACAAGATGCAGCAGAAGCGTCAAAGCCTGTATCAGGGGAAATCGGAGGACATGAAAGTGTGTCCGCATCACCTGTCGGACGATACACAATCTCGTACTGGTATTGAGACAACAACTAAGCCCATCTTTCCTTTTTTGGGCACTTCGTACAGGAACCGGCTTCGTCGAATGAAACAAGGATTGCAATGGCTTGTGATCCGTTACCAAGCAGAATTTTCTGCCATACAAATAGTGGTGGAATTTGGTTACACCATACACAATAGCCAAAGCATCTTTCTCTATTTGTGAATAGTTACACTGAACTTTGGAAAACACGTTTCACGCGAAAGCAATAGGCCGGTCTTTATTACCAAATCTGTGCGAAAGCACTGCACCTATTCCGCAAGAGGAAGCGCGAACTTGCAACACAACTGGTGTACCAGGATCAAAGTGAACTAAGCATCGATCACTGAGCCATGCATCTTTGCGTTTTTGAAAGGCTTCTGGGCACTAATCTCTCCAACAAAGGACACGTTCTTGCGACGCAAGCGATGCAATGGAGCTGCGAATTGTGCTGCATTCGGTATGAACCGAATATAGTAGTTCATTTTCCCTAAGATTGACTGTAATTCCGTGACATTGCGAGGAACTGGCAGATCAGGTATGGCTGACAAAAGCGACTGAAGAGGATGCAAACGTTGACTGTTTATGACATGACCAAGACACTGCAACTCAGGTTTAAAAAAAATCACACTTGTCCAGTCTATAGATCTCATTTCGAGTGCTGAAACATCAGTGTTTTCAATGGCCACATCAGCAAATTTGCTATACTATCTTGTCCCATGTTTCAGTTCCCATTTTCATGGGCTTACTTATTTATATCACAACATAAAAAGTAGCTGTCGAATCAGAATCGACAGCAAACGACCATCGATAACAGTAGTTCAGGTATACATGCCGACGTTGCAAGGAGAAGTTGAAGAGATAGAGAAAGCATATGAGGATTTTGAATGGGTAATTCCGTACGTAAAGGGTCCGCCTCGATAGCTGAGTGGTCAGCGCGACGGAATGCCGTGCAAAGGGGCCCGCGTTCGAATCCCGGCTGGGTCGAAGATTGTTTTGTCTTCATCATGCTCATCTCCTCTCATCCAACCGGTCGGCGACAGGAAGGGCATCCGGTCACCCCTTAACTTAACCCTGCCAAATCCGACCATAACCATGCTGACCCTCCGAAATCTACTGGACAAAGGCACAAGCAAAATAAGAAGAATTCAGTACGTAAAGGGGCACGAAAATACTCATGGGGGATTGAAATGCGCTTACAGGGGAAGAAGTAGAAGAAAGGGTTACGGGAGTTGGCAGTTGAAATGAGAGAGAAGAAAGACTATTTGAATGCTGCAATAAATTTCAGATGGTAACAGCGAATACTCTGTTCAAGAATCACAAAAGAAAGAGGTGTACTTGGAAAACGCCGGGAGATATAGGAAGGCAGAGATTCCAAAAGCAGATATTGGATTATAAGGCGTTCCCAGGGGCAGAGAGAGACTCAAACCACAGTTTAGTAATGATGAAGAGTAGGATGAAACGTATGAGACTAGTCGGGAAGAATCAGTGCGCAATGAAGTGGGATACAAAAGTAGTAAGGAATGAAGAGAGACGCTTAAAGCTGAGCCTATAGATACTGCGGTAATCAATAACTCAGTAGGGAACTGAGTTGAAGAGGAATGGCCATCTCTAAAAAGGGCAATCACGAAAGTTTGAGAGAAAAACGTAGATACAAGGAAGACTAGCACTGACAAAAAGGGCATTTCTAGCCAAGAGAAACCTACCAGTATTAAATATAGGTCTTAATTTGAGGAATAAACTTCTGAGAATGTCCGTTTGGAGCACAGCACTTTATGGCAGTGAGACATGGACTGTACGAATAACCGCACAAAAGAGAATATAGGGATTTGAGACATGCTGCTACAGAAGAATATTGAAAAATGGGTAGACTGATAAGGATAAGAATGGCGACGAAAGGAATATAAGGAAAAATTAATAAGAAGAAGGGACAGGATGATAGGATATCTGATAAGATATCAGGGAGTAAATTCCATGGTACTAGGGGGAGCTGTAGAGGACAAAAACTGTAGAGGAAGACAGATTGTGACATGTGGAATTCGGGGCGAGCTGCATTACTCCAGTCAGAAGACTAATGTTTAAAAAATCAGCACACAAATAACAAAATTGCTGGGCATAAACGTTCTGGAGAGATGACATTGATTTGTTGAAATAATAAGAAGCGCTGCCCATTACGCGTTATTGTAAGCCCAGTCAGGCATCCTGCACAAACAAAATACTTATTATTGTTAAAACTAACCACCACTAACATTTTAAAATATTCGAATACTAAATAAAACTGGGCATTGAATGATTAAAATGTTGCATCAGATTCCAATCGAGACATAAGGAAAAGAGAATAAACAGTATTAGCCTTACCTTTTGTATTATGGTAAAACGTAGACAGGTACCCACAATTTTTTTGACTAACTTGTTTGTGTTGGTAAATATTTAAGGAATCACAGCTGTTGATTTTAATTAAACTGTTTTATTATTGGGTGGCTCTTCGGCTGTTAATCAGTTTTTCCATTACCTATCACTGTTGATGGTACATAAGACACGAAACAATTTGTAACAATATTATGACAATAAAATTGTATATATACAAATGTACATCAAATGTTGGTCAAGTCACTAAGTCGCCAGTGTAATTCTGCCTTGTTTTGACCGGTGCACGTTTCTGAAATGTTTTAGAATCAGAAGCGAAATTTTCTCGAAGCGTAGTGGCACCACACTGACGACAGCAAGATAATAGCAAAGGCATGAAAATGTAGACTTTAGAGTTAATGAAATTAATGAGTTGGAGTAAAATTCTCCTACTTCGTCTAATGCCTGTAACTGATTAAATACCTGTTACTTTATGGAACTCAACTGTCCAGCACAGAAGTTGTTGCTGGAGAGCGGAAAGGTTTGGTGCTATAAAACCGCTTTTTCTGTTAGATTTCAATTCAAAAAAACAATTTGCACAATAGTAATAATCGTCGGACTTAGTTAACATTATAAATTGCAGGCACGAATAACGTGCGCTGGAATTTGGAAACGACGGCACGGTCATAGCGCATGATCGTTGCGTCACCAAACCAATCACTTTCAACTAAGTAACAGGCTGATAATCCGTAACAGTTTTTTTGATTAATGGAACATGGTGCTTGAAATGCCTGGTATAGCAGGCCAGAGCGGGTATGGTTGTGGAAAGGGGCCAAAATAGGTTGCTGTCAGTTGCACTAAACATACAAACTTTATTTGTCTACACACCATATTGCTCAAGAATGCAAAACACTCAAAACCTTAATTGACCTCCTTTAACTAACTTTAGATCGGCTGAAGGCCACACTCAAAATACAGGACGCAAGGCCTAAGCAAAAACTTAAAATACAAGGTTCTTCTGGAGGTCTGGCCCAAAATATTTCCTAAATCTTTAATCTAAACAGGCTGAAGGCCTTAGCACTTCAATTTAAGCGGAACTCGGCTGGAGGCCGCATGTTAAGCAATAAGAAGTGTTTCAATCAAACGGCAGAAGGCCTACTCTTAAAACATTTCAAGCAAATTCGGCTGAAGGCGCCATAGCAAAGCGTCACAATCTTAGGAACATGAGTTTAAGAGATGTTAAATTCTGCTGAAGGCCACATATGAACACCATAATTTAACGACTTCAAGTCGTAAAAGGTTTCATGTAAAATTCGGAAGAAAGCCCCATATAAAAAATAACAATCTTATGCCTAATGGGCAAGACAAGAACATTAATTCAGGATATATTAAAACTAGTCTGAAGGCCGCACATTATCCAAAATACTAAAACTCAAAGAGGGAAATTGCTATGTAATAGACACGGAACGGCGCTCACAAGTTTCCATGTGTCGGCCTGAAATAGTAACACTAACGCCCGTTTAGGCGAGACAGGCAGGCTGACCAACAACCCAAGCGACAGACGGCCGACGAACCAACCAACTACCTGATTTCGGTCACCAGACCAACGGTCCTATGACCAAAATGACAGCGAGGCGAAGAGACCAGTAACATTCGTCTTCAAATATTGGTGTGTTAATAAGCCAAGGCACAATAACCACTGACATACAAAAACATCGCAACGGCTGTCGAACTACACGCCGTGGCGGACAGCACCAACACGGTAAGAAAACACTCACTCGCTGGTCTGTCGCAACCGAGCAATTGGCTACTGCAGTACGCAGACAGCATTTAAAGCATTGCTCAGTCGAACTGACACAGGGTACACAATGTTGCACGAAAAACTGCCACAAGAAGCTCGAACACTCGTAAAACGAAACACTGATGAACAACTCGAACAAATCACAGGCGGATACACACACCAAACCGAAAGGTGGTCGGTGACGAAACACATGTTGTCTGACCAGACGACCGACCAAATACCAACCAAGGTCGTTGCCAGTCAAACCATGTGTGTCGGCAATGGTCGGGCGAGTCTAGACTGTCCGGAGCTCACTGCAACTCCATCCCGACTCAACCCGATGTCCATGCGGAACTGGGAGACACGGCGATCCGGGCACACTGGATCGGACCCAGTCATGCAGAGGTAACTCTTGCCCATTGGCCACGACGCCTCCGTACAAGAAGGAACCGAGCCACGTCCAACAAGATGATCCAGTGACGAGGCCCAGAAACGGTCAAAAGACCAAACACACGTCGCCCAAAAGGGCGACCAACTGAACGACCGACCAACGAACGGTCGATGCCGCTGCCATCTCCGCCCGCCGGACAGTACATCCTGTGTCGCGAGCGGTCGGCGAGTACTGGCTGTCCGCGCCTCCCTAGCGCTCCCTCCCCGACTGCTGCTGACAAGTGAGTCCCGACTGCACTTCTGCCGCGCTCCAGCTCAACGACTCCAGCCAGGTCCGACACACGACGACACGGAAATGCTATCGGTCGCCCAGAGATAGTACGACAGTGCACTTATCGATACGCGCTGCTGCTGCCACTCATAGGCAGACAAGACAGCAATTCAGTGACACCAGTAATTGAAATTAAAATGACGAGGCGGCAGTACGGTAAAAACAAGATGTTAAATAAAGATGGCACGAAAATGAGCCAAGCACGGCTCAATGCTAATTTCACTACTATTAAATAAATATGAAGCAATTTTTAAGCATTTAGTTATTTTATGAGTAATTATGGTAACTTACAGAACATTCTCATTGAAAGCTGCAACAGGGAGAAGAGCAAGAGTGAGTTATAGATCAGTTTTGAATTTTGAAACAATAGAAGAACGAAAATCCCACAGACAGCTGAATATGCACAAGAGATGAACTTTTACTGACTATGAGTCATAGTGGTTTCTTATACTGCCAAACTGGGATGCTCATTCAGATTTGCAGACAGAGACTTGATCGTTTTCTAGTACAATATCGTGGGGATTTCAGAAAGATAGGAGAGACGTTGTTCCCGAAATTTACGATGAACGAAACTTTAACAAATGATTCAATAAAAAGAACGCGCTGTCACACATTTCATTAGTGGGAATAGATGTTGATGCAGATTCTGTTCTGCATGAATAAGGGTCACCCGTTCCCCACGACTCCTATAAATAGTATGCCACGAAAGTAGGTAGCTTTGGTAGAAGGAAAAGGAACAGACGTATTGTCAAGTGCAACTGTAAGAGATAAATCCACGAGAAAATTACTAGGCCTCCATATTCTGTTTCCATGTCTGTTGCCTGTCAAGTGAACGGTGGAACGAAACCAGGAATTCCAAATTGCCATCCTGTGTAAAGCCAAAGCGAAAATTGCTTGTGTAAGCCTCCAAGTTTGTATCAATGTTACGAGTGGAGTGTGATCGTTGCTTGTAATACTGCGTTTTGTGTTGTTTTGGATGAGTGAAACTTGGTGCCGATATCCAGCCTGTTCCTTAGTTCAATAAATCTCAAACTTAAAATCACCATCAGCAGTGGTCTATGACCTTACTCATGACTCATTGCATAAAATGCTGGAATTTAGCATAATATATATGAGCACACTTCTGTCATGGAACTGAAAATAATTTTCCTTGTTGGAAAAATTCGATGTAGAAAAGGAGGCATTCGAGATTAGGCTAACCGATAATTTAACCGTCAGGAACTGAGTTTTTAGTAAATTAATGATTGGGGTCCGACCCTCAGTTTGCTAAAATTAAGTCGGAAAACATTTGAATGCTCTCTTTTAAAACTGACTACGTCCTGTACGTCAGTGTTCTTTGGTGCCCTCGGTTGCATAAGCAGGCAACACAGACATATATGGGTTTTCACCAAACGCTTTGAATGTCTTCTCTCTTTACAAAAATGTTAGGACATCGTATCACCTGCCGTCGCCAAGATATAAGCGTTCCGACCAAGGAAGTCAGTATTGAACCCAAATAGAGTTCCACAGGGCTCAGGGATGTTACCAGGCATCACTCCTTAATATGCGAAGTCACTTACCGGGCTCAAGTGGAGACGGTCAATCGGGTTCTGTACTTTTGTAAAAATATAGATTGTGTGATATAAGTTACAGGTGCAGCACAGAAAGACTGATAAAGGTGAGGGGGTGGTAGCGTAACACGGCTATTGTACTCATCACTACGAATAACGGTTTGGCTCTCCACGTTTATCTTGAGCAAGTCTTTCATAACTGTTAGTCAAGTTGCGCCATAGAACTCATTCCCAGTGCGCTTCAGTATCCCACTATCAGTTACTCGATTTACCCAGCTTCGATGTACACTGAGATGTACAAAGTCATGTATAGCGATATTCACATATACAGACGGCGGTAGAATCGCGTACATAAGATATAAAAGGGCAGTGCATTCGCGGAGCTGGCATTTTCAGCCAGGTGATTCATATGAAAAGGTTTCCGACGTCGTTATTGGTGCACGACGGGAATTAACAGACTTCAAAAGCATCCGACGGCCTTCACTTGACGGCCGAGAGCAGCAGCGTTTGTGTACAGTTATCAGTGCTAAAAACAAGCTACACTGCGTGAAATAACCACAGAAATCAATCTCGAATGTACGACGAACGTATCCGTCAGGATAATGTTGCGAAATTTGGCGGTAATGGGCTGTGGCAGCAGTCGACCGACGCGAGTGCCTTTGCTAATAGAACGACATCACTTACAGTCCTCTCCTGTACTCGTGACCATATCTGTTGGACTCTAGACGACAGCAAAACCTTGTCCTGGTCAGGTCAGTCCCGATTTCAGTTGGTAAGAGCTGATGATAGGGTTCGAATGTGGCGCTGACCCCACTAAGCCATGGACCGAAGTTGTCAACAAAGCAGTATGGAAGCTAGTGGTGGCTCTATAATGGTGTGGGCTGTGCTTACGTGGAATGGACTGGGTACTATGGTCCAAATGAACCGATCATTGACTGGAAATGGTTGTGTTTGGCAAGTTGGAGACCATGGATTTTATGTTCCCAAACATGTTCTGGCGTAACTACAAGCGCCGGAAAGAAGACGAAGAACGCAAGACCAAACAAGGAGTTGAAGCGACCTCGGCCAACAGTGCACGGAATAGGACCGTACTACGACAGGAGCGCCCTCAAGCCGAAGTAAATATACGCGCCACTCCTGTCAACCCCGGCAGGATATCTCTTTAGAGTTTCTGTCAGCTTTCACTTAACGCAGACAATATGTGTGGAATTCTGAAGTGTCCCACGGCTGGCTGTTACTTTGCAGACGCTTGAGGTTAGGATTGCTATGCTAATTCTACTATTAAATGCAGAGGAGAGAACGGGTAGGTGGAAAGAACACATTCAAAGGCCTCCGGAATGTGAGAACTAGTCTGATGATGTGACAGAAAACAGCAGTCGATAGTATGAGGTAGGGAATCCACTATTACAGGCAGAATTTAAAAGAGTTTTGGAGGACTGAAGGTCAAATAAGGCAGACGACATAGACAACGACTATTAGCGCTAGCGTGTAGAATATATGACAATGGCGATATCGGACAAGAATCATCCACATAGTTCCCAAGACAGCAAGCGATGAAAAGTGTGAGAATTGTCGCACAATCAGCTTTAACAGGTCGTGGATCCAAGTTGATGAAAAGAATAGTATACAGAAGCCTGGAAAAGAAAATAATCAGATGACGATCAGTTGGCTTTAGGAAAGGTAAAGGCACTAGAGAGGCAGTTCTGATGTTGCGGTTGATAATGGAAGCAAGATTTAAGAAATAAAGAGAAAAGACATATTCATACGATTAGTCGAACTGGGAAAAGCGTACGACAATGTCAACGGTGCAAGACGTTCGAAATTCTTTTTTAAAAAAAATAGGTGTAAGCTACAGGAAAAGACGGGGGATACAATACGTATAAGAACTAAGAGGGAATACTAAGACTGGTAGGTGAAGAACGAAGTAATCGGATTGAAAACGGAGTAAGGCGGAGAGGTATTCTTTTGCCCCTACCGTGCAATCTCTAAATCCAAGAAGTAGTAGTGGAAATAAAAGAAGGGTTTAAGAGTGGGAATAAAATTGAGAGTGAAAGGATATTAATGACAAGTTTCACTGACGACATTGCTGTCCTCAGTGCAAGTGTAGAAGAATTACAGGACCTGTTGAATGGAATGAACAGCCTAATGAGTATAGAATACGGATTGTGAGTTAATCACAGAAAGACTCAAGTAATGAGGAATGGGAGAAATGACAACAGCGAGAGACTAATCAGAATTGAGGATTACCGAGTACACGAAGTTAAGAAATTTTGCTAATTAAGCAACAAAATAACTCCTGACGGACGAAGCAAGGAGGACATAAAAAGCAGACTAGCACTGGTAAAAAGAGTATCCCTGGTCAAGAGAAGTCTACTAGTATCAAACATTGGCCTTAATGTGAGGAAGAAATCTTTTAGAAAGTACGTTTGGAGCACAACATTGTATGGTAGTGAAACATGTACTGTGGGAAAACCGGAACACAAGAGAACCAAAGCCTTTGAGATGTATCGCTACAGAAGAATGTTGAAAATTACGTGCATTGATAAGGTAAGGATTGAGGAGGTTCTGCGCAGAAGTGGCGAGGAAAGGAATGTATGGAAAACACCGAAAAGAAGCTACTGGGTGACGGGACATCTGTTAAGACATCAGGGAATAACTTCCATGTTATTAGACGGAGCTGTAGAGGGTAAAAACTGTAGAGGAAGACAGAGATTGGAATACAGCCAACAAGTAATTGATGAGGTGGGTTGCAGTCGCTACTCTGAGATGGAATGGTAGGCACAGGAGAGGACTTCGTGGTGGGTCGCATAAAAACCAAAAACCAGTCACCTGGAAAGACAAGGGAAGCATCAAGATGAAAAAGAGGAAACAGAATGAAACTTTGCGGTTTGAGAGGGTATGTGATATTTCGTTGACTACAAAATCGAGTCAGTTTTACAAGGAACTTTGTTGTACGAACCCTCTTACCTGTAAGACGTTGCAACTTCCTGGATTAGTGCACTGAGTCGGTTGGGAAGTGTGTGCCAAAGTCGTTCTATCGTCACCTGTTGTAACTGGTCCTTGAGATCATGTACTGTCACTGGGATGGAGTTGGCATCCGGGCTGGTCCCCCACATGTTCTATCGGGGAATATGAGGGGTTCTTGCTGGCCAGTGGTGTACCTTTACATCACGCAGACGGTTCGTAGACAGTTCTATGGACAAGTATTGTCCTGTTGAAAAACTGCACCGCGATACTGTCGCACGACAGTTAAGGCAGGAGGACGCAGCATGTCCATGGCGTACCATTGTGCCGTCATAATCCCCTCAGTTCACTACCAGGTGAACTGAAGTTATACCCGGTGGCTCCCACCGAGGAGGAAGAGAAGTCTTATAGCATGAAAAGAAAAGTGTATACATGACAACTTCTGAAGATAATTGTAAGCACACCTATCAAAAACTTGTTGCAGGATCGGGGAGGTACATTCACAAATGCCCAGATGCACACCACACACACACACACACACACACACACACACACACACACACACACACACACAAGCACACAAATGTGATAAAAGTTTACGACGTACGATCATATTCAAAATTAGGTTGTTATTATTGGGTTGGATTGAATACCCAACTCAATAAAATGCATGTCGAAATAGGAGATAATTAATCTGTATCGCTGCTCTGAATATTGAGTGAGGTACAGTGGATATTGGGACATTCATCGACGTTCAATTAATTTATGCTGCTTGTAAAATACTGGTGGGCCAAACTAAAGGACTGAGTACCTTTCGTATGATGTGTCACTGGCAAGTAACGTAGTTGGATGAAACTTGGACCGTACAGAACTGCAACTAACAAAAATGCCACTTACATTCAAAGACAGTAATTACACTAAAGTCTTCGCGATTAATGATGATCGCATGAGCGTTACAAAAGGCTGGACACGTTTATTAATAGGGTGTGTGATCACCACGGACGGCAGTTTATGTTCTGCGACGTGCTTCCATTCCGGCCACGTCGTTGGAAGTGAGTTCCTGTGGTACGGCGTTCCATTCCCCTACGAGCGAGGTTGACAACTGCTGGATGGTGTGTCCTAACATTTGACAACAGTCTTCGCAAGGCATCCCACGCGCGCTCGATGGGTTTTAAGCCTGGGGAACGGCCAATCCAGTCCATTCGCCGAATATCCTCTCGTTGCAAAAGCTCTTTCACCTTCGCTGTTTGATGCGGTCGATCATCGCCATCCATAAAAGTGAAATCAGGGCCGATGGCAGCCCTGAAAAGACGTACTTGTGAAAGGAGTGAAGTGTCACAATAACTTTGACTGGTGAGATATAGGGGACAGTACCGCCATGCAACAATATACTGGCCTTCCCCATGACACCTGGAATAACAAAACTGTCATGGTTGTTGTAAGTGTTCTCCATCTCTCTTCAAACGAGAGTACGTCCAGAATGACTGCTCAGACATACTGCTCTCATCCAAGCAGAGCACGCGACCCCCAGTTCAAATGGTTCAATTGGCTCTGAGCACTATGGGACTTAACTTCTGAGGTCATCAGTCCCTTAGAACTCAGAACTACTTAATCCTAACTAACCTAAGGACATCACACACATCCATGCCCAAGGCAAGATTCGAACCTGCGACCGTAGCGGTCGCGCGGTTCCAGACTGAAGCGCTTAGAACCGCTCGGCCACACCGGCTGGTGCGACCCCCAGTCCTCGATGGTACAGTACCTATGTTCTTGGCACCATCGCAAACGGTGTCACCGAGGTGCTGGTATAAACGGAACACAGTGTCTGGTCGTCGGATAAAGGGACTATCTCGATTCACTCGTCGAACCCCTGTGAAGTGTGAGATTGCCGGCCATCCAATCGTGTCAAATGTGGTTACAATTGAACTCTCTGTTTGAAGTGGGTCCTTTCTTGCCTGTTTCACACTATATCGGTCATCTGCTGTCGTAGTTGACCATGATCAGCCACCTCCTCTCCTTCGGGCAATGGTCAATGTGGTTCGGAACGCTCCCCATACGTGTAAAACAATGCTGTGACAATACCAAACTCCTGCGATGTACTTACTGCACTTTATACTTCTTCCAGTTTCTCGATGATTCTTCCCTGTGCGAAATTATCCGGATGTTGTCTCTGGGACATGTTGTAGTTAAGAACACCACCACAGGACATCGTAATGCTCACTGATTGAGACAACGTCTTTCCCGTTCCTTCAAATGCCTCGTGTCGCAGGGCCAGCCCCATATGGCCCTACAGTCCTTCTGCTCACACGCTATGTCACGTCCCAGCTTTCTGTGTACGACTGGGAGACCTCTGGCAACATGCTCCCCTACTTTCACATGTTCCACCAGTTTTATGCTACGTTACTTTAACCATCTCATCATTAAGATTTGCAGAGCGGTGTGCATAATGTCTCAGCATTATTCATTCGTACATTCTATTTATGATGAAAGCATGAAAAGAAGAAGAAAACGAACTGCCATTGTGGGGCTAAAAGACAGCATGAAGTCAATTTCACACCTGCATCTCGGTAGTTAATAAATTAACGACAACATGCTGATCGCTATTTGATGAGCGCATTGTGCCTGAAAATAATATCTAAAAGTGAAGAAGTGAAAGTCGGATTTGTGAAGCGACACTAACCCGAGATACGTGGGACGGTTGTTTTGTAAGTAGGCTGTTTAGGTTTTTATGTTGGTAACGCCACGTAGCGCTCTGTATGAAAATCACTGACTGCTGTGTGCAGTCTGCGGCTGATTGGCATTGTTGGTATATTGTCTATTGCAGTGTTGGGCAGTTGGATGTGATCAGCGCGTAGCGTTGTGCAGTTGGAGGTGAGCCGCCAGCAGTGGTGGATGTAGGGAGAGAGTTGGCAGAATTTTGAGAGCGGACGATCAGGAACTGTGTCCGTCAGAAAAAGGAAATTTTTAAGACAGGATGTCATGAACTGCTATATATATTATGCCTTTTGAACACTATTAAGTTAAATACATTGTTTGTTCTCTATCAAAATCTTTCATTTGATAACTATGCCTATCAGTAGTTGGAGCCTTCAGTAGTTTGAATCTTTTATTTAGCTGGCAGTATTGGCGCTCGCTGTAATGCAGTAGTTCGAGTAACGAAGATTTTTGTGAGGTAAGTGATTC
Source organism: Schistocerca americana (assembly GCF_021461395.2). Lineage (NCBI taxonomy): Eukaryota > Metazoa > Arthropoda > Insecta > Orthoptera > Acrididae > Schistocerca > Schistocerca americana. The sequence continues at coordinate 433,461,722 of NC_060124.1, read as the reverse complement.
ATGAAAGGTATAGATTATTGTTAGTCAGGGCCATTCTTTTGTGGGGATTATTGAAAGATTGCGTTGCCCTAAAAATATTGTGTATCAGTTTAGTGTTGAGCAGAATAAGTAAAGAGAGAAATGTCTGAGTACGTTCAGTTTTGCTCAGCTGTTTGAAAATCAAATGACGTAGAGGGTTACTAGCACAGAAAATTTTCTGTGTATCCAACACTACTTCCTTCCTTTACTCTTATTGATCTGAATGAGAGATCCTTCACCTTACCGATTGTTGCGTAAATGTCAGCCTGTCAAAAACTCCAAAACGTTGGTTACCACGATGAAGCACCATTGACTTATATTGTGACGTAAAACGAAGGGATGTATTAGGCCAAATGAATAAGGAAATCCTGATAGAGTGTTTGACAGCTACCGGTACCTAACTTCAAACCACTGACGGCTCTATATAGAGAAGAATGCAAACGGCAGGCCGCAGCCGCGACCCACTTTGCAGTGGCAGACGCACCACGCGTCTAACAAATGAGCGTTCCGTTTGCGCACACCTCGCCATGTAGCGTCTGCATACGGCGGCTCCTTATCCGACATACGTGTGTTGCTTATCTGCTACTTTTACCTGTCAATCAAGCGCCAGCGATTATACAGTCGCCCCAGACCGAAAGACTCGGTTTCGGATTATCATTCAGGGACGTGGGAAGAGGGAAATGGAGCGGTATTTAGAAAGGCTACTTATGTACATAGAGGAAACACACAATCACCACAAGGATGCCACAGAGGAGACTCCATTCATTGATATCTTTCTACAGTAGGTCCAGTAGTTAAGTATCAGCAAGAAATGGTATCATACATAGACGGGGAAAAAAATCGCAACACCAAAAGAAAATTAATGTAGTGAAGTGAAATTTCAGGAATGAATTTGTATAGGTAACATATTTAAGTTACTAACATTGCAAGATAACGGGTGAATGTCAGCGCGACATAAGCCACTGCAAATGCGGAATGCTGGTACATTAATAACCGGCGTAATCGCCAGAGTGTTGAATGCAAGCATGCGAACATACATGCATTGTGTTGTACAGGTGCCGGATGTCAGCTTGTGGGATGGAGTTACATACCTGTTGCACATGTTCATCAAAAGAGGAACAGTTAGTGCTGTTTGTGGATGAGTTTTCAGTTGTCGTCTGATGATATGATATATGTACTCGATTAGAAACAGATCTGGAGATCGAGCAGGCCAAGGCAACGAGTCCACATTTTGTAGAGCATGCTGGGCTACAACGGTATGCGGACGAGCTTTATCCTGTTGGAAAACAGTCCCTGGAATGCTGTTCATAAATGCCAGAACAACAGGTCCAATCACCAGTCTGACGTACTGTTTCTAGTGGGATAACCGCGAGAGTACTACTGCTGTCTTTCGAACACACACAGAAATGTTGGTTGCAGACCCTCAAACGGCCTCCAAGACACCACCGTCACTGGCACCAAGACAGATCCAGCTTTCATTAGAAAACACAACGGATCTCCATCCTGCCTTCCAGTGAACTGTCGCTTAACACCTCTGACGTCGCAAATGGCGGTGATTTGGAGTCCGTGAAATGCAGACTACAGGGCACCTGGCTCAGAGCTGTCCTTGAGATAACCAAATTGAAACAGTTGGTTGTGTTACTGTGGTGACAACTGCTGCTCAGATTGCTGCTACAGATGCAGTACCATGCGCTATATCCATACGCCGAGCACGACGGTCCTCCCCCTCGGCAGTTATCCGTTCTTGAGAGCGGTCTTTTTGCGACCGTTCATTCTCGTGAACCCACTGGCAGCAATCATGTACAGCGGTTACTCTGCTGCCGAGTCTTTCTACAGTATCTAGGAAGGAACATTATCTTCTTGTAGCCCTATTATATGACCTCGTTCAAACTCAGTGAGGAGGGGACAATGGCGTATTTCTTGCCTTCTTTCTTCTTGTTCAAATGTTCAAATGTGTATGAAATGCTAAGGGACCAAACTGCTGAGGTCATCGGACCCTAGACTTACACGCTACTTAAACTAACTTATGCTAAGAACGATACACACACTCATGCACGAGGGAGGACTCGAACCTCCGGCGTGAGGGGGCGCGCAATCCGTGACATGGCGCCTCTAACCGCGCGGCCACTACGCGTGGCAATGGCGTTCTTAACTAACGCCAAATCAGGAAGGATCCATCTCAAAGGCAACTAACGTTCACGATTGTTACAGCATGTATTTGAAGCAACCCTGGTATCTACTCACAGTGGCGCCGCTAGCTCCACTCGTATTCGACTCTCGCGAAATATGAATAGAAAACGCCTTTCACATGTGGAAGGACGCCTACCATCATTCGTTTACGTCGCACAAACGCTTTTTGGTGTTTCGATTTTTCTGTCAGTGTATCTGCCGTACAAAATGTAGGGAAAGTGACAAACAAAGCGTAATTATAAAAAATTTCGCATAAAACAGTGTCCGAAGTGCTGATTCGGGCGAGGGGACCAAACAGCGAGGTCATAGGACCCACCGGCCACCGGATTAGGAAAGGATGGGAAGGAAGTCGGCCGTGCCCTTTGAAGGGAACCATCCCCCTAAATAAGTGCTTATGGAAGTTGTGAAACTGAATACGCTCATAAAAAAAAAATACTAATAAAACCATTCTTCTGATGCGGAGGCCTCGCCCGCCGGTAGAGGCGTTGAAATTAATTTTACAGAAATTTGTTTATCAGCCCGTCTCCGTGAGGACTGGCATTATCGCCTATGAAATGGAAATCTCAACTACACTTTTGAATGCACTCGCATGTTTTTGAAGGATTTCGTTTGTGTAGTGTTGAGTCTTAACAATATTGCTTCGATCATTAGCAAAGATGTAAAGTTCCGTAAACTCTTTCAACATTACAACTCCTTAGGGCAGGACGCCACCACCACCACCACCACCAAATTAGTTACCTTCCATGCATTTCGTGTGGCTCTACCCAGAGACGAACGAGATACGAGAATAGTTCCGAAAACTTTATATGTGAAGAACACACCATTCATTCAAGATACAATCTAGATGTTGTTGACTCCGCAGTAAATGAAACCACCTCTGCACTGACTGGAGAAGGACATGTACTGTCGAAGGATTGGCATACCGACCGACTACCTAATACGCAGTTTGTCGGGACAGTGTAGCTCCTGAGATAAACGAAAGCTCTGCCATCAATTATCTTGCAGACGTCGTTTACTTTTGCGTGCAGTGAAGTCCAGATAACAGTCTTATATGGAAAGATTCTTACTGGATGACACTGCACTGGGCTGTTTTGCATCTATTAATAACTTCACTTGCCTATTGAAAAAACGTTTAGAATTCGAAAGTAACACCCAGGAAAAATTTAGGGTTTTGTAACTCATTGTAACTTCTAAAGTCGATCACTTTTTCGTGCACGGTCGTGAAAGGAAAAAACAATTTCGAGTAGATAAAGAATAAAATTACTGGGCGTAACTGTAAAATTAGTTAGTTATAGGCTGATAATATCATAACGATACATATGGGACTTAACACAGTTATCTCATAACACATGAGAACTCTTGGGTTACTCAGTAACCTTTACCTTCCACGATTCTTAAGACTTGCGCTGGCTTAGGAATACTGTTTATTAGCTTGCCTGCATCATGAGAAGTGGAAGCATTCGTTTCCGCAAGTGTCTTACTATCCCATCTTGTTACCTTTAATGGTGATCTGGCATTACGACCACAGTTAACATACCTAGCGACATATCTACTCAAGCCTTGTGTTCCATCCACAGATACCTACTTTTAAAAATAGTTCGTAACGCTTACATCCCTCTGTTTCCAAATATATCGTATGTTTACAAGTAATTTGCTGGCGGCAACTAAGAAGTAAGTCAGGGTGTCACCGACACAAGAGTTAGAAGTAGTGTTAAGTGACATAAAAATCGTACTACTGATTGGGGATCAACCCCATACCTTCGACATTTAACGACGTATGTTTCATTTTTTTAGTATTTGTACAAAGCACTCACATAAATTCTGTTGTAAGTAGTCTTCAGCTCGAAGACTGGCTTCATGCAGCCCTCCACGCTAGTACATCCTGTAACGTGTCTACATGTCTGCATAACTAGTGCAGTCTACATCCATTGGAATCAGCTTGCTGTATTCAAACTTCGTCACCTTCTGAAATTTTTACCCCCGATCCCCCTACACACACTTCCCTCTATTATCAAATGGACTGTGTCTTAATTCCTCGGGATGTGTCCTATCGGCCAGTCCCATCGTTTAGTCAAGGTGTGCCATACATTCTAATCAGTACCTTCTCATTATTTATTCCATCTACCCACCTAATCTCCAGCGTTCTATAAGCTTCTGTTCTCTACCTGTCTTGCAACCCCCTCCCCCCCCCTTCCCCTCTCACCAACGCACACAGTGTTTAATTTCCCCTGATCTTCCAAAATTAATTGTGGGCAGGCCATCTCTTCAACAACTAACCTCTAAATTTTTGTGCGCAAAGTTAAATGGATGACGTGAAAATTACGGCCCTAGTCATAACTCAAAAGCCAGCCGGAGAGGCCGTGCGGTTCTAGGCGCTACAGTCTGGAGCCGAGCGACCGCTCCGGTCGCAGGTTCGAATCCTGCCTCGGGCATGGATGTGTGTGATGTCCTTAGGTTGTTTTTTTTTTTTTTGTCATCAGTCTACTGACTGGTTTGATGCGGCCCGCCACGAATTCCTTTCCTGTGCTAACCTCTTCATCTCAGAGTAGCACTTGCAACCTACGTCCTCAATAATTTACTTGACTTATTCCAATCTCTGTCTTCCTCTACAGTTTTTGCCCTCTACAGCTCCCTCTAGTACCATGGAAGTCATTCCCTCATGTCTTAGCAGATGTCCTATCATCCAGTCCCTTCTCCTTATCAGTGTTTTCCACATACTCCTTTCCTCTCCGATTCTGCATAGAACCTCCTCATTCCTTACCTTATCAGTCCACATAATTTTCAACATACGTCTATAGCACCACATCTCAAATGCTCCGATTCTCTTCTGTTCCGGTTTTCCCACAGTCCATGTTTTACTGCCATACAATGCTGTACTCCAAACGTACATCCTCAGAAATTTCTTCCTCAAATTAAGGCCGGTATTTGATATTAGTAGACTTTTCTTGGCCAGAAATGCCTTTTTTGCCACAGCGAGTCTGCTTTTGATGTCCTCCTTGCTCCGTCCGTCATTGGTTATTTTACTGCCTAGGTAGCAGAATTCCTTAACTTCATTGACTTCGTGACCATCAATCCTGATGTTAAGTTTCTCATTTCTACTACTTCTCATTACCTTTGTCTTTTTCCGATTTACTCTCAAACCATACTGTGTACTCATTAGACTGTTCATTCCGTTCAGCAGATCATTTAATTCTTCTTCACTTTCACTCAGGATAGCAATGTCATCAGCGAATCGTATCATTGATGTCCTTTCACCTTGTATTTTAATTCCACTCCTGAACCTTTCTTTTATTTCCATCATTGCTTCCTCGATGTACAGATTGAAGAGTAGGGGCGAAAGGCTACAGCCTTGTCTTACACCCTTCTTAATACGAGCACTTCGTTCTTGATCGTCCACTCTTATTATTCCCTCTTGGTTGTTGTACATATTGTATATGACCCGTCTTTCCCTGTAGCTTACCCCTACTTTTTTCAGAATCTCGAATAGCTTGCACCATTTTATATTGTCGAACGCTTTTTCCAGGTCGACAAATCATATGAAAGTGTCTTGATTTTTCTTTAGCCTTGCTTCCATTATTAGCCGTAACGTCAGAATTGCCTCTCTCGTCCCTTTACTTTTCCTAAAGCCAAACTGATCGTCACTTAGCGCATTCTCAATTTCTTTTCCATTCTTCTGTATATTATTCTTGTAAGCAGCTTCGATGCATGAGCTGTTAAGCTGATTGTGCGATAATTCTCGCACTTGTCAGCTCTTGCCGTCTTCGGGATTGTGTGGATGATGCTTTTCCGAAAGTCAGATGGTATATCGCCAGACTCATATATTCTACACACCAACGTGAATAGTCGTTTTGTTGCCACTTCCCCCAATGATTTTAGAAATTCTGATGGAATGTTATCCATCCCTTCTGCCTTATTTGACCGTAAGTCCTCTAAAGCTCTTTTAAATTCCGATTCTAATACTGGATCCCCTATCTCTTCAACATCGACTCCTGTTTCTTCTTCTATCACATCAGACAAATCTTCACCCTCATAGAGGCTTTCAATGTATTCTTTCCACCTATCTGCTCTCTCCTCTGCATTTAACAGTGGAATTCCCGTTGCACTCTTAATGTTACCACCGTTGCTTTTAATGTCACCAAAGGTTGTTTTGACTTTCCTGTATGCTGAGTCTGTCCTTCCGACAATCATATCTTTTTCGATGTCTTCACATTTTTCCTGCAGCCATTTCGTCTTAGCTTCCCTGCACTTCCTATTTATTTCATTCCTCAGCGACTTGTATTTCTGTATTCCTGATTTTCCCGGAACATGTTTGTACTTCCTCCTTTCATCAGTCAACTGAAGTATTTCTTCTGTTACCTCGGTTTCTTCGCAGCTACCTTCTTTGTACCTATGTTTTCCATCCCAACTGCTGTGATGGCCCTTTTTAGAGATGTCCATTCCTCTTCAACTGTACTGCCTACTGCGCTATTCCTTATTGCTTATCTATAGCGTTAGAGAACTTCAAACGTATCTCGTCATTCCTTAGTACTTCCGTATCCCACTTATTTGCGTATTGATTCTTCCTGACTAATGTCTTGAACTTCAGGCTACTCTTCATCACTACTATATTGTGACCTGAGTCTATATCTGCTCCTGGGTACGCCTTACAGTCCAGTATCTGGTTTCGGAATCTCTGTCTGACCATGATGTAATCTAATTGAAATCTTCCCTTATTTCCCGGCCTTTTCCAAGTATACCTCCTCCTCTTGTGATTCTTGAACAGGGTATTCGCTATTACTAGCTGAAACTTGTTACAGAACTCAATTAGTCTTTCTCCTCTTTCATTCCTTGTCCCAAGCACATATTCTCCTGTAACCTTTTCTTCTACTCCTTCCCCTACTACTGCATTCTAGTCGCCCATGACTATTAGATTTTCTTCCCCCTTACATACTGCATTACCCTTTCAATATCCTCATACACTTTCTCTATCTGTTCATCTTCAGCTTGCGACGTCGGCATGTATACCTGAACTATCGTTGTCGGTGTTGGTCTGCTGTCGATTCTGATTAGAACAACCCGGTCACTGAACTGTTCACAGTAACACACCCTCTGCCCTATCTTCCTATTCATAACGAATCCTACAACTGTTTTACCATTTTCTGCTGCTGTTGATATTACCCGATACTCATCTGACCAGAAATCCTTGTCTTCCTTTCACTTCACTTCACTGACCCCTACTATATCTAGATTGAGCCTTTGCATTTCCCTTTTCAGATTTTCTAGTTTCCCTACCACGTTCAAGCTTCTGACTTTCCACGCCCCGACTTATCCTTTCGTTGATTATTCAATCTTTTTCTCATGGTAACCTCCCCCTTGGCAGTCCCCTCCCGGAGATCCGAATGGGGAACTATTCCGGAATCTTTTGCCAATGGAGAGATCATCATGACACTTCTTCAATTACAGGCCACATGTCCTGTGGATACACGTTACGTGTCCTTAGGTTAGTTAGGTTTAATTAGTTCTAAGTTCTAGGCGACTGATGACCTCAGAAGTTAAGTCGCATAGTGCTCAGAGCCATTTGAGCTATAACTCAAAGTGGGGAATTTGCACAAAATGTCACTCTAAAGCTATCTGAACGGAGTAGTGTGGCGGTTATGAATTTGAGCTCATTGCTGATATCTTCCTAGTCACATATTAAAACTTACTACGAAGAATAAGTGAAGGGGTCGAACAGAAACAATGATTATACTTACAGATTTTCATAAAGACATTTGCGGGATCGATGTATAAAATGAATAAGTTAAAACCTGCGAGAATTACATCTATCTAATTTCCTTGAAATAGAATGCAGTGTCACTATCCTATTAGTCAAATTAGTTCTTGTCCTCTTAAGAAGTTACTCTTTCCGGAAGTTCAACGTTAACTGACAACTATTTAAGCCTGTTACTATCATTCGGAACTGTGATTGGTAACTCGAGACCAAAACCCAAAAGCCGACACATTTATTATTTGTGCAAAAGAAAATGAGACAGGTGATCCTCTTGGATTCCACAAGCGTGAAATCAAAGCGAACTACTCTGCCGGTGCTGCGAATTAACGCGTAGGTATGACTGTGGCACCGAGTGTGTGCTGCAGAAGTGCTGTCCTCTTAGTGAAGATGGAGCCGTCATCAACTTCTTGCGTTTGTAAGATGTGACAGACTCTGCCGTGCTTCTACGTCAAGTTGATCTGCATACCAAGGCGTTCCAATCTGAATTGGATGCGGACACTCTTGCATCCTCCCTCGATGTCGATTCCCTCGCGGCGCTCACTTCTTTTTTTTTTTTTTTTTGAGTCATCACTCTTATGACTGGTCTGACGAGGCACCGCCACGAATTCCTCTCCTATGGCAATGTTTTTATTTCAGAGCAGCACTTGCAACCTTCGTTCTCAATTATTTGCTTGATGTATTATTATCTCTGTCTTCCTGTACCGTTTTTACCCTCTTCAGCTCCCTCTAATACCATGGAAGTTATTCCCCGATATCTTAACAGACGTCCCGTCATCCTGTCCCTTCTTTTCAGTGTTTTCCATATATTCCTTTCCTCTCCAATTCTGCGCAGAACCTTCTCATTCCTTACCTTATGCCGCGCGGAGTAGTGTGTAAGCTTAGGGACCGATGACCTCAGCAGTTTGTTCCCATAAGACCTTACCACAGATTTCCCAATTTTCCCTTACCTTATCAGTCCACATAATGTTCAACATTCTTCTGTAGCACTACATCTCAGATGTTTCGAATCTCTTCTGTTCCGGTTTTCACACAGTCCATGTTTCACTACCATAAAGTGCTGTGCTCCAAACGCACATTCTCAGACGTTTCTTCCTCAGATTAAGGTGTATGTTTGCTACTTGTAGCTTTCTCTTGGCCAGGAATGCCCTTTTTGATGTTTTCCATGCTCTGTCCACCATGAGTTACTTTGCTCCTTAACTTCATGTGCGTCGTCACAATCCATGCTAATATAAAGTTTCTTGATGGTCTCATTTCTGCTACTTCTCATTACTTTTGACTTTATTCGATTTACTCTCAGTCCATATTCTGTACTCATTAGACTATTCATTCCATTCAGCGGATCCTGTTATTCTTCTTCATTTTCACATTCATTCCATTCAGAAGATCCTGTTATTCATCCTCACTTTCACTAAGGATAGCAACTTCATCAGCGAGCCTTATTATTGCTGTCCTTTCACCTTGAATTTTAATTCCACTCTTGAACTTTTCTTTTGTTTCCATAATTGCTTCTTCTATGGATAGATTGAAAAGTAGAGGCGAAAGACTACTTCCCCGCCTTACTCCCTTTTCAATCCGAGTACTTCGTTCTTCGTCTTCCAGTCTTGTTATTCCTTCTTGCTTCTTGTACGTATTTTATTAAACGTCTTTTCTTGTAGCTAGAATAGTCTACTTGTGGCGTAATGTTGACATACACTGCAAGTTTTGTTTATTTAGTGATCGACGAAAATGTCCCTCCATCTGCGGATGGCGATTATCGCTAAAACTACCAGTTTTTGGTTACATTTGTTGTTTTCGTCTCCAGTTTAACCTGTTAGTTAAAACTGTTCAAAATAACGGGCAGACTGAGATGAACCATTTTCGGTTTTTATTGTTACTGCTTCTAGTAATAATGCTAATAATAATAACAATGGCGTGTGGCGAGGGCCTCCTGTCGGGTAGACCGCTCGCCTGATGCAAGTCTTTCGATTTGACGCCACTTCGGCGACTTGCGCGTCGAACTGCTTCTAGTAACAAACATAGACTTCGAGCAAAGACTGAAAAATTCTAATGAAGATGAAGGACTACGAGATCACAATCGATATGGGGTAGAGGCTGCACCACAACTCGGACTCATTGTTCCCAGCAAAGATTGCGAATGTGAAGGAGAGGGGAGCGGTGACAACGAGAGCGAAATGTCACAACATAGTCAATTCCTTGTAACGTCGCTTTGGGATTTTTGCCCTGAAGCAACCAGATTGTTAAGGGTTCGGTCTCTATTCCAAGTTTACAGCAAAGGAATAGAATTATAGGTGTATCAATCGAATTTATCTTCTGTACCAAGGAACATTGTGGAGGATTTTCCTTGTACGATTCGTAGGTTTTTTTGTGCCTTTTCCCGTTTTTAATCTCTTAAAGCAAATGGAGCACTATATTTCGTTGCTACGATAACCTAGGGATTGTATCATTCTGCAATACAACTGACGTCCGAGGACGACAGCGAGAACTTACCATGTAGGCCAGGTGTCCGGCAGGTCTTGCAACTGCATCTACACGTGTACTGATAGGCCATGGCACCTGGTTCCCCGGGCTTTTTAGCGATGAAGTAGAGAACGCACAATTAGGGGCCCTTCCAAGCAAATGACTCAAGCACGAGCAATAACCATGAGGATGAACATGAAGATATATCATAGGATATACAGGTTGAGGCATTTAAAACTTTTTGACAGAATACTTGGCAAAATACACGTTGGATTTAAAAAAAAAAATAACAAACGTTGTTCACCTCGAAGAGGAACATCTATTAACATAACGCTCGACCCTTCTGCACCGCTTCCGGGGGCGGGAGGGGGGTGACTGAAATCTTAAATAGGAACCCAATTTTTTGTTGCAGATTTGGATTTTCAGTGCAAAAATATGAAACCTTTGTATGAAACATTTCTACCGTTTCCTGACAGATGGCGCTGTAATCGGCACACATGAAAATGGGGTGACAATTGTTGCAAGACGGTAATATCCCACAAAAATACACATCCAATTAGGAAAATCAAAATACATTATTTGACGTTTGAGAAAATGCCATCATGTGATACTGTCTACTCTCCGCAGTGCATTCTTAGATTACATTTAGCGTTACCCAGCAACAACGACATGGGCGTAGTAGTAACGTGTTCCCTAAGGGGGTGCTCGATTTTGGTGAGTCCCCTTTCCTCTCATTACCTCGGGATGCTTGATTACTGTGAGTCCTCTCGCCTCTCACAAGTGTTTCAGTGCAGCAAATGTTCGAAATGTTGTCCGTTGTTTCTAATGCACACTGCAACTCTCTGAACGACTATCTGACATGTATTAGTGTCTCTGCGCTAATGTTTGCACATACATTGCGAATTTGCTGCCGCATATCTTCAGGGGTTGTTCGCACATCCATGCAAACACGCTTTCTTAGCCATCTCCACAGGAAAAATTCGGCAGAAGTCAAATCGGGTGAACGTGCGGGCTACGTTTTAGGAGCTCTTCGTCCAATCCATCATCCCTGACGGTTTCGACTCAAAACCTGTCGAGCAAGTCGTGAATAATGCGCTGGGCACCCATCGTGTTGAAACAACATATCCAGTCTTGTTTAAAGTGGATCATAGTAGTATGGGTAAAATATTACCACAATGTCACTGTACATTTGACATGTCAGATTACCTTCTACGAAGTATGGGCCAATTACCTGCATATCTAAAATAACGCACCAAACGTTGACACTCCATGGGCATTGATGTGCAACTTGCCTAACCAAATGGGGGTTCTCCACTGACCAATAATGCATATTATGTCGATTCACTTGACCACGATTCGTAAGATTTTAGTCATCGGAGAAAAGTATCTGTGAAATGAAACTATCATTGGCTGTCAGTTGTTACCGCATCCAGTTGTAGAAATTCAGGCGATTGTGAAAATCGTCTCCGTGCAGTTCAAGTGTTCAAATGTATGTGAATTCCTAAGGGACCAAACTGCTTAGGTCATGGGTCCCTAGACTTACACACTACTTAAACTATCTTAAACTAACTTATGCTAAGAAAAACACACGCACCCATGCCCGAGGGAGGACCCGAACCTTCGGTGGGAGGGGCCGTCTGTGCAGTTCGTGATGCAGCGATAGAAGTGGATGCCATTTGTAGTGCATGCAGTATGCGTAGGACACTTCTTTGCGAAATTCCTGAAACTCGCGCTACTTGCAGAGAGCTAATGAGAGGATTTGCAGCAATCGCGGCTGAAACATTCACTGTGTTTTGCTAAAGGCGGACCCTATCCAAAAACATACATATTGTGTTATTTTCGTTTGTCGCAGGTCGCGGTCGGACTGTTTCTCATCTTGGCAGTTGTTCTTGATTGTAATTCAGAAATATTTACTTTGTCTTTTTTGGTGAAAGAATTTCGGAAAACCGTGTTTAATAACTGCTTTAGTGCCACTGTCATCAGTGACTTCACCGTTGTTATCGCGCAGTTAAAGTATTCATTGCGTTTTGCCTATCTTGTACTTTATGTACGACCAGAATCTTTTTGGGTTTTCTTCCAGATTCCGTGACAGAGACATTATTAAAAGCAGTTCGCATTGAATTTTCTGAGAAAGCATTCAGTACAATTGTGGATGACGCTTTTGGCTGCCGCCGGCTTTAAACGTATAGCTTTTGCAGCATGTCGAGGGCAGATTGAACTCACCACCAATTATAATTGTGTAAGTGGGATGCCTATTTGAAATGAGACTCAAGTTTTCTTTGAACATCGAGCGTATCTCGAGAACTATCGCGTCGTGATTGTGTGATCATGGTGTTGTACTGCGAAGGGGGAGATCCGTGTTCAAATCTTCCTCATGCCCCCCCCCCCCCCCCCATACACACACAAATTTATGAACTGTCCTTCCATTCATTGATTTGTCTGTTCTCCTTCTGGACTTTCGGCAATTATCATACTATGTATTGATTGTAGAACGTGAGTCATGTGGTAAGAATATATTAGCGTCGTAAGTAAATTTGATGATTAATGAGGGCAGGCGAGATGCCGTACAGACCTCTCACAGGAATGAAAACAACTAATAAATGGGTGTGAACTTTTTTACAACAAAGGAATTCAAGACTCAAAACTTCCAAAGCGGAACGCAAGAGTGATAACATGTAACACCTGTGTAGAATTAGTAAGAGGTGTATACGTCTGAAGGTCCCTTCGTTACACCTCACTGTTGCAAACGAGCGTTACACCACGACACAGACACAAATTTGAAGATAGTTTATGAGCGGACGGAGAGCTCATAATTCTCGTGAAGGGGTAAAAAACAGCACGAGGGAGGTTTGAACGCGTATCTCCCCTTTCGTAATCCAACACCGTAACCATGTAACCACAACACCGTGGCTAACCACGTGCGTTAGATGATGCACATCTTGAGTTTGGACTGTTCACTGTTTCAACTGTGCTTCTTTTTTCGTAGTTCAGACGACATTCTTACTGTTTTCATGCTTTATCTGTATTCACTTTTTGGCAGGCTATCCACTGGGCCATTTTACTTCTAAATCTGAGAGGCGTGTGATAGGGAGTTTCCCTTGTCGGTAGTGGCCTAACATTCGCAAAGCACAGAGCGACCAGCAGTATTCACTGCGAGTCCATGCAGTTAGATAAGGTTCCGCCTATGATTCGGAACTCAGGAGCCCTTTACGTTTTCATAGGCGATGAAGTATTTCCTTTCTGAAAAAAACTTAATGCGACCATACTCGAAATGCAGAGGTACTGCTAACGACGAAATTAAAGTTTTTATTTACAGACTTTCTCTAGTTCGTCAAACTGTGCACAGTGCATCTGGCGTATTGTGTTCCAGGTTTCGTGTTTTTAAACGGCTTTTGAGTGCAAACTGGAGGCTGTTGCCAGAATTGAATACATGTGTAGTTCATAATTAATTCTGGAATGAAAACATTATGTCAAGCGATTTCACCATGAGTACTAAACATCTTCTGTCGCCTCCTCCAAGTAGGAGCAGAAACACGAGGGAAATTTTTCTTACGAGAGGTAGATTTCACGAGTGTTTTAATTCACCAAAAGGTTCTGTTCAATGGCAGTATGTACTATAGAAAGAGCCCAATACTAAAGTGAAGAACTTAACACTGTGAAGAATGCATATAAAATAAATAAATAAATCAAATAATAAGTACCTGTACTTTTTGTACCTTGATGTTTGCCAAAACATTGTTTCGATACCTCAAACTAGTTTATGAGATATGAGAGATTTATGAATATTTCATTCGTTCTTTTTCAGTGCCGCCTGCGTTCGGGATAGAGTGCTTTACAGATAATCCATTTTCTCGATACTGGCAACAGAGGGATAATTCAATACGTTAACTACATTTTATATTCAGCAACATATGATGACCTATCACAAACCAAACGCCAATTCAAAGCGACTCCTATTTTTCAGTGCAAACTTTAAGAATGTCTTGCAGTAGTTTAGCAATCTCGAAATACCATAATAACTATAATCGTTAACGAAATCATAGGCGGTTCATCACGGAGCCGAAGATTTAAGCTGTGGGATGTGCAAAAACAATTTCTTTTACAGAATAAATTCTCTACAACCGTTTGAAAAAGGTCGGCCAGCATATGTACCTTGTTGTTCATGCAGTCAAGAGATCCTGCTAATAACCATGCCAAATCAATGGGTCTTGAGGGGACGAAGCAGTCCGTGCAGGTAGAGGAAAACAGTGCGGGTCGAACAGTGGGACAGAGTGCTGCCCAGCTGTGTCGTGCACCTTAGTTGCATGCAGTTGTGTGGCGTCTCATTTGAAAGCGTGCTTTACGAAAGCCATGCCACCTCTGCTCTGCCTCTGCTGTGTGCAGTGTGCGTTGGGCCTTGAGGCACACAGTTCAAAATAAACGTGTGGCGCGGTTTACTTCATAAATGAGTTGTGTGACGAGTTTTGTTTGCAAGTGCATCAGTAACCTCAACTGTTCATCTGGATTCGTTGGAACACTTTACATTTCCACAGGTCGAAGAACTGCAAACTGACATGCTACAGCAGGATGATGCTGCTCCTGATTACTTTAATCATTAAGCTTGTCTCACGTAGAGTGAGGTTCTCCACAAGTCTGCTTTATGGCGCGCGTGACTGGCGGCTAACAGGTGGGGGTGACAGCTACCTTTCTTGCTGCACCTCTTACACCGTGTACGGTTCGGCGCGGAAGCTAACTGGCTGGCTTCACTCCGTGTACGGCAGGGTGAGCCAGCCGGCCAAAGTTCAGTCTTTCTCAAACGACTGTGAAGAAACCACTCTGTAAAAAAAACTTGATCCTAGCACACCTTATAGCTTCATTTGTCAGCTTCATGGTGAACTGCCTATCATTTCGTTAATTGCCATATTTATTTTGATACACTAGTGGACATTAAAAATGGTTCAAATTGCTCTGAGCACTATGGGACTTAACATCTATGGTCATCAGTCCCCTAGAACTTAGAACTACTTAAACCTAACCAACCTAAGGACATCACACAACACCCAGTCATCGGACATTAAAATTGATACACCACGAAGATGACGTGCTACAGACGCAAAATTTAACCGACAGGAAGTAGATGCTGTGATATGCAAATGATTAGCTTTTCAGAACATTCACGCAGGGTTGGCGCCGGTGGCGACACCTACAACGTGCTCACATGACGAAAGATTCTCACCGATTTCTCATACATAAACAGCAATTGACCGGCGTTGCCTGGTGAAACGTTGTTGTGATGCCTCGTGTACGGAGGAGATATGCGTACCATCACTTTTCGACTTTGATAAGGGTCGGATTATAGCCTATCGCGATTGCGGTTTATCGTATCGCGACATTGCTGCTCGCGTTGGTCAAGATCCAATGACTGTTAACAGAATATGGAATCGGTGGGTTCAGGAGGGTTTTACGGAACGCCGTGCTGGATCCCAACGGTCTCGTATCACTAGCAGTCGAGATGGCAGGCATATTATCCGCATGGCTGTAACGGATCGTGCAGCCACGTCTCGATCCCTGAGTCAATAGATGGGGACATTTGCAAGACAACAACCACCTGCACGAACAGTTCCACGACGTTTGCAGCAGCATGGACTATCAGCTCGGAGACCATGGCTGCGGTTAGCCTTGACGTTGGATCACAGACAGGAGCGCCTGCGATGGTGTACTCAACGACGAACCTGGGTGCACGAATGGCAAAACGTCATTTTTTCGGATGAACACAGGTTCTGTTTCCAGCATCATGATGGTCGCATCCGTGTTTGGCGACATCGCGGTGAACGCACATTGGAAGCGTGTATTCGTCATCGCCATACTGGCGTATCACGCGGCGTGATGGTATGGGGTGCCATTGGTTACACGTCACGGTCACCTCTTGTCCGCATTGACGTTACATTTCAGATGTGTTACGACCTGTGGCTCTACCCTTCATTTGATCCCTGCGAAACCCTTCGTTTCAGCAGGATAATGCACGACCGCTTGTTGCAGGTCCTGTGCGGGCCTTTCTGTGTACAGAGAATGTTCGACTGCTGCCCTGGCCAGCACATTCTCCAGATCTCTCACCAATTGGAAACGTCTGGTCAATGGGGTCTCGTCACAATACGCCAGTCACTACTCTTGATGAACTGTGGTATCGTGTTGAAGCTACATGGGCAGCTGTACCTGTACACGCCATCCAAGCTCTGTTTGACTCAATGCCCAGGCGTAACAAGGCCGTTATTACGGCCAGAAGTGGTTGTTCTGGGTACTGATTTCTCAGGATCTATGCACCCAAACTGCGTGAAAATATAATCACATGTCAGTTCTAGTATAATATATTTGTCCAATGAATACTCATTTATCATCTGCATTTCTTCTTGCTGTAGCAATTTTAATGGCTAATAGTGTATTTTAGGATAAAGTAAGCTACTGCAAGTTTGCAGTGACAAATAGAGGTCGCTACGAATTTGCGTTTGGTGCACGTTAGGTCATATGCTGCTATGAAATGTAGCTAACAAACTGATTTTTCTATAAACTTTGGAGGATATTGCTATTACCAGTCTCGAGAAAATGGACTGTATGTTACTCGCGACCAGTGAAGAAGCCAGAAAGAAATATTCATGAAATTTATCATACTTCGTATATGTTTTCTGATATCCGACAGGTTAGCCGAGAGCGCTAATGCGCTTCTTCGTGGACTCGGGTAGGTGCGCTGACCCCGGATCGAATCCGTCCGGCGGATTAACGAGGAAGGCCGTGTGCCAGCCTGCCTGGATGTGGTTTTTAGGCGGTTTCTCACATCCCATCTACATACCGGGCTGGTCCCCACGTCCCGCCACAGCTACACGATTCGCAGAAATTTGAAACACGTTCGCACTATTTCATGATTTACACTAGACGCAGGCAGATGTGGTACACTGTTTCCGTCCCAGGGGAGAGGGAGGGGGGGGGGGGGGTACAGGGCAGCGGCAGGAAGGGCATCCGACCACCCCTTCAAACTAACGATGCCAAATCCGATTGTAACCATGCCGATCCCACACACACTGTGGGATAAAGGCACAAAGAAAAGAAAAGAAGAAATGGTTTCAGACATTGTAACAAGATTTTCGAAAATCATCATACCCCAAGAAGAGTGTGTTTCGCCATATCATTAATACGTAAAACGTCCTTATCTACCACTATATTCAAGCGACTGCAGATTTTTTCAATGAAATGATGTAGCATTTAACTAATGAAACGAGTGTGTTTGGAACAACACTTATGAGGGAATTTCACTTTATTTTTATACAAATAATGGGTATTTTCATTAAACTGTAAGGTGGCTATAATTTCCGCACCTTACAAGCACTCATGTACATACTTTGCCGTGATTTACAACCGGAAGTAGGTATCATTTGACAGGTTGCTCATCGTATATATGAATATTTAAAGAAGACTGGGATTGTCACGTACACCTTGTAAATACTTGTTAACGCTCATTGCATGAAAGGTGACGGAGTGTCTTTATTATCAAACCGGCGTAATGAATGATTGCCTATACAAGTAGAGGTTGGAACGCCAGTGGAAATGAAACGGCAGGCGTAACTCAAGCCCTGGGTGGGAAAGCCTGCACAGTTGTGTTGGTCCTACTTGACACAGGAAGTAGTCAAGACGGACGGTAGGGGCACCTGAGCGCTGAAGCGCAATACACCGGCGGCCGATCGGTATTGTATCGGGGCCGGAAAGATATCCGGATAATACTTCGGAAACTCTGAAAATCTTGGACGCAACAGAGAGGAACGCGGAAGCGTTACCTCGGAAATCACGCAGGGTGGGTTATTTCTGAGCAATTGTACTCTGAGAAGTGTACCATTGTATGTATTCCTAATTAACGGGGATAGGTATTTCCTATCAAACTTTCCGCGCTGGGCGACAAAAGACAAAATATGGTTGGTCGGCGCTCGGAAAAATCTGTAGAGAGGGAGAATATTCCATGGTTTCGAGAATATGATGCCCTTTCTGCTGTTACGAGGCAGGGGAGCCGAGCTTTGCTGGGAAGTCAGCGGTGGAGAGAATGAGGTCTTCTGTTTTGAGTGTCCGTGTTTGACGGTCACTTAGTATCAGCTTTTGTTGGTACAGACGGACTTGCTGTCTTTGCTCTCAGGAGATTTTATATTTAGAGCGGTTAGGCACTGCACTGTTGCGAATTTATACGATTCAGGACTTCGCCTCCAGGTAGGGGGTCGTCTTTAATTACGCAGCGTTCAGTGATTGGGAGCACTTCTTCCGCCTATACTCACGTCGAGACGTTATCTGAACTCCGTCCTTGTGGCTGGGAGTACGCATTTCTCCTCTGTAGAACACAGAGAGGAGAAGACAGTTTTAGGTTATACTAGTCAGAGAACCGTCTTCTGCCATCCTAATGTTTGTAAGAGTTTTTATTTTATATTTTGTGGCTGGAGTTCTTCCGTTACCTTAGACGTGTACAAGAACAGTCACTCCGACACACCGGACGCAGTACATATGGTGGCTTATTAGGGCTATAAAGCTAAATTTTATTTCC
This sequence comes from Schistocerca americana, assembly GCF_021461395.2. Classification (NCBI taxonomy): domain Eukaryota; kingdom Metazoa; phylum Arthropoda; class Insecta; order Orthoptera; family Acrididae; genus Schistocerca; species Schistocerca americana. The sequence continues at coordinate 433,442,757 of NC_060124.1, read as the reverse complement.
ACTGAGGTTGCACAGCACTGTAGATCATCTTTGAAAGTAGTGTCTTCTAGTGTTTGATACGTAGATTATGTCAGTCATCTCGAGTTATTTATATTGGATCGCGTAGCCATGAAAAGGGGCTGATTTGGGCTATTGATGAAGCGTATTAGTTAGGAAATTAATTTGTATCTCTTTATGTCCATTGGACATTGATATATAAACACTTGTAATATACAAAGGGGTTTTAATCTACAATAAATGTATAAGCAGAAACAACATTTATCATTTTGTAGTTACTAGTCCCCTTAATCATTCATTTATGTTTATGTTGTAATTTATATGTTAAAGAGCAAGAAGGACGATATAATATCACCATTGAGAGATCCTAAGATCTGCTTCAGGGGGTAGTCAACCAGGGCCAAATCTTCATTTTCGCGTTCAGTATTTTTCGTTGCGCACATTCATTTAACACCTGCCTGGAACAGCATCTTGGAAAACTATTGACTTGTCTTTCCATCAGTTGCTGTTTTATGACTCTGTTGTAATTTCAACTGCAATAGAATGTTAGTAACATGAATACTTGTCTACTATGTTTTGCGACAGAAGCAGACATGAACGTGGCCACAAGGGAAATTAACTCATTTCTCAAAACTTGTCACTGATAACGTCTTCCTGAACGAAATTAAAGGGAAGAAGTCTGGCAAAAATAATTCGATACTTCTATTGAAATTTTAATGAAATTATGTGCTCCAGTGTGAATGATGTGGATTGACACTGGCCAAATAATTTCATTTCTGTACCTCAGTGATCTGAGAAATATGAAAAAATTTAAATTTGCAAAATGCATTCATCTACCAATGAAGGTGTAAACAGATTACTAATATCTTTGACCAACTAAAAGACGCCTGTGGTGAAAATGTACAGTCGCTCATTCATTATAGAGACAGGAAAAAGAAGCTGCGGCGTGTTAAAATGGTTCAAATGGCTCTGAGCACTATGGGACTCAACTGCTGAGGTCATTAGTCCCCTAGAACTTAGAACTAGTTAAACCTAACTAACCTAAGGACATCACAAACATCCATGCCCGAGGCAGGATTCGAACCTGCGACCGTAGCGGTCTTGCGGTTCCAGACTGCAGCGCCTTTAACCGCACGGCCACTTCGGCCGGCTGCGGCGTGTTACTGCTATCATATTTCTTAGATTATTGGCAATGTAAATAAAAAAAAATCCGTTGCCCAGCTTCAGTCCTCATCATTAGTTACTAAAAATACACTGGCTTATAAGATTTGGCTGAAATTTCAACAGGTACTGTGATTTATTTTCCCCAGACATATCATCATCTCTATCTTTCTTCAGAGAAATGTTATCAGTGACGATTTTCGAGAAATATGTAAGATTCCGAGTTGCCATATTAATCGGTTTCTTTTGCTCGAGTTTATAAATATTCGTCTCACTAACATTATAATGTAGTTGAAATTTCGATTGAATGATAAAACAGCAACTTATGTAAAGATATATCAACGGTCTCTTAAAATGCTCATTCTCGATATGAAAATATGCTTCAGACCCACAGTAATTCTCGCTACACGAGCTCCTGATGACGCTTAAAAATGATTCAAATGGCTCTGAGCACTATGGGACTTAACATCTGAGGTCATCAGTACCATAGAACTTAGAACTACTTAACCTAAATAACCTAAGGACATCACACACATCCATGCCTGAGGCAGGATTCAAAAATGGTTCAAATGGCTCTGAGCACTATGGGACTCAACTGCTGAGGTCATTAGTCCCCTAGAACTTAGAACTAGTTAAACCTAACTAACCTAAGGACATCACAAACATCCATGCCCGAGGCAGGATTCGAACCTGCGACCGTAGCGGTCTTGCGGTTCCAGGCTGCAGCGCCTTTAACCGCACGGCCACTTCGGCCGGCGAGGCAGGATTCGAACCTGCGACCGTAGTGGTCGCGCGGTTCCAGACTGAAACGCCTAGAACCGCTCGACCACAACGGGTGGCTGACGCTTAAATATTGCATCATTTCACTGAATGTAGCCACTTGAATATCGCGGTAGATATGTAAGTTTCACATATTAATCATATGGTGAAATACTCTTCTCTTTGTCTACTGTCATTTGTCAAAATCTTGTTCGAATATCTGAAACAGTTTCGGAAATACGAGTAATTTTGTGAATATTTCATCGCCGACGTGCGAGCTCGGGACAAAGCGCCTTACATAATACCCATTATCTAAAGACTGATGACAGATCACAGTACCCTTCGAAGTTTAAAGAAAAATTCAACGTGATAGCTAAATTCCACAAGCAGCAACATATTACCTAACATGTACTAAAAACCAATTCATACCGACCGCTATTTTTCACTGCAAACTTTCCGAAGTTCTTGCAGTAGTTTACTTAATCCTGAAATACTACAGTAAATTCGACAGTTAACTATATGATAAGTAATTCATCATGGAGGTGACGAATGAAGCCATAAGATGTGCGAGAATCAAATTTTTTACCTAATAGTTTCTTTACAATTGTTTGGGGAAGATCGTAGTTCAGCTGGCGAGCACGTGACGTTCTTTTCGGTCCCGAGAGTTAACTGGCGGTGTCTTAGTTCCCGCACTGTAGGCTGTGATGCCAATCGCCAAACGGGACTGTTGATTGGTCAGAACAGGTAGCGTGCAGGGAATCCGACTAGGCCTCACATGAAAAATATCACCTGGGAAAGGCGGACAGCTCCGTGCAGGGCAGCCGGCCAGCAGACCACAGAGCCCTCAAGGGAGTAGCCCTTTGAACTGGCAAGTTAAGATTGCAGTGAATCTTACTCCATGTGAGACGGTCCTTAGGGAGGCTTTGGGCGACACGTTTCCAGCTCCTTGGTGTGGCAGAGGAGGATCCATTGCCCGGCACCTAATGTCTCCAGACGTAATCTTATTAGTGCTTTTTCTTTGTGGCTTTTTGAAGGATTCTGTCTACCAGAAACAAGTGCAGGGTCTGAAGGAACTACGAACTCACATCAGGTCAGCAACTGGACACATTAGTGAAGACATGCTAGGCCGGACATGGGAGGAAATGGGATATCTCTTAGGTATCCTGCTTGCTGCAGATGGCATTCACACTGATCTCTGTTGAACGGCTACTAAAACTTCAGGTGTGCATGAACATTATACTACAAATTCTATCTTTATACCTATCCCCATTTCTGAAATATACCTGACCAAAGTGGTTATGAGTACTTTGGAACACCCTGTACTTCCATTTCAAGGTGGTGATCTCCCATTATGCCTGATAACTTGTTCGTTTCATGCTTTCGTTTGTCGTGAGAAGCAAAACGTGAGATGCAGGTGACTTACGTGTGTGCACAACATCCATCGAATTTGTCAGTTCATTCTGTTTGTGGAAATACGACTGATAAGCAATGTTAGTTAGGTATATTACATATGTACGGTAACGAGCATAAAAATATTAAGTTTCAAGTAATCTTATGTGCCGATGGGTCCATAGCCTCGATATACATGGTGATCAAAAAATGGTTCAAATGGCTCTGAGCGCTATGGGACTTAACTTCTGAGGTCATCAGTCCTCTAGAACTTAAAACTACTTAAACCTAACTAACCTAAGGAGATCACACACATCCATGCCCGAGGCAGGATTCGAACCTGCGACCGTAACAGCAGTGCGGTTCCGGACTGTAGCGTCTAGAACCGCTCGGCCACTCCGGCCGGCCAGGGTGGTCAGAAACAGTCTGAAAAACTTGTATGGGTAATTCAGGAATGGTTTTGCTGAGAAATAATTGTTAAGAAAAAATTCGATACGTTGCGCCGATTCCGAGTTATTTAGCATTGAAGTTAGCCAATCAGGTCGATGCGCGCGGAAATTCAAGCACCTGCGCGCGCTGAAATGCGTTAATGAACAGACATTTTTTGGTCCTTCAATTACCACTTGTTGAAATGCTCGTTACCAGTTAAAATGTGACTTTTTCGGAAATGATGAATTTAAGCTAGGTGAGCAAAATACACGTTTGTTCGGTTTGAGGAAACCAAACGAAGAACACATTTGGAGACACTGCCTCGGGCAGCACGCTTGAATTTTCGCATGCGATGGCCTGACTGGCTAACTCAAAGCTAAATGACTCTGAAACGACGCAACGGACTGAATTTTTTCTTAATAGTTATTTCTCAGCACACGCTCCCCTGCAGCATCCTTACAAGCCTTTCAGACTGTTTCTGACCATCCTATATATCTGAAAAGAAAACATTTTCCGTTATGAGCTGTACAATTTTCAGCTTATTTAGTGTTTGCCAGTTTCGACTTTATAGTCAATATCAAGCACCCTGCCACATATTCCGAACAAAGCAGGAATAAAACATGTAACCTGCATAACAAATCATATAACACCACAACCAATATCAGAATCGTCAGTTTAACGTAGGATACAGATCAGTACTTACATCCAGATAATCTCTATGCAATATGTCGCAACTGATGCTGCGAGGATACATCCGAGCCTTCCACACGCACCCATGTGCGTCAGTACGAACCACATTCGTTGGACTGGCCAATAGTCAGATCGCTCACCATGGACTCATATGTATTTAACGAGAAAGACTTCGTGCAACGAGTAACTAACAGGTCAGGGGTGGCCCTAGCAGACATGAGACGTGGCTGTTGTACCGAAGAAAAAGCAACAAACAGGATGTTCGTGTAACTATGAAATGAAACAGTTGCCCACACTAATCCCTCCATGTTACAAGGTTATCTGTTGACGTATATGAATACCAGATTACAGAGTCCTCTCGATCGCAAGTAACGCAGGGAATAAGAAAATAATCAACTATTGTTGACATGGGACAGTATTAATCTAATATCTTGGCAAAGACTGGTTGATTTAGGTAAATAAGACGTAGCCGAATTCTACACATGAATTATGGGAAGATGAATCCATGGTGGTCGTGCAGTGATTGCCTGAAACTGCGAGAAGAATGAAACACAACACGTGCAACTGACGTAACTACATGGGCTTCAGTCGCATGGGAACTGTGTTGGATTTGCGAAATGTCGCTGGTCATAACAATGCGTCTAAAACCACACTACAGTTCTCGCACTCTACTTGCCCGAGCTGCGATCTCTCACTATATTTAGCGCTCAGATGCGTGGAGCATAGCAGGCGCTGTGATCTGCCAAAGACTGCAACACATCAACTCCCTATCGGGTCCTCATATGAAATCTCTAGACCAAGCGCTCATCTTCGTACCTCGTCCGATAGTGTTTTCCAATGTGTCGCAACCCGAAGTGTGTTTTCCTCTGTTTCCTGATCCGAAGAGTGTTCTCCATGGACACAACGTTCTTCCTCTACTCTACAAATCAACACAATTCCGATTGCCAATGAAAACGTCTCTGCAAAATTCTGGCCAGTGGTGTTTTTACCAACGAGCCAACTGTCTTTCTTCCTTGCAAAAGTTTTCCAACATTAACCGATAGTTACACACATCAGCATGCACTTCTTAAACAGAGTTTCTCTCCTATTCCTCAGCTTTGTTACTTCAGTCAATATGCTTGCCTCAAATCTCCACTTCTTGGAAACTGTCATCGCAACTTCTCGCACCCTTATTTTTTTTTAGGTTAGCCAAGGAGGCGCCCTCTTACAACTTTTTAGGCCAGAAGTTATTCAACCCACGTAAAAAAAGCGACAGCAAATTGGCCCTTGGCTTTACAAAGAGAAAAGAATTCCTATTCACACTGCGGCGGATGCTTCTCATGGAACGCTGAATTTTACCTAACATTGACTGCTCCTCTTATAACGTTCCGGGAAGAGCACTTTTTGGCACAGGGCAAGGTTCTTTTGAAATGTGTTTTGGCTGGGTGACGCACCTTGTAAAAACTAAAACTCTCCGTGAGTACAGGTGTTCGCCACACACACCCTCAACCCTGGAACACATGCTACACAAGGCGCATTACATGAAAAACTGTAGGGACGAGTCTTACAGACGACAGCGGTGACAATTTATTTATTTAACCTGATCTGATTAGGGACATCAGGCTCTCTCCAGACCAGGGTTTCACACAAGCGGTACCTTTTTTTACGTCATAGTTTGCTAAGAAATAATTGTAATATGTCAAACAGTATTACAATGATTTGGGTGTCTGAAGTGGAAATTTACGTAATACTGACTATGAACAAATAAAGTTAATACTGGCAGTTTTTGTACTATAGCAATCAGCGGAACGTGCTCATATCGGAGCGCAAGAAATGCTTGTATGTTCATGTTTATTTAAAAGACACTGACTGAAAAGTGGAATAACAGCTGCCACATTCTACCTGTCTCAAGATCTTTAAAAAGGTCCACAAAGATTTTGGGATGATAACATATTCACGCTCTCTTACGCTAAGAGAGAAGACGACAGTGGCAGTAATAAGTACTAGAAGGTAGTAGACAGTGGCTGTGTTAGAGAAACAGCGAAGGAGACAATGGCAGGGTGAGAGAAACAGAGGGACACTTTGTCTACGGAACATAGTCGACAATGACTGAACAGTGCTAGGAAAAGAGTGAAGCAGGCAGTGCCAGGTGGAGGGGAAGGGGGGGGGGGAGGGAATGAAGAGAGATAGAGTATATGACACTGACAATAAGGAAGAGTGAGATAGTGACAGTGGGAAGAAATACCACCAGTAGGAAACAAGGTATGAGGCAATAGCAGTAACAGCAAGAGATAGACAGCGACAGTGAGACAAGGCTGTATTACTAGGATAGACCGAAAGGGACTGCGGCTGTGACACAGGAGAAAATGACAGAGACACACAAAGAGATAATGACAGTGAGGTGGACTGACTGAGTGAGTGAGAACGGGAAAATCGGAGCGGATGGACTACTGGATGTGAGGGAGTTAGTTGGGCGAGATTGTGGGAGTTTGAGGTGAGACACATCTCGAAAATGCATGAATATGTTTGTATGCTAAAATTTTTGGGAAAATGTTTAAAGGTGCTGAGAAAGGTAGAATGAGGCAGGTAGTATCCCACTGTCCAGTCAGAGTCTTTTGAATAAACAGTAACATATACGAATTTTTTGTGCTCGGATAGCAGCATTTTCCGCTGGTTATTTTGCGGAGCAGACACTGGTGACAGTCTAGCATTTGCTGAGGCTAGTGCGAAAGGTCGCCCGAAATAGGCGCTCAGGCTGGCCGGTGTGCCGTACCAACGGTCGTTGAACCGCCGCGAGGATTGTATCCGTATTTGACTTGACTGACCTCCCTGTCTCCCAGATTAGTTCACTATGCGTTAAACTACACGAGCATGAACTCTTAATAGAGCACACACACACACACACACACACACACACACACACACACACACACACACACACACACACACACACACAGCGCCACTAACAGTTGTTAATCATCGTCCATATAGAAATGCTATTGCAGCTCGAAAAAAGGCAAACCATATTAATTGGGGTTTTGTGATGTTGCCACGGACAGTGATACCTACATCGCTCTAGGGCATAGCAACGAGCATGGGATTGACACTGAAGGATACATCTGTATACAAGCTTTTATTTTTATTCTATTTTAATTTTTTATTTTATTTTGGAGTCAGGATAGCACGATGGACAGGCAGTTTGTTGATGAGTATGTCAATGCCTGGAATCTGGGTGGTGCCTGACCTAATACGCAGCTGAGACACTGGTGTAGCGTATGAGAACCTATTAAGAGAAATACTCCAAAAGAAAGCGATTTGAAGCTCGGACGAAATTCACCCATCTGGCAGCCGCCCGGGATTAGCCGAGCAGTCTGGGGCGCTGCTGTCATGGACTGTGCGGCTGGTCCCGGCGGAGGCTCGAGTCCTCCCTCGGGCATGGGTGTGTGTGTGTTTGTCTTTAGGATAATTTAGCTTAAGTAGTGTGTAAGCTTAGGGACTGATAACCTTAGCAGTTAAGTCCCATAAGATTTCACACAAATTTGAACATTTTTTAATGTAAGAATACAACAAAAAGTATTCAATGCGTGCAGCAATAGCGTCATAACGTTTCATGTAAAATGCTTGGGAAAACAAACAGGTGAATACAAGACAAGAGACACGATATGTAATTTTCACGAAATAGCCGGTTCCTCTACCTCGGTCGCAGGTTCGAATCCTGCTTCGGGCATGGATGTGTGTGGTGTCCTTAGGTTAGTTAGGTTTAAGTAGTTCTAAGTTCTAGGGGACTGATGACCTCAGAAGTGAAGTCCCATAGTTCTCAGAGCCATTTGAACCATTTGAGCCATCCTCTACCTCGAACTTGCCCCGGTGATCATTACTGCAAGAACTGCCTTGTAGTCGGTGGTATGTTGGTGTTATACTCCGAGTTCATAAGAGCCATGGGATACTTCCTGATATCGTGTCGGACCTCCGTTGCTCGGCCTAGTGCAGCAGCTCGACCTGGCAAGGACTCAAGTCGTTGGAAGTTCCGTCTATATAGCCATCCATAACTGCGAATGCGTTGCCGGTGCCGTATTTTGTGCGCGACCTGACCTCTCTATTATGCCCCATAAATGTCCGATGGGATTCATGTCGGGCGATCTGTGTGGCCTAATAATTCGCACGAGTTGCCCAGAATGTTGTTCAATCCGATCTCGAACAATTCTGGCCCAGTGATATGACATCGCAGTTTGGGAACATGAAATCCACGAATGGCTACAAACGGTCTCCAAGAAACTGAACATAACAATTTACAACCAGTGATCGGTTCAGTTTCGGAACAGGACACAGTCCATTCCATGTAAACACAGCCACTAAGGAGTCACGACCAGCTTACACAGTTCCTTGTTGACAGCGTGGCTCCATTGCTTCATGGGGTCTTCACCACACTTGATCCCTACCATCAGCTCTTACCAATTTAAATCTGGACTCGTCTTACTAGGCCACAGTTTTCCAGTCATTTAGGCCCCAGCCGATACGGTCACGAGGCTAGGTGAGGCGCTACGGGCGTCCTGCTGTTAAAGACAAATGCGTCGCTCGTCTGCTGCCATTTCCAATTAACGCCAAATTTTGCCGCACTGTCCTAATGGATACGTTCGTCGTACGTTCCACGTTTATTTCTTCGCTTATTTCACGTATTTTGGCTTGTTTGTTACCGCTGACGACTCTACGCAAACGCTGCTGCTCTGTGTCATTAAGGCCGTCTGTGTTTTTCACGGTGAGAGGTAATGCCTGAAATTCTCGGCACACTCTTTACGTTATGGTTTTCGGAATACTGAATTCCCTAACGATTTCCAAAATGGAATATGCCCCGCTTATAGCTCCATCTGCCCTTCGACGTTTACAAGTCTGTTAATTGCCATAGTGAGCCCACTAACACCCTTTCACATGAAACATCTGAGGACAAATGACAGCTCTGCAAATGCGCTGCCCTTTTATACCTCGTGTACGCGATACTACCGCCATCTATATTTGTGCTTATAGCTATTCGATAACTTTTTTAACCTCAGTGTATACAGGGTGGTCCATTGATAGTGACTGGGCCAAATATCTCACGAAATAAGCGTCAATCAAAAAAACTACACAGTACGAATCTCGTCTAGCTTGAAGGGGGAAACTAGATGGCGCTATGGTTGGCCCACTAGATGACGCTGCCATAGGTCAAACGGATATCAAGTGCGTTTTTTTAAACAGGAACCCCCATTTTTTATTACATATTCGTATAGTACCTAAAGAAATATGAATGTTTCGGTTGGACCACTTTTTTCGCTTTGTGATAGATGGCACTGTAATTGTCACAAACGTACGTGGTATCACGTAACATTCCGCCAGTGCAGACGGTATTTGCTTCGTGATACGTTACCCGTGTTAAAAAGGGCCGTCTACCAATTGGGGAAAAGGTCGATATGGTGTTGATGTATGGCTGTTGTGATCAAAATGCCCAACGGGTGTGTGCTATGTATGCTGTTCGGTATTCTGGGCGTCATCATCCAAGTGTCCGGACCGTCCGCCGGCTAGTTACGTTATTTAAGGAAACAGGAAGTGTTCAGCCACGACCTGCAACAAATGATGATGCCCAAGTAGGTGTTTTAGCTGCTGTCGCGGCTAATCAGCGCATCAGTAGCAGACAAATTGCGCGAGAATCGGGAATCTCAAAAACGTCGGTGGTGAGAATGCTACATCAACATCGATTGCACCCGTACCATATTTCTATGCACCAGGAATTGCATAGCGACGACTTTCAACGTCGTGTACAGTTCTGCCACTGGGCACAAGAGATATTACGCGACGATGACAGATTTTTTGCACGCGTTCTATTTAGCGACGAAGCGTCATTCACCAACAGCGGTAACGTAAACCGGCATAATATGCACTATTGGGCAACGGAAAATCCACGACGGCTGCGACAAGTGGAACATCAGCGACCTTGGCGGGTTAATGTGTTGTGCGGCATTATGGGAGTAAGGATAATTGGCTCCCATTTTATCGATGGCAATCTAAATGGTGCAATGTATGCTGATTTCCTACGTAATGTTCTACCGATGTTACTACAAGATGTTTCACTGCATGACAGAATGGCGGTGTACTTCCAACATGATGGATGTCCGCCACATAGCTCGCGTGAGGTTGAAGCGGTATTGAATAGCATTATTTCATGACAGGTGGATTGGTCGCCGAAGCACCATACCACGCCTCGCACGTTCACTGGATGTGACGTCCCCGGATTTCTTTCTGTGGGGAAAGTTGAAGGATATTTGCTATCGTGATTCACCGACAACGCCTGACAAAATGCGTCAGCGCATTGTCAATGCATGTGCGAACATACGGAAGGCGAACTACTCGCTGTTGAGAGAAATGTCGTTACACGTATTGCCAAATGCATTGGGGTTGACGGACATCATTTTGAGCATTTATTGCATTAATGTGGTATTTACAGGTAATCACGCTGTAACAGCATGCGTTCTGAGAAATGATAAGTTCACAAAGGTAGATGTATCACATTGGAACAACCGAAATAAAATGTTCAAGCGTACCTACGTTCTGTATTTTAATTTAAAAAACCTACCTGTCACCAACTGTTCGTCTAAAATTGTGAGCCATATGATTGTGACTATTACAGCGTCATCTGTCACAAAGCGAAAAAAGTGGTCCAACTAAATCATTCATATTTCCTTACGTACTACACGAATATGTAATAGAAAATGGGGGTTCCTATTAAAAAAAAAAAAAAAAAAACGCAGTTGATATCCGTTTGACCTATTGGCAGCGCCATCTAGCGGGCCAACCATAGCGCCCTTCATGCTAGACAGGTGTCGTTCTTTGTAGTTTTTTCGTTTGACGCTTATTTCGTGAGATATTTGGCCCGGTCACGATCAATGGACCAACCTGTATATTTATATATCTATTTCCACGACCAGTATCATACTTGTAATCTGCTTGTGTTTATGTGCTTGTTTCAGCGTGTCTGCTGTTTCCTGGGGATATACTGAGAAGTGGACGGCATTGTTCATTTGAATAAGTGCAAAATATGTTCTGCTAACGAAAGGAGAGCGGAGCAGACCAGGCTTGATCTCGGCGAGTGCAAGTAGAGGGAGCCTACGTCACGTCACGTCCAGGGAGATAGGGCGGTGTCGCAACGTGAGTGTCGTAGTGCGGCCGCCGCTGCCGCCGCCGTAGCTGTGACTCAGTCGGTACGCCGCAGGTTATCTGGCGCAGATACGGCCCGGCATAAATAAATAATAAGTAATCGCCTTTATTGACTCTGCGGGTAAACAGCGATACCCGCGCAGGGCGCGCCGCTCCCGAGAAAAGGATGGGCTCTCGCCAGCCCCGACTCTGGTCTGGCCAGCGTATGCTAACAGGCGTCGCGCACTCCCTGTGCTCGCAATCTTCGTGGGGCTGTTCAAGTATCAGATTCCACAGTGTAGTTGATGTTGATACCAGAACCTAGCACCGTGTCGATACATCGATAATGTCGGGCTCGGTACCGATACTATCGCAAGGTATTAATTTATTTTTAAGGTAGGAGCGTCACCAAGAAAGTGCAGGGTGTACCAAAAGCAATGATCCTTTTTCGTGAAACACGTGTTTAGTATGGAAAACATATTATACAACAAAGGCACATATGAGGCATTGTTGCTGTGGTCTTCAGTTCGAAGGCTCTATACTACTCCATCCTGTGCAAGACTCTTCATCTCCGAATAAGTACTGCAGCATACATCCTTCTGAATTTTCGTACTGTAATCAACTCTTGGTCTCCCTCTACTATTTTATGCCACAAAATTCCCTCCAATACTAAAGTGGCGATCCCTTGATGTCTCAAAATGTGTCCTATCTACCAATCCCTCCTTCTAGTCAGGTTGTACCACAAATTCCTTTTCTCCCCACTTATATTCAGTAATTCCTTACTAGTTACATAGTCTACCCGTCTAATCTTCATTATTCTTTATTGATAAAGCTTCTGTTTTCTTTATGTCTAAACTGTTCGTCGTCCAAGTTTCACTTCTCTACATGGCTACATTCCATACAAATACTTCCAGAAAACACATTCTAACACTTAAATTTATATTAAATATTTCTTCAATTTCTTTGTCATTTGCGGAGCTAGTTGTGTACTACTGTGGTGGATGTGTTGGCTACGACACTACGTTGTTCATGGTAGCCTACCTGCATTCCTATTTTCTTATCATTATTAAACCTGTTCCTGCATTATCCCTATTTTATTTTGTATTTATAACCCTGTATTCACCTGACCAAAAGTCATGTTACTCCTACCATTGAACTGCATTAATTCACACTATATCTAAATTAAATAAATCTATTTCCTTTTTTTAAATTTACTGACCTACCTGCGCAAATAGGTGACCTAACATTCTGCTCTCCGATCTGTAGAATGCCAGTTTTGTTTCTACTGGTGACGACAGCATCCTGAGTAATCCCTGCCCGGATTTCAGAATGGGGGACTATTTCACCTCCGGAATATTTTACGCGAGAGGATGACACCATCACTTAACCATACGGCAGAGCTGCACGCCCTAGGGAAAAATTACGGCTGGAGTTTCCCCTTGCTTTCAGCAGTTCGCAGTACCCCCGTAGCAAGGCAGGTTTGGCTCATGTTACAAGACCAGATCTGTCATACATACTGTCGCCTTTGGTACTGTTGAAAAGGCTGCTGCCCCTCCTCTGGAACCACACGTTCGTGTGGCCTCTCAACAGATACCTCTCCGTTGTTGTTGCAATTGAAATGAAATGTCGGGTAGACCGTTCGCCTGGTGCAAGTCTTTCGTCTTGACGCCACTTTGGCGACGTGCACGTCGATGGGGATGAAATGATGATGATTAGGACAACACAACACCCAGTCCCTGAACGGAGAAAATCTCCGACCCAGCCGGGAATCGAACCCGGGCTCTTTGGATTGACAGTCTGTCGCGCTGACCACTCAGCTACCGGGGGCGGACGTTGTTGCAATTACGGAGCAGGTATCTGTATCGCTGAGGCACGCAAGCCACCCCACCAGCTGCATGGTCAATGATTCATGGAGGGGTGGCCGCTAGACATTATTAAAGTTCAACGTGCCCACCCTCTATGTCAACGTAAAGTGGGCATCTTTCCTCCATAGCCCGGAATACTTTCCGTTGTTGATAAGTTTTGGTGATTTTCACCAAGTCCACAATCCTTTCAAACACCTAACAAGGGTACTGATTTTAACCCTGAAGATCAACGACTTAACGAAATGGCTTCCTGGACACAATAAGAACTATTATACCGATACACACCCCTGTGTCTTGCTTGAGGAAGGCCATGAAGCTTCGTCCATTCGCTCACTCATTCATGTTTGTAATTTTAATTGTGTTGAAGAAATCATCGTTGAAGAAAAAATATATTGGGCATTGCAGGGTGCCACAAAAATAATGATTAAATTCATTTAAAAATTAATGTAATCATTCCCTCTTTCAAGGGTCTTTAACATGCTCTGTGTAAAAGAAATAATATCCATTGCTTCCTGGAAACATGGTAGTGAAATTTTCGGGGAGGTGTGTCAGCTTTACTGTCTTTTCCGTGGCAAAGCGCCACCACCAAAGGCCAACAACATGTTTCTTGTCTGCAGTTCAGACGAGAGGAACAGGACTACCATCTACATCTGACGTCGCAGCCAGGAGCATTGAGAGGGCCAATGAAACGAGTCAGTGCTCTTCCATTCGTCGTCTGAGCCGTGAACTAAATATTCCACGATCTACTGTTTGGCGTACTCTTCGCTTTACGTTGAGGAAAACGGTGTATCTCATTCAAGTAATTCAGCACTCGGGGAAGGATGATTATGCCGCCCGTATAGAAATGGATACTAACTTTATGGAGGCCTAGAAAAATAAAAAACCTGTTAGATAACCTCCTCTATTCAGACGAGGCCACATTTCACACTTGTGTTTTTGTCAGCCTCCACAGTTGCCGGGTATCGGCCTACAACAGTCTTCAATAAGTGCAAAAATGGGAGAGACCCATCCCCATTCCCTTACCAACCAGGAAGTATGGCTAGTACCAACCAGCACACTCTTTCTTACAGAGCACACGATAAATGGTGCCAGGTACCTTGAGAAGTAGAACGTCGTTTCTGTAAGACTTGTCTGACCTTTTTCTGAAACCGTCTGATGGACAACTGAATTCCGTTGTGTACCTGCACGACGGGTCTCCACACTGTGCTCTGATTATCCGAAAATAACCCAAGTGCATGTTCGCTGGACGTTGGTTTGGAAGTCGTTCAAAACGCTTGTCAGCTTCGAGGCCACCTGACCTTACCGCTTAGACTTCAATTAAAATTGCAGGCATGAATGAATGAACGAATGTAATAATCTTCATGGCCTTCCTCAAGCGAGACACAGGAGCGTGTATCGGTATACTAGTCCTTATTGTGGCCAGGAAGCCATTTATTCATGGCACCAACCACCTCCTCGTTGTCCTCAAAATGTCTGTCTTTCACTAATATTATACTACTTTAACGCCGCAAACAAAAAAAATATTGGGGAAGTACATCTGGGCTGTCGGGTGGATGGGTAATACTGTTCCGTGATCACACGTCCTCAGACTTGTGTGAAGCCGAGCGTTATAATGTGGAATCAAAACATCCCGTGGGTTGTTGTGGCAACGAAGTTGTCGAAAATTCTCGTTGAGTATTGTTAATGTGTTCACATTTCCCTCGGAAGTAATAGTATCTCCCCGTGGCTTCGTATCGATTAAAATCCACTCCCACTGTCTCAAAACATAGTCCTCATACCGGCGGAATCTTTGGAACTTTCCTTCTGTGGGGAGTGAGGGTGACGCCATTGCATCCTATCTTTTTATTTCGGGCTCAAAATTGGTGAACCCAGGTTTCAACGGACATCACACTCCGGGAAAAGAAAGACTCCCCCTCACCTTCGAAACGCTGCGACAATTTAGAACAAATATTTTTTCTATGAGATTTGTGTTACACCGCAAGACACCGCTGAAACCATCAAGTACACGCTTTTTAGTACCTAAGAGCGCTGATAACTGCACCCGCGCTTACTTTGCCAGCTGACGGCAGGAGCGCAAATTGCTGAGTCGTAATGCATCAAACCTCGCGAATGAGAGTGTAAGTTGTCGTTTTTACGATTCTCTGGTGGTGGCCGCTTAAAAATGCTAATCTTTAATTGGATATATTAAATGTATCCAATTGGATAAATGAACGTGCATATCTGACATACTTAAACAGTTGCCGACGAGAAAAACGATAAATGAGTTGGGTATCTTCTGAATTAAACAAGGATCTGAGTTAACACAGATTTTACACAAAAATGCAAAAGAAATGGTTTAAGAATTATAAGCTAGTGCCTTGGAAAACCATGACGCGGGACACATGGGGGCCGGCCGAAGTGGCCGTGCGGTTAAAGGCGCTGCAGTCTGGAACCGCAAGACCGCTACGGTCGCAGGTTCGAATCCTGCCTCGGGCATGGATGTTTGTGATGTCCTTAGGTTAGTTAGGTTTAACTAGTTCTAAGTTCTAGGGGACTAATGACCTCCGCAGTTGAGTCCCATAGTGCTCAGAGCCATTTGAACCATTTGGACACATGGGATGCGATTCAAATGAACGCGTATATAGATAAAACAATTACTTTCGTGTAAGTCGTGTCGTGATTGCGGAAGATTAGTGTTCAAAGATAGAAAGCGCTACAGAAGGATATGTGATTGTACCTGCGGCTGGCGTTGAAAGCATGTTCATCCCTTAACTGCAAACAAGAGGTCAGAACGAAGATTGAAATTGCTGCCTACTGTTAGCTTCGCTGTTGCGACTGGAGCTCACCATACTGATAACCTGCAAGTAGCGGCTGAAGTTCCTACAAAATCAGTTATTGACCCGGTACCAGTAACTTGCGTCTGCATCTAGTTAGCCGGATGAGAGCATGTCGGTGCCGAAGTGTTGTCTGACCAAGGTGCCACCTGGCTATAAAGACCCTGTAAAATGAACTGCAGGCTGTTTCCAACAAGCAAGTTCTCTGCGTTTTCTTGCCGTGGCGTAGTTTTGATTGGCTGAACGATAAATATTCCGAGTGCTGACATTTAGAAGTTGTCTTCAAAGACGCTGGTCTCCCTACCTTATTCTCAATTCAGGCGATTAACCAGTTACGAAAATCGTTATACTTTGCGCTCCAAAAGTATGTCCTGCTCGCTTCCCCTCCCTGTCTAGGTTCGCGGGCTAGCCGATAAAGTTGAACCCTGAAGCGCATTTTTGTTTCTTTCTCCGACTTCTAAATTGCTGAGGTTAACCCATGATAGTTGTTTTTTTCCACTTTATTAAACAACCAGGTCTTAAAAGGGGTCTGAACGCGGTGACGGTGTGGTGTCTCACAACCTTCAATGGTGTCCTTAACTTGCTGTTCCCATTCTACTGTCCAAGATGTTATCTTAAAATTCTGTATATTTCGGCAAATTGTGACAATCTGTGCATCTGTCCAAAATCGGAGTTCTTCCGGGACTCTACCGAAACAGTGCGCTACCGGACATAGCTCCCTAAAAACAGTATCAAGTGCTCAACTTGGAGATACAATCCGCATTGTGACTTTTATTGCATTTGACGGCATTTCGGCTTCCTTCAAAGAACCGTCTAATCTGACCACCCGAGGAGGATCCTCGTCTATTTGCTTGCAGGACTTCTGTGATATCTTCTAGGGCCGTTTCCCTGCCGGTTTATGACCCACCGTGAGCCCCCCGCCAACAGTGCGTTGCATTATGCATTTGTGGAAGATCGTTATTTAGGTATGCATGCAGTTCAATACAGGAAATTGTAATCTACATAGTTAAATAATGGCGATCACTGCTACCTATTCATATTTCATTTATCGTTGGGAGTGAATTTATTCCGATTTGATTTGTGATTTTAATTGGTTTTTACATCAGTTACGGGACAGTTTGGGAAAAATGGTCACGTAACAAGAACGTCACACGGTGTAACATGTTAGACGCTCCAGTCTGGAACCGCCCTGGCGTTACGGTCGCAGGTTCGAATCCTGCCTCGGGCATGGATGTGAGTGATGTCCTTATGTTAGTTAGGTTTAAGTAGTTATCAGTCTAGAGGCCTGATGACGTCAGATGTTAAGTCCCACAGTGCTTAGAGCCATTTGTTAGAGCGACAGTTCTAGATGACTCTTCTAGGAAAGTACGCTCTCGGAATTTTAACGGTAAACCACACAGTGATGCACAACGCCTCTCTTGTATGCACTGGATCTTGACAAACATTTTCATGACGCTTTAGTACTTAGTTATCGAAACTATGACGAAAAGTGCTGCTCTTCTTTGGCCTCCTCCGCCTATCAATCCTGTTTGATAAAGGCCAGAGGTTGACCAATACTCAAATATCTCTCGAACGAGAGTTCTATGTCCGTCGTGGATGGACCTCAGTTCCTGATGATACCTCCAATGAACCTCTGTCTGGCATCAGTCCTTACTACAATTAGTCTTATGAGGACTTCCCACTTTAAATGACCCTGTACTCATAGTCTAAGAAGTTTAATGGATATGACTGGTTACAGTGATTGTTTGGCAGTCGTATCATTATAAAATAACAAGTCTTCCCATCTATTTACGCGCATTAATTTGCATTTGTTTCTGTTAAGAGTCAACCGCCACTCACTGCACCTCAGCAGTCCTTAGTTGATTTTTCTTCAATTTCTTGGCATTGTGGCTATTCTCTCTACAACAGCGTCATTCGTGAACGGACTCAGGGGTCTCCAATGTTGTTGGCTTTGTTGACTTGGGTCCACTATTCCTCATTCAGGTATCTCCTCAGCTGGCATCATGACGCTGAGTGGACCCCACTCGAGTCCTCCAGCCAAGGAAAAAAAATACCTGGCGGTACTGGGGATCGAATCTTTTTTTTTGTAACCATATATATTATATTTGAATACATTAACAACTATACATTAAAAAAACATTTCATTTTATTAACCTATTACATTCCTAGTGTTGGTTAACATTACTGTCATTTTATAGGTTTTCGTTCGTATATTCTCTTCTTTTTCGTTTTTCTCTTATTGTTGTTCCTTGAAACCTTTTACGTGGCCATTTGTCGTCCTTTTTTTGGGTAAAACATTGCAGGACAGGCATAATAATTTATATGTAGCATCGACACATTGATTTTGAGTTCATGTATCTGTATGTCATGCACTTGTGCTGCCACAGGCACAGTGTGCATTCTGGTTTCATCTCTTCCTCTAGTTTGCACTGTTAGGTGGGACAGTATGAGCGAAACATCAGCATGACAGATGGAGCAAAAGTGGAAGAGAACTTTTTTTTTTACATATACTACAGATTATACATAAATTGAAGAAGAGATAAAAATTGTCATATTATATAAGAGAAGCAGAGAGGAAAGTGTGAGTAAACAATATAAATTTTATAGGGCACATAGTAAAGGAAATCATTAAAAAAATTATGAGTAGTTGGCACTTTCCACTAAGTAATGCTTGTATCCTAGACAATACAGTAAAATAACGGAAGAAAAACACTGTTAGTACTACTGGGCATACTTTTGACACTGATTTGTCTGCGAGCATGACAGTTGTTTGCTGAGAAGCACTTGTATCACTGATTTCACTAAGAAGAAACACTTTATACTACTATATTTCACTATATGAGGCGAGAGGAGAAAGCACTTTATCTTTTCTGTTGCAGTTATTCACTATCACTGCACACGTTCTTCTTGTGGTGAGTGTGGTTAGGTGGCTTGTGGCGGTGCTGAGGGTCACAGGCTGGGTAAGACTCTGGCGATCGCTGTCTGCAGTGGAATCTGCTGGAAGTTTCTGAAGTTCTCGCGGTAGCGCCTGTGCTGCTGGGCCGTCTTGTTCTTCTCCCAGAGGTCCATCAGGAAGGCCAGCTGGTCGGTCTGCCTCCTCGCTACGATGGCTCGTGCCGTCATGGCGAGGATCCAGAGAGTCGCCAGTCGCTTGATTCCACTGTGATGCTTCCCGGCGCCGTTCTGTTGATGTGGGCCACCATCTGCTGCAGGCTTCCCATATGTTGGTGGCACTGCCGCAGGTGAATCGGTGCTCGAGGGTGTCGGTCATGGCACATACGTCGCACTTGTCACTTGCGACGAGTTTTATCTTCGCCAGTCTTTGGTTGGTTGGTACCGTTCTGTTAACTATTTTGTACCATGTCTCCTTCGCATGTTTAGGCAACACATTTTCCGAGACGTTTCCCCATCTTTGTTTCCAATTGTACTGCGGAAGTTTGTGTTCGATTTTGTTTTTTGCCGGCTTCCCTCTGAGGGTCCAGTATATTCTCTTGGCTGTTCTGTGGGTGGGGTTCGCCGTGGTGCCCAGAACGTAACTTTTGATGGCGTAGTGCAGCCTGACGTGTCGCATTCTGAAAGGAATGTGCCTCGTGTCGACCGGCGTTTCTTCTGATGAAGGCTTGTAGCCTGCAATTATCTTGGCTGTGTCGCTGTCAGGTCTGTTGTCCTGGATGCCGAGCGTTCGTTTTAGTAGAACAGCTGCACATTTGGTCTTTATATCAACTAGACCTAGTCCCCCTTCTTTCGTTGGCAGCGAGCACGTTGCTTGCGCCACTTTGAATATATTTCGACGCCACAACGGGTAGTACATTGCGCTCGTAAGTGCTCGCGCAGTTTCGGTCGGGATGCTTAAGATTTGCGCCAGGTACCATGCTTTCGACAGGATCGTTGTGCGTATCAGGTCTATTTTCTGGCGGACTGTTAGTTTCCGTTTCGCGTGCTGTCTGAAGAGGCCTCTTATGGTGTGTAGCACGTCTCTCCAGTTGTACGCGGCCATTCTAAGTGGACAAGACTGTATAAATATTCCAAGAACTTTATGGCTTTCTGCTATTATGTACCACTGCCTTTCTGGCTTGAGCCGTTGATTCCGTATCGGCAGTAGTACTGTTTTTCTAGGGTTGGTTTGGGCGTCTGACGCATTTTGGAATGTGTTCGTGATGGTTTCTACTCTCCCAATATCTGCCTAGGTCGTCAGCGTAGGCTATACACGCTACTGCTTTGTCTCCTACGGAGAATCCTCTGATGTCATTAGTGAGTTTCCGCAGCAGCGGGTCCAATGCTAAAGTGAATAGAGCCATTGACTGGACAGCCTTGCCTCACAGATCTGTCCAGTTTTATCTCCTTTGTTTTCCAACTATTGATTATTGCTGTCAATCTCGCAGTACTTAGTATCTTCTGGATGATTGTGATGAATTTTTGTCCAAACCCGAGTCTGTTTAGTGTCTCTACGAGGTATTTGTGATCGATCCTGTCGAAGGCCTTGCTGACGTCCACCGAAATTAAGGCACCTGCGCTTCTGGTGGTGGCTACCTGAACTCGGGTCCAACGCAAGGCACCCATGTACGCTGACCACTCAGCCATGGAGACGGACTGGGATGCTGTACGGTACATAGATACAGCATGCATTTTAACTCGCATTAAACTGGCAGCAAAATGTTATTTTTTTCTCAGTAACATTCGATGTTTCACATTCCGATACCCTGCGATTTATGAAGACGCTTCGTAATTATACACTCCTGGAAATTGAAATAAGAACACCGTGAATTCATTGTCCCAGGAAGGGGAAACTTTATTGACACATTCCTGGGGTCAGATACATCACATGATCAGACTGACAGAACCACAGGCACATAGACACAGGCAACAGAGCATGCACAATGTCGGCACTAGTACAGTGTATATCCACCTTTCGCAGCAATGCAGGCTGCTATTCTCCCATGGAGACGATCGTAGAGATGCTGGATGTAGTCCTGTGGAACGGCTTGCCATGCCATTTCCACGTGGCGCCTCAGTTGGACCAGCGTTCGTGCTGGACGTGCAGACCGCGTGAGACGACGCTTCATCCAGTCCCAAACATGCTCAATGGGGGACAGATCCGGAGATCTTGCTGGCCAGGGTAATTGACTTACACCTTCTAGAGCACGTTGGGTGGCACGGGATACATGCGGACGTGCATTGTCCTGTTGGAACAGCAAGTTCCCTTGCCGGTCTAAGAATGGTAGAACGATGGGTTCGATGACGGTTTGGATGTACCGTGCACTATTCAGTGTCCCCTCGACGATCACCAGTGGTGTACGGCCAGTGTAGGAGATCGCTCCCCACACCATGATGCCGGGTGTTGGCACTGTGTGCCTCGGTCGTATGCAGTCCTGATTGTGGCGCTCACCTGCACGGCGCCAAACACGCATACGACCATCATTGGCACCAAGGCAGAAGCGACTCTCATCGCTGAAGACGACACGTCTCCATTCGTCCCTCCATTCACGCCTGTCGCGACACCACTGGAGGCGGGCTGCACGATGTTGGGGCGTGAGCGGAAGACGGCCTAACGGTGTGCGGGACCGTAGCCCAGCTTCATGGAGACGGTTGCGAATGGTCCTCGCCGATACCCCAGGAGCAACAGTGTCCCTAATTTGCTGGGAAGTGGCGGTGCGGTCCCCTACGGCATTGCGTAGGATCCTACGGTCTTGGCGTGCATCCGTGCGTCGCTGCGGTCCGGTCCCAGGTCGACGGGCACGTGCACCTTCCGCCGACCACTGGCGACAACATCGATGTACTGTGGAGACCTCACGCCCCACGTGTTGAGCAATTCGGCGGTACGTCCACCCGGCCTCCCGCATGCCCTCTGTACGCCCTCGCTCAAAGTCCGTCAACTGCACATACGGTTCACGTCCACGCTGTCGCGGCATGCTACCAGTGTTAAAGACTGCGATGGAGCTCTGTATGCCACGGCAAACTGGCTGACACTGACGGCGGCGGTGCACAAATGCTGCGCAGCTAGCGCCATTCGACGGCCAACACCGCGGTTCCTGGTGTGTCCGCTGTGCCGTGCGTGTGATCGTTGCTTGTACAGCCCTCTCGCAGTGTCCGGAGCAAGTATGGTGGGTCTGACACACCGGTGTCAATGTGTTCTTTTTTCCATTTCCAGGAGTGTATTTGGCATCAGTACCGAAAAAATTTGCATCAAAACAAAACAATAAATTCTCATTATAGCAATATCAGAATGTCGGTAGAAGCTGAGAATATGGATATAGTGCCCTGAAACTACATGTGTCGATGGTGAGAAAAAATGTCACATAAACTGCTAAAAAAAAAATAATAATAAGCGGCATCGAGTAATAAAACGCAACGCCGCTAAATATGAATTCCACTTCCTTCCTTGAGACGATTTCTGAACGATTTTGAGTAATGATCCCACATCAGGTTATGGTGGTAAGAGGAAAAATCCACTTATAAACAGCAATTCCTATTTTGTTTTGAACCTTTCGGGAAGAGCGGCGCACACACTACTGCACCGTGAAGGACTCGTTCTCGAGTCAAAATCCCCTCGCCAGCGTTTCTCACCCTTTTTAGGTTTCTATGCCTCAGTTTGCATAAACGGAATTCTTCTAGAATCGCTTTGTTGTCCTTCTGTCTTTTTGTCTACATGCATGCCTGACGATTTAGGCTCTTTTTGTCAGGTATGGGTGAACGTATAACGCGAAAATTTCAGTCACATATTGAAGTCTTGGCGATGTAAAAACTGTAGGCTTCTAAGTCTACAAAATCAAAAGATACGGCCATGTAGTATTCACATAATTTCATACCCGAAAACTGACTCATCAAAACATACAGGGTGCTTGCCGTTGGCTCAGATTCAGGAAATTTGGTAAGGAGTAAGATTTCATAGTGAAAGAAACGAGAAAGTCCTAAAATTACTAATTTTTTATTACGTAACACAAAAATATTTTTAAATCCATCTGTCTGTCTGTTGCTCTGGAAGAGTTTGGCGTATGAAGTACAAATGTACGTAACATAGTAAGGTCTACGGTCTCTTGGCGGCGTAAAAATTGTAAGATTCTAAATCAATGTAGTCAAAAGATTCGACCATTTATGCCACATATTTTGATACTCTCAAACTCACTGATTAAAATCTGTAGTGTACTTCGCGTTGGGCTAGAATCATGAATCCTGGCAAGAAGCAAGGTTTCACAGGACAAATAGACAGATCGTACGGAGATGCAAAACTGTTAGAAGACAAAATGCGTGGTACGGAAATTCTTTTTGGTTGTGCGTATTATTCAACGCACTGGCAGACGACCCAAAAAAATTGCAGCAAAGAGTCTGGAACTGGTAGACACACCCACAAGCAGAACAACAGAGAGCAAGAAGGAAGAACCTTAATGAATGTGCAATCTGACTGCAAGCAATGTACTGTGCTGCTGGTCCCGTCGTAGGTTTGAGTCCTCCCTCGGGCATGGGTGTGTGTGTTTCTCCTTAGGATAAATTAGGTTAAGTAGTGTGTAAGCTTGGGGACTGATGACCTTAGCAGTTAAGTCCCATAAGATTTCACTCACATTTGAATTTGCAAGCAATGTACTAAAACTGTAGAAAAAGACAATGTGGCGACATATTTCATTACAAGAGCGTGTCCTGTTCGCTTAAGAACAAAATTAAGTGTCCTTTACGGGGAAAAGCTAAAACCAAATAGTACAAATGACTCTGAGCAAGTCCGCAGCTCGTGGTCGTGCGGTAGCGTTCTCGCTTCCCACGCCCGGGTTCCCGGGTTCGATTCCCGGCGGGGTCAGGGATTTTCTCTGCCTCGTGATGACTGAGTGTTGTGTGATGTCCTTAGGTTAGTTAGGTTTAAGTAGTTCTAAGTTCTAGGGGACTGATGACCATAGATGTTAAGTCCCATAGTGCTCAGAGCCATTTCAACCATTTTTGACTCTGAGCACTATGGGACTGAACATCTGAGGTCCTCAGTCCCCTAGAACTTAGAACTCCTTAAACCTAACTAACCTAAGGACACCACACACACCCATGCCCGAGTAAGGATTCAAACTTGCAACCGTAGCGGTTGCCTAACTCCAGACCTAGAACCGCTCGACCACACCAGCCGACCGGGGAAAAGCAACAACTCAATACGTTTGCAGTAATTCCATGTTATGGAACATGAACCAAGTGATATTCAGTAAAGTCAAGAGATTTCACTGTGGAATTATGTAGTGTAGTATACAATGTCTGCATCTTGTTGTATATTTTTATTTTTTATAGATAGTTTTTATAAGTGAGCTGTAGTGTAAGTAAAGAATCAAATTACAGTAGGGACATAATTTAGCAGTGTATTTATACGTCACTGCTCTTAAGCAACCTGAGATTCGTTTAATTATGTGACGACAAGAATGTCACAGTAGCAACTGTGGAATAAAGTATTTAAAGAAATAATATTATTTAAGTTTGTATTTTCAATACTCTGACTCACTTGGTGTGTAAGTTTTTAGTTTTAAAATATTACTGAAGTTTTGTCAGAACACATAATACTGATTTTGTCTGACAAGAGAAGGCCACGACCTTGGGATCACGGATGTACTTCAAATTTTGTGCACCACTAGTAGGCTGTTAAAACAACATAACGTGCAAGTAGCAAGGTGCAGTACTCTGGCAATCCAGAGAAAGTGGCAAGAGAGGTTTTATACGTCTATTATGTAACTGATGAATCCGTGCAAAAGTGCCGACCGTAAGAAGTCATTGTGGTCGATTTTCTCGGAATTGCCGTAGTAGTGCACTTTTCTACTTGCACATAATGCTGCTTTAATGACCTACTAAAGGTGTGCGAAGTGACGTAAATCTGTGGTCCCAACGTCGTGGCATCCCCTTGTGAAACCAATAACCCTGTCTGTTTTAGTCAGTAAAACATTGTCGTGGACTGTAACATCTTTTCAGCACTCTTAATGTGGTATAGATTTGAAACTTACGGTAGTTTATTTTGTTTCATGTGGCTTTATGTGTTGATGGCATCGATTTCTGTATAATATGGGTAAGAAGCTAACAGTTGACGAAGAACCTGAATATGTTCACACAGAAACTGTGTACAATAGCAGTAGAAATGACTCTTTTGTCATTCATCATTGTAACACTTCAGGAATCAATAAAGTATTATTTTTAAGAAAGTCGGAAACAGCATTTATCGCGGAAGGCAAGGTTCCAGGTTCGAGTCCTGGTCCCTCAGACAGTTCTTATCTGCCACGGAGCTTCAAAACTATGCACACTCCGTTGCGGAGAGAAATTTTCATTCTGGGCATTCATATGCTACTTACTTACCGATAGTTCTTTTTTTTCATATTGTCTTAGACTAGCGATCGCATCCCTGTGGTAGGCGGACGAGGCGACATACAGTAGGTGCTGGAGTGGTTGGTCACAGCAGGAAGTAATAGCAATTTATACTTCGGGACCGTGGGGGTAACGTGTATTGTGCCTCAACAATGAGTTTAGGCTTTGTGAAACTTTTCTTTGACCTACACGTCTGTTTGAAAATTGACTTACGGTGGCAGACTGGTGTTTAGCTACTTAGGAATGGAGTTCGACCCCCAGTGCTACCAGGGATGTTTCCTTGGTCGGAGGACTGGAACGGTCTCGTGAGGCCATTGAGGATCACCTTGAGTGAGAAGCAGCGGCTCCAACGTGAGAAACGCCGACAACGGCTGTATGTTTAGGTTTTTATGTTGGTCGTGTGACTAGGGCCTCCCGTCGGGTAGACCGTTCGCCGGGTGCAAATCTTTCAATTTAACGCCACTTCGGCGACTTGTCCGTCGATGGAGATGAAATGATGATGATTAGGACTACACAACACTCAGTCTCTGAGAGGAGAAAATCTCCGACCCAGCCGGGAATCGAACCCGGGCCCTCAGGATTGACATTCTGTCACACTGACCACTCAGCTACCGGGGGCGGACTTTTATGTTGGTAACGCCACGTAACGCTCTGTATGAAAATCACAGACTCTGCTGTGTGCAGTCTGTGCCTGACTTGCATTGTTGGAATTTTCGATATTGTAGCTTTGGACAGTTGGATGTGAACAGTGCGTAGCGTTGGGCATTTGGTGGTGAGCCGCCAGCAGTGGTGGATGTGGGAAGAGAGATGCCAGAGTTTTGAGAGCGGACGATCTGGACGTGTGTCCGTCAGATAAACGGAATTGGTAATACTGGATGTCATGAACTGAGATATATATATAATGACATTAGAATACTATTAAGGTAAATACATTGTTTGTTCTCTATTAAAATCTTTCATTTGTTAAGTATGCCTATCAGTAGTTAGAATCTTTTACTTAGCTGGCAGTATTGGCTCTGAACACTATGCGACTTAACTACTGAGGTCATCAGTCGCCTAGAACTTAGAACTACTTAAACCTAACTAACCTAAGGACATCACACACATCCATGCCCGACGCAGGATTTGAACCTGCGACCGTAGCGGTCACGCGATTCCAGACTGACACGCCTAGAACCGCTCGGCCACCCCGGCCGGCTGGCAGTATTGGCGCTCGCTGTATTGCAGTAGTTAGAGTAACAAAGATTTTTGTGAGGTAAGTGATTCATGAAAGTCATAGATTATTGTTAGTCACGGCCATTCTTTTGTAGGGATTATTGAAAGTCAGATTGCGTTGCGCTAAAAATATTGTGTGTCAGTTTAGTGATGATCAGACTAAGTAAAGAGAGAAACGTCTGAGTATGTTCAGTTTTGCTCAGCTATTTGAAAATCAAATAACGTAAGAGGTTTACTAGCACTGTCATTCATAAATTTTTCTAAGGGGATGTTTCACGGCTGGTAGAGCGATATGCCGCCCCATGCGCCTCCATACCGCCCCGAATGATCCAGTTGGTTGAGGATGACACGACGGTCGATCGCTCCCTATTAGCTCCTTCTGTGCCAAAACGCAGAGCTTCGTTTGCTTTGCTATGACCACAGTTTTTCATCACGAATTTATAATTATTTACTTTTTTTCGTTCTTTTTAGGTGACTAGTGTATGTCGACGACCAGATGAAAACCGAAGCGTTGGAAGGTTGCACACTATAACGAATAAACACGGAAGAGTTTTAAAGAAGCCGTAAAAGGCGTGAAGCCTGCGCCCTGTGTAATGAAAGGAGAGTCAGAGCGACGAGGCCGTGCGGCGGGCAGGCACTAGTGACGCGGACGTCGCCGCGGCCGCCCCCGCGCCCCGCCCGCGGCGCTCCATGGCGGCGGGGTCGCACATGCGCGCTATGCAAAGCAGCGGCGCGGGGGCGTGAACGCCTCCGCCGCCCCGCGCCGCCGCCGCCGCCGTCCCGGCGCCTCTCCGCCCATGCGCCGTCCGACGCCGCTCCCCCCTCCCCGCCTCCCCTCACCACCCCCCGCCTCACCGGCGCCCTCTCCCCCTTTTTACATTTTGCACCAATGCCATTCGTAATCCTTTCCCCACCCCGGGCGCCGCCCTTTAAAATGCTCTTATTGGCGGGCCGTTATGAGAGGCCGGCGAGCGAGACAGGGAGCGGAGAAAGCGGCGCCAGACAGAGACGGAAGGCGGCCGGCGCGATATTGATTTTAATGACAAAGGCGAGGCGAAAGAGGAGAGGAGAAGAGAGGAGAGGAGAGGAGAGAAGCGAAGAAGACGAGCGCGGGGGGGGGGGGGGGGGGGACGCGGCAGGTGGCTGCTGGCTGCGCGCCGCGAGAAAGCCTTTCACTGCCGGCGCCCGTCCCTACCCGCAGCTGCGCGCCACATTCGCGACTCGTCGGGAGCTGCACGCGTCGGTCTAACCGCACTTTCTATGCCCGTTTCCCCCATCCCCTCCCCTGGAAAAATAGTAGCAGAGGCACAGAAAATGGCACAATTCGAAACACAAATTAAAAAAAAAAGTCATACAATCGTCAATATTTGAAACATAGCTGCACAACAGCAACGGTTCCACGTAATAAAATTATACACAGCCGACCAGTTGCAATGGATAAAGAATTCTTTACCTAGGTTTCGACAAATATAAATTTGTCTCCTTCAGAAGGTAGCCTAAGGACAATGAACTACATTAGAAAATATGAAACTTAAGCCAAGAATAAATTTTAACACAAATTACAGAACTCTTGCATTACAGAAATATGAAAACGACGACTGGTACTTACAATCTTACAATAGTAAGGACTAATGTACCATCGCCGGTTTTACAAATGTCGGCATAGATCCATTTGTCAAAAATGAAATATAGCCCTAGAATTAGGGTTTGTCACGTAAATATAAAATAGTACATGGATCTTGCAGAGCTCACAACCGACTGAGTGTAATCGGCGAGCGTAGTTACTCTGATACCAGGGCAGGTGGCGCTCGTGGCGAGAAACATGTGCCAATTGGCGTACAAAGATAACGTGTAAATTACCAGTATTAATAACGTCCTTAGGTAAAGTAACAATTAAAAAAGGAAGGAAACTAACACTCCCGTTATAACAGTGTGGGAGCATTGGTACAAATAATGTAGTTATAAATCAAAAAAGCAGGTGGTGTTTACGCCGAGAAAGTTACGCCCAGTGGCATATACAGCCAAAATATAAAAAATTGCATTGCTATATTTTTTTATATTTTGGCTGTATATGCCACTGGGCGTAACTTTCTCGGCGTAAACACCACCTGCTTTTTTGATTTATAACTACATTATTTGTACCAATGCTCCCACACTGTTATAACGGGAGTGTTAGTTTCCTTCCTTTTTTAATTGTTACTTTACCTAAGGACGTTATTAATACTGATAATTTACACGTTACCTTTGTACGGCAATTGGCAATTGGTTCTCGCCATGAGCGCCACCTGCCCTGGTTTCAGAGTAACTACGCTCGCCGATTACACTCAGTCGGTTGTGAGCTCTGCAAGATCCGTGTACTATTTTATATTTACGTGACAAACCCTAATTCTAGGGCTATATTTCATTTTTGACAAATGAATCTATGCCGACATTTGTAAAACCGGCGATGGTACATTAGTCCTTATTAATGTAAAATTGCAAGTACCAGTCGTCGTTATCATATTTCTGTAATGCAAGAGTTCTCTAATTTGCGTTAAAATTTATTTTTGGCTTGAGTTTCATACTTTTCTAATGAAAGCTATGATGTTCATTGTCCTTAGGCTACCTTCTGAAGAAGACAAATTTATATTTGTCGAAACCTAGGTAAAGAATTCTTTATCCATTCCAACTGGTCGGCTGTTTATAATTTTATCATACAATCGTATTTCGGTAATTCGAAGTTCAAGAGACATCAGAAAAAAGTTCGAGTAATTGAGGGTACCGATTAAACGAAAGTTTGACTGTTCAAGGTGGAATCAAGAAATAATGGAAATGATGGTGTCCGTACAAAGAGAACGGTTAATAAAGAAATTGATGACCTTTATCTGCTTCAGGGACTTACAGCGTGCTTAGCAAATGTTTATTTTAAAGTGACCAAAAGTCGGAAATACGTCACATTCTATGCGATTGCAGTCTTTCTCGGCGTATTCCACTGATGAATTCTTCTCGGGTTACCAGCCGAGTGGTGGCGTCGTCTTGTCGCAACGTTTCAATGAGTTTCGTACATCCTGAAGATGATGGGTATGAAACTCATTGGAACGTTGCGACAAGACGACGGCACCACTCGTCTGATAACCCGAGAAGAATTCATCGCCAGCCTGTGTGGCCGAGCGGTTCTAGGCGCTTCAGTCTGGAACCTCGCGATCGCTACCGTCGCAGGTTCGAATCCTGCCTCGGGCATGGATGTGTGTGATGTCCTTGGGTTAGTTAGGTTTAAGTAGTTCTAAGTTCTATGGGACAGATGACCTCAGATGTTAAGTCCCATAGTGCTCAGAGCCATTTGAATGATTTGAAGAATTCACCAAGTCACATTCTCCTTCCTGCTAACAAGGGAACCTCGCTATCACGGCCCCTTCATATTTAGTGGTGAGATGGCCTAGTGGGTAGCCCGTCAGAAACAAAGATCAAGCATGAAAATTGGAAGAAGGTGTACTTAACTGTGGAAAAAGAAGGAAAATTGAAACAGAGAACGGTCCAAAGGCAAGATGTGCAACATCGAGCGAAATGCTTTAATCACATCGTCGTGGTAATCTGGTCACGGTATTGGACCGCGAAGCGGTAAGATCCGTGTTCCAATCTCCCCCACACTCCACATATTATTTGTTTTGTTGACAACGAGGGACCTCCAGACGTACGTAACTGCTATTTGTTCTCCACAAGTACAACATGTTAAGACTTGCATAGCGTTTTGGTAGTTTTGACTCATGAATTCCTTTGTTGTAACATAGTTCACACACGTTTATTCGTTGTTTTCATTTCTGTTAGAGGTCTATGCGGCATCTCCACTGATCACTGTTCATCTCTTTTACTTGCGGCGATAATATATATTCTTGTCAACGGCCTTGCCGCAGTGGTAACACCGGTTCCCGTCAGATCACCTAATTTAAGCGCTGTCGGGCTGGGATAGCACTGGGATGGGTGACCATCCGGTCTGCGAACGCAGGTGGCAAGCAGGGTGCACTCAGCCCTTGTGAGGCAAACTGAGGAGCTACTTGATTGAGAAGTAGCGGCTCCGGTCTAGGAAACTGACATACAGCCGGGAAAGCGGTGTGCTGACCACATGCCCCTTCAAATCAGCATCTAGTGATGCCTGTGGGCTGAGGATGACACGGCCGCCGGTCGGTACCGTTGGGCCTTCATGGCCTGCTTGGGAGGAGTTTAAGTTTGGTAATATATTCTTACCACATGATTCATGTTCTGTAACCAATGTATAGAGACAGTTGCCAAGACTTCATATGGAAAACAGACGCGTCAACGACCGCAAGAAAAGTTCATAATTTTGTGAAAAAAAAAATGGAGCACGAAGGAGATTTGAATACGGATGTCCCTCTTTGTAGTCCAACACCTGCGCACAGAACCACGACGTCTTGATGCCCGCATTTCTCTCGATGTTGCACATCTTGAGCTTGGACCGTTCAGTGTTTCTATTTTGTTTCTTTCTTCACAGTTCAGTACACTTCCTTCCCGTTTTCGTGCTTGACGCGTGTCCAACGGACTGTACACCGGGCTATTTTGCCACTAAATTTGAGGGCCTTGCGATGGCAGGGGGGTGGGGGGGGGGGGGTTGAGGTTCTCTTGTAAGGACGTAACTAATAAGCGCAACGTCTGTCTGTAAAAAGCCCCACACATTGGCGACGAATCGCAGCGGTCCTTCGCATGTGCGATTGATTGCTTCTTAGATCGCAGGTATCTATATGACGGATCACAAGTGTGATTTCAATATGGCTTCCTGTCTGTGACTCGTTTCTTTACGTTGTAAGGAGTGTGTCATAACTCTCCATTACATGAAACAATATATCGAAGTTAACACTATTCTTGGAATTGTGTAAGCACTCATATAACGATAGAAACAATCTGAGGGCGAAGCATGGGAGCGCGATTGTAAGGGTTGTTGTGAGACGAGGTCTGTCTGCGAGAGTGGAAGTAGTACTGTCGGTCGAGAGCTCGGAGACAGAAGACGTGTCACTCTGCCCTCACGTCGGTGATGGCAGATCTTACCACACTCAAGGCCTGATTTCATTTATATAGCCAGGAGAGATTTAGATGGCTTAACTACGCTTGAAAATGGAATTCAAGGCAAAATTCGCAAGCATAGCACAAAATAAACTGCAAGGTTAGGCTTCTGATTGTTAGTCCGAGTTTGGAATAATCCCATTTTTTGCTTATCAGTTAAAGAAGCCTGCTTATCCTCCAAATAATAATAATTATCCTCCACATCTAAATAATGTGCTGTGGTTATTAAATCTTAATGTAACTTTGAAATTGAAATAATCTGTTAATCTGGCATTCAGCCATTATTGATACTTATGTCATTGAAACTGTCATTGTCTATTAATATTTATGGGTTATAATGATGAAAGGTCTCTGTTGGATTCCTTTCATGTTAATTTCTTAAAACTGTTGTCATTTATGGCATATATTCCCCTTCTAAATTTACTGTGGTGTTTCTATCTGGGAGGAGACTGATCAGTGAAACGTGTTACTTTTACACATGAACAAGAATGATCTGTCACACTACTACACTTGAAAACACAGTTTATATGTAATTCACGTCCGCTCCCGATAGCTGAGTGGTCAGCGCGACAGACTGTCAATCCAAAGGGCCCGGGTTCGATTCCCGGCTGGGTCGGAGATTTTCTCCGCTCAGAGACTGGGTGTTGTGTTGTCCTAATCATCATCATTTCATCCCCATCGACGCGCAAGTCGCCGAAGTGGCGTCAAATCGAAAGACTTGCACCAGGCGAACAGTCTACCCGACGGGAGGCCCTCGTCACACGACACTTCACTTCATGTAATTCATGTCACACAGTCTCATATGGAACCTACATCTGCTTTCTTTTATATAGTGTATATAATAAGATAGTGTCATCCCCCTTCCCTTTGTGAAAGGATGAATGAGCAAATGTATTTCTAGTTGCATGCTTGATGGTAGCAGGCAAGCCTGTCTGCTAGAGAACAGTTGGACCAACGTCGGAACAGGTAGCTACGCTTTCTAAAAGCAAAGAGGTTTCTATTCTTGGTATGGTCCTGTCCGTCCCTTGTCATGTTGGTATAGGAAGCTGCCTCTCTGGTCACTTCCGATTGTATCTATGAGGCACCCTCAGTAGGGGCCCACGCCAGTCTGTCCATGGCAAGCGTCTGAAGTGGTAAGATCTCCAGCTAAGCGCGTCTCTGCTAAGTCCGTAGGACAGTGGATTTCTTAAGTTAAGCCTAACTGAAAATTTAATGACCTTTGTGTCAGGTTTGGATCTAAAATATCTTATATCTTAAATTGCAACGCAATGTGATTCGAGTGTGAAGTTCAGAATATCTTCCAGTAGTTGCTTTGTGAGCAAAGTGGAACCAAATGATGATGATCCGTAACCCTAACTAAGATCATCAATCTTAAATGCGAATGTGCGTGAGATTAAAACGTCTCGTCTTGACAATATTTTTCAATATAGCAACTTTTCTTTATGTTCAACCCACGAAGGGTATACTTTGTGAGACCAGTACCACGTGCTTATATAATTGTTTGTCCCATCAGGTTAATAGTATGACGATAGTAACCAGTTCGAGGTTTTTCTATTGTAAATTGCGTTTCGATGTAATTTATTTTAATTATCAAAATTATTGTGGAGTTACACTCTTTGTGTAAACCAAATTGACCACGTGAAGCATGTGGTGTAATCATCAAGGTAGCCCTCAGCTATTCTTTTCGAGAAGATTTTACAGACAATTAGTATGAATTAAGTATACCAGTGTGTGGTAATTTCATGACGGACAGAATTGCGCTACGACCGTAACTTCTTTTGGTGAAAATTGAATCGGTTGGTTGTGGTTAATTTCCCCCTGCATATGTTTCAACATTCTTCGTGTGTTATTTTAGAATGCTGTGTTGTATGCAGTCTCCCAATCTTGGCTCCACATTTGATGTGTTCCGTAAGATTACAAACTCACATTTTCACAATCCTACTAAATAAGGCACCATATTAATTATGAATCAAGTTTAATATGATGAAATTTTAACGGAACAATGATCAATGTTAAAATAACTGTCCAAATATAAACTGATTTATTTATTTTTATTTAAATTCTCTTTTTATATATGTTTCACCGGTTGTCGTAAGTGACTGTTAAAAGATTATGATTCATGTTAGTCTGGTTGGGAATTTGGTAAGATAGACTGGATACCTGGTGAAACAGTTGCTCAGTAATGCAAGGTTAACTTCCCCAGATAGCTCACAGCTTTTAACCCCCTTTTATTATCTTGAATATCAGCACCACTTTCAGAACAACTTAATGCATCAACCTTACAATGATCCTGAAGTTTTAAACAGACTTAATTTATGAAATCGCTTCTCACAAGTTATTTAGTAGTTAACAGGACCCAAACAAACTCCTTTTCATTAAATTCATTCCTAGTAACAATAAGCTTTAGCCGCTGCTGCTGCGAAATTTGTCACCTAGAAGTTATGACGTACGTGTTCGTGTAGTGTGTATCGTATACTTTTGTGAATCAGCAGGATGGCTCCGTGTAGTAAAGATTTTACTACCGAATTTATTGAAGTGTTCAGAGGAAAAAAAGCTTTACGCAAGATAACTTCGAAAGCTTACTATGTCAAAATTAAAAGAGAAAGATGCTTGACGCTGCTGTTGAATAAGGCGAAGAAAGTGAATGCAGCTATCACAAAGGAAAAAAAAGAAACTG
This sequence comes from Schistocerca americana, assembly GCF_021461395.2. Lineage (NCBI taxonomy): Eukaryota > Metazoa > Arthropoda > Insecta > Orthoptera > Acrididae > Schistocerca > Schistocerca americana. Next base: position 433,408,255 of record NC_060124.1, on the reverse strand, counting down.
CGTAGTCTGAGCACAGTGTTCATAAAATAAAACTGAAAAGTTATTAGTTCTCATCTGTAAGGATGTGGCACAGAAGAAATCTATACATCACACCTGTTAGTACGACAACCTAATCCTTGTGAGGGATGGTACAGAGGCTTTCTCGTCATCACAAAGTACACCACTGGCCATTAAAATTGGTACACCACGAAGATGACGTGCTACAGACGCGAAATTTAACCGACAGGAAGAAGATGCTGTGATATGCAAATGATTAGCTTTTCAGAGCATTCACACAAGGTTGGCGCCGGTGGCGACACCCACAACGTGCTGACATGAGGAAAGTTTCCAACCGATTTCTCATACACAAACAGCAGTTGACCGGCGATGCCTGGCGAAACGTTGTTGTGGTGCCTCGTGTAAGGAGGAGAAATGCATACCATTACGTTTCCGACTTTGATAAAGGTCGGATTGTAGCCTATCGCGATTGCGGTTTATCGTACCGCGACATTGCTGCTCGCGTTGGTCGAGATCCAATGACTGTTAGCAGAATGTGGAATCGGTGGGTTCAGGAGGGTAATATGGAACGCCGTGCTGGATCCCAACGGCCTAGCAGTCGAGATGACAGGCATCTTATCCGCATGGCTGTAACGGATCGTGCAGCCACGTCAAACAAACTTGGTAGAAATATTCCTGAGTCAGCCAAGAATCGCTGTGTGTGTGTGTGTGTGTGGGGGGGGGGGGGGGGGGGGGGTTAAGAACAACCTACCTATCATAGTTAAGGAGGTAAACTATGTAATCAAAAGTATCCGGACACCTGGCTGAAAATGACTTACAAGTTCATGGCGCCCTCCATCGGTAATGCTGGAATTCAATATGGTGTTGGCCCACCTTAGTCTTGATAACAGCTTCCATTCTCGCAGGCATAGGTTCAATGAGGTGCTGGAAGGTTTCTTGGGAGTGTTGTACTGAGAAGAGGTATCGATGTCGGCGTTCCAAAACATCCCAAAGGTGTTCTATAGGATTCAGATCAGGATTCTGTGCAGGCCAGTCCATTACAGGGATGTCATTGTCGTGTAACCACTCCGCCACAGGCCTTGCATTATGAACAGGTGCTCGACCGTGTTGAAAGATGCGATCGCCATCCCCGAATTGTTCTTTAACAGTGGGAAGCAAGACGTGTTTAAAACATCAGTGTAGGCCTGTGCTATGAAAGGTCCACGCAAAACAACAAGGGGTGCAACACCCCTCCATGGAAAACACGACCACGCCATAACATCACCGCCTCCGAATTTTACTGCTGGCAGATGACGTTCACCCGGAATTTGCCGTGTCACACCCTGCCATCGGGTCGTCACATTGTGTACCGTGATTCGTCACTGCACACCACGTTTTCCACTGTTCAATCGTCCAATGTTTACGCTTCTGACACCAAGCGAGGTGTCGTTTGGCATTTACCGGCGTGATGTGTGGCTTATGAGCAGCCGCTCGACCATGAAATCCAAGTTTTCTTGCCTCCCGCCTAACTCTCATCGTACTTGCAGTGGATCCTGTTGCAGTTTAGAATTCCTGTGGGATGGTCTGGATAGATGTCTGCCTATTACACATTACGACCCTCTTCAACTGTCGGCAGTCTCTGTCAGTCAGCAGACGAAGTCGGCCTGTACGCTTTTGTGCTGTACGTGTCCCTTCACGTTTTCACTATCACATCAGAAACAGTGGACCTAGGAATGTTTAGGAGTGCGTAAATCTCGCGTACAGACGTATGAGACAAGTGACCCCCAATCACCTGACTACGTTCGAAGTCCGTGAGTTCCGCGGAACGCTCCATTCTGCTTTCACACGATGTCTAATGACTACTGAGGTCGCAAATATGGAGTACCTGGCAGTAGATGGCAGAAAAATACAAATAATATGAAAAACGTATGTTTTGGGTATTTCCGGATACTTTTGATCATACTTTCGGTCACATAGTGTATGATGTCAAAAGGAATGAGATTCTTGAAAACTTCTGCGCCGTGGATGATGTTTCAGTGTATTACTTCTGTGCTACTAATTGTATTCGCAATAAATTTTGCACGCAGTATCCACATACGGCAGTAAGTGCACTTACAAAATTATACATTAGTACCATATATAGTTCAGGAGATATGCCGTAAACACTGAGTTGTGTAAAAAACTGCAGCATGATGCTTCAAACTTACACTTATAACTTCTTTACTACTGACACTATTAGCAACACATTTCGCTGACAGTATCTACAAACGCTGCTGAATGTATCAACACAATTACGACATGTAATTCAAGAGAAACTACGTCATAAACACTGAGGCAGGTGAAAAACGACGCATCATGGATGAAGTTTTAATACATCTATTCTTTAGTAGTAAAAGACTCCTGCAGTTGAGTAAACTTAAGAAAATCAATGACACCTGTCAGCGCTTTCGACAGCTTTCAGCTGCGAAGCTCAAACAGCTGTAGGCGAAAAGGCTAGCCTACTGTAGGGCTATGAAGAGGCGTTGCCGTAGAGACGTTTACAAAACCGCGTTGTAGACGCGCGTAGCCGCGGCGCGCAGCGTACAGATACTGTCCGCCGTACTGCCTTTTAATTTGGATACTGTACTTATACATCTGTACGTTATGCATATTTCTTTGTACGGCTCGTTCACAATTTAAAAGGTGTTGTCGCGAATACATGGAAAAAGGCAATGGTTTCGATACTTCAGTACACACAAAAATTATTTTTTGTTTTCATTCCTAATAGAAATTTTCCAGAATGAATAACCGGGCTACTCCAGGTTTGCCATTTAGTCAATATCTAAAATTTAATTTCTTCCAGCCGCTAGAAACTTTAAAGGTGTAGTTAGGCGCACGTGGGCTGATATTGATTGCTTCATATTTGTGTGTCTTTTTTGTATTTACGGCGTAACATTCTTTAGTGACACCAGGTAAGTACTTTCAGTCATACGTATGTAATTACGCCGGTCTTCTCGATGAAATCGTAATTCTGTCAGTAAATTAGTATGAGATAACTTTTCTCTCTTTGAAATTCAATTTATGCTGCACGTTATTTAAGTGTATTAGTAAACTTACGCTGCACAACTACGCCCGCCGGCAAACACAGCAGTTCAGTTTCGATAGCAAAACTTCATCACACCGCGGCGCTAGTAACACTGGTGTGTGGAGGGGTGAGACGTGCGATGGATCACAATGATGGTGCATGCCTCGGATCGCTGCTGTCGGTCGCTTGCTGGTGGGGCCCTTGACGACTTTGCCTCCTGTGAAGTCACAAATGAAATCGGCTCTGCTTCTTCTCCTGCTGCTCTTTTCACACCATCATTAAAATGTACTATATACTCATATACTACATTTTCTCGTAAATCAAGAAAACGGTTCTGCGAGAGGCAAACACTTGTATTCTTTGACGTCATTTTCATAACTGAGTCATTACAGTACGTTATTCAATGTTAAGTAAACAAAGGAAAAGCACTTGGAGTTGAATTCCACAACAACTACGTAAACAAATGACGAAAAATATCAACTACTAACTACTAACTGTTAGATAGCCGCTGTCTTCGAATTATAGTGTGTTTGTGTGTGTGTGGGGGGGGGGGGGGGGGGAGGGAAGGGGGGGAAGGGGGGGGGGTTATGTCATGTCAATCGTCAATCCAAAACACACGAGATTTCATCAGTTTATCCAGTGTTTTTTTTTCAAAAGACGGGACAACTTCTTCTTTTTACCGAAACATAGTATACATCGAGATTCGAATTAAAAACAGTCGGCTGTATCTCAAAGCCGACAAGAGATACTGATAAAATAACTCTTTATTTAATACTGATTTCAATCTTCACCATCAGGTGCCATAAATTTATTTATAGCACCCTGTACAAGATCTAATCTGATTATGACAGTCTACGAAGATGTCGCAGGATGGCTTTTATTTTATTTGACGCTAGGTTAAGAACGCGGTTATGCAGGCTAATGTAAATAATTTTGTGGTACCTGAAGACGACAAAAAGGTCAGAAACTGTACTAGATTACTGTAATTATGTTCTCAGCAGTTGTGGGTGAATTAGCCAGTTTTCGTTCCGATAATCTGTGCATAGTTTGGCGAGTTCTGAAAATATTAAAAAAATTAAACGGAGCTGAAGTATTCCGTTGTAATTATAAGAAATGTTTTCGTCTGTAACATACTATTATGACTGTGACTTACATTTCACCACCAGGAGACGATACGGACCCAAATCCCAAAGTCAGCAAACTGGAATACTTTTGGGTTGTTTCCCCTTTAACATTTACATAGATGCATAGAAGTGGCCGACTTCTAGTCTATATGCTTTTCCTGACTATTTCCCTAAGAGTTAAATAATCGACAATTTCCTGCTCATTTAAAGTTTAGACACTGAAGTGCTTGATCTTTTATTAGTTTTAGCACAAAATTCGTTCTACTACACGAATGCTTAGACTCCAGAAAATGAACGTGAAAACTGTTGTCGGGAGAGAACTTAGTGAAAAGCAGAAATAATAAAACTGAACTGTTATTTCTCGCAAGTAAAGCTTAAGCAAGTGGTGCGAATTACAGTGCGTTTTAAGATGGTTCAAATGGTTCTGAGCAATATGAGACTTAACATCTGACGTCATCAGTCCCCTATAACTTAGAACTACTTAAACCTAACTAACCTAAGGACATCACACACATCCATGCCCGAGGCAGGATTCGAACATGCGACCGTAGCGGTCAAGCGGTTCCAGACTGAAGCGCCTAGAACCGCTCGGCGACAGCGGCCGGCTGCGTTTTAAGAGTAAACTTGTAAATACATTAGTATCCGGTGAGTATAATGTATGTAATGCTGCGGGTTTTCAAATGCAACATATAAAATTAAACCGGATAATCAGGAGCTTGCTATGCTTAGAACTGTGGGAACCTCCCGCACAAAGTATTCTGGAAGCTGTCATATACAGATGTTTTCATGATTAGAAAATACACCGCAATATCATCGCTCAGTCGAATGTTAAACACGTAATGCTTATGAGATCTACGTGACGTTTACAAATTGTCTTAAACACTGTTGTGGTCATACTGCCTAACGTATCGTTTCTGAACCATTAGCGAAGTGTACAGTGACTTTAATTCGGAAAGGTCTTTTACGAACAGTCTTGTTTGGGTACTGCATACCCTTTAATGGCATACTATCAGAGAGGCTAGATTTCTATATTTATAGTGCACAAGTCAACTTTCTGCCTGTAACTGAACGTGTTTAAGGTACAACTATCACGGATGTTCCTGGATCTGCTAACCAATATAATTGGACCATCGTCAACGGTACATGGTGGGTACGAGGTCGTTGTCTGTAATATTAATACTTTGGCTGTGTGTGAGTTAAGAGGTGATTCGTTATGCTGACGCTAAAGCATTTGGTCTGTTAACGTCTGGGAAGAAAAAAAAATTCTTGGCTACTTGAGGATGGGTTTATACTTCGAAACATGTCAAAAATCAAATTTTAGCGAGGTGCGAACAAATTTTGATTGGTAGCGGTTACTGTAAAAAGGAATACATTAACCTTAACAGTCACTCTGAAACACAGAAAATAGAGCTTTTGATGGAATATTTATAACAACAACTAGTCAGAAAAACAATAAGTAACTATAGACACTTAAGTAATCCAGGTACTGATGGATTTTTACATCAAATCGCGCCTGAAGATTCCTTCTAAGTGATTCTTCTCCCTACCCAGAAGTGCCACCACAAGAGCCAATAGATCGTAAAGAAAACTGGACAGATAAAAGTAAGTGTAAAAGCAGCATACTTTACTTACAGCTAATATAAATAACGAGTTACTCCAAAGGTTCTCCCATGAAACAAATGAAGTCGAGAGTAGCGTAAACATCACTATCGTTTTCCTCGCAGGTGATAGTTTCCGTGGCGAGTGACGTAAACTTCCAGTAGTAAATTTGCAATTCTAACGGCAAACACCACAAAAGCTTCATATTCAGTATATTGTTAGTCCGTAATTTCTTGTTCGAAATACGAAAAAGTTATATCATTGAATTTGTCTTGCACAGATATCCAATCTGAAAGGTACTATAGTTCGTCTTCGTCTTCTTCTTCCGTTTCAAGGAATTGTACACCATATGAAATGTTGCAGGCCCCATAAATTCCCACCTCTTTGTAGCTTTTCCAACAATCCCGTAAATGCAACCCAGTGTTCTTTCGTTTTTCGAGGAGAAGGGGTGACTGTCATCATCAATTTTCTGGCTCATCTGATGTCGCCTACCACGACTACATTTCTTATGTCAACTTCTTCACCTCACGGTAGCACTTGCACATTACGCAGATGAGACATCAGATGACAGACCAAAATCCGAAACTTGTATTGCTATCCCCATACAAGCAATAAAACGTTTGAGTTAATAATGTTTTGTGACTGATTGCAAACATAAACATAAGAGTTACGCCAATAGCCTGGTTCATTTGTTGTTTACTAAGCCGCAGGTTAAGGCAATAAATTTTAATATGTTTAACAGTGCATTGAAATCTTCTTTGTACATCAAACAGGTAAGAGACCAAAGAGAACTCGGTACTTACCTTCTTCTATTCTTATCTTAATTCTCAAATTTTTCCAATTCTTCCACACTGCCTGTTTCATTTTATTCTACCATTCCTCTTGTACTCATTTATTTTATTGTGATTATGTACTCCACATATTCTGGTTCTTGTACATGGTCCACTGCTGTAAGCTCTGTCTACTATAACTACAGTAATTGTATTTTGTCCATGTTGTTGTCCATTGGTAACAGAGGTTGAAACTTTTTTCTATTACTTTTTGTCCTCGCCGAAAAACACATTAGAAAAAAACTTTTCACTTTCCTGTGCAACCTCCCAGAGTTTGTTAGTTTAATTAATTTTCATCCAAAGAAAACTCCCTCTACCGGTTTGAAAAATCTATACCACCATTTTTGGTGGTTTAGTGTTCATGTTTTTTCTGGTTTGTTCATTTAATATTTATTTACTGTTTGATGTTACAATGTTTAATTACACTACAGCTGCACTGTCAACGACGACATTTACTCCGTATGTACGTCATTCTCGACTTGTAACATCTTTTTCAACGCTGTTCGCGAATACAGTGCCCTCTTTGACGACAATAGTTCATTAAAGTCTGATAATAGCGTTGTAAATAGATAACCAGTATACGAAACAAATTAATAGTGTAGAACATATGACTTTTTCATTTCTTGTTGTCGTATTCAGTCCGAGGACTGGTTTTTGCAGCTTCCTATACAACTCTATCCCCTGAAAACCTCTTCATCTCCGAAAAACTACAGCAACCTACATCCTTCTGAATCTGCTTGCTGTATTCATCTCTTGGTATCCCTGTACTATTTTTAACCCACACACTTCGCTTCAATACTAACTTTACATTCCTTTGATGACTCAGAATGTGTCCTATCAACCGATCTCTTCTTTTAGTCAAATTGTGGCACAAATTTCTTTTCTCATCAATTTTATTCAGTGCCTCCCAACTGGTTACGTGATCTACCCATCTTCAGTATTCTTCTGTAGCACCACATTTCAAAAGCTTCTATTCTCTTGTTGTTTTAAGTGTTTATCGCACTTTCTTCACTTCCACATACGGCTTTACTCCTTCAGGAAGGACTTCATAAAACATAAACCTATATTCGATGTTAACAAATTTCTCTTCTTGAGAAACACTTTTCTTACGATTGCCATTCTACATTTTATATCTTCTGTACTTCGTCTGTCATCAGCTATTTTGCTGTCCAAATAGCAGAACTCAACTATTACTTTAAATGTTTCGTTTCCTGATCAAATGCCCTCAGCTACACCCGATTTAATTCGACTACATTCCATTATCCTCGTTTTACTTTTGATGATGTTCAGCTTATAGCCCTGCTTTCGAAACACTGTCCATTCCGTTCAACTGCTCTTCCAAGTCTTTCGCTGTCTCTGACAGAATTATAGTGTCATGGCTACTCGCTGAACTCTACTGCCTACTCCAAATTTTACTTTGCTTTCGCTTACTGCTTGCTCAATGTATAGAGTGAATAACATCGGGGGAGGACTACAACCCTGTCTCACTCCCGTCTCAACCAGTGCTTCCCTTTCATGCTCCTCAACTCTGACAATTACTGTCTAGTTTCTGTACAAGTTGTAAATAGCCTTTCTCTCTCTGTATTTTACGAGCGTTATTTTCAGAATTTCAAAGTGTCAGTCAACATGCTCAAAAGATTTCTCTAAGATTACAAATTCTATAAACTTAGGTTTGTCTTTTCTTAACCGAAGTAGTAGGGTTAGTATAGCCTTGCGTGTTTCAGGAATCGAAACTGATCTTGGCTGAGGTCGGCTTCCATCAGTTGCTGTCTTTTCTTAACCGAAGTAGTAGGGTTAGTATTGCCTTGCGTGTTTCAGGAATCCAAACTGATCTTGGCTGAGGTCGGCTTCCATCAGTTGCTTCATTCTTATATAAAGGATTAGTGTTGTTATTGTGTTGTCAGTGCCAGACACCAGACTTGCCAGGTGGTAGTCTTTAAATCGGCTGTGATCCTTTAGTATACGTCGGACCCGCGTGTCGCCAATCAGTGATTGCAGACCGAGCGCCGCCACACGGCAGGTCTAGTCTAGAGACTCCCTAGCACTCGCCACAGTTGTACAGCCGACTTTGCTAGCGATGGTTCACTAACTACATACGCTCTCATTTGCAGAGACGACAGTTTAGCATAGCCTTCAGCTACGTCATTTGCTACGATCTAGCACGGCGCCATATTCAGTTATTATATGTCTTCTGAACAGATAATATTGTGAATCATGTACCGTCAAGAGCGACGTTCGTAATTAATGGATTACAGTTAAGTATCAAACTAATTACGTCCGCTTTCTGAATTCTCATTCCTTGTCATGTTCCAGACCTCACGTCAGTATAGTCCTTCCCTCCTCACACCACCCTGCGTGAGCTAAAACGCGTGCATTTCGGCCTCCACTAGTAACACGGTGTTGGCTCTTCTGCCAACACAACAGGTATTATGCAACCATGACTTATTAAACTGATAGTTCGTTAATTTTCACACCTGTCAGCAACTGCTCACTTTGGAACTGGAATTATTACATTCTTCTTGAAGTCTGAAAGTATTTAGCTGTTTCATATGTCTCGAACACCAGATGGAACAGTTTCCTCATGGCTGATTCTCCCAAGGCCGTCAGTAGTTCTGATGGAATGTCGTCTACTCCCGTGGCTTTGTTTGAGAATCAAAATTTATTAGGATGTGGTATAAAAAATGGTTCAAATGGCTCTGAACACTATGCGACTTAACTTCTGAGGTCATCAGTCGCCTAGAACTTACAACTAATTAAACCTAACTAACCTAAGGACATCAAACACATCCATGATCGAGGCAGGATTCGAACCTGCAACCGTAGCGGTCGCTCGGCTCCAGACTGTAGCGCCTAGAACCGCACGGCCACTCCGGCCGACGGGACTTAAGATCTGAGGTCATCACTCCCCTAAAACTTAGAACTACTTAAACCTATCTAACCTAAGGACATCACACACATCCAAGCCCGAGGCAGGATTCGAATCTGCAAACATAGCGGTCGCGCGGTTCAGAACTGAAGCGCCTAGAAGCGCTCGGCCACTGCGTCCGGCCAGAATGTATTATATTTGGGCCCCAGACACTGTAATATTTCGGGGCAGACGGGAGCCTAGATTCTTGTCTTTACAGCAGCCTAATGGAGTCGCCGGCTCCAGAGTGGGTGGGCCACGCCATTGTCCAGGCGTCTGCGTCGCGCAGCTGGAGACGGACGCGCGGCGCCGTGGACGCAACGCGGAGGGAGCGGGCCGGCTTACGGGCGCAGGTATACGGCGGCCTTCCGCCTTCTGGGAAAGCGCGCAGGTAGGCCGGCGGCAATGCAGATCTCGCCCCCGACCCGACATCCGGCGCGCGCTTTTTTGCGCGCCCTCTCCTGCGGGGCGGCGCGTTGTTTCCACGAGAGCTGAGCTACCTGTCGCGAAGCCCGGCAACACGGCGGCCGCCACAGAGGCACCAGCGGGGCGGCGTCGTCTCGCCCACCGAGCTGCGAGCAGGGCGCGTGCAGCGAGGCGATGCCCGCGGAGCCGCAACCAGCGTCGCCTCCCCCACATACCGCCGCTCCGCCTGTGCAACTGGGCTACAACACGTTTTTGTGGAAATATTCCCTCAATACACACTGGTGTGTTGCTTCATGGTGTTGTTGTTGTTGTTGTTGTTGTGGTCTTCAGTCCTGAGACTGGTTTGATGCAGCTCTCCATGCTACTCTATCCTGTGCAAGCTTCTTCATCTCCCAGTACTTACTGCAACCTACATCCTTCTGAATCTGCTTAGTGTATTCATCTCTTGGAATCCCTCTACGATTTTTACCCTCCAAGCTGCCCTCCAATGCTTGATCCCTTGATCCCTTGATGCCTTGATGCCTCAGAACATGTCCTACCAACCGATCCCTTCTTCTAGTCACATTGTGCCACAAACTTCTATTCTCACCAATCCTATTCAATACCTCCTACCCATCTAATCTTCAGCATTCTTATGTAGCACCACATTTCGAAAGCTTCTGTTCGTTTCTTGTCCAAACTAGTTATCGTCCATGTTTCACTTCCATACATGGCTACGTTCCATACAAATACTTTCAGAAACGACTTCTTGACACTTAAATCTATACTCGAAGTTAACAAATTTCTCTTGTTCAGAAACGCTTTCCTTGCCATTGCCAGTCTACATTTTATATCCTCTCCACTTCGACCATCATCAGTCATTTTGCTCCCCAAATAGCAAAACTCCTTTTCTACTTTAAGTGTCTCATTTCCTAATCTAATACCCTCAGCATCACCCGACTTAATTCTACTACATTCCATTATCCTCGTTTTGCTTTTGTTGATGTTCATCTTATATCCTCCTTTCATGACACTATCCATTCCGTTCAATTGCTCTTCCAAGTCCTTCGCCGTCTCTGACAGAATCACAATGTCATCGTCGAACCTCAAAGTTTTTATTTCTTCTCCATGGATTTTAATACCTACCCCGAATTTTTCGGGTGTTTCCTTCACTGCTTGCTCGATATACAGATTGAATAACATCGGGGAGAGGCTACAACCCTGTCTCACTCCCTTCCCAACCACTGCTTCCCTTTCATGCCCCTCAACTCTTATAACTGCCATTTGGTTTCTATACAAATTGTAAATACCCTTTCGCTCCCTATATTTTACCCCTGCCACCTTCAGAATTTGATAGAGAGTATTCCAATCAACATTGTCAAAAGCTTTCTCTAAGTCTACAAATGCCAGAAACGTAGGTCTGCCTTTCTTTACTCTAGCTTCTATGATAAGTCGTAGGGTCAGTATTGCCTCACGTGTTCCAATATTTCTACGGAATCCAAACTGGTCCCCCCCTAGGTCAGCTTCTACTAGTTTTTCCATTCGTCTGTAAAGAATTTCTCGTTAGTATTTTGCAGCCATGACTTATTAAGCTGATAGTTCGGTAATTTTCACATCTGTCAACAGCTGCTTTCTTTGGGATTGGAAGTATTATATTCTTCTTGAAGTCTGAGGGTATTTCGCCTGTCTCATACATCTTGCTCACCAGATGGTAGAGTTTTGTCAGGACTGGCTCTCAAAGGCCGTCAGTAGTTCTAATGGAATGTTGTCTACTCCCGGGGCCTTGTTTCGCCTCAGGTCTTTAAGTGCTCTGTCAAACTCTTCACGCAGTATCATATCTCCCATTTCATCTTCATCTACATCCTCTTCCATTTCCCTAATATTGTCCTCAAGTACATCGCTCTTGTATAGATACTCTATATACTCCTTCCACCTTTCTGCTTTCCCTTCTTTGCTTAGAACTGGGTTTCCATCTGAGCTCTTAATATTCATACAAGTGGTTCTCTTTTCTCCAAATGTCTCTTTAATTTTCCTGTAGACTGTATTTATCTTACCCCTAGTGAGATAAGGCTCTACATCCTTACATTTGTCCTCTAGCCATGCCTGCTTAGCCATTTTGCACTTCCTGTCGTCTCATTTTTGAGACGTTTGTATTCCTTTTTGCCTGCTTCATTTACTGCATTTTTATATTTTCTCCTTTCATCAATTAAATTCAATATTTCTTCTGTTAGCCAAGGATTTCTACTAGCCCTCGTCTTGTTACCTACTTGATCCTCTGCTGCCTTCACTACTTCATCCCTCAAAGCTACCCATTTTTCTTCTACTGTATTTCTCTCCCCCATTCCTGCCATTTGTTCCCTTACGCTCTCCCTGAAACTCTGAGATATGAAATGGAATAATGACATAGGCTGAGTCTTACAAAATGTAGATGATACACTGCGTTTAATTGGTAGGAATGGGGTAAAATGCGATCATTCAACAAAAGCTATTGCTTACAAAACACCACTACAACACGTCTTGGAATATTAATAATAATGGCGTGTGACGAGGTCCTCCCGTCATGTAGACCGGTCATCTGGTGCAAGTCTTTCTATTTGAGGCCACTTCGGCGACTTGCGCGTCGATGGGGATGAAATGATGATGATTAGGACAACACAACACCCAGTCCCTGAGCGGAGAATATCTCCGACCCAGCCGGGAATCGAACCCGGCCCTTAGGATTGACAGTCCGTCGCGCTGACGGCTTTTTTTTACGCTCTATCCATCTTTTTTAATTTTTAAAATTTTTTTTCAAGTTATGGTTTAATTAGTATGTCGACATGTTCAAAACCTACACTAATTAAAATAACAAAATGCGTACGTAACACAAATGGGCATTTTTTTAAATAGCCAGCTATCCTAGCCACTTTAACAAAAAAGAAAAAAAAGGAAAAAGGATTTTGGAAGGTTTGTTTTTCTGCATTTTTTAATTTTAATTTTTATTTTATTTTATTTTCATACAAATGGATAAAAGGAAGGCCGTTCCTCTTCGGCTACATAAACAGAATAATAGGAAGTAGTCCCGTTACGACAAAGGATGCTCCATACTATAGCCCGCTGCGAATTTTTCGATGACTGTCGTCTCGTTGCTGTGTTTTTTCCGTTGTTTGTTCAATCTCATTAAAAAAAAAAACTGGGTAGAGGTGCTATGGTTATTTTCTCATGTCATCGATAATCCAGCTGCGAGGCGGATTATGGAATGCACTCCAAAGAAAATTAGAAAAATATTGCCTATATTTAGGGTTCTTGACGATTGCACAGTCGTTCGTTGAGGTAATACCAAAAATCGGGTACTGTCTTTTCGCCGTTACCGAATAGGTAGTGAAAAGCGTGGCCGCTGATCCACGTCACAGAGTTAGTTTTTGCTCTTGGGAAATAAATCTTATCGGGGAAAAGAAGTGATCGGGTAGTTATCCTGTCGGGAGTCGTGCGTTTGAGAAAAGACGATATCTGACGCACCAAATACCAAACGTCCTTTGCCGACCCGCATTCGAAACGATGTTCATCCGTGTCAATCACTTGGCATGTGGCACACAAGTGTGAATCAGCGAGGTGGATGTGATGTAGGCGGGACTGGCACAACTGTTTCCCATTAACAGTTACGTACCATGCAGATTGCACGTCAGTATCAAGGGTGGTGGCATTCACTGCCTGCCACACAGCGCGCCACTTGGTAGTGGGGTGTTTGCTTTCAATCACATTCGGCGTCCTGTTCATTTGCATGGCAGCATATATCGCCCTCGTCATTATCAAGCGTGTGGGTAGTAGTGCGGTGCGGATGTAGCTTAATTCAAGGAAGAATTGGCTAATGTAGAAGAAAGGTGCTGGGATGTCCGATATCATCACAGGGGGTGCGAGTGAGATTGGTCGTAAGGCTTCCAGTAAGAGACTTGTGAGGAACGTCGGACTTCGTCGCCACAGTTGCAGGTGACAGGGTCTTCGCTCTGTTCTGAACATGACAAAGGCCTAAACCCCCTCTGCTCCTCGGGAGGGTTAGGGACTCGTAACGAATCTTAAATAACATGCCCGTATTAACAAAGGATCCCAAAACCGCCAACATGCGGTGAGCCAGGGTGGATGGTATAAGGAGTACCTGTGCAAAATGGGGGATACGTGACGCCAAATAGACGTCAGCATATCGTGTCCGTTGTAGGAGGTCTAGATGTCTCAGACGGTAGTCACTTATTCCTGCTCTCATCTGATACACCGCTGCTAACAGCGGACTGCCACTCAGCTACCGGGGGCGGACCTTGGAATATTACTCAAGGGTGAAACACTCGTATCAGTTGCGACTAACAAGAGATACAGAACGTGTACAATGAAGGATTTGACGAATGGTAGGGCGTGATACACATGCAATGCCAACTACCTGGCGATACCCCACTTACAAAATGTCAGTGCTCTAAGAATGTTCTACAATCCCCTATGTATCACTCCCATAGGGAGTGCAAAGACAAGGTTAGACTGATCATAGCTCCCACAGAGGCGTTTAAGTCGTAATTTTTCCCATACTCTATATCAGGGTGGAACGATAAGGAGTCCGGTATGTGCTTCAGTACTTTGACGTGCACTTTACTCTGATATCCAGAGTAAAGGCCGGCCGAAGTGGCCGTGCGGTTAAAGGCGCTGCAGTCTGGAACCGCAAGACCGCTACGGTCGCAGGTTCGAATCCTGCCTCGGGCATGGATGTTTGTGATGTCCTTAGGTTAGTTAAGTTTAACTAGTTCTAAGTTCTAGGGGACTAATGACCTCAGCAGTTGAGTCCCATAGTGCTCAGAGCCATTTGAACCAGAGTACAGGTGCTAACAATACCACCACTTGCAAAGTACGTTAGAAATCAGATTAATAATGTTGCTCACGCAACATATGTTCGCTTTATCGAGTAACAACAAAGTTATTGACTGTGGATCGTATCGTCCGAATGGAAATAATGAAATCACTGTAAAAAAGTCATTAATTTTGGCACTTATCTTGAATGGATTCCCACGTAGATTTCGTCGAAGTTGTTATGGCTCATCTTGTTGATTCTAGGGTGATTCCACTTTGACTGCTAGAAGGTCCAGATCTGTATTTTAGCAATATATTCGTTTTTCATGAAATTCTTAATGATCAAACAATCCCAGATCAGAACAGTGGTATGGTAGAAATACACTCCTGGAATTGAAATAAGAACACCGTGAATTCACTGTCCCAGGAAGGGGAAACTTTATTGACACATTCCTGGAGTCAGATACATCACATGATCACACTGACAGAACCACAGGCACGTAGACACAGGCAACAGAGCATGCACAATGTCGGCACTAGTACAGTGTATATCCACCTTTCGCAGCAATGCAGGCTGCTATTCTCCCATGGAGACGATCGTAGAGATGCTGGATGTAGTCCTGTGGAACGGCTTGCCATGCCATTTCCACCTGGCGCCTCAGTTGGACCAGCGTTCGTGCTGGACGAGCAGACCGCGTGAGACGACGCTTCATCCAGTCCCAAACATGCTCAATGGGGGACGGATCCGGAGATCTTGCTGGCCAGGGTAGTTGACTTACACCTTCTAGAGCACGTTGGGTGGCACGGGATACATGCGGACGTGCATTGTCCTGTTGGAACAGTAAGTTCCCTTGGCGGTCTAGGAATGGTAGAACGATGGGTTCGATGACGGTTTGGATGTACCGTGCACTATTCAGTGTCCCCTTGACGATCACCAGTGGTGTACGGCCAGTGTAGGAGATCGCTCCCCACACCATGATGCCGGGTGTTGGCCCTGTGTGCCTCGGTCGTATGCAGTCCTGATTGTGGCGCTCACCTGCACGGCGCCAAACATGCATACGACCATCATTGGCACCAAGGCAGAAGCGACTCTCATCGCTGAAGACGACACGTCTCCATTCGTCCCTCCATTCACGCCTGTCGCGACACCACTGGAGGCGGGCTGCACGATGTTGGGGCGTGAGCGGAAGACGGCCTAACGGTGTGCGGGACCGTAGCCCAGCTTCATGGAGACGGTTGCGAATGGTCCTCGCCAATACTCCAGGAGCAACAGTGTCCCTAATTTGCTGGGAAGTGGCGGTGCGGTTCCCTACGGCACTGCGTAGGATCCTACGGTCTTGGCGTGCATCCGTGCGTCGCTGCGGTCTGGTCCCAGGCCGACGGGCACGTGCACCTTCCGCCGACCACTGGCGACAACATCGATGTACTGTGGAGACCTCACGCCCCACGTGTTGAGCAATTCGGCGGTACGTCCACCCGGCCTCCCGCATGCCCACTATACGCCCTCGCTCAAAGTCCGTCAACTGCACATACGGTTCACGTCCACGCTGTCGCGGCATGCTACCAGTGTTAAAGACTGCGATGGAGCTCCGTATGCCACGGCAAACTGGCTGACACTGACGGCGGCGGTGCACAAATGCTGCGCAGCTAGCGCCATTCGACGGCCAACACCGCGGTTCCTGGTGTGTCCGCTGTGCCGTGCGTGTGATCATTGCTTGTACAGCCCTCTCGCAGTGTCCGGAGCAAGTATGGTGGGTCTGACACACCGGTGTCAATGTGTTCTTTTTTCCATTTCCAGGAGTGTAATTTTTGACTTGGTGTTTACAATCCACAGTTTTATAAAACTTCTTGTAAATTCACATATACTTCTTCTTAATTGTCACATCATCAAGAAAACAGTTTTGTATCAATCTTCATATATTTAATTTCCACTTTAATCAAAAACAAGACTTGACCGTTCTTTTACAAAGCGAAATAACAGCTTAACTTCTGCAAAGTGAAACAAAGACTGCTCTGTGCGCATTCGCGCCAAGACGGTTACAAGTAAGTCAAAGATTATGACAGTCTAACAGAAATGAATACACAGAAGAAACATATCACTGTAATATATCGATACATCGGAGTACCTATACATTAATAAAACCGAATGACAATATTGTCACAAAAATATGTCTGTTACTTCCCAGAAAAGTAGAACTGGGGTTGGAGTGCCGTAATGGTCACGTAAATAAAGAACCATTACAACATGTAGCTTTCGAGCATAACTAGTTGAGAAACCCCACGTTGCCCGGGTATTTATTCATTCCAATCTTCTATTAGTCCCTCTCTTCCTCTCTTCTCTCTCTGTCCATCTCCTCTTTTCCCGTCTCCCTGTTGTCTCCTCCCCTTTTCTTTCTGTGTCCATCTCTTCCTCTCCCCTTTCTCAGTCCATTTTCTCCTCCGCCTCTTGTTGGCACGCTACGAGGTGCGTTCAAGTTCTAAGGCCTCCGATTTTTTTTCTCCAGACTGGAAAGAGATAGAAACATGCACATTGTTTTAAAATGAGGCCGCGTTCATTGTCAATACGTCCCAGAGATGGCAGCACCGTACGGCAGATGGAATTTTACCGCCAGTGGCGAGAATGAGAACTGTTTTAAATACTTAAAATGGCGACGTTTTCCTTACTTGAACAGCGTGCAATCATTCGTTTTCTGAATTTGCGTGGTGTGAAACCAATTGAAATTCATCGACAGTTGAAGGAGACATGTGGAGTTATGGATGTGTCGAAAGTGCGTTCGTGGGTGCGACAGTTTAATGAAGGCAGAACATCGTGTGACAACAAACCGAAACAACCTTGGGCTCACACAAGCCGGTCTGACGACATGATCGAGAAAGTGGAGAGAATTGTTTTGGGGGATCGCCGAATGACTGTTGAACAGATCGCCTCCAGAGTTGGTATTTCTGTGGGTTCTGTGCACACAATCCTGCATGACGACCTGAAAATGCGAAAAGTGTCATCCAGGTGGGTGCCACGAATGCTGACAGACGACCACATGGCTGCCCGTGTGGCATGTTGCCAAGCAATGTTGACACGCCAACGACAGCATGAATGGGCCTTTCTTTTCGTCGGTTGTGAGAATGGATGAGAAGTGGATGCCATTTTTCAATCCAGAAACAAAGCGCCAGTCAGCTCAATGGAAGCACACAGATTCACCGCCACAAAAAAAATTCGGGTAACCGCCAGTGCTGAAAAAATGATGGTGTCCATGTTCTGGGACAGCGAGGGCGTAATCCTTACCCATTGCGTTCCAAAGGGCACTACGATAACAGGTGCATCCTACGAAAATGTTTTGAAGAACAAATTCCTTCCTGCACTGCAACAAAAACGTCCGGGAAGGGCTGCGCGTGTGCTGTTTCACCAAGACAATGCACCCGCACATCGAGCTAACGTTACGCAACAGTTTCTTCATGATAACTTTGAAGTGATTCCTCATGCTCCCTACTCACTTGACCTGGCTCCTAGTGACTTTTGGCTTTTTCCAACAATGAAAGACACTCTCTGTGGCCACACATTCACCAGCCGTGCTGCTATTGCCTCAGCGATTTTCCAGTGGTCAAAACAGACTCCTAAAGAAGCCTTCGCCGCTGCCGTGGAATCATGACGTCAGCGTTGCGAAAAATGTGTACGTCTGCAGGGCGTTTACGTCGAGAAGTAACGCCAGTTTCATCGATTTCGGGTTAGTAGTTGATTAGAAAAAAAAATCGGAGGGGTAGAATTTGAATGCACCTCGTAAATAGAAGGGTGTCGCGGTCCACGTACGTGTCACTGATCAGACCTCTGATGACATATTCAGCCCCCGTCAGGGGATACGCAGTTCCTACACGCTTGCGCCACCTTTTGCTCTTTATGGTGTTTATATTGCCAGCTTACTTGGCCCTTATTAATGGAACATCTCTTCCTTTGATGGCTTTTTCATTTCCTGTAGTGCTTCGGTTGTCATCTTCAATTTTGCGTGGCAATGTTTGGTACAATTAGATTTATCCGGCGTATTCTGTTTGAAGTTCTAAAGACTTCCGTCGATGGATTTTGTTGATTTCGTACTCAGTATACCATTATATCCTCCCCTATCCATTGTGCTAGATCATAGAGAATCCGTGGATGAGGAATCAAGAAACAAGAAAGCTTCTGTATTAGAAGAACGATTTTCCAAGACAGGTAAGAGGAGCAACAAAAATGAAGCTGTGGTTTTCACCATGTGATATCTAGAAGTATTCTCAAAACAACATGTACGCACCATGAAATTTGTTTAACAGAATATTCTTTGATCATTAAAAAGATGAAGCCAATGGCCTTGCCGGTGTGGTAGCACCGGTTCCCGTCAAATGATCGAAGTTAAGCCCTGTCAGGCTTGGCTAGCACTTGGGTGGATCACCGTCCGGTCTGCCGAGAGCTGTTGGCAAGCTGGTAGCACCTAGCTTTTTTGAGGCCAATTGAGGAGCTACTTGTTTGAGGAGTAGTGGCACTGGTCACGAAAACGGACAACGGTCGGGAGAGCAGTGTGCTGACCACATGCAAAGTGAAACTTCCTGGCAGATTAAAACTGTATGCAGGACCGAGACTCGAACTAGGGACCTATTCCTTTCGCGGGCAAATGCTCCACCAACTGAGCTACCCAAGCACGACTCACGACCCCTCCTTACAGCTTCAATTCTTCCAGTTCCTCGTCTCCTACTTTCCAAATTTCACAAAAGCTCTTCTGGGAACCTTGCAGAACTAGTACTCCTGGAAGAAAAGATATCGTGGAGACATGGCTTGGCCACAGCCTGGAGGATGTTTCCAAAATGAGATTATCATTAATCAGCGAAGTGTGTGCTGATGTGAAACTTCCTGGCAGATTAAGCTGTGAAGAAGAGTCGTGACGCATGCCTGGGCGGCTCAGTTGGTAGAACACTTGCCCGCCAAAGGCAAAGGTCCCGATTTCGAGTCTCAGTCTGCCTGACATAGAGTTTTAATCTGCCAGGAAGTTTCATAGCAGCGCACACTCCGCTAGAGAGTGAAAGTGTCACTCCGCACACATGTGAATTAGTGTAAAACCAGGTGCAGCTAAGTATTGCGTATATTTGTGTACATAGCTTGATAATTTACATTATAGGAACAGATTTGCTATGGATACCGCAAGTCAATGCACTCAACATCAGTACAGCAACTAGCTGCACTTGGTCCACAGCATAATGTTCTTGTAACACTTCCATCTGATGATGAGCCTGCAGTGGCTCGAAAACATCTTTATGATAGAATAAATCGTGTCAAAAACCTAAGAAAAAAGCGACTGGTTGCATATTTATTACGAAATAAATCTCCAATTTAAATCACAATCGCAGTTCGTCAACAACAATAGATATACTGAAATGACAAGGTCTCGTGGGACTACACTGTGTCAGGAACATGCTATGCGCTTTCAGAGCAACCATTCTCAGTATAAATACCAAGGAGATGTAGACACGGTCCGAATAAAAGTTTCAAAGATGCGTGACATGTGTGCAGAGCGGGAGCGTCTCCTCCCGACTTAAAGAAACTGTGGTTTGGAGGGCTCCTTCTGCGGATTCAAAGGAAACGTATTTGCAGCGGGACTGGAAAGCACCCCTGCCGCCGCATTAGGCGGGAACCCCGTGAAATTGCATTCCATTCCAGTCCAGCGGTCCTCCACCCCAAACAGATGGAGCGGTCGCAGGGTGCGTGGCACATTCTAGGTAATGTTTCCTCAACAATCGTGTCAGGCGGATCTCCCACACGCCCGCGGTCTTGCTCGCGAGAGAAGTGGGCCACAACCTCGCGTTGAACGGCAAAGGGAGCTTATACCGTGATCGGGAGAATGAGGACAGGCAAAAGTTAGTAGAGATTCATGCTGCTGTAAAAAGAGCGATGCGCGAAGCATTCAACCACTACCACCGTCATACCTTAGCAAAAGATCTTGCTGAAAACCCCAGGAAATTCTGGTCTTACGTAAAATCGGTAATCTGGTCGAAGGCTTCCATCCAGTCACTCACTGATCAGTCTGGCCTGGCAACGGAAGACAGCAAAACAAAAGCTGAAATTTTAAATTTAGCATTTGAGAAACCTTTCACGTAGGAGGATCGTACAAACATGCCGCCGTTTGAGTCTCGTACAGATTCCCGTATGGAGGACATAGTGATAGACATCCCTGGGGCTGGAAGCAGCTGAGTGGGTTGAAAACAAATAAATACCCAGGTCCTGATGGGATTCCAATTCGGTTTTACAGCGAGTACTCTACTGCATTGGCTCCTTACTTAGCTTGCATTTATCGCTAATCTCTTGCCCAACGTAAAGTCCCGAGCGACTGGAAAAAAGCGCAGGTGACGCCTGTATATAAGAAGTGTAGAAAGACGGATCCTCAAAATTACAGACCAATATCCTTAACATCGGTTTGTTGCAGGATTCTCGAACATAATCTCAGTTCGAATATAATGAATTTCCTTGAGACAGAGAAGTTTCTGTCCGTGCGTCAGCACCGCTTTAGAAAGCATCGCTCCTACGAAACGCAACTCGCTCTTTTTTCACATGGTATCTTGCGACCCATGGATGAAGGGTATCAGACGGATGCCATATTCCTTGACTTCCGGAAAGCGTTTGACTCGGTGCTCCACTGCAGACTCCTAACTAAGGTACGAGCATATGGGATTGGTTCCCAAGTATGTAAGTGGCTAGAAGACTTTTTAAGTAATAGAACCCAGTGCGCTGTCCTCGATGGTGAGTGTTCATCGGAGGTGAGGGTATCATCTGGAGTGCCCCAGGGGAGTGTGGTACGTCCGCTGTTGTTTTCTGTCTACATAGATGATCTTTTGGATAGGGTGGATAGCAATGTGCGGTTGTTTGCTGATGATGCTGTGGTGTACAGGAAAGTGTCGTCGTTAAGTGACTGTAGGAGGATACAAGATGACTTGGACAGGATTTGTGATTGGTGTAAAGAATGGCAGCTAACTCTAAATATAGATAAATGAAAATTAATGCAGATGAATAGCAAAAAGAATCCTGTAATGTTTGAATACTCCATTAGTAGTGTAGCGCTTGACACAGTCACGTCGATTAAATATTTGGGTGTAACATTGCAGAGCGATATGAAGTGGGACAAGCATGTAATGGCAGTTGTGGGGAAGGCGGAAAGTCGTCTTCGGCTCATTGGTAGAATTTTGGGAAGATGTGGTTCATCTGTAAAGGAGACCGCTTATAAAACATTAATACGACGTATTCTTGAGTACTGCTCGACCATTTGGGATCCCTATCAGGTGGGATTAAGGGAGGACATAGAAGCAACTCAGAGGCGGGCTGCTAGATTTGTTACTAGTAGGTTTGATCATCACGCGAGTGTTACGGAAATGCTTCAGGAACTCGGGTGGGAGTCTCTAGAGGAAAGGAGGCGTTCTTTTCGTGAATCGTTTCGGAGGAAATTTAGAGAACCAGCATTTGAGGCTGATTGCAGTACAATTTTACTGCCGCCAACTTACATTTCGCGGAAAGACCACAAAGATAAGATAAAAGAGATTAGGGCTCGTACGGAGGCATATAGGCAGTCATTTTTCCCTCGTTCTGTTTGGGAGTGGAATATGGAGATAAGATGCTACTTGTGGTACGAGGTACCCTCCGCCACGCACCATATGGTGGATTGCGGAGTATGTATGTACATGTAGATGAAATGGCGGTAGTACCGCGTACACAAGGTATGCGAAAAGATGTCCGACGTGATTAACAGACTTTGAACGCGGGGAAATCGTTAGGCAATTCAATATTCCGAGATCGATAGTGTCAAGAGTGTGCCGAGGATACAAATTTTCAGGCATAACCTTCACCATGGACAACGCAGTGGCCGAATGCCTTCACTTGACGACCGAGAACAGCGTCGAGCCGCGTGGGATTAGCCGAACGGTCTCGGGCGCTGCAGTCATGTACTGTGCGGCTGGTCCCGGCGGAGGTTCGAGTCCTCCCTCGGGCATGGGTGTATGTGTTTGTCCTTAGGATAATTTTGGTTAAGTAGTGTGTAAGCTTAGGGACTGATAACCTTAGCAGTTAAGCCCCATAAAATTTCTCACACATCTGAACATTTTTTGAACAGCGTCGTTTGCGTAGAATTGTCAGTGCTAACAGACAAACAACACTGCGTGATATAACCACAGGAATCAACGTGAGCCGTATGACGAACGTGCCCGTTAATAGAGTGCGACGAAATATGGCTTTCATGGACTATGGCAGCAGACGACTGACGCTAGTGCGTTTCCTAACAACACGACATCGTCTGTAGCACCTCTCTTGGGCTCGAGACCATATCAGTTTGACTCTGTACGACTGGAAAATCGTGGCCTGGTCAGATAAATACCGATTTCAAACTTAAGAGCTGATGGTAGGTTTCGAGTTTGGCGCAGATCCCACGAAGCCATGGACCCAAGTTGTCAACAAGGGATTGTGCAAACTGTTGGTGCCTCCATAGTGGTGTGGGCTATGTTTGCATCGAATGGAGTCGGTCTTCTGGTCCAACTGAAGCGATCGTTGACTGGAAATAGTTATTTTCGGCTACTTGGAGGCCACTTGCAGCCATTTATGGACTTCACGTTCCCAAACAATTGTGGAATTTTTATGGATGACAATGCGCCATGTCACCTGGCCACAATTTTTCGCGATTGGTTTGAAGCACATACTGGAAAATTCGAGATGAATCCCATCCAACATTTATGGGTTTTATTCGAGAGGTCAATTCGTGCACAAAATCCTGCACCAGCAACACTTTCGCAGTTGTGGACGGTTATAGGGGCAGAATGGCTCATTATTTCTGCAGGTGACTTCCGACGACCTGTTGACTCCATACCTCGTCGAGTTGGTGCAGCACATGGAGCAAAAGTCCAACACGACATTAGAAGGTATGCAATGACTTTGTCACTTCAGTGTAAAGGCGTGATCACTCGCTCCATAATAGAGGGATATTTGATTGTTTCCGTTGGCGGTGCAGCGAGTCAGTGCGGCTTCTGGTGGGCCGCGATGAGCATTGGGGTTCCGCGTTACGACCGAAGGATTGGTTCACCGAGAGGGTTTGCTTGTTGGTGTGTTGCAACGTGTTTACGTCTGGTGTGGTTGCTGCTCCTCGGCAGGAGCCGTTGCTTGCTACCTGTAGTGGAGGGAACCCGCAGTCCTGAAGCCGAGACTCCATTTACTCTGTCAGCTACGACTGAATTGTAAGCGTTTAGCCTTGCGCTGTTTCGGCAAGCATCTATGTCCATTATTCGGTAAGCATCTGACTTATCACTGTCCTATGCTAGTGATGATGTTGACACCTGTAGAGTGCCGCCAGGCTTGCCTGCGCATTTCGACTATGTTATGTTCAAATAATGTGGACGACTGACTTCTGGCTTAGACACACTCGGTGTTACAACGCAAGCCGGTTTATTTGTGAACTGATGAATATCTGTCCAATCATTATTTATGGGGTAGAGTCCGTGTAAGCTCACAACTTTGTAAGTTATGTTCTGGTTGCGATCAATGTAAACGTATTCAAGTTTACCTGAAGAACCATTTGCGTTTATTTAGTACGATGTTTACTTGTTTAAGCCTTTGAGGCGCTACTTAATTATGTTGGTATGATTCTGCTGGCCACTTCAAATATTGGCCGAATTTGTTGTAGTTTTCAAATCTTCGAATCATGAAATTAGCTCTCGAAGAGTGAAACGTCCCCTTTGGAAAATTATAAATGACTGTGCTGGTAAACCTCTTATGTTATTTGATTTTCAAACAGCTGAGCAAAACTGCACGTACTCAGACATTTCTCTCTTTACTTATTCTGATCATCACTAAACTGACACACAATATTTTTAGAGCAACGCAATCTGACTTTCCATAATCCCTGCAAAAG
Source organism: Schistocerca americana (assembly GCF_021461395.2). NCBI lineage: Eukaryota > Metazoa > Arthropoda > Insecta > Orthoptera > Acrididae > Schistocerca > Schistocerca americana. Next base: position 433,383,653 of record NC_060124.1, on the reverse strand, counting down.
AATGGCCCTGACTAACAATAACCTATAGGCCTACCTTTCATGAATCACTTACCTCACAAATATTCGTTACTCAAACTACTGCAATACAGCGAGCGCCAATACATCCAACTGCCCAACACTACAGTAGCAACTATTCCAACAATTCAAATCAGCCACAGACTGCACACAGCACAGTCAGTGATTTGCATACAGAGCGCTACGTGGCGTTACCAACATAAAAACCTAAAAAGTCTACTTACAAAGAGATGCTAGACTTAGTTCTCTTTAATATATATATTAAATACTACTCTTGGGTTTAAGGATTTTTGGTGTGTTGCAGACAGGTTTGGTATATTGTACAATAGATTAGAAGTAGCTATGCGGAGGCCATTGCTTTTCAAAGTTGCTAACTGTAAGAGGTTGGTTATGCCGCTTCCAAAGCTGGCCTTCTTATTTTGAAGGGACTGGAGCTTTAAGACCGGTCACTTGCAATCGTTGTATTGAATTATGCCGTATTGAAGGCGATTATTTTACCATTTGCTTTGTTAAATCAGTGACGTTCATTTCTCGTGTTCTAAAATTTTGGTATCCCTGAACGTAAATATTAAGAAATTAACATTCAAGTTACATTGGTCTCTTAACTGTTCTTTGTACAGATGATGTGAAAAGGTACTAAACGAGCTTCTATATTATTGTTTACTTGCGGTAAATAACTAGACATCGAAAGTATAAATTGTGTTCAGCACCTCACCATTCCAACACCCTGATCCTTACCCTTTCAGTTCCGTAATCGATGTTCAAAAAATTGGCTCTGAGCACTATGGGGCTTAACTTCTGAGGTCATCAGTCCCCTAGAACTTAGAACTACTTAAACCTAACTAACCTAAGGACATAACACACATCCATGGCCGAGGCAGGATTCGAACCTGCGACCGTAGCGCTCGCGCGGTTCCAGACTGTAGCGCCTAGAACCGCTCGGCCACTCCGGCCGGCAATCGATGTTCATTTTAGAAGACATTACCGACCTCATTCCACAGCCTTCAAATGGTTCAAATGGCTCTGAGCACTATGGGACTTAACATCGGAGGTCATCAGTCCCCTAGACTTAGAACTACTTAAAACTAACTAACCTAAGGATATCACAGACATCCATGCCCGAGGCAGGATTCGAACCTGCGACCGTAGCAGCAGCGCGGTTCCGGACTGAAGCGCCTGGAACCGCTAGGCCACAGCGGCCGGCGACTTCACAGTCTTATAAAATTCCTGTTTGGTGCTGATACCATAGGAACCGAGTAGAGTATCTCACACGAAGCACGCACTACTCCGCCGTTTCCAGGATTCGGGGGCGCACCACTTTCGAATCGAATTCGCCCGTCGGATCAACGACGAAGGGCGACAACAGAACGTGTGCATTTTGCTTACATTAACTTTTTGGTGGTTTCTCTCAAGAAATCATATTGACGAATGAGGACCGAAGCATTGTTCACTGAAACACGCGTATGTACATCTAAGTTATTCACATTTGATGGATTCACATTTTAATGTACGTAAGTCTTCAACATAGAGCATAAAATGGTGCTAACTACATTAAACTTCCCTTGTTGTGCAAGAGGAGAGTACATGCTGTCGATGTTACCGACAGTAAAACCAAACAAGTTCTGTCATCTGAAGGTTTGCGTAATGAGCCGAAACCGGTCTTGACAGTGAAATTAAGCTTTTTTAAAAAAATATTTCTGGCTTTTTGCTACCTCTCTCCACATAACTGAGTAACATCCACAACAAGTTCCACTATACATAAAATTACGGTACATCTAACATAGAATCTGCAAGCCTTGGAGCAACAGACCGGTGTATATGCAATACTCTAAGACATGTAAATACAAAGGTGAGACTATAAAATAAAAGTCATTTACTCTCTCAAGAAACTGGCTTTGAATCCTAGGAAAAGGGACTCTACTTAGTGAGTTGGTGGTTACTTGTACCGCGTTCACGATAAACGTTACGATGTGAATCGTTTCAATAGAACAATTACAATATACAGATATACATCTAAAAAAACTGAAAAATCTTAATGTGCTTGCAAGCTATCCATTTGCAGGTTTGTTACTGTAAAAATGACTAATTACTTCTGTTAAAGAATTTATGTATGTTACAGAAAGAGTTGACAAAGAGAAACGTCTTTAATCTTCATTTAAAAATACTTCTGCTGTCAGACTTTTATTTCCGGGTAGATTGTTCAAAAAAATATGTGTGAAATCTTATGGGACTTAACTGCTAAGGTTATCAGTCCGTAAGCTTACACACTACTTAACCCAAATTATCCTAAGGACAAACACACACACACCCATGCCCGAGGTAGGACTGGAATCTCCGCCGGGACCAGCCGCACAGTCCATGACTGCTGCGCCCAAGACCGCTCGGCTAATACCGCGCGGCCCGGTTAGATTACCATAGAGTATTACAGCTGCATATTTGAGCCCTTTCTGTGGCAATGTTTTCATTAAAGGGAATTTCATAAATGAATAAATGTACTGTGAGTCTGCGGTTAATACTCCCTGTTGATTAAAGAGATGCCTGCGAGATGTACATGTGGATGTCACACATAGTTCTAATTCTTTTTTTTAATGAATACTTTTTATCGGAGGAGTGATCGCAGACTGTTACCTCGTAAGGCATCGGTTATTGCAAATATGCAAAATATGGCAACTTACCCACTTCTCTATATCCCTAAAATTGGCAGTTACTCTTATGGCAAAAGCATCCATTTTAGCACGTCAACTTTATGGTTATTTCGTTTTAAGCTTTCATTAGAATGCACACCCAAGAAATTAAAACTTTCTACCAATAGAATGAGCTGTGTTTTTTTCTAAGCTTAAAGCTAGCCCATTTGTGCAAAACCAGCCAATAACTTCCATAAAAATACAAATCAATATTTTGTCTATTGTGGGCAATCTCGTGGCGTAGGTTTGACTTAGCCTTCCACCGACCTCTTACGAAGTGTCGAGTGTGTACCTGTGTTGTTTGGATGATTGTAATGAGTGCGTGTACAGTGTAGTGTTGAGTTTGTACTCTTGTGGATGAAATGAAGGGAAGAGGTGGCTTCTTTGAGTCGTAGATTATTAAGGAGGCCATTAAGTTTACCGTCTGAACGGGTGGATCACCATCAATAGTATCGCATGCTCTCCTCGATGAGGCAGATTTGTGATGTTAAGTACGACACTGGTGCAAAGACTGACAATCAGAAGTTTTTATGAGTCAGCCTACACACTGGTGAAGAAACTTTCTCCGCCTCTTGTATTCAGACTTTCTTTTTCAGACTGGAGCGCTACTCGATAACCAAGGGTTAGCGATCTCGCCTACGTAGAGACGTAGGAACGCGTATTGGCTGAAAACAAATCATTATCACTAAATGTATGTTACGCGCCAAACATAAGAAAAGGAATGTTATACAGTGAGGGGACAAAAGTCATGGAATGGCAATATGCTTGTATAAACGGTGGTATCGCGTAACAAGGTATAAATTTGTTATACAGCTGCACAGTAAAGAAGAGCTTGTGACCTTTAACAATTTCTTAGATGATATTATCCTAAGTGAACTTCGTCTTGAATATAGAGAGTAAGGTCGATCTCACGTTCCTAGATGTGTTGGTCATAGAAGATCAGACAATACTATAGGACACAGAGTCTATAGAAAGCCTACAAACGCCAATTGGTACTTAGATGCTAATTCTGACCACTTCCCTGAAGTAAGCAGTATTCAACACTATTTGTATGCCTTCCGTATCAACGAAAATAACAGCTTGTAGATAACTGTCTTAAAACAGATTCTGAGGACCAGCGACTACGATAATTTTTCCATGGGTACTACTCTCAAGTGAGTGTTAATTAACAAGAAGGAAGAGAAACCGCCTTCTCATTCTGAAGTTACCGTTTTTCTCTAAAGATTCTGACCGTAGATGCAGAATTCTTCAGAAAAATGATACAAAGACAACAATTTTCTGTGAGAACAAATGTCATACTTTGCAGCACGAAACGAACACGGCTGATCACCAGTTCACTGTCAAATTCCGTGTAGTGATTAGCGGCTGTGACAAAGTGTATCTGACCGAAACTGGAAAGGGAGCAAGAGAACATATTAAAGAGTACTCCTTTAAAACAAATCTTCGAAAGCGAAACATCAACTGTGACCAAGACGTATATTTCAGCAACTGACGATTTCCAGCCAGAGAATGCAACTTTTAAAGGAGGAAAATCCGAGAAGCAGTTACGATATCTAAGAAGGAAAGTACAGTTCAAATGGTTCAAATGGCTCTGAGCACTATGGGGCTCAACTGCTGAGGTCATTAGTCCCCTAGAACTTAGAACTAGTTAAACCTAACTAACCTAAGGACATCACAAACAACCATGCCCGAGGCAGGATTCGAACCGTAGCGGTCTTGCGGTTCCAGACTGCAGTGCCTTTAACCGCACGGCCACTTCGGCCGGCGAAAGTACAGTAATTTCTATAGAGGTGACGGCTAAAGGCTTTCAACTTGATTTCCCCCCTCACGGAAGTAAATACCCAGCCGAAGCGCACGAGGAATGCGAGCAACTATTACTCAACAAGGCGAACTGATTACCAGTGCTGGGTGGCAGCACAGTGTATTTACGCCTGAGTAACATGGAGGGCAGATTTACTATAATGTACACTCCAGTACTCTTTCACGTCTGTACACATCACTCAATGAAGTTGTCGTTTAGAAAACGAATAGAAACGGGACAAACAGTATATCACACGTCGGGTGCTCGGAATGCTTCGCTTGCAGTTCAAATGGCTCTGGGCGCTATGCGACTTAACGTCTGTGGTCATCAGTCGCCTAGAACTTAGAACTAATTAAACCTAACTAACCTAAGGACATAACACACATCCATGCCCGAGGCAGGATTCGAACCTGCGACCGTAGCTGTCGCTCGGTCCCAGACTGTAGCGCCTAGAACCGCACGGCCAATCCGGCCGGCTTCGCTTGCAGTCTCTGTGAAACTATCTTGTCTGGTGATATTCTAATTTTGCAGTCCTATGTCTTTTGATTCGTCATCTGCTGCTTCAATCGCAGATGATTATGCCAATTCTTTGTTCGAATTTACGCCAACAGATTTTTTTTAGTCTGTCACACTACATCTCCTCAGGTGGCCGGAAATCATTTTTTGCATGGTACATAGCATTTTTGGTTTTCTAGTATCAGAACTGTAAATGCTAATGTAATGTCTCTGCAGTAAAAGCAAACTGGCGGCGTGGTCTAATGCACTGAGGGGAAAAATCACAGCACCAAAAGATAATTAATGTTGAGAAACGAAATTTTGAGAATACATTTGTCTAGGTAACATATTTAAATGATTAACATTTCAAGATCACAGTTAAAGTAAGTGTGAGATAAGCCATTGGAAATGTGAAATTCTGGTACATTAATAACCTGAATAACTGACAGAATGTTGAATGCAAGGATGCAAACGTCCGTGCTTAGTGAAACTTCCTGGCTGATTAAAACTGTGTGCCGGGCCGAGATTCGAACTCGGAACCTTTGGCTTTCGCATGCAAGTGCTCTACGAGCTGAGTTACCCAAGAACGACTCACGCCCCGTCCTCACAGCTTTACTTCTGCCAGTACCTCGTCTCCTACTTTCCAAACTTTACAGATGTTTCATATCAGCGCACACTCCGCTGTAGAGTGAAAATTTCATTCTAGAAAGAACCCCCAGCCTGTGGCTAAACCATGTCGCTGCAGTATCCTTTCTTTCAGGAGAGCCAGTTCTGAAAGGTACGCAGGAGAGCTTCTGCAAAGTTTGGAAGGTAGGAGACGAGGTACTGGCAGAAGTAAAGCTCTGAGGACAGTGCGTGAGTCGTGCTTGGGTATCTCAGCTGGTAGAGCACTTGCCCACGAAAGGCAAAGGTCCCGAGTTCGAGTCTCGGTCCGGCACACAGTTTTAATCTGCCAGGAAGTTTCATATCAGCCCACACTTCTCCACAGAGTGAAAATCTCATTCTGGCCCATGCATGTTGTACATATGCCTGATGCCAGGTTATGGGATGGAGTTTCATGTCTGTTGCACTTGGTTGGTTCATGCTGTATTATGGATTGTCGTCCAATGATGTCCATTAGATGCTCGATTAGTGAGCTAAAAGATCAAGGCAACATGTCGACGCAGGGCAGAGCATGTTGGGTTATAACAGCCGTAGCCGGCCGGTGTGGCCGAGCGGTTATGGGCGCTACGGTCTGGAACCGCGCGACTGCTACGGTCGCAGGTTCGAATCCTGCCTCGGGCATGGATGTGTGTGATGTCCTTAGGTTAGTTAGGTTTAAGTATTTGTAAGTTCTAGGGGACTGATGACCACAGCAGTTAAATCCCATAGTGCTCAGAGCCTTTTTTTTTATAACAGCCGTATATGGACGATAGTTAGTTCTGGAAAACACCCCTGGAATGCTGTTCGCGAGTAGCAGCACAACGGGTCGAATCACTACGATGCACAAATTTGCAGCCAGGAAGCTCCTGCTGCAGGAGAGTGCTCCAGCTACCATACGAAATCTTGCTCCAGACCGTAGCTCTAAGTCCAATGTCTAGCACACAGGCAGGTTGGTTGCACGCCCTCAATTGGCCTCCTTCTAACTAACACTCGGCCATCACTGTCACCCACGCAGAACCATCAGAAAACACAACTGGCGTCCACCCTGCCCTCAAATGAGCTCTCACTTGACACCACTGAAACCGCAAGTAGCGATGGTTTGTGATCAGTGCAACGCACGCTGTCCTTGAAGTAACTGATGTGTAACAGTTCATCGCGGCGCGATGTAGCAGAGCTATGCGGCGAACAAGATGGTCTCTCCACTAAGCAGTGGCACGTAGCCTTGTGGAGTCTGGTCTTCTTTCGACTGTACGTTCTCGTGACCACCACTGCCAGCAGTCATACACAGTGGCTGCGTTCCAGCCATGTCTTTCAGCAATATCGCAGAAGGAACATACAGCTTCTCGTAGACATATTACACGACATTGTTCACCCTCAGTAAAGTGTTGATAAAGGCGCCTTCGTTTCCTTAAAGGCTTTCTTGACTAACTCACTAGGTCCAATTTGGAAGGTAACTAACGCTCACGACCGATCAGCGTGTATTTAAAGGAAGCCTGATGTGCATCCCTACAGCGGCGCTACTGATGCCACTCTTATTAAACTGCCGCGAATTTTGAATAGATATCAACCTTCAGATGTAGAAACACGCATAGGAACTGCCGTTTATGTCTTGCAACTCATTCTTGGTGTTGTGATTTTTTTCGTCAGTGTAGTTAGCATTTTTGGCTCAATAACACCAAAGTGTCGAATAAGAGTCGAGGGGCATGAAAGGGAAGCAGTAGTTGGGAAGGGAGAGAGACAGGGTTGTAGCCTATCCCCGATGTTATTCAGTCTGTATATTGAGAAAGCAGTAAAGGAAACAAAAGAAAAATTCGGAGTAGGAATTAAAATCCATGGAGAAGAAATGAAAACCTTGAGGTTCACCGATGACATTGTAATTTAGTCAGAGACAGAAAAGGATCTGAAAGAGCAGCTGAACGGAATGGACAGTGTCTTGAAAGGAGGATATAAGGTGAACATCAACAAAAGCAAAACGAGGATAATGGAATGTAGTCGAATTAAATCGGCTGATGCTGAGGGAATTAGATTAGGAAATGAGACGCTTAAAGTAGTAAATGAGTTTTGCTATTTGGGGAATAAAATAACTGATGATGGTTCAAATGGCTCAGAGCACTATGGGAGTTAACTTCTAAGGTCATCAGTTCCCTAGAACTTAGAACTACTTAAACCTAACTAACCTAAAGACATCATACACATCCATGCCCGAAGCAGGATTCGAACCTGCGACCGTGGCGGTACCGCGGTTCCAGAGTGTAGCGCCTAGAACCACTTAGCCACCCCTGCCGGCGACGATGGTCCAAGTAGAGAGAATATAAAATATAGACTGGCAGTGGCAAGGAAAGCGTTTCTGAAGAAGAGAAATTTGTTAACTTCGAGTATAGATTTAAGTGTCAGGAAGTCTTTCTGAAAGTATTTGTATGGAGTGTAGCCATGTATGGAAGTGAAACGTGGACGATAAATAGTTTAGAAAAGAAGAGAATAGATGCTTTCATGTGGTGCTACAGAAGAATGCTGAAGATTAGATGGGTAGTTCACATAACTAATGAGGAGGTATTGAATAGAATTAGGGAGAAGAGAAATTTGTGGCACACCTTGACTAGACGAAGGGTTCGGTTGGAAAGGAAATGTTCTGAGGCATCAAGGGATCACCAGTTTAGTATTGGAGGGCAGCGTGGAGGGTAAAAATTGTACAGGGAGGCCAAGAGATGAATACACTAAACAGATTCAGAAGGATGTAGTTTGCAGTAGGTACTGGGAGATGAAGAAGCTTGCACAGGATAGAGTAGCATGGCGAGCTGCATCAAACCAATCTCTAGACTGAAGACCACAACAACAACAACAACAACAACAACACCAAGGTCCTAGCTTTGATTCCCGGTGACTGCCTCAAATTTTTCAGTGATGGAAAATTCAGGAAGGAGGTCCACTTAGCCTTGCGAGGCCAGTTAGAAAGCTGGTTGAATATAATAGCAGCGAAGCTGAAGTGTTTCGTCGGAAAGCTGGTATCAGTCTGCATTAACACACGGTGTTTATCAACAGCCAAAAAATCAGCCGCTAAATTTTTGGGTTAGAAACAGAGATACCTGGCATACTACGACTACGGATTCTATTGTTTGACAGACTGGAGATCAGTTCTAGAGGATTTAGGACGGTAGATGGTACGGTGGTGGTAGAAAGAGAACAATTTTCTTACAAGGCTTGTTAGAAGAATAAAGGGGAGAAGGTTGGTGCTCTTAAATTCAAGCCGAAGTTCGGCTGACCTTCACTCTACGTATTTCTGATTTTTTCTAGAAGATAGTCCGGAATATTCCTGCTAAAGTCATAGAGAAGAAGTGAACACGAAATGAAATTTTCCATTCAAAAAAATCAAACGTTTCCTGCCACTGTTGTTTCAGAATATTCTTTGCACACTGTCGCAGTGCAGCATTTATTCACAGTGTAGTGTGTATGGATCCACTCTTCATCTAAATAAACCAATGGTCGCTTTCATTTTGTTGATTCATTTTTCATAAATATTCTAATTAAGAATGGTCTTTTTGAAAGTATATTCTCTCGTCCTCACAAAATGAGCCTTTCATTCCGGCCCTCTAAAACTTAAAGCCCATACATGAAACACTTTAACTTTTTATCTGCACTTAGGCATTCCTGGTGTATACCACTGATGAAATCTTCTCGGGCTTCCATCCGGTCAGCTGCATCGAAAATCCGCGACGTTTCGATGAGTGTCATTCTCATCATCTTCTTCGCCAGAAGATGATGAGAGTGACACTCATCGAAACGTCGCGGATATTCGACGCAGCTACCCGAATGGAAGCCCGAGAAGATTTCATCACTTTAACGTTTGCTTGTCAATATTTGCTTGCATCTTCTCTGTAGGTACTATCACGCCCTCTCATTTTCATTGCCAGTAAAATAAATTTCGTAGACAGCAAGTTGTCACGGAGTCCTGCGAAGTTATTATCGCGCTTTCGTTGCGAGGTGACAATGGACGTCACTCTGCACTGGAGCTTGACCAGTTCTCCTCAAGTAATGCCGAGCCACCTTTGCAGCACAAAAACTGTATTTTGATATACATTCATCCTCTGTTTCTCTGCTCGCTTCACTACCTATCCAAAGACGATGGCCTGCCAATGGTAGTCGGAAAATTTCACTGAATAGCCGCATTTGTCCAGAACAAGAATGGGAAAACTCTCTTGTATAAGTGAAGACAGCACTGGTCTTAGAGTGTGTTCAGCCAACCGGGGATACCAGAAGATCTTGAAGAACATCCGAAACGTTGATTGCGTTACAAGAAACTGAAGCAGAATATCTAGATCTAGAATATTACATTTTCGGTACTACTACTGTCCACATTGGCGCACTGATGTTACTCTTTCATCCTGCGGCGTATGATCGGTTAGAAGCATGATGCGTACGACGCGTAGGCCTAGCAGCCGGCAGGAAGTAGGCGAGTGCGTGCGCGCTTCTGCGAAGCGGCCGCCAGTGCAGCTTCGAGAAGGCCGTGACGTCACAGCAGAGCACGCGACAGCACGCAAGCTTCTGAGTGACGTCATGGGGTGTCGCACAGTCACTGCGACGCAGGATCCTTACCAATAAAAGAAGATAATTACACCCGTACGTTTGAAACCGACGTAAACCTCAGTAGTAGCCTATTGTTAGTAGCGCTTTCATAAATAAATTTTTGACCTGAAAGTATTTGTCTGGAGTGCAGCCTTGCAACGTGGAAAATAAAGAATGTAGACAAGAAGAGAATAACAGGTTTTTAAATGTGATGCTACTGAAGATTAGATGAGTAGTACTGACAATTAATGAAGAGATACTGAATCATATCGAGGGGAAAAAAAATTCATAGCACAATTTTACTGAAAGAAGAGGCAAGTTGATAGGACCCTTCCTCAGGCATCAGTTTATTGACGGAGGGATGTATAACGTCTATATATGTATATATATGTGTGAGGGGGGAGGGGGGATTAGAAGAGGGGTTGTAGAATAAGCGGTTTCAAATACAGTTAGTTACCGTAGTTATGCAGGGATGAAAAGGTCTGCACAGGATAAAATAGCGTTGAGAGTTTCACTAGACCAGACTTTAGACTAGAAGACCACAACAACGTCATGAATATTGCCATTAACTCGCTGAAATGAACGTTATAGAGCAGAGCGGAGGACTGGATCAAACCATTATTCAGACTGAAGACTAGAGAAACGGGAGTCATTAAAACTGCTAGTAACTCTTTGAAATTCAATTTCTGTGAAGAGAAACGGATATGATTAGACGTCATCCGCATCTTTTAGCGATACAAGAGGTACTGAGGAGATGCTGAAGAGCCCTATGCATCCGCCCTAAGTTTTTGAAAGACGTGCACATATTCTAACGCACAGACGGTGTGTCTATGCATATTATACTAATACAAAAATCGAATTCTTAAGTATACAACGGAAAGTATCTTTGCCGCCAGTCCAGCATATCAAATGCAAAGGAAACTGTTGCAAAATAGATGTATTAATCCCGCATCTACATCTACCTTCAAACCTTTCAACAAATTCTTCGCTGATATTAATTTTATGTGTGTATCACAATTAATACCGTATTGCTTTTTTATTATCGTTAATTCTCCATTTAGGGGAGCGTTAAAATACAATCAATTTTCATGGCACTTTTTTGTCTCTTTCTTTTATCTTCCAAAAAACACATGGTATATCCACTATGTTTCTTCTTCTTCTCTTCTGTCCACTTCTTTCCTGGGTTCTTCTCTTTTGATGTTTCCTCGAATTTCTGTTTCCTGATTTTTTTTCTCTGCAGTTTTCTCTGTTTGTTATTTCTTCTGTGGAGATATTTAGTTTCTTGAGATTTTCCATGGGTTCCTTTGCCCAGTTAGTTTTTATCGTATTACTCATCGCTATGTTAAAAATCTTCTTGATCAGCCTACTGTAGTGTCCCGGAATAGTAAAGAGTTGGAAACGTGGAATATTGTCAAAGTTTCGTTGCCTATGCCGAGAGCCAGAAGCAGTAGGTTAGGCAAGAGCTAAGAGGATTGCATATATCGGAATGTGTCGTCACGCAGGGGCAATGGCCTGGTTACACACAACAGGCGAGAGAGAATTGCTTAGCACGCGGGTTTGTGTTAGACGGAGACTTTCGTAGAGTGCAAGACAGAGGTATAGCGTCAGCTGTACCGCATTTCACAACTTCACGTAAGTCTGCCGCAACAACACGTAACTCTGTCGCAAGAACACCTAAGGGGCGAGTACGACAAATGAATCAGCAGTATAAGTGGAACGAATGCGGTCATTACAAACGAGTCAGGACGTCGGTCGTGCTTCCTTTAAATACGCCAGCTTTGATAGCAGCAAAACACTCGCACTCGCAGTTAGACTTGCAGTTAGATGTGTACTGGGTCGCTGCGTAGCGCTCAGCTCGGTGATCGACACGTTAATCTTTATTAAGGCGATGTTGCAGTAAGGGCGGCCCATCCAGCAGCAGACGTGAGGGGACAGTACCAGCCCTGGTCTTCTCTGCTAACGCTGTCAATCATCAACCCAGGATTAGCAGACACCGCGGCAGACTCGCTCGCTGCCAATGCTGACCACATCAGTGAGCCGTCATCGACATCGTGCGGGGCTTAGGCCCTGTGCATCCGCCGTCACAACCGGGTGAGCCGACGACGCTGGGGGACTGCAGCCCGTTCCGCCCGTCCACCGCGGACGAGCCACCAGGAGGAGCAGGGAAGAAGACGGGGTGGAATGGAGTACACTCCGCACTACGAGAACGCTTCTCGTTCCGACAGCGCCGGGACTCCAACCCGGAACCTCTTGCTGTCCGCAGCCGAGCCGCCGCCCAGCCGGGCGCCGCCAGCCACGCGCGACCGTAGTAAGGACATTCCTCCGCTACGTCACAGCACGCGGCGCTGCGCTAGCAAGACTGCACGGCCCGGATCTGGTGTCATCACTACGAGTCAGCGAGGTCTCGGTGAAGGTCGTTGATATCACCAAGCCACGCTGTACTCGGCAGGAATAAAGTTGTTATGAATGAATAATGTTTCTTCAGCGTTTCTGACGCTTCTACAGCCATTTCCTAGCATCCTGACAACTGGAGAGGTCACCGCTCGGCCATCCAGTCCACCGTAGGCGACAGGGACCACCAGGGCGCCTACACTACTTTCGTTCATCCTATAAATGTGGCCACAGAATTTAGCCATTCTTTTTCTGATGTCTGTAATTATCTCTGTCTGCTTGTACAATTCTTTTGTCGATCTTTTAATCCGGACCCCCTAACTCTGAACTGGCCCATAGACCTTTCTCAGAATTTTCCTCTCTTGCTTTTCTATTTCCTTGATTTTCGTTCTTCCCCTGATTACTGTTGTTTCTGAGGCATACAAGGCTTCTGGTAAGACTATTGTTTTGTAATGTTTTAATATGGCATTAACGGAAATACTTCTTTTGTTGTAATCGTTCCATGTAAGTCTGTAAGCTTTCTGTAGCTTTGCAACTCTTTCTTCGTCGCTTTTTTGTATTACCTACTTATATGGTGTTACTTGCTCACGATGTTCACTACAAATTGAGTAATCAGATACTATCAGGTTCTTTCCAAGTTTTATTGAATTTCCATACAGTGTTGCAATAAGGATTGTGTCTATACACAACAGCGTCGACTGCGAATAAACTTATAGTGTTGCCGATCCTGCCTAGCAAATCGTTTATGTATGTTGAGAACATTAGAGGTTCTATTACGCTTTGTTATCAATGCTACTTTCTTTTCTGTTCAACATTCGTCGTCTAGTATTGTCCTGTGCTTTATAAATAAAACAGCCTGGAGACAGTCTATATTTTGGTTTTTATTTCTGATAAGTGTTACTAAGCGAAAGTTCCATAGCAGGATTTTCCAACGGTCACTTAAGACGCACCTTAGGTACGTTACATTCTTATATATATGTAAACGCGTAAGAGCGCTAGTAGAAAATAAATTACGGCCCTTTAAAAATACTTTCATACTGTGACAATGTGTTTCACTGGTTGTCCTCGACGAAATTCCTTTTTTTTTTTTTCTTTATTGTGATTTTATCACCTTACACAAGGTTGTACAACTACATAAGGGAGCAATTGACAGGAATGGGGGAAATAAATACAGTAGAAGAAGAATGGGTAGCTTTGAGGGATGAAGTAGTGAAGGCAGCAGAGGATCAAGTAGGTAAAAAGACGAGGGCTAGTAGAAATCCGTGGGTAACAGAAGAGATATTGAATTTAATTGATGAAAGGAGAAAATATAAAAATGCAGTAAGTGAAACAGGCAAAAAGGAATACAAACGTCTCAAAAATGAGATCGACAGGAAGTGCAAAATGGCTAAGCAGGGATGGCTAGAGGACAAATGTAAGGATGTAGAGGCCTATCTCACTAGGGGTAAGATAGATACCGCCTACAGGAAAATTAAAGAGACCTTTGGAGATAAGAGAACGACTTGTATGAATATCAAGAGCTCAGATGGAAACCCAGTTCTAAGCAAAGAAGGGAAAGCAGAAAGGTGGAAGGAGTATATAGAGGGTCTATACAAGGGCGATGTACTTGAGGACAATATTATGGAAATGGAAGAGGATGTAGATGAAGATGAAATGGGAGATACGATACTGCGTGAAGAGTTTGACAGAGCACTGAAAGACCTGAGTCGAAACAAGGCCCCCGGAGTAGACAATATTCCATTGGAACTACTGACGGCCGTGGGAGAGCCAGTCCTGACAAGACTCTACCATCTGGTGAGCAAGATGTATGAAACAGACGAAATACCCTCAGACTTCAAGAAGAATATAATAATTCCAATCCCAAAGAAAGCAGGTGTTGACAGATGTGAAAATTACCGAACTATCAGCTTAATAAGTCACAGCTGCAAAATACTAACACGAATTCTTTACAGACGAATGGAAAAACTAGTAGAAGCCAACCTCGGGGAAGATCAGTTTGGATTCCGTAGAAACACTGGAACACGTGAGGCAATACTGACCTTACGACTTATCTTAGAAGAAAGATTAAGGAAAGGCAAACCTACGTTTCTAGCATTTGTAGACTTAGAGAAAGCTTTTGACAATGTTGACTGGAATACTCTCTTTCAAATTCTAAAGGTGGCAGGGGTAAAATACAGGGAGCGAAAGGCTATTTACAATTTGTACAGAAAGCAGATGGCAGTTATAAGAGTCGAGGGACATGAAAGGGAAGCAGTGGTTGGGAAGGGAGTAAGACAGGGTTGTAGCCTCTCCCCGATGTTGTTCAATCTGTATATTGAGCAAGCAGTAAAGGAAACAAAAGAAAAATTCGGGGTAGGTATTAAAATTCATGGAGAAGAAATAAAAACTTTGAGGTTCGCCGATGACATTGTAATTCTGTCAGAGACAGCAAAGGACTTGGAAGAGCAGTTGAATGGAATGGACAGTGTCTTGAAAGGAGGATATAAGATGAACATCAACAAAAGCAAAACAAGGATAATGGAATGTAGTCTAATTAAGTCCGGTGATGCTGAGGGAATTAGATTAGGAAATGAGGCACTTAAAGTAGTAAAGGAGTTTTGCTATTTGGGGAGCAAAATAACTGATGATGGTCGAAGTAGAGAGGATATAAAATGTAGGCTGGCAATGGCAAGGAAAGCGTTTCTGAAGAAGAGAAATCTGTTAACATCCAGTATTGATTTAAGTGTCAGGAAGTCATTTCTGAAAGTATTCGTATGGAGTGTAGCCATGTATGGAAGTGAAACATGGACGATAAATAGTTTGGACAAGAAGAGAATAGAAGCTTTCGAAATGTGGTGCTACAGAAGAATGCTGTAGATTAGATGGATAGATCACATAACTAATGAGGAGGTATTGAATAGGATTGGGGAGGAGAGAAGTTTGTGGCACAACTTGACCAGAAGAAGGGATCGGTTGGTAGGACATGTTCTGAGGCATCAAGGGATCACCAATTTAGTATTGGAGGGCAGCGTGGAGGGTAAAAATCGTAGAGGGAGACCAAGAGATGAATACACTAAGCAGATTCAGAAGGATGTAGGTTGCAGTAGGTACTGGGAGATGAAAAAGCTTGCACAGGATAGAGTAGCATGGAGAGCTGCATGAAACCAGTCTCAGGACTGAAGACCACAACAACAACAACACAAGGCGGGCTGTCAGCAGCAGAGTACGCCGCTCTTCAGCCTTGAGTTTTACAATAAGTAATACAGAGAGGGGGCACAGAGAATACAATCAAAACGGCGGGCAAAACAATGTAGACACTAAAAAACAAAAAAACATGGAGCCGTTCACGCTGGACGAGAAAACATCACTGACAGTAGTTGACACGGCGCACATAACATGGATGATGGCGACGGTACACGGGAACAGTGGCGGCGTGACGGCGAACAAACACTAAACACAAACGAATGCACACACATGAGACACTGATGGCGATGATCTCCGGCGCGCGAATGTTCACTATGCGTGTGCGAGTCCGGGGACCTGCCAAGAGAGGAGGAGGAGGAGGAAGGGGAGTGGGAGAGCGAGAGGGGAGAGTAGAGATGCCATGGGCAGGGGAGATAGGGGGAGGGAGGAAGGGGGAGGGGAAGCCTGGGGGAAGAGGGGTGGAGGGAGGGGATGGGGGAAAAGGAAAGAGAAGGGAGGGAGGGTGCCTAAAGGAAAGGACACCAGAAGTAGCGGGTGCGGCAGAGTCACAGTTGATAGGAGGGGTAGATGGAGGGGGAGGAGGACATCATCAGGGGGCGGGGGAGCTGACGGAAGCCACCTTGGGAGAGGGCAAGGAGGGTGGAGAGATGGAGACCGGGTGGGATGTGGGAATACAGGCGCAGCAGTGGGCGGGGGTGGGAGAGGATCGGGGAGACTAGTGGGTGAGGAGGATCGAGTTTACAGGAGGTGTACAGGATCCGTATCCTTTCAAGGAAAAGGAGGAGGTGGGGGAAGGGGATGAGATCGTACAGGATCCACGTGGGGGAGGGGAGACGGATGCGATAGGCGAGGCGAAGAGCATGGTGTTCAAGGATTTGGAGGAATTTATAAAAGGTAGGGGGGGCGGAGATCCAAGCCAGATGGGCGTAACAAAGGATAGGGCGGATGAGGGATTTATAGGTGTGGAGGATGGTGGAGGGGTCCAGACCCCACGTACGGACGGAAAGGAGCTGCAGGAGACCGAGTCGGGAGTGTGCCTTGGCTTGGATTGTCCGGAGGTGGGGAGTCCAGGAGAGGCGACGGTCGAGGGTGACGCCAAGGTACTTACGGGTGGGAGTGAGGGCGATAGGACGGCCATAGATGGTGATATAGAAATCAAGGAGGCGGAAGGAAGGGGTGGTTTTGCCTACAATGATCGCCTAGGTTTTGGAGGGATTGACCTTGAGCAACCACTGGTTGCACCAAGTGAACCGGTGAAGATGGGATTGGAGAAGGTGTTGGGAGCGCTGTAGGGTGGAGGCAAGGGCAAGGGCAAGGAAGGCGGTGTCATCGGCAAACTGGAGAAGGTGGATGGGGGTGACGGCGGCGGCATGTCCACCGTGTACAAAAGGTGCAGAAGGGGGGAGAGGACGGAGCCTTGGGGCACACCGGCGGAGGGGAAAAAGGTGTAGGAATCTGTGTTATGGATGGTGACATAGGAAGGACGGCGGGAGAGAAAGGAGCCGATCAGACGGACGTAGTTAATGGGAAGGGCGAAGGTTTGGAGCTTGAAGAGGAGACCGGAATGCCATACGCGGTCATAAGCACGTTCGAGGTCCAGGGAGAGGGACGAAATTCCTCTAGGTTGTTTGCTTTTAATTGCGCTTAGACCCTTAACCAACCTAAGTATAAGAAATAGATATGACACATCGGATAAGCATATTTTCTGTCAGACATAATATGCAGGTGTTTTAAAGCGCTATGTTTTTGTTTTTTTTGTTTTTACTGATGCTGTTTTCGTTTTACTTTTACGTACAGTCTGTTAAGTAAGAGCGTGGTCGACATTACACACAGATGGTAAAAGATATCGCCTTTGTTCTTTCACAATCCAACAGAGGGAAGCTTTGTCCTTCTTGAAATGTCCATAAAGCGCTTGTTTACTTTGAATTATTGACTGAGATACACAAGAAGCGACATGAGTGCAGATTATGAGTTGCGTTTATCAAAAACATTTGATGCCGACTGCCAAAGGTTGGTTCATGGACATAAATGAATATTGGATACTGCAGGAGGACAATGATCCAAAGCACCGCCAACAGGCTTTGCAGCGATTGCGATAAGGAGAAAGGCGTGCAGGTACTGGAAAGGACCTCGCAGTCGCATGACGCTAACCCTATAAAATGTATGGCCTTACATAAGAAAGAAGTTGCTAGGAAAAAGATCTCCACTTTGGCATAGCCATCAACTGAAGGTCTCTTTTATGTGAATACGCATAAAAACATTTTTTTCAATCGTGCCTCGAAGATGCCAAGCAATTATGGACGCTGCGGCTGAGTGGAGGTATTATTAACCGTAATTGTACTTCTCTTTTATTCGTATATACGATGTATGTATGTGTTTTAGTTTGTTGTCACATACATTTCTCTACTTAACAGATTGTTTTAACATCCCTTAGGTACAGCTGATTCTCCTGGTCGTGTTAATTTTGGAACCCTTGGTAGTGGAGATTTCACTTTGGAATACGTATTGGAAATAAAAACCGAAAGAAAGACAGACGGCGTGTTTCTATCTGTGAAATACATGTATATCTTTTGACCTCTGTGAGCAACGTGAAACCATTATACCTAGTTGTGATAGTCAAAAATTCACCGAGGCATTCATATATCTACAATAAACACCATGTGACACTAATTTCGTACTTTTCAATGGCTTGGCGCAAGAGTTTAAATTCGACGAATTGCGGGTCCTTAATCTATGCTCCAGTTATCCAGCAGCGGAAAGGGGACCAACGGGGAATCGTTTCTCGCGAATCTTCACACCATTGACAGATGAATGATAGGTGGAAATGTAGACTGAAAATTCCCTGGTTTGACAGGGAAGATCTAGCGACCTTTCGATTTTCGTGCACCAGCTTTACCGCCAGTCTTTGAGCCACGACTCATGTGTGACGTACTGAGATTAGTTGTCGACATGTGGTACAACCGACAGCATTTAGAAAATGTAGGAGTATGAAAGCTGCTTTTGCAAAAAATGGTTCAAATGGCTCTGAGCACTATGGGACTCAACTTCTGAGGTCATTAGTCCTCTAAAACTTAGAACTACTTAAACCTAACTAACCTAAGGACATCAAACACATCCATGCCCGAGGCAGGATTCGAACCTGCGACCATAGCGGTCTCGCGGTTCCAGACTGCAGCGTCTAGAACCGCACGGCCACTTCAGCCGGCTGCTGCTTTTGCAGCTGCATCTACTGCTTGCGTTGTCTGCAAAGAGAACTGCTTCAGCTAAGGCAGTTTCGTAAGTGTTCTCATGCGTATGAATACTTGGTCGCGAAAAGTGAAAATTACGCTAGCAGAAGGCAGCCAACACAACTGTCGCGGAGAGCGAGAGTGTGTGTCTCCATCCACAGTCCCTCTCGCCGCCCCCACCCTCGCACATTCCTGGGGTGGCGCAGAGCCGGAGGGGAGACGAGGTCACTCCTACCCCCACCCCCACTCGCTGCCTGCGCCGCCCGAAGTCTGCGTGTGACGGAGGAAGGGGCACGCACAATAGCCCGCAGTCTCGACCTTGGTCTCGATTTTTTACTCAAAACCGATTTTTCCCTCCGCGAAATCGCAGCTGCAGAATCTAGGTCACCGGAAGGGGGGCTGGTGACGGCCCGACACGTTTTCCCAGATCTCGGAAACGGGGCGCTACCCTATTCTCTCCCTTGGCGCGTTTCCGAGCGTCGCAGCTACTCCACCCTCTCTTAACTCCCCGTCCGTCGTAGTCTCATTGTTATTATGCGCCCTTTCTGTGACAAAATCACCCCCTTCCGCGGGGCGACCCCTAAATGTGCGCCAATACTGAAAATTCCCGCTTTTACAGGGGCGACTCCGTTATTACCCCTCCCCCTAGCATTAGGCACTCCGCGAGGGTCTGGCTCGTTTACATGCATTCTGCTGTAGTCTAGGGAAATGGCTCCCCTAGGGACGAGAATTAAGAGCCGGCGCGGTTTCCCAGCTCGGCGCCCGTCGGGTATCGGCTGCACAGAGCTCAGGGTTGGCGATTTACCTGCTAGCCTCGCAACTCCACACCGACGTGCGGGGTTGCCAAGAGTCTGACGTAGCGAACGCACTCACCTGCAAGCCAGCAGCAGCGCATCTTGCGAAATCACTTCTGACGTGGCAGCAACACCACTGCAACGCTCTCGCCTTTCTCTAGTGCTTTCCAAAAGGAAACTACTTGGCAGGTTCTTTCGTCTTTGTCGATATTACACACAAACATCCTTTTTTTCTAGAATGAAATGGAGTGTGCGCAGTTTTAAACCTTCATACCAGATTAAAAAACTGTGCTGTAACGACCTCCCCCCAATAAATGTGCCATAGTTACCCACATTAACAATACAGGACATGCTTTTGGCGATAAAATAACGAGACTGATGCAGTCACAGAGTAAGTACGCATGTGCTGAAGATGGAAGGACAAATAGTTGTGAAGCGCGAAGCTTTCTCAGACGAATGCATCATCTCTTGCGTCCGTAGACAATCCATTGTGCCCGTGACTTTCCTTTGCGTAACAGCTGTTATTCTGTTTTGCCGCAAAAGTGGTAAGTAATAACAGAGCAACAAATTGTCGTGAAGTTTCACATGAAACCTGGAGAAACTGCTACTGAAATCTTTTACTCAAAGAAGTTTTTAACTACGACAGTTTATCACGTACGTGAGGTTTTGAGTGTTTCAAGCTCTTCCAAGATGACTGAGAAGACGTTGAAAACGACACACGCCCGGGACGCCCTTCAAAATAAAAAAAATTGAAAACATCGGAAAAATAGGTAATCTGATTCGATCTGACCCTTAGCTGAGTATTCGATCCATTGCTGAAAATGTAGGTATCGACAACGAATGCTTAAGGAAAAGTTTACACAACAAATTTAACACAATAAAAGTGTGCGCGAAACTATTCCGAAAATTTTCACAATCGACCAGAAAGAAGCTCATAGAAGTGTTTTTACTGACATTTTGAATAACATTGACAATGATCCTAATTACTTGGTAAGAGTTAAGGGATTATGTAAGGGATTTGACTTATGATACAGAAACTAAATGCCAATGCACGCATTCGAGGGCCCATCTTCATCGAGAGGGAAAAAGTTCGAAAGAGCAAATCGAGAATCAAAGCGTGATTTTTTTCGTTATTCGGGGAACTGTGTATCTTCATTGTGTTCCTTAGAGATCAAACTACTAACAATCATTGCTATCTGAAGGTTCTAGTTCAATTCCGTTAAAAAATAAGATAAAAAGTACTTAGTTATTGTGGAAGTACTCGTGGGTTCTGGATCAAGGACACACACCAGCTTATACCGCGTTGTCCGTTAAGAGCTTTCTAGGGAAGTACAATATCCTAAAGGGTTTTACCACCCACCTTACTAGCCTCACCTAGCAGCATGTGACTTATCTATTATCTATGGTCAAATCTGCAGTTAAAGGAATAATATTTCAGTTCGTTGATGCAGTGAAAGGAAAAACGACACATGTCATCAAGGAGCTCACAGAGGAAGACTTCCAGTACAGTTTCCATCAATGGAAAATTCGCATGGAACGTTGTAGGGATAGAGGAGGGGAGTATGTTGAGGGTGACAATAACTAAAAACGTCTGTTTGTGAAATAAAATGTTTTACAGCAATAGTTCTGTTATTTTATAATTCAATAATAATAAAGTAAACAAAGGCTACAATTTGAAACTTTGTGAAGAACTTTAAACATTTGTTGGTAGCAGGAAACATGAGCAGAACATAAAAAATGACAAAGGTGGGACGGAGTCAATGAACTTTCTTAGAAACTTCACAGGCATACTACGTGATGCGCAGTAACTTTTACTACCGTCCATTTTGGAGTCAATTAAATCATGAAAACCACTGCCAAAACGCCAAACTGATTAAGAAATAAATATGCTGAAGTAAATGTTTATAAATTTTTTATGTTAAATGTTGTATTGTTTGTAATAATGACATTCTTAAGAGGAAAGATTGTAAGGATTTCAACACCTATATACCTGTTACTCTTTCTTCGATTCGCAGTGATAGCTGGTAATGAATGCTCTTTCACTTAGAAGGCACTGTATTTCTACATCTGTACAATTTCTAAACGGTTTATGTTGTTGTTTCGTGTTTGTGGGATATCTTAAAATGAAAATGTACATTTACGTTCGCCGTGAGGATTGCTTTTGCTAGAACATCTTGTAAGCATCTTTATTATTGTTTACAATTTGTAATTAGAGTGCCGTATTACGTTCGTAGTGCTAATTATACTTTACTTGTAGTGGAATGAAACACAAAATGGACAACTAGGTACATCCAGGAAACAAAAATATAATGTAACCCAACAAATGGGTGTAGCCCCTCGAAAAGCGTTGTGAGATAAAATGAAAGTGAGTAACATAGATAAATACTTTCATTTATAGTGTATATGGGATGAATTCCCTAAAATCTGCACCGCAGATATTTCGGAAATGGGAAGTCCTATTGATGTGGCGTTTTCGCAGAATGGGTTCGTATTCAGGGGCTCGTATTGTTAGCCAATTAGCAGACTGTAATAATACTTAGAATGTCTATTATTTATGCAGACATCCACTTCTTTAAAATGAACAATGCCTACTAACATTAACAAACTTAAAGTGGGGTAAATTAGAATATTAGTGGTGAAACTTCCTGGCAGATTAAAACTGTGTGCCGGACCGAGACTCTAACTCAGGACCTTCGCCTCGCCCTCGAAAGGCAAAGGTACCGAGTTCGAGTCTCGGTCCGGCACACAGTTTTAATATGCCAGGAAGTTTCATATCAGCGCACACTCCGTTGAAGAGTGAAAATATGTCATTCTGGAAATTTTAGTGGTGTTTGTTATAGAATTCTAGTGCGAGTCGTTTACGAGATATCGTAGACGTCAACCATCTCGGCGTTATTTCTCAACCTCTTCAACCAATTGCTTGAATGTCGTAGTGTAACATCGAGATAACGTAATAGAAGGAAAAAAGTGACGACAGCTGTAGCAGTTGATCCGCACGAGAGCTCCCGCGCAATAGCACGAGGAAGTGCCATGAATCAGGCTACGCGTTCTCCATCGACAGAGGCTCCATTCTCATCACATCTCTCTCCATAAAGAGCTCCTTGGAAACGATTATGAGAATCGCGTTAACTTCTGTACATGGGCATTAAAGAAGGGTACTCTAGATGTATCATGTACCTTGTCAGTGGTGAAGTTACATTTACCAGTTATGGCCATGTAAAATGCCAAAAGATGCGCTACTGATTATGTTGACAATCGCTGTTGGCTTCGTCAGGTGGAAAATCAGCATCCGTGATGTGTAAACGTGTGGTGTGGGATAGTGAACGATCAACTCATGGGCCCGCTTTTCACGGACAGAACACTTAAAGCGCGCGCTAACAGACCATCTTCCATTAATGCTAAAGGACGTTTCCTCTTCAGACTAGAAAGACCCTGTGGTACCAAAATTACGGCAGTTAGACCCACAGCGCACGAAGTACTACAGCATGTCTTCATGAATTCTTTCCAAATCGTTTGATTGGACGCAGAGGACCTGTACGTTGGCTGGCCCATTCCCCCGATCTGAAGCCGTAGACTTTTTTCCGTGGGGAAAGCCGAAAGGCACTGTCTACAAGGACATACCAGCTAAACCCGATGATACGCAACAACGTATTACTGCAGCCTGTTCGGACATCTCCGCTGAAATGCTAACACGTGTGCAACACTTGTTTCATAGCAGGCTGGAAGCATGTATTGCTGCTGCTGGTGTCATTTCGAACACAACCTGTGATGGTCAGTTGTCACCGATCAGAACCCACATAACAAATGTATACAGTTGCTCTGTACTTTAGTGTGTGCTACCACAGGTGTTGTACAAGAGTCGGCGTGGGAACTTTTCAAAATGCAATATCTTGTAAACGATTCGCACTAGAATCCTGCAACAAACACCAATGACATTCTAATTTACCCTGTTTTTAGCTACAGTATCTGAACACCCAGTTGTCATTCCAACTGCTGCGTTTTCACTGTCGATCCATTCATTTCGCTGCATTTAATTCACCTCGCGGTTAGATATTTCGCATGATATACAAAACAGAAGAAGTTATGCATTTCGCATTTAAAGTTACAGTTAATACCAGTAGCAGCAATACGGCGTGTTGTAGAGGGTGCATAATGAATCAGAAACATTCTCCTCCCTCGTCCTTCGTTCTACACTGGCAGATGATTTAGATTGTTGGACTCCGAGTCGTAAGTGTGAGCATTTCTAAGGCCAGAGCGATTTTCTGGTTAATATCGACATCCGTTGTGGTTGTGCGTCACAGCAAGTGAACCAGCCATCAACTATTTCGCTAGTGGGACTGTGATGTCAATGATCAATCGACTGTATCGAGAGTGGCGTTCTAAAATATTGAGTATGTTGCAGACTACGCATGTGCAGAAAAGGGGGACTCTGGCATCGTCTGCGAAGATGGGAAGTTAACCAACTTTCGCCACTTTCACTCCTATTGCAGTAATGTATTTTGCCCTTTTGTGTTTTCTTACTCTGTATTTTGTTGCTCACTTAATCTTCGCGTGATTGCAAAGGTTTGCATAGACGATTGGTATTTTTCCTGCTAGTATTCTCTCACAGAATAGACGCATTATCTGAAAGCAAAAAGGTGTTTGCGTTTTACAATACCTGGACAAAAACGCCTGTACTTCGCGTAAACAGGAATACAAGTAGATGAATATTTTCTAATGAAAACCGTTTGAACAGTGAAAAAGTCAGATGAATTTAATGAGAAAAATAATTTTTGATGTTATTTGGCATCTAGGGAAAAAAGATACACAGGATGAAGCACAAACACGCTATTTACTGTTTTCTAAACATCAGGCACTCCAACTCCAGTAAAGTCATGATGACCTTCCCCTTTGACTGCAATGGCTTGTTGCTCATTGACTTTCTGGAACACGGCGCCACAATGCAGTCACAACTGTACGTAGAAACTTTCCACAAACTGAAGCGCGCCAGGAAATCAAAACTCCAGGGAGTGGTGACAGATGGCATCATTCTGTTGAAGGATAATGCCCGCCCACATGTTTCCAACTTTGTTTCGATTACGTTGCAGAAATTTCTCTGGGAAGCCCTACAAATCTTGCACACAGTCCCGATCTCTCCCAATGCGATTTCCATATTTTTGGAGCCCTGAAGAAAGACATTCACGGTCATTAATTTGCTTCGGACAAAGAAGTGCACGCCTGATTACAATCATAATATTGTGGACAACCGCAAACAATTTTTCATGAAGGCATTGACCGCGTTGTCTCACAATGAGATAAATGTGTTAACAATTATGGCAATTACTTTCGAGGTAATAAACGGTTTACTTTGTGATGTACACTAAATGAAACACCCAAGCTCCAGTAATTACACGTATCAGTTATCTTTGAGCTTAAGTAAAATAGAACCACGCCTCTGATGCATACAACGTCTTCTTTAAAGTAAAGAAACAGTGAACACCTCACAGACATTGACGATCGTGTAAAACAAACAGCAGAATGCAGCATCTATTTAGTTCTGTTTTGCATGTAAGTACACGTTACACTATCATAACATATGTTTCTAAGTTTAGCGGTGCTGTTTCTGTTTTAAAAAAGTATAATAAGCAAAGTGGGAAGAAAATCTGTTATTCAATTGGCCTGCTGCCGTGAAAAGGCGTTTGTGCTCTGCACTAATACCAAGAATTTCGATATGTAGTTCTCCATCTGAAAATAGTTATGGGAATGATCTAAAAGCGTAGTGATGTAATAAAAAGGTGACTGACGCAGAGACTTTTTTTCTGCTTGACAGCTTGACAAACAAATAAATCACGCAATGCCACTCATAAAATATGTACCTAATTAAGGTCAAAATTCAGAAGCCGAGCGTGTAGTTAGCATCATTCTCGATATTCAGAGAGAACTGCAGACATATAACTTTTCGAATCTCAACTTCGGTTTAACCTTCCTTTTATGTAGGCGACTTGCGACTACTTTGGTTGGGTCGGATGCCGCATCTTTTGCAACATACCGCTTACAGTGGAAGCGTGGGGTAAGTCGGCAGAGGCAGACAATCGCCACCCCCGTCAGGCTCGTGGGTCGAGGCAGCTGCCTCGGGCTGCTCACCGCACACCTGTCTCATCAGCATAACACAGACCGCTGGGTCGTGCAGGCGCGTGCGACGAACGGGCAGACGCCTACCGCCTAGGCTCCCCGCGACACACGCCGCTAAGACCGTCCACTACGCTGCGGGAAAGTCGTCCAAACGTAGAGCACCGGAGGAATGTTGATAGATAGTCGCTATGTCTGAGGTCACATAGCGCTTACAAATTAATACACTTCTACAGGTTGCTACGTCCTGTACTTGAATGGATCTTCGCGAGGGTGCTGAAGCGTTCATAATTTCCCTAGAAGTCAGCCTGGCACCCATACGTAAATGTGTATGAAATCTTATGGGACTTAACTGCATATGTAAATGTATCGCGTGACACTAATGGTACTTTGGTACACTGGAACCTGCTGTCGCGGTTTCACACGCTAGTCCCAACAGATCGACATATTACAGAAAGTATAAATGGCTGAAATACAGTTTTCGAAAGGAAATTCACGTCGGGCGTATCCGGGAAACGTGCTAAGGACATGGAAGAGGGTGCGCGCTGAGGAGGGTTCTTTGGGATCTGTGGTGTCTTATGCTGGAGGTTGCTGAGCAGAAGTTTGAAAACGACAGTTCTGCTGGTTTTGGGACGTTAATCTAGACTCCGTGAAAACTGGCCGAGAGCACGGGAGTCCCTGGCTAAGTGATGCGAACGGTGTTTATTGTGAGCGAAAGGATGGATTCAGAAACTTTTCAAGCGAGTGAAGTACGTCGTACGGAAGCGAGAGGAGGAGAGGAAGCCGCAACGGAGTGTGAAGAAACTGAAATCCAGAAATAAGGTAAAAAGGTAAAGTTGCCATAAAACCGAATGCAGTCTGAACATCACTTGGAATGGTCATATTCGAGGTGGAATGCCACTGTCTTGCTCGGACGTCTGAATTCGCTTTCCCAGGGACTTATTGGCTCCCAGAGCCATAGTGAAACTTGGCATTATTCAGTTATATAAACCATTTCCAGGAAGGCAAGAAGCGATAAGTAGCAGGAAAAAAATACTAGGAAAGACTGACTTACGAATTTCAGTTCTGTATGTTTGTAGGGTGAAGCCCATGTTTTTGTTAAGGGCTTCCTCCCCCTCTCATAGCACTGTTTTCCTATCATCATTTTTTCTTTCTCGGCTTGCTTTTTTTTGCTGTTTTCTGACGTACCTTTTGAAACTAAATTTAGACACTGTGAAAAGAAATTTTCTCTCTTTAAATAATAATTTTCTTAACCTTTCAGGGCCATCTGAAATTTCATGAAATTTCTGAAACCGAAAAAATTTTAACTGATGCAAACTAAACATTTTTTCTTACCAAGGGAAGTTCTCCTAAAAACGCATCGACTGATGGTCCGTCTTGACTATCACCTTTAGAAATTCGCATAATAATGCTGTGATGAAGTGGAAATAAACAGGAGCAGTACAGGGAAATGTCAAAGCAACATTTGCAAATTGAGTTCTATATGTGTATAAACCAGTAAAAAAAGTAATTAATGAATTCTTCAACACTTTTCAGTACATAACCGTTCTGAAGGAACAACTAAAACTTATATTGAAGCAATAGCATCGTAGCTCAGTATAAACAAAAGAAAAACAACAGCGTATAGCTCAATTTTTATATTTCTCCGGATTACCACCGTAGCGTTTCTCGTATTTAGTGGGATTAGCTGGAAACTTGCGTCTAATTACTACATGTCCCAGAGTAACGTTCCTGATCACTTGAGTAATAATAATGATCTGGCTCGGATGAGACTCCTGTTAAATAGGGGCCTAATAGTCAAAATACCCGAATATGCCAATGTATAACTGACTAGAGCCGGCCGCGGTGGCCGTGCGGTTCTAGGCGCTTCAGTCCGGAACCGCGCGACTGCTTCGGTCGCAGGTTCGAATCCTGCCTCAGGCATGGATGTGTGTGATGTCCTAGGTTTCTAGGGGACTGATGACCTCAGATGTTAAGTTCCAATATGCTCAGAGCCATTTTTTAACTGACTAGACTATCTATTTGTGGCCCTGAATGTGCATATGGAAGTCTGTTAAAAAAACTGCTCTCTTTGCAAAAGTTTAAACTCCATACAATCTACATCAATTTCAAAAAGCAGTTATACTGTACCAATATCATGAAAGATTCTTCAAATTAATAAACATGTGGCATTGTCTGCAGATCATCAAACTGATCATCACACTTCGATATTACCACTCAAATATACTCATGAAATAAAACTCTCACCTTGGAACAAACTTGAACACGTATTCCTAAATTCCACGTCACAGACACTGCACCCAGGAATTCCCCAGCTCTTTTCTTAATATTTCCTCTTCAGCTTTAACAGTAAGTTCAGTCAAATAGTCTGGTCTGGTGCAACAAATATCATTACATCAGTGTCGTACGTATATAAACCAATGGCTGGCGTCTTACGAAGTTAAAATCAAATGTTCATTAAGTGGTGTTGACGTCAGGACGCTACTTTTCCACACACCCATTGCTAAGATGCTGTCATCGCGCACGTTGCTTGAGCCGGGTACTTCTTCCCACAAGCAAGTCGGATTACTGGGTGGCAACGATATATTTTACTAAACGATTTACCAAGAAAGTTAACACTAGGTTTACCACCACTTTCAACTTCATTCTTCATCATTTCTACATATCATCGCCATAGCCTTATTACCTGGAGGAAATAAAGAACTGGCACTGAAGGCGAGTATAAGCCGATCGTCACACCTGCTTCGACTGTTGTTTACAGGACATCTTCAGAACCAATATCTCCCAATTACTGCGCATCGCAGTTAGTAGGTAGGAGGAAGATTAAGTTTTAGCTGTTTTACCTTATTTCGTCGTGAACTGCAGTTAATGAAACAGACAGTAGTAGGCAGACGAAAACAGGTTGCACTTCTTGTTTCGGGGAGCATTTCTCACAAAAGTGAGCAGCCTGTTTAAAAATATCGATATGTAGATAAGTTTCCATACAAACAACAAACTTCAGTAGCTTTATAACTTACGGAATAACAGTCCCCCATCAGATGTATACATAGTCAGTTGCCGCAGTTCCCCTCCTGCTATAGAGGACAAACTGAGAGAAGCTTCGAGATTCGGTTCTAAGATCATTTAGATCCCATATGTTTGAACAACATATCAAACTCCACATTGGCAATGCACATAATGCTTAACAGACGTGGAGTGAAAAGGATTCATGACCACATCCAGATATTGCACCATGCTGAGACAGGAAGCCTTAAGAATCTATTCAAAGAGATAGAAATACATGCCAAAAAAAGCCCCATCATCTCCTTAATGAACAGACTGAGACAGTCATTACAGCATCCCTACAAAACTTGATTCACCTATTTTCCAATTTGAAACATAAATATACATTAGTCCCGTTTTGACCATACTCACATGCAGACGGCAACAAAATGTGGAACACTACGCTAAAATATAACATCTCACACAGTGACATATTAATACAATAGTTAAATTAATTTATACGTTCGGCTAAACATCATACATAAATAAAACGTCCACTGTCATAATATTTATTTATTTAATTATTTACGTACACTCATATCTATTTACTTTGTAGTCCATGTTTACCACAATATTTACGCAATATTATTTAAGTAACATTTTCGAACAAATTGTTTTCTACATTTGTTTACATTATTTCTCCTGCTATCACATCAATAAATGTATTGTAATATCTCTGAGAGAGAAATTCTTTGGCATGGTTATATTTGTGATATCCCTATCTTTGTATACTTTCCCAAGGGACAAAAATTTTTTTGGTGTGTGTGTGTGTGTGTATGGTGCTTCACACACTGTGATTATGTATATACATCAAATACGTTCTTCAGATACTCTTCAGTATTTCGTGAACACAAGCATATAACATTGCAACATTATGACGCAAGATTGCGGCATAAGTAAACTACAATAATCCAATGTCAAAGATCTGTGTACATGTATGCTATAGTTGTTATGAATAGTTATGTTTAAATAGTTCGTTTTTAACATGGTTTCATGCTGTAGAGTAGTAACAACCCAAGGAACTTCCACCACAAGTAGGAATAGAAAACCGAAAACTAAGGTAAACATCATAAAATATATATTTAGACGTGAGCAGCTGAAGATGAACCTGTCGGTTCGAAACCGGCAACGGCACTATTTGTATACATAAATAGTATTATCAATAGTGACTGCTTTCTGTTCGCAAGAATCAACCTGTGAAACTGTTTTATCTCAAGCTTCGCAGTAATTAGTAGACACTAAGTCTGAAGATACCTGCGGCAAAGTTGTTGATAGAGTGAATAAACATAGAGACTGGCCCATATGGTGTCTGTTTTCCTTCATTATATTAAAAAAAGTCACGTTGGTCTCAGACGGCAATGTCTTCAATTAGTACAATAAATACTTGTAAGTGAAATGTCTATTTTGATGGGAGAAGTAATAGATACATGCTGTTTCAGGAAACCTGAAATAAAAAAGGGTGCCAGTTTTCAGAATCAGGGAGCCAGCAGGGAGGAGGCACAAGGCGTGTGCGGAGCACGAGGCTGAGAAGTACTTCTGCGAAGGGTGGGTCCACGCGCAGATGGGTGGCGTGGGTGTAGGCCAGTGTAGCAGCTGCGAGCTGCCCTCTCTCCGCACCCCGCCCCACCACGGCTCAGCTCCTGCCTTTGTTGTGCCCAAGGCCAGGCCAGCCTGCGCAGGTCTTTGCGCTCCGCCGCACTCCGTCCCGGTCGGGGGACGGGCCATCGCGATCTGACGAACCAACAACCCCTGTGGCCACATTAGTATGCGAAACTGGACCCCTACGTATCGACCTCGCATCTCCTATAGTGGTTGCCGAGCGTATGGAAATGAAACTGACAGCACCACCGAGTACAGCAGTGCAAGAGCTTTGCGAAAACAACCAGCAGGAGCAATAAACGAGTAGCATAGTAGTTTGTACAGGATAGCTTCCAAATCATTCAAGACGAGGTTGTTACATAAAAAGTAGTCGTTTTTCGTGCAACACCAATTTCGGATAAAATGCCACGTTGTCGTTGTGAAGGGCCGTCAGACTTTCATAAAATACGTCGCTCAAATTTATGATGTCGCCATCTCAGACTAGGAGTAGAATTTCGAGCAAAAAGTTTGAGGATTTGGCCTTAAGAATAACGATATACGAGGCGTGTTTTTTTAAATTAAGTACCGTTTTGCAATTAAAAAAAGATGTGCTAAGATATCTCAATAATTTTATTTTTCCATAAAAGCCTGTACCTTGATCTACGCACTGACGCCATAATAGTCTGATTCTTCCTTGTTCGCGTTGTGTACTGAGTGTTTAAGATGTCTGCGATAATCGTGAGTCCCGCCGACTGTGAAGTAAGGGCTGTTTTAAGATATCTTACTGCTAAAGGCCTAAAAGCGATCGATATTCATCGTGAGATCTGTGCAGTTTACGGAGAAAACATTATAAGTTATGGAATGGTAAGAAAGTGGGTGAGAGCATTTAAAGATGGCCACACAAATGTGCGTGATGAACAACGGAGTGGGCGTCCTTCGGTCGTTAATGAAAGTTTGGTGCAGGAAGTGGAAAATAAGGTGAGACAAAACAGACACTTTACGATTTCCTCCTTGCGTGATGACTTTCCTAATGTTTCTCTTAGTGTTTTGTCTAGCAATGTGACCGAGCACGTGAATTACCGAAAATTTTGTTCACGCTGGGTACCGAAAATGTTGACGGACGTGCACAAAACCAAATGTTTAGACAGTGCATTGACTTTCCTTGAGCGGTACCAACACGACGGTGATGATTTCTTAAGCCAAACTGTTACGAGCGATAAAACATGGGTGGCCTTCCATTCGCTGTTAAGTGCGTGACTGATGCGTTTGTTAATGAGTGGTGGGCTCCATGTGGTTCCCAAGTTGTGCAGCGACTGTAAACCATAAAATTACCAAATAAGCAGCAACAAGTAGCAAAATCATTATATTTATTCACCTTTGCAAATCGATTTCAACTGATTAACAGCCATCATCGGTGCTTTCAACGAATATGTGCCCTGAGTAGTATTACTTCTATTTGCAAAAGTGAATAAATAAAACATGATATGGCGACTGGTTGCTGCTTATTTGGTAATTTTGTGTTTGCTAATGTTGGTGTAGGTATAATTTTAACGGTTTCCTTACACAGAGAACCAGAGATTCGAATTGTGGTCCAGAATATAGTGTCATGTTTATTCACGGCACTGTACTTGGCCCCGGCTGATTTTTGAAATTGCTATACGCTATGGGTTGTTTGTTTTTAGCACAGCGACTGGCAATAGCCCGCAAAACGTGGCCCATGTAACTGCTGCCACATTCGTATGTATTATAGAGCGTTCAAAAACATTAATCTCATTTCACAACACTACATCTCTTACAAAAATGAAGATAAAAGCTTTAGAGTAAATTTTATAACAACATACACACGGAAGTTAAAAGGGTATTTTGACATCTACCGTAAGTTGTCAGTTCATGAGGTTGCGGGTAGGAGTCTCCTTCGTTCACTCGTTCATTACCCGATGCGCATCGATTCAACGTGGCGATAGCGCAGCAACCAAAGACGTTTTGCATTCTCAGTTCCTGCTGTGCAACGTGATTTTCGTGGCGAGTAGGGCGATGAACTCACTACTGTATAAGGGTCATAAGGACCTCGCATCACACCGTTCTCCTCCATGGTCACCTGATCTCACAAAGTGTGCTGTTTTGGTGTGGAATGGGGATTACAAAAGAGTCCGTGTACGAGTCACCCTTTCCACTAACTTCGCGTTGGAGCAGCAGTTGAATGCAGTACTAAATACATGCAAAGTGTAGGACGGATTTGATGGTCCTCTGGAAGTTTGTCACGCGTCCAATAAGGCGCACATTGAATGTTTGTTTTCGGTAAAACAAACCTTTGATCCTTACAGTAATTACATTACCGGACAAACGAAGGTAAGCGCTCAGAAACGGAGGAGGAAACGATCTGAACGTTCACGGATTGAGAAGGCATGTGATTTTATTTCAGCAATTAAAGTACCAAGAACTTGGAAATATGATGAATTAATTTCTTCATAATTAGGTCCACAATCTCGACGTTTTCTTGATATTGAAATCATCTAAGAAATCTCGTAGGCTGTCAAATTGTATTACACTTATTGATCATTATTGTACCCCGTATCAATGTGACATTACGAGCAAGTTTCGGCTTGTGGCCATTTTCAAATGAATTTGCATCACTGATGTGTGTTTCACATTTAAACCCTGTTTGTTGTTACGTGCAAACAGATATTTATGCCCTCTCCCCCCCCATCCCCCCAACTCTAAAGTCTACATATATAATCTTATAAGGAGTCTGTGATGTGCAGGACCATATATGTAGACTTTCGACGTTTGTTCGAAATGTGTGTTACCATGTAGCACTTAACAAATTATCAATATGATACACACATTAGCGACGCAATACATTTCAAAACGGCCACATAACGGAACTGCTCAATAAAGCCATATAGAGAGTGGCTGGAAATTCCCGTTACAAACTTCTAGGAATCGTAGAGGGGAGTGAGCAGATAATATTTGGAACTGGAACCCGAGTCAGGAAATCACGGTTTTCGTGCTGCAACCATCTGAAAATATGTTGGTAATGCGACCAATTTTACAAGTAATTGATTAGGGGTGAACCAGTACATCATTTATTCTACAGTTCCACTCGTTGGCAGACAAAAAAATTGCTCTTGTGCACGTTGATGGGTTCTATTCAACATGATGCAGTACGGCTTCTTCCAGTGAGGATGTGTGGCATCTCCTTGAAGCCTGCTGACGGTGAAGGTACCCTTTCCCGAAGCCGTAGCGTAATTGTGACGAAAGGTGTGTGCGATGGGTTCGTACGTTGTGGAAAATGAACTTGGCACAGGCGACGAGGAGCCTTTCAGAAGGATCATGTCGGTGTTTTCTGCAAACGTGTACGCAGCTACGTTGCTCTAACACTCACAGACACGTGAATGAGGCTCGAACCAGATCAGAGAGGTAGGAGATACGTCAAATGACATCCGACGACGTAATCACCTGCCATCATGTCTACCGTGCTGCATACCTACGTAGCAAACGTGTGTTCAAACGGCTGCCGTTTCCGGAGATGGGTTTCTATTCACAATATTATGTAATCAGTCCCCTCTGCAAGTTCTAGAAGTTTGTAATGAAAATTTCCGAACACTATGTATGCGGTGCAATAAGAGTCATCCTGAATAATTTGACAGCCTATGTTGTTATCTTAAAGAAAAAAAAAAATCGGTTCGTGGTTCAGATAGAAATATGACAGTGAAAGCCTTCTGACCTGAATGCATGGATTAATTCGGTTGGAACAGGTTTCGTAAGGCCTTTGTATCCCCTCGTTAGGTAAGTCGGTCCACAGCTGTTGTAACTGGACATTGATATCCTGGGA
Organism: Schistocerca americana; assembly: GCF_021461395.2. Lineage (NCBI taxonomy): Eukaryota > Metazoa > Arthropoda > Insecta > Orthoptera > Acrididae > Schistocerca > Schistocerca americana. The sequence goes on along the minus strand of NC_060124.1, from coordinate 433,349,298 downwards.
CGGAGTAGACGTTCCAATTGCTCCCACACATGTTCTATCTGGGATAAATTTGGGGATCTCTCTGTCCTCTGTATTTATTGCACACATGAAGTAGAAGTTTTGGTCACCATTATGTCTAATCATAAGGAGTGTAGCTAGCTGTATAAACCACGAAAGATATCACATTTGTTTACATTTGGATGATCGATATGGAGCCGAATGCTTATCATCCTTTAGCATGCTAGTCGAATTCAGTTTTGTTAGTCGTATTACACGCTTTAGTGTTTATTAATATAATCATGAAATGATTTATTTAGATTTAAATATTTGGAATAATTTCATCAGAGTGACAGCTATTGGCTGGTTATAAATAGAACTAATGGAGAAAACTAAACCTGATGTTTCCCGAATACTTTTCGATTTAACAAACATGCATGAAAATTGCTGCTCTGTCGGATATACGTTGTATGGTCTGAGTTAAAAAATTTCTAGGAACTAGTACATGGAATATCTTGTAGATGTAGAGCAGTCCCGCGAAGTAGGGCAGATAAATGAATAAAAGCAAGGAAAGAAATTGTGTTGATGGATACGGCTCATATTACATAAAGAAAAAGAGAAGTGGTCTCAGGAGAGAGAAAAGTGAAAACGTGGGGTAATTTAACAGATCAGTGACGTTGGCAAGATTTGCAGGCAGCTAACAAGGTGTGGGGGTCTGGTTCGCTTGTTTGGATGTGCGTTCGCCGGAGGTGACTTCCGCGCTAGGAAATGAATTTCCGGGGGTGGCAGGCCTGGCAGGGTCGCCAAACATTGGTTCAGAGCGCGCCTCACTTTCGCTGCTTCCACCTGCCGGTACAGTCGCGGACAGCCCGCCAGGTGACGCCCGCGCACGCATCCGTCCCGAACTGTCTCTATAACTAAAAGGTGAGGTCGTGGCAATTGGAGCCCTGGAATTGATTTACTATATTTTTTCTGCTCATCATATGTAATATATACTGCTGAGTGTCCAACCAGGATGAATATTTCGTTTCTCTGTCTAATATTTGGGACGATTGAGCTAACCGTCATCATCTCAAGAAAATGGGGCTATCAGTCTGGTTGGTGAAGCTATGTTATATCGTTGGGTATTGTTAGTACTCGTTTATTAGTTAGTCACACAAAATTATTGAGAAATGCATTACACCCATCGGCTGTTATCCGTTACTAAATATTGAAAATCACATTTTTACGAATGCTCATTAGTAGATTTGCACTCATAAATGACGTAGTAAATGAGAGGAATACTGATAGTATTGATAGCATTGGTAGGGAAAGAAACGTAAATGAATGTGCAAGAGAGAAACTGGGAGTCGACGACAGCTCTTCTTTGTCACGTAATTAAAACCGCACATCATTCAGCGTTAGCCCATTATGTATTCCATATGTTTACAGAACGTGAATTGCATTTTGTGCGTGATAAAAATTAACTGATCGCGTAACTTCTGCGCTTTTATGTTACCAAAGCAATTACTTTTAATGCAGGTACAATTTACATGCAAGAACAATATAAAATATTTAATTCGTGTTGTTATTTTGTACTCAGCTCGTGGTCTCACGGTAGCGCTCTCGCTTCCAGAGCACGGGGTCCCGGGTTCTATTCCCGGCGAGGTCAGGGATTTTTCCTGCCTCGAGATGACTGGGTGTTGTTGTGTCGTCTTCATCATCATCATTCATCCCCATTACGGTCGGAGGAAGGCAATGGCAAACCACCTCCACTAGGACCTTGCCTACTACGACGGTGCGGGTCTCCCGCATCGTTCCCCTACGCTTCGTCACGGAGTATGGGACTTCATCATCATTATCATCATCAGAACGTCTTTCATCATGATCAACGGAAAGAGTTCCCTGTTATTCCTGATAAACCCGAAAGTTGTTTATGCATAAAAGAAACATATTTTATATAAGTTCGACAAAGTATTGAAGCGATGGTTGATATGTTTTTATTTTGCGTTTTTTTAGTTTATCTTTTTGTTGAGGAAATTTCGTTTTCTAGCACTGCATGATAAATTTTTATTGTTTTCTTTCTTTTTACAAGAACATCCCACTGTTTCACGTTACAAATCAGCAATTTTCGAATAAAACCTGATCTAAACGTTGACAGTTTCAGTTTTGTTATGAATACTCTTTACTTTGAAGTAGAAGACAGGAGGATAACTATGTAAAAACAAATGTTACGTGGGTTACCTGGCGCTTTGTATATATCCCCCCATAGCTTCTACATGGTTCACCACTTCCGTTTTTTTGGGAGAATTAGTGAGACACTGCTCGAATACGTAAAGAAAGCGATTGTTATAAGGGGACATACAATAGGTATGCAACAGACCTAATGAACATGTAACGCGGGTACGGCCTTAACTGACCAAAGCTACAAGGAAAACCACAATAATCGTAGTTTTGGAGCTCTACTCATAACGGTTGATATTCTATTAGAATATGTGCTTTCCTCTCGGATATTTGGCTATTGCTACATTAGGTGTTTTACAAGGTATTTTAACGACTCCGTTGGAGTGTTTTCCATAGTATTCCACTATTTTACGCAGGATTTAAGTTTCACATGAACTCAGTAAGCTAGTAAACAATAACAAACATTAGGAATCACAGACGCTTACACAGCACAATACAGGATGAATTAGCTGAGTTGTTCATCTCAGACATTTTCCGAATCGTCTAAGACATCGTAATTCCGTTTTCATCCAGATAAACCGTGTAAGTCGTCTTAAATTCCGTATAGTCTCTTTCAATAGTTATATTACTTATAGAGATGTCGGTATCAACTTAAATTTTTTTGGAATAGAAGCACAGTAGTTTCTGCTGCTAGTATCGCATTTGTAAAATAGAGGAATTCAAAAGCATTTCACTCTTCAAACCCCAGTTTATAGCTTCGGAGAATTTACAATGTTTAGAAGTTAGGATTTATCAGTTTCAACGTGAAACCTTTTGCTGTCTTAAGCGGATGTTCGTGTTGTCATATTGAATATCAGGGTGATGGGACACTATAACTTGACACGGCTAAGAGAATCTACTGACGAAAGTGGAATAGTAGAGCTTAATTTAATACGGACGCCAATCACACTTGACTATGTGTGGTAGGTCCACACACTATCTCGAAGGCAAATGACATGGGATCTAAAGACTGTCCACAGTTAACTACAGGAACAACTCTGCTTTAGTTTCTGCTAGGGTCTTTAAATAAGCTTGAACGTCAAAAACTGAATGTATTTGCAAAACGAGGGATTGATATGTAAAGACTGATAAATAACAATGAACTTAATGCCAAGAAAAATTCCATTAGCAACAACAACAACAAAGAAATTGCATTGAAATGTGGTCATTAACACTTCCTTAAGGTTACATCTATGCCATTAAGTGCGAGTAACGACCACCATCTGCTGCAATACACGTTTGCAATCGCTGGTGCAAAGACTTGTGAACAGACTGTGAAGATTGCTTCGATACTAATGCACATGCTACAACCATACGATGTTTTAAATCCTCTTGGGTGGTCGTAAGTTATGCATAAACGTCATCTTCGAGTTCATTATAGAGAAAAATTCCGGTGACATCAAATCAGGTGAACATCATGCCTACTGACGTCCTGCCTATTGTTAACGTCGTTACGTCCTCTCCATCGATCAGGGAAGAATTGGGTGAGCGCTGTCTTAGCCTTATAAGCAAGTATTGAGCCGTGCATCCATTGTGTTACTGCTACATTCGGCTTCGTATCTGAAGTGGTAGTTCCTCTAGCAGGCCAGCAGTACTTCGGTGCATCCTCTACCCGGGAAGGTCTTTTCAAAGAAGTAAGATCGAGTCATGCAGTCACCAATAATCCCGAAACAATCTTTCACACTCCACTGACACTCATGTTGGTTTGCCTCAATCATAATGGATTCTCAGTGGTTCAAATTCAGCTTTCTATGATTTGAAAAGGTAGCTTAATCAGTAAAGAGAATTATTTGAAGAAAGAACTTTTATATTAATGTCGCATCAGAAGCGAGCGCCAGAATTTCATGTGTCTTCCGCAATCCTGCTGATTAATCTGCTTGATAGATGGACGTTGTTTGCGCACACAGCTTAATCAATTCTGGGTTGACTTATTCCATAGGCACTAGCAATTTGACTGTCAGAACATCTATTCATTTGGCCCAGTTGTTACATCTCCACTAAATTTGTTGTTGCACATTCAGTAAACTGTCATACTTGTTGGGCACAGCGATACCTTCTTGTCTACAGCTCAACAGTTCTCCACCAGTTTGCTTATGCAGCCTCCGTAGAGACGTAGCATATCTAGTTTGTCTTGGTTGGTCAAAGGCAGTTATTTTTCAAAACTAATCAGCACTCGACACACGAATACGACACAGGCAGAATGAAAACTGCATTTCTCTGTGCCCCTTTTATACTGGCATACCGGTGTTGCATCCCTCAGTTTCCTCTTTATCCATGCATTCATGGAATTGTGATATCTTAAACGGCTCCAGAAATGTTTGAGATGAACAGTTTATCTGAGTCGCTTTGTATATGGAACATCAAAATGCAGCCATTCAACTTATGCTAGTATCTCTCACCACTGTAGCACTTTCTCTATAATTACAAGCTGAAAATATCAGACACCCTGGCGAGAAAAAGCCATTGTAACCATAAATTCTAAATAACACAGGAATGAGTGATAAATGCAAACATCCGCTAAAGGACTCAAGCAATCAACAAGATTACACCCCCTATGGAAGCTTCACAGCGACTGAGCACGTAGCATAGCTGCTAGATTGTTTTCAAAAAATGGCTCTGAGCACTATGGGACTTAACATCTATGGTCATCAGTCCCCTAGAACTTAGAACTACTTAAACCTAACTAACCTAAGGACAGCATACAACACCCAGCTAGATTGTTTTCTTAATAGGCTAAAACAGAAGAGAAGAACGAGGACGTGTACCTTTAAGATTGTCAGTAATTAGCAACAAGCTGTGTACGAAATACGAATGGCAATTCCTGGAAAATATTGCCAGATTTTCACGATGTTTTCGGAATATTTGATTTCAGCAGGAGCTATTATGTCATCACTGGACTGAAAATAGGAAGAAAAAAATGTTTTTTGAAATCTTGTGGAACTTAACTGCTAAGGTCATCGGTCCCTAAGCTTCCACACTACTTAACCTAAATTATCCTAAGGACAAACACACACCCACACCCATACCCGAGGGAGGACTCAAACCTCCGCCGGGACCAGCCGCACAGCCCATGACTGCAACGCCCCTGACCGCTCGGCTAATCCCGCGCGGCGAAAGTAGGAAGAGCTTCGGATTGACGTGGGATTCCAAAACCAATTTTTTAGAAGTATATTAGTTCAAATGCTTTAAAATACTCTACTCCTGATTCTTATATGGTGGATCGTATACTGCTGATGTCATATAGGGATAAATATGGTTATGGAAGGGAAAAAATCAGTAAATGTGTTACGATCGCCAATTGGGTAGAAGACCAAATGGTCGGACCTATATAACAGTGCGCTTTAGTAGGTCCATATTTTGGTTACACTTTTTTTTGGGTTGGGTTCTGACTTAACATTACAATGCTTTGACAAAGCCAAATCGAGATCAATGGAGGAGCCATGGGAAGGGGAGGGGGGGACGTTCGGTTGGGTTGGGGGGGGGGGGGGGTTGGAAGGGGAGGCGATTGTTCGCCTTTATTTCTGATGAAAACTCCGTCGTTCACGGATATGTTGTGTGGCTTTCCTGAGAAATCACTGCGGCAGGCGTGAACTTACCGTTAGCTACAGCAGCAGTTCATACGGCCGTCAACAAACATACACTTACTGATTTGAAAAAATTTAGAACGTCAGCCGCTACCTCTTTTACAACCCCACCCCCTCCACACACACACACACACACACACACACACACACACACACACACACATATATATATATATATAAATAAATATATATATATATATATATATATACACCATTATCTGCGGTCCAAACCAAAACTTATATATATATATATATATATATATATATACAGGGTGTTACTAAAAGGTACGGCCAAACTTTCAGGAAACATTCCTCACACACAAAGAAAGAAAATATGTTATGTGGACATGTGTCCGGAAACGCTTACTTTCCATGTTAGAACTCATTTTATTACTTCTCTTCAAATCACATTAATCATGGAATGGAAACACACAGCAACAGAACGTACCAGCGTGACTTCAAACACTTTGTTACAGGAAATGTTCAAAATGTCCTCCGTTAGCGAGGATACATGCATCCACTCTCCGTCGTATGGAATCCCTGATGCGCTGATGCAGCCCTGGAGAATGGCGTATTGTATCACAGCCGTCCACAATACGAGCACGAAGAGTCTCTACATTTGGTACCGGGGTTGTGTAGACAAGAGCTTTCAAATGCCCCCATAAATGAACGTCAAGAGGGTTAAGGTCAGGAGAGCGTGGAGGCCATGGAATTGGTCCGCCTCTACCAATCCAGCGGTCACCGAATCTGTTGTAGAGAAGCATGGGAACACTTCGTCTGAAATGTGCAGGAGCTCCATCATGCATGAACCACATGTTGTGTCGTACTTGTAAAGGCACATGTTCTAGCAGTACAGGTAGAGTATCCCGTATGAAATCATGATAACGTGCTCCATTGAGCGTAGGTGGAAGAAACTAAAATGAGCTCTAACATGGAAATTAAGCGTTTCCGGAACCATGCCCACATAACATCGTTTCTTTATTTGTGTGTGAGGAATGTTTCCTGAAAGTGTTTTGGTTTGGGCCGCAGATAATGGTGTGCTCAGTGCTTGATTTGTTTCTTTTATAGAAAATATTGAATTTCCGGTGGTCTGCTTCTCATCAGATCAAAGTACCGTATATCATTCGAACACAGTTTAGCATTGCTCTCTGAAAAAATTATTCTTAAACGTACGTGGATATCCTGCTGCAAACGAGTGATAGAATGAAAGTGTGTAATGCGAGCATACGCGCAATATATTTTCATAGAGGATTAAATTGGGAACTGGGGGAATGAAACGTTAGACTTGCCTCTAAGGAAGATACATAGGTTTTTTCGCATCATATTCCTAATCCACATAATTCCTTTCTCAAAGTGCGTGTGTACATCGTGAAACTTAAAAATAGCAGAACAAGGTACTATTCATATCTTAATATGATACTCAGTCAATGTTAAAAATGGTCAGGTGTTCATGGCCTCAATTTATTTTTGACATGAAAGTAGCCAGTATTTACGCCTTCAGTGTCACAGTGACTTGTGAGCTCTCAAAAGATAATTGTAAAGAAGCAGAGCGGAACTGCACTCCGCATTGTGCCTGTTGTTTGCGACAGAGGAGACCGAAAATTCTGGTGTACTGAAACGACTTTTGAGTAAAGTGGAAGATATTTTACAAATCCTAAAGACGGCGACAAAAAAAGTAGTCTTATTCTGTAATGTACACCCTGTGTTGAAATTGCAGCGAAACCTTGTACTAGAAAAAGGCTTCATTTTACCCGATGAATTGACGGCTACTAGGAAGTTTATACAAGATCTACTCCATTGTCAGAAAGTCGCACACGAATGTTACTAGACGAGCTCGCCGATATAACAAATATAAGAACGGTTGCAATGAATAAACTGCGAAACAAGAACAGCAAGCTCCCAATTATCTGGATTAACTGAAAAACGCCTTATCGGTGAGCAATTGCTTGTCTCAACGAACACATAATTGCTCTTTCGTCTGCTAGGATAGCTTTACCTTTGTTTGTGAACCGCAGCGAAATGTCTCAAACAAGTCACTTAATCACTGAGATTGGCTGGCCAACATTATTTTCTACCGTGGAGAATCGGTTACCAAGGCCCCGCATGGAGCCTCCACCAGGTGCCGTGAACAAGCTGTTTTCCTGATCAGACGTGCTTAACTACAGTGCTTAGTGACATTATGTGATCACCTGTCAAAAGCCTGAATAACTCAGTTCGCTCCGGGAAGCGGAAGAGACAACAACATCGGCGCGCTGCCGTGTAGACGCTTCCTATCCGGCTGCTGCTCCCGAAGTGTATACAGTGATAGTTTGTTCCGGTATTTGTTCTACTTCCATAGTTTCTGCCGAGACGTTAAAACTTTTGTTACGCTACGATCATCACCATAGACGGCGTCGTTTGCAGCCGTGCTGCTCCACAAACTTCTCTAAACCAGCCGCACAGTTTCGCAATGGATACTGAAGCACTTCACACACCAATCAGCAAAATGATTAGTGACGCAATCATCGCGTTCTACGACGCAGACACAAATCATTATGAAACTTCCTGGCAGATTAAAACTGTGTGCCGGACCGAGACTCGAACTCGGGACCTTTGCCTTTCGCGGGAAATTGCTCTACTGAGCTACCCAAGCACGACTCGCGACCCGTCCTCACAGCTTCAATTCTGCTAATACCTCGTCTCCTACCTTCCAAACTTCACAGAAGCTCTTCTGCAAACCTGCAGAACTAGCACTCCTGGAAGAAAGGGTGTTGCGGAGGTATGGCTTAGCCACAGCCTGGGGGATGTTTCAAGATTTTCACTCTGCAGCGGAGTGTGGGCTGATATGAAACTTCCTGGCACATTAAAACTATATGTCGGACCTAGTTTGGAAAGTAGGAGACGAGTTACTGTCAGAATTGAAGCTGTGAGGACAGGTCGTGAGTCTTGCTTGGGTAGCTCAGTTAGTAGAGCACTTGCCCGCGAAAGGGAAAGGTCCCGCGTTCGAGTCTCGGTCCGGCACACAGTATTAATCTGCCAGGAAGTTTCATATCAGCGCACACTCCGCTGCAGATTGGAAATCTCATTCTATAAGTCATTATATTGCACCTGCGATGCAACTACAGCAAGAGACTTGCCTGCCTCGCAGAACCGCCAGTGGGACCGCATGCAGGAGAAAGGAGACGATGACCAACGAGAGAAAATGGAGAAAGTGGTGTGTGTCGACGCCACCCAAGAAGGAGCCATCACGCACCAACACGTATGTTGAGCTGCTAATTTATAAGAAGGAACCAACAAAAGTCCGCTTATCTTATTTGTTGAAAGCAGAAACAGGAATATAGGCAGGCTCCACCCTACGGCACTAGACAAGCTCATTAGGCAGAACTGCGAGTCATTATTGAAGCACATAATTAATATTACGATGATGGGGAAAAACCGTGTGAAAACTGAGACTGTGTCAGGATTAACGCCCAGTCTTTTAGTTCAATACTCTTTCTCAGCCAAAGTAAATTTGGAAGCCTACATTCCGAAGTTCTTTATGCTAAAGAAGGTATTATCAATAATGTAGAAACTTCCCTTACGATGGCGGTGAGTTAATTACTATCGGAAATGACGTGTTACTGTAAAGTTATTGCCGTCAGGAGATTTAATGAAATTGAAATTCTGAGCGAGCAGTAGGTAAAAAACCGTGCTGTGACATTTAGATTGCAGCGGCTTTCACAGTCTGTTTATATTCATGGAGTTCACTGTCCAGTGGAAGTCAATGTACCCTCCGTCTTACAGTGTTATAATTGCTTGCAGTATGGACGGGGCAGCAAACAGTGCAGAAGTAACACAAGATGCACGTACTGCGCAGGGCCACACAGAAGTGACGCCTGTGGGACGGCCAATCAACCACCTCGTATTCATTGTGTCACTTGTCACAGTGCTCTCTCCCGAAGCTGCCCAGTGTATCTTAAGCACAAGGAAATTAACAAAATTATGTCTCTTAATATTATTACCTTCCGAGAAGAAGCACCTGTGTTGAAAAACATGCCTGCAGCTCGTGGTCGTGCGATAGCGTTCTCGCTTCCCACGCCCGGGTTCCCGGGTTCGATTCCCGGCGGGGTCAGGGATTTTCTCTGCCTCGTGATGGCTGGGTGTAGTGTGATGTCCTTAGGTTAGTTAGGTTTAAGTAGTTCTAAGTTCTAGGGGATTGATGACCATAGATGTTAAGTCCCATAGTGCTCAGAGCCATCTGAACCATTTTTTTGAAAAACGTGCCTAAACGAAAGTAGTTACTTCTCCCTCAAACATTACGAGACAGGGTACCGTACTTCCGCCACACCCGACTCAGCAGCGGTTCAGTGCGACTATCAGCACCGTCACCTCCGACCCGCAGTAGCCAACCTATGGCATGACGACAATGCTGCAGACGTCAGGAACGGTGGCTCCGATACCCCCGCCCACTCTTCTAATACAGAATGCGCAGCCACCCCACCAACAACGTTTAAATTCCATAGAACACAGAGCTTGTCACTCCACTCCTTTTCTCTCTCGTCAGACCTCAATATAAACACTCTGTGAGTGCGTTAGCGTCTACAGAATAAATGACTGGGGTAAGGAATGGACCCTTATTCTATGACCGAGCAAAATGGTGTTTAAGCTGTACACATATTGTTTTTAATTCAGAATTATTATCAAAGAAATACACGAATTTAAGTAGGTTGTAACGTCACAATGTTAGGACAGTTGTCAAAATAACGCATTTCGTCCTGATTAATCGAAATAACTCTAAACACAACAATATCAAATTTTAACCAGAAGATTCTTTATAAAATTATTCCTACTACTACATCATGACGTTGGCCAATATTACGACAAATCATCCGATTTCGGTTCTAAGTTCGGTACTATTTATGATGACAATCAAATCTAGAGAGGATGGTTAGTTTTTGTGGCAAGCTCGAGTTCACAGCCGACACAAGCTGGTGAACAAACAAGTTTACGCCAGTAGTAGGGCTACAGGTGTGCAAGCCCATTTTGTTAATGTGGATTGCCTATATCAGGGGCAGGTATGCACTAAGGTGCAATCCAGTTGTTCTCCTTTGCTTGACAGGTACTTAACCTATTGTTCTCCTTTGATTCACGCATACTTAACCTTTCGTTCTGTTAAGTGCTTTTCCATGTCACCCCCATTTCATTTTGATTGACAGGCACTTAACCTATTGTGTGGGACATACTTGCAGATAGACAACGCACTAAACGGAAAGGGCTGCTCACTAAATTCCAAAATTCTATCTTCGCCAGGGATGTAGAGCATATATTAATACCACCAACATTCATATCGCACAATGATTACCATTCAAAGATAAGGGAAATTAGAGCTCATACTGAGGAATTCAGACAGTTATTTTTCCCTTGCGTGATCTGCACGTGGAACAGAAGGGGTAAATATGACTTTGGTGCGAACAGTGCTTTCCACCACACACTGCTTGGTAACTATCGGAGTATATATGTAGATGTAGATGTAGACGGAATATAGTTTAAACAAAAGATTGCTAGTAAAAAACAACCCGCTACCCAACGCCCAACGATGACGCCGGAGTCAGGGTGCACCGGCACTCCCTGCGAAGCTACGATGTGACTGTTCAGGTCCCACAAGGATGTGGCAGCGACATCCCTTTCATACTTGACAGCTTAGAAATTCCTGTTGAAATACATGTTCACCTACGTACCACTGCTGGCATGACGACCCATAGCTGCAGTCTGGGTGCAGTGCCATGAGAGTTGTGGCAAGGTTTCCCAGAATAGCAAAGGCTGTATTGGTCATTATTAATGGGACAACCTGTCCATCACTGAAATTACCTGTCAAACTGCTGAAGCTGCCAGTGTGGGAGCACCATCCGCTATTGTTTTCTGCAGACAAGACTTTCAGTGGCAAAATTTGTTTGCTCAGATCGCTACATTGCACTGATAGTTAAACCCCACAAAAGTTGTCTACAGATAATCAAATACATGCAAGACTCACACGAATATTGGAAGCCAGGAACTTACTTACCAGAGTAACTACAATTAAATGTTATGATTGCTGCTACAGCCTGACAATGATTGATGTACAGGTAACGTTTCCTCTTGATGGCTGTGGTTGTGGAATGAATCTAAGTATCTGTAGCGAACTCTTGGAAATTGCATACTGTCCCAGAAATACTTAATGTGCGCTTTTGTAGGAGTTTTCGTGATGTCCCGGCTTGTGTGCACTGAAATCTGTTTACGAAAATAGCACATAATAACGTCGAATGCATTCTTCTTCATGGTCCTAATGTGGAAGCCTGTCCATCAAGTGTTATCCTTCCTGCTTTCAACATATGCAAACGTTCTGACCGCTATGTAGAGACTCCTGTATCCCAGTACAAAGAATGTCTTGTGAATGAATTGGGCATTATGATTGGCCCTTTTCGAATTTACCTACCGAAGTACTGATGCCGCTGGTGTGGAAGCAACGTCTGTATTTTGTTTTTCTATCTGCAACCGAAACTTTCAATGGCAAAAAAAAGCTATTTGCCAAATTGCACCAACAATTAAACCTGCAAAGTGCCCTTACTTATCGTCAAATACCGAAAAACGCTTAGTCAATTACACTGCTCACCTACTGAAGACAGGAGCTTGAATATTAGAGTGTGAAACTGATCTCCAACCCAGCAATATATCACCACGTACTGTGTCGATATAGTAAACATACAATTCATATCCTACACCATACAAAAATCGCCCCTTTTACAGCATTCTTACATATACTGTGAAGACAGGCAGCACTGTAGATATACTCGTGGCACTAGATATTTCCCTGCAAGGTTGATGGTCTTCAACCCTCGACGGGTGACCAGAGCACCCTCAGCAGGCCAAAGTCACTGTTCTACAAATTAGGGCTCGTTCCCCTTGACACAAATGCTTTACTGTTTCTGCTCCGGACCTGCTTGACTGCTCGCTTTTCTACACCCATCTCCAGACTCTGGGATTAGAAGAACATATGTATTTTCACATGGTTTGCCATAATATTATTCCATTTCCGCAGTACTTCTCCATATCAAGCTCACAGCAGTATTCTACCGATCGCTCATGCAACATAATGCAAAAGATATATACTGGAAATTATTTCTCTACAATCCCAAAACTTAAGCTAGGTGGGGCATGCTGTAAACCACTGACTAACTAGAAATGTGGCATGTCTGCAACATTTATGTGGAAACTCAAGAAAAATAGAGAAAACTGATATTCCCACTCGTGAATACCAATGCCAGTGATGTTGCAGATACCAAATCATTCCTATAATTTACAAGGTCAACTAAGGTGTTTCTCATGTCTAGAGAACCGGTAAAGGAGTCTTCCAAATGCTAGATGCACACACCACAATCGATTTTCCCTCAACTAAATAAATCCCCGAAATTTGCAGAAGCAGTCAACTGGACAATTTTCATGGGAGGGAATAACGGCCTAGTGCAAACACATGTTCATATTGAATCTTTTCATATTTCCACGCAATTACGAAAGAAATGCAACACATACTAAGTATTAGTTCGCTATTCGGCCGTCTAGAGGACAACAGTTAAGTCAGCTACATTCCTACACTCCAACAGTCCTCTGCATTCGGAAAGCTGCTACAGTTTATGGGAAATGTGAGTCATTCCTGCCACAAGTCACCGGTGCTGCACGCCAAGCAATCATAGACAGAATCGTCTTAGGAAAAAAACTGGCATCATATATATTTTTTCCATGTACTTACAACTAAATGTTACTATGGCAGTCTCAGTTTATCGAGCTTCAGCAGTGAGCAAAGTATTGGAAATACACCCTGCTGATGGCTGTGGCTCTGGAAATAGAAATATCACTACCATTCTTATGACTTGACATACTCTTCCCTTTGCTATACAGTACTCCACATCAAATCCATACCTTTCTCATGGCTGGACATAGTCATTTCCTTTGGGCATGTTGAAACACAATCACATACTTTATAACCCTGATGCTCAAGGTGAACCTATTAAGCGATCGGTAGGCTACTGCTGTGTGCTTGATAACGAGAAATACCGTGAAAATGGTATAATATTATGGTAAACCATGCGAAAATACATACGTCATTGCAATCCCGGAGTCTGGAGATGGGTGTAGAAAAGCGAGCAGGCAAGCAGGTCCGGACAAGAAACAGTAACTCACTTGTGTCGAGAGGAACAAGCCCGAATTTGAAGAACAGTTCTGACAGTGACTTTGGCCCACTGAGGGCGCTCTGGTCACCTGTCAGGAGTGGATGACCACTGACCTTGCAGGGAAATATCTAGTGCCACGAGTATATCTATGGTAGTGCCTGTCTTCGTGGTATATGTACGAATGATCTAAAAGGGGCAGTTTTTTGTATGGCATGGGACACGAATTGAATGTTTACTATATCAACACAATACACGGTGATATATTGCTTGGTCAGAGATCAGTTTCATGCTCTAATATTCAAGCTCCTATCCTCAGTGGGTGAGCAGTGTAATTGAGTAACCGTTTTTCAGTATTTGGCGATAAGTAAGGACACTTTGCAAGGTTTAATTATTGGTGCAATATGGCGATCTGTGGAAATTACTTTTTTTTTTGCCAATGAATGCCTCGTCCACAGAAAGAAAAAAAAGGGGGATGGTACTGCCACAATGGTGGCATCAGTACTTGGGTGAGTAAATTCGAAAAGAGTCAATCATGTCACAGTTCTTTGAATACTATCGAATAGTATTCAAAGAACTAGGACTGACTCCCAAACAGCAGGGAACTAACATGCATCGAGAATAAAAAATAGTGGTAATGGCTAGGCACTAGCCGGAATCTGGATCTGCGTAATAAATCCTGCAAAAATAGGACGACTGTTTTCTGCACTCTATCATTTAAAAACAGCATCTGAAATGTAATACAGAACATTAAAACTGGTCTGTCAACGGACATGAACACACTTTCACTATCTGACAGATTTTTGGAATCGTTCTTAATTATGATAGCAACACCTTACGTAATGGACAAGGATGACGCTGTAGGACCACCGGGAAAAAATTAGAAAACCATAACGGAAGGAGGTTGATAAACTTATTTGGCCAATTACAGCACAAAGAAATCCATAAGTACACCTAGGCCGATCTGTCAAGGAACATAAAATCAAATACACTATGGTGCGGAGGCAGAAGGGAACGAAGGTAAAAGATGTAAGGGCCAAATGAGGAATAGAGTGTGGCTCCGATCATTTTCTAATTTCATCAAAAACTGTTTTTCCGATTAAGTGCAACTGGTGGAGCATCTGTGTGCTAATGAGTTATACGGTTTTTGAAACTCAATTAAGGAAGCAGTGGAGGAGGCTTATGGAAGGAAAAGGGAGAGAAGAGTAAGAACTGAATGGATGATTGGATGATTATGAAATTGTTGGAGGTGGTTGAGAAAAGAAGAAACTATATCACATGTGGTTAATCTCTCTGAGTGGAAAGGATTCGGAGAGGCACAAGGTATACAAGAAAGTGTAAGAAGGAGGCATGTGAAAGAGTACGTGTAGAAATAGGGCATTCACTCACATTTAGAAGTGTGGCAGAGGCATGGAAGATGACAAGGACATGAAAATGTCTAGAAATCCAGTAGACTCAATCCAACCTGTATTTATTGGACAGTGGAAAAAGCGCCTTGAAGAATTTGTGGTAGAGGAAAGAAGAGACCACTTGGTAGAAGTCTACAACAAAAGCAGTACATCACATAATACAGAACCTGTACTAGAGAAAGAAGTAAAAGAGATGCTGAAAAGGCAAGAAATGGAAGGGCAAATGGACTAGGAGGAGTTGTGATGGAATTTTGGAAACATGGGCCCCCTCAAATAGAGAGACTTGTATGTAAATTGTTGACTCAGATTGTGGAGGGAGAAGAAATACCACTAGAGTGATGTGTATCCTACATACCTGGCATTTATATAAAAGTGAACAAGAAGTAATCAAATAAGTTAGTATTATGGTGTCTATCAGTAGACTCTTTAGCGCTATATTGAAAAACGGGTTGGAGAGAGAGAGATTGAGGGAAAGTTGCGAGAGGTACAGGTAGGTTTTACGGTTGGGCGATCTTTTTGGATAATATTTTAGCCTTAGAGAAATAAGTCAGAAGGTGTATTCTACGTATCGGGAAGTACGTCTAATATTTGTGAATTTAGAAATGATCGTGATTCTGTACTCATCAACGAACTTTGGGAAGCGATAGAGTATGTAGATGTAGAAGCGCAACAAATATCCCTAACTCGGAGAATACGTCACCAATAGTACCCTGTAGCTACAGTAGAGAGAAAGTTGAGTGAGACATTCCAAGCATGCCGCCCAGCCCTGTTTGATACTGGAATGGGAGAATCAGTCATGAGGAGGTATGGTAATTTCTTTCCAGCATGCTACATTCTACTCATTATTGTTTACCGATGATCAAGTGCTGACAGTACAAAGTAAAGAGGATGTGTAATTTACGACAAAGACGTTCATGGAAGCATTTGAACGAGCCTGGCTTAGAATAAATATGAGTTGCGGCAGGAGGTAGAAAGGATATAACACTGCCCCAAGGAACTATTGAAACCGTAAAGCAGTTTACATACTTATAATCGATTATCCGTTTCTCGGAAAGTTGTGAAACAGATGTGGAATGAGGACACAGTAGGCAAAATAAGCAGTTAAAATGTTAAACAG
Source organism: Schistocerca americana (assembly GCF_021461395.2). Classification (NCBI taxonomy): domain Eukaryota; kingdom Metazoa; phylum Arthropoda; class Insecta; order Orthoptera; family Acrididae; genus Schistocerca; species Schistocerca americana. The sequence goes on along the minus strand of NC_060124.1, from coordinate 433,332,851 downwards.
GATTACTTGGAACCGAGGAATATCAAAACGAACAAATAAGAGAATTCTGCAAACTGTGTGGCAAGTATACTAGCATATGTTGCAGAAGGGTGGACCCTGAGGGAGCGGTAGAGAAGCAGAGTATAGGCAGCAGAAATGGATGGAACAAGGAGGGCAGCCAGGATATCCAGAACAGAGCGGAGAAGAAATACAGAAATTAGGGAGATAACGGATGTGGAACAACTTGTCGTGCAAAGAATCGGGAATAGAGCTCTTCAAAAGTATGGCCGTGCACGGTGAATGGAGCAAGAACGAGGCCCACCTCCAGGCAGAAGAAATCTTGGATGGCGGAGATTACCATGGAGAGCGGGAATATTTGGAATTTTGAGGAAGAGAGACTTGAAAGAGGAAGTAAGTAACACTAACTCTATTCACAACACATTTCGCAGACAGTGGACACATACCATTGTATGTATCTGCAGAATTACATAATTGTACAGCGTATAGTTCAAGATACTTGAGGACAATATTATGGAAATGGAAGAGGATGTAGATGAAGATGAAATGGGAGATAAGATACTGCGTGAAGAGTTTGACAGAGCACTGAAAGACCTGAGTCGAAACAAGGCCCCGGGAGTAGACAACATTCCATTAGAACTATTGACAGCCTTGGGAGAACCAGTACTGACAAAACTCTACCATCTGGTGAGCAAGATGTATGAGACAGGCGAAATACCCACAGACTTCAAGAAGAATATAATAATTCCAATCCAAAAGAAAGCAGGTGTTGACAGATGTGAAAATTACCGAACTATCAGTTTAATAAGTCACAGCTCCAAAATACTGACGCGAATTCTTTACAGACGAACGGAAAAACTGGTAGAAGCGGACCTCGGGGAAGATCAGTTTGGATTCCGTAGAAATGTTGGAACACGTGAGGCAATACTAACCTTACGACTTACCTTAGAAGAAAGATTAAGAAAAGGCAAACCTACGTTTCTAGCATTTGTAGACTTAGAGAAAGCTTTTGACAACGTTAACTGGAATACTCTCTTTCAAATTCTGAAGGTGGCAGGGGTAAAATACAGGGAGCGAAAGGCTATTTACAATTTGTACAGAAACCAGATGGCAGTTATAAGAGTCGAGGGGCACGAAAGGGAAGCAGTGGTTGGGAAAGGAGTGAGACAGGGTTGTAGCCTCTCCCCGATGTTATTCAATCTGTGTATTCAGCAAGCAGTAAAGGAAACAAAAGAAAAATTCGGAGTAGGTATTAAAATCCATGGAGAAGGAATAAAAACTTTGAGGTTCGCCGATGACATTGTAATTCTGTCAGAGACAGCAAAGGACTTGGAAGAGCAGTTGAACGGAATGGACAGTGTCTTGAAAGGAGGGTATAAGATGACCATCAACAAAATCAAAACAAGGATAATGGAATGTATCCGAATTAAGTCAGGTGATGCTGAGGGGATTAGATTAGGAAATGAGACACTTAAAGTAGTAAAGCAGTTTTGCTATTTAGGGAGTAAAATAACTGATGATGGTCGAAGTAGAGAGGATATAAAATGTAGACTGGCAATGGCAAGGAAATCGTTTCTGAAGAAGAGAAATTTGTTAACATCGAGTATAGATTTAAGTGTCAGGAAGTCGTTTCTGAAAGTATTTGTATGGAGTGTAGCCATGTATGGAAGTGAAACATGGACGATAACCAGTTTGGACAGGAAGAGAATAGAAGCTTTCGAAATGTGGTGCTACAGAAGAATGCTGAAGATAAGGTGGGTAGATCACGTAACTAATGAGGAGGTATTGAATAGGATTGGGGAGAAGAGAAGTTTGTGGCACAACTTGACTAGAAGAAGGGATCGGTTGGTAGGACATGTTTTGAGGCATCAAGGGATCACAAATTTAGCATTGGAGGGCAGCGTGGAGGGTAAAAATCGTAGAGGGAGACCAAGAGGTGAATACACTAAGCAGATTCGGAAGGATGTAGTTTGCAGTAGGTACTGGGAGATGAAGAAGCTTGCACAGGATAGAGTAGCATGGAGAGCTGCATCAAACCAGTCTCAGGACTGAAGACCACAACAACAACAATAGTTCAAGAGATACGAAGTCAAAAACACTGAACTACATGAAAATAAAACATCAGGGCGAAATTCGCTCTAGATACAGGTGAAATATGCGTACAAATACGTATGAAATACCTTAAGTATATTTGAAATACTTTTGGCACGTGCATACGCAGGCAAAGCCAAGGGTAAAAAACTCATCATAAACCCCTGGAACGATTTCAGCCAAATTTGGTAAACATATTAGTTATAGTCTGAAAAGAAATACTGTGGAGGTAAAAACCACCGGCTTCCTATTGGGGTGACAGTGATAACATGGTGGGAGAAGGGGGAAGGAGGAGATGAACAGACAGCGAGTGCGAAGGAGGGGATGTCCACTGTGAAGCGGACAGAGCGAGGGGAGGCGAACATCGAGAGAGAGAGAGGGGGAAAGGGGGAAAAGGAGATAGGCGGAGAGAGTGGGGAGGAGAAGATCGACAGAGAGAGGAAAGAGGAGGGGTGGGCAGAGAGAGGGGGAGGAAGAGACAGGCAGAAAGGGGTGAAGGAGGAGATGAACTGACAAAGAGAGATTAGGAAATGGAATGAGAAAGGAAAGGGGAGGAGATGAGCAGGGAGAGGACGCAGACGGAGGAGGAGATGAACCACAAGAGGGGGAGGAGGAGATGGGCCTAGACGGGGGGAGGAGAGGAGGAGATAGACAAAGAGAATGGAAAGGAAGAGATGCGGTAATAGAAGACTGAGATAAATACATACCCGGGCAACGCCAGGTACTCGGATTGTTTTACAAACAAATTATTCGTTTTTGTTTTAAAAAAAAGTTTTATTTAAAACCCAAAAATTGTAGCACCGCTATTGTGGAAAATTGATGTGCAGAACGTTTTGCCTGGCTGTAAGTAAAAGACAAGAAAACCTGTTATAACCGAGACCAAACTAACACCAGAAAATACTGGTTATAGAGAACTAAAATACTTGTATTGGTTGAATCAGTCGATTTTTCCCTCCTTAGTGCCCAGGCATATTTGGGAGAGGTGATGCTGACTGTATTTGTGACCTGTCGTGGTGTGGTGCTAACAGGAGCATAGGAATACTTTATGAGAACTTCTGATGAGATTACGGGATGCGGTCAAGAGGAATCGTTGCAGGAAATTGTCCAAGAGGATGATTTTGCTCCACTACAACGCTCCAGCTCATCCAGCACTTGAAACAGTGATATATTTCGCTTCTTTGAGCTATCAAGTTCTACCTAATGTGGGAGCCCCACATTTCCCCTGGATACCTACGTCATCTGACGGGATCAAATAGTACGTGAGACTTATTCAAGTTATATTTCTCTACGAAAGCTTAGAGAAATGGCTGGATATTATACAAATATTTTGCTAAGATCGTCTAGGTAAATCGTTCGATATTGTGCAATATATTCTCGCTGGAGGTACGTGAAATGTAATTTCCGGTACAAAAGAGCAGTTTCGGTGATTTCTCCGAACTGTATAGACGCTTGAGAAACGCAAGTTCCAAATATGAGTTATAATTAACAAACTGAATTATATAAAAAAAATTATTTTTGCAGCAAACTATTATATATAGTTTATAGTCTTGTTCTGCTTTAATTTATTTCATTGCTGTTTGCCTGTAGCCAGATTCTAACCTAAAAATGAAGCCTTTTGACTCCAGTAAGCAAACGAATTTTGTCTTGTGTGCTTGTGGTCTCCCTTACACTTTCCACAAGATGTGCAGCTAAACTTTTCTTCTCCCTCCTACACAAGTGCAGGGCATGATTCGCGTATCCTCGTCTCTCACTTGTAGCAACAGGCACGGGACAGGTACAAGACTTTGTTTCAGTCAAAAGCAACCCACTCACTTATTTGTTTATACGGTTAATAGCTGTTTTTATCCAGGGCCGATCATGGTGCTGCAAAACCTCCAAAACCCCAAACGAGTGTGTGCTGTTGCTACTCCTTTTTCCTACAGATCAGCTTTAATACTGTATTCTACGTTGGTAGCCAGGCTGTTTCCTGCTCCTTCTACTGTAAGTACGTGATCATCTCCATCGAAATCTCTGCACAGGGCCACTATGTCGTCTGTCATCTTACTAAGCTTGAAACTAGGTTTCATGATCCTTGTGACCCGATATTCTACATCCGAATTTTCCCGTAGCATTTGTCCTACGCCTCTCCCGTGACTATTACCTATAAATGCGGCTCTTCCCTATCAAAAATTTTTGAAAGCATTCTTCCAGTGATAATGAACAGCAGTCGATGCGAAATAATAGAATTCAGTCTTGACCGCAACAGATCGTTTGGTAGGAACCATGATGGTAGTTCGTGGCTATGGACTGGCCAAGATCCTTAAGAGCATGAACCTTAACTGCTGATCAGGAAATTATATAAACACTACAACGAATCGAAAACAACACGTAACGGCTAGACGGCAGGCGGAAGTTAAAACTAGAATGTATGTTCAAATGTGTGTGAAATCTTATGGGATTTAACTGCTAAGGTCATCAGTCCATAAGCTTACACACTACTTAACCTAAATTATCCTAAGGACAAACGCACACACCCATGTCCGAGGCAGGACTCTAACCTCCGCCGGGACCAGCCGCACAGTCCATGATTGCAGCGCCTTAGACCGCTCGGCTAATCCTACTAGAATGTAAACACACCACAGATATTCACTGAACGTGTGACAACAGCTTAAACAGAAACCATCCAGAACTTATGAAAAGCACTACAATGTATTCAAAACAACACGTTGCGTTCCGCAGAGCTGCTTGGAGTGTGACTGTCTGCCAGGATCCCGAACTGACAGCAAGAAATAACTTTTCTGCTACTAGTCAAGATTTTCTTCTTATCTATATTTCGCAAGAATTATTTTGCGAAATGGTTCTCCGTCCACAAGCACGTTTTCTGTGTGTTATACCATATATTCACGATATTTCCAATGTGTGAGGTGCTACACTGTGCTGTTTACTTTAACACACAAACAAATGCACAGTTTTTAATTACTGATCTATCATTCTACATTGGTGACGAAATTTGGAAAGAACTTCCACTCACAGTTTTTTGTGGTTTACTTGTGGAGAAACACATATTAAACATCACACACAATTTTGTATGATCAGTTCCAAATAAAATTGGCAAAAAAAACGCAAGCAAGCAGTTTCAAACATGTCTTTACACATAGTCTACAAAGATAACACTGCAGGTAGTTCGCAGAGGATGTGTGCTTTCATAGAGAGGGTGTTTATTTAATAATCTGGATTATTTTTTACTTGTACTGGTTGTTTATAATTACAGTATAGCTACTCACAGAGGTCTAGAGTAGACTGTAATTATCGTATGGTAACGAAACTCGGTAGATATTCTAATGCTTTAAGCGGAATCGATTTAGGCTGGAAAAAATTAGTTCAAATTTTAGCTACATGTGTAGATCTGGCGCTGTGAATGCAAGAAATATGTATAGAAATGTTTCCGTATGTAATGAATTAGGAGCAGGTCGTGGGCGGAAAAGATCAACCAAGTGAGAAAGGCATAATGTTAATTTTATAATTAACCGCCATTTACATAATACGTTCAACCTAAGCACCTGAGACGCTGACGAGGTGCCACATATGTAAATCGGCGTGATCAACAGTTCCTCACAGCAGTTCTTGAGGAATCTGAGCAACGTGTTACTCTATGCTGACCTTCAGATCTGGTAGGGACCGAACTGAAATGCCTGGGCTAGCAGGACAGAGCGGATTAGGTTGTGGATAGCGGCCGAAATAAGTTGCTGTCAGTTGCACTCAGCATACAAACTCTATTTACCAACATACAATATTACAACAAAGATGTAAAACACTGAAAACTTTAATCGACCTCCTCTGATTAACTTTACATCGGCTTCAGGCCACACTCAAAATCCAAGACACAAGGCCTAGGCAAGAAATTGAAACACAAGGTTCTTCTGGAGGTTTCACCCAAAAGTATTTTCTAAATCTTCCATGTAAACAGGCTGAAGGCCTTAGCAAAAAAAATGGTTCAAATGGCTCTGAGCACTATGGGACTCAACTGCTGTGGTCATAAGTCTCCTAGAACTTAGAACTACTTAAACCTAACTAACCTAAGGACATCACACACATCCATGCCCGAGGCAGGATTCGAACCTGCGACCGTAGCGGTCGTGCGGTTCCAGACTGTAGCGCCTGTAACCGCTCGGCCACTCCGGCCGGCGAAGGCCTTAGCAATTCAATTTTAATGGATCTTGGCTGGAGGCCGCATATTAAGCAATAAGAAGAGTTACAATCAAAAGGAAGAAGGCCGTATCTTAAAACATTTCATACAAAATTCGGCTGAAGGCCCCTATAAGGAATTACAATCTCATGCCTTAAAGACAAGACAAGAACTTTAATTTAAGAGATATTGATACTCGGCTGAAGGCCACTCATCAACCAAATAACCAAAGCCCAAACAGGGAAATTACTATGTAACACACAAAGAACGGCTCTCAGAAATTTCAAAGGGTTGGCCTGAGATTGTAACACTAACTCCCATTTAGGTGAGACAGGCAGCCTGCCCAACGACTTCTTAATCTGAAGGCAACCCAACCGACAGACAGCCGACCGAGCAATCAACAAAATCAGTTCTGCTCCACGCAACCAGTAAAACGACCACAAGATTTCAATACAACGACACACAGAGTATTGGCGCCCACAACGACCAACAACACTTGAGCTGTCGAACTACACACCGTGCAGGATAGCAACAACACGACGAGTAAAATACACCGCCGAAAATTACGTCAACGGCCAGGGCAGGTAACCGGAATGTCAATGGCCACAAGGCAGATGATACCGCTGGTCAACTGCAATAATTGGGAATAAATTAAAATAAACACCACAGGAAGACGTTGGAATCTTAGCCGACGTGACTGTGCACACGTTGTTGCTCACGGGAATATCCCAAAAGCGACAACCAGTATAAACAAAGAAATGTAAATAGTTGAGGCTCGATAGTAGGTTAAGTGAGGACTCATCTTTCATGTCTAAGATCGGTGGGCGACCACTCGCAAGCAGCACCTCACACTCCAACAGCGGATGCAGAGCGCCAGCGGCCCCTGCCAAACTACGCGCGACGGAGACTTCCTTGCTGCTTCTCGCCAACCGACCGACTGCTCAGGCCCGGAAACAGTGAGAGGACCAAATATACGTCGGCCGATGATACGACCCACCGAAGGACCAACCAACGGTTGTCCCTCTCCAATCTCCCTCCGTCCGACTGTTCACGTGTGTCGCCAGCGGTCGGCGAGCACTGGCTGTCGGCGCCTCACCGGCGCTCCGTCCCCGACTTCACTGCTGCTGCGTCCCGACTGCACTGCTGGCCCGTCTCCAACTGACTGCCAGACACACGACGACCCGGAAATACTATCGGTCGCTGCAGAGATGGTAGGACAGTGCACTTATCGATACGCGCTGCTGCTGCCGCTCACGGGCAAGTAAGGCAGGAAGTTCGTGACGCCAGTAAATGGAATAAGAAAATGAGGCGGCAGTACCGTAATAGAAGACGACAAACCATAAATGGCATTAACACGAGCCGTGCACGGCTCACGAACGTGTCCCTCGTAAATGCGTTCTTTTATATATCCCCAAGCTTAAATGCCAAATGGATTCAGATCAGAAGATCTTGCAGGCTACGCATCTGCAAAACCTCTGGAGATAATACGTACGTGGAAGGTTGCACTGGGCAGATCTTTCACAGGGAGAGCGACATGAGGTGTTGCCCAGTCTTGCACGAAAACAGTGGTTTCCACGTAGCTGCGCTCTTCCAAAGCACACGCTGTACAAAGAGCTCTCAATGCTTTCCACACGTCTCGGTACACCTGTCAGACCCTCTGGGTGTATTCTCTTCAAAGAAGAACGGACCGAGAATAAAGGTGCTTGTGAACTCACGCCACACAGATACACTCCTGGAAATTGAAATGAGAACACCGTGAATTCATTGTCCCAGGAAGGGGAAACTTTATTGACACATTCCTGGGGTCAGATACATCACATGATCACACTGACAGAACCACAGGCACATAGACACAGGCAACAGAGCATGCACAATGTCGGCACTAGTACAGTGTATATCCACCTTTCGCAGCAATGCAGGCTGCTATTCTCCCATGGAGACGATCGTAGAGATGCTGGATGTAGTCCTGTGGAACGGCTTGCCACGCCATTTCCACCTGGCGCCTCAGTTGGACCAGCGTTCGTGCTGGACGTGCAGACCGCGTGAGACGACGCTTCATCCAGTCCCAAACATGCTCAATGGGGGACAGATCCGGAGATCTTGCTGGCCAGGGTAGTTGACTTACACCTTCTAGAGCACGTTGGGTGGCACGGGATACATGCGGACGTGCATTGTCCTGTTGGAACAGCAAGTTCCCTTGCCGGTCTAGGAATGGTAGAACGATGGGTTCGATGACGGTTTGGATGTACCGTGCACTATTCAGTGTCCCCTCGACGATCACCAGTGGTGTACGGCCAGTGTAGGAGATCGCTCCCCACACCATGATGCCGGGTGTTGGCCCTGTGTGCCTCGGTCGTATGCAGTCCTGATTGTGGCGCTCACCTGCACGGCGCCAAACACGCATACGACCATCATTGGCACCAAGGCAGAAGCGACTCTCATCGCTGAAGACGACACGTCTCCATTCGTCCCTCCATTCACGCCTGTCGCGACACCACTGGAGGCGGGCTGCACGATGTTGGGGCGTGAGTGGAAGACGGCCTAACGGTGTGCGGGACCGTAGCCCAGCTTCATGGAGACCCCAGGAGCAACAGTGTCCCTAATTTGCTGGGAAGTGGCGGTGCGGTCCCCTACGACACTGCGTAGGATCCTACGGTCTTGGCGTGCATCCGTGCGTCGCTGCGGTCCGGTCCCAGGTCGACGGGCACGTGCACCTTCCGCCGACCACTGGCGACAACATCGATGTACTGTGGAGACCTCACGCCCCACGTGTTGAGCAATTCGGCGGTACGTCCACCCGGCCTCCCGCATGCCCACTATACGCCCTCGCTCAAAGTCCGTCAACTGCACATACGGTTCACGTCCACGCTGTCGCGGCATGCTAGCAGTGTTAAAGACTGCGATGGAGCTCCGTATGCCACGGCAAACTGGCTGACACTGACGGCGGCGGTGCACAAATGCTGCGCAGCTAGCGCCATTCGACGGCCAACACCGCGGTTTCTGGTGTGTCCGCTGTGCCGTGCGTGTGATCATTGCTTGTACAGCCCTCTCGCAGTGTCCGGAGCAAGTATGGTGGGTCTGACACACCGGTGTCAATGTGTTCTTTTTTCCATTTCCAGGAGTGTACATACGGTGGGTGCGATGGCTCTTCGTGTACAATACGTGGTTTTAAAAACACCCCAAATTCGGGAGTTGTGTAGATTCACAGCACCGTGCACTATGAGAGGTGCCTCTTCCTCCATAGAATATTGTCTGGCCACATGTCGGTCGTCATCTTCGATCTGTGCCGGAAAGCGAAGAGCATATTCAGAACGCTGCTGTGGATCATGAGGTTTCAGCTGTTGCAATGTCCGGATCTTGTACGGCACCACTGTAAAATAGACCGCAAAATTTACTGGACTGTTGACCGTACGAGGGACAATTCTCGTGACACAGCACGAGCACAAGCGCTACCAGGGGCATGGTTGCATGGTCAGTTAGAGTAACAACAACCTCGCCAATGACAATGGGACGCCTTCCTCTACCAGGTGCTCCGTGTTTTCGAATTTCATTACCGTCTTCTTTAAACCATTAAATGGGCTCAGGTCTCTTCTCAGTCCTTTCAGTCAGCGATATTCTTTCAATGCAGCACTGCACTTGGCGCAATTCACATAAAATAGTTTCACTAACGGCGCACGGTCTCTCTTCTCGATAAAAATGCTGTTCACTCACGTTACGGCTTGTCAAATGACAGTGTGTGTGCCATACCGTCCTACAAACAGTGTACAACGCCAGATTCGCACATGGTGACCAAAATTGGAACTACCGTACTTTTTTCCGGCGCAAACTGGTTTCACATTAACGTATTACTGCGTCGACCAAGTTTCGTTGGCATATGGCAATTATAGCCCACACTGGACCTCCGAGAGTAACTGAACTTTTATTACAACTACCAGATACTTATTTTTACAGTGGCAATAATTTTTATGTGTCGCTATTTTTATTTAAGTATGCTGTCGAAGAATCTGAAGAAATTCACATTCCAATTTTTCACGCACTATTTTGTCTTTACGATTTATATGTGAATATATCTACACTTCTTCCAACAGATCTAGTTTTTAATTTTCGTTTCGTCAGTGGAGTTCACTGAAAATTTTGTTCTACTTTTCGAAATGGGTATCCTGTGTTGTGGCTGTTGTTGACTTTGTGTGTGTAGGCTTCTATGTGCTCCGCCGGCCGAAGTGGCCATGCGGTTCTAGGCGCTATATCGCCGGCCGGGGTGGCCAAGTGGTTAAAGGCGCTACAGTCTGGAACCGCGCGACCGCTACGGTCGCAGGTTCGAATCCTGCCTCGGGCATGGATGTGTGTGATGTCCTTAGGTTGGTTAGGTTTAAGTAGTTCTAAGTTCTAGGGGACTGATGACCTTAGAAGTTAAGTCCCATAGTGCTCAGAGCCATTTGAACCATTTTCTAGGCGCTACAGTCTGGAGCCGCGTGACCGCTACGGTCGCAGGTTCGAATCCTGCCTCGGGCATGGATGTGTGTGATGTCCTTAGTTAGGTTTAAGTAGTTCTAAGTTCTAGGGGACTGAAGACCACAGCAGTTAAGTCCCATAGCGCTGAGAGCCATTTGAACCATTTTTCTATGTGCTCCGTATACCTCGTGTTGAAATCTCGCCCTTTTTGTCCTAGGTATCACACGCAACATTACTGGCATGTTATTTTGTATACTTCTTAGTCTGAATATGGGTCATGATCAAACTTTATGTTATGTATGTATAAATGACAAACCACGGAAGTAAGACTACTTGAAAATGGTTGTCATTTCCCGAAATACAAAATGCAAAATATAAATAAAAAGAGAAACATGACCGGTAGAAAGAAAGTTTTATTTATAATCACAGTCTTCCAGCAACCATTTGTAATTGATAAAATCAGATTCATCATCTATCTTCGGATGAAGAAACCACTGCGAGGCAGACATTTCCAGGACGATGACGAGTAGATTTTCGAAGTGGAATTTTATGAACAGCCAAAACGCAGACGACATCGAATCATCTTTAGAAAAAACGTGACGCATTACAGAGCATTTTTTTCAGAAGTCATTGCAGACTGCTTTTTTCGACGTGACAACCTCAATAGTTATGTTGAATTATTCGGTCCCAGGCAGAGAACTTTTCCCCGAGCCCGCATACACCGCCGGAAAAAAAAGATATTTGCCTACACATGGAAAAATTACGTCTATGTCGGATGAAAGCGACGGCATATGCCACATGGTGGGTAGTATATAGCAGACGTCGTCCGCCAGCAGGTAGCGCAGTGGCATAGCTACAAGGAGGACATTGTGCTTAACCTTTAATAGGGAATGCTCACAGCCAAAAGGTACAGTTCGGTGCAAACGCGTGAAGCAGGCAGGCAACCACGCCACAGAGACGAACTCGTGCTTGCTACAGCCAACTGAGCGACTTTGAAATGTGGTCTTTCAAGTAGCGGGACGGTCCTTTCGGAAAATTGCCACAGTAGCTGCCCGTGCTGCGTCGGTTGCGCAGCGATGCTGGTATCAGTGGTCACGGGAACGATCTCACATCCATAGGTTCTGGAAGTCCACTTAGGACTGACCCCCGTCAGGATGTCGTATTGTAAGGGCAGCAGTGGCAGATCGTACAGCTACCACAGCAGAGATAAAAGGGCTTGTGGGTTTAGACGTGTCAACAGGATGTGTTGTAAACCACTTGTTAACAGTGGGACTATGGCCACGCACACCTCTAGCTAGTCTTCCACTCACGCCACAGCATCGCCGTGCACTGCTCAACTGGTACCATCAGAGGATCGCTTGGAAGATGGAATGGCACGCCGTGGTCTTCAGGAATGAAAGTAGATTCTGCCTGCAAGCAAATGACGGCTGTTTTTGCGTTCGATGTAGACTCGGTGATTGCTATCTGGTAGAGTACGTTCGTCCAAGACACACTTGCCCCACCCTAAGGCTTATGGTCTGGGGTGTGATACAACTCTCTTTCACTTTTGATGGTTCTGGAGGGGACGATAACCAGCGTTCGGCACTTGCGAATGTTGTTAGATCCGTTCTATTGCCGTTTTTGCAACGAGAAGGAGATGTGTTGTTCCAACAGGATAACGTTCGCCCACACGCTGCCCGTGAAACTCAACCTTCTCTGCAACACGAGCAGCAACTCCCTTGGTCAGCACGATCCCTGTGATCGAGCACGTGTGGGATATGATAGGCAGAGAAGTGACCCGTTCAACTCGTCAACCAATAACTCTTACAGAAGAACTACGTGAACAGGTCGAGCAGGCGTGACATAACGTATCCCAGGAGGGTATTCGCCATCTGTACGGTCGACTGGATCTACATCTACATCTACATTTATACTCCGCAAGCCACCCAACGCTGTGTGGTGGAGGGCACTTTACGTGCCACTGTCATTACCTCCCTTTCCTGTTCCAGTCGCGTATGGTTCGCGGGAAGAACGACTGCCAGAAAGCCTCCGTGCGCGCTCGAATCTCTCTAATTTTACATTCGTGATCTCCTCGGGAGGTATAAGTAGGGCTCTAAGGACTCTCCCAATGAATCTCAACCTGGCACCCGCTTTACCAACAATTAATTTTGTATGAACATTCCACTTCAAATCGTTCCGTACGCATACTCCCAGATATTTTACAGAAGTAACTGCTACCAGTGTTTGTTCCGCTATCTTTTAATCATACGATAAAGGATTCTTCTTTCTATGTATTTGCAATACATTGAATTTGTCTATTTTAAGGCTCAGTTGCCACTCCCTGCACCAAGTGCCTATCCGCTGCAGATCTTTCTGCATTTCGCTGCAATTGTCTAATGCTGTAACTTCTGTGTATACTACAGCATCATCCGCGAAAATCCGCATGGAACTTCCGACACTATCTAGTAGGTCATTTATATACACTCCTGGAAATTGAAATAAGAACACCGTGAATTCATTGTCCCAGGAAGGGGAAACTTTATTGACACATTCCTGGGGTCAGATACATCACATGATCACACTGACAGAACCACAGGCACATAGACACAGGCAACAGAGCATGCACAATGTCGGCACTAGTACAGTGTATATCCACCTTTCGCAGCAATGCAGGCTGCTATTCTCCTATGGAGACGATCGTAGAGATGCTGGATGTAGTCCTGTGGAACGGCTTGCCATGCCATTTCCACCTGGCGCCTCAGTTGGACCAGCGTTCGTGCTGGACGTGCAGACCGCGTGAGACGACGCTTCATCCAGTCCCAAACATGCTCAATGGGGGACAGATCCGGAGATCTTGCTGGCCAGGGTAGTTGACTTACACCTTCTAGAGCACGTTGGGTGGCACGGGATACATGCGGACGTGCATTGTCCTGTTGGAACAGCAAGTTCCCTTGCCGGTCTAGGAATGGTAGAACGATGGGTTCGATGACGGTTTGGATGTACCGTGCACTATTCAGTGTCCCCTCGACGATCACCAGTGTAGGAGCTCGCTCCCCACACCATGATGCCGGGTGTTGGCCCTGTGTGCCTCGGTCGTATGCAGTCCTGATTGTGGCGCTCACCTGCACGGCACCAAACACGCATACGACCATCATTGGCACCAAGGCAGAAGCGACTCTCATCGCTGAAGACGACACGTCTCCATTCGTCCCTCCATTCACGCCTGTCGCGACACCACTGGAGGCGGGCTGCACGATGTTGGGGCGTGAGCGGAAGACGGCCTAACGGTGTGCGGGACCGTAGCCCAGCTTCATGGAGACGGTTGCGAATGGTCCTCGCCGATACCCCAGGAGCAACAGTGTCCCTAATTTGCTGGGAAGTGGCGGTGCGGTCCCCTACGGCACTGCGTAGGATCCTACGGTCTTGGCGTGCATCCGTGCGTCGCTGCGGTCCGGTCCCAGGTCGACGGGCACGTGCACCTTCCGCCGACCACTGGCGACAACATCGATGTACTGTGGAGACCTCACGCCCCACGTGTTGAGCAATTCGGCGGTACGTCCACCCGGCCTCCCGCATGCCCACTATACGCCCTCGCTCAAAGTCCGTCAACTGCACATACGGTTCACGTCCACGCTGTCGCGGCATGCTACCAGTGTTAAAGACTGCGATGGAGCTCCGTATGCCACGGCAAACTGGCTGACACTGACGGCGGCGGTGCACAAATGCTGCGCAGCTAGCGCCATTCGACGGCCAACACCGCGGTTCCTGGTGTGTCCGCTGTGCCGTGCGTGTGATCATTGCTTGTACAGCCCTCTCGCAGTGTCCGGAGCAAGTATGGTGGGTCTGACACACCGGTGTCAATGTGTTCTTTTTTCCATTTCCAGGAGTGTATATTGTGAAAAGCAATGGTCCGATAACACTCCCCTGTGGCACGCCATTGAGAACAACATGCTGTGTTCTGTTTGCTAAAAACTCTTCAATCCACCCACACACCTGGTCTGATTTCCGTAGGCTCTTAATTTGTTCATCAGGCGACAGTGCGGAACTGTATCGAACGCCTTCCGGAAGTCAAGGAAAATGGCATCTACCTGGGAGCCAGTATCTAATATTTTCTGGGTCTCATGAACAAATAAAGCGAATTGGGTCTAACACGATCGCTGTTTCCGGAATCCATGTTGATTCCTACAGAGTAGACTCTGGGTTTCCAGAAATGACATGATACACTAGCAAAAAACATGTTCTAAAATTGTACAACAGATCGATGTCAGAGATATAGGCCTATAGTTTTGCGCATCTGCTCGACGACCCATCTTGAAAACTGGAACTACCTGTGCTCTTTTCCAATCATTTGGAACCTTCCGTTCCTCTAGAGCAGGGCTTCCCAACCTTTTCAGCTGGTGGGCCCCTTCTTCAGTCGAAAATCCATGGCGGACCCCTAGTCAGTCAAGAGCTCAGTAACTTTAAATTTCATAGTGAAACCCATGGGAACTGAAAGCTTCTTAATGCAAGTTCCATAGTCTTTGGTTTAGAGATGAATGAAAACAACTTGAAGGTCAAAAATCGACTTACGAAATAGGTAGTGCATTGACAAAGCAAGTTTGACATTTAATGATGCCTGGGGCCGCATACGTGCCAGCGAGCGCTGTGATTGGTCGACAAAGCTCGCTCCGCGCATGCGTAAAATGTTTCAGCGGATCTACTGCCGTGAGCCGGCGCACAAACGACGCCCGTATTGTTGCGAAACAGTCGATCAGAGAAGGCGCATAGTCCGGCAGTAAACTGTGTATGCGTTCTCACTTAGGAACCGCAAAGGCTGCTTGGGAATACGACCTGAAGTAAAAGTACATATGTTTTTCACACCAAAAAAAAAAAAATGATGAATTTGATTTTCACATTTTGATTCAATAATTTTACTCATTATTTTACACGATTTGGTGAAGGTGGCACTGGACCGTCTAGAAGGAGCCGTCGGACCTCCTAGAAAGAGCCGTCGGACCCCTAAGGGGTCCGCGGACCACACGTTGGGAAGCCTTGCTCTAGAGACTTGCGGTACACGGCTGTTAGAAGGGGGGCAAGTTCTTTCGCGTACGCTTTGTAGAATCGAATTGGTATCCCGTCAGGTCCAGTGGACTTTCCTCTGTTGAGTGATTTCAGTCGCTTTTCTATTCCTTGGACACTTATTTCGATGTCAGCCATTTTTTCGGTTGTGCGGTGATTTAGAGAAGGAACTGCAGTGCGGTCTTCCTCTGTGAAACAGCTTTGGAAAAAGGTGTTTAGTATTTCAGCTTTACGCGTGTCATCCTCTGTTTCAATGCCATTATCGTCCCAGAGTGTCTGGATATGCTGTTTCGATCCACTTACTGATTTAACGTAAGACCAGAGTCAGCGCCTGCATTGCCCACGGTGTAGGCTACACCGTGTACTAAATGCGCGCTTGAAGATGGGTGAATACCTGATTCGTCAGAACCGCTTGTGCTACTGATCTGTAAATCGAATTGTTTCGTGTACTCCATATGCACTGCAGCAACAATACACATATAGAAGGGTGAACTACCTTTTCCTGTAGTGTATTTTGGTGAGTCCGGGGCAGAGTGCCGTGGTGGCCGAACCGCGCTGACATGTGTTGCTGTGGCGGACACGGAGTTCCCGCCGCGGGCGTCTGGCAGGGCGTGCCTGGCCGTGCTGGCTGGCCGCGCCGGCACGCGCCTCATTGTCACGCGGGTCGCCGCCGCCGCTTCCTGCCCCTCCCCCCCACCCTGCGGTGACTCCTCGGCGGTGCGTCATCGCGCGGTAATTGGCCGCCCGCACCTGGCTACGCATGCACGCTCGCGTGTTTGCATACTCACCGCGCCGGGCCACCGACCGCGCCGACCCGAGCCGAGCTGGGCGGCGCCGCGCCGCGTGCACCGCCGCACTGCCTCTTCAGCTTCCCGCGCAGGTGCTGCCGGCGGAATGTGAGCTGCGTAATAGTGGCCCAACATCCGAAGTGTAGGCGAACACAGCGGAGACGCGGATTTGTTTGTAATTGTGCGACGTATGCTGTCGGTTATATCTTTCGTTTTCCGAAATCGGCCCCTAAAAATAAATAAATGTCGTGTGACTAGGGCCTCCCGTCGGGTAGACCGTTCGCCGGGTGCAAGTCTTTCGATTTGACGCGACTTCGGAGACTTGCGCGTCGATAGGGATGAAATGATGATGATTAGGACAATACAGCACCCAGTCCCTGAGCGGAGAAAATCTCCGACCAGCCGGGAATCGAACCCGGGCCCTTAGGATTGACATTCTTTCGCGCTGACCACATTTTTTTTGTTTTGTTTTAAAATCTCATTTTGTTCGCTTTTGTTCGTTGTATCTGCTCGGGGCGGACGTCGTAAGACATCCCATTAAGTTCGTTGATGATCGATTAACTCAGTTTTTTTTTTATTACAGAGGGTACGCAACCCTCTGACCGAACACGCTGAGCTACCGCGTCAGCGACCACTCAGCTACTGGGGGCGGACAACTCGGCCCCTGATGACAATAGAAGCCAATGCAACAGCCATGATACGGCAGGACACACTCGTTCCATCTGAATGAGTGTCGTGCACGCTAAATAACTATCTGTATTCGTTTACCCTCAATCAACCGTAACTTCTAACAGCTGAGAAAGTTGCTACATATATTCGAACACCTGGGTTTCTCTTGCCAGTGTTATGTCTTTCACAAAATGGAATCCAAAGACCCTACTATATCCCTCATCCTTGAGAATACAGGTCTGTCTTATTTTTTATCCCGCCTTCTGTAATATGGTTCAAAATGGTTCAAATGGCTCTGAGCACTATGGGACTTAACATCTATGGTCATCAGTCTCCTAGAACTTAGAACTACTT
Source organism: Schistocerca americana (assembly GCF_021461395.2). Taxonomy (NCBI): domain Eukaryota; kingdom Metazoa; phylum Arthropoda; class Insecta; order Orthoptera; family Acrididae; genus Schistocerca; species Schistocerca americana. The sequence continues at coordinate 433,315,298 of NC_060124.1, read as the reverse complement.
AAACCTAACTAACCTAAGGACATCACACAACACCCAGCCATCTGTAATATAGGCTGAGAGTGAAGGAAGCGAGTAGGATTGGTTCAAATGGCTCTGAGCACTATGGAACTTTAACATCTGAGCTCATCAGTCCCCTAGAACTTAGAACTACTTAAGCTTAACGAACTTAAGGACATCACACACATCCATGTCCGAGACAGGATTCGAACCTGCGACTGTAGCTGTTGCGCGGTTCCGGACTGAACCGCCTAGAACCGCTCGGCCACCGCGGCTGGCGGAAGCTGGTAGGAGCAGGAGAGGTGAAGCACTTCGGTACTGCATATAACGAACACTTTTTTTACTAGAGTCAAAAACACAAGTAAATAACAAAGGCATACATAACTTTGGCTAGAATGAGCACGTAGGTGTGAAGCCGTAGTCCATGTCTAATCAAAGTCTCAATAGTAAGCCAGCCCACTCGGTAGTCGAAGCGATGTTTCCAGGCCATCTGCTCTTGATGGAATAGTAAGAAATCAAGACAGCACTCGTTGAGCTCCACACGCCGGCCGCAGTGGTTCTAGGCGCTACAGTCTGCAACCGCGCGACCGGTACGGTTGCAGGTTCGAATCCTGCCTCGGGCATGGATGTGTGTGAGGTTAATTAGGTTAAGTAGTTCTAAGTTCTAGGGAACTGATGACCTCAGAAGTTAAGTCCCATAGTGCTCAGAGCCATTTGAACTATTTTTTTGAGCTCCACAGCGTCGGCCAGAGGGTGTAGTGGTCGGCGTAGTGTGTCCCCTCTCGTAGTGTCAACTTACGAAAGCGTGCACCTACGGTGAGGCATCGTAACTATCGACGCCACATTTTACACTCTCCACACATCCCATGTTTTTTTTCTCAGTTAAGTTCAACCACTTTCCCCTCCAGACCATAAAGTCATTCGTGAGATTTAGGTACTTTGCAACCCATAACCTTACTAGCTCTTCCTTTACCATACGAAGGCTGAAACCCAATCTTTCCCTGATACACTGCAGTCATAGCCATCTCTTACCGCAAACATCCAGTATTTTGACTCCTCCCGACACTCATTCCACAACCTTCATCGTACCGATTTCTCTCCAGTCCTGTCTGCTTGAAATGAAGTGAAGTCCCATGCTTCTTTATAGAGCGTAGGGGAACAATGCGGGAGACCCGCACCGCCTTACTAGCCAAGGTCCTAATGGAGGTGGTTTGCCGTTGCCTTCCTCCGACCGTAATGGGGATGAATGATGATGATAAAGACGACACAACACCCAGTCATCTCGAGGCAGGAAAAATCCCTGACCCCGCTGGGAATCGAACCCGGGACCCCGTGCTCGGGAAGCGAAAACGCTGCCGCGAGACCACGAGGGTTTATCCTTAAACTAGTGAATACCACTGAGCTGTCGCAGCTTTAATTTTGTTGGACATGCCACTCCACTGGCGCCACTAACTACACTACTGGCCATTAAATTGCTACACCAAGAAGAAATGCAGATGATAAACGGGTACTCATTGGACAAATATATTATACTAGAACTGACATGTGATTACATTTTCACGTAATTTGGGTGCATAGATCCTGAGAAATCAGTACCCAGAACAACCACCTCTGGTCGTAATAACGGCCTTGATACGCCTGGGCATTGAGTCAGACAGAGCTTGCATGGCGTGTATAGGTACAGCTGCCCATGCAGCTTCAACACGATACCACAGTTCATCAAGAGTAGTGACTGGCGTATTGTAACGAACCAGTTGCTCGGCCACCATTGACCACATGTTTTCAATTGGTAAGAGATATGGAGAATGTGCTGACCAGGGCAGCAGTGGAACATTTTGTGCGTTCACCGCGATGTCGCCAAACACGGATGCGACCATCATGATGCTATAACAGAACCTGGATTCGTCCGAAAAAATGACGTTTTGCCATTCGTGCACCCAGGTTTGTCGTTGAGTACTCCATCGCAAGCGCTCCTGTCTGTGATGTGACGTCTAGGGTAACCACAGCCATGGTCTCCGAGCTGATAGTCCATACTGCTGCAAACGTCGTCGAACTGTTCGTGCAGATGGTTCTTGTATTGCAAATGTCCCCATCTGTTGACTCAGGGGTCGAGACGTGGCTGCACGATCCGTTACAGCCATGCAGGTAAGATACCTGTCATTTTGACTGCTAGTGATACGAGGCCGTTGGGATCCAGCACGGCGTTCCGTATTAGCCTCCTGAAACCACCGATTCCATATGCAGCAATGTCGCGATACGATGAACCGCAATCGCGATAGGCTACAATCCGACCTTTATCAAAGTCGGAAACGTGATGGCACGCATTTCTCCTCCTTACACTAGGCATAAAAACAACGTATCATTAGACAACGCCGGTCAACTGCTGTTAATGTATGAGAAATCGGTTGAAAACTTTCCTCATGTCAGCACGTTGTAGGTGTCGCCACCGGCGCCAACCTTGTGTGAATGCTCTGAAAAGGTAATCATTTGCATATCACAGCATCTTCTTCCTGTCGGTTAAATTTCGCGTCTGTAGCACGTCATCATCGTGGTGTAGCAATTTTAATGGCCAGTAGTGTACTTGTATAGCCTATATCGATCCTGGTCATATGGCAGGGCTACGGTTTTTGGTCGACTGTTGTTGGGTCTTCCGGGCCATGGTACCGGTGGTTAGCGGGAGGCGCGGTTGACGAGTTGGTTTTTCTGGCTGGATTAAGTAATTGTGCGAAGGGCCACTGATGCAGAATGAAACCTGACCAGAAAGCACCAGCACGCTTAAACGTTACAGGTTCCGTAGATCACGTGCACAAATTTGAGGCAATAACACCCCTCCTTGGAATCCTGGAAGTCATGGCTCCTTCGCACCTGAGTGGAGTTAATCTCTTATTGGTACTTGTTATCATAAGCCCACACTTGTTTCAATGTTGAATTAGACTTGTTGTGTTCATTACGCCACCGAGTGATTGTGTGGATGGTCATCAATCAGTGTAACTAATTTAAATCTGTTTGTTCCAGATCATATTCATTGTAAGTTTATGAATACCCTCTGTTGTAAATTGAGTTTATGTGATTGGGACTGCATTATAGTTTGCGTCAAAGGAAATGGACTGTTAAAAGAGGGTGCGCCCTCGTACTTGGATTTGCAGCTGGTTGTAGTTCACGTCGTCAGTTCTCATGTAATATTAAGGACTGTCAAGCTCATGACTTGTATGTGTAGCCATTTCCACAATACGTTAATATCTCCTACCTCTTAGATACTGTCGTTTGGAGTCGTGTTTGGGCAGATTACAGTTACCTTTCTGAAGCATGCTGGGAGAGTAGTTCTGGCTGCAGACGACACGTTTCTGTTTCCTGGGCTCAGAGCAGGGACGTGTTTTCTTCCTTGTGCGGTGACACTTCGTTGTTGCACGATGTCTAGGTTTGCCTGCAGCCAGGAACTTCTGTCGGTTGCCTCGTGTTAGCTCAAGTTAATTAAGTTCAATCGTTTTTTTGCGTGCCACAGCACCGTGTCGCTCAATGAATTCCAAAAAAAAAATGGTTAAAATGGCTTTGAGCACTATGGGACTTAACATGTATGGTCATCAGTCCCCTAGAACTTAGAACTACTTAAAGCTAACTAACCTAAGGACATCACACAACACCCAGTCATCGCGAGGCAGAGAAAATCCCTGACCCCGCCGGGAATCGAACCCGGGAAGCCGGGCGTGGGAAGCGAGAACGCTACCGCACGACCACGATCTGCGGACAATGAATTCCAGAACCCTTGAACTATTCAAGTACTGAGTGCTAAGCAAGCACACAAGCCTTAAGGTGTGCTCTGCAAGTCCGAGGTTCCTCGTACTATATTTCTCCTTTAACAACTCGTTTAAATGTTAGAGGCCCTATTTTGCTAGCTCCGAGGCGTATTAAGTTTTAAAGGCTTTTACTTATGTGTACGAACTGTTGAGTTCATTAACTAACAACATTCATTGTCAAACTTGCGTGGTTGCTGACAGTTTGCTGTCATAACTGGTTGCTGTATTTTGACACCTTTGTTGTATTTTGAGTGACTTCTTCTTTATTTAAGGGCCATTATTAATGTTTCTGTTGGTGTGTACAAGTTGGGAGTCACATTTAAACTGTAAGCCTTCCCAGCTTTTCTTCTATTTTGGGGGATTGCGTATTTGTTTAATGATCGTTATTAATGTCTTTGCTGGTGCATATCGACTGGGAGTAATCTTTTAAGTTCCATGCCTTCCAAGCTTTTCTTGTATTTGAGGGGATTGTATATTTTATTGCTTAAGGGATTGTACTAAGGTTTATAAATTGTTAAAGACTTCCCAACTGCCACAATCAGTGGTAAACAGCACACTCCGTGTTCAGGATACAAGTGGCCCATCGGGACCATCCGACCGCCGTTTCATCCTCAGATGAGTCTGCAGCTAGGAGGGACGTGTGGGCAGCACACCGATCTACCGGTCGTTATGATGGTTTTCTTTGACCGGAGCCGCTGCTATTCGGTCGAGTAGCTCCTCAGTTGGCATCACGAGGCTGTGTGCACCCCGAAAAACGGCAACAGCGCGTGGCGGCCCGGATGGTCACACATCCAAGTGCCGGCCACGCCCGACAGCGCTTAACTTCGGTGATCTGACGGGAACCGGTGTATCCACTGTGACAAGGCCGTTGCCCACAATCAGTGGTGTGACTTGTTATTCTTTCTGTATTTTGGGTTGGTGTCGTTCAAAAATGGTTCAAATGGCACTGAGCACTATGGGACTTAACTTCTGAGGTCATCAGTCCCCTAGAACTTAGAACTAGTTAAACCTAACTAACCTAAGGACATCACACACACCCATGCCCGAGGCAGGATTCGAACCTACGACCGTAGCGGTCGCACGGCTCCAGACTGTAGCGCCTAGAACTGCTCGGCCGCACTGGCCGGTGGTTGGTGTTGTCTATTTTTTTAAAGTTTTATCCATGTTTGGGAATTGTTAGTACGTTTAGTGGCAGTCATTTGTAATTCATTTAACCGGTTGCAGTCGCACCTACTTGGAGTGACTTCTTGATTGTATTTGGGGACTTACGCATATCACTGGTTTTAAGCCCTGTTCTTAATTGTATTAATTGTTAAAATTTTTTATTAATGAATTGATCCTGTTCATATCCTTTAAATTAAAGTGAACGTTGTTGTACATTTTTGCCAAGATTTTTAATTTGTAATCAAAGTAATTGTTGTTAAGCAACAAAGCAAATGACAAATGACAAATGACGAAATATATGGGTCCATCTTCCACGAGTTTTTCCTTAAAATTACTCATGTTGTTAGATATAAACTACCAGGAGCTCTCAGCACCATCAACTATAGAACTGTAGAGGTGCTACCATTTTATAGGCAAATCTGTGGAATTATGTGGTGGAGTACTGCAGCAGACATTGGTAGTTGGTGATCGCAGGATGCTGTCGTTTTGGTTGTAGCAACAGAGCTGTTGAATTATTGCAAGGTGGACCAGGCTTGATCAGTGAGACCTATCACTGCAGACCACCACTGCAATGGTTCTTGCAGTACTCCCAAGGGAACTTCTCCACAAATGGCTACTAGTGGTGTTTCTGAGAAGGTGATTATAAATACCTGTCTCTTCGATAGCACTTTTATTTGCAGCCCATCACTTCTTCCAGGATGTGGGGGCCATGCCAGATAAGGAGACCACATGGGGGCCATTGGCAGCAGTCACGAGCTTGTGTGTCTGTTAATGCATCAGATTCCTGCTCGAAGTCTACCTTCCAGATTAAGTGCCATGGCGCAATGGGTTTTCACAAGCCTACTCCATCAGCAAGCCATTCTGCCCAGGGGGCAGGAGGTCACACCCCATGCATAGCAGCTATCTTCTGTCATCACAATGTGCGTGCCCCATACTACACACCAAGGGCCACTGGGATGCAGTCATTCAGTGGGAAGCTGGCTGCCATAGCAAGTTTCCTGACAATCTTCATGTGCCACTGAAGTGTTGTGTTTGTGGAGTGACTCATGCAATGGGGTTGTGTATGACATACTGAGCACTGTGTCAGCAGAGCTAGGTACGCATGTGCAGCCAGCTACTAGGACACTGGTTGCCATCTCGCTAGTCACCCAACTGTTCTCACATGGAATGGGGGGTGTGGTCACTCCCCCCACAAATGAATGAGTAAAATAAAATGTTAATTCGACAGTTGGGCCTCTCTGTGCCTTCAATGGCCTACTGTTCTGTCTCAACACTCTGCCCCATGCAATCATGTATGATAGACCTCCGATCATCTCCGTGGGCAGCTATACAAGTCTCAAGACCATATATGTCACAACATTAAGGTTAAAATGTTGTGTATTCAGATGATCCATGACACCCTTTTCCACTTACAGAGGCAAGGCAAGGAGGTGTTACTCTCTTGGGCAGCAGGTCACATGGGAATTCTTGGTAATGAAGTAAGAGATGAATTATCTAAGAATACCTGCTTGGAAAATACAATTTCCAAATGTGCTGTGCCTCTACAGACATTTACCTTCTTGTTGAGGCACAGGGTCATACAACTGTGGGGTGAGGAGTGGTTATGTGGCTACAGTCAGTGACAGAAATGCCACGGCCTAGGCATTGCTTCTTCCAGTCACTGCAGTGGGAAGGAGTACCCCTAACATACGTCCAGATAGGCTACTGTTCTCTGAGGCCCCGATTCCTGCTCCTGCAGTAGGATAGACCAGTATGCTGTGCTTGTGGTGTACATATATCTGTACTGCATTTTAACAGAATGTGCTTTACACCAAAATAAGAGAAACGCAACCAGCTTACCTGCTGACCTGTCCACTATTTTGAGAGATGATAAATCGAATTTTGTGCATGTTTCTAGATTCTGTGTGATGTCTGACATTCTATATAGTGTTTTTAGATGGGAGATTATAATGTCTTTCCAGGGTGATTGACTCATTTCTTGTTTTTACATTACTCAACCAAGTACAGTTCACAAATACATTATTTTAGCTGTTTTGTAGTTACAGTCTCTGTATTTTAACGTGGCTGTGAATTACATTTTATATTTTTCGCTGTAAATTAATTAATTTATTTATTTGCTATTTTGTTTTAGTTTGTTATTTATGTAGAAGAACATATTGAGAGTTGATCATTAATTTCTATGATTACACTTCAATGCATAGAAAATCTCTCTCTACTGCAACCAGTTTTCAAAAATTCACAAACACAGAGCAAATTAACTCATTCTGTATGAAGCATCTGTTTCAAGTAATACTCAACTAATGTATTAGTGTAACAAAACATTCATCAAGGAACAAACATCAGTGGTAAGCTCATGAAAACCTCAGACATCTTACAAACCAGAATCATTTTCATCACACTAGATTTCAGACCTACAAACAGAAGAAAATGTCTTTAAGTACACAGCAATCGCCATATTACAGAATAAAACATTAATACCAAGAAACACATAAGAATACGATTGAGGAATATCCTTCAAAAGTTGCAAAACCTTATCATCAGCTGGAATTACTGTCAAACTTCAATTTACATGTTCCATCCACCAAAGACAAATATCAGTCACATGAGTACCCCAGGAAGTCTTATCACTCATGGAAGCAAAACGAGAAACACATGCAAAAGCTTCTTGATTAGTCACAAACACTATAAATTAAATACATTTCAAGAAAAACATTTAAAAAACTTTGTGGTTAGCCCTGAAAAAAGAAAAAATATTAATAAATAGACAATAAAAGGCACTGGGTACTCCCCACTGAGTAAAACTCCTCAAAACTACAGAGCTGATACACACTTCCATTCCAATATGTTCTCAGTGTGAAGAGTACCACTTTTGGAAAGGATCCTCTTCCAGTAGAATGCTATAGCACCCCCGTCAAAGCCTCCCACATCTGAGGCACCAATCCCTCTCTCTAATCTTATTTCACAAGGAAAAATTAATCATCACTCTACATCTCTCTGGAACAAAATAAAACAATTTTTGCTATATTGTTAAGTACATACAAAAATATACTCATATTCAGAAAACCTAGCTGCAGAACTTTCAAGTTCACTTAGTTTCCTACTTCGGACTGATTTCAGAACCACTTGTGCTGCCTGCTGATTCAGGGTCAACATCTATACAGCTGGCTCAAGTTCTAACACCTGCTCTGACACCATATTTGATCTCTTAACTTCCACAGCTACAATAATTACATTTGAACAAGCCTCCTTATGATTTCCTAGGCTCTGTGCTCCTACAGTTTGATTTTTTAAGACCAATTGGTCGCTCTGTCTTCACCTTCTTTCGCTTATTAAGATTCACCAACACCCATAAGTACTGTTCCACTGAAACTTGTTTCAGCATTAATTAATAATAGTGCAATAGAAGCACTCAAATCACCAATCTTCTTAATCGTTTGCTCAACCTCTTCGCTACTCCCTGGCATATCTTTTACAGAACTAACCTTCAACTCTTCAAAATTCTAAAACCTGTGATATGACTTTAAATTTATTCTTCAATTTCAGTAACAACTTCCTGATAAGGTATCACCTCAAATCATTCTGTTAACTCTGTTTCACTCTTCACACTCTCCTTCCATAAATTCTAAAATTCTCTTTGCAACTGTATAATCTGTTCATTAATGGTTCCTGGTGTTTAGTCTGACCTGCTTCAACAGTGGTTAGTTTACTTTTAACAATAAAAATTGTTTAATCAAAATCTGACTGTAGCCCTTCACTTAACACTAGGCACATTAAGTCTACGTGTAGCATTTTCATTAATGTATTGACATATTTCTTATGAATTATGTATCTGTCCCTCTTAAGTGGTGACAGTAATTCCTAGTTTCTCGCTTAACTCTGTTGCACTAGTTTCTATACTTTTCCCTAATTTCTCACCTAATTGCTTATTACCAGTTTACAGTTTTTCATCATCTCCCTTCTTCTTTATTACCAGTCTTGTAATCCCTCTTAATTTTTGAACTTTTGCAACCTTTCAAATTTTATTTCTTACTCGCTTATGAAACTTAGAGAAACAATTATGGCCTCTAGCTTAGCCACTACAGAGACCTCAATGGTCATTTTGGGAACATTTATGATGTTCTTTTCGAGTAGCAGAAAAATTGCATCATCTTCCCAAATTCCGCTTTACAAACTGTGTTCAGCAGAGAACAGAGACGTAGAAAATTTCCTTTTTCTATATCATGCGACCAGTGTTGTGAGCCTAGAAGTGCTGGAAGACATCTGAAAAATTTACGAGCTTTGGAAAGAAGGAGAGTTGCATCCAGCTGTTCGAGCGACTACTATGGCAAGAGCGAGGGAAAGTAGGTTGGTCGAACTCAGCTGTACACCAGAGAAGAGGCGTGTGTGTAACGACGATGCGCGCTCGTAGGTTCAGGACTTTGACGATTGTGGGAACGTCGTCGTCTGATCCTGCGCTAGAGAGTGGTGGACGTGGAGACACAGGTGAGAGTGAGACACATCGGGAAATACCTCCCCTGTCAGGGAGCAAATCCTGCAGCTCTGTCCGATACGCACCACCTGTTTTAGTGATGATCTTGGGGTTACAGCTTCATAATAATTTTAATTTTGAGGAGCAGAGAACAGAACTATTGAACTGCGTAAACACCGTACGGTGGCTTGCAGAGTATTTATGTAGATGTAGAAATGAGAAGCACAAAATCGTGTTTGTGATACTGTATTAGTTTATTAAGTAAACCAGTTTTCGGTTTACAGAGCCATCATCAAAATGTAATTGACCGTTGTCATAAAAGATGATACAATAATAGTGAATAACATAGAAGAAATAGTGCATACAGAAAGCGACGTGAAAATACGGAGTAAATGTCATTTTCTACATTTCAGTAGTAACGTAACTGATGGTGTTAAGGCTAAACAGAAAATAAAAGTGAAGCGGACACCAGAAAACACTATGTTATCATTAAAAAATAGACTATATATATATGTGTGTGTGTGTGTGTTGGCGTGTGTGATTATTTATTAAATACGACTGCAATATATAGTATACCGTGATTTTAACAACATGGTAGAAGGCCTGTAGAAACAATATAACGAAGTACTTACCGTTTAATAATGCTTATTTGTACGCATACGTTTTTCAAATAGTTTAGTGGATTACGTTGTTCCACTATAAAAGTGCCACTTTAAGTGATGAATAGCTTAGGGTTATGTCCCGGCAAGTATTACTGTGGGTCATATGGAGCAACATCATAGAGAATGCTATGTCGATCGTTGTCGCCGAATATGTACGCTACTAATTGTAGGTGTTTCCAAAAGATCCATTGAATCATGGAAGTTTTTTCTTCGTTATTCTTAAGTCATCAGCATTCGCTGGTGGCCTTGTTTTGTAACGCCTTCACCCAGAAATCATCACCATCCACGGTCTTCTGACTGGTTAGATGCGGCCCTTAAAAGATTCCTCTCCTGCGGCAACGTCTTCGTTGCAGGGCACCATTTGCAACCTACGTTCTCAGTTTTTTGTTGAATGTATTCCAACCTCTGTCTTCCCCTACAGTTTTTACCCTCTACAGCTCCCTCCAGTACCGTAGAGGTTCTTCCCTGGCGCCATAACACGTGTTCTATCATCCTGTCCCTTCTTCGTATCAGTGTGTTCCTTTATTCGCCGATTCTGTGGAGAACCTACCCATGCCTTATCAGTCCACCTAACTTTCAATTTCCTTCTGTAATACCACATGTGAAACGCTTCGATTCTCTTCTGTTATACTTTTTTCGTTGCCTACGATTCACTATCACACAGTACTGTGGTCCAAACGTACATTCTCAGAAATTCCTTCCGCAAATTAAGGTACAAGAAATGGCTCTGAGCACTATGGGACTTAACATCTGTGGTCATCAGTCCCCTAGAACTTAGAACTACTTAAACCTAACTAACCTAAGGACATCACACACATCCATGCCCGAGGCAGGATTCGAAGCTGCGACCGTAGCAGTCACGCGGTTCCGGACTGAGCGCCTAGAACCGAACGTCCACCGCGGCCGGCCGCAAATTAAACCCTATATTTGATACCAGTAGGCTACTCTTAACCAGGAAAGTCCTCTCTGCCTGTGCTAGTCAGCTTTTTTATCTCCTCCTTGTTTCGTCCGTAACTGGTCATTTTGCTTCCTAGGAATCAGAATTCCTTAACTTCGTCGAATCCTTCATCACCAGTTTTGACTATTCTAGTTTCTGCTACTACTCATTATTTTTTGATTCCGTTTTACACTCAATCTATATTACACTGAAGCGCCAAAGAAATTGATATAGGCATGCGTATGCAAATACAGAGATATATAATAAGGTAGAATACGGCGCTTCGATCGGCAACGCCTATATAAGACAACAAGTATCTGGCGCAGTTGCTAGATCGGTTACTGCTGTTACAATGCTAAGTTATCAAGATTTAAACGAGTTTGAACGTTGTATTATAGTCGGTGCACGACCGATGGGACACAGCATCTCCGAGGTAGCGATGAAGTGGGGATTTTCCCGTACGACCATTTCACGAATGTATTTTGAACGTCAGGAACGCGGTGAAACATCAAACCTCCGAAATCGCTGCGGCCGGAAAAAGATCCTGCAAGAACGGGGCTAACAACGGTTGAAGAGAATCTTTCAACGTGACAGAAGTGCAACCCTTCCGCAAATTGCTACAGATGTCAATGCTGAGCCATCAGCAAGTGTCAACGCGCGAACTATTCAACGTAACATCATCGATATGGGCTTTCGGAGCCGAAGGCCGAGTCGTGTTCTCTTGATGACTGCACCTGGGTCTGTCAACACCGACATTAGAATTTGATGATTAGAAACATGTTCCCTGGTCGGACGATTCTCGTTTCAAATTGTCTCGAACGGATGGACATGGACGGGTATGAAGACAAGCTCATGAATCCATGGACCCTGCACGTCAGTAGGGGACTCTTCAAGCTGGTGGAGGCTCCGTAATGGTGTGGGACGTGTGCAATTTGAGTGATATGGGGCCTCTGATACGTCTAGGTACGACACTGATAGGTGACACGTACGTAACCATCCTGTCTGATCACCTTCATCCATTCATGTCAATTGTCCATTCCGACGAACTTGGGCTATTCCAGCAGGACAATGCGACACCCTACATCTCCAGAATTGCTACAAAGTGTCTCCAGGAACGCTCTTCTGAGTTTAAGCACTTCCGCAGTCCACCAAACTCCCCAGATATGAACATTATTGAGCATATATGGAATGCCTTACAACGTGCTGTTCAGAAGAGATCTCCACCCCCTCGTACTCTTGCGGATTTATGGATAGCCCTGTAGGATTCATGGTGTCACTTTCCTCCAGCAGTACTTCAGAGATTAGTCGATCCATGCGACGTCGTGTTGCGTCACTTTTGCGTGCTCGCGGGTGTTCTACACGATATTCTGCAGCTGTACCATTTTCTTTGGCTCTTCAGTGTACGTACCCTTGGCGTGTCATTCCATTGAACAAATTCTGTAATTGTTCTTCAGTTTTACTAAGGGTAACAATGTCATCAGCAAATCTTATCATTGATATTATTTCACTCTTAATTTTAACCACAACTTGAACCTTTCTATTATTTCCTTCATTCCTTGTTCGATGCATAGGTTGAACAGTAGAGGCGAAAGACTGTATCCCTTTTTACACCCTTTTTCATTCGAGCACTTCGTTCTTGGTCTTCCACTCTTAGTGTCGTCTCTTGGTTCTCGTACCTATTGTATATAATCCGTCTCTCCCTATAGCTTACCCCTATTTTCCTCAGAGTTTCGAGTATCTTGCACCATTTTATATTGTCGAACGCTTTTTCCAGGTCGACAAAGCCTATGAACATGTCTTGATTTTTCTTTAGTCTTGCTTGCATTATCAACTGCATCTACAGAATTGCCTCTCTCGTGCCTTTACGTTTTCTAAAGTCAAACTGATCGTCATCTATCACATCCTCAATTTTATTTTCCAAGCTTCTGTCTATTTTCTTGGCAGCAACTTCGATGCATGGGATGTTAAGCTGATTGTGCGATAATTTTCGCACTTATCGCCTCTTGTAATCTTCGGAACTGTGTGGCTGATGTTATTCAGAAAGCCAAATGGTATATGGTCAGTTTCATAGGTTCTACACCCCGACTTGAATAGTCGTTTGCTTGACACTTCCCCCAATGAATTTAGATATTCCTTTGGCATGTTATTTATCTTGCTGCCTTATTTTATCTCAAGACTTCTAGAGCTCTTTTTTACGTTGTTCACGGGAGCCTTCAATGTACTGTTTCCACCTATCCACTCTCTGTATTAATGGTGGGATTAGGATTGCACTCTTAATGGCACCACCTTTGCTTTTAATTTCAGCGAAGGTTGTTTTGACTTTTCTACTTGTTGAATAATTCCTTCTGACGGTTATTTATTTTTAGATTTCTCCACATTTTTCTTGCAGCCAGTTCACCTTGTCTGCCATGAACTTCCACTTATTTCGTTCTTAAGGGATTTCTACTGCTGTTTTCCTGTGTTTTTGAATACTTCTGTACTTCCTTCCTTTCGTTGATCAGTTTAAGTATTTCTTCTGTATTTTCAGTTCCTTTCGTTGTACCTATGTTTGACGGTGTAACATCTGTGACTACCTTTTTTAGGGACGGCCACTCCTCTTCAACCGAACTGCCAACTGTGTTATTCCTTGTCGCAGTATTTGCATCTTTAGCGAACTTGAGACGCGTCTTATTCTTCCTCAGTACCTGATATCCCACTTCCTTCCGCACTGATTTTTCGGTACGACTCTCTTACACTTCATTCCACTCTTCATCATTATTAAATTGTTGTCTGAATACGCCAGTATATGGTTTCGGAATATTTATGTGACCACAATGTAATCCAACTAGAATCTTCTCATGTATCCTTGTCTTTTCCAAGCATATCTCTTGCTCTTGTGATTCTTGATCGGAGTATTTGATATTACCGTCGGAAATTTGTTGCAGAACTCAATTAATACTTCACCTCTCCCATTCCCATGACCAAGCCCATATTCTCCCGTAACCATTTCTTCTGTTCCTTCCCCTGCAACCGCACTCTAATCCCCTGTTATTATTAAATCTTCGTCTCCCTTCACATTCTAAATTATCCTTTCAGTATCCTCAAACACCTCTCCGTCTGTATCTCTATCGGGTCGTAACCTGAAATATTGTTGTCGACGTTGTTTTTCTGTCGAATGTAACGAATCCTATCGCTGAAATGTTCACAGCAGTTTGCTCTGTGCCGTTCGTTCCTATTCACAACGAACCCTACTCCTGTGTAATTATTTTCTGCTGGTATTGATATTATCCTGTATTAGTCAGACTAGAAATCCATGTCTTCTCCCCATTTCCCATCTAAATTGAGCCTTAGCACTTCCATTTTCAGGTTTTCTACCTTCCCTACTACGTTGAAACTTCTGACTTTTGACTTTCCGGCTCGTCTATTGTTATTCCGTCGTTTTCTAATGGTCACCTCCCCCTTAGCAGTGCCCTCCAGGAGATCCGAATAGATGATTGTTCCGGAATCTTTGGTCAGTGAAAAGATAATCATGACTTTTTCAATTACAGGTCACACGTAGTGTGGATACACAATATGTGTCTGAGCCCTCATGGCATTGATCGTCGCTGATTCTTCCACCTTTTAGGGGGAGTTTCCCACTCCAAGGGATAGACAGCGTCTCTAACATCTGTCCGCTCCTCTTTGACAAGGCCGTTGGAAGAACGAGGGTGACTTGCTATACCAGACGTCTTCCGCCGCGATTGCTCTATGCGCCAAAAGCCATGCTCTACCATATGCATACTACCACCCAGAAAGACAACAATCAAAATAAGTTTATACCAACAATACTTCGAAGCAAGTATACCACTAAAGGACGTCTCCGTTAACTAAGTATACTACAGAATTTACTGACAAAAATAAGTGGAAAACTCAGAAAGGGAGGAGAAAATGAAATTGAAAGGATGCGTGATGTTACTTCAACGATGACAAAATCGGGTCAAATGTCTAGAGAAGGAGACAGTATGAGCTTACTTACTACAATGAACTGCGCCGCATCTGGACTGCATGCAGGCATTGATTCTGTTGTGAAGGGTGTCATATAGCCGTTGTATTCTCTCCTGAGGCAAGATTGCACACGACTGTTCTAACTCGTCCTTGATATCCGGGACATTGGCACTGATACGAAGTTGACAGCCGAGCTGGTCCCACACATTTTCCATCTGGGACAGATCTGGGCATATAATGAAGGCTTTCACGACTGGATGTTTCAGCTGCCGAGAATTCTTCCGGGTTGTATGGCCGTGGTCCATAGAACTCTTCTATCCCAGACGTTTCGTCCGAAGCTACGCTGGAAATCTTCGGAGGTGCTCCTGGTTACGCTGAGTCTTGCCGACTGACAGTAGCCTTGGACGAAACGTCAGGGATAGAAGAGTCCCATGGACCACGACCATACAACACGGAAGAATTCTCGGCAGCTGACAGATCTGGTCATCTTGCTGGCCGCAGGAGTACCTCAGCACCAGACAGACCGTTCATAGAGGCACGTGGCACGTGTGGGCGAACATTGTCCCACGCCACATTTCCGTAGAGGCAGTAAATGAGGACGCAGGCTCTCCGTGACGTACCATTATGCAGTCAGAGTACTATCAATCAATGCCAGCGGTGGCTAAGTCATTCCCGATGGATCCCCACGCCATGAGACCAGGAGTGACACCGTTACACCTCTCCAAAACAATGGTAAGATGCCACGTCTTCCCAGCTCGCCTCAGTACGCGCCGATGAGGTCATCTGAGGCAACGCAGAACCGCCATTCACTGCTGAAACAGAATACGACACCACCCAGCAGCAGTCTATGCTTCCCGGTCCGGCACCGCTGGGGTGGTGTTAACAGCAGTCATGGGACGGTAATGCCCTAATCCGACTGCTGGTGGTCATTGACCAATACTGTGGGATGACAGAAAATTGTAGGGGGTTACTAGCTCTCGGATGGTCGGTCGGTCAAATGGGGTTGCAGATAACTATCTGTATGCGCTGTAACTGTTCGTTCCACATTTTTGACATGGTTTTCGCATCTCCGGAAATACTATTTTTGACTACGTTACGATGATTTGAAAATGGGTCTCGTCCCGCTTTCGACTGGTTTTCCTTTGTGTTGATTAACAAAAGTTGCTGACCCACAGCTGCTCCAGCATTCCGGAAGCTCTTAAACAATTTTCTTGATTTACGGGTTTCTACGCTTCTTACTGGACCTATAAATTCTCTCCAAAAGTTGTAAAAGTATAGTAGGGTACTGTAGACCATCATAAGTAAGCGTTGACTACGGTACTTTTCCTAGCAGTATTGGCAGTTAAGATTGTAACCGCATTATCTGGACGTTAGGTGTGTTGTATACTTTTCAAGCTTTACCTCAGTTCTCTCGCTTTGCCAGCGTATGCGATAAGTGTCTCATTAGTTTCCCATAGACACCAGAGGCGGTGAACCGTCTAGAAACTGAGTGAGGATATATAAAGAAACGCGTAAACTAAGGAAAGTTTTTATCAACACAGTTATCCTCCTGTCTGTTATTTAACAATGAACAATATTTACAGCAAAGCTGAAGTTGTCAATGTTTGATTTCGGTTTTATGCGAGAGTTATCTGTCTGTAACGCCAAACAGAGGGATTTTGTGTTAGAAAAAGACAGTACAAATTCATCATATAGCGCCAGAAACAGAAATTCAATAATAACAGTAAGCATATATATTTTTTTATGTTTTTCATGTAAACCGTACTCGAATCGAAAGTAATTGGTTCAAATGGCTCTGAGCACTATGGGATTTAACATCTGAAATCATCAGTCCCCTAGAACTTAGAACTGCTTAAACCCAACTAACCTAAGGACATCACACACATCCATGCCCGAGGCAGGATTCACACTTGCGACCGTAGTGGTCGCGCGGTTCCAGACTGAAGCGCCTAGAACCGCTCGGCCACACTGGCCGGCCTTGAAAGTAATTGCATTGGCCACATAAAAGCACAGAAGCTTCGCGCTCAACTAATTTTTCTTAATTATAAAATGCACTTTATATTTTGTGAGGACATAAAATACACAATATATTAGCACTGAACGATGTGCGGTTCTAACATTGTGCAAAACAAATCAAGAAACAAAAACACAAAAAACAAAGAGATGTCGTCGGTTCCCAGTTTCTCTCTCACTCATTAATTTTATGTTTCTGTCCCACTAATGCAACCAATGCTACCTGTAACTCTGTCATTTACTACGCCATTTATGTACTGTACGAAAACCGTAGTTTTGGTAAAGCGCAACTGTATCTTAGAAGCATCATGGTTATACTAGCGTATTGAAATTCGTTTGTTTTCCGTTTTTGGAATTATTTAAAACGTTTAGTGTGCTCTCTGTATTATGTGTATGATTTCATCTATGCAGATCTTTCTAAATCAGTCTCCCAGATATTTGAACGTTTCATCTGTTTCTATTTTGCCGACACCTTTTACTAAAACTTTTGAGATATTTTTATGTTGGTAAAAAATTTGATTTTTTCTTGCGAAGATTATTAAACGTGCTCTACTGGCTACCTGTTTCAGTTTCTTCCAGAAATTCAGATAGTTCCGCAAAATCATCCATGAACGACGAACAGTTTACTTGGAGAAAACCATAGTTTTGGTAGAGCGCAACTATATCATAGAAGCATCATGGTTTTAGTAGCGCATTGAAACGCGTTTTTTTTTCTTTTTTTTTTTCTTTTTCTGGAAATTATTGCAAACATTTAGTGTGATCTCTGTATTATGTGTATGATTTCATGTATGGCAGATCTTTCTAAGCCAATCTCCCACATTTTTGAACGTTTCTTCCTTTTTCATTTTTTCGATGTCTGTTCCTAAAACTTTTGAGGTATTTTTTATGTTGGGAAAAATTGGATTTTTTCTTAGGAAGATTATTAAACCTGCTCTACTGGCTATCTGTTCCAAGAGATTTATTTGTGTTTCAAAGTTTTCCAGAATTTTGGATAGTTCGGCAAAATCATTAATGAACGACGAACTGTTTACTTGGAGACACACTTAGTGTATGTCAATGAGATGGATATTCCAGCATTCATCCGTATATCCTACAACAGCTGACTTGCTATTACGTTAGAGATGTCATGAAAACATCTCAGTGTGAATTCTACTGCGGCGAAGTTCGCTGTTTAGATTACCTATTTGTGTTTCTGGGCTCTCGCAGAAGGCAGCACTAGGGCGCGGCAGGTGAGAGACTTTTCCTATCCACTCAGCCAGCAGGAATTTCCAGTCATTCCGGACTTCCCGTCGATGACATTTGCCGATAAATGACTGCACTTAGGCCCCCTGGGAGACGATTTGGTTATCCATATTCATCGGCGGCCGTAACTCGCCTGGGTATGCGCCGTCGGCAGCGCCAGCGCGCATCGTGGATGCGGCGGTCCTGCCGGGACGTCCGAATCTCGTCCGTCTTCCATTATTCAGCAGAAGTCGCCGATACGATCGCCGCCTACATGCTTTACATAACACACGCGGCCGATGAATAAATCAATAAGTCGGTAAATATTATCAGTTGGCGGCTCCCACGGAAATTGCTCCTACTCGTTCCCATCCTTTCTCGGAACGTTTGTCCGTTTCCATTATTTTTGTTCTGCCTTCATCCATTTAACATTTGAGCGTTTGATTCGGAGTGGCGAGCGAATTTCGTGCCGACTATTTAACTGAAAATATTTCAGAAATTTCTCTGCTTTTAGCACGGACTGCTGGTGAGATTAGAGTGTCGTCATACGAACTGCATCATTAATAAATAGGTATGCTGATAGACAAAATCTCAACACTGAGAAGTAATTAATATAATAAAACAAGATATAAAGAACACCTATTAGGCAAAAAAGGAGCGAAAATACACAGCTCTACTTTTGCTGAATACCTCTTGATAGCCGGTCATACGCCTAAACATTTAGAAGACACTGTTATCCTACACAGAGAAGTCAAAGGGCGTAGATTAGATCTGTGGGTAGAGTTACAAATTTTCAAACATCTAGAGCCCAAGGACGGTAATATACTGAACGATCAGTTGAACCTTTTTCGAAGGCTTTAAACCTGTACTGTTTATGGTTTAACATTAATGCTGGTAACCTTAGTGGTCTATTTCCTCAGGAAGCTATGATGCACCTTCAATGCTTTAAGCTCACTACCCTTTATGTAATGTGGTTTTCTCACGATGTATGTTTGCCACTACATCGGCCCATATGTGATTTTGTCTGGCTCTAAAACTTTGGTTCCCTGCGAATGTGTATTAACTATATTGTGTAATTCTGTCTTGAGAAGAGCCATTATTGTCAATTTTAAAGTTCTGACATATTTACCGTTTGTGGGCTTCACTAATATAGTAATGTAATTTTTTTATGTTTTGGCTGTATATGCCACTAGGCGTAATTCTCTCGGCGTAAGCGCCACCTGCTTTTTTGATGTATAACTATATTATTTGTACCAATGCTCCCATACTGTTATAACGGGAGTGTTAGTTTCCTTCTTTTTTATTGTTACTTTATCTAAGGACGTTATTAATACTGATAATTTACACGCTACCTTTGTACGCCAATTGGCAAATGGTTCTCGCCATGAGCGCCACCTACCCTGGTCTCAGAGTAACTACGCTCGCCGATTACACTCAGTCGGTTGTGAGCTCTGCAAGATCCATGTACTATTTTATATTTACGTGACAAACCCTAGTTCTAGGGCTACATTTCATTTTTAACAAATGGAGGTATGCCGACATTTGTAAAAACGGCGATGGTACATTAGTCATTACTAATGTAAAATTGTAAGTACCAGTCGTCGGTCTCATATTTCTGTAATGCAAGAGCTCTCTAATTTCTGTTAAAATTTATTCTTGGCTTAAGTTTCATACTTTTATAATGTAAGCTACGATGTTCATTGTCCTTAGGCCACCTTCTGAAGAAGACAAATTTATATTTGTCGAAACCTAGGTAATGAATTCTTTATCCATTGCAACTGGTCGGCTGTTTATAATTTTATTAATTAATATAGAGTAATGAAAAATACATTTGTCTAGGTAATATATTTAAGAGAGTAACATTACAGGATCACAGGTTAATGTAAGCGCAAGATAAATCGTTGCAAATGTAAATGCTGGTACATTAATAACCAGTGTAACCGCCAGAATGTT
The DNA here is from genome assembly GCF_021461395.2 of Schistocerca americana. NCBI lineage: Eukaryota > Metazoa > Arthropoda > Insecta > Orthoptera > Acrididae > Schistocerca > Schistocerca americana. The sequence continues at coordinate 433,295,126 of NC_060124.1, read as the reverse complement.
GAATGCAAGCATCCAAAAGTGCATATATTGTGTTTAGTGGTGCTGGGTGTCAATTTGTGGGATGGAGTTCCATGCCTGTTGCACTTAGTCGGTCAGTGCAGGGTGGTTAATGCTATTTGTGGATGACACTGACGTTATTGTCCAGTGACGTTCCATATCTTCTCGACTGGAGACAGCTCTGATGATGAAGCAGGCCAATGCAACATGTCTACACTCCGTAGAGCATGTGGGAGAGCGTTATCCTGTTGGAACCCCTCCTGGGACGGTGTTCACGAATGGCACCACTACAGGTCGAATCACCTAACAGACGTGCAAATTTGCAGAGTACCTGGGATTACCAGGAGAGTGTTGCTGCTGTCATACGAAATTGCACCACAGTGTGCTTGTCACGCAGACATGTTGGTTGCAGGCCCTCATCTGACTTGCTTCTCTGGAACCGAGAGAGAACCAGCTTTCATAAGAAAACGCAACAGACCCTCACGTGCTCTCCAAAGAGCTCTTGCTCGACACCACTGAGGACGTCCGCCTCCTTAGGGTAGCGGTAGCGTTACCGCCTACCACGCAGGGGACCCGGGTTCGATTCCTGGCAGGGGACTGGGTATTGTGTGTCCTTCATCTACATCTACATACATACTCCGCAATCCACCATACAGTACGTGGTGGAGGGTACCTCGTACCACAACCAGTTCCACTCCCAAACAGAACTAGGGAAAAATGACTGCCTATATGCCTCCGTACGAGCCCTAATCTCTCTTATCTTTGTGGTCTTTCCGCTAAATGTAAGTTGGCGGCCGTAAAACTGTACTGCAGTCAGCCTCAAGTGCTGGTTCTCTAAATTTCCTCAGTAGTGATTGACGAAAAGAACGCCTCCGCCGAGCGGCTCTAGGCGCTACAGTCTGGAACCGAGCGACCGCTACGGTCGCAGGTTCGAATCCTGCCTCGGGCATGTATGTGTGTGTGTGCTTAGGTTAGTTAGGTTTAAGTAGTTTTAAGTTCTCGGGGACTGATGACCTCAGCAGTTAAGTCCCATAGTGCTCAGAGCCATTTGAACCATTTGAGAACGCCTCCTTTCCTCTAGAGACTCCCACCCGAGTTCCTGAAGCATTTCCGTAACACTCGCGTGATGATCAAACCTACCAGTAACAAATCTAGCAGCCCGCCTCTGAATTGCTTTTGTGTCCTCCCTCAATCCTACCTGATAGGTATCCCAAACGCTCGAGCAGTACTCAAGAATAGGTCGTATTAGTGTTTTATAAGCGATCTCCTTTACAGATGAACCACATCTTCCCAAAATTCTACCAATGAACCGAAGACTACTATCCGGCTTCCCCACAACTGCCATTACGTGCTTGTCCCACTTCATATCGCTCTGCAATGTTACGCCCAAATATTTAATCGACGTGACTGTGTCAAGCGCTATACTACTAATGGAGTATTCAAACATTACGGGATTCATTTTCCTATTCATCTGCATTAATTTACATTTATCTATATTTAGAGTTAGCTGCCATTCTTTACTCCGATCACAAATCCTGTCCAATTCATCTTGTATCCTCCTACAGTCACTCAACGATGACACCTTCCCGTACACCACAGCATCATTAGCTAACAGCCGCACATCGCTATCCACCCTATCCAAAAGATCATTTATGTAGATAGAAAGCAACAGCAGACCTACCACACTTCCCTGGGGCACTCCAGATGATACCCTCACCTCCGATGAACACTCAGCATCGATGACAACGTACTGGGTTCTTCAAATCCGTATCCCAAATCCTTAAATCGAAGACATGATTGCAATCAAAGCTTCATAGCATACGACGGTGCCACTGTTCGATCTTAGGCAACGCTCTAATGACGTCACGAACCACCTATTGCGCTTATACATATAAACAGTTGGGATTACTGAGCTTGTTCGATCCTAAGCCTGCTTTCTGAGCTGTTAAAAACATTCATGATATCTTCAGCATTAGAAATTAAAACGTTAGGCAGGCAATTTTGGCTTTTACCACTGGCTTATGCCCATAAAACTGCTGTATCTTCCTTTCCATGCTTTGTTGTTCTTTAGTTGTTACAGGAGCCGTTCGTGGACCGAGAATTCAGGTATTAATTTATTCTGCACCTGATACCAAATAGTAAAAGTAAGACATAACTTTGTTTTTTGTAGTTGCAGAGCTAGTTGCTAACAGTAGATTTGAATATTGAAATATATACAGATAAAAAGGTTTACAACTCAGTCAATCTTAAATAATATGACTGTTTCGTAGATGCTGAGCCCTGACCGCTATGAAAGTCTGTAAATGTTATGAAATGGCAAACACAAAATAGGGCTCGTTGCATCGATGTTTTAACTTAAATAGACCCACCGCTGGATCTCCGAAGAGGTGATGCCTGCCTATCATTGGCAGTGGTGTAAACGCTCGTGGCAGTGCCCTCCTGTCGCGCTGGCGGCAATAACACGGCCAACCGGATGGCGACCGACACTGCAAAAACAAATACTGTATCAGCAATTACGCAAATACAGCCTGCGTTCTAGAACTGTGGGTTTTGAAACGTTGTGCAATAGGAGATTGCTCAAGACGAGGTGGATAGATCTCATAAATAATGAGGAGGTTCCGCATCGAATTGAGGTAAAGGTATTTTATGGCATAACTTGGCTAAAAGAAGAGTAGATTGTTACAAGAAACCCTGAGGTTACAAGGCATTGTCAATTTTGTATTATAGAGAAATGTGGAGGATAAATCCTGAGGTAACATGATATCGTCAATTTGTATTATAGAGAAATGTGGAGGATAAAAATCATAAGCAGGAACCATATTTGAATACAGTAAGTAGATTGAAAAGAATTTGTTATGTAGTGATGAAGAGGCTTGCACAAGATACACTACCATAGAGAGCTGGATCAAACAAGTCATCGAACCGAAGCCCACAACAACAACATGTTACAATAGAAACAGGCACGAAGAACGGTTTGAGTGACTTTTTTTTAACAAGATGACGATCAATGAATACCTGTCAGTCACAGAAATTAAATTTAAGTCATTATCAAATTACTGTGCAGTAATGCTATTACACGGTACATGCCGTTGTTCTTCTTTCGTTTCGGCAAACTGCGTGTGGAGTACGTTATTTCAACCACGTCTTTGATATTTAACTTGCATCTAATACTCACTCATTCGTTCTGTGTGGTCCTTCTTCAATAAAAACAGTCCTGGGTGTCTTCATTCGTGGTCCCCACTTCTTGAATCCAGTTCAACATCTGTGAACCAGCACACCCTCGTCAATTTCTTTTTTGCGCAGAAAATAGACAAAAATGCGCCTGGCTAGTATTTTCTGGGTCATTAATGTTTCGCTTTGACAGTAAGCAGTCTTTTTGGTATTTTGGCATTATTCTCCCTTGTTCCGCCTAAGGTATTGCAGAAGAGGTTTCTTTCTTTTCTAACTTCTCGTTCAGACGTTTCCGATTCACCGTGGGACATTCTGCTGAATATAGTGCCTCAGGTCGAATGACTGCACAATGATGTCGTGAGACTGGTAATAAAAACACGGATCATTTGTTATTATTTTTATATTTGCGTAACTAGCGCTAAGTGCGACTCGGTGCACTAGGATTTTATTGCTGTAACACCGTCAACAGACATTGCTTACAATGAATAAGATCTTATATTGCCAAATGAAATCAAGACGGTGTTAAATTTTCGTTTTTGAGTTATTCCTCTGAAAATTCTCTATGTGGTCAGTTGGACGCGCACATACAAAACGCAATCAAAAACTTTTACTCTCGTCAGCTTTCTCTAATACCAAAGAAGTTATTCCCTGATGTCTTAACAGATTTTCTATCATACTGCACGCTCTTTTTGTCAGTGTCTTCCGTATATCCCTTTACTCGCGGATTCTGCGGAGAATCTCCTTTTTCCTTACCTTATCAGTCCACCTAATTGTCAACATTCCTCTGTAACACCACATATCAAATGCTTCGATTCTCTTCTGTTCTCGTTTTCCACAGCCCATGTTTCACTACCATACAACGCTGTGCTCCAAACGTACATTCTCAGATATTTCTTCCTCAAATTAAGGCCTATGTTTGATATTAGAAGACTTCTCTAAGCCAGGAATGTCCTTTTTGCCTGTGTTAGCCCGCTTTTTATGTTCTCCTTGTTCCCTCCGTCATTGGTTATTCTGTTGTCTAGGTAGCAGAATTCCTTCATCTACTTCATGATCACCAGTTATGATGTCATGTTTCTCGCTGTTCTCATTTCTGCTACTTCTCATTAATTCAACAGATCCTGCAATTCTTCTTCACTTTCACTGAGAATAATATCATCACCTAATCTTACCGTTGATATCTTTTCACCTTGGATTTTAATTCTACTCTTGAACCTTTCTTTTATTTCCACCATTGCTTCTTCGAATTATAGATCGAACAGCAGGAGCGTAAGACCACACACCTGTCTACCTGTGTTACAGCTTTTTAATCTGTGGACTTCGCTTTTTGTCTTCCACTCTTATTGTTCTTGTACATATTGTATATTACTCGCCTTTCGCCATAGAGTACCCCTGTTTTTCACAGGATTTCGATGATCTGTCACCATCCGACAAATCCCATGTACGATTCTTCAGACTTCCTTCCATTACCAATCTCAACGTCCGAACCGCCTCTCTCGTGCCTTTAGCTGTCCTAAGGCCTGACTGATTGTCATCTTACATATCCTCAATTTTCTTTTCCATTATTTTATATACTATTCTTGTCAGCAACTTCGATGCATGAGCTGATTGTGCTAAAATTCTCGCGCTTGTCAGCTCTTATATTTATGGATACTGTGTGAATGATGCTATTCCGAAAGTCTGATGGTATATCGGAATTATCACACATACTACACATCAACGTGAATAATCGTTTTGTTGCCACTTCCTCGCAATTATTTTACAAATTCCTGTGGAATGTTATCCATCCATTCTGCCTCATTTGATTTTAATTGCTCAAAAACTTCTAAATTCTGGTTCTAATACTGGATCCCCTATTTCTTCCATGTCCACTCCTGTTTCATTTACTATAACCTCATCACATAAGTCCTATTTTTAGAAGGCTTCGACGGACGCTTTTCACCTATCCGCTCTCTCCTCCGCATCTAACAGTGCAAATAACATTGCAACCGTAATGTTACGCCCTTGATTTTAATTTCATCGAATGTTGTTTTGATTTTTCTATGTGCTGAGGCCGTCCTTCCGACAATCATTTCCTTCTACATTTCTTCCCTTTTTTCAAGTAGCCACGTAGCCTTAGCTTCCACGCACTTCCTATTGTGAGTTGTATTTCTATATTCCTGAATTTTTGTACTTCCTTCTTTCGTCGATCAACTGAAATATTTCTTTTTTTAACTATGGTTTCTTCGCAACTACATTCCTTGGACCCAGGTTTTTCTCTCCAACTTACGTGATTGCCCGTTTTTGAGATGTCCATCCTTCTTGAACTGAACTGCCTACTGCCGTATTATTTATCGCAATATCTACAGCTTCAGCCAACTTCAAGCATATCACTTCATTCCTTCCGTATCCCATTTGTTTGGGCCTTGATTCTTGCTGACTAGTCTTTTACACTTAGCTTATTCTTTATGATTACCAAATTTCCATCTGAGTCAATGTCTGCTACTGGGTACGCCTTACAGTTCAGTATCTGATTTCGGAATCTCTGCGTGACCATAATGTAATCTAACTGAAATATCCCAGTATCTCCCGGCCTTTTACAAGTATACGTACTCCTCTTGTGATTCTTGGACAGAGTAATGGCTACTGCCATCTGACGTTTATAGCAAAACTCAATTAGTCTTTCTCCTCTTTCACCCTTACCTCAAAGCTCATATTCTCCCGTAATCCTTTCTCCTGTTTCTTCCCTTGCCTTCGTATTCCAGTCCCCCATGACTATTAAATTTTCATCTCCCCTTGCGAACTGAATTACCCATTCAGTATCATCATATACTCTCTGTGTCTCTTCATTTTCAGCTTCAGCGGCATGTATACCTTAACTATTATTGTCTGTGTTTGTTTGCTATCGACCCTGATGAGAACAACCCTGTCACTGCACTGTCCATAGTAAATTTCTGTCCTACCTCCATAACAAGTCCTATTCCTGTTTTACCGTTTTCTGATGCTGTTGATATTACTCTCTATTCGTCTGACCAGGGTAACGCATCTAATTATATTTAGCTATTTACATGGTAGCGTTTCAACACCGATTGATTCTGCATCCAATTAATTACGCGTAATTTGTCGGGATTAATCGGACGCATAACTGTAACCAATTTAATATGTGCGTTTGGAGTGACAGAGCCGGCCACGGTGGCCGAGCGGTTCTAGGCGCTCAGTCCGGAACCGAGGGACTGCTACGGTCGCAGGTTCGACTCCTGCCTCGGGCATGGATGTGTGTGATGTCCTTAGGTTAGTTAGGTTTAAGTAGTTCTAAGTTCTAGGGCACTGATGACCACAGATGTTAAGTCCCATAGTGCTCAGAGACATTTGGAGCGACAGAATATATCAATTTGTAAGTAATTTTGTTTGGCCATTATAAGAAACTAGAGTCCCCAGTTTGCCTCATTTCGCGTGGGCCTCTTTGTATAGTAGACACAGATGACCAACAACAAAGACAAAATTATACAAATCTTTTAGACGATTTCTACACGTTTCCGACAGAGATGTCCCTGATACAAGTGGAAATGAAATTCTTCATATTTCGAAACCGATTCCGCAGTAAGAATAAAATATGAAGTTTCGTTCAATAGCGGATCTAGCAACTACAGAGACAGAAAAAAATTAAATGTGCTGTAATGTCAACAATGAATCGACAATAGCCAATTTTCAAGATAACTGGAAAGAACCAGTATCTAGGGTAAAGAAGGATAGAGCACTAAATATATTTAGTATTATCGGCCGCTAGGAAAGAGAAACAAAGGAAGACCAAGGACAAAGTGCAAAGATTATGAAGAAATTGTCGAGTACGATGTCTGTTCAAAAAATTCCGGAACATTCCGTAATTGCGCTCCAATGGTGTTGAGACGTGGGACTTAGGGAAGGCAGGAAAAGGTGTGAACGGGGCCTAATCGGTTACCGTTGGTTGCACAGTAAACACGTACACTTTATTTGAGGTAATAATTTTTTAAAAACAATCATTTTTAAAAAATTGACTGTAATACAAGCTACACTGACGGCTGAAGGTCTTATTAAGCAGAATTCAAACTATTTGTCGGCTGAAGGCTACAAGCAGTAGGAATAATTTAAACAAAATATTATTTTTAAACAATTGACACAATCAGACCAAAAAAGAAGGGAGTGATCCCCCAAGGATCGGCTTGAGAAAAGTCCCTACAGCTGCGTAAGCAGTGAGACAGGCAGCCAAGAGTTATGCTCAGTTAACAAGATGGCAACTCAAACTACGGACAGCTTAAACGCCGACCAGCACACTCGCAAAATCCGCCTAAGATGCGATAACCAATACCACGATAGAATAACAGTTAACATCGTCAAATCACAAGCATTTAATTACACAACTTGGCTCCACCAAATCCTAGTACGCAGACAGGGTTAAGACCAAATTGCCTATTCAAAATCTGATTAGATGCACATGGAATAGCAAAAGATAATTCCACAAACAACTCAAACAATGCTAAAAGAGTCACTATTCAGAAACAAGACGAATTGCCCCTAGGCATGAACGCTAAGAACACAGAAACGGTCGAAAGACCAGATACACGTCGTCCACTGAGACGACCGATCGAACGACCAACCAACGGTCGTTGCCAATCAAGTTTTGCAAGGGAAACGTCAGAGTATAAAATCGCCAACTGACATCTTGATAGCTTGAGGTCACTTCGACGGACGGACACACACAAAAGTCAAAGTTGCACTACTCGGCTATAACGATCTATTCAACTTAAACTCGCTGAACCCGGACCCCGACATGGTCGTGCACTCTCGCGACCACATCCTTCCATCGGGCAGTGCTTATATCGCCAGCTCCTTCGGCGAGTACTGGCGCTGACGGACCTCACTGCTGCTCGGTCCCAACTGAACTCCGACACACGACGAGTCGGAAATGCTAGAGGTCGCTCCAAAGATAGTACCACAGTAATAGCTATCGATAAACGCCGCGACTGCCACTCACGGATAGAGAAAGCGAGCAAACGTAGTGGCGCCAGCGAACGCACTAAGAAAAGGAGAGGTCACAAGCCGAATACACGACGCCAACCTGTCAACGGCACAAACACGAGCCGGAACACGGCTCAGGTGTGTTGGAGCGAAATGCGGTTGGCGTCACTACTCTCGCGTGTTTTAATGTGTAATTGCCGGAAGATTGGTTGTTGCATGTCTGTTAATAATTGTTCAGTGCTGTATTAAATAGAACATCATGTCAGCACAGTTTGCGAATTTCGAGATGGCAGAGTTAGATGAGTGATGCGTTTGCATTAAATTTTTGCTTGAGACTCAAGAAAATCTCTACCGAGACACACCAAATGATGCAGGAACGCTACAGTGATGAGTGCTTAAGCCCGACTCGGTGTTAAGAGTGGCTCGCACAGTCTAAAAATGGCCGGACAGAAGTTAAGCATGACCCACGTTCAGGTAGCGTTGTGATGTCAACCGATACGCTCATGTCCGGAACGTCAACGAAATTGAAACTTCCTGGCAGATTAAAACTGTGTGCCCGACCGAGACTCGAACTCGGGACCTTTGCCTTTCGCGGGCAAGTGCTCTACCAACTGAGCTACCGAAGCACGACTCACGCCCGGTACTCGCAGCTTTACTTCTGCCAGTACCTCGTCTCCAACCTTCCAAACTTTACAGAAGCTCTCCTGCGGGCCTTGCAGAACTAGCACTCCTGAAAGAAAGGATATTGCGGAGACATGGCTTAGCCACAGCCTGGGGGATGTTTCCAGAATGAGTGTGCGCTGATATGAAACTTCCTGGCAGATTAAACCTGTGTGCCCGACCGAGACTCGAACTCGGGACCTTTGCCGCAGGAGAGCTTCTGTAAAGTTTGGAAGGTTGGAGACGAGGTACTGGCAGAAGTAAAGCTGTGAGTACCGGGCGTGAGTCGTGCTTCGGTAGCTAAGTTGGTAGAGCTCTTGCCCGCGAAAGGCAAAGGTCCCGAGTTCGAGTCTCGGTCGGGCACACAGTTTTAATCTGCCAGGAAGTTTCATATCAGCGCACACTCCGCTGCAGAGTGAAAATCTCATTCTGGTCAACGAAATTGTTCTTGCCAATCGAAGACTGACTGTCCAAGAGACTGCAGAAGAATGTAACATTAAACAGTTGGATCATGTCATGTAATCCTGACCCAGAATCTTGAAATGCTTCGTTTTGCCGCCAAGTTCGTCCAGCGACTCACGAGTCGAGACCAAAAGCCCTTCGCCTCGCAACCTGTGAAGAACTTTCCTTTGGATCGTGCAAATAAGAACGAGATGTTCCTTAAGAGAATCATAAATGGCGACGAGACGTGGGTCTACGGTCATGATGTTAGGATCCAAGGTTCAATCCTCACAGTGGATTGGGAAAGGATCCCCAAGACCACAAAAAGCTCGTCAGGTCAGGTCAAATGTCAAAGCTATGCTGATAATTTTCTTTGTAGGATTAGTTCATCATGAATTCGTGCCACAGGGATGTTTTGCGTCGCCTGCGAGAAAATGTAAGAAGGAAATGGCCTGAAATGTGGCGAGACAATTGATGGCTCTTGTGTCACGATAACGCATCCTGTTGGTGCGGGACTATTGCATAAAAATTGAAATCATTCTCCGTGCTCTCCAGACCTGCCCCTGCGGTCGTTTTTTAATTCTAAAGTTGAAGACCCGTTGAAAGGACGAAGATTTGCAACTATAGATGAGATGATGGAAAATTCGCAGACGGCGCTTCTCTCGATCCAGCAAGAGGCGTACCAAAACTGCTTCCGGAAGTGGAAACGGCGTTGGGAGCGGTTATCAGTTGTGTAGGAGAGTGTTTCGAAGACCATGAACAATAAGTAAAAGGTAAGCGTTGAAAATTTTTATGGACAAAGTTACGTAATTTTTTGAACAGACCTCATAGATGTACACTATCTAATCAAAATAGCCGGACACCTGGCTGAAAATGACTTACAATTACGTGGCGCCTTCCATCGGTAGTGCTGGAATTCAATATGGTATTGGTTCAACCTTAGCCTTGATGACAGCTTCCACTCTCGCACGCATACGTCAACAAAGTGCTGGAAAGGTTATTGGGGAGTGGCAGCCAACTCTCCACAGAGTGCTGCACTGAGGAGAGGTATCAATATCGGTCGGTGAGACCTGGCACGAAGTCGGGGTTCCGAAACATCCCAAAGGTGTTCTGTAGGTTTCATGTCAGGACTCTCTGCAAGCCAGTCCTTTAGAGGGATGTTATTGTCGTGTAACCACTCCGTCACAGGATGTGCATTATGAACAGGTGCTCGCATCCTGCCATCGGATGGTCATGTTGTGTACAGTGGTTCGTCACTCCACATAACGTTTTTCCACTGTTCAATCGTCCGTTATTTACGCTCCTTACACGAACCGAGGCGTCGTCTGGTATTTACCGGCGTGATGTGTGGCTTATGAGCAGCCGCTCGACCAAGAAATCCAAGGTTTCTCACCTCCCGCCTAACTGTCATAGTACTTGCAGTGGATCGTGATGCTGTTTGGAGTTCCTGTGTGATGGTCTGGATAGGTGTCTGACTATTACACATTACGCCTCCTTCAACTGTCGGTGGTCTCTGTCAATCAACAAACGAGGTCGGCCTGTACGCTTTTGTGCTGTGCGTGCCCCTTCACGTTTCAGCTTCACTATCAGATCGGAAACAATGGACCTAGGCATGTTTAGGAGTGTGGAAATCTCGCGTACAGACGTATGACACAAGTGACACCAAATCACCTGACCACGTTCGATGTCCGTGAGTTCCGCGGAGCGCCTCATTCTGCTCCCTCACGATGTCCAACGACTACTAAGGGCGCTGATACATAGTACCTGGCAGTAGGTGGCAGCACAATGCACAAAATATGAAAAACGTATGTTTTTGGGTGTGTCCGGATACTTTTGATCACATAGTGTGGTACCATAATACAAGGCTGAAAAAGATGTTTAATAGATAATGCAACATTTCGATTACAAACTATGGATATTGATGATCCCTGAGCTGTTAATAATATTTGGAATAACTAGAACAACAACGATCTTGTAGGAAACGAAAAAAAAAAAAAACAATCAGTCTAGATGGCAAATTGTTTTTATTTTTCTGATACCCATCTTCAGATCAGTACGTATCTCCATTGGCGACACGTCCAGTCGATTCAGGGAGCCGCTGAACGTGCTGAGAGGCACCTGTCGTCACCTGCAGCTGAGCAACCGCGCAGTTGGAGCTGTGGTGTCAGCAGTCGATGACGGGTCGACCTGTATCTCTACGCAGATACACTAAGCGTACGTTGTTACGCAATTAAGTCATTACTTCATGACACGGAAGTTGAAAGGTGAGAAATTACAAAGAGAAACACATTTTGTGGCTTATTGAATTCATGAACCAGTGAGAAAACAAGGACTGAAAACTTGCTTCCATGAAAGTCGACGTGATTAATTTTCTATGCGCTTACTAAGGCACATCATGTCATCGCGTTATGGATGAGAATGTTACGTGCCTCCCGTTCCCATTATATTCATGGATGCTTCGCGGAAAGACCGATCGCTTGTACGCTCTGTACCTGTCTAAATTTTCGATTTCGTCACTACTACTCTGTGGAATGCTTACGGAGACGTGAACAGCCTATAGAAAGATTAACTGTCGAAAACTCAAAAGCAGCTCAGTGGCAATTTACATGACATCGTGCGGATCACAGGTCTTCTCCACTAGAGAAGATACTTGTGGTATACTATATTTCCTTAAGCTAGTGATTCATATTCTCTTCATGATTTATGTGGCTGTTCTACAGGGCGTTTAAAAAGTACACCGACAAATTTCGAGGGGATATAGAAAGAATATACACTGAAGAGCCAAAGAAAACTGGTGCACCTGCCTACTGTCGTGTAGGCCCTCGCGAGCACGAAGAAGACGGCAACACGACGAGGCATGGACTCGACTAATGTCTGAAGTAGTGTTGGAGGGAACTGACACCAGAAATCCTGCAGGGCTGTCCATAAATCCGTAAGAGTACGAGTGGATGGAGATCTATTCTGAACAGCATGTTGCAGGACATTCCAGATATGCTCAATCATGTTCATTTCTGGGGAGTTACGTGGCCAGCAGAATTGTTTAAACTCTGAAAAATTTTCCTGGAGCCACTCTGCATTAATTCTAGAGGTGTGGGGTGTCGCATTGTCCTGCTGGAATTGCCCAAGTCCATCGGAATCCACAATGGACATGAATGGATGCAGGTGATCAGACAGGGTGCTTACGTACTTATCACGTGTTACAGTCGTATCTACACGTTTCAAGGATCCTATATCACTCCAACTGCACACGCTCCACATCATTACAGGTTCTCCACCACCTTGAACAGTCCCCTGCCGACATACAGTGTCCATGGATTCATGAGGTTGTCTCCATACCCGTACACGTCCATCCACTCGATACAATTTGAAACGAGACTCGTCCGACCAGGCAACATGTTTCCATTCATCAACAGTCCAATGTCAGTGTTGACGGGCCCTGGTGAGGCGTATAGCTTTGTGTCGTGCAGTCATCGAGGGTACACGAGTGGGCTTTCGGCTCCGAAAGCACATATCGATTATGATTCGTTGAATGGTTCGCACGCTGACAGTTGTTGATGGCTCATCATTGAAATCTGCAGCAATTTTCGGAAGGGTTGCACTTCTGTGACGTTGACCGATTCTTTTCAGTCGTCGTTGCTCCCGTTTTTGCAGTATCTTTTTCCGGCCGCAGCGATGTCGGGGATTTGATGGTTTATCGGATTCCTCATATTCACGGTAGACTCGTGTAATGGTCGCACGGTAAATTCCCCACTTCATTGCTACCTCGGAGATGCTGTGTCTCATCGCTTGTGTGCTGACTATAACACCACGTTCAAACTCAACTAAATGTCGATAACCTGCCACTGTAGCAGCAGTAATCGATCTAACAACTGCGCCAGACACTTGCTGTCTTACACAGAAGTTACCGACAGCAGCGCCGTATTCTGCCTGTTTAAATATCCTTGTATTTGAATGCACATGCCTATACCATTTTCTTTGGCTCTTCAGTGTAGAAGAGGAACAAACCAAGAAGTGGAAACCGTGTCCGGAAATGTCATCCAACGGCGCTGCTGAGTGTCGAATCTAAATGCGCTGGTGCCTGTATATGAGTGTATACACAGGGTGATTCTGCAATGATGTTACAAACCTACGTGGATGATGGAGAAGGATAAATGTATCAATTTCAGGCGAAGGACTATAGTCCGGAAACAAACTAGTTGAAAGTTACGTGCCACCTAGGTGTGCAGAGCGAGGGTCGCGTGGGTGTAGTGCAGAATAATACTGTGATAGATTTATTACAGACATATTTGAAATACCTATTATATTACTGACTACTATCAACATTTCATTCTCTTTTTCTTTATCAAAGTTTGTAAATTTACCAATGCAACACTTTAAAACCTTTATCATTAAATCGTAACTCAACAGCCCCGCAAAAGAACTGGTTTAAATAGAAGGGCAGTGCAGCTGAAGGCTTTACTGAATTTTGAGAAATGTAAAGACACACAAGCATTTACAACAGACTAATAATAATAAACGTTAAATGATGAAAGTTAATTCAGGATTTAGCCACTTAAAGTCCCCTAAATTTAATAGAGCCGTAATTTAGCTGGTTCGTTACTGAATATACAGTTAGTCAACAAAATTAGAAAATCCAGTTATCCAAAAAATTAAAAGTAGCCACCCATACCAATTAAATTTACCTGTGGCACTATAGAGAAATTCACTCCACGGCATAATCCAAATCCAGAAAAGTTTAAGAACAGAAGCTCATCTCAGACAATAATTTACTTTATCAGAACAACAACTCCAGAATCATTACATGGAAGAGCATACATTAAAAAGTAATAATCGAATTGTCATTCAGCAAAAAATTAAGTAACTAGAAAAAGCATAATCCACCAACTAAGATTAATACAGTAACAACCAATGATATTATCATCAGCTGTTCAGCTTTGAGACCGTTAATCTGGTGTTTCAGCGTACATCTAGCGCCCGGTACAGGACGATGTAATTGTAAGGTGCCTATAATTTCACACCTTACAAGCACTCATCCACATACTTTGCCGTGAACTACAATCACAATTAGATATCAAATGGCTCTGAGCACTATGGGACTCAACTGCTGAGGTCATTAGTCCCCTAGAACTTAGAACTAGTTAAACCTAACTAACCTAAGGACATCACAAACATCCATGCCCGAGGCAGGATTCGAACCTGCGACCGTAGCGGTCCTGCGGTTCCAGACTGCAGCGCCTTTAACCGCACGGCCACTTCGGCCGGCTAATTAGATATCATTTGATAGTTTGTACATCGTATATATGAATATTTAAAGGAAACTGACATTGTCACGTACACCTTGTAAATCATTGTTAATGCTTATTGCATGAAACGTGGGTGTCTTTATTATAAAAACGGCGTAATGAATGATTACCTATACTAGTAGAGGTTCGAACGCCAATGGAAATGAAATGGCAGACGTAACTCAAGCCCTGGGTGGAAGGCCCACACAGGTGTGTTGGTCCTGCTTAAACACAGGAAGTAGCAAGACGGACGTCGTAGCACCTAAGCGGTGGAGCACAATGGAGTCGTGACCGGCCGGTTTTGTAGCCGAACCGAAAGGATTATACTTCGGAAACTACGAAAATCTTGGACGCAGGTGAGAGGAACGAAGAACTAGCACCGCGGAAACCACGCAGGCTGGGTTATTTCCAAGGATTTTTACTCAGAAGCGTACCGTTGTACGAGTATAGGTTTTTCCTCGCAAACTTTCCGCGCTGGACAGCAAAAGACTGAAATATGGTTGGTCGGCGTTCGGAAGAATTTGTAGAGAGGAAGAATATTCCGTGGTTTCGGGAATGTGATTCGTTTCCGGAATTACGAGGGTGGGGAGTCGAGCCTTGCTGGGAGGCCAGCGGTGGAGAGACGCAATCTTCCGTTGTGAGCGACCGTGTGTGACGGTCGCTTGATATCAGCTTTTGTTGGTACAGACGGATTTGCTGTCTTTGCTCTCAGTAGAGTTTATAGTTAGAACAGTTAGGAACTGTACTGTTGGTAAGTAGATGATGTCAGTCATTTCGCGTTATTGATGTTAGACCGCGCTGTCATAATAAGGGCCAGCCGAAGTGGCCGTGCGGTTCTAGGCACTACAGTTTGGAACCGAGCGACCGCTACGGTGGCAGGTTCGAATCCTGCCTCGGGCATGGATGTGTGTGATGTCCTTAGGTTAGTTAGGTTTAATTAGTTCTAAGTTCTAGGCGACTGATGACCTCAGACGTTAAGTCGCATATTGCTCAGAGCCATTTGAACCATTTGTCATAATAAGGGGCGGAGTTGGGCAATTGATTAGCAATTTTGTAATATATAGTTTTTTTAAATCTACAACAAATATATAAGCAGGAACAACGTTTATCAATTAGTAGGATTAGTTGCCTTCATCAATCGTTTATGTTTAAACTATAATTTATAGAATTGAGAGATCCTAAGATCTGATTCAGGGGGTAGTCAGACACGGCCGAATCTTTATTTTAGCGTTTATTATTCTCCGTGGCGCACATTCATTTCACACTCGCCTGGAGTAACATCTTGGACAATATTCAACTGAAGTGCGTTACTATGACATCGTTTGCAATTCAGAAGGTGTACATGGTACACAACAAGGCCTCCGATAATCTGCAAAGAAACTATTTTAGTTCTGAAAGTAGTTGCACATTAATGGGACACACTGTGATCTCAAGTTTAATAGTTACAAGGGCCTCAGACAACAAAAAGCCTTTGGCCGTTGCACAAAATGCCCAGAGAATAAAAGTGGCCACAGCTACTACTGAATGCTTACACTGGTCCAAAATTAAAGCAACAGACGCAAATTTTGCAATGTTGTGTTTATTTTTCCACAAAACTATATAAACGGATTATAGTAAAGTAGAAAGAACGTAAAAAATACAGAACATATTCAGCTGCAACATGCATAACGGTAGACAAAACTGTTCGTTTTTTTCCAATTTAACTGATTTGCACATACATTCTGATAACTGGTTAATGTTCTTAGTACGGGGCGGAGCACCTCTGGCACAAATACAGCCCCGGAACGATGGTACATGCTGTGAATGATATCATTAATCTCATTTTGAGGCAATAATCGCCATTCCTCTTGCAGAGCTGCTCACAAGTCTTGGAGAGTGGTTGATGCTGACGTGATGCAACTCATCTACCTAGTGCATCCCAGACGTGCTCTATGGGATTCAAATCGGGAGAGCGCGAAGACCACCCGTGCTCTCTAAGGTCGAGCATTATCGTCCACCAATACGAAGTCTGGTCTCGCAGTATCTCGCAACAATAGCGTATGAGATCTCAAGATCTCCTCACCGTATCAGCAGTTAAATCTTGCTGATTCACCAGTACAACTTCATGAAGAGGTGTTCGAATGGTCAACATAAACCCTGTCCATACCATTAGGGATCCTCCTCGATATCGGTCTCTTTCCCCAGTGGTTGGGTTCGGAAATTGTGTTCCACGTTCCCTCCAGATGCGACTCTGTTGGGAATCACTCTGCAAAACAAATCGGGACTCATCTGTGAAAAGAACATTGGCCTTCAGTTCGACCGTCCAGGTGGCATGTTGACAGCTTCACTCCAAACATTCCCTTCTGTAAAGACACGCCAGAGGTAACAGACAGCAGGTCTCCAACAATAAAGGCCACTCTGCTGAAGCCCCCTGTACACCGTTTGCCTCGATACAACAAAATGGTTCAAATGGCTCTCAGCACTATGAGACTTAACAAAAAATGGTTCAAATGGCTCTGAGCACTATGGGACTTAACATCTATGGTTATCAGTCCCTTAGAACTTAGAACTACTTAAACCTAATTAACCTAAGGACATCACACAACACCCAGCCATCACGAGGCAGAGAAAATCCCAGACCCCGCCGGGAATCGAACCCGGGAACCCGGGCGTGGGAAGCGAGAACGCTACCGCACGACCACGAGATGCGGGCTGGGACTTAACATCTGTGGTCATCAGTCCCCTAGAATTTAGAACTACTTAAACCTAACTAACCTAAGGACATCACACACATCCATGCCCGAGGCAGAATTCGAACCTGCGACCGTAGCGGTCGCGCGGTTCCAGACTGAAGAGCCTAGAACCGCTCTGCCACACCTGCCGGCTTCGAACAACAAGCAAGTGTTACTGAGATATAACATCGCCAGGAGATTCTGTGAGGTCAGATGCCAGTTCCAGTGCAGTACTGAGGCGGTACCGTCGTGCCCTTACAGCCAATTAAAGGTCTACTCTTTCTGATTTCACACTGGTCGGCTCTGTCCTGGTCTCCGCGACACAGTTTCGGTCTCTTTTAAACTGTCGCCCCATCCGAGAAACAACAGAACGAATCACATTAAGCTGTCGGGCGACATCAGTTAGCGACTTGTTCAAATGTGTGTGAAATCTTATGGGACTTACCTGCTGAGGTCATCAGTCCCTAAGCTTAAACACTACTTAACCTAAATTATCCTAAGGACAAACATACACATCCATGCCGGAGGGAGGACTCGAATTTCCGCCGGGATCAGCCGCACAGTCCATGACTGCAGCGCCTGAGACCGCTCAGCTAATCCCACGCGGCTCAGTTAGCGACTCTCCTGCTTCCATTTCTGCTATGGTCCTCCACATTAGAGAGTCTGTAGGCGTCTTATCTGTGCCATACTGCACCGTCTGTGTACACAGCGATTGTGGATGTGGGACTACCCTGCAAACACTACCCTGCTTCAAATGGTTCAAAGGGCTCTGGGCACTATGGGACTTAACTTCTGAGGTCATCAGTCCCCTAGAACTTAGAATTACTTAAACTTAATAACGTAAGGACATCACGCACATCCATGCCCAAGGCAGGATTCGAACCTGCGACCGTAGCGGTCACGCGGTTCGAGACTGTAGCGCCTATAACCGCTCGACCACCCTGGCCGGCCCTACCCCGCTTGATAGGTGATCAGAGGTCATTGTTGACGCGGTTGTCCGTTGATCAGAATGGCGTCTTCCGTACAGAACACAATCGTAACGACATCTGGTGACAGTCTGTATGATTATATCGTGAATTAGATACAGAATAGGGAAATGGCAGTTTGTTGCTTTAATTTTGTACACCATTGTATTTATAGACGCAATTGAACGCCGCCCGCGAGCACGTTACTTAATTATTTGAAATAACGTTCGAGTATCCACAATAATCACGGATGCTTACGAAGGGGAACACAGCGGGCGAATAACAGCTGGTGAAGTTTAATATACTCAGAACATACTGGAAAACTCAGTTGCAGATGGAACCAGCGAAAAATACCGCTCCCCTTTCAGGAGTTCCTGGTGCGGAATTCATGTAATACCGCCTGGTAGCCGTTTCCCATTCCGTTCACTGTAGCTCGCACCGAACACACCGCCTTCCGTTACCAGGCCGGCGCCAGACACTTCGCACACCAAGCAAACCTTACTGTCTCGACTTCTCGCTCCACCTGGATGGCCTCTCCCGGCTCCCACGTACCCCACACGACCTCTTGGTTGCGGCACCGTAGAATGCAAAGAGTCCAGGAGCCAGAGATGTGCCGAATAAAGGGTGTACCGGCATGCGACACAGTTACGAGGGGCGTTCAATAAATAATTGAACACATTTTTTTTCTGGGAGCAGGTTAGTTTTATTGAGGATTCCAACATGCCACACTAGTCCCCGCTCGTTTGGCAACAAAACTCTGTTATTCAACATACTCTCTGTTCAGTGTGATGGCCTTACACCACCTTACTGGGAGGTCCTCTACGCCCGCATGCTACTACTCTACTAGTCGAGGTCGAGGCCAACGTCTTGCTGCATCAGTACCCCGCTTATTGTTCAGCACGAACTGCATCCTACAATGTGCCAAAGAGATGGAAGTCGGAAGCTACGGGATCCGGGCTATAAGGTCAATGAGCCGGCCGCTGTGACCGAGCGGATCTAGGCGCTTCAGTCCGCAACCGCCTTGCTGCTACGGTACCAGGTTAGAATCCTGCCTCGGGTTTGGATGTGTGTGATGTCCTTAGGTTAGTTAGGTTTAAGTAGTTCTAAGTTCTAGGGGACTGATGACCCCCGATGTTAAGTCCCATAGTGCTTAGAGCTATTTGAAACATTTGAACCATCTAAGGTGAATGAGGAAGAATAGTCCAATGAGGTTTTGTGAATTCCTCTCTGTAGACATTTTGCAAGCGCCTGTGTATATCTACTGTGCTCTGGTTTTCTACCAAAAAGAAAAAACTCAGTGAAAACTCTCTGCTTCGTACGCACCTCCGTTACAGGCTACACATAGCGCCGCAGCCGGTCGCAATTTCATGAAAGTATACGGACTGAAGCCGGAATATCCCACGACATCCTACAGCAGACTCCGCACTTTTCAGTCGAAACTGACCAAGAAAAATGTGTTGCATTACTTACTGAACGCTTCTCGTATAGGCGAAAATCGTTTTGTTACCTCTGGCACTGAATACATGCACCGTTGCTGTTGTTGCGAAGATAGTTGGGTAGCCAACTTTCAGAGGTGGTGGAATGGATCAAACCAAGCAAAAAATGTCCAGTAAACATGGCCTCTGCCGGCCGGTGGGGCCGTGCGGTTCTGGGCGCTTCAGTCCGGAACCGCGTGAGCGCTACGGTCGCAGGTTCGAATCCTGCCTCGGGCATGGATGTGTGTGATGTCCTTAGGTTAGTTAGGTTTAAATAGTTCTAAGTTCTAGGGGACTGATGACCACAGATTTTAAGTCCCATAAAACTCAGAGCCATTTGAACCAAACGTGGCCTCTAAAGTGCATAGCTTAAGAGCTGTGAGCTCAGTAGTGGAGATGTCTTTCACAGTAGCAAAGGTGAACAAGTGCTCGCAGTCCCGCAGGGCCCATGTTTACTGGACCCTTTTTTCTTGTTGTGGTCCATACTACCACCTCTGAAAGCTATCTGCCCTACCTTGTTAGCAACAACAGTACCAGTACATACAGGGTGATTCACGAAGATAGGCAGATATTTTAATATGTTATTCTACAAGTAAAACTACAGAAAAAGTTCATATAAACATATGTCGGTAAATGTTAGTTACGGAGTTATGGCTAATAAAAGATTTTGCCTGAAATTTAGCAACTTCGCTAATATGAAGACATCGCAAAACTGTACGAGGTTAAAATACAGCACGATTTCTATTTATTTTGTTGTTATTGGTCTGGGGAATCTAGTAAAATATGTCCAGGACGTGTATCTCCAGCAGTATTCCAGAACATCCAGAGAAGCTAATTTATTAACTACTTGGCCCAATTTGTTTTTGCAGACAACTGCACAAAGTTTTCAACACACGTTGTAGAGAATTTAATTTTGGAAAAATGGTGGTAATAACGTTAACTGAAACTGTATGAATGTGTCAGATAATCTGCTTTTATTAATACCATGTTAAACCGAAAAAAAACTCAGTTTTAAGGAAGTTGTACAGTGTACATACAATTTCACAATGCATTCACAATAAATATTCAACAACGTCTCCACAGAGTTCTGTGCATTTAGCTGCACGTGTATGAACAGATTTTGTTGCTCCTTTTAGTTTCACAGGGTTTTTCTTAATTTCGTCTGTTGCATTCATAATGTGAGCAAGGAATACCTCATGTGTATAGACTTTGTCCTCATAGATTATGTCTTTCATCCATCCCCACAGACAAAAAGCCATTGGCGTTAAATCGGGCGATCTGGGTGGCCACAGACGTGCAGTACCATGACCAATCCATTTCTGGGGAAAATGTTCATTTAAATGTGCAGCAACGGCGTTGGAAAAATGTAGAGGCGCGTCGTCATGTTGAAAATACATTTGCAATCGCGTAGCAAGTGGAACATCTTCGAGGAAGCGGGGCATTTCTTGTTGAAGGAATTGTGAGTACGTTCGCCAGTTAGACGTCCTGGGAAAATGAATGGTCCAATAAAGTGTGTGTTTATCATACCACACCACACCACACATTTATGCTAAGTCGTTGTTGGAAACTGCGTTGAACAGTGCAAATGGCTCTGAGCACTATGGGACTCAACTGCTGTGGTCATAAGTCCCCTAGAACTTAGAACTACTTAAACCTAACTAACCTAAGGACATCACACACATCCATGCCCGAGGCAGGATTCGAACCTGCGACCGTAGCGGTCGTGCGGTTCCAGACTGTAGCGCCTTTAACCGCGCGGCCACTCCGGCCGGCCGTTGAACAGTGTAACGCAGGGGTTTGCATACGTGCTCTTGATGTAAATTGTCTATACCATCTCGAGTAAACTGTACCTCACCAGTAAATAAAATATATTTGCGTAACCGGCGATTAATATTCAACCAGTTGCACAACTCCAAGTGAAGGGCAGGATCTCCTGACGTAAATGATGCACTTTTTGTTTATGGTAAAGATACAGATTGTTGTACTTCAGTGTACGCCATACCTTCGATTGTGAAATGCTTAACCGTTGAGAGATATGTCGTGTACTGGTACCTGGGCTACGTTGAACAGCATCCATAATACCCTCATCATCGTCTTCACGTATCGAGCGCTCGTACTGATTACGAACGCTAGGCAGAGAATCTGTCTCCCGTAATATTCGAAATACTCCACTAATGGTTCGTGCATTCGGAATCCTCCGAGTTGGATAACGCATGCGATTTTTGTGAACTACAGCCGTAGCGTTACCATCATACTTGTAAATAAACACCATATCGGCGAATTCCTCTGTCGTAAATTTGAAAGGCATCCCTATTTCATAAATAATTCCTCTGTCGTAAATTTGAAAGGCATCCCTATTTCATAAATAATCTACAAACTACAACAGTTGCTATGTGGTTTCAGTTAAATACACTGTTGTTATTATGTTCTTTCACCGAACAATACAGAAAACTAATTCGTTTCAAGGTTAGGAAACGACTGAAACAACTAACTGTTGCGAACAATGGCATAAATGCTTCTGCATTCTTAATGGAAAGTAAACAAATTTACTTGTATAAAAATCTTTGTTCCTCTGGATTTTCTGGAAAACTAGTGCAGATACACGTCTGGAACATGTTTTATTAGATTCACCAGACCAATAACAACAAAATAAATGGAAATCATTCTTTACATCTACCTCGTACAGTTATGCAATGGCTTCATATTAGTGAAGTTGCTAAATTTAAGGTAAAATCTTTTATTAGCCGTAACTCCGTAACTAAATGTTTACGGACCTATGTTTATGTGAACTTTTTCTGTAGTTTTACTTGTAGAATAACATATTAAAATATTTGCACATATTCGTGACTCACCCTGTATTTTCCCTATCAGGAATTATCAGATCGATTTTCGCTTATATCTGTGGACTTGTTCGTTTCCGGACCAGGGTCTCTTATGTTGATACATTTTACCTTCTCCATCCTCGCTGAAACTTTGTAAAGTCATTAGGCGATCACCCGGTCTGTACATGCTTACACACGTGCCGGAACCTCTAACTTCGACGCTCCACGACGTTGATGGATGATGTTTCCAGGTACGAGTTCCTATCCCTATTTTGTTCCTCAAGACGCCTTCTGCATCCCTCGAAGTTTGTTGCTGTAATATTGAAACACCCTATATATTACGTTATCCGACCGATTACATCGAAATATTTAATTGATATCGCTGACGGTTACTCGAACCATGTAGGGAGTGTGATCTATCTGTGTGCCTTAGTTCATAACTGATTTTTAACCATTTGCTTAATAGTGTACTGGTCCATCTTTGGAACACAACACAGCAACGATTCTGCGTGGCATGGACTCGACAAGTTCTCGGTAGTTTTTCGGAGGACTATGACGCTACATGCCTACGCACAGGTAACCAAATTTCCTTAATTTAATGACCTGCGGCATACGTAGGCGAAGCCTGCACCTGACAGCGTCCCATATGTGTTCCACTGGGTTCGTATCAATCGAATTTGGTGGGCAAGCCATGAAAGTACATTCACATGCTCCGCAGATCACTGTAGCACGATTTTGGTCTTCTTATACGGACAATTATTCATCTATAAGCCGCCACCGCCACCGGAGTGTTCACTAAGCATGAAGTGAAGCAGGTGGCCGTGTAACGTTAATGTAATCCATAGTTGTCACGGTATATTTGATTAGTACAGGAGGTGCCATGATAGTCCAGATCAATGACCCTCATAGCATAATAATACTTCCATCGGCCTTCACTTGAGTGGTCTTTCATTGATAATAAGTCGCATGTACGATTAGCACCCGTGGTCTAGAGGAATCGTCTTCGATCCCGGGTTCAAACTCCACCAACGCCTAATTTAGAATAAAAATCATTACAACTGACGCGCGAAGGCTTCCGACATTCTCATTTTGCAAAAGACCTTGTCAAAGAGGACTGAGGAGCAGACAGAAGTTAAGAACACTCTCTTACACTTGGGGTGTGAAACTGTTTTTAAAGGCGGAAAACTCAGCAATGATCAACCCGCATGAGGATGCAGAAGGCAATGGAAGACACAGCACTGAAGACACACAAATTGTATCCACAGGCTATGTGGCCTGTAACTAAAAAAGTGTCATGATGATCTCGCCACGGGCAAAAGATTCCGGAACATTCCCCCATTCGCATCTCCGGGATAGGACTGCGAAGAGAGAAGTTACCATGAAAAAAAGATTGAATAACCAACCAAGGGATAAAGTTCTAATAGTCGGGGCGTAGAATATGAGGAGTTTGGTAGGAAAGCTAGAAAATCTGAAGAGGGAACCGCAAAGGCGCAATCCAGATATAGTTTGGATCAATGTAGTCAAGTGGAAAGAAGACATGGATATCTGACCAGATGAGAATTGGATAATATCAACAGCAGCAT
Organism: Schistocerca americana; assembly: GCF_021461395.2. Taxonomy (NCBI): domain Eukaryota; kingdom Metazoa; phylum Arthropoda; class Insecta; order Orthoptera; family Acrididae; genus Schistocerca; species Schistocerca americana. Next base: position 433,271,048 of record NC_060124.1, on the reverse strand, counting down.
AAAATGGTATAACGGGAATAGGATTCGCTACGAACAGGAAGGTAGGACAGAGAGTGTGTTACTGTGAACAATTTGTTCTCATCATAATCGACAGCAAACTAACACGAACAACGACAATTCAGGTGTGCATTCCGATGGCGCAAGCTGAAGATGAAGAGATAGAGAAATTACAGGAGCACACTGAAAGGTTAAGAAAGTACGTAAAGGGAGATGAAAATATAATTGTCATGGGGGACTGGAATGCAGTTGTAGTGGAAGGAGCAGAAAAAAGGTTACAGGAAAATATGGGCTTGAGGCAAGGAATGAGAGAGGAGAAAGACTAAGTTCTACAATAAATTTCAGCTCTTGTTAGCGTACACACTGTTTAAAAATCAGGAGAGGAAGTGGCGTACTTGGAAAAGGCTGGGTGATAGTGGAAGGTTTGAATTAGATTACATCACGGTCGGGCGTCATGGTCTTCCGGCCGGGGTGGCCGAGCAGTTCTAGGCGCTACTTTCTGGAACCGCGCGACCGTTACGGTCGCAGGTTCGAATCCTGCTTCGGGCATGGATGTGTGTGTTGTTCTTAGGTTAGTTGGGTTTAAGTAGTTCTAAATTCTAGGGGACTGATGACCTCAGAAGTTAAGTCCCATAGTGCTCAGAGCCATTTGAACATCAGACAGTCGAAAATCACAAAGTGCGTTGTAAGGCGTACCCAGGAGCAGATATAAACTCAGATCACGCTTTAGTCTTGATTAACAGTAGTCTCAAGTTTAAGAGCTTGCCAGGGAGAACCAATGGGCAGAGAAGGATCACTAATTGGGGATGACCAAATTTATAATGTTATTATTACACCTCACGCAATTGTAATAATTTTCTTCGTAGTAATGTCCATTGTAATTGGTGGATTTGGTAATTGACTTGTACCATTAATAATTGGATGCAGAAGTTCTAAGGAATGAAAGTATATGCTTGAAGTTCCCTGAGGCTAAAGATACTGCGATAAGGAATAGCTCATTAGGTAGTTCGGTTGGAGAGGGATCTCTAAAAAGAACAATCACAAACGTTGGAAAGAAAAACATAGGTACAAAGAAGGTGACTGCGAAGAAACCATGGGTAACAGTAGGAATGCTTCAGCTGATCTTTGCAAGAGAGGAGACCAAAAATGTTCAGGGAAATTCAGGAATATAGAAATACAAGTTGCTGAGAAATGAAATAAATAGGAAGTGCAGGGAAGCTAAGACGAAATGATTGCATGAAAAATGTGAAGAAACTGAAAAAGAAATGGCTGGTATAAGGACAGACACAGCATACAGAAAAGTTAAAGCAAAGTTCACTGAAATTGAAAGCAAGAGTGGTACTATAAAGAGTGCAATGGATATTCCAGTGTTAAATGCAGAGGATAGAGCGGATAGGTTTAAAGAGTACTTTGAAGGCCTCTATGAGGAGAAATACGTCTGTGATGCGATAGAAGAACATAGACTTAAGAAAAAATAAGGCAAAGGTACGGATGATGTTCCATCAGAATTTCTAATATCATTGGGAGTAGTGGCAAAAAAACTACTATTCACGTTGGTGATTAGAATGTATGAGTCTGGCGATATACTATCTGACTTTCGGAATAATATCCACACAATTCCGGAGACTGCAAGTTTTATCTTTTCAAACGATGCGGGGAGCCGACATCTGAAGGAGGCATTTCACCCGCAGTGTTTGGAGGCAGCAGTACGGTGCGGGGTCTGTGAAGTTTTGTGAATGTTTCTCCTTCCATAAGTGAGCCCAGGCCTTCAGGTTATCGTGAACGTGAAGGAGGGTGTTTCTGGCAACAATTTCTGTGACAGAGTGTCGTCCACTATTTTACATCTTCTGTACTGTGTACTGTGGACCCTCGCCTTCCATGGAAAAGCAGTGCGGACAGTCACATTCTTGTTTTGACGATTAGTCAGGCACCCTACCTTACCTCCGCTACTCCGCTAAATCATTCGATCTTAAACAGATAGAAAATGTTCGGGACTGTGTGGAACACTGACTGAAATGTAACGAACTTCTCTCCCATAATTTAAAATCTTCTGGGTTGTTAGGCCGCGTCATGCTTCTTCTAAAATGTTCGACGTTTCGACCCCTCTGATGGGATCTTCATCAGGACCTTTTGGTGTTCAGAACAGGTTCTAGCAGTAGTCGAACATTTTAGAAGAAACATGACGCGGCCTAACAACCCAGGGAATTTTAACTTCAGTGACAACGGCCACGAAAGCCTGCAGACTTACATATCACTCCCGTAATCTGATAACTCTGCAGGATCTATTCGTCAATGGGTGCCTTCAGTTGAATATGGCATACTTGAAGAAACTTCGGGAACCTCTTAGTCGCCCAACTGAAGCCATTATGTTATGCGGTGTTAGCGAATGTTCAAATGTTTCTAAATTCCTAAGGGATCAAATTACTGAGGTATCGGTCCCTAGACTTTCAAACTATTTAAACTAAGTTATGCTAAGAACAACACACACACCCATGCCCGAGGGAGGACCCGAACCTCCTGCAGGAGGGGCCGTGCGATCCGTGTCATGGCGCCTCAAACCACGCGGCCACTCCGCGCGGCGGTGTTAGCGTGATGTCTCCTCGGAGTGAGTAATTTTTTGTCTAGAATGCTTATTTACAATAGCAAGAGTTTTACATTCATTGATACAATCTATTTTACGAATGTCGTTGTTGTTGTGGTCTTCTGTCCGAAGACTGACTAAATTATCATGTGCAAGCTTGTTCATCTCTAAGTACTGCAACGTACATTCATTTGATCCTGCTTACTGAATCCATCCCTTGGCTTTCCTTAACAATTTCCCCCCCCCCCCCTTCCCCCGCCACCAAACCACAATCCAGTACCAAACCGACGATTCCTTGATGCCTCAGAATCGGTTATATCAGTCGAACTCTTCTTTTATTGATGCTGTGCTGTTAAGTTTTTTCTCCCCCATTGATTCTGTGCCCCTCCATTAGTTACGCGAGCCGGCCGGTGTGGCCGTGCGGTTCTAGGCGCTTCAGTCTGGAACCACGCGACCGCTAAGGCGCAGGTTCGAATCCTGCCTCGGGCATGGATGTGTGTGATGTCCTTAGGTTAGTTAGGTTTAAGTAGTTCTAAGTTCTAGGGGACTGATGACCACAGATGTTAAGTCCCATAGTGATCAGAGCCATTTGAACCATTTTTGAGTTACGCGATCTACCGTTTTAATCTTCAGTATCGTTCTGTAGCATCACATTTCAAAAGCTTCTATTCTCTTCTTGTCTGACTTGTTATCGCCGACTTTTTACTTCCCTACAAGACTACATTCCAGATAAATCATTCTTCTTTTTCCTGGCATTTATCCTGTACTCTCAAGGGTAGGCACGTTAATTTTCAAATTTGGCAGTGTTACTCCTTGAGTGTGGCCGGATCACTGCTCAGTATACTGAAAGGCGATCGTTACTACCATTTAAGTGTGATTAAAATTGTTAAGCCACGAACTGCCCCCCTATGTCACCTTTACTCAACCGACGCCCACGAGAAAGACAAGCTGCGGCACGTACGTCACGAAGGTAGGCCTAGTTCGTCCAACGCTCGCTCAACTCAGCAGAAAAACTGCGTTTCAACACCTGTTAACTCTTAACCGGGTGTGTATGTACAAACGAGAATTGTATCTTCTATTGGAATCTACTATTATGGAACCTTACTGTTGTTAGTCCTACAATGACAGAAAGTGCATGGGCCTACTAATGGTTTGTTACAGATGTGCTGGGGTACAATAAAATTAAAATAAGGTCAAAATGATTATCACTTGCATAAGGCACCACATCTTGTATGAAACGAGGACTGTTAAGCAGAAAAGAATAAATGCTACAAACAAACCGTTATAACATTTATGTCGAGAATTGATTTTAAATTTGTTGTACGAGTAGTCATCGTTAAGACTTCATAATACCAGATTCTAGCATAATATGCAATTCTCGGTAGTACGTAGACATCCAGTTGCGATTTAACAGGTTTAGAAACGCATTTTGTCTATGAGTTAAGCGAGCGAGCGAGTTCAGGCCTACCTTTGTGACGTACGCGCCGCGGCCTGTTTTCTCGTAGGCCTCGTACTCAATACGACGTACGAGTATCTGCTGCTAAAGATCGACGTCTCTGCGTGCAGTTTACAGTCGTGAGTTTATGTTTTCCGGCTTACAGACCTATGCTGTTATAGGACCTCAGATGTTAAGTTCAAAAATCGTTCAAATGGCCCTGAGCACTCTGGGACTTAACTTCTGAGGTCATCAGTCTCCTAGAACTTAGAACTACTTAAACCTAACTAACCTAAGGACATCACACACTCCCATGCTCGAGGCAGGATTCGAGCTTGCGACCGTAGCGGTCGCGCGGTTCCAGATTGTAGCGCCTAGAACCGCTCGGCCATCCCGGCCCGCAGATGTTAAGTCCCATAGTGCTTAGAGCCATTTAAACCCTTATAGGTGTGTCATTACCGTAGACGGCTACCTTGGTATGATATGTCGATACAATACCGTTAAAGTACAGATTAAATAGTAGAGGCCCCTGTATGCTACTTTGGATAACCCATCCTGAACGCCCCTATTGTGGTGACTGCCGTGTGTAGTAGTATCCCGTACAAAGACTGGTTTGATCCAGCTCTCGCATCTAGTATAGCCGGCTTAACCCTCTTCACTGCGTAACTGCTGCAACCTTTATTCATTGGAGCCTCCTTACTGTATCGAAGCCTTGGTCTCCCATAAAAGTTTTTACCCCTCAACCTCAGTTCGAGTTGTACCTCTTCATTAGTTATCGCATCTAAGCAACAGATCTTCAGCGTTCTTCTGTAGCATGATCAGTTTCGTACAAGGCTACACTCCACACAATTACATTTAGAAAAACGTAATAACATTTAAATTAATATAACATTTAAATTTAATATAACATTTAAATATAACATTTAAATTAATATTAAATTAATATTCGGTGATAACACATTTCTGTTTTCTAGTATCTCTTTTCTTGCTATTGATGGTCTGTATTAAACATTTTCTATACTTCAGCCGTCCTGACTCATTTTGTTGCCCAAATAACAAAACTCATCTACTACTGTTAGTGTCTGATTTTCTAATCCAATTCCCTGAGAATCACATAATTCAGTTTGACCAGATTCTCGTTATACTTTTTCTGATGCTAATTTTATAACTTATTTTCAAGACACTATTCATTCCGTTCAACTGTTCTCCCAAATCTATTGACAGAATTAGAATATCATCAGGAAACATCAAATTTTTTATTTATTTTACCTGAATTTTAACTCTTTTCCAAAATACTCGCTAGTCTACTACTTTGCTGTTTTCTCTTCATCCCAGAGTATCACTTGCAACCTATGTCCTCAATTATTTGCTGGATGTATTCCAATCCCTGTTACCCTCTACAGTTTTTACCCTCTGCAGCTCCCTCCATTACTATGGAAGTTAATCCGTGATGCCTTAACGGATGTCCTATCATCCTGTCCGTTCTTCTTATCAGTCTTTTTATGTTCCTTTCATCGCCGATTCTATAGAGAAACTCCTCATTCCTTACCTTATTAGCCCACCTAATTTTCAATGTTCTCCTGTATCACCAAATCTATAATGCTTATATTATCTTCTGTTTCAGTTCTCGCACAGTCCAAGTCTCACTGACATAGAATGCTGTGCTCCAAACGTACATCCACAGAAATTTCTTTCTCAAGTTAAGGCCTATGATCGATACTAGTAGACTTTTTTTGACCAGGAATGCCCTATTTGGTAGTACGTCTGTTTTTTGTGTCCTCCTTGCTCCGTCCGTCATGGGTTACTTTGCTGTCTAGGTAGCAGAATTCTTTAACTTCATTTATTTCATGATCAACACTTAAGATGCCACGTTTTTCGCTGTTCTCATGTCTACTACTTATCATTACTTTCGTGTTTTTCTTTTTTTTTCGATTTACTCTCAATCCATATTCTGGACTCATTAGACTGTTCACTCCATTAGGCTATTTACTCCATTCAACAGATCCTGTACGTTAATCCCACTCTTGACCCTCTTGGATTTCCGTGATAACTTCTTCGATCTGTAGATTGAACAGCAGGGGTGAAAAATAACATCCCTGCCTTACTCGCCTTTTAATCTGAGCACGTCTTCTTGGTGTTCTCTCTTGGTTCTTTTACATACTGTATATCACACGCCGTTCACTGAGGCGTAGTCCTGTTTTCCTCAGAAATTCGAACATCTTGGACCATTTGTCTAACGCATTTTCCAGGTCGACAAATCCAGTGGACGTGTTTCGTTTCTTCTTTAGCCTTGCATCCATTACTAACCGCAACGTCAGAACTGCCACTCCGGTGCCTTTACCTTTGCTAAACCCAAACTGATTCTCATCTAAGGCAGCTTCAAAGATTCAAATGGCTCTGAGCACTATGGGACTTAACTTCTGAGGTCATCAGTCCCCTAGAACTTAGAACTACTTAAACCTAACCTAAAGACTTCACACACATCCATGCCCGAGGCAGGATTCGAATCTGCGACCGTAGCGGTCGCGCGGTTCCAGACTGTAGCCCCTAGAACCGCTCGGCCACTCCGGCCGGCTAAGGCAGCTTCTTTTCTTTTTCATTCTTCTGTATATTATGGTTTTTAGCACATGGATGCATGAGTTGTTAAGCTGATTGTGGGAAAAGTCTTTTCCCATCAATTTACTATTTCCAGCTATCCAATCTCTTTGCCCTACAATGTTCAAAATCGTGGAGTACTAAACTAGCAGTAGTGGATCCAACATCGAGCCCTGTGGAGCACCGTTTGTCATCTGTCTGCAGTGGGACGTGGAATCTTTACAGAACTTGAACAGTTGCGTAGAATTGCTTGTTGATATGTGTTAATTAAACATGAATGACCTATAATTGTATTTAGATTAGTATAAAACTTTATTTTATACGATAAGATGTTGTAGTTTGGGCACAGAGACGAGGACTGATCCCGGGCTCCACGTCAACTCACGGCAGTGGGAACCCCTGGACGCAGGCCACTCTGTCCGGGCGCGCCGCCATTAATCCGCAGTGCGTCCGGCCCAGCGGAGCGGCGTTATCTGGCCGGCGCAGCCCTCATTACGGCGTGCCGGCCCCCGGCCGCCGCCTCCCTCACAGGAGCAGCGCCATATTGATTAGCTGTGAGGAAACCTCTCCACGCCGTCAACAGGCGCTGCGCCGCGTCGCGCACTACTGCTCGCTAAACCGCCCCGCGTGCGCCGACATTCTCGCTCCATGAGTATCTGCCGCTACGCTACTGGCCATTAAAACTGCTACACCACGAAGATGACGCGATACAGACGCGAAATTTAACCGACAGGGAGAAGATGCTGTGATACGCAAATGATTAGCTTCTCAGAGCATTCACACAAAATGATTAGCTCTTCAGAGGATTCACAGAATGTTGACGCCGGTGGAGACACCTACAACGTGCTGACATGAGGAAACTTTCCAACCGATTTCTCATACACAAACAGCAGTTGACCGGCGTTGCCTGGTGAAACGTTGTTGTAATGCCTCGTGTATGGAGTATAATGCGTACCATCACGTTTCCGACTTTGATAAAGGTCGGATTGTAGCCTATCGCGAATGCGGTTTATCGTATCGCGACATTGCTGCTCGCGTTGGTCGAGACACAATGACTGTTAGCAGAATATGGAATCGGTGGGTTCAGGAGGGTAATACGGAACGCCTGCTGGATCCCAACGGCTTCGTATCACTAGCAGTCGAGGTGACAGGCATCTTATCAGCATGACTGTAACGGATCGTGCAGCCACGTCTCGATCGCTGAGTCAGCAGATGGGGACGTTTGCATGACAACAACCAACTGCACGAACAGTTCGACGACGTTTGCAGCATCATGGACTATCAGCTCGGAGACCATGGTTGAGGTTACCCTTGACGCTGCATCACAGACAGGAGCGCCTGTGATGGTGTACTCGACGACGAACCTGGGTGCACGAATGGCATAACGTAATTTTTTCGGATGAATCCAGGTTCTGTTTACAGCATCATGATGGTCGCATCCGTGTTTGGCGACATCGCGGTGAACGCACATTGGAAGCGTGTATTCGTCATCGCTATACGGTCGTATCACCCGGCGTTATGGTATGGGGTGCCATTTATTACACGTCTCGGTCACCTCTTGTTCACATTGACGGCAGTCTGAACGGTGTACGTTACATTTCAGATGTGTTACGACCCGTGGCTCTACCATTCATTCGATCCCTGCGAAACTCTACATTTCAGCAGGATAATGCACGATCGCATGTTGCAGGTCCTGTACGGGCCTTTCTGGATACAGAAAATGTTCGACTGCAGCCCTGGCCTGCACATTCTCCAGATCTCTCACCAATTGAAAACGTCTGGTGAATGGTGGCCGAGCAACTGGCTCGCCACAATACGCCAGTCACTACTCTTAATGAACTGTGGTATTATGTTGAAGCTGCATGGGCAGCTGTACCTGTATACGCCATACAAGCTCTGTTTGACTGAATGCCGAGGCCGTTATTACTGCCAGAGGTGGTTGTTCTGGGTACTGGCTTCTAAGGATGTATGCACCCAAATTGCGTGAAAATGTAATCACATGTCACTTCAAGTATAATATAGTTGTCCAATGATCACCCTTTATCATCTACATTTCTTCTTGGTGTAGTAATTTTAATGGTCAGTAGCGTATTAGCAGTACCTTACATCTACATCCATAGTCCGCAGGCACACTACGGTGTGTGACGAAGTGTATTTCTAGTACCGGGTGGTTATTATTAAAGTGCAGCTATGCTCAGAGGTCCAGCGTGCGCTGTAAATATTGTATTTCAGCGAAACTTGCTAAATATGCTAATGCATTAATGCGGAACCGATTTACTCAGGTAAAAAATAATTAGGCCAAATTTTGGCCATCAGATGCAAGGTTGGGGTTTTGAAGGCAAGAAATACCTATAGAAATGGTTGCATATGTAATGGATTAGGATCGGGGTATTGGCAGGAAGGTCAAACAAGTGAGACAGGCATAATGTTGATTTTATTATAAATCGCCGCTTATACACTTTGTTACATGTGAGTACCAGAGACGTCGACGAGATGCTGCCTCCTTCAAACGACGTGCGCAACAGTTGCTCGCAGCAGTTCCAGTGGGATCGGTGCAAACCTGAAGAGCCGGCCGGGGTGGCCAAGGGGTTCTAGGCGCTACAGTCTGGAACTCAGCGACCGCTACGGTCGGATGTTCGAATCCTGCCTCGGGCATGGATGTGTGTGATGTCCTTAGGTTAGTTAGGTTTAAGTAGTTCTAGGTTCTAGGGGACTAATGACCTCAGAATTTAAGTCCCATAGTGCTCAGAGCCATTTGAACGATTTTTTTGTTCCTGAATACTGTCCTTGAGATCAGGCAGAGACCGAACGGTCCCTGACAAATGCCTTGTTTTAGAATCCCCAGAGCCAAAAACGTCATATGGGTTCACGTCAGGTGATCTAGTAGGCCACGCATTTGGAAAACCTACCGACATAACGCTTTCTTGGAAGGTTGCATTACGCAGATCTTTCACTGGGTAAACGACCTGAGGTATTTCCCCGTCTTGCATGAAAACAGAAGTTTCCATACGGTTGCATTCATCCAAAGCAGAAATCACATACTGTACAAGGAGGTCTCGATAACGTGCAGATGTCACGTTGCACCTGAGAGACCCTCTCGGTGTACTCTCTTAAAAGAAGAACGGATCGAGAATAAAGGAGCTTGTGAATCCCCAGCACTTAGTCACATACGGCGAGTGCAATGGCTCTTCGCGCACAACACTGGGTTTAACAATAGCACATAAGCGGCGGTTCTGTGTATTCACTGCATCCTGTAGTGTAAGATATGGTTCGTCATTCCACAGTTTGTTGCCAGGCTACATGTTCCAAGATGCTACTCCAGGCGGGTATAAAATGAATGTGCGCAACGGAAAATAATAAACGCTAAAATGAAGATTTGGCCCTTTCTGACTACCCAGTGAAGCAGATATGAGGATCTCTTAATCGACTTTAACATATAAATTACAATCTAAACATAAATGAATGATGAAGGCAACTAATCCTACTAAATAATAAACGTTGTTCCTGCTTACATATTTATTGTAGATTAAAAATACCTTTATATTACAAAGCTTACATTTTCTAAGTATAATCACTGATCAATTGCCCAACTCTGCCCCTTATTATGAGTGCGCGGTCTAATATAAAAAACACGGAATGTCTGACATCATCTACGAACCAAACAGTAGAAGACACTTCTTTCAAAGATGATCTACGGTGGTGTGGAACCTCAGTGGAAATAAACTAACGTGATCACAGCTGTTTAGCTTTTATAGCGCTAATAAGCCGAAGCAATTTGCGATATCAGCGTATGAACTACGTCCGGTGCGTCGAAGTGATGGTTCTCGTACTCGTCTACGACGATGGCAGAACTCCAGCCACAAGTAAACTCTTTCAAATACTAGGACCATAGAAGGCGGTCCTCTGACTAATATACTCTAATACTGTCTTCTCCTCTCTGTGTTCTACAGATGAGAAACTAATCACAAGGACTGAGTTCAGATAAAGTGTCAACGTACTCGTATATGTAGCCAGAGGAAGTGCTCTCAATTACTGAACGCTGCGTAGTCAACGACGACTTCCAACCCGTAGGTGAAGTCCAGAATCGTATAGGTTCGCAACAGTACAGTGCCTAACTGTTCTAACTATAAACTCTCCTGAGGGCAAAGACAGCAAGCCCGTCTGTACCAACAAAGCTGATATCGAGCGACCGTCACACACGGGCGCTCACAACGTAAAACCTCGTCTCTCCAGCGCTGGCTTCCCAGCATGGCTTGGCTCCCCACCATCGTAATTCCAAAAACGAATCACATTCCCGAAACCACGGAATATTCTCCCTCTCTACAGATTCTTCCGAACGCCGACCAACCATATTTTAGCCTTTTGTCGTCCAGTGTTGAAGTTTGCGAGGAAAAACCTATACTCGTACAATGGTACGCTTCTGAGTAAAAATCCTTGGAAATAACCCAGCCTGCGTGGTTTCTGAGGTGCGGCTTCTACGTTCCTCTCACCTGCATCCTTGATTTTCAGCGTTCCGAAATATTATCAGTTTATCCTTCCGGTCCCTACTGTAATAGCGGCTGGCCTTCACCCTATTGTGCTATTGTGCTCCAGAGCTCAGGTGCCACGACGACTATCTAGCTACTTCCTGTGTTTGAGCAGGACCAACACCTGTGTGGGCCTTCCACCCTGAGCTTGAGTTCTGCCTGCCGTTTCATCTCCACTGGCGTTCCAACCTCTACTAGTATAGGCAATCATTCGTTACGCCGTTTTTATAAAAAGACACTCCGTCGCCTTTCATGCAATAAGCATTAACAATTATTTCCAAGACGTACGTGACAATGTTAGTCTCCTTTATATATGTTTATATATACGATGTACAACCTATTACATGATACCTAATTGTGTTTGTAGATCACGGCAAAGTATGATGAGTTCTTGTAAGGTGCGAAGTTAAAGCCACCTTTCAACGTCATCAACATCGTTCCGCGCCAGGAAAAGAAGAGCAAATGCAGAATGTTACCGTGGGTTATGAGGTTTCAGTTGCTGTATCGTCCGGAACTCGTATGGGTAGCAGTGTCAAAGAAACCGTAAAATTTTCCACTTGTTGACAATGAGATGGACAGTTCTCGTGACACTGCACCAGCACAAGCACTACCTAGGGCATGTGCTGCATGGTCAGTTACAGCAACAGCAACATCATCTATAGCTTACACCGCGATAGGACGCCTTCCTCATCCAGGTGCCACGTCAAGTTCACCCGTATTTACGAATTTCATTATCATCTTCTTTAAACCATTCGGTGACATCGGGCCTCTCCTCAGAGCTTTCTGTCGGCGATGTTCCCCCAATGCAGCACTGTAAATGCTGCTGTTCACATAAAATAGTTTCACTATCAGTGCACGGTTTCTCTTGTCGATAGCCGTACCGTCCACTTGCGTTATAGCTTGTCAAATGACAGCGTAGATGCCACACCGTAATGCGAAGAGTGCCCACCCCCTGACATACTCCTCTTGGGTAAAACTGGAACTGTTTTGTTTTCCAGCGTGAATAGGTTCCGCATTAACGCATTAGAATGTCTAACAAGTTTGGTTGTCATACGGTAATTACAGCCAACACTCGACCTTTATAAGTAGCTCCACTTTAATTATAACCACCCGCACCACCCGCTACATGAGCAGATCAAATGCGGTGGTGGTGGTGGGGGGGGGGGTAGCGGGGGGGGGGGGGGAGAGGTGAGTATTATGGGAGTCATGACCCTCCTCCTAATGTAGTAGAAGCGTTTACGTTTTTACGTATATTAGAAGGGATCGGTTGGTGGGACATGTTCTGAGGCATCAAGGGATCACCAATTTAGTATTGGAGGGCAGCATGGAGGGTAAAAATCGTAGAGGGAGACCAAGAGATGAATACATTAAGCAGATTCAGAAGGATGTAGGTTGCAGTAGGTACTGGGAGATGAAAAAGCTTGCACAGGATAGAGTAGCATGGAGAGCTGCATCAAACCAGTTTCAGGACTTATGACCACAACAACAACAACACTTTCCAAATTTCCCACTCAATATTCGGAGAATACAGTTGCCTGAAAAGTATTTGTCTTCTTCTTCTTCTTCAGTTTCTGTACGTCAACTCCTAGGGATTACGTACTTCCTAAGTCAAAAATTTGACTTTTGGCAGCCAGTCGATCAGGCTGCATTCACACAGAAATTCACATTCACTTGGCCATCTCCAAGGAGCATGCACACAGAAAGAGAAATGCACGGGTTACAACGCCCCACGTCACGTGCCCTTCGTAGACAACCAGAAGGCGTTCGACGCGATCGAAACCGGTGTAGTATTGAGGACGATGAACAGAACCTCGAGTGACTATAAATACAGCGAATTAATTCGCTACATTTACGAGAAAGCAGCTTGTGAAAGTAAAAGAAGACTGGACCACTGACAAGTTCCCGTGAGAAAAGGCGTCAGACACGGAGACACAATGTCACCAAGTTACACATCTCGGCTGTGGAAGGTGTGTTGAACTGTGTTCTCTGGGGAAAAAAAGGTGTCGACATGGAAAACACTTTTGCTTTAGCAATGACACAAACAAACTGTCAGAAATAATCCGAGAACCAAAGACGCTTCCCAAGCTATAGGACTCAAAATTAACATTAAAAAAGCGAAAGTCATTAGGCCTGGCCATGCTAGAAACCTATGCTCCGGAAGTGAAAATGAATACGTTTAGTTTTACGGAAAGATATATTTTGACTGTGTGATATGCTTTATTACACATCTAGATTTCAGTCTTAGGCCATTTTCATGTGTTATAAATGTCAAAAATCATCTCTGGAACACAAATCATATATTTGTCAGGGACAAAGATAGCTGCGTGAAGTGGCCGGGCGGTTAGAGGCGCCCTGTCACGGATAGTGCGGCCCCTCCCGCCGGAGGTTCGAGTCCTCCCTCGGGCATGGGTGTGTGAGTTGTTCTTAGCTTAAGTTAGTTCAAGTAGTACGTAGGTCCAGTGACCAATGACCTCAGCAGTTTGGTCCCTTAGGAATTCACATATATTTACATTTTTGGAAAAGATAAACAGACAGCACAGATGATCCGAATGACTGGGCTTGCCTAGATGGCATATCACCATAAATTTGAAAGGAAAGTTTTATGGATACATTCATCCTGTCCCTAACAACATACGGGCTCAAAGCTATGGCACGTACAACACAAGAAGCTGATAAAATACGTATACATCTACGCCCACTGTTACAGTTTGTGAGACATCCACTGTGGGTATTAGCGTGGAAGGAGGGATTGGGTGTGTGCGATGGTGTGGTAGAATGTAACATCGTTTATCGACTGCACAACGAGGTGACAGTCTACTGCAGAAGAAATTAAGTCCCTGGCAGGAGGAGGCACGGAGAGACCATTTTGCTAAGATCAGTTGGCATATAATAGCGCTGTGATGTGTGTAGGCTGTAGGGACGTTGGTGCTATCCACACGCTGTTGAGTAATCCCTTCAGAAAATGAGGTTTGGCTATAAAGGCGATTTTGCTAGGGTCAGCTGGCATATAATAGCTCTGTGTTATGTGTGGGCTGCAGGGATGTTGGTGCTGTTCACACACCGTTGAGTAATCCTTTCACAGGCAGAAAATTTGCTTTGGCTATAATCAGGATAGCAATGGCAAAGTTAAAATAAAATAGTCGTAGTTTTGCAACATCAGCAGCGTATGGATACTATCTGCAAATTCTAGAACCATCTGTGCCGTCGTATTCCTCTTCCTCATCTTCAGTCACTTGAACATAGACCTCTTCCAAAGATTTTTCATGTCGATCTTTGTTGTGCGATATGGCTCCAGCTTTTCCCTGCAAGCCGTTGGATGTCGTCTCTCCGCCTCGTTAGAGGACGTCCGACACATGACTTTGGTTTTCTAGGATGTCACTGAATCAGAGTTTGGTCCATCTGAAGGTGTTCCTGACCGCGTGTCCTGCCTCACGCCACTTCAGTCTCGCTACTCGCTCGGCAACGTAATAGACATCTGTGCCGTCGTATTCCTCTTCCTCATCTTCAGTCACTTGAACATAGACCTCTTCCAAAGATTTTTCATGTCGATCTTTGTTGTGCGATATGGCTCCAGCTTTTCCCTGCAAGCCGTTGGATGTCGTCTCTCCGCCTCGTTAGAGGACGTCCGACACATGACTTTGGTTTTCTAGGATGTCACTGAATCAGAGTTTGGTCCATCTGAAGGTGTTCCTGACCGCGTGTCCTGCCTCACGCCACTTCAGTCTCGCTACTCGCTCGGCAACGTAATAGACTCTTTCTTCTTCTTACCTCTTGATTCTCGATCCTTTCTCTCAGACTCACTGCAAGCATTGCTCTCTGTATTGCACTTTGACAGACCCGGAATCTATTTACGCCGTTTGTTGTGTCATCGTATCAAGCTCTGTGTCGCTACTGGCAGCATGCAGACAGAGAGTAGTACTCGCTTCTTGGGAGAACATGTGTGGCAACCACACGGCCTCGTAGCTAATTATGACATTGCTTTTACTTATTTGTTTCAGACTTTTATTTTCTCTCGCGGGCACCTCAGTGAGGCCGGCCGGAGTGGCCGAGCGGTTCTAGGCGCTACAGTCTGGAACCGCGCGACCGCTTCGGTCGCAGGTTCGAATCCTGCCTCGGGCATGGATGTGTGTGATGTCCTTAGTTAGGTTTAAGTAGTTCTAAGTTCTAGGGGACTGATGATCTGAGAAGTTAAGTCCCATAGTGCTCAGAGCCATTTGAACCACCTCAGTGAACTTCGACGCCGATGCTATTATGTTGTAAGGACCGAGGGAGTCCTTAGTTCCATTCTCTTATCGAGGGACAGTAGGTGGGTCTCTCTCACTATCCCAGTGGGAGCAGAGTCATTCAGGCTACACGAGCAATTCTTCTTTTTCACACCTATATCCTGAGGGGAACATGACCTAAAACACCTATCCATCGAAATTTCTTATAATTCCTATACAATCTCCATCACTTCTCAAATCCTCATTGGATCAGCGTGGGAAGAAATGCTCCCGAATTTCCGTAAGTGAGAATGCTGATCTTTAAAGGATGAAAAGCGAGAGTCGCGAAAATGGTATTCAGGAATATATAGGCTACATTTAGCACAACATTGCTTGCGTGAAAGCCTGATCATGTGGCTGGGCTTGAGGTCTGGCTGTTAACAATCCACCCAGTTACAGGCACACACTCGCAGGCTGACCGTATCTGCTGTCAACAGACCTCTGTCCGTGACTCCACTCGTAGAACCAGAAAACTACTAGCTGTTGTGTAAGGCAAGACCGAAGGGGAGAGACCCTCCACTACGAACAATAAGTGACATAGAGGCTGACTTCACAAATGTAGACAGAGACTACTGAAAGTTTCGCCGGAAAAAATGTTAAAACTAAAGTGAGATAGTGCATTTCAAAGAAAGTAAACAATTTCCTACAGCCCTAAAGCCAGTTAGCGGAAGATTCTGTTTTTTTTTTGTATAGAGTTTTAAACTACGTTTTATGAACGTCGCTACTGAACGGATAAAATGCATTACTTACACGAACGATTCACTACAGAGACAGTAGCTGGATGGTAACTTACAAAGGGCGCGTGTATATCTTATCTGGAAACAGAATTCGAAAGTAGTGACAAAACACAGAGACTATTTGTTTTTCGATTTGAAATATCAATTTTTTTTTATATACAGCGTTCGAATGTTGCCAAAGAGTACACACATGCTGTGCTGTGGCGCTATCTGTATGGTTGATAATGAACACATTTCGCGGCGTACGAGTACACAACTGGATGTACAGTACCGATGAGAACCGTAGTTAATCGCACATACGAGTGCCTGGATCATAAAATTAACCGACAGAGCGCACAGTTTACACCCTCTAGTAAAAAGGACATAATCATCCCTAACGCATTGCATATTTCATTTGCACGGTCATAAAATGCAGTACAACAAAACAGTCCCTCCGATAATGACATGCAGCGCTGATATTAGAAACGTCTCCCACGCCTCACAAGGGCTGCTATCACTTCAGTACGTGGATAAAATAAAGCAGGCTTGTAATTTACGCCTGATTTTAGGAAACAATTTCACCCTTAATCGTACATTTCTGTTATAGGCATGACATTTTTCTTGGAGGAAGAGATTAGTGTTTAACGTCCCGTCGACAACGAGGTCATTAGAGACAGAGAGTAAGCTCGGATTAGGGAAGGATGGTGAAGGAAATCGGCCTTGGCCTTTCAAAGGAACCATCCTGGCATTTTCCTGAAGCATTTTGGAAAATCATGGAAAACCCAAATCAGGAATGCCAGACTCGAGTTTGAACAGTCGTCCTCCCGAATCCGAGTCCAATGTGCTAACCACTGCGCCGCCTCACTCGGTGTTTTTTGGAGAAAGGCTGATAAATAAAAATATTGTTTTCTAGATGTTCAAATGATCCTTTGATGTCGCAGTACCAAATCAATAATATGTTTGAAATAATACATTATTACTTGTTAATAACCATTTAGCAGTGTAGATAAGCTGATAACCCGGACGAAACTCAATTATACGTATTACTTGAAACCAATTTAGAATTTACGAATGTGGAGGGCCAGTAGGAGGTACGCAACTCAATATTTTCGTTCTACTTATTTTCGTTAAATGAAGAGTAGAACGCAAAGAAAAGTTATATGTAGTTCAGTGGTTGAGGGCTGTCACTGTCTTATATATTTCCTAACTTTTTTATGTTTACCACGTTAAATTTATCCAGAGTCCCATATGTAATGAGGAACTGACCACTAGATGTTGCGAGAAGCGGATCCGCCAGTGTAAAAGAAGGCGCACAATACTGTTTTGACAGTAGAGAAACAGTAACGGTAGCATGGGTCGATTAGGAATGCTCAATGACCGTATGTAAACGTGGAGTAACAAATCCATCAGGGATATTTCAGCCCTACTAAAGGTGCGCAAGTCAACTGTTCGTGATGTGACTGTGAAGTGATGCTGTGAAGGAACAGCCACAGCTAAACTAGTACCAAACTGACGGACAACGACCCTCGAGCATTGCAGAGGATGGTTGCAAATAATCGCATGAAATCAGTGTAAAGAGCCATTCGTGATCTCGTAAGTGCTACCAGCAGTCCAGCTAGCATAACGACTATACGTAGGACGTTATAAAGAGCGTGGTACAGTGGTCGAGCAGATGCTCATATGCAACACATTTTTGTTATGAGTGCCTAATGACGGTTGAGGTTATGAGAGACCAACTCCATTGGACAGTAGATGACTGGAAACGATTGAGTTGGAGGACGAATCACGCCATAACTTGTGGCAAACCGATGGAAGAGTCTGGGTTTGGCGAATGTCTGAAGATTGTTAGCTGCCTTCATGTGTAATGCGAACAGTGCAGTAGAGAAGGGGTGGTACTACAGTGTTCGGGGTGTTTTTCGCGGATAGTGCTGAAGAAAACGCTAAATGCGGATGGATATCAACGCGTTCTATAGCACTGTGTACTGCGTACAGTAGAGGAACATTCTATATCAGCATGACAATTCAGCATCTGTGAGCCAGTGGTTTCGGACAATAACAGACTTGAAAAGGACCTATCTGTGCACACACTGAAACCAGTGGAACTCCCTTAGAATGAGTTAAGGCGTCGAATTCACTCCAGATTATTGTGAGCAACATAACTACCTTCACTGATTTCGATTCTTGAGTAGGGATGAGCTACCATTCTTCTGCAGATATTCAGACAGCTCGTTGACAGTGTCTCCAGAATAGTTCAAGTCATCATAAAGACAAAGGATGGACACACCCCACATTACTGTCCATTAAGAGGTGTACGCATACTTTTGATCAGACAGTATACATTGAGGCGACAGATGTCATGGATTACCTCCTAAGATCTTGTCGGACCTCCTTTTGCCCAGCGCAGTGCCACAACTAGACTTGGCATGGACTCAACAACTCGTTGAAAGCCCCTACAGAAATATTGAGCCATGCTGCCTCCATAGCCGTCCACAACTGCAAAAGTGTTGCCGTTGAAAGATTTTGTGCACGAACTGACCTCTCGATTATGATCCACAAATATTCGACGGAATTCATGTTGGGCGATCTGGGTCGCCAAAACATTTTCTCGAATTTTCGAGAATGTTCTTCAAGACAAACGTCAACATTTTTGGCCTGGTGGCATCGCGCACTGTCAGCCATAAAAATAAAATCCACGAATGGCTTCAAATAACCTCGAAGTAGGCGAGCATAACCATTTCCAGTCAATGGTCGCTGCAGTTAGACCTGAGGACCCAGTCCATTCCATGTAACGACAGCCCCCATCGTTGTGGAGCTACCACCAGCTTGCACAGTGCTTTGTTGACAACTTGGGTCCGTGGCCTTGTGGGGTCTGTGCCATACACAAACCCTACCATCAGCTCTTATCAATTGTAATCGGGACTCATCTGACCAGGTCACAGTTTACCAGTCGTCTGGGGTCCAACCGATGTGGTCATGAGCCCAGGAGAGGCGTTGCAGGCAACGTCGTACAGTTAGCAAACGCACTTGCGTCAGTCGCCAGCTGCCATAGCCCATTAACTCCAAATTTCAACGCACTCTCATAACAGATACGTTCGTTATATTTCCACAATGACATATCTATTAGTACTGATAACTCTACGCAAAGGCCGCTGCTGTCGGTCGTAAAGTGAAGGCCGTCGGCCAATGCGTTGTCCGTGGTGAGAGGTAGTTCCTGAAATCTGGTATTCTCGCCACTGTCTTGACACTATGGATGTTGGAATACTGAATTCCTTAATGACTTTCGAAATGGAATGTCCCATGTGTCTAGCTCCAACTACCATTCCGCATTTAAAGTTGTTAATTCCGGTCTTGTGGCCATAATAACGTCGGAAGTCTTTTCACATGAATCACCTGAGTACAAATGATAGCTCTCCTTGCCGGCCTATGCGACCGAGCCGTTCTAGGCGCTTCAGTCCGGAACCGCGCTGCTGCTACGGTCGCAGGTTCGAATCCTGCCTCGGGCATGGATGTGTGATTTGTCCTTAGGTTAGTTAGGTTTAAGTAGTTCTAAGTTCTAGGTGACTGATGACCTCAGATGTTAAGTTCCATAGTGCTTAGAGCCATAGCTCTCCTTATGGACTGCCCATTTATAACTTGTGTATACGATACTACCGCCGTCTGTACATCTGCATATCGCTATCCCATGACTTTTGCCACCTCAGTGTATATACTAATTGGAGTATATCTGAGGGATTTAGATACAGCAAATCGGCTGCAGGCTGAATCTTAGTGAAGTTTGTGGAGACAAGGTAAACATTTATCATGAATAATGTAGGCGAGTCCAGTTTTCGCTTTCAGCTCGCATTTTATTAAATTCATCCAGCAATTTCTTACAGAATATGCACAATTTATTCGTAGTGCTCACAATAGTGTTTGTCCTGCTCTTAGAATGGAGACTAATAGACGACTACTCCGGTTTGCTTCCGTATGTCTAGACAACTACTCCGGTTGCTTTCATGTGTCTTCACTTCATTCTTTCTATGAAACAGGCTGCGGCAGAGATGTGAGTGCTCAAGTGAATTCCTAATCATTCCCAAGACACACAATGCAAAAATGACAAATTCTACGATAAACCACGAAACTAAATGGCTTAAATTTAAATGCATCCGTTTAGTATACGTGGGTGAGATCTACGACTGCCTTACATGTTTTTATTATCAACTCAAGAATTGACATATATAACTGTTTTCTGAGCAATCAATGTCCCAGAATTTCTAATGTATATTCACTCCATTCATCTTCACAAACACACACACATACACACACACACACACACACACACACACACACACACACACACAACAAAGAAATCATCGTACTTGGGAGGGGGGCGGGAGTATTGTAGTCATACAAAATAATGATGTCTATTTAATAGACGGACAACTGATGACGAGAGGATTCTCTCGAAACGTGTAACACCAAAGAAAAGTAGCAAGTATAAGTTCGTGACTGAGGGAAGTATAATATCGCATCTAGCGCCATTAAAAACCTCCGCTTAGTGCCTTTACTAAAAATAAGCTGTGTGCTATTGGTGTTGTGGGTGTCTTGCTGCGCTGTGGCCTGTTCCCGAGATATTTTCGCAGAAATGCCCGCGAGAGGTGAGGTGCCAGCGGAGGTGTTTCTAAATCGGCGGCGCTGATGGGCGCGGCCATCCATCAAAGCGCAACCAAATTCTGGGGAGCGGCGCGAGGGCCGTGGGGGCGGATCGGCGAGATTGTGCCGGCGGGAGGCGGCCCAATCAATCACGCGGAGCGCTGTTTACACCGCGGCCGACAAATCGATCGCGCGACCACTGGCCCCCGGCTAATCGCTCAGCCTAGGCACCCTACCTGGTCAAGCCTTGCCTCGAGAGCTTCCCACTGTCCAAGAAAACAATTGCGCTGAAAAATCGATACAGTTAGAAAGTCACTATGATCTTCGCCGCCCCGCATTGAACCGTATAAAATATAAATCACCGTCATAAGCATAGCTGCTGGGCATTAAAACTGTGACACCAAGGACAGTAACAAACAAATTTTGCTTATTGTGCGTAACAGTAAGTCAGAAATAAAATGTGTCCTTGTCTTATTTGAACACTTCTGCTTGTATTCCTGATTGTTATACATATTTGGCTCCTTATTTTTCGCCTCACGCCTTTTGCCATATGCGCTGGACTTCTGGAAAACTAGTATGACTCTTATTAAAAAAGGCAAAGCTTTACCATATCCCAGTTCTACCGCGTGCAGCGGCACGCAAAGTGTCTATGAAAGTTTACTTATGTTTGACACAATCGCCGGCCTTTGTCGCCGAGCAGTTCTAGGCGCTTCAGTCCGGAACCGCACTGCTGCTACGGTCGCAGGTTAGAATCCTGCGTCGGGCATGGATGTGTGTGATGTCCTTAGGTTAGTTAGGTTTAATTAGTTATAATTCTAGGGGACTGCTGAACTCAGATGTTAAGTCCCATAGTGCTCAGAGCCGTTTGAACCATTTGACACAATGAGGTATTTTTGAAAGTGCAGTGCTGTTTAATACTGAGGCTTCAGCATAGCGATCAAGGTAAATGGTTTTATTAAATATTTGTTATCCATTTATCAAGCAGGACTCTTTCCATCAGTGAGTTAACAGGGGATATAGGAAAATAACCGAATGCGCATGGGGGGAGAACGAAGAATGAACTATATTCTCTGAAACAACCACTTATTGCCCCGCCAGATCTTCCCTCCTGACCCAGATGTAGTACATCAAGAAATAATCTTATTGAACTGGTTCCTTAAGAGGGGGTGAATTTCCCTTAAACATGCTTTACATTTAATATCAGCAAGGGATCTTTGCTCGAGGGTAATATGATATGGATACTCTTTGGAATGCAGTAAGCTCTGAACATTATAACTGAGCCAGTTTGGTGCTGGCTCGATCTGGAGTACGGTAGCTCGATTTGATATTACGTGTACTGTCACTCGCCTAAAGTTGGCAGTGGCCACTTTGGTGATTCCGCTGTGGCTTTTGGCGAAGCCTCTTCTAGCGTTCAGCTTCGGCACTCTAGAGTAGTTGGCCCGTAAAGCGAAACGGTGAAGTTCTGCCCCAGTATAGTGGCTTGTTATCGGCATAAGTAAATATTCGTCTGTGGAGTTGCACGCAGAATCCTTAAGGAGTGTAAGTGCAGCCGTGGTAACTCTGATGCCCGAGTCTGCTAGGTGCAAGGGGCAAACCTGTTTCTCATTCAGCTATGGGCAGCCTCTATATCCTCGTGCCTGGCATCACTTGTGATTTACGTGACGCGATGGTGTCTTGATAGCGCTGACGCCTCGAACATACTTGGTCATTTTGGGACGAGGTGAGAGCTGATACATTCTGCAGTGTGGTGGCAACAGCCGAAAGGGGGTCGTTTGTGGAAACTGTTGGCTCAAACTATTGGATACGTTGTTTGGAGGGACGTTGTTTGCAGAAGGTGAGCATTGCTTGTGTTCGATGCATGAACTGTTCGCTTCACAATGAGCAATTTGCCTGGGCCACTTTCTCTGTGTGTTGTTGTTCTAAGCTTTCACCTTAAATGCTATTTACATATTTTAATGTGGTTTTAATTATCAGTTTCTGAGGGCCATTTTGTTCTCTGCTTAACTTCTAAGGTGTTGAACACTAATCTTACAAGCTGCGGAGCTCAAATTTATTGTTTACCACATTGCTAAGTGTTGTGCACTGTCACAGCTTACGACTGTTGGTCATTAGTACAAAAGCTGATTGTTGTAAATCATTTCTCTGCTTAGGTGCAGCAAATCCCATCACAAAATGACCAAGTACATTCGATATTCGACAAATTACACAGCTCTACCAAGGCACCACCGTGTCGCGTGAATCACAAGTGATGGCGAGCACGAGGATACAAAGGCTGCCCATAGCTGAGTGAGAATCAGGTTTCCTCCTTGCACGTAGAAGACGCGGACATGAGCATTACCACGGCTGCCCCCACACCCCTTACGGACTGGACTCCGAACTTAGCTCCACAGATAAACGTTGACTGATGCCGACAACAAGTCACGGCTATAGAGCAGAACTTCGCTGTTTCGCTCCACGGGCCGACGCCTCTCGAGCGCCGAAGATCCCCTCTAGAAGACGCCTCGCCGAGCCCATGGCGGCGCAATCAGAGTGGCTGCTGCCAACTTTGGATGAATGATAGCACACACAAAATCAAATAGAGCTATCGTACTCCAGATTGATCCAACACCAAACTGGTTCAATAATACACGAGACTCCAACTAGCTAAAAAATGAAAAAAACTATGGGAGGAGACGACACAGAATTTGCGTACCAGCTTGCACTATCGTTACAAATGGATTTCAGAGGAAACAAGAAGCAAAGTCCGCCATGCTGAATAAAGGGCTAATAATACCAGCAAGTCCCATCCTATCAGCAATTTTTCTGGCTTATGAGTATTTCCTATGACCAGGAATAATACCGTGTAGGCCCTAATTGTGTTGTGGGCGGGAACTAACTGCAAAGTCAACTCGTCAAAAATATATTAAGTCTGCTAAAATTCGGCAGGCGCCGATATGGATATATTTTCAGGTCTTCTTTCCAGTCACTGAGACAAGTACTTATTGACTATTAGTATGAAAATCTGATACGGACGTCGTGCTCATGGTTCGCAAAAAGCAAACGACGAATTTGAATAGATACTCCCTTCACATGATACCAAAGAGCATTATTTCTCTTGGTTGTTAATGGAAGTAAATCTGATGATTATCTACATCGAAAATGTGAACCGAATCCTTTTACCAGTCACCATGGCGTCACCAAAAACAGTATCTTCTCAAAACCAAGATTCCCTCATAAGCCAATGTTGTTCAAATGGTTAAAATGGCTCTGAGCACTGGGACTTAACTTCTGAGGTCATCAGTCTCCTAGAACTTAGAACTACTTAAACCTAACTAACCTAAGGACATCACAGACATCCATGCCCGAGGCAGGATTCGAACCTGCGACCGTAGAGGTCTCGCGGTTCCAGACTGTAGCGCCTAGAACCGCTTGGCCGCTCCGGCCGGCGCCGATGTTGTCCGCGGCAGGCAGTTGTCCTGGCCGACACCAGTTAATCTGACAAAATTTTCGACTGAGTACGCGTGTTGGTTTGCTTGATCAGTGGAAAACGTGAAAGGAAAGTGGGGTGTCTGTTCTCAGCCACATCAGGCCAAAATCGTTTTGAGCAAGAATGAGCGAAAAATTCTTAAGTAAGAAAAAACTACCCTGATTAGTAGTGATACACGTGTACATCCCATTGTACGTACATTTACGCGCTGCAGAGCTTATCCATGAAGGGAAGTACGCAAAAAGAGTAAAACAGGTTGCTGATGTGAAACACAAAAATAATAATCAATAGAAATGAGACTCTACGCAGTCCCCCTCCCCGGATGTATATATAATAACGAAAAATAGCAGGATACTAGTTTTGTGGAGTAGTTCAGAGTAAGTTACAAATGACAATTAAATAAAAGTAGGCTGAAACATGTCCCTTTGAGAAAGAATCCTTTATTAAATTTTTAGGTAATTTGGGGGAGTACGGGCAGTTCCGAAATGCTCGTGCTGAGCCTTTGGGCCATCACAATTTGTCCTCTGACAAACTCAGATAGATCACGCGCCTTCCCCATTCTTCACGTAGACAGCACACTCACTGATACGACATGCGCCGTGTATGTGTCTGACCAGCAGACGTTCCTCGCCACATGATGCTGCTACCGTGTGGATGGGTTTATATCGATAGTGGTCGTAACGTCCTGGCTGCTCAGCGTAGCTCTGTTTCAAAGTTCCAACCATCGTAAATAGGGTAATAAAGCCGATACTCAGGCAGTCTGAATGGTTGCTAAATCTATGCACGATGGCCACAATAGCTGTGGGAACATCGCACTGATGACATCACCTGATGACATCACTTGGTGACATCTCTCACATCCCCACTCTCTCCTCCCCTCCCCCACTTTCCCCTTCATTCCCCCTTCCCCTCTTCGAAAATGGCGGGAAAATTGACTCTGTGCTGAGCTGCTGTTGAGGAAGGTAGCTACTTTATGGTCACAGAGAGCTCTATTTTATTTTTGTTGTGTGTGGATACACTCATCTAATTACAGATTAGTAGACTGCTTCTATGAAACTGATGCTATTCTAATTACCAAATGAAATTAAAAAAAAATGAAATAAGCACAAAACTGAAGTGAAATCGACATGAAATTCAAATTTTTGCGGGAAACACTCACCTAATTACAGATCGATACATTGCTGCGTTGGAAATTGATACTGCGCTAATTACACAATGAAAATTGTCATGAAAGTAAAATATAAACTAACTTTTCCCACGTGGAAATCGTTACAAAATTACCTTCTCCTGACCGCTTGCACGAGTGATTGCATTTCCACCTGGAAATAGCACTCGAAACTAAACTGGGGCGATTTATGCACTGAAATCGATGTGAAATGCCGTCACCAGTCATACATGTCCAAAATATTTTTGTGTAGGGAAACGTTATGCATCTATATATTGCTGAAACTGGTGCTAATTACCCAATGAAATTTTTAAAAAATCGTTGAAGTCACCTCTAAATTAAAGTATATGAAGATAGTAACTGTTCTTGAAAGAACAGATACCATTGATGACCATGTAGCTTTTCTACAATAAATGATAATTAATTGAAACCCTTAGCTGCCGACAGGTGTTATTGATATACCTTGATGGGGACAGCTGAAAATGTGTGCCCCGACCGGGAAAGAACCCAGGATCTCCTGCTTACATGACAGACGCTATCCAACATTTTTTTTTTTTTGTTTAAAAATTTGAATTGAACAAACTAATAGTACATATATATTCACTATGCAAGAGTTCTTCAAGGTACCATTTGAAAATATACAAATGACTGTTAGTTAAACAAAAAAAATATTAAAAAAAACATTAAATACAACAAAATATAACATATTCTGTCTTCTTCCTTTTTCTTTTTTTTTTTTTTAAAAATTGTGTTTTTTTTTTTTTGGTCGATGCATGAGAACGTGGATAAGGGTGTTGCATCATGTGACAGGTAGGCATGGTACACCCCAACTTGGAGGGGGTTCAAGGAAGACGCTGCGGAGGTAACCGGCAAAAGTTTGTCGGTAAGATGGTTTTCGGGTGAGGGTGCTATGCGCGGTCACAACTTTGTACCAGAAGTCAAGGACTGTATGCGGACCACTCCGAAAGAGATATTCTAAAGCCTGTCCTCGAAACCAGATTAGGGTATGGTGCTTAGCAAGAGGGTAGTGAAATGTCTGGGGCAACAACAGGAAATCCGGGGTTACCGTCGTTGGCGGGGCACGGAGGTAAAAGCCCACGATTCGTTGGATGAGGAGCCATACGTTTTGTTTCAGGGGGCACGTAAGACGGTGCTCGTCGGTGTCTTCGAGCTCACAGTCAGGGCAGAGAGGGGAGGCGGCCAGTCCTATGCGATAAAGTCGACTATTAGTCGGGAATTTTCCATAGACTAAAACATACCAGAGTGCAGACACAGACGACGGTAAAAAGGGTGCATGCACACACCCCCAAACCGTGCGCCAGTTAATGTCAGGATGCTGTAGCACCATGGGGTCGCAAGGGTTGGACAGCATAAACAAACGATAATAATCTTTAGTACGGGGAGGACGGGTGACTGGAAGATCGGCCCGAACGTAGCTGAGTTCTATGAAACAATTGGCGACGTAGTACAATAATGGAGAAATAGGTGCCACATTGATCGGTGGATCTAGAGAAGCTGGTCGGAGGATATCTAAGAGACTGCGTGTGAAAGACGGGACCGGCCCCTGCCAGTGCCGCAACAGAGTGTGGACAAAGAGTGCAGAAGAGCGTGCCCGCACGTTGATGAGTCCGAGGCCACCTTTTGCAGGAGGCAGTGTTAGAGTGTTGTAGCGGACTTTGAAAAGTGCCCCTGCTGACACGAAATATCCAAAGGCTGATTGGATGCGGCGACCAAGGAGTAACGGCATTGGGAGGATCTGGGCGACGTGTACCAGTTTAGGGGCGACATAGATGTTGACATAGGACACACGTTGGAGTTGGTTTAAGTTACGGTGCACTTGACCGCGGACATGGTGCCGAATCGACTGCAAAAGCCGCCGGTAAGCCAGGGCCACTGTGCGGTGTGTGGAGCTCGTAAATTCGATACCCAAGTAACGAAGGGTGGCACTGACTGGGAGTGGGGTCGGCACCATAGCCGGTAGGCCGCGCCCAATGTGCATCATAGTCGATTTACGGACATTAAGAATGCTACCAGAAAGACGTCCATACTGGTGGATCCATTGGATGGCGTCATTGAGTTCCGTGGAGGAGCAGGTGAGAAAGAGGAGATCGTCCGCGTAAGCCCTACAGTGAAAGGTGTGGTCACGCAAAGTGAGGCCCTGCAGTCTAGAGGTAAGTCCAGTGATGAGGGGCTCAAGTGCAATGGCATATAGTAAAGTAGACATAGGGCATCCTTGACGCACAGAGCGGCGTATAGGAATCGGTCCTACAAGCCTCCCATTGACTTGTACCATCGAGACCGCGGGAAGGAGTAACCGGCGAATGGCATCGACAAAAAGCAATGGAAACCCCATACGTGTCGCCACCGTGAGGAGGAATGGATGTCGAACGCGATCAAAGGCACTCGTGACATCGACGGATACCAGTGCTGCACGAAGGCGACAAACCGACGCCAGTGCAATGAGGTCACGGCATTCTCCGAGGGCTGTTTGTAAGGTGGCCCCACAACCACGTGCAGTCTGCTCAGGTGAAAGGACCGTAGGTAAGACGGTGCGTATGCGCGCTGCTAAGAGGCGTGCATAGATTTTATAGTCTGCATTCAGTAGTGTAAGGGGGCGATATGCAGAGACATGAGACCCTCCCTTCGGTTTAGGCACAGGTAGAAGAATGCCAGTGACGAATTCAGGTGGAATTGGGAAGGACGGAGTAAAGAGTTCCTGAATCATTTCCGTCCAGCGAGGAAGCATTAACGTGGTGAACGCCCGATAAAACTCAACTGGGAGACCATCTGGTCCGGGTGATTTGTTCTTGGCTCCTTTGTTGATCGCATTTACCACCTCTTCTGCGGTGATTGCAGACATCATGGATGTTGACTCCGCTACGGTGAGGGTCCGATCAGGGGAAGGACGGAGATCATCAGGAATGGGCGTCGCCATCGGTTCATCATCGTAAAATTGGCGATAATGTTCAGCAAAGGCGGACACGACCGCCGCCTGTGTTGTGTGGTGAACACCATCGGAGGTCGTGATGTTGGGGACGAAAAGCCGACGTCGACGACTATGGTCGGATGCGGCATGGATTGTGGATGGGGTTTCGTCGTGGAGGAGGTCTTGTCGTCGGGAACGCACCACGACACCATGCAGTCGTGCACGTTGAAGAGAGAGGAGACGAGCTTTAGTACGTTGTCGTTCCCTGTGGGTGTCAGGTGATGGAGGGAGCGCATCGAGCTCACGGAGGACGGCGTAGTGAAAATTTGTGGTGTCTCGATGCCATGCTGCTGCTTCCTTGCCACATTGTATGAAGGCCTTTCTGATCGCAGGTTTGGCACATTTGAGCCACCAATGGAACGTGGATGTGTATTGCGGAAGGCGTCTTTCGCAAGACGCCCATATAGTGGCAATACATTGTCGGCAGTGTGGATCATTAAGGAGGGAGGTATTAAGCTTCCAGTAACCTCTGCTGCGCCACACTGACTGAGGTGGCAGAGCCAGGGAGCAAATGACGGCGCAATGGTCCGAAAATGCAAGGGGCCATCGTTCAGCTTGGGCGACTTCATTGCCGGGGTGAGCAGAGACATAAAACCGGTCCAGTCTGCTCTCAGAATGTGCTGTATAATGGGTAAAACCGGGGGTATTGCCATGAATTTTCTCCCAAACGTCCACTAGATGAAAATCTTCGATTAAGGTGAGCAGCGCCGGGCATGGCGAATAACCAGGTACTTGGTCCTGCGGATGGAGGACACAGTTGAAATCGCCTCCCATGATAAGGCGATCAAAGTGTCCAGAAAACAGGGGCGCCACGTCATGTCCGAAGAAAGTGGACCGCTGCCGACGGTTCGTGGAGCCAGACGGAGCGTAGATATTGATGACGCGCGTGTCGAAGATGGTAACAGCCATGCCTCTTCCACAGGGAAGGATTGTCGTGTCCGTGAGTGGGATTCCTTCGCGTATGTAGAAAGCCACTCCACGCCCTGATTGATCACATGTGGACGTGTATGAGTCGTAGCCGTAGACTGGTGGTAGTGTGGCAACGCGTACTTCCTGAAGAAGGGCGACGTCGACGTCAGAGGCCCGAAGCATGTCACATAGGAGTTGCAGCTTGGGTGCAGTGCCGATCGTGTTGATGTTCAGTGTGGCAAACCGGTATGTTTGTGTCAGTGGTGGTGGACGCGCATCTACCATCACCAAGGGAAGTAAGAGGAGGGCACCGACAGGAAGTCCCGTCCCATCAGCTGCAATGCCTCGCTTTTGATGTTAACAGGCAGCCTCGTCCGGCGGAGGTAACTCATCCGGAGGAGGGGGCGTATCTTCCTCAATGTCGTCGGCCCATGCTCCTGTGCCGTGGGTCTGTCCAATGTCCATGGGAATTGCGTCGTGGTGAGAGAGATCTGGAGTTGTCGGCGGGGAGACAGGCGTCTCAACCGGCGCACCGATCGTTACATTGCGCGTGGTGACCTCCATAGTGGTCCCGTCCTGCGAAACGTCTTGTTCACCGTGAAAGTTGTCCGCCGACCTCTGCGTGGAAATGTCGGCTGCTTGGGTGTCGTCTTCGTCGTCGCGGGTGGCAACGCTCTGAGAGCCCGTGGGTGAACGGCGACGGCGTTTGCGCCTACGTGGCGAGCGTTGTTTGCGCACGTGTTCCTCAGTGTCGGACGACGGTAAGGAGGAGCGTCGACCTGGTTCGAAGGCGTCGGTGGGTACAATGAAATTGTCAAACAGGTGTTGTGAAGATGTACTGGTCTCCTCAGCGTCCGGTGCGGGAGCCTGTTCGGCGGCAACGTTGTCAGGTGGGACGTCTGCACCGTCTGTTGGTGACTGGGACGGTGGGACGTGCCGATCGGAAGGACCGGGCGACGGACTGGACGAAACTGTAGACGTGGCAAGAGCCGCTGCGTAAGTGACCGGTAGGGCGGTCATCGTGGGTGTGACGGACGCTTCCGACAACGGGAGCTGCGCGACACGTCGTTGAATGCATTCAGACCGTAGGTGACCTTCTTTCCCGCAACCGGAACAGGTCCGAGGTTGGCCGTCGTACATTATAATGGCACGGCAGCCTCCGATACGTAGATAGGAAGGCACGTGTTTCTGCAACTCGATGCGGACCTGTCTAACACCGTTTAAAACTGGATAGGTCTGAAATTGGACCCATCGTTCGGCAACATGTTCCAGAACGTTGCCATAGGGACGGAGCGCCTCGATGACGACGTCTGCAGGTAGTTCGAACGGCAGTTCGAAGATCCTTATCGTCCGTGTGCCGAGACCTGCGTGATCGACGGTAACGGGTCCGACGTTGCCGTCGGAATGACAGAAGCGCAGTCCACGTTTTGCCTCTTGAAGCACCTTGTCGCACGCCGCATCGTTGATCATTTTGACGTAGACGGTACTGCTAACTATGGACAAGTGGATACCAATTAGATCCGTTGGTGGTATTTTAACTTCATCGCGTATAAATCGTTCTACCTCCAGGGCCTTTGGTCGGGCGAAGTCAGAACAAAAGTTGAAACGTAATGTCTTCTTCCGATAGTTGTGCGCCATGGTGGTCTTGAAGGAAAACGGCACTTACAGCGGCCGAAGTAAACACAAACACACCGTGCGCGCCTCGCCCGCAGCGCTCTGGCGCGTGACCGCCTCGCAGCACTGCCGGCGGCAGACTGCAACTGAGCCACCGAGGACACAGATGAATAGCGCGACTGCAGAGACTTATCCCTTGCACACTTCCCGTGAGACCCACATTCCCAACTGTCCACAATCTACATACGTCGGATACTAAGGATTTCAATTAAGTATCATTTATTCTAGAGAAGCAGCACGATCATCAATGCTATCTGTTCTTTCGAGAACAGTTACTATATATATATATATATATATATATATATATATATATATATATATATATATAGTTAAAGGCTACCCAGCCATTGACGTTTGTCTGTGCTAATGCGCACAGGTTGCCCGTATTCGCCGGCCGTGGTGGCCGAGCGATTCTAGGCGCTTCAGTGTGGAACAGCGCGACCGCTACGGTCGCAGGTTCGAATGCTGCCTCGGGCATGGATGTGTGTGATATCCTTAGGTTAGCTATATTTAAGTAGTTCTAAGTTCTAGGGGACTGATGGCCTCAGATGTTAAGACTCATAGTGCTCAGAGCCATTTTTTGCCCGAACTCTTACGAGAATCGTCACCTTAGTGTGCGCGAGTAATGAGTGATTGGGCAAATATCTATTAGGTACATTACGTATGTAGATTGTGGACAGTTGGGAATGTGGGTCTCACGGGAAGCGTGCAAGGGATAAGTCCCTGCAGTCGCGCTATTCATCTGTGTACGCGGTGGCATGTAAGCAGGAGATCCTGGGTTCGATTCCCGGTCAGGCCACACATTTTCAGCTGTCCCCATCGAGGCACATCAACAATACCTGTCGGCAGCTAAAGGTTTCAATTAACTATCATTTACAAAACTAAAGAGAAATCGACTGGTGGGAAACAGTCGCCTAATTACAGATCAATACACTGCCGCTACGGACATTGAAACTGCTCTAATAACACAATGAAAATTATCACGAAAGTAAAGTAAAAATCGAGGTGAAATTAACTTGTCCCGCGTGGAAATCGGTTATGAGATCACCTTCTCTCAAGCTCCTGCATGAGTGGTTATGTTACTAACATGGAAATAATACTCGAAACTAAACTGGGGACGCTTTACACATGTAGGAATGCATGTGAAATACAGTCACCAATTACACGCGGAAAAAATATGCATACCGCGGTTTTTTTAAAGATATTGCGAACGTCGAATGCACTGGACCCATCATGTGTGAAGATGCGTGTGGAAAAAGCCACATGAAACTGAGTTTACATCGTGTGACAAACATAAATTTCACGAAACAACAGTTTCATACACAGCACTAAAGTTCACAGTTAAAAAGAGTCATCCGTTACACACCGCAAGCACCGAGTGTGTGGTGTTACGTTTGACCTGGTGCACTCTGCCTATGTCCTACCCTCTCCATGGTTAAGAGATATTGTTGTGAGCATGTGCCCTGCTCATACTATACTAGCGCTGTCCATCGCAGTCGGCCATTTGATGAACACTGATGTGCGTTGCACCCATGGTGTAGGGGCCGCCGGCACGGTGTTCGGTTTGAGGGTTAGCTACCCTCTGTAACAATAAAAAGAAACTGAGTAATGGATCACTGATGAACAAGCGTCATGGGACGTCCGCCCCAAACTAATAGAACGAACACTTACGGGCAAAATGATTAATAATCAAAACATCCTCGGTCGCAGGTTCGAAACCCGCCACTGCTTAAATTTTGATTAATAAGTAGCTTTGGCGGCCGAAGACTTCCGGCGTAATAAGTCACCCTCTTTCCACCAACAGCCTTGTCAAAGAGGGCGGAGGAGCGGGCAGAGTTTCAGGGCACTCTCTTGTCCTAGGGGTGGGAAATTGCCCCTAAAGGCGGACGAATCAGCAATGATCAACGGCATGAGGACGCAGGGGGCAATGGAAACCACTGCGTTAAAGACACGTAACAAGTATCCACAGGACATGTGGCCTGTAACTGATAAAGTGTCATGATATCTCGATTGGTGAAAGATTCCGGAATACTCCCCCATTCGCATCTCCGGGAGAGGACGGCCAAGGGGGAGATAACCATGAGAAAAAGACTGAATAACCAACGAAAGGACAACGTTCTACGAGTCGGTGCGTGGAATGACAGAAGCTTGAACGTGGTAGAGAAACCAGAAAGTCTGACAAGGGAACTGCAGAGGCTCAATCTAGATATAGTAGGGGTCAGTGAAGTGAAGTGGAAAGTTGACAAGGATGTCTGTATGTTCTGGCGTAAAGTCAAGCACCGGTACGCCGGTAGAGAACGTTAGAGCAGAGAGGGTGTGAAGAAGACGTCAGCCAATTGCATGCGGACCGACCCCTCTCCAGGACGACAAAGCGACGGCAGCGCCATCTCCGCGAAGAGAACGTAAGCTCTGCACCAGTCTGACCGCGGCCCAGTTGAAGAATAGCAGTTCGCCGACTTCTACAGCAGCGAGTTCAAGAACAGCATCAAGACTAGACATTTCGCTTCTGCTATGTAGCATTGTATGTAATGAAGAGATTTCGTACATTTTCTGTCGCCCTTTGCCTGCGACACATCTATATTTCACAAAGTTAAGTATTGTAATGCTGTGTTCGGATGCAGGCTGAGTTGGCATCCCTTCGCTCCCAGCTTCAGGCAGTGCTGGCTTCGGTCACACAGCTTGAGGCTGTTGCCAATGGGCATCACTGTGGGGGTCCGGATGGGGGTTTGTCGGGGACGGCCAGCTCGTCCCACGCATCCCCCGATCGGACTACGACTGTGGTTGCCCGGGAGACTGCCCGCATTGAGGCTGATCCCTCACCTATGGTAGAGTGGAAGGTCGTCTCAAGATGTGGCAGGGGGCGAAAGACATTTTGGAGGGCTGAACGGAAGGCCTCTCCAGTTTGTCTGACGAACTGGTTTCAGGCTCTGTCTCAGGCTGATACCGATCTTCGGCCTAACTTGGCTGCTTGTCCTGTTCCAGAAGTTGCCCCTCAGTCTGCAAGATCCGGACAGTCGCAGAGGGTGGGCTTACTGGTAGTTGGGAGCTCCAACGTCAGGCGCGTAATGGGGCCCCTTGGGGATATGGCAGCAAGAGAGGGGAAGAAAACCAATGTGCACTCCGTGTGTATACCGGGGGGAGTCATTCCAGATGTAGAAAGGGTCCTTCCGGATGCCATGAAGGGTACAGGGTGCACCTATCTGCAGGTGGTCGCTCATGTCGGCACCAGTGATGTGTGTCGTTACGGATCGGAGGAAATCCTCTCTGGCTTCCGGCGGCTATCTGATTTGGTGAAGACTGCCAGTCTCGCTAGCGGGATGAAAGCAGAGCTCACCATCTGCAGCATCGTCGACAGGACTGACTGCGGACCTTTGGTACAGAGCCGAGTGGAGGGTCTGAATCAGAGGTTGAGACGGTTCTGCGACCGTGTAGGCTGCAGATTGCTCGACTTGGGCCATAGGGTGATGGGGTTTCGGGTTCCGCTGGATAGGTCAGGAGTACACTACACGCAACAAGCAGCTACACGGGTAGCAGGGGTTGTGTGGCATGAGCTGGGCGGTTTCTTTAGGTTAGATGGCCTTGGGCAAGTACAGAAAGGGCAACAGCCTCAACGGGTGCAGGGCAAAGTCAGGACATGCGGCGACCAAGCAGCAATCGGTATTGTAATTGTAAACTGTCGAAGCTGCGTTGGTAAAGTACCGGAACTTCAAGCGCTGATAGAAAGCACCGAAGCTGAAATCGTTATAGGTACAGAAAGCTGGCTGAAGCCAGAGATAAATTCTGCCGAAATTTTTACAAAGGTACAGACGGTGTTTAGAAAGGATAGATTGCATGCAACCGGTGGTGGAGTGTTCGTCGCTGTTAGTAGTAGTTTATCCTGTAGTGAAGTAGAAGTGGATAGTTCCTGTGAATTATTATGGGTGGAGGTTACACTCAACAACCGAGCTAGGTTAATAATTGGCTCCTTTTACCGACCTCCCGACTCAGCAGCATTAGTGGCAGAACAACTGAGAGAAAATTTGGAATACATTTCACATAAATTTTCTCAGCATGTTATAGTCTTAGGTGGAGATTTCAATTTACCAGATATAGATTGGGACACTCAGATGTTTAGGACGGGTGGTAGGGACAGAGCATCGAGTGACATTATACTGAGTGCACTATCCGAAAATTACCTCGAGCAATTAAACAGAGAACCGACTAATGGAGATAACATCTTGGACCTACTGATAACAAACAGACCCGAACTTTTCGACTCTGTAAGTGCAGAACAGGGAATCAGTGATCATAAGGCCGTTGCAGCATCCCTGAGTATGGAAGTTAATAGGAATATAAAAAAAAGGGAGGAAGGTTTATCTGTTTAGCAAGAGTAATAGAAGGCAGATTTCAGACTACCTAACAGATCAAAACGAAAATTTCTGTTCCGACACTGACAATGTTGAGTGTTTATGGAAAAAGTTCAAGGCAATCGTAAAATGCGTTTTAGACAGGTACGTGCCGAGTAAAACTGTGAGGGACGGGAAAAACCCAGCGTGGTACAACAACTAAGTTAGGAAACTACTGCGAAAGCAAAGAGAGCTTCACTTCAAGTTTAAACGCAGCCAAAACCTCTCAGACAAACAGAAGCTAAACGATGTCAAAGTTAGCGTAAGGAGGGCTATGCGTGAAGCGTTCAGTGAATTCAAAAGTAAAATTCTATGTACCGACTTGACAGAAAATCCTAGGAAGTTCTGGTCTTACGTTAAAGTGGCTCGAAACAGCATATCCAGACACTCCGGGATGATGATGGCATTGAAACAGAGGATGACACGCGTAAAGCTGAAATACTAAACACCTTTTTGCAAAGGTGTTTCACAGAGGAAGACCGCACTGCAGTTCCTTCTCTAAATCCTCGCACAAACGAAAAAATGGCTGACATCGAAATAAGTGTCCAAGGAATAGAAAAGCAACCGAAATCACTCAACAGAGGAAAGTCCACTGGACCTGATGGGATACCAATTCGATCCTACACAGAGTACGCGAAAGAATTTGCCCCCCCTTCTAACAGCCGCGTACCGCAAGTCTCTAGAGGAACGGAAGGTTCCAAATGATTGGAAAAGAGCACAGGTAGTCCCAGTCTTCAAGAAGTGTCGTCGAGCAGATGCGCAAAACTATAGACCTATATCTCTGACGTCGATCTGTTGTAGAATTATAGAACATGTTTTTTGCTCGAGTATCATGTCGTTTTTGGAAACCCAGAATCTACTGTGTAGGAATCAACAGGGATTCCGGAAACATAGATCGTGTAGACCCAAATCGCTTTATTTGTTCATCAGACTCAGAAAATATTAGATACAGGCTCCCAGGTAGAAGCTATTTTTCTTGACTTCCGGAAGGCGTTCGATACAGTTTCGCACTGTCGCCTGATAAACAAAGTAAGAGCCTACGGAATATCAGACCAGCTGCGTGGCTGGACTGAAAAGTTTTTAGGAAACAGAACACAGCATGTATTTATCAATGGAGAGACGTCTACAGACGTTAAAGTAACCTCTGGCGTGCCACAGGGGAGTGTTATGGGGCCATTGCTATTCACAATATATATAAATAACCTAGTAGATAGTGTCGGAAGTTCCATGCGGCTTTTCGCGGATGATGCTGTAGAAATACAGAGAAGTTGCAGCATTAGAAAATTGTAGCGAAATGCAAGAAGATCTGCAGCGGATAGGCACTTGGTGCAGGGAGTGGCAACTGACCCTTAACATAGTCAAATGTAATGTATTGCGAATACATAGAAAGAAGGATCCTTTATTGTGTGATTATATGATAGCGGAACAAACACTGGTAGCAGTTACTTCTGTAAGATATCTGGGAGTATGCGTGCAATTAATTGTTGGTAAGGCGGGTACCAGGTTGAGATTCATTGGGAGAGTCCTTAGAAAATATAGTCCATCAACAAAGGAGGTGGCTTACAAAACACTCGTTCGACCTATACTTGAGTATTGCTCATCAGTGTGGGATCCGTACCAGATCGGGTTGACGGAGGAGATAGAGAAGATCCATGAAGAGCGGCGCGTTTCGTCACAGGGTTATTTGGTAAGCGTGATAGCGTTACGGAGATGTTTAACAAACTCAAGTGGCAGACTCTGCAAGAGAGGCGCTCTGCATCGCGGTGTAGCTTGGTCGCCAGGATTCGAGAGGGTGCGTTTCTGGATGAGGTATCGAATATATTGCTTCCCCCTACTTACACCTCCCGAGGAGATCACGAATGTAAAATTAGAGAGATTAGAGCGCGCACGGAGGCTTTCAGACAGCGTTCTTCCCGCGAACCATACGCGACTGGAACAGGAAAGGGAGGTAATGACAGTGGCACGTAAAGTGCCCTCCGCCACACGCCGTTGGGTGGCTAGCGGATTATAAATGTAGATGTAGATGTAGAATACACTTCATTAATAAGATTTCCTTGAATTGTAGTCTAGCGATCCGAGAAGCAGGTATCCTAGGCACCCCATATTTGACGAGTAGGCAGGATACAACAGGGTAATATGGACAGCAGCAGAAAACAACGGAAGTAGGATTCATTATGAATAGGAACGTGGGGAAGAGAGTGTGTAACTGTGAACTATTCTGTCACTGCGTCTGTGCACGTGTGGATGACATACCTATCCATTTGGTGTGTGGAAGACAGCTCTCGGCCATGTGCTCGCAGTGTTGGGTAATGGGTTTACACGTCCTCTCAGATCAGGCGGTACACTGAGCAATGTGAAACATCCTATGCGTTTCGAGCAGCAACAACAGATGGTGTGAGTTCACTTTGTGTAAGGTCACATACTATTTCTGCATGCA
This sequence comes from Schistocerca americana, assembly GCF_021461395.2. NCBI lineage: Eukaryota > Metazoa > Arthropoda > Insecta > Orthoptera > Acrididae > Schistocerca > Schistocerca americana. Next base: position 433,233,282 of record NC_060124.1, on the reverse strand, counting down.
CGTGTGGCTGAACTCCATTTCTCCAGCACGAAAGCGACTGTATTTCACATGTTCTTGTGAGAGCACTTGAAACGGTTTCCTTTTCTCTACCAAGAACTGGAAAGGCTGCAAATGACTCTGAGCACTATGGGACTTAACTTCCGAGGTCAACAGTCCCCTAGAACTCAGAACTACTTAAGCGTAACTAACCTAAGGACATCACACACATCCATGCCCGAGGCAGGATTCGAACCTGCGACCGTAGCGGTCGCGCGGTTCCAGACTGTAGCGCTTAGAAGCGCTCGGCTACCCCTGCCAGCGGAAAGGCTGCACCTCACTGAAAAAAACAACAAAGAAACAAAAAAAACGGTATTCACCTGAAAAATAATTCGCTGTACTACAACTCAGCTGAGCAGTTTTTATAACAGTGTCGAGAAGAAGAATGTGTGTCCTCTTCAGCAGCCCCATATCGAGTGGCTAGTTCACAAAGCACAAGCAGACCTATTGGTCTCCCACACAAAAATTAACTCCTATAGAACCATTCCTATTGCTCCTCTTATTGTGTCTCTCTGTTTAGAGGCAGAAAACGCGTGGGTGTTTTCAGCTCGTTACTAAATGCAAATAAGTAGGAGGCCGAGTTGATAGGAGCTGAATGAGTCCAGGTTGCAATAATATGCGGTACGGCACAGTGTTAGAGAGAAGGATTATTATTCAAGAAACACATAGTACAATGAAAGTACTTATCTTCAGTAGTTTGTAGGACTGCAGCTGTGGCTATGAACTGACAATCTCGTAACATGGAATACCATGCGCTAATACAACATATTCTCAGGGACCAAGCCTGATGGGCCCTCCTCGGGGAATCAATGCAAACATTACAGAACTGGCTGAGGGCCGATTATGAAAGTGCGTCTGCCTAGGTTGAAATCTAACTAAGAAGTGAACGAGGCACACTCCAGTTCCGTCGAGCTGCACAGCCCGCTAGAGTGCGCACTGCTCGGCAGACGACGGGCTGCCAGCCTTGTGTTGGCGCTGTGTGTAGTAGTATCTGTGGCAATGATACTACACCCCTACTCAAAATTATTGGTGGTGCTTAACTTGTATAGACCTTAGCATTGCAGAATCGTTCTCACTCTGCTCAAAGGGTCTGGAAATTTTCTTATCCAGTTGTCGTCCACATATGTTCATCCTTCGTCATCAACTGACCAGCAGCAGTCATTGTCAACGAGGAAGCGAAACGTCCAAGGCAAGACCTGGACGAAGTACCCTGTAACTAGATATTTTTTCGGAGTACAGAAATTGTAGTGATATAGTCTCGTTGTTGTTTTTCCAACGAATGTTGTAGCTAGTGTGTGTTAGAGTATTTTTCTAGTATGTGTTACATAGTATATTTCTGCTCGCCGCACATATGTTCAGATTTCAATACATCAAGTGTGTTCGTAGTACAATTTTCATTGCACTTCAGACTAAATCTTCAAATTTAGTAGTATATTTCTGATTAAAACTAATTTAACTGCAAGTGTTGTAGCATATTTTCTGTTGCATTATAAAACATGTGTACGAATTTCGTTACATAAAGTTTCTTTATCGTTGCAGTGTTCATGCTGGAAACAGTAGCTGTCTTAGATTGCCAGTTAGAAAAAGCAGCAGCAGGAACAGCAGCTTCCACGTGTGGAAGAACAGCCTCCACAGCGGAATGCACCAGCAGCATCACAACAGGTGTGGGAATACATATTTTCTGCGTACAGAATTCATGGTGGTATATTCATGTTAAACCAAACTTAGTAGTAGCAAGTGTGTTCGAATTTCGATGCATTTCGAACGATGTGTTCAAATTTAGTAGTATGCTGCTGGTTGTAAAGTTTGTTTCTGTGCTCCTTACATATGCATTTCAAACCAAGTGACTGCATTTTGTTATATTCTTCTGATTAAAGAGAATTTAGGAGTAGAAAGTGTGTTAACAGTAGCTGTATATGTTCAAATTTCCTGTATTTTCTATTTGACTTTATTTAGTAGTAGCCAGTGTGTTGACTCGCCAGGTTAGCCGAGAGCACTGGTGCGATGCTTCCTGGACTCAGGCAGGCGCGCCGGCCCTGTATCGAATCCACCTGGAGCATTACCGACGACAGCTAGTCTGCTGACCAGCCTGGATATGTTTTTTAGGAGGTTTTCCAAATACCATTAGGTGAATACTGGCCTGGTCCCCACGTCCCTCCTCAGTTATACGACTTGCAGACATATGGAACACATTTGCACCATTTCATTATGCTGGCAGCTGGTGACTGAGCGGTTCTACGCACTTCAGTTTGGAACCGCGCGACCGCTATGGTCGCAGGTTCGAATTCTCCCTCGGGCATGGATGTGTGTGATGTCCTTAGGTTAGTTGGGTTTAAGTAGTTCTAAGTTCTAGGGGACTGATGACCTCAGGAGTTAAGACCAATAGTGCTCAGAACCATTTGAACCATTTTTTTATTTCATTATTTTCACTAGACGCAGACAGCTGGGGTACACTAATTCCGTCCTGGGGAGTATGGGGTGACCGAAGGAAGGGCATTTGGCCACTCCTTAAAATTAACCATGCCAATTCTGTACTGTAACCTGCCGACCCTGCGCCCAATGCCGGACAAAGGCAGTAGCAAAAGGAGGAGAAGAAATAGTAGCAAGTGTGCTCGAATGCCATTGCATTTTAAACTGTGTGTTTAAGTTTAAGAGTGTCTTTCTGTTTGCAGCACATGGTTCTCATTTCATACATACTTACGCTACATTTAAAACCATGTGGCTGAATTTCTGTAGTATATTTCCCAGAAAAGTGAAATTAGTGTACTTCAGAGAACACTACATTTCAAGTAACATGGTAGAATTTTGTACCATATTTCTCGATAAAGTGAATTTCTTTCAAATAGCCTTCCGTGCCGTGACAACCTTATGCTCAGTTGACATCTTGTTACATACTAAGCGGACTCCTTAAAAGGGCGCACCTTATATATTTTCTTATTAACCTACCTTTTCGATTCTATCAACCTTTTCGGTTAAGTTGTTTCTTTCACTTCACGTGCAGTGACCCTAGCATCTAAAGCGTTTATCAGTTGATGCCAGAAATATGTATCTAGATCCTCAACTTTGAGAGGCAGAAATTTTTCATCTATGTACAGACAAATTCTCTTTCTATGTATACCTATCCTTTCAGTATTCCTGCAAACTTGTCCATGGAGCAACGTTTACTAATGTACCCTCTCTTTCGTAGCCATATATATGGAAACTCCTGGAATTTGCATCTATATCTATTGTCATACAGTTTTCTTGTTATATCAGTAACAAGAAACCCGTATTGTGTGTGATTCCAGCAATCTTCACATAACTTTACATATTTATTGAATGATATGTCAGTTCCTACATGAGCTAGCTAAATGTGCTTTAAATTCAAATTGTCTCATTTGAAGACTATGATGAGGTATGCATTATCCCACACTGACTGTTTTGGGATTCTGGAGTATGAAGGACTCAAATAAAATATGCACCTCTCAAATGACGCCCAAAACATAAATATCTTCGAATTTGGTCCTAGTTTTCCTTGTTAACATCATGGAAACTGAACACTGTTTTTAGGTTTAGGTTTTATACTTTTTCCGATGGGGGTGATAATACTGCGTTGCGTGAATGTCGTGTATGTTACACCATCCATATCTCATAATATCTCTAGTAAAAGTTGATATTTAGACTGAAACAACGTTTCTGAAAATACACATATGTACTCAAAGCGGGTGTGTTAACAGTGGCTTGAAAACATTTGTCTTGCCGCAGCTACCTACAGTTACAGCCCATAAATTATCAGGAAGAAGTATCCTGTTTTTTCTTCTTATTCTTCTGTTGGTCTTCAACACCATCACAAGACCGGTCACTTACAACAAAGTCCTTGTGTCGAGGATGATTCAGCCACCCTGCCATGATACCGACTACACCAGCTTTTGGCATGCAATGGTACTTTATATATATAAAAAAAAACGTGTACCCACTGCAGTGCAGTCACTCTACTAATTTAGCTGCAGTGGCTGCAGGGGTCTACGTGCTTCAAAAGTTTCAGCTATCATTCAGGTTGACAATAAATGAAGATACTGGTTGTCATAGTGAGGATGTGTTTCAAGCACACTGGTGCTGTTGTGGCATTCTAGGCATTGCAGTGAAAATACTGGCATGAACAGAATTATATTTGTCGCATTCTAGGCTCTGAACTGAAATTACAGACATTATTGTGAGAGGTACAAAAAAATAAAAACACACAATGTTTGCAATAATATTATTTTTAGCAATAATAGATTGGATGCACTACATAAAAAATCCGCTGGTTACTTCCTAATCTTCTTCACACCTGTAAAATATTTAACAAATAAAGCTTTTGCGTATGCACAAAATTCAGCTTGTTGAGCAAATGTCGCAGGTGTTAAGGTTACACATCAACAAATAAGTCAGAACAGAAGACAGTCGGAAGGATGTTAAGGTTAGATACTCTGCAATAATTGCACCCAGAAGAAGCCACACCCTAAATGACTACGCTACACCTTACCAAAATGAGTGGTGCTAGCCTGCGAGGATGCACTGCACGGTAAAGGATAACGTTAACTGTAACAGTTCGTGAATTAACAGAAAAGTTTTTTCACTAGCAAGCCACTCAAAAAGTTATATGTATTTAAACATATGTGAACAAAGAAAATATATTTTACAGTTGCATATACCCATGAATAAATACATTGTTAATGGATACTCACCAAAGTCTTTTAAGCCACATTAAAACTAAAAGGCGTTACATTTATGTAATAAAAATCTCTGATTAAAGGTACTGACCACCCACGTCGTCTGAAAGACAAACCACATATTAATTAAACAGTGAGGAGGCTACACAACGTACCAGTAAGAAATCATAAGTAAATTCCAGGTGTCTGCTTAATGCAAGACTATGAACATGTGACAGTAATCCATGAGTCGACTACAAATTCACTACTACAAACAAAACCACTGGCAGTGCCGTAAGTCACGTCCAGCGGAACCCAAGTGAGGGTAAGTGCAAAGTCATGTAAAACTGAAAACGGATGCAGAACCACTAAATACGTCTCATACGATTCAGATATTTGCATGTCAAGAGCAGACATTCAGTGATATGTAGTAGTAATTCTCGCGATTGTACACGCTGGCCTAGCACCAAGCATATAACGAAAGGGCAATGACTGCAACGTACCCATCAGCAAAGATCCACACTCGAAAAATCCTCCAAAATACGCTTCAAACCATATATCATGCTCGAAATAGAGTTTGTTTTGATAACCCGAACCAAGTAGAATAATAATTGTATCATGAAACAGCCAGTTACCAATTCAAGTGCGTTAGAGTCGTGTACATAGTCGATGTCATAATGTAAAAAGAAACGTGATCCGTTGCGTGTAAATAACAGGTACTGGGCGGAAGGGAAGGGGGGGGGGGGGGGAGAGAGAGAGAGATAGCGAGAGAGAAAAGGAGGATTACAGGAAACGCACAGTGATAAGAGAGAGTGTAACAGAGAACACAGCAACCAGCAACATTTTGTTACGTAAGTGAACAGCCGAAATCACACAATCCTTCAATCATAAGGATGGACATACAAAAACATTCAGTATTATTTCTTTTATCTACATGTATAAACACTGAGGTAACAAAAGTCAGCCGGCCGCGGTGACTGAGCGGCTCTAGGCGCTTCAGTCCGGAACCGCGCAACTGCTACGCTCGCAGGTTCGAATCCTGCCTCGGGCATGGAAGCGTGTCGTGATCTTAGGTTAGTTGGGTTTAAGTAGTTCTAAGTTCTAGGGGACTGATGGCCTCAGATGTTAAGTCCCATACTGCTCAGAGCCATTTAAACCATTTGAACAAAAGTAATGAGATAGCGATGTGAAGATATACAGATGGCGGTAGTATCGTGTACACAGGGTATAAAAGAGCAGTACGTAGGCGGAGCTGTCATTTCTACTCAGATGATTCACGTGAAAAAGTTTCCGACGTTGTTTTGGACACACGTTGGGAATTAATAAACTTTGAACGCGGAATGGTAGTTGGAGCTAGAGGCATGGTACATTCCATTTCGGAAATCATCAAGGAATTCAATATTTCGTAATCCACTGTGTCAAGAGTGTGCCGAGAATACCATGTTTCAGCCATTACCTCTCACCACTGACAACGCAATGGCCTACGGCCTTCTCTTAACTACCGAGAGCAGCGGCGTTTGCGTAGAATTTTCAGTGTTAATAGACGAACAGCACTGCGTGGAATAACCGCAGAAATGAATGTGGCACGTAAGACGAACGTATCCGTTAGGACAGTGCGGTGAAATTTGCCGTTAATGGGCTGTGGCAGCAGAAGGCCCACGCGAGTGTCTTTGCGAACAACAGAGCATCGCTTGCAGCAACTCTCCTACTAGTTGAAACCTAGAAGACTGGAAAACCGTGAGTTGGTCAGATGAGTCCCGATTTCAGTTGATAATAAGTGATGGTAGGGTTCGAGTGTCACACAGACTCCACGAAGCCAAAGACAAAGGTTGTCAACAAGGCACTGTGCAAGCTAGTGGTGACGCCATAATGGAGTGGGCCTTGTTTACATACAACGAACTGGGTTCTCTGGACAAAGTAAACCGATCATTGACTGGAAACGGTTCAATGTATATACCTGAAGACCATTTGTGGCCATCAGTGGGCTTCATATTCCCAAACAACGATGGAATTTTTATGGATAGCAATGCCCCATGTCACCAGGCCACAGTTTTTCGCGATTTATCCGAAGAACGTTCTGGACAATTCGAGCGAATGATTTGGCCACCCAGATCGCCCGACGTGAATTCCATTGACGATTTGTGCAACAAATCGATATGTCAGTTCGTGCCCAAAATTCTGCACCGGCAACACTCTCGGAATTATGGATGGCTGTAGAGGCAGCATTGCTCAATATTGACTGCAGGGGACTACAAGCGAGTTGTTGAGTCCGTGACACGTCGAGTTGCTGCCCTGCGCCGGGAAAAAGGAGGTCCGACACGACATTAGGAGACATCCCATGAGTTTTAGCCCGTCAGTGTAATTTTAATTTTCTAAAATGCAGTTTACGAGGAGTTGTCTTAAAGTTTAATTACTTCATCGTCGTGTTGCACCAGTTTGTTATGCGTCTTCTAGTGGCGCGCTGTGGTGGTGAGTCGCGGGGGTTTCTGTGTGTACAAGAGCTGCAAACGTGTAGTCACGTGTGCTCAATTATTGGCACCTCTAAAATTAATAATGGCAAGCAGTAGATAGTAACAGTGCAGCTGGAGCGACAGGCAATGAGCTGTCATCTGTGTATTTGGAAAAAGGCTGCCAGCATTCATTGAGTGTTTCGAAATAAACTAGTGGTTGAACCGTATCGCACTGTTATCGACAGAAGCGCCACTTCTTTGCTCGCAGACTCTGAAATTAAGATCACGTGTCAAAGGCAAAGGAAAAGAGAGAGTCCGCGCTAGGTACGTGACATTATCCAGGAAGCTTTTTTTTTTTTAATTTTAGTTTATTGGCTTTCAGGACGTCCCCACACAGCCATCCCAACAGTGGAATGTCGTTTATGACGATAAGAACACAGGGACAACACAACACTCTGTCGCCGTGCGAATATTCCGGATATTACGAGACATTCTAGGTTCTATGGAGTATAAACATCTTGCGATCTAGCAGAGAGCAGGTCTGACGTCACACAAAATAGCATATATGCCACAGACTGACTGTCCAAGAGATAGCAGTGACTTGAGAGCCATGATGTAGGATGTCACCATACGAATGGCTGCGGAACCTAGAGACTGTGGAGCCTAAATTAATAGTTAATGAATCTATAGCATGGTGTCTGCTTGAGCGGCAGTGAATTTGTTTAGATAAGCCCACAGCTGCTCTGCCCATCTTTGCCCGCGTATTTCAGAATTCTGCTGAATGTAGATAGCAGCTAGGTCTGGTCTTAACTTTGTTTCAGTCGTGGGTCGACTAAATGTAATCCAAGTGTGATTATATTCATTCTGCTCTTAAGTTCTTAATCGTGGATCGACTAAGTAAATCCAAGTGTAATCATTGTTCGGTATATTGAAACCTGTTATATCAAACCTAGCTTTCTCTTCAAGCACTTTCAGAATCTTCTGAGTCTCTATCAGAGTTTTTATCTACACAGAATTCTAACTTTTCCTTCCCCTGTTAGACCATCCCGTCTGTTTGCTAAGGTCTGGAAAGCGCTGAGAATGCAGTCAGAGGTAAGTCTTACGTTATTTGACTAACAAGGACACCGTAAGAACTTCCCCTCACTGATTTGATTCAAACTGACAGGATGTGTAGGACACTTTACGGCTCTAACATACGTAAACAGGAAGACGCAACTCCCAATCGTTTTCGTGAAACTGGTGTTTCAAAATTTTACATCTATTTTTATATTTTGTATGGTCGCTAGCAACCAATGAGTCTGTAGCCAAGCATATTAAGCGGCTACGTTAAGGAGCGCGAGGTCAATGGATCGAGTATTCTTCCTTGAATTTTTTTCTTCACAGGTAATTACGAATTATTACTGTGCAGTGTGTCTTTATGGAATGAGTCATTTATTATTTAAATTATCTCCCGAAATAACGAGAAAAAAGTTTTCGTGATGAAATTGGGAAAAAATGGATACACGAGAGCTTTCAATCAAATCACAATGGTCATTTTATTTACGTTATTGCATCTACAAATCCGGCAAGTATAATGTATAACATATAGGGAATAGTTAATATTCTATTAGAACTGCTGATAACCTTGGGACAGCCAGTCCTGACAAAACTCTACCATCTGGTGAGCAAGATTTATGAGACAGGGGAAATACCCTACTTCAAGAAGAATATAATAATTCCAATCCTAAAGATAACAGGTGTTGACAGTTGTGGAAATTACCGAACTATCAGTCTATAAAGTCACAGTTGCAAAATACTAACACAAATTCTTTACAGAATAATGGAAAAACTGGTAGAAGCCGACCTCGGGGAAGACCAGTTTGGATTCCGTAGAAATGTTGGAACACGTGAGGCAAAACTGACCTTACGACTTATCTTAGAAGATAGGGTAAGGAAAGGCAAACCTACGTTTCTAGCATTTGTAGACTTAGAGAAAGCTTTTGAAAATGTTGACTGGAATACTCTCATTCAAATTCTGAAGGTGGCAGGGTAAAATACAGGGAGCGAAAGGCTACTTACAACTTATACAGAAACCAGTTGGCAGTTATACGAGTCAATGGGCACGAAAGAGAAACACTGGTTAAGAAGGAAGTGAGACAGGATTGCAGCCAATCCCTGATGTTATTCAATCTGTATATTGAGCAATCAGTAAATGAAACACAAGAAAAATTTGGAGTAGGAATTAAAATCCATGCGGTAGAAATAAAAACTTTGAGGTTTGCCGACGAGACTGTAATTCTGTCAAATACTGCAAAGGATGTGGAAGAGCAGCTGAAAGGAATGGACAGTGTTTCGAAAGGAGGATATTAGATGAACATCAACAAAAGCAAAACGAGGATAATGGTACGCAGTCGAATTAAATCAGGTGATGCTGAGGGATTAGGTTAGGAAATGAGACACTTAAAGTAGTAAACGAGTTTCGGTATCTGGGAAGCAAAATAACTGATGATGGCCCAAGCAGGGAGGATATAAAATGTAGACTGGCTATGGCATGGAAAGCGTCACTGAAGAAGAGAAATTTGTTAACGTCGAGTGCAGATGTAAGTGTCAGAAAGTCTTTTCTGGATGTATTTCTATGGAATGTAGCCATGTATGGAAGTAAAACATGGACTATAACTAGTTTAGACAAGAAAAAAGTAGAAGCTTTCGAAATATTGTGCTACAGAAGAATGCTGAATATTAGATAGGTAGATCACGTAACTAATGAGGAGGTACTGAATAGAATTGGGGAGAAGAGGAATCTGTGGCAGACCTTGGCATTATGAGACATCAAGGGGTCACCAATTTAGTATTGGAGGGAAGCGTGGAGGGCAAAAATCGTAGAGGGAGACCAAGAGATGAATACGCTATGCAGATTCAGAAGGATGTAGATTGCAGTAGTTATTCGGAGATTAAGAGGGTAGAGGCTTTCACAGGATAGAGTAGCATGGAGCGCTGCATCAAACCAGTCTCTGGACTGAAGATCACAACACAACAATATGGAGCACTGTACGAATCAGTATGATACTAATCGTAGAAACATGGGAAATAATAATTATTGCACATACACAGCACTTGTAACGAACGCCGAGTCTTTGCATGTGAACGTTTTTCTTCATTTTCATTTATTTATAGGGTTACATTCGTAAGCAGTGCTCGGTCAACATACAATTGTGCCGCGTACCACACCAAGTCTGTTGTTAGAATTACGTGGGAACGAAATAAAAAATAGAGTATCCGAAGCGAGATTCGACCCAAAGACATCGTTCTTATCAAAACTAAGTGCTTACTCGCTTGGCTGCGGAATCCTCGATTACTGACGACCATACGAGGGATGTGAGCACGCGTAAAATGTTAAGACTCGATTTCTCAAAAATAGTTTGGAGTTGCGTCTTGATGTTTACATATATTGAAGTCATAGTCGTAGCCCACACATCCTTTTAATATAAATCAAATCGATGAGGAGAAGTTTGTGTGGCCCCCATGTAAGCCTATCTCAGCGACGCAACTGTGTCCGCGCAAACAACGAAAGATTAATAATATTCTTCTCGGGTGTGCAGCCAGATCATAACGTGTTCATGACACAATATTTCCACTGAAGAAGAGTTCTTTACCTGACGACGTTCTCAAAAAACTTCGTCCTGGTGCTGCCGTGCCACCGAGATTATACGCTCTACCCAAGATTCATAAGAAAGGGGTCCCGCTTCGTCCGATCGTGAGTAATTTGGGTGCTCCTACCTACAATCTAGCCAAATATTTAGCATCTGTTCTAGGCCCTCACGTCGGCAAATGCGAACATCACATTCCCAATTCTATGGTGTTTATTCAGAGATTGAAGTCCTTGTCTCTTAGTCCCTGGGATTTGCTTGTGAGCTTTGATGTCATGTCGCTTTTTACCCGGGTTTCTCTGGAAGAATCCTTGCAATTAATTGGTGAGAAACTGGATGAGGAAACAACCAGACTTTGTCGCCACGTGCTGACGTCGACATACTTTTTATTCAGTGACAAATATTTTGAACAGACTGACGGAGTGGCTATGGGGAGCCCATTGTCCCCAATAGTCGCCAATCTTTTTATGGAAGATTATGAGGACATGGCGCTGAAGACGGCGTCCTTAAAACCAACCTGTTTCTGGAGGTACGTTGACGATACGTTTATGGTGTGGCCTCATGGGAGAGAAGCTCTTGACCGCCTCCTAGATCATTTTAATTTCCTGCATCCTAGCATCAAGTTTACCATAGAGGTGGAAAGTGATGGAAAGCTTCCGTTTCTGGATGTTCTGGTGTACAGAAAGGATGATGGGATACTGGGACACAGTGTTTATCGAACGCCTACGCACACGGACCGTTACCTGCATGCTTCTAGCTGTCATCCGTCGTTCCAGCGTACGGGGGTCCTGCGGACGTTGACGAGAAGAGCTTATGCCATTTCAGATGGAGAAAGCTTGACACAAGAATTGGACCATGTTAAGGTTGTGTTCAAGCAGAATGGCTATACAGATAAACAGATCCGTCGTGCTTTCCAGTTTGGACCTTCGCCTGAACCACCAGAAGATACCTGCAAATCGGTGGCTTTTCTGCCTTTTGCTGGGAGCATTTCCTCGAAGATAGGAAGAATTCTGAAAAGATATCATATCAGAAGTACTTTTCGTCCGCCAGCCAAGATTAGAGCGCTTCTTGGCTCTGTTAAGGATGACTTGGGTTTGAGGAAGCTCGGTGTGTACAAGATCCCTTGCCACTGTGGAAAGGCTTATGTTGGGCAGACAATCCGGACCATTCAGGACCGATGTGCTAAGCATCAGCGGCACACACGGTTGCTTCAACATGAGAAATCTGCAGTGGCGGATCACTGTCTCACCGAGGGACACAGAATGCTATATGACGGGACACAAATTGTTGCCCCTGCATCTCGCTATTGGGACTGTGTTTTAAAAGAATCTATAGAGATTCGTTTATCTGATAATCTTATTAATAGGGGCAAGGGTTATCTTCTAAGTAAGAGATCCGGTGTTATCTGACATTAAAAAACAACGGTCTGTGTTTCGATCGTCGGAATAAAATTTTAAAATTTTTTTAAAATTTTTGATTTTTGATAGCGATATCTCGATTTCGCCTGTTTCCACCACTGGCGGTGCGGTATGTTTACTTGCGCTAGAGGGCAGTTACGGCACCTTCTCGCGCACGCGTTGTGGGTCTTCTGCGGCCTATATAGGGGCTGCCGCTTGCGCTGGGAAGTCAGTTCCGGCGAGATCGTGCACCAGCACTCTCACCTGAAGATGGCGGCCAGTTGGACGGTGGAAATATTGTGTCATCAAGACGTTATGAACCGGCTGCACACCCGTGAAGAATATTATCAATTATTACGACGGGAAAGCCTTCGTAGTCTCAACGAAAGATTACTAAATAAAGCTTTTTTTATTTTTTTTAAGATAATTAAAACTTTATGACTAACCCTCGCAGTATCATCATTCATAGAATTATACAGTTTGCATTGAAGCAGTTTGTGGAAGGTTGTGTAGAGGGGAATGGCGGAACTCCCTGGTTCGTGAGGAACAACATTAATTTGAGCAGTGTGGTACAGCTACGATAAGAACGGGAAGGCGCTCGTGTGAGAGTCCATTAGTCAGATTGCAGAGGCAGAGCACAGTTGGCGGAGTGACGGCCGCGTCGTGCCAGCAGGGCGGGCCGCCTCGGACCTGACGGAGCCGCCGCCATTGGCGGGGGCGGCGTTTCCTTTGACTGGCGCTGCACAAAGGAGCCAGATGAAAGTTAAATTGAGTGTGCGCCGCCGCCGCCGCTGCCGCGTCGCCCTAAAACGGCGCCAAATTGCCTCACCCCGCCAGACCCAACCCCTACCCGGGCCCCAACCCCAGCTGCTGCACCGCAGCCGCCGCCGCCGTCAAAACGTTTTCGCAGTCATGATCGAGTTATCGCCGCATGAGAATCGAGGGGCATCCCAGGTCGACTTCGACGCGTGGGACCAGCAGCAACACCGACTCAAAGGAAGGCCTCGGCGCTTGTTCGTGACGTCACGTCAGCTAGGCACGGCCAACGCCAGGTCTGTTGCAGGCATACTCATAATGGTGGTGTCTCCCCCTCTGATAGAGGAAAATGTAAAACTATTGGCGGTAGTTGACCAACACACATTGTCCTGAGAGATTTCTGCAATCAATTAGCTGTGCAATTCATTACACTTCTCAACAAATAGTGTACTCCTGAACTTAAATTTCCACCTGTTTTAAGGATTGACATACAAAAACAACTTCATGGTCCAGCAGCAACAGAATTCGTGCTTCTTTACCTTATTTGTAAATCTGAGGAAGTTACATTTGTACTGGGTTGCTTTTAGAAGAAACTGTGAACATATTGCTGCTCTTCTTTAGGTATCTTGGTTGACTATGGGGTGAGGAGCACTGAATATTAATGAAATATCTTGCGATTGTTCGCGTTTGGGGATGGGGTGGGGGACAGAAGAAGAGGCAAAAGAGAGATACTTGTTTTGTCAAATAAATTTTTTTTATCTTATAAATTTTCTCCTTTCAGTTGCAAGAGGGGAATAGGTATCTTTCTAATGTGCATGTTTAAAAAAGTTTAAGCTCAGCAGTATTTTCGAAGTATGAAGCTATTTTGTTTCCTGTTTAGAATTCCTTTCGTTGAAAACGACTGTAATCTAATGACTGGCAACAGTTGGACATTTGCACATGTAAATTAGTTCACATTTCCAGTGACGATGAAAACGAAAATAAATAAATAAATAAACGAGTTCATTGTAAGGGGGTTGGGGTAAGATTCGATAGCAAAATGGATCAAGTAAATATAGTTACTTGAATGTAAAATTTCCGAAGCTTGCAATGGGGCAAAGCATCTTCTCATTATGATCTACGTTTGTTTCGACAGGATTCAGTAATACAGAAGTATGATCTTCATTTGTAGCTTTACGATAGTAAGAAAATATTTCATCTAAATAAAACCGCAGAATCCAAAACAATACCAAAAATTTTGTCTAAAAACAAGAGATTTATAGTGATAAGCACGCCCAGGCGTTTCTGCCTGCAACAGACCTGGAGTTCGCCGTGCCTAGCTGACGTGACGTCACCAACAAGCGCCGATGCCTTCCTTTGAGTCTGTGTTGGCAGCAAGCACTGACAACGCCTTAGGATTCCTGAGCTGATCCTTTGGTACGTTAGTGTGCGCCGAGGTCCAAGAGAGTCACCTATTTTCTGATACGTCTCTTCTCGTGTCACCGCACTATTTCCGAAGAGCTATTTGGAAATGTTGCGACACCTGTATTCATGTTCGTGGTAAACAAATCCGTCAAAGTAGTAAAATATTTTTATTGACCGAAATCTTGCACGACAGAAGTCGGTTTACACTAGCACAGTTTCGGGGTCGTAGTCCCATCATCAGGTGAGTCTGGAATCTAGCAGTAATGGGGCGTCATACGTCTATGGTGCACGCAAGGCAGAGACAGCAGGGCACGCATTTTGGGGGAGGGGTGGGGCAGGCGCTGTAAGGGAAAAGCCGACCGCTGGAGGGGAAATGCCATTATAAACTACAGCCTATACTCACATTTTTTTTAATAATTAAGTGAGGCCCCTTCACGCTCACACTTGCATGGCGACCATTCAAAAATATCTGTCACTTCTCCTTTGGTTAGTATCTAAAAAGAATTCAACCGAAAATGTAGCGATTTATTTTCGCCTGGTTTGTTAACCACTTGCAACTTTCAGAAAAATGTTTTGAGTAAAACCTACACATAGCTCTTATTGCCTTGTTAAATTTTGCTTCTATTGACAAAATTCAGCGGAGTTTACCCAGCCTCATCTCACTAACATGTTGTGCAGACGCAATTGCGAGAGCATTCTGAATCAGTGGATTATTAAGTTTATGAAAAAGCATATCCATGGTACAAAATAAATGTGTAGTGACATCGCTTATGTTGTTCCAAGACCCACAGCATTTCTCATTACACCAGCTATCGACGGCACTTAAAAATTACATTATTCCTTTGGAAAAGTATGTAGTTAGTGGAGTAACACTGTAGATAATGAAGGTTTGCATAATAACGATACGGCAAAGCACTCTCCTGTTCGTGCACTATCATTTGCGAAAATCTCATTTCGATATCTCAGACCGTTTATGGAATATGAGGAATGTTGTACATATTTCACTCTGGTTTTGTCGCTGGCCTTGCGGGATCGCAGATGAGTGCGCTACGTCAGATCAATTTTCTCGAGATTGATGACAGACTAAGGACTCCACCCAAGTGTAAAGAAAAATTCAAAATGTTAGTTAAATTTCATACGCAGAAACATATTATGTAACATGCACCACATCCAAAATCATAGCACCCCCTGTCTTTCATCGCAAACTTTTTCAGATACCACGCAGTGTCTTACTTCCGCGTAAAAGTCGCAATGACTATCCTCATTAACGAAATGATGGGCACATTATAATGGATCTGGCATATAAAGCTACAAGTGAAGCAAAATGACTTTTTTACCGAACAGTTTCTGTAAAATTGTTTGAGAAAGATTGCAGGGCGTGCGCGTCGATTTTGTCATCGCCGAAAGGTGACAAACGGTCGTCGGCCTCCCCTTCTGAACAAAGGGATGAACTCGCCCAACACTTTTGCACGAAAACTGGTCACTGTACAACGGCCACCGCATTCTGCGCGAACTATACCGTAGGTGGACCTTCATATAGCACCCCGTGGCTGCAAAGAACATCAACCTTCAAATGGAACCTGGGAAACGACCTCTTGTCCCACAACTGCCATCGGGAACGCATACCGTTGAACGTTGATACACCTGTGTGTCCCGTGTGCTTACAGGAAGCCGACTCAGACCCCAAAACCAAGGTAATGTAAGCGACTTCTGTCTTCTTTACCACAAACATGTTGCAGAACAGTTGTGGGTGCCCCCACATATAAAAATTTATCCCTATATTCAGTCGTGGACTGTTAATGTGGACCTGATTTAAGAGAGTGGTAAAGAGTGCCTCTAAATGTACAATGCACTTTACTTATTTTCTAAAGCTTCCTGATACGTCGATAGGCCCTAGACATCAGGCAGACGAAAATGAAAAATTCGTATACAGAATATCTCCTTTATATAAGATTACAGGCATGGTGAGATCAGGGGTAGTAGACAAATTCCATCTCTCTCGCAGGAGCCACGTGATGGGTCGATCTTTGCTAAAAGAGGCAAGACTAGTAAGTAAACAGAAAATAGAACTGATGGGTGTGAGAGAAATGTAGTCTAAGCAATAAATGCATATTGTATATGCTTGACATTATTCCACTCTGGGTATATTGGGTGCACTGTGTTTGGTATTTTATATAATAATTTTTTCATCTTTGACATGCCGATATACTATGCCATGCTCGTTCTTGGAATGTCTGTTCATTGTGTGACACAAATTATTGTAGACATGGAAGAGATTCTTTGAAGTGTTGCACATAAGACCGAAAGATGGCAACATAGTTTTTCCGAAACAGGTAATCTGAATACTCTGTTAAAGAAAATCGTGGTATTTTGAAGTCCGTTACATCTATTTTCATACCAAATGCATATGAATGAAAAAAAGAGGAAATGATATTAGTTGATCTGTGACACGATATATCTTCAAACATATCATGTGTAATCGCGAGCAGTGTCATCGATCAATACTTGACAGGTACTGGGCACATAAATATTAGATCAATGATATGAATAATTATAATAGGAAGAATAGAACCATTACCAACAGATTGTTGGGAAGACTGAATTCGTCCTGCACCGGATACTCTGCAGTTCGCGACACTACCACAACTCGTTCAACTTCGCACTCTCCAAGCTTGTTCGAATCAAACATGAAACTCAAAAGATAAATTTGCCACTCAGTGTGCTGTCTGGCCAGCAAAGCTTTTGGCATAACCACAGTCGATAGTAATGTTGCACAATATATCCCAAAAAACAATGTTTCCAACTAAAGGAATGAAAGAGCCCCCTTCATTATAACGATCCTGGCATAGAAACCTGATAATTTCAAGCATAGTATGTGGATTAGTAGCAATGATCGAAAGTTCATGAAGTGTTTTCTTTACACACTAATTGCCGATGCCATCCATAACCAATATGGTCATCCAGCTGTCTGTTACACGAAAAGTGATGGCCATCAGGCTACAAGTCTATATACTTTTTAAGGACGTCATATTTGCCTTAGATCGTAAAATTATTCATTTATGAAACCTAGTATTACAATTTCGGCCGAGTGGTCATTATGAAATGGAATACTGCGAACTGCTAAAACGAAGCCTAGCATTTACATCATGCCATGCATACCGTAACTATATACCAATAGTATGTTATTTTTTGTATTTAGTAAATCATATGCATGACGTTATGTAAGTGTCATTCTATATCTGTATCTACCACGGAATAAAACTGTACAATAAATTACCAAAAGAGATTAAAGAAAATGCAAAAATACACTTATTTAAAAAGGCACCCAAAGAGTACCTGTAACGCAATACATTTTATACATTGGAGGATTACTTAGCTAAAACAGAGTAGGGGTTTGATAAAAAATGTTATACAAATAAATAATAATAATAATGATTATAAAATATCCAACATTCCACATAACACGTTCACTTTATGTTTTTTCCTTCTTTTTTTTCCTTTCTAGAAATACTTACCCCCAAGCTACGAATTGCACAACACTAAAACTTCTTCCTCTTTCTGAGCACGACATCTTCCTTATTATGGAGGGATGCTGACTCAGTTTTACAAGATAGCAAATGGGAAAGGCCCAGAGATCACCAGCTTGTATGTGTGTGTGTGTGTGTGTGTGTGTGTGTGTGTGTGTGTGTGTGTGTGTGTGTGTGTGTAGTGAGTGAAGTGTTACGAAACAATGTGTGTATAGTGTGTGCAGTTACTGATAGTAAGATATGAGTGAACAATGTGGCTTTACATTATTTAGTAAGTATTGTATACAAGGAGTAAATCTAATCATTGTCTTTAACTAGAAGTCAGTAAATATATGTGTAGACGAATTAGCTTATTTTAAATTGATCTAAATTTGTAAATACTTTGACATGTCCTAGATCCTTGTAAAAAGAGATCTATGGATGAATAAAGCTGCTGCTACTACTGCTACCACTACTACTACTACTATATATACGTTACTCCGTCTGATAAAGGACTCATGGTGCAAACTTATAATTTTACAGTCAAAGGCGACAACATTCCTTCAAATAGATTTATGTGAGTGTGAAGTTAAGCAGATTACTGTTATACATTCTGTAGTAGTTATTTTGTTGAAAAAATCAGCAACTGTTTTCAGCCACCTATTCCCCTGCATCAGAAGGTTAGAATTATTGCATTATTTACGAGCTTGGACAATAAGCAAGCGTACTCAACATAGTTCTGTAGTCACATGAATCATAGTACATTCACAAATATGAGGAATCCAGACAGCAAGTGTAGCCATCGTGCAAGATGTGCCAGTTCCTGCATTATGTCTGCAATTGCTGCTTGGTGCCCTTATACTACACTCCTGGAAATGGAAAAAAGAACACATTGACACCGGTGTGTCAGACCCACCATACTTGCTCCGGACACTGCGAGAGGGCTGTACAGGCAATGATCACACGCACGGCACAGCGGACACACCAGGAACCGCGGTGTTGGCCGTCGAATGGCGCTAGCTGCGCAGCATTTGTGCACCGCCGCCGTCAGTGTCAGCCAGTTTGCCGTGGCATACGGAGCTCCATCGCAGTCTTTAACACTGGTAGCATGCCGCGACAGCGTGGACGTGAATCGTATGTGCAATTGACGGACTTTGAGCGAGGGCGTATAGTGGGCATGCGGGAGGCCGGGTGGACGTACCGCCGAATTGCTCAACACGTGGGGCGTGAGGTCTCCACAGTACATCGATGTTGTCGCCAGTGGTCGGCGGAAGGTGCACGTGCCCGTCGACCTGGGACCGGACCGCAGCGACGCACGGATGCACGCCAAGACCGTAGGATCCTACGCAGTGCCGTAGGGGACCGCACCGCCACTTCCCAGCAAATTAGGGACACTGTTGCTCCTGGGGTATCGGCGAGGACCATTCGCAACCGTCTCCATGAAGCTAGGCTACGGTCCCGCACACCGTTAGGCCGTCTTCCGCTCACGCCCCAACTTCGTGCAGCCCGCCTCCAGTGGTGTCGCGACAGGCCTGAATGGAGGGACGAATGGAGACGTGTCGTCTTCAGCGATGAGAGTCGCTTCTGCCTTGGTGCCAATGATGGTCGTATGCGTGTTTGGCGCCGTGCAGGTGAGCGCCACAATCAGGACTGCATATGACCGAGGCACACAGGGCCAACACCCGGCATCATGGTGTGGGGAGCGATCTCCTACACTGGCCGTACACCACTGGTGATCGCCGAGGGGACACTGAATAGTGCACGGTAGATCCAAACCGTCATCGAACCCATCGTTCTACCATTCCTAGACCGGCAAGGGAACTTGCTGTTCCAACAGGACAATGCACGTCCGCATGTATCCCGTGCCACCCAACGTGCTCTAGAAGGTGTAAGTCAACTACCCTGGCCAGCAAGATCTCCGGATCTGTCCCCCATTGAGCATGTTTGGGACTGGATGAAGCGTCGTCTCACGCGGTCTGCACGTCCAGCACGAACGCTGGTCCAACTGAGGCGCCAGGTGGAAATGGCATGGCAAGCCGTTCCACAGGACTACATCCAGCATCTCTACGATCGTCTCCATGGGAGAATGGCAGCCTGCATTGCTGCGAAAGGTGGATATACACTGTACTAGTGCCGACATTGTGCATGCTCTGTTGCCTGTGTCTATGTGCCTGTGGTTCTGTCAGTGTGATCATGTGATGTATCTGACCCCAGGAATGTGTCAATAAAGTTTCGCCTTCCTGGGACAATGAATTCACGGTGTTCTTATTTCAATTTCCAGGAGTGTATTTGCTACTTAAAGAAGAATCATAAATCAGCTTCGGAACTTGGAAATGAGTGTATAACATCGCTGGATTGTTGAAGCCTTGTATTGTATTCTATTAGCAGACTGATGGACGACGATATGCACTGCAAAGTGAATAAAAAACGAAGGAAAGGAAAGAGGATTACGATTTAATGGCCTGCCAGTGACGAGGTCATTAGGAATGGAGCCGAAGCTCGGCTTGGGGAAAGTGGAGAAGGAAATCAGCAGTATCCTTTTTAACGAAACTCCCTCTACATTTGCCTTAAGTGATTTAGAGAAACCACGGCAAGCTTAAATCAGCATTACGAGACAGGGTCTGAGATACAGGCCTGGCAGATGCGAGACCAGGGTAAAGATGATAAGCGCATGCACTTAACCAGCGAGTAAGTCGACGTATAACGGGAGTAGGATTCTTAATATGGTTCAAATGGCTCTGAGCACTGTGGGACTTTACATCGGAGGTCATCGGTCCGCTACAACTTAGAACTACTTAAACCTAACTAAGGATATTACACACATCCATGCCCTAGGTAGTATTCGAACCTGCGACTGTAGCGGTCGCGCGGTTCCAGACAGAAGTGCCTAGAACCGCTCGGCCACAGAGGCCGGCGATTATTTATAAATGGGAAGGTAAGACAGAGAGTAGGTTACTGTGAACAATTCAGTGACGGGGTTATTTTAATCAGGATCAACAACAAACCAACATCGACGACGATAGTTGATGTGTACCTGACGGCGTCACAAGCAGAAGATGAGATAGAGAAAATATATGAGGACATTGAAGGGGTGATTCAGTACATAAAGGGAGATGAATGTCTGATAGTCATGGGGGCTTATAATGCCTTTGTAGGGGAAGGTGTAGAAGAAAGGGTTACGGGAAAATATAGGCTTGGTATTAGGAATGAGAGAGGAGTAAGACTAATTGAGTTCTGCAAAATATTGCAGCGACTAATAGCGAATACTTTATTTAAGAACTACAAGACGAGGAGATATAGTTGGAAAAGGCCGGGAGATACGGGAAGATTTCAGTTAGATTACATCATGGCCAGTCAGAGATTCCGAAATCAGACAATGGACTGTGAGTCATACCCAGGGCGAGATATAGACTTAGATCACAGTTTAGTAGTGATGAAGAGTCGGCTGAAGTTTAAGATACAGTGCAATAGGGACATACTAAGCGATGGAGAAACACGCTTGAAGATCTCTGAGGCTATAGATACTGCGATAAAGAATACCTCAGTAGACTGATCAGATGAAAAGGAATGGACATCTCTAACAAGGGCAGTCACGGAAGTTAGAAAGAAAAACATAGGTACAAGTAAAGTAGTCGCGAAGAAAACATGGTTAACAGAAAAAATACTTGATCGATGTAAGAAGGAAGTGCGAAAACGCTCAGGGAAATTCAGAATTACAGAAATATGAGTCAGTTAGGAATGAAGTAACCAGGAAGTGCAGGGAAGCTAAGATGAAATGGTTGTACGAAAAATGTGAAGAAATCGAAAACGAAATGATTGTCAGAAGGATTGACATACAGAAAAGCCATCGGTGAAATTAAAAGCAAAATTAGTAACATTAAGGGTTCAATGGTAATTCCACTGTTAAGTGTAGAGGAGGGAGCGGATAGGTGGAAAGAGTACGTTGAAGGCCTCTATGAGGGGAAAGACGTCTGATGACGTGACAGTAGAAGAAACAAGAGTCGATATAGAAGGGATAGGTGATCCAGTATTACAACTAGAATTTAAAAGGGCGTTGGAAGATTTAAGATGAAATAAGGCAAATGGGTTAGATAACATTCCATCAGAATTTCTAAAACCATTGGCGGGTGGGGGAGAATGGCAACAAAATGGCTATTGACGTTGGTGTGTAGAATGTGAGAGTCTGGCGATACACCATATGACCTTCGGGAAAATATCATCGTAACAATTCCGAAGATTGCAAGAGCTGAAAAACGCGAGAATTATCGCACAATTAGCTTAATAGGTCATGCATC
Organism: Schistocerca americana; assembly: GCF_021461395.2. NCBI lineage: Eukaryota > Metazoa > Arthropoda > Insecta > Orthoptera > Acrididae > Schistocerca > Schistocerca americana. The sequence goes on along the minus strand of NC_060124.1, from coordinate 433,211,142 downwards.
CAAGTAATTGGCAGTAATAATATGCAGAAGAACGGAAAAGAAAACTGAGGATGTGTTACATGACGATAAGTTTGGCTTTAGCAAAGGTGAAGGCACCAGAGAGGCAATTCTGACGTTGCGGTTGGTAATGGAAGTAAGACTAAAGAAAAACAAGACACTTTAATATCATTAGTTGACCTCGAAAAAGCATTTGACAACGTAAAATGGTGGAAGATGTTCGAAATTAGGGGTAAGGGGTAAGGGGAAAGATGGGTAATATACAATGGTATGAGACAGGAATATAGTGTTTCTCCCCTATTGTTCAATCCATAGATCGAAGATGCAAAGACAAAAAAAAAGGGATGTTCAAGTGTCTAATCAAAATCCAGGGCGAAAGAATATAAATTATATGATTCGCTGATGACATTGGTATCCTCAGTAAAAGTGAAAAAGAAACTGCAAGATGTTCTGAATGGATTGAACAGTCTAATGAGTACAGAATATGGATTCAGAGTAAATCGAAGAAAGATGAAAGTAATGTGAGGTAATAGGAATCAGAACAGCGAGAAACTTTACTTCAAGTTTGGTGATCACGAATTAGATGAATTTAAGTGATACTCCCCAGGACAGTATCCTTGACGGACACCAAAAATTAGTCCAAGTTCCACCTGGAAAGATCCCAGAATCTAAACCGTGTGTGTCAATGACCATAGACTGCCAGCTAGTGGAAAATGCTGACCTGGTTGTGGCAAGCCCGGAAGCTATCTCATTGTGGGGGAACGACCAAGCGGCCAGATCTGCAAGTGAAGCATAATGACGTCATGGAGGCGGAGAGATAGCGCTGTACTACGAGGGACAAAGCAGAGTTTGGTAGGATAGGCTGGGCGCAATGCAACATTAAGTACTCAAATGTCAAGCCACTAGGAGAACTGACAGCAGTCATCTACCAGGACACATGATGTCATAGACATCCTCACCGCTGCAGAGCACAGGGGAAGCGCCAACATAAATACTCCACCCTTCTTAACAAATCTGTCTGCTAAGTGCTTATTCCCAACAGCCCAGTGCATAGTTTCAGCCCTTGTATCAGTTGCAGCTGTAGGCTATGGAGGTCGACCCTGAGCTCGCCCAGCTGTCTTCGATCGTCTACAGAAGCACAAGTGTGGCTGGAAGGAAACTGCTGCAGCTAGCTGCACTCTCAGCTTCTGAGGCATCACTAATGCCACGCAGAGCCGTCATCACACTGCAAGCCTTCTGGAGGCATGATCAGCATGACCTGGACACTGACTGTCATCCACCCTTGAAAGACCACTGCAGCTGCTCACCTGGTTCCTGAGGCCTACACCAATGCTGATGGCTCACGTTTCCTAAATAGGGGCTTAGGCCTGATCCCTAAGAGCCAGAGAGTATTTCAGGAGGAACTGGGACCTTACTCCTGAGTGCAGATCTGCAATGTCAACGAGAGCATTTTAGAGATCGATACATAGAGCTGGGGGCTGCTAGAGGCCGCGGGTGAACGGCCGCCCTGTGATGTAGTAGTCGCCACCTGATACTCTTTTGTATTGGCAGAACTACGAGTTGAGCGCACACCCTTTTTTCTGCTGCTAACGAGGCGCTGCTCTGCGGGCCTGGCTGTGATGTGGCACTTTGGAAGACAGTCCTCTATTACTGCTTCTTTTTCTTTTTGGTCATCAGTCTACTGACTGGTTTGATGCGGCCCGCCACAAATTCCTTTCCTTTGCTAACCTCTTCATCTCAGAGTAGCACTTGCAACCTACGTCCTCAATTATTTGCTTGACGTATTCCAATCTCTCTCTTCCTCTACAGTTTTTGCCCTCTACAGCACCCTCTAGTACCATGTAAGTCATTCCCTCATGTCGTAGCAGATGTCCTATCATCCCGTCCCTTCTCCTTATCAGTGTTTTCCACATATTCCTTTCCTCTCCGATTCTGCGTAGAACCTCCTCATTCCTTACCTTATCAGTCCACCTAATTTTCAACATTCGTCTATAGCACCACATCTCAAATGCTTCGATTGTCTTCTGTTCCGGTTTTCCCACAGTCCATGTTTCACTACCACACAATGCTGTACTCCAGACGTACATCCTCAGAAATTTCTTCCTCAAATTAAGGCCGATATTTGATATTAGTAGACTTCTCTTGGCCAGAAATGCCTTTTTTGCCATAGCGAGTCTGCTTTTGATGTCCTCCTTGCTCCGTCCGTCATTGGTTATTTTACTGCCTAAGTAGCAGAATTCCTTAACTTCATTGACTTCGTGACCATCAATCCTGATGTTAAGTTTCTCGCTGTTCTCATTTCTACTACTTCTCATTACCTTCGTCTTTCTCCGATTTACTCTCAAACCATACTGTGTGCTCATTAGACTGTTCATTCCGTTCAGCAGATCATTTAATTCTTCTTCACTTTCACTCAGGATAGCAATGTCATCAGCGAATCGTATCATTGATATCCTTTCACCTTGTATTTTAATTCCACTCCTGAACCCTTCTTTTATTTCCATCATTGCTTCCTCGATGTACAGATTGAAGAGTAGGGGCGAAAGGCTACAGCCTTGTTTTACACCCTTCTTAATACGAGCACTTCGTTCTTGATCGTCCACTCTTATTATTCCCTCTTGGTTGTTGTACATATTGTATATGACCCGTCTCTCCCTATAGCTTACCCCTACTTTTTTCAGAATCTTGAACAGCTTGCACCATTTTATATTGTCGAACGCTTTTTCCAGGTCGACAAATCCTATGACAGTGTCTTGATTTTTCTTTAGCCTTGCTTCCATTATTAGCCGTAACGTCAGAATTGCCTCTCTCGTCCCTTTACTTTTCCTAAAGCCAAACTGATCGTCACCTAGCGCATTCTCAATTTTCTTTTCCATTCTTCTGTATATTATTCTTGTAAGCAGCTTGTCAGCTCTTGCCGTCTTCGGAATTGTGTGGATGATGCTTTTCCGAAAGTCAGATGGTATATCGCCAGACTCATATATTCTACACACCAACGTGAATAGTCGTTTTGTTGCCACTTCCCCCAATGATTTTAGAAATTCTGATGGAATGTTATCTATCCCTTCTGCCTTATTTGACCGTAAGTCCTCCAAAGTTCTTTTAAATTCCGATTCTAATACTGGATCCCCTATCTCTTCTAAATCGACTCCTGTTTCTTCTTCTATCACATCAGACAAATTTTCACCCTCATAGAGGCTTTCAATGTATTCTTTCCACCTATCTGATCTCTCCTCTGCATTTAACAGTGGAATTCCCGTTGCACTCTTAATGTTACCAGCGTTGCTTTTAATGTCACCAAAGGCTGTTTTGACTTTCCTGTATGCTGAGTCTGTCCTTCCGAAAGTCATATCTTTTTCGATGTCTTCACTTTTTTCCTGCAGCCATTTCGTCTTAGCTTCCCTGCACTTCCTATTTATTTCATTCCTCAGCGACTTGTATTTCTGTATTCCTGATTTTCCCGGAACATGTTTGTACTTCCTCCTTTCATCAATCAACCGAAGTATTTCTTCTGTTACCCATGGTTTCTTCGCAGCTACCTTCTTTGTACCTATGTTTTCCTTCCCAGCTTCTGTGATGGCCCTTTTTAGAGATGTCCATTCCTCTTCAACTGTACTGCCTGCTGCGCTATTCCTTATTGCTGTATCTATAGCGTTAGAGAACTTCAAACGCATCTCGTTATTCCTTAGTACTTCCGTATCCCACTTCTTTGCGTATTGATTCTTCCTGACTAATGTTTTGAACTTCAGCCTACTCTTCATCACTACTATATTGTGATCTGAGTCTATATCTGCTTCTGGGTACGCCTTACAATCCGGTATCTGATTTCGGAATCTCTGTCTGACCATGATGTAATCTAATTGAAATCTTCCCGTATCTCTCGGCCTTTTCCAATTATACCTCCTCCTCTTGTGATTCTTGAACAGCGTATTCACTATTACTAGCTGAAACTTGTTACAGAACTTAATTAGTCTTTCTCCTCTTTCATTCCTTGTCCCAAGCCCATATTCTCCTGTAACCTTTTCTTCTACTCCTTCCCCCACAACTGGATTTCAGTCGCCCATGACTATTAGATTTTCGTCCCACTTTACATACTGCATTACCCTTTCAATATCCTCATACACTTTCTCTATCTGTTCATCTTCAGCTTGCGACGTCGGCATGTATACCTGCACTATCGTTGTCGGTGTTGGTCTGCTGTCGATTCTGATTAGAACAACCCGGTCACTTAACTGTTCACAGTAACACACCCTCTGCCCTACCTTCCTATTCATAACGAATCCTACACCTGTTATACCATTTTCTGCTGCTGTTGATATTACCCGATACTCGTCTGACCAGAAATCCTTGTCTTCCTTCCACTTCACTTCACTGACCCCTACTATATCTAGATTGAACCTTTGCATTTTCCTTTTCAGATATTCTAGTTTCCCTACCACGTTCAAGCTTCTGACATTCCATGCCCCGACCCGTAGAACGTTATCCTTTCGTAGATTATTCAATCTTTTTCTCATGGTAACCTCCCCCTTGGCAGTCCCCTCCCGGAGATCCGAATGGGGGACTATTCCGGAATCTTTTGCCAATGGAGAGATCATCATGACACTTCTTGAAATACAGGCCACATGTCCTGTGGATACACGTTACGTGTCTTTAATGCAGTGGTTTCCATTGCCTTCTGCATCCTCATGTCGTTGATCATTGCTGATTCTTCCGCCTTCAGGGGCAATTTCCCACCCCTAGGACAAGAGAGTGCCCTGAACCTCTATCCGCTCCTCCGCCCTCTTTGACAAGGCCGTTGGCAGAATGAGGCTGACTTCTTATGCCGGAAGTCTTCGGCCGCCAATGCTGATTATTTATCAAAATTTAGGCAGTGGCGGGGATCGAACCCGGAACTGAAGACGTGTTGATTATGAATCAAAGACGCTACCCCTAGACCACGGTTGATACGTATTACTGCTTCATTAATGTGTTATTTTCGATGATATTTTCTTGGCATTCTTGATCATTGCTAGGTTCCCACCACCACATCTCGCCCAGCTCTGTGCTGAGTTCATAGTTCATGATCAGCTCTTAGCCCTGATTAGGAAACAGGAGCCAGTGGCATCAGTGACGGCCTCAAGAATGGGATGAGCACCTGCAGTAGCCTCCCCTCTCAATGGTGGATGACAGGCAGCGTCCAGATCGTGAAGGTCAAGCCCCCAGCAGGACTGCGGGTTGTTGGGTGCCTCCAAACTCCATCAGTGATGCCTCGATGTCCTTCCAGCTGTACTCGCGGTTCTATAACCGATTGATGACAGCGAGGCATGATGACGCTCCACCTCTATAGCGTCCTGTCTCATTGGATAGCTGCAACTGACACAAGTGTTGAGACTACGCACAGGGCAGTCGGCAGTCAGCACGCAGCAAACAGACATTTGTTGAAAAGGGTGGGGTGTTTATGCTGGCGCTTCCTGTTAGCTCTGCGACGACGGGGATGGCCATACCAGCTCTCATAGTGACTTCAGACTTCTGCAGATTCACCTTGCAGAGGCTCTTTTCTGCTGGCTCGATACCTCAATAGTTAATGTTGCGTTATGCACAGCCTTCCTTACGAAACTCTGCTCTGTCATTAGTAAGGTTATCTCTCGGCTTCCATGATGTCACAGAGACCGATGACCTCGCTGTCTGGTCTCCTTCCCCAAAAACCAACCAACCAACCAACCAACCATGATGTCACTCTGCTTCACTTGCAGACCTGGCCACTCGATTGTTCCCCCGTGCTGTGATATTTTCCGTGTTTGCCGAAACTTGCTCAGAAATCCGCCTATCTGGCAGTCATTGGTCATCGACAAAGGCGGTTCGGCTTCCAGGAGCTCCAAAGGTAGAACTTGGACGAATTTTTAGTGTACGCTGGGGATACTACACTGGAGCATAATGTAAGGAATTCTACTGTGTAGCCGGTCGCTGTAGCCGAGCGGTTATAGGCGCTTCAGTCTAGAACCGGGCCGCTGCTGCGGTCGCAGGTTCGAATCCTGCCTCGGGCATGGATGTGTGTGATGTCCTTAGGTTAGTTAGGTTTAAGTAGTTGTAATTCTAGGTGACTGATGACCTCAGATGTTAAGTCCCATAGTGCTTAGAGCCATTTGTACCACCATTTGTACCATCTACTGCGTAGGCAGAAAAATAACCTATGATGGAAGGTGCAAGGAGGATATGAAAGCAGACCAGCACTGACATAAAGGGCATTTCTGGCCATAAGAAGTCTCCTAGTATCAGACATAGGCCTTAATTTAGGGAAGAAAATTCTGAGAAAGTTTGGAGCACAGTATTGCATAGTAGTGAAATGTGGACTGCGGGAAAGCCGGAAAAGAAGAGGATCGAAGCATTTGAGATGTGGTGCTACAGAAGAATACTGAAAATTAAATGGACTGATAAGTTAAGGAATGAGGACGTCCAGAGAATCGGCGAGGAAACGTATTCATGGAAAACACTGATGAGAAGGAGGTACAGGCTGGTAGGACTTCTGTTAAGCCATCACAGAATAATTTACGTGGTACTAGAGAGAGCTATAGAGGGTAAAATCTGTAGAGAAAAACGGACACTGGAATACATACACCAATCAAAATTTCGGACTAACGAGCTTTTTAGTCTCTTTAATCCACGAGCTTCATTCGTTTGTCACGAACATGCACTTCTGGCACTGTTGTAGGAAGCAACGAGGAAACTGAAGCAGTGACTATTGGACGTTAAAGAGCGAATGCTTTGGAGGGGCTTCCAGTTCTGGCATCCGCTGATCATGGAGGGAAGCCTCCCGCAAGGCTTGGGTGGGCTGGGGGATGGGGACAATTCTGGTTCACTTCTGGGACAATGTTGTCCATTGTTTCAGAAAAAAATAAAGGTTTTGTGTATGTATTTGATTTCTGGTCCACAACGAAACTATCTTACAGTTCCTTTCCCTGTCGTTCTAGTAAAGCCAGACAGTACCCTTGAATAATGGTAGTACATTCTTCACTAGATTTTTTTTTTAGACTCAAACTCTTTAGGCAATCTCTTTCTTTTGATTTGCAGCGCTTCGCATTGCAAGATTAAATGAGGTGCAGTTTCATTCAGCACACCACATTATCTGCACTTAGGGGCTTATTTCTGTACACTCATTCCGTGCAGACGTTTCCTGAAGTTCTTGTGGCAGGCCATCAAACATACAGTGAACTTTATCTGCCCCTGTTCATCCGCAAATTTCAGAATTTCTCTTAAAACATGACTACGGCATACTCAGGAGGCAACGGGTAGAATATTAGACTAAAATCCAAAAACAAAAGCATGGCAAACTAATTATGCCGAAACCATGCTTTTGTTTTTGGATTTTAATCCAATATTCCGCGTGCTACCTCTTGATGCAGCTACATAGTTTAGATTTTACAGTTGCCTTAATGATGGTTAACACAGGTTTCAGTCCAGCAAATGGAATCGTCGCCTCTTCCCTGGATAGCCTATTCAGTGATTAGTTTATTCTGTGCCATTAATACCTGAGAGACCATGGGCCGACAGCAGGTCTACCCTGTTGCTTTCCCCAGCCTTATGAGGACTTCATGGCATTCAGAGATCATCGTAAATGTCGTTGCAGTGGCTAATAGAAATTTCAGCACTGCTTCGCTGTCTGCATGAATATAGATTCTCCTCCTCTCACACTCTGAGAGCGAATATCTCCGCCTGTAACATCGTAGTCAGTTTTCCTAGAGAGATCACACTCTTTAGTTTACACTATAGCTTGTATACTCCGGCCTCAACACCTTCGCCAGTTTTCGACCAGTCCGTAAACCAGTCTGTCTCCTGAACGGTATCGTGGTTCGTTCTTCCACTGCTCCCTGCTTCCAATTGTACCTCTGAAAGTTTTGCATAGGCAACTGGAAGCTGTGGCATAGTCAGCCTTCATTTCTCCACCATTCCTGAATTTACCACGTTCATTATATTAGATTGGGATTCTGGATATCTTACAGCTTTTTTTCCCTAGTTTTCAACCTTCATACCCCTGACACTGCCTTTACTGTAATACAAAGATGTGATGCATCTTCCAAAGCTGCTTAGTAGACGACTTCTGTTGTACCTTATTCCACCATACTGTAGCCCAAACTTTCGTAGGTCTTATTACAGAGGTGAACATCCAGGTCACGCTCTTGCGACCAAAGACCCCAGCTTTTACCAGAGAGCCCTGCTTGAACACAAGAACATCTTTTACCTTGGCACTTATATATAAGTGATTCTGCTTGTCTGTGAATGTGTGTTGTGTGCTGGGATATGTCGAAATACAATAAGAGAACCAACCAAATTATGTGGGATATGGTCTTAGAATACCTTCGTATTAAATGGAGGGAGCACACTATCTGTTTGTTGTGGGTGCATTTTCACGCTAGAGTCCCCTATAGTGAGGAAGCTTATTAGCGAAGCAAACGGCTTCTATTGCCACTGTTCTTGATTTCATATTGCCCTGTACAGACCACTTAAGTGAGCTCAAAAAGGGCTTAAAACGCCAGTAGCAAGAGATGTGGAACGCGTCTCAAAAAACGAGGGTGGTTATTATGCGGTGTTGTAACGTCGAATTCCTACAACGCCTTGGTTTACGAACACACTTTTGGACAGACCTACGATTTCCACTCTTTTACTCTCCTCCTATATTGGATACACATTCACAGTTGTCCTGCACGGGAGTGCGATTCTGAGTTAGAATCTGATGTAAGCCACGTCTTGTTTTCATGTCCCCAATTTGACTGTGAATGGTTGGACCTTTTTGAGGACACTGCTGAGTATGGGATATCACCTGCTTCAATGAGCCACTTCTCTTTTATTCACTAAAGACAGTCGCTCTTATAAAGCAATTGTTAATTTCTTCAAGAGTATTGGGGAAAATCTGCAGGTTTTAACGATATATAGACAGCGTAATTCATTTTTAACTATTTCTTGTGATGAATTTACTGAAATGGTGTGAATTTCTAAAACAAAATTGTCGAACTTACTTTTAACGCAATTTGTTAACGATTTACTGTGGATACCATTGTCACTGTTTGGGCTCTTATCTTTGAAAATACGCAGTTAGTTATTCTGTTCTTACCGGGTGGTTATAATTTAAGTGCAGTTAGTCACAGAGAGGTCTAGTGTGGGCTGTAATTATCGTAGATCAGAGAAACTTTGGAGGCATTCTAATGCTTTAATGAGGAACCGATTTACGCAGGAAGAAAAATTACGTCAAAGAAGTAAGAAAGGCATAATATTGATTTTATTGTTAACCGTTGCTTAACTGTTTGTTCAATAAGAGCACCGGAGACGACGACGAGACGCTGAGTCCGTAAAAGGATGTGATCAACAGTTGCTCGGAGCAATTCCAGTGGGATGTTGTGAGTTAACGAGCATTGCGCTCTTCTTTAAATATATGGCCGGAAGAGTCACCCTACAGGAATTGTGAAACGAACCATGTCGTCAGGGCCGGATGCCACAAAGGGCGCAGATTCACCACGAGATGGGGAACTTGCAGGTGTCTATTGTGTATTGAGGCCTAAGCGCTGTAGTGTGCAAGTGAGGCAGACGACAACCTACGTCGTAGGAAAACCCAGTAGAAGGCTTTTGTGCCCAAGGACACGTAGCAGTGTTAAATGTGGCGGACCTAAGATCGGCCATAAAGGGAACATTTATGAAAACTATTTAATTCTGTAGTAATGCAGGGAATCAAGCCACAGTAATTTTAATCTGCCATCCTCCATAAATTTTCTTGGTGATCCCAATAAAACTTGAATATTGATCATATCCATAATAGTTTAGGATTTACTGCTAAAGTGAAATTAACAAGTTTTGTACAAAGACCTAAATGCTAAAATCTGAAAGCTTTGGTCGATCTTAACAATCGACTTTCCATATACACTCCTGGAAATGGAAAAAAGAACGCATTGACACCGGTGTGTCAGACCCACCATACTTGCTCCGGACACTGCGAGAGGGCTGTACAAGCAATGATCACACGCACAGCACAGCGGACACACCAGGAACCGCGGTGTTGGCCGTCGAATGGCGCTAGCTATGCATCATTTGTGCACCGTCGCCGTCAGTGTCAGCCAGTTTGCCGTGGCATACGGAGCTCCATCGCAGTCTTTAACACTGGTAGCATGCCGCGACAGCGTGGACGTGAACCGTATGTGCAGTTGACGGACTTTGAGCGAGGGCGTATAGTGGGCATGCGGGAGGCCGGGTGGACGTTACCGCCGAATTGCTCAACACGTGGTGCGTGAGGTCTCCACAGTACATCGATGTTGTCGCCAGTGGTCGGCGGAAGGTGCACGTGCCCGTCGACCTGGAACCGGACCGCAGCGACGCACGGATGCACGCCAAGACCGTAGGATCCTACGCAGTGCCGTAGGGGACCGCACCGCCACTTCCCAGCAAATTAGGGACACTGTTGCTCCTGGGGTATCGGCGAGGACCATTCGCAACCGTCTCCATGAAGCTGGGCTACGGTCCCGCATACCGTTAGGGCGTCTTCCGCTCACGCCCCAACATCGTGCAGCCCGCCTCCAGTGGTGTCGCGACAGGCGTGAATGGAGGGACGAATGGAGACGTGTCGTCTTCAGCGATGAGAGTCGCTTCTGCCTTGGTGCCAATGATGGTCGTATGCGTGTTTGGCGCCGTGCAGGTGAGCGCCACAATCTGGACTGCATACGACCGAGGCACACAGGGCCAACACCCGGCATCATGGTGTGGGGAGCGATCTCCTACACTGGCCGTACACCACTGGTGATCGTCGAGGGGACACTGAATGGTGCACGGTACAGCCAAACCGTCATCGAACCCATCGTTCTACCATTCCTAGACCGGCAAGGGAACTTGCTGTTCCAACAGGACAATGCACGTCCGCATGTATCCCGTGCCACCGAACGTGCTCTAGAAGGCGTAAGCCAACTACCCTGGCCAGCAATATCTCCGGATCTGTCCCCCATTGAGCATGTTTGGGACTGGATGAAGCGTCGTCTCACGCGGTCTGCACGTCCAGCACGAACGCTGGTCCAACTGAGGCGCCAGGTGGAAATGGCATGGCAAGCCGTTCCACAGGACTACATCCAGCATCTCTACGATCGTCTCCATGGGAGAATAGCAGCCTGCATTGCTGCGAAAGGTGGATATACACTGTACTAGTGCCGACATTGTGCATGCTCTGTTGCCTGTGTCTATGTGCCTGTGGTTCTGTCAGTGTGATCATGTGATGTATCTGACCCCAGGAATGTGTCAATAAAGTTTCCCCTTCCTGGGACAATGAATTCACGGTGTTCTTATTTCAATTTCCAGGAGTGTAGAAACGCATCATTAAAATGACAAACGTTGTAAATGTCAACTCTGTAACTTTGTTTAAAAGATATAGTAAATTTAAATTATCAGTATTTTGAGTTAAGCATCAGATCATCATTTTCTCCCCGCAAAACACATTGAACGATGACAGCATGACAACTTACCGAATCGTTTGGTAATAGAATATTTGTTGTAGAGTTTTGTGCGTAATAGTTACTTTTGTTCTTTATTTATTTATCAGAAAGCACATTGGTGCAAGGTTACTGGCCGCGACACACAAAGTTAAGGAGGAAATTGTATTGGTTCTATGTAAAAGAATTTAACTTTTATTAAGTAATGGATATTATTGTTACTTTATTTAGAACGCGAAAGTGGTCAACTTTGATTATTTAAATATGCTAAAATGTAATGTAGAATAAGCTGTAGTCAATGAGATGGACGGCTTCAGGAAAGGGAACTGCGCTAGTCAGTTGAGCGAAGAGGTTCGGCGCGCGGGAAACGCGGTCGGAGACGGACAGAGGTCAGTTCTGGTTCAAAAATGGCTCTGAGCACTATGGGACTCAACTGCTGTGGTCATCAGTCCCCTAGAACTTAGAACTACGTAAACCTAACTAACCTAAGGACATCACACACACCCATGCCCGGGGCAGGATTCGAACCTGCGACCGTAGCAACAGCGCGGCTCCGGACTGGAGCGCCTAGAACCGCACGGCCACCGCGGCCGGCGTCAGTTCTGGTCGAGACACCATAGGGGACAGTTCGAATGCAAACGCGAAAGCGGACGGTCGGTCTTTAGGTAGCTAGGAAGTGAAACGACTTAGAAAATTTCGCATTGTGTGGTATCGCGGGAGTTAGTCTCTGAGCGGTGAGCAGCCGCATGTCTAGTGTAAACTCTAACTTTTCGCGTAACTTGTATTTCGCGATGAGACTGTGAATGATCGAACTGTGTCAAATGGATAAGAGCTCGAGTGTAACACTAACTTTAAATACGATCACTTTCGCTATTAGTTTGCTTTCTGAATAAACATTATTCTAACCAAATCGCAACTATGTGGCCTACGTCATTTATGGGTCGTTGATTTAGTTCCCGATATTGTTATTACTGTTATTATCTGTTATATTAACTTTGTACTTCGCAAACTTGCCATCAGCCAGACAATTTAAGCAAAGGGTTACAAGTGTCTAATTTAGGGCGTGTAATGCGACACTTACGGTTCAACCCCTAGACGAGTTTGAGCCAAGACATTTCGACGAAGAGGAACCGCATGGAAGCCCGAACATCTTTGGGATGTTAGCTCGCAATTTGAGCAACTTGTTCCTGTATACCGGCCCTCAGATCAGGTAGAGAACGAACGTATCCGTGGTAAACGCGTTTTTCTAGATCTGCCCATAGAGTAAAGACACACGGATTCAGATCAGGTGCAAGCCATGCATCTACAAAACCTCTCGAAATAGCACGTTCGTGGAAGGTTGTATGAAGCAGATCTTTCACTGGGCGAGCTACAGGAGGTGTTGCCCCATCTTTTCATGAAAGTAGTAGTTTTCACACTGTTGCGCTCTTCCAAAGCAGCAATCACATGCTGTACAGGAAAGTCTAGAAAACGTGCAGACGTCTCTGTACACTTGGCAGGCCATCTGGGTATATTCTCTTCAAAGAAGAATGGACAGAGAATACAGGTCTGTGAATCCACACCACAGTATCAGACTTGGCGAGTGCCATGGCTCTTCGAGGACAACGAGCGGTTTAACAGTACCCCCTGTTCGACAGTTCCGTGTATCCAGTGCACCTTGTACTGTAAAATGTGCCTCGTCACTTCCTATAATATTGTCCGGCCACACGTCATCAACTCCGATGCGTGACAAAACGAAAGATCAAATTCGATATGTCGCTGCGGATCATGAGGTTTCAGTTCACGCACCACCTCGATCTTGTGCAGGAACCGGAGTAAAACAGACCTTGAAACTTTCCGTACTGTTGCCAATAGGATGGATAGTTCTCGTGACACTGCAGAAGCACTAGCAGTTCCGGTGTATGTGCAGCACGGTCAGTTACAGCAACAGCAACATCGCCAATAACTTGCACTCTCGTCTTCCTGGAAGCTCACCTGCGTTCGTCCAATTTCTTTATCATCTTCTTTAAACCATTTAATACACTACTGGCCATTAAAATTACTACACCAAGAAGAAATACGGATAATAAACGGGTATTCATTGGACAAATAGATTATACTATAACTGACATGTGATTACATTTTCACGCCATTTGGGTGCATAGATCCTGAGAACACAGATCCTGAGAACAAAGATCCTGAGAACCCAGAACAACCACCTCTGGCCGTAATAGTGGCCTCGATACGCCTGGGCATTGAGTCAAACAGAGCTTGAATGGCATGTACAGGTACAGCTGCCCATGCAGCTTCAACACGATACGACAGTTCATCAAGAGTATTGACTGGCTTATTGTGACGAGCCAGTTGCTCGGCCACCATTGACCAGACGTTTTCAATTGGTGAGAGATCTGGAGAATGTGCTGGCTAGGGCAGAAGTCGAACATTTTCTGTATCCAGAAAGGCTCGTATAGCACCTGCAACATGCGGTCGTGCATCATCCTGCTGAAATGTAGGGTTTCGCAGTGATCGATTGAAGTGTAGAGCCACGGGTCGTAACACATCTGAAATGTAACGTCCACTGTTCAAAGTGCCGTCAATGCGAACAAGAGGTGACCGAAACCTGTAACCAATGGCACCCCATACGATCACGCTGGGTGATACGCCAGTATAGCGATGACGAATACACGCTTCCAATGTGCGTTCACCGCAATGTCACCAAACTGGGATGCGACCATCATAATGCTGTAAACAGAACCTGGATTCATTCGAAAAAATGTTTTGCCATTCATGTACCCAGTTTCGTCGTTGAGTACACCATCGCAGGCGCTCCTGTCTGTGATGCAGCGTCAAGGGTAACCGCAGCCACGGTCTCCGAGCTGATGGTCCATGCTGCTGTAAACGTCGTCGAACTGTTCGTGCAGATGGTTGTTGTCTTGCTAACGTCCCCATCAGTTGACTCAGGGATCGAGACGTGGCTGCACGATCCGTTACAGCCATGCGGATAAGATGCCTGTCATCTCGAATGCTAGTGATACGAGGCCGTTGTGATCCAGCACGGCGTTCCGTATTACACTCCTGAACCCACCGATTGTATATTCTGCTAACAGTCATTGGATATCGACCAACGCGAGCAGCAATGTCGCGATACGGTAAACCGCAATCGCTATAGGCTACAATCCGACCTCTATCAAAATCGGAAACGTGATGGTACGAATTTCTCCTGTTTACACGAGGCATCACAATAACGTTTCAGCAGGCAACGCCGGTCAACTGCTGTTTGTGTATGAGAAATCGTTTGGAAACTTTGATCATTTCAGCACGTTGCAGGAGTCGCCACCGGCGCGAACCTTGTGTGAATCCTCTGAAAAGCTAATCATTTGCATATCACAGCATCTTCTTCCTGTCGGTTAAATTTCACGTCTGTAGCACGTCATCTTCGTGGTGTAGCAGTTTTAATGGCCAGTAGTGTCACATTGGGTCTCTCTTCAGACTTTTCAGCCGGCGACACTAACTTGGTATCACTGTAATTTCTGCCGTTCGGATAAAACAGTGTGCCCTATCGTCGATATCTACAGGGTGTTACAAAAAGGTACGGCCAAACTTTCAGGAAACATTCCTCACACACAAATAAAGAAAAGATGTTATGTGGACATGTGTTCGGAAACGCTTAATTTCCATGTTAGAGCTCATTTTAGTTTCGTCAGTATGTACTCTACTTCCTCGATTCACCGCCAGTTGGCTCAATTGAAGGAAGATAATGTTGACTTCGGTGTTGACATGCGACTCATTGTTCTACAGTACTAGCATCAAGCACATCAGTACGTAGCATCAACAGGTTAGTGTTCATCACGAACGTGGTTTTGCAGTCAGTGCAATGTTTACAAATGCGGCGTTTGCAGATGCCCATTTGATGTATGGATTAACACGGGGCAACAGCCGTGGCGCGGTACGTTTGTATCGAGACAGATCTCCAGAACGAAGGTGTACCGACAGTAAGACGTTCGAAGCAATTGATCGGCGTCTTAGGGAACACGGAACATTCCAGCCTATGACTCGCGACTGGGGAAGACCTAGAACGACGAGGACACCTGCAATGGACGAGGCAATTCTTCGTGCAGTCGACGATAACCCTAATGTCGGCGTCAGAGAAGATGCTGCTGTACAAGGTAACGTTGACCACGTCATTGTATGGAGAGTGCTACGGGAGAACCAGTTGTTTCCGTACCATGTACAGCTTGTGCAGGCACTATCAGCAGCTGATTGGCCTCCACGGGTACACTTCTGCGAATGGTTCATCTAACAATGTGTGAATCCTCATTTCAGTGCAAATGTTCTCTTTACGGATGAGGCTTCATTCCAACGTTATCAAATTGTAAATTTTCACAATCAACATGTGTGGGCTGACGAGAATCCGCACGCAATTGTGCAATTACATCATCAACACAGATTTTCTGTGAACGTTTGGGCAGGCATTGTTGGTGATGTCTTGATTAGGCCCCACGTTCTTCCACCTACGCTCAATGGAGCACTTTATCATGATTTGATACAGGATACTCTACCTGTGCTGCTAGAACATGTGCCCTTACAAGTACGACACAACATGTGGTTCATGCACGATGGAGCTCCTGCACATTTCAGTCGAAGTGTTCGTATGCTTCTCAACAACAGATTCGGTGACCGATGGATTGGTAGAGGCGGACCAATTCCATGGCCTCCACGCTCTCCTGACCTCAACCCTCTTGATTTTCATTTATGGGGGCATTTGAAAGCTCTTGTCTACGCAACCCCGGTACCAAATGTAGAGACTCTTCGTGCTCGTATTGTGGGCGGCTGTGATACAATACGCCATTCTCCAGGGCTGCATCAGCCCATGAGGGATTCCATGCGACGGAGGGTGGATGCATGTATCCTCGCTAATGGAGGACATTTTGAACATTTCCTGTAACAAAGTGTTTGAAGTGACGCTGGTACTTTCTGTTACTGTGTGTTTCCATTCCATGATTAATGTTATTTGAAGAGAAGTAATAAAATGAGCTCTAACATGGAAAGTAAGCGTTTCTGGACACATGTCCACATAATAAATTTTCTTTTTTTTGTGTGTGAGGAATGTTTCCTGAAAGTTTGGCCGTACCATTTTGTAACACCCTGTATACTGTTCCTCACTTTATGGCTTGTCCAATGACAGCTTGGATGTTATACCGTCATACAAATAATGTTCAGCGCCAGATTTGCATCTGGTGACCAAACCAGAAACTAATTTTCTCCAACGTAAATCGGTTCCGCATTAACGCATTAGCATATCTACGAAGTCTCGCTGCCATGCGATAATTACAGCTCACACTGGTCATCCGTGAGCAGGTGCCCAGTAGATTCCAGTGTCCATGGTAACTATGTCTTTTAGACGGTTAAATACACACTCTGGATTCTAAATAAATTTTGAAAAAATCACGTCGCTGCGAACTGTCGGTTAAGTGAGAAGCTGGTAAGCGAGTGCCTGCTGCGGCTGTAAACACGTCGGCATCAGCCAGCCCAGTGCCCCCTGCCCTCCCAGCGAGCAGCCGGCGCGTTGTCGCGCGAGGTGGCGGCAGCCGCGATGCGCGGCGCGATTGCCGGGGCTGCCGGCCACAGCAGAGCAGTGCGGGGCACGGGATAGCAGGGCAGAGCGCGGCGGAGGCCGGCACGGCACGGCAGATGCGATGCTATCGGCGCGCGCATTCTCAGACGACACACAATTAGGGACACGCCGCCGCTCCGCCGCCGCCGCCGCCGCCGCTGCCCCCCGCGACGCCCACGCGCCTGTCCCTGCCGTTCTGCTCGCTCTCAATGGCGCACTTGCTCACGGGCCTCGTTCGCGGCGCCTGCGTCTGCAGGAAATGAACAAAACTACACGGAAGAGCCAAATAAATAGGCACATCTGCCCAATATCGTGTAGGGCCCCTGCGGGCACGCAGAAGTGTCGCAGCACGACTTGGCATGGACACGACTAATGTCTGAAGTAGTGCTGCAGCGAACTGACACCGTGAACGCCGGAAGTCTTCGTCCGTCAATGCTAATTATAAATATAAATTTATGTGATGGCAGGTATCGAACCCAGGACCAAGGACACTTTGATTGCTAAGAAAGAAAAACACTACCCCTAGACCACTGTTGGTCATCCTATCACAGGAAATTAGGGATCAACAATTACAATTGAAGTTTATGATAGAGAGGTGGAAGTTTAAGACAGACAAACCCGCCTGACGTGAGAAAACAGGAATCTGATATAATCAAATGCTGGAAAGTAAAATAATAAATTGGGAGTGTGGGGTGATTGCCATCCAGGGATAGGATGGCGTTTCTCAAGGAGTACTCACCTAACAGAACGTGTTATCCGTCAACGTTTCGGTCTTACTTGCAGCAGCGCCATGTAGTTGTCATCGCTTCTGCTGGAGACTTGGTAGGTTGCAGATTGGAGATAGTCACCAGTGGACCCCGTCTTTCTAACTGGTAGCCGTGTTGAAACTCCTTTCTGCCTGCAAAATTTCAGTTTCTATTCCAGCACACAGTTGTTCTCGAGAATGAGGATTTATTACCACGAAGTCTTAAACATGCTAAAGTCTGTAATTCTGTTCTAATATAATGTTGAAAGTTGCACTAACGTTTGTCTAAGGAAAACAAATGTAACTGATCACTCCACTCCTGACTACCCAGTAGTGAGACACACAAATCTGTTTAAGTATGCCATGAATCCGAAGGCTGGTTTGAAAACTATAGTCCTTCGTTAGGCACGGTCCTATTGGAAGCGGTGTACGCCGTTTATTTTCATTGATCTTCGTATCTCTGAACTGACTTACCTGACTGTTATAGGGGGACCTACAGTCTGATGAGGACTCCAAACCATGTTGTGAACAAGGAACGATCCGGGATCGAACTACTGACTACATTTTCCTGCCCTTGTTATGTACCCTCAGCGCACAAAAATTTATTAGAATTCAATCGGACAGGATGAATAAGGTACTGAAATGAAATATTGCCCTTTTCAGACTTATTTTAGTACAAACCCCAAAATTGAAAACAAAAGACACAAAACGCACAGTTACAGATGATGTCGACGGCTGGCAAAGTTATTAAAAGGGGGGAGGGGTCAAGCTGGAACGACATCTCCCTCGGGTAATAGCAACAAAGGCTTCTGACAATAAAAAATGATTCAAATGGCTCTGAGCACTATAGGACTTAACAGCTGAGGTCATCAGTCCCCTGGAACTTAGAGCTACTTAAACCTTAATAACCTAAGGACATCACACACATCCATGCCCGAGGCAGGATTCGAACCTGCGACCGTAGCGGTCGCACGGTTCCACACTGAAGCGCCTAGAACCGCTCGGCCACATCGGCCGGCGCTTCTGACTATACGTCAGGTACTGACCGAGATAGTGATCCGCCAGCTGAATGTCAGTACGACATGGGTTGGTTGAAATACAGGGCTGTACGTCAGATGAAATCAATGCAGTGAAGACTAAGTCCTCAGAAAAAGATTTTTAATAGCCCTGGGCCGCCTATACGCTCAACACTGAATCGCCCAAGAGTGATGTGGAGATTGGTCGAGGTGCGCAATTTCGAAGGCCATCGCTGGCTTATCCTCGCGCCGAAAGAACCGACTGTCGTCTTTGGAGGCTCCCTGCCAGTTTTCTGAACGTACAAAGTACCTCGACTGAACTGTCCACGCCATCCTCTACGGTGGGCACCTACAGAATGCCGCGGAAACCTCTCCTCTGTTACGTCCTCGACACAAAATCCTCGTGGAGTAGCCGAAAATTGTTCTCTTCAATGGCCAAGCTGCCCACGTGATTTGCGCCAATGTAGTTCTAATAACACCGTGCCACTACTCTTGCCTCGACACAGGATAGCGCTATTCCTCCAATGAGAAAGTTTGCCGCTAAAATCTATGCTTGGGTTGCCGCTAAACTTGGCGCCAGGAAAATGCACGTGCACTCCACACCAGCGGAGGAGAATGCTCTCCTTTCCAGAGCAAATCACAAAACTCCGTCAGTCGCACAGATGGACAATACGCCTCTGAACCGTGGATTTACTATCGAAGTATTTTCTTAAAGAATTTACTTTATTTACTAGCTATTCACCAAGCACATTAACACATTTAATCACAGTATGTGAGCGTGGAAGAAGTTGCCAGTGGGTAACTGATGAAAACAAATTTCTTTCAACAAATCGAAAATTTATTCCTAAAAACCTTTTCTTTTTTTAAAAAAAAAACAGATTTAAAAATTATAATCGGAATCCATCCTCTAAATATCAAGTTACAATTTACTCTGAGGCAGAAATAACTTTTTTGTTGTTGACAGTATGAGCTTTCGGGCTGAGAGCCTTACCGTTCCCATTTAACACGGACGTAGTCACGACCGCTCACAACAACCTCTGAAAGACTACACTGGTGCAAATCTGCAACACAGCAGGTTACTTTAAAATAAAAATTTTAACAACTCACACAAACACATAAACTATGCACCCCGTAGGAGGGATGGAAATGGTACAAAACACTCACATTAAAAAAAAAAAATACTTGCCGCCGAAAGTGCAACTTGTTTTTAAAAGAAAGCTCTTACGGTGGAAGTGTAGCAACTTTATATACTACAATGACCATTTAAATAAAAACCCATGAAATGCAGTCTTACATAAAATGTACAAACATGCTCTACGTTACACATATACCGCCTCTCAAGATGATAGGCAAGATAAAAACATATTTCAGGAATTCGGCCTTTACACCTTACGCAATAAATTCGTTAACACCGAATCCTAGAAACACGACAGAGGCAGCTATTAACGTATGACAGATTGACACGGGGATTACTGAACAACCCGAACCGCAGATTGCTCTAACCCACCCCTACTCCACAAGGGAAAAACGGACCACCCAATTCATAAATAACCACCTACCCGCGGGTGGGCAAACTGAGAATAATGGTGGGACTATCCCAAAACAAAGCGGCTGGTGACCTCACCAAGAATACAAGTAGAATTTAAGAAGTAAATGAAACAACATATCTCCAATCACTTCTAATAAACTGCGATTTCCGGCGAAGACCTGGCGCAGCACCCCCAACGCTCTCCCGAACCGTACGCTGCCAGCCGCTTCACCGGACGCAGGAAGGCGCACCGATCTCCCGTCTCACGGCGTCGCAGCTCACACCGGCCAGCCCGATGTCGTGGTTTGACTCCTGTTGCTCTCGTGTCGACCGCGAAGTCACTACCCCTCGCTATACGCCGCGGCCCACTGGACTCACGTGGCGACCTGACATGCGCCGATGCTCAAGGCGGACAAGTCATCTCGTGTCTCAGTGCGCGACTGACCAACCAATCGATCCAACCGCCAATGACCGTTGCCCGAGCAACTCGAGCAGACTGGGGGCCTAACGCGCAGACTCAGATGCAGGAACTCAGCCCCGACCGGGCGACCACTAGCTGAGTTCTGTTGCTGGCGGAGTGGCAAGACTCTCATTTTCTGGCCTTAAAGTTTGATCCAGACGACAGACATACTTGCACTCCGACGACAGGCAGACACTAACGGCCGCACAAATGCGAACGACAGACAGACCAGCAACTGGTGACGCGAGACTGACCCAGCCTCACCCCGACTGACCAACTGCCCAGACTCGCCGCCTAGCGAGTTTTTTTTCCTTTATTGTTATTTAACACCTTTACATAAGGTGGGTTGGCAGCAGCATACTACGCCGCTCTTCAGCCACAAGCTGGACAAATGAAAAAACAAGGGAGACACAGAATATAGTGTACAAAGGGCAAAAAACAGTAGAGACAGAAAACAAATAACACGAAGCCGTTCACACTCGACGAAAAACAGTAAAAATCTGTCGTCACGGCGCACAAACACTGACGACTTCGACGGCACAGGTGAACGGAGGGGCGTGACGGCGAAGAACACTAAACACAAACACGATGGCACACACACGAAACTGATGGTGATGATCTCCGGCTCGTGAATGTCCACGTAACGTGAGCGAGTCGCTTAGCGAGCTCATAGCGCCCCTTAAATGCACGTGAACAGGTAACCTTTCCCACCAGAGGGAGACATCAAAGCTGCGACTGCCACAGCGGCGCCACCGCCAGAAACGGAGGGCGACTGCTTCACAATACGTGCTGCGGCGCGCTCTTCAAAACAGCAAATTTTACCACTGCTCAGCCTCCAGAATTCAGGCCGACTTTACCGAGAGGTAAGACCGCCTGCGCTCACAAGCAAAGCCGTCATGCTATTGTAGAAGCCCGGTTGCTTTCCTGGAAAAACCTACGGCTGTTTCTTTCACTTCTGCCGCTTTGCCACGTTTCTCTGCCTTCCTCACCACCACAGGAAAAAAAATCAAGTGCCATAACTAATAGTGCTATTGGCAAATAAACTCTGTCATTCCCACTCATACCTTTATTACTCGTTCTGATGACTCACTTAGTTGCTGAGTTGGCTGCAGTGCGTCTACAGAGACTACGTAATTAACAGACCATCAGTATCAACATCTATATATGTTTAGCAACAATAGCATCAGCCACGTGTACTTGTGTTAATTGCCACCTGTTTCGGTGACACAATCCACCATCTTCAGGTCCCTCTGCGGTACAGAGGGATCACTTGCGCAGCGGGAATCGTCACCATATTTCTGGTAAAAGCAGCGGAAACCATTGGCGTTTGCAATACTTCTGATGTGTGGTGAGTCTGTTTGCAGCGCGGAGGACGGTGTATTCTACCAACGAAACGATTTACAGTTAAATTAAAACTCATACAGCTGATGATGTTATTGCTGCCAGACATAAATATAACAGCTGCTGTCCCATTATCCATTAGGAGACGGATGTACGGGAATTTTGATCCCTAGTCTAGCTTCAGTCTTATTGGAAGACTAGAAGATCAAGCACAAAGTGAAAAGGGTGTAAGATAGGGATGCAGTTTTTAGCTCCTAATGTTTAATCTGTACGTCGAAGGAGCAACGATGGAAATAAAAGAAAGTTTCAAGATTGGGATTAAAATTCTCGCTGAAAAGATATCAGTGATAAGATTCACTGAGGACATTGCTATTCTCAGTGACTGCGAAGAATAATTACTGGATCTATCATCAACAGTTTTATGAGTACGGAATATGGACTGAAAGTAAACTGGGAAAAGACAAAGCTGATGAGATATAGCAGAAACGAGAATAGCGAGAAACTTAGCATAAAAATTGGTGAATTCTGTTACCCTGTTAGCGAAATTATACATGATGGACGAAACAAGGTCTTAAAAAGCAGACTAACACATACAAAGAGGGCATTCCTGGTTAAGAGAAGTCTACTGGTATCAAACACAAACCTCAATTTGAGGAGGAAATTCGTGAGCATGTACGTTTGGAGCTCTGCTTTGTATGGCACTGAATCATTACAGTAGGGAAACAGGAACAGAAGGGAATCGAAGCGTTTGAGGTGTGGTGCTACAGGCGAAAGTTGAAAATTAGGTAGACTCATAAGGCAAAGAATGACGAGACTTTCCGCAGAATCGACGAATAAAGAAAAGATAGGAAAAGACTGACAACAAAAACGAACAGGATGATGGGACATGCGTTAAGACTTCTGGGAATAACCTCTGTGATAGCTGACGGGCCTGTAGAGGGTAAAAACTGTAGAGGGGGGGGGGGCGGGAGAAAGAGGTTTGAATATATCTAACAAATAACAGAGGATGTAGGGTGTAAGCTGTACACCGAGATGCACCGGTGAAGAATTTGTGACGGGTCACGTCAAACCAATCAGGAGACTGATGACTCCAGAAGAGAAAAGTCTGTCTCGTACGTTCAACGAACTTTCTCTCGTTGCATAGAAACGCCAACGTAGATATGTGAGTGCATACTCAGGTAGAAACTCCATGACAACAGTAGACGATATCTTATGGATAGCACTACATAGTTTCGTACAAGACCTGCCGTGCAACGATTAAGAATCAGGTACGAAGTGATATAACGCAGAATTTATTAATAAATAGAAACAGGAACACTGGTTTCTTCGGTTTTGTTGTGGTATTTGATGTACAATGAAGCGCCAAAGAAACTGATATGGGCTTGCGTATCCAAACATTGAGATATGTAAACATGCAGAATACGGCACTGCGGTCGGCAACACCTAAGACGGCGAGTGTCTGGCGCAGTTGTTAGATCGTTTACTGTTGCTACAATGGTAGATTATCAAGATTTAAGTGAGTGTGAACGTAGTGTAATAGTCGGCGCACGTGCGATGGAACATAGCGTCTCCGAGGTAGCGATGAAGTGGGGATTTCCCCTGTAAGTACCGTGAAAATCAGGCATCAGGTAAAACATCAAATCTCCGACATCGCCGCGGCCGGAAAAAGATCCTGCAGAAACGGGACCAACAACGATTGAAGAGAATCGTTCAACGTGACAGAAATGAAACACTTCCGCAAATCGCTTCTGATTTCAGTGCTGGGCCCTCAACTAGTGTCAGCATGGGCTTTCAGAGCCGAAGGCCCACTCGTGTACCCATTGAGGACACGAAGCTTTACTGCACGACAGAAGCTTTACGCCTCGCCTGGGCCCGTCGGCACCGACATTGGACTGTTGATGACTGGAAACATGTTGCTTGGTCGGACGAGTCTCGTTTCAAATTGTATCGAGCAGATGGAAGTGTACGCGTACGGAGACAACCTCATGAATCCATAGACCCTGCGTGTCAACAGGGGAGTATTCAAGCTGGTGGAGGCTCAGTAATTGCGTGGGGCGTGTGCAGTTGGAGTGAACCGGGCCCCCAGATACGTCTAAATACGACTCTGACAGATGACACATATGTAATCATCCTGTCTGATAGCATGCGCTCATTCATATCCATTGTGGATTCCGACGGACTTGGGGAAATTACAGCAGGACAATGCGACACCGCACACGTCCATAATTGCTACAGAGTGGCTCCAGAAACACTCTTCTGAGTTTAGAAACTTTCGCTGGCCATCAAACACCCCTGACATGAGCATTATTGAACATATATGGGATGCCTTGGAACGTGCTGTTCAGAACAGATCTCCACCCCATAGTAGGGATTTATGGATAGTTCTGCGGGATTCATGGTGTCAATTGCCTCCAGCGCTACTTCAGACATTGGTCACGTCCATGCCACGTCGTTTTGCATCACTTCTGCGTGCTCGGGGTCCAACACGATATTAGGCAGATGTATCAGTTTTTTTGCCTCTCTAGTGTAAAATGGCTTCGTAGATACCAGAAATTCGCCACACACTGTTGTTTAACTTCATAGTAAAAAAATGTGTGATTACTTTACAAATGAGTTAATGAATTAAGTGTTTGACGTGTAGCACGTAAAACGATATTCACGATATGATTTATGTCGTAGAGCGATATAATTTTGCAGCTACATTCAGTGGTATACATGAGTACTGCCTGTCAAATGTGTGACATTTATATTTAGCAGCAAAGAAGTAATAAATTAAAACAGTATAGCTGAAGTTGAAGTTTTACTGTACGAACAGCGAAAGTGTAATGAGCGGCAAATTTTTTCCCTTTTCCTATTTTGCAGTCGGTAAGATTGAAGAAATGTTTCGAAATAACTTGAAATTGTGTGCAAAGTTTGTTGGAAATCGATAAGAGGCTTCATTCTCAAATACTGTATGAATATAGTTTGGGTAATTTGTGCGCCTTTGTTACGCTGCCTCAAGATATATGCACAGTCTCTAACCTTAATGCTTTAACGTAATTCTTGTTAACGAGCAGACTATGACAACGTTTTAAATTTTTAAATTCGGCCAACAATTGTATGAACTACTGAAAATCAAATTTTTGTTGCTCCAGGAAGCCATTAGATAGGCAACCTAGAATTTGGATCGGGTTACTATTTTAGCGGTTTAGCAATGTAAATTACACATGATCCGACATTGCAACCCATAGAAAAGGAGTTGGTGAAAGGAGAGACTCCGGTGTGTTGGTATACGAAGCAAAAATTCTGTGATCTAAGACTCTTTCCACGCCGAAATGGAATAGTTAATAGGTAGGCTAGGGAACTGGAATACTGCTTCAAATCAGCCTTAGGCTTCTTTACCAGAACATCATCAACATCATCAGCTTGTGTAATATCCGTCATGGTTCTGTGAATTTGTTAATAAATATTCCGCGGTATTTTATAAATAGAAATTATTTTTGAACCATTGGTGACGCATGAGGCAGGAGCTGAGAGTGTAGCTGGGAGCGCAGGCACACGGCAGGAAGCGAGGGGTCTGCAATCAGCTGTAAAGCACGGCTGGCGGAGCTGAGGAGGGGCGTAAAGCCGAAACAGCGCGCGGGAACGGTTCCGCTCCGTGATCGAGTTATCGCCGCGGCAGCGTCGCGCGGGGTAGGCGGATGCCGGATAGCGCCGGCGCTCGCAGGAGGCGACGGCGCGCATCCGAGTTTGCACGAGGGCGAGGTATCCTTCCGGAGAGCGGCCCGGGGATCGACCTTCTCGGCTCTACCAACATTTCGTCTCTATGCTGACGTCTTTCATACAACACGATTCAGTCGGGACTCTGGAGATACGCCACCATACTTTCGGAACCGTTTCACGCACACGTACCCAAAAATAACAATGGCAGGTAAGTGCGTCAACTAATTCATAGTCAGCTTAATGGATTATGTATCCAAGTTGCTGATAAGAATAATACACAAAACAAAAGAAAAAAATCATGGTCACTTAAAATCAAGAGAGTTGAGTTGATTTTAAGAGACCATGATGAACGCTGGATGACGACTCGACGTGTGAATTTTGTAACAAGACACTAGTTCTGGTGATGACTCATTAAAGTTCATACCTGTTCACTGTCGCCGGCCGTGGTGGCCGAGCGGTTCTAGGCGCTACAGTCTGGAACCGCGCGACCGCTACGGCCGCAGGTTCGAATCCTGCCTCGCGCATGGATGTATGTGATGTCCTTAGGTAAGTTAGGTTTAATTAGTTCTAAGTTCTAGGGGACTGATGACCTCAGAAGTTAAGTCTCATAGTTCTCAGAGCCAATTGAACCATTTTCTTGTTCAGTGTCATAAGTCTCTGAGCATATAAGACTTTTTTTGGAGTCATCATTCCTATGACTGGTTTGATGCGACTCACCACGAATTCATAACATGTGCCAACCTTTTAATCTCAGCGGAGCAGTAGCAACCTATGCCAACGGTCTTGACGCAGTGGTATCACCGGTTGCCGTCAGATCACCGAAATAAAGCATTGTCGGGGGCTACCATTTGGATGGGTGACCATCCGGTCTGCCGAGCGCTGTTGGCAAGCGGGGTGCACTCAGCCCTTGTGGGGCAGACTGAGGAGCTACAGGATTAAGAAGTAACAACTCCGGTCTCCGAAACTGACCTACGGCCGGGAGAGCGGTGTGCTGACCACATGCATCTCCCTAGAAACCTACGTCCTCAAGTAGTTGCTGGATGTATTCCAGTCTTCGTCTTCCTGTACAGCTTTCACCCTCTGCATCAGGAGTGCCGCAGAGAAGTGTATTAGGACCACTGTTGTCTTCTATACACACAAATGATCTGACAGACAGGGTGAGCATCAATCTGCAGTTGTTTGATCATGATGCTGTGGTGTACGAGAAGACGCCGGCATTGAGGGACTGTATGAGGATACAAAATGGCTTAGATAAAAATTTTTCTTGGTGTGATGAATGGCAGCCAGCTCTAAATGAAGAAAAATGTAAGTTACTGCAGATAAATAGGAAAACAAACCCATAACGTTCGAAGACAGCATTAGTAGTGTGCTCTTTCACAGAGTCACGTCGATTAGATATCTAAGTGTATAGTTGAAAAGCAATATGCAATGGGATGAGCATTTTAGGACTTTAGTGGGGAAGACTTCAGTTTATTGAGAGAATTTTAGAAAATTGTGGTTCATCTGTAAAGGAGACCGTTTATAGGACACTATTGCGTCCCATTCGGGTGTTTGGGATACGTACCAAGTCAAATTAAAGGAAGACATCGAAGCAATTCAGAGGCTGGCTGGTAGGTTTGTTTCTTGTATTTTCGAACAAGACGTAAATATTACGGAGATGCTTTGGGAACTCGAATGGGAACCGCTGGAGGAAAGACGAAGTTCTTTTCGAGGAACACTATTGCGAAAATTTAGAGAACTGGCGTTTGAGGCTGACTGCAGAACGATTTTATCCCGGGTAACGTACATTTCGCGTAAGGACCACGAAAATTAGAGAGATTAGGATTTGTAAGGAGGCATACAGACAGTAGTTCTCTCTCACTAGTTGCGAGTTGAACAGGAAAGAAAAAGATTAATAGTCGTACAGGGTACCCTCCGCCACGTACCATACGTTGTCTTGCGGAGTATGTATCTAGGCGCATAGGTAGATATCCATCTATTACCTTGCGAGCTATTCCCTGGTGTCTTAGGGGATCTCCTGTCATCCTAGACATTGGAATGAAGATGAACTTCGGTAACAGCTCCTCGTCAGTGTGCTGTCATACACTCCTGGAAATTGAAATAAGAACATCGTGAATTCATTGTCCCAGGAAGGGGAAACTTTATTGACACATTCCTGGGGTCAGATACATCACATGATCACACTGACAGAACCACAGGCACATAGACACAGGCAACAGAGCATGCACAATGTCGGCACTAGTACAGTGTATATCCACCTTTCGCAGCGATGCAGGCTGCTATTCTCCCATGGAGACGATCGTAGAGATGCTGGATGTAGTCCTGTGGAACGGCTTGCCATGCCATTTCCACCTGGCGCCTCAGTTGGACCAGCGTTCGTGCTGGACGTGCAGACCGCGTGAGACGACGCTTCATCCAGTCCCAAACATGCTCAATGGGGCACAGATCCGGAGATCTTGCTGGCCAGGGTAGTTGACTTACACCTTCTAGAGCACGTTGGGTGGCACGGGATACATGCGGACGTGCATTGTCCTGTTGGAACAGCAAGTTCCCTTGCCGGTCTAGGAATGGTAGAACGATGGGTTCGATGACGGTTTGGATGTACCGTGCACTATTCAGTGTCCCCTCGACGATCACCAGTGGTGTACGGCCAGTGTAGGAGATCGCTCCCCACACCATGATGCCGGGTGTTGGCCCTGTGTGCCTCGGTCGTATGCAGTCCTGATTGTGGCGCTCACCTGCACGGCGCCAAACACGCATACGACCATCATTGGCACCAAGGCAGAAGCGACTCTCATCGCTGAAGATGACACGTCTCCATTCGTCCCTCCATTCACGCTTGTCGCGACACCACTGGAGGCGGGCTGCACGATGTTGGGGCGTGAGCAGAAGACGGCCTAACGGTGTGCGGGACCGTAGCCCAGCTTTATGGAGACGGTTGCGAATGGTCCTCGCCGATACCCCAGGAGCAACAGTGTCCCTAATTTGCTGGGAAGTGGCGGTGCGGTCCCCTACGGCACTGCGTAAGATCCTACGGTCTTGGCGTGCACCCGTGCGTCGCTGCGGTCCGGTCCCAGGTCGACGGGCACGTGCACCTTCCGCCGACCACTGGCGACAACATCGATGTACTGTGGAGACCTCACGCCCCACGTGTTGAGCAATTCGGCGGTACGTCCACCCGGCCTCCCGCATGCCCACTATACGCCCTCGCTCAAAGTCCGTCAACTGCACATACGGTTCACGTCCACGCTGTCGCGGCATGCTACCAGTGTTAAAGACTGCGATGGAGCTCCGTATGCCACGGCAAACTGGCTGACACTGACGGCGGCGGTGCACAAATGCTGCGCAGCTAGCGCCATTCGACGACCAACACCGCGGTTCCTTGTGTGTCCGCTGTGCCGTGCGTGTGATCATTGCTTGTACAGCCCTCTCGCAGTGTCCGGAGCAAGTATGGTAGGTCTGACACACCGGTGTCAATGTGTTCTTTTTTCCATTTCCAGGAGTGTATATCCAGTCTGCCTTTTAGAGTCACTACTCATGATGTTGATGATGATCAGTGTTTTAGTAAAAGCACCCCGTCTTCAGGCCACAAGTGGCCCATCGGGATCATCCGACCGCCGTGTCGTCCTCAAGAGGAGGATGCGGATAGGAGGAGCGTGGGGTCAGCACACCGCTCATCTGATCGTTATGATGGTTTCCTTTGACCGGTCGAGTAGCTCCGTAATTTGCACCACGAGGTTGAGTGCACCCCGAAAACTGCGAACAGCGCAGGGCGGCCCGGATGCTCACCCACCCAAGTGCCAGCCACGCTCGACGGCGCTTCTTCGGTGATCTGATGGGAACCGGTGTATCCACTGTGGCAAGGCCATTGCCCAGTGTTTCAGTAAGAGATCCACTAAATGGAACGGGAGTGGAATACGAGACGAGTAACGCTACTGCCCACAATGGAAAACCATGAACCTAGTTTTGGCAAGTTCGTGATGTTGCTAAAATTTGCTATACGTGAAGACGAGTCAGGGAGGAAACTAAAAGATTCTGGAACAATTTTGGCAGGGACACCATCTTTTGGCGTCTGTATGGGAATATAAATTATCAGAGTTGCAGTCCTCAGTGACAGGTGGCATGGTCCCCAGAATGCATTAGTGTTCTTCGTGATTAGTGTTGTAAACAGCCCAGGTAGGGGGTGATGACAGCCTCAGTGATCTCTATGAAGGACACAAAGATACCAGGCACCCGTGTGAGACAACGTTATCACCATCTGACAGTGTTTCAGGGGAGCCTCATTGTGGTTCTCCACTTGGTTGGCTGGTGGAATCGTGCAATATCTTGTGGGGTATTCGGATCTACAGTGGGCTGATATTGGACTACATGGGAACGTGAGGGCAGCATACTTGTCACCTAGGTTCTGATCGACGATGTTCAATCACCAGAAGGGAGGATCCCATATCTTACACGAAGCAAATTGTGACCCCTTCGCATCTGTGCCTTTGGTCGGAGACTAGCAGCAGCCGAAGTAAGAATTTACTGTCCCATGCGTACGCTGCCGTGACGCCTCAAAAGAAACGGTTCCATTTGGAGTATTGCTGTAACTGGGAAGCATGGAATTCTGATAAAAGGTATCGCATTTTGTTCAGTAATGAATTGCGGTTATGTTCTACTCTGGATGACATCAGAGGCAATTTTTTTTTTTTTTTGGTGCCATAGAGTGAGGAGCCATTGGGTACGTCTTCCGGTGATGGCTGTTAGTGATTAAGGGAGCCCTCATGGTGCAATAGTACGTTGCGGACGTCCAGTGTCTTCATCTATTACCTCTCATGTGACACTACCGTGGTCCAAGTTTTCAACAGGACAGTGCTTGTTCACAGATGGCACATGTCTCTATGATCTATCTGCGTGATGTTGAGGTACTCCCAAGGCCACCAAAATCCCCAGATCGGTCTCTGACCAGGTTGCGTCACGATCGGATTCAGTGGCTTCATAACATCCTTCCCATCACTCGATTTTGTAATAAATACAACAAAACACTGCGCTTCAAACTCGGCAATGACTGAGACTACAGTCGTGAACTTTATAAATAAACTACCGAATTTCGTAATGCTTTGCAATTGATAAATATGTATGGGACGGGTTCCAATCATCTTCTCTCTCTCTCTATCTATCTATCTGTCCACCTCCCCCTCCCATTCTACTTGTCCATCTCCTCCTCCACCTCTTTCTGTCCATCTCTTCTATCTCTTTCTCCCCCCCCCCCCTTTCTATGTCCATCGCTCCCCTCCCTCACACCAGTGACCATCTTCTCCGTCCCTTTCTCTGGCCTTGACTCCTCTTTACTATTGTTGCAGAGTTTGATTCCGTAGTAGTACTCCAACCATGAGCCGAAAACCTATACACAGCACTTTCCTGTTTTCTACTAAAACGAATAATGAGGAAGAAATTAAAACAGCGCAATGCTGTGTACACAATTTTTATTTAAAAACATATTCAAGCAGAAACAATACAAATCAGAGAAACAGTTCAAATGGTTCAAATGGCTCTGAGCACTATGGGACTTAACTTCGGAGGTCATCAGTCCCCTACTTAAACCTGACTAACTTAAGGACATCACACACATCCATGCCCGAGGCAGGATTCGAACCTGCGACCGTAGCGGTCGCGCGGTTCCAGGCTGTAGCGCCTAGAACCGCTCGGTCACCTCGGCCGGCGAGAAACAGTTCGTCTAATGGTTTAAATGCCCTGCTATTGCAGATAAAAATAATTGCGGGAAACAAACAGCAGAGCACAGCGCAGCACTCGTAGTCGAATTTTGTTGTTCAAGAAAATATATGACCCATGTCTTAAGTTTGCAGCATTTGTAGACATAGAGAAAGCTTTTGAATGTTGGGTGGGACAGTTTCTTAGAAATTCTATAGGTATCAGAGGTAAATTACAGAGAGCGAGAGGCTATTTACAGCTTGTACAGAAACCATACAGCTGTTATAAAAGTCGAGGGACATAGGGAAGCAGCGGTTGAGAAAGGGATGAGACAATGTTGTAGCCTATCTGTGATGTTATTCACATTTTTTACACTGAGATAGCAGTAAAGGGTACCAAAGGAAAATTTGAAGTAGTTCAGGGAGAAGAAAAGAAAACTTTGCGGTTTGTCGATGGCATTGTAATTCTGTCAGAGACAGCAAAGGAACTGGGAAGAACAGCTTAACAGTATGGACATTGTATTGAAAGGAGGATATAAGATGAACATCAAGAAACGTAAAACAGTGATAATGGAACGCAGTCGTGTTAAATCAGGCAGTGCTGAGAGTGTTAGTTTAGGAAACGAGACAATTAAAAGTAGTAGACGAGTTTTCTATTTTGGCAGCAAAATAAATGATGATGGCCGAAGTAGAGAAGACATAGAATGTAGACTGGCTATGGCAAGAAAGTCTTTTCTGAAGAAGGAAAATTTGTTAACATCGAATACAGATTTAAGCGTTAGGATGTCTTTTCTGAAGGTGTTTGTCTGGAATATAAGGATGTATGGAAATAAAACATGGACTATAAACATAATACAAGCTTTTAAAATGTGGCGCTACAGAGGAATCCTGAAGATGAGATTGGTAGATCACGTTGCCAATGAGGAGGTTCTGAACAAAACTGGGGAAGCAAGAAATTTGTGGCATTCAAAAGGAGGTTGACTGCGGTAGTTATTGTTGTGGACTGGCAAGACAGCCAATCCACAGTGACGGTAACCGAAAGGCACGCGCTTATACTCACGCAGGCTGGCGTGAGGTCTGAAACAGGATACGTAATGAATGCTATAAAGAAAAGTACGTAGCTGCTGGAATACTTTAATCCACAATTGGTGAACATTGGTCTTGTTGATACAGTATATGCGTCATTAGATACATAGCAAAGGATAAATGGCGCCTTGCTAGGTCGTAGCAATTGACTTAGCTGAAGGCTATGCTAACAATCGTCTCGGCAGTTGAGAGCGTAATTCTCAGTGAACCATGGCTAGCAACGTCGGCTGTACAACTGGGGCGAGTGCTAGTAAGTCTCTCGAGACCTGCCGTGTGGCGGCGCTCGGTCTGCTATCACTGATAGTGGCGACACGCGGGTCCGACGTATACTAGTTGACCGCGGCCGATTTAAAAGCTACCACCTAGCAAGTGTGGTGTCTGGCGGTGACACCACAGTTATACTAAGGTGAAGTGGCTTGTACAGTATAGAGTAGCATGGAGAATTGCATCAAACAAGTCTTCGGGCTGGAGACCACAACAACAACAATAACAGCAACAACCTATGTGTGTCTGAATGTTTATTAGAGTATTGTGTAAAAATGTGAAATAAATTGGTCAAGAATTTTTCGAGATTTTTGCTAACAACATTTCCCTATAGACTCTAACAAACATTTGGACAGAAAATGGGAATTAAATAGATCAAGAAGTTTTATTTATGACATGCCTATTTATCCATTACAGATATTAAAAATATACATCCTATGTCTTTCGAATGTTTAATAGAGTATCATGTAAAAATCAGATCTCTCTAGAGTTTTGGTAACAAAATTTCTGTATCATCATCATCATCGTCATTAGGATTTCCTTCCAGCGAGCTGGGCAGGAACTTTGTGAACAATATGGTTACATTGATTTCTGTCCTGGTATAGCTTTTCTCTCTCCATTGCATCCCACGTTACTCCTCTCCACTTGATTTATATGGACTGTCTATCTCTTCCTAGGCCACCCAGTACCTCCGTCTGCAAAGGAGTTCGAGTAGGGAGCATTCGCTTCATACGATCTGATCCGTTCAGTCTTGCAGAAATCATTCTTTTCTCCATGTTCAAGGTCGCCTGTAGGTCTGTCCTTACATACACTACGTGATCAAATGTACCCAGACACCTGGCTGAAATTGACTTACAAGTTCGTAGCGCCCTCCATCGATAACGCTTGAATTCAATATGGTGTTGACCCACCCTTAGCTTTGATCACAGCTTCCGCTCTCGCAGGCATACGTTCCACCAGGTGCTGGAAGGTTTCTTGGGGAATATCAGCCCTTTCTTCTCAGAGTGCTGCACTATGGACAGGTATCGATGCCGGTCTGTGAGGTCTGGCACGAAGACGGCGTTCCTATGCATCCCAAAGGTGTTCTATAGGACTCTATGCAGGCTAGTCCATTACAGGAATGTTATTGTCGTGTAACCACTCCACCACAGGCCGTGCAATATGAACAGGTGCTCGATCGTGTTGAAAGGTGCAATCGCCTTCCCCGAATTGCTCTTCAACAGTGGGAAGCAAGAAGGTGCATAAAACATCAATGTAGGCCTGTGTTGTGATGGTGCCACGCAAAATAACAAGGGGCGCAAGCCCCCTCCATCAGAAACACGACCACACCATAACACCACCACCACCGAATTTTACTGTTTGCACAGCACACGATGGCAGACGATGTTCACTGGGCATTCGCCATACCCACACCCTGCCATCGGATCGCCAAATTGTGCACCGTGATTCGTCACTCCACACACTCCACTGTTCAATCATGCAATGTTTACGCTCCTTATACCAAGGTGCTCTATAGGATTCAGGTCAGGACTCCGTGGAGACCAGTCCATTACAGGGATGTTATTGTCGTGTAACCACTCCGCCACAGGCCGTGCAATATGAACAGGTACTCGATCGTGTTGAAAGGTGCAATCGCCTTCCCCGAATTGCTCTTCTGCAGTGGGAAGCAAGAAGGTGCTTAAAACATCAATGTATGCCTGTGCTGTGATAGTGCCACGCAAAACAACAAGGAGTGCAAGCCCCTACATGAAAAACACGACCACACCATAACACCATCGCCTCCGAATTTTACTGTTGACACTACATATGCTGGCAGATGACGTTCACCAGGCATTCGCCATACCCGCATCCTGATATCGGATCGCCACGTTGTGTACAGTGGTTTATCATTCGACACAACGTTTTTTCACTGCTCGATCGTCCAATGTTTACTCTCCTTACACCAAGTGAGGCGTCGTTCGGCATTTACCTGCGTGATGTGTGGCTTATGTGCAGCTGCTGGACCGTGAAATCCAAGTTTTCTCACCTCCCGCCTAACTGTCATAGTACTTACAGTGGATCCTGATGCAATTTGGAATTCGTTTGTGATGGTTTGGACAGATGTTTTCCTATTACACATTACGACCCTCTTCAACTGTCGGCGGTCTCTGTCAGTCAACAGACGAGATCGGCCTGTAAGCTTTTGTGCTGTACGTGACCACTCAGGTTTCCATTTCACTATCACATCGGAAACAGTGGATCTAGGGATGTTTAGGGGTGTGGAAATCTCGCGTTCAGATATATGACACAAGTGGCACCCAATCACCTAACCATGCTCGACGTCCATGAGTTCCGCGGAGCGCCCCATTCTGCTCTGTCACGATGTCTAATGACTACTGAGGTCGCTCGTGTGGAGTACCTGGTAGTAGGTGGCAGCACAATGCACCTAATATGAAAAACGTTGTAACGGCTCCATGTAAGCCGCTATATGACTCTACCCCACAACTAAAGACACCTGAGTGCCCTTCCGACACTCAGGGAAGAGCCTGATGATAATTAGTAAGATAGGATTATTTAAATATAGACGGTCATCTTAATATTAGATATGGTAATTATCTGCAAAGTGTGAATGCGAACGTATGATTAGGTATGCGTGAGATGTCGGCTGTGGGTGTGCTATAGGCATAGTGGAAGTGTAGCCAACCTCGAATCTAGTAGAGCGCGACTGCACTGGACCAGAGAGGCATAAGCTCCACGCGCGTCATTAGCGCTCGTTAGGTTGGCAAATAACCGTGTGCGGTATCTCCGAGTCCCTGCGGCCACGATGTGTGGACCCGGACGAGGGGGACCGCATCGGGGTTGTTGCTGGGAAGACCTGGGTGAGTAAGCACGCTCTGCTCTATCGCTCCGATAGTTAGCGAAGATTTAGAATTCCATGTTCACCTTGAACTTGGAAGCAGCTTCCCTGCTGAGGAAAGCCACTATGGTATTTCCTAGAATCATCTCGGTTAGGAGAGATAGGGAGATGATTTCTTTTGCGAAGTAATTTCTTGGGAATTTGTGTTCACTGCACTTGGGAGTGAACAGGCGCTCACTGCCGAGTAATACTCAGAATTGCTCAATTTGCATTTAAGTGTGAGTGTGAAGTATATATGCAAAGTGTATTTTATTTAAATGTGTTTATTGACTACTGAAATAGGAGAGATTGGTAACACGTGGTCCGCAGGCCCCGTGCATTTCTTGGTGAGAAGCTTCAGCTCGACGTAATCACATTTCGTGATCGAGCTGGATCTTCTACGTAAATTCAAGCGTGTGATTTAATTGTTCCTTCATAATATCCAGTAAAACTCGCGGAGTTAGTTAAACGTGAAGACGGGACTTGCTCGAATTAAAGTTACAGTTGGAACCATGTGCTCTCTCCCAATGTTGTCCCACTTGGTGTATGGGAACCTTCCTCTTTTATCTGTTAGATAAAATGAATAGAGTGAATGTTAGTGTGTGTGTGTGTGGCTAAATGATGATAGAAATGTGCAGGCGGTAGTCATTGTCGATTCACGGCACATGTTAGCCGGATGTTTAATTAAGTTTACTTAGATATGATACTATTTGTATCACGCCAGTATTCCGTGATAAGTGAGAGGGAATATTTGAGATGGTAATGTTTATTGAATAAATGTGATTGTGTTATTATATAAATATGTTACAGTGACTTCTCCCAGCCACACCATATTCCCTTATCATTTCACAGAATATTTGGTATGCGTATTTCAGTTAATCACCTGTCTATGTCCCACTCATGGGCAAAAAAATGGTTCAAATGGCTCTGAGCACTGTGGGACTCAACTGCTGTGGTCATCAGTCCCCTAGAACTTAGAACTACTTAAACCGAACTAACCTAAGGACATCACACACATCCATGCCCGAGGCAGGATTCGAACCTGAGACCGTAGCAGTCGCGCGGTTTCGGACTGAGCGCCTAGAACCGCTAGACCACCGCGGCCGGCACTCATGGGCATATTTCATTTAATAAACTCTGTAAGGTGGTATTAAAACTTCATTATAATAATATTCTAATTCTAACTTGATCAAAACCACCGAATAAAATTTTAGTTTGAGTATTGATACTTGTTGCTGCAAATGGCCGCCGGCGTCTTCTATAGTACAGGTGCCATTAATAAAATTGAGGAGGCCTGCCGAGGGTGCGGAAAGCAAGTATCATGCAACGTATGTTTTTGGGTGTGTCCGAATACTTTTGATCACATAGTGTATCTGTCCTTGACTCTATCTCTACTGGTTTTTGTAGAGCTGA
The DNA here is from genome assembly GCF_021461395.2 of Schistocerca americana. NCBI lineage: Eukaryota > Metazoa > Arthropoda > Insecta > Orthoptera > Acrididae > Schistocerca > Schistocerca americana. The sequence continues at coordinate 433,173,997 of NC_060124.1, read as the reverse complement.
CCTAAGGAGCTTCATTTCAAAAGGTTGCATCAGACTCTCTTCTCTCTTGTTTATAACACAGGTCACCAGACTATATGTAGTGATTGACAGGTGGTAGGCTTTATACGTGGTCTGTTTAGTCACAGATTAAGTTTCGTACTTGGTGGAAGAAGCTGGATCCGTTTGCTACTCTGTTTAAAACTTCTGGTTTAGAATTTCCATCCCTTGATATAACACTACCCAGGTAATTACGACTTTTCGCACATTCAAGCTTCTTTCCTTCCAGTATGATGCTACAATATGTTGGTGTCCTACTCATCTTTATTGCCAGTGTCTTGCTCTTACTCACAGCAAGCTCGGATTCTTTAAAATTTGTATTCCAATAATCTAGTTTCCTCTGAACCTCCATTTTCGTCTCTCCCCAAATTTACATGTAGCTATGTCCTTCCAGAAGTTGATTACAGTGTCGTGTAAGTGTGGCCTAGAATTTCTAGACATGTAAATAATAGTATTCAATTAACTGTGGATGAAGCCCGACCAACAGGCATTAAATGCATTGATCAAAGACGATAGTGCATTGAGAATGGCTAGTTTATAGCTGAAACCTAGATCTGCCAATAAAATGTAAAAAGGACGACTGATAGCTGAAACCTTTTATTTACAAGACAAGTCAATATAACAGTCGCTGCGTGCAACAGCCTTCTGAATGGAAGGTAACCTGACTTCTAGACATCTCCCAGAGGTTGAAAATATCGCTTCAGTTATAAAGGTCTTTTATTATAACACGAAGGTTTCGGGCACTTATAAGCCCGTCTTCAGATGACGTAACTTGGTGCAGTGGCCCCCGAGCGCCGCGGTGGACGTGTACTAGGCGCGGTCGTGAGATAATAATAGAAGCGTCATTTTCAACGTCTGGTATTATGCTCAGTCACGGATGTTTCTCCAACAATATTGTTTGCTCTAGACATCTTTGGTAACAACATTATCTTTACAGGGTGTTACAAAAAGGTACGACCAAACTTTCAGGAAACATTCCTCACACACAATGAAAGAAAATATGTTATGTGGACATGTGTCCGGAAACGCTTACTTTCCATGTTAGATCTCATTTTATTACTTCTCTTCAAACCACATTAATTATGGAATGGAAACACACAGCAACAGAAAGTACCAGCGTCACTTCAAACACTTTGTTACAGGAAATGTTCAAAATGTCCTCCGTTAGCGAGGATACATGCATCCACCCTCCGTCCACGAAGAGTCTCTACATTTGGCACCGGGGTTGCGTAGACAAGAGCTTTCAAATACCCCCATAAATGAACGTCAAGAGGGTTGAGGTCAGGAGAGCGTGGAGGACATGGAATTGGTCCGCCTCTACCAATCCATCGGTCACCGAATCTGTTGTTGAGAAGTGTACGAACACTTCAACTGAAATGTGCAGGAGCTCCACCGTGCATGAACCACATGTTGTGTCGTACTTGTAAAGGCACATGTTCTAGCAGCACAGGTAGAGTATCCCGTATGAAATCACGATAACGTGCTCCATTGAGCGTAGGTGGAAGAACATGGGGCCCAATCAAGACATCACCAACAATGCCTGCCCAAACGTTCACAGAAAATCTGTGTTGATGACGTGATTGCACAATTGCGTGCGGATTCTCGTCAGCCCACACATGTTGATTGTGAAAATTTACAATTTGATCACGTTGGAATGAAGCCTCATCCGTAAAGAGAACATTTGCACTGAAATGTGGATTGACACATTGTTGGATGAGCCATTCGTAGAAGTGTACCCGTGGAGGCCAATCAGCTGCTGATAGTGCCTGCACACGCTGTACATGGTACGGAAACAACTGGTTCTCCCGCAGCACTCTCCATACAGTGACGTGGTCAACGTTACCTTGTACAGCAGCATCTTCTCTGACGCTGACATGACAACTGTGCGAAGAATTGCCTCGTCCATTGCAGGTGTCCTCGTCGTTCTAGGGTTTCCCCAGTCGCGAGTCATAGGCTGGAATGTTCCGTGCTCCCTAAGACGCCGATCAATTGCTTCGAACGTCTTCCTGTCGGGACACCTTCGTTCTGGAAATCTGTCTCGATACAAGCGTACCGCGCCACGGCTATTGCCCCGTGCTAATCCATACATCAAATGGGCATCTGCCAACTCCGCATTCGTAAACATTGCACTGACTGCAAAACCACGTTCGTGATGAACACTAACCTGTTGATGCTACGTACTGATGTGCATGATGCTAGTACTGTAGAGCAATGAGTTGCATGTCAACACAAGCACCGAAGTCAACATTACCTTCCTTCAATTGGGCCAACTGGTGGTGAATCGAGGAAGTACAGTACATACTGACGAAACTAAAATGAGCTCTGACATGGAAATTAAGCGTTTCCGGACACATGTCCACGTAACATCAATTCTTTATGTGTGTGTGAGGAACGTTTCCTGAAATTTTGGCCCTGTATATGGGAGGACAAATACAGGCATTTTTAACAGTTGAATACGACAGAAACTTCTCTATTAAAAAGATGCGACTGTGAACTCCAGCCAAGAAAATATAACTGTTTCAGAACGTGATTAGCTTTGCAATGCAGACAAGTGTAATGCCTTTTGTAGTCTTGGGTGCGATTGTCGTCGTAGATCTGACATTTCGGACAATGTGCGTATTTGATCTGAAACTCACCTGTCGTCGTGGAATCATCGTAGACGATGTCGCGTAGTAGGGAGCAGTAGGCTGCTAGCAGGCCGGTGCGACCTGGCCTGTACAGGCCTTCCGCTGCGCCTGTGTATGGCGGAGACAATGGCCGTTGCTCATGTGGCTCATTAGGCAGGCGGCCCGTGAAATACTGCCTCGCGTGACCGCGCGCGCCGCGCCATCTGATAGCGCCACAGCTGCGGTCCCCGGATCGAGGCCCGCCGCTGCTCTCCCCAGCCACAGAGGACGCACCACGCACACTGCGAGTATCCTTGTTATGAATGCCACCTAATACTGAGAGCTACTGCACGGCCAGCAGTGTACAGTCTGGCACTGGGTAACGGAACGTGCTATACGTGTCTGAAGTCTTTATCCCTAAACTGCGTATCTCAAATGACCTGATCGGATTAAACTCAGCTCGTTCCAATCGTTCTCGAATTCCATTAGGCCGCAGATAATGGTTTGAACCGTTCCTTCATTTCTTGGAAGCTTTCAGTACAGTTCCAAAGAGTCACACAGCGAATAAAATATCTCAAAAGTCATATAATTTAATAATGAACTTTCTAGTAAACTGAAATCAGCACGGTGCTGTTACAATATTAAAGTTGTGTCTGGGTGAATATATTAGGCAGATTACTGTTCACGACAATTCTCTTTGCTTGTATCTACAGGGTGGTCCATTGATAGTGACCGGGCCAAATATCTCACGAAATAAGCATCAAAAGAAAAAACTACAAAGAACGAAACTTGTCTAGCTTGAAGGGGGAAACCAGATGGCACTATGGTTGGCCCACTAGATGGCGCTGCCATAGATCAAACGGATATCAATTGCGTTTTTTTAAAAATAGGAACCCCCATTTTTATTACATATTCGTGTAGTACATAAAGAAGTATGAATGTTTTAATTGGACCACATTTTTCGCTTTGTGATAGATATCGCTGTAGTAGTCACAACCGTATAAGTACGTGGTATCATATAACATTCCGCCAGTGCGGACGGTATTTGCTTCGTGATACATTACCAGTGTTAAAATGGACCGTTTACCAATTGCGGAAAAGGTCTGTATCGTGTTGATGTATTTCAATTCTGATCAAAATGCCCAGCGGGCGTGTGCTAGGTATGCTGCTCGGTATTCTGGACGACATCATCCAAGTGCACGGACCGCTCGCCGGATAGTTACATTATTTAAGGAAATAGGAAGTGTTCAGCCACATGTGAAATGTCAACCACGACCTGCAACAGATGATGGTGCCCAAGTAGGTGTTTTAGCTCCTGTCGCGGCTAATCCACACATCAGTAGCAGACAAACTGAGCGAGAGCGGTAATCTCAACAATGTCGGTGTTGAGAGGAATATCGTTACACGTATTGCCAAATGCATTGAGGTTGACGCACATCATTTTGAGCATGTATTGCATTAATGTGGTATTTACAGGTAATCACGCTGTAACAGCATGCGTCCTCAGAAATGATAAGTTCACAAAGGTACATGTATCACACTGGAACAACCGAAATAAAATATTCAAACGTTCCTATGCTCCATATTTTAATTAAAAAACCTACCTGTTACCAACTATTGGTCTAAAATTGTGAGCCATATGTTTGTGACTATTACAGCGCCATCCATCACAAAACGAAAAAAGTGGTACAACTAAAACATTCATATTTCTTTAGGTACTACACGAATATGTAATAAAAATGGGGGTTCCTATTAAAAAAAAAACGCAGTTGATATCCGTTTGACCTATGACATCGCCATCTAGTGGGCCAACCATAGCTCCATCTGGTTTCCCCTTTCAAGCTAGACAAGTTTCGTTCTTTGTAGTTTTTTTCGTTTGCCCCTTATTTCGTGAGATATTTGGTCCGGTCATGATCAATGGACCACCCTGTATAGTCCTGCAATATTTCAGAAAGATCAAAATTTTCCTCGTATAGTGTCATTAAATATACATATTGAACACCATCGCTATTTCGAACTCTAACATATTCAAGAAATAGCTCATTATAAAGTGTGCCTATGAATCGTTTCATTTCATCTCCGGCGGTAATTCGTTTGAATACCGCCATTCGATTGTGCTATTACGGTACCAATCGAAGCGATAGGTGTTGCAGGTTCCAGCCAGCCAGCCAGCCAGCCAGCCAGCCCGTCGGCGTGCAGCAGTCCAGCCAGCAGTGGTCCCCGCCAGCAGCCAGCAGCGGTCCCCGCCAGCAGCCAGCAGCGGTCCCCGCCAGCACTGGTCCCCGCCAGCAGCAAGCGGCCAGCAGCGGTCCCCGCCAGCAGCCACCAGCGGTCGCAGCCACCAGCGGTCACAGCCAGCAGCCAGCAGTCGCAGCCAGCAGCCAGCAGTCGCAGCCAGCAGCTAGCAGCCAGCAGCCAGCAGTGGTCCTAGCTGCCCCCAGCACCACTGCCACCAGCAGCAGCAGCAGCAGCAGCAGCGGAGGCGTCCCCACCAGCCAGCCAGCCAGGTCACCCCCCCGCCAGCAACAGCACAGTGGGGCTTTGGCCCCAGTCTCCTTCGTCCTTCGTCATTCCCCATCCCTTTCTACTCTGTGTCTCTCGTCGCCCTACCCGTCTCTCGTTTGCTTCTTTGTCTTGTCCTGTGTTTTTTTCCCCCTTATCATAATGTCAACCCCCACCAGCTCTTCTACAGCCACCACCACTGCCATCATATACACCTCCCCCTCCGCCGTTGCCATCACTATCACGTGGTGTGCTGCATCACTCCCCCCTCAGTCCATCCCCCCACTCCTCACTCTCCCATCTCCCTCCCTATTTGTCGCTCCATCCCCGGCTCCTCCCTCCCACGCCTCCTCTGATCCCTTCCCTCCACTCCCTCCCTCTGCTCCTTCCGTTTCTGCGGCCCCCACTAGGGTGGTCGCCTGGAGGGCTACGGCCCACGCTCAACTCTCCCCTTCGCCTTCATCGTCATCGTCTTCACCATCGCCTTCGCCATCGCCCTCACCATCTCCAGCGCCGACTCCAGCACTGGGACCTGCCACTCCCCGCCACATTCCAGTCATTCCCATCCCCCACACCTCCTCCGCCGCCGTCAAGCGCCCCAGTGCCACCCCTGCCTCCTCTACTCCCAAAAAGGCTCCGCCTCGTCCCCCTTCCCCCACCCATGATGCCATGGATGTCTCCCCGCCTGTCCCTGCCCCCTCCTCCTCCTCCTCTGTCCCCTCCTCCTACCTCTTCCCCCTTTCCCGCCCTGATCCCTCCCTTCTTGAAGCCCGGAACCTCACCCTCTTCCTTCGTCAGAATTTTCCATGTGCCCCCCTCGCCGTGATTCAGTGCTCATCTCCCCATCTCCTCCCCCAGCCCTACTTACCACACAGATTTCCTTTCCCGCATCCCTGTCACCCGCTTTGGCCCTAATGCCTCCCTCACCCCTGCTCCTTCCCCACCTCCCTCCTGCCAACCCCAACCCCCATGTCGCCCGCCGACCCTCACCGCGGTGATCACTCGGCTTAGTCCGACGATCACGGAGGAGGAGGTGTTGGCGGAGCTTCAGGCACATCCCCATCTGGAGGTGCGTGCGGTTCGTCGCATCCACAACTCTGCCGGCCCCACCCGCCTTATGTGGGTCTTTTCCGAGCACGCCCCCTCCATAGACCGTCTCCTGAAGGAGGGTGCCCTCCTTTTTAACCAAAGTTATAAAGTTGACCCCTCCCGTTCCCCTCCTCAATCCCTCCGCTGCCAGAAGTGCTTGCGGTATAATGCACACACGACATCTGAGTGCCGCGAGGCCCCCACCTGCCTGCACTGTACACAAGCCCACTTCTTATGGCAGTGCTCCAATCTCCAGTTCCTCCCCCCCCCCCCCCCTCCTGCAATACCTGTAACCTCCCTCATCCTACTTACTCCCAGAAATGTAATCAAAAGCAAAAATAATCCTTAGAATGTGATCTTTAATTATCAATATTCACTTTTCCACATAATCACCAGCCAATTGAATGCATTTCTGCCAACGATGAACAAGTTTTCTGAAGCCGTCACGGAAGAAGTCGACACTCTTTTTCCGCAACCACAGTCTCACAGTTCTCTCAACGTCTTCATCAGAAGCATAATGATGTCCACGCAGATCGTCTTTCATTATCGGGAACAGGTGGAAGTCAGACGGTGCTAAATCTTGATTGTATGGAGGATGCTGTACGGTGGTGAGATCGTTCTGAAGTTCTGCTGTGGTGGCACGTGAAGTGTGTGGTTTGGCATTGTCATGCTGCAGGAAAACATTTCCCTTTTTCTTTCGGACCCTTGGTAGCTGTCGTTTCAGAGTTTTGCAGCATTGTGATGTAACGCTCTGAATTTATTGTTGTTCCACGATCAAGGAAATCGACATGGGTAACACTATCTGCGTCCCAGAACACTGTGGCCATGATTTTTCCAGCTGAGGGCTGCGTCCTGAATTTCTTTTTCTTTGACGAGTCTTTGTGTCGATACTCCATAGACTGACGTTTCGTCTCCAGTCGTAATGGTGTACCCACTTTCGTATCCTGTCACAACTGAATGGAGAAAGGCGTCACCTTCATTCTCGTAACGCGAGAGGAGTTTCTGGGATTGACCGCTCGTCTGCGCGGGATTCCATACTTTATAGTGTAACAACACAATTGTTCAATGTTAAGGCTTCGCGCCAACTGGAGCTGTAGAGAAGATGCTACGGAACAAGCCAGTAACTACCGCATACCAATGCTGCCACTGTTGAAGAGTTACGAAGGTGGAGGCATTACTTTTCAGTCAACCCTCGTATATTTCAAATGTATAATAAAAAAGGATTCTTCGTCATTTATATAAAAGAAGGGAGCACCTAATGATCTTTTATGTAAAAGAGGCACATTCCTGTCTTACTATGCACATGGGATACGTAAACATGATTGATACGGGGCGCGTGGGTGGTGTCCTGCTAAAAGGAACGACGCATAAGTGAACTTCATCTTGAGATAGTACTTGAAAATGTTGTAAAAGGTCTAAATCGCGATCGTGGTGAATAAACACTGTTAATACCACTATAAGCGGAAAATTACGTCCCCTCTAAAATGGCCTCTCAGCCACAGTAATGGGACCCTTCATAGTCTCAAGGTACAAGGAAACCTGCTATGTCAGCCTCTTAGAAAGCTACCGTCTTAACTTATCTATATATCATGTACCATCGTAGAAGCATCCATAAGCAAAGGATATTCCCAACGAAGAATTCTTGAAAAATATTAATTTGAGAGTCAGTACACGAGGTAAAAGCAGTAGCGCAGTAGATCGGGTAGGTGTCTCCCGAATAAAGGAAACGTCTCTTCAGCACGAAGGACGGTACGATTCTAGTGGTAAAATCGCATACCGATACCCAGTGAAATTGTGGCAGTATGTGAACCAAATGCAATGTCGCGTTCATCAGTAGCGAAATGGTGCCAATAATTTGCCAAAGGCCGCACAGACGGGGGTGGTGCCGATCAGGAAGGACGATCATCGACATCGATACAGAAATGACAATGGCCAGGCAATGGTAGAACTGATTCGCAGCAATCAGGACGTTCACAAAGCGGTTCCTGGACGGCTCCGTGAGCATGAAGCGGATTTCTCTCGTCAAGGAACCAAACAATCGGTAGAACGCTCCAGCCGTTGTTTACAGGGCTCGCTATGTTGAAATCTAGTATCTGAGCAAACTCTTCTCGATTTACAGGCAGCGTCATATCGAATAGCAGGCTCGAGGTTTCGATGCCTATCTCCGCCGTTGTCGTCGGTAGTAAAAGACCACTAACTGCCGGGGCTGGCACGGTTTCCCGTTTACGTGGGCACGGCTGCAGCATCTAGCCCCAATCGGAGGAGGCAGAAGTGATGAGGTGAGGAAGACCAGCAGCAGTTCCGGCAACCGCGGGACCAATGACGTCACGTGGCCCAAGGTCCGGTGCCAAGTTTGAAACTGCCGCTCCCACCACCCTTTCACAGAAACCAGACGGTAGTTATAAGAGTCGAGGGACATACAACATTCGTGTGACTTTCGTGGGACGATTATTTGGATAAAATGAATGTGATACTTGCAGACTCGGCGTATCTAAGATTACAGAACGATCCAACTGAACTTATAAAACGCAAGACGCTTTCACTTTTGAAGAGGAGTTCATTATCTGATGATTTTCTTCAAAAACGTCGACCTCGTGCTGCAGTCCCGTCGAGATTATATGGTTGCCTAAGGTACATAAGCAAGGGGTTCCTCTTGGGCCTATTGTTAGCAATTCGGGTGGCTCAATTTACAACTTGGCAAAGTATTTAGCATCCATTCTCAGTCCCTACGTCGGAAAATGCGAACATCTCATTTCAAGTTCTCTGGTTTTTATTCAGCGTTTGAAGTCCTTGTGTCTTTGTCGCCTTTCGTTGACGTCGACGTATTTTTTACTTAACGACAATATTTTGAAAAACGGGCGGAGTGACTGTGGGCAGTCGTTTATCCCCTTCAGTCGCCAATATGTTTATGGAAGACTTTGAGGACACAGCACTGAAGACGGCGTTCTTAAAACCAGATTGTTTTTTTTAGATACGTCGACGATACGCTTGTGATATGGTCACATGGAAAGGATGCTCTGTATCGTTTCCTAGATTATTTTAGTCGTCTGAATCTCAATCTTAAGTTTACGATGGAAGTTGAAAAGGACAGAAAACTTCCGTTTATGGACGTCGTGGTCTGCAGGAGGGATGACGGGACATTAGGACACAGTGTTTATCATAGCCCACGCATGCAGACCGATACCTTCAAGCATCAAGTTGTCATCCACAGTACCAACGCAAATGCTTCCTACGTACGTAGTGTAAGTAGGCTGTTTCTGTTTTCTTATTGGTAACGCCACGTAGCGCTCTGTATGAAAATCACAGACTGCTGGTAATTAGAGCTTATGCCATCTCAGATGCAGATAGTTTGACACAAGAAATGGATCATTTAAAAGCAATGTCCAAGCAGAACGGTTATACCTACAGTCAGATCCATCGTGATCTACAGATTGGACATCGGGAAGCAACAGAAGATACAAGCAAATCGGTGGCTTTCGTACTTTTCGCGGAAGGCATATCTTCAAACACAAGAAGAAGAATAAAGCTGGTGTCAGTAAAGAATGAGCTGGGTTTGAAGACGCACGGTGCCTACAAAATTTCCTGCTATTGCGGGAAAGCATATATTGGACAAACGATTCGTACAGTTCAGGATCGATGCGCAGAGCACCATCGTCACAAGCCTTTATTTCAGCCAGAAAAATCTGCTGTTACAGAACATTGCCTTACCGAAGGACATAAAATGTTGTATGATAAGACATAAGTGTTTTGCCCCTGCGTCACGTTATCTAGATTGTGGAGTGAACGAAGCTATTGAAATCCTGCCATCCGACAATATTATAAACTGTGATAAGGGGTAACTTTTAAGTAAGACTTGGAACCTGTTTTGACATTAAGAAAACAACATCTTTGTTTCTGTCATCAAAAGGTGTCAACATTGTTTGATATTCTTTTTATAGTTTCCGCGACTTTTCACCACTGGTGTCCTATCGTGCTTTGCGCTAGAGGGCAGTTACGTTCGCTCACGCCCAGTGAACTTACAGGCGGTGTATAAATGATCCGCAGCGGCGGTTTGATTTCCGTTCCGGCGAGTTAGTGTAACGAATTACTCACCTAAGGTTGGTGTCCAAGTGGACTTCTGAAATGATGTATCAAGATGACTGTATATTGCGGCTGGGCACCTCATATGAATAACATTATTAAGCACTGGTGTTGGTTTTCGTTCAAAATCCAAAGCCTGACCTCATATACCACCAAGTGTGTGAAACGCCCTGCTAAACCCGCAGGACAGGACAGGTAGTTGGAATTGTGGAAAGGGGCCAAAATGAGCGGCTGTCAGTTACTCTCGAACACATATAACTTTATTTATTTGACCAAGCACTACCATACGAATTCTTCAACTTAGTTATCGGCTGAATACGCCAGAGTATGTTATGCCTTAAAGACATAACCATTTTAATTTAAAAAAAAAAACGGCTAAAAGTCATTAACTCAAAATTCAGACGCCAAAAAGAATATTTAGAAGGCAGAAGGCCTCACGTTGATAAGTTCTATAATTTGGATGAAGGCCCAAATATCTAACACTTGAAAGGCAACAACCTAAATTTAAGGGCGGCTGAAGTTCAATGATTTAAGACTCAAGGTCAAATTAAATAAAAAACACAAGGCAGAAGGCCTTATCTCCAATAAGGCTGAAGGCCCCAAACAGTCTGATGCTCGAAAGACAAAGATCCTTAATTTAAAAAGGGCTGAAGGCTCCATGAATTGGAACTCAAGGTAAAATAAATTTAAACAACAAAGCCATATCTTAAATTAGGCTGAAGGCCCCAAACAATCTAATACTTGACAAGCAAGGAATTTTAATTTTAAAACGGCTGAAGGCCCATGACTTAAAACACAACTAAAATAATTTTTAGTAGGCAGAAGGTCCAAGGCTTTATCTTTAAACAATACAGTAATCAGCCGGCCGAAGTGGCCGTGCGGTTAAAGGCGCTGCAGTCTGGAACCGCAAGACCGCTACGGTCGCAGGTTCGAATCCTGCCTCGGGCATGGATGTTTGTGATGTCCTTAGGTTAGTTAGGTTTAACTAGTTCTAAGTTCTAGGGGACTAATGACCTCAGCAGTTGAGTCCCATAGTACTCAGAGCCATTTGAACCAATATAGTAATCAGGCTGAAGGCCCAAAAAATCTAACACTTGACAAGCACGGAATTTTAGTTTTAAAGTTGCTGAAGGCACGTGACTTAAAACACCATTAAAAACAATTAAATTTTAATTCAAAACCATCGGATATGAGCCATACAAATACACACAACAGAAAATAAGAAAAGGCTGTGCAGCTAACGGCGCTCAGAAGTTTCGGGAGGTCAGTCAGCACTTGAAATAATAACGATAACTTAGGTGAGACAGGTAGTCGGCCCAACCATTCTCCATCCGACGACAGCCCAACCAACAGACAGTCAACTGACCCACCGTCAAGGTAACTTGCGCTCTACTCGACCAGCACGCAACCGGGAGTTCAATGCAAACGTAAAAGGTGTAGACGCCCACATCCAAGCATACATTAAGCTGTAGAACTACACATCATGCTGGACAGTGACAACATGGCGAGGAAAGGACGTTGCCTAAATTTACGTCAACGGCCAGAGCAGGTAACCGGAACGTTAACGGCCAAAAGGCACAAAATTCCGCTGGTGCACTTCAGTTGCAAATAACCAAATACAGTTAGACTCCACTGGACGGTAGCTAAGCCTTCGCCAACTCGAACACACACGTTGTCGCTCACGGGAATGTCCCAACAGTCAACAACTAGAACCAAACGGCACAATGTGAACAATCTTGACTTGCTGGCAAATTAAATCCAAACTTTCGTGTCGAGGGTCGGTGAGCCACGGACCTCGTAGCAATGGGAACAGCCCCACACACTCCAACACTGCGTAAAGACCGTCAGCGGGCTCGGCCAAACAACGTCCCATGGATATTTCCTCGCTGCTCCACGCCAACCGACCGACTCCACACATCAGCACGGAGACAGCACTGAAGTAACTGAGCAGTCGACATCACGAGCTACACACAGTTTCACCAACACTTGCACAAAGGACTAGACAATACCAACTGCATTGACTGTGCAACAAGGACGAATCACGAGTCGGCATATGCAGGCGACCCATAAGCGATGGCTGGCTTAGATACTCGTCGTCCGACAAGACGACCGACCGACGACCAACCAAGGTGGTCCGCACTGAAGTGACATGTATCGGCAACCGTCGGGCAAGTCATGGCTGTCCGGACCTCACTGCAGCCGTGCCCCGACTGAACTTCTGCCGCGTCCCAAGTAGAACACTGTCGGGTTCGAACTGCACTGCTAGCGCCTTCCAACTCACTGGCAGATCCGAACTAACTCCGAACACATGACAACCGGGAAGTAATAGCAGTGTTGTATCGATGAGCGTCGCTGCTGCCGCTCATGGGGAGGCAAAGCAGCAATTGAAAGTATCATAACGAGGTGGCAGTATGGCAAAAAAAGAAAGGATGTAAAACAAGAGATGGCACAAACAGGAGCCACACACGGCTCAATGTGTTCCCCCGGTCTATGTTTAAACTGTTGCTTCATTCCAACCTCAGCAATCTCCTTTACACCGGGTTACCAATATGATGATGCATAAGCCAAAACTCTCGCATTTTGAAAATGTGTTTCCCCAGGTAACGCTCAGCTATTGGGACTTCTCAAGCAACATTTGTTTAATACGCTATTTGTGCTCAGTACAACGTTCTGCAACTGTTGGAATCGTTTGACCAGAGTAGATAGTGCCACACTCGCATGAAAGACTGTACTCACCGGGCACTCGAAAGCCAGGTAGCCCTTAGCAGGGCGCAACGTGTTTCGTATATTGGGTACGGGAAGGAACACTGGACTCAGTCCATAGCTCTGCAGCACACATCCTAACTTGCAACATGTTTTCCGAAAATACGGCAGGAATGCAGCCTGCTTGGCCCCTTCTGCCGATTCACAAGGCGTCCTTCACCGGGGCCGCCTGCATACGTTAGCTATGCGTCCCTTGTTGCAACCGTTCTTGTTGAACACTAGTCTAAAATGCTGCAATTCAGACCGTAAATGGTCGTCCTCGGAAATCTTTGCTCTGTGAACCAGCGTGCTGAGGACCACTTTCTTGTGTACGGGGACGTGAAAACTGTTAGCGTTCAATTATAATCAGCGTGCGGCTCTCTGGATATCTGCCATTGTCCTCTGTTTTGATCTCTGATCGTTGATTGCGGTGCTAAGGTGGAGAGAAAATGAGTCGCTGTAGAGAGCTGAGGGCAGAGCGAGCCTAGCAAGTGCCTACATCTACATCCATACTCCGCAAGCCACCTGACGGTGTGTGGCGGAGAGTACCTCTATCGGTTCTCCCTTCTATTCCAGTCTCGTATTGTTCGTGGAAAGAAAGATTGTCGGTATGCCTCTGTGTGGGCTCTAATTTCTCTGATTTTGTCCTCATGGTCTCTTCGCGAGATATACGTAGGACGGAGCAATATACTGCTTGACTCCTCGGTGAAGGTATGGTCTCGAAGCTTCAACAAAAGCCCGTACCGAGCTACTGAGCGTCCCTCTTGCAGAGTCTTCCACTGGAGTTTATCTATCATCTCCGAAATTCTTTCGCGATTACTAAATGATCCTGAAACGAAGCGCGCTGCTCTCCGTTGGATCTTCTCTATCTCTTCTATCAACCCTATCTAATACGGGTCCCACACCGGTGAGCAGTATTCAAGCAGTAGCCGAACACGTGTACTGTAACCTACTTCCTTTGTTTTCGGATTGCATTTCCTTAGGATTCTTCCAATGAATCTCATTCTGGCATCTGCTTTACCGACGATTAATTTTACATGGTCATTCCATTTTAAATCACTCCTAATGTCTACTCCCAGATAATTTATGGAATTAACTGCTTCCAGTTGCTGACCTGCTATATTGTAGCTAAATGATAAAGGATCTTTCTTTCTATGTATTCGCAGCACATTACACTTGTCTTCATTGAGATTCAATTGCCATTCCCTGCACCATACGTCAATTCGTTACAGATCCTCCTGCATTTCAGTACAATTTTCCATTGTTGCTACCTCTCGATATACCACAGCATCATCCGCAAAAGCCTCAGTTAACTTCCGATGTTATCCACAAGGTCATTTATATATATTGTGAATAGCAACGGTCCTACGACACTCCCCTGCGGCACACCTGAAATCACTCTTACTTCGGAAGAATTCTCTCCATTGAGAATGACAGGCCGCGTTCTATTATCTGGGAACTCTTCAATCTAATCACGTAATTGGTCTGACAGTCCATATGCTCTTACTTTGTTCATTAAACGACTGTGGGGAACTATATCAGATGCCTTGCAGAAGTCAAGAAACACGGCATCTACCTGGAAACCCATGTCTATGGCGCTCTGAGTCTCGTGGACGAATAGCGCGAGCTGCGTTTCGCACGATCGTCTTTTTCGAAGCCCATGCTGATTCCTACAGAGTAAATTTCTAGTCTACAGAAAAGTCATTATACGCGAACATAATACGTGTTCCAAAATTCTACAACCGGTCGACGTTAGATTTATAGGTCTATAGTTCTGCACATCTGATCGATGTCCCTTCTTAAAAACGGGGATGACCTGTGCCCTTTTCCAATCTTTTGGAACGCTACGCTCTTCTAGATACCTACGGTACACGGCTGCAAGAAGGGGGGGCCAGTTCCTTCGCGTACTCTGTGTAAAATCGAACTGGTATCCGATCAGGTCCAGAGGCCTTTCCGCTTTTGAGCGATTTTAATTGTTTCTCTGTCCCTCTTTCGTCTATTTCGATATCTACCATTTTGTCATCTGTGCGACAATCTAGAGAAGGAACTACAGTGCAGTCTTCCTCTGTGAAACAGCTTTGGAAAAAGACATTTAGT
Source organism: Schistocerca americana (assembly GCF_021461395.2). NCBI lineage: Eukaryota > Metazoa > Arthropoda > Insecta > Orthoptera > Acrididae > Schistocerca > Schistocerca americana. Next base: position 433,158,845 of record NC_060124.1, on the reverse strand, counting down.
ATTTCGGCCTTTAGTCTGTCATCCTCTGTTTCAGTACCATTTTGATCTCAGAGTGTCTGGATATTTTGTTTTGATCCACTTGCCGCTTTGACATAAAACCAAAATTTCTTAGGATTTTCTGCCAAGTCAGTACATAGAACTTTACTTTCGAATTCGTTGAACGCCTCTCGCATAGCCCTACTCACACTACATTTCGCTTCGTGTAATTTTTGTTTGTCTGCAAGGCTTTGGCTATGTTTATATTTGCTGTGAAGTTCCCTGTGCTTCCGCATCAGTTTTCTAACTCGGTTGTTGGCTCTTTTCCATCTCTTACGATCTTTCTTGCCACATACTCATCTAATGCATATTGTACGATGGTTTTGAACTTTGTCCACTGATCCTCAGCACTATCTGTACTCGAGACAAAACATTTGTGTAAATATAACAATTAATTGATCACTGCATTCCAAAAATGTTTACCAAAATTTGTGTTGAGCCGTCAAGTACACTGAAATCTGCTTTTTGTCATTTTTTGCTAAACAGAAAAATCTTCCTACCGTTTTTAATATTTCTATTTACGGCTGAAGTCATCGATGCAGTAACCGCTTTATGATCGCTGATTCCCTGTTCTGCATTAACTGTTTCAAATAGTTCGGGTCTGTTTGTCACCAGAAGGTCTAATATGTTATCGCCACGAGTCGGTTCTCTGTTTAACTGCTCAAGGTAGTTTCCAGATAATGCACTTAGAAAAATTTCACTGTATTCTTCCTCCCTTCCACCCGTTCTAAGCGTTTGAGTCTCCCAGTCTATATCTGGCAAATTAAAATCTCCACCCAGAACTATAGCATGGTTGGGAAATCTATTCGAAATATTTTACAAATTTTCCTTCAGGTGCTCTGCCACAACAGCTGCTGAGCCAGGGGACCTAAAGAGACATCCAATTACCGTGTTTGAGCCTGCTTCACCCAAATCATTTCAAATTTCGGATCTCCGTCAATTTCCTTCGATACTATTGCACTTTTTATCGCTATAAACACGCGTCCCCCTTCACTGTCCAGCCTGTCTCTGCGATATACATTCCAATCTGAGTTTAGAATTTCATTACTGTTTACATCTGGTTTCAGCAAACTTTCTGTCCCTAGTACTATGTGGGCATTGTGACCGTTTATTAATGAGAGCAGATCTGGGACCTTTCTATATACGCTCCTGCAGTTTACTATTACCGTCCGTGAAGAGGTAATCGATTAGGCCGGCATCGGCAGTACTTGAGGTTTGTTGTGGACTAGTTGGGGAGCCTAGGCGCTTGGGAGCCGTTGACTGCTGCTGCTATGTGGTCCTGGTTCACTTATCTGCCGATTGGCGAATTTATGTTGTCAGACAAGGATTTTCCCGTGCTTACGTTGTTTTATTTGAACTTGTTCTCTGGCTTCTAAGTCTGCAGGTATATTTACCCTGAAATTCTTTTAAGTGTAGCTTGATTTTTGCTCCTGAACTCTGAATTCACATTCATGATTTATTGCGCAGTCTTGTATTACGATCCATCAAGTTCAGAGTGGTGTTGAATAGTAATTGAAGTTATCCACGCCAGGGTTTGAGTTCTTGGACTGACACTATTACTTTGAAAATCTGTGGTCGCTGTGGGTACTTGTTGTTTTACCTTCTCTCACTAACGCCATTTAGTCTGTTCCAGGCAGCACTGTGTATTGCCGAACTGAGGTCGTATTCGACAGCCTTTTTGTTGCACCAAATATTTACCGGGGAGTTTTGGGTGTTGCCTCTGCACCGGATAAGGAACTACCGTAAGGCAGATCTGTGAAATGGTTCTGTAGCAATTTTGATGTGATTTTGACCGAAGTGTCCCCCCCCCCCCCCCGCCCCCCGTGTCTTTGTAAATTATATTTCGTACATTCAGTTGAAATTATGTCACCGCACTTAGAGGGTTATTGGGCTGTTCTGGGCCTAGTTGCGTTAATTTGGTTTTGTGTGCACGGGGTTTGGGTCTCCGTAATTTAATATTCACTACTTTACGCTCTGTACTCTAGGTGTCCATGCTAAACTTCATTGCTTTTGGGTCTTGTACTCCTATGCGCAGTCGTGTGTTTTCGAACCTGGCTGAGGCTTGTGATCTTGTGATCCTTGTTTTGCACACCTGTGGTCTAGCGGTACCTGTCGATCTGTCGGGCTAGCGAGGCATTACATGTGTCTACAGTTGTGTGCGACGGTTCTGTCCGAGAGAATTCACATATATGATAAGTTGTATTTCTTTTGTATTACTCTCCGCGTCTGGAGTATTGTTTTAATTGCTTGTGCCCTCCAAGTGGTCACTAAATTCAGCGTTAAAGTGTTTTAGTTTTGTGTATTACCACGTCTTCTTGTTGCACTGAAAAGCCAAAGAAGATAGTACACCTAATATCGTCGAGGGCCCTCACGAGTATGCAGAAGTACCACTGCACAACCGACTCGACTAATGTCTGAAGTAGTGCTGGAGGGGAACGATACCATGTATCCTGCAGGGTTGTCCATAAATCCGTAAGAATACAAACTGGTACTGTCGCAGGCTCGAATCCTGCCTCGGGCATGGATGTGTGTGACGTAATTAGGTTAGTTAGGTTTAAGTAGTTCTAAGTTCTAGGGAACTGATGACCTCAGAAGTTAAGTCCCATAGTGATCAGAGCCATTTTTTTTTTTTTTCGTAAGAATACAAGGGGGTGAAATTCTCTTCTGAAGGCACATTGCAAGGGATCCTACATATGCACAATAATATTCATGTCTGGGGAGTATGGTGGCCAGTGGAAGTGTTTAAATTCAGGAGAGTGTTCCTGGAGCTACATTCTAGACGTGTTGGGTGTCGCACTGTCTTACTGGAATTGGTCAAGTCCTTCGGAATGCGCAATGGACTTTAATGGATGCAGGTCATCAGACAGCATTCTTACCTAAGTGTCGCCTGTCAGCGTCGTATCTAGATGTATCAGAGGTCCCATATCACTCCAACTGCTCACGCCCCACACCATTACATAGCCTCCAGCAACTTGAACAGTCCCCTACTGACATGGAGGGTCCATGGTCTGATGAGGTTATCTCCATACCGTCCACGTCCATCCACTCGATACAATTTGAAACGACACTCGTCCGAGAAGGCGACATGTTTCCAGTAATCAACAGTCTAATGTCGGTGTTGACGGGACCAGGTGAGGCATACAGCTTTATGTCGTGCAGTCATCAATGGTACACGAGTAGACCTTCAGTTCCGAAAGCCTATATCAATGATGATTCGTTGAATGGTTCACACACTGACACTGGTTGGTGGCCCAGCGTTGAAATCTACAGCAATTTGCGGAAGGGCTGCAATTCTGTCACGTTGAGCCATGCTTTTCAATCATTGTTGGCCCCATTCTTGCTGGATCTTTTTCCAACTGTGATGTCAGAGATTTGATGTTTTACCGGGTTCCTGATATTCATGGTGCAACTCATGAAATGGTCATATGGGAAAACCTCCACTTCATCGCTACCTCGGAGATGCTTTGAGTAGTAGGGCAGACCTGGCGCCAGCTAATTTTGTTAGTGCGGATTTTCTACATCAGGGCCAGATATGCACTCAGGGGCAAACCTATTGTTCTCCTTTGATTGACAGTTCGTTAACCTATTGCTTTGCTAAAGGGATCCTTCCTTTTGATTGACAGATTCGTAACCTATTGTTTCCCTGCCTGTTCCATTCCCCCACCCCCTCAGAAACGTCAAACCCACCCCTCCCCCTCGCTGCTGCAGGTAAACTTTCAGGTCTGAGTTACTGCAATAGCCCCTCTCGCTATTATGAATTTGATTGACTGCTTAATTATATTGATCAATAAATTAATCCCTCCCCTCCGGGTAAACCCCTCTCCCATCCCAGAAATCGGAGGGGAGAAGCTCAGCTGATCGCTCTTTTGGAGGGGTTTCAATTGCATTGTATGAAATGTTGTTTAAACAATTTAGACAATGTATGGAATATTGTTTAATTATTTGTGGCACTGTTAGGAATATAGTTTATTTTTTTAGTTAAAGAATTTGTCAGGAAATCGAATGCAGTGTATGGAATATTGTTTAAACACTTTAGACAATTTGTGGAATATTTTGTATTTAAACAATTTATGGGATTCAAGGCAGTGAATGGAATATAGTTTATTTATTTATTTAAAGAATTTATCAGGAAATAGATCCGTCCCCAACCACCCCATTCCCTCCTTCTCTCCCCCTCCACTCTCCGCCTCCCATCCTCTACCTGGAATTTGGCGGCCCTGCAGTGGAGAGGAAGGATCTCACAAAGGGAAATTCAAGGGTATATTCTCTATTTATAAAAAAAAAAAATTCAGTTTTTGGGGTTTGGATTGCTCTGGCTCATCATTCTCTGCTGTTTGGAAAAATGAAGGTCTTATAAGAAGTAATTAAATCGATCAGCTTTCTTTTTATTCTGATCATGAAGCACATATCACACATAATTACACAGTTAAAAATCTTTCAGTCACGAAGCATGCACACCCCACCGTTCCCTGTCCACTGGTCCACATAGAACACCACCACACACACTGCAAAGAGTTGGGGTTAACCCCCCTCCCCCTCCCTCCCAAAGCAATGGCACTGCCGTCACGGTACAGGAACGTAGCTGACCTAACCGTGAAATGGCTGAATAGTGAAATAATACTGATTATGGGTTGGACAGCCTTGTGATTGCATGCGTCCTCCTTGGAAATTTGGGAAGATTCAACATGAATGTGCTGGACCATTATTCCCTCCCATGTAAATGGTCCAGTTGATGGCTTCTGCACATTTCCCACCTTTATTTGGCTGAGAGAACATCAATTGTGTGTGCATCTAGCAGGTGAAGACATATTTGCTGGTTCTCTAGACATGAGAAGTTTTCACATAAAGATCTTTGCAAATGAGATTGATATCTGAAATAATCCTCTATGATACTAACAAAAAAGGGGGAGATTGAGCCAGTAATGAAATCATTGAAGGTTAAGGACTTTCGTGGGTATGACGGTGTGCCTATCAGAATATTAAAGCACTGTGCTATACATGTTAGCCCTGTACCTAGCCATATTTGTAATTTTTCCTTTAAGAATGGTTTCCTGAACGATTAAAGTAATCAGTAGTAAAGCAGCTTTATAAAAAGGGAGAAAGGGATAATGTAGACAATTTTAGACCTACTTCTATGCCATCAGTGTTCGCTAAAGTTATTGAAAAGGCTGTGTATGTAAGGATAATTGATCATTTTATATCACATAATATTCTTTCAAATGAACAGTTCGGCTTTAGAAGTGGTTTCAAAACTGCAAATGCTATATTCTCTTTTCTCTGTGAGGTACTGGATGAATTAAACAAAAGGTTTCGAATGATAGGCATATTTTAGATTTAACGCAGACGTCTAATTGTGTTGATCGCAAAATATTGCTCCAAAAGTTGGACCATTTTGGAATAGGGGGAGTAGCTCACAATTGGTTCACCTCTTACTTTAACAACAGACAGCAGAAGTCATTATTCACAGTGTTGAGAATGGCTGTGAAGTGAGATCTGAGTGTGGCACAGACAAATGGGGGGAGGGGTCAGGGATCAGTGTTGGGGCCAATCCTGTTCCTTATTTATATAAATCGTAAGCCCTCCACTACAACAGGTAACCCTAAAATATTTCTGTTTGCGGATGACACTAGCTTAGTAATAAAGGATGTTGTATCCAACATTGACTCGGTTTGAAATAATGCAGTTCATGACAAAAGTTCATGGCTTGTAGGAAATGAACTAACGCTAAATGACAATAAGACTCAATTGTTACAGTTTCTAACACATAATTCAACAAAACCCGACGTTTTAATTTCAAAGAAACGGCATATGTTAGCGAAATTTCAACAGTTCAAATTTCTAGATGTTCAGATAGTAAACTGTCGCGGAAAGCCCACGTCAGGTATCTTCTTGAAAGACTTAATGCTGCCATTTTTATTATTCGAACGGTATCTGAAGTAAGTGATCGTGCACTACGAGGCAGTGCACTATGAACCGTAATTAGAATTCGTGGATGAAATAGAGCCAGTTTTCGGAACTACAGTCGAGAGAGAGCATGCTGAAAAACAGATGCGCGCCCAGAGCAGAAGTACGTGCGTTGCTGAAGCGGAACAGCTCGATAACAGGAATGAAATGAAATGTGTGTAGCAAACCGACAGCTTCGCTTCATTTCAGAAGCTGAGTTGTCTTCAGATCCGATGTCGAGTCTGAAAGGGCAAATTGATCTTCAGTACCTCGCCTACCGTAAATTGATGTAACAGAAAACGCTTCAGTACAGCGGCGACCTTCTTTCGGATCTAAAAGGCTCCTAAAGCTAGAGCTAAAGGGAGACTGTAAGTAGATTACCATAGCCACTGAAGCTATTAAAGATTACTGAAAAACTGCCATGGCTCTTGTTGCCTCCTTCTCATGGCAAATTCATTTTTATTCTTTCTCTTTCCTACCTTTCCTCCCATTTCCCCTCTTTTCACTATTGTTAGATTTTTCCCTTCTGTAGTTGACTGTGGTTGTCTAGCGCGTAGAACGATAAACTCTTGCTGAAAGTCCGGTGATTAGTCCTGGGTAAGTGCGCGGGGCTTTTTCTCGTTCCAGTCCCTCCAGGACAATCCCGAATCCACGAAGTTTGATGTCAAATTGAGTTCCGTCGACCTTTCCCTGGGGTAAAAGATGACCGGGGCATTGGCCATGCCACTCTCCCACTACTACTGCTCCAGCGAACAAAATGCTGCACTCTACGTGCAGTCAGACTAGAAGCCCATTCGCCGGCTCATTGCCACAGACTTTACTTTTTTAGTTGAAGGTTGGTTTTAAGAGGTGATTTTGATGGATAAATTATAACGTATAGATAGCCATTAGAAGAAACAAGTACAGAGTAACGCACATTGCTGGAGCAGTCGTCTACCGATAGGTAACAGTCCACACGAAAACAGGGTGATTGTATGATAGTGTTACAAACTTTCGTGGATGATGGCGAAGGTTAAATGTATCAATGTCAGATAAGGGGCCATTCTCCAGAAACGACAGGAACGAAAGTTAAAAAAGGAAAGTTTTCTGTTACCTCTGGCAGATTTAAAAAAAAAATTTAGGTCTCGCGGTTGCGTTCTCGCTTCCCGAGCACGGGGTACCGCGTTCGATTCCCGGCGGGGTCAGGAATTTTCACGTGCCTCGAGGTGACTGGGTGTTTGTGTTGTCTTCATCATTTCATCATCATTCATGACAGTGGCGAGATTGGACTGAGCAAAGGTTCGAACTTTGTACGGGCGCTGATAACCGCGCAGTTGGTAGCCTCACAAACCAAACATCATCATCATCATCAAACAATGTACCGATACTGTTGTTGCTAAGACTGTAGACTAGGCAACTCTCAGAGGTGGTGGCTTGGACCAAACCAAACAATGGCTCAAAAATGCATATCTTAACCCTTTGGTACAGTTGTCCATTGCAGAGAGCACCTGCTAATGACGGTTCTTTGACGTTTATAATCACTCCTGCGGCTGCAAATGCACGCAGGGCATAGCACAATTGGGAAGTATTCACTGGAGTGGACTGGGTGCATTTGCAACCTCAGTACTGATTAAATAAGCCAAAGAAATGACATTAGCAGCTGCCCACTGCAGTGGACAACTAAAACCACAGGTTTTAGGTATGCACTTTTCAGTTCTTAAATGGCTCTGAGCACTATGGGACTTAACTGCTGTGGTCATCGGTCCCCTAGAACTTAGAACTACTTAAACCTAACTAACCTAACGACATCACACACATCAATGCCCGAGGCAGGATTCGAACCTGCGACCGTAGCGGTTGCGCGGTTCCAGACTGTAGCGCCTAGAACCGCTCGGCCACTCCGGCCGGCTTTTCACTTCTTATTTACTGATTTTTTTTTCTATTTTTAGTCCACACTGAAAGTGTCCATCCTTTGATCTTAACAAGAATAGAACCACTAACAGAAGTATCAGACCGATTTTTGGTTTTGCGATTCGGTCGATTCCGGACCAGGGTCTCTTAAACTGATCATCATCCCTGACAGTTTGTAACATCGTTACGAAACCACCCAGTATACTAGCTGCTTTAAGGAATAGCTATAAAATCCAGAATGAGCAGAGTGTGCGCCGACGTGGAATTTCCTGGCGGGTTAATCCTATTTGCTGGATCGAGAATCGAAGTTTGGAAGGTAGGAGATGAGGTACTGGCGGAAGTAAACCTGTGAGGACGGGTCGTGAGTCGTGCTCGGCTAGAGCATTTGTTGGATCACTTGCTTGTGAAAAGAAAAGGTCCTGCCGCGATCCGGCACGACGTTTTAACCTATCAGGGAGTTTCAGTGATAAAAATGTATGTAGTCTGTAAAATTTGTTTCAAAACGTAATGTGAAGGGAATGATCCGCTTAGTTAGTTCCGTGAAAGACCATTTTAAATATAAATAAAAGTAAAAAATGAATAAAACTGTTGAACGATGACATACTTAACTCATAGTAAGTTACGCTGCAAATATGTGCATTTACAGGACTAGTTAAACTTCACACCAAAAGAAAAAGGGAAGTACATGTATCAACAAGTTTTTGCGTTATTAATAAAATTTCTTTTAAAGTTTTCACAACAGAAACGTTCATGAAATGTCCGAAATATTGTCTGATAGTTCTATAAACGCATGTGGTCATCAGACAGGATTGCGAACTTTCAGATACCTTTGAATAAACGTAAATGATTTTGCAGCGTCTTATGATTACTTGATAATGCGTCTCTGCATTAGGAATGCTACATGGACAAGCTTTCTTAAACGGCTCCACATGGATGGCAGTGCATGGAAATTGTCGTCTCCTATCCGTCGCTTCGTCAGAGAAGATATCGCCCTATCATCTAAAACAATGTGACAGAAATTTGCTAATCGTGCATAAAACCTTTGCTTCCTCACTATTTCAGGGATGATCATGCAGCAAATGTGGACGGGTGTTCTGAATAAAGTGGGACATGGCTGAACGTGTAGATCCACCATACAATGACCAGCAATTTTTTAAGATACTTCTGTGGTCTAGAGAATTTTCATTCCCCCATAGACATTATCGTGAAAAATAATTATTCTATCTCTTTCAAATGTCGCTTCATCTATAAACAAGACCGGAGTTTCAAACAGCGGATTAATATTTTTTTGTACGACCCAAAGGCAAAAGTTTCCCACAGTCGTGGTTGGTAGGAAGAAGGTAGTAGGTATACGTTGCAAACGGTACGGAAACATGAAGTGACCGTGATGTCCCCTCCACTTGGCGCTATCAGTTTTTTTTTTTTTTTTTTTTTTTTTTTTTGAGTCATCAGTCTTCTCACTGGTTTGATGCTGATCGTTACGAATTCATCTCCTGTGGCAACCTCTTTCATCTCAGAGTTGCACTTGCAACCTACGACATCACTTATTTGCTGAATGTATCGTAATATCTGCCTTCCTCTACATATATTTCCGTCGCCAACTCTCTCTAGTAACATGGAGGTTATTCACTGATGTTTTAACAGATGTCATGTCATCCAGTCATCTCTTGTTGGTGTTTTCCACACATTCCTGCACTCGCCGTTTCTGCGCAGTACCTCCTCATTCATCACTCCACTTAATCTTCAACGTTCTTTTGTAGCACCAACTCTCAAATGCATCTATTCTATGCCGACGACCTCCAGCTCTACCTAAGCGTCAGACCTGAAGATGTAAACACTGCAATCGCTCAGATGAATGATGATCTGTCTTCAGTAGTGAGATGGGCGAAAAACCTGGGGCTTAAACTAAATGCAAAAAAGACGCAAGTAATCTTAATAGCCCATCAGAAATTAATAAGTTCAGATTTCCGCGAACGGCTACCTCCTATTCTGCTCGACGGTACTCCAATACCATATCAGAAAACAGTGAAGAACTTGGGTGTAACTTTGGATGAGCATCTCAACTGGGCGGAGAATACAGTCGCAGTGTGCCGAAAGACGTCTGCTTGTCTCTATGCTCTCAAAAAGTTTCGGAACATATTTCCACAGGACTTGAAACGCCAGCTCGTGCAAGCACTCGTTCTACCGAACCTCCACTATTGTGATGTGATTCAACAAGGCATGAGTAGTGAAAACAAAAGACGGCTAGAGCTAACCGTGAATGCCTGTGTGCGTTACACCTGCAACATTCGCCGATATGATCATGTTAGTGCTTCATACTCCGAGCTAGGGTGGCTGCGGCCGGACAAATTGCGTGACTACCACACTCTATGTCTACTCCACCGACTCCTCATCGCGCAAGCACCCCAGTACCTTGCTTCAGAGATTAAAAACCTGTCATGTCATCATAATCGAAACACGAGGTCACTCTTATTTGGTATCCTAACTGTGCCCACTCACAAAACAAAAACTTTTGCAAACTCCTTCTCAGTTGCCGCTGTCCGCCTCTGGAACAAACTGCCCCTTACCTTGCGCAAAATTCGATCTCCTGCTGCTTTTAAGAAGAAGTTGAAGCATTTCCTACTATCATCCTCACAAAGTTCTCCACAAAATTAATGTACAAGGACAATCCCCTCATCTGTCAAATAGCAAAGCTAGCGTCTCCTATCTTGCTCCTGAGATGCCTTCCTCTTCATCTTTCTCTATTAGCCACGTAATCTTCTTTTCCTTTATATTTCCTTAATTATGTTTCATCATGTCTCTATTCTTCTCCTCCCTTCACCATGAGTCTCCCTCATACTCCCTGCTGCCGGCACTCCTATCTAAAATCTGTCTCTTAAATAATGTCTAATTATAACAGTACTTGTGACCTAAGAATATAAACTCTATATGTATGTATTTTTCCAGGTGTACCTTTCAAATTGTTTATTTCACTTTTTGTACTAGATGTAGTTTAACATGCCTACTAAAACATATGAATGTAAAATAAGTAGAATGCCTGGTTAGATGTAAGAGAGGGCCTGATGGCCCTAATCTTGCCAGGTTAAATAAATAAATAAATAAATAAATAAATAAATAAAATATTCTCTTCTGTCATTGTTTCCTCACAGTCCATGCCTCACTGCCATGTAATGCTGTGGTTCAAACGTACATTCTCAGAAATTTACTCCTCAAATGATTTATACAAGTAGACTTTCCTTGGTCAGGAATGCCATTTTTGCCATTGATAGTCTGCTTTTTATATGGTTCCTGTCCCGTCCATGGGTTATTTTGCTGCCTAACTTATTTCATCTACTTCGTAACTCCAAATGTGATTTTAAGTATCTCGCTGTTCTCATTGTGCTACTCCTCATTAATTTTGTCTTTCTTCGATTTACTCTTAGTTCATATTCTGTACTTGGTAGATTGTTCGTTTCATGCCATAGGTCTGTAATTCTTATTCACTTTCACTGAGAGTGACAACGTCATCAGTGAATCTTGACACTGATATCCTTTAACCTTGAGTTTTAATCCCACTCCTTAACCTTTCTTTTATTCCCGTCATTCCTTCTTCGACGTATAGACTGAAAAGCAGGATTGAAAGACTACATCTCTCACTTACCGCCTTTTTAATCCGTGCACTTCGTCCTTGGTTTTTCATTCATATTGTTCCCTCATGGTTCTTGGACTTATAATACATTACCCGTCTTCCCTATAGCTTACGCCTATTTTTCTCAGAATTTCGAACATCTTGAAGATATTATATTGTCGAACGCTTTTTCCAGGTCAGCAAATCCTATGAACGTGTTTTGGTTTTCTTCAGTCTTGCTTCCATTATCAACCTCAACGTTACAATTGCCTCTCTCGTGCCTTTACCTTTCCTGCAGTCAAACTGATCGTCATCTAAAATACCCTCAACTTTCTTTAAAAAAAAAAAAAAAAAAAAAAAAAGGCTCTCAGCACTATGCGACTTAACTTCTGAGGTCATTAGTCGCCTAGAGCTTAGAACTAATTAAACCTAACTAACCTAAGGACATCACATACATCACTGCCCGATTCAGGATTCGAACCTGCGACCGCAGTGGTCGTGCGGTTCCAGACTGTAGCACCTAGAACCCCTCGGCCACCCTTGCCGGCCGGTGCCATAGTTCTTGCACTTCTCGGCACTTGCAGTCTTGGGAATTATGTGGATGATGTTTTCCTGAAAGTCTGATGGTATATTTCTAGACTTATACATTCTACATATCAACGTGAATAGTCGCTTTGTGCCACTTCCCCCAATGATTTTAGAAATTCCGAAGGAGTGTTATCTATCCCTTCTCTTTTATTAGATGTTAAGCAATCCAAAGCTTTTTAAAATTATGATTCTAATACTGGGTCCACTCTCTCTTCTGTATCGACTCTTGCGTCCACTTACGAATCTCTATCCAGAACGCCCAAAAAATTGTATCTTTCTTCTCTGCTGTGGACAAGACACGCAGAAAAGAATGCTTTACCAGAGAGAAGGCTCCGCTAAACATTGCCAATAAGATATTTTTTAAACCAGCCGCCCAACGCCCCATCTAACAAATGCAATAAGTTGACTTCCTACGCATACAATTCTGAGAAAACTGAGCTACAAACTCCTGTTTCTCACGTATTTTCCTATATCGTCCAATAGGCTGTTTTCCCACGTCTGAAATTTCTAGAAAATGGCGCTCTGAACTCTCACTTAAAGATACTCCCACTTACAGATATTTTTCATATCACCCAACGGCTATCTTGTCTTGAAAGAGACAGAAATTCTGTCTCTACATGGATTGGTGTCTGGCAAAATCTTTGCAATCATTTAGGCCTATATCACCCATATTATCAGCATCAGATATTCTTCAATCAGTAGAAACATGATACGTGTTACGATAAAGTGAATCAAAAGCGAAGATGTATGAGAATTGTCAGTTCACGACGAGACTAACATATATCAAAACATCTGGTTGTTTCGAGCACGTTTGACAACCATTAGCATGCAAATGCCAGGTGTGGATTAGTGTAAATGGACGACATTTGCAGCAACATCTCTAACACAATGCTCATTGTATGGCAGTCTTAAGACCATCTCTGAACATCAATAGCGTCAAAATCGTCCCAGACCTCTAGAAAAGAAATGGTGGAATTGTGACAATTTTCATGTGAAAAAGTTGCTTCTTACAACCATAATGTTTTTCTTACATCCTACATCACTTGTTATGACAGACTGGCATGGGTTCTTTAGGCTTAAGTGCAAGTCTTTGTCTGCCTAAATCCAAAATTTGTGTTGGTGTGGATCAAGTTTCAGATCTCAAGGCTATAAACAGCTGAAAACATTCTTTCATACAATCATGCAACCTGACGGCCATTGTTACTCATGTGGCCGTGTTTTACCTCCCATTAAATGATTACCCTTCTCTTGTGAAATGGTACACTTAACAGATAACTCACTTCTACTTTCATTTCGTCTTTATTTTGTCTCCTTTCTCTACTTTCGCAGTTCTTACGCAGTTCTTGGATAAACAGAACAGCGGAGAGACTGCTCCAGCTGTGAATTTAGAGCAGTTGGTCGTTTTGCTATTTCCCTTTGTTTTTACTTCTCTATCTTTCCCTATGAGCTCAATAAATCTTTCTAATGGTACGAATGCTGCGCTATTTTAGTACTTTTCTTGTCAAAACTGTGATCTCTATATTTGAAATCAACAAAGAGGATGTGGAGACATATTTTGTACTTATAATCAATTTCAGTTGTTTGTCTAGTGACAGAAAACTGACACACGATGCCTCTACTTGCTTAGAAACTGACACTATTATTCTGTAACAATATTTTAGCAAATAGTTTTATAGTTTCATTTAGTGCTCGCAAATACATCATTTTGTGGGCTTCTCTTAATAATGTTAAATTTTTCCTTGTCATAGGGAAGTGGATGAGGGCTGTGAGTCTCATGAATTGTATGACCAGCATACTTTTCCGTTTCAGTTGCCTTTTAATGTCAATATTTAATTTGCCACATTGCGTTTTGGCAGTACGCTGCGATAATCAGGTTCCCTCATGTCAATTAGGTGCGATTTCGTTCAATTACATACGCCGTAAGGGCGAGGTTTTTGTTGTCATTGGCTGCGTTGTGAGATGACGTGTCGAAATTGGTGTAGTCTCAGCTTAAAATGTAAATTATATTTCTGGCAAACAGGTTGTTTATTGTAGCTAGTGATCTATGTACCAGAAATGGAATATATATTCTAAGTAGAGAACTAACGATACTTCACTATTTAACCTAAAGGACACACGAACCATCGTTATTATAATAAATGCATCGAAAAAAAAGAAAGAAAACCATGTGTATTTAATAGTGGGCAAGTAATGGTTGCAACATGTTGCTGAGTCGCACGTGCCAAACTAAATATTGGTAGTACAAATCGCGAGCTCATTTTCCTTTACAATTTTGCTATGTTGAGCTGCCTATTGCACCATGGTAGTTACTCTCTAATGCTTTCAAACATGTCCCAAAGAAATTGGGATGGGTGGTATTTTCAATGCTACCGTTCATAAACTACAGAACTCCGTTAACATCCAGAGACAGACGCAATTAGGTGTTAAAAATGGTTCAAATGGCTCTGAGCACTATGGGACTTAAGTTCTGAGGTCATCAGTCCCCTACAATTTAGAACTACTTAAACCTAATTAACCTAATGACATCACACACATCCATGCCCGAGGTAGGATTCGAAAATGCGACCGTAGTGGTCGCGCGGTTCCAGACTGTAGCGCCTAGAGCCGCTCGGCCACCACGGCCGGCTAGGGGTTAAAAGGGACATACTATTTCATACTTGATCTGTCCTAGGTAGACTTCCTCTACAGCTTCGAGATCTGTCCTCTCGTTGTGCTACTTTTGGTCCAATATTAGACAAGAAATAATAGGATAACTAAAGTTGCAATACTGTATACTGTGCAACCCAATAGGAAAGAAAAAAGCTGGAATCCCTTAAAAAGATGGCATCAACATTCTGAGGAGGAGGGGACCAAAAAGCCTATTTCTTGAAGACATGATGATGACGGTGTAGTATATCGTCGCATCTCAGTATCGATCTCCCTACAGGAAACCAAAGAGTAAGACGTTTTGTTGTTCTCACATGGTAGCTTTCTGCAAAACGAGGCCTTGTAACCGTCGTGCTACGGAGGAAAGCGCTATCGATACGCAAACAAAGTACTTAAGCTGCTCTATTGTTAGAGATGAGCGAATGCTATTTGTAAACTAAGAGGCGGGTCTCCTCGGTAACGCTCAGGAAGAGAGAGAGAGAAGACGTTGGGACGTGCCGTGAGCCTGCCCTGTGTTCTCCAAAACACCGACATACGGCCAGCTTGGCATCTGCCACTTGTCAGAGCGAGCCAGGAGGCAGCGCGCCCATTCACTTGTAAAACTGCTCCTCCAGGAAACATTCTTCACCTTTAGAAACAGCGAACGAGGAATACGGAAAACGAAGGCATTATGCCCAGGTAGAGCGGCACGACAAAGGGCGCCCCCTAGCGGCCTTTGTGGGGCTCCGCACGCCGGCGGGGGGAGGGGGAGGGGGCGGGGGTGCAGGCCGTATGGTTATGTGGCCATCAGCATAGCCAACAAATATCGCTAAACGAGCTTTTAAACGCGCCCAGCCCGTTTCCGAGGCCGCAGAAATTCGGGCACTGATGGACGCTGCCTGGCCCGTAATGACGGGGTGGCTCCAGGTAGCGGCGGCCCACCGCAAAAACCGTCGGCGCCACAGCCGCTAATTCTATTTGCGCAACACGTGATAAAGCCGACGACTCAGGCGGTCTAATGGAAAAAGGGACGGTGCGAAACAGTCAGCCTGTGTGCAAGACTGCGAAACCGGAGGGGATGGAAATTACTGTAACCGTGGCAAGCGTTTTTTGGCCAACTTAATTACGAATTCTTATGAGACCGTTGCCTTGATTCGAAGCGTCTACGGTTTCCCTGATCGTTGTATTTTGGCGCAATACACCCTGCGTGTTATCATACAGCTCTGCTTGATAGCTGTTAAATTTTGACAAGCCTTAGTACATGTAGTCCGATACACCGCACACACACCATGAATTTTCACAAGGTAAGTTAAAAGGAAGTCCCGATTCAAACAAAGTGCTGTACGAATATGCAACCGCCATACCTTCTTAACAGCGCAGTTGAATAATGCAGACAACTACCCGTGTTTGCACCACGTTCCTCTAGAGCAGTGGTTCCCAACAGGTGGTCCGCGGACTCCCAGGGGTCCGCGAGCTATGCCAGAGGGGTCCGCAAGATGCTATTAGAATAAAAAATATATATTTCATATGATAATAGATTGCTTGTTTTGGCCGCCCGATATTTTTTCAATAATGAATATGTCAATGCTTTTTCTAAGTACCAAAAATAGAAAACGGATTAATTTGGCTTTTTTAGGAACTTGATACTGTGATATGACAAGGTACCAATCATGCTCGATGAGGGGATTATCGAGAAAATTTTGTTGGGAACCCCTGCTCTAGAGACTAGGAATACAATCGTCATTAGCATGTTGGCTATTCAGCACATATTGCACGACATACTACACTTTGACTTCACCAGTCGTTACCCAGTTGTCGGACTGGACAAAGGGGACCTCTGTATCTTGACCAGCCCTTTCACCGGATTTTGTCTCAAGTTTCTGAAAGCTAAAACGCTCTGCTTAAAAGGACATACGGACTACATCTGAGGAAATGGTTGTGTTGAAGGTGGTGGTCGGTATTTTGAACACCAATTTTGAAGGGAAAGCCCATTCACTTCATTTTAATGTTGCCAACGTCAATGAGAACTGTACGATTTTCTTAAAATGTGCCTTCCTGATTTCTATGAAAATCTGTCTATGGGTAGCTGTACTGAGCCCTTGGTTACAATTAAATTCTGTGAAAATAGCACACCATTAGTATCTGCCTTTTCACAAACGTTTAGGTCGCACATTTTGGGCGATTCATCCCGTACATCAGCATAAGCACCGTGATATAGTTTTTCCTCTGGTTGTTCATTTCACTCTCCCGTCATCGGCCCTTACTGTGAACTTGCACTACAGACTTCTTCATCCTACTTGCAGGAATATTTATAATACTGAAATGAATGTTTCAAATATAATGTCTGTTTCAAAGTCCTTGCGTCAAAGATCTAGTAGTGATGGATCACGTCTTGGAGACAAAACGTTTCCTGATACTTTCCAGCGACTTTGTATTGGTTGTGCCTCTGAGAGGTGGCATGGTTTGGTACTGTGTGGTGTGCAGACGGCTTGTGTGTTGCCTAAAATCCAGTCATCTACGGCATATAAAAGGGGGTAGGCCCAACAAAATTAAAATTCTTGATTTGCTTTCTCTGTAAGTTTTTTTTATTTTTCTTTTTTTTTTTGTCAAATCACCGTCAGTATACTGGGAGTGCAGCACATACTTTTAGTAAACCCTGCTAGATGAGTGTAATCTCGTCGTCCCTGGGCCGGTGAATACCAAAGGACACACAACGTTGCCGGAAGGCGTCAGCAAACATTTTGTCTCTAGCAAAAGTCGTTCATCATGTAATGACCTATCACTCGTAGACGTTTGACAAGAATGCTTCGAAATTCCCGGCCTAAAATGTATTGATACGAAATGTGTTCGTGAATATGGTGGTCTTAACGCTCTCTTGGTTCTGCACTGCTGTTGAATTATTAACAGCTCATGGTATTTGTAAATGGACAGATGTATGAGTATGTGGATAATTTAACAAAAGAGGTAGCTGTAACTTGGTTGTAGGTTTGCAATAGGAGTTGTAGAACGGAACTGAGTGTGATAGGCAATAGAGCTTTGGTTTAAGAAGCGACAGGAAAGACAGCACTGAAGGACAGATTTCTGTGCAGGTTTTGGGGCAGGAAGCATGGAGCGCTAGGAAGTAAAGAGAAGGAAGTGTTTGTTTATAAAAGAGCAGCAGTGGCCGAGTTTGGTTAAAGAGTGGGGGCAAGATGGGATTTTGCTGATCAAATTGGTGAGAGGTGTAAGACTTTGACGAGGGGTCGGAGGTCAGTTAGCCAGAAAACGATACGATGCTGAAAGCGAGATGGAGAACATCACGTAGGACATGCAGGATATGATAAAAGATGAGAGGTGTTGATATTCAAGCAATATCCGCCAAGGTAAGGATAACGGGAATGGTAACGGTTCGGAAGCTATTTATGCCAATGGCAGCGGGATGGTGTGATCCCCATGTTTGGATTGTCATTAGCTGTAGTCTGTGCTGGGCTTATTGTTGGACAATTAACAAGTGTGGTTTCTAGATTAGCTTGCAGTCGAAATTTAGTTCCAGGTTATTAATAACTTGAAAGGGGTGACTGTGTACTGTAATATAGAATTCAAGAAAGCGGGATCAGCTGTTAGTTTCTACTTATATTATCGCATAGATTTTAGGTGATTGATTGTTAGGTACTGTAGATATTTCTATGTTGAGAAATATTCATACGGGAATGGAAGAGATCTTTGGATGGATTGAACTGTTGAATGCGGTCAAGGATGATAATGTCGTCTGCGTAACGGAGCAGGCAAAGATAAATTGGATACACTGAGTTGAGAATGTGCATTGGCGGGTATAGGACGGATCCTTGGGACGGATTGTTGGAACATATGAGATTAAGTATCACTGATAGCAGCAAACGAGGAGGCACGAGACATAAGTGAAGATATGTTTGAATGAAAGTGCGTAATTTTAGAGTTAGATAGAAGATTAGAATGGCATATCCGCTTGAAGGAGACGAAGATATCGAAGCAACGTTTGTTCATTTGTTAGGATAGAAGATGGGGTAAGACGCCTTGTTCAATTGGCATTTCTATACATAAGAAACCGGAGTTCAGTATCAGCGCACAACATGCAACAATTATTTCCGCCCCGAAAAGATAAAGTTTTCAGAGGTATTTTCCAGCAACTTTGCATTCATCGTTTGTGGTTCATTAACCGCAACAGCTGTTGTTTGTAATCATTTATTGATAAACTGATGCCTAACTTCTTTTTCAGATCATTAATATATACACGTTGTTGTTGTTGTCGTTGTTGTCATTAGTCCAAGGAGTGGTTTCACACAGCTCTCCATGACAGTCTATGTTGTCCTTTTTTTGTTTGCAAAACTGCTCCACATTTCATCTACTTGAATCAGCTTACTATATTCAAGTCTTTGTCTCTCTCTTCAATTTTCATCCTCCACACTTCTCTGCATTACCATTAACTACTCCTTGAGTCTTCAAAATCTGTCACCTCAACTCTATCAGTCTCTTATTTCAATTGTGTAATCAAGATCTTGTCTCTCAAATTTGTTACAGCATCTCTCAGTTAATTTCTTGATATATCCAAGTAATCTTCGGCATTATTTTGCAGCGCCACATTTCAAAACCTATTCTCCTCGTGTACATACTGTTAATCGTCTACTTTGCACTTCAGTTAAGCGTACACTCAAAACTCGTAGTATACATGGCTGTAAACTTCGCGTTTTAGTTTAGTAAAATCTTTTCAGGCCAGGAGTGCTCGATGGAATGCACTTTTTGTGACCATGAATAAAGCTTCGTCGTATGCACAGGGTGACAATTATAGAAATATATGAAAAAAACGTAAATTAGTTACAAACTACAGCTTGCGCACACTTTATTCAACACCGGAGGTTCGCGTCCTCCCTCGTGCATGGGTGCGTGTGTTGTCGTTAGCTTAAGTTACTTCAGGCAGTGTGTAAGTCTAGGAACCGATGAGCTCAGTAGTTTGGTTCCTTAGGAATTCAATTCACACATACACACACACTTTATCCAACATGTAAACGTCACTACAGATATTCGGATTTGAGTTATGACAGATGCGATATGCCTGTCATGATTAACGATGATGTGGCACTGACCAGTAGCAAAATTCTGCACGACCCTCTGAAGTGTCTGAACATCGATGTTATCGGCGACCTTCTGAATGGCTGTTTTCAGCTCGGCAGTGATTTTGGGGTTATTGCTGTACATCTTGCCTTTAATATAGCCCCACAAAAAGGAGTTTCATGTGTTAAGATCCGGAGAATATGGCGACCAATCGAGGCCCATGCCAGTGGCCTCTGTGTACCCCAGAGTCAGAATGCGGTCCCCAAAGCGCTTCTCTGGGACATCAAACAGTCTCCTGCTTCGATGGGGTTGAGCGCCGTCTTGCATGAACCACACCTTGTCGAAATCAGGGTCACTTTGGATAATGGAGGTGAAATCATCTTCCAAAACCTTCACGTATAGTTCGGTAGTCACAGTGCCATCAAGGAATATCGCACTGATTATTCAGCGACTGGAGATTGTACACCACACAGTCACCCACTGGGGGTGAAGAGATTTCTCGATCGCGAAATACGGATTCTCAGTCCCTCAAATGCGCCGTTTTCCCTTATTGTCGAATCCATTCAAATGAAAGTGGCCGACAACAACAAAGCTCGAGCGCATACCCATATAAATTCCCGCCATGCCCCGCGGCCAACCGTGCAGTTTGACCATCCTGGCGCAAACCACTCAGAAGTTGTGATGATTTTATTTTATATAGTTCAATAATTGTCACCCTGTACTACACGTTTTCGTCGGAAAAATGAAGACGACCTGTTCATTACCTTCGTACAATCACGAACTACGGCTCTGAACTGTTTGTGACAATATCGTAACCCAGAGTGGCAGAATTTTCGGTTCCACACCGTAAAGTGTTACCGCTGCACTACTGTAATAGATCAATGCATATCAAGAACTGTAGTGTCTGCTGTTTCTAACAGCATGTTTTTTAGCGAACGGTCGGACTCAAACAAAAAGCGGATTGTACCTTAGTATACCGGTGTAGACTATTTCTTATCGTAATCTTGCTACAAGATGAACATAGGAGCTAAAATATGTTGACTTATCGAGTCATACCGTTACAGAAAGACGCATCCTTAAGCTCCGAAAAATGTAATGAGATACACAAAAGTCGGCTATGCACTGCAGGAAACTTGTAAGGTGGCTATAATTTCGCACCTTACAAGCACCCATCCACATTCTTTGCCGTGACCTACAAACACAATTAGGTATCATGTGATAGGTTGTGCATCGTATATATGAATATATAAAGGAGACTGACATTGTCATGTACACCTTGTAAATAATTCTTAACGCTTATTGCATGACAGGTGACGATGTGTCTTTATTATCATACTAGTAGAGGTTGGAACGTCAGTGGAAATGAAACGTCAGGCAGGGCTTAGGTTTTTCCTCGCAAAGTTTCCGCGCTGGACGACAAAAAACTAAAATATGGTTGGTCGGCGTTCGGAAGACTCTTTAGAGAGGGAGAATATTACATGGTTTCGGGAATATGATTCGTTTTTGGAATTACGATGGTGGGGAGCCGAGCCTTGTTGGGAAGCCATCGCTAGAGAGACGAGGTCTTCCGTGGTGAGCGCCCGTGTGTGACGGTCGCTCGATATCAGCTTTTGTTGGTACAGACGGACTTGCTGTCTTTGCTCTCAGGAGAGTTTATAATTAGAACACTTAGGCACTGGTGCGAACCTGTACGATTCTGGACTTCACCTCCGCGTTGGAATTCGTCGTTGAGTACGCAGCTTCAGTAATTGAGAGCACTTCTTCTGCCTATACTTACGTTGAGATATTATCTGAACGCCGTCCTTGTGGTTGGGAGTTCGCGAGAGAAGAAGACAATATTGGAGTACATTAGACAGAGGACCACCTTCTGCAGTCCTAGTGTTTATAGAGTTTATTTGTGGCTGGAGTTCTTCCATCGTCGCAGACGAATACGAGAACCGTCACTTCGACGTACCGGGCGTAGTACATACGGTGATGCAGAAAATTGCTTATGCTTATTAGGGCTATAAAAGTTGAACAGCTGTGATCACGTTAGTTTATTTCCACTGAGGTTCCACACCACTGTAGATCATCTTTGAAAGAAGTGTCTTCTAGTGTTTGGTACGTAGATGATGTCCGTCATTTCGCGTTATTGATATTACACTGCACAGTCAGAATAAGGGGCAGAGTTGGGCAATTGATTAGTAATTTTGCTTAGGAAATGTAAACTTTGTAATATAAAGGTTTATTTTAATCTACAACAAATATATAAGCAGAAACAACGTTTATTATTTAGTAGGATTAGTTGCCTTCATCATTCATTTATGTTTAGATTGTAATTTATAGAATTAAGAAGTCCTAAGGTATGGTTCAGAGGGTAGTCAGAGAGGGCCAGATCTTCATTTTAGCGTTTATTATTCTCTGTTGCGCACATTCATTTTACACCCGCCTGGAGGAGCATCTTGGAAACTGTGTGAATATCCTGAGGGACTGTACTACCTCAATCATATACCTCTTTCCAAAAAAGGAGTTAGCCAACACAAAAAAGACTTATGAGCTTCCTTTCGTTAATGCAGAACATACTCATTAAAATAATCATCTAACAGACAAAAGAAAAAATCTGAAATTCCTTCATCAGCCTCAAAAGACCTCGCGGTTCCGACCGACCGCCGGGTCATCCTCTGCAGTAAGGCGTCATTTGGATGCTTCATGGAGGAGCATAGTATCAGCCGTTGTCCTGTTCTTGGAAACGCTATTTCTCATTCAAGCAGTCTCTCAGCTGCCATCAGGAGTCTCAGTGGATCCCGTTGAAGTTCTCCCACCAAGGAAAAATTCATGGCAATACCGGAAATTGAGCCCAGGCTCTCCGCATGACAAACAAACTGACCACTCAGCTACGGAGACGTATTTTAATCACGTGAAGAAATTAGCACATTGACAAATTTGTAAATTGTGAACCAAATTATAAAACGGAACAACGGAACTCGAGAAAAGATTTTGTTTAGGTGAAAAACATTTATTTAAACTGATAAGGAAGCCTTTCTTAGATGCGTGTTAGTATAAACAAGAATGTACT
The DNA here is from genome assembly GCF_021461395.2 of Schistocerca americana. Classification (NCBI taxonomy): domain Eukaryota; kingdom Metazoa; phylum Arthropoda; class Insecta; order Orthoptera; family Acrididae; genus Schistocerca; species Schistocerca americana. The sequence goes on along the minus strand of NC_060124.1, from coordinate 433,136,034 downwards.
AACAAAGCTGAATCAAGGTCTTATTATCCACATCAGTGCTGCAGCTTAACAAGGACTTAATCAAGACAGTGAGAAATCCAGATACAAAGGTCGACTCAGGCAATAAAATATCTTGGTGTCAAAACTGTTCTCAGAGTTCGCAGAGCAAGTTCTTAGATCCAAAAACTGAGAAACGGAGGAAATACATATAAGTGGAACATAAAGCAATTTCATTTTGCTAATGGAATTAAGCTGCTCTAGTGTACACTGAATGTTACAATACTTAAGAGTTGGCTTGAAAATAAACTGTAATGACAAAAATAGTGTGTAATGAACACTTCGAAAAGAAAACTATACGAACTGTGTTAATTGAGGAATATTTGTACGTGTTTATGACAGGCTAAGCTGACGACTGGTTGGACAAGAACTGAAAAACAAGAGTAAAAGGACACTGACTTGCTTTTGGTGAACTACACAGAGTTTTCAGGGCAAAGATGCCAGTACGTGTGAGATTCAAAGTCTACAATTAGTCTGTTTTACTGGTTTTTGCTAATGGCCGTGAGTCTTGGACTTTAAAGCGGAAACCACAAAGTGAGTGATTCTCGCCGACAAACGTAGAGGTGTGTGTTGGAAATTACTGTGGGAGATGAAATTACGAACTGAAAAGGGGACAGACAGCAGTGAAAGAAATACTTATGAAAATGAAACAGAGGTTGGAGGGACATTTATGCAGGCAAACGGGTGGATGGACCAAGCAAATTGACTTCTGGATAGACAAGGAAATATCTAAAAGACTGCGAAGTGTACGGTAGACATACAGGATCAATATTGATGGGTTTGGGTGAGAATTGCGTTGTTGTTGTGTTACTGTTTTAGTCTTCATTTCGAAAACTGGTTTGATGTCGGCCACCTGACTATGTACACAGCGCAAGGTCTCCGTCACCACGACGTGATGAGCTAGATGAGGCAACAGCCGATTTCCTTATCACTATGCATTATGCACCGTGGTCCGTGTGTACGGCACCCAGCACCCCTCTTTGACATGGACACGATTTACCAGCATACACTATTAAGAAGTTAAGAGAGATTTGTACTGACAACTGCCTGTTTTTGACTCACCTTGCCTTCCCTGACAAATCAACCTTCATCAGAGCGCGTTTCACGTCGAGTGTCTGCCGTGGGGAGAAAAAAAAAAAAAAAAAGTTCAAATGTTGTGAATTCCTAAGGGACCAAACTGCTGAGGTCACCGGTCCCTAGACTTACACACCATTATACTAACTTATACTACGAACAACACACACACCCATGCCCGAGGGAGGACGGGCTCTCAGCAATGGAAGTGTCCAGACGTCTCGGAGTGAATCAAAGCGATGTTTTTCGGACATGAAGGAGATACAGATAGACAGGAACTGTCGATGACGTGCCTCGCTCAGGCCGCTCACTGCAGTGGATGACCGCTACCTACGGACTCGGAGGAACCCTGACAGCAACGCCACCATGTTGAACAATGCTTTTCGTGCAGCCACAGGACGTCGTCTTACGATTCAAACTGTGCTCAATAGGCTGCATGATGCGCAAATTCACTCGTGTCGTCCATGGCGAGGTCCATCTTTGCAACCACGACACCATACAGCGAGGTACGATTGGGCCTAACAACATGCCGAATGGACTGCTCAGTACTGGTATCACGTTCTGTTCACAGATGACTGTCACATATGCCTTCAACTAGACAATCGTCGGAGACGTATTTGGAGGCAACCCGGTCAGGCTTAACGCTTTAGACATATTGTTCAGCGAGTGCAGCGAGGTGGAGGTTCCCTGCCGTTTTGGAGTGGCATTATTTGGGGTCATATAAGGCGCCGTAACGGCTGTACGATACGTGAATGCCATCCTCCGACCGATAGTGGAACCATATTGGCAGCATATTGGCGAGGCATTCGTCTTCATGGACGACAATTCGTGCCCCGTTGTGCACATCTTGTGAATGACTTCCTTCATTATAGCGACGTCTCTCGACTAGAGTGGCCAGCATTCTCCAGACATGAACCCTAACGCACATGCGTGGTATCGACTGAAAAGGGCTGTTTATGGACGACGTGACCCACCAATCACTCTGAGGGATCCACGACGAATCGCCGTTGAGAAATGGGACAACGGACCAACAGTGCCTTTATGAACTTGTGGATAGTGTGTCACGACAAATACAGGCATGCATCAATGCAAGAGGACGTGCTACTGGCTATTAGAGGTACTGATGCGCACAGTAATCTGGGCCACCACCTCTGAAGGTCTCACTGTATGGTGGTACAACATGCAATGTGTGGTTTTCATGAGCAATAAAAAGGGTGAAAATTATATGTATATTGATCTCTATTCCAATTTTCTGTTTAATCTAGAAATTGCATCACCTAATTTTGTAATTCATCAACAACTGAAACTGGATCCTGATCTTTATTCACTGACTTTGAGCCCTGAATCCGGTTAAACAGTTGACTGCTCTGTACCTGCACTCGGTAAATTTTAGCTTGAGGAGGGGTATGAGACTGAGAATTTAACATTTTCTAGCACACCAGTGAGGAGGGACGAAGAAAAGCTGACGATGGCTTCTAACCTTGCCCATGTTGTCTGCAGTCACTTGCAGCAGGCAAGCCGCTCACACAGCTTGGTGATGCTGCCTTTTGTCAATTGCTCCTGAATTTTTAGTTCATGTTGTGTGCAATACTTAAGGTGACGCTCAAAATCCAAGTTGGAAATACTACTCCCTGAGTCCAGCGAGCACGCATTGCACCCGAATTTTTAGTTCATATTATGTTTGCTCCTTTTTAAGATACAATCCCTGGTTCACCTCTTGGTTCTTTAACTAGTGGCAGGGTTTCCTGTAACAAAGCCTTCAAAGTAGACATCACACGCAGCAAAGCCAAAACAAATATGAAAAAATTATAAACTACCAGAATCTAGGGTTAGTAACAATTTTGTTGCAGAACCCAGAAAACCACACTCTGCTGTCATTCAGAGGGTAGAGAGCTAGGAGCTGGGGGTGAAAGGGCCAAACCCAAAAAAATATTCGGTTGAAAAATTATTTTATTTTAAGCCACTGCTGCACAAAACTGATAGAATTTGTACCCTGTTATCATGGGGCTTCAATCACAGATCCATACAACTGCGTCACAGGCTCCAATGGCACCAAAATAAATTCACGAAAATGTGCATCAATGCACCCAATATACAATAAGCTGTTGGTCTCGGTCTCCAAGTCTTGAATACATTAAACAGCTTACATGGGGTTGCTGCAACACACGGAAAACTCTTATACAACATCCAAATAGAAAAGGCATGCACAATGATAAAAGGAATACGCAAAACACAATAAGAAGCTTTTGGAATTGTGAATTTAATACATGCATGGTTAGCGATGTTAAGTAAAGGCGTCACTAACCTTATAAGATAATAATTCCTGAAACCCAGTAACAATAAACAATGTTATAAACTGATGGTATAGTGAAAAATCTAGTACCAAAAAAATCTTTCCTTTACTTTGCAAGAAAGCTTAAACCATCACATAAAGCACCATCACGGCAAACAGTCCTGCAACTTACATGGTCAGATTGACTGATCGTTGACGCTGAGATCAAAGCAGGCACTTAACAGAATTGTTTGTTCCACTTAAAGTATGACGAACAGAAGGAAGCCACAGGTAGCAGTGCATGGGCGTATGCCATCAGCCTGCAACTACTAAGCCTTCAGACAACAACGTGTTTGGACTGGGTCTCACTAGTTGCAGTGTTCCCTGTGCATCTTCTTCAAAGGTGCTGCAAGATGATAGAATACAATACAAAATATCAATCATCGCCTCCAAATACAAGGCAGATACTACTCTCCTTGAATGACACCACTTGAATCACAGCTGCTAGTTAGAGTTCGAGCCGCTCCCATGAACACACAATGAAAGAGAGTGAGAGTGTGGACGCAACACTCTTAACGCCAAGTGACGGAACGAGCTGCACCTTCTTGTGGGATACCATATCACTCATTTCTCGGTAACTAGGTTCAAAGATACCACACAGGAAAGTCCTTTATCTATAGCCGTTTCATGATATATATAGTAAGAAGATTTCATGTCGTTATTTGTGTGTGTACTGATGCGAAATTTAGTACACAGCGCTCACAGATCTGGCAACAGCAATGGAGCTAATCCAGCTGGGCGTGGCTTCGAACGGAGCTTCGATGATAGGTGGGGTTTTGTCATTCCATGAAGCTTTAATTACATGCCAGACTTAATCAGCCGTAGCAGCTAGCGATTGGTGGTCTCTCTTTCAGCAACTGACCATATCTCGTCAGTTGATGAGAGACCTGGATAACGTGATGACCAGGGCGAAAGTTGAGACACAGGGTAACATTGAACACGCCAAATCATGACAGTAAAGGCAAAAGTGGTCTTGCATTATCTTGTTGAAACAAAACATCACAGCCTCTGGCCTTAATGTGCCAGAGATGTAACGGGTGCTATTCACATTACTGACTACGCAAACGAGAGGTGTAAGTTTTGTGTACAAGTGGTGGTACCAAATGATGTTGACGGATGCTGTCTGGTACTGCTCCTTCTCGTCGGAGCATCCTCACAAGCAAACATACATAGTGATGCTACACGCGGAAGTGGCACCCGTCTCAAAATATGTCCTCATTCCACACCACTGCCCAATGTTGTTGGCCACGCGTGTCTCTACTGCCGAGTCAAGGAAAGGCACATGAATGTTCGTCGTGCTGACAATGGTACTCCAGACATCGTTTCACTGTCCGTACTGTCACTTCCCGGAAACAAACCCGTTTCCTGAAAGAGGTGTCTTTGTGGTACTGAACGGCTGAGCGAGCAGTGTGCCTGTCTTCTCAGGTGCTTGTCTTGTGGTCCATTGATATGCCACAGGTCGTAGAGTCTACCTCTTCTGAACCCTCCAGTTCTCCATTACTGTGGCAGAAACAATCAACGCGACCAGCAACAACACGGAATGATAAACCACAGCCGCGATGGGTTACTGTCCTGTCATTGTCGAATTTGAACTTGGGCTTGCACATTTACAAGTTTTTCTTCCAGCGACATTAGAGGACAATGGCATAAGGCCGGGAGAAATATTTGCATAACATGCCTTAACCTTTTCCACTCTGACCCGCACAATCGTGCGGGATCGGTTATAAATTTTTCCTGTTTCAGCTACATCACGTTTCTGCGTCACCCCAGAATGCAGCGATGTTGCGAGCTCCCAGCTTCCGTTTGGCAGCAGTTTCATTTCATGCTGTGACCACCAGAGTGCAGCAGATCATTTACAACTTCAACGACAAGACAAAGCCATGCGTTACCGAGATAGATGCATTCTGTTTTCCTAGATTTCATTAGTTTAAGGAAATTCCTGCATCGTTTTAGACTGAGAATTTTTCACTCAAGGTGTGTAAGGTGTCTAGACACTTTCATGGAATGCTATTTGCATTTTATACAAGTTTGAATTTTGAGTAGTATGATAATGCTGGTGACTTCTTGAACAAACTATCACTACGCGAATTTTTTCAGTATTTTTACCTGATTCTACACGTAATAATGTATGGTAATTGGTACATATCAGATAACGTTTTAAGAAATTTTCTCTCAGGGTGGAAAGGGATAAACGGGAGTTCCGTACAGTAGGAGTAGACAGCCTTGCAACTACCGAGTAGGTGATAGGGTGTTCTTAAGAATTTTGTGACCGTGAGTAATACCAGCACAAAAACTTCTAACAAAACGTTGCCCCATTTAAACGATCCCTTCGTCATCCAAGGATTTGTTACTTCTGTGACGGTGAAGTAGCAAGATATTTGGAATGAGAAGGTGGTTTGGAGACGTCTTGGAGTTTAAGCCTTTTGGGGGAAAGCTGTTTATTAACAGGGCGGCTATCAAGCTCAGGGTAGCTCTTAGTTTTGGGCAAGGGAGTGAGGTTGCGCCAGTTTGCTTTCTCTCCGGAAATTCTGAATTTGCTCCGTTGCTATTGACTCAGTAGGTCCCTCGCCTGTTTTGCTGACTGTTCATCGGTGGTGATTCGCGCGTTGCCGACGCTCGGGGTGGTCAAGTATGTAGTGCTGTTTGGGAGGCTCTCAGTGGCAGGCCATCTGTGATTCTATAACAGCTCTGTCTGGGAACTCTATGTGGTGGGGTCGAGTTTCGACGTTTGCCGTAGTCTTGCTATTCTCTTTCATCCTGCAAGACGTGCTTGTAATACAGTAACCAGGAGTTTGTAAAAGGTTTCATTGTTTGTGTAGCTTACCTCCGCTGCTTGGTATGTGTAGTTTCTTGACCCTAGTGAAGGTACACCCCTAGCGTTACTCCTCGTTCAGTAGTCCTGTTGGTTCCGAGTGTTCGCTGGTGTGTTTGCAGATCATGGTAGCATTGTCGGCGAACCAGTTAGTGGTGTTTTTAACTTACTGAGTTATAGCTCAGTCACCGTTTACACCGACATGTACACTTACATTTACATTTTGGCTTCCTTGATATGGTTGTTTTCTGCAATTGATTATTTGTAAGTCTTCCAGAGTGTACTCTCTTCACGTCAGTCAAGTTAAGTGTCAAGGGACCTTCCAGTGTGGAGGGATTGTTTCAGTTCCCAGTTATATTGTTGGATGTTCAGACGATTCCAGGAGTGGAATTGTAATGTTCATGACTGAGTGGCACCTGCCATGCAGATTGACGTAAAAGGATCCGATCATGTATAGGTGTTCTATCTTCTATGGCGGTTAAACGGTATGGTACCTTATACAGAACTAGCTGTACTAATATTTGGTTGTAGTGGTGCACCACTGTAGTTAGTTATTTAATCTAAGTTATTGTTCAGACCGTAATTACTGGCCTGGGTACAGACGCATTGACCGTATCTCAGTTCTAAGATAAAGTGATGCAGAACACCTGTCTTGCACCGTCTGGCACTGGACTTGGCTGAGCACCTGCATGACGTTTCTACGCTTACTAAATGAACATGGAACGAAACGTGCTGCTCTTCTTTGGATCTTCTCTCCTTTATCAGTTCTATCCGATATGAATCCCTTACTGACGAGCAGTATTCAAGTAGTGGTCGAACGAGTGTTTTGTGAGATATTTGCTTGTTTGGTGGTCTATATTTCCTGATGTTTCTTCCAATGAATCTGTGTCTGGCATTGGCCTTACTCGCAATGAATTCTGTGTGGTCGTTCCAGTTCATTACCATTTGGCGTTTGTCACACGCTGCCTCCATGGCGTTGCGGCTTTAATGGACAGCAGTGCACTCGCAGGAAGTGGAAAACTCGTATCCTCGCTCGCAGTTTGATAAATCTGATGTGTGGACTGTGTCGATAATTGCGGACGCAACCGGGGAGACGTAATGAGCAGTACATCCCCGTTCGCGGCAAAAGAGGTATACGCGACGGGCAGCGCTGGCTGCTGCAGTGCGGATGTTATGAGGGGGAGCGCAGGTGCACCGCAGCCTCATTATGCCCAGGAGAGCCCGGCGGCTGGCGATGCGACGCGCCGCGATGCGATGCGATGCCGTATCGGCCGTGTAGCGCCGCCGATTTACGACGGAGGCGGCTGCCCCCGGCCTAACAGTGCAATAATGCTGCCCCGAGCCGCCACCGCCACCGATAGCGATCAGGGCGACGCCCCGGCACACAATTATATACGCGTCCGGCCCGCGCCGTCCACCCTCCTACGAACACAGGTACGTCTTCTCTTCCGCGACGGCAGTTCCGCACGCCGCGCCGCCGAAATTAGACACGAGTAATGGCAAAGCTAAGCAACTGAGAGCTCAAAGACAAATTAAGCAGTTAACAGACGCTAGCTTAAGCAAACAAATACGGGGAAATGGAATGTGAAGGGTAATCATAAAGCTTTGATATGTAAATTGAAGGTGGAAGAGGGACAAAAGAAACAAAAGCGAAGCAACTATTGATATCAGCGGCGACGAGTGAAAATGGCCCGCATCTCGTGGTCGTGCGGTAGCGTTCTCGCTTCCCACGCCCGGGTTCCCGGGTTCGATTCCCGGCGGGGTCAGGGATTTTCTCTGCCTCGTGATGGCTGGGTGTTGTGTGTTGTCCTTAGGTTAGTTAGGTTTAAGTAGTTCTAAGTTCTAGGGGACTGATGACCATAGCTGTTAAGTCCCATAGTGCTCAGAGCCATTTGAACCATTTGAGTGAAAATGTGTGTCGGACCGGGTCTCTAACCCGAGATATCCTGCTTAGTAGGCGGCTGCTTTAAACACTTCGTCAGTCGGACACGGTATTTGTCGCAAATCCGCGGACTATCTCGGTATGCTGTATGGCCGACTGATATTCCCATTTATCACCAACTACCCGCAATCCCAGTCCATGTCCTCTATTCTCGCTAATTCTAGATTCCCACTGGAGGTCGAAGGTAAATGTTCATCCTCACTGTAGGTTGTGGATTCATTGCCCATCAAGGTGAATCGATTAAATGAATGCTGGTCTTTCGGACATGTCCGAAAGAACAGGCACCGTGCAATCATAAAAGCTTTAATTGTCGTCTTACAAAAAGGCCCCGGCAATGGCGATCTTTGTGTTCACATGAATGAAAACAATGTGAACACATTTGCCGATGTTATGACAGGTGCTCAATAAGCAATAGAAAGCATTTTTTTTTCTGAGAGCAGGTTGGTTGTATTCACAATTCTAATGCATCATATTATTCCGCACTCTTTTGCCAACAAAACCCTATTTTTCAACGTAATCTTAATTCAGAGCAGCCGCCTTACACCACCTTTCATGCAGTTCCTGTATACCCCCATAGTTCCACTCTACTGGCCGACGTCGGAGCCAGCGTCTCGCTGAATCAGTAACTTACCCATAATACACACACTGCTTCATTGGGCCAAACATTGGGAAATCGGAAAGTGCGAGATCCGAGCTGCACAGTTTTCAGTACCTCAATTGGTCAGTTAGCACTGCTACAGTGACGTCTAGTTGAGCAGCGATCACCTCGATTGAGAGTCTCTGCCTTTTCCAAAATGGCTGGCATTTGCTTCTGGGTAGCTGGTACGTGGGAGATCGGACAGGTTTGCGTGAGCTTGTTGCGACGGTCGGCTTTTGGGCCCCATTTTTGACTCCAAGCTCTCGTGGCTACCACACCCGAAGGATCTGGGGGCAAGGACCAAGAAGGCACTGAATACCAGAATGAGATTTTCACTCTGGAGCGGAGTGTGCGCTGATATGAAATCTTCTGGCAGGTTAAAACTGTGTGCCGGACCGAGACTCGAACTCGGGAATTTTGCCTGTCACGGGCAAGTGCTGTACCAGAGTTCGAGTCTCAGTCCGACACACAGTTTTAATCTGCCAGGAAGTTTGAGGCACTGAATATTTTGAAATGTCTTAGCCACAGGTCTTGGGGAGTGGACAGGGCACGTCTACTCCAGTTTTATAGGGCTTTCTTTTTACAGGGCTTTCGTTCGATCGCGACTGGACTATGGGCGCACAGTGTACGGGTGAGCGAGGCCTCCGTATCAGAAAATCATTGACACTGTACACCAAGAAGTGGTCAGGCTGTTCTTGGGCGCTTATGGGACCGGTTCCATACCTGATGTTAGTGCTGAGGCTGGGAATCGTCAGTTACTATGTGTCAGCCGTTTCAACTCCTCGCTACTCCCACTTAGCATACCGCACCGTTCCTCGTCCATCTCTGGAACCCCTCTTTATGAATCGTCCACGGGTAATGAAGCCATTTGGGATCCGTCGAAATGTGTGGGTCATGTACACGCTTAAATCCGAAGTTTTAACCGACTGTCACTCTGGTACTGCCGAGGCTGAGAGTAATTTTAGATTGTGTGCCATACAGGAGAGATTGTTCCCCTGCTCCCGTCTTTAATTTGATATTTTCCGACATTTTAAATGAACACCACAACTATGTAGCTGTCTTCACGGGTGGATGTAAACAGGGGGACTCCGTTGGTTGCTCTGTTGTTTTCCCAGATCGTGCACTCAAAATTCTATTGCTTTGAAAGTCACTGTATTTGATGCTGAACTATCCTCGATCTTGAGATTGCTAGAGCAGATGAAATGTGCGATGCCTGCTAAACTCCTCTTCTGTTACGACTCTCTGAGTGCCTTCAGTCTCTGCAACGCTTGTATTCACCTGACAAAGTGGTTCAGCATATCCAGGACGCCGGTCCCCCTCTGCCTACTATGGTTGGCGAAGGTGGTGTCCATCTGCTGGGCGACAGGGCACATGGGTGATGCGGGAACGAAAGAGCGGATGTAGCAGCGAAGGATGAGTGTCTTTATCCTCGGTTAATTCAGTGTACCATCCCCCTGCATGCTTTCGTCTCTCTGTTGAGGTAGAGTGTCGTGTGTCGATGTGGGGATGAGTGGCTGGAAGTGAAAGGCAATAAGCTCTGTCTAGTAAAGAAAACAACGCCGCAGTGGTGTACCTTGTTCCAAACATTCAGGAGAGGAGAAGGTTCTTCTTGCCTCGCTCCGGCGAGAGGGGCCTCCGAGGTGAGGTGCTTGCATCGCACAGATCACTGTGCGTCACATTTTATTTGACAATGTTTTATTTTATGACCAGAGGACGACAGCAGACTTGGTAATAGATCTATTCTCTGTTTTAAATAAAATTCACACGAATGCGGTGAGAGTTTTAATGTTTTCTGATATGTAGTACTCGTTCCCTAAAAGTTAGGGAGATGTTCTTAATGTGTTAACAGGGTGACTGCCTCACCCATGTTTTTTGTGAACTGTCAGGCAGTCACATTCCACTGTGCCTTTCTTTTAGCTCTTCTATAGTCTTACAGCTCTTTTGATCGCAGGTATAGCACATTTCACCCTTTCACAGTTGTCTGAGTGGAGTGACTGGGTGGTAGAGCGCGAGTGAAGTGGGCGTGAGTGAATGAGTGTCTTTTTATGGATTTCCTCCTCACTACGTGCAACAGTTCGTTTCCTTTAATGAGAAGAAGGGCGCTGATAACATCGTCGTTGAGCGCCCGTAAGCGCCAAACACACACCTTCTTGCGATTGTGATAGACGTCTCGCCGGACGACTCGCCGTGCTTTTGTTCACTGCCAGATCTCGATAGATATTTTGCAAGTAACTATGAATATCTCAGACGGTCTGGTTTTCTGACAAAAGATACTCAATGACAGAACACTGCTGGGAACGCGCCTCCGTACGGATGCTATTTAAGAGGCTATGTATGGAGCCGCGATCTACCGGGACTTTATGAAACTGAAGAGGCTGAAGCGGGAATATTCCACTACGTGCCACAATTTTGTCCGCATTTTTTTCAATAGAAATTGATCGAGAAAAAAGAAATGTGTTGCATTACTCATTGAACCACCCTCCCATCCTTTCTGAGACTATTAAGCCCTTAGTCCAATCAGTTATTAACTAGTATCCCACCCTCCCCCTCCCGCAAAACCATCATTATCATAGCTAATCTTTTAGAACGAAAACGAAATTTTGCTGAATACTTTCATTTTTAAAATGACGAAAGGTAAGTAATAATTGGCATATGTAGATGTTTTATTACACCATGAATTAATGAGTGACTGGGGTGGTAATTATTTCTAACAACATTTTTATGGTGAAGTAATCCTCAGTACATAGGGAGTGCTACGTACAACTTCTTCTCCGAAAATGATGTTACCCACTTTGGAATAGACATTCCTTACAAAACATACTTTCTCTGCACATCTCCTCCCCTAGGGACACTTGCTTCACTCAAACCGTGACACTCATTTAAAATCAACCAAATTAAAATGTGTGCGCCATATTTGGGCCTACTGTTTGTAAATCATTTGATCCCTGGACCCCTTATTTCTGAACTAACAGAAATTGGAATACTTCAGGCTGTTACTGATTTGTGTCTTACCACTTTCACTAGTAATAATAATAATGATGCAATGTAGTCTCTAAAGCAGTGTAGTAGCCATTATATAGTTACTGTTGTGTTGCGCTGTCTATTTTATTGCTGCGAACAACGAAGAAACATACTTGGTTACATGTGGGCACACCTACATGTTGCCTACGTTGTTTAGATTACGCTGCACAAACTTCTCTGCGAAACCCTTACATATTCTCCATGCACTCCCGATCTCTCCCAGTTTAATTTCCATATCTTTGGAGTCCGAAAAAAGAGATTCATGGCCGTCGATCTGCTTCGGACGAAAAGGCGCATGCCTGGGTACATTCCCGGTTCCGTCACGAACCGCAAAAATTTTCCCATGAAGGCAGTGACCGTCTTTGTCTCACAGTGAGATAAATGTGCTAACAGATCTGGTATTTACTTTTGATATAATAAACAGTTTACTTACTTTTTTCCATACGTCTCGTTTTAATTTGACTGCCCCATATGCAGTGTGTTCAAAAACTAAATGATGAAGCTAACACGTATGTTACAGAGGACAAAAATTACTTTATTTCATAAAGCAACCATGTGTCGGAAAACCATATTGCGTGAGCACTGAGCGTACGTAGATAGCACATGAGTGAAGCAGATAAAAGCCGTTATGTCTATCGTTGCTAAACAAGATGTTAGTCTGAGATACGTAGCATGTTGTGGTGTCATGCTCTTCGGCACCCAGCCGCTAGTGCTTGCATGACAGTAGCAGTGTCAATGTGGAGCTAACGGTGAATCGACTGGGGAGGAGTTGTACATTGGCCGTACCTCAGACCATTTGACTTCTTTTCTGGGGCTACATGAAAGCCAAGATGTATTCTGCCCTTGTATTGGTTACAATAATTGTTGCGGCAGTCACACAAGTACAGAACACACCATGCATTTTCCAGCGAACACAGTGCTCCCTGGTAAGTCATTATCTGCTCTGAGCAGAGTTTAATGGTGCTCGATTTGAACATTTATTACAATGTAACATTGATTAGAACAATAAATCAATGAAAAACATTTAACAAGGTTTTGTTCTCAATGAAACACAATAACCTCCTGCAAACTTAGTAATCCAACAATACACGTTTCCGACTCGTGGCTGATTTAGAAATATATTTGCTTTTGTCTCCATCATCATCAATGCTAGCTTAGGCAACCAATTTTTAAAATACCCTGTATATTCATATTGGTTTTAATATTTTTTTGGTAACATGTAGGTCCATAAATAACGCTATAAATTGTATTCGACTCTCATTCGTCCACAGTTCGTCTCGAAACAAGTTCAACGAAAAAAAGCGCAATGCTTGTGAGCTGAGGCTCTTTATTAAGGAAATTCACTGTAGTCAACTAGGCAAAAGGGGAAGTGATTTCATATAGTGGCAGATAAGTTGCTCTATGCTGTAGAAAGTATTGTGTTTGGCCGTCATGGCAGGTCACCTTGCGAAATGTACGTATGCTGCCGGAAAGATAATTTTCAATGCAGTATTTGGCGATGAGCTCATAGGCCAAAGCACGCACCGCGCCCACGGAAAACGGCGGTGTATGACCACGCCCACCATAAAACGTATCGTCGTCGCTTGTGTTTTATATTCCGCGAGTATTATCAGCCGCCCGGGCGGTCGACTGACAATGAGTCACACAACAGTTGGTTTCCTCACGCCCAGTTTACGCACCGCGTGGAGAGCCGGAAGCAAACAGCTTTAATGCCTGTCGCATGTTTTGTCTGGCCGCTACTAGAAAGAGAAAAAAGGACCATCACTGGAATCCTTTTCACTCTTTGTCTTCGTGATGCGTACTCACACTTTGAAAGAACGTGCCTGCGTAAGACGTTCCCTACTCGCTTTGTACACTCTGTGTCCTACAGCAGCGAATTTTATCTTAAGCAAAGAAAGATTTTTTGTTAACCGATGTTCATTTGTTTGATATACATTGACAGTGTTCCTATAACTTTCAATGAAATATATTTCATATAATTACTCTAATAGGAAGCCTTTCTGTAGTCAAAGTTTTACAAAATTTTAATTCCATTTGACAAAGGTTTCTGGTTATGAGCCTATTTTCAGGAACGTTATGTTTACAACCAAAGATGATAGTGTGCCATTGTAATACATTTATGCCCATGCTTCTAAATTTGGATGGTTTGGCTGATAACTAGCTTTTTATTTCCGTGATACAACGAAAACCATGGAAATTATTCGTAGATTTCTTTGTGGGGACCCCATCCCTGTCTGCAAGTCAAATAAGAAGGAATCCAGTTAGAACACTAGTCAATATAAAAAATCTGGGAGTGACATTGGACAGGGCCCTCAAGTATAGGAAGCACTGTTACAGCATAAAGCATGATGTTGTCACCAAAAACAATGTTATCGAAATATTTACGGATACCTCCTAGGGTGGCTACCTACCGTCACTGAGTACCAGCACTTTAGCTTCCTGCTAGTCCAATATGGCACAGATCATGCCATATCAAACGAATGGGAGAAACCTGTAGCGACACCACCTGTATCATCGCCAGGCGTCTAAGACGGATGCCATTTGGTAAGGTAAACACTGTATCAGGTTAGCACACGTTACGTTGGTAGTGAAGTGGCGACACCAGAAAGAAAAGTTGAAGTTTCCACTGCAGAAGTATATTCGCTATATGGCCTCCAACTGCCCCGTCAGCGCTTAAAGTTGAGGAAGACGTTCGCGCGCAATCTAAGTTCGAGCAGAGTTAGTCCAGAAGATCAGGGTAGAACAATGGCGTGCACGCAACAACCATCTGCTAAACTGGTTCACTGTTACTGAAGAACTTTCATCATGACTCGAAGATACGAGGTCGACATGGATATCGCTGAACAGACTTCTCATAGGAGTGGCTGGAGGTAGAGTTGAAAGACTAAGATCGAACTATCAGTTATGTGTGAATACGAAGAAGAAAAAACATCGTCGTAACTCGTGAACTGTCATTATGTCCGTTAACGTGCTTCGCAGACATGTTGTTATGCTGGAGGACCAATCGTATTTTGCTGAATTGCGAGTTTTTTGGGAAACACCATTTTTCTTTAGGAAAAAATGTCGTGCTGTTGTGAGTTTCATTCCGAAGAGCAATTTGCTGCCCCCCTGCATGCTGCTGTTATCCTGGGAAAGGGCTGCAACATACACCCATTTGAAACTGCTTACTGTTGTCAGACCCTGACCTCCCTCTATAATTTTTAGCCACATGTCTCCCCATTACCAAGCTGACATTTCCTTGATGCCCCAGGACGTGTCCTACAAGTCGATCACTTCTTTTAGTCGAGTAACAATGCTCTTTCTCCTCCAATTCAGTACCTCTGCATTTGTTATAAAATTATTTAAAACTAGCTGTTCTGGGCCATGCGTTGGTCTGGCTCAATTGCTTGTTAGATGGAAGAGGAGGAAAACAAAGCAACGTTTATAACATATATGGGGGATTGGAGGAACGTCCTAATCTTCTGCTACCCCCCAATTTCTCTGACCACCTGTTCCTCCTCCTCTCTTTGTCCCCCTCTTCCTCCCTCCTCCTCATTTTACTTTCCTCTCTCTCTTGACACCATTTCCTTCCCCCTTTCTCTTTCCGTCTCCTCCTTCCTCCTCTCTCATCATCTGCTCCAGCCCCCTCTGTCCATCTCCTCCTCTCTGAACTTAGCCTTGTTCATTGTTATTGAATACACAGAATCTGTAGTAGTATTCTAATCTTAGCCATAAATACAACTTTCCTGTTTGCTAACGTTTCACCTACATCAGTCCAAATGTTCATTAAAGTATTGTGAAAAATTTAAAACAAACCAGTCAAAAACTTTTCGAGTCTGTTTTTGAGCAAATAAGCTTATGTCAGTCCAAATGTTCATTAGAGTATAGTATACAAATTTTAAAATAAATCAGTCATGAACTTTTAGTGGCTGTTTTTATGCAAGAAAGAAGTAAAAAAGTGTTTGTGCCTCACGCAGAGAGTAAGAAATCGGGAATACAATACGTAGAGTAGAATGGCAACTGTAGCATCCAATTTGCTGTCGATGTTGTAACATTGTACTGACTAAGGACTGAAATAAGTATTATGCTAACTGAAGATGGGTGAAAACCCGAAACGCATATTACCTTAAATAAAAATACGCAAAAAAGTAGCTGGTTGCTGTATTTATTAAAACAGTACTATCGCTTCTTTTCATTAATGTTCGTGAGTTTAGACGCATATTTGCTGATGGAACAAGATGTCCCGAATCGATAGTGTGAAAGAAAGTAATAAAAGCAATACAGTACAGTCCGAGGAGTGAAATCAGACGATATAAAATTACGGCTGCATGTTCTTCAATCCAGTCGGTAACGACGGACTAGCTTAAAACGTCGCTAAGACGGACTGCCCACGGACGGTGATTTAGCCGAGGGCGCTATTTACTGTGTGTTCCGTGTCGCTTACTTGGTGAGGCTGGAGGAGGTGGGGGAGTCGGCGGGCAGTGGTGGGTGGCTGGTGGCCCGCGATTTATGTGCGCGGCGGCGCTGCCCCGGGGTGTCCAGCGGCGGCGGCTGACCCGCCACGATCCCAGGCCGGGCGATGCGATGCGATGGCGGCGATACGGCGCGCCGGCAGCGCCTCATTAGCCCGGCGTGCGCTACCGGCTGTAGGCCGCTGCCTGCCGGCCGCCGGACACCGGCTCCGCTGCACCTGCCCGGCCGGGGGCCCCGCGCTGCCGCCCACGCCGCACCTCCAGCACACAACTGGACTGCAGGCTACGGAGCGTTCAATACGTAAAGCAACGCTTTTTTTCTGGGCCAATTTCGTTTGTTAAAAATGCCGAAATTATTGTAGGGCACTGGAAAATATTCCCGCCTCAGTCCCTTAAGTTTCATGAAGTTCCCATAGGCGCCGGCCCTACACATTAAGTACAAAATGGCGTCTGTAGCAGAGGTGCGTTCCAAGCACTGAACTGCCATTTTCTTTTGGCGGCAAACCAGAGCATCGCAGACACTCATAGACGCTCGCAGAATGTCGACTGAGACATTTCAATAAACAAAAGCTCGGTGAGTCGGTGGGCGAGGCGTCTGTCGTCATACCAGCGAGATCGCACCAACCTGTCCGATCTTTCGCGTGCCGCCCGGCCGCTCACAGCTGAGACTGCTGCAATATTGGAAAGTGCGGACACTCTCATTTGAGGTGATGGATGATCAAACACCTCACTGAACAATTTGACATCTACGTTCCTAGTGCTAGCACAGTCATCCACCAGAATTAAAAGGTGTATGCCTTCTGCATTCCTCGCTGCCTGGTAGAAGACTACAAAGAACATCTCTTTGGCCCGACGAAGGATGCACTCCAGGGGAAGCAGTACGTGTATGATAGGGATGTTATTGATGTGGCAGTACTTTGGATCTGATGTCGACCTGCAGAGTGGTAACAAGCTGGCATCGAATAAGAAGACGTAAGGCCACTACATTGAACGGATTTTGTGTTGAAAAATATGGCTTTGTAGCCAAAAGAGTGGGGAATAATGTGGTGTATTCTACTCCTGAATAAAATCAAACCATTTTCAGAAAAAAAGTGTTGCATTGCTTGTTGTACTATAGTGCGATATCGACAGCAGCAGAAAATGGTATCAGAGGAGTAGGGTTCGTTATGAATAGGAAAGTAGGGAAGAGTGTGAGTTACTGTGAGCAGTTCAGTGATGCCGGCCTTTATGACCGAGCGGAACCGCACGCCTGCTACGGTCGCAGGCTCGAATCCTGCCTCGTGCATGGATGTGTGTGATGTCCTTAGGTTAGTTATGTTTAAGTAGCTCAGAGTCTAGGGGACTGATGACCTCACATGTTAGGTCCCATAGTGCTTAGAGCCATTTCAACCATTTGGGTTCAATGACAGGATTGTTTTCATCAGCAAACAAAGCAGAAGGGATGGATAAAATTCCATCAGAATTTCTGAAATCATTTGAGGACGTGGCAACAGACCGACCATTCATGATGGCGTATGGAATGTATGTATCTGGCAGTGTACCATCTGACTTTCGAAAAAACTTCATCCACACAATTCCGAAGACTGCAAGAGCTGACAAGTGCGAGAATTATCGCACAAACAGCTTAACAGCTCATGCATCCAAGTTGCTGACAAGAATAATATACAGAAGAATGGAAAAGAAAATCGACGATGTGCTAGATGACGATCAGTTTGTATTTAGGAAAGGTAAAGACACCAGCAACCCAACATCGACAACGACAGTTCATGTATACACGCCGAAGTCGCAAGCCGTAAAAGAAGAGATAGAGAAAGTATATGACGATACTGGACGGGTAACTCAGTTCGTAAAGGGATATGAAAATCTAGGTCAAGGGGGACTGAATTGTGGTTGTCGGGGAGGGGGTAGAAGAGAGGGCTGTGGGAGAATATAGCCTTGATACTAGGAGTGAGGGAGAGGAAGACTAAATGAGTTCTGCATGAATTTCAGCTGGTAACAGCGAATGCTCTGTTCAAGAATCACAACAGGAGGAGATACACTTGTCAAACGCAGGGAGACAGGAAAGATTTAAGTTCGATTATTTCATGATCAGACAGAGATTCCGAAATCAGATACTGGATTGTAAGACGTACACAGGAGCAGAGATAGACTTAGATCACAATTTAGTAGTGATGAAGAGTAGTCTGAAGTTTGAGAGCTAAGTCAGAAAGAATAACTGCGTAAAGATGTGAGGTATGGAAATACTAAGTAAGGAAGAGATAAGCTTGGATTTCGGTGAGGCTATATATACTACGATAATGAACTCAATAGGCAGTTCAGTTGAAGAGGAATGGCCATCTCTAAAATGGGTAATCACAGATGCTCGAAAGAGAAACATTGAAGTTGAAAAGGAATGGGTATCTCTAAAAATGGCAATCACAGATGCTCGAAAGAAAAAAATTGGTACAAAGAAGGTGACTGCTAAGAAACCATGAGTAACGGAAGATATACTTCTGTTCATCGATGAAAGAAGGAAGTTGGGTAAAGAACGCGCCCGCAAAGTTACAAACCAATATCTTCGGTTTGCTGCAGAATCCTTCAACGTATTCTCAGTTCGAATAGAATAAACTTTCTAGAGACTGAGAAACGTATCTCCACGAATCAGCATGATTTTAGAAAGCATCGCTCGGGCGAAATTCAGCAGATTCCATATATCTATATTTCCGGAAATAATTTGACATTGTGCTCCACTACAGGCTGTTAACGAAGGTACGAGCATATGGAATACGTTCACATATATGTGAATGGCTCTAAGACTTCTTACGCAATAGAACCGAGTATGTTGTCCTCGACGGCAAGTATTCATCAGAGACAAGGGTATCGTCAGGAGTGGCCCAGGGAAGTGTGATAGGACCGCTGTTGTTTTCTATACGTATAAATGATTTAGCGGACAGGGTGGGCAGATTTTGCGGTTGTTTGTTAATGATGCTGAAGTGCACGGTAACGTGTCGAAAAAAATGGCTCTGAGCACTATGTGGCTTATCTTCTAAGGTCATCAGTCCCCTAGAATTTAGAACTACTTAAACCTAACCAACCTAAGGAAATCACACACATCCATGCCCGAGGCAGGATTCGAACTTGCGACCGTAGCGGTCGCGCGGTTCCAGACTGTAGCGCCTAGAACCGCTCGGCCACCCTGGCCGGCCTAACGTGTCGAAGTTGAGTGACTGTAGGAAGATACAAAATGACCTAGACAAAATTTCTTGTTGGGGTGCTTAATGGTAGCCAGCTCTAAATGTGGAAAAATGTAAGCTAATGCGAATGAGTAGGAAGCGCAAACCTGTAAATTCCGGTTATAGTATTTAATAGTGTCCAGCGTGACACAGTTAAGTCTTTTAAATATCTGGGAGCTAATGTTGCAAAGTGATATGAAATTGTGTGAGAACTGTGGTAGAGAAGGCGCATGGTAGACTTCTTATTTTTAGCCATAATGACTATATTTGTGAACCGTGAGTGTGTGGGATAATTATTTATTTCAAGTTTCTGCTACCAGTCACTTTTTTATTTTATGCTTAATCTAACATAATGTAACGCGTTTGGAACCTGTTTTGTTCATCTTCAGGCGTTTATAGATACATGCATACACACATAGAGAAATGTTACTTAAAAATAAACAGTCTTAAACTAGATTAATCTAGAACGCTTTGTCCATTGTTTTTTGCTGTAGCTGCTGGTGTGGCATTTGGTGGGAAGGAGGGGGGCAGTGTATGGCTAGATGTGATGTCTTTTTCTGGTTTTCTTCTTTGTGGTTGACTATGTATATCACAGCCTGTATATGATGCAGATACATTTGCATCAGTTATGTGTTGCGAAAATAGTGTGAAAGGCTTTTATATGACAGTTGATAACTTACAATTTCATCATCTTGCTGCTTCACTTGCATCACTGGTGTAATGGCAGAGCTGTTGACTGACATTACACTACTGCACATTATATTTTGTCACTGACTGCCCACGTAATTCACTGCACAAATTGCTTCGATGCTATACACACAACACAACATGGCGGACTTTAGCATGTGAGTCTGTATCGATTATCGAGGTTTTGTATCGATATTCTTGGTACTGACAGATTTGTAGTCAATTATTTACATTGATATATCTTGAATCTATTGAGTTAGAACTGGCTTAAGGCTGTTGAAGGATTTTTGAGTTTTTGAATTCGGTTATTTCATTAAGAATGTTATCTCCATGCTTTGTGTTATGTATGAAAATTTCCATTTCTTCCATGATATCCATTCTTCTACTTTTTCCTATTTTGTGTAACATTTTGAGGTTGTCTTCGATTTTCAAAGGGTGGCTTGTGCCTTTAATGTGAGTTGCTACTGCTGATTTGTTACATTTGTCATGCCTGTAGCAGTCTACATGTTCTTTGAATCGGGTTATGGAATTTCTGCCTGTTTGGCCGATATAATATTTATTACATTGGCTGCAGGTAGTTTTGTAAACGCCAGATGCATCAAGACTTGTATCTGGTGGTTTTATAATGTGAATAAGCTTCCTACTTAGGTTGTTGTTGGTGCTGAAGCTGATTTTTACTTCCGTGTTTTTGAATAGCCTTGCTACTTTGTCAGATACTATTCCAAGATATGGCATATAGACTTCTGTGTATTGGGAGAATTTTCGGAAAGAATAATTCACCTGTAAACGAGAATGCATATAGGACGCTACTGGGAAATAATTTTGAGTTCTGTTTGAGGCTTTGAAGGAAGACATCGATAAATTCAGAAGTGGGCTGCTAGATTTGTTACCGGTAGGTTGGAACAATACCTAAGTGTTACCCAGATGCTTCGGTAACTCAAATGGGAATCCCTGCGGGAAATGTGAACGTATTCCACATGCTCGTACCTTCGTTAACAGCCTGTAGTGGAGCACAATGTCAAATTATTTCCCGAAATATAGATATATGGAATCTGCTGAATTTCGCCCGAGCGATGCTTTCTAAAATCATGCTCATTCGTGGAGATACGTTTCTCAGTCTCTAGAAAGTTTATTCTATTTGAACTGAGAATACGTTGAAGGATTCTGCAGCAAACCGAAGATATTGGTTTGTAACTTTGCGGGCGCGTTCTTTAACCAACATCCTTCTTTCATCGATGAACAGAAGTATATCTTCCGTTTCTCATGGTTTCTTAGCAGTTACCTTCTTTGTACCAATTTTTTTCTTTCGAGCATCTGTGATTGCCATTTTTACAGATACCCATTCCTTTTCAACTTCAATGTTTCTCTTTCCAGCATCTGTGATTACCCATTTTAGAGATGGCCATTCCTCTTCAACTGAACTGCCTATTGAGTTCATTATCGTAGTAATATAGCCTCATCGAAATCCAAGCTTATCTCTTCCTTACTTAGTATTTCCATACCTCACATCTTTACGAAAACGGCATTTGAAGCTGACAGCCGACCGACTCTAATGCCACCAACACACATTGCGCGTAAGGACCACGACGATAAGATTCGAGAAATTAAAGCTCGCACGGAGGCATGAAGATAGTCATTTTTGCCTCTCTCGGTCTGCGAGTGGAACAGGAAAGGAAATGATTACGAGTGGTAGAGGTGGCTTGCGGTGTATCTCTGTAGATGTAGATGTAGAAGCACAAAGGTATTTGGAAAATTCAAGAATACAGAAGTACAAGACGCTTCGGGATGGAATAAACAAGAACTGCAGGAAAGTTTGTGCGAAATGGCTGCATGGAAAATGTGAAGAAAGACGAAGAGAAATGATTGTCGGTAGCACTGACTCAACATAAAGAAAAGTCAAAACAACCTTCGGTGACATTAAAAGCAAGGGTGGTAGCATTAAGAGTACCAAGGGAATTCCACCGTCAAACGCAGATGAGAGGGTAGGTAGGTGGAAGGGCACATTGAAGGCCTTAATGAGGGGAAGACATGTCTGATGACGTGACAGAAGAAGAACCAGGAGTCAATGTAGAAGAGGTAGGGGATCCAGATTTAGAATCAGAATGTAAAAGAGTTTTGGAAGACTTATGATCAAACAAAGCAGGAGCGATGTATAAAATTCCATCAGAATTTCTAAAATCATTTGAGGAATTGGCAACAGATCAACCACTTACGATGGCGTGTGGAATGTATGTTCTGGCGGTATACCATCTGACTTTCGGAAAAACGTCATCCACGCAGTTCCGAAGAGTGCAAGAGCTGACAAGTGCGGGAATTATCGCATAATCAGTTAAGCAACAAATGCATCCAAGTTGTTGACGAGAATAATACACAGAAGAATGGATAAAAAAGTCGACGATGTGTTAGATGACGATCAGTTTGGATTTAGGAAGAGACAGTTCTGACGTTGTGGTTGTTAGTGGAATCGAGACCATAGAATAATCTGGACACATTCATAGGATTTTTCGAGCTTAAAAAAGCGGTCGATAATGTGAAGCGACGCAAGATCTTAGAAATTCTGAGAAAAATGGGGGTAAGCTATGGGAAAGAGGGGTAATACACAATACGTACAGGAGGGAAAAATACGAATGAAGACCAGGAACGAAGCTAGCTTGTTAAAAAAGAGGTAAGACAGGGGTGTAGTCCTTCACACCCATTGTCCAATCTAATCACCGAAGAAGTAATGGCGGGAACAGAAGGAAGGTTCAAGAGTAGAATTAAAATTCGAGGTGAAAGAATATCAATGATAAGATTCTCTGATGACATTCCTGTACTCAGTGGACGTGAAGAAGAATTACAGGATGTGTTGAATGGAATGAACAATCTAATGAGTACAGAATATGGACTGAAAGTAAATCGAAGGAAGTTGAAAGTAATGAGAAGTAGCAGAGATAAGAATAGAGAAAGACTAACATCAGGATGGATGATTACGAAGTAGACGAAATTAAGGAATTCTGGTACCTTGCAAAATAACACATGATGGACGGAGTAAACAGGAGATGAATTGCAGAATAGCACTGGTAAAAACTGCACTCCTGGCCAAGTATCAAACATAGGCCTCCTCATAAGCCTCACATCTTTGTAGTCAATGCTAAGTGACGCTTGAGTTGGTGTGAAAAGCAACGCCAGACGACAGAGGATGAATGTATACGAGTGATTTGTTGAGATGAATCACGCTATGCCCTTTGGCAATCCATTGAAAGGCTTGAGGTTTTGCGGATGCCTGGAGGACGTTACCCACCATCGTATGAAAGCCATCAGTGAAGTACACACATGCTCATAAATTAAGGATAACTGCAGAATGTGGTGCTTCACAACGTGGTACTACACAAAAGTGGCACTAATAGCATAGGAGCATAGGGAACACACACGACACAGATCTGTAAGTCCACGGTAATGGTGATAAGTTGAGAAAACCGTCCCGAAACACTGTTTCCCGCGCATATACCCTGACATCAATATGGGATATAATCACCATTCACACGTACACAGGCCGCACAACGAGTTGGCATACTCTGGATCAGGTGGTCGAGCAGCTGCTCGGGTATAGTCTCCCATTCTTGCACCAGTGCCTGTCGGAGCTCTTGAAGTGTCGTAGGGGTTTGAAGACGTGCAGCGATACGTCGACCGAGAACATCTCATACGTGCTCGATGGGGTTTAGGTCTGGAAAACAGGCAGGCCACTCCATTCGCCTGATATCTTCTGTTTCAAAGTACTCCTCCACTATGGCAGCTCGGTGGGGTCGTGCGTTATCATCCATCAGGAGGAAGGTGGGACCCACAGCATCCCTGAAAAGGCGGACATACTGGTGCAAAATGACGTCCCGATACACTTGACCTGTTACAGTTCGTCTGTGAAAGACGTGCGGGGCTGTAAGTGTACCAATCATAATCCCACCCCACACCATCAAACCATGACCTCCTTTTCAAGGACATTAAGAGGTTGGTATCTGGTTCCTGGTTCACGCTAAATGAAAACCCCACAGGAATCACTGTTCAGACTATACCTGGACTCGTCCGTGAACATAACCTGGGACCAGTGTTCCAATGACCATGTACTGTGTTCTTGAAACCAGGCTTTACGGGCTCTCCTATGATCAGAGGTCAGTGGAATGCACCTTGCAGGTCTCCAGGCGAATAAACCATGTCTGTTCAGTCGTCTGTAGACTGTGTGTCTGGAGACAACAGTTCCAGTGGCTGCGATAAGGTCCCGAGCAAGGCTACCTGCAGTACTCCGTGGCCGTCTGCGGGCACTGATGGTGAGATATCGGTCTTCTTGTGGTGTTTTATACTTTAGACGTACCGTACTGTAGCGCCTGGACACGTTTCCTGTCTGCTGGAATCGTTGCCATAGTCTTGAGATCACACTTTGTAGCACACGGAGGGCCCGTGCTACGACCTGCTGTGTTTGACAAACCTCCAGTCGCCCTAGTATTCTACCCCTCATAACGTCATCCGTATGTGTTCTTTGAGCCATTTTCAACACAAAGTCACCATTAGCACATCTGAAAATGTCTGCACACTTACTCGCTGCACCGTAATCTGACATGCACCAACGCACCTCTGCGTATGTGGACTGCTGCCAGCGCCACAGTGCGACGACCACAGGTCAAATGCACCGCATGGTCATACCCCGAGGCGATTTAAACCTGCAAGCCGCCTACCAGAGCGTTGTTTCACCATGTATCAGCATTATCCTTAATTTATGAGCATGAGTGTTTGTGGAAGTGTTGTTGTGATAGAGGTTTTTATCGTGGCCATCGTATGGTCCCCTTATCGCACATAATAACGCACTAAATGCGGAAGGATGTGGACACATTTTACAGAATTTTCCACTACGAGAAACAGTTCGGGGACGATGACTGATTGTATCAGCATGACAATGCGCCGTGTCATAAAGCAGCATCTGTGTTACAATTGTTTGTGGACAATAACGTTTCTAAAAGGGACCCTCCTGCCCGTAGTCCCAACCGCATTCCAATGGTTTACCTTTGCGATGAGTTAGGATGTCGATTTCAGTGGTGACCCCAGCGTCCACCACTACCTTCTCTGGTTTGGGCTCTTGAGGAAGAGTGGGCTGCTGTTCCACTATAGACATTAAGACACCGCTTTGAAAATGTTCCCAGCACAGTTCAAGGCATCATAAAGACGAAGTGTGGTCACATCCCGTGTTAATGTCCGCTAATACGGGTCGGCGTACATTTGATCAGGCAGCGTACATTTCATATCATCAACGTTAATCAAGAAATCCAGCAATAGCTAACATTGCAGCTTTTTATGTACGGGTGTTAAGATAACATTCTGAGAGAAGTTTCCCCTTCAGTGTAACTTTTTTTGTGTTTGCAAATTGCTCTTTTCTTGTTCTACTTTATAGTCTTCACTACATAAATCTGTTCTCCCCTAAAGTATCATCCTGTTGCCCAGCGTGACAGTCGTTTCAACAGCAGCAAGCAGATCCTTGATATTTAAAAACTTCTTATGAATCATTAATTTTTCAGTCCCAATTGCGCATATTCCACAGTATTATTTATTTCTTTTCCGAATGCGAAAATATTTTGTTGAGCCCAACCTACATAGGTAGGAATGATCATCAAAATAAAATAAGAGAAATCAGAGCTCGAACAGAAAGGTTTAGGTGTTCGTTTTTCCCAAGCGCTGTTCGGGAGTGGAATGGTAGGGAGATAGTATGATTGTGGTTCGATGAACCCTCTGCCAAGCACTTAAATGTGAATTGCAGAGTAATCATGTAGATGTACTAGTTACGATCTCTCTGGATCTTCTTTAAATCCAAAAATAAAGTTAAATGTGTGCACAAAGCCAACCGTAAGCATTGACTTGCACTGTCGGATTAGTGCTTGATATCATCTGGTCCGTAAGGAAATCCTTAAGCTCCCCATGTATTCATAAGAGTAATATAAAATTTTTTCGCAGTGAATAACAATGCTTTTTGCAGACGACCTTGCAATTGCACAGGATAGTGAGACCTCGCTACAAAGATCCGTCTATAGACTGAACGAAATTTTCAAAGAATATGAAACTGCAGAATATGAAACAATCCTTACCAAAAACAATAGTGCTGGCTTTCAAAGGGGCAAAACCGCTGAGTATTAACTTCATAAAAGGAAACAAAACTACTGAACAAGTTAGTTGAGTTACCAGAAGAAATCGACACTGACAATAAACTGCAGAAATATCAAATTACATGTGGAATAATCAATAGAACATAGACAAATGAAGTGAGACACAGAAATAAAATTTTATAAGGTAATGGCCACCCTAAAATTGGTATCTGGAAGTGAAACTTGGACAATTACTAAAAAGCAAGATAGCAGAATCGAAGCGGCAGAAATGAAACTCCTAAGAGGATTTAAGAACTGTACAAGATTATATAGACTAAGAAACGAAGACATAAAATCAGTGTTTGGGATGTATGCTGTAAATGAGAATGTTGAGTCTAATCGACAAAGCTGGCTAGAACACCTAGAAAGAATGCAAGATTCAAGAATACCAAA
The DNA here is from genome assembly GCF_021461395.2 of Schistocerca americana. Classification (NCBI taxonomy): domain Eukaryota; kingdom Metazoa; phylum Arthropoda; class Insecta; order Orthoptera; family Acrididae; genus Schistocerca; species Schistocerca americana. The sequence continues at coordinate 433,109,279 of NC_060124.1, read as the reverse complement.
AGAAGCCTTAAATTTCAGACCTTGTTGTAGAAGATCCATAGAAGGATCAAGAAGAGAATGACTGGATACTTAGAAGACGGAACAGGAGTATGCCGTAGACCATGAAGAAAGAAGAAGAACAAGAACAACACAAAAGGACCCTCACAAATGAACCATGGGCGCTGGTCTTCCGCGGTGATTGAACGATAAGGGACAGGGATTGTCTAAGCTACGAAAAGGCCTTACAAGCCCAGGTTCCGCAATTTATTTTGCTCTCTTTAGCACACAGACGATAAAGTAATATAAAAGGTATTCACATATGTTATAAGAAAAACCGTTAATAAACACAGGAGGAATTACTTGATTACAAAAAAAATGTCTGTGGAATCTTATGGGACTTAACTGCTAAGGTCATCAGTCCCTACGCTTACACACTACTTAACCTAAATTATCCTAAGGACAAACACGCGCACCCATGCCCGAGAGAGAGAAAGAGAGAGAGAGAGAGAGAGAGAGAGAGAGAGAAACCTACTTGCCGGCAGGCAAGGCGACGTTTTGTCGCAGTATACCGAGTTCAAAAGGTTTTGAAATTCCATTGTTCATTTGTTTCGGCAGAATAAGAGAGTTGAGTCCATGGGCGTGACAGCCGCCTTCAGGGCGCCGACTGGAAACTTTGACCATGCCCTGAGTAATGGCTTCGACTACATAAGGATTACTTCTCTTCCTCCAACTATTCAAGCCGTAGCGGGGCAAGTAATAACAAAGAAAAAGAGAAACCTACAAGCAAATGAGTCCTCCCGGTACCGCCTGGTCTAAACGCAAACAATTTCCACTCCTATGAGCGACATGTTCATCGTAGACAAGAGGAGGGCGTGTCTTGGAGACGCTTCGCGACAATGTGGTGCCAGCCTAACCACACAGGATGGAAGAACTACTTGTTTCCTGAAACTCTCAGTCCACAAAGCCTTTGAAAGCGCAGCCACCGGCCCTTTTGTGGCATCACGCCAAGGCTACATTCACACGCTGGTTGAGGCCTCTTACTCTGGAGGCCCTGGCCTAGAAGAGAGTAGTTACAAGCAAAATATCACGTTTTTAATTTTTTATATGTTTTTTTTTAATCATCAGTCTTCTGACGGGTCTGATGCAACCCGCCACGAATTCTTCTGCTGTGCCAACTCTTCATCTCAGAGCAGCACTTGCAACCAACGTCCTCAATAATTTGCTGGATGTGCTCCTCTTCCTCCACAGTTTTTACCTTCTAAGGATTCCCCTCGCAATATGGACGTTATTTCGTGACGTCTTAGATGTTCTATCATCCTGTCCCTTTTCTTGTCAGTGTTTTTCACATAATCCTTACCTCGCCGACTCTGTGAAGAACCTCCTCAATGCTTACCTTATCAGTCCACCAAATTTTAAAAATTCACCTGAAACATCACATCTCCAATCCTTCGATTCTCTTCTGTTCCGGTTTTCCCACAGTCCTTGTTTCACTACCATACAATGCTGAGCTCCAAACGTAGGTTCTCAGAAATTTCTTCTTCAAATTAAGGCCTATGTTTGATACTAGTAGAATTATCGTGGTCAGGAATGCACTTCTTGCCTGTACTAGTGCTTTTTTATGTCCTTGTTCCGCTCACATGGATTATTTTGCTGCAAAGATAGCAAAACTCCTTAACTTGATGTACTTCGTGATCAACAATCCTAATGTTTAAATTTCTCGCTGGTCTTACAACCACACCTCTCATTACTTTCGTCTTTCTTCGATTTACTATCAATCCATATGTGTACTCATTAGACTGATCATTCCATTCAACAGATACTGTAACTCTTCTTCGATTTCACTGAGGACAGCAATGCCATCAGCGAATTTTATCATTGATATCCTTTCGCTTTGGATTTAAATACCACTCTTGAACCTTTATTTTATTTCCATCATTGCTTCTTCGATGTATATATTGAACAGTAGGGGCGAGCCCTTCGTTCTTTGGCTTCCACTGTTATTGTTCCCTCCTGTTTCTTGCACGCTCTTACGGAGGAGGGGGGAGGGGGGGGGGGGGGGGAGTGTCCAAATTACAGTCGGAAAGTCGAATGTGAAAAGTACTGGTAATGGTTACTTGCTTCCTGTAGTCACTTATGTTATTCTTTAATTCCGTATTCATTCGCTTTATCAGGCTGAAAGAATTGGTATTACATGAAACAAGCCACCTAGGCAACTTACGGACGTCATTCATGTGTACCATCTATTATTTTACAAGAAGTAGGATGTATTGTACGAGGTTAAGTCAATTATTATCCGCAAAGTAGTTAAAAAATTTTATTGTAATCAAAAAGGGAACTTACAAAAACATCATTTCTCGACATAGGCTCCTTGCCTTTCAACGCACTTGGTCCATCGTTGTACAAGCTTCCTGAAGCCCTCATAATAGAAAGTTGTCGGTTGAGCTGCGAGCCAGCAATGCACTGCTTCTTGCACTGCTTCGTCCGTGGTAAATCGACGGCCCCTTAATGCCTGTTTGAGCGGACCAAACAAGTGATAGTCAGAAGGGGCAAGATTTAGAGTATATGGAGAGTGATCCAATACTTCAAATTTGAGTTACTGGAGCGTTTCATAAGTGTGGGCAGCAGTATGTGGACGGGCATTGTCGCGCAACAACACAACATCTTTTGAGAGCAATCGTCGGCGTTTGCTTCGAATTGCAACTTTAGCCTGGCAGTAAGCATCTCACCATAACGTACACTGTATTTTTTGTACCCCTTTCCCCATAATGTTCCAGTGCTGGAAGATGTGCATCCCAAAAAACCGTACGCATCAGTTTTCTTGCGGACGGTTGGGTCTTGAACTTTTTCTTGCACGGCGAATTTGGATGTTTCCATTCCATACTCTACCGTTTATTCTCCGGCTCGTAATGATGGATCCATGTTTCGTAACCAGCAATGATCATGTCTAAGAAGTTGTCCCCATCGTTACCATAGCGATCCAAATGTTTTTTGCAGATGTCCAATCGCGTTTGTTTATGCAAGTGTGTGAGTTGTTTTGGGACCCATCTTGCACAAACTTTGTGAAACCCAAGTCTGTTGTGGATGATTTCGTAGGCAGAACCGTGACTAATTTTTAAACGATGTTTCACTTCGTCAATAGTTAATCGTATGTCCAAGAGAATCATTTCACGTGAACGCTCAATGGTTTCTTCATTTGTGGCGGTAAACGGTCGTCCGTCTCCTTCATCGTGCGTAACACTTGTGCGACCATTTCGGAATTTTTCAATCCATTCGTAGACACTCCGTTGTGGCAAAACACTGTTCCCGTACTGTACCGAAAGACTTGGACGAATTTCGGCCCCTGATACGCCTTTTGACCACAAAAAAACGGATCACTCAACGTTGCTCTTCTTTGGTGCAAGTAGACAGCCGAGCAGCCATGATTAATAGCATGGCAGCGATAACGAAACTAACCTAGCAGCTTGAAAATTGCAAAGATATAACAACAAACAAACAAAGCATGCGTCATCAATGTAAAACGACAGTACTACAAAATAAACAAAAATATAACTATATTGCGGATAATAATTGACTTACCCTCGTACATTGTTGATTATTACCTATGTAACTGCATCAGCAACCGTCGTGTCTGTATTGCAGCTACGCATCAGAATACTATAATATACTACTGTGGTGTACGTTTTAAAAAGGTAAGTGATGGAGGAAGGGAGTAGGTGGAGGAAAGGCAGAAGAAAGTGGAAGCAGTGCGAGGGAAAGAAAGGAAGACAGGGAAGGAAGGAATAAAAGGAGTGTCTTATGCTAAAATTATAAAGAGGAAAATTATGTTAAAAATTTATAGTTAAAATGTCCGTATGACAGAGTTACATTCCGTAAAACAATGTAGTTTCTATATAGACACGTAGGTCTACCAACGAAATAACATAGGTATATTCAAAAATTACGTACAATGCTTTTCTACTTTTTGTAAAATAATAGGCAGTGCATAGTTATATTTACTTAGTTCTTAGATCTGAAAATGATTAAGGAAGTTCTATACTAGTAATACTGTAAAAAAAGGTGCAACTGGGGATGAAAAATGAATGATATATAAAAAGTTATTTAAATACTAGTACAGTTGCTGAATTCTATCGCGACGAATTTTTGAGCTGCAATGAACACTTGCGATTTTGACTGCTTCAGAAAATGCTGAAGCATTCTGAAAGTGTCTGTTCTTGAATTTAGCATCGCACAACGTTAATATGGCTAATATGTTGACAAGCTGAGTTGGAACTAAGTGCTTCTTGATTTCTGTTATGATGTTGCTCTTAGATTTTCTCTACTAGTCCGTCAACATACTTGTTACTGAGATTACATCACTGCTTGAAACGAGCTTTTCTAAGCAAATTTTGCATGTAGTCATTTCTATAAGCCTCATGATGCAGCATTCGTCTATAGGATCTAAAATAGCTGTGGCTTATGTGTGGGTGGTGCATTGACAATTGTTGTGTACATAGTTCCACGTAGTCAGCGTGTACACAACATTCCTACTAGAGCGCGCCTCGTTAAGCACAACAGCGCAGGCGCAGCGCTCGTCCATCTCCACACTATGAGATGGCGCTGCCTTAGAGACGGACCAAATTCTGCTTCCACCGAACCACATATTAATCTGTAACGCAGCCAATGCGATTGCTGCTAACGTAGAACCTTTTTTCCTCGCGGATCACACTCGCCCAGTGATACATGAATGCGAGAGGTATTATAACGAGTGTACAGACCTCCGATTAGTCAGTCTGCATTAGTTTCTACCAGTCTGCATTAGTCTGTACGAGTCTATAGTCAAGTTTCAGTCTGCACCTAATAAGATTATCATATTCCGGTACATAGCCATGAAGAGAAGTGTATAGACACTTTGTCAAGTATCAAAGGTATGTGAGAATAAGATTAACGTACCAAGACCAAAGGAACTTCAGACAGTTGTAAACAGCATCCAGAATCAAATTGCATAATGTCTATGCTTTTTATTATTTTAATAAATGTGTGTGAAAATTAATCAATTTCTGTTTAAAGTTGGTCACCGTCAATCTGCTACTCTAAGCGTGCAAGTGGCATTTCTATCGTCTGACCTAACGGCAGGAGGTAAACACGCCACGACAAGACCACGAGACATATTGCTGACACTCGCCTACTTCGTAGAGCGACAAGTCAAATAATCTGATGGTGTGTGTACGCACACCACAACAATTAATTATATTGTTCATCACTGGACGGAGAAGCAAAAATCCTTTAGTCAATAGAACGTTGAATTCCATTTAGAGGATACCTCTTGATTTAGTTTGAGGTCTGAACCTTTTTCTTAGCTCATCACTTGCTGCTACACTTTGTGCAAACCACGCTACAAACCTTTTCACAGCAGTAATCAGGTTAGGTATTTTTCTCATTCTTTTCATTAGGTTTTTTCCTTCCAAGTAAAGCACTTGGGCGAAACGCGATAAATGACTTTTTCTTCCAAATGCTGTTTCTGCTCCTTTAATTACTGAACTGATATCGTTATGAGACATGTTGATAAAAATTTATTTAAAAGGCAACTAAATACTGACTTTAGTAACAAGCATCCCATTTCCGCGAGGATCGAAATCGATATTGTATCTTCAGCGTCGATATTATGATATGTCAGTGCAGTATCGATACTGAAGCATCTATGCTTAAACTCCAACCTTCGATATTTGGAATATATCGATGATCGCCGAAGATCCCTAGCCCCACAATAGAGATATCATATTCACATCCACTGGTTTCACCAAATCACAACTAAACTGTTTCCCTACAATCTAACATACAACTCGAGCTACCACTCAAGATGTCTTTCACCTCAGCATACTCTCCAGAAGTAATACACAGGAGAAATAAGTTCTGTCAGTGTTCTTTTATATCTCTGTTTGCGCACATGTGAAAAGTCACAATGAACAACATCATTACAGCACGGGCCAGAGCCTATGCCCGATATCAGGAGGTTAAATGCTCGAGAGGTGTCACTCTCCAGCGCTGGATGCTGCACACGTACGGTCACGTTTCAGTTCACGAAACCCGCTACAGAGGGAGACAGATGATACAAATGTAGCTAACCAGTTTGCGACTGGATGAAAAACTAATTTAGGGCATCACTCAGCACTTCCACCATGGCTGTATCATAGGACTTTAACGACTCAGCCGGCAGAACTAGATGCAGTAGATAGAATTTTCCAAGATGCTTTAGTAATCTGTGAGGCAATTCTACCCTGTAAAAACACACGTAACTCTCCATAAAATATCAGCCTGGTGCAAAGAGTGGCAGCTTTTCTAAACGTTGAGAAAGGGGAAGTTGAGGACTTCACGAAACACAAGAGCCCGCTGTCCCTTGACTACAGTACTAATAGGTCACAGTTAGTCGTGTACAAATATCTGAAAATCAAAATGCTTAGAGATATGAGGTGCAGCGACTGCATAAGCTCGGTTGTAGATAAGGCCGACGCTGGGTACGATTCACTGACAGGCTCTTGGGAAACTGTAGCTACACTTGAATATTATTCTAGCCAACGAAGTCTATATCGCACGAAACTAACGGAGAAAACGGAGCGCATACAAAGGACAGTGGAATAGCCACACGTTTATGCAACTGGCAAGATAGAGTAACAGAAATGCTGAAAAATATTAAATTGCAGACTCACATTGAAAGACGTACTGCGTCTCGATAGAACCTGCTGAGACAATTCCAAGGATCGTCTTTCACAGCAGAAAAGGCTAATATTCTAAATCCTATTACGTTATCTGCCACAAAGATCGTCGATATTAAATTAGGCAAATGATAGCTCGCGTTTAAACTTGTGAAACACTTTAATAAAATTGAAAAAGACACTGCAAACATTAATACAATAACAAAAAGTCAATATATACACCGTTACATAAATTTGTGTTGTGATGAAGAAACTGAAGAAATTTGTTCTATAGAAATTGATAATAACTCTGTAGATCAAATAGACATAAAAGGATTAAAGGCAGCCTTAAATGTAACAAAAAACAGAAAAGCTACTGGCCTAGATGACATTAACGCTGAATGAAACAAATATGGAGGAACTATTTTAAAATTTTGACTCCGCCATTTATTAAAATATGTGGTGGTAAACTGTTCCGTATCTGAAAAATGGAACACAGATACAGCTATTTCTACGTTTAACAATGGTAATCGGATACAGTAAATTACAGAGAAATATGTTTACTAAGTGCAGGATATAAAAATTAATCGGAAAATTCTTAATCTTAGATTGAAAACTATTTCTGATGCCACAATATCAGAAGAACAGTCAGGCTTCACTTCAGAAAGGGACGTTCGTGTAATGATAATATATTTATAATAAGACAAATTATTAAACATCTTAATTTGGCTTAGAGGTGCATTTAACATCAATTGATGATAAGAAATCCTTTGTTAATGTAAAAGGACGCCTTTTGTGGAAAATAATGGACGCAAAAAATTTTCCTAACCACCGTTTTAACCCCATAAAGAATCTATGTGTAAATGCGCAACTAAGTTCAGGTTGGAAAATGTCTGATGAAATTTTAATAAGTCAAAGTATTAGACAAGGATGAAATCTATCATTCACTTTTTTTTTTTAATTTGGATGTTGACGACCTAGTTACGAAGTGAAAATATGAAATACAGATCAGAGTTAAACTAGGATCTAGCATACCATTAAATATTCTGTTATATGCTGATGACGAGATAATTATACAGGAATGGGAAGACAACATATAAAAAGCAATATATAGATTGAGCCAAAACGCATTATACTACAGCTTAACTATATCTACAAATAAGACAAAGGTAAGGAAATAATCCAATCAGATCTAAAATGATGATAAAGTCATCATTATCATTATGTGATGTAGGGCACTGGTAACGTTCTAACAAGAACTGTAATGCCTTAAGTTTTTCAGTCGGAAGTGTTAATATTTTCTTCCTTGTTTTCTGTACGACCCAATAATAATTTTTCTTACTTGCGGCTGTACCTTCACCAAATACGCCGAAAGCTTTAAAATCGAATTACAAACACGGATTTTAAAAATCGTATATCTTCTACTCGAGAAAACGTACTTTAAAATAAAATATGGCCTATAACAGTGGATCAGCATATGGTACACGTAATGTACGTAAGAGGCGTTGTTATTCTAGCGAAAAGGCCGTTTTGCATGTGTACAGGGCGAACAAGAATTCCACCCACAAAATTTAGGAGGCTATCTAGCGATATTTTCTGACTGTTTCGGCATAAGGAACTCGTGGTCTGCCGATAGTTTGTTAGAGAGTAATTACATTTCGTTTGATTTCTTAGACCTTGTGTCGGTATTGCTTTGAAAATATCTGTGAAACAGAGAAAATTTTGACGGTATGCGCTGTATGTCTTGTTTGAAACGAACTTGTTTCATTCACTCACCGTACTTGCTGTTGACAACAGCACATACCCGTCTATGGGCCCACAGAATGCAATGGAAAAACGGTTTCTGTTGATCCATTGTGGATGTGGGACACCGATTGGTCAATTATTTAACAAATAAATTCGCCAAACAGCCGTGCAAATTGAGAAGTTATTTTATTTTGTTTTCCCTATCAGTTTCGTTAATTCAATATGCCATCTTCAGGCCCCGTATGCACGTCTCAAAAACTGTCGATATTGGCGTACTGGAGCCATCGGTCTCTGGATGTCCAGAATTCACAAGTGCTGCCTTCGAGGACTTGACTGCAACTCACCACTCCTGCAGTGCAGTACACCGTTTCATCATCGGACACAGAAACTACAATGAACAGACAAAGAAACTGATATACCTGCTAACATCACGTAGAGCCCCCGCGAGCACGCAGAAGCGCCGCAATACGACGTTGCATGGACTCGACTAATGTCTGAGGGGAATTGACTCCATGAAGCCTGCAGGGCTGTCCATAAATTGGTAAGAGGTAAGAGTACGAGGTGGTGGAGATCTCTTCTGAAGAGCACGTTGCAAGGAATCCCAGATATGTTCAATAATGGTAATTCCGCCTCATGCAAAACACCTCTTTTCTGTTTGGATTCACCCAGACATGCTTCAGCACATTTTGTGCTATCTTCAGTGGGTTATTTTTTTGTTTTCTAACTGTAAAATTGTTGTTACATATTAACAGCTCACAATCAGGTACACAGAACACCTCAGAGCACTGAAAAGCAGTAGCTCACACTCAACATTTGCAGACCACCTGATAGCACACAATCACCACCCAACAAACATTGAAGCTGACTTATACATGCTTAAAACAATAGTAGCTTTTACCAAAAATTAACTATAGAAGGAAACTATCACATCCAAAAATCAATAGCCCAAGGAAAGAAAGTAATCAGCGAATACACATCACTGTGCAATGAAACCCTCTTCGCCACAATAGAAGAACTATACAAATAACACGCACAACGAATCTACTCATGAGAAAAAAAGATTCTTTCTCCCTTCCTCCCTCCCTACCTGCCTCTCTCTCTCTCTCTCTCTCTCTCTCTCTCTCTCTCTCCCAGTCCTGAACACAAACACACACACACACACACACACACACACACATACACACGAGCACTCAAACTAACCAAACACCACTGATGCCAAATGCACTTCAGACTCGCGCTACTCACCCACCCAAACGCGCTACAAAAGAAATGAACACTACACAGCCACAACAACAGGTAATGGCGGCGAAAACTCTGCCTACATTTTGAAAAATCTAAGAAAGTGCAGTGTCAACCGACCATAGGTCGCGAAATCTGCCTATTCACTTCGCCAACAACATATGAGAAAGCACCACAACATCAAAACCTAAGGTACATACGGAAAACGTGACACGTATTTATTTCCGTTTGTAAATGCATAATAAATAGAAAAATAAAAATCACGTTTTGCGATTCTGCAGATGAGAAGTTGTAGATAGTGTAGCAGAATAGGTACCAAAACAAATGTCCAATAGTATCATGTAAGATATGTAAACTAATGCATACATCCATACTTTTTGCCAATTAGCTATAAAGAAACCTTTGACATAATATTATAAACAACACATAGTGCATCAGGTCGTTAATAAATATCTCAGTCGTGAACTATGAACAAATTATGTATAAAATTTTACAATAATTATTCATTCACAATTGTAAATATTATGTACCAAAAGTTTCGCTAAATATTAATATGTAACAACAATTTTACAGTTAGAAAAAAAATAAAAAAAATAAAAAATAGCCCACTGAAGATAGCACAAAATGTGCTGAAACATGTTTGGGTGAAACAAAACAGAAAAAAGGTGTCTTGCATAAGGCGGAATTCCTATTTCCATTTCGTAGCAAGTACGGACATAACAAGAAGAACTGCAACACCACAAGACGATTATGCTCAATAATGCTCATGTCTGGGGAGTTTGGTGACCATCGGAAGCGTTTAAATCAGAAAAGTGTACCCTGGATCCACTCTGAAGCAATTATAGACGTGTGGGGTGTCGCATTGTCCTGCTGGAATCATCCAAGTCCATCGGAATGCACAATGGACATGAATGGATGCAGGTGATCATACAGGATGCTTACGTACGTGTCACCTGTCAGAATCGTATCCATATCACTCCAGATCATTCGACCAGGCAACATGTTTCTAGTCATCAACAGTCTGATGTCAGTGTTGACGGGCCCAGGCGAGGCAAAAAGTTTTGTGTTGTGCAGTTATCAAGGGTACACGAGTGGGCCTTCGGCTCCAAAAGTCCATGCTGACACTTGTTGGGGACCCAGCATTGAAATCTGCAGCAGTTTGCGGAAGGGTTGCACTTCTGTCACGTTGAACGATTCTCTTGTCATTGTTGGTCCCGTTCTTGCACGATCTTTTTTCCAGAGCAGCGATGTCGATTTGATGTTTTAGCGGGTTTCTGATATTCACATGGAATGGTCGTACGGGAAAATCCTCACATCGCTTCTTCGGAGATGCTGTGTCCCATCATTCGTGCGCCGACTATAGCACCATGTTCAGACTAAATCTTGATTCTACTTGTAGCAGCGCCGGACACTTGTCTTATACAGGCGTTACAGATCGCAGTGCCGTATTCTGCCTGTTCACATATCTCTGTCTTTGAATTCGCATGCCTATGCCAGTTTCTTTGGCGCTTCAGTGTGTAGGGCTTCAAAATAATAGAAATATCGCGGAAAAATGAGCTTTTTATTAACATTTAATATGCCACAAAGTTTCAAATCATCGAAGAATGAATGATGTGTAATATCACCTCCCAGATACAGTTTCGGAATGAAAATGATTTTTTTTTCAGGTTCCACAAAAACTCTAATGCGAGCTAAGTCTTTCTTCATCGATGAAAACAATAATAGAGAATAATACAGCAGAGGTTATAGGTTTCGGGTCGGTATTCGAACTGAAGACAGAATGTAAAAATAAGTAACACAAATGAAAAGTAAAAACCACCTTTGGCTTCATGGAAGATAAAGACAATAACAGTAGATGCCGCAAAAGCGTTCAAAGAATGATGGCACGAAATGACAATGTAGACTTTGTAACGTCCCCTTTGAAAAATTATACACGACTGTCCCTTAAACTGACACACAATATTTTGTTAGCGCAATGCAATCTGACTTTCAATAATCCCTGCAAACGAATGGGCCCTGACTAACATTAAACTATACCTTTCACAAATCACTTACCTCACAAAAATCTTCGCTACTCAAGCTACTGCAATACTGCGAGCGACACTACTGCCAGCTAAATAAAAGATTCAAACTACTGAAGGCGCTAACTACTGATAGGAATAGTTAGCAAATGAAAGATATTAATAGAGAACAAACAATGTATTTACCTTGATATCATCATATATAAATATAGCAGTTCATGACAAATTTCAAAACTCCGCCATCTCTCTCCCCACATCCACCACTGCTGGTGGCTCACCTCCAACTGCGCAACGCTACGCGCTGTTCACATCCAGCTGCCGCTGCCCAACACTACAATGGCGAGTATTACAACAATGAAAAGCAACCACAGACTGCACACAGCACAGCCAGTGATTTTCATACAGAGGTGGCGTTACCAATAAAAAAACCTAAACAGCCTACTTACAACTTTAGCGCTGGCGGCGAATACGAAGCAGAAACGGCTGGACATGAGGCGTTACTAGGGACTCAGGCCGCTCCACTGGAGCTCGTTCTAAAGGAGGTAAAAGCATTACAGGGTAAAGACGATCCCTTTCCAGAGTGGTTTTGAATCATTCGCTATGCACTGCAGCATCTAGTTTCATCATTGTTTAGAGGGGACGAGTTGTGCCGTGGATATTCTGCTATTAGAACTACCAGAAGTGATGTAAAGAGATCACACGAGTTGGAGGGGAGGGGAAGGGGATATGGAGTTTATCTGTATTCACGTGGCCATTGACTGTGACAGCGTCGGCTTGAACTACTAGATTTTTTTGTTAGCTACATATTATGTAAGTCTCTAGTTCCATATCGTTACGCAAATGTTCATCCAATTTCCTATTAAGAGTAAACATAGGCCAAATAGAGCTTTCCTAAATGGGACCTGAAACCATCAGGAAACGCTGATGTTATGTTTTCTGGTTTCCAACTCGGTTGACAATTCCCCTTTCTGCACAGAATACGGATGGAAGACGCAGTCGACCTCGTCAGTTACTGTAAGCCACATGGTGTTAACTTCTCTGTACAGTGAATGTAGTGAAAACAGCAGCAGTTCCAAGGAAGCTAGCAAATACACTTACAGCACTTTCGAGGAGCGACACTAAAACCACGAACTAAGAGGCTCAGTAGGATTGCCCGGATATCTTTTTACGGGTATGTACGGAAAGGTTATAGAGAAGCGCAAAGTGTCTGTTGCTCTGGGCCTTGTCAATCGAGTAGCGCAGCTGTATAGACCGTTTCAATTATTTATGATTTATGGTAGCTTGTAGATATAAATAAATCACTAGATTGGCTTGGGATGGGGGAGGGGTTACAAGGCAATCATGCAGGGAAACAACAACGTATAAGCTCCTACTGCTCTAATACTGTCTTAGACGCAAGCGAGCGGATGTCATAAATTTCCTGGCATAATTCTTTCGATGTTAAGCGCAACGGAAAAAGTGGTTATGCATTTACATTCAGGTGCGTGGTGGTAGGTAGTGGATAGCAACTGAAAAATTGGGAACAATACACATCAAAATAGGTTTTGCATCACCCCGGTTCCCAGAACTCCTGAAGACAGACGTTGACTGTGGATATTGTATCACAGACACATTCTCTTTGACTGTTCAGAGATGTCACTAAACAGGCCCAAAGAAGTAAACAACCTTGCTTGAGCAGCACCTATTAGACGGAGGGGGTCCGACAGCCGATCAGTTCCAGTCACTCCATCAGGAAGGAGGTACACGGCTCGTGTTGGCTGTACTTCAACCATGCCTGGACGGTCAATACTGCGGTTCGATCGCGTCCTCATTGCTACTTAGTGCCAGGAAGGCCTCTCAACAAGGGAAGTGTCCAGGCGTCTCGGATGGAACCAAAGCGACGTTGTTCTGACATGGAGGAGATACAGAAAGACAGAAACTCTCGATGACATGCGTCGCTCAGGAGACCCAAGGGCGACTGCTGCAGTCGATGACCGCTGCCTACGGATTATGGCTAGGCGTAACCCTGACAGTAACACCACCATGTTGCATAATGCTTCTCGTGCAGCCACATGACGTCTTCTTACGACTCAAACTGAGCGCAATAGGCTGCACGATGCGCAACTTCACTCCCGACGTCCAATGCGAGGTCCATCTTTGCAACCACGACACCATGCAGCGCGGTGCAGGTCGGCCCAATAACGTGCCAAGTGGACTGCTGAGGATTGGCGTTAGGTTCTCTTCACCGATGAGTGTCGCATATGCCTTCAACCAGACAACCGTCGGAGAACTCACTGTCAAGCGAGTGCAGCAAGGTGGAGGTTCCCTGCTGTTTGGGGGTGGAATTATGTGGGGCCGACGTACGCCGCTGGTGGTCATGGAAGGCGCCGTAACGGCTGTACGATACGTGAATGCCATCCTCCGACCGATAGTGTAACCATATCGGCAGCATATTGGCGAGGAATTCGTCTTCAGCGACGACAATTCGCTCCTCCATCGCGCACATCTTGTGAATGACTTCTTTCAGGATAACGACATCACTGGACTAGAGTGGCCAACATGCTTTCCAGACAAGGACCCTATCGCACATGCCTGGGATAGATTGAACAGGGCTGTTTGTGGACGACGTGACCTACCAACCACTCTGAGGGATCTACGCCGAATCGCCGTTGAAGAGTGAGACACTCTGGACCAATAGTGCCTTGAAGAACTTGTTGACAGTAAGCCTTGACTAAAACAGGGATGCATCAATGCAAGAGGACGTGCTACTGGGTATCAGAGGTACCGGTGTGTACAGCAATCTGGACCGTCACCTCTGAAGGTCTCGCTGTATGGTAGTACAACATGCAATGTGTGGTTTTCGGGAGCAATAAAAAGGGGGCAAATGATGTTTATGTAGACTTCTATTGCAATTTTCTGTACAGGTTCCGGAACTCTCGGAACCGAGGTGATGCAATTCTTTTTTTGATGTGTTTATAATAATGGGTGAGAGAACTTCAACGAGTAAGCTACGCAGGTCGTCCCCGCGAAGATAATTGTGCAACAGGAGAAGCGTATCGTCAGAAGAGATTACAGGTTTTGGATGATGATGATGATGATGTTTGGTTTCTGCGGCGCTCAACTGTGCGGTCATCAGCACCCGCACAAAGTCTCAGATTTTGCACAGTCCAATCGAGCCACTCTCACGAATGATGATGATGATGAAATGATGAGTACAACACAAACACCCAGTCCCCGCGCAGAGAAAATCCCCACCCCGACCGGGAATCGAACCCGGCAGCTCGGGATCCGGAGGTAGCAACGCTAGCCACTAGACCACGAGCTGCGTACTACATGTTCTGGGCTTCCTGGAGACACAGATCTGTTGCGGTACGGTTAACAGGTGCATCACAGTGTGGTAGTGAAAGGGAAGTGAAACGTACTACAATGTTTAAGCACGAGGGCCAATGCATCTACATCTACGTGGATACTCTGCAAATCACGCTTATGTGCCTGGAGGGTTCATTGAACCACCTTCACAATAATTCCCTGTTATTCCACTGTCGGAGAAAACGAACTATATCTTTACGTGCGAGCTCTGATTTCTCTTATATTATTATGATGATCCTTTCTCCCTACGTAGGTCGTGGTCAACAAAATATTTTAGCATTCGGAGGAGAAAGTTGGTGATTGAAATTTCATGAGAAGATTCCGCCGCAACGAAAAACGCCTTTGTTTTAATGATGTTCACCCACATCCAGTATCATGCCAGTGACACTCTCACACCTATTTCGCGATAATACTAAATATGCTACGATTCTTTGAACTTTCTTGATTTAAAAAAGTTTGGAAGGTAGGAGACGAGATACTGGCAGAAGTAAAGCTGTGAGTGCCGGCCGGGGTGCCGAGCGCTTCTAGGCGCTACAGTCTGGAACCGCGCGACCGCTACGGTCCCAGGTTCGAATCCTGCCTCGGGCATGGGTGTGTGTGATGTCGTTAGGTTAGTTAGGCTTAAGTAGTTCTAAGTACTAGGGGACTGATGACCTTAGAAGTTGGATCCCATAGTGCTCAGAGCCATTTGAACCATTTTGAACCAAAGCTGTGAGTACCGGGCGTGAGTCGTGCTTCGGTAGCTCAGATGGTAGAGCACTTGCCCGCCGAAGGCAAAGGTCCCGCGTTCGAGTCTGGGTCGGGCACACAGTTTTAATCTGCCAGGAAGTTTCATATCAGCGCACACTCCGCTGCAGAGTGAAAATCTCATTCTGGAAACATTTCTTATATTACTCCGTTAATCCTATCTGGTAAGGAACCCACACCGGACAACAGTACTCCAAAAGAGGACGGACAAGCGTAATGTAGGCAGCCCCTTTTATAGGGCTGTTGCATCTTCTAAATGTTCTACCAACAAAACTTGGTCCCTGGTTCGCCTTCCCCACAACATTTTCTGGGTCCTTTCCAATTTAAGTTTCTCGTAATTGCAATTTCTAGATATTTAGTTGAATCTACGGCCTTTAGATGTAGTTGATTAATCATATTACCGAAGTTTAACAGATTACTTTTAACACTCATGTGGATGGTCTTACACTTTTCATTATTTAGGGTAAATTGCCAGTTTTCGCACCATACATATATCTTTTCTAAATCGTTTTGCAATTTGTTTTGATCTTCTGATGAGTTTACTGGACGATAAACGATAGCATCATCTGCAAACAACCTAAGACGGCTGCTCAGATTGTCTCCTAAATCATTTATGTTCATAAGAACAGCAAAGGGCCTCTTACACTACCTTGGGGAAAGCCAGAAATCGCTTCTGTTTTACTCGCTGACTTTCCGTCAGTTACTACGAACTGTGACCTCTCTGACAGGAAATCACGAATCCAGTCACATACTTGAGACGATATTCCATTAAGCACGCAATGTTCCTAAAAGTCGCTTGTGTGGTACAGTATCAAAAGCCATCTTGAAACCTAGGAATACGTAATCAATTTGAAATCCGTTGTCAATAGCACTCAACTCTTCGTGTGAGTAAAGACTAGATGTCTTTCACAAGAATGTTGTTTCTAAATCCGTGCTGACTATGTGTCAAAAAACCGTTCTCTTCGAGGTTATTCAATATTCAAACACAAAATATGTTCCAAAATCCTGCTGCAATGATGTGGACCTGTAATTTAGTGGATTACTCCTAGCTTTCTTAAATACTGATGTGACCTGTGGAACTTCCCAGTCTCTGTGTACAATTGTGGTGGGAAAAACTTCTAAATTGGACACAAATGCATCGTGATTTTCTGGCGGTACATTGACCAAATGTAATGGAAAGTCGAGTCATAGTGAAATGCCGCCAAAAATTTGACTAGGGCCACACAGGGGTGGCTGAACTGACCAGGAAGGAACGTCATCTACATTAACCGCGTATGACAATGCGCAGCCAGTCGAGGAACTGATTCGCAGGAGTCACAGATTTTCCTGCGACGAGGACGTTCACACAGCGATTCTCGAATATCCACCTGATCAAGGAGTAGACTTCTACAGTTGATAGAACGGTCCGACCATTATTTATGCAGACCTGCTGACCACGTTGTAAAATAGTGTCAATTTGAATTGTAATGCAGCATTCAATCAAAG
This sequence comes from Schistocerca americana, assembly GCF_021461395.2. Lineage (NCBI taxonomy): Eukaryota > Metazoa > Arthropoda > Insecta > Orthoptera > Acrididae > Schistocerca > Schistocerca americana. The sequence continues at coordinate 433,092,046 of NC_060124.1, read as the reverse complement.
TTATTTGGACTGTCATGATAACGTGTAAATTAATTTCTGAAGCCCTCTCGTACCATATTGTCCAGGAATCTGAAGCCCCCTGTCGTTTTTCTAATAGACAAAAGCAAAAGCATAGACACAACCAACAGTACATACTCATTTATAAAATACTCTTACATTTCTTCGGTAACGGGCAAACCATTGTACAATTGATAAAGAAAGATACACGACCCAGATGCATGAGGAAAGATTGAAGTGCCAGGATCATATGAGGCTCTCAGTTACACTACGTTGCTAGGAGAAACAACTCAATGGGGTAATACTTAGAAGAGTATACGCATCTTCAGTATTATTAGGTTGGTGCATACGTTCGTAGCGTTTTTGTTTTGTATGTTTGGATTCCGAATTGGTATGGGTTTAATTATCGATTGTCATTTTTTATTTTTAGTTCACTGTTGCTATATTATCATTATGTCATATTCGAGATAGTGGGTTGAGCTGTGGACGCTAGAAAATGGAGCACCAAGTGGAGAAACTGGAACATTTTCGTCATATTGTTTCCAGTTCAATAGGGGAGTGACAAAAGAGAAGGCAGTGAGAAACATTTGGACATTTCCTCTGTGTATGAGCATAATTCCAGCGGACAGAGCATGGGAAGAAAATGGGTTTCTCATTTCAAGAAGGATCGTTTGGCATTAGTGACTCACCACGTTCACAAAGACCTTTGGGCTTTGATGGGTCGTTTAAACGCTTTAATCCACAATGATACAAGTCAGTGTACTCGAGAATGGCAAATGTAATGAACTGTGGTCATTTCACCATACTGCGGCATCTGATTGCAGTGGGGTACGTTCAAAACTCGGATATGTGGGTATCGCATGCTCTAAGCCAAAATCACAACAATCTGCAGATGGCCATACATGCATCTCTGCTTGCCTGTCATCAGCTGGCTCGTGAGCAAACCCGACTTTTCCTATCCTGTATCGTTACTGGTGACGAGAATTGGTGACTTCAAGCTGACGTAAGGAAAAGAAAGGAATGGTTTAGCCCAAACAAAACAGCAACTCCCCGCACATATACGAGTTCTTTGCAGCACGGAATCTAAAAGCCACACCAAAGTTGGCAGACTGTTGTAAATAGTCAAAGAGGACATATTATTGATGACTAAAATCTGTTACACGTATCTTATGGAAAAACGCTACGAGCTTATGCACCAACCCAATGGAAACGATAGACAATCGATAAATTCGAATGTGGGTAACTATAGACCAAAGCATAGTAATTGGCGTCTCATGAGGCACAGTCGGAATGGATCATCAGACAAATAAACTCCTTGAAATTGATCAATGAAACTTGTCATATATACACGAACAGCAAGCACAGTAAAACTAGTACTGAGAGAGAAATTGCTTGGCGTGAAGATTACCTTCCTACATCCGCAGGGTAGTGGAAGAAAATGGTCTCTCTTTTGGCACAATAAATTTTCAAGACCACTGAATCAACGACAAAACAATATAATTGATGCATATATAAACTAATCTAAATAGCAATAACGAAGCTATATTTAAAGAATACTTTGCCTGAAAGGCTTCCTTACGATCAGCAAGCAAAATATGTGAAATTAACACAATAGTTACTTACGAACAATTTAAATGCAACTCCCATCTGATTCCGTATCACGCAACATATTAAGGTAATCGCAGAAGATTCTCCAGGATTATTCCTCAGTGCACAAAACTTTACATGACAGCGCGCTCCAATGCGTCCATTCAGCCTGGCAGCTCGTTCGACAGTCTGCCTGGTGCACCTCAGCACTGGTTCCTAACAGTAAGTACCACCCACTTAACAGTTACTGCCAAAATTAACACAGTACCTCAAACTTACTCTCTACCCAGCGATTCTGTGTGCAGAACAGAGACTCTCCGCTCCTTTGGAAATGCTGGGAGGATTTTTCTAAAGATATCCACGGCATCCAAGCTGCTGCCGCTCTCTTGCAACAGCAAAAATGGGAAAGGCATGTAATAAGATCTGGAATACATCGATCATTTCTCGAATCGAATTCCTCTGTATACCAAACACGTTGACACATTAACAGTCGATGAATTTAAAACTCCGTCACTCTAGAGCAAGTAGCATTAGCGATCTCCGTAGACACTCCACGAACTCTTGTAGAAAAGAAATTTTGCTTGAAAAAACTGCAGGAAAAAATTAGTACACTTGGAAAGAAGACGTCGATTTTGATCCGATGACGGCGTATGCCATCTTTGGGATAGTAGATGTACTGATATCGGTTTCAGCGCCGTCAATCAACAGTTAGTGTAGTGGCATAGCTACCAGGGCGCCATTTGTGTCTACCATTTTATAGAGAATGCTCAAAGACTGAAGACCAAGTGTGGTACAAAAGTGTGAAGCAAGCAGAAAACCATGCCACGAAGACGCACTTGTGCTTCCTGCAGCCAACTGTGCGAGTTTTAAAGAGGTCAAACGGTGGCCTTCCAGAGGTGGGATGGTGCTACCAGAGAACTGCCACACAAGTTGGACGTGCTCGGTCAGTTTTGCAACGATGCTGGTGTCCGTGGCTACTTGAACGTTTCCACACCCGTGGATGAGGTTGTGGACGTCCACGCAGCAAGACGCTCGGTAGAGTCGTCATACCCTAAGAGCAGCAGTGGCAGATCGTACAGCAACCACAACACAGATAAAAGGGCTTGTGAGCCCAGACATGTCATCACGAACTGTTTCTAACTGGTTATTAGCAGTGGAACTAGGGGACGCATACCTCTAGATCACATTCCGCTCACGCTACAGCATTGACGTGCATGGCTCGATTGGTACCGCCAGAGGATCACTTGGAAGATAAATTGGCGCGTCGTGGTCTTCAGCGATTAAAGCACATTCTACCTGCAAGAAAATGAGGGTCATTTGCGGATACGACATAGGTGTGATGGGCGCTGTCTCGTAGAGTCCATTCGTCCAAGACACACTGGCCGCACCAAGACCATTTGCTGTACTTAGGTTGCTTGGAATCCCCTCGCCTGGGTTCTGGTCAGCTCATGACAGCAAAGAAAAGACCTTTTTGTGGGATTCTCCGAAGAATTGCCCATGAAATAACGTTGCCTCCCCGCGCAGAATAGCCGCACGGTCTTTGGCGTCTTGCCACGGTTCGTGCGGCTGCCCCCTTCGGAGGTTCGAGTCCTCCCTCATGCATGGGTGTTGTGTTGTCCTTAGCCAAAGTTAGTCTAAGTTAGAGTAGTGTGTAAGACTAGGGACCGATGACCTTAGCAGTTTGGTCCCTAAGCAATTAACACATATTTTTTAATGTTGGCTCCATAAATCCCATCAAGCCCACTGTAGACTACTTGAAATGGAAAAAGAGCCATCCGACTTACTCCATTTGTCTAAGCAGGAGGAAGTGTGTAATATTCATACTTTGACCCTGTACTGTAGAGTAGTGACACTAAGACGATCCTTCTTTAGGGCATGCAAATGATCGCTAGCCCAAGGGTTATCCAAAACATTTGACCCTATTTTTTTATCACGAACAGAAACCGAGGTGTGAGCATCTGAAATTCCCGTTTTCATATGCGGCGCTTCGGAACATATTGGGTACGCATGCTGTCACATGCATACCGATTTAGCCAGTTAATCTGGGTCAGATACAGTGCATTGTCTAACAGTTGGCTCAAAGGCCTACACCGTGGCGACGCTAATACACTATGAACGTATCTTGATGTCGCTTAAGCTTTAGGTCTGTTGTCTAATACAACATAAATCGCAGGGTTTGAACTGTTCATCGCGTCCTTTATTTTGCACGCCTACGCTAGTCTCCCCTATTGCGGTTCCTCAGCTGCAGGCGAAAGCTGTCCGCCGTATCCTGCCATTCAGCTGTTCTGCAGGGGTAACGTGCAGTTCACAAGACTGTGCAAATATGACGTCATTTTGAAGTCGCGCACACTTATCGCAGACGGCAGGAACTGCAGTCGACTAATATCAACGTACGATGCTTGGTGGTTGGAAAACACCATATCGGGTTCAGTAATTTCGTATCTAACTTACGTTTTATGATAGTATGCCATTTCAAGGCAATGGTACATCAAAGATCTTACAAAAGCACGTCATTCTTGGTACGATTCATTATAATTAAACGTCACATAATGACGAATTGACGTTTACAGCCTTCATGAGATCTCAGTTACGGTACCGAAAGCAAGCTTTCGGTAGTTAACCGTGACGTAGTGCTTATAGGCATTGCGCTATGGAGTACAGTGTGACTTACTAGCAGCATGGTGTCATACCGCACCTAAAATTTCTTATTTCACCTTCACGTATTTAAAAGGTTCTGGGAATTCGTTATGATGTTAATGGAAGTATGTTCGGTAATATTCGACGTTATTTCAGTAGAGGAGTCTCTGTCTCTGTCTCTGTCTCTCTCTCTCTCTCTCTCTCTCTCTCTCTCTCTCTCTCTGGTGTGAACTGTCGTTGTCAAGAATTTACAAATTCAGTATGAAACGCGCAAATTCGAATTAACATTGAAAAGACGTTGATCATATATTAAGACAATTTACTACCCAGAGTAGAAAACATAGAAAAGATTGACTGACACATTAGGAAAAGAATGAAACTTTTTCAAAATAATTAAAAGATAACTTAGTCTCAGCCATATATAAAGACTGAAAGAAAATTTACGAATTAGTCCTTTTAGGACACTTCTTTGGCAGACAAAAATGTCTTCAATTAAAGTTTATCCCTAACCATCAATATGACGTATTTCTTAATATCGTTACAATATATTTCAGCAATACGACGTGTTTTCGAGAGATCCTCACTGTTGTGGTGTTTTGTAACAGCATTTGTTCATTGGACACAAGATAAATGAGGTGCTGCTTTAATTTGTCTACTAGAATCGTTATATAATTACAGACCAATATCTAAAACTAGTTTTCTGAGTATCTTAAAAATAAGCTTTTTTTTTTTTGAGATACCAATACATACCTTGTTGAATTCAACGCTGGCTTTTTTTCTTGTAAATCAGAAAGTCGTCTCCCTTTCGGAGTTGATGAAGGCTGAAGGCATATTAGGAAAATACTGCAACGTTTTCAGTAAGTTTCGGAGTCAACTCTTGCCAACACTTTAATTTGTGCCTTATCCACAGCCAAGTCCACATGAATGCGGAAATTAATAAATTTATGACGTATGAGTCGAGCGCCATGAAAGGGAAGCAGTGGTTGGGAAGGGAGTGAGACAGGGTTGTAGCCTTTCCCCGATGTTATTCAATCTGTATATTGAAAAGCAGTAAAGGAAACAAAAGGAAAATTCGGAGTAGGAATTAAAATCCATGGAGAAGAAATAAGAACTTTGAGGTTTGGCGATTACATTGTAATTCTGTCAGAGACAGCAAAGGACCTGGAAGAGCAGCTGAACGGAATGGACAGTGTCTTGAAAGGAGGATATAAGATGAACATCAACAAAAGCAAAACGACGAAAATGGAATGTAGTCGAATTAAATCGAGGGTATCAGATTAGGACATGAGACGCTTAAAGTAGTAAATGAGTTTTGCTATTTGGGGAGCAAAATAACTGATGATGGTCGAAGTAGAGAGGATATAAAATGTAGACTGGCAATGGGAAGGAAATCGTTTCTGAAGAAGAGAAATTTGTTAAGATCGAGTATAGATTTAAGTGTTAGGAAGTCGTTTCTGAAAGTATTTGTATGGAGTGTAGTCATGTATGGAAGTGAAACGTGGATGATAAATAGTTTAGACAAGAAGAGAATAGAAGCTTTCGAAATGTGGTGCTATAGAAGAATGCTGAAGATAAGATGGGTAGATTACATAACTAATGAGGAGTTATTGAATAAAATTGGGGAGAAGAGAAATTTGTGCCACAACTTGACTAGAAGAAGGGATCGGTTGGTAGGACATATTCTGAGACATCAAGGGTTCACCAGTTTAGTATTGGAGGGCAGTGCGGAGGATAAAAATCGTAGAGGGAGACCAAGAGATGAATACACTAAACAGATTCAGAAGGATGTTGGTTGCAGTAGGAACTGGGAGATGAAGAAGCTTGCACAGGATAAAGTAGCATGGTGAGCTGCATCAAACCAGTCTCTGGACTGAAGACCACAACAACAACATGACGTAACTTCGAGGTTAAGTACCCTGCAGTAAAGAAAAGCAAAGCCTTTAGTTCTCCCTACTTGAGATGTGTGGTATTGTTCTAAACGTTATGTTTGTCTCAAATGTTGTAAACCGAACAGCCGCGAAAGTCGATAGACAGCTCTTTTCGTCCTCGTTACAGGGTTTGACGTCAATCAAATTGACGTTTAGCTTGCGAACTGTCAGTTACCCGTGCCGCTGCTTGTTCCCGCTTCCGAATGAAGTGGTGCGACCTGTGGTCAGCTTATCGCCGCTGCGGAGGGTCGGCCGCCTTGCACACACAGTGTCCGCGGCGTAGCGCAGCCGGAAGCGAAGTCGGCTGTAAAGCTGTAGGCGGCGCCGTAAACTTGCCCGGCCAGCTGGCCGCTTCCTGGCGGCAGACGGCCCCACGTCACTGACCGCCGGGTCCAGTGAGGAAACTCCTCGTGCAGCTCAAGACTACCTTACTCGGAATTATGAAAAAGTCACTTCCATGCAAAGCTCTAAGAACTAACAGCATTGTGACAGTGTGGCCCGTGTATCTCGATCACCAACGCGATGGTTCCTTTTCTTAGTGAAACGTTGGCCGCCAGTTAAACTGCTGATTTAACCCTTTCGCTACTACAGATGTGCCTTCTGTATTCCGTGCTGCGGGCGACTTTTGTCGTGGCTGTACTGTTCGCGAAATGCTGGTACCTCTGCTGAGAGACAGCGTTGCGGCCGATATGAAATACCATTCGATTTTTTGAAAACTACTAGGTGAAAAATTTTATTTTTACGCATCTTACAGTCCCATATTTTCACTCAATAAAGGACCGAATTTCTTTTCCTTATCGGTGGTAGTTACTGCGCTGCATCAAATTAAGTAAGATATTGCGCGAAATTTTAAAGATTTTGCAGAGCTAAAAACGCATTGCGTAAACTTCGCGCATGGTTGATTATAGCTCACGCATTGCCGTAAATGAAACGTAGAGAAGATATAGAAATTTTATTTAAAACTGAGAGCAGAATTATATCTCATTTCGCTCTCGAGTCCGACGGACGGTCGCGAGCGATGAGCCCATTCTCGTCGTTGTAAATCGCGAATCCTGTGGTCATAACAATCGTCATACCCCATAAATGATTCGAGACGTCGAAACGAGGTTTTTTCAAATGACAGCACGCAATGAGGCACATCTGTTGCACGATAAATAGTTGAAATTTTGTTATTAACCGAGATATGATGTTAATCGTTCGCTGAAGTGAGAGGTCGGTGGCTCAGAACACACTGAGACGTCCATAGCACTGCTAGAAAGTCCGAAGCATCGCGCGTATACTCTACAGGCCACTAAAATTGCTGCACCACGAAGATGACATGCTACAGACGCGAAATTTAACCGACAGGAAGAAGATCCTCTGATATGCAAATGATTAGCTTTTCAGAGCATTTACACATGGTTGGCGCCGGTGGCGACACCTACAACGTGCTGAGATGAGAAAAGTTTCCAACCGATTTCTCATACACAAACAGCAGTTGACCGGCGTTGCCTGGTGAAACGTTGTTGTGATGCCTCGTGTAATGAGGGGAAATGCGTACCATCACGTTTCCGACTTTGATAAAGGTCGTATTGTAGCCTATCGCGATTGCGGTTTATCGTATCACGACATTGCTGCTCCCTTTGGTCGAGATATAATGACTGTTAGCAGAATATGGAATTGGTGGGTTCAGGAAGGTAATACGGAACGCCGTGCTGGATACCAACGGCCTCCAATAACTAGCAGTCGAGATGACAGACATCTTACCCGCATGGCTGTAACGGATCGTGCAGCCACGTCTCGATCCCTGAGTTAACAGATGGGGACGTTTGCAAGACAACAACCACATGCACGAACAGATCTACGTCGTTTGCAGCAGCATGGACTATCAGCTCGGAGACCATGACCGTGGTTACCCTTGACGCTGCATCACTGACAGGAGCGCCTGCGATGGTGTACTCACCGACGAACCTGGGTGCACGAATGGCAAAACGTCATTTTTTCGGATGAATCCAGGTTCTGTTTACAGCATCATGATAGTCGCATCCGAGTTTGGCGACATCGCGGTGAACGCACATTGGAAGCGTGTATTCGTCATCGCCATACTGGCGTATTACCCAGCGTGATGGTATGGGGTGCCATTGGTTACACGTCTCGGTCACCTCTTGTTCGCATTGACGGCAGTTTGAACAGTGGATGTAACATTTCAGATGTGTTACGACCTGTGGCTCTACCCTTCATTCGATCCCTGCGGCACCCTACATTTCAAGAGGATAATGCACGACCGCAACTTGCAGGTCCTGTAAGGGCCTTTCTCGATACAGAAAATGTTCGACTGCTGCCCTGGCCAGCACATTCTCCAGATCTCTCACCAATTGAAAATGTCTGGTCAATGGTGGCCGAGCAACTGGCTCGTCACAATACGCCAGTCACTACTCTTGGTGAACTGTGGTATCGTGTTGAAGCTGCATGGGCAGCTGTACCTGTACCATCCAAGCTCTGTTTGACTCAACGCCCAGGCGTGTTGAGGGTTGGCAGGAGAGCCAACACCGTGTTGCTAGCGGAAGCCGAAAGGCACGCGTTTTAGCTCACGCAGGCTGGCGTGAAGTCTGGAACAGGACAAGGAAATTAGAATTTAGAAAAAACGGACGTAGCTGGTGGAATACTTAACTTCAATCCATAAATGGTGAACGTCGCTCTTGACGGTACAGTATTCATAATATCAATAGTAACTGAACAAAATGGCTTTGAGCACTATGGGACTTAACATCTAAGGACGTCAGTCCCGTAGAACTTAGAACTACTTAAACCTAACTAACCTAAGGACATCACACAACACCCAGTCATCACGAGGCAGAGAAAATCCCTGACCCCTCCGGGAATCGAACCCGGGAACTAACTGAACATGGCGCCTTGCTAGGCAAATGACGTAGCTGAAGGCTATGCTAACTATCGTCTCGGCAAATGAGAGCGTATTTTGTCAGTGAACCATCGCTAGCAAAGTCGGTTGTACAACTGGGGCGAGTGCTAGGAAGTCTCTCTAGACCTGCCGTGGGACGGCGCTCGGTCTGCTATCACTGATAGTGGCGACACGCGGGTCCGACGTATACTAACGGACCGCGGCCGATTTAAAGGCTACCACCTAGCAAGTGTGGTGTCTGGCGGTGACACCACACAGGCGTATCCGTTATTACGGCCAGAGGTGGTTGTTCTGGCTACTGATTATTTTGTATCCCGCCTGCGAGGCGGGGCGTGGGTAGGAACGGAAAAAGATAATAGAAGTCGGTACTGCAAGAACGTGGTTTACTGGTGCAAAAACAAAGTGATTAATGATTACATAACTTTGTACGTAGGTGCGATGCTGAAACGAAGTGTCCTGGCTGTCTACACCTGATGAAATGGGCTGAAGCAGTCGAGGAACTCTTAGACCTCGACAGCACCGGCTAGAGGGCACTGTCGTCGGTGTCTCTCGTGGTGCCAACCTAGCAGAGCGGACCTACGTTGTGGCATCGTAGCTATCGATACCACAGATTTGTCAGGATCTGTGCACCCAAATTGCGTGAAAATGTAATCACATGTCAGTTTTAGTATAATATATTTGTCCAATGAATACCCGTTTATCATGTGCATTTCTTCTTGGTGTAGCAATTTTAATGGCCAGTAGTGTAGATATCCACTACACCTGGGAAATGTCGCAGCAGGAAATGTATACACGCCCACAGCTGCGGAAGGTTTAATACTACACCATGAAGTTGGCATGAAGCTGTTACGTAGCAGCTTTCCCAATAATGATCCATAAGCTGATTAATAACGCACTATTCAAATTAGTCCACCAAATCAATTCAGATTATAGGTGAAGCATGAAACTGTGCAGGTTACTGAAACGAACACCAACGATTGTGAATTTAATAAGCACTTCTTCATTCCAGTTCAGAAATAAATATTTCTTTGTGGTGAGTTCATTCGCTGGCTGACTGTGAGAATGTGAGGGGTGCAGGGGTAGAATAGTAAAATGGTAGTAAAACTGTACTTTCGCTAAAAGGTAGACCCGCTGGCAGGTATGCAATTTGCGACGGCCACTGCACCCTTGTGTCGGTCACAGCTGAAGGTGTTGGGCCTATCTCAACGTGTTTTGAAGTGACGTTGTGAGCTTCAGTGAACATTTTTTTTTTTGATAGTCCCATGCTTCTTTCAGAGCGTAGGGGAACGACGCGGGAGACCCGCATCGCCTTACTAGGCAGGGTCCTAATGGAGGTGGTTTGCCGTTGCCTTCCTCCGACCGTAATGGGAATGAATGATGATGATGAAGACGACACAACAACACCCAGTCATCTCGAGACAGGAAAAATTCCTGACCCCGCCGGGAATCGAACCCGGGACCCCGTGCTCGGGAAGCCAGAACGCTACCGCGAGACCACGAGGGGCGGACTCAGTGAACATAACTCTTTCTAAAAATATAGAGATCTGCAGCAGGATGGAAAAACATGAGAGGAATCTGCTGAACTCAAAGGAGGTCAACAGTAACTGATGCGTAAGTTTTGTAAGGACGCCCAGGATTGACTCACCAAAATTAACTCCAGAGAGGGAATACTCGGGCTTCATCTGCTCTTCCAATAGGCAACCCTCTGGCTGATAGCCATTTTGGGACTCTGTCTCAGAGATGATTACAGATGCAATAGCCGAACTTGTAAGTTTTAGCTAGCACTACATCCATTATCTGCATATGACTGTTAGAAAGCTGACAAGTCTGTGTATCGTTTGTACACGACGTGACTAAGAGGAGCCGAAGTTATTTGTTTCGATATAGCGTCTTGCTTTTCTAAATTAATTTACACTCTTAGCTAGCTGAACTCAACGTGTGCTTAGACAAGGGCACTGGTGCTTATACTTACTGTTCTTGGCCTTTCCTTCAATCTTTTAACTAACTGAGCGATAACTGGCAGTTTACGGGGATATAATAAATTGTACGATGTTATAAGCATTTTCTTTCCAGTTACTGCCCTGTGCCAAGGTAATATTTTGAGTGTGCCCAAAAATGCATTTACACCATTGTGCACTTGATAATTACTTGCATTATCTATTCAAGATTGGCCGTATTGCTGTCCCCAAGAGGAACACCAAAGAAGACCTCAAATGTAAAAGCCAGGAGAGTCTTTTCGAGTCAGACCACCACTTACTCCGAATCAGAGTAAAATTTCAGCCCAACAGAAAATGTACAGTGTAACGCAGAGTTTCCGGACTGCTCCCAAATACCTAGAAATCAACAACAAGAGAATCACTGAAAAAATCCAAAGGGTTGATTCCACAAATTGACCTGAACTCTCGGAGAAATTGCACCAAACGGTAAGATTAGGTCAACCCCCGAGAAGAGGAAAACATACGTGGAGGAACATCACATGCGATCAAGCTGTCGTATAAAAGATTGAAGCATGGAATGACGTCAATAATCACGAAACAACAGAAAAGTGGCAGCTATTACTGTATGTACGGGGAAACGCCTATGACTTTATTCGACAAGAGAAACGTAGATTCTTTAGTAAGAGGTTGATTGAAATGGAAAAAGACTTTACCAAGAGAAACATCCGCAATTTTTACAAGACCTTTAGAGAAAGTTCAGCTGGCTAACAACCTCCTAGCCTATGTTTCCAGCGACCTGGCGAATCCCTGGAAACCAACACAAAGAATAATTGCGAAATTCTAGCAAAATATTTCAGTACACTCCTCAACTGCGAAGTGCAATCTGAACAACGCCGATTTGTAAAACCAGCACCAAATTCCGATTCGCTTCCACCTTCGCATGAATAAAAAGTGAAAATAATCAGATCTTTAAAAAAACAATAAAGCTCCTACTGAAAATTGAATTATTGCAGAATTATGAAAACTGAACCTCAACAACGTAACACCAAAATTCACAGAATAATATCAGAAGGTTGGAAAACAGAGAACATAAAAAAAGGGATTAGCTTCGTGGTACACCCGCTCCACAAGAAAGGAGACAAAACCGATCCGAACATTTACAGAGGACTCTCACTTCTTCCAGTAACTTATATCCTTTCGAACGTTTTGCTGGAAGGTTGGAGCTGCAAGCCGGCCCAAAGACTGGCGAGTATCAAGCGGGATTCAGGAAAGAAAGATCTTGTAATGAACAGATCTGTAACCTCGAAACTATACTACAAATAAGACGACGTAGGAACACTACAGTCACGTTTTTTGGATTCCACGAAAGCTTGCCATTTTGTTGACAGACAAACGCTGTTTAATAATCGAGTAGATTTAGGGGTCGATAGAAAGACCAGAGCTATTATCCAGGAAACTTTAGGAGAAACTACCTAAAAAGTGAAAATCATTGGAGGAATATCAAACTCATTCTCAATTCATGCAGGATTCCAAGGAGGTGGCCTATCATCACTCTTACTAAACATCGGTATGGAAAAAATAATTCGAGAATGGGAAAAGTACGTCGAAAGTATGTAAACTGGAAAAGAGAAAGGGAAAAGAGCCAGTATGAAATTCCTGTCCTTTGTCGATGACCTACCTGTGTTAACACACAACGAAGTTGGAGTCAAACTAGCCCTAGATAAACTACATGAAATCTCCTGTAAAATCGGACTCCAAATTTATTTCGAAGAAACTCAATTTATGGACACCAAATCAGCCGGAAATCTTCCACTGAGAAAGTATGGGGAAATCTCACAAGTTACTCAGTGCCAGTACTTAGGAGAAACCATCCATCCGACGGGACTGAACACAATCTCCAGCACAGAAAGAATATTCACACTGCAAAAGGCGTACAAACTGACATGGAATGACTACAACAAAAGAGAATACTCTTAATGCAAAACTACTCCACTACAACACGGCTGTTTTACCACAAGCCTTGTATGCAACAGAAACTTCTGTTATTAGAGCAATGACAAAAATTCACGACATAGAGAAACAAAAACGAGAAATTCTTAGAAAAATCTACGGCGTTATTCTCCAAGACGGCACTTCGGTCAGGCGACGTACAAAGGAGCTTTACGAACACACAGGCATCACAGTTAAATTTAGGAAACGATGTCTACGGTTCTACAGACACAATAATTTTATCTTAAAACCCTTCCATTGGTCCGTGTTTGCATACGACAACAAAGGGATTGTGGGTCCGCCTTGATGCAAAATACATTTGCTATTGATTTATTTATCCCCAAACTACTTTCAGCGACAAATGTCACCATCATCAGTGGGTTCTTTGATTCTAAAATATGCAGAAACATGGACACCTATGTAACTTAGATGAAAGCAGACTCACAAAGAAAACCTTTAGCGTAGTTAATGCAAGCAAATTAAAGACCAATTGGATAAAAGAACTCTTACTTTTTGACAGACTTTGTGAGCATTGACAGCCCAACGACGAAAGATTTGAATCCCGACAGGCTTTGTTATTTTATGTAAACATTGTGTTAAGTTATGTTTGTTACTAGTGAACTATAGTGCAACTATTGTGTGATTTTAATATTAAACTGCCCGAAGTCAAAGACGCAGCATCCTAAAGAAGAAGATCTTATAACCGAAAAATGACGTTGCAAATCGCTCATCATTGGAGCAGAAAATTATGAAAATTCAAACCAAATTCAACACATAAGTGACAGTACGATGTCTTTAAAATGTCGGAACCATTGCCAGGGTACTGCACGCACTGGTTACTTTATCTTACAAAAACACCAAATGTGACTGCGATCTCTAACTGATGGCTCTATACAAACGAAGCCCGAGGTGAGACTTGCGTTTCGTGGACGGATGGGTTGCAGAATAGGCCGCTCGCCAAATATCTGATGTACACGAGGACGCCCATCTGTCGCACGCAGACGGAATTGCTCTGATCACCGATGGCAACTGACCGCCATTCTACTCTCCAGTTAACTCTTTCACGACACCAGAGTGTCCGTGCTTGGTGGTGTCGTGATGTCAGTGGTAGCATGGCTGGAGGCACACATGATCTTAGACTGCAAGTAGATGGTTTCCTATGGTCGTTGCTGATACAGCAAGGGTAACTTGTGTTCGAATTTCTTCCCTGGGCGATGTTCGGTCAGCCGCAGCTGCTCGCACAATGTGTCGATCTTGAAATGCGTGTGTACTACGCGAATGTCCAGCACCTGGTATGTGGATGTCGGAATGTTCAACGGAGCACTGCTGAAAATAGCTACACGCCACCGATACACAATGCCCAACATGTGTAGCAATCCGTCGATATGTCCATGCAGCTTCTCACAGGCCCACAATGTGATCCCGTTCAGATAACTGAAGTCGTTCAACAGCAGTACCTATTCGTCGGTAGGTCATAGTTGTATACAATGACTGTATCAAACACTGTCCAAAGCTACCCCAATTGCGGACATGTATGATTATGTGATGACTGACAATGGTGTGGTCATGACTGAATTAAGTTAACCCTGCCTCTGACAACGTGCAACCTGGAATAACATGTGGATTCGTTCTTCAAGTTGTTACAATACTGCACTATAATTTAATGGAATCGGTACAAGGAGACTAATCCTGGGAAAAGTAGAACCACTAGGTACTGATAAGACATTTATTCGAAAAACAACTATCAAGGAAAAATGTGCAAGTTGAACGAGTACAGACATAGAACGTTAACTCCTACTCATTAATCTAAATTTGAGATTGACAAAGGACTATGACTTGAGACGAAGTTGTGCCCCTACTTATACAACGGACACACTAAGTGACATGCTGATTAGCATCGAAGTTAAGAAAGCCTCAACCGTGAGTGGCACTGACAGTAAAGAGGTCTGCGATCAAACAACTGAAATTTAACACACTTACTGTTAATGATTCCTTATCTGCCGAGCCGTGTCGCCCATATCAGCGCAATCAGTGATGGGAAGAGTAGTTCTGCAGCTCTTATCTGTTCGGTGCTGTCAGAGGTCGTGCAGAGGAAGTGTGTTGTGCAGCTAAAAATTCGGACTACGCAGAGGACACGGAATAGTGTCCGCAAACTCCTAGAGTCGATAGTACTTCTATACAATCGCAGACATGACTCAAGAGTTCTGCTTGCTCATAAGCCAGGAGCAGATACTCACTTCAATTGTGCGGCGGTAAACACTCACTTCGTAATGCCTCAGTGTCCACAAAGAAGCAAAAGTTCGTTTCTCTATTCACAGAATTTCCTAGTACCGAAATTGGTACTTCTGAATCTAATACTGACACTGTTCTCTGATACCTTGTCAGTAGTGTCTCAAAACGCTGTCCACTGAAGTGTGTACTACCGACACGCACCAGAGGGTCCTTGCTGCACATTGCCAGTTCAGAACAAAGCTCGCCTCGTTAGCGGAACTCTCCTTGCGGCCACTCACCATGTCCATTACACGTGGAATGTCCCCAACTCTACTAGTCATGAAGCTGTCAGCCAACATCTCTCAGCTCGTCCTTAATTCTGTGAAACTTCTAGAACAAATGGTGACAATTTAGCCAACCAGATGTGTTTCTGTGTCGTTTGGTGGGAACACACCTTGGCGTCTGGCGAGATAGCTTCTGTGACCATTACCTCGCATCTGTGGCAGACATTTCTCAGTGCTAAAGAAGGCTGGTGGTTTTGGTGCTTGTAAGGTACTATCCACACCATCTTTTGCATTCCATTGTCTCGATCCTTCCTTCGTAGAAACCCCAAGGCTACCGTGAGAAGATCCTTTCCAACTAACTCTCGATTGGTGGCAGAGTGAGGGCAGTAAACGCCTGACGTCCTCTTTTCAGAGGCTGTAAGGCCCACTTTCGCCCAGCTGTCACAGCCAGCACGAAATTACACTCAAAGTAAGCCATGCACAGAAATATTAGTACGGGGATAACTACTGTAAACCAATAAATGATTAGTAATAGTTCAGTAACCTCCATAAAATGCTATCGTATGCCAAATAAATAAAAATTATCAATGTTATTCATGCGTAGCGGAAAAATCTTGCTGACTTTCAACTATTCACCTGTACACCAAGCACAGCTACTCCCTGTAGTGTCAGAACAGATGGTGCATAAACAGTGCTGATGACCATGACAAATGAATCACTAACAGTACAAACCCTAGTGATCCATATTTCTAACCTGATGCCACTGAACAGAACCGCTGTGTCCAATCAGACTGTAATGAACAGGTTACGAGAAAGCACCTCGTGGCCCAGACGTCCTGTTTGAGTACACCTCTTGACACGGCAAAATCTTGCAGCTCGCCTTCAGTTCTGCCTTTATCAGACCAATTGACAGCTTCGTCACAGGCAAAACGTATTACTCAGAGACAAGTCTAGATACCCTCAGAAGCAAGAGATGATCATCTTACGTGGCCATCTGCTAAATATTGTCAAGGAACTGTGATATTAAAGGCCCCGAGTTCGAGTCTCGGTCCGGCACACAGTTTTAATCTGCCAGGAAGTTTCATATCAGCGCACACTCCGCTGCAGACTGAAAATCTCATTCTGGAAACTGTGATACTGTGGGAAGCTTCATTATTGACAGCCGTACGGATCTTCTCTTCGTCCATGGTAGCCTTACCACCGGGCAGTACTTCGAACAGATACTGTTGGACAACGTGGTGGTTGCTGCATGCGGTGGTGCCCCTGAATTCCTTCTAATGCCGGGGCCTATGTGGCGGGTGTCAGCCGGGATGTTTCGCGAAGCCTGGGCAATGAAGTAACGGAACGG
Source organism: Schistocerca americana (assembly GCF_021461395.2). NCBI lineage: Eukaryota > Metazoa > Arthropoda > Insecta > Orthoptera > Acrididae > Schistocerca > Schistocerca americana. The sequence continues at coordinate 433,075,229 of NC_060124.1, read as the reverse complement.
CAGGTGGTTAGTCCCCATCCCCATCGTGCTTATGTGAGACATGCTTCACAATCGCGTTAGTGGTCTTCCTGTCCCACCACTCTCATGGGCTCTGAAAGAAGAACAGGAATGGATGCCACAGGGAGACGTCTGTAGACTTACACGGAGCATGGCACTTAGATGCCAGGCAATGATAAACGCACACTAAGGGCACACCCGTTACTCAAGCTCTCAAAATACAATAAAAAGCACCCTTGATGACAGAATGTACGGTTTTCCACTTTGTTTTTGATATCTCTCGCACTTTTCAGTTCTTTTTATGTAAACACTACAGGATGTGTTGATGTTTTGACGTGTACATAATTTATGAAAGATTAAGGTGTAATTTGGTAGCGTACCCAGTCCTCAATCATCGCTCAGTTACTGCTTTCAGACGCCCAAAGGCACGTTCCCCTAATACTTTTGAGCAGTGTACTATGTTCAGCCACTGTATGAAGCCGATGGTTTGGACATAAAACAGCGATATATGAAAATATAGACATTTCGCCATAATAATGCTGATATACAGTGCATCGCCAAAGACTAAATTACCGATATACCGACTAGTCGATATCAACTATTGAGTACCGAATGTGATATTTTTTATTATGTCTCTTCTTAACTCATCGGCGCTATAGTCCCCATCAGCAGATTTCTTTCCATTTCCAGTTACTACCAACCTTTGCAATCTAACGACAAATATCTTAAAATGGGCTTAATTTAATTTCATGTTCAGTACCGCGAATGAACACCAGATTTGAACATGAACGTATCTATACTGCAAATTCATGAAAGTTCGTTACTTCCACATGTCGTAGATACGAAGTGCAAATTGAGCGCGTTTGGCGACAGCACTGTGTAAGAATAGTGGAAATTACCATTCTCTATGAGGCACAATGTGCGCTCTTCCTAACCTGAATGGCTAGACCAAGAAAAGATAGAATCAGTCTAGAAGTAACGTATCTACGCACAAAAGTCACAGATATTACTGCACTGGTATTTAATGTAAAATAGACTCTTGTGGTCTGAAATATTCATGTTAAGTACAATATTTCGTATGCACAACACGTATCGGAAGTGCTTCACTCGCGAACCTTCTGTCGTGAGGGACTGGACAAAACTATCCATATGTAAAAATATCGACACTACTGTCTCTGTAACATCGATGTGTGAAGTGCTAAGTGCTATTGACTATGGATTTCAGATCGATTCCGTATTCCTGGATTTCCGAAAGGCTTTTGACACTGTACCACACACGCGGCTCGCAGTAAAATCGCGTGATTATGGAATATCGTCTCAGCTATGTGACTGGATTTGCGATTTCCTGCCAGAGAGGTCACAGTTCGTAGTAACTGACGGAAAGTCATCGAGTAAAACAGAAGTGATTTCAGGCGTTGCCCAATGTAGTGTTATAGGCCCTTTGCTGTTCTTTATCTATATAAACGATTTGGGAGACAATCTGAGCAGCCGTCTTAGGTTGTTTGCAGATGACGCTGTCGTTTATCTTCTAATAAAGTCATCTGAAGATCAAAACAAACTGGAAAACGATTTAGAAAAAAACTATCTGAATGGTGCGAAAAGTGGCAGTTAACCCTAAAAAACGAAAAGTGTGAGGTTATCCACATGAGTGCTAAAAGGAACTCAAACTTCGGTTACACGATAAGTCAGTCTAATCTAAAAGTAGGAAATTCAACTAAACACCTTGGTATTACAATAACGAACAACGTAAATTGGAAAGAGCGCATAGAAAATGTTGCGGGGAAGGCTAAACAAAGGCTGCGTTTTATTGTCAGGACACTTAGAAAATGTAACAGACCCACTAACGAGACTGCCTACACTACGCTTATCCGTCCTCTTTTAGAATACCGCTGCGCGGTTTGGGATCATTACCAGATAGGACTGACGGAGTACATCGAAAAAGTTCCAAGAAAGGCAGCACGTTTTGTATTATCGCGAAGTATGGGAGAGAGTGTCACAGAAATACTACAGGATTTGGGCTGGAAATCATTAAAAGAAAGGAGTTTTTCGTTGCGACGGAATCTTCTAACGAAGTTCCAGTCACCAACTTTCTCTTCCGAATGCGAAAATATTTTGTTGACACCGACCTACATAGGGCGGAACGATCACCGCCATAAAATAAGGGAAATCGGAGCTCGTACGGAAGGATATAGGTGTTCATTCTTTCCGCGCGCTATACGAGATTGGCTTGGTTCATACGGCTCTGAGCACTATGGGACTCAACATGTGAGGTCATCAGGCCCCTAGAAGTTAGAACTTAAACCTATCTAACCTAAGGACATCACACACATCCATGCCCGAGGCAGGATTCGAACCTGCGACCGTAGCAGTCACGCGGTTCCGGATTGAAGTGCCTAGAACCGCACGGTCACACCGGCCGGCTCATACGAGATTGGAATAATAGAGAATTGTGAAGGTGGTTCGGTGAACCATCTGCCTGGCACTTAAATGTGATTTGCAGAGTATCCATGTATATGTGGATGTAGATGTTTAATACATATCGGCAGAAGTTATACCGATATTGCTAAAAATCAGTCCATCCGTGTGAAGACGTACAGACAGTGGAAAGAGGTTATTCAGGAAAGGAGGAGGACGCAAGAGGCTGAAAATTGGAAACAGTGTCGCTCAACTCCAAATTTACTGCCAACAGGGAAACAAATAAACTATAAGGAGAACGGCGGCCAATAAGTACGGCCGCACAGTAGCGGGGTGCTGCGAGGAGGGCAGAGACAGCAGCGGTCGGCGGCCGCCGAGCGACCGCGAAATTAAAGACTTGTGCGGCCTCCTCCTCCCTGCTCCCCCTGACGCCCATTGGCGGCGCGGACGGATGGTCGGCCGTCCAGCAGGGAGTCGTCACCCCCACCCCCACTGCCAGCCCCACAACCCCCTAAACCTGCCGCCCCCTCCCACATTAATATTTGGCGGGTGGCGCGCGGGCGCGGAATCGCCAAACTGGGCGAGGCGAGTAATGAGTGCCGTATTTCTGCAGCGCATCAGCATTCCGCGCCACACGCCGCTGGCGCCGCCCGCGAAATAAGGAAGCAGGATGGGCGGGTTGCGAGGGGGGGGGGGGGATGGTGCGGAGGAATAGCGGGAGGAGGAGAGGACGGCCGGGCCGAAGAAAAAACACGGCCTCCTGCCCGCGCCGCCGCCGCGCCGATGAAGAAGCGGCAAACTTAATGAAAGAGGGCTTTCCTTCCACAGGCTGCCCCGGCCAGGCCGGGCCGTGTTTTGGTTTTCATCTGGCGGCGCCGCGCCCGCCAGCTCATCTGCAGGAAACAGAGATGTGCCGGGAAAATTAAATCGCCCGTCCCCGGCGCGGCGCGAGCGGAATTAGCTCCGGACGCTGCCACTGCCTTCGCTCGCCATCCCAGCCGCCGATCCAGCAGAGCGCCGCCTCGCTTCGAAACGGTTCCGTCCCTTTCGCTATTAAATTCTGCCGCGCACAGTGGAAGGTTAAACAAGGATAGGACCATCAGCACAAATTCATGAAAGATGCGAACAGAACGATGGTAATTGAAGATGAAAGGTTTGTGACAAGATGGAAGGAATACTTCATGGTGCTACTAAATTGTGAAAAACCGGGTGAATTACTTGAATTTAACGATCCAGTCATAGGGTGTCCTGACTATCCGCCAGCCACCAACGGAAATGTACACTATGTGATCAAAAGTATCCGCACCCCCCCAAAAACATGCGTTTCTAGCCGGCTGGTGTGGCCGTGCGGGCCTAAGCGCTTCAGTTTGGAACCGCGTGACCGCTACGGTCGCAGGTTCGAATCCTGCCTCGGGCATGGATGTGTGTGATGTCCTTAGGTTAGTTAGGTTTAAGTAATTCTAAGTTCTAGGGGACTGATGACCTCAGAAGTTAAGTCCCATAGTGCTCAGAGCCATTTGAACCACGCGTTTCTCCTATTAGGAGCACTGTGCTGCCACCTACTGCCAGGTGCTCCATATCAGCGACCTCAGTAGTCATTAGACATCGTGAGAAAGCAGAATGGGGCGCTCCGCGGAACTCACGGACTTCAAACGTGGTCAGGTGATTGGGTGTCACTTGTGTCGTACGTCTGTACGCGAGATTCACGCGCTCCTAAAGATCCCTAGGTCCATTGTTTCCGAAGTGGAAACGTGAAGGGTTACGTACAGCACAAAAGCGTACAGGTCGACCTCGTCTGTTGACCGAAAGAGACCGTCGGCAATTGAAGAGGGTCGTAATGTGTAATAGGCAGACAGCCATCCAGACCATCACACAGGAATTCCAAACTGCACCAGGATCCACTGCAAGTACCATAACAGTTAGGCGGGAGGTGAGAAAACTTGGATTTCATAGTCGAGCGGCTGCTCATGAGCCACATATCACGCCGGTAAATGACAAACGACGTCTCATTTGGTATAAGGAGCGAAAACATTGGATGACTGAACAGTGGAAAACCGTTGTGTGGAGTGACGAATCACGGTACGCAATGTGGCGATCCGATGGCAGGGTGTGCGTATGGTGAATGCCCGGTGAACGTCATCTGCCGTCGTGTGTTGTGCAAACAGTAACATTCGGTGGTGGTGGTGTTATGGTGTGGTTGTGTTTCTCATGGAGGGGACTTGCACCCGTTGTTGTTTTGCGTGTCACTATCACAGCACAGGCCAACATTGATGTTTTAAGCACCTTTTGTTTCTCACCGTTGAAGAGCAATTCGAGGATGGCGATTGCACCTTTCAACACGATCGAACACCTGTTCATATTGCACGCCTGTGGCGGAGTGGTTACACGACAACAACGTCCCTGTAATCGATTGGCCTACACAGAGTCCTTACCTGAATCCTATAGAACACATTTGGGATGCTTTGGAACGCCGACTTCGTGTCAGGCGTCACCGACAGAGATGGATACCTCTCCTCTGTGCAGCACTCAGTGAAGAATGTGATTCCATTCCCCAAGAAACCTTCCAGCACTTGGCTGCATCTATGCCTGCGAGAGTGCAAGCTGTCATAAAGGCTATGGGTGGGCAAACACTGTATTGAATTCCAGCATTACCGCTGGAGGAAGCCACGAACTTGTAAGTCATTTTAAGCCAAGTGTCCGGATACTTTTGATCACACAGTGTAAGAATATAAACTGGAAACGTTATGAATGGCAAGATTCTAGGAGAGGATGATTTTCCCATTGAGGGCCGGAGATAAAGTGCTGTGCTTCAAATTCACAAGCAAATTGGCACAATAAAGAAATCGGTAGAGACATGCTTAAACGACACGACAGTTAACGTTAAGATGGTCAGTAAAATGACAAAATATTGAGGTAGACACAGGACTGAAGACATGGAGATGGATTTAACATGTCCGTTTTAATCTGGCAGTCTAATAGGTAATGCGAGAGTTCAACGACGAGAACTTTCGGGGTGTCTAAACTGGAACTTAAAATATTACCTATTTGTGATATGCAGATGACATTGCCCCAATAAACATGCTCACAAAGTGAACTGAAAGGAAGTATTCGAAGTATGAAATTAGTGACAGTGAATTTCCGACTACAAATTAGTACTGAAAATACTGAGTAAAGACCATGTGGTTAAAGTTCCATAACTCCCAGAATCTACCAGTGAACTGGACCAAGTATTAGTATGTGAAAGAGTTGAAATACCTTGGCTCAGTTACTGCCATAGTAACGTGGACTGTAGTAGAGAAAAAGCAAGATTTTAAGCAGGAATCAGATATTATTATTCTATAAACCCTTTACTACAATGTACACGCTGATTTCAGCAACTCAAACTAAGACTGTATCAAACGTTAATAATGCCACTGGTGCCACAAGTTTCTCAAACCTACATAACTCAAAAAGAAGACCTTCATTCTTTAAATCTGAGTCAAAGCCCCTCAGTAAAAAACACTGACAGAAAAAAATCGCAGCTTAAAAGAACGATGAATGTGGGGCAACGAATTTTCGAGAATACGTTAATATATTTAATTAATTAACGTCACAGGATCACGGATTAATGCAAGAGCGAGATAAGCCATTGCAAATGTGAAATACTGGTGTATCACTAACCAATGAAACAGCCAGAATGTTGAATGCAAGCATGCAGACACGCGTGCATTGTGTTGTACAGGTGCCGGATGTCAGTTTGTGGGATGGAGTTCCACGCCTGTTGCACTTGGACAGTCAGTGCGGGGACGGTTAATGCTGGTTGTCGATGACGCTGGAGTTGTCGTCCGGTGATGTCCCATGAGTGCTCGATTGGAGACAGATCTGGTCATCGAGCAGGCCAAGGCAACATAGCGATACTCTTTAGAGCATATTGAATTACAACAGTGATATTTGGGCGAGCGTTATCCACTCGGAAAATACCCCTGGAATGCTGTTCATGAATGGCAGTGCAACAGGTCGAATCAGCAGGTTGACGAACAGATTAGCAGTCCAGGTGCGTGGGATGACAACGAGAGTGCTCCTGCTGTCGTACAAAATTGCACTCCAGAGCATAACACTGAGTGTAGGTCCAGTATACGTAGCACATAGACGGTTTGGTTGCCGGCCCTCAACTACGCTCTTTCTAACCAACTTGTGGCCGTCACTGGCACCGTGGTAGGACCAGCTTTCGTCAGAGAACATGGCAGACCTCCACCCTGTCCTCCAATGAGACCTCGCTTGACACCACTGAAGTCGCAAATGGTGGTGGTTTGGGATCAATGAAATGCACACTACAGGGCGTCTGGCTCAGAGCTGTCCTTGAAGTTTTTTTTTTTTTTTGGTCATCAGTCTACTGACTGGTTTGATGCGGCCCGCCACGATTTCCTTTCCTGTGCTAACCTCTTCATCTCAGAGTAGCACTTCCAACCTACGTCCTCAATTATTTGCTTGACGTATTCCAATCTCTCTCTTCCTCTACAGTTTTTGCCCTCTACAGCTCCCTCTAGTACCATGGAAGTCATTCCCTCACGTCTTAGCAGATGTCCTATCATCCTGTCCCTTCTCCTTATCAGTGTTTTCCACATATTCCTTTCCTCTCCGATTCTGCGTAGAACCTCCTCATTCCTTACCTTATCAGTCCATCTACTTTTCAACATTCGTCTATAGTACCACATCTCAAATGCTTCGATTCTCTTCTGTTCCGGTTTTCCCACAGTCCATGTTTCACTACCATACAATGCTGTACTCCAGACGTACATCCTCAGAAATTTCTTCCCCAAATTAAGGCCGGTATTTGATATTAGTAGACTTCTCTTGGCCAGAAATGCCTTTTTTGCCATAGCGAGTCTGCTTTTGATGTCCTCCTTGCTCCGTCCGTCATTGGTTATTTTACTGCCTAGGTAGCAGAATTCCTTAACTTCATTGACTTCGTGACCATCAATCCTGATGTTAAGTTTCTCGCTGTTCTCATTTCTACTACTTCTCATTACCTTCGTCTTTCTCCGATTTACTCTCAAACCATACTGTGTACTTATTAGACTGTTCATTCCGGTCAGCAGATCATTTAATTCTTCTTCACTTTCACTCAGGATAGCAATGTCATCAGCGAATCGTATCATTGATATCCTTTCACCTTGTATTTTAATTCCACTCCTGAACCTTTCTTTTATTTCCATCATTGCTTCCTCGATGTACAGATTGAAGACTAGGGGCGAAAGGCTACAGCCTTGTCTTACACCCTTCTTAATACGAACACTTCGTTCTTGATCGTCCACTCTTATTATTCCCTCCATGAAGTAACCGATTTGTAACAGTTCCACAAGCTGCGACATTGTCGCGAATAAAACAGTGACCCTATATAGAATATATTTCCTTTAATTTACGTCTATGGTCTCAAAATTTTGTACTCAGATTACCGGCTTCGGTCTATAATGACCATCTTTAGATGTGCAGCAAAAAATTTGGGAAATATAAATACACTCTCAAATTGTCTACAGCTTAAAAACAATGAATAGACCACAATGAAAAGTACTATATATGCATTTTTGCGTTTTAAGTACGAAGTGGCATGCCCGTGTTTTATAAAAAAAAGTGTTCTAATGTACTGCAGCCATAGTGGCATCGTTAAATGTTAAATCAGCTTCAGCATCGTCAAATATATATAAATAACAGAATATGCACGAGTCATGTTGTCAGTAGCACGACTGTTCAAAACAAGCTGCCGTACAGTAGCCACAAGATGTTTGTGTTGCAAGTTCACCAGATATGTAACGTACTCTATATTAGGTGAAACTATCAACAAACTATGTATAACAGAGACGTTCTGTGATTAAAGTAAAACATTGTCAAACAAAGCAAAGTAGGCATTAGGCACGAAGACACTCTGCCAGTTAAGCAGTTTTCTCCGTGCTCAATGCCTACTTTGCTTTGCTTGACAATGTTTTACTCTAATCACTGAAGGCCTCTGTTATATATAGTTTGTTGATAGTTTCACCTAGTTCAAATGGCTCTGAGCACTATGGGACTTAACTTCTGAGGTCATCAGTCCCCTAGAACTTAGAACTACTTAAACCTAACTAACCTAAGGACATCACACACATCCATGCCCGAGGCAGGATTCGAACCTGAGACCGTAGCGGTCGCGCGGTTCCAGACTGTAGCGTCTAGAACCGCTCAGCCACCCCGGCCGGCTTCACCTAGTATAGAGCGCCTTACATATCCGGTAAACTTATGACACAAACATCTTGTGGCTACTGTAAGGCAGCTTGTTTCGAACAGTTGTGCTACTGACAACATGACTCGTGCATATGCTTTTATTCATATATATTTGACGATGCTGGTGCTGATTTTGCATTTAACGATGCCATTTTGGCTGCAGTGCATTAGGAGACTGATTTTATGAAACACTTTAATCGATGTCAGTAGTACTTTTCATTATGGTCTATTTATTGTTTCTAAGCTGTAGACAGACTGCGAGTGTATTTATGTTTTTCACATATTTTCTGTTGCAGATCTGAAGACGGTCAATATAGACCGAAACCGGTAATCTGTGAACAAAAGTTTGTGACCATAGACGTAAGTTAAAGGAAATATATTTTGTAACAGTTCGTTGTATCAACTGTTGCTGAAATTTCTGCTGCAGATGCAGTATGATGTGCCATAGCAATATGCCGAAGATGATGGTCCCCCATATCGGAACTGCCACGTGACCGTCCGGACCCCGTTCTTCTTGTGACTGTGCATTCTCGTAACACCCGCTGCCAGCAATCATGTACAGTGGCTACGTTCTTGCTATGTGTTTCTGCAGTGTCGCAGAAAGAACACCCAGCTTCTCATAGTCCCATCACACGAACTCGTTCAAACTCAGTGAGGTGTTGGTGATGGAACCCTCGTCGCCTCAAAGGCATTCTTGACTAACATTAATTCACCACGTTCAAGCTCAATGCTCACGACCATTACATCGGTCCCTAAGCTTATACACTATTTAATCTGAGTTAAACTAACTTACTCTAAGGACGACAAACACACCCTTGCCAGAAGGAGGACTCGAACCTCCGACGGGGGGGAGCCGAGAGGACCGTGGCAAGATGCCTCAGACCGTCCGGCTACCCTGAAACTGAATTCCATCATCATAGAGGCACTATTAGGATGATGCTTGCGCGGCTGGCACGGAATTTGAACAGACATAATCTTTCACGCGTAGAAACACGCCTACCAACTTTCGTTTATGTTGCACAACTCTTACTTCTGTTCCGGTTTACACACAGTCCATGTCTCACTACCATACAATGCTGTGCTGAAAACGTACATTTTCAGAACTTTCTTCCTCGAATTTAGGTCTATGGTTGACACCAATAGACTGCTCTTGCCACGGAAGGCACTTTTTGTCAGTGTATATCTAAATTACAAAATTTCAGCCAAATAAACACCAAGAACGTATTTAAAAAAAAAGTAGTGAAATCAAACGGATGTTAACCCCAGTAATATAAATAAAAGGTATCTAAAAGTTCGCATTTTGCAAAGTAACATCAGTTACAGTTTTTAAGGTATAAAATCCGAAGTTTATGAAAAGCTTAGAAAGAAATGAAGAATTTGTGAAGATGGGTTATATAAACAAATATTTCTAAAACTGTAACCAACCATAACATATCAGATGGCTTTCTGACGTTTTCATCTCAGAGTAGCAGTTGCAGCCTAAGTCCTCAATTATTTGCTGGATGCATTCCAGTCTTCCTCTACAGAGTTCACCCTCTACACTCCCTCTAATACTATGGATGTTATTCCTTGATGTATTTACAGATCTTATGTCGTCCTGTGCCTCCATTATGTCAATGTTTTCCATATACTTTCCCCGTCGATTCCACGTTGTTTAATTCTCGACATTCGTCTGTGGCACCGTACTTCAAATACTTCGAGTCTCTTCTGTTCCGGTTGACGCACAGTCCATGTTTCACTACCATACAAAGCTGTGCTGCAAACGTACATTTTCAGAAATTTCTTAATCAAATTTAGGTTTATGGTTGATACTAAGAGACTGCTCTTGGCATGGAATGCACTTTTCTGTCAGTGCTAAACTATTTTTATATCCTCCATGTTCCGTTCATCGTGGATCTTTTGCTGCCTAAGTAGCGTAATTCCTTAACTTCAACTGTTTCGTGATCACCAATTCTCATGTTAAGTCTACCGGTGTTACGGTTCTGCTGCTTCTCATTACTTTTGACTTTTTTCGATTTATTCTATACTCATTGCTCTATTCATTTCATTGAACAGGCCGCGTAATTCGAATTTTCGAATTCAGTTTCACTGAGGATAGCAATGTGAACAGAGAATCTTATTTGGTATCCTTTCACCCTGAATTTTAATCGCGCTCTTGAAGCTTTTATTTATTTTCGTCGGAGCTTCTTTGACGTATAGATTGAACGGTAGGGGTGAAAGTCTACACCCTTTTTAATCTGAACACTTAGTTCTTAGACTTTCATTCTTATTTCTCCTTCTTGGTTCTTGTAGATATTGTATTTTATCTGTCTTTCCCTATAGTTCACCCCTATTTTTTTCAGAATTTCGATCTTGCACCATGTTATGTTGTCAAACGCTTTTCCAGGTCGACAGATCCTATGAGTGTGTTTTGATTTTCCTTCAGTCTTCCTTTCATCATCAACCGCAACATCAGAACTGCCTCTCTGGTGCCTTTACCATTTCTAAATCCAAACGGATCGTTGTCTAAGAGATCCTCAGTTCTTTTCTATTTACTGTACGTTGTTCTGATCAGAAACTTGGATGCATCAACTATTAAACTGACTGTACCAAAAATCTCGTGCTTGAAGGCTCTTGCTATCTTTAGAACTATGTGGATGACCTTTTTCCGAAAGTCTAATGGTATGTCGCCCGAAAGTGTAAGACATTCTAAACGTCAGCGTGAATAGTCGTTTTGTTGCCACTTCGCCTAATGATTATAGAAATTGCGATGGAATGCCATCCATTCCTTTTGCCTAATTTGGTCTTAAATCATACACAGTTCTTTTAAATTCTGATTCTAATATTGGATCCCGTATCTCTTCTATATCGGACTTGGTTTTTTCCTCTATCACGTGATCAGAGAGGACGTCTCCCTTGTAGGGTCTTTCAGTGTACACTTTCCACCTACTCGCTCTCTTCTCTGTCCTTAACAGTGGAATTCCCATAGCACTGTTGTTACCGACCTTGCTTTTAATTTCACCGAAAGTTTGTTTCACTTTTCTGTATGCTACATTAGTCCTTACGTAACTATTCCTTTTTGGATTTCTTCACATTTTTCATGCAGTCATTTTGCGTCAGCTTCCTTGCAGTTCCTATTTATTTCATTCCTAAGTGCTTATATTTCTGTATTCTGAAGGTACCTCAACGTTTTTATATTTCTTTGTTTCGTCCAACAACTGAAATACCTCTTCTGTTACCCATGGTTTCTCTGCAGTTACCTTCCTGATAATTATTTTCTTTTCTCAAACTTCTATGATTAGAGATTTCCTTTCCTCTGCAACTGAACTTCCTACTGAGCTATTCATAGTCGCAGTGTCTACAGGCCCAGAAAACTTCAAGCGTATCTAGAATGAGATTTTCACTCTGCAGCGGAGTGTGCGCTGATATGAAATTTCTTGGCAGATTAAAACTGCATGTCGCACCGAGACTCGAACTCGGGACCTTTGACTTCCGGGGGCAAGTGCTCTACCATCTTTTTTTATTATTTTATTTTTTGGTGCATCTCATTTTGTTCTGTATTGTTCATTGAAATTGTTAGGGGCGGACGTCCGATGACACCCGTTCAGGTTCTTGGTTGACCAGTTCACTCAGTTTTTTTATTACAGAGGGTAGCTAACCCTCTGATCGAGCACACTGAGCTACCGCGCCGACCATCTGAGCTACCCAAGTACGACTCACGCTCCGTCCTCACAGCTTTCGGGGCGGACGTCCGATGACACCCGTTCAGGTTCTTGGTTGACAGGATGCCGTGTTACTTGACTTCCGCAAGGCGTTCGATACAGTTCCCCACAGTCGTTTAATGAACAAAGTAAGAGCATATGGACTATCATTACAATTGTGTGATTGGATTGAGGAGTTCCTAGATAACAGGACGCAGCATGTCATTCTCAATGGAGAGAAGTCTTCCGAAGTAAGAGTGATTTCAGGTGTGCCGCAGGGGAGTGTCATAGGACCGTTGCTATTCACAATATACATAAATGACCTTGTGGATGACATCGGAAGTTCACTGAGGCTTTTTGCAGATGATGCTGTGGTGTATCGAGAGGTTGTAACAATGGAAAATTGTACTGAAATGCAGGAGGATCTGCAGCGAATTGAAGCATGGTGCAGGGAATGGCAATTGAATCTCAATGTAGACAAGTGTAATGTGCTGCGAATACACAGAAAGATAGATCCTTTATCATTTAGCTACAAAATAGCAGGTCAGCAACTGGAAGCAGTTAATACCATAAATTATCTGGGAGTACGCATTAGGAGTGATTTAAAATGGAATGATCATATAATGTTGATCGTCGGTAAAGCAGATGCCAGACTGAGATTCATTGGAAGAATCCTATGGAAATGCAATCCGAAAACAAAGGAAGTAGGTTACAGTACGCTTGTTCGCCCACTGCTTGAATACTGCTCAGCAGTGTGGGATCCGTACCAGATAGGGTTGATAGAAGATATAGAGAAGATCCAACGGAGAGCAGCGCGCTTCGTTACAGGATCATTTAGTAATCGCGAAAGCGTTACGGAGATGATAGATAAACTCCAGTGGAAGACTGCAGGAGAGACGCTCAGTAGCTCGGTACGGGCTTTTGTCAAAGCTTCGAGAACATACCTTCACCGAAGAGTCAAGCAGTATATTGCTCCCTCCTACGTATATCTCGCGAAGAGACCATGAGGATAAAATCAGAGAGATTAGAGCCCACACAGAAGCATACCGACAATCTTTCTTTCCACGAACAATACGAGACTGGAACAGAAGGGAGAACCGATAGAGGTACTCAAGGTACCCTCCGCCACACACCGTCAGGTGGCTTGCGGAGTATGGATGTAGATGTAGTAGTAGAGAGCAGATGCTTTACTTTGCCAGTACCTCGCCTTCTACCTTCCAAACTTCACAGAAACTCTCCTGCGAAACTTGCAGAAGAGTTTCTGTGAAGTTTGGAGGGTAGGAGGGGAGGTACTGGCACAAGTATAGCTGTGAGGACGGCGCCTGAGCCGTGCTTGGGTAGCTCAGACGATAGAGCACTTGCCCGCGAAAGTCAGACGTCCCGACCCGAGCTAGAGTCTTGGTCCGGCACACAGTTTTAATCTGCCAGAAAGTTTCAAGTTTCAAGCGTATCTCTTCATGCCCTAGTATTTCCATATCCGACTTTGTTGAGCATTTATTCTTCCTGACCATTTTTTAAAACTTCAGCATACTCTTCATCACTACTAAATTGTAATAGTCTGTCGGCCGCTGTTGCCGAGCGGTTCTAGGCGCTTCCATCCGAAACCGCGATGCTGCTACGGTCGCAGATTCGAATCCTGCCTCGGGCATGGATGTGTGTGATGTCCTTAGGTTAGTTAGGTTTAAGTAGTTCTAAGTCTAGGGGACTGATGACCTCAGATGTTAAGTCTCATAGTGCTTAGAACCATTTGAAACATTTGTAATAGTCTGTATATGTTCCTGGGCACGCACTACAATCCAGTATCTGATTTCGGAATCTCTACCTGACCATGATGTAATCTGACTGAAATCTTTCCGTATCTCCCGACCTTTTCCAAGTACACGTCCTTCTCTTGAGACTCTTGAACAGAGTACTCGCTATTACTAGCTTATATTTGTTGCAGAGATCAGTCTTTTTCCTCTCTCTTGCCTACTACCAAGCCCATATTCTCCTGTAACCCTTTTTTCTACTCCTTTGCCTACAACCGCTTCCAGTCTCTCATAACTACTAGATTTTCACATCGCTTTAGGTACTGAATTACCCGTTCAATATCCTGATATACTTTCTCCGTCTCTTCATCACACCGAGCGAGGTGGCGCAGTGGTTAGACACTGGACTCGACTTCGGAAGGACGACGGTTCAATCCCGCGTCCGGCCATCCTGATTTAGGTGGTCCGTGATTTCCCTAAATCACTCGAGGCAAATGCCGGGATGGTTCCTCTGAAAGGGCACGGCCGACTTCCTTCCCCATCCTTCCCTAATCCGATGAGACCGATGACCACGCTGTCTGGTCTCCTTCCCCAAACCAACCAACCAACCAACCAATCTTCATCACATGCTTGTGACATCATATATGTATGCACTTAGCGACTTCCCGCAAACTTTACACACATTTTAAACCTTTACTTTATTTTTTCTCGCTGGTAACCCTCACAAAATGATGAAGGATAAAACAATTTCGCTTACTGCATTTTCTATGTTCTTACAGTGAAAACCCTTAGCAACAGCCGTGACGTTTCAGTTTATTACTCATTACTACTAACTCTATCCTTAACACATTTTTGATACAGTTTCCACAAGCCTTGAACAAAGTATTCGCTATTACTAGCTTATATTCCGGGCTAGGAGTGTTGATACTGGGGGGAGGTGGGTGTAACATATGGGCAATTTAAAAGGCAGCAAGTAACACGTGCAACCCGCTCAGAAACAAAACAGTATGTCTCTATACTAGTGGGCCTCTATGTAAGGAACTTTGTCATCTGTCCAATGCTTAGTTTTGCCAAAGATAACTGACACCTTGCATGAACAAATAACTGATACCAGTACGTGGCATTTGTTAAATGTACAACTCCCTGATCCAGAATTTTGGTCACCTGGAAAGATCGACGTGTTGCGAGGAGCAGAATTTTGTCCATACATTCACAAATCAAGGACTATCTCCGTAGGAACCGTTCATCCTGTGCTTCAAGAGAGAGAACTAGGTTGGGTCATATCTGGTCAGTATCAAACGGTAGAGCACAACATACCGTCTCGGCGGCCGGTCGGGTCGTGCTTTGTAAAAACGAGCAGTGATGTTCAAGCACTTCAAGAAATTCTGGGAGATAGAAGAATTAAATTGTGATATAAAGACGAAAGTAGAGAGACAATGTGAAGCTCACTTCGTGCAACACACAACGAAAGATTCCACAGGCAGATTCGTTGTCCATCTTCTGTTTCGCGAAGAGCCAAGTAAATTAGGCGAATCTTTCAACACTGCAGCAAAACGCTTCCCTCAGATTGAACTGAAACTGGCGGGACACCCGAAGCTTAAAGTAAGCTACACTAAGTTTATGAGGGAATTTGGTAATTTGTGATAAGTTCCTATGGGACCAAACTGCTGACGTCATCGGTCCCTAGGCTTAACACACTACTTAATCTAACTTAAACTAAACTTACGCTAAGGACAACACGCACACCTACGCCCGAGAGAGGACTCGAACCTCCGACGTGGGGAGCCACCCTAACCGTGGCAAAGACGCCTCAGACCACGTTATGAGGGAATATGAGGCCTCAGGACATATGTAGCCAATAGCTACACACGCTGCCACTTCATACTACATGCCACACCATGCAGTGCTTAAGGAAGCCGCTCAACTACCAAAATACGAATAGTTTTTGATTTTTCTGCCAAAATGAACTCTAATTTGTCGCTAAACAGTTTGTTGATAGTCGGACCAACGATTCAATATGATTTGTGCTCCATAATTTACGCTACCGCATGCCTCGCATTTCCTTCACAGCTAACTTACAGAAGATGTATCGACACGTTCTGGTAGCGGATGAAGATCGCGCCTACCGACGAATACTGTGGAGGAGTGACAGATCTGCAGCACTGCAGGAATATCAGTTAAAGACAGTCACATACGGAATGGCCTGTGCACCTTTTCTTGCAGTACGATATCTGTTACAATTAGCTCATGAAGATGGCAGATGTAACAAGGCAGTAAACATTCTTGCTAACGACTTCTATGTGGACGATTGTATCTCAGGTTGCGATATAGCACAGGCTGGAAAAAGTCCAGCAAGATATCAAGACGTTTTTGAGGAAAGGTAATTTCTCATTACGGAAGTGGTCCAGTAACAGTGTGGAATTCCTCGAAAACATCCCCTCAGAGCTAAGAGAGATACAAGTACCCTTATAGCTTGGTAACGACGAAGGTACTAAAACTTTAGGTTTAGTCTGGCACTCATCTGCTGATCAGTTCCAAATTGTGAATAATGTCAAGCCAGCACGTAAGGACTACAGCTTCACAAAACGCATTGTACGGGCTATCACGTCATCCAATATTATGCTCTCTGTGGTTAATCAGTCCCATTGTTAACACATTCAAAATCTTTTTGCAACCTCTGTGGCAGCTTAACATGGAACGAGTCTTTGCCTGAAGAGTTGAATTGCATGTGGCAGATACTGTACAGAGAGGTTCGTATGATAGATAATATTCGTGTTGATCAGAGAGTCATTACAGAAAGAAAACGTGTCAGCATTCAACTGCACGGATTCTGCGATGCTTCAGAGAAGGCCTACGGCTGTTGTATATATGTTCGATCAACTAATCATCATGGAATCACATGTGTCACATTATTAAGCTCCAAAACACGAGTATCTCCATTGAAAAGTGTCCTTACCTCGCCTGGAACTCTGTGTGCTCTCTTGCTGTTGCGGCTACTACAACATGTTTTCGCTCGCTGGGTACAGACACAGTACGAACTTACTTGTGGACTGACTCATCCGTCGTACTGGCATGGCTCACGTCTCCACTCACGCAGTGGAAGACACTTGTGGAGAATCGTGTTGCCGAGATACAGGAAAATACAGCAGCTGCAGTTTGGAACCATGTATCTACAATGGAAAATCCAGCTGATTTGACTTCGCGAGGAGCGTCTCCTGCAGGCCTGCAAGAAAAGGGCCTGTGGTGCAAAGGACCAGCTTGGCTTGAGGAAGACATCGCTTCATGGCCTGTGATAGACACCTCCAGTGATTCTGCAGCCCAGGAGCTGCCAGAAGAAAGGGCTAAAATTCTCTGTCACATCAGCAGAGCAATTCAAGACGATATCATCTGTCGATTCTAAATTTTCACAATTACAGCTGTCTTAGATTCATTAATAACTGCAAGACTGCTAAGTAAATGGGAGTAACTGCTGAATTGTGTCGCAATGAACTGCAGTATGCTTTGCTACAGTGTGTCAGGATAGCACAAGAAGATACATACGCAACGGAAATCTACTGGTTGAAGACTATAAAGGTAGTGGATGAAATAGCAAGCTCAAATCACTGCATCCTATCCTTGATGACATGAGACTGCTAAGGGTTGGAGGTAGACTATAAAATGCTCATCTTCATGTGGGGAGAAGCATCAACTCGTACTGCCACCTAACTACGAGGGCTGTCCAGAAAGTAAGTTACGATTGATCGCGAAGTGAAAATCACAGTGAAAATCAGAAATGTTTCATTTGTAACAGTTAGCTACACCTTTCAGCTACTTCTCTACGTAGTCGCCGCTCTGCTCAGACATTCGTCGTAGCGTTGTACCAACTTTCCAATACCCTCATCATAGAAGGCAGCCGCCAGTGCTTTCCGCCAATTCTCTACGCTGGCATAAAGCTCGTTGTCTGTGCCAAAATGTTCTCTTCATAGCCAGCGGTTCGTTTGAGCAGAGGTGAAACTCAGTGGGAGACAATTACGGGCTGTATTGTGGGTAACCAAAAATTTCCAATTGAAACGATGCAGGAACATCTTCATTGCCCCTGCAGAATGAGGCTGGGAATTGTCTTGAAGAAGAAACCGCACAACAGTTATGTAATGTTGGTTGCATAGCTTCAGGAGAAAATTCTCACCAGGGCCTCGTACTTGGCGGGAGACACTATTTTCTATAACATCTTTACGCGCTCACTAAGAGCTCAGGAATGAAAAGAGCGACATAATTCTACCTAGAGTCATACTAGAGACACCGCCCAACACATATTTGCAAAGCTTCATCGGATTTTCATAGACGTTTCCATTTCGCGACCGATCGTAACTTACTTTCTGGACAGCCCTCGTATCTCACACGATTAATAGTGGAAAGTGAACATCGCCGTCTTTCCCACAGGTTGTCAACTGTTGCTTACGTCTCTCAGAAAACAGAACTGGATACCTAACAGACGAAATGCAATCCGTCGTGTTCTGGGTGGATTTGTCAGCGATTAAAGGCGAATGCTCCACAACAGCTCATAGGAGACCTGCGACCCTCACATGTAGAAGCTATGACGCCTTTCTTCAATTGTGGGATTGTTTACACAGGACCGTTCAATGTGAAAACAGGCTCAAGGAAATCCAAATTAAAGCAAAAGTGCTACGTTGCCCTGTTTGTGTGCTTGGCTACTCGAGCAGTGCATTTGGAGGTAGTTGGCAAGATGACGACTCAAGCATTCCTGTCGGCCCTCAGAAGTTTTGTTTCACGGTGGGGTGGGTGCCAAAACTTGTACAGAGAGAAGGGTAAAAACTACGTTGCAGCTAGTCGGGAACTTCGCGAGTTACAAGTTGCTGTGAGCAGTCATTATCAGCAGACACAGGTGAAAAGCTTTATGCGCGAAGGAGGCAACGACTGTCACTTCATTCCTCTTGCGTCACCACACTTCGGCGGAGTAATGGAAGCTGGAGTGAAGTTCTTCAAGTACCACTTGTGGCGAACGATGGGAACCATATGTCCAACTTTCAAAGAGTTGGCAATCCTGACTTTTCAGATTGAGACTTGCTTTAACTCTCACGCCACCGTCTTGCGATCCTACTGATCCCCAACCCCTCACCCCAGGTCATTTCCTGATTGGAACCGCAGTCACAAGCATCCATCAGCCAGATCTAGGTATAGATAACCTGAGCTGGCTCGTAAGGTGGGAACTCTGCAGCAAGGCTTCCAGACCTTTTGGCAGCGCTGGTCATCTGACTACATGCATCATCTGCAGCGGCGGGCCAAGTGGATGGTCCCTAGTCAGAATGTGCAACCTGATGCATTGGTCATAGTAAGAGAAGATAACCTGCCACCCTTACGTTGGAAGCTGGCCGTCATTGAAGGAGTACACCCTGGGAGCGATGTAATGGTGCGAGTGGCCACTATTTGCACACCGCAAGGGGTTTCAAGAGACCAATCTGCAAGCTATGTCCCTCACCGAGTGACGTGATACAAAAGTGAACAGTTCATTCGTGTTTTTTTTATTTTTATGTTTTTCCCCTTTTCTCTTGTGTGTACCTTGCAGCAGACTTAGATATTTCGTCATTTTTTATGTTTAAATGTATATCTGTTTATGTGATTGTGATTTCCCGATTCCAGTTAGAAACTCTATGGACAGAATACCTGACTGAAGAATGCAGTGTTGTGTTATTTTCTATGATTTAGCAGGACTTGTGTTACTTGTATTATGCTGGAAAGAAATTAATATTTTTTTGGTGGCCGGTATGTTCGGTTGTTACATCTGACTGAGTTTCTGGACAGTGCTGCCCTCTTTGGAGGTATTTGTATATGAGGGACAGTGATTATCTGAACTCTCGTGTTCCATTACTGTCTGAATGGATTCGAACCATTATGCAGTCCTCTTCAATTCCCAGTACTCCGGTATGTTTACGTTTTCGTCTGCGGACGCTAACGCTACCCATGAGTGATCTTGTTTTCGCCTCGTTTTTTCTTAGTCTTTAGGACGGAGTAAGGGCTATGCTGAACCTCCAGTAAAGTTTTCACGAGCAAGGCATTATGTACGAATTTGGGAGCAATTTACTTAATCTTACAAAGGAGAGATTTCGACTCGGGAAAGCCTGGTACGTCCTTCGGAGTCCCACAGTCGTTCGTGCGCGCCTCAGATTCTACGACGGCGTCTCGCAATCCACTCACCACACATAGAATCACTCTACAGCCCGAAGAACCGGTTAAGATAATCACTCTTCAATAACTCGTTCCCATCAGTTTTTGTTCGGTGGAGTTGTTCCTGATGACTCATTGAGTTAATATTGTTTCTCATTGTGTCACAAATGACAATACCTGCAAATTTAAAAATGAAATATCTGAAAATATTTATTCTAATTGGCATTTCTTGTCAGACATAGAACGCCCTGTTTTTACAACCATGTCTCCAATTACCCATTATTGTACGTTTTTCTAGCAATTTATGAAGCTGAACAAATGTGTTTTCTCACGAACGCATGACATATCTCAAGATAAAATGAATCTTCTTACGTAAGAAAGTGAGATAATTGTGAAGCCATTCTTGTCATTACAGTACAAAGCAAAGCATACTTAAGCTGGTTGGAATATTGGGGCTTTGTACTTTTTAAGACTATTGAGGGAGGTAGTGTTAGAAATGGAGTTGAGGTATATGGAATAACTCTCCTCTTTAATTATTTTTAATTTATACGTGGTGGACTTTATAAATATTAATTTATTCTGTTAATTTTGGAAGAGTGTATAGGTTCCTGTTTTCAAATTAAGGACATTAGAGAGTCAGCACATGGAAGAGTAATGATTAAGTTTAGGAAGACATAAGTAGAATCTGCAAGGAAACACTGACCGTATATTCTGGACAGAGATATCTATTGGAGGTTTTTTGGATAAAGAGTGACAACTTTTCTGTACAAAGCCGACAACCAACTTTATTGAACACTGTGTTACTGTATGTCGTTAGTGCCATTCAAGAACAGTGGGAAGGAAGCTATAATGCATTAGAGGTTAGTGGATGAGTTTTAAGTCACTTGTGTTTACGCAATGTTTTGGTATAGAGATGCTAGCAATACTCACAGCATCCAAGCAGAAGAGATGTGACCAGGCAAAAAGTAGAGCTAGGGGTGGAGGGGGGGGGGGGGGGTGCCAGCACATTTTGTTAGTGTAGGTTCCCTACATCAGGGGCGCGTATGCACTCAGGGGCAAAACCATTGTTCTCCTTTGATTGACAGGCACTTAACCTACTGTTCCGTTAAGCAGTTTTCCACGTCGTTGCACTTAACCTATTGTCCCCCCCACCCCATCCCCTTCCCCTCTTGCTGCTACATGTACACTTTCAGGTCTGAGTTATTGGAATAGACAGCCCCCTCTCACTCTTATCAATTTGATTGACTACTTAATTAAATTAATCAATTAATTAACCTCTCTGGTGAAAAAGTGCCATGCCCCCATGCCACACATCCCTAGCAGCAAGTTCAAATTCCATCAGGACAATGCAACCTCTACTAACCTAAGAAAATGGCAGGAGGATAGGTCACATTGACTACTTAATTAAATTGATCAATCAATAAACCTCTCTGGTGGGAAATTGCCACGCCCCCCTCCTACATCCCCCCTCCTAGGAGGGAAATTCAAATTTTGTCAGATTTTCGAGAGTTAATGTCTACACCACGATCCTCAACTGACCGCCACGTCCCCTTACCAACCCATGTTGGCAGGCTAACATGTACTAACATGTACTAATGTGTACTAATAAGTACTAATGTGTACTAACATGCACTAACGTGCACTAATATGTACTAACATGCACAGTGCACGGACTCATGCAAGACAGCGGTTGTGACATCAGTTGATGACGCAAGTGCCACACGCCTCCTGGCTGGAAGTTTGAATTTTGGGAGGAAAACAGGGCAGTTTGGCCACCTCCACAAACCTAAGTCATCCTACCACAATCTCATCTTAGGAATTTGCGGGAAAAAGACTCAGTTGATCGATCATTTGGAGGGAATTCGATTGCTCTGTGTGGAATATTGCTTAAACAATTTAGACAATGTATGCATTATATGGAAATGACATACCGTTTATTTATTTAAAAAATCAGTTTGTGGGGGTTGGATTTCTCTTGCTCATCATTCTCGGCTGTTTGGAAGCATGTAGGTCTTGCAAGAAGCAATTACATGGGGAAAACATGTTGCATAACCTAATGTTAGGCTCTGTACTCTGGGTGTCTTAACCTAATGTTTGGGCTTTTATTGACACCTAACCTATTGTTCTGTATTGTGGTTTTCCATGTTACCGCACTTAAACTATTGTACCGCCGTTGATACCAAATTAAGTAATCAGTTATGTCCTCCTAACATTTTCTGGCACACTTTTGAAATTTCACATGCTTTTGAACGCCATTTCTGGCGCATTCTTCTTTGTCACCCACCCCCTTAAACTATTGTAAGGCGTTTTACTTAAAAATTATGCAAATTAATGTAGTGTTCTGCACATAGCCTGCTCTTCTGCTCCAAGTCACGCACTCACGCACTCCCTTCCATTAACTACTGCACCGCTAACACCACACTGATATAAAAAAAATGCAAATTAATGAAATCGGTATTCTCCACATGTATGGAGTAGTTTTTCTTAATTTGCAGCGTCTTGTTGGTCGGTGAAATCGGTGGAGTATAGTTTAAACAAAAGACTGCTAAAAAAACGCATCCTGCCACTCGACGCCTGATGACGCCCCCACAACAGCCGCCGCAGGAGCCACCGCCAGACGCAAGGCAGCACGAGCCACCGCTCTCACACAGCTGCAGGTGGAAGTTGGGTCTATTTTCATGTATACAGTCAGAATTCCTCGGTTGTTACACTGATGTCACAGAACTCAAAGGAACGCTGGACCCATAGCTGTGGTACGGTAGAGCACCGAGGAAGATTTTCCAATGCTTCCCAGAGTAGCACAGGGTGCATTGAACCAAGCTCGACATGAGACACGCGTTTAACCCTGCTTAACTGCCCAGCATGACTGGTGCAACGCTGCAAAGTGCACACGTGCGTAGCTACAAGCCTTCGCAAGCGCATCTAACAAGGTTCTCAATCTTATACTGATGTCACGTGACGATGTAGAAAATAAGAACTGAGTCGAACTTGCGGAAATTGTATAGTGTCCCAGAAATAGTTAACGCTCGCTTTCCTGATATCTCACCTTGTATGCACGAAAATTCTTGCCCTAACAGAACCTGTTTACGAAAATAACGCAGAATAACGTCGAATGCAGTCTTCCTCGCGGACCTAACATGGTACCCAGTGCATCACGTGTTACCCCTCCTGATTTCAACACACACTCACTTTCCCTCTGCTATGCAGAGGCTCCTATATCCCAGTACAAAGGATGTGAATGAATCGAGCATTATGATTGACTGTTCTCTCAACTAAATAAAGGCGCGAAATGTGCAGAAGCATTCCACCCAACAATTTACATGGGAGGGATTAATGGTCCAGTGCAAACGCACCTCCATACACAATCTTCTCAAATTTCCACCTGATCACTAAATCCACCCAACACATACTAAGTATTAGTTCCCTATTCGGTCGTATAGACGACGGCAAAGTTAACTCAGATACATTCCTATACTACAACAGGCCTCTGCATTCGGACGGCTGCTGCCATTAACGGTAAACATGAATCATTCCCACCACAGGCCATGCATACACTGAATCATTCTGGAAAACCGATGACACATGTCAGAAGACAAACACATACATCATAAGCCTGATGCTCAACACTGGACTCGCATTCAGGAGGACAACGGTTCAAGCCGGCGTCTTGCCATCCTGATTTAGGTTTTCCGAGATTTCCCTAAATCGCTCCAGGCAAATGCCGGGATGGTTCCTTAGAAAGGGTTCGGCCGACTTCCTTCCCCGTCCTTCCCTAATCCGATGAGACCGATGACCTAGCTGTCTGGTATCCTCCCCCAAACAACCCAACCCAACCTGATGCTCAAATGCGAACATGTCAAGCACCCCACTCTACTACTAGGTATAACACTTGACCAATAAATGATTCCACATGATGCAAAATATTACTGACCGAAAATCAAGGTTTTCCTTGCGAGTGCTACCACTGTGTCTTAGAAAGAGAGACGTAATTGGCCAGATGTTAAAAAAACACGATCGCAACAACTACTGTGTTACCACTTGTCGTGGTCTTGTTTCTAGTGCTGCACACAAGTATCCATGTTAAAAGCTATCCCCTCTTTACAAATCGAGGTACGACATTACCTCTGAATGAGGTTTTTTTTTTTTTTTTTTTTTGGACAAATACCATGACAGGGATCGTAGGAATGTGTATTATTAGACCAACACGTAGCCCACAATGCAACCTTGTGATAAAATTAGCGCATTTTGAAAGTGATTCGGCTAAGGAACGTGGTATGTCAGCGGTATTTGCGACTCCCTTACACCACTCCAGCTAGATAATTCTATAGCATTTGTGGCCTATTCTGTCTTGATACCATATCAGAGGTTCTGCGATACATCCACCGAGCTATAGGCGAACACTGATTGAGAAGGAATACAAACAGTAGTAGTAGATGATGATGTTGATAGAGGTCATAAGAAAATGTACACTAGCTTCTGGGATCTCTAGTGTTACGCTGTCCGCTAGAAATGATGTCCATGATTTGGAATCAGGTCTTTCCATTCAAGCACATACCTGCATTAGAACCTATTGACAATTCCTTTAATTATTACAATCACTACTCAATCATATTTCTGGCATTCTCATATCTCGCAACAAGTCACCTTCCTCGAACCTGTCTGCTACAGTTAAATTAGAACCTGGGTTTAGTCAGTCCCTATGCATCTTGCAACTGATCCCATTTGTACAGCTTTGTGCATGTGATCGTTCCATTTTAAGTCGGAACTGAGCAGAAGTCAGAGAAAACCATATCCACCACCTTCTGCAACCCATGTAGAAACATAACGATCTGAGTTAGTGTAACAGGACCTTGCTTTGTCCATTCGGTGGAAATGTGCGAAATATGGTACGTCTCTAAAGTAGATACAGATACTACAGCCCAAAGCAGATCCGCGTCCATTCAAATCTATCAGCCCAACATGCTATCATCGTTATCCTGCACCATCTAACAGAGAAAAATTACGAACTATAAAACCTCTACTAACTTCACGTGATATAGAACTCACCTAGTCGCCATTGCTCACGCGATAATGCATAGCTGCGATGTGGATCTGGCACAGAAAGAGAGTTGTCACCATGCTTCCCAGAATAGCATTCCTCCTAGCATTCCTAACGGGACACCCAGTCCATCATCGAATTTACCTGTTAAACTGCTACTACTGCCTATGTGGGATGATCCCATTAAATATACAGCTTTTGATCCATTGCAGAGGTCAGTTTAAGGTTTCATCAAACGTACTGTAGGATGCTCCCTGTGACCCTATGTCTTTCTTTGAAACATTGTTTTCTGACATGCTCTATACACTGCCATACATTTTGTTTTTCTGCCACGACTTCAGGTCTGTCTCAGGTCCTAAACTGACATTAAGACGCTCTGATCCACGGTCTCTCACAGAAAACTAGACATCACAAGGTGAAAATCATTTCGTTACTGCAACTACCATAACACAGTGGATGATTTTAAACAAAAGACAGTTACAACATAAGGAAACTAGAAGAGTTTGACTGCATTGTGGAGAGTTTCCAAACTGATGTCCAAAAGTGATTTATGACCTCTACATTTATACTCATCTGTCACAGTGACAGAATAGGTGATGGCTCTGTGTTCCCTTTCGACTGATTCCTCATATTGCACTCATGTATGCGGTCACTGTTTCGCTGCTAGCAACCCCCAGACGATGTCACCCATAAACAAAACTCATTCCACAACTCAAACAAGCTTTGTCAGTCAATCATTATGTGGTAACCAACAGTGCACCAATGCATGGATGGGATGAAAAAGACACCGCCAATATACTGTAATAAGAAGCAACACAGTTGATAGCATGAACAATTTAGCTATTTTACAGTAACTTCAACACTGGCCAAAGACGTGACAGCACGTTTCCCCCAGTTTCAGTGTCACAGCGAAGCCACCCCTTCACTGCTTAGGGAGTTTCATTGCGAATGTAGATAGATGGATGGTCAGTACGTCCATTCAGTGTTAATTCTCGAACACGTAAATCATCAAAGTATACCAGACAGCGCTCTGTATATTTCTAACACCTCAAACCTAGTACTTAATTTACGATCAATCTTTCTGGGTATGAGAGTCACAGAGCATCCTCGCTGTCTTAGGGTAAAATTATTGAGTGAAAGACCCTCCTCACAATGTCATTGACCAACCCGCCCTGCAGCACCGTTACCGAATTAATCTACAACCGATCAGAAGAAGACCGCTACATTCCACTTCTCGTGGATGAATGGAGCTTCCCGATTCCTAGCCCGTCCAAGTGCATGAGATTTCTCAAGATGCAACCATGTCGAGGAGCTTAGCACTACTTATCGATGTATAGTAACAGATATCAAAGTGTAGTGATGTAATCGTATACGGTTAAGAAGAACAAGAAACAAATGATTTTTATGCGCGATGGAGTACCAGAAGGATGGAGTTCGACGCAATTTTATGTAAATCAACCAAGCTATCAACTCTAAAGTATTGTTATAGAGTCCTGGATCGGTACCAGGAAGGTATTGGTAAGAGAGAACATAAACGCAAGCAATCCTAGGGCTACAACATTCTGCACTTAAAACGGGCTATAATGTTAGATCGCCGGCGTTTCCAACCTATCAGTCGTATGGAATGTATCGCTGTTAATATTCCAATGTGAGAAATATATTTCAAGCACATGACATACATCCTTTTCCCCAGAACCTCTACGATAAACTATGTTATCGAACCGTAAAACGAAAAAACTGCTTCCGTAAAACATTTGCTCTACATGATATGAGCACAATATAGCTTTCCAGAGACATATAGTATCCACCGCTCATATCCGATCACGGTTCAGGAATTCTATATATCAGGCCTATATCAAATGGTCGTCAGTAACAGCGGATACATCTTACAAGGGAACAGATAAACGCAAAGCAGCAGCGTCCGACATATGAAAATTACGTCATTCCGTCACTAACTCTGTAAACAGCACATGTGTCAGTCAAATGTGTACATGGGGATTGCAGCGTCTCACAAGCACCTATCGCTAACTTAGTTATGATGTTGAAGTTTCGATTTTACACCCAAGATGCGACAAGGGGGGATGGAGTATATCGCATAAGTCAAAGTTCGTTTAGAGGAATGTGTCAAGTTTCATCAGACATGAGATGGAAGTCCTCTGATGACTGACAATTTTACCGTCAACGATCACAAGTAGACAGTGCTTTGAACTACATATAGAACGCGTGGCTGTATGCGAGTAGAACGCAGGCTATGTAACGAGACTGATGCATCCGGACAGGATCGTGGTGTAGACTTTAACTCGCGAAAATCTGACAAAATTTGAATTGCCCTCCTAGCAGGGGCATCATCATTTGTTGGAGTCGGCAACACTCTTACAATTTTGCCTTTGTCTACAGTATCATCGACTGGAATGGCAGGTAAAATAAACACAGATTTGCGGCCTGATAAGGACGCAGAAATCTGACTCCCACTTCTTTTGCGCCTTCTTCTATTGCAATTCCGACAAACTGCCTATTTTTCTGTTTCCCGCCAATAACGCATGGATAATCCACAAAAATAAAAGCCTCCACTTCCAGAACTGCTTCCTCTGCTCTGCTGCTTTCGTCACCAGTGGGTGTTGCTTCATTATTCACAAGCAATTCAGGAACTGAGTCAGCATTATCTCTCTTTCTCATATCGATGCCTAAAATGGATTTTCCTGGGGTAACATTTAATTTTCGCTTTCGTTTGACACTTGTGCAATTTTTCATTCCATTGCGGACATTCTGAAGCATATCTTCAAAGCTCGAAGATCAGGCTTCTAAAGAATTGTTTTGAGAATTATCTCCATCAGGAAATTTTCTGAGGACTCTTTCAGGGTCAAATGGAATTTATCCCACTGCACTAAATGCACTTTTTATATTTTATTCTTCAGTTGCTTTCTTCCAGTTTCTCTACAACTGGCGGACGAATTTTTATTCGTTATTTCGCCAGTCGAGTTATCCTACAATAACTTTTGTAGAATGAAATTTTCACTCTACAGCGGAGTGTGAGCTGGTATGAAACTTCCTGGCAGATTAAAACTGTGTGCCGGACCGAGACTCGAACTCGGGACCTATGCCTTTCGCGGGCAAGTGCTCTACCAACTTTTTTTTTTCGATCGTAGCAGCAGCGCCGTTCCGGATGCCGGCTAGTGCTCTACCAACTTTCCTTTTTTTTACTTTTTTTAAGTTGCTGGTAAGGAGAAAACAAATAAAAAGAAACCTCTTGTGTATGAAAATAAAAGACGACGCCCTTCATAAAATAACACAATATCCTTTGAAAACGAAAAACATAAAAGGTAGCTATATTTCTGCAACGGCCTTCTTTTTTTATTTTTTATTTTTTTATTGTTAACATAAATGAATATAGAGTCTCACCATCAGCAGCAACCCAATTATTTTATGTTTTTTTTGGGGGGGGAGGGGGGAGCACAGGATAAAGAAAACAAATAGGCTGCAGATAGAGAGCTATCCGTGGAAAGAGTAAACATGTGTAACGAAAAAAAAAAAAAAACTTAGAAGAGGAGGAGAAAAGAGAAGTGAAATAAAATAGGAATACTTTCCGCGCCATGCTCCACTTTGGCGCGCCTTCAGAACAAAATGGATTCTATCATTGACCATTAAAGGGGAACGAGGGATCGTCCAGTCTCGGCTGGCACGGTTCGTTGAGATTCCAGCTTTGAAGCGGGTTGGTGAAAATACTCTGTAAATAGTTCGCGAAAGTGGCCCGATAGTGTCGATGTCGGCGAAGGGTGTGGTGATGTGCTTGGAGGCGTGTCCAAAAGTCCGCCGGATCGACGATGTCGTGCCGGAAGAGGTAGTTGACAGCCATGCCACTGATCCATGAGATGGCGTGCCACTTAACCGATGGAAAGTAGGTCTTGTCGGGATATATCATCATGGTAGGAGAAACGTGATGTGGTGGTACTCGGAGGTAGAAAGCCACAATCTTCTGTACGAGGGTCCAGACGGCTGCTGCTGGCCCACACTCAAAACGATGGAAATCTGTATCTTCGACATTGCACTTGAGGCACAGGGGTGAGTCCACCAGTGCGATGCGATGCAGTTTCTGTCTTGTAGTATACTTGCCGTTGACGAGGAGGTACCACATAGAGGTGGTGTCAGTGGTGTGATATGGTTGGTGGATCGTTTTCCAAACTGTAGGCCATGAAACCTGGGGGTGACGTGTTTCGACGGGGTTGCGGGGTGGAGACTTTCGGAGAAGGCAATAGATGTCGCGGGTGGTCGTCTTCCTGGTCCTGGGGAGCTCGGTGAATATGTAGCTGTACTCCAAAAAGAAACGGCCGATATGTGACATCGGAGGTGGGATGTGTGCCAGAGACGTCGGTGGGCGTCTCGAAACAGGTGCGAGCTCGGTGGTCAACATTCCAGTAAAACTAGCAGTTTGGCTTTTCCATAACCGGAGCATAGTATTGGTGTAAAGTGCCGTAGTCCTGGCTCTCACATAAACCAGATCGAGGCCACCGTCCCGCTTCGATAAGGTGAGAGCTTCATACTGGACTTTGAGATGTGTCCAGAACAAATAAAATAGCCGAAAGCCGCCTGTAATCTGGTCGCCATTGTCGCAGTGATGGGCAGAATCTGCGCTATATGGGGTATCAGGGCTGCCAGAGGGGTATTGACGAAGGTGACTCTATGGCACATATTCAACGGACGTAGTATGTGATTTTGTATGTTGACCCTGATGCGTTGCAGTAGCGCCCGAAAATTGATCTCCGAGGTGCGGTGAATGTCTCGCGTGTACACTAATCCGAGACAACGAAGGGTGTCCACTAGTTGAAATGGGACTACGCTGTCTGCAGGAAGACCGCGGCCGATCTTCATGGCGCATGATTTTGCCACGTTCATAGCGCTCCCTGCCCCTGCACTGTAACGGGTAATCCACTGCATCACGGCTTGTACGTCGACCGCTGAACGTACGACGAGGGCCAAGTCGTCTGCGTAAGCTCGGCAGCGGAAAATATGATCCCGGAGTGGAATACCTGTCAAACGTCGCCGTAATCCGCAAATGAGTGGTTCCATCGCAATGGCATAAAGCACCGTTGACAAAGGGCAACCCTGCCGTACTGAGCATTCAATCCGTATAGGTTCTGTAAGTCTGCCATTGACGAGAAGTCTGGACGTTACTCCACGAAGGAGCCGCATAATCACTTGCGTGAACGTCGGGGGAATTGCCATGCGGTCCATCACTGCATTGAAGAATGCATGATTGACGCGGTCAAACGCTTGTTTGAAGTCGATGGAGATTAAAGCGCCTGGCAGTCGCGAGTGTGTTGCCACAGCGATCACATCTCGATATTCACTGAGGGCTGTCTGTATATTACGATCGCCACCTAAGGATGTTTGTTCGTGGGAAACAATGTCTCGTAAGACATGTTTGAGTCGCAATGCTAGAAGGCGTGTGAAAATCTTGAAGTCGGAATTGAGTAACGTGATCGGCCGATAACTGTCGAGTCGTGTTCCTCCTGCTGGTTTCGGGACTGGTACAAGTAAGCCTTCCATGAACATTGGTGGCGGTTCGCCGAGCCGGACAAAAGTTCCCAGTACATGTCCCTCCATCGTGGCAACATCAAATCTTGGAAGGTTCTGTAAAATTCAAGAGGTAAACCATCCGGGCCGGGAGTTCGATTCAGAGACCCTTTGGCCACAGCGCCTTGGACGTTGTCGGTGGTCACTTCAGAAGTCAGGAGGGTTGCAGCTGCTGCGTTTAGAGCACCAAGTGTCTCCTGGGCAACCTCAGCAATGGCCTCTGCACCGGCAGGTACTTCTTGATAGAAAAGTCTATAGTGCGTTGTGAATGCATCCGCAATGGTAGCTTGAGAAGTCAGCCGTCGTCCATCAGGTAGGTCTAAAGTTGTCATTAAATCCTGTCGGCGTCGACGAACATGTTGAACAATATGATGCATAGAAGGTTCTTCACCGTTAATCCTATCTTGGCTGCGTGCTCGCACAATGGCTCCCTCTAGACGGCATCTGGTCAAGGTTAAAATCTTTGTCTTGATGCGTTGAGCTTCTTTTAGACGATCCGGGGATGGAGGATGATCCATGAGTTCACGTAAAGCGCTATAGTAGAAATCAGTTGTGTGGTGATTCCACCTGGCTTTGGCTCTGCCATAGTGTGTCAATATGCATCGGATGGCCGGTTTGGCACACAGCAACCACCACTGCAGTGTGGTCTCGTAACGCATAATGCGTTCAACACAGGTGTGCCACGTGTCGGTGACCTGTTGTCGACATTCAGGGTCCCGCAGTAGCGTGACATAGAGTTTCCAAGGTCCTGCACTGCGCCATATAGATTGTCGACGTAGGTTCATGGTACTGATGTAGATGTCATGATCCGAAAAGACAGACGGCCAACGTTCCGCGTCGAGGAGAACTGATTGTAGAGCGTCAGTGATGTATATTCTATCAAGTCGGCTGGCGGAGTGGCTCGTGATGTGTGTATACCCCGGGCGGTCGCCGTGTACCACTCGCCAAGTGTCGAGGAGACGCAGGCGGCGGACGAGGAAGCGAAGTTCCGGACATGTGGTGAAATGGGGGTATTGGCCTGTGCGCTCGAGAACACAGTTGATATCTCCACCTACGATGAGATGATCGTATCGGCCGAGGAATAAAGGCGTGATCTCTTCTGCGTAGAACTGGGAGCGATCCCTCCGTTTATCAGTGCCCGATGGGGCGTAGAGATTTATGATTTTGATTCCTTCAACTGTTATGGCCAACCCTCGCGCCGTTGGGAGGTATGTGATATCGGAAACTGCAATCCCTTCTCGTAGGAGGATGGCTGCGCCTGTGTGTTCCATAGCTGCTGGGGCGGCGTACGTCTCATATCCATAACACCCTGTCCAAGTTGCTGTCCTCAGTTCTTGTAACAGGGCGATGTCGATGTCTGCTGCTCTTAGCGTGTCACGGAGCAATTGAAGTTTAACTTGGGAGCCGATATGATTAGTATTGATAGTAGCTATTCGGTACGCCTGATGGGAGATCCGTGCTGCCGATAGGTTCGTAGCTGTTGAAGATTGTAGTGGTGGATGTTGGAAGTCCGTAGAAGTCGCAGGAGTCGCCGTAGAAACTTCTCCCATTTTAGTGTTGGTCTAACGGAGGAACAGATCTCATTTCCGCATCAGATGGAGGCGGGAAATCCGTGTCATCCACCCATGAAAAATGTCCGACAGGTTTGACATCGGCGAGAGGTGGCAGCGCTGGCCGAGTCGGCTCAATTGCGTCGGTAACAACAGGCGTGCTATGTTCCATGGCTTCTGGTCGCGGGGCTTGCGCACGATCTCTGTTGGACGGTTCACCGTCTTGTGGATGACGCGTCTCCGTGGCAGAGGAGAAAGTGTTATCGTGTTCTCCGTCAGCGTGATGTGCCATCTCTTCGTCCTGCGGAGGTGGCTCAATGGTCGATTCTGATGTCTTGCGGCGTTTTTTTTCGTCGTTTGGGCGACTTCTGCTTTCGGCAATGAGTTTCGGTGTCTGAGGAAGGAAGAGATTCACGTCGTTCCGGTACAAAAGCGGCGGGTGCTATGATGCGGTCGTCATTCTCCAGAACACTCTCACTGGTATCCTTGTGATCTTCTAGCGTGGGTGTGTCCGGCTGTTGGACATGTTCACGGGCGGTATCGCCGGTGTCAAGGTGCTGGGACGCTTCCATGTGTATCGGACCAGAGAGACGCTCATGAACGGCGTCTTGTGAGGGCTGGACGTGCAGTGTCGCCGCATAGGTGACTGGAAGGGTGGTTGTGGTTCTGTCGGTGTTCGTATCGTCGAACCTTAGTTGTGTGATGCGGCGTTGCAGGCATTCATTACGGACGTGGCCTTCTTTGCCACAACCGGAACATGATCGAGGTTGTCCGTCGTAAATGACCACCGCACGGCAGCCACCGATAGAAATGTACGATGGAACGTGCCGTTTGAGATCGATTCGGACTTGTCTCACACCATTAAGCACCGGATACGTCGTAAACTGTGCCCACGTCTCGGCTATGTGGCTCTGGACTTTTCCGAACGGGCTTAGCGCCGCGATGACTTCATCGTCGTTCACCTCGAAAGGCAGTTCGAATACACGGATCGTCCGAAGGCCAAGTCCTGCATGGTCGACATCCACAGGCCCGACGTTTCCGTCGGAGTGCCGAAATTTTAATCCATGTCGCGTCCTTTGAATACTCTCGTTGCAGACAGCGTCGGAAGTCATCTTAACATAAACGACGCTGCTAATGATCGATAGGTGTATGCCGATGAGTTCGTCACGAGGGATGTTCACGTCTTCGCGTAGGAAGCGTTCGACGGCCAGTGCTTTGGGTCGTGCGTATTCATTTGAGAAGGTGAACTTAAGAGTGTTCTTCCTGTGAGAGTTGGCCATTACAGCTTGTTCGACTGAGAAGCGCTGTGACGAGGAAGTAAACAAAACACTCGGCGCGCGGTGCGCACTGCTGCCCTGCCGAACGCAGACTTACCAACTGAGCTACCCAAGCACGATTCACGCCCCGTCCTCACAGCTTTACTTCTGCCAGTACCTCGTTTCCTACCTTCCAAACTTTACAGAAGCTCTCCTGCGAACCTTGCAGAACTAGCACTCCTGAAAGAAAGGATATTGCGGAGGCATGGCTTAGCCACAGCCTGGGGGATGATTCTAGAATGAAATTTTCACTCTACAGCGGAGTGTGCGCTGATATGAAACTTCTTGGCAGATTAAAACTGTGTGCCGGACTCGAACTCGTGATGTTTCGCCTTTTTCTTACGCTAATATGTGCCAGTGATGGATCTGAATTCTGTATATTTCCTATATACTTCGAAAATTAATGTACATTTTCTCCCCTCCTCCTCCCCCCCTCCCCCCCAAAAAAAAAAACAATCGGGTGACATTTTTTCCCCCGCCATGAAACAACACTGTATCAGGTGAGTTTGTCGAGGCAGCTGGCCGAGAAGCCGCTTAGTACCACTTCGCTCAAGCCTGTTTGCGTGCACCGCTTGCGCTGTGCCTGCCGTCACAGAGGCAGAAGTGTGTTCAGCTACAGAGCGGGCTTTGCATGCGAGTGAGAGCGCCGCTGGGCGTACGGTCCAGTGGCCGCCTTACGGCAGGCCTCGCCGTAACGAGGCGCCGGCCCGTCCGCGAGAAGGCACGCTGCTTCCGGTCCGGCCGCTACATCGACATTAATTATGATGCGCCGGAATAAACTTGTCCGCCGCTTTATTGGTATTGCGCTCTTCCCGGAAAGAGATGCGCAACCGCCGGCATGGAGCGGCCGTACGGACGGACACGCGGTAGCCCCCTCGTTAACGGCGTGTGGAAAGCCGGCCGCCGCACGGCACGCTGCGGTGCCGCCGGTACGACGTGGTACGCGATTCGCGGCACACGCATCTGCGTCCTACTCTACGCCGTGCGTGACATGGACTGGCTGCTAAAAATGTACTGGCAAATTAATACACTGCTGCTGGTTAAAACTGCAACCCCGTGAGGGCGGCTTGGAAGAAACCTCAGATTTACGTTGCGACATTTATGGCTCTTGGAGGCACAACTTTATTCCCGCAGTTCATCTCTTAGTTGACTGGGGCATTACATCGTAAGGTGAAGGAAGCTGGCAACGACTAATACAGT
The DNA here is from genome assembly GCF_021461395.2 of Schistocerca americana. Lineage (NCBI taxonomy): Eukaryota > Metazoa > Arthropoda > Insecta > Orthoptera > Acrididae > Schistocerca > Schistocerca americana. Next base: position 433,040,318 of record NC_060124.1, on the reverse strand, counting down.
AGTGGGAAATTGCGCCAATTGATTAGTCTTTTTTTCTGCTTGGCTTCTGTAATAAACACATGTCACTCATTGCCTGGAAATAATCGCTTTAGGGGTAAGAATAAAAATCAAACGGGTGATCAGTAAGCCACGACGATCGAAAACCCGGAGTTTATTGCTCTAGTATTTAAGTTGCAACAAACTTTGCAAGTAATTTCAAACCTTTACGAAGCTTTTTCTCGCTAACACCACCAACAAAATGATGATAGAAAAAAAGATTATATCTTACTGCATTTTCGCTGCTCATTTTCGCATCAGGCACGACGTTTTCAAATTCAAATGGCTCCAAGCACTATCGGACTTAACGTCTGAGGTCATCGGTCCCCTATACTTAGAACTACTTAAGCCTAACTAACCTAAGGACATCACACACATCCATGCCCAAGGCAGGATTCGAACCTGCGACAGTAGCAAGTGCGCGGTTCCGGACTGAGGCGCCTAGAACCGCTCGGTCACAACGGCCGGCTGCACGACGTTTTAATTTATTATTCTTTACTACTAACTATGCTCGCGAAGCGTTTTGCAGACAGCGTTCACATATATCACTGAATGTACCTGCAAAATTGTATCATTGTTCTACACATACTTCAGGATATATGACGTCGTAAACAGTGAGATGGGTGAAAAACTTTCCGGATCGTAAGGCTTCGTACTACCGGGTCAGACTCGCAACGCAAACTCTTCGATTCTACCGACTTTGACCAAGTGGTGGCAACCCCAAAACAACCACACTCACGCATTCACCAACACACAGACACATGCAAGGATAAATAGGTACCTAGCAGTCTGTGTGTGGATAAATAAATATTGCTATTCCCTTCTCTGGAGGCTCTGAGGGACTGCTCAGAGCGAAAATGAGAGAAAACAACACACTGCTCCCATATTAAGACGAGCAAAGCTCTTAACACTTATGAAACGGATTCAACTGACCCGTTTTACTAGTTCATTACCCTGCTGCAGTTAGTATTTTAGGTGGTCGTGATTGTAATTTGTCGTTGTATTTTATTCTAATGCGGTTGTTATATAACTTCTTGTATTGCGTTTTGTTAAGGATTAATACGAAACGTGCTAGTGTTCGTATTCTCACTGTATATAGGAAAGTGAAAGTTGTGTATAGAAAGGAAAAAAAATCAAAAATTTTGTTAGAGACTGAGGATATTTTTTGCCAGATCTTTAGGGAAATGACATTTTCAGAAGAAAAACAAAACATTACTTTACGGTATGATTAAAAAATGCATTGTTACAAATCTTTTGGCCGTAAAATCGCACACCAGGGTAGAACATGGGCACGTTCTTTGCAGTACTTGTCAGCAATCTTCGAAACTGAGTTAGCGGCAAAAAGCTTTCAGTGACAATTGCATTACTATGGCATGGAGGATGACTACAGTTCACGTATCAGACTATTTTTCATTATTTTTCGCGGTTTTTCATTTTAAGCGCGGATTTTCAAAGAGAAACCGATGGTTACTTACCGTAATATATCGTTTGCCATGCGTCGTGTTCCACATGTAAAAGGCCTATGTGTGACTGAACTACCAACCGATGACAATGTTCTTTCTGAAAATAGAAATGAAACTGCGTCATAACAGCATACGGAAAGTGAACCAAATGGCAGGAACGGACGCCTGTTGTTGTTGTGGGATAGGGCGCGAAGACTGCTTTATCGCAACTCTGCACGTTGTCCTATCGTGTGTAAGTCGCTTCATCTCTTCACAACTGTAAGTAGGCTGTTTAAGTTTTTATATTGGTAACGCCACGTAGCGCTCTGTATGTGCTGTGTGCAGTCTGTGGCTGGTTTGCATTGTTGTTGGAATATCTGCCATTGTAGTGTTGGGCAGCTGGATGTTAACAGCGCGTAGCGTTGCGCAGTTGGAAGTGAGCCGCCAGCAGTGGTGGATGTGAGGAGAGAGATGGCGGAGTTTTGAAATTTGTAAGACTGGATGTCATGAACTGCTATATATATATATTAAGACTATTAAGGTAAATACATTGTTTGTTCTTTATTAAAATCTTTCATTTGCTATCCATGCCTGTCAGTAGTTAGTGCCTTCCGTAGTTTGAATCTTTTATTTAGCTGGCAGTAGTGGCGCTCGCTGTATTGCAGTAGTCAAAGAAATATGAATAGAATACAGAAAGCAGGTATAGATAGGACTTTTTGGGAATAATGATGAATGAAGGGAGATCTCCAAGAAGCAAAGGATGTTTTGTTTGCAAAATACTGCAGTAAAACAAACCCTGTCCTTTCCTTTTGTATTATTCCGCTATATGTTTGTGTACCCTTGTGTATTTGTGTTCATCCTGTTTTTATGTGTTTATCTGATACGATTTATGTTATAGAATTTTTCTAATACTCAGCTACATTCACTATGATGAGGAATACTGTTATCCTCAAATATAATTTGCATTAATAATATGTTATTTACTTTGTAAAGATGTTTAGACATTATTTATTCTGTTCTGTTTTGTTGCTCATGTGTGAAGTTGATGTTTCAAAAGTTATTCTGATCTTTTATGTAGGTACTTATAATTCCTGTAACACTGATGTATGTGTTATTTCGATTCTTTTGTAAAGCCTGTATTACTAGAAATGTTATCTGTATTATTATATTTCTAATGATGTTTTCTGTATCTTTGTAATTGTATTATCATGTTATAAAGTTGTAATTGTCACCAGTTCATCATATGAATAACTTGTAACTGCACACGTTTCTGTTGGTCACAGTATATGGACAATATGTAAAAAGTAGAGACTGTTAGTGTTTGCACGTGTGTTAATAATTCAGCAAGGGACTGGATAACAGCATTGCTGGTTCTAAGGACAATTCCAAAAACTTTGTGAGTGCACAAGTGATGGTTATGGACTTGCTATATTATCTGCAAGACTCTTCAATGGTGATTGTGCACCTGCACAGTCACAACAGATGGCTGCTGACCATCTCTACAAGGACTACAGTGGGTCTGCATCTTTGACGACCCACCAATACCATTATTTCTACAAGGACTACAATGGGTCTACAACTTTGCTGACTCACCAATACCATTATCTCTACAAGGACTACAGTGGGTCTGCATCTTTGATGACCCATCAATACCATTATTTCTATAAGGATTACAGTGGTTCTACACCTTTGCTGACTCACCAATACCATTATATCTACAAGGACTACAGTGGGTCTACACCTTTGCTGACTCACCAATTCCATTATTTCTACAAGGACTGCAGTGGATCTGCACCTCTGGTGGCCCACCAATACCATTATCTCTACAAGGACTCCAGTGGGTCTACTCTGTGATGACCTACCTACCAATATTCTTCAAAACTTCGACTGACTCTGCGGTGGGTTTGCTCTATTGTGGCCCATTACCTGTCTGCATGTCAAGAGTCAGCACTGTCTTTTCGTTGGAAAGACAACACTACTTCTTCAAGACTGCACGGAAATCCACTACTTCCGTGTGCATTTTCTTCTACTGCTCAGACTTTGAGAAAAACACTGCTATTTTACTGTGATGAACGATCAGGACTGTCTTTACGGACTGTGAGAAAATTTTAGCTTTTGACCAAAATTGTATCAATAAGTGTGTGCATTTGATTTCTTTGTTATTGTAATTACGAAAAAATTTTTCAAATCTGTATTGGCCACTGCCCAAAACAATTTGTAAAATTTTTTGTGGGGAGCATGGGGGCTATGTAAGTAGGCTGTTTAAGTTTTTATGTTGGTAACGCCACGTAGCGCTCTGTATGTGCTGTGAGCAGTCTGTGGCTGGTTTGCATTGTTGTTGGAATATCTGCCATTGTAATGTTGGGCAGCTGGATGTTAACAGCGCGTAGCGTTGCGCAGTTGGAGGTGAGCGGCCAGCAGTGGTGGATGTGGGGAGAGAGATGGCGGAGTTTTGAAATTTGTAAGACTGGATGTCATGAACTGCTATATATATTATGACTATTAAGGTAAATAAATTGTTTGTTCTCTATTAAAATCTTTCATTTGCTATCTATGCCTATCAGTAGTTAGTGCCTTCCGTAGTTTGAATCTTTTATTTAGCTGGCAGTAGTGGCGCTCGCTGTATTGCAGTAGTTCGAGTAACGAAGATTTTTGTGAGGTAAGTGATTTGTGAAACGTATAGGTTAATGTTAGTCAGGGCCATTCTTTTGTAGGGATTATTGAAAGTCAGATTGCGTTGCGCTAAAAAAAATATTGTGTGTCAGTTTAAGCACAGTCATGTATAATTGTTCAAAGGGGACGTTCCACAACTACTGCAGCTACTGTGGCCACATGCCTTTTTTTTTCATTTGTATTGAACTGTAATCAAGGTTTGGTCCCATGCTACTGCTCGCGATCCCCTTCCCACCTCCCACGCATGCCAAACCAATACTTTATCGGTGCCTCAGGATGTGTAGGATTAACTTATCCTGTCTCTTAGACGAATTGTGCAACGAATTTCTGTTCTCACAGGCTTGATCCAGTACCTCCTCATTGCTTGTCCGATCTAGGCCTCTGATCTTCAGCATTCTTCTGGAACTCCAAATTTTTGAAGCATCTGTTCAATTCCCCTCTCTGTTTATTATAATCGTCGTCTCATATCCAAATTAGGCCTGAATCCAAGCAACTACTTTCTGTTCATCCCTGTGTCCTTTATCGTCGATGTGTCATTTACATATAAGGTTACAATTTAAATAACTACCCTCGTAAAAGACTCTCTAATTATTCAATTTATTTCAATGTTAAAAAATTTATCTTTTCAGAAAAAATTGTATTCTTGCTATTCTCTACTTCGTCCATCATGCATAGATGTGCTGCCCGGGTAACAAAACTCATTTCTTCTAGTGTCTTATTTTCTAATTTGATACCTTCAGCACCACTTTATTTTATTCAGCAACTGCACTCCATTAAGTTGTTTAGTTGATGATGGTAGTTCTGTTACCTCTTTTCAAGACACAGTACAATCAGTTTAACTTATTTTCTGAGTCATTTCTCGTCTCTGACTGAATTGCAATGTCATTGGCAAACCTAAAAAAATAATTTTATACATTCAACTTTAATTCTCTTTTCAGATTTCTCTTCAGTTTCCTTTACTGCTTACTCAATGCACAGGTTGAGTCACATGTGGTATAGGCCACAACTCTACCTCAGTTCCAACTAAACGACTACCACCGTCTCATGTTCTTCAACTCTTAGAAGCGTAGTCCAGTTTCAGTATGAGACACAGATTCCTTATGATCCCTGTATTTATTCCTCATATCAATTTTAATGAGATTATTACAGCTAATAGTACAAAAGCTATAAACTTAGGTTCGCCTTTTTTCACCTATATTCTAATATTTGTTGTAGGATCAGTATTGTCTCCCTTATTCCTACATTTCTCCAGAATGCAAACTGATCTTCCCCGAGGTTGGTTTCTACTAGTCATTCCATTCTTCTGTAAGTAATGCGTGTCAGTATTTTGCAGCTATTGCATATCAAACTGAGAGTTCAGTAAATATGACACCTGGCAGTGTATGCCTTCTTTCCACCCGTTTCATGAACATTGCATAAGAGGCGGAATGGTTATGTCACGACTTGTTCCACAAGGATAAAAATGATTGAGTCTTACTTACTTCTCAACTACTGCCTGACTTTGTCGTCGTACGTTACTTACAACTGCAATTTCGTTTCAGTGAGTTAGTTACATGTTCCACAAATCATTTAACCAATTTTTTTAATGGAAATGATGAGGAACGAGTAAGTTTACAGGATATATATACGTGATTAGTGTCAAAATTAACGGACATATCATTTTTTTAATCCTACTCAAATAAAAGCATGATTCTTTTGTGACTTATCAATTTTAAATAACAATTTGTCCATACAGTAGAAGCAGTTGTCCAGGAGAAAATATTTTCCGCTAAATTTAAAACGTGCTTTCTACCTATCAGACATTTTATGTTATTGGATAAATCATCAAAAATTTTTGTTGCAAACTGAACACGCTCTGAGCCACTCAAAGTTTCGTATAGTGTTGTAGATATGAACATCACTTTTCTTCTCATATTGTGATGGAGTACTTTAATTAAGTTTTATTAGCGAATAGATGTGATGGTGAAGTTGAAACGCCTAAATCATTGAACAGTTAATTTCAGTGTATCCTCTATGGATGACGAACTGCGACTGTCATTTAAATGGCGGTTTATTTGGATATAAATATGCAACCAGTTGCTTTTTTTGTTTTCTGATACAATTAATTAACTGTACCATTAATTAGTTGACGTTCCGTTGCAACCTTGTCATCAGATAGGAGTGTTACAGAAACGTTATTTTCTGCACCCTGTGCATCTAGACATTGCGGTCTTTTTGCTGACAGAAATTTATTTATTGCCAACGAAAAGCTTATCAAACGAAAAGGTTGTCACGTTTTTGATAGTTACAGTTTCGTGCCATTGACATACATGGTAAATCCATTCTCATAATGTACATTTTCAGGTAATACACACACATACACAGTATTTAGCTGTACTTAGTTCTACACTATTCACACTCCGTAAACAGAGAATGTAATAGAGCAGGGCAGCTTCAGCCCCAGATAAGGATCTTATCTCAGGATCAGTGATAAGATGAGGATTTCTGGTGATAAGATAAGACATGCGAGGTGTCATGTTACACCTGGAGTAATAGTACTTGTTACCTCCAAACCCCACCTTCCTGGGAGCAGCACAAATTTTCATATTTCGATTTAGACAATACATCTGTACCTACTACAGATAAGTTGAATATCACGATTAACATATTGCTAATACAGTACATACCTGATATAGCAGGAAAGCGACAGCATAATTTTAAGTTCGTAAAATAATGGAAATATGAGTAAATGTTACACTCATCTTTGTTGCAGTTCCAAATTTCTCCACATGCACATATTTTTCATGATGTTAAAATTCGACTGAGAACTGATACAAAGAAAGCACAATAGCTGCACATACTGGCTGCCCACTACTGACTGATACGAAAGACACGTACTTGTCACCCAGACTACGACAGGGACAGGTATATGCCAGATGCTAACTCAACGACGACTGTATTACGACCAAATGCTTTGGTACGGATTCAGTCCTGTACATTAAAACATGACCTTCCAGTGTGTGTAAGAAACATTAACGGTTCAAATTAATAATTAGATTTACTACTTGTTTTTAACTGGTAACTGAAGAAATTTAAGGACAAAAACTTTAACATAAATTATTTTAAATAGTTTCGAATTTTTCAAATTATGTAATATTCCACATGTATAAATCAATAAATATAAATATTTAGCTTTTCCCCCAGTGGGAATGTGTTCATGAAAATATAAGTAAGTTTTTGAAATTTAACAATGATTTTCTGTTTAGTGAATAAATTAATTACATGAATAGTTGCCGGCTGGTGTGGCCGTACGGTTCTAGGCGCTTCAGTCTGGAACCGCGTGACCACTACGGTTGCAGCTTCTAGTCCTGACTCGGGCATGGATGTGTGTGATGTCCTTAGGTTGGTTAGGTTTAAGTAGTTCTAAGTTCTAGGGGACTGATGACCACAGATGTTAAGTCCCATAGTGGTCAGAGCCATTTGAACCATTTGAACATGAATAGTTATGTAAACAATATTTTGGAAAATATCTGAAATATGTGCCACTTTTTGTTATTATTGTAAAGAGTAATCTATAGACTAAGTTATTTTTGCAGCACAATATTATCTCACAGAAATATACGAAATTACTGCAACCTTACAGAAAAACTTGGAAAGGTAGAAGACTTCGTGAATCCACTATTGCATAGCGTGTCTATTTGAGAAACGTATCCTTCATCTTTTGTAGCAAGAACTCAGAATAAAAATTCGAAAAAGAAGGTGGTATCGCAAACATCAGTTAACCCTGGATGTTTCAGTAAATCTTGCTTCATTATAACCCCCAAACTCTCCCCTTCACACTTTCTCTCTGGACCAATGGGATTTAATCTCCCATCCTCCCTCCCTTATTACTGCAGTAGGTGCATGAGTCATGCCATTCTTGTCTTGTATGCTGTAGTCAGAGGACTATCACCAGCAGAAGAGTCATCCTTCTAAAAAGATAGCGGAAAATTTTATCATAATTTGCGAGGTAAGACACTTTGACATGAATATATATATACAGGGTGAGTCACCTAACGTTACCGCTGGATATATTTCGTAAACCACATCAAATACTGACGAACCGATTCCACAGACCGAACGTGAGGAGAGGTGCTAGTGTAATTGTTTAATACAAACCACACAAAAATGCACGGAAGTATGTTTTTTAACACAAACCTACGTTTTTTTTAAATGGAACCACGTTAGTTTTGTTAGCACATCTGAACATACAAACAAATACGTAATCAGTGCCGTTTGTTGCATTGTAAAATGTTAATTACATCCGGAGATATTGTAACCTAAAGTTGACGCTTGAAACCTCCGACGTTCAGTTGCGTGTTGTAACAAACACGGGCCACGATCGGCGAGCAGCATCTGCAGGGACATGTTTACGATGATGACCGTGTTTACGAGTGTGGCTGTAGTGCACTGTTGTGGTTTGGTCTAGCTGTCGCAGTGTCCGCATGTAGCGCTTGCTGCTATTGTTATTCTTCATTCGTCTCCGCACGCAGACCAACTGTAGTACACCGTGTTACCAGACGTCTGTGATAGTGTAGTGTTGTAGGAACTGTGACCATGGTGTATTCGAACTCTGAAAAGGCGGAGATGATACTCATCTATGGTGAGTATCTACGAAATGCAGCTGAAGCCTGCAGGGTGTATGCAGAACGGTACCCGGACAGAGAGCATCCACCGTGCCGCACATTGCAAAACATCTACCGCCAACTGTATGCAACAGGTATGGTCGTAGCACGCAAACGGGTCCATAACAGGCCCGTCACAGGAGAAGCGGGTGCAGCTGGTGTGTTAGCTGCTGTTGCCATGAACCCACACATGAGTACACGGAACATTTCGAGATCCGGTGGACTGAGTCAAAGTAGTGTCATGCATCGTCACCGCTTTCACCCGTTTCATGTGTCGCTACATCAGCAATTACATGGTGATGACTTTAATCATCGAGTGCAATTCTGTCAATGGGCATTAACAGAGAATGCGTTGCAATTCTACCTGTTTACCGATGAAGCGGGTTTCACAAACCACGGGGCAGTGAATATACGGAACATGCATTACTGGTCCGTGGACAATCCTCGCTGGCTCAGACAGGTAGAGCGACAGCGACCGTGGACTGTATATGTATGGTGCGGAATCATTGGCGACTACCTCATTGGTCCTCACTTCATTGCAGGGGCCCAAACAGCTGCAACATACATCGCGTTTCTATAGAATGATCTGCCAACGTTGCTCGAAAATGTCCCACTGGAAACGCGTCCACGTATGTGGTATCAGCATGATGGTGCACCTGCACATTCCGCAATTAACACTGGGCTGACCCTTGACAGGATGTTCCACGGGCGTTTCATAGGACGTGGAGGACGCATAAATTGGCCAGCCCGTTCTCCTGATCGTACACCTCTGGACTTCTTTCTGTAGGGTACGTTAAAGGAGAATGTGTACCGTGATGCGGCTACAACCCCAGAGGATATGAAACAACGTATTGTGGCAGCCTGCGGCGACATTGCACCAGATGTACTGCGGCGTGTACGACATTCATTACGCCAGAGATTGCAATTGTGTGTAGCAAATGATGGCCACCACATTGAACATCTATTGGCCTGACATGTCGGGACACACTCTATTCCACTTCGTAATTGAAAACGGAAACCACGTGTGTACGTGTACCTCACCCCTCATGGTAATGCACATGTGCGTCAGTGAAAAAGACCAATAAAAAGGTGTTAGCATGTGGACGTAATGTGTTGTTCCAGTCTCTTCTGTACCTAAGGTCCATCACCGTTCCCTTTGGATCCCTACGTAATTCGGTGCTCTCCGATACACTCGATCGAACAGCGGAGGAGTGGTACTCAAGCGTCAACTTTAGGTTACAATATCTCCAGATGTAATTAACATTTTACAATGCAACAAACGGCACTGATTACGTATTTGTTTATATGTTCAGATGTGCTAACAAAACTAACGGGGTTCCATTTTTAAAAACGTAGGTTTGTGTTAAAAAACATACTTCCGTGCATTTTTTTATGGTTTGTATTAACCAATTACACTAGCCCCTCTCCTCATGTTCGGTCTGTGGAATCCATTCGTCAGTATTTGATGTGGTTTATGAAATATATCCAGCGGTAATGTTAGGTGACTCACCCTGTATATATATATATATATATATATATATATATATATATATATATTAATGAGGTCACGGCATATTCTGTAAATCGTCGGTTAATATTAACGTAATTTATGACATAATGTACTTTGACAGGGCAGTATGTGGCTGAATTACTATAATTGTACCTAATCTATGTCACCCCTACACTATTAGTGAGTTTTTGGTGTCATACTGTAGTTGAAACAAGTGCGCTCTCCTTTTAGCAGAAATACTTAAATTTGATGCCACCGTGACGTATTCTGAAAAAGTCATTAAATATTAACAAATATTATGTCATTACACTCTGACAATGCAGTGTATAATTATGCCAGAGCTGTTACTATGATGTAAGTATGTCACTGCATATTGTGCGAAAGCTCAGTAAATTATTTAAATATTATGGTGTGAGACACTTCAGAATAAATTTCTTTTATTTCCATCTATGTTCACAATTTCTGGATCACTGTTATATTTTGTAATGCCACTTCCTCGGGCGAGAAATGAAAATCAAAACTTAGCTCCAAAGATCCCGAAGTTCCCCAAAACAAGTTCCAAATTCCATGAAAAATGAACAAGCAAACAAATTTCCAGTTAACACTATTATTTGGATATTAACCAGTAATTGAATCAGGAATCTAATACTTACTAATTTATTAACATACGAAAGAAAGATAGGATTCCAGTAAAATCAAACTCAAAATTGAAAATCATAGTAAATCGCAAAATCATTTCAATTAAAATTCTCAAAGTAGAACCAACGTTCCCAAAGAATACTCCGTGGCAGTACTCTTTGAGATTCGTGAGTAATGGCTAAGGAAAAATCAATCCATTGTCACTACGTTACGAGAGTTAGCCGAAGCAGGTCATACTTTTGAATGCTCGTAGATGTAGGCGCAATTATATTGTTTTTTTTTTTCAGTATTGATTATTGCGATCTACTACGATGCAGTGAAACGATACTTCAAATATTACGTTATTTAGAATTCAGATTGAGGAGTTGCATATATTACACAGAAGTGACTTTTAATTAGATAACCTGAAGTTAACACTATTTAGGAAGTGAACACAGATAGACAATTTTATTCGTAATAACTAATGGACTATGGAACTTGGCGATAGTTACGAAGCATATAACTTATAATTCCCCTCAACACCTGGGAAAGCTTCTTCCTCACGGCTCTGTTAGTAAGTGACTAATATTGTACAATAAACCAACATATCGTGTCAATTCACGCATTTATCATTCAAGTTTTACAATATTATTTATAGAGATAACGTGCTGCGATATTATTTGACTGAAGGGCTCGGCGCTTATATAGAAACGCCTTAACGTTACGAATTACTAACACTGTTACGACTGATTATAGATTCGAGATTACAACCAGTCTATAGGGAATTTGGTGTCGCTGAAACTAATTTGAACTTATCATTAATATTTAAATAGCAACTGATAAACCATCGATTATAAACGATTTAATTACGACATTTGGTGAAGTAAATATCTCGCACAAGTCGCGAGTTCAGTTCATCAATGTTCTGTTTGTAACGTCGATACCGATACATAAGAAATAACAATCTCATTGCTCTACCGCTGAGTGTTAGCCAAGACCGAAGATCCGAAGATGACGTTACAATTTGCAACCATGTCGCTGCTTGTGTAAGGCTCTTCGACAATGTTGTGTGTGATTAAGGTAGTATGATGTAATGCTGTTATGTCATATTCTGCAAAATCTCAGTAAATATTTAAAACATTTATGACAGAAGGGATTACGACAATAGGGTGTGTTGTAGGGCTCCAGTCCCAGACTCCTCCAGTCGTCAGGATTGAGCCAGGCGGGATGCGTTGTTGAGGTCCTAAGTGTACTCGAGAGCTCCAAGAGAACATCACTGGTCTCGCGGTTAAGGCGCTCAGTCCGGAACCGCGCGACTGCTACGGTCGCAGGTTCGAATCCTGCCTCGGGCATGGATGTGTGTGATGTCCTTAGGTTAGTTAGGTTTAAGTAGTTCTAAGTTCTAGGGGACCACAGAAGTTAAGTCCCATAGTGCTCAGAGCCATTTGAACCATTTTTGAGAACATCACTGAGAATAACACATTCATCAGGCAGTAAGATAGGATTGTCTTCCATTGCATTGTCTGCACCATAACCGCACAGGATGAGTGGAGCCTCTTCAGAAGCTGAATGCTGGCCTGCGATCGACTCACAGTACCCCTAGCGTCAGGCGTCGGGCATCAGGCGGAGGCGGCGGCGGCGGCTCTTTCATCACAGAACAGCCGTCGGCCGCGGAATCCGGCGGCCTCCAGCTCCGCATATCGATCTCCAAAGTGCTATCGTCGATGTCGAAGATTTCCCCTCTGGATTTACGCGCCAGATCCAACTGTAGTACTCACTGACTCACAGGGGGTAGCTTTCAGCCCCCATTTAGGAAACAGGAACTGGTAGTATCAGTGTCTGCCACAGGAAAGGGATGAACAACAGACATGCTCCTTCACTCGGAGACGGATGATGGTCAGTATTCAGGTCATGCAGATCAAGCACGGTCATCGTGGACTCTGTGCCCCAACAGTGTCGACTCAGAAGCTGGCAGTGCAGATGGCAGCAGCAGTAATATCCTTCCAGCCTCACTCGTGGTTCCACAGGCCACAGGTAGGTGTGCAAAGGATCGACCTCCATAGCCTCCCCTCTCACTAGATACCTGCAACTGGAACAAACTTGCGGCTATGCACTAGGCAGTTGGCAATCAGCACTCAACAATTCTGAATGAGGTATTTGTTAGGAAGAATGGGGTATTTATGTTGGCACTCCCCGTGCACTCTGTGGCAGTAGGAATGGCTATGACATCAAGTGTTCTGGTTTTTCCTTCGCTGTCAGCTCTCTCAGCGACTTCAGACTTTCGCAAACTCATCTTTCAGAGGCTAATAGCTCAACACCTGAATACTTAAAGTTTCGTAGTACTTAGCCTTTCCCTCGAAACGCTGCTTTGCCACTGGTATGACAGTATATCTCAGATTCCATGATGTCATTATGCTTTGCTTGCAGACCGGGGAGCTCAGTCAATTCCCCTTGTTGCCATAGCTTCCGTGTTTGCCGCAACTTGCCCAGCATTTTCCCCTGGTTGGCCGTCTACTGGTCATTGATACAGGCATTTCGGTTTCTGGGATACCAAGGTAGAATTTGGGCGAATTTTTAGGGTCCAATAGGGATATTATGCAGGGGTGTAACAGTGCGATTGTGACACAGCTGAGCTAGTATAATTTAATGGCATCACATCAAATTCTGTAAGCATCCCGATCACCTGCGGTTATGTGAAAATTTTAATCATTTTCTTACCAATTATTGAAATTTCCTCCCATCTTTGAAGACTGTCACACACAACTATGGCGAACAGATGAGTCTGATTTATACATAACGCTGTTATGCATAACTTTTCTTTGTGTGCAATGTTTTGTAGGTCACAGCAAAATATAATTTAAAAATGTGTAAATTAAAGCGTATATACTTAATGCATTTTTACGTAATTCGCTGTTATACGCAACAAATTTCGGTGAAATGAATTGTTTTGCGTAGTTGTAATGAGAATTGAGAGTACAACGATCAAAGACACGGTTAACTAGAGCAGGCGGCAAGGAATCAAAGACAGTTCTAGCACTGTTGTTTTCAGTACGAGAATTTCTTTCATGATGCAACGCTGGATTGATGAGGTTCTGCCGGGCATCTTACGGGATTATCAACTTCAAAGTATCTACAACTGTGACGACACCAGTCTATTCAACAATCTGCCTCCTAGTTATCAGGAAACGGTCATGGAGAGAAGAAAAGTAAAATTCGCGTGACGGTCCTTGAGACGAATGCAGATGGATCAGACAAACTTCCCCACTTGTGATAGGAAAATTTAATAATCCAAGGTGTTTCAAAGCTGTAAAAGCGAAACCTACGGGACGCGAATCCAATAAAAATTCTTGGATTACTTTGATTTTAATGAAACAGTAGTTAAAAAAACTGGACATTAGAATAAAAAAACAAGGATCCTCCTTCTTATGGATCGATGTGCACCACACCTGCCCCAAGTAGTTTTGAAAAACGTTCGAGGGGAATTTTTCCCTCCAAATTATACCCGTGTTCTACAACCGCTTTATTTTGGTATTATTACAAATGGATGCATGTAGTTCATCACATAGGTACTATACAACTAAGTTAGGCATAGCCAGAGAGTCCTGGTACGTACTGATATTACAGACCCTAGCTTTCATTAAGCAGACATCATATGTACCAAACAGTATCAAAATAACAGTACTTCCAGTCACGTGATCTTCAGTCATACCTCGTAAATCTGGTTTTACTTGCAATCCAATTACCCTAGCCAAATTACACTATTTTTAGAGTACTGCACCATAGATACCCTAAGACCAGGGCAAGGGTGCGTGAGTGGATCCACTAGCAACGAAAAGCTTCTTGCATGTGTTTTTTGTATGCATGATGTTACTACAGACACCAAAACACATACTAAGGAAGGAAATTTAGTATTTGTGGATATTTATTACAGTATCAGCCCCAATGTTTTTAAAAAGTGAGATATCGTTCCCAAGCAAACTCTATATCCCAACTCTGCAATTGTATACAAGACCAGAAGTAAAAAATGAATTAATGCCAACCAGGTGTTAACACAGCATATAAGTAGGAAGGATCACCACACTGTAAGATGACTTTGATATTTTTTTAAATAGAATTAAGATGAGTTTTTGACAAATGAATTCGAGAAATCTACACACACAAACACATGCACTTACAAAATAGTGTAAAAAGATCAATCATGTGCTGTAAGAAGTGATACCACCTCCTGTAAAACAACGTCTAGGTCATATGGAAGAGTAAAGTAAACACTTGAAACACTTACAAGAGGTTAAAACTATTAATATTGTCCATCCTCAGCTAGGATGTTGCTGCGCATTATGGTAACTTCACCAATATTAGAGAAGACAAAGTAGCAACAAGGCGTTTTAACGTAGGTCAGCAGCCATAAACTTGCACAATTGTAGATTTTGATTTTACGTTCCGGCTAATTAGCATCATCGGTTAAGTTATGAAACATTTATATATCTTCTGTAGTAAATGTCCCAGAATACGTTGTTTTATATGAGTACGCTGACTGTATGAGGTAGTGAAAGCGATTTCCATATTAAACAATTAAAAC
Organism: Schistocerca americana; assembly: GCF_021461395.2. Classification (NCBI taxonomy): domain Eukaryota; kingdom Metazoa; phylum Arthropoda; class Insecta; order Orthoptera; family Acrididae; genus Schistocerca; species Schistocerca americana. Next base: position 433,024,817 of record NC_060124.1, on the reverse strand, counting down.
TACAGACGGTCAGATAATGGTTTGCATTAAATCCCCACCTGTCAAACGCAACTTAGTCATAAGCAGTAATTGTTGTAGAAACTGTGGTATGTTGTGGTGTATACGGAGCCTAAAATATGTTTCTCCGGCTTTTTAATAATTATTGGAGTCTGTGGATAACACATGTACCGCCTACTCAAAGCTGTTGTAATATTCCTGTAGAGCACTCGTTATTAACGACGACCAATTTCACTTTGTAGCAAGAGTGTATTTGTTTACTTAAAAAACAATAATGCATTACAGTAAATCTTATACATTAAGCCATACGGTGGCGACAGGCACTTGCAGGCTATCAGAAAGCGCTACCAGATGGCTCTGTCGGTTTTGCAGCGGCAGCCCTAGCCTTCTGCAATGATGTGATGAGTACGGTATTCACGCTTTCATCTTCGTTCATCTCTCCCATGTGCAATCACTCTCCTCTAATCAGTCAAGTAATACTGAAATCAAGTAGCTGTATATGTGTCAAAGCGTTAAATTTCCACCACTGGTACTGCTGGATTGAACAACTGAAAACAGTGGTTAAAATTATGATAAATGGTTTAAAATTAGCCACACTCTGAGCAATAGCATTTAGTTGTTAATGTACGTAATGTAGACAAAATGTGCTCTGCCCACATTGCACATACGGTGCTTTCCTTCTTTAGCGGCAAACTTATCGTCATTTTATCAGTCGTAATGCCGATATGTGATCCATGTGCATCGCTTTTTGTTTTATGGAATCATTCCACTTTAGACTGAACCCATGTGTTTTACAGCCACAATTATATATGACTCGCACCTCACATGACAGAATACCACAGCACTGAGAATCCAAATAAATCTTACAAATTCCAAATCACAAACCTTTAATCTAACGTCAATAATAAAACACGTGTGGTAAGAGGACTTAGCGCATATCAGCAACTTTTTTCACTCCATATTCTTATGTACAGAACTAGCAGTTTAGCACACGAATTGGTGCCTGCCAGTTTACACCACAACAGAAGCAGGGACATCTTATAAATACGGCTACAGAATTTGAAAAAATACGCAGCACAGCTTATGTATAATTCTTATAACGTTAATGTTAATAATCTCATCCTGAATTTCACTCTATTTACGAGTCTTTTGTGAAACTTATTAATCCATATTATAAGTATATTGCCCATGTGAGAAAACATCTGCAGTTAACTCGATTCACTTAAAGCTATTGCCTGTACTCGTAAATATTTGTTGTGTAATGTAATGCATCTCAGGCCGACGATCACGACTTGGCGAAATGTGATATCTATCACATTCATATTCTTTGTATTACGTTATGTTTTCTAATAGTGAATAAGTACAAAACCAAATGCAGCTAAATACTGTGTATGTACCTGTAGCCTGAAAATGTAAACGAGGCAGCACACTGCAGGTACTCAAAACGTAGCAACCTTTTTGTTTCATATACTCTTCGTTACGAATAACTAAATTTCTGTCATTTCCACCGGCATCACTACCGCAGTTCCTGACTCCACAGATCCAGAAAAGGATGTTCCTGTAACACCTCCATCTAATGACGAGCCTCCTTGGATAAGAAATACGAGTGGACCCACAATCGAATCTTGAGGGACTCCCTCCGCGATTTCTCCCCAAACACTAAAATTTTCTCTTCTTCCCTCCTTGTGTGGAGTATCCGGTGCAACTTTTTTCATTCTAGAATGAGATTTTCACTCTGGAGCGGAGTGTGCGCTGATACGAAACTTCCTGGCAAATTAAAACTGTATGCCGGACCAAGACTCGAACTCGGGACCATTGCCTTTCGCGGGCAAGTGCTCTGCCAACTGAGCTACCCAAGCACGACTCACACCCCGCCCTCACAGCTTTACTTCTGCCAGTACATCGTCTCCTACCTTCCAAACTTTACAGAAGCTCTCCTGCGAACCTTGCAGAACTAGCACTCCTGAAAGAAAGGATTTTGCGGAGACATGGCTTAGCCACAGCCTGCGGGATGTTTCCAGAATGAGATTTTCACTCTGCAGCGGAGTGTGCGCTGATATGAAACTTCCTGGGAGATTAAAACTGTGTGCCGGACAGAGACTCGAACTCGGGACTTTTGCCTTTCGCGGGCAAGTGCTCTACCAACTGAGCTACCCAAGCACTACTTACGCTCCGCCCTCACAACTTTACTTCTGTCAATACGTCGTCCCGAGTTCGAGTCATCGGTCCGGCACATAGTTTTAATCTGCCTGCAAATTTTTGCATTCTGTTTGTTAAGTTTTATGAGAAACTGTGGAATCTGCAGGTGACTTTCCATTTGCCGCATTTTATCCAGATTTTTGAATATATTTCGGTCACCTTTGTGTCACGAATGGATTCCGCGATCGCGATGGACTGACGAAGCCGAGAGACAGACGTGGCCGGGTGCAAAGTAAGCAGCGGTGCTGGACGCGCGGATGCAGAAGACGGCCTCCGGAGCTGGAGCTGGGAGGCTGGAATCCCGCCGCCTGCGCGCTTTTTGCAGGCCGGCTCGTCTTGTCGCTGGACCGGGCCGCGTGGCATTCTGAGCGCCGGCGCTGCAGCACGACACGGCACCGCGCAGGGCCGCTTTTTGCCGTCGCCGCCGCCTCGGCCACGCCCAGCCTAACTGTCGCACGCATTCCGCTACTGCGCCTCTCTGCCCGCATGTGGCGGACCGGCCCAGCCGGCGCACGCACCGACGCACCGTGCCTGGCCACCGCCAAGCTCATCACTACCGTTAAGCCGTCGGCACACTAAAGCCGTCGGCACACGGACCGTGCTGTCGAACGTTAACGTTGAGCGTGCCAAGTTCAACGTGCTGCTGAACGCTCAGGAACGATGCGACTCGTGCATACGGTACGTGGGCCCCAACGTGGTGTACGCGATCGCAACGCACTCCAGCGGCAGTTGTTTCTAGTAGTTCGTAAATCACACTATTTACTCAACGGGCGTGCGTAAAATTCCCACGTTAGCTCTATTAAAACGCACATTTCCTCCATCGTCCACGAAAAGGAAAGTACCATGTCCAATCAATAAGGACACAGGCTTATAACAGTTCCATTACAAACAGTGGGGTACAAGTTGGAATACTTCTCTGCATACGATAAACATTATTTCATCATTCCCACATTTTAGTAAAATTCCAGGGTCAGTCTTACTTGATCACTGTTCCTACCCAGTAGCAGAATCCTTGCAACATGTGAATTACGAAGCGTAAAAGAAAAAGGAAGAAAATAACTTTATATAAGGAGCGCAAGCTGTCCTGTAGATTAAGCCAATCGAACAAAGTCACCCCTCAAAAAAAGGTGAACTTATATTTACATAACATCAAATATTATAGCGTATAATTATATTAAACTAATAATAAAGTATCAGAACCTAATAATGCGAATGTTAGGAAAAAAAATTTTTGTAGTGTTAAGACGCGAACCACCGCCCCAACAAAAAGAGCTTCTTACACAGAGACGCTAACCATTACGCTAAACCCCTACGACCCGTGATATACATAATCATATTTTATTACAGCTTGCTAAAACCGTTAATCGTAGATAATTATGTTACTAATTGAAATTTAATTATAACAAATTGTACCAAGAACAATGCGTTTTTGGTGGATCTTCAGTGTGTCGCTGCCTTCAAATAGCCTACTCTTATAATACGCAGGTTACAATAATTCTTTTGCCACGAATACGATGTTCCTCACAATTTTATTGGAACGAATCACACAACTAACAACGGGTTTTTCAGTAATTCTCAATTTGCTGGTGCTCAGAAACGGCATATATACATATAGGTTTGAAATGAACGCCAATATGGCGCCTCACAACTCTGTACTGACGGGAGACGGCGTGCGTGTGACGTAGTGGCGCTGTGCCATCTCATTGGTCAACGCTCAGACGCACGCTCAGAATATCTGACATGCCAGATATTGCTCTGCACGTTCGGAAAGACTCCCGAACGTGCTATTCCACGCTATGACGTCATAAACTCGGCACGCTCAACGCTCAACGTTCAGATGCACGGTCCGTGTGCCGACGGCTTAACCGTGCATCCGAACGTTGAGCGTGTCGAGTTTCTGACGTCATAGCGTACGTCCGGGAGTCTTTCCGAATGTGCAGAGCAATATCTGGCATGTCAGATATTCTGAGCGTGCGTCTGAGCGTTGACCAATGAGATGGCACAACGCTACCTACGTCACACGCACGCCGTCTCTCTTCAGTACAGGGTTGTGAGGCGCCATATTGGCATTCATTTCTGGCATACATGTATATATGCCGTTTCTGAGCACCAGCAAATTGAGAATCACTGGAAAACCCGTTGATGACTGTGTGATTCGTTCCAATAAAATAATGAGAAACATCATATTCGTGGCAAAAGAATTATTGTAACTTGCGTATTATGAGAGTAGGCTATTTGAAGGCAGCGGCACACTAAAGATCCACCCAAAACGCATTTTTCTTGGTACAATTTGTTATAATTAAATTTCAATTAGTAACATAGCTACGATTAAGGTTTTCAGCAAGGGGTAAGATACTATGATTGGATGCTAGGTGCATGTTGGTGGCTAAGCGTAATGAGTAAAATCATTATTTTACAGTGACTTGTTTCTCGGGGCGGTAGTTCGCGTCTTGACACTTTCAAATTTTTCTTCCTAACATTCGCGTTTTTATTAGGTTCTGATACTTTATTATTGGTTTAATATAAGTATATACTATAATATTTGATGTTATGTAAATAAAAGTTCAACTTTTTTTGCTTGCACTACTTGTATAAAGATATTTTGCTCCTTTTTCTTTTAGGTTTCGTAATTCACATGTTGCAAAGATTCTGCTACTGGGTAGGAACAGTAATCAAGTAAGACTGACCTTGGGGTTTTACTAAAATGTGGGAATGATGAAATAATAAACATTATTTATTATTCTTATGCGGAGAAGTATTCCAAATTTGTACCGCACTGTTTGTAATGGAACTTTTATAAACCTGTGTCCTTATTGATTGGACATGGTACTTTCCTTTTCGTGGACGATGGAGGAAATGTGCGTTTTAATAGAGCTAACGTGGGAATTTTACGCTGCCCCGTTGAGTAAACAGCGTGATTTACGGACTAGAAACATCCCTCAACTGCCGCTGGAGTGCGTTGCGATCGCGTATACCACGTTGGGGCCCACGTATCGTATGCACGAGTCGCATCGTTCCTGAGCGTTCAACAGCACGTTGAGCTTGGTACGCTCAACGTTAACGTTCGACAGCACGGTCCGTATGCCAACTGCTTTACGCACAGCTAGCGAGCGAGCTCAACTGCAGGCCGCTAACAATGTAATGTAGCCTTTTGGGTAGAATCTTGGGTGCATATGGACATATTAGCTGCTATCCACAGTATTGTTGGCTTTGTGGACAATACCTAATGCCGACGAGGACATTTGAGGGATGATGAATGGCGGCGTCAGTGTGTTTATCAAGAGTACCTAAACATTCAGCATCATTATCCGCAGCTGCGACAAAAGTCATGGGTGCCTCCTAGTATCTTGTCGGTCTTAATTTTGCCCGTCTTGGTGCAGTAACTCCACGTGGCATGGATTCAACAAGTCGTGAAAGTTCAAAATGGTTCATATGGCTCTGAGCACCGTGGGACTTAACAGCTGAGGTCATCAGTCCCCTAGAACTTAGAACTACTTAAACCTAACTAACCTAAGGACATCACACACATACGACCACTTCACCAGTGTACCGTCAATATCAGGAATCCGGTAAAACATCAAAACTGCAAGAACGGGACCAACGAAGAGTGAAGAGAATCGTTCAACGTGACAGAAATGCAACCCTTCCGCAAACTGCTGCAGATTTCAATGCTGGGCCAGCAGCAAGTCTCAGAGTGCGAACCGTTCAACGAAACATCATCGATATGTGCTGTCGGAACCGAAGGCCCATTCATGTGCCCTATGTGACTGCACGGCACAAAGCTTTACGCCTCGCCTGTGTCCGTCAACACCGACATTGGACTGTTGACGACTGGAACCATATCGCCTGGTCGGACGAGTCTCGTTTCAAATTGTATCGAGAGGATGGACGTGTAGGGGTACGGAGACAATCTCATGAATCCATGGACCCTGCATGTCAGCTGGGGCCTGTTCAAGCTCTGTAATGGTGTGGGACGTGTGCAGCTGGAGCGATATGGGAACCCAGTGATGTGTTGGCAGAAGAGCCAACACCGTGTTGCTAGAGGAGGCCGAAATGCACGCGTTTAAGCTCACGCAGACTGGCGCGAGGTCTGGAACAAGGTAAAGTAATTATAGTAGCCAAAAATAGTACATAGCTTCTGGAATACTTAACTTTAATTCATAATTGGAGAACATCGCTCTTGATGATACATAATTACAATCTCAATATAAACTGGTAATGGCGCCTTGCTAGGTCGTAGCAAATGACGTAGCTGAAGGCTATGTTAACTATCGTCTCGGCAAATGAGAGCGTATTTGTCAGTGAAGCATCGCTAGCAAAGTCGTCTGTACAACTGGGGAGAGTGCTAGGACGTCTCTCTAGACCTGCCGTGTGGCGGCGCTCGGTCTGCAATCACTGACAGTGGCGACACGCGGGTCCGACGTATACTATCGGACCGCGGCCGATTTAAAGGCTACCACCTAGCAAGTGTGATGTCTGGCGGAGACACCACACCCAGATACGTCTAGATACGCCTTTGACAGGTGATACGTACGTAAGTGTCCTGTCTCATCACCTACATCCATTGTCCGCCCCCGATAGCCCAGTGGTCATCGCGACAGAATGTCAATCTTAAGGGCCGGGGTTCGATTTCCGGCTGGGTCCGAGACTTTCTCCGCTCAGGGACTGGGTGTTGTGTTGTCCTAATCATCATCATTTCATCCTAATCGACGCACAAGTCACCGAATTGGCGACAAATCTAAAGACTTGCACCCGGCGAGCGGTCTACCCGACGGGAGACCCTAGTCACACGACATTTACATTTTACCTGCATCCATTCATGTCAATTGTGCATTCCGGCGGACTTGGGCAATTCTAGCAGGACAATGCGACACCCTACAAGTCCAGAATTGCTACAGAGTGGCTCCAGGAACAGTCTTCTGGGATTGAGCACCTTCGCTGGCCAGAAAACTCCCCAGACATGAACATTCTGAGGAGATCTCCATTCCCTCACAGTCTTTCGGATATGTGGACAGCCCTGCATGATTCATGGTGTCAGTTTCCTCCAGTACCACTTCAGACATTAGTCGAGTCCATGCCACTTCCTGTTGCCGCACTTCTGTGTCCTCGCGGGGGCCTACACGATATTAGGCAGATGTACCATTTTCTTTTGCTCTTGATTGTATATTCCATAGCTGTTCGACGGGATTTATGTTGAACTGTCCAGCATTGTCATCCACAAAAGTTCCGTCGTTGTATGGGAAAATGAAGTCCATGAATGGCTGCAAATGGTCTCCGAGTAGCCGAACGTAATCAGAACCCAGTCCATTCCATGTAACCGCAGCACACACCATTATGGAGCCACCACCTGGATCCATGGCTTCGTGGGGTCTGCGTCGCACTCGCACCCTACTATCAGCTCTTACTGGATGAAATCGGGTCTGACCAGGCCGTGGTTTTTCCGGTCGTCTAGGATCAAACCGACATGGTCACGAGCCCAGGAGAGACATTGAAGATAGGCCTGCCGTATCCTGTTGGGACCTAGGAGTGTTGAAACGAAGTAAAAAAATACTTAATATAATACTTTTTATTTAGAGCACAATTACATGGAAATTGTTGTTGCAGTAGTTGGTACACCAGATTTTACGGAAGATTTCACCTTTTTCAGTAAGTCTTTTTCCCCTTTTGCGTATCTATAAAAATCCACGCAAGTGAGTTACTAGTTAAACTGGCAGCGTAACATTCATTCCAAAGTCCCTGGCAGGAGCCGATTTCTTTCATCAGTCCACTCTGTCGACATCAGCGAAAATACTCTTTCGACAGTGGCGTGGTGTGCGGGAATAGAAAACAAATACTCGCACTATTTTAACAGTTGAAATTTGTGTTGAGGATTTTCAGTTTCGTTAATAAAGTAAATCCACCATTCTTCCACTGCGTGTTTAGACTTCCATTCTACCGAATCACACTTAGTTTCTAAAAAGCTCTTCAGATACACGCATTCCTGAAAACAATTGTCGCCTGAAATCTCCACACCATTCTTAATCAGGTGTATAATAGTGTTTTCAGTTATCACCCTATCTGGGGTTTCAGATAGCGTCATCCAATCAAATACCTGACATTTCTTAAAAGAAATAGCTCATTCGTCTGGGTAATCAAATGTTATGTTACATAAAAACCATTGTTTTTCCCCAAATTTCGAAAGCAAATTAATTATTTCCTGGTTAGAGTTCTCATTCTTTAACTTGTTCAAATTCACCTTGATTTGGATGCCAATAAAACTGGAAGCGTACCTTTGATTCGTATATCTTTGAGCGTCGACTAATACCCTTCTTATTTCAACTATCGAGACTATTCTTCTCCACACTTTTAATACTTTCTTCAAAGTTTGATTGCAGAAACATGACGTAAATTTCATTGATAGGACAATCGAAAAAATCTGAAATTATTTTAGGTGGCCCGTCTACGGCGTCAAAAAATTGTTTTAAAGGAATCCAAAGCTCAAGAATTCTCTCAACTGCTGCCATTAACGAGAACCATCTTGCTTTTGAGTGAAATAGAAGAGTCTGATGACACACATCACCGTATAAGCCTAACTCTTTCAGCTTCTCTGTCCTTACTGTGTACACTGAAAATATTTGAGTATTTTCATGACGATTATTTCAATGTCGATTGTTAAGAATCCAGCAGCTCTAGATATAGTATTGTGGAGAATATGGGTAAGGCATCCAATTCCTTCTACATTTCTCCAAGTTGTTCTTTAATTTGGTGAAACAAATTCCACTGGTCGTGTTGCTGAAGCCCTCCGAAGTTGGTATTGCCTCCACTAAAAGCAATTAATTTATCTCTTGGAATCTGCAGTTGTATTAAAGTGTCCAGACAAAACTTGGTCTCCTATGTTTTGTTATCCAGCGAATCAAACTTCAACAGCTTCTGTAGGATTCCGTCAGTTTCAGTAAAGTGCTGAACAACTAAAGGAAACATGGTTTCAGCCATTGGTTCGATGCATCGGTGCCTGTATCGTAAAATAAAACTTCTTGCGGTTGTTTTAATGTATTCGGACACACGTAGTGCAGTGCAGGAATGTTTTTGAAAATCGCCGTAACTTTGGTTCTGGTTGTAGACTGGTTTGCGGTGATTTTGAGTCAGGATACATTGTCGAATTCAGTTTTACGGTATAGTCAAGAGAACTGAAGCCTATGATGCTTGACAACTTCACAAGGTGGTATTAGTTCTGCAGCACCAACGAGCAATTCTTCCTCGATATCTTCTATAATGGTGTAGGAATAGCCTTTGATATCGATGCTATTGCGAATCTGTTTGTATGATTCTTCGTAGAAATGTGATGCCTGACATCTACCTTACCTCTGTGACTTACTGAGATGAAACAGCTACAAATCTCACACAACGCTTTCTGATCCGTACCTGCTTTCTTGACAACAGCCCATTCTTTTGTGTAGTCGTCAGAAAAGTGACACTTCCTCTTTCCATCCTTAAGCAGTTTCGTAACTATGATAAGTTTACTAGAGGGGAAACAGTCGACAATAATACTTTAGTGATCGAAGTACACGTCATTATACACTTCACATCCAATATACCTCCGGCCGGTGTGGCCGAGCGGTTCTAGGCGCTTCAGTCCAGAACCGCGCTGCTGCTACGGTCGCAGGCTCGAATCCTGCCTTGGGCATGGATGTGTATGATGTCCTTGGGCTAGTTAGGTTTAAGTAGTTCTAAGTGTAGGGGACTGATGAACTCAGATGTTAAGTCCCATAGTGCTTAGAGGCATTTTGCTCCTATATACCCGCAGTAAACACTTCAAATATTATCAGATTCCTATTCAAATGCAAACTGCCAGATTCTTCCCCGTGACGCTGCTTAAATGGTTCCAGCCCCGTAATACTGGAGAGGTGCGGTATTTTCTCGATTGATGGCGCTAGGTCTAGAAGTGCCTGCATCGTCGACACAGGATACGCAACATACAACGCCGTCCGTGATATGATCTTGGAACATAAACTTGTTGACATAAATAAAACTAACTGTGAGTGCATACCTTCGTTGTAAGTCCCACATTGATTTCTGCGGTTATTTCAGGCAGCGTTGTTTGTCTGTTAGCGCTGACAAGTCGACGCAAACGCCGCTGCTCTCGGCCACTGCGTTGTCCATGGTGGGAGATCTTGCCGTAAATTTGGTATTCTCGGCACACTCTTGCCATTGTGGATCTTGGAATATTGAATACCCTAATGATTTCCGAAATAGAATGTCCGATGCTACTAGCTCCAACTACCATTCTCTGTTCAAAGTCTGTTAACTTCAGTCGTGCGGCCATAATCACGTCAGAAACCTTCCCACGTCACCTGAGCACAAAAGAAACCCCTCCAACGCAGTATCGTTTTATACCTTGTGTATGCGACACTACTGCTCTCTGTATATGTGCATATATGGCTATCCCATTACTTTTGTCACGTCAGAGTAGAGCACCAAACTGCATAGAATCACCACCCAACTGACACAGAAACTGATTGAAAAATTAACAATGAAAGAAAATTATCACATCCAGAAATCAAGAGCCCAAGGAAAAAAAGTGCTAAAAGAATATACACCACTGTGCAATAAATCCCATACTGTATATGGTCAGCCACCAAAATTAAATTCCCTCCCCAATAATCTACACCATTCATCCACCTACCTGTCTACAACTTCCTCCTTCCCTTTCTCCCTTCCCTCCCCTTCTCTCCCTCCCCCTCCTTTCCCGTCCTCCTCCCCCATCGCTTCCCCCATCTGCCCTCCCCCTCCCCCTCCCCCTCTCCCTCCCCATCAAACTTCTCCCTCTCGACCTACACCAACACACCCTCTCCCTCCCCCACCCTCTCTCCCCTCCTTTCTTTCCCACTCCCTGTCTCCCCTTATCCCTCCCCATTTCATTCATCTCTCTCCCTTTCTCACTCCCTCATCTCCCCAATCCTCCCTACCCCTCCCTCCTCCTCCCCCTGCCCCTTTGTTGCCCTCCTCCTTTCCACCTCTCCTATCTCCTATCAACCTCCCCCCTCCCACTTACCCCCTTTTCCCTCTCCTCCCCATTCCCCACCTCTGTTTACTCATCCCCTCCCCCCTCCCTACACCTCCCCACTCTTCTTCCTCCCACTCGTCATCTCTCCCCCTCTGCCCCTTCCCCCCACCCATTCACCCCTCTCCTCCTCTTTCCTTCCTCCTCTTAAGCTGGTATTATGATGTGAAGTATCTTTTTCTGATGTTTCCAAGTCATATTTTTCCACTCTGAGCATGATCAATATTTCTAGAAATCAAAGTGTTTAACATGCATTTCTCCAAGTGTAAAAGTTGTGGTTGGCGCTGAAAACGATGGACTGTCTTCATGGCAACTCTAAACATGCATTCTGTTGTTAAGATACCTGAACAAGCTTCGTGTTAATTGTGCAAGGGAGGATAGCCGTAGTGACGTGAAGGTTGCAGAGGTTGCGTTATGGCGAAATTTGGACGAGAGTTGATAGCCGTTTCCATAAACCTAGACCTAAAAGTATAGCAGTTCAGTTAGTGAAAAAGTTTAAGCGCATTGGTACCGTTAAGGTCGAACCCGGGCAAGGTCATCCGTCGACTTTGTGCCATGAATGTGTAAACGTTTTTTAATGGTATGCTTCCTGGAAGGTGAATTGGGCTCCCGGAGTCCAGTATCAGGGCCGCTCATTTTCACGATCTCACACCCATGTACATCTTCGTCTTGGGGTTTAACATGTGATGTGTGTTATTCCGACACCGTATCAACTCACTTGCGGAGCTCCGAGACCGAATTAAACAACCTGCTGCAGCTATAACAACACAAATACTTCAGAATATCTTTCGTGCCACAACCAGTAGAAGGGAATCGTGTCGGGATGTGAATGGTGCTCATGTTGAATGTAGCATGTGGTAAACATATGCCACTACAACAAATAGGAATAAAACAATCATTTCAACAAAACCGATAATTTCTGGAAGTCCTTTAGATCTAACAAGACTTTCGGATGAGAAATGGGGGCAACGGTAGCCAAAATCAAGGCGCTGAAATCTCTGCCCAGATCTGTTTATAGTGACTACTCTTCAGCCAACACCTCGGGTTAAAGCACAGCTCTGAAGGGTCTTTGTATTCGGTAAAAGCTTCCCTCCTATTAGCTACGAATGTTTTATAGGAAACGTGACAATGACATATTGATTTTGTGTGTGGGGCAGGGTTCCCAGGTTTCGCCAGCAGCAGGACTTTCGCTATCGCAGACAATGTGGCAAAAAGGCAGTGTTTTTGAAGTGGCGTGTTTTGAATAAGTCCAAAAGCCGAACGAAAAGCACAGACGAGAATAATCAATGTTAGACCGCACGAAAGAGCGCGAAAGATATCATGCAATGGCTCTCTATTACCTTCCGAGGCGCTGGAAGGCATCTGCACGTAGAGAAAATCATCAGGAAACTGCTTTCGACATGGGTTTATCTACCTCTGACTTGCCTAACAATGTCATCAATCAATTGTAAGTTGCTACGGAACAAGTCCTGGATCAGCACTGCCTCCCGCGTCACTTCCGGCATGTCACGATGTCTTTTGCCATTCCGAGTCGCCGCTGTCACCATGGTGGAAGCAGAACCTTTAGGACCTTGCCTCTGCCTGCCAGTCAAATGTGTAACCGGATCCAAGTGAAATTACTATTTTTTCCTTTCAACACCTTTCTTCTGTTCAGAGGAATTCCACACTGAAAGGGACTAAGATTTTTTTATTTACATAAGCAAGTATAAAGGACTTGCTCTGTTCTATATACTTACCTGTAAGGGCAGGCAAGTCGCTGATTTCGTCCATCTGTGAAGCCCAAGTAACATCTCGGTATACTTTCTTTCGTTGCATTGTAGCATACGTAGTACTTGATTTATGGGACGTCGAACTATCCGCGTAATTTACAAGGTGACTCATTCTTACGGCGCAACCTCAAGTTTCCGTTGGCAAGACATTCGTTTTAATACGGTAAAATAAGTTATCCTATTCCTGACATTCGACATGCGTACAGCAACAGGGCTACTAATCAACGTCGTTTACCAGCGAACGATGACTTTGTATAATCAACAAAATTCATAGTTTTATTGCTAGAGTTTTTTGATGATGTGGATGTACGTACAAAGGATACGGTATCCTGAGACTCATCCGAGTACTGTTTACTTTTTATATAATTGTTTATTTAAGTTGATCAAATTAGGGCATTAAAATCCTGTCTCAGGGTTTTACAAAAAATGGCTCTGAGCACTATGGGACTTAACATCTATGGTCATCAGTCCCCTAGAACTTAGAACTACTTAAACCTAACCAACCTAAGGACATCACACACACCCATGCCCGAGGCAGGATTCGAACCTGCGACCGTAGCGGTCGCACGGTTCCAGGGTTTTACAGAAACACTAATTTTTACATCAGAGCTACTTAAGACTTGATATGATAAACAGAATTGAAATTATAGTTATAAAATGAAAAATTATTTGAATCCAGATTTGAATATGTCTCATGAAAATGTGAATGTGAGTGCTGAATAAGAACTGATAGTATTAATACTAACGGTGCTATTGCCACCGTTACTGCTAATAAAAATAATAGTGTTAGTGGCAGATACAAACTGTATTTATAGGTATACCGAAGTGATACTTTCTGAGATAACAAATTTTAATGGACTGACGTAGGCTGCACTAGCTAAGAGCTTAGGGAAATCTGGTAGGTCTGAAGAAAAAGAAGGGTCCTCAGTTGTGAAGGTCTAATGGGTTCGTCCAGACAGAGGCAGACGTTACTTTTGTTTTAGCAGATAAGTCATTAACTGTCTTTTTAAAGTGGAGATAGTATTCATTTCTCTTATATATTTAAGGAGATTGTTACAGAGATAGTTTCCTGCAACTGGAAAGAATATAGAAGGTAGCATAGTGACGGAGTGGGACAGAGAAGATTTTGATCTGAAAGGAACGAGTGTGTTTACTGTGTTTCTCAGACAAGAATGTGTTGTTCATTGTGTGGGATTACCCTAACCATGTCAGAGAACAACGTCGTATGACTTGAAAACGTGTTTAGAACTCTGATTGACGAATTTGGGAATCAACTCGATGTAAGTAAATAGTCATGGTAATTGCGTGCAAACTGCCCACTCAAACAACTAGTAAGGTCTTCAACGAAGGAAGTCACGTATTATTGACGAAAAAACATCACTCTTTTGGCAGGAATACATACATATTATTATTGTACACTATCTTATAAAAAATTTCCAGACACTCTTGTGTGATACAGAATTGACCACTAGATGCTACGAGAGGAGAACCTTCCTGTAAAAAAGAATGTGGGGAGTATTCTGTTGTCAGCAGAGAAGTAGTAACAGCAGAAAGGGTCCATCAGGAGGGGTCAGTGACTTCGAACGCGGATTAATCATTGGATGTCACCATAAGGGATTTAATCATTGGGTACCACAATCAGGGACATTTCAAACCTTCTAAAACTGCTTAAGTTGACCATCGGCGATACGATTGTGAACTGGAAAGGTGGAAGAACAACCACAAGGCAGACAGACTTCATGTGGTGACGGCCAGGATCTGTAGAGCAATGCATAGGGTGGTTATAAAATATCGCATAGCAGAGGAACGAATGTGTTGTGTACTCGCCAATGCACGCAACCAGACATGGCGTGCTGAGGCAGTTTCCGACTGGCGCCACAGGCAACGCTTTGACATTCACCACCAACCCCAAGCGCTGACCAATAAGTAATCTCGGCGCCGCCGCCAATGAGGTGGACTTCCGCGTTGTGATAAGCAGCGGCCATAGGCAGCAACAATCAGTTCATGTTTGGTGTTGGCGTACAGTTCTAGCAAGGAGTTCCAGCGTTACAGTTCATAGCTACGCTTCGTAGTAGAGAGCAGCTTGCGCCAGTTAGTCCGTAAGTGGAATACGTACATCCTTCGGATGGGGACAAGGGTTTACTACAATGGTTGGCAGTGTGGATATAATCTTGTAGACATTGTATTAAGCAAAACACGCATTGGCAGGTCACTGCTTAGTTGTATCTGTCCGCAAGCACATCCGACGATTTGCTGCACAACTCTAGTTAAGTACTGCAGCGTAACAAAGCGTATA
The DNA here is from genome assembly GCF_021461395.2 of Schistocerca americana. NCBI lineage: Eukaryota > Metazoa > Arthropoda > Insecta > Orthoptera > Acrididae > Schistocerca > Schistocerca americana. Next base: position 433,009,516 of record NC_060124.1, on the reverse strand, counting down.
TTTGTGTATCACTAATTTGTTTGTACTACCACAGTTCCTCCGTCCACCTCGAACACCTAAACCTAATTCGACGTGTGCGAGCCATTCTTTCGAGACGACCTGTACACATCAGTATCACTTGTCAGTTCCAAAGTCCTACCATCAGTCCTGCTAGCACAATCACTGTGTGCAGGGAGTTAAAAAGTTTGAGGTACAATGGTCGGGCAGCTCCTCATAAACCACATATTTCTGTATTCAGTGCTAAGCGACCCTTGAGGTGAGGTGATGTAAAGAGAGAGACCCTTGAAGATGATGTAAAGGGCGACGTTACTCGACAGTGGACGACTGGAAATGGATAATCACGCTGTACCGTGTGTAAATCCGATGAAAGGGTTTGAGTTTGATGAACGCCTGAAGAACGTTATCCACCATCATTTGCAGTGCCAATGTTTCATTGATACAAGGACATGAAGGTGTTTACTAAGAACCTTTTTCCAAACGTAAATTTCATGTTTCCTGAAAACATCACTATTCTAACAGCAGAGCTAACCGATAAACCACAGGGTCTGCAGTATGTTTATTAATTGGTAAAAAGCCGTTCCTCATACTCTCAGATTCCTGACGAGTGTTTACTAACCTGAAGCATCATAATGGAAAAAGAAATCAATACATACGACTTGAAATACACAAACTTCTCGTATTACTCCTCAATCGTCAACGGAATGTCACCCTTTCCGGGAGAAAAGTGCACATCGATGTTATGAATAATTTAGCAGTACATATTTTGGCTACAGAGGTCATTCAAGATGGGGACATAAGTCATTGTGGGATACCAGTTACCGATATCAGACATATAATTTGAACCACAGCCAGTGATAGTTGAAAGGAAGAGTGGCAGGAAACTTTCATAGATAGGAGTAACCAGTGTATCATCGGTATCACAATCATCCATGTTCAGTGAGGTTCAGGATAATCATCGCACGGTTGAGCTTCAATCACGTCTCTTTCCTTGACACGGGACAGGTGTTACACCATCCAGCTGTATGCATTTGGTGAAGAGGAGACTGTCTATCAAATCTTCTTCAATCGGACGAATCACTATACAAATTCATAGAGAAATATATCTATACGTCTACACTCTGCGTGCTCAGACATGAGTCACTGCGTGTTGGCTTTCGGAACACACAGAATGGCCGAGACGCCCATCCAACATTCATTGTACTCATTGTACTCTCTTTCGAAAGCGAACTGGATGTTTCGGTTATGCTTTTCATGTGAAGTTAAAATATTTTGGGGTATTAGGCCGCGTCAAGTTTCTTCTAAAATGTTAGACGTTTCGACCCCTCTGCTGGGATCTTCCTCAGGATCTTTTGGTTTCCACTACTGCTAGAACACTATCCTGACAGTATTCTAGCAGTAGTGGACACCAAAAGATCCTGAGGAAGATCCCAGCAGAGGGGTCGAAACGTCTAACATTTTAGAAGAAACATGACGCGGCCTAATAACCCAGAAGATTTTAACTTCAGTGACAACGGCCACGAAAGCCTGCAGACTTACATGCTTTTCATGTGTTCGACGAACGTCTCAAGAACTTCGACGCCATGCGGCCAGACCATCAACGTGTCGCGAACACAACGATAAAATATAGATTGGCGAACTCTAGTTTACTTTAATTAACATTCCTCTGAATGTTCTATATAAGGTCACCACAGCAGCAGCCATGACGCTCAGTTGCTCCTTACGAAGAAGATGGTGGTAATTGTCGAAAGTTCGAGGTTTTACCCAGAACTGCCGCGGCAAGAAGTCTGAGAAAATTTTATGCAAGACTATTATCACGACAAACTTCGTTTTTATATGACAGATATCAAGTTATCGATATTCTCCCGAGCACGTAAATTTTTCTAGAAGGACACAGAAACAGAAACAGCCCGATGTGGTGCTTACCGAAAGGTTACCAGTTACCAGGGCACGAAACGGCTGGATCGCATGTCGTGGGACGGAGACATTAACGATGCTGCAAAATATTCTCTCTCGTCTCTCCACGGACCGTATCATGTATCTTCCTTCTTACTTGCACACCACTGTAGCACTCCTGGAAGAAAGAACATTGCGGAGAAGTGGCTTACAAGGTATATTCGCAGAGTGACTCATCGATGTTGAAATAAAATTAATTGCGATGGAAACGTCAGGTGTAATCAGTACTTCCTACATAAATTTTAGCTGCCAATAGCAATAATTATACATGTTTGTTAGCCTTACAGATATTCGTGTAATAACGAATAGGTCAGGAGACACAGCTATAACAATGATTATTTATTTGTTCCATTTAGCTTTACGTACCTATCATGAAGCATGTTTGTGGGTCTTGGTGTAGAAATCTGTTAAACAAAAATTTAGATGACAATATGCGCATTGGATAAATGTAGTTGTGCTATTAGGTGTTGTGCGACTTAATCTTCTGTATTCTAGCATCAAAAGTATCACATTCAACTGGAAATGCAACTTTCTTCCAAGTATACTTGATCATGTTGTTGAAAACGTGGACCGAACTGATTATGGATAAATGAACGAAGGTAGACGAATGTGTTACTACTCTGGAGTTCGATATCAATGTTGTCGAGTAAAACTCACTCATTAAAACATTTAGCGAAATTTCTCCACTGGTGAAAAAATTATTCAACCAAAGGTTGAACGAGGGACGTTGCGCCACGTAGAACATTTATTATCTGTTTGTATTTATCAGCAATTACGAACAGAGCCTTGAATGGAGTGAAAATTAATCCAGAAGCAGACAACATTGGGAGAGCGACAGTTATATCGGCGTTGTCCAAGAATACGCTTATCCACTTAGCTGATTGTGAAACCATTATGTATAAGATCAGAGGTCGGTTCATTTTCTTTGGTACAACGGGACCAAATGCATGCACCTAGTTCACGGGAGACGATCAGTAATGTAGAAAGAAGTCTACCTGCTATGGAAATAATTGGCTGAATTGTATACGAATGTGATATTCCAGACGCTGATTGCACCCGACAATCGTCTCTCGTTCACCCATGCTGGATAGTCTGCGATCTATGTGAATGTCATAATTAAATCCAGATTAGTCAGTATTTAGACTTTCAGTTGCTGAAAACTAGGAACGACAGTTTCCGTTAATTATTACCAATCGCAGTCGTAGAATTCTCCGTCTCTTCTTCACTTTAGTATGTTTGTACGTTACAAACTGCGTAACTCTACGACTCACAATACTGTGAACTGACTTAAAATTCCACACCCAGGTAGATCCAGTTTTGAAACCTTCAGTCCAAGCGCTCTAGCTTCTGTGCGTGTCCATCGTCTTATATCAACATCATGCACAGCCATGGAATCAATCCTTGCCTTTTGAAAAATAGATCAAACGTACTCCGATATGTTTCTCACGTTTTGTTCTTTGATGTTCATAAAATCTCTGATAACGATAGGTGGTTCCTGCCCTTGACCCTTTCGAACAGAGGTGTAATTGTTTTCAGTGACTAACCTGCACCCTGAAGTGATGAAAGTCTTGGGATAGCGATATACAGATGCACAGACGGCGGTAGTATCGCGTATACAAAGTATAAAACGATAGTGCATAGGCGCAGCTGTCATTTGCGCTCAAATGTTTCGTATGAAAAAGTTTTCGACGTGATTATGGCCACGCTACTAGAATGAGCAGGCTTTGCACGCGGGTTGCTTGTTGTGGCTAAACGCATGGGACATTCCATATCGCAAATCGTTAGGGAATTTAATATTCCGAGATCCGCTGTGTCAAGAGTGTGACGAGAATACTTTTCGGGCATTACCTCTCCACACAGACCACGCCGTGGCCAATTGCACAGTGCTAAGAGACAAGCAACACTGCCTGAAATACAATGTGGGACTTACGACGAATGTATCGGTTAGGACAGTGCGACGGAAGTTGCCTTTAATGGGCTATGTCAACTGACGACCGAAGCGAGTGCCTTGGCTAACGGCACGATATCGCCTTGATCCTGGGCTCGTGACCATATCGGTTAGACTCTAGACTACTGGAAAACCGTGGCCTTGTCAAATAAGTCCCTATATCAGTTGTTAAGAGCTGGTGATACGGTTCAAGACCCACGAAACCAAGGACTCAGGTTGTCACCAAGGCATTGTGGAAGTTGGTGGTGGCTCCGTATTGGCGTGGGCTGTGTGTACACGGAATGAAATGGGTCCTCTGTTCCAACTGAACCGATCGTTAACTGGAAATTTTTATGTTCGGGTACAGGGAGACCATCTGCCACCATTCATGGACTTCATGTTCCCAAACAACGATGCGCTCTGTTACCAAGTCAAAAGTGTCCGAGATTAGTTTGACGAACATTCTGGACAATTCGAGCGAATAATTTGTCCACCCAGTTCACCCGACATGAGTCCCAGCGAACGTTTATAGGACCTAATCAAGAGGTCACTTCGTGCGCAAAACTCTGCATCGACGACACTTTCGCAGTTATACGAGAGTTTCTCCAAAATATATGCACACTATTTTTGTAAAAACACAGTTTTCATTTCGCATGTGTGTAAGTTTTACAGTGTGTAGATACATCCTTCCCTCTTGTTTTCAAACTTAGTTCAACCTGCTCCCGTGAGTGGCGCCGTCACAGCATGTCTTCTAGATGGTGAGTGGCGCCGTCACAGCATGTCTTCAAGATGGCTGCTACACTTGACGTTCGTCAGAGGCAACGTGCTGTCATATAATTCCTGTGCGGTGAAAACGATACAGTGAGAAACATCCACAAGAAGTTGAAAAAGGTGTATGGAGATGCTGCTGTCGATCGCAGTACAGTCAGTCGGTGGGCAAGCAGGTTACGTGATGAAATATTGAGGACTGTCCTCGCAGCGGCAAGCCTCGTACTGCATACTCTCCAGACAATGTGCAGAGAGTTAACGAATTGGTGACAGCTGACATATGCATTACAGTGAACGAATTGTCACGCTACGTTGGAATAGGGGAATGAAGTGTTTGCAGAATACTGAAAGTGTTGGCGTTAAATAAGGTTTGTGCCACGTGGGTTTCCAGGATGTTGACAGTGGCTCACAAAGAAACAAGAGAAACGGTATGCAGCGAATTTTGGAACAGTACGAGAATGTTGGACATGAATTTCTTGGAAGAATTGTAACAGGTGGTGAAACATGGCTCCATCATTTTTCACCAGAGACGAAGAGGCAACCAATGGAGTGGCATCATGCAAATTCATCCAAGAAAAAAAAAATATTCAAAACCACACCTTCTGCTGGAAAAGTTATGGCTACGGTGTTTTTCGATTCCGAAGGACTCTTGCTTGTGGGCATCATGCCAAGTGGAACCACCATAAATTCTGATGTATATGTGACGACACTGAAGAAACTTCAAGCTCGACTGAGTCGTGTTCGACCACAATGGCAAAAGCAGGATGTTTTGCTGTTGCACGACAATGCACGGCCACATGTCAGTCAAAAAACCATGGAAGCGATCACAAAACTCGGATGGACAACACTGAAACACCCGCCTTACAGTCCTGACCTAGCTCCATGTGACTATCATCTCTTTGGGAAACTGAAAGACTCTCTACGTGGAACAAGGTTTGAAAATGATGACTCCCTTGTGCACGCTGCCAAACAGTGGCTCCAACAGGTTGGTCCAGAATTTTACCGTGCTGGTATACAGGCCCTGGTTCCAAGATGGCGTAAGGTAATTGAGAGGGATGGAAATTATGTGGAGAAATGAAAATATTGTTCCTAAAGGATGTATCTACACACTGCAAACTTTCAAACATGTAGAATAAAAGATGGATTAAAAAAAAATAGTGTGCATTTCTTTTGGAGTGAACCTCGTAGGAATCATGGCTCAATGTTTCTGCAGGTGACTTTCAACGATTTATTGACTCCATGTCACGTCAAGAAGCTTACTACACCGGGAAAAAGGACGTCCAACACGGCGTTAGGAGGTATCCGTTGACTTTCGTCACCTTAGTGTTTATAATCGAAAGGAACATAGTATTAGCTATATCGTAAATAAAAGTTTCATAAATTGGTTCGACATCAGTAATGTTCTCGAAAGGTATTTGCTGCAGTTCTCCATTCTACAAGATTTCAGTGATTCTAGAATCTTCAAGTTTCTTGATCAGACCGGAGATAGTGTAATGCAGTGTCTCTCTTTCCTCTTCACGTACTCCAAGCAATGAAGACGGTAACTGAATGTGGTGTATAACCTTTAACACCTTGTTTGCGTGAATTTTCTTTTTAGGCAGTAGAAACACAAATACAAAACTTCCAGTTACAGTTCGCTGAATCATTCACACACAAATACTATAGTGGCACAATATACTTCTCTTGCACTGTCAAAGCACTGTGCTGCCACGCGCACGAATTGCCTGCAACTGACGTTCTGTTACGAAGCAGTTAAGATATGTATTATTGACATCTAGTGGATCGGTTATGCCTGCGTGCAAGTCATGAGTTCATTGGTCGCAAGAGACTTCGCGAATGTGCCTTGTTATCTACAGCCTAGAGGATTGTTTCCACAATTGAACAGTACGTCTACAGCAGACTGTGCAATGTTCTGAAACTTCCTGGCAGGTTAAAATTATGTGATAGAACTGGTCATATAACAGGGATCCAGGTTCGAGTTCCTGTCCGGCATACAGTTTTAATCTGCTAGGAAGTTTAAAAACTGTGTATAATCATCTCTAAAGTGAAAGACCCATTCTTGAGCCATAGCTTGTTATTCTTCTGCAAAAGCAAGCGCATTTCTTCAAAGCTGCTAAAGCTTCCGTTATATAGGTTAAGGATAAAAAAGACATGGGCTATCTCTTAATAACGTGTAGGACCTCCTTTTGCTCGGCATAGTGCAGGAATTCGAAGAGGCATGGACTAAACAAGTCGTTGGAAACCCCCTGCTGAAACGCTGAAGCATGCTATTTATATAGCTGTCCATAATTGCGAAAGTGTTATCGACGTAGAATTTTATGGACGAAATGACCTCTCGATTAAGTCCCATAGTGTTCGATGAAACTCATGTCGGGAGAATTGTGTAGCATGTTCTTCAAACCAATCGCGAACAATTGTCGCCAGATGACATGGAGCATTGTCATCCATAAAACTTGCATCGTTTTTTGGGAACACGATGTTCATGAATGGGGGCAAATGAAGTAGTCGAATGCAACCATTTACAGTTAATGGTTCAAATGGTTCTGAGCGCTACGGGACTTAACATCTGAGTTCATCAGTCCCCTAGAACTTAGAACTAACCCAAGGGCATCACACACATCCATGCCTGAGGCAGGATTCGAACCTGCGACCGTAGCGGTCGCGCGGTTCCAGATTGAAGCGCCTAGAACCGCTCGGCCACGTCGCCCGGAGCAGTTAATGATCCATGTAAATATAGCACGCACCCTTAGGGGAGCCACTACCAGCTTGACCAATGACCTCTTGAAAACTTGGGACCTTGGCTTCGCGTGGTCTGTACAACACTCGAACTCTACCATCAACCTTTACCAACTGAAATCGGAACTCGCCTGAGCAGGCTACGATTTTTCAATTGTTTGGGGTCGAACCGATGTGGTCACCACCCCTAGTGAGACGCTGCAGGCGTTAGCAAAGGCATTCGCATCAGTCGTCTACTGCCATAGTCCATTAACGCCAAATTTCACTTCACTGTCGTAATAGATATGTTCGTCGTACGTCACACTATTTCTGCGGTTATTTCACGCAGTGTTGCTTGTCTATTAGCACTGATAACTCTACGCAAACGCCGTTGCAGCTTCTCTTGGAGTTTAAGTTAAGGCCGTCAGCCACTGCGTTGTCCTTGGTGAGAGCTGATGCTTGAACATCGGCGCTCTCGGTACACTCTTGACACTATGGATCTCGTAATACTGAATTCCCTAACGATTTCCGAAATGGAATGTCCCGTGCGTCTAGCTCCATCATTTCACGTTGAGAGTCTGTTAACTCTAGTCGTGTGGCCTTCATCGCGTTGAAGCCTTTTCACATGAATCACCTGAGTACAAATGACAGCTCCACGACTGCACTATCGTTTTATACCTTCTGTACGCGACAATGCCGCCATCTTTGTACATGTACGAGGGTAATCCCAAAAGTAAAAGGTCTCCTACTTTTTTTTAAATTCCAGAACTCTGTTTGCGTGGCAGTTGGTGACACTGTTATGAAGAGTGCTTTACGCACTGTGTGTAAACATGGGCACGCCGCGCTGAGGCGCTCAGTCTTGGCTTGGCAGCCGTTGAGAATTGAGCTCCCGTTGGATGTTACCGCCAAGTGCGAATTGCGAACAGTTATTCGGTTTTTGAACGCAAAAGGCACTGCGCCGAATGAAATCAATCGCCAATTGACGGAAGTGTATGGTGAGCCGCGCATGGATGTCAAAAATGTTCGTAAGTGGTGTAGAGAGTTTGCAGCTGGTCGGACCGAAATTCAGGACTAACAAAAGAGCGGGAGACCGTCAATTTCTGAGGAGACAGTGTTGAATGTTGAGCAAAGCATGCGTGAAGATCGGCGGATGACCCTGGGTGATCTCTGCAAGTTGGTTCCTGAGGTTTCCTGAAGCGCAGCTCACAGAATTTTGACGGAAACATTGAACTACGGGAAGGTGTGCGCAAGATAGGTGCCACGCAAGCTGACTGAGGACCACGTGCGGCGACGAGTTGATGCTTCCCGCGCATTTCTTCACCGCATTGCAGCCGAACAGGACAACTTTCTCGACTCAGTTGTCACGGGTGACGAAACCTGGGCACACCACTTTACAACTGAGACCAAGCAACAATCACGCCAGTGGCGGCGTCCTTCTTCGCCAAAGCTGCGGAAATTCAAACAAATACAGTCTGCCGGTAAAGTCATGACAACCGTTTTTTGGAATCGGAAAGGGGTATTGTTGGCCGGCTTTATGCCCACTGGGACCACAATTAACGCTTACAGGTACTGTGAGACTCAGAAAAAAATTCAAACGGGCAATTCAGAACCGGAGAAAAGGACTGTTGAGCAAGGGCGTACACATTCTCCATGACAAGGCTCGCCAACACATCTCTCGGCAAACCGTTGCTTCCTGCAACAGTTTAGTGGAACATAATCACCCACCCTCCCTATAGTCCTGACTTGACGCCCAGTGACTATATCACCTGTTCCCTAAGTGAAAAGAACATTTCGGCGGAAAGCGATTCAGCTCCGACGACAAGGTGAAAGAAGAGGTTCATAGCTTTCTGAACAGCATGGTGGCGAGCTGGTATGATATGGGCGTACAATAACTGCCGCATCGTCTACAAAAATGCATCGGCAGAAATGATGATTATGTCGAAAAATTCAACAGTTCAAGCTGTAAACTGGTGTAAACCATTGTAGAAATAAACTGGTCTATGTACTTCTAAAAAAATGGGAGACGTTACTTTTGGGATTACCCTCCTATATCGCTATCGCATGAAATTTGTCACCTCGGTGTAGGCCCGAGTGCAGCTCACGCAAGGCCTTTGGTAAGTTGTTCTCTGTTTTTCGCCGATGAGTTCCCAGAAGACTCGTATTTTAGTGAATGAAGCCTTGTGAGGGAGATGCCTGAAGCAGCGGCAGCAGCAGCAGCCGACATCTCGGAAGAGAAGCGGCGGATGCCTTTCCCACCGAGCCAGCCGGACTTGTTATGCAGGCGCCGATCAAACTCGCGGAGAATTGCGCGCAGCGGACGGCGGGGTTTGTTACATGCAGAACTCGGCCGGTAAAAAAGTTGTTCCGCCGGGCGACCGTTAATTTAAGCGGGCAGTCCATCACGAATCCTGCATACAAAAGGATCGCCGGCTGAAAAAGGCAGCGCGGCGCGGCGCACACGCGGGTAGGCCTTTGTGGGACTTACCGCTCTGTCTCTCTGGCGGCGGCGGCTGATTTATCTGGCGGCGACCGCGTCCTGGCACGATAAACAGCGGATGCAGATGGCCACCAATTACGAGACGCGCTAATCACTATGCGCGCTGGAGCTCGCCGCATGAGCTGCTGCTCTCGCGATTAATGCGTCGCACGGCCGGCGCATTAAAATTGAAAAGTCAGACGCGCTGCAGCGCAGAGCGGAGAAACGGGCAGGAAGCGGACGTGTCTTCGTGCCTACCGGCCTCTGGCCACTGGTTTCTGGTTGACTACTTCTTCCGCTCCGGAGCTCGTCCAGCTCTGTCGTTCGAGCGTGCAGCCTCCGCCTCTGCGAGTCGGGGCGTGGAATGTCAGAAGCTTGAACGTGGTAGGGAAACTAGAAAATCTGAAAAGGGAAATGCAAAGGCTAAATCTAGATATAGTAGGGGTCAGTGAAGTGAAGTGGAAGGAAGACAAGGATTTCTGGTCAGATGAGTATCGGGTAATATCAACAGCAGCAGAAAATGGTATAACAGGTGTAGCATTCGTTATGAATAGGAAAGTAGGGCAGAGGGTGTGTTACTGTGAACAGTTCAGTGACCGGGTTGTTCTAATCAGAATCGACAGCAGACCAACACCGACAACGATAGTTCAGGTATACATGCCGACGTCGCAAGCTGAAGATGAACAGATTGAGAAAGTGTATGAGGATATTGAAAGGGTAATGCAGTATGTAAAGGGGGACGAAAATCTAATAGTCATGGGCGACTGGAATGCAGTTGTAGGGGAAGGAGTAGAAGAAAAGGTTACAGGAGAATATGGGTTTGGGACAAGGAATGAAAGAGGAGAAAGACTAATTGAGTTCTGTAACAAGTTTCAGCTAGTAATAGCGAATACCCTGTTCAAGAATCACAAGAGGAGGAGGTATACTTGGAAGAGGCCGGGAGATACGGAAAGATTTCAATTAGATTACATCATGGTCAGACAGAGATTCCGAAATCAGATACTGGATTGTAAGGCGTACCCAGGAGCAGAAATAGATTCAGATCACAATATAGTAGTGATGAAGAGTAGGCTGAAGTTCAAGACATTAGTCAGGAAGAATCAATACGCAAAGAAGTGGGATACGGAAGTACTAAGGAATGACGAGATACGTTTGAAGTTCTCTAACGCTATAGATACAGCAATAAGGAATAGCGCAGTAGGCAGTACAGTTGAAGAGGAATGGACATCTCTAAAAAGGGCCATCACAGAAGTTGGGAAGGAAATCATAGGTACAAAGAAGGTAGCTGCGAAGAAACCATGGGTAACAGAAGAAATACTTCAGTTGATTTATGAAAGGAGGAAGTACAAACATGTTCCGGGAAAATCAGGAATACAGAAATACAAGTCACTGAGGAATGAAATAAATAAGAAGTGCAGGGAAGCTAAGACGAAATGGCTGCAGGAAAAATGTGAAGACATCGAAAAAGATATTATTGTCGGAAGGACAGACTCAGCATACAGGAAAGTCAAAACAACCTTTGGTGACATTAAAAGCAACGGTGGTAACATTAAGAGTGCAACGGGAATTCCACTGTTAAACGCAGAGGAGAGAGCAGATAGGTGGAAAGAATACATTGAAAGCCTCTATGAGGGTGAAAATTTGTCTGATGTGATAGAAGAAGAAACAGGAGTCGATTTAGAAGAGATAGTGGATCCAGTATTAGAATCGGAATTTAAAAGAGCTTTGGAGTACTTACTCTCAAATAAGGCAGAAGGGATAGATAACATTCCATCAGAATTTCTAAAATCATTGGGGGAAGTGGCAATAAAACGACTATTCACGTTGGTGTGTAGAATATATGAGTCTGGCGATATGGCATCTGACTTTCGTAAAAGCATCATCCACACAATTCCGAAGACGGCAAGAGCTGACAAGTGCGAGAATTATCGCACAATCAGCTTAACAGCTCATGCATCGAAGCTGCTTACAAGAATAATATACGGAAGAATGGAAAAGAAAATTGAGAATGCGCTAGGTGACGATCAGTTTGGCTTTAGGAAAAGTAAAGGGACGAGAGAGGCAATTCTGACGTTACGGCTAATAATGGAAGCAAGGCTAAAGAAAAATCAAGACACTTTCATAGGATTTGTCGACCTGTAAAAAGCGTTCGACAATATAAAATGGTGCAAGCTGTTCAAGATTCTGAAAAAAGTAGGGGTAAGCTATAGGGAGAGACGGGTCATATACAATATGTACAACAACCAAGAGGGAATAATAAGAGTGGACGATCAAGAACGGAGTGCTCGTATTAAGAAGGGTGTAAGACAAGGCTGTAGCCTTTCGCCCCTGCTCTTCAATCTGTACATCGAGGAAGCAGTGATGGAAATAAAAGAAAGGTTCAGGAGTGGAATTAAAATACAAGGTGAAAGGATATCAATGATACGATTCGCTGATGACATTGCTATCCTGAGTGAAAGTGAAGAAGAATTAAATGATCTGCTGAACGGAATGAACAGTCTAATGAGTACACAGTATGGTTTGAGAGTAAATCGGACAAAGACGAAGGCAATGAGAAGTAGTAGAAATGAGAACAGCGAGAAACTTAACATCAGGATTGATGGTCACGAAGTCAATGAAGTTAAGGAATTCTGCTACCTAGGCAGTAAAACAACCAATGACGGACGGAGCAGGGAGGACATCAAAAGCAGAGTCGCTATGCAAAAAAGGCATTTCTGGCCAAGAGAAGTCTACTAATATCAAATACCGGCCTTAATTTGAGGAAGAAATTTCTGAGGATGTACGTCTGGAGTACAGCATTGTATGGCAGTGAAACATGGACTGTGGGAAAACCGGAACAGAAGCGAATCGGAGCATTTGAGATGTGGTGCTATAGACGAATGTTGAAAATTAGGTGGACTGATAAGGTAAGGAATGAGGAGGTTCTACGCAGAATCGGAGAGGAAAGGAATATGTGGAAAACACTGATAAGGAGAAGGGACAGGATGATAGGATATCTGCTAAGACATGAGGGAATGACTTCCATGGTACTAGAGGGAGCTGTAGAGGACAAAAACTGTAGAGGAAGACAGAGATTGGAATACGTCAAGCAAGTAATTGAGGACGTAGGTTGCAAGTGCTACTCTGAGATGAAGAGGTTAGCACAGGAAAGGAATTTGTGGCGGGCCGCATCAAACCAGTCAATAGAATGATGACCAAAAAAAAAAAAAAGCGAAGGCTGGCTGCGTCACGTGTCTAGTCGTGTAGGGGAAAAAATACACTGACCAGCCAGAACATCTATGACCAACGGACTACTATCGATATAAACCCCTCCAGGAAATAGCATCATCTGGCGAGTAATGACTGCCAGTCAGGCACACGCTCGATGCATGTAGTGTTAGTGTGTTGTCCTTGTATAGAATGGAGAAGGCGTGCCATCTATCTGACTTCGACCGAGGGCGGATTCTGATGATCCGGAGGCTCGGCACGAACATTTCGGAAACTTCACAACCTGTCGGGTGTTCGAGGAGTGTTGTTTTGTGTGTCTTCAACAAATGGCGAAACCAAGGTGAAACCACGTTCAGACGTCGTGGATTTGGGCGGCCACCCCTCATTACAGATATCGCGCGTTGTACAGCGGGCCGACTGGTAGAATAGGACCGGTGGCGAACTGTGGCGAAACTAATGCTGGGCGGAGTACAAGTGTGGCTGAACATCGGCGATTGCGACTGAGAACGGCACGTGACCATTGGCAGTGGACGCTGGTGCTGTGGCAGAGCGTTGCATGACCTAATGAATCCAGATACGTTATTCATCAAGCGGATGGGAGGGCAAGAATCCGCCTTCTTGCAGAACGGCTCCTTAACACCTGTGCTGTGGGACGGTGGCAAGCTGGCGGTTGCTGCGTTATACTCTGGGCATTCATGTGTCCAGTGGAGCTCGTGCTCATGGCGGCCAAAGCTTATCGTACACTGGCTGCAGGCCTTGTACACCCCTTCATGACGATCATGTTTCCCGACAAGATAATGCGCCGCGTTACAATTCCCCAACTCGCAAGATCTGAACCTAATCGAGCACATCTGGGATGTGACTGAACGTGGCGTCAGAGCTCATCACCCTGCTACCTGGAATTTACGGTAATTAGGTGTCTTGTGTGTGCAGGTGTCGCGCGAACATGACCAGGCCTCTTGCTTGGATGCCACCACGCGTCGCCGCTGTTATCCGTACCAAAGGTGGACATACCGGCTATTGGGTAGGTGGTCAGAATGTTCTGGCTGATCAGCGTAATAACAGTGTAGTAGATGTGCTCTTAAAATATCAAGACTGTCAGGAAATACACATGCTTTGCTTTGCATTGTTCCCTGATGAAAAACTGCGTTTTGCTTTACTTGAACTGGAGTCGCGGGAAAAGGAGGAGATTACTTTGGGTTTAAAGCAGAAATGAGAAGAATCGACTGGTGTAAACTGAAATCGGTATTTTAGTTCTGAGTTATAGATATCTTTCGGTATTTGTTTGTCCTCGGCCCTAACAAGTGTTCTTATTAACAAGTAATGGAGTAGAAAAAACCGAAGTATCAATTAGCCACAGCAGCTATAAAAGTTTTCGTTTTAAATAAACCTTTTTTTAAAAACAGAAGCAGGATTTTTATTCGTTAAATTTGCATTGGTATGTGAGACGTCCTGCTAAACCCGCAGGACTGGACAAGCAGTAGGAATTGTGGAAGTGGGACAGAATGAGCGCCTGTCAGTTGCACTCCAAACATAACACTTTATTTATTTGTCCAAACACTACAGCGCAACTTCTGAGTTTGACTATCGCCAGAAAACGTCGTTAATTCTAAAACGGCTGAAGACCCATGAATTAAATACAGCTGCTATAATTATTTCTTTTTTTGAGACAGAGGGTTCTAGGCTTTAACCTTAAGATAACAACATAACTACAATAACCTTTCAATAGGCAGAAGACCCAAGCTTTATGACCAATAATAAACCTTATTTCAAACGGCTGAAGGCCTTTGTTTAAAAGAACTGCAACCAATTTTCGAAGGCAGAACGCCTAAAGCTTTTAACCTTAAATAGTATTTAAGCCCAAGTGATGTCAGATCTGATAAGTAAGAATCAAAAATTTTAAAGCGGCTGAAGGCCATCATTTTAAGAACAACACAACTACAATAAATTTTCAACAGGTAGAAGGCCCATAACTTTATCTAATACTTGATAAATAAGAACCTTAAAGCGGCTGAAGGCCCATGCCTTTTAAAAACTAAACAATGACAATACATTTTCAACAGGCAGAAAGCCCACAGCTTTAAGCTCAAATGTGTAATACTTGATAAGTAGGATCCTTAAAACTTAAAACAGCTGAAGGCTGATGCTGTTAAAAACAATTCAATAAATTTGCAACAGGCAGAAGGCCCAAATTTTATCACCAGACAACGTAAGACTTGCCCAATTTAGAAAAATTTACTTTTAAAACGGCGTAAGGCATTTGTTTTTAAAAACACAATTACAAGCATACAAATTCCAACCACCGTCTTTGAGCCATTAAAAATACACAATTAAACGCTAATAAGAAGGCAGTATAGGCAACGGCACTCAGACGTTTCCAGGAGGCTCGGTCTGCCCTTGAAATCTTAACGTTCGCTTAGGTGAGACAAGAAGTCGGCCCAACTACACTCCTGGAAATTGAAATAAGAACACCGTGAATTCATTGTCCCAGGAAGGGGAAACTTTATTGACACATTCCTGGGGTCAGATACATCACATGATCACACTGACAGAACCACAGGCACACAGACACAGGCAACAGAGCATGCACAATGTCGGCACTAGTACAGTGTATATCCACCTTTCGCAGCAATGCAGGCTGCTATTCTCCCATGGAGACGATCGTAGAGATGCTGGATGTAGTCCTGTGGAACGGCTTGCCATGCCATTTCCACCTGGCGCCTCAGTTGGACCAGCGTTCGTGCTCAATGGGGGACAGATCCGGAGATCTTGCTGGCCAGGGTAGTTGACTTACACCTTCTAGAGCACGTTGGGTGGCACAGGATACATGCGGACGTGCATTGTCCTGTTGGAACAGCAAGTTCCCTTGCCGGTCTAGGAATGGTAGAACGATGGGTTCGATGACGGTTTGGATGTACCGTGCACTATTCAGTGTCCCCTCGACGATCACCAGTGGTGTACGGCCAGTGTAGGAGATCGCTCCCCACACCATGATGCCGGGTGTTGGCCCTGTGTGCCTCGGTCGTATGCAGTCCTGATTGTGGCGCTCACCTGCACGGCGCCAAACACGCATACGACCATCATTGGCACCAAGGCAGAAGCGACTCTCATCGCTGAAGACGACACGTCTCCATTCGTCCCTCCATTCACGCCTGTCGCGACACCACTGGAGGCGGGCTGCACGATGTTGGGGCGTGAGCGGAAGACGGACTAACGGTGTGCGGGACCGTAGCCCAGGTTCATGGAGACGGTTGCGAATGGTCCTCGCCGATACCCCAGGAGCAACAGTGTCCCTAATTTGCTGGGAAGTGGCGGTGCGGTCCCCTACGGCACTGCGTAGGATCCTACAGTCTTGGCGTGCATCCGTGCGTCGCTGCGGTCCGGTCCCAGGTCGACGGGCACGTGCACCTTCCGCCGACCACTGGCGACAACATCGATGTACTGTGGAGAACTCACGCCCCACGTGTTGGGCAATTCGGCGGTACGTCCACCCGGCCTCCCGCATGCCCACTATACGCCCTCGCTCAAAGTCCGTCAACTGCACATACGGTTCACGTCCACGCTGTCGCGGCATGCTACCAGTGTTAAAGACTGCGATGGAGCTCCGTATGCCACGGCAAACTGGCTGACACTGACGGCGGCGGTGCACAAATGCTGCGCAGCTAGCGCCATTCAACGGCCAACACCGCGGTTCCTGGTGTGTCCGCTGTGCCGTGCGTGTGATCATTGCTTGTACAGCCCTCTCGCAGTGTCCGGAGCAAGTATGGTGGGTCTGACACACCGGTGTCAATGTGTTCTTTTTTCCATTTCCAGGAGTGTATACTCGATCCGCCAGCAACACAACCAAGAGATAGTCAAGGACCCACCGACAACACGACTTGCTAACCACCGACCAGTATACGAGAATTCCAAAGCCAAAACGCTACAAACACAGCCACCCACAACCAAAAATACATTAAGGTGTCAAAAACTACACACCATGTTGTACAACGACATCAGGTGAGGAAAGGACACTGCCTGAATTTACGTCAGCGAGCAGTGCAGGTAACCGGAACACTAACGTCCACAAGGCAGAAAATTCCGCTGGTGTATTTGAAGTCCAAACCGACAAATATAGCTAATTCCACCACACGGCGGCTAGATCTTCACCAACTCGAACACTCGCTGTTGCTCCAAAGAATACCGCCAACAGCGAGCCACCAACCAAAGGCACAAGGTGAAAAGGCGTGGCTTCGGTAATAAAAACGCCACTCAACTTTCATGTCCTGGGTCGGTGAGCCACGAACCTTGTAGCACTCTGAACAGCCCCCACACGCTCCAACACTGCATAGAGACCAACAGCGGACCCGGCCGACTGCGCCGTGCAGAGACTTGCTTGCTGATCCGCTCCAACCGACCGACTCACTGCCAGTACGCCGACAACATTTAAAACAAGTTGTCAGTGGAAATGACACCAACTACACACACAGTTTGACAAACACTTGCACGAAGACTTGAACGACACTCAGCAGTGGCTGTGCATTCACGAAGACAAATCGGGAGTCCACACACACACACACACACACACACACACACACACACACACATAGACAACCAATAAGCGATCGGCGAGCCAATTCACGTCGTCCAGTAGGACGACCGACCGACGATCCATGAAGATCCATCCCCGGCACAAGTGATGCGTGGCGGCAACGGTCGGGCGAGCCACGTACTTCCAGGCCTCACTGCTGCTCCAACTCGACTGAACTAGTGCTGCGTTCCAGTTCCATGATTGGGATTGGCAGGTCCGAACTGCCCTCCTGGTACGTTACAACTCACTCCACGACAGACGACAACTGGGACGTAATAGCAATGCAGCAAAGATAACACGTGAGGGCTATATCGACAAGCGCTGCTGCTGCTGAAGGGCAGACAAAGCAGCAACTCAGTGACAACAGAAACTGAAACTAACAGAAGAGGTGGCAACACGAAAAAAACAGGATGTAAAATAAGAGATGGCACGAGCGCGAGCCACGCACGTCTCAGTATGAAATATTGTGTTATTACAGAAAAAGGGAAAAGCGATCAACGCTGGTTAAATAACAATACTAACAGAAACGAGCAACAAGCACACCGTGTAAGAACAGGTACAGCATTGCTGAGACAATTATGTCCTTGCTGCTGTGTGTCGTGGCTGGAGGTTCTCGTGTACGAGCTGTGTGCAGGACTGGCCACCACCTTGTCCATACGGCAGTTTCTCGCAGTCGTTGCCACATATCCCATGTATGGCCGAATGGCACCAACCCTAGTCTGGAAATATTTTCGAAGTAACGTAACAATGAGGTACAACGCTTCATTTTCTTTGAAAGATTAAAGATTTGTCTGCCGTTTCTGTGAAATAATAAATAAGGAAGGAAAGTACGGTAACAGTAACAAATTAAAAACTTAACAATAATTAATTCATAATATACAATAAAATCTTTATGCAATTGATCTGCTGCCTCGGTATATACAATGTGCCTTTATCGTCTTGTAGCCCCACAAAACTTGGAAATTAACACGAAAAACAGAGGTCTTCAAACTCGCTTTTCACCGTTTAGCACTAACTATTCATAATGCTCAAATACTGCTACGATCTCAGATTACTTGCCGGGATGGTTCCTTTGAAAGGGCACGGCCGCCTTCCTTCCCTAATCCGATGAGACCTATGACCTCGCTGTCTGGTCTCCTTCCCCAAAACCAACCAACCAACCATCTCAGATTACATTTTTTTAGAGCAGTTTCGAAAGTTTAGAATTAATAGGAGACTAATGGTGACTTTTTGTAGTATTCAACTACTTATCACTTATCGAAACTGCAGCGAACTGTGGACGGAATAAGTCTTCTTTTATTTGCCTATTTAATTTAATATTTTGATTCTATGTATCTTGAAACCAAGAGAGTCAAAATTTTTTCAATCTTCGTTCGATTTCTGCGTTCGTCATAAGAAATAAAAGGAATAAGAAAACGAAAATCGATTATTTTAGAATCCGGATATTCTGAGCGGTTTTAACATTAAGGTTAAACCAGCTTATAAAAAAGCCATATAACCAAAAACCGGTTGTTCCAGCAATAACCGCGATCCATAGATTAAAGTACCTGGAAAGACGTCCTTTAATGCGGAAACAATAATAATTTGTTATAACTTTGTAGTGTACACTTTGTCGTAGCCATGTGCTAACAATATGGATCGACAGAATCCAAAATTACACATAACTTTAGAGAAATTTGATTAATGAAAAAAAGAATGGAAACGCTTCCAGGAAAGCTTGTACAAATTATAGTCGTACAGTAAAACGAAGAGTTAGACAGGAATCCTTAGTCTTGTATTGTACTGTATTGGTTGTTAACTAGGGTCCTAGAAACGACGGAGAGGCTCCTTCTCCGCCGCAGCCGCAGTGGTCCACACCCCACGATGATTACCGCAGTCCACACCTCTACCGCCCCACACCGAATCCAGGGTTATTGTGCGGTTTGGCCCCCGGTTGCCCCCCCCCCCCCCCTATGTTGGCGTGGGAGAGTAATGGTAGTGTATGCGTACATGGAGAACTTGTTTGCACAGCAGTCGCCGACATAGTGTAGCTGAGGCGAAATAAGGGGAACCAGCCAGCATTCGCAGAGACAGATGGAAAACCGCCTAAAAACCATCCACAGACTGTACGGCTCACGGGACCTCGACACAAGTCCGCCAGGCGGATTCGTGCCGGAGACTAGGCGCTCCTTCCCACTCCGGAAAGCCGTGCGTTGCACCGCTCGACTAACCGGGCGGGCATCCTTAGTCTTAGTCATGCTAAAATGATGTTAATTTGAAGTACTGCCTATTTCATCAAATACATCTAAAACTCTATTCAGTCTCGGTACTAAGCTACCGCCTTACATTTTTACTGTTGAATGGGATATTGTCTCTGTAATCAAAGTTGTTTAGTATTTCATTGCTTATTCTGCTGAACGAATTGGATGACATTCAGTATATGAGTATACTCCAGGACGTTCATATTCGCAGGACATGTACATTAGTATGTTCTGCATAAATGATTAGCATCTAGATCATGTCGGCCCTCGAGTTCGAAGTCAACATCGATGTCACGGCGCAACACCACCTATCTGTAAAATGTATCTTAGGCTCTCGTTGTCGCTATAAACCGAAACTGATGGATCAGTGTCACTTAAGAAGACGTGCAGGATCCCTCGCAGACATCCTTATGAACCGTACTGTCAAATCAGTGAGTTTGAAAGAGGGCGCTTTGTTGGCACGAGAGAATGTGATGTATCCATCCGGGAAATTGCTGCTCGTGTGGGACGAAGTGTTTCGGCAGTGCAACGGATGTGTACCGAGTGGTTCACAGAAGGCCGTAGAACACGACAAGAAGCGTCAGGTTGCACCGCCCAGACCACCCTCCGAGAAGATCAGCTCCTCATCCGAAAGGCGCTGCAGGACAGTTCTGCCTCTTCCTCGGCTCTGACCCAACAGTAGTACACTAGTACACTAGCGCGGGTGACAGTCGATCACCTTTCATTACGGAATCGGTTAGTGTGCGTCGTGCACTTCTCCCTGTACCCTTGAAGAAAGTGCAGAAACATGCTAGACGGCGATGGCGTATCGAACGACGTTACGTAGAACAGGAATGGCATCAGACAGCGTTGTCGGATGAATACAGGTTCTGTTTGTTTGGAAATGATGACTGCATTTTGGTTCACCGCAATAGGGCGAGTGGCATCACAGTGCATTCGCGCAAGACATACAGCACCAACGCAAGGCGTTATGGTGTAGAGTGCTATTGGGTACAACCCCGGATCACAGTTGGTGCGTGTCCAGTACACTATGACCAGTGTGATATAGATGGATGACATCCTGGGACCCGTAGCCATAAACTTTCTGCACAACTCCCCGGACGCCATTTTTCATCAAGGCAATGCACGACTACATGTTGTTGCACGAACACGTGCCTTCTTAGCGTCACAGGATGTCAGCCTTTTACCTGCGTCCACCAGATCGCTAGATTTGACGCCAATCGAAAATGTGTGGCATATGGGCAAACGACGGCTGCAGCGCTATGACCCAATGCCGACTATCGCAGATGAACTTCGGAACCAGGTGAATGCAGCTTGGAATGCCATACTACAGGACGCCATGCGCGCCTTATACGCGTCGATGCCTTCACGCAGGGAAAACGTTATCAGGATCCATGGCGGACCTTGTGCTTCCTAGGCAACAGTACACATGATGACTGAAAAGCTAATCATTTCTGCAGAAAACACTAATGTACATGTCCTGTAAAGATGAACGTTCTATCTCTAGTATTTCATGGTGTTCCGCTCTTTCAGAACATGAGTGTACTTTACTCCCTTCCAGCTAATCGATCACCACGTAAATACTAAATAACTTTCTGCATTTGCACTGCCTCACATTTCTACACAAACCGTACACATATGAACACACATTCATACACTTCTGATAGCCAACGGATCATTAATAAGTAGTACTATTACCAAAGGAAAATTGCTCCTATCCGAGCACAATATGTTCCTGTTTATTAAAAGACCCTGACTTAAAAGTGGGGTACGAGCTGTCTCATTCTCCCTTCCTCAGCTCCTTTAAAAATTTTCCCAAAAGTTTTGGCATGCGCACATATTCGCGCTCTTTTTAAGATGCAATTCACCTATCACTCCCATTAGGTTCCCTAACTGCAACTCGCTGACACCATCTACTCCATCGCTGTAAGCCGCTCATCCCATCCACACCCACTTGCCCTTTCTCACTCATTCATCGAGAGCAAATCATTGTCATTATCTCCTTGTGTCTCTTTGTCATTGTCTCCTGTTTCACAGCCACAGTCTCCGTTCTGTCCTACTACTACTGTTACTCTTAGTCTCCAGCTTGCTATTGTCTCATCCATTCATTTCCATTGTCTTATCACTGTCACAGTCTTTTCGTCGTTCTCATTCTCATAGACACTCTCTCTCAGTATCCCTGGCTCTCACCCACTTCCACCTTCTCCTTCTCCTTATGCGTCTCTCTCTAGCACTATCTCCTTCACTCTTTTCCTAACACTGTTCTGTCGCTGTCAACCATGTTCCACTGCCACTATATCCATTTCTTTCTCTCACACTGCCATTGTCTCCTTCCATTTTCTATACCATAACCACTGTCTTTTGTCTTCCACTACTTATTAATTAACGCCAAGTCTCCTTCTTCCTCAGCATAAGGAAACTCGAATGTGTTCATATGCCAATATTTTCGGGAACTTCTGCCAAGTGCTGGGAAAAGTAGAAATATGCAGCTGGTATTCCACTTCCCCATCAGTCTTTTAATAAACAGGACCATCTTCGCCTTTTTTGTACTCTCCTAGGAGAATTTCTCCGCTGGTTTCCTTCTTCTCCCTGGTACAGCATGGCACGTCACTCATATTAAAAAGATTTGTGGGTCAGTAAAATTTTGATAGTTTACTTATGTGAAGTAGAAATGACACAAAACTATACAATTTTACGTCTCATGCATTACTTTATCTGCACAAAAATTTTGCATGTGCGTGAGCACTACAAAATGCGGGGTTCCCAGAACCCATCTGACGGTAACAGAGACACTTTACAGCACTTCATAAACTACGTTTTTGCCTCTCACGGAATATACGTGCGTTTTTTAAATGCCCACGTAGGGTAACATTTATCCTCTGTATCTCGGAAGTGGATATAGGTATCAAGAACATTTTCCAGATTCTTCGAGATCGTAAAAATTTCAACCATTTGCTTTACACACACACACACACATATAAGCACAAAACGACAACAACATCAAACATTCACGCAAACGCAAGCATGAACTGTGTTGGCGTGACTGTGTCTGTGCACGTTGTGCCATTCGGTGGAATGCACGAGGCGTTTTGCGTTTTGGCTCTAATCTTATTTGTTAGCAGGTATTGTTGAGCTCTTATACGACGTCATCTTCGCTTCGTTGCATCACTCGGTCCAACTCACAGTACAAACGTTCAACTTATTCAGGTGTTTCCATTGTTCAAATCGCTTGATAATTACCCAAAAGTTGGCGACTTTAATTGCCTCTACATATAAGGAAATTGTATGATATTTGACTGCGAGAGAAATTAAAATGACTGGGTCACAACTACAGATGGATAAACTACTGTCAACTTGTATCAATTTACGAAGTTTACCACTGTACGTTTAATCTAATTTTTATTACTTCATTTCCTACTGCATATTAATGTTTTGATAAAGATCGCGCTTTTCAGAGTCATCGGTAATATATTTTGGTATTGTTTCAGCTGCCGTCAATTATATCTGAGATTCGCCTACCTGGCTGCAGATTGTTAGTGGTCCTTGGAAGCTGTGTGAAACTTGCTGGACAACGCTGCCGTCGCACATCTGCTTTATCTTGTCTGCCAATGGCTGCGCCTCCCTTTCCAATTATAACAAAATACACTGAAAATTCTCTTTCACCGAAAATTACAGGTCCAGAAATGAGCAATACTACAAGAAGTATTGTAATAACTCCAGGGAAAATTTCTGGGTGGGATTCAGATGAACTGCTTAACCTATAATATGTTGTTGTTGTTGTGGTCTTCAGTCCTGAGACTGGTTTGATGCAGCTCTCCATGCTACTCTGTCCTGTGCAAGCTTCTTCATCTCCCAGTACCTACTGCAACCTACATCCTTCTGAATCTGCTTAGTGTATTGATCTCTTGGTCTCCCTCTACGATTTTTACCCTCCACGCTGCCCTACAATACTAAAGTGGTGATCCCTTGATGCCTCAAAACATGTCCTACCAACCGATCCCTTCTTCTAGTCAAGTTGTGCCACAAACTTCTCTTCTCCCCAATCCTATTCAATACCTCCTCATTAGTTACGTGATCTACCCACCTTATCTTCAGCATTCTTCTGTAGCACCACATTTCGAAAGCTTCTATTCTCTTCTTGTCCAAACTGGTTATCGTCCATGTTTCACTTCCATACATGGCTACACTCCATACAAATACTTTCAGAAACGACTTCCTGACACTTAAATCTATACTCGATGTTAACAAATTTCTCTTCTTCAGAAACGATTTCCTTGCCATTGCCAGTCTACATTTTATATCCTCTCTACTTCGAGCATCATCAGTTATTTTACTCCCTAAATAGCAAAACTCCTTTACTACTTTAAGTGTCTCATTTCCTAATCTAATCCACACAGCATCAACCGATTTAATTTGACTACATTCCATTATCGTCGTTTTGCTTTTGTTGATGTTCATCTTATATCCTCCTTTCAAGACACTGTCCATTCCGTTCAACTGCTCTTCCAAGTCCTTTGCTGTCTCTGACAGAATTACAATGTCATCGGCAAACCTCAAAGTTTTTACTTCTTCTCCATGAATTTTAATACCTACTCCGAATTTTTCTTTTGTTTCCTTTACTGCTTGCTCAATATACAGATTGAATAACATCTGGGAGAGGCTACAACCCTGTCTCAATCCTTTCCCAACCACTGCTTCCCTTTCATGCCCCTCGACTCTTATAACTGCCATCTG
The DNA here is from genome assembly GCF_021461395.2 of Schistocerca americana. NCBI lineage: Eukaryota > Metazoa > Arthropoda > Insecta > Orthoptera > Acrididae > Schistocerca > Schistocerca americana. The sequence goes on along the minus strand of NC_060124.1, from coordinate 432,984,926 downwards.
GTTTCTGTACAAATTGTAAATAGCCTTTCGCTCCCTGTATTTTACCCCTGCCACCTTCAGAATTTGAAAGAGAGTATTCCAGTTAACGTTGTCAAAAGCTTTCTCTAAGTCTACAAAAGCTAGAAACGTAGGTTTGCCTTTTCTCAATCTTTCTTCTAAGATAAGTCGTAAGGTTAGTATTGCCTCACGTGTTCCAACATTTCTACGGAATCCAAACTGATCCTCCCCGAGGTCCGCTTCTACCAGTTTTTCCATTCGTCTGTAAAGAATTCGCGTTAGTATTTTGCAGCTGTGAGTTATTAAACTGATAGTTCTGTAATTTTCACATGTGTCAACACCTGCTTTCTTTGGGATTGGAATTATTATATTCTTCTTGAAGTCTGTGGGTATTTCGCCTGTCTCATACATCTATAATACCATAATGTATAATACATCTAACCTATAATATAAGAAAGATAAATATTAGTGGCAACAACGAACATTCCTGCTTCTATACGTATTAGGGAGGTGGACAGCAACTTTATTTAAATACTTCACTTTCCAAAAATTACGTACTGTGCCGTCAAAAGTAATTAAACAGTTCCAAGTAGTCCGTCACATACAACATTCCAAGTAACATTCTTTTCTTCGTAAGGTAAACGCGGTTCATTCGTGTGCCACAGTCCCTTTGCTCAACACTGTTTGTTAACATCTTATACTTTGCTGACAAATGAAACCCCATATCGCTCCCTCCGACCACAAATCTTCAACTAGAGTCCCAACAGTTAATAATCTTCTCCAGGTTGACACAATTATCGTTTGTGATTTAACAGTTCTCGATCTTAGACCTTCTGCTCTTCTGTCTTGTATGTAGGAAACATAGAAGATTATATCTGGTCTGCATGAGCTTCGCTCAGTCGCGGAAACAGCCCAAAAGGACCACCTTACCACCTTGTCACAGACTGGCTTTCGCTCGCTCAAAGGTCTAGGCACTGCCACAAGTGGTGAGAAAAACAGTCTTGGGAAATTTAAGTACACAAGAAGAAAAAAATGAAATAAACACTTTTCAAGATGAAGAAGTGTAATTTTGTAGACATCTTTTTATCTTGAAAAGTGTAAATGATATAACGACTAAACATCGACATCTTTACGGGCAAAGAATTGGAAAAAACATGTACAGAGTGCAAAAAAATTGTATGTTACAGCCTTGCAGGGGATAATGGAGTGCACCAATACAAACTGCTTGAGATAAGAAAATATGTCGTATCCTAAACAATATGACAAAAAAAAGTTTAGTTGCTGTATGGCAGTCAAGTCGAGCTTTCGGAATAGCAGGACAAGAAACATTTCCAGAGCCTACTAACATTATTTTACCAAAGCGAAAGTTGCATGCTAAAGAAACAACAGACCACTGGACTAAGAAGCACAGAAAAATGATTTATTATTAACTTGCGAGCAATATCACCCGGTATTGGGAGTGAAGATATCAGAAGAGAACTAAGAATGTTCAACTTTGACGAATAAATAAGCACTTCCATAAAAAAGAGAGGAAGATGTGACAAGATAGCTGATGAAAACGTCCAGATTTGTTTCTAAACTATAAGCCGAAACACGGAACAAGCAACGTCGGACTGCATACGAACATATGCCCGGACAAGCCATTTTGAGGCATGATCTACCAAGGAGTGAGTGAATCCTTGCTACTGCTGTTACTACTGCTTCCGCTAATTATTATGACGACAAAAATGAGCTGCGATGATTTTAACTTTCGGAATTTAAATGTGAAATGACAAATGAAAGTGTAACTATAGCACTAGTTGGCATTAATAGGAAATAGAACAGTGGAGTACTTAGACTTTGCGCCATCTGGCCAACGAATAACATCGGGAAACTGAACGAGCACGAGGAAAAAAACGCCGCAATAAGTGTAATCAAGAAGCCCAAGAAAACCACCTCACCAGACTTAGAACACTACAACGACACTGATATGCTGCGAAGTTATAGAACGGTGACTGGAATGGTGACTGTCACAGAAAAACCAAACGTAAATTAAAGTTAAGAAAAGTTCCACGAGGATGCCACAACTGTGTTGAATGTGACGTACAGTGGCATCAGTTACTGTCCTTGTTGTTATTGTTGTTGTTGTTGTGGAGTAGAGCTCATGTTATTACATCTCTCTGTTTTTGGAGTTGATCAATAGACCTATTTCGGAGTTCCAACTACTGATTTTTGTCCGTATTTCTTGCTCCAGTCGGTACACAACATTACTGTGCGACACTACACTACAGTACTCAGTACCTTACTGCTGAGTCCGATATATTTCCCAGCATAAGTAGCTTTTTACCTCGCAACTGGATAGAAACATTCACAAAACTAATTTTTTGATTGCTTAAGTTAAGACTGTTACATACGATTTAGTCTGTATGCAACACACACCCGAAACGTGTAGTTGTATGATAAATGCAACAAAATAAAATGGCTGGTAGCTGTGAAATCTAATAATTTCACGCTGTAATGGTTTCTACACAGGGCTCCAGATACACAAATGCGTGAATTTTGAAGATACTTGTGGGCAGAAGACCCGTCCCGCTAGGATAAAACTTCGCTAAAAAGTGCCATCAAATCACGGGGCTGTTGTCCCCTATGCTGCTTAATTTTAATATCACTTTCTTATTACTTCGGTACTAAATCTGCAAGTTTCACACTTCCGTCAGTTTTCCAAGAAGTTAACCATTTTTATTAATTGTAGCTCGATCTCAATTACTTTATTTTCTATCTGACCGCTGACTTAATGGGGCGGTTTTGGCGCACAAGTGTTACTTCTACTGCTCTGGAAAACCAAGAAAGAACTCCCTCCAGCGTAGCCCAAGTACATCTTAAGACAGAAAGAAGAAACGACGCACCACGAAGGAATTATCTGACTGGGCGGAAATCGGAGGATGTGATGTACAAGTATGGACAAACGACAAACGAAGGCCCTCGCGGTTGGCCGTGCGGTCTAACACACGGCTTTCCGGGCGGGAAGGAGCGCCTGGTCCCCGGCACGATTTGTGTCGAGGTCCGGTGAACCGACCAGTCTGTGGATGGTTTTTAGCTGGTTTTCCATCTGCCTCCGTGAATGCGGGCTGGTTCCCCTTATTCCGCCTCAGTTACACTATGTCGGCAATTGCTGCGCAAACAAGTTCTCCAAGTACGCGTACACCACCATTACTCTACCACACAAACATAGAGGTTACACTTGTCTGGCGTGAAACGTTCCCTGGGGGGGTTCACCGGGGGCCGACCCGCACAGTAACCCTGGGTTCGGTGTGGGGCGGCGGAGGGGTGAAGTGGATTGTGGTAGTCGTCGTGGGGTTGAGAGCCACTGCGGCTGCGGCGGGCACGGAGCCTCTCCGTCGTTTCTAGTTCCCCGGTTAACATACAATGGACAAACGAATGATTTCAATTTCATAAAAAAGACAAAGAGCTCCATAAGAAGTCAGTAACGCGTTGGCCCACCTCTGATCATTAGGCAAGCAGTCATTCGACTTGGCATTGATTGACAAATTTGTCAGACGTCCCCTAGAGGGATAGCGTGCCAAATACTGTCCAATTGGTGCGTTGGAGCTGGTTCAAGTTGGTTCAAGCGCCCTAATGCTCCAAATGTTCTCAGTTGGGGAGAGATCCGGCGATCTTGTTGGCCAAGTTATGAAGAGCACCAAGACAAGCAGTAGAAACTGTCGTCGACTGTGGGCGTCGATCGGGGCGCCTCCAGACACTTCTTCGGCCAGAAATCTCATTGACTGGAGTAGAATTGTCTTCAGTGGTGGGTCCCGCTTCGAACTGAGCCCCGATGACTAGCGGAGAAATGTCTGGAGACGCCCGGAATAGCAATGGGATATCATCCCGAATGTCGCCCGCCACACGGCCCTACAATCGGGAGTGATGGCCTGAGCAGCATTTCTTTTCGAGGCAGGACGCCTTTGGTTATCATCCGCGGCCCCCTCACGCCTTAGTGGTACGTGATGGTATTCTGCCGTTCTTGACAAGCTATCCTCAGTTTACATTAGGCAAGATAGTGCCTGCCTGCACTCGGCGAGAGTTTCTACTGTTTGTCTTTATGCTTGTCAAACACTACTTTGAACAGAAAGGTCACCAGATATCTCATGGAACCATTTGAATTAAGAAGTTCCCACTCGACAAAAAGTCTATAAACCAAAGTTAAAAACTATTGTTTTAGAAAAAATAAAGAAAAAAACTTAATGAACAAATAGAAAACAAATGTTTGGAGCATTATGGGTAGGAGCCTCCAACCAGCTCTTAATGTTAACGAACTAAAGTACCATATGGTCAGTATTTGGCACGATATCCCTCAAGATGTCCAACAACTCTATAATACCAACTGCTTCCATGAGAGGCGGAGGTGAACCATCACATTATTTGAATATACATCTAGTTTTAAGTTCTTATGCAACTGTAATCATGTTTGTCTGTACATGTACATCACATCTACCTATTTCTGTCCTATTTGGATAATTCCTTTTGTATCCAGCCTGGAAGGCGGCTCGTGGGTCTGCTCCTGAAAACTGAAGGGTAGGCCGAATGTAGGAAGCTAGGAGGAGCAGGTGAGGTAGAGCTCTCGGCACTGCAGTGTGTACCAAAATCACCTTTAATTAACTTTGCGTACAGATGAACACGTAGGTACGAAGCCGTACATCAAGTTACCAAGTTACAAGTAGTGGTTCGCCCACTGTGAAATAGAAACAATGTTGCTAGGTCGTCTCCTCGGAATCAAGTGGGCTGAATCTGAAGCGGCGCTTGTAGATCTCCACAGCGCCGGCTAGAGGGCTCTGTCGTCGGTGTCTGTGTCGTAGTGCCAACCTAAGAACTTGCACCTACGCCGTGGCATCGTAGCTATCGATACCACAATTGCTTTGAGTTTTTTTTTTTCTTTTAAATGTATTTGACTACACCACGAGTCTGACCCCCTGCAGCAGAATTCTGGTGACCGTAACTGTTGCTTTCTGGAATTGCACAAACAGTGAACTTCTACAATCCTCACGTAGCCAGCTGAAAATCAACCTCTACACAATTTACTCCCCATTCTGATATTCTACTTACTCTTATAATCGCAAGTGACTTTTATTATAACAATGCTTACAGTATAAAAAAATTTGAAGAATGTACGCGACTTTGAGTTTTAGAACCGTAAATTTCAGCTACATGTGTCTCTAGGATCTTCCACGTCCATGTCTAAGAGGTTAATACGCCTCATTTCTGTAAGCAGTACCACCAATGATTTTTCCCTGGTATGAGGTCATCAGCGGTGTCCACACGGACTCAAGGGAAAACAAGCAGGATGATAAAGAAGTTGCGACTCCAGTGAGAGAAGCCTTCATTAATTGTCTGAATTGCAGTGTACTGTCCTCAGTTAAAGTGACCCAAAGAAGCCTCACGCAAATGATGTATCAGATATGATTTGCAGACTATTGTGACGCATTGACGACAGCGCCAGCGAGATGTGAGTAGCGTTACTGCACAAAGCAGGTTCCTAATTTTCTACTGTAGTATAATATTTTCTCTGTTAATGAACTGATACAACAGATAGCTAAACCACAATTTTTTTCCTTTCTACCTGAAATTTAGACATTACGTTATATTATTACCCTTAGTGAATGATGCATTCCTTGTTTTAGGCAGCGAAGCGTCGTGTCAATGCAAGTGAAACTTGAAGAAAAGACACAGATTTTCTGTGTTACATAGTAGACACCAATTCATACGGAAAACCATCTTTGGTGATGACATAAACAGATGTCGGTACTATTTATGCCTCAAATAGCTCAGAAATGTCAAGTCTTTGAAAGTCGCTACAACTATCTTCATTTTGGCGAGAACATGACTGTCGGATATAGTTCTGCTTTATCCCTGGCTACCGTAACTGGCCCATTGTAATGCATTGAATAATGGATGTACTCACGTGGAATGTAGAGATAAACGATAAGAGAACTCATTTGTCACGAGCAGAGATGGGTTCGGCGGCTGCAATGCAAGTCTGCTTGTGACGTCGTCGTTTACTTCAAGCAGTAAACTGTTGGACTTCACCCCTCTGAGAGCTCTGTACTTCAGGTGCCCAAGTCCACAAACGACAAAGAGTACAAGCGTTGCGTCTTTAATAAAGAGTTCCAGTGACTGGAGTCGCAGGTAACATTTCCTTTGCGCTGTTTTCTGCCCGACAATAAAGCTAGAATACTGTATAACCATGTAACGATGCTCTGAAAAGCGTTCTCAACAGTAAGCGTACATAGTTCCACGTAACCACTGGCAAAATTGTTGGGAAAGTCACAAACCACTGGAACTCAGTCAACACCGCATTGAGCAGCGTAAAACGTCTCTGACTTTCTATTTCCACATGTATAATGAACAAGCCGCCTCAGGGTGTGTGGTGGCGGTCACTAAGTCCGCGGAGAACTTGGTTATGGGAACTGTGAAGTGTACAGGATTGTCGGACATGCCAAGTGTAATAATGAAGACATTTAATGTTCAGCCTGTTAGCAGTTTCATGACAAATGCAAAGAGTAACCCTCAATGTTGCACGATGGGTTCCTGAATGTAACACTTACCAAGGAAAAGCTATTGGCGGAGCAACAAACACAGTAGATTTCTGAATGTAATATTCTCGTTCACTTTTCGTAGCGTAACTGGAGGCAATTTGCTTACCTCATAACTCGTGAAAATGACTCATAGTTGTTGTCCCGAGTGGTTTCCTTTTTCGCAGGTCGCCAGTGCTAATGTACACGAATAAACATTTTATAACGCAATGGCAAATGCGAAAAGTATCAGTGCTATTAGAAAATGAAATTACGAAAGATTCGGATACCATTTGATTTTCCTTTTATTAACAGAATCACAAAAGCAAGAAAATGATTCTGAGAACCGGTCTACTATTAATACTCGTAGGAAAGCTTCCGGATACTAAGCATTTCGAGTGCACCGTAAATGGTTCACACGATCTTAGACCTCACACGAGATTGCACGTATATGTTTTCGGGAGTCAACTTTGAACAGTTCGATCATCTTTACGTGAAATTGTACTTCACACTTATTGCCTCTCCGAAAACCGATTGTAGAGTAGTTAAACTGGCACAAGATCTGAGGCATTTTTAATAACTTGTTCCGTTTTTACGAAAGATCGCCCTTTTCCCACGCATTCACGCTTCGTTTTGCCCAAAAAGATATCGGTTTACTTGCCATGTCACTTTCAAATAAAATCCCAAGCTTTCGGTGATTGCCTCTACCGTCGTTGTCAGGGACTAAACCTGACAATCAGTCTGATGAAGGCAATCAAAGAAAGAGTGGGATTTTATCTGAATTTGAAACAGAAAGTAAACTGAGGACATTTTTTGCGAGAAGTCAGTCACGGGTAGCTTTGAAGCCATGTAATACCTCCTCAGAAACCTGATGACAGACAAGTAGTGAGCTACCTTGACTGTCTGGCGCTTTTTTAATAGGTTCTTGGTGTCTGCCAATGACTGTTAATAGTGGACGAAATTTGTAATTAGTCTTTGAATGTGACATGGAAGTTATAGAAATTATCGGTAACAAGGTCTCCGCGCCAGTGACGCTAGCAGCACTGTTTGAGATATACGTTAAATGTGAATAATGAAAGTTATCCTTATTTGCATGAAGCTTCGTAGGGGAATCACTGTTGTCTGTATAGGTTCCAGCAAGATACTGGTCTTAGGAAGCTGTCACAGTGTCACCGATATCGATGGATTCAGCCGACGACCGACATCGTCCGAAGACGGCCGATCTTTTCAGATCAGTACGTCACTACGTCTGCGGTCACAATGTAGCCGATATCATCAAGCGAACATACAGATTCCGTACGACAATCGGTGAAATCAAAATCACGATACGAAACATGGACTGAGTGTGAGATGTTTAGTCGAAGGAATAGTTTGTGGCTTCCTGAGATGAGAAGTACCATAATCAGGAGATACACACATCAAAAAAGTTTTGCATCACCTCGGATCTGAGAATTCCGGAACCTGTACAGAAAATTGAAATAGAGATCAAGATAAACATCATTTCCGCCCTTTTTATTGCTCATTAAAAGCGCACCTTACATGTTGTACCACCATACAGCGAGACCTTCAGAGAATGCTGTACACACCGGTATCTCTAATACCCAGTAGCGCGTCCTCTTGCATTGATGCATGCCTGCATTCGTCGTGGCATACTATTCACAAGTTCATCAAGGCACTGTTGGTCCAGATTGTCCCACTTCTCAACGGCGATTCGGCATAGATCCCTCACAGTGTTTGGTGGGTGAAGTCGTTCAGAAACAATCCTTCTCAATCTATCCCCGGCATATTCGATAGGGTTCATGTCTAGAGACCATGCTCGCCACTCTAGTCGAGAGTTGTCGTTATCCTGAAGGAAGTCATTCACAAGATGTGCACGGTGGGCGCACGAATTGTCGTCCATGAAGACGAATGCCTCGCCAATATAATGTCGATATGGTTGCACCATTGGTCGGAGAATGGCATTCACGCATCGTAAGCCGTTACGGCGCCTATCATGACTACCAGCGGTAATTTTCTGCACTCGCTGGACAGTGTGCCTAAGACATTGAGCCTGACCGGGTTGCCTCCAAACACGCCTCAGACGATTGTCTGGTTGAAGACATATGTGACACTCACCGGTGAAGAGAAGGCGTGATGCTAATCCTGAGCGGTCCATTTGGCATGTTGTTGGTGTCGTGGTGCAAAGATTGAACCTCGCCATGGACGTCGGAAGTAAAGTTGTGCATTACGCAGCCTTTTACGCACAGTTTGAATCGTAACACGATGTCCTATGGCTGCACGAAAAACGTTATTCAACATGGTGGCGTTGCTGTTAGGGTTCCACCGAGCCATATTCCATAGGTAGCGTTCATCCACTGCAGTGGTAGCCCTTGAGGCCTGAGCGAGACATGTCATCGACAGTTCCTGTCTCTTTGTATCTCCTCCATGTCCGAACATCATCGCTTTGGTTCACTCCGAGACGCCTGGACAGTTTCCTTGTTGAGAGCCTTTCCTGGCACAAAATAACAATGCGGACGCAATCGAACGTGGTACTGATCGTCTAGGCATGGTTGAACTGCAGACAACTCGAGCGGTGTACCTCCTTCCTGGTGGAATGACGAACTGATCGGCTGTCGGACCCCCTCCGTCTAATAGAAGCTGCTCATGCATGATTGTTCAATTCTTCGGTCATGTTTAATGACATCTCTGAACAGTCAAAGGGAGTGTGTCTATGATACAATAACCACAGCCAACGTCTATTTTCACGAGTTCTGGGAACCGGGCAGATGGAAAACCTTGTTTGATGTGTGTATTTCGGAATGTATGGACTGATATCGCAATTTTAGTGAAGAGCACAAGTAAGCAAAACCTTTATCATAAATTTTAGATGTAGATTATAAACTCGAAAAATAATTTCTTCAAGTGACAATCATGGAGTATCCTATGATTAAAGTTACTGTTGTGGATCTTTTTGGGTTGTGGTGGGCGGACATTAGCTGTCTATAAATTATTGTTACTAATTACTGGCGTTTTTATGCCAGTAGCCTGGTTATTTTGTTACATGTAAATGTGGTGTACATATGTGATTCCACTTTAGAGTGCCTTAGGTTTTTAGATTATCTTACTACAGACTCTGTGCTTGTCTTTAACACATATGCAGAACGACAGTCATTGAAGGTTAGCTGATGTAAATCTGTACAACTTCAAATAAATTTAACAAAACAGATTTCGAGTGCTTCCCTGGGGGTGTAATTTGAGCTCTATTAAGAATCCGATAGTCACATTAAAGTTTAAATTCTGGCTCAAGAAAAATTAGAAGTGTTCAAAGAGCAGCAAAGCTTCTAACACTAGAATCTGATTATCTGAATATATCTAGTGCCAGTATTGCACTAATATTCACCTTTTTTAGAATAAAGTGAGCTGCTGTGAAACCAGAAATGTACTTTTCATTAAATGAATAATATTTTCTCAGACACAAATTTTATCCATTCATCATACAATAGAAACATCTACTTTCACTGCGTAAATTAACCCTTACGTGCTCATAACCTCATTGGCAAAACCATTATGCACCAAAAAAAATGGTTCAAATGGCTCTGAGCACTATGGGACTTAACATCTATGGTCATCAGTCCCCTAGAACTTAGAACTACTTAAACCTAACTAACCTAAGGACAGCACACATCACCCAGCCATCACGAGGCAGAGAAAATCCCTGACCCCGCCGGGAATCGAACCCGGGAACCCGGGCGTGGGAAGCGAGAACGCTACCGCACGACCACGAGATGCGGGCATTATGCACCGAAGTCGCTACTATAGCGTAATAAATCGTACTCTGAACAAAGTGTTTTGGAGAGATCTTTACAGCAGTGTAGCATTGGAACTACATGTTCTTGTAATACATGGATATTTCGTAAAATTTGTCTGATAATTCTAATAACTGAAGACAGAGTACACAGCACTCGAAACGTTCTTTTCGAAACAGATGTAGCTCGTTCAGCATCTTTGTAATAGGAAAAAGTGGTATCCCACACCCTCCAACTGTCCCTATGGATGTCTTTGTCGACGTCACGAAAGATTTATGCATCGGTACCTCTTTCCACTGGCTCTGGAAGCGCCAGATGGCCAAACGCCTTTGCATAACCAGTGTGGGAACATATCGCTTGGAAGTTAAAATCTTACTTCATACATAGATTCTAACCTAACCTAACCTTTTCGACCCCGCCAAAAACTGACGAATGAGATCGGATGTACCGTGATAAAGCTGTCGTCCAATGTTAACGAGCGACCTCTAGCGATGGCTTCTGACGACCGTTGTCGGTGCCACTGAGAACGAAGCCTTACTCAGATAACCGTTCTCACGCTTTGAGACCATCTATCACGTGGCGTGAAGTCTAAGCATCTTGCTGACTTAAAGGTGGGATTCCTATGCAGCGTCTGACTCACGCGTCTGTCTTTATGCGTCTGACGTAGTGCGGCCGTCGCTTAGCTCCCGCGTCTTGTAGAGCAGCGGCCGCAGTGTGTTTATTGGTCTCCCGTGTCTGCACCGAAAGGATGAGTGATCGAGATTTATTTTTGGATCTAATGTTAGAAGAAACTGAAGAAATTCATCTTCAGCTACGCGAGGGAAACGCTGAAATACAACCGATTTTCTGAACAAGGACTTAGGAAGAGTGTTTTGAAGCACTCACCAATCGCACTTCCTGAACAATGAGCAGAAATTTAGGGTGTATTATAGGTTTAGGTTGACATACGAGGTGCATTCAAGTTCTAAGGCCTCCGATTTTTTTTCTAATTAACTACTTACCCGAAATCGATGAAACTGGCGTTACTTCTCGACGTAATCGCCCTGCAGACGTACACATTTTTCACAACGCTGACGCCATGATTCCATGGCAGCGGCGAAGGCTTCTTTAGGAGTCTGTTTTGACCACTGGAAAATCGCTGAGGCAATAGCAGCACGGCTGGTGAATGTGCGGCCACGGAGAGTGTCTTTCATTGTTGGAAAAAGCCAAAAGTCACTAGGATCCCAGGTCAGGTGAGTAGGGAGCATGAGGAATCACTTCAAAGTTGTTATCACGAAGAAACTGTTGCGTAACGTTAGCTCGATGTGCGGGTGCGTTGTCTTAGTGAAACAGCACACGCGCAGCCCTTCCCGGACGTTTTTGTTGCAGTGCAAGAAGGAATTTGTTCTTCAAAACATTTTCGTAGGATGCACCTGTTACCGTAGTGCCCTTTGGAACGCAATGGGTAAGGATTACGCCCTCGCTGTCCCAGAACATGGCCACCATCATTTTTTCAGCACTGGCGGTTACCCGAAATTTTTTTGGTGGCGGTGAATCTGTGTGCTTCCATTGAGCTGACTGGCGCTTTGTTTCTGGATTGAAAAATGGCATCCACGTCTCATCCATTGTCACAACCGACGAAAAAAAAGTCCCATTCATGCTGTCGTTGCGCGTCAACATGCCACACGGGCAGCCATGTGGTCGTCCGTCAGCATTCGTGGCACCCACCTGGATGACACTTTTCGCATTTTCAGGTCGTCATACAGGATTGTGTGCACAGAACCCACAGAAATGCCAACTCTGGAGGCGATCTGTTCAACTGTCATTCGGCGATCCCCCAAAATAATTCTCTCCACTTTCTCGATCATGTCGTCAAACCGGCTTGTGCGAGCCCGAGGTTGTTTCGGTTTGTTGTCACACGATGTTCTGCCTTCATTAAACTGTCGCACCCACGAACGCACTTTCGACACATCCATAACTCCATCACCACATGTCTCCTTCAACTGTCGATGAATTTCAATTGGTTTCACACCACGCAAATTCAGAAAACGAATGATTGCACGCCGTTCAAGTAAGGAAAACGTCGCCATTTTAAGGATTTAAAACAGTTCTCATTCTCGCCACTGGCGGTAAAATTCCATCTGTCGTACGGTGCTACCATCTCTGGGACGTATTGTCAATGAACGCGACCTCATTTTAAAACAATGCGCATGTTTCTATCTCTTTCCAGTCCGGAGAAAAAAAATCGGAGGCCTTAGAACTTGAATGCACCTCGTAGTACGGTTCAACTATGTCGTCGATCTTGTCAAAGGAGTTAGCGAGAAGGATTCCTCTGCCAAGTATCCATACCCTATAAATCCAAACGAAAAGCTAGGATTAACACAGGTAAGATACCACTTATTTGCAGATAAGAACTCATTTTACTGTATTTCCAATTTTGCTATTTCACATATGGAAAGTGAATGTATCAACGTTGCAGTACGTACGGAGGAAGGAGCGAGCGGCAGGTTCCCACACTGGCCAACAGAGGCCATCTGGCGCTTTCAGACTCAGTGGGATGAGGTGCCGATGCAGAAATCACTGGTGACGTCAGCAAAGATATACGTAGTGAAAGTACATTTATTCTGGAGCGAATCAAGTAATTGTTACTAAAAGATATCTGCTAACAAATGTTGCCTTTTGCCACTCAGAGGGGACTACAGGTCATAAATATCATCTTTCAGTAATTGTACAATGCCAGGAAATATTGATATTAATAAAAAATGAATAACTTTGGCATAATCGAAGATATAAGATATTTTACGAACTATATCGATTGTCTGCTCAAGTTACTGACTGTGGACGCTGATGAACGCGCAGTGAAGCGCCGCACAAGCCAAACATCATCAAGTTACATACTGTGTGCCATAGTCGGCAGTCGCCGATAAGATGCCTTTCGATGTAGTCGTGCGGTAGACCATGCTCTCGTACCGTTAACACCTTATAATCAGTGTGAATAAATTTATTTTATGGCATTTCTTAAATAAACGCACCATAAAGGCATCCAGCGTAAAAAATTTCTTGCTCCCTTACGTAAAACATAGACAGTAGTATAACACTTTCAGAGTCCAATGGCGCTGCTACGCTGTGCAAAAAGGGGATATGAAACTAGACGAGCAGCAGAGATTTCCTACGCGGCGGCTCACTAAGTCAGTTCAAGGACGGAATGGCTTGGTTATCGCAAAATTCGGGTGGGAAAGCGTGGCCAGTTATACTGTACGCCCCTTATACCACGATCTGTGAACTCACCGGTGAAACTGAGACATTTCTGGAGGTTTAGTACGAGGTTCTTGCACACTGGGGTACGTAAACTTAAAAATTTTCTAAATTTGTTACTAGTTTATTAATAAACTAGGTCGTATAAAATTGAAAAATAGTATAATATAAAAATAAGAAATAAAAACTGATCGCAATATGAAAATGGTTGGTAAACCTGCTTGCATTTCAGTCTTTCCGAAATCAGATTGTGCGATGGCAGTGTGATCCACAACTGACTACGAGTAAATAGTAATGAACAACGCGCTGAAAGGTAAGGGCCGTAAGAAGTGCCAATTTCCAAATCGATAGGTATCTACAGAGTTCTTATTTTCGCTTCATTAATCAAATTATGATTTAAGTTTTATACACTGTTGACGGTACTCTCCACGACTTTCGAATATTTTCTCCAAACATTATCCTTCACAGTTTGGTTTATTTACTTTGGTAAGGATACATCGTAGATGCAAGGAACTTTTGAAACCATATCCACTAATTTCTCGTCTTCCACCATTGAAAATAGTACTTTTCCCGAATGATATTTTCACTCTGCAGCGGAGTGTGCGCTGATATGAAACTTCCTGGCAGACTAAAACTGTGTGGCGGACCGAGACTCGAGACCTTTGCCTTTCGCGGACAAGTGCTATACCATTGTTTTTAATCTCATTTTGTTCGTTGCATCTGCTCGCGGCGGACGTCGTAAGGCAACCGCTTAAGTTCGTTGTTGATCGATTAACTCAGTTTTTTTTCTTACAGAGGGCAGCTAAACCTCTGACCGGACACGCTGAGCTACCATGCCGGCATCATTTGAGCTACACAACCACGACTTACGCCCCGTCCTCACAGCTTTACTTTTGCGAGTACCTCGTCTCCTACCTTCCAAACTTTACAGAAGCTCTTCTGCGAACCTAGCAGGACTAGCACTCCTGAAAGAAAGAATATTGCGGAGACATGGCTTAGCCACAGCCTGGGGGCTCTTTCCAGAATGAGATTTTCATTTTTCCCTCGAACAGGCTTACTTGTTCTCTTTGCGGCTGCATCCACGTTGCTCTCCGACCGGATTGGCCGCAGCCGTTCGCCTTCCTTGACCTCAGCCGAAGGTAGCTGACGCTCTGTGGTGGACAGCTCCACATAATACCATCTACAGCAGTACAGTGCGGCAGTCGCATAACGCAGATGCATGCAGCAGACGCTGCATAGGAATCCCATCGTCACGGTGACGTGAATATTTTATACCGTGCCTTAAAATGTAACAACAAAATTTATTAAAATGTAGACAGAGGTCTGGCATTTTTGCTGTTTATCAATCGTTCTACCTGGGAAACCATCTCGTAGCCATGCCGAAAATGCTTGCTACACCAACAAAAAATTGTCGGAGAATACGGTGGCTGAGGCAAAATTAGTACGCTAAAGAAGCACCTTTATTAGAATTATATATTAATACTTCAGCTGCCGACGGACGTTGATCTATATTAACGTGAAAATGTGTGTCCCGACCGGGACTCTAACCCGGGATCTCCTGCTGACATGGCAGACGCTCTATCTATTTTTTTTTTTTTCCGTTGTGTTTGGTCTGGGCAGACGTCACAAGATATCCGCTCAAGTTCATCGTTGATTCCTTTACTCAGTTTTTTTTATTACAGAGGGCAGCCCTATGACCGAACACGCTGAGCTACCGTGCCGGCATCCATCTGAGCCACCGAGGGTACAGAGGATAGTGTGACTGCAGGGACTGTCTCACGCACGCCTCCCGCGAGACACACACTCTCACCTTATATGTCCACACACTACATTCGTAGTGTCCCTACCCAACACACTCATTACTCGTGGAAGACACTCTTACCAAGTCCCGTAGGAGTTCGGGTAATATGTGTGCATCCGCACTGAAGAGGGAGGTCATGGCCGGTACCGCCAGAACTATATACTTATATGGATATTCGTAAAGTATAAAGAAGCACATTGTCTGACTGCTGCGCAGAATTAGCAGCGGCGTTGCCGTGGAAGAAAAACACCAACTCAGTCAGCTTCCCATGCCGCTTCGTCGTAACTACCTACCGTTACCTCGTCATAAAAGTTTAATAATGCGGTACTACTACTTTTGACTCTTACGAGCATTAAACAGTTAACACCAACCAACAAAGAACCGTCTTTTTCGGCGGTGGTGAATCCGCCTGTTCCACTGCTTGCTTTGTTCCTTTGTCTTTGGGTCACAGGGATACACCCAGCTCTCGTTCATATAGATTAGGCGACTAAAGAATTCATCTCGACTGGCCAGTCGTACCTGCTTCTGTTCGGCGGGCTTTTTGAAAGGGTGTAAGCAGTCTCATAAGACAAAAGAAGGCGACATTTGCAATGATCAAAATGTCGTGTTGAAACCGATATAGACTGAGTTTCACATTTCAGGGTTCCGTGCCTCAGTCGTCATAAACGGAACCGTCTGTCTGTCTGTCCGGCCGTTAAAAACCCTTTTTCTCTGCAACAGGCAGACAAACCAAAGTGAGATTTACGACACATACTGAGGTCTATGGTCCCTTGCCTGCATAAGCGTATGGGGCTAAGTCATCGCCATCAAAAGACAGTGTCATTTATGACACATATTTTAATACTCTATAACGCACTCACGACAACCTATAGGGTACTTCCCGTTGGCCTAGAATCATGAAATTTGGCGAAACAGGAAGTTTCACAGTACAGCAATACAAAATATCCGAAAACTGTAAATTTTTAATTATATCAGAGGAAAAAACATTCTTTCGCCATTTGTTATCCGACATTAAACGTGAAATTAAAACAATCTGTAGTTCTGTATTCAGGCTGACTGGGTCGCAATGGTAAAAGTCGGACATCAGGCAAGGAATTACTTTATTGCTCATATGATGCACACTAGTCTGCGAATGTTTCTTTCACATACAACCCGAAACACCATATCTATGTGCAGTAATCGTTCCTGAATACCTGATGATGGGTAAATTCCGAAACGCATCATATGAGCAATAAAGTCATTTCTTGCCTGATGTCTGACTTTTACCATTGCGAACCAATCATTCTGAATGCAGAACTACTGATTATTGTAATAACGGTTGCCTACCTCCTGCATGATTTTGTGTTACATTTATATTATTGAAAATTAAACATTCTAGAAAATCTTGGAATACCAGAGACCGGTATGTTGCCGGTACCAGTGTCGATAACAGACTAAAATGGTCGAGAATGAAATTTTCACCCTACAGCGGAGTGTGCGCTGATATGAAAGTTCCTGGAAGATTAAAACTGTGTGCCGGACCAAGACTCGACTCGGGACCTTTGCTTTCGCGGACAAGTACTGGCGGAATTAAAGCTGTGAGGACGGGCCGTGAGTCGTGCTTGGGTAGCTCAGTTGGTAGAGCACTTGTCTGCGAAAGGCAAAGGTCCCGAGTTCGAGTCTCGGTTCGGCACACAGTTTTAATCTGCCAGGAAGTTTCACTCTGTGGAATGTTACTAGACTAGTTCCTAGCGCCAACCATAGAGAAAATATTTCGAACATTCTTTATTAGGTGGTGCATGGCTTTTTTGCCTAGCAGTGCCACACTCTAGATTTCGAAGTGTCACGCGTCGACATGTTCTCCGCTTCGCCTAGGACGGTTTGAAGAGATAACTCACAAGGTTTTGGTGAGTGGACTCAGCTTTTTGAGCTTCGACAGAGATTTTGCACTGATTGAGAAACTAAAAAAATATAAGACCTGTCTTCCGCAAGGTTTACCCAAAACTGCTTAGTCAACTAAAGCTGCCGAAATACTGATGCCAATCTCCGAATGTAATACAATGAAGCGACAGCATCATGGGATAGCTCCCAACATCGTGTCGGACCTCCTTTTGTCCGGCGTTGTGCAAAAACTCTGCGTGGCATGGATTCAACAAGTCGTTGGAAATCCCCTGCAGAAACATTGAACCATGCTGTCTGTATAGCCGTCCACAATTGCGAAAGTGTAGCCGATGCAGGATTTTGTGCACGAACTGACCTCTAGATTACGTCCCATAAATATTTTATGCGATTCATGTCGGACGGTCTAGGTGGCCGAATCATTCGCTCGATTTGTCCGGAACGTTCTTCAAACGAATCGCGAACAATTGTGTCCTGGTGAAATGACGTATTTTTGACCATAAAAATTTCATCGTTGTTTCGCAAGTCCATAGGTGGCTACTAATAGTTTCCAAGTAGCCGAACATAACCGTTTACCGTCAGTGACCCGTTCAGTTAGACCTGAGGATCCAGTCCATTCCGTGTAAATACAGCCCAAACCGTTATGGATTGCACAGTGTGTTGTTGACAATTTGTGAGATATACGCCACACTTGAACTCAGCCATCAGCTCTCACCAACTGAAATCGGGACTCATGAGATCAGGCGACGGTTTTCCAGTTGTCTAGGCTCCACCCTATACAGTCATGCGTCCAGAAGATGCGCGATTTGTGCTGTCAGCAAAGTCACTCGCATCTGTCGTATACTGCCACAACCCATTAACGCTAAATTTCGTCGCACTGTCCTAACGGATCCTTTCGTCGTACCTCCACATTGATTCCTGCTTATTTCACGCAGTGTTGCTTGTGTGTCAGTACTGACAACTCTACGCAAACGCCGCTGCTCTCGATCGTTAAGTGAAGGCTGTGGGCCACTGCGTTGAACGTGGATGAGATAGTGCCTGAAATTTGGTACTCTCGGCATACTCTTGATGCATTGGATCTCTGAATATTGAATTACCTTACGGTTTCAGAAACTGAATGTGCTGCACGTTTAGCTTCATCTGCCATTCCGCTTTCAAAGTCTGTTAGTTCCCATCGAACGGCCGTACTCACGTAGGAATTTTTTTCACCTGAATCACCTGAGTGCAAATGACAGCTTCTCGAACGCACTCCATTTTATACCCTGCGTACACGATACTACCGCTGTATATGTGCATATCGCTATCTCATGAGTTGTCACCTCAGTGTGTGATCGAAGTGTGTGGTGAAGCAGATGAATGAGAAGGTCGATGTATTCAAAAGACGAAAGACCACACGGCTGATGTATGGCATGGCATGCCATGCGTCATCTGAAAGACCAGCCATGTTTATCAGTTGAAGAGGACCTGTTGACGATGTTGCCACTTCTTCCTCTACAGTGCAGATAGTTTTAAAGTAAACATTGCAACATCTGATCCCAAGAACAGAGTTATATTATAAACGGGAGTCAGTACTGAGAGATTTTTTCCCGAATTTAATTTTGTTATTCTCTTGTAAAAAATAAAAATAAATGAGAAGTGGTTCTTATTGACTACATTTTAGTCAAAATATCACTGCTCCATTTGTGCACTTCTATTATCACAAAAAATACTTAGTGTCTCTGCATTATTGGCTCTTTAAACAAAAACTTACCAGTTAGAATTTGGAATCAATCAGTTTCCTGGTGTGGCACTAGAATGTTCTTAATAAATTATTTATTTTCTTATTTGTCTCATTTTTGCCATGATAAGATGGGTATCGTAATTCTGTGGTATCAGAATGTCTTCCATATTTCCTGGATACAAATAAATTATGTACAAAAAGAGATGCATTTTTGATTCACCTGACACATGTGAGTTATGACTAGACCATTTTCAGTTTCTACACTTCAGCGGGCTACACCATTTTCTTTAGGTTCCTCTAGCCGAGTGACGTGACGTAAACAGCAGTTAGTTATATAAATGTCCATACTTAAGTATCCATCGATGTATTAAAGACGTTTGTATCTTCTCTTTGTTAAATGTCGAGCGCACGGGCTCGTGAAAACGTGGCTCAGTGGTCCCTAAGGGCGTGGCGTGCGGCAGTGCAGTTCACTCACTAGAAAGTGTCCGCATTATCAATAGTATCGACGTACAGTATTATAATGAAATGTATTCGTGTTGTAAAAAAAGACAAAGAAAAATATTCACATAAACTGTTTACTTGCCCCTCCCGCAGGAGGTTCGAGTCCTCCCTCTGGCATGGGTGTGTGTGTTGTTATTAGCATAAGTTAGTTTAAGTAGTGTGTAAGTCTAGGGACCGATGACCCCAGCAGGTTGGTCCCGTAGGTACTCACACACATATGAACATTTTGTTTACTTGCCGTTGTACTGAAGGTATACCGTGCATGGAAAAATATCGCTATCCAAAGCGGCGAGATGACTGTGGTGCACCACAGGGCATAGATGACAAGGGTGAAATACGTGCGGGAGAGTAGACCTGCAGCTTTTGAGGAACTGACCACTCGGAAGAACCAAGGGGCTACCAGCAGTGTCTCCTCAATGACTGTTCAGCGAACGTTCCTGCTTATGGGCCTCTGCAGGAGGCGCCGGTTCATGCACCCCGTTGCTGACTGCGGTTCGTCGGCGACGAAGGCTGGAGTTTGCACACCAATACCGCAACTAGACGTCCATGTTGACGTATATAGGTATAGAACAATCGTTGTAGAACAATCGTTGTAACGGTCCAGGTCGGAGAAGGGAGCGTTATGGTCTAGGGGAAGTTCTCGTGGCATTATCGAAAGCACAGTGGATCAACACAAGTATGCATCTATCCTTCGGTGCCATGTCCACCCCTGCACGCAATTTGTTTTTCCTCGACACGGTGGCATCTACTAGCAAGACAATGCAACGTGTTACACAGCTCACAGTGTGCGAGTGTTGCAAGAGCAACAAGATGTGCCTACCGTACTCCCCTGGCCCCCAATCTCTCAGGATTTAAAAGCAGTTGAGAATGTCTGGGACAAACACGATGGGGATGTTCGCGTCATGGAGCGTGGCACAGCTTATGACGGCGCTGTAGTCGGCGTGGCTCCTCATTCCTTTCGGGACCTTCCAGACCCTCATTCACTGTCTTCCTGCGAGCCTACTCCTCAAAAGGTGATCGCATTAATGTGACTGGATAGTGCCTGTTACTGTGAAATTATTGCATATTGCTGTGAAGATACTTTTGTCAATAAATCGTGAACAGCAAATTACTCAGTGCTTGAAGAATATGTTGAATCTGGACTGCTTACTTACCCTATTACTACGTGGAAGGTGTCATACCTAAAAGGGTCTAGTGATCCGTTGTGACTTCTTAAAAGAAAGACAAGACTTAAATTATATTAACAATAGCACGAATTGTTACGAAAAAGTAGCAAAAATATTATTTTTGATAACGACAGTAATTGTCTTAGCTGATGCCGATGTGATTTACTTGGGTTGATACGATCTTTTCAAGTCAACAAGATTTAAAAGAAAAGAAATAAAAAATTACAGTTCTCTTCTAAATGATAAAACAGGTATTTTAATGGGTGATTAAGTGGATGACATGCACACGTACTAGAGAGTCAACGACTCCCACATATGATGTAGATAATACGTGATTCTACATGAGTACGCTTCACTAAAATTATTTGTAAACATTTTCTATAATTTTGTTTATTGTAATGATACCAACTCTGTAGTAAACACAATGTCGTAACATTTGTTAGTAGATAGAATACCTTGTGGAGAAGACAGTTGTAAACTGTCGAAATCTTGATCAGCGTTTATAAACCTATATTTTCCAGCTTTCTGGCTGGTCATTTATATCACATATTCTGATGCGACTTAAATGAATTTTGAGGCGTTAAGACAAAATTCAATTAATATGCAAAAGATGAAACTGTAAAATCTCAAGAAGAAGGGGAAGACCGAGGAAGTTAGGATGTTTGTGGTACTGCTACGGTCCTACGTACGATGTCCCTTCAGAAAATAACCGAACATTTTGCATTACATGCCAACGGAGATATTTAGTGACATGTGGTTGGCACTGCTCTGTGGATTACCTCCCTCTAACCAGGTGATTTGAAATGTTGATATGTCGTTTAGTTTTTTTGTTATTGTTGTTTGAGGGCATCGCGTTTCAATGTTAGTGGCGATTTCTGAAAAGTGCGATTTTCTGGAGCAACGATGCAACGAAAAATTGTAGTGCAACAGGAGAAAACTTTTACAGAAACGTTTCACATTTCGAAGCCAGCTGACAGAAATGATGTTCTAGGTCGTATGCAATGCTAAAAATGATTTTCACTATTCAAAAGAAATCGTCAGTCGATTGAAGATGACCCTCAATCAGGAAGGCTTTCTACTTCATCTGATGTCTCACAAGTCCAGAAAAACAACCATATGGTGCCTACAAATTCCCAGATGACCGTTTTACAAATGTTATGCGAAAAATTCCTAAAAATGCGAACAGCATTGTGGCAAAATAACTCATGATTCTTTCAACACGAAAATACTCCAGCATACTCAGCTTTGTCGATTCGTCACTTTCGCTCCAAATATCAGGTCACTGTCCTTCCGCTCCCTCCTTATTCGCAAGACCTGGCTCCATATTTCCGAAAATAAAATCAGTGGTGAAAAGACACAGTTTTCAAAGTATTGATGAGACCAAAGCTAATGCGTCACAGAGGTTAAAGGCCATCTCAGATCAAGCTATCCACAAGTGTTTCGTGAAACGTAAGCACCGCTGGGAAAAGTATGAGAAGGGGAGAGAAGTAACTTGAAGAGGCAAGAAACAATAAACCTCAAAATTAATAATAAAGTTTTAAAAAATTATGTTCAGTTATTTTCTGAACAGACCTTGTATGAGTGATAGTGATAAATCAAACCTTATCCATTACCACTGAAGGAAGTATAGCTACAGAACTTTGTAGAATGCTGCAAACTATTGTCTGTGAACTTCAATGTGTACCAATGTAACACAAAAATTGGGCAGATGCGAGTAGGACCAGGGAATTGAGGGTTCCGTACAAACCTGATTATGTATATAGTTCATTCAGTCCGGGTAATAAGGATCCAGACGATTTTTACCTGTTATCGGCCCCACAGGTCCCAAGACTTTTCAGATTGTTTTAATTTGAAGTTTAGAGTAGCATAACAAACAAAAAAGGAACATTTTTTCGTGTGACGATCATAAATTAAGCATTTTACGATTTTTGTCATTGACTTGTTCTGTGAAACTTTTGTTCCTGCCAAATTTCACGATTCGGTATTAAGTGAAAGTGCACCGTAAGTTTTAATGAGTGAATTTGCGAGTGTCAAAACATCTGAAATAAATGGCCGTGCCTACTGATTGCGCTGACTAACAGGTTTAAATTTCTTGCACCGTCAAGGGACTATAGACCTTTTGAACTTGATACGTTTACCCATTCCCGAGGAAAAGGTTCCTTCACAGGCGGACAGACGGTCGAGTAACAAATGACAATTTTTTTTCATATAACACAGTTTCCAGCAACTTTAGGATATTTTTTTTATTGTAGTGTGAAAACTTTTTCTTGACAAATTTCATGATTCTAGGTCAACGGTATGTACCCTGTACATTTTTATGAATGAGCGTGTGAATGTTACTTTTCTTTTCGAGAAACACTATTGAGAAAATTTAGAGAACCAACATTTGAAGCTGCCTGCCACACAAGTCTACAACATACATTGCGCGTAAGCACCACGGAGATAGCATACGAGAAATAGGGGCCCTTACGGAGACATACAGTAGTTATTCCCTCACTATGTTTGAGAGTGGAACATGGAAGGAAATAACTAGTAGTAATGCAGGATACCTTCCGCAACGCACCGTACAGTGGCTTGCGGAGTATCTGTGTAGTTGTAGATGTAGATTTAGATATTAAAATATGTTCAGAAATGGTCATAAAATGATTCATATGGCTCTGAGCACTATGGGACTTCACATCTGTGGTCATCAGTCCCCTAGAACTTAGAACTACTTAAACCTAACTAGCCTAAGGATATCACACACATCCACGCCCAAGGCAGGATTCGAACCTGCGACCGTAGCGGTCACGCGGTTCCAGACTGAAGCGCCTAGAACCGCACGGCCACACCGGCCGGCAAATAGTCATATCTTTTGATTGCATTCACTTAGAAGCTAACGTTTTTTTTTATCCCCAAGGGATCATAGATCTTAGTACGTGACATAAATTTCTTGATACTTTTAGCCATCCCTGAGAAAGAAAGGGTCTTAACAGACGGGCTGAAGGACAGACAGTCAGGTAACAAATGAAAAAAATCCAAGTTTTTGGATGTTTTACTTGGTTGTAGTTTGAAACCTTGCTACTTGTCAAATTTTGTCATTCCCAGGTCAACGTGAAGTGCCCTGTAGCCTTCGATGACCGAGTTTGCGAGTGTTAAAATTGTGGTGTCACCGCCAGACACCACACTTGCTAGGTGGTAGCCTTTAAATCGGCCGCGGTCCATTAGTATACGCCGGACCCGCGTGTCGCCACTGTCAGTGATAGCAGACCGAACGCCACCACACGCCAGGCCTAGAGAGACGTCCTGGCACTCGCCCCAGTTGTACAGCCGACGTTCATAGCAATGGTTCACTGACAAATACGCTCTCATTTGCCGAGACGATAGTTAGCATAGCCTTCAGCTACGTCATTTGCTACGACCTAGCAAGGCGCCGTATTCAATTGATATTTATTATGTGAAGCATGTATCATCAAGAGAGATGTTCTACAATTGTGGATTAAAGTTAAGTATTACATCACCTACGTCCTTTATTTGCAATTCTCAAGATATTGTCCTGTTCCAGACCTCACGCCAGTCAGCGTGTAATTAAACGCGTGCATTTCGGCCTCCTCTAGAAACACAGCGTTGGCATAAACGGGTATATCTTTCGATTGCACTGACTCAGAAGCTAACGTCTATTATACCGCCAGAGGACCATAGACCTTAGTACGTGAATTGATACGTCTATCAGGTCCTTAGGAAAAGGGGTCTCAACAAATGAACGGACAGACAGACAGTCTGATAACAAACGACAAAAAAATTTTTTACATGATGTAATTACAAATTAAGAATATTAAGATATTTTCCTTTGTCTGTAGTGCGATACCTTCTTTCTTCCGAAATTTAATGATTTTAGGTCAACAGGAAGTTGGATTTGTTGCATGTGTTTTCGAATATCAAAACATTTGACATAAAGGGCCGTATCTTTCGATTGCATTGACTTACGTGCTTTAATGGATTGAAAATAACAGCCAGCAAGTTGCAAAATACAGGTTTATTAAACGCCGACAGTTTAGAACTGTCTTCTTCGCAAGGTACTGTACCTACTAACAAATCTTACGACATTGTGTTTAGCACAGAGGCGTTGTCATTACAATAGGCAAAATTACAGGAAATGTTTACAAATAATTTTTGTGATGCGTACTCAAGTAGAGTCACATATTATCTACATAGTATTTGGGAGTCATTAACTCTGTCTAGTAGGTGTGCGTGTCAACTTAATCATCCCGTAAATACATGTTTTATAAGTAGCGGCTATCTACTGCAGGACTTCGTCTCAAAACATTTAAAATACCTGGCAGTGGCTGCAACAATATGTAGTGTGCCACTAGAAAGATCTTTATATATATGACATTTAAGTGTAAAACGTGGCATCGGATCCTACAGAGCGCAAGTGTGCCACGTAAAGAGGTAGTGAGACACTGGCTGAAGAGTAGAGGCTCTGGCTTTAGGTCGCCTTTGGTGGATGGCGGTGATGCGCGTCCTATATGCACGTAGCGGCGTGTGTACTTTCACACCTACATATTCACAGTAGAATTAATATATTAGCTAAAAAGTTAAAAAGACGGCCGTAGGACTTCAACGCACACTTTTTACCCCCTCCCCTCTACCTCTTTTCTACTTTTCACTTAATATGTTAATGCTAGTAATGAATTAGTACTTGTGCTGCTCATTGCATTCAGGACGCGCACCAGCGCCACCTACTGTAGGGGACCTAAGGCTATAGCACGTACTCTTCAGCTAGTTGGCGCATCTCACTAGCTCTGTACTATGTATACTTACGCTGTGTAGGATCGATGTCACGTCTTATATTTAAATGTAATATACGACGGCTATTCGGAAGACAAGGCCCGATCGGTCGCGAAAAGGAAACCGCTGTGACAACCAAAAATGTTTTACTTGCAACTGTTAGCTACTGCACCTTCCAGCCACTTCCCTACATAGTCACCGCTCCAACTTAGAGACATCTGTCGGAGCGTTATACCAACTTTCCAATGCCCTCTTCACAGAAGGCAGCCGACTGTGCTTTCCGCCAATGCTCTACGCTGGTCTCAGCGCACTGTCTAAGCCAAAATGTTGTTTCCATAGCCAACGGTTCATGTGAGCAGAGATGAAACGCAGAGGGCGTTAGTTACGGGTTGTATTGTTGGTGATCAAACACGTCCCATCGAAAACGAGCAGGTTCACTGCCCCTGCATGGTGTGGCCGAGATTTGTCATGGAGAAGGAAACACATGACAGCTGTGTTATGCGGGCTGCATAAAATTAGGCGAAATCTCTCACCTTGCCCTCATACTTGGCAGGAGACACTATTTATCTAGGCATCTTTACATTCTCGCTGTGCTCTCAGGACCGAAAATCTTGATATGATTCAGTCGAAGGGCATACTAGAGACACTGTTCAAACATCTGTATCGGATGTTCACTGTGGGTTCCACTTCGTGACCGATCGGACCTTACTTTCCGAGTAGCCCTCGTATACACAAATTTTTCAAGTGGCACTCTACACGTTTTTGGATCCACTGTCAAATGTATGGTATTTTAAAAAGTTCTGAGACAAAATCTTACAGCAGACAGCTACTACTTATAAAACATGTATTTGAAATGGCGATTAAGTGGATGATACGCACATGTACTAGACGGACTCAATGACTCCCACATCTGGTATTGGTAATTCTTGGTTCTACGTAAGTATACTTCAGTAAAATTATTTTAAACATTTCCATAATTTTTCTACTTTCAACATTGCAGCCCAGACAGCAATCGTGATAATATAATATATAAGAAAGAATCAGCCTCGATTAAACCAACCTTTACCTAGGTTTCAGCCCAAATAATTGTGCCTTCTGCAGAAGATATACCTGAATCTATAATTTGTCTAAAAGGACATGGTCTAGAAATAAAACTAAAACAGCCTGAATAGGGGTAGTCACATTTTAAAAATGCGATACATAAGAACTAAGTCAACAACAAGACTTAAGGTCTGGCGTGCGCCTCGTTTCCATGGACGCCGTGCGGTGGGCCTCGGGAGCTCACGTGAGCATTTTTCAGAGTTGACTACGCCTATTCAGGCTGTTTCAGTTTTATTTTTAGACCATGCCATCTTAGACAAATTATAGATTCACGTATATCTTCTGAAGAAGGCTCAATTATTTGAGCTAAAACCTAGGTAATGGTTGGTTTCATTACAGTAATCGAGGCTGATAGTTTCTTATATATCATTTCCGTAATTCTGCTTATTATAATGATACCGTCTCTGTACTTCAACACAACGTCGGAAGATTTGTTAGTAGGTACCATATCTTCTGAAGAAGACAGATAAAAAATCCAACCATTCCTGAAAAAAAAAGAGGTTTGAACAGTCGGACAGACATACGAACAAACAGACGGAAAACAAAGTGAATCTATGTTGTTGTTATTGTGGTCTTCAGTCCTGAGACTGGTTTGATGCAGCTCTCCATGCTACTCTATCCTGTGCAAACTTCTTCATCTCCCAGTATCTACCGCAACCTACATCCTTCTGAATCTGCTTAGTGTATTCATCTCTTGGTCTCCCTCTACGATTTTTACCCTCCACGCTGCCCTCCAATACTACATTGGTAATCTCTTGATGCCTCAGAACATGTCCTACCAACCGATCCCTTCTTCTAGTCAAGTTGTGCCACAAACTTCTCTTCTCCCCAATCCTATTCAGCACCTGATTAGTTATGTGCTCTGTCCGTCTAATCTTCAGCATTCTTCTGTAGCACGACATTTCGAAAGCTTCTGTTCTCTTTTTGTCTAAACTATTTATCGTCCACGTGAATCTATAAGGTCCCGTTTTTACAGATAAAGGTACGAACCATTAAAAACAAACAATTTCGTAACTTTATCTTTTTTTTGGGGGGGGGGGGGGGGCGAAGATCAATAGCATATGACTTTTTCTTTGTATTATATGCAGGTTTTGTTAAAACTACATGTTATTTTTGCAGTAATTTGATTTAATTACGAATTGATCCTGGACTTTTCAACTGATTTAGTATCGGCATAATTCGTGCCAGCAGCCGCGCGTACTATCGCTCGTAAACGGGATCTTCGCATTACATTCCGCATTGTACTGCTTTCGCAACACCGCCGAGGTGTGTGTCAAACGTGCGCGCTTTGGTTGCGGCGTTCGCTTCGCCGGGCGAGACGGCTCGATCGGACACTGCGAGCGGCCTCCAATGCGACACGTACCGGCCGCGTTCTCCACCTCTGCCCGGCCCCGCCCCCTGACCGTGCGCGCAGACGGAGCGCTCTTCTGTTTCCGGAGCACCCTGCGCCCCGGACGCGAAATTGAATCGTGCGCGGTAATTCTGTTAGTATTAAAAGAAAAGCAAGCGCGCCCTTGCGCTGAGGGCGTGCGCTTCTCGTCCAATTACCACGCCGAGTGCCTCACCGGCGCGGCGGCCAGGCCCGCAGCAACACACAGTAGCGGCCGCTCGCCAGCTGCGGACAGCTGCCGGCCTCCGGCTCCTCGAATATTCTTTGTGGCCGGCTGTGGTCCGTGCGGCGAGAATCGCGCCGGCCCTGTCGGCGCCCCGCCAGGCTAATGCTTACGTCTCCGGCCGGACGTGACAGGCCGGAACCACTTTTTGCCGCGCGCCTCTTCCACCGGGACACTTCTCGAAATTTTGCTCGTTCAGAGGGCGAGCGGCACGCCGAACGACTCGTTTCGTTTTCTCCATTGGGACACCAGGTGCGCACAATGTTGGTGTACTGCCGGAGGCAGGCACGACACGAGGCCCAAGTTTCACGTCTCGACTGCATCATGGATATTAGAGACGAAGCGTTGGCTGTGGAGGACATGAGTGAGGGAAGGGGATCAGCCGCGGCCTTGTGGGGGGAAGCACGATAACATTCTCTTTAAATCTTTGTTGGGCATTGTTGCTCGAACAATGTTTTGTGCAACATGTTTGAAGATTCCGTCCTTGGATCTTAAAGATGCTCCCGATCAACGTATAATCTCTGTAATCAAGCGCTATTCTTTTCTTTCTGGTGTATAGTTTCTGAATTGTTTGCATATTCGGCATACGCCGCGCTAGGTTACGTGAGCATCAGTTACCACTGTAACATTTTTTTTTACTGTTTTGTTACGCTGTTTTATCTTGGGCAACAAAAACCAGTTATAAACGGAAGGAGGACATCCTCAAGGTCACATGTTATACAAATACGTTAGCTAATTCATACCTGGAACATATTAAATGGGCTGACGTCTTCTGGGAAGAGGAAGCCTGGAAGTACATCAATGGCTGTAGAACAAGTCCAGATTCAGAAGGAAACAGCACTTCCTGTGCCAGTGAATGATGTACGATTTAACTGTTTTGGTCACTGCCCAGAATACGGGAGAAAGGAATTACATAGCCTATCAAATTATTCAAATTATTCAAAGGGCTCTAAGCACTATGGGACTTAACATCTAATGTCATCAGTCCCCTAGACTTAGAAACTACTTAAACCTAACTAACCTAAGGACATCACACACATCCATGCCCGAGGCAGGATTCCAACCTGCGACCGTAGCAGCCGCGTGGCTCCGGACTGAAGCGCCTAGAGCCTCTCGGCTACCGCGGCC
Source organism: Schistocerca americana (assembly GCF_021461395.2). Classification (NCBI taxonomy): domain Eukaryota; kingdom Metazoa; phylum Arthropoda; class Insecta; order Orthoptera; family Acrididae; genus Schistocerca; species Schistocerca americana. The sequence goes on along the minus strand of NC_060124.1, from coordinate 432,955,684 downwards.
GGCTTCATAGCCTTTGCCCTCAGGTGTGTTCGACTGTACAATGTGATAAGCGTGGCATTGTTCCGTGCTTTGTAAATAAAAGGAATTTTTGTATGACATTTGGCGCTGTTGTATTTCATATTACAGCACCCAAGTGCCCTTAACGGGCAATGGTCCTTATAGGCAACATGCTGTATTTTGGAAAATACATTTAAAATTCTTAAAGTGGTCGTGTGCAGAACATCTAATTTAAGTAACTTAATATTCTTTCCTCGTAACATTTCTATCTATACCCTTTATGAAGAACCACAAAATGAAAAATACGAGTATGCAGAGAGGAATGTTAATGCTGGTCCTCCGTAATACGTGCCAAGTATCATAACCAATTCATCATTGCATCTCCTTACTTGAAATACATAGTGATCAGACCATATGCAGTATTCGTTCCAAATTTCCGTTTCTCTGTGCTTTTCCACAAGATCGATGCTATAACGTAAACAGTCACTGAATCTAAAAATCTAGGTTTCGGGTAACGTCTCAATTTATTTGGTCAGTTTGTAAGTGAACATTTTGCCCCCTCATATCGGTTTGTGTGGACCGTGCTGGCTTGCGAGACCGCGGCGAATAAGACTCGGATCGATTCTGTGCGGTGCACTGGCGAGCGTTGGTCTGGTACAATGATCAGCCCGAGTGTGGTTTGTGGACATCTTTTCACGCTAGTCCCCAACTACAGCCTCAGAAAATACGATACGATGCCGGCTAAAATACGATGCCAGCTAAAAGACGATAACGCTTAGGAAAAGGTTTATACGATTCACAGACAGAGAGCACACACGACTTCCGTTCCTTAGGTTACCTGACGTGTCACGGGAGAAATGGTAAACGACCACAAATTTAAAATAAACTTGCCAAATTTTGAAAAAAAAACCGACATATTATGCAACATTGTAAATGCCAGAAAAGAGGCAGAGGGAGTTCGTATGCGGAATGACAGAAATGGGTGAGGATAATACAACTGACCTTGTTTCTACACTCTTGAGTTTCATACCTATCATGATTAACGCATCCTGTAGTCTAATGTTAATTTCATTTTTGTTATTAGGTACAAAACAGGATATTACAACCCAAAAATGACTTTATCTGAGGGAAGAATCCCGTATAAGCGTTTTATTTGTGTTCTGTGAGTTGTTTTACTCGCCCACATTCAAACGACGTTAGGCTTCCACGGTGGTGCGAAGGTACAAAAGTAGTCATACAGTTACGGAAAAAAAAGGCAGATGACTGCAATTTATCATTGGCCAGCTGTCTTTTAAAATGCAGGAGACTAGAAGAAAGCCTCGTATATGAAACACTCGCAATGGAGTGAATCGCAAACAGCTATTCGTATCTGTGACTATTGTGGAATGTAGCCCACAATGCTATCTCTCACATGTAGAAGTCAATAGTCGTAATTTAATGGACAGCTTCCACCTTCTTTGGGCTAAACAGTTTCACGAGCGACTGTCCAACGTAGTACTCCATACGAAACCCTGAGGAAACAAAGTCATTAACGAATAGCATTTCATGCATTACTCCAAGACCAGCTGAAGAAACTGCACACGCCTTCAGGCAAAATTACCCCAGTAGCGTATGCCAAAAGTTTCTCAAATTGCAGAAAAAATTTCCACACTGTAGCGGAATGTGCGCTTCCTGAAACAGTAAGACTGTTGCGCCGGACCGGTACTCGAACCTGGGGCCTTTGCTTTTCGCAGGCAAGTGCTCTATGGACCTATCCAAGCACGACTCACGACCCGCCCTCACAACTTTACTTCTACCAGTACCTCATCTCCTGCCTTTCAGTATATACAGATCCTGCATATCTCGTGGGTCTAGAAACGTGTCATGTTTGAGTCTCGGTTTGGCACACTGTTTTGTTTTCCAGCAGTTTGTGTATCCCAGGTTCCTGTCTAGAGATATCCTCGCTAATAATAGTCAAAGCAACTGTTGAGACCCAGCCGATATTGGTTCAAAAACTATGAAGCAAGTTTTGGACAAAGTTTCGAAGCAGTTTCTGCAGAACCTTCCGATACAGCGCATCGGTATTTTTATCCTTCTGGGAACAGAATGGACACAGTGGCATACTGTCTAATTACGCAAATTCGGGAACAGTGTTCCCTGCCTTCAATGTCGTAAATGATTGTGACTGACTCGTCGGATGGTGAGAGGGGGTAGGGGGAGCGATAGTGGTGTCTTGTTTGTGTTTATATACGCCAGTGGCGTCTAATTTCACGAAGGGTGGCCTAAATTCGTCGTCACGATTCAAAGTGAACAATGTTTATAGCTATAATATGTTGAATCCTGATTAGCCGTCGAATATAGGGTATCCAGGAAACCTGCTTTTTCGGAACGATGGATAACAGTTCAAGCAAACTGTATTAATGAGTTTTATTATGGAAAGTAAACGACTGTGCCTAACTTTGAGACTTACATAGATGTGTCGCAAGCAAAGGGCGACATCCGAAATAAAGAAGTTCTTCAGTATAACAACTCCAAGACTGAGCTACATAGAATGTACTGAGCTACATAGAATGTACGAACAAGTAACGAGCCTTGACGCTTCTATACTAGTTGCTAGTCTTGAAGCTACTGTAGATCTCGGCCGCGGCCAGTCGGGCGCGGCGCTTATGTTCTCCTCGCCTAGAGGCCGCTGCTGTTGCGTTGTCGTCCTGGAGAGGGGCTGATCAGCGTGCAATTGGATGATGTCTTCTTCACAGCACCCTCTTCTCTCTCGTTCCCGACTGGCGTGCCGGCGCTTGATTTTAGGCCGTAACACAATATAACGATATTTATAGCCCCATTCGAATTTATTCTGGAAAATGTTTCTTTCTCCAGAAACTCACTGCATTATAATGAGTGAAGCTCAGTAACACGATGGCTTAGTGCCAATATGTCCTGGTAGTCTTATCGCGTTTATTTCCATGGACTTGCAAATTGGTACTGTGGATTTCAGCTCGTTATGATTGTGTCTTAGTTTATTATCGACTACGGTTTAATGGCAAACTGATTTTATTATGTACGTATGTATGGTGGAGCGGGGGGGTAGGGGGGGGGGAAGAAGCGGGTTATGGGCCAGTGTAAGCTTTACATAAACCGCACTACAGCGAGTTTCCCATTATCACCACTATCAGCTGTGGTCACCCGCTTTGTAGCTTTGGTGCCCCAATCAGTGAACACGTTCTAGTAACACTATTGCGCCCGATCGTATAGAAACGCCCTCTTTGCTGAAGATTTTTTTTTCGAAAAGATTACTTCTTGTAATTAAAGCTGTTCACTTAGTGGGGAATCATCTTTGACGAGGCACCTTCTCTAATTTTCTGAAGAATATTATAACATTTCCGATGTATCGCGTGTATTAATCTACACGCCACTGTCCAATCATAACACATGTACGTCTGTGCAAGACTCTTTGTACCGACAGAGACTACGTAACTGCTCGGACAACTGACGCGTGTTCATGTGGAGTGAGGTCAAAAGAAGAGACTCAAAGGTTTTAAGGGGTAATACACCAGAAGGATGTTGAAAATTAGGTGCACAATAAGATAAGAAATGAGGACGCCCTCTGTAAAATCGGCGGGGAAAACACATACAGGAAACACTGATAAGAGGAGAAGACTCAACACTAGGACATGTTTTAAAATATTGGGGAATAGCTTCCATGGTACTGGGGTGAACTGTACTGGGCGAAAACTACAGGGGAAGACAGATTAGAATAAAAATAGTTGATGCCGTTTGGTGCGAGGGCCGCCGCCTCCACCTACCCCCGGCTAAAAGAAAAAAGAAGTCCCCGTCCGGTCGCCCTTAATTAGCTTTCACATGATTTCCATGGTTTCCCAAAACCAGATTACGGGAATGGTCAGAAGTGCGTCAATGTCCGCATCTAAAGGTTCCATCATCTTTGTTTAACTCAGTGCTCCGTGTCTATTGACGTCTATGTCGTCGGAAATTTAAATTAAAACGTATTTTCCTTCTGAAGGATCCGGTAAATACGTTAACAATTGACATTGACACACTGAAAAATCTGTTGCGTTTTTTTGTCACATAAATTCGCACACGTCCATCAGAATAAATCAATTATTTGCGTTAGTGTTCCCAATTCTAGGCAGTTACAGTCTGAATGGTACAGAAGAGTAAGAACTTCAGACTCGTTGTTGACTATGGAAAGGTGAAAATTACAATGCTGAATGGACTTAACGGTAAACATACAGTGTAAAATGAGGCGTTTCAGAGGAGCATTATGCACACATGTAATATAATTTCAAACAAGTGTCGAAGCCGTCTTCGCCTCCATCCCACGACACCATCTACTCTTTCGTTCAGTTCCGACTGTGCTTACTTCATCAGCAGAAGGCGCAGGTGTTAGGGAAACCGTCTTGTAGCAGCTCCGTTAATTACAACACGTGACTGGTACTTGGAGAGCATGCTAACAATAAATGTGCTTTCTCTTTGTGGCGCAACGACGTTGCCAACTTGGACGATTTATAGTTTTAGCTTGCGTGCTTGAGAACGAGATCAACGGTTTTATAGAGCAGTGGGTTAACAGTTACTCGGCTCTGTTAACTGTCCGTCCTCTCTTATAAGGACTGACGCGCCTGCAGCCCCGTGAAGATTTACCTGACGTCTCACAGGAAAATAAAAACCGTGTGTTTTCATAAAACAAGTCACTTATCACGATGCCAACCGAATGGTTCAATTTGGAAATGTCCTCTTTGGATATTCTTGCATTGTATTTTTAAGCGAAATGCAGTCAGTATGTATGTGATGCCAACATTTCTGTGAAATATTTGATATGATTCGTGACAGGTTAAAATAGTTCGCATTGTGAAAACACAGCGTCATCAGTAAATCCGTTACAGCAGTATGAAATTTAACTTGGCAGAAATTACTAATTTTATCCACTTCAAGCATCCATGAGCGTGATAAGTCAACTATAACAATCACTTTCACTCAAAAATTTTTAATATATCTAGGCGTAATGCCACATCAGGTGCTAGCAACTTATTCTTCAAAATGTTTTTTTATTCTTTGTTCCTGCAAGCGGAATAATTCATGCAGTGAACTTAAACAATGATGATTTACATATTAAATACACACAATTGCTCCATTTAAGTCGCGTTTCCTCCATTTCATGCTAAGTAAATATACTTGGCATGATGCAATAGACACACAGGCACACTGCGTGTAAACGTAAACGGGACAAAGCCATTAGACAATATTCGGAGATGTCACACAGCTACAGGTTATCCTCAACCCAAAATACTCAACGTTTAAAAGAAGATGGTATGCAGATACCTAGCGTATTAGTTCATTCTGTATCAGAGGGAAGAAAAAAGTGAGTGTGTATTACGATACGCGTTTGTTCAGGTTTGTTGTAGGAACTGACCCATAGTTACAAGGGAAATTCCAGATTAGTCTCCCATTCAATCTCCGGGAGCGACTGTCATGGAAGATGCGACCATAATAAAAAGATTGAATAACCAATGAAGGGGTAATATTCTACGAGTTGGAGCATAAGATGTCGTAAGTTAAACGTCGTAGAGAAACAAGAAAATCTGAAAAGCGAAATGCAATACATTGGGAGTCAGTGACGAGAAGTGGAAGAAAGATATCTTGTCAGACGACTATAGGGTTATATAAACAGCACCATAAAATGGTATTACAGGAGTAGGATTAACAGTGATAAGGAAGGCAGGGCAGAGAGAATCGACAGAACCCGACGCTAACGACATCGCATGGCGACGTTGCAAGCAGAATGTGAAGAGAGAGAGAGAGAGAAAGTATATGAGGGCACTGAATAACTCAGTATGTAAAGAGATCTGATAATATGGTAATGAAGGGGGGATTGGAACGCTGTGGTAGGGGACGGAGTAGGAGATAAAATTGCAGTAGAGAATAGCCTCGGTAGTAGGAATGATAAGGGAGGAAGACTAATTTAGTTATTCAATAAATTTCTGCTGGTAGTAGCGAATACAAAGACGAAAAATCGAAAGAAAAGTAGTTCAACCGGCAGGTACATAGGATCTTACAAGAGGTCCAAATTTTGTGATACTTTAGTACGTTGTTTGTAGATGTTCTGTAACGTAGAATCCGTTTCCTACAACGAGAAACCTACGCTAACTTGCAGGGTGAAAAATTGCGAAATTTTGGCAGTTTTCTGGGTTTTTTTCGCTATAGTTTTCTTTTCTTGCACCTACGACTAAAAGTACTCAGACTTTTTTGTGGAGAGAAGCGAAAAACTTTAATAATTTCACTTTGTAAGTAGGCTGTTTAGGTTTTCTTATTGGTAACGCCACGTAGCGCTCTGTATGAAAATCACTGGCTGTGCTGTGTGCAGTCTGTGGCTAGTTTGCATTGTTGCTTGCCATTGTAGTGTTGGGCAGCTGGATGTTAACAGCGCGTAGCGTTGCGCAGTTGGAGGTGAGCCGCCAGCAGTGGTGGATGTGGGGAAGTGAGATGACGGATTTTTGAGAATGGATAATCTGGAGGTGTGTCCATCAGAAACAGTAGATTTGTAAGAATGGATGTCATGAACTGCTATATATATTATGACTATTAAGGTAAATACATTGTTTGTTCTCTATTAAAATCTTTCATTTGCTAATTATGCCCATCAGTAGTTAGGGCCTTCCGTAGTTTGAATCTTTTATTTAGCTGGCAGTAGTGGCGCTCGCTGTTTTTCAGTAGTTCGAGTAACGAAGATTTTTGTGAGGTAAATGATTTGTGAAACGTATAGGTTAATGTTAGTCAGGGCCATTCTTTTGTAGGGATTACTGAAAGTCAGATTGCGTTGCGCCAAAAATATTGTGTGTCAGTTTAAGCACAGTCTTGTACAATTTTTCTAAGGGGATGTTTCATATGTCGACCCTTAGCCGATGATACCTTACTGGAATCTTCTGATTTTTTCTTGTAGTTGGTGTAATTAGTGTAGCTATTGTTTACTGCTAGCGCGTAATTATAGAGAGAATTTCCTTTGTAGTTGTAGTTTTTCATTGTTGTACAGTAAAACACTTGTGGCATGCATGTGGATTTGCACCAAGTATTTCTCAGCTGCGCTTGCAGTTAACTAGATATTATTTTCAGTGCTATGTTAATGTGTTTACTTATTTTGCTCTTCAAATTGTGCTTTTCTGTGTTGTCGTGTGAAATATTGTGACAATAATGGCGTGTGAAAAACGTAATACTAGGCTCCAAAGTAAACTGAGAAATGACAGTGAAGACAAAAGCAGCGTGTTAGCGCCACCGTGTAATGAATTTACTAATGTTCAAACTAGTAATTTGGTAATTGTGCATAGGGAAATGGAGCGGGCGGCAAATAATGGTGTAGACAGTGAAACAAGTAGTGAACAGGGAAGCATTATCGATCGATCGGTCGGCAACAGCTCGCCTCAGGAATCCGAAATGACAGAACACAATATTGCAAATGCTGTAGACTCAGGTTTTGGGTCCTCACCGTTTTCTCAAATAAGTCAAGACACATTTTTTGCTCGTCAAAATTTAAATGTTGCCGGTGCAAATGCACTGCCGGAAACCATAGAGGAACAGATTCCAGACACTAATACATTATTATTGCAATTAATGCGGCAAATGAAACAAAATCAGAGACAAACACAGCAACAGTTAGACACAATGGAACAAAATCTTCAAAAGTTAGACACAATGGAACAAAATCTTCAGAAGTTAGACACAATGGAATAAAGTCAGAGACAAACACAGCCAAAGCTTCAAAAGTTAGACACCACGCTTGAACAAACACGTGAAGATTTAACTACTGAGTTACATAAAATCGAAGCGAAATGTCAAAAAGTCTGTAATGACGTAAAAACACAAATTTGTGAGCATTTCCAACCTATTTTTTCGCGGCATGAAAATGCATTACAGAATCACGAAGCAGCCATAAAAGAACTGAAAACTATTGTTCATGAAAATCATGAGACCTTGCAAGCTAAAATTGACTCAGTTGCATCTACCAATTCGGTTACGCAACTTGCAAAAACTCAGGAAAACTTAAAGGACACAGTAGATACTCTGAAAATTGGTTCAGAAAGACACATGGAGGAAATTAGTTCACTATCAGAGAAAGTAGTCGAACTTTCGGATCACCTAAATAATTTATCTACGAAGGTAGATGATAATCTGAATGACGCAAGACCAGTAGTCTTTAATGACACATAAGAGTACGAACAAATTAGGAAATTCAAACAAAATCAGGATCAAATTAATGCACAACATCAAAGAGAAATCCGGGAAGTACAAGATCAGCTGACACAGGTAATACAAGAATTACGTATTTCAGAGGACATTCGCGCTCCAACACAGGAAGAGGGACATAGAAATACGGAAAAGCCGCAAAATAATAACTCCGCGTATTTCAGAAATTATGAAAGAAATTGGCAAGGTACACCGAATTTTGAAATGGAACCGCCGAAACGACGCAACAATGAACGACATGCGACTCACCGACACGATGATTTTGACTATAAGCTGTTCATGACTACACGCAAATTCAAAACATTTAAGAATTCTGGCAACGACATTCATCCACAAGCGTGCCTTCATCAATTCTCTCATTGTTTCCCCCCCAACTGGTCATTAGAGCACAGATTAGAATTTATGTGTGGCTATTTAGAAAATGAACCAGCTGTAAGAATGCGCTCGTCATTCACGATTGCCACAACGAAGGAGAATTTTATCATGCCTTCCTCTCAGCTTATTCGTCTCAAGCTACACAAGACCGAGTAAAACATAGCGTCATAATGATGAAACATTTCGAACAATCTGAATTTTCCAGTCTTGTGAAATATTTTGAAGACATGTTGCAGAAGAATCAGTACCTGTCAAACCCATACAGCCCCTCAGAACTCATCCGCATTTGCTTAATCAAATTACCTGAACATTTACGACATATTATTTTGGCAGGACGTTGCAAAGACGACATTGAAGCTTTTTAGGGACTCTTACAAGAATTAGAAATTGACACTGACAATTGCGGAACGCGAAAACAGGAACACAACAATTACAAGTTACATCCGTCGCAATTCCGCGATGAAAGAAATAATAACTGGACACGACAAGGCTATTCTCACAACACAAATCGTGACCAAAACAGGCATCACCCATATGACAACCGTTGGCAGAGTAGTAATAATTGCAGGGAATGATCACCTCTCCGCAGTAGTGACTATCACAGAGACAATCAGAGAAACAGACAATATGGGAACCAAAATAATTATTATCAAGGGAGACAGAATAACTTTAGACGCAACGGTCCAGCGTGCAGTTATGATTCAGGGAGAAATTCTCCACCATGTGACCGACAAGAAAGATACTATGGAATCTACCGACATGACGACAGACGATATGATCATAACGACAGACCTGAATTGCATCAGAACTGGCGGGATTCAAACAGGGCAGGGCCCTATCGACAAGGTGAATTTGTAGAAGTTAGTTCTCCAAATCCCAATAACGACGCGCGCCAACAAAGAGACAATAGGCAATGACTCACACCGCTGGCAGCCACAAAACGTACTTATGAAACTGGCGACGCAGCTGCCGTAGCTAGTAATTACGTAAAAATGGAAGACATTAGGGACATCTTACTCGAGGAACATGACGTAAAACATAACAACATTGCATATCCTGTGATTCACATTACACGTAAATGACGTAAAATTTACGGCAGTACTTGACTCTGGCAGTCCCATTTCAGTAATTAGTGAAACAGCCTTTATCAAATGCAACAAATCGAACGATTGCCCCACACTTCCGTTACGTAAGATTAAATTACAAGGTGCGATCGTTGGAAAAAGTGTAGATGTACGCCAACAAACCAACGTAGAATTCTTTTGTCAAAGCCATAGCTTCTCTATGAACTTTCTTATTGTTCCATTATTATCGACGGAAATTATATTGGGAGTAGACTTTTTGAATGAATACAAAGCAATCTTAAACTTTCACGATACTGAAATAAGTTTAGAGAAAGAAGGTAAGCCAATAGCTTTGAAATTTGAAGATTGGCTCTCAAACCATGACGAGGAAATTAATCGGCTTTACCTTCTGTTAGACAACAGTTCGGAATTTTCTACGGAACTAGACACTAACAATCACTCTGCAAGTACTGACGGGGATGATATCGACGACATATTTGAAACTAATGAGTTAATTCAGAATAAAATCCAAACAATTGAGAATTGTAATGACACTGACAGGCAGGACCTTTTTGAGATTTTACAACCACATTCCATGGTTTTTACTCACAAAACAGGAACAATCAAGGGATTTCAATACCAATTTCGTGTTCGTGAGCATACTAAATTTTGTGTTAGACCATACGAGATTTCCAGTACATTATAGGGACCGTGTTAGAACAGAAATGCAATCTATGCTTGACGAGGGCATTATTGAGCCTGCAGTAAGCTCATACAACAATCTATTACATGTAGTTGAGAAGAAAAATGGATCGATCAGACTTGTCTTAGATTCGAGACAAATCAATACTATCATCATTCCTGAAACAGACAGGCTGCAAACGATGGAAGAACTTCTTCAAAATTTTTATGGTGTAAAAGTGTTGTCTTCTATTGATCTCAGATTCAGCTTTTATCAGATCGAACTTCAACCAGAATGTAGAAAATACACAGCTTTTCTTTGTTTCGGCGTTTGTTATCAATTTCGGAAACTTCCTTTAGGTTTGAACATTTCTTCGGCAGCATTCATTCGCGGGCTAAATTCCATATTACCTGAGTTCTTAAAACGTCACATCACCTTATATGTGGACGATATTCTGATAGCAGAAGCCTCATGGGAACAACATAATCGCATCCTCAACAGTTTGTTACGTATTTTTGCAGAATCTGGAATTACAGTTAACTTGGAAAAGTCTGAATTCGGTAGGTCAAAGGTGAGGTTTTTGGGACATATTATTTCTTCTGAAGGTATTCAGCCGGATCCTGAAAAGTTAGAAGCAATCAGAGCCATTCTAGTTCCATCCACAAAAAAAACAAGTCCGCAGTTTTCTAGGTGTCGTAAATTTTTACCGTCGTTTTCTGAATATGCAAATTCTAGTTACACCAAAACTTTGTTCTCTCACTGGAAAAAATACTATTTGGAACTGGGAGGAACAAGCACAGTTGGAATTCAATTCTTTGAAAGGATCGCTACTTAACGCGCCAATACTAGCTCATCCAGATCTGTCACAAGATTTCTGCCTTAGCACGGATTCTTCTTAAGTCGGTCTTGGTGCCCATTTATTTCAAGAAGCCATAGAAAATGACCCTACTGTTCAGAAAACCATTGCTTTTGCTAGCCGAGAGCTAACAAAATCTGATAAAAATTATTCCGTTACTGAATTAGAAGCTTTAGCTATCGTTTGGGCATTTAACAAATTCCGTTTCTTTCTTTCTGGCAAGCACGTAAAAGTATACAGTGATCATCGTGCATTACAATTTCTTATGTCTTCAAAATTAAATCATGACAGGTTAAAACGTTGGGCATTGTTTCTGCAAGAATTCCACTTACAGTAGTCTACATTCCCAGCAAGGAGAACATTGTTGCGGACGCACTGTCACGCGCACCAGCTGGGCTTGAGAAAAGTAACACAGAAGGCAACCTCGAGAAAAATTTCAGTATTCTCTACATTCAGAAAGTCGCCTTTGAAAACTTCATCACCACATCTTTAAAGGACATTGCTCATGAGCAAGATAAAGATCCGATTTGGAAAGACATCAAAAGCAAATGGTATGAAAAGACGCACACTCAGATTCGGCATTATTATCTGGTTAGAAACAACATACTCTTCAAACGCTCCACTGTTGATGACAAGCTATGGGTACTTTGCATTCCAGACGATTTTATTAATAAGCTCATTTGGTACATTCATTTCAGCTACGCACATTTTGGTCCACGAAAATGTTATCATATTCTTCGAACGACTTGTTAATTTAACAATATGGAAAAGAGAATTCGAAGAGTCTTGTCTATTTGTAAACTTTGTCAAAAGGCGAAATCATCTACTATCTCACATCATGCTCCGTTGTTTCCTATCATTCCTTCTAAATTAAAAGAATTTGTTGCAGTTGATCTCTTGGGGCCTCTTGTCAGAACATCGAATGGATTTTCGTACGTTCCAGTCGCTGTTGAACTTACTTCAAAATTTGTTTCTTTCACTCCGTTACGTGAAGCCTCTGGACGGTCTGTATCCAACGCCTTTGTTAAAAATTTCTTACATGAAGTTGGCCAAGTTGCTAAAGTCAGATAACGGACCGCAATTCAGATCTGCTGTTTGGTCACACATGCTTCGGAACCATAAAATCAAACCTGTTTTTATTTCATTGTACTCACCACATTGTAACCCGTCTGAGCGGATTATGAAAGAAATCAATAAGCTTTGCAGACTTTATTGTCACAGAAAGCATCAGCATTGGGACAGATATTTACACATTTCAAAATGTGCTGAATGAAATACCTCATGACTCCACTGCTTTACCACCTACTCTTGTACTGAAGAATGAAAAACCACCGAACAGAATCAGAGAGCTTGCACCTTTCCTGAATACATGTAAATTTCGACACAAAGACACAATCGATTTGGCTATTAAAAACATAAAACCTGCAGCAGACATAAGAAAAAAAACTACACGGTAAACCAAATGCAAAGAGGTTATATATTGGTCAGAAAGTTCTCATTAAAGCTGATTCATTGTCACATATGAAGAAACACTTGAGTCACAAATTCTTTCTGATTTACAATGGACCTTACAGAATCCGATGTATACCACATGATAATTGCGTTGAAGTTGAAACTCTGTGTACTAGGAAGAGTAAAGGATTGCACCACATTTCACATGTAAAACCGTTTATTGAGAGATAATCTGTTTTTTTTTTTTTAAATTCAGTCTTTACTATAAAATTTTTCACTTCGCAATACTAGTACTCTTTGTCACACTTAGAAACTGTTAACACGTAACTATGTTTTAAAATAAACTATCCAGTCTATAACATAGGGAACATATTTAGACAGTAATTACGAATGCATTGTTATAGTGAACAGACGACACAGTGTTATTGTGTGTGTACGTTCTTGCCTGTTAGTGGCACGATTACGTAACGACCATAAGGCTCACATACTTAGAACATGCACCGGTACTGCTAATGAGATTTTAATGCAACATTTTGGTTTACTTGAAAATACATTCTGGATTTAAAGTACTTTCTGAGAGATATCAGATGACACAGTGGTTAGTTTATTTGACAGCTACACGATTATATCACGACGCTACTAATGAGTGACACAATTTATATTATTGCTTTTGCGCTGTATCTGTTTTATATCTGCACAGTTTTTCTGTATTATTCTGGAAAGTAAAACATGTTTTAGTAGTAACTTTTGTGGTATAGCTACAATGAGACAGCCTTTTTCGTAGCACAACAATACGTTACATTATAGTACTTTCTTGATCACAGCAAGGTACGTAATAACTACGATATCTATATGCAAAGCATTTCACTTTCGTTTATGATGGGGTAAGTACATTGACTTCAGCAGAACTTTGCTTACAGAAGACGATAACTATGACAGTTCCACAGAATTATCTTACAGCAAGACGCACATTTAGCGCTACAGGACACGCATTTGAGTGATTAATTTTGTACTTAAACCATATATTTTTCAAGAGTTTTGAATTACAAAGAAAGTTTTCAGTGATACATTTCATTCCATTGCTGTAATCTGTAACACCTGAGGGTATAATTACATTAATCCTCAGGAGGGTACACGCTTACTTTGTGTACCATGTGTGTGGCAAGCACAAGGAGCCCTAGCTAATATGGTATTTGCTTATACAACTTTACACATCGGTACCATATTTCTCCAACACAGAATTACACAGCTATCTGATTATTTAACAGAGAAACAAAATTTTTTTTATGTCAGTGACACATGTTTACGCAATTACACAGTTGGATAATTTCACACTTATGAAATTGTATTTTGTCTGTACTTTGTGAACTGATCATATTTTTTTGGAACCATTGTGATAATATGAGAGCTTAGAATGATGTATTTGGTAAGAGATCATGATTTTTGAAGTACGTTTGAGGTAGATGACTTTATTGAAGGTCTTGAAATTATTGAAAGAAGCTGCGACGATTCTGAGATGTGATTGATCTGTTATGATGTTATTATTGCGATGACGATGTGTATTATGCTGTTGAGGTATGTTTATAATCAATAAGCTGAGAATTGTACTTCAAGAGTTATGAAATGTGTGTACATGCGTGAATGTATCACAATGCCGCCGAAAATTTTTTGGACTCTGTTATATTGACAGGATTTTGTTTCTACACATTTGTAACGCAAATTCTTGACCTGTGAAATTTTTATGAGACTGTCCCTGCTGTCGTAAATATTTCGATAAGAAAGTTAAGTGACCACCTTCACGTAATGCGTCATGGGCACCCAGCTGCGCAACAATCTCCTGGAAAAAAGCCATTAGTGTGTGCCTTTCAGAGGCACAGGTGAAGAAAAAGAAAGAGGCCATTATCCTCGCTATTGACATTTCTTTGTAGAAAGCATCGCAAATACGACACGCTCAAACTTGAAAACATATGACTTTAATGTGGAGCTCTTAATTTATGATATTTACTAAAATGCCTAATGAGATGATGAGAAACATTTTACATTTATTGCCTTTCTAATTGAGAGTTTGCTCATTTTGTTTAATATCAAGTTTCTAGCTGCAGCAGCATTGGTTAAAATAAAATTTAACAGATGTACTAATATCACTATTCTGTCTACAGACCCAGTAAAGAATAATTTTATGATGTACTTTCGTAGAAAAGAGAGCACAAATAGACATTTCCCTTCACAGGAATTGCAAAAATAATTTTTTAACAGGTTGGTAACTTTCTGCTAGAGTAAGTCAAGGTGATGCATCACTATAGTGTTAAGATGTGACATAGGTATTAAACATGGCCATTTTTACTGTAATATTTTTTTTGCTTGAGCTTTGTCATGTTTAGATATAAGTTATTGCATTTGCTGCTGCTGTTTGCCAGGCATAGTGCTACTAAATTTCACTTTGTGTTACTCTGTTAAGCTAGTTTTACTACGGACTTATTTTTCTTGTTGCTGCACATTGGCTCATATTAGTTGTAATGTTGCATTTGCTTGGTAATTTAGATTTACTGTAGCTTGCTTTGCCAATTTCCATTTTTTTGTCATTGCCGTTTGTGTTAATTGTTTTGTGCTGCTGCATTGCCTCGTCCCTTAGGTTAGCATCTGAGCTCAGTAGATTTAAGTTAGCTTAAGATGGGGTAGGCTATGTGTGAGAACGAGTTGTGATGAATTGGAATAAATGCATTGGGAAGCTATAAGAAAATGGTTTGGCCAAAAAAAGAATTTTGAAAGAGGATGTGAACAGAATACAGAAAGCATGCTTGGATGGGATTTGTTTTGGTGGAAACAAATGTTGAAATAAGGGGAAAGATCTACAGAACAAAGTTTTGGGTTGGACTGCAGTACCAAATGTCACACTGAAAACGAACCCTGTCTTTCCTTTTGTATTATTCCGGTATGTGTTTATGTACCCTTGTGTATTTGTCTTTTTCCTGTCTTTAAGTGTTTAGCTAATAAGATTTATGTTATAGAATTTTTCGAATACTATGTTATTTACTTTGTAAAGATGTTTAGACATTATTTATTCTGTTTTGTTTTAATGCTCACATGTGAAGTTGATGTTTCAAAAGTTATTCTGATCTTTTATGTATTTACTTATGTCATAATTCCTGTAACACTGATGTATATGTTATTCCGATTCTTCTGTAAAGCCTGCATTACCACAAATGTTATCTGTAATTTTATGTTCTTTAATGATGTATTTTGTACCTTTGTTATTGTATTCTTATGTTATAAAATTGCAGTTGACACTAGTTCATCAAATTAAGTAACTTGTAAGTTACATTTCACTGCACACGTTTCTGTTGGTCATAGTATATGGACAATATGTGAGAAGTAGGGACTGTTAGTGTTTGCACGTGTGTTAATAATTCAGCAAGGGACTGGATAACAGCATTGGTGGTTCTAAGGACAATTCCAAAGACTTGGTGAGCGCACAAGTGGTGGTTTATTGACTTGCTATATTCTCCGCAAGACTCTTCGATGGTGATTGTGCACCTGCACAGTTGCAACAGATGGCTGCTGGCTGTCTCTACAAGGACTACAGTGGGTCTGCATCTTTGATGGCCCACCAATACCATTATCTCTACAAGGACTATAGTGGGTCTGCATCTTTGATGGCCCACCAATACCGTAATCTCTACCAGGACTACAGTGGGTCTACTCTGTGATGACCTATGTACCAATATTCTTCAAAACTTCGACTGACTCTGCGGTGGGCTTGCTCTGTTGTGGCCCATTACCTGTCTGCATGTTGAGAGTCAGCACTGTCTTTACGTTGGAAGGACAACACTACTTCTTCAAGACTGCATGGAAATCCACTACTTTTGTGTGCATTTTCTTTTACTGCTCAGACTCTGAGAAAAACACTGCTATTTTACTGTGATGAACGATCAGGACAGTCTTTATGGACTGTGAGAAAATTTTATCTTTTGACCAACATTGTATCAATAAGTGTGTGCATATGATTTCTTTGTTATTGTAATTGTGAAATTTTTTTTAACAAATATGTATTGGCCAGTGCCCAAAACAATCTGTAAATTTTTTGGGGGGGGCATGGGGGCTATGTAAGTAGGCTATTTAGGTTTTCTTACTGGTAACGCCACGTAGCGCTCTGTATGAAAATCACTGGCTGTGCTGTGTGCAGTCTGTGGCTAGTTTGCATTGTTGTCTGCCATTGTAGTGTTGGGCAGCGCGTAGCGTTGCGCAGTTGGAGGTGAGCCGCCAGCAGTGGTGGATGTGGGGAAGTGAGATGGTGGATTTTTGAGAATGGATAATCTGAAGGTGTGTCCATCAGAAACTGTGGTGTCACCGCCAGACACCACGCTTGCTAGGTGGTAGCCTTTAAATCGGCCGTGGTCCGTTAGTATACGTCGGACCCGCGTGTCGCCACTATCAGTGATTGCAGACCGAGAGCCGCCACACGGCAGGTCTAGAGAGACTTCCTAGCACTCGCCCCAGTTGTACAGCCGACTTTGCTAGCGATGGTTCACTGACAAAATACGCTCTCATTTGCCGAGACGATAGTTAGCATAACCTTCAGCTACGTCATTTGCTACGACCTAGCAAGGCGCCATTACCAGTTACTAATGATGCTGTAAAACATGTACCGTCAAGAGCGATGTTCACCAATTATGGATTAAAGTTAAGTATTCCAGCAGCTACGTACGTTTTTTGTTAGTCTCATTTCCTTGACCTGTTCCAGACCTCACGCCAGCCTGCGTGAGCTAAAACGCGCGCCTTTCGGCTTCGTCTCATAGTAGGTTGGCTGTCTTGCCAATCCACAACAGAAACAGTAGATTTGTAAGAATGGATGTCATTAACTGCTGTATATATTATGACTATTAAGGTAAATACATTGTTTGTTCTCTATTAAAGTCTTTCATTTGCTAACTATGCCTATCAGTAGTTAGGGCCTTCCATAGTTTGAATCTTTTATTTAGCTGGCAGTAGTGGCGCTCGCTGTTTTTCAGTAGTTCGAGTAACGAAGATTTTTGTGAGGTAAGTGATTTGTGAAACGTATAGGTTAATGTTAGTCAGGCCATTCTTTTGTAGGGGTTACTGAAAGTCAGATTGCGTTGCGCCAAAAATATTGTGTGTCAGTTTAAGCACAGTCTTGTACAATTTTTCTAAGAGGACGTTTCAACTTGGTCAAACGTACTTTTACACCACTTACCGAAATCCAGAGCTTTGAAGGGACGGCAAAACTTTCAGAGTATCAGAAACCCTGTAAAAATGACAGGTTTTAGTGCTATAATTCTAACTGCAAATCTCTTTTACAATGGTAATGGTAGGTGACCATAATGGGCAACACAATCAAAGAACCCCCACACCCCAAACCTGCTCTCAGTGGGATGTTAGTTGCTGCTGAAGCTACGTGCAACTAACGAAGTAAGTTTTTTGGCGGTAAATAATTTTAACGATAAATATTACCAACTACAGTAACAATCTGCCACCCCATTACTACTACAACGTCGCTTCTTCCCAGGTAATGTGTATTTAAAAAAAAATTGAAATTATTAGGGGCCAAAGCAAGTTACCGTCTTGCTCTCTCTGGTCCACGTGGTAAGTAAAACAGGGCATCAGTTTCTTTCTCCACAGCAATGATGCCGTCGGCTTGTTTCTCTGTCGTAATTCCTCGCAGAATACTCCGCACTGAAGCCTGGCGTGTGTGAATTCTCGCGTGGTAGCTACAAAAATGTTTTCCAGTCGCTGAGTACCGGAGTTCTGGTTTTCTGATGTTTCAGGCGCTTGTGGTGCACCCTTTCAAACCTTTGCGAGAAAACTGATTTCCAGAAACGATTCTGGAGCTGTTGATTTCATTGTTGTTAAGGGAGTAACCTATCGTCTTCGCATCCACTCTCAAACTGACAATGTTTCCGCTTCGCGGTGATGCCTATACTTGTAGGTAGGTACGATTAGCTTAACACCACATGCATTCAAGTTGCTGACACAAATAATATAGAGAAGAACGGAAAGAAAACTGAGGATCTGCAGCAGATAATGGAAGCAAGCTGACCGGACCAGAAGAATATAGGAGCAGTTGCTACGGAAGAACGTTGAAAATTAAGTGACTGATAAAGTAAGGGATGAGGGATCCCCCGTAGAATCGGCGAGGAAAGGAACATATGGAAAACTGACAAGGAGAAGGGACAGGACGATAGGGCTTCTGTTAAGACATCAGAGAATGTCTTCCATGGTACTAGAGGCAGCTGTAGAGGAAAACAGAGACTGAGATACATCTAGCAAATAATTGAGGACTTAGGTTTCAAGTACTACTCTGAGACGAAAAGGTCGGCACAGGAGAGGAATTCATGGCGCGCCGCATCAAACGAGTCAAAAAAATGGTAAATGGTACTGGGCGGTGTCTCGATAAGGCCGCAGTCCTGCAAGCTACAATTTGGATTTTGTTGCAGGTTCAGATAGCTGCGTTGGCAAAGATCGTCCAGTGTCTCTCTGTTCAGGTCTGCACCATGCAATGTCAAAAGAAATCTATCACCGGTTCATAATTTTGGCAACCTGTTGCCTCTGACTATCTGGAAGTACCGCGGCAGGGGAGGTTTTTCCTTGTAAATTGTGCTTACTTCCTTCTTCCCTTGGCCAAAAGGGAGTTATGTAGTCTTGTATCCGTTTGCTGCATGAAGGGCATTGTGTATTTCATTTACCTGTTGTTATTTCTCAAGTCAACAACCTTTTTCTCAACACATGATAATCGTGCGTTAGAAAGAAAGTCTTTTTAAGCGACTTTCGACATTGCGTACCGACTGTGCGGTAAAACTTACTGCGAGTGTGAGACAAATGAAAACCTTAAATTTGTAATTACAAATCGAAATTTCGCGCCGTTATCCTATAAGTTGGTAAGCGTGCTACAAACACCGTGCAGAATGGCCTGTAGGTGGCAGCATAGTGCAGATGCACACATCCCGTCGCAGTATCAGTATAAAGATGGCCGCTGCACTTTCGACTTGCACCAGGGAAGAACAGCGTTCTGTTATTCGGTTTTTGCGTAGTGAAGGTGTGATCGACGAATGAAGGTTCAGTACGGTGATTCATGTTTGTCACAGCAGCAAGTCTACGAATGGAGTAGGAAGTTCGCAAATGGTGAGACTTCAGTGGAAGTCCAGGTCAGGCACAAAGAGTTGTGACTCCACAGAACATTGCAGCAGTTGAAGCCATAGCGAAGGAAAACCGCCGAGTGACACTGAATGACATTGCAGCATGTTTACAGATTAGTCATGGGTCAGCGCACCACATTGTGCACCATGTGCTCCAGTTTCACAAAGTGTATGCAAGATGGGTGCCGCGGCAGCTGACTCCTGAAATGACAGAACGACGTGTTGATGCTTGTGAAGAACTTCTTCGGCGCTTTGAACGAGAAGGTGACGGCTTCCTTGCAAGAATAGTTCCTGGGGGCGAAACCTGGGTTCACTTCCACCAACCGGAAACGAAGAGAGCGAGCAAGGAATGGCGCCATTCTTCACCACCAAAACCAAAGAAGCTTCGAACAGAACCATCAGCAGGGAAGGCTATGCTGACTCTCTCTTGGGACGAACAAGGCGTCGTTTTGGAGCATTACGTACCTAGAGGGACCACGGTCACCATTGCATCACACACAGAGCTCCTCAAAAATCATCTGCGGCTTCCACTCAAATCAAAGCGACGTGGATGGCTGTCAGCAGGTGTCCTTTTGCAATATGACACTGCAAGACCCACACTGCCCGTTCAACAGTTGCAGCAATCACAGACCTGCATTTTGAGTGTCTTCCTCATCCACCATACTTACCAGACCTTGCCCCAAGTGATTTCCATATGTTCGGACCACTCAAACACGGAGTGGGAGGAAAGAAGTTCCGTTCTGATGAAGAGGTACGCCACGCGGTGCATGAGTGGTTGCGCAGACTACCAAAAGAATTTTTCTGTAAAGGAATTTATGCACTTTGTAAGCGCTGGAGGATTTGCATTGAGCATGAGTGAGATTACGGTGAAAAGTGATGCAGCTTTGTACCATTTCTGCACAATAAATAATATTTAAAAAATATATATGGTTTTCATTGGAATCACCCTCGAATGTGTGGAAAATTTTAACATACACGAGTTTTGATACTATGAGACTACAAATTTGCGAAAGATTCACATGGGGTCCTTCCTCTGGAAATAAATGTAATTTCGTGAAGAGCTAATGCAGTCAGCTATACCAGATATCTATGTCTTAATCTTTGGTGGTAGCACTACCACAGTCAGCAGTCAGCAGCAGTCTGATACAGCCGTGTTCATTATCAGCACGTAGGCAGTGCCGGCTTAACCACAATGCCCTTTGCAGCGATTTCTGTCATCAGCATCGACATGAAGTTCCTTTCCTTGGTGTCATTTGATAAATGTATCAGTGTGAGATTCTAAAAGTTCTGCTGTGGAAGAGAGAAGTAAAACGTGCTACTTTGATGTTTTGTTGCCGATGTCACAAGAATAACCGTCAATAACTACTATGACATTACATTCGACGTGTTTTCGCACATAGTCCTCATAAATATTGCACACTGACTTGAACAAGGTCGTAGTCGTACTCCATACATAAAGAATTACACACTTTTCGTGTCCCAAGGTTCACTATTTCTTGCATCAGAGTGAACACTGACTTTGTGGCACAGTGAAGAGACACACTGGAAAAGATGGAAACTCAAATTCGAATAATTATCTGAGGTTGTCGTCAGATTCCCTAGCAGTGCGAACTCTTTGGAAGAGAATAAGTGGACTGACTACTCTTTTTCTCTGCACTTTTCAGCGCACATGAAAGTGAGGCTAGAGAAACAGTCTCACTCTTTCGTTTAAACTCCACATCTTAGAAATTTTCTCACACCATTTTCTTCGTACGGTTGATGCCAATTCCTCGAACAAAATAACGGTTCACGTCTTATTGACCAGTTGTACGGAGACACATTATCTTTTTAGTCTCAAAGGATGGTGGAGGTTCAGACAACCCCGGCTACACGGGAAGGCCTCATATCTGTACGTTATTTAGATGTTTCTGAACGTTCCTCAGTCAACACTCCCACTTGCCAACGGAAGTATTGGAGGCATAGCGTACCCAGAGTCCATCGAAACAACATACTATCAATTTATGGAGCAACTACGAGACTTTCCACCGCAGTCATTAGGACCTATTCTATGGTCATGTGTGAATCGACGACCAGCCGGAATATTTCAGTATGAGAGTTCATGCTGTAGGTTCCACTAGTGAATTTGTGAAATTTCAGTTTCTTAGGCTGATCATCTCCTTTCAGTGTATATATGCACTCTTAGCATAGTTAAAATAACCTTCAGGCATACAAGTAAGGAATCATTATATACGAAAATGGTATCTGTTCTTTCAGACATGTCCGAAAGAACAGATACCATCTTCATATATAGCTAAGGCTAACCGGTCGTTGAACTTCTTCTTCTGTGCTGGATGCCAACACATTGCCCGAACTCTTGCGGAACTCGATAAGACTGTGCCGCGAGTAATGAGTGTAATGGGCAGGAGCACTACGAATGTAGTGTGTGGACATTAAGTTGGGAATGTGGGTCTCACGGAGAGCGTGCAAGGGATAAATCCCTGGAGTCGCACTATCCTCTGGGCCGTCGGTGGCTCTGATGGACGCCGGCTATCCTGTGCAAGATTCTTCATCTCCCAGTACTTACTGCAACCTACATCCTTCTGAGTCTGCTTAGTGTATTCATCTCTTGGCCTCCCTCTACAATTTTTACCCTCCACGCTGCCCTCCAGTACTAAATTGGTGATCCTCTGGTGCCGCAGAACATGTCCTACCAACCGGTTCCTTCTTCTTGTCAAGTTATGCCACAAATTTCTCTTTTCCCCAATTCTGTTCAATACCTCCTCATTAGTTATGTGATATACCCATCTATTCTTCAGCATTCTTCTGTAGCACTACTTTTCGAAAGCTTCTTTTCTCTTCTTGTGCAAACAATGTATCGTCCATGTTTCACTTTCATACATGACTACGCTCCATACAAAAAAATTTCAGAAACGACTTCCTGAGACTTAAAACTATACTCGATGTTGACAATTTTCTCTTCTTCAGAAACGCTTTCCTTGTCATTGCCATTCTACATTTTATATCCTCTCTACTTCGACAATCATTAGTTATATTGCTCCCCAAATAACAAAACTCCTTTACTACTTTAAATGTCTCATTTCCTAATCTAACTCCCTCAGCATCACCCGACTAAATTCGACTACATTCCATTATCCTCGTTTTGCTTTTGTTGATGTTCATCTTATATCCTCCTTTCAAGACACTGTCCATTCCGTTCAACTGCTCTTCCAAGTCCATTGGTGTCTCTGACAGAATTACAATGTCATCGGCAAACCTGAAAGTTTTTATTTCTTATCCATGGATTTTAATACCTACGCCGAATTTTCTTTTGTTTCATTTACTGCTTGCTCAATGCACAGGTTGGATAACATCGGTGAGAGGCTGCAAACCTGTCTCACTCCCTTCCCAAACACTGCTTCCCTTTCGTGCCCCTCGACTATTATAACTGCCATCTGGTTTCTGTACAAATTGTAAATAGCCTTTCGCTTCCTGTATTTTATCCCTGCCACCTTTAGAATTTGAAAGGGAGTATTCCAGTCAACATTGTCAAAAGCTTTCTCTAAGTCTACAAATGCTAGAAACGTAGGTTTGCATTTCCTTAGCCTTTCTTCTAAGATAAGTCGTAAGGTCAGTATTGCCTCACGTGTTCCAATATTTCTACGGAATCCAAACTGATCTTCCCCGAGGTCGGCTTTTACCAGTTTTTCCATTCGCCTGTAAAGAATTTGCGTTAGTATTTTGAAGCTCTGACTAGTTCGGTAATTTTCACATCTGTCAACACCTGCTTTCTTTGGGATTGGAATTATTATATTCTTCTTGAAGTCTGAGGGTATTTCGCTTGTCTCATGCATCTTGCTCACCAGATGGTAGAGTTTTTTGAGGACTGCCTCTCCCAAGATCGTCAGTAGTTCTAGTGGAATGTTGTCTACTCCCAGGGCCTTGTTTCGACTCAGGTCTTTCAGTGCTCTGTCAAACTCTTCACGCAGTATCGTATCTCCCATTTCGTCTTCATTTACATCACCTTCCATTTCCATAATATTGTCCTCAAGTACATCGCCCTTGTATAGACCCTCTATATACTCCTTCTACCTTTCTCCTTTCCCTTCTTTGCTTAGAAATGAGTTTCCATCTGAGCTCTTGATATTCATACAAGTGGCTTTCTTTTCTCCAAAGGTCTCTTTAATTTTCCTGTAGGCAGTTTCTATCTTGTCCCTAGTGAGATAAGCATCTATATCCTTACATTTGTCCTCTAGCCATCCCTGCTTAGTCATTTTGCACTTCCTGTCGATCTCATTTTTGAGACGATTGTATTCCTTTTTGCCTGCTGCATTTACCGCATTTTTATATTTTCTCCTTTCATCAATTAAGTTCAATATTTCTTCTGTTACCCAAGGATTTATAGTAGCCCTCGCCTTTTTACCTACTTGATCCTCTGCTGTCTTCACTACTTCATCCCTCAAAGCTACCCATTGTTCTTCTACTGTATTTTTTCCCCTCATTCCTGTCAATTGTTCCCTTATGCTCTCCCTGAAACACTGTAGAACCTCTGGTTTAGTCAGTTTATGCAAGTCCCATCTCCTTAAATTCCCACCTTCTTGCAGTTTCCTCAGTTTCAATCTACAGTTCATAACCAATAAATTGTGGTCAGAGTCCACATCTGCTCCTGGAAATGTCTTACAATTTAAAACCTGGTTCCTAAATCTCTGTCTTACCATTATATAATCTATCAGATACCTTCCAGTATCTCCAGGATTCTTCCATGTATACTACCTTCTTTTATGATTCTTGAAGCAAGTGTTAGCTATGATTAAGTTATGCTCTGTGCAAAATTCTACCAGACGGCTTCCTCTTTCATTTCTTCCCCCCAATCCATATTCACCTACTATGTTTCCTTCTCTCCCTTTTCCAACTCTCGAATTCCAGTCACCCATGACTATTAAATTTTCGTCTTCCTTCACTACCTGAATAATTTCTTTTATCTTATCATACATTTCATCAATTTCTTCATCAACTGCAGAGCTAGTTGGCATATAAACTTGTACTACTGTCGTAGGTATGGGCTGTGTGTCTATCTTGGCCACAATAATGCGTTCACTATGCTGTTTGTAGTAACTTACTCGCACTCCTATTTTCGTATTCATTATTAAACCTACTCCTCCATTACCTCTATTTGATTTTGTATTTATAACTCTGTATTCATCTGACCAGAAGTCTTGTTCCTCCTGCCACCGAACTTCACTAATTCCCACTGTATCTAACTTTAACCTATCCATTTCCCTTTTTAAACTTTCTAACCTACGTTCCCGATTAAGGTATCTGACATTCCACGCTCCGATCCGTAGAACGCCAGTTTTCTTTCTCCTGATAACGACGTCCTCTTGAGTAGTCCCCGCCCGGAGATCCGAATGGGGGACTATTTTACCTCCGGAATATATTACACAATAGGACGCCATCATCAGTTAACCATATAGTAAAGCTGCATGCCCTCGGGAAAAATTACGGCTGTAGTTTTCCTTTGCTTTCAGCCGTTCGCAGTACCAGCACAGCAAGGCCGTTTTGGTTAGTGTTACAAGGCCAGATCAGTCAATCATCCAGACTGTTGCCAATGCAACTACTGAAAAGGCTGCTGTCCCTCTTCAGGAACCACACGTTTGTCTGGTCTCTCAACAGATACCTCTCCGTTGTGGTTGCACCTACTCCCCACCAACGGCAAGGTCCATGGTTCATGGGGGGAAATAAAATAAAATAAAATAAAAATAAATAAAAAATAAATAAAATAAGAAATAAAAAATAAATAAAAAATAAATAAAATAAAAATAAAATAAAATAAAAATTGTAAAACTGAGCGAATGGCTCAACAAAGACCTTCAACGGGCGTCAGGAGACGTCCGCCTCGAACAGTGCAACGAACCATGACGAACAAAATGAGATGGATAGAGCGTCTGCCATGTAAGCAGGAGATCACGGGTTCGAGTCCCGGTTGGGGCACATATTTTCAACTGTCCCTGTTGATGTATATCAACGCCGGTCGACAGCTTAGGGTCTTGATTTATTTATCATTTCAAGGAATCATTACTTTTACACGTTAGACGTTTTATGGTGTCTGTTAAATAGGATATGACCTCGCTAGCAACAGCGCACATTAAAGTTCCACGTGAAATTGGCCTGATTAAAGAAGATTTAGGAGAGATAGGGGATCCTGAATTGGGATCATAATTGGAAAGAGCTCTGGAAGACTGAAGATCATGTAAGTCAGAAAGGATAGATAACATTCAAATACAATTTTTTCGAATCATTGAGGGAAGTTGAAAAAAACGACTATTCCCGTTGGTGTATAGGATGTTTGAATCTGGCGATAAACCATCTGACTTTCGCAAAAATATCATCAACGCAATTCCGAAGACTGCAGGAGCTCACAAGCGCGAGATGTATCACATAGTCAGCTAACCAGCTCATGCTTCCAGGTTGCTGACAAGATTAATATACAGAAGAATGGAAAAGAAAACTGGGGATGTGTTAGATGACGATAAGTCTGGATTCAGGAAATTTGAAGGCACCAGAGAGGCAATTCTGACGTTGCGGCTGATGATGGAAGCAAGACTAAAGAAAAATAAACACACTTTCATACGATTTGTCAACCTGGAATAACGGTTAGACAATATCAAATGAGGGTTTTGTTGTTGACATTGCAACCTTAAACAGACTCTTCACATTCCATTTTGTGTTACCATTTCTTAATGCTGCTATGGTAGCAATTCACTTATTATACATAAAAGAGTTCGAAATTATGAGAAAAATAGGTGTGAGCTATAGGGAGAGACGGTAATATAAAACATGCAAGAATCAAGAGGATATAATAATAGTGGAATACCAAGAACGAAGTTTTCGGATTAAAAAGGTAGTAAGTCTTTCGCACCTACTGTTTAGTATATACATCTAAGAAGCAATGATTGAAATAAAAGAAGGTTCAGGAGGGGAGTTAAAATTCAAGGTGAAAGGATATCAATGATATCAAGGCTGTTCGCGAGACAAGGATATGTAGTGTCTGACTTGACTTCCCCACAACATTATCTAATTCAGCGTTACGATTTGTTTTTGGTAACCTTAATCTCCAACGATTTCGTTGAATTTACAGCCTTACATTTGTATAATTTATCGTGTAACCGAAATCCGGAGGACTATTTTTCGTACTCATGTGGATGACTTCACACTTTTCGTTATTTAGAGTCAATTACCACTTTTCGCACCATACATATTTCTTGCCTAAATCATTATGCAATTTTTGGTCATCTGATGACTTTACAAGACGGTAAATCTGCAAACAATGTAAGAGGGCTGTTAAGATTGTCTCCTAAATCGTTTATGCAGATCAGAAACAGCAGAGGGCCTATAATACTTCCTTGGGAAAAGCCAGATTTTGCTTCCGTTTCACTCGATGACTTTCAGTCAACTAGTACGAACGTAAACTTCCTGACAGGAAATCACGAATCCAGTCGCACAACTGAGACGATACTCCATAGAAACGCTATTTGATTAGATGTCTCTTGTGAGGAACGGAGTCAAAAGTATTCTGGTACTGTTGAAATACGGAATAAGTTTGACATGCCCCGTCGATAGCACTCATTACTTCGTGAAAATAAAGAGCTACTTGTGTTTCACAAGAACGATATGCTCTGAATGTGTGTTGGCTATTCGTCAATAAATCGTTTCCTTCAAAGCAATTCATAATCTTAGGACACTGTATACATTCCAAAATCCTACTGGAAATCGACGTTTGTGATATGGTTCTGTAATCAGCTCAATATTTCTACTTTCTTTCTTGCATATTGGTGTGACTTGTGGAACTTTCCAGTCTTTACTTACGGATCTTTTGATGAGTGTGCCGTTGTAAGTGAATGCTAAGTGTGGAGCTATTGTATCAGCGTACTCTGTAGGGATTCTCACTGGAATAGAACCTGGACCGGAGATCTTGTTGTTATTAAGCGATTTAAGCTGCTTCGCTACACCGAGGATGTCTACTTCTAAGTTACTCATGCTGGCAGTTGTTCTTGATTCGAATTTTGCAATATTTACTTCGTCTTCTTTGGTGTTTAATGACACTGGTTTTGTGGCACTGTCGTCAGAAACATCAACACTGATATCTAACAGTGAAGGTTTGATTGCAAGTTGTCAATGGTGCAATTTACGTGGCATTTCGCATTGAATTTCGTGCTAAATATCGAGCTTCTGTAAAATTTCGCTAACCTTGGTGACATTGCGTTCCTATAAACTTGGCATACTTTGTTCGTTGGTTCTGCAACAGTGTTCTCTTTTGTTTACCGCAGGGGATGAGTAACATCTTGAATTAACTTGCTTGGTACATGTCTTTCAACTGTCGTCGATACTGTTTCTATGAATTTAAATCACATTTCACGTAAATGGTTCATATGGCTCTGAGCACTACGGGACTTAACATCGGAGGTCATCAGTCCCCTAGAACTTAGAACTACTTGAACCTAACTAACCTAAGGACAGCACACACATCCATGCCCGAGGCAGGATTCGAACCTGCGACCGTAGCGGTCGCACGGTTCCAGAGTGAAGCGCCTAGAACCGGTCGGCCACACCGGCCGGCACATTTCACCTACAATTATACAGTCAGATTGGAAGGGGGCTGTCTGTTAGGAAAGCTTTGGATGATTTTTTAAACAGATATATTTTGTGTTTAATTTTGGTGACTTTGGTTGTCACTGTAGTCAGTCTCAGTACGAAAACATTGGGGTCACCAATCCCTGTACCCCAGCCAAGATGCTCGCTATTTGCTATGGGCGGTAGGGTATGGAAGACGAATCACGGACTGTGGGAAAACCGGAAATCGAATCGTATGAAGTGTGATGCTAGAAGATGCTGAAAATTAGGTAGACTAATTAAATAAAAAATGAGTAGGTTATCTGCGAAATCGAAGAGGGGAGAAATACGTAGAAGAGACTAACACCAAGGAAGGTCGGGATTGTACGATATGTTAATACATCACGGTCTACCTTCCACTGTATTTAAGGGATTTGTAGAGGGAAAAAGCTGTAGGTGGAGACAGAGACTAGAATACGTAACATTAAATAGAGGACCTAGAATGTAAATGTTCCTTTGAGGTAAGAAGCTGCCACAGCAGACAGAGAATGATAAACTTAAGGACAAAAGTAGCTTTCGTCTGATGTGTCACTGCCAAACAAGTCTATGAAACTTTATTCCACACAGCAAGAACTACTACAGTAAAACTCAGATGATTAACTGAAAATATTACATAACAAGACGAATAGAAGTAACACTTTCATTCAAAGACAATAATTACGCCGGCCGGTGTGGCCGAGCGGTTCTAGGCGCTTCAGTCTGGAACCACGCGACCGCTACGGTCGCAGGTTCGAATGCTGCCTCGGGCATGGATGTGTGTGATGTCCTTAGGTTAGTTAGGTTTAAGTAGTTCTAAGTTCTAGGGGACTGATGACCTCCGATGTGAAGTCCCGTAGTGCTCAGAGCCATTTGAACCATTTTTGAACTATAATTACGCTGAAGAGAACGCGATTTATGATGATCCTCTGGATATTAAAAATGGCAGGACTTGGTTCTTAACATGGTACCTGATCTACACGAACGGCAGTGCGTGATTTGCAATGTGCTCCCCTGCTGCCCATAAGGTTGCGTAAGAAGTTCCTGTGGTAGGGCGCTCCATTCCTTCACGAGTGCATTTGACAACTACTGGATTGTCTTTGGTACAGGTGGACGTGCTGCAATACGTGTCCCCAATACATCCCAGATGTGCTCAAAGAGATTTAAGTCGAGGGAACGGGCAGGCCAGGACATTCACCGAATATCCTCTCGTTGCAAGTGCGACGCCCTGCTAAACCCGCAGGACAGGACAGGTAGTTTAAGTTGTGGAAAGGGGCCAAAATAAGCGGCCGTAAGTTGCACTCGAACATACAACCTTTTATTTGATCAAACATTACAAGAGCCAAGAAAAATTTATTTTAAAAAGAAAACCACAGCCTTAGTTTTGGAACTTAATTAGCGGCTGAATGCGCCATACAATCTTATGCCTTAAGGGCAAGATCACTTTAATTTAAAAACGCCTGAAGGCCAATAACTTAAATCTCAACCAAAATCAGAAATTTAAAAGGCAAAGCCTTATCTTAAAACAGTTCCTTAATTAGGTTGAAGGCCCAATAAATCTGACACTTTGAGAGCAAACAACTTAAATTCAAATTCGGCTGAAGGCCTAACACTTAAGACTTAATAATATTAATTTTTTTTAAAAATGCCACAGGCTTTACGTAAAACGGTTCTTAAATTAGGCTGAAGGCCCAAACCATCTGACACCTTAAGGGAAAAACAACCTTAATCTAAAAATCGGCTAGAAGCCATACAAGTACAACCAACAAGAACAAACAAGAAAAGCAGTACACCCAATGGCGCTCAGAAGTTCCGAGGATCGGCCTGGAATTCAAACACTAACGATCGCTTAGGCGAGACAGGCAGTCGGCCCGATCATTGTCGATCCGACGACAACCCAACCGACAGACAGTCAACGGACCCACTGACAAGATAACCTCTGCTTCACCAGACCAGCACACAACAGGGAGTTCAATGGAACAACGTAGAAGGTAGTGGCGCTCACAACCAATTATACATGGAGCTGTCAAACTACACATCGTGCTGGACAGCGACAACACGCTGAGGAAAATACATTGCCTGAATTTACTTCAAAGGCCAGGGCAGGTAACCGGAACGTTAACGGCCACAAGGCAGAGACTCCGCTGGTGCACTTCAATTCAAATAACCACTGGAGGGTGGCTAAAATTTGCCAACTTGAAAATACACGTTGCTGCTCGCGGGAATATCCCAACAGCCGACAACGAACTGCAAACGACGCAGTGTGAACAGTCGTGACTTGCCGGTAGAATAAGTCGAAACTCAACTTTCATGTCCAGGATCGGTGAGCCACGAACCTCGCAGCAATGGGAACAGCACCACACACTCCGACACCGCATAGAGGCCACCAGCGGGGCCGGCCAAACTATGCTCCGCGGAGGTTTCCTCGCTGCTCCACGCCAACCGACCAACTGCCCAGGCCCGGAAATGGTGAAAGGACCAAGTATACGTCGGCCGATGAGACGACCAACCAAACGGCCAACCAACGGTCGTCCCGCTCCAATCTCCCTCTGTTGGACAGTTCATGTGTGTCACCAGCGGTCGGCGAGCACTGGCTGTTGGCGCCTCAACAGCGCCCTTTCCCCCCGACTTCACTGCTGCTGTTACGTCCCGACTACACTCCTGGTCCGTCCCGAACTGACTGCCAGACACACGAAGACCCGGAAATACTATCGGGCGCTCCAGAGATGGTAGGACATTGTACATATCGACACGCGCTGCTGCTGTCGCTCACGGGTAAGTAAGGCAGGAAGTTAGTGACGCTAGTGAATGGGATAAGAAAACAAGGCGGCAGTACCGTAATAGAAGATCACAAATAATAAACGGGATAAACGCGAGCAGTGTACGGCTCAGAAGGTATTCCGCTGTAGCCGTTCGATGTGATTTCGCATTGCCGTTCATAAAAATGAAGTCAGGACCGAATACGCCGGTGAAAAGACGCACTTAGAAAAGTAGTACAGTGTCCATTGAGTGGTTAGTGTACCGTGTTCAAGGATTTGGAGATCAGAACGCCTATGCAACTTTCCGCCTTCCCACGCCATAAAACCTTGATGACCCAATGATCACGATCGAGAAGACTCCCTCATATGGCGAGAGGTAGAGTACACGTAACGCACTGTGGAACATTGTTGAACATGATTGTTTTGGTGATCCAGTAGTGATGGCGTGAGCAGGCATAATGTTGACCTCTAGTTCTTAGAACACGGCACACTCACCGGTCAGTGTTATTGGGACACTGTTTGTTCAGGGGTGCACACGGTTCTGACTTTATTTTTATGAACGACATCGCTCGATCGCATTGAACGGCGTAGATGGAAGAGCTCTTGAAGCGAGAGGGTATACAGCGAATGGACTGGTCTGTCCCTTCCCCGGCATACATCCCATCGAACACGTGTGGAATGCGTTGGTGAGGCGTTCAGCAGCACATCCACATACACCAACGATCGCCCAACAGCTGTCAACCGCGCTGGCGGAGGAGTCGAACGCCCTACCGCAACATCTCATTAGGCAACCCTGTGGGCAACATGGCTGCACGTCGCAGAGCATACACTGCCCTCCGTTGTGATCGTACGCCCTGTTACGACGAATATCCCGCCCTTTTTAATGTCCAAAGGACCAACAAGAATCACGGCAACTTAATTGTAATTACTCTTTTTGAATGAAAGTGCTAATTTATATTCGTCTCACTGCATATTACTTTCAGTTGTCTCCAGTGCTATGCAGTAGCAGTTCTACGTAGGTTCTAAGTTTCATCGAGCTATGTTACTTGGCAGAGAGAATCACGCAGAAGTTAATTTAATCCTTAAGTTTTTCACACCAGTGTGCTTTTGTATATTTTCATTCATCAATAACCCAAGATAATATTTTCTGCAATGCTTGGTCCGCAAAAATTATTCGTTCAAAATAAAAAAAAAATTGGGTGGGTTACTTAAAATATTTTTCACAATCATTTATATGGCCATAATATTACACTACTGGCCATTAAAATTGCTACACCACGAAGACGACGTGTTACAGATGCGAAATTTAAGAAGATGCTGTGATATGCAAATGATTAGCTTTCCAGAGCATTCACACAAGATTGGCGCCGGTAGCGACACCAACAACGTGCTGACATGAGGAACGTTTCCAACCGATTTCTCATACACAAACAGCAGTTGACCGGTGTTGCCTGGTGAAACGTTGTTGTGATGCCTCGTTTAAGGAGGAGAAATGCGCACCATCACGTTTCTGACTTTGATAAAGGTCGGATTGTAGCCTATCGCGATTGCGGTTTATCATATCACGACATTCGTGCTCGCGTTGGTTGAGATCCAATGACTGTTAGCAGAAGAATATGGAATCGGTGGGTTCAGGAGGGTAATACGGAACGCAGCGATTGATCCCAACGGTCTCGTATCACTGGCAGTCGAGATGAAAGGCATCTTATCCGCATGGCTGTAACGGATCGTGCAGCCACCTCTCGATCCCTGAATCAACAGATGGGGACTTTTGCAAGACAACAACCATCTGCACGAACAGTTCGACGACGCTTGCAGCAGCATGGACTACCAGCTCGGAGACCATGGCTGCGGCTACCCTTGACGCTGCATCACAGACAGGAGCGCCTGCGATAGTGTTACTCAACAACGAACCAGGGTGCACGAATGCCAAAACGTCATTTTTTCGGATGAATCCAGGTTCTGTTTACAGCATCATGATGTTCGCATCCGTGTTTGGCGACATCGCGGTGAACGCACATTGGAAGTATGTATTCGTCAACGCCATACTGGCGTATCACCCGGCGTGATGGTATGGGGTGCCATTGGTTACACGTCTCGGTCACCTCTTGTTCGCGTTGACGGCACTTTGAACAGTGGACGCTACATTTCAGATGTGTTACAACCCGCGGCTCCACCCTTCATACGATCCCTGCAAAACCCTACATTTCAGCAGGATAATGCACGACCGCATGCTGCGGGTCCTGTGCGGGCCTTTTTTTTACAGAAAATGTTCGACTGCTGCCCTGGCCAGCAGATTCTCCAGATCTCTCACCAATTCAAAACATCTGGTCAATGGTGGCCGAGCAACTGGCTCGACACAATACGCCAGTCACTACTCTTGATGAATTGTGGTATCGTGTTGAAGCTCCATGGGCAGCTGTACCTGTACACGCCATCCAAGCTCAGTTTGACTCAATGCCCAGGCGTATCAAGGCCATTATTACGGCCAGAAGTGGTTGTTCTGGGTACTGATTTCTCAGGATCTATGCACCCAAACTGCATGAGAATGTAATCACATGTCAGTTCTAGTATGATATATTTGTCCAATACCCGTTTATCATCTACATTTCTTCTTGGTGTAGCAATTTTAATGGCCAGTAGTGTATAATATGTTTCTATTAAGACTATTCGACAGAGCAACGTCTTCGATGTATTTCATATTATTATTTATGGATTCTTCCGTCGCTTCTTGATAGAACAATTCCATATTGAGGGTTGAATACAACTTAGGTAGTCTTTTGTTCTACTGATTCTTATTTGTATGAAATAGTTTTCGGCTTAGTAGGCCGTCTTCAAATAACTACTGGCTATTGTTTACAAGGAGCTAGTGTTCTTACGAACCAAACATTCTGGACTAAGATACCACGCACTTACATACGATCTTTAGTTGTGGTATTGTCTTTGGAATTGTCAAACGGGTCTTTTGAGTTTTTGTTCTGTAAAACTGTTCTTTAACATAATATATTAGTATCATGGTACTCACAAACCGTTTGACAATTCCAAAGACAATACCACAACTAAAGATCGTATGTAAGTGCATGGTATCTTAGTTCAGAGTGTTTGTTTCGTAAGAGAACAAGCTCCTTGTATACCATAGACATTAGTTATCTGAAGATGGCCTAATAAGCCGAAAACTAGTTCATAGAAATAAAAATCAGTAGAACAAAAAACCGTCCAAGTGTTATTTTACCCTCAATATTTCATATTTATTTTAGCTTTGACGATTATGTGCACTATACAGCAAACAGAGGTAAAGTGATGGTTGGTGATGGATGTGTATTGTAACAAATCGCTTCCCGTGTTTAGGTGACTCTTTATAACTGGAAGAGAAAGTTAACACAAATTATTCTCTCAGACATAATGACGTCATGTGCAGATTTTATTCCACGCCCAAAATAACCTGGATGTGGACTTCGGGAGTGTAAGCACGCTGTCGCCGTCCGGCATAATTGCCGCAACGAGGGTGGAGGAGAGGTGTTGGGGGAACAAGCTCCATCTCCTTCTTACATGGCAAGCATCACACGGGAATTAACATTTCATTCTCAGTGCATAGTACAATGCTACGTCACGCTGTATTGTTTACGAACCTAAGGATGGCAGCGGGAGGAAGCGATAAGTACATGCTCCGACTGCCATCGATTTGTCCACTCTCAGTAAGTTTGAGAGTAGTGTGTATTATTTTGGTCACTCCTTAAATTGTGTTTCTTACGTAAATGTCTATATGCATATGTCACTCAGAGAAAAACTACGTAGCTGAGTAATATTTGACTATTGCTACAACGCCAAACTGCCTGTTGGCTCTGTCCCGGGATTTACGGCCGACGTTTGATGTTTTTTCTGGCGTTTCGCCAGCACGAATGGCTCGCATTGTCAGAGCTTCACCCTCTACTGCTGGTGGTGCACTGGAGTCCAACTGGCGGCAGCAGATTATACGTACCGCGTGGTCCGTGGTCATTTCCGGTGCCGTTCTCCTTTTGATACCTGCAGCATGGGAATCCAGGTACTGTTCACCTTGTGGCTTTCTTCTTTCTTGTTGAAATTATTCTCATGTTTGTATATTTCTATAGCTTCTCTGAACAAGTGGATGTGATAGCTCTTCTCTACAGCCAGAACGTCCGAGTCGGCGAATTTTACTACGTGGGCGGCCTCACACAGCGCGTGCTCTGCCACGGCCGATTGCTCCACCTGCCCCAATGCTCCAACCTGCAATGCCGCCTATGTTGTGTGATCCTGGTGTCGATTGATCGTCCAGTCATTCCAAAACAAACTTTTCTTCATGTGCATGATATGCGGTATATTCCCGACATTGTAAGTGGATCCCTTTTCTCTTTTGCCGAGAGCACGGCCTTACTTACAGTTATTTGACAAAGTCATGTTATGTAAATACCGTTGTCAACATTCAGTTGAGTCTCAAAAGCATTAATTTTGAATCAGAGTTTCATTTTAATTTTGTCAGAGGTCATTTCTTACCATTTAAAATTCCACCTCTGATTCGGTTTATTATGTACGTATACATATTGCACATCGTGGTACGGAATATTCAGTGGTAGTTTTTAATGTTGCTTTTCTGCTGAATGCTGTGCGCTGCTTTCGAGAGGTATGTAGAAATGTTTACCAAGACACGATGAAAGTGAAAATACAGTTTAGGGCCAGGAATTTCTTTGAGAATTGAGTTGTGAAATTACTTCAGAAGTCAGGTTGCATCAAGGGTAGCATTTCATATCTGTTGAAACAGTTAGCTAAAGTTTGCCGACAATGTTGAACCAATCGTAATAACTCTTTATATACTTTGATATAATCAAAGTTTGCATACTACACCAATTTAAGTTAGGAATTATTTTATTTGGAAATCATTTTTGAGAATTTCTGGTAGTCAGTTTTAGAAAGTTTCACTCAGATACAGAGAAGCCGAGAAACGGTTAAGTTACAATGTTCTTAGTTGCACTGAGGGAATAGTCTCTTTCTTGACACTTGTGTTTACTTATGTAGAATTTTGATACAAGTGTCCGAATAATGCTCATGTGCTTCACAGATGTCATGGAGCTATACAGGTCGCATGGAATCCCAGGTGACTGCTACTCCCCCCCCCCCCCCCCCCCCCAAAGCTTAAACGCTTAACATCATAATATTTCTCGTGCCGGTCATCATCTGTGGCGCAGTGAGTGTTTCGAGCAACCATTCGCCAGGGTGAAGGTGTCGATGGACACGACCACAGAGCTGGTGTAGCAAGAAACGTGATTAATCGGACCAGGCATCTAATCTCCACTGGTCCACAATAATCTCCATGATTCCGTGCCCACTGTCATCGTTCTGCGAAGTCCCATGTTTCGCTTAATATTTATCCTGTAGCAGCATTTTACACAGTCCGTATTTCTTCCACAGCTCAACGGGTGTCCTGCTTTATAGAGCGGACAAGCTTCCGAGATCCACGTTCCGTCATGAGAACAGGCCGTCCTACACCTTGTCGCCTGCTCCTGGTTTTATCGCCCTTCAACCACTTTACAAAAACGCTCACGACTGCACCATGCGAAGAACCGACCGGCTTCGCCTTTTACGAGATGCTCACTCCCAGACACCATGCCTTAACAATCTGCCCTTCCTCAAAGCCGCTTAGTCAGCCGATTACATCATTAGTGGCCCTTACCGTCTGTAGAATGACTGCACATTCCTCTTTTTTTATCTTTATTGTTACTTCAATTCCTCACAACAGGGGTGAACTGGCAGCGGATAAAAACCACTCTTCCCCCAAGTGTTAAACAAACTGTATTTCTAGATGGTTGAAATATATAACAGGAAACAATAAAAGATGATTTTGTAAAAAAATACATAGGTGTACGATATTGATGGTTTTTACAATAAACAAGTGACAGTAAACGACGATTTTGTAAAATTCACATGGATGTGTAATACTGATGGTTTTGAAAACTCGTTTGCTAGTTTTATGTAACAGTTAAAATATAGCACTGATGAATATGAATGATGCCGTGGTGGCAACGTTCGTCTCTGCGCCAGCAATCTACATATCGTCACAGTCCTTTAAAATGAATGGGAAGGCAGAAGAGAAGGACGAGAATTCTTAATTCGTATAAGCGACTGGTATTGCGTACTTGCTATGAAGCGACATTACCAAGAAGAAAGAACTTAAAGATTTAGTTGATAACGGAAGAGCACAAAATAAGTGATCGACAGACGGAATTCATTGTCCTGCACATCAAAAAGCACTTTGTGCTAAATTTGCAGGCCCGGAGCGCGTGAAGAAATTGTTGCTACGAATAGCCACGCACATTATTCCGTTGAAACTTGCTACAGTTTTCAGTGGAATTGAACGGAGGGCCGGCCGCAGTGGCCGAGCAGTTCTAGGCGCTTCAGTCTGGAACCACGCGACCGCTTATGTCGCAGGTTTGAATCCTGCCTCGGGCATGGATGTGTGTGATGTCCTTAGGTTAGTTAGGTTTAAATAGCTCTAAGTTCTAGGGGACTGATGACTTCAGATGTTAAGTCCCATAGTGCTAAGAGTCATTTGAACCATTTTGAATTGAATGAAGAGGATGCAGACTTAACATATTAATGAAAAGCACGTTGGTTAAGTTAAGAGGCATACCTTGTACGAGTTTTCGATTTAAAACTCTCTACTGTTGAATTTATGAAAGAAAAAGGAGTTCTGGAACGAAATTAGTACGTCTGTAATGGAGTGTAGACTCGACTACACACTGACCACAGTAAGACATTGCAAGATAACTGTTTTGATTTGATGGGGATGCATTAAAAAATGACTTTGTAGAAGGGACATGTTCTGGCAAAGACAGTCCTATTCCCTAATCTCACTGGTGCTGAAGATAACGTCAGGTTTTAATAATTGATTGTGGCCTCGGAACAACCGCAAGAATATCTTTATAAAGATTTTGAGGACGCTATCAACGTTGCATCTGTTACCGAGCTTTTTTGGACAACAACCGTCATTTCATTTGAAATCGCTCCTGTGTATGTGTAGATGTATCTGATGGACCTGAAAGGTAACTACAGTTTTGATATCATATATTTTTATCTAAAAACTGTCCAGAATGACGATCGTTTTCCTCAGGTAGAGTTTCCAAGTCTCCATAATGAGGTTGCAAAAGTGCTATAATATTCCGATCGACATATTTGTGTAAAATAACTTTTTTTGATTGTAGAACTAAAAAACTCACGATCAGGTGACAACTTGAGTACGAAACTTTATGAAGTTGTCTGAGTTTGTATGCTGGCAGTTTGTACCCGATAAAACTATATTATGCCAAAAATAATTAAATAGTACTGAAAATATGTTTTGTTTATGACCTATGTTGTTGAGAAATGTGACGTGCAGAATCAAATAGTATGCAGTGCGGCTGCAGTGCCATTTAAATTCGGTGCATTCACAGTTTCCCCCTCTTTCGCTTC
Source organism: Schistocerca americana (assembly GCF_021461395.2). Lineage (NCBI taxonomy): Eukaryota > Metazoa > Arthropoda > Insecta > Orthoptera > Acrididae > Schistocerca > Schistocerca americana. Next base: position 432,917,039 of record NC_060124.1, on the reverse strand, counting down.
CACGTGGTAAGGCAGCGTGGACGTCGGTGGGGGAAATGTGACCTGAGACTGAGCGCTTTGGCACACGTTCCTTGAGCATGGCCCAAGAACTTAAATCTTGGCCGCCCTAGGCTATATATTTTCCTTACAAAACGTCCGTTAATTACATTAGCTCAAAATTGGGGGGGGGGGGGGGGGGGAGGCGGAGAAAGGGAGCTGGCAGTATCTCAGCAAATCTCATGTAAGTAAATAAAAGTTCAATGACATTTAATTTATATAACATGTCAATAAAATGTCAATTTTTTAAGGATCTGTCAAAACGGTTAATACTATTTTTGTTGAGATTTTTTGTTTGTATCCCGTTTCAGTCCATTCATCTGTCCAAATACTATTCAGTATTGACCAGTTCAAAACAAAGTGTTTTTCATCATGTGTCGAAACACTTATAATACACTCCTGGAAATGGAAAAAAGAACACATTGACACCGGTGTGTCAGACCCACCATACTTGCTCCGGACACTGCGAGAGAGCTGTACAAGCAATGATCACACGCACGGCACAGCGGACACACCAGGAAACGCGGTGTTGGCCGTCAAATGGCGCTAGCTGCGCAGCATTTGTGCACCGCCGCCGTCAGTGTCAGCCAGTTTGCCGTGGCATACGGAGCTCCATCGCAGTCTTTAACACTGGTAGCATGCCACGACAGCGTGGACGTGAACCGTATGTGCAGCTGACGGACTTTGAGCGAGGGCGTTTAGTGGGCATGCGGGAGGCCGGGTGGACGTACCGCCGAATTGCTCAACACGTGGGGCGTGAGGTCTCCACAGTACATCGATGTTGTCGCCAGTGGTCGGCGGAAGGTGCACGTGCCCGTCGACCTGGGACCGGACCGCAGCGACGCACGGATGCACGCCAAGACCGTAGGATCCTACGCAGTGCCGTAGGGGACCGCACCGCCACTTCCCAGCAAATTAGGGACACTGTTGCTCCTGGGGTATCGGCTAGGACCATTCGCAACCGTCTCCATGAAGCTGGGCTACGGTCCCGCACACCGTTAGGCCGTCTTCCGCTCACGCCCCAACATCGTGCAGCCCGCCTCCAGTGGTGTCGCGACAGGCGTGAATGGAGGGACGAATGGAGACGTGTCGTCTTCAGCGATGAGAGTCGCTTCTGCCTTGGTGCCAATGATGGTCGTATGCGTGTTTGGCGCCGTGCAGGTGAGCGCCACAATCAGGACTGCATACGACCGAGGCACACAGGGCCAACACCCGGCAGCATGGTGTGGGGAGCGATCTCCTACACTGGCCGTACACCACTGGTGATCGTCGAGGGGACACTGAATAGTGCACGGTACATCCAAACCGTCATCGAACCCATCGTTCTACCATTCCTAGACCGGCAAGGGAACTTGCTGTTCCAACAGGACAATGCACGTCCGCATGTATCCCGTGCCACCCAACGTGCTCTAGAAGGTGTAAATCAACTACCCTGGCCAGCAAGATCTCCGGATCTGTCCCCCATTGAGCATGTTTGGGACTGGATGAAGCGTCGTCTCACGCGGTCTGCACGTCCAGCGCGAACGCTGGTCCAACTGAGGCGCCAGGTGGAAATGGCATGGCAAGCCGTTCCACAGGACTACATCCAGCATCTCTACGATCGTCTCCATGGGAGAATAGCAGCCTGCATTGCTGCGAAAGGTGGATATACACTGTACTAGTGCCGACATTGTGCATGCTCTGTTGCCTGTGTCTATGTGCCTGTGGGTCTGTCAGTGTGATCATGTGATGTATCTGACCCCAGGAATGTGTCAATAAAGTTTCCCCTTCCTGGGACAATGAATTCACGGTGTTCTTATTTCAATTTCCAGGAGTGTACATTTTCCAAATTAAGTTAGTACATTTTTTCTGTGAAATTAGAGATGAATATGATAACTACATTCAAGATGCACTGAACAAATTAAATTAAATTAATTGTGATGAAAGCTTAAAAATGGCAGAGAATATTCAAAGAATATCCATTATTATTATGGATTACATCGAGTATACACTTAAATTTCAGAAAGTCGTTTCTGAAAGTATTTGTATGGAGTGTGTCATGTATGGAAGTGAAACATTACAATAAATAGTTTGGACAAGAAGAGAATAGAAGCTTTCGAAATGTGGTGCTACAGAAGAATGCTGAAGATTAGATGGGTAGATCACATAACTAAAGAGGAGGTATTGAACAGAATAGGGGAGAAGAGGAGCTTGTGGCACAACTTGACTAGAAGAAGGGATCGGTTGGTAGGACATGTTCTGAGACATCGAGGGATCACCAATTTAGTATTGGAGGGCAGCGTGGAGGGTAAAAAACGTAGAGGGAGACCAAGAGATGAATACACTAAGCAGATTCAGAAGGATGTAGGCTGCAGTAGGTACTGGGAGATGAAGAAGCTTGCACAGGATAGGGTAGCATTGAGAGCTGCATCAAACCAGCCTCAGAACTGAAGACCACAACAACAACAATATTATGGACTACATTTTGTTTTATGAAAGTAACCGTGGCAAACTAATAGGTATTTTTAGTGATATAAAGAAAAAACATGAACATACGAATTTTTTTTAACTATACCGTAAATCTCACGTGAGGGGGAGCGATGTGTCGTCATATCTGACCGACGCAGTTTCGATCGATTTTAATTATTTATTTTATTTTATCGTATGGCATACTTTAAGAGTTTGAGAATCACAAGAAAGAATAGCTATACATACCCAAATACTACTACTTACAATTATTTCAACACGGACTTCCGGTATAATGTAACACAAATACCAACCACTACAGGCGATAATCGAGGTTTTTTATGTAGTTCATCAGACCACTTATCACTGTCGGGAAATCGTCGAAAGAACACGTGAAGGAAACGTTGCTATAACATGAACAACTCTCTGTAGTGCAGCACTACAGACACAAGATGGTGATGAAGATATTCCCTGCTTGCAGAGCGTGTCTTCACATCTTCCATTGCCCGATCGTATGCGGTTCATGGTAGTCCGAACTGTCCGAGGATGGTCAAATCCATGGAGTTTGTCTTGGACGCAGAGCACTTTCATTTATTGTGGAGGACAGTTTTATTGTCAACAGCGTTTCCATTCATCAATGGGACTAAATTCCTTCTTAGTCCTGGCTGTGATGAGTGTGGTATGTCTCGATGTTAATCTTTCTCCCCCCTCTGGTTCGAAGATCGGGGTTATAAACAATCACTTGATATTACATAGTAGCGCAGTATAACATCTGATATCAGGAGGTCATGTGTAACTTAAAATAGGTAACCAGTACGTGGAAGTAGATCATACTGACCCATTAACAATCGTGTGACTGCGTTAAGCTGTACATCTTTTTCATAGATGGACATTTATCCCACACAGACGCACAGAACTTTTCTGTTGAGTATACCATACGGAAAGTCAAGGCTATTAGTTGTTACATTAGAGCATCCCAGTAAATGCAGTCTGACTACTTATTGCATCTTTGCTTGCCTCACATACATGAAAATGCCACTCAAACTTCGTCTCTTCTTTTTCTCTTTCACTTTTTCCCGTTGATATACGGGGTGATGTACACAATGTGGTCAAAAGTGTCCGGACACCCCAAAAACATACGTTTTTCATATTAGGTGCACTGTGCTGCCACCTACTGCCAGTTACTTCATATCAGCGATCTCAATAGTCAGACATCGCGAGAGAGCAGAATGGGGCGCTCCGTGGAACTCACGGACTTCGAACATTGTTCAAAAACGGCTCTGAGCACTATGGGACTCAACTGCTGTGGTCATAAGTCCCCTAGAACTTAGAACTACTTAAACCTAACTAACCTAAGGACATCACACACATCCATGCCCGAGGCAGGATTCGAACCTGCGACCGTAGCGGTCGTGCGGTTCCAGACTGTAGCGCCTTTAACCGCTCGGCCACTCCGGCAGGCTTCGAACATGGTAAGGTGATTGGGTGTCACTTGTGTCATACCTCTGTACGGGAGATTTCCACATTCCTAAACATCCCTAGGTCCACTGTTTCCGCTGTGATAGTGAAGTGGAAACGTGAAGGGACACGTACAGCATACAAACGTACAGGCCGACCTCGTCTGTTGACTGACAGAGACCGCCGATAGTTGAACAGGATCGTAATGTGTAATAGACATCCATCCATGCTCATAAGCCACACAAATGCGAAACGACGCCTCAAAGAGCGTAAACATTGGACGATTGAACAGTGGAAAAACGTTGTGTGGAGTGAAGAATCACGGGACACATTGTGGAGATCCGCTTGCAGGGTGTGGGTATGGCGAACGACTGGTGAACCTCATCTGCCAGCGTGTGTAGTGCCAACAGTAAAATTCGGAGGCGTTGGTGTTATGGTGTGGTCGTGTTTTTCAAGTTGCATCACTTGTTGTTTTGCGTGGCACTGCCACAGCGCAGGCCTACATTGATGTTTTAAGCACCTTCTTGCTTCTCACTGTTGAAGAGCAATTTGGGGATTTCTATTTCATCTTTCAACACGATCGAGAATCTGTTGATAACACAGGGCCTGTGGTGGAGTAGCTACACGACAATAACATCCCCGTAATGGACTGGACTGCCCAGAGACCTGACCTGAATCCTATAGAACACCATTGGGATGTTTTGTAACGCTGACTTCGTGCCAGGAGTCACCGACCGAGACTGATCCCCCTCCTCAGAGCAGCACTCCGTGAAGAATGGGCTGCCATTCCCCAAGAAACATTCCAGCACCTGATTGAACGTATATTTGCGAGAGTGGAAGCTGTCATCGAGGCTAAGGGTGAGCCAACACCATACTGAATTCCAGCATTGCCGATGGAGGGCGCCACGAACTTGTAAGTCATTTTCAGCCAGGTGTCCGTATACTTTTGATCACATAGTGTAAGTGACAATTGTTCGCCGGATGGTCTTCCTCACATCAGCACTCCACTCAGGAAGGTATCTCTAGGAAGCTGTCTGCGCCTAGTGCATATCTCTTGTTCAGGTTTAAGGCCGTCTCCTAAATGTTTGCATAGCGAAGCAGGACGAGGATACCAGCTCAGTCGTTACGTAGGGGGATGTGGGAAATCTACTGAGGCAGTCTTTCATGTCGCTGTTAATGTGAACTCGTTCCCACAATGTTCCTAACTGACACGTTACAACTGCTTTTGCTAGGGACCTACTGAACCTATGTAGAGAGTACTAGGAGCATTGTGAAATATTCCGTGCAATTCCCCCGTTGTCGGGTATACTATTTTCTTTCATTCGTTGAGTATTTAAAGAAATGTTACCTAGTATTTTAAAACAGGTCTTACATTTTACAGTTTTCATTTTGTAATAACATAGCTTTTTTCATATTACAAACAAAAACTGTTTTGAGCAAAGAAAAGTCAAGGTAATAATAATATGTTTAATGAAAACAAAACAAAATAGAAACTGCAAGCTGGTTAACGGAAACGCTGGCTGTTAAGAGAAAAAAAAATGTTAGTAATTTAGAATACAGTAAAAGAAAAATAGGAAAAAATAGAAAAGGGGATTTCCATTACTTATGTAAGGTTTTTTAGGGTTTCGTACCTGAATCGGTAAAGATGGAGCTGTTACAGGATCAATTTGTTGTCCTTCTGTCTGTCTGTGCGACCGTTGAGGACCCTTTTTTATAGGAACGCATTAAGTTAAAATTTATGTCAGATACTACTTCAGCCTGCAGTCCCTGGGTAACGTAAAAAATTTAAGCTTTTACGTCAGAGTAGTCAAATAATACGGCCTTTTGTATCACTGATACATGTGAACTCACGCATCAAAGCCTGTAGGGTGCATCTCATTGACCAAGAATAATGAAATTTGGCAGGAAGCAAGGTATTTAACTAAAAGTAAAGGAAAATTGCTGAAATGGTTAACTGTAATTATATCACATGAAAAAATCACTCTTTTGTTATTTGTTATGTGACTGTCTGTCCAGATACTTTTTTCTAAGGAACTGGTAGATGTATCAGGTTGAAATTTATGTGTCACACTAAAGTCTTGGCGTTATAAAAAAATCAAGCATGTCAGTCCATGAAATCGAAATAGACGGCTATGTAAGTCACTGAAATTTAGCAGGAAGCAAGGTATCACAGAACAAGCAAAGGAAGAAATTCTAAAATTGTAAATTTGTAATTATATCACACGAAAAAATATTTTTTTGTCATTTGTTACCTAATTGCCCATCCTTCTATTTCTAAAGGGCAGACGTATGAAGTTAAAATTTATGTCACATACTAAGGTGTACGGATCCTTTGCAGGGCGAAAGTCTATGTAGTAAAAAGTTACGTCCATTTATATCAGTAATTTTGACACTCGCAAACTCTCTCATCAAAACCTGTATGGTACTTCTCGTTCACCTACTATCATGAAATTTGCCAAGAAACAAAGTTTTACAGTACAAGTAAAGGAAACAATCAAAAAATTATTAAATGGTTATTATATCACACGAAAAATATATTTAATTATATTTCATTCGACTGCCAGTCTGTTCGTCTGTTAAGACAACCTATTCTCAGCAACGGGTTCTACTGTCTACGATCCCTTGGAGATGTAAAAAATTTAAAAATGGTTCAAATGGCTCTGAGCACTATGGGACTTAACATTTATGGTCATCAGTCCCCTAGAACTTAGAACTACTTAAACCTAACTAACCTAAGGACAGCACATAACACCCAGTCATCACGAGGAAGAAAAAAATTTAAACTTCTGCGACAATTTAGTCGAAAGATACGGCCATTTATGTCACATTTTGTATCATTTTATTTTCTATCAGTATCGATAACTGGCAAATATTGTCGAAATTCTCGATTCCCGTCATGGATAATGTATCTGGACACCTAATTAAGTTTGTGCGGAAATATCAGGGCGCGAGTCATACTCGCACTTATCCTGACTTTTTATTTATTTATTTATTTATTATTTAGATCCCTCTCCCCATTGGTGAGATTTGCTGGGGGTGTGGTGGACCCCCCACCTCCTTTTTCTCATGTGACGTTTACCCTATAATTTTTAATAAATTAATTGATCAAAAATGGTTCGTTTGGCTCTAAGCACTATGGGATTTAACATCTGAGGTCATCATTCCCCCAAACGTAGAACTACTTAAACCTAACTAACCTAAGGACATCACACACATCCATTCCCGAGGCAGGATTCGGACCTGTGACCGTAGCAGCAGCGCGGTTCCGGACTGAAGCGCCTAGAACCGCTCGGCCACAACTGCCGGCATTTATTTGATGTATTCATCTTTTTGCTTCATACCACTAAAAATATCTAAACCATATTTCTTTGTACATTTTTTCTGTGTAGTTAGAGGTGAAAATGATAACCACATTTAGGGTGCACTATAAAGAATTAATTAAATAAAGCTGCCACAATGGCTCTACATATTGTGGTTTTTGCAAATTATTTTCGCAAACAAGCAGATACGAAGTAGTCTCGGACACCACTTTCCCTAATTCTTCACTCATGATGGACGGCGCACAGCAGCTCCTCGGCCCGATGGCTAACCACACGCATCAGTCACGGGGTTGCATGCAGCGCCGATGTGTTTTTTTGCAGCTTCACACACGAAGCGAAGTAGATGCCGCAAGTCTTGCAGAATCTGTGATTGGTACTTTGATCATTTATCTAAAGAGATGGGCAGTAGTAATCGTATTGCATTTGGAAATACACTGATGAGCCTAAGAAACTGTTTCATTTGCCTAATATCGTGTAGGGCTCCCGCGAGCACACAAAAGTGCCGAAACAGTACGTGGCATGGACTCTACTGATGTCCGAAGTGTGCTGGAGGGAACTAACACCAAGAATCCTGCAGACCTGTCTATGAATCCGTAAGAGTTCGAGGAGATGGAGCTCTCTTCTGAACAGCACGTTGCAAGGCATCCCAGATAAGCTTAATGATGTTCATGTCTGGGAAGTTTGGTGGCCAACGGGAGTGTTTAAGCTCAGAAGTGCTCCTGGAGCCACTCTATCAATTCTGGGTGTCGCGTTGTCCTGCTGGAATTGCGCAAGTCCGTCGGTTGCACAGTGGATATGAACAGATGCAGCTGATCAGACGGGATGCTTACGTACGTATCACCTGTCAGAGTCGTATCTAGACGCAATAGGGGTCCCATATCACTTCAACTGCACACACCCCATACCTTTACAGAGCCTCCACCAACTAGAAGAGTCCCATGCTGACATGCAGGGTCCATGGATTCATGAGTGTCTCCATACATGGACACGTACATCCGCTAGATACAATCTGAAACGATATCCGTCCGCCCCAGGCAATACGTTTCCAATGTCGGTATTGACGGACCCGGCGAGGCGTAAAGTTTTGCGTCGTGCAGTCATCAAGGGTACACGACTGGGCCTTCGGCTCCGAAACTCCATACAGATGATGTTTCGTTGAATGGTTCGCACGCTGACACTTGTTGATGGCCCAGCGTTGAAATCTGCAGCAATTTGCGGAAGGCTTGCACTTCTGCCATGTAGAATGATTCTCTTCAGTCGTCGTTGCTCCCGTTCTTGCAGGATCTTCCCGCCAGCATCAGCGTCGGAGGTTAGATGATTTACCGGATTCCTGATATTCACGGTACAGTCTTGATATAGCCGTACGGTAAAGTCCCCACTTCATTGCTATCTCGGAGATGCTGCGTCCCATCGCAAGTGCGCCAACTATGACACCACCTTGAAACTCACTTAAATCTTGACTACCTGCCGTTGTAGCAGCGGTAAACGATCTAAGAACTGCGCCAGACACTTGCTTTATGCCGGCCGGAGTGGCCAAGCGGTTCTAGGCGCTACAGTCTGGAACCGCGCGACCGCTACGGTCGCAGGTTCGAATCCTGCCTCGGGTATGGATGTGTGTGACGTCCTTAGGTTAGTTAGGTTTAAGTAGTTCTAAGTTTTAGGGGACTGATCACCTCAAAAGTTAAGTCCCGTACTACTCAGAGCCATTTGAATTTGAACTTGTTTTATACAGGCGTTGCCGACCACGGCGCCGTATTCTGCCTGTTTACATAGCTCTGTTTTTGAATACGCTTGCCTATACCAGTTTATTTGGCGCTTCAGTGTAGTTCGGAAGTTGAGATACACTGTGAGAGTTTGCCAAAGCTGGAACGTTGCAAACAACTTTTCATCTTGTTCCCCAGACTCCGGCGTTGAACCTTTGCTCACTTTTCAGATGAAAATCACCATTGTTTCGTACCTTCCTTCGAATGGTTTGATTACGTAGTTTCCCAGTCTAAGTCTCTTGATCTATATGGTCACTAAGAGAACCATTTTCGGTGAAGTTTAGTTCAACTTCTTTCCACAAAACGTTAACTTCTTACTGGCACGTTTGTACCGACATGTAGGCATACAGATTCACATACGCACTGCGAAAGTTTTCTTACAAATTCATGTTGAAAAGAATAACATCGGTTATATGTATTCAGCAGAAAATCACGACAGACTCACTGACTGACACGTACTCATTTCGACCTGCGCATCGTGGAATTCCCGGATGAAATCTGAGCCTTATGCGGCACTTTCAAATCGGGAAATCTCGAGCATGCACACATGTAAAGCATTTAGTTCAGTTCAGAGAGGCCATAAAGACTACTGAAGCCTCGGAACAGCATAGAATCTTGTCCTTTCGAGTGCAACCGCTACGGTCGCAGGTTCGAATCCTGCCTCTTGCATGAATGTGTGTGACATCCTTAGGTTAGTTAGGTTTAAGTAGTTCTAAGTTCTAGGGGACTGATGACCTCAGATGTTAAGTCCCGTAGTGCTCAGAGCCATTTGAACTTTTTATTTTTTTCCTTTCGTGTGTAGCATCAAATACCATCGCGTTCCTTGCTCGATAGGAAGACGTTGGCATCCTGTAATACACCTGAAAATTCAAGAATATTAGCAAATCGCCAGGAGAGCCTGATGACTTAGATGATAATACTGCTCGTTGAGGACAAAAAAAAATTACCCTACAGTCTAAGCCAAATGTTGATATCTCACTGTTTGAATGAAAGCGTATCATATCAGTATAAGTACCTTGTACGGTTTCCAACTATAAAGAATTTACAATGCAAGTTTGCAGACGCACATGATCAGGTTTTACAGCTGTTGCACTGCTTATTTGAATACGAAATTTCATTTATACAGCACTAGGAAATGAACGTACATTTTCTTCACGTTGAGTATTGCTTGTTGAACAACTAGAGGGGAAGAGTGATTATGTTTTAACGACGATTAGTGACAGACCATAAATTCTTGTACAACAAGGATAGGAACCAGCCCGTCATTTGGTTTGAGATACGTGGGGAAATCAAAGAAAACCAAAATGGAGGGTATATTTCAACGGTAACTCCCGAATGGAATTCCAATGTCTTGGCCATTTTGACACAGTGATTTTTTGGTGCTACGTTGTTGGGAAGACGATGCTTCTCGTAGATGGCTGAGTATGTATTCACTTTCAGCGTGCTGTTGGATCCTTTCTCGCTCACTGGAGCTTCCCTAGGAATCACTTCAAAAATGATTCGAATGGCTCTGAGCACTACGGGACTCAACTTTTGAAGTCATCAGTCCCCTAGAACTTAGAACTGCTTAAACCTAAGTAAATCACACACATCCATGCCCGAGGCAGGATTCTAACCTGCGACCATAGTGGTCGCGCGGTTCCAGGCTGAAGCGCCTAAAACCGCTCGGCCACACCGGCCACACCGGCCGGCTAGGAATCACTTGCTACTGTTCATTGTGTCTGTTGATAATTCATGCTTCCTTGTTCTCTGAAACGTGAGACCGTCAAGAATTAACCAGGCCCGTATAACTTTGAGTTACTAACGGTTGCGATCTAATGGTTCGTGTGAATTTCGTGCCAAAAACGATGCGAAACTGTGATTACATTCATTCACAGAAATTTTGAATGACACGAAGATGAACGCCTGTGCTGTCGGGTTTACTGCTGCAACAAATTATTCTTAGCTTTGAGAAAAATGAAGGCATTCAATTATTCTTAAGCTTCAAAAGTTAAGAATACTTTACAGCAATAGTAAACACGAAAGCACAGGCGTTCATCTTCGTGTCGTTTAAAATTTCTGTGAATGAACGCAAAAAAGATTGCACCACCAAGAAGGAGTTTTGGGCCACTAACGAAAGTTCATAGGCGTGTTTCTGCATCTGAAAGATGATGCCTATTTCAATTTTGCGGCAGTCGAACAACAGTGGTGCTAGTAGTACCACTATGGGGATGCAAGTTAGGTTTGTTTGAAATACGCACTGTGACGGTCCTGACAGTGAGTGACCTCTGAGATCGGACGTGGTGAGTTGTTTGTCAAGGCGCCATTATCAACACCACACTGAGTTTGGACGAAGACGTTTAATAGAGATACGAGAAGCTGGTTGTTCTTTCTGTGATACTGAAAAAAGACTTGGCAGGAACGTAGCCACTGTACGTGACTGCTGGCAGTAATCGTCACGGGAACGTATGGTAGCAACAAGACCGTACTTCGGACGGCCGCCTTGCACTACTGAGAGAGAAAACAATCCTTTTCGTCTTATGGCTCTGGTGTAACGTACTGCATCTGCAGCAGCGATTTGAGCAGCAGTTGCACCACACTGTAGGAAATCGGTTACTTCAAAGACAGCTCCGAGCCAGACGCCCTATAGCGTGCATTCCACTGTTGTCAAACCACCGCCATTTGCGACTTCAGTTGGTTCAAGCGAGAGGCCATTGGCGGGCGGGGTGGAGGTCTGTTGTGTTTACCTATGAAAGCTGGTTCTGTCTAGGTGCCAGGTGGTAGCCATTTGTTGTTTGGGAGCAGGCCAGTTGAGGGCTTGCAACCCACCTGTCTGCGTACTAAACACACTGGATTTACAACTGGAGTTACTTCTGGGGTTAGATATCGTATGGCAGGAGGAGCACTTTCGTGGTTATCCCACACACCATTACCGAAAATTTATTCGTCATTCTGGAGATTCGACCTGTTGTGCTGACATTCATGAACAGTATTCCAGGGGGTGTTTCCCAACAGGATAACGCCCGTCTAAATACTGCTGTTGTAACCCACCCAGCATGCTCTACACAGAGGCGACGTGTTACCTTGGCCTGCACTATCTCCAGATCTGTCTGCAGTCGAGCACAAATGGGGCATCATCGCACGACAACTCCAGTTCAAACACAAACAGCATTAACCGTGCCTTTGTTGACCGACATCGTGCAACAAGTATGGAACTCCGTGCTACAAACAAACATACGGCACCTGTATAAGAAAATGCACGCAAGTTTGTATGGGTGTGCGCAACATTCTGGCGGTTACACAGGTTATTGACGTAGCAGCATTTCTCATTTGCAATAGGTTACTAGCGCTCACATTAATCTGTGATCTTGAAATGTTAATCATTTAAATATGTTACCTGACAGAATTATTTCCAAAACTTCCGTAGCCTACATTAATTATTTTTTCGTGTTGCGATATTTTCCCCGTCAGTGTGTATACGAGACTAGCTCGTCTGAGAAACTAAATTTCTAGTGGAATTCATTTCAGATAGAGGATTCTGAAAACGCAGAAACGCATTGACAGTAGATGATGTCTCCGTGGAACAACTTGTACATTTATGGAACCTCAGGGCTTTAGCATTGTCGCCAGCCTTCCCTGTCACGAGTCAGATACTGAGCACTTCATGCAAAGCCTCGCTAACTCGTCAGATTAACGATATCGTCAATGGACTTAAATCACTATATCCGTAGATATCGTGGTTGTCTTCAAATCTACGCGTATCTCCAGCAACAGAAACTTCCATAAACTTTTCACTACATACGGGTGGAAAAGTTAAGCAGGTCTAGAAATGAGCGCATCAGGGCGTTAAACGTTATGTGATTGGTAGCAAAATGAGATGCTGTTTATGAGACGGTATAAGGTCTCTGTTGGCAGTCGAATTCGTTTTGGAGTAAGTGATACGGAGGTCTGGAAGAGTCCCAGGTAACGGTTGCGCTCCACCTCTACAACAAATGGCTGAGGCCATCCTGTACGATGCAGAATCGGGAGCCTCTTTGCCCAGTCCATACACTGGTTGTCTTCTTCTGAAAGAAATGGATCCGCGGGAGCACTCAGACATTAGCGTTCATGAAAAAGAAGTCTGGTCAGACAGCTCATCTGGAACGTGCCACTGATTGTACCTGATTGCCGTTTTTCTTGGAGATCAGTTATAGTACATTTTATTGTTATTTGTTCTAACTCTCCCTGAGCTGACATTCTGTCCACTTTTCTTTAAAAACAAAAAGTCAAGTGCTATTTCAGTAGAGGTCAGGAGATTATTTTCCTTTGCGATACACACGGCGAAATATTAGGGATGGCAGTTATCGCTGAAACAACCGATATTCGGTTATATCAGCTTTTCTCAACACCAGTCTAACCTTACAGTTAAAACCGCTCAGAACGACCACTTCTTGAGACGATGGATTTTCGTTTTTTTTGCTTCAATTCTACATCTACATCTACATCCATACTCAGCAAGCCACCTGACGGTGTGTGGCGGAGGGTACCCTGAGTACCTCTTCCGGTTCTCCCTCCTATTCCAGTCTCGTATTGTTCGTGGAAAGAAGGATTGTTGGTATGCTTCTGTGTGGGCTCTAATCTCTCTGATTTTATCCTCATGGTCTCTTCGCGAGATATACGTAGGAGGGAGCAATATACTGCTTGACTCTTCGGTGAAGGTATGTTCTCGAAACTTTAACAAAAGCCCGTACCGAGCTACTGAGCGTCTCTCCTGCAGAGTCTTCCACTGGAGTTTATCTATCACCTCCGTAACGCTTTCGCGATTACTAAATGATCCTGTAACGAAGCGCGCTGCTCTCCGTTGGATCTTCTGTATCTCTTCTATCAACCCTATCTGGTACGGATCCCACACTGCTGAGCAGTATTCAAGCAGTGGGCGAACAAGCGTATACTAACCTATTTCCTTTGTTTTCGGATTGCATTTCCATAGGATTTTTCCAATGAATCTCAGTCTGGCATCTGCTTTACCGACGAACAACTTTATATGATCATTCCATTTTAAATCACTCCTAATGCGTACTCCCAAATAATTTATGGAATTAACTGCTTCCAGTTGCTGACCTGCTATTTTGTAGCTAAATGATAAGGGATCTATCTTTCTATGTATTCGCAGCACATTGCACTTGTCTACATTGAGATTCAATCGCCATTCGCTGCACCATGCGTCAATTCGCTGCAGATCCTCCTGCATTTCAGTACAGTTTTCCATTGTTACAACCTCTCGATACACCACAGCATCATCTGCAAAATGCCTCAGTGAACTTCTGATGTCATCGACCAGGTCATTTATGTATATTGTGAATAGCAACGGCCCTATAACACTCCCCTGCGGCACACCTGAAATCACTCTTACTTCGGAAGACTTCTCTCCATTGAGAATGACATGCTGCGTTCTGTTATCTAGGAACTCCTCAATCCAATCACACAATTGGTCTGATAGTCCATATGTTCTTACTTTGTTCATTAAACGACTGCGGGGAACTGTATCGAACGCCTTGCGGAAGTCAAGAAACACGGCATCTGCCTGTGAACCCGTGTCAATGGCCCTCTGAGTCTCGTGTACGAATAGCGCGAGCTGGGTTTCACACGACCGTCTTTTTCGAAACCCATGCTGATTCCTACAGAGTAGATTTATAGTCTCCAGAAAAGTCATTATACTCGAACATTATACGTGTTCCAAAATTCTACAACTGATCGACGTTAAAGATATAGGTCTATAGTTCTGCACATCTGTTCGACGTCCCTTCTTGAAAACGGGGATGACCTGTGCCCTTTTCCAATCCTTTGGAACGCTGCGCTCTTCTAGAGACCTACGGTACACCGCTGCAAGAAGGGGGGCAAGTTCCTTCGCGTACTCTGTGTAAAATCGAACTGGTATCCCACCAGGTCCAGCGGCCCTTCCTCTTTTGAGCGATTTTAATTGTTTCTCTATCCCTCTGCCGTCTATTTCGATATCTACCATTTTGTCATCTGTACGACAATCTAGAGAAGGAACTACAGTGCAGTCTTCCTCTGTGAAACAGCTTTGGAAAAAGACATTTATATTTCGGCCTTTAGTTTGTCTGTTTCAGTACCATTTTGGTCACAGAGTATCTGGACATTTTGTTTTGATCCACCTACCGCTTTGACATAAGACAAAAATTTCTTAGGATTTTCTGCCATGTCAGTACATAGAACTTTACTTTCGAATTCATTGAACGCCTCTCGCATAGCCCTCCTCACACTACATTTCGCAATTCCTGTAATAAACTTAGAAGTCGGGAAAAGACTGAAAAATTTTGACTGCCTTCTTTTCAAGATACATAGATTCAAAATATTAAATTAAACAGGCAGATAAAAGTTTTTCTCGAAAATAGATAAGTTGAATACTATAAAAAAACCGCTAGTATTCTCCTACTGATTCCAATTTTTCGAAAAAAAATGATGTTGTAACCGCAGGTCATGCCATTACTTGGCCATAGTCAGCACGAAAGGGTGAAATCTGGTGTTGGAGAATGATTTTCGCACTAATTTGGCCGTTTTCAAGGGCTACAGCACATAAATGCATATTACGTAGACACATGCTGCAGACTAGCTGCTTTCTGTTTTTAACGTAAACTGTGAATGAATGGCTAACTTTTAAGTTGTCTCCTCATATGATTTCGAAACGTAGTTGTGACTACTCCCATCTTTATTCTTTTGAAGCATTGAACTTCATTGACACCACACTTCGTATAATACTTCAGTCTACGGTTTGTGTCGTTCTGTATTAACAGCTGGTGTCTGACGACGAAACGAAGAGAAACTATCACACAGGCCAGATGGGTCAAGTTTTGCACACTGCATGTACACGCGTACCATCTGATAGGTCACACCACACGGTAATGCGAACATTATTGTCTCAGCAACGCTACACCAGTTCTTTACGCCATGTGTTTGTGGCTTTTTTCTGACGGCATTGTTACTTAAAAAGCTCTGTTGGCTTTTCCTATTTTGTATAGTAACACAATATTTCAAAGAAATGGAATTTTTACGAATAAAAGTTACTCCTTTAAAAAAGACTTATTTAAAAGCCAAATATTGTAGCGTTGCTGCTGTGGCTAACTGATATCTACGGTTTTGTAATCGGTTATTAGTACAAAGTAAAAAAGAACTGTTATAACTGAGGGCTTCCCATGAACCATGGACCTTGCCGTTGGTGGGGAGGCTTGCGTGCCTCAGCGATGCAGATAGCCGTGCCGTAGGTACAACCACAACGGAGGGGTATCTGTTGAGAGGCCAGACAAACGTGTGGTTCCTGAAGAGGGGCAACAGCCTTTTCAGTAGTTGCAAGGGCAATAGTCTGGATGACTGACTGATCTGGCCTTGTAACAATAACCAAAACGACCTTGCTGTGCTGGTACTGCGAACGGCTGAAAGCAAGGGGAAACTACGGCCGTAATTTTTCCCGAGGGCATGCAGCTTTACTGTATGATTAAATGATGATGGCGTCCTCTTGGGTAAAATATTCCGGAGGTAAAATAGTCCCCCATTCGGATCTCCGGGCGGGGACTACTCAAGAGGATGTCGCTATCAGGAGAAAGAAAACTGGCGTTCTACGGATCGGAGCGTGGAATGTCAGATCCCTTAATCGGGCAGGTAGGTTAGAAAATTTAAAAAGGGAAATGGACAGGTTAAATTTAGATATAGTGGGAATTAGTGAAGTTAGGTGGCAGGAGGAACAAGACTTCTGGTCAGGTGACTACAGGGTTATAAACACAAAATCAAATAGGGGTAATGCGGGAGTAGGTTTAATAATGAATAGGAAAATAGGAATGTGGGTAAGCTACTACAAACAGCATAGTGAACGCATTATTGTGGCCAAGATAGATACGAAGCCCACACCTACTACAGTAGTACAAGTTTATATGCCAACTAGCTCTGCAGATGACAAAGACATTGGAGAAATGTATGACGAGATAAAAGAAATTATTCAGGTAGTGAAGGGACATGAAAACTTGATAGTCATGGGTGACTGGAATTCGAGAGTAGGAAAAGGGAGAGAAGGAAACGCAGTAGGTGGATATGGATTGGGGCTAAGAAATGAAAGAGAAAGCCGCCTCGTAGAATTTTGCAGAGAGCACAACTTAATCACAGCTAACACTTGGTTTAAGAATCATGAAAGAAGGTTGTATACATGGAAGAAGCCTGGAGATACTAAAAGGTATCAGATAGATATATAATGGTAAGACAGAGATTTAGGAACCAGGTTTTAAATTGTAAGACATTTCCAGGGGCAGATGTGGACTCTGACCACAATCTGTTGGTTATGACCTGTAGATTAAAACTGAAAAAACTGCAAAAAGGTGGGAATTTAAGGAGATGGACCTGGATAAACTGACTAAACCAGAGGTTGTAGAGAGTTTCAGGGAGAGCATAAGGGAACAATTGACAGGAATGGGGGAAAGAAATACAGTAGAAGAAGAATGGGTAGCTTTGAGGGATGAAGTAGTGAAGGCAGCAGAGGATCAAGTAGGTAAAAAGACGAGGTCTAGTAGAAATCCTTGGGTAACAGAAGAAATATTGAATTTAATTGATGAGAGGAGAATATATAAAAATGCAATAAATGAAGCAGGTAAAAAGGAATGCAAACGTGTCAAAAATGAGATCGACAGGAAGTGCAAAATGGCTAAGCAGGGATGGTTAGAGGACAAATGTAAGGATGTAGAGGCTTATCTCACTAAGGGTCAGATAGATACTGCCTACAGGAAAATTAAAGAGACCTTTGGAGGTGGGAGATCCACTTGTATGAACATCAAGAGCTCAGATGGAAATCCAGTTCTAAGCAAAGAAGAGAAACCAGAGAGATGGAAGGAGTACATAGAGGATCTATACAAGGGCGATGTACTTGAGGACAATATTATGGAAATGGAAGAGCATGTAGATGAAGATGAAATGGGAGATAACGATACTGCGTGAAGAGTTTGACAGAGCACTGAAAGACCTTTGTCGAAACAAGGCCCCGGAGTAGACAACATTCCATTGGACCTACTGACGGCCTTGGAAGAGCCAGTCCCGACAAAACTCTGCCATCTGGTGGGCAAGATGTATGAAACTGGCGAAATACCCTCAGACTTCAAGAAGAATATAATAATTCCAATCCCAAAGAAAGCAGGTGTTGACAGATGTGAAAATTACCGAACAATCAGTTTAATAAGCCACAGCTGCAAAATACTATACTTTATAGACGAATGGAAACACTATTAGAAGCCGACCTCGGGGAAGATCAGTTTGGATTCCGTAGAAATACTGGCACACGTGAGGCAATACTGACCCTACGACTTATCTTAGAAGAAAGATTAAGGAAAGGCAAACCTACGTTTCTAGCATTTGTAGAATTAGAGAAAGCTCTTGACAATGTTGACTGGAATACTCTCTTTCAAATTCTAAAGGTGGCAGGGGTAAAATACAGGAAGCGAAAGGCTATTTACAATTTGTACATGAACCAGATGGCAGTTACAAGAGTCGAGGGACATGAAAGGAAAGCAGTGGTTGGGAAGGGAGTGAGACAGGGTTGTAGCTTCTCCGCGCTGTTATTCAATCTGTATATTGAGCAAGCAGTAAAGGAAACAAAAGAAAAATTCGGAGTAGGTATTAAAATCAATGGAGAAGAAATAAAACTTTGAGGTTCGCCGATGACATTGTAATTATGTCAGAGACAGCAAAGGACTTGGAAGAGCAGTTGAATGGAATGGACAGTGTCTTGAGAGGAGTATATAAGATGAACATCAACAAAAGCAAAACGAGGATAATGGAATGTAGTCGAATTAAGTCGGGTGATGCTGAAGGAATTAGATTAGGAAATGAGACACTTAAAGTAGTAAAGGAGTTTTGCTATTTGGGGAGCAAAATAACTGATGATGGTCGAAGTAGAGAGGATATAAAATGTAGACTGGCAATGGCAAGGAAAGTGTTTCTGAAGAAGAGAAATTTGTTAACATCGAGTATAGATTTAAGTGTCAGGAAGTCATTTCTGAAAGTATTTGTGTGGAGTGTAGCCATGTATGGAAGTGAAACATGGACGATAAATAGTTTAGACAAGGAGAGAATAGAAGCTTTCGAAATGTGGTGCTACAGAAGATTGCTGAGGATTAGATGGATAGATCACATAACTAATGAGGAAGTATTGAATAGGATTGGGGAAAAGAGAAGTTTGTGGCACAACTTGACCAGAAGAAGGGATCGGTTGGTAGGACATGTTCTGAGGCATCAAGGGATCACCATTTTAGTACTGGAGGGCAGCGTGGAGGGTAAAAATCGTAGAGGGAGGCCAAGAGATGAATACACTAAGCAGATTCAGAAGGATGTAGGTTGCAGTAGGTACTGGGAGATGAAGAAGCTTGCACAGGATAGAGTGGCATGGAGAGCTGCATCAAACCAGTCTCAGGACTGAAGACCACAACAACAACAATTGAGGGCTAACAAAAACGGGAAAATACCGATTGTTGACAACTAAAATGCCGGTGTCAGTTTTAACCAGTTTGTCTCTATCCCTCTCCCTCACTAAAGTTCTGTGGATGCGCTAGCAGCGATAGTGCGTCAAATGGCTAAAAGTACGTCCAACAAACGAGTAATTTCTCTGCTTGGATCGTATTTTTTACGTCTAGGATTGTCCGAAAATGTTGTCACCCATCCGTCCCATTTTATGTCTCGTGGCGCTGTAACACCGAGATGACACGACAGGCCGAAAGTGGGTTACACTGACATTTCCTACTTTCTAAGTGAGGGAAAACTCGCTCATACCCGTGGTGGATGTTACGACAGTAGTATAATTTGACACAATTCAAACGACAACACGTGAGTAGACATTACATACTGTCAGAAGCTGCGATACGTGAATTTGGCAGTGGTCAAATTATATATTTGCAAATTTACGTCCCACACTTTGTTAAATGCATTCTGTTGGTTCCTAATAGAATCTGTAGCATAAAAGGGTGCCCAAGGAATAACTGACCTCAATAATGGCTAGAATGTCGGTGTTATTCTGTCTTTGAGTATTAATAAACCGCTTCAGCTGAAGACTACTCATGGCTATGGTTGCCCATCCTACAAGGTTGTCTGCAGTATTCAATCTTTATAAGTTGGTGAATGTAACTGCGGACCAAATCATTCCTTAACTTTTTCTTCCACTGATTAACTGTCAGTCTCACGTGCCATTCTAGCTTCCTATGATTTACAGAGTCTCATCACGTCCCACTTGCTGCTTTATCAACAACCTCTACTCGCTATGGTCGCTGAACGTCAATATTCTCTACCCTGTGCTGTAATGTCTTGCTAAGCTGGGAATCTGACCGAAAGCCTACCTAGGAACGAGCTTCAGCTTTCATATCCTACTGGCAGGCGTAATTAACCGCAGACTTTAGCTTAATCATATTTAATATGATTAAAGCAAGTACACTGAAGAGCAAACGAAACTAGTACACCTGCCTAATATCGTGTAGAGCCTCCGCGGGCACGCGGAAGTGCCGTAACATGACGGCCGGCCAAGTGGCTGAGCGATTCTAGGCGTTTCAGTCCGAAACCGCGCTGCTGCTACGGTCGCAGGTTCGAATCCTGCCTCGGGCATGGATGTGTGTGTTGTCCTTAGGTTAGTTGGGTTTAAGTAGTTCTAAGTCTAGTGGACTGATGTCCTCAGATGTTATGTCTCATAGTGCTTAGAGCCAACAGACGCAACATGACGTGGCGTGGACTCGACTAATATCTGAAGTACTGCTGGAGGGAATTGTCGCCAAGAATCCCGCGGGGCTATCCATAAATCCGCAAGAGTACGAGGGGGTGGAGATCTCGTCTGAACAGGCATCCCAGATAAGCTCAATAATGTTCATGGTTGTGGCGTATGGCGGCCAGCGGAAGTGTTTGAACTCAGAAGAGTGTTTCTGGAGCCACTCTGTAGCAATTCTGAACGTGTTCCATTGTTCTGCTGGAGTTTCCCAAGTCCGCCGGAATGCATAATGGACATGAATGGATGCAGGTGATCAAATAGGATGCTTACGTACGTGTCACTTGTCAGAGTCGTATCTACACGTATCAGGGGTCCCATATCCCCAGCTACACACGCTACATACCATTACTGAGCCTCCACCGGCTTCAACAGTCCCCTGCTGACATGAAGGGTCCATGGATTCGTGAGTTTGTCTCAATTGCCGTACACGTCCATCCGCTCGATACAATTTGAAACGAGACTCTTCCGACCAGGCAATATGTTTCCAGTCTTCAACAGTCAAATGTCGGTGTTGACGGGCCCGGGCGAGGCGTAAAGCTTTGTGTCGTGCAGTAGTTAATGACAGACGAATGGGCCTTTGACTCCGAAAGCACATATCGATGACGTTTTGTTGAATGGTTCACACTTGTAGACGGACCAGCATTGAAATCTGCAGCAATTTGGGGAAGGGTTGCATTTCTGTCACGTTCAACGATTCTCTTCAGTCGTCGTTGGTCCCGTTCTAGCAGATTTTTTCCGGCTGCAGCGATGTCGAAGATTTGATGATTCCTGACATTCAAGGTACATTCGTGAAATGATCTTACAGGGAAATCCCCAGTTCATCGCTACCTCGGAGATGTGTTATCCTATCGCTCGTGCGCCAACTATAATACCACGCACAAAGTCACATAAATCTTGATAACCTGCCACCGTAGCAGCAGTAACCGACCTAACAACTGCTCCAGACACTTGTCTTATTTAGACGTTGCCGATCGCAGTGCTGTATTCTGCTTGTTCGCATATATCTGTATTTCAATACGAATGCCTATACCTGTTGGTATAGGCATTGGGGAAATTACAATACTAGTTATTAGAGCCGTATTTCAGTTACATACACAACGTAGATCACTGTTTGAGAAATGTAATCGGACTGTAATATGCATCAAAGTGTGCTTACGTCGTTTAACAGAAACATGCTGTAAATCCGCCATTCATTGCTTGGTTAATTGCGGAATACAAATCACAGGAAAGAAAGACAATAGACAACGAGACGAGCGAGAGAGATACCATAAAGTAATGACACAACAGCAGTAGGACATTCAGCGCTTTCTCAACAGCAGCATTGGTGACCTCAAGGCTTGGTGGCGATCGTACTTTCAACTGTCATCATTTTTTACCTGAACGACTTACTATTTCTAGCGAGCAATAAGATGATTGAAGTGACTGCTTATTGGAAATTAGTAGCGTTTTTAAGCTTCTGAGGCCATAGCATTCAGGTAAACTTCTACAGGCATGGCGCCTAAACTTCAGGTTCAGATCACTATAGCGTGTGCTGCTTCTCAAAGATCACCAAACAGTGAGAGCTACTGCCCTTCTCAAGTCTTATTTAAAACCTCTGGTGCAGAAGAAAAATGATAAATGCCCAATGTGGCACTGCATTCTGTGGCCAACCTAACTCGGTTGAGTTTTGAAAAGGCTGCTTTGGGGAAGTTATGTTGTCAGACTCTGGTGAATCTTTACTCTCAGCCTCACCTTGCAGTTTTATCCTTGCACCTGAAGGCAGGCTTTTGTCAAAAAACAGTTGGAGCTGCAATGGATTATAAATAACAGCCAACCAGTTGCAAAATACAGATTTACTAAACCTTGATCATGGTTTCGATGGTTTTAAAACCGTCTTCTTGGGAAATTTTATACGTAAATTAACATTATCTATAGTCTGTTTGGGAGTCGCTGACTGTCTAGTGCATATTGTCCACTTGATCACCATTAGCCGGCCGTGGTGGCCGTGCGGTTCTAGGCGCGCCAGTCCGGAGCCGCGTTGCTGCTACGGTCGCAGGTTCGAATCCTGCCTCGGGCATGGGTGTGTGTGATGTCCTTAGGGTAGTTAGGTTTAAGTAGTTCTAAGTTCTAGGGGACTGATGACCACAGCAGTTGAGTCCCATAGTGCTCAGAGCCATTTTTTTGATCACCATTTAAAATGCATTATGTAGAAGTATAAGCCACCTACTTTAAAAATTTATTAAAACTTTTTATTTAAAAAAAAATTTCACCCATTTGACTCTGGACACAACAACATATAGTACGCCACTTGAAAAATTTGTACAAAACCGTGTTTTATGGCGATTTGTGAGCTGTTAAAGCCATTGCGTATTGACTCCCAGAATGCAAGGAAAAATACATGTAGATCGTCATTATATCATGAAATTATATTAAAAAGACGCCTTCAGTCACCAACATTTGTGTTTTATTCCAACACTACGCGTTGAAGGCTCTATGGGCCAGTCTGCATGTGTACCTAGGCAGTTACATTAACTTTGCTGTTCCCGAGCGAAATAATGCTTCAGCATAGTGCCTTACAAGACTGAGTGTTAAATTTGGAAATCGCGGGAAAAATAATGAAAAATAGTAGGCTATATCTGCAAGATAAGCTGAGTAGAATATTTCTAGATGTTATGGTGCTGTTCATATGAAATACAAAAAGTTAACTACAGATGTACCTCCTTTTTTATTTTAAAGATAGATATTATTTCACTGAAAATGATGGAGCACAGCATATCAGAGTCGTTGAGTTCAGCCACATTCGTAATAAAAAGTAACTTGATATCGATATTATGTTGTTGTTTGAATAGTAGTGGCAACTTAACTAGCTAGGACGTTAAGAATATGTCCTTGCATAGTTATCAGAAGTGATAGATGACATTTCCCGAAAAGGTATTATACACCCTCTGCCGTTCCTATTCTACGCGTGTATAAGCGATTTAGGAGACAATCTGAGCAACCCTCTTAGATTGTCTGCAGATGACGCTGTTACTTACGGCATCACAAAGTCATCATATGATCAAAACTAATTGCACAATGATCTATACAAGTTATTCATACGATGCGAAAATGGCAGCTGACTCTAAATAACGAAAACTGTGAAGTCCTCCACATGAGTACTAAAAAGATCTGCTAAATTTTGCTTACACTATAAATCACACAAATATGAAGACTGTGAATTCAATTAAATACTTAGAGATTACGATTACGAATAACTTATACTGGAACGATAATATACATAATGTTGTGGGGAAAGCTAACTACAGACTGCGATTTATTCGCAGAACACTTGGAAGACGCAACAGATCTAAGAAAGAGACTTCCTACGTACACTTGCCCGTCCTTTTGTAATGGAGTACTGCTGCGCGTTGTGGGATCCGTATCAGATATGATTGGCGGAGGACATCGAGAATGTTGGGCACCTCGTTTTTCACTAATGCGGAATAAGAGAGAGATAGCGAGAGAGAGAGAGAGAGAGAGAGAGAGAGAGAGAGAGTGCCACGGATGTGATACGTGAGTTGGGGTGGCAATAATTAAATCAATGGCATTGTTCGTTGCGACAGCACCTTGGAAATTCCAATCACCAAGTTTCTGTTCCGAATGAAAAATATTTTCAGTTCCAACATACATAGGGACAAATGATCATAGTTATCAAATCAGAGAAATAAGACATCGCATGGAAAGATTTAAGTGTTCGTATTACCCGCGAGATGTTGCAGAGTGAAACGGTAGAGAAATTGGTTAAAGGTGGTTCGATGAACTCTCTGCCAGGCACTTAATTGTGAATTGCAGAGTGGTCGTGTAGATATAGACCACCTATTACTTTCTTTTTAATTCGTGGAGATGTGTACCAATTAGTACCTCAAATCTAGATTTTTTTTTCATTGCATTGGGAGTGTAGAGCTGTAGAACGTAGTTCATCATAGACTCAGTTTTTCACTCTGCAGCGTAGTGTGCGCTGATACTAAACTTGCTGACAGATTAAAACTGTGGGCCGGATCTAGACTCGAAGGTAGGAGATGAGGTATTGGCGTAAGTACGGCCGTTGGTCGTGCTTGGATAGCTCAGTCAGAGCCGGCACAGCTCAGCTGTTGGTTCGGAGGGCTGGCTGCTCTCTGCAATAAAAAACTGAGTGAGACACTAATGGTCAACTCGAACAGTGTCATGTGATGTCCGGCCACAATATATGTCGAGGACAATGACTAAAAAAAAAAAAAAAAACGGTCGAACATTGGCCCAGGAAAGGCAAAGTTCCCGAGTTCGAGTCTCTGTACGGTAAACAGTTGTAATACCGTCAGGAAGTTTCGTGGTACATCATCTATAACCTGATCACACCTAAACATGTGTGCCTTGACCAAAGCGATGCACTAAATAACAACACGACATCCACGAATGACGTACGCAGCTTATTAGGTAAGTTTCGCAGGTTTTTGCAGACATTCTCATTTTCATTCTTTTTTTCGCGAGTTCCAAAGTTAACACATAACCGGCTAACAACAAGAATGCACCATGCCGAAATGCTATCTTTAAACTAGTGTAATCGTCAAGATAAGCCTGAAGATGAGTCCATAGGTCCTGAAATGCATAATGTAATATTTGAGAACACAGATATTAGTGACTGGAGGCGTCGTTTCAACAGACATCACAGTCACGTTGGTAACTGAAAACCATGTATGAAATGAAATAGTTATGTTATTCTCATCGTTCCTAAGCTGCCCTCGAAACAGACATGAAATTAATATAAAATGTTCTCACTCATTAATTTTTAGCCTCAGTGACATTTCTTATTTATTTCTAAGTAATTACTAGTATAACCATGATATTACTACCATTTGAGGGTGTGGTGCCGCAAAACGGAAGGTTTTAGGGTCACACGATACCAGGACACAAACGAGATTGATTTTCTTTGTTCCGCGTTTTCACTGAAACCAGAAGACTTATTGCTAATATATTCAGTAGAAACTGTTCGATCTGCGAGTCGCACATAGGAAAATGACTAGCGACAGGAATATGCTGGCAAGATCTGGGACGGCGTTTTCTTGCGCGCGGCAGGTGGTTGGTATTGAAGACACGTCGGGCAGCGGGACATAACGCAACCCGGCGGCGGCATAAATTAATAGCGAAAGCCGGCCGCACGCGGAGCTCGAGTTTAGCAATCCGTCAGCGCGCGACGGCGGGCATGCGAATGGCGCGCATTAAGAGCGCCCAGGAATGCACGCGCTCGCTCGCTCGCGGGACTAATTAGCGACGCGGAACTGAGTTCAACTCCGTTGCTGCTGCCGCTGTTCGCTTGCGACACTCGCGGGGTATCCCCAGAGGCTGGAAGCTGCGGTAGAAGCACCCACTGCCACACACTGCGCCGCCACTCAGTTGCCCTTCCAAGCGACTGCCAAGGACAGAGGGAACAGGTTCATTCGGCCTCTTGTCTTCCCGACCGTGACCTTTGCGAGTCGTGGTGTCTCCGACCACAAATAAACTGACGAAAAAAAAAGCAAAAAAAAAAAAACGCAACATCAAAAAATACCCTCAGACTTCAAGAAGAATATAATAATTCCAATCCCAAAGAAAGCGGGTGTTGACAGATGTGAAAATTACCGAACTATCAGTTTAATAAGTCACGGCTGCAAAATACTAATGCGAATTATTTACAGGCGAATGGAAAAACTAGTAGAAGCCGACCTCGGGGAAGATCAGTTTGGATTCCGTAGAAATATCGGAACGCGTGAGGCAATACTCACCCTACGACTTATCTTAGAAGCTAGATTAATGAAAAGCAAACCTACGTTTCTAGCATTTGTAGAATTAGAGAAAGCTTTTGACAATGTTGACTGGAATACTCTTTTTCAAATTCTGAAGGTAAAATACAGGGAGCGAAAGGCTATTTACAATTTGTACAGAAACCAGACGGCAGTTATAAGAGTCGAGGGACATGAAAGGGAAGCAGTGCTTGGGAAGGGAGTGAGACAGGGTTGTAGCCTCTCCCCGATGCTATTCAATCTGTATATTGAGCAAGCAGCAAAGGAAACAAAAGAAAAATTCGGAGCAGGTATTAAAATCCATGGAGAAGAAATAAAAACTTTGAGGTTGGCCGATGACATGGTAATTCTGTCAGAGACAGCAAAGGACTTGGAAGAGCAGCTGAACGGAATGGATAGTGTCCTGAAAGGAGGGTATAAGATGACCATCAACAAAATCAAATGCTGAGGGAATTAGATTAGGAAATAAGACACTTAAAGTAGTAAAGGAGTTTTGCTATTTGGGGAGCAAAATAACTGATGATGGTCGAGGTAGAGAAGATATAAAATGTTGACTGGCAATGGCAAGGAAGGCGTTTCTGAAGAAAAGAAATTTGTTAACCGAGTATAGATTTAAGTGTCAGGAAGTGGTTTCTGAAAGTATTTGTATGGAGTGTAGCCATGTATGGAAGTGAAACATGGACGATAACTAGTCTGGACAAGAAGCGAATAGAAGCTTTCGAAATGTGGTGCTACAGAAGAATGTTGAAGATTAGATGGGTAGATCATATAACTAATGGGGAGGTACTGAATAGGATTGGGGAGAAGAGAAATTTGTGGCACAACTTGACCAGAAGAAGGGATCGGTTGGTAGGACATGTTCTGAGGCATCAAGGGATCACCAATTTAGTATTGGAGGGCAGCGTGGAGGGTAAAAATCGTATAGGGAGACCAAGAGACGAATACACTAAGCAGATTCAGAAGGATGTAGGTTGCAGTAGGTACTGGGAAATGAAGAAGCTTGCACTGGATAGAGTAGCATGGAGAGCTCCATCAAACCAGTCTCAGGACTGAAGACTTCAGCAACAACAACAACAACAACAAATAATTAATGTAGAGTAATGATATTTCGGGAACACATTTGTCTAGGTAACATGAACATAATTAACATTGCAAGATCACAGGTTAATGTAAGAGCAAGCTAAGCCATTGCAAATGTGATATTCTGGTGTACCAGAATGTGAATGTGAGCATGCAAACGTGCATCTATTGTGTTGTATAAGTTCTGGATGTCAGTTTGTGGGATGGAGTTCCATGCCTGTTCCACTTGATCGGCCAGTACAGGGACGATTAATTCTGGTAGCGGATGATGTGCAATATGTGCTCGACTGATCTGGGGATCAAGGGACCAAGGCAGCATGTCGACACTCTGTAGAGCATGTTAGGTTACAACAGCTATGAGTGGGCGAACGCTATCTTGTTGGAAACACTCCTCGAAATGCTACTCGTGAATGGCAGCTCGACAAAACGAAAGTCTTGATTGACGCACTAAATTTCAGTCAAGGTGCGTGGAATACCCACTTGAATGCTCCTGCTGTCGTACGAAATCGCACCCCAGAACATAACTCCAGGTGTAGGTCCAGTGTGTCTTACACGCAGACTGGTTTGGTTGCGGGCCCTCAATTGACCTCCTCCTAACCAACACACTACCATCACTGGCACCGAGGCAGAACCAGCTTTCATCAGAAAACACAACAAACCTCCACCCTTTCCAGCAATGAGATCTCACTTGACAATTCTGAAGTCGCAAACGGTGTTGGAGTCAGTAGAAGCACGCTACACGAACTCTGGCTCAGAGATCTTCTTTAACTAACAGACTTGTAACGCTTCTTTTGTCTCACTGTGGTACCACCTGCTTCTCACATTGCGGCTGCAGATGCAGTACGATACTGCACAGCCATACGCCGAGCACGATGTTTTAACCCCTCTCGGTAGTCCCAACAGGTCGTCCGTAGCCTAGTCTTCTTGCGACTGTATATTCTCGTGACCACCGCTGCCAGCAGTCATGAACAGGGGATGCATTCCTGCCAAGTTTTCTGCAGTATCGCAGTAGAAACATCCAGCTTCTCAAGCCCTACTACACGACCTAGTTCATACTCCGTGAGGCGCCGATTATAGTATCTTTGTCGCCTGAAAGGCATTCTTGCTTAACATCACCTCACCACGTCCAATCTCAAAGGTAACTAAAGCTCTGGATCTTTACAGTGTCTGTTTAAAGCAAACCTGAACTCCTTCTTAGCGTTGCGATTCTTTTGGGTAAGTGTATTGGTGAGGAGGGGCTGATACGCTGGTATACATTAATAATCGGTGTAACCGCTATATAATCGTCACTGTAATCGTCTCAGACATTCTCAGTTAATTGAAAAACTGTAACTATAATCGCTTCATAAATCTTATGGCTGCAAGGTAAGGACAATAAAAACATATGCACCTCTAAAGGGGATCGTATTTTATGTCGTTGTGACAGACAGTAATGATATAACAGATAAACCACTCAGTACAAGTTTCATGAACAACTTCTTCCTGCCCTTCTCGGTAGTAAGTTAAACGACCGCAATATGAGAAAAATTTTCAGTATTTTACTAGTAGCGGATTTTCTTTTCTTTTACTTTGAATTACATTTGTGTCTAAAATATGTGTTCTAAGTACATTAATATATAATTTACTGATTTATTTATTCTTATATTCGTTTCACTCTCGTCTGTTAACGGCTGCCTGTGCTGGTTCAGAAGTTCTCTTTCTAAAATAACTCATTATTGAGTCCACGCGTGTGCCTTGGGGCGCTTCTCAGCGATTGTAAAGATCTTCTAAGCAATGACGTGAGCTGTGTCATCAAGATTTTTTAAAAAAATCTTGTTTCTTTTCACTTGTTAAGTTTCGACATTCTCCCAGCATATTTATGCAGTTGCCGTCGTTTCTGATACAATTAGTATGCAGCTCAGTTTCAGATAAATTTTCGCTTCCCACACAGTATGGCACTGTCATGTGTAGTTAATTAACGCACCCACATATTGTAAAAGTAAACAATTAATGAGAGTTTATTTCCAATTATTTGACGCTCCTAGAGCCCACATAAACATATGTAGTTTTCGGTAAACGAACTGGAAGATATTATACTATCTATGACTACGAGCTTATCTCAAAAGTGAATGACAATTGAGCCTGTCCACTCAGAGTCGTAAACGGGTTCCGTAATCCTTACTTCTGGTCAGCTTGTTCTGGGCTCTCTCTGCCTGACTTTTGGTCACTGACCTGTCACATCACACAGCTAATGCGACGCTTTCTGAGAACACATTCATCTGAGAAAACCGAAGTAAACACCCTGACTACATTGGGTAAACAATGCACATATCATGCAGAAGTAATACTTGTGTGTACTTGAAATTTATCTTTAATGCATATAGCTTACGAAAAGGAACAGTCAAAGAGTAAAAATGAACAGTTCCCATAGAATGGGAGATCACCAGTTAACTAGTTCCCAAAGATGAATGGGTTTGACCTTCTCCAATAACAGCTTCAGCAATTCAGAATTACGACCTTAACTTTTTTTTTAGGAAACTCTGCAGAACTATTCAATTTGTGTGCAGAGAACGCTAAAACTATAGCATATCTACCAAGAACTCTGTGAAAATATATGTTTCTCGAAAGCTCGGTGCCAACCTCGCAAGCAGTGAAAATGGGTCCCTCATTAACTATTATCGGCAGATTTTTTTTTCACAGTTCTGCAGGACTATTCAAACTTCGTACAGAGAACTGCAGAACTAAAGCACATCCATCAAAAATTCAGAAAAAAATTATATTTCTCGAAAGTCAGTTGCTAACTTCACTTGACTCCTCATGACGCCTGTCGCAGGCACGCGACGCGTGTTAATTGCAGCGCCTTTTTTTTTTTTTTTTGAAAAGTTCAAATGTGTGTGAAATCTTCTTCTGTAGCACCACATTTCGAAAGCTTCTATTCTCTTCTTATCCAAACTACTTACCGTCCATGTTACACTTCCATACATGGCTACACT
This sequence comes from Schistocerca americana, assembly GCF_021461395.2. Taxonomy (NCBI): domain Eukaryota; kingdom Metazoa; phylum Arthropoda; class Insecta; order Orthoptera; family Acrididae; genus Schistocerca; species Schistocerca americana. The sequence continues at coordinate 432,886,433 of NC_060124.1, read as the reverse complement.
CCATACAAACATTTCCAGAAACGACCTCCTGACACTTAAATCTATACTCGATGTTAACAAATTTCTCTTCTTCAGAAACGCTTTCCTTGCCATTGCCAGTCTGCATTTTATATCCTCTCTACTTCTACCATCATCAGTTATTTTGCTCCCCAAATAGCAAAACTCCTTTACTACTTTAAGTGTCTCTTTTCCTAATCTAATTCCCTCAGCATCACCCGACTTAATTCGACTACATTCCATTATCCTCGTTTTGCTTTTGTTGATGTTCATCTTATATCCTCCTTTCAAGACACGATCCATTCCGTTCAACTGCTCTTCCAAGTCCTTTGCTGTCTCTGACAGAATTACAATGTCATCGGCGAACCTCAAAGTTATTATTTCTTCTTAGGATTTTAATTCCTACTCCGATTTTTTTTTATTTCCTTTAGTGCTTGCTCAATACACAGATTGAATAACATCGGTGAGAGGCTGCAACCCTGTCTCACTCCCTTCCCAACCACTGCTTCCCTTTCGTGCCCCTCGACTCTTACAACTGCCATCTGCTTTCTGTACAAATTGTAAATAGCCTTTCGCTCCCTGTATTTTAGCCCTGCCATCTTCAGAATTCGAAAGAGAGTATTCCAGTCAACATTGTCAAAAGCTTTCTCTAAGTCTACAAATGCTAGAAACGTAGGTTTGCCTTTTCTTAATCTTTCTTCTAAGATACGTCGTAAGGTCAGTATTGCCTCACGTGTTCTAATATTTCTACGGAATCCAAACTGATCTTCGCCGAGGTCGGCTTCTACCAGTTTTTCAATTCGTCTGTAAAGAAACCGCGTTAGTACCTTGCAGCCGTGACTTATTAAACTGATAGTTCGATAATTTTCACATCTGTCAACACCTGCTTTCTTTGGGATTGGAATTATTATATTCTTCTTGAAGTCTGAGGGTATTTCGCCTGTCTCATACATTTTGCTCACCATATGGTAGAGTTTTGTCAGGACTGGCTCTCCAAAGGCTGTCAGTAGTTCTAATGGAATGTTGTCTGCTCCCGGGGCCTTGTTTCGACTTAGGTCTTTGAGTGCTCTATCAAACTCTTCACGCAATATCATATCTCCCATTTCACCTTCATCTACACCCTCTTCCATTTCCATGATACTGTCCTGAAGAACATCGCCCCTGTATAGACCCTCTATATACTCCTTCCACCTTTCTGCTTTCCCTTCTTTGCTTAGAACTGGGTTTCCATCTGAGTTCTTGATATTAATGCAAGTGGGCAGTATCTATCTTACCTCTTGTGAGATAAGCCTCTACATCCTTACATTTCTCCTCTAGCCATGCCTGCTTAGCCATTTTGCACTTCATGCCGATCTCATTTTTGAGACGTTTGTATTCCTTTTTGCCTGCTTCACTTATTGCATTTTTGTATTTTCTCCTTTCATCAATAAAAATCAGGATCTCTTCTGTTACCCAAGGATTTTTACTAGCCCTCGTCTTTTTACCTAATTGATCCTCTGTTGCCTTCACTATTTCATTTGTCAAAGCTACCCATTCTTCTTCTACTGTATTTCTTTCCCCCATTCCTGTCAATTGTTCCTTTCTGCTCTCCTTGAAACTCTGTACAACCTCTGGTTCTTTCACTTTACCCAGGTTCCATCTCCTTAAATTCCCACCTTTTTGCAGTTTCTTCAGTTTTAATCTACAGTTCATAACCAATAGATTGTGGTCAGAGTCCACATCTGCCCCTGGAAATGTCTTACAATTTAAAACTTGGTTCCTAAATCTCTGTGTTACCATTATTTACCATTATATAATCTATCTGAAATCTTCTAGTATCTCCAGGGTTCTTCCATGGATATAACCTTCTTTCATGATTCTTGAACCAAGTGTTAGCTCTGATTAAGTTGTGATCTGTGCAACATTCTACCAGGCGGCTTCCTCTTTCATTTTTTAGCCCCAATCCATATTCACCTACTACGTTTCCTTCTCTTCCTTTTCCTACTGTCGAATTCCAGTCACCCATGACTATTAAATTTTCGACTCCCTTCACTACGTGAATAATTTCTTTTATCTCATCATACATTTCACCAATTTCTTCAGCGTCTGCAGAACTAGTTGGCATATAAACTTGTACTACTGTAGTAGGCGTGGGCTTCGTGTCTATCTTGTCCACAATAATGTGTTCACTATGCTGTTTGTAGTAGCTTACCCGCACTCCTATTTTCTAATTCATTATTAATCCTACTCTTGCATTACCCCTATTTGATTTTGTATTTATAACCCTGTATTCACCTGACCAAAAGTCTTGTTCCTCCTGCCATCGAACTTCACTAATTCCCACTATATCTCGCTTTAACCTATCCATTGCCCTTTTTAAATTTTCTAACCTACCTGCCCGATTAAGGGATCTGACATTCCACGATCCGATCCGTAGAACGCCAGTTTTCTTTCTCCTGATAACTTCACATATTATTACGTTATTGGACGTACTGCATTAGTTACACGCTTTCTGTTTTTATTGTCTGGAGTAACTGAAATAAATAAATGTGATTTGAAAGTAATTTTATTTTCAGTTTGTTAGGAGGAGGATAACCCAGACCTTTCTAAAGCACCCTCAAATTTGCCACCCGAACTGACTGTTAACAAACAACGGCTGAAATAAGGCAGTGCGCGTCTCATCACTTTGTCACACTGTTATACAGTCAGGCCAATTGGACTGCAGCATTCGCAGCTCTATGACTGAATTGAGCACTGCGTTCCACGCCACAGAGTTTGAGGAGATTATAGTACACAGAGAGAACATTTTGTCGACGTGGAAATTTCACACTTTTCTCTCTTCTTTCGCGGAAAACTATCATTTTTTTGCGGCCTGTGGTGTCACCGTCAGACACCACACTTGCTAGGTGGTAGCTTAAATCGGCCGCGGTCCATTTAGTACATGTCGGACCCGCGTGTCGCCACTGTGTGATCGCAGACCCAGCGCCACCACAAGGCAGGTCTCGAGATACGGACGAGCACTCGCCCCAGTTGTACGGACGACATTGCCAGCGACAATACGGACGAAGCCTTCCTCTCATTTGCCGAGAGACAGTTAGAATAGCCGTCTGCTAAGTCCATGGCTACGACCTAGCAAGGCGCCAAGTGTAACAGTGCATGTATCTTACGAGTCTCATTTGTATAGTCAAGAGAGATGTATCACAAGGAGTGAATAAAGTTAAGTATATTCCAAAGCTACGTATTTTCTTGATAGCAGTCATAACGTATCTTGTTCCAGAATTCACGCCCGTCTGCGTTAGATTGCGTGCCTATCGGCCCCCTCAAAATAACACTGTGTCGGCACTTCTGTCGACACATCACGGCCCATGTATTTAGCTCCCAAGATTAAGTATAAATGTACATAACTAAGGTATAGCATGACCGAATTCTTCAGAGAGAACAACAGTAGCTCTTCCGTGTAAAACTGATGGATATTCTGCTAGCCATCACATGTCTTCTTTATCAACAGAAAACGGCAAACAAGTGTTGTGATTTAGTTGGCGTCAAAGGGAACGGCCGTCCAAATGGGCATCAATACTTACAAGGGGAGGCCGCCAATTGTGAAATTCAGATTCGATTCATACTGCGCATAATAAAAGCTCATGGCCAGAGTTGTAATGTGGCAAAGCACCAAGATGCACTTCTCAGCCGTTGTCGAGAAAATCGACAGTTAAAATAAACCGTTGCGGTGAAATACTCTCTGCGATTAATAATTTTCTACAGCGTCGTGGCGCAGCGGTAAGCGCTCGGGTTCGTAATCCGAAGGTCGCCGGATCGACTCTCGCGCCATGCAACATTATTTTTAATTATTAGTTTTTTGTATTTCATATATATATATATATATATATATATATATATATATATATATATATATATATATATGTACTATTAATGAATTGCTTATGCATGTTGGTGAAGGCGGATCGCTCTCCAATTGTACCGCCTCCATTTTTCCGTTTGTTTAACAGGGTGTACTAAAGCTCTCACGTCCGCACTGATTTTCGACGATGTTATAACTTGCGCTAGGGACCGCATCTACCTTCTTTCGAAGTTAGCAGGCAACTACGCTGTTATGCGGCGGCTCGATTCGGCCCATTCAACATCTGTCCTTCAAGTGTAACGAGCGAGTAACGGAGTTTATATTTGATACCTGCCACAGCAAATTTATGGGGTTTCTATTCTAATTCGAACGTTTGACTTACGCTATACGTATTCGTTTCGGAATAACGTTTCTACGTCTTCCGTTAACTATACGTGGTTAACATTATGAAGACAATTAATAACATTTGTGAAATATAACTTTGATTGCGGAAAACATAATGATGTTCGAAGTCGTCAGTTTTTCCACGACAAACGACTTTCAACAACTTATTATATGCATAATTGTTGCAACTGATTGCCGGGAATTATATATATATATATATATATATATATATATATATATATATATATATGTGTGTGTGTGTGTGTGTGTGTGTGCGTGTGTATGTATACGCACATTTGAATTACAAAAAAACAAATACCAAAAAAAAAAAAAGTTGCATGGCGGGAGATTCAACTCGGTGACCTTCGGATTACGAACCCGAGCGCTTACCGCTGCGCCATGACGCTGTAGAGAAATATCAATCGTAGAGAGTATTTCACCGCAACGGTTTATTTTAACTGTCGATTTTCTCGACAACGGCTGAGAAGTGCATCTTGGTGCTTTGCCACATTACACCTCTGGCCAGGAGCATTTATTATGCGCAGTATGAATCGAATCTGAATTTCACAATTGGCGGCCTCCCCTTGTTAGTGTTACTCGCAAACATCCACGGCACGTCGTTAGTTAAATTCCTAAATCTGAGTGATCTACATATTTCCACATTCTCACGACATCGTTAATGTATGTATTAAGAACTACAGGTGGAAGCGTACACCTGAAATTTCTGAAACGAGTTCCAGAACACTACAGCAAATACCCTGTAGGGGAGTGCACGGAAGTGAAGGAGAAGGGGCTCACTGGTACTGGAACTAGCCCTCACTTAGTAACGTGTCAGTATAATTAAAGAACCTAAGACGCCTCTAGTTCCATATAAGATCTGCTTTCCGCTCACCACTTCTCGCTTCCGCACTTCGAAACGCACAATGAGCGGGAAAAACTGCCTGAAAGGTCATCCAGAGTACGCAGTGTGTTTCACTGTAGTTTATTTACTTGGCACTCTGTCTGCACCTCTCCCGCCTGTTCACTGTTGTGATAAGCATGTTGCGCTCCTTTAGAGTAAGATCTCTTAAGAAGTAACTGTTGTTAATATTATCTCACGATTTATCCTCTTTGTCCCATAAGGACTGAAGTACTGTATTGGACCAACCTTCCTAAGATGGTTCAAGAAAGAGTTTTTAGCGGCACATAGAAAGCTATAGCTTTTAAGCTGAGGCATAAACATTTAAAAATCTTCAGCTACAAGGAGCTGGGAAGTTTTTCTGGGGTTAAAGAATCAGCACATTTTCTGTTAGTATCCGAAGATAGCTATACGAAAAATAAGCGGCATTTTCAATTCACCAACACCTTTGACAGAACTACTCTTGAATGGAATCCTATGTGTACAGATTGGTCCACACAACGACAGTGGAATAAGTTTCTCAATAAGAAAGAAACAAGTGGTGGTTAATGATGCAAATACACTCCTGGAAATTGAAATAAGAACACCGTGAATTCATTGTCCCAGGAAGGGGAAACTTTATTGACACATTCCTGGGGTCAGATACATCACATGATCACACTGACAGAACCACAGGCACATAGACACAGGCAACAGAGCATGCACAATGTCGGCACTAGTACAGTGTATATCCACCTTTCGCAGCAATGCAGGCTGCTATTCTCCCATGGAGACGATCGTAGAGATGCTGGATGTAGTCCTGTGGAACGGCTTGCCATGCCATTTCCACCTGGCGCCTCAGTTGGACCAGTGTTCGTGCTGGACGTGCAGACCGCGTGAGACGACGCTTCATCCAGTCCCAAACATGCTCAATGGGGAACAGATCCGGAGATCTTGCTAGCCAGGGTAGTTGACTTACACCTTCTAGAGCACGTTGGGTGGCACGGGATACATGCGGACGTGCATTGTCCTGTTGGAACAGCAAGTTCCCTTGCCGGTCTAGGAATGGTAGAACGATGGGTTCGATGACGGTTTGGATGTACCGTGCACTATTCAGTGTCCCCTCGACGATCACCAGTGGTGTACGGCCAGTGTAGAAGATCGCTCCCCACACCATGATGCCGGGTGTTGGCCCTGTGTGCCTCGGTCGTATGCAGTCCTGATTGTGGCGCCCACCTGCACGGCGCCAAACACGCATACGACCATCATTGGCACCAAGGCAGAAGCGACTCTCATCGCTGAAGACGACACGTCTCCATTCGTCCCTCCATTCACGCCTGTCGCGACACCACTGGAGGCGGGCTGCACGATGTTGGGGCGTGAGCGGAAGACGGCCTAACGGTGTGCGGGACCGTAGCCCAGCTTCATGGAGACGGTTGCGAATGGTCCTCGCCGATACCCCAGGAGCAACAGTGTCCCTAATTTGCTGGGAAGTGGCGGTGCGGTCTCCTACGGCACTGCGTACGATCCTACGGTCTTGGCGTGCATCCGTGCGTCGCTGCGGTCCGGTCCCAGGTCGACGGGCACGTGCACCTTCCGCCGACCACTGGCGACAACATCGATGTACTGTGGAGACCTCACGCCCTACGTGTTGAGCAATTCGGCGGTACGTCCACCCGGCCTCCCGCATGCCCACTATACGCCCTCGCTCAAAGTCCGTCAACTGCACATACGGTTCACGTCCACGCTGTCGCGGCATGCTACCAGTGTTAAAGACTGCGATGGAGCTCCGTATGCCACGGCAAACTGGCTGACACTGACGGCGGCGGTGCACAAATGCTGCGCAGCTAGCGCCATTCGACGGCCAACACCGCGGTTCCTGGTGTGTCAGCTGTGCTGTGCGTGTGATCATTGCTTGTACAGCCCTCTCGCAGTGTCCGGAGCAAGTATGGTGGGTCTGACACACCGGTGTCAATGTGTTCTTTTTTCCATTTCCAGGAGTGTATTTGCAAAAGCAAGTGAGACGTATTGCGCTAGGAACATGCCGCGTGAAAATGTTTCACGTAGTAATTACACCGAAGCCCCAAGGAAACTGGTATAGGCATGCGTATTCAAATACAGAGATATGTAAACAGGCCGAATACGGCGCTGCGTCGGCAACATGTATATAAGGCAACAAGTGTCTGGCGCAGTTGCTAGATCGGTTACTTTTGATAAAATGGCAGGTTATCAACATTCAAATGAGTTTGAATGTGATGTTATAGTCGGCGCACAAGCGATGGGACACAGCATTTCCGAGGTATCGATGAAGTGGGGATTTTACCGTACGACAATTTCACGAGTGTACAGTGAATATCAGGAATCCGTCAAAACATCAAATCTCTGACATTGCTGCGGCTGGAAAAAAGATCCTGGAAGAACGGGGCCAACGACGACTGAAGAGAATCGTTCAACGTGACAGAAGTGCAACCCTTCCGCAAATTGCTGCATGTTTCAAAGCTGGGCCAGCAACAAGTGTCAGTGTGCTAACCGTTCAACGAAACATCGTCGATATGGGCTGTCGGAGCCGAAGGCCCACTCGTGTCCCCTTGATGACTGCACGACACAAAGCCTTACACCTCGCCTGGGCCCGTCAACACCGACATTGAACTGTTGATGACAGGATATACGCTGCCTGGTCGGATGAATCTCGTTTCAAATAGTATTGAGCGTATTACGGCGTAAAGTCAAGCGCCGGCACGCCAGTCGGGAACGACAGAGAAGAGATGGCTGTGTGAAGCCGTCAGCCAATCGCTCGCTGACCGGACCTCCGCCACAGCAGAGGAGAGGACATAAGCGCCACGACCGACTGTTGACGCCCCAGTTCAACAGCTTCAAGATCAGCAGCATCGATAGTAGCGTCAGCTCTAAATCACTTCGCTTATACTCTATATACTCTATATGTAGCACAGATTGCCCTGTTGTCATTCGTCAGTTAACGGGCAGCGCTACGGTTGACGGTACATACATACAAACGTCCCTTACCCCGTCACTGTACCAACGTGACACGAACACGTTTCGAATAGCTCGTGCTGTTTGTCTCCACCTCACGTTAGAGGCACTCACAATTAAGCTTCGCTTCGGAGCACACACACGAAATTTGTGGTAAGCTCTGTGGGACCAGACTGCTGAGGTCATCGGTGTATAAGCTTACACACTACTTAATCTAACTAAAACTAACTTATGTTAAGGACCCATTCCAGAGGGAGGACTCGAACCTCCGACGGGGGGGAGCCGCGTGAGCCGTGACAAGTCGCCTCACACCGCGCGGCAGCACACGCATGAAGAGGAATTAATGGATCACATTCAACGTGCCGCCAATCACATCGGGGCAATGCCAGAAATCTTTGAAAGAGTTCGGCAAAACACCGTTCGACGTTACCAACCTTATGACGAATCAGAGGGTCGCCAGTTCGAGAACCTGCTTTAAGTAACAGCTGCTGACAGGTTCGTTCCCGACACATCATATAATGAAACTCCAATGTGACGAGCCCGGCGGATTCGCGCCCAGGCTCCCAGAGTGGAAGGCTGGCGCGCTACAACCGAGCGTGCGGGCCGCCATGGATGCATCGCGACCTCCTGCAGGCAAAGCGTTCACGGCCATGAGTTGTCCACAGCATTCAGCAACATGGAACCCCGCGGCCAATCAGAGCGCGTGGCGCCAAGTCTCCTTAGTCTAGAAATGGTGCGTTGTCGACTTACACAACATTAGTAATTTTGGTTCCTACTGATATCAGCTATCCAGGTAAATATATATACAGGGTGTTTCAAAAATGACCGGTATATTTGAAACGGCAATAAAAACTAAACGAGCAGCGATAGAAATACACCGTTTGTTGCAATATGCTTGGGACAACAGTACATTTTCAGACAGGCAAACTTTCGAAATTACAGTAGTTACAGTTTTCAACAACAGATGGCGCTGCGAGTGATGTGAAAGATATAGAAGACAACGCAGTCTGTGGGTGCGCCATTCTGTACGTCGTCTTTCTGCTGTAAGCGTGTGCTATTCACAACGTGCAAGTGTGCTGTAGACAACATGGTTTATTCCATAGAACAGAGGATTTTTCTGGTGTTGGAATTCCACCGCCTAGAACACAGTGTTGTTGCAACAAGACGAAGTTTTCAACGGACGTTTAATGTAACCAAAGGACCGAAAAGCGATACAATAAAGGATCTGTTTGAAAAATTTCAACGGACTGGGAACGTGACGGATGAACGTGGTGGAAAGGTAGGGCGACCGCGTACGGCAACCACAGAGGGCAACGCGCAGCTAGTGCAGCAGGTGATCCAACAGCGGCCTCGGGTTTCCGTTCGCCGTGTTGCAGCTGCGGTCCAAATGACGCCAACGTCCACGTATCGTCTCATGCGCCAGAGTTTACACCTCTATCCATACAAAATTCAAACGCGGCAACCCCTCAGCGCCGCTACCATTGCTGCACGAGAGACATTCGCTAACGATATAGTGCACAGGATTGATGACGGCGATATGCATGTGGGCAGCATTTGGTTTACTGACGAAGCTTACTTTTACCTGGACGGCTTTGTCAATAAACAGAACTGGCGCATATGCGGAACCGAAAAGCCCCATGTTGCAGTCCCATCGTCCCTGCATCCTCAAAAAGTACTGGTCTGGGCCGCCATTTCTTCCAAAGGAATCATTGGCCAATTTTTCAGATCCGAAACGATTACTGCATCACGCTATCTGGACATTCTTCGTGAATTTGTGGCGGTACAAACTGCCTTAGACGACACTGCGAACACCTCGTGGTTTATGCAAGATGGTGCCCGGCCACATCGCACGGCCGACGTCTTTAATTTCCTGAATGAATATTTCGATGATCGTGTGATTGCTTTGGGCTATCCGAAACATACAGGAGGCGGCGTGGACTGGCCTCCCTATTCGCCAGACATGAACCCCTGTGACTTCTTTCTGTGGGGACACTTGAAAGACCAGGTGTACCGCCAGAATCCAGAAACAATTGAACAGCTGAAGCAGTACATCTCATCTGCATGTGAAGCTATTCCGCCAGACACGTTGTCAAAGGTTTCGGGTAATTTCATTCAGAGACTACGCCATATTATTGCTACGCATGGTGGATATGTGGAAAATATCGTACTATAGAGTTTCCCAGACCGCAGCGCCATCTGTTGTTGAAAATTGTAACTACTGTAATTTCGAAAGTTTGTCTGCCTGAAAATGTACTGTTGTCCCAAGCATATTGCAACAAACGGTGTATTTCTATCGCTGCTAGTTTAGTTTTTATTGCCGTTTCAAATATACCGGTCATTTTTGAAACATCCTATATATATATATATATATATATATATATATATATATATATATATGTCTCAGCGTAGTCATATGACGCAGAGTGCTGACAGAAAGCTTTGGTTTGTTTTCCGTTACTAGAAAAAAGATTTTAAAACCGGAATTTTACATGCCCATTCGATTGAGCGGACCTTTGTAAGTCTATTGCAATATTTGCTTTGTTGGCAAGCATTAATAGGGGCAGTAAAAATGATGAATAACCAGTTCTCCAGCAGCAGTTACTGAGCAATGCTGCTGTGTGGTGGTAGCACCAGCGCAGGCCAGTGTGGTTATGTCACTGCTTGAGTACTGGTTATTCTTCGTGGTTTACTGTGTCTGTTAATACAGGTAGATAAAGAGAATATCGCACAAGACTAATTGGGGCCACTCAATCGTATGGGCACGTAAAATTTCGATATAAAAGTCATTTCGTTCGCAACAGGAATAGAACTGACGCCTTCTGTCGACACTGGGCATCACATGATGAGCTGTATTTGATTGGGCTGACTCTACTTACACGTTGCAAAAAAAGAGATTGCAAATATCTACCAGAACACCAGAGGAAATGCACCTGACTACTCTGTGTGTGTTATATGTGTGTTTGTGTGTGTGTGTGTGTGTGTGTGTGTGTGTGTGTGTGTGTGAGTGTGTGGGTTGGTGGGTGGGTGGGTGGTTGGGCAGGTGGGTGGGTGGGTTGGTGGCGGTACTTACAAGCACAATCATCATTGATAAGTGGCTGTGGTCTACCCTTCATAAATCAGGCACTTGCCTCTGGAGCACCAATAATCTCCATCAGTAGAGTTAGTGCTTCATCACCCTTCAGTGGTGATGGTATGTTGTCATCTGCAACATCAAAACAATTCATCAGATCATATATATATATATATATATATATATATATATATATATATATACCTGAACAAACACATGCACATAAAATGTTTAGGTACTTACTTGAAATGTCATCATTAGATGAGGATGTCTACAGTTCTCAACAGCCTCTCCAGATAGATCATTAAACATACGTTTCACGGTGGGACTGTCAGGCTAATACTGATGTGAATTCAGCTGGTGTGGCTTTGTCTTATGAATAATCACCTGGACGTTGATTGGAGGGTATGGAGGAAGAACAGACCCACCTGTCTTGTGTTGTTGAGGCCAAGTCCTGTGCATCTAATCAATAGAATAACAGCCTACTTTTTTTTCAACCAGTAGGTGAACAGACTATTAGGGTGGGGGAGGGAGGGGAGGCTGTTGATGCATCTGTCTAGCAGGCTTGTGGGATGTAATGTAATGAAGCAGAAAAAAATTGTAGTGTCTGGTATGTGTTAGTCAAGATTCTGCCACAACATGTGAGATGCCTCCCTCACACAATAAAGCAAGAAAATAAAACTGGGATTACCTTTATGTATTGAAATGTATTATTTAACATCTCTATTAGGGCTTGTGTGATGGCCCATTAATGTGATGGAGGTAAGGAATGCTGGTACTCTGGAGGTTAGGTGGACAAATTATAGTGTCTATTTATTCAGGTGGCATGATAAATGATGCAGAATGACAACAAGTGCTCGGTTAGTGGAGTTATGTGGGTTCAGGGCAGGTGTGTCATCACTACTACATACATGTCTGAATGGCCGGAGAAACGTTGTTAAATAATTATGACATGCCATATACAAGCTATCTCGTTTGTAGGAACCGATGGCCTTTGTAGTCTGGTCCCTTCAACTCCCACAAACCAACCAACCAACCAAACAATCTCGCTTGTACTTTTTAAAATTCATACTTTTGTTATGTCCCCAGCGGCACACTTATCTTGGACAGCCATGATTAATTGTGCCAGCTATATTGGATGCTAAAAAAAACTAGTAAAGAAATTGATGTAAGGGAGTGTGGCAGGTGATGGAGGGCGGGGGAGATCTTATGGCACTGCCAGCTGCACTCATAAAGACCTGCGACACTACTGTCAACACGACGTCCGCATCGCTAAGCAGGCGACAGCCTGCGCTACCAAAATATATTCCAAAACGCTTCGCATAGAAACGGGCGCTCATACCTTGGGTTCTGTTGGTGATAGAAAGGTAGGGTCATTTATTCTGGATAGTTCTTGGGCTAGCGGCCTTTTGTATGCCCAACAGGAAGGTCGTTTTACCATAAGTATCCCAAAATTTCAGTGTTACACACATCCTCTAGCTTAGGGTTAAGATGTTTCAGAGGGCTCTAAGGACTATGCGACTTAACATCTGAGGTCATTAGTCCCCTAGACTTAGAACTACTTAAACCTAACTAACCCAAGGACAACACACAAATCCATGCCTGAGACACGATTCGAACCTGCGACCGTAGCAGCAGCGCGGTTCCTGACTGAAGCGCCTAGAACCGCTCGGGCACAACGGCGGGCCTAGCTTAGGGAAAGGGGGCAAATGCATTACATGTGGTGTATGCTATGCCTTAAGGGGCTTATACAGGCACCATTTAGATTTAGTTCGTAAGCGGTTCCTGACGAAACATGAAAAACATGGTTTTTGGGTACCAAAACCGAAACGCGGATTCCAAAGTACTATTCACGGCAAGATCTCAAACATCCCTGATAATTTCCTTAATATCTTCATCCGTTTCTGAGACAGAGAAGTTCAAAGTTACCGCATTTGTACACGTAAGATATGCACGTAATATCCGGTGTGAGACGAAAACGGAGTTTAAAGTGACGTAGAACGGAGAAGTATGCTGTAACGTGTCTCTGTTATTATGAGAAGTTTCTGGGAACCCCAAGCTTCAGTACTGAAGCAAATGTAAAATTTTTGTGCACGTAAATTCTGCTCTCATGTGTAAATTTAGTGTTGTGTTATTTCAATTTCACATGAGTAAACTATAAAAATTTTACTGGTTCGTAAAGTTCTTTTCATTTGAGTGACATGCCATGGTGTAGCAGGGAACAGAAGGGAACCAGTTGATGCTCCTATCGGGGCACAGAAAAGGCTAATACGCTCACATTTTAAAAAGCTGACCGAAAATAGGAGCACCAGCCGCCTCTACCTATCTTAGCACCTTAAAAACTTTTTCTAAAAATTTTGGAATGCGAACATATTCCCTCTTTTTTGTGCAGAGAGAGAAGGAGACAGTAGCAGTGGGAAAGAGGCAGAAAAGAAATAAATGTTGGTCGGTAGTAGACAGTGGTCGTGGAAAAGAGATAAAGAGGGGGCATTGCGGCAGTGGAACATAGTTGGCAGTGACAAAACAGTGCTAGGCAAAGGCTGAAGGAGACAAGACCAGCCGAAGAGGAATAAAGAAAACGGAGAAACCGGAAGGAAGGAGAAGGCGGAAGTGGGTGGGAGCCACCGATAGTGAGAGACACAGTCTATGATAATGACAATGCAGAGGAGAGAGATAGTGGCAGTGAGGAGAGATAGCAGCAGTGGAAAGAAATGAATGAGATACAAGTAGTAAGAGAGAGGAGGGGGGAGACAATGGCAATGAGAGGAGACAGTAGTAGTAGAATAGAACGAAGGAGACTGTGGCTGTGAGACAGGACACAATGACAGAGAGACACAGAGAATAGTGACAGTGGGTTGGAATGAATGAGCGAATGAGAATGAGCAAGTGGGAATGGGCGCGTATGATCAACTTACAGTAAAGGACTAGTGGGTATAGCAAGTTGCAGTTAGCGGAGCTTGTGGAAGTGAGAGGTGAGTTGCATGATAGAAAATATTCGCTTGCCAAAATTTTGCGAAAAATTTCTGAAAGCTGCTGAGGAAAGTGAAAATGAAGAAGCTAGTACTCCACTTTTCAGTCATAGTTAGTTACAACAGGGGCATATTAACCTCTTTTGTGCTTTGATAGGAGCGTATGGATCACACACCGAATAAAACGCATAATTTGTTGTTGATGATGCAAAGGAAATCGAGCAGCACAAGAAAGAGAAAGCGTCACCAGTTCAGAATGATGTGTAATGTGTTGGTATCGGTACGATAGATGTGTGGTAGACGTGACGCTCTCTCCATTTCTAAATATTGCAGGATATTCTAACAGAATTTCGAAGTCAACCTTTGATTCAATCTGCATTCATCCTCAATACTGAATGAAATGCCACTGCGGCATCATGTAGCTGTACCACGAGCCTTACCAACATGCTTATAATTTTAGTCCACATGGACGAGTTGGCAGTTTTGCGGAAGGTGGAAAAAATACATTCGTTAGTCAGAGGCTATGTGAGACTCTAGAGGCACATTTAATTCATGTAAGTTAAGCCTGCACTCTTAATGGTCACAACACGATAATGAAATTTCAGGTAACACAGATTTTCAATTGAGTGTTAGGGATAAAAAAAATAATTGCATCAAAAAGGTAAACACAAATCAGGAGAAAGGAACTTTTAAAAACTGCTGTGAAGCATATACAGGATGTCCCAAAAATGTTGTGACAAACGTCGAGAGTTTGTAGAGGGTGTCTTGAGGAAGAAATCGAGTGTCGAAGTCACAGGCGCTGGCGCATACCATTAGGCAACACATTCAGCAGCAAACGTAACTTTGTACGCTGACGGACCGTAGCCGAACGTCTCACAATGTTGTTCCTTATTCAGTGATCGCCGTGAATTGTCACGATCGCCAGTAGAGGAGATGGAGCTAGCTCCTGCGTGCAAAGGCCTTGTCTTCTACGAATGTGATGCCCTGTTGCCTTGGTGGATGACAGTTTCAAACATCTCTGATTTTTTTTTTTCGGTACACAGGAGAATAATAAATTTTCGAAGGAAACAAGTGTCCGAAACTGTCATCCACCAATGCAATAGAGCGTCAGATTTAAAGGAATCAAGGTGTGTAGATGTAGCAGCTACCTTGATTTTCTCCACTTGCGATTGTGACGATCCATCACGTTCACTGAATAACAAACAATGTTGCGAGACATTCCGCCTTCAGTCCATCAGCGTATAATGTCACTTTTGCTGCAGAAAGGGTGGCCTAGTGTCAGGCGCGGGTGGCTATAAAATAGACACTCCGTAGCATCGTGGAGCGTCGTTTCCAGACATGGGTTACTGCTCATATGCATTCCTGCGCCTCTTGCTTAACGTGCCACTAATCAATCCTAAGTTAAGGTACACTGCCTGGCAAAAATGGTGGAGCATCCAGAAGACATAATTGGTTGTCAGTGTATTTCATACACGTTCACTTCATTGGCAAGTATGTAAATGAACGGAGTTTCAGTTCTCTGTTACAGGTAGAATGGCCACCCGAGCGCATTAGTTTGTTCATATTTAATGAGGTCTAATATATTATATAAGGACTCTGAACAACGTCAGATATTGAGTCATCATTGTGAAAGACACAGGGATACCATACAGTCATGTGTAAGAGTGTCCATATTTAGCAATTATATACAACTACCCGCTCACAGAAAGATCCGTACCTGAAGATTGGAAACTTGCTCAAGTCACACCAATACCCAAAAGGAGAAGCAGGAGTAATCCGCTGAATTACAGGCCTACATCACTAACGTCGATTTGCAGTAGGGTTTTGGAACATATACTGTAGTCGAACATTATGAAGTACCTCGAAGAAATCGATTTATTGACACATAGTCAGCACGGTTTCAGAAAATATAGTTCTAGTGAAACACAACTAGCTCTTTATGATCATGAACTAGTAAGTGCCATCGACAGGGGATGTTAAATTGATTCCATATTTTTAGATTTCCAGAAGGCTTTCGGCACCGTTCCTCACAAGTGTCTTCTAACCAAACTGCGTGCCTACGGAGTATCGCCTTAGTTGTGCGATGATTTCCGGTCAGAAAGGTCACAGTTCGTAGTAATAGACGGAAAGTCATCGAGTAAAACAGAAGTAATATCTCGCATTCCCCAAGGAAGTGTTATGGGCCCTCTATTGTTCCTGATCTATATTAACACCTATAGAAAACAATGTGATTAGCCGTCTTAGATTGTTTGCAGATGATGTTGTCATTTACCGTCTTGTAAAGTCATCAGATGATCTAAACGACTTGCAAAATGATGTAGATAACATATCTGTATGGTGCGAAAAGTGGCACTTGACCTTGAATAGGGAAAAGTTTGAAGCTATTCACATGAGTACTAAAAGAAATCAGCTAAATTTCGATTACGCGATAAGTCACACAAATCTGAAGGGTGTCGTTCAAATGTGTGTGAAATCCTATGGGACTTAACTGCTAAGGTCATCAGTCCCTAAGCTTACACACTAGTTAACCTAAATTATCCTAAGGACAGACACACACACACACACACACACACACAAACACACACACACACACACACACATCCATGCCCGACGGAGGACTCGAACCTCCGCCGGAACCAGCCGCACAGTTCATGACTGTAACGCCTGAGACCGCTCGGCTAATCCCGCGCGGCTCTGATGGGTGTAAATTCAACTAAATACTTAGGGATTACAATTACAAATAACCTAAACTGGATCGATCACATAGATATTATTGGAGTAGAGCAAACCAAAGACTGCGATTTATTGGTAGAACACTTAGAAGGTGCAACAGGTCTACTAAAGAGACTGCTTACGCCACGCTTGTCCGTCCTATTCTGGAGTATTGCTGTGCGGTATGGAATCCGCATCAGGTGTGTCTGACGGATGACATCGAAAAAGTACAAAGAAGGGCAGCTCGTTTTGTATTATCGCGAAATAGGGAGATAGTGCCACAGACATGATACGGGAATTGGAGTGGCAGTCATTAAAACAAAGGCATTTTTCGTTGTGACGGGATCTTCTGGTGAAATTTCAATCACCAGTTTTCTCCTCCGATTGCGAAAACATTCTGTTTGCACCCACCTACATAAGGAGAAATGATCATCACGATAAAATAAATCAGGGCTCGCACAGAAAAATGTAAGTGCTCGTTTTTCCCGCGTGCCGTTCGAGAGTGGATCGGTAGAGAGACAGCTTGAAGATGGTTCATTCAAGCCTCTGCCAGGCACTTTATTGTGAATAGCAGAGTAATCACGTAGATGGAGATGTAGATGTTGTCAGATTCCGCAACAATTTGTGGGTATCCTTTTAGCCGGATAATCGAATTGTGTTGTATCCAGATTTGTAGGCACTGAGATCTGACAGTGGCCTGACGTTGGAGTGCGCGACAATGTGAGAGCATTTATACTCCTTGTCAATGTTGCTGTCTGCCACAGCTTACCAACAGAAGGATGGATCGCTGTGTTGTGCAGTAAGCACATCGTAACCGCTTCACCTCTTCACCGGCCTTCTGCTAACAAGTGACAAGATCCCAGCAACATTCTGTGTCACCCAGAAGCACCCATCAAAGACTAATAGCATCTTGAAAGGTGCACATATTAGGAGAAATGGTTATGAAAGATGTATGTATCATGAGAAATGTAAGTTAGTTTGGTACATCTGACAATTTATTTGAAATGTTTAGCACTATGAACATCATTGCATACCGAACACTTGAGTGCTGCGTATTATTTGGCTACTGGTGGTTGTAGTATTATTGAGCAGGACTCGGGTGAGAAAAGGAGCAGAAAATAGTTGGCAACTAGATAGAGGGAGAGAGAGAGAGTATTGTGTCGTGGCCGAGTGAGGAGCTTGGAAGGCAGATTAGTTGCACAGAAATTTTTATTTGAAGTGCTCCATGATGAGTGATTGAGGACAGAGGATGATTTGATATGACTATGTAGAGAGACTGCTCATTTGATAAAAAAGTAATTTGGAATTAGTCTAGGCTGGGCATTATTTTAGCGTAAAAATTTCATTGTGTTTAACAATATCTACGTGTTGGTATCCAGGGGGAATTATCAGACATGTGTCAAGTATTGTAACTGTTTTCCCCCACCAAGGTTAACTGAAAGAAATTTGATTAGGAAACTGAAAGAGTAAATTTTTATGAGATTTAAAAAACTGTATTGTGTGGTGTATAACAATGCTGAGGAAGATAATGTTGAGATAAAGTTCATGTTTTCCCTGTGTAATTAAAAGGTTTCTATCTAACTGCAAATTATTCTCTTACTTATTTTTAAATGAAAATTTTGTTTGGTAAAAAAGTTGCACTGTCACGACTTGCACCATTGCGTGAACCGTGATTATCATTTTAGGGAAAAAGACCAAAACGTTTAATTTGCCAATACACTCTGGTTAAAGAAATAGGGAGGCAAATTGCCACACACTGGTTTATTACAGCTCATCGTTCACTTCATCGCTTTTTCAGTACAGACGGAGCAGAGCCAAGTCATTCAGTGCAAGGTGAGAATCTATTGTAGCACCAAAAAGAACCTTTTTTGAGAGTGAAAACAGTTTTCATACTTTTTATATAATTTTATTTGTAATTTACAGTTTTATTTATAATTATTTTATATAATTTACATATATATTACATTATATATATATAATTTATAATTTTATTTATAATTATTTATATAATTTTATATAAATTCAGTGGATGCGTTTTATAACAGGGCACAGTTTTTGTTACGTAGCGCTTTGCAATTGTGTATGAGTCTCGTGAGAAAGTCGTCCTGAGCACTATTGATAACCATTATTCACATTCAATCTCATTTACAGATTCAGATGCAGTTTAATTTAATTGGTATCACTTACATGAAAAGTAATTTCACAACTATGTTCATGCTTAAATTTAAGGTACCAAAGGGGATTCCACATCAGATATTGTAATCAAAATATAAAAGTACTTGCCTCCACATTGCTAGCAAGAAGTTATGTCACACGTGGTTTCCAGTTAACTGGTTTCATCTTCTTAATTAGTTCCGAACTACCATCCCCTGCGTAGACTATCGTTAACACGGCACAAACGGCTCCCCTCGGAATGGCGTTGCGACCGGGAAACATGGACTGCTGGAGAATGGCGGTTCTGAACTACCCAGGACAGCCGTTGTTAGCAAGTATGACTTCGACCTAGGGAGAGATCTTCCAGTATTCGGAGAGGCACGGTGGTGTTATCTCTGGGGCCGAGGTGTGGGGAGCCATGGGGTACGACCTCAGGTCACGGCTGGTGACGATAGAGGGAACTCTGATTGCACAATGGCACATCAAGGGCGTCCCTCATTCCCATAACTCACGTTCGTGCGACAGCATCCCGGTGCCAGTTTTGGACAGGACAGTGCTCTTCCACAAACGGCACTTGCCCCTGTGAACGATCTGCGCTATGTTGAGGTATTCTCGTGGCCAGCGAGTTCCACAGCTCTATCCCCAATGGATCGTGTATGGTACCAGCTCGGACTTCAACTCCGTTCCAGTGTCAGTATACAGGATATCAAGGACCAGCTACAACAGTTGTGGGCCTCCAAACGATACAGTGCGGGCATCTGGGCCATAGGGGGTACAACGTCTCGCTGGTAAGTCGGTTCATACCGCAAACTTTTTTGTAAATATAACTCAGTTATGCAACCCACTCTATAGATGAATATCTTAACAGGGACTGTTACACCAGCTTAAGTAAAAATGTCTGTTTGATTTCAGTTTTGACAGCGCTTGATCACAACAGTGTATGAAAAATTCATTAAAAGTGCATAACTATGTTTCATCCTAACAGGCTACTAATTCTGTAAATATTAGCAGTTCTAGCTTGCTGCAATGTGTTCACACATTTTGACAATATCCTGACAAGTCATTACAGGAGTGAGTATTATAACCAAATGTTTTATGTTTTTTTCATGTTATACGTTCTGACTTGTTCCACACCCATTACAATCATCTCATCTTTTAGTCTACGGAACGAAAACTGAATCTGATCTAATCTGAAGTAACATGACATAGTATCTAATCCAGTGAAGTTTCGCTGCATTCCCTCCTCCCTTTCTGGGCGTTCCACATTTTTCGTCAGGTGGAGTATATCCAGAGCCTCACTGACTTATTCAACATAAAATAAAAATAAAATTCAATAGGTGTGGCTATTATGACCCAAAAAACTGAACATCAGGTTTGTGAACGATAGTTACACCACTCAAAAACAGGATATTGTGCTGTCTTCATCATCATCTCATCCCCATCGACGCAGAAGCCGGCGAAGTGACGTCAACTAAAAAGACTTGCACCAGGCGCCTGGTCTATCCGACGGGAGGCCCTAGCCACACGACATTTCATTCCATCAGAACCAACACCGACAACCATAGTTGAGCTATATATACCGACGTCACAAGCTGAAAATGAAGAGCCAGAGACTTTATATGAGGATGTTGAAAGGGAAATACGGTACGTAAAGGGAAATGAAAATCTAATCGTCATGGGGGGCTGAAATGAAGTTGTAGGGAAGAAGAAAGCGTTATAGGAGAATATGGGTTTGGGACAAGGATTGAGAGAAGAGAAAGAATAATTCAGTTCTGTAATAAAGTTCAGCTATTGATAGCGAATACTCTGTTCAAGAATCACAAGAAGAGGAATATCCTTGGAAGAGGCCGGGTGATACGGGAAAATTTCAATTAGATTACATCATAGTTAGACAGAACTTCCGAAATCAGATACTGGATTGTAAGGCGTACCCAGGGCAGATATAGACTCAGTTTACAATGTAGTAGTGATGAAGAGTAGGTTGAAGTTTAAGAGATTAGTAAGGAAAAAGCAATACGCTAAGAAGTGGGATACAGAAGTACTAAGGAACGAAGAGATACGCTTGAAGTTCTTTAAGGCTATAGATATAGCAATAAGGAATAGGTTAGTAGGCAGTACAGTTGAAGGGATTCGATATCTCTAAAAAGAGCAATCACAGAAGTTCGAAAGAAAAACAAAGCTACAAAGAACGTAACTGCGAATAAATCATGGATAACAGAAGAAATACTTTAACTGACTGATGAAAAAATGAAGTGCAAAATATTCTGGGAAATTAAGGAATAGAGAAATACAAGTGTGTTGTTCTTAGTATAAGTTAGTTTAAGCAGTGTGTAAGTCTAGGGACCGATGACCTCAGCAGTTTGGTCCCCTAAGGAATTCACACACATTTGAACCAACAGAAATACAAGTCACTGACGAATGAAATAAATAGGAAGTACAGGGAAGCTAAGACGAAATGACTGCCGAAAAATGTGAAGAAATCGAAAAAAATATGATTGTCGGAAGAGTTGACTCAGAATGTAGCAAAGACAAAACAACCTACGGTGAAATTAAAATCAAGGGTGATGACATTACGAGTGCAGTGGGAACTCCACTGTTAAATGCTGAGGATAGAGCAGATGGATGGAAAGAGTACATTGAAGGACTATGACGAGGAAGATTTGTGTGATGTGATAGAAGAATTCGATATAGAAGACATAGGGGATGCAGTATCAGAATCAGAACCTAAAAGAGCTTTAGAAGACTTAAAAATCAAATAAGGCAGGAAGAATAGATAACATTCCACCAGAACCTCTAAAATCGTTGGGGGAGGTGGCAATAAAGCGTCTCTTCCCGTTGGTTTCGAGAATGTGTGGATTTTTTTTTTTTTTTTGAAGAATCTACACTGTTACGAAGACTGCAAGAGCTGAAAAATGCGAAAACACTGCACAATCAGCTTAATAGTACACGCATCCAAGTTGCTAACAAGTGTAGTATACAGAAGAACGGAAAACAATTGACGATATGTTAGGTGACGATCAGTTTGGCTTTCGGAAAGCTAAAGGCACCAGAGAGGCAGTTCTGACGTTGCGATTAATCACGGAAGCAACACTAAAGAAAAGTCAAGACACGTTCATAGGATCTGCCGACCTGGAAAAAACGTTCGACAATGTCAAATGGTGCAATGTGTTAGAAACTCCGAGAAAAGCAGGTGTGAGCTACAAGGAAAGACGGGTAAAATACAACATGTACAAGAGCCAAGAGGGAATAATAAGAATGGAAGACCAAGAAAAAAGTGTTCGGATTAAAAAGACAGGAATGTAGTCCTTCGCCTCTACTGTTCCATATATACATCTAAGAACCAAGGATGGAAATAAAAGGAGGTTGAAGAGTGGAATTACAATTCAAGGTTAAAAGATATCAACGACAAAATTCGCTGATGACATTGCTATCATCAATGAAAGTGAAGAAAAATTACAGGATCTGCTGAACAGACTGAACAGGCTAATGAGTATGGAATATGGACTGAGAGTAAATCGAAGAAAGGCGAAATTAATGAGAAGCAGCAGAAATGAGGATAGCGAGAAACCTAACATCAAGTGCTATTCCGAGACGAAAAGATTGGCACAGGATAGGATGAGAACTGTTATTATCACGTAACTTTCGTATGTAAGACGCCTGCCATGCATGACAGTAAATACCCGTTGGTGCTGCCTTTCCTTTGATGTCATAGTGTGCACGAGCTCGTTCCGAAAAAACCCGTATTGTCACTAATTACTGAATTTACTCCATTTACATCGTTCCATATCTTTAACTAAGCACAAGTTTTATTTCTAACGTTATTACGACACTAAAGCCAAACTTTGCTGACACAACCATCGTGCACGACATTTGTAAACAGTCATTTACTAATAAAATAATGTGGAGACAAGTGGACGTACCATTTTTCCTTGCCAAACTACGCGACACCGTGAAAAAATGGTCGCCCAGTTTTAAATTTACACAAATCGCAGAGCTCTGCTTCATCAAGTCATTCATTTAGTGCAGAACCGAAGACATTTTTCCGTCTTGCATACTTAACTATCTTAACAGGGGCATGGAGACTTGGCTAGGATCGACGATGATTACATTGTGACTGAGACAATAGCTTGTGTCTATATGAAACAACACACCAAAATGTCAGTTGGATATATTAAATCAATTCAAACTGTAAGACACATGCACTGGGCTTGTGATCCAACTATTTTGGAGTGTTATGTATGAAGTAACGAAAAGATGGGAACGAGCTATTTAACAGAGAGCGTGAAAGGACGGAAGCACAGTCCGGTTCCTGAATGACGTTGGAATAACAACCGTCGTGCATGAGATATCAAATGAAAAGAGCGGAAGAAAACAGAAGGAATGTACATGAGGAAAAATCGATTTGATGGTTAGGTATAGTGGCCATTATAACTTTTATAAACTGTTCCAAGGTCAGAGAAGCTGAGGCGCAGTTCCGAACGCTAGTTCCAGAGAAGTAAGTACGGCTGATGACAGATGTACGATTATAAAGACAGTAAAACCAGGGTCAGGTGTGCAGCCTATGCGCAACAGCTTTCCCCGTTAGAATATGTGCGCCACAAGCACCTGTTTACAGCCCATTATCGTTTTCTGTAGTAAAAAGTGTGTTTAAAGGACTTAGCAGGAGAGATGTCCTGACCAGTGAATTTCCAGACGGCGAGGTGATGGGGTGCTATAGAAGAAAACGAAGAAATAGCTGGCACGCAGTAGGGAAGGACTCGAAAGTAGAGGAACTTCAGACATGTGTTGAATGGTTGGCGGCAGGACAGCGTATTGTGGGCGATATAGATCTTCATAGCAGTAAATGTGTATGCAAAAATCACACTATGTAACACCGTAAGCTACACAATACAGAAGAAATTAAAGAGCAGCTTATGGTGTTATGTAATGACTTTCCTATAAAGTATCAAAGGTGTGGAACACAATCAGCATAAAATATTTTACACTCAGGTGACAAAAGTAATAGGATACGTGCTAGTATAGCGTCAGACCTCCTTTTGCCCGGTGTAGTACAGCAGATCGACGTGGCATGAACTCAACAAGTCGTTTCAAGTCCCCTGCAGAAATATCGAGCCCTGTTGTTTCTGTAGCCGTCCATAACTGCGAAACTGTTTCTGGTGCAGGATTTTGTGCTCGAACTGACCTCTCGATTATGTCCCATAAATGTTCGAAGGGATTCATGTCGGGCGATCTGGGTGGCCAAATCATTCGTTCGAATTGTCCAGAATGTTCATCAAAGTAATCGCGAACAATTGTGGCCTTCCATCGTTATTTGTGAATATGAAGTCCATGAATGGTTGGAAAAGGTCTCTAAGTAGCCAAACGTAATCATTTACAGTCAATGATCGGTTCAGTTGGACCAGAGGACACAGCCCATCCATGAAAATACAGCCCACACTATTACAGAGCCATCACCAGTTTGCACAGTGCCTTTTGACAACTTGGGTCCATGATCTTGGATTCATGGCTTCGTGGGGTATTCGCCACACTCGAACCCTACTATCAGCTCTTAACAACTGAAATCGGGCCTTACCTCACCAGGCTTGGTTTCCAGTGGTCTAGGGTCCAATCGATTTGGTTACGAGCCCAGGAAATGCGCTTTTAGCAAAGGCGCTGGCGTCGATCCTCTGCTTCCATAGCCCATTAACGCCAGATTTCCTGACACTGTCCTAACGTTTACGTTCATCGTACGCCCCACATTTATTCTGTGGTTATTTGATGCAGTGTTGCTTGTCTGTTAACACTGACAATTCTATGCAAACGCCGCTGCTCTCGGCCGCAAACTGAAGGCTGTCAGCCCCTGCGTTGTCCGTGATAATACCTGAAATCTGGTATTCTCGGCACACACTTGACATTTTGACTCTCGGAATACTGAATTTCATAACGATTTCTGAAATGGAATGTCCCATGCGTCCAGCTCCAGCTACCATTACTCGTTCAAAGTCTGTTATTGCCATCGTGCAGCCAATTACGTTGGAAACTTTTTCACCTGAATCACCTGCTGAGTACAAATGACAGCTCAGCAATGCACTGCCCTTTCATACCTCGCGTAGGCGATACTACAGCCATCTATGTGGATGCAAATCGCTATTCCATTACTTCTGTCAGCTCAGTGTATATGTGTATGTTTCTCGCTTCTGCTCTTACCACTTAGCGCTTAGAATTCTCAGGCAGGAAAGAAAACCTAGTATCTGCAAAACACACACACACACACACACACACACACGCAGGGAGAGAGAGAGAGAGAGAGAGAGAGAGAGTGAGAGAGACTTTCGAAAATACTCGTATTGAATTCGTATTCTTCGTAATACTGAAAAGAAACAGCTGCTAAACAATCAAATGATTATCATACGCAAGAAAGACTGGTTCATCACAGCGTATGCAAATAATGAGAAAATAACAAGACCAACTACTGTCGATCTGATTCAGTTTTTTAAAATTTAGAATACGTGCTTGACATTATTCAACTTTGTGGGCGATCGAGATTGTTATGATGATAGAATTAAATTTCAAAATGCCGCTATCGCTGGAGTGTATGAGATCCAAATAACCCAACATTGATAACCTGAATAAATGCTCAACTTAGGCGACCCCGATGTTTTGAAGTTTACTCCTTCTACTTTCATAGAAAATGTAGTGGTTTACGCTTTTTTGAGGTGACATACAAAACATGATTTTACAGTCTTTCGTTGTCTCGTGAAACAGAGGGTACATCTGTCTTGATGCCGTATGTGAAAACGGTATTTTCTCATCAAGTAATTATTGACACTACAAAAATGACTGAAAATTGTTTGCCACCACAGTTTTAGTCAACGAAACAAGAGAAATCTGAAAGGACCTACCGAAATTAGAAGTTAGTTCAGTGAACTGATTATCATAACCCAGATAGATAAAAAGCTGTGGTGCATTCTAGATTTATTTATTTACATTTTATGGCCTTCATTGGGCCACTCCTTACCCTTCTTTCTTCATCAGAAACAACTTCCTATTGTCTGTTTGTTGATTCTCGTTTGCAGTCTGGTTTGTTTGTCTGTGACTTTCCTGGTTTTGTCAGTTTTGTTTCTTAGGTCTTCCAATGTAATCTGTAGCTCATCCATATCTTCTTTGATTTCTGTAATCCACTTAATGTTGTACTTACTATTCCACAATTTTTCTATTATTCTCCTGCTGATCCTGTTGTCTGGTGTTCTGATTAGATGGAAAAGCGTTTCTTCCTGATTGCACTCATTACCGGTTCTATTTCCTTGTAGACTGTTTCATTTGTAGCTACTCTCCAGTGTCCATCTCTCTATTTTGAGTATTTTGTCTATTTGTGCAGTGTTAGTTGTTTTGAAGATTGTTTCACTTGCGTATGTTATTTCTGGTAGAGTGACTCTTTTGTAGTGTTTTAATTTTGTTGCTATTGACAGGCTCTTTTTGCTGTAGGAGTGCTTGGTGATGTATTTTGCTCTAGTCAATTGGTTTGTTCTGTTATGACATGTTGGCTTTTCATTGACGTTGCAGATTATATAAGACATCAGTCAAATTAAGATAACACCTACGATAAATAACACAGCGTGACACACTGTGCAATCCATTAAGAAAAAATACTCCATTGTGTGTACAGTATTGTTTCTAGTGGATCACATCGTGCTGGGTAATGAAGATGCAACAATTAACAAATGTATATGTTGCATATACATTAACGGATTAACGTAAGGTATGACTACATCGTTTAACGCAGATAGTAGACACATGTAAATGTGATGACATCAGTAGAACTGTCCACACCAACCATACCATAAATATAAATACAAAAGTAGTTACTATGTTAACTATTTTACTACTGATAACTTTATTAACCACATTCTACACCTCCACTCATAACAGATTTTATTTTCTGTAATAGGTGGATGAGAAATTGAGCAAAGCCTCGAACCAGTCAGCCAATAAATAAACAGCAGCTTTGGTGTTAAAATGACTTTTCTTCAATACTGGAGAGCTGCAAGACGCGATGTACAGCAAAGGTTTGTATTAAAAATGCACTTGCACAGTAGGTCCAAAGATGACAAAGTGATAACATAAAGGTGCAAAGAGAGAAAATAAATGGATAATTAAGTGAAGGGAGGCGAATATCTAACTCTAGTGAGGGGCTAGAACGCTTAACAGTAACCTGTCCTTTTTTAATCGTTCAATTTTACCACCCTCACTTGTTTTTCATCGCTTGATTTTCTCCCAATGCATTTCAACATTTCGCCTATCCTACAATGAATTGTATTGTAGAAGGGAGCCTCCAGGCCCACAAATCGCTGAAATTGATTTTCTTGATTTTTACCTCCATAAATAAGCGCCATTTCAGAATTGTTTCTCTGGTAACTTAACCTGAAACAAAATCAATCTTAGCCTCTTGTTTCTGATACTCGACGAAAAAAAATCTCCTGCTTTTCCTCCAGGGAAAATAGTGCGCCGTTAGTTTTAAGGGCAAGCAAGTGGCGTCCAGCTGAAAGACTTGCACCAGCCCGTGGTGCAAAACAACATTTTTTTTACTGCTGTGAAACATGTAATTCCCCACTTCACTGAAAAGGAAAGTTTCCCATAGCAATTTCATTTAGACAACGGAATAACTGGCCAATTGAAAATCGGAAACAAAAAATTTGAGTAAAATGAGTTTTAGATATAGGTAACTAATGGTCTTAATTGTACTATTACTGTATTATTTGAGAGTTAAGCATGGTATGGATCTAGTTTCCAAAGGAAATTACAAACATTGTATCGTAATAGTATAAAAAATAATTGAAAATGCAAACAAAAGCTCTAAATGCCACAGTTCAGTGTTCAATAGAAAGATAGTGGAAGTTACTTCTGCTTTTGCAAAAATGTATACAGTCATTATCTGTCAGGTACTGCACCGATTGAATAAGTTTTTTCTTCTTTCTCGCAGATGTGGCTCGTAACATCCAGCCCACGTAGCTGCATTTTATTTATGTCCTGTACTCGTACACCTTTTTTTTCAAAATAAGGATACCTTGTGAATCCGCTCCCTACTTGGCTGAATGAACGTTATGATTGTTTCTGCTTTCCGAATTCACCGGGATCTAAGGGACGTAACTTAGACCAATTATTATAGCAGGAAGAGGATCAGGTTCCTAAAGAACTGAGTCGTCAGTTTATAATCTGAATGAGGAAACTATGTCGTTTGCCTTCCTGTTCACTGCACCCATTTGCGTATGTTAGTGAAGTTATTTCGCTAACTGGCTATATGAAGTCAGAGTTCTGAAATAAGTCACTTTCTAGTTAAGGTCTTGTCTGGAAAGGTACTTGCATTTCATACTAAATAACTTGTATGGACTTGTTTCGTCATTATTTAGAGTCAACTCTCGAGAGATGCGTCTCTCTGCTTGGTACGTCTCAGAGTTTTCGTTGCGAATTATCATTCAGAAGAAAACTTTCTTGTATGAAACTGTCTTTATCGTTTGCTTTAGTCCTTTAGCCTGGGATTTTATTGAATTAATTCCTTTTTGTAATTAAGCGCTTGCTTCGGCACAGACGCTGTCTTCAAAGAATAAGTTTGCCAATTATTCAGAATACGAAAACACCAAGAAACACTTTTCTGTGTTTTCTCTTTTCTTTTCTTATTTTTTTCTATTTTTTGCGAAGTTCATTTCAGAAGACATAAATGGATAACATGATCACGTGCATTTGACAAGAGCAATACTAGTAATCGTACCAGTAACTGTAAGAGTAACATCAGACGAAACAGTAACGGGAATAACGGTAATAACTTAACAATAAGGGAACATTGCCTCATATAGTCCTCCAAAGGATTTTTTATTCCATATTCCTACATTTGGTTGCTTTGAACCTTATTACTTTTTGGAAATTTCTCTACTGTTATTACTGAAATATTCCTAAATTCGTTCCAAAATAAAAAAAAATTATAAGGAAAATTTTTGTAAAAACTACACAGTAATCTCCATTCACATAAAGTGTGGTTACACTTACCAGGCCTCAGTTTTATTTAAGTTACTCCTACTGTTAACTCCATGACGCTTACGTTTGTCTAACTATAGCCACTGTACTTTGGATATGTTTAGATTTACAGTATTTGTGTTACCATCTGATGTCTTGTTGAAATCTAAGAAGCCAGGTTCATTCATGACGGTTGATGGCTGTATCACGACCTTTTCATCTCCTCGAACAATACATCTGGTAACTAAAGAGTAAACATTCTGTCCAGTTATGGTGCAGGTTAGCGATAAGTAATGAGACTTACCTCGTGTGCTTTTGCAGGAATACATTTATTACTCAAACTTACGTATTTATTCCCTCCCATTTTGCAGCTTTTTCCAGTACCTTCTCCTTTAGTTCGTCGTTTGTTTTCACTCTAAAGTTACGAACATCTGCTACCTCCACCATTTTATCCAACACTGAGAAGCAAGCGTGCGGACGATAGAACCTCTCATATGTTCACAGCAGTGGCTGTTAAACTACATGCCATCTGTTGATTGCACATGGTGCTTTCATTCGTGGCAGTTTGAGCGTTTTATACGTTATTGGGCTTGGGTTTCACAAAAAACTTCAGAATTGCTTATTATAACACTTTTTATTTCAAATCTTCAATTATTCGATAGAAACAGCACTACTTCTCATCGAATGTGTTTTAAATCACCATAAAGAATAAAACTCTGCGAGACCCAGCAGAGATGAAAAAAATGGGCAATAATACACTATTTTTATTTAGTGTAGCAAGTTAATGTTCCTGCGTGGCTTACTGAGATTCTTTGCTTGCATTTAAAAAGAGAATTTATTAAAATTACCGACTTTTGCGTGTTAAAGGACTGAATTATTCATTACGCTCGGAACAGAAAAGAATATCAGAGAATTGTCGAACGCGTCGCTGGCATCGTGAATTATTCATCGTATTTTACACAGAGGAGTAATTAAGTACAGTAATTAGATTAATGGGGACGACCTCCAGCGAGAAACGAGGTCGACGCAATGCAATGCATGTGCTTCCGCTACAGTGAGCGAGCGAGCTTTTTCTTTGCAAAGAAAGCGAAGTACTCCATTCCAGCTGTTTTCGCAATTCTGTACAAATGCCGAGTAGAACTATGAGTATGTTATAATTTTCCCTTTTCTTTACATGTGACAGAGCTGACTGACATTCGTTAAAAGAGTACTGCCGAACAGTTTTTAGCTAGTTTTGATTTGTGTGTGGTTATTCAACGAAGAATTACAGTTTCATTCAATTACGAATTAACATGCAGAAAATGAGTAGTAACGGTCTACTTATGTCGAGCATTTCTCACACAAAACCATTCTCGACCTTTTACAGTACAAAGAAGACTGTTCAGTACATTACTGTTATTTCATTACAGTTACAGCATTATGGGTTATACGTATGAAACAGAAGTAGCAGCTGCAAACAAAAACATGAGTTTTGTGGAGGTCCTATAGTGCCTGACCAGCCGTGTGTTAACACTGCTGTGAGACGTATAAACAATGAGTTGAGGGGGCTGTTACTGACTGAAATGAAATCTCATATAAGTGCAGTGTCTGTTGCTACAATGGGTGATGGGGATATACTAGGCATGGTGTACACCTGGATAGAATAGAGAAAGATACGCTGGCTGAGCTTCTTGCAGGAGCTGTATGGGGGCCATCATAATACAAAGCAAGATTCCTGTGGTCGATGTCACCTTTTTTAGGCTATAATCAGGATTCAGGCCCCCTTTTTGAAAGAAGCCAAATAACCAAAAAGTGCTCCTACATGGTTAAGAATGCACAGAAAAGTTAGTCTAGCTTATTTCAGCCGGCCGTTGTGGCCGAGCGGTTCTAGGCGCTTCAGTCCGGAACCGCGCTGCTGCTACGGTCGCAGGTTCGAATCGTGCCTCGGGCATTGGTGTGTGTGATGTCCTTAGGTTACTTAAGATTAAGTAATTCTAAGTCTAGGCGACTGATGACCTCAGATGTTAAGTCTCATAGTGCTCAGAGCCATTTGAACCATTTGAACTAGCTTATTTCATCAAAATATTAGACATCTGAGTAGTGAGGTAGATGACCTTCTTGTGTCTATGGAAAATTTTGAGAACTCTGAGTAGATAGACGTCCTGTGGCTATCTGAGCACCACATAACCACAGGGTTAGGTAAGTTACACATGTAAGATTACACTCTAGCATCTTACTCATACGGAAATAATATGGGAAAAGGATGAGTTGTTACGTATCTTCAGAAAGAACACAAGTTCAAAAACATTGAGACATGTAGATTCTGTAATGACCAGCACATAGAAGCCTGTGCTTTTGAATTAACACTGATGAATAGTTCACTTTTAATTGTAACTATATACAGATCACCACTGGAAATTTTGAACTGTTTAAGAGGGAATCTAATTGCTCAAACAGCCACAAGCTGTTAATATTCTGTAGTGATTCCAGTGTAGATTTTATAAACGACTCTGACAGGAAATCTTACTCGGTTCTACAATTTCATTTCTGTAATTATCATCCCAACACCGGTGGATAAAGACAGTGGAATAGTATGTGGTAAGGTTTTCTTTGGTGAAGCTCAAAGCAGGAAACTAACAGTTTATGCAATAACAAATGCTGTCTCTGAACGTGACACATAGTTAGGACAAATAAGATGAAGCCTTAGAGTGCGAGTCTTCCTTGTGGAAATCAATTATTAATGACGCCATTATAAATTAATATCGTTATTTGAAAATAACTTTCTGCATATGCTAATCAGAAAGGAATTAAACAGCCAAGTAAAAAATGGTGGCTCACTACAGGGATTATAGTACCTTATGGAAGAAACAGGTAAATATATCTGTTGGCAAGAAGAAGTAGAGATCCTGTAGTAGTTGCATACTACAAAAACTACAAATAGTTCTTAAGAAAAGTTATTAACAAATCCAACAACATGCACATAACGCCAGAAATCAGTAATTTCAACAACAGACTTTGCCTTTATGGGATGTAGTGAAATGAGAGACAGGATAACACGCCACAAAACAGGATAATATCACTATTGAACTGATTGTAAGGACTGCTAATGACAAGTCATAGGTAGCAAACATATTTAATAATCATTATTTAAACATAGCAAAAAGTATAGGAAGAAAAGTTCAACAAAAAAGCATAGCAGTATGTCGAAAAAGCGACTCTCTTAAAATTCTGTCATATAAATATATTAATAACTTCTTGCTGTGAAATTAAGAACATTATATATATTCTTTCAAAAATAAAAGTTCATTTGGATTTGGTGATGTAACCAATAGAGTATTAAAGATTTGTTCTCATATTATAAGCCGTGTCTGACATCAAATATGTAATACGTCATTAGCTCAAGGATTCTCCAGAGAGATTGAATTATGCCATTTTTTAACGCCTCTTTAAGAAAGGCGATAAGAAGCGACATCAATAACTACCGACTTGTTTCACTGCTGACATTGTGTTGCAGAGTATCAGAGATGGTGTTTTCCAGAATAGTATGTAACCTGAGAAAACTGAGAGTACAATTTACATGTTCGTTGACCGAACTTTACAAGCATTAAATAACAAAATGGCGCCAGCTGGCATTTTCTGCGACTTATCTAAGGCATTGGACTGTGTGAATCAAAATATTTTCCTAGGTAAAGTGATGTTTTACAGAATTGATGGTATAGCTAAACAACAGATAATGTTATATGTGACCAAAACAATGCAGATGGTTAGATTTAGTCATTCATCCAATGTAGTCAGGGGATATTATTCTTAATGAGAGAAATCACGTATGGAGTTCCCCAAGGCTCAGTCTTAGCTACACTGTTTGTCCTCTTATGTGTAGATGATTTTCCATCTAATATAAAGAAGCAGAATTAGTTCTATTTACCGATGACTCTAGTACTGTAATCAATAAAAGCACACGTACAGCAATAGATAAAATGGAAACAAGTATTTTAAAAGTGTCATTGAGTGGTTTAACCCTCAAATTTACAAAGACACAGCATATTCAGTTCGGCACATCTAGGGATACTACACCAATGATAAGTATAGCACATGGTGAGCAAATAATAAATAGGGTGGGAGCATTAAAATTCTTAGGTATCCATATTGATGAGAATTTAAACTGGAAAAACAACATTTTGGAACACCTAGAACAACTTAGTGCAGCCACATGAGCACTTGAATCATTGCAAATCTTGGGGACAGACAAATCAGTAAGTTGGCATATTTTCATTTCCAATGTCATATGGAATAATGTTTAGAGGTAACTCATCTTTAAGAAAGAAATAATTTATCACTCAGACATGTTATGTAATAAAGATACGTGGTGAAAAGCCCATGGTCATCTTGTATATGTGTGATTAAGGAGTTGGACATTCTGGCTATTGCTTCACAGTATATTTATTCCCTCAAGAAATTTGTTGTAAATAATGTACTGCACTTCAAATGGGACAATAACAAAAAGAAAGTAGACATTCATCACTCCAATGTAAGGTTGTCTTTAGCACAAAAAGGGGTACAGAATGCTGCAACTAAAATTTGTAGTAGCTTACCTAGTGATATAAAACGTTTGACGGACACCAAAGTAAAATCTGAAAACAAACTGAAATAGTTTCTCCTTGACAACTTCTTCTATACCGTAAAAAAGTCTCTATTACTGCAATGTGAAAAGGACGGTGAATATGAATTACTAACTCACATCTGTGCATTTATTGATAATAATAGGAAAAAACAAAAAGCTTACAAATATTCACATATTTACAAAGAAATTTGCGATGTGAATGTAAAATGACCATTTCACATCATTACAATTTACCGTACAAATGATCCATGGAACACGAAACTAACTAACCACCTGATTAT
Source organism: Schistocerca americana (assembly GCF_021461395.2). Classification (NCBI taxonomy): domain Eukaryota; kingdom Metazoa; phylum Arthropoda; class Insecta; order Orthoptera; family Acrididae; genus Schistocerca; species Schistocerca americana. The sequence continues at coordinate 432,852,573 of NC_060124.1, read as the reverse complement.
TAAAGCCGACGCTGAATAACGGAATCTCTTCAACATGCAGATGGCCGTAAAATTTTGGGCCTAAAATTAAATGTGAAGAAGTTGCCAGTAATATTAATATTTCATCAAAAGTGGTTAGTCCTGTATTCCACGAAAACTTCTTCCTTATTCTTCTCGACGGTGCTTCAATATCGTATCAGAGAGTGAGAAACAACCTGCGTGTAGCCTTGGATGAGGCGCATCAACTGGGTATTTAAACGGGATGCGAAATGTTAAACTGTGCAGTCACTTCTTGTTACTAATATCCACGACGGTATTTCAGTGTACTAAAAGATGCCAGGAATATTGAAAATGGTAGACCTTTAGAACTATCTATGATTGCTTGTGGGCCTTTCGTTTGCAACATCCGCCTATTTGGTCACATCAGTGTCTCATACACCAAGCAGATATTGCAGGCAGACAAGGTACATAACAACCACATGTCAACTTCATTAGCTCCTTAGTCAGCCTCCCACATCCCATTTCCGTTTAAGTACTTTACGTCAAAGACCATACCTTTTCTGATATCCTAGATGAGTGCAAAAATAAAACAAAACATTTATAAAACAGTTTCTCCATTGACTCATGGACAAAGCCTGTACACAACCAAAATTTTGATATTTCTTCCGAAAACATCAAACGTCTGTCAAGTAGCAATTTAAATTTTAAATCTAGTCAAAAATGATTTCTTGTGGAAGTTTCTTCTATTCTAGAGGATGAATATTTGTTAAAGATTGTAGTACGAGTAGCTAAAAACTTAACTTTACTCGTATCACTAACTTTTACTTTTCAAAACGAGTGATACAAATTTTTGACCTGCGTTTGAGCACTGTATAGTGTATTTTCTCCCCATCTTAATTAAATGACATACATTATAGCAAAATGTAAAATGAATACCTCTAAAGGGGTGAAGCAGAGTTAGAAGTCAATGGAACACACACAGAAAGAATCATGATGTCCAAGGAGTAAGAATCAAATGGTGAGCATGAAAACGCAGAGTTCATAACGGCTGCTCTTTTCAACTCCTGCTGACGACCATGTACGTTCTTCAAACGTTAACACTTTAGCATGCGACCTTGCTGCCTTCGGCATAAACACGTAATAGACTTGAAAGTAACTTGCAATTAAGTCGAATACAACTGGGTGAATAAAACTGCATACTAAGTGGCATAAGAAGCGTTTGATTTCACCACAAACGCAGTCAAGAGCTCCGGATAAATCTGTTCCTCTGAGGAATGGCTACTCAACTAACCCCTCAGAATGAAGACAAGGCCATTGATTTGAAATTACAACAGCAGTTGAACGGAAACAGTACCTTATTTTTGCTGACACTTTCGGTCTAAATACAAATATTTGGATATACTTGGCCGGCCGTTGTGGCCAAGCGGTTCTAGGCTCTTCAGTCTGGGGCCGCGTGACTGCTACTGTCGCAGGTTCGAATTCTGTTTCGGGTGTGGATGTGTGTGATGTCCTTAGGTTAGTTAGGTTTAAGTAGTTCTAAGTTCTAGGGGACTGAAGACCTCGGATGTTAAGTCCCATAGTGCTCAGAGCCATTTGAACCATTTTTAATACCACTTTCCTTGATGTCAGATGGAATTCCACCTGTTCCATATACATTGCATAAGAGGTGGAATGGTTCTGTCACGACTTGTTCTGCCAAGAATAAAAATAATTCCATCTTACTTACTTCTCAATTAATGATTGGCTATGACGTCGTACGTTATTTTCAACTGCAGCTTCATTTCAGTGAGTTAGTTAAAAGTTCCACATACCATTTAACCGATTTTTTAAAATTGAAATGATGTGGAATGAGTAAGTTTACAGGCTATATATACGTGATTAGTGTTAAAATTAACGGACATATCATTCTTTAATCCTACTCAAATAAATACAAGATTCTTTTGTGACTTACCAATTTTGAATAACAATTTTTTCATACAATAGAAGGAGTTGTCCAGGAGAAAACATTTTCTGTTAAATTTAAAAAGTGATTTCTATCTATCAGACATTTTATGTTATTGGATAAATCATAGTCCTCAGAGCCATTTGATTCACTTTGATATACTGGACATACAAAGAAGAGCCAGAACATTACGATCACGTTTGTAAAGCAATAAAACAGCTTTTTTGCATGGCATGAATTCGACAAGTTGCTGGTAGCATTCTTGTAGGTTCTGATGCCCAATGTCTAAGCACAGATTACAAATGGACACGAAGGTGGCGCCTGGTGGCGTCCCACATTTGTTCCACTGGGCTCAGATCGAGCCAATTTAGTACACAGGACGTCTACGTGAGTTCACTATCACGTTTCTGAATCCATTGCAGCACGATTCTCTTGTGTACCGCTTGATACACAACGGTAAGGAGAGGTGAACTACACAGTGGTGCAGCAAATGGCATCGCAGGAAAGCTGGTGTTCCGGCGTAAGGTCAAGCGCCGGAACGACGGTCAAGAACGTTAGAGCAGAGAGGTCTGTGAGACGACGTTAGCCACTAGTACGCTGACCGACCCCTCTCTAGGACAACAACGAAACAATAACGGCATCCACACGAAGAGGACATAAGCGCCCCGCCGCCTGGCTGCGGTCCAGTTGAACACGAGCCGTTCTATGAACGTTACAACAGCGACGTACGAAATGTATTGTTTCCCTTGTGGTAGCAGCTGTATATGCTGAAGAGATTTTCTTACTCTGCCTGTCCAAGCGAACAAAGACTCATTACAAATATTGCATCTCGAAATGAAATCCAGCTCTCAGCATCAATGAGGATAAGGCTCACTGAACAAAAGCACGAACTATGGTGTCAGAACCGTGACTGGGCGGCATCTGCATAGCATTGCATAGCGAAGAGGCCCCAAATGCGAGTGGGCTGTGCCACTCCCACTGGCCAACTTACATTGCAATGGAAGAGGGGTGAGCGGGCCGCGGTGGCCGAGCGGTTCTAGGCGCTTTAGTCCGGAACCGCGCGACTACTACTGTCGCAGGTTCGATTCCTCCCTCGGGCATGGATGTGTGTGATGTCCTTAGGTTAGTTAGGTTTAAGTAGTTCTAAGTTCTAGGGGACTGATGACCTCAGATGTTAAGTCCCATAGTGCCCAGAATGGAAGAGGGTGATCGTAGTCCAGAGCGACTGGAGTGTGGCTCAGTGGATGTACACATTAGGATCCGCCAACCTCCTCACAAGTGCTATCAGAATCTGGCGGACATCTGTAATTCTGCTGCCAACTTAAAGACGCCCATGGGGTAGTAACGATACGTGATTCCTCAGAATCTAGAATCATATAATGTAAGATGCCATGAACAACGTATAAGACATCAAACTTATAGCATAATACTGGCCCTACTCACTTGCTTCTATGGGGCAATGCATATTTCGAACAGCTGTCTACCTGAACAACAGCGTACCTGAATACAACCATGGATCGGGTGTAGCAAGAAACGTGACTCATCTGATCAGATGACAAATTTCCATAGATCCATAGTCCAAAATCAATGATCCCGTGCCCACTGGAATCGTAATTGAACATGAGAACATGCAGGGTCGTCTGCTGTGGAGCCCCGTGTTCAAGAATATGTGCTGAGCGATGTGCTCAGAGACACTTGTGCCTCCATCAGCTTTTTACTTTGTCGTCATGTCTGCCATAAATCGTCGCCTACCACTATTTTACTAAGGGAGCAAGACTCTGACATACACTGTCTGTGATCAGGCATGGAAGTCGAATATCCTGTCGCCCACTCGTGGTTTCACCGGCCTTGAATCACTTTCAAACTGTTCAAATGTGTGTGAATTCCTACTGAGGTCATCGGATCCTAGACTTACATACTACTTAAACTAACTTATGCTAAGAACAACACACACACACACACACACACACACACACACACACACACACACACACACACACACACACACACACACACCCTTGCCCGACGGAGGACTGGAACCTCCGGCGGGAGAGGTCGCGCAGTGACACGGCGTCTCTAACCGCGCGGCCACTCCGCGCGCCGAATCACTTTCCATAGAAGCTCACGACAATAGCTCGCGCCAACACTCGACCAGCTTCGCCATACCGAAAATGTTCGTTCCCAGACTCTGGACCATCAAACTCTGTCCTTTGTCACAGTCGTTAACCTTAGTGAATTTCCTCATTTACGACCAGTACTGTCGCTAGAATGATTCCCATCCGTCTCTAACTGCTTATGCACTATCTGGTATTATGCACGCAACACGGAATTTACCACTAGATGTCACTAGCGTGGACCCGTTAATATAAAAGGATTCTGAGTGTTTTCTGATAGCAGTAGAAAAATGGCAACAGCTGAATGGGTGGTTAGGAGAGCTCAGCGACCACAGACCAGGCAGACTTCATGTAGCGAAGGACAGGGACCGTCGAGCACTGCAGAAGGTGACTATAAAAAATTTCGTGGAATCAGCAGAAGGAATTACTCGTGAGTTCCACAGTGCTATCAGCAGACCAGTTAACACAATGACAGTGCTTAGCGAGTTAAGAAGAGTGGGGCAAAATGGTCGAACAGCTCCTCATAAGCCATACTTCTCTATCGCCAGAGCCAAGTGAAGCTCGAGGTTGTGTAAACAGCGACGCCATTGGACAATGGATGGCTGTAAATGAGTGATTTGTAATTATGGATCACATTATATTCTGCGGTAAGACGAAGGGAAGGTGTAGGTTTGGTGGTGCCTGGAGAACATTACCTCCGATCATGTGTGGTGCTAACAGTGTTGTACAGAGGATGATGTTACGGTCTGTATGGTGTTTTTCGTGGTTAGGATGTGATGATATTACTAAGCTTCAGAAAATGAAAAATGGAACATGGAAAATGACGGCATTGTGCATTCTTATAGTAGAGAAACAATTCCTAGACTGGCTTTTTGTATCAGCATGACAATGCACCCTGTTGTAAAGCGGCACCTGTGAGGCAATGGTTTGTGGTCAATAACATTCCTGAAATGGACCAGCCTGCCCACAGCCCTGCCTGAACTCTTTGCAACACTTTTGGGATGAATCAGGTCGACTTTGCTCCAAACCCCAGTGTCCAACATCATATCTTCTCTAGTTTTGGCTCTTGAGGAAGAATGGGCTGCCATTCCTCCACCTCACTGAAAGATTTTTTATTTATTTACTTATTTATTTATTTTTTGAGGTCATCAGTCTTCTGACTGGTTTGATGTGGCCCACGACGAAATCCTCTCCTGTGCCAACCTCTTCATCTCAGAGTAGCACTTTGAACCTACATCCTCAATTATTTGCTGGATGTATTCCAATCTCTGTCTTCCTCTACAGTTTTTGCCCTCTACAGCTTTCTCTAGTACCATGGAAGTCATTCCCTGATATCTTAAGAAGTGTTCTGCCATCCTGTCCATTCCCCTTGTCAATGTTTCCAACATGTTCTTTTTCTCTCCAGTTCTGCGCAGAACCTCCTCAGTCCTTAACTTTTTTAAGAACGGGCAACTAAGCTAAATACGTGAAGTTTGTGTTAGGGAAAACATTGGACGGGAGCAGTCCATGCAATTGTGTTACCTACAGTGCTGGTGTAATGGTTAGCACACCTCCCTAGTAAGCAAAGACACCCATCTTCAAGTCCTGGCCATCTAACAAATTTTAATTCATTTCTTCAGCTTCCATCACTACTCCAGCAGAGTATACACATTCATGAAGACCAATGAGGAACACTCCTCACATTAATGTCCACTAAAATAACTGTGGATACTTCTAATAGTGTACACTTCCTGCCCCCATAGTTACCATGCGACATTGATGTAATGTTTTGGCACGTCAGTGTATTAAATCTATGGGGCACTGACTAACTTAACTTTCTTGACTTCCGTTTTTGTTTTTTCTCTTTGCTGATGTGTATACAAGAACTGGTTTCCAGCATATGGTGAATGTGGACGATGTTCAGGCTATCGGTGAAGGGTTGGACTTTCTCATAATCCATCTAAACCCGTCTGTGGTCAGGGCCTCTAGGTTTTGTTATTGTCTAGTGACTTTCCAATACAGCCATGTATTTTGCAACACCTGTTGGATATAGTTTGGGGGCATTCAAGACAGGAAGCAGAACGTTGTACAGGAATGCTATTAGTGGAAACAGAAAACGTCCAATTGATTGGCTGAATGTATTAATGTCAAAATAGTTTTTGAGAGGCGCTTGAAGCTCTAAGAATTCAGAAGCCGGCCGAATGCACTCGTAAGTGTAGCTATGTGTAGGTAAAGGAACTCTGGAACAGTAGTACTGTCACAAAGTGTTTAACATTTCTGAAGTGGGAGTTAGGAATCTTCTGTGATCGGCAAAGTAACGTTCCCAGCACGAAAAGCCTACAAGGATGCTACTGAGTCACTTTCCAGATTTCTAGACTAATTCTGCAGTTTAGGGAGAGAGCTCGTGCTTGACAGGAGACGGCATCATTTCAGATTGTAGATCCATTAGTTACCTGATGGTGGTGTTTAACAAAATTGACGGACTTGGCGAGATCTAATCTAACTCAATAAACTACATTTATATCAGTGTAAGCTGGAGGTGTGGTGTTTTGGCAAGGCTTTTCCCTATCATGTTTTGTCTTTGTGGAGATGTTCTCTGTAAGCTGTGAAACATCAGCTGGAATCGGTGTACTGACTGTTGGTTTACTTTTTAAAAGTCCTATGGACGGATGCCAGAATCGATCTCAATGCAGCTAGACAGGTAAAGGGCATTAATTATTGTTTATGGAGTAGTAACGATTTTAACTCTGCCCACGATTCAGAGTGTACCCTCTAACACTGATATAGGCTAATTTAGATAATGTAGTAATACACAGAATTTATCCAAGTTCACAAGTTAATTTTTTCCAACTAAATCTTCGGACAGTACGTGCGCAGCTTGCTTCGTGCGCCTCACATAGTTAATCCCTGTGGATTCTCCTCGTCGCTTTCACGCGACGCCACGGAATCTCCAAGTACGAGACGATGGAGGCTTTCATTTAAATTTTTAGAAAAAATCAACGGTATTTGACTTTCTGAAGGAGAGGTCTCTTGTTTCATCATTTTACTAGGTTAGTAAACACTTTAAACAAATCAGTATGCTGAAACGAGTAAAATTCGTTTAAGTAAATTTAGTGTCGACAAAGTCATATTGTCGTGCCAATGTAACACAGGGTGATCCGAAGAATTGTTTAATTCGGTGGCGTTGGTGGTCGACGAAACGCAGTCTGCTGCGACAATTGGACCGTCTAATACAAGTCTACACATAAATCTCACATTTAAATCTACATCTACATCTAAATCTCACATTTAAATCTACGTACATACTCCTTCAGCAACGGCCTTGCCGCAGTGGATACACCGGTTCCCGTCAGCTTACTGGAGTTAAGCGCTGTCGAGCGTGGACGGCACTTGGATGGGTGACCATCCGGGCTGCTATGAGCTGTTGCCATTTCTCTGGGTGCACTCAGCCTTGTGATGCCAATTGAGGAACTACTCGACCGAATAAAATGGGCTCCCGTTAAAGAAAACCATCATGACGACCGGGAGAGCGGCGTGCTGACTACACGCCTCTCCTATCTGCATCCTCACTGAGGACGACTTGGCGGACGGGTGGTCCCGATGGGCTACTTGTGGCCTGATGATGGAGTTCTTTTATACTCACTCAGGTACAATATTTTAGATTTGACGACACCTCGGACTTTCTGATTACTTCAGGCAAATACCTGTGAGCTCAAAGCCGGCAACTTGTCCCATCCTTGCCAAACTAGAGCCGTAAGTATATGTTTATTTGTTTGTTCGTAATTGCTATACCATAACGTATCCAATGAAAAGACGTCCGTATGAATTAAAGTACTACTGCATAATAATGTCCCGTTTTTCACCAAGGGACTGAGTGTTTCCTGCTTCATATCTCCCCATTCATAAGAAATAAAAAAAAAAAAAAAATCTAGCGGTTAATGAATAGCAATTTGAGGACCTTCGTGTCTGCTGAGAGCACCGTTAAGAATTTTTAAAAAATTAGTTTTGTATATTTATTTATTTTTTTACATGCACTCCTAGTCAATCCTTCTCAAATCTGTCTTCTTCCGCCATACCATTACAGAATATAAAAGAGGGGCTAGATGATGGGGTTCAAATAATGTACACTGATCAGCAGAACATTGTGACCACCGACCTACTATCGATGTAAACCCGTCCAGATGATAGAGGCGGTGAATGACTGCTGGTCAGACATACGCATAGTGAGCGTAGTATTAGCGAGCGTACTGTCCATATGTAGAACGGGGATGGTGCGCGACCCATCTGAGTTTGACTGAGGGCAGATAGTGATGGTCCGGAGGCTTGGCACGAGCATACCGGAAATTGTACGACTTTTCGGGTGTTCGAGGAGTTCTCTAGTCGGCGTCTTCAACACTTGGCGAAACCAAGGTAAAACTAAATCCAGACGTTTGTGGGATTCGGCGGTCACCCGTCACTACAGATGTCGGACGTCGTAGGCTGGGTAGACTGTTAAAGCAAGACAGGCGGCATATTGCTTCAATGCCACGATGCGTCGCTGCTATTACCCGTGACAACGGTGGACATACCGGCTATTAGGTAGGTGGTCATAATGTTCTGGCTGAACAGTGCATCTAATGAAGAAGAAAAACAAGAAACTTTTCTACAATACAAAAAATTTATTTACATGTATACAGGGCGAAGCGAAATTCACGCACTCGGGCTTCATTCCGCGACGCCTCACATGCCAGCGATAAAAAAATGTCTGTCACAAAATTTCGTCTAGCGAGTACATCTGGCAGGAAAAGGACGTTACAGAGTGGCAATCTGGCAACACTGCAAGCACATGAATGGTAAATATATCTGATTGTTTGCTTTTGCTGTGCAGTTGGTGTAGTGGATAGAGTTTTGGGTTATGACGCAGGAGGTTGACGGTTCAACCCTGGATTGGGGCGCATTTTATTTGTTTCCTAATTTCATTCTGGCATTTCATACTGTAATATATACCGTTTCTTATGTCACATGTATACTAAATTTACAACATTTTGTAATGCTGAACACAACAGATACGTGGTTAGACAAATTAATTGAAACAATTAATGGGACCATGGTGATAACACATAGATATAGTAACCGAGTTTGGACATATTTTGCAAAGCATGTTCCTAGTCCTACTGATAACGTAAGGCCCTAACGAAATGTAATGGACCTGAACTAGGCAATGAATAATATTTGGTACTGATCAATGTGACCATTAGAGGAAAGTGCAAAGAAAACAGGTTTCGCATCTAGTAGATGAAGTGGTGCGAATAAATTCGAGCCCACGACGTGGAAAGAGCTTCTTTCAAAGCTGACCAATCTTCCACTGCTACGATTGTAGTATGTAAGAGCAAGAGACCCGCTGCAATCGCTGTTGACGATAAGATGCCAGATACCGTACCACCTGGACTACATTTACCAAATAAAAAACATATGCTTGAACCCAGGATCGAACCCTCGACCTTCTGCATGCTAACCCAAAACACTACTCACTGCACCAACTCTAGAGTGCTAATACTGTTTGTTGACACAGATAATTACTGTAAATGTGGTTACCGTGTTGCCAGATTGCCACTCTTTAACGTCCTTTTTCTGCTGGATGTACTCCCCAGACTAAATTTTGTGACAGACACTTTTTTATCGCTGGCGTTGCGAAACCCGAGTGCGCGAATTTCGCTTCACCCTGTATATCTACTCTGCGAACCACTGTAAAGCGCCTGGCATAGGGTAGTTTTCATTGTGTCATATATTAGAATTTCTTCCCGTTCGCGAATGGAGCGTAGGAAGAGTGAGTACTTGTAATCATCTGAACAAGCTGTTATATGTATAATTTTGTATGTGCGAGATCTACAAGATAATAGGAGTGTTTCAGATAAGCTGCTTTTTTTATTTGCTGTTTTCGAGAGAGTCACAGATATGAGTTACAATTTTCGAACAATACAACTTTTTTATCATATAACTGACATATTTAAACCAACTCTGTACAAATCAGTTTCAATTAAATTTGTAGGAATTGTAGATAGGGATTATAACCGTTCAAACTTTTTTTGGCGGCACAACATGCCGTACGTAATAGATTGTGTTCAGACGGATGTGATGGCGGTAGAATGTTCATCTAAATGAGGTGTTGCAAAGAGTGCCTATTTTCCTGAGCGCTCAACTTAGTGCACCATCTAAGCAATCTGCGTCACGGAGCGACAAGCTTCCTTGATGAGTTGGATGAAGTCAATTGATTTTTTAGGTTTGGTTACATAAGCACGATTCTTTAGATATCCCCAAAAACAATCAGGTGGCCATGTGGGCCGTTCCTAATGTCTAGACCGACTTTTTTTAAGAAGAGCGCCTAAACTGTCGACGGTAAAAGCTCGATACATCTCGCCTGTCAGGTTATCTGCGAAGAAGTGTTGCCTGGGGATTACGTCTGAAAGGATTCAATGGCACACATTAATGGACCAACTCCTCTGCCGATCGGCATGACGTACCTACTTGGATTATCTGTGGCCCATTGCTGCATGTTATGATGATCACTGCACGATAATGTGGAACGTGGATTCGTTAAAGAGTGTAACACACTGCAAGGTAAAATTGTTCATGGTGCATTCACAGAAAGTAACTCTCCGGTTGAACTTGTTCCCATGTAGCTCCTGTGTGACTGACATTAGTACAACGATGTAAGGCTGATGCCAATGGCTGTAGCAACTTATAATAGGCTGACATCAGGATCGTCGTGTACTGCAGCTAAAACAAATACTTCCACTCCCCCCTCCTACATCGTCCTGGAATTCTTCCCTGCAGGTTCTCGAGCTACTGTAATGTCTGAAAGCCGTTGTTCAGCATGTAAGAATCTAGTGGCTAATGGGCATCTCATTTCATGTGCCATGGCCGTTTAATTGGTATCATGTCAGCGTTCGCCGAGTATCAGTGACACGTTAACGAACTCATGGAATATGTATGCCATGTTTAATCTGCGCCAGTGTCCCTAGCACACCGAACCTCGCTTGCCTCTGCATTCCGACCTGCCTTGTATACGGCAATCTAAGGATACATTCTACAACCTAGCCGAACATGACTGCAAACACAACACCGCAGAAATTTGTCGCTCCTTGACAGCGGCAGCTGTAAGCCTAGTTTACACGACGACATTGGGTTGTGCCACTCGACGTGGAATGAGTTGCACGCAAGTGGTTCACATAAGACTTCAGACACGGCGACACCAGCACACACTTCAGTTTCGTCGTTTTGTGGGTCTTTGAGTAGTGTCTAAAATGAAAGTTTTGGCAGCTGCACGTCGCACGACTTGTGATGGAGTTAAAGACTGTTGCGTGGAATCGCTGCATAAGAAAAAAATAACAAACGTGTTTCAATTCGTGATTGGATGAAGAAAAGACGCCAGCTCGGTTGCTCAGCATCTTTGCTGAAATAATTGATAACGGAAGATCCAAGGATTTCTTTTAATTACCTTAGAATGTAACCAGAACTGTTCAAGTTTCTTCTAAATAGAGTTAATTATGCGATAAGAAATAAAGGTACTGTAATGCATGAAGCACTATTGCCAGAACTGGAATTACATATCATACTACCTGCATTATAATCGAGAACGCTAGGCATGCTATAAGATACGGTTTTAGTTGGTGATGGCGCTATTTCATTAACACCAATTGCTATTAACATTAACAGTAATAATTACTAACTTTAGCAACAATAATTATTCGATGCAGGCCGCATTAAGAAGAGAATGGTTTGCAAACTACTCTCTTGAAGATAGATCTGTACAGATGAATATTGAATAAGAATGCAGCTTCTTGAATTTGTATAGCCTTCCCTCCAGTCACCATTATTCTTTAACAAAGAGTTGGCCAACTTGGCCATCTAGTAGACGAGAGCATTGCCACAGCTAGAATTACACTTGCTTGTATTTTTCTTAATTCAGTTGTATATGTGCTCCTAACTCAACAAATTTTGTCCTCCAGCTCACATATTGTCAAAGCATCTATGTTATGATCGGACATAACGGTCTCAGCGGCAGCAATATGTTGCTTATTTTTGTGATCAGCCTCACAGAAATCCCACAAACACCTATGCAAAGCATATATATCCAAAAAGAGAACATTATTCTCTGTTCCCCATTTCATATTTCAGTTTGGCTACACTCTACGAACGCACATAACCACAAAACTCTTGCAACTAGCGTCGCCAAAGTTGTAACACGCTGAAAGTGTTCAGTTTCACCAACGAGTGGAGCAAACGCACGGCGCGCATGCGCAGTGGCCGGTAGCGCAGTTGCCTGGAACCTAATGTTGTAGGTAAGCTGTTTGGGTTTTTATGTTGGTAAGGTCATGTAGCGCTCTGTATGAAAATCACTGGCTGTGCTGTGTGCAGTCTGTGGCTGGTTGGCATTGTTGTAATATTCGCCATTGTAGTGCTGGGCAGCTGGATGTGAACAGCGCGTAGCGTTGTGCAGTTGGAGGTGAGCCGCCAGCAGTGGTGGATGAGGGAAGAGAGGTGGCAGAGTTTTGAGAGCGGACGATCTGGACGTGTGTCCGTCAGAAAGGAAATTTGTGATATATATATGTATCTATATATTATGACTTTTGAACACTATTGAGGTAAATACGTTGTTTGGTCTCCATCAAAATCTTTCATTTAGTAACTATGCCTATCAGTACTCAGTGCCTTCAGTGGTTAGAATCTTTTGTTTAGCCGGCAGTATTGGCGCTCGCTGTATTGCAGTAGTTCGAGTAACGAAGATTTTCGTGAGATAAGTGATTCGTGGAAGGTATAGGTTATTGTTAGTCAGGGCCATTCTTTTGTAGGGATTATTGAAAGTCAGATTGCGTCGCGCTAAAAAAAATTTAGTGATGATCACTGCTCAGCGGTCTTTGTATCAAATAACGTAAGAAGTTACTAGCACAGTCATTCATATTTTTTTAAGGGGATGTTTCAGTGTCGTCGCGTAAACTAGGCTTTACATTTCGTCCGCAGATCATTTAGAAGGCGCACTGAGTTGAGCATTCAGGCAAAGGGCACTAGTTTCAACACCCCACTTAAATGAACATTCTGCCGCTAGAACATCCATCGTAACGCAGCCGATCATGTACAGCATGTACCGCCCACATCTGAAACTTTGAAAATGTCTAGCTCGTGCATTAAAACTGATAGAAATTTGCTTTAAATTGATTTGCATACAGTTGATTGAAATACATCACCTACGTGATTGAAAAGACATGTTTGAAAGAACTATAACTCATAGCTATAACTCTCCGGAAACTAAATACACTGTCAAGACACTTGTTAGTGAATATTAACTGGGAACAGTTTCAGTGATGTGTCTAAATGTCTATTCTCCCTCAAGAGCCGCGGTCAGAGAAAGTGGTGAGTGATGTTGGACGCTGGGATCTAGAACAAAGTCGACCTAATTCATCATAAATGTGTTTCTTAGGGTTCAGGTCAGGACTCTGGGCAGGCCAGTCCATTTTAGGAATGGGTGCCGCGTTATTAGGTCGACTTTTGCTCCAGACCCCGGCGTCCAACATCACTCACTATCTTCTCTGACTGCGGCTGTTGAGGAAGAATGGGCTCTATTTCTCCACGGACATTTAGACACATCACTGAAACTGTTCCCAGCAGAGCTCATGCCGTGATGAAGGTGATGTTGATACAGTCATCGTCTCCCAACTGTTCCTGTACTGTTTCACAACTCTGTAAAATGTGTTCATATTCTCTGCCTCGTGATGGCTGGGTGTCGTGTGATGTCCTTAGGTTACTTAGGTTTAAGTAGTTCTGGGGGACTGATGACCATAGATGTTAAGTCCCATAGTGGTCAGAGCCATTTGAACCATTTTTTGTGTTCATATCCTTCCGCATTCAGCGTTCTTTTAAGCGCATTAAGGGGGCACCTACACATGATGGTAGGTAAAGTTCTCCAGGCACTTGTCAGACCCAAACCCAAAACCTTCATCGCTAAAAATCACTCGTTTCCAGTCGCTGGCAGTCCAGTGATGTCGCTCTTTACCACACTCTAGTGTCATGTGACTACAGAAATATGTGGATTACAAGGAGCTGATCGACTATTGTATCCCATCGTTTATCACTCGCTAGCTGCATAGTCATCATCCTAGTTGGACTGCTGAGTTCAGCTGTGTTTAAGCAAATTTTTTACAGGCATCGTCCTCAACGCTTGATGGTCACTGTCAGTCAGAACCTGGGGTCAGTTCCTTCGCGTCTCGACTCCACGATCATATCACCAACAGCCGACAGCTTTATCAGGTTTGAAATGACCCTGATGGATTTGTTACTCAGGTGATATCCCATGACTAGCCCACGTTTGAAGACAGTGATTTCCCGACCAACCTATTCTGCCGTTTCTGCTTCTTCGCTGAAAACACCATCTAGTGATCAAATCCACGCTGCATAGTGTTTCCAGAGACTGTTGACTAAATAGTCTATAACTCTGGAGAAAGAGTAACATTTCTTACGTTGACCCGATTAAATATTAATTTCAGTTATTAGTTTGCAAAGTTACAGAAAAAATTACATCTAAAATACCATGTAAACGTATGAGCCCGAAGTATATTCGATAAATATGGTTTTTGAAGTTTTCCAGCAGATTATAGTGAGATTTGCGGTGTATTTCTTCATGTCTGCCCCGTTGAGATTTTTCAAACAAACCGGTCACAATACGCACGGCTCTTCCTTCTACGTGGCTATGGTATCGGTCCTTTATGCTAGCGGAAAATTCAAGTATGATGCCTTAGTCAGAGCAGAACGTCTCGGATGTTGTTGGGTAAGACGCTGCAGGAGGGATGGATTATGCAAATATGTTCAAATGGTTCAAATGGCTCTGAGCACTATGGGACTTAACTTCTCAGGTCATCAGTCCTCTAGAACTTAGAACTACTTAAATCTAACTAACCTAAGGACATCACACACGTCCATGTCCGAGGCAGGATTCGAACCTGCGACCGTAGCAGTCGCTCGCGCGGTTCCAGACTGTAGCGCCTAGAACCGCTCGGCCACTCCGGCCGGCTGCAAATATGTCCTTACTGACGTGAGCAGCTTACGAGTTTTCGTAAAGGATGTTCAGCCATTTGGCTTACAAATAGCATGGTATATAAACCTTACTGTAAACATCAGTTTATTCGTTGATAACTTGATTTTATGCCGGAAAACACTACAAATGAGGATGTAACTGATTCTTAAAATTTCCGACGTCATATTACCTTCCTGCACATTCTTCTTACGTGGGCACTATGACAGCAAAATAGATAAATCCATATTCTAAACAACGGTAGCCTAAAGTGGAACATGCAGCTCAATATCTCATTCCTAAAGTGAGCCGTTTGAAGAGCTTGAAACTTTTACCATTTTATAAAAAAAAAAATGTCTTCTGTTGTTAAGTGAATAAAGCGGTTTCCTCAGCAAGTTTCTTCGTTTTATGATTTGTTATAAAATCTCTTCTCGTCGTTTTTATTTTCTTTTTCCTTTGTTGTTTTTCCTTTTTCTTGTAGCTCGCATTGGCTTAACGTTATCTTGATTTAACACTTTTTTGATATTGCCTATTAAATGTAAAGTTGCAAGCACCGGTGACTACTTTGACACTCGGGGATAATCTTTGTAGACGACAGTCATTTAATCATCTTCCAGTTTTCCTGTAACTAACAGCGGTTACGTAATTTTTTTGAGTTTTCACTTTGGAAAGGCTACATCTCACAATTTAATTTACATTGTGAATATTTTTGATCTTGTATTTGAGAATTAAAAGCTGTTAATTTTATACTAATGTTATGCAGCAGGAGTAGGAGAGCAAAGGTATGGGCCTGGAAGTAGGAACGGTTGGTTAACCAGATCCACTTTTCTTTGTGTTTTCCACCTACAACACATTTATTTCTTTTTTAATTTTTGTTTACAAAGGAAATTTGGCACAATATTAAACCTTATAATAAAGAAAATCTTCATTAACAATAATTGCATTACCAAACATGTGTACTAATAGCAGTTATTAATCCATTTACCGTAAATTTTGTGTACAAATTAAGGAGAACTGGACTATAATGTTGTGTAGCAACTGTCATCATAGGACGGCGGGACAGGAGCACATATAATTAACGGACAAGTTAGCACAGTAAGCAAAGGATTTACTTAACTTGTGTTTCAAAAAGAGGGAAGGTAGATTGAGTCAACGTCCCGTCGACATCAAGGTCATTAGAGACCCAGAACAAGTTCGGACTGTGTCAAGGTTGAGAAAGAGAATCGGGAGTTCCCCTTCAAAGGAACCATCCCGGCATTTGCCTGGGGTGATATAGGAAAGTTGTGAGAAGCCTAAATCTGGATGGTCGGACGCAGGTTTGAACCGTCGTCTCCCTAATGCGAGTCCTGTGTGCTAACCACTGCGCCACCTCGCTCTGTGATCTTGTATTTCTCCAGGCGTATGAAGACGGATTTTAATAATGTAGGGACAAGGATTAGGCTCTCTTGACTGAGCATGGACGATGGTGTCAGAGCTGTGCTGGTTCGGCGTCATAGTGACGTCGTGTAGTAAAGTGGTTCCAAGCACAGGTGGCTGCCGCCGGCCGTCCTATATTATAGCAGCAGAGGGTCCTCGTAGCCCAGAGCCACTGCAGTTGTGGCTCAGTGGGAATGCACCACTGGGTCAGCCAGATTCCATATCACTGCTACTGGCATCTGACGGAAACTTGCAATTCCATTGCCAACTTTGTGATGCCCATGGAATGGTATCGATATGTAAAACCACATATTTCAAACATTCTGGCAGATTAAAACTGTGTGCTGGACCGAGACTCGAACTCGGGACCTTAACCTTTCGTGGGAAAGTGCTCTACCATCTGAGCTACCCAAACACGAATCACGTCCCGTCTTCACAGCTTCAGTTCTCCCGGCATCTAGGCACTTACCTGCCAAACTTCGCAGAAACTCTCCTGCGAGCCTTGCAGAACTAGCACTCCTGGAAGAAAGGATATTGCGGAGGCATGGCTTAGCCACAGCCTAGGGGATGTTTCTAGCATGGAAAACCCGCGAAAGGCTAAGGTCCCGACTTGGAGTCTCGGTCCAGCACACAGTTTTAATCTGCCAGGAAGTTTCATATCAGCGCACACTCCGCTGTAGAGTGAAAATCTCATTCTGGGAGTGGTTCTAGGCGCTTCAGTCTGGAACCGCGCGACCGCTCCTGTCGCAGGTTCGAATCCTGCCTCGGGCATGGATGTGTGTGATGTCCTTAGCTTAGTTAGGTTTAAGAAGTTCTAAGTACTAGGTAACTGATGACCTCAGATGTTAAGTCCCATAGTGCTCAGATCCATTTGAACCAATTTCATTCCGGCACATGTTTCACATCAAATTTATCAATTAAAGTTTCCAAAAATTAAGTGACGAATTCAGAAAAATCTAACGCCCTGAATGGAAATGTCATCAACTAAACTTTAAAGATAAAAAATTAATCTCACATAAATATTAATTAACCAGATAAAAGTTAAAAACTTTGAAGAAAATTACTTTCAGTTAAATGTTAAAAAATTTACACAACAATCTTCTGACATATTTAAAAATAAAATACATCTTTTACATGTAGTTATTTGACAATAAAGAATATATCAGTCAAGGTGAAGAAAGAAGTGACATCAGCATGTGGGATCAGGATGACCTCCAGCTGCTTGCACCTTAAACGCTCGTCCAACCGTTAATGGGTTAGTACAGACAATGAATGATAGATGCATTTCGTTTACTACAGCATACATAAACCAAAGGTAACAAAATGACAATCACATTTCACTACAAATGTAGCGATTACGGGAGCACAAGAAACAATTACAATTTACCAGCGTTCTATACAATCTGAAGTAAAAAAGGATTGTCTGATAAAGTACGTAAAGTGACAACTACGTAAAGTGACAATTCGGAGTGCGGCTCTGAGCACTGTGGGACTTAACTTCTGAGGTCATAAGTCCCCTAGAACTTAGAACTACTTAAACCTAACTAACCTAAGGACATCACACACGTTCTTGCCCGAGGTAGGATTCGAACCTGCGACCGTAGCGGTCGCGCGGTTCCAGACTGTAGCGCCTAGAACCGCTCGGCCACTCCGGCCGGCCCAATTCGGAGTAGTGCCACGTAACACTCATAATAGAAGGCACACCTAGTTCCTTGGATTACCTTTAAATGTATACAATACTTAATTGAGGTGGAAGAGTTGCATCAGAAAATGAATAATTAGAGCACGGTCAGGGGAGTTACAAGATCGTACAGGTCTGAATGCAAAGTTTCATCTGGGACAGATGCTCACCTCATTCAATTAACCATGCCACAAGTCCAACGTTTTATAGTCCAAAGCAGTTTTTGGCAGCGACCTTGAATGAGCAGTAGCGTAGCGTACAGCATACTCAGGGGCGACTAGGGCTGAAAGTTTCCATCTGGTCCCACAGCCAATGGATCACATTACATGAAGGAATGACGCCCAGCCATCCAGCCGTGTGTCAATGCACCAACAACGAACGCGAAGGAGGACTTCACCGCCCGCGCAGGTGCAGCCGGAGCGAAATACTCACTTGCTGCAACGTCCAAAGTCCCTCTCGTCGCTCGAGAAAAACATACATAGAGCGATGATAACAAGTATCTTTGATCGCCGGCACAATCGAATCGAGCCGCTCCACAGCTCAGGTGTTACATAATGAACTGCAGCCTTCTATTCCAACAACAATGCGGCGCATATTTTACACTGTGCGTCTTCTGCCCTGTTAAGTTCAGTTTAATGTGTTACTGTGAAACGTATTCAGGTGCGAGTAGTTACGTATAGGGATCAGTTTAACTGTTTAATTTATTTTTCTGATATTTGCTTTCCCCTTTTGTTTCTTCCTTGCAACCAGGTCAGCTGTGATGACTTATTAAGAAGTCGAAAGCGCATATGATACCAATCGTGTGACCTGAGACTGAAAATTAAATTTAAAAAAAGAGAAATTTGAACTTATTCCAGAACTGGTATTGCACTTCCTGTCCGCGTTCTGGTAACGAAGAAAGGAAGGATGTTTGAACTTTATCGTCCCGTCAATGATGACGTCATTAGAGCAAGAGCACAGCTTCAGGCTGGGGAAAGTATAAGGAAGGCAATGAGCCGTAACATTTCTGAGGAATCATCTCGGAATCTTCCTTAGATGCTTTACGGAAATTCCAAAAAATTTAAGTCTGGATGGCTGAACCGTTACTTGAACCACCGTTCTCGCGAACGTCAGTCTTCAGTTGTGACCAACGCATCATCTCGTTCTGTATGAATAATAAGAAGAGAAGTAACGAATCTGGTATTTTTGGAGCCCTCCACCACAAAAATTGCAATACTCTAAGGAAATGTAAGGACTACAAATTTAGATGCGGGCCTCCAGACGTCAGTCCTCCATTTCATAAATTCAGTTACAATGAGAGCGTTAATTCTTTTTTGGCTTACAGGGCCTTCATCAGATTATTACTATTATTATCAAAGAGAATTTCGTAGTGGTGATGAGTTCAGATGCTCTGTCTATATTTACTCAGTTCCTGCAAAAGGAACACTAATTTGTCATGACATGGTGACATGAAATGAGGTGATTCTCCTCCTAGTCGTGCGAGGGAAGGGACATGTAGGAAATAATTGAAGAGAAAAAAGCTACAGGATGGTAGGACATGTGTTAAGGCTTCAATAAATAACTTCCATGATACTTGAGGAAGATTTAGGAGAAGACAGAGGTTGCAACGCATCAGACAAATAATTGAGGGCTTTGGGCATAAGTATTCTCTGATATGTAGCATAAGAGAGGACTTCGCTGAAGGCCACATTAAACCAGATGACTGATGACCAAAAAACAGTGTCATATACTCGTATAGTCTTACGATGGCCATGTAAGTAAAACAACTGCTTAAGTGATTAAATTAATACTACACAACATTCTCAGATTTGTACTTTTCACTTACTTAGGCTACGTAAAAAAGAACCTTTTCTGATACACTGCAACGGATGAAACAGTACTCAGAAATAATACACCACTGGCCGTTAAAATTGCTACACCAAGAAGAAATGCAGATGATAAACGGGAATATATTATACTAGAATTGACATGTGATTACATTTTCACGCAATTTCGGTGCTTAGATCCTGAGAAATCAGTACCCAGAACAACCACCTCTGGACGTAATAACGCCCTTGATACGCCTGGACATTGAGTCAAACAGAGCTTGGATGGCGTGTACAGGTAGAGGTGCCCTTGCAGCTTCAACACGATACCACAGTTCATCAATAGTAGTGACTGGCGTATTGTGACGAGCCAGTTGCTCGGCCACCATTGACCAGACGTTTTCAATTGGTGAGAGATCTGGAGAATGTGCTGGCCAGGGCAGCAGTCGAACATTTTCTGTATCCAGAAAGGCCCGTACAGGACCTGCAACAAGCGGTAGTGTATTGTCCGGCTGAAATGTAGGGTTTCGCAGGGATCGAATGAAGGGTAGAACCACGGGCCGTAACAGATCTGAAATGTAACATCCGCTGTTCGAAGTGCCGTCAGTGTGAACAAGAGGTGACCGAGACGTGTAACCAATGGCACCCCATACCATCACACCAGGTGATACGGCAGTATGGCGATGACGAATACACGCTTCCAATGTGCGTTCACCGCCATGTCGACAATCACCGACGCGACCATCACGATGCTGTAAACAGAACCTGAATTCATCCGAAAAAATGACGTTTTGCCATTTGTGCATCCAGGTTCGTCGTTGAGTACACCAACGCAGGCGCTCCTGTCTGTGATCCAACGTCAAGGGTAACCGCAGCTATGGTCTCCGAGCTGATAGTCCATGCTGCTGCAGACGTCGTCGAACTGTTCGTGCAGATGGTTGTTGTCTTGCAAATGTCCCCATCTATTGACTCAGGGATCGAGACGTGGCTGCACGATCCGTTACAGCCATGCGGATAAGATCCCTGCCATCTCGACTGCTAGTGATACGAGACCGTTGGGATCCAGCACGGCGTTCCGTAAAACCCTCCTGAACCCACCGATTCCATATTCTTCTGTCATTGGATCTCGAGCAACGCTATTAGCAATGTAGCGGTAGGCTACAATCCGACCTTTATCCTACGCGAGGCATCACAACAACGTTTCACCAGGCAACGCCGGTCAACTGCTGGTTGTGTATGAGAAATCGGTTGGAAACTTTCCTCATGTCAGCTCGTTGTAGATGTCGCCACCGGCGCCAACCTTGTGTGAATGCTCTGAAAAGCTAATCATTTGCATATCACAGCATCTTCTTCCTGCCGGTTAAATTTCGCGTCTGTAGCACGTCATGTACGTGGTGCAGCAATTTTAATGTCTAGTAGTGTAGGTAATGTAATCAATCTAATGGAAAGTTCTGAAGAAATGTCTTAAATACACTACGTAACAGTTTATTCAATGTCAGTAAGCGACAGCGTATAAACTGATTGCTGTAACATTACGTGTAACTCTCCCGGAAAAGGCCCAAGGTCGAGTCTGGAACGTGAGAGCAGAATTTCTGTG
The DNA here is from genome assembly GCF_021461395.2 of Schistocerca americana. Classification (NCBI taxonomy): domain Eukaryota; kingdom Metazoa; phylum Arthropoda; class Insecta; order Orthoptera; family Acrididae; genus Schistocerca; species Schistocerca americana. The sequence goes on along the minus strand of NC_060124.1, from coordinate 432,831,016 downwards.
CTACGCGGAAGTAGCTGGTGGCAGGCCTGCGGGCAGTTTGCGCACGAAGCGAGGATTACAGGAGAGGACACCCGTGTTTCCGAGGCCGCTAGACTAGAATGGCCGCGCTTCAGGTGGCCGCGTCCCTAAGCCTGACGTACGAAGTGTGTTTCCAAAAGGCGTGAGGACCATGGAGAGGCCATGAGCGAAGTTAGAACGGAACACGGGCTTACACTGGAGTATACGAGGTGCGGCTAGAAAAAAACCGGACTGATGCTGGAAAAAACATTTATTTACAATTTTATGTTATCTCCTTCAATGTATTCTCCTCCTCGGTCTCTACACCGCTCCATAAGAATTTTCCACTGTTCATAGCAATGCTGCAGATCATTTTCGGTAAGTCCATACATTACTTCCGTCGCTTTTTCTTTTACTGCTTCAACAGTCTCAAATCTAGTTCCTTTCAAAGCTGACTTGACTTTAGGGAAAAGAAAAAAGTCACAGGGGGCCAAATCAGGTGAGTAGGGTGGATGATCTAAGATGGGAATGTTGTGTTTTGCCAAAAACGTCTTCACTGACAACGCACTGTGAGCTGGGGCATTGTCTTGGTGAAGGATCCATGACTTTTTTCTCCAGAAATCGTTCCGTTTTCTCCGTACTCGCTCACGTAGGGTAGCCAGGACGCTAATGTAGTAATGCTGATTCACTGTTTGTCCCTCTGGTACCCAATCAATGTGCACAATCCCTTTGACGTCAAAAAAAAAAAAAAAAAAAACAATCATCATTGCCTTGAATTTCGATTTTGACATTCGTGCTTTTTTTTGTCGTGGAGAACCAGGAGTTTTCCAATGCATCGACTGGCGTTTAGTTTCGGGATCGTAAGTAAAAAACCACGATTCATCGCAAGTAATAACATTTTGTAAGAAGGTGGGATCACTTTCAATGTTTTCCAGGATGTCAGAACAAATCATTCTTCGGCGTTCCTTCTGTTCAATTGTGAGACACTTTGGAACCATTTTTGAACACACTTTGTTCATGTTGAAACTTTCATGAAGAATCTGCCTAACACTTTCCTTGTCAACTCCTGTTAACTCAGACACTGCTCTGATTGTTAAACGGCGATCTTGTCGAACAAGTTTACCGATTTTTTCAATGTTTGCATCAGTTTGCTGACAATGGTCTGCCAGTGCGAGTGTCGTCACTGGTGTTTCCGCGGCCAACTTTAAATCGTTTAAACCACTCAAACACTTGTGTTCGCGATAAACAATCATCGCCGTACACTTGATGTAACATTACAAACGTTTCACTTGCAGATTTTCCTAGTTTGAAACAAAATTTGATGTTAACACGCTGTTCTTTCTGTACACTCAACATTTTCCGACGCACAGACAAAACGTCAACTACTTAAAACAGACGCCACGGGCAGACTGAGTGCAGGAGGCAGATGAAACTCGAGCAGTAGGCGGAGCGAGAGTCACGTGACAGGCCACGCGACTTTCAGCCTCATTGCATTCGTTTTATTGTTTCACCAGTACTAGTCCGGTTTTTTTATAGCCACACCTCGTACATACGAGAACCTCCGTCGGTTTTCCGAACACAGCGTTTAAACCAGCTGCCTCCTCCTAAAGAAAATTTCTCAGCCAATGACGGCGAGAGCGTTGTACAGTGCCAATCCCTAGAGAGTTAACGTATACACTACAGCCGTCTATTGTGAAAATTCTACGTTATTTCCCTGTTGTTTCGAAGAGAATGGAGAAATTCTCCATTGTCAGTGTAAACTTGCAAGTCTCCCTCACCACGGCATAACGTTCGGTAGTGGGAAGGAGCGCGAGACATACGCATCTTTGACGTCCGACACGCGAGGTATGTAATAGCTTCTCTTCGGTATTGAACTTCAGTGATCATCACACTAGGAGCCTAGCACTTAAATTTCGATTTTCGCGACTGCACAGCGGCGTGTTGAGAGCACGCGCAGAGATCCACAGGCGTCCAGTTGTAACTTGGCGTTGTTACGTTGCTGATTTTTGAGTAAATATTGCATTTAGCCTGTGCCCTGCTTTATGCTCTAATGGTTCAAATGGTTTTGAGCACTATGGGACTTAACTTCTGAGGTCATCAGTCCCCTAGAACTTAGAACTACTTAAACCTAACTAACTTAAGGCCATCACACACATCCCTGCCCGAGGCAGGATTCGAACCTGCGACCGTAGCAGTCGCGCAGTTCCAGACTGTGGGGGCTAGAAACGCTCGGCCACTCCGGCCGGCCTTCCTGCTCTACTCAACTCTCACTTTGCATAATTATTCAACAACGGGAGTTGTTTTCTCATCTTTCGTAGAGAGATATCACTGCAGGGATTGTGAATCAACCTACCCCAGTTTAGTAGCAATTGTGAGCTGCTCAGACTTAGACTAGATGTTTGATTTATTCTGCAGCACTCTTATAGATGAAATTCAGTTGTCTTCGGCACATTAAAGATAATAAGTAGCTCTGAATAATATCATACTGCTAACTAACGTCAGTAATTCTTGAGTACTTGTACACCTATTAATGTTGATCTCACACCCAACACGTTGTAACTGCATTGAATAATTAAACATTTTAATTGAATATGAATACCTTTAGTGTTCCTTTCTTTGTTGTAACTAACTGAAGAGGTCTGCGGTACATTTCTACATTTTTAGACTGTAGTCTCACTACGATGGCTTTTTTCCTTGTACAACAGATGCCGTTATTGGGAACATTCCAGAGACGATGGAGAAGATTACTTCGCTTAACTGATCGTCACCTGCAAGTGCACAGAAGAGCGTATGAGATATTTCCTTGTCAGTGGGTTTTATGGTGTTATTTTACCTACAAGACGCAAGTGAGATAGCCAGCTTGCACTCGCCACTGGCGAGTCTTACACCATTCACCCACACGACACGTGTACAGTACCGAATAGGCGGGTTAGATGGCCTCGGGCAAGTACAGAAAGGGCAACAGCCTTAAAGGGTGCGGGACAAAGTCAGGACATGCGCGGACCAAGCAGCAATCGGTATTCTAATTGTAAACTCTCGAAGCTGCGTTGGTAAAGTAGCTGAACTTCAAGCGCTGATAGAAAGCACCGAAGCTGAAATCGTTGTAGATACGGAAAGCTGGCTGAAGCTGGAGATAAATTCTGCCGAAATTTTTACAAAGGCACAGACAGTGTTTAGAAAGGATAGATTGCATGCAACCGGGGGTGGCGTGTTTGTCGCTGTAGCGAATTAGAAGTGGATAGTTCCTATGAATTATTATGGGTGGAGGTTATACCGAGCTAGGTTAATAATTGGCTCCTTTTACCGACCTCCCGACTCAGCAGCAATAGTGGCAGAACAACTAAGAGAAAATCTGGAATACGTTTCACATAAATTTCCTCAGCATGTTATAGTCTTAGGTGGAGATTTCAATTTACCATACATAGACTGGGACACTCAGATATTTAGGACGGGCGGTAGGGACAGAGCATCGAGTGACATTATACTGAGTGCACTATCCAAAAATTACCTCGAGCAATTAAGCAGAGAACCGACTCCTGGAGATAACATCTTAGACCTACTGATAACAAACAGACCCGAACTTTTCGACTCTGTAAGCGCAGAACAGGGAATCAGTGATCATAAGGCAGTTGCAGCATCCCCGAATATGGAAGTAAATTGGAATATAAAAAAAGGGGGGAAGGTTTATTTGTTTAGCAAGAGTAATAGGAGGCAGATTTCAGACTACCTAACAGATCAAAACGAAAATTTCTGTTCCGACACTGAAAATGTTGAGTGTTTATGGAAAAAGTTCAAGGCAATCGTAAAATGCGTTTTAGACAGATACGTGCCGAGTAAAACTGTGAGGGATGGGAAAACCCACCGTGGTTCAACAACAAAGTTAGGAAACTACTGCGAAAGAAAAGAGAGCTTCACTGCAAATTTAAACGCAGCAAAAACCTCTCAGCCAAACAGAAGCTAAACAATGTCAAAGTTAGCGTGAGGAGGGCTATGCGTGAAGCGTTCATTGAATTCGAAAGTAAAATTCTATGTACCGACTTGACAGAAAATCCTAGGAAGTTCTGGTCTTAGTTAAATCAGTAAGTGGATCGAAAGAGTATATCCAGACACTCTGGTATGATAACGGCATTAAAACAGAGACTGACACGCGTAAAGCTGAAATACTAAACACCTTTTTCCAAAGCTGTTTCACAGAGGAAGACCGCACTGCAGTTCCTTCTTTAAATCCTAGCACAAACGCAAAAATGGCTAACATCGAAATAAGTGAACAAGGAATAGAAAAGCAGCTGAAATCACTCAACAGAGGAAAGTCCATTGGACTTGACGGGATACCAATTCGATACTACACAGAGTACGCGAAGGAACTTGCCCCCCTTCTAACAACCGTGTACCGCAAGTCTCTAGAGGAACGGAAGGTTCCAAATGATTGGAAAAGAGCACAGGTAGTCCCAGTCTTCAAGAAGGGTCGTCGAGCAGATGCGCAAAACTATAGACCTATATCTCTGACGTCGATCTGTTGTAGACTTGTAGAACATGTTTTTTCTCGCGTATCATTTCATTTCTGGAAACCCAGAATCTACTCTGGAGGAATCAACATGGATTCCGGAAACAGCGATCGTGTGAGACCCAACTCGCTTTATTTGTTCATGAGACCCATAAAATATCAGATACAGGCTTCCAGGTAGATGCAATTTTCTTTGAATTCCGGAAGGCGTTCGATACAGTTCTGCAGTGTCACGTGATAAACAAAGTAAGAGCCTACGGAATATCAGACCAGTTGTGTGGCTGGATTCAAGAGTTTTTAGGAAACAGAACACAGCATGTTGTTCTCAATGGAGAGACGTCTACAGACGTTAAAGTAACCTCTGGCGTGCCAGAGGGGAGTGTTATGGGACCATTGCTTTTCACAATATATATAAATGACCTATTAGGTAGTGTCGGAAGTTCCATTCGGCATTTCGCGGATGATGCTGTAGTATACAACGAAATGCAGGAAGATCTGCAGCGGATAGACACTTGGTGCAGGGAGTGGCTACTGACCCTTAACATAGACAAATGTAATGTATTGCGAATACATAGAAATAAGGATCCATTATTATATGATTATATGAAAGCAGAACAAACACTGGTAGCAGTTACTTCTGTAAAATATCTGGGAGTATGCGTACGGAACGATTTGAAGTGGAATGATCATACAAAATTAATTGTTGGTAAGGCAGGTGTGAGGTTGATATTCATTGGGTTAGTCCTTAGAAAATGTAGTCCATCAACAAAGGAGGAGGCGTTACGGAGATGTTTAGCAAACTCAAGTGGCAGACTCTGCAAGAGAGGCGCTCAGCATCGCAGTGTAGTTTGCTGTCCAGGTTTCGAGAGGGTGCGTTTGTGGATGAGGTATCGAATATATTGCTTCCCCCTACTTATGCCTCCCAAGGAGATCACGAATGTAAAATTAGAGAGATTCGAGCGCGTACGGAGGCTTTCCGGCAGTTGTTCTTCCCGCGAACCATACGCAGCTAGAACAGGAAAGGGAGGCAATGCAGTGGCACGTAAAGTGCCCTCCGCCACACACCGTTGGGTGGCTTGCGGAGTATAAATGTAGATGTAGATGTAGCAACATACAACCCTGAAAAAAATCGGACAACGGAAAAAAACGAACTTTGTCGCTATCTGGCAAGTTGAAGTATTGTGGTACAAAATTCGGCTCTTGTCGAGTGGCCACCAGTTCAGTTCCGTTCCTGAATTGATACTGCACGCCAGTGGTAAGAGTACAGCGCCACTCTACAATTATTAATGCAGTCGAAGTGCCGCGCTGTAAATCACGTCGTGACTTGACAAGTTTCGGCCCGTGACGTCAGCGCCGCTCTCGGCTGCACACGGAGTATAGGCTGGGCGGACGGTTCGGCGCGCAGCTCTGCGGGCGGTCGCAACAATTGGAGCCGTATTTCCCCATTAGAGAGGAGAGCGGCCCCGCTAATTACAATTTATAACTGTGGATTAACGCGCCGGCCCCCTAACTGCGGCTAATTAATGTCCCTAATGAATGGCAGCTGCCCGTGTCCGTAGGGGGCGGCAGGCGCGTGGGTGGCGCAGCCAGGGGCACTACACCCGGAGGCGGCCGGTTCGCAACCCGGTAACGGGAGAAACGTGGCGCTTCTCTCCAGCACGCCACGAGTGAAGTGGTGTCGGCATAGTGCTGCTGATCACCGGAATGTGGCCCACCGTCGTTGGTCAAGTACCGAACCAGTCAGAAAAGTTGAAACATTTAAGAAATAGTTCACGCAGGAGAATCTTATATATATATATATATATATATATATATATATATATATATATATATATATATGGGACGGCCAAACTTTCAGGAAACATTCCTCACACACAAAGAAAGAAAATATGTTATGTGGACATGTGTCCGGAAACGCTTACTTTCCATGTTAGAGATCATTTTATTACTTCTCTTCAAATCACATTACTCATGGAATGGAAACAAACAGCAACAGAACGTACCAGCGTGACTTCAAACACTTTGTTACAGGAAATGTTCCAAATGTCCTCCGTTAGCGAGGATACGTGCATCCACCCTCCGTCGCATGGAATCCCTGATGCGCTGATGCAGCCCTGGAGAATGGCGTATTGTATCACAGCCGTCCACAATACGAGCACGAAGAGTCTCTACATTTGGTACCGGGGTTGCGTAGACAATAGCTTTCAAATGCCCCCATAAATGAAAGTCAAGAGGGTCGAGATCAGGAGAGCGTGGAGGCCACGTAATTGGTCCGCCTCTACCAATCCATCGGTCACCGAATCTGTTGTTGAGAAGCGTACGAACACTTCGACTGAAATGTGCAGGAGCTCCATCGTGCATGAACCACATTTTGTGTCGTACTTGTAAAGGCACATGTTCTAGCAGCATAGGTAGAGTATCTCGTATGAAATCATGATAACGTGCTCCATTGAGCGTAGGTGGAAGAACAAACTAAAATGAGCTCTAACATGGAAATTAAGCGTTTTCGGACACATGTCCACTTATCATCTCTTCTTTATTTGTGTGTGAGGAATGTTTCCTGAAAGTTTGGCCGTACCTTTCTGTAACACCCTGTATATATATCGGAATTTGAACATGGCACAAGTTCCCATATGGACGACATAGAAATAAACATCCCTGACGTAGAGAAACAACTAAGGATTTCAAAACAAGTAAGTCTCCAGGTCTGGCGCAAATTATGCGTGTCCTTTGGAAGTCAGATCTAGATGATGGAAAGATCAGTAGAGATTGAATAAGAGTCCCTATCCGTTCTTTGCAATAACCTGTCGTCTTCTGAAGTTGCGTCTCCTACGCAGAAGACAGCTCGTCGGTAGTAGGAGCTTCTTCGTCGTAAGCTGCTATGCTATCATCTGGAACCTCTGACTGTGCTTTTTATGGGATGCCACTTGCACGGCGAGTCTCTGTATCTACAGAGGGCAAAATCTGTAGTACTGATAAGTATGGTAGGCGACACTTCTCATTACCGTATCCTGTTTTCATTTTGTTTAAATAATCACTCATTTTACACTATATTTTACAACACTCGACATAACTTTCTTAATTGTACGGTAACTTTTCTGACAATTCCGATACAGAGTATAACATGTCTGTACCTCCTGAACGACCGATACATAGTTCCTCGTGCATCCCCCTAGAATGCCTGAAACAGTATGACTAGCGCATCCGAAGTACTACGACTCGTAGGTGCGCCAAAGCGACCCGAAGGTGTCCGAAGCACTTCGGTTCCAATATCGTTACTCCTATGTTTCCCAAAACTAGTGAAATTTAATAATCAAAAACAATAGACTCCTAGAGTAACCATGAGAGATTGTCATACTGAAAACTGGGTTGGATATGATGAAAAGTGTATAAATAATTAATAAGAGAAGTTAGGGGTTTTGGCGACTAACGCCCGGATGTGCCGACCAATCAGAAGCAAGTTCAGTACAATTGGCGGACTCTCCCACGGGAATGGTACGTACTTACCATCTGTCGCTTGTACCTCACTCCATTTTTGTACCATATGCTACTACACGTGTATCAAGCTGCATCAAGGTGAGCTTCTAGCAAGATAAAATAATGAAACTTCCTGGCAAATTAAAGCTGTGCGCCCGACCGAGACTCGAACTCGGCACCTTTGCCTTTCGCGGGCAAGTGCTTGCACTTGCGTGCGAAAGGCAAAGGTCGCGAGTTCGAGTCTCGGTCGGGCACACAGTTTTAATCTGCCAGGAAGTTTCATATCAGCGCACACTCCGCTGCAGAGTGAAAATCTCATTCTGGAAGATAAAATACTGTCTGCCACAGCCAGGAATATCGCAAATTCTGTTTTACAAAGAATACTATATGGCACTGGCCACTTACTTAGCTGCCATTTGTCCCGAATCTCTCACCCAGCTTAAAGCGCCATGAGACTGGAGAAAAACGAAGGTAACTCATGTATACAAGAAGGGCGAAACAAAAGACCCACCAAATTACAGATCAATATCCCTAGCATCAGTTTGCTGCAGAGTCCTTGAATGTATTCTCAGTTCGAACATATCAAATTTCCTTGAAACCGAAAAGCTTCTGCCAACGAATCAACACGATTTTGGAATGTACTGCCCGCATCTCGTGGTCGTGCGGTAGCGTTCTCGCTTCCCACGCCCGGGTTCCCGGGTTCGATTCCCGGCGGGGACAGGGATTTTCTCTGCCTCGTGATGGCTGGGTGTTGTGTGATGTCCTTAGGTTAGTTAGGTTTAAGTAGTTCTAAGTTCTAGGGGACTGATGACCTAAGATGTTAAGTCCCATAGTGCTCAGAGCCATTTTTTTGGAATGTACTGCTCCTGCAAGGCTCCGTTGCCCTTTTCTCACATGATACACTGCGAACTATGGGTGAAGAGAAACAGGCACATTCCATATTTCTATATTTCTAGAAAGCATTTCTCACGCAGGCTGTTAACATATGTACGAGCATTAGGAAAAGGTTCACAGATATGTGAATGACTCGAAGACATCTTAAGCTATACAACAAGGTATGTTATCCTCGATGGCGAGTGTTGGGTGTTGCGTTGTCCTAATCATCATCATTTCATCTCCATCGACGCGGTAGTCGCCGAAGTGGCAACAAATCGAAAGACTTGTACCCGGCGAACGGTCTACCCGACGGAGGCCCTAGTCACACGACATTTACATTTTATTAATAAGACGAAGAGATTGCAGGGACGGATTCCTGACCGAAAATGGAGGGAAAAACGTCCTACGAACACTGGTCCGGAAATTCATTGTTGCCACTGTAGAAAGCACTGAGAGCTGACGAATGGAAGTTCGTCTGACCACGTGACGTCTGTTTCTTGCATGCTTCAGGCAGTGAGATTGACGCATCGTACTGTAAGCAGCAGAATTGTGTGGCATTCGTGTGGAAGCGAGCCGAAATGGTTTTTGTGTACCGTTAAGCACATATGGTCAAATGGCTCTGAGCACTACGGGACTTAACAGCTGAGGTCATCAGTCCCCTAGAACTTAGACCTACTTAAACCTAACCAACCTAAGCTAAGGACATCACACACAGCCATGCCCGAGGCAGGATTCGAACCTGCGACCGTAGCAATCATGCGGTTCCGGACTTCGCGGCTAGAACCGCTCGGCCAGTGCGGCCGGTGTTAAACACATAGAAAGGGTCGAGAGGCAGCACGGCTATGTCGAAACAAGTATCCTTAGAGACACCAACCACATCACACAACATTTCAAGCCCCTTTTGGACATTTCTGTGATCATGGTTTTTTTTCACGATACGAACGTGCTGGGAGGCGGTAGATGTGCGCGCACCAGATCTACTGGACCAGCCTCTACAGGATACTGAAACGAACCCTAATACAAGCTTCAGGCAACTGACCTCCCAACATGAGATAACCCGAAGTACGACTATGTGTATCCTGCATGACAGCCGCTCCTATTCCTGTCACCTGCAATCCCATGGAGGCCACTTTCGACATCTGTTGCGGCGCGGATGCGATGCAGCTCTGTACTGTATTCCGGACGATTTGTTGACGTTGCACGCACGCCGTACATTTCCTGACACTTGTTCATAGAGCCTTTTTTCCCTCCATTTCCAGGCAGAAATAGTCCCTGCAGTTTGTCAGTTTCATTAATGTTCACTCTATATATTTAAAATTATTTATACAACATTATTGAGCTGGTGCGTTTCTGGCACCAGTTTCCATCGATCGTCATTTTGATCTTTGAGTCGACTTCGACACTTATTTGTCTTCAGCTCATCTTTGGCGGCGCGGATTTAACGGCAGCGCGTGCGCTCCGCTGGGGAGGTGTGTCGGGATCGGCGGTGACCGAGAGTCACGTGGGACTGTGTACGTAGGCAGGACGGCAAGGGGACGAGTCATATTCAAATTTCAAGTTTTATGGGTCTTGTTCCGTTTAAAGAAATTTATTTGTTATTTGTCCAACTGATCTGGCCTTGTAAGGCAGTCTCTTGTATTATTGTGATGGTGATTTTATAATGCTTTTGATTGTAATAAAATATGTAGCAACTGCAACGGATTACTATTGTGATTTTGGTGTGTCACTGCCATTACACATTTCAATTTTGTTATTGGTCCAATAGGAGGGAAGGGGAATTCCCGCTCATGACCAATGTTTCGACTGCAAGGAGTCCTTCCGCCTGGTGCAGCGGTTGCAGGGAGCAGCTGATATGGACGTAAAGATAATTTCTTAAAGACATAAGTGTAAGAAATAAAACTATATCATCAGACGTAGCATTATTTTTTATTTCACTTGAAAAAAAGTCACGAAAATTAACTACATTTCATGCGTGCAAAGAGGGCTACCCCCTAAATGCAGACAAATAATGAAAGTTGTTAATGCACCAAGAGAGCGGTGTTTGTCGCGACGTGGTCCGTTGTCCAGTAAGCCGTGCCTTATTGTAGGCGATCCGTGGGATAGGAGATACATCGTGACGGCGGCGCGGCTGTGGGGGGAGGCCGGCAGGCGTTATGACAAGCGACAGGCGTGACGAGAATGCGACGGCGGCACGTGTGTACACGTGGTGGACACGGCGCCGCCGTCCTCAAAGCGCCGCGCGACAGCTGTCCGCGGCTGAAGCGACGCTTCGGTGACGCCACAGCCGCGGGAAGTGTTGCTGCCGGGCCCTGCCTTTCCGGTTGGACACAAAGCTAATAATTCACAACATACGCTGTGCTAAACATCAAAGATCAAAGGCTTTTTATTTATTTTTCGCTATTTCTTGCAATACGCGGGTTGTGGGGGGGGGGGGGGGGGGGGGGGGAAATATCGTCATCTTCCCTGTTTCTCGTCATTTCTTAGGCACTTCTGTTTTCTTGGAGATATCGTCTGTCCATGCAACCAAATGAAGGGCTGTTTTTTTTTGTACCATACACGTTTCACTTCTTTTTATTTACAAAGCGTTTTCAGTGGTGGCGTTTGTTTAAATAATAACTAGCTGCCAAACCAGACATTGCCTGGGTATTCATTTCATCAATTTTCTATTACTTGCACATCTACATGGCTACTTTACAAATCACACTTAAGTGTTTGGCATAGGGTTCTTCTAACTACCTTCACACTAATTCACTGTTATTCCACTCTCGAACAGCGCGCGGAAAAGACAAACACCTAGAGCCTTCCGTGCGAGCTCTGATTTCCCTCATTTGACTATGATGACCTGTTTCTCCCTATGTAGGTCGGCATCAAAAAAATATTTTTGCATTGAAATTTCATGAGAAGATCCCACCGTAACGAAAACGCCTTTGTTTTAATGATTTCCACTCCAAATACTGTATCATATCCGTAACAAGCTCTCCCCTATTTCTCGATAGTACAAAACGTGCTGTCTTTCTTTGAACTTTCTCGATGTGCACTGTTAACAGTATTACCAGCTATTCTGCATCTTCTAAGGTTTCTGCCAATCAAACGCGGTTTTTTGTTCGCCTTTCCCACAACATTTTCGTGTGTTATTTCCAATTTAAGTTGTTCGTAACTGTAATTATTACCTCTTTACTCGAATTTACAGCCTTTAGATTTGATTTATTTAGACCCGGAGTTAAACGGAATCCTGTTAGCTCTCATGTAAATGACCTACAATTTTCATTATTTACGGTCAATTGCCAATTTGCCCACCGTACAGATGTCTTGTCTAAATCGTCTGGAAATTGGTTCTGATCTTCTGGTGACTTTATCAGATGATAAACGACAGCATCATTTGCAGGCAACTTAAGACGTCTGCACAGATTGTCTCCGAAATCATTTATATAGATAAGGAACAGCAGAGGGCCTATAACGCTACCTCGGGGAACGCTAGAAATCATTCTCACTCTATGACTTTCCATCAATTGCGACGAACTGTGACCTCCCTGACAGGAAATAACGAATCCAGTCGCATAACTGGGACAATATTCCATAAGTACGCCATTTAATTACAAGATGCTTGTGAGGTACTGTGTCAAAAGCCTTTTGGAAATCTAGAAACACAGAATCAACTTGAAGTCCTTTGTCGACGGTACTCCCCGTTTAGGAACGAAAATAAAAAATGAACTGTCTTTGTAATGAAGTAACGAAAAAATTTCATTTCCATGTCCTCGTGAGAACGTCTTTGAAATTATGAAACAGTCGTGCAAAGATATATGCACAATACACAAATTTATAAGTACAGTATCCGAATTAAGAAAGATGATACCGGACGGTTTCTGTATGCTAAGCACAGCTGCATCGCGTGTCTACAATGCGATTTTGTAAACGGCTCTACAGAAACACCTCTTCGTAACTCTATGGACGATTATTGTTTTCGCCTATGACCGTTTGCGCTTAGCAGTTCGTAATTTTTGGTAAGTTCCTATGAGACCAAATTGCTCAGGTCATCAGTTCCTATGTTTACACACTACTGAACCTATTAAACTAACTTAGGCTAAGGACAACACACACACCAATGCCGGAGGGAGAGTTCGAACCTCCGACGGCGAATAGTGGCAAGGCGCCCTGGACCACGAGGCCGCTTAGCGGATGAAAGTTGCCAAAAGCGCTGCCAGGTATCAGTAATTTCCTTGACTGAACTATTTGAGTCTCTTACTAGTAAAGAATAACTCTATTCAAACTTTGTGCATATTGCGGTAATTTTAGACATATCTCTTGAAATATGTGTCGTTCAACGACGTATTTTTGTAGGTACATTCAGCGGCATTTGCTGACACTATCTGAAAAATACATTGCGAATAAAATTAATATCAAAGAAGTAAAATATTTAAGCAGCATGCATGACGCAACAGTTTTTCACGCGTCTCAGGGTTTATAAAGTCACATCTTCTGACCTATGGTTAATACAATTATATACTATTTATGGGTACATTCAGCGACAAATACGTATATTGTCTGCAAAATGTGCTGCGAATAGATTCAGTAGGCAATGTCACAAAGAATACCGCAGTTTGCCGGCCGAAGTGGCCGTGCGGTTAAAGGCGCTGCAGTCTGGAACCGCAAGACCGCTACGGTCGCAGGTTCGAATCCTGCCTCAGGCATGGATGTTTGTGATGTCCTTAGGTTAGTTAGGTTTAACTAGTTCTAAGTTCTAGGGGACTAATGACCTCAGCAGTTGAGTCCCATAGTGCTCAGAGCCATTTGAACCATTTTGAGCCAATACCGCAGTTTTTGACGCAGCTGAGTGCTTATGACGTCATACCTCTTGAACCATGTGTGCTACCATGACATAATTTTGTAGGTGCATTTAGTGACATATGTGGATACTGTCTGCGAAATTTATTGCGAATAGAGTCAATAGCACAGAAATAATAAGTTTAATTGTCACTTTCGATACGGTAGTTTTTTACGCTTCTCATTGTTATGACGTCACATCTCGTGACCTATGATATGTAAGTGGTTTAACTCCCACAGCGATTGTTGCCTGACACTAAGGGATATTTGTACCATGTTTGTTTGGAATTTCACTGTTCGCAATGCGCTGGTTATTTATTTTTACTGTTTATAGTGTTGCCACCAAGTAAACGGATATCAAACAAACTACACAAAAAAGACAAACAATAAACATACACTGACTGTTGCCAACACTGTATGCATAAACACACTCATCCAAACAACGTTAACAATGATAATGACGTGGTCAATTGAAATGTGTTCAGAAACACCGAAAATCCAGCACGACGCGTATGGAATGATATCACAAAATCGTAAGTAGAACCAAACAGTAATTCAACCTTACGAACATCACGCTACAAAAAAATTATTTCACACTTAAGAATAATAGATTTACAAAAAACTGTAATAATAACATATCTCCTCTAAGTCATTATATAACGCAATTATTTCATACAATGGTGGACAAAAGTATGAAGAGTACCAAGGTGCAGGAAAACCGTTGGCATTCGAAACAGCTTCCACTCGTCTCGCAATGGATAAATACAGGTCCCGTATAGTTTTCATGGCAATCTTACACGATTCTTATGCAAATTAGTTCAGATAACGATGATGGAGGTGGAAAGCTATCACGCACGATTCCAACCAAAGTAGGCCATAAAGGCTCAATGATTCCAAGATCTGGTGAGTGTGATGGCCACGGGAGGTGCGACAATTCATCTTCGTGCTCACAAAGCCAATCATGAACGATGCGAGCTGTGTGAGCAGGCACTCTGCCGTCTTGGAAAGCAGCATCACCGACGAGGAACAAGCATTATATCATGGATGTGCCTGATATGCCAAAATGGTCACATAATCCTTGGCAGTAATGCGATATGGCAGAGTAACCACGGGGTCCATGGAGTACCAGAATACAGCTGCCGAAATCGTAAAATATGCCCTGCTATATTTCACTCTTGGGACGTAAACTTGGCTAGAAGCTGGAAACAGTGTGGAACAAGACTCGTCCGCCTAATGACTCTCCCATTGGCCCATAATCCAGGTTTTATGGCTTCATCACTGTATCATTCATGAGTGGTTTTGGAAAACCAGCTCGCCCTGCAATTCGCTGTTTATAGGGTTCCCTTCGTGTTCCTTTGGTGCTGGCGCGGTTCGCGAGGCGACATTCAGTTCTGCAATAGCATTTGCAGATGTCATTACCTAATTTTTCACCACATTCCTTTTCAATGACTGTCCGTCACGTACACTCAACACACACTTTCGTCCGCGTTGTGAATTATCGGATGATGTTGTTCCGCTTTCCCCGTATGCGGTGCTTCTTGAAACACCAAACACTTCGTCTACCTTGGTTACCGTATGAGCACCAACAATTTGCCCACATTCGAAGACACTTAGCTCTGACATGATGCACTCACAGCTACACAAAACATTGTTCTGACAACGTCTGACACATGCAACGTATTAAGAACGTAGCACAGGTGTCATTCGTACTCAATTACTACAGCACCACCTGTAAACTTCGTCTAGCATCTGCATTTATTTGAGATTGGATGTCATTATGAAATTTTGCACCAAGACCACACGAAAAAATATTGAAAACAACTCCCGTGACAACACTCAGAAAACAGAGCAACTAGTGCGACACGAGCAACAGCAACAAATCGAATGTGGCTATTTCTGTATCTTAATTCGAGTTGCCGATAGACACAAATTTACCCCTAACTGAATTTATAACTCTGATGTGACAGGAATAACTGTAGTACCAAGCAATAGGTAAAAACTTCTGGAAACCTTTATATGTCAAAAAATCCCATCCCTAAAAGATGGGCGCTACAGTCTGGAGCCGAGCGACCGCTACGGTCGCAGGTTCGAATCCTGCCTCGGGGCCGGCCGGTGTGGCCGTGCGGTTAAAGGCGCTTCAGTCTGGAACCGCGTGACCGCTACGGTCGCAGGTTCGAATCCTGCCTCGGGCATGGATGTGTGTGATGTCCTTAGGTTAGTTAGGTTTAAGTAGTTCTAAGTTCTAGGGGACTGATAACCACAGCAGTTAAGTCCCATAGTGCTCAGAGCCATTTGAACCATTTGAACCTGCCTCGGGCATGGATGTGTGTGCTGTCCTTAGGTTAGTTAGGTTTAAGTAGTTCTAAGATCTAGGGGACTGATGACCTCAGATGTTAAGTCCCATAGTGCTCACAAGGGAACCTCCCCATCGCACCCCCCTCAGATTTAGTTATAAGTTGGCACAGTGGATAGGCCTTGATAAACTGAACACAGATCAATTGAGAAAACAGGAAGAAGTTGTGTGGAACTGTGAAAAAATAAGCAAAATATACACACTGAGTAGTCCATGGGCCACATAAGCAACATAATGCGCAATGTAAACTTAGGAGCGCCGTTGTCCCATGGTAGCGTGAGCAGCTGCAGAACGAGAGGTCCTTGGTTCAAGTCTTCCCTCGAGTGAAAAGTTTACCTTCTTTATTTTTGCATAGTTATTATCTGTCCGTTCGTTCATTGACATCTCTGTTCACTGTAATAAGTTTAGTGTCTGTGTTTTGCGACCGCATCGCAAAACCGTGCGATTAGTAGACGAAAGGACGTACCTCTGCAATGGGAACAGAAAACATTTGATCGCAAGGTCATAGGTCAACCGATTCCTCCACAGGAAAGCACATCTGACATATTCTATACGACACTGGTGACGGCATGTGCGTGACATGACAGGAATATGTTGTCGACCCACCTAACTTGTACACTTGGCAAATGGGTAAAAAGATTCTTCTACCTTGCCCGATTTAGGTTTTCTTGTGGATATGATAATCACTCCCAAAAAAGTGATGAAAACATAAGAGTTTGTCACATAAACTGAAAATAAAAAATTAACTCGGTGGAAGATTTGAACCAAGGACCTTTCATTCCGCAGCTGCTCACGTTACCACAAGACCACGGCGTCCGTGCGTTCCCGTGGTCCTTAATATTGCCTATCTTGCGTTGAACTACTCAGTTTGTATATTTTGCTTATTTTTTCAGAGTTCCACACAACTTCTTCCTGTTTTCTCAATTGATCTTTGTTCAGTTTTTCAAGGCCTATCCACTGTGCCAACTTATAACTAAATCTGAGGGGGGTGCGATGGGGAGGTTCCCTTGTCAGAACCATTTGAACCATTTGAACCTAAAAGGTGGGAAACAAGTTGTGGTATTAGCATCTGTTAAAAGAGCCAACGCTATAACAATAGAAATATGTTTCAATTCTGGCGGGTCGTATATGATCCCTCTATTTACTTTTCCAAGAATTAGAGCGAATACACCAAAATCATGGATGTGATGGACTTTGCAAGGGAAGATGATGTAGTGTTATTGTGCTTCCCACTCTACTGACCTCACTGCTTCCAGTCTTTCGATGTTTGGCGTTTAGCCTGGAAAAATGGGAGTTTTCATTGACTATGATTACGGATAAGAAAAAGGCTACAGCGCAATTGCTGTGGTTCCTACCAGACAGCCTAGGTGATGCAAGGGTGGAGATGACAGCATCACTGGAAGCGATACACCATGCGGTATACAGACAACTGAGCTCTACTTTGCTACTCCATAAAAGTTCCTAGCTAGTCTGTGGAAGGTGCAGCAGGAATTAACGGCAACATTGCTGCACGTAGCAGAACAAAAGAAACGGAGTTTGTCATTGGTTTATCACAAGTCAACCGTCCAGCTCAATGCCGATAGACGTAGGCTTTCTGAATTGGATGGATTCCATGTTGAAAGTGTGGGTGCGCATGAATAGTGTTTTATCATCAACCTCTGTCCGCGAAAGTTGAAACAGTTGGCAAATTCGTAAAAGTGAAACAGCAGTCACCAAGGAAAGGAGAAACTATGTATTGATGACAACAGATGAGCTACGCTTGCGCCGCAGACGGAGAATGACAATATGGCCAACTAGGATGGTCCAAAACGGCACATGAGCGTGTGAACTGCAGCTGTTCGTGCGTGAAACAGAAGGGGTAGGATGGCAAAGGCAAGTGCTGACGCCACACGTACAGTGGGTTTACCCTGTATTTACTCTGTAGGTACTGACAGTAAACAGTTACATGCACGGAAGATCCAAGGGAAAATGAAGTGAGAACTGCAAAGTAGCGAAATATTTGTCAGTGGTACTGTGGGGTGTCGGTTGTGCTGTTTGGCATACTCCTATGATACTATAGTAGATCTCTTGGACCTACAGAACAGGGAAGCACCCCATACGTCATGTATATTAACTAAAGATAATAATAATGTCGCGCAATGCATACGCCTTAATGAACAGCAATTAACAGGGGTTGCCTATCCAAGCTTAACATATGGGTAGCACATCAAGCACACAGACATATTAAGGAGTTGAAGGAATATCTAACATATTACAGAAACAAATGGTCACTATATCATCAAGGTTCATTATCGAAAAGCAGAACACGTTGAGTTATATATCACGTTACGAAGAATAAATTTTGTTGGGGACAAAGTGTTGGCTGATGCTTCTCAGCGACGTTAGACATCCTTTAGTATGCACCACCCAGGTGATGACGAGATTTCACCGAACTACCAGGGTCTGTTAACCACGTGTGCTGCATACTACCTATCTAAATTGACACAATGATTTTCAACAAGAAACCCTTAAGAATAAGTGTCTCTCCAAGTGGAGAAAAATGTTTTAGAAGCGGAAAAGAAACTTTGAGTTTGTTGGGCCTTACCCTTTTTGTACGCAGATGACTGGATTTTCGGCAACACACAAACCCATGGCGCTAAGTGCCTATGTCCCCTGTCCGGTGCATGACTAATACAGAAGAATGCCTAGCATCGTCGGGAAGCGTCGGTGAACATTTTGTCTCTAACGAAAGTTGTTACCCATGTCGTGATTTATCGCCCCTAAACGCTTGACGGTACACGTACTCTCACTGTCTAGATACAGCTTTATAATAGGTAGAAACAGTGACACTGTAAACACGACTGGAGGTATGGTTAAAGGGATTTTGTGACCTGAATAGGGAATGTTCAAACCGTTGTGGATTCGGCCTTTCTGAGACATTCTGGTATTTGTTCGAACTGTATGAATCTATTTGCTAAACGTAGTGTTATGATCGTGAACATCACTTCCTCTGCAGACGCTCTCCTTATCTTTTATTTATTTATTTATTTATTTACGAACAAAACGGTTTCTCTTATATGCAGGGTGTCTGTCCTAAGAGTCGTCAGGCACGTTTCCTCTGGTGTTTCAACAACATCTGAAATTTTCTTTTTGCAATACGCAGCTGGAGTCAGCCCAAACAAATATTACTCGCCACGATGATCCGACGCCCGGAGGCGACGGAAAGCTTCGGTTTGTTTCCCGTTATAAAGAAAATTATTCCCTTAGTAGAATTTTACCTGGCAATCTGATATAGAGGTACTAAATTAGTGTACTGTGTTATTGATTTTATAGATACGTATTAATAGGGAGAGCAAAAACACGACGAACAACAAGTACTCCTGCAGCGACGGAATTTCCCTGGCCCCTGATGACTGCTACCACTATGCAGGAGCGCTGCTCAGTCACTTCTGGTGTACTGGTTACTCTTCGTGTTTTATTACCACTGTTCACATTTATCGCTAAAACAGATATAACGAATATTGCACTAGGCTAATTTGGTACCTCTCTATCAAATGAGCGCAAGAAATATCGTTTAAAAGTCACTTTGTTTGTAACAGGAAACAAACGGACGCCTTCGTCGACGCTGGTCGTCGCATGACGAGAAGTATTCATTTGAGTTGGCTCTAGTCACATATTGCAAAAACGAAATTTCCAGTATCTGCCAAAACACCAGGTGACTTCTGTGTCTAGACCCAGAAGAAGGCCGCTGCAACCGTGGCCGAAACGTTGTCTTTTATTTTTTCTCCAACAGCAGTACTATTTTATACATTATGATGCGGTAGCATACCAGAAAACTTTTATGTCGACTGACTCTTTCCGCGGAAGCCTACGCAGTTATATCAAAATTAAGAGCGCTTTAGAAAAGATGAAACAGGCAGAAGGGATAGGTAACATTCTATCAGAATTTCTAAAATCATCAGAGGAAGTTTCAACAAAACGACTATTCACATTGGTGTGTTGACTGTGTGAGTCTGACGAAAGTAAAAAGAAATGAGAACGGCGAGGAACTTAACAGTATTAGGGCAACAAGGTCATCAGTGCGTCTTGTTTGGAGCTGGTTGCCTACATCAGGGGCAGGTATGCACTCAGGGGCAAACATATTGTTCTATTTTCATTGACAGGTCATTTACCAATTGTTCTCCTTTCATTGACAGGTCATTAACATATTGTTTTCCTTTGATTGATAGGTCCCTAACCTATTGTTCTGCTAAAAGATCTGTCCTTTTGATTGCTTGTTCCCCCACATCCTACCCCCCCCCCCCCCCAAATCAGGAAACCACTAACACGCCAGCTCCCCCTCTCTGCTGCACACTTTCAGGTCAGAGTTACTGGAATAGCCCCTCTCACTCTTATCAGTTTGACTGACTACTTAATTAAATCGTACAATTAACTGACCTCTCCCCCCTCTAATAAGCCCTCTCCCTTCCCACACTCCCTCCTCGGAATTGGCGGCAAAATACTCAATTGATTGATCATTTTGAGGGAAATCGATTGCAGTGTATGGAATATTGTTTAAACTATTTAGGAAATGTGTTGAATATTGTTTATTTAAACAATTTATGGGACTGAGGGCAGTGTATGGAATACAGCTTATTTATTTGAAGAATTTTTCAGGAAAACGATCCTGCCCCTCCCCCACCCCCACATCAACAGCCCCCTCTCCACCTCCCCTCTCCCAATCCTCCTCTACATCGTAATTGGCAGCTCAACACTGGAGAGGAAGGATCTCACGAAGGGAAATTCGAGGGTGCATTGTTTATTTATAAAAAAAGAAATTAGTTTGCAGGGGTTGGATTTCTCTTGATCATCATTCTCTGCCATTAGGAAAGATGCAGTTCTTGTAACACGTAATTAAACCGATCGCTTTTATTTTTATTCCAATCATTCAAGGAATACCATCATGAAACACACGTCACACGTTATTACACAGTTAAAAATCTATCGATCGCGAAGCACGCATCGTCCGCCATCCCCTCTCCGTTGCACCACACAGAACACCATCCCACTCGCTCCCAGGTGTCAGGATCCACCGGCGGACCCCGCAGATCGACGACGTGCCCGTCAACTGCCGACCATGCACAGGTGTCAGTTTGGGTCCCGCGCGCACGAGGCAGTGACACCCCTTTCATAGTTGACACCTGAGAAACACCACTCGAAACATGTGTTTATCGAGCCACCACCACTAGTGCGATGATGCTTAGCTTTGAACCTGCGGTCCAGTGACACGTTCCCATAGCAGATAACACTCAGCAACACGTTTGCATTGCGGCTCATCCTCGCAGGTGTAGGTAGAAGGTTGTCAGTGTTATACTGACATGACATGTCTATGTAAAGAACAGCCAAGTCTCCCTCTGGATGCGCTATAGAAATCTTTTGCAATGCTCTCCAGCATAACACAGGATGCATTCTTCCTAGTGATGCTAATGGGACAGCCTGTCCATTACATATCAGTCCCACCCCAGAAATCTTAAGGTGTTGCAGAAATAGTTTACGGACGCTATTGTTGTTTTGTAGGAGCTTTCATGATGTCTCAGCTTGTCTGCTTGGGAATCCTTGCCCTAACAGGAAATGTTTACGAAAAGAGCCCAGAATAACACCAATGGCATTCTTCCTGGTGGTTCTAATAAAGCATCACGTGTTGCCTTCCTGGAAATGTCTTGCTTTCAACATATGCCTCAGAAACAGTAAAGTTTCTCACCGCCAAATGCCTTCATCATGTCTGTGCACGCTCGAGAAAACACCGTTAATCACGAAGCCATTCTTGTTGTTTGGAAAGAGAGCACCGTGTAAGCAAAGATGGGAAAATCAGAACAATTACACAAACTGAATTCGAAGCACTGTCCTACAGAAGAGAAAACTGGCGGGAATTTTCGGTGACCTACAGCTAATGGTTTGCAGATGTCCTAATGCCACAGTGTCGGATGAGTGACAACATCCCCAACAGAGATGGATGGTCTGCTTCAACTTCTCTTTGAGCACTTGCTTTCTTAGAATTTCCCGTAGATACCGCGCCTCCATCTTGTTTGGACCAGTTTGTAGAGGTTCCTATGCCCCCAGCACAAAGGATACCTTGTGAGTGAATGGATTATTTTGATTGGCTCTTACTGAATTGGCTGTTACTGAATTGACCCACCAAATTACTGATGCTTCTGCAGTATACTATACGAGTACGAAGAGAATAATTCTGAACCAACGGAACCTCTCCCATGATATGTTAGGTCAGGTGCATAAACAGTATTATTAATAGCAATACCATATTTTGGTTGTTTTACGTTTACAACGGAAATCGAATTTAAGGAAGAAAGCGGTTAGCACCCTCTATACCTATAGTGGAATAGACAAATTGTAATAACCATGCATCTGACTGATGTTTGGCGCCATCTATGAACTATCTAGTAAATATGACGAACAATATACTTATTATGTTTTAATAAAGGGTGGTATAATATAAAAATAAATATATTTATGCCATATCAACCAACAGATGTATACAGCATGTGTCTTCCAGTGTTTTTATAAATTTAAAAAATGTTTTTTAAAAATTAAAATAGTTTTACCCACCTGACGTTATTTAAATGTCTTTAATAATAATAACGAACTCACAAGGAGTGAACAAGGAAATTTTATTACTTGACGATAAATATGAAATAAATTGGAGGACAATGTAAGAATTTTACTTATGTTCCATTTTATATAATTAAATTTGAAGTGGTTTCCTTCCATTGAGGTTCATATGTAAGAGTTCTTCACATAGATGGCGCCCTGTAACCCACCGATGTGTTTTCCACACAGCCTGCCTTCCGCAAACATTAATATTCAATGAACTGTGGATGATGCCCGACTAACAGGCAATACACGATTTGATCAAAAATGATAGTGGTTTGTAATATATAAACCATATGAGTTAAGCCATTAATTGCAACTTTTTTATGACATCATCTAACTATGCACCTGTTGTATTCTTATCATTGAGAATGGCTAGCCGGCCGCGGTGGTCGTGCGGTTCTAGGCGCTCCAGTCCGGAGCCGCGCTGCTGCTACGGTCGCAGGTTCGAATCCTGCCTCGGGCATGGATGTGTGTGATGCCCTTAGGTTAGTTAGGTATAAGTAGTTCTAAGTTCTAGGGGACTGATAACCACAGCAGTTGAGTCCCATAGTGCTCAGAGCCATTTGAACCATTTTTGAGAATGGTTAGCTTCTAGCTGAAATCTAGATCTGCCAATAAAAATTCCAAAGGATGACTGATAGCTGAAATCTATTATTTACAAGTTATAACGTATGCGTTTGTGTGTGTGTGTGTGTGTGTGTGTGTGTGTGTGTGTGTGTGTGTGTGTGTACCGACATTTTCAGAGGAAATGACTAAGCCCAGTCGTGGCTCTGAGCACTATGGGACTTAACATCTATGGTCATCACTCCCCTAGAACTTAGAACTACTTAAATCTAACTAACCTAAGGACATCACATACATCCATGCTCGAGGCAGGGTTCGAACCGGCGACCGTAGCGGTCACGCGGCTCCAGACTGAAGCGCCTAGAACCGCACGGCCACACCGGCCGGCTGTCCAGTCGTAAGGAAGGTATGCACTTGAGGTGGAATACTGTGATAGCAAAGGGAGAAACATATAAATTCATCTACATCTACGTCTACATATATACTCCGCAAACCACCCAACGGTGTGTGGCGAAGGGCACTTTATGTGCCACTGTCGTTACCTCCCTTTTCCGTTCCAGTCGCGTATGGTTCGCGGGAAGAACGACTGTCTGAAAGCCTCCGTGCGGGCTCGAATCTCTCTAATTTTACATTCGTGATCTCCTCGGGAGGTATAAGTAGGGGAAAGCAGTATATTCGATACCTCATCCACAAACGTACCCTCTCGAAACCTGACGAGCAAGCTACACCGCGAAGCAGAGCGCCTCTCTTGCGGAGTCTGCCACTTGAGTTTGCTAAACATCTCCGTAACGCTATCACTCTTACCAAATAACCCTGTGACGAAACGCGCCGCTCTTCTTTGGATCTTCTCTACCTCCTCCGTCAACCCGATCTGGTACGGATCCCACACTGATGAGCAATACTCAAGTACAGGTCGAACGAGTGTTTTGTAAGCCACCTCCTTTGTTGATGGACTACAATTTCTAAGGACTCTCCCAATGAATCTCTACCTGGTACCCGCCTTACCAACAATTAATTTTATATGATCACTCCACTTCAAATGGTTCCGCACGCATACTCCCAGATATTTTACAGAAGTAACTGCTACCAGTGTTTGTTCCGCTATCATATAATCGTACAATAAAGGATCCTTCTTTCTATGTATTCGCAATACATTACATTTGTCTATGTTAAGGGTCAGTTGCCACTCACTGCACCAAGTGCCTATCCGCTGCAGATCTTCCTGCATTTCGCTACAATTTTCTAATGCTGCAACTTCTCTGTATACTACAGGATCATCCGCGAAAAGCCGCATGGAACTTCCGACACTATCTACTGGTCATTTATATATATTGTGAAAAGCAATGGTCCCATAACACTCCCCTCTGGCACGCCAGAGGTTACTTTAACGTCTGTAGACGTCTCTCCATTGAGAACAACATGCTGTGTTCAGTTTGCTAAAAGCTCTTCAATCCAGCCACACAACTGGTCTGATATTCCGTAGGCTCTTACTTTGTTTATCAGGCGACAGTGCGGAACTGTATCGAACGCCTGCCGGAAGTCAAGGAAAATAGCATCCAACAGTGGAGCCTGTATCTAATATTTTCTGGGTCTCACGAACAAATAAAGCGAGTTGGGTCTCACACGATCGCTGTTTCCGGAATCCATGTTGATTCCTACAGAGTAGATTCTGGGTTTCCAAAAACGACATGATATGCGAGCAAAAAACATGTTCTAAAATCCTACAACAGATCGACGTCAGAGATATAGGTCTATAGTTTTGCGCATCTGCTCGACGACCCTTCTTGAAGACTGGGACTACCTGTGCTGTTTTCCAATCATTTGGAACCTTCCGTTCCTCTAGAGACTTGCTGTACACGGCTGTTAGAAGGGGGGCAAGTTCTTTCGCGTGCTCTGTGTAGAATCGAATTGGTATCCCGTCAGGTCCAGTGGACTTCCCTCTGTTGCGTGATTCCAGTTGCTTTTCTATTCCTTGGACACTTATTTCGATGTCAGCCATTTTTTCGTTTGTGCGAGGATTTAGAGAAGGAACTGCAGTGCGGTCTTCCTCTGTGAAACAGCTATGGAAAAAGGTGTTTAGTATTTCAGCTTTACGAGTGTCATCCTCTGTTTCAATGCCATCATCATCCCAGAGTGTCTGGGTATGCTGTTTCGAGTCACTTACTGATTTAACGTAAGACCGGAACTTCCTAGGATTTTCTGTCAAGTCGGTACATAGAATTTTACTTTCGAATTCACTAAATGCTTCACGCATAGCTCTCCTTACGCTAACTTTGACATTGTTTAGCTTCTCTTTGTCTGAGAGGTTTTGGCTGCGTTTAGACTTGGAGTGGAGCTCTCTTTGCTTTCGCAGTAGTTTCCTAACTTTGTTGTTGAACCACGGTGGGTTTTTCTCGTCTCTCACAGTTTTACTCGGCACGTACCTGTCTAAAGCGCATTTTACGATTTCCTTGAACTTTTTCCATAAACACTCAACATTGTCAGTGTCGGAACAGAAGTTTTCGTTTTGATCTGTTAGGTAGTCTGAAATCTGCCTCTTATTACTCTTGCTAAACAGATAAACCTTCCTCCCTTTTTTATATTCCTATTTACTTCCATATTCAGGGATGCTGCAACGGCCTTATGATCACTGATTCCCTATTCTGCACTTACAGAATCGAAAAGTTCGGGTCTGTTTGTTATCAGTAAGTCCAAGATGTTATCTCCACGAGTCGGTTCTCTGTTTAATTGCTCGAGGTAATTTTCGGATAGTGCACTCAGTATAATGTCGCTCGATGCTCTGTCCCTACCACCCGTCCTAAACATCTGAGTGTCTCAGTCTATGTATGGTAAATTGAAATCTCCACCTAAGACTATAACATGCTGAGGAAATTTATGTGAAACGTGTTCCAGATTTTCCCTCAGTTGTTCTGCCACAATTGCTGCTGAGTCGGAAGGTCGGTAAAAGGAGCCAATTATTAACCTAGCTCGGTATAACCTCCACCCATAATAATTCACAGGAACTATCCACTTCTAATTCCCTACAGCGACAAACACGCCACCACCGGTTGCATGCAACCTATCCTTTCTAAACACCGTCTGTGCCTTTGTAAAAATTTCGGCAGAATTTATCTCTGGCTTCAGCCAGCTTTCTGCACCTATAACGATTTCAGCTTCGGTGCTTTCTATCAATGCTTGAAGTTCCGGTCCTTTACCAATGCAGCTTCGACAGTTTACAATTATAATACCGATTGCTGCTTGGTCCTCGCATGTCCTAACTTTGCTCCGCACCCTTTGAGGCTGCTGCCCTTTCTGTACTTGCCCGAGGCCATCTAACCTAAAAAACCGCCCAGTCCACGCCACACAACCCCTGCTACCCGTGTAGCCGCTTGCTGCGTGTATTGGACTCCTGACCTATCCAGCGGAACCCGAAACCCCACCACCCTATAGCGCAAGTCGAGGAATCTGCAGCCCACACGGTCCAGAACCGTCTCAGCCTCTGATTCAGACCCTCCACTCGGCTCTGTACCAAAGGTCCGCAGTCAGTCCTGTCGACAATGCTGCAGATGGTGAGCTCTGCTTTCATCCCGCTAGCGAGACTGGCAGTCTTCACTAAATCAGATAGCCACCGGAAGCAAGAGAGGATTTCCTCCGATCCATAGCGACACACATCATTGGTGCCGACATGAGCGACCACCTGCAGATGGGTGCACCCTGTACCCTTCATGGCATCCGGAAGGACCCTTTCCTCATCTAGGGGGTGACTCCCCCCGGTATGCACACGGAGTGCGCATTGGTTTTCTTCCCCTCTCTTGCTGCCATATCCCCAAGGGGCCCCATTACACGCCTGACGTTGGAGCTCCCAACTACCAGTAAGCCCACCCTCTGTGACCGCCCGGATCTTGCAGAATGAGGGGCAACCTCTGGAACAGGACAAGCAGCCATGTCCGGCCGAAGATCAGTATCAGCCTGAGACAGAACCTGAAACCGGTTCGTCAGACAAACTGGAGAGACCTTCCGTTCAGCCCTCCGGAATGTCTTTCGCCCCCTGCCACACCTCGAGACGACCTCCCACTCTACCACAGGTGAGGGATCAGCCTCAATGTGGGCAGTATCCCGGGCAGCCACAGTCGTAGTCCGATCCGGAGCCCCATCTGGAGCCCCATAGTGATGCCCATTGGCTACAGCCTCAAGCTGTGTGACCGAAGCCAACACTGCCTGAAGCTGGGAGCGAAGGGATGCCAACTCAGCCTGCATCCGAACACAGCAGTTGCAGTCCCTATCCATGCTAAAAACTGTTGTGCAAAGAACGTCTGAACTAATCTACAGAGAGCACAAACAATTCGACACAAAATTTAAACGGTTATTAAAATACAAGATTGCCTAGTAAATGCAGTAATGCTGCTACTTGCGCACTGCTGACACACTGCTCGGCGGCGGAAGGAGACTACGCGATTTTACACTATTCAGGTACTAAAACGCGATGATACAACTCTCAAATACTATAATACGCCCGAAATTTATGAATTAAACAACGCAAATACCAAAAACACGCAAAGAAATTAAGAATTAAACTATGTAACAAATAAGTGAGCTAAGAGTATACGACTTGCTGCTGCAGCTGCTTATCCAAGGGCGGCAACATTCGTAAGAATGTTGCAGATAACTCTGTTTCCAGAGTCACTGTCGTCAGCGGGAAGTATTTCCGCCACTTTGCTCATTGTCGAATGCAATAAAAGAGACTGCAATCGTAATATTTAATTGCAAGTACAGTGATCAAATATATACACTCCTGGAAATTGAAATAAGAACACCGTGAATTCATTGTCCCAGGAAGGGGAAACTTTATTGACACATTCCTGGGGTCAGATACATCACATGATCACACTGACAGAACCACAGGCACATAGACACAGGCAACAGAGCATGCACAATGTTGGCACTAGTACAGTGTATATCCACCTTTCGCAGCAATGCAGGCTGCTATTCTCCCATGGAGACGATCGTAGAGTTGCTGGATGTAGTCCTGTGGAACGGCTTGCCATGCCATTTCCACCTGGCGCCTCAGTTGGACCAGCGTTCGTGCTGGACGTGCAGACCGCGTGAGACGACGCTTCATCCAGTCCCAAACATGCTCAATGGGGGACAGATCCGGAGATCTTGCTGGCCAGGGTAGTTGACTTACACCTTCTAGAGCACGTTGGGTGGCACGGGATACATGCGGACGTGCATTGTCCTGTTGGAACAGCAAGTTCCCTTGCCGGTCTAGGAATGGTAGAACGATGGGTTCGATGACGGTTTGGATGTACCGTGCACTATTCAGTGTCCCCTCGACGATCACCAGTGGTGTACGGCCAGTGTAGGAGATCGCTCCCCACACCATGATGCCGGGTGTTGGCCCTGTGTGCCTCAGTCGTATGCAGTCCTGATTGTGGCGCTCACCTGCACGGCGCCAAACACGCATACGACCATCATTGGCACCAAGGCAGAAGCGACTCTCATCGTTGAAAACGACACGTCTCCATTCGTCCCTCCATTCACGCCTGTCGCGACACCACTGGAGGCGGGCTGCACGATGTTGGGGCGTGAGCGAAAGACGGCCTAACGGTGTGCGGGACTGTAGCCCAGCTTCATGGAGACGGTTGCGAATGGTCCTCGCCGATACCCCAGGAGCAACAGTGTCCCTAATTTGCTGGGAAGTGGCGGTGCGGTCCCCTACGGCACGGCGTAGGATCCTACGGTCTTGGCGTGCATCCGTGCGTCGCTGCGGTCCGGTCCCAGGTCGACGGGCACGTGCACCTTCCGCCGACCACTGGCGACAACATCGATGTACTGTGGAGACCTCACGCCCCACATGTTGAGCAATTCGGCGGTACGTCCACCCGGCCTCCCGCATGCCCACTATACGCCCTCGCTCAAAGTCCGTCAACTGCACATACGGTTCACGTCCACGCTGTCGCGGCATGCTACCAGTGTTAAAGACTGCGATGGAGCTCCGTATACCACGGCAAACTGGCTGACACTGACGGCGACGGTGCACAAATGCTGCGCAGCTAGCGCCATTCGACGGCCAACACCGCGGTTCCTGGTGTGTCCTCTGTGCCGTGCGTGTGATCATTGCTTGTACAGCCCTCTCGCAGTGTCCGGAGCAAGTATGGTGGGTCTGACATACCGGTGTCAATGTGTTCTTTTTTCCATTTCCAGGAGTGTATGTAGCTGGTTTCCTAGGATGATTCTGTCTAGGGGAGCGTGCCGCGCACTGGCAGTGGCCTGTGGCAGAAATGATTCACGTTTCCCGCAAATGGCAGGAGCCGTCCTAATTGAAAGACTGGTTGTGATGCAGTAATGTACCTGACCTAACCGTGTCGTTCTCTGGCTGGCTGAATAGCGAACTAATACTCAGTATGTATCGGACAGCCTGTGTGATCGTGTGTATTCTCTGTGGAAATTTGAGAAGATTCATTATGGACGTGTGTTTGCGCTGAACCATTATTTCCTCCCATGTAAAGATTCATTATGGACGTGTGTTTGCGCTGAACCATTATTTCCTCCCATGTAAATAGTCCAATAGTCTGCTTCTGCACATTTCCCGCCTTTATCTGGTTGAGGCAACATCGATTGTAGTGTGTGCATCTAGCAGGTGAAAGACGAGTGGGAGACATGTTTTCTGGTTCTCTAAGCGTCAGAAACACCTTATTTAACTTTGTACATTATGCGGATGATTTGGAATCTGCTATATCACCGACATCGGCATTCGCAAGTGGAAATATCAGTTTCCTCTTTTTTTCCAGTTTTCACGTAAAAGTCTTCGTAGACGAGATAAGTTTCTAGTTTCTCACAAGGGAACCTCCCCATCGCACCCCCCTCAGATTTAGTTATAAGTTGGCACAGGGATAGGCCTTGAAAAACTGAACACAGATCAATCGAGAAAACAGGTAGAAGTTGCGTGGAACTACGAAAAAAATAAGTAAAATATACAAACTGAGTAGTCCATGCGCTAGATAGGTAACATCTTGGAGCGTGTCGGCTGACGAGCGCCGTGGTCACGTGGTTAGCGTGAGCAGCTGCAGAACGAGAGGTCTTCGGTTCAAATCCTCTCTCGAGTGAAAAGTTTAATTTTTTATTTTCAGACAATTATTAGAGTTCAGGCACTCACACATAATCAACTTCGCTCTCCCCAAATTCCAGGACATGTTTAGATTTGCTTGGACATATGCAGGATTTGACGGTCTACACACGGAAACATTTGAAAACGTAAAAAACATATGTTTTGACAGATCACAGGGAAAACTGTGCGACTGTGAAACTGTTGCATTCATTTGTTGCAGTTTATGTGACAAACTCTTATGTTTTCATCACTTTTTTGGGAGTGATTATCACATCCACAAGAAAACCTAAATCGGGCAAGGTAGAAGAATCTTTTTACCCATTCGCCAAGTGTGCAAGTTAGGTGGGTCGACAACATATTCCTGTCATGTGACGCACATGCCGTCACCAGTGTCGTATAGAATATATCAGACGTGTTTTCCTGTGGAGGAATCGGTTGACCTATGACCTTGCGATCAAATGTTTTCGGTTCCCATTGGAGAGGCACGTCCTTTCGTCTACTAATCGCACGGTTTTGCGGTGCGGTCGCAAAACACAGACGCTAAACTTATTACAGTGAACAGAGACGTCAATGAACGAACGGACAAATCATAACTTTGCGAAAATAAAGAAAGTAAAATTTTCACTCCAGGGAGGACTCGAACCATGGACCTGTCGTTTAGAAAATGCTCGCTCTAACCACGGGACCACGGCGTTCTTCAACCCTCGTTGTCCTTGATGTTGCATATGTTACACATGGACTATTCAGTTTGTATATTTTGTTCATTTTTTCATAGTTTCACTCAACTTCTTCCTGTTTTCTCGATTCATCTGTGTTCAGTTTTGCAAGGCCTATCCACTGCGTCAATTTATAACTAAATCTGAGGGGGGTGCGATGGGGAGGTTCCCTTGTCAGTGTTTTACAGCACGCTCCACCCTGCTAAAATTTCGACTTTCTATAGAAATAATTTCCTGTCTATATCTTCGGAATTATAGTGTGCAAGCAATAGGTAGAATACTGTTTAGTGCTTGATATCGAGAATCGTCGCGAAAATGGTATGATATTCTGGTACACAATGTGAAAATACATATGTTCTTGTAATCACAGAGTCTGGAGATCGGCGTAGAAAGCAAGCAAGCAAGCAGTTCGGGGCCAGAAACAGTGACGCCTTTTTGCCAAGGGTAACCGACCCAGTCGTTTTACCACAGTCTTCGCGGTATATGTACACGTGTCTGGTCACCAGGGAGGTGTAGGTTCATCATATTGATAGTCGTAAGGGGAATGAAAGATTTTTATTTATGTGGAAAATTATGTGCGTTATAGATACTGAGATTTGTTCCAGAACCATGGCTGTAAAGATGAGACATTTCCAGTACATTGCCCGGTGTCAGACTGTGGCAGCAATCCTAATATTTAATTGTAGTTACACTGATAAATATGTGCCTTGTTCCCAGTATTCTTGTGAGTCTGGAGATGGCCGTAGAGAGCACAGCCGCAATAAAGTCGGGGCAGAAACACGTTCTCGGTGGATGCCTTTGTTCTGAGCTGGAGCTTGCCCATCCTTTGTACACTGGTTCAGGGAATCCAAGAAAACTTCTGGATTATGAAGATTTTGCTCGCGGATCCCTCTGGATGGGTGAATAGTGAACTAATACCAAGTTTGTGTTGAGTCGCCATTGGGACCGCGTATATAGCGTGTATACTCTGCAGAAATTTGAGAAGATTCAATACGACGACTATCTCCACTGGGAGTATTGATAGTGTTCGAACTCCAACCACTCAGGTCCTCCTGGGGTGTGGGATCGTCCATGACCCGCTGGCCTCTCTCTGCCCGATACGCTCCTCTGCAGCTGCAGTCATGGGCCTCGTTTACGGCGGCGGTTTTCTGCGTCGGCGCTGCACAGTGGCACGGTGAGTATGTGGGATGTATTTGACGATCCGTAGACCACCTGTGCAGGGTTTTGCGGGATGAATATGGCGATCTGTACAAAATACACTCCTGGAAATGGAAAAAAGAACACATTGACACCGGTGTGTCAGACCCACCATACTTGCTCCGGACACTGCGAGAGGGCTGTACAAGCAATGATCACACGCACGGCACAGCGGACACACCAGGAACCGCGGTGTTGGCCGTCGAATGGCGCTAGCTGCGCAGCATTTGTGCACCGCCGCCGTCAGTGTCAGCCAGTTTGCCGTGGCATACGGAGCTCCATCGCAGTCTTTAACACTGGTAGCATGCCGCGACAGCGTGGACGTGAACCGTATGTGCAGTTGAAGGACTTTGAGCGATGGCGTATAGTGGGCATGCGGGAGGCCGGGTGGACGTACCGCCGAATTGCTCAACACGTGGGGCGTGAGGTCTCCACAGTACATCGATGTTGTCGCCAGTGGTCGGCGGAAGGTGCACGTGCCCGTCGACCTGGGACCGGACCGCAGCGACGCACGGATGCACGCCAAGACCGTAGGATCCTACGCAGTGCCGTAGGGGACCGCACCGCCACTTCCCAGCAAATTAGGGACACTGTTGCTCCTGGGGTATCGGCGAGGACCATTCGCAACCGTCTCCATGAAGCTGGGCTACGGTCCCGCACACCGTTAGGCCGTCTTCCGTTCACGCCCCAACATCGTGCAGCCCGCCTCCAGTGGTGTCGCGGCAGGCGTGATTGGAGGGACGAATGGAGACGTGTCGTCTTCAGCGATGGGAGTCGCTTCTGCCTTGGTGCCAATGATGGTCGTATGCGTGTTTGGCGCCGTGCAGGTGAGCGCCACAATCAGGACTGCATACGACCGAGGCACACAGGGCCAACACCCGGCATCATGGTGTGGGGAGCGATCTCCTACACTGGCCGTACACCACTGGTGATCGTCGAGGGGACACTGAATAGTGCACGGTACATCCAAACCGTCATCGAACCCATCGTTCTACCATTCCTAGACCGGCAAGGGAACTTGCTGTTCCAACAGGACAATGCACGTCCGCATGTATCCCTTGCCACCCAACGTGCTCTAGAAGGTGTAAGTCAACTACCCTGGCCAGCAAGATCTCCGGATCTGTCCCCCATTGAGCATGTTTGGGACTGGATGAAGCGTCGTCTCACGCGGTCTGCACGTCCAACACGAACGCTGGTCCAACTGAGGCGCCAGGTGGAAATGGCATGGCAAGCCGTTCCACAGGACTACATCCAGCATCTCTACGATCGTCTCCATGGGAGAATAGCAGCCTGCATTGCTGCGAAAGGTGGATATACACTGTACTAGTGCCGACATTGTGCATGCTCTGTTGCCTGTGTCTATGTGCCTGTGGTTCTGTCAGTGTGATCATGTGATGTATCTGACCCCAGGAATGTGTCAATAAAGTTTCTCCTTCGTGGGACAATGAATTCACGGTGTTCTTATTTCAATTTCCAGGAGTGTAGCTTTGCCGCTGAAAGTCTCGTCTGCAGAAAAAGTGAAGTACGGTGCTTCCACACCAGCAGCATCAGTAATTTGGTGGGTTAATTCAGTAAGAGCAAATCAAAATAATCCATTCATTCACAAGGCATTATTTGTGCTGGAGGCTTAGGAGCCTCTGCCAACTGGTATAAAGAAGTTGGAAGCAAGGTATCTACAGAAAGTTCTGAGAAAGTAAGTGCTCAAAGACAAGTTGAGGCAGACCATCCATCTCTGTTGGGGATGCCATCACTCACACGCCGCTGTGTCATTAGGACATCCCCAGACCTGTAGCTGTAGGACACCGAAAATTCCCGCCAGTGTTCTCTTCTGTAGGACAGTGCTTCGCATTCCGTTTGAGTAATTCTGCTGATTTTCCCGCCTGTGCTTAGGCGGTGCTTTCTTTCCAAACAACAGGAATGCTTTCATGATTAACGTTTCCGCGAGCGTTCACAGGCATGATGAACTCTTTTAGCGGTGGGAACGTTTACCGTTTCTGAGACGTATGTTAAAAGCAGGACGTCACGATTTCCAGGAAGGGAACACGTGATGCCTCGTTAGGACCATCAGGAAGAATGCAATCGGTGTTATTTTGGGCTATTTTCGTAAACATTTCCTATTAGGGCAAGATTTTCCAATCAGATAAGCAGAGACATCACGAAAGCTCCTACAAAACAACAACAGCATCCGTAAACTATTTCTGCAACACTTTAAGATTTCTGGGAAGGGACTGATATCTAATGGACGGGTTGTTCCGTTAGGATAGCTAGGAAGAATGCATCCTGTGTTATTCTGTAGACCATTGCAAAAACTTCTACAGCGCATCCAGAGGGAGACTTGGCTGTTATTTACATAGACGTGCGACACTAGTATAACACTGACAACCTTTTAGCTGCACCTGCGAGGATGAGCCGCTATGCAAACATCTCGCTGAGGGTGATCCGCTATGCGAACATGTCACTGAACCACAGCTACAAAGGTTATGAGTTACGGTGCCAGGTGACAGGTAGTTCACAGATGTTGGTATGAAAGGGATGTCACCGCCTCATGCTCGTGGGACCCGAACTGACACCTGCGCGTTGTTCGCCAGCTGACAGCAGCGTCATCGCTCTGCGGGGTGTACCGGTGCATCCCGTCTCCTGGGAGCGTGTACGGTGGCGTTCTGTGTTGTCCAATGGATAGGGGGCGGCAGGCATTGCGTGCTTTGCGATCGATAGATTTTTGACTGTGTAATTACGTGTGACGTGTGTTTCATGATGGTACTCCTTGAACGATTAGAATAAAAAGAAAAGCGATAAGCGTTCGATTTAATTATGTCTTACAAGAACCGCATGTTTTCAAGCAGCAGAGAACAATGAGCAAGAGAAATCCAACCCCTGTAAACAGACTTTTTTTACAACTAAACAATATGCCCTGGAATTTCGCTTCGTGAGGTCCTTCCTCTCCCGTTCTGAGCTGCCAGTTTCCATGTAGAGGATTGGGGGGGGGGCAGTGGGGAGGGGGTGAGGGGGCGGATGAGGTAGTGGGGAGAGGGGGCGGGACCGATTTCCTGTAAAAGTCCTTAAATAAATAAATAAGCTATATTCCATACACTGCCTTAAATCCAATAAATTGTTTAACTATACAATATTCCACACATTGCTTAAATTGTTTAAACAATATTCCATACACTGCAATCGAATTCCCTCCAAATGACCGATCTATGAGTCTTTTTCACGACAGTTTCCGTGAGTTAATGTGGGAGGGAATGGGTTTACCAGAGGGGCAGAGGTTAATTAATTGAACAACTTAAGTAGTCAATCAAATTGATGAGAGTGAGAGGAACTATTGCAGTAACTCCTGAAAGTGTACCAATACTATCGTGGGGGAGGGCGGGTTAGATGAATTTAATTAATTGGCAGCAAAATAGCCAATGACGGACATAGCAAGGAAGACATCAAAAGCAGACTAGCGCTGGGAAAAAGGGCATTGCTGGCCAAGAAGTGTCTACTAGTCTCGAACATAGTCCTTAATTTGAGGAAGAAATATCTGAGAATGTACGCTTGGACCACAGCGCTGTATGGTTGTGAAACTTGGACTGTGGGAAGACCAGAGCAGAACAGAATCAAAGAACTTGAGATGTGGTGCTACGATGAATGTTGAATATTAGGTAGAGTGATGAGATAAGAAATGAGGAGGTCTTGCGCAGAATCGGAGGGGAAAGGAATGTGTGGAAAACACTGACAACAGGAAGGGAAAGGATGATACGACATTTGTTAAGTCATCTGGGAATGGCTCCCATGGTACTAGAGGGAGTTGTGGAAGGCAAAAACTGTAGAGGGAGACAGAGACTGGAATACTCCCAGCAGATAACTGTGGACATTGGTTGTAAGTGCTACTCTGAGATGAATAGATTGACCCAGGATAGGAACCCGTAATGGGCAGCATCAAAACCAGTCAGAAAGGCTGACGACTGAAAAAAATGGTAAAAACCTATCATGCTTACCACTTTTATGTCCATTACATTACCTCACCAGCACGGCTAACTCTGTTATGTTTATTTTATTGTGATGATGTATTGGCATAACTGATAGCGCGCTTCTATGCTGCTTTTGTGACTGTGGAGTTTAGACAAGCATTACGCAGCGAGTCACAAAATGTTTGGACATGCAGGGTGATGTGAATACTATGCTCTCACTGGTACTGTACTTATGGCATCAATCAAATTGTCAATTAGGTAAACAAGAGTGGGTTGACTAATTTCTTTATCTATTATACATTCATCTGTAAGCCCTTCATGTGTTTTAATTCCCGCCTTGTTATTTGTTTATATAATGTTTTTTGCTTTATCTATTAATACTCTCTTCTCGATAAAAGCTTGAATTATATCCGTTTCTCAAATACTAGCCTATGCGCTTTGATGGTTTGGAGGTATGTTTCAATTTCCACATTTCTTACGTCCTTATACCTTAATGTGAAACAATTTACGTACTGAATTTTCCTTACATTCTGCATCTGAATGTGTTCTTTAAAAACCATCTTTGCTGCTGGAGCATTCAACATACTTTCTTTTGTGTACCATGTAGGTCTCATTCCCTATTGTTTGTATGTCGCTCCCAATAATCCTCTGAATTCCAGTATCCTGAAGCAAAACTCTACCCAGTGCATTAACTATGGAACACAGCTACAGAGCGCAAAAATAAAGGTACTTTTTGTAGATGTTTTACACTGTTTTCACACAACCATCATTTGATGACGATTTACTAAGGAAAATATGCACCAGATAAAACTTTGTTAGAGATATTTGTGAGTTCTAAGCATGCAAGGAACCGCTCTGTGGCGTTCAAGTACACAAATTCACACAGTATAAGACCACTCACCTTGCATTTTATTTGTCTTACCACATCTGAAATGTGGCGTCGTCCAGAGATCGCCATGCCACAACGTGCACCAATAGAACACACGTTAGAGAGATCTTGCTACAATCTGCAACGACGTATGGGATGTACTCCTGAGGAGCACTCCTCCTCTATCAGGACAGCAGCGTCCTCGCGCCGGGTATCGGTATAGACCTCTGCTACAGCAGTGAGAATCATATTATAGGACCAAAGAGTAGTTAAAGTTCCTGATGCATTTTACTGTCGTGAATGTCGAACATTGCAAGAGAACAGCTTGTAACCTGTGCATCTAGTGATGCTTTGGCAATCAGTGATGGCTGTAAATTATTTAGCAATCCTCTGGGAAATAAATGTGTTAAGATTAAGTAAATCTTTTATTAATTTCTGTAATAAAGTGAACTAATATTTAGGTGTTCTATTGTAAGTAGGCTGTTTATGTTTTCTTATTGGCAACGTTACGTAGCGCTCTGTATGAAAATCACTGGCTGTGCTGTGTGCAGTCTGTGGCTAGTTTGCATTGTTGTCTGCCATTGTAGTGTTGGGCAGCTGGATGTGAACAGTGCGTAGCGTTGTGCAGTTGGAGGTGAGCCGCCAGAAGTGGTGGATGTGGGGAGAGAAATGGCGGAGTTTTGAAATTTGTAAGACTGGATGTCATGAACTGCTATATATAGGCCGGCCGGTGTGACCGTGCGGTTAAAGGCGCTTCAGTCTGGAACCGCGTGACCGCTACGGTCGCAGGTTCGAATCCTGCCTCGGGCATGGATGTGTGTGATGTCCTTAGGTTAGTTAGGTTTAATTAGTTCTAAGTTCTAGGCGACTGATGACCTCAGAAGTTAAGTCGCATAGTGCTCAGAGCCATTTGAACCATTTGCTATATATATTATGACTATTAAGGTAAATACATTGTTTGTTCTCTATCAAAATCTTTCATTTGCTAACTATGCCTATCAGTAGTTAGTGCCTTCCGTAGTTTGAATCTTTTATTTAGCTGGCAGTAGTGGCGCTCGCTGTATTGCAGTAGTTCGAGTAACCAAGATTTTTGTGAGGTAAGCGATTTGTGAAACGCATAGGTTAATGTTAGTCAGGGCCATTCTTTTGTAGGGATTTTTGAAAGTCAGATTGCGTTGCGCTAAGAAATATTGTGTGTCAGTTTAAGCACAGTCTTGTATAATTGTTCAAAGGGGACGTTTCACTATAAGTGTGCCATCCATTCTTTCTGACATGTTCAAAAGAACAGATACCACATATATAATTCAGGCGATGATGTGGAGGTCCACATCAAGCTTCAACTACTATGGGGATCGGCGAGATGCCACGAGAAATCAGGCTAATGAGCAGGGGTACTACATCAGTAGTGCGTGGTATAAGTTGAAAATTTGGATCTGACGGCAGGTGCACTAAGTTAATCTGTGTGGTTGTAGTGATCAATGTGTCTGGATGGTGCAGTGGTCAGCGCATTTGCCTGGTAAGCAGGGGACCTGGGTTCCACTTCTGGTGTAGTACAAATTTTCAACCTGCCCCATTGCTATAAATCATGCAGACTATCAGCTAATGTCTTTAATTCGTGTCGTGTGTTCTGTTTTGATGTGTCACCTCACTCAGAAATCAAACAATCACAGATAAGGGCAGAGGAATGTAGTGTCGTCTGGTTCAAAACTTGAACGAAATTGCTACATGTTATAAAGACAAATTCATAAAATCAGATCAAGAGTTATTCTGATTCTTTCGGGTACTATGGACCGATACGGACTGTCGTCCACTTGCAGGTAGACTGGTAGGTGTGGCGGGCTACACGCAGAGTTATGTAGGTAGCCTGCTCGTCGGTGTCGCGTCGGAGGCTGTGGCTGGGACCGCGCGGCTATCAGATAGCGGCTTGTGTATGCGTCGGCGGGCCATCAGATAGCGCGGCGTTCTCACACGCCACGCCACGCCACGCCG
Organism: Schistocerca americana; assembly: GCF_021461395.2. Taxonomy (NCBI): domain Eukaryota; kingdom Metazoa; phylum Arthropoda; class Insecta; order Orthoptera; family Acrididae; genus Schistocerca; species Schistocerca americana. Next base: position 432,791,984 of record NC_060124.1, on the reverse strand, counting down.
CCGGCACCAGCAACAGCACGCCGAGCCGCTCTACGTGGCTTCTCACACAGCCGGCACAGCTGAGCTCCAGGGGCGGAGCCCCACACTCACCAGTCTGGCTGTTGGTCTGCTCCTTGATGAAGTGAAGAAACAGGAGTAAACGGAAAAGTGACACTCCTAATCAAACGACTTAGAAACATTACGTACGTCTAGTGAACCTGCAAAGCAGAGTCGTTCTCTCGGGCGACTATACTCCATTTTCACTGTCATCATCGTCACCCAGCTGCTGGGTAAAGGCCTCCATGCGTTGCAATTTTCAGTTTGTTCCAATTCTTTTCTTTAAGTCGTCTTCCCACTGGTTCGATACGCCTTGCTGCGAATCTCTTCACCTCTCGTGTCAACCTCTTCATCTCAGAGTAGCAGTTGCACCAATTCTCAATTATTTGCTGGATGTATTTCAATGCATATCTTTCCAATGCAGTTTTTGCACTCTATAGCACCCTCCAGTAGCGTCATATCATCCAGTACTTTCTTCTTGACAGTGTTTTCCATGTGTTCCTTTCATCGTCGATTCTGCGGAGAATCTCCTCATTTATCATCATCATCATCATCATCATCATCAGTGTTCTGCCAAATGGCAGGTTTTCACATGGTAGTTCTCCAGGCTGTCCGGTCTTCTGCCATCCTCTTCAGGTCTGCATAATGTCCTCTTCCCTTTACGTCGTCTATCATCTTGTATCTCCTTCTTCCTCTTAGTCTTCTCCCACAAACCAATCCTTCCAAAGCATCTACTAGCAAGCACTCCCTTCTCAGTGAATGTCCCAACCAGTTCTTTTTCCTTTCTCTTACAACCTTCAGCAAACATCTTCTCTCACCAATCCTTTCCAATAGTCTTTCATTACTCACTCTTTCCATCCAGCTTATTCTCTCCATTCACCTCCACATCCACATCTCAAATGCTTCTAACCTTTTTTCATCCTCTCGTCTCAGCGTCCATGTTTCTGCCCCATATAGTGCACACTCCAGACAAAACATTTGCCAAGCCTTTTCGTTAGTCCTTTATCTAATTTGTCACATAAGAGTCTCCTCTTTCTGTTGAATGCCTCCTTCGCGATGACAATTCGAGTTTTCACCTCCTGGTGACATCGCAACTCTTCCGTTATTGTGCTTCCAAGATATTTACATTCACTTACTTGGCTAATGGTAGATTGTCCTATTTTAATATTGGACAGTCTGCGTCTTGTACTGATGACCATACTCTTTGTCTTTGCTGTGTTTATTTGTATCCCATATTCCACACAAGCTTCATTCAGATCTTTGAGCATGTTATTCACTGTCCGCTCACTTTCTGCCACTAATACCACGTCATCAGCAAATCTTATACATTCTATTTTCTTTCCACCAATACATATCCCTCTTTTCCCGTCTAAGCTTTTCGCAATAATCTCTTCAAGGTATACGTTAAACAACAGTGGGGAAAGGCAACATCCTTGTCTAGCACCTCGTCCAATGCTGCTTCCTTCTGACATTTCATTTCCAATCCTTATCGTTACTTTCTGGTCTAAATATAGATTCTGTATCAGTCTTCTCTCTTTACAGTCTACTCCTTTCCTCTTCAAAATATCCATCAGCTTGTTCCACTGAACTCTGTCAAAAACCTTTTCTAAATCTATAAAATCAGCAAAGATTTCTCTACTCTTTTCCGTATATCTTTCCTCTATAGTCTTCACAGGCCAATAGCATCTCTTGTTCCTTTTCCTCTTGTAAATCCGAACTGCTCCTCTGCAATCCCTCTATCCAGCTTGTCATATAACCTTCTATTCAACACTCTCAGAAAGACTTTAGCTGCATGCTACCTAATTTTCAACATCCTTCTATAGCACCACCCCTGAAACACTTAGATTTTTCTTCTTTTTCGGTTTTCTCGCTGTCCATGTCTCACTACCATACAATTATGTGCTCCAAACACACATTCTCAGAAATTTCCTTCTCAAATTAAGACCAATTTTTGATGCTAGCAGACTTCTTTGCCTCTTTTGTCGTACTAATCTGCTTTCATTTCCTTCTTGCTTCGTCCGTGATATGTTACGGTTCCAAGGTAGCAAAATACTTTAACTGCGTCTACATTGAAGATCATCCCCAGCATAATAATAAACCGTGATCAGCAGGTTTCGAATATGTCCGCAGCAATATGTTCGTATAGCGAATATGAAAAACTACGGATATTCCAAAGACGACAGGACGTATTTATTACAAATCTAGTGTTTGCGCGTTTCAAGAATGCTCGACACAATCTACAAGATGTATTCTGAGAACGAAATCATGGTCTACATGGGCTGTACAATTTTATATCTATTACCTATGTGACTGGTGACTTTCGACCTTTGGATATGTTTGAGAGTTTATCTTAACCTTCCAGTTTCATTTTACATCATAATATATCGCTGGTACATGTCGAAAAGGAATAAATCTTGCCTCTGCCCGTATGTGGCACAAGAACAATATACTATTGTACATGGCTACGTCTATTAGCCGACACAAACGGAAAGATGACATCTGATAGTATCCAGAGTGTGTATGATAGCGATCTACTTCGTTAAGCATGTTAAATTGAGCGTAACATAGATTACAATGATTTTCATCGAAACAATGGGTGGTTGTATAACTTCAAACAGTGCTACAGAATTAGACGTAAGATAACGAAATTTCAAACCAAGCGTCAACTTGACGATTCACTAAAATAAGTGGAATCGGTCCGAAAATTTGTAGATGAGATAAACAAACTCATCCCACCGTTCAGAAAAGAATTCATCTCCGAGCAGTCGGAGTTTGAAAAGAAAATGCATGTCAAAGGACCCCTAAAAATTACAAGTACCAAGAGAGCTGTATCAAGATCAACCAACATCACTGCATTAATGCCTTCGTATGCTATTATGGTGACTGTTAATCTCTATGGTAAATTGCTGGATTTATTTTTTATGCTGAAAGAAGTCTGACGTGCTCCACCCCCTAAAATTCTCTAAAGTACGCATGGTCTTGCAAGGACAGAAGGGAATATTTCCATCACAGCAAGCAAGATTAGGAACATGGGGGTAAGAAAACTACAGCTATCGTATGAGTACTGATTTTAGCAGATAACTGGTCAAAATAACTTGTTTTCACTTGATTCCTGCTCTGGGTTTTAAAATGATAGTGCTTTAGAGCAAACTATTCCTGCGGAAAAGTGTGTGACATTGCAATTCATGCCACGGGGAGCCACCGTACAAATTCAGACACTGGATTTTTTTTTTTTTTCGTGTCTGTTAACCATATTATGGTACTGTCTGCAGCTACGCCTTAAACGGTAGCCAGTTTCACAATAATCTCCACAACAAGCTGTTTGCATTCGGCTGGATGCCTTTATATCCCATCAGCTCTCATCAACCCATTACACCGATACTATTATATATGCATTCCATAAGAGTGGATACCTGGCTGAGCGTCCTCCACAGTTTATAACTCCCAAAGAGTTCACCTTCGATCTTGAAGGTGCGAACCTTTGTGACCCATGTGACACGCCATTTTTCATTCAGTGTTAATGATTTGTTCTGAACGTTTCTTGAATGACGCCGATGTCCGTTTTGTGACGTGTAATACCTACATCGCACAGCAACGTGGTCTCTGAAACTCACGGACACTCATTTTCATTGCCCTCTTAATGCATGTGGTGAGTCATTGGCAGCTAATATTTTTCCTGTCATAACTATTAACACGGTACTTTCAAATGAGTCTTACTAAACACTGAACTTGCGACCTCGCAGTCAAGCTGGAGGAAACTTGGGCCTTCTCTTACTTTCATCATCCTTCAACCACTTTCCATGGACGCTCACGGCAATAGCACACGAAAAGCCGACTAGCATCGCTCTTTCCGAGATGGTCATTCCTTGGCGCCGGGTGATAACAGTCTGCACTTTTTTAATTACCTAACATAGACAAAGTGGAGACTGCGATCTCTAAACCTGACTGTTGCAGACTTGGTTTAAAGCCTTCATTTGGTGAATATCGCAATAGAGAGAACATGGTTTACAAGTTTCAGCTTCTAAAATGGTCATCTTGAAATCAGAATGCAAACTTGCCTTGTCTAAATCAAGGGAATAAGTAAGGCACTTTGACATTATAGTGTTAACAATCTTAAAAAATTGACACTTATAGTCGTATTTACCATACAGGGCATCTGGGCAAGAGGCAAACAAAAACATTTGTTTATATGTCAGTACTTATTAAGGTTATAACTTAATTCGTCCAACACTGTACGCAGAAGGTCAAACATTGCTATGCATGTTGGTATAGCTCAGTGAGGGCGCCGTTTTTATTTCGACACTTCTTGCCATATCTTCATTGTCAGATATTAACCATATCTCGATCCCTATACTGTAAACAATGTCCTTGATAAATCCATCGCAGTCAAATCGAGAGGCCCAGGGGGGCCAGGCACATTTCCCAACTAACGCCCAGAAAACGTCTCATGCAGTAAGATCCCCATGATCGTGAGGTGGGGAACCATTCTGCTTCAAAATGACGTCGGGAGGCATCTGTGAAACTGCATAGATCGCCAACATGTCGAGATAGGCGTACCCTGTCTATGTTAATTTCATAAAAAAATGCATCAATCAGACCATGTGTATGTAATCCCAACCACAGATTACCATTTGATGTGTCCCTTTCGTGCCCAGTCACCTCTTGTGGAGTCTCACTTCCCCATATTCGACAGACGTCGGTTAACTTCGCTACAGTCGTGGAAGGCAGATTCATCACTGAACAGCATAACGTTGAGATATTTCTTTTTTCGTTTATATGACGCAACATTTCAGCAGCAACATCACGTCGTCACCGGTGATATTCAAGCTCCACGTAATGCAAGAGTTGGAGTTTGTAAGCACAATACCTGAGCCGTTTGGGTTTACGTGGGATTCTAACGAAAGCTTCGCGGACACATTCCACGGTCTCTTCATTCACATTTGTTTTAGGCTGTTTTTCAGCATTTGACATCAAACGTCCTGTTTTTCTAAGAGATTTGTCCGACTCATAAATGGGTTTGCTTGTGGGGGGATCCACGTTACATTTCCTTCTTGCACGTCGCTGAACACGTGTTACAGATTTCATCTGCTAACCATAGCCCACACTCCACCTTTCCACATGTTGAATGTCAGGACTGCGTCAGCTTGCTGCACAGTAAACATTTGTGCGTATGTCCCATATGACTCGGAGCTGTTTCTGATATTGGGAGTATCACAACTTGGAGAGTGTCTCAAGCGACTGCGTATTTATCCAGAAATATTAAATGTCGAGTTCTTTCGTTATAAGCATTTGTTTGTGTACACTTCTTGCCTCTACACCACGTATGCATATATGAATCACGCTTATAAACTTCCCTTACCGCGTCACGTGTCCGCAAGCCCACCAAGTGATATTCAGTCTCGCGGTGGGTAGCGGGCATAAATTTTAGGGTTATCAACGCATTTACAATGAGAAAATATCGTATTTTAAGTCTCCACCCTTTAATATTGTATAAAAATGACCTTCACTCAAAACGCTACTTCATCACAGTGTCTCATTAGGTTGTGAATTTTCGCTCCACCTCACACCTCTCTCATTAATGGACAGACATCTTCAATGAGCACCGTTCCAGGGACGTCGCAGAGGGCTGCTCTATAGTAGTCCCCTCCCCTAGCCCTCCACTGTCAGGACGACTACGCGAAGTTCGTAAAGGACATACACTAAGAGCTCATTAACACGCAAGATGAAGCCTCTAGTGGCAATTTTCATTAGTGACACATGGCAGTCATCATAAAATACTAATCAGACAGCGTAATGGTAGGTTGTCAGGAAATATGAGTTATAAACCTGTAAGGGAGGGAATGTGGTAAGACAGGAGAAGTGACAACAGCAGTTCTAGTTTTGTAATTAAATGAAGCTGAGTGACAGTCGTGGCAGTTTTTTCAAGAGGTGAGACAAGAAAGATGGATTTACTTCTGGCTTCGCTGTAAATCCATGCATTTACAACCACGAGTTTGCTCTTCATTGACCATGTAAGCATCACAAGAAACAGGCAAATGCATTCTATGTCGTTTATCCTTCGCTTCCTTTCTTATTTTCAGGAACTAGTCCTTATATCATATTTATACTCTGTCCGCGAGTTATTTTATTCTTATTATTTTCTTCTCGTCACAGCACGTAATTTTGTCATGTACTCTGCTATGCCCATTGCTGTCTGTCTTTATATCTTGACCCAGGGGTTTCCATTTTTACCCTCAGGAACGTGACGAAATTCGAATGATGGATCTTCAGTTGCCCATCCTCAGTACATAGCCTAAGGACCTAACAGCGCGTTTCTTTTTGTGTCGAACGTTTATTTCTTTCTTCATTTATTTCAAGTTTTACTTTCATTCTGTATCTAAATTTGCTCTCTTCTGGCCTTAATGGTGCGAATATTTTTCTAAATCTCTTCCTTTCCTTCTTTTCTATTTCTCCTGATGTCATTGAGTACACATGATTTTGGTTCAGTGGCCTCTATAGGTGATCGATTTGTGTGGGGTTCAGTTACGTATCTAAATTTATTAATTTTTGCATATTAACCTAATAACAATTTCAGTGAGAATACTTATCATGAATTCGATGTCTGCCGGCCGAAGTAGCCGTGCGGTTAAAGGCGCTGCAGTCTGGAACCGCAAGACCGCTACGGTCGCAGGTTCGAATCCTGCCTCGGGCATGGATGTTTGTGATGTCCTTAGGTTAGTTAGGTTTAACTAGTTCTAAGTTCTAGGGGACTAATGACCTCAGCAGTTGAGTCCCATAGTGCTCAGAGCCATTTGAACCAATTCGATGTCCTGAAAAGAAATTTTCGACTCAATCTTCTCTGCGCCTTTATTACATAGTTTGGTTTCTCAACTGTTGTCACACAAAATTTTCAGAATGATTCGCAATTTCGACAGCAAAAGACAAATAATTTGTACCTAAATTCGTTCTCGTATACAATTAATCGTGAAAACATAGTATTATCTGACAACTGTCATAATAAAGAATTTTTCCAAGATCTCCGACTGTTTTTACTTTTTACTTGGTGTCTGTGAGAGTTTCTACGTTTATATTGTCTTTGAATTAATCCCAAACGCTTCTACAGTATTAAATAAAGGGACTCCACCTACTAGCCATGCGCTTTTTTGGAACTTCAGAATTTGACAAGAACTTTTTATTTTGTATTACTAAGTCTCATATTGTTATCTTCGAAGCTAAAAATGTGCTTTATGGAGGATCGTGCTTTTTTGAACCTACACAGTAGTAGCGAGCGTGTTGCCTGATTTCGACATTACATTATGTCTGAGGGGCTATCTAAGAAGAGTGAAAATAGAGAACAATGAGAATACTAAGCAGTGCACTCACTTTCATGAACCCACATTCAAAAACCAGAAGTGTCCTAGCAAACTATCCAGCACGCTGTGGATGAGCATATTGTGTGGTATCCTGAACCATGTACAGATTGTGTGGACTCACTTTGAGAAGGGTCAGAAAGCCCACCCGTCATAACCATTCAGAAGGATCTGTGCTATGATTTTCGAACATGTTATACACTCGCTAAGAATCTGACATTTCCACTCACAAATTCGTATCAACCTATTTCCTGTCATGTTGAGTACACTATGACACACTAGATAGTTTGGGTATTGAACTGCAGTCTGTGTAGTTTGGATACTGCATTTGGATACAGTGATAGTCCAGATAGTGCATCCTGGTATATTGCTGGACTATACTCTCCATCTGTAGGGTGGCACTCACACCTGGCCTTCCACCCACAGATATCATGTATGGTTCACCTGTGTGTACTTTAATTTTTGAACAATGGCGTTCTTTTACCAAGTGAAGACTATTTCTGGTTAGCTACCAAAAGAGGTGAAGAGCGAATAACGAAACTGAGAGCTGATTACTGTAGTGTAATAAGTTTTGTCTTATATCACTACCCACCTATGGAGAGAAGGTACACTCATATAGTCACAAAGATGTGTGGAAGTTATAGCAAAGCCAGTAAGATAATACATTTGTAAGCAAGAAGTACCTCTATGACAGTGCCCTCAACTGATAGTGGCTGTCTCAAAGACTCATGCTAAAAATAGGTTGCCAGTCCCTTGGCTGATCTGTAAAGAACAAACACATTTCCACTCTTCTAATAATGAACTAATTCAGACAACAACTAAAAATGTGTGAACTGTCAAGTCCCTGTAACAAAGCAGCAAAAATCACTCTGCCTCACGTTGCAGCAGCTGAACTATTAAGTTTCAACTCATGTGAAATGTATTAAATCTCTTCAGTGTAGTAATAACTGGGCTGTAAATCCTCTCTGCGTATATATTCATCTCTCTCTTCATCTGAAAAGGCCTCAAAAGGCACAAAGATACCAACCATCTGTGATGACATCCTCAGCCAATAGGTATCACTGGATGCAGATATGGAGGGGCATATGGTCAGCACACCCCTCCCCTCTACTGGCTGTTTTCAGCTTTCATGACCAGAGCCACTACTTCTCAGTCAAGTAGCTCCTCAACTGGCGCCACAAGGGCTGAGAGCACCCTGCTTGCCAACAGAATTCTGCAGTTCTGGATGGTCACCCATCAAGGTGCTAACTGACCCGAAAGTATATAATTCTGATAATCTCATGGGAACCAAAGTTACCACTGTGGCATAGCTGATAGCATCTCTCTAGATATAATCTAATGCTATTTCAGCTATTGCAAATGGTCCCCCATAACAAGGAGGTTTCTACTAAATACATATACATCCTGTCTGTGGTTAACCATTCGTTTCAACTTGAGCTACAGTTCTTGTACATGGGCAGGAACACTTAGGTAAGTTTTTCCACTTCCTCCATGAGATGTATATATGACTTGATTGCTTCTTTACATAGATTACTGAAAACATAAACCATTGCCATCTGCACTTCAGTACTATTAACTATATATTTTATTTATTTTTGGTGAAGTGAAACACTGTTTTGAGACAGAAACAATAACTAGTAATTCACGTTTTAAAATTGGGTTAACATAACAGGAGTAGTGAGATAAAGGTGATCCTGAGACAATTTGTTTGTGCAGGTTGCATACATTCAGGGACAAGCAAACATTCACCAGTAAATTATTGTTCTCCCCCTTTAACCTATTATTATACTAATTGATTAATGACCTCCTGAGGTGGATTTATGCCCCCTTGGGACAATCTGACCTTCTGAGATACCCCATCCCCCCCTCTACCACCCCTCTCGGAAATTCCAAATCTTCCCCATTCCCATTGCCAATAAAAGCACACATTTACCATAAAATTAACTGAATAATTACTTACCCCCTCCCCTCTGGGAATTCCTTCAGCCTTCCCCTCCCCTCCTCCACTTCTCTCCTCCCAAACCCATTTGGGAAACTGATGGGAAAAAGTCTCAGCCTGAACTGCCAGACAGAGGATCTCATGACACAAAATAGGTGGTAAATTTGAATAACATATTCCCAGAATGAGATTTTCACTCTGCAGTGGAGTGTGCGCTGATATGAAACTTCCTGGCAGATTAAAATTGTGTGCCAGACCGAGACTCGAATTCGGGACCTTTGCCTTTCGCGGGCAAGTGCTCTAACATATTGAGTAACATATTGTTCATTTATTTAATCATTAATTAACTTAATAAATAAAATTGGTGAGAAATGCTGGGCTGTGGCTCTGTTTATTTGGGTGGGAAAATAGCCCACTCTTATGATGTCACAACTGCAATATCAAAAATCAATGGAAATAGTCGATTTGCACAACCCTGTCAAATTAATTGCCTATCAGTTTACAGGAGACAAGGTATGGAAAAAGCTCTGGAAAGTGTAAGTCAAACAGATAGCTTAAAACACTCACCACACCCTTACAATGATTCTCCTTCATAATAAAACACATTTTCGACGTTTGAGAATCACACACTCACATTTTCAAATCAAGTACTTAAATTTCTACCACAAATAGAAAGTAGCACTAAATATATCCAACGTCTTGTATGCATCAACATTTGAGAACACAAGCAAACTCCCATACCACGTTTCCATTAAACATACCTGACAAAAGAACGAAACTCCCAGTAGCAAAGTGCGTGCCGTCTGCCAACTGCAGGAGTGCTGCAAGCTGTGGCAGCACCATCAGGCAGAGGACAAGAGCCGCACATCCGCGTGGACCACGTCAGCAGTTGCACGCACATTACTGTGATGTCCAGCCATTAACCGATCAATTTACAGGCCAACATTCGTCATACTCAATCTTCTCAGATTTCCACGTAAAAATCGGAGAATACATGCAACATACACTTCACCCTCTGTCGCCATTCAGTCAGCAAACTGTATAGTTCACTATTCAGCCACCTCAACGGCGCCAGTAGCGCTGCAATCGGGACTTCACCCTGTGGCTGCTGGAAAGAGTCGGTTAGCTGGAGCCAGTCGGCACAGGATGATCTGCGACCTCTGGGCACCCAACCCCCGTGATCGCCCCTGGCGTTGGCTATGGTGCACTGAGAAACAACCAGATACGGCTTGGACATGTAATTCCGACGGGACTTCCATCTCATATAGACTTCCCAATTCAAAAATATCCAATTTACCCAATGTTAAATGGAAATGTTGTAGGCTATTCAACTCGAATGCTTTACGTAAACTGTAGGTTTCTCTCTTTTATGCGAGCTAATTTCGAAACTGTAGCAAACACATGTTTTCACAACGCTGAAGTGTCTTTACTTCTTGAGGAAATTCTATACAACAGTATGAAAAAAAAGCTGTTCTTCTCAGCGTTATATCTGTTACGTCATGCATCACAGGACAAGAATATTAAACTCATTTTTGGCTCATGATGGCGTGCTAAGCTCACGATCTGTCTCTATCACCAGATGTCTCCTCACTTTCGGAAACTCTTAAACTAGGCAAATGCCTCATCATCTAGCAGCAAAGTATCAAGTTACTACTGCGTATCACTTTATAAATTCGATAATGTGGCTGATTTTATTACGATGGTCATCTCTCCTGTGTAGGAGGGACACTGATATTTCGTTAAAAGATCTCACCGCAACGAAACAAACGCCTGATTACCTTTACAATTCATGAATTATACTCCTGCTCTAGCCTCGACCCACGGGGCAGTATGTTAGTGGTATCAGATTGTTTGACAAAATGAGTCCTATCGCATGGAGAGTAATTTTTTTCGTGCAGCCCGATTACACTCGTCAGGTAACCTTTACAGACGCTTCTGTGACGTCTCTGGGGGTTCAAAAATGGTTCAAATGGCTTTGAGCACTATGCGACTTAACTTCGGAGGTCATCAGTCGCCTAGAACTTAGAACTAATTAAACCTAACTAACCTAAGGACATCACACACATCCATGCCCGAGGCAGGATTCGAACCTGCGACCGTAGGGGTCGCTCGGCTCCAGACTGTAGCGCCTAGAACCGCACGGCCACTCCGGCCGGCCGTCTCTGGGGGGTTCCCTCCCAATACCAAAATTGGTTAACGCTTAGAGAACTCAAATGGGAATCCTTGGAGGGAAGGCAATGTTGTTTTCAAGGAATACTGTTAAGAAAATTTAGAGAACTGACATTTGAAACTGGCTGCAGAAGGATGCTACTGCCACCAGTATACAAAGGATAGTAGAAAAAAATTGCAGTAAAGCTTTTTTTATTTAATTTCTTCGAAGTAATTTCTGCCACACTGAATGCACCTCCCCATCCTCAGAAACCAATCCCTAAACCAGTTCACCAAAGTTTCTGTAGGGAGTAAAACACACTCGTTTCCCAAGCCCTCAAGAGGTCCTCATTACTTGAAAACTGCGCTCCTTCCAGCTTCATCTTCAGATGCGAGAACAGTGCAAAGCCACAAAGAGCAAGGCATGAATTGTAAGGAGGGTTTTCAAAGACCCAAACTTTGCTTCTAGTTGTTTGCTTTGAGTTTACATTTCACATATGTCCCATGAAGATAGGATGTGAGAAATTAGCACACCTACAGTGGCATGTAGATAGATTTATTGCCTCGCTATATTTGTGAGTGGAATTGGAAAGGAAACGATTAGTAGTGGTGCAGGGTCCAATCCGCCACGCAACGTACGCTGACTCGAGAAGCATGCATACACATGTAAATGTAAATTTAGTCTACCTATTAAAATGTCTCCCCATCCGTTTACAAGCACACAAAACACTTTGGGGAATGTTGTCTCTTATTTATCGAGAAAACAAAAGACGGAGCATTTGTTGTGGGTTGTACAAAGGTGTTAGCCCCTAATTATCTCACTGTAGTCACTTTCCCACAGCACTTAGAAGAACCGGCATATAGCTCACCTCACAATACCTCTTTTGTCAAAGTACCGCATGCCTTTCATATTCTCACGAATCTTCCACTCTTTGATGTATATGATTGCAATCCACGTGATTTCAGGGAATATGAGATGTCCTCTACTAACTCATAGACTCATGCTAATTCTCTGTAAATCCCATCACGATCAAACAGTACTGTCCCATTAGCGTCACATGAGAAATGTATCAACTTTTATCAAATGGAGCATAACTCCATCATAGGAGCCTAACAGTATCACAGAACTTCAAATAAATAATCCCTCGGATGATTTACTTCGTTGCAACAGCCTAACACCACAACACACTCAGAACTATTACAAGAGTAGGGGGTACTTTAGGAGTTAATCACAGCATTACTCATTTTTTACCCCCACGTGCTGTTTAACTGTGGACCGATCATTACTGTATTCTGTCTAGAGCAGAACATATGCACGTGGATAGTACGCATGTGTGTAGTTCTAGTTATTTATTTAGAGGGTTGAGTTGTTTTGGGGGAGGAGACCAGACAGCGAAGTCATCGGTCTCATCGGATTAGGAAAGGAAGTCGTCCTTGCCCTTTCGAAGGAACCATCCCGGCATTTGCCTGGAGCGATTTAGGGAAATCACGGAAAACTTAAATCAGGATGGCCGGACACGGTATTGAACCGTCGTCCTCCCGAATGCGAATCCAATGTGCTAGCCACTGCACTACCTCTCTCGGTATTTATTTAGAAACAAATCCAGTACTTACATTCTTATCCAACTACTGTGCATTTATAGCAAATTAGCCAATAAGTACAAACCAGATCAAATCAAGATCAATGTTTCCTCCTGCAACAGCAATGAGCTTAGTGCCTCTTACACTTCAAGTCAAACATTAGTGCAACAGTCTCTCGGTGGCACACTGACAGAATTTGAGGTCACTCGTCTCCTACACCACCACATTTTATTGAGTGGATCACAACCCCCTTAAAATCCACGCAGATTAATTTGAGCCGAACGTATTCTTCTTCCTTAGCTCATCGACTTATCAGTTCTTAGTGTTGTATTGCTCTCCTTAAGATATCAGCAAATGAACCCGAACCAGATATTTGCATTCTGCTTCACCTAGCCCCAGATGTTTACTTATTGGCATTTTACGACATTAACGCTTGCCGTAACAGAGTACGGTATTTCTTTCTGTCTCTCTCTCTCTTTTTTTTCTTTTTTTTTTCTTTGAGTCATCAGTCTTCTGATTGGTTTGATGCGGCCCGCCAGGAATTCCTCTCCTGTGCCAACCTCTTAGTCTCAGAGTAGCAACTGCAACCTCAGTTATTTGCTGGATGTAGTCCTATCTCTGTCTTTCTCTACAGCTTTTGTCCTCTACAGCTCCCTCTAGTAGCATGGAAGTAAGTCCCTGATGTCTGAACAGATGTCATATCATTCTGTCCCTTCCCCTTGTCACTGTTTTCCACATTTTCCCTTCCTATCCTATTCTGCACCGAACCTCCTCATTTCTTACCTTATCAGTTCACCAAATTTTCAACATTCGTCAGTAGCACCACGTCTCAAATGCTTCGATTCACCTCTGTTTCGGTTTTCAAACAGTCCATGTTTCACTACCATATAATGCTGTACTCCAGACGTACATTCTCAGAAATTTCTTCCTCAAATTAAAGCCTATGTTTCATACTAGCAGATTTCTCTTGACCAGAAATTCCCCTTTTTGCCAGATTGATGTCCTTCTTGCTCCAGCCGTCATTGGTACTTTTACTGCCTAGGTAGCACAGTTCATCTACTTCGTGACCATCAATCCTGATGTTAAGTTTCTCACTATTCTCACTTCTGCTACTTCTCATTAGTTTCGTCTTTCTTCTATTTACTCTCAGTCCCTATTCTGTGCTCATTAGACTGCTCATACCATTTAGCAGATCAGGTAATTCTTCTTCACTTTCACTCAGGGTAGCAATGCCATCGGCGAATCGTATCATTGACATCTTTTCACCTCGAATTTTAATTACACTCCTGAATCTTTCTTTTATTTCCATTATTGCTTATTCGATGTACAGATTGAACAGTAGGGGAGAAAGACTACATCCCTGTCGTACACCCTTTTTAATCCGAGCTCTTCGTTATTAATCGTGCACTCTTATTATTCCCTCTTGGCTCTTCTACATATTATTTATTACCCTTCTCTCCCTATGGCTTATCCCTAATTTTATCAGAATTTCGAACAATTTACACCATTTTAAATTGTCGAACGCCTTTTCCTTCTCTACAAATCCTACGAACTTCTCTTGTTTTTTCTTTAGTCTTGCTTCCATTACCAACCGCAACAACAGAATTGCCTCTCTCGTGCCTTTACCTCTCCTAAAGCCAAATGATCGTCATCTAACACATCTTTAGTTTTCTTTTCCATTCTCCTGTATATTACTCTTGTCAGTAATTTGGATGCGTGAACTGTTAAGCTGATTGTGTGATAATCCTCACATTTGTCAGTTCTTGCAGTCTTCGGAATTGTGTGGATGATATTTTTGCGAAAGTAAGATGGAATGTCGCCAGACTCGTACGTACTACACACCAACGTGAATAGTCGGTTTGCTGCCACTTCGACTAATGATGTATGAAATTCTAATGGAATGTTATCTATCCTCTCTTTCTTCTTTGGGCTTAAGTTCTGATTCTAATAACGGATCCCCTATCTCTTCTAAATCGACCCCAGTTTCTTCGTCTATCACATGGGACAAATCTACACCTTCGTCGTGGCCTTTAATGAAGTCTTTCCATCTATCCGCTCTGTCCGCTGCAGTTAACAGTGGAATTCTCATAGCACTCTTAATGTTACCATCCTTGCTTTTAATTTCACCGAAGGCTGTTTTGACTTTGCTGCTCTCTCAGTCAGTCCTTCAGACAATCATATCTTTGTCGATTTCTTCACATTTTTCGTACAGCCATTTCATCTTGGCTTGCCTGCATTTCCTATTTATTTCATTCCTCAGCGACTTGTATTTCTGTAATCTTAAATTTCGCTGAGCATTCTTGTACTTCCTTTTTTTGTCTATCAACTGAAGTATTTCTCCAGTTACCCATGGTTTCTTCGCAGTTATCTCCTTCCCATCCACATTTCTCTTTGCAACTTCTGTGATTGCTCTTTTTAGAGATGTCCATTCCTCTTCAACTGTACTGCCTACTGAGCTGTATATATAGCCTTAGAGAACTTCAAGCGTATGTCCATCCTATACGATTCTGCAAGTAATTAAATATCCAAAAAAGGGAACACTCATCGTGGCACTAAATATATCGGAGGTCTGGTAAGCACTGACGTTTGAGAACACCAGTAGCCTCTGCCACGCATTTTACCAACACACGTGATCATGAAAGCAGCCTAACACATATTCAACCACCCAGAGGGCACCATAGCGCCACCGCCCAAACAGTCCAGCGACAGCGGAGCGTAAGTCGGCGATCCTTGAAGCTGATACCTGGAAAATTCCTATCGAAAGTACCCCCGCTCTCTCTCAAGTAATTACATCTTGTTGTGACACATGCACCTCAAACCTCCAGCTGGGTTTTCCTACAATTGCCTCCACTTTCCACCCCCAGTGTTGAGCTGCTGTCTTTATTTTTAGTGGGAAATATGCCGGCCTGAGTAGCCGAGCGGTTCTAGGCGCTACAGTTTGGAACCGCGTGACCGCTACGGTCGCAGGTTCGAATCCTGCCTCGGGCATGGATGTGTGTGATGTCCTTAGGTTAGTAAGTTTTAAGTAGTTCTAAGTTCTAGGGGACTGATGACCTCAGAAGTTAAGTCCCATAGTGCTCAGAGCCATTTGAACCTTTTTTTTTTGGGGAAATATGTTCAGTTGACTAGATGTTGGTGTTGGACAGAGAGACGGTTAATAAGTGTAGGCATACAGCAGAGGACTTCATCACAAGGAATGGTGGGAGGTGATAATGGATGGATACCTTTCAGCAAATAATCAGCCATCAAGCACGCTAGAGGAGGAATGGAGCGATACAGGGTCAACTGCATATAGGCAACATGCTCAACCGAGCAAGGCATACAGCTCTGATTTACTTGTAGGATCATGTCGGTTGGCCATACACCATTTGGATATGTAGTGGACAAAATCTCTGTGAAGGACGAGTATTACTCCCAAAAACGTAGAGTGGATTGAGGTATATATGGAACTAAACAGGCAATTCTTTACTCGACCAGCATGTGAGATTGGGATGGATGGGTAGTCGATAATACCACACGTTGTACATCCACTTGCGGTGTATTTGTTTTGGATGTGGGATGTTTGTAGGTGAATGCAGTTGGAAAGACCTGTGATGAAGTTGGAAGTTCATCTGAATGTAACTAAATCTATTGCACAATAATAGAACTAGAAACACCGTGCTCTGTCATCGGAAGCCTTAACTGTCGTAAAATGCCTAGCAGCAAGCATCTGGAGCTAGATGAAGTAAAATGCGTATGTCGGGTACGGATTCATTTGCTGCAACCTTAGGGGGAAGCAATCTCAACAGTAAGAAATGGCAAGTCAGTGAGCTGAAGTGGAAGAGTATGGTGGGGTCAAATTCACCTACATGGATTCTTCAGGGGAATGTGATCCACCCTTTCAAACGTGACGGTATAGGAGGCGAGTGACAACAAATCCTATCAGTATGTCACCTTCATACTGTTGCACTACAGTTCGGGTCGAGCTGTAAGAGATACTAACAGCATAGCTGTTGCAGGAGGAAACATGGACATTGATTTGATCTGGCTTGTATTTGTTGGTTAATTGGCTCTCGATGCGCGATAGTTGGATAAACATGTAAGTACTGGGTTTGCTTCTAAATAAATAACTAGCACTACATATGTGCGTACTACTAATGTGGATATACTCTGCTCTAGATGGAATACGGTATCATTGTCAGACCACTGTTGAAGAGTACGTTTGAGTGAAAAATTGAGCCTTGTTCTGATTAAATCCAGAGTCTCACCCTACTCTTGCAATTACCCGAATTATGCGTGGAACCGTGAGGCTGTTGCACTGATGTGAATCATTCAGTGGATAGAGTATTGGATACCCAATGGTACTGTTAGATTCGTATGATGGAGTTATTCACCGTTTGAAAAAGGTGACGTGTTCCTTACGGTATGCTATGCTATTAAAGATGAAAAATGGTTCAAGTGGCTCCAAGCACTATGGAACTGAACATCTGAGGTCATCAGTCCCCTAGACTTAGAACTACTTAAACCTAACTAACCTAAGAGCATCACACACATCCATGCCCGAGGCAGAATTCGAACCTGCGACCGTAGCAGCAGCGCGGTTCCGGACTAAAGCGCCTAGAACCGCTCGGCCACAGTGGCCGGCTATTAACGATGACTGTAACATCATTACACCGTCGTCTTCCAAGCGTAATAATCAGGGGAATATGAAACAAAAGATTAGGACACGTACAGGGGGATGTGTATACGCAGTTGTTCGATATTGATAAATTGTAGGTGCTATGATTCTAAGTTTCGTATGTGAAGTCCATGCATACTCTGCATGGTTGTGACTTTCTTCCTGTATGTCAGTGCGCTTTTCCTCTTGTTCTGATAGGTTGGAGCACTAGACAGACCTCTAACTAGTGGAAAGTGCTGTCGGAATGTGACGGGATTTCGAGAGAATTAACAAGGGTCTGTTACTTGGCAGGGGACATTCCTTACAAGTTGAAATTAGGTGGATTCAGATGCTCAATATCGGAGACTTGAACATTCGTGACAGCTAAGCGATACTCTGAAAGGAGATTTGAGAGATGAGCTCTGTACCGTTTCTTCTAAGCCGTTCACATACATCTCCCTAACAGGCTGCAATGTCAAAATGAGGGGCTACTTCTTTTTTACCGAGAAACGATGAGCAGTAGAAGTTCCGTCTTTTGTTTTCTCGATAAATAAGAAACAACATTCCTCCGGGAATTTTGTGGGGCCATCAGTGGATGGAGAGAAGTCTTAATACGTAAACTAAATTTACATCTGCATCTATATGCATACTTCTCAAGTCATCGTACAGTAGATGCGGGAAGATACTCTGTACGAATTACTATCATTTCCAATTCTATTCCAGTGGCAAATAGAGCTAGAAAAAAAAGACTATTTGCCTCTATACGAGCGCTAATTTCTCCTATCTTATCATTATAGTTCCTACCAAAAATGTATGAGGATATCATTAGAATCCTTATGCAGTCAGCTTCAAATGACGGTTCTCTAATTTTCTCAAAAGAATGTCGCCTTCTCTCCAGGGACTCCCATTTGAACTTTCGAAGCACGCAGACGGCAGCAGTGACCGAGCGGCTATAGGCGCTTCAGTTTGGAACCACGTGACCGCTGCGGTCGCAGGTTCGAGTCTTGCATCGGGCATGGATGTGTGTGATGTCCTTAGTTAGGTTTAGGATTTCTAAGTTCAGGGGACTGATGACCCCAGATGTTGAGTGTTAAGTCCCATAGTGCTCAGAGACATTTGAACCATTCGAAGCACGCATGAACTTTCGAAGCACGCAGACGGCAGCAGTGACCGAGCGGTTATAGGCGCTTCAGTTTTGAACCACGTGACCGCTGCGGTCGCAGGTTCGAGTCTTGCATCGGGCATGGATGTGTGTGATGTCCTTAGTTAGGTTTAGGATTTCTAAGTTCTAGGGGACTGATGACCTCAGATGTTGAGTGTTAAGTCCCATAGTGCTCAGAGACATTTGAACCATTCGAAGCACGCACCGACCAATTTAGTGGGAGCCAATAGAAATGCTTCTACAGGTCTGTATTCTTAGGGAACCCAGGTCTGCAAACTCAAACACGTTTCGCAGTGGCGGCAGTGGCTACTGTTCGCAAGCAGGCTGGTGGCGACGGCAGGGATGGGGGCAGAGACTTTTCAGGGTTGAGATGAGAGTGAAACATCCAACTGCCCCCCATAGACTGACAGGTCTCAGCAGGAATAGTCTGGAAGCAGTATACCGGCCTCTACCAGTCTGCTGTACGTACTGAGGGTGCCTCAGAACTCATGCGACATTCATTGTTGATGCCGACATGAGCCACAACTTGCAGACGACAACACCCTGTAAGCTCAGCAGCCGCAGGCAAGGCCGCCTCCACATCTTGGATGATGGTCACTTGTTCACTCACAGGGTGAATAGGTGTGGCTATGCCGCCAGCCTCCGTCTCGAGCGACGCAATTAGAGGAGTTCAGGCTAGAAAATTTTACACTAAAAAGAGACAACCAAGAACTACAGAAAGAACTGGATGAGGCAAAAACAATTAAACCAGAGACAATACTCCCAGCAATACCAACATTCGCCAGTATCACCAAATCCCAACCGAAATCCAAAGAAACACTAAAAATAGAACACGCCAAAGCAAAACAAGCGACAACACTCTTCATCACCTCGACAGAAAATAAGGACCCAAAAACTGTGCGACAAACCCTTACACAGGAACTTGACCCAAAAAAGGACAAGATAAAAATTAAGGCAGTCAAAACTACAGCAACAGCTGTCATAGTTGAGACTGCAACACAGGACGACTGTAAAAAACTGCTCGAGTCAGCAAAGAACATTAACACAATCAAGTGCGAACCACCACGGAAGAGACGACCGCTAGTGATCATACACCACGTGCCAGACACAATCAGCGACAAAGACTTTCTTGAAAGCCTCTATGAACTGAACCTTAGTGAGGAAGTTGAGAAAGAGGCTTTCCTGAAAGAGACAAAAATCAAATTCCGAACAGGACCAAGAGGGCGGGGATACAATCATCAAGTTATTGAAGTCACGCCGAATCTGCACAAAATTTTGACAAAACGGGATAGAGTCTATATAGATTTCCAGTCTCTAACTGTCAAAAATTTCGCCCAAGTCCCCACCTGCTACAAGTGCTGTGATATTGGACACACCACAAAGCAGTGTAAAGACACCGAAATCACGTGCTCCAATTGCAAAGGGAAGGGCCACATAAGAAATCAGTGCAAACTAGCAGAACAAGACATCTGCATCCCCTGCAGAATCCGAGGCAAATTGTGTGCCAGACGAAGAGGTCTTGAAACGTCCCCTTTGAACAATTTATACAAGACTGTGCTTAACCTGACACACAATATTTTGTTAGCGCAACGCAATCTGACTTTCAAAATTCCCTACAAAAGAATGGCCCTGACTAACATTAAACTATACCTTTCACAAATCACTTACCTCACAAAAATCTTCGCTGCTCAAGCTACTGCAATACAGCGAGCGCCACTACTGCCAGCTAAATAAAAGATTCAAACTATGGAAGGCACTAACTACTGATAGGGATAGTTAGCAAATGAAAGATATTAATAGAGAACAAACAATGTATTTACCTTGATATCATCACAAGTCATAATATATATATCAGTTCATGACAAATTACAAACCTGCGCCATCTCTCTCCCCACATCCACCACTGCTGGCGGCTGACCTCCAACTGCGCAACGCTACGCGCTGTTCACAGCCAGCTGCCTAACACTACAATGGCGAGTATTACAACAATGCAAAGCAGCCACAGACTGCACACAGCACAGCCAGTGATTTTCATACAGAGGTGGCGTTACCAATAAAAAACCTAAACAGCCTACTTACATAGAGAAAACATAAACAGCCTACTTACATAGCCCCCATGCTCCCCACAAAAATTTTTACAAATGGTGTTGGGCACTGGCCAATACAGATTTGACAAAAATTTTTCACCATTACAGTAACAAAGATATAAAATGCACACACTTATTAATATTATGTTGGTCAAAAGATCAAAATTTCTCACAGTCCATAAAGACAGTCCACATTGTTCATCACAGTAAGAATGCAGAGTTTTTCTCAAAGTCCAAGCAGTAAAAGAAAATGCACATAGAAGTAGTGGATTTCCATGCAGTCTTGAAGAAGTAGTGTTGACCTTCCAACGGAAAGACAGTGCTGACTCTCGACATGCAGACAGGTAATGGGCCACAACAGAGCAAACCCACAGCAGAGTCATTCGAAGTTTGGGAGAATATTGGTAGGTAGGTCATCACAGAGCAGACCCACTGGAGTCCTGGTAGAGATTGTGGTATTGGTGGGCCACCAGAGGTGCAGACCCACTGCAGTCCTTGTAGAAATAATGGTATTGATGGATCATCAAAGATGTAGACCCACTGTAGTCCTTGAAGAGATGGCCAGCAGCCATCTGTTGTGACTGTGCAGGTGTACAATCACCATTGAAGAGTCTTGCGGATAATATAGCAAGTCCATAAACCACCACTTGTGCACTCACAAAGTTTTTGAAATTGTCCTTAGAACCAGCAATGCTGTTATCCAGTCCCTTGCTGAGTTATTAACACACGTGCAAACACTAACAGTCCCTACTTCTCACATATTGTCCACATACTATGACCAACAGAAACGTGTGCAGTGAAATGTAACTAACAAGTTAATAATGTCATGAACTGGTGACAATTACAATTTTATAACATAAGAATACAATTACAAAGGTACAAAATACATCATTAAAAACATAATAATACAGATAACATTTGTAGTACAGGCTTTACAAAAGAATAGAAATAAACATATACATCAGTGTTACAAAAATAGTGACATAAGTACATACATAAAATAATGAGAATAGTTTTCGAAACATTAATTTCACACATGAACATTGAAACAGAACAGAATTGTAAACAACTTTACAAAGAAAATAACATATTATTAATGCAACTTATATTTGAGGATAACAGTATTCCTCCTCATAGTGAATGTAGCTTAATATTAAAAGAAAAAAAATTCTATGAAACTACACAGAGACAGGAAGAAAACAAATACACAAGGGTACACAAACACATAGTGGGATAACACCAATAGGAAAGGACAGGGTTCGTTTTCGGTGTAACATGTGGTACTGCAGTCCAACCCAAAACTTCATATGTCTTTCCTCTTATTTCATCCTTTGTTTCCACCCAAAAAATTCTATCTAAGCATGCTTTCTGTATTTATATGTTCATACATTTCTTACCTCAACATTTATTTCCAAGAAAATCCTACCTAAACCTGTTTTCTCAATGCATTTCTTCCAATTCATCGCAACTCATTCTCTTAGAGGCTACCCCCTCTTAAGCTAACTTAAATCTACTGAGCTCAGATGCTAAACTAAGGGACGAGGCAATGCAGCATCACATAACAAATCAACACAAACAGCAATGCAAAAAATGCAAATTGGCAAAGCTAGCAGCATAAATGAGCAAAAGTCAAATTCAATAACACTATGCCTGGCAAACAGCAGCAACTTATACCTAAACATGACATAGCGCAAGCAGAAAAAATATTACACTAAACAACAATGCAGATAAGGGAAATGTATATTCACATCTTAATGTCTATGTAATTAAAGTGGTGCACCACAAGAAGATATTCTACCAAAAAGTTACCAATTACTTGAAAAGAAAATTATGAATGCAGTTACTAGTTCCTTCTTATTGTTCTTTCCTTTCCAAGTGCTCCTTTTTTAAAGAATGTGGATCATAAAATAATTATTTAATAGATCTGTTGACAGAAAGTGTTCACATTAGCAAATGCATTTTATTTTATAAAAGCAATGCTGCAACACAGCTGGAAAACAGATGTCAAATGAAATAAGCAACTATGAAAAGCAAAGCATAAAAATATCATTCAATAGTCATGTGGCATTTCGTAAGTTAGTAGAAATTCTCTCAACTCTCATAGAAAGACGCTTGTCATAATCAGGTGTGCAGATGTAAAAATATTTCTTGTCATTTTATTAGGCATTTCAGTAAATATCGTAAATTAAGAGCTAGTGTAATCATATGTTTTCAAGTTCGACCGTGTCGTTTTTTGCGATGCTTTCTCTAAAGGAATGACAATGGCCAGGATAATGCCCTTCCCTTTCTTTTTTTTTTTCTTCCTGTGCTCTGAAAGGCACGCGCTAATGACTTTTTCTCCAGGCGTCTGACACAGCTGGGTGCCCGCGACGCATTACGTGCAGGTGGTCACTTAACTTTCGTACGGAAATATTTACGACAGCAATTTTCGCTAAAGTGACAGTCTCACATAAAAATACTTCACAGGTCAAGAATTAGCGTTGCAAATCTGTAGAAACAAAATCCTATGAATATAACAGTGTCCAAAAAATGTTCAGTGGCATTGTTATACATTCACACATGATTCACACATGTCATAACTCTTAGAGTACGATTCTTGGTTTCCAACATCCTTTTTCACAAGTCAAGAGTCCCTACCCACTATTCATTACTCCTTACCTTATTACACATATACGTATCCATCGACACTCGTCAATATTTCGTCATTATAAATATGAAGCATAATCAAATAACTCATATAGTAGCCTCAGCCTATTAATCGTAAACATACCTCAGCAGCATAATACACATCATCGTCGTAAAAATAACATCATAACACCTCAGTCAAATCTCAAAATCGTCGTAGCTTCCTCCAATAATTAAAAAAAAATTCTCTGCTCATGTCAAAAGTGTCATCTGCCTCAAACGTACTTTAAAAATCATAATCCCTTTACCAAATACATCATTCAAAGCTCTCATAGTATCACAATGGTTCCGAAAAAATATGAACAGTTTCACAAAGTACAGACAAAATACAGTTTCATAAGTGTGAAGTTATCCAGCTGTGTAATTACGTAAACATATGTCACTGACGTAGAAAAAAAATGTTTATCTCTCAGTTAAATGATCAGATAGCTGTGTAATTTGTGTGTTAGAGAAATATGGTACCGATGTGTAAAGTTGTATAAGCAAATACCATATTAGCTAGGGTTCCTTGTGGTTGCCACACACATGGTACACAAAGTAAGCGTGTACCCCCCTGAGGATAAATGTAATTATGCCCTCAGGTGTTACAAATTACAGCAATGGAATGAAATGTATCACGGAAAACTTTCTTTGTAATTAAAAAATCTTTAAAAATAAATGTTTCAAGTACAAAATTAATCACTCAAATACGTGTACTGTAGCGCTAAATGTGCGTCTTGTTGCAACATAATCTGTGTGGAAGTGTCGTAGTTATCGTCCTCCGAAAGCTAAGTTCTGCATAAGTCAATGTACTTACCTCATAATACACAAAAGTGAAATGCTTTGCGTATAGATATCGTAGTTATTACGCTTATTGTTGTAATGAAGAAAGTACTGTACAGTAACGTATTGTTATGCCACGAAAAAGGCTGTCTCATTGTTGCTATACCACAAAAGTTACTACTAAAACATGTTTTTCTTTCCAGAAGAATTCAGAAAACTGTGCAGATATAAAACAGATACATCGCAAAAGCAACACTGTAAATTGTCACTTATTAGTAGCGTCGTGATAAAACCGTGTAGCTGTCACATAAACTAACCACTGTGGCGTCTGGTATCTCACAGAAAGTACTTTAAACCCAGAATATATTTTCAAGTAAACCAAAAGTTGCATTAAAATCTCATTAGCAGTACCAGTATGTGTCCTAAGTATGTAACCCTGATAGTCGTTACGTAATCGTGCAACTAACAAGCAAGAATGTACAAATACAACACTGTGTCGTCTGTTCACTATAACAATGCATTCGTAATTTCTGTTTTAAAAATGTTCCCTAGGTTCTAGACTGGATATTTAACTTCAAACATTGTTGCATGTTAACAGTTTCTTAAGCCTGACAAAGCATACTAAAAATGTGAAGTGAAAAGTTATATGACAAAGACAAAGTTAAAAAGCAGATTATCTTTCAATAAATGGTTTTACATGTGAAATGTGGTGTAAACCTTTACTCTTCCTAATACGCAGAGTTTCAACTTCAACGCAATTATCATGTGGTATACGTCGGATTCTGTATGGTCCATTGTAAACTAGAAAGAATTTGTGACTCAAGTGTTTCTTCTTATGTGACAATGAATGAGCTTTAATGAGAACTTTCTGACCAATATACAATTTCTTTGCATTTGCTTTACCGTGTAGTTTTCTCCTTTTGACTGCTGCAGATTTTATATTTTTAAGAGCCAAATCAATTATGTCTTTGTGTCGAAGTTTACGTGTATTCGGGAAAGGTACAAGCTCTCTGATTCTGTTCGGTGGTTCTTCATTCTTCAGTACAAGAGTAGGTGGTAAAGCAGTGGAATCATGAGGCATTTCATTCAGCACGTTTTGAAATAAGTGTAAATATCTGTCCCAATGCTGATGCTTTGTGTGACAATAAAGCCTGCAAAGCTTATTGATTTCTTTCATAATCCGTTCGGAGGGGTTACAATGTGGTGAGTACAATGAAATAAAAACAGGTTTGATTTTATGGTTGCGAAGCATGCGTGACCAAACAGCAGATCTAAATTGCGGTCCGTTATCTGAAATGACTTTAGCAACGTGGCCAACTTCACGTAAGAAATTTTTAACAAAGGCGTTGGATACAGACCGTCCAGTGGCTTTACGTAACGGAGTGAAAGAAACAAATTTTGAAGTAAGTTCAACAGCGACTAGAACGTACGAAAATCCATTAGGTGTTCTGACAAGCGGTCCTAAGAGATCAACAGCAGCAAATTCTTTTAATTTAGAAGGAATAATAGGAAACAACGGAGCACGATGTGAGACAGTAGATGGTTTCGCCTTTTGACAAAGTTTACAAATAGATAAGACTCTTCGAATTCTTTTTTCCATATTGTTAAAATAACAAGTCGTTCGAAGAATATGATAACATTTTCGTGGACCAAAATGTGCGTAGCTGAAATGAATGTACCAAATGAGCTTATTAACAAAATCGTCTGGAATGCAAAGTACCCATAGCTTGTCATCAACAGTGCAGCGTTTGAAGAGTATGTTGTTTCTAACCAGGTAATAATGCCGAATCTGTGTGTGTGTCTTTTCATGCCATTTGCTCTTGATGTCTTTCCAAATCGGATCTTTATCTTGTTCATGAGCAATGTCCTTTAAAGATGTGGTGATGAAGTTTTCAAAGGCGACTTTCTGAATGTAAAGAATACTGAAATTTTTCTCGAGGTTGCCTTCTGTGGTACTTTTCTCAAGCCCAGCAGGTGCGCGTGACAGTGCGTCCGCAACAATGTTCTCCTTGCCGGGAATGTAGACTATTGTGAAGCGGAATTCTTGCAGAAACAATGCCCAACGTTTTAACCTGTCATGATTTAATTTTGAAGACATAAGAAATTGTAATGCACGATGATCACTGCATACTTTTACGTGCTTACCAGAAAGAAAGAAACGGAATTTGTTAAATGCCCAAACGATAGCTAAAGCTTCTAATTCAGTAACGGAATAATTTTTTTCAGATTTTGTTAGCACTCGGCTAGCAAAAGCAATGGTTTTCTGAACAGTAGTGTCATTTTCTGTGGCTTCTTGAAATGAATGGGCACCAAGACCGACTTTAGAAGAATCCGTGCTAAGGCAGAAATCTTGTGACTGATCTGGATGAGCTAAGATTGGCGCGTGAAGTAACGCTTCTTTCAAAGAATTGAATTCCAACTGTGCTTGTTCGTCCCAGTTCCAAATAGTATTTTTTCCAGTGAGAGAACAAAGTTTTGGTGTAACCAGAATTTGCATATTCAGAAAACGACGGTAAAAATTTACGAGACCTAGAAAACTGCGGACTTGTCTTTTTGTGGATGGAACTGGAATGGCTCTGATTGCTTCTAACTTTTCAGGATCCGGCTGAATGCCTTCAGAAGAAATAATATGTCCCAAAAACTTCACTTTTGTCCTACCGAATTCAGACTTTTCCAAGTTAACTGTAATTCCAGATTCTGCAAAAATATGTAACAAACTGTTGAGAATGCGATTATGTTGTTCCCATGAAGCTTCTGCTATCAGAATATCGTCCACATATAAGGTGATGTGACGTTTTAAGAACTCAGGTAATATGGAATTTAACCCACGAATGAATGCTGCCGAAGAAATGTTCAAACCAAAGGGAAGTTTCCGAAACTGATAACAAACGCCGAAACAAAGGAAAGCTGTGTATTTTCTGCATTCTGGATGAAGTTCGATCTGA
Source organism: Schistocerca americana (assembly GCF_021461395.2). NCBI lineage: Eukaryota > Metazoa > Arthropoda > Insecta > Orthoptera > Acrididae > Schistocerca > Schistocerca americana. The sequence continues at coordinate 432,764,654 of NC_060124.1, read as the reverse complement.
TAAAAGCTGGATCTGAGATCAATGGAAGACAACACTTTTACACCATTAAAATTTTGAAGAAGTTCTTCCATCGTCTGCGGCCTGTCTGTTTCAGGAATAATGATAGTATTGATTTGTCTCGAATCTAAGACAAGCCTGATCGATCCATTTTTCTTCTCAACAACATGTAACGGATTGTTGTATGAGCTTACTGCAGGCTCAATAATGCCCTCGTCAAGCATAGATTGTATTTCTGTTCTAACACGGTCCCTATAATGCGCCGGAATTACGTATGGTCTAACACAAAATTTAGTATGCTCACGAACACGAAATTGGTATTGAAATCCCTTGATTGTTCCTGTTTTATGAGTAAAAACTGTGGGATGTTCTTGTAAAATCTGAAAAAGGTCCTGCCTATTAGTGTCATTACAATTCTCAATTGCTTGAATTTTATTCTGAATTAACTCATTAATTTCAAATATGCCGTCGATGTCATCCCTGTCAGTACTTGCAGAGTGATTGTTAGTGTCAAGTTCCGTCGAAAATTCCGAACTGTTGTCTAACAGAAGGTAAAGCCGATTAATTTCCTCGTCATGGTTTGAGAGCCAATCTTCAAATTTCAAAGCTACTGACTTACCTTCTTTTTCTAAACTTATTTCAGCATCGTGAAAGTTTAAGATTGCTTTGTATTCATTCAAAAAGTCTACTCCCAGTATAATTTCCGTCGACAATAATGGAACAATAAGAAAGCTCATAGAGAAGCTGTGGCTTTGACAAAAGAATTCTAAGTTGGTTTGTTGGCGTACATCTACACTTTTTCCAAAGATTGCACCTTGTAATTTAATCTTACGTAACGGAAGTGTGGGGCAATCGTTCGATTTGTTGCATTTGCTAAAGGCTGTTTCACTGATTACTGAAATGGGACTGCCAGAGTCAAGTACTGCCGTAAATTTTATGTCATTTACTGTAATGTGAATCACAGGATATGCAATGTTATTATGTTTTATGTCGTGTTCCTGGAGTAAGATGTCCCTAATGTCTTCCATTTTTACGTAATTACTAGCTACGGCAGCTGCGTCGTCAGTTTCATAAGTATGTTTTGTGGCTGCCAGCGGTGTGAGTCATTGCCTATTGTCTCTTTGTTGGCGCGCGTCGTTATTGGGATTTGGAGACCTAACTTCTACAAATTCACCTCCTCGAGAGGGCCCTGCCCTGTTTAAATCCCGCCAGTTCTGATGCAATTCAGGTCTGTCGTTTTGTCGGTAGTTTACATAGTTTCTTGTTTGTCGGTCATGTGATGGAGAATTTCTCCCTGAATCGTAACTGCGCGCTGGACCGTTGCGTCTAAAGTTATTCTGTCTCCCTTGATAATAATTGTTTTGGTTCCCATATTGTCTGTTTCTCTGATTGTCTCTGTGATAGTCATTACCACGGAGAGGTGATCTTTCCCTGTAATTATTACTACTCTGCCAACGGTTGTCATACGGGTGGTGTCTGTTTTGGTCACGATATGTGTTGTGAGAATAGCCTTGTCGTGTCCAGTTATTATTTCTTTCATCGTGGAATTGTGACAGATGTGACCTGTAATTATTGTGCTCCTGTTTCCGCGTTCCCCGATTGTCAGTGTCAATTTCCAACTCTTGTAACAGACCCTGAAATGCTTCAATGTCATCTTTGCAACGTCCTGCTAAAATAATATGTCGTAAATGTTCAGGCAATTTGAGTAAGCAAATGCGGATGAGTTCTGAGGGGCTGTATGGGTTTGAAAGATATTGATTCTTATGCAACATGTCTTCAAAATATTTGACAAGACTGGAAAATTCAGATTGTTCAAAGTGTTTCATCATCATGATGCTATGTTTTACACGGTCTTGTGTAGCTTGAGACCAATATGCTGAGAGGAAGGCATGGTAAAACTCTCCTTCACTGTGGCAATCGTGAATTACCGATCGCATTCTTACAGCTGGTTCATTCTCTAAGTAGCCACACATAAATTCTAATCTGTGTTCCAACGACCAGTTGGGAGGAAAGCAATGCGAGAATTGATGGAGCCTTGCTTGTGGATGAATGTCATTGCCAGAATTCTTAAATGTTTTGAATTTACGTGTAGTAATGAACAGCTTATAGTCAAAATCATCATGTCGTCGAGTCGCATATCGGTCATTGTTAGGTCGTGTCGGCCGTTCCATCTCAAAATTCGGTGCACATTGCCAATTTCTTTCATAACTTCCGAAATGCCCTGTGTTATTATTTTGTGGCTGTTCCGTATTTCTGTGTCCCTCTTCCCGTATTGGGGCGCGAGTATCCTCTGAAATACGTAATTCTTGTATTAACTGTGTCAGTTGATCTTGTACTTCCCGGATTTCTCTTTGGTGTTGCGTATTAATCTGATTCTGATTTTGTTTGAATTTCCTAATTTGTTCGCACTCTTCAGTGTCAGTGAAGGCTACAGGTCTTGTGTCATTCAGATCATCATCTACCTTTGTAGATAAGTTAGTGAACTGATCTGAAAGTTCAGCTACTTTATCCGATAGTGAAATTATTTCCTCTGTATGTTTTTCTGAACCAAGTTTCAGAGTATCTACTGTGTCCTTTAAGTTTTCCTGAGTTTTTGCAAGTTGCGTAACCGAATCGGTAGATGCAACTGAGTCAATTTTAGCTTGCAAGGTGTCGTGATTTTCATGAACAATGGTTTGCAGTTCTTTTATGGCTGCTTCGTGATTCTGTAATAAATTTTCATGCCGCGAAAAAATAGGTTGAAAATGCTCACAAATTTGTGTTTTTACGTCATTACAGACTTTTTGACATTTCGATTCAATGTTATGTAACTCAGTAGTTAAATCTTCACGTGTTTGTTCAAGCGTGGTGTGAAGATTTTGTTCCATTGCGTCTAACTGTTGCTGTGTTTGTCTCTGGTGTTGTTCCATTGTGTCTAACTTTTTAAGATTTTGTTCCACTGTGTCTAACTTTTGAAGCTTTTGCTGTGTCTGTCCCATTTGTTGTATTAATTGTAATAACAATGCATTGGTGTCTGAAACATGTTCCTCAGTGCTTTTCGGCAGTGAATTTACACCGGAAACATTCACATTTTGACAAGCAGAAAATGTGTCTTGACTTATTTGAGAAAACGGTGAGGAACCAAAACCTGAATCTACAGTATTTGCGAGATCGTGTCGTGTCATTTCGGCTTCCTGAGGCGAGCTATTGCCGACCGGTCGATCGATAATGCTTCCCTCTTCACTAATTGTTTCACTGTCCACGCCATTGTTTGACGCCCGCTCCATTTCTCTGTGCACAGTTACCAAATTACTACTTTGAACATTAGTAAATTCATTACTCGGCGGCGCTGATAAGCTACCCTCGTCATCGCTATTATTTCTCAGTTTAGTTTGGAGCCTAGTGTTACGTTTTTCACACGCCATTATTGTCACAGTATATCACACGACAACACAGAAAAACACAATTTGAAGATCAAAAATAAGAGAACACATTAACATAGCACTGAAAATAATATCTAGTTAATTGCAAGCGCAGCTGCGAAATACTTGGTGCAAATCTACATGCATGCCACAACTGTTTTACTATACAACAATGAAAGACTGCAACTACAAAGGAAATTCTCTCTACAATTACGCGCTAGCAATAAACAAAAGCTACACTAAATACACAAACTACAAGAAAAAATCAGAAGATTCCAGTGAGGTATCCTAGGCTAAGGGTCGACATATGAAACGTCCCCTTTGAACAATTTATACAAGACTGTGCTTAACCTGACACACAATATTTTGTTAGCGCAACGCAATCTGACTTTCAAAATTCCCTACAAAAGAATGGCCCTGACTAACATTAAACTATACCTTTCACAAATCACTTACCTCACAAAAATCTTCGCTGCTCAAGCTACTGCAATACAGCGAGCGCCACTACTGCCAGCTAAATAAAAGATTCAAACTATGGAAGGCACTAACTACTGATAGGGATAGTTAGCAAATGAAAGATATTAATAGAGAACAAACAATGTATTTACCTTGATATCATCACAAGTCATAATATATATATCAGTTCATGACAAATTACAAACCTGCGCCATCTCTCTCCCCACATCCACCACTGCTGGCGGCTCACCTCCAACTGCGCAACGCTACGCGCTGTTCACAGCCAGCTGCCTAACACTACAATGGCGAGTATTACAACAATGCAAAGCAGCCACAGACTGCACACAGCACAGCCAGTGATTTTCATACAGAGGTGGCGTTACCAATAAAAAACCTAAACAGCCTACTTACATAGAGAAAACATAAACAGCCTACTTACAGTCTTGATTGTCAAACACATAAATTCCTCCAAGATCGACTGCTACAGAGCTTCGATTATGGAGAATGAAAGCAGCCCAACACTGCCCCAATCAAGAATGCAAAAAACGAACTATAAATCACCATCGACTATTAATCGAAACCACCAAAGAGCTATAAGCTGGCGCAGGCAGATGGGACTGCTTCCCACTCACCCCACACACACAGACGATATCCCATCTCTTCAAGGTATGCACGCATTACATGACAGTTATATAAATACCATGGACTTCATCGACGACATGGTACTTAATGGAGCTATACATTATAACATAGCCAAACAACTTAAAAAACAGATGCAATACTGGGTCAGCTACCAGCAATCACTGCAGGCAAGAATTGACGAGCTGGAATTTGAAGTGCTATACAATCCACACAGCAACACCGATCGAATACAAAACAATAGCACACAAACAAACACGAACACAGACAAGTCTGTAAACCTAAACAAACACACGGAAAACGAACAAATGGACAATACACAGAAATCTCACGCAACACCTGATTATGCCAAAGCTAGCAGCGAAGAAAGAGTAAATGACAACACACCAAAATGGTATAATACAAAAAGATGTATAGGACATATAAAACCAGTGAATTTTGTATCTGGAGGGATAATTAACCCTGCAGATCATACACAACAACGCATAACACCTCAACAACATAATGAAACACAACAGATGACCGGATGTAACGAGACATATAAGAAAAAGGTAGTAGTCCTTGACACAAACCTACTTACGGGTAATCACGATAGTGACGATGAGTGTACAGATAGTGATAGCAAAAAGAAAGGTGACGATAGTGCAATAGGTAGTGTAAACATAAGAAAAAGTAAAGGTGAAAGAAGAAGAGCCGCAGGTAACAGCTCATCAGCCTCACCACCATTGAAGACGGAACAAGACACCACACCGGTGACATCTGCACTTCGAGATAAATATAGCGGAATCATCCCATATGTAGAAAAAGAGCAGAAGAGAAAAGTCGGCCAAACACCATGGCATGCTGACTACAACAATGTAGAACTAAACTTAAGACTAAGTAGGCTAGAATATAAGGATACTTTCATCACAGCACAAAGACTGCTAACCAGACTACTTCACCCATTAGGCAGCTATGTATGCTTCCCGACCACTGAACAATCTGACAGAATGACTTTAAAGACCGCAAACATACCTACAGACCCAGCAGAGCTAGAAAAATTAGTCATACTAGCGTGTAGTCGGAGGGGGGAAACATATAACCCACACCAAGTGTACAAGGACCAAGTGAGGGCACATGGCAGAACTGACTTTGACTACTCGCAAACAGGACACAAATTCTACCTTCATGTGAAACACCCATGAAAATAATACAAATTAATGCTAATAGAAGCACACTCGTTAGTGCAGAACTGCCGCGAGTAGCTCTGGACTTGCAGGCGGATATTCTTTGCCTGCAAGAACCTTATGTGACAACCCAGGGAAACTTAACTAACCTACCCTGGGACGCTGTCACAATCTCAGACAGACGAAACTACAAGGCTGCCATAGTTGTCCTCAACAAAACTTTAAATATCACTAAGATTACGCAGCTATGTAACAGTCATCTGGACACAGCAGAAATAACTAAGGGTCGAGACACATGGGTGGTCTCATCACTATACGCACAGTACAGTGACGACATAGAGCCATACCTACATATGATACAAGACATTGCTGAATACTCTAGAAATAAGAACCTAATTATATGTGCAGATATCAACGCTAAATCCACACTATGGCACTCGGACAGAACGGACGACAGAGGACGGAAAGTCAACGACGTCATACAGGAGACACAACTACATATTATAAATGAAGACGGACCTACACCTACATACAGAGGTCCAGGCGGATCTGCCACCAAAATCGATATTACTCTGGCGAATGACAGAACATTAGGACGACTGCAAAGATGGACCATACACGACTCTCTGACCACAAGTGATCACAACATAATAGAAATAAGTCTCACAACAAACAATTATCGCACCACACACAATACAACACACTTCAACTTTAAAAGAGCGAATTGGGACAGACTACAACAAATTGTTCAAAATGAGAATATATACAACATACAGGGAAGCGTGGACTACAGAGCACACAAACTGACACAAATCATCCAAACAGCACAAGAAACAGCAATACCTACGCACACACACAGCAAACAACGGGAAACACCATGGTCAGACGAATTAACCAGACTCAAACGTGACATGACAAGGAAACGAAAACTATACCAGAGGACATGGATACAAAGAGACAAACTACTGAGACTAGCTGCATATAGGGAAGCCAAAGAACTCTTCAAAAAGACATTATTTCAGACCAGGAAACAACATTGGGAGAGCTACTTGACCACACACACACAACAGAATATCTGGGGGGAACAATACAAGATCCTGACAGAAAAAATAAAGACCCCATTGGCATTAATCACGCTACGGCAGGAAGACGGCACAATGACAGTGGGATGGAGAAACACAGCACAATATCTGCTGAACAAACTCCTCCCGGAAGATGCCACAGACTCAGACACACAGGAACAGATCACACTCAGACAAGAACTTCATGAACTGTATAACACCGACGCCGTCACCTGTCCCTTTGCGCACGAGGAAGTTGCGGTAGCGATAAGAGAGCTAAAGAATAAAAAAGCACCTGGACCCGACAGGATCCATGCAGAAGTGCTTAAGAGGCTAGCACCACAGATCACCCCATACTTAACAGAACTACTAAACGACGCCTTAAGGCTAGGCCGTGTACCGACAGTCTGGAAAACCTCAAATGCAGTCATCATACGAAAATCATCAGACAGAGACCAATCAGATCCGAAATCCTACAGACCAATATGCCTCATAAACACCATGGCAAAAATCCAAGAGAGGCTACTGTGTGACCGCTTGCAGGCTCACAGAACCCTACTTGGAATGAATCCCCACCAGTTTGGATTTCGGAAAGGGAAAAGCATCGATGATGCAATAAACAGAGCTTTAGAAATCGCACAAAACACAGATAAAACATACTCTTTGGCAATCATGATAGACATCGCAGGAGCATTTGACAACCTGTGGTGGCCAGCACTGTTTCTGAGGTTACGCCAGATGGAAGTACCCGCAGCCCTATACAACAGTCTTTTAGACTACTGCAGAGACAGAATAGTGGAATGGCGCGTGGGCAACCGGAAGGTAATAAGGAAAATTACCAAGGGATGTCCGCAGGGATCGATCTGTGGACCCATCTTCTGGGACATAATTTTTGAACCTCTCCTGCAACTGCTGGAGGAGGATATGAGGACAGACGGTGCTGTCGCCTATGCAGATGACCTACTGGTGGTCATCTCAGCAAATACAAGAGCCCAGCTAGAGGAGAAGGCGAGTGGCACACTGCAGACAATAACACAATGGTGCAACACAAACAAACTCAAGATAGCGGGCAACAAAACAACATACACACTGCTCAAAGGGCAACTCAGACGCAATCCATCTATCAAAATACAGAACAACAACATAAAGAGAATGACGGTAACCCGCTACTTGGGCGTATACATAGATGAGAAGCTGAACTTCCATGAACATATCAGAATAACAACAAACAAGGCAGAAAAATTACTACATAAACTGGCAAGGATTAATTCAGGACAATACAGACTTCCTCTGTCAGTCACACGAACTTACCACTGCGCACTCTTCGAATCAGTGCTAAGCTTTGCGGCCAGTACATGGGCGCACAGACTCAACCTCGTCACAAACAGAACAGCGGTTAGGCGAGGGCAGAGAAGCGTCCTTCTGCGACTATCGGGAGCCTTCGGCACTACATCAGTTGAAGCACTGTGTGTCGCGCTAGGAATTTTCCCGATAGATATCACAATCAAATATCGGGCCGCTCTGTACTGGTTAAAGATGGGTAGACTAGACCAGGTCAACATATTGACTGGTTCCCCGCTGAACAATAAGCGGGACCTCAAAAAATGGAAAATCGACACATGGCAACAGGAATGGGGCACAAGTGATAAGGGACGGAGAGTCTATACATTTTTTCCGAACATAACGGAAAGATTAAGAATGAAACATGCCGATCCTAGCCGCGGCATGGTGCATTTCTTGACTGGCCACGGACCTTATCCCACGCACTTAAATCGCGTGAGTCTTAGAGACACATCAACGTGTACATGTGGAGGTATGGGAACCCCCGAACACACAATCCTATTCTGCGGGAAATACAGACAGCACAGGAACACACCTGAGATACAACACTTACAGACAGAGGAACACATATACGACGCGATCAGAACACCTGAACTTTTGGACATACTGAACGCACTAACAGACAAAATTTCTGACGAATGCCACAAAGAATACAGGAACAGAAGACCACACAGACAATAAACCTATATGCAGCACCCAGACAGACACCATAGTGTGGAAGAACTAAACTAAGTCTCAATATAAAACAACTGACATGCAATAGACTTACATAAGTAGACTTAAAACTGACAATAGATTAATGTATAAAATTAGACATAAACAGTGTCGGCGCACCGTCGCAATTGCCATCAGCTACCACGGCACTCTAAACCTGTATACAAGTAACCAGATAGAACATAAATAGAGATATCAAACGCCACAACTAGAATAGAATAGAACTTCCTAGGCTAAGGTTAGGGGACTGAGGATCAGAGGCTTGAAGATAAATCCCAAGACGCTCATCCTCAGTCCCCTACGGTGGTGGGACTATCATCTCTTCCTTTCCTATCGTCTTTTCTCCTCTTCAGACTAAACTATTCCTTGTATTTCCTTCTTCCAATTCAAAATTAATTTTTGTAAAATTTTTGTTAAATCGGTTTTGGGAAAGCTGCCAAAGTAAAAAAAAAAAAAAAAAAAAAAAAAATCTTGATACCACCCGTCACTCACCCTGTGTGTCCATCGCATAGGTACACTAGAAGGTGCCTCGGCAGTAGAGCCCTTAGGCGAAACAAGCGACATCTGATGTGTCGCTTGCGACGCTCCAGAATCGCCGCCACCGCTACACCCCGAGACAGTGGTCTGTAGGCGACTGATCGCGCCTAAAACCACATTCAGCTGTTTGCAAACTGCGGCCAGCTCCTCCTGCGTCGTCACAAACGCTGACACACATCCTGCCCTTGCTACCGAGACTAACTGAAGAGTAAACAGTAAAAGACGGCAGAAACTTAGGTAAGAACTTATTACCTACCTGACGTGTAACCAACGGACGCTGATACCTCAATGAACTGTGTAGCTGCCGGCCTATGTGGTCGAGCGGTTCTAGGCGCTTCAGTCCGGCGCCGCGCGGCTGCTACTGTCGCAGGTTCGAATCCTGCCTCGGGCATGGATGTGTGTGATGTCCTTAGGTTAGTTAGGATTAAGTAGTTCTAACTCTAGGGGACTGATGACCTCAGATGTTAAGTCCCATAGTGCTTAGAACCATTTTTGAACTGTGTCGCTGACTGTTCAGAAGAAATGACAGCTGAACTATAGGATACCTGATTTTACAATTTCAACTAACAAAAAACCGAGACTGAACTTCTTAAAAACCAAAAACACGCAAGGAATTATACAAATACGAGTATATATGCTATTAAGAAGAAACAGGAAAAGCTAAATACGTAACTTCATGCCCTGGAAAGGTATCACAGACGATAGCTGTCACAAAATTAAGCGGCTAACTACGCCGAGTACAAGGGTCACTAGTCTCAAAACAAGCAGCTGAGTAACTAGTGCCCTACTAACTGAATATATACTTACAAAACGAGAGATTAAATTCTGAGAATCTGACGCTGGAGGTCTACTGAATATTTACTGTTCGCAAGGGTCGTGGAATCAAACAAATAAATTGGCACTAGCGACTTCCGCAACGGAGAACTCACTCAGACAAACGATATAAAAAAAAGCAAATTCTTGCAACAAAAATATATAGCACTACAAAAAGCGTCTAAGTAATCAGCACTGTCCGCTTCTGCTCGGAAGTAAGTTAGAATAGCACTAAACTAAACAATGTAAGGAAACTATGCACAACAGATAAGCTGCTGCTGAGTTCCATTCTGCTCTCAGGCTGGAGATCTTTGATGCAGGACGTAACAGATACTGAGCTGACGAGAACAGATTTTTTTTTTTCTTGAAGAGAAAAAGCCTGTGCATTACTGTTGAACAGTATTTTCACAATGAGCAACGATAATTTAACTATGTGAAAACGTGTGTATGCTCCGATTTCATCTGTCTTCGAAAATAACTCACATAAAGGGCAGGAATATATATTTCATGTGATAAATTCGATGTGTATGGACAACAACATTCCCGTTACGGACTACGAAGTCCATGTTTTTTTTTCTTTATTGTATTTTCCATCTATAGAAAGGTGGTCCAGTAGCAGCGTACAGATGCTGCTCTTCTGCCAACAGAAAAAACATATAGCAAACATGGAGACATAGAAACAGAAATACATGAATGTTAAAAACAGAAGACACACAGAAGAATAATGATGACGAGGTTTGTGGAAAGGCACTGGTTTCAGAAACAAGGTCCACAGTGCGTACATACTAAGGTAATCAGTTTTACACTGGAACGAAGGAGCACACAAAAGATAACACTGATACACAGAAACGAAGAAAACACCATAGCACTAAATACTGGTGACGATATTTGGCACAGAAAACCTGAACACACTTGATGAGATTGGGGGGGGGGGGGGTGTTGGCTGCCACTGAGTGTAGGTGACACGCAGGGGGGAAGGAGGGGGGAAGAAGAAGAAGCCAGTGGGAGAAAAGGAATCCCAGGGAGGGGGGACGAAGTGGGAAAAATGGGAGAGGGGAGGGGGGAGGAAGAAAGGATTGTGAGAAAGAAGAGAGGGAGCCCTGCAGGAAAGTGGGGAATGGGGAGAGGATGGGAGGATTATATCTGGTAGGAGGGATATATGGAAGGATCAAGGACATCAGCAGGGAGGAGGAGTTAGCGGAAGCCAACTTGCACAAGGGTATGGAGAGTATGAAGATGGAGAGCAGGTGGGATGCAATGGTACAGGTGCAGCAGTGGGATGGGGTGGGAAAGGACGGGAGAGACAAGCAGGAGGGGAGGATCAAGCTTGCGGGAGGTGTAAAAGATCTGTATCCGTTTGAGGAAAAGGAGGAGTTGCAGGAAGGGAATCAAGTCGTATAGGATCCACATGGGGGATGGGAGACGGATGTGAAAGGTGAGGCAGAGCACATGGCATTCCAGGATTTGGAGGGACTTGTAGTAAGTGGGAGGGCGGAAATCCAGATGTGGTGGGCATAGCAAAGGATGGGGCAGATGAGGGATTTATAAGTGTGGAAGATGGTGGAGGGGTCCAGACCCCATGTACGGCCAAACAGGAGTTTAAGGAGATGGAGTCAGATACTTGCCTTGGCTTAGTCTGTCTGTAGATGGGGGGTCCAGGAACGGCGGCAGTCCAGGGTGAGAGTCTATATCAGGAATGGATCTGTAGTTAGAACTGTACGTACAGGACACATCTGTGTGTCTCACAGTGTGCCACAGTCATCGTCAGATGTGGTCAGGAAGTCACAACTTAGCCTGTGCCGACTGGTTAGTTACAAAAAAAGGCTCTGGCTAGTGAGCTCTTGCCCACAACATGGGGACAAGTCCTGCCGGTGGCACTCATGGTTCCTTCTATGTGGCTGAAGAGCAAACTAACCCTTATGCTGGTTGAGTGGCGACAGAAGCAGACATATATGCTGTATTTATTCTTCGATTTTTATGTGAAAATTTGAAAAGATTCAAAGTGGCGAGTTCTTGCACTGGACGATTATTCCCCCCCATGTACACTGAATGGTTGACGATTGGGCGGTCACGGTGACAGTCTCTCCGACCTCTGAGCATCTGGTACGCACAGCGTGTGGATAGTGGAATATCGGCGCGCACAACTGCCAGTGTGGCTAATACAGGTGCGGGAGTCGTCTCCGGGCCGGCGCGGCCACGACCCCAGGTACTCCTGCAGTCGGCAAACGGCGCATGCTTCGCGATCGCGAGCGTGGTTTTCTCTTCTTTTCTGCACCAGATTTATTTATAGGAAACGTTGTTGTGGGGGGAGTGTGCTTTTGTTCTCAAATGTTGGTGCATACAAGACCTCAGATATATTTAGCGCTACGATCTATTTGTGGCCGAAATTTATTTACTTGATTTACAAAATACAGCCTATGTGTGTGATTCTCAGACGTTGAAAATATGTTTTGTTATGAAGAAGAATCATCGTAAGGTGGTGACGAGTGTTTGAAGCGATTTGTTTGACTTACTTTCCAGAGCTGTTTTTCTTACCTTTTCTCCTGTAAACTATTAAACAATTAATTTGATAAGGTAGTGCAAATGGACTATTTCCTGCCGTTGCATTTCGCAGATGTGACGACATAAGAGTGGGATATTTTCCCGCTCAAATAAAGAGAGCCACAACCCAGTATTTCCCACCAATTTTATTAATTAAGTTAATAATGCTCAAATAAATAGACAATACTACTTAAATGTACTGCACATTTCGTGTCATGAGATCCTTCCACTCTGGCAGGTCAGCACAGATTGCAACTTTTTTCCGTCACTTTCCAGTTGGAGAAGGGGAGTAGGGAAGTGGGGGATAGGAGAGGAGAGCTGGGTGATTTCACAGAGGGGAGGGGGCATTTAATAAAGAAATTTAATTAATTAGTCAATTAATTTTGTACAAAAAGTGTGCTCGTATCGGCGAGGGGCAGGAGGGGAGGGTTGGGGATTTCGCAGAGGTTGTGGAGAAGTGGGATGTTTCTTAGAAGTATGAATTACCCCCAAGGGGTCGTAAATTTGCCCCAAATGGTTATAAATCAATTAGCACAACAATAGGTTAAGGGAAGGTGAAGATAGATAGTTTACCCTTGAATATATACTTGCCCCTGAATGTATGCAACCTGCACTAACAATATGGCTCATATTTGCTTTATCCCACTGTTAATGGCGTATACAAATAAGTTCTAATATGCACATAATTTTGTATGAACTTCCAGCAGTGATGCTGATACACATACTGCGTGCCAAACACTTCTTCTGAAGTATTCTGATGGGTAATCACTGTGGGGCATGCGAGACTTTTACATAAAATACATATATGTATTGGTGAACCCAAGAGCCTCGTCCACTGAACAGTTAATGGTGTTGCTAATATATATCAAGGTTCTATAGATTCCTGAAAGTGAGTGGAATGCAGGGGTTTCTCGTCATATATTTTCAGTGTTGTTGCTCAATCCCAAGCACATATTGTATGGCAATCCCGTAATATTGTTAGCATTTGAGAGTTAAACATTGTAGTTATTTCTCCTGAATTCTGACGTAATTGATATCATTCATAATCTGTTAGCACTACTTTCATGAGACCAAATCGTGGATTTTCAAAGATGCTACTACACTGAACTCTCTATGAGATGAAGAGCCTGTAGCAACAGGGTTACTGTCAGTCGTATCCAGCTGGTACGTTGCAGAGGATAACACCAAATTCGTCACTACACTATGGAATGCCACTTGTTTGATAACTGGTGCGGACGTAATGATGCGTACTAACTTTATTTCTGTTCTGATGTATCAGGTGCACTGATGTGCAACATCACGTTGGAGGCAGCAGTAACGCCAGCAACTTTCTGTGTAGAGGGAAAGATTTACCACGCAGAGCACGGATAGAGCGTTTGGTTGTCAGGAAACTCGCACGCCACCACTCGCTAGCCACTGCGGTTTTTGAACTCTTGCACTGAGGTGAAGCAGTACGTGGTACCCAGGTTCAGCTCGACTCGATACCCAGTCAAGTTAGAGCCGTCGTTGCTGCCAGAGGTTAAATTTCACAGCCTCGACACAAATGTACAGTAAGTAACATTTCAACGGCTTTCATCATGTTGGGTTCCACAGTCCTCATAAACAATGAAATATCCCGCCAACTGACTGTGATTAACTCTTTTTCAACTCCCCTGAAAGTTATTAAATAAGTCTAAATGAATTCTAATCCTGAAATTTGAGAACACGGAATATTTTTTACTCTTTGTCAATCCAGTTAAAAGTTATTAAACAAGTCTAAACGGATTCTGACTGTGCAGTCTCAAAAGTCTGAACATTAATACTCAATATGAAAATAAAAGCAATTCAGACTTAGGAAACGTCTTTACATAAAGCCAGAAAGTATCATTGGCGTAGAGATGTTTCTCCTTATATTAATAGCATACATCGATTTAAGTTAATGGCGTTATTCTTTTTAGTTGCCAGCGTTTGTCGTACAGCATTCTGAGTGGTCGTAGTCTCTCGGCGATGGTGCTGCAAGTAATCTCAGAAGCTGAAATCTATAAAGAACTCATTAATCGGTTACCACAATTTGCCAGTGTACAAGTACAGCTTTATTGATGAAAAGACTATGATAACTTTCCAATACGTAGATATAAGAAAGTCCGTAAAAAAGATAATAGTATTCCCTGAAGGTTTTATGACCGTTATTACAGGTTCCCTTACATAGCAGTTGGAATGTTTAATGGAATGAGCAGTAGCCCTACACTTTTAGATACAAATCGACTTAATTCTGATGCTAACTGACTCGTAATATTTCTTCTAACCTTACTTGAATGGAAAATTCAGCAATGACGGCTGCCAGGAATGCATTTGTTACACAAATGAACTCACGCGTGATACATCGACTGACTCATTAGTGTTCTCAGACGAAAGTGAAGTTCCACTGCATTAATAATGTTGAAAACAATCCGCTCTGGCGTATCCGTATCGATATTGTTCGTTGTATAATTTGTTGAGAGGATACAGCTTTAGAGTAAATACTTTTGTTGTTCGCACAGAAATGAAAACCAACTCGGAATTGACGGTCAGGTATGCGTGAGGTGTGTTTGCGAGTGTGAATTAATGGTGTGTGTTTCTCTTTTTCTGACGAAGGCTGGGGCCGAAAGCTTACCTGTATGTATCCCTAATTGTACTGTCTTTTCTCACGTTGTTGATATTCCTACCTGAAGTTTCCATTATTTTAGTCACATTACATGATATACTAAAACAGC
This sequence comes from Schistocerca americana, assembly GCF_021461395.2. NCBI lineage: Eukaryota > Metazoa > Arthropoda > Insecta > Orthoptera > Acrididae > Schistocerca > Schistocerca americana. The sequence goes on along the minus strand of NC_060124.1, from coordinate 432,749,256 downwards.
TTAATGGAAGTCGTTGTTCTGCAGAAGCTGTATTTCTGTGTTAAAGTTTATCTCTTGCTGTTGGTCAATGATAGGTTAGTACTAATTTAATTACAAACGTGATATGCAGTGGTCTATATCGAACAGCCCTAGGTACATGTACATCACTGACATATAGCAAACGGTCATAGATAACTGCGCGCTATATTCGTGCTTATATCAGTATTAGTCTACACTGTATCACACACGACGTTTTTTAGGAAGTGTCACACGTTCCTACAAGCAGGAAATTGATCAAAAATAGACGAAAAGTTACTACAATTATATATCCGGAAGCCAGTACCTGTAGAAATATGGACACTCATCCTCATCTGTCCTTTACAGAGAAGCAGACACTATAGGCAATGCTGCATGTTAATCACCCTTTCATCTGCAACTAGCTCCATTCGGATTTGGTCATTGGCGTTTGTCACACGGTCCTGTAACGTTTTCACATTGTCGATGGGTTGGCAATACACCAGTTGCTTTCAAAGTCTTATACTCCGAAATCCAACAGACTGACGTCCTATGAAAGATTAGGCCACGCTACTGGACCTTCTTGACCAACCTATTGCTCATGAATCCTTGCAGTTAAGTACTGTCACACAATCCGTAGGAAATGCGACGGTACCCCATCATGCATAAACGACAGTTGTCTTTGTCCGCAGCTCGTGGTCGTGCGGTAGCGTTCTCGCTTCCCACGCCCGGGTTCCCGGCGGGGTCATGGATTTTCTCTGCCTCGTGATGACTGGGTGTTGTGTGATGTCCTAAGGTTAGTTAGGTTTAACTAGTTCTAAGTTCTAGGGGACTGATGACCATAGCTGTCAAGTCCCCTAGTGCTCAGAGCCATTTGAACCATTTCACAGTTGTCTTTCTGCAAAGGTATTGTTTTCTAATAGAGCTGATAATTCATTGAGCAGAAATCGGTGATACACATCACCTGTTGAATAAACTGTTCGGTAAAACGTATGGCCCTGTGATTTGTCACCGACAATTCCAACTGATACACTGACAATGAAGCGCTCCTAATATCTCACATGCATGATTTCCGGACGATGTGCAGCAGATAACACGTCTGTATCGTGATAATTTACTATGACACTGTCGTGTCCTGACATAGGTGGGAGAGGGTGGAAAAGGTTTACTGGTCAGTCTGCGCTCCGGAGCGGTACAGAGCAGAAGGCAGAAGGACAATTCACAGTGAAGACATCTGATTGTTTTCTTCTATCTGAGCCAACACTGGTACAGGCATTTACTAGAAATGCAGGTGGTGAGACTTGGTACAGAACTCGTTGTGGAGACTCTTGGACAAACAGGGTTTTGAAATATTTGTTTATTCCAGACAGGACTAACTAATACACTGGAGGCTAGTTCTAGGGTTAGGAAAAGCATGAATAACACTGTTACAAAAGAAGCCAGCGCAGAAGTCCCAGGAGTGCATTCTAACCACAGTAGCAAATACTAGCAGCATCTTAAGGCAACAACTTAGTTGCAAAACAAAACATACTGAATGTGACACTGTTCACTGAGGCACTCCAAGTGAGAGAGCAGACTTACGCGCAGCTGGACCGACGCTGGAGTCGACGGACGCGGATTCGGCGCCCAGATCGTCCGACTGAGAACTCCGCCAAAATGCGGAATCTAGGGGTTTCTCCAAGTAAAGCCACCCAGCCAACCACGCAGGTCTCTTGCAGGCGCTTGCCAATCACGGTTTAATTAGGTCCCCTCTACTGCTCCTAAGGCGGGGATGTTTTTTCCATCGCTCCATAGTACACGATTTATGGCTTCGGCACCATGCTTACCTGTTAAAGGCACTGGAATTTCAACTTGTCCTGCAGTCCCCAGCTTATGCAGCTCCATTCGTGTTATTTTGGTGCTGACAGGCTTCACTAGTGCAGGATTCAGTTCCGCAGAGACTCTAATTTTTCTTCATAATCCTATTCAGTGACAATAATGTTATCTTGGAACTCTTGCATAGGTCGGTGGTTGCATACAAATACAACAATATGGGATTGTGGCTCCACCTAGATGCAAAAGACTTTTATTATTTATTTATTCCCAAACTAGTTTCAGCGACAAGTATAGCCGTCATCAGTAGATTAGCTGACGCTAAAACATGCAGAAATATAAGAACATAGGTTCCGCGGCCGGTGTCATAGTGATTAAAACCGACGTTTCGGACGAATTGCAAAGTCCTTCCTCAGGGCACGAGGAAGGCAGTTGCAATTTGGCCGTAAACGTCGGTTTTATTTTATTATTGTTGTTAGTTTTTAGCAATGAAGCGACATAATACCCAGAATAATTTTGATCACTATGCAGAAATAGTATACTTACAAAACAATTTAAGTGTTATTACATGTCTACAGTTTGGTTTGATACTGTTTTCTGTGAATAATTTCAGAAACTCTCATTTGCTATACGTTACAGCTCGGTTTTACGATTGTCGCTGCTACTTCCGGCATATTTTATTCGTTTTTTTTCTGTTGCCGTTTTTCTCGGCACTTTTTATGATTGTTTACTAACAGCCACTCATACATTTGTAGATGACATGATGTATGCCGAGAAACACAGCAAGAAAAAACGCAGAAAATATTCCGGACACAGCGGCAGTGCCAAGTGTGTGCCGAGAATACCGAATTTCAGTCATTACCTCTCACCATGGACGACCCAGTGGCTTCACTTAACGACCGAGAGCAGCAGCTTCTGCATAGATTTGTCAGTGCTAACAAACAAGCAACACTGCGTGAAATAACCTCGAAATCAATGTGCCACGTAAGACGGAAGTATCTGTTAGGACAGTGAGGCGAAATTAGGCGTTAATGGGCTACGGAAGCAGACGACTGACGCGAGTGCCTTTGCTAACAGGACATCGCCTGCCGTACCTATGCTGGACTCGTGACCATATTGGTTGTGCCCCAGACGACTGGAAAATCGTTGCCTGGTCGGATGAATCCAGAATCCAGTTTGTAAGAATTGATGGGAGCGTTTGAGTGTGCCACGGACCGAAGTTGTCAACAAGGCACTGTGCAAACTGGAGGTGTCTCCATAATTGTATGGGTTGTGTTTACATGGAATGCACATATACTCTGGACCAACTGAACCAGTCGTTGATTACAAATGGCTATGTTCGTCTACTTGGGGACCACTTTCAGCCACGCTACGGTCGCAGGTTCGAATCCTGCCTCGGGCATGGATGTGTGTGATGTCCTTAGGTTAGTTAGGTTTAAGTAGTTCTAAGTTCTAGGGGACTTATGACCATAGCAGTTGAGTCCCATAGTGCTCAGAGCCCTTTGAACCATTTGAACTTTCAGCCATCATGGACTTCACGTTCCTAAACAACGATACGCCATGTCACTGGGACACAATTGTTTGAAATCAGTTTGAAGAACATTCTGGTTAGTTCGAGCGAGTGGTTTGGGCATCCAGAGCTTCTGACATGAATCCCATCGAAAATTTCTGGTACGTTATAGAGAGAGCAGTTCGTGCAAACAATCCAACACTGGCAAGACTTTCGCAATTATGGAGGAAGCGTGGGTCAATATTTCTGCAGGGGTTTGGTTCCATACCACGTCGCTTAGCACCGCAGTCTACCGGGCTGTACCTGTGAACACCCGTTTATACAGCAAGAGCAGCAGGATCCGTAGAAATGTCGTTTCAGTCCCCCAGAGGTATGAAAACAAGACACAGCGGCACTACGTTTGAGGCGTCAGAAAACAAACTGTGGAAATGGGGTGTTGATGCTGTTTGGCCGGGTCCCCTGTGCTACTGTGTAGCAGTGAGTGCTGACCAGCGTGGGTGGGGCGGGGCGCGGGACACCGGAAGGCAGCGGCTCCGTGCTTTGGCCGGCCTGGGAGCTGATGGAGCGGCTCCCTAAATCAGCGGGCGTGGGCGGCCGCGGCCGGGGCCTAATTGCCGCGCCGCCGTAATTGTGGCGATAAGTCAGCACGACCGCTGCCCGTGGCGGCGGCGGCGGCGGCGGTCCGCTCTGTGCCCGCGACCGCCACACCGGCAGGTGCTGCGGAGGAGGGGGCAAAGGCGGCCGCGTCGGCGAATTCTTCTGCGCCACAAGTCTCGTTAACTTGCCGCTACGGACCAATTTTACCTGCTATCGAGGCCAACTTGCCACTGCCTTTGACGTAAGGTCGCGCGTAAGGCGGCGAATGGACCTGAAATGTTGCAGCGCAGATTCTGAAAAGGTCTACGTCTATGAGAGGCATTCAATAAGTCATGCAAGAAGCACGACTTTGTAAGCAACGGTGAGGGGAGGTGGCCTACAGAGTGGTGTGGCAACTGTCATTGCAGGAAAGCTGAGTGGGAGCAGATATGATTAGCAAATAAGTTAATACAGTGAACAGAAGCTTTACATAACCACTTTTTCTCCAAATGAACGAATGCTCATTACATGTAACACAGCTATCATTGTCAACAAGTAAGAGTCTTACTGTACTAAACACGAATGATGGCGTCATAGCATCCACGTACTGGTTACCGTGGAGCGCATCCTTCATCCCGCCTAACAGGTGGAATTTCGGAAGGTGCAAGGTCAGGATGGTAGAGTCGAGGAAGAATAGTCCAACGAAGTTTTGTAAGCTCCTCCCGTGTGTGCAAGCTTGAGTGGGGCCTCGCGTTGTCATGCAGAATAAGAGGTTCCTCTGCACTTTTGCGGCGAAGAAGACGCCGAAATTGTTTCTTCACTTTTCTCAGGGTAGCACAATACGCTTCCAAGTTCATCGGTCCACCATCAGGCAGACTGGTTCAAAATGGCTCTGAGCACTATGCGATTTAACCTCTGAGGTCATCATCAGTCGCCTAGAACTTAGAGCTAGTTAAACCTAACTAACCTAAGGACGTCACACACATCCATGCTCGAGGCAGGATTCGAACCTGCGACCTTAGCGGTCGCGCGGTTCCAGACTGTAGCGCCTAGAACCGCACGGCCACTCCGGCCGGCATGAGGCAGACTATCAAACAGATAACTCTTCAAAGTTCCAGAAGAAATTCCTAGAACTTAAGGAGTCTTCATACACTCAAAATGTATTGCTCAATAATATTGTGTCAATATATTAAGCGAAAACGCGATGCCAAGAACGGCACAATATTGAATAAAACCGAGAACGTTTTTGAGACGCCCTGCTAATCCCGCAGGACAGGACAGATAGTATAAATTGTGGAAAGGGGCCAAAATAAGGGCTGTCAGCTACACTCGGACATACAACTTTATTATTTGATCAAACATTACAAGATCCCAAAAATATATATATATTTTTTAAAAACCACTCAGCCTTAATCCTTGGGACTTAAATTTAAAAACGTCTGAAGGCCAATAACTTAAAACGCAAGCATAATCAGAAATTTAACAGGCAAGCTATATCTTAAAACAGTTCTTTAGTTAGGCTGAAGTAATTAAGTTAAATTCAGATCGGTTGAAGGCTTAACACTTGAAACTTCATAGCATTAGTTTTTTTTGTTTTTATACCAAAGGCCTTACGTGAAACATTTCTTTAATTTAGGCTTAAGACATTAAGAGCAAAAGAACTCAAACTCAAAATCGGCTGAAGGCCCAAGACTCAAAAAAATTCAACAACATTAACATTTTTAAAATGCCAAAGGGCTTACGTGAAACAGTACTTTAAACTAGGATGAAGGCCTTAAGAGCTAAACAACTCTAATTTTAAAAAATCGGCTAGAAGCTATACAAGTAAAAACAAGAAGAACAAATTAAATTAAAAAAATAAAGCAGTACACCCAAGGGCGCTCAGATGTTCGAGGGTCGGCCTGTAATCCAAACACTAACCCTCGCTTAGATGAGACAGGCAGTCCGGCCAACCATTCCCGATCTGACGACAACCCAACCGAGCGACAGTCAACAGAACCATCAACAAGATAACTTCCACTTCACCCGACCAGAGCACAACAGGGAGTTGATCAGAACAACGTAGAAGATATTGGCGCCCACAACCAATCATGCGTGGAGCTGTCAAACTATACACCGTGCTGGACAGAAGCAACGCGTTGAGGAAACTACACCACTCGAAATTTATGTCAACGGCCAGGGCAGGTAACCGGAACGTTAACGGCCACAAGGCAGAAGATTCCGATGGTACACTTCAATTCTACTAACCAAATACAGTGAAACTCCACCAGTTCAAAAAAATGATTCAAATGGCTCTGAGCACTATGGGACTCAACTGCTGTGGTCATAAGTCCCCTAGAACTTAGAACAACTTAAACCTAACTAACCTAAGGACAGCACACAACACCCAGCCATTACGAGGCAGAGAAAATCCCTGACTCCGCCGGGAATCGAACCCGGGAACCCGGGCGTGGGAAGCGAGAACGCTACCGCACGACGACGAGATGCGGGCAAACTCCACCAGTTGGTGGCTAGAATTTTCCAACTTGAAAACCACGTTGTTGCTCGCGGGACTATCCCAACAGCCGACAACGAACTCCAAACGACACAATGTGAACAGTCTTGACTTGCTGGTACGTTAAATCAAAACTCAACTTTCGTGTTGAGGGTTGGTGAGCCACGGACATCGTAGCAATGGGAACAGCACCACACACTCAGATACCACGTAGAGACCGCCAGCGGGCCCTGGCCAAACTACACCCCGCCGAGAATTCCTCGCTGCTCCACGTCAACCGACCGACTGCCCGCACAACGCCCAGCCGGAAACTATAAGCGCCAGGTCAGAGATAGTCCAACGTGCGAATATCGATACACACCGCTGCTGCCAGCCGCGGAAAGAGAAGGAGAGGATAACACCACAATCGCGATAACCGCGGGAGACTAAACAGAGAATCGCAACAAAGGTTTAATCCAGCGCATAGCATGAGCCAACCACGGCTCAGTTTTATTCATGTATGCCGTCGCGAAAGTCTCCGAGGACACGGCACAATATTATTGTGCAATGTGTATGCCCAGAACGCATGAGTTGGAGCTCTGCCTTCATAGCGAACACGTCAGCGCCCGACCGTTCGGAACTCGCATGTATTGCGATGGCTTGCGCTACGTGCAGCAGAAAGAAAAACAAAAGGCAGCGGCGACGACCGAAAAAGTGGCTTGGAAGGCGCCCTATACACCGCCGTACCAACATGATATGAGACCTTGCACTACAGGTAGATGACTGACGGAACGTTTTGAAGATGACAGATAAATCTTTCAACAGTTCGTGAACTTCATTATGCAGTCACACAGAAAAAATAGTTTCCATATATTAGTCTGGTTTCACTTTCCACACTACTGGAAGCAATCTCTAAATCTGAAAGTTTGTTATGTATTTCTGCAACAAATAATTCAAGCTTCTGAAGCGGACAAGTAGGCAGTAGGAGTTTTATTTTCCTGCCCTTAAGCACTTTTGTTGAATGCTTCTACAGCTGCCGGCCGCTGTGGCCGAGCGGTTCTAGGCGCTGCAGTCCGGAACCACGCAGCTGCTGCGGTCGCGCCGACCGAGGTGGCCGAGCGGTTCTAGGAGCTACAGTATGGAACCGCGAGACCGCTAAGGTCGCAGGTTCGAATCCTGCCTCGGGCATGGATGTGTGTGACGTCCTTAGGTTAGTTAGGTTTAAGTAGTTCTAAGTTCTAGGGGACTGACGACCTCAGAAGTTAAGTCCCATAGTGCTCAGAGCCATTTTTTTTTTTTTTTTTTTTTTTTTTTTTTTTTTTTTTTTTTTTTTTTTTTTTTTTTTGCTACGGTCGCAATTTCCAATCCTGCCTCGGGCATGGATGTGTGTGATGTCCTTAGATTAGTTAGATTTAAGAAGTTCTAAGTCTAGGGACTGATGACCTCAGATGTGTCCCATAGTGCTTTGAGGCATTTGAGCTTCTACAGCTGATTACTGAATAAGTATTAATTATGTAATCAAACTACTCCACTGAATACACTTCAACAGATGACTCCTCTCATCTGTGTTTCCTGATGTATTTAATTCATATACCGTCGCTGTGCCAATTGTCTCCAAGCCCACAAATAACGAAGTCTCGGCAGGAACTCCCGTAAGTTTCACGGTATCGCCCTTACACCGTACAATACACTATGCAATATGCTGGGCGAGCGTCAATATTCTTAAGGCTCTACTCTCTCCAAGATACTGCGCAAACCGTGAATACTACTCTCAGATGGTCAATACTATTGCGCAGTGCTCAGCGTCGGGGGTGTGACGGCCCCTTTACAATTTGCAGTGTGTGCGTGGCGAACCGCTGTGTTTCTCTCCGTCCCTGTCCCTTTCACGAATTGTGTGTGGGAACAGCGACTGCCGATAAACTTCATATGTGCTCTAATTTCGCTGATTGTCTGGTCGTCTTCAGTTCGCAAGACCTTATGTGAGGCATTAACATGTTATTCGACTCTTCTCCGAACTTTGCGCTCGAAATTTCAACCGTTTCCTTGAAAAAGTAGCGACTGCCACTAGTGTTTCCTGAGCATCTCCATACTGCTCTCGCGTACGACTGATTGCCGAAATTGTTGTCATATTTCGAAACGCATATCTCCACATCAATGGCAGGTGAATGCTAGATTAAAAGACAGTGTGAAAGAAAAGTCAGTTGAGGCTCACTCACCCAGTCTTTCGGTTTCCAGACACACACACACGTACGCTATGCCACCACACCAGACGAGAATTAGATTCCATTTGCTGCGTTCTCGAGGCACTGCAGCCCTCTCCAGTAATGACGGCAGTTGGCTAGGTGGCACTGTGATCACTTGCACAGTTTAAATTTGTACGAAATATTTAAAAATTATACACAAAACCTTTCTTATGAATCAAAGTATATGTTAGTCAGGACCATATCAAAATCCCTACAGCAGGCTGGTGTGTTATTCCTTTCCACACATCGAAATTAAACACATAACCAGTTTGTAGTTGCCATACACTTCTTTATTACAAACACATGCTGTTAACGAAACCAACAGTAACAACAATTATTATAAAGGGCACCTGCCGTACAGAACCAGCAGCAGGACTCAGATGAAGACATTAATGCATTTAAGTGCGATAGACACAGATGTTTCAAAAGGTGCAGGAGAACTATAGTCAACTTTGAGCTACAATTAAGCTTCCAGCAAACCACCGCCGGCCGCTGTGGCCGTGCGGTTCTAGGCGCTTCAGTCTGGAACCGTGTGACCGCTACGGTCGCAGGTTCGAATCCTGCCTCGGGCACGGATGTGTGTGATGTCCTTAGGTTAGTTAGGTTTAAGTAGTTCTTTGTTCTAGGGGAATGATGACCACAGATGTTAAGTCCCATAGTGCTCAGAGCCATCTGAACCAGCAAAGCACCGGAAAGATGGAATTGCAGGACACTAACAACGTAACCATAGACACCGATCCCGGTCCTTAAACTTCCCTCCTCCATCGTGATACCCTGATCGGAGTTTTCTCGCGTCGACCACTGCCAATTATCTGAAACATTAACACATCAGCGACAGACAACATTCTGGCAACATTCAGATACACAAAACATAGCTGCCCAACTGGTTATAAATAAACCTTTAATTATACACAGCACAAATGAACCTAAGCAGAACTAACCTACGTGATCACTTGCCCAGTAATGGCTCTTCAAATTTAGTCAATTCTCTAGAACAAACAAATAAAATAATAACATAAAAAAGGGAAATAGGAAAATTAGTTTAGCCCGCTCTTGAACTTCAGGCACAGGCTTACGTACCACTTGGCATGTCCTCGCTAAGCATTAAGCGCTGCTTCATGTCTATTTGTTGTGCGTAGCTAACACTCCCTTATATACCATCAACACATCAGGCAGCCAGACCAAATACAATTACCATTAACTGAAACAATGAAGATAGTTTTCAGTGCACTCGGGTATTCAATTAACATGAACAGAACCCACCAAGGAACAATTTTACGACTCCAGTTCATTCACTTTGGGTAACATGTAACAGACGCGAAGGAAATCAGTCGTTCAAATCTCAAGGAAATAATCACCATCGGCAGAGGATCTGAATTCAAACCGCTAAACACGCCGCAGCAGCTGCCCGTCGTACCGACTCGGTCACTCGCCAGCGCCACACGTCACAGCCGCTCATACAGCTGATACCAGAACGCAAACCTCTGCAGAGCGCGCGCGCCGCAGTTGAATAGCCACCCGCCAAAGATGCGAAGAAGACAAGCACGCATCGAAAATCGATTCACAACGCTCGGGATGACAATCGATGGAGATTGGCGCCAGCAGCGCACCAGCTCACAGATGACAAATCATACGTCTATAAAGCCTGCATGCTCGTATCTTCAGTATCATTGTCACTCAATTGCTTTAATTTTGATCACTGCATCTACTGAATCATCAAGGAAATATAGTAGATATAATGAGGGTAATGCAATAAAAATTACAACAATGGCTAGTAAGACTGTTCAAATGGTTCTTGAGATTAGCCTGTATATATAGATGGACGCGAGCAAACGAATTAGAGACGAAAAGATACTTTGCACGACGGTGACGGCAAATTCTACTAGCATAACTAGCCGTATGACAAGGCCACAATCGTGCTGCAGTGCTTTGAGGAGTATGATAGAGAACTCACGTCGATGTCTTAAAAGGGGAGGCCGCCAATTGTGAAATTCAGATTCAATTCATACTGCGCATAATAAAAGCTCATGTCCAGAGGTGTAATGTGGCAAAGCACCAAGATGCACTTCTCAGCCGTTGTCAAGAAAATCGAGTTAAAAGAAACCGTTGCGGTGAAATACTCTCTACGATATATAATTTCCTACAGCGTCGTGGCGCAGCGGTAAGCGCTCGGGTTTCTAATACGAAGGTAGCCGGATCGAATCTCGGGAAATGCAAGTTTTTTTTATAGTATTTGTTTTTTGTAATTCAAATATATAATTCCCGGCAATCAGTTTGCAACAATTATGCATATAATAAGTTGTTGAAAGTCGTTTGTCGTGGAAAAACTGGCGACTTCGAACATGATTATGTTTTCCGCAAATAAAGTTGTATTTCACAAATGTTATTAATTGTCTTCATAATGTTTACACGTGTAGTTAACGGAAGACGTAGAAACGATATTCCAAAACGAATACGTATAGTGTAAGTCAAACGTTCGAATTAGAGAGCCCATATATATATATATATATATATATATATATATATATATATATATATATATATATATTTAGTATTTGTTTTTTGTAACTCATATATATATATATATATATATATATATATATATATATATATATATGAGTTACAGAATATATATATATATATATATATATATATATATATATATATATATTTGAGTTACAAAAAACAAATACTAAAAAAAAAGTTGCATGGTGCGAGATTCGACCCGGCGGCCTTAGTATTAGTAACCCGAGCGCTTACCGCTGCGCCACGACGCAGAAGGAAATCATAAATCGTAGAGAGTATTTCACCGCAGCGGTTTCTTTTAACTGTCGATTTTCTCGACAACGGCTGAGAAGTGCATCTTGGTGCTTTGCCACAGTACACCTCTGGACATGAGCTTTTATTATGCGCAGTATGAATCGAATCTGAATTTCACAATTGGCGGCCTCCCCTTGTTAGCCATGAAATGCTCCTTATCTGAAGGTGATGAAACACACCTGGGCCTGTGACGCTAGTGCATGTCACCTCCGTGCGCCGAAACAGTCCGTAATTGCGTGACATCTGGTGTCACATACGAGGGACGTTCAATAAGTAATGCAAGACATTTTTTCTGAAGACAGGTTGGCTTTATTCAGAATTTCAATACCCCATACTACTCCCCGCACTTTTGACTACATAATCCGGTTTTTAAACATAATTGCTGTTCAATGCGACGACCTTGAGAGGGCCTATATGTACAAGTAATGGGCAAGGCGAACCCTAGATTGCTGTTTATTCGTAGAATCCTGAAGCGATGTCGTCCTTCAACAAAGGAAATTACTTACAATACGTTAGTTCGTCCAGTATTATTGTTCGTCTGTATGAGACCCTTACCAGTTGGGTCTGATTCAAAAGATTGAGAAGGTCCAAAGAAGAGCGGCAAGATTCGGACTGCTACATTTAGCCATCGCGAGAGCGTTACAAATCTCATAGGGAGTTTGAAGTGGGACACACTTGCAGATAGACGACGCTCTAAACGGAAAGGGCTGCTCACTAAATTGCGAAACCCGATCTCCGCCGAGGATGTAGAGCATATATTATTACCATCACCTTTCATATCGCGCAATGATAACCATGAAAAGATAAGGGAAATTAGAGCTCGTACTGAGGCGTTCAGACAATCGTTTTTCCCTCGCGCGATCCGTGAGTGGAACAGAGGGGCGTAAATTGTGCCGTCCGCCACACACCGCTTGGTGGCTAGCGGAGTATATATGTAGATGTAGAAGTAGTTATTCCCGGATCGAGCCACTCTACTGGTCGAGTCGGAGCCAACTACTTGCTGCATCAGTAAACTCCCTATCATCCAAGTACTGCTCCCCCCGGGGTGCATCATTCATTGGGTCAAGCAGATGGAAGTCCGGAGGTGCGAGATTCGGGTTGTAGACTGGAAGAGGCAGAACTGCCCAATGAAGTTACTGAAGCTCGTCTCGGGTGCGCAAACGTGAGTGAGCCCTTACATTGTCATGGAGTAGTTTAGTTTGTATGTTTTTGGTGACTAACACTCTGGTTTCTTCAATTTCCAGAGGGTACCACAATACACTTCAGAGTTGATCGTTGTACCATGAGGGGGAAACATCATAATAATTCCTTCAGAGTCCCAGAAAACCGTCGCCATGAATTTACCGGCTGAGGGTGCTGCTTCGAACTTTTCCTTCGGAGAAGAGGTGGCGTGGTGCCGCTTCATGGACTGCTGTTTTTTTTTCCTGTTCGAAGTGATAAACCTACGTTTCATCGCCTGTGACGATGTTCAAAAAAATTGTCACGAGCAAGCAATCCCTCACAGATGGTCCTTCGTTCTTCTTTATAGTCTTCCGTTAGGCGGCCAGGAAGCCAGCGGGCACACACCTCTGAGTACCCCAGCTGATGGACGAGCGTGTCAGCACTACCAACAGAGACGTTCAGTTGTGCAGCGCGGACTTTGCCTGTGATTCGCCAATCATTTCGAATGAGAGTGTCCCCAAGTTCGAACACTGCAGGAGTTACAGGTGTGTGCGCGCGGCCGGCGCCCGGGAGGTAGGACAGATTTGGTCGATCTTGTTGCTGTGATGACAGACGCCTCGCCCAAAGACTCATCGTGCTTTTGTCCACTGTCATGTCTCTCTCTACACCTTCTGCAAGCGCCTTTGAATATCTGCAGTGCTATGATTTTCCGCCAAAAGAAACTCAGAGACAGCTCCCTTCTTGGAACGCACCTCAGTTGCAGGTGCCTGTTTGAATTCCATGTATAGCACCGCCACTGATGGGAACGTGATGAAATTATAGGGGCTGAAGAAGGAATATTCCACGATGTCCTGCGAAAAAATTTCGCATTGCTGCAATCTAAACTGATCGAGGAAAAGAAATGTGTTGCATTACTAATTGAACACCTGTCGTATTCCTGGAAACCTAGGAACGACTTGTGGAATCCATGCCACGCGAAATAGTAATTTATTGCTTTCCGATGGTAGCTGAGGACGTTAGTTACAGGCGGTCGTAATATTTTGGCTCGATAGGGTGTCTGCAAGCTGGCCCTTGAATGTACAATTCAGGCTGTTGCCAACAACTAACAAAAACGTTTAAGTCGAAACGCAGACTCACAACTAGATCTGAAATGTGTAACAAAGAACCGTTATTCTACAGTGAAGTGACAACATAGCATGATGATAATTTGGTTCAAAAACGGTTCAAATGGCTCTGAGCACTATGGGACTCAACATCTTAGGTCATAAGTCCCCTATAACTTAGAACTACTTAAACCTAACTAACCTAAGGACATCACACACACCCATGCCCGAGGCAGGATTCCAACCTGCGACCGTAGCAGCCTCGCGGTTCCGGACTGCAGCGCCAGAACCGCACGGCCACCGCGGCCGGCGATGATAATTTGTTTAACAGATTTGATGCGGGCATAGTATGCCCCTTAATTAACTTCTCGCAATTTTCATGGCCAGGTGGGAAGAACTCGAGGCTGAACGAAAAATAATTGGGAGCAAGATACGATCACTTCCGCCTTAGGACGATCTATTCCACTGAATGGAATGATGAAGAAAGCAGCTTAAGATTGTGACTTTGTAAGAAAATATGGCAGAATAACGTGACACGGAAGTGCAAGACTACGCCGGCGTGTCATCTACCTATGTCTACAAGAAGCAGCATTTATTTAATCGTATGGCTAGGGCACCCCGTTGGGCAGGCCGTTCGCCGGGTGCCGATCTTTCAATTTGACGCCACTTCGGCGACCTGCAGTCGATGAGGGTGATAGGATGATGATGACAGCACAACACCCAGTCCCTAGGCGGGGAAAATTCCCTGACCCAGCCGGGAATCGAACCCGGGCCCAGAGAATTGACAATCCGTCATACTGACCATTCAGCTACCGGGGGCGACAAGAAGCAGCAGAGACGCCTACATAATCCTGCCTGTGTGTACACCCTGTGGCTTTGTCTCCTTTCTGTTCCATCTGCGTGCTTTCTCATATTTCTGCTTTCCTGTTCTGCAGCTGTACAGCAGTACATTGCATTTTTCACATTTGGAGGAGCTGATACTGCATGAGTTGTGACGTAGCAGTAACAAAAAATGTACAGCAACGCAGGAAGGGTTTTACATCTATTCCAGTTATGGATCAAAACATTTAACATCTTTAATTAATTTCGGTTTGTGATGATCATCTTGAACAGCAGCAAAATAATAAGACAGAAGCACCTGCTGTACAAAGTGAACCGAACTTACAAAAATGGTACTCGAAAACATATGAATAAATGATATTCATACAAATGAGTACAAATACTTTTTCAATCACTTCCAGACAACGCATGTAAATATGATGCAGACAGAAATTAATACGCTTAAAAGTTACGTCACTTTTATGTATAATGTAATTACGACTTACATATACATATATAGATGCTAAAACTAATTTGTATGTGATACAGGTAGGCTAAACTTGAGTTCTGTCTGTCAGTAGCATTGTGAAACTTTGACCCACAAATAGCTTGAAAGACAACCGCTTTTCGACTCGATACCTCTTATATATTCTGTATAGAGAGAGAGAGAGAGAGAGAGAGAGAGAGAGAGAGAGAGAGAGAGAGGCACGGACGTGTGTACGCTGGTATAGACGGTGCAGGTTTACGTAGCTCTTGTTTTCGCAGCTAACCAAACGTTTGACATGTTTCACGGAAGGTTCATTGGTTTGCGGCGGCCAATCACATGCTTTCTGTGAGAGTTCCTTTTGAATTGCAGAGTGCCGGGAGCCCGACTACACTTATGTCTGAATTGGTTCTGCTTGGTCTTATGGCAGTCATTTGCAAAGTTGACTTCATGGTGCTACAAATCTGTTGGCGAGATCGCTATATGCTGTTGGTTTAAGCAACGCATTGCATTATGATCGAATACATTCATGTAGAACAAACTTACTTTTCCGATGTCACAGCTACATCCCTTATCATTATGACTGAAAACGAAACTTAGTTCTTTGGGGCTGCCTTGAGTCCTGTGCGCACATGGACCTTGATATTCATGTACATTCTCTGTCATCCACGATCATGCTAGTTCCTAAACCCCCCTCTCATTCAGTAACAAGTCATTTCGATTCTTTTTCACCATTATTTTAAGTATCCTGTAAAGTGATCTGGTCCTAATGTACTTAGTTTGAATTTCCATGTTGATCAATGATCTTCAAAGTAAATGTAATTATTGTGTAAAAGTAATGGTTTTTCTAATAGAGGAAGTTATTAGCCAACGTAGCATCCTATGCATGTCTCCCCGAAACCTCTTTTGTTCTTCCTGTAGCAAAGTGCTTACGTAAGATAACGGTCTGCAATCGGTCATCCTACACTCCTGGAAATGGAAAAAAGAACACATTGACACCGGTGTGTCAGACCCACCATACTTGCTCCGGACACTGCGAGAGGGCTGTACAAGCAATGATCACACGCACGGCACAGCGGACACACCAGGAGCCGCGGTGTTGGCCGTCGAATGGCGCTAGCTGCGCAGCATTTGTGCACCGCCGCCGTCAGTGTCAGCCAGTTTGCCGTGGCATAAGGAGCTCCATCGCAGTCTTTAATTGTGGTTCCCCTTAGCTGGGCCCAACCCGACGGATACTTAACGTAGATCGGGGAAAACCACCGTCCAGGCTGAGTTGCCGCGTAACCAGGAGGCGGGAACTGGTCTTACATGCACATGTACACACATACACACACACGCACATAGCACATATATACAAGAACACACACAAGAGGATATGCAGTCAAAGGTGACATGACACCTGTAAACAAGGGTTAACTCCAAGATAGGCACCTACCATACGAACCTACGCCTCCCGACGAGAGGCAACACTGGGCCTGGATGGAAGGATCTTAATTGCGGTTCCCCTTAGCTGGGCCCAACCCGACAGATACACAATGTAGATCGGGGAAAACCACCGTCCAGGCTGAGTTGCCATATAGCCGGGAGGTGCCAATCATTCATCAAGCGAGAACTTGTCTGACAAGCACACACACACACCCACAACCACACATAATGACACAAACACAGACCTAAACAAATTCAATAAAATCACTCCATCACATCTAGACTAGTTAATATTTAATTTTGCACTATGTAAGTAGTAATAAGCTAATGAAGTATACAAGTACATATGTGAACTGTGAGTGGCGGCCAGCGTCTTGAAGGTCATTCCAAGACCCTGACCGCAACCCACACATAGGTGGTGGTAATTTCTCTATCCTTTTCTTTCCTATCTTTCTGTTTACTCCTTCTTAAATTCAAAATGAAATTGTTTTCCATTTCCGTATTATTTATATTATTTGTAATGTATCTAAAAGCTGCACAACGAACAAAAACGAACAAATAACGTAAAAGCCCGCCTCCACGTGGCAAGACTTGGGCAACAGTGTGAGTGGGATCGGGAACAGGGGAGGTAACTCACATAACCACTCCTGGGCCCGAGCCCAGTCACAGTGGCTAAGAGGCTTAATACGACCCACCATAAGCAATTAGAAGGTGGGTCAATAAATAAAGAGCAGCAAGTGAAAAAAAAAAAAAAAGTCTTTAACACTGGTAGCATGCCGCGACAGCGTGGACGTGAACCGTATGTGCAGTTGACGGACTTTGAGCGAGGGCGTATAGTGGGCATGCGGGAGGCCGGGTGGACGTACCGCCGAATTGCTCAACACGTGGGGCGTGAGGTCTCCACAGTACATCGATGTTGTCGCCAGTGGTCGGCGGAAGGTGCACGTGCCCGTCGACCTGGGACCGGACCGCAGCGACGCACGGATGCACGTCAAGACCGTAGGATCCTACGCAGTGCCGTAGGGGACCGCACCCCCACTTCCCAGCAAATTAGGGCCACTGTTGCTGGGGTATCGGCGAGGACCATTCGCAACTGTCTCCATGAAGCTGGGCTACGGTCCCGCACACCCTAAGGCCGTCTTCCGCTCACGCCCCAACATCGTGCAGTCCGCCTCCAGTGGTGTCGCGACAGGGGTGAATGGAGGGACGAATGGAGACGTGTCGTCTTCAGCGATGAGAGTCGCTTCTGCCTTGGTGCCAATGATGGTCGTATGCGTGTTTGGCGCCGTGCAGGTGAGCGCCACAATCAGGACTGCATACGACCGAGGCACACAGGGCCAACACCCGGCATCATGGTGTGGGGATCGATCTCCTACACTGGCCATACACCACTGGTGATCGTCGAGGGGACACTGAATAGTGCACGGTGCATCCAAACCGTCATCGAACCCATCGTTCTACCATTCCTAGACCGGCAAGGGAACTTGCTGTTCCAACAGGACAATGCACGTCCGCATGTATCCCGTGCCACCCAACGTGCTCTAGAAGGGGTAAGTCAACTACCCTGGCCAGCATGATCTCCGGATCTGTCCCCCATTGAGCATGTTTGGGACTGGATGAAGCGTCGTCTCACGCGGTCTGCACGTCCAGCACGAACGCTGGTCCAACTGAGGCGCCAGGTGGAAATGGCATGGCAAGCCGTTCCACAGGACTACATCCAGCATCTCTACGATCGTCTCCATGGGAGAATAGCAGCCTGCATTGCTGCGAAAGGTGGATATACACTGTACTAGTGCCGACATTGTGCATGCTCTGTTGCCTGTGTCTATGTGCCTGCGGTTCTGTCAGTGTGATCATGTGATGTATCTGACCCCAGGAATGTGTCAATAAAGTTTCCCCTTCCTGGGACAATGAATTCACGGTGTTCTTATTTCAATTTCCAGGAGTGTATGATTCCGTGTCCTGTTACATGTACCACCACCCACAAATATCATGGAAATTACCCATTACTGTTAGTATTATTATATTTTACGTTACATTCAGCATTTTCAGGTAAATAATTATGCAAGAGTCTAACGGTAAATGCAGCAGCACAGCAGACAGCAGCTACAGGTCAGATCTCAGCAAACGCTCACATAAAAGTTCGTCTTGCATTCAAAGATTAGTGTTTGCACTTAAGTAATGTTCTGAGTCGTTACAGATTATACAAACTACACAAAAATATGCCTGGCACGAATGATTTCCTGTAACGGTCTCTCCATTAAAATGGAAGTTGATAATCTGCGATCATTATAGTTCCATTTTTTCTGAGAACTGAGCAACCATTACCACGTACAGTTTTTTTCTTCTGGTATTCGATGGCTAAATGTTGACACCCATTAAATAATAGATGCGTCTTTAGCTGAGCTTGCCAGAAATGGCAGTCAGCAATTGCAAATTTCCGATCGGAGTGGCCGAGTGGTTCTAGGCCCTACAGTCTGGAACCGCGCGACCTCTACGTCACAGGTTCGAATCCTGCCTCGGGCATGGATGTGTGTGATGTCCTTAGGCTAGTTAGGTTTAAGTAGTTCTAAGTTCTACGGGACTGATGACCTCAGAAGTTAAGTCCCATAGTGCTCAGAGACATTTGAACCATCTGAATTGCAAATTCTTCAAATTTTAGTCGAAACTGTAACATGAAGAAGATGAATTACCTTTCAACTGGCGACCTTGCATGAATCAAGTTTTAGTTGGGTATCTTGCCACGAATTACAACATTTAGCTTTCATTAGGCCAACTTTGCCAGGATTAGTCATTAGGTTCACTTTGCCAGTATTATATTTTAAATGGCTTACACTGGCTCAGTTAGCGATTATAAATCTCAGAATATTTATTAATTAGCTTTAAAATACGTTATACTTCCAGGATTAGCTTCATGGGAGTTTTTTAAATTACTTACATGCATATTATCCATCTTCACATGATGCAATTGGTGTTCTATAATCGTATTCTGGCAATTAAGTGGAGGTTGGTTTGAAACTAGTATAGACTGTATGAAAAAATTCTGTAGACTACATTATAAAGTGAGGGGTGCATTGCTTAACATAGCCAGAATCTTTTTCCATAATTTGTGGACTTTTCTTATCTGATGAAGAGTAACTTAGTTGAGATCAATTTTTGTGTAGTTCTTTACTTATGAAATCATCAATTGTTTGTGGTGTTGAAAATAACAGTTGTATGTTTTTTATTGATGTCATGTGCTCTTACAAAAACTATTCCAATGTGCTTGAGATTTAAATAATTTCTTTTTCTTTTAGCTGAAATCAGATGCTTGTGCTTTAGTGTTATATCAGTTCTGATGAAATTTGTTTCCTTTGGTATTAGAAAACTGCACACATTTTAGGAGGGTAGTACTTATTGTGTGAATATTGTTCAACGTCTTTTGAGAATGCAGCTAGGCTTATTTACGTCTAGCGTGTGCTGTGAGTGGTTTTAGTCTGCAACCAACTTCATGTTGTGGAGTAGAGTCGGGCAGAGTATTTTTGATGCGAGGCACGGTGATTACTAACATGATACCAAAATTCTGCTGTTTGCTTTTGTTTACTGATGAGCACTAATACGTTTGTGAGGACTATGTGCGTAATAAGTGCTGTTAGACGTCGAATTTCTTAAGGTTATTAGATCGTGGAAGTGGATTAGTGTAAGCAGCATCACAGTTTTCTCTTGTGGTTTCTCTGCAAGCAGACTTTCATTTCATATCTGTATGTAAATTAACTTTCAACTGGATAGAATTTTGTGTGGAATCTCTATAGATTATTACATGAAAATTATTTGATGTTGAGGTTTATAAATATAATTTTTTTTGTTTAAAAAACATAGGAGGCACAAGGAGGAAGAGTCAATACTCAGGGAAGCAAAAGATTGTAGTAAACATATTCTCTAAAATGCATATAAGAAGAGGTATGAACACTTGTTCGTATTCGCTACTGTGAAACACATATTTTCTGCTGAACATGTTTTCTATACTTTTTGCTTCGGATTCCTGTAATGTTCCTGAATGGGATTAAAATTCAGTGGTCCCTCTAAATATTTCTGTTCGATTTCTTTAACGTTACTTCGTCGCATATTTCACTGCGAATTGTTCTGTCGATTCTGTGCGTCAGTGCGTATCTGCTTGATTTTTCCTGATGAGTTTGTAACAAGTAGGCTAGAAGTATTTTGTCTACTGTCTTCCTGATGTTTCCGTGGGCTTTATCAACAGACTGTATTTTGTGTGTGTAAAGGGAAGCTGGTTCACAAACGTCATTAGTGTTGCCGGGGAAGGTAGGTGGAATCTATAATAGACTCAGAAAAATTTTAAGACACAAATCCACAAGGGTCAAAAAATGGCTCTGAGAATATGGGACTTAACTTCTGAGGTCATCAATCCCCTAGAACTTAGAACTACGTAAACCTAACTAACCTAAGGACATCACACACATCAATGCCCAAGGCAGGATTCGAACCGTAGCGGTCGCTCGGTTCCAGACTGTAGCGCCTAGAACCGCTCGGCCACCTCGGCCGGCTGCCTAAGGGTCAGTTCTGACTCTTCAACACATTGAAGTGTATCGACGAGTTCGGATATTTTGTGGTTGTTAAAGAGATTGCGATTAATGATATTTAGTAATTTTAGCTCTCTTTGTGAAGTTTTGCAGAGTTGTGGGCTCTGAAGTGGTTTTTATTATTGATTACATGAATGGCATTCTTTGGCCATGAGCTTTAACTGTGTTGATTTGTTTCCTTTTGGCACTGTGTAATACGTGCTGTTTACGATCCATGATGCTGAGTTTAGTTTTTTTCTGCTTTTAATGAATACTGAGACAGGACTTAAATGATTGACATTTGCTAATTTCTTTCGTATTTGGCGAACGTCTCATTCTGTTCTGGCTGAAAAATATATTTGTTTAATTGTTCTGCATTTTATTTGATTATTTGATCAAGGCATTAAATATTCTCATTGTGACGGCATATCCAGTATCAACTTGGTATAGGGAGGGACATGACTCATGACTTAGAAGCTTAAATTCTTACACCTTGGTAAGTGACATAAATTTGAATTTCGTACTCAATGTGTTCACGAGAAAAAGGAGTCTCAACAGACGGACAGATAAATACACAGACGTATAAAAATTGACAAAATAAGAGTTCCTTTTATATAATTACAAACTATTGATATTCAGATTGTTTTACTTGTACTGTGAAATCTGGCTTCTTGTCGAATTTCATGATTCCAGATCAACGGGAAGTACCCTACAAGGTTCGATGAGTGAGATCTCAAGTTTCAAAATAAGTGAGATAAACAGCCGAAATTTTTGACTGAATTAACTTAAGAATTTAAACGTTTTGCACTGCCAAGAGATCGTAAACTTAGCTTGTGGCATAAATTTGAACTTGATACGCCAACCTGTTCGAGCGAAAATTGGGTCTTCGCAGACGGAGAGACAGATTGATAAAAAATGGTAAAAAAATATTTTCCAGTGTGATATAACTACAAAATAAAAACTTTCTAATTTCTTCTTTATTTGCAGCGTGAAACTGTGCGCCTTTGCAAATTTTATGATTCTAGGTCAACATCAAGTATACTATAGGTCTTGATGAGTGAGTTTTTGGGTATCAAAATATGTAACATAAACGGCCGTCTCTTTTGACTGCACTGAGTTAGAAGCTTAAAAATTTTTCACCGCCAAAAGACCACAGACCTTATTACGTGACATAAATTTGAAATTTATACCACAATCTTTTCTAGACAAAAGGGGGCCTTAACAGACGGACAGACAAAAACGCTATTACAGTGCCTGTGTTATTCCATGCATGCAAGTCCGCAGCAATCTTGCATTGTAATTTTGAATAAGACAGGCAATGCATTATCGTATTTATCTGACGACAACGGGCAAGTGACTCTCAGGTAAAATGTCTTTCCTATATGGGAATATACAGAATTGTTGTACCAGTATACTTTGTACGTATATGGTTGACGATGTATGGAAATCTGGGTCTGTCAATGAGTCGTGTGCAGGTACCCAAATGGTAAAGTGACCGCTTGCGATAGGCGGGAAATCCGGGTTCGAGTACCGGTCCAGCACAAGTTTTCATTGTCGTCATTCCACAGTACAGCTAATGGTTGCCCGTATTCACAACTGCGAATATATTTCTTATAAAACAAGCGAAAGGATGAAAAGTGAGAAAAAATATTTTTTCGTGTTATATAGGTACAAATAACATTTTTCAGATTTTTTCATTTACTTTTAATATGAAACTTCGTTTCTCGCCAAATTTCATGATACTAGGTCAACAGGAGGTTCCCAGTAGGTTTTGATAAATAAGTTTCCCAGTATCAAAATATGTGACGTAAATGGCAATATCTTTTGACTGAACTGACGTAGATGCTTAACATTTTTACACTGCCAAGGGAGCAGAGAACTTAATATGTGACATAAATTTGAACTTGATATGTCAATGTCTAGTCTTTCTTGAGGGTTTTTAAATATCGGGGAGTTAGACGGACAACTAAGCGATTCTAAGGGTTCCGTAAGGCACAGAACTCTAAATAAGGAACATTAAATCTCTGTTGGTCCGTAATGGACAGGGTATGGTTCAAATGGCTCTGGGCACTATATGACTTAACATCTGAGGTCATCAGCCCCCTAGAACTTAGAACTACTAAACCCAGCTAACCTAAGGACATCACATACACTCATGCCTGAGGCAGGATTCGAACCTGCGACCGTAGCGGTCGCACGTTTCCAGACTGAAGCACCTAGAACCACTCGGCCACATCGGCCGGCCTGGATAGGGTACATCAGCTGGTTAAGTAATTGTTAGTATCAATTAAATTCTCCAGCAGAAATGTAATTAAGATGTTATTTTATTTTATTTTGACGACTACCAGTTTCGGCATTCCACTGTGCAATCTTCATGGATGATATGGGGCCTGAAGATGGCATAGTAGAATGCCGAAACTGGTTCTCGTCAAACTAAAATAAAGTAACATCTTAGTCACAGGGCTCTTGGAGACTTTCGTTGATATTGAGAACTAACTGAGAAAATGAAGTTAACTTCCCGTTGTTGATGTCGACACACATTTCCGAACATATGCTGGCATGACCCTTTTCTCCCCATCTTGTAAACTTTGTCCCCTTTCTTGATATTCACCTTGTGTAGGAATGACGTCGGTTCCCGTATTTCGTACGATAAGAGTCGGGCTGTCTGCTTTGTTTCACAGTCCGTAACGTTCTAGGTACTAAATATGGATTGTCTTCGGTGATTCAGTCTTAGCAGAGCGCTGCTGGCTTAGCGGCCTAGAGTTTCTTGTAATGCGATTTCTCTCGCGTTCCCAGCGCAATAACTCGCGGCCGGGAGCATCTAAATTACACGGGAAGCGAAGCCAGTTGACGGACGCTGCCGGGAAGCGTCTGACCGCTAGGACTGACGGGTTGGACAGCTTTCGCGCCGTTATGCTTCCTGATCGTATAACGCGGTGCTGTCACACTGCCCTCGCCATAAATTTATTAACGCTGTGGCAAATACTTCGAGTTTTGCCCATCCCGTGTAGCGGTGGCACTACGGGTCAGATAATGCATCGTTAACAGTCTTCGAACACACCACTCCTTCGCATGTTTTGTGTAATTTATATTGTCGCTGGGAACAGTTATTTTAAAATGTTACTGATCCTTCTTAGGGCAGCAACCTAACGTCTCACGGTGTGAGAATAGCTCCGCCTCGCTGTGAAGTTGTGCCACTTACTGTTAGCTGTGCTACGCGTATGTCATACATATCGAGTATGGCGATGTGAGTTTCCTCGGATAGTTTCAGTGATGAATTTTTTTAGGGGATAGCCACATCAGATTCAATACAATGGCCAGGAGTAGGTTTCCCTACTGACTGTGTGCCTCAGTGATCAGACTGGATAAAGCAAAGGTATACCATCTCTAAAGCTTAAGTACTCTGTAAAGGAGCATTATGTTAAAAAACTTGCTTTCTTCTTGGTTACAGCCTTACTAAAATAACCTTAGTCTCTTCTATATTTGTTCTTTCTAGAACATTTTTGGCGAATATTGGCAGACGGTCTATTGCAGGATTACGTGAGTGCAACGAGTGGTGGGGAGTTGTGAAACTAGTGGCCACAGCAGAGGTAATCTCCTCCAGCTGCGCGAGTGGTCAGGTGGCTACCGGAAAAAGACTCTTGCTGACGATCATTGTTTACGTGTGCGAGATGCGCCTTGTGCTATTCTAGCATCGAAATATCTCAGTAAAATACTCACTGTCTCCCTCCTAGAAATCTGCAGTTTTCAATGGGCATGTTCACGCAACTGACTGGCCAGTTCACGTTGTCCTGAATTATTTTACGTCATTTTGCAACTCTCTTTTCCCACAATGAAAAAAACACACATACAGTGGCCAAGAAATTATGCTACGAAAGCGTTCCATTATTTCTTTCTTACACGCAAGTTCAGTGTCTGGTGGTCGAGTCGATTTGCCACCTCCGTCTTCAAAGATCGCCTTTATTCTGCAGATTATCAGCGTCCCTACAGCTGGTCAAATGACGGGAAGCATGAGTAACAATCCTTTTTGTCAGATAATGGATCTTCGAGGCACACCTGTGGTAGCTTAAAAGGTCTGTCTCCAAACTCCTGATGACTACCGGTGAATTGCACACATGTGTTTCTAGTAGTATTGTGGGGCGAAAACAGTTTCCTCTCTGCATCTGGGCGGCAGACGGTCTATTTGCTCAATCCACTACATTTATCCCTCCTTAAATAATGCAAATCCTGACTGCAGTTGCAATAAAGCAAATCCTGACTAAAGTTACAGTTTCTTTTATTTGTGCTACAATGATCCACAAATACACTAATGTGCAAAATTTAAGGACGAAAGTACGAGTAACTTTCACTTGATGTGTCTCTGCTGAGAATAATAGCGGGATGGAACTTAAACCACAAATAGAAATAAAACTAGGGGATTGGTGACTTGAGATGTTAAGTCCCATAGTGCTTGGAGCCATTTGAACCATTTTTGAAGAAAAAACTGCTACAGTATATCACAGAAGGTAACCGAAAGAAATATGCAGTGAGACGTCTAGAAATTACAATATTATTCAAAGACAGTAGTTAGACTGCAGTCACCATGAGACAATAAAAAATCCGAGAGATTATTCTGTGTGTGATCACCACGGACAACAGCGCACTCACATGCCGGCCACAAGTTTGGTAAGGAGTTCTCCTGGCAGGGCGTTTCACTCCTCGCCCATTGCGGTAGACAACTGCTGAATGGCAGTTACTGCATATGGTCGTGCTGCGATACCTAACGTGGAATTTAATTCGCCGAACGGGTGGGTCAGTCCATTCGCCGAATATTCCCTCGCTTTAAGAGCTCCTCCATCCGCCCTTTTCGGAATGCTTGTCCGTAAAAGTGAAATCACTGCCGGATAAATCCCTGGAAAGGACAACATGCGGAAAGGGCACAGTTTCACAGTGGGAAGTCAATGTACGCCCATGCAACGTTATGCCTTTCCACACCACAACACCTGGACCACCAAAACTGTCATATTCGGCAATGTTTCTGGACACATTAAGCGTTCTCACTTCTTGCTACATGAAGTACTGTCGAACACTTTCGTTTAGATGGTCAAGGTGCTACGTTGTGGGGAGGCATAATGTTCCACGGGCATACTGATTTTTTATACCTTTGAAAATGCCACGCGGGGTAGCGCGCGGTCTCAGACGTCTTGTCACGGTCCGCACGGCTCCCCCCGTCGGAGTTTCGAGTCCTCCCTCGGACATGGATGTGTGTGTGTGTGTGTGTGTGTGTGTGTGTGTGTGTGTGTGTGTGTGTGTGTCGTCCGTAGCGTAAGTTAGTTTAAGTTAGATCAAGTAGTGTGTAAGCTTAGGGACGCATGACCTGGTCCCGTAAGACCTTACCACAAATTTCCAATAAAAATTCTTTGAACATGGTACACTGAACCGTCGTCGTTATCATGACCCTATTTACCTTCCTCTTTTCAGGGTCTATTCTCCGTTCGCTTCATTTTCTGGAAGACAAAGGACTATCGCAAGTTCGCATCGAATAGCGCAGCTGGAGGAGCTCTTAAAAGGACCAACAGCGAACGGACTGGCCTGCCCGTCCCCCCGTACTCAGCTCCGATCGAGAACGTGTGGGAGACGTTAGAGAGAGACACTGCAGCACCTGCACATCCACCCACACCCGTCCAGCAGTTGTTAAACACGCTTGGTGGATCGCCGTACCGCAGGAACTTCCCACCAACCTTGTGGCAAGGACGGAAGTACATCGCACAGATTGTATTGCCGTCGGTGGTCATCATACACCCTATTGAGAACCATGTCCCACCTCTTGTATTGTCCAGGAGACCACCAAAAATTGCTATGACTTCAACGTAATTACAGTTTTGGAATAAAAATGTCATTTCCGTTCGTCTCATTGATTATTTCGCTCCCTTACCTGTTGTACTATACTGTAGCAGTTCCACCGAGCTATGTTAGTGGTGACATATCATGTATATGTTACTTTCGTTCTTAAGTTTTACAAACCGGTGTATAATCCTGTATTACCTTACAGCGTCCCACACACATTATATTTGAATATTTGGACTCCTCGTTTGTTTTAAAGTGAATCGCGGCTACTGGTACCACAAGTGTAATTGATATCTTCATCTATATGTATACTCTGCAAACCAGCTGCGTGAGTCAGTCAGAGGCCGTGCTGTTAAAAATTCGCGTTGAGGCAATGTGACTGAACAGGAAAGAACTCTTAGCCGACTTTTGTTGGATTGGACGTTCTGTTCATAGTTTCAGGAAGATGTACTGTTTCTCCTGGGTCGACCTGGGTTTAAAAATATTTAAACTAAATATTAAGATAAATTTTATAATTAATCGACAAGTACGCCAAAGAACAACAGATAGAACTACAATGGACATGTTATTCCATGGATTCTTGGGCTTAAATGCATGATCTATCTTTTCTTTGTCTTTCACTTATGTGCTTGGATTCGGACCTAAGAGGACGTTCTTGTGGTAAGCTCATCTTGCTGTACCAGCTGATAATGTAAGTTGTACTTAAAACCCGAAAAATATAATTCTTATTTTGTCAAATGGATTTGTGTTTGTGGTCAGTCAATTGATACCTCGATTGTCTTAAGTACAAATGGACCTTAACAAAGAATTTTCATTGTTAGGTGCCATCTTAGAAAAATCTTTAACATTTTTCTTTTAGCTCATCTACGAGACGTGTCGTCGGTTAGGACGATTAACTTTATTCCAGATCCCACGAGACCGGAGGCAGCTACTAATAATATAACAATTTCACTTACAGATTTTCTTTATATAACGAGATAACATCCCAGGCAGAAAAGGTCTGCTCACAGGATTACAGTTCCATTATAGGATTTCATTTGTAGATGCTACTCTTGTTATCTTATTTTGGTGAATCGAGACGAAACCACGATGTTAAGTTACGTATTGCAGTAGTGTACATCGAACAGACTTGGCAAATATTCTCTGGTGCAATAAGCACACGACTTCTCACGAGCCTGGAATAATATCTGTAGTATTGGGTAAATACGAAAAGGACAAATAATTATCGACGATTACGTAACTACCCTGAGAACTGAGCTAGTTTACTGAGTGCTTACACACGTCGGGCTAAATTAAACAACATACTACACTGTTAATAATATTCCTGCATTAGTTATTTCTCTTTTATGCTGAGCCATTGCATTAATGTGTGTTTCTTTTTTATATAAGTCACGGCTCATATTCATTCTATTACATTACACTGACAGCAAAGCAAAAGAGTCACAAATAATTTATATTTTATTACATTAGAAAGACCAACGCTAATCTGCGGTTGCAGTATGCTGTTTCACGTGCCTGAGTTATGCCGCTGCATGTTTTGGCTTAATCAGTACATTTCCCGCTTATCGCCTTTGATTCTTACATAGCATGTTACTTTTGAGTCATTTTTATACAAATTCTCGAGATGTATTTGCTCAAATCGTAACGAAAACCTGTTTTGCTTTCTGATGAAATGGGAATTATGTGACCAAGTAGGTGGCAACATCCATTTGCGATTATCACATCCGTCAACACCAGTGGGATTAAACTCTCTCTTCTTTCAACTATAGACAACAAAATGATTTTATTGTATTATTTTCTGGTCATGCTGTCGACAGACATTATTTACGATTTCGTGTGGTGTTCGAAACCAGTTGTATTCATCCAGATAAAGGTATACATCGTGCATAGAATCTTTGACCCTAGCGTACCTTTCTAAGACACTTGTTGTTGTTGTGGTCTTCAGTCCTGAGACTGGTTTGATGCAACTCTCCATGCTACTCTATCCTGTGCAAGCTGCTTCATCTCCTAATACCTACTGCAGCCTACATTCTTCTGAATCTGAATCTCCTAATACCTACTGCAGCCTACATTCTTCTGAATCTGAATCTGCTACGATTTTTACCCTCCACGCTGCCCTCCAGTACTAAATTGGTGATCCGTTGATGCCTCAGAACATGTCCTACTAACCGATCCCTTCTTCTAGTCAAGTTGTGCCACAAACTCCTTTTCTCCCCAATTCTATTTAATACCTCCTCATTAGTTATGTGATCTACCCATCTAATCTTCAGCATTGTTCTGTAGCACCACATTTCGAAAGCTTCTATTCTCTTCTTGTCCAAACTATTTTTCGTCCATGTTTCACTTCCATACATGGCTACACTACATACAAATACTTTCAGAAACGACTTCCTGACACTTAAATCTATACTAGATGTTAACAATTTCTCTTCTTCAGAAACGCTTTCCTTGCCATTGCCAGTCTACATTTTATATTCTCTCTACTTCGACCATCATCAGTTATTTTGCTCCCCAAATAGCAAAACTCCTTTACTACTTTAAGTGTCTCATTTCCTAATCTAATGCCCTCAGCATCACCCGATTTAATTCGACTACATTCCATTATCGTCGTTTTGCTTTTGTTGATGTTCATCTTATACCCTCCTTTCAAGACACTGTCCATTCCCTTCAACTGCTCTTCCAAGTCCTTTGCTGTCTCTGACAGAATTACAATGCCATCGGCGAATCTCAAAGTTTTTATTTCTTCTCCATGGATTTTAATACCTACTCCGAATTTTTCTTTTGTTTCCTTTACTGCTTGCTCAATATACAGATTGAACAACATTGGGGAGAGGCTTTTGGTTTCCCTTGTCCACACTTGCAACCAAGCGTCATTACACGCTTGAACCAGTACTGAGTTCCCGTAGCAACATTTTATTGCTCCTCCTGTGAGTAGGCTGTCTAGGTTTTTATATTGGTAACGCCACGTAGCGCTCTGTATGAAAATCACTGGCTGTGCTGTGTGCAGTCTGTGGCTGGGTGGCGTTGTTGTAATATTCGCTATTGTAGTGTTGGGCTGTTGACTGTTAACAGCGCGTAGCGATGCGCAGTTGGAGGTGAGCCGCCAGCAGTGGTGAATGTGGGGAGTGAGATGGCGGAATTTTGGACAGAGACAGAAAATTTGTAAGACTGGATGCCATGAACTGATATATATATATATATATATATATATATATATATATATATATATAATGACTTTTGATGACTATTAAGGTAAATACATTGTTTGTTCTCTATCAAAATCTTTCATTTGCTACCTATGCCTATCAGTAGTTAGTGCCTTCAGTAGTTTGAATCTTTTATTTAGCTGGCAGTAGTGGCGCTAGCTGTATTGCAGTAGTTCGAGTAACGAAGATTTTTGTGAGGTAAGTGATTTGTGAAAGGTATAGGTTAATGTTAGTCAGGGCCATACTTTTGTAGGGATTTTTGAAAGTCAGATTGCGTTGCGCCAAAAAATATTGTCTGTCAGTTTAAGCACAGTCAAGTATAATTTTTCTAAGGGGACGTTTCACTCCCCACTAGGAAATGCAGTTGCTTAACTTCACCATTCTGCTGCCTTTCGTGGTATTTACAGCTATGGTAAGTAGGAGAACCGCAGAATTTTTTGCTGGAATGTTCAGTTTGGATCAACGTCATCATCGGATCGGTCTCTTCGGCATAAATTTCGTCGCTGTTTGTTAGGGTGTGATATTTCTTATTCTGAGTGCTTATTTTCATAGTATAAAAGTAAAAGTGAAGTTCCACCTTTAGGACTTAGGAGGGCCAATCGGCCCCAACCGACCGCCGTGTCGTTCTGTGCCATTTGATTCATTGGAAGCAGTCTGGAGATGAAGATTAGTGCTTACAATGGGGTCATTGGGGACAGCTCGGATTAGGAAAGGACGGGGAAGGAAAGCGGCAGAGCTCTTTCGAAAGAAACATCCCAGCATTTGCCCCAAATCGGAAAACTTAAATAAGGATGGCCGGACACGGATTTGAACCGTTGTCCTGCCGAATGCGATTGCTGTGTGCTAACCACTGCTCTAGCCCACTCGGTGCCGTCTCAAGGGGCTTGTGCTTCGCACACGGCTCTGCCTGCCGTTGTCGAGTTCATTGACATTGGAACAGCGACTAATCCGTCGGGTAGCTCCTCAGTTGGCCTTACAAGTGTGGATGCAAACCTTTCCAGTTCTCCCACTCAGGAAAGATCCCTGGCAGTGCCGGGAAGCGAATCCGGTTCTTCTGCATGGCAGTCAGACAAGCTGAACACTCAGCTAAGGAGGCCGACATTTTCGTAGTTATACACATGGCAAATACATTATAGAGCAAACGTTTTTTCTGCAGGCTGAAACTCATTACACAGGCATTAGTCAACAGCATTCATTCTAATATCCTATCAATATGATACTTTTGTATAATACGTTTCTACTCACAACGTGAACGAAAACAAACGAACAGACATAAACACTGTAGCAGTGCAGAATGAAAAACAGTTTAAGGAAGTCAATTATAAATAGTGCAGAATGCAAAAAACTGTCAAGGCCTGATGCGAAATGAAGCCTATCGACAACAATACTGCTAGCAAGGAGGGCAGGTGTAGATTTTGTAAACAAACACCATACGTAGCTTGCAGACCAACTTTAAAAAAAACGCTGTTTTTAACCTAAACCATTAAAAATGTTACAACGTATGTATCCAATTTACACAATAATTACGGAAGATGATTTGTAAATAAGAGCGAAACGCGTCTGGTGTAATTCTTTTTAAATAGATTGCAGTCAGCTCAAGACGGATAACCTACAGTAGCAGATCTACTGATATGCTTACTTCAGGAATATTTTTCGATGAAACTCTCCATTGAGCTTGACAAAGCACAATCGTCACTGCTGGAATTTACGATTCAGATTGAGTTATCAGGGAACCATGCACTAAAACTGGTTAAAAATCGGTGTGAAAGTAGCTTCCAAAATTCAATTGAAAGTTTTGTAACGTTTCCCAAATTGACGGTAGGCTTTCACTGCACGTGATGTAGTCTACCTCTGGTACAATAGTCACTCTCCACCTTCTCTCTCCCATTCGTAAATGCTGCGTCGGAGGAACGACCGTCAATAAACTTCCGTATCAGCTCAACTTCATCTGTTTTTCTCGTCGTGATCATTTCGCGAGTCTAACGTGGCACAACGTAATATGTTACCCGACTCATCTTCAAACGTACGCTCTCTTAACTAAAATATAGTGGGTGATACAAATAGTACGTGTACTGAAACTAATCGCACTCAGAATGAAATTTCGTATAACCTACTTTATTGGGCCGTGCGATTTCTCCACGATGAAGAGTAGAGCGACTTGCCTACCATCAAAATTGGGCACGTCACAGTCGTGGAAGATTTGGAACAGGTCTTCGCCCATTAAGTGAAATTACACACGCACGCACACACACACACACAGACACATACACACGCACACACACACAGACACATACACACGCACACACACACACAGACACACACACACACACACACACACACACACACACACACACACACACACACACACACAGACACACACAAACACACACACAGAGACACACACACACACACACACACAGACAGACACACAGACGCACACAGACACGCACACGCACACGCACACGCACACACACACACACACACACACACACACACACACACACAGAGAGAGAGAGAGAGAGAGAGAGAGAGAGAGAAAGCGGCTGAGGCAAGACACCAGAAACAGACTGTCGCAGACAAAGAAGTATGTCGTCAATAAACAGGCTCTTCTGGTATCAGATATTGACATAGAACTGAGGAGAACCCTGCTGGGTGTAATCTTCGAAAATACATAAAATGCTGAAGTTCTAAAAATATGCTGACCAGAGTGTGACTGTACGTGCTAACAATGATTACCAGATGTACAATAAACACTTTGTTTCTAACAGAGAAATAAAGAATTGTTTAAAAACGGATGTACGTATGTATCCATGTATATGTTCCACATATCCTCCTAAACCAATGAACCGATTTCAACCAAACTTGGTACACACGTCACTTACTATCCGGAAAGAATAGCTTTGGGAGTAGAACCCACCTGCTTATCAAGAGGGAGAGGGAGCGGTTAAAAAAGTAGCGAAGTCCACGACCCGCGAATACACAGACTTTATTCATTCAGTATTTGAGAATGAGAGCACTTAGTGACATCCAGCAAATTTTACACGTTGTTTCAAACCTTTAGGAAACTTTCTATCGCAGACAACCTCGACAAAATAATGAAAGGAAAAATGTTTATCGCTTACTAAATTTTCGCTGTTCATACAGAGCATTTTGCAGACAGTATTCACGCATACCACAGAAAGTAACAGCAACATTATGTCACTGTAGTTCAGGATATGTGGCGTCATGAACACTGGGCTGGCTCTGAGCACTATGAGACTTAACATCTGAGGTCATCAGTCGCCTAGAACTTGGAACTACTTAAACCTAACTAACCTAAGGACATCACTCATCCATGCCCGAGGCAGGATTCGAACCTGCGACCGTAGCGGTCGCGCGGTTCCAGACTGAAGTGCAGAGAACCTCTCGGCCACACCGACCGGCATGAACACTGGGAAGAGGATGACAACATGGAGAGAGAAGGGAGTGGGAGGAGACGGAGAGGGAGAGGGGGGAAAAAGATGGTCAGAGAGAAGCGGAGGAGCAGATGTACGGAGTTTGGGGGGGGGGGGGGGGGGAGGAAATGGACAAAGACACGGGGAAGTAGAGATGAACCTACGGGTGTGAGAAAGAGAGAGGAAAGGAGGGGCTCGACTTAGAGGGGGAAGGAGGAAACTAACAGAGGGGCAAGAAGCACAAGGGCAGACAGAGGGGCTGCAGGAAATAGAGAGTTGGGGTGGAAGAGGTGAACTGACAGAGCGGGGTGAAGGAGATGGACATAGAGACACGACAGGAGGATGTAGACTAATAGATGATACGAATAAATACAAACCTGTGCAATGCTAGGTAGTCACCTAATACACAAATTAATGTAAATAGGGACGCAGTTTATTATAAGCCTGAAGGACTCAAAAAATTAGGTGTTTCTGAACAAGTATTCAGGAGAAAACTATGTCATTGAAGTTACTTGTGTGGTGTCACCGCCAAACA
Source organism: Schistocerca americana (assembly GCF_021461395.2). NCBI lineage: Eukaryota > Metazoa > Arthropoda > Insecta > Orthoptera > Acrididae > Schistocerca > Schistocerca americana. The sequence continues at coordinate 432,715,276 of NC_060124.1, read as the reverse complement.
CCACACTTGCTAGGTGGTAGCCTTTAGATCGGCCGCGGTCCGTTAGTATACGTCGGACCCGCGTGTCGCCACTATCAGTGATTGCACACCGACCGCCGCCACACGGCAGGTCTAGTCTAGAGAGACTCCCTAGCACTCGCTCCAGTGGTACAGCCGACTTTGCTAGCGATGGTTCACTGTCTACATACGTTCTCATTTGCAGAGATGACAGTTTAGCATAGCCTTCAGCTACGTCATTTGCTACGACCTAGCAAGGCGCCATATTCAGTTACTATAATCTGAACAGATAATATTGTGAATCATGTACCGTCAAGAGCGACGTTCATCATTAATGGATTAAAGTTAAGTATCTAACTAGTTACGTCCGCTGTCTGAATTCTAATTCCTTGTCATGTTCCAGACCTCACGTCAGTATAGTCCTTACCTCCTCACGCCAGCCTGCGTGAGCTAAAACTCGTGCATTTCGGCCTCCTCTAGTAACACGGTGTTGGCTCTTCTGCCAACACAACAACTTGCTCCCTCGTCGTGATGAACATTTGGATCATTCTAAGTCTGGCTGGACGTCTGTCGCTAAAGGCAATTGCTTGACCCAAGCACGAAGTCTAAGCTCAAGTGGCTACATTCCATTTAAGGGTAAAACTTAGCCGCAGCAACCTAAGAACATGGAGAAAACAACAGTCATTACCATATTCGAGCAGTGCACAGACACATACACACCGTCATATGCTTTGCGCCGTCTCCCAAGCAAACAGCTTTTTTACAGAAAAAGCAGTTACAGCGGTCACGTAGCAGGTGATAGCATGCTTAAATTTTCACTTTTGAACATTACGTAGCACCACCGCACTGGCACACGCAGGTTAGAGCATTTCTTATCAGCGAGCTGTCTCAGCAGCGGATCAGGCGTATGGGGCACACCAATTTCACATTGCACCATTGGCCTCCAACGTTGTCTAGTTTTATGGAATTCTCCGTCTAGCTTTCTCCCCTGCCATCAGCTGAGGGTGAAGTGCGAGACCACATAACAACCGCAGCGAATGTGGTAATGCAGAAACTTTGGCTAGTTCGCAAGTTTCCCAGCGAAATTGGGCGATACCGGATGCACTGGCGACGTCACGTCCCAAATCTATAGTTAATATATGAGCGTACTAGCAGCCCATCAGTCAGTCCGCTGGACAGTCACCAATGAGAACTTCGCAAAAAGCTCATGGTATTTTAACTACTTGATGCGGCCGGAAGTCATTTTATTCGATGTCACTGCCGCGAGGCTCTCTGTCCCTCTCCATTACCTCAAACAGGAATCGACGCCTGACAGTCTTTCACTGGCCAGCGGTAGAGATGAAAGTGTGCGGCTGCAGTGATGTGGCTGGAGATTTTCCTATGCGATGCTCGCTCTGCCCACGGGACGGAATGCACCCGGGCGCGGGGCGGAATGCGGGCCGCACTCTGCAAGAAACTCCAGGCGCCGGCCGGCCGTTCTGCGAAGGCGAAACCTGCAGCGTGACTGAGCTCCTGAAAAGAGCGAACGGCCCTCAGGAAGTGATCTGCAACAAGAACAGGTAATATTAATTGAAATAAAATTCGCAGGTGGAAACTTTGTTTCTGCTTTCATGCTGTGCCAGGCAATCCGTCGTGGATAATCATCGAGAGTGTATGAGGAAGAATGAAGATTAGAGATTACCGTCTCGTCGACATCGAACTCATCAGAGACGGAGAAGAAGCTCGAACTGTTTCAAGGATGGGGAAGAAAATCGGCCATTCCCTTTCAAAGGAAACATACCAGGATCTACGTTGTGCGATTTAGGGAAAACACGGGAAACGTAGATCTGGATGGGCGGACGCGAATTTGAACCATCGTCCTCCCCAATACGAGTCCAGGGTGTTCATCACCCTGCCAGCTCGCCCAGTGTCTGTGAAAAAACGCATTGAAGTAACGTATTTCGATAGCTTTAGGGGTTTTCGGTATGATGTTTGCGGCAACTAGGAACAGTAACAATAACAACTTCTGCATGCAGCTCTATCAATCTTCTATATATGTACTAACGATTTCAAGACAACATGACGGTGTTGGCGCCACAACGAAGCTCTTGCCTCAACTTAGTGTGGCTCTTGTCGATTTCGGAGCACTGTAGACTAGCTACGATCTTGTCGCATGGATAGTTTTGTATATGGCACCTAGTAGTCACTGGCTCTAAACACTATGGGACTTAACATCTGAAGTGATCAGTCCCCTAAGAACTACGTAAACCTAACCAAACTAAGGACATCACAAACTTCTATGCCCGAGGCAGGATTCGAACCTGCGACCGTAGCAGCCGCGTGGTTCCGGTCTGAAGCGCCTAGAACCACTCGGCCACAGCGGCCTGCTAGTAGCCACTCACTCTCATAACTAAGTAATGTCCTTCTCGAAGTTATACTGTTTAAGTTCATTGTAATTATTGCTTGTGTCCCAACACTTACCATGTTGCAAAATATTTGATCAGGTGAACATCGGCAACTGAGGGACGTATATATAGAACAAAAATCCGTTCTCGTTACCACTCACTAATTTTCTCAGTTTATTCCACTACTGACTATGAAGCTTAAAGCTTCATCTCAATGTGGCACCAAATAATAATGCGGATTTTTATTAAGTAAGCTAGGATGTTGTCTAAGAAGCGTAAAAATGAATAAAAGAAAAGAATATTTTAAAGACTCGGAAGAGGAAGGAAAAATTTCTTGGTCAGAGTAGGGCTGATATTGCTTAGTGAGATAACTATCGGATTATAGTTTGAGCACATGTATTAAACAAAGGATACAAGTAGGAAACAAAGCCTATTATGCAAACTTAAAGATACTCAAGAACTCTCTAGTTACAAGAACAACTAAATTGAGAGTATACTATTCCCGTGTGCGACCTGTTGCCACATATGGATCAGAAACGTGGACAGTGACAAAAGCAGACAGTAACAGCCGAAGGGCATTTGAAAGGAAAATCTTACGAAAATTCTATGGGTCTGTGAGAGAGGCAGAAGGTTGAAGAGTGAGGTACAACCATGAAATACAGGAGATTATACAACGGAAAGATATGGTGAAATTTTTCAAATCTCAAAGAATACGTTGGTTAGGACATGTGAGAGGATGACGGAAGACAGCAAGCCCAAATAAATAATCAGTCCCAGACTGTATTCCACCAGAAGGAAGGGCAGACCAAGAGCTAGATGGATGGACAATGTGCTGGCTGACTTTGCCAAGATGAGGATCCGTGGATGGAAGAAAAAAGCTGAGAACAGAGAGAGATGGAGGAAGATTGTTGAGGAGGCCAAGGACCACCAAGGGCTGTAGTGCCGAAGAAGAAGAAGATGATAGCTATCAGTAGGCAATGTTCTTGGTGAGCTTATGTTACTGGATCCCATCAAACAATTTCTGCAGTCAAAAGAAAATTTTTCCCTCAATTTTCTCAGAATGGCTGTTAGATATGACATTTTGGAAAATTTTGTTCAGCATTTATAAGAGCTAAACGTACCATTTCGAAGGAGTGGAAAACTCAATTACAATTTAGCAAGGGTGTGTTTAGCTTTGTTGACAAATTAAGACTATTTCGCAGAGACTTTTACACTAAAATCTTCGCTCATTTCAACTGCCTGAAAAAATTACTGAAAGTCTACTTGAAGTTCATGTGTAAACAGATTATTTATGTAAACCTCTGACCTTGCTGACGAACTAAATGGCAGATTCAGTTATTTCAGGACACTTCATTATTTAAGGAAAATGGTTCTTCATTATTGCTATCACTCTCCGAATTCGAGATGCTTTTAATAGTTTCCACAATAAATCTCTGTCTCGAAATCTGGCAGAAAACCTTAAGAGATTCTGGTCGCATGTACAGTGCACCAACAGCAAGACGCAGTCAATACCTTCACTGCGCTATAGCAATGGTGCTGTCACCAATGACAGTGTAACTTAAGCAGATTTACTAAACACAGACTTCCGAAACTCCTTCACCAAAGAAGACGAAGCAAATATCCAGAATTCGAAACTAGAACAACTGCCAACTTGAGTAACTTGGAAGTAGATAGAGGTGTAGTGAAGAAGCTTGAATCACTTAATAAAGGCAAGGCCTCCAGCCGTTGTTTTATACCAGTCAGGTTCCTTTTAGAGTATCCTGAAACAATAGCTCCATGTTTAGCAATCATGCTCAGCCGCTCGCTCGTCGAAGATCTGTGGGTCAAGACTGGAAAGTTGCACAAGTCATATCAGTACCCAAGAAACGAAGTAGGAGTAATCAGCTCAATTACAGACCCGTACCACTAACATAGATTTTCAGGAGGATTTTGGAAGATGCTACGTTCGAACATTTCAGTTTACCTCGAAGAAAACTATTTATTGACAAACAGCTAAAACGGATTCAAAGAATATAGTTTTTCTGTAAGACAACTAGCCCTTTATTCTCAGGATGTAATAAGGGGATGTCAAATTGATTCCACATTTTTAGATTTCCAAAATGCTTTTGAAACTGTTCCTCACAAGCGGTTTCTAATCAAATTGAGTGCCTGTGGAATATAGCCTCAGTTGTGCGACATGATTCGTGAGTTCCTGTCAGAAATTTCACTGTTCGTAGTAATTGTCAACGACTGTCATCAAGTAAAACAGAAGTAATATCTGGCGTTCCCCAAGTATGTTATAGACCATCTACTCTTCCTGATCTACATAAACGACATAGGAGACATTCTTGACAGCCCTCTTGGCCTGTCTGCAGATGATACTGTCGTTTACCGTCTAGTAAAGTCATCAGGTGATCAAAACCAACTGGAAAAAGAATTAGACAAGATTACTATATGGTGCGAAAAGTGGCAACTGACTCTAAATAATGAAAAGTGTGACGTCATAAATCGCACTAGAGGTTGTAAATTCAACTAAATACTTAGGATAGCAAGCACTAGCATCATAAACTGGGACGATCACATAGATAATGTTGTGATGAATGCAAAAAAAGACTGTTATTTATTGGTAGGACACTCAGAAATTACAACGGGTCTACTTAAGAGATTGCTTACACCGCGCTTGTCCGCCCTCTTCCGGAGTATTGCTTTGCGGTGTGTGATCCTCATCGGATGGGACTGGCAAAGGACACTGAAAAACTTCAAATAAGGGCAGCTCGTTTCATATTATCGGAAAATGCGGGACAGACTGCAACGACATGACACATGCGAAGTGGTGTGGCAGTCATCAAAACAAAGGCGTTTTTCGTTGCGGCACGATCTTCTTGTGAAATTTCAATCGCAAGCTTTTTCCTCCAATAGCAAAAATATTTTGTTGGTGTCCACCTTCGTAGGGAAAAATTATCATCGTAACACTATAAGAGAAATCAGAGTACCAACAGATAGATTTAAGTGCTGGTTTCTCCCGATCGCCTCTAGGAATGGAACGGTAAATAAATAGCTTGAAGGTGGTCCGACGAACCTTCTGCCAGACACTTAATTGTGAACTGCAGAGTAGTCATGTAGATGTAGATGTAGATGTGGGCTAAACAATGCTGCTCGCTTTGAATCAGTTCCGTAAGTTTGCACTTCTCGAAGTAAGATTAGTGGCTACTCCTCCCATACAGTGAAATCTTCGGCCACCAAATGCATCTCAAATCCGATATGACATGGGCGCCACAAGTGTTTGTCCAGATTAGGGAATCAGACAAAATGTCGAGTTCAGCGTGCTTACAACGTATATCAACAACACCAGCAGAAAATTCTATTTATGCGACAAGTTTGATACATGAATATTCCTGCAATCTGTTGTACGTAAACTGAACAGTAAATCAAATTTGTGGCACAGCTGTATGGCGAAAATGAGACTGAAAATGCATTAGTCAGTGATGAACTTACGAGACGTTCACAGAGATCATGGCTGGGGCCAAATAAATTACTCCGTGGGTGCCACGACTCTTAACAAGGAAGTTGATGGCGATCAGGATGAACGTGTGAGAAAATTATCTACAAAGTTTCCGCGGATATTGTTGACAGCGTTTTCATGAGTCATCAGGTGCGAAGCAATCTGTTTCATTTCGACCCGAAGACAAAAACGTAGTCGATGACATGGGCGAACTTAGAATCTCCAGATCAGAGCAAGTTGTCGCTAACCAGGTCACATAACAAACTGATGGCGACATCCTTTTGGTATCACAAAAGTTTCATCAAACATTTTCTGAAATGTGGGATGATCTGCATCAAGCAGTGATAATGTTCATTTGTGGGCACTCTTTAAAATATCTTACGAACAAACAATCCAGTCACAAGAGAAGGACATGAAGTTGCAACACAGCTCAGTGCCACATGACAGTTCAGAAGACTTTGCGAGTAAGGAGGACAGTCGTACCAAATGCGCCATTCTGCTCCAACATAAAGCAATTCGATTTTCCTCTGACTGCACAACTGAAGACTCAGTTCCATGGAAAACAGTTTGAGATGACACCCAGCTCACTGAATGTCCTCAAACATGTTACTTCACGCATCCGCGTCATGGAAACAATAATGTCTGCAGTGTAGTGAATCCAGTAGAACGAACAGTGACTAAGTGTTACAATAAATGATCGCATACCAACGCTTCCACCTACAAAATGCATTTGTCTGTTGCGTACCATTATGAATTTAAGGAGATTGTGGAATATTGCTCAGATACAATATTTGCAAGCACACACACACACACACACACACACACACACAAACTAGAATGCACCACGAAGGACGGTAATCGGTCAATGTGATGTTCATGTTCACACAAACAGATGATTCTAGCTTCAGAAAAATTAGATGATTTATTCAAGAGAAAGAGCTTCACTAATTGAAAAAGTCAATAAAGTAAAAGAATGAGGAAAAACAAGGAATACATACTGAATGAAACCTATATCATCGTTCCTTTTCGATATTCGGCTTGTTTGTTATAAACAAATAAAAATCCAGCCTTTAGCAGAGAGTCAAAAATAGCGCTGCCAGGAAACTGTATTCAGCGTCACGTGACAACGTAATCTAAACAGCAAAGAGATCATTGTAAAACTACCCTAAACCACTTCAAATACATGTAAATATTCCTCATGCAAAAAATAGCCTCAAGGAAAGTCCGACAACGTTACAAATATGAAATAAAAGTCGACGACTGAGAGCATTATCAAAAAAACTGATCTTTTACCCTAACAGTTTTTCTGTTGTGCACAAGTTCTATCTTCCAACCGGAGACATAAATTTCTATACAATTATACTTCTACTAAGTATTTTACTGTGCTGCATGTATTATTAATTCGTTACATATTCACCCTCAAACTGGTCGGTAGAAATAGCATTTAGTTTTGCGCACAAATTCATCGTCTACATACACTGAGAACTTTTACTGATGTAACTTTTCGTAAAATGGTTAAACACTTCTCTATTGTCATTTTTTTTCTCTTGAGTAACATTGGCTATTTTGCATCTCTGTAAACAAAGTATTTGTATTTGCCCAAAAATACATATTTATACCTTCCAGGACGTTTAATGATTTAGCTTTCTGTAAAGTCCAAAGTTTTCTCACATTTACATTTCTCTTAGAATTTCCTACCTTGCTACTTGCTCGTCCTAATCTTGGCTGATAGACAACTCTCTCCCACCTGCATCTGGGTGTAGCCTGCTTTCTACCCATTCTCGGGTAGAAGCTGAGCAGCTGTTTCAAATGGGGATTTTACTGTAGGACAAGTTGGGTTATAGCGCGTGTGGGGGTGAAGTCGGCAAACCTCATATTTCTCGTTACGAGTTGGTAACATTGTTTTTTGGCCGTTAGCCCATCAAGACAGCCGGGACCCTCAGTACTGTCATGAGGCTTAGTAGTGTCGGCCGAGTTGTTGATGAGCAAAATAATTTGCTAGATTTTTGTGGTTGTGTATCTTACTTTGTGATATTTTGTGTTCAATAAGGAACTTACATCATCTTATGACAACTTGAAACTACTAATATAATGAGTAATATTTTAACAGGCTTTATGAACACATACCATGTTAAACGTTTCATCAACATCTTTCTTATTAGAAGGAATTTTACAGAAAAGGTACAATTTGGTGTACAGCCGGGTAGAAGCAGTGGGGTAAAACAGATGTGATAAAACCTGTAGAAGCAATGGGTAGAAGTGAAACTACCTAATGTTACCCCATGACTTAGTACATATAACTTGTATGTATGTGATGTTATAAATATATGCTTTAAATGGTAGGCTGTGCGAACACATTTATATAATCGCAGTTTAATAATTACATATAGAGTTAACAATTAGTCTGCGCCCCTTTTTAGATTATTTTTATCATAAAGAATTTGATTAATCATCCCTTACTGAAGAGGTATATTTTTATTTTAGATGAAGATTTACTTGTACTCATGACTGTTTATGGATGTAAATTTTCCCGTTGATAAGCTCTCTGGAGACGCACATTATGTCTAGGAACCTTTCGGGCAAAGTGCACACTTTAATTTAATGACTTTTGGGAGTTAAAAAAATGCTTCCCACACCGCTCTTCTCCGTTTTGTCATACCTTAATAACTCGGGAACAACTGTTTCTCAGTATGTGCGAGATGTGTCTCTTGTCAAGCAATAATATGTGTCCTTTGTGTCCATCTTGGGTTATCGTAAACTTGCGCTCATTATTTTCTGCAGGTGTCCAGTTTGTACGAGTTTCACGAACACAGTACTACAGGCAGCAACTGCAGATACCAGATGTTTCTGTTTATTTTGATAAACAAGCCACCTCAAACAAACCTGCCACCTAATCTTTAAACGCTACTATAAAGACTTAATTGCGCCAATTGCCGAAAGCAAAAAATTTTCCAGTGGAGAATTAAATAGCATATCAAACACGGGAAAATACAAAAATTCGATTTCTTCATCGAACTTCACTAATGAAGCTTTCATTCTGTGCTATTACAAGAATGTTGTCAAACGATTATCTTGTGCAAGTCTCATGCAGGCCTTTGTGACTATTATAATGAAGTGCTAATGACTTTACTTTAATTCCTAAGCTTATTTTCGTTCCGTCGTTAGAACTACAAGAAAATGCGTTTTTTTTTTTTTTTAGGTGCATTTCTCTTTATTGAGGTAGAGCGTCATCAGTGGTCTGTAATTAAAAATATTTACCATTTGGTATCTTTTAAAGATGAAAAACAATTCGTTAACAGTTTGTTGGCTTTCACTTACGGTAATTTCTGCTTGGTTTCTCGCGTGCATCAGGAAATGCCGTCTGCTAGCACGTCTTTGGTGTCTTTCGTCATTAGACACTGATACTTCTAGTCTAATTTTTTGTAGCTCTGTAGAACTATGCATTTCTTAGGTTTTACGAGTACACAGCACACTTTTTCGTACAACACTCTTCAGTTTTTTTTTTGTTTTTTTTTTTAACACTGTGATTCGCTGTAGGGTTGTATTTGTAATTGGTATAAGATTAGTTTCATGTTGAACTTCTTTGAAATGCTGTTATTTAATTTAGTACCGGAGCACCCAGTTCCAGGAGCAGTTGTCTCTTTTGTGTTAATAAAGGAAGTAATTTTCTGACTCTCTTAGCACTTGCTAAAGTACAGTTCTAGTAAAACTAATTAAATGCAACACTTCACACAACATTTTAGTTTTAAGAAAATAATGTTACCTCTTTCTTATCAATTCCACAAGTCGGGGTTACAGCGCTTTTCCTGTCGTTCTTGCAATTAATGTCTCCATCGTATGATCATAGCCGGAGGTAGCATTAGACATACTCATTGTCCTTAATAAATGCAAGTTTTATGAAAGAATTACTTACAGTTTTAAAAAACAGAATTATGATAGGAGTTATTAATAGAGGATCATAAATGGTCGTTTTTGAAGAATTTAAAATTTTACTTCGTCCATAAATGTGTAAGTAAAAAAGGGTGTGATACCTTTAACCACACAGGGAGTTTGCAGCAATAAACAGCAAAGATCACAATCAGAAGTACGAATGATTTTCATAGAGTAGTACACGGCAAATGCCTGTATAGGAAAAGTATGCTATGTAAACCTGGAATACTCTTGAAAGCACTGGCTGCAGACATAAGGAATATACAAACATCAAAAATACGCTAAAAACTTTATAGCACAGGGAAACACATACATGATTCAAATAAACACAGACGAGCTATATTGTTCAAGAATGCGTGATGCATTTTATTATATCTTTCACATAAAGAATGTTTTTGATTCAGATTATTTGTGTTGTTCGTTACGGGAAGTCGGGCATCCTGATACTTGTTGAAGTGAGCTTCGTGAAGAGCAATAATAATTGTGCTAGTGAAAATATGTGTGTGTGTGTGTGTGTGTGTGCGTGTGTGTGTGTGTGTGTGTGTGTGTGTGTGTGTGTGTGTGTGTGTGTGTGTGTGCGTATAGGGGAGTGTGTACGTCTGTTTGTATACGATTCTGCAAGTGTCGACATGTGAATTAGCGCATTAGACTTTTATTGTATCTTTACATAATTACGACTAAAATCTTTTTAAGTGCTACATTTTCTTCACTGTATACAAACAAATTTCTATGTGACGCAACCAGTGCTAATATTCTTGATCAAATTATCAATAAACATTATTTGTTTATGCTACGGTACATATGGTCCAGGTAGTGTCCGCCTGAACATTCTTGGGCATCGCCACAGCGTAACGACCCTTTTAATCACTGAGCCACCATGTTCAGGTAATGTATAAGAAAATGAAGTCTTGGTACTCAATTTTAAGTCGTGTCTAACATAAACGTGGACTCGGTAGTTGAGCACAGGTCTCTGATTAAGATTATGAACTACGGACATCTTATTCTTACACTGTACAATGTTGTTGTCTTTCAACAGGTTTCTGTCAAGAAAGAAGGCCACTATTACAGTCAAAATCAATTTTGATGAAAATGTGCGGTGATTCCTAAAACTTCAATGCTAACTGTATTTCATTATACACTTTTGAATTTCAGGTACTGTAAAAATAAATGTGATTGTGGTTCAAATGGCTCTGAGCACTATGCGACTTAACTTCTGAGGTCATCAGTCGCCTAGAACTAATTAAACCTAACTAACCTAAGGACATCACACACATCCATGCTCGAGGCAGGATTCGAACCTGCGATCGTAGCGGTCGCTCGGTTCCAGACTTTAGCGCCTAGAAAAGCACGGCCACTCCGGCCAGAAAATGTGATTGTGAATCCATGTATTGGAAAGTCAATTTGCTGATAGTGTGAAAATTGTTTTCATTTGCTTCACGTGCCTTCCGCACGTGTCAACCCTCTTGGTATGTCAGAAATGTCAATTTTTGTTCTGTGGTCCGCATTTCACATTACTTGTAAACTTCAGGTCGACTATTAACTGGCTGCGTTGAATGATTCTCGGTTTAGATTTTTAAAAAGAAGGTTCAGATAATAATGGAAAGGCGAAATTATTAACTGAACAATATCCCTACTGTATGTTCGAAAAATATTGATTTTCTTGTTCTGGATTCTTATAAACTGACGTACTTTGGCTTTTCTTGATGTTCATAACTAACAGATAAACTCATTTGGAGTTACCTTTCGTAAAATTCAAACACTCAATGATTCAAAATTTTCAACGTACAATAAGGGATAAATTGGGTGGAACCACGAAACAGTTTGCAAGCATGTCAACATTCACTATTATAATGGGCCGTGTAAGAACATCATCATCTATGTAAGGGATTATTATGACTGACAGGGAGCAAACATTCAGCAAAGATCGTCGAGCATTAAAATCAGCGAAAGGAATCACTTAAAAGTTCCAAAGTGCTACCAGGACTTCAGCTAACATAATGTGCGTAGGTTGTTAAACAGACTAGCTTACAATGGTCGAGCAGAGCCTCAGAAGCCACACAATTTTGTAGTCGGCGCTAAGTGAGGCGTGAGAAAGAGCGACGCCGCTGAACAGTGGATGGCCGAAAACCAGCGATATGGAGTGATGAATCATGTTATACTCCGTGGTAAAGCAGTGGAAGTGATTGGGTTTGGTTAATGCTTGGAGAGCTTTACCTGCCATCATGTGTTGCGCCAACAGTGAACAAAAGAGGGATGCAGTTACAGTATGGGAGTATTTTTTATGGTTAAGGTTTCGTACTCTTATTGCGCTTAAGGAAACACTAAATGCAGAAGGATTTCTACACACTTTACACCATTATGTACTACCTGCATTAGAAGAACAGTTCGGACACGATGATTGTGTCAGCATGACGCTGCCGCGCTGTCATAAAGATCTGTGGGACTATGATGTGTGGACAATAGCATCCTTGAAATGGACTGGCCTGTCCAGTCTCGTCTTGGACCCAATGCAACACCTTTGGGATGAACTGTAACGTCGACCTCGCTCTGGAACCCTCGTCAGGTTTCGGCTGCCATTCCTCCAGACATTCAGACACCTCAATGAATGTGTCCTCAGCAGGTATAGTGTCCCTTTGGAAATATTCAAGCCGATACATTTGAAGTAAATAGCAAAAGGACTCTGAATAATATATGGACATAAACGACAAATTAATTATGAAAATGTGTAGAATTAGCTTCAAAGAAAGACTATATCGACTGCAATGTAATAAAAAGACATTATTTATATTAGACGAGGTCGTAGTGCATAACGTTCTCGAAACTAACATTATTATCTTTGTCATTATACATAAGAGAAAAAAGATATTTAAAATCACTTCGAGTCAGATCATTTCTTCTGCTGTATGTAAGGTACGCTTGCTATTGTAAAGCGGTAGCTTTTCTTCTATTTGTTCTCGTACGTAGCGAATAATTCTTCTGCGCTTAGTGGAAATATATTTACAAAAAGTGAGTGCATTGTGTTACTTAAAGAACTCATGCAAACAGTTCTTCCTGGATTAATAATTACAATAAGTTATTTAGCATTTTTTCAGTCTCTGCCAACAATTGGCCACCATTACGCTTTCTGCTCCGGCTGTGGTGATATGTAACACAAAAGCATTTGAAATAATATGTAGGGAGCTTTCGATCAGATATCACACTTCTTCAGACAAACGTCGGTACCGCTACCCCGCAGTTACTTTACCTTCTAAAGTTCGTTGTTCGATCTCCAACGACCACTTCTTCGAAGAATATAAAACTGCCGGCCGCGGTGGTCTAGCGGTTCTGGCGCTGCAGTCCGGAACCGCGGGACTGCTACGGTCGCAGGTTCGAATCCTGCCTCAGGCATGGGTGTGTGTGATGTCCTTAGGTTAGTTAGGTTTAAGTAGTTCTAAGTTCTAGGGGACTTGTGACCTAAGATGTTGAGTCCCATAGTGCTCAGAGCCATTTGACCCATATAAAACTCCTGTCTTCTATCGTTTGTAATTACAGAATTTATGAGAGAAAACTTAGAACAGTATATCTATCAGTATTTATTTGCATTAAAAATTTGTTCTATTCTCCTATAATAACCGTAATAAAGTGTTTGACTGTTTTGTGGACATCGTCTTAATTGGTTAATCACGCAATTTAATTCTAATAAATGCTTTTGTTCCTCTTGGATTTCAGTATTTTTTAATAGAAAGGGAAAGGAAATTCAAATAATCTGAAAGCCCACAAAAACTCTCCATTCGAGTCATGTGATGTCTGTGACGTCACTGGCTAGCTGGCTCCTACTGACATGAAGCTCTCTCACAGTTATGTCCGGTTTCGGAATTTACGTTTTGGAAAATGCGTTACAAATGGTGTGTAATGCCACACTGTAGAAATACATCTTTAAAAATTCCTGAAAAATTGTTTTTCATTCTTCTAAGGAATGAGAAGTTGCGTAAAATGTGATTGCGCTGTTCCGGCAAAATGCCACCACATCGACACCCAAGTTCCCTAACTTAATCAAAAAGTCTCGCACTTTGCAGTAAAACATTATGTGCGAGACATGCTTTCTCATTGCTAAAAGGAAGGGTAGTGTCATTCAACGAAATTAAATTCTTATTGAAAATTGTCGTTTTGCCCAACACATCATTCGGCAGCTCAGTTGTTAGATCGGTAGAGTATCGAATGATATATGATGATATCCATAGATCGCTTGTTCGAATTCGGGACTCGACACTCCTCCCACATGAAAACAAAATCACAGTTACGAAACATCATCACATCAATCATAAACAGAGTATAATTGTGTTTTCCTTGCCCTTTACATACACTAAATTTCCAGTCGCTCTTCACACACGCCACTTTCAAAAAGATATTTTATAATTAATGTGGCCACATATTTTTTTTTACTTAATTAGAAATAATGTTATTGCTATCTTCGTACTGTCCAGCTGGGATCCTTACTGTTTAAATTTTCGAAGTTTCATCGTTTTACGTAAAGATGAGGTAAGTCTGCTTGAGACACTGACGTTAGTTCACACTCACAAACATTACAGCCCTTACGTTTATGTTACCAGCATGTTGAACACGCTTTACATGTCTCGGTATACAAAACCCCATCGTCCTACATCTCGTTCTACCGTGGGTGTATGGTGATATCTTCACTACTAGTGATGCTTTCCAGAAATGTAAATTGTACGTACGGTAATTAAATGCATTTCTCTTCAGATGTCCACTGCTCAGAATAATTGCCAGCTATATCGAAACAACTGCTACAATCAGTTCTTCCTATCGCTGATTTCGTATTTCGTGTAAAACTTTTAAAAATATATGAAACTTTGTGGATTTGAACCTGGATCCTATTTGTCATCCGTCAGATGCCATATCCGTTGCTCCACAGAACGGGTTCTGGAAGTAATGACTTTGCTGAGTGTCTTGTATATAGGAAATCAGCACTAAGGTTTTCCAAGAATAATTTTAATGCTCGTAGTTCATGACAGTGACACTCTAGTTATAATATACGGATCCATTTGCAAAAGTTCTACAGTGGTGTGCGGGTTTAATGATGTTGCAGGGAGCAGGGAAAAGAATGTTCGTAATTGCACATATCTCGCTCTAAATGGGCGTAGCATAAACACACCAATTTTCGGAAGGTTTCTACTACCAGCGTTCACATAATTCCTTTCCACTGTTGCTTACAACTTGTAACTGCGTTTCCCATCACTAGACAGTTAATCTGTTTGCTGAAAAAGTACGTGAAAACCTAGTAACCTTGGCTAACAGTCCTATAACACACGTGCAGCTTCGTCTTACTCCTAGTCTGTGACGTCACCGCAATAACAGAGCGTTTTTCATCACGTGACCAAGTCTTGATATTTAATAATTTTTAAGCTTTAATTACATAAAAATAACAGATATTTTGTGAGAATGTTGACCGTGAGCGCTATTTGAATTTATAATCACTCAAAATAATAACAATCCGAATTCAGTTTTTAACATTGGAAAATAACCTATACTGCCGTCACCGTAAAACTGCTATAATTTTTATTTTAAAGTGACATGTGTATCTGTCCCTATAAACAGCGTACACCCCGCCCCCTCCCTTCCCCCTTGAATAATGCAATAAGTATTAAGATGGTTTTATTCACTACGGGATTCCACCATTTACATACAAAAACGTTTTTTATGTGGGATTCCACTATTTACAAACAACAACGATTTTTACGTTATCGTCCGTAAATTTTTCGATATTTCTGTGGACTTTGGTCAAGCATTTAGTGTCTGGGAATTCCACAAGCAAGCCTTCATTTGGAAACGTACGATTGTATATGCTGCGTACGGGGCACAATTCGAAACGTGGATCCTGATTTCACGCTCATTATATTACCACTGAGTTATTCGCGCATGCCTGACGGACGAACTAAAAGTGCAAAGTAATCATTTTGTACTTCCATACCCTCTTACAAACATGAAAATTTAAGGCTTTAATTGTAAAGCAGCTGACGCACAGCTCATCTGTTGTTAAAAATTGATTCTAAGTAATACACTAACAATGCGGTCGCCCCTTTGTGCGCCTATTAACATACAAGTTACGGAAGCTAATATGAGTCCGTAACTGTCGAAACACGTCGCGGATCAAGCGAAAAATCTTAGTGTCACTAGCACACAAAAAGAGTTAATTACACGGACGGATGTCATCATTTGATAGATAATGACGACTGCAAAAGTCAAAACGTAATCTCAGAATTCGAAGACGTTACAATTCTTCATAGAGCATTTCTTTAGGACCACAAATACACAGGGCGATATTCGTACTAATGGATTTGGGATTTCACTGCTTATATTTTTTATGTTTGGAAGAAACTAAATTTTATACGCCACTGTGAAGTGAAATTATAAGGCACCCTGCAAGGAGATGACAGACGAGTTTGTATTCGACAGGTGGTAGACTAGTGTACCGCTCCTGTGACATTCCTAAGCCAAGGCTGCTGGTGGAATTTGCCAGGATGGGGAAACTTGCAAATGTTTCACTGCGTCCTTTATCTCACAAAGGCGGCATTATGAGTGAACAAATGTGCTCTACGTGTGGAGAATGTGACGGTGTAAATGAGCAAGTATATTCAAGGCCGTCACGTTGAAGGAAAAACCAAATGACATTCTGACGTCGGAGTTTTGAAATAAATGTTGTTAAGAGAATTTACATACTTGATAATGGCACGTAATTTTCTTTCTACGAAATCGCATAAGTACGTGCAGAGGGATATAAGCTATTAGGAAACAAGTTGTTATTCGTTTATGGAAGCTCTGAATGACCGTGAAGGAAACTGTGCAAGCAAGTTTCAACTGAAAACAAAAGAAATTTCGTATTTTGTATTGTCTGTTTTGCTTATCTGAAGATACACTCAGGGACACTGAAAATGGCGCACCAAGAGGGGATCATTGGATCGAAATTAAATTTATTGGACATAATCATACAGATGACAGAATCACTTGATCCAAAAGTCAAGACAAGTAAAAAATACAGTGAGTACAAGTAGAAAAATTCAGTGTCCATCAACAATGCAATGGAGCACGTTTTGTTGCCAAATACGCCGCAGCATGGTCAGGCATCGAGTTCATTAGACGTTTGATGTTGTTCTGAAACAGACTGACCCACAAATCTAGAATAGCCACCTCTAAATCATGTACAGAGTAACAGGGCTGCACCTGTCGTTTCAGCCGGTCCCACACATGACTACAGGGGAGAGGTCCGCATAGCATTTCGGCCATGGAAGCTTCGGATCATGATGTATTAAGTCTCGAGCAACTCTAACTGTATGTGTACAAGCATTATATTGCTCTAAAAGTACCCTTGGTAGACGATGTAAGTAAGATGCCACACAGGGTCACAGGATGTAATCAGCATAATGCTGGTTCGTTAAGGTTCCACGTATCACAATTAAAGGGGATCGGCTGTCGTAGGCTATGGCCTTGCAGACCGTTACACCGGGTGTACGGACAGTGTCGTGCGCGACAAACAGGGATGGAACTGTACCATTCGCCAACCTGCCTCCACACCAGTATGCAGCTAATATCCACCCCAAAACGAATGGGGATTCATTACTAAACACCGCGGTTCGACAATCTGTGGCAGTCCACTTACTTCTGGCTTGGTGCCACAGTAGACGTTGTCTACGAAATCTCGGTGTTAACGGCAGTGCACGACGAGGGCTCCTTGGTTGCAAATCTGCATCTGCAAATGTTTTGTGGAATAACTTCCATCCGAAGGTCTGCTCGTATGCTGGAGAGAGGCACTGTCGTTGTTATGGTCTTCAGTCCTGAGACTGGTTTGATGCAGCTCTCCATACTACTCTATCCTGTGCAGGCTGCTTCATATCCCAGTACCTACTGCAGCCTACATCCTTCTGAATCTGCTTAGTGTATTCATCTCTTGGTCTCCCTCTACGATTTTTACCCTCCACGCTGCCCTCCAGTACTAAATTGGTGATCCCTTGATGCCTCAGAACATGTCCTACCAACCGATCCCTTCTTCTAGTCAAGTTGTGCCACAGACTCCTCCCCAATTCTATTCAATACCTCCTCATTAGTTATATGATCTACCCATCTAATCTTCAGCATTCTTCTGTAGCACCACATTTCGAATGCTTCTATACTCTTCTTGTCTAAACTATTTATCATCCATGTTTCACTTCCATACGGGTCTACGCTCCATACAAATACTTTCAGAAACTTCTTCCTGACACTTAAATCAATACTCGATGTCAACAAATTTCTCTTCTTCAGAAATGCTTTCCTTGCCATTGCCAGTCTACATTTTATATCCTCTCTACTTCGACCATCACCAGTTATTTTGCTCCCCAAATAGCAAAACTCCTTTACTACTTTAAGTGTCTCATTACCTAATCCAATTCCCTCAGCGTCACCCGATTTAATTCGACTGCATTCCATTATCCTCGTTTTGCTTTTGTTGATGTTCATCTTATACCCTCCTTCCAAGACACTGTCCATTCAGTTCAACTGCTCTTGCAAGTCCTTTGCTGTCTCTGACAGAATTACTATGTCATCGGCGAACATTAAAGTTTTTATTTCTTCTCCATGGATTTTAATGCCTACTCCGAACTTTTCTTTTGTTTCCTTTACTGCTTGCTCAATATACAGATTGAATAGCATCGGGGAGAGACTACAAACCTGTCACACTCCCTTCCCATCCACTGATTCCCTTTCATGTCCCTCGACTCTTGTAACTGCCATCTGGTTTCCGTACAAATTGTAAATAGCCTTTCTCTCCCTGTATTTTACTCCTGCCACCTTCAGAATTTGAAAGAGAGTATTCCAGTCAACATTGTCAAAAGCTTTCTCTACAAATGCTAGAAAAATAGGTTTGCCTTTCCTTGATCTTTCTTCTAAGGTAAGTCGTAGGGTCAGTATTACCTCACGTGTTCCAACATTTCTACGGAATCCAAACTGATCTTCCCCGAGGTCGGCTTCTACCAGTTTTTCCATTCGTCTGTGGAGAATTCGCGTTAGTATTTTGCAGCTGTGACTTATTAAACTGATAATTCGGTAATTTTCGCATCTGTCAATACCTGCTTTCTTTGGGTTTGGAATTATTATATTCTTCTTGAAGTCTGAGAGAATATCGCCTGTCTCATACATCTTGCACACGATGATGATGATGATGATTATTAGTGTTTTAGGGCGAACACATCTTGCTCACCAGATGGTAGAGTTTTGTCAGAACTGGCTCTCCTAAGGCTGTCAGTAGTTCTAATGGAATGTTGTCTACTGCCGGGGCCTTGTTTCGACTTAGGTCTTTCAGTGCTCTGTCAAACTCTTCACGCAGTATCATATCTCCCATTTCATCTACATCCTCTTCCATTTCCATAATATTGTCCTCAAGAACATCGCCCCTGTATAGACACTCTATATACTCCTTCAACCTTTCTGCTTTCCCTTCTTTGCTTAGAACTGGGTTTCCATCTGAGCTGTTGATATTCATGCAACTGGTTCTCTTTTCTCCAAAGGTCTCTTTAATTTTCCTGTAGGCAGTATCTATCTTACCCCTCGTGAGATAAGCCTCTACATTCTTACATTTGTCCTCTAGCCATCCCTGCTTAGCCATTTTGCACTTCCTGTCGATCTCATTTTTGAGACGTTTGTATTCCTTTTTGCCTGCATCATTTTCTGCATTTTTGTATTTTCTCCTTTCATCAATTAAATTCATTATTTCTACTGTTACCCAAGGATTTCTACTAGCCCTCGTCTTTTTACGTACTTGATCCTCTGCTGGCATCACTATTTCATCCCTCAAAGCTGCCCATTGCCGGCCGGAGTGGCCGTGCGGTTCTAGGCGCTACAGTCTGGAGCAGAGCGACCGCTCCGGTCGCAGGTTCGAATCCTGCCTCGGGCATGGATGTGTGTGATTTCCTTCCGTTAGTTAGGTTTAATTAGTTCTAAGTACTAGGCGACAGATGACCTCAGAAGTTAAGTCGCATAGTGCTCAGAGCCATTTTTTGAAAGCTACCCATTCTTCTTCTACTGTATTTCTTTACCTCATTCCTGTCAATCGTTCCATTATACTCTACCTGAAACTGTATACAACCTCTGGTTCTTTCAGTTTTTCCAGGTCCCATCTCTTTAAATCCCCACCTTTTTACAGTTTTTTCAGTTTTAATCTACAGTTCATAACCAATAGATCGTGGTCAGAGTCCACATCTGCCGCTGGAAATATCTTACAATTTAAAACCTGGTTCCTAAATCTCTGCCATATCATTATATAATCTATCTGGAACCTTCTAGTATCTCCAGGGTTCTTCCATGTACACAACCTTCTTTCATAATTCTTGAACCAAGTGTTAGCTATGATTAAGTTATGCTCTGTCCAAAATTCTACCAGGTGTTGAAGTCCAGTCACCTGTGACTATTAAATTTTCGTCTCCCTTCACTACCTGAATAATTTATTTTATCTCATCATACATTTCATCAATTTCTTCATCATCTGCAGATCTAGTTGGAATATAAACTTGTACTACTGTAGTAAGCGTGGGCTTCGTGTCTATCGTGGCCACAATAATGCGTTCACTATGTTGTTGGTAGTAGCCAACACGCACTCCTATTTTTTTATTCATTATTAAACCTACTCCTGCATTACCCCTATTTGATTTTGTCTTGTTCCTCCTGCCACCGAACTTCACTAATTCCCACTATATCTAACTTTAACCTATCCATTTCCCTTTTTAAATTTTCTAACCTACCTGCCCGATTAAGGGATCTGACATTCCACGCTCCGATCCGTAGAACGCCAGTTTTCTTTCTCCTGATAACGGCGTCCTCTTGAGTAGTCCCCACTTGGAGATCCGAATGGGGGACTATTTAACCTCCGGAATATTTTACCCAAGAGGATGCCATCATCATTTAATCATACATTAAAGCTGCATGCCCTTGGGAAAAATTACGGCTGCAGTTTCCCCTTGCTTTCAGCCGTCCGCAGTACCACAACAGCAAGGCCGTTTTGGTTAGTGTTACAAGGCCAGATCAGTCAATCATCCAGACTGTTGCCCCTGCAACTACTGAAAAGGCTGCTGCCCCTCTTCAGGAACCATACGTTTGTCTGGCCTCTCTACAGATACCCCTCCGTTGTGGTACGGCTATCTGTATCGTTGAGGCACGCAAGCCTCCCCACCAACGGCAAGGTCCTTGTTTCATGGGGGGGAGAGGCACTGTAGGATTCCCAATCGGCTGCCGCCCCGCACGATCCTTCGTTCCTCTCGCATCGTCGTCTTCCCGGTCGCTCCAGACCTGGTACGTGACGCGTTGATGCCATCTCGTGTCTACTGTTACCGACATCGTCTGACGGAACACTTCAAACGATTGACCTGGCTGGTCACACGGCGTCTTGACCAGCCAATGGTCTTCATGCCGATAATTAGGCCCCTCTCAAATCTTCCTCGTAGTGATAATTACCGTGTGGCACGTCTACCTGGCATTCTGCTCCTGCTAACGGTGGAATCGTCACGTGTATGACTCGTCCACTGCGCACCGTTTAGACAGGCTCGCCTGTCCGACTGCAGCACCAACACACGGTCTCTGGCCATGGGCATTGGCAGCAAACTTCGTTCATTTGTATATAGTATCTCACTGTATGTGCAGAGTGGCAGAAAAAGAAAGCACTAATTTCAAATTACTATGATTCGTTTTATTGAGATCACATACAAAATGTACATTGGTATCCAAAATTAAAGCAACAAAAAGAGATTTTGCAACGTTGCGTTTATTTTTCCACAAAACAGTATGAGCAGGTGGCAGCAATACAGGCTTGACAACGACGGGGATGCTGTGCATCCCAGACATGCTCTATTGGATTCAAATCGGGAGAGCGATCAGGCCGCGCCATGCGTGGAGTATCTTCCATTTCCAAGAAACCTTCAACCACCCACTCTCTATGAGGTCGAGTATTATCGTCCGTCAATACGAAGTCAGGGTCCACAGTACATGAGGTCCCAAGATCTTGTCGCGATGCCTGACAGCAGTTAAACCTTGCCGATTCACCCGTACAATTTCATTAAGAGAAATTCAACTAAATACACTACTGGCCAATAAAATTGCCACACCACGAAGATGACGTGCTACAGAAGCGAAATTTAACCGACAGGAAGAAGATGCTTTTCAGAGCATTCACACAAGGTTGGCGCCGGTGGCGACACCTACAACGTGCTGACATGAGGAAAGTTTCCAACCGATTTCTCATCCACAAACAGCAGTTAACCGGCGTCGCCTGGTGAAACGTTGTTCTGATGCCTCGTATAAGGACGATAAATGCATACCATCACGTTTCCGACTTCGATAAAGGTCAGATTGTAGACTATCGCGATTGCGGCTATCGTATCGCGACATTGCTGCTCGCGTTGTTCGAGATCCAATGACTGTTAGCAGATTATGGAATCGGTGGGTTCAGGAGGGTAATACGGAACACCGTGCTGGATCTCAACGGCCACGTATCACCAGCAGTCGAGATGACAGGCAACTTATCCGTATGGCTGTAACGGATCGTGCAGCCACGTCTCGATCCCTGAGTCAACAGATGGGGACGTTTGCAAGACAACAACCATCTGCACGAACAGTTCGCCGAAGTTTGTGGCAGCATGGACTATCAGCTCGGATACCATGGCTGCGCCTGCGATGGTGTACTCAACGACGAACCTGGGTGCACGAATGGCAAAACGTCATTTTTTCGGATGAATCCAGGTTCTGTTTACAGCATCATGATGGTCGCATCTGTGTTTGGCGACATCGCGGTGAACGCACATTGGAAGCGTCTACTCGTCTTCGCCATACTGGCGTATCACCCGGCGCGATGGTATGGGGTGCCATTGGTTATACGTCTCGGTCACCTCTTGTTCGCATTGACGGCACTGTGAACAGTGGGCGTTACATATCAGATGTGTTACGACCCGTGGCTCTACCCATCATTAGATCCCTGCGAATCCCTACATTTCAGCAGGATAATGCACGACCGCATGTTGCAGGTCCTGTACGGGCCTTTGTGGATACAGAAAATGTACGACTGCCGCCCTGGCCAGCCATTCTCCAGATCTCTCACCAATTGAAAACGTCTGGTCAATGGTGGTCGAGCAACTGGCTCGTCACAATACAATAGTCAGTACTCTTGATGAACTGTGGTATCGTGTTGAAGCTGCATGGGCAGCTGTACCTGTACACGCCATCCAAGCTCTGTTTGTCTCAATGCCCAGGAGTATGAAGCCCGTTATTACGGCCAGAGGTGGTTGTTCTGGGTACTGATTTCTCAGGATCTATGCACCCAAATTGCGTGAAAATGTAATCACATGTCAGTTCTAGTATAACATATTTGTCCAATGAATACTGCATTTCTTGTTGGTGTAGCAATTTTAATGGCCAGTAATGTATATTCTCTGCCCTCAGCATTAGGGATCCTCCTTAGTATCCGTTTCTTTCCGCAATGTTTGGGCCCAAAAATCGCGTTCCACGTTGCTCTAGATGCGAAGCCAATGAGGACCACTCTCCAGACCAAATTAGGATTCATTTGTGAAAAGAGCGTTGGCCCACTGTTCGACTGTCAGATGGCATGTTGACGACTCCACTCTAGACATTCTGTGAAGACGTATCACATATGTACATACAGCAGATCTCTGACAATTTAGGCCATTCTATCGAATTCTTCTGTACACCGTTTGCCTTGACACAAAACGTCCAGTGGACAGATGGCAGTTGCTGTTCAGTTCTAAGGCAGTACTATCATCTTCTTGCATCCAAATAACGGTCGTCTCTTGCTGATGTCACATGTGGCCGGCCATACACTCATCTTCGGCATACAGTTTCGGTCTGTCTAAGCTGTTGCCACATCCGAGAAATAACAGTACGATTCACTTTAAGCCTCTGGGCCATATCAGTTTCCGAGTGTCCTGCTTCCATTCTTGCTATGGCCCTCTCGTAGGCGTCTTCTCTGTGCCATACTGCACCGTCTATGACTGTGTACACAGAGTTTGTGGATATAGGACTATGACGTCATCGTTGGCGTGGTTTTCCGTGGACTGGAGCGCCATCTTCAGTGCAGGATACGATGGTGCGGACTTCTGTTAACAATCCATACGATTATATCGTGAATTAGACACAGGAGTGAGAAATAGCGCTTTGTTGCTTTGATTTTGGACACCAGTGCATTTGCATCAGCACAACCTGTAAGTAACCCACTTTAAGAATTGCAAACATTTATTCAAGATAAAATGGCGTACTTCCTCGTGCGCACGCATGAAAAGTCCTTCTTTAAAGTTCTGCATAACTGTTGTCAAAGCATCCTGTGAAAGAGCAGCAACATTCATATCGTTGAATTACGTTTCAATTCACCCCATGAGAAGGAGTCTGGCGATCGTTTAGTCTATTGGAGATACCAGAAATGTGAACTCAAGTGTTGAGGCAACATTTCACGATCAACTTCCTGGGATGCATTGGTTGATCTCCAAAGTCTCTCAGTGTGCCAGCAAAAAATTGCGCATCGTTGTAACTTAAAGCCCAGGACTTATTGTTACACTAGCGTTGCGTCCTTAAATAAACTAAGCAATAAATAAATAAGACCTAACTATCCCCACTTTGGAAACTCGACACTACACGGTCACTTTACCCTACTGTACAGTGATTTATGGTACAATTCTGTTGGGCTGTCTACTGCCCAGGAGAGACAGTTTTGCTTATTTACCAAACAGTCCAGTGAAAGTGACCTTCACCACTCATTATTAACAAAACATCATTAGAGGCAGGAATATGAAGCATCCTGTCACAGACCAGTCTTGGTTGTAAAATAATCAATTCGTGAAGCTTCTGAATGATCATAAATCATAAGGATGGAATTGTAGCTCACAGTTCAAGCTGCGCCGTAACGAGCGACGAGACATATTCAAAAAAAGTCGGAGCATGTCGCTTAGCGGAGCAACGATGACTTCGAGGAAGAGACGCTCTTACTCTGTCGACACCCTCTGGAATTCGCGCCGTACGAGGACGACCAGTCAACTTTTTCTTCATAATGGATACAGTTGTGCGAAAAGAGTTAAACCAACGAAGCACTGCGTTGCGATCAGGTATCAAACCATTACGCTGAACTGTGCACGGGAAAGCAGTTCAACGGTGATAACAGATTCATTACTTTTGAAATTATAGTAAACTGTGAAAACACAATGCTAAACGGTCCAATGCGCTATTGTTACTGAAACTGGACACTCTACCCGACAGAGTAGCAGATTTCCGAGGTAAGTGACCGCTCTTCTCCACTTCTACTGCGCAGCTCACATCCATGCGTTCCATTTGTGCCACCCTGTATTTGCGAAGTTTCGAGTTGGCTACTTTCAATATTCCTGAGTGTACTTCCCGAATTCACTTGGCAAAGACCTGGCGATGTATTCAGTAGATCGTTTCTTCTTTTAGCATCGACAGAAAACTGGCCAAAATAATATATTTTGCGTTTTGAAGTCATTTCAGTCAAGAGCACAGCGTTACATTTTTACCTAAAATTCGTCTCATGAAAGTAAAAATAACGAATATAGTGACATCTCAATGGGCAACCAGAAGAGAACCAAAATTGCTCTAAAGGAGGAAATCATCGGATCTGGAAGTGTCTGTTAGGTTCTACACCGAATATGTGACGTAGCAACTGTTTCTCACACATGAGATGAGAAGATCAACACTTTGCGTCAAGAGTAGCAGGACAGATGTTCTGCCGTGTATCACTGTCATTAGTTGCTGCTAAAATGTAAAACATATGTAGTGTTCCTACATGATACATTTAATTGAAGTTTTTAAGAAGCAAACCGATGTAAAGTTGTTATTTGTCGGGTGTTATCTTCAACATTGAAAGCTTCTTCGGATACATCTTACGCACTTTTAGTATGATTCTGACTGTTAGCGATGCATCAGATACTGCCTAGTTAGTAACATCAGCAGTTATGTAAGACTATACGAGAGAAACACGCCTTTTAGTCACTTTAAAGTTATTTTTTGAGATGAAGTTTGAAATGTCCTTGTTAGAGTATTTAAATAGCTTCACTGCGCAATAGCTATGGTAATGTCACAGATGACAGTGTCACTAAAACAGAGTTACTAAACAGTTTCCGAAATTCCTTCACCAAAGGAGATGAAGTAGATATTCCAGAATTTGTATCTGGAATAATTGCTAATCGGAGTAATTTTGAAATAGATACCCTCTGTGCAGCGAAGCAGCTCAAATCACTTAATAATGGCAAGGCCTACTGTCCAGATCGTATACCAAACAGGATCTGTTCAAAATATGCTAATATAATAGCTCCATATTTAGCAGCCATTTATAACCGCTCGCTCGTGGAAAGATCAGTACCTGAACACTGGAAAGTTGTACAAATCATACCAATACCCAAGAAAGGGAATATGAGTAATCTGCTGAATTACAGACTCATATCACTAACGTCGATTTGCACTAGAATTTTGGAACATACACTGCGTTCGAACATTATGAGTTACCTCGAAGAAAACTATCGACTAACAGCCAACACGGATGAGTGCTATAGATGGGGATGTCAACTTGATTCCATACTTTTAGATTTCTAGAAGGCTATTGACATCGATCCTCACAAGCGACTTTTGATCAAACTACGTGGCTATGGAGTACCGTGTCAATTGTACGACAGGATGCGTGATTCCCTGTCAGAAAAGTCATAGTACGTAGTTATGGACGGAAAGTCATCGAGTAAACAGAAACGATATCCAGCTTTGCGCGGGGAAGTATTATAAGCCCTCTGCTCTTCCTGATCTACATACACGATTTAGGAGACAAATTAAGAAGTCTTTTAGATTGTTTGCTGAGGATGCTGTCATGTGCTGTATTGTAAAGTCATCAGGAGATGAAAACGAGTTTGAAAAACGATTTAGACAAGGTATCTGTAGAGTGCAAATCCTGTGAAGTCATTCACATCAGTACTAAAAGAAATCCGCTGAATTTCAGTTACACAATAAATTACACAAATCTAACGGCTGTAAACTCAACTGAATACTTAGGGATTACTGTTTCGAATAGCCTTTTTTGGAAAGATCACATAGATAATTTTATGGGGATACTACACCAAATACTACGATTTATTGGTAGAACACTTAGAAACTGCAACAGGTCTACTAAAGAGACTGCTTACACGACACTTATCCACCCTCTTCTGGAGTACTGCTGTGCGGTGTGGTATACGCATCAGATGGGACTGACGGTGGGCATCGAAAAAGTCCAGAGAGGGGCAGCTCGTTTTGTATTATCACGAAATATGGGAGAGAGTGCCACGTATTATGATACGTGAATCTGCATATTAGTCATTAAAAGAGAGGCGTTTTTCGCTACGGTAGGATCGTGCCATGACATTTCTATCACCAACTTTCGTCTCAGAGTGTGAAAATCTGTTTTTGGTGCCCACCTACGTAGGAAAGAAAGCTCATCATAATACCATAAGAGGGAACTGAGCTAACAGAGAAAGATTTTGAGTGTTCGTTTTCCCCGTGCGCTGTTCGAGAGTGGACCGGTAGAGAAATAGCTTGAAGGTGGTTCGATGAACCCTCTGACAAGCAATTAATTATGAACAGCAGAATAATCATGTAAACGTATAAATTTATACGGCAGGCCATTAAAACTGTATAATGAACTTTGCCTGTGACAAACATTAAATCAGCATGAAGTGTACCACATTCATGCATATCCAGATGATTAGCATTCCAGCTTAACCGCATTAAGTAGATGGGAGTAAAACAATTTATAATCTTTATATAAGATTAAGTCGCGGGGATCCCACACATACATCTTATATGAATGTTGCTTTGTTGCATTAAGATCTGTGTCCGCCCCTGAGTGGTCAGCGCGACGGATTGTCATACCTAGCGGCCCGGGTTCGATTCCCGGGTGAGTCGGAGATTTTCTCCGCTCAGGAACTGGCTGTTGTGTTGTCCTTATCATTATCATTTCATCCTCACCGACTCGCAATTCTCCGAAGTGCGTCCACTCGAAAGACTTGCACCAGGCGAATGGTCTACCCGACGGGAGGCCCTAGCCACACGGCATTTCCATTTCCATAAAGATCTGTGATGTGGGAAAGCCTACCAGCGTCTCGCCACTCGATTGTGGCAGGATGGTCGCCAGTCAGGACCACGGTTTATCGACCGTGAGATTGCTGCTCGCGATGGCCGGGATCCCAAGACAACAGTGAGACCGGAACTGAAGGGTTCAGGAGTGCCATATTAAACGCCATGCAGGATCTCAGCAGCCCCAAACGTCTAATGCGCCTGAGGACAGACAATATTATTCGCTAGGACTTGCGGAATGTTCAGATATAACGTTCATTTGTCAAGAAATGGTCCTGTGTACAGCAAGACAATCGGAGGGGTTGGGCAAAAACGTGGAAACACCACGAGAAGTGCATGCTTGAATATAACTGCACATGCTAGAAGCCAAGCACGTAAGTTGCACTGTCGTACGATAGCTATTCGGAAAATGTTCGATCGTTCGCGAAATGGAAACCACAGTGAAAATCAGATGACACTTTTACACAGATGTGTTGGGCAGTGTCTCAAGTACGCCCATCGATTGAATCACATCACTCTTTTCAGTTCTGAGTGCATAGCGAGCACGTGAAGATGCCTGGATAAATAGTGTCTCCCGCCAAGTATAAGGGCAAGGTGAGATATTTCGCCTCATTTTATGCAGCCCACATAACACAGCTGTCATGCGTTTCCTTCTCCATGACATATCTCGGCCACACACTGCTGGGGCAATGAAGATGCTCTTGAAGCGTTTTAGATAGGATACATTTGATCACCAACAATGTAGCCCGTAGCTGACTCCCGTTGCGTTTCATCTCTGCTCACATGAACCGTTGGCTACGGAAACAAGACTGTATACAGATAGCGAGATACTGACCAGCGTAGAGAATTGGCGGCGAGCACATGCGGCTGCCTTCTATGACGAAGGTATTGGAAAGTTGGCGCAACGCTACGACAGATATCTAAGTTGGAGAGGTGATTATGTAGAGAAGTGGATGGAAGGTTAGCTAGCTGATGCAAATAAAACATTTTTTATTTTCACAGTGGCTTCCATTTGTCGACCTATCAGACCTTACTTTCCAAATAGCCCTCGTATTTAACCACGGACGTCACTTGTGCAGTGTTCTCAGTACGTTGCAAGTATCACTCGTGGTCAGAACAGTGTTCTGAGTAGGTGTGAGTGCATTGTGTTAGTGTTATTACACCGTATACAGGGAAAGCGGAAGAACATCCACTGAGTCACAACGCGGACGAAGGTGTGTATTGAGTTATCGTGACAAATGGTCAGTAAGACGATTGTGACGAAAAACAATATGACGACAGCTGAAAAAGTCATTGCAGAAACGAATTTCGTACTCGTAAACCCTGTCAATACTAAAACAACACGGAGGGAGCTCCAGAAGCAAGGAATTGTAGGACAAAACGGAATTCCAAAACCACTCATCATTGATTCAAAAGCCGGTAACAGGAAAACATGATGCTGTAGCCATAAAACCAGGAGTTTGAAGCAATAGACGAGAGTCATTTGGTCATATTCTTGTTGAGTATTTTTTCCAACTTCTGGCCACGTTTACGTCCCAGAAGTGTAACTTTATGTTTTGAGCAGACATCGTGATATTCCAGGGGCCCCGTGGTAACTCTGCAAGATCGCATACTGCCAATAATTGTGTGACCATTTCGGCTTATCGGATCCATCCCATGGCACACTGTTCGCGACCACTGATGCTGCGTTACAAGACGGCAAGGGTCCTGTTCCCGCAGCTCACACCGTCCAAGACGAATTTTATACGAGCGCGAGGATGAACTGGCCACCACAATCACCAGATCTCAAGATTACCAAGCCTTTGTGGTATACTTTGGAAAGAACGTTGCGTGATCGATATCCACCTCCATTATTGTAACATAAACGTGACACTACTGTATAAGATTCCCTGGTATTTATCCACTCCAAGACGACTGGATGCTGTTTTGAATAGCTACAGTTTCTGTCGTTTCGATATTTTTGTTCACCTCCCGTATCAACGCAGGCAGCACAACGAGGTCTGTGGCACCATGGACTCCCAGCAAGGCGACCATTTTGTGGCTTCCTTTGACGAGACGGTATCTGGAGGCGTGCAGGCAGTGTCTTTCTTTACATTTACATTTCGTTGACGATATATGTTCAGTATAGGCATCTCTGTTTCGTTACGTTGATGATGCCACTGCCTGAGTGAGGTGCATGAGGTTATTATGTTTCCATTATTATGTTTCATTCCATGCTTTAGAAACGTTGCTGCGCCACCATATCCTTTCTCCTCCTCTTTCGTGAACACATGTGTGGGCTGTAACCATGCTTCATTAACTCCATCCACTGAAAAATGCTTTGAATAAGTAAGGTAAATAAAACTCTTCTTATTAGATATAGGCTCTGAGCACTATGGAACTTAACCTCTATTGTCATCAGTCCCCTAGAACTTAGAACTACTTAAACCTAACTAACCTAAGGACATCACACACATCCATGCCCGAGGCAGGATTCGAACCTGCGACCGTAGCGGTCACGCGGTTCCATACTGAAGCGCCTAGAACCGCACGGCCACACCGGTTGGCTAGATTATATAGCGCTTACATTCTACTGTAATATACTACTGACTGTCATTGTAGGAGGAGGGTACAGTAGTCATAGCATTCACAACATTCACTATATCAGGCAACATAGTTGTTCTCACGGGCGGGTTTTGTGATATTGCTTTCGAAATCCCCATAGCAAAGCCGTATACATTTTCAGCTAAGCATTGATTAGCAAATTCGGTCTTTCTCATTGATTGCTGATGCATCAGTAGGTTCAGATTGTAGAGGTCGCTGGTCAATGAAAGTGATCGGAAGTTCTGTTGCAGACTACGGGCGGTGGTTTTAACAACAGTAGTGGTATCCTGTTCGCTTCCGGTACCAAGTGGACATATTTGTGTTACGGAAAAATTATCTTTAGAAATTCTGTCTTGTGTGTTCTTTCTCCGACACATGGCGAAATATGTCAGCACCGTGTGCTCCATCCTGTTTCATAATTCCCTATATCTCGCGCAAGGGTGCCCAGCACGAGTCATTTGTCAGCAAGTCTCACATGCCTAATGAGTCGATAAGCCAAAGCAAATACCTTTTGCTTCGTTTGTCATATCTCTGATAGATCGCCAGAAAAATGCAATCAATCCACAAAGGAAACTGCTTAGAAATCACTTGTGAGAGTCATCCTAGAATGTTTCTCAAGTATGTGAGCCCCGCACTAACGAACCTACGTTCATTAGTACGGGTAGTACGAACGGTCACAAGTTTGTCCGACTTGCGGGAGAGTGTCACAGAGATGTTTAAAGAACTGAACTAGCAGGCTATTGAAAATAGATAGAAACTATCCCGACCAACAAGTTTCAAGAACCGGCCTTAATTGATGAGTTTAGAAACTACCCTCTACATACCGCTCCCTTAGGAATCGTGAGGACAACATTAGATTAATTCCAGCACACACAGAATCATTTAAGCAATCCTTCTTCCATACGTGAAGAAGCCTTAACAACTGGTACAGTGGGACGTAACCTCTGCCATGCACTTCACAGTGGTTTGCAGAGTGTAGATGTACAGATGAACTCTGACCGCAACGAGCCAGTGAGAACGCAGGCAACGAAAATTGAGTTGTATTGACGTGGCCTGAACGAGAAAGCTTTTACACGTGCTTCTGGGTCGGGCCTGTTCAGAAGCGCACTTGGGAAGCACGATCGTTCACTCTCGCTCGCCGCCTGGGTAGTGAGTTCTCGCGGTAAAATGTGACTGTCAGACGTCGTTATGTAGTGGAGCTAGGCCCACGAGAAAGACAAATGGTGGTGTGCAGCACGTGTCACTACAGGCTTTACGAGTGCCAGCAGCCGTCACCGGCGGGGAGCGAGTAACTATTTCAGAGAGTTTAATAACTGCTGACTGCACATTTAAATATATGCAAGCTCCCGATAGCGCACGACAGGACCTTTTCAATTTCATACTGATTTCCAGTGGACCTTGCACAGAGCCGAGACTTCGCGTTACGTGGCGGACAAGCCAACTGGTGTGACGTCAGGAGTTCGTTGCGGGGGAGGGGAGGGGGGGCTGCAATTTTCGTGAGCCTCGGTAGCGCAGGGGAAGTTCAAACTGTACACTATCTTGAGAGGAGTGACAATATGTAATTTTCACCGTAGTTCTAAATGTAAGCGAATATACTTAATGGCACAGTGCTTAAATCGACGAAAAGTGGACTAATGACTTTAAAACGAAGGTCAGACACACCGTCAGCATTTTATAACACGTCAGTGCAGGATGACTAGCTACAGTTAGAACTTATAGACACGTGATAGGCACCTGAGTGATAAGTTTCATAATAAAATCAGTCTTGTGGACTCGTATAAAAATTTTCTTCAACATTAATTTCCAGAACTTCACCAGTTTGCAGCCACAATTATGTCGATATGTGTGAACCTACATATTCCTGAGAACAACTTTTTCCGCAGTGAAGAGAACGAAATCTACCGGCAGAACCTCACTGAAAAACTTCAATTTAAAAGCTTATCATGAATATGCAGTGATTAGAAAGTGATACAGGACATTTGAGCTTTAGTGAAAAGCAAAATAATTAGTATTCGGCCGCGCGAAGTGGCCGCACGGTTAGAGGCGTCATGTCACGGATTGCGCGGCCCCTCCCGTCGGAGGTTCGAGTCCTTTCTCGGTCATGGATGTGTGTGTTGTTTATAGCATAACATAGTTTAAGTAGTGTGTAAGTCTAGGGGCCGATGACCTCAGCAGTTTGGTCCCTCTGAAATTCCCACATACATTTTTTGAACAATTAATACTCAGTGACATGAAGTACTTCAATTTCAACCTGTGAATAAAATAGTTGCGAAATATATGTTGGTGACAATTTGAACTACGTCCGAAAACGACATTCATTACAAGATTGTATGAATCGTAATAAATATTATGTTTCGTACTTAGATGACCTATGTTCTCTGCCTCATCAATTTAAATAAACGTATGTTTCATTTCATTGTCATTTTTCATCAGTGCAACAGTTTTAGGGAACAAGTTTGTCACGAAAGGCATTAATTAGCCACCGTAAAGCGATACATCTCCATAGAACTGTTAGCAGCCGCAGTGCGGACTAGTCTCTTGTGTCGAGCTGGCTTGCTGCGATTGCTTGCATCGGCGAACAGGCCTGCTTTAGACGATGTGGAGAAATATGGCGGTGTCTCGGTGTTTCGGCTTGTTATATGGATCCACTGGGCAGATTGCTGCCTGTTGTAGGCTCTAGCAGTGTAATTAATTAGCGCACCGTTCACTATCCTTACGTCTCCGTTCACCATTATTGTGTTTTAGAAATATCTTCAAACAACCTTTAATCAGAATAACTTCTCGTACACCGTATTTGACGATCTGCACCTGGAATTCGTTATCCTTTTGTGATCCGTTCGAATCCACGTACACAAGTGTTTGGCGGTATTTAGTTATAACTATTCCATCTATAAGATGTTAAGTTCCATGTAAGCGCTATATAATGTAGCCGGCCGGTGTGGCCGTGCGGTTCTAGGCGCTTCAGTATGGAACCGCGTGACCGCTACGGTCGCAGGTTCGAATCCTGCCTCGGGCATGGATGTGTGTGATGTCCTTAGGTTAGTTAGGTTTAAGTAGTTCTAAGTTCTAGGGGACTGATGACCATAGATATTAAGTTCCATAGTGCTCAGAGCCTATATCTAATAAGAAGAGTTTTATTTACCTTACTTATTCAAAGCATTTTTCAGTGGATGGAGTTAATGAAACATGGTTACAGCCCACACATGTGTTCACGAAAGAGGGGGAGAAAGGATATGGTGGTGCAGCTACGTTTCTAAAGCTTGGAATGAAACATAATAATGGAAACATAATACCTCATGCACCTCACTCAGGCAGTGGCATCATCAACGTAACGAAACAGAGATGCCTATACTGAACATATATCGTCAACGAAATGTAAATGTAAAGAAAGACACTGCCTGCACGCCTCCAGATTCCGTCTCGTCAAAGGAAGCCACAAAATGGTCGCCTTGCTGGGAGTCCATGGTGCCACAGACCTCGTTGTACTGCCTGCGTTGATACGGGAGGTGGACAAAAATATCGAAACGACAGAAACTGTAGCTATTCAAAACAGCTTCCAGTCGTCTTGCAGTGGATAAATACCAGGGAATCTTATACAGTAGTGTCACGTTTATGTTACAATAATGGAGGTGGATAGCGATCACGCAACGTTCTTTTCAAAGTATACCACAAAGGCTTGGTAATCTTGAGATCTGGTGATTGTGGTGGCCAGTTCATCCTCGCGCTCGTATAAAATTCGTCTTGGGCGGTGTGAGCTGCGGGAACAGGACCCTTGCCGTCTTGTAACGCAGCATCAGTGGTCGCGAACAGTGTGCCATGGGATGGATCTGATAAGCCGAAATGGTCACACAATTATTGGCAGTATGCGATCTTGCAGAGTAACCCGGGGCCCCTGGAATATCACGATATGACTGCCCAAAACATAAAGTTACACTTCTGGGACGTAAACGTGGCCAGAAGTTGGAAAAAATGCTCAACAAGAATATGACCAAATGACTCTCGTCCATTGCTTCAAACTCCTGGTTTTATGGGTACAGCATCATGTTTTCCTGTTACCGGCTTTTGCATCAATGATGAGTGGTTTGGGAATTCCGATTTGTCCTACAATTCCTTGCTTCTGGAGCTCCCTCCGTGTTGTTTTAGCATTGACAGGGTTTGCGAGTACGAAATTCGTTTCTGCAATGACTTTTTCAGCTGTCGTCATATTGTTTTTCGTCACAATCGTCTTGCATTGTCTTTGGTACCATTACCCAGCAAGCAGTTAAGGATGCAGTGACTTAGTTCTTTGGAGTGGTAATATGGTAATTTTCAGAGCCACCACAGCTCAGAGTTTAGTAATTTTTCAAGTGATAACTATAAGAGACATATCTTTTAATTCATCATAATTAGCACCAGGCGAGTTTAAATTGGCGAAAGATTTACGGATTAAAATTTGTAAGACACAAAATATTATTCTCTCGGAATAACTGGCTTGGCTTCGTATTTTCCTGACCGTGGTTATACGGATTATCTCAAGTTCATTAATTTGGTAGGAGCTGGGCATTCGGACCTTTTTTAATCAAATGATGTGGAGGTTCTAACCAATTTATCTCGGTTTGATGGCCGCAGTGACAGCTAAACAGATATCGCCCAAGCCGGTTATTCGCGCTCATGCAACATAACTTCCTCACGTTTCCCCTTGGGATCCTGTCAAAAACACATTAAGCAGATTGATGTTAAGAACAAATAAAACAAGAGTCATTATTTAAACAAAATAAATAATTATTTGCACTTATATGAGTTTAAACGATACATATATCCTAAAATATCTAAGTCAGGGCGAGGAAAGGCAACGAAGAAAGACAGAAAAAAGTTAGAAACCACGTCACAAAGATATTTTAATTTATCCCCCTTCCTCCAGAGTTTGAAACACAATTGATTCATATTTTGTAAGAGAGACCCATTTCTTTATTATTAATGCCTCAGAGCATAATTAATTCATTGTATTTGGTAAAAGAAACATTACTAGCATAAGAAGAAATACTGATACGCCGTTGTAAGCTAATGACAACCACAAATGGCCAGAACACACTGATCTATAAGGCTGAGTTCATTACATATCTGGTCTTTGTGTAGGTAGCTTGTATAGGAAATTTTCAATCTGTGCTAGATAAAAATGTTTTACAAAAACCCCTGTTGGGCTTGCGAGGCTCTATCATGTGAGTAATCAATTTTGCGATGCGAATCGGTTTATCCATGGTTCCGTATCCGAAAATTTGGTGTGAAAATCAGAGTGGAACTTGTTCAAAACTTGTTTAAACTTCCAGTCAAGGTACTTCAGAAACGCCGGGCATCATTTGCAAGCAATCATACATAGTACTAAGAGGTATACACACCTCGACGGACCATCAATCGCGCATGTTTAGATATAGTACGGACCTGAACAGTAGAGTTCACTCTTCCATTGTTTGCTAAGCTGTCCATATCGTAGGCATCATTAACACAGCCTCACCAACTCTGCAAATGGTTCTATGGGATTTCTCATTCCATGAACGGCTATCCTGTCTGCTCGCCTGAAAATAATGGAAAAAACTGGCAGGGGTCTTACAATATATTCCCACGTTCTGTAATCTTCTTATAACTGAAATTAAAATCAAGGGCGTCAACACGAATCGTATAATGAGAATTCCACTATTAAACGCAAAGGACAGAGCGGATAGATGGACAGAGTAAACTGGAGGCCATTGCGAGGTAGAGAACTTGTCTGGTGACGTAACAGAAGAAATGGGAGTCGAGATGCAAGAAATATTGTCCAGTATGAGAGTTTAGCAGAGCATTTGAAGATTTGCGATCAGTTAGGGTGGAAGGGAATTTCTCAGATCGTTGGGGGAAAGTGTCAACCATCGACATTTCAAGTTGGTGTGCGGGCCCTAGGGTGGAAACATTCCATCACTGATTAAATATCATCCACAGAACTCCGAAGATAGCAAGGGCAGATAATGCGAAAAGTATCACACAATCAGCTTAAAGTCTGATACATTAAAATAACTAACAAGAGTACTTCGTTGAAAAATGGAAAAATCGAGGATCAGACAGGTGACAATCAGTTTGACTTTCAGAAAGGTACCAAGGGAGGCAGTTCAGGCGTTGCACTTGGTAAGGGAAGCCAGAGTTAAGAAAAATAAAGACATGTCCATTAGAGTCGCTGACATAGAAAAGCATAGAAAACATAAAATGGTGCAAGAGATCCAAAATTCTGAGAAAAATAGGAGTGAGCTATAAGAGAACACAGGTAATGTAAAATTCGTACAAGAATCAATTGAGAACAGTAAGAACGGAAGATCGAGTAAGAAGTGCTCGGATTAAAAAGGATGTAAGATAGGTAGGAAATCATTCGTTCCCACTGTTCAATCTCTACATGAAGAAGCAAAGTCGGAAATAAAGAACAGTGGGATTAATGTTCAGACTGAAAGAAAATCTACTATAAGAATCCCGATGACATTGGAATTCTCAGCGAAAGTGAAGAAGAATTATAGGACGAATGGTACGCGTAGTCAAATGGGTACAGAATATGGCTTGAGGATAAATCGAGAAAAGAAACTAATGAGATATAGGAGAAATGAGGTTGACGGTAAACTCATCAACATTGGTCAGCACGATGTGGCCGAAGTTAAGGAATTCCGCTAGCTTGGAAGCAGAAATACAGATGACGAACGAAGCAAAAATGCCATAAAAAGCAGACTAGCACAGGTAGAGAAGGCATTCCTGGGCATAAGAATTCTGCTAGTATCAAACAGGCCTTAATTTGATGGAGAGATTTATAAGAATATATGCCTGGAGCTCAGCGTTACACGTTAATGAATCATGGACTGGGGAACCCTGAAAAAAACTGTTTTCTAAAACTTACACCCATTTCGTAGATATCGCCTAAAGGTTTCATTTCGCTGTCCCTCCACCCTTGTGAACGAGTGTCTGCATTCTCTGTGCGCAAGATCTTGTGCATTTCCTTTCAGATCTTCTTGGAAACTTACGTTATTTACCTAACTCGTACACGTTATAATCTCTGGAGACCTCAGTCTGACATCACTCTCATCTATCTAAACCGCTAAAGAGAGGGCTTCCGTCATTTATGTTGTATTACGATCTCATAGTTTTCATCACCTTTGCATGCAATAAGATCCAAGGCATTTCACCTACCATCATAGCGTCTCCTTTAGCAGAATCATCGCCAGCTTCCGTCTCGAATATTACCATTCTATCGCGTATTAACGACATACTATCCGCAGGGTAATTTTTGAGGTTTTACTGCAACATGTGTGCTTTTCATTCTCTAACATTTTGCTGGCGCCAGTGGCCTGCTCTGTTATCGTCTAGCGAGCTGCTATAGTCAGATTCAGACTGAGGCTGAAGGGGAAATGGTACAAACGTAAAAAGAGATTGTAGCTTTGTGTTGTGGTTCAATTTGGCTTATAACATTAACATTTGTTTTCGGCGTCACAATGTCAATGTCGTACTATTTATTTTATTCTTGCTTCAATCCCGCCTGGTCAAAGCTGAATCTGAAAACATTCGACAGACCCTTGAGTCTCTCTGAAATGGCTTGTACGATCAACACTATTTACTGCGTCACAGCCCACCCAAGGGTGTTTTGGGTGCAAGAACCATGGCACTGACTGAAGGGATAGATTTTAATCCTTGATTTTAAAAAGGTCTGTAATACAATTCGAAAACTAATAACAATACTAATTTATCGAAAACGAACATCATGGGACTGCTGTTTCTCAAAACAAGTTGTTCAAAGCAATTGTGTGGTCAGTTGCCGCTTTTTCCATTAAATATTATATGCAGCTGTAAGTGCAATCTAGCGCATAATAAACACTGTAAGTCACCAGCTACTGTCGATTACTTCTCTGTACGACAGAGGCAGTTCACTACAGCAGAATTCCGGTGTACCGTCTCGATTAAAAGTAATCGGAAGTCACTCTGTTGGCGCAAAATCACCATCCATTATTTTTATCAAACGTAAGACCTACTCCTTTTCAGTTAAAAACTCGAACTGGAAGAAGATGATTGAGGAAATCGGGCATGTCATTTTCAAAGGAAGCATCCCAGCATTCGCCTTATGTGATGTAAGAGAAGCACCGTAAGTCTGTATGTCCGAGCGGGGACTTGATCCGTCGTCTTCCCGGACGTGTGTCTACTGTCTTACAAGTCCGGCGTTTCGATCGGCAAGTAGAAGAACGGTAAGTCATCTCTCAGATATTTTCAGTGTGATATATTTCTGGCGTGCTTTCGGGCTTTCATGCGAGTTGTTTACGCCATTGTTAGGGTTCCGTACCACAGACGGTAGAAACGAAACGTTTGTATCTTCACTTCTTTGTCCGTCTGTCCGTCTCACTGTTAAGACCCTTTTTCTACTAAGGTCTACGATCCTTTGGCAGTGACAGAAATTAAAGTTCATAACTGAATGCAGTAAATAGATACAGCTATTTCTCATACTCGCAAACTCACTTAGCGAAACTTACAGGTTCACCTAGAATCATGAAATTTGGCAAAATGCACGTTTTCACAGAACAGACTTTTAAAAAATCAGAAAATGGTTAATCTGTAAGTATATCACTTTTTCCTTTTTTCTTTCTGTTTTTTTTTCTTATTTTGCAAGCTTACACTGCATTCATAGTCAGTCAAATATCTCAGGAAGTACTATAGGAATTTTGATCTGCTTTGAGTTGTAAGTAGAAGGAAGCTTTGTGCGTATAATTTACAATTTTCCTAATTGGCTGAGCTACGACGAAGTGAATTCCCCCGCCGCTGTAAAAACGATGCATTTACCATGTAGCGACAACAGGCGTAATGCCGCTCGATACGACACATGCAGCGCTATTTATATACGTAATTAAGTTTGTTCGGAATCCTCGAATCACGACCCTTACTCGCATTTGTTAGGTTTTTATGTTCGATGTTTCAACGACTGACCCAGTAATCTTTACACTGAGAGGTCATCGTTGCTGCATTTCGATCAATACGAGAACAGCTTCTACAACACACAGATAATCATCTCTGGGCTCAACAATTAGTTTTTCGGTTGTTTGCTTTGAGCGCGCGCCAGCCCGTCGGTAATTACTGTGCAGCCGGTTTGGTCGCGAACTCCGGGTCGGGCGAGTATTAGAAAGAAAGCCAAGTACTGGACTGAATTTTAAAGTTATGGGTTGGAAGAATACTGAACAGTAATTCACAAGTAGGGAATGTCGTCCAAGATTGAACCGCTAATGTAAGTTGAAGTTTTATTCGGATCTCACTGTACGATTCTGTTACTATAATTCAATAATTGCTTTCGACAAAGAAAATAATAAACACATAGTGACATTTCAATTCATTGTGTTTATTGAATTCCACGCATCTGATTATAATAATTTTATTAATGACGAAACAACAATCATCGACAAAGAGATGAGTAATTACCAACGAAGAGGGTAATTTCAACGGTCTGCGAGCTTCGTTATTACACGCACTCGCTGTCAGCACTCCACTCAGACAGTACACTGTCGTTCTGTGAATCTCGCATTCTCTCGGCGTTTTCCAGCTCCGGCAATAATCAGATAAAGACGTCTCAAAACATTGTAAACCAGTAAGGACACTTAATTTTAAACAAACAAAAACATTCTGTTTATTCGGATCCCGCTATATTGTCGAAAACTGACATTCTGAGCCCGTAACTGTGTACAAAATACAGGTTGATTCTTGCAGAGAAGTTAATAGCATCCAGCCACTGTTTTTAATGCTATTTATTTATTCAAATAGTACCGTTACCGGTTTAGAGCCGACAGCTTCATCATCAGATGGTGTTGTATTTTAATGTGAACAAGCTGTCTGATGATGAGCTTGTCGGTTCGAAACCGGTAACGGCGCTATTTAAATAATAAACAGCATTATAAACAGTGGCTTCGCTGTAACAATCAGCTTGTATTAGAACATCGCCGGTCATCTCCACCAGAGCTGCAAAACGCTGAGAGAATATGCGTTACACGGAGTAATAGAGTGAGGGGCCTGAAAAACAAATGAGCGCAGGACTCGAACTCTGCAATAGATAGCAGCGCGACAACAACAGTACCACTATCTACGACAGACAGTCGTGAAACTCAACAGAGCAGAAAAATGCAACCTTTTGACAGATGAAGTGCTGCAAACGCTCCAAGCGGAGAGGATGTAGTAAGAGAAGGAAGAAACTGAGAACTTTCTATTTTTAACGCCGATACTTCAACATTTCCCAGTAACTAAAGGTGACGGTGGTTTTTCCCAATAGGAATTTAAAATTTAATTGAAGTAATGCAATTAATGTCATGTCTCATGTTAGTGTCAACATTTAACAATAAAATCTTCGTTAAATGCAATGTATACCGCTCACAATAGCAGATTCATGATATTATCATCCAGAATCCTAAATGCATTGTCACCTGATGGGTTTAAGTTCGAAAGGAACTGATTACGAGCGTATCCATGTGCTTTATACGTATTTTCTGAATCCGGTTGTTGTTCGTTTCGCGCGTTTCCTTACAAATTTCATAATGATTGAGCCGGTAATGCATTCAAACTAGGAATGCTTCTTACATTCTCGGAGATTAGCAGCTACTCCTTCTTAAAAATGCCCTTTTGGCCTTGTCTTTGCTCCTGTGCTATGCGTGCACCTTTCACGTTTGCTATTGGGCCTCCCAGGTATCAAAACGTACCTTCAATATTCTCTTTCCTGGCTGTAATATTTAGTCCTCCAGCACGTCATCCTGTGACGCTTCCTGTTTAACTTCATTTCATCCATGCTTGCTAGTAGGAACGACAGGACGACAGCCGATTTTATTTTATTTTTTATTTTATACGTCTAGTTCCGTAGGACCAAATTGAGGAGAAAATCTCCATGGTCATGGAACGCGTCAGTACATGAAATTACAACAGAAAAGTAATAACAGATAAAGTAAAATGTTTATCAGTCCTAAACAGACGTGAAGCTGCAAGTTTATGCAAATGCAGTCAGCAATATAACCCAGGAATCAGCTTAACTTTTCGAGTAATTCCTCGACAGGAAAGAAGGAGTGACTCATAAGGAAATTCTTCAGTTTAGATTTGAAAGCGCGTGGATTACGCTAAGATTTTTGAGTTCTTGTGGTAGCTTACTGAAAATGGACTTAGCGGAATATTGCACGCCTTTCTGCAGAAGAGTCAGGATGGCGCTGTCCAAATGCAGATTGAATTTCTGCCTGGTATTAATTGAGTGAAAGCTGCTAATTCTTGGGAATTAACTTATGTTGTTAACAAGAAACATTGAGGAATATGCATACGGAGAGGCCAAAGTCAGAATACCCAGACTAGTGAACAGAGATCAACAAGAGGTTCGCCAACTTAACACTACTTATTGGCATAATAAAATCGCCTGCTTCTGAGCCAAAAATACCCTTTGAGAATGGGAAGAGTTACCCCAGAATATAATACCATACGTCATAAGCGATGAAAATAAGCAAAGATCCTGAAGAAAGGCTTTGCACGACAGCTTACTACCTGTCTGACCAGCTAGAAATTTGAAAATTTCAGTCTCACTAATTATATGCCCACTTGATGTAATTAAAACGTCAGGTGGTGTTGAATTGTGAGTTATATACTGTAGAAACCAGCAATAAATAAAACAACAGCTGTACTTTCGTCCCTGATTTATTACAGAGGCAATCGGTTTCGGCATTGCATTATGCTATTATCAAGCCCTAAGAACTACATAGTAACAGAAATGTAACACCTGAGGTCGCATAGAATTGTGAGTAACGAACTCCATATGAATTATACATTATCATCGTACAAAATTACATTAGGGAAACAATACCTAAATATAACAATTTGGCATAGTAAAATTTAAAAGTAATATTACATCACCATAACAAAAGCCTATGCGTAGGTTCCAAATCATTACTTACTAAAAGAAATGAAAATTACATATGAATAAAATGAAACTGTCACGCTATAATCTGCACCAATACAAGCTACGAATCCCAAAAACTAGACGAGCATGAGCAACCATCACGAGACCATAGTTACATACCTCCTGGTAAGTCATCCTATTTATACGCTTATGTTACACTATGGTACAGCATCAGCAAATGTTTCCATTGCATTTAGCGCAAAACGCCCTACCTATTTACTTTCGGCTACCACTGCTGTATCATCAATTAATCGTATTGTTCTAATTTTCCGTCCTTGATAAGCC
This sequence comes from Schistocerca americana, assembly GCF_021461395.2. Classification (NCBI taxonomy): domain Eukaryota; kingdom Metazoa; phylum Arthropoda; class Insecta; order Orthoptera; family Acrididae; genus Schistocerca; species Schistocerca americana. The sequence continues at coordinate 432,672,552 of NC_060124.1, read as the reverse complement.
CACGTATGCCAAATGCAAACGAAGCTGCTACAGTTTATAGCGAGAAAATAAACTCCGAAAGACGAACTCACTTGCATTGTGAATGTCACTCTCAACTCCATATAAACAATACACAGTCGTTCGGCAGAGTGTTCATACGTGCCAGGCGCATGGCTGCGCTGCAGTAGCGATGTTGCGAGAAAACTGTGGAAGTTTCGTGACTCTCTATCTTGGATCTCACACACTGTGTAACGCAGAGACTTTCTGAGGACCTACAACGTACATGGCGGGGCCACAACTGCACCAGTCAGCCCACATCGCAAAGAAAGATAAAAATAAAATTAATTTGACAACTTCAACTACATATTCCAGTTGCCTACAAATTTCCGACTTCATTGGTAATAAGCCGGCGGAGTGGCCGAGCGGTTCTAGGCGCTACAGTCCGGAACCGCGCTACCACTACGGTCGCAGGTTCGAATTCTGCCTCGGGCATGGATGTGTGTGATGTCCTTAGGTTAGTTAGGATTAAGTAGTTCTAAGCTCTAGGGGACTGATGACCTCCGAAGTGAAGTCCCATAGCGCTCAGAGTCTTTTTTTTTCATTGGTAATAATCTGAGACCGGTTAGATTATTAATAAACAATTCATGAAAGTAAATCAATCATTTTATGCTGTTATATTAATTTTCCCCAGCCAGTTAGTATCGGCGAGGGATTGTCTACGTGGAGGACTATCAAATGGAGCAGAGTAATTTTCACATTCGCCATTTGTTTAACGTAGAAAATGTTCATAATTGCTTTTCGTTTACAGCTTTGGGCAGTTAAATTTAATGTTTACTGAACCCACGCTGTGTTGTACGCTTACCCGTTCTCCCTAGTTCTGAAAATTCGAGAGGAAAGATGTCGTATCAACGCGAGTGTCCAAGCGACTCTACTGCCCACCTGAGGGAAGCTGCACCTACGGTTCTTTCCCTCTCCCTGTCACACTGTCTGCGGCGACCTGCTTGTTAAATGCCGATGCGCACTACACTTCAGTGCACCAGTTTACAAATAGGTCTGAGAGCCACGCTCTGGGCTCTTTTTGGTTGCTGATACCAGATGCCTTCACTTGGTGGACAGAAGCATTGCCGAAGTTGCCGCCATTCTGTGAGACAAGTGTTGCTTCTTCTTAGCTTGCGAGAGGACTTGTTTCAGGGCCGTCTGTGTGAGCATGGCTCGCATCCGGAAACTTGGAGCAGTCACGTTGGTTACCACTGCACCATTACACCGTTTGTAACGACACCTCACATAACGTAAGTAGGTACACTTTTTCGTTCGGCCCCTGCACCTGTTTTCATTATTCGGATCTCATGGCTAGCATTCACTCGTTCGACCATTCCTCGCTCTCTCAAGAGATTGCACGTGTTATCGTATACTATAAGGTACTTTTTTATCTGTTTAAGTGCATTCTTCCTCTCGGATTAGACAGTACATGTTAGAAAACTTGTAACAAGGCTACCTCCCATTCGTGTGTCTTACTGTAAAATAAGCGTAAGCATAATTCATATTCTTACAGCCTATCATGAACTGTAACTCCCCATTGTCCCATTGTTATTAGATGTAGTTTTCAATTAGGCTACGAAACACCTGCCGAGTGACGCCCTTACGGTCCAAGGTCAGCGTATCAGCCAGTGATGGCTCAATGGCTCTGAGCACTATGGGACTCAACTGCTGAGGTCATAAGTCCCCTAGAACTTAGAACTACTTAAACCTAACTAAGCTAAGGACAACACACACATCCATGCCCGAGGCAGGATTCGAACCTGCGACCGTAGCGGTCGCGCGGTTCCAGACTGTAACGCCAGAACCGCTCGGCCACCAGCGGCCGGCTCATCCGGTTAGCGTAACATCAGTACTAAGGGGAAATGTGAAAGACAGGAGCACGTCATAGCGCTAGTCACACTGGCTTACCTACAGACTCGAAGATCTTCGATTGCGTAAGCGTAAGCTTAATTTATGTTCTTACAGCCTATCATGAACTGTAACCGCCGGCCGAAGTGGCCGTGCGGTTCTAGGCGCTGCAGTCTGGAACCGCGAGACCACTACGGTCGCAGGTTCGAATCCTGCCTCGGGCATGGGTGTGTGTGATGTCCTTAGGTTAGTTAGGTTTAACTAGTTCTAAGTTCTAGGGGACTAATGACCTCAGAAGTTGAGTCCCATAGTGCTCAGAGCCATTTGAACCATTTTTGAACTGTACTCTCCCGTTGTCCCATTGTTATTAGATGAGGTTTTAAATTAGGCTACGAAACACCTGCCGAGAGACGCCCTTACGGTCCAAGGACAGCGTACTAAGGGGAAATGTGAAAGACAGCAGCACGTCATACCGGAAGCCGCACTGGCGTACCTACAGACTCGAAGAGCTACGATTGGTTGCCATCCAGGTATCGAGTATATGCAACAACAAAGCTCGCAGCTCCTGAGGAAGGCCACCGGATTGGCCGTCGAAGTACCGTGCGTATAAATAGAATCAGCAATTCGGATGAACAGGTTAACTGATAGCACACAGTAAAAGAACAGTACGAGATTACGAAGAGTAAAAGGATGAAAATGGCAAACTCGCAGAATGAATGCGCACGTAATCTAGATTGCTAGCTGTCGGCCTGCAGAACCGTAACCAGAAGATGCAGTTCCGTGACGCCAGCGCTGCTTTCCGCCGGTTGCAAGACGGGATGCCAGCTTTCGCAGGCTGTGAGCCGCACCGGGAATGCGACGGCCCGGGCGACAAGAAATTCGCGGAAAAAGCGCGGCTAGGCGCGACCCGCTATGCGTGAGCGGGACCGTTTGTGTGTGTGAGCTGGTGCGTGTGTGTGCGCGCCCGCCAGCCAGTCGGCAGATCGATGCGGCGGGGCCGGTCGCGCCGGCAGAGCCATCTGGAGGGCGGCGGCGGCAGCGCGCAAATCGATGTGGCTGGCGCCATGTTCGAGCCCCGGCCACGCCCATCGGCCGCCAAACGGCCAATCGCGCGTATGCAAAGTGGGCGTGACGGACAGCGCCAGCGCCACCCCACAGCCTTCAGTCTCCGGCAGAGGCCCCGCGGAGGGCGTCGAACCCGAGACAGCGCCGCAAAGAGGACAAAACGGCGACGCACGACGTCGCGTCTCATGTCGCCGGCGGGCGACGCTCCGCTAGCCCTGGCGATATCGCCGGCTATAGTCTCCGCACACTACGCTCGAGTCATCGCACGACAAGGTGTCACTCGCTGCGTGGACCACTCGAGTGACGCTGCGACGTGAAGGTATAAATGCTGAAGAGCAGCCATACTTCAGCAACAGAATCGCGATAAACGCTAAGGTTTCTATCCCTGAGAACCACGAGAGCTGCGAAATAAAAGCGGGGAGTCTTTATGTAGTGAGTGGATCTGCAATATGTAATAAATTCTTGTTTCAATAAATTCCTGTTAACAGCAGCACGTCATCCACCACTTAGGAACATACTCATTGTAAGTTCGGCATATCCTTTTGACAAATAATAAATAAATAAAGTATAGATGCATGATTTGAACTGTCGACGCAAATACAGGGTGTTCCAGGAGGAATATGACAGGGATATGACAGGAACGCCCACCTTCGGCAAATAAATTCGTACAGACATACTCCCTGTTCCAAATGGTTTCCCTAATAGGACACATTTAATGTTTTTGGGATACTGGCGTGCGTAATTATGTTTTGTTTCCTATCTTACCTCTCTGACGTATTGTACAGGCCAGCCTGCCCCGTTGTGTTCAGCGTCTTCGCTTCTGCCATTAAAATAGTGCGTTGAACGCGCAGTTGTCTACTATGAGCTGTGAGTGCTGTAATGCGGGGTATTGAGAGTGTATCAGAGAGAAACCTCAGTTAACTGTGTTTGTACACCTCATAATTAAAATGTCACACATGTACACGAAATAAGAACAGGCAAATATGGTGTACGTTTACGGCCTCTGTGAAGGTAGTGCTGCAGCTACTGTCGAAGAGCGTCGTAGATGCCTTCCAAAACACCGAGATCTTGATCGTAGAGTGTTTTACCAGAATTTTCAACACTTAGCGTGAAAAAGGTATTCTTCCAAATTCATACTTTTTTATGACATTGCAGTTCAATGACCAATGCAGGAACAGCAACATGTAGTTCAAATGGTGTGGCATACCCATGCTGCCGGCACATGGCGACTTTCTGTAATGTGAAGTCTACGCCGGCCCAAGTCGCCGAGCGGTTCTAGGCGCTTCAGTGTGGAACCGCGGGACCGCTACAGTCGCAGGTTCGAATCCTGCCTCGGGCATGGATGTGTGTGACGTCCTTAGGTTAGTTGGGTTTAAGTAGTTCTACGTTCTAGGGGACTGATGACCTCAGATGTTAAGTCCTGTAGTGCTCACAGGCATTTGAACCATTTTTGAAATGAACGACTGTGCTTAGAGGTGAATGCGTTGAAAACACGCGTTTTCATTTGACACTTTGCAAAACGCATGTTGAAATGGTACTTCCTGCTAGATTAACACTGTGTGCCGGACCGAGATTACTGCGCGATCTTTGCCTTTCGTGGGATAGTGCTCTGCTGAACGAGATACCCAAGCACGATTCACGACCAGTCCTCACAGCTTTACTTCCGCCAGTATCTGATCTTCCTTCACATCAGAGCACACTTCACTGCAGAGTGAAAAAACATTCAGGCATGTTGTAGTGTTTACTAACTGTTGTTTATGTGTACATGTGTAAACCTCAAAACGAATTAAATAATACAGAAAATAGCTAATAATATACATTAAAGTGTTCTGACTCGGGAACCATACGAAATAGCGCATATGTCAATAAGAATCTTTTCGCTCAGATGATGGTTTATGTCATATCCCTGGGTATTGACCTTTTCTCCTGAGAAGCTCTGTATTTGTTACTGTATGGCATACCTATCCGTGTGCTACTCATATCTGTAGACGCAGATTCGTGTATTAAGTACTGAATTTCGGTTTCTTAAGCTTGTTCTAGATCTACATGTATAAAATGCACATCATTCTAAATGGTGTTGTACCATACTCTAAGCAAATGGTTCAAATGGCTCTGAGCACTATGCGGCTTAACTTCTGAGGTCATCAATCCCCTAGAACTTAGAACTACTTAAACCTAACTAACTTAAGGACATCACACACATCCATGCCCGAGGCAGGATTGGAACCTACGACGGTAGCGGTCGCGCGGTCCCAGACTGAAGCGCCTAGAACCGCTCGGCCACATCGGCCGGCTGACCATACTCTAAGCTTTCTCTTTGTTCCATTGATAGACGGTACTCGCCAAGGATGCGCCTGAAACCCAATCATAGGCACAGATAAGTCGTGGTGTTTGGGCAACAAAGTAGCTGGTAATGGTAGAAATACAAGCGGTGTCAAATGCTAAATGCCAGTCGCGAGAAAAAAAATTTGGAAATTTGTGGTAAGGCCTTATGGGACCAAACTGCTGAGGTCATCGGTCCCTAAGCTTACACACTATTTAATTTAACTTATATGGCTACCCCGCACGGCCAGTCGCAAGAAAAGCATAGCCGGCCGCGGTGGTCTAGCGGTTCTAGGCGCGCATTCCGGAACCGCGTGACTGCTACGGTCGCAGGTTCGAATTCTGCCTCGGGCATGGATGTGTGTGATGTCCTTAGGTTAGTTAGGTTTAAGTAGTTCTAAGTTCTAGGGGACTGGTGACCACAGATGTTAAGTCCCATAGTGCTCAGAGCCATTTGAACCATTTTTGAAGAAAAGCATATCTGAGAAAGAGAAATTTTTAATACGATGAAAATAAATGTACGAGGGTTATTTCAAAAGTCCTGCACGCCGCTCATGTCCGATCAATACAGTGACGTGATGAAGCTGAAATAAATGTCAGTTGTGAGCGAAACTTTAGGCGTGAGTGTCGTATACGTGTTCGCTGGTTCGCGTGGCTGTGTCCTGAGTAATCTAATTTTAAAATGGAAGCGGAAAACAAGTCAGGTCTCATAAAACGTAGTGACAGCGTTCCTACATCAAAATCGATTACCTCCATGGAGAGAACCTAACTGAAATTTGCAACGCTTTGAGAGAAGTGTGTGGGAATAGTGTAACGGATTGTAGCGCACTATCACGGTCGTCTGCTCCTTTTCTTGAAGGTCGGGTTAGCGCTGTGCACAATCCAAAAAGTGGGAAGCCATCAAGTGCAGCAGACTACACCTCTCAGATTATTAGGGGATCGCCGAAAAACATGTGAGAAAATTGCGTGTGAGTTCAGAATGTCGGTCACTTTAGTTGACAGAATTATAACTGAAAATTAAAGATGAGAATAACTATTGCCAGGTGGGTTCCACATGGAGTGAAGAGTAGAAAGCAGATCGCAAAAGAATCTCGGAAGAATTGGTTTAACGTTATCGAACCGAAGGAAAACAGATTCTGAAAAAGGTTCGTTGCACTTGATGCCACCTGGATACGAGATTTTGCACCAGAATTGAAATTTCAGTCGTGCCAGTGAACAGGTTCCGACTCTCCATATCCCAAAAAAATTCCGCTGCCAACAATCGAAAATGAAGCTGATGATCTTTGAGTACGGCACGAATGGAGTCATAGTTACAGGGGATGTCTGCAAGCTGTTTTTGCAAAATGTTTGCGTCCGAAAATTCGTCTAAGAAGGTCTGACATACTTGCAGCTGGCGTCCATTTTGTACCGCATGTTGCCGTATCAGTGAGAGGAACGTTCGACAAATATCGACGTGAAACATTTCCCCACTAACCTTACAGTCCTGATATGAGTCCACCAGACTTTCATTTGTTTCCCAACTTGAAGGCACAGCTCCGTGGAAAACATATTGAAACACCTGACAGAACTTCCAATAAGGTGACCCGAATAATCAGGCAGATCAAGAATGAAACAGCCCTATCCAGAATACAGTGGCTGCCAAAACGTTGGGAAGCTGTCGTAAGCAAGGATGGAGATTATATTGAATGCCTGTCAAGGTGTTATTCTTCAGTTCTTGAAGTGTGTAGAACTTTTGAAATGACCCTCTTACTTATAGCAAAGTCTTTTCTGAAAGTACTTGTCTGGAGTATGGAGCTTTGTATGGAGCTGAATTGTGGATGATAAGCATTCCAGTGAAGAAAACAATTGTCGCTCTTGAAATGTGATGCTATACAATAATGCTGAAGATTAAATGAGTAGACCGAAAACTAAGAGGAGAAACTGAATCGAATGGGGGCAAGAAGAAATTTATGTCGCCACTTGACTAATTGACTATAAAATCAGCGGTCATCAAGGAATCCTCAGTTTGATAGTGGAGGAATGTGTTGAGGATGTAACTTGTAGAGGTAGACCACGGCTTGATCACGTTAAGGAGGCTGAAATCTATGTAGGTTGCAGTAGTTGTGCAGACATAGTGACGCTTGCACAGGATAAACTACGCATTCACACAAATTTTTTTTTTTTTCAAAATGTAATGGAGCCGCTCCACCTATATAAGCATCCGTTAATCAATCACGTGAACAATATCTGCCGAATTTATTCTTGTATTCGTGTTCTATCCTGTCCATTTGCGTACAATAAAGCAACTATTCGTAGAGCTTCGTTTGTATGTCCCTAATGTAAACTTCATAATATCTGGTTTATTCAGGTGTGATTCTGACGCTTATCAGAGTAGAGTTATAAATTCTTCTGAACTGCAAGTATAAGTGTACTATGTCAATAGTGACTAAGCCGAATGTCTGAGCTTCATGCGCTGCGGTAGAGAACGGTCAGTGCACCCCCAGCCGAAGGGGCGCGGGTACGATTCCTGGCCGAATCGGAGATTTTTTCTGGTTGGGAACTTGATGTAGCGTTGTCCTTACGTAAGCATCGTCGTAATCGACATTCCACTATTGATATGGATGAATGGGCATGTTCCGAAAGTCTTAAAAAAATAGTCTGGTTTTAATTCCACCCTGCCAGCAGGAAATGCAACCTGATGTTCGGGTCGCAGTTAGGAGAGCAAGCTTCCAGGCAGGTTTCAGCACTGCGCGCTGGGGGAGAGAACTGAGGTTGCACTGCCAAGGTGCATGTTACATTTTACGCATTGTATCTGCGCAATATGCAAGACGCACGTTATTCGGTGAAATGAAGAGACATCATGTTTGAAATGTCGAGGCGTTATGTACTCTTTTCTCCTACTTATTACAGGACATGAGAGTAGTTTCAGTTATCTGCATTAGCTTTAGCCGGCCGCGGTGGTTTAGCGGTTCTAGGCGCTCAGTCCGGAGCCGTGCGACTGCTACGGTCGCAAGTTCGAATCCTGCCTCGGGCATGGATGTGTGTGATGTCCTTAGATTAGTTAGGTTTAAGTAGTTCTAAGTTCTAGGGGACTGATGACCATAGATCTTAAGTCCCATAGTGCTCAGAGCCATTTGAACCATTTTTTGCATTAGCTTTAGAACGGCAGGAACATGAATTGTTAGTTATTCTGTAGTAACTTCAGTCAGCTATGGCGTGTTTCGACACATTAGTCTTTAGAAGATTTGATGATGACAGCGTAGACCTGTCGAAACCGGTAATAGTAAGAAAAAGAATTACTAGCGATCTTTGCAAACTTGATTCTATTCATCAAGAAAAATATAACCCTCAGATCACCAACGACTGACGCAATGTCAAATATCTACAGCCTTAGATAGCGTTTCCGTCCACTTGTTACATTCCATAATACCACCTAGACAAGTTCTCTTGCTAAAGTATCACAGAATGACAACTGACGACCACTAGCTTCAATGTCACTTCTTTAATATGTCTGCAATACGACGTCTCCTGAAAGATCATGATGTGTAAGAAATGGAGACTAAGAGTATCATGATGAAACTAATATGTGGAAAGTGTTTGTAACTGCATAAGTAAGGAGAAAATGGTATGGATCAAACATGAGAAATAAAGCCATAAGTAATATGATGGTAGAATATTTAGCTGTAGCACTGATCAAAAAACTTGTACAGAACTTTTGAGAGTCTGCTCAGGTGATCAATTAAAATAGAAAAACATGCCTGGACCACTGAGGAATGAGCAAATATCTAATGTCTTTATAAAGCTTAGGAAAAGAACTTCGTGTTCATTAAGTAACTGTGCATAGCCTTTTACGGTGTGCCAGTCTACTGCGGTTCTATGAAAATAAACCTTTCACAAAATAATAATTTGAAATAAAAACCAACATAAAGATAATAGAAGGGGCTAAAAAAGAGAATTGTGCATGACATTTTAAAGGACTGTAAATATATGAATGTGATATCTAAAATCACATATCGAATTTTCAATAGTATACAGAATTTGACATACAATGAACGTTTGGTGAGCGATCGTATGATATTTGTTTTGATTGAAAATTTTTTTCTCGAAAAAATTACCAGTTTCGGCTATTGTATAGCCACCTTCGAAATCTCTTCCTCTGCTGCACTCAAACGAATCATATTTTATGTGTTTACAACTTGTTATAGTGCAGCAGAGTGAGAGAATCTGATGATGGCCATGCAGTAAACGAAATCGGTAATTCTGTTGAAGAACTTTGCGATCAAAACAATAAGATAAGAAAATTAGACACTGTAGAATTAAAGTAGCAATAATTTTATAGAGAAATACATAGTAAGGCCCTTTATCGGAAAACCATGTCACGGAGATCTAAAATAATTTTTACATTATCTACAGAAATAATGAATGAAAAACATTAGGGATGCAGAATACAGTTGAAAAAGTTTCTAGTATCTAATAGTTTCTATAACGTTGAATAAATTATAAATTATTCACTTTTTGGTCCGCAAGTCTACTCAGGAATACGTGAGATGTTAATTACGTCTTCATTATATCGACTATATTACGCTGTTTTGAGTTTCTCAGTGCAGTCGGGTACCCAGAAAGCTGTTAGGGAACAGAAATGATTGTGTGAAAGAAGTTCAGTGTATGAAGTGGTGTGAGTGAAGTTAGGATAGAGTGTGTGTGTGTGTGTGTGTGTGTGTGTCTGTGTGTGTGTGTGTGTATGTGTGTGTGTGTGTGTGGTGCGTGTATATACACTTGACTAAAAGTGATGAGATATGTGGAAGAACTAAATTATAGTATATTTATTGTTTTTGTAATAATTTAAGGCACTAAATTGTATCCAAGTGATAATATCATTTGTTGTGTTACATTTCTCTTTGGAAGAGGATTCCCTACATCATGGGACAAACTGATCAAAGGATGAATAAATATTTTTGTTATTTTTATTATTATCATCATCCCAAATCTGACCATCTGTGTCTGTGAATGAAGTTGCGAAGTAGATACCTGGAGCAAGTTTTAAGTGTCCATGGTACTGTCCCTCCTCAAGGCGGCTCCGGATATTATGTTTCAGAGTGACATTGCCTGGGAACATGTGGCAAAAAATGTGCAAGCCCTGGCACCACAAATTTCCTGGTCTGCATATTTACTTAACATGTAGAACATGGGTGACCAGGAACGTGCACAACACGGTGCTTCAGCAACCACTGCTGATGCTAGTACTCAGACAGCGAGATTCCAGCTACCCTACTTCATATGCAGGGCCTCTTTCATCCCATGCCACAACGTTTACAAATTTTGATTGCACCACATTGCTGTTTCACACACCTGTCTTCCTGGTGATTTTTTATACACAGTATTGTTTGAAGACTAGTTATTGCTATATATCGTCTTGTACCGGAACTTTAAGGGCAAGTCTTTTCATGTGCATTTATCTTTCTCAATGCTGCAATTTTCAGAATTATATTAGTACAAGGTAGGCGAAATGTAAGGAACAGTCGAATGAAAACGAGATATATGGAAAAAATAAACTGTTTTTCATTTCAAAACAAATCGACATATTCGTTAATACATTTGTCCCACTGTGTGACAAGACGATCAACACCTTCAGGAAAAACGTCTGCATTTGCCAACGAAACATGATTATACCCGACGTGCACCTCTCCATCCCAAGCAAATCGACGGCCCGCCCACCTGTTGCCAAGATTGTTTCGATTACGCTGCAGAAGTTTCTCTGGGAACCTCTTACACATCCACCATACATTCCCTATTTCTTCCCATGCGATTAAGCCATGAGGACAGACGTTCGTGGCAGTCGATTTGCTTCATACGAAGTGGTGCACGTCTGGGTACAAAGATAACTCCATAGGCAACCGCAAAAAAATTTTCATAAGGGCTTTGACTATCTTGTCTTACCATGGGATAGATGCATTAACAGTTATAGCGATTACTTTTGAAATAATGAACAGTCTATTTACATTTTCCCAACTGTCTCGAATTCATATGACTGCCCCTTATAAAACTGACCCGTAAAACGTTTCATGAGCTTTAAGATAGGCAACCCATCTTAACATCATTCATTCCAGAGGCCTGATTTCACACTTGGTCTATTAAATTCCTTCATCCTTTACTGCAGTTTCTTTGCACTGGAATGCAAGGTGGGCCAAATAGAACTAGTCTCGAATTTGTTTCATGCACCTTAAGACAGGCAACCCATCTAAATGAAGATTAGACGGGTAGATCACACAACTAATCAGGAGGTATTGAATAGAATTGGAGAGAAGAGAAATCTGTGGCAAAACTTGACTAGAAGAAGAGATCGGTTGGTAGGACATATTCTGAGGCATCAAGGGATCACCGATTTAGTATTGGATGGCAGCAGCGTGGAGGGTAAAAATCGAAGAGGGAGACCAAGAAATGAATACACTAAGAAAATTCAGAAGGATGTATAAGTTGCAGTAGGTACTGGGAGATGAACAATCTTGCGCAGGATAGAGTAGCATGGAGAGCTGCATCAAACCAGTCTCTGGACTGAAGACCACAACAACAACAAGTTAGGCAATCCAACTTACATCATCTACCCAAGACGCATCTGAGCAATTTTGAAAGCAAGATTGAACATAAAATGAAAGTCTGCGAGGGCGTGAGAAAAAGAAACGCGTGCGAATTTTGGATGAGAAAATCCTTTTTTCCTTTTCAAAATAAGACAAACGTTATTAACACTCCACCTCTCTACTCTTCATGTCTGCATATTTATTTCTCAACTTGGTCACCCTGGTGACGAACATATTTCTCCAAACGAGAGACCAGTCAGTTGATACCGTCGCTGTAGAATGTCTGACACTGTTGACGGAGTCACAACCTCACTTTTACTTGCACCGCTTTATCACTAGCAGACTGAAGTTCTCGAAGGTGTTCTTTAAGTTCTGGAAGCAAATGAGAATTGGGTGGGGCCAAGTTGGGATTTATCGAAGATGGCCGAGGAAAGCGATCCCAAGGCATCGGACTACTGCAGATAGCGGCAACGGTTGTGTGAGATCTAGCATTGTCATGCTGAAGGAGAGTGTGTCCCATGTGTTATTTAGCTCTCTGAAATCGAAAATCGATTGCAGCAGGCTGTTTCTCACGCACCAACGTAGTCCCATTACACACCGACATGTTACTCGCTACTATTCGGAGCTCTGTAGTGGCAGAGGGCTGAAAATACGTAGACACGAAGAACAAAAATGTAGAATGATAATAATGATTGTTTCGTTTTATATGCTTCAAAAATTTTCAAATAAAAATTTGGAAGGCATTACTTTTCAGCCCGCAGTCGTACAGAAATTTATAATGTAAACCTGGAGAAGAAATCAGTACCGGTTTTGTGTGGGTGAAGAGGACGAGCAGATGGACAACGACTGAGATCGCGTAGTGGTTAACACAGTGGGCCCTCATTTGGGACCACGACGGTTCCAATACTAGATTTAGTTGTTCCGTAGTTTCCACAGAACAGTAAAGATAAGTCGTAGATAGATACGGCCGAGTATCTGGCACAGCCTTATCTCGAGTTGAGCTTGTGCTCCACTCTAATGTCCTTTTAGTCGACAGGTCATCAAACCCTTATCTTCCTTCTTTTGCACGGACAACAGAAGAGAAGAAGAGAGGTGGTAGACTAAATACACCACTGGCCATTAAAATTGCTACACCACGAAGATGACGTGCTACAGACGCGAAATTTAACCGACAGGAAGAAGATGCTGTGATATGCAAATGATTAGCTTTTCAGAGCATTCACACCAGTGTGGCGCCGGTGGCGACACCTACAACGTGCCGACATGAGGAAAGTTTCCAACCGATTTCTCATACACAAACAGCAGTTAACCGGCGTTGCCTGATGAAACGTTGTTGGGATGCCTCGTGTAAGGAGGAGAAATGCGTACCATCAGGTTTCCGACTTTGATAAATGTCGGATTGTAGCCTATTGCGATTACGGTATATCGTATCGCGACATTGCTGCTCGCGTTGGTCGAGATCCAATGACTGCTAGCAGAATATGGCATCGGTGGGTTCAAGTGGGTAATACGGAACGCCGTGCTGGATCCCAACGGCCTCGTATCACTAGAGATGACAGGCACCTTATCCGCATGGCTGTAACGGATCGTGCAGCCACGTCACGGTCCCTGAGTCAACAGATGGGGACATTTGCAAGACAACAACCATCTGCACTTACAGTTCGACGACGTTTGCAGCAGCATGGACTATCAGCTCGGAGACCATTCATGCGGTTACCCATGACGCTGCATCACAGGCAGGAGCGCCTGCGATGGTGTACTCAACGACGGTCCTGGGTGCACGAATGGCAAAACGTCATTTTTTCGGATGCATCCAGGTTCTGTTTACAGCATCATGACGGTCGCATCCGTATTTGGCGACAACGCGGTGAACGCACATTGGAAGCGTGTATTCGCCATCGCCATACTGGCGTATCACCCGGCGTGATGGTATGGGGTGCCATTGGTTACACGTTTCGGTCACCTCTTGTTCGCATTGACGGCATTTTGAACAGTGGACGTTACATTTCAGATGTGTTACGACCCGTGGCTCTACCATTCATTCGATCCCTGCGAAACCCTACATTTCAGCAGGATAATGCACGACCGCATGTTGCAGGTCTTGTACGGGCCTTTCTGGATACAGAAAATGTTCGACTGCCGCCCTCGTCAGCACATTCTCCAGATCTCTCACCAATTGAAAACGTCTGGTCAATGGTGGCCGAGCAACTGGCTCGTCACAATACGCCAGTCACTACTCTTGATGAACTGTGGTATCGTGTTGAAGCTGCATGGGCAGCTGTACCTGTACACGTCATCCAAGCGCTGTTTGACTCAACGCCCAGGCGTATCAAGGCCTTTATTAAGGCCAGAGGTGGTTGTTCTGGGTACTGACTTCTCAGGATTTATGCACCCAAATTGCGTGAAAATGTAATCACATGTCAGTTCTAGTATAATATATTTGTCCAATGAATACGCGTTTATCATCTGCATTTCTTCTTGGTGTAGCAATTTTAATGACCGGTAGTGTATGTTTTCTGAAAAGATATTGCAGATGTGTCTGGAAAGGGAAGTGTAAAATCAGGGTGCATTCCCAGTTTTCACTCATCGAAGCAAAATGAGGAATGAACAGTCCGTCAAAAACGTGAGAACCTTTAATGAACAGGCCATCCAAAAACTGATGGCTATCCACAGGACAACAGAAAATTCATGTTAGGAATTACTAGGAGAGTATGGAAAATGTACAAATGGATGTGATAATCGACTGGAGTGCAGGAACCGACTTGTAGCTGTAATTTGAATATCGATGTGGGTGGAACTTTCAATCAGGCGAAAGCATACTAGAGAGACTGACGAACTTCTTCGCTGATGCCGAACAGAAAAGAAAACCAGACGACTAACGGAAGGTGAGTAGGTGCCAGGTCTCAAAAGTAAGGTTTGTTCTTGATTTCCTGCCAAGACAGGGTTTATAAAAACTTGTGTCAACAACTTCAGGGATATACTCTTGACATCAAAACATTACAAAAAGTTTATATGAACACAGGTCCGAAAATCCCTCCATAGGAAGATATGTATTGACTCCTGGTTCCGTAGTTTACCACAAATGTGCATTTCTATTCACTTTCTTGCTAACAGTTGGTCGGAATATTTGTTTTGCTTTGTCTCTCTGTCGTTTATTCTGTTTTACAGTAACTTTTATCGTAACATATTACAAGGGTGTATTCAGTGTCTTAAATGACGAATATGCACTACACGTACGATCGGGGAGATGGGAATGCGGACGTAACACGTCAACTGTATGTTGAATGTTACACTGGGAGGCAGTAACATTGTGCAAGAGCGTTTCTACGATTCCAGCAAGGCTCGCGAGAGACAGGCTCTTTTGAAAACAGAGTTGCAGATGGTGGGAGCCCACACACGATCTACAACTACTTGATCTTGAAGAACGGGTTCTTTGTACTGTCTATGAAACTCCATCAGCTAGTAGTACAAGGAGAATTGCGATTAGGGAAGGTGTTCTCACATGAAGCTCTGGAACGTCCTGCATGGAAATCTTCCGTCTCTATCATCTTCAACGGATGCAAGCCTTAAATGGAAAAGACGTTCAGCCAAGAATAACATCCCGTCAACGAATGTTTGGGTTGTGCGCTGATGAGACTGACCTTTCACGTGATGGGATCTTCAATTATCACGACAGTGATGTTTGGACTTAATGGTAAGCCTCATTAAATGCGATAAGACAGGCGCCAACAGAGATACAACCTCATTGGCTCCTACTTCTTACCCCAGAACCTTACTGGACAAATGTGTCTACAGTTTATCGTACATGAGTTGCTTCATTTATCTGATGATGTACCTCTATATATCATCCAAAAAATGTGGCTTATGCACTATGGCGCTCAACCTCACATTACAGGGATAGTTCGACAGTATCTTGATAATCTGTTTCCGAAGAGGTGGAGCGGTCGAAGGTCATCTATTGCATGGCCTGCCCAGTCTCCAGATTTGAATCCAAATGATTTTTCCCTTTGAGGACAGTTAAAAATCCTTGATGTAATAAATTCACATACCCAATGTCGATGCCCTGAGGGACGGTATCCAAGATGGATTTGACCAAATAAAGATCGCACAAGGTGTTTTGCACAAAGTAAGGAGCCGCATCGAAGTAGAAGGTGGTTACTTCGAGCAATTTTTTGGAAGTGTAAATGTGTTTAGTAGATGTTTCATTTTTGTGCCATGAACAATAAAACTTTTTAAAATCGATGTTTCTGCTTAAGTTCTACCTGCCGTTAGTTGTGTTTGGCCACTCTACACGACGTAAACACAATCATAGTGAGGAAAACCACTTAGTTATATAACAGGTTTTGTTTGTTGTTTGTGGTTCGCTCAGTAATGGGAAAGGTGTAGGAAAATTAAGGGTTCTTGAAATCTAAGTGAAGTCTCGGTATAACAGGGTTTTATCTGCTCTTTAGAATGCACAAAATTAAAATACAGTTGACAAAGAGCAAACTTCTCTAAAATCTCAATAGAGAGTACACAAAATGACAATAACACCAAATTATATGGAAGACTGTATGGAGAAAATGCAGCAATAATGTCTCATCTCAGCAGCTCGCGAATTCAATGAGACAAAAAAGGCCAAAAGTGATAATCAAACAGACAGCACAACTTACATGGTACAAAACGCACCCGTAAGTTGCGAGCTGCTCAGAACACGTATAATGCTATTGCAGTTGTGACACTTAATGTGGTGTCACCGCCAGACACCACACTTGCTAGGTGGTAGCCTTTAAATCGGCCGCGGTCCATTAGTATACGTCGGACCCGCGTGTCGCCACTGTCAGTGATTGCAGACCGAGCGCCACCACACGGCAGGTCTAGAGAGACGTCCTGGCACTCGCCCCAGTTGTACAGCCGACTTTGCTAGCGAAGCTACACTGACCAATACGCTCTCATTTGCCGAGACGATAGTTAGTTTAGCCTTCAGCTATGTCATTTGCTACGACCTAGCAAGGCGCCGTAGCATTTGATAATTAATATTGTGAAGCTTGTACAGTAACGAGAGATGTACACCAATTGTGGATTAAAGTTAAGTATTCCAACAGCTACGTACTTTATTTGCTAGACTCAAATCCTTTAACTGTTCCAGACCTCACGCCAATCTGCGTGAGCTTAAAAGCGTGCATTTCGGCCTCCTCTAGCAACACGGTGTTGGCTCTACTGCCAACACTACACTAAAAGTCCCCCGAAAATCAGCACAAGACGACGGCCAGGAGACGAATGGTCCAAAAACTTGGTACACAGCGTTTAACTCCCCAGCCCTTCTAATTACAGGGAGAGGACAATTCAATGCAGTCGCAAATGTGACGAAGGAAAATATCGCTTGTTGTTATTGTGGTCCTCAGTCCGAAGACTGATTTGATGCAGTCCTACTTCATACTCTGTCCCGTGTAAGACTCTTCATCTTCGAATAACTACTGCAACCTACATTCTTCTGAATATGGTTACTGTATTCATCTCCTGATCTCCCACTACGATTTTTGTCTCCCCACACTTCCCTTCAGTACTAAATTGGTGATCCCTTGATGTCTCTGAAAGTGTCCTATCAACCGATCTCTTCCTTGAGTCAAGTTGTACGACAAATTTCTTGTCTCACTAGTTCTGTTTAGTACCTCGTCGTTAGTTACGTGATCTACCCATTATATACTCAGCATTCGTCTGTAGTGCCACGTCTCAAAAGCTATTATTCTCTTGTTGTTTAAACTGTTTTTCGTCCCTGTTTCACTTCCATACATTCCTACATTCCAGATATTCATCTTGTGGGGAAGTTCTTCTTGTTGTCTCCGTGCTTGCTAAGAAAATGGGATGAGAAGTTCCGCCTTATGCAAGACACCTTTTTTCTTTTGTTTCACCCATACATGTTTCAGCACTTTTGTGCTATCATCAGTGGGTTCTATTTTTATTTTTAACTTACATTATGTTATTGTCCTCTTGATTTGGTAGCTGTTATGCTACAAAATATACAACATGTCATAGTTTTCAAGTTGTGGTACGTTTTCCTGTTTTGTTGGCGAAGTAAATAGGCTTACTTCTTTGCCTGTGTTCGCGTGGCAATGCAGTTTTTCGATTACTCAAAACATAGGCGGAGTTTTCGCTGCCATTACGTGTTGTTGTCACACGTAATGGCAGCGAAAACTCCGCCTATGTTTTGAGTAATCGAAAAACTGCATTGCCACGCGAACACAGGCAAAGAAGTAAGCCTATTTACTTCGCCAACAAAACAGGAAAACGTACCACAACTTGAAAACTATGACATGTTGTATATTTTGTAGCATAACAGCTACCAAATCAAGAGGACAATAACATAATGTAAGTTAAAAATAAAAATAGAACCCACTGATGATAGCACAAAAGTGCTGAAACATGTATGGGTGAAACAAAAGAAAAAAGGTGTCTTGCACAAGGCGGAACTTCTCATCCCATTCCAAATATTTTCTGAAAAGACTTTCTAACACTTAAGTCTATATTCCATGACAACAAACTTTTCTTCTCCAGAAAAGTTTTACTTGTCATCATTAGTTATTTTGCTGTCCATGTAGCTAAGCTAATCTACTATTTTTAGTGTCTCGTTTCGTATGTAATTCCCTCAGCAAAAGTCCTTGTTTTGCTTTTGCTGATGTGCATATTATAACTTCCTTTCAAGACACTGTTCATTCCGTTCAACTGCTCTTCCAAGTCGTTTGCTGCCTCCGACAGAATTACAACGTCCTCGGCAAACCTCAGAGTTTTTATTTCTTCTCCCTGGACTTCAACTCCTACTCCAAATTTTTCTTTGATTTTCTTTACTACCTACTCAATATACAGACTGAATAATATCGGGGATAAGCTACAACTCTGTCTCACTGTCTTCTCCAACACTGCTTCCCTTTCGTGCCCCTCGATTCTTATAGCTGCCATCTGCTTTCTGCACAAGTTGTAAATAAGCTTCCACTCCCTGTATTTTATCCGTCCTTCCATCAGAAATTCAAAGGAAGTATTCCAGTCAACATTGTCAATAGTTTTCTATAAGTCTATAAATGCTACAAACTCGGATTGCCTTACCCTTAACCTATCTTCTAATATAAGTTGTTGGATCAGTATGGCATCACGTGTTCCTACATTTCTCCGAAATCCAAACTGATGTTCCTCGAGATCGACTTCTACCAGTATTTCCATGCTTCTGAAAAAAGATTCGTGTGAAAATAGGGTAACACATCAGAAACCTCTCAGTTTAGCCAAGTGAAACTCACGTTAGTGAACAGGGAGTTCAAAATTGAGAGGAGAACCGCACCGGAAATGACCGCGGAGAAACCCTCGGACTTTGGCGCGCCAGGTACATATAGTCTGCGCCCGCGAGCTCGGCTCCAGTTCACCACCGGCAATGGAGGGTGAAGCTTTGACAATGCCAGCCACTCGTGCTGGCGAAACGTCAGAAAAATCATTAGATGAACGTCGGCCGAAGAACCCGAGACAGAAGCCAATAGGCAGTTTGTGAACAGGGAGTTGTTACGACATCTAGCAGTGCACCGTGGGTTGGTCAATACGATGGCGGGCGTGCCTCATCAAATGGGATACACCAAAATTTTGGAGTAAAAACAATCGAATTTCTCACGCTATTTGGGCGGCTCCACAGCGTTCTGTCCTCTGATGCCCATACAGCAAAGCCGAATACGTCATGCTCAATTACTTTCTAGGGATGGCAGTGGCGGACGGCGATCACTGCCTCAGCGAGGATAGGCACCAGCTCTAGCCACAAAAGCACAGAGTGGTTCACGGCCCCACCTCTGCGAAACTGCTGAACTCCCTGAGGATGATCACTCCTCCAAATGAGACTCACTGACTTCCTGTTGCCAACAAACAGGAATTTGAGATCACAGTGGGAGCACACCTTCCTTGCAAGATAAAACGCAAATCTTTCCTGCCGAGCAAACATGCCCGTTAGTCTCAATGGAATAGCTACAATATAGTGGCAGATAAATGAAACGACAAGGGAGAGTCGTGCAGTGTCGATTGGCATAAGATTTTTGATTTTACCGTGTAACTCTGGTGGTTAATCACAATGTTCATATGCTATTCTCTCACTCAAGACATGTTCTGTGAGTAGCATAGTGTAATGATTCACAATTTTTATTTATGGTACTTAATTACATGGAAAGTAAAGGAGCTACAATTACAAGGCTTACAGGAAGTGTCTTCCAGTATGTCTTTTCTGTAATAATATCAAATGTTAACCATACAGTGCACTCGTATTGACTAGTAATAGATCGAATAAGAAGGGGAACTTATTGTCACTATCTCTGATCAGTTCATCAATGTTTAGCTCATTGTTTCCCAGAGATCGGAAATAATATATAAAATATTCTCCTGATCCACAAATCTAAGATCTTCCTAGGCTTTCCACTGCATACACAGCACCCAGTTTTCTTCAAATGACTCCACACACATAATGCCCTGTTCAGTATATTCTATTGACCCAATAGTTCTAGTAAATTTCAGTTTTCTTGAACTCTTTGTAAGTGGCTTTCCATGCCTACCCTTCAGGTGTTTATTTTAGTTTGGGACACCTGGCTTAAGTTCAGTTTTCTTCAACTCTCTTCCAGAATTATTTTTTTCTGCTTTTAATCTCTTTTCTTTTCTAATTGTTCTTTTCCTTTTCTAATTGGCATCCGTCACGGTCATTTTGTTAGACACAACCCCGCTCACAGCCATTTTCATGCACTCTTCATTTCGTTTCCATCTTATTTCTTTTCTCGTTTTCCTCCATTTCAACCTGAAAAAAGTAAGAAGAAGAAAATATAATTTAAAAATTGACATTACTCCTGGCTGATACTGAAGAACAATCAGTTCGGCGTTACTGCACAACAAACACGCAGTAGGATCTAATCATATTGTACGTTTTTTATAGACATTATCGCGAAACGTTTGTTAGATGTTATTTCTTACATAGCATAGATAAGCGAAATGTAGGAACGAAATTAATCACTTACCTTAAAAACAGGTACCACAACCGCGCCGTAAGAGCTTGCGAGCTAACATCCAAAAGATATACGGACTCACATGCGTTTCCTCTTCATCGAAATGTCTTGGCTCAAATTCATCGGCCGGCCGGTGTGGCCGTGCGGTTCTAGGCGCTTCAGTCTGGAACCGCGTGACCGCTACTGTCGCAGGTTCGAATCCTGCCTCGGGCATGGATGTGTGTGATTTCCTTAGGTTAGTTAGGTTTAAGTAGTTCTAAGTTCTAGGGGACTGATGACCACAGATGTTAAGTCCAATAGTGCTCAGAGCCATTTTTGTTTCAAACTCATCTAGGGGTTGAACCGCACGTGTCGCCCTAAATTAGACACTTGTGACCCTTTGGTTAAATTGTTTGGCTGATGGCAAGTTTGCTAAATACAAAGTTAACATTACATACAACAACAGTAATAATAATATCGGGAACTAAATTAACGACCCATAAATGATGTAGGCCACACTGCTGCTGTTTGGTTAGAATAATCTTTGTTCAGAAAGCAAGCTAATGGCGAAAGTGGTGGTATTTAGAGTTACTCTTACACTCAAGCGCATATCCATTTGACACAGTTCGATCATTCACAATCTGATTGCTAATTACAAATCCACCTCGTCCACAACGGGAAATGTTAGAGTTCACACCAGGCGCGCAGCTGCTCACCGCTCAGAGACTAAGTTTCGCGATACCACACAGCGCGAAATTTTCTAAGTCTTTCACTTCCTAGCTACCTGAAGACCCACCGTCTGCTTCCGCGTCTCCACCAGCACTCTCTCTGCCCGTCCCAGGCCGCGTTTCTAGCGTGCCGAGCATCGTCGCTCAACTGACTAGTGCAGTTCCCTTCCCTGAAGCCATCCGTCTGATTGGCTACAGCTTATTCTATATTATTTTAATTTTAACATATTTAAATAATCAAATCTTGACCACTTTCACGTTCTAAATAAAGTAACAACAATATCCATTACATAATACACATTAAATTCTTTCACATAAAACCAATACAATTTCCTTCATAACTTTGAATGTCACGGATAGTAGCCTTGCACCAACGTGCTTTCTGATAAATAAATAAAGAAAAAAAGTAACTATTCCATAACCTAATGATTCCATAAGGTGTCATGCTGTCATCGTTGAACATGTTTTGTGTGGAGGAAATGATGATCTGATGCTTAACTGAAAATACAGATAATTTAAGTTTACTATATCTTTTAAACAAATGAATTTACAGAGCTGAATTTACAAAATTTGTCATCTTAACGATGCGTTTCTATATGAAATGTCGATCGTTAAGATCGACTAAAGCTTTCAGATTTTAGCATTCAGGTCTTTGTTACAAAACTTGTTAATTTCACTTTAACAGTAAATCCTAAACTATTATAGATATGATCAGTATTCAAGTTTTATTGGGATCACCATGAAAATTTATGGAGGATGGCAGATTAAAATTACTGTGGCTTCATTCCCTGCATTACCACAGAATTAAAGAGTGTCCAAAAATGTTTCCCTTTATGGCTGATCTTAGGTCCGCCATATTTGACATTGCTACGTCTCCTTGGCCACAAAAGGTTTGTACTGGGTTTCGCTATGATGTAGGTTCTCGTCTGTCTCACTCGCACACTACAGCGCTTAGGCCTCAATACACAATAGACGCCTGTGAATTTCCCCATCTCATTATGAATCTGCGTCCTTTGTGGCACACTGTCCTGGACGACAGGGTTCGTTTCACAATTCCTGAAGGCTGACTCTTTCGGCCATATACTTAAATGAGAGCGAAATGCTCGTTAACTCACAAGGTAGATAAACACCATCAAGCATTCAGAGTAGGTAAAGCATTGAAGAGAGGAAGAAGATATCAGACTCCAGAGCACACTGATACAGAAGCTTGTTTCTGCTTATTGTACTAACATTTCGAAGCGGAAAAGGAAATCACAGCAGAGGCCGTCGCTGTAATCTGGGTGATACTGCACAACTCCTCCCTGCTGCATATGTGACCGTCATGTCACACCTTTCACACCCTCCCCTATGAAAGATTTTTGAACACATGTTCATATGTACTTTTGTAATGTTTTGATGGGTAGAATAAATTCCTAACGCTTCTGACAAATATTCTTATACACCTCGTATTTGACACACATTTGCTGCCGGCTTTTAAGAGAAGCATTAAAACGACAGAAAATGAAATGCACTGTCGTTGTGTTTCCCGTTATTGCGTTTATGAGTGTCAGAGGTCCAAGTCCTAACTAAACTATTTCGATAACTCAAGAGGGATATCAACCCTGCTTGTGTCTAGATGAGGCATCTGGCAGGCGATGCAGATAATCAGCGTAAATGTTGTGAAGTGTGCTAGCAATTGTTACCTCCCAGATAAATGTGACCAAATTGTTACTGCTGTAAACCAGCCCCATTTCCAAAACATGGACCTCTGGGAAACAAATCATCAAGATTTATTATCCATTTGGGAGGGTCGGTAGGTGTTTAAGGAGGAAGGCGTCAGACTGTCCTAATGTTTGTCCCTCTATCTTGTGGTCGTCGCAGAATTTTTTCCTGTCACTTTCCTCCTCCAAATCTGGAAATGATACTTGAAAGTGAGAAACGCCAAGTTGCGCCGTTGTCTGGAGTCAACTGTAAATTGTAGGTTCCCTATAACCGTCTGGATAAGTCGTGCAGGCAAGTGCAGCCTGCGAATTCCAATAGGACCATGTACACTAAAGGACTGCTGTGTTCAGACCGACGTCGGGTTGAGAGCAGCTTTCCCTTTTATCTTTTGACACACGTAATGCATTTTTCTTTCAACGAACCGAAACTCAAACATGAGAAAGCATGGTTAATTGCACGAACCAAACCAGAATGATTCAAACACTCGTGAAAACAAAAGCAAGATAGGATACCAAGTCGGCATCGAGGCCATTAGACACTGCACATGGTCAACAAGCCGGCAGTGTATCACGACATTGGACGTGCCCCATTTGAAAGACAACATCTAGCGTTCTCTTGTAGTGATTTAGAGAAAGTTGAAAATCTTAAAACATGTGATTTGACAGACAGTTGTACCCACTTCCTTAACAAGAACGCAGTATCGAAATTACTGTGTCACCTCGCTTGGCATGTCTTCACGAAAAATGTAATTCTACTGAAAAGTGAGCTGGCAAAGTTAACGAAATTGTATCGAGCGTAGGCAAAGAAATGGCAACAGTTAACCAACTGGAAGAGCGTTTCTTGGAAAATACAAACCTCACACACCATCAAGAATTCGATGGACATTTTAAAATGTAGATTCCTTTTTTGCATGTACTAGAGAGGTGTTTCGGTTACTTTGTAATCCTTGCTAGACACTAACTCAAAGGTCGGTTTTTAAGGCAATGAGGCTGTTTACAAGCACGGACTTTTTTTCCTTCAGAATAAAGCAACCAAAATCCATATGCTAACATGCAGAGTGAAATTCATCGCAGTCGTCATTGAAGATACTCGAACCTGTATGTATATCGCTGTCTTAGCTAACGTCCTTCGTAGTATTCACATCTGGTACTCCGCAGTCGTTACAGAATTATCTCAGTTAAATTATTTCCAATGACGAAAATGATGTCGAAAGGTAGCTGTAAAAGTCTTTTATTATTGTAGTTTTTCTCGGCAATTCTCATATGTCTTACAGAGAAGCGAAAGCGAAGTAGGAAAAGGATAGATTGAATTCTTAAACAAGTGAATGCGTAATTGACTTGAAGTAAATTTGTACACTAGATCAACTTGTTACATAGTAACAACGAAAGCAAAGTGTCTTATTTGTCAATCTAATGTGTACTGCTCTTTACGTGGCATTACGGCTGCATTGATATACACCAAGGAATTAACTACTTTAGTGGTCTTACATTTGGCTTGTTTTTGTCCCAACCGAGAAACAGAAAGACTTTATCACCCATGAAAATCAGGCATTCGATTTATTGCTCCAGTTGTGCTTGTTGAACGTCGATAACGGATCAGCTGTTTAACTGTACTCTCTTATCCTTGAGAATGAATGCGCTATAGAGAGCACTGGAGCAGAACGAGCAACAGCGTGACATACGAGGTATGCATTGCTTCATGTACTTTAATTTCCCTCGTGATACTTTGAGCTGTGCGTAAATGGCACTCTGTGAGCTCGTTAATCTTTCCAGCCTGCAGGAGCACGGTTGACGCGTTTCCGCAGTGTAGACGCTCTCGAACTCATTGTCCGTATTTGCAAACCTCGTACTCTGTCCAGACTCTTTCACCACGTAACAGTAAAATTACACTTATTCCAAAACAACTAACCTGTTACTACAAGGGTGTAGGAAAGGAAGAAAGTAGGGGGGAAGAAAATAGAGAGTAGCTATGAAAATGAAAGTAGTTGTTGAAACGTCCCCTTTGAACAATTTATACACGACTGTCCTTAAACTGACACACAATATTTTTAGCGCAACGCAATCTGACTTTCAAAAATCCCTACAAAAGAATGGCCCTGACTAACATTAAACTATACCTTTCAGAAATCACTTACCTCACAAAAATCGACCGATGACCACGCTGTCTGGTCTCTTTCCCCAACCAACCACCACCAACCACAAAAATCTTCATTACTCGAACTACTGCAATACAGCGAGCGCCACTACTGCCAGCTAAATAAAAGATTCAAACTACAGAAGGCACTAACTACTGATAGGGATAGTTAGCAAAATGAAAGATATTAATAGAGAACAAACAATGTATTTAGCTTAATAGTCATAATATATATAGCAGTTCATGACAAATTACAAAACTCCGCCATCTCTCTCCCCACATCCACCACTGCTGGCGGCTCACCTCCAACTGCGCAACGCTACGCGCTCAGTGTTGCCAACTCTAAAAAACCCGAGTCGCTAGATTCAATATCAAAAGTCGCTAGAAAGTCGCTAAAACTGATTTTACTAGTGCTGTACTGAAACTTTCGTGTTGTGAATGGTGCAATAAGCCAGTGGGGGGGGGGGGGGGGGGGGGTTAATAAAATATTAATAAAAATTGACTCATACCTAATTGCTATACTGTCTTAATTAAATGACGCATCAGCCAGATTTCTTGCGTCTGCAGTTTCTACTACAGCGAGTTTGATAAATGCTGATCTGATGGTTTGGTTGTTTACACTATAGTACCGTACAACGATACCTAGCATTTTAGATATTGATACATCTGTGGATTCATCTATTAGTACACTGTATTTTTGGTCACTTATATCTTCAACCAATTATTGTGTAAAATATGGAGCCAAAACTTCAGTTATAATGTTAGTTCACTTTGTACGATGTAATTGCATGTTTTATCACCGGAAAACACTTTCTTGCACAGTATTGCTAAATGATCTACAGCTAAAATAGAACAATATTCAGCAATAAATAAAGAAAGGGCGGCTTCCTCTCTGCTTGCTATTCTAACTGTAGTTTTCGGAACAATTTTCACAGGTAAGGTGGTTTGTGTTTTTTTTTAATCAATTTTTTGTTTATGCTTAATAGTTTTCGAATGCTTTCTAATATCACACAATTAAGCATAAAACTCTGTTGCACATACTTGACATCTTGCCTTGGATAAATCTCCAACGACTGGTTTCAGCCACCCATTGAATTCAGGTTCTGCTTCCCACGCATCCCGATATTTTTGAGCGTACTGCTTCTTCTTCTGCGGTAAATCCATTATGTAAGCCACCACAACATAAGTTTCTCCAATTTATAATCACTGAAAATGCATTAAAACTCAGGCGAACTAGAGGTCATGAAACAATCTACTCACTCGGTAACTCGATATCAGTCCTACTGTTCATTGTTTAAAACGTAATAATGTCTGAGATACCCCTACCGAATTGTTCTTGCATTACCACTGTGCATGTATTAATAATTCGACTGCGAGTTAACATTTAGAAAAATTAGAGATTGCTGGACAGAAATGTATTTTATTATACTTAACATTACGTATGTTTTTTGTCAATTCGAAAAATAAGGGGAGTTCAAAAGTTGAACAATTATAGATCGATACGCTATCGACGATAACAGGCTAGTGGGTAATGAATAATGAATTGTTCTATAGTCAGGGTTTTCTTACTCTGTAGGCAATTCCGACATTCAGGTTTACTGAATGCAGAACAATGCTACATGATCTGCTACGAACTTAATTCAACTTAGTAAATCTAGAACAAAGTGAGTGTAGTACCCATTCTATAGTTAAAATCTTAGTTTTGTCACTGAAAATACTGGACCAATAGAGTTTTGATTTGTACTTCAAAAGTCGTCAGTACTCCAAAAGTCGCCAGATAAGTCGCTAAATAATTTTTGTCGCTAAAATGTTTTTTTTTTGTCGCTAAGACGAAGGCAATAGTCGCCATTTCTAGCGACAAAGTCGCTAAATTGGCAACACTGTACGCGCTGTTCACATCCAACTGCCGCTGCCCAACACTACAATGGCAGACAACAATGCAAACTACTCACAGACTGCACACAGCACAGCCAGTGATTTTTCATATAGAGCGCTACGTGGCGTTACCAATAAGAAAACATAAACAGCCTACTTACATTGTGTACGAGCTTTTGTTATTTTTAGTTTATTTTATCGAATTTTTTTTTGTTTTTTTGCGTTTTTTGTATGTATATTATTATTTTCTTTTATTTATTTGCTTATTTTTTAATTATTTTATAATTAGCCTATGTACCAGAATTCCAGGAGTCGCTAGCGCCTTCCGGTTGGCGGAACATCCAAACGTGCGAAATTTTTACGGAGATTCTGTTTGTAGTGCGTTCAGAACATCATGTCAACGAAAAAGCATCAGCATCTCAGTGCTTGGACGTTCCAGCTGGAAGACGTGTCATGAAAGGCGCTCCGTAGAAAATTGGGAAAGAACTGGAGTTGCGAACAAGTGCACAGTGTCGATTGTTAAGGTGCGTCCAATAACCTAGTTCCGATTTCTCGTCGGGGCCTAAAGGGTATGACCGCGTACCCAATTCACAGCGTTAGTTTTTGTTGCAGGGTAATGAATCACATCTGGGAGTAAAAGCGTCAGGAAAGTGATCTGAGCAGGTGTCTGTTGGGTAAGGAAAGCCAAAATACGCTGGACGAACCTCCAGACGCCACACAACGGACCACATGAGAATGGATGAGCGTCTGTGTCCTCTACACCACAGAGGGGTGTGTCAGCGAGCTGGATGCGGTGCAAACGAAACTGGTTGACCTGTTTGCCATTGGCGGTGATATACTAGGTGTACTGAACGCTGGTACCGAGACAACCAGCATGCATCGCTTTCCACACACGACGCCGTATGATCTGGGGAGACTTGTGTCCGATGGGGTTAGAAGTTCGACACATTTGTAATGTGTCACGTACAGTCTTTGTCTGGAGTATACGTGGAAGGGGCAAGGAGTGCAGGATATAACTTAATTCAAGAAAGAAGTACCGAAAGTGATAAAAGGGGGTGGAACGTCTGATAACATGACTGGGGCTGACATGGAGACTGGCGAATATTCATTCAAAAGCAGTCTGGTCAGGCTTATCGGGCAGCGACACCAGATTTTCAGTTGGGAGCTAACAAAAAGTACCGTAACCCTGTCCGGCACATGGAATAAGCCCACTCCACCACGCTCCCGCGAGAGGGCAAGGGAGGATTATTTAACTTTAAATAACATCCCGGAACAGACAAAGGATCGCATAGCCATCAACATACGACATGCGAGGGTAATCGGAACCGGGAACACTTGTGCCACATGGGGGATGCGTTAGTCTTGGTAAATATTCATGTATTGCGCACGCTGTACAATTTCGAGGGATCCAATCCGGTGGTCCACAAGCCCTTATCGTTTGGAGGAGACATCTACTGTTGGTAGCCGCTGAACGACGGAGGCCATTCATAAAATCAATGCCCAAACAGCGGACGCCGGTGGCCACACTTAGAGGAGCGACGTATCTCTCAGGTAGACCCTCACCAACGAACAGAACCTTCGACATGGTAATGTTAAGAGAACTGCCAGATGCCTCTCCATATGTCAGCACCCAAGCCAGGTAGGTAGAGGACTAGATCGTTGCACAGAAGCAGTGCTCTTGCAATGTCAGGCCCGTAAGGGGTTGGCGAAGCCCCTGGAGCAGGGGCTCTAATGCCAAAGCATACAGTATCGTGGAAAGTGGGCAATCCTGTCGGACAGAGCGCTCGATAGTTAGAGGCGCGCTGAGGCGACCATTACAGTCGCACCGCTCAAGAGCTGCATTACCACTGTTACTATACGAGCCGGAAAACCCATGTGTTGGGGGACCGATTTTAGAAAGGTGTGGTCGACACGGTCGAATGCCTGAGTGAAGTAAAGCGATGCTAATGTGCCAGGTAAATGTTGCGACCGCGCGAGCGCGATCATGTCCCAGTAACGGCATAGGGCCGTGTGGATGTGTTGTCACCAGCCAGCGAAGTCTGATCAAGAGAGATGACGTATCTTGCTGCCTTCTTGAGTCATGAGGCCAAGAAACGGGTAAAAATTTTCGTGTCACTGTTGAGTAGAGTGATGGGGAAGTAATCACAGATCCATGATCACCCATGCAGCTTAGGAACCAGGATGATGACCCCATCAAAGAAGGTGGCTGGGATCGTCGTTGTGGGTGACATAAGTTCACGACAGATGGACGTCAAAGTAGGTACCAAACGATAGCTAAAACACTTGTAAAATTCGAGGGCAGGCTGTCAGGTCTAGGGGACTTGTTGGGAGCTCCAACCTTGATAGCATCTAGAACTTCATCGGAGGTCACTTGTCGCTGAAATTCTTGAGCCACATCCTCTGGCATGGTTTTGTCAGTCAGTGGTGCTACCTCCTCAATTAAAGTCGGGGGATGTGGGACGGCGCGCAAAGCCAGCGGATATGGGAGTAGAAAGAGTGACCAATGGTCTACTGCGTAATGTATCGTCATCCTTCCGCATCAGTGAGGTCGTGGATGAGAGCTCGACGATGACGACGGCGTTCTATGAGGAGGTGGTACATCGATGACGTTTCGGGAGGCATATGGTCACGGATGCAGGATCTGACAAGGGTCTCTTCCAAGCATCATCTCATGAGTGAAGTGATCTGCGCTTTAGCACGATGCACTATCATCTGATGGACAGGAGAGAATGCCATCGAAGTGCAGTCACGAAGCACTGCATAATAAAAGTCCATGGTGCTCGCTTGCCAAGCTTTGAAGACTTTGCCATATCCCATCAGTGCCCTGTGTAGAGATGGTTTCGCGCAGGATTGCCACCATGATAGGGTGGATGTGCATGTCGGGCAACGTCGATGATAGAGGGCCCATGCATCCTCAACGATCTGTCGGCAGTCAGGGACAGTCAGGTGGGAAACTTTTAATTTCCATAGGCCGCGGCTGTGCCACACCTGTTGGCGGGTGAGGACGACATCGCAGATGTAGGCTTCGTGGCCAGAGAAAGCCAGAGGCCATACTTCGGCACGTTGAGTGTCGGCAGCAAGGGACCGTGTGAGGTATATACGGTCGAAGCGACTGGATGAATGCGCCGTATAGTATGTGAAACCTGCACAGGTGCCATGAAGCTTTGTCCATGTGTCAACAAGCTGAAGTTTTTCGATGATGATAGAGAGGGCTGCACACGGGGAATGACGTGGAACTTGGTCATCAGGCCCACGTGTCGAGTTGAAATCGCCACTGAGGATCATTTAATCCAATGGACCCTCAAAAAGCCGCGTTACCTCGTCAGCAAAGAAGGTGTGTCGATCACGACGACGACTCGAGTCGGATTGTGCATATATATTGAGTATGCGGACCATGAACAGCGTAAAAGCCATACATCTAGCATTAGGAAGGTACACTACATCTTCAGCAGGGAGTCCACATCGGAGGAGGATGGCGACTCCACTACTGTTCCCAGAAGAATGGGAGCTGTGTGCCATGTAGCCAGTGGGGGGTAGAAATCGGCTACAATCACTTCTTGGAGGAGGGCACTGTCGACGTCAGCAGCGTAGATGGTCTCTTGGAACATTGCCACTTTGTGGTAAGCCCGAATGGTGACCAGATTCATGGTCGCAATGTGGTAGTGTTGTGGGCGTGCTCCCTCCATTGGCACGGATGTTGCAGCAGAGATGTCCAGCTGGCGTGTAACATCTGACACAGTCACTGTAGCCGCAATGACTGGGTGGAAGGTGGGTCAAGTGCCTCCAAGAGGCACTGCTTGACGGGAGGACTACTATCTCGATCTGCTCCATCTTCGATCGTTGACATCATCAGAACAGGAGACCGAAACGCCCGAGGGCGATTTGTGGTGATGTTGCTGTAGTGGGGTCCAGGGACTCTCCCTCCATGGAGTTCATCGTTGGTTGGGTGGGATCGATCCTCAGATGGGACATCACGAGCGGCCACTCCTGTTGTCTGAGCGCTCGAAGGTAGATCACTGTCTTGTATCCGCTCCACCACCTTTGATGCCACGTGAAAAAGTGTTTCGTCGGATGGCGTTTGATTTCTCTTCCGTTTTCGGGGCAACAGCTGCTTTGAGAGGTGCTGTACTGTATCAGAATGTGGACGTTTAATGTCCGAGGTCGCGCCATTCGGAGAGAGGCTGTGGCAGCTCCGTCATTTACACTGGGGAGTGCCAGAGGAGAACTGGTGCTTCCTGAAGTGATGCATAAGGGCTGCGTACTGCTGTGGTGTAGCTGTCACTGGTCGGGACGTGGAGCAAACGTCGTCGGAGAGAGTCTGACCGAACATGGGCCTCTTGTCCGCAACTGGCACACGTCCGCTGCTGGTCATCATACATAACCGTGGTTCGCACGCCACATATCAACAGATAGGATGGTACATATTTGGAGAGTTCGATTTTGATTTGGCGGACACCATTCAACACGTGGTCGTGAACGTCTACCATTTATCCGCTATGTGTCCCACAACGTTACCGTAGGGTCGGAAAGCTTCGACGACCACGTCTTGTGGCACTTCGGAAGGGAGCTGAAAGACCCAAACTGTTCTAACGAAGACCGAAACCAGCGTAATCTACCGTTACCTATCCAATAAGCCCATCAGAATGCTTCAACTTGAGTCCGTGTGCGTGTTGTCGAACTACCTCAGCACATGCTTCCTCCGTCCTAATCTTAATGTAGACGATACTGCCAGTGATAGAGAAGTGAATACCTATCACTTCCTTCAATTTCATAAGCACGTGGTCGTGCATGTTCGGTTTGGAATGTTACTTTAAGTGTACCTTGGAGGTAACAGTGCGCCATGAGGTGCAGTAGTAATGGGCGCTACACAACACGGAATAACCGCGACGCGGAAGTAAACAACTGCGGTGTGGTGTCCGACGCGCAGTGCCGGTCCGCACACAGCCACGGCCAAATGCCAACTGACCTGCAAAGCGCTGGATATGTGTGCTGACAGAGGTAGTTACCATACATATCATTACAGTGTTTCCAGATTGCCAATCTTTAACGTCCATTTACTGCCGTAAATATGCGCAGGACGAAATTTTGTGAGAGACATTTTTGTATTGCTAGCATGTGAGGAATCGCTTTGCGATGTCCGAGTGCGCGAATTTTTGCTCACCCTACACATTCATAAATCCCTATAAAATAATACAAATGATTGTGCATATAGAACGATAAACAAGATGAGTTCTAAGCAGGCATGTTCGTGATGTAGTTTGTAGATGTCGAAATTCTACCAATGTATTATTAAACGAAATTGCAACTGAGTACGGCAATTGCAAATTATATAAAGTATCACCAACGCCACCTGCAAGAGAGTAAAGAGATTAGTCATAAATATTTATTTGTAGAAGTATAATGTGTTTCGACCAAGTTTATTCAAATAAGTTCGTAAATAAAATTTATTCACAATAACAGGAAATAATAATTTACCCATTGTCAATTATTAAATTCTTGAGGTCGTTACCAGTTTGTTTAGATCGCGGTTGCTATGAGAGAAATTGTACTGGCAAGCAGATTTAGATGAGAGATAGAGCTGTTGTGTATTTTACCGGGCTTTGTTCGTTCTCTTGTCGACGAAGCTGACGGCACACTGGGAACCGTTAACAATCTGTACCGGCCCAATACTTGTCCATGTCTCCAGAATCCAGGCAATTTTATCTGTGTTGAAAAATTTATGTCTTGGAAAATACTGAACATGTAAATGCCAAATTAATATTGTTTGAAGCCCATTATGTCTTCTTTAACATGCAGCTATGAAAAATTTCTACATGGATGTATAATACAGTTTTGTGTGAAATATTTTAAAGCAGGGTTCCATACACAACGCCACACAGCACTGTTCACCTTGATAACGTTTCTCCTTGCGAGATGCTTTTCCACTTTCTTTCTTTGATTTTGAAGAACAAATATAACATACACGGGGGGCATCTTTTTGCCTGGCCACATTGATAATGAAATCAGTTATTGTCATTTTCTTGGTCTGAAATAAAGTGTGTAACCAAAATGCATTCGATACTCCTAGTAAGAGCAAATAAAAAAACAGTTTTCGCCACCATTTTACAGTTGTGCGCCTGAACACATTGTAACGCAGTCTCCTTCAAAGACACCTGTGTCGTCCAAATTTCTGTATCCGCAGGCGAAAACAATGACTCATAACGAACGAAATACCGCGAAAAACAAGACACACATTCACGCCATCTATTCGCGCAACTAATAAATAACAGTGTAAACGTCGTATGTCGATAGTGAGATGCGCGGAAACTACACGCAGCGCTTTTTAATCAACAAAATGCGCTGACGCGTAGAATGTACGAGCTTGGAGCTTCTATTCGTAGAAGGGAGCGCGGCCCATAGAATCTACGGGCTTGGCGCTGAGAGAGTTAAGTCGTTGGCACACTGACTGTGTTTCTTAACGTCAACGTTCAGCGTGCCGAGTTCAAAGTAGCGCCGAACGCTCAGAAACGATGCGACTAGTGCGCACGGTACGTGGGCCTCAATGTGCTACATGTGGTCAAGGCGCACTCCAGCGACAATTGTCAGCCGCGTCTGGCTCGCAAACCACACTGTTCACGAAAAGGACGGGCGTAAAAATCCTGCATCGCCTCTATTAAAACGCACATTTGCTCCCTTATTCATATGCATATGTTCTGTATGTAGTCTACATAAGTAAAGACTTAAATATGTATGAACACTTTATAAGGTAAAAAGGAAAGTACAATGTCCAGTCACTAAGGACATACGCTTATGAAAGTTTAATAGCACGATACAAATTTACAACAGTTTTCGACCTAAGGTAAAAATTATTCTGTCATTCTCTACCATTCTCATATCGATCCTAGTTGATCAATACAACGTAGGAAACACAAATTTGAAACAAGAGAGAGCAAAATATCTTATTGCAAGTAGTGCAAGCTGTCTTGTAAATGGACTGATGACCTCAGAAGTTAAGTCCCATAGTGCTCAGAGCCATTTGTCTTGTAAATAACACCAATCGAACAAACGCACACATCGGAGACAGAGAGCGCTTATATGAACTTCGAATATTATTGAATATACTTCAATTAAAATAAGAAGAAAGTGTCAGGAACTACTAGAAAACCAGAAGGTTGAAAAATAATATTTCAAATGATAGAGCACAGCAATCAATGGTCCTTTTCTTGCAGGTCCCTGTTGTTCGGTCTTCTGTTAGAGTTCTTTCAAGAAAGAACTGTGACAGAAGCCCGAACAACATGGTACCGACGTACCAGAACATGCACTGATACTATGACATGGTGCATTGTCGAAATCTAGATTTGCCGAAGAAAACCTTCAAGTAAAGAACGACTGATTGTTGTGCTCTAACATTTGAAAGTCATAAAATGGATATTGAGTGCATCCACATTCCTAATGGAAGGTAACCATATGAAAATAGTATTTGGATTCAGTGGAACGGGAACCAGCAACACATCGCCTGCTTAATTTTATAATACTATGCTTCACGGTATGAAAGGCCAGTACACTGGCGGAGCTGTCATTTGCACTCACGTGGTTCATGTGAAAAGGTTTCCGACGTGGTCATGACAGCACGACGAAATGGTTGTTGGAATTAGATGCATGGGACATTCCATTTGGGAAATCGTCTGGGAATTCAATATTCCGGGATCCACAGTGTCAAGAGTGTGCCGAGAACACCAAATTTCAGACATTAGTCTCACCAAGGCCAATGCAGTGGCATATGGCATTCACTTAACGAGTGAGAGCAGCGGCATTTGCTTAGAGCCGTCAGTGCTAAGAGACACGCAAGACCGCGCGTGAAAGAAACGCAGAAATCAATATGGGGCATACGACGAAAGTATCCGTTAGGACAGTGCGGCGAAATATAGCGTTAATGGGTTGTAGCAGCAGTCTACCGACACATTTGCCCTTTCTAACAACACGACTTTACCTGCAGTGCTTCTCCTGGGCTCGTGACCATATCGGTTGAAATATAGTCGACTGGAAAACCATGGCCTGGTGAGATGAGTCCCGATTTCAGTTGGTAAGGGCTGAGGGTAGGGTGCGACCGTGGCGCCGACTCCACTAAGTCATGGACCCAAGTTGTCAACAAGGTACTATGCAAGCTGGTGGTGGCTCCATAATGGTGTTGGCTGTGTTGATTGGGTTCTGTGATCCAACTGAACCGATCACTGACTGAAAATTGTCATGTTCGGCTATGTGGAGCCATTCATGGACTTCGTATCCCCAAACAACGATGGAATTTTTATGGATGACAATGCGCAACGTCACTGGGCCACAATTTTTGGCGATTGCCTTAAGAACATTCTGGACAATTCGAGCGAATGGTTTGGTCACCTAGATATCCCGACATGAATCCCACGAACAATTATGAGACATAATCGAGAGGTCAGTTGGTGCACAAACTCCTGCATCGACAACACTTTTTTAGTTATGGACGACTGTAGAGGCAGTAGGGCCCAATATTTCTGCAGGGGGCTTCCAATGTCATGTTGAGTCCATGGGGTCCGTGGAGTTGCTGCACTGCGTCGGGCGAAAGGAGGTGCGACACGATATTAGGAGGTATTTCAAGACTTATGTCACCTCAGTGTCTACGGTCTCTGTAACGTAACGACTTTAGCAAAATGGTTCAAATGGCTCTGAGCACTATGCGACTTAACTTCTGAGGTCATCAGTCACCTAGAACTTAGAACTAATTAAACGTAACTAACCTAAGGACATCACACACATCCATGCCCGAGGCAGGATTCGAACCTGCGACCGTAGCTGTCGCTCGGCTCCAGACTGCCATCTTTAGCACTCTTCGAAAGTATGGTTTTTGTTACTCATGTGAAGACAAACCACATTTTGCAAATATTTGGCATATGTACTGTTATAAAATATAAAATGGTGTGTATTGAAGCAGTTTACAGGGAATTAAACAGCGTCCGTAAAGCAGATAGGGCGATGGGGCTTGGTGTGGAGGTATCCAGTTCGAATTCAGGAATTAGAATACATTTTCATCGCCAACTTTAGGACGGCAAGGGTAGTTTCCATTCCACTAGACACTCGTCTGAAGCCCTGGGGAAAATTGCAAACCTCTCTGCAGTGTATTATGCAGTCGAAGGCTAGCGACAATGTTGACGTAGAACTGTCCATAGTAAAAAGCTTGCACTCATTTGAGACGAGCAAGGTTTGTGGAAGCACATAAAACAGAACATACTCGTTTTCAGAATGACAGGTTCACTGTGGAATCTGCTCTAGGACAGAAGGGGAATGGGGGAACCAGATTGATTGCATATGATATTGTTAACTAGCTTGAAATAGAGAACTGAACGTTTGAACTCAACAAAAGATGTAACCCTGAGACAGTCAAATTCTTTTCAAGAATAATGAACTAGAATATTGAAACATTATAAATTATATACATGTAGTGCGTGTGGTGGTTGGTGGAACGAAATGAAAGAGCTGTGTAGCACTAGAATTTATGCTGTGTTATTAAATCACTTCTCTGTAAAACAGTATTATGCACTAGTGATACACTGAATGAGGTTGCGCTGTATTCGGAAAGATAGATGATCCTGTCTCTATCCAGCCCTCGTGATTTAGGTTTCCCGTGGTTTTCCTGAATTACTTTAGGCAAATGGGTCCCATTATAGGACCACAACCGCATATCTGACCCATCCTTCTCAGACCACACCTGTAAGTATGTTAATGCCGTTATATACGAATTATACTTTTTGCCTCAAATTTTAATACCTTAACATGTACACTTCTGTTGTGAAAGAAATGAATAAAACTCCTTACAACTCGAAGTCTGGTATATTACCTTCCTGCGTATCTAATTACTATAGGAATATTGTAAGGTTTCAACCTTATTTTTGATATTCAAAGAATATGCTGGGAGCTCTGTATTTTCATTCGATATCATACTTCATAATAGTACTCAGACGATTTCTCGAATAGTAGTTTTCAATAGCCTCAGAGGTTCTGATTACAAGCGACGTTATCTTTGGTTACCAATAGCATTGTCGTTGCTGTAGCATTCTAACAGAAGCTTAGAGATAAAGATGCGGAGAACGTGGAATTTTGGAATATGATTTGGTGAAGATTAATTTTACAAATGAAGATTTGAGGTAATGTTGTTGCTGTACCTCTTGCTTGTGCGTGGTTATGATGTGTTTGAATAATGGAAATTTTTGATGGAATTTTTCTTTGTTGGTTTGGGTTAGTTAACGGCACAAGGCTTGCACTCAGAGGCTAAAGATTTACGACTCCTTCATTAGTTCAATAATTAATGTCGTGGTAGAGTAATATTTTTTACAAAAGCTAATTTTTGTGAAGAGCACAGCGATTGCCAAAAGAGGAGTTTTTTAAAATTTAGATTTTTTTCAAACATTTAGCAACTTAAAATTCCACCATCGTCTTCTCACGAGATAATTTCATTATTCTTATTTTGTGTTTCACCACATAGCACTTTGCGGAATACAATCGCTAGAGTTAAAGCAAGATCTACATAGAATAGTTGCATGTGATTACACTGCACTGCGCTAGGTTCTCTTTCCTTTTAGTTAACTTGCTGCTGCGCTCTAGTTTTTTATGCTCGTCACTTCGAGCAGTACGGAATTTTCATTGCTAAAGGTAAGCCACATAAAAATTCGTAAGGGCGAGTTAGATCATAATCAGAACACAGCAATGTCATTTACAGTTAGCTTTGCATTTCAAAATTATTATTCGGATCAAATTAGGCAAAGTGTGTTCAAATCTCATTTCTTACGCAGATAATTTTATTCTCACAGTGCAATATTATATTTGCGTTGTATGGAAATTTGTTTAGTCAGTTCGTGGGCACAGAACCACACGACATTTTTTTATAGAAACATTTTGGTTATTTATTTGCTCAGAATTCAATTTGCAGTTTTATGCAGCATATTTATTCTGTTAGTTCTGGAAGTGCAAACCACGTATTGTACCGTCACACATTTCTCACTGTACTCCACAATGCAGTATTTCAGGATAGCCTTTTTATTACACACTTTTACGTTGTGGCAGAAGTTAAATATTTAAAATACAGTCATACAGTTTCAGATAATTTGGTGACTCAACTTCATCAGAAAGGGTCTCGTAGCTGTACCCCTTGTATTGTTCAGGATTACAACACAGATTCAAGAAGTTATGAAGGAGTTCTGTCCAGATTCACAACAAAGAAACGTCATTTTTGTTTAGAAGAGCCACAATCCTAACAATTACAGAAAAAATACTAAAATAAAGTAACGAGATGTCATTTCCCTAAAGTCATTTGTTAACAATGTGAGAGTGGTTAGCTCTTCTGGGATGATGCCTTATGACCGACGGAAAATCCCTGTACGGACATGTGCCGGAGGCTGAGTTTCGCTGTCCTTTTTTCTGACGCGACTATCATTTTTGTCGGCGAGGATGGGGCCCCGCCCTGGGTCAGTTCGCAGGGTCAAGGTCGCAGGCACAGGTGGAGGAGGAGGCGAGGGAAGGTGGGGGGGGGAGGAGGAGTGGGAGGGGTAATAGTGACGTGACCGGTGGACCCTCTCGTTCCGCTCTTCGGTTGGGGTAAAACTGCGCTGAGACTCCGAGGGGAAGTTACCTTCCTCATACGACTCAACCGATCTCACGAGCAGCTTGACTTGTCCAGGTAGTAGCATCGTGAGCGTAATCAACCACACACGGCGAAAGAGAGCTTGGATGTGAGTAATATGTTCTGCCTTGTAATAAGAACAAAGTTACAGCAGACACATCGGGTCCATGGTTTTTGTCTTATTTATGTGACATATGTCTCAGTATCATGTCGCTCACATAACTATCGGCACTCAAAATATTAAATAATCAGCCGTGGTATACTACAGGGTTCCAATTTGGGTCCCCTGCTGTGTCTTGTAGAAATATAAATGATCTTATATTGCTAGAAGGGTCAAATTTACCATTCATCTAAATGATAGCAACAAACGGTTCAAGGCAAATCTTTTATCGTTAAACTTTGTCAAAATTCGGCACATACAGTTCTGTACATTCCATAGACTTCCATAACCTATGAAAACAGGCTATTCAAACAATGAAACACAGGAACTATAATGCTACGATTTCTGGCTACAGGTAGATCACAACCATAACTGAATAACCTACTGCCTAGCATTATTGAAACACTTCAGTTCATCTACATCTACAGTGCGCAGTATTACAACTACAGGTGATTTGAAAATGAAGGAACTGCGTGGGTCACTCCAAAAGAAATGCACACTACTTTTTTTAAATTCCATCTTTTATTCTACATGTCTGAAAGTTTTACAGTGTGTAGATACATCCTTTAGGAACAATATTTTCATTTCTCCACGTAATTTCCATCCCTCTCAACTGCCTTACGCCATCTTGGAGCAAGCGCCTGTATACCCGCACGGTAAAATTCTGGACCAACCTGTTGGAGCCACTGTTTGGCAGCGTGCACAAGGGAGTCATCGTCTTCAAACCTTGTTCCACGAAGAGAGTCTTTCAATTTCCCAAAGAGGTGATAGTCACACGGAGCCAGGTCAGGACTGTAAGGCGGGTGTTTCAGTGTTGTCCGTCCGAGTTTTGTGATCGCTTTCATGGTTTTTTGACTGACATGTGGCCATGCATTTTCGTGCAACGGCAAAACATCCTGTTTTTGCCGATGTGGTCGAACACGACTCAGTCGAGCTTGAATTTTCTTCAGTGTCGTCACATATGCATCAGAATTTATGGTGGTTCCACTTGGCATGATGTCCACAAGCAAGTGTCCTTCAGAATCGAAAAACACTGCAGGCATAACTTTTACAACAGAAGGTGTGGTTTTAAATTTTTTTTCTTGGGTGAATTTGCATGATGCCAATCCATTGATTGCCTCTTCGTCTCTGGTGAAAAATGGTGGAGCTATGTTTCATCACCTGTCACAATCCTTCCAAGAAATTCATCTCCACCATTCTCGTACTGTTCCAAAAGTTCGCTCCATACCGTTTTCTTTGTTTGTTTGTGAGCCACTGTCAACACCCTGGGAACCCACCTGACATAAACCTTTTTTAACGCCAACACTTTCAGTACTCTGCAAATATTTCCTTCCCCTATCCCAACGTAGCGTGACAATTCGTTCACTGTGATGCGTCTGTCAGCAGTCACCAATTCGTTAACTCTCTGCACATTGTCTGGAGTGTGGGCAGTACGAGGCCTGCCGCTGCAAGGAGAATCCTCAGTATTGCTGTGCCCGCTTTCATCACGTAACCTGATTGTCCACCGACTAACTGTACTGAGATCGACAGCAGCATCCCCATACACCTTTTCCAACCTCTTGTGGATGTTTCCCACTGTCTCGTTTTCACAGAACAGGAATTCTATGACAGCATGTTGCTTCTGACGAACGTCCAGTGCAGCAGCCGTGTTGAAGACATGCTGTGACGGCGCCACTCACCGGAACAGGTTGAACTAAGTTTGAAAACAAGCGGGAAGTATGTATCTACACACTGTAAAACTTTCACACATGCAGAATGAAAACTGTATTTTTACAAAAATAGAGTGCATTTCTTTTGGAGTGACCTTCGTAGATCACTTTGCATCGTTTTTCGAGGTAAGTCTACTTACAGGTACAGATATTTTCAGAATGGAGAGGCATATTACAAGATTCAATTTTTTCTCAAAATGCAACATATACGCAACGCATATATACTACACTGGAGTAAAAAACATTCCCTGCAACGAATTCAACGTGCTTTCATTAGCACAGAAGCCACTTATGGTTAAATGGGCACAAATGAGTGAAGATATTAAGTGTCTGATATATCCGAGGGGCGTTCAGTAACTAATGCAACACATTTTTTTTTTCTGAAAGCAGGCTGGTTTTACTCAGCATTCTAATACACCAATTTATTCTCCGCTCTTTTGGCTACATAATTCTGTTTCTCAGCACAATCTCCGCTCAATGCGACGGCCTTACACTACCTTACACTGAGAGCCTGCACTGAGCTGCACCAGTAACCTCCCTATCCTCGACGTACCGCTTCATATGAAGTGTATCCTTCATTGAGGCATACAGATGGAATGGAAGTCTTCTATTAGGTGGCGAGGAACCCAGCGGCCACATTATTTGAGGTACGCCTTCTGGTGGATGATTGTGCTGGCATTACCAACAGAGACGTCCAGTTGTGCAGCGATGTTTTTCAGTGTGAATTTGTTGATCACCTCTAATGAGAGTGTTCGCACGTTCCAACACTGCAGGAGTCACAGCTGTATGCAGCCGGCCGGCATGCGGAAAACTGGACAAGTTTGCCCAACCTTACTGCGATGATGACGGACGCCTCACCGAACGATTCACCGTGCTTTTAATCAATTCTAACTCTCCGTAGATACGCTGAAAGTGCCTATGAATATCCGTGATGCTCTGGTTTTCCGCCTAAAGAAACTCAATGATAGCTCTCAGCTTGGAACGCACCTCCTCTACGGACGCCATTTTGAAGGCTACGTATAGCACCGCCATCCATCGGAAATTGGTGAAACTATGGGGGCTGAATAGGGAGTATTTGCCGATGCCGCGCAACAAATTCTGCATTTTTTTAAACTGAAAATGGTCGAGAAATAGATGGGTTTATTACTTATTGAACGCCCCTCGTGTATCAAGTTGTGTTCCTAAACTCTGAATTAGACGACTTTCTGCTAGGTAACTCCCTGTGTTCCAGCTAGGATAATCTTCACGGAAATTCTTAAAATATATATTTTATGTTATTTTATAATTATCACTGTAATTTTTTTCAAAAGGGTAAGTCATTTTATTGTTAGGTTCCCAAATAAATTGCTTATCTTTTACTTGTTCCATATCCCATGTACTCTATGCAGGATGAATGGATTGCGAAAAGTTTAATGTAACGAAACAGATAAGTTAATTTTCTAAGGCTTGTCTCACCAGTGTTGTGGCATCATCATAGGGCGTTTCTTTTTATTTCCTCTGAATAGGTATTGGCGACTATAAGTTCAAATCTAAGGATACGAGATTATAGCTGCTATTTACATGATGTATCTCTCTGCAGTATCCTATTTTGGACTAAACTTGATACTTTCTGTGACTACCTCTCTGTTTCAACAATAGATTTGTGGTAAATGTTCCACGTTGTCTGAAACAGAGGGGCAATTTCTCTACAGGAAAATTAGGCCCAAATTGTAACCTCGGAGAAACATAAGGAACTTTCTGGCTTTCAGGGCACAAGGGAAACAAGTCCGTTCTTAATGATTTTGGAATTATTCCATTTTTAAGAACTATTTGTGAAGGTACTTTCCAAGCATAGGAGAGTCATGTCTAGATGTTATAAATGATAGTTATAGTATTGGCAACACTGTTGAGACTGGGGTGGGGGGGGGGGGGGGAGCAGTCTTTTGTTCGGAGGAGAATGGTGTAATGGATCTGGGAGATGTGTTATTTTCTACCGGATTTGTCGATACCAAATTTAATGAGGGAGGTTGTAAATGTTTTCTTATATACTTTTTCAGAATATTTTTTTTGTGAATTGTAATTTGCCTTATTTTATGCTAATTTGCTTATATGTTGGAGAGTGACAGCATATTGATTAATATTAGTAGATGTGACGAAGAATATCAAAGAGACTGGTTACAAGTGGAAGCTTGTGTGTTGTGTGAAATGTCTTTGACGCTGGAGTCGTCTTTGACAGTAGTCAGTCGGCAGTGAACTCTCGGTGTGTGTGACACTGGAACAATGTGCAGGTCGCCGTTATAATAATTTGCTAGTGAACAGGAAAAATGAATTATGTTACTACTTTTTTTATATAGACATCAAGAAGGAACCACAGTCGAAGAAATGGTATTTGAAGCACCAAAAGTGAGGCAAACGCATTGAACCAGGTCCTTTCTGCAGCCGACGAAACAGCATTGAGGAATCATACTTTCACTAGACGACTGAAGCCAACACAAAAAGTCAACTATCATCTTACAAACATTTCACAGAAAAGGTACTGTCACGAAATATGCTAAATTCAAGTAAATAAAAATAGTGGGTATATTTCAATGGCAGCAGGTCCATTGTCACAGTTTGCATTGTTTGCTTTGTCGGTGTGTGAGTTTTAATTAAAGTGGAGTAAACACTGATTCGTCTCAAGATATGAAAGATAACGCATTGAAATATTAGCATTCTCGCACAGGTAACGCTAATAATTTCTTTGTAAATTTGATAAGT
This sequence comes from Schistocerca americana, assembly GCF_021461395.2. Classification (NCBI taxonomy): domain Eukaryota; kingdom Metazoa; phylum Arthropoda; class Insecta; order Orthoptera; family Acrididae; genus Schistocerca; species Schistocerca americana. The sequence goes on along the minus strand of NC_060124.1, from coordinate 432,629,105 downwards.
GAGAATAAACTAACGAGTTAGTTAGCAGACTAGGCTAGTGAGGTTAAATGTATAAGTGTTTTTATATAAGATGTGTGCAATATCACATGGTACATTCAAAGTCATTGTACGCTATATTAACATGTTTTTCCTTTAATGCAGGAGAGTAAGGCTGCAGAGCTGTGACCAATGTGATGCTTCTGCAGCAGCTGATAATAATGCCTGCAATAAAGGTGGAGCAGAGGGGAGAGGAAGAAGATATTCTCGGCATCCTGAGGAGTATGAGGCAACGGCAGCGAAACTGCGGAGAGAAATATATGAAGAGAAGTGCCGTAAGGGTTCCAGCGAGAAGCCTTCCTGGTAGCAGCCCCAGCTGCGAGTTGGAATACCACAGTCAGCTTAACGAAGAAGAGAGGAAAACATATTTCACTCCTTCTGGGAACTTAGTGATATACAGTCGGCGGAACATGTACCTTCGGGGACTTGTCCAGTCAGGTACTATCATGAGGTCTCGGATGGTTCTAGAAATCTATAGGCGTTAGCCTGAAATATTTCTTTCGGACTGGAGTCAAATTTGTAAGGGTGTGTAAGAACACGTTAAAAATTCGTGGGAAAAGGTTTCATACATGTCCATACACCGACAATATGAAGTTTTTAGTATACTGATTGACTGGTGTAAGACGGATGCAGGCAAGGAAACTGATGATACCAATGTTGTTCAACATATAACATCCATTCCATATTTACAAAGCTATCGCACTCCGTAGAAGAATCTGGAAAACAAATATCTCCATTCTGATTCAACTATGCCAGAACGGGTGAGGGTTATCATACAACTTTTGTAGTAACTTTTAAGCAGATGGTGTGCAATTTGATAAATCTGGCGTAAGGAAGAAACCCGCCCATCCCATCCAGCATGGCCCTCTTTATACCAAATGTCGAAAAAAGCAGAAACAGGAAACAAAGTCATAATTATATATTACGTCAGTGCGACATATTTACTGTTTCCGTACTAAAACTTGCAGATTTGAATAAACAGGAAGCTATAACTACAGCACATACAGTGCAAAAAATAATTAAGTCCTAAATTTTAATTTTATATTCAAGGTAACACGTAAAAGCACTTACGTTTATTGTTATTCAGTATGAAAGTACATTACACTAAATATATTCTACCATTCAATCTTTTAAAAACGTATAAACTTCTCCTGCAACTAATTATTCATCAAGAACATTAGGTCTATTTATCTGAAAAGTTGCTTATTGCGGACTGACTCCCTTGTGTTCTGAACGCCCCATATGTTGAAGAAAGTAATCGTGGGAAACATTGCTGTAGTGGTTCTGCCCTAAGTCTTGTTACATGGCCTTTCATGAGACATAGTACAAAATTCAAATTTTTGGCCACATATATATATGTTGTAAGCTCACTAATAAAAACGGCTCAGAATTTTTTTTAATTGCTTACTTTATTGTAGAGCTATAGCGACGTTCACTTACGAGGAAGCAAGAAAACAAAGGTGACACAAAGCTGTAAGGTTTTAAAGCCGATTGATAGTGATGGAACGGAATTTTTGGAGAGTCTGCCGTGTCTTGGAATGCGCTGTGAAACAGCAACGGTTTCACCGGTGTGTATAGAGTGTGACTCGGTGATGATTTCACAGACTTTCAGGTCTGATGGAGAAGTGTAAACGTATCAAAGTGAAATCAGAGTCTCTAGTCCGGAGACGAGCGAGTCAAAAGTTCTAGGCGAATATCGATCCGATACGTCAGCCAGTGGAATACATGTACTGGCACTGTTGTTGCTAAGATTTTACAGTATGCTACTTTCAAAGATCGTAGTGTGGACGAAAAGAAGAAAATAAGTCTAGTAAACGTGCTATCTAAAATGCAAAACTTAAGACCTATGAACACTTGATAATCTCTGATACTGCCAATGTTGGTTCGGACATGGATGCATGTCCAAAGTAACAGGCACTGGGGCAACTACAGCCGCTATGAAATACATCAATAGTATAGGCAGTTGCGAATACTAGTGACCATCTGCTGTATAAGGGAATGACGGCAACGAAAATTTGTGCCGGCTGTAACTCGAATCTGAATTTCCCGCCTTACGCGAGCGGCCGCCTTAACCTCTTTGGCTATCTGTGCACGACCCAGATCCAGAGCAAAACTTCCATAAGCCGTCGTTCCAGTGTCACAACCAGTACGCGTAGGCACGTTACGAAATCCCTGTATATGGGGGGAGGGACGTTTTAATTGTACATCACTGCCGGTATCGGCGGATATGTACGATACTGCAGTGCCTGTGGTGTTAAGAAAAGAGCAGTGCAGTGTTCCTTCGGCCACGCATGCATGTGCATGTACCATTCAAATGTTATTTTTGTTTATCCTTTGAACAACATTTCCTGTAACATTATGTTTTATGGGATTTTCGTGTCTGAACATTTACTAATTATAATCCTGTAATTAAAATAAATAAAAAAATTATAACACCGTGGAGCCTATGATCTACGAAGAATTTTTGGGAATAATTGAGGCAACGCCTGAAGAGGGGTACACCACTTTTTTATGGTAGGGAAAAAGTTGCGTTGCCAAGTAGTGGCAGCTTCAATTTTTCTAACTTAAAAAAGTAATAATAATAAACCAAGTTTGATAAGTAGATAGTAAGACAAAAGAAAAATTGAAAATGAAAAAGAGGTAGGAAAAAACCAAAAACTGTTAGGACGACCGCCAGCGTAAGGAGGGAAATCCGGATTCGAGTCCTGGTCCGACACACAATTTTACTGTCATCATTCCCTTACACAGCTGTGGATACATTTCCAGAAGATGAAAAGTTCTCATAGCTCTTAAGTCACGCATATTAAAACTCATGCTTGCTCGACATTTTTTCCTTATTTTAGTCCATGTTACCATCTCAGAAAGTTGCTACACTAAAACCTTAGCAACAACAGTACCAGTAGATGTATTCCACTGTCAGAAGCATCAGAACGATTTTGGCTTTCAACTTCCAACTCGTCGTTTCGGACCAGGGCCCCTTAGTTCAAATTAATACACTATAAGATCAAAAATATCCAGGCACCCCCAAAAACTTACTCTTTTCACACTAGGTGCATTGTGCTGCCACCTACTGTCAGGTACTACATATCAGTGACCTCAGTAGTCGTTAGACATCGTGAGAGAGCAGAATGGGGCGCTCAGCGGAACTCTCGGACTTCGAACGTGGTCAGGTGATTGCCTGTCACTTGTGGCATACGTCTGTACCCGAGATTTCCACACTCCTAAACATCCCTTGTTCCACTGTTTCTGATGTGATAGTGAAGTGTGAATGAAGGGAAAGCAGAAAGGTGGAAGGAGTATATAGAGGGTCTATACAAGGGCGATGTACTTGAGGACAATATTATGGAAAAGGAAGAGGATGCAGATGAAGATGAAATGGGAGATATAATAGTGCGTGAAGAGACAGAGCACTGAAAGACCTGAGTCGAAACAAGGCCCCGGGAGTAGACAACATTCCATTAGAACTACTGACAGCCTTGAGAGAGCCAGTCCTGACGAAACTCTACCATCTGGTGAGCAATATGTATGAAACAGGCGAAATACCCTCAGACTTCAAGAAGAATCTAATAATTCCAATCCCAAAGAGCGCAGGTGTTGACAAATGTGAAAATTACCGAACTATACTATAATACTAACGCGGATTCTTTACAGATGAATGGAAAAACTAGTAGAAGCCGACCACGTGGAAGATCAGTTTGGATTCCGTAGAAATGTTGGAACATGTGAGGCAATACTGATCCTACGACTTATCTTAGAAGCTAGATTAAGAAAAGGCAAACCTACGTTTCTAGGATTTGTAGACTTAGAGAAAGCTTTTGACAGTGTTGACTGGAATACGCTCTTTCAAATTCAGAAGGTGGCAGGGGTAAAATACAGGGAGCGAAAGGCTATTTACAATTTGTACAGAAACCAGATGGCAGTTATAAGAGTCGAGGGACATGAAAGGGAAGCAGTGGTTGGGAAGGGAGTGAGACAGGGTTGTAGTTTCTCCCCGATGTTATTCAATCTGTATATTGAGCAAGCAGTGAAGGATACAAAAGAAAAATTCGGAGTAGGTATTAAAATCCATGGAGAAGAAATAAAAACTTTGAGATTCGCCGATGACATTGTAATTCTGTCAGAGACAGCAAAGGACTTGGAAAAGCAGTTGAATGGAATGGATAGTGTCTTGAAAGGAGGGTATAAGATGAACATCAACAAAAGCAAAACGAGGATAATGGAATGTAGTCGAATTAAGTCGGGTGATGCTGAGGGAATTAGATTAGGAAAAGAGACACTTAAAGTAGTAAAGGAATTTTGCTATTTGGGGAGCAAAATAACTGATGATGGTCGAAGTAGAGAGGATATAAAATGTAGACTGGCAATGGCAAGGAAAGCATTTCTGAAGAAGAGGAATTTGTTAACATGGAGTATAGGTTTAAGTGTCAGTAAGTCATTTCTGAAAGTATTTGTATGGAGTGTAGCCACGTATGGAAGTGAAACATGGACGATAGCCGGCCGAAGTGGCCGTGCGGTTAAAGGCGCTGCAGTCTGGAACCGCAAGACCGCTACGGTCGCAGGTTCGAATCCTGCCTCGGGCATGGATGTGTGTGATGTCCTTAGGTTAGTTAGCTTTAACTAGTTCTAAGTTCTAGGGGACTAATGACCTCAGCTGTTGAGTCCCATAGTGCTCAGAGCCATTTGAACCATGGACGATAAATAGTTTGGACAAGAAGAGAATAGAAGCTTTTGAAATGTGGTGCTACAGAAGAATGCTGAAGATTAGATGGATAGATCACATAACTAGTGAGGAAGTATTGAATAGGATTGGGGAGAAGAGAAGTTTGTGGCACAACTTGACTAGAAGAAGGGATCGGTTGGTAGGACATGTGTTGGGGCATCAATGGATCACCAATTTAGTATTGGAGGTCAGTGTGGAGGGTAAAAATCGTAGAGGGAGACCAAGAGATGAATACACTAAGCAAATTCAGAAGGATGTAGGTTGCAGTAGGTACTGGGAAATGAAGAAGCTTGCACAGGATAGAGTAGCATGGAGAGCTGCATCAAACCAGTCTCAGGACTGAAGGCCACAACAACAACAACAACAACAACAACAACAGTGAAGTGGAAACGTGAAGGAACACGGACAGCGCAAAAGCGCACAGGCCGATCTCGTCTTTTGACTGACAGAGCTCGCCAGTAGTTGAAAAGCGTCTTAATGTGTAATAGACAGAGATCTATCCAGACCATAGCACAGGAATCCAAACTGCGTTTCAATCCACTGCAAGTACTATGGCAGTTAGGCGGGTGGTGAGAAAACTAGGATTTCATGGTCGAGGGGCTGCTCATAAGCCACACATCACGCCGGTAGATGCCAAACGACGCCTATCTTGGTGTTAGGAGCTGGACGATTGATCAGTGAGAAAACGTTGTGTGGAGTGTCGAATCACGGTATACAATGTGGCGATCCGATGGTAGGGTGTGGGTATTGTGAATGCCCGGGGAACGTCATTTGCCAGCGTTTGTAGTGCTAAAAGTAAAATTCGGTGGCTGTGGTGTTATGGTGTGGTCGTATTTTTCATGGAGGGGGCTTGACCCCTAGTTGCTTCGCGTGGCACTACACTGATGTTTTAAGTACCTTCTTGCTTCCCACTGTTGAAGAGCAATTCGGGGATGGCGACTGCATCTTTCAACACGATCGCGCACCTGATGAAAATCACGGGCTGCGGCGGAGTGGTTACATGACAATAACGTCCCTGTACTGGACTGATCTGCACAGAGTCCTGACCTGAATGCTATAGAGCACCTTTGGGATGTTTTGGAACGCCGACTTCGTGCCAGGACTCACCGACCGGCATCGATACCTCTCCTCAGTGCAGAATTCTGTGAAGAATGGGCTGCCCTTCCCGAAGAAAGTTTCCAGCACCTGATTGAAGGTATTCCTGCTAGATTGGAACCTGTCATCAAGGCTAAGGGAGGGCCAACACCATATTGAATTGCAGCATTACCGATGGAGGGCGCCACGAACTTGTAAGTCAGTTTCACCCAGGTGGCCGGATACTTTTGATCACATAGTGTACATCTACGCTTCCCCACAGTCACTGAAGTTTTGTGATATCATCACGGAAACATCCCGTGCACAACAGTGGATATGCTGACATGCGCTTTGTGTCCTCTTTCCATTCTGCCACGGTGTCTGTTGTTAACGTTAAAGCACTCTGTACGTCACTACTCTCGAGTTTGCGTTCATTTCTGCTCGGTTCTGTCCAGGTCGTCCAGCACTGTTAGTCGTGCGTTAAAAGTGTTACACGGTAGTACTGTGACATATTTACTGATGAAGAAATGGATCTGAGCACTATGCGACTCAACTTCTGAGGTCATCAGTCGCCTAGAACTTAGAACTAATTGAACCTAACTAACCTAAGGACATCACACACATCCACGCCCGAGTCAGGATTCGAACCTGCGACCGTAGCGGTCATGCGGTTCCAGACTGTAGCGCCTAGAACAGCACGGCCACTTCGGCCGGCTACTGATGAAGAGTTGACAGATATGTACCTCGTCAATATAATCACTGAATGCAATGGAAGCTGATCAGTTCCAACGCCAACGCCAACAGCATGACAGCACATCTACACCTCAGGGTTCCCGCGATACTCTGCTTTGTGCTCTGTGTGTTTTGATTAATACATATTACAAACGTCATATACTAAGCTCGAACGGTTCATACCCCATTTATAGAGGTATCAATCCTCTCCTTTTTAACAACACTACAAAACTTCTCTTCCTATCAACATTAATGATAGGAACGATCCTGTCCATTTCATCAAACTCCTGATTCGGAGTTTGAATAGGACTTGAGATCAACTTACTTTCATTTATTCCGCTCCTAACAAGAAATAAAAATATAATAATAAATGAGTCGTCAATTAAATATTTTATTGTCCAAGCAATAGCATCGACAATACTATTATTTTCAATTTTGCTGATTCAAATAAAGTATTACCTCTAAGAAAACGATTTATTGACAAACAGCCAAAATAGATTCAGAAATATATGGTTCTTGTGAATCACAACCACCTCTTTATTCTCACGAAGTAATGGGTGATTGCGATAGGCGCTGTCAAACTGCTTCGATATTTTTATATTGCCAGAAGTGTTTTAACACCGTTTCTCACAAACGACTTCCAGTCAAATTGAGTGCCTATGGAGTACAATCACAGTTGTGTGACTGGATTCGTTTTCCCTATTAGAAAGGCCTCACTCCACAATAATTGACAAAAAGTCACCGCGTAGAACAAAAGTAATATGTGGCGTTCCCCATGGAAGTGTTGTAGGCCCTCGGCTAATCCTGATCTACATAAACGATTTAAGAGAGAATCTGAGCAGCACTCACACATTGTTTCCAGATGATACTGAAATTTACCGTCTTTTAAAGTCATAAGATGTTCAGACCGAATTGCAATGTATGGTGCAAAAACAGGTAATTAAGTCTAAATAACGAAGTGTGAAACCACCAACATGGGTATTAAAAGGAACCTCCTAAAATTCGATAAAACAAATCTAAAGACTTTTTCTTATTTTTGTAGACAATTTGATGATGCCCCAAAATGGTGAAACGCGTCATTGAAATTAAATAATTTCGCAACCGAGACTGTTTTTGTTCTGTAAAATCTAAGGGCTGTAAACTCACGTAAATAATTAGGGCCTGTATTTAGGAACAATTCAAACTGGAACCATCACATACATGAAGTTGTGGGGAAATAATACCAAAGATTGCGATTTATTGGCAAAACGCTTAGAAAATGCAACATGTCTATTAAAGAGTCTGCTTACACGAAACTTGTCTGCCCTCTTCTGGATTGTTGTTATGCGATGTGAGATCCGCGTCAGATATGATTGACGAAGAACATCGATAAAGTCCAAAGAAGGGCAGCTCTTTTTCTATCATCACGAAATAGGTTGGCTGATTTAGGGTCGGGGACCAAACAGCGAAGTCATCGGTCCATTTGGACTAGGAAAGGATGGGAAAGGAAGTCAGCGGTACCCATGCAAAGCGACCATCTCGGCATTTTCCTGAAACGATTTAGACATATCACGGAATCCCTACATCAGGACGGCCGGACGCGGGTTTGAACCGCCGTCCTCCCGAATGCGAGTCCAATGCGCTAACCACTGCGCCACCATGCTCAGACACGAAATAGGGGAGAGAGTGTCACGGATGTGATACACGAATTGGGGTTGCAGTCATTAAAACATAGGTGTCTTTCGATGCGGCAGGACCGTCTCATGAAATTTCAGTCACCAACTTTCTCCGCAGAATGTGAAAATATTCCTTTGGCTTTCACCTTCATTGGGAGAAATGATCATTAGAATAAAGTAAATCAAAGCTCGCGCCAGAAGATTTGAACGTTCGTGTCTACCGCGCTGTTACAGAGTGCAACGGTAGAGAAGAAGCTTGAAGTTAGTTTGATAAACCCTCTGCCAGGTACTTAATTGTGAAATGCAGAGTTATTATGTAGATGTTGATGCAGTTTTAGGAACGAGGGTGACTGCGGTAACAAACCGAATAAATCATAAACGCATAATTACTCTCTAGCAAGCTGTCGGAGACCGCGGGTCCCTTACAGCAAAATGCTCAGAAGGTAACCCAGTACAACCTCTGAAAGTTTGTCGGCAGAGTTCTGGTTCACCCCATACAGGGTGTCCCTCCTAAGAATCGTCAGGAGCACTTTCTCTCGTGCTTCGCCAGATATTTGAATATCTTTCCTGTAGTATGTAGCTGGAATTTGCGCAAATAGATTTGCTCATCACGTCTTTCATACGATGCCCAATGTCGACAAACCGCGTCGGTTTATTTTCCGATACAAACGAAATGATTTTTAAAGCGTAAATTTGTGCCCTCATTCGATAGAGCCGTCCCAAATTAGTGTAGTACAATATTCGTTATACGCTTATGTATCAACAGGGGCAGTAAAGCACGAAGAGTAACCAGCATTCTAACAGCTACTGAGCAGCTCTGCGGGGATGGCCGAGCGGTTCTAGTCGCTACAGTCTGGAACCGCGCGACCGCTACGGTCGCAGGTTCGAATGTTGCCTCGGACATGGCTGTGCGTGATGCCCTTAGGTGAGTTAGGTTTAAGTAGTTCTACGTTCTAGGGGACTGATGACCTTAGCAGTTAAGTCCCATAGTGCTCAGAGCCATTTGAGCCATTATTTGCCCCTTCTGATGGGTTTTATGCAACCTGCAACGCCTTCAAATATCACCTGCTAGTTTTTTCAGTCTCGCGCTCGCTACGTGCAAACTACAAGTGCCACAGAACAAGTGAACAGGACTTTTTTTTTGTAAATTTAGTGAATTCAAATTTTGTTCAGTGATACGTTTCCTCTAGAGGCCGTAGTTTTAGAGTCACTCAAGAAAAATGTGAGAAAGTGACCTTCAAATGCACCCCTAATCCCACATACGGCCCCCAAACGGTCACGATTTCTAGTACGTTTTTTATGGCACTCAATTCTACTACTGTACAAAAATTTGCGACTGCACGAATTATTTCCTTCATTCGACATTTTTTAATCTTCATCGTCTAGCCTCATTACGACACCTGCTTAGTTGAGCGCTTACAAATTGTAAAATTAAGGGTTGTGAAGATTTTACCCAACAGTTTTGTGAATTTTAACTGCCTAAAATAATTATGTCGTTGTAACCGTTAGGCCGTTCGACTTCGCAGTTACTGCTGTGCTTGTGGGTTAAGTTTGGATCGAACTGTCAACATAATTACTTTTAGTGTAACATCTACAAAAGTCGTTTTTCCTTCATTACCCACATGGGCACGTTTATAATAATAACGGTAACAAAATAGTCAACTATGGAGGTAGCGTAATAGTCCAATCAATACAGACCAAAAAATTCTAATATTAGGAATATTTCTTGTAACTCGCCAGGTTAGCCGAGAGCGCTAATGCGCTGCTTCCTGGACTTGGGTAGGCGCGTCGGCCCCGGATCGAATCCGCCCAACGGATTGACGACGGAGGCTGGTGTGCCAGCCAGACAGGATGTGGTTTTTAGGCGGTTTTCCACATCCTACTAGGTGAATACCAGGCTGGTCCCCACGTCCCGCCTCAGATACATGGCTAGCAGATATCTAACACATTCGCACTATTCCATGGATTACACTAGACGCAGAGAGTTGGGGTGCACTAATTCTGTCCCGGGGGGACGGGGTGGCGGCAGGAATGGCATCTGGCCACCCCTTCAATTAACCTTGCCAGATCCGATTAACCTTGCCGACCCTGCATCATTGTGGGAAAAAGGCACAAGCAAAGGAAAGCAAAGGATTGGGAATATTTCTTGCAGTCGGAAATTTTGTAACAGTGTTAGGAGGGAATGCCATGAACAATATACTACACATCCTGACTGGTGAGGGATGAGTGTAGAGGCGGAGGTGTGCTTGAAGATCACTTTTGAACATTTTTCTTGAATAACTCCAAAACGGTGACCTCCAGAGAACACGTATTACAGTATAAAATTTAACTCCATTAAATTTCCCACAAAAAGGCCCTGTTCATTTTTTCTGTAAGACTGTTTGTGCATAGCGAGAGAGAGAATATAAAAATATCCCTCGTGGTTTTTGAAGGCGTTTTTGTCTGCTTAATTTGTATATATGAGAAGTAATAAGTCGGAGAGTACTGCAAGTGATCTAACGACGCTGTGTTGTTCTGCTTGTGTAGAACGGTGTATTCATCCCTTCCAGATGCTCAGGCCGGATTTTAATTCCGTACAGCAATCACGAGATTTTTGAAATAACCATCAGAGAAATTGTCTTTTTGTTGTGTATTACTAAAATGGAACAGCGAAATTTAGAGCAACGTTATGCGATCAAGTTTTGTGTCAAACTGTGTTGTTCTGCTTCTGTTTCTCTTCGTGATGCTCACACTGAGGTTTAGTCCGCACGGCGACCACAAGATTTTTGAGATCATCATAAGTGAAGGTGTGTTTTCGTTGTGTATTACGAAAATGGAACAACGGAATTTAGAGCAACCTTGTGCCATCACGTTTTGTGTCAAACTTTGGGAATCGGCGAGTGTCAGCTATGAAAATTTGAAACAGGCCTTATCAACCGCACAAGTTTTCGCTGGCACAAATCATTTTCGGAAGGCCGTGAATACGTCGAAGATGAACTTCGCTCATAAAGAGCTTCAAATATCGACGGAAACGTCGAACGTGTGCGTGCTCTTTTGAGATCAGGCCGATGTTTAACAACAAGGATGATGGGTGACGTGTTAAGCTTACACGCCGGCCGCGGTGGTCTAGCGGTTCTGGCGCTGCAGTCCGGAACCGCGGGACTGCTACGGTCGCAGGTTCGAATCCTGCCTCGGGCATGGGTGTGTGTGATGTCCTTAGGTTAGTTAGGTTTAAGTAGTTCTAAGTTCTAGGGGACTTATGACCTAAGATGTTGAGTCCCATAGTGCTCAGAGCCATTTGAACCTTTTTTTTTTCTTTTGTTAAGCTTACATCCTTTCACCGTACATCAAATTTACACCGGAGTTTAGCAGGTGCGAAACGTTTGTGCCAAAATGGTGCCGAGGAACTTCACAATTGAGCAGATAGACAATCGAAGAAACGTGAGCGTTGAACTTGTTCAGAGGATTTCCAGTGTGCACCAATGGTTCAGTCTTGTGACCACAGTTTTTGAGTATCGACCTGCGACAAAGTGCAAAGTGTGGAGTGGCACACTAAGTCATCTCTTCGATCGAAAAAATCTCGGACGTGTGAAATCAAACATCAAAACAACGGTGATTCGCTTTCTAGATGTACGAGTATCAGCATAAAGAATTTATTCTTCCAGGAGAAACTGTTGAGGACGAATTGGATGAAAATCAGTGTGGGTTTAGGCCTCTTAGAGGTTGCCAGGACCAGATCTTTAGCTTACGGCATATAATGGAGAAGAGTTACTTGTGGAACAGGGAATTGTATCTATGCTTTATAGATCTAGAAAAGGTATATGACTGGGTTCCTAGGAGGAAGTTATTGTCTGTTCAAAGAGATTATGGAATAAAAGGCAAACTTTTGCAAGCAATTAAAGGTCTTTACACAGATAGTCAGGCAGTAGTTAAAGTTGACGGTAAATTGAGTTCATGGTTCAGAGTAGTTTCTGGGGTAAGACAAGGCTGCAACCTGTCTCCACTGTTGTTCATATTATTTGTGGATCATATGTTGAAAAGAATAGACTGGCTGGGTGAGATTAAGATATGTGAACACAAAATAAGCAGTCTCGCATATGCGGATGACTTGGTTGTGATGGCAGATTCGATTGAAGGTTTGCAAAGTAATATTTCAGATCTAGATCAGAAATGTAAGGACTATGGTATGAAGATTAGCATCTCCAAAACGAAAGTAATGTCAGTGGGAAAGAGATATAAACGGATTGAGTGCCAAATAGGACGAACAAAGTTAGAACAGGTGGACGGTTTCAAGTACTTAGGATGCATATTCTCACAGAATGGCAACATAGTGAAAGAACTGGAAGCGAGGTGTAGCAAAGCTAATGCAGTGAGCGCTCAGCTAAGATCTACCCTCTTCTGCAAGAAGGAAGTCAGTACCAAGACTAAGTTATCTGTGCACCGTTCAATCTTTTGACCGACTTTGTTGTATGGGAGCGAAAACTGGGTGGATTCAGGTTACCTTATCAATAAGGTTGAGGTTGCAGATATGAAAGTAGCTAGGATGATTGCAGGTACTAGTAGATGGGAACAATGGCAGGAGGGTGTCCACAATGAGGAAATCAAAGATAAACTGGGAATGAACTCTATAATGTAGCAGTCAGGGCGAACAGGCTTAGATGGTGGGGTCATGTTACACGCATGGGAGAAGCAAAGTTACCCAAAAGACTCATGGGTTCAGCAGTACAGGGTAGGAGGAGTCGGGGTGGACCAAGGATAAAGTATCTGGATTCGGTTAAGAAAGATTTTGAACTAATAGGCTTAACATTAGAACATGCACCAATGTTAGCACTAAGTTATCTGTGCACCGTTCAATCTTTCGACCGACTTTGTTGTATGGGAGCGAAAACTAGGTGGATTCAGGTTACCTTATCAATAAGGTTGAGGTTGCAGATATGAAAGTAGCTAGGATGATTTCAGGTACTAGTAGATGGGAACAATGGCAGGAGGGTGTCCACAATGAGGAAATCAAAGATAAACTGGGAATGAACTCTATAGATGTAGCAGTCAGGGCGAACAGGCTTAGATGGTGGGGTCATGTTACACGCATGGGAGAAGCAAAGTTACCCAAAAGAATCATGGGTTCAGCAGTACAGGGTAGGAGGAGTCGGGGTGGACCAAGGACAAGGTATCTGGATTCGGTTAAGAATGATTTTGAACTAATAGGCTTAACATTAGAACATGCACCAATGTTAGCACTTAATAGGGGATCATGGAGGAATTTTATAAGGGGGACTACGCTCCAGACTGAACGCTGAAAGGCATAATCAGTCTTAAATGATGATGACGATAATGATGACGATGATGATGATGATGACAAACTCTCAACCAACTGTTTGATGAAGATGTCCTTGAAAGGCTTCGGAAAACGGTGGATCGAATGAGACATTGCAGACAACTGCACGCTGCATCATGACAACGTCATATGGTCACTTCAGTGAAGGAGTTTTTGACCTCATTCCTGTTGTTCCACGGCCCCTCTGATTCACCTTATCTCAGTCCTTGTTGGTTTTTTCTTTTCCCGAAATTCAAAAACAAAAGAACGTAATTTTGGGACTCTGGAGAACATTAAAAAGAATGTGATGGACATGTTAAAAACATTACCATTTCAGCCCTGCTACTAAGGCTGAGAACGACTCCACTGGTGTATACACTACTGGCCATTAAAACTGCTACACCAACAAGAAATGCAGATGATAAACGGGTATTCATTGGACAAATATATTATACTAGAACTGATATGTGATAACTTTTTCATGCAGTTTGGGTGCATAGATCCTGAGAAATCAGTACCCAGAACAACCACCTCTGGCCGCAATAACGGCCTTGATACGCCTGGGCATTGAGTCAAACAGTTTGGATGGCGTGTACAGGTACAGCTGCCCATGCAGCTTCAACACGATACCACAAGTCATCAAGAGTAGTGACTGGCGTATTGTGACGCACCAGTTGCTCGGCCACCATTGACCAGACGTTTTCAATTGGTGAGAGATCTGGAGAACGTGCTGGCCAGGGCAGCAGTCGAACATTTTCTGTATCCAGAAAGGCCGTACAGGACCTGCAACACACGGTAGTGTATTGTCCGCCGGCCGAAGTGGCCGTGCGGTTAAAGGCGCTGCAGTCTGGAACCGCAAGACCGCTACGTCGCAGGTTCGAATCCTGCCTCGGGCATGGATGTTTGTGATGTCCTTAGGTTAGTTAGGTTTAACTAGTTCTAAGTTCTAGGGGACTAATGACCTCAGCAGTTGAGTCCCATAGTGCTCAGAGCCATTTGAACCATTTTTTTTGTATTGTCCGGCTGAAATGTAGGGTTTCGCAGGGATCGAATGAAGGGTAGAACCACGGGCCGTAACAGATCTGAAATGTAACATCCGCTGTTCGAAGTGCCGTCAGTATGAACAAGAGGTGACCGAGACGTGTAACCAATGGCAACCCATACCATCACACCGGGTGATACGGCAGTATGGCGATGACGAATACACGCTTCCAATGTGCGTTCACCGCCATGTCGTCAATCACGGATGCGACCATCATGATGCTGTAAACAGAACCTGAATTCATCCGAAAAAATTACGTTTTGCCATTCGTGCATCCAGGTTCGTCGTCGAGTACACCACCGCAGGCGCTCCTGCCTGTGATGCAGCGTCAAGGGTAACCGCAGCCATGGTCTCCGAGCTGATAGTCCATGCTGCTGCAAACGTTGTCGAACTGTTCGTGCAGATGGTTGTTGTCTTGCAAACGTCCCCATCTGTTGACTCAGGGATCGAGACGTAGCTGCACGATCCGTTGCAGCCATGCGGATATGACGCCTGTCCTCTCGACTGCTAGTGGTACGAGGCCGTTGGGATCCAGCACGGCGTTCCGTATTCCCCTCCTGAACCCACCGATTCCATATTCTGCTAACAGTCATTGGCTGTCGACCAACGCGAGCAGCAATGTCGCGATACGATAAACCGCAATCGCGATAGGCTACAATCCGACCCTTATCAAAGTCGGAAACGTGATGGTACGCATTTCTCCTCCTTACACGAGGCATCCCAACAACGTTTCACCAGGCAACGCCGGTCAACTGCTGTTTGTGTATGTGAAATCGGTTGGAAACTTTCCTCATGTCGGCACGTTGTAGGTGTAGCCACCGGCGCCAACCTTGTGTGAATGATCTGAAAAGCTAATCATTTGCATGTCACAGCGTCTTCTTCCTGTCGGTTAAATTTCGCGTCTGTAGCACATCTTCGTGGTGTAGCAATTTTAATGGCCAGTAGTGTAGCTGCATTAAAGACACGTAACGTGTATCCACAGGACATGTGGCCTGTATTTGAAGAAGTGTCATGATGCTCTCTCCATTGGCAAAAGATTCCGGAATAGTCCCCCATTCGGATCTCCAGAAGGGGACTGCCAAGGGGGAGGTTAACATGAGAAAAAGATTGAATAATCAACGAAAGGATAACGTTCTACGAGTCGGGGGGGGGGGGGGGGGGGTGGAATGTCTGAAGCTTGAACGTGGTAGGGAAACTAGAAGATCTGAAAAGGGAAATGCAAAAGCCCAATCTAGATGTAGTAGTGGTCTGTGAAGTGAAGTGGAAGGAAGACAAGGATTTCTGGTCAAATGAGTATCGGGTAATATCAACAGCAGCAGAAAATGGTATAACAGGTGTAGGATTCGTTATGAATAGGAAGGTAGGGCAGAGGGTGTGTTACTGTGAACAGTTCAGTAACCGGGTTGTTCTAATCAGAATCGACAGCAGACCAACACCGACTACGATAGTTCAGGTATACATGCCGACGTCGCAATCTGAAGATGAACAGATAGAGAAAGTGTATGAAGATATTGAAAGGGTAATGGAGTATGTAAAGGGAGACGAAAATCCAATAGTTATGGGCGACTGGAATGCAGTTGTAGGGGAAGGAGTAGAAGAAAAGGTTACAGGAGAATATGGGGTTGGGACAAGGAATGAAAGAGGAGAAAGACTAATTGAGTTCTGTAACAAGTTTCAGCTAGTAATAGCGGATACCCCGTTCAAGAATCACAAGAGGAGGAGGTATACTTGGAAAAGACCGGGAGATACGGGAAGATTTCAAATAGATTGCATCATGGTCAGACAGAGATTCCGAAATCAGATACTGGATTGTAAGGCGTACCCAGGAGCAGATATAGACGCAGATCACAAGTTCTCTAACGCTATAGATACAGCAATAAGGAATAGCGCAGTAGGCAGTACAGTTGAAGAGGAATGGCCATCTCTAAAAAGGGCCATCACAGAAGTTGAGAAGGAAAACGTAGGTACAAAGAAGGTAGCTGCGAAGAAACCATGGGTAACAGAAGAAATACTTCAGTTGATTGGTGAAAGGAGGAAGTACAAACATGTTCCGGGAAAATCAGGAACACAGAAATACAAGTCGCTGAGGAATGAAATAAATAGGAAGTTCAGGGAAGCTACGACAAAATGGCTGCAGGAAAAATGTGAAGACATCGAAAAAGATATGATTGTCGGAAGGACAGACTCAGCATACAGGAAAGCCAAACAACCTTCGGTGACATTAAAAGCAACGGTGGTAACATTAAGAGTGCAACGGGAATTCCACTGTTAAATGCAGAGGAGAGAGCAGATAGGTGGAAAGAATACATTGAAAGCCTCTATGAGGGAGAAGATTTGTCTGATGTGATAGATGAAGAAACAGGAGTCGATTTGGAGGAGATTGGGGATCCAGTATTAGAATCGGAATTAAAAAGAGCTTTGGAGGACTTACGGTCAAATAAGACAGAAGGGATAGATAACATTCCATCAGAATTTCTAAAATCATTGTGGGAAGTGGCAACAAAACGACTATTCACGTTGGTGTGTAGAATATATGAGTCTGGCGATATACCATCAGACTTTCGGAAAAGCATCATCCACATAATTCCGAAGACGGCAAGAGCTGACAAGTGCGAGAATTATCGCACAATCAGCTTAACAGCTCATGCATCGACGCTGCTCACAAGAATAATATACAAAAGAATGGAAAAGAAAATTGAGAATGCGCTAGGTGACGATCAATTTGACTTTAGGAAAAGTGAAGGGACGAGAGAGGCAATTCTGACGTTACGGCTGATAATGGAAGCTAGGCTAAAGCAAAATCAAGACACTTTCATAGGATTTGTCGACCTGGAAAAAGCGTTCGACAATATAAAATGGTGCAAGCTGTTCGAGATTCTGAAAAAAGTAGGGGTAAGCTATAGGGAGAGACGGGTCACATGCAATATGTACAACAACCAAGAGGGAATAATAAGAGTGGACGATCAAGAACGAAGTGCTCGTATTAAGAAGGGTGTAAGACAAGGCTGTAGCCTTTCGCCCCTACTCTTCAATCTGTACATCGAGGAAGCAGTGATGGAAATAAAAGAAAGGTTCAGGAGTGGAATTAAAATACAAGGTGAAAGGATATCAATGATACGATTCGCTGATGACATTGCTATCCTGAGTGAAAGTGAAGAAGAATTAAATGATCTTCTGAACGGAATGAACAGTCTAATGAGTACGCAGTATGGTTTGAGAGTAAATCGGAGAAAGACGAAGGTAATGAGAGGTAGTAGAAATAAGAACAGCGAGAAACTTAACATCAGGATTGATGGTCACGAAGTCAATGAAGTTAAGGAATTCTGCTACCTAGGCAGTAAAATAACCAATGACGGACGGAGCAAGGAGGACATAAAAAGCAGACTCGCTATGGCAAAAAAGGCATTTCTGGCCAAGAGAAGTCTACTAATATCAAATACCGGCCTTAATTTGAGGAAGAAATTTCTGAGGAGTTACGTCTGGAGTACAGCATTGTATGGTAGTGAAACATGGACTGTGGGAAAACCGGAACAGAAGAGAATCGAAGCATTTGAGGTGTGGTGCTATAGACGAATGTTGAAAATTAGGTGGACTGATAAGGTAAGGAATGAGGAGGTTCTACGGAGAATCGGAGAGGAAAGGAATATGTGGAAAACACTGATAAGGAGAAGGGACAGGATGATAGGACATCTGCTAAGACATGAGGGAATGACTTCCATGGTACTAGCGGGAGCTGTAGAGGGCAAAAACTGTAGAGGAAGACAGAGATTGGAATAAGTCAAGCAAATAATTGAGGACGTATGTTGCAAGTCCTACTCTGAGATTAAGAGGTTAGCACAGGAAAAGAATTCGTGGCGGGCCGCATCAAACCAGTCAGTAGACTGACGACAAAAAAAAAAAAAGTGTAGCTGCCGTAGGGAATTTCTTTGAAGGGGACATAGTTGTTGGTCGAAAAAACTAAAACCTCTGGTTGGTAAAAATCAGTCTTAGCACTTTTGCTGTACACCTCGTTCGTTCGTGAGTGTCTGTGTGTATGTGTATGTTGTGGGTGTGTGTGTGTGCGAGTTTCTTGAAGGAAAACAATGAGAACGTTTAAAGAAAAAGGTAGAAAATGTGAAAAAAAGCAGCGCTGGAATCAAATTTAACGAGCGACAACGATAAATAAATGCTGCGGTGGCGTCATAACAAATGCGCACAGTAATTTGGCTTTTATCGAAGCGTGGACTCGCCACGCGCTATTTTCGGCGAACCGGAAGGGGAGGCGAGGGGCAGCAGATGCTCGGCGCCGCGATATACGACGACGGCGCGACGGCGAGCACCGGCGCGGTCAGAGCGTGGCCGGCGATAGCCGCATTCTGCCTCGCCAGTCACTCGGCAGTAATTGCCCGAATACTTCAACCGCACCGCCGCTTCCTCTCGCTCTGTTTTCCTTTCTTCTTCCTCCCCCGTTCTTCATCCCCGCTCTCTCTGTCTCTCTCTCTCTCTCTCTCTCTCCAGCTTTAAACCTGATTCAGTGGCAAGTGAGCTGTAAATGATTTAACCGAAATAATTCATTGGGCGTGGAGCAAGAACGGCGAGCGCTGGCCGCGGTCCAGTTCTGCTGGCGCAGCCTCGCAAATGGACGGAGGAACGGAAGGAAACACGAGTGGGGAAGACGGAGGAAAATAATTTGGGGACGTCGCGCGCCGCCCGCGATTAAACTGCCATTCAGCGGTCGGGACGCGAAACTCCTACTGTGGCAGTCACGGTCTCTTCTGCGGACTCCGACCGATAAAAAATATCCTGGTGTACGGCACGGTACACGTCTTCACTTCACCTACATCTATCCGCAAGTTAACCTTTAGGAGTGGTGGGGTGTACTTGTGTTCCTTTGTCGCTTGTCTCATTTCCTAATCCAGTACCAAATGGTGCGCTGGAAGATAGATCGTTAGTAAACCCTTGTGTGGGCTCGAATCTCTCTAATTTTACATTCTCGATCTTTTCGCCCGTTGAGTAGGAGGAGGTAATATATAGCTTCACGATTCTATCAAAATACGTAATATTATTTTAACAGAAAACCACGCCGTGATGCACGACGCCTCTCTGTAGCATCTGCTACTAGAGCTGAATGAGTATCTCCGAGAGGATTGTATAAGCTACCTTGTTTGCCTGTGGACATGAGGATTACTCCAGTGAATGCGTATACCATCTGTCTTTCGTGCGATTACTTTTATTTGGCTGTTCCAAATTAAATCGCTCTGTGCACGTGCTCAGATATGTTATTTAGAAAATCAATATGTGTATCAAAATCTTGTGAAATTCCAATATATTTCTGGCATTGAAAACAGAATTGATTAAAGATAGTAAAATTAATTTATATAACTGCTGTGTCAGTTCCTGTACATCTCTATGGTTATCTGACCTGTGCCTTACCAATTGACGGAGAAAAAAATTGTCGGAAATGAATTCCCCACCCCCACCCCCCTTTTTTTTTGAGTCACCGGTCTTCTGGGCGGTCTTCCGTTATATTTTTCCTCCCTACAGTTCACTTTACTAGCACAGAAGTCATTTCCTGATGTCTTACAGATGTCCTATCATCCTGTCCCTTCTCCCTGTTCTTTTTCTCGCCCTGCGCAGAACCTCCATATCCCTTACCTTATCAGTCCATCTAATTTTCACCACATCTCAAATGCTTCGATTATCTTCTGTTCCGGTTTTCCACCAGTCCATGTTTCACTACCATACAATGCTGTACTCCAAACGTACATTTTCAGAAATTTCTTCCTCAAATTAAGGCCTAAGTTTCAGAATAGTAGACTTCTCTTAGTCAGGAATGCTCTTTTTCCCTGTGCTAGTCTGCTTTCGATGACATCCTTCCTCCGTCCGTCATTGGTAATTTTGGTGCCCACTTCATCTACTTCGTGACCATCAATCCTTATGTTAAGTTTCGCGCTGCTTTCATTTCTGCTACTTCTCATTACTTCCGTCTTTCTTCGATTTATCCTCAATCCATATTCTCCATTCATTAGATTGGTTATTCCCTTCAGCAGATCATGTATTCCTCTTCACTTTGACTCAGGATAGCAATGTCATCCGTGAATCGTATCATTGACGTCCCTTGACCTCGAATTTTAATTCCATTCCTGAATCTCTCTTTTATTTCCGTCATTGCTTTTTCTATGTACAGACTGAACTGCAGGGAGGAAAGACCTGTCTGACACGCTTTTTAATCCGAACACTTCGTTCTTGGTGGTCCACTATTATTATACCATCTTGGCTCTTGTACGTATTGTATATTACCAGTCTTTCCCTATAGCTTACCCCTCTCTTTTCCAGAAATACGAACATCTTGCAACATTTTACATTGTTAAAGACTTTTTCCAAGCCGACAAATCCTATGATCCTGTCTTCATTTTTCTTTGGTCTCGCTTCCATTATCAACCGCAATTTCAGAATTGCCTCTCTGGTGCCTTTACCTTTTCTAAAGCCAAACTGATCGTCGTGTAACACATCCTCAATTTTCCTTTCCATTCTTCCGTGTATTACTCTTGTCAGCAATTTGGATGGATGATATTTTAATCTAATTGTGTGATAATTGTCGCACTTGCGAGCTCTTTCAGTCTTCGGAACTGTGTGGATGATATTTTTCCGAAAGTCATATGGTATGTCGCTGGACTCATACATTCTACACACCAACTTGAATAGTCTTTTTGTTGCCACCTGCCCCAATAATTTTAGAAATTCTGATGGAATGTTTTATATCCCTCTAATTTATTTGATCTTAAGTCCCACAAAGCTCTCTTAAAGTCTGTTTTTAACACTGGAATTCCTATCTCTTCTAAATCAACTCCTGTTTCTTCCTCCCCCTCATCGAAACCTTCAGTGTACTCTTTTCACGTATCCGCTCTCTCCTCTGCATTTAACAGTGGATTTTCCGTCGCAATCTTAATGTTATCAAATGGCTCTGAGCACTATGGGACTTAACATCTGAGGTCATCAGTCCCCTAGAACTTAGAACTACTTAAACCTAACTAACCTAAGGACATCACACACATCCATGCCCGAGGGCAGGATTCGAACCTGCGACCATAGCAGTCCCGGGTTCCGGACTGCAGCGCCCAGAACCGCACGGCCACCGCGGCTTTTTATTTCACCGAAGGCTGTTTTCACTTTCCTAAGAGGTGTGTAAGTGTGTACAAAATTACATAAAAATGATGATACCACAAAAGAGTTAAAATTGAACCTTGAATATCAATATAATGGAAAGACAACGTGGAAATAACGTCTTAGCGGTAATTACCATTACAAATCATGAAAAATGTACCATATGGAAAAAAGAAGTCTTTGAAAATCAAAGAAGATGTGGCACGAACAAGGCTGACACACGAAAACGGAGAAGGCATTGTGAAAATTAAAAACTAGTAATGGAATCGTTGACTAATCTTTATGTTTAGGGCAGCTAAGTACAAGATCAGGATGGACAAGAGAAGAAAGAAACGGAGCTGCAACCGCAGCCCAGCTGGTTTTCCAAACTAATTAGGGAACCCCCCCCCCCCCCCCCCCCATCGCATTCCGCTCATTGTGGTAAAATTTCCCAGTGGGTAGCACACCAAAAACCGAACTCGGATCAAACCTAAAAAGAGGAAGAAGGTGTACTGTACTGTGGAAAACGAAGCCAAACGGAAATAGTGAACGGTTCAAGCTGAAGATGTACAACATTACAACATGGAGCGAACTGCAAGACACGTCGTCGTGGTTGTGTGGTGACGGTGTTGGACTGCGACGGGGGAGTTTCGTATTCAAAGCTCACTCATGTCTTTTTTTTTTTTTTCCTAAATTATGAACTCTGCATCCGATCACTGACGTGTCTGTTCTCCTTTTGTAGTCTTGGCGGTGTCATACTATACATTGATTATTGAGTAAGCGTCTTGTGGTAAGATTGTATTGACGTAGTAGAGCAGGCGAGATGCTCCATAGATGTCTCACAGAAATGAAAGCAACAAATAATCGGATATGAACTACGTTACAACAAAGAGTCAAAACTCTCAAAACGGAACGCAAGAGTCATAAAATGTGGCACTTATGTAGAACAAATAGGAGATGCGTACCTCTGGAGGTTCCTTGCTTATACCTCGTTGTTGCAAATGGATTTTACACCACGGCACCGACACATATCTGAATACAGCGATCAGACACGTCAGTGACCGGACAGACAGTTCATAACTTTGTGAGAAAAAGGGGCGCGAGAGAGATTTGAACACGGATCTTCCCCTTCGTCGTCCATCACCGTGACCACATTATCACAGCGCCTTGGTCATTGTAACTCGGTCTATGTTGAACATAGTTCATAGTTTTTGTTTTGCTTCTTTTTTTAACAGTTCGGCTCATCTTCTTCCCGTTTTCATGCTTGATCTGGGTTCAGTTTATAACGGGCTATCCAATGGGCCATCTTACCACTAAATCTGAGGGGGCTGCGATGGGGAGTTTCCCTTTTAAATTTCCCATATGTGTGGAAAGGAAACTTTACGGTCAGAGCGTATATTACCAGTTTCGACTCCTGGTAGTGAGTCAGGGACTTTTAATGCAAAAGCACTTCGAAAACCGAGGGTCACTGAGCAAGAGATGCATTCTGAGAATTTGTAGCAGAGAGAAGGAAAGAAAGAAATTGAGCAGTGAACAGAATGGGGTGAATGACGCAATTATAACCTTAATGGAAACGAAGTAGAGGTATATGGGACCAGTAGCTCAACAAGTAGGTGATGGCTGGGCGAAGGAAGTTCTCTGCTAGGTTCCAAGACACAAGGAAAGACAGGGACGACGACATGGATTCTGGCTCATCCAACTCCACGTTCCGGCTCAGACGGGCCAGTCGGAACCGGCAGACCGCCGCGTCATCCTTTACCACTGGCATCATTTGTATGCGGTATGGAGGGGCCTTCTACACCTTGCAGGCGCTACTGCTCATTCCAGCAAGTTCTTAGATTATACCACGAAGCTTAACGCGCTCAGTTCCAGTCCTCCCACTAGGAAAAGTCCCTGCAGAATCAGAAATCCAGTCTGTGTCCTCCACATCACAGCCATCTGCGTGTACAGGTTAGATGTTGGGTAAAATAAAGACTGTTCATTGATTTGCTTGTATGGGCTGAGTGGCAAGTACTCCCGGACACCGGACACCATGTATCGCATTTCGATCACCTCAGTATGTAAACAAACTGAATGAAAGTGCCGCGTAAAATGATTTTCTTACGTAGACCCTGACAAGGAACTTCATGCCACACTACAGGACAACGGCGTTTCCACTGTTTGGTAGTGCATAAATCCCCATACCCACCAGCCCCACTCTGTCCTCACTTCTTCCGTCTCCCCGTGTAAAGGTGAGATGTCAAAAAATTAGAGAAAATAGGAGAGCATAACAGGTTTTTCTATCCATAGAAGATAAGGTTAGACCATTACAGACGGAACACAAGTTCATAATCGGTACGGGTGGGAAGAGAAAGAGGTTATTCCCTTACTTGATTTTGGGGAAACTACGGAAGTTGTAAATTTTTGTAGCCGCATTGGGATAAGGTATCATAGCCGCCTGACCACGAAGTGCATCGTCTCCCCCACTGTGCCACGTTACTCGATTCAAATACTACAGAGACAAGCTGCATGCCTCGCACGCTCAGGTCTTAGGCACACACCCATCGATTCATAAAATTACTTGCTCTGGCAGAGACTTCTTCTTCTTTTCCTTGTGCCTTTGTCCAACAGTTTCTCAGGGTCGGCATGGTTAAGGAAGGATTTGGCAGGGTTAATTTAAGAGGTGGCCGGATGCCCTTCCGGTCACCACCCCATTACGCCAATGATGATGATGAAATGATGAGGACAACACAAACACTCAGTCCTCGGGCAGAGAAAATCCCCAACCGGAATCGAACACGGGACCCCGTGATCCAGAGACAGCTACGCTAGCCACTAGACCACGAGCTGCGGACCTCTGGCAGAGACTTTTGAAAAACGTTTATTTCCCTTAATTCGTCTATCATGGTTTTGCAAACTTAAAGATGTGATATGCCTTACATCTAGTACTGAGTCATATCTAACGTCACTGCTGAGTTCTTTCAAAGTAAATGCACGAACTTTATCTTCTCAAAAAAATGACGTCCTGAACAGCATCCAAGACACTGTGATGAAATCAGAACTAGAGTGGTTGTGTTCTCTTCCGCCAGCTGCGATACATTAAAAGACGTGGCAGACACGATTATTGTCCGCAGCCGTGGTGCAATAATATCGGAGTACTCTATGATACATAGAGATACTAATGAAACAATTACGAGAGAGACTTCCATCTATACATTTCCGCAGAACACGCAATCCGCACAAAACGGCGATATTCCACAGCTCAGTCGGCGGCCGTTATCCGCCTTTCCGCTTCCCTCTTCTCTCACAGAAACAGTTTGCACTTCAAAACTGGACGGGTTCCAGTTCGTGGTCAGCTCGTTACAGCCAGAAACTACTTCTTATTTTACGTCACGTGCTGCTCACCGGTGATATCGTACTTGTTCCTTGAAGCCAGCCGCGGTGGCCGAGCGGTTCTAGGCGCTGCAGTCCGGAACCGCGCGACTGCTACGGTCGCATGTTCGAATCCTGCCTCGGGCATGGATGTGTGTGATGTCGTTACATTAGTTAGGTTTAAGTAGTTCTAAGTTCTTGGGGACTCGATGTAAAGTCCCATAGTGCTCAGAGTCATTTGAACCATTTCTCCCTTGAATTCTGTGTAAATAAATGATATTGAAATCGTGATGCTTCCTGTGTAAGTAAAAAAAAAAAAAAAAAAAAAAAAAAAAAACCCAGAGTAACAATATTCCATAGCATTTGTTGTACAATAATATATACTTCTAGAGGCAGTTTAGTTCACATTTTCAATCTTATATTTTATGTACACTGACTGATAAGAAAAGCTTAGCACTAAAACGGGGAGTAAGAGATGAAATGAAGTTTCACCGGCTTAGATGGTGTGTGACATTATTACAATGCTTACAATATCGAGTCAAAATTTAAAAACAACATGACAGCGTAGGCCTACCTATCAGAAAGTCGTTGCACACCCTCTGGCGTTGATACGCTGGCTACTGGACCGGGCAGAGAGTTGGCGTCTGAAGTGGTTTCACACACGTTCTATGGGGCACAGATCTGGGAATTCTACTGGCCACAGGCGTTCTTCAACACCATGCAGACAGTACACAGAAATACGAGCATTGTGTTGTTGAAAAACTACTCCACGGTACTGTCGCATTAGAAGTAACACTTGAGGATCGCCTCCATACTCACAGACGAAAGTCATCCAGAGTAATGTAGGACTATGGGTCATCACTGAAAATGATGCGACCTATTTCATCATCAATCCATGCTTCTAGTCATGGCACCATTCCAAATGCAGCCATTTGTGTGTGTTGTTAACAGGAACCTACGCATACGCTGATAATACCCTAATCTAGTTGCTTCCAGTCTCTAATCAATGGTGCAGAATGACACAGAATGTTTTAGGAAGCCCATTTGCTGTTCTCGGATAGCAGGCGGAGAAGTGAAGGGGTTACGGCGTCTTTGACGTACAGTGCAGCGTTCCCCCTTGTGGCGATGAGACATGGTCGATCGGAATCTTGACAGTTACTACGCCTGCCTTCAGGTTCTCACGCAGTCCAACATTGGACCACTGTCACATCCGGATGCCTCACAAATCGCAATATGCGATCTAACCAGCTGACCAAGAGGTGACCCACAATTGGCTCTGAGCACTATGGGACTTCTGAGGTCATCAGTCCCCTAGAACTTAGAACTACTTAAACCTAACTAACCTAAGGACATCACACACATCCATCCCCGAGGCAGGATTCGAACCCGCGACCGTAGCGGTCGCACGATTCCAGACTGTATCGCCTAGAGCCGCTCTGCCACCCCGGCCGGTGACCCACACGGAAGCTGCTTGGAGCCCTATCATTTGCTGATAACGCTGTCTCCCACGGGTACGTAGGATCTCTCTGTCCTTCATAGTGATCACTCAACATCTGGCGCTGTGCATGCTCCTCATATACCCTATCAGACCTGGTAACAACACTAAACACGAACAACACCATTGCACTCTGGTTACCGTTCTAGGTGTCACAGAGAGTGGATTTAACTTAAGATGACGCTGAAAAAAAAAAGAAATTACTAATTTTGGTGCCTGGAATATAAATGGCCTGCAAACAAATATTAAATAGTTTCTGAATGAAGAAAGGCAATTTCAGCTGTACAAAGCACCCCTTACCGAGACTAAATGGAAGGGAAAAGGAAGCGAAAAGCTGGGGGTGTGTATCCATTTATGTAGTGGTGTCGATAAAGACAAGGAAGTGCAAAGACTGGATTTCTATATTTACCAAGAAAAAGTTAGCTAAAAAACTGAGGATTGAGATGCAATAGACTAACGAATTATAAAACTAGAGCTTAAAGTAAAAGGGTATGAGGTGGCCTGTCATTGCAGTGAATACTCCATGAGATGGTAACAGATAATGCCAAGAACGAGCATTATGAGAAATTAAGCCAGATACCGAGCAGTATCAGTATAAGAAAGACACAATTCCTTTGGACGATTTTGGGGTTCATGCTGCGTCCAAACTATTGGATGTAATTGTAGGTTCACGTGGAAAAAAGGATGTGAATGGTAAAACATAGTGGCAGTAGTATTCACCAAGGATTCAAAATGTTTATCTTAATCATAAAGATGTACTAAATTTACCTGGACACAAGCTGAGCTCCAGAGAATATCTGTAATGACTACATAATAAGTAGACTGAAGTCCTTTTTAAAATTTCACGACGTGAGAGTATGAAGAAGTGAAGAATGTGGCACTGACTATTATCTTCTGAAAACTAAAACATTTTTCCCAATAGCAAAGTCTTTTAGCAAAGAAACGCAGAATGTGATGCCGAAGAGGTATACGAAGTGAAGTACAACCTTAAAAGTTTGGAGAAAGAGTGCAGAGTATAATATATATCAGGGTTTTGATAGATGTATAGGGGAAGCAGCTAGGGAAGTTTTAGCAGTATCGCAGAGTAAGTCAGGAACTCAAAAGAGAAATGCATGGTGGAATCAGGACATTGAAACACTAGTACAGGAAACGAAGAGAGCATACATGCCAAAACCAAAGAAAATAGGGATTAATATTTAAAATATATAACAGAGGTGAAGAAAGCAGCCAGGAATGCAAACAATACGGTTTGCGTGATAGATGTAGACACATTGATCAATCTAGTGGAAGTGGGCTAAGAAGTGAATCCTGAAGAACTGAAATCTCTGACATGCAGCAGAATGGGGTTCCGTTACGTTAATTCCATAGGAAGAGCGGAGAATGTATTATGGGAATCCTTAGCTGAAAACCATTCAGAATTCTTTATAAAAATTACGAGAACTTGCTTATTTCGGATGCATCTTATGAAGAGGAGGAAATAATTACGCTTGTAGAAGTACAAAAAGAAAAAAAATCGTATGACTATGAAAAATGGTCAAGCTACAAGGTCCAAAATTATTGCCCATCGAATTGTTCAGAAATAGACCAAATAAACTTCTGGTATTAATAGGCTTATTTTCAATTTCTTCCATAGTGTGCGTGTGTAGGAGGGGGTGATGTGATATTACTAGAGGGTTGGGAAACATCATACATATCCAACATACACTCCTGGAAATGGAAAAAAGAACACATTGACACCGGTGTGTCAGACCCACCATACTTGCTCCGGACACTGCGAGAGGGCTGTACAAGCAATGATCACACGCACGGCACAGCGGACACACCAGGAACTGCGGTGTTGGCCGTCGAATGGCGCTAGCTGCGCAGCATTTGTGCACCGCCGCCGTCAGTGTCAGCCAGTTTGCCGTGGCATACGGAGCTCCATCGCAGTCTTTAACACTGGTAGCATGCCGCGACAGCGTGGACGTGAACCGTATGTGCAGTTGACGGACTTTGAGCGAGGGCGTATAGTGGGCATGCGGGAGGCCGGGTGGACGTACCGCCGAATTGCTCAACACGTGGGGCGTGAGGTCTCCACAGTACATCGATGTTGTCGCCAGTGGTCGGCGGAAGGTGCACGTGCCCGTCGACCTGGGACCGGACCGCAGCGACGCACGGATGCACGCCAAGACCGTAGGATCCTATGCAGTGCCGTAGGGGACCGCACCGCCACTTCCCAGCAAATTAGGGACACTGTTGCTCCTGGGGTATCGGCGAGGACCATTCGCAACCGTCTCCATGAAGCTGGGCTACGGTCCCGCACACCGTTAGGCCGTCTTCCGCTCACGCCCCAGCATCGTGCAGCCCGCCTCCAGTGGTGTCGCGACAGGCGTGAATGGAGGGACGAATGGAGACGTGTCGTCTTCAGCGATGAGAGTCGCTTCTGCCTTGGTGCCAATGACGGTCGTATGCGTGTTTGGCGCCGTGCAGGTGAGCGCCACAATCAGGACTGCATACGACCGAGGCACACAGGGCCAACACCCGGCATCATGGTGTGGGGAGCGATCTCCTACACTGGCCGTACACCACTGGTGATTGTCGAGGGGACACTGAATAGTGCACGGTACATCCAAACCGTCATCGAACCCATCGTTCTACCATTCCTAGACCGGTAAGGGAACTTGCTGTTCCAACAGGACAATGCACGTCCGCATGTATCCCGTGCCACCCAACGTGCTCTAGAAGGTGTAAGTCAACTACCCTGGCCAGCAAGATCTCCGGATCTGTCTCCCATTGAGCATGTTTGGGACTGGATGAAGCGTCGTCTCACGCGGTCTGCACGTCCAGCACGAACGCTGGTCCAACTGAGGCGCCAGGTGGAAATGGCATGGCAAGCCGTTCCACAGGACTACATCCAGCATCTCTACGATCGTCTCCATGGGAGAATAGCAGCCTGCATTGCTGCGAAAGGTGGATATACACTGTACTAGTGCCGACATTGTGCATGCTCTGTTGCCTGTGTCTATGTGCCTGTGGTTCTGTCAGTGTGATCATGTGATGTATCTGACCCCAGGAATGTGTCAATAAAGTATCCCCTTCCTGGGACAATGAATTCACGGTGTTCTTATTTCAATTTCCAGGAGTGTACAAAAAAGGGGCGATAGCAAATCTGCATCAACTGTAGATGGGCAAATGTAACAAATTCAGTCTGTACATTACACTGGAAAGTTATAAAGAGGATAACCGAATCACAGATTGTGGGCGAAGAAGAACTGAATCGGTTCAGTGACAGTGTACAGACAAAACATTTTGCGTCGTGGAAGAAACGATACCAGGAATTTAGAGACCGATATGATTGTCACTGGCGTTAAGAAATCGCCTCTGTAAATTGTGGAGTGCAATGTTAGAGAATGGAATCAGTTTTTTATATGTTCAATCGGTTAGAGCTTTCTATAGTGGCAAACAAGCAGAAATAAAATAGGTAGAATGTATCTGGAGAGATTACAGTGACCAAAGGGTTACGACAAGGATGAGCGATACTACCTACATTATTTAAAATATACTTTAATTCTGTCTCAAAGTTATGAAAAACATCCTTTCGTAATATGGTTATGTCTGTAAATGATCACAAGCACAAACAGTGATTTACTTACCAAGTCATTTTTGCAGACGATGAAAATAACATGAACTATGTGTTCAAAAAGTTGCAATAGAATATCAGGAATGAGATTTAAGTGTTAATTAGAGAAAACGGAGTTTTTGCTGCTGGAGGAGTGAATGGAAACCTGAATTTAGGTTTTGGGGTATTAAGATCTGTAGGCGCTTAAATACATTTTGGAGTCACTTAACAAAGATGGATCCACGATACACTAAAGGCGAAATATTGGCCAAGATAGACAAGAAGTCAAAAAACTTAATGGAGTTGTATGGAGCAGACATACTACATCAGAAACGAAAATCAGTGTATTTAAAACTATTGTAGAAAGTACCACAACGTATGAGGTAGAAATGTGAGGAATGACTGAAAGAATAAAGAGGACCTTATCGTCAACTAAGATCGGTTTTGGAGGGGATGCTGAAAGTTCACACAAATGGAAAAAATTAAAGATAAATGCATAAGAGAATGAATCTGTGCACCATGGTAGAGGGTACAATGCAGTAAAACGATTGAGATGATATGGGCATGTATGCAGTGTGGACGAGAGCTAATTGCCTAAGAATATGATGGAATGGATTCAAACTAATAGAAGAAGAAGAAGGAAGAGATCCAGAATGCAACATGGGAAGAAGAAGTCACGAGAGCTATGTCAGAGCGGATTTTGCGGATGGATGGTTGGAAAGACAAGAGACTTTGGAACTAGGATGCGAGAAAGGACAGTACTATTGTATTAAATCACAATTACAAAAATTACAAGAAAACATCTACCACTTCTGCCCCAACCATAAGATGACATCATTTTTGAAAAACTGCTTGTTTCTTAAGAACACATTCATCTCTCGGTGTAGCACATATAGAATGAAGGACTCAAAGTTGGTCATCATCCTCAGTGAGATGACTAACGCTGCTGGATAAAAGTCTCCTTTAGACTCCCCTAGGCATTATGGTCTTCATCTACTGACATCCACGTTGGTGCAATAAGTACACTAACATATAATTAAAATGAAAGACAAACAAACAGCCTGTTTTTCAAATTCATATTCTGATTTATTGACCCTACGACTTATCTTAAAAGATAGATCAAGGAAAGGCAAACCTACATTTCTAGCATTTGTAGACCGTAGAGAAAGCTTTTGACAATGTTCACTGGAATACTCTCCTTCAAATTCTGAAGGTGGCAGGGGTAAAATACAGGGAACGAAAGGCTATTTACAATTTATACAGAAATCAGATAATATTTATAAGAGTCGAGGGGCGTGAAAGGGAAGCAGTGGTCGAGGAGGGAGTAAGACAGGGTTGTAGCCTGTCCCCGACGTTATTCAATCTGTATATTGAGCAAGCAGTAAAGGAAACAAAAGAAAAATTTGAAGTAGTAATTAAAATTCTGGAAGAAGAAATAAAAGCTTTGAGGTTTGCCGACGACTTTGTAAACCTGTCAGAGACAGCAAAGGACCTGAAAGAGCAGCTGAAGGGAATGGACGGTGTCTTGAAAAGAGGATATATGATGAACATCAACAAAAGCAAAATGAGGATAACGGAACGTGGTCGAATTAAATCAGGTGATGCAGAGGAAATTAGATTAGGAAATGAGAAACTTAAAGTAGTAAACGAATTGTGTTATTTGGGAAGAAAATAACTGATGATTGTCGAAGTAGG
Source organism: Schistocerca americana (assembly GCF_021461395.2). Lineage (NCBI taxonomy): Eukaryota > Metazoa > Arthropoda > Insecta > Orthoptera > Acrididae > Schistocerca > Schistocerca americana. The sequence continues at coordinate 432,597,292 of NC_060124.1, read as the reverse complement.
GAGGATATAAAATGTAGACTGGCTACGGCAAGTAAAGCGATTCTGAAGAAGAGAAATTTGTTAATATCGAGTATAGATTTAAGTGTCAGGAAGTCTTTTCTGAAAGTATTTGTATGGAGTGTAGTCATGTATGGAAGTGAAAGATGGACGATAACTAGTTTAGACAAGAAAAGAATAGAAGCTTTCGAAATATGGTGCTACAGAAGAAAGCTGAAAATTAAGTTGGTAGATCACGTAACTAATGACCAGGTACTGAATAGAATTGGGGGGGGGGGGGGGGGAAGAGGAATCTGTGGCATAACTGGACTGGACGAAGGGATCGGTTGGTATGACACATTCTGAAACATCAAGGAATCACCAATTTAGAATTGGAGGGAAGCCTGGAGGGTAAAAATCGTAGAGGAAGACCAAGAGATGAATACGCTAAACTGATTCAGACGGATCTTGGTTGCAGTAGTTATTCGGAGATGAAGAGGCTTGCACAGGAGAGAGTAGCATGGAGAGTTGCATCAAACCAGTCTTTAGACTGAACAGCAACAACATTCTGATTTAAGCATTTCTGAAATAGCGCACCTTAAACTAGGGCCTATAATGAAAATTTATTGAAAAGGGCTACTTTAAAAAAAATTAAAAACAAATGCGATTTTAGAAAGATTTCAAAAACTTTTAAAAATTCCTTTAAAAAGTTAAAAAGACACAAGAAAAAGAATTTTTTGTTGAGATCTTTCAATAAATAACAAACCGTTATAAAAACTAAAAAACAAACGGCACCATCGCCAAAACAGTTAATATTCAATAAGCAAGATCCTGGTAAGAAATGAAATCCATTTAAACAAATCCAAAAAAAAAAAAAAAGTACCACATATGTACAAGCCCACACACGACCTTGCACAACCGGATCCCAGGTGCCCCCTACTTTACGTTTCCACTAGGCGTTCGCTGTATATACAGCAATTCGTACCACAGAACAGGTCACCTAACAAATGCAAAATACACGCACAAACTAAATGCACATTCCCCCCTCCCCAAAAGAAAGAAAATCGCTTTTAATAGAACAAGACTCGTTATTCAAAAGAAAACATAGAGACTTAAGCTATTCACCGCACGGCTGAGAGCTCCTGCACAATTAAATTTACTTATGGCCACAACCAATAATAAACGGACGTCGTAACGTCACCACTCTTAGAAGCCGAAGTAACAGCTCCGCCGTGATGGCGACTAGCCCTTACCGAAAACAATTTTGGGTTTATACAAAGACTGAATTATACGGACACCCTTTTGTCTTGTAAATCACTATCTCAGGTGATCAATAACCTGATATTATAGTGTCCAAGCAAACCGCAAACTCAGGATGGTACAATGAGGCTAACCATTTTCAAACTGGCGACTACGTGAATGTGGCGAGGCAGTCAACGACCAACAGGAAGGAGACAGGAAGTCTCGTTAATACCGGCTGAGTCCCACCGAAGGACCACTCATAATGTGCGATACATACTCTCGTGGCAGTATCCATTAATAAAATATACAAAATATCGTTTTGGTATGGGCAGTTTTACGCCGGTCAGACTGTCTGCACTACTGAACAGCTTCGCATAGAACATGAAAGTTGTTCCCGCCTTCGCTATCCCGAAAAATCAGCTGTAGCGGAATGTTAGGATTCTTGTATAGACCACCAGCATCCGCAACATCCTCTGGAAAACGGATACCGAATTACATACGATGAGACTTATCTCCGAAATAAACAGTAGTAATGCCAATATTGTATTAGGTACCAAAAGCTGGTAGAAACCAGACATAAATAGCAGTGAAATTTTGAACTCAGATTGGACAATGTTTAGGAAGGATAGGACTGAAGCTATGGGAGGTGGTGTGTTCATTTTAGTTAAGAGGTAGTTGAGATCGATACTGGGTCGGACTGTGAAACAGTCTGGATAAAGCTGTCAATCAGACTAGGAGAGACCATTGTATTAGGTTGTTTTTATAGACCACCAGCATCCGCAACAAACGTCGCAGAACGTTTCAGGGAAAGATTTGAGTACACAGGAAATAAATATCCAAATTATCCATTAGTTATAGGTGGAGACTTTAATCTGGCGTCCATTGAGTGGGAAAATTACACGTTTACCGCAGGGGTCAGAATCAAAGACTCATGTGAAGTTATTCTAGGAGCGCTTTCAACATACAACCTTGTGCAATTGGTTAGGAAACCAACTGGAGACCAGATATCTTGGCCACAAACGGACCTGATCTTTTTGAGGAAGTTAATCTAGAAGAAGGTATTAGCGACCATAACGCTGTTGTGACCTCTACGTCAGTGACAGTTACAAGAAAAACCAAAGAAACAGCGTAGACTTTTGTTTGGGAAAGCAAATGAAAGTGTCATTAATGAATATCTTCAGTCAGCTCCAAGCATTTACCACGGAACACAAAGATATTGAGCATCTCTGGTCGGAATTTAAAGGTATTGTCCACCACGTGCTAGAGAAGCATGTGCCTAGCAAAAATATAAGGGAGAGAAGGGATCCACCTTGGTTCAACAAACATATTAGGAAGTTACTGAGAAAGCAGAGAATTTTGCACAGTCGTTTTAAAGGTAGTCACTGCCCCGCTGACAAACAGAAATTATGCGAAATTAAAGCAGCTGTCAAAAGGTCAATGAGAGATTCTTTCAACTAATTTGAAAGCAGTATTTTACCAGCAGATTCTAAAAATAACCCGAAAAAATTTTGGTCGTACATAAAATCTATGAACGCTACGAATAATTCAATACCTTCTCTTGCTGACTGTACGGGTAATGCAACGGATGGTGATAAACAGAATGCCTAATTTTAAACCTATCTTTCAAAAACTCGTTTAAGGTAGAGGACTGCAGCACCATTATGGCGTTTAGTGTATCTGGGACTGTAAAACAGTTAAGATCCTTAGACGTCAGGAAGGCATCTGCTCCAGACGGTATCCCCGTAAGATTTTATGTTGACTATACTACAAATATAGCACCATTCTTATCCATCATCTATTAGAGATCTTTGGAACAGCGGAAACTTCCACGGGAATGGAAGAAGGTCCAGGTCATAGCAATCTATAAAAAAGGGTGCACATAATTACCGGCCAATTTCGCTGACATCGATCTGTTGTAGAATCATGGAACATATTTTGTGTTCAGACATAATGACCTTTCTAGACAATGAGAAGCTCATCTGCAGAAACGAGCACGGTTTTAGGAAACAGTGGTCATGCGAGACGCTGCTGGCCCTCTTTTTGCATGATATACAACAGGCTCTACATCCTGGCTCCCAGGTTGATGCCATATTCTTCGACTTTCGATAGGCGTTCGACTCAATTCCGCACCGTCGATTGCTCTAAAAAGTGGTTGCTTACAGTGTCTATCCGATCACATGTGCTATGGTATAGAAAGTTTTATAACAGACAGAGAGCATGATGTCGCTTTGAATGGGGAGACTTCAACAGAAACAAACGTAACATAAGGTGTGCCCCAGGGCAGCGTAATAGGTCCGCTGCTTTTTACGATTTACATAAACGATCTGGTTAATGGTATTGACAGCGATATTAGACTGTTTGCCGATGATTCTGTAGCGTACAGGAAAGTAGTATCACACGAAAGTAGTGAACAATGAGGATTTGCAGAAAATAAATGCGTGGTGTAAAGGCTGGTAGTGTTAGTAAGTGTAATATCTCACTATTAGTAAGTGTAACCTACTGCGTATAACAAAGCGAGAATCCCCCTTAATGTACGAGTACAAAATAAATGCCCAGTCCTTGGAAGCGGTAACATCCGTCAAGTATCTGGGTGTGACTGTTCGAAATGATCTCAAATAGAACGATCAGATTACAAAAGTAACGGGTAAGGCGAACTCTAGACTGCGGTCTATTGGTAGAATCCTGAAGCGATGTAGTCCATCAGCAAAGCAAATTGCTTACAATACTTTAGTTCGTCCAGTCTTAGAGTATTGTTCGTCTGTATGGGAGCCTTGCCAGTTGGGTCTGATTCAAGAGATTGAGAAGGTCCAAAGAAGAGCGGCAAGATTCGTCACTGGTACATTTAGCCATCGCGAGAGCGTTACAAATCTCATAGAAAGTTTGAAGTGGGACATACTTGCAAATAGACGAAGCGCTAAACGGAAGAGGCTGCACACTAAATTCCAACATCCGATCTTTGCCGAGGATGTGAGCATATATTATTACCACCAACTTTCAAATAGTGCAATGACCACCATTCAAAAATAAAGGGAAATTAGAGCTCGTACTGAGGCATTCAGAGTCGTTTTTCCGTCGCGCGATCCGGGAGTGGAACAGACGGGGGGGGGGGGGGGATATGACTTTGGCGCGAATTGTGTCCTCCGCCACACACCGCTTGATGACTAGCGAAGTATACAGAGTGTTACAAAAAGGTACGGCCAAAGTTTCAGGAAACATTCCTCACACACAAAGAAAGAAAATATGTTACGTGGGCATGTGTCCGGAAACGCTTACTTTCCATGTTAGAGCTCATTTTATTACTTCTCTTCAAATCACATTAATCATGGAATGGAAACACAGAGAAACAGAACGTACCAGCGTTACTTCAAACACTTTGTTACAGGAAATGTTCAAAATGTCCTCCGTTAGCGAGGATACATGCATCCACCCTCCGTCGCATGGAATCCCTGATGCGCTGAAGCAACCCTGGAGAATTGCGTATTGTATCACAGCCGTCCACAATACGAGCACGAAGAGTCTCTACATTTGGTACCGGGGTTACGTTGACAAGAGCTTTCAAATGCCCCCATAAATGAAAGTCAAGAGGGTTGAGGTGAGGAGAGCGCGTAGGCCATGGAATTGGTCCGCCTCTACCAATCCATCGGTCACCGAATCTGTTGTTGAGAAGCGTACGAACACTTCTACTGAAATGTGCAGGAGCTCCAACGTGCGTGAACCACATGTTGTGTCGTACTTGTAAAGCCACATGTTCTAGCAGCACAGGTAGAGTATCCCGTATGAAATCATGATAACGTGCTCCATTGAGTGTAGGTGGAAGAACATGGGGCCCAATCAAGACAATGCCTGCCCAAACGTACACAGAAAATCTGTGTTGATGACGTGATAGCGCAATTGCGTGCGGATTCTCGTCAGCCCACACATGTTCATTGTGAAAATTTACAATTTGATCACGTTGTAATGAAGCCTCATCCGTAAAGAGAACATTTGCACTGACATGAGGATTGACACATTGTTGGATGAACCATTCGCAGAAGTGTACCCATGGAGGCCAATCAGATGCTGATAGTGCCTGCACACGCTGTACATGGTACAGAAACAACTGGTTCTCCCGTAGCAATCTCCATACAGTGACGTGGTCAACGTTACCTTGTACAGCAGCAACTTCTCTGACGCTGACATTAGGGTTATCGTCAACTGCACGAAGAATTGCCTCGTCCATTGCAGGTGTCCTCGTCGTCCTAGGTCTTCCCCAGTCGCGAGTCATAGGCTGGAATGTTCCGTGCTCCATAAGACGCCGATCAATTGCTTCGAATGTCTTCCTGTCGGGACACCTTCGTTCTGGAAATCTCTCTCGATACAAACGTACCGCGCCACGGCTATTGCCCCGTGCTAAGCCATACATCAAGTGGGCATCTGCCAACTCCGCGTTTGTAAACATTGCACTGACTGCAATACCACGTTCGTGATGAACACTAACCTGCTGATCCTACGTACTGATTTTCTTGATGCTAGTACTGCAGAGCAATGAATCGCATGTCAACACAAGCACCGCAATCAACATTGCCTTTCTTCAATTGGGCCAACTGGCGGTACGTCGAGGAAGTACAGTACATACTGACGAAACTAAAATGAGCTCTAACATGGAAATTAAGCGTTTCCGGACACATGTCCACATAACATATTTTCTTTATTTGTGTGTGAGGAATGTTTCCTGAAAGTTTTTGTAACACCCTGTATATGTAGCTATGTAGATGTAGATATTATGAAACTGACCAACGGCTTCTGGGATAGCCTAATATACGAAGAAATAGAGATCATAATATCGGACAACACACTCAATAAAGACGGTGGATTGAAGCTGAGTACGGCCTGGGTTCAAGTACCTGGGGAGTTGAAGCGGGCGCGGCGGTCATGATGCCAAAATATCATCATATGTGGTGTGGGACTGAGTGCCCTTGACAATGGAAGAGGAGGACTCTGCCGATAGTTCGTGGCAGTTAGCTACTTGACGCGGCTTGAAAGCCAAGAATATTTCATTATAGGAACCACAATACGTTACAACCTTCGTGTAATTCGCTATCGCGCCTTGCCAATGTACGGAACAGCGACCAGCTCTTCCACAAGTCTTTCTTTCTGTACTGCCTTCAGCGCTTGCCGCGACCAACCAGCCACCTGCATCCTCGTCCGTTACACCGCATGTCGCCTTCGGCGCGAAAGTGCTGGCGTTTTACTTCTCCCGAACACCAGAGACGCTCTTCTATTCCGGAAGCAGGAAATCAACGCACCCGTAATCTGGCCGTAAGTATCGATGTGGTCGCAGTAGTGAGAAACTTACGAACGTCAAAAATTGTATTAGATCTAACCGAATAATTCCACTGTCAAAGCTTTCGTTGGAGTTTTCCGCCTGCATACCATGAAGCTTATATATCAAAATACGTAACTATGAAATACTGAAACATTCCTTTCATCCGCGCCTAGGAGTTACCGTGGCGCTACGCGAAGTCACGCTTGCTGCCCCGGCCAGAAACAACGTCCACTTGTTGATGGGCGGGGCGTGAGACCTTACGCGACGTACCGCTCCGCGAGTTTAATTGGGAACATTTTTTGGCGTACGCGGATTGATTCTTTGTTCTGATACACTGTCAGGCAATCTATGTAACGATCGCCAGCCTTGCTTTGACCTACAATAAAGGATTAAACTTTTCAAAATTCTAAAGTCAGTAATTAAAAGCCTTGTAGTTCCGGAGGGGTACCGAGGTCCGACCACTGGAGTGGGACATGTACACTGCATACTGTTCATACAGCGACTACAACAGGCAACTAGCAACTTTCGTCGATATTTTCCACAGCAGCAAATCCGAAATATAGTCCAAAATGAACAGGGAAAGATCTACACAGAATCATCACGTATTTTCACAGAAACAAATGACACGTATTTAGTGCCAATTCACGCTAACCGTTCGTCGTTTTTATCCAACAACAACAACAGGAGCTGTCTAATCGATCCATGCTTGGCTATGGAGGCTTCTCTCCAACGGTCGAGGCCACACTCACTAATTCGCAACAGTTGCCAAGAAAAACTGGAAAATGCCTAAGCAGAATTCGACGCCCGCCAGTGGGAACGTACTTTCAAAAGCTTTGTAGGATTTATGTACCAGGGTAATACACTTGTTAATTACAAAGGATCACTAGCCTCAAATTTCCGACATGTTTCCCACTTTAAAATTCCAACTCCACCCCAGGAGGCCCACAAAGACATGCCACGTCAACTTCACCAAGGCTGCCGCCTCACTCTAGCTTCTTATCAGTGTGTCATCTCCTTCGCTAATTGTTTACCAATTACTGTATGGGTTCCGTGGATCTTAAAAAACGACACTACCCAAAAGAAAACAAAGTTCCACAAAAGGGCCGGTCTCGTAAATATTTCTCCGAGTGTTTCTCCTGTTTCTACCAAATTATAATGTGCAGGTTGTAACATCCTTCTATTACTCATGTGCGTTGAGTTCTTGTGGTAGAGAGATCAGTTGCGAATATCCCCTTCCTATGTACTCGATTAGAGAAATGGATCGCTGGTCTAAGCTTTTCTTTTTTGGTTGTAAGATGTTAATCTGACTAGTGCTCAATGTTGTTGATAGTTCATCAGCTTTAGTCTCAATAAAATTTCCAATGATGTAATCTGCCATTACGTGATGCTCCTGTGATATTTCCTACTCCGGAACAATTAAGAGTACAAGCACATGAAATCACCAGTCTTACCCTTTGTGATGATTTTTTAAAACATTTATCTTTCAACAGCAGCTCTCAGGCTTCCTTCTTGCTGTTTACTTGAGTTTACTTACGTTGACAAAGTTTTGACAAGTTCGTTCCTTTGTTACCTACACTCAACTCATGGGCAACACTCATTTCACAAGACTTCCAGCAAACGTGACGTCATTTCGACGTCACAAGCAATATCCAAGACGAAAATAACTGTCTATAGAGTTTCGTGATCGTACGGTTCACAAAATATGAGCGGAGAGAAGTGGAGGTTATGCTTTTTCTTTACTGCACAATACACTAACCTCGAAGTTACGTTGTTTATAAACGTGCAAAGTTCTACATTCGAGTGAACTGGACTGTGTATAATGGAGACAATAAAGAGTTTGCAAGAATTAATTCTGAAACTTGCTGAAAAAGTTGTACTAACTATTTTTCCTAATAAGTCTTCATCAACCCCCCAATGTGAAACGACTTGTCGATTTACAATGAAAAACAAATGGTTCAAATGGCTCTGAGCGCTATGGGACTCAACGGCGGAGGTCATCAGTCCCCTAGAACTTAGAACTACTTAAACCTAACTAACCTAAGGACATCTCACACATCCATGCCCTAGGCAGGATTCGAGCCTGCGACCGTAGCGGTCTCGCGGTTCCAGACTTAAGCGCTTAGAACCACTCGGCCACTCCGGCCGGCAATGAAAAACAAGCGAAAGCCAGCCAGCATTGAATCTATTTAAAGTATATATTCAGCATTGCCCGTTAAGGTTTCTCAACAACAGAAGTTTGTTTTTAGAAACTCTGAAAACTAGTTTTATGAATTGGTCTGAAATTAGAAACGACAGATAATCATTCTAGCAGATGGATTAAACCAGTAGCTCATATAACACGTGCTGTTTAAAACACCAACACACTGAGGATCTCTCGAAAACGCGTCAGTATTGGTACAATTTGTCGTAATAAAATAACGAAAATGGCCTAATACGTGGTTAAAAGTGCTACTTAATTGAAGAAATTCTTGTTTGGCAAAGAAGAGTCCTTAAAGAACTAGCTCGTAAATTTCCTTTTGTACCTTCAAAAATGGTTCAAATGGCTCTGAGCACTATGGGACTTAACATCTATGGTCATCAGTCCCATAGAACTTAGAACTACTTAAACCTACCTAACCTAAGGACATCACACACATCCATGCCCGAGGCAGGATTCGAACCTGCGACCGTAGCAGTCGCGCGGCTCCGGACTGAGCGCCTAGAACCGCTAGACCACCGCGGCCGGCTTTTGTACCTTTCAGATGGCTAGGACTAAGTTACCTTTTAATTATGTTATATATATATGTCCGTCGTTTCTATGCTTTTTTTTTTCGGACCATCAACAGGTTTTGAATGTTAAGTCGCATTTGCGTGTTTCATGCTTAATGTCTAAATTATTGACAATGACAACCCACTCTTGAGAGAGCACTCTTTTATGAACATAACATCACATATTACAGAACATAGTGTGTTATGTTAATGAGGAAGTAACGTAATATTTTTGAAAGGGGAAAGTTTTTGTGATGATTAAGCAACCTACTGCCAACGGCCTTGCCGCAGTGGTAACACCGGTTCCCGTCAGATCACCGAAGTTCTGCCCAGCGCTGTTGGCAGGCGGGGTGTCCTCAGCCCTTGTGAGGCAAACTGAGAGATACTTGATTGAGAAGTAGCGGCTCCGGTCTTGGAAACTGACACACAGCCGGGAGAGCGGTGTGCTGACCACATGCCCTCCGTGTCAGCATCCAGTGACGCCTGTGTGCAGAGGATGACACGGCGGCCCGTCAGTACCGCTGAGCCTTCATGGCCTATTCGGGAGGAGTTTTTTAGTTTTAAGCAACCTACTATTAGCTGTTTGCCACTTCACTACCCCAAACTCCGAATTACTGCACTGTGACAATACGAAATTGGAGACTCTAACTTATACCTCATAACAGTTTAAGCACTGGTATGTAATTATGTGACGTTGAATTATAACAATAATTATAAGAAATTGCACCAAGAACTACGTGTTTTTATAAACCTTCTGCACCGTGTGTGGTGTCAAAGTGACATCACATGTGCGTGAAATCTTGTGAACTCTTACCAATGTGAGGCAGGCCCGCACCGATCACGAATAACAGTCGATACCTGCTATTTTAGATAGTGCGTGCGACGTCAAACCGAATTCATGTTTGCAGGAAGTCTTGCAAAATGAGTGTTACCACGGCTGAAAGGCAAACTTGTTCACCACTGAATAGTTACAGATGTAAATTCCTCAGTCCAAACTTTCTGTCAACCAATTTGTTCCCAACATCTGTTAGTTAAAAAGATGCATTCCTTTGAATGTAAATACGTATTTATATTCTGTACCTAAACTACCTCTTCCACGATGTTCGTATAACAAAGAGTACCTGTCGAATTATTACTTTTATTTCAATTTTAAGCTTTGAAAACTCCAAAAACGCTATAGATACGTCTTTCGTTCTATAAGAACACAGTAAATATATTTATAATCTTCTTAACTGTACTTGGCTGAAACCAATTTTCACAGTATCCCATCTGAATCTACCACTCAATTCAGGCTAGTCACGAAAATAAAGACAAACACATATTTGTCGCTCCTCACCAAAGCGGCTTTGCCTCTGTCCGTCAAATTTATTTTGTGAAAACTCTCTTCAGGCGTTGGCTCCTGTAAAACTAATTTCTCTCACTAGCTTCCAGATGCAAATATCACAGAAAATCGATTTCAGTTTAGACACCAATGGGGTAAATGCGGCACTTATAATTGTTCAATGATAGCTGACTTCAAGATGTTATACATCCGACATATGAACTGTTGTGGAAAACCTTTCCCTTCGAGTTAACCATTAAGGTCGAGCGGTTACTTTACGCTTCCAGAATGAAAAATTTGAGTGTTCACAAAGCGGGTCCGGCCGCTGTGGTCGAGCGGTTCTAGGCGCTTCAGTCCGGAACAGCGCTGCTGCTGCGGTCGCAGGTTCGAATCCTGCCTTGGGCATGGGTGTGTGATGTCCTTAGGTTAGTTAGGTTTAAGCAGTTCTAGGGGACTGATGACCTCAGATGTTTAAGTCACACAGTGCTTAGAGCCACCAAACGGGGTTATGTTGCCGTAGAAACTAAAAGTCTACAAAAAACGGAATTTTATCACTGGAACTGGGTGACCAAGTTCAAAATAATGACTCACGGTTTAGGAAACTCCTTCACATCAGACCAACCCACAAAACTGCAACAGTTCCCAGTTCTATATCAATAACTCAGATCTGTTGTCATTTCTACAATTCGCAGAGGGAGTAGGAAGCAAACATCAAACTCTGTAAACAGCCAAAGAAGAACGCGTTTTTAACCCCTTGGTAACAACAGCTTTGCCTTTGGCTTTTTTGCGTATGGCTATCGCAGCTCTTCCTTGTCGCTTTTGCAGATAATAGCCAGCCACGGAGTTTCCGCCATGCAGAGTCTCTCTCGTGTCTACACCGGTTTCAGGTCTCTCACTTGTCTACACAGCAAAACACATACGTACTTGAAAACTTATTGCTAAGAAAATATAAATTTATCCCTTGCCCTTGTTACTGGATATCGTGTGATAAAATTACACCTGTGATTATTTCCCATCTCAGGCAACAGTGATCTCCACTTCGGCCTGTCACGTGGTGTATAGTTTGTCTGTTCTCTGGTCAGGATCGACAACGATCGGGGGGGGGGGGGGGGGGGTGTTTAGCCAGCGTTCCAGCAGAAGACGGCTTGCAAGGCCGCCGGCTGTCAGCTGGGTGGGTTGAGAAGTGGCCACACTAGAAAAGAACACTTGGCCACAAAGGGTGCAAGAAAGACTTCGCGGCTTGGGGCCGACGCTCTTCGCTCATATTGAGTAGTCAAGATTCCTGCACCACGTTCCGAACTGGCTATACGGGATGGTCAGTACCGCACTGAAAACCGTGTAAGACTGTTGCAAGGTAGGTGGTGCTGAGAATAATTGTTAAGAAAAAAATTCCATAGTCATTTCCGAGTTAATCAGCATTGGAGTTAGCCAGTCAGTCGGTAGCGTGCGCAAATTGAAGCACTTGAAAGCTTTAAAAGGCGGCCGTGCACAGATATCTGTGGCCCTATGAGTTAACAGTTGTTGAAATGCTCACTACCAGTTAGAATTTGCCTTTTCGAAAGTGATAAATTTAAGCTAGGTGAGCCGAAAGCTACGTTTGTTTGGTTTGAGAACACATTTGGCGACGTTGTCTCTGGCGGTCTGCTTGAATTTTTCTAGCAACGACCTAATTAAATTGGAAATGGTGCTACGTATTGAAATTTTTTGATCATTATTTCTCAGCATACCTACCCTGCAACACCCTTAAAAGCTTTTCAGATTGTTTCTGACCACCCTGTACACAGCGAGTACACAGAGCGTATTTCAAGGGATCGAACACTTCTGCTGAGTCGACGTTGTCATTACGCAGCTAGTTCACAATGAACTGTAGCTGTAAAAAACATAACATAAAATTTTTCAAGAAAAATTCGAGATGATTGTTAGACCGGCTGGATGACCTGTGCAATTATACATATGATATGGCAATACACCCCACTACGGCTTCACTGAATTCCGATAGGGAGGAGATTATTATACAGGGTGGTCCATTGACTGTGACCGGGCCAAATATCTCACCATACCATGGCCCGCACGTTCACCGGATCCGACGTCCCCGGATTTCTTTCTGTGGGGGAAGTTGAAGGATATTTGCTATCGTGATCGCCTGAAAACATGCGTCAGCGCATTGTCAATGCATGTGCGAACATTACGGAAGGCGAACTACTCGCTGTTGAGAGGAATGTTGTTACACGTATTGCCAAATGCATTGAGGTTTACGGACAGCATTTTGCGCATTTATTGCATTAATGTGGTATTTACAGGTAATCACGCTGTAACAGCATGTGTTCTCAGAAATGATAAGTCCACAAAGGTACGTGTAACACATTGGAACAACCGAAATAAAATGTTCAAACGTATCTATGTTCTGAATTTTGATTTAAAAAACCTACCTGTTACTAACTGTTCGTCTAAAATTGTGAGCCATATACACTCCTGGAAATTGAAATAAGAACACCGTGAATTCATTGTCCCAGGAAGGGGAAACTTTATTGACACATTCCTGGGGTCAGATACATCACATGATCACACTGACAGAACCACAGGCACATAGACACAGGCAACAGAGCATGCACAATGTCGACACTAGTACAGTGTATATCCACCTTTCGCAGCAATGCAGGTTGCTATTCTCCCATGGAGACGATCGTAGAGATGCTGGATGTAGTCCTGTGGAACGGCTTGCCATGCCATTTCCACCTGGCGCCTCAGTTGGACCAGCGTTCGTGCTGGACGTGCAGACCGCGTGAGACGACGCTTCATCCAGTCCCAAACATGCTCAATGGGGGACAGATCCGAAGATCTTACTGGCCAGGGTAGTTGACTTACACCTTCTAGAACACGTTGGGTGGCACGGGATACATGCGGACGTGCATTGTCCTGTTGGAACAGCAAGTTCCCTTGCCGGTCTAGGAATGGTAGAACGATGGGTTCGATGACGGTTTGGATGTACACTATTCAGTGTGCCCTCGACGATCACCAGTGGTGTACGGCCAGTGTAGGAGATCGCTCCCCACACCATGATGCCGGGTGTTGGCCCTGTGTGCCTCGGTCGTATGCAGTCCTGATTGTGGCGCTCACCTGCACGGGCCAAACACGCATACGACCATCATTGGCACCAAGGCAGAAGCGACTCTCATCGCTGAAGACGACACGTCTCCATTCGTCCCTCCATTCACGCCTGTCGCGACACCACTGGAGGCGGGCTGCACGATGTTGGGGCGTGAGCGGAAGACGGCCTAACGGTGTGCGGGACCGTAGCCCAGCTTCATGGAGACGGTTGCGAATGGTCCTCGCCGATACCCCAGGAGCAACAGTGTCCCTAATTTGCTGGGAAGTGGCGGTGCGGTCCCCTACGGCACTGCGTAGGATCCTACGATCTTGGCGTGCATTCGTGCGTCGCTGCGGTCCGGTCCCAGGTCGAGGGGCACGTGCACCTTCCGCCGACCACTGGCGACAACATCGATGTACTGTGGAGACCTCACGCCCCACGTGTTGAGCAATTCGGCGGTACGTCCACCCGGCCTCCCGCATGCCCACTATACGCCCTCGCTCAAAGTCCGTCAACTGCACATACGGTTCACGTCCACGCTGTCGCGGCATGCTACCAGTGTTAAAGACTGCGATGGAGCTCCGTAGGCCACGGCAAACTGGCTGACACTGACGGCGGCGGTGCACAAATGCTGCGCAGCTAGCGCCATTCGACGGCCAACACCGCGGTTCCTGGTGTGTCCGCTGTGCCGTGCGTGTGATCATTGCTTGTACAGCCCTCTCGCAGTGTCCGGAGCAAGTATGGTGGGTCTGACACACCGGTGTCAATGTGTTCTTTTTTCCATTTCCAGGAGTGTATTTGTGACTATTACAGCGCCATCTATCACAAAGCGAAAAAAGTGGTCCAACTGAAACATTCATATTTCTTTACGTACTACACGAATATGTAATAAAATGGGAGTTCCTATTTAAAAAGACGCAGTTGATATCCGTTTGACCTATGGCAGCGCCATCTAGCGGGCCAACCATAGCGCCATCTGGTTTCCCCCTTCAAGCTAGACAAGTTTCGTTCTTTCTGGTTTTTTCGTTTGACGCTTATTTCGTGAGATATTTGGCCCGGTCACAATCAGTGGACCACTCTGTATGATGAGACCCACAAGGAGAGTTTATAGCCGGAGGTCAATCCTTAGGGCGGCGCATATGTGTCTGAGCGAGAAAGTAGGACGGCGTAGTGAAAGCGTAAGCATGATAAGCAGAGTTGTTGCTTAGTCGCTGCTGTTTTCACTCACTGTCTTCAGTGCTGTATACTGTACTAAGTTCATGCTGTCCAGATTGTGACTTACGACAAAAAAATTGTGACGAGTGGAGACGAACAGTCGCATTCGCCTCGACCAGCTGCCTCGACCTTCTTTCCCAGCGAACTTCCATTAGTCAGCGAGTAATCGCGAGTTGTTTTATTCCGCAGGATCTCCCTGCACTTCCCACTACTGTGTGTAATGCGCTCTGTGCGCCAGCTGCCGGGTAATTTCGAGACGCAGTTTGCAGCCAGTTGCGGTATTCCACCTGTCGCGAGAAAAACTTTTATGCAGCAGTGCGCGGTCCCGCTGCGCACACACCTGCTCCCGCACGTTTGCGTTTCCGCCTCCTCCCTGGCGGAACGAGACGTTTGTGGGACAAGCCGTGAGGTATGGCACGGCGGCGGCCGTACCGCGCGATAAGCACTAGCTCCGTGTTGCATCCGCGATGAGTTTTGCCCAGTGTGTGTCAGTGTGTCGAAGCCAGCGCACCGCGTTGAATTCTACAGGCCGAGAGGCTGTTCTGCTAACACTAGGCCTAGTTACTGCAGGAGCTGCTGTAGTGTTACTGAACGCTAGAGTCGTGCGAGGGAAAGCGTTCGAATTCCAGTACTCTTGATCAACATCTTGGACCGTGGGAAAACCAGAAAAGAAGAGAATCTAGACATTCAAGATATGGTCTGTTTAAAGGTACAAAAAAGTAGGTGGATTTATCTACATTAATCTTCTTTTTCTTGTTGTTTTCTACCACAGCTATGTAGAGTCGTGGTATCACACCTGTATCTCCTCGGATGGAATATGTGTATCCTGCGTACCTACGTGAAAATGTGTGGGAGAATTTTGAATATTAGCGTCTCGCGTAACTGGGGAGGAACTTGCGTACCGGCCGGTATTCACCTACTCGGGTGTGTCGCGGCTCGTGGTCCATTGGCTCACTTCTATGGATTTAGATGTTCCACTAAGTAGAAGTGACGGAGGAAAGAATTTGTGGGGACGTTAAAATAAACGCCCCATTCCTTCAGACACGTTTTCCTGACTTTACAGTTTTGTTTTTGTCGAAATGAATTCTTTTGTTTAATTTTAATTGTTTGCCTTCAATAAGTGCTTTGGAAAAAAAGAGTGAATATTTTCGTTTTTTGAAGGAATTCACTGCCACTTGAGTGTATATTTCGGTGTGTTTCCTGTGTGCAAAAAAAAAAAAAAAGTAAGCGGGAGACCTGATTTTTTTAAATCCCGGTCGTGGAAAAAAAAGGAAAAAATAGAGCGTCTGCCATGTAGGGCAGGAGATCCGGAGTTCGAGTCCTGGCCCAAATCATAAAAAAGGGGTATGATTCCTGCTTACGGTGCAGAAGGTCCCGGGTTCAAATCCCGCAAACTGATCGCACGTCGGTGGTATCTCCCTCAGTTGGAGCTCTCCAAGTCAGCGCAAAAAGCTGCCCGTCAATATCTAAACTATAAAAAAAAAAAAAATTGGTAATCGTCGTACCTTTTAAACTTATAGTCGCATGTTCGCGTCCAACTGTATTTGTTTTTCTTTTCTTTTTACCACATTTTGCCCCTCCTCTAAAGTTATGAATTACCCGCCAGTAAAAAAAAAAAATAGCGGGGACGGGGTCCCAGGTTCGATTCCCAACCGGGTTGAGGTTTTTCTCTGGCCGGGGACTGTGTGTTTGTGTTTTTCTCATCATTTCGTCATCATCATATGTGAAAGTGGCTAAATTGGACCGTTAAAGACTGAGACTTTGTACGGGAGATGATGACCGCGCAGTTGAGCGCGCCACAAACCAAACATCATCATCTACTTGGATGTGGGAGACCGCTAAGAAACAGCATCTACGCTGACCATCACACTGACCCTCGTCGTTAATCCAGCTGGCGGATTTGATCGGAGCCCAGCGGACCTACCCGTCCCGGAAGCGGCGCTTGAACACGCATGGTTATCCAGGCGGGAGGACGTAACTTCCACTGAGGTGACAAAAGTCGTTGGATACTTGTAATATCGTGTCACACTTCTTTGACCCGGCTTAGTGCAGCAACTCGACGTGGCACAAACTCAACAAATCGTTGCAAGCCATCTGCAGAAAAATTGAGCCTTACTGCCTCAACAGCCGTCCGTAACTGCGAAACTGTTGCTGCCGCAGGATTTTGTGTGCGGACTGGCCTCTCAGTTGTTGATCTGCGTCGCTAATCATTCGCTCGAATTCTCCAGAATGTTCTTCAGACCAATCGAAGGACAATTGTGGTCCGGCGACATGGCGCATTGTCATACACCAAAATACCATCGTTGTTTGGGAGCATGAAGTCTATAAATTGCTGCAAACGGTATCCAGGTAGCCGAACATAAACATTTCCAATTAATGATCAGTCCAGTTAGACTAGAGAACTCAGTCAATTGTGTGTAAGTACAGCCCAACACCGAACCCACCAGCAGCTTGCACAGTCCCTTGTTGACACCTTGGTTCCATGGCTTCTTGGCGTCTGCACCACACTCGAACCATCAAGTCTTACCATCAAATGGGAACTCATATAAAAAGCCCACGATTTTCCAGTCGTTTAGGGTCCAACCAATATGGTCAAGAGTCCAGGAGAGACGCTGGAAGCGAAGTCGTGCTGTTAGCAAAGACATTCGCGTCGGTCGTCTGCTGCCATAGCCCATTAACGCCAAGTTTGGCCGCCCTGTCCTAACGGATACGTTCTCCGTACGTCCCGCTTTGATTTCTGCGGTTATTTCACGCAATATTGCTTGTATGTTAGCACTGACAACATTACGCAAACACCGCTGCTCTCGGTCGTTAAGGGAAGGCCGTCGACCACTACAATGCCTGAAATTTGGATATTCTCGGCACACACTTTACCTCGGAGTATTGAATTTCCTAACGATTTCCGAAATGGATTACCCATGCGTGTATTTACAATTACCATTAGATCACACAAGTTCAGATGTAAGGCTAAATCCACATTGGCAGCAGTAGAATCGTTCTGCATCAACCACAAATACCTATTCTCTTAAATTTTCCAAATAGTGTTTCACGAAAGGAACGTCGTCTTCCGTGCAGGGATTGTCGTTTAACGGAACACATCAGTAATGTTCGCATCTTGATCGAACCCAACGGTAACAAATCAATCAGAACTCCTCTGAATTACTTCGATGTCTTGCTTTAATCCCACCTAGTAGAGGTCCAAACACTCGAACAGTACTCAAGAATGTGCCGCATCCCCATTCTAAATGCCGTCATCTTTATAGATAAGCTATACTATCCTAGGATTCTCACAACAAATCTATGTGGACGATTCGCCCTCTCTACTACTAAACTTACATTCTCGTTTCACTTCCTATCGCTCTGCAACGTTATGACTAAGTATTTAATTATTTAATATATGTGATTGTGACAGACAGCACACCACTTATACCGCATTCCAACAATGCAGAGTTGTTTACTGATATGCATTGACATATTTTTCTGCGTTTAGTGTAAATGCCATTCATCACACCAAATAGAAATTTTATGTAACCCTTTCCGTGTCCTATAGTCACACAACGACGGCATTTGCCCGTACACTACATGGCTGTCAACGAACAGCCATATATCGCTGCTCATGGTATGCATTAAAACTTTTATCTATATAGAGAACAAGAGCGCTCCTGTAATACTTCTCTGGGGCTCTTCTGACAATACTCTTGTTTCTGATGAATACTCGCGCTCGCCTTCCAGGATAAAGTACTGGGTTTTGTTACTTATGAAGTCTTCGAGCCACTCACGTAGCTGGGAACCTATTCCATATGCTTGGACCGTCTCATACACTTTCCGGAAATCGATACGAATGCGTAATATGTCTGTTGCCCTTAATCCTTCGTTCTCTGGGTACCGTTCGAGAAAAGAGGAGCTGTGTTTCGCTTTCTAAAATCGGTGTTGACTAGTGCTCAGAAACTTTTCTTAGTACATACTAATTTCACAGTATGCTCAAGAATTCTCAGCAAACCACAGTTAAGGGCATTATCTGTAATTTTATATCATGTAGAACATCAAAAACATGTAAATGAAACAAACAATAACGACAATATGATTTTAGAGACAGCTTGAAGTCCTAGCACTGGAAAAGTGCTAATTCCCATGTTAGAGGCACTGACGAAGATGATACTATACATCAGAGTGGATCAAAACAAACGGAACTCATAACGTTTAACGAACTGAAGATAACGAACACCTTCTTTAAAAATAAAAACGTTCACAAATTTGCCGCTCACAAATAGATTACGTAATAACTAACCAAAAGTTAGAACTAACGATAATAGACAATCAAGTATAGAGAGGTAGAAATATGTATACAGATCACTACCTTGTAAAATAAAAAGTCTCGTCTATGTTTAAGATGAAAAAAAACAATAAAAATAAAGATGAGAACAATTTAAACAATTTAAGGTATATCTGTTACAAGAAGAGAGCTTAAGTTATCTGTATCAGAAAAGATAAAAACAACTCCTGAATAAAATACCTACTAGTGAAGAAATGAATAAAGAAAGGTTTAGTATAAAAAATACCAGAAACAGATAGCAAGCGATGTGCTACGCGAAAAAATAGAACAAATCGGAAAAGAAGTTTAAAAATCTGAAACGAAGAGGTACAAAAATCAACAAACGATAAACAGAAATCATATAACGAATACTTAGAGAAGAAGTCATTGGAAGCTAAAGAGAAATACCATCGGAAAAGAACGGAAATAAAATCTATACTAAGATCAGCACACGAAACACCTAAGCAAAGAAGAAAGAGGCACCATTAATATAAATGTAACACAAAAATTTGACTGGTTTACATGGGTAAGTGATTATGGCACAATCCATAAATCAAAGAAGCATGTAATATAAAAGTACTGAAAGGAATGATGGAATTGAAACCAGTTCTAGAAACGATGAAAAAAACGAAAATCACCAGGACTACACGGAATAAACTCTGAACTGAATAAAAACGGAGAATCCTCTTAGAATTAAGGTCCTGCTTTTCTTTATCATGTACTGGGTAAAATATGAGGTACCGGAGGAACGGACAATAGCAAAGGTCATTTTAATGTATAATGCGAAAAAAGTAATACACCTGACTACAGGGGCTGGGGGATACGTATCCTGAATAACAGTTTCAAAATCTACCACAAAATAATAGATCACGCGCAGACGATGTTTTACCACTGAAACAGGTAATATAAAAGAATCTAGAATTTAATCTAAGCATTTGATACAATTCGTGGAGATAAATTATGGTCAATGATGGAAAACAGAGGAATTCCTAAACATCTGTTCCAAATCGGAAAAAGCCTGTAATTGACACGGGTAATGAGAAATACAAACATAACAACGACTTAAACAAGAATGTAGCTTATCACCAACATTACTGAATTTCTGTATAGATGAAATGAGCAGGAAGTGGAAGAGAGTCAGGGCAGCACCATGAGTTAATACTGGGAGCAGGAAACAGATCAACGCGATGTTATTCGCGGATGTCCAAGTTATCGTACAAGACAACGAAGATAAATTAGAAATGGCGTTACATACACTAAATGAAATAATCACTAGTTACAATCAGGCTATGTTTATAAGTGAAATAAACTATGGTCTTTTTAAACTTTCAGTCAGTGCGAACAAAAATGGTCCTCAAAAATAAATCGGTGGAACAGGTAGGCATTCCAAATATTTAGGACGTGACATATAACATGAACAGGATATGAGTGCACAAAAAAGTAACACTCATCGGCATACATTTGGCACGATAAGGAGAATTCCTACGCGTAAAACAAGAAAAGAAACATAACTGACATTTTATGTTTCGCTCTAGTCCCCACTTTATTATTTGGGGCGAGTAGTTGGACGCTGAGAAACAAAGATTTAAGACAACTAGAAGGATCAGAAATGAAATTTCTGGGATCTGTGAAAGGCTGTATGGGATAAAACAAAATTAGGAGTGAAGAAATAAGGGAGGAATTAGGTAAGCAGCCAATAACCCAAAGGGTAATCCAATACAAATAAAAATGGAGAGAACATGTACTTCGTATGCTGCCAGAAAGACTTCCTAAAATAACAATACAACATAAACCACGGGGCAACAGAAGTGTGATAAGACCGAGGAAGAGATGGTGAGATCGGAACAGACCCTAGACCTAACCATGGAGCGGCAGAGGAAGAAGAAGAATTTTGCGGGTCTGTTATTTTACCCTTCTTGAACGAAGTAGTCAATTGTACTTTTTTTTCAGTCACTTGGGACTCGGTGTTGGGCGAAAGATTAGCGATAAATGGAAGCTAAGTTAGGGGCCAATGCCGAAGAGCAAATTGGGAGGCCATCTGGACATGGTGACTTCTTTGAATTCTTACAGTTGTTTGTCAGTGCCAGGGGTGTCTATTTCTGTGTTCTCCACCCAGAACTCTGAACGATCCTTGTGCGCGATTTAGTTTTTAGATGGGGAAGCTTTCCTTTTGCTTCCTTTTGTGGCCACACCAGACTGATCGACGAGTGACTGGATAAAAGCCTCGTGTTTTTACTTAGGACCATTATTTTCTCGGGTTCTCACCGAAATCTTTCGCAAATATTTGGCGATGGAACTTGTGTGCTTCACGCGTCGACCTTTTTATTGTTGTCTTCAGTCCAGAGACTGGTTTAATATAGCCCTCCATGCTACTCCATCCTGTGAAAGCTTCTTCATCTCCGTGAACCAACTGTAACCTACATCCTTCTGAATCTCCTTAGTGTGTTCATCTCTTGGTCTCCCTCTACGATTTTTACCCTCCACGCTGCACTCCAGTACTAAATTGGTGATCTCTTGACGCCTCAGAACATCTACCAATCGACCTCTTCTTCCAGTCAAGTTATGCCACTAATTTCTCTTCTCCCCAATTCTTTTCAATACCTCCACATTAGTTATGTGATCTACCCATCGAATCTTCAGCATTCTTCTGTAGCACCACATTTCGAAAGCTTCTTTTCTCTTCTTGTCTAAACTATTTATCGTCCACGTTTCACTCCCATACATGGCTAGACTCCATATGAATACTTTCAGAAACGACTTCCTGACACTTAAATCTATACTCGACGATAACAATTTCTCTTCTTCAGCAACGCTTTCCTTGCCATTGCCAGTCTACATTTATATCCTCTCTACTTCACCATGACCAGTTATTTTGCTTCCCAAATAGCAATACTCATCTACTACTTTAAGTGCCTCATTTCCTAATCTCATTCCCTCAGCGTCGCCCGATTTAATTCGACTACATTCCATTATCTTCGTTTTGCTGTTGTTGATGTTCAACTTATATCCTCCGTTCAAGACACTGTCCACTCCGTTCAACTGCTCTTCCAGGTCCTTTGCTGTCTCTGACAGAATTACAATGTCATCGGCAAACCTCAAAGTTTTTAATTCTTCTTCATGGATTTTAACCCCTACTCCGAATTTTTCTATCGTCTCCTTTACTGATTGCTCAATATACAGATCGAATAACATCGGGGATAGGCTACAACTCTGTCTCACTCCCTTCTCAACAGGCTCCCTGTATTTTATCACTGTCACCTTCAGAACTTGAAAGAGAGTATTCCAGTCAACATTGTCAAAAGCTTTCTCTAAGTCAACAAATGCTAGAAACGTAGTTTTGTCTTGCCTTAATCTAAGATAAGTCGTAGGGTCAGTATTACCTCACGCGTTCCAACATTTGTACGGAATCCAAACTGATTTTCTCCGAGGTCGGCTTCTACCAGTTTTTCCATTCGTCTATAAACAATTTGTGTCAATATTTTGCAGCTGAGAATTATTAAACTGATAGTTCGGTAATTTTCACATCTGTCAAGACCTGCTTTCTTGGGATTGGAAGTATTATATACTTCTTCAAGACTGAGGGTATTTCGCCTGTTTCATACATCTTTCTCACCTGATGGTAGAGTCTTGTCAGGGCTCTCCCAAGGCTATCAGCAGATTTAATGGAATGTTGTCCACTACCTGGCCCTTGTTTCGACTTAGGTCTTTCAGTGCTCTGTCAAACTCTTCACACAGTATCATATCTCCCATTTCATTTTCATGTATGTCCTCCTCCATCTCCATAATATTGTACTCAAGTACATCGCCCTTGTACAGACCCTCTATATACTCCTTCCACCTTTCTACTTTCCCTTCTTTGCTTAGAACTGGGTTTCCATCTGAGCTCTTGATATACATAGAAGTGGTTCTCTTTTCTCCAAAGGTCTCTTTAATTATCCTGTAGGCAGTAGCTATCGTACCCTTTAGTGATACATGCCTCTACACCCATTATTTATCCTCTAGCCATCCCAGCTTAGCAATTATGCACTTCCTGTCGGTCTCAATTTTGAGACGTTTGTGTACCTTTTTGCCAGCTTCATTTACTGTTTTTTTATATTTTCTCCTTTCATCAATTAAATTCAATATTTCTGCTGTTACCCATGGACTTCTTCTGGCCCTCGTCTTTTTACCTACTTGATCTTCTGCTGCCTTCACCACTTCATCTCTCAAAGCTATCCATTCTTCTTCTACTGTATTTCCTTCCACCGTTCTTCTCAATCGTTCCCTAATGCTCTCCCTGAAGCTCTCTACAACCTCTGGTTGTTTCAGTTTATCCAGGTCCCATCTACTTAAACTCCCACCTTTTTGCAGTTCCTTCAGTTTTCATCTACAGTTCATAACCAATAGATTGTGGTCAGAAACGACATATGCCCCTAGAAATGTCTTACAATTTAAAACTTGGTTCCTAAATCTTTGTTTTACCATTATATAATCTATCTTCAACCTTCCAGTGTCTCCAGGCCTCTTCCATGTATACAGCTTCCTTTCATGATTCTTGAACCAAGTATTAGCTATGATTAAGTTATGCTCTGTGCAAAATTCTACCAAGCGGCTTCCTCTTTCATTCCTTACCCCTATTCCATATTCACCCATTCACCCACTACTTTCCCAACTTTTCCTCCTCTTCCATTTCCTACTATCGAATTACAGTCACCCATGAATATTAAATTTTCATCTCCCTTCACTATCTGAATAATTTCTTTTATCTAATCGTACATTTCATCAATCTCTTCGTCATCTGCGGAGCTAGTTGGCATATAAACTTGTACTACTATTGTAGGCGTGGGCTTCGTGTCAATCGTGGCTACAATAATGCGTTCACTATGCTGTTCGTAGAAGCTAACCCGTACTGCTACTCTTTTATTTATATTAAACCTACTCCTCCATTACCCCTATTTGATTTTGTATTTATAACCCTGTATTCACCTGACCAAAAGTCTTGTTCCTCCTGCCACCCAACTTCACTAATTCCCACTATATCTAACTTTAACCTATCCATTTCCCTTTTTAAATTTTCTAACCTGCCTGCTCGATTAAGGGATCTGACATTCCACGCTCCGATCCGTAGAACGCCAGTTTTCTTTCTCCTGATAATGACATCCTCTTGAGTAGTCCCCGCCCGGAGGTCCGAATGGGGGACTATTTTAGTTCCGGAATATTTTACCCAAGAGGACGCCATCATCATTTAATCATACAGTGAAGCTGCATGCCCTTAGGAAAAATTACAGCTGTATTTTCCCCTTGCTATCAGCGTCCGCAGTACCAGCACAGCAAGGCCGTTTTGGTTAATGTTACAATGCCAATCCATCATCCAGACTGTTGCCCCTGCAACTACTGAAAAGGCTGCTGCTTCTCTTCAGGAACCACACGTTTGTCTGGCCTCTCAACAGATGCACCTCCGTTGTGGTTGCGCCTACGGTACGGCTATCTGTATCGTCGAGGCACGCAAGCCTCCCCACCAACGGCAAGGTCCGTGGTTCATAGACTTACGAATTCCTACTGACTTTCGTCTGTCGACATGTCTGCGTTCTGTATTGTACGGAATGTCTAACAATCTCTGTTTCTTCAGCATTTCTTGAATTTTGTTGCTAAACGACGGTGGATTTTTTCTGATCTTAATTCCCTTACTCGGAGAGTTCTCCTCCAGAGCGTGATTTACAATCAGTTTAACTTGACCCATAATTCTTCTACGGCCAATTTAATGGATTTAAATGATATCCATAAATCCGAAGATCTCTAAAATTATCAGTGACCTGTTTCACAGAATTTAACTACGAAATAATGAAGTTTGAAATCAAGGACACCAAAATCTCGACGGCAATTTGTCCTGAATTTTCTTAAATGAAGGCCAGATGTGAGAAATCGCATATTTAGACAAGACACACGGGTAACCGAAGATGTCTTTACCATAAAAGGCGAAAAGGTTCTGCAGAATAATTAAATAGTATATAGCAGCAAAAGAAAGCTCTTTTAATTCATCAAAAGCAGCAAAAAATGAGTGGCTTCTTAAGTTACGACGATTTTCATGTATCATAAGCCGTTTGTGATTCGACATCCTTATCAAAGGTATCTAACTGTAAGTCATCGGAGAATAACGGAGAGTTCGCAACAACATTGGTACAGATGTGTGTTAAGCCAAACAGTTAAGTGCCAACAGATAAAAAGAACTGAATGTCCATTTCTGACCGTTGAATCCTTACTGCAAACTATTCCGTTCAGACGTCTCCGACATCTGCATAATTTCGACACAAATGTTCCTGGACTCCCATTATATGCCGCTCGAATCACTGGATCAGGGAAATCTTACAATATTGCAGTGCCTCTGTTCTTCATAAGTACGGTGCAGAGTTACTTCGGACATGCATGCACTGCGGCTAATAAAGCTGTTATGAACTACACGAAGTGTTGCGAATATGGACAAGTA
Organism: Schistocerca americana; assembly: GCF_021461395.2. Classification (NCBI taxonomy): domain Eukaryota; kingdom Metazoa; phylum Arthropoda; class Insecta; order Orthoptera; family Acrididae; genus Schistocerca; species Schistocerca americana. The sequence goes on along the minus strand of NC_060124.1, from coordinate 432,571,622 downwards.
TCAGCTGTATAATGGAATGACGAGAATGAAAATTTGTGCCGTACCGGGACTCGAACCCACATTTCCCCCTCATCGCTAATGGTAGCCTCAACATTTCTTCTTTTTCTTTTTTTTCTTGTTTTTTTCCTTGTTCGGTATTGTTCGTTCCGTTTGGTCTTGGCGGACGTCACCTGACATCCGTTCAAGTTGATCGTTGATTCCTTTACTCAGTTCTTTTTTTTTTCTTTGTTATAGAGAACAATAGTCCCTCTGATCGTAACACGCAGAGCTACCGTTCCGGAACCATCAGGCTATCCGTGCACGACTTCACGTCCAGACCGCTGGCGATAAGCGGGAAATACCGAATCCAGTCCCGGTCCAGCACAAATTTTCATTCTCGTCATTCCATTATACAGCTGATGGTTGTTCATATTCATACACGGGAATACATTTAATGTGTTCAATAACGGCTGTAGTCGCTGCAGCGGCTGTTCCTTCGGACGTGCTTGCATGTCCGAAGGAAATTTGCATCGTACTTCCGAACAACACGGCACTGCACTATCGTATTACTCAACCGATACCGGGCAAACGACTTTCGTTTAAAATTCTGCCCATTACGAGAATATACATAATGAAGTTTGGGTATGGTCATGAGTCGTGTTCGTATAGCCTAATGGCAGAGAACGGTGTTGTCAGCACTACGGCTCAGTGTGTTCGTTTAGAAGGCTAGCTGTCCTCTGTTTTAACAATAAAATAAAATAAAAGGTGAATGCAGTTTTCAACGATGAACCTGAAGTGGTGTCATGTGACGTTCGCCCAGACCAAATGCTGAGAACAAAGACGAAGAAAATAAAGAAATAAAAATGCTGAGGTGACCGCAAATCCGGGTCCGACACCTGGTCCGGCAATAATTTTCATTGTTTTCATTCCATTATGCAGTTGACGGTTGCCACATTCCCAATTGCAAATACATTTAAAGAAAATGTTGGTCGAAGACATATTTGCTCTTTCCTGTTGCAAAAAGTGTGGAAGAACGATTTCTTTTATGATTCTAGGTGTGCTTAGTCTGACTTTTTCTGACTATATATGACGGTAGTATCTGTTCCCGAAAGAACAGTTACCGTGGATGACCATGCAGCTTTGCTAGAAATGAAATGATAATTAAATGGACACCCTAGCTGCAAGCAGGCGTTGATACACTTCATTGGGGACATGTTGAAAATGTGTGCCCCGAGCGGGACTCGAACTCGGGATCTCCTGCTCGAGTCCCGGTCGGGGCACACATTTTCAACATGTCCCCAATGAAGTGTATCAACGCCTGCATGCAGCTAGGGTTTCCATTTAATTATCATTTCGTTTCTAGCAAAGCTGCATGGTCATCCACGGTAACTGTTCTTTCGGGAACAGATACTACCGTCATATATAGTTAAAAAATATGGGTTCCCGGCCTTTGACCTTCTTGTGCGGACGCACACGCTATACCCGAACTCGTACGGGACTTGGTAGATTAATCTGCCACGAGTAATGAGTATGATGGGCAAACATCTATTAGGCGCACTACGAATGTAGTGTTGTGGACATGTTGGGAATGTGGATCTCACGGGGAGCATGCAAGGGATAAGTCCCTGCAGACGCACTATCCTCTGTGCACGCGGTGGCTCAAACGGATAGAGAGTCTGCCATGTAAGCAGGAGATCCCGGGTTCGAGTCCCGGTCGGGGCACACATTTTCAACATGTCCCCAATGAAGTGTATCAACGCCTGCTTGCAGCTAGGGTGCCCATTTAATTATCATTTCATGACTTTTTCTGCATTGTTTTTACAGTGAGATGAATAGGGGACTGGGAATATTTTTGATTGTAAGACTTTTCAGTCAGATTTTCTTAGTTTGTTATCCTGAGGTATTTGATGTAATGCTTCGAGGGTCTGGCAACTAAAATTTCTCATCATTTCCAATACGTCATTAAGCGCAATAAACGGGTATATTAGTTTTGCTATATGCTCATTAACGAGTTATTTGTTATGTACTCGGTATCTTCTGTTAGTCGTGTCTCTAATAAAACTGAAGCATTTCAGCAAACCATTATCGGGCATATAAGTGATTTTCAGATAGACTGCAGTTTTCCAGTATACAGCCAATGAAGAAAAAGCTGAGCTTGCACGGTTGTTCAGTTTGAAATGTCTACGCATTCTTACTGCTACAGAATAAGGATGATATCGCTGGTTCCAGTGGAAAAATGTTTACGAGTCATGAAGTGCACATTTTTACATTTTTGTACTAAGGGTATTAATAATATGAAATCGTATAAAAGATTTGCATTCGCAGGAAGTGCGGTATTACTTACGGGGATAGAAGGGCGTTCCATTATCTTTAATGTCAATCAACAGCTCCGCCATTACAGCAGTGATGCAAGTGAAGCAGCAAGATTATGAAATTGTAAGTGATCAACAGTCATATAAAAACCTTTCACACTATTTTCGTAACACATGACTGAAGCAAATCTATCTACATCCGATACAGGCTGTAATATACGTAGTCAACAACAAAGAAGAAAACCAGTAGAAGACATCACTGATTTTGATTTCTAGATATACACTGCCTCCCTCCTTACCCCCAAATGCCACACCAGCAGCTACATTAAAAAATTAAAAAACAATGGCCAAAGTGTTCTAGACTAATCTAGTTTAAGACTGTTTATTTTTAAGTAACATTTTTCTACGTATGTATGTTTTAACGCTTGAAAATGAACAGAACATGTTCGAAACGCGTTGCATTATGTTAGATTAAGCATAAAATAAAATAAAAAGTGACTGGTAGCAGAAGCTTGAAATAAATAATTGTCCCACACAGTCACGGTCCACAAACATAGCCATTATGGCTGAAAATAGTCTTTAAGGAGCGCTAGCAAGAATAATTGTCACTGACCGAATAACGGAAGAGGGCAAAATCCGAGTACTTTAACGCAAGGTAACGCATTATATCCGCTGATATTTAATTTATACGTTGAAGAGACAAGTAGGCAAATATCTTTCTCGTTGTAGGTCACGGACAGAAAATTTGCATCACGTGGTTCGTTGATGACACAGTAGTTATAGCCGAAAGTGAAGAGGAACTGAGACGGCTGGTTAATTAAATGGAATATGTGCGGCAGGTGGACATGCTGGATGGCTCAATAAGACACGATGCAAAAGGAATTTCTGTAAAAATAAGCAGTTCGTAGCATTCAAGAGTTTCATGAAAAACCATAACTCTGCATGTGTGGTACATGTGGACAATAGTGAAGATAGAAATGAAACGATTAGAATCCTCTGACGTATGTTGTTACAGGAGGATGTTGAATGCCATCTGGGTTAATTGAGTAGTGAATGATGTCCTGCCACGGAAAAATTTGCGGAATAAAGAACATAAGGATTCGAAGAGATACAGTGCAGTCAAAATAAAGCTGTCCAGAAAATATTTCATGCACCCAATACGGGCTGTAGCTCAGTGTTCGGTGCGGCTGACTGACATGCAGTCGACCTGGATACGATTCCTGGTACTGCCTGGGATATTTGCTTGATGGGAGGAGTGGAGCGAGGTGTACTCAACCTCCTGATCCCAATTGAGGAGCTACTTGAATAAGCAGTAGCGGCTGCAAGTGGCGAAAACTGAAAACGGCCAGGAAAGCAGTGTGCTGCCCCCACGGCTTTCCATACCTCATCGAATGATTCCACTGGCGGAGGATGACACGACAGTCTATCGGTACAAATGGCCTGCCAGGGCCTGTGGACGAAGTTTATGTTTAAAAGGAGAAAGATTGGTAACCCAAGAACATCATCTGCGAGGTGCGAATGGTGTTTTTGGTTGCTTATCTCAAGGGACACAAAATTTTTTACAGGCCAGTTTTATTTTGCTCACCCTGTAAAATGATTGGGCTCATATTTGATAGTTGTCGGGATAGTGGACGAATGACTTGCAGGGGCAAACCTAGTAGAAGAATATGGAAATCATTGATGATGTGTAATGCAACAATTACGCTGAAATCAAGAGGGTGTCTAGCATGTGACAGCAATGATGAACCGAAACAAACTTTAGTCTCGAAATATGTAAAAACCCATGTAATGTTAGATTAAAATTTCCTTGAATGATTTTTAAACGATAGTCCACTATTCTTAAAACTATGCTTATACACTGATTAGATAGAACACAAGTAACGGGTAAGGCGAACTCTAGATTGCGGTTTATTGGTAGAATCCTGAAGCGATGCAGTCCTTCAACAAAGGAAATAGCTTACAAAACGTTAGTTCGCCCAGTCTTAGAGTATTGTTCGTCTGTATGGGACCCTTACCAGTTGGGTCTGATTTAAGAGATTGAGAAGGTCCAAAGAAGAGCGGCAAGATTCGTGACTGGTACATTTAGCCATCGCAAGAGCGTTACAAATCTCATAGAAAGTTCGAAGTGGGACACACTTGCAGATACACGACGCGCTAAACGGAAAGAGCTGCTCACTAAATTCCGAAATCCGATCTTCACCGAGGATGTAGAGCATATATTATTACCACCAACTTTCAAATCGCGTAATGCTCATCATTCAAAGATAAGGGAAATAAGAGCTCGTACTGAGGCGTTCAGACAGTCGTTTTTGCCTCGCGCGATCCGCGAGTGGAACAGAGGGGGGGCGCGAATTGTGCCCTCCGCCACACACCGCTTGGTGGCTAGCGGAGTATATATATAGATGCAGATGTAGAACATTAGGATCACCTACCAAATAGCCAGTATGTCCAACTTTGGTGTGAATAACAGCGGCGACGCGTCATGGCGTGGAAGCAGTGAGGCCTTGGTAGATAGCTGGGGGATGGGTGGGGGGGGGGGGGGGTGGGGGGGAGTTGACACCACATCTGCATACACAAGTCATCTAAACCCCGTAAATTCCGGAGAGGGGGCCTATGAGCTCTCTCGCCACGTTCAGTCACACCCCAAATGTATTCGATCGCGTTCAGATCTGGCGAGTTGAGAGCCAGAATATCGCTGTGCTCTCAAAACAATGCTACACATTCCTACCTAGTCTAGTGAAATAACACATTATCTTGTTGAAAAATGCCGCTGCAGTCAGGAAACATGATCGTCATGAAGGGGTATACGTGGTCTGCAATCAGTGAACGACACTCCTCGGCCATCGTGGTGCCTTGCACGAGCTCTACTGGATCCATGGATGCCCACGTGAATGTTCTCTAAAGCATAATGTGGAAAACACTGATAAGGAGAAGGGACAGGATGATAGGACATCTGCTAAGACATGAGGGAATGACTTCCATAGTACTAGAGGGAGCTGTAGAGGGCAAAAACTGTAGAGGAAGACAGAGATTGGAATACGTCAAGCAAATAATTGAGGACGTAGGTTGCAAGTGCTACTCTGAGATGAAGAGGTTAGCACAGGAAAGAAATTCGTGGCGGGCCGCATCAAACCAGTCAGTAGACTAATGACTCAAAAAAAAAAGAAAGCTTAATGGAGCCGTCGCCAGCTTGTCTCCACCCCCAGTACATGTGTCAATGAGCTCTTCCCCTGAAAGACGACGGTCTCGCGTCCTCCCATCGTCATTATGATGAAGTTATCAGACCATGCAACTCTATACCATTACGCCAACGTCCAGTGCCGATGGTCACGTGCTCATTGCCGATGTCATGGTATTGATATTGGCACACGAACGTGCCGTCGGATGCGGAGGCGCATCTTCAGCACTGTTCGGTGCACTGTGTGCTCAGACACAATTGCAATCTGCCCAGCATTAAAGACTGATGTTAGTTCTACCACAGTTTGCCACCCCAAGACGTCTGGACCTTGGTTTCACTGTGAACTGAAGACACTTACCACAGCACTTCTCGAACACAGGACAGATCGTGCACTTCCCGGAATGCTAGTGCCGAGCCTCCGGGCCATCACAGCCTGCCCTCGGTCTAACTCAAATACACTCCTGGAAATTGAAATAAGAACACCGTGAATTCATTGTCCCAGGAAGGGGAAACTTTGTTGACACATTCCTGGGGTCAGATACATCACATGATCGCACTGACAGAACCACAGGCACATAGACACAGGCAACAGAGCATGCACAATGTCGGCACTAGTACAATGTATATCCACCTTTCGAAGCAATGCAGGCTGCTATTCTCCCATGGAGACGATCATAGAGATGCTGGATGTAGTCCTGTGGAACGGCTTGCCATGCCATTTCCACCTGGCGCCTCAGTTGGACCAGCGTTCGTGCTGGACGTGCAGACCGCGTGAGACGACGCTTCATCCAGTCCCAAACATGCTCAATGGGGGACAGATACGGAGATCTTGCTGGCCAGGGTAGTTGACTTACACCTTCTAGAGCACGTTGGGTGGCACGGGATACATGCGGACGTGCATTGTCCTGTTGGAACAGCAAGTTCCCTTGCCGGTCTAGGAATGGTAGAACGATGGGTTCGATGACGGTTTGGATGTACCGTGCACTATTCAGTGTCCCCTCGACGATCACCAGTGGTGTACGGCCAGTGTAGGAGATCGCTCCCCACACCATGATGCCGGGTGTTGGCCCTGTGTGCCTCGGTCGTATGCAGTCCTGATTGTGGCGCTCACCTGCACGGCGCCAAACACGCATACGACCATCATTGGCACCAAGGCAGAAGCGACTCTCATCGCTGAAGATGACACGTCTCCATTCGTCCCTCCATTCACGCCTGTCGCGACACCACTGGAGGCGGGCTGCACGATGTTGGGGCGTGAGCAGAAGACGGCCTAACGGTGTGCGGGACCGTAGCCCAGCTTCATGGAGACGGTTTCGAATGGTCCTCGCCGATACCCCAGGAGCAACAGTGTCCCTAATTTGCTGGGAAGTGGCGGTGCGGTCCCCTACGGCACTGCGTGGGATCCTACGGTCTTGGCGTGGATCCGTGCGTCGCTGCGGTCCGGTCCCAGGTCGACGGGCACGTGCACCTTCCGCCGACCACTGGCGACAACATCGATGTAGTGTGGAGACCTCACGCCCCACGTGTTGAGCAATTCGGCGGTACGTCCACCCGGCCTCCCGCATGCCCACTATACGCCCTCGCTCAAAGTCCGTCAACTGCACATACGGTTCACGTCCACGCTGTCGCGGCATGCTACCAGTGTTAAAGACTGCGATGGAGCTCCGTATGCCACGGCAAACTGGCTGACACTGACGGCGGCGGTGCACAAATGCTGCGCAGCTAGCGCCATTCGACGGCCAACACCGCGGTTCCTGGTGTGTCCGCTGTGCCGTGCGTGTGATCATTGCTTGTACAGCCCTCTCGCAGTGTCCGGAGCAAGTATGGTGGGTCTGACACACCGGTGTCAATGTGTTCTTTTTTCCATTTCCAGGAGTGTACATCGTGCACCTTCCCATTCTACACACAGACAGCACACTCGCTGATAATACACGCATCGTGAGTGTGTTTGACAAGCAGTCATTTCTCGTCAGGTGACGCTGCTATCGCTGGTCGGGTTTAGGTTGGTAGTAGGTCGATGGTTCCAGTGTTCTTGCTGATCAGTGTACAGTAAAATGACATTATGTAACCAAAAAACCGATATCTATCCCCTACCTCACTTTAGCTCAACACAACTATTGAAAATGAGTCGCAGGATTTTCATCACAGTGACACGACAACTTGTCAAATTACTCATTCGGGTAGCACCTCAGTGAGAGGGGAATGCCTATTAAGCCACTTAACTGAAACAATTAAAGTGGAGTGGCCAGAAGACGCGATGGCACGGCGGGGATGAGTTGGTAAAAGCACCACCGTTCTGCTAGAGGCATCTGGTGTAAGAGTATTAAAATCATTTCTTATTTGTACTGCAGGAGTAAGACAATGCTGTACGGAAAGGTGTTTTCCAGCGCCACAGCACTTTCGGAGCTTACACCATTGCCTTCCACACACCTCCGAGGAATTGAGTGGATTTGATTTGATTTTTTGCTCATTTAGAGACCTGTTCCCTTACAATTTATAGCAGGTCGTTCGTTTTACAGCTTTTCATGTAGATTGGAAACACATTCTGTCTTACAAAGAGTAAAAACTTGTTTTTAGCAATTACAATGGAAGTAATAACAAATTAAAAGTACATTAGAAATTGAAAAAAATATAAAAAAATTCAAATTTTAAGAAGACATGATGATAGATGAAAGACTTGTAGAGAAAGAGGAATGTTACCCTGTCTGAGCCAGAATGATCTGAAAAGCCTCAGAACTACTTCGAGCCTTGCAGTCCTGGTTCGCTACAGGTAAATTTACGTGTTAATATTTCTACTCACTATTTACAAAAACTCTATAACTACTGTGTACCTCGGAGGGAAAGGAGTGAAACGCGTGAATGCTCCTCAACCCTGCTCAGCACTTGAACGAGCCAGACGCGCGAGTTCCGTGCGAATCAACGCGACTCATTAACAAAGTCAGAACGCCAGTGAAAAACTAGGCATCCCTAGAAGATACATCCCTAGAAGATACACCGTATGGCCGTGATCAAGAAGGCTAGCCTCTAGAGAGGCCCAGACATTGTTACATTCAAACGTAATAAATAAGGCGTACAACATTCGCTACATTAGATTCCGTCATACGTCACTCAAATAATCCCTGGGCCAACGAGATATACGCCCCTATGGCATGGTTCCAATGGCTCTGAGCACTACGGGACTTAACTTCTGTGGTCACCAGTCCCCTAGAACTTAGAACTTCTTAAACCTAACTAATCTAAGGACATCACACATCCATGCCCGCGGCAGGATTCGAACGTGCGACCGTAGCGGTCGCGTGGTTCCAGACTGTAGCGCCTAGAACCGCTCGGCCGCTCCGGCCGGCCCTATGGCATGTCTCGCAACATGTGACACTACAGGTGTTACGGGTTTCAGAGACCACCTCCAGCGGGGAGCGAGTTACTGCTTCAGACGAATTTCATAATTCGTAACTGCTACTTCAAAACACATGCAAGCTCTTGATAACACGTGACATGACTTCTAGAGGGTACCTTTTCATTGACATTCTGGTTTCCCGTGGGCCGCAGAAAGAGCTGAGTGTTCACGATGTATGTAGGACAAGGAAACTATTGTTACGCCACAAGTTCGTAGCGGGGGGACGGGGGTGGAAGACGTCCGTATTTCTCCAGGGTACCGAACAGTCCTCAAGTGGAATCCATCTGCCAAACGCGAGTATAAGTGTACTCATTGTTCCACTCAGACAGAGCAAATTCTGGTAGTTGTCTTTGTCGAAATTTCCGGAATCAGTACTAGTATTCAAAATTACACCAGTGCAAGTGAATTTTGCCATTGTCACGTGTCATCTTCAAATTCAGATTACGAATGTCCATTTAATAAATTTCGGGCTCCATACAAAATTAATAAAATTGATAGAACTCACCTTAACCAACAATGTATCAAAAGTGAAGTTCAGGGGGGGAACTCTCTGAACCATTCATCATAAAAACAGGTTTATGACAAGGCGATTCCTTGGCACCTCGGCTGTTCGACTGTGCTTTAGAATACATAATGAGGGAATGGTACAAGACTAATCCAAAGAACATCCAAATTGGAAGACCTAAAGACAACATAGGTTCAACTTGTCTAGGATTTGCTGATGACCTTGCTCTCTTGTCCAACAGTATTCAGAAAACACAAATAACAAGTTGTGTCAGTACAGGAAATACCACAGAAAATTGGTCTTGGAATATCCTTTGAAAAAAGTCATAAACCAAATTGCCTTAGGAAACGAAGAAATCAAAACTGTACATAAATTTAAATATCTGGAAGAAATCGTAACATATAACCTCAATGAAAAGTCAACATGGCATAACAGAATAAATAAACTGACCAGATTACAATATGTCACCAAGAACACCTACAACAAAAAGAGCCTGTCAATAGCAACAACATTAAAACGTAACAAAACAGCCACCCAACCAGAAACAACATACGCAAGTGAAACTATCTTCAAAACAACTAACACTGCACAAATAGACAAAATACTCAAAATAGACAGAAGAATCATCAGAACGTGCATCAACAAATCGTACAACAAAGATGTACATTGGAGAGTAGCTACAAATGAAACAGTGTACAAGGAAATAGAACGGGTAAGAAATACAATTAGGAACAAACGCATTTCATTTTTCGGACATATAACCAGAACACCAGAGAACAGGATCATTAGGAATAGTAGAAAAATTTTGGAATAGTAAGTGCAACATTAAGTGGATTACAGAAATCAAGGAAGACATGGATGAGCCACAGATTACATTGGAAGACCTAAGAAACAAAACTGACAAAATCAGGAAACTCACAGACAAACAAACCAGACTGCAAACGAGAATCAACAAACAGAAAATAGGAAGGGTGATTTCCGATGAAGAAAGTACGATGAGATCCGAGAGAGTGAAGAAGTATTGGGCTTACAGGAAATTGAAAAATTCTTTATATAAAGTTGGCTAGAGTGGTCCAATGAAGGCCATAAAATGTAAATAATAAATAACTGTAAACTGGTGCTGGTAAGTGTTGCCATAGTTTGCCTAAACCAGGTCTGACAATGATTTGATCTTTCACAGCTCTCTCTTGGTCCACGAGCACAGCCGACTTCGCTTAGAGCTCCGGCTTCTAACGCAGTTGCACTATTCCGCGCAGACGTGTTAGTGAGATGGAAAACCTAGTAAGATTTGTTACCTATACGATGCAACTACTTTTAAGGGGTGAATATTGCAGCATACTTTTATAATGACGGTTTTATTACATGTGCTTGTTTGCAACCCTTTTTTTCTACCAAAACAAAAACTTTTATTAACTAATTGAATTAAGTGCATTAGATACAAAAAACTTACATAGAGGAATTTAACATTAAGTTGTGATGTTTATAAATCGATGCACCTTTAGTTTTTAGAATATGTTCAATATCTGCAGCTATGCTTCTTGATACGTTCATTAAATAGAATTTCCTAGGTAAACATTTATTAAACCAGAGCGTTGATGGGACCCTGTCAATTTCATAATACAAAAAACATTCACGCACATGTGTTGAGCCAAACATTGCACTAACTTTAGTGGCATGTCTATAAAGTCGAGGATGTTGCTCTTGTGGTAACATGTTTCAAAGTTCTGTAAATTACTGGACTGGAGCTGGGTGCTACTCTGTGCGTTTAACAGGTCAAGTTGGAAGTAATGAGGAAGAACATCAACATCCAAAGCGACAACAGTCTGACAAATAAATCGAAATCCGTATTAAATGCGCAAAGGCTTGGGAATCTCTTCGAGAGCTCTTGGAGAAACGTTTCATTATTGAAACATAGTCAGTCATGTCTGCCAATGACTTCCCTGAGTTATAGGAAATATTCCACGTTATGAACTTGAAGCAGATTTCTCCATAGGATTACTTTTTGTTTGATAGCATCAATCTTCTCCACCATATCTGTTACCAAATGATTCTCACTTTACATTGAAACACTTAATGAATTCAAATAATTGGTGACGTCGACCATAATTTTTTTTCCAGTTCTCTACTTAACCCTCAACTCAGTTCAGCCACCATTCACTGACGTTCGTCAGAAGACAAGTGTATCATACGGTCTTTGTGAATGGTGTTGTAATGACGGTGTCATAAGTATTCTCTCAGCTCTTGATAGTGCTACAGTACATTAAGCAATTTACATAGCCTTTAAACAATACGAAAAGTAAGGTAAATCATATTCTGCAATGAATCATCTGCCTTCTCCACATTTTCTGTTTTGGATAAGGACACAGATGCCATAGCATTCCTAGTGCAGAAGGTAGAACTAATTTAAAAGTGCTTGGCATCTGCCAAGGCGACTGCTTTGCATCCGACTGCACCCTTCATTTTCATCCCATTCCGTCCCTCCTCCCTCCGTCCCCCCAACCAAAATCGCCTCTGAGCTCTGAACACGAGGCAGGAGCACGGCCGCAGTGCTGGCGCTCGCCGAGCACTGTTTCGTCAGACTCGTTCTAAATCTGCCTGTCCGAGTGGCGAGGCTGCACAGTTGCTGCTTGCAAGCAAGGCAACTCAGGGCAGCAAATGCACCATGTGATCAAAAGTATCCGGACACCTAGCTAAAATGACTTACAAGTTCCTGACGCCCTCCACCGGTAATGTTGGAATTCAGTATGCTGTTGGCCCACCCTTAGGGTCAATTCTAGCAGGCATACGTTCAATCAGGTGCTGGAAGGTTTCTTCGAGAATGGCAGCCCATTGTTCACGGAGTGCTGCACTGAGGAGAGGTATGTATGTCGGTCGGTGAGACCTGGCAAGAAGTTGGCGTTCCAAAACATTCCAAAGGTGTTCTATAGACTTCAGGCCAGTACATTACACACATGTTATTGTCGTATAACCATTCCGCCACAGGCCGTGCATTATGAACAGGTGCTCGATCGTGTAGGAAGATGAAATCGCCATCCCCAAATTGTTCTTCATCAGTGGGAAGCAGAGAGATGCTTAAAACATCATTGTAGGCCTGTGCTGTGATAGGGCCACCCGAAACAGCAAGGGATGCAAGCCCCCTCCATGAAAAACACGACCACACCATAACACCACAGCCTCCGAATTTTAATGTTGACACTACACACGCTGGCAGATGAAGTTCACCGCGCATTCGCCATACCCACACCCTGCCATCAGATCGCCACATTGTGTAGCATCATTCGTCACTCCACACAACGTTTTTGCACTGTTCAATAGCCCAATGATTACGCTTCTTACACCAAGCGAGGCGTCATTTGGCATTTACCGCCGTGATGTGTGGCTTATGAGCAGCCGCTCGACCACGAAATCCAAGTTTTCTCACCTCCCCCCTAACTGTCATAGTACTTGCAGTGAATCCTGATGCAGTTTGGAATTCCAGTGTGATGGTCTGGATAGATGATAGATGTCTGCCTATTACACATTATGACCCTCTTCAACTGTCGGCGGTCTCTGTCAGTCAACAGATGAGGCCGACCTGTACGCTTTTGTGCTGTACGTGTCCGTTCACGTTTCCATTTCACTATCACATCATAAACAGTGGACCTAGGGATGTTTAGGAGTGCGGAAATCTCGCGTACAGACGTATGACCCAACTGACACCCAGTCACCTGACCACGCTCGAAGTCTGTGAGTTCTGCGGAGTGCCTCATTCTGCTCTCTCACGATGTCTAATGACTACTGAGGTCGCTGATATGGAGTACCCGGCAGTAGGTGGCAGCACAATGCACCTAATATGAAAAACCTATGTTTTGGTGGTGTCCGGATACTTTTGATCACATAGTGTACTTTCTGTGGTAAGGGGTTTCTCTTCCTGTCACAGCTGTGTTAGACGCCTGTTATATTTGATGACCATAACGATTTGCAAGAACAAGTTTACGTTGTGCAAGGGCAAGAGAATATTCATAGTGTCCCAAACTCACTCGTGAAAAACGATTGAAGGTAGCAGTCGTTTCTTAGCATCATAGCCGATGTAGAATGTAGCTGGTAAGCTGTCGGTCTGCAACTTCGCACGATATAATAGGCAACCAGCTGAATACCTACGGCTAGGATACCAATACTGATTATATTCATTCATTGTGGACCTAAGCTGATTAAGCTTCATTTACAGTCCGTGTGTTGTATGCCCTCAGATCAACGGAATAAACCGTCGGTTAAAACCAAGCATCTGTCACGATGATACCGTCTGTATCTACCATATGTATCATGGCGGAGGGTGCTTTGTACCATTATTAGTGATTTCCTTTCCTCCTCCGCTCGCAAATATAGCGAAGGAAAAACAAGTCTTCAAGTCTCCGTACAAATTATAATTCCTTTTGTCTCATCTTCACATTCATTATGCTAAATAAACATAGACGACAGTAGGATCGTTCTACAGAGCCCCGCAAATGCCAGTACTCCGCATTTTCTCATACTGTGTCGCGGAGAGAAGGTTCTCTTCCCCCAGGGAATCTCATTTGAGATAAAAGAGCATCTCTGCAATACTCGCTTGTTGATCGAACCTACGGATCACAAAGCTATCAGTACGCCTTTGAACTACATTAGTGCCTTCCTTTAATGCGACCTGGTGGGTATTCCAAACACTCCAGCAGTGCTCAAGGATGTTCCGCACTAGTGTTCTACTCGCGATCTCCTTTATACACTGCAGCGCCAAAGAAACTGGAATAGGCATGCGTATTCAAGTACAGAGGTATGTTGACAGGCACATTACGTCACTGCGGTCGGCAAAGCCTATACAAGACAACAAGTGTCTAAGGGCAGTTGTTAGATCGGTTACTGCAGCTTACAATGGCAGATTATCAAGAGTTAAGTGAATTTGAACGTGGCGTTGTACTTGGCGCACGAGGGTTGGGACACAGCATCTCCGAGGTAGCGATGAAGTAAGGATTTTCCCGTACCAACATTTCTCGAGTGCACCGCAAATATCAGCAGTCCGGTAAAACATCAAATCTCCGACATCGCTGCGGCCGGAAAAAGATCCTGCAAGGACGGCACCAACGACGACTGAAGAGACTCGTTCAATGTGACAGAAGTGCAACCCTTCCGCCAATTACTGCAGATTTCAATGCTGGGCCATAAATAAATGTCAGCTTGCGAACCATTCAACGAAGCATTATCGGCATCTGCTTTCGGACCGAAGCCCCATTCATGTACCCACGATGACTGCATGGCACAAAGCTTTAAACCTCTCCTGGGCCCGTCAACACCGAAACTGGACTGTTGATGACTGGAAACATGTTGCCTGGTCGGACGAGTTTCGTTTCAAATTGTATTGAGCGTATGGACGTGTAAGGGTATGGAGACAATCTCATGAATCCATGGGCCCTGCATGTCAGCAGAGAACGGTTCAAACAAGTGGGGGCTCTGTAATGGTGTGGGGCGTCTGCAGTTGTCGTGATATGGGACCCCTGATACTTCTAGATTTGACTCTGACAAGTGACATGTGCATAAGCATCCGATCTGATCACCTGCATCCATTCATGTCCATTGTGCATTCCGACGGACTTTGGCAATTCCAGCAGGAGAATGTGACACCCCAACGTCCAGAATTGCTGTATAGTGGCTCTAGGAACACTCTTCGAGTTTAAACACTTCCGCTGACCACCAAACTCCCCAGACATGAACTTATTTAGCGTGTCTGAGATGGCTTGCAAGTGCTGTTGATAAGAGATCTCCACCCACTCGTACGCTTAGGGATTTACGGACAGCCCAGCAGGATTCACGCTATAAATTCCATCCAGATTTACTTCAATCATTAATCGGCACTTCTGTGTGGCCGTCCGCTGTGGCCGAGCGGTTTTGGGCGCTTCAGTCCGGAACTGCGCTGCTGCTACGGTCGCAGGTTCGAATCCTGCCTCGGGCATGGATGTGTGTGATGTCCTTAGGTTAGTTTAAGTAGTTCTAAGTCTAGGGGACTGATGACCTCAGATGTTAAGTCCCATAGGGCTCAGAGTCACTTGAACCATTTGAACTTCCGCGTGCTCGCGGGGCCTTAAACAATATTAGGCAGTTGTACCAGTTTCTTCGGCTCTTCAGTGTAGATGAGCCACACCTCTAGGTTCCTCCAAACAAACCGAAATCATCCGCTCGCCTCCCCTGCTACTGACTAAACGTGTTCGTTTCACTGCATATCTCTGTGCAATACGGCATCTACATATTTCATCGACGTCATTGTGCCAAGCTGCGCGCTACTACTGTCCTGGAACATTACAGTATATTTTTCCCTCTTCTTGTGCATTAGATTACAGTTTTATGAATTTAGACCAAACTGGCCTTCAACTGCTACCTGATACCTAATAAAACTGAGTCTTACGGAGGCCCTTTCAAAGTTCTAATGTGTTTGGTTTTCAGGAATGGCCTTTATTTCAATAAATAGCACCAAAGAGACCAAAAGAAACTGACGAAGTAGTACGTGAGGCGGAGCATCTGGTGCCGTAAGCAACAACTCACATACATGGAGTCTGCATGGAGCTATGTAGGGAGCACACAGAAGACTACCACCCATAGCGAGAGAACCAAGTCACTTGTCGAAATACTGTAAGAAAGAATTGCAACGTACCATCACCGTGTGCCATTTACGAGTGTAATTCGCAAAGTAAAGTAAGATTGGCAGTGAAATGGAAACGATAGTGAAAGTCAAAAACGTTTTATTTGCAAAAGTTTGCTATCCCTCCCAGCCACTTCTCTACATAGTCGCCGCTCCGAGTTAGACGTTCTTTGTAGGATAGTTCCAACTTTCCGATACCCTCGGCATAGAAGGCAACCGCCTGTGCTTTCCTTCACTTCTCCACGCTTACCCGCAGTTCGTTTTCTGTGCCAAGCTGTTGTGCTTATAGCCGGCGTTTCTTGTGAGCAAAGATGAACGTCAGAGGGAACCGAGCTGTATGGCGTGTGTTGTGTACATAGTTCTGCGTAGTCAGCGCGTACGCAACTTTCCCACCAGAGCGCGCCCCGCTAAGCACAACAGCGCAGGCGCAACGCTCGTCCGTCTCCGCTACGAGATGGCGCTGTCTTAGAGACGGACCAAATTCTGCTTCCGCCGATTCGCGTATTAATATGTAACGCAGCCAATGAGATAGCTGCTAACGTAGAACCTTTTCTCCTCGCGGATCACACTCGCGCAGTGCTACCTGAACGCGAGAGGTATTATAACGAGTGTACAGACCTCCGATTAGTCAGTCTGCATTAGTCTGCATTGGTCTGTAGTCAAGTTTCAGTCTGCGCCTAATAAGATTACCATATTCCTGTACATAGCCATGAAGATAAATGAATAGACACTTTGTCAAGTTCAGAGATATGTGAGAATAAGATTAACGTACCAAGACCAAAGGAACTTCAGATTGTCAATTGTAGACAGCATCCAAAATTAAGTTACGTAATATCTATGCTTTTTATTGTTTCAATAAATGTGTGTGAAAACTAATCAAGTTCTGTTTAAAGTTGGCCACCGTCAAACTGCTACTCTAAGCGTGCAAGTGGCATTTCTATCGTCTGACCTAACGGCAGAAGTTAAACACGCCACGATAAGACCGCGAGACGTATTGCTGACACTCGCCTACTTCGTTAGAGCGACAAGTCAAATAATCTGATGGTGTGTGTACCGAAGGTCTTACAGTACGCACCGAGCGAGGTGGCGCAGTGGTTGGCACACTGGACTCGCATTCAGGAGGACGACGGTTCAATCTCGTCTCCGGCCATCCTGATTTAGGTTTTCCGTGGTTTCCCTAAATCGCTTCAGGCAAATGCCGGGATGGTTCTTTTGAAAGGGCACGGCCGATTTCCTTCCCCATCCTTCCCTCACCCGAGCTTGCGCTCCGTCTCTAATGAGCTCGTTGTCGACGGGACGTAAAACACTAATCTCCTCCTCCTCCTCTTTCAGTATGCACACCACAGTGTGTGATCGAACACTTCTCATCGAAAGCGTTGCAAGGGGCGTCCTCTTTGCCACAAATTGTCACGGAGAACGTGACAGGTATGTTATATGGGGCTGCACGAAATGAGGCGAAATCTCTCACCAGGCCATCGTACTTGTCAGGAAACACTATTATCCTAGGCACCTTTACATGTTCACTGTGTGCTTGGAACTGAAAAGAGTGACGAGATGCGATCGACAGGCGAACCACAGATGCTACGCGACACGTCTGTGGAAAGCGACGTCGGATTTTTACTGATGTTTCCATTCCGCCACCTATCGTACCTTCTTTCCCAACAGCCCTCGCAGATGTGTTAATGAGAGCTGTGCTGGTCCCAGCGCCGCGCCTCTCGCGTGGCGAATGTGGCAGTGAGCTCCGGGGCGCGCAATCAATACAGCGCCGGCGAGGCGAGGCGAGGAGCCGCGGCCAGCCACCGGCTAGTGCCGCTCCGTGGCCCGCTGCCGGGCGTTGCCCACCCCCTCCCTCCCCCTTACTCCCTCCCTCCCTCCTCCCCTTGCCACCCCTCGTTACTGCCAGAAATTAATTAACGCGCCGCTCCGCCCCGGACCAGCTGAGGGCTGGCGTCCGGGGGTCCAGGGCGGCCAGTGGCCCCCAGCGCCTCGAGCGGCGGTTGCCGGAATGTTGGCTACACTGCCGGCTGCAACTGCTCAGGCGCCACTCCGCGTACCAGCCTCCTTTATGTTTGCCCATTTCACTCCACTCCTCCTGAACCAAACTCTGCCAGTGGATGTTCATAAGAAAAGCACCGATGTCACGCCGAACAAATCAGGTGTTTTAGTTTTTTCTACACATTACTGCCAAATTACATTTAATATAATGCAACTTTGTCATATGATGACATGTTGGAGACCGTGGCTGTTACTTCAAGACAAATATTATGGTGTTGAGACAGCAACCGGCCACAAATTTATTTTCAGTTCCTTTATTTAAAAGGTACCGTTACCGGTTTCGAATCATTACGATTCATCTTCAGACGTTTTTCATGCTTTCATTACAACATGTGGTGCGTTTTTTTACAGATTAATTGTCCTAAAATATAAATAATACATAATTATAAGCACGCCACACAGATGGTTGCGGCACAGATTTGCATTGGATGTGACTTACGTGAAATGTCGGTTTGGAGTGTTTGTTTTCATAGTTTTCGTCCAACAGATGTGAGTACATTCCCACTGCATTCTTATCGTTGCACACATACAAAGTATGTATCAAAAGTACGTATGAAAACATGTGTTGCATGTTAGAAATCTATTCTGTGACAAATCTAAAGTGTTCAGTGAGAAAAAATTACGTGTGCAATGATAAGAATGGTTATGTATTCACATCTTTTGGACGATAACTATGAAAACAAACACTCCAAACCGACATTTCACGTAAGTCACATCCAATGCAAATCTGTGCCGCAACCATCTGTGTGGCGTGCTTATAATTATGTATTATCTATATTTTAGGACAATTATTCTGTATAAAACACACCATATGTTGTAATGAAAGCATGAAAACCGTCTGAAGATGAATCGTAATGATTCGAAACCGGTAACGGTACCTTTAGATTAAAGGAACTGAAAATAAATTTGTGGCTGGTTGCTGTCTCAACACCATCCACATTTAATACCTTTGGCCTCGTCGTTAAAGTTTTATTTAGTATTAACAAAATGCACTGTGCTTCAAAGGTGTAAATCTGTTAGGGAAAGCAGCAGAAGTAGTTGCTGTTATGAGATGGATTGCTCGCACGCAGCCAAAGAGGATTAGGCAACTGCTATGGCAAAAGTAGAAGGCAACACAGATTAGCAAAAATTTCTAATCATTTATTGAAAGAAGTTTTAACTGTACTTAACTGGATTATAAATATTGCGTGTGATAATGTAGTTTATTGTTCACTTGCCCTGACCTATCTTAAGACCTTAGTATACCTCTACATCCGGTGAGCGATGACTAACACTATTTGCAGAATGTCTAGCACAGCTCTTCTTGGCGGTGACGTGGATAAATCCTGAGATACTCGCAGAGGTACTATCTTGAGGACTAGCTTGAAGTGCTCACTGACTAACTCTTAGTGGAGCCAAGTGTCTGCTTATACGATGTTTCGCAGGTGGTTGTGCACTTGGAAATTATCTGTGTGACATAAGCAGACGCGTATCTTACCCTTGTCGTGTTGTGTTCTCTCTAGGAGTCTAATCTTAGCTATGTTGCGCATCTCGTAAGGAACTCGACGCTGTTCTGTGCATGCTGCGTCCTGTATCTTCTGGAGAACTCCGCATTAGAAATGAATTCGGGGCTATCAGAAAGTTTCCGTTTCAGGTAGTTTCTGCAGTGTATATACGACGTAGTGCAACTTTGATGCGGGTATATAACGACCGACATCTTGGCAAGGGATCAGTGTGGCATTCGTGTCTTTCCGACGTGCGTGCGTTGAATACGGAAGCGTGAACTATGGCTACGTTATTGCAAAATGCATCCAAACGGAAACAAAGCGCAGTTATTCTTTTCTTGACTGCCGAAGGCCAGACACCAATAGACATCCGTCGGAGAATGAAGAATGTGTATGGGGCAGCATGTCTGTCGAAAATCACTGCTGTTGAATGGTGCACAAAGTTCGTGCCATATCATGATAACGCACTTCGCCATATCGCAAATGTTGTATCGCAGAAATTACGCCAACTCAAGTGGGATACACTCGAGCAGCCACCCAATAGACCTGATCTCCCCCCCAAGAGATTACCACGCCTTGAGCCCCTTAAACCACGCCGTAAAGGGTCGACGACTTCTGTCGGACGAGGATGTACAGCAGGCTGCTACAAACTTCTTCACACAGCAGGACACGGTGTCTTCCCAAATGGGTGATTGCGTGAATCCTCAAGGTGATTTTGCCTGATTGCCATATGGATTCAACGGTATGCCGATTGAATGATAACTTTTCGTTCGCCTCACTGGGTGTGGGTTGCATTAGATGGGTATTAAGCCTGGTAACCTCTCCACAAAGATCATTATGGAGTTTCGGATCAAACGCTGTCTCAAATTCGCTTTTAAAACGTTTGGAACATTTGTGCCTTAATGTTCGGACTACAATTTATATTTGCCACATTATAGGGCTTGAATAAACCCACCAAATATGTCTTAGGAACATTCTGAAAACTATTTTTCTGGAGTAGGCTAGCCTGTATAAATAAAAATATAAATTTCTGTTTGTTCAAAATCGTGTATCTCCAAATTTTTTGACCGATAGCTTTGAAATTTTGACACAACGTTGCATTCTAATACAGGCATGCTTTTAGGACCTGTTTCCTTAACACATGGTATTATTAAATTTATAAAAATTATGTATCACATATATTTAAAAAGTAGGTAAATAATAAAAGGCGCATATGATGATGGAACGTTGTATCAAAATTTCAAAGTGATCGGTCAAAAACTCTCGGAGATTTGTGTTTAGGAAGATCTGCATTTTCTATACAGGTCGCAAACATAGATGATCGTTTCTTCAAAATCTCCTATGTTATTCATGGATTACTTTGATGTTTTGACGCAACGTTGCGTTCGAATACTTGAGTGCTTTTATACACATAATGGAACAGCATCTGGTGTATATGTAACATATATGTAGATGTCGATCATACAATGTAAGCTTCCACGGCTGGTACTGACATCACTCAAATCTTCCGGGCTAATAGGCCGTGGTCGATGTATAAAAATTCCTCCTAATGTTTCCTTTACGACTGCAGAAAACGTTAGGAGAAAGTTTTATACGTCGACCACGGCCTATTAGCCCGCAAGTTTTAAGTGATGTGAATGTAAATGTTAGTTTGTTCAGAAAGTTCTTGACCGATTGCTTTGAATTTTCACACAACGTTGAATTCTAATATGGGCATGTTGCTAGGTAACTAATTCTTTAATATATGTATATTTTTAATACATATAAAATATAAAATCATGTGTTTATAATGTACAAAGGGAAAACATTGTTGTCAAAAATCTCACAATGTACCTTTCCGATTTACTTCAAATTTTTACAGGTTTCTGTAATAAACGTTCAGACACGTGTACACTATATACGCTTAATATATTTTCATATATATAAAATATGCGATAGTGACACGTTGTCGGCAAACACAAAAATTGTATTTCTGACCTATTGTTTACGATAAGAATACTTTTACAGAATAGGAATTTGCTAGGCTCAAGGCCAGAGAGAGGGAAGGAGGAGATGACAGAGGTGTGGGAGGAAATGGACATAGATAACAGGTAGGAGGAGATGGACAGGGAGAGAGACGGGAGGGAGGAGAAGATAGGCAGAGAAAGTGGAAGGAGGTGATGGGCTGAGGAGAGAGAGGGAGCAGGAGGAGAGGTAGAGAAAAGGGGTGCTGGAGAAGATAGACGGAGAGCGGTGATCAAAGAGAGAGGTGAAGTAGAAAGACATGGACAAAGAAGGGGGGAGGGGGAGATAGACAGGAGAGAGAAGGAGATTAGGACGTATACCCAATTCCCATACTTATTAGAAACGTGTGATTTCTCTTTTCTTCCTTTTCCATTTAAGCAGACAGAGATACTGCAAAGCACGGCTGGGAACAGCTAGTAATCAGTAGACATAGACCAGTGCCGCGTACGGGTGAGTCGTACGACAGACGGAGAATCACCTTGCTTTGATGAGGCCAAGGTTTTTAATTTTTGGTTACTTATACGACTTGTTTATGAGCAAGTATCCATCGATCATACAGAAGTCGTGGTTCAGAATTACATATTTAGACACGGATGGTAAATGCAAGAGTTTTAACGTAGGATAGCGCTGAGTATTAAGGACTTTCTTACAGACTTAATATTGGGAGCCATACGGATGTTTACCAACACTCATTCTTCCCAAGTACCTTTCGCGAATGGAACAGCGAAAGGGGAAGAAAGATACTCATCATCATCATCATCATCATCATCAAGATTCATGGATTAGGTTCGAGGAAGCTGTCCCGGCTGCATTCTCTTAGGTCCATCGCCTCCTGACCCGACTTACACCTCTTAAAAATATTGGTATATCGCAGATTTTTTGTGGGGATATCAACCTTGCATTCTGTGTACATGTTGCTTCCATTTCTGATATGTATCTATATATATATGTCGATATTTTTTCTGTTATGGCAAATATTTTAAGCTCATTTGTATTTCCTAGGTTACATCCTTGAACTGATGTGAGAAATTTCATTTCTGACTTCACTATTCGATTTGAGTATTTCTTGTTTGCTGTCCTAGCCTCAGGTTCGTAAGTAGGCGTTTTCTAGAATTTCGGTTCAGTTTCTTTAGTTGTTTTTTGTTTAATGTCCTGTCTGTTGTTCCAAAAACACCCTGAAATTCCACCTTGATGGGAGAGAAGGAGAAGGTGGGGAGGGGAGGGGGTTTTCAGATATTGGTACAAGAAATACCGTCCACCACATATCGTAAAATGGCGTAGATGTAGGTACAGATGGTTAGGCGCTCTGCGTCTGCTTGATTGGATACCACGTAAATCGTAATATCGTGTTTTATTCCTTAGACTTCAGATTCCTTGTGGTGATCACAGTAAGCTACAGCTCATCGAAACTACTGATAATCAAGCAAACTTGAAACTAGGACTCTTCTCATGATGTTCGGTAGCTCTAGAAACGTATGGAGAACAAACTACTTGTCAGAAATTTACTGGAGAATGAGCTACACTGCAGGTTGTGGCAAATTTGCGCTGTTGCCATCTGGAAACCTTAATGGTACACTGGTTCACAATGCGTAATGGTCGAAACTGCGCTAACCCAGAAACAAGTCTTAATGCTTGGAGATGACCTACCCGGGTAGCAGCGCATGTTAACACGACCACTTCGAGGACAGGGAGGTATGTCGACCCCGGACTGTGTCCGCCCAGCCGTTTAGGGGTGGTGTGCCGTTCAGCTCGGATGTGATTTTTAAGTTGTTCACACATGTCGTGCCCATGTTCCGCCTCGGAGATTTGCTACGAAAACATTTAGAACATATTCTCACACAGAATTTATACGCTTACAGATTGGGTACACTGCTTCTGTACTCGGGTCTGAATAGGAGGCTGATGACTTTGCTGTTTGCCCTCCTT
Source organism: Schistocerca americana (assembly GCF_021461395.2). Lineage (NCBI taxonomy): Eukaryota > Metazoa > Arthropoda > Insecta > Orthoptera > Acrididae > Schistocerca > Schistocerca americana. The sequence goes on along the minus strand of NC_060124.1, from coordinate 432,548,142 downwards.
CAACACTTACTCAGCATCAGCTGGGGCACGTCGTTTGTGGGACCGATCGTCACAGGGAATCCGCACTACTGCAACTCAGAAGAAACACTCTAAAGGCGAATTTAACCTTTGTCCACGGTATATCATTATTGACTACTGGCAAACATGCGCTCTTGTCCGTCAATCCTGAAGAACAGCCATTTCACTTTTGGAAAAAGAAAAGAGAAGAAAAACGGCTGCTGAGTCGTACAGTAAGGGCACTAAATAAAACTGATGGTAATTCGTATTTACCTGGATTCATCCAACCGGGGTTCAAGACCCAGGTCGTCATAAATTTTCATATGTCACTGATGTCACTGTCGTGTGCTACATCTGTAGCCAATACAGCTGATCTCAAGTAATTCGTATTCAGAAACTTAATTTCAAATTATTTCGTACGGCTGCGGATCGTCAGCAGCATCTGTTCTTTCAGACGTGCATGCAGGTAAAAGTGAGGGTGGCATCCGTCCTTTCACTGACTGACATTATTTTATATTTTTATCTCCATTGATTTTACTCCAGTTGGAGATAATTTTGTGGTTGTATTTCAAACATTCACTGAATTCTCTATTTCATATCCATCTAGTTTGCTGTGTGCTCCGTTTAGAGGCTTACCCACGCTATTGCACATAAATTGCGACAAATTGTGACAGTACGAGTATGTACTCATCAACAATTAAATGAGAGGTTTGTTGTAGCGCAGTTGCTGTGTCACGAGTCTAGGATTTCGACAGACGTCCTGGACGTCGCCGTGACGTTCGGACGTAGTGTGTGTAAGCAGTGCCAAATTAGTGCATTTGGTCGCGTTGGGTGCCTGACCCGTGTCAAATGCTGCAGAAGTGGGGCTTTTTGCGTGCCACCGTCCCAAGGATGTCCAGAGGCTATTGCCATTCTAGAAAACTGCCACCGCCGGAATCAACTGCCGAGGGTGACAACGTATTGACCCCAGCGTTTGCCGTCGAAGACAGTAGACTACAATAACGCTTAGAAGCGCCATGTTGGAGCAAGTCGATCGCTAATTTTATGATGGGCAGCCATCTCTGAGCAGCTATTTTTCCAAAATTACCACCTCCATGTAGATTATTGGATGTCATAGGATACAGAGATTAGCGCTGGCGCAAGAACATCGTTACAGGACGAAGCTAATTGCCTCTGATGATAAGTCATGGGGCACCTTAATATACTATGGCGTTGGAGTACGAATACTTCCAAAGTATGTGACGTGACTGAGTTCCCTGCTTTCCACTATCCCAATAGCGTAGCGCATGCTACTCAAGAGTACCCTCAATGCAAGGGAGTGAAGATCGCAAGCTAGCCGCCTTGCCGGAGAGTACTTGGTGTTATCAGTGTAAATTCTTGTCCTGTTCCTATCGCAAATGTTGGGTGGGAGCAATGATTGGTGGCAAGCCTCTCTGACTTTGTCTTCATCACCTTTGCTCCATACGCGTATACAAGAACCAAGAGGGAATAAGAAGAATGGAACACCGAGAACGAAATGCAAAAAAAAAAAAAAAAAAAAAAAAAAAACTTCCAAATGGCTCTGAGCACTATGGGATTTAACATCTGAGTTCATCAGTCCCGTATAACTCAGAACTACTTAAACATAACTAACGTAAGGCCATCACACACATCTATGCCCTAGGCAGGATTCGAACCTGCGACGATAGCGGTCGCACGGTTGCAGACTGAAGCTCCTAGAACCGCTCGGCCACACCTGCCGGCTGAACGAAGTGCACGAACTGAAAAAAGTGTGAGACAGGAATGTAGTCTTTCGCCTCTTTTGTCCAAGCTATGCTTCATAGAGGCAATGACGGAAATGAAAGTTCAACAGTAGGGCGAAATTCGGCCTGGAGGAATATCAAAGATAATATTCGCTGATGACATTCTCATTCGCATCCTCATAGCGCGTTGAATGGAATGGACAGTCTAATGAGTACAGAATATGATTTGAGAGTAAATAGAAGAAAGACGAAAGTTATTAGGGTTTGCAAAAATGAAATTACCAATAATCTTAACAGTAAATTTGGTAACCAAGACCTAGATAAACTGAAGGAATTCTGCTGGCTTGGAATCAAAATAACAAATGGCGAAGAAAGCAAGGAAGATATGAAAAGCAGACTGGCATAGGTATAGTGGGCATTCCTGGCAAAGAGAAGTCGGCTGGTATCAAAACAAGGGCCTTTAAATGAGGAAGAAATGTATGATAATGTGCGTTGGTGAGCAGCGTTGTATGGTAGCCAATTATGGACTGTGGGGCAATCGGAAAAGAAGAGAATAGAAGTGTTTGATATATGGTGCTACAGAAGGACGCAGAATATTAAGTGGACCGATAAGACAAAAAATGAGAAGGTTCTCCACAGAATAGGCGAAGAAAGGAATATAGGGGAAACTCTGACACAAACAGGCAGGATGACAGAACGTGTATCAAAATATTAGGAAGTATCTTCCATGAAAATGGAGGGAACAGTAGGGGGTCATTATTGACGAGAAAGACAGAGATTGGAAAACATGGAATTAGTGAGGACGTTGGGTGCAACTGCTGCTCTAAGATTAAAACGTCCAACATCAGTTTCAAAGAGAGGCGTTTTGCATCACGGCGTTGTTTACTGTTGAGAGAGGAGTATGTGGATCACATCTAACCAGTCACAAGGCTGCTAAAAAAAAGTAGGACGACGCAGTATGTCTAGTTATTCTTCTAGGAGCCTATGTTCTCTGAATTTTAACAGTGAACCACACTACGTTACATAACGCCTCTCGTTTCGCATCTGTCATTAGAGTTGAATGAGTATGTCTGTGACGCTTTCAGGTTACTGAAAGTATCCCTGAAGAAAGGCGCTACTAATCTTTGGATCGTCTCTCTCTACGTACCACCTGGTAAGGACCACAAACTGAGGAGGAACAATTAAGTATCAGTTGAACTAGAGTTCTGCAAGCTACGTCCTTCGACTGCTCCCCCTTAGTCTGAAATCTTCCCCCGGATAGTACTGATAGCGGAAGCAGACCAGATCCGAAGAAGATCATCGATTCACAGGTTAATTTACTAAACCTGAAAATATAGTGGACTAGATCATTCAACACTAGTTTTAAAGAGAGGCATTGTGCATCACGATGTGGTCTACTGTTAAAAATTCCGGGAGCGCACAAACCTCGATGGGCCTTTGATATATTCCTTCCTCCTACATGCTTCTCGCGAAAAGACGATCAGGGTAAGATTAGAGAGATTCGAGCTCACACGGAACGCTACAAACAGTTGTCCTTCCCGCACTCCATTCGTGACAGAAACAGGTGGGGAGGGGTGAGAGCCTAGCGCGTAGTATTCTCCACTAAACGTCGTGAGGTGTCTTGCGGAGTACAGTTTAGGTGTAGATGTAGGGTGCTTAGCCTGCATTGTTGAGCGGACTGTAGATGGTTCTCTGTCTTCACAGGGGACAGCTAGCGTCCCCCCTTGTGCTGGTACAAAATATAAAGTGCCTGTTAATCCCACCATCTGGTGGTAACTCGAACACTTGATAATGGAAAAATAAAGGTATTAAAAAGCGATATGAAGTGACTGGATGCAGTTTCAGTACAAACTACCCGCTGTTGAAGAACAGAAGCAATTCACCATCCGAAATAAATATAATAAAACTAAAAGCTCAAGAACTGGCAGACCAAGGATCTTGCAAGCAACTTCTTCCGTGGGTGGATTACATTTTCTCAGTACTTCTTAAGTTACTTCCACTTAGGCCAACTCAGAAATCCCTCTACAGTATGTTTGTAACGCAAGCAGCAAGCAGAGAAACTCACAATGACCAGATCTCTGCACCTCGTGTGTCTGTTCATGACCGTGATATTCATTATTAAAAGCCATTCAAAAGCCAAAATGGAACAAAACATTTTTATTCAAAACAACGAGTTTCAACAGCCTTAGCTGTCATCTTCGGGTTTTAAACTTGCTTTTTTTTTGTTGTATAATATGTCCATTCTACATCTCGTGGAAATCGGGTTTTCTGCAGGATATCGGCGTCTTCCAAACACGATATTTCGACGTCATTACTTGACGTCTTCATCAGGTGTTCCCTGAGACTGGCTGCTTGAGTAGAGTAGAGAAGAGCTTTGTCGGATAAGACTAACGTCCTCATGTGTTAAGAGCCCCGCAACGCACTCGTTCCTTTACTCTTGTCGGCTATTTGGGGTTTTGGATGGGGGAATTAGCTCGTTTGAGGATATTTATGGTGTGGGTGGATCAGGGAATGGGATGTCTGAAGTCGGCGTCTTCTTGGTTTCATGTGCCCCAACGCGCCGATGACGTTTAGGCTCGGTGAACGAATGTGACCCCATCAAGAGGTCAGCAACTGCGTTCCCGGCGTCTTGAGGTATATGTCAGACGGTTGTTGGCTGCTGTGGAGCAGCCTTCGTCTGAACCTTCTTCGTCTGAGCTTCTTCTTCGGAGACCTGGGCTGAGACCTGGGCTGCCTTTGGCTTGGTGGCTGCCTCAACCTTGTGGGAGGCGGTCAGTTCGAGCAGCCCTTCTAAGTGCTTGGTGATCCGCACCGCCAATTTCTTCTTGGGTGGCGGCTGGGCGTGATCTGCCTCCGATTCTGTCGTATCCATTGCCTCTGTGGGCTCCCGCCCCGGGGGGGGGGGGGGGGGAGGGGAGCAGGTGAGGGGGGGGTGGGCCGCAAGGCTTTCGTGGCAGAAGACACTTCAGCCCGCAGCCGCTGGATTTCTCTGTGCGCCGCAGCCAGCTCGTCCCGTAGGGCGGTCCTCTCTGCCGCAAATGCGGCTTTGAGGTCCGCTATTGCCTCTTCTGTGGCCGCACGGAGCTTGTGCGGGACTGCGGCGTCATGGCTGCATCTTGCGGGAGGCGGAGGGACCCCGTGATGATGCTGCTGCTCTGTCCCTTCCGCAGGCGCTGGCCCACGGCCGGGACGTTTCCGTCGTCGCTTCTTCTTCCTCATGTTGCTCCCGCGACCCCAGTTAAGATGTAACTGCAGCCACGAAAGCTCGCGACGTGCTTCCCTCCACAATTTACGCACTTCGGCGCCACGTCGCGCGGCTTTGTGCAGTCGCGGGTGTCGTGCGCTTCCGCGCACTTCATGCACACCACTTGGTTGCGCCGGCAGTATTTAGACACGTGGCCAATCTGCTGGCAGCGGAAGCACTGCGCATCTCGGCGTGGTTTGCCGCCGCCGAAACCGAGAGCCTCAGTGACGAGACGCTCCATTAACGCGGCCACAATGCGGCGGCCCGGCCTCCCATCTCATCTGGGCAGCAACAGCGACGGCAGCAACAGCAGCAAGCGCTCCGCTCTAGTCAGCGTCTCCCCACACAGTGGCGGGCGGGCACCTGGCTGCTTGCACTGCGTGGCTCCTTCACGAAGAAACTTCAGTCTTCGAGTAAAGCGGAGTTCACAACATATACATGTTTTGCCTCCCATTAATTCTGGTGGTGCGTCTTCTAGAGGGGATTGGCTTCAGGTTGTTTCCACTCTTTATTCTTCTTCAGTGACAGCCTATGCCGTAAGGAGCTGGGGCCAGCGTGTATTGGCATTGCGCCGTATCTTCTGCCCCAGAGAGCGTATGTACCGGTTCTCGGATTGCCGCGCCTTTTCGTAGAAGCGGCGGGCAACCGTACGGATGTGGTCCTTGACTTTGCGGACCTCAGCGAGGTCGTGCAGTGGTCCAGATGGGAAGTCCCGCGGCAGGTGCAGCGCGAGGCGGAGAGCCCTGTTCTGCAGAGATTGTAGTTTCTTCAGATGGTCGTCTGCCGCATTCCCCCAGACGACAGCCGCGTAATCGAAGACAGGGCGGATTAGCGCCCTGTACAACGTGACGCCCAGTCGCGGAGGAAGAGTCGACGTCGGGTTGAGCAGGGGGTAGAGCTGGAGAAGTCGACCCCTTGCTTTGTTTACGACGCCCGTCACGTGTGGGCCCCAGGTGAGGCGGCGATCTATGGTGACCCCAAGATACTGCGCTGTCGGTCGCCAGTTGACAGGACTGCCTCCAACGACGAGTGGGGGCAGAGCGGCTGGGATGACACGACGGGTTGCAATGAAAAATTGCGTCTTGGCGCCGTTGAACTGGAGTTTCCACTTGACGGCCCAATCGGCTAGGGTGTCGACAGCGTGCTGCAACCTCTGGCGAAGTGTGTCCGCGCGCATACTTCGTGAGTAGAGCGCAGTGTCGTCGGCGTACAGTGCTAGGTGCACACGAGGGACCGTCGGCGTATCAGCCGTGTAGAGCGTGTACAGAATCGGCCCCAAGACCGACCCTTGTGGCACGCCTGCTCTGATGGGACGGACTGTTGACAGGCCAGTTTCTGCACGGACATGAAAAGTCCGTCCATCGAGGAAGGACCGTAGCAGACGGATGTGGGATCCAGGGACCCCCATTTCGAGAAGTTTGAAGAGCAGCCCATCGTGCCAGACGCTGTCAAAAGCGCGCGAGACATCAAGGAAGACTGCTCCGAAGTATTCGCGCCTCTCCAGGGAATCGAAGGCTTCCTCCACGAGTCGGAGAAGTTGGTGCTCCGTAGAGTGGCCCTTACGGAAGCCGAACTGGGCATCTGGGAGTAGAGCTTCGGCGGTGACGTGTTGCTGTAGCCTCTTCAGGTAGATGCGCTCGAAAACTTTCGAGATGGCAGGCAGCAGACTAATTGGGCGATAGCTCTTCGGCTGGCGGAGATCTTTTCCCATCTTAGGAATAGCCACAATCTCAGCATGCTTCCACTGCAGGGGAAAGTGGCCGGTGCGAAAGATCTTGTTGAAGATTGCAGCCAGGCGAGTAGAGGCGTCCTCAGGCAGTTGTTTCAGCATGGCAGTGGAGACGTCGTCAGGGCCTGCAGCTCTCTTTGGATTGAGGGCCTTCAGAGCCGCCGAGACTTCTTCAGGAGTTGTGGCCTCTATGTCATCATCGCCCTCCGTTTCCAGATAGCGAGGGAGCCGGGCAGCGACCATCTCTTCATGTTCTGCGTCCAGTGGATCCTCTACAGGCTTGAAGTTCTCTTCGAAAACATCGGCGAGGGCATCAGCCTTCGCGTTCGGTTCGCAGACAGTTCCGGTTGCAGTTCGGAGAGGCGGCATACGCCGCGTTCGCCGTAGGAAGTGTTTCGTGGTCCTCCAGGCAGACCCGTCGTCAAGCTGAAGAGCCGCCACACGGCTAGCCCACTCCCGGTTGCGGTGATTGTCCACAGCCACCGTGATTTCGCGCCGCATACGGTTGAGTTGCCGTTTGGTGGCGGGGTTCCGTGTACGCTGCCATTCGCGGTACACTCTGTTCTTCTCGGCAATTTGTGCAAGGAGATCGGGGGGCAGCTGTCGAGAGTGGTCCTGACGCTCGCGTCTGGGCGGAGCCGCTTCTTCGACTGCGGCGAGGGCGGCGTCCGTGAAGTGGAGGAGGGAATCTTCAGCTTCTGCGTCGTCGGCAGGAGGCATCCCAGCTAGGGACTCGGTCAGGGTGTGGCGAAAGAGATCCCAGTTGACTCCAGAGAGTGACACCCCACGCCTGGGTAACTGCAGTGGGTCGAGGTCGACGTCAAAAACAACTGGCACATGGTCAGAGGAGAGAACATTCCGTGTCGAGGCGAGGATGCGGTGCGGAATGCCTTTCACGACCGCAAAGTCGACGATGTCCGGTTGTCCATTAGCGGGGAAGATGGTGGGATCATAGGGACCCACTACCACGGCGTCATTGCGATCCACGATTCGTAGGACGCGGCGTCCGTCTCTGTTGGTGAGTCGTGAACGCCAAGCGACGTGCTTGGAGTTATAGTCTCCAGCGATGAACAGCTTGCCTCCGATGGAGAGAAGAGATTCTAAGTCCGCATCTACCCATGGATGCGACGGTGGTTTGTAGATAGCAATGAAGGTTATGGCTCCCGCTGACGTGTGCGCGACAACTCCAGTCGCCTCCAGAGTCACGAGCGGCGGCAGTTGAATCTGGTGGTGACGGATCCCATTCCGTATGTAGATGGCCATTCCTCCGCCGGCAGTTGGCCTGTCAGCACGGTAACAGGAGTAGTTCGGCGCTTTGACTGCAATGCCTGGTTTAAGGCGGGTTTCGCTGAGCAGACAGATGTCCACGGCTTCATCGCGAAGAAATTGACGAAATTCGCCAGCTTGTGTGCGTAGACAGAGGGTGTTCCACGCGACGACCGTGAGTCCTCTAACACTTCCCATAATGAGTAGTGGAGGAGCGTCTGGTGGCTGCCGGAGCGGCAATCTTCTGTGCAGCGGTCAGGTGCTGCGTGAGGACATCAAGCAGTTTTGTCGTGCTCGCCACAAGTGCGGTGAGTTGAGTAATCAGACTGGCGATGTCCGTGGCGGAGGCGGCAGGAGCCGTATCGTCTCTGGCGCCGACGGAAGTGGCCACCTCTGCGCCATTGTATGTGGCTTCTTCTGGAGCGTTGGTTGTGCGACCCCCCGTCTTGCGCCGGCCGCCGCGGCGTTGGGGGCGTGCATCAGACGTCACGGGGAGGGCAGCAGAGGAGAGGCCCGGTTCCGGGTCCGACGAATTCTGCGCAGGTGGAGTGGCGCAGTTTAGTAGTGGATGGCGTGCCCCTGCGTCTTCAAAAACATCTCGGGTGTGTGAGTCGCCATTGCGGCGACGTGCCTGAGGGCCTGCATGGTCGGCGTCATCGCTGTTGGGTCGGCGGGGCGCCAGTCCTCGGGCGACAACCGTGGCGTGGGAGATTGTAGGTTCAGCCTTGGCAGACTTCTTCTGTTTCGCGGCGACTGGCTGGCCGCGCTGACGAGCACTGGCGCGTCTCCAAGCTTCACAGCCGCGGTAGCTGGCAACGTGAGCGCCCCCACAGAGAGCGCACGTTGGCTGCTGCTTCCGAGGGATGGGGCAGTCCTTCGCTGGGTGTGCACCGGCGCATTTCACACATTTTTCAGGCATGGAGCAATGCCGGGCGACATGGTTGATGCCCTGGCACCGGTAGCACTGAACAGGGCCTCTCTTGGCGCGCAAGTCTTCTGTGGTCACCGAGACGTTGGCGAGTCGGGTGAGCTGGTAGAGCTTCCTGTTCTCGATTGTATCGGTTGCGATGACGAGAAACAGGGGCATGTAGTCACGTGATTTGGGCTGCTTCATCTTGACCACAGTTCTGACACTGAAGTCGAGCTCTTCGAGTTCTTCTTTAATGTGATCCGGCTCCATGTTGAAGGGCAGATGCCGGATGACAATCTTCAGGACGCGGTCCGGTGTGGTGGCGTGAGTGAAGAAAGGGATTGCCCTTTCAGACGCCTCCTGCGTCACGCGTCGGTAGTCGTCTGCTGAGCGCAGCGTAATCTTGTACATATCTCGTCCGGCGACCTTCACATTGTAGACTGCCGTCGTCCAGGTATTGAGAAGCTGCTGCAGCTGCCGGAAGGTCCCTTCGTATTTCAGAACGATCGGCGGAAGTGGCGCATCCCTCCTTGGCGCCGTGGAAGGGCGCGGCGGGTCCTCAGGGGCATCCTCAAGGGCAGCAAAAGTGTTGGCAGTGGATGCCGGCTCGTGGGTGGACAGCACCCGCCGTCGCGCTGTATGCCGTCGCTTCGGGCGAGTGAATCCGTCAGCATCGTCAGCAGGCGTTTGTTTCGATCGCTTCTCAACCGGGGAGCTGCGCCCGCCGGTAGGGGCTGTATCTTCTTCTCTTCTGCTTTTGCCGGATTGCCGACGAGGCGGTGGTACGCCCGACGGCTCGTCTTCTTCCGACTCCGGAAGCGGAACTGTAAGCGCATCCATAGCGATATCCATCATGTCCTCATTCGTTGCGTGGTCCGTCATAAGTGGGGGGCCAGATGGGGCCGCCGACGTAGCAAGCTCCGCCGGACGGCGATCTGCCACACCCTTCGCAGTACGTAGCTCCGTTCGCTTCGACATCTCTCGCGCGAATCTTTGTGCGTGCCTGGCTGCTTGCTGGACCGGGTCGCATATTTATGCCCGCCCGGTGCCTGGTGTTCTGTTTGCCGTTCCCTAGTCGGTCCGCGCCCGCGAGTCGCGCTATCCTGCCGCTCTAGATGTTCCCTATTCCGTCCGCGCCCACTCCGGCCGCCTCCAACTGCGGTCGTGGCCTCCTAGTGTTGCCTTCTCGGTCCGCGCCCGTGAGTGGCGCTCCCCTGCCACTCTGGACGTTCCCTATTCCGTCCGCGCCCGCTCTGGTTCATTCTACGCTGACCTCGTGCACAAGATTCAAGTGGATGAAGCTCAGCACATTATAAAGGTTTGCCATCTCTAAAACATTTAAAAACACGCAGCAACTTGCCCAAAAGCCCATGTCCATACAATGTGCTGAGTTTTATCCACTTGACGTATTGTGCAAAGGATCGGCGTAAAATGAACATATTTCACGAAAAAAAAACTTAAGATCTGAAGATGAAAGCTAAGACTGTGAAAACCAGCTGTCTTCAACAAAAAATATTTTTTGGGGCTTTTGAATGGTTTATAACAATTAAAACAGATCGTCCTTGAATGCTCTCGTAATGTGACAATTTAATATTCATTACTTATCCTTTGCAGTGTCGTAAAACAAACCACAAATTAATACTTTTAAGAGATTTTAAGGATATTATATGAAGTTACAGCTGAAGGATATGAATATTTTTGGCAGTAAATAGCAGATAATATCGCCGAAATAAAGTATGAAGTATCTGACTTCACTGATAGACTGAACAATTTATACGACAAGCTTTAAGATTGCAGGGAAAACCTGTATCATTGTTTACTGCTCACTTAGACACCATATTGGTATTGAAGACGTTGCACACAGGACGTATACACGGCACCTGACTTCAGAAAACCATCTCGCCATGAAGCAAATACGAAACCCAGTTAGTCGATTTGTGAGAAACGCAAAACTCAGGTATGCTCACTCGCTAACAGAGAATGTTGAACAAATATCTTCAGAACCCAAATCTATGGACGAAGCTGTAGTTCCTATTGGGGGTCTGATTCAGTATTTCGCTACATTACATATATATATATATATATATATATATATATATATATATATATATATATATATATATATATATATAAAGGTTTAAAGACGAAAACTATCGATTCCCTGGAAGAAACAATTCTTTGTACTGCCGGCCGGTGTGGTCGAGCGGTTCTAGGCGCTACAGTCTGGAGCCGTGCGACCGCTACGGTCGCAGTTTCGAATCCTGCCTCGGGCATGGATGTGTGTGATGTCCTTAGGTTGGTTAGGTTTAAGTAGTTCTAAGTTCTAGGGGACAGATGACCTCAGAAGTTAAGTGCCATAGTGCTCAGAGCCCCCTTTTTTTTTTTCTTGGTACCAAATCTTTTGGGAGCTACAGAATATAATTACACTACCCTTGCAAAAACCAAGAAATTTACTATCCGTTCACTAATAAATAAAATAACAGTCCTCTTTGACCTTCAGCGTCTTCCCAAATCAGGAAGGAATTTGCCAAAGAACCCTCCAACTACCGGATTTACATTCCTTCAGCAAGGCTTCAGGATACCTAGTTCATCATCACCTTACTAATAACTCAGCCTCCAATACCGAGCGGAATGGAGCAGAGATTAGCTCACTGGCCTCACATTCAGGAGGACGACGGTTCAAATCCAAGTCCGACTATCCACATTTAGGTTTTCCGTGACTTCCCTAGAACACTCCAGGCAAGTACTGGGATGGTTCCTCTGAAATGGCACGGCCAATTTCCTTCCCTATCCTTGTGCTCCGTCTGTAACGACATCGTTATCGACGGGACGGAAGTGTCTGACGAACTAAAATTAGTTATGAACAGTCAAATGACTGATCTGATTTCTTAACCTCATCAAAATTTCGACACTGCTGGCTTTGACAATGTGCCTGGGAAACTCATAAACCGTTTTTTGTCAAACGTTGTACAAAGCTTCCGCCTATGTCTTACACCCCGCTAGCACTGTGTAATGATCAGAGTAAACAGGTTCCGCTTCCTCTTGACCTTAAAAAGAAGCTAGTGATCGCAACTCTTAATTATGGTGATGCTATTATTCATGAATTTTCATATGAGACTTCACACCGGATGCAGCTGGTGATGAACAATCGTGTGTGATACATTAGTACTGTTCGCTGTATCGGCCATTGTCACTTACGTTTTCTTTTTTTTATGTCAGTCTCTGATGCGGCTCGTCACGAATTCTTCTCCTGTGTCAACCTCTTCATCCCCGAGTAGCACTTGCAACCTACATCCTGAATTATTTGCTGGATGTATTCAAATTTCTGTCTTCCTCTACAGTTTTACCCTCTACAGTTTGTAAGTAGGCCGTTTAGGTTTTTATTTTGATAACGCCGCGTAGTGCTCTGTACGAAAATCGCTGACTGCGCTGTGTGCAGCCTGTGGCTGGTTGGACTCATTATTGGAATATTCGCTTGTGTAGTGTGGGCAGCTGGATGTGAATGGCGTGTAGCGTTGGGCAGTTGGAGGTGGGCCGCCAGCAGTGGTGGATGTGGGGAGAGATATGCCAGAGTTTTGAGAGGTCACTATGAGAGCACGATCTGGACGTGTGTCCGTCAGAAAAAGGAAATTGAGGTAAATACACTGTTTGTTCTCTATCAAAATCTTTCGTTTGCTAACTATGCCTATCTGTAGTTAGTGCCTTCAGTATTTAGAATACTTTTATTTAGTTGGCAGTATTGGCACTCGCTGTATTGCAGTAGTTCGAGTAACGAAGATTTTTTGTGAGATAAGTGATTCATGAAAGGTATAGGTTATTATTAATCAGGGCCATTCTTTTGTAGGGATTGTTGAAAGTCAGATTGCGTTGCGCTAAAATATTGTCTGTCAGTTTACTGATGATCAGAATAAGAAAGAGAAAACTGTCAGAGTACGCTGAGTTTTGCTCAGCTGTTTGAAAATCAAATAATGTAAGAGTTTTTCCAGCACTGTCATTACTTACATTCAAAGGAGATGTTTCAAGTTTTCCCTAGTACCAGGTACGTTCTCTGTTGGTGTCTTAACAGATCTCCTTCCATAGTGTGCCTTCTTCTTTTGAATGATTTCCTCGCCGAATTCTGCGGAGAATCTCCTCAGTCCTTACCTTATCAATCCACCTAATTTTCAACATTCTTTTACAGGACCGGTTCTCAAATTCTTTGATTTCCTCATTTTTTGTTTTCCCACGGTCCAAATTTCGCTACCATACAATGCTGCACTCAAAACGTACATTCTCAGGAATTTCTTCCTCAAATTACGAACTGATACTAGTAAGCTATTCTTGGCCAGTAATGGCCTTTTTGCCACTGCTAGTCCGCCTTTTATGTCCTCCTTGTTCTACCTGTCACAGGTTATGTTGCTGCCTTGATAACAGAATTCGTTAAGTTCGTCTACATGGCGATCACCAAATTTGATGTTAAGTTTTTCGCTGTCTTCATTTTTGTTACTTCTAATTACCTTCGTCTTTCTTAGATTTCCTCTCAATCCACATTCTGTACTTACTAGACTTTTCATTCCATTCACCAACTTCTGTAATTCTTCTTCACCTTCACTGAGCATAGCAGTGTCATCAGCGAATTCTATCATTGATATCGTTGCACCTTAAATTCTAATTCCACTCTTGAATCTGGTTTATTTCCGTCATTGCTTCTTCGATGTATAGATTGAACAGTAGGGGTAAAGACTACATCCCTATCTTACGACCCTTTTAATCCAAGCACTTCGCTTTTGGTCTTCCAATTATTCCCTCTTGGCTATTGTGGATATTGTATGCTACTTGTCTTTCCCTCCAGATTATCCCTGCTTTTCTCAGAATTGTGAACATCTTGTCTACGAGCAGCTTTTATGCCTAAATGCATATAAGAGTGCAGACTATCATAGACTGTCTGTTCTACCTTCTCCTCAATCTTTGTTCTCTAACATGCCTATCGGAACAGCATAAAGGAAATTCCCATTGTCAACATAGCAGAATCCCGGAGAGAAGGGAGATTAGTGTTTAACGTCCCTTCGACAGCGAGACCATTGGAACCCAATCTCGTATCAGGGAAGAATAAAGGACAGCTGCAGTGCCCTTTCAGATGAACCACCGCGGCATTGGCCCAAGCTGCATAGGGAAATCACAGAAAACCTAAAAATCAAAATGGGAGATGCGGGTTTGAACCGTCGTCCTCCCGAATGCGAGTCGAATGTACTAACCACTGCGCCACCCTGCTCGATGGAAAATACCGTCTATACCACTACATAGCACAGTTATCTACAAAAAAATCTTTTTCTTTATCAGGAATCGTGAGTTTGGTACGACCTTCCTAGAATTCTCAGCGCAGTTATGCTGCTTTCCTAAACAAAAACCAAAAATTAATGGTCTACTTTCTGTCAAAATAACTCCTGCTCCAAGTACTTGTTTTTCAACTCACTCTAGTCACACCCTTCTCCGCCGGCCGCTGTGGCTGTGCGGTTCTAGGCGCTTCAGTTTAGAACCGCGTGACCGCAACGGTCGCAGGTTCGAATCCTGTCTCGGGCATGGCTGTGTGTGATGTCCTTAGGTTAGTTAGGTTTAAGTAGTTCTAAGTTCTAGGGGACTGATGACCTCAGATGTTGAGTCCCATAGTGCTCAGAGCCATTTGAACCATTTGAACACCCTTCTCCCTTTATCTTTCCCTCCCCATTGTCTACAGAGACAGCATCTGTCAGTCTGCTTTCGCTTCCTTAAAAGTTGCTGTCTCTGTAATTTTAACTTTATCCTATATTATGCCTTTTGTTTATGACGACTTTGTATAGTGGTCCGAAAAATGTTGCGACAAACATATAAGAAAGGTGGGAACATCATAAGGATTGAAAAATTGCGTAACAACCCATGGTAGCAAACGTCGTCGCACGCCGCTAGGTGGTCCTGTACGCGAGAGCACTGAAGGTAATGTCGCTAGATGGTACTGTGCACCAGAGGAACGTGAGTATTTTCTCATTCGAGGATCAGCCAGCATACGAATGGTGAGTTTGCAGGCGTCGATGCCGTAGAGACTAACCCAAGCATCAGCATACGTGCCGTTGCCTCGTACTTAAGAGTGTCTCGTAGCACTATCCATAGATCCATTTTATCTCCAAAGAGTGCAGTTATTGGACACCGGTGACCATCCTGCAGGTGCGCGTTTAGCACAGTGATTTGTGCAACAAAGCGGCCGCGATTTGCATTTCTCAGCTTATGGTTGTTCACTGATGAGGCCACATTCACTAGGCCTGCCGTATTCAGTCACCACAATGAGGATTTGTGGGCACCAGAAAATTCCCACGGTGTGCGACTCGACGCGGCACAACATCACTTCATAGTTAGTGTGTGGAAGGGTTTGATCAGCGACTACTTAGGCAGGTCATACCTTTCACCGTCGCGATTGACCACCGGAAATTTTCATACCTTTCTGCAACGAATTTATCCTGGCTTGTTTGAAGATGTTCCAGCAAATGTAAGGCGGAACGTGTAGTTCCAACATGATGTGGCTCTTGCTTATTTTGGACTGGCTGTTCGTAGGCATTTGAACGGGTCATTCTCGGATCTATGGGTGGGCCGTGGTGGACCGGTTTCCCGGCCCCCACGTACACCGGATTTGTCGAGCCTTGAGTTCTTTCTTTGGGGAGCCATGAAGTTTCTCTTCTGTCTCGATCCTCTGGAGTCTGAAATAGATCTCGTTGCAAGAATCGTCTGCGCAGCTGCTACAGTCAAAGAAACTCCTGGTGTATTCGAGCGTGTCCGGCAGTCAATGCTCCTTCGGTGTCAGGCTTGCGCGGCGTCTGCTGGTGCAGACTTCGAGCATCTCTTGTAACTTTGAAGTTGTATTCATATCGTAGACAATGTGTACTCACTACTGCAATAAATGTTTCACATGGATCACTCTCTTGTTTCCTTCTTCGAGCTCCGCTACCATTTACCCTTGACGTTTGCTGCCAAGTGTTGCGATGCAATTCTCAATCCTTATAATGTGTCCCATCTCGCTTAGCAGTTTGTCGCACATTTCTGGGACACCCTGCACATGATTTCAAGAGTGCTTAAGTAACCTTTATTATATGTGTTGGTAATTATAATTATCTTCATAACAGTATCTAGCCGGCCGGTGTGGCTGAGCGGTTCTAGGCACTTCAGTCTGGAACCGCGCGATCGCTACGGTCGCAGGTTCCAATCCCGCCTCGGGCATGGATGTGTGTGATGTTCTTAGGTTAGTTAGGTTTAAGTAGTTCTAAGTTATAGGGGACTGATGACCTTAGACGTTAAGTCCCATAGTGCTCAGAGCTATTTGAACCATTTTGAACAGTATCTCAGACGTACACATACCTGTACCACAAGTACATACGGGAAATAAGATCGTGGTTTTGTAGTAGCTTTTGACGTGTGCACGTTTGCCAGCACAGTTGTTTCCATTTCTCTCAAATGAATGAGTTCCACTGGCGCCATTCAGTGTTGAGTGGTGGATGATTATCTTAAAATTGTACTAGACTCATCTTCTCTGGCTGTTGGTAAGAGGCATGAATTCCGTAGAAATTGTTTCAGTTTGTTGAACTGAATAAAAAGGAATACGGTCATCTGTGTTGATCATACTATACTATGACTCTACTGAATCTAAATCCTTTACTTTACAAGCTTTGAGGAGGTTCCTTCTGACTTGCGTCGAAGGATTCCATTTCGTCTGCGCTTGTAATGTATTTTTAAAGTGTTAGCGTCTTAATTTCGCGAAATCCTCTTCAACTTTATCGGGTAGAGAGTGATTTCGTCTATCCTAAAGTCGCTGTAGTGATTTAACACCAAACGAAGTAAATGAGTACTTTATCAAAAGAGAGTGGTTGTTCAATGTGAGAACATTTTGAACGAGGGGATGCAACATAATGGCGTTTCTGTTCGTGGTATTTTCTTAAAAACGTTTTTTTTCTTGTGTCAGAACCATCAAATACTATCCAAAATTTCAGTCAGCGACTACTAATTGTACTATCAGTTCAGCTACTGGCAGCAGTGTAGGACGGTATTTTGGACGTCATTTGTAGTAGGAACAGCTAGATATATACATAGAATTTCAACCCATGGTGAATTTAAGCTATTTTATTAACTAAATACATACTGCAGTTGACCTGAACTACTTTGTAAGTCATGGAATTTGGAAACTGCTACCGACTGCTAAATAGGTATAACATGTATGTAATTTTATTTCCCACCACTCTGGTTTTTTTTTTTTTTTTCAGTCTAGACATTTCCTGTTGTAGGCCACTCCTTGTAATTTTTTATGTAACGATGTCCCACAACAATGAAATCTTCAAACAATTGTGATGCCTCTCACACTCCTCTCATCTTCGATAGGGATCTTTCTGTTAAGAGACACGTTTTTAGTTCGCTTGTACTTTATTCGGATATCAATCAAGAAGATTGTTTAAAGCACATATCTTTGCTTCTTTCCCGCCAGACGCCATTCAGCTGTCGTGGAAGAAGTGGCACGAAGAACTTTTAGAGTACTTCGCCCAATTTTTGTGCGGTTATCGCCATGGGAAGGAAGTGTCTAACAATAGCTTCTGTTTCATTACCAGTTTAATCAAATGACGGCTTCCATTCATAACTATACATTTCAGAGATTATATTCCAAGAGATTAGATTAATTATTCATTCCATAGATCCATAAAAGAGGGAATCCTCCTGTGCGTGGAACATGTCAGATAAACACATTACAAAAATGTAATTAGAAAAACTTGTATTTCATTGATTTTAATGACCCTCAGTCAATAAACAGTAAAATTATGAACATGAATTAAATTTAAACTTCTAATATTTACAGGTTTAATACTTACATCTGCTTTCATTAAATCCATCATTCAGACATTTGTTAGTTTCTTGGCTATTACAACCTGGTATTTTCAAAATTAAAGTAAATTATTCATTTCAGTGATCCTCAGTTAAGAACAGTCAGATTATGTACAAGATTTAAAATTAAACTCTCACTATTTACAGACTTAAGACTTACATCTGCTTTCCATACATACATCATTCACACAGGAGGTAGTTACTTGGCTGTTACAACCAAGTATTGTCAAAAATTAAAGTATAATAAATTTTCATTAAAATGGTCTACTGCACTTGTTGAGAAACTCATGGATGGAATAGAAGGAGTTGGCCACCAAAAATTCTTTTAAATTATGTTTAAATTGTGCCTTGTTTGAAACTAAACTCTTAATGGTTGTTGGTAACTTATTGAAAATATGTGTTGCTGAATACTGGACTACTTTCTGTTTATTTTTCTTATTCCTAGTATTGATACTGTGTTAAGCAATTAGTTGGGAAAAGAGGTGTACTATTTACAACAAACTTCATTAAGGAATAAATATACTGAGAAGCTGTGGTTAATATACCCAATTCTTTAAATAGGTTTCGACATGATGTTCTTGGATTTACACTACTCATTACTCTTATTATACACTTCTGTACTCTAAAAATATTTTCTCTGTTTGTAGAGTTACCCCAAAACATGATACTATATGACATAATGGAGTGAAAACAAGTAAAACATGCCAGCTTTTTTATATTTATATTTCTTATGTCTGACATCATTCACATCGCAAACACAGACTTGTTTAGGCGCTTTAGCAGTTCGTTAGTATGTTGCTCCCAAATGAATTTGTTATCAAGTTGTAATCCCAAGAATTTTACACTCTCAACTTCTCCTATTTCCATGTCATCATATTTTATACACAAACCAGAAGGAAATCTCTTGGAAGTTCTGAACTGCATGTAGTGGGTGTTTTCAAAGTTTAATGACAGTGAATTGGCTATGAACCACTTATTAATGTCAGTAAAAATTTGATTAGCTGCCCTTTCTAAATTTATATTTGATTTACTATTTATTGCAATGTTTGTATCATCTGCAAATAAGACAAACTTGGTATCTGGTAATGTAACAGATGACAGGTCATTAATATACACAAGAAACAGTAGGGGACTACTATGGAACCTTGGGGAACACCACATGTAATTTCTTCCCAGTCAGATGATGTCAGATTGCCTACTGCTGAAGTGTTATGTACTGACACCCTTTGTTTTCTGTTAGTAAGATATGACTGAAACCACTTTGCAGCACTACCAGTCACGCCATAATATTTTAGTTTACTTAAAAGAATGCTGTGATTCACACAGTCAAACGCCTTTGACAGGTCACAGAATATGCCAGTTGCTTGTAATTTGTTGTCCAATGAATTAAGGACATTTTTGCTGTGAGTGTAAATAGCTTTCTCAATATCAGAACCCTTAAGAAACCCAAACTGTGACTTTGACTGTACTTTATTTTCACTAAGGTGCTTAAGTAGACGCTTGAACATAACCTTTTCAAAGATTTTTGAAAAAGCTGGCAAAAGTGAGATCAGTCGGTAATTTGACGGCATTTCTTTCTCCCCTATCTTGTGGAGAGGTATAACTTCAGCGTATTTAAGCCAGTCTGGGAATGTTCCTGTGACAAGTAATTGATTACACAAATAACTTAAGATATGTCTAAGCTCACATGAACACTCTTTTATTAACTTTGTTGATATGTTATCATAACCACTAGAATGCTTTGATTTCAAGGACTTTATGATGGATTCTACTTCTTTGGGTGAAGTAAGTGTCAATTTCATTTTACTGAGATTGCTTGTGTGCACTGTTCTCAGATATTCCATTGCATTATTTACTGAACCTGACAACCCCATGCTATCAGTAACAGAGACAAAATACTTGTTTAAACGGTTTGCAACACAACATACGTTTGTTACCAGGGTTTCATTTATTTTTAGAGCTATTTGTTCCTCCTCATTTCTGGTCCTATCTGTCTCTGACTTAACTATATCCCGTATTGTTTTTATTTTATTGCTGGATGGTTCAAAATGGTTCAAATGGCTCTGAGCACTATGGGCCTTTACATCTGAGGTCATCAGTCCCCTAGAACTTAGAACTACTTAAAGCTAACTAACCTAAGGACATTACACACATCCATGCCGGAGGCAGGATTCGTACCTGCGACCGTAGCGGTCGCGCAGTTCCAGACTGAAGCACCTAGAACCGCTCGGCCACTCCGGCCGGCTATTGCTGGATGTATTTATCCTCTTCTCATAATGCAGGTGTTTAGATTTCTGGATGACCTTCTTCAATATTTTGCAGTAATTTTTGTAATGAGCTATAATGCTAGTATCAAACGTGTCCCTACATATCAGATAGTTTCTTTTTTGTCTCACACCATATCTTTACCCCTTGTGTGATCCACGGTTTCTTATTAGACTTCTGCTTAATTTGAGTTACCTTCTGGGGAAAACAGTTTTCAAATAAGGTGCTAACTTTATTAATGAATATTTTGTATTTTCCATTTGTATCTTGGATGCTGTAAACATCCATCCAATTAATTTCTTTGAGCAATCTCCTAAATTTCTCAGTTTTTGACTGTTTTATTGGCCTTCTGTACTCAGTTCTGATAGATGTTTTACCCTGACAATTTTCAAAATTTAATGTTAGGTGTTGCATGTCATGGTCAGATAGCCCATTTACTACTGGTTCTGTAATGCGGCTTAGTTGCCTAGAATTGTCTATAAATATATTATCAATGGCACTCTTAGAACATTTGTATACCCTAGTTGGAAATTTTACAGTAGAAATTAAACTGAATGACAATGTAACTGATTTCAGTAACTGTTCACTGTCAGTGTTTTTCAGGACATCTATATTAAAATCACCAGCAACCACTAGTGCTTTGTTTTTTAATTTTAGATGAAATAATAAATCTTCAAGACCGTTTATAAACAGGTTGAAATTTCCTGAAGGTGGTCTGTATATGGCTACTATTATAAAGGACCTATTATGAAATTCTATCTCTGTTGCACATGCATCTAAGTCCCGCTCGAAGCAAAATTTATTAATGTCAGTATTCTTAAATTTAAAACTGTTTTTAACAAATGCGGCAACTCCGCCTTTCTCCATCTTTTGTCTACAGAAGTCTTTTAACATTTGTATTATTAGCTTAGTTCGCACTTCGAGGATAGCCGACTTGATTTCTAACGTATCTTTTCAAAGAATTTCGTAAGTATACAGGAGCAAAAGCGTTTACGTATGAAAGAGTGCTTTACACAATGAACAAAACTCAATATTATTCACTACACTAGAGTAAAAGTATGACTCACCTGGTAAGTATGTACACTGATGTAGTTCCACTTCACATGAGAAAACAACATAAAGACATACATGTTTACCATAAATTATGATACTAAATCACCTTTCACCGTACTTATATTTTCAGCAACGCTATTACAAAATGTTTATCCTCAACTGTCAATTTTTACATCAAATACACGGTGTTATGTACACATGATGTTCCGCATTGTTTGGGACTACGTTTAAGTAAATACTTCAGTTATATATTTACTGTAGTGTTGGCAGAAGAGCCAACACTGTGTTTCTAGAGGAGGCCGAAATGCACGCGTTTAATTACACGCTGACTGGCGCGAGGTCTGGAACAGTTAAGGGAATTAATAGTAGCAAATAAAGTAAGTAGTTGATATAATACTTAACTTTAATCCACAATTGTAGAACATCGCTCTTGATGATACATGCTTCACGTTATAATTATCAATTGAATACGGCGCTTTGCTAGGTCGTAGCAAATGTAGCTGAAGGCTATGCTAACTATCGTCTCGGCAAATGAGAGCGTATTTGTCAGTGAACCATTGCTATGAACGTCGGCTGTACAACTGGGGCGAGTGCTAGTATGTCTCTCTAGACCTGCCGTGTGGTGGCGCTCGGTCTGCGATCACTGACAGTGGCGACACGCGGGTCCGGCGTATACTAATGGACCGCGGCCGATTTAAAGGCTACCACCTAGCAAGTGTGGTGTCTGGCGGTGACACCAGATTTACTGAGGTACACTTTCTTTGTAAAAAGCTCTGAGCTTCACCTTTGTTTCCATTATGATTTACGACAACTGTTTCTATTGCAGCGTACCTGCTTTTTCATTAGTCCGAGGATAGGTTGGCAGCTGTCTTCACTGTTCAATTTTGGGACACGATGGCACAAAAGGAAATGCGTTCAAGCAACTATCGATGACATCAGTCGATCTTCTTAAACGAGTTGTTTACTGACTCATCTGGATATCGGTCATGGTGAGTCAGTTACTGAATGACTACATACATTTAGTGTCTGTTAGCTGGTTTTTGCATTCCTTACTTGACAGCGCATTTCTCAGGGACAAGCAAATCAGGCTGTGAGGCCATGCGCTTGAGGCAAAAATTCTTAAGCGAGGTCATGAGAGAGTCATACAACAAGATAATCTTTAATACGCTGTTATCAGCACCTGGTCACTCCTATGAAAGCTCGCTGTTCTATTGATAAACTCTGGTACTTTTCATGCTTGTACCAGATCTTCTAACAGTTTTGTGTACTATTATTATTAAGAGTGCTAAAATAGTCTTTTCTGTATTCGTATTGCGTATTCTGTGAGATGGAAACTGACTGCATGTCGAGATGTGAGTTTACCAGCGTATATTTGCTTCAGCCTATAGACCATATTACGTCGTCCCTTTGCATGCAGCTCGTCGATAGGAAGTACTGGTAGATCTTTCAATATTGTGGAGGTAAGCAGCCCAACTTTACAAGACACCTTCTTTATGTTTCAGGTTAACAGTCGCTGCTGTATTATTTTTTACTTAGTGTTTTTTCTACATATAGGTCTACACATTGTAAACTACTGTGAGGTCGATGACGATCAGAAGAGTTCGCTTGGTTTACATTTTCAGTCCTAGGGTTGTGTCGGAATGAAAATTCTATACACTACCTCTGCTTGTAAAATTCTCCGTGTCTTTAAATTACTTCTGTATATGTATAGGTATCGTAAAATTTTACTGCAGGTCAGAAATTTTGGAGGTATCGTAAGTTCATGACTAGGAAGATCTTTGTAGAAAGTGTTTCTTTGTGTGTGACGTACCCGCAGGGTTAAATCAAAAATTGACTATAGGCATCTTCTTAGTTTAACAAAAGGATTTGCTTATATGCTTATATGGGCTATGTTGCACTTTTCAGGTGTATAAAGCTCAGCAATGGTCAGTTTTACGCAGAGGTTGCACAAATATATGGGAACACCTCGTAAAATTTTTGCTTTGTGTAGTTGTGAGTGCATTATGTCGGAGCTAAGCGAATTCAAACATGGGCAAATTGTTGGTGCACGTACTTCGTGTGCTTGCGCAACTAAGGAGCAGCATTGTTCAGTATCTGAAGAGGCACCATGTCGAAAATTTGTACCACATTCAGGAAAATTGGAAAGACATCACCCTCCCCCCCCCCCCCCATCACCCCCCCCCCCCCCCCACACACACACACAATCACAACGTGGACGAAAGTGTGACTGGTCGTGATAGACAGTCATTGCAGACAACTGTGACAGAAAATAAGCTGCAAAAGTCACTACAGAATTGAATGTGAACCTGGCGAAACCCTTCAGCACCAAAACAACACGAAGAGAGCTCTATAAGCTGGAAATTGCAGGGCGATCTGAAATACCAAAACCACTCTTGAGTCATACAAATGCCCGTAATACGAAACCGCAGTGTCGAAGGTATAAAACCTGGACTATGGAACAAGGGAAGTAAGTCATTTGGTCGAATGATTGACGTTTCGCATTGTTTCCAACTTCTGATCGAGTTTACGTCCCACGAGAAAAACATGGCGCGTGTTTGGTGGTGATTTGGGCAGCCACATTTCATGGGCGACATGGTGACACTGCAAGTTCGTATTACTGCTAAGGATGATGAAACCATTTTCGCTAATCAGGTCCTTCCTAGGTACAATGTTGGTCCCACTCTGCCCCTCCCCGCTTCCCCCCTTCATGGAGATGCTGTGTTCCAAGACGACAGGGCTTCTGCTCACACAGTTCGCACTGCATTTGTGACCGCGAGGATGAGTTGCTGCCTCTCCCCTGGCCACCAAAGGCAGTAGCTCTCAATATTATTGAGCCTTTGCGGTCTACTGCATAGAGGACGGTACGTGATCGCTGTCATCGTTAACTGAACATGCCACTGTTTCACAGGAAGAAAGTATAAGATTCCCTTGAAAATCGTACACGACTTGTATTTATCAATTATGAGACGACTGGAAGCTATTTTGAATGCAAACGGTTTATCTACACCGCATCAGGTTTGGCAACACGTTCTGTTTTTAGCGTTTCCATAGATTTGTTCACCGCTCGTATCTCTAACACGTACAAACCGAAAAGTTGAACTCAATTGTCCAAATACAGAGAACAGCTTCCAATCCCACTCTGATATTGGATGATGCCTCAGAATTCCACGCAAGACCACACCTTTTCTTTATTTTGTTCAGTGCTCTATAATTAAACACGGTTGACGACTAAACGTTTCGTGATTAAAATAAATTTGGTTTACAGGCAAAACACGGTCTTCTCGGAGACGTGGAATACACTATAAACCATTTAGCAGAGAGAATTCTGGCTAACAGAAGTTCGTGATCTAAAGAGAACACATTGTTGATTGCCTCAATAAAAATATACAGCTTCTGAATGGAATATTCATAAGAGCGAAACTTTGTAACCACAGAATCAATTAATTTTTGAAATTATGATCAAAAATAGAGCACCTTTCTTTTTCATTGGTATAGAGACACACCTTGAGATGTCGACGCTGATATCTCCTACGATCCTACGACATCGCATTTTGCGGCAACAAACGTTCATAGAGGATAAAAGGACAATCGAAATTATATTTTGTGCCAGTTTTGAAACTTAGTACAGACCGTTACTCAATTTCTTGCATTTATAACACCCCAAAATCCGCTTACCCCGTCAAAAATTTGGTATGCCTTTTACAAAAGCTGTGACTATGCTATAGCTCTCATAAAAGATACACTGCCTGACAGAAAATGTGAAGCACCCGGAATGAGAGACGTAAACGAAACTTCACAGGCTGAATGTATATTTGACGTTATTTCAGTGATTTCAATATCGAGTCGAATTTACAAAGAACTTGGCAGAATGGTCCCAATTAACAGTATGACGTTGCACCTCCTCTGATCTAGAAGCATGCCCTGGTTAGTTTGGGGAGCATGTCATAAAGCCCTTCTATATTCTTCTGACCCAAGCTGGGTCACAACTGTTGTAACTACACTCATGCTCATAAATTAAGGATACTTGTAGAATGTGACGCCACACGACGTGGCAATACACAAAACTGGCGCTCATTGCATAGGCACATAGGGAACACACACGACACATATCTGTAAGTCCACAGTATTGGTGATAAGTTGAAAAAACCGTCCCGAAACACATGTGCTACAAAACGCCACTGTTTCCTGTGCGTATGGGATATGATCACCATGCATACGTACACAGGCCGCACAACTGGTTGGCATACTTTGGATCAGGTGGTCAAGCAGCTGCTGGGGTATAGCCTTCCATTCTTGCACCAGTGCCTGTTGGAGTTCCTGAAGTGTCATAGGGGTTTGAAGACGTGCAGCGATACGTCGACCGAGAGCATCCCAGATGTGCTCAATGGGGTTTAGGTCTGGAGAACATTCGGGACACTCCATTCGCCTGATATCTTCTGTTCCAGGGTACTCCTCCACGATGGTAGCTCTGTGGGCCCGTGCGTTATCATCCATCAGGAGGAAGGTGGGACCAACTGAACGTCTAAAAAGGCGGACATACTGGTGCAAAATGACGTACCGGCACACATGACCTGTTACATGAAGGGGTGTACGTGCACCAAACATAATGCCACCCCACACCATAAAACCACGACCTCCATATAGGTCCCTTTCAAGGACATTAAGGGGTTGGTATCTGCTTCCTGGTTCACGCCAGATAAATATCCGGGGAGAATCACTGTTCAGACTATACCTAGACTCGTCCGTGAACATAACCTGGGACCACTGTTCCAATGACCATGTACTGTGTTCTTGACACCAGGCTTTACGGGCTCTCCTATGATGAGGGGTCAGTGGAATGCACCTTGCAGGTCTCCGGATGAATAAACCATGTCTGTTCAGTCGTCTGTAGACTGTCTGTCTGGAGACAACTGTTCCAGTGGCTGCGGTAAGGTCCCGTGTAAGGCTACCTGCAGTACTCCGTGGCCGTCTGCGGGCACTGATGGTGAGATATCGGTCTTCTTGTGGTGTTATACACTGTGAACTTCCCGTACTGTAGCGTCTGGCCACGTTTCCTGTCTACTGGAATCGTTTCAATAATCTTGAGATCACACTTTGTAGCACACGGTGGGCCCGTGCTACGACCTGCTGTGTTAGACCAGCCTCTAGTCGCCCTATTATTCTGCCCCTCATAACGTCATCATGTGTTCACTGAGCCATTTCCAACACACAGTCACCAATAGCACGTCTGAAATCGTCTGTACACTTACTCGCTGCACCACACTCTGACATGCACCAACACACCTCTGCGTATGTGGACTGTTGCCAGCGCCACCGTGCGACGGCCGCAGGTCAAATGCACTGCATGGTCATACCCCGAGGTGATTTAAACCCGCAAACCGCCCACCAGAGCGTTGTTTCACTACGTACCAACATTATCCTTAATTTACGAGCATAAGTGTAGTAGTTACTACATAGGGTATTAGCACTCAGACAAAGTTTACGTCCAGCAGATCCCACTCATGTTCTACTGGGGAAGATCTTGGCATCTTGCTGGCCGTGGTAGTACCTCAACACCACGCAGACAGTTTATGAAGACACGTACTAACTATGGACGAGTATTGTCCTGTTGAAAAATGGCACCATGCCACTGTCAAATGAGAGGTAATATATGAGGACACAAGATGTCCACGGCGTACCAGCCACGACCTGAAACCATCCCCAATGGCTCCCCACACCATGACGCCAGGAATAACACCGCTCTGCCCCTCCAATACGTAGAGTGAGTCGGACCTCTCTTGAAGTCGCCGCCATACTCGCAGTCGCTTATTATCTGGAGCAGCACAGATTGCCTAGTGACAGATGGGATGCTGTATTGTAACATATCACCCCGGACTACAAGTCCATTAAAAAAAAAAAAAAAAAAAAAAAAAAGTGTCGCTGTTCATAGCAGTGCGTGTTTCACGGTCTCGGCATCAGTACAAACGTAGCATTTGTATTGTAGCACCACCTCTGGCCTGGAAGCATGCACTGGTTAGTTTGGGAAGCATGTCACAAAGTCCTTCTATATTCTCCCGACGCAAACTGGGTGAAACTGTGTTAAAAGTAGCCTACGGTGATTGTCCTCCTGTCCGACTGCTGGTAA
This sequence comes from Schistocerca americana, assembly GCF_021461395.2. Classification (NCBI taxonomy): domain Eukaryota; kingdom Metazoa; phylum Arthropoda; class Insecta; order Orthoptera; family Acrididae; genus Schistocerca; species Schistocerca americana. The sequence continues at coordinate 432,520,944 of NC_060124.1, read as the reverse complement.
GCTCTGACCATTGATAGGGTATGACACAGAATGTTGAAGGCAGTCCATTACTTGTTCTCGGTTGGCAGGAGCAGTTCAAAATGGTTCAAATGGCTCTGAGCACTATGCGACATAACTTCTGAGGTCATCAGTCGCCTAGAACTTAGAACTACTTAAACCTAACTAACCTAAGGACATCACACACATCCATGCCCGAGGCAGGATTCGAACCTGCGACCGTAGCGGTCACGCGGTTCCAGACTGAAGCGCCTTTAACCGCACGGCCACACCGGCCGGCAGGAGCAGTTGTAAAAGGGTTACGATGTGCTCCGTACACGACATGGTGATGATTTCTTGTGGTGGTCAAACGTGGTCTACCAGGACCTTGACGAGGATTGTGCGTGACCTCACATTTTCATGCAGTCCAGCATCAGGTCACCGTCTCATCTGAATGCCCTACAAACCTCGATATCGAAGGATTCAACAAATCAATAAATGGCTGCCTTTAAACTCTGGCAGGCGTTGACAATGCTGTCCCATGCGAGTACGCGCCAGCTCCGAGTTCCACAGTGATTACTCAAAATCTTGCGCTGTTCACGTCCGTGAAGTACCGTACCAGGACTGTTAATCACATCAAATACGAGCAACACTAATGCACTCTCGTGACCGTTATTTGTCAGAGAGAACTGCAACTCTAATCATTTACATGCCCGCCTACGGTGTGTCAGTATACGTAGCTACACTTACATCCGACCACGTCTTCTGGGTTCTTCAATTTGTTGTCATGCCCTGAATTACAAAAGGACCCCAACAGGCACTCAAACATTTTATGTAACGTCTTTGATAAAATATCTTTGACAACGTCGTCGTTGTTGATGGGAGTACTGGAATATTCTACAGAGTTTCGGGTTTGATGCCGGATAACGTCGACTTTTTGTCACGATATTTCGGCTGACAACCATACAGCCATCTTCAGGTGAATGTTCCGCTCTGCAGATTCTTAGTTCGCATCTCTAACTTTATACATAAAATTGGTGCGAAGACGCATGTGGAAAGACAGCCGCCACAGGAGCGCCCTCTCTCCCAATGCGCACTCGCTGAGTTAAGATTCAGATGTGAAAACGAATGAAATAAAATGTAATTTGACGTGTCATCGGCCTTAAAATGTTTTCTTCTTCAAGAGATTAAAAATATCATCGTGCCCCACGCCTTATCCAGTTGAAAAACGCCTTCAGGACTAATAATATCTTGCGGTAAACGTGTAATAACTGAATCCCGGACGGATCTCGTTGAGGCCAAGATTTCCGTGGCAGAATAACCCTTGGAATGTCCTGTGGAGATACAGTGCTCAACTACGGCTGACTTAGTGGGCTGCGAAAGACGCGTGTGACGATCATGTTCAACGCATCTATCACGCACTGTGAGCGTTGCCTGACCAGTGCAGGCTTTGCCACACTGACAAGGTATTCTGTATATTCCAGGCTTCCACAATGTCAATCCTTGCCGAACCGAGAAGAGCACAAGTCTTTGCAGGTGCGCGAAAGATCACTTTGACGTGATGTTTTCTTAAGATTCTTCCTCATTTCGACGAAATGTTGCCGACGCACGGGAGGAATGTCCCGGACACTTCCTCTTGGACTTCTCCTCTTGATAGCGTGGGTGGTCACGTTTCTTCTTCCTTAAAGCTGTGCTGATCTTATATGGAGAATATCAGTTATCTTTGAACACTTGCTGTATGTGATCCAGTTCGTTTGCAAGGCTGTCACCATCAGAGACAACACGTGCCCAGCGAACCAACGTGCAGTGATGATGATGATGAGGCTGGAGCTCACGGGAGCTCAACAGCGGCGTCATCAGCGCCCTTACGCTCATTAAAACAAATGAATTTGACTGAAATTCAGAAAATTGTTCCACACTCATGCAATCGATCGACCACACGTTCACTCTATCTTATATGATCTAAAACAATGAAGGAAGAGTAGTAGTAACTATTGTTGAGATTAAAGCCCAAGTAAAATGACTAAGGAACTAAAAGAAGGGCACTAGCAAGTGTCACTGGCTGACCACTTACGAAGAATACGGGTGAGTTAGTTATTCTGTTGACATATTAAAAACACCTCCCTAAAATCTTAGGTAAAATGTTGGACAGTTCACAAAAACTTTAAAACTCGAATCACATTCCATTGAATGTTACTTAGAAGAGAGAGCAGATCCGTCAACAAAGCCGCTGCGGCCCGCTGGTCGGAAAATAAAACGCAGCCCAATAAAGTGGGCAGATAGTGGTTTGAACGCCACATGCACCATATATTGGAGGGTCCTCTCGCCGGAGCAAGCCAAGCGTCGTAGGGCTGTGGCCTCTGCAAAGACGAGTAAGGAGGGCCTCGTCGGGAAGGACGTACGCCATGGCCGCCTTGTGGGCTTCACTAGACGGAGCTTATTGTCTGTCACTTCCTGTAACTCATGCTCCCACCGACGCAAGACTCTGGAGCTCAGCAACGAGATACTGGGGGACGTTGCCAGCTAGACGCCTGCAAATACAGCTCTGTGTATGTGGGCTTACAATAAACGGAATGCCCCAATGATCCATGACTTTCCGTCTGACCACGATGTCCGGAAAAGGCAGACAGCCGCCCTTCTCCACTTCCATCGATCATTTGATATTCTCGGGGATAGAATGCAGATGCTGCAAAAAGCGTGACGATCGGAGACAGCTGAAGGGTGGAACCTACAGAATACCTTGACGGTGTGGCACAGCCTACATTGGTCAGAAAACGCGCACAGTAAGTGAAGGTGCGTTGAGCTTGATCGCCACACTCACGTTTCGCACCCGACGAAGTCAGACGCAGCGGAGCACTGTACACTACTGGCCATTAAAATTGCTGCACCAAGAAGAAATGCAGATGATAAACGGGTATTCATTGGACGAATATGTTATACTAGAACTGAGATGTGATTACATTTTCACGCAGTTTGGGTGCATAGATCCTGAGAAATCATTACCCAGAACAACCACCTTTGGCCGTAATAACGGCCTTTATACGCCTGAGCATAGAGTCAAACAGAGCTTGGATGGCGTGTACAGGTACAGCTGCCCATGCAGCTTCAACACGATACCACAGTTTATCAAGAGTAGTGACTGGCGTATTGTGACGAGCCAGTTGATCGGCCACCAGTGACCAGACGTTTTCAATTGGTGAAAGGTCTGGAGAATGTGCTGGCCAGGGCAGCAGTCAAACATTTTCTGTATCCAGGAAGGCCCGTACAGAACCTGAAACATGCGGTCGTGCATTATCCTGCTGAAATGTAGGGTTTCGCAGGGATGGGATGAGGGGTAGAGCCACGAGTCGTAACACATCTGAAATGTAACGTACACTGTTCAAAGTGCCGTCAGTGTGAACAAGAGGTGATCGAGACGTGTAACCAATGGCACCCCATACCACCACGCCAGGTGATACTCCAGTATGGCGATGACGAATACACGCGTCCAATGTGCGTTCACCGCGATGTCGCCAAACACGGATGCGACCATTATGATGCTGTAAACAGAACCTGGATTCATCCGAAAAAAATTACGTTTTGCCATTCGTGTACCCAGGTTGGTCGTTGAGTACAACATTGCAGGCGCTCCTGTCTGTGATGCAGTATCAAGGGTAACCGCATGAATGGTCTCCGAGCTGATAGTCCATGCTGCTGCAAACGTGATGCTTCGAATTTCTCCTCCTTACACGAGGCATCACAACAACGTTTTACCAGGCAACGCCGGTCAACTGCTGTTTGTGTATGAGAAATCGGTTGGAAACTTTCCTCATGTCAGCACGCTGTAGGTGTCGCCACCGGCGCCAACCTTGTGTGAATGCTCTGAAAATCTAATCATCACAGCATCTTCTCCCTTTCGGTTAAATTTCGCGTCTGTAGCACGTCATCTTCGTGGTGTAGCAATTTTAATGGCCAGTAGTGTATCTCCACAGGAGATTCCAAGAATCACTCTACTACGGAAATCCTGCCCTCGACGAAATCCTTTTGGAATTCAGTTATTAAAGAATTAGTGGAAATATGTTTAGCGCAAGATCTTATTAATGGTGATGGTGGTTTTCAACTGGATAAGACGTGGGATCCGGTGATATCTCTTATTTCTTCAGAAAGAAAACATTTTATGACCACTGCCTCGTCTAGTGACATTTAATTTGATTCATTTCGACATCTGAATTTTTAACTCCGCGAGTGCACATTCCAGCAGAGAGCGTGCATTTGATATCTTATTACGCACGCACCTGCGCCCCATAGAAGGAGCAATATTCGAAGAGGACGCGTAACTCGACAGAGGTCGCTCATGTAGCGGTTACCTTTGGGCATGCGTGTTTACGCCAATTTTTTGTCGAAGTTAGCTATGTGAACTATCAATATCCACCTGAAGCTGGCTGGATGGTTGTCAGACGAAATATCGTGACACGTAAAGTAAAAAATATTTTCTATGTGTCTGTATCAAAATGTTCATATGTAATTAAAATAAAAAAGTCCACGTTATCCGGCTGCAATCCGGAAACTTCGTGCAAAAATCTTTATGCCGGAAAATCTTCAAGAATCACAGTACTTGAATCGATAGAAATCGAATGGCATAAATCGTTATCGACTGACTTCTTGCCGCTGTCAGCATGAGACAGCAACAGCACTGCGTGTAGTGCGTTGTCTTCTACGCAGAGGAATGATAGTTGACGTGCCAACAGCTGTACAACTTTATTTATTCGCTACCGGTTTAAACACGGCTGCCATATTCAAAGGAGATACTGCAAGGTATAAAACAAGGTTCTAAAAGTATGTGATTTCCGACAATCTTACAACATGAAAGTAGGTACAAAAAGTTTTTCTGAAGCATCGGATACTAACATACTGTACATCAACACTTAAAAAATAATTTTGTACTTTATCAGTCCGCTTAAACTGGAACATTTTTCGATAGCACCACTGTTACATCCTGAATAATCCCTACTGTTGGGAATGGAGGAAATCTATATTACTAATCGGCTACAATGGTCAACCAGTCGCAGCTGCAGGATGCTTGTATAACGGCTATCACAGGCAACAGGAAGTTGATTTTCATTATTTCGAATCATTATGTACCGAATTTACAAGTATTAAATGTTCAAATGTGTGTGAAATCTTATGGGACTTAACTGCTAAGGTCATCAGTCCCTGAGCTTACACACTACTTAAACTAAATTATCCTAAGGACAAACACACATACCCAAGCCCGAGGGAGGATTCGAACCTCCGCCGTGACCAGCCGCACAGTTCATGACTGCTGCGCCTTAGACCGCACTGCTAATCCCGCGCGGCAGAAGTTTTAAATGCTATCATAAATTTTTCATTGAGAAGTACAATCTTATGTTAGAAGTTTAACCCAAAAAAAAAAAACAAATATTTAAGTTAAAACTGTATACATCTAGATCGAGCGTAACGTACAGCTAGCAAATTACCCAGATTTTGTTCATTCAGAAGTTCAGAATGAGATTATTTAGCGACTTCGAACAAACTTTAACGTAAAGAAACTTCCTGGCAGATTAAAACTGTGTGCCCGACCGAGACTCGAACTCGGGACCTTTGCCTTTCGCGGGCAAGTGCTCTACCATCAGAGCTACCGAAGCACGACACACGCCTGGTCCTCACAGCTTTACTTCTGCCAATATCTCGTCTCCTACCTTCCAAACTTTACAGAAGCTCTCCTGCGAACCTTGCACAACTAGCACTCCTGAAAGAAAGGATACTGCGGAGACATGGCTTAGCCACAGCCTGGGGATGTTTCCAGAATGAGATTTTCACTCTGCAGCGGAGTGTGCGCTGATATGAAACTTCCTGGCAGATTAAAACTGTGTGCCCGACCGAGACTCGAACTCGGGACCTTTGCCTTTCGCGGGCAAGTGCTCTACCATCTCAGCTACCGAAGCACGACTCACGCTCGGTTCTCACAGCTTTACTTCTGCCAGTATCTCGTCTCCTACCTCCCAAACTTTCTGCAAGTTTCGCAGGAGAGCTTCTGTAAAGTTTGGAAGGTAGGAGACGAGATATTGGCAGAAGTAAAGTTGTGACGACCGGGCGTGGGTCGTTCTTCGGTAGCTCAGATGGTAGAGCACTTGCCCGCGAAAGGCAAAGGTCCCGAGTTTGAGTCTCGGGCCGGCACGCAGTTGTAATCTGCCAGGAAGTTGCATATCAGCGCACACTCCGCTGCAGAGTGAAAATCTCATTCTGGAAATATCCCCAGGCTGCGGCTAAGCCATGTCTCCACAATATCCGTTTTTTTCAGGAGTGCTAGTTCTGCTAGGTTCGCCGGAGAGCTTCTGTAAAGTTTGGAAGGTAGGAGACGAGGTACTGGCAGAAGTAAAGCTGTGAGTACCGGGCGTGAGTCGTGCTTGGGTAGCTCAGTTGGAGCCGGCATGGTAGCTCAGCGTGTTCGGTCAGAGGGCTGCGTGCTCTCTGTAATTAAAAAAAACTGAGTCAAGGAACCAATGATCAGTTTGAACGTATGTCTTGTGACGTCCGCCCCGACCAAACGCAACGAACTATGTCGAAAAAAAAAAATTAAAAATTGAAGGCACGATAGCTCAGCGTGTTCGGTCTGAGAGAGCTGGTTGGCCTCTGTAATAAAAAAACTGAGTGGAAGGATCAACAAACGAACTTGACCGGATGTCATGTGACGTCCGCACCGACCAAACACAACGAAAAAAAAAGTTGGTAGAGCACTTGCCCGCGAAAGGCAAAGGTCCCGAGTTCGAGTCTCGGTCCGGCACACAGTTTTAATCTGCCAGGAAGTTTCGTTTTATTTTATTACTTCTTTCCTACTAACGCTATTCTCAACACATTTTGCAGGCAGTGTAGTGTAGCGACGTAAGTTTGTATCAATGATTTTCTTTTGACATATGACCATGTGCAGACTTCGTCACCTACGTCAGTTACAACAAACTTCAAAATTATTTAAATTCTTTTTAAATTGTCTCTGAATGGTTCTTGAACGAAACTGTAAAACATCATCATTTGAGTCATATGCGCAGAATTTCGTCACTCAGTCCAATTTAATTTCGTCACTCAGTCCAATTTGTTCGTGCAAACTTTTTTTCAATTTAGATGTCGTTTTGTTTCTTCTCAGAAATTATATTAATGCAAGTTATCTGATTTAACAAATATTAGAACCACATTGAATAAACTTTCCAGATTCAAACTCGCGATGAACGTTGTGAAAATTGATAATCAATTCATTCACATAATTCTTCATAAATAAATTCTAGGAACACGTATTTGAACTTTAGCAGTATCCACTAGTTTATTATCTTTCTACATATAGACGTGAATCTGAGCCTTGACGATATAGGACTGACCATTTACAACATGATTAAACTTTCTATGACATCATTGTTGTACAAAATTACAAACTCTTATTTTTTCAGTATTTAGAAGCACGACGCAACAACTCGGTTTCAGGATCATCCGTTGCTCTTTGGCTGTCGACCCGCGACGTATAGTGGCCAGATATTCTCTCTCTGGTCCCAGCAGTGAAGATGCTGTCTCCGATCGTTGCGCCGCCCTCTCCGTACATGAAACATAAAAAAATAAATACAAAACTTTAGATAATTCCCAACAGTTACATAGATTACAAAAATACATAAACAAAACACTAAATTAAATCTATATTCACCTGCAAACTGGGCTGACACTGGTGGATGGGTGACGCTTCAATTTCGCGTCCCACTACATACCCCACCCACGAGCTCAGTTTGTCAGGTTTTAACCGAAAATAAAACTTCTTCTATATACAATATTTAACTGTTAATATTATACATTTTTCTCACATTTTCCGTAATCTAAAGTCCTTGCTCTTAGACAAATTCAATCCTTTTATGACAATATTGTTGTGACTATTTGTCATTTACTTTTTATTGTGCTATTATGGCAATTCACAACCGAATATCTGGAGATTACTCCTTTTCATTTAATAGATGCTAGTAAATAATAATTTAGTGCGTTCTTTAACGTTGTTACATTAGGACAGAGCGTTCAAATTGTGATAGATTAGTTTCAATTTTAGTCATTTACTAGAGTTATTCTTTCTAAAATGTATGTTACTAATAAGTCTCTCACAATAACTAATAGTACTATTTACTTTACGTCGTTCTTTTCCCTAATGCTTTATTTATGCCTGAGGTCAAGAAGAAATCAAGCAAAACTTTCTTTAGAATCCCGGCACGGCTTTCTTTACCTTCGAACACTTCGTTGGGTAATGGCAATTTATTTAGGAGAAACAAGCGAGAGAGCCCCGTTTGGTGTGTTCTACATTAACACTATTACAAATCTCTATTAAAGGCACTCTGCTATGTTCTCGTGAGCCATATAGCTCTGGACGCCCATGGTCCCTAAAATTATTAACCATCCCCTTTGGTTCCTACTATCCGAGTAAATACTATACAAAATTCCTTCTGACCTATTAACAATCCTTTCTTCCATATAAATCCCCTTTTAGTTATCTTTTCCCTTTTTGAAGTACCGGTAGATTATTGTAGAACACTTGTTTAAACTTCCTGTCATTTTTTTAAAATAACACGTAACTGTCACGAAAAACTTCACATGAATAAACTATGAACGCTCGTCCATACGTAACGTATACTAAATATTAACTTATTTAGGAATGAAGGGTTTAATTTGCTCGACACTATATAATCCTTTAATTACACCTAGTGAAGGTTCCATAAGAAGTAACGCTTTGGGATGTACAATCTTATGTACAACATATGGACCTTCAAAGATAAAGAAGAATTTTCTACATTCCTTATTGATCTTCGAACTTTTAGGATGAGATCGTACTAATACAAGGTCTTCCTTTTCTCGTTCGGATGGACAATTCGTAGAATAACATTTTTCTTTCCTTTACATAATACGGTAACCCACTAATTAGGACTCGTATTAGATGACTTTCAATCATTGGTTCTCCAATTAATTTAGCACGGTTTAAATGTCATTCGAAATAATTCCTATAAACTCTCAACCGTTTAGAATAAGGAGGAGGGTCTAACAACTCTAAAGTTAAGTGTTGTTGTTTTCCTCTCGACCAATAATTTTGTTTAAACTGCTTAACAAAATCATCCCAGTCCCTAAATTCAGTTCTATGCAGTACTGCCCATTCCGCAGCTTCGGCTTCTAAATGTCCTATTACAAATTGAATCCGTTTTTCATTACTCCATTTAGGAGGTAATGAAGTTTCAAAAGCTTTTATAAAGATTATAGGGTGAAGTTCGCCTCCTGGTTTGAATACAGGAAATCGACTTGCTGCATTTGAATTTGTGGTTATATCATCCCAACATTCTGCGAGAGACATAGTTGGATTTTGTTTAAATTGCAGACACGGAGTTGCATCGGATTGGCTTGCCGTGATTTCTTTATTTGTATTGTTGTCGTCCGAGCTAGCAAACACGATGCGGCTGTTGTCTCTGATTACGTTATTACTTCTACTACTTGAAATGTTTTCATTATTATATACTTCCGATAACCGTTTGGTAATTTCCTGAATTCGCATTCCTGTATTGGATACGCGGTTGAGTAATATCGATTCTTTACTGTGTTCACGATGTGAACGCTCTGTACCTTCGTCAATGTTGTTATCTTTGGAAGTCTCAAGGTTACTGCATATTTCGGTAATTAAAAATTTCATGTTTTCTATTTCAGTATGATCTTTCTCTACTTGATGAGTTAATGTCTCTAATTCTACATTATCTATTGAAGAAATCTCTACAGGTTTGGTAGAAACCTCTTTAATAGATTCTAATAATTCTCTACGAACAGTTTCTGTTTGCATAGAAAATTCATCTCGTAACTTATCGTTATTTTTCTCTATTTCATTTACAACTAAGACATTGACATTATCTAGTCTCTTGGTTAAGTCAGTAATATCATTTCGCATGCGAGCTTTTTCCTCACGCGATTCCTCGATGTGTTCTTCTAATCTTTTACAATTATCAGCAATCTTATTACTAAGTCCTATTAGTTTTTCCTGCATTTGAACTTTAGAAGCCTCTATCTTATCACTTAACTCTCGACTGGTTTCATTAAGATGTTCCTGTAACCCGTCTGTAGATTTTGTTAGCTACGCTTTTAATCTAGCAGTAGATTCCTCGTTAGACTATTTTAATTCCTATTTTAATTTAGCAGTAGCTCGTTCGTTAGATTTTTTTAATTCCTGTTTTAATTTAGCAGTAGCTTCTTCGTTAGATTGTTTTAATTCCTGTTTTAGTTCCTCTTTTAATCTAGCAGTAGATTCTTCGTTAGATTGTTTTAATTTTGCGATCGCCCTAAAAAGGGATCTCATGCTCCTATCGGATACAGATTGCTCTTCGTCTGACATTTCACTTCCCGACATTATTGTAAGATATTAACTAGTTACACAAGCAGACTTGTAATCAACAATCCTATTAAACACACTCCCTACGTACAACACTCCACTTCCAACTTAAAACAGACTCACCGGACACCAATATTGTAGTTTGTAGTTCTCGGTGATCAGTGTGCTGCTATGGGCTGTAGAAGTAACAGCCGTCGATGCAACCGCTGAGATGCTGCGACCCCGCTACCGCAACCGGCAGGACGCTGAGTCGAACACCGGAGACGCCACTGGCTGCAACCACGCCCGGCCCCACCGTCGACAGGCGAAGCCCTCAGCAACACCTCTAATACCAGCCGGAAGAACACCCCCCGGCCGACGTACTGGGCCTGTTAGTTTAGGGAGAAAAAAGGTATTCGGGGTTTGCAGCGTTCAGCTGCTGCCCAACAGATGCGTCTTCTCGCGGAATAACTGCGTGACCGTACTGCTTGGCTGCGCTCCGTCAGATGCCCACACCCGCGAAGTCGCCGCTGGCTGGTGAAGGCTCCACGAAGACTCTCGTTGACTTCCGAAGTACTCTTGATGTTTTGTTTCGTACCTGTGCGTCTTAGTTGCACACAAGTCTTGTTTATAAGGTCGCCACGGTGTAGTGTCACGACGTAAGTTTGTATAAATGATTTTCTTTTGACATATGACCATGTGCAGACTTCGTCACCTACGTCAGTTATAACAAACTTCAAAATTATTTAAATTCTTTTTAAATTGTCTCTGAATGGTTCTTGAACGAAACTGTAAAACATCATCATTTGAGTCGTATGCGCAGAATTTCGTTTGTGCGAACTTTTTCTTCAATTTAGATGTCGTTTTGTTTCTTCTCAGAAATTATATTAATGCAAGTTATCTGATTTAACAAATATTAGAACCACATTGAATAAACTTTCCAGATTCAAACTCGCGATGAACGTTGTGAAAATTGATAATCAATTCATTCACATAATTCTTCATAAACAAATTCTCGGAACACGTATTTGAACTTTAGCAGTATCCACTAGTTTATTATCTTTCTACATATAGACGTGAATCTGAGCCTTGACGATATAGGACTGACCATTTACAACATGATTAAACTTTCTATGACATAATTGTTGTACAAAATTACAGACTCTTATTCTTTCAGTATTTAGAAGCACGACGCAACAACTCGGTTTCAGGATCTTCCGTTGCTCTTTGGCTGTCGACCCGCGACGTATAGTGGCCAGCAATTCTCTCTCTGGTCCCGGCAGTGAAGATGCTGTCTCCGTTCGTTGCGCCGCCCTCTCCGTACATGAAACACAAAAAAACAAATACAAAACTTTAGATAATTCACAACAATTACAAAGATTACAAAAATACATAAACAAAACACTAAATTAAATTTATATTCACCTGCAAACTGGGCTGACACTGGTGGACGGGTGACGCTTCAATTTCGCATCCCACTACAGCAGTATCCACATAAACCACTGAATGTACCTGCAAAATTCTGTTATTGTACGCCACATAGCGCAGGAGACATGGTGTCATAAACATTGAAATGGATCAAAAAGTAGCTTTCCTTAAAACGGAGCTGATTTACACATGAGAGCTCGATTCTTTAAAAAAGGGAGTTAGTGAAGGGGAGGAGGTGGCCTTACTGGTATGTAAGAAGAGCCTTGAAAGTCTTACGTAATGATGAATTTCATAATAAAAATTTGTCGTCACAGATCGCAAAGAGACAATACTTCTACTTCTGTCTTCTCAAGATTTAAGTATTGTAGCCCGACTCTTACCTGCTTCAGACGTACGTCACTTACCTTACTTTGCACTCTTCGTCGTTCCTTTCCATCCATTTATATTCGCTTCAAAATCGTATCACTGTTGCCTTCATAGTTCCTCTTCTACTGTCGTCTTCCATTTCAAACGAATAGCACTGACATCAGAAGCTTCCTCCTTATTTATTTCTCCGTTTTAAAACCACAATGTCGCAAGAAGTTCGGAAATGATACGTGTCCAGTAGGAAGTAACTTATGGAAGTAATTTGTAAGTAGGCTGTTTAGGTTTTTATGTTGGTAACGTCACATAGCGCTCTGTAAGAAAAATCACTGGCTGTGCTGCGTGCAGTCTGTGGCTGGTTGACATTGTTGGAATATTCGCTATTCTAGTGTTGGGCAGTTGGATGTGAACAGCGTGTGGCGTTGCGCAGTTGGAGGTGAGCCGCCAGTAGTGGTGGATGTGGGGACAGAGATGCCAGAGTTTTGAGAGCGGACTATATGGACGTGTGTCCGTCAGAAAGAGGAAATTTATAATAGTGGATATCACGAACTAATACATATATACGTTGACTTTTGAACATTATTAAGGTAAATACATTGTTTGTTGTCCAGCAAAATCTTTCATTTGCTAACTATGCCTATCAGCAGTTAGTGCCTTCCGTAGTTAGAATCTTTTATTTAGCTGGCACTATTGGCGCTCGCTGTATTGCAGTAATTCGAGTAACGAAGATTTTTGTAACGTAAGTGATTCATGAAAGGTATAGGTTATTGTTAGTCAGGTCCACTCTTTTGCGGGGATTATTGAAAGTCAGTTTGCGTTGCGCTAAAAATATTGTGTGTCAGTTTATTGATGATCAGAATAAGTAAAGAGAGAAATGTCTGAGTACGTTCAGCTTTACTCAGCTGTCTCCGTATCAAATAACGTAGAAGTTTACCAGCACAGTAACTCATAAATTATTTCTAAGGGTACGTTTCATAGGGACGTTTCAAATTGCAGCAGGAACTTGCATATCAGAATAGTCGTTTCGGCAAGTTGAGTTCAGGTACCTGCTACAAGTACTTTCAGAAGTATTTCCAATAGAGTAGCGTTGTGAGTAAGGTGACAGGAAGTTTACAGTGCTGTGCTTAAAAAGAGGAGCACCCGAAAATGTTGTTGAAGTATATTATTGAAGAAAAATTGTTATGAAAAACAAAAAAAATTCAAAAACAAATTGGATGAAGAAACTTATACAGAGACGTTTACATTTATCAAGAAACACTGTCGTTTAACAGTTTCCAACATCTCTTCACTGTTGTGCAATTAAATATTCTACAACAGGGTACAAAAATGTGGCAAGCAAAAACACCAGGATACTCTTCGATATTTGCAAACAATATTTATTATTTTTTAACATTACAAAGAATCAGCTAAAATTGAAAGATGTCTGTACTGTCATTCTACTTCATCTTTTGTTCAAACAGATTAATATGGAAAATCATTTCCCACTTCCTACGTTGATCGTCGCTGTTATATATTTCGGGGTTCCAGTGGCACATTTATTTCGGCCCATATCTCTTTGGGGCGTCCTCCTTTTCGACACTGGCTTTGTCGTACCGGGATTGAATCCACAGGTCTTCTGAAAGTTTGGCAAAGACTATCATCAACTGGCAATTTAGGCAAGTAGTTGTAGCAAGTTGTAAGAAACCGTTATACTAACTTGCAAAGTTCACGATTTACTAAACCCCCACAACTGTTGAGCACTAATTAATAATGAATGGCGTAGATGAGTTATCAGCATTGCACATTATATGCGTACCACACGTATTGCAATGATGTGAATATCATAACAGTAGCAACAGCAGAATACACAAACAAAGATCATTTGAATTTATCTTTTTACAACATCAGTGTCCAGGGGCAGATACTCCAAAAACGAGGTCCAGGCTTACAGCGAAATGACTGAAATATTTTACTTAGAACTTCACACTATTACAAATTTTGCTGTCACATCCATAAAGTCCACAACTCTTTTCATATAAGCTTGCCAAAACCTTGAAATAGTTACATTAACAGCAATATAGCAATCACTGCTCGAAACAAGTCCGTTAGATTGCCAACACAGTCCGTAATTAACAACTCAGAACAACTGTGTCCGTCACACTTGGTGTCAACATACTATGAAAGACAATAGTATACCGACAATAGCTGTGAAGAGTGTTATATTGATACTAAAATTTAAAGTGTGGCAATAACTTCTTGGTGCATTGAAAAGTAGAAATTCATGTGTTATTGCAGAAGATACTTTGTAATAATATTTTTAATTATTATTTTAAAGAATGCTGTTTAAATATGCTGAAAAAATTAGCAACAAGTTGTAAAATGAAATTTTATTTCTTTACCGGTTAAAGACACTAAGTGCCCTTCTTCAGAAGATTATAACTATCATGTTACTAGCGAGCGCACGCAGGTGTATCCTCCATAGTTCCGTAGTCATACGGATCATAGTACGTGTACCAATATCATACAAGGACAAGCAATAACAGGTTTGACTGTACAATAAGTTTAATGGAACGTAAGAATCACAGGATGACTAACCTTTTCGGAGTTACCGTAATTATTCCCTCTGAGTACGTACAAAATTCTCAAATAACTTGAAACTGGTGAAACGAATGCTAATAACTGAAAATAATACAGATAAGAATATAATAATTCCAATCCCAAAGAAATCAGGTGTTGACAGATGTGAAAATTACCAAACTATCAGTTTAATAAGTCATGGTTGCAAAATACTAAAAAGAATTCTTTACAGACGAATGGAAAAACTAGTAGAAACCGACCTCGGGGAAGATCATTTTGGATTCCGTAGAAATATCGGAACACGTGAGGAAATACTGACCCTACGACTTATCTTAGAAGATAGATTAAGGAAAGGCAAACCTACGTTTCTAGCATTTGTAGACTTAGAGAAAGCTTTTGAAATGTTGACTGGAATACTCTCTTTCAAATTCTAAAGGTGGCAGGGGTAAAATACAGGGAGCGAAAGGCTATTTACAATTGTACAGAAACCAGATGGCAGTTATAAGGGTCGAGGGACATGAAAGGGAAGCAGTGGTTGGGAAGGGAGTGAGACAGGGTTGTAGTTTCTCCCCGATGTTATTCAATCTGTATATTGAGCAAGCAGTGAAGGAAACAAAAGAAAAATTCGGAGTAGGTATTAAAATCCATGGAGAAGAAATAAAAACTTTGAGATTCGCCGATGACATTGTAATTCAGTCAGAGACAGCAAAGGACTTGGAAGAGCAGTTGAATGGAATGGATAGCGTCTTGAAAGGAGGGTATAAGATGAACATCAACAAAAGCAAAACGTGGATAATGGAATGTAGTCGAACTAAATCGGGTGATGCTGAGGGAATTAGATTAGGAAATGAGACACTTAAAGTTTTTGCTATTTGGGGGGCAAAATAACTGATGATGGTCGAAGTAGAGAGGATATAAAATGTAAACTGGCAATGGCAAGGAAAGCATTTCTGAAGAAAAGAAATTTGTTAACATCGAGTATAGATTTAAGGGTCAGGAAGTTGTTTCTGAAAGTATTTGTATGGAGTGTAGCCATGTATGGAAGTGAAACGTGGACGATAAATAGTTTGGACAAGAAGAGAATAGAAGCTTTCGAAATGTGATGCTACACAAGAATGCTGAAGATTAGATGGGTAGATCACATAACTAATGAGGAGGTATTGAATAGGATTGGGGAGAAGAGAAGTTTGTGGCACAACTTGACTAGAAGAAGGGATCGTTTGGTAGGACATGTTCTGAGGCATCAAGGGATCACAAATTTAGTATTGGAGGGCAGCGTGGAGGGTAAAAATCGTAGAGGGAGACCAAGAGATGAATACACTAAGCAGATTCAGAAGGATGTAGGTTGCAGTAGGTACTGGGAGATAAAGAAGCTTTCACAGGACAGAGTAGCATGGAGAGGTACATCAAACCAGTCTCAGGACTGAAGACCACAACAACAACTACAATACAGATAAAACGAGCTGCCGTGCAAAAGTGAGATATGCGCCAATTTACACAAGACGGTTCCGCAATTTCAGTTGACATAAGGGATATCGATGGATGCAGTAGAGATTACAGGGCATCAAAATTGGGTTTCCACAACCTTCTGGACATTTCTTCAAGCCACGCAACTTTCAGAAGTAACTTCTGTAAGCGACATGTGGACGTTTACTTGCTAGTGAAGGCACGCCTTAAGCCAGACGGCACAAATACATCGGGCTACTAATGAGGAAAATCTTGGACCGGGTGCGAAGACGGCGGCAAAAGCAAAACCCGTGTCGTGTCGCCATGGGCTGTCCAGCGAATCAATAGCGGCGCAATGGCCCCATTCTCGCTTCCCCCTGGCCGCCCCCGCCCCCTGTGCGTGCCCGTGCGTACTTGTGCGTGTGGGCGGCTGGAGGCGCGCCCACCCGCGTGCGTCGCGCCCACTTTGCATCACAACGGCCGCGTCGTGCGCCGAATGGAAACTCAGCGCCGGCCAGCGTTAACGACGGCCGTTCTTTTGACACGCCGACGCTGCCGTCGTGGGGCTGGCCGTGCTGAGAAGGCGGAAACCGTGCTCTCTGGCAGGGGTAGTCACAGTTCCAAATACTGGGCTTACGAGACGTCCAGAAAATCCTGATCATGTCCATTTCACCTTCTGTTGCGCTTCCGGGCAATATTTAAGAAAAATTATGAGGAACTATACTACAAAAAATTGTTATAGTAGAACGTAGCCGGCCACTGTGGCCGAGCGGTTCTAGGCGCTTCAGACCGGAACCGCGCTGCTGCTACTGTCGCAGGTTCGAATCCTGCCTCGGGCATGGAGGTGTGTGATGTCCTTAGGTTAGTTAGGTTTAAGCAGTTCTAAGTATAGGGGACTGATGACCTCAGATGTTAAGTCCCATAGTGCTTAGAGCCATTTGACTTTGAACCAGTAGATCGTAAACAGCCACATATTCATTAGAAAAGATTGGGATAACTGATCGCAGAACAGAAAAAGGAGCTACAATCGCTTACAAGGGGAACTCGCCACATTTCGCTGCCTGACACGGTCGAATCTTGTCAAGATGAAAGAAGGCTGAAAATAAAGACACACCATCTTGGCTTAGGTGCCAACACAAAGTAGCCTCTGATAAAATGACGATAAAAGTTTTGGCGCGACTCCATCAGGCTACTCGCGTGCGTTGTTGGCGCAGTTGCTAAGAGCACTGTTTCAAAATTTTAAGCCTTGTATTCAAATCCATTCCTCTCTTGTTGTCGCGGAAGTAGGTGACATCAATATTTTATAATATAGTGAAATACAATGGAATTAATGGCAAAGTAAATTCAGATTTCAATTCTTATTACAAATAGATTCTGTGATCACAATTCACACGAATTAATACCCTCTAGAACACCAGTACCAACAGTTTATCGTTTCCTGTCCCTGTCGCCGGTGTATTTATAGACAGTGATCTTTTCCGCTTCTTATTAGTACTGCCCGGTAGGAAGTGTAATTTTGGGCAGGGATTATTGTTTTAGATTACATTTTTTCTGCCTTGTGGCCTCCTGCGTTCGGTTTTCGTGACCCTGTCACCGGTGTAATTATAGACAGTGATCTTTTGACTTCTTATTATTACTGCCTGGGAGAAAGTGTATTTTTTGGCAGGTATTATGGTTCCTGATTTGATTCCTCCTCCTCCCCTGGCCTCGCGTGAGGTCGATGTGATTGCTGAATGTGTGGTGTTGTGAGTCTGTTAGTCCGCTTCTAGCCTGAGCATCCTTCGGGAGACAATTGTGGCCGCCTTTACACCCGGTCGGTTAATTATTTCTATCCCAGGACATTTTGGTGGCAGGACATGCTATTAAAGTTGTCAGTTATTGTAAAATGTTAAATGGTTGTATTTTACTGTGACTGTTTTTGGCCACTTAAAAAGGTTAAGTTTGCCCTTCGTTGGTGGGTTTTTTAAAATTACGTGAATTTAAAGTTGTTAGTTATTGTGAAAGTTGAATGACTGTATCTTTACTTTGATTGTTTTAATCTACTTGGCATCCTTTGAAAATGCTAGTTCTGCCTCCCTGTTAGCGAGCCCTTGTAATTTAAAATCTTGTTGTGCCCAAATTTAAAAGAAGTGGCTCCCTACATGTTCGGTAGCGAAATTGTATGCAAATTGGTGTTTTGTTTCATTACTTGGAAAGTTTTAATTTTGTTATTAAATGCTTTATCAAAGTCTGTTTTAAGTAAAATGGCTTGGCTATTAACGGTAAAGTAAAGTTTAATTTCATTACTTGGAAAATTTTGATTTGTTATCAAATGTTTTATCAAAGTCGGTTTTAAATAAAATGGCTTCGCCGTAAACTGTAAAGTAAATTGTTTTGAAAAGGCACTCATGTGTGCTAGCTTTTTTCGATCTGTTCCTGGTCAAGTGGTAAAGAAATGACTTTTAACGGTTGAAGAAATCAATAAAGAAATTGTAAATTGCAACTCGATAGTAACCAACTAATTTTGGCCCCTTTTCCCAACTGGGGGTTTTCCTTGATTAATCGTAACACGAGTTCACCGAAACGTATACCAATTAATGGAACGACATTAAGATGTACATGCAACAGCTACAAAATCTGAAAGGTTCACAAAATAAACCTATTATCAGTTTCTGGACGAATGGAGGGATTTCTGTACATTATTCACTTGTGGGGAGCGCAAAAGGATGCGTTCTTACACGATGGGCTGTTTGTTGATGGAATCGGTATACCGACATGCTCATTAAATGTAATTTCATGAAAGTGTATGCCGTTATGTAAATTCTACGACATGTACTTTTACTGACAGGTGGAAGAATTACTTTCGCCGATTACAGAAGAGCCCTACTGTCATTTCACTTGCAAGGGGAAATCACAAGTTTACGCAATGTAATAAAAATACATAGCATAATCAATCAGTAGGCTGCAGCATTTGGTGTGTGAGGCTCTTTTCCTACTGATATTCACACAAAAAAATTGTGGCTGTGGCATATGGCTTCACTCGTAGTTCGTGGCACCCCGAATTTATATGCGTTGTATGTCTTCACGAAAGCACTGCTTCTCTTGTAGCGTAAAAGTAGAACACAAAGCAAAACTTGAAATACTAGAATTCTCATGCTTTATTTTTCAGTTACTGTTAATTGTATGACAGCCGGCCGCTGGTGGCCGAGCGGTTCTGGCGCTACAGTCTGGAACCGCGCGACCGCTACGGTCGCAGGTTCGAATTCTGCCTCGGGCATGGATATGTGTGTTGTACTTAGGTTAGTTAGGTTTAAGTAGTTCTAAGTTCTAGGGGACTTATGACCTCAGCAGTTGAGTCCCATAGTGCTCAGAGCCATTTGAACCATTTGAATTGTATAGGATTTGAAATACTTATTTTTTAGCCAATAATTCCATTGCATTATACCATGTCACAATGTATGTTGATGTGAGATACTTCCGCAATGACAAAAGAGAAACATAACGTAAAATTGGATTTCAACACTGGACGCGAAACTTCTATAATGTGTTTTTAGCTCTCTGTGCTACGAACTCGATGGAACAGTGGTCTGATGACGTCGTGTTGAAACGTCGACTAAGCCAAATAGGTGCACCTTTATTTTCACCCTCCCTTCACCATGTCAAGTTTCGACTTTATGAGAGAGCAACCTATGGCTGGTTCCCCTTGTTAGTAGTGGAAAGGCATCAGGACCAGCCTCGTACCTGTAAAATTCTGCAGCGATTATGCGAAAGAACTTGCTCCCCTTCTAGCAACAGTTTATCATAGGTCGTTGGAGCCACGAAGGGTACCTAGCGACTGGGAAAGAGCGAGCACTCTCCCGTTTTCCAGAAGGGTCGTAGGGGAGATGACCGTAACTATAGGCCTACATCCTTGACGTCAGTCTGTTGTGGAATAATGGAACATGTGCTATGCTCAGCAGAGATTTCGCAAAATTAACCTCGCTCTCCTAGATCCACAGAGCTTTAGACATAGGCGCTCAGGTTCATCCATGTTCCTTGACTTTAGAAAGGATGTGACACTGTCCCGCAACGCCGTTTCGAAAAAAAAGAAAAAAAAGAAAAAAAATGAGCTTATCGAGAATCGGACTAGATCTGCGACTGGATTCAAGACTTCCTTGCAGACAAAGCTCAACACGTCGCTATTAACGGAACAAAATCGACAGACCTAAATGCAGTTTAAAGAGTATCACAAAAAAAGAACCATAGGATCCTTACTGTCTACAGTTACCTAGTAGAGATGACATAGCAGAAAATGTCAGAAGTTCCGTAAGGCTGTTCGAGATGATGCACTTGTCTATAAAAAGGTAGCAACGCCAGACAATAGTAACATTTTGCAGAATGGACTGCAGAAGATTCATGAACGGCACAGGGACTGGCACTTGACCCTGAACGAAAATAAATGTAACATACTGAGCATTCTCTGGAGAAGAAATCCACTGCTGAATGAAATAGGAAGCCGCCTGGTAGAATTTTGCACAGAGCATAATTTAATCATCGCTAACACTTGGTTTAAGAATCTTGAAAGAAGGTTTTATACGTGGAGGAGACCTGTAGACACCGGAAGGTTGATTATACAGGGTGGTCCATTGATCGTGACTGGGCCAAATATCTCACGAAATAAGCGTCAAACGAAAAAACTACAAACAATGAAACTTGTTTAGCTTGGAGGGGGAAACCAGATTGGGCTAAGGTTGGCCCGCTAGATGACGCTGCCATAGGTCAAGCGGATATCAACTGCGTTTTTTAAACAGGAACCCCCATTTTTTTATCGTATATTCGTATATTACGTAAAGAAATATGAATGTTTTAGTTGGACCACTTTTTTCGCTTTGTGATAGACGGCGCTGTAATAGTCATAAACATATGGCTCACAATTTTAGACGAACAGTTGGTAAGAGGTAAGTTTTTTAAATTAAAATACAGAACATAGGTACGTTTCAACACTTTATTTCCGTTGTTCCACTGTGATACATGTACCTTTGTGAACTTATCATTTCTGAGAACGCATCCTGTTACAAATTGATTACCTGTAAATACCACATTAATGCAATAAATGCTCAAAATGATGTCCGTTAACCTCAGTGCATTTGGCAATACGTGTAACGACATTCCTCTCAACAGCGAGTAGTTCGCCTTCCGTAAGGTTCGCAAATGCATTGACAATGCGCCGACACATGTTGGCAGGCGTTGTCGGTGGATCACGATGGCAAATATCCGTCAACTTTCCCCACAGAAAGAAATCCGGGGACGTCAGATCCGGTGAACGTGCGGGCCATGGTATGGTGCTTCGACGACCAATCCACCTGTCATGAAATATGCTATTCAATACCGCTTCAACCGCACGCGAGCTATGTGCCGGACATCCATCATGTTGGAAGTACATCGCCATTCTCTCATGCAGTGAAAAATCTTGTAGTAACAGCGGTAGAACATTATGTAGGAAACCAGCATACACTGCACCATTTCGATTGCCATCGATAGGATGGGGGCCAATTATCCTTCCTCTCATAATGCCGCACCGTACATTAACCCGGCAAGTTCGCTGATGTTCCACTTGTCGCAGCCATCGTGGATTTTCCGTTGCCCAGTAGTGCATATAATGCCGGTTTACGTAACCGCTGTTGGTGAATGATGCTTCGTCGCTAAATAGAACGCGTGCAAAAAATCTGTCATCGTCCCGTAATTTCTTTTGTGTCAAGTGGCAGAACTGTACACGGCACTTAAAGTCGTCGCCATGCCATTCCTGGTGCATAGAAATATGGTACGGGTGCAATCGAGGTTGATGTAGCATTCTCAACACCGACGTTTTTTATATGCTTCATTCTCGCGCAGTTTGTCTGTTACTGATGTGCGTATTAGCCGCGACAGCAGCTAAAACACCTACTCGGGCATCATCATTGGTTGCAGGTCGTGGTTGACGTTCCACATGTGGCTGAACACTTCCTGTTTCCTTAAATAACGTAACTATCTGGCGAACAGTCCGGACACTTGGATGATATCATCCAGGATACCGAGCAGCATACGTAGCGCAAGCTCGTTGGGCATTTGATCACAATGACCATACGTCAACACGATATCGACCTTTTCCGCAGTTAGTAAACGTTTCATTTTAACATGGGTAATGTATCACGAAGCAAATACCGTCCGCACTGGAGGAATGTTGTGTGATACCATGTACTTATACGTTTGTGACTATTACAGCGCCATCTATCACAAAGTGAAAAAAGTGGTCCAACTAAAACATTCATATTTCTGTACGTGCTACACGAATATGTAATAAAAATGGGGGTTCCTATTTTCAAAAAAACGTAGTTGATATCCGTTTGATCTATGGCAGTGCCATCTAGCGGGCCAACCATAACGCCATCTGGTTTCCCCCTTCAAGCTAGACAAGTTTCGTTCTTTCTAGTTTTTTCGTTTGATGCTTATTTCGTGAAATATTTGGCGCGGTCACTATCAATGGACCACCCTGTATAATGGTAAGACAGAGATTTCGGAACCAGATTTTAAATTGTGAGACATATCCAGGGGCAAATGTGAACTCTGATCACAATTTATACGTTATAAACTGTAAACTGAAACAGAAGAAACTGCAAAAAGATAGGAATTTAAGGAAATATGACTGGATAAACTGACATTACCAGATGTTACAGAGCGCTGCAAACGCAGCATTAGGGAACTTTTGACTAGAGCATGGGAAAGGTATATAGTAGAAGAAGATGGGTACCTTGGAGAGACGAAACAGTGAGGGCAGCAGAGGATCGAGTAGGTAAAAAGACGGGGGCTAATAGAAATCCTTGGGTAACATAGGAGTTACTGAATTCAATTAATGAAAGGAGAAAATATGAAAGTGAACAAAAGATGTACCCAAAAGGGAATACAGACGTGTAAAAATAAGAACGACAGGAAATGCAAAATGGCTAATCAGGAATGGCTAGAGGACAAAAATAAGAATTTAGAAGCATACTTCAGTAGGAGAAAGATAGATGCCACCTACAGGAAAATTATAGACATCTTTGGAGAAAAGAGAACCACTTGTATGAATATCAAGAGCGCAAATGCAAAACCAGTCCTAAGCAAAGAAGGGAAAGCAGAAAGGTGGAAGGAGTGCATAGAGGGAGATGTACTTGAAGGCAATATGTTGGAAATGGAAGACGACATAGATGGAGATGGAATAGGAGATACAACACTGCAGGAAGAATTTGACAGAGCTCTGGAAGACCTAAGACGGAACAAGACCCCGGGGATACACAACACTCCGTTAGAACTACTGGGAGAGCGAGCCACGACTAAACTATTCCATCTGGTGAGCAAAATGTATGAGACAGGAGAAATAACCTCAGCTTTCAAAAAGAATGTAATAATTCCTATTCCAAAGAAAGCAGGTAGAGACAGGTGTGAAAATTACCGAACTATCAGTTCAGTAAGTCACGGTTGCAAAATTCTAACAAGAATTCTTTACAAGAGAATGTAAAAAACTGGTAGAAGCCGACCTCGGTGAGGATGAGTTTGGATTCAGGAGAAATTTAGGTGCATCCGACGTGATACTGACCCCACAACTTCTCATAGAAGATAGCTTAAGGAACGACAAACTTACTGAAATACTCTCTTTCAAATTCTAAAAATGACAGGGGTAAAATACAGGGAGCGTAAGGCCATTTGCAATTTGTACATAAACCAGAAGGCTGTTATAGGAGTAGAGGGTCATGAAAGGGAAGCAGTGGTTGAGAAGGGAGTGAGACAGGGTTGTAGCCTATCCCCGATGTTATTCAATCTGTATATTGAGCAAGCAGTAAAGGAAACAAAAGAAAAATTTGGAGCAGGAATTAAAGTTTGGGAAGAAGAAATAAAAACTTCGACGTTCGCTGATGACATTGTAATTCTGTCAGAGATAACAAAGGACTTGGAAGAACAGTTGAGCGGAATGGACAGTGTCTTGAAAGGAGAATATAAGATGAACATCGACAAGAATAAAACGAGGATAATGGAATGTAGTCGAATTAAATAAGGCAATGCTGAGGAGATTAGATCAGGAAATGAGACACTTAAAGTAGTAATTGCTAAACGCAAGAAAACCTGTTCTGAAGAAGAGAAATCTTTTCTGAAGTATTTGTAAGCAGTGTAGCCGTGTATGCAAGTAGAACATGGACAGTAAACAGTTAAGACAAAAATAGCTTTCGGAATGTGGTATTTTTTATATATATCAACAATTGTCATCCTGTAGACGGCTATTATTTCTGCCTGCAGCCGTTTGCGCTTCGCACTTAGAAGCTGTCAAAAGTGCTGCCAGGTGTCAGTAATTGCCTTAAGTTGACTCTACCGTGGGAGTGTCTGCAGGTCCCCAGCAATGGAATCGACTTTCAGGAACCATTTATACGATGATGTAGGCTAAGATCCTAGGTACCACACACTGCAGTTATTCACCCTGGTGGACCCTCGTTTTAGAATAAATTGACAAACAATTCGAAATTATGTCTAGTGCACAATAACGTTAAAAAATTCCCGTTATGTAGAATGATAACGTAGTCTAGGGAATAGGATAACAACTATACGTCCTGTTGTTTCAAATCTTGCGCGGTGCAGCAGTTTTTTTGAATTTTAAATCGTTATCGATCTGATTTGGATGTAATTTTTTATTTCCGTTCCATTCCTTTGTCACATAATTTTAATCGTAATATTAATTTTTTTATTTGCTCTCTTTTTTTCTCCCTATCTTTCTTCTTCCATTTGAAACCTTTGTTGATGTGTTTTAATTAATTTTATTTATTAATTTCTATTTAAACCCTTTTTTATCGTCATGTTTTTCCATCCACGTTATTGCGTTCATTACATCTATTTCTCATTTTTGTTGAATTTCGTTTTACTTATAAACCCTTCTCTCGTTTAGATCTTCATCTGCATTATTTTTCCCGTAGTGCAGTGGGTATTTGTGTTGTATTATATGTTTGTATGAAGACTACCATGCAAAATAAGAAAAGAAAATTTTCACATCTGCCAACGAAAAATACATTTTTCAGACCATTGCACAGTCAATATAAATAGACTATTTCGTCTTTTGTTTTTTATGTGGTAGATCGAGATTTTTAAATAATTGAATATTAAAATAGATAAAGTCACGTAAATTCATATTCACAAAAATTCAGATTGGATAAAGAATGATATAAAGAAAAAAATTAAACAAATGAAAAGGTTCATAGCTGATTAAAATGCTGTGACAAAGGAATAGAAATATAACATCACATTTAAACCAATTAATTGACTAAAAATAATTATTAAAGTCATTTCGATAGAGATTTAAAAATAAAAACTGTAGTGTAGTTGACGATATTCTAAACCACAATGTTCTACATGCAAAGCTGTTATCCTAGCGACTACGCCACGGAACCAGTCCACGTCGCATGACGTTTTAACGTTATTGACCATCAAGAGAAATTTAGAAATTTTTGTTTCATCATTTTCTCGCAAACGAGGGCTCACCAGGGTGAATGGCTGCACGGCGTGATACGTGGGACCTTAACCTGCATCACCGTATATTTGGTTTCAAAAACTCAGTCACACTGCTGGAGACCTCTCCTCGTTAGTAATAACTAATAAATATATTAAAACTTCATGTATGATGCGGTATTTTTCACGTATTTCAGTATTTATGACACTATATCTCCTGATCTATGTGTCATAAACCGACACAGTCACAGGCTTATGTGGACACTGTCTACAAAATGTGGTGCGAATAGTGCTAGTAGTAAAGTAGTAATAAATTTTAACTTCATGGACAATGCGGCAGTTTTTCACGCACCTTAGTGCTTATGACGTGGTATCTCCTGCACTGTGTGTAGCAGCTTGACATAATTTTGTAGGTGCAATTAGAGGTATATCTAGGTACAGTCTGAGAAATTTATTGGGAATAGCGTTAGCAGAACAGAAATAAAATTAAAATCCGTTTATGATGTGACAGCAGGTGCAATTAGAGGTATATCTAGATACTGAAAAATTTATCGAGAATAGAGTTAGTAGCACAGAAATAAATTTTAAATCCGTTTATGATGCGACATTTTTTCACGTGTGTAATTGTGCACGATGTCGTATCTCCTGAACTAAGATAGGTAGGCGATCACACCCACAGCGATGTTGCCTCAAAGTAAGGGGTATGTGTGCCAAAACTGGCTGAAATCGGTCTAGGAGGATGTGGATGGTTGGTTGGTTGGTTGGGGATGAAGACCAGACAGCGTGGTCATCGATCTCATCGGATTAGGGAAGGAAGTCGGCCGTGCCCTTTCAGAGGAACCATCCCGGCATTTGCCTGGAATGATTTAGGGAAATCACGGAAAACCTAAATCAGGATGGCCGGACGCGGGATTGAACCGTCGTCCTCCCGAATGCGAGTCCAGTGTCTAACCACTGCGCCACCTCGCTCGGTGAGGATGTGGAATTTACGTGCTTACACACAACGATTTTTTTAATATGTATCGATTAAGGGTCGCCTAACCATAGTGAAAATATATTAGGGATCTCAGAACGTAAGTCAGATCGAGACTACTTTATCCAATCAAGTGTACAACATGCAGTGAATAATGTAGTGCAGCGTTCTGAAAATCAGAGCAAACTAAAATAAACTTCGTGAGATTCTTGTTAAATTGGAAGACTGCAGGAATCAAAAATGAATAAGACTTCTACATCCGGGCAACTCGCAAAAGCAAGGCAAAAGAGATATGAATTTAATATAGATAATTGAGCTTTCGAAATAAATGAAGAGATGAGTTAAATGCGAAGTGCTCAGAAGATGGATTACGCTGTTGTCTGAGCAAGGCTTACATTCAAGCGCTGCGAGAGGGCGTCGGTAAGCACCAGACCAGACTTGGGAAGTAAATCCTCTCCACTCCAAGTTCTATCCTGGGCTCCGCGCAGTTTTCGAGCTCCACTTGGAAGGGGAGACTGGATGACTCTGCTAATCTGACGAACGAAATTGTTCCCTTTTCTACGCAAAAAAAGAGGAAAGCGGAAGAAACGTCCCACCGATTCGTGTAGAAATTCATGATATGAGGTATGACTGTTGAGCACTGCGTCAGCCTCACGCATTTCCGTGAAAACATGAGTAAACACGCCTGAATTTGGTAATCTGTGCTTAGAAAATTGTTTATCATACTCTCTACAAGCAGCAGCAGCTTTTCCATTACAAAACCCGCACATAAATACGGTATTGGTATAATCGCCACGTGTAAATACACTATGTGATTAAAAGTATCCGGACACCTACTGAAAATGACAAGTTCATGGCACCCTCCATCGCTAATGCTGGAATTCAATATAGTGTTGGCCCACACTTAGCCTTGATGACAGCTTCCACTCTCGCAGGCATACGTTCAATCAGGTTCTGGAAGGTTTCTTGGGGAATGGCAGCCCATTCTTCACGGAGCGCTACACTGAGGAGAGATACCGATGCCGGTCGGTGAGACCTGGCGCGAAGTCGACGTTTCAGAAGACCCCAAACGTGTTCTACAGGCTTTAAGTCTGGAATCTGTGCAGGCCAGTCCCTTACAGTGATGTTATCGTCGTATAACCACTCCGACACAGGTCGTGACTTACAAACATGTGCGCGGGCGTGTTGAAGGACGCAATCGCCATCCCAGAATTGCTCTTCAACAGTGGGAAGCAAGAAGGTGCTCAAAATATCAATGTAGGCCTGTGCTGTGATAGTGACACGCAAAATAACAAGGGGTGCAAGCCCCTCCATGAAAAACACGATCACACCATAACACCAACGCCTCCAAATTTTACTGTTGGCACTACACACGCTGGCAGATGACGTTCACCGCGCATTCGCCATACCCACACCCTGCCATCGGATCGCCACATTGTGTACCGTAATTCATCACTCCACACAACGTGTTTCCTCTGTTCAAACGTCCAACGTTTACGCTCCATACACCAAGCGAGGCGTCGTTTGGCATTTACCGGCATGATGTGTGGCTTATGAGCAGCCGCTCGACCATGAAATCCTAGCTTTCTCACCTATTGCCTAACTGTCATAGTACTTCCAGTAGATCCTGATGCAGTCTGGAATTCCTGTGTTATGGTCTGCATAGATGTCTGCCTATTACACATTACGACTCTCTTCAACTGTCTGTGGTCTCTGTCAGTCAACAGACGAGGTCGGACTGTACGCTTTTGTGCTGTACGTGTCCCTTCACGTTTCCACTTTATTGTCTCATCGGAAACAGTGGACCTAGGGATGTTTAGGAGTGTGGAAATCTCGCGTACAGACGTTTGACACAAGTGACTCCCAATCACCTGACCACGTTCGAAGTCCGCGAGTTCCGTGGAGCGCCCCATTCTGCTCTCTCACGCTGTCTCACGACTACTGAGGTCGCTGATACGGATTACCCGGCAGTACGTGGCACCGCAATGCACCTAATATGAAAAACGTATGTTCTGATCACATAGTATAGGTGAGTCCCTGAAAAATTCAGTTATGCAAACTCAAGTAATACCTCAGAACAAAAAGACAGACGATAAATAATCCCTTACGAAATGGAGTGGCAACGGGCGAAATTAGTATCTCTGTTCCTATGCAAGTAACTTCGTTTTTACCATACGATATGTCAGTTACGATCAGACGTACATGTACTTATGTATGAGATGTTATCTAATTTTGCTCTATATTCGCGGTTTTATTCGTTTTATTCCTTTCACAGTACTATTTATAATCAGTCACATTCGTCCGTTGTGTGACCACTTTTAATTTTACAACACTCTCTGTGCCTCTATATCCTTGACATTTTTCCGCTTTTGTAATCCAACCAATGTAACCACCATGATGACTACTCGGGCAGTTCATATCAGTGTATATTGTGCAGGTTCAATTTTTATGCAGACTGATCGCTATAACTGTGTTTGCACATGGCTCCTTCTCACGTGGTGTATGAAAGAGGAGGAATACTTACATTATCACACATATTTGGATCCAGATTGCCAGGAACTAAGTTGTTGCATGTCTACGTTGTGCAGTGGGCCGTAACATTCCATGTGAGTTTGCTTATGTTTTCGGTTATAGTGTTTCGCTTATTTATTTTTACCTTCACCGTATCTTGTTTGGTGACTGCTTTCAGAACGCTTGGTAAGGACATAAGTTCAAACTCTTGTTGCAGCTATATACGTAATGATTACTTTCAATATACATTAAAGTTATGGACCCAGAACTGATCAAAATTTTGCAACAATAGTAGAACACGTTATATGGAATGTTTTATTGCAGTTAGTCTGTATTACAGACACCTAAAATACTTACTGTTTCTCCCTAAAAAAAAAACTCTACGTATGTAGATGAAAATAATATATACTACCTGGCACCGTAGATCGGATTCCATGTTACACTCTAGGTGCCCCAATTACTGACTAGTTAAGTCGTTTTGTAAGTGGTGGGTAATATGTTTATATCTGACCTACTATCATGAATAGTTTGATAAAGTCCTGATCTAGAAAGCTATGTTCTGTTATATGAATGTTCGTGACCCAATGTTCAATTTGCAAACGTTGTCTGATCACAAGTAAGTAAAGGAATTTATCACAGTAATATAAACCCTTACATAAATCTGCGCAACGTAAAATGGATCTACATCTACATCTACGTGATTGCTCTGCTATTCACCATAAAATGCTTGGAAAAGGGTTCAATGAACCAACTTCAAGCTGTCTACCGTTCCGCTCCTGAATGGCGCGCGGGAAAAAAGAGCACTTAAATTTTTCTGTGAGAGCCCTGACTTCACTTGTTTTATCGTGATGATCATTTCTCCCTATGTAGGTGGGTGCCAACAGAATGTTTTCGCAGTCAAAGGGGAAAACTGGTGATTGGTTTCATGAGAAGATCCCGTCGCAACTATAAACGCCTTTGTTTTAATGAGTGTCATTCCAATTCACGTATCATGTCTGTGGCACTATCTCCCCTATTTCGCGATAACACAAAACGAGCTGCCCTTTACTGTACTTCTTCGATGTAATCCGTCAGTCCCACCTGATGCGGATCCCACATCGCACAGCAATACTCCAGAATAGATCGGACAAGTGTAGTGTAAGCAGTCTCTTTAGTAAATCTGTTGCACCTTCTAAGTGTTCTGCCAATGAATCGCAGTCTTTGGTTTGCTCTACCCACAACAATATCTATGTGATCGTTCCAATTTAGGTTATCTGTAATCGTAATCCCGAAGTATTTAGTTAAATTTGCACCCTTCAGATTTGTGTGACTTATCGCGTAATCGTAATTTAGCGGCTTTCTTTTAGTGCTTATTCGAATAACTTCACACATTTCTTTATTTAGGGTCAATTGCTACTTTTCGCACCATACAGAGATCTTGTCTAAATCATCTTGCGAATTCGTTTTGGTCATCTGATGACTTTACAAGACGGTAAATGACAGCACCATCAGCAACGATCTAAGAGGGCTACTCAAATTGTCTCCTATGTCATTAACATAGATCAGGAACAACAAAGTCCGACCTCGGTAGTTGAGTGGTCAGCACCACAGAATGTCAATCCTAAGGGCACGGGTTCGATTTCCGGCTAGATCGGAGGTTTTTTCCGGACTGGGTGTTGTGTTGTCTTAATCATCATCATTTCATCTTCACTGACGCGCAAGTTGCCGAAGTGGCGTCAAATGGAAAGACTTGCACCCGGCGAAAGGTCTCCCCGACGGAAGGCCCTAGTCACATGACATTTATTTATTTAGGAATAATAGAGGGCCTATAACACTTCCTTGGAGAACGCCGTATATTACTTCTCTTTTACTCGATGACTTTCCGTCTATTACTACGAACTGTGACCTTTCTGACAGGAAATCTCAAATCCAGTCGCACAACTGAGGTGATACTCCGTAGGAACGCAGTTTGGTTAGAAGACGCTTGTGAGGAACAGTGTCGAAAGCGTTCCGGAAATCTAAAAATATGGAATGAATTTGACATCCCCTGTCGATAGAATTTATTACTTCATGAGTATAAGAGCTAGTTGTGTTTCACAAGAATGATATTTTCTAAATCCGTGCTGACTATATGTCAATAAATCGTTTTCTTCGAGGTATTTTATAATGCTCGAATACAGTATATGCTCCAAAACCCTGCTGCAAATTGACGTTAGTCATATGGGCCTGTAATTCAGCGGATTACTCCTGCTTCCCTTTTTGAGTATTGGTGTGACTTGAGCAATTTTCCAGTCTTTAGGTACGGATCGTTCTGTGAGCGAGCGGTTGTATATAACTGCTAAATATGGAACTATTGTATCAGCATACTCTGAGAGGAACCTGACCGGTATACAGTCTGGACCGGAGGCCTTGGCTTTATTAAGTAATTTAAGCTCATTTGCTACACCGAGGATATATATTCGTACTTCTATGTTCCTCATCCTGGCAGTTGTTCTTGATTGGAATTCAGGAATATTTACTTCGTCTTCTTTGATGAAGGAGTTTTGGAAAACCGTGTTTAATAACTCTGCTTTAATGGCACTGTCATCAGCGACTTCATCGTTGTTATCGTGCAGTGAAGGTATTGCTTGCGTCTTGCCACTGGTGTGCTTTATGTATGACCAGAATCTCTTTGGGTATTCTGCTAGATTTCGAGACAGAACTTCGTTGTGGAATTTATTAAAAGTATCTCGCTGTATTTCGAAGTTCTGCAAAACTTTGCCAGTATTGTGGATTTTGCGTTGTTTTGGCATGCTTTTTTTTTGCTCCTGCAACAGCGATCTGACCCGTTTTGTGCACGTTAGGGGATCAGTGCCATCTCTTATTAATTTATGTGGTATATATTTCGCAACTGCTGTCGATACTATCCCTTTGAAATCATTCCACAAGTTTTCTATGCTTACATAGTCAGATCGGAAAGAGAGAAGACTGTCTCATAAAAAGGCGTTAAGAGCATTTTTATCGGCTTTTTTAAATAGATATACTTTGCGCTTCTTTTGATGGCTGTAGGTGTTACGGTATTCAGCCTAGCAGCAACTGCCTTGTGGTCGCTAATCCCTGCATTCGTCACAACTCTCACTATTTGTCCAGGATTATTTGTTGCAAAGAACTCAAGTATGCTTTCGGAACCATCAACGCTTTGAGTCAGCTCATGAACTAATTGTTCAAAATAATTTTCTGAGAAATCATAACAGTATAATTTCTGATGACGTTTTATGCCTACCACCGGCTTTAAATGTATAATTTTTCCAGCATATCGAGGGCAGATTGAAGTCGCCACCCACTATAATTGTATGAGTGAGGTACCTATTTGAAATGAGACACAAGTTTTCCTTGAACTGTACAGGAACTGCATCGTCTGAGTCGGCGGGTCGGTAAAACGACCTAATTAATATATTACTCTGATCGTCAGGTATAACCACTACCCACATTATTTCGCAGGAACTATCTACTTCAGTTTCACTACAAGGCAAACTACTGCTGACAGCAATGAATACTCCACCACCGACTGTATTTAACCTATCCTTTATGAGCACTGTTAGATCGTTTGAAAAAATTTCGGTTGAACTTATTTCTGTCTTTAGCCAGCTTTCTGTGCCTATAACTGTTTGAGATTCAGTGCTTTCTATTAGGGCGTGGAGCTCTGGTTCTTTCCCAACACAGTTACGACAATTTACAACTACAATACCGATCGTTTCTGCAACTACCTTACTGCGTTTTACCTGCCCCCTTTTAGACGACGCCCTTTCTGTTGTTCCCTGAGACGCTCGAACATAAAAAAACCACCCAATCCCCTTCACACAGCCCCCGCTACACGTGTAACCGCCTCCTATGTGTAGTATACTCCTGACCTATCAAGCGGAACCCGGAAACCCACCACCCGATGGCGCAAGTCAAGGAATCTGCAGCCTACACGGTCACAGAACCAAATGGTCAAATGGCTTTGAGCGCTATGAGACTTAACATCTGAGGTCATCAGTCCCCTAGAACTTAGAACTACTTAAACCTAACTAACCTAGGGACACCACACAGATCCATGCCCGAGGCAGTATTCGAACCTGTGACTGTAGCGGTGCGCGGTTCCAGACTCAAGCGCCTAGAACCGCTCGGCCACAACGGCCGGCTGGTCACAGAACCGCCTGAGCCTCTGATTCAGACCCTCCACTCGGCTCTGCACCAGAGGACCTCAGTCGGTTCTATCGACGCTGCTGCAGATGGTAAGTTCCGCCTTAATCTAGGAAGTAAGAGTGGCAGTCTTTACCATTTCCGCTAGCTGTCCGAAACCAGACAGAATCTTCTCCGATCCAAAGCGATACATGTTATTCGTACCAACATGAGTCACCACCTGCAGTTGGCTCCACCCTGGACTCTTCAAGGCATCCGGAAGCACTCTTTCCACATCCGGAATGAATCCCCCCCGGTATGCACACAGAGTGCACACTAGGTTCCTTCCCCTCCTTGGCAGCCATGTTCCTAAGTGAATCCATTATGCACCTAACGTTGGAGCTCCCAACTACCAGCAAACCCACCCTCTATGAATGCCCAAACCTTTCGGATCGAGTAGCTTCCTCTGGAATAGGGTGGACGACTCCATCTATCTTAGAGACATCGTCAGTGACAGATAACACTCGAAACCTGTTCGTCAAAGAAATGGGGGAGGCCCTACGATCAGCCCCTGAGAAAGTTTTTTCCTGTCTCCCAGACTGGAATGATCTCCCACTCGACCACAGGTGAGGGGGCACAGCAGTGGACTGATCAGGGGACATGTTGGACATGCTCGATGTACCTTGCATCCCCACTTCTGACCCCCCACATTGATGCCCCTTGGTAGCAGCCTCAAGCCGTGTGACAGAAGCCAATTCAGCCTGGAGCTGCGAGCAAAGGGTCGCCAACTCAGCTCGCATCCATACATAGAAATCACAGTTCCTATCCATTACTGCATTCGCTCCTGTTTGAAGCTCGTAAAAATATGTAACAAACGAACTGTGTACTTGGATTATTAGCAGCAGGAATTCTAAGTTCTCTCTCACTAATGGTCTATATTACACTGTGCTGTTCTAACCAAAACAAAGCCTAAACAATACAAGGGTCGATATCAACGGCGGTACTGTACGCTATGCTGTTATTAAATTAAAAATAAAAATAAAAGGTTGTGCCTAGTAAGCACTCGAACACACAAGAAATTACAAAAATAATCTAGTAACTACATAGGTATCTGTAAATAAGTCGCTCCTGTTGGAAGCTCGTAAAAATATATAAAAAACGAACGGTATACTCGCCTTATTAGCAGCAGGAACACGTGGTGTCGTAGAGTGCACACAGAGGTGAGAAAAGTCGTGGAATACCTCGTAACATCGTGTCGGACATCCCTCTGCCCGGCGTAGTGCAGCAGCTCGACGTGACATGGACTCAACAAGTTGTTGGAAATCCTCTGCAGAAATATTGAGCCACAATGCCACTGTTGCCCCCCATAAGTGGGAAAGTGTTGCCGTTGCAGGATGTTGTGCACGAAGTGATCTGTCGATTATGTCCCAGACATGTCCGACGGCATTCATGTCGCGCTATGTGGCTGGCCAGATGATTGGTTCGAATTGTCCAGATTGTTCTTCAAACAAATTGTGAACAATTGTGGCACTGTGATATGGCGCACTGTCATCCATAAAATTTCCATCGTTGTTTGGGAAGATGAAGTCCATGCATGAGTGCAAATGGTTTCCAAACAGCCCAACATAATCATTTCCAGTCCATTCCACGTAAACAGTATCAACAGCGCAATGGAGCCATCACCAGCTTGCATAGCGTCTTTTTGACAATTTGGGTCCATCGCATCCTAGGAACTGCCCCTTAGTCGAACTCTACCAACAGCTCTTAGCCACGTCCACGGTTTTCCAGTCGTCTAGGGTCCAACCGATATGGTCACGAGCCCAGGAGAGGCGCTGCAGGCGATGTCCTACTATTAGCGCAGGCACTCGTGGTGCTCCTCTGTTGCCATACCCCATCAACGCCGAACTTCGCCGTACTGTCCTAACAGATACGTTCGTGGTACGTCCCACATTGATTTCTGCTGTTATTTCACGTTATGTTGCTTGTATTTTAATACTGACAACTCTACACAAACGCAGCTCCTCTCGGTCATTAAGTGAACACCGTCAGCAACTGCGTTGTCTATGGTGAGAGGTAACGCCTGAAATTTGGTATTCTCGGCGCACTCTCGACACTGTGGATCTCGGAATATTGAATTACCTGACGATTTTTGAAAGAGAATGTCCCAAGCGTCTAGCTCCAACTACCATTCCGCGTTCAAAGTCTGTCAAATCCCACCGTGCGGCCATATTCACGTCGGAAACCTTTTCACATGGATCACTTGAATACAGATGACAGTCCTGGCAATGCTCTGCAGTTTTATTCCTTGTGTAAGCGATACTAACGAATATCGCTATCCCATGCCTTATTGTCACCTCAGTGTATATTTGAACATTAAACAGTAGGTATTCAGTAAAAAAATGCTACCCAAACTATACAGTATGGATGATTTTTGCTTGTAGTCTGAAGCTGTGAAATGAGAATGGTTCCTCCTGACTGTAATGGGATTCGAAAATGATTTATCGCTACAATATCTTGTCAGACGATCAGACTGTAGTTCAACCACGAAATCTTCTCATACTACTGAGAATGGGGGAAGGCATTAGCACCACTGCTACACAAAATATCTCATCATTATATACACTCCTGGAAATGGAAAAAAGAACACATTGACACCGGTGTGTCAGACCCACCATACTTGCTCCGGACACTGCGAGAGGGCTGTACAAGCAATGATCACACGCACGGCACAGCGGACACACCAGGAACCGCGGTGTTGGCCGTCGAATGGCGCTAGCTGCGCAGCATTTGTGCACCGCTGCCGTCAGTGTCAGCCAGTTTGCCGTGGCATACGGAGCTCCATCGCAGTCTTTAACACTGGTAGCATGCCGCGACAGCGTGGACGTGAACCGTATGTGCAGTTGACGGACTTTGAGCGAGGGCGTATAGTGGGCATGCGGGAGGCCGGGTGGATGTATCGCCGAATTGCTCAACACGTGGGGCGTGAGGTCTCCACAGTACATCGATGTTGTCGCCAGTGGTCGGCGGAAGGTGCACGTGCCCGTCGTGCTGGGAGCGGACCGCAGCGACGCACGGATGCACGCCAAGACCGTAGGATCCTACGCAGTGCCGTAGGGGACCGCACCGCCACTTCCCAGCAAATTAGGGACACTGTTGCTCCTGGGGTATCAGTGAGGACCATTCGCAACTGTCTCCATGAAGCTGGGCTACGGTCCCGCACACCGTTAGGCCGTCTTCCGCTCACGCCCCAACATCGTGCAGCCCGCCTCCAGTGGTGTCGCGACAGGCGTGAATGGAGGGACGAATGGAGACGTGTCGTCTTCAGCGATGAGAGTCGCTTCTGCCATGGTGCCAATGATGGTCGTATGCGTGTTTGGCGCCGTGCAGGTGAGCGCCACAATCAGGACTGCATACGACCGAGGCACACAGGGCCAACACCCGGCATCATGGTGTGGGGAGCGA
Source organism: Schistocerca americana (assembly GCF_021461395.2). NCBI lineage: Eukaryota > Metazoa > Arthropoda > Insecta > Orthoptera > Acrididae > Schistocerca > Schistocerca americana. The sequence continues at coordinate 432,484,285 of NC_060124.1, read as the reverse complement.
TCTCCTACACTGGCCGTACACCACTGGTGATCGTCGAGGGGACACTGAATAGTGCACGGTACATCCAAACCGTCATCGAACCCATCGTTCTACCATTCCTAGACCGGCAAGGGAACTTGCTGTTCCAACAGGACAATGCGCGTCCGCATGTACCCCGTGCCACCCAACGTGCTCTAGAAGGTGTAAGTCAACTACCCTGGCCAGCAAGATCTCCGGATCTGTCCCCCATTGAGCATGTTTGGGACTGGATGAAGCGTCGTCTCACGCGGTCTGCACGTCCAGCACGAACGCTGGTCCAACTGAGGCGCCAGGTGGAAATGGCATGGCAAGCCGTTCCACAGGACTACATCCAGCATCTCTACGATCGTCTCCATGGGAGAATAGCAGCCTGCATTGCTGCGAAAGGTGGATATACACTGTACTAGTGCCGACATTGTGCATGCTCTGTTGCCTGTGTCTATGTGCCTGTGGTTCTGTCAGTGTGATCATGTGATGTATCTGACCCCAGGAATGTGTCAATAAAGTTTCCCCTTCCTGGGACAATAAATTCACGGTGTTCTTATTTCAATTTCCAGGAGTGTAATATACACACAGAGAATTCTTCCACAGTAATCTGCATTCCGGAAACCGCATCGAAAATTACCTTTCCGCATCTGGAATTAGTGGCCCAAAGAGCGGAATATATGTTATTAGTGCTGTTAGAAAGCTGTATACAATCGAATTGCTTGGTTATACGTGCATCGAATAATTATCGAAGAGAAACAAAGAGTAGTGCCGGACGAAACAGACCACTTGAGACATTCGCCGTTGTAGTGGGACCTAGCAAGCCTAGATTTATTTCTGAAGGGGCTCGAGTGGACACTACAAACTACAAGCACAAAATATTAGATCAGTTTATTAAACTTTTAACAATATGAAACGCTTAACTTGGAAACAATCCTTGTCCACAAGGATACCTATGTGTTTGTTACAGTCGCGAAATTCTATAAGTTATCGCTTGATACAATACGGATTGATAGTGTCTTCCCTCAATATACAACTGATTACTAGCTTCTATACACTTCTGAGTTATAATACAGCTGATGTTGGTGGATCTGAAGCATGACGATTCTGTCGTCGTATGCGATGAGAGCAGAGTGAGTTGAGCGTCACTGTGCCAATGTGAAAAGTCGTTTGTTGCCACTTCTCTCAACGATTTTGTAAATTCCGATGGAATGTCATCAATCCCTTCTGCCTTATTCAATGTTAACTCTTGCAGAGCTCTTTTAAATTCTTATTCTAATACTGGATCTCCTATAGCTTCTATATCACAAACCACACACAACTGCAAAAGTACTCTTCCAAAGTGCTCATCCAGCACCGGCGGCATATTGGAACCTCTTGAGGGCGTCTTTACATCGACGTCTCTCATTCGTTGTTGTGTCACGCAGTGACTGTTCTTAACTGTGGATCCGTCGTGGCGCACCAACTTTGACGTGGGATCTCTTTATTTGCAAAGCGCCACGAATAGGCTTCCAACAAAAGATGATAAGATGGCGTCACCCAAAACGTGCATCGATCTCACATGTAACAATAATGAATGGTTTAGGGAGTGCAAAAATAACAAGCTGTAATGACGAATTCAGATTATATTAACTTCAAATAAATCAAACATAGAACGTAAACCGCATGGGGTTCTCAATAACCGTGTCATGAATTTAACTTCTAGTAAATCGAAGAATCATACGTTGAGTATACAAATCTTCCAGCAAAGCGGGATACTATTTAAAGCACAGAAGGAGACAATAAGAGTGCATAAAGCGTCGGATTGAATCAGTACGACTCGATCTCGTTAGCAGCATCCGGATTATGAAAAACGAACGATCTCGGAGCCGTTATAATGCTTCGGTCCTGAATACCTTATCACGTTATAAGTCATTACAAATTCTGAATGCGGAATGATGGCAAAATAACTGTGCAAATATTTATATCACGCGACTGAAATGTTCTGAAAGTTTCCTGCGAACAACCAAGGCATAATAACTGAATTCTCGCCAAAATCTCCAACACTGCTATAGCGTGTTTAATCTTTAGTGAGCTTCTCGGACCTTAGCTAAACAGTCACGAGAGAGGGGTCGCTTGGCTCACTTGACCATCTGTATTTGATCTTTGTACATCCATATTTAAACTGGATGAAGGTGGGACACATCTGGTATAATTTTTGTTAAAAATGAAATTCCTCCAGCTGTACTTAAGATTTTATATTTGCTTCGCTAGTAGTTTCGACGTTGCGTCAACGCCATCTTCAGGCCCGCACACTTTGAATTACAGCCCGCCATCCACGTGGAGCACGTGTTGGTCTCACCGCGAACTTCTAGACTGAGCCACACACAACTGATTTCATCATAGTGTACGGGCCTGAAGATGGCGTTGACACAACGTCGAAACTAGTAGCGAAGTAAATATAAAATCTTAGTTAGAGCTGGAGGAATTTCACTTTTAATAAAAATTATACCAGCTGTGTCCCACCTTCATATAGTTGAAATATGGATGTTTGAAGATCAAATACAGATGGTGAAGTGACCCAAGCGACCCCTTTCTCGTGGCTGTTTAGCTAAGGTCCGAGAAGCTCACTAAAGATTAAACAGGTTACAGCAACGGCTCAAAGAGAGAACTGAAAGAATTTCCACGACTAATCGATGATGGTTATCGCCCGTCCTTGCTGAATATTACAATGCCTATTTCGCGATTTAGAGAATAGGAAAACTTGTAAGATGGCAAGAACTATGCCTCTTACATGAAGTCATTAAAGACCACCTAACTCACGTTGAGCGAACAGTAGGGCTGAACAAAAAATGACTGACAGGCACAATGCATCTTGTAGAGGGAATAGTATGAACGTATTGGAATAATTAATGTTGGGTGATGGTTTTAAAGTAATTCACATGACATGAAAACTTTGTGGAAACGCGTCGATTTACTGGAGGCTAGTTTATCCCAGGGAAGTATTCGAGTGACAGTGGTCGGCGGGGGAGCGGCGAAGGAAAGCGACAATAGGCAGCTTAGGGCGGCTCAAGCTCTGAGAAAGCGGTAATGGGGTACGGCCTCCAGCTGCCTTAAGATCAGTGACAGTGAGTGGGTGGTTGACCCCATGCTGGTGTACTGGGAAGCAGACGGAGAACTTGTATGCCTGTTGATAAATGTCTGTCATCCCGTTTTCAGTGAAACCTGCGAGAAAGCCGCGCAAAGCTTCGGTGGAGCGGTCAACAGGGGTCAAAATATGCGTGTTCGTGACTACAGCAACTTCACGCTGAATTCACGGTCCGTAGAGTCTGAAGTAAATCAGGTGAAGAGCGACAGAATGAAATACGCCGGCTTCCGATGGGAACGTAGGATCAAGGAATCTGAAGTACTCTCCTGGGAGTCAGAATTCTTGAAAACTTGGTGTTTGTGCAGACGCTAATCTTGATGGGTGGCCTGGGAGGAGCTGAATAGCAGAAGTTGAGAGGAAGGGAAATTTTGTCGGAATTTTCACTTCCCAGAGCAGGCGTTGGTCGGCGCTGGGAAGCGACGCATAATTAACGTGACTTGCGCTGCAATTGGCGTAAGTGATTTTGCTGGAAGGGAAACTGAGGCGAAGAGCGGACTGGGAGAAGTCCCCATAGTAGTCTACCCTTCCCAGCTTGCCTAGAGTGCGGATGTGGCGTTCTTTACTCAGCTTGCCTGGGAAAGAGTGAGCATCTCTACAGTTTAGGACCTAGCAAATGGAACGATTGAGCTCGGAGATAGGAAGTTTTGGTTCAGCTATGTATTGAGCAAGATAGCTAGGAGTGAATAAACGAGCACAGCCTTGCAGCACCACGAGGTCGGCCGACGTCTGCACAACGACGCTGCTCTGCCACGCTGTATTCGGTGATATTGCGCCCTCTCCAGCCACTGATAAATTTGTTGGATCACGTGGGGAAAGTTTCCACGAGGGTTTCATGGGCTGTGTATTGCAGAATTCTTCTCGCACTTCGCATTACGGCTGTGTCAGTCGATAGGAATTACTTTTGAGTTATCGCGCTTTACTCCACGCAAACGCAATTTATTACCACTGCCTGTTAGGAGAGTCATATAATGTGATGATTGAAGGTCGTGAGTTAAAAATAAATCTGTGCTACTCGATTGCATCTGTTTTCAATCAAGTAGTTGAAATCCCAAGTCACTTTCTTAATTAATTTTATGTCCAACATCTGCATCTGGTGTTCAATAGCTGAATGTAACATCAATGTGCACCCCTTTTAATTAAAAGGGATCAATTCCGAATCAATTAAAGGTAACACTGCCACCGCAGTTCAATCAGGAGTCACAGGGCCTTATTACTTTGTTTGCGTTATCCGACATTGCGGCAGTTTGCACTGTTGATCTGTTAGTCAATTACCTGGGGTGAACACACACCAAAACCAGATAAGTGACGGGTGGGGTGTTACAAACTGTGGGTGGTAGTGAAAGTGCAGTTTAACGCAGTTTTCAAGTTCTAAAATCAAGCAAGGCAAGGACGTGGAGCCCGGCAATAGCACTGGGGTGTTGAAGCCGACCGTGGGGATGAGGAGAGCCTAAGCTGTAGGAACGCCAGCTGTGCGGGCCGGTTACCCGATCTGTAGGAGCGGTTCCGCGGAAGGTGCTCCGCGGCCGGGCTCCCAGCATCACGTAGCGGCCACTCCACGGCCATCAGCGGCCGTGAGCTTCAGGGAAGCGGCTAATTGTGGCCCACGCGCGATCGCGGGCCGGAACATCGCCATTCGCCACCGTCGTTTACCAAAAGCAAGTACTAATTTATTCGAGGGCGGCGCGGAGCGCATCCTCGCGGCGTTTTTGCCCTGCGCGGCGCTCCCGGCTAACAAGCAAGCGGCCGGCGGGTACGTGTCCGGGACTCCCGCGGCGGCCGCGCCCCAACAAAAGGCGGCCGCAGCGACAACGGGCGAATCCCCGGCGGCAAAAAGCGCGCGCCGTGTAAGCGGCCAGCCGGCCGTGTAATCAGGCAATTAAGCCGTGCCGCGCTTTATTTGCAGTCTCAGGCCTCGGCGGGCCGCGTTTTTACCGGCGCTGTTTGTTCAGCGTCATAACGAATGGTAATTCTGCTGGCCGTTTCACAGAAACAAGCCTGCCCACATCGGTCCCGTTTTTACGCTCGGATAAACCGAGTGGGCGGTGGGAGCTGGTGGCGTATCGAGAATGGAGCCTCTCAATAGCTCTTCACACCGTTCTACCGAAATGGAAACTAGGGAGATCAGATGCTTCACTCATCTCCTGAAATACACTAGCTACTCATCTTGTGGTGCAGTTCTTCTTGTTGTCTCCGTGCTTGCTAACAAAAGCCCGTACCGAGCTACTGAGCGTCTCTCCTGCAGAGTCTTCCACTGGAGTTTATCTATCATCTCCGTAACGCTTTCGCAATTACTAAATGATCCTGTAACGAAGCGCGCTGCTTTCCGTTGGATCTTCTCTATTTCTTCTATCAACCCTATCTGGTACGGATCCCACACTGCTGAGAAGTATTCCAGCAGTGGGCGAACAAGCGTACTGTAACCTACTTCCTTTGTTTTCGGTTTGCATTTCCTTAGGATTCTTCCAATGAATCTCAGTCTGGCATCTGCATTACCGACGATCAACTTTATATGATCATTCCATTTTAAATCACTCCTAATGTGTACTCCCAGATAATTTATGGAATTAACTGCTTCCAGTTGCTGACCTGCTATTTTGTAGCTAAATGATAAGGGATCTATCTTTCTGTGTATTCGCAGCACATTACACTTGTCTACATTGAGATTCAATTGCCATTCCCTGCACCATGCGTCAATTCGCTGCAGATCCTCCTGCATTTTAGTACAATTTTCCATTGTTACAACCTCTCGATACACCACAGCATCATCTGCAAAAAGCCTCAGTGAACTTCCGATGTCATCCACAAGGTCATTTATGTATATTATGAATAGCAACGGTCCTACGACACGTCCCTGCGGCACACCTGAAATCACTCTTACTTCGGAAGACTTCTCTCCAATGAAAATGACATGCTGCGTTCTGTTATCTAGGAACTCTTCAATCCAATCACTCAATTGGTCTGATAGTCCATATGCTCTTACTTTGTTCATTAAACGACTCTGGGGAACTGTATCGAACGCCTTGCGGAAATCAAGAAACACGGCATCTACCTGTGAACCCGCGTCTATGGCCCTCTGAGCCTCGTGGACGAATAGCGCGAGCTGGGTTCCACACGACCGTCTTTTTCGAAATCCATGCTGATTCCTACACAATAGATTCCTAGTCTCCAGAAAAGTCATCATACTCGAACATAATACGTGTTCCAAAATTCTACAACTGATCGACGTTAGAGATATAGGTCTATAGTTCTGCACATCTGTTCAACGTCCCTTCTTGAAAACGGGGATAACCTGTACTCTTTTCCAATCCTTTGGAACGCTACGCTCTTCTAGAGACCTACGGTACACCGCTGCAAGAAGGGGGGCAAGTTCCTTCGCGTACTCTCTGTAAAATCGAACTGGTATCCCATCAGGTCCAGCGGCCTTTCCTCTTTTGAGCGATTTTAATTGTTTCTCTATCCCTCTGTCGTCTATTTCGATATCTACCATTTTGTCATCTGTGCGACAATCTAGAGAAGGAACTACAGTGCAGTCTTCCTCTGTGAAACAGCTTTGGAAAAAGACATTTAGTATTTCGGCCTTTAGTCTGTCATCCTCTGTTTCAGCACCATTTTGGTCACAGAGTGTCTGGACATTTTGTTTTGATCCACCTATCGCTTTGACATAAGACCGAAATTTCTTAGGATTTTCTGCCAAGTCAGTACATAGAACTTTACTTTCGAATTCATTGAACACCTCTCGCATAGCCCTCCTCACACTACATTTCCCTTCGCGTAATTTTTGTTTGTCTGCAAGGCTTTGGCTATGTTTATGTTTGCTGTGAAGTTCCCTTTGCTTCCGCAGCAGTTTTCTAACTCGGTTGTTGTACCACGGTGGCTCTTTTCCAATCTCTTACGATCTTGATTGGCACATACTCATCTAACGCCTATTGTACGATGGTTTTGAAATTTGTCCACTGATCCTCAACACTATCTGTACTTGAGACAAAACTTTTGTGTTGAGCCGTCAGGTACTCTGTAATCTGCTTTTTGTCACTTTTGCTAAACAGAAAAATCTTCCTACCTTTTTTAATATTTCTATTTACGGCTGAAATCATCGATGCCGTAACCGCTTTATGATCGCTGATTCCCTGTTCTGTGTTAACTGTTTCAAATAGTTCGGGTCTGTTTGTCACCAGAAGGTCTAATATGTTATCGCCACGAGTCGGTTCTCTGTTTCACTGCTCAAGGTAGTTTTCAGATAAAGCACTTAAAAAAATTTCACTGGATTATTTGTCCCTGCCATCCGTTATGAACGTTTGAGTCTCCCAGTCTACATCCGGCAAATTAAAATCTCCACCCAGAACTATAACATGGTGGGGAAATCTACTCGAAATATTTTCCAAATTATCCTTCAGGTGCTCAGCCAGGGGCCTATAGAGACATCCAATTACCATGTCTGAGCCTGCTTTAACCGTGACCTTCACCCAAATTATTTCGCATTTCGGATCTCCGTCAATTTCATTCGATACTATTGCACTTCTTATCGCTATAAACACGCCTCCCCCTTCACTGTCCAACCTATCTCTGCGGTATACATTCCAATCTGAGTTTAGGATTTCATTACTGTTTACGTCTGGTTTCAGCCAACTTTCTGTCCCTAGTACTATATGAGCATTGTGACCGTTTATTAATGTGAGCAGTTCTGGAACCTTTCTATAGACGCTCCTGCAGTTTACTATTAGCACATTAATATTGTTATTCCCTGTTGCATTTTGCCTACTCCTACCTTGCCCCGTCTCAGGAGGCGTCTTGTCGGGCCTAGGGAGGGAATTCGATAGCCTAAAAAACCCACATGTGCACTCCTATGATCCTTCCGCAGAAAAACTGTAAGGTGGCTATAATTTCGCACCTTACAAGAACTCATCCACATACTTCGCCGGGATCTACAAACACAATTAGGTATCATGAGACAAGTTGTACATAGTATATATGAATATATAAAGGAGACTGACATTGTCACGTGCGTCTTGTAAATAATTGTTAACACTTATTGCATGAAAGGTGACGGAGTGGCTTTATTATAAAAACGACGTAAAGAATGATTGCCTATACTAGTAGAGGTTGGGAACGCCAGTGGAGATGAAACGGCAGGAAGAACTCTAGCTCTGGGTGGAAGGCCCGCACAGGTGTTGGTCCTGCTTAAACACAGGAAGTAGACGTCTTGGCACGTGAGCTCTGGAGCACAATAGGGTGACGGCCGGCCGCTATCGTAGTAGGCGCCGGAAAGATACCGGATAATACTTCCGAACGCTGAAAATCTTGGACGTAGGTGAGATGAACGAAGAAGCGGCACCTCGGAAACCACGCAGGCTGGGTTATTTCCAAGGATTTTTACTTAGAAGCGTACCATTGTACGAGTATAGTTTTTTCCTCGCAAAGTTTCCGCGCTGGACGACAAAAGACTAAAATATGGTTGGTCGGCGTTCGGAAGAATCTTTAGAGAGGGAGAATATTCCGTGGTTTCGGGAATATGATTCGTTTTTGGAATTACGATGGTAGGGAGCCAAGCCTTGCTGGGGAGCCAGCGATGGAGAGAAGTGGCCTTCCGTTGTGTGCGCCCGTGTGTGACGGACGCTCGATATCAGCTTTGTCGATACAGACGGATTTGCTGTCCTTGCTCTCAAGAGAGTTTATATTTAGAACAGTCAGGAAATGTACTGTTGCAGACCTATACGATGCAGAACTTCGCCTCTGGGTTGGAAGTCGTCATTGAGTACCCATCGTTCAGTAATTGAGAGCACTTCCTCTGCCTATACTTACGTTGAGACGTTATCTGAACTCCTTCCTTGAGGCTGGGAGCTCGCGTTTCTCGTATGTAGAACACAGAGAGGAGTAGACAATATTAGATTATATTAGTCAGAGGACCGCCTTCTGCCGTACTAGTGTTTGAAAGAGTTTATTTGTGGCTAGAGTTCTTCTATCAGCTCAGACGAGCACGAGAACCAACACTTCGACGCACCAGACGCAGTACATACGGTGATATCGCAAATTGCTTCGGCTTATTAGGACTAAAAAGCTAAACAGCTGTGATCACGTTAGTTTATTTCCACTGACGTTTCACACCACCGTAGATCATCTTTGAAAATAGTGTCTTCTAGTGTTTGGTACGTAGATGATGTCAGTCATTGCGCGTTACTAATATTAGACCGCGCAGTCATAATAAGGGACAGAGCTGGGCAATTGATCAGTAATTTTACTTAGGAAATGTTAACTTTGTAATATAAAGTTTTTTAAATCTGTAATAAATATATAAACAGGAGCAACGTTTATCATTTAGTAGGATTAATGACTTCATCATTCATTTACGTTTAGGTTGAAATTTATAGAATTTAGAGATCCTAAGATCTGCTTCAGGAGGTAGTCAGACAGGGCCAAATCTTCATTTTAGCGTTTCTTATTTTCCGTTGTGCACACTCATTTTACACCCGCCTGGAATAGCATCTTGGAAAACGTTGGAAGTAAGATGGACTGATAAGGTAAGGAATAGGGAGGTTCTCTGCAGAATCGGCGAAGAAAGGAATATATTGTAAACACTCATAAGAAGAAGGAGCAGGATGATAGGACAACTTTTGAGATTACTTACATGGTACTAGAGGGAGATGTAGAGGGTAAAAACTGTAGGATAAGACAGAGATAAGAATACATCCAGCAAATAACTGATGATGCAGGTTGCAAAGTGACACGAGCTAGGAGTTCCTGTTCGTGGCAGACTTTGTCAAATCAGTCAGAGGACTGATGCCTGAGATACCTCACAAGAAGAGCTTGTGGCAATTGATACCAGAAGTGTCGTGGACGTCCATCTGTAGCAGGAACTTCATTGGGCTCAAATGTTCAAATGTGTGTGAAATCTTATGGGACTTAACTGCTAAGGTCATCAGTTTCTAAGTGTACAAACTACTTAACCGAAATTATCCTAAGGATAAACACACACATCCACGCCCAAGGGAGAACTCTAACCTCCGCCGGGACCAACCACACAGTCCATGACTGCAGCGCCTTAGACCGCTCGGCTAATCCCGCACGGCTTCATTGGGCTCAAACCAAAAGCGCTATCAGCAGGAATGACCACCAGGAAGAGAGACGCGCGCTTAAGTAACCGTGGACGAGCAGAGTTGCAAGTTGCAAATCAGACCGAGTCTTTCTGGGTAGTTCCCGGAGAACGTTGGTAGTGTCTTCAAGACTTCAAGTCGTCGAGCGAGATAGGAGCAGTGGCTGATAGATAGATAGTGGTTAGTCTTCAGTAAAAACAGAACAGTGTATAGAATTGTCACGTACGGACAGAGAACGCCTGCCTAGGGATTTAACTAGTACTTTTAGTTTGGAACTGTTCTTCGAATAGTACATCAAGATAGAAGATTAGTTTTCTTCCGACTTCAGATCAGAGAACATCATTTAGTTTGTATTCCTGGAATTGTAGTCAACGCAGGACAGATAGGCTAAACCTGCATCCTACAATTTCTGCAACCAGTGTTTAGAAAGTTGAGTAATATTCCGCGTTACTTTCATTGTGCATGTGCTGCCCTTGAATTCACGCATCCTGTCCTACCAGGACACCAGAACACGTTTATTTGCTTCAGAGGCAGCGAGACTTTCGTCCAAGTTGAAGCTCCCAGTCCTGTGGTTCGCATAAAGAATGTTTTCTGGTAACTCTCCGTCTGGGCTCGAATCTCTCTGATTTTATCTTCATGGTCTTTTCGCGAGACATCGAGGGTGTCCAGGTAGTAGGGACGAGTATTAAAGTGATACAGAACATTCAAAACTTATTGAAAATGTAATTTTTTTCTTTTTTACAAATCCATTAAGTAACTTCTCCGATTTACGCATGAAAATTATATCCTCCACATGACCACCCAAAGTCGCATGGCAACGAGCAATGCGTTCATCGAAGTTCTCGATGACGTGTTCACAAAAATCTGGTGGGATGCCGTTAATAATAAATTTCATCCTTCAACTGTTGTATTGCTTGTGATTTATTCACGTACATTATTGATTTCACAAATATACACGAAAAATAGCCACAGGGTTTAAGATCGCAAGATCTCGCAAGCCGTTCCTGGTTGTCACGCGAAGAAATACTTTTTTAGGAAACTTTTGATTCAGCAGAGTTATCGTTCCACGGAATGTGTGACATGCCGCACCGTCTTTTTGAAACCAAAAATCGTCATTTTCATGAATAAGAGGGAAAAACCAATCTGAAAGCGTATTTCGGTAGCAGTCGCCGTCCACAGTGACGGCAGCTCCCTCATCATTTTCAAAGAAGTTCGGGCGGATCACTCCTCCTGCCCAGAACCCACACCACCCCTTTGTAGATGCATCTCATCTTCCACAGTCACTTTCGTTAATGTACCCCAAATTCTGCAGTTCTGCTTATTGACGTAGACACTGATGAGGAAGTGCGCTTCATTTGTAATGTTCTCGTTCTCCTCTTTTCGAGCCAAGACCCGATGAGCAAATCGATGTTCTCCGTGATCTGCTGGCTTCGACTCTTCCGTAAGTTGAATCCTGTACGCACAAATTTTCAGATCTTTTGAAAGGATTTAATGTAGTGAACTTGATGATAAATTCAGTTGTTGAGATCATCGGCGAAACCCGTTTTTGGGGTTTAAGGTCACGCTGTCACGCACGACAGAAATGTCTTCTTGTTTTCGAACAGAACCCGGTCGTCCTGTTTTCTTAAAGTTTGAAACAGGACCCGTGGTCTCAAACTTTCGGATCAACTTCCTTGGAGCAACATTACGTCCGAGTGTCACAAGCAATTTACGAACGGTTTCCGTGTGACTTTCACTGGTTATTTTTTTTAACAACTTACTATCACTTGTATACGTTGCTCAGTTGTCATCTGCTCTATGACAAAAATAGACATCAAACAACAAAGTTCACAACACAAAAGCTATCAGGCTACTAATGGGAAGGATCGCAAATAACAAATACGAAAAAACCACGACTACCATACGTCATATGACAAAAAGGCGCAAAATTCAAATTTGTCCTTACTTCCTGGACACCCGTTACATAGGAGGAAAGAAAACTCTCGGAATTTTAACAGTAATCCGTACCGTGATGCATAACGCTTTCCTTTCCAGCGTCCGCTACTGGTGTGCACGGAACATCTCTGTGATGGTTTCGCACATACTGAATGAACCTGTGCTGCTATTCATTGGATCTGCTCTATTTTATCTATCAATAGTATCTAATGTGAAACCCAGACTGAGGAGTAAAGTTCAAGTATTGGTCTAACGAGTTCCGTGCAAGCTAGTTCCTATGTTGACGGACTACATTTCCTCAGAATTCTTCCAAGGGGTTTCAGTCTGGCATCTGCCTTGCCCGCTTTTAGTTTTAAGTGGTCATTCTACTTAAGACCGCTCTATACGCATACTGCTTCACATTTTTGGAACTAAATGCTTCCAGGGATTGTTCTTGAATAGTGTAATCATACAATAAAGAGTCTTTATGACTATGTATTGGCAATATCTTACATTTGTTTACGTTGAAGGTCAATTGCTACCCCGTGCACCTAGAGTAGGTCCTCCGCAGGCTAATTTTTCTGTCATTGCAAATTATCCATATAAATCATTACCGAAAAGCCTCATGTAACTTCCTAACTTAACCACAAGGCCATATAAGTGTATTTTTTCTTTTCTGTTTTTAGTCATCAATCTTCTGACTGGATTGATGCAGTCCGCCACAAATTCGTCTCTTGTGCGAACCTCTTCATCTCAGAGTAGCACTTGCAACCTACGTCCTCAATTATTTGCTGGATGTATTCCAATCTTTGTCTTCCTCTACAGTTCCCTCTAGTACCATGGAAGTCATTCCGTCTTAACAGATGTCCTGTTATCCTGACCCTTCTCCTTGTCAGTGTTTTCCACATATTCATTTCCTCTCTGATTCTGCGCAGAGCCTCCTCATTCCTTACCTTATCAATCCACGTAATTTTCAACATTCGTCTGTAGCAATTCATGTCAAATGCTTAGATTCTCACAGTTCTAAAAATGGTTCAAATGGCTCTGAGCACTATGCGACTTAACTTCTGAGGTCATCAGTCGCCTAGAACGTAGAACTAATGAAACCTAACTAACCTAAGGACATCACACACCTCCATGCCCGAGGCAGGATTCGAACCTGCGACCGCAGCGGTCACTCGGCTCCAGACTGTAGCGCCTAGAACCGCTGGGTCTTTCCCACAGTCCATGGTTCACTGTCACACAATAGTGTGCTCCAAACATACTCCAGACGTACATTCTCAGAAATTTCTTCCTCAAATTAAGGCCGATATTTCATACTCGTAGACTTTTCTTGGCCAGGAAAGCCCTTTTTGCCAGTGCTACTTTGCTTTTGATGTCCTCCGGTCTCAGACCGTCATTGGTTATTTTGCTGCCTAAGTAGCATAATTCTTTACTTCATTTACTTTATGACCATCAGTCCTGATGTAAGTTTCTCGCTGTTCTCATTTCTGCTACTTCTCATTACTTTCGTCTTTCTTCGATTTACTCTCAACCAATATTCTGTACTCATTAGACTGTTCATTCCATTCAGCGGATCATGTAATTCTTCTTCACTTTCACCCAGAATAGCAAAACGGCAAGGTGTCGACAAATGTCTTGCAGGTTCAAAATGGTTCAAATGGCTCTGAGCACTATGGGACTTAACTGCTGTGGTCATCAGTCCCCTAGAACTTAGAACTACTTAAACCTAACTAACCTAAGGACAGCACACACATCCATGCCCGAGGCAGGATTCGAACCTGCGACCGTAGCGGTCACTCGGTTCTAGACTGTAGCTCCTAGAACCGCTCGGCCACTCCGGCCGGCTGTCTTGCAGGGACCAGATATTTATTGAACGGCATAATCTTAGTGTCTCCAGCAAAACTTTACGATTTTACTACAAATTACAAGGTTAGCCTAAATGATTCATCGGATTTCGAAGGACTGTTTATTTATAAGTATTTGAAGTACACAGACAGGTGATGCATTAAGGATAGGTACACTCACCAACTTTCTGGTACAATACACAAACGTTCGTCGTGGGTGCCCTTGTTCACTCGACACACATCCAAACGGTAATTCATTTCCATCCGTACATTCACTAGCAAGTTTCCACCAATGCCTGTCACAGCAGCGGTGATTCGTTCCTGCAATTCCTGCAGCGTTCGCATTCGGGATGATGACGGTTCAAACCAGTGTCCTGGTTTAGGTTTTCTGTGATTTCCCTAAATCGCTTAAGACAAATGCCGGAATTGTTCCTCTGAAAGGGAACGGCCCCTTTTCTTCTCCACTCTTCCCTAATCCGAGCTTGTGCTCCGTCTCTGATGATCTCGGTGTCGACGGAACGTTTAACACTAATCTCCTCCTCCTCCTCCTCCTGCAGCGTTGTTGGCACTGGGAGGGGGTTGGTTCATAATCTCTGTCTTTCACATAACCACACAGGAAGGTAACACATAGCGTGAGATCCTGCGACTTTTGGTAAGCGTGGGGTGAGAGGGGGGGGGGGGGGGGGAGTACTACAACAGTCAAACATTAACCAGACCAGTTCGCCCTATCCAACGATTAGGCAGCTCTCTGCTAAGAAATGTGCGGACAGGTTTACTCTAGTATGCTGGAGCCCCGTCTTGTTGAAAGATAAAATCGAGGAGTCAGCAGTCATTTGTGGCAACTGCCACATTTCGCGATACACAGAACCTGTCACCATGTGCTCGACGAATAAAAGCGAGGGCACACGTTCGTGTCAGATACGGCACGAAAGACGTTCACTTTGGCGAATCTCTTTCCAGCTTCAGGTGGACATGCGACAATTCTATACTGCACACTATCTAACGTGACATCGCTATGTCATCATCATCTTCCGTAGCTTTCTGCATTCGGATGCAACACTCCAGTTGGCAGGCATAGGGTCTGAAATGCAAACGAGGTTGCGCAAAAGCATTCCACGCTGTTTTCTGTGGACTGTCTAGTTCACGGCTTGCACGAAAGGTTGGTTTTTGTGGGTTGCGCTCAAAGCTCTGTCTCGCGTTCTCCACCACTTCCTCTGAGACAGGCGGTCGTCCTGCGCCTTTGCCTTTACGCAGACAACAAGCATCACGAGACTGGCGAAACCAACGCAAAATGCTGTGGTGACCAAGTGCAGCTATTCCGTTTTTGCGGACGAATGCACCCTGAACGCTCGTAACCAACGAACACCTCCCACATCTTAACACACGAGAGCTCTTCTTCTGCGTTGCCGCCATCTTGTAGAGTGCCGTCATAGGTCTGCCATATAGCGTACACGCGAACCACGAGGCGGGATGTTTAAACTTGGCGAGTGAGCCGTGCGTCGCTCGTGTTCGTGCCACCTCTTATTTGACATCCTGGTTTTGCCGTACTGTCACCCCATTATGTTAGTTTCAGTTAGTTGTGTCACTGAGTTGCTGCTTTGCCTGCCCGTGAGCGGCAGCAGCAGCGCTTATCGATAGAAGCCCTGCCGTATTATCTTTGCTGGACTGCTATTACTTCCCGGTCGTCGTGTGTCGATGAGTCAGTTGGAACACGCCAGTAGTTAGTTGGGACCTGGCAGTGTCTGAGTTGACACGCGGCACAAGTTCAACATGTAAACGTCACTACAGATATTCGGATATAGGTTATGACATGTTCGATATGCCCGCCATCATTGGCGATTATGTGGCGCAGACGAATAGCGAAATTCTGCATGACCCGCTGAAGTGTCGGAACACCTATGCCGTCGATGACCTCCTGAATGGCTGTTTTCAAATCAACAATGGTTTTGTGGTTATTGCTGTACAGCTTGTCTTTAATATAGCCCCACAATAAGGAGCCGCATGTGTTCAGATCCGGAGAATAAGGCGGCCAATCGAGGCCCATGCCAGAAGCCTCTGCGTACCCCAGAGGCAGAATGCGGTCCCCAAAGTGCTCCTTCAGGACATTAGACACTCTCCTGCTTCGATTGCGTCGAGCTCCGTCTTGCTTTAACCACATCTTGTGTAAATCAAAGTCACTTTAGGTAATGGGAATGAAACCATGCTCAAAAACTTTCACGTACCGTTCGGTAGTCACTGTGCCACAAGGAATTCCGCACAGATTTTGGCGTGACTGGACACTGAACACCACATAATCACCCGTTGAGCATGAAGGGACTTAGATCCTCCCCCGAACGCGGCAATTTTACTTATTGACGAATCCATCCAAATGAAAGTGGGTTCCGTTGCTAAACCAAACCATACAGCGCACATTAATTTCCATCATGCCCCGCTGTCAATCGTGCAGTTTTAATGTCCTAACGCAAACCCTTCAGAAGTTATCAAGATTTTATTTCATGTACTTCAATAATAGCCGCGTGGTATGTGCAGCAGTGCAATTAAGTATCTCTGACTGACTCCAGATTCAAATCGAATCGCAACACGGCTCAGCCTGAGTTCGATTCCCAGTCGAGTCGGAGATCTTCTCCACTCGAAGACTGGATGTTGTCTTCATTATCGTTTCATCCTCATCGACACGGAAGTCAAGACACCAAAATGGCGCAAATAATAAGACTTGCACCAGTTGACCGGTCTGGTAAAAGGGAGGCTCTAGCCACATACCAATTTCATTTCATTATTAAAGGGAGACGCATGTCTCTAGTGAAAGGAATAACATTTTTTTTATCTTGTAACAAGGGAAGGCGGCCTTCCTTGTGGCTGGGGGATTTGACGATCGCGTATTGGCTCATTTCGAAACCACATCGTGGAGTACAACACAGACGCCAGCCTACTAAAACCTGTGATAAAGATCTTCACTTTTGTTCGCTACTTGACCGAATGGCCCCAGGGCCTGCACAGTATTAGCTGAATAAAACGTTCCCTGGAACTGCAGTAGTACACATGGATGAATGGATGAGCAACAGTTACGTAGCGCGTTAATTATTTCGAAAATATCTTTCGGGTACAGATATTTAGCTGTAGAAGTAGCATGTGAGTAAGTGTGAATGCGTTAGCATAAATTTAGGATGATGAAAACAGAGTAGCCAAGAAAATTTTCAGCAATCTTAATGCAAGCAAATTAAAAACCTTTTGGATGAAAGAAGGACAATATCTGCAACAGTTGAAAAAGTCAGAAGTAGATACTGAGGACAGAAAACAATTCAGAAATAAAATCAAAAACAGGAAGCACGAACTAGCCTAAATGAAAGAAACAAAAGGGATAAATGGACAGACGATAAGAAGAAAGAAACGCAGTGAATTAATGAAGAGATTTTGGGTAGAAAAGAAAAGAAGACAACACAGGCATGAAGAGACGCATGAAGGAGCATAGGGAGAGAACGAGGGCACGTAGACTGCTTCTAGTATTTTTAACTCGTGAATAAAAGTGACTAGTCACAGTTATTTGTGAGCTTTGATTTATAACAGGCTTGCTCCTATAGAGTAACGCACACTGAGCTAACTTATGAGATGTGGAGATAACGTAGGTCAGAATCGAATCTGGGTGGTGGATTGACGGTCGTGTACACTGGAAAGTCTAAGCGTGATTTTTAGGCAGTTTTCCACGCATATTTAAGTAAATGCTAAGTTGGTGTCAATCACCGGCTCGGAAGGTACGATACACAAAGAATTAAAACACAATAACTCACAGAACGTAGCTTACACGATTCACAGACAGATGCTGCACATAAATTCCCTACGTAGCTAAACGGAAAACTACGGCGCAGTAAGGGTATACAGTCACAAAATTAAAATAAAATGACTCTGCCAAATTATGGAAAGACAGTAGATCCAGTACAACGATACCAACGCTACAATGTGAAAGAGATACTTGACACTAATAGGAAGCAAGTTAAGGCGTAACCTAAGATGTTTGCTTTCTGATCGATTCACTTAGCTCGGAGAGAGTCGAATCCAGGATTATGCTCCTTGAGGGACGGGAAGGCAGTTGAGCGCTTAGAAATTCTGTACCCCAGTGGCGTCTCAAAATTGCCTAAAGTACCATATTTTACGGCTGCAAGACGCTACGGATTATAATACTCACCTTAATTTTTAAGAATTAAAAAAGATAACATTTTTACCTTTTTTGTTATTAGACTGCAAAGCCAGACTAAAAGAAATCTTGGTTTATAAAACCGAACTGATTCTTAAAATTCATGAAAATCATCATCTTCTAGTTTTGGACATTTTGCATTCAGTCCTCTATTTGCACATCTAGTCTTCCTCATTTTCTTCGGTTCATCTTTACTTGCCCGCCAATCGCGAACGGTTTTTTCTGTTGGCGGAGGGCCCAAATGCCGCTCAGCTGCACTGTTTCCATGCTCCTCTGCATATGCTGTTACTTTCAATTTATAGCTCGCATGAATATATAAACCTCTTATTTTATCCTTTACGAAACCAGCTACTAACAAGAAATTGGAAATTTGTGGTAAGTTCCATGGGACCAAACTACTGAGGTCAACGGTCCCTAAACTTACACACTACTTAATCTAACTTACGCTAAGGACGACACACACACCCATGCCTGAGGGAGGACTCGAACCTCCGACAGGGGGCGCCGCGCGAACCGTGACAAGGCGCCTTAGACCATTGTAACAAGAATATAGTACTGTTACGATAGCACAAACCACTTTCAATTCAAGTTCACTGGCACCATTGACTGCAGTGACGCATCATAGGCTAGACAGTGCGCTGGGTCGTGGCACCAGGACAGGAGGGGGGCAGTGTTAGCAAGCTTGTGAATCCCAGGAAATCATGTTCGTCGCATCGGTGCACTGATGCTGCCAGTTGAATCCAATTTTACCACATAGAGGAAAGGTTTCCCGCGGAATCGAACACATGGCCGTTTTTAAGACTAGCTGGAATTTTAAAGCAAATAGTAGATATTTTTATATTAATTTCGATTATAAGGTGCACCTAAATTTTGGAGGCAATATTTCGAAGAAAAAAGGTGCCTCTTATAGTCCGTAAAACATGGTAAATGATGGTGTTTTCTTAATCTACTACGCGTAATACCAACTACAATACCCAGAAAATGGTTCAAATGGCTCTAAGCACTATGGGACATAAGTTCTGAGGTCATCAGTCCCCTAGAACTTAGAACTACTTAAACCTAACTAACCTAAGGACATAACACACACCCATGCCCGAGGCAGGATTCGAACCTGCAATCGTAGTGGTCGTGGGGTTCCAGAATGTAGCGCCTAGAACCGCTCGGCCATCCCGGCTGGTTACCCAGAAAATTTTCGATTGAAGTTGTACTGCAAATAAGCTTTTACTGGAGGAGGGAAGAGGGTAGCCCCATAGCATAGCGACGGCCACACAAATGAAATACACTCCTGGAAATGGAAAAAAGAACACATTGACACCGGTGTATCAGACCCGCCATACTTGCTCCGGACACTGTGAGAGGGCTGTACAAGCAATGATCACACGCACGGCACAGCGGACACACCAGGAACCGCGGTGTTGGCCGCCGAATGGCGCTAGCTGCGCAGAATTTGTGCACCGCCGCCGTCAGTGTCAGCCAGTTTGCCGTGGCATACGGAGCTCCATCGCAGTCTTTAACACTGGTAGCATGCCGCGACAGCGTGGACGTGAACCGTATGTGCAGTTGACGGACTTTGAGCGAGGGCGTATAGTGGGCATGCGGGAGGCCGGGTGGACGTACCGCCGAATTGCTCAACACGTGGGGCGTGAGGTCTCCACAGTACATCGATGTTGTCGCCAGTGGTCGGCGGAAGGTGCACGTGCCCGTCGACCTGGGACCGGACCGCAGCGACGCACGGATGCACGCCAAGACCGT
This sequence comes from Schistocerca americana, assembly GCF_021461395.2. Lineage (NCBI taxonomy): Eukaryota > Metazoa > Arthropoda > Insecta > Orthoptera > Acrididae > Schistocerca > Schistocerca americana. Next base: position 432,464,365 of record NC_060124.1, on the reverse strand, counting down.
AGGATCCTACGCAGTGCCGTAGGGGACCGTACCGCCACTTCCCAGCAAATTAGGGACACTGTTTCTCCTGGGGTATCGGCGAGGACCATTCGCAACCGTCTCCATGAAGCTGGGCTACGGTCCCGCACACCGTTAGGCCGTCTTCCGCTCACGCCCCAACATCGTGCAGCCCGCCTCCAGTGGTGTCGTGACAGGCGTGAATGGAGGGACGAATGGAGACGTGTCGTCTTCAGCGATGAGAGTCGCTTCTGCCTCGGTGCCAATGATGGTCGTATGCGTGTTTGGCGCCGTGCAGGTGAGCGCCACAATCAGGACTGCATACGACCGAGGCACACAGGGCCAACACCCGGCATCATGGTGTGGGGAGCGATCTCCTACACTGGCCGTACACCACTGGTGATCGTCGAGGGGACACTGAATAGTGCACGGTACATCCAAACCGTCATCGAACCCATCGTTCTACCATTCCTAGACCGGCAAGGGAACTTGCTGTTCCAACAGGACAATGCACGTCCGCATGTATCCCGTGCCACCCAACGTGCTCTAGAAGGTGTAAGTCAACTACCCTGGCCAGCAAGATCTCCGGATCTGTCCCCCATTGAGCATGTTTGGGACTGGATGAAGCGTCGTCTCACGCGGTCTGCACGTCCAGCACGAACGCTGCTCCAACTGAGGCGCCAGGTGGAAATGGCATGGCAAGCCGTTCCACAGGACTACATCCAGCATCTCTACGATCGTCTCCATGGGAGAATAGCAGCCTGCATTGCTGCGAAAGGTGGATATACACTGTACTAGTGCCGACATTGTGCATGCTCTGTTGCCTGTGTCTATGTGCCTGTGGTTCTGTCAGTGTGATCATGTGATGTATCTGACCCCAGGAATGTGTCAATAAAGTTTCCCCTTCCTGGGACAATGAATTCACGGTGTTCTTATTTCAATTTCCAGGAGTGTACGTATAGTTCTTCTAACAGGAAATATAGAACAACACGAGATTAAGTGGTATTTACATAAGGAACAGCGAAAGATTGTCTAGGAAGTTTAAAAATTACGTCTGCTTGGGAAGCAGAGATTAGAGACGATCTCGAAAGAGATGGAACCACCAAGTTCAAATCTGGAACGGACCTGTAAGCTAAATAGTGATCCGCTGATAACAAGATTGAAAACGATTTCCGCTTACATACATCATTAAATAATCGCGTTAACGCTGTTCTTCCTTGAAATGTGTCATGAAATAAATTATAGTAAGATGAACACATTGAAAGAACTGTTGTCGAAACTACATTTTAGTAGTGATGAGATTTGTACATAGAGACTTCAAAATGTAGGTTTCACATGTCATCTCATTCTAAGACCATTTCGCAAGAAGAGTGGCGCGTTGTCAGAAGAGGTTACACGTCCCATGTCTGCTAAAAACGGTGTTCTGCTACGATACGGATAGCATATGCATCACTGTGCGCGACTGAACTGGCGCAATAACTGGAAACGTAGTCCAGAGCCGAAACATGCTGGACAGGACGATCCTGGACAAAACGCAGTTGCAGACCCAGATCCACCGTGGAATTCTGGGGGGTATATCGACAAAATGTAGTGTGACACCAAGCGATACTCAAATGGTCCCAACAAACATGAGTGATCATGCATGGGAAGTGCAGATTTTTGACCATGTGATTTCCGCAAGCTGAAAGAAAACTGAGGGGGATATATTTTCTATGACGAGCACGTTCACACAGCGGTCCTCAAATGACTCCGTGACAAAACAGCGGATTTCTGTCCTCCAAGAATAGAACGGCTGGTAGAACGTTCCGACGTTGTTTACGGAAACTTGGTAACTATGTTGTAAAATAGTACCATGTATCTGTGGTCACTTGGAGCCTACTGTAGGTTTCAATAAAAGTTACTTGGCCTGCCATAGTAGTTTTTAACTTGCTGGGGGGGGGGGGGGGGGGGGGGGGAGGGTGGACAAAAGTATGGGACGAAAAAAATACAGCACGTTACCCTGCGTAATAAGGGGTATGAAAACTGTTGACTTTCAAAACAGCCTCCAGTCGTCCCGGAAACGTTAAACATAGGTCCTGTGCAGTTTTCAAGGGAATCTTACACCATTTTTCCGGCAAAATAGTGGCAAGTTAAGGTAACTATGATGGAGGCGGATAGGGGTCACAGAACGCATTAAATAAATTTTGTTTGAATAGGGCCTTCCGTCGGGTAGACCGTTCGCCGGGTGCAAGTCTTTTGGTTTGACGCCACTTCGGCGATTTGCGAGTCGATAGGGATGAAATGATGATGATTAGGACAACAGAACACCCAATCCTTGAGCGGAGAAAATCGCCGACCCAGCCGGCAATCGAACCCGGGCCCTTAGGATTGACATTCTGTCGTGCTTACCTTTTTTTTTCTTTTTTTTTAATCAGCTCTCAGCTACCGGGGGCGGACACAAACCGCACTGAAACCTGGTGACAATAGTGGACAGGGGCGATGCGACAGTTCATCCTCGTACTCTCGAAACCAGCCCTGGCCGATGCGAGATATGAGAAAAAGGCCCTGTCGTCTTGGACCACAGTACCACAATAAGGGAAGAAACAGGTTACCGTGGAATGGGCTTATCAGCTAAAATGGTCCCATAACCCCAGGCAGTAATGCGACAGTGTGGAGTAACATCGGTGCCCATGGAATATGCAGCCCAAATCATCACCCAACCGCTGCCATACTTTACTCTTGGGTCGCAAACTTGAGTAGAAGTGGGAAACGATGTGAAACAAGACCCGTTCGACCACATGACATTTTTTCATTGCCCCAGGTTTTATGGCTTCGGAAGTACGTATTTTTGTTACGAGTGTTCTATCACTGATGAGTGATTTTGGTTTTCTAGTTCGCCTAAGTTCTCTGCTTATATTTCGGTACTGAAGGGGCTTGCGAGTATAAGATTCTGTTCTGGAATGATTTTCACAGCTTTTTCTTCGAAAACTCACTTTTGCCATATGACTACATATGTGTTTTCGGCCTTAGGGCAAATGGTTCAAATGGCTCTGAGCACTATGGGACTTAACTTCTGAGGTCATCAGTCCCCTAGAACTTAGAACTACTTAAACCTAACTAAAATAAGGACAGCACACACATCCATGCCCGAGGCAGGATTCGAACCTGCGACCGTAGCGGTCGCGCGGTTCCAGACTGTAGCGCCTAGAAGCCTTAATCCATTTCCAAAATCGTCTGACTTGTTTTTGACATCGTAACACCTGAAAATGGCGTAAGATCGTAATATAGATAGCGAAATACACGCATTATATGCATTTAGATCACGGAAAAATCTTTGCAAGAATTTTACATGACTGTGGTACCAGAAAAGAAAAAAAATCACTAATCACTTTTGCAGCTGTTGCCCTCTTACTTTTGGTCAAAATCCTCTTCAGTGACAATCTGCCACGACCGCTCGACACACACATCCGTCCTCGTTGTGATTTACCGGATGGTGTTTCGTTTTGAGTGCATGCGGCATAAATCTTCCATATGGTACCTCTTGAAACACGGTTACGGAACCACCCACCACATGACCACCAACAACTTGCCCAGGTTCTAATTCACTTAGCACCGACATAATGCACTCACAACTACACAGATCAGACCACTACTGACACTCGCAACGTACTGAGGACACGGCACAGGTGCCGTTCGCGCTCAAATAGAAAAGCGCAACCTGCTGCCTCGGCTTTATTTATGTTCAAGCATGAATTTCCCGCGGTGTTTCCTTTTTTTTTATCGAAGACTTTTACTTCTTGAAGTCTCCTCGTATATGGGGCAGTTGGTGATAACTACTCGAAAAGAAATATATGGAAGTGTTAAAGTGATCTGTGCTATTGGCAAATCAAATAGCGTTTTACGCAATAAGGTTTCAAATGAAACGTTTTCAGTTAGTACATATTACCTGCCTGGAGTTTTGGCAGTGATGCATAAACTTCTTAATGCGAAAATTATTGAAAAACTGATGTTTGAGCAGCGATTAACGAACTGATGCATGTTTGGAATTATTAGAAGAAACAGCGAAATAAACAAATGGAAGAGGAAACAGATGGGTTATTACTAATGTGTAAATGTAACTATAATTGCAAACTGAGGTTAACTGAATGGCAGCCAGTCCAGGAAGATGGATGATAACTGAACCAAAGAATTTGCTTCACTGAGTTCCAAGAGATAAGAAAAGACTACGACCAAGGGGAAGTTGAGGCGGTTCTGCAACACTGGAGAGGAAAGATTCGGTAAATGAATCATTTAAATGTCCGCCGTCCAGCGATGCGCAGGTGGATGAAGTCTGTATTAACGGGAAACGGCGCTCTGTTCTCATCCTAGTGCTAGCAAAGGTCAGTCAATAGCCTCCTGCTAGACCAGTGTTGTGTAGCCGCGGCCGGCCGAAGTGCGGCAGTGTAGCCTCTGTCGACCTCACCACCTGCAATCTGAGACACAAGCACACGGCACATGACCATCGAGTCATGCGTCTTACTCTGTACACACATGAACAGATATATTAAGATATGAATTAGGCTTTAATTTTTCTGTGGTTCCCAAGGGCCCGGAATTAAATTAAAAACAGTTCTCATCATTTGGTTCTATTCAAGGTTATCGAGAGGTTGCTCTTTTTGTAAGCCAAGTTCCACACGATAAAATCCTTTCCGCAACTTAGAATACAGTTCAGGTGTGTGGATCACATACCAAATAGAACTGACAGGAGGATTAGAACGTATACAAAGAAGGTCAGCAGGAGTGGTCACAGGTTTGCTTGACGAATGCTGGGCTGTTGCAATGGCAGGCATCTGCGGTCGGCACGGTTTGCCTGGCGTAATTTGAGCAGTGATCCATCAGACGAGGGCGGCCCTTTCTTGTATTTGTCGTGTCCGCTTTCAAGCTGCCGTCTCTGCATCTTACCCGACACAGCCAGTACGTTATGGGCCTCCTTCTTCGACATCTTGACTTCTTGAAATTATGTTTCCAAATGAAAATACTGACATAATTGAGCCGTGCTCACTCCCAACTAAGAGTTTCCGTGAACTGTCTATCTATGTTTGGTTTCCCGCTCTTGTTGCGGTTACGTCGTGGTTCTTCTTCCTTCTATTTGTGGCAGCAGTGATGTGTATCGATATTTGTGCCGTGTACCATCCGTAGTTAGCTACGTATGGTACACGTGGTCTAGAGGTAGCGTCTTAGATTCGTAATCAAAACGTCTTCGATCCCGGGTTCGATCCCCGCCACTGTCTAAATTTTGATAAATAATGAGCATTGGCGGCCGAAGACTTCCGGCATAAGAAGTCAGCCTCATTCTGCCAACGGCCTTGTCAAAGAGGGCGGAGGAGCGGATAGAGGTTCAGGGCACTCTCTTGTCCTAGGGGTGGGAAATTGCCCCTAAAGGCGGAAGAATCAGCAATGATCAACGACATGAGGATGCAGAAGGCAATGGAAACCCCTGCATTAAAGACGCGTAACGTGTATCCACAGTAGAGTCCTGCATGACCGAGTAAGCGAGCACAAAATACGAGGTGGGGCGAGCACACCCTAACTGGATAGGCTGCCCGCACTAGTTCTTGTGACCGAGCATAGAAGCCGTGACCGAATACGTAGCACGTAACTTCAAACACATTACACGTATCATTATCCGTGTGACATTGCAGGCAGTACGGGATTCTCATTTGTGGCGTATCTCTCTATGGAATCATGCACCGCGAGGAACCAGTGCAGTGAGACGTAAGATTGAAACCAATATTTACACATTGAAGAAACGGGAAGGTCTAAAAAGCCAAGCATGGAGTACATTTCTGTTAGTTGTAGACGAAAACAGTGCGTCTACTGGGTACGTATCGTACCTAAACTGCTCCACATTATTGTTTTTCCAGTCGGGAACCACTCATTTAAAGAAACACAGTTGCAAGAAACCTAACAAAGATACACCTCCTTCAGGGATACCGGCGGTAATAAAACATCCAACCAGGGTGCCAATGTGATAAAGGCTTTGGAAAATCACTAAAGGATTCCTTGTGCTGCTCACTGTATAAACACAGCACTTAGCCACATTTTCGATGAAGATAACTTCTTGTTAAATCATGCCCGAACATCGCATCAACAATAAATACTGTAAAATGCATCGTATGGTACATTAAGAAAAGTGGCCTCTGCTCGTTTTTGAAACCATCGTTGAAACAAGAGGTCCGCACACTCTGGAACAGCTTGCACACTATGCTGGAATCCTTACACACTCAGTATGACGAAGTTGCTGCTTTGCTGACGGCTGCTTACAGATTGAAAAATTGCTTAATTTCTGAGACCATTTAAAGAGGCCACAGATGAATTAGAAGGCGAAAAAGAAACAGTCCAGTTATTTCTTCTTTGGTTTCACAAACTGCAACAAATTTGCAGTGTCTATGACATTGTCTGTCAGGTGAGTAATTACTGCAGTTAAAAGCACTGTTTCATTGTGATACGTGATAGATTTATAATTATCTACCGTAATGGATGTGTACTAACAGATATGTATTTTTCAACAGGAGGTACAAAGGATTAAAAATCGAGCCTTGACTTTCGTTTGTCAGAAGATTATGATCACTTCCAGAGATAAAATTGCTTCGTTTCTTTGGCCGTCTTTCCGTGACCTTAATATGCTTGAAATAAATGAAAAGCAGGAAATTCTTAGCAATGTGCGACGAATGTGTGCTACTTACGCAGGTACGACATGCAATCATTAACATAATCGTTTTTGGTGGATAGTGTATTACAGAGCAATGGGAATGTTATAATTTGAATAATATTTCATTAACGTAAAACATCTCGTTTTCACGGGGACGTATCGATGATTTCCACATCAGTTCTGTATTACTTGTCTCTTTTATTGTCATACATCCTTCAAGTACTGTGTCATCACCACCCAGAAAGAGAGATCGTTTCAAGGAATGGAGGAACAACAGATCATCCGCAGCAGATGAAGTAGATCTCTACATTTTAATGCACCTCGAAGATGAGGATGACATCTTAAGGGGTGGAGCAGACGTGAAACATATCTGCCAGGCCTGGCTGCAGTTGCAAGACGTATTTTATGTATCCCAGCAACAAGCGCACTTAGTGAAAAATGCTTTAGTAAAGCCGGCATGTTACTAACAAATCGCCGCAGCCAATAAAATCCGGAACGCTTTAGCGATTTACTGCTGATCAGCAATAACTATAATTTTGTTTCTGTTGCAAACAAGTGAAAAGTATGACCAGTTACGTTTGTAAATGTTTAATGTTCTTTATATGCTTTCTTTATGAAGATCGTTGTCTTCTAAATTACAGGGAAAGCACTTATTTAATGTTTCTTGTTAATGAAAGGAAAAATAAATCTTCTGTCTGGAAATGAGACTCGTCTTCTATCCGCGATTGTACTGAAATATCGTTTTACTTTCCAATTTAGCTGTGTCACGTACCCGTTCTAGGAAACATTACTTTTGTATTAAAAGAGAGAAAGAGACAGAGATAAATACATTGTATATATATATATATATATATATATATATATATATATATATATGTGTGTGTGTGTGTGTATGTGTGTGTGTGTGAGAGAGAGAGAGAGAGAGAGTGAGACAGAGAGAGGCCTTGGATTTGTACAGTACAGTGCAGCGAGCGGGGGCGGAGCGAGGTGAGACGTCAGCGGTGACCGGTCATGCTCGGTTATCCGCGTGTCCGGAATCCGGACATCAGACATGAGGCGAGTACGTGACCGAGCCGAGTCGAGTGGGGCCGGACACAAGCGGCACGGTCCCCGCGTCAACAGAGCGTTGCAGCACTCTAATCCACAGGACATGTTGTTGTTGTTGTTGTGGACTTCAGTCCTGAGACTGGTCTGATGCAGCTCTCCATGCTACTCTATCCTGTGCAAGCTTTTTCATCTCCCAGTACCTACTGCAACCTACATCCTTCTGAATCTGCTTAGTGTATTCATCTCTTGGTCTCCCTCTACGATTTTTACCCTCCACGCTGCCCTCCAATACTAAATTGGTGATCCCTTGATGCCTCAGAACATGTCCTACCAACCGATCCCTTCTTCTGGTCAAGTTGTGCCACAAACTTCTCTTCTCCCCAATCCTGTTCAATACTTCCTCATTAGTTATGTGATCTACCCATCTAATCTTCAGCATTCTTCTGTAGCACCACATTTCGAAAGCTTCTATTCTCTTCTTGTCCAAACTATTTATCGTCCATGTTTCACTTCCATACATGGCTACACTCCATACGAATACTTTCAGAAATGACTTCCTGACACTTAAATCAATACTGGATGTTAACAAATTTCTCTTCTTCAGAAACGCTTTCCTTGCCATTGCCAGCCTACATTTTATATCCTCTCTACTTCGACCATCATCAGTTATTTTGCTCCCCAAATAGCAAAACTCCTTTACTACTTTAAGTGCCTCATTTCCTAATCTAATTCCCTCAGCATCACCCGACTTAATTAGACTACATTCCATTATCCTTGTTTTGCTTTTGTTGATGTTCATCTTATATCCTCCTTTCAAGACACTGTCCATTCCATTCAACTGCTCTTCCAAGTCCTTTGCTGTCTCTGACAGAATTACAATGTCATCGGCGAACCTCAAAGTTTTTATTTCTTCTCCATGAATTTTAATACCTACTCCGAATTTTTCTTTTGTTTCCTTTACTGCTTGCTCAATATACAGATTGAACAACATCGGGGAGAGGCTACAACCCTGTCTTACTCCCTTCCCAACCACTGCTTCCCTTTCATGTCCCTCGACTCTTATAACTGCCATCTGGTTTCTGTACAAATTGTAAATAGCCTTTCGCTCCCTGTATTTTACCCCTGCCACCTTTAGAATTTGAAAGAGAGTATTCCAGTCAACATTGTCAAAAGCTTTCTCTAAGTCTACAAATGCTAGAAACGTAGGTTTGCCTTTCCTTAATCTTTCTTCTAAGATAAGTCGTAAGGTCAGTATTGCCTCACGTGTTCCAGTGTTTCTACGGAATCCAAATTGATCTTCCCCGAGGTTGGCTTCTACTAGTTTTTCCATTCGTCTGTAAAGAATTCGTGTTAGTATTTTGCAGCTGTGACTTATTAAGCTGATAGTTCGGTAATTTTCACATCTGTCAACACCTGCTTTCTTTGGGATTGGAATTATTATATTCTTCTTGAAGTCTGAGGGTATTTCGCCTGTTTCATACATCTTGCTCACCAGATGGTAGAGTTTTGTCAGGACTGGCTCTCCCAAGGCCGTCAGTAGTTCCAATGGAATGTTGTCTACTCCAGGGGCCTTGTTTCGACTCAGGTCTTTCAGTGCTCTGTCAAACTCTTCACGCAGTATCATATCTCCCAATTCATCTTCATCTACATCCTCTTCCATTTCCATAATATTGTCCTCAAGTACATCGCCCTTGTATAGACCCTCTATATACTCCTTCCACCTTTCTGCTTTCCCTTCTTTGCTTAGAACTGGGTTTCCATCTGAGCTCTTGATATTCATACAAGTCGTTCTCTTATCTCCAAAGGTCTCTTTAATTTTCCTGTAGGCGGTATCTATCTTACCCCCAGTGAGATAGGCCTCTACGTCCTTACATTTGTCCTCTAGCCATCCCTGCTTAGCCATTTTGCACTTCCTGTCGATCTCATTTTTGAGACGTTTGTATTCCTTTTTGCCTGTTTCACTTACTGCATTTTTATATTTTCTCCTTTCATCAATTAAATTCAATATTTCTTCTGTTACCCAAGGATTTCTACTAGCCCTAGTCTTTTTACCTACATGATCCTCTGCTGCCTTCACTACTTCATCCCTCAAAGCTACCCATTCTTCTTCTACTGTATTTATTTCCCCCATTCCTGTCAATTGCTCCCTTATGCTCTCCCTGAATCTCTGTACAACCTCTGGTTCTTTTAGTTTATCCAGGTCCCATCTCCTTAAATTCCCACCTTTTTGCAGTTTCTTCAGTTTTAATCTACAGGTCATAACCAATAGATTGTGGTCAGAGTCCACATCTGCCCCTGGAAATGTCTTACAATTTAAAACCTGGTTCCTAAATCTGTGTCTTACCATTATATAATCTATCTGATACCTTTTAGTATCTCCAGGGTTCTTCCATGTATACAACCTTCTTTCATGATTCTTAAACCAAGTGTTAGCTATGATTATGTTGTGCTCTGTGCAAAATTCTACCAGGCGGCTTCCTCTTTCATTTCTGTCCCCCAATCCATATTCACCTACTATGTTTCCTTCTCTCCCTTTTCCTACACTCGAATTCCAGTCACCCATGACTATTAAATTTTCGTCTCCCTTCACAATCTGAATAATTTCTTTTATTTCATCATACATTTCTTCAATTTCTTCGTCATCTGCAGAGCTAGTTGGCATATAAACTTGTACTACTGTAGTAGGTGTGGGCTTCGTATCTATCTTGGCCACAATAATGCGTTCACTATGCTGTTTGTAGTAGCTTACCCGCATTCCTATTTTCCTATTCATTATTAAACCTACTCCTGCATTACCCCTATTTGATTTTGTGTTTATAACCCTGTAGTCACCTGACCAGAAGTCTTGTTCCTCCTGCCACCGAACTTCACTAATTCCCACTATATCTAACTTCAACCTATCCATTTCCCTTTTTAAATTTTCTAACCTACCTGCCCGATTAAGGGATCTGACATTCCACGCTCCGATCCGTAGAACGCCAGTTTTCTTTCTCCCACAGGACATGTGGCCTGTAATTGAAGAAGTGTCATGATGATCTCTCCATTGGCAAAAGATACCGGAATAGTCCCCCATTCGGATCTCCGGGAGGGGACTGCCAAGGGGGAGGTTACCATGACAAATAGATTGAATAATCAACGAAAGGATAACGTTCTACGAGTCGGGGCGTGGAATGTCAGAAGCTTGAACGTGGTAGGAAAACTAGAAAATCTGAAAAGGGAAATGCAAAGGCTCAATCTAGATATAGTAGGAGTCAGTGAAGTGAAGTGGAAGGAAGACAAGGATTTCTGGTCAGATGAGTATCGGGTAATATCAACAGCAGCAGAAAATGGTATAACAGGTGTAGGATTCGTTATGAATAGGAAGGTAGGGCAGAGGGTGTGTTACTGTGAACAGTTCAGTGACCGGGTTGTTCTAATCAGAATCGACAGCAGACCAACACCGACAACGATAGTTCGGGCATACATGCCGACATCGCAAGCTCAAGATGAACAGATAGTGTATGAGGATATTGAAAGGGTAATGCAGTATGTAAAGGGGGACGAAAATCTAATAGTCATGGGCGACTGGAATGCTGTTGTAGGGGAAGGAGTAGAAGAAAAGGTTACAGGAGAATATGGGCTTGGGACAAGGAATGAAAGAGGAGAAAGACTAATTGAGTTCTGTAACAAGTTTCAGCTAGTAATAGCGAATATCCTGTTCAAGAATCACAGGAGGAGGAGATATACTTGGAAAAGGCCGGGAGATACGGGAAGATTTCGATTAGATTACATCATGGTCAGACAGAGATTCCGAAATCAGATACTGGATTGTAAGGCGTACCCAGGAGCAGATATAGACTCAGATCACAATATAGTAGTGATGAAGAGTAGGCTGAAGTTCAAGACATTAGTCAAGAAGAATCAATACGCAAAGAATTCGGATACGGAAGTACTAAGGAATGACGAGATACGTTTGAAGTTCTCTAACGCTGAAGATACAGCAATAAGGAATAGCGCAGTAGGCAGTACAGTTGAAGAGGAATGGACATCTCTAAAACGGGCCATCACGGAAGTTGAGAAGGAAAACATAGGTACAAAGAAGGTAGCTGCGAAGAAACCATGGGTAACAGAAGAAATACTTCAGTTGATTGATGAAAGGAGGAAGTACAAACATGTTCCGGGAAAATCAGGAATACAGAAATACAAGTCACTGAGGAATGAAATAAATAGGAAATGCAGGGAAGCTAAGACGAAATGGCTGCAGGAAAAATGTGAAGACATCGAAAAGATATGACTGTCGGAAGGACAGACTCAGCATACAGGAAAGTCAAATAACCTTCGGTGACATTAAAAGCAACGGTGGTAACATTAAGAGTGCAACGGGAATTCCACAGAGAGCAGATAGGTGGAAAGAATACATTGAAAGCCTCTATGAGGGTGAAGATTTGTCTGATGTGATAGAAGAAGAAACAGGAGTCGATTTAGAAGAGATTGGGGATCCAGTATTAGAATCGGAATTTAAAAGAGCTTTGGAGGACTTACGGTCAAATAAGGCAGAAGGGATAGATAACATTCCATCAGAATTTCTAAAATCATTGGGGGAAGTGGCAACAAAACGACTATTCACGTTGGTGTGTAGAATATATGAGTCTGGCGATATACCATCTGATTTTCGGAAAAGCATCATCGTGGTCTAGCGGTTCTAGGCGCTCAGTCCGGAACCGCGCGACTGCTACGGTCGCAGGTTCGAATCCTGCCTCGGGCATGGATGTGTGTGATGTCCTTAGGTTAGTTAGGTTTAAGTAGTTCTAAGTTCTAGGGGACTGATGACCGCAGATGTTAAGTCCCATAGTGCTCAGAGCCATTTGAACCATTTGAACCAAAGCATCATCCACACAATTTCGAAGACGGTAAGAGCTGACAAGTGCGAGAATCATCGCACAATCAGCTTAACAGCTCATGCATTGAAGCTGCTCACAAGAATAATATACAGAAGAATGGAAAGGAAAATTGAGAATGCGCTAGGTGACGATCAGTTTGGCTTTAGGAAAGGTAAAGGGACGAGAGAGGCAATTCTGACGTTACGGCTAATAATGGAAGCAAGGCTAAAGAAAAATCAAGACACTTTCATAGGATTTGTCGACTTGGAAAAAGCGTTCGACAATATAAAATGGTGCTAGCTGTTCGAGATTCTGAAAAAAGTAGGGGTAAGCTATAGGGAGAGATGGGTCATATACAATATGTACAACAACCAAGAGGGAATAATAAGAGTGGACGATCAAGAACGAAGTGCTCGTATTAAGAAGGGTGTAAGACAAGGCTGTAGCCTTTCGCCCCTACTCGTCAATCTGTACATCGAGGAAGCAACGATGGAAATAAAAGAAAGTTTCAGGAGTGGAATTAAAATACAAGGTGAAAGGATATGAATGATACGATTCGCTGATGACATTGCTATCCTGAGTGAAAGTGCAGAAGAATTAAATGATCTGCTGAACGGAATGAACAGTCTAGTGAGTACACAGTATGAGAGTAAATCGGAGAAAGACGAAGGTAATGAGAGGTAGTAGAAATGAGAACAGCGAGAAACTTAACATCAGGATTGATGGTCACGAAGTCAATGAAGTTAAGGAATTCTGCTACCTAACCAGTAAAATAACCAATGACGGACGGAGCAAAGAGGACGTCAAAAGCAGACTCGCTATGGCAAAAAAGGCATTTCTGGCCAAGAGAAGTCTACTAATATCAAATACCGACCTTAATTTGAGGAACAAATTTCTGAGGATGTACGTCTGGAGTACAGCATTGTATGGTAGTGAAACATGGACTGTGGGAAAACCGGAACAGAAGAGAATCAAAACATTTCAGATGTGGTGCTATAGACGAATGTTGAAAATTAGGTGGACTAATAAGGTAAGGAATATGTGGAAAACACGGATAAGGAGAAGGGACAGGATGATAGGACATCTGCTAAGACATGAGGGAATGACTTCCATGGTACTAGAGGGAGCTGTAGAGGGCAAAAACTGTAGAGGAAGACAGAGATTGGAATGCATCAAGCAAGTAATTGAGGACGTAGGTTGCAAGTGCTACTCTGAGATGAAGAGGTTAGCACAGGAAAGGAATTCGTGTCGGGCCGCATCAAACCAGTCAGTAGACTGATGAAAAAAAAAGTTCCCGGCTAGGGGGTCTGAAGGCAGTCAGTCGGATGTTGCGGATGATGGAAGTTATCTCCTCGCGGTGCAGCAGGGTGGGGCCGCTGGCAGCCCCTGCGCAGTGTTGGGGTTTGTGTGGAGCTGTCCGATCGCTACGAGCTTCGTGGTTCACAGACCCAGGAGGTCAAAGTTGAGTAGTGGTTTCAACTACTCAATCCACTTTCATTCATGCTGGGGTCGATCGTTTCGGTGGTTTGGTGTTGGGGAGGTTTTCCTGGGAGCAACACCGAGTGTTCCACTGCTGAAATGTAGCCGCCATGCGGTGCAATTAACTATTTTGGTCGACTACAATTTGAGTTCACCAGTAGAATTTTCTGTCTTGTGGCCGTTAGTGTTTCAAATACCTTCCCTGGCCACTAACGTAATTTCAGGCAGCGTCCTTTCCTCACCTGTTGTCGCTGTCCAACATGGTGTGTAATTCTGACAGATAGTACATACTCCATTGTGGATTATCACGTTTGTAACCTTTCCGGTTTGAGTTCTCATGTACTGATTGACGGGGAGCAGATCGTTGTGTCGGTCGGTCCGTGGCTGTCCCCTGGTTGGGTTCCGACGGATCAAGCGTAGTTGGGCTCATCACCTGTCTCGCCTAAGTGAACGAGGGCAGACCGACCTCTCTGAAGGCTTCTGAGGGCCACCGGTGTTTAATTATCTGTTTTCAGCTACTTTAAATTCAAGGCATATGGTTATTTTTTTATTTTCTTAAAAATTTTGCAAAATTAATTTTTACATTTATCATTCAAGCTTAAACATTGCGGCCTTCTGCCTTTAAAGGATTATGCTAACATATTTTAAAATTTTGAAAGTTTATTGTGGCCTTCAGCCATTGGTATTTCACCTTGCATATGTGTTTCTATCTGCTTAGCCTTAAGGCGTTCCACGTACCCGTGATAAGTTTTTTTTTTATTTGATTTGCCTCTTTAATGGCATTTTAATCTTGTTGATTTGTCAAGATTTCTTGTTTGGAGGTCTTCAGCCGTGAAAGAGTTTCATTCGGTAAAGGTCCGGCACTGTTCCGCTTTGGTTGTAAAGGTTATTAAATTACAAAAAATGACAATTAGAAGGAGAAACTGATCTCGACCTTTGGCCCTTTCCACAATCCTATAACCTGTTCTGCCCAGCGGGTTTAGCGGGCGTATCAATAATTATTGATAGTGTCCCACTACACAGATGGATTTTAGACGCAGTAGTTGCATAATTCTAACTACTGTTCTATTGTACCTAAATATAGAGCTTCTTTTCAGTATCTGGAAATCGAAATATTTAAAACTTTTCAGAAACGAAGGCACTACCATCGACTATATCAACATTTAATTAGTTTTTCCAAGCATAAATCTCCCTGTCTGTTCAGTAGCTTCTTTCCATACTTATTTTTTGATTGCGAGAGGAACAATCCATCGCCATGGTAGGAACAGGAAAGGAACGATGTACAATGCAAAGGAGCTCTAGTCATTTTGAACGTAGCGTTTATACACTCCTGGAAATGGAAAAAAGAACACATTGACACCGGTGTGTCAGACCCACCATACTTGCTCCGGACACTGCGAGAGGGCTGTACAAGCAATGATCACACGCACGGCACAGCGGACACACCAGGAACCGCGGTGTTGGCCGTCGAATGGCGCTAGCTGCGCAGCATTTGTGCACCGCCGCCGTCAGTGTCAGCCAGTTTGCCGTGGCATACGGAGCTCCATCGCAGTCTTTAACACTGGTAGCATGCTGCGACAGCGTGGACGTGAACCGTATGTGCAGTTGACGGACTTTGAGCGAGGGCGTATAGTGGGCATGCGGGAGGCCGGGTGGACGTACCGCCGAATTGCTCAACACGTGGGGCGTGAGGTCTCCACAATACATCGATGTTGTCGCCAGTGGTCGGCGGAAGGTGCACGTGCCCGTCGACCTGGGACCGGACCGCAGCGACGCACGGATGCACGCCAAGACCGTAGGATCCTACGCAGTGCCGTAGGGGACCGCACCGCCACTTCCCAGCAAATTAGGAACACTGTTGCTCCTGGGGTATCGGCTAGGACCATTCGCAACCGTCTCCATGAAGCTGGGCTACGGTCCCGCACACCGTTAGGCCGTCTTCCGCTCACGCCCCAACATCGTGCAGCCCGCCTCCAGTGGTGTCGCGACAGGCGTGAATGGAGGGACGAATGGAGACGTGTCGTCTTCAGCGATGAGAGTCGCTTCTGCCTTGGTGCCAATGATGGTCGTATGCGTGTTTGGCGCCGTGCAGGTGAGCGCCACAATCAGGACTGCATACGACCGAGGCACACAGGGCCAACACCCGGCATCATGGTGTGGGGAGCGATCTCCTACACTGGCCGTACACCACTGGTGATCGTCGAGGGGACACTGAATAGTGCACGGTACATCCAAACCGTCATCGAACCCATCGTTCTCCCATTCCTAGGCCGGCAAGGGAACTTGCTGTTCCAACAGGACAATGCACGTCCGCATGTATCCCGTGCCACCCAATGTGCTCTAGAAGGTGTAAGTCAACTACCCTGGCCAGAAAGATCTCCGGATCTGTCCCCCATTGAGCATGTTTGGGACTGGATGAAGCGTCGTCTCACGCGGTCTGCACGTCCAGCACGAACGCTGGTCCATCTGAGGCGCCAGGTGGAAATGGCATGGCAAGCCGTTCCACAGGACTACATCCAGCATCTCTACGATCGTCTCCATGGGAGAATAGCAGCCTGCATTGCTGTGAAAGGTGGATAAACACTGTACTAGTGCCGACATTGTGCCTGTGGATCTGTCAGTGTGATCATGTGATGTATCTGACCCCAGGAATGTGTCAATAAAGTTTCCCCTTCCTGGGACAATGAATTCACGGTGTTTTTATTTCAATTTCCAGGAGTGTAGCTGTTTTAATTACTATGTCTGATTGTCCAAAAAAAAAAAGGAAAGATGAAATGACTATGTGAATGGTTGAAAAGAATAACGATACACTGCACGTTAATTTAGCAAAATCCGCTATCCCTTGTGGCGAAAAATTCATTAATAACGTGTTGCGCGACAACGATCAAAACAGAGAAAGAAAATATGGTCACTTTGAAAGTTCTAAAGCAAACCGGTCAGAAGTGACGATAATTTCATTTCATGTAGGTCAATAATTGTCACCCTGTATCTCGGATAACTGCATAGTTTCTTCTCGAGTTGTCCTCCTCGCCCTCTCCACCTTCGTCTTCATTTCCAAAGCTGTAACATCAGGTGATCCACAGAGAAGTTCTGATATGTTAAACACTTCTACGTTCTTCGAATATATCCTTCCCTTGCCATAATCCTGTTTCTTGGCGTAAGTACACCTACATAACCGCATCTTCTTGAGGTGCTTTCAGTTTACGATACGCAGTTGTTGTAGTAACTTCCATGCTGGTGGCCACAGTAGGAACTACGGAAGCAAAGTGAGGACAAGGACTTACGTTGTGGCAGCGTGGCATTATCCCAAAGGAAATCTACGGGTGGTGGGACTGGAGGAGGAGGATACGAGGGTAACCTACCCGTCAGAGTAGGTAAAAACGCAAATGTTCGGGGTCGCAAGTATCCGCAATCGTAAGTGCACACACATCATTTTTATTTGACAGGAAGTTGAACATAGACTAACAGAAAATAGGCTCAACACCGAATAGTACACTCATGCTAATAAATTAAGGATAATTGGAGAATGTGGTGCCACACAACGTGGCACTACACAAAACTGATGCTAATAGGATAGGCAGATAGGGAACACACACTACACAAATCTGTAAGTCCACGCTTTGGTGATAAATTTAGAAAACCGTCCCGAAACACTTGTGCTACAAGACGCCACTGTTTCCTGCCCATGTACCCCGACATCAGTATGGGATATGATCACCATACACACTTACACAGGCCGCACAACGGGTTGGCATACTCTGGATTAGGTGGTTGAGCAGCTGCTGGGGTGTAGCCTCCCATTCTTGCACCAGTGCCTGTCGGAGCTCCTGAAGTTCCTAGGGATTTGAAGACGTGCAACGATACGTCGACCGAGAGCATCCCAGACGGGCTCGATGGGATTTGGGTCTGGAGAACAGGCAGCCCACTCCATTCGCCTGATATCTTCTGTTTCAAGGTACTCGTCCACGATGGCAGCTCTGTGGGGCCCGTGCGTTATCGTCCTTCAGGAGGAAGGTAGGGCTCACTGCACCCCTGAAAAGGCGGACATACTGGTGCAAAATGACGTCCCGATACACCTGACCTGTTACAGTTCCTCTGTCAAAGACATGCAGGGGTGTACGTGCACCAATTATAATCCCACCCCACACCATCAAACCACGCCCTCCACACAGGTCCCTTTCAAGGATATTAAGGAGCTGGTATCGAGTTCCTGGTTCACGCCAAATGAAAACCAGGCTACACCTGGACTCGTCCGTGAACATAACTGTTCCAAGGACATGTACTGTGTTCTTGACACCAGGTTTTACGGGCTCTCTTGTGACCAGGGTTCAGTGGAATGCACTTTGCAGGTGTCTGCGCGAATAAACCATGTCTGTTCAGTCGTCTGTGGACTGTGTGTCTGGAGACAACTGTTCCAGTGGCTGCGGATAGGTCCCGAGCAAGGGTACCTGCAGTACTTCGTGGCCGTCTGCGGGCACTGATGGTGAGACATTGGCCTTCTTGTGGTGTTGTACACTGTGGACGTCCCGTACTGTTGCACCTGGACACGTTTCCTGTCTGCTAGAATCGTTGCCATAATCTTGAGATCACACTTTGTGGCACATAGAGGGCCCGTGCTACGACCTGCTGTGTTTGCCCAGCCTCCAGTGCCCCTAATATTCTACCCCTCATAACATCATCAGTATGTGTTCTTTGGGCCATTTTCAACACACAGTCACCATTAGCACGTCTGAAAACGTCTGCACACCTACTCGCTGCACTGTACTCTGACATGCACCAACACACCTCTGCCTATGTGGACTGCTGCCAGCGCCACCGTGCGACGACCGCAGGTCAAATTCACTGCATGGGCATACCCCGAGGTGATTTAACCCGCAAACCGCCCAGCAGAGCGTTTTATCACAATGTATCAGCATTATCCTTAATTTATGAGCATGAGTGTAGTTATCGACATAAACTAATGCTGCTAGGATTGTTTGTACATTTGAAATATTACGTCTATTCAAGTTTCACACCAGTCGCATAAGACTGGCGCTAGTACTGCCATTATGAGGATGCAAATCAGATATGCTTTAAATACACTGTGACGGTCGTGAGCATTAGTTATCTTTGAAATTGGACGTAGTAAGTTGTGTTAGTCAAGAAGGTCTTTAAGACCACAAAGACGCCACTATCAACATCTCATTGACTTTGAACGAGGTCGGTAACATGGGTATTAGAAGCCAGATGTTCCTTCTGTGGAACTGTAGAAAGAACTGGCAGGAATTTATTAACCTTATATGACTGCTGGCAGCGGTGGTCACGGGGTATGGTCGCAAGAAGACCGGGCTCCAGAAAGGCAGGTGGCACTACTGAGAGGGAAGACTATCTTTTGAACGTATGGCTCATGCGCATCCTACTGCATCTGCAGCAGCAATTTGAGCAGCACTTGGCAGCCAAATAGCACAACTAACTGTTACAAATCGGTTTCTTTCAGTACAGCTCGGAGTCAGGCGCCCTGCGACGTGCTTTTCACTAACCCCAAACCACATTCATTGCTGTCAAGCAAGAGCTCATTGGAGGGCAGAATGGAGGTATGTTGGGTTTCTGATGAAAACTGATTCTGCATCAGTGCCTGTGATAGCCGTATGTTGGACATAAGGAGGCCAGTTGAGGGTCTGCAAGCAACATGTCTGCATGCTACGCACACTGGTCCTTCACCTGGAATTATGGTCTCAGGTGCGAATTCATACGACAGCAGGGGCACTCTCGTGGTCATCCTATCCACTGTGACTGAAAATATTCGACCTGTTGTGCTGCCATTCATGAACAGCATTCCAGGGGGTGTTTTCCAACAGGATAACCCTCGCCCACATACCGCTATTTTAACTCAACGTGCCCTACAGCGTATCGACATGATGCCTCGGGCTGCTCGATCACCAGATCTGTTTCCAATTGATCACATATGGGACATCATCGGACGATAACTGCAGCGTCATTCACAAACAGCACTAACCGTCCATGTATTGACCAATCATATGTAATTGGCACAGAACTCCATCCCACAAACTGACATCCGGCACCTGAGCCGTGGCTGGCTCGAGTCATGCTTGTCTTGGGTTAAACCCTGGTTGTAGTTCCGTTGTTTCATTTCTCCTGCGGTTATCGCGATAATGTTGCTGTCCTCTCCGTGAATGGCAGCAGCAGCGGGTGTCGATACTAGTACTGCTGTACTATCTTTGGTGTGGCGTATAGTGTTGTAGTGTGAACTGCTGCTTGCATGTGCTGCGAAGTTCGTCGCCCACCGATGTTGGACATGAAAGTTGAGTCCTCACTTAACTTACTATCGAGCCTCAACTGTTTAGATGTCGTCGTTTGATCCCTGTTGTCGCTTTTGGCACATTCCCTCAAGCAACAACGTGTGTGTATTCATGTCGGCTAAGATTCCACCCGTCTTCCTGCGGAGTTTAGCTTAATTTATTCCCTATTATTGAAGTTCACCAGCGGTATCTTCTGCCTCATGGCCGTTGACGTTCCGGTTACCTGACCTGGTCGTTGACGTAATTTTCGGCAGTGTATTTTCCTCGTCGTGTTGTTGCTGTACAGCGTGGCGTGTAGTTCGACAGCTGAGGTGTTGTTGGTTGTTGCGGGACCAAATATACTGTGTGTCGTTATATTGAAACCTTGTGGTCAGTTTGTTGGTTGTGTGGAGCGGAACTGATATTGTTGATTGGTCGGTTGGCTGTCTGTCGGTTGGGTTGCCTACAGAGTAAGAAGTCGTTTGACAGGCTGCCTGTCTCACCTAAACGGGCGTTAGTGTTACAGTCCAAGGCCGATCACTGGAAACTTCTGAGCTCTGTTCCATGTGTGTTGCATAGTAATTTCCCTATTTGGGTTATAGTTATTTGGTTGCTATGTGGCCTTCAGCCGAGTATCACTAGCTCTTAAATTAATGTTCTTGTCTTGCCCTTAAGGCTTAAGATTGTTATGCTTTTGTATGGGGCCTTCAGCCGAATTTGGCATGAAATGTTTTAAGATAAGGCCTTCTGCCTTTTGATTGAAACTCTTCTTATTGCCTAATATGCGGCCTCCAGCCAAGTTCCGTTAAAATTAAATTGCTAAGTCCTTCAGCCTGTTTAGATTGAAGATTTAGAAAATATTTTAGGTGAAACCTTCAGAAGAAACTTGTATTTCAATTTCTTGCTTAGGCCTTGTGTCTTGGATTTTGAGTGTGGCCTTCAGCCGATCGAAAGTTAATCAAAGGAGGTCGATTAAAGTTCTGAGTGTTTTGCATCCTTGTTGTAATATTGCGTGTTGATAAATAAAGTTTGTATGTTGAGTGCAACTGACAGCAACTTATTTCGGCCCCTTTCTACAACCTAATCCGCTCTGTCCTGCTAGCCCAGGCATTTCAGCACCTGCACAATACAATGCATGCGTTTTGGCATGTTTACATTTAATATTCTGGCGGGTACACCGGTCATTAATATACCAGCATTTCACATTTTCAGTGACCATCTCGCGCTCTCGCTGTGATCTTGCAATGTTAATCACATAAATGTGTTATCTTAAGAAAATTGCCGAAATTTTATTACTCTACATTAACATTTTTTGGCTTTAACGTTTTTTCCCGTCAGTCAAGATCTCAATCACCCTGCGAAAGCGTACTTACAAAGTTTCAAGCATCAGCATGGAATGAAGAATCTAACGATACAGTATATTACGGCGCCCAGTTTATAGCTCATATTGGATCACGGAGACGAGATCGGACTAACTGCAGCGGGCACAAATAAGCAGTCCCTCTCCTCGCGCTGCAAGCATGATTGTAAGGGGAGGAGCTCCTAAAATGCAGTACCCTGTGCCATGCATTCAGAGTGGTTTGCAGAGATTGTTTGTAGATGTCGACACCGAAACCTGTCCTCGCTACGCCTTAAGCCGTTGGCACACCGACCGTGCATCCGAACGTTGAGCGTTGAGCGTGCCGAGTTTCTGACGTCATAGCGTGGAATAGCACGTTCGGGAGTCTTTCCGAACGTGCAGAGCAATATCTGGCATGTCAGATATTCCGAGCGTGCGTCTGAGCGTTGACCAATGAGATGGCACAACGCCATCTACGTCACACGCACGCCGTCTCCCTTCAGTACAGAGTTGTGAGGCGCCATATTGGCATTCACTTCAAGCCTATATGTATATATGCCGTTTCTGAGCACCAGCAAATTGAGAATCACTGGAAAACCCGTTGTTAGCTGTGTGATTCGTCACAATAAAATGAGAAACATCATATTCGTGGCAAAAGAATTATTGTAACTTGCGTATTATGAGAGTAGTGTATTTGAAAGTAGTGACACACTGAAGATCCACCCAAAACGTATATTTCTTGGTACAAGATTTTATAATTAAATTTCAATCAGCAACATATCTACGATTAAGCAAGCGGTAACATAATACGATTACACACAACGCGTTTGGTGTTGGTTTAGCGTAATGAGTAGCGTCGCTGTCTTAGAGTTCATAGTTGGGGCGGTGGTTCGCGTCTAGACACTACCAAATTTTTTTCCTAACATTCGCGTTTTTATTAGGTTCTGATACTTTATTATTAGTTTAATATAACTACGTACTAAAATATTTGATGTTATGTAAATATAAGTTCACCTTTTTTTTAGGGGTGACTGTTCGATTGGCTTAATCTACAGGACAGCTTGCGCTACTAGCATAAAGATATTTTGCTCCTTTATCTTTTACGCTTCGTAATTGACATGTTGCA
The DNA here is from genome assembly GCF_021461395.2 of Schistocerca americana. NCBI lineage: Eukaryota > Metazoa > Arthropoda > Insecta > Orthoptera > Acrididae > Schistocerca > Schistocerca americana. The sequence continues at coordinate 432,441,570 of NC_060124.1, read as the reverse complement.
AAGATTCTGCTACTGGGTAGGAACAGTGATCAAGTAAGCCTGACCTTGGGGTTCTACTAAAATGTGGGGATCATGAAATAATGTTTATCTTATGCGGAGAAGTATTCCAAATTTGTAATACACTGTTTGTAATGGAACTTTTATAAGCCTGTGTCCTTATTGATTGGACATGGTACTTTCCTTTTCGTGGACTATGGAGGAAATGTGCGTTTTAATAGAGCTGGCGTGGGAATTTTACGCGAGCCCGTTGAGTAAACAGTGTGATTTACGAACTAGAAGCATTCCTCAACTGCCGCTGGAGTGCGTTGCTATCGCGTATACCACGTTGGGGCCCACGTACCGTATGCACAAGTCGCATCGCTCCTGAGCGTCCAGCAGCACGTTGAACTTGGCACGCTCAACGTTAACGTTCGACAGCACGGTCCGTGTGCCGCCGGCTTTAGTGCGTATGGAGTCGGCCGTCCGCTGCAGCGGGTCCGCATCGGTAACCGGAGCCCGCCTACCCCGAGGCGGAGGTGTGTGTGGGGCTTTTTTATGGCGGAGGGTGTCGCGCGGTGAGGGAAGGGTTGTACCTGGCGGCCACGCGCCCCGCACGCGCCGCGCACGCGCCTCCTACCTGCTAACCCGTAACTCCGGCCGGTTTTTTGTGCGCGGCCGGCCACTTAATCGCTGAATAGCAAGCGCCGCCGGCCACCATCACTCATGCACCAGGGGACCGCCGAGTACACCTGCTTTGCATGCGCTCCCTAACCCATCCACCAGCAGCGCCCAGCCCGTCACTCTCATTGAAACGAGCTTTCGACGGCGAGGCTGTTCCACCTGTCTTACGTCTGGTAGTTACACAAGGTGGCGCCGTTAAATTCTCGAGATATGTTAATTAAATTATTAAGTCATTTTCTTGTTGTGGTCTTCAGTCCGAAAACTGGTTTAAGGTAACTCTCCGCGCTACTCTATCTTGTGCAAGCCTCTTCAACTTCGAATGATTACAGTAACCCACGTCCATTTCAACCTGCTCACTGTAAACACCTCAAGGTCTTGAAACTTCCTGGCAGATTAAAACTGTGTGCCGGACCGCGACTCAAACTCGGGACCTTTGCCTTTCGCGGGCAAGGTACTGGCAGAAGTAAAGCTGTGAGGACGGGGCGTGAGTCGTACTTGGGTAGCTTAGTTACTAGAGCACTTGCCCGCAAAAGGCAAAGGTCCAGAGTTCGATTCTCGGTCCAGTACACAGTTTTAATCTGCCAGGAAGTTTCATATCAGCGCACACTCCGCGGCAGAGTGAAAACCTCATTCTGGAAACTTCCCCCAGGCTGTGGCTAAGCCATGTCTCTGCAATATCCTTTCTTTCAGGAGTGCTAGTTCTGCAAGGTTCGCAGGAGAGCTTCTGTAAAATTTGGAAGGTAGGAGACGAGATACTGGCAGAAGTAAAGCTGTGAGACAGGCCGTGAGTCGTGCTTCGGTAGCTCAGATGGTAGAGCACTTGCCCGCGAAAGGCAAAGGTCCCAAGTTCGAGTCTCGGTCGGGCACACAGTTTTAATCTGCCAGGAAGTTTCATATCAGCGCACACTCCGCTGCAGAGTGAAAATCTCATTCTGCAAACATCCCCCAGGCTGTGGCTAAGCCATGTCTCCGCATTATCCTTTCTTTCAGGAGTGCTAGTTCTGCAAGGTTTGCAGTAGAGCTTCTGTAAAGTTTGGAAGGTAGGAGACGAGATACTGGCAGAAGTAAAGCTGTGAGACCGGGCGTAAGTCGTGCTTCGGTAGCTCAGATGGTAGAGCACTTGCCCGCGAAAGGCAAAGGTCCCAAGTTCGAGTCTCGGTCGGGCACACAGTTTTGATCTGCCAGGAAGTTTCAGTCAATCCTTGTTTGGGAACATGAAACCCATGAATGGTTGCAAACTGTCTCCAGGTAGCCGTAAATAACCATTTCCTGTCAATGATTGGTTCATTTGGAACAGTGGGCGCAGCCCGTTGTGCACACAGCCCACACCGTTATGGAGCCACCGCCAGCGTTCACCACGTCTTGTTGACAACTTGGATACGATATGCCTTTGTTTCTAGCGTACTATTTTTCCTCAAGGTGACGGCGAGAGCACATTATATCGTCTTTGTTTCTTTCTTCTTTTTTTATGAATGATATATGTTTGTAACGTTTGCAATCATGGATGAAAATGTTTATAAGTCGTGACGTCGCGTATGTTTTGCACACTCGTAGTAGCAGCTAAAATATACGTCAACAATCATCAATATTGCTATGTATGCAAATAATTCTGAGTAAAAGTACTAGATTTACTTATTTTGGGTGACTAAAGGATGCTGCGGTCTCGGATGGGTACACAACAATTCAAGCAAATCACATTAATAGTTTTTATTACAAATAAGCAGATTGACAATACTTAACTTTGTATTTACAATGGGTTATCGCAAGCGATGGGAGACATGCATATAAGTAACGTTCTTCGCTGTAGACAATGTCTATGAAGGCAATGGATATGGATCACTAATAACTACTATCGTAGTGTCGGTATACATTTGTACTGGTCTGCGAGTCCCGGTCCGGTAAAGTGCGGCTACTGTGCGGCCATGACTGGCAGGAGCGGCGCTTATACACTACTGGCCATTAAAATTGCTACACCACGAAGATGACGTGTTACAGACGCGAAATTTAACCGACGGGAAGAAGATGCTGTGATATGCAAATGATTAGCTTTTCAGAGCATTCACAAAAGGTTGGCGCCGGTGGCGACACCTACAACGTGCTGACATGAGGAAAGTTTCCAACCGATTTCTCATAAACAAACAGCAGTTGACCGGCGTTGGCTGGTGAAACGTTGTTGTGATACCTCGTGTAAGGAGGAGAAATGCGTACTATCACGTTTCCGACTTTGATAAAGGTCGGATAGTAGCCTATCACGATTGTGGTTTATCGTATCGCGACATTGCTGCTCGCGTTGGTCGAGATCCAATGACTGTTAGCAGAACATAGAATCGGTGGGTTCAGGAGGGTAATACGGAGCGCCGTGCTGGATCCCAATGGCCTCGCATCACTAGCAGTCGAGATAACAGGCATCTTATCCGCATGATTGTAACGGATCGTGCAGCCACGTCTCGATCCTTGAGTCAACCGAAGGGGACGTTTGCAAGACAACAACCATCTGCACGAACAGTTCGACGACGTTTGCAGCAGCATGGACTATCAGCTCGGAGACCATGGCTGCGGTTACCCTTGACGCTGCATCACATACAGGAGCGCTTGCGACGGAGTACTCAACGAACGCGCATTGGAAGCGCGTGTTCGTCATCGCCATACTGGCGTATCACCCGGCGTGATGGTATGGGGTGCCACTGGTTACACGTCTCGGTCACCTCTTGTTCGCATTGACGGCACTTTGAACAGTGGACGTTACATTTCAGACGTGTTATGACCCGTGGCTCTGCCCTTCATTCGATCCCTGCGAAACCCTACATTTGAACAGGATAATGCACGACCGCATGTTGCAGGTCCTGTACGGGCCTTTCTGGATATAGAAAATGTTCGACTGCTGCCCCGACCAGCACATTCTCCATATCTCTAACCAACTGAAAACGTCTGGTCAATGGTGGCCGAGCAACTGTCCCGTCACAATATGCCAGTCACTACTCCTGATGAACTGTGGTATCGTGTTGAAGCTACATGGGCAGCTGAACCTGTACGCGCCGTCGATGCTCTGTTTGGCTCAATGCCCAGGCGTATCAAGGCAGTTATTAAGGCCAGAGATGGTAGTTCTGGGTACTGATTTCTCAGGATCTATGCACCCAAATTGCGTGAAAAAGTATTCACATGTCAGTTTATCCAATGAATACCCGTTTATCATCTGCATTTCTCCTTGGTGTAGCAATTTTAATGGCCAATAGTTTATTTTCTTCTTGTAGAGGCCCCTCCTGTCGTGGTGACGTCCTAGTCAGCGCGCTATTGGCTGATGTCGTTTCACAGCCTTCTCTACTCTTGTGTTCTTCATCTTCATGCCGGCGCTTGTCGATACGCCGGAACACCTACGTTGTCAACAAACAAGGTTTGCTCAAAAGTGCCTGTCGTTTGTTTAAAACTGTAGTAATTAATGTTCGATAAGTAAATATTGTTGCAGACAGAGACACAGTATAATCACCTTCGTAGCTGCGCCGTTATTCTCAATGTAACGTAAATTCTTTGATAAACACTGACCTTTTAGTCTTTTAGTTATGATTCGAATAATATTTATAGCAGGGAAAACTAGATTTTTACCAGTCAGCGATTTATACATAGCAAGCCTGAGCCTCATATTATTATTTATTATCTTTGCGCTCGTCGTATATAATTAATGAAAAGTTTTCTGCAAAAAAATATTTGAAGTATTTTTTTCCTATTATCTTGTGAGTGAAGTTCGAAAATGATGTTATTAATTATATTCCACACAATGGCTGCCAATGCACTATTACCATAAAGTAACGGCAGACGGTCAATGATAAAATTTGAATTCTAGTGATAATTAATTATTTTCACTTAATTATATTCTCTTGGAGGGATATGTATGAAATTCGATTACGAGGACAAACATTTTTTATACATATAGTCTGAAGAAACTTATGTACCATGCATCCAGAAGCAATCCCGTACAAAATCGTCTACAAGGTTCGACAGCTGACACCAGAGTCCTCAATTTATTCATCCAAGTATTTATCACACAATTATATAGAAATCATGTGAGATGATATACTCATAGTCTTTGTTATTCCTAGTATTTGTTACAGAGAAATATATTTAGTATTAATATTTTTATTTTCAAAACACATAATGATGTAGAGTTTTCTCGTTCAAAAATAATATTCCGTCATTGAGAGCACATTTACTTACATAAACAAGAATACTTTTGTTCGTTATTGACACAGTTCACCTATGTTTATCGTAATACACTCCTGGAAATTGAAATAAGAACACTGTGAATTCATTGTCCCAGGAAGGGGAACTTTATTGACACATTCCTGGGGTCAGATACATCACATGATCACACTGACAGAACCACAGGCACATAGACACAGGCAACAGAGCATGCACAATGTCGGCACTAGTACAGTGTATATCCACCTTTCGCAGCAATGCAGGCTGCTATTCTCCCATGGAGACGATCGTAGAGATGCTGGATGTAGTCCTGTGGAACGGCTTGCCATGCCATTTCCACCTGGCGCCTCAGTTGGACCAGCGTTCGTGCCGGACGTGCAGACCGCGTGAGACGACGCTTCATCCAGTCCCAAACATGCTCAATGGGGGACAGATCCGGAGATCTTGCTGGCCAGGGTAGTTGACTTACACCTTCTAGAGCACGTTGGGTGGCACGGGATACATGCGGACGTGCATTGTCCTGTTGGAACAGCAAATTCCCTTGCCGGTCTAGGAATGGTAGAACGATGGGTTCGATGACGGTTTGGATGTACCGTGCACTATTCAGTGTCCCCTCGACGATCACCAGTGGTGTACGGCCAGTGTAGGAGATCGCTCCCCACACCATGATGCCGGGTGTTGGCCCTGTGTGCCTCGGTCGTATGCAGTCCTGATTATGGCGCTCACCTGCACGGCGCCAAACACGCATACGACCATCATTGGCACCGAGGCAGAAGCGACTCTCATCGCTGAAGACGACACGTCTCCATTCGTCCCTCCATTCACGCCTGTCGCGACACCACTGGAGGCGGGCTGCACGATGTTGGGGCGTGAGCGGAAGACGGCCTAACGGTGTGCGGGACCGTAGCCCAGCTTCATGGAGACGGTTGCGAATGGTCCTCGCCGATACCCCAGGAGAAACAGTGTCCCTAATTTGCTGGGAAGTGGCGGTGCGGTCCCCTACGGCACTGCGTAGGATCCTACGGTCTTGGCGTGCATCCGTGCGTCGCTGCGGTCCGGTCCCAGGTCGACGGGCACGTGCACCTTCCGCCGACCACTGGCGACAACATCGATGTACTGTGGAGACCTCACGCCCCACGTGTTGAGCAATTCGGCGGTACGTCCACCCGGCCTCCCGCATGCCCACTATACGCCCTCGCTCAAAGTCCGTCAACTGCACATACGGTTCACGTCCACGCTGTCGCGGCATGCTACCAGTGTTAAAGACTGCGATGGAGCTCCGTATGCCACGGCAAACTGGCTGACACTGACGGCGGCGGTGCACAAATGCTGCGCAGCTAGCGCCATTCGACGGCCAACACCGCGGTTCCTGGTGTGTCCGCTGTGCCGTGCGTGTGATCCTTGCTTGTACAGCCCTCTCGCAGTGTCCAGAGCAAGTATGGTGGGTCTGACACACCGGTGTCAGTGTGTTCTTTTTTCCATTTCCAGGAGTGTATATTACTACGGTTTTTAGAAGGCTTTCCATGAGACGGTAGTTATCTCAAGGTATTTGTGGATTTCCTATGTATTGTGAGTCTCAGTTTTCCATCGGGTTGTCCGCAGTCCAGAATACTGAGAAAACGAAAATCACAGCTACCTCCTCTTTCCATGGTACAAGCGGTTTTAGCGTGGTTCATGTGGCCAGATGATGAATATGTCATATACGTAACGGAGTCCTTCCTCCAAAATCTTCCGTTAAGGTATGTCCAGGGGAAAACCCATTGCCAGTTATCTACTCATTCAGTGTATTTATAAAATACTTCTCGCCTATTGATGTAGATGATTTACATGCAGTTTCTGGAGACACCTTTTCCTCCACTAGGTCCAAAGCTCCTTGTACCGAAACACTCATGTCCAAAGAATGTATATCAAGATTAACCAACATACCTGTTGGAGAAATCTTTATTATCTCGATTCCCCCAAAATGTGTAGAATCCCTCACAAACGTGTTGGACTTTCCCAGTTAGGTAACGATTTCCTAGATACATATGTCAATAGTAACGATGACATGTTTATTCAGTTATAACCTGATACAAGCGGCATTTTGCTTGTGGATATTGTACGACAATAAATTATAACCACCAATAATAGAGTGATTGCATCCAACAATATCACTAAACGGCAAATGACTAAGATTTACGGCGATAAACACTGGAAATAGTGCTCAAACTAATGTAAATCTGATAGTCACAACAATGACAGCCAGTTTCCGTAAAAACGTTGGGTACACAGATTCTGCAAGAATGACACTGTAGCAACGTACAAGAATATTAATATCATCTCAACGGAGATAGGAATGTCATTAACGAAATATATAACACATGATATTTTACTTTGGATGTTTTCGGAATTCCAAAGCTTGCTTTTGTCTCTTTCATTGCTTATTGAACTGTCGAACAGAAGGACTGCTTGATTTCTTTACCCTTTCGTTACTTCGAGTTCTTCTGTCTTAGTCTTTCATTCTTACTGATCGCTGTTACACTTTGAGAGTGGCCTATTAATTTGGCTATTTCGTTTTTATCCAACATATTTTGCTTTTAGTATATCGATATAGTAGTTATTGCAATATTTTGCTTGTATATGCTACACTCAGTGTCGATTATTGAAATAAGGTCTTTGTGCAACCTCTTTGCGGTCCACTGAGGCGTTTCTCGCATCTTTTGGATGTCGGGGAGCTCTCGTGAGCTTTGAAGCCACGAGCTTTCTTTGCATTGGCGTACATCCAAAGTTCTGTTTTCTGTTCTCATTTTGGTCACGTGTCTCGTCAAGTTCAGTTCTGTTTTTGCTTTGGGAAGAAGACTGGCTCCATCTGGTGTCGACCTGAGATAGTCTGGAAATTCTACAAAGATTAAGAAATCGAGAGAGAGCATTTCAATTATTTACCGTAGTGAATATTAGACAAATGGTCACATTAGTTCTGGATAGCATCTAAATTTCTCCACAGTTTACTTGCAGTAACCACGTGTTTCGTCTTCGGATCGTGGCGAAATGACAACTCGCAGGTTGCTCATTTTTGCTTAAATTGAAACCGATTGTAGGAGTGAACGTTACCTTTCTCAATCAGTCATGCTGCAGTTTCAAAGTTTCCTCTCCTGAATTTTGGAAGAGTCGTTGCTTCCTTTAAAGATGTGTTCTGAGGACATTCTTACAGTTAAGCCTGGGAGATTCACTTCTGAGTTCAGTGCTGTGTGAACCCCTGTATGCATACAACTCTATTGGTTTCTTTTGGCAACAATACATACAAATTAATAGGATTCTTTTATGAATTATTTCCATCAAAACCGAGTCGTTTCAGTACTATGTTTTTCGCGTCACTGCGGCATATTACCTCGCCGGCTTATTGTTATTTGTAGTTGACGGGTGGCCGTGCGGAGTGGCCGCGCGGTTAAGGGCGCCATGTCACTGATTGCGCGGCCCTTCCCGCCGTAGGTTCGAATCCTTCCTCCGGCATGACTGTGTGTGTCTTTCTTAGCATAAGTTAGTTTAAGTAGTGTGTAAGTCTAGGGACCGATGACCTCAGCAGTTTGGTCCCTTAGGAATTTAGACACATTTGAACATCTACTTGACGGGCAAACTGTGACAATTTAATATTCTGATGCATCGGCTGCTATTTGATGAATTAGGTCTGCAGCTGCATATGAGCAGTAATAAGGTTTACTTTACATGAAAGTACTCGCAAGTTTCTGGTGTAAATAGATGAATCACCGGCGGCTGTTGTGGACTAGTGCTAACTTCTAGGTGCACTACTGAGTTATGTGGCACATTATTGAAATATAAAGGGTGTGATATCTTTGCATGCTGTTCCTTAATACGTACACGTATCAGTGTGCTGGTTGTTTTTTCTCTACATCGAACAGTCTCTCCACAGACAGTTACAAACTTTATGACCTGATGTGTTCCGCATGGCCATAATTGCTTCAGTAAGTGTACAACGCTTGTCAGTATAGACTAAACGTTTTTCGGCCATGTGTCCAAAATTGAACACTTGACTTGCTGCCCAGGTGAAAATAGGCATTAATGGCTTCGTCTTGCCACATGTACGTGCAGATACTACGCAACCTAAAAACATATTACTCCTCTAATGGCTATAATTATTAGTCTGCAAATTAACTAAATACTGATTTAATGTTGTTCAGTACACCTCTCTCAGTCGCCAGTAGAAATATCTACACTTATACCCACCACATATATCGTGATATGCAGGACTGTGTGTGGCTTACTAATGATAATGTTAGATGAACATTTTGTTCTTAACCTGGGTGTTGATAATAATAGTTCAGTTATTCTTCCAAGTCCAGATTCTGTGATCACTAATCTGAGGAATCACCCTGATGTGCACTGCTGGACGCTATAAGGAGAGAGTAAAAAGTACAGTTATTCAATTCTTGATCAGTTTCTTCATGAATCATTAATTTCTGCTTAATGTCCAAACAGCAGGCAACTAAAATCCAGTTTCAGTTGCTCTTAGGTTATGTAAGTGTGTGTGTATGTGATTATTCTGTTGAATATTACACCTTGTGTTTCCAGTTTCATTCTGGGGCTTGAAGGTTCATGTCGGACAGCTTAAAAGTTCGGTGTTCCTCTTTTCATTGGTCGTGGAATGATTCAGTTCTTGTCACTAAACAAATCTTATAATATGTCATATATACCCGTTTCTTTCTGCAGCTTATGCCTATTTTCACAAGAATTTCAAATATCTTGCACCATTTTACATTGTACGACCCTTTTCTGTGTCAACAAATGAAATGAAATTGTCCTGATTTTTCTTAAGTCTTGTGAGTAATATCAGGTGTAACGCCTAAACTTCTGCTTTGGTGCCTTTCTCTTTCCTAAATCCAGACTGATCATCATCTACAGATCAATTTTCTTTTCAATCCTACCGTATATTTTCTGGCCAGTAACTTGCGTACATGAGCTGCTAAAATGATTAGGCGATAGTTCTTGTATTTATCTGAATTTGCTACCTTCGAATAATTTTTTGGTTGCTACGTTCGAAATAATTTTACAAATTCCGAAAATTTTTTAATGTCCATTCTGCTACCGCTGTATGGTGCTCCAGTTTGCTGGGTATCATTAATAACGTCAGCCATAGAGGTGGATAAGAATGTGACGTGTACATGTGGTGAACCGTTTCCACAATAGCAGCAAATGTGTATGAGATATCCTTGCCAAATGGAGTTCCTTAAGTTCGCTGGAGGTCTTCGTCAGTTAAACCCTTCTATTTACTTCCTTTTATTCATTTATTTATTCATTTTTGTTTTTAGTTACCAATCTTCTCACTGGTCTGAAGCAGCTCTCCTGTTCCAACCTTTTCATCCCAGAACAGCGCTTGCAACGTACGTCCTCAGTTACCTAATTTCTAGTATCATGGGACTTTTTCCCTAAAGTCTTAACAGGTGTCCTATCATCCTACCTGTTCTTCTGAGTGTTTTCCATATATTCTTTCCTTGCCGATTCTGCGTAGAACCTCCTCATCGCTTACCTTATCAGTCCACCTAATTTTCAGCATTATTCTGTAGCACCACATCTCAAATGCTTTGATTTTCTTCTTTAACGGATTTCCCACAGTCCATCTTTCACTACTATACAATGCTGTGCTCTAAACGTACATTCTCAAAAATTTCTTCCCAAAAATAAAGGCCTATATTTGATACTAGAAGACTGCTCTTGAACAGGAAATCCCTTTTGCTCAGTGCTAGCTTGCTTTTTGTTTCATACTTGCTCCGTCAGTCGTGGGCTATTTTGCTCCCTAGGTAGCAGATTTCCTTACTTTTATCTACTTTGTAAGCCCCAATTATGTTATTAAGTTTCTCGCTGTTTCGGTTCTGCTTCTCACTGTTTTCGTTTTTCTTTGTATTTACTCTCAACCCACGTTCTGTACTCATAAGAGAGTTAATTCTGTTCAAGAAATCCTGTAACTTCTCTTCGCTGAGGATAGCAATGTCACCAGCGAATCTTGTGATTCATATACTTTCACCGTGAATTATAAACCTACTCTTGAACCTTTATTTTATTCCATCATTACTTCTTCGATGTTTAGATTGTGCAGTAGGGGCGAAAGACTACATCACTGTCTAGCACAGTTTTTAATCCGACCACTCCCACTCTTACTAATTGTTGCACGTATTGTATATTATCCCTATTTCACTTATAATATTGAACATCTGGCACTATTTTACACTATCGAACGGTTTCTACGGGCAAACAGATCGCATCAACCTGTCTTGATTTCTCTTTAATGTTGCTTCTTACTTCCATTGTCAACTGCAAAGTCAGAAATGCCTCTCTTGTGCCTTTATCTTTTCTAAATCCAAACTGATCGTCACCTAACAGACCCTAAATTTTATTTTCCATTCTTCTGTATACTACTCTTACCAACAACCTGAACGCATGAACTGTTAAACTGATTGCTATCTTCGGAACCTATGTGGATGATGGAACTTCCTGGCAGATTAAAACTGTGTGCCGGACCAAAACTTCAACTCGGGACTTTTGCCTTTCGCGGGCAATAAATTTGAAAAGTCAAGCGGAAGGCGAGCGCCAAGCTGCTTCGAACCCAAGCAACAGCAGGCAACGGTGACAAAACTCTGGAGAACGTTCAAATGACGCTCATAAAGCAGATCTTGGATCTTTCCTTGACCAAGGAACCCAAAGAAGACCAACGCGGCGAAATCCCGTGGTGAAGGTGTTTTGGTCGTCTAATGCAGGAGGGGTTCGACGAATCGCGCGAAACTTTCCAGGATTAAAGCGAGTACTGCGTGTATTAAGTACAGCCAGGACGGGACTAGGCTGGCCCAGCACGTCACGCCAACAGCCGCATCTCCCTGCACGAGGGAAACGGTGCGCCGACAAAGCTGACCAATTGCTCTCCAGGAAGACCCTGCGTTTCACCAGACACACCGTCCACCCCGCCCAGCCCCGACGACCACCCTCTCCAATCGTACAACCCAATCCCTCTCGTCCACCAGAGTGAAAACGAAAGACCCTCTAACCGACAAAGAAAGTGCCCATCCCACCGGGCGCGAGCTATCGAACTCGACGCAGTTCAACAAATTCTCCAGAAAGTTTTAAGAAGACAAAAGTGTGTGCAACGTCCACCTGCTTAGCTGGGTGGTAACGTGCTTGCCTCCCGTGCGAGCGCGCCCGGGTTCGATTCGCGGCCGGGTTGGAGAATTTCTCCGTTCGGGGACTGGGTGTTGTGCTGTCCTCATCATCATTTCACCATCTTCGCCGGCGTGCAAGTCGTCCAGTGTGGCGTCGACTGAAATAAGAGCCGGCCGCGGTGGTCTAGCGGTTCAGGCGCTCAGTCCGGAACCGCACGACTGCTACGGTCGAAGGTTCGAATCCTGCCTCGGGCATGGATGTGTGTGATGTCCTTAGGTTAGTTAGGGGACTGATGACCACAGATGTTAAGTCCCATAGTGCTCAGAGCCATTTGAACTGAAATAATTCTTGCAGTTGGCGGCCGAACTTCCCCGGATGGGGCCTCCCAGACGACGATGCCATACGCTCATTTCATTTCAGTGTGTGCAACGTTTGTTGCACTTGAGTCTCGAACAAAAACAACGACGCGTGGACGTCTGCTGCGACGTAACTGGAATGCAAAATGCGGAATGTTCTTTTCCGGTCAAAATTATCACGGGTGGGGAGTGTTGGTGTTAACAACTCGAATCTACTGCAGAACTGACACTGTGCAGAAATTCGCATAAAGGGTCAACGCTTTAATCACATAACACAGTCGAGCCAATGTGAGTTTAACAACACCCCGAGCAATCCATTCTCGAAACTTTTTATACTGACGACGTAAAGCACACATCGTGTGCTACGAGTTTGCTTTGTATTTACTTCCGCATGAACTCTCGTAGCTTCCTGCATTTTTAAAGGCAGGCATCGCGCCACCTTATTGTCTCTGTGTCGGCGACCTCCAGCCTCTTCTGATGTCAAACGCAGTCTTAGAGGACAGACCGATGTTTTCCATGCGATCTCTCTACTGTGGACTCACAGCTAGTATCTCCAATTGTTCAGCGCTACATCGTTACCATTTCTGACAGATTATTATTATGAATATTATTTTTGTTTAAAGAACAGGTCTTTGCTTACCGTCAGTTACATAATTCGTGTTGTGAATGCGCAGAATAACTACGATGGGTGTCCAGTAAGTAATACAACACCAATATTTTTCCTCGACCAATTCTGCCTAAAAAATGTGATTTTGCTTGCGACATTGCATTCAAACATTTCTGCTGGATCTCATATATTTCCGGTAATTACCGACAGATGGCAGCGTTATAACGAGTCTTTATCTACATCTACATAGCTACTCTTCAGATCACACTTAATCACCTAGCAGAGGATTCATCGAACAACCAACACATTAGTTATCCATTATTCTACTCTCGAACAGCACACGGAAAAAACAACACCTGTATCTTCCCGTGAGAGCTCCGATTTCCCTTATTTTATTATGTTGATAGTTTCCTCCTGTGTAGGTCGGCCTAAAAAAAATATTTTCCCATTCGAAGGAGAAGGTTGGTGACTGAAATTTTGTAAGAAGATCCAACCGCAACGGAAAACGCCTTTGTTTTAATTATTTCCACCCCAAATCCGGTACGATGTCCCTAACACTCTCTCCTCCATTTCTCTATAATACGAAACGTGCTGTCCTTGTTTGAACTTTCTCGATGTCCTCCGTTAATCCTATCTGATAAGGATCCAACACCGCGCACTAGCATTCCAAAAGAGTATGGACACGAGTAGTGTAGGCAGTCTCTTTAGTAGATCTGTTGCATCTTCTTAGTGTTCTGCCAATAAATCGCAGTCTTTGGTTCGCCTTCTGCACTTTCTAATTCAAGTTGTTCGTAATTGTAGTTCCTACGTATGTAGTTGAATTTACGCCCTTTAGATCTGATTGATGTATCATGTAACCGAAGTTTAACGGACTTCTTTTAGCACACATTTGGGTGACCTCAAACTTTTCATTATATTGAGTCAGTTGCCAATTTTTGCACCATACACACGTTATCTAAATCGTTTTGTAATTGGTTTTGTTCTTCTGATGACTTTACTAGACGATAAACGACAGCATCTTCTGCAAACAAACTAAGAGAGCTGCTCGGATTGTGTCTTAAATCGTTTATAAAGATAAGGAACAGCGGAGGGCCTGTAACACTACCTCGAGGAACGCCACATATCACTTCTGTTTTACTCGATGACTTTCATCAGTTACTATGACCTGTAACCTCTGACAGGAAATCACAAATGCAGTAGCGTAACTGAGACGATATTGATTACAAGTCGCTTGTGAGTAGCATCTGCAACTGAAGTGCGTTCCAAGCAGAGAGCAGTCATTAAATTTGTTTTGGCGCAAAACCAAACCATGACAATTATTCGCAGGCGTTTACGGAATGTCTACGGGCAACGGGCAGCAGATGAGAACAGGGTGAATCCGTGGGCGAAGCGCCTATCGTCAACAGGCCAAAGAGAGGCAAATCTGATCTACCAAACGCAGGCCAGCCGCACACAGCTGTGACCCCTGCATTATTACATTTTTCATGCACTATTATTAGAGGTTATCGACGAATAACAATCAAACGCCTCTGTGCTCAACTTGAAATCTCTCTTGGAAGTGCTGGAAAATTGGTCCACTGGGCTTCTAGAAGCCTAACTGAAGAGCATAAAAAGGAGTGAAGGAACACCTGTACTGAGTTTCTTGCTCACCATGCTCTTGCTGATGATGTCTTGTGAAACTGTGGTGTCGTCCGAAGAGCGAGGTACGAAAGAAAGTTTGGTACCTCGCAACCCAACCACAAGAAAGGATAGTTGCTGCAAGCCGCATCGACCAATAAGCGACACCATCGTAGCCACGCCCCGAAACGTTTCTCACGCCGCCGCAACGGATCTTCTACTTACGACCGTGTACAGTACCGTTCAGCCCAGTCCTGGATCATCGACTAAGATGATAACATCGTCTTTTAGCAAGCCATATGTGTGATCAATATATGATGCAGAACTGTTAGTGAAGTTCTGTCAGTTGTGCTTCAGGTGAGAGACTCGTAATCTGTCAGTCTCAAACAATACTTTAGTGTTCAGAAGAAGTGTTAAATACTCAGTCATTCCCGTGGAAATGATTGTCCAAAGTTAAGTAATTCTTGTTATCCATATTGCAATAAAGTCAACTAATATTTTATGTAGCATCAATTCGGTGTCCTCCTGGAGCAAACCAAAGGACCCAACGTCGTACTGATGAGTGTATTTTTCAGCGGTACAATACAAACATTGTCACAGGCGATGAAACATGGATTCACCACTTTCAGCTTCAAATAAAAAGCAACTCATGGAGTGTCATCATACAACTTCTCCTTCGAAGAAGTTCAAAAGATTACTGTCAGCTAGTAAAGTTTTCTTGTCGGGCTCGGCTAGCACTTGGGATGGGTGACCATCCGGTCTGCCGAGCGCTGTTGGCAAACAGGAGGCACTCAGCTCTTGTGAGGAAAACTGACGAGCTACTTTATTGAGAAGTGGCGGCTCTGGTCTCGGAAACTGACATACGACCGGGAGAGCGGTGTGCTGACCACATGCCCCTCCATATCCGCATCCAGTAACGCCTGTGGGCTGAGGATGACGCGGCGGCCAGTCGGTACCTTTGGGCCTTCATGGCCTGGGCGGGGGGAGTTTTGGTTTTAGTTAAGTTTTCGGGGACTCTGAAGGGGCTATTCTGTTCAGTATTCTCCCTCATGGTCAAACGACTAACTCTGAAGTCACCTGTGGAACTCGTAAGAAATTGAAAAAGTGATTACTGCGTGCCTATGTTCACAAAATCAAGTCTGTGCATCCGGGAGGAGATGATAATGCTTCTGTGGACAGTTCTTCCTCAATAGATCTACAGCCCGGATCTCGCATCTTCTTCCGTCTTCTTGGTCCATTAAAGGACGGACTCTGCAGCAATGATGGATAAGTTACTGATGCTGCAAGATCTGGGCTGAGACCTGCAAAGTGGTATCACGTCGGCATCCAAGGTCTCACATTAAGGAGGCGTAAGGCCATAAAACTGAATGGAAATTACGTTGCAAACAAGAGAACAATACGGTGAACTTAAATCGTGAATCAAAGCACCATGTTTTGAGGAAAAGTGAACGACCCTCGTAACTGCACCGACTTGCGATCTGGCTGCTACGGCTCCTGCGTACGCTCGCCCCCGCAACGGAGTTTTTTTTTCTCTGCCTACCCCTGCGCCCTCGGCAGCAGACACGCTGTGCGCCGGCGCCGAGAAGGCGTCGGGACGCAGACGTCGATTTGAATACGGCGAGTAAAAAACGGCGCAGCCGGCGGGGGCGTGGCGTGCATACGGCTGCAGCCAATGGGGCCGCTTTAAAGCGGGCGAGCGCGCATGCAGATGAGCGCGCAACCCTCTCCGGCCCCTGCCCTTCTGCCCTCGAGGGCGTGTCTAGCAGCGTCTGCCGGTTGGCCGCCTCGCATCCTTCATCCCCTGACAACCCGCCTATGCCGCCCTGCTGCGAAGACCTGGCCAAGCCCCGGCAGAGGTCGCAGGAAGCAGAGAGCCAGCGAGGAGAAACTCCCCTTCCTACACCCTGGTATAGATGTCATTTCAGGTGAATGCTGTAGAAGTCCTTTTGAATGGATCGCATCTATAATCAGCCCATTCTCGTTCAGTAGTTTACTCGTGGAGATCAGCGGTACGGCAAATTACTGGAAAACTGAGTACAGGCTCGACTGCAAAAACATTTATTTTGTGCTGACTATCTTCAGACCTTCATACCATGATGGTAGGCGGTGACGGTGAGTGCAACGATTGTTCAAACTTCAGCAGTTGACGTTCGCCAGATCTTACCGTCATAGTATGAAGATCTGAAGATGGTCAAAACCTGGCCGAAACCGGCTTATTACGCCGGGAAAGCCTACGTAATCACATGTTAGTGTTTATTTTTAAAATACATTCTTGTTCATGTTAAACTTGTGCTTCTTCCTTAATGAACCCACTGACAATTCGAATTTGAACGCCAGCTTCCCTTCATATGTCGAAATTCGGTGCGTTTACAGCGTACTTGCACCATTTGGGCTGTTCGGAGGTAGTTTCTTTGAATAGAATTTAATGGGGTGCTTTCCCTAGAATGCTTGACGAAAATGGAAGAATGGTTTTTCTGGTAAGGGCATGGAGGACTTCACTCCCAATCCTTTTCCAATTCAGTCTTGTGGTCCATTTGTAATAATATCACCGTCGACGGGACGCTATTCTTCTTTCTTTCTTTCCTTACATTTGGCATGTAAATACTGTTTTAGAGTTTCACTACCTTAAACTACTGTTAAGAAGTCAATTCAAGCCAAATGATGTGGATGCTTTCTTCGACACTCGTATGTTACTCGTGACGTACAATTTTGAAGATGGTCAATGTATGGCCGAAACCGATAATGATTATAATCATTTTCTGTAGTCGTGTCTAAGGAACAAATAAAATAGTGTACCAAATAAGTTTTTTTCTCACAATTTCTTACTTTAGTTTTGAAATATTACCTCTGGTTTGAAAACTTTCATAATTATAAATTTTCGGCATTGATTTAAGCTTCATGCATAGTAATTAAAATTTCTCCTTCTGTAACCCTTCCTACAGCAGGCAATATGCACTCCTTTCTGAATGACATTTCGTTGTTGATCGCTAGAGTAGGTCTGAGAATAGTTATGCACCATCGAACGAAAACGTATTATTTAAGCACCATTCTTGGATATCAAATAAGAAAATTAACTTATCCACAGGATCTTATCAAATTATAATTGGCGTCAGTTCGCACAGTTCGAGTCTTTTACTGAGGAGTATCTAGTCTTATCTTCAGGTAACAACAAAATCTTTATAGCTGTTAACAATCTTGCAGCGACTGAAGACAAGACACCTGTAAGAGAATCTATTATTCCTTATAAACAACTGACACTGCTGCCAGTGAGAAACTCAACAGTCACTATCCCAGTCGATTTATACTGCTGGTCATTCAAACTGCAAAACCAGAAACAACATCGAATTATGAAGTGTACTTATTGTGCATATGCAGCAAAGTGGTAAGAATACATAATTAAATTTATGTTTTATTGATATACAAGGAGTGAAATTCACGACACAGAGCTGCCGCCTCAGGCAGCAACAATGAGCCGAACTCAGCATCGAGTCGAGCTGAACTTGGATGTCAGATGCAACTTCATCATTCAGCGCTGATTCAATTTGATACCAGAGTTCATGGGTCGTATTAGATGGCGAGTGATAACGCACGAGTTTTTCTGCAACACGTGACCAGATATTTTCAGCTGCTGAGAAATCTGCAAAATGTGCTGACTAGGGTAAAAGTCGAACAGCCTATGTTTCTATGTAAGTCAAGGCAGCACGGACGTAATGCGGTCATGCGTTATCTTGTTGAAGGATAATGCTATTGGGTCCTCGAAGACAGTGGACAGCCATTGGCCTTGACAAGACAGGAATGAAACGACTGCTGTCCAAATTACCCGATATACGAAACACATGTAATCGACTTGTGTACGCAATGACAGCTCACACCATCATGCAAAGTGCTAAGTGCTACACCCATATGACTTTGTGTCCTACGCAGAAACGGGATAAGTGAGAAAAGATGTGCCCTACAATGTCCAGTGTTCGGAGCACCTCTGTCGGTGCATCATTCTTTGACGCTGTCTCAAGGACTATCGTGACAATGGTCGACACGCTGTCAGTCAGTGTGATCCAAAAGCTGTCGCGCGTCCGTCTGGATCCTTGCCTTGCTGTATTCTGCCCATTTTCTAATTCAAAGCAAATGACGTTGCTGAGCCATCCTGCAGCAGTTTATTATAGCCCTCTTGAACCCACAGATCCTATAATCGTGTGACTGTCATGGAAAGAACCAACGTAATACTGTGCAGTCGTGAATAACAGATTTGATATACTACGATTGCACTGTGATGTTTAAAGTTTTCCCGGGGTACTGACTGTTCCATAAAAACACGGGAGAACTGCCGGATATCAGTAACGTCCTGCCACGATATTTCGGCGCAGAGTCTTCTGGCTATCTTCAGGTGAATGCCACTGTAGTAGTACTGGCGAGTACGCTTTTTTTTTCCTTTATTGTATTTCAATTCCCCATCGGGGCGGGCTGGCAGCAACATATGCGCTGCTCTTCACCCGAAAGAAAGGGTGAGGTAGAAATCATGGAGGCGAAAGGAGCGAGTGGTGCGGCCTATGATGATTGCCTGGGTTTTGGAGGGGTTGAGATGGAGGAACCACTGGTTACACCAAGTGGTGAACTGGTTAAGGTGGGTTTGGAGGGTACGTTGGGACCGTTGAAGGGTAGGATAGAGAGCCAGGAAGGCGGTGTCATCAGCATACTGGAGAAGGTGGACTGGTGGGGGTGGCTTGGGCATATCAGCCATATACAAGAGATAAAGGAAAGGGGAGAGGACAGAACCCTGGGGGACGCCAGCCGTGGGATAAAAGATACGGGAGTTGGTGTTGTGGAAGGTGACATAAGAAGGACGGTGCGAGAGGAAGGAAGCGACCACACGGACAAATTTGATAGGCAGGGTGTAGGTTTGGAGTTTAAAGAGGAGACCGGGATGCCATACACAGTCATAGGCATTTTGGAGGTCAAGGGAAACAAAAATGGCAGAGCGACAGGAGTTGAGCTGGAGGGGCAGAAGGTTAACGAGGTTGAGGAGTTGGTCTTCTGTACGTCGCTGTGTGTCCACCTCCAGCATTCGTGATTACCACTCACGGAAAGGCTTTCATTTTTACTATCGCGGCCTTGCCTAGGAATGAAATACGAGTAGTATTTGCAGTTTCCGTGTTATACGATGTATTATGCAATGTCTTCCAAACATATGTGCACATTTTCACTGCACGGAACAACCTTTTCTTCCACGTAGTCGTTCTTATTTTAAAAAATATTTGGCGTATGCCCTTCAGTCGTCTCTTTGTTTACTGAGACTCTCGAAAAGATCGGGTCGCTTTACAACCGGTCGCTCTAAGAAACTTCTGTCATACGTGGACTGTTGGATTTGTTGTTCGAGGCAGTTGTCTGACAATCGGTTTAGTGTTACTACGCAAGACATTTCGTCCTTAACGTCAGTAATGTAAACATCACTTTTCCAGTCGATACTAGGTATATAAGTCACCATCTACTAGCATCGTTTGCTCGGGATTTGTCCACGCTGTTAGGTCAATCCATCAGCTGACCGGGAGAACGGCCTGGCTATTAATATGTCCACCGAATTCGGTTACTCTTGTTCGAGTGGGTTCGCTAGACCTAATGCATTTGATTGGTGCGATAAACACTCTAATTTCTGGAATTTATGTTTGCTATATACGCACAAAATTTCCCATGCTACTTAAGAGTTTCAGCAAACTTTAAGCTCCTAATGTTACATGAGGGCCATTGCTTGAGAGAGCTTGGCAACAGTTTGGTGACAAAATCACCTAATTCATGTTCAGTTGTAATAAAAATGCAGCCTGAGAACTTGTATAATCACCTGTGTTCACTTTAACCGTGGTTACCAAATTTTACGAGAATGAGACCATTACCCTTGAACGAAAACAAGTATCATTCAATGCTCCACTAAGGTACGGCATCTAACTAAAGTTTAGATTTAAAGAGAGAATCGCCCCTATTGTTAATGTGACAATATGGAAATAGTACGTAGCAAACGGTGGAAGAAATAAAACCGAGGTTTTTGTAAAGAAGTTTGATTAAAGCAGGGAATAACCAGTCTCTGAGACGCACTTCGCACATTGTTAGTCCTGCTTCTATTTCAGACAGGTTCTCACTTTTGTTGTCGTTGATAGCAAACTCAATATCCACGTTCATACATGATACTAACAGCTATTCAGTACAATTTTGCGTAAATTTTTTCCATTTCTGTGTCACCCATGTCTATTTTAGGTGAACTGTCTTCATTACGTCTAAGAAAAAGCATTTTGGCTCTATTATCTGCAAATTTTGGTTGTAGTGTGCGATTTAGTTCGATTGGGGTTCGGATTGGGGGTTGTGCAAGGGCACAATTTAATAATTATTTTATTTAATATCAACAGAATAGAAATACAATTTTGCTGAATCAGAATATTTCTGCAGCTCATAAATACCGGTAAATAGGGCTCTACACAACCGATACAAAAATGTATTACACAAAATAAAACAATAAAATCCGGTCTTTCACCTATATACCTGTACAAGGATGCGTAACACTAACAGCCTACAATGCCTTGTACTCGTCTATAGCCGGCCGGTGTGGCCGAGCGGTTCTAGGCGCTTCAGTCTGGAAGCGTGTGACCGCTACGGTCGCAGGTTCGAATCCTACCTCGGGCATGGATGTGTGTGATGTCCTTAGGTTAATTAGGTTTAAGTAGTTCTAAGTTCTAGGGGACTGATGACCTGACATGTTAAGTGCCATAGTACTCAGAGCCATTTGAACCTCGTCTATAAGCAGTCATCATATTTGAGAAAATTTGAACATTAAGAAGGAAAAACAACTTTTAGACTCTACTATCTCTTTCCTCTTGACCTGAAAAAGAAACTTGTACGAAAATTTATACTTCAAATTATTGATTACAACGATGTTTCCTGAAAGGACTTTCTCTGGACAGCTCGCGGCCCCTAGAACTGAAAATGAACGCCTGTCGAAATATCTGTCACGTTCGACTCTTTGATCACATTTCACCATCATATGCATGGCATCCTGGCCACGAGCAGACAGGTGTAGAGATATACACACACTCTGTCCCTTCTAGTGTCTTATCGATGTTCACTGTCCCTCATATGTTTCCTCGACCTTAGCGCTCTTGTCAGAATAACATGACCGAAAGACTTGTTCCCATCAGAGCTATCCACTTTATCGGTCAGGTACTTCCTCGAAGTCCTTTTAAATAACAGGAATCCAGCTCTGGAATAATCTCGCCCATTGAATTAGAGAATAGAATAACATATCCAGTTAATGACATATCTACTGAATCAACAATGATGTCTACCGCTGTCCAGGTACACATTCAGCGAATTTTATTATGTGGTCGGCCTCACAGAGCACGTGCTCCGCCATGGCCAATTTCTCCAACTGCCGCAACCTAGAATATCTCTTATGTTCGGGGATTCTCGTCCTGATTGATCGTCCAGTCATAACAACATAGAGTTATCCGCATGTACATGATATGTGGAATAATCCCAATACTGCAAGCGGGTCAGTTTACTCCTTTGCCGGTGTAAGACACTCCTTGAGTTTTTCTTTGTCGGTTTATAAATAGTCTTTATGTCGTGTTTGTGCAATATATGGCCGATTCTGTCCGTCACTATGGGAATGTATGACAGAAAGACCGTACCCGACATTTCTTTTCCGATGTAGCACTTAACCGAGTGTTTGATTCTGTGGCACTTATTATGTAATTGGTGAAGTAGCCATTGCTGCTCAGGTGCTGCATCTCCCTTCTGAGGTGCTGCGTCTCACATATTCGCTCTGCTCGCGTTACAAACTTATTAGTCATGCTTCTTTTCTGGCTCGGGTGGTGATTTGGCAGTTGGTGCACGAATCGGTCCACGTGTGTCGGTTTTCGATACACGCTGTATCCCAGGTTTACACCATCCATCGCGGATAGCACGTCTAGAAAGAGTACCTGTTGGTAAAGTTTATGTTGGAGTGGAGGCTGGTCAGGCGTCTTAGAGAATCACCGAGCAGTCCTTCACCATGGCTCCAAACAGTGAAGGTATCGTCGACGTATTTGTACCACACCTGTGCACACGCTGTCTGAGAACGACTACAGAGTAAAACTCGCCAACACGGAAGTTCTTGCTGTAGAGAAGAGCTATCACACCCGCTTGTTTAGGGAAACTATAGAAATACACAAATATGACAATAGCTTAAACAAGATAGAAGAAAGCCTCAAGGTGAAAGTCCTGGATTTGCGTGGTACAGCGATCGACAGTTGCACGTAGCAAGGGGAGAACCGCAGCGTTAATGACCACGGAGAAGTCCTCAGACGTTGGCGCTTCGTGTACGTATAACCTGCGGCCGTGACGTCGACTATAATCCGCCACCAGCAATGCCAGCCAGTTGTGGTGACGAAATGTCAAAAAAAGATCATCAAACAAACGTCAACCGAAAAACCTGATACAGAAGTCAACAGGCAATTTGTCACTGTGACTATCATTATCATTATTATTTTTATGTCCACCCCGGTAGCTGAGTGGTGCTGGCACGGTAGCCTAGACCTGGCTGGTCTCTGTAATGAAAAAAATTTAAAAAATTAAATAAAAACTGAGTGACAGGATCAACAACGAACTTCAATGGATGTCATGTGACGTCCGCTACGACCAAGTACAACGAAAAAAATCGAACGGAAACAAAAGAAAGTGGTCAACGCGACGGAATGCACTGCCAAGGGACCCCTTGTCCTTATCCTCATCATCTCATCCCCATCGACACGTCAGTCACCGAAGTGGAGTCAACTCAAAAGACTTGTACCAGGCGACCGATCCACCCGACTGGAGGCCATAACCACACGACATTTAATTTTTTTCATCATTATTATTATCATAACTGTTATTGGAAGCAGCAGTTGTAGAAGTACTACCAGTATTAACTTTATTTGCTCTAGTCATTATTATTTATTCACACTGTCTGGACATACAGTCAAATCATTCTATTGTTACTTACCATATTAAAATTAGACCTACTGTTATTTCATAGGTAACTAGGATAAGAAAGGTACTGCATGTATCAAAGACTGGTCCGATGTATCAGAGACCCTCAAGGTCCGAATCTGATCAGGTTAAATAAATAAATAAATGTAATAACACTCAACTACGCGTAGGTCTACTATTACTCCCGTCACCAGACAGCTACTACAAGCTATACACTGCTCTCTACTATACTACCTATGCTTATATGAATTCTTACAGAATAACACAGAAAATTGGTTAAACACATAGAAAAATTCCATACTAAATAATTCATTCTCTGGAGGCGAGGAAATCAACCGTGCAGCTCGACACGACACTGTGTCTTGGAACTGAGGATTTTATTTATCTGTCTTCCAAATCAGGAAAATAGATGCTAATAGAATTAAGTGCTGTTGACAAGTGTTGACTTTTAAGAATGGATGCAAGCAAGAAGAGCGAAATAAAAGAAACATTTAAATTGGTGTGGGATGTTGTTAGTAGACTAAATAGATTTCTCAGAACGAAGGCACTAGTGTGTCTGGAACTAAAGTTTCAACCAATATGTACTTTTTTTTAATTATGTCTGGGAGGCGGACTTTTCAACGTGAAATCAGTTCACAAACCTCGTTGGTGGTCAGAGAGCAAGCTGATCAAAGAAAGACTGAACTCGAAGGAGACATTATGAGAGGAATGAAAGCGAAGTGTAGCTACGTGAAGGGGTGGTACACGGGCAAAAGAATATCCGTGCTTAATTGCAAGAGACGTGAAACGGCTGACGGACAACCTAATGAGAAAGCCATAATTCAACCCGTTCTTTTTCATTACTCAAAGTATTTGATTTTGACACAGCCCCCACCCTCCACCATCCGTCCAGGAATTAGCAGAGGTACGCTGCCGGAAAAAAAAAATTAGTACATCCTTTTAGAGCTTTCAGAGTCACACGAAGTTTACTGTTGCAACAGAGCATACGCAGTACATGAAATGATTACATTTACAGATCAATAGCACAAGCAGTTCTTGAGGGGCCAGGTATCGACCCATGTGGAAGCACCCATATTAGTACGTGGTGTAACATGCACGGGCTGCAGTGCAGGCGATGTCTTGGCATCCAGTTAATCGTACAGATGGTGAATACTGTCCTGGGATACATTATGACGCGCCTGCTCGACCTGTTCATGTAGTTCTATAACAGTTATTGGATGACGATCACTCGAGCACTTCTCGTCCCGTCATATCCACACGTGCCCGACTGAGGCAAGTCCGGTGATGGTACTGGCTAGGGAAGCTGCCGTACGTCTTGCAGAACATGCTGAGTTTCACAGGCAGTGTGTGGACGAGCAAGATCCTGTTGGAACAACACATCTCCTTCCCGCTGAGAGAATAGCAAGGAAAAAAAAAAAAAAAAAAGAATCTAACAACATTCTGCAAGTAGCAAGCGGTAGTTAGCATCCCCTTCAGAAACACCAAAGGTGAGCGAGAGTTGCAGCTTATCGCACCCCAGACCATAAGGCCTGGGATGGAGTCAGTATGTCTTGCACGAATGCACTTTACGATACAGCGCTCCCAGTTCTACGCAGTACGAACAGACAGAATCTCGTTTCATCGCTGAAGACCAAAGTGCACCATTCTGTCTTCCAAGTGATCCTCTGAGGGCACCAGAGCAGAAGTGCAGGTCGATGCTGTGCCGTAAGTGGAAGACGTTCTAGAAGTGTGTGTCGCTTACTCCCACAGCTTGTAACCGGCCCGCAACAGTTCGTGTTCGCACTTCTGGGCTCCCAACCCCTCTTATCTGTACTGCGGGAGCTGTACGATGTACCACTGCCGCCCTTACAATACGACGATCCTGGCTTATGTCTCTGCTGTGTAAATGTCTAGAAATTCGTCTGTGGGTGAGAAAATGTTCACGTGACCATGGATACCAGCATCCTTACACAACTGACGCAGCACGTCCAACTTGCATCGCATTTCTCCGAAAGGTCATCCCGCCACTCGGAAGGCCACAATCCGCTCTCTTCCAAACTCGCTCAGTTAGCTATAGGAAGAACGTCTGGGTATACATAGTACGGTTACCTGCTTGCTTCACACGTTTGCACCACCCTGCTAATGTGTAGGCGCAGATGGAGCTCTGGTAGTTATGCCTCTGTTGGTGGACGACGTCGAAACCATTATTAGTAAATATACTATATCCCAGGTGCCATATGCCGTCAACGGATCAAAATAGACATCGTCTTTCCCTGTAGTGTAGTTTTAATTATCACCCCTCTAAGATGCTACCGCAGGAGCGAAAATGAAGATTTGGCCCTTTTTGACTACCCCCTGAAGCAGGTCTTAGAATCTGTTAATGGTGATTTTTTCCTTCTTGCTCTTTAACGTATAAATTACAACATAGACATAAATGAATGATCAAGGAAACTAGTAACTACCAAATGATAAATGCTGTTTCCATTTATACATTTATTATAGATAAAAACCCCTTCATATTACAAATGTTTATATATCAATGTCCAATGGACATGAAGAGATACAAATGAATTTCCTATCTAATACCATTGATCAATTGCCCCTGCCCATTTTTATGGCTACGCGATCTAACATAAATAACGCGAGACGACATCATCTACGTACCAAACACTAGAAGACACTACTTTAAAAGATCATCTACGGTGGTGTGCAACCTCAGTGGAAATAAAATTTACGCGATCACAGCTGTTTAGCTTTATAGCCCTAATAATCCGAAGCAATTAACAATATCACCGTATGTACTGCGTCCGGTGCGTCGGAGTGATGATTCTCGTACATATCTGTGACGAAGGAAGGACCCCATCCACAAAATAAAACTCTTTCAAACACTAGGACGGCAGAAAGCGGACCTCTGACTATTATGATCTAATACCGTCTCTTAACCTCTATGTGTTCTACAGGCAAGAATCGCGAACTCCCAGCCACAAGGACGGAATTCAGATAATATTTCTACGCGAGTACAGAGAGAAGAAGTGCTCTCAATCACTGAACGGTGTGTGCTCAACGACGACTACCTATCCGGAGGCTAAGTCCAGAATCGTATAAGTTCACAACAGTACTGTGCCTAACCGTTCTAACTATAAAATCTCCTGAGAGCAAAGGCAGCAAGTCTGTCTGTACCAACAAAAGCTGATACTGAGCGACCATCAAAACCAGACGCTCAAAACAGAAGACTTCCTTTCTCCACTGCTGGCTTCCCAGCATAGCTCGGCTCCCCTCCCTCGTACCTCAGAAGGCGAATCATATTCTCGAAACCACTGAATGTTTTCCTTTCTACAGATTCTTCCGAATGCCGAACAACCGTATTTTAGTCTTTTGTCGTAGAGTGCGAAAAGTTTGCGAGGAAATTCCTATACTCATATAATGGTACGCTTCTCATGGTAAAAGTCCTTGGAAATAACCCAGCCTGCGATTTCTGAGGTAATGCCTCCTCGTTCTTCTCTGCTGCGTTGAAGATTTTCAGAGTTTCCAAAGTGATATCCGGTTATGCTTCTGGCTCCCGCTACAAAACTGGCCAGCCGCTGCTGTATTGTACTTCTGCGTTCAGGTGCCCAGATCGTCCATCTTGGCACTTCCTGTGTGAAGCAGGACCAACATACCTGTGCGGGATTTTCCACCCAGGGCTTGAGTTACGCCTGCCGTTTCATTTCCGCTGGCTTTCCAACCTCTACTAGTATAGGCAATCATTTATTACGCCGTTTTGATAATAAAGAAGCTCCGTCACCTTTCATGCAATAAGCATTAACAATTATTTACAAGGCGTACGTGACAATGTCAGTCTTCATTAAATATTCATATATACGATGCTCAACCTATCAAATGATACCTAATTCCGGTTGTAAATCACGGCAAAGTATGTAGACGAGTGTTTGTAAGGTGAGAAACTATTGTCACCTTACACCCTGGATAAACTGAGCTGCGTGCTTATTCTTTTGTTTTTTTGTTTTTTCTTGTAGTTATTTGTCTGAGATTCTGGCTCACATTGAAACCCTCTTTCACAGTACCGTACATGCCGCTAAATGAGCCAAAACGAAGTGGCACAGTCCATTGAGAAAATAGAATATCATGTTGTTAATCGTTTTCTTCATTTGAAAGGGAACGATGCTTGAACAATCCATGTTGAGCTGATGGAGATGTGCGGCAACAATTCATTATCATATTGGTTAGCTGACGTACACTCTTCCATTGTGATGAAACACGTTTGAGTAACGGGGAACGAAGTGCCAAACCCTATCTCTGTGAAGGACTGGAAATCGAGGCTCTGGTGTTCGAAGACTTGCGTATCGCAACCGAGTCGATAGTGAAAGAAGTGTAACTCTGTCATGCATCGGTATTTAACACCTTGCAAGACATTTTGGATTCGATAAAGATCGCCACAGATCGCTGAGTCGCCGCGCGGAGTGGCCGCACGTTTAGATGCGCCATGTCACGGATTGCGCAACTCCTCCTGTCGGAGGTTCCGGTCCTCTCACGGGCATGGGTGCGTGTGTTCTTCTTATCATAAGTTAGTTTTAAGTTATCTTCAATAGTATGTAAGCTGAGGGATCGATGACCTCAGCTGTTTGGTCACTTAGGAATTCACACAAATTCGAAGATTTTTTTAGCTGAGTTCCGCGAATGCTCACACCCATCCAAAAAACCTATCAAACTGAGTGGGGATGTCGCAGCTGTGTCAGGCCGGTTTAAATGGCTTCTTCTGTCACCTAATTTCTGTGCACGATTGCTGGGTATGTTACTATGACCCCTTGCCAGAGGAACCTGTGGAGAAAATATGTTGATTCACGACTGCCAGAAAAGACGACGACTCAACTGTCATCGCACAAGGTCCCTGGTGCTAATGGTGCTAATGCTATGGATTCTGCTAACAGATTCTTCTCTTAAGGAACAAGCAGTCACAGGAGGACACCACCGACATCTCCCGACGTGATTACAAGAGGCTGTCAAGTCGAAAAGTCATGGAGGATGCCCAAGTTCAGTCTGCACAGGACACATTTACATGTGGTGCTTATTTTGTCCACAAAATTTTTCGTCACCCTGGTATTGTACAAACATAACACACAGTGAATTATTCCTCTTTCCTCAGACGAAGAAATCATATTACATGGCAGCTACGTCCAGAATGACTGCGACGGTATTTTTCAGGGGCACCGTTTCCAGAATAGCCAAAATAGACTTCAACACCCAAGGTCTCCGTCAAGTCATCCATCACTGGGAAGATGTGTCACACTGCAGGATGAGTAAAAAATTAACTGCATTATCAAGTTTTGAGGACGCAAATTGGTATTTTTCGAGGTGGCATTTAAAACTTATGACCTCTGTGGTGTCACTGCCAGACACCACACTTGCTAGGTGGTAGCCTTTAAATCGGCCGCGGTCTGTTAGTATACGTCGGACCCGCGTGTCGCCACTATCAGTGATTGCAGACCGAGCGCCGCCACACGGCAGGTCTAGAGAGACTTCCTAGCACTCGCCCAGTTGTACAACTGACTTTGCTAGCGATGGTTCACTGACAAAATATGTTTTCATTTGCCGAGACGATAGTTAGCATAGCCTTCAGCTACGTCATTTGCTACGACCTAGCAAGGCGCCATATTCAGTTACTATTGACATTGTGAATCATGTACCATCAAAAGCGACGTTCATCATTAATGGATTAAAGTTAAGTATTCCAGCAGCTACGTCCGTTTTTTCTAAATTCTTATTTCCTTGCCCTGTTCCAGACCTCACGCCAGCCTGCGTGAGCTTAAACGCGTGCCTTTCGGCTTCCTCTCTTCATACAGATTGGCTCTCCTGCCAATCCACAACATTTTGGCGACGAGGCCAAACCACGTTCTTAACTATACTGCCCTGATTTACTTGTGTAATGGCTTCGCCACCATCTCCACATGTACTGTTCGAATTTCATTGGATGCCCTTGGACAGCTCGTCCAGGGTCAACGAGCAATGCAAAACGATGCGGCAGCCGCCGCTCCCCCGCTAACGCAGCCACAACACGTGGTTGTACCAACTTTTCGACCTTTTGATGCTGCACTGGAAAGCTGGAAGGAGTGGTCATGCCTATTTGGATTCCATCTCGCGATTCCATCTCGCCGCCTTCAGAATTCAAGGTAACGAGCGGCAACCTTTTTTGTTAGCATCCGTCGGCGTCCAAAGGTACCGTGTGATAGTCAAATTATTACCCCGACACGACGTAGCAACTCTGTCCTACGACGAAATTTTGTCTGCATTAGATGCATATTTCAAAGAATCAGTCAATGTAGTTGCAAAAAGGTATACCATCTTTCGTACAAAACGTACGGCAGGTCAGACTAATCGGGAGTGGGTTGCAACTTTGCAAGGCCTTACTAGGGATTGTGCTTTTGAGTGTCAATGTGGACTCCCTTATTCAGATACTATGGTACGTGATGCAATTGCACAGAACGTTTCTGATGTTCGTATAAGGGAACAGGTTTTGAAACTGGTCAATCCCTCCCTTCAACAAGTGATGGACGTATTGGATCGGCAGGACACACTTGACTTTGCTCAGGAATCATTTGAAACTTCACCGGCCGTGTGTCACGTTAACCGGCCCGCCGGGCGAGCTGCACGGAGCGGTAAACAGCCCTCGCGCCCCGCCGCGCAGCTGCCACAAGATTCTCAGCCACGTGTGCTGCGCAGGCAAGCAAATGCAGTGCTAAAATCATGCCCGCGGTGTGCTACTAGACATTCGTGTGAGAATTGCCCGTCACGCCAGGCTATTTGCTTTTTCTGTAATAGAAAAGGACATGTTCAGAGTGTTTGCCAGGAAAAGCTCAGATCTGACACTCACAACCATTCCAGGCCCTTTGCTTTGCGCCGCATTCGAACCAAGAATACTCAGACTCGTGAATCTTCGCCCATGGAAATTCATGTAGTTCATTCCACTCTGCACAGTGCCACTCTCTCTAACAGTGACTGTGTTCGTCCCACAAAAAGTGTGCGTCGACATCGCCGGAAATCCCGTCAAGTCGCAAGTGATTCTGTACCAGTGTCAGTTCACGTTGCACGAGACAGTCACTCTTGTCGTCAGCAGGACAATAAACTTTTTGTAGACTTGGACATTAACGGCAAAGTGATACCATTCCAGCTCGATACCGGAGCTGCAGTTTCACTGATCAATCTAGACACGTACAAACAGCTGAGCACACCTCCATTGCGTGCCGCAAATATTAAGCTAACTACATATTCAGGTCACGGGCTCCCTGTGTTAGGACAGTGCAGCCTTCTTGAAACATACAAGGGACAAACAAAACTCGTGTCATTGTACATCCTTCATTCTTATTCTGCTGTGAACTTGTTTGTTTTCGATTTATTTCAGTTGTTTAACTTGTCTTTCGCCAGTTGAAATCGGCGTTGCTTTCCAATACTTGCCTTACGCCTTTCGATCCCCAGAAACCCCTTTTGTTTATGGTGGATGCATCGGATTTCGGGATCGGTGCTGTGCTTGCGCACAAAGATGGATCGCACGATCGCCCTATTGCATTGCGTCCAAATTGCTCTCGTCTGCGCAAAGACATTATTCACAGATCGAGAAAGAAGCGTTGGCTCTCGTATTTGGTGTTACAATGTTTCATGATTTCTTGTATGGTCGTCACTTTACCATCATCACAGACCACAAACCTTTGACATCGCTTTTTCATCCGAACAAGCCTGTACCTCCACGTACAGCGCAGAAATTCATTCGCTGGGCTATTTTCCTCTCGCAGTACCGCTACGATATCTTGTATCGGTCCACTGCTAAGCACGGAAACGCCGATGCGTTGTCCCTTTTGCCTGTTGCTGAGGATAGGGTATTCGACTCCTCCGAACTTGCTTGCATGTTCATTGACGCGGAAACCGATGACGTGGTCGAATCGTTTCCGATTGATTTTCGTCGTGTAGCTACAGCCTCAGCGGCCGACCCTGTCCTTGCTACTGTTCTGCGTTTTGTTGCCACGCAATGGCCCTTGTCAAAGTAACGCATCGAGGATCCGTTGGTTCGCCGATTTTTTGCTCACAAGGAGAGACTTTTTGTACGACGTGGTGTTCTGCTGTTGCGTTCTGATAATGATCAGTCCAGGGTCGTGGTCCACGTTCCTTACAGTCCTCTGTCTTACGGCTTCTCCACCAAGGACATTGGGGTATAGTGAGAACGAAACAACTTGCTCGTCAGCACTGTACTTGGTTCGGAATCGATGCTGCGATTACGAATATGTGCTCTTCTTGCATGGCGTGTGCCGAACAACAATCCGCACCACCGCGGAAATTCTTTGCATGGCCAAAAGCCACTTCCCCTTCGCAACGCTTACACATCGATTTTGCTGGTCCATTCTGGAATGCTCGATGGTTGGTTCTGGTCGATTCATTCAGTAATTTTCCTTATGTTGTCAGGATGTCTTCCACGACGTCATCTGCCACCATCCAAGCGTTATCTGCTATCTTTTGCATTGAAGGTCTGCCACAGACTATTGTTTCCGACAATGGCCCACAATTCATGTCTGCAGAATTTCAGTCATTCTGCAAGGCCAATAGTATTCAACATCTGACGTCCGCGCCGTTTTCGCCACAGTCAAACGGTGCCGCTGAACGATTGGTCAGGACTTTCATGTAACAGATGTTGAAGTTAAAAGAGTCTCATTCTCGGGAGGACGCGTTGTTGCTCTTTTTGTCCTCGTATCGCTCTCAGCCCCGAGATGGTCGTTCGTCAGCTGAGTTGCTCCACGGTCGCCCTCATCGAACCTTGATGTCTTTGCTACATCCGCCGCATCGGGTTCCTACGCAGCGGCAGACACCTGCTTTTGCTCCAGGCGACGTTGTCTACTATCGTCACTATCGAGGTTCACGGCGTTGGCTCGAAGGGCGCATTCTTCGCTGCCTCGGCCGCGCTATGTATCTGGTTTTGGGGGCCTCTGGTGAGGTGCGTCGGCATCTCAACCAGCTGCGCCTCTGTCGTCGCATGGGATCTGCCGCTCGCCGTCTGCTTTCAGCGACGGTGCCGTCCGGTCAGCGCCCTGGGGACCCATCTACTGGCTCGCCTCAGCCCCAGGTGTTACCGACGCTGCCTTCCATTTTGCCCCATGGCGACGAGCCGCCGCCACCGCCGCCGCCTCCTGTTCTCCCGCCGGCGACGCCCGCAGTGGACGCGTCGCTGCAACCGCCGGGCGCCTCCCTGGGTCACGCGCCGCTGATCGCTTCCCGTGACCAGTTATCCTCCGACATGGAACTCTTGGCCGCTCCGCACCATATGTCGTCTTCGCCCGTCGGGTGCCTAGGCCCGATGGAGGTCGACCCTTCGGCCCCTCCTGTCTCTCAGCGGGCTCATACACCGCATGTTGGCGTGCACCCTGGAGCAGGTTTTCAGGCGTTTCCTAGCTCCCCTCGGACCGAATGGCAGGGTGCGGGTGGCACAGCCTCGCCTGTTGTTAGGCTCCCCACCTCGTCGCATACGTCAACATGGGGTCCTCCCCACGGCGGGCAGAAGCCTTATAACACAACCGTACGCCGATTTGCGGGGGAGGAATGTGGTGTCACCGCCAGACACCACACTTGCTAGGTGGTAGCCTTTAAATCGGCCGCGGTCCGTTAGTATACGTCGGACCCGCGTGTCGCCACTATCAGTGATTGCAGACCGAGCGCCGCCACACGGCAGGTCTAGAGAGACTTCCTAGCACTCGCCCAGTTGTACAACCGGCTTTGCTAGCGATGGTTGACTGACAAAATACGTTCTCATTTGCCGAGACGATAGTTAGCATAGCCTTCAGCTACGTCATTTGCTACGACCTAGCAAGGCGCCATTATCAGTTGCTATTGATAATGTAAAGAATGTACAGACAAGAGCTACGTTCAACATTAATGGATTAAAGTTAAGTATTCCACCATCTGTGTCCGTTTTTCTAAGTTCTAATTTCCTTGTCCTGTTCCAGACCTCACGCCAGCCTGCGTGAGCTTAAACGCGTGCTTTTCGGCTTCCTCTCTTCATACGGGTTGGCTCTCCTGCCAATCCACAGCAACCTCCCCTCGTGATATTCCCCAAGTTAAGAACTATTCTGAATACTCTTTGTTATATACATTAATATTCTTGGTATTTATCGTAGCTGCACCACATTTGATCATCTCGAACTTTAGCGCGGTCTTCAGAGCGAGATTCTTTCCCCAACGAAACCCTGTCTCGAAATCTGGCACAAATCCAAATAGACTGTAGTCGTGCGTATTAAGTACACCAGCGACTAGACAAAATCAGTTCCTTCCCCGCCGATAGCAGTGGTAATCTTCCTGATGATTGTGCCGCTAAAACAAAGTTACTAACCACGGTTTTCCAAAATTCCTTCACGAAAGAAGACAAAGTAAATATTCCAGAATTCGAATAAAGAACAACCACTGTAAGTAGGCTGTTTAGGTTTTTATGTTGGTAACGCCACGTAGTGCTCTGTACGAAAATCACTGAATATGCTGTGTGCAGTCTGTGGCTGGTTAGCATTGTTGGAATATTTGCTATTGTAGTGTTGGGCAGTTGGAAGTGAACAGCGCATAGCGTTGTGCAGTTGGAGGTGTGCCGCCAACAGTGGTGGATGTGGGGAGAGAGATGGCGGAGTTTTGAGAGCGGATGATCTGGACGTGTGTCCATCAGAGACAGTAAATTTGTAACACTGGATGTCATGAACTGCTATATATATTATGACTTTTGAACACTATTAAGGTAAATGCATTGTTTGTTCTCTATCAAAATCTTTCATTTGCTAACTATGCCTATCAGTAGTTAGTGCCTTCAGTAGTTAAAATCTTTTATTTAGCTGGCAGTATTGGCGCTCGCTGTATTGCAGTAGTTTGAGTAACGAAGATTTTTGTGAGGTAAGTGATTTATGAAAGGAATAGGTTATTGTTAGTCATGGCCATTCTTTTGTAGGGTTTATTGAAAGTCAGATTGCGTTGCGCTAAAAATAATGACAGTTTAGTGTTGATCAGAATAATTAAAGAGAGAAATGTCTGAGTACGTTCAGTTCTGCTCAGCTGTTTGAAAATCAAATAATGTAAGAGGTTTATCAGCACAATAATTCATAGATTTTTCTAAAGGGACTTTTCACCACCAACATGAATAGCTCACAGGTAAAAATCCTCGGTGTAGCGAAACAGCTTAAAGTACTTAATAAAGCCAGTATTCTAAATAGAATACCAATATCTTTCGTTTCACAGTATGCTGATGCAATAGCTCCATACTTAGAAATCATATGCAACCGCTCGCTCGATGAAAGATCCGTATCACAAGACTTGAATGTTGCCCAAATCACACCAATACTCAATAAACAGAAGCAGCCTTCTGAATTACAGTATCATGTCACTAACGTCGATTTGCAGTAGGATTTTGCAACATATAATTTCCTCGGACATTATGAATTAACTCGAAAGTAGCCGTCTATTAATATACAGTCAGCACGGATTCAGAAAAGTTCGTGCTTGTGAGACACAACTAGCTCTTTATTCGCACAAAGAAATGAGTGCTAACGACTGGGGTCTCAAATTGATTCCATATATCTAGATTTGGACGCTTTTGACACCGTTCGTCGTAACCTACTCCTAAAGAAATTGCATGCCTAAGGGATGCCGTCTCAATTGTGTGAATGGATTCGTGATACCCTGTCTGACAGGTCACATTTCGTAGCGATCGACGGAAAACCATTGAGTAAAACCCAACTGATATATGGCGTTTTTCAAGGAAGTGTTACAGGCCCTCAGCTGTTCCTCATCTACATAAATAAGTTAGCAGACAATCTGAGCAGTTCTCTTAAATTGTTTCCCGATATGCTGTCATTTAGCATTTTGTAAAGCCATTAGATAATCAAAACAAATTGCAAAATGATTTACACAAGATACCCGCGTGGTGAGAAAAGTAGCCATTGACTATGACTAATGAAAAATGTGAAGTCACCCACGTTAGCAATAAAAGGAATACGTTTAATTCCTGTTACACGCTAAGCCTCACTTATTCAAAGACTGCAAATTCAGCTAACTTTAGGGATTACAATTGCGAATAACTTAAACTGCAATGATCACTTAGATAATGTTGTCTAGTAAGCAAACCAACAACTGCGATTTTTGCCAGAACAATTACAATTAGATGATACAACGGGTCCACTTTAACCACAGTCTGCATTACGCTAGCCGTTCATCTTCTGGAGTATTTCAGCATGATGTCGAATCGGCATCAGATAGGATTGATGAAAGACATTGAAAATGTTCAAAGAAGGGCAACTCGTTCTATTTCATTACGAAAGAGAGGAGACAGTGCCACGGATATTATACGCAAATTGGGGTGACAGTCATTAAAACAAAGGCATTTTC
Organism: Schistocerca americana; assembly: GCF_021461395.2. Classification (NCBI taxonomy): domain Eukaryota; kingdom Metazoa; phylum Arthropoda; class Insecta; order Orthoptera; family Acrididae; genus Schistocerca; species Schistocerca americana. The sequence goes on along the minus strand of NC_060124.1, from coordinate 432,405,633 downwards.
CGTTGCGGCAGGATCTTCTCCTGAAATTTCAATCACTAACTCTCTCCTCCTAGTGCGAAAATACACTGAAGCACCAAATAAACTGGTATAGGCATGCATATTCAAACACAGAGATACGTAAACAGGCAGAACGCAGCGCTGCGGTCGACAACGCCTATATAAGAAGTCTTGCGTGACCGGTAAAAGACCCTGCAAGAACGGGATTTACGGCGACTGAACAGAATCGTTCAACGTGACGGAAGTGCAAACCTTCTTTAGGTTGATGTAGATTTCAATGCTGGGCGATCAACAACTGTCAGCGTGCGAACCATTTACGAAACATTATCAACTGGGTTTTCCGAGGCCCACTCGTGTACCCTTGATGACTGCAAGACACAAAGCTTTACGCCTCGCCTGGACCCGCCAACACCGACATTGGACTGTTGATGACCGGAAACGTGTAGCCTGGTCGGAAGAGTCTCGTTTCAAATTGTATCGAGCAGATGGACGTGTACGGGTATGGAGACAACCTTATGAATCCATAAACCCTGCATGTCAGCAGGGGACTTTTTAGGATGGTGGAGGCTCTGTAATTGCGTGGGGTGTGTGCAGTTGGATTGATCTGGATCCCTGATACGTCTAGATACGGCTCCGACAGGTGACATGTAAGTAACCATTCTGTCTGAACACCTGCACCCATTTGTGTCCATTGTGCATTCCGACGGACTTGGGCAATTCCAGCAGGACAATGCGACACCCCACATGTCCAGAATTGCTCCAGTAACACTCTTTTGAGTTTAAACACTTCCGTTATCCACCAAACTCACTAGAGATGAACATTATAGAGCATCTCTGGGATGCCTGTAAGTAGGCTGTTTATGTTTTCTTATTGGCAACGTTACGTAGCGCTCTGTATGAAAATCACTGGCTGTGCTGTGTGCAGTCTGTGGCTAGTTTGCATTGTTGTCTGCCATTGTAGTGTTGGGCAGCTGGATGTGAACAGCGCGTAGCGTTGTGCAGTTGGAGGTGGATGTGGGGAGAGAAATGGCGGAGTTTTGAAATTTGTAAGACTGGATGTCATGAACTGCTATATATATATTATGACTATTAAGGTAAATACATTGTTTGTTCTCTATTAAAATCTTTCATTTGCTAACTATGCCTGTCAGTAGTTAGTGCCTTCCGTAGTTTGAATCTTTTCTTTAGCTGGCAGTAGTGGCGCTCGCTGTATTGCACTAGTTCGAGTAACGAAGATTTTTGTGAGGTAAGTGATTTGTGAAAGGTATAGCTTAATGTTAGTCAGGGCCATTCTTTTGTAGGGATTACTGAAAGTCAGATTGCATTGCGCTAAAAATATTGTGTGTCAGTTTAAGCACAGTCATGTATAATTTTTCATAAGGGGACGTTTCATGCCTTACAACGTACTGTTCAGAAGAAAGCTCCACCCCCTCACACTTACCGGCATACCTGTAGGAATCATTGTGTCAGTTCCTTCCAGCACTACTTCAGAAGTTAGTCGAATCCTTACGACGTCGTGTTGCGACATTTCTCCGTGCTCGCGGGCCCCTACACGATCTTAGGCAGGTGTACCAGTTTCTTTGGCTCTTCAGTGTTTTGTTGGCACCCACCTACATAGGGAGAAATGATCTCAGTAATAAAATAAGAGAAAGCAGAGCTCCTACGGAAATATTTAAGTGTTCATTTTCCCCGCGCGCTGTTCGGAAATGGAACGGAACAGAAGTAGCTTGAAGGTGGTTTGAAGGACCCTTTGCCAGGAATTTAACTGTGAATTGCAGAGCGGTCATGTAGATATAGATGTAAATATACTGCAAAACTCGTGAATTTGCGAAGAGTTCTTTCCTGTGCGTTAATGTTTGTCTCCAAGAAACGGCAAGAGGCCTTGGGCGACTTCTAGTGCCCTGTAGACGCAACGAGCAGTAGCCTATGCAGTGGTGTACCATTCAGTCTGCCACAGAACGCTGCATCCAGAGGGTGGACGAACTCAGTGAGGGTGAACCAGATTCCTGGCTTCCTGCAGAAAGCAGAGTCCGCAGGCCTCCGCATTCTGCTCGCTTCACAGCTCCCTGCTAATTAGCTGGCCGCGTCTCTGCTCTTTCTGATCTACCGGCTGGTACAGGACTCGACAGGTTTCCTTTCCTCTGCTGGGCATTGCACCCAGTCACTCCCTCAGGGGTTAAACCAATGGGAGGGCTGGCGCAGCAGCTAAGATGCCATGCTGCTATTCAAGAGGCTCACTCAGTCAGTTTAAAGAAATACTTGCATGGTGTCTTTCTATACCTATATGTACCTAACACTGCACAAGTCAACTAACAGTGTATGGCGGAGCGTACTTCTGATACCTCTAACTGGTTCCCCTTTCCTCGTTCACTGTCCAATGGGTAGTCGTCGAGTCTTTCCCCCACAAGGTGTCATCAATCCTAAAATTATTTTAAAAGTAGAGAACCAACGTCTTTAGAACGAACACTACATGTTCAGCACAGGAGTCGATATTGGATCCGATCTTGTTGTTACATGAATGACATCCCATGATACATCCACGATGGTGAAACAGCTCTATTAGTTGACGATGCATGTGTTATATTGTAGCTCGACAGAGAAACTTCAACATTTGAAAATGTGAACAAAATTTTTATGAAAATTAAAAACTTATCCTCTGGAAATGAGATGTCACTGTACTTCGATGAAACATAATACACACAGTTCTGTACTGCACTGTACCTTACAATATGTTAGAAATAATGGGAAGTTGGGTAAATCAGTGAGTGATACATAACATTCCAAATTCTTTGATGATAAGAACCTGAAATGAATGTCAAATATTACAGATGTAAGTTCTGCAACATTTGCATCACGGACAAATCATATTTTGGAGACTAAAATACCAAAAGCTTTGCTTACCTTTTCTATTTTCATTTACTACTGTTTTTTGGTGTCTGCTTCCAGTGTAATTCTTTATTGAGGTGTAATGCGTAGTGTCCGTTCTAGAACCTTTTCTTGATAAATGTTTAAACAGTTGGCATACCGACAATAACTTCACAATCTATTCACACCTTGTTAATAGCAACCTGTTCAGCTGCAAAACAATAACCTTCATAAATGCAATATGTGAGGAAATGATCACCACATCTCTTCACTCAGACGAAGTATGGCACAGAGAGTCACAAAAGCTTTCAACACGTAATCAGTGATGAAAAGAAGTTAACGGACACTATAATAACTTCAAACGAATACTGAAATCATAACTGCTCGAGAATTCCTTAATCATAGGAAAATTTATGAAAGAGTAATAATGTTGTATATGTGCGCGAGCCGGTGTGTATGTATGGGTGTGTGTGTGGGGGGGGGGGGGGGGGGGGGTGTCTGTGTGTTTATGCGTATTTGAGAGGGAGAAACAGAGAGATAGATAGAAGTTATTGAAGTTTAGTATAAATCATTCTTTGGAAAATAAAATCCCTGCCTATACAGTCATCCAAATGCTCAGCAAGTTGTTTTATTTTTCGCTGATAAAGTGTAATAGATATGTATAATTGTAACGTTGACGTATTCCACATGATAGCAACAAGTCTCTACTATCATCCATGAAACACGCAGATAAGTAAAGAACTATACTACACTGTTTTATTAAGCATGATAGTACTGGAGGTTGAATACACTTGCTTCACTGCGACGTCTGGCCGCATTGCCCAGCAGCTGAAAGTAGGCTCTGGCATTTTTCATTTTAACGAATCGTTGCCAGTCATGAAAGAAGATAAGTCACAAAAAGGAAACAAATTTCGACTCAATACTGAACGCTAGACCTCTACGACGTAAACCACTTAGCCACAGAGTCATTCGCCATACTGCTCCAAATAAGCAAATTTGCTATACACAACGACTACCACTTCCACTCCGACAAGACGGAAATTGTAACCTTCTGTGATGTAGTTCTCCTGCCCCTTTCAGAGGACACACTGCTAAATTACAAGCAAGAAAATAAAATGTGAGCCGGCCGCTGGTGGCCGAGCGGCTCTGGCGTTACAGTCTGGAACCGCGCGACCGCTACGGTCGCAGGTTCGAATCCTGCCTCGGGCATGGATGTGTGTGTTGTCCTTAGGTTAGTTAGGTTTAAGTAGTTCTAAGTTCTAGGGGACTTATGACCTCAGCAGTTGAATCCCATAGTGCTCAGAGCCATTTGAACCGTTTTGAATAAAAAGTGAGGCTGTAGAGAACCCAAACAATTCATTATATCCATTCTCCTTGAGAAGATAGTTCTATAGTATCCTTGATGAGCGTCTGTGGAGTCTGGAAGGATTGAGTAACGGGTGGTTAGTGAAGGCCTGAGGGTCGAGGCAAGGTAAGTAAGCGGTTCACTAAATCTCAGACTGTATGTGTGCGGTGTAGTCAGGGTTGGGGTGATGGCTGAGCAATTTAGCATACCCGCAATATGCTATATTCGATCCCTGTTGAACTAAAGGGAAGGGAAGCTCCCCATTAGAACATGCAAGTTTAAAACAAACAAGGCCACACAATGGATAACGTCTTACCGAAGTAAGCACGAAAGTGTTGGTACCTCGACTTACTTACTCGTAGACATGTTAATAAAGGAAAGCGTGAAACTACGAAAGGAAATTAGTGGTCACTATAAAAATATAGTTTTCTGCCACAAGATATCAGAAAAAATTATTTACCCAATGGATGAAATATACGAACATTTAATAAACGGACAGCACTTGCAATCTACGTCCTCAATTATTTGCTGGATGTATTCCAATCTCTGTCTTCCTCTACAGTTTTTGCCCTCTGCAGCTCACTCTAATACCATGGAAGTCACTCCCTCATGTCTTAACAGATGTCCTATCATCCAGTCCCTTGTCCATGACAGTGTTTTCCACATATTCCTTTCGTCTCCAGTTCTGCGCAGAACCTCCTCATTCCTTATCTTATCAGTCTACCTAATTTTCGACATTCGCCTGTAGCACCACATCTCAAATGCTTCGATACTCTTCTGTTCCGGTTTTCCCACAGTCCATGTTTGACTACCATACAATGCTGTGCTCCAGACCTACATTCTCAAAAATTTCTTCCTCAGATTAAGGCCTATGTTTTATACTAGTAGATTTCTCTCTGCCAGAAATGTCCTTTTTGCCAGGGCAAATCTGCGTTCTCTGTCCCCCCTTGCTCCGTCCGGCATTGGTTATTTTGTAGCCCAGTAAGCAGAATTCTTTAACTTCATCTATTTCGTGACCATCAATATCGATGCTAAGTCTCTTGCTGTTCTCATTTCTGCTACTTCTCGTTACTTTCGTCTTTTTCGATTTACTCTCAATCCGTATCCCGTAGTCATTAACCTGTTCTTTCCATTCAGGCGATCACGTATTTCTTCTTCACTTTCGCTCAGGATAGCAATGTCATCAGCGAATCATATCCTTTCACCTTGAATTTTAATTCCACTCCTGGAGCTTTCTTTTATTTCCGTCATTGCTTCTTCGATATAGATGGAACAGTAGGAGATTCCTTCTTGGCTCTTGTACATATTGTATATTACAGGTCTCTCCCTATAGCTAATTTTCCTCAGAATTTCGAACACCTTTAACCATTTTACAATGTCAAACGCTTTTTCGAGGTCGACAAATCCTATGAACTTGATTTTTCTTTAGTTTGCTTCCATTATCAACCGCAACGTCAGAATTGCCTCTCTGGTGCCTTTACCTTTCCTCAAGTCAAACTGATCGTCATCTAGCACATCGTCAATTATCTTTTCGATTCTTCTGTGTATTATTCTTATCAGCAACTTGGATGCATGAGCTGTTAAGCTGATTGTGCGATAATTCTCGCACTTGTCAGTTCTTGCAGTCTTCGGAACTGTGTGGATGATATTTTTTCTGAAAGTCAGATGGTATGTCCCCAGACACATACATTCTGCACATCAATGTGAATAGTTGTTTTGTTGTCACTTCTCTCAATGGTTTTAGAAATTCAGATAGAATTTTATCTATCCCTTCTGCCCTATTTGATCTTAAGTTCTCCAAAGATCTCTTAAATTCTGATTCTAATACTGGATCCCCTATCTCTTCTAAATCGAGTCCTGTTTCTTCTTCTATCACATCTGATAAATCTTCCCCCGCATAGAGGCCTTCAGTGTACTCTTTCCACCTACCTGCTCTCTCCTCTGTATTTAACACTGGAATTCCCGTTACACTTTATGTTACCATCCTTGCTTTTTGTGTGATCGAATCACGGTTTGACTTTCTTGTATGCTGAGTCAGTCCTGACAATCATTTCTTTTTCGTTTTCTTCACATTTTTCATGAAGCCATTTCGTCTTAGGTTCCCTGCACTTCCTATTTATTTCCTTCCTGAGATACCTGTATTTCTGAATTTCCCCAAACATTTTTGTACCTTCTTCTTTCATTGATCAACTGAAGTATTTCTTCTGTTACCCATGGTTTCTTCGCAGGAACCCATTTTTGTACCTATATTTTCTTTCCAGCTTCTATGACTGCCCTTTTTAGAGATTTCCATTCCTCTTCAACTGTACTGCCTACTGAGTTATTCCTTACTGCTGTATCTCTAGCCTTAGAGATCTTCAAGCGTATCTCATCATTCTTTAGTACTTCCATTTTCCTCTTATTTATGTATTGATTCGTCCTCACTAATCTCTTAAATCTCATCCTGCTTTTCATTGCCGCTAAATTGTGAACTGAATCTGTATCTGCTGCTGGGTACTCCTTACAGTCCAGTATCTGACTTCGGAATCTCTGTCTGACCCGTATCACCCTGTCTTTTCCAAGTGTACTTACTCCTCTTGTGATTCTTGAACAGAGCATTCGCTCTTACTAGCTGAAATTTGTTACAGAACTCAATTACTCTTTCTCCTCTCTCATCCCTTGTCCCAAGCTCATATTCTCCTGTAGCCTTTTCTCCTACTCCTTCCCCTATAACTACATTCCAGTCTCCCCATGAATATTAGATTTTCATTTCCCTTTGCATATTTTATTACCATTTCAATATCCTCATATACTTTCTCTATCTCTTAATCTTCATCTGGGACGTCAGCGTGTATACCTGAACTATCGTTGTCGGTGTCGGCTTGCTGTCGATTCTGACAAGAACAACCCCATCACTGAACCGTTCACTGCAACACACTCTCTGCCCTACCTTCCTCTTCATAACGAATTTTACTCGGGTTATAGCATTTTCTGCTGGTGTTTATATTACCCTATACTCATCTGACCATAAATCGTTGTCTTCTCTCCATTTAACTTCACTGACTCCCTACTATATGTAGATTGAGCCTATGCATTTTCCTTTTCAGATTTTCTAGCTTCCCTTCCACATTCAAGCTTTGACATTCCACACCCCGTCTCATAGAACGTTATCCCTTCGATGATCATTAAATTCTCTCCTCATGGTCACCTCCCCCTGGAAGTCCCCTCCCAGAGATCCGAATGGGGGACTATTCCGGACTCTCTTCCCAATGGGGGGATCATCATGACATTTTTTCAATTACAGACCACATATCATGTGGATACGCGTTATGTGTCTTTAATGCAGTGGTTTCCATTGCCTTCTACATTCACATGCTGTTGATAATTGCTGATTCTTCCGCCTATAGGGGCAGTTTCCCACCCCAAGGACAAGAGAGTGCCCTGAACTCCTCCACCATTCCGACAAGGCCGTTGGAGGAATGAGGGTGACTTCTCATGCCGGAAGTCTTCGCCCGCCAAATGCTGATTATGAATCAAAATTCAAGCGATGGTGGGTTCCGAACCCGGGACGGAGGACAGTTTAAATACCAGCAAATGATGTTACCCCTAGACCACGGCTCGGGATATATAAAAAGAACAGAATAAAACAATGTCTCAAATATGGCCAGTGATTGTGAAAAGGTTAGTGATTCAAAGAAAAGGTCCCAGAAAAGGAAGAACGAACACAAATATTTTTGAGAAAGTGTATGATGAAAGCAACTAATTGGCTGCAAAAAATTAGATCTGCAAAATGAAATCCTGAAGTAAGTTATCTAGCCTCGCACTCCCCTTGTATCACTGGCTGCAATAACGACACATGCTTACCACTGTTAAGCTGCGTGAATAAGGAAAGACGGTTGCAATAATGGGTTGAAAACTCTTAAGTTCATCTCAGCTTCGGTACTATGCTCTAAGCCGGAGACATCTGCCTTTGCAACATCCTGCAACTACCTGGAGCAAGTCTCTTCCTCCATCTCCATGACACAAGTGCATCTTTGACAGTTTCCTTATGTGGAGAGTGTTCTCACTTTTCTCTCTCAAACTTTACTCCTGTCTGAATCTCGCTGGTCAATTGAGCCGACTCTACAAGTTTTGACCAATGACAATTTCATAAATAAGTTTAACAATTTCCTACTCTTCTGGATTGTGTCATGTTTAACCAATAAGGTATGGCACGGGGAAGAAAAGATAAAACCTCTCCGACTACATGACATTCTTAGTCTTGGGCAACCAAAAGCCCTGCACATCTGCGTGTGCGGGAATTCGCCCCATCTACTGAAATAATTACTATGAACCAATTAGAAACTGTCTTACTATCGTCTGAACAAAATTCCAGCAAAGTGTGCCACAGCTCAATGGCTTCGCCCATGCTACGAAGGCTCATATTTTCGCTTTGGTTTCAGATTCTTATGTAGCTAAATGCTGTTCCTTTTCGGTTCTCACTCAGTGCAGTTTCTGTGATGATCCGCCTTGCCGCCTGGAGGTTCCAGCTACAAACTGTAGCAGTTTTCTCTTACTCTACACCCGTGCATAGAATGGCTGTCATCGTCAAACAACTTTATGAATCTTCTGTTCATTTCCCTTCCGTGAGCCAGGTGAAAACCACCATAAGGTTGCCAAAATAACAAATCTCCCTCACCATATCAATAGGAAAGAAGATGTTAAAGCAATTTGCAATGCAGTCAGTGGCAGTAATGAATATTGCTTGCAAAGTTCATACTGCTGAATAATATGACCTTACTGACTATTGGGTCTGCATATTAGACACTAAAACAGGTTACATGAATGACACTTGTGGAATAAATCCTTGTAATACCACTTCTCATCAATTTCAAAATGAATGCTGATGTACAAGTATCTGTGCTGTACTTAATCTGCAGCACGAGTTCATCAAAGTGCTTCTCGTTGGACTATGGACTCTTTGTTTTGTTTTGCATGGTCACCGACTGATAAGTTTTGTGCCACATCTTATTGGTGTGCTTCTTGCTATTGACTTCCAACAACAAACCTATAAAACTTACAACCTCCTTATAGGCTAAACTTGTCCAATGCCTCATCCGTTGTCCACCTTCCACATAGTCTCAACAGTTTTAACCCTGGTGGGAAGTCGTCCAGATGCCAGTTAAAATAAACATTTGTCTACATCATTCTCTCTGATTCTACCTCATACACCTATCCTTGATTGTGAAACTGGTAACAATAGTTGTTTTCCAACAGTGCTTTTTCTAACAATGCTTTTTGGAACCGTCGTTTGGGAGTAGCGTCTTTGATTAGAAATCAAACTGTCCCCGGTCCAGCCGCGCTGGGTAGCCGCGAGGTCTCTAGCGTCTTGTCACGGTCCGTACGGCTCCCCCGGTCGGAAGTTCGAGTCCTCCCTCGGGCATGGGTGTGTGTGTCGTCCTTAGCGTATGTTAGTTTAAGTTACATTAAATAGTGTGTAAGCTTAGGGACCGATATCCTCAGCAGTTTGGTCCCATAACACCATACCACAAATTTCCATTTGTCCTCGGTCCCCTTTCGAACCTGGCGACCGATCAAACTTTGAATAAAAATCAGCATTGGCAGCCGAGGACCTCCTGCAGGAGAAGACACCATCATTCTGCCAAAGGCCGTCTGAAAGGATATGTGGATATAGTCGGGGTCAGTGAAGTGAAATGAAAAATAAAAGACAAAGATTTCTGGTCGGATGAGTATAGGGTAATATCAACAGCAACAGAAAATTATATAACGGGAGTACTGAATAGGAAACTAGGGCAGATAATAAGTTACTATGAACAGTTCAGTGACAGGGTTGTTTTCATGAGAATCGACAGTAAACCAGCAGAGACAACAATAGTTCAGGTACACATGCCAACATTACAGGGATAGAGAAAGTATATGAGGACACTGAATGGGTAGTTCAATACGTAAAGGGAAATGAAAATCTAGTATTCCTGCATGCAGGAGAGCTTCTGTGAAGTTCATAAGGTAGGAGACGAGGTACTGGCGGAATTAAAGCTGTGAGGACGGGTCGTGAGTCGTGCTTGGATAGCTCAGTTGGTAGAGCACTTGCCCGCGAAAGGCAAAGGTCCCGAGTTCTGGTCTCGGTCCGGCACACAGTTTTAACCTGCCAGGAAGTTTCATATCAGCGCACACTCCGCTACAGAGTGAAAATCCCGTTATGGAAAGTAGAAGAAATGTTTACGGGAGAATATGGACTTGGCAATAGGAATGAGAGAGGAGAAAGACTAATTAAGTTTTACAGTAAATTTCAGCTAGTAACAGCGAATATTTTGTTCAAGAATCGCAAGAGAAAGAGGTATATAGTGGGAAAAGGCAGGGAGATACGGGAAGATACAGTCACATTACACCATGGTCAGGCAGTCGTTCCTAAAACAGATACTGGAATGTAAGGCGTACCCAGAAGCAGATATAGATTCAGTTCACAATTTGGTAGTGATGAAGAGCAGGCTGGGATTAAAGAGATTAGCCAGGACGAATCAATACGTAAATAAGTGAAATACGGAAATACTAAAGAATGAAAAGACACGCTTGAAGTTCCCTGAAGCGTAGATATTGTGATAAGGAATAGCTCAGTAAGCAATTCAGTTAAAGAGGACTGGACACTCTAAAAACGGCAAACACCGAAGTTGGAAAGAAAAACATAGATACAAAGAAAGTAACTACTCAGATACCACGGGTACCAGAAGAGCTACTTCAATTATTCGATGAAAGAAAGAAGTACGAAAATATTCAGGGAAATTCAGGAATGCAGAAATACAAGAATATGTGGTCAAAAGTATTCGGATACCCCAAAAACATACGTTTTTCATATTAGGTGCACTGTGCTGCCACCTACTGTCAGGTACTCCGATTCAGCGACCTCAGTAGTCATTAGACATCGTCAGAGAGCAGGATGGGGCGCTCCGCGGAACTCACGGACTTCGAACGTGGTCGGATGATTGGGTGTCACTTGCGTCATACGTCTGTACGCGCGATTTACACACTCCTAAACATCCCTAGGTCCATTGTTTCCGTTGTGATAGTGAGGTGGAAGCTTGAAGGGACACGTACAGCACAAAATCGTACAGGCTGACCTCGTCTGTTGACTGACAGAGACCACTGACTGTTGAAGAGGGTCGTAAGTGTAATCCAGACAGTCACACAGGAATTCCAAACTGCATCAGGATCCACTGCAAGTACTATGACAGTTAGGCGGGAGGTGAGAAAACTTCGATTTCATGGCCGAGCGGCTGCTCATAAGCCACATATCACGCCGGTAAATGCCAGACGACGCCTTGCTTGGTGTACGGAGCATAAAGATTGGACGATTGAACAATGGAAAAACGTTGTGTGGAGTGACGAATCACGGTACACAATGTGGTGATCTGATGGCAGGGTGTGGGTATTGTGAATGCCCGGTGAATGTCATCTGCCAGCGTGTGTAAAGTCAACAGTAAAATTCGGAGGCAGTGGTGTTATGGTTTGGTCGTGTTTTTCATGGAGGGCGATTGCACCCCTTGTTGTTTTGTGTGGAAATGTCAAAGCACAGGCCTACACTGATGTCGTAACCACCTTCTTGCTTCCCACTATTGAAGAGCAATTCGAGGATGGCGACTGCATCTTTCACTACAATCAAGCACCTGTTCATGATGTATGGCCTGTGGCGGAGTGGTTACAAGACAGTAACGTCCCTGTAATAGACTGGCCTTCACAGAGTCCTGACCTGAATCCTACAAAACACCTTTGGGACGTTTTCGAACGCCGACCTCATGCCAGGCTTCACCGACCGACATCGTTACCTTCCCCCCAATGCAGCACTCCGTGAAGAATGGGCTGCCATTTCCCAAGAAATCTTCCAGCACCTGATTGAACGTATGCCTGCGGGGTGTAAGCTGTCATCAAGACTAAGAGTGGGCCAACATCATATTGAATTCTAGCATTACCGATAGAGAGCGCCACGAACTTGTAAGTCACTTTCAGCCAGGTGTCCGGATACTTTTGATCACACAGTGTGGCAACGAAATAAATAGGAAGTTGAGAGAAACTAAGTTGAAATGGCTGACTGAAAAATGTGAAGATATCGAAAAGAAATTTCTCAATTCTGTTTGGTAACTTTGTTTGGCAGATCTTTATTACCTCTTGCTGCTCAACAAGTAGTTTCTTTTCACGATTTCCTTGATGTATTGAATTGGAAACTGTGATTCAGCATAATGCTACATCATTAAAATTTCTAGTTCCACTCGCTCCTGCTTCTCTCTTCGAGAAATGCCTGTTTCAGTTCCACGTAAATTCTGTATTTTGCTGTGATCACTTACATCGTGGCGGTTGCCTCTTCTCGAAAATGTTCGCATATGAAATTTATTTTGTATGCAGCAGACCATGACGTTCTTTCTCATTACATGATTGGTATCTGCTTGTATTTTCGTAAATTGAAATTATGCTGTCATTTTCTCTTGATCTTTCATACTGACTGGAGTGATCCTATGTAAACCCGCATCACTACATATTAACAATTACTAAACTTGTCACTAGTGTTATGTAGTGCATTATCTCATTCTTCCACACTTTAATAAGATGAATGTCCTCACCAATTGAACGGTCGTGACCTTCACTTCCTGAGAAAACGCGCCTCGGTTACTGTCCCAAATACTGCATTGTTCCTCAAATATCTACTCCGTCTTATCTTCGACTTTCTTGGTTTCCTTCCCAATCTTTTTATGCGTTATGTCCGTTGAATTGTTCTTCCAACCTGCTGAAAATCGCATTGCTCTTCTCATCTTGCTGTTTATTGCGTAACTTGAGTGCCGTAAAACTTAGGTCTGTCTTTTGAAAAACTTTTCAGCCCTTTTCAATTGTTCTACGAACTTTTTGTAACATTTATCCGAAATTCTATGGATAACACTCGTCAGCAGTTTCGTGACGCTCTTCTGTTTTCTTATGACGGTGGTTGTTCTTCTTGAAAAAATGGTTCAAATGGCTCTGAGCACTATGGGACTTAACATCCATGGTCATCAGTCCCCTAGAACTTAGAACTACTTAAACCTAACTAACCTAAGGACATCACACACATCCATGCCCGAGGCAGGATTCGAACCTGCGGCCGTAGCAGTCGCGCGGTTCCGGACTGCGCGCCTAGAACGTTCTTCTTGAAAACGACGCTTGTTTTCCAACGCAATCACAATTAAGAATGACTGGAGATCAATAGTTGGTCGTGACGAATAAGATGGTGCGTGACTGGTAATACACTGTGTCACTTCTTCGTGTCCAGTGGCTATGTAGTTTTCCACAGCCTGTGACACCCTACTCAGCCTACGACTCAACTTCGGTTTGTTACCTGTTAGCCAGCATGCTATTCGTTTTACTAGCTGTCTCTAGCGACTCTTCCAAACTATTATTACGACTTTCTCTAACTTTGATACTCTCCGAACTGTCTTGCTATTGTTTACGGTTACAGACGGAGAAGCTGCTTCCCTATGTTTCACTCATATTTTCTAAATTACGTCCCGTTACAGATCAACCATCTGCTTCCCTGTGTTTCAGTAATATTTTCTAAATTACATCCATGATCATAGGTAACCGTGGCCCATCCAAATACTGATACAAATAAAATACGTGCCCCTAATTACCAAATTTCTAACTTAGAGACACCAAAAAACTAAATGAAAATATAAGAGAAGCACAAGCACACAAAATATATTCCCTAGAAACGCAGCACTGAAACTCAGAAAAATGGCTGACACCGCTCACCCGCCTTATTCTTGCTGAACAAACCAGAACATCGCAAGCAACTTACATTTAGTTCAGTTTCTTGAAGCTCTTTATTATTTTGATGTTTGTAAATACTATTCCTGTTAAAATGTGACTAATAAGCAAATGATTCAAATAGTGACAAATTCTAATGTGCTGACCTAGAAAAAAATTTCTAGGAAAATCATAAGTGTGTACGATTTCGATAATAAATGTTGGCAAAGCCACCAAATTCTAATGTGCGTAGGTGATAGCTGTTCAGCGTACTTCTAAAATGCTACAGATCCCATGCACAATGACCGAGAAAGGGAAGCTCTTCATAAGATCATGCAAATTAAAAACAAACAAGATCACACAATTGATAATGTTCTCATTAGGAGTAGCCCAATTAACTTTGAAAGTATAGGTACCACACCTAACATAGGCATATTAATGAAGGCGCCGGGAGTAGACAACATTCCATTTGAACTACTGACGGCCTTGGGAGAGCCAGTCCTGACAAAACTCTACCATCTCGTGAGCAAGATGTATGGGACAGGCGAAATTCCCTCAGACTTCAAGAAGAATATAATAATTCCAATCCCAAAGAAAGCAGATGTTGACAGATGTGAAAATTACCGAACTATCAGTTCAATAAATCACAGCAGCAAAATACTAACGCGAATTCTTTACAGACGAATGGAAAAACTGGTACAAGCCGACATAGGGAAAGATCAGTTTGGACTACGTGGAAATGTTGGAACACGTGAGGCTATACTGACCCTACGACTTATCTTAGAAAAAAGATTAAGGAAAGGCAAACCTACATTGCTAGCATTTGTAGCCTTAGAGAAAGCATTTGACAATGTTGAGTGGAATACTCTCTTTCAAATTCTGAAGGTGGCAGGGGTAAAATACAGGGAGCAAAAGGCTATTTACAATTTGTACAGAAACCAGATGGCAGTTGTAAGAGTCGTGGGGCATGAAAGGGAAGTAGTGGTTGGGAAAGGAGTGAAATAGGGTTGTTGCCTCTCCCCGATGTTATTCAATCTGTATATTGAGTAAGCAGTAAAGAAAACAAAAGAAAAGTTCGTAGTACGTATTAAAATCCATGGAGAAGAAATAAAAACTTTGAGGTTCGCCGATGACATTGTAATTCTGTCAGAGACAGCAAAGGACATGGAAGAGCAGTTGAATGGAATGGACAACGTCTTGAAAGGAGGGTATAAGATGAACATCAACAAAAGCAAAACGAGGATAATGGAATGTAGTCGAATTAAGTCGGGTGATGCTGAGGGAATTAGATTAGGAGATGAGACACTTAAAGTAGTAAAGGAGTTTTGCTATTTGGGGAGCAAAATAACTGATGATGGTCGAAGTAGAGTGGATATAAAATGTAGACTGGCAATGGCACGGAAAGCGTTTCTGAAGAAGAGAAATTTGTTAACATCGAGTATAGATTTAAGTGTCAGGAAGTCGTTTCTGATAGTATTTGTATGGAGTGTAGCCACGTATGGAAGTGAAACATGGACGAGAAATACACTCCTGGAAATTGAAATAAGAACACCGTGAATTCATTGTCCCAGGAAGGGGAAACTTTATTGACACATTCCTGGGGTCAGATACATCACATGATCACACTGACAGAACCACAGGCACATAGACACAGGCAACAGAGCATGCACAATGTCGGCACTAGTACAGTGTATATCCACCTTTCGCAGCAATGCAGGCTGCTATTCTCCCATGGAGACAATCGTAGAGATGCTGGATGTAGTCCTGTGGAACGGCTTGCTATGCCATTTCCACCTGGCGCCTCAGTTGGACCAGCGTTCGTGCTGGACGTGCAGACCGCGTGAGACGACGCTTCATCCAGTCCCAAACATGCTCAATGGGGGACAGATCCGGAGATCTTGCTGGCCAGGGTAGTTGACTTACACCTTCTAGAGCACGTTGGGTGGCACGGGATACATGCGGACGTGCATTGTCCTGTTGGAACAGCAAGTTCCCTTGCCGGTCTAGGAATGGTAGAACGATGGGTTCGATGACGGTTTGGATGTACCGTGCACTATTCTGTGTCCCCTCCACCAATGGTGTATGGCCAGTGTAGGAGATCGCTCCCCACACCATGATGCCGGGTGTTGGCCCTGTGTGCCTCGGTCGTATGCAGTCCTGATTGTGGCGCTCACCTGCACGGCGCCAAACACGCATACGACCATCATTGGCACCAAGGCAGAAGCGACTCTCATCGCTGAAGACGACACGTCTCCATTCGTCCCTCCATTCACGCCTGTCGCGACACCACTGGAGGCGGTCTGCACGATGTTGGGGCGTGAGCGGAAGACGGCCTAACGGTGTGCGGGACCGTAGCCCAGCTTCATGGAGACGGTTGCGAATGGTCCTCGCCGATACCCCAGGAGCAACAGTGTCCCTAATTTGCTGTGAAGTGGCGGTGCGGTCCCCTACGGCACTGCGTAGGATCCTACGGTCTTGGCGTGCATCCGTGCGTCGCTGCGGTCCGGTCCCAGGTCGACGGGCACGTGCACCTTCCGCCGACCACTGGCGACAACATCGATGTACTGTGGAGACCTCACGCCCCACGTGTTGAGCAATTCGGCGGTACGTCCACCCGGCCTCCCGCATGCCCACTATACGCCCTCGCTCAAAGTCCGTCAACTGCACATACGGTTCACGTCCACGCTGTCGCGGCATGCTACCAGTGTTAAAGACTGCGATGGAGCTCCGTATGCCACGGCAAACTGGCTGACACTGACGGCGGCGGTGCACAAATGCTGCGCAGCTAGCGCCATTCGACGGCCAACACCGCGGTTCCTGGTGTGTCCGCTGTGCCGTGCGTGTGATCATTGCTTGTACAGCTCTCTCGCAGTGTCCGGAGCAAGTATGGTGGGTCTGACACACCGCTGTCAATGTGTTCTTTTTCCATTTCCAGGAGTGTAGTTTAGACAAGAAGAGAATAGACGCTTTTCATGCCCGCATCTCGTGGTCGTGCGGTAGCGTTCTCGCTTCCCACGCACGGGTTCCCGGGTTCGATTCCCGGCGGGGTCAGGGATTTTCTCTGCCTCGTGATGGCTGGGTGCTGTGTGCTGTCCTTAGGTTAGTTAGGTTTAAGTAGTTCTAAGTGCTAGGGGAGTGATGACCATAGATGTTAAGTCCCATAGTGCTCAGAGCCATTTTTTTAGACGCTTTCGAATTGTGGTGCTACAGAAGAATGCTGAAGATTAGATGGGTAGATCACATAAGTAATGAGGAGGTATTGAATAGAATTGGGGAGAAGAGGAGTTTGTGGCACAACTTGACTAGAAGAAGGGATCGGTTGGTAGGACCATTTCTGAGGCATCAAGGGATCACCAATTTAGTACTGGAGGGCAGCGTGGAGGGTAAAAATCGTAGAGGGAGACCAAGAGATGAATACACTAAGCAGATTCAGAAGGATGTAGGCTGCAGTAGGTACTGGGAGATGAAGAAGCTTGCACAGGATAGAGTACCATGGAGAGCTGCATCAAACCAGTCTCAGGACTGAAGACCACAACAACAACAATTAATGAAGGAAGCCATGAAACTGTGAAAGGAAGCTAGTGGTCACTGTCACAATGTTGTTTATTGTATTCAAATATCAGACCAATTGACGAAAATGTATGAACGTTTAATAAGCGTACTTGGGTTTGTAAATATGATCTATAGCCTTGGAACGGCTAAGTGAGAGGGTAAAGAAATGGAATAAAGCAATGTTGTGAATATGATTAGTGACTGCGAAAAGGGTTAGTTGTTTAAAGAAAAGGTCCCAGAAAATCAAGAACGAACACTAATACTTTTGCCAAAGTGCATGGTGACTAAAAGTAGGTGGCTGTGAAAAAATTATATCTGGGAGATGAAATCCTGAAGCAAAGTTAGCTGACGTTGCAGTCCCCTAGTATCAGTGACTGCAACATTGGTACATGCTTACCACTGTTAAATTGTGTGAGTATGGAAGACCGCTGCACTTGTGGCTGAAAATTATATGTTCACCTTGTCCTCACTACTATGCCCTGAGTTTCAGCTATATCTCTTCAGTACCCTGGAGCGACCGGGAGTAAGCGTCTTCCTCCACCTCCCTGACGCAAGTGCATTTTCGATGGCGTCCCTAAATGAATTGTGTTCTGACTTTACCCTCTGAAACTTTAGCCCTGTCGGAATCTTGTTGGTCAGTTGTAGCAGACCTCTTGAATTCCGACCAGTGAAGGTTTTGTAAATAAGCTTAACAATTTCCTACTCTTATAGATTTTGTCATGGTTAACCAGCAAGGTACGCCACGGGCAAGAAGGCAGAAAATCACCCCCACCACATGACAGATTTTCAGTCATGG
Organism: Schistocerca americana; assembly: GCF_021461395.2. Taxonomy (NCBI): domain Eukaryota; kingdom Metazoa; phylum Arthropoda; class Insecta; order Orthoptera; family Acrididae; genus Schistocerca; species Schistocerca americana. Next base: position 432,387,337 of record NC_060124.1, on the reverse strand, counting down.
CGAACCAAAATCTCTGCACCTTCACATGTGTGAAATCTTGTCCCTTTTCCTGAATTAATTACTATGAACAATCAGAAAACCCTGGCTACAATGTGAACAAACATTCCAGCAAGATGTGCCACAACTCACCTGCTGCTCCCATGCTACAGAGGCTGACGTTTTCAACTTTTTTTGTCTAATTAACAAGGATTGCTTTTTGATTCTCACACAATACAGTTTTTATGACAAATGAAATATCGTGTGGCTAAGGCCTCCCGTCGGGTAGACCGTTCGCCTGGTGCAGGTCTTTCGATTTGACGCCCCTTCGGCGACCTGCGCGTCGATGGGGATGAAATAATGATGATTAGGACAACAAAACACCCAGTCTCTGAGCGGAGAAAATCTCCGACCCAACCGGGAATCGAACCCGGGACCTTAGGATTCACATTCCGTCACGCTGACTACTCAGCTACCGGGGCCGGACAGTTTTTATGACGTGCTTTCTGGATGTTCCAACTGCGTGAACACTGTAGCTGTTTCCTCTTGCTCTACACCTGTGCAAAGAATGGCTTTCATGCAGTTTTTATGACGAGCCACCTGGATGTTCCAGCTGCGTGAACACTGTAGTTGTTTCCTCTAGCTTTACACTTGTGCAAGGAATGGTTTTCATGGGCAATAAATCTTATGACTCTTCTGTTCACTTCCCTTCCATGAACCAGGTGAAAGTCCCGAGAAGGCTGCCGAAATAACGTGCTCACTCACCGTATCAGTATGAAAGGGGAAGTATAAATAATTGGCAAATCAGTCATTAACATAAAGAATATTGGTTGTAATTTTTATGCAGCGTAAACGGCATGACTATGCAGACTATTGGGCTCTGCATATTCGATTATAAAACAGATTTCATGACGCTCAGGGCATAAACTGCTATGTAACACAGCTAATAATACTGGCAGCGCACTATCCGCCACTAGCACTTATTGTGGTAAGCACCTTGATGCAGCAATAGTTTTAACTTATCTCAAGTAATGCTTTCCTTCCTCCACTCTCTTGGCGCGCGGGGTAGACATGCGATCTAGGGCGCCTTGTCACGGTTCGCGCAACTCCGCCCGTCGGAAGTTCCAGTCCTCTTTCGGGCATGGGTGTGTATGTTGTCCTCAGCGTAAGTTAGTTTAAGTTAGATAAAGTAGTTTGTAAGCTTAGGGACCAATGACCTCAGCAATTTGGTCCCATAGGATCTTCAAATTTCCAAACTTTTTTCTCCACTCTCGTTGTCTTGATTTCCACGGTATGCATGAAACTAATCTATAGATTCTAAAAAATGCACATAAGGCACTTGGGTAAATAGCCAAGAAACACGTTACTCTGGCAAGGAAGTTGTAATTACAGAGGTAAGAATGAAGTTCACAAATCGAGATTCAAAGAAGAAGATTAACAGTAAATGATAATCAAATATAGCGGAAGACGAGATAATTATTCGTTTTGTATTTAGGTGGTATGGAGCACTGTGACCCATAACTACTCTGCCATGGAACGAGGCACTGAGTAAATCAGAAAATTCTAATGTAAATTGTAAGTAGGCTGTTTAGGTTTTTTTATTGGTAACGCCACCTCTGTATGAAAATCACTGGCTGTGCTGTGTGCAGTCTGTGTCTAGTTTGCATTGTTGTCTGCCATTGTAGTGTTGGGCAGCGGCAGCTGGATGTGAACAGCGCGTAGCGTTGCGCAGTTGAAGGTGAGCCGCAAGCAGTGGTGGATGTGGGGAGAGAGATGGCGGAGGTTTGTAATTTGTCATGAACTGCTATATTTATATATGATGATATCAAGGTAAATACATTGTTCGTTCTCTATTAATATCTTTCATTTGCTAACTATCCCTATCAGTAGTTAGTGCCTTCAGTAGTTTGAATCTTTTATTTAGCTGGCAGTAGTGGCGCTCGCTGTATTGCAGTAGTTCGAGTAATGAAGATTTTTGTGAGGTAAGTGATTTCTGGAAGGTATAGTTTAATGTTAGTCAGGGCCATTCTTTTGTAGGGATTTTTGAAAGTCACATTGCGTTGCGCTAAAAATATTGTGTGTCAGGTTAAGCACAGTCTTGTAAAAATTGTTCAAAGGGGACGTTTCATATGTCGACCCTTAGCCGAGGATACCTCACTGGAATCTTCTGATTTTTCTTGTAGTTTGTGTAATTAGTGTAGATTTTGTTTATTGCTAGCGCGTAATTGTAGAGAAAATCTCCTTTGTAGTTGCAGACTTTCATTGTTGTACAGTAAAACAGTTGTGGCATGCATGTAGATTTGCACCAAGTATTTCGCAGTTGCAATTAACTAGATATTATTTTCAGTGCCATGTTAATGTGTTCTCTTATTTTTGATCTTCAAATTGTGTTTTTCTGTGTTGTCGTGTGAAATACTGTGACAATAATGGCGTGTGAAAAACGTAATACTAGGCTCCAAAGTAAACTGAGAAATGACAGTGAAAATGAAAGCAGTGTGTTAGCGCCGCAGAGTAATGAATTAACTAATGTTCAAAGTAGTAATTTGGTAATTGCGCATAGGGAAATGGAGCGGGCGGCAAACAATGGCGTGGACAGTGAAACAATTAGTGAAGAGGGACGCATTATCGATCGATCGGTCGGCAACAGCTCGCCTCAGGAATCGGGAATGACAGGACACAATTTTGCAAATACTGTAGATTCAGGTTTTGCGTCCTCACCGTTTTCTCAAATGAGTCAAGACACATTTTCCGCTTGTCAAAATGTGAATGTTGCCGGTGCAAATTCACTGCCGAAAAGCACTGAGGAACATGTTTCAGACACCAGTGCATTGTTATTACAATTAATGCAACAAATGGGACAAAAGCTTGAAAAGTTAGACACAATGGAACAACACCAGAGACAAACACAGCAACAGTTAGACGCAATGGGACAAAATCTTCAAAAGTTGGACACCACACTTGAACAAACACGTAAGATTTAACTAGTGAGTTACATAACATTGAATCGAAATGTCAAAAAGTCTGTAATGACGTAAAAACACAAATTTGTGAGCATTTTCAACCCATTTTTTCGCGGCATGAAAATGTATTACAGAATCACGAAGCAGCCATAAAAGAACTGCAAACCATTGTTCATGAAAATCACGACACCTTGCAAGCTAAAATTGACTCAGTTGCATCTACCGATTCGGTTACGCAACTTGCAAAAACTCAGGAAAACTTAAAGGACACAGTAGATACTCTGAAACTTGGTTCAGAAAAACATACAGAGGAAATAATTTCACTATCGGATAAAGTAGCCGAACTTTCAGATCAGTTCACTACCTTATCTACAAAGGTAGATGATGATCTGAATAACACAACACCTGTAGCCTTCACTGACACAGAAGAGTATGAACAAATAAGAAAATTCAAACAAAATCAAAATCAAATCAATACACAGTACAAAAGAGAATACCGGGAAGTACAAGATCAGTTGACGCAGATAGTACAAGAATTACGTATTTCAGAGGACACTCGCGCTCCAATACGGGAAGAGGGACATAGAAATACGGAACAGCCACAAAATAATAACACAGCGCATTTAGGAAATTATGAAAGAAATTGGCAATGTGCACCGAATTTTGAGATTGAACAGCCGACACGACGTAACAATGACCGACATGCGACTCGCCGACATGATGATTTTGACTATAGGCTGTTCATTACTACACGTAAATTCAAAACATTTAAGAATTCCGGCAACGACATTCATCCACAAGCGTGGCTCCATCAATTCTCTCATTGTTTTCCTCCCAACTGGTCATTGGAGCACAGGTTAGAATTTATGTGTGGCTATTTAGAGAATGAACCAGCTGTAAGAATGCGATCGGTCATTCACGATTGCCACAGTGAAGGGGAATTTTACCATGCCTTCCTCTCAGCATATTGGTATCGAGCCACACAAGACCGAGTAAAACATGGCATCATAATGATGAAACATTTCGAACAATCTGAATTCTCCAGTCTTGTGAAATATTTTGAAGACATGTTGCACAAGAATCAGTACCTGTCAAACCCATACAGCCACTCAGAACTCATCCGCATTTGCTTAATCAAATTACCTGAACATTTACGACATATTATTTTAGCAGGACGCTGCAAAGAAGACATTGAGGCTTTTCAGGGACTGTTACAAGAACTGGAAATTGACACTGACAGTCGCGGGATGCGAAAACAGGAAAACAATCACTACAGGTCACATCCGTCACAATTTCGTGACGACAGAAGCAATAACTGGACACGACAAGCCTATTCTTACAACGCAAATCGTGACCAAAACAGACACCACCCATATGACAACCACTGGCAGAGTAATAATAGTTACAGAGAAAGGTCGCATTTCCGTAGTAAAGAATATGACAGAGATTACCTTAGAAACAGACAATATGGGAACCAAAACAATTATTATCAAGGGAGACAGAATAACTTTAGACGCAACGGTCCAGCGCGCAGTTACGACTCAGGGAGAAATTCTCCACCACATGACCGACAAACAAGAAACTATGTAAACTACCGACAAAACGACAGATGTGAATTTCATCAGAACTGGCGGGATTCTAACAGAGCTGGGCCCTCTCGGCAAGGCGAATTTGTAGGTCTCCTAATCCCAATAACAACGCGCGCCAACAAAGAGACAGACAATGATTCGCGCCGCAGGCACCCACGTGCGCCGGCTGGCTCAGAGAAAAATAACATAGACGCTAACCCTGTGAAAAATTCCAGTATTCTTTACTGACGTATACTGCATGATAATTGCGTTCAAGCTGAAATTCTGAGTACTTTGAAGAGTAAAAGATTGTACCACATTTCACATGTAAAACCGATTATTGAAAGATAATCTGCTTTTTAACTTTTTCTTTGCCATAAAACTTTTCAATTGACGCTACTAGTATGCTTTGTCAGACTTAAGAAACTGTTAACATGCAACAATGTTTGAAGTTAAATATCCAGTCTAGAACCTAGGGAACATTTTTAAACAGAAATTACGAATGGATTGTTATAGTGAGCAGACGACACAGTGTTGTATTTGTACATTCTTGCTTGTTAGTTGCACGATTACGTAACGACTATCAGGCTTACATACTTAGGACACATACTGGTACTGCTAATGAGATTTTAATGCAATATTTTGGTTTACTTGAAAATACATTCTGGGTTTAAAGTGCTTTCTGTGAGATACCAGACGACACAGTGGTTAGTTTATGTGACAACTACACGGTTTTATCACGACGCTACTAATGAGTGACAATATACAATGTTGCTTTTGCGGTGTTTCTGTTTTATATCTGCACAGTTTTTCTGTTTTATTCTGGAAAGTAAAACATGTTTTAGTAGTAACTTTTGTGGTATAGCTACAATGAGACTGCCTTTTCTGTAGCACAACAATACGTTACAGCACAGTAATTTCTTCATCACGGCAATAAGCGTAATAACTAAGATATCTATACGCAAAGCATTTCACTTTTGTTTATCATGAGGTAAGTACATTGACTTCTGCAGAACTTAGCTTTCAGAGGACAATAACTACGACACTTCCACAGAGATTATCTTACAGCAAGACGCACATTTAGCGCTACAGGACACGTATTTGAGTGATTAATTTTGCACTTAAAACATACATTTTTTAAGATATTTGAAGTACAATGATACAAGGGTTTTCCGTGATATATTTCATTCCATTGCTGTAATCTGTAACACCTGAGGGTATAATTACATTAATCCTCAGGGGGGTACACGCCTACTTTGTGTACCATGTGTTTGGCAAGCACAAGGAGCCCTAGCTAATATGGTATTTGCTTATACAACTTTACATATCGGTACCATATTTCTCTAACACAGAATTACACAGCTATCTGATTATTTGACAGAGAACAAACATTCTTTTTACTACGTCAGTGACAGATGTTTACGCAATTACACAGTTGGATAACTTCACACTTATGAAACTGTATTTTGTCTGTACTTTGTAAACTGTTCATATTTTTTCGGAACCATTGTGACACTATGAGAGCTTTGAATGATGTATTTGGTATGGGATCATGATTTTTAAAGTACGTTTGAGGTAGATGACACTATTAAAATGAGCAGAGAATATTTTTTATGGTTTGAAATTATTGCAGAAAGCTACGACGTTTTTGAGATTTGACTGAGGTGTTATGATGTTATTATTACAACGATGATGTGTATTATGTTGTTGAGGAATGTTTATTATGCTACGTATTTCTCATGATGAAATATTGAAGAAGTGTCGATGAATATGTATATGTATAATGAGGTAAGGAATAATGAGTAGTGTTTAGGGACTGTGATTTGTGGAAAAGGTTGTTGGAAACCAAGAATCGTACTTTAAGAGTTATGAAATGTGTGTAAATGCGTGAATGTATCACAATGCTGGCGAAAATTTTTTGGACTCTGTTATATTTACAGGATTTTGTTTCTACACATTTGTAACGCAAATTCTTAACCTGTGAATTTTTTTATATGAGACTGTCACTGTAGCGGAAACTGGTGTCGTAAATATTTTGGTAAGAAAGTTAAGTGACCACCTGCACGTAATGCGTCGTGAGCGGCCAGGTGTGCCAGCCGCCTTGAGAAAAAGCCATTAGGTGGTAAAAAAAAAAGGGGAGGCCATTATCCTCGCTATCGACATTCCTTTGTAGAAAGCATCGTAAATACGACACCCTCAAACTTGAAAACATGATTACACTGTAGAGTTCTTAATTTATGACATTTACTGAAATGAAATGGTGAGAAACATTTTATGTCTATTGTCTTGTTAGTTGAAAGATTGTTTACTGCATTATGAAATGCCATATGGTTAGTGAATGACGTTTGATGCCTTGCTTTGCCTATTTTTTTTAATATCTAGTTTTTAGCTGCACTGCAACATTGGTTAAAATAGAATTTTATAGATGTACTAATATAAATGTTTTCTGTCTACAGATCGAGAAAATAATAATTTTTTTTTTAAAAAAAATGAGGGAGCACAAAATGACATTTACCTTCACAGGAACTGCATTCATAATTTTCTTTTCAAGTACTTGGTAACTTTTTGGTAGAATAACTTCTTGTGGGGCACCACTTTAATTACATAGACATTAATATGTGAATATACATTTCCCTTACCTGCATTGTTGTTTTTACTGTAATATTTTTTCTGCTTGAGCTATGTCATGTTTAGGTATAAGTTATTGCTGTTTGCCAGGCATAGTGTTACTGAATTTGACTTCGTGTTACTCTGCTAAGACAGTTTTACTACTCATTAATTTTTCTTGTTGCTGCACATTGGCTCATATTAGTTGTAATGTTGCATTGCTTGGTAATTTAGATTTACTGTAGCTTGCTTTGCAAATTTCCATTTTTTTGTCATTGCTGTTTGTGTTAATTGTTTTGTACTGCTGCATTGCCTCGTCCCTTAGTTTAATATCTGAGCTCAGTAGATTTAAGTTAGCTTAAGAGGGGGTAGACTATATAAGAACCTAACTATGGAGAATAGGGAAAGAATGCTTTGAAAGTTATATGAAAACGATTTGGGCCTAAATGAGTATTGTACAATGAGCCATATTTCTTTTGAAAGAAATATGGTTAGAATACAGAAAAGAGGTACAGATAGGACTTTTTGGGAATAATGATGAACGAAGGGAGATCTCCAAGAACAAAAAAGGTTTTGTTCGCAAAATACTGCAGTACCAAAAGATACACTGAAAACGAACCCTGTCCTTTCCATTGTGTTATCCCCCTATGTGTTTGTGTACCCTTGTGTATTTGTTTTCTTCCTGTCTCTGTGTACTGTTTCATAGAACTTTTTTTCTCTTCTAATACTAAGTTACATTCACTATGATGAGGAATACTATTATCCTCGACTATAATTGGCATTAATAATATGTTATTTACTTTGTAAAGATGTTAGACATTATTAATTCTGTTCTGTTTAATGCTCATGTGTAAAGTTGATGTTCCAAAAGTTATTCTGATATTTTATGTATCTACTTATCTCATAATTCCTGTAACATTGATGTACATGTCTATTTCTATTCTTTTGTAAAACCTGTTTTACTACAAATGTTATCTCTATTGTTATGTTCTTTAATGATGTATTCTGTACCTTTGTTATTGTATTCTCATGTTATAAAATTGTAATTGACACCAGTTTATCAAACTAAGTAACTTGTAAGCATTCATTTCACTGCACACATTTCCGTTGGTCATAGTTGTTGTTGTTGTGGTCTTCAGTCCTGAGACTGGTTTGATGCAGCTCTCCACGCTACTCTATCCTGTGCAAGCTTTTTCATCTCCCAGTACCTACTGCAACCTACATCCTTCTGAATCTGCTTAGTGTATTCATCTCTTGGTCTCCCCCTACGATTTTTACCCTCCACGCTGCCCACCAATACTAAATTGGTGATCCCTTGATGCCTCAGAACATGTCCTACCAACCGATCCCTTCTTCTGGTCAAGTTGTGCCACAAACTTCTCTTCTCCCCAATCCTATTCAATACTTCCTCATTAGTTATGTGATCTACCCATCTAATCTTCAGCATTCTTCTGTAGCACCACATTTCGAAAGCTTCTATTCTCTTCTTGTCCAAACTATTTATCGTCCATGTTTCACTTCCATACATGGCTACACTCCATACGAATACTTTCAGAAATGACTTCCTGACACTTAAATCAATACTGGATGTTAACAAATTTCTCTTCTTCAGAAACGCTTTCCTTGCCATTGCCAGCCTACATTTTATATCCTCTCTACTTCGACCATCATCAGTTATTTTGCTCCCCAAATAGCAAAACTCCTTTACTACCTTAAGTGCCTCATTTCCTAATCTAATTCCCTCAGCATCACCCGACTTAATTAGACTACATTCCATTAACCTTGTTTTGCTTTTGTTGATGTTCATCTTATATCCTCCTTTCAAGACACTGTCCATTCCATTCAACTGCTCTTCCAAGTCCTTTGCTGTCTCTGACAGAATTACAATGTCATCCGCGAACCTCAAAGTTTTTATTTCTTCTCCATGAATTTTAATACCTACTCCGAATTTTTCTTTTGTTTCCTTTACTGCTTGCTCAATATACAGATTGAACAACATCGGGGACAGGCTACAACCCTGTCTTACTCCCTTCCCAACCACTGCTTCCCTTTCATGTCCCTCGACTCTTACAACTGCCATCTGGTTTCTGTACAAATTGGAAATAGCCTTTCGCTCCCTGTATTTTACCCCTGCCACCTTTAGAATTTGAAAGAGAGTATTCCAGTCAACATTGTCAAAAGCTTTCTCTAAGTCAACAAATGCTAGAAACGTAGGTTTGCCTTTCCTTAATCTTTCTTCTAAGATAAGTCGTAAGGTCAGTATTGCCTCACGTGTTCCAGTGTTTCTACGGAATCCAAACTGATCTTCCCCGAGGTTGGCTTCTACTAGTTTTTCCATTCGTCTGTAAAGAATTCGTGTTAGTATTTTGCAGCTGTGACTTATTAAGCTGATAGTTCGGTAATTTTCACATCTGTCAACACCTGCTTTCTTTGGGATTGGAATTATTATATTCTTCTTGAAGTCTGAGGGTATTTCGCCTGTTTCATACATCTTGCTCACCAGATGGTAGAGTTTTGTCAGGACTGGCTCTCCCACGGCCGTCAGTAGTTCCAATGGAATATTGTCTACTCCGGGGGCCTTGTTTCGACTCAGGTCTTTCAGTGCTCTGTCAAACTCTTCACGCAGTATCGTATCTCCCATTTCATCTTCATCTACATCCTCTTCCATTTCCATAATATTGTCCTCAAGTACATCGCCCTTGTATAGACCCTCTATATACTCCTTCCACCTTTCTGCTTTCCCTTCTTTGCTTAGAACTGGGTTTCCATCTGAGCTCTTGATATTCATACAAGTCGTTCTCTTATCTCCAAAGGTCTCTTTAATTTTCCTGTAGGCGGTATCTATCTTACCCCTAGTGAGATAAGCCTCTACATCCTTACATTTGTCCTCTAGCCATCCCTGCTTAGCCATTTTGCACTTCCTGTCGATATCATTTTTGAGACGTTTGTATTCCTTTTTGCCTGTTTCACTTACTGCATTTTTATATTTTCTCCTTTCATCAATTAAATTCAATATTTCTTCTGTTACCCAAGGATTTCTACTAGCCCTCGTCTTTTTACCTACTTGATCCTCTGCTGCCTTCACTACTTCATCCCTCAAAGCTACCCATTCTTCTTCTACTGTATTTATTTCCCCCATTCCTGTCAATTGCTCCCTTATGCTCTCCCTGAATCTCTGTACAACCTCTGGTTCTTTTAGTTTATCCAGGTCCCATCTCCTTAAATTCCCACCTTTTTGCAGTTTCTTCAGTTTTAGTCTACAGGTCATAACCAATAGATTGTGGTCAGAGTCCACATCTGCCCCTGGAAATGTCTTACAATTTAAAACCTGGTTCCTAAATCTCTGTCTTACCATTATATAATCTATCTGATACCTTTTAGTATCTCCAGGGTTCTTCCATGTATACAACCTTCTTTCATGATTCTTAAACCAAGTGTTAGTTATGATTATGTTGTGCTCTGTGCAAAATTCTACCAGGCGGCTTCCTCTTTCATTTCTGTCCCCCAATCCATATTCACCTACTATGTTTCCTTCTCTCCCTTTTCCTACACTCGAATTCCAGTCACCCATGACTATTAAATTTTCGTCTCCCTTCACAATCTGAATAATGGTCATAGTACATGGACAATATGTGAGAAGTAGGAACTGATAGTGTTTGCACGTGTGTTAATGATTCAGCAAGGGACTGGATAACAGCATTGCTGGTTCTAAGGACAATTCCAGAAACTTTGTGAGTGCACAAGTTGTGGTTTATGGACTTGCTATATTCTCTGCAAGACTCTTCGATGGTGATTGTGCACCTGCACATTTGCAACAGATGGCTGCTGGCCGTCTCTACAGGGACTACAGTAGGTCTGCACCTCTGGTGGCCCACCAATACCGTAATCTCTACCAGGACTACAGTGGGTCTGCTCTGTGATGACCTACCTACCAATATTCTTCAAAACGTCGAATGACTCTGCTGTGGGTTTGCTCTGTTGTAGCCCATTACCTGTGTGCATGTCGAGAGTCTGCGCTGTCTTTCCGTTGGAAGGACAACACTACTTCTTCAAGACTGCATGGAAATCCACTACTTCTGTGTGCAATTTCTTTTACTAATGAGACTTTGCGAAACAAACTGTAATTACTATTATGATGAATGATCAGGACTGTCTTTATGGACTGTGACAAAATTTTAGCTTTTGACCAACATTGTATCAATAAGTGTGTGCATTTGATTTCTTTGTTATTGTAATTATGAAAAATTTTTTCAAATCTGTATTGGCCACTGTCCAAACCAATTTGTAAAATTTTTTGTGGGGAGCATGGGGGCTATGTAAGTAGGCTGTTTAGGTTTTTTTATTGGTAACGCCACCTCTGTATGAAAATCACTGGCTGTGCTGTGTGCAGTCTGTGTCTAGTTTGCATTGTTGTCTGCCATTATAATGTTGGGCAGCGGCAGCTGGATGTGAACAGCGCGTAGCGTTGCGCAGTTGGAGGTGAGCCGCCAGCAGTGGTGGATGTGGGGAGAGAGATGGCGGAGGTTTGTAATTTGTCATGAACTGCTATATTTATATATGATGACATCAAGGTAAATACATAGTTCGTTCTCTATTAATATCTTTCATTTGCTAACTATGCCTATCAGTAGTTGGTGCCTTCCGTAGTTTGAATCTTTTATTTAGCTGGCAGTAGTGGCGCTCGCTGTATTGCAGTAGTTCGAGTAATGAAGATTTTTGTGAGGTAAGTGATTTCTGGAAGGTATAGTTTAATGTTAGTCAGGGCCATTCTTTTGTAGGGATTTTTGAAAGTCAGATTGCGTTGCGCTAAAAATATTGTGTGTCAGGTTAAGCACAGTCTTGTATAATTGTTCAAAGGGGACGTTTCAAAATTTAACACATTAGATACACGAAAACAAATTTGCTATACAGTATTAGTAAACAAATAAGGAATGCAATAGAGCAACAGGCTCTAGATTATTCCAAGTAACTTCTGCACAGAGTAAAACTAGTTGGTGCTAAAGCAGCCTTTCAAATTAAACTTGAGAGTGTTCAGTTTCATAACCACAGCTTTCAGTTTTGGTAGGAGCGTACTGAAGAAAAATCTGAAAAATACTGGAAATATTTCTTAAAAAGGTGAATGGAGTATTATCTAAGTGCAAATCATTTTTCTAACTACTGCATACTGACAAAAATGGCAGTTACTTTTGGATGAGTATGCATGTATATACAGGGTGTTCCAAAAATGACCGGTATATTTGAAACGGCAATAAAAACTAAACGAGCAGCGATAGAAATACACCGTTTGTTGCAATATGCTTGGGACAACAGTACATTTTCAGGCGGACAAACTTTCGAAATTACAGTAGTTACAATTTGCAACAACAGATGGCGCTGCAAATGATGTGAAAGATATAGAAGACAACGCAGTCTGTGGGTGCGCCATTCTGTACGTCGTCTTTCTGCTGTAAGCGTGTGCTGTTCACAACGTGCAAGTGTGCTGTAGACAACATGGTTTATTCCTTAGAACAGAGGATTTTTCTGGTGTTGGAATTCCACCGCCTAGAACACAGTGTTCTTGCAACAAGACGAAGTTTTCAACGGAGGTTTAATGTAACCAAAGGACCGAAAAGCGATACAATAAAGGACCCGTTTGAAAAATTTCAACAGACTGGGAACGTGACGGATGAATGTGCTGGAAAGGTAGGGCGACCGCGTACGGCAACTACAGAGGGCAACGCGCAGCTAGTGCAGCAGGTGATCCAACAGCGGCCTCGGGTTTCCGTTCGCCGTGTTGCAGCTGCGGTCCAAATGACGCCAACGTCCACGTATCGTCTCATGCGCCAGAGGTTACACCTCTATCCATACAAAATTCAAACGCGGCAACCCCTCAGCGCCGCTACCATTGCTGCACGAGAGACATTCGCTAACGATATAGTGCACAGGATTGATGACGGCGATATGCATGTGGGCAGCATTTGGTTTACTGACGAAGCTTATTTTTACCTGGACGGCTTCGTCAATAAACAGAACTGGCGCATATTGGGAACCGAAAAGCCCCATGTTGTAGTCCCATCGTCCCTGCATCCTCGAAAAGTATTGGTCTGGGCCGCCATTTCTTCCAAAGGAATCATTGGCCCATTTTTCAGATCCGAAACGATTACCGCATCACGCTATCTGGACATTCTTCATGAATTTGTGGCGGTACAAACTGCCTTAGATGACACTGCGAACACCTCGTGGTTTATGCAAGATGGTGCCCGGCCACATCGCACGGCCGACGTCTTTAATTTCCTGAATGAATATTTCGATGATCGTGTGGTTGCTTTGGGCTATCCAAAACATACAGGAGGCGGCGTGGGTTGGCCTCTCTATTCGCCAGACATGAACCCCTGTGACTTCTTTCTGTGGGGACACTTGAAAGACCAGGTGTACCGCCAGAATCCAGAAAAAATTGAACAGCTGAAACAGTACATCTCATCTGCATGTGAAGCCATTCCGCCAGACACGTTGTCAAAGGTTTCGAGTAATTTCATTCAGAGACTATGCCATATTATTGCTACGCATGGTGGATATGTGGAAAATATCGTACTATAGAGTTTCCCAGACCGCAGCGCCATCTGTTGTTGAAAATTGTAACTACTGTAATTTCGAAAGTTTGTCTGCCTGAAAATGTACTGTTGTCCCAAGCATATTGCAACAAACGGTGTATTTCTATCGCTGCTCGTTTAGTTTTTATTGCCATTTCAAATATACCGGTCATTTTTGAAACACCCTGTATGTATCTATGTACTTGTGTATGTTCCGTATCCCTTCGTAAACCAATGGATCGATTTCAAGCAATTGTTACACATATTCCTGAAACAATCGCTGTAGTGAAAAAACCACCTACCAGTCATAATTCAGGAGATATGAAGTCATGAACTACGAAACGCGTGAAAAACTACCGCATCATCCAAGACGTTTAAATATATTACATACGTGCTGCTAATTTTGTTCGCAATAAATTTTGATGATAGTAGACACATTTGCCGCTGAATGCACCTACAAAATAATATCATGCTACCACACATAGTGTAATAGATATGACGTCTTAAATACTGAAATCTGTGAAAAACTACAGGGCTGTGTGTGACGTTTAAATTTATTACTTCTTTGTTACTCACTCTTTCCGCAACACATTTTGCAGTCAGTATTCACAAATATGCCGCCGAATCCATGATGTTATTGCATGACATATAGATGAGAAGATATGACGTCACTAATACTGAGATTCTTGAAAAGCTGTTGCATCATGGATGATGTTTGAATTTACAGGTATTACTTCTTTGCTACTTACTCTGTTCGTAATACATTTCGCAGTGTCCATATATGCCGCTGAATCCAACTGCACAAATAAGTCGTTGTACGACACATAGTTCAAGACATATGATGTCATTATCATACGTGTATGAAAAAATGCCGTGTCATACTCGAAGTTTTAATAGATTTATTCTTTACTGCAAAGACACTTCTACAGTCAAGTCAACTTAAGGAAATCCCTGATATCTGGCAGCAGTTTTGACAGCTTTCAATTGCGAATCGCAAACAGCTGCGGGCGAAAACAATAGCCGTCTGTAGAGCAATGTAAAAACGTTAGCATGGGGACGTTTACAAAATAGTGTCGCAAACACTAGGTGTTTTTACAAATACATGGAAATGACGTTTTTTCGATATTACGCTACAAACACAGCTCATTAGTTCATTTATTGTTTCCATTTCTAATAGGAAATTGGCAAAATGAATACCCAAGTAGTGCCAAGTCTCTCAGCCGGAATGCTGTAAAAAGACACTACAGTGAAAATAAGAAATTCGCATTTCATTGTCAGTGTAAGTGGAAATTGCTCTAGTACTGAACACAACAATATTCAACGATGAAAGCAGCGTTTCTAGCCCAGTGGCAGAGCTGATATACCATCGTATGTTGAAGCCATTACCTGGCTTGAAATCCAAGAATTTTTCATCAGTAGTAGGGGAGAGTGTTGTAACTTGGAACACTTCTCAGACATTCGGCATTGTCCAGCCCCGTAACAGAAGTTTAATATATTTTCTTAATTTATTTCTAATTACTGGCAAGCATTAACGCTAAATGCCGTATGTTACGAGATATTCAAGGAAAATCTAAATGAGTTACCCCACCCCCACCTCCACGCTCACATCCCATCTTTCTCGATTTTTATTATGTTCTTCACGACACTCTCCGCTACAGGTGTACAAAAATTTGAATTGTTTTTCCCTCTGTCGATGTCTTTTGGTCCTCGTTGACTGGGTTATATATTCAGAAATCCACATAGTCGCCAGCCGCGGTGACCGAGCGGTTCTAGGCGCTTCAGCCAAGAACCGTGCTGCTGCTATGGTCGCAGGTTCGAATCCTGCCTCAGGCATGGATGTGTGTGATGTCCTTAGGTTAGTTAGGTTTAAGTAGTTCTTAGTGTAGGAGACTGATGACCTCAGATGTTAAGTCCCATAGTACTTAGAGCAATTTGAACCATATTTTAACAACATAGTCCATAGAGGCAAATAATTTTGTTAAATCAAAACAATACCTACCGCCCTCAATTTCTTATACAGCACTGTAATAGACTCACATACAAAAAAAGGAACTGAATTTACTATTGTTGCTCCTTTCCTCAAATCACACTGCGAGCCAAACTACAAAATATGAGTACTAGGTTGAGTGACAGTTCTGTTTTACTTAGTTTGCTGAAAAAGGCCGCAAAACTCTGCAGTAAAAGGACTGGCCATCAGCCAGCTGCATTAGTCAAGTAACGATGCGGCTACCACGATATCCACACTTAATCGACAGTAAAATGTAGAATGCAGTGTGTGAATGCGTTCTTTGTTTACTGTGCTGGACATCGGGGAATACTTCTAGAGAGCAGGCCTTACAGTGTCTTTCCTTTCTAACTGTAGGCCTGGAGAACGCTAACTGCATTGTAACTGACAGCATGTGCTGGGACGCCGCTGTGTCGCCATTAACTCTCCCAGCACACTTGTGGAAGACGGATGAAAGGGCGATATATCAGTCAGATATGAGAGTGTGGATTGGAATCCAGAACTGCCTTTCCAGTAAGTGTAGAGTGGTGAAAATAAACATTCACACAGCGGAATATACCGCCCTCCTGTAGATCACTACTGCAACTACATTGCGGACTAAAGACATGCATTCCAGCAAACCTAAGGATCATACAGCTAAAACTAACCAGAATGTTAATAACTCACTTACATGATTCTTTAAAAACATAACGACACTACCCATAATTTTGAAACCTAGGAACACGCCTAGCAGTAACGGTAGGGGATAAGACAAGACAGGAGTTATCAAGGGCAAATAACTATCTCAAGTGCTGAATGCAGGGTAGTTATTATTACAGTTTTCTGGAGAACATAATAAGTAGCAGTCTATGTCAAAAAAGGAAAGGCTTCCAGAAGGTCTTTTCTTAGACATGTTAACAGCTACACAGTACAAGATCAGAGGTAGGCACAACCCCCACCATCGACCAGGTTACTAATCAGCACCATGAAACAATGAAAATGGGCCCAATTCGATCCTCTAAGAAAAGATCATTCACAAGATGTCTGATGCCCAGATTACAGCCCCACCCACGAGGCGGATGACAGGCAAATGAGTAGCAAGTGGGTCACTTGAGTGCAATAGAGGCGTAAAAATTGGTCGTACTCATTCTTTTTTTCTGAAACCAAGGAACTGTTGGATATTTTTCAAAAGCAGAAATAACAGGCGGCAGGCTATAGTAAATAAGAGGAAGAACATTAAAAATATATTGATAAAAATTTTACACTAAAAATTCTACGTCATGAAATTCATTATCGCTTTTTTTAGTTTTCTTCACTCTCATGTATCTCATTTTAACAATCACAAATATTTAACATAATGTAGAGCTTCAGCAACGGTGAATTTTTCAGGCAATGAGAAATTCAGCCTTCAGTTACAAGGTAAATTTTTTTTTGTTTTCCTAGGTTTGGATGCCAATAATGGTATCAGATTAATGAATCTCTTAAGTAGGAAACAGTTTACTATAGATGTCATGAATACAAGATTTAGTCATTCTGATTTCTTAAATTTGGCAGATATATTGTACCATTCAGGAGCGTTTATTCTGATAGTAATGCAAATTAAATAAAATAAAGTAAAGGTAATAAATATAAATTTTTAATAAGAGGAATTGTGGATGATTTTTCCCAGCAATCAAAAAAAGAAATCTAGATCATTCAGTATGAAGTGCAGATTAAAAAGAGGCGAAGGCTTAATAAAAATGCACAGAAAAAGTAATTGATTACCTTTGGAGGAATGATATAAGAGATTTAATCGATAGATTAGTAGTAATTCGTGGATCAGAATTAGATGGAAATAAAAATTATCATAATGAGAAAGTTGAAATAGTACAAGTAAAATTAACTTTATCTGGTTACATAATTTAAAATCTAATAAATTTTTAATCTATGTAAATGGATAACCAGATCTGGTGCTTGAAGTGTAGAATGTTTACCGAGACTCATCACCCTCTAAGAGTCACCATTAAAAATTCAAGGTAGAGAATTAAAGATCTTTGCACAGCATGTAAAACTAAAAAGAGTAAATTTTTTGTAACATTTTGTTGGTGATCGTCTGAATATTTGTGAAGAAATTATTAATAAGTTACACAAACCAATGAGAAATATTTTTAAAACAAGAAATGTTGCTTCTTTCAGTCAGATATGGCTCATGGTTTCCATACTGGGGAAGGCTGTGACATTAATCAATCGAAACTAACCTAGGCCTCAGGCTCAGAGTGTGCTATAGGATGGCATGCCATCACAAGCAAGATTTCAGTGGTGTGTGTGTGGGGGGGGGGGGGGGGGGGGTTATGGGAAAATATCACATTCTAGCCAAATGTTTACATACTGTAACTCCTTCCTGTTTCATAATCAACTACTAAATAACATTGAAAGCTAACTCCAAGATAAAATAAATAGATAACTTATATATCCCCTCATGTATTTCCCAACAATTACACAACAAATCGTATTAAAAGATGCGTTTTGGAGAAATCTTTAGTGTGGTATGTGTTAACTTTGCCGCACACTTAATGTTTCTTCTGTTTTTATTACTAAACTTTGGATGCTTAACGTGCTCAGACCACTGCATGTTGGAAAATTTAATTGGCTAAATATGTTATTACCATTCTTTATGCACCTAATTTTGTAACTTAAACTGATAATTACCACAAACGAATTGCTTCTTATCATCTGTTGATACATTTGCTGATTACCTTAATTTTTTGTTTGTAGATGTAATCCGCTCGTCACCCCTTGTGTGCCTAAAAATGATCTATGACCATTTCATTAAAAAAATATAGTGTGACTAGGGCCTCCTGTCAGATAGACCGTTCTCTGGGTGCAAGTCTTTCGATTTGATGCCACTTTGGTGGCTTGCGCGTCGATGGGGATCAAATGATGATGATTGGGACAACACAACACCCAGTCCCTGAGCGGAGAAAATCTCCGACCCAGCCGGGAATCGAACCCAGGCCCTTAAGATTGACATTCTGTCTCGCTGTCCACTCAGCTACCGGGGGCGGACACCATTTCATTGAAATATGGCTGATTCAATAGTTCTTTTTCGAGAGAACACATCGCAAGTGCACAAAGTCTGTCCTCATTCTGAGAAACGTATTCAACAATTTTCACTGCATCAATATCCTTTTGCTGGAGTTGGTTGAAGAGAATGTCACAATGAGGCTTTACTAAAAAAATGTAGCCAGAAGTGGAAATCTTCTTCTTGCAGTAAACTCATGAGTCACATACGTTTGTTTATTGTCTTGTGATCATTGCTATCATCATCAATGATTTTTTCCATGAGCTCAACAATTTACTTCTGGTATCTGTGTATAGTTATTATGTTCTGTGATTTGAAATTCCACCTGATGGTCTGAGGACAAGTAGGAATACGTTTCTTCTCTATTTCGTCAAGAACGGCTGTGTGTTTAGGAGACAGGGAAAGAAAGCTTACAAATTCCTTCCCAGCTGCTGAAGAAGATCCGAACTTGCTTACTGCCTGTTACACTATGCTCAAAAATTAAATTTAACTGATGTGCATGACTGTGAATGAAGTGGGCATTTTTATACACCACTCATAACATGGGAACTGTCGTAACATTGAGCTATCAGTTTCTCAGATGTTTGATTTATGTTCATTTTCTCTAGCTCGCTGAGAACAACTGCAGTTCCATCTTCTGTAGTGTGACTTTTTGGTTCTACAAAGGAAATAAATCTTTGGTTAATTTTGACCAGCATCCCACAGCATATTGTTACAATCAGTTGTGACAAATCTGCACAATGACTGCTTTCGCCAACTTTGATGGCAAGGAAATTTGTCTTTGACAGTTCAGTCCTGATCAGATTTAGGCATACCTCGTAAATTGGTTCCAACAGTTCATTCTGAATTGTTTTGGAGAGGGGCCTAAGAAAACCTAGTTTACCGATTTTTCGACGTGCTACTTCAAGACGCCGTCAAGTTCCACCATTAGATCAACAAGCCCCAAAAAATTCCTGGGTTCTTGGAATTTTCTTTTTCGTCATGGCCCCGAATATTCCGAAAAATTTAATGCGATCTATCAGTTTGCTTAAGATATACGGTTTTTTAGACATTTTCATTGTACATCGTTGTGTTAAGACGGTAGGCACTGTCTAGTTCACACATAATGTCCATTTCCCTAGCATTGAAATACAATAAACCCATTCGAATGCTTTTCACTAGAATTTTGTTTTTTCACCTCTCCCTGAAATTTTTTTTAAATCTATGATACCATTCTCTGTCCAGGTATTATCACTAGTGTTTGTCACAAGACAGGTGAAACAGAAAAATATAGTTTCACTTCACAACCACACAGCCTCTTTGCCGTGGTATACATCGTTCTGTTAAAATTTCATGTATACCCTTGCCCGGATTTACATTGTTTTTGTTCTTGATTGATTTTTATGTCTGGTCTGGGCGCCCCAAGTTCTTTAATTTTATCATATCGGAATGTTCCAAATTTTTGCCTAATAAAATGCACACCAGATTCATACTGTACTGTTTTGTTTTTTTTAACTGGTGATACGTTTTAGTTACTCGAAACACAGTTTAGCTCACTGCACTCAGGCACAATCACAAAAATAACGCACATTAATGGCGAATACCATCAGCAAGCAAGGAAACTAAAGTAAAAGCAACATATTTCCCGCACTTTGTTCTACTAATTGTTCGCGAAACTCATGCGGATTGGTGATACTTACGTTACCGTGTACTAGTGCACTCTCGTGGGAGATTTTCAAACTTATTATAACAGAGGCTAGAACAGCCAATGAAAGAACAAAAACAAGTATCTAAAACGCTTTCAAAACAATAATAGCGAACGTCGATTAATGATGCATAAAAGCATAATAGAGATATGTAGACACAGGGATTCAATAGCGAAGTTTCAGCAACTCTATTCATTCTCCTTCGGTATAAGCAGCTGATCGTGAAAACCGTGCGGAGTTTGGTAAAACACACTTACGCTCATCGACCAGAGCCTACAGGCTGGCCACATGAGCTATACTCAATAGAGGCAATGCCCACAAAATTCTGCATTATAGAGCTAAGCGGTTTTCAAGTCACAGCCTTAAGACTAGCTAGTACTGTTCGAAAAACATCGCTTGATATTACAATTCAACAGTTTCAAAACGTTGACTGGCATTATTTAAATCTACATGGAAAATATTCAAAATGCATCCTGATGATGTAACTCTGTAACACATGCTGATGATGTAACTCTGTTTATTTTAACATATATTTTGGGGTGGCTCCACCTCAACGCCTTTAATTGCGAGCAGCGCCTGCTTTCAGTATAGATGATTTATGACAAGCAGATTTAGTAGAAATGAATTCTGCAAAATTAAAATGAATTTCAGAAATAAGTAAGTCATAATTATTTATTAACTGTAATAGATGTTTTCTCAAAATATACTTTGGGTGTTCCAGTTAAAGGCAAAACTAATAAAAATGTAGATGATGCTTTTGAAAAAAATATTTAGAGAGAGAACTCCAAAAGATTTACAAAGATAATAGAAAAGAATTTTATACTAAAGATTTTCATCAACCTATTAAAAAATATAACCATCAAGCAGTACTCCGTTTTTTCACAAATAAAAGCGTCTATTGCAGGAAGATTAAACAGAACACTCAAAAAATGTGGAAAAAATTTGACTGATAGTATAAATGAATATATACCATTTCAAAAGTAGTTGATTTTACAACACCAGACATTCAACAAGAACATGAAGACAGTGGAAGTTAATGATAAAAGTTGTAAACCAACTGTCACTGTACCCAATTATAACCTAAATTTTAAAATAGGACATAAAATGAGAATCAGTAAACTTAAACGAATTTTCGAAAGAGACTACATGCCCAATTTGTCAACAGAATTTTTCTAAATTAAAGGAGAAGTTAATGACATCTTTATGAGCAAGAACTGCAAGGAACAATATATCCATAAGTATATCTCGTGGAGAAAGTGTT
This sequence comes from Schistocerca americana, assembly GCF_021461395.2. Classification (NCBI taxonomy): domain Eukaryota; kingdom Metazoa; phylum Arthropoda; class Insecta; order Orthoptera; family Acrididae; genus Schistocerca; species Schistocerca americana. The sequence continues at coordinate 432,365,666 of NC_060124.1, read as the reverse complement.
GAGAAAGAAAGGAGTTAAAAAATATGTTAAACGGTTACATTTTGATAATCTGTATAATAGTTGGATTAGTAAGGACAATATTATTTTCTAAAAGAATTTTTTAAATATTGTAAAAGTTACTGTTCAGTGTATGGCATCAAGCTCTCTGGAATTCCAAACTTAATAAAACATAAAATATTAATACACTTTTTGTTCAAATAATGAAAAAATCGTTTTATTGAAGAATGATTTCCTTTTTATAATATCTCAACCTCATGGAATTTAATTATGCCATTAATCTGTTGTTTTTTTGTGTAGCCATCCTAAATATTGAAATAATTATGACAGTACACTATCCTCAAATTTTCTTTCCAATTTGGTATAAATTCAATGAATTAGTATTATAATTAAATTTTAACATTTCTTCACAATTCCTGTGTCCATCTTGAATAATGAGCATTTGTGTTTGTAAATTTTTCTTTGAATTCTAATAACATAGTAATTATTTTCACAGCCATCATCAAGTAGTTTTAAAGGCAGAAATATATACCTCAAATCAGTATTATGAGTTGGTACAAAGGCATCTGATTACAATTCATTTATCTGTTCAACTAGCGCTTCCACTCATCTTCTTAAGTTTTCAATTCCTTTTCTTCCTTTCATTAGCACACACATAGCCATTTCTTTATCTGTTTGTAAATCTTCAATTTGGTCTTGGTAATTTTCAACTGTTTATTGTAGTTTGTATACACTATGTTTTAAAATTGATGGTAAAAATTCTTTAGTTACCCATTTAGGAAATGTTTCAGCAAGAGGCTTATTTAATCTAAATATCAACTTGTATAGCTCAGATTCATTTATAAATATGGTTCTTTTTTGATTACACGTTAGACCCAGTAATTCGCTAGGTCTAGATGCATTTCCATATTTCGTTTTATCATCAGTATCCTTATGTTTTAGAATAGCTTCATCAGTGTCTTTATATTCTAATATCTCTGCAACATCTTTAGCTTTAAACCACAGATTAATAATTTTATCAATGTATATACATGCTTACCATTGTATGTAACCTTATTGTTGATGAGGTCTACAATTCACTCCACCTATATAGTATAAGAACACATTAGAGAAATTTTCCAGCAGGTGTAATCAAAATTTCAACATAAATATTTTTCCTCTTCTTATTTATTTAGTCAGCAATGTAATTGGACTGGTCACATTATTTCTCAGCAAGACACAGGCTGCTCAACTGAATACTGCATATTTCTTTCCTTGTGTCCTCTCTGTGTACACCAAATTAAATATTAAGCATTTTTCTGCTAATTTAAAGTCTTTACATTCATATTTTCTGTCACAAAACATTTTATCTCCTTTAGGCCTTCCTGTGTTATAATATTCCTGAAAGATGGTTTTTAGACAATACACCGCCAAATTTGAAATAGTATTTCTTGGCATACTACTTATATTTTTGGTTGCAGACATTCTTTATCTTCTTCTTGTAGTTCTTGATCATTTTTTCGTATCTCTGTTGCTTTGTGTTCAGTAATTTTTTGAGATTGGATGGATTTATATTCTTTTGCACAATTCAAGTTATCATTAAGCATATCCTCAAGTGTTACATAATAATCGTTAATTTCACTAGCAACCTTCATTCATAAGCTCATTACTAGTTTCTTGAAGTTTTAACAGTTTATAAAACCTATGTTTTAGAACTAAATTATAAAGAGCAAGTGTTCTTATTTCATCTTGAGTATATATATATTCTAAGGAAAGTGGGTTATTATGCTAAATTTCTGTGTGTTGTAGATTATAATAACCTAACAATCCATGAGATCAGTTTTTTACTTTTTTGTTTTGGTGTTCAGGGTCAAGCTCCCCAGCCCCTGTAATTCCATAATGAATAAAGCATAAAAACTCGTTTGTGAGCAACTTATTCCTCTTTTTTTCAATGAAAACTAAATATATTTGAACCAAGAACTTAAATCTAATTGATCGTTTTTATGGCTAGTAAATTCAAAAATTTTCATTGTAGATACTTTTGAAATTCAAGCAGACATAGTTCAGGACAGATCCATTTGTCACATTTTAAATTTTATTCATTAAATTTAAATATTAACTTGTACAGTCCAGATTCATTTATGACAACAGTGTTTTTTTCATTATGTTCGAAGCCCACCGGGCTGATAGGGATGATATTTTCATAAACAATCTTATCATCTTCATCAATTCTCTTTTCCAATTATGACAAACACTTGTTCATTATTATTTGAAAGCTTTTTGTTGTCTAGGGCTAGACTGGCTCCAATTGTATAGAAAAATTTTAATAGCTCGACAAAATTAGACTTAATTTTGGTTATTTATTTCAGGTCTTCCGTTTGTGCGACCTGTCATTGCATAGTAAATAAAACACAAAATATCTGTATTGTACAACACATTCTTTTTTCAAGTAATGGAACCCAAATATCATTGAACCAATAATCTAAATTTAACTGAATAGCTGAATTCATCGTACGTGCCTTTGACATATAAGCAACAGTAGCAGATATAATTGGGGTTGGCTCCATTGATACAGAATAAATCTATTTAATTAAGTTTTAAATGTAATAATTGAGTTGATGTTGCTTGATTCGCCTATATGATTCTAGTTTTGTTGATGTATGCATTATTACTAACATTGTTGTGTAGAAAAAGGTGTAATTAGATGAACGACAAACACTAACTTCACTTAACAAAGGGTTATTCAGCACTTGAACATACAGCAGTGTGGAGCAAACTGCCTCCGGCCAGAACACATATGGTATATATACAGTTACAGAACATTCCAGTACAATGATTCTTCGCATTTGTGGGTACTTCTAGAATGTACTCGAACTGAGTATAGAAATTAAAATCTTGCAGTTCAGGTGAGTTTTGAACTTATGACCCTCCATGCCACACTCTAGAATCATAACCACTACAGCAGTGCCTATACTGCTCATCTTCTTCAGCAACATTGCTCCCTCCTTAAGAGATCAGCATCTTGGTGTTACGTCCTCCTAGTCCAGGAACGAGTCATCGGTCCTGCATACTCTGACTCCTGATCACTGATGTTCGCCCTGGTGGTCATCTTCTTAGAACTTCCTTTGCCACTTAGCTCTTCGTCACTTTTCCGCTTGTTGCCTGTCACTGGAACTTAGAATTTACCATGGGTTGCAGGATCCTTATAGGGCTTCATTCAAAGGACATGGACCGTATCTCTTATCTTTCAGAGATACCAACCTTCTGGACTGGAATGAAGATCCAGACGAGGTCACTGGGCTGGTAGACAACAGGGCAGTGGTTCGCGTCATACCTTCAGCAATCGTTTTCTTTAGCCTGCAGTGTACGGAGTCGAGGTAACTGCCGAGCTTCCTCAGCTCTGGTTAACACCTGGAAGATGTAGTCGTCCACGTGATGAGGATGTAACGGAAACACAGATCGTCGTAGTCATCTCACGCCCATGCACCTGAAAAATGGCGTAAATCCTGTGATGTCTTGTTTGGCGGTATTGTAGGCAAACGTCACGAAATGTAGCACCTCATCCCAGTTGCTCTGCTCAACATTGAAGAACATTGATAGCATGTTGGCCAAAGTCTTATTAAGGCGTTCAGCAAGCCTGTTAGTTTGCACATGGTAGGCAGTCGTCATGCGACGAGTAATGTTGCACCGATGGTTTATCTCTGTCACAAGATTCGATTGAAAAACTTTCCTTCGATCCGTAATTAACGACCTTGAGGCACCGTGTTTTAATGCAATGTCTTCCACGGCGAATCTGGCTACCTCGAATGCTTCAGCTGTTTACACGGCTTTTGTAATGGCATAGCATGTCAGATAATCAGTGTAAACAATAATCCATCTATTGCCATTAGCAGACATTGGAAATCGTGCAAGGAGGTCAATCCCAATGTGCTGGAAAGGCGTTTCGGCTGGTGGAATTTCGGCCAGGTGACTTCCGAGGAACTGCCTCTCTCCTCTGGCACTCTCAACAGTGCGACACATATTGACGAACACTCCTAAATAAACCTGGCCAGAAAAATCTCTTGTGAATCGTATCGTATGTCTTAATAAGTCCTAATTGTCCGGTCTTCGGTGTGTCATGGAATTCCTTTAGAACATCTAAGCACATGTGTTTAGGAATCACTGGTAGCCACCTCTTTCCAAACAGATAAGAGTTTTTCTTGCAAAGTAATTGATTAACTAACTTAAATTGTCCTTTCGCATCCTCTGACCGATTTGAGGCAAGCATATTTGAGATATCTTGGTGTCCTTCTTCTGCTCAGCTGAGACCCTGGAGTGCAGCGAGACGGTCACTTTCTTCCTCAAAGTCTTGTTGTTCTTGCACAGGGATTCTTGACAGACAGCAGGCATCTTGGTGTTATCTTCCACCTTTGTACACTACGGTAATGTCATACTCTTGAAGATGTAGTGCCCACCTGGCGAGTCGTCCTGTAGGATCCTTAAGACCTGTCAACCAACAAAGTGAATGATGGTCTGTAACAACTGTGAATGGCCTTCCATAGAGATACTGTCGCAATCTGCACACGGGCCAGATCACAGCAAGACATTCTCTTTCTGTAGTTGAGTAGTTTCTCTCGGCTTTTGTAAGTGTCCTAGAAGCAAAGGCTATAACCTTCTCTTTTCCACCCGAAATTTGCACCAGAACAGCACCGATTCCGTACCCACTGGCATCTGTGTGCAGTTCTGTAGGTGCTCTCTCATCATATAAACTAAGTACAGGGTCAGTTTCCAGAGCTTTCCGTAGCCCATCGTAAGAATCTTGTTGAGCACCACCCCAGATAAATTTAGCATCGGATTTTAACAACTCTTGGAGTGGCTTGGCTTTGATACAAAAGTCTTTGATAAAACGACAGTGATAAGAACATAATCTGAGGGAGCTTCTCAAATCTCTAATACCTTTAGGAATAGGAAATTCCGTTATAGATCTCACCTTTCTGGGTCTGGCCGCACACCTTCGGTTGACACAAGGTGTCCAGGTGTTTTGATCTCTTTTGCTCCAAAGAGACACTTTCCTGGATCAAGTTTTAGTTCGCCTTATTGGAGGCACTTAAAAATGGCTCTCAGTCATTTTATGTGTTCACCAAAGGTCTCTGAGAACGCTATATGGTTCAAATGGCTCGGAGCACTATGGGACTTAACTTCTGAGGTCATCAGTCCCCTAGAACTTAGAACTACTTAAACCTAACTAACCTAAGGACATTACACACATCCATGCCCGAGGCAGGATTCGAACCTGCGGCCGTAGCTGTCGCGCGGTTCCAGACTGTAGCGCCTAGAACCGCTCGGCCACACCGGCCGGCAGAACACTATAATGTCATCTAAATAACAAAGACACATTGTCCACTTCAGGTGACTTAGATTATCCATCATCCGTTCAAAAGTTGCTGGTGCATTACACAAACCAAACGGCGTGACCTTAAACTCATACAGGCCCTCAGGGGTGATAAATGCAGTTTTCTCACGATCAGCTTCATCTACTTCGATCTGCCAGTATCCCGAGTACATGTCTAAGGTTGAGAAAAACTTAGACCCCTTCAAATAATCTAATGTATCGTCAATTCGTGGAAGAGGGTAAACGCCATTTTTAGTTATGTTATTAAGCTTTCTTTAATCAACACAAAAGCGCCAACTGCTATCCTTCTTCCTGACGAGAACGACTGGTGACGACCATGGGCTCTGAGAAGGCTGAATGATGTCATTCTTCATGATTTTCTGTTCCTCATCGAGAATGATTCGACGTTCTGTTGCTGACACACGATATGCTCTCTGGTTTATTGGTTGATGGTCTCCAGTGCTAATCCGGTGCTTCACCATCGATTTGTCTAATTTGCTCTTCACCTGTGGACTGAAGCATTCAGAGAACTCTTGAAGAATGTCTAGTAGCTTCTTCTGTTGTTCCTTAGTGAGATCTGGTGATAGTCGAGCTAGAAGATCTTGTCTCGTAGTGGCAGCGCTAATTTCACCCACAGACTCAGCACTGGAGGTTTCTACGACGCTCAACTGTTCTGCAATTAACGACTTAGCATTTGCTACGCACATGAGTCTTGGAGGGATCAGCGGTTCTCGGCGACAGTTAACTATCCACAATTCACCGAATCCGTTCTTAAACGAGACGACGAAGGCTGGGATGACCAAGTCATTCTTCAGTGGTATGCTTCTCTTAAATTCCACTACAAGACCCATGGGTTGGTGCAGGGCATGCATGACACATGATAGTTACCTTTCTAGCGCTGACTGCACAAATGATCGCTCCATCCAGCACACATACTCTCCACACACTCGGACGCACATCCTCCTGTCCACAGTATCTCATCTCGTCTAGCACAATCTTCGAGCTACCACAATCTATTATTGCCTGAGAAGCTTTCAAAAAGTCCCATCCGAGAATGACGTCATCACTACACTCTTGTAAGACAATGAAATCTAAGAGCTGTATACGCAACTTATACCCACACGAGTGACACATGTTCCTGTAGGTTTTACATATCTCCCATTGGCTATCTTCAGCAGAGATGTTCTGCTGTCGACGAATACGGTTTTCTGCAACTGGCGACGGTGCTTCTCCGAAATGACTGAATATGATGCTCCAGACTCCGCAAGGGGATATCGATGTAGTTTCCTATTATTTTTGTAGTGATCGACGGCGGAGTATTTTTCCCTTCGGCGGCCTCACCTCCAAGGAAGGTCGCACCCTTTAGTTTTGCAGGTTGAGGCGGAGTTTTACAGGTTGAGGCGGCTAGGTGAACGGCTAGAGCTTCTAAACGGCGATGGACACCTTGGTCGGTGTATTGGGGAGCGTCCTCTCCATCGGCTAGCTTGCGGCGATGGTGACCTACGTCGTCCTGCACCCACGTCTTCTTGTTCCTCTTCGTCGTCCCGGAATAGGCGTCGGCTAAGGTTGGTCTGCTGTCTTCTGGTGCGGGCGTCATCAAATATCCGCCGCCTTTCTCGACAATAGCGCACACATGTCCCTGTCGTCCGCAGTGGAAACGTACTGGTTGGTTATACAGGGTCCTCCAGGCGTCGGTCTTCCTTGGTGCCCAAACAGGTTCCTCATGCGGCATTGTAGGAACGTAACTTTGCCTGGGTCTCGACATTTTCACCGTTTTAAAGAAAAATGAAGGACGAGTGATTGGGTTCAATGTCTGTTCCACTTCTTCCCTTATGACCTTTTGAAGCGTCTCGGTTTTGTGCTCGCTGTGCAATCCAAGTGCCTTCTGAACTTATTCTGCCATCATCTGTCGCAGAACACGTGTGAAATCAGTGTCTTCCTCCATCACAGACATCGATACGATGTTTCTTGCGTGTAATTATTTTTTGATGCATTGTCTCGATATAATGGCACTATTTTTTGAAGTCGTCTGCTGTCGAAACTTCCTTCACGAGTAGGGCTTGATACGTGTCCTCAGCAGTATCCTTCATTAGATGTGCAACCTTATCTTCCTCTTCATTCTAGGATCCACTATTTTACACAGCTCCAAGACATCTTGAATGCAGGATGCTGCAGTTTCCCCTGGACTCTGTGCCCTGCACTTTAATTTATATTCAGCGTTGCATTTCCGTCGTTGTGTGTCGCCGAAATACTTGCACAGTTCCGCCTGGAGTACTTCCCAGCTTGCGAACTTCTCCTCGTTGTTCTCATACCATTGCTTGGCAGTGCCCTCCAAGTAGAAAAATACGTCAGCCAAACACACGGTGTCATCCAATTTGTTAAATTTGGCTATCGCTCATATACCTTCAGCCACTTGTTTGGATCTTGGCTATCGTCGCCAAGGAACCGGGAAGGATGTCTCATGTGGTGGCACACAGTTGCTGTCACTGTAACGTCCTCTTCTTCCTCTGTCCCCAATAGATCGCAGTCTGTTGAATATGACTCGAACTCGGGTTTCTCGCCATGTAAACAACAGCTCTGTCATGGCCTGGTGGGAGCCACTGTGTCGTCGATAATGTGTGCTATCACAAGTCCCAGTACCCAGCACCTCCACCAGAATAATGTCATGTAGATGAAGGTGTAATTAGATGAATGACGAACACTAACTTCACTTAACAAAGGTTTATTCAGTACTTGCACATACAAGAGCACAGAGCGAACCGCCTCTGGCCAGAACACATATGGTATATATACAGTTACAGAACATTCCTTTACAATGATTCCCGATTTTGTGAATACTTATAGAATGTACTCAAACCAAATATAGAAATTAAAATTTTACAGTCCAGGTGAGTTCTGAACTCATAACCCTCCATGCAACAATCTAGTATCATAACCACTACATCATGGTGACTGTACTACTGAGCTTCTTCTTGGACAACATTCATTATAACTGTATTTCACACATTTAAGATAATCTATTATAAGGAAGAGAAATCAACAAACGATAGTAATAGTGGTATATTACTAACAAAATTAAATGAAGCTAGTGTACAATTTTACTTAAATCTAATAAAAATTGTTTCGAAATGAATGGACACATCCAGAAAGTGTAAAATCTATGAAGTAGAGAAGTCACTCAAATATACAAAGAATAAACATTCAGATATGTCTAAAGAATGTAATAAAACATCATAAAATATGTATAATCATGACAAAATTCTTTGTGCATGAGGAAAATGTCATAAATAAATATTATACATATGATTTAAAATGTATTTCAAGTAATGAGCATTCAACAATCTTATTATCCATATAAAATAACAAGTGCAATAATTCAACTAAGAAATTTATTAGTTGTCAAGAAGTTAAAGATTTTAGTGGTTTTTAATTAAATTATACACATATAGAAACAGGCTCTGTAGTAGATGTAAGATTTGACTTCAGGATTACTACAAATGCTAAATGAAATGAAAATTACGTAATTACTACTTTTTAAATTGTTATTATCATTTCTCACAATCAATCTATTTTATTTCTATAATTAAAAGACTAAAATGACTCAGACATTGAAACATTTTATGCTCACTCAAGTTTGTGATCAGTGTAGAAGAAATAATGTAACTAAATACAGCATATTAAAAAAAGATGATTTAATCAATTGAATTATTTCACACAGTTCACCTATCCCTATAAGAAAGTGGTACAAAAGCAGTTGAACTCAAATCTATCGGCAAACATTTTTGCATTGGAGGCTTTAGAAGATTAAAGAAAGTAGATTTACTTAATATAATTGGTTTAGCAGTTTTTCCACTTCATCGAGATTTATTCCAAAAGCCTAGATCAGTAAGACTATAATGTAAACCTCAAATAAATAACTTTTACAGATTCGACAAGGATGTTGTTGGAAAAGATTGACTGCCAAGATGAGGAAAAACAGTGAGATTAGTTCAAATAAATCCATTCAGCAGTTAACTATAGGAGCAAGAACAAGGAAATAAACTGCCGTAAAGCGATTTATTTGAGATTAAAGAAATAAGATCTAAATATAATGAAGAATTGGCCTATTGACTATAAAATTGTCTTTAATGATGCTAATATTAGTAAACTCTATACCAGTAGTGAGAAAACAGACTATATAAAAAAGCACTCAGTCCTATGGTATAAGTAGCTAAAAAGAGAACTAACTTCAGAAAAGTAGATAAGTTGAGTATAACACCATAAATCCTAAAATGTTTTATCCAATCTCTACAGGATATAAAGCATCAGATAATACTGAACAATCCAGTCAAGTTTTGTGCAAAAATCAGAGATATATTAACATCTGATTAGTCTACTGATATAGCAGCTACTACATTTTGTATTAAAATATTAGCTATGTATAGAGGTAGCAGACACAGAAAAATAATTAATTATTATGAGAATTAATAATGATGATAAGCCGTGTTGTCCTAGAGCTGTAATTCTGGCATTAACATGTCACACAAATATTGTCATGTACAGAAAACCAACTACAGGCGAGATTAAGAAAATTAGGCAAGGAGATAATTATAAGTTATGAAAACAGTTAACTGACATGCTACAAAGCTAATTAGGAGAATACAACAAAGAAAGATTTACTCTGCATGATATTAAAAATGTTGAACAGTTATTAGATATCCCAATGTTGTATGCACTGAAAATTTCAATTCAGTTACCTATTGTACTCCTGAGAAGGCAATGATGGTATATCTGCAAAAAAATCACAACCATTTCCATGTGATTATCAATACAGCAGCTGTCTTAGGCCCAGATTATTTCAGTAGTAATTATAACAAACCATTTAAAAACAAGAATGAACATAGCTGAAATTGCAGCAGATACTGTTAAAATATAGAATGGTCAAGAAATCGCAAATAGGTCTGTGATACAGCTTATAAATGTAAAGAATGTAATTGCATTTGTTTGAGATCTAAAGAACATAGCTGTAGCTTTAAATTATGTAGAAACTGTAAACAGGCACTAAAAATTAAAAATCACGAATGTTACATGCAATATGAATTGCAGAAAGGTGGAAAGAAAATCTGGTGAAGATTTTGTAGTCAAAGGTTGTCAAATTTGTAGTAATGGCAGTTGTTACATTAATGAAGAATTATGAGATTATTATGTTTTCCAGTTTTTCATATCCAATAAACTAGTTACAGGTAAACAGTTTGAATGGTATAAAGAAGGATTTCCAAAGAGAATTCCTTGTACATATAAAGAGAGAGACATATGGTTTGATTACAAAGCTCAGTATGAAATAGGAATACATATTCCAAATCTTATAATAATTCACAATTTTAATAGTGATACTGTTTCCAAATTTAAAACAAATGATGGATTCTGTAAGTGGATGATATCTGAAGAACATGTTGATTATAAATTTATACTTCATTATGCTAAAGATTATGATTGACAATTTGTTCTGAAGCAGTGGGTTGAAAATACAATAAACCCCTATACTATCTACATAGGAGCTAAGTTAGTGTTATTGGAGATAAAAGCATTAGGACTAAAAATCATAGTTCAGTTGCAACTTTGTACATGGAAAACTTGGTAAACTTCCAGAAACAATTTATCTGAAAGAATTAAAGAAATGTACTTCCCACATTTATTCCATACATGGGAAAATGAGAATTACATAGGACTGATTCCTGATGTCATATATTATTGTGCTGATGCTGTGGAAATATAGAATAGGGAAACAGTTCTCAAACAGCGTAATTAAAAAGTTAATGAAAATTATATGCTTAATATGAAGCAAGAAATTAATAAATGTTGTAATTCTGATGAAAAGAGATGGTTTAGAAGTAAGAAAACAGTTCTTAGGGCGAGTTAGCATTGGTCCATTCTGTTATTTGACAATTGCTGGAGTCTATGTGGGTGTACATAGATTTAAATATATGCCTGAAGGAAAAATTGCTGTATTGGATAAAGAATAGACAGAATTATAGTAAAGAACCCATAACTTGGTTAAATAGTGTAAACAATGCTAATATTCAAGAAGCTGTTTATGGTGGTGAAGTAAATGTATGCTGGAGCTAAAACAGAGGCCTGTGATAAGAAAACTAACAATGTTCATCAATATTTTTGGCATAGTTGTAAAAATGTTTTAAAACAGACACAATTAACTACAAAAATAAAAAATCTATGGATGATCTGTATCAAATGACATTAACAAGAACTGCAGAAAAACTAAATGCCACATATAATTTAATGGAGACATAAAAATGTGGTTGGATTAACTCAGCAGAGCACAAAAAGCTTGAGAAATTGAATTGTCGAACCAGTGAATTCAACATATGCTTTTTATGGTGGTCATACAAATACGATAAAATTAAAAGTTAAAGCACATGGTGTTAACACAAAAATAAGATATGATTGTGTGTGTACCTCTATCCAACTGTACAATATTATGATTATTACCCTGAGCAATATGAAAGGAAAGTATACAGACCAAGATATTATACTGAAAAAAGGTATGGGTTTGCACCAAGAAGATTGTATCATACTGTTTTACTAGTACAGATGAAGATACACAAAAATGAGGAACTATTGTTTCCTTTGCCTGTCAAATGTGCAGAAGAAAAAATAAATAAATGTAATCACAACAATGTGGACAGAAGCAACATTGTTATTTTAAAACTATGTCAAAGACCTCATGAAAATAATATTAGACACCAGCAAACATAATATTGAAAACAATAAGGTTTGTATCAAAAAAGTGAAAGAAAAATAGGATATGGACTTACATCGCAGTAGCATAAAAGAAAACCCAGGAAAACGAGCTGATGCTAATATATGTATGACTTCATACAAATTCATACAAATAAAAGTGTAAATGACCTTTTCTCAAAATCTTAAACATCCAGAATTCCTTCACCGACAGCCTCGAAAGTCTGACACAATGTTTCACTTTAATATGTATGTGTTTATGTATATACCCATTGTAATGTAGCCTGTATAATACATAAATAAAAATTTCAAACGTGCTTCACCGAATCTATTCAAATTTTTACAAAGTACTCTAATGAATATTCGGACAGACAGATGCTCTATACCTTTAAAATATAGGGTGAATCACTTAAAACATGCACCGCAATTATTGCGGAAATGGAAAGTGCTATTGATGTATGGTTTTCAGAGAATGAAACGATAGTCAGGGCTCGTATTGTTAGCCAGTAAACACCTTGCAATAATGCTTAGAATGTGTATTTTTTTGTGCAAACATGCATTTTTAAACAGAACAACGCATATTGACATTAACAGACTAAAAACGGATATATTAGAATGTCAGTGGTGTACTATGCAGGATTGTCATGCAAGGCGTTTATGAGATATTGTATGTTGAAAAGTTCGCACATTGACACCTGCATAACGAAAGTGGTAGCAAGCACTAAAGAACAACACCAGTGATTTGGATTCTGAACAGTAGCGACGTAATTGATAATCTGACGAATAGGTAGTGTACAAAATGTGCACCGGCAGCGACAATACATACTTACAGTCTGGTACGAGCGACTGTTGCACACATGCTAGCATTTTAGCGGAGATGTCCAAGCAGGCTGCAATAATACTTCGTTGCATATCATTGGATATAATTAGTATGCCCTTGTAGTCGGCGTCTTTCAGCTTTCCCCACAGCAAAAAGTCTACAGGGATCAAATCAGGAGAAGGGGCGACTAAGGTACAGATCCTCTGCGTCCAATTCAATTATTTGGAAGCAATTCATGACGACATGCTGTAGTACTTCGTGCGCTATGGACTAGGCACTCATCATGTTAGTACCACAGGTTCCTCCTCGTCTGCAGGTGAGCGGCGTCTTCTAGCATTTGTGAAAGATGGTCTAGTAGAAGGCTGCGATAATTGTGGCTCACCAGTTGTCCGTCTATGAGAAACAGGCCTATGATCTCGTGGTTCACTATTCCACTCCACATGTTTGCACTCCATTTACGCTGACGTACCATCTGACGAAACCAACAGGGATTTACAACAGATAAATAGTGTATGTTTCTGCAGTTACCTACCCCCATGAACCATGGACCTTGCCGCTGGTGTGGAGGCTTGCGTGCCTCAGCGATACAGATGGCCGTACCGTAGGTGCCACCACAACGGAGGGGTATCTGTTGAGAGGCCAGACAAACGTGTGGTTCCTGAAGAGGGGCAGCAGCCTTTTCAGTAGTTGCAGGGGCAACAGTCTGGATGATTGACTGATCTGACCTTGTAGCAATAACCAAAACGGCCTTGCTGTGCTGGTACTGCGAACGCTGAAAGCAAGGGGAAACTACAGCCAAAATTTTTCCCGAGGGCATGCAGCTTTACTGTATGGTTACATGATGATGGCGTCCTCTTGGGTAAAATATTCCGGAGGTAAAATAGTCCCCCATTCGGATCTCCGGGCGGGGACTACTCATGAGGACGTTGTTATCAGGAGAAAGAAAACGCGTTCTACGGATCGGAGCGTGGAATGTCAGATCCTTTAATCGAGCAGGTAGGTAGGAAATTTAAAAAGGGAAATGGATAGGTTAAAGTTAGATATAGTGGGAATTAGTGAAGTTCGGTGGCAGGAGGAAAAGGACTTCTGGTCAGGTGACTACAGGGTTATAAACACAAAATCAAATAGGGGTAATGCTGGAGTAGGTTTAATAATGAATAAAAAAATAGGAGTGCAGGTAAGCTACTACAAACAGCATAGTGAACGCATTATTGTAGCCAAGATAGACACAAAGCCCACGCCTACTACAGTAGTACAAGTTTATATGCCAACTAGCTCTGCAGATGATGAAGAAATTGATGAAATGTATGATGAGATAAAATAAATCATTCAGATAGTGAAGGGAGACGAAAATTTAATAGTCATGGGTGACTGGAATTCGAGTGTAGGAAAAGTGAGAGAAGGAAACATAGTAGGTGAATATGGATTGGGGGTAAGAAATGAAAGAACGTTAGAATTTTGCACAGAGCATAACTTAATCATAGCTAACACTTGGTTCAAGAATCACAAAAGAAGGTTATATACATGGAACAACCCTGGAGATACTAAAAGGTATGAGATAGATTATATAATGGTAAGACAGAGATTTAGGAACCAGGTCTTAAATTGTAAGACATTTCCAGGGGCAGATGTGGACTCTGACCACAATCTATTGGTTATGAACTGCAGATTAAAATTGAAGAAACTGCAAAAAGGTGGGAATTTAAGGAGATGGTACCTGGATAAACTGACTAAACCAGAGGTTGTGCAGAGGGAGAGCATAAGGCAACAATTGACAGGAATGGGGGAAAGAAATACAGTAGAAGAAGAATGGGCAGCTTTAAGGAATGAAATAGTGGAGGCAGCAGAGGATCAAGTAGGTAAAAAGACGAGGGCTAGTAGAAATCCTTGGATAACAGAAGAGATACTGAATTTAATTGATGAAAGGAGAAAATACAAAAATGCAGTAAGTGAAACAGGCAAAAAGGAATACAAACGCCTCAAAAATGAGATCGACGGGAAGTGCAAAATGGCTAACCAGGGATGGCTACAGGACAAATGTAAGGATGGAGAGGCTTATCTCACTACAGGTCAGATAGATACTGCCTACAGGAAAAGTAAAGAGACCTTTGGGGAAAAGAAAACCACTTGTACTAAAATTAAGAGCTCAGATGGAAACCCAGTCCTAACCCAAGAAGGGAAAGCAGAAAGGCGGAAGGAGTATATAGAGGGTCTATACAAGGGCGATGTACTTGACAATATTATAGAAATGGAAGAGAATGTAGATGAAGATGAAATGGGAGATATGATACTGCGGGAAGAGTTTGACAGAGCACTGAAAAACCTGAACCGAAACAAGGCCCAGGGAGTAGACAACATTCCATTAGAACTACTGACGGCCTTAGGAGAGCCAGTCCTGACAAAACTCTACCATCTGGTGAGCAAGATGTATGAGATAAGCGAAATACCCTCAGACTTCAAGAAGAATATAATAATTCCAATCCCAAAGAAAGCAGGTGTTGACAGATGTGAAAATTACCGAACTATCAGTTTAATAAGTCACAGCTGCAAAATACTAACGCGAATTCTTTACAGACGAATTGAAAAACTGGTAGAAGCCGACCTCGGGGAAGATCAGTTTGGATTCTGTAGAAATATTAGAACACGTGAGGCAATACTGGCCTTACGACTTATCTTAGAAGAAAGATTAAGGAAAGGCAAACCTACGTTTCTAGCATTTGTAGACGTGGAGAAAGCTTTTGACAATGTTCACTGGAATACTCTCTTTCAAATTCTAAAGGTGGCAGGGGTAAAATACAGGGAGCGAAAGGCTATTTACAATTTGTACAGAAACCAGATGGCAGTTATAAGAGTCGAGGGGCATGAAAGGGAAGCAGTGGTTGGGAAGGGAGTGAGACAGGGTTGTAGCCTCTCCCCAATGTTATTCAATCTGTATATTGAGCAAGCAGTAAAGGAAACAAAAGAAAAATTCGGAGTAGGTACTACAATCCATGGAGAAGAAATAAAAACTTTGAGGTTCGCCGATGACATTGTAATTCTGTCAGAGACAGCAAAGGACTTGGAAGAGCAGTTGAACGGAAAGGACAGTGTCTTGAAAGGAGGATATAAGACGAACATCAACAAAAGCAAAACGAGGATATTGGAATGTAGTTGAATTAAGTCGGGTGATGCTGAGGGAATTAGATTACGGAATGAGACACTTAAAGTAGTAAAGGAGTTTTACTATTTGGGGAGGAAAATAACTGATGATGGTCGAAGTAGAGAAGATATAAAATGTAGACTGGCAATGGCAAGGAAAGCGTTTCTGAAGAAGAGAAGATTGTTAACATCGAGTATAGATTTAAGTGTCAGGAAGTCTTTTCTGAAAGTATTTGTATGGAGTGTAGCCATGTATGGAAGTGAAGCATGGACAATAAATAGCTTGGACAGGAAGAGAATAGAAGCTTTCGAAGTGTGGTGCTACAGAAGAATGCTGAAGATTAGATGGGTAGATCACATAACTAATGAGGAGGTATTGAATAGAATTGGGGAGAAGAGGAGTTTGTGGCACAACTTGACGAGAAGAAGGGACCGGTTGGTAGGACATGTTCTGAGGCATCAAGGGATCACAAATTTAGCATTGGAGGGCAGCGTGGAGGATGAAAATCGTAGAGGGAGACCAAGAAATGAATACACTAAGCAGATTCAGAAGGATGTAGGTTGCAGTATGTACTGGGAGATGAAGAAACTTGCACAGGATAGGGTAGCATGGAGAGCTGCATCAAACCAGTCTCAGGACTGAAGACCACAACAACAACAACAACAAACAACATTCTGCAGTTTAAGTAGCCTTGATTGGTAAATTTGGCTTCGTCACTAAATTAGATACGTGATACATCTGGTATGTCCTGTCTTAATGCACACATAAAGAAGTCAAATGATTCTCATAATCGTTTCCCTGCAGATCATGGTGGGGAGAGATGTAATAGGGATGGAACCTATGTCGACGGAGAATTGGTAGGACAGTTTCCACACTTCCTCATGTGACAGTGAGGGAGCTAACATGTGTCTCAACTATAGCGGCAAAAAGAACATGTATCCCCCTCTAATGTCGTCAGTTGTTTCCTTCTGTTAAATAGTTTAGGTGTTACATTACCACTTTCACGTAACTGGTTGAAGAAGTTTATAAATTACTGCCAAGATAGCTGACATCTGTTGGCATATCTCGCCGCATACACTGTACAAGAACAAAATGCGTTATTGCTACATTCTCCGTACACCATGAGTATATCGGCTTTTTCTGCATTGTTAGATTCCATCGTCAACTCACGACCAACTGCTTGGACTATCACACACTGACTAGCAAGTCGCAGTGCAGTCACGGAACTCACAAGCACACTACATGCTATCATAACAAAATGTTCAAATGCGTGTGAATTCCTAACGAACCAAACTGCTGAGGTCATCGATCCCAAGACTTATACACTAATTAAACTAATTTATACAAAGAACAACACACACACACACACACACATGCCCGAGGGAGGACTCGAACCTCCGCCGGGAGAGGCCACGCAATTCGTCATAGGGTGCCTCAAACCGCGCGGCGCGGCCACTCCGCGCGGTACTATCATAAAAACATAGTACCTAGTAACTACGCAGTTTGAATGGCAGAAAGAAGTGTCAGTGTGGAAACTTTGCCACACGATATCACGTAAATGACTCTCACTAGACTCCTGCAACAGGCACCACTGATATTTTAATTTATCTTACTTTTAGTTTGTTAATGTTGATTTCTCCATTTAAAATGTGTATATTCGCACAGAAAATATATTCTAAGAGTTACTACAATCTGCTTATTAGCCCCTCAATACCAACCCATTTTGCGAAACGCGCATATCAACAGCACTTTCCATTTCCCCAGTATTCGCCATGCGAGTATTAGGTGATTCATCCTGTATGTAATCTATAAATACACGTACAAAATATATAATAGAGAAACACTGCTACCAAACAGGAAAGCTGTATTTATGGCTTATCGGTCTGTGATAAGAATACTACAACAGAATCTGAGTTTCCAATAACAATAGACAAGAGAGAGGGGAGGGGAAGTTTCGGAGGGGCAGGAGGGGTTGGACATAGACAGCGAAACGGAAAATGTAGAGAGAGGGGCAGGAATAAACACGAAGAGAGGGAGAAGACATGGACACAGAGGGAGGGAGAGGGGGCAGGAGGGGTTGGAGAGAGAGGAGGAAGAAGAAGATGGACAGGGAGAGCGAAGGATGATGGGATGGACGCAGAGAGAGGAAAAAAGAGATGGACAGAGTAGGGGGGGGGGGGGGAGAGGAGATTAGGATGTCTATCTAATTACCATGCACATTAGAAACGTGTGTTTTTTCTTTTCTTTTTTTTCCATTTTACCAGACTGAGCCATAGCAGTGCGTGACCGTGAACAACTAGTTATTTAACGAATATGAACACATTCTAAATACTCTATTGCTCTAATATAGATGGAAGCCTCAAATGTCAGCACTTCACCAGAATTCAAAAACTCAATAATAAACAAAATAAACTGGTAGTACGTCAACCAAATTTGAACAAACTGATAATTCTAGGTGTGAAACATGAATCAAAGAAATAGAAATATTTGGAGACAAACAGCCTGAATCAATGTGACGGAAAAACTGATTGATCACAAGATAAACTACCATGTCAAACAACCATGTCAAACGTGAAATAAAACGGACAGAAAATCGATAGAGCACAAAACTTTTAACCAGTATAAGTAACTAAATCAGCCTGTAAAACTCAAATTTGAAATCCAAGCTTAAAAGTTCGTCGAAAACAGACGCAATCAACGTAAAACCCACGTAAAAAGAAATAAATGTATCAGCTCGACAAAACAAAACATTACTTTCATTGGTGCACACCATGTACTACGCACGTAAAAAGTCATAAAACAGACATTAGTAGGACACTAAAATCTCGTACACGTACTTAAGGTTACACGCCTTTCACAAAAAAAGGGATAAATCTGGGTACCGTCTTTGGAAGGTGTGCTTTCAACCACGAGTCACTGTTGTAGTTAGACATTTTGCAATTTCACATCATCAGTAAATTTTCGGTGCACATTGAAGCACTTAGTAGAATCACCGAATAAGGTCGGGAGGCGCAGCATTTGGCTTAGAATTCGAATCTTCAGTGAGGATTTTCTCCATTCGGCGATGCGTCGTTGGAAACTGTGTCTTCTGCCAGGCTCCTCTGCGCCTGACGATCGTTCTCGGCCTCGGGCTCCACCACCTGTGTCGCCCACGTTTTCGTCACATTGGAGCTCGCGATGCTAGTTTTGTCGGCCGCTCTCAGTAGTCCTGTAACAGTGCAGTACTGCTGATTTGAGATATTCTCTGCTCCGTAGATTCCCGCAAATAACCCGAGACGTTTCCTCCATTTCCTGTGTTTCTTCTTTCTCCATGTTTTACGTAGTGTAACATTCTCAAGAACGTCTCCCACAATTGACAACTGTAATCCAGCTCTTTCGGCACACATCTGCGATTCATCCTGAGATTTTGGTGAATCTGTGTCTTCTTCAGTTTCAAAACATTTGGCATTAGCGGTAAGAGGCAGGATCTCATCAGCTTCTTATTAGGATAAAATGTTATCATTATCCGAATCATCTTGCAAAATATCAAGGCGCTCAAAAACTTATACACCAGTTTCATCTAATTATCCTCGATGTACTTGTTCTAGCTTCGGTACTGACAGAGATTTCATCTCTGACATGGTCTAAGAACGGCCATATTTACACGAACAACTGATCGTATTTCAACATTTTCGGAATCAGTAATCATCTCTTCGGATTCGTTTGGTTGGCATTAGTTACTGTATCAGCTTCATGATCAAAACACTTGTTGTGGAAAATGATGTTTTGAACCTATTAGAAATTTAAGGCCCGATCATATTCCTTCACCATGTGGTTTCGTTACACACGTCTTTCCTGTAATACCCTTGTCTATTCCTGGCTCATTGCAAAATTCCCTGGATGGTGAAACCTATCACGTCCCAGGAAACTAATTGTGAAACGTCTGCACCTAAAAGAACTAAGTTAACAATTATTTAATCTGGGTAATTTTAATTGATTACTTGATTTCTAAGATCCCAACTAACGATCTTAGATTGGAGATTTACACAAGCATTATTTTAATATGAATGAAAGGTTTCTAAAAGAAACAGTCTCTCGGTAAACAAAATAACTTATTCCGTGAAACATAGCACAAAATAAATAGATCATTCAAAATTGCTTACTGGCTTATAAAGTCAATGGATTTTGAATAGTCTTCAGAGTTATTTTCCCCAACGAGCTAACTAAACCCCTCTAACGCAAAATATCACACAGTAACTTGGCCTGAAAGTTCGTTAAGCCCAAATGAACACAGTTATTTATTTATCGTATGTGGTTTTCAAGTACAAATGGTTTCATGTTTAAATACATACAGACAGAGAAAGATAAAATCAACATACATTATAACACATAAATAATGTCTCGTCTTGTGGACATTCAATTAAGGATAAAGTAGGCGTACACAGGTTGTACAATAAGGTATCTTGTCATAAATGGTTCAAATGGCTCTGAGCACTATGGGACTCAACTGCTGAGGTCATTAGTCCCCTAGAACTTAGAACTCGTTAAACCTAACTAACCTAAGGACATCACAAACATCCATGCCCGAGACAGGATTCGAACCTGCGACCGTAGCGGTCTTGCGGTTCCAGACTGCAGCGCCTTTAACCGCACGGCCACTTCGGCCGGCTGTATCTTGTCATAGATAAGATAAAATTATCATATAGAAATTGTTGCTATAAGGTCATTCAGCAATTACTTATATGGAATCTATAGTCTCTTTAAAGTTCTATGTCTAGGTTTCCCATCCACTCGACGGCTGCAGGGGAGGCTTCATAAAGTTCTCGAATGGATCCTTTAAACGCACGTTTAGGGCATTCCTGGGTGATGTGCTGGATCGTTTGCTCTGGATGTCCACAATCACACTGTGGTGAATCTCGTATGCCCCATCTACAGAGCATCTCGCCACTTCTACCATGGCCAGTTCTGAGTCTATTGAGTATAACCCAAGTTCTTCTTGGCAGGTCTGTACCAGGTAGGTTTCCACCAGGTGATATTTCATTCCATTTCTTGGATAGTCCGGTCTGAGACTATTCATTTTTCCATGAATCCATAGCATCGTAAGACGTAGCCATAAGGTTTTGAGCTGTTCTCCATGGCGGTCTTCTAGATCTAAGTCGGGAAAGATTTGGGGCAATGTCCTGATGGATTGGAAGGTTGGTATTGGAGGAGATTTTACGCCATTCATTAACTAAGGCGGTTTGCCGCCTAGATGTGGTGGAGCAATACTGCAGAGAACAGGAAGCCAAGGTAGTGGGGTCGATTTAATGGTCCCAGTTATGGTTCTCATGGTATTGTTTAGTTGAGTATCCACTTTAGACGTGTGGCTGCTGTTAAGCCAGACAGGGCTGCAATATTCCGCAACAGAGTATACCAGCGCTACAGAAGAAATCTTCAGAGTATGCACATCATTTCCCCAGCTAGTATTGGCGGGCTTTTGAATAATATTATTTCTTGTACGTATCTTAGCAGCAGTATCTGTTAGGTGTGGTTTGAATGTAAGCGGTCTATCCAATTTAATACCAAGATATTTTGGGTTTGGGTTATGCTTTAACTATCTACCAGCAAAGGTAACGTCAAGGCATCGGGTTGCCTGTTGGTTGTTTAAATGAAACACTGTAACTTCTGACACTATTGGGTTAGGAATTAATCTCGAAGATCTGAAATATTTACCCATTACTCGGAGGACTTGGTTAAGGGAGTTTTCACACTGTTCAAAACTTTCATGTTGCACAGCCAGGGCCATGTCATCTGCATAACAGAACTTCCGCGCATTTGTTGTTGGTATGTCACTTATGTACACATTGAAAAGTAATGGTGCCAATACAGAACCTTGTGGTAAGCCGTTGTTTGAAACAATGGTTCGACTCTTCTTTCCTTCTAGATGAACTTCAAGTTTTCTATTGCTGAGTACATCACTTAGTAATTTGTACAAGGTCTGGCAAGGGATAATCTCAAGTATTTTGCTAAGAAGAGCATGCCTCCACACAGTATCGTATGCAGAGGTTAAATCTACAAATGCAACAACTGTTTTAAGTTTCCGTTCATAACCGTTCTCGATATGTGTTGTTAAAGCCAGTACTTGGTCGCAACAGTTACGTTTTGGTCGAAAACCAGCCTGCTCGATGGGGATTCTATCATTCAAGTCGTCCCAATACGATTATACAAGAGTCTCTCCAAGAGTTTGAAGCAGGTGCTCAGGAGAGAGATTGGTCTAAAATGTTCAGGCTTGTCTAGTGTTTTCCCAGGTTTTAATATTGGCAATACTTTAGATCTTTTGAATATCTTAGGCACTCGGCCTTCTTCAAAGATGTTATTATAGAAGTTCACGAGCCAGTTGATAACATTTTTCCCACCATACTTAATGAATTCTGGGTATAACTCATCTGGCCCAGCTGCCTTCCTAGTTTTGATGTTCGAGATAGCCGTTTTCAGTTCTTCCACTGTGAAATGTGCTGCAGGATGTGATCTTTCAGTAGATTGTCTCCACCGTGTTTTAATTAGTTTCTTAATGTTTCTGGCAGTTTCTTTGTCAAGAGGTGCCCTGGACATATTAGCTATACGGCTTGCAATTACATTTGGAGTGGTTTTTGCTCTTTCACAGGGCTTGTATGCACCAGATCCTAGTTTCCTGAGTAGGGCCCACGCTTTTCGACCGGACTTTCTAAAGTCTATACCTTCCACGGTTTTTTTTCCACTTTTCTCTTCGGGCGCTGTCAAGTGACTCGATAAGTTCCTCTGCCACTTCCCTGTCTCCCGATTCTTTGAACTCGTTATAGAGGCATTCAGTTGTTTCATTCCAGGCAGGTATATATTCTTTCCTGAAACTGCGTGGTATAGTTTTCTTAGCTGATGCAATAAGAGCTTTACTAAATCGTTCATAGTTGTTAATGCTTGGCTTAATCCACCGTACAGTGGCATCGGCACGTTTTGCGTATGACTCCCAATCAGCCTTTTCAAAATTCCATCTTGGTTTTGGAGCTGATTGTATAAGAGGGACTTGTATTCCAATGTGGACAATGACAGGTCTATGTTGGCGGTGTGGGAAGTCGGTTAATACTTTCCTGCTTGATGGGTAACCTTTACCCTTGTGGTCTCTACTAACAAAGCACAGATCTGGGTTGAAACCGCGTTGCCATCTAGCTGACCAGAAGGTGTGTCTCTCTTTAGCATCATATATTAGTTGCAGGTCTTCAATATCTGCCCACTCAAGTCAGTCTTGACAATTTTCATCGTTTTCGCTATAGCCCCATAAACTGTGGTGGCTATTGAAGTCGTCCATTAAGAGGGTAAGGTATTTTGTTTCAGGAAGTGCTTCTTTTGGCCATTGGATGTTAGGAGGCTTATATACATTGACTATTGTGAAGTTACTTACTAGTGAGTCTATTAAAATATGTTATCCGAAGAATTTATTTTTATTGGAGTCCAGTTATCAATGTCACTACGCACGTATGTAGCAGATCCATAGTTTTTATGGTGAATAGCTCCAGCAACGGTGTATCCACTTATGAGACCTCTTTTCATGAGATCTGCCTCGTGGTTTACATGTGTTTCTTGGACCAGTATGACATGTATATTGTTATCCCGTGCTAGTCTAGAGAGGATATCACATTTAGTCTTACTTATACCTTCTACGTTAATTTGCAGTACTCGGACTGATGGGCCGAGGTCTCTTGTCATTGGGTTTTGAGAAGACCCATTCATTTTATTGTTTGCTTCCATTTGCACTTTTAAGCCCAGAGATGAGTTCACACTCATAGTGCAGCGCCACGATAGTAGTAGACTTTTAGCTACCTTTCGGCATTGCCCGGGGTGTACCACTTGGAGGCAGTCTACTTTTACACCCCAACACACAGTGACTGGACACATGGTGATTAATCAAGAGGCTCACACAATCAGTATAGCAACTGTGAATCTGACACAGGTTACTACACATAAATACGCAAGTGCAGACCAAGAATGCCGTATGAAACCGGTGCTGCAGCTTATGATCAACTAATTAATCTTGGACAGCTGTGTTGGATGCCCGTGGCGTGCCGATGGCTGTGGTGTAGAGGACGTGGGCATGGTGCAGCGGCCGTAACTCTGAATCCCGACTGCATGTTTCGAACTCTGTCCACCTCGAACTCTCACCACCAATTGAACTACTTTGTCTGTAAAAACGTAATGTGAATAGTTTTAGCGCGGCAATGACAATGAACAAAAAAATAAATCTCCTGTATGATCATGGAATTCTTAAACGTAACCATGTGTGATTTGTCAAAGTAACAGTACACAGATAATATGTTACATAAAATAGTAGAACAAACATACGAATATGACATAAACACTCACCAAGACATTGATAACAGTGCAAAATTTTAAATAATATTTAACTAAAATCACCCAGGACTTTTAACTTTCACTTCCCTTTGGAATGTCATACGAGTATGTTGGGGTTTTCAGAAGCACAAAGTATGGAGGGAGGGCATGCAGATTAGTTCGACGCAGTTTTCTCGCCGTTACTCGCAGCATGGGTGTGTCCCATCTGGCAGATGCAGACAAAGAGTGGAGAGCAGATGGGTCTCCATCTCGTCTCCCTAGGTATAGTCCATAGAGGGTGGCAGTAACGATGGGTGTTACTTCACATCGCTTGAAGATAATATGGTAAGCATTCTTCCATTATAACACTGTCTATGTCACAGGTGTGCACGAATAATCAGTTGGCTGCGACTCCATTGTTGATGTCAATGTGAATGATGCTGGTTGTTGTTGTCAACTCGACTGTCCTACCAGTGTGTTACGACTTTGCTCACTAGAGCTGAACAGGAATTAGTTTTGGAGTAGCTCGGACAGTCATTCTGCCCTGTCCAAAATTTCAGCAGAATAAGGTGTTCTGATCTGCTGGGAGCGTGTCAGTAAATAGCACTGAAAGTTTTTGCTATGAGATCAGAAATTGTTGCTGTCGATAGGTGGCACTGTACAGTCCTGCATTGTGATACAGAATGGCTACTGGATACTGATCTCCAAAGGGAGAGGTCAATTTATGTTAAGGTGTAATGGCCGCAGTCTGTCAAGAAGCCTCTGACGTATGCAGTTCATTAGTTGTAGCCTAACGCCAGCTATATCTGTCCTGAATGTCATTTGCAGGCTTCGGGAATTCCTGTGTTGACACACGCCTGTCCAACACAAACGACCATTGCTCATGTTACCACCATGTGCCACTCGTCGAAAGGCGCCTCGCCCTTGTCTCCTGGTTCCTCTCCTTCGTGGCTCTGCACCTGCTGAGTGCCACTGACGTAAGCTCCCCGCTAAAAGTTGTCGGGCCGCTCTAGTCCAACCGACATTGACTGCAGCTACTGTCAGCTGGCGAGGCCGCCCCAAATGCGCCCACATGCTTCCACACTGTGACGTGTCCCATCTTCCTTCAGTCCTTCCTTGGCCACACCACCATTGGCTACAGGCCGCAAGCTGCCTTTGTGACCCTGATGGCCGGTGTGGCCGAGCGGTTCTAGTTGCTTCAGTCCGGAACCATGCTGCTGCTACGGTCGCAGGTTCGAATCCTGCCTCGGGCATGGATGTGTGTGATGTCGTTAGGTTTAAGTAGTTCTAAGTCCAGGGGACTGATGACCTCAGATATTAAGTCCCATAGTGCTTACAGCCATTTGAACCATTTTTTTTGACCCTGATGTTCGACCAAGTGGCCCTGTACAATGCTTAAAGGACCAAACTCAGTGCAAAATTATAGCAATCTAAAATACATCATAATGGATATACCAGTATGACTGCACAAAATAAACCGATATTATTAAGACAATGAAAGTATACAATGTTCATAAACAGGTACTCGAGACAATCTAAATCAGCGTACATAAATTTAAAATATGGAAAAATGGTAGGTGTGATACGTGGCTCAATGAACTATTTCTCTTCTTGTATGATGCTATTGTGGGGAGTAGTGGGTTAATATCAAATTAATAAATGGTTAATATACTAGTATGTTCTCCAAACCGATCATGCTATGCCTTACACATGTATATAACAGGCTTTGTTCGTGAGCATGCATGGCAAACCTACTTATTCCTGTGAATCATCCAGGTAAGGAAATATATATAACGATTAATTTATCTGTCAAGATCTTGCCTTCAAACCATCGTTCCATGTGTTGGTGGTACCATCTTTACTTAGATTTTTACTGAATAAATTCCAGACCAACCATTTCCTCCATCATTTTCACCTGGTGCTCCTCACTCCTGTGGACAGAGATATCACACACAAGACTACATCCTACCACAGACTGTACAACAGTTATTTATCAACAAACAAATTGTGTACATAGCCAAGCTGAGATGCTCCTCTTGTTAATTTTTGTTCCACATGAATTCCGTATCTGACTTTTCATGATTTAGATCTCTTATCATTCCTTCATTATAATACAGTAATATCTTCAATGATCTCAGTATTGTTCATCATTTCCTTTAGTCGACGTTAATTAGTCATGCTACATAGATTTAAGTGTCAGGAAGTCGTTTCTGAAAGTATTTGTATGGTGTGTAGCTATGTATGGAAGTGAAACATGGACGATAAAAAGTTTGGACAAGAGGAGAATAGAAGCTTTCGAAATGTGGTGCTACAGAAGAATGCTGAAGATTAGATGGGTAGATCACGTAACTAATGAGGAAGTATGGAATAGAATTGGGGAGGAGTTTGTGGCACAACTTGACTAGAAGAAGGGACCGGTTGGTAGGACATGTTCTGAGGCATCAAGGGATCACCAATTTAGTATTGGAGGGCAGCGTGGAGGATAAAAATCGTAGAGGGAGACCAAGAGATGAATACACTAAGCAGATTCAGAAGGACGTAGGCTGCAGTACGTACTGGGAGATGAAGCAGCTTGCACAGGATAGAGTAGCATGGAGAGCTGCATCAAACCAGTCTCAGGACTGAAGATCACAACAACAACAATAACAACAACAACAACAACATACATGCTGTCCACAATAACAATAAAACAAATTTGTGTAAAAGAACATGCCATATTGTTATCCTACACTGTTCCTGGTCTCAGATTGTAACAGAATGTGAACATCTGTGTGTTCCATAGCGCGACACGTATTCCTGTAGTCATCTCTCGTCCACGTCTTTCTTCGTTCAACAAACGACCACGTTTCCCGCCCCCAAACATGTACTACTTATGCCCCTACAGAACAATACACAAACAACTGTTCACAAAGAATATACCACTCGCTTGTACGTTCTCTGACGTCAAAACGACAATAATTATACGCACAAAATCAAAAAATCACTTCCATCCGCGTCGCTGGTGATGGCTTTAGAACAAATAAATCATCGTTTAAGACGCTGGTCGGCGCCGACGGAATAAAAGAGCACATCAGTCCAGATTATCATTTGATGAATATACAACCGTATCAACTAGGAAATACAAAACGACGAAAGAGGATCAGTATATGAACTTATCCTTCACGACAGCCATCCGACGTGAGGCAAACATCTGTTATGGACTCTCCTCTGTTTAACTAATACTATCCACCTATGTGTACTGGGCACACCATGCAGATTTTCTTTGAATCCAATACGTCGCAATCTCTTTAAAAAACACAACACAAATTGGGTATAATAAACATGTTCACATTAATTCTCTCTCATTCTCACTAATCCTTGTTCTTCTGTATAAGCTTCTGTCACGTTCACACTTCACGAATTGGTTCTGTTAACTGTGCATCATAAACGGTGTAATGGTAATCCTTTCCTTGCAGCTCTCCTCGCCTTCGTTGTTGCACTAGTTCCTGAATCTCTCGTCTTCATATATTCTGAGAATTGCTTGATATGGGAAATGTGGTACACACCCAACAACTGCTTAGACTTCATGGTTTTAACTAGTATGTTTATTCATATGGCTGAATCGTGGCATGAATGTGTGGCATATCGTTGAGTAGATTATGGAATTCTTTTAACAGCACATCACACGTCCTGTGCTGTTTGTGGGAACAGATCCTGCACAAAATTACTGTACAAAGTTCAGATGACGATTTTCACGGATTTTAAAGATCACTTTGGTTTTATAGATTAAGATTTTTTTTGTTCGCCTTTGGAATCTAATAATAAAAAAGGTAAAAATGTCATTTTCTTAAAAAAGTGCTTAACAGTTACGTTGCGTCTTATAGTCCATAGAGTCGTGTAGCCCGTAAAATACTGTAATACCATTGGCAGAAATTTAATGCCTCAAAAATGGTATCTGCCGACTCGTCAACGTCATTGTCGATGGCTTGACGGTCAACGTTACCTCCCTAACACACTCCCGAGCTGTCTCCAAGGTGTTCCAAATGATCAGTAGAGGTGGCACTATAAACCACCACATTGCCGAGATAGTTACACATGTTGTATTGGAAGTGGAAGTGTCAGGGAAAAAGTATCCCATCACTGGTGATAGCGCACCTTCACTTGCCCATTTAGTGAAAGTGGATTATTGATTGCCGGCCGCTGTGGCCGCGCGGTTCTAGGCCATTCTGTCAGGAACCGCGCTGCTGCTACGATCGCAAGTTCGAATCCCGCCTCGGGCATGGATGTGTGTGATGTCCTTAAGTTAGTTAGGTTTAAGTAGTTCTAAGTCTCGGTGACTGATGACCTCAGATGTTAAGTCCCATTGTGCTCAGAGCCATTTGAACCATTTTTTGATTACTGATTCCAGTTCTGTCAAACAATACACATTGGCTAGGGATAGTTCACTATCACTAGTGAATGTATGCCTTCACTGCCAAGAACCATGGCTGTAATAACAAAACAATCGTACTTCGAAATTTGCATTTATCACCTGTAGTTTGAAAACATAGTCATATTACGTAAAATTCATTTATTGCAGCAAGCACTTGCACCACGGCACTTTGAGTTGCACAACACATTTTTGTTTTGGAAAAACCATCTCAGAGTCTGACATTTCTGCTGGCGGTTGCATTTGAAGAATCCATGGCCGCTTCCCATCGGTTGAGACGTCGCAACTGTTCTCGGGGCAACAGTTTTCTCTGCTGGAACTTCCTTGGAGGGCAAGTACTGACGTGAGACCTGAAATAAAATGTTGCTGTTGTATCCGCAGTGGCATATCGTATCGTCCCTTCCATAATTATTTTAACACCAACAATTTAATACCGTGCTTACAGTTGGCTCAGTACACCATCTCTCATTCCGATTCGGCAAAAGCCATCGGCCGTTGTCTCGAGGACGACAGCCAAGATCGACCTAGCATCTCCTCTTCCTCTATCGAAGTCGGGAACTGGAACTCCCACAGTACACCCCTTTTCCACTGTTGGAATGCAGCGATCTGAACCCTGCCGCATTCTTTCCGCTTGTTCTTCTAAGCACTTGTAAGCTTCAGTTCTGTGTTTCTTAATAGCACGAGCCGACTTGTCTAAATCAGCTAGGCGGTAGTCATTATTGTCATGAATACTTTTTTCTCTCTGGTCTCAACGTCTGTTCCTGTTGGTATGTTATCCTCTTGCAATGGAGATTTACTGTGCTCATTATCCTGCAACGTTTCAGTCCCTATCTCAGCGCTAACACTCACTTGATAATTATATTTTCAAGTTCATCCTCAGAGTGAACGTTCATCAATGCTTCTGGAGGTAAACTTGTTGAAGACCAACCATGCTTATC
Organism: Schistocerca americana; assembly: GCF_021461395.2. Lineage (NCBI taxonomy): Eukaryota > Metazoa > Arthropoda > Insecta > Orthoptera > Acrididae > Schistocerca > Schistocerca americana. The sequence continues at coordinate 432,335,960 of NC_060124.1, read as the reverse complement.
CGGTCGCTGTGCCAGAGCGGTTCTAGGCGCTTCAGTCAGGAACCGCGTTGCTGCTGCGGTCGCAGGTTCGAATCCTGCCTCGGGCATGGATGTGTGTGATGTCCTTAGGTTAGTTAGGTTTACGTAGTTCTAAGTCTAGGGGACTGATGACCTCAGATGTTAAGACCCATAGTGCTTGGAGCCAACCATGCTTAGGAGGGCAGCCAAACATCGCTTCACAGGATATCTTTTAATTCCAAAATGTACAGCGCTACTCTTCATTAGCTGCACAAATCTTGATTGTTGGACGCACCGTTAATAACCCGGGAGCAGCGACCATACACCTTCACTAGCGGGTAATACGCTACTGTGCACTTTTCCTAGCCCAGCACAGTGATGGTTCACCTTCACTAGTGGATGTGCTTTTCCAGTTTTGTGGTAAGCTCTCACTGATCATTTTAGTAAAGGTGTACATCCACTAGGGAAGGTTTACCTTCCCTAATCTTCCACTTCCTCTATAACATATATACATTAAATTTCAGGTCACCCAAGACACACTATAAAAGAAGTGCAAAACAGCTACGCCATTGGATAAGCCAAAAGGAAGTTCCAGTCCCTACAGTAGGCGTAATATGTGTAGAATCCTCAGATAAAGGGATATGATACGTAAATACACCTGACTGAAATTAAGAACCATAAAGAACTTGGCCCCACCAAACCACGTAAAACAATTATGTAGATCAGACAGTGTAACCTCCCCACAAAATAAAATAAATACTATGGATAATGATTCTGGTTTAGTGTAACCTCAAAACGAAATTCTTTCACAGTGCAACCTCCCCACAAAACTTCTTTCCCAATTTGTAACCTCCCTACAAAATTCTTTTTCACATTAACCTGCACACAAAATTCTTTCACATTTTTTAAACCTCCCTACAAAATTCATTCACATTTAGCGTAACCTCACAACAGAAAAATTCCTAAACCTCTCAATTAAATTGTGGCTCACTTATGACTTTTCAATAATTCACTGTGAATTTAACCTGGTAAATTTTGGACGACAGCAGTGTTGCGTCATGGCCCTGAAAGATCATTCTGATTAAAAAGAGGAAAAATTCTTACCTCAATGAAGTCGCAGGATATATCTGCTCTTACAATAAATTTTTCCGGCGCAGCTCTGTGCAATGCTGGCCGACCTATCTGTCATTTATGAAAGAAAGCAACTGATTTTTCTATTGCAATAATCGGGATGATCATGGATGGGAGAAATTAGTAAATTCTTTAAATTGAAATGAATGGTTGTTAAAAGTTACTTTTTATGAGGAAGATTATTATTACGAGAGTTTTAAAACATTTACATGCGACTTGAGATAATATTACCACATATGCGCGAGGCTGCTTTTTACCTTGTACAATAATACTCAGGCTCCGGCATCGCCGCACCGCGACCGGGCCAGCCAACACGATACACCAGACCAGACCAGAGCAGACTCCAGACTAGCAACAACTTACTGCTACAGCTACACAGTTCCTACTGTAGTCAACACTGCTCTCTGATCAGAGACCTTACATATCGCAGTCAGCGCATGAGCAATACATCGAAATTACATCTGCTCGGACCTCTTACAACAGAGGTACAGAATCTAAAACAACATATTGGTTAACTAATCTATAGTCAGCCATCTGATGGAGTTCTCCACTCTTGGGTTTAGGTACTGGAAATATGGAGAATGCATATGGCGATACAGAGGGTTTTAGCACTGCACCACGTAACATGCCACCAATCAAGGAAGGTAAGTTCTTAATTTTTGGGTGAGATAGGCCATATGGAGCTTGTCGGCACCTCATCAGTAAGGACCATCTTAAACTGAATCTTCCTCGTTATGCCGAGTTTGTAAGTTAGAAACTGTGGGAAACGACTAAGAACCTGCAACAAACGATTGGCCTCATCCGAACTCACGTGACTGAGCTCAAATTTTCAAAGGGCAACGGCAGATTCCATATTTCTAGCTTTCCGGAAAGCGTTTGACACATTGCCACTCTGCTGGCTGTGACGAAGGTACGAGCATATAGAATAAGTTCACAGGTATGTGAGTGGCTCGAAGACTTCTTAAATACTAGAACCCAATACGTTGTCCTCGACGGGGAGTGTTCATCAGAGAAAAGGCTATCTTCAGGAGCGCCCCAGGGAAGTGTGACAGGACCGCCGCTGTTCTCTATGTACATAAATGATTTGGTGGATAGGGTGGACAGTAGTATGTGGTTGTCTGCTGATGATGCCGTGTTGTACGGTAAGGTGTCGAAGTTGAGTGACTGTAGGAAGAGACAAGACGAGTTAGACAAAATTTATAATTGATGTGATGAATGGCAGCTAGTCCTAAATGTGGAAAAATGTAAGTTAATGCGGATGAGTAGGAAGAAAAAACTTGTAATGTTCGAATACAGTATTACTAGTGTCGAGCTTGACACAGTCAAGTCGTTTAAATACCTGGGCGTTACGTTTCAAAGCGATATGAGGTGGAACGAGCATGTGAAAACTGTGGTAGGTAAGGTAAATGGTCGACTTCTGTTTGTTGGGAGAATTTTATGAAAGAGTGGTTCATCTGTAAAAGAGACCGCATATAGGACGCGGGTGCGACCTATTGTTGAGTATTGCTCAAGTGTCTGGGATCCGTACCAGGTCGGATTGAAGGAAGGCATCGAAGCAATTCAGAGGAGAGCTGCTACATACGTCACCGGTAGGTGCAAATAAAACGTAAGTGTTATGGAGATGCTTCGGGAACTGAAATGGGAATCTCTGGAAAGAAGGTAGCGTTCGTTTCTGGAAACACTGTTGAGAAAATTTAGAGAACCGGTTTTTGAAGCTGACTGCCGAACGATTCTGCTGCCACCAACACATATCACGTGTAAGGACCACGAAAATAAGATACGAGAAATTAGAGCTCGTACAGAGGCGTACATACAGTCGTTTTTCCCTCGCTCTATTTGAGAGTGGAACAGGAGGAGAAATGACAAGTAGTGGTACAGGGGACCCTCCGCCACGTACCTTACGGCTTTCGGAGTATCTATGTAGATGTAGATACTTCCAGAGAAATATGACAGAACACATGGCAAACTTTTCAACGCGATGAAACTTCTCCCAATAATTCAACGTTAACCCAGTATTCCGGATAAAATTGCACTCCAAAATTAAACTGACAGACAAGTTCTAGACCACCAGTAAAATTATTGACCATGAAAATTTACCAATTCTCAACTTGGCTCGCAAGTCTCTCATCGGAGAAAACACCTGCACCAAGATCGACATCTCCAGGAAGAAGGGCACAAGCAAGGCAATTTACAGATAGTCCTGTATTCCAAATAGCACTGGTAGTCAAGAAGGAAAACTGAATTGTCAGAGTCAATAAGTGGGCGAATAGGCTCTTGCTTAAGCTGAGCGCGAGTATAAGGTAATAACTCCCCTACTACATTTGTAATTTGGAAATAGCATTTCGGGAGCCACCACGAACAGAAGGGGTTCCCCTTCTTGTGTTCTTTAGAATCCACATGGACGTTCTGATAATGACACTCTACCACTGCGTTATTGGTCCCTCAACAGCGGAAACCAAAGTATTCAGTTCAAGGAAGGTGCAAGTCCCTTATCGGAGTTCAGTGGTTAGCACACCGGACTCGCATTCGGGAGGACGACTGTTCAAACTCGCGTCTAGCTATCTAGTTTTAGGTTTTCCGTGATTTCCCTAAGCGCTACGGTCGGTACGATCGCAGGTTCGAATCCTGCCTCGGGCATGGGTGTGTGTGATGTGCTTAGGTTAGTTAGGTTTAAGTAGTTCTAAGTTCTAGGGGACTGATGACCTCAGAAGTTAAGTCCCATAGTGCTCAGAGCCATTTTTGGGGGGTTCAAATGGCTCTGAGCACTATGGGACTCAACTGCTGAGGTCATCAGTCCCCTAGAACTTAGAACTAGTTAAACCTAACTAACCTAAGGACATCACAAACATCCATGCCCGAGGCAGGATTCGAACCTGCGACCGTAGCGGTCTTGCGGTTCCAGACTGCAGCGCCTTTAACCGCACAGCCACTTCGGCCGGCAGCCATTTTTTGATTTCCCTAAATCGCTTCAGACAAATGCCGGGATGGTTCCTCTGAAAGGGCACGACTGATTTCCTTCTCTTTCCTTGACACGATACGAGCTTGTGTTCGATCTCTAATGGCCAAGATGTCGACTGGACGTTAAACCCAATCTTCTTTCCTTTTCCTTCTTTTTAGCGAAGGTAATTCGCGAGCAGGCAGCCGGCCTCATACCTTCCAACATATAATCAGCTATTTGGGTTTCAGTAAGCTGCAACTCCAAGCCTGAGACTGCGGTCCTAATTTTTTCAGTATACCTGTCCAAAGCCTCATTGGTGGCCTGAATCCACCAAAACTGCTTCTGCTCGACTTCATTTTTAATGCAGGGCGAAAGCGTCTGCAGACGCTTCAATCCTCCTTTGTCTTAGAAAATTAAAATATATATATATAGCTTAACACTCCACACGTCAAAGGATACGGTAACTAAAGTACAATATTATGTGACATCCCCAAAGCGTTAGCATATAATTCAAAGTTAACAGTGAACCACAGAAATGATTCTATCTCGCTCAGAATCTCCACCGAGAGTTGCTTAATATCCTGGAGCAGAAGGCATACAGGGTGAGACATTTTATGAAAGATACCCAGACCGGTTTTCTAAACTTCACCTATCACCTCACCATTGCTTTTGAGCATTATTTGTCTGGATGAAGTTTCCTTCTCGCCCCTCACCTCTCCCAACTCTTCTAACTAAAACGGCTTTCACTAACTCGTAAATCCCGCACCTGTACATGCAAATCCTGAGCGAGTTTACCCTAAGCGGAACTAAGTCTGAACTGCTGAAAATCGCTCAAACGGTTGTCGCAGTGAATTAGTTGGGCTTGGATCATATAAACTTGTTTACAAGTGGGTTGACTATTTTTTAAAAGGTCTACATTTTGGCTTAAGGTCAATATGGCAGCGACACAATCAGCTAGTGCAGCACCTTCCTCGCCTAAAGTGCCAACGGTGATCAATAGGCTTTCCAAGGCGGTACACAAGCGATCCACTAACGCAATGACACGTTCATCAGAAGAGGGATGTCGTATCCTGGTCTCATAGGCCAACTGGTGTTTCTTAAGAAAGAAAATACCAGGTCATTGGAGCGATGCCATGCTTGACAGTCCCTTAAGCCACGCAGTACAACGGATATGCTTTTCCTTTTACGAGATTTCACTAGTCAGCCAAATACAATACATAGAACCGAACAGGGTGATGACCTGACAAAATAAGGGTTAACTGAAAACAATCTGTTTACACCTAGGCTACGAAATAGAGTCAACTGTGGCGAAACGAAGCACGACGGCCACGAAGCCAGTGCAATTATAGCCCCCGACGTTAAAAGAAATGGTGAGAAGGGGCCGGGGGTGTCACATTAAATAAACTACTAAACCAAAAGAATGAACAGTTGACAACAGGCCTAACTTTCCACAGTAATTAAAGAACTTTGCCAAGTTCAAAATCATATTACACTTTTAAAAGAAGGGCACCAAACTGGCACAAAATAATTGGCCGCTTAGACAGCTAGAATGAGAAAAACAGCAGTCGTATAAAAGAGTTATTAGATTACAGTTACGTACGTTAGGGATTGGCGTCTCCCGCTGATCCTTAAGGCTTTCTGACTACAATTACATAACGTGGCTAGCGGCGAACTCCTCGTCAAACATGGCGCATGCCGATGTGTCATGTGGAAGCGCAGCTGTGAAAGCATTAGGGTTCAGTAGTCCCATAAGAACAAGAGGCTAAAAAATATTTCACAAACGAAAGTGAGCGATTGTCACAGAGCTAGTGAGTTCAGTTTCTGACTGTAATCACGAACCTGGTACTGCTGTTGGTACGGGAACTGCGGCGGCGCGAAAATATCCTGAATGGAGAAGAGGAGGCAAATTTTTCTGGTGTTGTGCCACACTTCACTCAGGCCGAACAGGAGCAAGGGGTTTGGGGTGGCGATCACGTATGCTTATTTGGAAGCGTGCACTCAAGTCCAGCGTGTAGGGGAGTACATTTCAATCGGCCACCATACACCAGATGGCAAAATGGCAAAAGAAATCATGCATAAGAACCTGAAATCATATTGTGAACTCTCTGATGAACAGATGAAAGCTCATAACAGAACAAAATTACTTCTAGTTCCATAATGAATTTTATTTACAAGAAGATGGATTACCAATGGGGTCACCAGTTTCAAGAGCCTTAGCGGATATTTTTGTAAACCACATTGAACAGATCATTACCACAAAAAAGTAGCAAAAGAATGCAACATGTTCAGGTATGTGGATGACATCCTTTGCTTAATAGATGAACCACAAAGAAAAATTGAAAAACTTAATACTGACATCAACAAGATACATAAAAATATAAAATTCCTACGTGAAAGAGAACAGAACAACCAAATTAACTTTTTGGATATAACAATCAAAAAACAATCAAATTTACCGTAAACCCACAGCAACGGACATTATCATTTCCCAATCCTCGAACCACCCACACTCACAAAAGGAAGCAGCACTTCGACACATGCTCCATAGACTCATCACAGTGCCACCACCAAAAATAACTACCAAAAAGAATTGGACATAATAATGCAGATAGCACAAAATAATGGTTACAACAGTAACGTAGTCACAAAGCTAAATAACAAAATTAAAACTAAAATAAAAGCAGAAAGCTCCAAACCACAGACAACAACACAACAGAACCAAACCCAAACACGCAGTCCCGTAACAACAACACAGGATGCTCAGAAAAAGATGAATGAAAACGCAAGATGGTACACAGTGACATACAAACACAAACTCACCCATAAAATAACCAACATTTCCAAAAGAGAGGAAATAAACATACCATCCACAACAGACAATTCTATACAAAAATACACCCCAAAACTGACAAAAAACTGAGACATAAACCAGAAAGCCGGTGTATGTCAACTACAGTGTAACACTTGTGATGGCAGATATATAGGATAAACAGGTAGAACATTTGATGTCAGATGAGAGCCTGGAAATATGTGACAAACCACTCCACATTTGCAGAACACCTAAGAGAACATGACCACAACACCAACGACTAGAGAAGAAGACATGAAAATAATTACAATCAACAATGAAACACCTCCTAACCCTGCAAGAAAATTACCACATACCGAAAACCAAAGCAGAAAGGAAAACCCTGTTGAATGATCAAGTACACATACCAAGCAATTCATTACTTACACTGATAGATAAACTAATAGAATAACGCTTCCAAAGAGGATTAATATAATAATATCATCCAAAATAATAATAATTCCACCCAACATCTTTACACTCACTTATCCATAACCCCTCTACAGAACACTGAAATGAAAAGTCAAATCAGCTGTCACCAAAGAGCTCTCTCTCTCTCTCTCTCTCTCTCTCTCTCACTCTCTCTCTCTCTCTTTCATACACACACACGATATAGACATGATGAATAAAAGTTGGTTTTGATCATCTATTTCGTTAGGTTGGCGACAAGTAGGTAAACACACCAAAGAGGAGGAAACACGTAATGGAGCTGTGATATTTATGTTGTTAAAAGCAGCGTCCGAAGAAATAGTTATATCGAGTGCCAAAAGAACAACAGTACACCACAAAAAAGAAGGAGAAACATGGTGAACATTGTGAAAAAGGTCTGACCTCAAAGTTGTGCATGTATGTCGGTAATAAAGTGGTACTGCGACCTCCAGACCAGATGAGAGGAAACGCAGATCAGGAAATCGTAAGTAATTTATCTCTCTACATAAAAAATCGCGTCGTGAACTGTTTGATAATTTAAAAATAACAAAACTGTATCGTTATAAATCCCACTGATGATGCTGTAGAACAAGAAAAAGGTGAAACGCGCCTGGGAAAAATAAATTAAATGGCAACAGGAAAAGGCGGTTTTATTAACAAAACAAGTATTTCAAAGCTTGCTGCGGAGAATGGCCACGAAAACAAACTTATCTTAGTTAAAATTCAGCGTTCTGTTCTGCATTCATATCCTGCCGTTAACAGAGATAACTAGGGAGAGGGGATCAAGTTTCCTCAGTTTTTTAATACTTTGTGTAGATATTGAACTGAGCCAAGAAACGTACAGGCAACACTTAATCGTCAGTCTGATGCATTTCTGATAATTATTCTGTAGGTAACACGAGTTGGTATAATCTGTACACTGATAGATTCATTTGGTAATTTTTCAGTGTAAACTGGATCACACATTAAATTACTTTATCAAACTACTACAATTTTGAATGAAGGAGGGAACGATCTTATCAATTTAAAGTACGTTTGATACTCACAGTGTCAGTGCAAATTCTAATCTCAATTTGAGTTACCCCAAACTTTGTGCGTATATTGAGCCAGAGTTCAAGCAACAAATAAAACAGTGATTTCTTGAGTCACTTGATATCTTTTTACAAGCACCAACAGAACGAGGAGAGGCGACATTTCACTTTTTCACCAATTATATCGGATCTTGGCTGACGAAGAAATATAACAACTAGAATACAAGTAAATGGTAAAACCAATCATTATTAGCATCACCAATATCTGTTTCTCTCCCCGCTATGGAGGAAACATAAATTTGTATGAAACTTCCTGGCAGATTAAAACTGTGTGCCGGATCGAGACTCGAACTCGGGATCTTTGCCTTTCGCGGGCAAGTGCTGTACCAACTGAGCTACCCAAGAACGATTCACGCCCCGTCCCCACAGCTTTACTTCTGCCAGTACCTCGTCTCCTACCCTCCAAACTTTACAGAAGCTCTCCTGCGAACTTCGCAGAACTAGCACTCCTGAAAGAAAGGATATTGCGGAGACATGGCTTAGCCACAGGCTGGGGGATGTTTCCAGAATGAAATTTTTGCTCTGTAGCGGAGTGTGCGCTGATATGAAACTTCCTGGCAGATTAAAACTGTGTGCCGGATTGAGACTCGAACTCGGGACCTTCGCCTTCCGCGGGCAAGTGCTCTACCAACTGAGCTACCCAAGCACGACTCACGCCCCGTCCCCTCATCTTTACTTCTGCCAGTACCTCGTGTCCTACCTACCAAACTTTACAAAAGCTCTCCTGCGAACCTTTCTTTCAGGAATGCTAGTTCTGCAAGGTTCGCAGGAGAGCTTCTGTAAAGTTTCGAAGGTAGGAGACGAGATACTGGCAGAAGTAAAGCTGTGGGGACGGGGCATGAGTCGTGTTTGGGTAGCTCAGTTGGTAGAGCACTTGCCGCGAAAGGCAAAGGTCCCGAGTTCGAGTCTAGATCCGGCACACAGTTTCAATCTTCCAGGAAGTTTCATATCAGCGCAAGCTCCGCTGCAGAGTGAAAATCTCATTCTGGAATAAATTTGTATCTTTGCTAGAAACAATCTCCACCACCGTTATCGTTCCATTCCTCTCCCCTTCCGCAACCCTATCGTCTCCAATCGCTTCTTCTAGGACTTCGTCAGACAAGTCTTCTCCCTAATACAGGCCTTCAATGTACTCTCTCCAGCTACCCGCTCTCTCTTCTGTGTTTAACTGTGGAATTCCCATTGCATTCTATTTCGATTTCTTCACATTAGGCATTTCGCTTTTGCTGTCTGCATTTCCTCTTTCTTTAATTCCTAAGGAATTTATATTACTGCATTCCTGTCTCTCCCTGAAAAATTTTGGAGTCATGTACAGAAGTTAACAAGTTTCTCGTAATCGTTTCCATGCAGCTCCTGACGGAGAGAATCGTGATAGGGATGGAACCTATGTCGATGTAGAATGCGTAGACACTTGCATATCTCATGTCACTTCCGCGTGCGATTGTGCGGGAGCTAAATTGCGGAGCAACGAGAACATTAACTTCCCCTTCTTCTGAAGTCACTTGTTTCCTTCTGTTACATTGTCTAGATATTACAACACATTTTTCAAGTAACTGGCTGAAGAGGTTGATAAATAACAGCCGAGATGGTTGACATCTTATTGGGATATCTAGCCGCATACACCGTACAAGAAGGAACTGCATTCTTCCTACACTCTCCACACATCATGAGCCTGTCAGCTTTTTCTGCACTGGTGAATTCCATCGTCCACTCACGACCTGCTGCTTGGACTGTGAGACAGTAACTGATTAGGAAGTCACGATGCGCTCAAGGAACATACAAGCACAATGTAAGCAAACATAAATAGCAACTGCACAGGTTGAATGTCACGTACAAGTGTCGGTGTGGGAGCTTTTCAAAATACAATATGTCGTAAAGGACTCTCACGAGACTCCTGCAACAGATAGCACTGATATTCTAATTTACCACACTTTTGCTTTCTTAATGTCAATAGGCAATGTTCCATTTAAAAAGCGTGTGTTCGCAAAAAAAAAAAATACTTTACAAGTGTTATTACAATATGTTTATTGGCTAGTAGTGCGAGTCCCTGACTACCCATCCATTCTGTGAAAACCGAACATAGACAGCATTTTCCATTTCCGAAATATTTGCGGTACAAATTTTAGGTGATTCACAGTCTCGTGTCACGTTTTCTTCTTGTATGTTCAGACCAGTCTCAGTAACTACTGAAAAGATTTTGATACGGCTTTGAGTAATGGCTCAAATGGTTCAAATGGCTCTGAGCACTATGGGACTCAACTGCTGTGGTCATCAGTCCCCTAGAACTTAGAACTACTTAAACCTAAGTAACCTAAGAACATCTGACACATCCATGCCCGAGGCAGGATTCGAACCTGCGACCGTAGCAGCAGCGCGGCTCCGGACTGGAGCTCCTAGAACCGCACGACCACCGCGGCCGGCGCTTTGAGTAATGGATCGACTCATTTACGTGGAAGCTTTGTGTGTATAATTTATAAATATTTCGTGCAATTTTTCTGAACGCCGATGACTTTAAGTCTCCTTCTGCTGTGAAGACAGTGCTATTGCCATTCAGCAGCGACTGGCGCCACACTGCACCTCTAGACGGAGTGAGCTACTAATACCGGGACGCTAGCGCCAGTTCCGTAGACAAACTGCGATGCAAATATTAAGGTAATAAGATCAATTTTTTAGTACAGCATTAATGTTTAAATGGTGTGAAGGGAAATGCAGCTAGCGGTCACAAGGAAAGTGCAGCTTATATCGGACTTGCGCTGGAGTCGGCCAGCTGGCAAGTGGCCACAGGTCACGCCAAACTCTGTGTCGGCCGGGCGGACCACACTTCTCTGGGGCGGCCGGCAAGTGTCTGTAGCTCGTGACAGACTGGCGGTCCAGTTGGCAAGACCGGCAACGCAGTAGACACACCATCGCCTTGAGATGTCACTCGAGACGCCGATTAAATATGGAACACATGACATTAGTGCCTGCTGAGAACTTCTCTGGCCAGTGCTGCTCAACTCGTTTAAGTCTGAACTATGTCAATAAAAAATCAAACAGGCCATGGAAAATATTTATAAGCTAAGAAATACGTAAATAACGATTATAGTGTGTAAGAAAAATTTTACAAAATGTTTTGTAAAATTTATTGAAGATCTTTGCATATAGATGGTGCAGTGAAGTATCCGCACCAAGCTCTTTGTTGGCGGGAGAGCCCGCGCCTTGATACATAGGGAGGGTGGGGAGAAGCGCTCAGCATTCTCGATAGAACACTCTTGAGTCAACCTTTGAGCAATGAAGTTGTGTGTAGAGACAGAGCGGTGTGCCTGTTCGCCACCATCTATATATTACTTGAAGAATAATATAATTATATAACTGGTAATTATTCATGAATTATTAAAAACCGACTTCATGAAGACATCAACGGTATTTAAGCGCTAACTGCATATTGTAAGTTCGTTGTTACATTTTTAATCTGTTTTAGGTCCGCAGCTCCTGGTCGTGCCGTAGCGTTCTCGCTTCCCGCTCCCGTGTTCCCGGGTTCGATTCTACATCTACATCTACATCTACATTTATACTCCGCAAGCCACCCAACGGTGTGTGGCGGAGGGCACTTTACGTGCCACTGTCATTACCTCCCATTCCTGTTCCAGTCGCGTATGGTTCGCCGGAAGAACGACTGTCTGAAAGCCTCCGTGCGCGCTCTAATCTCTCTAATTTTACATTCGTGATCTCCTCGGGAGGTATAAGTAGGGGGAAGCAATATATTCGATACCTCATCCAGAAACGCACCCTCTCGAAACCTGGCGAGCAAGCTACACCGCGATGCAGAGCGCCTCTCTTGCAGAGTCTGCCACTTGAGTTTGTTAAACATCTCCGTAACGCTATCACGGTCACCAAATAACCCTGTGACGAAACGCGCCGCTCTTCTTTGGATCTTCTCTATCTCCTCCGTCAACCCGATCTGGTACGGATCCCACACTGATGAGCAATACTCAAGTATAGGTCGAACGAGTGTTTTGTAAGCCACCTCCTTTGTCGATGGACTACATTTTCTAAGGACTCTCCCAATGTATCTCAACCTGGTACCCGCCTTACCGACAATTAATTTTATATGATCGTTCCACTTCAAATCGTTCCGCACGCATACTCCCAGATATTTTACAGAAGTAACTGCTACCAGTGTTTGTTCCGCTATCATATAATCATACAATAAACGATCCTTCTTTCTATGTATTCGCAATACATTACATTTGTCTATGTTAAGGGTCAGTTGCCACTCCCTGCACCAAGTGCCTATCCGCTGCAGATCTTCCTGCATTTCGCTACAATTTTCTAATGCTGCAACTTCTCTGTATACTACAGCATCAGCGGCGGGATCAGGGATTTTCTCTGCCTCGTGATGACTGGGTGCTGTGTGATGTCCTTAGGTTAGTTAGGTTTAAGTAGTTCTAAGTTCTAGGGGACTGATGACCATAGATGTTAAGTCCTATAGTGCTCAGAGCCATTTGAACCAATCTCTTTTATGTAAACGATCCCCAAACTAGAATGAGATTTTGGAAGGAAGGAGATGAGGTACTGCAAGAAGGAAAGCTGTGAGGAGGGGTCGGGAGTCGTGCTTGGGTAGCTCAGTTGGTAGAGCATTTGCCCGCGAAAGGCAAAGGTCCCGAGTTCGAATCACGGTCCGGCACACAGTTTTAATCTGCCAGGAAGTTCCGATCCCCAAACAAAATTTTTATAAATTGAATCATTATAGAGAGCTAAAAACTTATCTTCAATCACTTTCAGAATAGATCAGTTTATCTCAGTCAATATCGTACTATTTTTCATTGAACCCAGTAACCACAGGATTTAACTTTTGTTGAGATTTCTCAATTTTTCCATTTAATAATGACATTGAATTTTTCACGAGCAATTCAATAAAAAAAGCAAATGCATAATAAGTACAGTCTTAGCCCACATATTTGCAATCCCAGTAAATGAATGCCAACCCAAATAATTATCAACAATAGATCAGAGTGTGTATATTTAGACATGCAGTCAGATTATGTTATCCTGAGGCGACGCAGTAAAATAAAAGGTAAGCAAAATATATATGTATGTTTTCAGGTTCACTGCATAGACAACCAGTACTAAGGCCCACGGCGTAAGCTTATGTGTTCATGTCGAAACAATCTCATTTAGACTAGTCACATTAATATTGCTACCAATAAAGGCACAAGGTGTACAACATTGTGTACGCTAAAGACTATCAGGTCAGACACGTTGCCAAAAGCAAGTCCAGATAGGAAAGCTGCAATGCACAAAAAGTTCAGTTGTCTTTCTTTCTTTCAGTAGATGGAAAGTAAGTTAAATTATTTATTTTATTCATTCGACGGGAAGTTTTCAAGTTTTATGACACTCGTCATATTCAGTTACATAACATTGTTCTCTGAATTTTAATCATAACTCTACACAGAGGCCCGTAAACAAAATTACTGCGCCAGGCGAGTCGTCCAGTTGTAAACAGAGCGACCTGTGCGAAGCGAGGGTGGGTCACTGGCGTTAAAGCAAAACTCACGATCATTTGATCATTAATCACGATCATTTAATCATAATGATAATTAATAACAATAATTAATAATGAATTAACATTCATAATTAATCATTAATCCTGACAACATAAATTTAATAATTAATAGATATATTCTTAGACTCGACTTATCATATGACTGTGTTCCAGTGGTTTCGAAAAGACGAGAAGTTTAAACAGCTTCAGTTCTTTTCAGTGATATTTCAGGTTACAACTTCAAATAAATTTGGAGATTGTGGAAGAGGGGGGGGGGGGGGGGGAGGGGAGAATTTCCCGTTCTTGCATTTGCTTCTTGCCTCACAACAAAGGGAAATCGCCCGAAAAACTTAGTCATAATCGGGGAATTGCAACTATTTTATGTTATTTATTTGTGTGCGTCTTTACGCAGTATCTCTACAACTTCCCTAGTTGTCTTCATTAGGTGTCGAGCAAGGATTTCCTCGCTCGCCATTTGAACTGCAATACACAGTTTCGTTGGGCTTGAAATGTAGTGTAAACAGAAAATGGCAACTCGTCTGCAAACCTAAAACTAAATGTGTTGTAATAGGGCTGGTTATAGGGTAGTTAATGAATGCTTCGATAACACTAAAAGTTTAGCAGATTGTATATTACACGATTCACAATATGTAAAGGACAAAAGATAGAAAGTATGGTTTTTCTTCATTTCTATCAGCAAATTAAACTGTGTGGTTCACTTATATACCGAATCAACATCATTAACATTATTTCAGGTATTTTAATTGTGATTAAGAGAAAGTTATAATTATTTAGAAAACTTTATGTTATGAATTAACATACTATCGTATATTTCAGAAAAATTTATACGTTTATCCTCGTGATTGTGTTATTACATTCCTACAGAAACATTAGGAAAAAATCTACGTTGTAATTATGTCAATAATTAATTAGTGAAATTCGTAAATTTCAACTCAAAAAACAAACTTTTGGAACATTTATCAATCACCTGATGTATTTAATGTGACTTCTGCACTTTATGTACCATGTCAGTACCGAAAAACCGATGAGATCACTTGTAATTAACTTTTTCATTGACGATTCTCGACCATTCAGATGTAAACACCATTGTTTTTCAGTCATTTTGATACTACGAAATTATAGTACAGAACTTCAACACGCCGCGCGGGGTAGCAGCGCAGTCTCAGGCGACATGTCACGGTCCGCACGGCTCCCCTCGTCGGAGGTTCGAGTCCTCCCTCGGCCATGGGTGTGCGTGTGTGTGATGTCCTTAACGTAAGTTAGTTTAAGTTAGATACGGTTACCTGTAAGCTTAGGGCCGATGACGTCAACAGTTCGGTCCCATAGGATCTTACCACAAAAAAGGAAACTTTAACCTGAAATTCCGTTTTGGCATTTTTCCACTTGAATTAATGTTAGGAATAAAATCCAACGTGAAATCAGGATGTAATTAATGATTTTACGATGGATATTGTTATTGTAGCTTCATAACTAAATTGAGAATGTATTATCATGTATCGTCTTTAAAAGTGTACTAACAGTGTGCTGTAAATCATTGTTCTCATTATAAATCAGAAAATGTAATTGTTTTTGACAATAAGCCAAGTAACACACATTGTTACGATAGCGTATACATTGAGTGGTACAAACACTTGCAGTCAGTTGGAGTTTTGGGAAGGCAAATACGCAAAGTCCGTTACACTTATTGTTTTGTCAGTCAATTTGGTAGAAAACAGTTTATGTGTGAACATCTTTGTATATACGTAAGGAAAATATATCTGCTGTTAAAAGGATTCATCAATGTGTTGGGAAACATTATTTTAACTTCCAAGTTTTGATCACGTCGCGAAAATCCAGGCAAATCTGCAACGTACATCCCCTACTGGACTTTATTGGTGGAGTAGATTCGACTGTTCAAAGCTAAGTATTCTACTGCAAAAACTACGTCACTGTCATACTGCGATGAATCTCTCGTAATGAGGGTTATTTTAGTCGGAACTGCAGCTGGAGTAGCGCTAGAGTGTGTCTAGCGTAGTGTCATGCTTCTGTCGTATGATGATGATGATGAGAGTAGGCAGAGGGTGAAATTCGGTGCTGGCACATAGCCTAATCCTCGCGGATAGCAGAAAGGGGGGCGCCGGGCGAAGTACCCATCCAACAGACGGGTCACCATCAACAGCGTCACATGCCCTCACTCCATGAGTCACTGCGGAGAGATTTGGAATTTAATGCAGCAGATTGGCACAAAGTCTGGTGATCAGGAACATTTCAGTACCTCCTCTCCTTCCCTTGATGACCAACTACAATAATAAATGTCATTCATTACCTGTTTTCGGACCAATTTCCCTCCTATGCGAGCGCCATCGAACGTGCGTGCATTTGCGACCAGGGCTACAGAGGTGGGTATTATGGACAGGTCATTCCATGGTATTGTATTGTATGTTAACCGGGGACCTAGAAACGACGGAGAGGCTCCATCTCCGGCGCAGCCGCAGTGGTTCACAACCTCAAGACGACTATCGAAGTCCACTTCAGCCCTCCGCCATCCCACACCGAACCCAGGGTTCGGCCCCCGGTGGACCCCCCAGGGAACGTCTCACACCATACGAGTATAACCCCTATGTTTGCGTGGTAGGGTAATGGTGGTGTACGCGTACGTGGAGAACTTGTTTGTGCAGCAATCGCCGACATAAAGTAACTGAGGCGGAAAAGGGGAACCAGCCCGCATTCTCCGAGGCAGATGGAAACCCGCCTAAAAACCACCCACAGATTGGCCGGCTCACCGGACCTCGACACAAATCCGCCAGGCGGATTCGTGCCGGGAACCAGTCGCTCCTTCCCGCCCGGAAAGCCTTGCGTTAGACCGTATGGCCAACCGAGCGGGCCATTCCATGGTAACTGAAATCCGTATAAGAGTTCATCAATCTTGGTAGCTGACGAATAGTGGCAATGGTGGTGTTCCACTCACTCGATAACCAATGACCAGATGGTTTCAGTGGGTGAGAAGTCTGGAGAACTTTCTGGTCTGGCCAAAAGTCTAATGTATTCTGTATCGAGATAGATCAAAGACGGAAGTGCAGCATGCAGCCTTATGTCTTCTAGTTGAAACACTGTCACGGAAACTTCGAAGTTATGGTACGTCAGATACGCAACGGCTGCTGTTCAGACTACCAGCTACGCGAGCCGCAGGAAATCGTGTTGTGAAGCCAATGACACTGCATACCGTCACGGCAGATGTTGTTCTCCACATACGGACTCACTCATCTCGGTGCTTTACACAGAACCAGTACTCGTCTAATGGCATTGTGTTCACTGTTGGGGTCACCTATACCGGCGCGCCTCTCTCTGTTGCCGTGTCAAGAGAAGCTGCACAATGCTAAACGTTCTGGCAGTTCGTGCTGCCCCAGACAGCTTCGCACTAGGATTGGGTTATGGGACGGTTGTGTATCGAAATTTCAATATATCGGAGTCAGTACTGCGATATTCTAAACGATATTTGTCCGACGATATACCAGGAACATCGATATTTTGTGGCGATGTATTTTGATAATATTATCATTATAATCGTCTAATTCATAACAGAGAAAACTCAACTCTACTTTCTGTTTGATACCGAAATAATTGCAACATAAGAACGGTGCCTACAGTTTACCATTCTGCAGTTCTTACAGAAACTTTGAGTATTGCCAATTGTGTATTTTCGTAATCTCCTCTAGCTAGAAAGTAAGGCTGGCAGAAATGATTAAAATGTAACTTTAGAAAGACCTTTCTGTTTGTACTGTCCGTTGATCGTTGTGCGCTTGCATTAGTGGTTTTGCAGTGCGAAAAAAATTCCTCTGTAAAGTGATTTGTGGGAGCATTTTAAATAAAACGGTGGTAAAAATGCGATGTGCCATTATTTGAGGAGTTTATTAGTAGCCTCTGGTAACACTACACACTTAAAAGCTCCTAGAAAGTCCCCACATCCGAAAACATTTGATTAGGGATGGAAGGCTACGGTTCGTCGAAGAAAAAGGCGTCCAAAACAAATCCTGACAGTGTTGATATAGACAGTAAGCCCCTAGTTGCCCGCTCTGCTAGCCGCGCGGTCTAACGTGCTGCTGCCCGAGCCGGATGTCGCGCCGATCCCCGGTACGAATCCGCCCAGCGGATTAGTGTCGAGGTCCGGTGTGCTGGCCAGCCTGTGGATGGTTTTTAAGGCGGTTTTCCATCTGCCTCGGCGAATGCGGGCTGGTTCCCCTATGTCGGGATGGTTCCACTATGTCCGCGATTGCTGAGCAAACACTGTCTGCACGTACAGTACACCATAATTAGTCTACCACGCAAAGATTTGGGGTTACACGCATCTGGTATGAGACGTTCCCGGGGTGTGGGGGGTCCGCTGGAGGCCCAACTGCACAATAACCTTGGGTTGGGTGTGGGGCGGCGGTGGGTTCGATGAACTGCTCTGGCCTGTTGTCGGGTTGTGAACCAATGAGGGCTATGGCGAGGACGAAGCCTCTCCGTCGTTTCTAGGTCCCCGGTCCAATACACAATCCCCTAGTTCCACTTCCAGTACAGCACTAGCTTCGGCTTCGTCAACCATTTACTCAGCTTGAAAGCAAAGAGGTATCGCCACAGCTTTCAAAAATGTTACTAAATTTGCAGGAGGAGGAGGAGGGATACAAAAATAAATGAAATGATTTTGTTCTTATTTGTAAAGATTGCTTGCCATTTTATATTTTGGAGAAAGAAGCTTCCATCAGTCTAATGAAAATTTTAACTCATTTTTATAAAATTAATGAACAAAACTTTGAAATCTTTCGTTTCCAGTTTCAGCAAGAATTATGTCAGGTGTTAACAGAAACCTTGGTCCCTGATGTATGGACTTAAAGGTAATAGAATAGCGTACTTCAAATTATACTTTTCACTTTCTGACAAAATATTTGTGAACAGTTCGAAATACCCCATGATAAGGTCACAGCTTTAGTTACGGACATTGTAGCAGATGTGGTCAGGGCACCAGTGGCTGCTTTTTCTCAGCAAAAACATTTGCATCAACTGTATGTGGACTCTGTTCAATTTTCTTCCATTTTTTTCTAATATTTCTCAGTTTGTATGCAAAATAATATTGAATTAATTTTTCTTTAATTACTTTTAATTCATAAAAAAGTTTTAATAACATGTGAAACCATAAATTATAACGTGAATTTTAAAACAAAATTTTTAATCACCGATATATCGAAATATCGACTTTTATCATTACATTAATAGTCGATGTCGACATTTAGGAGGACGACAGTCGACTACATCGAATACCGATATTTACCTTTCGATGTCACAGCTCTACTTCGCACTGTAATGTGGACACTTGCTGAAAACATGCCCTGAGTCAAGTTACGTAACGTGATAACGATCCTGCACAGTCTAGTCCCCTACTCTTTTTAGGACTATAAAAAGTACCAAAATGTAATTTAAATGTTGTTAATTTATCCATTTTTTCAGAAATTACTCCATCTGTATTGAGGTTTGTAAGTCATCAGCTATTAAAAGCGTGAAGTCGAAGGAGAGAGAAGCAGTAAAAAGTATTTTGCACTTATTTCTCGTCGGTTGTCGTAAGTTGCTCTTCCTGTTGGCACAGTCTTCGTAGGTTAATGACTCTTTCACGCTAAAGTTGCAAAGAGGTGTCCGGATTCTGTTTACCCATACATAAAGGGGGATCGTACTTTCTCTCCAAAACAGTTTTATTCCATATTTTACTATTCTCAAAATATTTACACCCTTCTTGACAAGTAGTGCTAATTTCCAATAGTTACATCTCATTATAAGAACTGCTTTGTACAATACATCACAACTTCCACTATAAAAAGTAACCCCCCCCCCCCCCCAGCCCCTCTTCCAAGTGAACAAGAACAGATATATCTCTTTCAGCACACAGATATGTTTGCACGACTGATATAATCGAGATCCAAGACCAAAGAACAATAATTTGATTACATTTCATGAAAGTGAAAAGAAAAACAGTCGTCAATGGATTTTATCTTTTTGAGCAACTGTGAGAAACAACGAGTATGATTATAATATTAAATGTAAACTTTCTCAGTTTTAAAAATGAAGGATAATGTGAAGTACATTAGAAAAACCAACATAATGTTGCCCACAGAGTAGTTAATTTTGTGCCACCATTATGATTCATCAAAGTTAAATCAGAATTATACCAAATACGTAATTTGCAATTTCCATACCTTTCGATCGTGTTAAGTACTACAATGTATCGTGTTCTCCGATTCTCGTCGAAAATAGTGGTGTGTTGAACAGTTCCATTACAAAGGTCAAGCATCAGTATGTCCATCTTCTCGGTCATTAGTCGCGTGTCGACATTGAGATGCTACGTGCCGTCATATGCACTACTGGCCATTAAAATTGCAAATTTTCACCACGAAGATGACGTGCTACAGACGCGAAATTTAACCGATAGGAAGAAGATGCTGTGATATGCAAATGATTAGCTTTTCAGAGCAGTCACACAAGGTTGGCGCTGGTGGCGACACCTACAAAGTGCTGACATGAGGAAAGTTTCCAACTGATTTCTCATATACAAAAAGCAGTTGACCGGCGTTGCCTAGTGAAACGTTGTTGTGATGCCTCGTGTAAGGAGGAGAAATGCGTACCATCACGTTTCCGACTTTGATAAAGGACGGATTGTAGCCTATAGCGATTGCGGTTTCGTATAGCGACATTGCTGCTCGCGTTGGTCGAGATCCAATGACTGTTAGCAGAATATGGAATCGGTGGGTTCAGGAGGGTAATCCGGACGCCGTGCTGGATCCCAACGGCCTCGTATCGCTAGCAGACGAGATGACAGGCATCTTATCTTCATGGCTGTAACGGATCGTGCAGCCACGTCTCGATCCCTGAGTCAACAGATGGGGACGTTTAGCTAGACAACAACCATCTGCACAAACAGTTCGACGACGTTTGCAGCAACATGGACTATCAGCTCGGAGACCATGGCTGCGGTTACCCTTGACGATGCAACACAGACAGGAGCGCCTGCGATGGTGTACTGAACGACGAACCTGGATGCACGAATGGCAAAACGTCATTTTTTCGGATGAAGCCAGGTTCTGTTTACAGCATCATAATGGTCGCATCCGTGTTTGGCGACATCGCGGTGAACGCACATTGGAAGCGTGTATTCGCCATCGCCACCCTGGCATATCACCCGGCGTGACGATATTGGGTGCCATTGGTTACACGTCTCGATCATCTCTTGTTTGCATTGACGGCACATTGAACAGTGGACGTTTCATTTCAGATGTGTTACGACCCGTTGCTCTACCCTACATTCGATCCCTGCGAAACCCTACATTTCAGCAGGATAATGCACGACCGCATGTTGCAGGTCCTGTACGGTCCTTTCTGGATACAGAAAATGTTCGACTGCTGCCCTGTCCAGCACATTCTCCAGATCTCTTACCAATTGAAAACGTCTGGCCAATGGTGGCCGAGCAACTGGCTCGTCACAATACGCCAGTCACTACTCTTGATGAACTGTGGTATCGTGTTGAAGCTGCATGGGCAGCTGTATACGCCATCCAAGCTCTGTTTGACTCAATGCCCAGGCGTATTAAGGCCGTTATTACGGCCATAGGTGGTTGTTCTGGGTACTGATTTCTCAGGATCTAAGCACCCAAATTGCGTGAAAGTGTAATCACATGTCAGTTCTAGTATAATATATTTGTCCAATGAATGCCCGTTAACATCTGCACTTCTTCTTGGTTTAGCAATTTTAATGGCCAGTAGTGTATGACACTCATGAACCGTCAGTTCCATATTCGCACGATCTTTGATGAATCCCGATCAACGGGAACAGCAGTATTGCGGAACGATAACGGCAGTTCCCATTGGCCACTGTCCTGTCTCTATCGAGTTCTCATACATGCAGACAAACATTTCCTCTTCTTATAAAAGGCGTAAAACGAGCTTCTCACAACCAAATGCATTTCTGAATGATAAACTTGCTGCGTAAGGTTTGATGATATTTAGAAATCAGACGACATTACTCCTAACTACTTTTTGCGATTACGCTGAAACGCTAATCGTTTGCAGGTCCAAGCATGTAGCACACTTGATGTCGTTTGATGTTGGTTGCACTCCGTTTTCACGTTGTTGCAATTTCAACCGTAGGCTGTTAGATCAGATAGTAGTGACAGATGGTTCAAATGAACGGACTAGCGTGGCGCGTCATTGTCTGCTATTTGCAGAGTGTGCGCTACGCATGAGCGGCTGCTCGCATGCGACAGACAGCGGCTGAGCAGAAAGAACACAGGACGGCGGCTAATGAGCGGCTGGGGCGGCCTCTTTGAGCGGCATTCCTCTGGCTGCTGACGGATGGCTGACGCGGCCGGCCCGGCCGTGTCTGCTCAATATTCCGCGACGTGGCGCGGCGGGACGCCGGCAGAAGGGACGCGGCGCGATGTACGTGACCGCGGGCCCTCGCTGCTGCAAAGAAAATCACTCATTTCGTGAGAATACAGAGGGGTCCAGAAAAATCTTGACACTCTTTGATAGCTAGTATCTTTGGAACAAAATAGCATATCACTGAAATTTTGCGCGGTAGCACATTCCATTGTTTTTTCAACAGATCTTGGCGTGCGTTTTTCAGCAAATGACAACGCAGCGATGAAAGAAGTAAGATAGTCGTTCCAGCAACTCGAGAGCATACTGAAGTGATACTGGAACTACGAAAGCAGGACGAAGACACAACAGTAATGGTGTAATTGGACAGAGCACGGAACTGCAGTGTGCAAAAAAGCATCAGCATCCCTTCATGTCCTACAGAAATATAAAAAACTCTTCCCTTTCGATCTGAAAAAGAAATTAGTACAAACACTTATACTCCCAATCATTGACTACAGCGATATTATCCTACAAGGCCTCTCTCAGGAAAATTCCCGACGTCTAGAACTGGTCATGAATGCCTGCGTCCGATATATCTGTGACGTTCGACTTTTTGATCACATTTCACCAGCATATGCAAAATTGTCCTGGCTGCGTGCAGACAAACGCAGAAATTTCCATACACTCTGTCTCATCTACTGCCTTATAAATGTACACTGTCCCTCATATCTCTCCTCGTCCCTAGCGCTCATGTCGGAACAACATGACAGAAACACACGTTCCCATTATAATACAATCCTCTCCGTTCCACTGCATCGCTCAGTCACCTTCTCCAAGTCTTTTATTGTAGCGGGAACCCGACTCTGGAATAACCTCCCTCGTTATGTTAGAGAACTTAAAAACATGTCCGGCTTCAAAAAACAGTTAATGACGTATCTACTTAAGCAACAGTAATGCCTTCCTCTGTACATGAATGCACTTCACCTCATTACTTCCCTCTTTCCCCCTCCTTAAATCTCCCTTCCCCAAAACTCGCTATACTAGTAAACATCTACTTTACACACCAAGATATTATGTACATCTGCACAAACCTTCATTACTATTGCCAATCCTTCTCATGTTTGTCATTATTATTTGATTTTTTTACTGTTATTATTATTGCTTTTATCATAATCTGTATGTATAGCACCTGTTGTAAAAATACTGCCAGCATTTACTTTATTAGATCTTAGTCATGTTTATCATTATTATTTGATTTTTTTACTGTTATTATTATTGCTTTTATCGTAATCTGTATGTATAGCGCCTGTTGTAAAAATACTTCCGCATTTACTTTATTAGGTCTTATTCACTGCTCTTTATTCATATTGTCACTAGAGTAAGCTAATTTTCTCATTTAAACTATGGTCATGACGTAACTCTGATGTGTGAAATGCTGCATATGTGGAACACTGGCCCGATGTAAGAGAGGGCCTGATGGCCCTAATCTGATCAGGTTAAATAAATAAATAAAAATAAATAATGTGTAAGAACTCAGCCACCAACACGTACAACGGTTTATTGTATTCGGGATTAATCCGAGGCCGACGGTACTGTTCAGCAATGCATTCGGAAAGGTCTGACCGACCAAAAACTTCCAGCTTCCAGCGCTGATGTGTTGCAAACCATTTTTCGTTCACTTGGACAAATATGTTTATCTACCGGGTGTTGGTTCAAATGGCTCTGAGCACTATGGGACTTAATATCTGAGGTCATCAGTCCCCTAGAACTTAGAACTACTTAAACCTAACTAACGCAAGGACATCACACGCATTCATGTCCGAGGCAGGGTTCGAACCTGCGACCGTAGCAGTCGCGCGGTTCCGGACTGCAGCGCCTAGAACCGCATGGCCACCGCAGTCGGCTCTACCGGGTGTTAATGTGCGGTGTAGTCTGTCATCGCGCGGTTTGATTATCTCATTGTTCTCTGAAGGTACCGTAACTGGAGAGTTGTATCTTCATAAGCTGTAAACATCGATTTTACCTGCCGTCCGAGAGGTGTTTGGAAAAGAAAGATCTTACCTACAACGAGATGGCGCTCCGCCTCACTACAATAGAGGACAGAGCCTAATTGAGTGAAAATCTACCTGGACGATGGATAGATGAGCTGTTGAGTACCTACCAC
Source organism: Schistocerca americana (assembly GCF_021461395.2). Classification (NCBI taxonomy): domain Eukaryota; kingdom Metazoa; phylum Arthropoda; class Insecta; order Orthoptera; family Acrididae; genus Schistocerca; species Schistocerca americana. The sequence continues at coordinate 432,311,456 of NC_060124.1, read as the reverse complement.
GATCTCCAGACCCTACACCTCTTGACTTCTACCTACGACGGATCTTGAAAAATAAAGTTTACCAACAAAAGCCAGCTACACCGGACAAGCTATGAGAAACCATCGAGGCGTCCTTTGCGGCTGTCACACCGTCAACTCTGACAGCCGTATTTCGTTCAACAGTTTAGCGACAACTACGTTGTTTGGCCGCTAATGGGGGGTCACTTCGAACACACAAAATAACCTTCCCCCACGAGAAAGAATTGAAACGGTATTTCATTTAATTCCGGTAATACTGACTATCAGAGACTGTCTACGTTTTTCTGGACACCTCTGTATACTGAAAAAACATCTGTAGCTAGTAGAGACTAAGTCTGCTCTGTTATACCCAGGGGGCATCGTTCACAATTGGTACCTATGGCTTCAATGAGCGCCAAACACCAGAATTTGCCACATGTGAAGTTATCACAATGATTGTAGATTTAAAACCACAACACTGCAAATTCTTTTTGGTGTGTGTGTGTGTGTGTGTGTGCGTGTGTGTGTGTGTGTGTGTGTGTGTGTGTGTGTGTGTGTGTGTGTGTGTGTTTGGTGCTTTGCAGAAAATGGTGATGTACAAATTACATAAGTGCTGGATATATTTAGGAATATTCGAAAAATACAATGCTGCAACTTCGCCACAAAATCGCGTGGAATTTTCGACGGCAACAACACACCAAAAATACTTCGCCACAGTGGAATAATAAAAATCGAAAACGGACGATAACGTAAAGTGTATCTTGAAAGTCATGTGAACAGCCGTCTGATGATGAACTTGCCAGTTCTAAACCGGTAACGGCGCTATTTACCTAAATCAATAGCGGTATTAATAGTGGCTGGTTGCTGTTTTCTTCTTTGTAAGAAATAACGTACAAAAACATTAACCCTCAATGACAGTAAGGGCTTGCCACCAGTCTCCCTCTGGACGGTATATTAACTGATATCAGTTAGGTAACAGGGATAAAAAAATGCAGAGGGCACATGCATGTTTTACTCCGTTAGCCTCAGGAGTCATTTTCCATCGTGCAAGTAGACTGTTAATCAAGATTAACTAGCCCGTGTCTACAATGCATTATTACAATCATTAATGCTGTCCTAGGAGCAGGTACAGAACTGTCGAGCAGTTAAAATGTGAAACGATTCTGACCTACATCTTATCAACGACATTTTATAGAATTCAAGACTACAATCAAAGCTGTAAAATGACAGACGTATCGGTAAATAAATCTGTGTTGTCATTAACACACTTTTCGTCTTCGGTTGCCCATGGCTCAGTCACGGATATTTGTACTACTGCTACGCTTGATTCAGTCACTACGCATAAGGGGCTGTTAAATGGAAATCCCGGGTTCGATTCCCGGCGGGGTCAGGGATTTTCTCTGCCTCGTGATGACTGGGTGTTGTGTGCTGTCCTTAGGTTAGTTAGGTTTAAGTAGTTCTAAGTTCTAGGGGACTGATGACCATAGATGTTAAGTCCCATAGTGCTCAGACCCATTTGAACCATTTGTTAAATGGAAAGGAGACAGATAGAAAAAAGTAAGTAAACAGTTTATTGTTTGTAAATTAATTGCCAGAACTGTTACTATATTTATTCCACTGTGAGAAAAGACAGTTAATGTCGTCGTGGAAAAATGCTTGTTGTAGTCGAGGATCCATGGATGTATTAAGGAGTGCACCTCTTCGTTCGAAGCAAATCGACGGCTAAGATGGCTTTGTTCAGGTTTCCAAAAATATGGAAATAGCATGGGGAGAGATCGGTACTGAACAGAGGATGTGTAAGGGCTTCTCAACTTTTGCACCGTACTAGACACAACCTTGACAACACTTGCTCACATTTCGCCCACATGTTACCTACACGTTGCCAAGATTGTTTCGAGTAATTTTCAGACATTTATAGGGAAAACCTTTTATATCTTCCATTCAGTCTCGATCTCTCCCCATACTCGTATTATTTCCACGGTTTTGGAGCCCTGATGAAAGTCGTGGCCGCCAATTTGCTTTGGACGAGGAGGTGCACGCCTGTGTGCAATCACGGTCCCGTAGGCAACCGCAAACATTATTCCATGATGGCCTTAACCATCTTCTCTCACATTGGGGTAAACATATTAACAGTTAAGCTAATTTCTGTTGAAATATGAAACACTTTACTTCCGTATCTTCATTTGTAAAAACTGAACATTTACATGTTCACTTAGTTGTCGTCTGTCCGTCTGTCAGTCTAACAGACAGTTGAAACCCGTTTTCCCAGGAACCGGTAGAGGTATCAAGCTGAAATTTATGTTACATGGTCCCCTGGTGGTGAAAGATGAAGCTTCTAAGTCAATGCAGTTTTTAGATACGGCCATTTATGTCACAAATTTTGCTGCTGGAAAGATCACTCATGAAAATCTATAGTGTACCTCCTTTTGGCACAGAACTATGAGATTTGGCTAGAGGAAAGGCTCTACAGGACAACTAAAGGGAAAATCGGAAATTGTTAGTTGGTAATTACATCACACGAAAAACCTTTTTATAATTTTCTGTACGTCTGTCTGTCCGTCTGTTACGACCCATTTTTGCCAGGAAAGGGTAGGCGTACCTAATTGCAACTTATGTCACTCACTGAGTACTATGGTCACTTGGCAGTATAAAAAATTTAGGATTCTAAGACAAAGCAGTTAAAAGATACGGCCAAATTAGAAGACGTATTTTGATACTAGCAAACTCACTCTTCAAAACCTATAGGGTAATTCCCGTTCATCTAGAATCACGAAATTTGGCAAGGAGCACGGTTTCACAGTACAAATAAGGGACAAAAATCTGAAAATTATTAAATTGTAGTTATATCACATAAAAATATCTTTTTGTCCTTGCATTCATCATCCATCAAAAGCATAGTAGACGAATGTTACTGCATGCAGACATAAAATGTAAGCTGTAGTCATATCGTAGTAAGTGAATAAAAATATTTTATTAAATCTTGTGTCTCTAGATACTTAATCCAAAATTCCCAGCTCGCTTCTTTTTGTATGTCTAGATTAGTCTTAGAAGCTACTGCAGAGATTTTGAGACAGTCTTGGAATTCCCGGGACCGATACTTTGCCAATATCGAAATCGATAACGCAAAAATCGTCGAGATTCTCGTTTCCCGGGATGGATGAACTACTTATACACATACTCATAATTAAGTCTGTACTGAAGCCTTTGTGCGCGAGTCCTGCCTGCACTTGGCCAGTCTGATTTTCTATCTATCTCGTTTTCATTTGACTGCCCCTTATAAGCAGTGACTGAAGCAAGCGTAGTAGGAGTTCAAATATCCCAAACCAAGCCACGAGCAGTCTATGACGAAAAGTGTGTTAATGACAATACAGATTTATCTATCGATACGTCCGTAATTTTACCGCGCGGGCAACAGTCTAGAGGTGAAACAATTTTAAAAGACGAAAATCAGGCGATTCTTTCTCCATATAATGAACACTAGCGAAGCATTCAAATTGGAAATCTATAGAACAACATTGTTGAAGCTGAATCTGACAAGAGTATTACAGTGTTCCAACCCCGAGATACAGAAGTGGCTTAGCGGTTAATACATTTTGGAATACTATGTTTCGAATAGCCGTTTTGTCATTTTACATGGTTTCTCTAAGTCACTCGAGACTAGTCACAGATGGTTCCTTTGCAAGGCACCGCTGATTTTATTTCGTATTCTTCTGCTACCCAAACTTTCAATCTGTCTATAATGACCTAATCGTGGACGCCACGTTGAACCCTGACGTCCCTCCCTTTCAAACCTAAACATAGGCATTTGAAGATCTTTTTGCGTTCTTCCTGTTCAGTCGCCCTCTACTTTTCCGCGTCTCGGCATATCTCGAGGTCTCGCAAGTATGATTGGGATATACAAGTCATACCACTTATATATGCTGCCATAGGAATTTTACATTTAGTATAGTATCATAAAACACCTATTGTGCTTCTGAGACTTTCCAGTTAGTACAACTCCTTTCGTTTTACGCTATCTGTCCTTTACGATGTCGTTGTCACGTCTTCAATCCTAAGACTGGTCTGATGCAGCTCCCGTCTCTAATCTACTCTGTACAGGCCTATTCAACTCTGCATGACTACTGCAACCGACATCCATTAGAACTTGTTTTTGCGCTCCAGTCCTGGTCTTCCCGCTACAGTTTCTGCCCCCCCCCCCCACTTTCTTCCATTACAAAGCTTACGACTCCGCCATGAGCCAAGATGTGTCGTATCAGCTGATCACTTCTTTTAGGTTCTCTCATAAATTATTTTTTCACCCAGTTAGATTCAGTTCCTCTTCATTTGTCCATAAAGACGTCTAATCTTCAGCTCTCTTCCATAGCACTACATTTAAAAAGCTTCTATTCTCTATTTCTTAAATGTTTATAGCCCATTTTTCATTTCTTTACGAGGCTGCAGTTTACACAAACAACTTCCTATATGATTTCCTTACTCGTGTATGTATAAGCGACGTATAAAAGTTTTTCTTTTAGACTTTTATTTCTTTATCTGCTTTCTTTCCCCATTGATAGTCTGCATTTTATATCATCTCTGTATCGACCATCATCGGTCATCTTGCTCCCCAAATAGTGAAACTAGTGTGCTTTTTCTAGTGCCATACATCCTAATATAAATCCTTCAGCACCGCCTGATTTAATTCTACTAAATTCCATAAGCCTTCTTTTAGTTTTGTTGGTGGTTACCTGTATATGAAACCGTACTGCGTATGACTCTTGTTGAAGTAGTTCGTGCAAGACATCAAATATTATACACGTAGTGCTTGTGCAGAAACTGTCAGCCTCGTGCAGCGCCTTGGGGGGGGGGGGGGGGGGCGGTGAAGCCTTGTGCCGCTTGGGACGGCATTGTCACTCACTGCACACGTAGCCAAGGCCGGCAGTGACGTTGAGAGCTGGGAAAGCATCGCCCCTCATACTCATGCGGCAGGGTCGTCGCATGCTGATCACTTGTCCGAACGGACGGACGGCGTCCATCAAGCTATGCGCCTTGCGTCCCATTCATTCCCCGCCGTAGTCGAGTTAAGGACAGAGGGCTTTACTACTACTACCGTCTTGACAATAACTTCAAAATAGGTTCGGTTCCCACCCCGCGTAGAAGTAGTTTACAGTCTGACATCCAGTCGACAAGGAAACCAATGTGACGGTACATGGTAAAACGTTACCAATATTGTAGAAGTTTAAACTGATAACGAACGTATCTTAATATGCGAGGGTAAGTCAATTATTATCCTCAAAGGAGTTATAAAAAGTAATTTTAATCAAATAGGAAACTTACAAGAACATCATTTTTTGACATAGTCTGCTTGCGTTTCAACGCACTTGGTCCATCGTTGTACAAGCTTCCTGATGCCCTCGTAAAAGGAGGTTCTCTGTTGAGCTGCAAGCCAGGAATGCACCGCTTCTTTCACTGCTTCGTCCGAGGCAAATCGACGGGCCCTTAATGCCTGTCTGAGTGGACCAAAAAAGTAATAGTCAGAAGGGGCAAGATAGGAACTATATGGAGGATGATCCAGTTATTCAAATTTAAGTTTCTGGAGCGTTTCAGCAGTGTGCGCAGCAGTACGCGGACGGGCATTGTTGTGCAACAAGACAACACCTTTTGACAGCAATCCTTGGCGTTTGCTTGGAACTGCAGGCTTTAGCCTGGCAGTAAAAATCTCACTGTAACATATACTGTTTATTGTTGTGCCCCTTTCCCCATAATTTTCCAGTACTGAACTTTATGCGTCCCAAAAACGGTTGGGTCTTGAACGTTTTCTTGCACGGCGGATTTGGATGTTTCCATTCCATACTCTGCCGTTTACTCTTCGGCTCGTAATGATGGGCCTATGTTTCGTCACCAGTGATCATCCTGTATAATAATTTGTCCCTTCGTTACCATAGCGATCCAAATGTTTTTTGCAGATGTCCAAGCGCGTTTGTTTATGGAACTGTGCGAGTTGTTTTGGGACCCATCTTGCACAAACTTTATGAAACCCAAGTCTGTTGTGGATGATTTTGTAGGCAGAAACGTGACTAATTTGCAGACGATGTGCCACTTCGTCAATAGTTAATCGTCTGTCTAAGAGAATCATTTCACGTGAACGCTCAATGGTTTCTTCATTTGTGGCGGTAAACGGTCGTTCGGCTCCTTCATCGAGCGTAACACTTTTGCGACCATTTCGGAATTTTTCAATCCATTCTCAGACACTCCGTTGTGGCAAAACACTGTTCCCGTACTGTACCGAAAGTCTTCGATGAATTTTGGCCCCTCATACGCCTTCCGACCACAAAAAACGGATCACCGAACGTTGGTCTTCTTTGGTGCAAATACACAGCGGAGCAGCCATGATTAAGAGCACGGCAGCGATAACGAAACTAACCTAGCAGCTTCAAAATTGCAAAGATATAACAACAAATAAACAAAGCATGCGTCATCAACGTAAAACGACAGTACTACCAAGATAAACAAAAATGTAACTAAATTGCAGATAATAATGGACTTACCCTTGTACTTTTCGTAGCAATATGCAAGTTAACGCACCATTAGTGATGTGATGTCTCACTTGGAATTGCCGGAAGAGCTCTGTTTTGGGACAGTGAGGGTAACATGTATCAAATTATGAATGAAAATACACGCTACACCAGTATCATGTGTGTTTTCGTTCATTATGTATGAAATCTTCTATCAGAAAATGGCGGAGCAGTCAGTCAGTGCAACGTGTAGTAAGTTTCAAACAACGTGTTGTAAAAAATAATATCAAAGGATATTTCTTTTTACAGCAATTCGTCATAACGTTTAAGATCATTAATCTTATTAGTTTACCAGAGACGCGTTTCGAGCCACATATGTGCAGTAAGCATTTGCTCTGGACCTATAGACTATCGCAGTTTAAGAAATTAGCGACAATGGAGTTAGCAGTACGAAGGGCATTCAATAACAACGCCGCACATTTTCTTCCTGAAAGAAAGTTGGTTATATTCAGGACTCAAATACACCATATTATTCCTCTTTTGGCCGCAAAACGTTATTTTTGAACATAACCACAATTCAATGCGACGACATTACGCCACATTACTGGGAGGGTCTGCATGCCCGCATGGTATCACATGTGCAAATATATATAATAAATAATACAAATTAATTACAGTCGTACCAAATTTGATTTTTATAAATTTTGAACTGAATGAATTAAATTGAATGGATTATCTTTCGGTCTTAATTTACAACTCTTGTAAACTGTAAGTCACTAATAGTGTAACTTACGTCGATTTTTGCGGTGTCTACGCCGTTGAGATTTCCGTAAATTAGTTATATATAGATTTCTTCTTCCGCTGTAAGTACTTTTCATTTTTGACCGTGAATACAATGCTGATTGTTATCGGACTTCCTCTTCAGATACAGGCAGCTACAGCGACACGACGTTAGCATAATGCGCGGAAGGAAATGAAAATTTCCGTGGTTTTTCACTAATAAGAATCCTCATACATCATATTTTCCTAAATATTATTATTCAGATAATACAATGATTACTACGCACTTCTCATAAAATACGTCTTCTCTCTACGAGAACTAAAGATAGAGTCTATTAAATAATTGAAAAAAAAATTGAATGAAATTACCACCATTTGTCATTCGCACTTCCTCTTCAGATGCAGGCAGCTGCAGTGACATGACGTTAGCATAATGCACGGAAGGAAATGAAAACTTCCGTGGTTTTGCACTAATAAGAATCCTCAAAAATGGTTCAAATGGCTCTGAGCACTATGGGACTTAACTACTGAGGTCATCAGTCCCCTAGAACTTAGAACTACTTAAACCTAACTAACCTAAGGACATCACACACATCCATGCCCGAGGCAGGATTCGAACCTGCGACGTAGCGGTCACGCGGTTCCAAAGTGACGCTCTTAGAACCGCACGGCCACACCGGCCGGCTAAAGAATCCTCACACTTAATATTTTCCTAAATATTATTATTCAGATAATACAATGTCTACTACACACTTCTCATAAACTACGTCTTCTCCCTACGAGAACTAAAGACAGAGTCTATTAAATAATCGAAAAAAAATTGAATGAAATCACTATCATTTGTCATTCGCCTTCCGACGTAGCAAAATACATCTTTGCCGACATTTTACAGTGGCCGCGCTAGTGTTTATTGTCATTGGTTTTTTAACTTTTATCGTAGCGTGTCGGGGCTTTTCCTTACGTACCTATACACACACCAGGGGCGACGTTGGAGCCAACGTCTTACTGCATCGGTAACCTCCCCATCATCCAAGTACCGCTTCCCGTGGAGTTCGCCCTTTATTGGGCCAAAGAGATGAAAGATGCGAGATCCGGGCTATAAGGTGCATGAGGAAGAACAGTCCAACGAAGTTTTGTGAGCGTAGACTTCCGTGAGGCCTTGCGTTACCATCGAGAAGGGAAATTCGTTTGCATTTTTGTGGCGACGAACACGCTATAGTCGTTTTCTCTAATTCCTGAGGATAGCACAGCTGTGTGCAGCTGGCCAACACGTGAGAGGTCGTACAGGCTTGCGCGAACTGGTTGCGACTATGACAGACGTCTCGCCCAACGACTCACAGTGCTTTTGTTCACTGCCAGGTCTCCATAGACATTCTGAAAGCGCCTGTGAATATCTACGATGCCCTAGTTTTCGACCGTAAGAAACTCAATGACAGCTCTCTGCTTGGAACGCGCCTCCGTTTTAGACGACATTCTGATGGCTATGCTTAGTGCCGCCATGAAATTATAGGATCTAACGCGGGAGTATTCAACAATGTCCCACAACAAATTCTGTATTTTTTCAACCTAAACTGGCAGAAAAAAAATATGCGTTGCTTACTTGTTGAACGCACCTCGTTTTAGTAGAACTAGTGTTTAATTGATACATATACCTTGATACCTGACAACGAGCTCTAGTGCGTCGAAATACATCGCTAGTAAATTAATGCCGTGGGATATCTTAAACAATATGTCTCCTTGCGGCAAATACATATATTCGTTATTACGACACAGGCGCATGAAACTAATCTAGCAATATGGCTAATGATTATAAATGAGTATCATATCATTGAGGCTTTATTTGTCCTTTTAACAGTAAGCTCACACACAAGCGCACCATCTTTTGCACCTGATCTGTAGAATACGGCCCTGCGGTCGGCAACGTCTATATCAGACAACTGTCTGGAGCAGTTGTTAGGTGGGTTACTGCTGCTACAATGGCAGGTTATCAAGATTTAAGTGAGTCTGAACATGGTGTTGTAGTCGGCGCACGAGCGCTCGGACACAGCATCCCCGTGGTAGCGATGGAGTGAAGATTTTCCCGTATGACCATTTCACAAATGTACCGTGAATATGAGGAATCCGGTAAAACAACAAATCTCCGATATCTCTGCGGCCGGAGAACTGTTCGACGACTGAAGAGAATCATTCAACGTGACAGAAGTGCAACCCTTCCGCAAATTGCTGCAGATTTCAATGCTGAGCCATCAACAAGTGTCAGCGTGCGAACCACTCAACGAAACACCATCAACTGTGCTTTCCGAGCCGAAGGCCCCCTCGTTTACCCCTGATGACTGCACGTCACAAAGTTTTACCCCTCGCCTCAGCACGTAAACACCGACATTGGACTGTTGATGACTGGAAACATGTTGCCCGTTCGGACGAGTCTCGTTTCAAATTGTATCGAGCGGATGTAGATGTACGAGTTTGGAGACAACCTCATGAATCCGCGCACCCTGCTCGTCAGCAGGGTACTGTTGGAGCTGGAGGAGGCTCTTTAATGGTGTGGGGCGTCTGCAGTTGGAGTGATACGGAGCCCCTGATACGTCTCGATATAACTGTGACAGGTGGCAAGTCGTAAACATCCTGTCTAGTCACGGTGCACTCATTCATGTCCATTGTGCATTCAGACGTACAATGCGACACTCCACACCTCCAGAATTGCTACAGAGCGCTCTCCAGGAACGCTCTTCTGAGTTTAAACACTTCCGCTGGCCACCAAGCTCCTCAGACATAATCTTTATTGGGCATATCTGGGATGCCTTGCAACTGCTGTTCAGAAGAGATCTCCACCCCCTTGTACTCCTACTGTTTTATGGACAATTCTGCAGGATTCATGGTGTCACATTCCCTCGAGCACTACTTCAGACATCAGTCAAGTCCATGCCACTTCGTGTTGCGGCACTTCTCCGCGCTCGCGGGGACCCTATACGATATTAGCCAGATGTACCAGTGTCTTTGCCTCTTCTGTGTATCATGCGAGAGGCATTTAAATCTTTCACACCAGTACAGTTTATAGTGCATCATTAACGTAAATGTTGGTAGGAAGACAGAGATACGAGATCTCCTCGTCCGGAATATACATCCACTGTCCTTGCGCCAAATTGCGTCACTAAGTCTATTTCTAAAGATACCTGGTAACGAAAGAGGAAATGTCGACAGCGGCCAAATGAAGTCAATCTGAATACACAACAGCTCCAGCATGGCCGAAACTTGCAGTGTCATATGTTGCTTACTACAGAGCTCGACATAAATGCAAAACCAAACATTGTAAATTAATGTGTTGTTTGTCTATTGATCACATTCTTATAGTTAGGAGAGAGAGTCTATTACAAATTGACGGCCTTCCGTAAAAATGAACGTGGTGCGTAGAGCTGCAGTAAATCTTAATAAATGGTTCGGAATTCCAGGCAGGCAGGCAGAACATGTCTGACATATGTTTGTTCTTTTTTTAATTTTTTTTATCCTGTTTCAGGTACCAACGCGCGGTAAGTAACAGGAACACCAGCGAAGGGCAATTCGCGCTCATTACCGCCAAAATAGCGGTGTATGTTCTCATTAAACGTTTCTAGTTCAATACTGCACAGCTAAAAAGGTAATTATGAAATAAATTCGGTTATCCATTCGATAATGGATTCTAGCCGACGATTTCATTACTACTGACCTGCATAAAGATCTGTTTGCAGTGAGTTTATATAAGTGGTAAATCAATAAATAGCAGCGTAATGACTCCATCGTTAAAAATCAGTTCACGGAGCTACGTTCACACACGACTTGTAGTGCATTCTTAGAAAGTATTCCCTTAACTGTAATTAATGTTACATTTTCACATTATTATTTCCAAGTATTTTAGATATGTGACTAGTTACAACAGTGAAACAGTAATAATACTAGAAAATGCTAAATAGGTATTCTGATTAGAGCAACAGATTGGTTTGAAGGTGTAACAGTTTATTACTTGTCCCGAAGGTCATCTCTAAAATACAGAAAATACTTTCAACTGCAACTTTTTGTGAATTTGGATTTCATCACGATCTCTCGATGGAATTAGTAGCTCACTTTCTGCTGTATATTTATCACATCGTACTGAAAAGCACTTTGTGGCTGTGAGATTCACTTGTTCAGCCATTCACTTTAATGTATCTAGGACAGAGAACGAGATGCCCATTTCGAGTTTGACAGTACGGTGTGCATGCGACATAGAAGCAGAACTAGGAGCGAAAATGAAGTTGTGAATTTCTAACTGATTAAAAATTACGGCCACTTCCATGGTTATTTATCACCAGAACTACTACCTTACCAAAAGAAGAAACAATTGCAAACTATTCGGAAAAGCTATATAACGTGAAAAGAGAATATATAAAATTTGACTGAATTTTCTCATGTCGAGAAATTAGAACGAGCGATCTGTTTTACTTGGTTAAAAACTTTCAGTAGCCAAGACCGTCTTTCATTTTTGACCACCGTTTTCGACAGGTTCTTATTTATATTGAACACGTTTTGTAACAGAAGTTCTTTTAAGACCTGAAGACGACAGTTATATCTGTCGAAAGCTGTTGTTAAAGATGAAGTACGCTATCTTGGCTATTGAAAGTTTCTTACCATATGAAACACAGTTTTCTTCTGAGTTTTTGGGTCTTCCTTCTTTTAGCAATGGATTTGAATCTGAAAGCAGAGGGATTGGGGTAAAATCGTGATTTTAATTTTCTATAATTTCCTTAAATTACTTTCTCAAACGCCTGTTTGGGTTCTTCAAAAACTTCGCGGATTCCTTCCCCCATTCTCGTCTAGTTACACTGTCACTTTGATTCTGACGGGACGGAAAGATCCAGTGTTCTTTCTGTTTGCTGCCGACACTATGGGCTCGTTCAGGTGATTTCTTGTGGACGCGTTTTTTTCTTTATCTTTTGTTTCTGCTTGAGTACCCTGCCACAACTTTAAGAGACTTACAGCACAATGCCATCGAAACTTTCCCAGAGGAACATGGTTGATGAGCTGAAGGAAATATTTCTTTGTGGAGAAGGACTGATCCTCAAAATGTTGACTACTGAGTCACCAAAAAATAACACTGACAGAAAAATAGCGGATGAACATGGAAAATATTTCTTAAGCACTATATTTCCTCTTTTGTTTGACTCAATAACAACAAAACCTTCTTTGCAAATGAGAAATTTATAAACATCGAACATAGGTTTATATGTTATGACGTCGTCCCTCAAAGCCGTTTGCTGGAGCGTATCCTTACAGTAGAGCGTCGATTATCCGAAGTAAATGGGGGACATGGGTGTTCGGCAAACTGGTTTGTTCAGATAATCGAACTGTACATGTTTATTTGCCAAAAAGAAGTACTGTACAGTAAATTTATTCATAAAGACAGGCATCTCTTTTAGTATTACAAAGTAACATACAAAGGCAACTTCAGTAGGAATATATAGTATGTGGCACAGTTTATTAAACAAAAATATATACATATTACATACGCATTTTGCATGAGCAATACACACAGTATACAAAATCAAAATTGGATAAAGTGGTTGCAGATTCACCTTCTTCTAACCTCTTTTGTCCCTCATAGAAAGGACAACACGTTTACGTTTAACCATTTTGTATCGCCAAGTTCACTTCTTCACGCAGCAGAACACAAGTGGTCGTAACAGAGAACAGAAGGTGACTGTTTGCACCGTGAGAAGCTCTTCTTGGGGGCATGCAGTGTTGCCAATTTAGCAACTTTGTCGCTAGAAATGGCGACTTTTGCCTTCGTCTTAGCGACAAAAAAAACTTTTTAGCGACAAAAATTATTTAGCGACTTATCTGGCGACTTTTGGAGTACTGACGACTTTTGCAGTACAAATCAGAACTATTTTGGGCCAATATTTTCATTAACAAAACTAAGATTTTAACTAAGGAATGGGTACTACACTGACTTTTTTCTACATTTACTAAGTTAAATTAAGTTCTTAGCAGATCATGTAGCATTGTTCAGCATTTAGTAAACCTGAATGTGGGAATTGCCTACAGAGTAAGAAAACCTTGACTATAGAACAGTTCATTATTCATTACCCACTAGCCTGTTATCGTCGATAGCGTATCGATCTATGATTCTTCAACTTTTGAATTCCCTTTATTTTTCGAATTGACAAAAAACATATGTATGATAAAATACATTTCTGTCCAGCAACTTCTAATTTTTCGAAATGTTAACTCTTAGCCAAATTATTATCACATGCACAGTGGTAACATAAGAACGATTCGGTGGGGGTATCTCAGACATTATTACATTTTAAACACTGAACAATAGGACTTATATCGAGTTACCGAGTGAGTAGATTGTTTCATGACCTCTAGTTCGCCTGAGTTTTAATGTATTTTCAGTGATTATAAATTGGTGAAACTTATGTTGTGGTGGATTACATAATGGATTTACCGCAGAAGAAGAAGCAGTACGCTCAAAAATATCGGGATGGGTGGGAAGCAGAACCTGAATTCAATGGGTGGCTGAAACCAGTCGTTGGAGACTTATCCAAGGCAAGATGTCAAGTATGTGCAACAGAGTTTTATGCTAAAATGTGTGATATTAGAAAGCGTTCGAAAACTATTAAGCATAAACAAAAAATTGATTTAAAAAAAACATAAACCACCTTACCTGTGAAAATTGTTCCGAAAACTATAGTTAGAATAGCAAGCAGAGCGGAAGGCGCCCTTTCTTTGTTTATTACTGAACATTGTTCTATTTTAGCTGTAGATCATTTAGGAATACTGTGCAAGAATGTGTTTTCCGGTGATGAGGGCGCTAAAAACATGCAATTACATCGTACAAAGTGCAGTAACATTATAACTGAAGTTTTGGCTCCACATTTTACACAATCATTGGTTGAAGATATAGGTAACAAAAAATACAGTGTACTAATAGATGAATCCACAGATGTATCAATATCTAAAATGCTAGGTATCGCTATACGGTACTATAGTGCAAACAACCAAACCATTAGATCAGCATTTCTCAAACTCGCTGTAGTAGAAACTGCAGATGCAAGAAATCTGGCTGGTGTTTTTGTGAATTCTTTGAAAGATCTCAAACTTCCAATCACTAATATGGTAGTAATTGGCACAGATAATGCTTCAGCAATGGTTGGAATAAACAATGGGCTCTTCGAACAACTTAAGAGAGAATATGGTTTGAAGCATTTGGTATTGATCCGTTGGATTTGTCACTCTCTTCAGCTTGCAGTTTCGCACGCCCCAGTGAATACCATACCTAGAAACATAGAGTTTCTTGTACGGGAAACCTACAATTGGTTCTCCGTTTCACCCAAAAGACAAGAGGAATATAAAAAGGTTTATGAGACAATAAATTGTGGAAAATAGCCACTAACAACTCTGTAGGTCTGTACAAGACGTTGACTTTCAATTGAACCAGCAATACGAAGAATTCTGGAGCAGTGGGAAGAACTAAAGCTACATTCTTCACTTGTCATGGTTCAAGACAATTGTTACACTGCCGATCTTTTGTACAAGATGTATTGTGACGACTCAAATCATCTTTACATGTTTTACCTTAAACATGCTTTAAAAGACGTACAAATAGCAATAAAAGCTTTTGAAGGAGAAGACAATGACCCCACTAAATTACTAGATACACTTGTATTTCTCATGCAGTCACTCGGACTAAACATAGTTTTTCCAACTGTTGATTTGTGAACAACACCAGTTCCAAGCCAATGTATGTACGCAAATTCGAACCTTGGCTTTATGTTTGAACAGAAATTGTCTGAGTCAAGTTTGTCTGAAGAAAATAAAGTATATTTGAAGAAGAAATTCAACAAAGACTGCCAAGTAACTTTACAATCCTGAAAAAAATGTCAATGCTGAATGTTGAAGAAACACTAAAAGTGAATAAAAATAATGCTGTAACGGATGTAGCCAAAGAATTGGGTTTTAGTGGCGATTTCATAGACGGTATGCTGCAAGAATGGCATAATACCAATTTCATTAGGTGGAATAACACTACTAACTCTGTTCGATTTTGGAGTGAGGTTTTGCAGTATAAAAATGCCGCAGGGGAGAATCCTTTTTCTTTGATTACACAGCTAGCAATGACTGTTATATGCCTACCGCATTCAAATGCAGAAGTGGAAAGGATATTCAGTTCTATGAACATTATAAAAACTAAACAACGTAACAGATTATCGTTGAAGACAATTAATGCTTTGATCATATTGAGAGACCAGCTGAAGAAACAAAATAAAGACTGTGCATCTTTTGACATACTGTCAGACGTGTTGGAGCTTATTGGAACGAACAAAAGTTACTCTTTTGCGACAAAACCAGTCGAACTGCAACATCATCTTTTGAGCGACGTTCAACCCTCTACATCAACTACAGTTCTGTCAGAGCATGAAACAAAAGAGTAATTCGATCTTCTGAGTGACGACGATGAATAGCTCACACACCGCTATGTATATATTTTGTAACCTAATTTGCGTTCTTGCTTTCTTTTGTTGCAAATATAATCGTATATTTCTCGTATATTTGACTACTGTGATTGAACCAACAATTTACGTGTTGCGTCAATTATGATAACATGTTTAATTAAACGTTAGCGTATTTTATATGTATGTTGTTGCAAGCGATGCGTCATTTAATTAAGACAATATAGCAATTACGTATGAGACAATTTTTATTAATATTTTATAACCCCCCCCCCCCCCCCCCCCTGTCTTATTGCACCATTCACAGCACGAAATTTTCAGTACATCCCTAGTAAAATCAGTTTTAGCGACTTTCTAGCGACTTTTGATATTGAATCTAGCGACTCAGGTTTTTTAGAGTAGGCAACACTGGGGGCATGCAATCTTTCAAACTGCGCGGAGCGGCACGCCTCAACTCTAACGCCGCTTTCACACTATACGGTTTTGACCGTACGGCAAAAAGCCGTACGGCTGTAGGTGTGAAGAAATGTATGGCGCCTTTCACATTATACGGCGACGGCAAAATGCCGCTGCCGTGCCGTGCTGCAGCCGTGTCTTGCCACTACAACAGACGGTCGCCGTACGGCAAGTTCGACAACAGTGGCCTACGTGACTAAGTGCATGCTTTCACACTGGACGGTTTTGAGCCGTACGGCGTCGACTAGTTCGTTGTAGTGTCGTTTTATTCATTTGTGTTTATTCTTGTTTACTGAAAAGTGTAGAAGAATGGATGAAATTGATACTGAACTTTTGATAACCTTGGTGGAAGTAAGACCTGTTCTGTGGGACAAAACTCTAGATGCGTATAGAGATCGTATTGCTACAAAGAATGCTTGGCGGGAAGTTTGCGTAGCACTGAAGCAAGATTTTGATGAGATGGAAGACAAAGATAAAAATGCGTTTGGTAAGTATTTATTTAATATATTAATATTACATTTAATACGTTTTAAACAGTTTTTATTTAACGTTATAAATTTTATTCTAAAAGTAAATCGTTTGTTTATAAGTAAATTACTGCTACCAGTCACGTTTTTTTTGTTTTGTTTATATTTTGCACGACGCGTTTCGGGAAATAATTCCCATCCTTAAGTGCGTTTTTCTCTAAGTTTTCATCATGTGTGGTGTCTTTTTATGTGTCAGGTCTTGCATTCTGTTTTCTTTACTGTAATTTATAAGAGAAACACGCACAAGACCTCACAAATAAAAAAACACTACACATAATGAAAACTTAGAGAAAAAAACGCACTTGAAGATCGGAATTATTTCCCGAAACGCGTCGTACAAAATATAAACAAAACGATTAAAAACGTGAGTGGTAGCAGTAATTTATTTATAAAGAAAACTATTTACTATACAGTCGCAGGCTTTCACAAACAATCTACAAAAAGGAAAAGGCTTGTTAATTTATATCTTTGACATCTGCCATGACACGCTTCCAGCATTTGTCATAAAATATTTACAAAGAGTGTTCCTTATGGCGTTGGCTGTCAGTCCTCCTCTTATGTTGGCATCTTGGGCTAAGTCTTCCAAACCAGTGAAGGATGTGGTGTCTTCAATTATAAATCCATCTCTCTGACGTACAAAATTGTGTAAAACAATGCAAGCTTTAACCATTTTTACTGCAAAATCTGGATGAACATTTAAAGGTCGGTGAAACAACCGCCACTTATTGGTGAGGATGCCAAAAGCACATTCCACATACCTCCTTGCTCTGCACAAACGGTAATTAAATACACGTTTCTCAACTGTCAAGTTTGTTCCCCCAAAAGGCCGGAGCAAATGCGTGTGTAGGCCAAATGCTGCGTCTCCCACGAAGAAGTAGGGTACTTTTGGACCTTCCGTACCAGGCAGACATTGGACGTCTGGAAATTCCAGGGAATTACTTTCTATTGACTTCCATAAACTGGACCGTCTGAACACTGAAGAGTCACAGTCTTTGCCATAACTTCCTACGTCGACATAAATGAACCTGTAGTTGGAATCCGCTACAGCCATCAGAACCACAGAAAAGTATTCTTTGTAATTGAAGTACATTGATCCGCTATTAAATGGGGCAGTAAGACGGATATGTTTTCCATCCACCGCTCCTAAGCAGTGGGGGAAATTAGCAGTACGTTCAAATCCAGCCGCTATTGATTCCCATACCTCTTTGGTCGGTCTTTGTATACATTCTTCCCGCAGTGATGACCAAATTGCTGTGCATACATCATTAACCACTTTACTTGCTGTAGAAATCCCAATTCTGTACTGGAAATGTAAGTCAGTGAAGGAACAACCGCTTGCCAGATACCTGAACAAAACGAAAAAAAATCAGTGACATTTAGTTTGCAGTGGACATTTTTTGTTACAGTTTTGCTTTTTTCTATACAAAATTAAAATGTTTTCATACAGTTTTGTTTTCTTTTGATGTAGGTATAGAAGTAATACGGAGGTGGACCAATCTACGAGACTCCTTTGTGAAGTCAAACATAAAAATTCAAGCTGCGAAAAAAAGTGGCTCAGCAGCAAAGAAAATGAAAAAGTATGTATATTCTGATCAGCTGCAGTTTCTAAAAAAGCTGTATGATGCTCGAGAGACGGAGGACAGTTTTCAATCGGAACGCACCGCCAGACTGGAAGAAGATATAGAAACGCAGGGCTCCGTCGAAAATACTGAGAATGTTTCTGGGCCATTTGATACAGCACCCACACAACAAACATCCAAAAGCGAGTGCCATACAAACAGAAAACATAGAAAACCTGATGCAATCGAAATGAAAATATTACGAGCTCTGGAAGAAGACAAACCTTGCAGCAAAATGTCATTTTTACTTAGTCTGAAGCCTCATCTGGAAAAATTTGATGAACAGGATTATCTTCAGTTTCAGATGGGAGTCCTCAAAGTTATAGAAAATATATATGAAAGGAGAAATATATTGACAGCTCAACCTCCTCCATTTACCCATTACACACCTCCCATGCCCTATAATAATAGATTTCAAGCTTATTCTTATTCACCTATGGAAAATGCTGCTCCAATATCCTCTTACCATACGCATCAGATTCGTCCTCCTCCAGCTGCACCAAACCCAACTACTTTTCTCGAACAACCATTACAGACTTCTCAAGGTCGCAGTTCTTATCAACGAATTAATAAAGTGCCACCACCATACCCTTCGCCTTCCACAAGTAGCCATGAAGGCCCACCATCAACAACGCAGTTCTACAACGTTTTTGCAGAGAGCCTGTCGCCACAAAGTGACAGTACAGTCAGTCCTGCTACAAACTCTTTGGTTTCAACTGCTGATATTGATATTGACTTTTCTACTTCATAATCTGAGCGTAATAAAAATGTAAAACACAAATAAATAAGTAAATAAACAGAACTAGTTTTTATGTATTAAATTACCTTAACGTGATAGCCAGCATTTGAACAGGTTGGATGCAATTGCGGAATTGTGTGTTTTGTCGTTGTAACACATCCTTTAGTTTTCTATGTAATTCGTCAAACGAGGTAATAGACATTCGGAAATAGTTAAAGAATTTATTTCCGTCGTTCCTCAAATCTTCAAAGAGTGTATAAAATAAACCCACTTCGTCTCTTCTCTGGTTAATGGGGTGTACCCACAAAAGACGACCTTTTCTTTTGCGGCGACGATGAAGCAACCACAAAGCAACAACTCGTTTACGGTTCATCTTGATACACACATTAAGCAAACTGAATAGACACCAACAACTGGTCACGTCAAAAAGCCGTGTAATGTGAAAGCAACACAGGCACGGCTAAAACTCGTACGGCTTTTTGCCGTACGGTCAAAACCGTATAGTGTGAAAGCGGCGTTTAAAGCTGGCGCGGCTGTTGCTGTGAACAGCTTTGATACTGCCGCTACTTCTACTGCCAGTGCCAAGCCGACAGAAGTGTGCTGATTGTTGAAACACAGCGACTGGCGGCTTGGCCTGTCAGCAGCGCCTTGTGAAGGCCCCATTAGAAGCAATGTTCCGCCAGCGGTGGCCCAGTGCGGCGACTACTGTGGGAAACGTGGTTTGGGAGTGAGGGGGATGATGGAAGGTAGGGTGGGAGAGTAACAGATGCGAGCGAGTACACAGTTCGGTTAAGCGGTCGTTCGGTTGACCGACGTTCGGATAATCGACGCTCTACTGTATATGGAAGTGAAACGTGAGCGATAAACAGCGCAGACAATGAGAGAATACCTGCATTTGCAGTACTGTGTTACAGAAGAATGATGAAGATTGGATGGGTTAATCAGATAACCATTGTGGGGGTACCCAATCGAATCTGGAGGAAGGACCTTTATGGCACAAAACGACTAAACGAATAAATAAATTTGTATCTTAGGCATCAAGAATAGTTGAACGTTTCTTCCTCACTCTCGCGGATGTAATTGGTATCCAAGCTCTCTTGGCGATTGAAACAAATTACTCGAAGTTTGCTCCGAAGACACTTGCCAGAGTACCCAGATCAACTAACTGCGCTAGTACATTTGCAAAATAGCCTTGATAAGATCCTTCAGCCTCGCCTTCATCTACGACACAGCACTAATCTTACCGGTGCTCCAAACTTAACGATTAATGCTGTGTAGCTATCTAACTGCACTCCTAAAGATTCCGACATTCGATCATTGGACTGATTAACGTACACTACTAACAGTCACACATCACCTACAGCTAGGTTCCCAGCTGCTTCCGCTGACAGCCTTCGCAAAAACACAATAGATTTCTTTAAATAAACCTTCAAGTTCCCAAGGCAGCTAATATAGTTCACTGAATTCACTGACACCTCGTCAAATTTGCGCTGCAGTACTGTGTTTGTACGCAACTTCTGTACGCAATTTCTCCGCATGTTCTCCCTTAAAGGAGTTAGAAGATTTCTTGGCAACTATTCAGTGAACGTATGCCAGGAGGAACGAACTGTCAATTAACAATCGCGTAAAAAAGGCACTTAATATCAATTTTGATCTGTCTGATTTGGACGAGATGATGAAGAACTTCTCAGCTGTAACGACTGTTGCTCAGTTTCGGGGTCATAGTCACAAAACCAACTTTCATCACCGGTGGCATCCTGTGAAAGGAAGTTTGTAGAGTCTTAAAGCAATTTTCTAAGTTCTCTGTAGACTTCCACGCGTGTTTCTTCTGATCGAGTTGAAGCTGGCGTGTCACAATCTGCGCAGCAATCCTTCTCATGTTCCTTTCTTCTGACACAATACGTTCACACGTACCACAAGTGATTTTCATAGTGTTGCAGAGGTCTCGTGTGCTTAGTGTACGATCAGGCAGATCCGACCCTCCACTTTCTGAATATTCTCTGATGTGATACCAGTTGAAGGCCGACCGGAATAGCTTTCATCATCATTCGATGTCAGTCCATGTTCGAAACGCTTCTACCCGTCGTAGGTCAGTATATGATCTAAAGCGTTATCTCAAAAAGCTTGTACCAGCATTTCGTCCCTCTTTGTTATGGTTTCCCTAAGTTTAAAACAAAACATATTGCACATGCGCCGATCTTTCAGCCCAGATCACGCAAAACCGCGAAATCATGGAAACGAAGAAATTTAGTACCCTATACTTGCGGTATCAACGAGTTGGAATCGGTCAACTAATAGAAAAAACTACTTTGTAAGGATATGAAATGGAATGATCACATAAGCTCAGTCATGGGTAAAACAGTGGAAGACTTCGGTGGACTGGTAGAATATTAGGGAAATGAAGTTAGCCTCTAAAGGAGATTACTTACAAATCACTCATGCGACTCACACCAGAATATTGTTCATGTGTGTGTGGTTCAAATGGTTCAAATGGCTCTGAGCACTATGGGACTCAACTGCTGAGGTCATTAGTCCCCTAGAACTTAGAACTAGTTAAACCTAACTAACCTAGGGACATCACAAACATCCATGCCCGAGGCAGGATTCGAACCTGCGACCGTAGCGGTCTTGCGGTTCCAGACTGCAGCGCCTTTAACCGCACGGCCACTTCGGCCGGCTCATGTGTGTGTGACCTGTACAAAACAGGACTAAAGGGAGATGTGTGGTCTTCAGTCCTGAGGCTGGTTTGATGCAGCTCTCCATGTTACTCTATCCTGTGCAAGCTTCTTCATCTTCCAGTACCTACTGCAACCTACATCCTTCTGAATCTGCGTAGTGTATTTATCTCTTGATCTCCTTCTATGATTTTTACCCTCCACGCTGCCCTCCAGTACTAAATGGGTGATCCCTTGATGCCTCAGAACATGTCCTACCAACCTATCCCTTCTTCAAGTCAAGTTGTGCCACAAACTTATCTTCTCCCCAATTCTATTCAATACCTCCTCATTAGTTATGTGATCTACCCATCTAATCTTCAGCATTCTTCTGTAGCACCACATTTCGAAAGCTTCTATTCTCTTCTTCTCCAAACTATTTATCGTCCATCTTTCACTTCCACACATGGCCACACTCCATACAAATACTTTCAGAAACGACTTCCTGACACTTAATTCTATACTCGATGTTAACAAATTTCCCTTCTTCAGAAACGCTTTCCTTGCTAATGCTAGTCTACATTTTATATCCTCTCTACTTCGACCATCGTCAGTTATTTTGCTCCCCAAATAGCAAAACTTCTTTACTACTTTAAGTGTCTCATTTCCTAATCTGATTCCCTCAGCATCACCCGACTTAATTCGACTACATTCCATTATCCTCGTTTTGCTTTTGTTGATGTTCATCTTGTATCCTCCTTTCAAGACACTGTCCATTCCGTTCAACTGCTCTTCCAAGTCCTTTGCTGTCTCTGACAGAATTACAATGTCATCGGCGAACCTCAAAGTTTTTATTTCCTCTCCATGGATTTTAATACCTACTCCGAATTTTTCTTTTGTTTCCTTTTCTGCTTACTCAATATACAGATTGAATAACATTGGGGAGAGGCTACAACCCTGTCTCACTCCCATCCCAACCACTGCTTCCCTTTCATGTCCCTCGACCCTTATAACTGCCATCTGGTTTCTGTACAAATTGTAAATAGCCTTTCGCTCCCTGTATTTTACCGCTGCCACCTTTAGAATTTGAAAGAGAGTATTCCAGTCAACGTTGTCAAAAGCTTTATCTAAGTCTACAAATGCTAGAACCGTAGGTTAGCCTTTCCTTAATCTAGCTTCTAAGATAAGTCGTAGGGTCAGTATTGCCTCACGTGTTCCAACATTTCTACGGAATCCAAACTGATCTTCCCCGAGGTCGGCTTCTACTAGTTTTTCCATTCGTCTGTGAAGAATTCGCATTAGAATTTGTCAGCCGTGACTTATTAAACTGATAGTTCGGTAATTTTCACATCTGTCAACACCTGCTTTCTTTGGGAACGTATACAGGGAAGGGCAGCACGAACTGCCACAGAGATGTTGAGGAAAGTGGAAGCCTCTTGACAGATGTAAACTCTCCAGAGAAACCGTATGTGTTGCTTCCGTAGGGATCGTGAGGAACATTACATTAACTGCAGCACGAACTGGGGCATTCAGTCATTCTTTTCGCCTTTTCTCAATTCATACGTCAATGGAACTGGTAAAAACCCTAATGACTGGTACAGTGCGACGTACCCTCTGCCATGAGCTTCAGAGTGGCTTGCACAGAATAGATGTAGAAGTAGAAACGCGACATCGCAAATGTGCTCTGCAACAAGTAACCAAACCACTCGCAGTCACTCGCGACATTCAAGAAGGATGTCTGTGGAGAAACCGAGCGGTACCATTTGAGCGCAAAATTCACATTTCGTCACCTTTCGGACAGCACCTCGAACACACTTGGCAATATGGAACCGCATCACCGGTCTGCTGCAGGTGCTCACAGCTTGGCCAGGTGTGGGCGTCGGGCTCTCTATTAACAGCTCACGTGGCCAGCACGTGTCGAGGGAATACTAAGGTACCGCCTTGCCGCGCCACTCGCAACGGTCGTTTTGAAGCTCTGTGGCTTCATCCGGTAAATCAAGCACAGCCCAATCCTGGAACAGCAGTCGGCCGAGACATATTTACGACCGTTCACAATTCAGCTACGGCCATTTACAATACACATGACGTTTCCCATACTTATGGCACTCTTCGGTCGTCATCCACTTGTTACAAGTTGTCCATTTCACTGTATAGTTACAATGTTACTGACCGACCTCATTAATTAATTAATTTGTGTTTAAATCTTTGTGGATCTTAACCATTTAATACGAGCGATCTTTATTCGTTCGACATGTCGAAGACAATAATTCATCACAAAGTAAATATACATCGTAATAGACCATGATAACATAAATGGCACAAATCACAATGAAACAAGTAAAATTAGAGGAAAGCAATATCAAGTAGATAGGAAAATACATTATACACATTGCAAACAGATAGCACATCTGAAATGTAAAGCGGAAAGCCTCATGAATTTAAAATAATTATTTAATAAACCGGAAGTATATTAATGAGGTAAGATATCGGCTACACTATACCCTCTAAACTAAACTCCGTCCAAACAGGTCTTGGAAGACCCAACGGCACCGACCGATCGCCGTGTCATCCGCAGTCTACAGGTGTTACTAGATGCGGATATGGATGGGCGTGAGATCAGCACGCCGCTCTCCCAGGCATATGTCAGTTTTCGTGATCGGAGCCGCCATTTCTCAAACATATAGCTCCTAAATTTGCCTTACATGGACTCTGTGCGCCCCGCTTGCCAACAGCGCTCGCCAGACCAGACGGCCACCCATCCAGGTGCTAGCCAAGCCCGATAGCGCTTAACTTCAGTGATATGAGGGGAACCGGTGTTACCACTGCGGCAAGGCCGTTGGCACACTACACGCCATACAGTCATATAGCACAGTGGAGATTACTCGGCAACTGGGGGGCATATCCAGAGCCATTATGGATGTCTTTCATTCCTCGTCCTTTGGAACTATAAATTGTACACTACAAAATATAATATACCGTTTGAAGTCCACCACACTCACAGAAAGGCACATTTGCAAGATTCCACTTTGTCATTTAGCTTTTACAGCGGTCCGTTCCAGTTATTCTATTTAATCTTGTGCATTGCCTACTTGGAAGGTCAAAACCAGAAACTTGTTTTGTTCACTTGAGCAATAAGGACTCCATTTCGCTGAATGTTTCCACGTCACTGTTCCTGCCAACCCCACTCTTCTTCAAAAAATTCGTATCGTTGGATAGTTCTCCAGAGAGGTGTCCTCGACTTCATTCGATTGTCTGTGTGTGAATTGGAAGATGGCATTGTTTTGATATCTTCTTCCACTCTTTTTTATTGCGGCTTTGCTCCTGATTGATGGTGGATGGATATTGGTCAGCACTGGTAGCCTGGTTCTGGTGGTCAGTATCCTCATCGATTCATTGAGCTCTACGCAACTTTGTGTGGGTTCTCATTGCCCATACTGCGGCGCAGATTCTCCAATGCTAGAAGAAGTGAAAAACTAAAACTAAACTCCGTCCGAACAGGCCTTGGAAGGCCCAACGGTACCGTCCGGCCGCCGTGTCATCCTCAGCCCACAGGCGTCACTGGATGCGGATATGGAGGAGCATGCGGTCAGTGCACCGCTCTCCCGGTTGTATGTCACTTTACGAGACCGGAGGCACTACTTCTCAATCAAGTAGCTCCTCAGTTTGCCTCACGAGGATTGAGCGCATCCCGCTTGCCAACTGCGCTCGATAGGCTGCGTCATCATTCATCCTAGTGCTAGCCCAGCCCGACAGCTCTTAACTTTGGTGATCTGACGGAAACCGGTGTTACCATTGCGGGAAGTCTATGGAGCAACCGCTGTCGACAGAAGTACAGTTAGTCGCTGGACACGGAGGGTGAGGTCATCCTTTGTGTAATTCTCATTATGTTCAATAAAGAATGGTTGAAGAAAAAAAATGCGGTGCATTACTTTCCAGGCAACCGTCATATTTGCCAACAATTTATAGTTCCTGTCTGTTCCACTCACATATCCATATGCATTTTCTGTCAATTAAAAGTTTGATTCCTTGCAATTGCATAAGTAATTGACTGGAATGGATTTACTGTTATTTAACCGAAATCAGTATGTAAAAGCAATTGGTTAACATATATGTTAACGCATATTTGACTAAGAAAGATGAAACACATGTGCCTGTTGATGAATATACAAATGCAATTGACTGATAATCAATATACATCTGACTATGATGAATATTTAAATATAACGGAATTAGCAAAACGTGTAAGCTTTCACGGCCGGCGTCTTCATTAATTAAAACTTCCGGGCTGAATTGCCGTGGTCCATATATAAAACTGCTTCCCCTTCCTGACGTTTCGTTGCCCACTGTGAGCAACATCTTCTGAGGTGAGTCGGCGACTGGCTGCTAGGAGTTGGAGGTCCAGCTCATACAGGGTGTTACTAAAAGGTACGGCCAAACTTTCAGGAAACATTCCTCACACACAAATAAAGAAAAGATGTTATGTGGACATGTGTCCGGAAACGCTTAATTTCCATGTTAGAGCTCATTTTAGTTTCGTCACTATGTACTGTACTTCCTCGATTCACCGCCAGTTGACCCAATTGAAGGAAGGTAATGTTGACTTCGGTGCTTGTGTTGACATGCGACTCATTGCTCTACAGTACTAGGATCTAGCACATCAGTACGTAGCATCAACAGGTTAGTGTTCATCACGAACGTGGTTTTGCAGTCAGTGCAATGTTTACAAATGCGGAGTTGGCAGATGCCCATTTGATGTATGGATTAGCAGGGGCAATAGCCGTAGCGCGGAACGTTTGTATCGAGACAGATTTCCAGAACGAAGGTGTCCCGACAGGAAGACGTTCGAAGCAATTGATCGGCGTCTTAGGGAGCACGGAACATTCCAGCCTATGACTCGCGACTGGGGAAGACCTAGAACGACGAGGATACCTGCAATGGACGAGGCAATTCTTCGTGCAGTTGACGATAACCCTAATGTCAGCGTCAGAGAAGTTGCTGCTGTACAAGG
Source organism: Schistocerca americana (assembly GCF_021461395.2). Taxonomy (NCBI): domain Eukaryota; kingdom Metazoa; phylum Arthropoda; class Insecta; order Orthoptera; family Acrididae; genus Schistocerca; species Schistocerca americana. The sequence continues at coordinate 432,284,717 of NC_060124.1, read as the reverse complement.
TAACGTTGACCACGTCGCTGTATGGAGAGTGCTACGGGAGAACCAGTTGTTTCCGTACCATGTACAGCGTGTGCAGGCACTATCAGCAGCTGATTGGCCTCCACGGGTACACTTCTGCAAATAGTTCATCCAACAATGTGTCAATCATCATTTCAGTGCAAATGTTCTCTTTACGGATGAGGCTTCATTCCAACGTGATCAAATTGTAAATTTTCACAATCAACATGTGTGGGCTGACGAGAATCCGCATGCAATTGTGCAATCACGTCATCAACACAGATTTTCTGTGAACGTTTGGGCAAGCATTGTTGGTGATGTCTTGATTGGACCCCATGTTCTACCACCTACGCTCAATGGAGCGCGTTATCATGATTTCATACGGGATACTCTACCTGTGCTGCAAGAACATGTGCCTTTACAAGTACGACACAACATGTGGTTCACGCACGATAGAGCTCCTGCACATTTCAGTGGAAGTGTTCATACGCTTCTCAACAACAGATTCGGTGACCGATGTATTGGTAGAGGCGGACCAATTCCGTGACCTCCACGCTCTCCTCACCTCAACCCTCTTGACTTTCATTTATGGCGGCATTTGAAAGCTCTTGTCTACGTAACCCCGATACCAAATGTAGAGACTCTTCGTGCTCGTATTGTGGACGGCTATGATATAATACGCCACTCTCCAGGGCTGCATCAGCGCATGAGGGATTCCATGCGACGGAGGATAGATGCATGTATCCTCGTTAACGGAGGACATTTTGAACATTTCTTGTAACAAAAGTGTTTGAAGTCACGCTGGTACGTTCTGTTGCTGTGTGTTTCCATTCCATGAATAACGTGATTTGAAGAGATGTAATAAAATGAGCTCTAACATGGAAAGTAAGCGTTTCCGGGCACATGTCCACATAACATATTTTCTTTCTTTGTGTGTGAGGAAAGTTTCCTGAAAGTTTGGCCATACATTTTTGTAACACCCTGAATAGAGCGCTTAGATGGCGCCACCACTCATCACGTGCTTTCGACTTTAAAACTATCTCTGGCTAGTGCCATCTCTCTCGATTATAGATAATCGATAGTCACTTCGTTGGTACAGAGTCGACCGTCATATCGTGTCTAGTTTTAATCCTTCTCCTTTTTTATTAAAATTGTTTTCGAGCTTGTAGATCTCTATAGCTTCAGCATACACGCGGGTATAATAATGTGAGGTCGTAGCTATCACGTTTGTCTCACTAAATTTTATTTCGTGATCACCGTCTTTGAAAACGTGTTCCGCTACAGCTGATTTGTCAATTTGTCCCAATCTACAGTTCGTTTTGTTGTGTTCCGTTAGGCGGGTATTAACACTCCTTTCCCAATATAAGCCATGCCACAGCTACACGGAATTTTATACACACCTGGTGTAGCTAAGGGGTGTAGTGCGTCTTTCACCGTTCTTAAACTTTCAGTAATTTTCTTGGTAGGTCGAAAGATTGTCTACACTTGAAACTTGTCCAAAACTTTCCCATTACGGTCCGTGATGTTATGAATAAATGGAAGAAAAACTTTTCCAGCTGACGGTTGTTGCTGTCGTGTATTTTCGGACACATTTTACTTCTAGGGTGGAGTGCTCGAACTATTTCGTTGTCAGTGTACCCATTTCTCTTGAAAGCCGTTCGCAAATGGCTTAATTCATCTTGCAAATAAATTGGCACACAGATGTTATTAGCCCTGTCTAATAAAGTTTTTATGACTCCTCTCTTCTCCCTAGGATGTTGATTCGAATCCTTATGTAGGTAACGATCGGTGTGTGTGTCTTTTCTATGTACCTTGTGCCATAAAGTCCCACCTGCCCGTTTAATAACCAATACATCCCAAAAATTTTGTTGTCCATTACTCTCTTTCTCCATGGTGAATTTATCTTTGGATTGAAACTGTTTATGTGCACCAAAAAATCACTCAGTTCCTCTTCAGCATGATTCCATATCACAAAGGTGCCATCCACGTATCGATAACATTTCAAAGGGCTTTTTTTGGCCGACTGCAACACCTGTTGTTCGAAAAATTCCATAAATAGATTAGCAATAGCAGAGCTCAGAGGGCTACCCATGGCCACCCCATCAATTTGTTCATAAAACTCGTTGTTATATTGAAAATAAGTCGAGGATAGGCAATGTCGAAACAAAGCTATTATATCAGTAGGAAACATATCAGCTATGTAAGAAAGAGCTTCGTCAACAGGGACCATGGTGAACAGGGATACTACATAGAAACTGACAAGAATGTCACTTGGACTAACTGTAATCTCCCTCAGTTTTTCGATAAAATGCATGGAATTTTTAATATGAGTGTCAGTTTTACCTATATACGGCTGCAACAAAGAAGCAAGTTATCTAGCCAGCTCTTGAGTAGGAGCCCCAGTGGCGCTTACTATCGGTCTCAATGGGACACTGGGCTTGTGTATTTTAGGTTACCCATACAGTCTAGGAGGGTAAGCTTCCGGTTTTCAAAGGTATTTTTTATCTTCTGTAGGAATGGGAGAGCTTTTTATTAATCGCTGGGTAGCACTTAGCACTTTCGTTGTAGGGTCCTTTTTCAGTTTTTATAGGTGGTAGGATCCAAGAGGGCACTGATCTTTCTATGATAATCCTCACTCTTCAGCAAGACAGTAGCATTACCCTTATCAGCAGTAAGTACAATAATACTCCTGTCCGCGTTAATCTCCCGTAACGCCTTCCTTTCTCCTAGGGATAAATTACTGCTGGGTGGCTTTGCTTTACGTAATATCCTGGCTGTTTCCATCCTGATTTCATCGGCAGAATGCGGTGATAACAGACGAATCCCTGCTTCTATATTGGCAACAATATCTTCCGTGGGAATCTGTGATGGAGTGATAGCAAAATTTCCTCCTTTCGAGAGAACAGAGACTTGGTCCTTGGATAGCTCTTTCCCGGGCAAGTTGATAACTGTATGGGAATTGTCTGTAGTCAATGTTTCCGGTTTTTGTAAATACTCGAACTTCTTCTTCTGCCAGTTAGAAGACACTTCTGCGCTAAGTTCCATAGATCTGAATGTTAATCTGTCCACCTTATTCCAATCACCCAACCGCATAGTATTGCTAATACATAAATGAAGATTTAACAGTTGACTACTAGTTACCGCAAGTCCTCGACGTGTTTCATGGATCCGCTCCCGCAGCATCGCCAATTCCATGCGTAAATAAATACGGTTCGCTTGCGCTGTATGGAACATTATCTCGCCTTCAAAAACTTCGAAACTGTCCCATTGTTACGACAACGTAGCAAAAAAGTGAGTGAACAAAGTTGTTGAGCTTTCTTCTTACGTAGGCTCTCCAGTCGTACCATAATCGACATATCCTCCCCGTAGAGGCGTCTAATCATAACATGTAAGCTTTCACGGCTGGCATCTTCATTAATTAAAACTTCCGGGCTGAATTGCCGTGGTCCATATATAAAACTGCTTCTCCTTCCTGACGTTTCGTTGCCTACTGCAGGCAACATCTTCTGAGGTGAGTCGGCGACTGGCTGCTGGCGCTGGAGGTCCCGCTTATGTAGAGCGCTTAGATGGCGCCACCACTCATCACGTGCTTTCCACTTTGAAACTATCTCTGGCTAGTGCCATCTCTCTCGATTATAGGTAATGAATAGTCACTTCGTTGGTACAGAGTCGACCACCATATCTTTTCTAGTTTTAATCCTTCTTCTTTTTTATTAAAATTATAGCTCGGACCTCAATTATTATACCCGCATGTATAGAGAAGCTGTAGAGATCTACAAGCACGGAAATAATTTTAATAAAAAAAATTATTTCAACCTACCAAGAAAATTAGAGCCAGCAGCCAGTCGCCGACTCACCTCAGAAGATGTTGCCTGCAGTAGGCAACGAAACGTCAGGAAGGAGAAGCAGTTTTATATATAGACCACGGCAATTCAGTCTGGAAGTTTTAATTAATGGAGACGCCAGCCGTGAAAGCTTACATGTTATGATTAGACGCCTCTATGGGGAGGATATGTCGATTATGGTACGACGACTGGAGAGCCTACGTAAGAAGAAAGCTCAACAACTTTGTTCACTCACTTTTTTGCTACGTTGTCGTAACAATGGGACAGTTCCGAAGTTTTTGAAGGCGAGATAATGTTCCATACAGCGCAAGCGAACCGTATTTATTTACGCATGGAATTGGCGATGCTGCGGGAGCGGATCCATGAAACTAATTACACACCGCAGGTGTGTATAAAATTCCGTGTAGCTGTGGCATGGCTTATATTGGAACAACTAAAAGGAGTGTTATTACGGAACACAAAAAAACGAACTGTAGATTGGGACAAACTGACAAATCAGCTGTAGCGGAACACGTTTTCAAAGACGGTGATCACGAAATAAAATTTAGTGAGACAAACGTGATAGCTACGACCTCACATTATTATACCCGCATGTATGCTGAAGCTATAGAGATCTACAAGCTCGAAAATAATTTTAATAAAAAAGAAGAAGGATTAAAACTAGACAAGATATGGCGGTCGACTCTGAACCAACGAAGTGACTATCGATTACCTATAATCGAGAGAGATGGCACTAGCCAGAGATAGTTTTAAAGTCGAAAGCACGTGATGAGTGGTGGCGTCATGTAAGCGCTCTATATAAGCGGGACCTCCAGCGCCTAGCAGCCAGTCGCCGACTCACCTCAGAAGATGTTGCCCGCAGTAGGCAACGAAACGTCAGGAAGGAGAAGCAGTTTTATATATGGACCACGGAAATTCAGTCCGGAAGTTTTAATTAATGATAACGGAATTAATTTATTATCATTTAAACACAAGGACTCCGCAGAACGAACCTGACTGCACAAGGACAAAACATACCATCTGTTCTACTGTTCTACATCCAACCAAACTCCAACATCCTCAAAGCCCTGTGGAGATAGAAGACAAATTCCCATCTACTTATGGTCTTTAACATAGCCCATTTCATATCGGAACACGAAGCTGAAAGAAAATCGAAGCTGTCCCATGCATGTAGCAAAAGATCATGTAATGGACTTGTTTCGTCCTTACCACGTGCTTACCAAAACTTTGCATTTGTTAACGAAAATCTTCTTTTCCTAATTCTCCGGCAGAAAGAATTTTCAGACAGAAAGTCCGTTTTAACAAAAGGAGTTGAAGTTGCAGACATATGTGGCACCGGTTGACTAAGTACGAAAGAAATCTTCTGTGCAGCTTAATGAGACACAAGAGGAAGAAAATACGAAGCCACTATTTGCGTGCAGCAATTTTATAATCGGCTTACTTTGAGCTGAATTTATAAGTGTTCATCACATATCGTTCGCCCCACGATAAAGCATTAAGGAATAAAGGAAATCCCTGTAAGCAAACTCACGTAGTCTATTTTTCATTTAAGCTGTAAATTTAAAAATAATGGAATTAGTGACAGCATAATATACTCTCAGTGCTACAAGGCGGCGCTTCACGCACACTGTCCCATTCTACACATACTCGCCACGAAGGTCTCGGTTACCCCCAATTAACAAAATAAAAAAGTAACTCTCTTAGATTGTCATCCATTTGCTATAAGTAATCCATTTCACTGTAAAGTAACCATGTTACTAACCTACGTCATTAATTAAATAATTAGCGTTTATATAACTGTAGATCTCAACCATTTAACACGAGCGAACTTAAAAAAAAATAAGTTACACTTGTTGTCCGACGCTAAGACATTTACGCAACAAAAGTGGCGGATTGTCAGAACAGAACACATATTTTTCAGATAAACTTCTGCTGTAATTATATACACTTAAAACTCAAAAGAAACTGGTATAGACATTCGTCAAACACAGTAGATGTAAACAGGCCGAATACAGCGCTGTGGTCGGCAACGCGTACATAAAACGACAATTGTCCGTCGCAGTTGTTAGATTGGTTACTGCAACTACAATGACAGGTTATCAAGATTGAAGTGAGTATGAGCGTGGTGCTATAGTCGGCGCACGAGCGATGTGAAACATCCCCTTTGAAAAATTAATGAATTACTGTGCTGGTAAACCCCTTACGTTATTTGATTTTCAAACAGCTGAGCAAAACTGAATATGCTCAGACATTTCTCTCTTTACTTATTCTGGTCATCAATTAACTGACACACAATATTTTTAGCGCAACGCAGTCTGACTTTCAATAATCCCTACAAAAGAATGGCCCTGACTAACAATAACCTATACCTTTCACGAATCACTTACCTCACAAAAATCTTCGTTACTCGAACTACTGCAATACAGCGAGCGCCAATACTGCCAGCTAAATGAACAATTCTAACTACGGAAGGCACTAACTACTGATAGGCATAGTTAGCAAATGAAAGATTTTGATAGAGAACAATGTATTTAACTTAATAGTGTTCAAAAGTCATTATATATATATATATATATATATATATATATATATATATATATATATACCAGTTCATGACATCCAGTCTTATAAATTTCGTCTTTCTCACGGACACACGTCCAGATCATCCGCTCTCTAAACTCTGCCATCTCTCTTCCCACATCCACCACTGCTGGTGGCTCATCTCCAATTGCGCAACGCTACGCGCTGTTCACATCCAACTGCCCCACACTACAATAATGGATATTCCAATAACGCCAACCAGCCACAGACTGCACACAGCAGAGTCAGTGATTTTCATATAGGGCGTTACGTGACGTTAACAACATAAAAACCTAAACAGCCTACTTACAGATGGGACACACCATCTCCAAGGTGGCGATGGAGTGAGGATTTTCCTGTACGACCATTTCACGAGTGTACCGTGAATGTCAGGAACCCGGTAAAATATCAAATCTCAGACATCGCTGCGGCCGGAAAAAGATACTGCAAGAATGTGACCAAGAGCGACTGAAGAGAATCGTTCAACGTGACGGAAGTGCAACCGTTCTGCAAATGGCTCCAGATTTCAATGCTGGGCCATCAAGAGGTACCAGCATGAGAAACATTCGACGAAACATCATCGATAGGGACTTTCGGAGCCGAACGCCCACTCGTGTAACCTTGATGACTGCACGATACAAAGCTTTACGCCTCGGCTGGACCCGTCATCACTGATGTTGGACTGTTTATGACTGAAAACATGTTGTCTTATCGGACGAGTCTCGTTTCAAATTGTATCGAGCGGATGGACGTATACGGATGTGGAGACAACCTCATGAATCCATGGACCCTTAATGTCAGCATGAGACTAATCAAGTTGTTGGAGGCTCTATAATGGTGTGGAGAGTGTGCAGTTGGAGTGATATGGGACCCCTGAGACGTCTAGATACGACTCTGACAGCATCCTGTCTGATCTCGTGCATCCTTGGGCAATTGCAGCAGGACAATGCGACCCTCCACACTTCCAAAATTGCTACAGGGTGCCTCCAGGAACACTCTTCTGAGTTTAAACACTTCCGCTGGCCACCCAACTCCTCAGACATGAACATTATTGAGCATATCTGGAATGCCTAACAACGTGCTGTTCAGAAGAGGTACACCGCCTCGTACTCTTACGGATATATGGACAACCCTGCAGGAGTGATTGTGTCAGTACCCTCCATCGCTACTTCAGGTATTAATCGAGTCCATGTGACGTCGTGTTGCGGGACTTCTACGTGCTCGCGGGGGCCCTACACGATATTAGCTTTGGCTCTTCAGTGTACACAGTATAGCAATCCAAACCCTACAGCGAAACAGGAAAAGGAGCACGAAGATTAGGTACAGCTCGGGTGCTAGATGAGTTTAGACAGTAGATACGCTGACATTGTCAAAGCTTCACCCTCCTTTTTCTGATTCCTTACTTCACCTAGTGTTTGGCTCTGTTACACTTCTAATATAATTTGTGGAGTACCCATTGCTCCTCAGAACACTTTTCAGGTGTTGCATTTCGCGTCTGAGGTGCTTCGGCTCACATATTCGTCCTGCTCGCGTTACGAGCGTATCAATCATGCCTCTTTTCTGGCTCGGATGGTGGTTTGATAGTTTGTGCAGGTATCGGTCCGTGTGTGTCGATACACGCTGTGTCCAAGGTTTTCGCCGTCCCTTGTGACCAACCCGTCTAGAAATGGAAGTTTTTTTATTGGTATTTTCTACTTCCATGGTAAATTTCATGTTGGCATGGAGGCTGTTCAAGTGTCTTAGAAAATCACCGAGCTGTTCTTCACCATGGTTCCATACAACGAAAGTATCATCGACATATCTGTACCACACCTTAGATTTACAAATCGCCAAGTCCACTTAGATCGGGGAAGGAGAAAAGGGTCCCACTTGCAATGTCGGGAATATACAGTATACCATGCACATGCGAAAAAGTTTATGTCGGAATGACAGGACGATCAATCAGCACCAGAACCAAAGAACATAAGCGACATTGCAGGTCTGGGCAGGTGGAGAACTCGGCCGTGGCATAGCACGCACTGAGTGAGACCGACCACATAATAAAATTCGCCGACACGGAAGTTCTGGCTGTCGAGAACCACTATCACATGCGCTTGTTCAGAGAAGCTGGTAGAAATACAAAAACACGCGAATAGCTTCAACAAGAAAAAGGAAAACCTTAAGGTAAACGGATCCTGGCTTCCCGTACTGCAGCAAACGACCGTCGCAGGTAGCAAGAGGAGAACCGCACCGGAAATGACCGCGGAGAAGCCCTCGGACGTTGGCGCACCAGGTACATATAGTCTGCGGCCGCGAGCTCGGCTCCAGTTCACCACCAGCAATGGAGGGTGAAACTTTGACAATGCTAGCCACTCGTGCAGGTGAAACGTCAGTAAAAACATTAATTAGATGAACGTCGGCCGAAGAACCCGAGAAAGAAGCCAATAGGCAGTTTGTCAACAAGTGGCCACAAAAGCCTTAACAATTTTGTATGTAGTAGATACGTTCTTCATTGTCTCAAGCGAAGTAGCGCTGCAAAAAGTTCCAGAGGATCACGCAGTGCCCGACGCCAGCCGTGTCACCCTCCGCCACATGGCGTCATTTGCTTGCGGTATACAAGTGAATGGGCCAGCACATCGTTCTCCCGGCTGTTAGCTTTGCAGACCTCCGAGCCCCTTTTTCTCGTTTCAGCAGCTTCTCAATCGACTTCTTCAGAGCGACCGCACCGCATTCATGCTCTCACCAATCCAAACTCACTGCCAGTAGCAGGCACTGAAGCAAGATACCCTTCATAACAGGCAGTCGTGCTGACTGCTCAGCTACAGAGGAGGACTCAGTGTGTCAGAATTTTCTTTTAACCTATTACTTTATTGCGTCTGTGCCGAGGGAGAGAACAGAAGCAGATTAAATTAGGCTTACCACCGTTTGTCCATAGTGCAAACATATCACTCTGTCGTTTTTAGAGAGGAAGTCTGCAGTGAGACCGGTTATGAAATTGATAGAGACATGAACTTTGCAGAAGATTCTGTGCCAATGTCTCTTTCCCCTTACCTGTTCCAGTCACAAACCGTACACGCGAAAATTGACTATTCTCCTGTCTGAATTCGAAACTATTGTCTTAGTTTCATGGCTTTTTCGCGAGATATAAGGAGGTGGGGGTGTTCGCTTCATTCTTTTAGGACAGCATGCTCTCTCAATTTCGGCAGTAAAACACAACGTGATATAAAACGTCTGTCTTGTAGCGGCCGCCACTGGGATTGGCTAAGCATCTCGCAGACGCTCTCGTGCTTAATGAACGAATCTGTGACGAAACGCGCTGATGTTCTTTGGCGCATGCATGTTTTCTCTACCAATGCTATCTGGTATGGTTCCATACTGACGAGCAACACTGAAGAATCGGACAAATATTCTGTAATTTTCCTCATATGTAAATGGACGACGCTTCCTGAGAATTCCCCCAATAAATCTGTCTGCCATCTGCATTTCCTCCTGTTATTTTCGTGTGGTCGTTCCACTTTAAACATATACCTTCGCCTAGTCACAAATAATTAGCAGATGTGACTGTATCCAGTGATTGTTCGGGAAACGTGTAACCAAACAATATCGGGCATTACCCTCTGGTAGGCACTTAATTGTGAATCGCAGAGTAATCTTGTAGATGAATACGTTATATTTGCTAATGCTGAGTACCAACTGAGAAAACTGCACTCATCCTCGGTCCTCTGCAGGTCTTCCTGCAATTCGCTAGAATTTTCCAACATTGCGACTTCTCTGCACACGGTGGTCAGAAACAATCTGAAAAGCTGATAAGGTTGTTGCAAGGTTGGTTGTGCTGTGAAAGAATTTTTAACAAAACAATTCGATACGTTGCACTGTTTACAAATTAATTAGCACTGAAGGCAGGCAACCAGGAGGAGGAGCGAGGAGATTAGTGTTTAACATCTCATCGACAACGAGGTCATAAGAGACGGAGCACAAGCTCGGGTTAGGGAAGGATGGAAACCGACCGTGCCCTTTCGAACGAATCATCCCGGCATTTACCTTAAGCGATATAGGGAAATCACGGAAAACCTAAATCAGGATGACTGGACACGTGTTTGACCCGTCGTCTTCCCGAATACGAGTCCAGTGTGCCAACCACTGTGCTATCCCACTCGGTGACGTAATCAGGTAGTTACGCGCGTAAATTCAAGCAGCCCGCCAGAGGCGGTGTCGCCAAACGTGTTGTTCACTTGTTTTCCTAAAACCGCAGAAGAGAGCGATGGAAGAATTGGACATGGGACAGTAGTAATAACAGAACCCGAGCCAAAGGCTGAGCAGTCTCGTACCCTGTCGCCTACTCTATGAGAACAACTGACACTAATTCTATGTGGCGTACCGATTTTCGCACCCAGTGGCCTGATTGGCTAAGTTCAATACCATTTAACTCTGAGATGGCGCTGCTGCTACTATCCGGGCAACCAGATCCTCTTCTGATGCAACGGAAGTTGCGTAAACAAGTTTGCGCATCTCTCCCCACACAAAAATGTCCAGAGGGGACATATCTGGGGATCGAGCAGGCCATGGTACAGGACCACCTCTGCCAATCCACGTGTCTGGGAACCGACGCACACGACGCACACGACGACTGAAATGTGCCGGCGCCCCGTCATGTTGGAACCACATGCGTTGTCTTCTAGGGAGCAGGACGTCTTCCAGCAATTCTGGCAATGCTCTGGCGAGAAAATTGTAGTAGTGCCTGCCATTTAATGGCCTAGGTAGCAGATATGGCCCAATTAAACAGTCCCCAACAACACCGACCCACACATTAACGAAGAATCGCACATGATGAGCGCTAGTAACTGTGGCATGTAGGTTATCCTTATTCCAAACATGCGAATTGTGCATGTTGAAGACTCCATCATGTCCGAACGTTGCTTCATCGGTAAACAACATAGACGATGGAAATAGTTCAAATGGCTCTGAGCACTATGGGACTTAAGATCTGAGGTCATCTGTCCCCTAGACTTAGAACTACTTAAACCTAACTAACCTAAGAATATCACACACATCCATGTCCGATGCAGGATTCGAACCTGCGACCGTAGCAGTCGCGCGGTTCCGGACTGAAGCGCCTAGAACAGATCGGCCACCTCGGTCGGCAGACGATGGAAATGTAGGATGCATTTCATAGTGTTCCAGATACCACGGCGAAAACTGTGCTCTGGGAGGGTAATCAACTGGTTCCAGGTTGTGGAGAAGCTGTAAGTGAAATGGACGTAACAATTGCTTTCGAAGGACTTGTTACATTCGTCTGATTCGTCCCCATGTTACGCGCTATTGTACGAGTACTGATTGAAGGATCCCGCTCCACATGCTGCAAGACAGCTTCCTCAAATTGCAGCGTTCTTACGGTGCGACGGCGCCCCTGTCCAGGTAATCTGCTAAGTGATCCGGTCTCACGCAGACTTTGGTACACAGCAGCAAAGGTCGTATGATGCGTCCGTTGTGGTGCGCTCCATTAGTAAACAGAGACAATGCACTACTACACTGGTGGACAACAGTTGCCTGCAACCGAAGAGCGTAATACGCCGTCTAACAACTGAGGATCGTAATACGGCGTCTAACAAATGAAGAGCGTAATACGGCATCCACCGGGTTAAATAATCCTCATAGGAAAGAATGACATTAGGGAAAAATATTTGTTTTCATACCCCTACAACCTCCCAGAATTTGTCGGCTTAAATACTTTTTCACCCTGTATAGTGTTGTGGGTTTGACAGCTACTAATGACAGCTAATTCAGCTCTATATACAACAGTATACAGGGTGAAAATTATTTAAACCGACAAACTGTGGGAGGCTGCATGGGACTCCGAAACAAATATTTTCCTCTAATGACAGATTTTTTAAACCGGTATAGAAAGATTTCTCTGGATGAAAATTAATTAAACTGACAAACTCTGGGTGGTTACAAGGGACGACGAAAACATATTCTTCCAATATATTTTCCTGTCAGGACAAAAAGTAACACAAGAAATTTTAATTCTTTATTACCTGGAGACAGCAACATTAACACAATAAAATTACATCAATTATTAAAGAGGTTCAATAATGCTTCCATATGCGAAAATGTTTGTAACTTTCCCCCATATGTGTATGAAGACGGTAGTGCCCTCCGTGACACATATGAGCGCATTGACTAGCAAAATGACCCTGCACGGTGAGGCTGTTGGAGGGTTAGTATTCGCCGCGTCATGTATGAAATGATTTTTCTTAACCATGGTGTTTCAGTGTTGCTATCTGGGGCTTTCTACCTTCCTTGTTTCCTTATTTTACGCTTTTCATTGCAAGTAAACGAGCTTTTAACATGTCAGTTTTCAACTGGTCAGTTTGAAATATGACGCCCTGCTCGTTGCGGTCAACAGTATTTTATTTTGTGGATGTTGAGTCCCTCTACTTCCTGTACAAGGCTTAATGTCTTATTGAGGTGTATTTCATATAAGATGTCATGAAGCACACATATTAGAATAAGATTCTGGTCTTTTATCATAGTGTCGATTGCATGTTTAGCAACTTGTAACTAAAGCTGCGATTTGAAATCACGAACTGGGGCTGTACTCCTCTAAACGAAAAAGTTTATGTACAGCTGAAAGCGGTTTATTTGAGAAACATGGATTACTTCAGATGCAATTGTCCTAAACATAAAACTATTTTTAAACAGAGATTACACGGGTGGGGCGAGTTCCGTCTAACACGATCGAAGACTGCAGGAGTGTCCTTAATTCCTGCTGCCGGCCGTTGTGGCCGAGCGGTTCTAGGCGCTTCCAACCGGAACCGCGCTGCTGCTACGGTCGCAGGTTCGAATCCTGCCTCGGACATGGATGTGTGTGATATTCTTAGGTTAGTTAGGTTTAAGTAGTTCTAAGTCTAGAGGACAGATGACCTCAGATCTTAAGTCCCATAGTGCTCAGAGCCATTTGAACCATTTGCCAATTCCTGCTGCTGCTGCCACTATCCAGATCCTCTTTTGAATCTACAGGTGTGGTCTAAACAAGACTGCACATATCTCGTCGCACAAAATAGTCTATAGGGGTTAAATCAGGGAATCTAGTAGGCCGTTGTACGGGACCATCACTGCCAATCCTCTTTTCTGGAAACTGGCGCTTCAAGAATCGACACACTGGACAACTGAAATGTGCCGGCGCTCCGTCACGCTGGAACCACGTGCACTGTCTTGTAGCGAGTGGCACGTCGTCCAGCAACTCTGACAATGCTCCGGCGAGGAAACTGTAATAATACCTGTCATTTAATGGCCACGGCAGGAGATATGGCCCAGTTAAACAGTCACCAATAACATCACATAATCACGTAGAACCGCAATTGATGAGTGCGAGTAGTTGTGGCATTTGGATTAACCTCACTCAAAAGATACCGGTTATTGACGCTGAACCCCCGATCGCATCCGAACGTTGATTCGTCTATAAACAGGACAAAGGACGAATAGCCGGCCGCGGTGGTCTAGCGGTTCAGGCGCTCAGTCCGGAACCGCGGGACTGCTACGGTCGCAGGTTCGAATCCTGCCTCGGGCATGGATGTGTGTGATGTCCTTAGGTTAGTTAGGTTTAAGTAGTTCTAAGTTCTAGGGGACTGATGACCACAGATGTTAAGTCCCATAGTGCTCAGAGCCATTTGAACCATTTTGAACGAATATTTATGACGCATTTGATACTGCTCCACGTTCCACTTCGAAAACTGTGCTCTGAGTGGATAATCATTTGGGTGCTGCCTGCCGCGCGGGTTTAGCCGATCGGTCTCGGGCGCTGCAGTCATGGACTGTGCGGCTGGTCCAGGCGGAGGTTCGAGTCCTCCTTTGGGCATGGGTGTCTGTGTTTGTCCTTAGGATAATTTATGCTATGTAGTGTGTAAGCTTGGGGATTGATGACCTTAGCAGTTAAGTCCCTTAAGATTTCACACACATTTGAACTTTTTTTTTTTTTTATTTCTTTGCTGCTGCCTGCGCACACGCTGTAGGCGTAAGTGAAATAGATTAAAAATTGCTCATGAAGGACGTTTCTTATTTTCCTCTGATTCCTCTCCATGTTATGTGCAATTGCACGAATGCTGAGAGCAGTTTCGCCCTTTAACAAAATCTCTCATGTAATTATGACATTAGAAAAAAAATGCTTCGGTGTTCCATGCAAACTCTCAGAGTTTGTCGGTTTAAATAATTTTCACCCTGTATATCGGTTTTTGGAAGTTTTACTGGCATCCAGTGTCGTCTACCCCCGCTGACGCCATCAGTCTCCCCGCGAAGGAATCTGCGTACGGCATCCGTCTGCATCTAGAGTAGATCTCATGTTCAGTGTGATAACGTTTCCTGAGTGTTCGCTTAGTATATATCTGAGGTGGGACGTGAGTGCTAACGTGATATATGGCTTGTTCGATGTGGCGAAACGTCTAAAAACCATATCCAGATTGGCGAGGTCCACAGCTCTCGTCGTTCAAGTGCAACACGAATTCTGTCCTAGGTCAGAGCTTATCTCCCCGTGCCCCGAAAGCGTGTGTTTTACCGCTCTCGACCATCTGGGCACCTAGCTGTACAAGAATACTCGCAAACTCATTCTCTGATCTCCCTTTCTTACAAGAAACAGAGCACTCTTCGCACAACTTAACGCCCTGCTGCATTTAAGAAAAGTTTAAGCATTTGCTGTTGCCGGGCTGATAACATTTCCCTAAAAAAATAACATGATGATTTTCCTCTATGTCAAACTGTAACGGAAAAGTCTCCAGCTTCACCCAGTTACGCTCTTTCTCTTCATATTTGCCAGCCAGAACACTTTCTGTACCCCATTTTGTCCTATTAAGTCCCTCCTTTACTCGCTCCCCAGCCGGCGTTTCCACAATAAATGTTATAGCTACGGCCGGCCGAAGTGGCCGTGCGGTTAAAGGCGCTGCAGTGTGGAATCGCAAGACCGCTACGGTCGCAGGTTCGAATCCTGCCTCGGGCATGGATGTTTGTGATGTCCTTAGGTTAGTTAGGTTTAACTAGTTCTAAGTTCTAGGGGACTAATGACCTCAGCAGTTGAGTCCCATAGTGCTCAGAGCCATTTGAACCATTTTGTTATAGCTACAGGGGGCAGCAAAAATGTGGAAACGTCAAAAGCACATCACCATGGCTAATATGGTCTAGGAAAAGCACTGGCATTCAAAACATCTTCCGATCGTCCCGGAATGGATAAATAAAGCTCCTGCATGGTTTTCAAGGGTATCTTGTACCATAGTTTCTACAAAATAGTGGCAAGGTCAGGTAACTACGGTGGAGGTCGATAACGATCACGCACCCTTCTCTCCAAATTAGGTTCCAAAAATTTAATAATACTTAGAACTGCTTACTATGGTGTTCAGGGAAGATACGACGGTTCATCCTCGTACTCACAAAACCAGCCCCGTCTGAACAAGCTGCCTGTCCTCTTGAAATCTAGCATCACCATTTGGGGATAAATGTTGTACTATGGGACGGATCCAGTAAGACAAAACGGCCATACAGTACACGACTATAGAGCGACATTGCAGCGTAATCAGGGGGCCGATGTGATGCCACGGTATGGACGCCCAAATGATCACAAAGACGCCGCCATATTTCATTCTTGGGATCGTAGGCTTGAAACGCCGTACGCCAGAGATAATCTGGGACAGAAGCTGTGAATAGTGTGAAACAAGACTCATCCTGCCAAATGACTCTCTTCCATTGCCCCGTAGTCCAGGTTTTATGGCTTCGGCACGACGTTTTCTTGTCGCGGACATTTGCATCCCTAGTGTGTGGTTTTGGATTTCCAGCTAGTCCTGAAGTTCCCTGCTTTTGGAGCTCGCTTCACGTTGTTTCGCTACTGACAGGGTCCGCATACGACTATTTAGTTCTACAGTGACTTCGGCAGCTGTCGTCCCCTTATTTTTTTATCACAATCCGCTCCAATGAACGTGTCACGATCACTCATCAGTCACTTACGTCCGCGTTGAGACTTAGTGGATAGTTTCTTTCCCACCTTCCCAGTATTCGATATAAATCTTCGATAAGCTGCCTCTTGAAACACCAAACATATCAGTTACCTTGAGAATGCAGGCTTTCTCGGCGAATCTCGATGATAAAATCTTCTCGGGTTGACAGCCGAGTCAATGTGTTGTTTTCCAGCAACGTTTCAGCAAGTTTATTACTTGCCATCTTCAGGCGAAGTGGTTACAGAAACATCCACCATACGAGCACCAACAATCTGCCCACGTTCGAATCTCTTAGCTCCGACATAATTCTCCCACAACTGTATAGAACACCGTTCTCACCATGACTGACACTCCCAACATATTGAGCAAGTTGCACAGATGCCGTTCGTGGTCAAATACAACAGCACCATCTGGAGGCTTGGCTCGCATCTGTACTCATTTTCAAGCATGCACTTCTTGTGGTGTTTCCATATCTTTGCCCAGCCCCTGGTATTTCGAAGTATTGAGTTCTATATTACATGTACGATTTATTATAACACGTATGTCGTTAAATATTTTAAACTTTTTGTTAGATTAAACAGAGGACTGGATTGCCCTACACTTGCCACGATAAATAAATTAATAAATCACAACCTGAAATTATTTCTGCTATAATTGCAGCAACGCAGATGATTGATTACCGTATGGCGTGGTTGGTTGCGAGGTACGCTCAGGCTCGAAATAGAGAAGGATTTTCTTTACCACCACGCGATGGCCTCCTACCGGGGGCTGTGTGAGCGTTGTGTTACGTGTACCTGTTGAGCGTAGCTGACTGTACTTCATGTTTGTGTTGTATGACGATGAAAGGATGAAGAGACTAAAATCCGGTGCCGAAACATAGCCTGCAACAGAGGGCCCCCAATCTCAACGTCCATATCCAACGGAGGCAACGTCCTTGCCGCAGTGGATACACCGGTTCCCGTCAGATCACCGAAGTTAATCGCTGTCGGGCGTGGCCGCCACTTGGATGGGTGTCATCCCGGCCGCCATGCCCTGTTGCCATTTTTCGGGGTGCACTCAGCCTAGTGATGCCAAATGAGGACCTACTCGACCGAACAGTAGCCGCTCCGGTCACAGAATACCATCATAACGACTGGGAGAGCGGTGTGCTGACTACACGCCCCTCCTATCCACATCCTCAGTGAGGATGACACGGCGGTCGGATGGTCCCGATGGGCCACTTGTGGCCTGCTGACGGAGTGGTATCCAGCGGACATATCACATGAACAGTGACACACGCTCTCACTCAAATAGACACTGCGGGGAGTGTTGAAATTTAAAGTAGTCTAGTGATCAGGAACTTGACGTCACCACTTCTTTTCCACTTTAATGTCAAATATTATTGGGGAAGATTTCTTCCAGCAACGGTAATTATAAAATAAATTTTTGCTTCCAGTACAGAGCTCATTATTAAAAATGTTTAATAACGGAATTGATAAGAGCAGGAATTTACTAGAAGGAAGACGAGACATTGTGTTAAAGAAAATGAAATGATCGACGTAGTTGGTTTTCGTGGTCGGTCATTTACAGGGAGATCGTAGTTCAAAAAAATGGTTCAAATGGCTCTGAGCACTATGCGACTTAACTTCTGAGGTCATCAGTCGCCTAGAACTTAGAACTAAGTAAACCTAACTAACCTAAGGACTTCACACACATCCATGCCCGAGGCAGGATTCGAACCTGCCACCGTAGCGGTCACGCGGTTTCAGACTGAAGCGCCTTTAACCGCACGGCCACACCGGCCGGCTGATCGTAGTTCGTGTATCGGTAACAAAGGTATGTATCACCAATGCTAGCGTACATAAAAATGCGTACGACAAATTTGTAATCGTTCTTCGTAAATCGCGAAAAGATAATGAAGGCTGGTTCTGTGATTGATCATGCAAATCTGCTTATAGGCTGCTACAATGGCGGCCGATCAGTTGGATCATGTTATGAAGACGTCCACATTGCGTCGTCCCGTTGATGCTGAAACAGGGAAGTACGGGTTAGGACGAGGTAGGTATGTCAACCTTTCCTAAACACGAACATTTTAAAGTTTAACACATACATTGTCACAAAAGACATAAACATGAAAAAAATACCGCCCCTCCTCTCGAAGCATGCCTCTATGCTGGAGGCAAGACTGGAGAAGAGTGTGCGGAAGAAGATCCCTCACGAAAGAAGCTAGAATCATTTGTTTCACAGATGGTTTTTATGTAAGTTCTTTTTTTTAACGTTGCGTTGTTCCATCTGTGGAGAGGTCGACAGTTCAATTAATTTAGGAAAAAGGGTATTGTATAATACAATCGGCTTACTTGTGAGTCGAAAACCACCACGAAGGAGTACGTTAGCGAATTCGGCTACTTTTTTTTGTGTTCAGTTACCAATTTATTTATTCAGTCCACTTCAGCTATAGCAATAAGAATCAATAATTTTTGTGAACGGTTCCACTTGCTTCGCCGGATTTTGCCTAGCTCCCTCAGGAGTCAGCTTATTAACGTAGTTACGTTTGCAGTTATGCACGAGATACAGGACTCTCCTCTTTGTTTCAAAGGTCCAAACAACCTGCTTGTACTTCCCTCTACCTTCATGAGAAAGTCTGCCCAAATGACAGTACCTGTTTCCAGGTTTCAAGCATATAACCCTCATAGCTCCAGGCACCACAAGCCGCTTCCATAAGGTGGCGAACATCCGGCACAAGCTTTAAGTCTCGTCATTACAATTTTTCCCTTCTCTGTCTTGCGTGGCGACATACAGGGGACAGACAAAGTAATGTGAACAACTGTACTTACTTAGGAATGAATGATTAATAAAGGATTGGACTCCCATTCGCCCGTAATACAGTTGCGATTCTTCTTGGAATACTGCCATATAACGATTTGTCTATATAGTCTCCAGTGGAATGTTATGCTATTCCTCGATCAGACCCTCATCTAACTTCTTTAGTGACGAGAGAGGCGGAAATATGCTCCTGAGTCTGCACTCCAATACTGCCCACAAGGGTTCGACAATGTTGAAGTCTGGGGACTGTGCTGGTCAGGGAAGAAACTGCAGCTCAGTTGCATGTTCCTCATACCACGATTCTACTGTTCTGGCAGTGTGAATAGGTGCATTATCGTCCTGAAATATGGCGCTATTTTTGGGGAACGACATTTTAATCATGGGGTGTACCTGATCACCTAAAATGTTCACATAATCGTTGGCTGTGACACGACCTTTGAGAATAATGATGGGACCAAAAAAATGCCATGATATGGCTGTCAGCACCGTCACACTTCCACCTCTATGCTTAACCGTTGGTGTCAAGCAATCAGAATTGTAGACATCTTTTGGCGTTCTCCAGACATAAACCCGGTCAGATGTTGGAAACAACCAAAACGTTGACTCGTCGGACCTTATAACGTGTTTCCAATGATCAGCCGTCCAGGATTTATGCTCCTGACACTATGTTTTACACTTATTTGAGTTGGTTGTCATCACTAGTGATTTCGGTATGGCAGTTCATCCATGAATATTCGCTTTATGGAGATCTCGGTGAACATTGTCGATCCATACGGGATCTCGGAGATGGCTGTTGGGCTCTACAGTCACTTTAGCCGCCGTAAGTTTGTGTTGTTTTGATACAATTCTTGCTAGTGTACGACGATCTCTGTCATTTAGTTTCGATTGCGCCCACTATTGCATTTACACGATGATGTCCTTCCATATTTTGTGTAGGCTGTCATGACTGTTGAAACAGTTGCTCTTGAAACACTCAGTATGTTGGCTGTCTTGGGTACTATTGCTCCAGCTAATCAGGCCTCCACAATCTGCCCTCTTTGGAACTCAGTTAGGTCCTCCATGGTACGTCGATCATGGCCTCTGAATGCAAATGGCTCTGAGCACTATGGGACTTAACATCTGCGGTCACCAGTCCCCTAGAACTGTAATAGACAGACATCTATGCAGACCATCACACAGGAATTTCAAACCGCATCAGGATCCGCTGCAAGTATTATGAAATTTAGGCCGAAGTTGAGACAGCTTGGATTTCACGGTCGAGCGGTTGCTCATAAGCCACACATCATGCCGGTAAATGCCAGACGACGCCTCGATTGGTGTACGGAGCATAAACATTGGACGATTGAACAGTGAAAAACGTTGTGTGGAATGACGGATCATGGTACACAGTGTGGCGATCAGATGGTAGAGTGTGGGTATGGCGAATGCCCGGTGAACGTCATCTGCCAGCTTGTGTAGTGCCAACAGTAAAATTCGGAGGCAGTGGTGTTATGGTGTGGTCGTGTTTTTCAAAAAATTGCCCTGAGCACTATGGGACTTAACTTCTAAGGTCATCAGTCCCCTAGAACTTAGAACTACCTAAACCTAACTAACCTAAGGACATCACACACATCCATGCCCGAGGCAGGATTCGAACCTCCGACCGTAGCGGTCGCACGGTTCCGGATTGAAGTGCCAAGAAACGCTCGGCCACAGCGGCCGGCCACCATCGGTTACTTTGCTGCCCAAATAGCAAAGTCATAGATTATTGTTAGTGTCTAATTTACTGATCTAATTGCCTCAGTAATACCTGTTTTAACTCGGCTATATTTCATTGGCCCTGTGTTACTTTTCTTGATATCCACCTTTTAACCTCTTTTCAAGACAATACTCTCTTCCTTCTGTGACCCCATAACTTGTAATGCACACACGAAGTTTGCACTACTCGTAAACAACCTCCGTTGATACCTAGTCCGTACTGAACACGAACAGTCCGTGACAGCACGTGCCTTACCTGCGTTGTTGACCGTCAAACACAACCATACCATTACCACCACTATTCAAATTATTTTGCCTCTCGCCTTTACATCTGACATGTCTTCAGAATATATTGGTTGGTGGTCTAAAACGATATGGTCCACATGCTGTATTTACAATGTGTCTCTGGCGAAAGAACGAGAGCTACTTTGCTCCGGAAAAAATTTCCATAAACGCAGAGGTTAGAGGGACCCCCCCTTGGGCGAAACGATAAAATACCTGACGGCTTACCAGAGAGGACATTATCATCGTTGATAAAGAACGTCCGTCCTCAGAGACCAAAAACAGGAAAAGTTAACGTAATATTGGTAAACTGCAGGAGTATCCAGGGCAAGGTTCCTGAATTAGTATCTCTTATTGAAGGAAATAGTGCGCATATAGTATTAGGAACGGAAAGTTGGTTAAAACCGGAAGTGAACAGTAACGAAATCCTAGACACAGAATGGAATATATACCGCAAGGATAGGATAAACGCCAATGGTGGAGGAGTATTTATAGCAGTAAAGAATTCAATAATATCCAGTGAAGTTATTAGCGAATGCGAATGTGAAATAATCTGGGTTAAGTTAAGTATCAAAGGTGGGTCAGATATGATAGTCGGATGCTTCTATAGACCACCTGCATCAGCAACCGTAGTAGTTGAGCGCCTCAGAGAGAACCTGCAGAACGTCGTGAAGAAGTTTCGTGATCATACTATTGTAATAGGGGGAGACTTCAATCTACCAGGTATAGAATGGGATAGTCACACAATCAGAACTGGAGCCAGGGACAGAGACTCTTGTGACATTATCCTGACTGCCTTGTCCGAGAATTACTTCGAGCAGATAGTTAGAGAACCAACTCGTGAAGCTAACGTTTTAGACCTCATAGCAACAAATAGACCGGAACTTTTCGACTCCGTGAATGTAGAAGAGGGTATCAGTGATCATAAGTCAGTGGTTGCATCAATGACTACAAGTGTAATAAGAAATGCCAAGAAAGGAAGGAAAATATATTTGCTTAACAAGAGTGATAGGGCACAAATCGCAGAATATCTGAGTGACCACCATCAAACGTTCATTTCTGAGGAAGAGGACGTGGAACAAAAATGGAAAAAATTCAGAAACATCGTCCAGTACGCCTTAGATAAGGTCGTACCGACTAAGGTCCAAAGCGAGGGGAAAGATCCACCATGGTATAACAATCATGTACGAAAGGTACTACGGAAACAAAGAAAGCTTCATCATAGGTTTAAGAGTAGTCGAATCATAGCTGATAAGGAAAAGCTGAACGAAGCGAAAAAGAGCGTAAAGAGAGCAATGAGAGAAGCATTCAACGAATTCGAACATAAAACATTGGCAAACAATCTAAACAAGAACCCTAAAAAGTTTTGGTCGTATGTAAAATCGGTAAGCGGATCTAAATCCCCTATTCAGTCACTCGTTGACCACGATGGCACCGAAACAGAGGACGACCGAAGAAAGGCAGAAATACTGAATTCAGTGTTCCGAAACTGTTTCACTGCGGAAAATCGTAACACGGTCCCTGACTTCAGCCGTCGCACGGACGGCAAAATGGAAAATATTGAAATAAACGATATCGGAATTGAAAAACAACTGCTATCACTTAGTAGCGGAAAAGCATCCGGACCAGACGAGATACCCTTAAGATTCTACAGTGATTATGCTAAAGAACTTGCCCCCTTTCTATCAGCAGTTTATCGTAGATCGCTGGAAGAACGTAAAGTACCTAGCGACTGGAAGAAAGCGCAGGTCGTTCCCATTTTCAAGAAGGGTCATAAATCAGAAGCGAATAATTATAGGCCCATTTCGCTTACGTCAATCTGTTGTAGAATAATGGAACATGTTTTGTGTTGTCGTATTATGACGTTCTTAGATAATACAAACCTCCTTCATCATAACCAACATGAATTCCGCAAACAGAGATCATGTGAAACTCAGCTCGCCCTATTTGCCCAAGAAAGCAAGAAAGCCCAAGAGCAGATTGATGCCGTATTCCTGGACTTCAGGAAGGCATTTGATACGGTTCCGCACTTACGTTTAGTGAAAAAAATACGAGCTTACGGAATATCGGACCAGGTTTGTGATTGGATTCAGGATTTCCTAGAAGAAAGAACACAACATGTCATTCTTAACGGTTCAAAATCTGCAGATGTAGAGGTAATTTCGGGAGTACCGCAGGGAAGCGTGATAGGACCTTTATTGTTTACAATCTACATAAATGACTTAGTTGACAACATCGGTAGCTCCGTGAGGCTATTTGCAGATGACACGGTTGTCTACAAGAAAGTAGCAACATCAGAAGACTCGTACGTACTCCAGGAGGACCTGCAGAGGATTAATGCATGGTGCGACAGCTGGCAGCTTTCCCTAAACGTAGATAAATGTAATATAATGCGCATACATAGGGGCAGAAATCCATTCCAGTACGATTATGCCATAGGTGGTAAATCATTGGAAGCGGTAACGACCGTAAAATACTTAGGAGTTACTATCCGGAGCGATCTGAAGTGGAATGATCACATAAAACAAATAGTGGGAAAAGCAGGCGCCAGGTTGAGATTCATAGGAAGAATTCTAAGAAAATGTGACTCATCGACGAAAGAAGTAGCTTACAAAACGCTTGTTCGTCCGATTCTTGAGTATTGCTCATCAGTATGGGACCCTTACCAGGTTGGATTAATAGAAGAGATAGACATGATCCAGCGAAAAGCAGCGCGATTCGTCATGGGGACATTTAGTCAGCGCGAGAGCGTTACGGAGATGCTGAACAAGCTCCAGTGGCGGACACTTCAAGAAAGGCGTTACGCAATACGGAGAGGTTTATTATCGAAATTACGAGAGAGCACATTCCGGGAAGAGATGGGCAACATATTACTACCGCCCACATATATCTCGCGTAATGATCACAACGAAAAGATCCGAGAAATTAGAGCAAATACGGAGACTTACAAGCAGTCGTTCTTCCCACGCACAATTCGTGAATGGAACAGGGAAGGGGGGATCAGATAGTGGTACAATAAGTACCCTCCGCCACACACCGTAAGGTGGCTCGCGGAGTATAGATGTAGATGTAGATGTAGATCTCACTACGACTTTGTTTCTTTGCAAAGCAGTCTTATAATTAGTCACAATAGCTGCAAGCCATTTCAAAAGGCAGTCCCTCCCCTCTATCAAGATATCCTTCCAGACAGACATGTTTTAGCCCTAGTGTCTTGGGGGCTACTTGCGTTATCTATCATCTGAACGGAATAACCCATGTCTGTACCTGAGCCTACTACGTCACTCACGAGCAGTAGCGTGGCTCCAACACGTGGTGTGCGTCATTCACCCGATGTCTGTTTTACGCGGTGCGACGACTTCCGTGAAGAGCAACAGCGCCCGCGGCGGCATACAGATCCTGCTGCTTTCCAGGTAGCGACTGCTCCTGGGAACCAGGCCCGGCAGAGCGGACAATGGCGCCCGTTTGGGGAACAATCAGTGGAAGCGCGCGCTACTCTATAACGTGCGGATCCTAACAATCATCTAGGGCATTCTTGTCCTCTCTGAGCGGAGACAAAGACTTACATGGAGCACGTGGCGCGCAATCAAATATTCATGACTCGAGGCACAAATATATGAGGTAGTCCGAAACCACAAACGTGACTCAGTATAAACAATGATCCGGTAAGCAACTCTTCGAAACTTTCGGCACGAAACAAAACTACGAGGAAGGAATGTAAATGTTCACTGTATCGATCAGGCTACATTTATTGACGAATTACGATTTATGGAGGATATTTTACGTTACCATGGAAAACAAACACTCTGATGAGAATGTGAAGTAAGGTGCCGCTGTGTGGAAACACTAGCCATCCGTGGCAGGAGTCTGTATTGTGGTACTATTAAGCTCATACTGCAGTACTAGTATTTCACTGCTGCTGTCGAATGCCCGTCCCGCCACACTGCCTGCGCTAAGAGGAGGGAAGGGCATCTCGATTTATTGCTTTTTTCTCAGCTTTCGCTAAGTGCGTGATGTATCATATGTATTCCTACCCTATTGGCCTGGCCGGCCGTTGTGGCCGAGCGGTTCTAGGCGCTTCAGTCTGGAACCGCGCGACCGCTACGGTCGCAGGTTCGAATCCTGCCTGGGACATGGGTGTGTGTGATGTCCTTAGTTTAGTTAAGGTTAAGTAGTTCTAAGTCCTAGGGGCTGATGACCTCAGATGTTAAGTCCCATAGTGCTCAGAGGCATTTGAACCATTTTGAACATATTTGCCTCGTCTAGTGTTACCTTGACGACCTCATGTCATCAACTCTGAAGTACGCAATATGTCCCAGGAGGAATGATCAGTATTCAGGGATACGACAGGATCGATCATTCGAAACAAAAATGTGCGGTAAGCACAGTTTCTAAAAAGCATACCTTAAGAGCTATGAGCACTTATTCATTAGAACAGATGTATTTCACAATAGCGAAGATGAAGTGCTCGTTAAGGTATGCATTTTAGAGGCCATATACACTGGACATTTTCTCTTGTTTTGGTCCACACTAACACGTCTCAGAATATGAAACGCAAAGAGCTCGCAATGGAAGAGATTTGTTTCACAGTATCTAAGAACGGAGAAGTGCTCATAGCTTTTAGGGTATGCATTTTGGAGCCAATGTTTGGTACACTTATTTGCTTTGAATGAACGTTCCGCCTTATCCGTGAATATTTACCACTCCTCCTGGGACACACTGATACGGTGTCTGACTATTATATGTACGAACATAGGAGGCGTATAGAGTACAATGAAACAACCAAATAATCTTAATAAACGAAAATCCGGACACCACGATTTGCCAGACACAGCGTATTACGACTGAGTATACGATCACCTTATAGCAGTGTCTCTAAGCAGTGTACCTAAGAATGTCCGACAGAACAGACACCATATCCATATAAGTATATAGTTCTGGCAATACCGGCCATGACCTTCTTCTTCAGTGTGGATGCACCCAATTTTCCCCGATCTCTTTCGGGACTTGGCACGAATGTCTTCCACGAGTAATGAGTGTGTTGGGGTGGGACACTACGAATGTAGTGTATGGACATACAAGGTGAGAATTTGGGTCACGCGGGAGGCGTGCGCGAGGTAGTCCCTACAGTCGCAATATCCTCTGGTGCCTTCGGTGGCTAAGATGGATACAGCATCTGCCATGTAAGCAGGAGATCCCGGGTTCGAGTCCCGGTTGGGGCACATATTTTCACCTGTCCCCGTTGATATATATCAACGCCCGTCAGCAAATGAAGGTATTAAATTAATTGTAATATTACTAAATGGGTAAAACGGCCACCGTGCGTCGCATGGTTTAGTCAAGGAAATCATGGTTGATCCTGCCAAAGGCTGATCAAAATCCAGTGATACGAAGGCCGCTCCCATGCGACATGCTTCCATCAGGCCAATGATGTCACGGTATGGATGTTGCTCCGAACCCCTAGACAAGCCTGGTCTGGTGGTAATGTCTTTGATGTTACAGGCTTGAACCTTGCCGTCAACATTCGCGCAAAGATCTTGTAGTCAGTACTGAACATCGTGAGCCGTCGAAATTCGGTATGGGTATAAGTATTCCCGCCATGACTTGCCATGGGGCGTCCGTGTCAGGGCGCAATAACGCATTATACATAACACCCATTGGGACATCATTAGATCTGCAAATCCACTATAAAATTCGAGTGTCAACCTATCTGGCGCAGGGGAGTTTGGCACCGCACCTTTCGTGACTACGATCCGTATGTCATCTTCCGTTAGGGATTCCAACAATGTCTCTGCATCCGTAACATCCACCCCCGTTCGCATATATCGCAAAACGTCTTCTCCTATCCGATCGTTCGTCGGTGTCTCGGTGAATCGGAGGCGGCAATTCTCCAGAAACGCAGCAGCAATGTCCTGTTGTGACGTCAAGAGCGGATCATCACTATAATGGGGCACTGTGATCAAAGTCTGACCATTATGCGCTTGTCCGCTGGATACAAGATGCATGGAAATATGTTTTCCATCGACGTTGTCCAAACACCGAGCACGGATCGAAAGTCCCTCCAATCGATGTCTCGTGATCGATAAAATGCACGCCTGAATGCGATGGACTCTCGCTCGACGCTCAGGCGATAATGCCCTGCAGAACAGGTCACGGACACCATGCAGTAATATTCAAGTGCATCTCGGAGCCACCTCGCTTTTTCCTTGCCTTACCATGCCTCTTCGTATAGCCGGTTTTGCACATTGCAGCCACCATTAAAGAACTGTACGGTGCATCGAGAGACGGTAAGTGCGTGTCTGCCATGCTTCTTCGATCCGCTGGAAACATTCGGAATCCACTAATAAGGATGAATTAAGTTTCCACGAACTACAGCTCCGCCATATCTGCTGCTGTGGAAGGCTTTACGTGCATAAATACGCAAAAAGATACGTAAAAGCTGTGGGCCAACGTTCAGCAGCCAACACATGATCTCGTCGTTCATCAGGAACATAAATCCGATCCAGTGTGCTCACCGAATGGCTAGTAAAAAAGTGTAGCCCTCAAGCTACCCATGGATCTTTCCCCCCGTATCCATTATTGTCATGTCTCGGCAGGTAGAGTGCAATGCATACCAGGAACAAAAACTCGGGGTTTGATCCTTCGGTGTGAGAACAATTAAAATCCCCTCCTACCAAAATGTGATCATATCTGCCGCTTAGTTGGGGCGCAATCTCCTCCGAGAAGAAATACGCGTGCGCCCGTAAGTGTTTTAACCATGCACGTCGGGAAAGGCAGCATTACAGGTTTCCTGCACCATCATAATATCCACATCTGTGCCCTAAATCATATCACGCAAAAGCTGTATTTTTGCAAGCGGTCGTGCGGTGTTAATGTTCACTGTTCCCACCTTATATGCTTGGTCCTTTGTTGTCGTCATGCTCGAGCCATGTCACTTTAAAATCCAAACGCTTTAGTCCACTATTCGTGGTCAGAGGGTTGCCCGCCAACGGGCTTTCCTCCATTGTTTTCTTTCTGTGGTGTGCGTCCTGTATGTGAGCCGTCATCAAGTGGGGGTGCCAATTGGTTCAAATGGCTCTGAGCACTAGGGCACCTTACATCTGAGGTCATCAGTCCCCTAGAACTTAGAACTACTTAAACCTAACTAACCTAAGGACATCACACACATCCATGCCCGAGTCAGGATTCGAACCTGCGACCGTAGCGGTCGCGCGATTCCAGACTGAAGCGCGTAGAACCGCTCGGTCACCCCGGCCGTCTGGGGTGCCAATTCCAGTATCCCTTTGACACTGGTCATCAATCCCAAAAACACCCTCTGCTGCATTTCGATGTCGTTGCCAGGGCTCTGTTGCTGACTCCTCCGTCGGCAGTACTGCGTCAATTTGGAAATTTGTGGTAACGACTGTAGGACGAAACTGCTGAGGTCATCGGTCCGTAGGCTTACGCACTACTTAATCTAACTTAAACTAACTTACGCTCAGGACAACACACACACCCATGCCCGAGGGAGGACTCGAACCTCCGATGGGGGTGCTGCGCGAACCGTGACAAGACCCCCAAGACCGCACGGCTACCCTGCGCGGCGTACTGGGTCAGTCGGTATCAATGAAGAGGGACCGTCTGAAAGGCAGGATATCCTATCACCATCTGGAGGAATCCTTTCAACTTACTCTAAAGGCACGTGTTCCGTATGTGACGTCTCTTCAGCTCGGATAACCGACGCGTCCCCTAAGTTCTAGGGAACTGATGACCTCAGATGTAAGGTCCCCTAGGGCTCAGAGCCATTTGAACCAATTGGCACCCCCACTTGATGACGGCTCACATACGACGTGTCACCCGAGCTATGGTGACGCTTTTTGCGACGCTTCGGCGCCTTGCGCGCCCTGTCCTCTGCCACCATAGGCGACGCCTCACGTTCTTTATCTGGCGCTCGTTGCTCCGTTGCTGCCGCCACAGTCTCGACCTCCACTTCTACGGCGCGTGCTACTAGTGAGGTTGTAAGTAGTCTGTTTAGGTTTTTATGTTGGTAACGCCGCGTAGCGCTCTGTATGAAAATCACTGGCTGTACTGTGTGCAGTCTGTGGCTGGTTGGACTCATTGTTGGATTATTCGCTTGTGCAATGTTGGGCAGTTGGATGTAAGCCGCCATCAGTGGTGGATATGGAGAGAGAGATGCCAGAGTTTTGAGAGGTTGCTATAAGCAGACGATCTGGACGTGTGTCCGCCAGAAAAAGGAAATTTGTGAAGATGGATGTCATATATATATATATAATGACTTTTGAACACTATTAAGGTTGTTCTCTATCAAAATCTTACATTTGCTAACTATATCTATCAGTAGTTAGTGCCTTCAGTAGTTAGAATTTTTTATTTAGCTGGCAGTACTGGCGCTCGCTGTATTGCAGTAGCTCGAGTAACGAAGATTTTTGTGAGGTAAGTGATTCATGAAAGGTATAGGTTATTGTTAGTCAGGGCCATTCTTTTATAGGGATAATTGAAAATCAGATTGCGTTGCGCTAAAAGAGTTGTTGCGTGTCAGTTTAGTGAGGATCTCAATAAGTCTTGTGACAGCCAGAGCGAGAGCACCAGCAGCAGCGAGTACTGTTTGTATAAAGCGTTTATTTTGCATTTTGTTTACGACCTTCCACTAAGGAAGGGATTCTATTTGTGTTTATCTGCTCTGCATAGTAACTAACAGTTCTTGATAAAACTTTACGTAGTTTTCGTGTTAGATTTCTTAGTGTTTTCTTGATCGTTTAGAACAGAAAGCGCCCTAAAACCGTCTTTTGTTTGTTTCGCGGCCGTTAGCCACTAGTCACTTGAATCAGCAGTTGTCTTGTGACAGCCAGAGCGAGAGCACCAGCAGCAGCGAGTACTGTTTGTATAAAGCGTTTATTTTGCATTTTGTTTACGACCTTCCACTAAGGAAGGGATTCTATTTGTGTTTATCTGCTCTGCATAGTAACTAACAGTTCTTGATAAAACTTTACGTAGTTTTCGTGTTAGATTTCTTAGTGTTTTCTTGATCGTTTAGAACAGAAAGCGCCCTAAAACCGTCTTTTGTTTGTTTCGCGGCCGTTAGCCACTAGTCACTTGAATCAGCAGTTGTCTTGTGACAGCCAGAGCGAGAGCACCAGCAGCAGCGAGTACTGTTTGTATAAAGCGTTTATTTTGCATTTTGTTTACGACCTTCCACTAAGGAAGGGATTCTATTTGTGTTTATCTGCTCTGCATAGTAACTAACAGTTCTTGATAAAACTTTACGTAGTTTTCGTGTTAGATTTCTTAGTGTTTTCTTGATCGTTTAGAACAGAAAGCGCCCTAAAACCGTCTTTTGTTTGTATCGCGGCCGTTAGCCACTAGTCACTTGAATCAGCAGTTGTCTTGTGACAGCCAGAGCGAGAGCACCAGCAGCAGCGAGTACTGTTTGTATAAAGCGTTTTTGTACTTATTTGCTGCGCTTAGCTTTTAAATAGTTTTTCTGGGAAAACCTAGCGTAGTTTTCGCGTCTCGTATTTCAGTGAGTGTTTCTTGATTATCAGAGTAGCTCATCAGAAGATTATCTTGGGAATTTGTCACCGTATAGAGTAGGGTAAACATAGTCATGTGTAGGGACTGTGGTTGTTGTGAGCGGACGCAAGGAGAATTGGCCACTCTTCGGGGGCAGGTGGAGGCTTTGTCTGTTAGGCTCATCGAGCTCGAGGCGCAGGCGTCGGCTCGTAGTAGCGTTGGGGCAACTGTGGTGAGACCTACGCCTACTTCGGTGGCCTTGGAATCACATGGAACCCCTGATGTCGCTGCGTCTTCCGGCAGTGAGCATCTTACCGGTCAGCCATCACCCCAGGGTGAATGGCGGACAGTGGTGGGCTCGCGCGTGCCTGGCCGAAAGGCAAAGGTGGGATCTGGCCGCGTGGCAGCTGCCTTACCCCTTTCCAACAGGTACGGGGTGCTTCCTAGTGGTGATGACATCGTTTCCGAGCCACCACAGGATGCCTCGCCTGTTGGGCCAGTGGCCGATTCTCCTGCAAGGTCCCGACAGTCACAGAGGGCGGGCCTATTAGTTATAGGGAGCTCCAACGTTAGGCGGGTTATGGAGCCCCTCAGGAAAATAGCGGGTAGGTCGGGGAAGAATGCCAGTGTGCACTCGGTGTGCTTGCCGGGGGGTCTCGTCCGTAATGTGGAGGAGGCCCTTCCGGCAGCTATTGAACGCACTGGGTGTGACCGGCTGCAGATAGTAGCACATGTCGGAACGAATGACGCCTGCCGCTTGGGTTCTGAGGCCATCCTTGGTTCCTTCCGGCGGCTGGCTGATTTGGTGAAGACAACCAGCATCGCACGCGGAGTGCAAGCTGAGCTTAATATCTGCAGCATAGTGCCCAGAGTCGATCGCGGTCCTCTGGTTTGGAGCCGTGTGGAGGGTCTAAACCAGAGGCTCAGACGACTCTGCGACTATAATGGTTGCAAATTCATCGACCTCCGTTATTGGGTGGAGAACTGTAGGGCCCCCCTAGACAGGTCAGGCGTGCACTACACACCGGAAGCAGCTACTAGGGTAGCAGAGTACGTGTGGCGTGCACACGGGGGTTTTTTAGGTTAGAGGGACCCCTCTTGGGCGAAACGATAAAATACCTGACGGCTTACCAGAGAGGACATTATCATCGTTGATAAAGAACGTCCGTCCTCAGAGACCAAAAACAGGAAAAGTTAACGTAATATTGGTAAACTGCAGGAGTATCCAGGCAAGGTTCCTGAATTAGTATCTCTTATTGAAGGAAATAGTGCGCATATAGTATTAGGAAC
This sequence comes from Schistocerca americana, assembly GCF_021461395.2. Classification (NCBI taxonomy): domain Eukaryota; kingdom Metazoa; phylum Arthropoda; class Insecta; order Orthoptera; family Acrididae; genus Schistocerca; species Schistocerca americana. Next base: position 432,252,721 of record NC_060124.1, on the reverse strand, counting down.
GGAAAGTTGGTTAAAACCGGAAGTGAACAGTAACGAAATCCTAGACACAGAATGGAATATATACCGCAAGGATAGGATAAACGCCAATGGTGGAGGAGTATTTATAGCAGTAAAGAATTCAATAATATCCAGTGAAGTTATTAGCGAATGCGAATGTGAAATAATCTGGGTTAAGTTAAGTATCAAAGGTGGGTCAGATATGATAGTCGGATGCTTCTATAGACCACCTGCATCAGCAACCGTAGTAGTTGAGCGCCTCAGAGAGAACCTGCAGAACGTCGTGAAGAAGTTTCGTGATCATACTATTGTAATAGGGGGAGACTTCAATCTACCAGGTATAGAATGGGATAGTCACACAATCAGAACTGGAGCCAGGGACAGAGACTCTTGTGACAGTATCCTGACTGCCTTGTCCGAGAATTACTTCGAGCAGATAGTTAGAGAACCAACTCGTGAAGCTAACGTTTTAGACCTCATAGCAACAAATAGACCGGAACTTTTCGACTCCGTGAATGCAGAAGAGGGTATCAGTGATCATAAGTCAGTGGTTGCATCAATGACTACAAGTGTAATAAGAAATGCCAAGAAAGGAAGGAAAATATATTTGCTTAACAAGAGTGATAGGGCACAAATCGCAGAATATCTGAGTGACCACCATCAAACGTTCATTTCTGAGGAAGAGGATGTGGAACAAAAATGGAAAAAATTCAGAAACATCGTCCAGTACGCCTTAGATAAGTTCGTACCGACTAAGGTCCAAAGCGAGGGGAAAGATCCACCGTGGTATAACAATCATGTACGAAAGGTACTACGGAAACAAAGAAAGCTTCATCATAGGTTTAAGAGTAGTCGAATCATAGCTGATAAGGAAAAGCTGAACGAAGCGAAAAAGAGCGTAAAGAGAGCAATGAGAGAAGCATTCAACGAATTCGAACATAAAACATTGGCAAACAATCTAAACAAGAACCCTAAAAAGTTTTGGTCATATGTAGAATCGGTAAGCGGATCTAAATCCCCTATTCAGTCACTCGTTGACCACGATGGCACCGAAACAGAGGACGACCGAAGAAAGGCAGAAATACTGAATTCAGTGTTCCGAAACTGTTTCACTGCGGAAAATCGTAACACGGTCCCTGACTTCAGCCGTCGCACGGACGCAAAAATGGAAAATATTGAAATAAACGATATCGGAATTGAAAAACAACTGCTATCACTTAGTAGCGGAAAAGCATCCGGACCAGACGAGATACCCTTAAGATTCTACAGTGATTATGCTAAAGAACTTGCCCCCTTTCTATCAGCAATTTATCGTAGATCGTTGGAAGAACGTAAAGAAGTCTATCAGCAATTTATCGTAGATCGTTGGAAGAACGTAAAGTACTGGAAGAAAGCGCAGGTCGTTCCCATTTTCAAGAAGGGTCATAAATCAGATGCGAATAATTATAGGCCTATTTCGCTTACGTCAATCTGTTGTAGAATAATGGAACATGTTTTGTGTTCTCGTATTATGACGTTCTTAGATAATACAAATCTCCTTCATCATAACCAACATGGATTCCGCAAACAGAGATCATGTGAAACTCAGCTCGCCCTATTTGCCCAAGAAATTCACAGTGCCGTAGACACTGGCGAGCAGATTGATGCCGTATTCCTGGACTTCAGGAAGGCATTTGATACGGTTCCGCACTTACGTTTAGTGAAAAAAATACGAGCTTACGGAATATCGGACCAGGTTTGTGATTGGATTCAGGATTTCCTAGAAGAAAGAACACAACATGTCATTCTTAACGGTTCAAAATCTGCAGATGTAGAGGTAATTTCGGGAGTACCGCAGGGAAGCGTGATAGGACCTTTATTGTTCACAATATACATAAATGACTTAGTTGACAACATCGGTAGCTCCGTGAGGCTATTTGCAGATGACACGGTTGTCTACAAGAAAGTAGCAACATCAGAAGACTCGTACGTACTCCAGGAGGACCTGCAGAGGATTAATGCATGGTGCGACAGCTGGCAGCTTTCCCTAAACGTAGATAAATGTAATATAATGCGCATACATAGGGGCAGAAATCCATTCCAGTACGATTATGCCATAGGTGGTAAATCATTGGAAGCGGTAACGACCGTAAAATACTTAGGAGTTACTATCCGGAGCGATCCGAAGTGGAATGATCACATAAAACAAATAGTGGGAAAAGCAGGCGCCAGGTTGAGATTCATAGGAAGAATTCTAAGAAAATGTGACTCATCGACGAAAGAAGTAGCTTACAAAACGCTTGTTCGTCCGATTCTTGAGTATTGCTCATCAGTATGGGACCCTTACCAGGTTGGATTAATAGAAGAGATAGACATGATCCAGCGAAAAGCAGCGCGATTCGTCATGGGGACATTTAGTCAGCGCGAGAGCGTTACGGAGATGCTGAACAAGCTCCAGTGGCGGACACTTCAAGAAAGGCGTTACGCAATACGGAGAGGTTTATTATCGAAATTACGAGAGAGCACATTCCGGGAAGAGATGGGCAACATATTACTACCGCCCACATATATCTCGCGTAATGATCACAACGAAAAGATCCGAGAAATTAGAGCAAATACGGAGACTTACAAGCAGTCGTTCTTCCCACGCACAATTCGTGAATGGAACAGGGAAGGGGGGATCAGATAGTGGTACAATAAGTACCCTCCGCCACACACCGTAAGGTGGCTCGCGGAGTATAGATGTAGATGTAGATGTAAAGAGAGAACTGTCTGAGTACGTTCAGTTTTACTCAGCTGTCTTTGTATCAAATAATGTAGAGTAGAAGTTTACTAGCACAGTCATTCATAATTTTTCTAAGGGGACGTTTCAAGATCCCTCCCTCATCTGCCGTGAGGCGAGTGTAGGTGCATCCTCCGTGTCACCTTGCTGCTCCCCTAACCCGATCCGCTCTTGCGCCAACACGTCTGTGTACGCTCCGAACTCGGCAACGTCTCCTAGCGAGCCTCCGACACGTAAGTTATCGGCAGTTGCGTGGGAACTTCTCGCTGCGACGCTTCTCCACGTGCAATTTACATGTCGAGGCGTTGTATGCACTCCGAGCGGATATGTCCTTCTCCACCACAGCCATAACATATCCGCGGCTGGCCACCGTAAATCAGAATTGCTCGACATCTTCCAATATATAAATATGAAGGGATATTTTGTTAAGGACGATCTGCATCTGTTGGACGCCTTTTAGCACGGAGTAGGTGCTAAAATTCGCCCAACAGCAGTGACAGTTCTTTCACTCGCAGCTTCATCGGTCATCTTACGTACACTGAGCTGCTTACAATGGATAGATGTATCCCAACTAGGTCTATAGCAAGTAGACGAACTACTTCCCTCAAAAAACGCTCTATTTTAAAATCTTTGGGTCTCGCATGGCCGTTGCCAAACGTAAACTGGAGCATAGTCTTTCTGAAATTGTGTACCATGGCGATCGATTCAGACAACAACACGCGCGAGTATCAGCCGTGTAAACACTTCGTCTTCCACGCGCTCCCTCAGACGTCACAACAGGTCCCAGTCGAGCAAAAAAATGGCTCTGAGCACTATGGGACTCAACTGCTGAGGTCATTAGTCCCCTAGAACTTAGAACTAGTTAAACCTAACTAACCTAAGGACATCACAAACGTCCATGCCCGAGGCAGGATTCGAACCTGCGACCATAGCGGTCTTGCGGTTCCAGACTGCAGCGCCTTTAACCGCACGGCCACTTCGGCCGGCCCCAGTCGAGCAACTGGCTAATGCAGACTTCTTACTAGGCAGATGCTCTCAGCACGAACCCATCCGGACACATTGGTCATTGATACAGGGTGGTCCATTGATCGTGACCGGGCAAAATAACTCACGAAATAAGCATCAAACGAAAAAACCACAAAGAACGAAACTCTTCTAGCTTGAAGGGGGAAACCAGATGGCGATATGGTTGGCCCGATAGATGGCGCTTCCAAAGGTCAAACGGATATCAACTGCGTTTTTTTTTTTTTTCAATACGAACCCCCATTTTTATTACATATTCGTGTAGTACGTAAAGAAATGTGAATGTTTTAGTTGGGCCACTTTTTTCCCTTTGTGATAGATGGCGCTGTAATAGTCACAAACGTATTAGTCCGTGGAATCACGTAACATTCCGCCAGCGCAGACGGTATTTGCTTCGTGATACATCACCCGTGTTAAAAGGGACCATTTGCCAATTGCGGAAGAGGTCGATATCGTGTTGATGTATGGCTATTGTGATCATAATGCCCAACGGGCGTGTGCTATCTATGCTGCTCGGTATCCTGGACGACATATTGCAAGTGTCCGGGCCGTTCACCGGATAGTTACGTTATTTAAGGAAACAGGAAGTGTTCAGCCACAAGTGAAACGTCAACCACGACCTGCAACAAATGATGATGCCCAAGTAGGTGTTTTAGGTTCTGTCGCGGCTAATCCGCACATCAGTAGCAGACAAACTGCGCGCGAATCGGGAATCTCAAAAACGTCTGTGTTGAGAATACTACATCGACACCGATTGCACCCATACCATATTTCTATGCACCAGGAATTGCATGGCGACGACTTTGAACGTCGTGTACAGTTCTGCCACTGGGCACAAGAGAAATTACGGGACGATGACAGATTTTTTGCACTCGTTCTATTTAGCGATGAAGCGTCATTCACCAACAGCCGTAACGTAAACCGGCATAATATACACTATTGAGCAACGGAGAATCCACGATGGCTGCGACAAATGGAACATTAGCGACCTTGGCTGGTTAATGTATGGTGCGGCATTATGGAAGGAAGAATAACTGGCCCCCATTTTATCGATGACAACCTAAGTGGTGCAATGTTGCTGATTTCCTACGTAATGTTCTACCGATGTTACTACAAGATGTTTCACTGCATGACAGAATGGCGATGTACTTCCAACATGATGAATGCCCGGCACATAGCTCGCGTTCGGTTGAAGCGGTAATGAATAGCATATTTCATGACAGGTAGATTGGTCGTCGAAGCACCATAACGCGGCCCGCGCGTTCACCGGATCTGACGTCACCGGATTTCTTTCTGTGGGTAATGTTGAAGTATATGTGCTATCGTGATCCACCGACAACGCCTGATAACATGCGTCGGCGCATTGTCAATGCATGTGCGAACATTACGGAAGGCGAACTACTCGCTGTTGATAGGAATGTCGTTACACGTACTGCCAAATGCATTGAGGTTGACGGACATCATTTTGAGCATTTATTACATTAATGTATTTACAGGTAATCACGCTGTAACAGCATGCGTTCTCAGAAATGATAAGTTCAGAAAGGTACATGTATCCCATTGGAACAACCGAAATAAAATGTTGTACCTACGTTCTGCATTTTAATTTAAAAAACCTACCTGTTACCAACTGTTCGTCTAAAATTGTGAGCCATATGTTTGTGACTATTACAGCGCCATCTGTCACAAGGCGAGAAAAGTGGTCCAAGTAAAACATTCATATTTCTTTACGTACTACACGAATATGTAATAAAAATGAGGGTTCCTATTTAAAAAACACGCAGTTCACATACGTTTGACCTATGGCAGCGCCATCTAGCGGGCCAACCATAGCGCCATCTGGTTTCCCCCTTCAAGCTCAAGTTTCGTTCTTTGTAGTTTTTTCGTTTGACGCTTATTTCGTGAGATGTTTGGCCCGGTCACGTTCATTGGACCACCCTGTATATGCCTTAGCACGCCTCTCAGCAAATTCAAATTCTCATTTTATCCACACACTAGCAAATATAGTGATGGTCTCGAATACCAGTCTGGCACAAATTTTCAACTTCCACCACCGATTTCAATCAGAGTCCGTTCGCAGCCACTGTATGTAATTCCTTTGGGTCTCAAATCACAATGGCTGCTAGATCAGCACAGTGTCTGTTCTTTCGGCCATGTCGGAAAGAAAAGGTAACACAGATGTACGTAATTCAGATACATTGTGGTGCCTCGTCTAGAAAAGAAGTGTGAAACAGTTAAGACTAGTTATTATACGTATGTGATTGAAAGTTTTCGATAACTGTGTTAGGCATGATGTCTACTGATGTCTGTTTAATAACAATCAATAAGGCGAATGTGGTGCCGCAGCAGATCAGTTATAGGTAGCTTCTACTGAGGAGCCGGCCGGTGTGGCAGAGCGGTTCTAGGCGCTTCAATTTGGAACCACGCGACCGCTACGGTCGCAGGTTCGAATCCTGCCTCAGGCATGGATGTGTGTGATGTCCTTAGGTCAGTTAGGTTTAAGTAGTTCTAAGTTCTAGGGGACTGATGACCTCAGATGTTAAGTCTCACAGTGCTCAGAGCCATTTCTACTAAAGGAACATACGTTGGTTCTTCTGCCATCGGATCTCGAACAGGATACTCGTGAACCGAGAACGGACGTGTGGGCTGGGACCAGGTTACCGGCCTGCATCGGCGAGCTGCCGCGCGCCGGCTTTAGGGAGAGCGTACAGTACAAAGCATGATCGGGCGGCCGCGGGCCCGCGAACCCGGCCGCCACGATAGCTGAGGGGCCGGCCGGCAAGTTACTGCGCACGCGCACTGCGCGGGCCGGCCTTTCAAGTCGCCGCCGCTAATTAAAATATTTATTTATTGGCGGCGCGCGCGCGGGTAATTAGCGTCGTTAGGCGGCGCCGTGCTTTACCGCGTGGGGAGCCGCGTCACTCAGCCGGGCACGGCCCGCGGCCATCAGCCGGCCCGCGACTCGGCACAGGGCGGCCGGTAGTACAGTTTAAGGGGATACGGAATCACCTATCCCCGCAATGTTAATATATGCCTACTATAGGGAACATTTTCTCACAAACTACTGGAGACAGAGAGGTAAAAATTTTACTGTATGTGCATTCATACGTTACAACAATACTGAAACAACAGTTTATTGTCAAAGTATTTTCTTACAGAGATATTGTACATTTATTTTTAAGTAAATTTTTTCCATCGCTTTTTACTAGACTATCACCCCTAAGTCTTTTGTAAATCAAGTAATTAAAAAATCGTTGTTTCAGTATGTAATAGGGACCTATGTCACTACGTCATAAAAATTTCAGACTTCTAGGTTGACCAGTACCTGAGATAATGTTCCTAGATGAAGTAAAAAGTAAACTTACGGGAAACGGAGAAAGAAGATTAAAACATTCCTGATCCGTAGCTAATACCCCCTTCACAGTCTTCATAATCATCTTCAAGTCTTCTTTTGGCACCCCTCTGCACCTGTCTTGCTTTTTTCACTAATGTCTTGATTATATTATCAGCATGCCTTAGTCTGTGCTGATCTAAAAAGAACGTAGCACGTACCGTACGGGAACCAACACACATACCCAACTTTTGAAGGACCTGGCATTTAGTTATATTTCCAAGATTGAAGGTTGCCACAGCATCATACACACCAAAATGTAGTGTATTAATTCCGACAAACACTGTTTTTGGGAGACGATGCCATATCACACTATTCAAGCACTCGTTGGGGTTCTGCGTTTTTCCGTGAAGACATTTCATCAGAAGACTTCTGTCAGCCAGATCTCTGAAAATGGGCTTTATTTCTGCCACGATGGCTGATGGTAGACTGTGGTGGTGAATGTATTTCTCTCCTGTTGTTAGTCCCCTATTGTATTTACACCAGCTGTTTTCACCTTTGGGGCACAAACCATGTTGTGGATGCTCATCCGTGGATGCGGTGTGGAAATATAAAGCCCATATAGCTCTCCTCATTTCTTCAAGATTGCCTGTATTTTGCCTGATTGCAAGGCCATAGCAGTTCTGAATGTGGTCTATTATGGAATCAGTCAATCTTCCTCTGCCATCCAAGGTTTTCCCATCATCTAGTTTTTTCCCTTTCATAACTGATTTTAACCTTCTCAGCCTGGCACCCATTCTCTTCTGCACATGTCCTATACATTCAAGTTTGCTTATATTTACACTGTTCCCATATGGTTTGCTTTCCAAAACTTCTTTGAATGCTTTAGAGTCACCATCTCCCAGATATTTGACATAGCGAACATTATACCACTGTGAAGAGCGATGAAAAATTTTCTTCACCCCAGCAACCTCCATGCCACCACTACTACCATAATAATTAGCAATACAGTCATCACTGTGTTCATTTTTCAGCCTGCCTGTGCACCTACAGTATTTTGACATTATTGCAACATCAATAACCTTGCCAGTATCAACACTAGTTGCTGTTACAACACCATTGTTGGAGGTGTGGCCCCTTTTCTGCCACGTGCCATCAAACGCCACTGTGAGGTCACGACTGCCGTCATTTTCTTCCACTGCTTCTTCCACAGCAACCTGCATTGACTTCTGTGCTACATCTTCAACTGCAGATCCTAGTACATAATTGTAAGCTTCAAACTTTGAAGGTGCACTTGGAAGATTTAGAACACCACATAGCATATCACCAGCTGCTTTGCCCTTACCAATTGCTCGCAATCCATAAACTAACCTAATATTTACACTATAAAGTTCAGTTTTCTTGTATCCATTATTTACAGTTACTGAAACCGAACTTGGAAACTTACAGCTGTATTTACAAACACTGCATATTAAATTAAACTGGGCAGCCAGGCCAACATGGGATTCTACTTTCATAGAAACGTTTCCATGACATTTTTTGCAGCACAAACTGTTTTCAAGAGCTTCACACAATATATTCGTATCAATGAGTTCAAAAACTTCATTCCCTCTATCAAGTAAATTATATTTCTCTTCCAAATCTCTTAGTTTTTTATGAGAAGCACTGTTTTCATTTGGTGTAAGTTCGTTCGGCAAATCAGTAATAAGTGGATTCACATTTTCCAACAGTGATGATGATGAACTGCTTTGCTTTGCTAATGAATCATTATTTCTTTTCTTTTGCCAGTTCACACGCTTTTTAAATACTTTTGCTTTAGCTCTAGGCATTTTCACTGCGAAAAATGAAGCACTAAATACGAAATAACTCAACAACCACTACTTTCTTATATCACACTGTTTACAAAACAGTCCCGCCACAAAGTCAAAGAGTAACTTGAGGAAACCAGAGAGAAACATTTTCGGGCAACTAGTGTATAAATAGTCGCTGGAAACCGGGATATTTGAATTCATGTCACTTTAAAGGTACTGCCAAAAAGTTCATGGTCAGCCACGAGAGACGTGTATAACTAAAGCGCAATACCCGATCTCACAAATATATAAAAATAAAATAGTTATGATTGTAGTAGAGCTATGTATGATACGTCATTTTAAAGAGGAAACATGGCAGAATATAATACGCCAATAAAAAAAATTAGATTTTTTAACCCAAAATCCGATTCCGTATCCCCTTAAGGCGGGCGGCCCCGCCGTTCCCACATCTCGGAACGCTCCTCGCTCTCATCCCACAGATTCCGTTGCGTCGTTGTAAGTCTCACTCGCGCCCGTGGCTGGTGCCGACGGACTCCTAGCAATTTTCGGCTCGTTCCCAGTGTCGGATTAAAGCACCAGCGACGAAGGTGGTCACTTGGCTGAGAGGGCCCCCTTCTCGCCCCAAATGTGACCAGGTGCAAAATCGGTATGCAGCATCTGCCGTAATTACTAGTGAAAACTGACATGGGTGAAACTACAGCATAACAAATATAAACACGTTCCCATTTCTACATCTTCATTACATACTCCGCAAGCCACCGTGAAAGTCGCGAGCTCTATTTTCTTTTCTCGTGTTTTCTACTGAAAATCTCGTGCTTGTACTCTTGTTAACTTTACTATTACAGAGATCGCCTAAACTTTATTATTTTTTAATTGGTCCTGTGCGCAACAAATAACTTACTTGGCCTTTCTGCTGCCACTGCTTGATCTGCTGCATTCCATTATTTAACAAAAACATAAACAAAACCTATTATTCATGCTGAGTGCAATACATGTTCTGTATAGCGGCTCCTGCTGTTGCTGCAGCTGCTTACTACAACTACATACAATTCAAGAGAAAGGGTTTGGTCAAATCTAAACGCGATAAATGATAACATAAACAAATAATTCCTTTTTTCTAAAACTATATTCTGAAAGCGATTCTTTCTTATTCAATTAACAAAACGCTAGAAGCTCTTTGAACAATCGCTTCGTATGTAAATCTGCCTCCAGTGGCATTAAATCAATATTATAAATTAATCAAACAGACTGAAATACTTCTCAATTAAATACATAGTGAAACAATTTCCTGACAATTACAAAAGAAATCAATGACAAAAATCAATACTTAATCTATCAGCCAAACAATGGTTTCCCTTAAGAATTCAACTCCTATCATTATCAAAATTAACGTCTGCTGCTACACACACACACAAACCCTTTTCTTTAAATTAATAAGCGCTCTGCAAATTATACAAAACAAAATATCAACTCAATACCAAATCCTGTATCGCTGCTGGCGGACACGGCAGTACAGCAGCTCGGCGACGACCCCTCGCTACACTGGCTTCAAAACTGTCACTAGTTAATCCGTGCGCTGCGAAGCGCGACAACAATATCTTAGATTCCAGAGCATGGGTATGCGCGCTGTAGCCAACCTTTACATCCTAAGAGAGTATTGCCAACTCTCAACCGTACGGTGCGTGGCGGAGGGTACTCTCCACCACTGCTAGTCACTTCCTTTTCTGTACCACTTGGAAGTAGACCGAGGGAGAAACGACTGTCTATGCGCCTCCGTAAGAGCCCTACCCGTGGTCTAGGGGTAGCGTCTTTGATTCATAATCAAAACGTCTTCGGTCCCGAGTTCGATCCCTGCCACTGCCTAAATTTCGATAAATAATCAGCATTGGCGGCTGAAGACTTTCGGCATAAGAAGTCAGCCTCATTCTGCCAACGGCCTTGTCAAAGAGGGCGGAGGAGCGGATAGAGGTTCAGGGCACTCTCTTGTCCTAGGGGTGGGAAACTGCCCCTAAAGGCGGAAGAATCAGCAATGATCAACGACATGAGGATGCAGAAGGCAATGGAAACCACTGCATTAAAGACACGTAACGTGTATCCACAGGACATGTGGCCTGTAATTGAAGAAGTATCATGATGATCTCTCCAGTGGCAAAAGATTCCGGAATAGTCCCCCATTCGGATCTCCGGGAGGGGACTGCCAAGGGGGAGGTTACCATGAGAAAAAGATTGAATAATCACCGAAAGGATAACGTTCTACGAGTCGGGGCGTGGAATGTCAGAAGCTTGAACGTGGTAGGGAAACTAGAAAATCTGAAAAGGGAAATGCAAAGGCTCAATCTAGGTATAGTAGGGGTCAGTGAAGTGAAGTGGAAGGAAGACAAGGATTTCTGGTCAGATGAGTATCGGGTAACACCAACAGCAGCAGAAAATGATATAACAGGTGTAGGATTCGTTATGAATAGGAAGGTAGGGCAGAGGGTGTGTTACTGTGAACAGTTCAGTGACCGGGTTGTTCTAATCAGAATCGACAGCAGACCAACACCGACAACAATAGTTCAGGTATACATGCCGACGTCGCAAGCTGAAGATGAACAGATAGAGGAAGTGTATGAGGATATTGAAAGGGTAATGCAGTACGTAAAGGGGGACGAAAATCTAATAGTCATGGGCGACTGGAATGCAGTTGTAGGGGAAGGAGTAGAAGAAAAGGTTACAGGAGAATATGGGCTTGGGACAAGGAATGAAGAGGAGAAAGACTAACTGAGTTCTGTAACAAGTTTCAGCTAGTAATAGCGAATAACCTGTTCAAGAATCACAACAGGAGGAGGTATACTTGGAAAAGGCCGGGAGATACGGGAAGATTTCAATTAGATTACATCATGGTCAGACAGAGATTCCGAAATCAGATACTGGATTGTAAGGCGTACTCAGGAGCAGATATAGACTCAGATCACAATATAGTAGTGATGAAGAGTAGGCAGGTTCGAATCCTGCCTCGGTTATAGGCGCTACAGCCTGGAGCCGCGCGACCGCTACGGTCGCAGGTTCGAATCCTGCCTCGCGTATGGATGTGTGTGATGTCCTTAGGTTAGTTAGGTTTAAGTAGTTCCAAGTTCCAGGGGACTGATGACCTCAGAAATTAAGTCCCATAGTGCTCAGAGCCATTTGAACCATTTTGTTGTTCGAACATATCGGTAACACATCTAGCAGCCCACCTCTGAATTGCTTCGATGTCTTCCTTTAATCTGATCTGGTGCGCATTCCAAACACTTTAACGGTACTCAGAAATGGGTCGCAGTACTGTCCTATATGCGGCCTCATTTACAGTTGAACCACACTTTCCCAAAATTCTCCTAACAAACCGAAGTCGACAGTTCGTCTTCCCTACGACAACTCTTACGTGTTGATTCCATTTCATATCGCCTTGCAACGTTAATCTAGATATTTTATCGACTTGTCTTTGTCAAATGGTTCAAATGGCTCCGAGCACTATGCGACAACTTCTGAGGTCATCAGTCGCCTAGAACTTAGAACTAATTAAACCTAACTAACCTAAGGACATCACACACATCCACGCCCGAGACAGGATTCGAACCTGCGACCGTAGCGGTCGCTCGGTTCCAGGCTGTAGCGCCTAGAACCGCACGGCCACTCAGGCCGGCTGTCTTTGTCAAGCACCACACTATTAGTACTGCATTCTAACATTACGAGTTTGATTTCCCTACTCATCTGCATTAACGTACATTTTTCTACATTTATAGCAAGCTCTTATCCATCACATCAATTTTGCCTAAGCCATCTTGTATAGTCCTACTTCACTCAACGATGAGACCTTCCCATACACTACAGCATCATCAGCAAACGGCCCCAAACTGTTGCTTACCCTGTGCGCCAGATCATTTATGTATACCGGGTATTCCGAAGTTTCCATTACAAACGTCTAAGACTTTTAGTGGGGAGTGAGTAGTTTCGAATTAGAACCAATGTCAACAAACCTATCGTTTCCATGCTACAACCCTTTGACAACACGTTGGTACCGATACCACTCTTAAACGTAATTGATTAGGAATGACGCAGTACTAGTTTTACAGTTCCACTCTTCAATGGTCAAAGAAAATGCTCGTGTCCTTGTTGACGGGTTCTCTTCAACGTGATGCAGTACAGCCTCATCCATGTTGGCTGTGCAGCCTCTCCATGGAGCACCATAGCCAAGCCTGTTGACAGTGGACGTACCCTTTCTCGATGCCGATGCGCAGAAGTGGCGATAAGGGTACGCTATGGAGCTAGACGTTGTGGAGAACGATCCTGATAAAAGCGACAAGCAGCTCTTCCATTACCGTGTGCTTCGCCGTTCAGTAGGATCATGTCGGTGTATTCTGCAAACGCGTACTCAACAACATTTCTCTAACACTCACAGGCACGTGAATGAGGCTCGAATTAAGTAAGATAGACGTCAAAGGATGTCAGCCGATCCGACGTAAACACTTCCTACCATGATTACCCTGTTGGGTGCCTAGCCAGCAAACTATAGCACGGAAACGATACCTTTCGATGCATGGGTTCCTGTTCAAAGTATCCTGTACTTACTCCTCTCTACAGGTCCTACAAGTCTATAACGGAAATTGCCCTACACCCTGTAAAGAAAATAAGAGCGATCCCGTCACACTTCCACCGAGCGAGGTGGCGCAGTGGTTAGCACACTGGACTCGCATTCGGGAGGACGACGGTTCAAATCCGCGTCCGGCCATCCTGATTTAGGTTTTCCATGATTTCCCTAAATCACTTCAACAAATCCCTGGATGATTTCTTTGAAAGGGCACGGCCGACTTCCTCCCACATCCTTTCCTAATCCGATGGGATCGATGACCTCACTGTTAGTTCCCTCCCCCAAATCAGCCAACCAACCTGTCATACTTCTCTGTGGAACTCCTGGCGATTCCCTTGCCTCCGATGAATACTCGCCGCCGAGGACAACGTACTGGGTTCAGTTACTTAGGAATCCTTCGAGCCACTCGCATACCTGCGAAACTATTCCGTATGCTGGGTACCTTTGTTATAATTCGGCCGTGTGGTATTGTGTCATATGTCTTACGAAACCCTAGGAATGGCTCGCAGGATCTCATGTGAGAATGTGGGCAAGCTCAGCTTGGCACGAGTGATGCTTTTTACAACTGTGCTGATTTATGACAGAAAATATTTCCTCTCAAGGAAATTTATGGTATTCGAACTCTGTTATTTTATGGTCTGTTCTTTTACTATTCTTATATAGTCTCTTAGGACCTTGTGCTGGGCGAGAGATTCGCGGTAGATGCAATCTAAGTAAGAACTGGAGATAACTGATAAACTGTATTTTCAGGAAGAAAGCAAAGCTTTTCACTGAGGTCCCCATCTAATTAGGGTCGCATTTCACCAAAGCATAATGTTTCATAAAAGCCCTATCTTAACAGATACTACATGACGACAACTTACGCAATTAAGCAGTCTTAGGTATATTTTACAAGTGAACATAATATTAGATGATTTTTTTTAAAAAAAAGAAAAATAAAATAATTTGTTAATTGTGAAATTATATAGTTTCAATATCAAATTAAAAATTAACATATTCTAATGTTTTCATTCCTTCCACTCAGTTTAATAGATACTTTTTATTGAAGCTATAACGACACAATGATTCTGTTCTTTGTGCTTTGACTACAGGCTTCTAAACATCTCATAATTTACCTTGTTCAGAAATTAATTGCATTTACTTTAATATTTAGCACTGGATAAAATTCAGATATATATTTGTTAGGAGGAATGTGTATGTAGTATGTAATTTAAAAGAAATGTGCGACCTCTAGATTTAGCTCTATTTTTAAAGGTCGCACAGAAAGCCCAAGGAAAAGCAACTAATGCCTGAGAGAGTAGGTGGGGATGGCAGAAGGGGAGAGGGGAGGGGCAGGAGGGGACGGGTGCCAAATCTTATGTCCCTTGTATGGGAACACGTTCTCAAACCAGTCCTGAGTGCGCTGTAACGGGCATGTTTAATCTTCTTCAATGAATACACAACAGCCTCCCCCACCAATTTAATACTTCGAAGGAATGTATTGTTATATTTATTCATTCCATGACTTTATGTGCGTGGGCGCATAAGTAAAATGTTTTTCAGTGTAATCATATGTCACATCTCTGTATTTTTGGAAGCTTTGTCCGAATAGGAAAAATGTTATCTGTATGAAAAAGTGTGAGTGCAGAAGTGGTAGTTGATGAGCGAGAAGGTCACGGCGGGACTCGATGTGCTTTGGATGGTCGGGCGCGGGAACGAGTAAATTTGTAGAAATTTATTTAGTTTTTAGTATCCAAGGACATGTACCCTGTAACGGAAAGAAGTGTCATGGTTATCTATATACAGTGGGAAAAGATTCCGGACTAGACCTCATGCGGATCGCCGGGAGGGGACTACCAAGGGGGAGGTGACGATGAGGAACAGACCGAATAACCAAAGAAAAGGTAACATTTTACGAGCTGGGGCGTGGAATGTCAGAAGTAAGGAAGCTAGAAAACCTGAAAAGGTAATTGGAGAGGCTCAGTCTAGGTAAGTGGGGATAAGTGAAGTGAAATGGAAAGAAGACCAGGACTTCTGGTAATATCGAGAGCAGCAGAAAATGGTATAACGGGAGTAGGATGCATTATGAATAGGAAGGTAGGAAAGAGAGTTACTGTGAACAGTTGACTGATAGGGTTATTCTTATCAAAATCGACAACAAACCAAAGCCGACAACAATAGTTCAGCTCTATGTGGCGACGTCGCAAACAGAGGATGAAGAGCTAAATAAAGTATATGAGAATATTGAATGGGAATGCAGTATATAAAGGGAGATGGAAATCTGATACTCTTGGAGGATTGGAATGCGGTAGTAGGGGAGGGAGTGTAAGAAAGGGTTACAGGAGAATATGAGCTTGGTACTATGCAATGAGACAGGAGAAAGACTAACTGAGTTCTGTAGTAAATTTCAGCTAGTAATAGGTACCACAAAGATAGACTGTTTAGCTTTCACAAAGAGGAGAATAAAAAAGGATGTAAGGCACGGGTGTAGTCTCTCCTCCCTACTGTTCAAGCTGTACATCGAAGAAGCAATGAGGGAAATAAAAGAAAGGTTCAAGAGTGGAATTAAAATTCAATGTGAAGGAATATAGCCTGTACGATAAGATTCGCTGATGATATTGCTATCCTCAGTGAAAGTGAAGAAGAACTACACAATCTGTGAATCGAATGGACAATCTAATGAGTACAGAACATGGACTGAGAGAAAGTCGAAAAAAGACGAAAATAATGAAAAGTAGCAGAAGTGAGAATAGTGAGAAACTTAACATCAGAATTGGGGATCACGAAGTAGACGAAGTTAGCTACCTGGGCAGCAAAATAATATATTAAAGGGAGCAAGAAGGACGCAAAAAACACACTAGCACTGGCAAAAAGAGCATGCCGGACCAAAAGAAGTCAGGTAATATCGGACATAGGTCTTAATTTAAGGTCCAAAAATTGTTCAAATGGCTGTATGCACTATGGGACTTAACAGCAACCGAGCGAGGTGGCGCAGTGGTTAGCACACTGGACTCGCATTCGGGAGGACGACGGTTCAATCCCATCTCCGGCCATCCTGATTTAGGTTTTCCGTGATTTTCCTAAATCGTTTCAGGCAAATGCCGGGATGGTTCCTCTGAAAGGGCACGGCCGCTTTCCTTCCCAATCCTTCCCTAACCCGAGCTTGCGCTCCGTCTCTAATGACCTCGTTGTCGACGGGACGTTAAGCACTAACCACCACCACCACTTAACAGCTGAGGTCATCAGTCGTCTAGACTTAGAACTAATTAACCTAACTAACCTAAGGACTTCACACAAATCCTGCCCGAGGCAGGATTCGAACCTGCGACCGTGGCAGCAGCGCGATTCCGGTCTGAAGTGCCTAGAACCGCTCGGCCACTGAAGCCGGCTTAATTTAAGGAATAAATTTCTGTGAAAGTACGTTTGGAGCACATCATTGTATGGAAATGAGACAAAGACCTTGGGAAAACCGGACCAGAAGAGAGTCGAAGCCTTTGAGATGCTGCGTGACAGAATAATTTTGAAAATTAGGTGGATTGATAAGGCAAGGAATGAGTAGGTGTTCCACAGAGTCGGTGAGGAATAGAACATAGGGAAAACATTGACTAGAAGAAGGAAAAGGATGACAGGACTCTCTTAAGACATCAAGGAATAACTTCCATGGTACACATGAAGTTGCAGAAGAAGACAGAATTTGAAACACATGCAGCAGATAATTAAGGAAGTAGGTTGCAATTGCTTCTCTGAGATGAAAATGTTGGCACAGGAGATTGAATTCGTGGCGGGCCGCATCAGTCGAATAAGAAGACTGTTGACTCTAACAGCTTTAGTAGTAGTGCAAGGAGAAGACGGTTGGAAGTGCTCAGAGATAGACTATTGGGTTGGTTGATTTGCGGGAGGGAACCAAACAGCGAGGTCATCGGTCCATCGGATTAGAGAAGGATGGTGAAGAAGGTCGGCCGTGCCGGCCGGAGTGGCCGAGCGGTTCTAGGCGCTTCAGTCTGGAACCGCCACGACCGCTACGGCCGCAGGTTCGAATCCTGCCGCGGGCATGGATGTGTGTGATGTCCTTAGGTTAGTTAGGTTTAAGTAGTTCTAAGTTCTAGGGGACTGATGACCTCAGAAGTTAAGTTCAAAATGGCTCTGAGCACTATGGGACTTAACATCGGAGGTCATCAGTCCCCTAGAACTTAGAACTACTTAAACCTAACTAACCTAAGGACATCACACACATCCATGCCCGAGGCAGGATTCGAACCTGCGACCGTAGCGGTCGCGAGGTTCCAGACTGAAGCGCCTAGAACCGCTCGGCCACACCGGCCGGCCAGAAGTTAAGTCCCATAGTGCTCAGAGCCATATGAACCATTTTGAAAGTCGGCCGTGCCCTTTCAAAGGAACCATCTCGGCATTTGCCTGAAGCGATTTAGGGAAGTCACGGAAAATCTAAATCAGAATGGCCGGACGCGGGTTTGAACCGTCGTCCTCCCGAATGCGAGTCCAGTGTGCTAACCACTGCACCATCTCAATTGTTAGTCTATTGGGACGGAGAGCCCTGCGATCTACAGGGTGACAGAGTGGAACTCAGAACATTCTAAAAAACAATTGTTTCACTATCGTTGCGGTAATTTACCAATATTTCAAGAAGAAGATTTCATTTGAAGATCAATGCAGAAGTGGAAAGTGGAAGTGGTGAAGCTCAAGGGAGAAAGAAACAATTACGTGGGAACGTTTTTTTTTTTTTCAAGTTTTTTGCAGAAGACATCGGCAGGAAGAAAAAACGGAAGATGCACGAAACAATCCGGAACCAGCACCTGTCAGTTTAAGAGATGGAGATTCCATTGCACTCAGATTTGTTCGAACAGTGAACAGAACTATTTATGCATTATCCAATCAGAAAAATGTGTGTGAAATTTACTCTTTCTATGGTCTGTTTTACAGGCGAAGACTGGTCGATATACGAGTAGTATTGTCTTTTGGACTGTGAACTGCTTCAAAACTGAGCTTTGGCAGCGTAAGGGCCTAAGCTTCCATTCATTTGAAAGTGAAGTTAATAGACAGACGATCGCGCAATGGAAATAGTTTTGCAGTGTGTACTGTTACTGATTTTTATAACTGATGAACAGACCATCGCCATTTTGCTGTGGTCCAGTCATCTTCAACAAACAGCAGCATTGCCACGGCAGCGAAATACTTCCTCCAACCCAGCGCTTCTCCACATGAGTCTTATCCGTCATACAGTGATTCTCATCTAGCCGCGATCTTCGCTGTCATTTCATGAAGAGAACTTTGACAATATTTATTTTCAGTTAAAGTGATTCGATAAACTTTTAAATTAAAGTGAATAAAGACAGGGTAGCGTCGTTAGGATTTCCTTAAGATAACGGTTAACAATACTCTATAGTATATCAATTACTTTAAAGGTAATAGTATTGTCTCTCACAGTTAGAATGTGCGATCACGCACTATAATTGGAACTGTTTTGATTTAATATAAACTAATTATGACCTTACATGTCTATTAGGAGCGTTATCATTCAGTGTACTGAGAGTCATTTCATACATCTCTAAAACACTCTTGTTAAGCTTGGCACTCTCATAAGCGATTGATATTTACACCACTAGTCAACATCTTGCTGTTACGTTCGATCTGAATGTCTTACTCAACACAGAGCAGCTAACACACATCTGTAGAACATTTCTGTTCATTTGTTCTTTGCATAACAATTGCATCAAACATAACCGTGGTAATTGTCCACATAACAAGAGTGAATTTTACAGCAGACCTTTTGGTATATATATATATATATATATATATATATATATATATATATATATATATATATATATATATATATATATAGGGTGAGTCACCTAACGTTACCGCCGGATATATTTCGTAAACCACATCAAATACTGACGAATCGATTCCACAGACCGAACGTGAGGAGAGGGGCTAGTGTAATTGGTTAATAAAAACCATAAAAAATACACGGAAGTATGTTTTTTAACACAAACCTACGTTTTTTTAAAAATGGAACCCCGTTAGTTTTATTAGCACATCTGAACATATAAACAAATACGTAATCAATGCCGTTTGTTGCATTGTAAAATGTTAATTACATCCGGAGAGATTGTAACCTACAGTTGACGCTTGAGTACCACTCCTTCGCTTTTCGATCGTGTGTATCGGAGAGCACCGAATTACGTAGGGATCCAAAGGGAACGGTGATGGACCTTAGGTACGGAAGAGACTGGAACAGCACATTACGTCCACATGCCAACACCTTTTTATTGGTCTTTTTCACTGACGCACATGTACATTACCATGGGTGAGATACACGTACACACGTGGTTTCCGTTTTCAATTACGGAGTGGAATAGAGTGTGTCCCGACATGTCAGGCCAATAGATGTTCAATGTGGTGGCCATCATTTGCTGCACACAATTGCAATCTCTGACGTAATGAATCTCGTACACGCCGCAGTACATCTGTTGTAATGTCGCCGCAGGCTGCCACAATACGTTGTTTCATATCCTCTGGGGTTGTAGGCACATCACGGTACACATTCTCCTTTAACGTACCCCACAGAAAGAAGTCCAGAGGTGTAAGATCAGGAGAACGGGCTGGCCAATTTCTGCGTCCTCCACATCCTATGAGACGCCCGTCGGACGTATACCTCACCCCTCATGGTAATGTACATGTGCGTCAGTGAAAAAGACCAATAAAAAGGTGTTAGCATGTGGACGTAATGTGCTGTTCCAGTCTCTTCTGTACCTAAGGTCCATCACCGTTCCCTTTGGATCCCTACGTAATTCGGTGCTCTCCGATACACACGATAGAACAGCGGAGGAGTGGTACTCAAGCGTCAACTTTAGGTTACAATATCTCCGGATGTAATTAACATTTTACAATGCAACAAACGGCATCGATTACGTATTTCTTTATATGTTCAGATGTGCTAACAAAACTAACGGGGTTCCATTTAAAAAAACGTAGGTTTGTGTTAAAAAACATACTTCCCTGCATTTTTTTATGGCTTGTATTAACCAATTACACTAGACCCTCTCCTCACGTTCGGTCTGTGGAGTCGATTCGTCAGTATTTGATGTGGTTTACGAAATATATCCAGCGGTAATGTTAGGTGACTCACCCTATATATATATATATATATATATATATATATATATATATATATATATATATATACACTCCTGGAAATGGAAAAAAGAACACATTGACACCGGTGTGTCAGACCCACCATACTTGCTCCGGACACTGCGAGAGGGCTGTACAAGCAATGATCACACGCACGGCACAGCGGACACACCAGGAACCGCGGTGTTGGCCGTCGAATGGCGCTAGCTGCGCAGCATTTGTGCACCGCCGCCGTCAGTGTCAGCCAGTTTGCCGTGGCATACGGAGCTCCATCGCAGTCTTTAACACTGGTAGCATGCCGCGACAGCGTGGACATGAACCGTATGTGCAGTTGACGGACTTTGAGCGAGGGCGTATAGTGGGCATGCGGGAGGCCGGGTGGACGTACCGCCGAATTGCTCAACACGTGGGGCGTGAGGTCTCCACAGTACATCGATGTTGTCGCCAGTGGTCGGCGGAAGGTGCACGTGCCCGTAGACCTGGGACCGGACCGCAGCGACGCACGGATGCACGCCAAGACCGTAGGATCCTACGTAGTGCCGTAGGGGACCGCACCGCGACTTCCCAGCAAATTAGGGACACTGTTGCTCCTGGGGTATCGGCGAGGACCATTCGCAACCGTCTCCATGAAGCTGGGCTACGGTCCCGCACACCGTTAGGCCGTCTTCCGCTCACGCCCCAACATCGTGCAGCCCGCCTCCAGTGGTGTCGCGACAGGCGTGAATGGAGGGACGAATGGAGACGTATCGTCTTCAGCGATGAGAGTCGCTTCTGCCTTGGTGCCAATGATGGTCGTATGCGTGTTTGGCGCCGTGCAGGTGAGCGCCACAATCAGGACTGCATACGACCGAGGCACACAGGGCCAACACCCGGCATCATGGTGTGGGGAGCGATCTCCTACACTGGCCGTACACCACTGGTGATCGTCGAGGGGACACTGAATAGTGCATGGTACATCCAAACCGTCATCGAACCCATCGTTCTACCATTCCTAGACCGGCAAGGGAACTTGCTGTTCCAACAGGACAATGCACGTCCGCATGTATCCCGTGCCACCCAAGTGCTCTAGAAGGTGTAAGTCAACTACCCTGGCCAGCAAGATCTCCGGATCTGTCCCCCATTGAGCATGTTTGGGACTGGATGAAGCGTCGTCTCACGCGGTCTGCACGTCCAGCACGAACGCTGGTCCAACTGAGGCGCCAGGTGGAAATGGCATGGCAAGCCGTTCCACAGGACTGCATCCAGCATCTCTACGATCGTCTCCATGGGAGAAAGCAGCCTGCATTGCTGCGAAAGGTGGATATACACTGTACTAGTGCCGACATTGTGCATGCTCTGTTGCCTATGTCTATGTGCCTGTGGTTCTGTCAGTGTGATCATGTGATGTATCTGACCCCAGGAATGTGTCAATAAAGTTTCCCCTTCCTGGGACAATGAATTCACGGTGTTCTTATTTCAATTTCCAGGAGTGTATATATATATATATATATCTGTGTTTGTATAGATGTTGGTGTCTATTGCTTTGTAAGAGTCATCGTGAGTGCGTTGCCTAATTCGTCTCAGTCTAGTATAACAGGAAAGCTAGCCACAAGACGAGTTCAGGAATTTATTTGGTCAGATCAGACGCATACTGTGTCAGGCCGAGTCTGTCAAAGTGGCGTGGTACTTCAAGTTAAGTTTGGGCAGAAGGAGTTACTGCGACCATGTTGTGTACTAAGGCATTAAGCACTTGTGAGAGCATAGTGAATTCTTCCTATTGGAGCATTATGGACTGTGTGCAATTCTGTGATACTTACCAGCCAAGCAATTTGTTTCCAGCTCTCTGTCAACACGGTCGTGCTGCGAAGTTTGCCTTGTGAGAGATGCTTACGTTTCGCGGAGTGTGGCGGCTCATACTCTTGGTATTCTTGTAAGTATTCTTATATACCCATATCGTCGTTCGCGCAGAGAAGAAGAGATTAAGTGCTGAGTAACGTACGCTGGAATTGTGAGTGATTTCTTAGCTACACGTCTGCAGCGGTTGTGCAACACGGTTGATCTCATAAATAGCCGATCTCTCTTACACTGGTCAGGTCACACAGTCAGCCCTGTAAATCTGCCATCAGATCGAACATTCCGTTGCCGGCGAAGTCCAAAATTCATTGTGAGACCCAGCAGGGTGAACCGCCAACCCTTAACCTGCAGTTTCTGCAGCAAAAGGAGCCACAGCACGAACAGCAACAGCAGCTTCTGCACCATCCACTATAGTTTCAGCAACAATCACTAGCCCAGCAGCAACAGTTTCAGCTGCTGCAGGTACAACAACAATAACAACAACAGAAGCAGCATCAGGTATATCAGGACAGTCAGCAAGTCAGCCATCGCTATGACCTTAACAGCACTTCTAGCTGATGCATCTGAATATAAGCAGAAGCAAAACGGTCCCTTTAGTAAAGGGCTATGTGTGCACCTTAATACTAGTCCGGACTGTGATATGCAACAGATACCGGGTTCGGATCTCCTCCCTTCTACTAGCGGCACAGTGCAAACAAATCAGACCACACTGACGATGAGGTTGCGCGTTCGAGTGTCAGCAATTGATACAGTCGATATGATATTTAACAATCATATGCAATCGATCGCTCGACGAAAGATCCGTACCCACAGACTGTAAAGTTGTACAAGTCACAACAATGTTCAAAAAAGATATTAGGAATAATCCACTAAATTACAGGCCCATATCATTAAAGTCGATAAGCAGCAGGATTTTGGAACTATATTGTATTGGAACATTATGCATTACCTCGAAGAAACCGGACTATTGACACACAGTCAACTCTGATTTAGAAAACACCGTTCTTGTGAAACACAACTAGCTCTTTACCCTCACGAAGTGTTGAGTGCTATTGACAATGGATTACAAGTTTATTCCGTATTTCTGAGTTTCCGGAATGCTTTTGACACTGTAACACACAAGACGCTTGTAATTAAATTGCGTGCTTACAGAATATCGTCTCAGTTATGTGACTGGATTCGTGATTTCCTGACAGAGATGTCACAGTGTGTTGTAATTGACGGAAAGTCATCGAGTAAAACACAAGTAATTTCTGGCGTTCCCTAAGGTAGTGTATAGGCCCTTTGCTGTTCCTTGTCTATATAAACGCCTTGAGAGACAATCTGAACAGCCGTCTTAGGTTGTTGGCAGATGACACTGTCGTTTATCGACTAGTAAAGTCATCAGAAGAGCAAAACAAATTATAAAACGATTTAGAAAAGATATCTTTATGGTGCGAAAATTGGCAATTGACCCTAAATAACGAGAAGTGTGATGTCACCCACATGAATGCTAAAAGGAATCCGTTAAACTTAGGTTACACGATAAATTAGTCAAATAGAAAGGTCGTAAATTCAATTAAATAAATGGGCATTACAATTACGAACAACTTAAATTGGAAGAAGCCATAGAAAATATTGCGGGGAAGGCTAACCACAGACTGCTTTTTATTGGCAGAACACTTAGAAAATGTAACAGATCTGCTAAAGAGACTGCCAACACTACGCTTGTCCGTCCTGTTTTAGAATACTGCTGCACGGTGAGGGATCCTTACCAGATAAGGACTGACGGAGTACATCGGAAAAGTTCAAAGAAGGGCAGCACGTTTTGTATTATCTCGAAATAGGGGACAGAGTGTCACTGAAATGATAGAGGATTCAGGGTGGATATCATTAAAACAAAGGCGTTTTTCATCTTCGCACTAAATTTCAATCATCAGCTTTCTCCTCCGAATGCGAAAATATTTTGTTGACGCCCACCTACATAGGGAGAAACGACTACTATAATAAAATAAGGAAAATTGGAGCTCGCTCGGAAAGATACAGGTGTTCGTTTTTTTCGCCCGGTATACGAGACTGCGAAGGTGCTTCGATGAACCCTCTGCCAGGCACTTAAATGTGATTTGCAGAGTATTCATGTAGATGTAGATGATGCCGGTCCATATATCATCTTTGTGGAGATCTTGGATAAGAAAATTGGCAAACTTCAAAAATGGTTCAAATGGCTCTGAGCACTATGGGACTTAACTTCTAAGGTCATCAGTCCCCTAGAACTTAGAACTACTTAAACCTATCTAACCTAAGGACATCACACACATCCATGCCCGAGGCAGGATTCGAACCTGCGACCGTAGCGGTCGCGCGGTTCCAGACTGTAGCGCCTACAACCGCTCGGTCACCCTGGCCGACGGCAAACTTCACTTACGTCGGCGAGTACATTGCGCTCAAGCAGTCCTGTATAAGAAATAGGTTGCGAGGGGTTGCCCCTCCCAATTAATGTAAATGCTTCACTTCACCGGCTTGATGTATACAATTTTCCCGCGAACTGCTTAAAGGGCGCCGGTATCTAGTTTCACATCATATTTTTCTGTCGAGCTCGTCCTCACATGGAATCAGACCGGATCGAAAACTGTATCGTAATTTTGTGCTTTTACTTTGCATTAAGAACTTACGTTCGTACTTCGAACTTTCATCATTGTTCTGTTCTGAAATCTACAGTTCTGTTAACTTGGCACTATTGTAGCAACTGAGGACGGTATGATGTCGACACTTTGTGTTTATTTTACATTAAGAACATGTTCGTCCGTCAAACTCTAAGTATTGTCCTACTGTGAAATTTGCAGTTATGTTAACATGGGGACGTTGTAACTACTGCAGGTCATTGCTGCCCAAAGACAAAATAAATAAATACAATTACTAATTGCAGTAACAGGCATTGTCATTTGTAACGATTCTTGTGTATCACTATACAGGTAGTGATGCGCAAGAAAGAAGGCGAGGTACATGATGCTATATGCGGAGAGACGGACGAAGAGTGTAACGGGCAAACAAATGAAAACGACACAGACGGAAAAGAAGTAAACTATTCGAAATTAATCGTCGTAGCTGTTAATACATTTATCCCAACGCGAGACAAAACGATCAAAAATTTCATGGAAAAAGTTCGCAGTTGCCCAGTTGCTGAGTAGACGATCACGAATGCCTTTCGTCGGTGCTCCAAAAATATGGGAATCGCGTAGGGAGAGATTGGGACTGTTTGGAGGATGTGTTAAGGCTTCCCAGGGAAACTGTTGCAGTGTACTCGAAACTGCTTTGGCAGCATCTGTGCCCGCCCAAGAGGCAGAAGGCAGAAGTTTCCCTGACAAGCGCTTACACAAAGCCCCGATCTCTCCCAATCATATTTCCATATTTTTCAAACCCTGAAGGAAGACGCCGTGGCCGTCGATTTGCTTGGGACAGAAAGCTGCACGCCTAGGTGTAATCAAGGTTCTGCAACCGCAAACATTTTTGCATGAAGTACTGACTCTCTTGTTTCACAGTGGGATACACGTATTAACAGCTATTGTGATTACTTTTCATATAATAAACAGTTTACTTGCTTTTTTCATATGTATGTCTTTTTCATTTGATTTCCTCTTATGCTTTGTGGCGTCTCCATTGAGCTTTCTGTCTCCGTCCCACGCCAAATACTCTATCCTTTGTCTATCCTGATAACTGGTAATGATGGGGTATGCGCCCCATCGCATCATTGTTTTGGTTTCTAATTCTCTATATAAAAATTTATGCGGTTGTAAAATCATCGCTGTCGCTTGTTAACGTAATACCTGTTATGTTCACTTTATGTCACCCACAATAGGCGCTGCAGTCGCCAAGTACCCTCACCACACAAAAATTGCGTCAGCACAGGCTTTGAATGGCCCAGCTATACCGTTAGGCGTCACTGGATGCGATTATGATTGTGTGTGTATGTGTGGGGGCGGGGGGGAAGGGGCGTCATCTAGTCAGCACATCTCTCTCCCGGCCCTTGAGTTTCCGTGGCTGTAGCTCCTCAACGGCTAAGTGCACTCCGCTTTCCAACAGTCCTCGACAGACCAGAATGGTCACCCATCCAAGTACTATGCAAGGCCGACAGCGCTTAGCTACGATGATTTGGCGGGAACCAGTATTACCACTGGGACCAGGCCGTTCAAACACATAAACAAACACGAAAGTCAACGCTAAATTACACGTACCCTGAAGCATACCCAGTGGCTTGTCGGTATTGGCTGGTTCATCAGGTCTCACTTTGCCCCAGCTCTTGTGCTCTGCCTTACCCTCTCGCCTTATTACGTGCACACCACAGTAACTCCCGACTTGAAATATGCAACACCTTTAAACAACATCTCTGCCCTAATCTCACGACGACTTGGTTAATGCAAGCAGGAGCGTTGGCGGCCTATTTCACTCGATTTTGCGAGTTCCAAACAAAGTCGAAATCATTGATATGCCTCTCCAGCTGCTAAGAAATTTATTGCTAAGAAATGTACTAGGTGCACGACAGGTTAGCAGTTGGAGCAGCATTTCATTAATAAAGATGTGGAGACAGAACCATGTGAACGTGGAAAACTGACAAAAGTTGAAATTGTCTTGGATGTTCAGAACTTTCAACCACTCTGCTTCAAGGGCAGACTGCAGGCATTGTTTTTAGAACATTCGTTTCCCTTACTAGTAGGACTACTACGTAATGCACAAAAGATCGTAGAAAATAGGAAGGAAATCAAAATGAGAGTTCATGACATTTCATGACAGTTAGCTCATGTAGCGTCCGTCCTGATTCGACTAGTGGAAGAGGAAGAGGGGGGGGGGGGGGGGGACCGGGACCTGTGGGGAGGCGGGGGTGGGGGTGGGGTGGGAGGAATTATGAGTTTTTCTCCTGTCAACGAACCAGTCAAGCTGATCACCTGATGTGATACAGGGAAACCACTATCCGTGGTGAAGATAGTCGGAAGGGAATTTAAAGCATTTTCCTCCCGAATACAAGTCCGCTTCGCCACCTCATTTGAACGAAGTCAGATGCTCTGCACTGCTGCTGCTGTTGTTCTGGTCTGCAGTCTTAAGACTGGCTCAATGCAGCTCTACTTGCTAGTCTATTCTGTGGGAGCCTCTGCACCTCTGGATAACTGCTGCGGCCAGCATCCGTCGGTATAGTTGCACAAACCCACTATGCCAGGTTGGCGTAGTAGTTAGGGCATCTGCCGAGTTAGCAGGAGATCTATGTTCCAATTCCAGCCTTGGTACAAATTATCATTCGTCGCTTTTCTGCATGTATATGTCATAGATGTTTGACGGTTTAAAAATTATTTAGAACCATATGCAGTAAAAATTGCTCAAAACGGAATCGACTGGGACTTAAATAATTTTTCAAATTGGTCACACTTCCAGATTACACAAAACTCACTGGGCTACGTAAAATGTGTCAGATATCATGCACAAAAGTACAGTAATTTTTTTTTATTATTTATATACTGTATTTACAGGGTGTTTCAAAAATGACCGGTATATTTGAAACGGCAATAAAAACTAAACGAGCAGCAATAGAAATACACCGTTTGTTGCAATATGCTTGGGACAACAGTACATTTTCAGGCGGACAAACTTTCGAAATTACAGTAGTTACAATTTTCAACAACAGATGGCGCTGCAAGTGATGTGAACGATCTATAGACAACGCAGTCTGTGGGTGCGCCATTCTGTACGTCGTCTTTCTGCTGTAAGCGTGTGCTGTTCACAACGTGCAAGTGTGCTGTAGACAACATGGTTTATTCCTTAGAACAGAGGATTTTTCTGGTGTTGGAATTCCACCGCCTAGAACACAGTGTTGTTGCAACAAGACGAAGTTTTCAACGGAGGTTTAATGTAACCAAAGGACCGAAAAGCGATACAATAAAGGATCTGTTTGAAAAATTTCAACGGACTGGGAACGTGACGGATGAACGTGCAGGAAAGGTAGGGCGACCGCGTACGGCAACCACAGAGGGCAACGCACAGCTAGTGCAGCAGGTGATCCGACAGCGGCCTCGGGTTTCCGTTCGCCGTGTTGCAGCTGCGGTCCAAATGACGCCAACGTCCACGTATCGTCTCGTGCACCAGAGTTTACTCCTCTATCCATACAAAATTCAAATGCGGCAACCCCTCAGCGCCGCTACCATTGCTGCACGAGAGACATTCGGTAACGATATAGTGCACAGGATTGATGACGGCGATATGCATGTGGGCAGCATTTGGTTTACTAACGAAGCTTATTTTTACCTGGACGGCTTCGTCAATAAACAGAACTGGCGCATATGGGGAACCGAAAAGCCCCATGTTGCAGTCCCATCGTCCCTGCATCCTCAAAAAGTACTGGTCTGGGCCGCCATTTCTTCCAAAGGAATCATTGGCCCATTTTTCAGATCCGAAACGATTACTGCATCACGCTATCTGGACATTCTTCGTGAATTTGTGGCGGTACAAACTGCCTTAGACGACACTGCGAACACCTCGTGGTTTATCCAAGATGGTGCCCGGCCACATCGCATGGCCGACGTCTTTAATTTCCTGAATGAATATTTCGATGATCGTGTGATTGCTTTGGGCTATCCGAAACATACAGGAGGCGGCGTGGATTGGCCTCCCTATTCGCCAGACATGAACCCCTGTGACTTCTTTCTGTGCGGACACTTGAAAGACCAGGTGTACCGCCAGAATCCAGAAACAATTGAACAGCTGAAGCAGTACATCTCATCTGCATGTGAAGCCATTCCGCCAGACACGTTGTCAAAGGTTTCGGGTAATTTCATTCAGAGACTACGCCATATTATTGCTACGCATGGTGGATATGTGGAAAATATCGTACTATAGAGTTTCCCAGACCGCAGCGCCACCTGTTGTTAAAAATTGTAACTACTGTAATTTCGAAAGTTTGTCTGCCTGAAAATGTACTGTTGTCCCAAGCATATTGCAACAAACGGTGTATTTCTATCGCTGCTCGTTTAGTTTTTATTGCCGTTTTAAATATACCGGTCATTTTTGAAACACCCTGTACGTATCTTTACTCCAGCACAGTGGATGTTCGTTTACTATATATTGGACAATGTAACACTAGACTGTTACACTAATTGATAAACAACACGACATTTCTATATTTTTACTCGAACTTTAAATTCGTTTATTATTCTATGTACATACATATTATTCCCATGTTTATTTGCTTCACATTTCACTTTTTTTCGCTACGTATGAATGTGGGAGACTTGTTTTAATTTCCTGTTTTTAAATGTGTTTTTTCTAGGCAATTTTATGCACCGTACAATAGTTCCAACAAGTTGAGAGAATTTGTGTGGGCTGCAAATTGCATAACATCGTTTATGCATGCAACTGCTCCTTCAGGCGTATTAGTTTTTCTGGGGCGTCATTTTGCTCCTCTTCTTCCTTTGTTTCCTCTTCAGCATCCTCTGTGTTGCGCATTTCTATTAAATCCGTTGCTGAAGTGAAATTGGAGTGAGTTGACAGAAAGTCATCAATTCGAATGTAATTTTCTGCACTACATGAAATGTTTCACATTTTCATTAATTCGGCAATTGCTGCTGCATTGTCTTGAACTTCGTGGCCTCTGAAGCGTCTTGTTCTTGACCTCAAACCCCGCTTTGTTGGAGCACTTGGTGACAGTTTCGGGTTATTTTTACTTTACTGCCATATCAACCCAGTTTACTGCATCTCGGATAGAAACTGACCGTGCAAGAGCAAACGAACTTTCGGCTGCTTCAACACTAAGAATAACAGACTGCAGCGCCGGCCGCGGTGGCCGTGCGGTTCTAGGCGCTCCAGTCCGGAGCCGCGCTGCTGCTACGGTCGCAGGTTCGAATCCTGCCTCGGGCATGGGTGTGTGTGATGTCCTTAGGTTAGTTAGGTTTAAATAGTTCTAAGTTCTAGGGGACTTATGACCACAACAGTTGAGTCCCATAGCGCTCAGAGCCATTTGAACCATTTGAACAGACTGCATCAGTAATCGTCTATAATGACACTTGAATACCCTGGTCCATGGGTTGTGTGAGGCAGGTTGAACCTGAAGGGAACCAAGCCAATTTCACGTTTGATAACGCCACTTTCGGGTGGTAGGTTGCGTTGTCTAGGAAAAGGAGAACTTGGCGATTCCCTTTTTTCATTTTGGCATTGAAAGAGCCCAGCCATTCTTCCCCAAGATCACTGACCATCCAAGCCATTTTATTGTTTCGCCATGTGACTAGAAGCTTACTGACATCTATGTTTTTGAAACAACGCGCTTTTGCCGCCTTTCCAATCACTTGTGGCTTCCCCATTTCACCTAACATGTTTCCACACAGCAGTGCAGTGAGTGTTTCCATGGACATTTTTCCGCCGGTGCACTTTTCACCTCGAATTGATAGCGAGTTTGCAGGCAGCGCACCATAAAACAGTCCCGTTACATAGTCACTGAATACGTCTTTCGGGTCATAATTCACAATTAAGTTGGACAGCATTATCTTCCATTCTGTTGCTACACTTTCCTGCACATCCTTAGCTTCCCCACACACTTCATTCCACCCCCGATGTTGTGCCTAGCTTTGACACTATCCAGCCATCCTGTGGATGCCGTAAACTGCCTAATTCAAAGCTCTTTAGCGACTTTTGGAGCCTCACTCTGCAACATGGGTCCACATAAAGATAAGTTTCTTGCCCGCACACTTACGAGCCATTTCCACACTATTTCGTTAATTTCTTCATCTCCGGTCTTCTTCGCTTTTCTTTTTATCTGCCTATTCCATTTCATCCATTCGTCCCGAATCTTATCCTTGTTTCCCAAAGTCTCATAAATTTGTGTTTTACCTTTGAAACGCAACATAATTTCGCGCACAGAAAGTTTGTCTTTCTCGCTCGTCTCGATTACATTAATCTTTTCGTTAAGTGTTGACGACACATTCCGTTTGTTCAACATCATATTACTGTATCTCTTAAAGTGCTAATAGTCAGCCGAAACTGGCAGAAAATAATGGCCTTGTCGGATAAAAGCATTGTTTAACGGAAGAATACCCACCTCTTCCACTGCGCACATTGCAGCAGAGTGTTGGTAAATGCGCAACAATGTTCCTGCATGTCCCGGCGTGCGTCAATAATGACGGAAACCAGAAAGATGACAAAGAGAGCACTAAAGAACGAACCTTTTCCTTTGATGTACTGTACGGACACAAAGTAACTTATTCATTGTTGCACAGAGTGGCGCAGTTTTAGGTCCACACCAGCAGCGCCGAGCTGCGCTGGACATCTTTTCTTGGTTTTGCGCCTCTTAACAGAGTAACTTCTTGTCAAGTCGTCAATAACTAATGAACTGTAATACAGTATAAGTATGTTCTAATATTTGCTTTCTGTTTCCGCGTTAAGCACGTTCCGCTTTATACAAAAAATCAGCATATGAAAAGTGCACTGAATGCGTCGGGCCTGAAATACTTGTACGGTTTGGGCACATTTCCGAATTATACACGTGCCGATTTGAGCAAGTTGTACTGTAGTTTCGTTTGATTTAATGTTTTTCTAGTCAATTGGATTCAGCATATCCTCATTAGTTATCCGATCTACTCATCCAATCATTATCCTGTAGCAGCAAAGTTCAAAATTATATTTTCTTTTTATCTGAACTGTTTAGCGTCCACGTTTCAGTTCCGCACAAAAACCATCACAAATGCGCAAATAACAAAACTCAGCTGCTGCTCCTAGTATCTCACCTCCAAAAGTATTCCCCTCAGCATCCCTTGATTAAACTCATTCCATTATCCTTGTTATACTTCTGTCGATGTTCATCTTATGACCTCTTTTTAAGATACAGCTGCACTTTCTTTTCCTTCCCCATCTCTTACAGAATTACACTGTCGTCAACAAAACCTCAAACTTTTGAATTATTCTCCCTGAACTTCGATTTGCTTTCAAAATTTCTCTCTGGTTTCCTTTACTACTTGCACAACGCGAAGACTTGATAACATCGCGGATAGCTAGAAACCTTTCCTGTCCGTTGATGGCTAACGACTGTACGTATTGCACATAACCTTCCGCTCCTTGTATTTTCAACCCCTACGCCTTTTAGAATTCCAAAGTGTTTATTAAAATTGGCAAACCGAGCTTCTCGTCAGACCGTGGAGGTTCAAGGAATGTCTGCCGGCCGCCATGTCATTATCTGCCTTGCAGCGTAATGCGGCTGAGGTGTGGAGGGGCATGTGGTCAGCATAGCGCTCTATCGGCTGTGTTTCAGACTTTAGAGACCGTGAGCCGCTATTATTCGCTCAAGTAGCTCATCAATTCGCATCACGAGGCTCAGTATACCCCGTATCAGTCCTCCCACCAGGGAAATCACTTTGACAGTACCTGTATCCTTCGCATTGACTGCCATCTACGCTGGCCAGTCAGCTACGGAACCAGGCTTAACAGTATGAAAAGCTTTCCCTATGTCTATGCATGCTGTAAACGTTTACCTCCTTTCAAGAAAAGGCAATGGTATATTAGTAAAATAATTTTTAATAATGGTCGCAACCCTATTTTAGCTTCTGCGACAATGTTGAGAAAAGTTTTATGCAAATGCTTATGTAGTGAGTATTTGAAATGTGTGTAGGCCCGCCGGAGGGGGAGGGGGAGCA
This sequence comes from Schistocerca americana, assembly GCF_021461395.2. Taxonomy (NCBI): domain Eukaryota; kingdom Metazoa; phylum Arthropoda; class Insecta; order Orthoptera; family Acrididae; genus Schistocerca; species Schistocerca americana. The sequence goes on along the minus strand of NC_060124.1, from coordinate 432,219,588 downwards.
ATAACTGGAATCCGCTCTCATCCCCTTGACAGTTAGGCAATGTGAGCGTGCCTGTAAGCCTGATGTTTCTACTTACACTTCCCAAGACTCCTATCATAGGTTCTGCCATGGGATGTCAGAGGTAGAATCAATGAGGGAACAAAGTCAGTGAAGTATTGTAACTTGTAACTTACACTGCCACAATGAATCCGACAAATCAATTACAGAAGGACACATAATCGTCTGAATGGGAGACCTCGGGGGATAGATCCCACCTCCTAACTTGAAAGGGTTTTCTTCTTCACCGTTTGTGATAGTTGTGTCTTAAGTGCATCTGTTGAGTCAAGGTGAGCGTAATGGATGTGTGCCGTGTGCGATTAGTCGAGCGGTCTAAGGCGCTGCAGTCATGGACTGTGCGGCTGATCCCGGCGGAGGTTCGAGTCCTCCCTCGGGCACGGGTGTGTGTGTTTGTCCTTAGGATAATTTAGGTTAAGTAGTGTGTAAGCTTAGGGACTGATGACCTTAGCAGTTAAGTCCCATAATATTTCACACACATTTGAACATTTGAATGGATGTGTTGTATGATGATGAGGGAAGAAAGAGAAAGAACCTCGGTGCCGAAACATAGCCTCCATCTCTCAAATGGTACCAAGAGCATCCTCATCCGACGGGTGGTCCACACTCAACATTCTCACATGCTCACACTTCACGAGACACTGCTAATACGTTTGAAATTTAATCCAGAACATTGACGCAAAGTCAGTTGATTTGGGACTTCATCCCACCACCACTATTTCCTTGCCGTCCAAGATGGGGCACGCATTAGCTACCTCAGATGCGGAGTCGGGTACCAAACAAATTAAATAGTAAAATTAACAAATCGATGGAGGCAAATCCAGTAAAGATGGGAAAAACATGAAATGATTGCCAACACATATTCATCACATTCTGAACTTCACTGAAGTTAGCTCCACAGGTCTATTCATTTAGTTCAGTGTATCTAGTTCATTTCAAAACTAGTTGCTTCCCAGCAGCAGTCCTTTTGCAGTTAATTAAATTCCTAGTTGGATCACTGGAGTCAAAACAGACGACACTAACAACTTCCGTTTCACCTCCTGTTGGCTCTCAGCAAACTGCACAGTACTTTCAGTCAATAAAAGAGTCTATCATACCTTTCGGATACGTGAAGGTCAGAAATTAAAGCACTCATTTACCTCGCAGATAATACGGCTTATTCTTTCATTAGTAAATTCGACAAGTCCAGATCTGAGATCACCATATCCTCAGGCTAATTATTACGTCTCTAGCACAAAACCCCAGCCGAATTAGTAATTGATTCACATATTAATCTTTCATGTAAGTTGATTAAATACACCAATCTTTCAGTTTAAGATTATATTCTTCTCCACGAATGACTATTTATAATCTAGCAGCTTATTGTATCCAGCAGTTACACAATAAGGTGCAGGGGGGCTTAATTAAATATAATGAAAATAATTTTTATTTTTCGTAGCTGTATGTCCGATTACGTAGTCTCGTAAACGGTTGGCCCTGACTAGTTTTAGTACGCAATCTGACTGCATAGAATAACAACAAAGAATGACAGAAAATTTCCGTTAACACAATTAATTAATTAAGTCCCCAGCAACTATAAAACCTACGAAACCAAAGCACAAGTATAACTGTTCTGTGTGTGGAAGTATGACTCAACGTACACATCTGGCACGGTTCTTCTTCAACAAGACAAGAAATTTTAAATACCATTTATACTGAAGTGATAAAAAAAATTAGAAGTACTGTAATTGCGCAAGAAAACCAGAATTACACTCTAACACAAGAACACAAGCCAGATGCTTTGTTGACTGAACCTGTAATGACGCATTATTCAAGACATTGAAATAATGAAAAAAAAATCGAGTTTATGTTACCTTCATATATATTGATGAAAAGCACTCTAATCATTACAATATCTCCATTAGAACAACATCTGCTGTCTAGCCCATCAAACAACTGCATAAAACATGGAACAAGCACTCCCTACTACAACATCTCGACGATCACTATCCACTACGACCTCTCAGCAAGCACTGCCTACTACGAGTTCTCGACAAGCACTGCCAGTGGAGGCGGCGGAATAAAACTCCTTGGCGCATTCTCTGGCGCTGTGGCTCAGTGTAGCCACCTTTCATAAGCCCCTCCTCCACGGGCCAGAATTTGATGGTATTTTTGCCAGCATTGGTGGTGAAAATACCACCAAATTCGTCCACAAAAATACAGACAAAAATAAAAGATAATATTAATACGTAAATATCACATAATTATATAAAATTTTGGCTTTGCACTGACCTTTCAATAACCTAATATATGAAATACAGTAAGCAATACAAATTATTTCATACATATGACTTTACATAATAATTTACACAATACACAAAAAATCAGTTTGTACAAATGTTCACATAAAATGCTTTTAATTATTCAAAAAAAAAAAAAAAAACAAGTAATTGATAGTTCCAGCAGTAGCACCCAGCAATGGTCAACAGGTGCAGGCACCAACAAGTGACATCATTCAGTAGAAGCAGTTCCATTAGTGGCACCCAACAATGTTGAACAGGTGCAGACACCAACAAGTGACATTATTTCAGTAGATGCAGTCCATCAGTGGCACCCAGTAATGTTGAACAGGTGCAGACACCAACAAGTGACATCATTTCAGTAGAAGCAGTTCCATCAGTTGCACCCAGCAATGTTGAACAGGTGCAGACAGCAACAAGTGACATTATGTCAGTAGAAGCAGTTCACCAGTGGTACCCAGCAATATTGAACAGGTGTAGACACCAACAAGTGATATTATCTCAATAGAAGCAGTCCATCAGTGGCACTCAGCAATGTTGAGCAGGTGCAGACAGCAACAAGTGACATTTCAGTAGAAGCAGTTCCATCAGTGGCACCCAGTAATGTTGAACAGGTGCAGACACCAACAAGTGATATTATTTCAGTAGAAGCAGTCCATCAGTGGCACCCAGTAATGTTGAACATGTGCAGACACCAACAAGTGACATCATGTCAGTAGAAACAGTTCCATTAGTGGCACCCAGCAATGTTGAGTATGTGCAGACACCAACACATGACATCATTTCAGTAGAAGCAGTTCCATTAGTGACACCCAGTAATGTTGAGCAGGTGCAGACACCAACAAGTGACATTATTTCAGTAGAAGCAGTTCCATCAGTGGCACCCAGCAATGTTGAGCAGGTGCAGACAGTAACAAGTGACATCATTCAGCAGAAACAGTTCCATTAGTGGCACCCAGCAATGTTAGTAGGTGCAGACAGCAACAAGTGACATCATTCAGCAGAAACAGTTCCATCAGTGGCACCCAGTAATGTTGAACATGTGCAGACACCAACAAGTGACATTATGTCAGTAGAAACAGTTCCATTAGTGGCACCCAGCAATGTTGAGCAGGTGCAGACAGCAGTCCATAATATTCACTATCACTAATCACACTGTTTATCAGAGCTTATCAGCAGAAATTAAACATGTCCTAGTGGCACCAATCATGTAGAAAAAGTGCAAGTAACAGTCCATAATACTCACTATCACTAATCAGATAGTTCATCAGCAGAAATTAAACATTTCTAAGTGGCACGCATTATGTTGAACAAGTGCAGGTAACAGTCCATAATATTCACCATCACTAATCACACAGTTCATCAGCAGAAATTAAACATTTCTAAGTGTCACACATCAATGTTGAACAGGTGCAGGTGTGAACAACAGTTTGAATGCACACACAATTGCTTTTACAAAATTATTCTCAATGCTCTTACACTAAACATACAAATTATAACAAACACACAAATGATGTCAGATAATTGTCATATTAACTATTACAAATACACAAATATCAGTAAACCTATAATATTTATGAGTGTCAGTGCAAGCCACTACAAACAAGTAAGATAATATTTAGGAGATAGGTTGGGACCAATTATCTGGCATTAGGAAAGGAAAACACACAAAACACACTCACTCATCTTTTGTCCACATTAGTGCTACTGTGTAATTGAATAGTGTTAACTGTGTAAATGCAATTCTGTAAAAATTTGATGTTCATCATGTGTATCAAGTAGTAGTGGCAGCAATGTATAACAGTCAATAATTGTTAGTCAACGTCATAGTCATCATGTCAAGACCAATGTTTGCCAAGCCAAATCAAAATGTACGGTTGCTGAAAAACTGTCAGTGAGCCAAGATATGCAAATGCTTCCTCTCTCCAAAAAAAAAAAAAAAAAAAATATACTGCTTAGTGATTTAACAAAGTGTGTGTGTAGACAATCTTCCTTCTACTTGAGTGTTCTAGTCTGCCATCTTCATCCTCCTTGTTCCATATAAACCAACAAAAAAAAATATGCTCCTCACTTACTTTACCTCTTATTCACCAAAACTCCAATAATCATCAGCATCTCATAATCTCAATACTTCAATAATACCTCTTACGTCGATACATATAAACCTTATCATAAATATCATTTACCTTACCTCTTGTCCACCAAAACTCCAATAATCATCAACTTCACACAATCTCAATACCTCAATAATACCTCTTCAGTACGTCGATACATATAAACCTTATTACCAATATCATTTCACTTCCATAACAACTCTTTCCTCTAGTCCGTCTCCTCGAACAAGTACAGATAAAATCCTAATGCAAACCTCATCATCCCATACAATTCGAAGACACACTGTCAACACACAACCTCTGTGTAATCCATCTGACCCAAATCTTCTACTCATTATAAATTATAAGATACATTTTGGTTACCTTATCCATCATTAAATAAAAGAAATGCATACATGACCTCTAACAGACTTTAGTTCGAATAACTCTCAGTAAGTAAGTACGAGTACGTAGTATGAAAGATCACATAAGACTTTGAGTGAATAAATCGTAATATTTCACAGTGTGTACACCACTTCAAGAATCATGGCAGAGGCAAACATGTGGAGTATTTTTTGTGTCAAGTGTCACTTCCTATTTCAATTGCTCACGAAGAATGCAGTGTAATAACTGTCAATGGTCTAAACCTAGTTTTGGTATGTCATGTCGTTAGCTTCCTTCCTATTAGCATATATTTATACAGCTTCCATAAAACCTCCAGCTCATGTGGCTTCTATAAAGTTTCTTGTACTAATGTCGTTCGTCGAATTATAGCAGTTCACTTTCTTATCTTTAAAATATCAGGCACTGAGCGTAAGCAAAACATGCAATAGCGAGTAAATATACCAGTAGAGAACAGAATGTCAACAAGTGGATGCAGCACAATTCCTACAACGAGGCTCTGCCAAGCAAACAATCTATAATTAATACCATAGTGTGACCTAAACTACACAGTATATCAGCATTTCTCTATACCAAATTAAAGAGTAGTTATGACAACAAACAGAAATGTATAAATATGCAATCCATACGCACAGCAGCAAACATATATCTTACGTAATAAACAGGTCATTAGCATCATATCAGCATAAGCAAATAAATGTTCATATGTAATCTTAATAAGTAAACATGAAGGCGCAAGCAGATAAATCACAAAGTATAATTTACATACATAACCATATCAGCACAACTAATCAGGTGACAATTATAATTTAAATAAATAAGCACAGCAGGCACATAATAAAAAAAATATGACATCAGTGGAAAAGCAGTGCAGCCAAGCGATGCATAATATACACAAGTAGCAACCCTGTTCATTAATTAAACATTGTCAAAATCAGTAAACACAAAGTATAAATCACGTAATCGCGAGCAGCAAATTACGTCTAAAGTACGTACCTAAGTGAAAATATGTTACCTGAAAAATAAACTCAATTAACAGTTACCTTTTTAGTTTATTAGTTTCTTCTTCGAAATTACATTCTTCCTGAAAATTTCTCGATAGCAAGTCCTCTTAACGTCGGACACGCACAGAATTTACCTGAAGTTCTTAAATATTTTATAGAACCGTATCCTGAAAAATACTGAACGTTAATAACATAATTCATCAAGTCACTATAGCTTTATACTGAATTTAATCGGAGAAATTAGACTGTGTATTTGTTTACGGCTGTCAGTGCATTAGTACTGAGCGCTCGATCACCTGCAGGCGAGTGACGTAGGAAGTAATTGTTTGCGGTCAACGACTGCCTTGTGCGGCGCGCAGACTTGACTGTTGCTTTGAGTATGTGCCGCCGCCAAAACACAGCGCGGTATCCTTGTACTCTCCGCATGTTTACATATAACTGTTAGTTTCTCAAAAGTATGTCATTCCTCAAAAATTTTAACGTTCGATATATGATGTACTCCCTTAGAGCGTCGTGATTTAAGAGTTTCTACTTCAACAGTGTTATCATGAATAATTTTGCGAACTCTGTATGGACCTTTATAAAGCAGAAAAAATTTGCGACACAAGCCTTTTCCTGTATGAGACAAACGGTGGGACTTAATTAACACCTTCTGACCGCCTGACAAGATTTTTAAACGACGAGGATGTTTAGCTGATTTCTCTCTTCTAGCAGCCACAGATGCAATATTTTGCAGAGCCAGGTTGACAACTTCAGAATGCCGCAGTTTCCGTGAAGGCGGAAAAGGAACGATTTCAGAAATGCGATTTGTCGGTGCTTTATTTTTTAATATCAATACAGGCGATAAAGAAGTTGAATCATTAGGGAGTTCATTCAGAATGTTTTGAAAAATATGAAGATACTGATCCCAAGTTCTGTGATTCTGATGACAATAAAGTCGACACAATTTATTTATTTCCTTCATCCATCTCTCTGAAGCGTTAGATTGAGGGTGAAAAAGTGAAATGAAAATTGGTTTAATCTTACGACGCCGTAGAGTATGAAGCCAAATTTTAGAGCGAAACTGTGATCCATTATATGATATAACCTTATCAACATGACCCACTTCTTTAAGAAAATGTTCGATGAAAGCATTAGATACTGAACGAGCTGTTGCTTTGCGTAAAGGTGTAAAACACACATATTTTGATGTCAGTTCCACTGCTACGAAAATGTACGCAAAACCATTAGTAGAACGAACCACTGGACCGAACAAATCGACTGCAGCCATGTCCTTTAATTTCGCTGGAATGATAGGAAACAACGGTGCTCTGTGAGAAATAGTTGGCGGCTTAACCTTTTGGCATAATTTGCATTTGGCAAGAACAAATCGAATACGTTTTTCCATATTACTGAAGTAGCAATTTTCTCGTAATTTATGAAAGCATTTTCTGGGACCAAAGTGTGCATAACTGAAATGTGTGTACCAAATCAATTTGTTGACCCACTCATCAGGAATACAAACTAACCAAACAGAGTTGTCGACCGATTTTCATTTAAAAAGAACTTTCCAGGTAGTTCGCAAAAACGAGGTGTGGCCAAATCGTCCAAGCTAACAAAGCGTCTAAGAAAATTACAGACACCAAGCAAACTACGAACATCACGTTTTGTGGTAGGAACAGCATAATTACGAATTGCGTCTAGCTTCTCTGGATCAGGGAGAATACCTTCTGTAGAAATAATGTGACCGAGAAATTTCACCTGAGAACGACCAAATTCAGATTTTTCCAAGTTCACAGTAATGCCAACTCTTGCAAAGGTACGTAATAATGAATCCAAAATTTTGTTGTGCTCACTCCAAGAACGTTTCGCAATACGAATATCGTCAACATATGAAGTAATATTGTCACGAAGATAAACAGGTAAAATTTCGTTTAAACTACGAATAAATGCTGCAGAAGATACAGTAAGTCCAAATGGTAATTTCCGAAATCACTTTTAGGTAAAATAGTCATATCCGGTTATTGTTTAACTACTGTCTAGATAGATTGATAGTCGAAGAGTTGTTTTGACTGATGCAAGGAATAGTAAAAGAGTAGGCAGCGGTGCAGAAAACTAAAAGGGAAACAGCACCACTACAGCCCCGGGCCCTATGCTCGCTACGGCACATATTCACTTAGTGTAGTGAATCCCCTGAGGACGTAATAGCCGCACATAATTTCCAGTTTGTGACTTAGTGGCAACTTTGGTGGAAGTGCGTACATAAATTGATCTAACCATGAACATGGATGTATGTCATTCTTAGAATTACGAAAGATCTTAAATTTCCGAACAGTCAAAAAGTGTTTATAGTCAAAGTTTTCGCCTCGTGGCGACAAAGACCTACCGCGTCTGTCCCAGTCCGAATGTCGATTATTGTCAAGTTCGCGCTCCTGGCGCTCTCTTGTTGCTTCTCGTAAATGAAATAAATTACATTCTTCAAAACCCTCTGCTAAACTAAGACTTATCAATTTATCTGAGATCTCCTCAACTCTTTCCGATAAATCACCTAATTGTTCTTTCTGTTTATTTACGTCTTCCGTAAGTATCGCGGCTCGGGTTTCAGTATTGACACATTTGGTAGTTAACTGTTCATATTGTTGTGTTAGGTTATTTAATCTGTCATTTGGTACGGATTCCTCGATTCTTTCAAGTATTTCTTCCTTATCGTGTGCACGTTGTAAATTTAACTCTGAAAATTTTTGTACTATCACGCGATCTCTTTCTTCCTGTTCTCTGTCCTGTTCCTCTTGTCTAATTTCTGTTGAAATAAAAGTATTATTGTGAGCATTCAAAATCGGTTGTACTTCTTCTCTAATTTCTTTCTTTGATTCGTCTTTCATGTTTTTGAACCATGTCCCTGTTCGTGAGCCTAACTGTGTTTCCATTGTTTCCATCTCGGTTTTAATTGTTCCTATTTGTGAGCCTAACTGTATTGTCAAAGTTTCTATCTTCGTGTAAATTCTTCCTATCTCTGTTTTTAATTCAGATTCCAAAGTTCCCATCTCTGTTTTAATTGTTCCTATCTCTGTTTTAAATTTAGATTCCAACTGTGATCCCAGATTTAATATTGCACCCATCAACTGCTCCATATCTTCTGTCGTTAATCTCGTATTCTGAAAATTTTTTGATTGTGAAAAAATTTGAACTGGTTCCGGACTATTTTCCCGACTTATTAAATTGTTTTCAACTTCATTATTCATCATACTGTTCTCCTGTGTTGGCGAGTTCGCCATGTCAACAATTTCGTCATTCTGACTATCCATCATTTTTGCCTTTTTCATCGATCGCATAATCATTTACAAAACATACAAAACTCGTCACTATATGAAAATTACACAGAATGACACTCTATCTCCAACAATACCATTCACACGAAATACTTCCCGACAGACACGCCTAACGAACAATTAGAACCTTCACAATTGCACAAAATTGTCAGACCTGTATACAAGACATCAAAAATTAAATTCTGCCAATATACCATTAAAAGAATGACAATTACCAAATCTACTCATGCAATATAGACTACAATTACTAAACTACAAATTATTACAACAATACTGCTGTCTGCTATTTATACAATCAGAAGAATTCCAAGGGACGACCCAAAGCAGCGGTCGCCACGTGCATGGGGGCTTAATTAAATATAATGAAAATAATTTTTATTTTTCGTAGCTGTATGTCCGATTACGTAGTCTCGTAAACGGTTGGCCCTGACTAGTTTTAGTACGCAATCTGACTGCACAGAATAACAACAAAGAATGAAAGAAAATTTCCGTTAACACAATTAATTAATTAAGTCCCCAGCAACTATAAAACCTACGAAACCAAAGCACAAGTATAACTGTTCTGTGTGTGGAAGTATGACTCAACGTACACATCTGGCACGGTTCTTCTTCAATAAGACAAGAAATTTCAAATACCGTTTATACTGAAGTGATAAAAAAATTAGAAATACTATAATTGCGCAAGAAAACCAGAATTACACTCTAATACAAGAACAAAAGCCAGATTCTTTGTTGACTGAACCTGTAATGACGCATTATTCAAGACATTGAAATAATGAAAAAAAAATCGAGTTTATGTTACCTTCATATATATTGATGAAAAGCACTCTAATCATTACAATATCTCCATTAGAACAACATCTGCTGTCTAGCCCATCAAACAACTGCATAAAACATGGAACAAGCACTCCCTACTACAACATCTCGACAATCACTATCCACTACGACCTCTCAGCAAGCACTGCCTACTACGAGTTCTCGACAAGCACTGCCGGTGGAGGCGGCGGAATAAAACTCTTTGGCGCAATCTCTGGCGCTGTGGCTCAGTGTAGCCACCTTTCAAAGGATCACAAAATAAATGTAACTCTGTTTTCAGATCTTATTGTTATAATGCGATGTAGTCCAGTGGCGAGCTTTCAAAGAAATTAATGTATCTAAATTGCTCCAGCAGCACTTCATATTAGCGCACTGCACAATCCAGTTTCCTGACAGAAATGCGAACAAAGATCCCGTGGCATCACGAGAAACATTGAACCTTTGATTCCGGAGTGTCTAACTACGCTGGAACTTGGAGGATAATCCAGCACACGGCACAGGATGCCAAGAGGGGAGAGCGTCCTAGCTCCTGGAGCGCTTTCGGAAAATGTCGTAACGTCTACGGATGTCTCTCACACAGCAGTTGGAGCACGTAAAATTACTATCCGTAATGTCTTTTTTGTCACGGTGATTACCCCTCCGACAACGCATCCATATCGGTACGGAACTAATTCTGTTACAGCACTCCGAGAGAAGCAAGCAAACCAATCAGACTCGAAGCCATTATCGACGGCTGTAAATATCACATTATCGGATTTAGGAATGAAAAATAACTTCACCCTCACAAATTACTTCATTCGTCCTAATCTCAAGTGCCTTTAGTCTTAAGTTTTACTTTGCCTATTCTACGAAGAACGCCGTAATTATAAAATCCAAGAGGGCACTCAGTCTTGAGTTTATAAAAGTTCGGGTGTTGATCAGTTTCCTCTTTTGAGAAGGAAAAAAAAAATCAACGCAATTTCAAGATGAGCTGCTTATCGTGAATGCCAGCAATGCCCCAGTGTATGAGACTGTCGTTCATCTGCAACGGCAAATCAAAAAGTTTCCAACCTAAGGTCATACTGACCACTTGCCTACATGTCGGTTCTTATATATCCGCATCAGAGTCTCGCTGGGTTGCATTCACGCTGCAGGAAAGCCCTAAAATACTTTTTCATCGCTCTTTATGCTAGTACGTCTACTGTGTTAAGTAGAGTAAGCGTTTGCACTGTCGCCTTAAGTTACTGTGCACCTTGAAGTGTATTTGAGGAATTTTGATAATACACACTAAATTATGGTGAAATTTCTGCCGGCCGGAGTGGCCGAGCGGTTCTAGGCGCTACAGTGTGGAACCGCGCGACCGCTACGGTCGCAGGTTCGAATCCTGCCTCGGGCATGGATGTGTGTGATGTCTTTAGGTTATTTAGGTTTAAGTAGTTCTAAGTTCTAGGGGACTGATGACCTGAGGTCCCATAGTACTCAGAGCCATTTGAACCATTTTTTTTAAATTAATTTATGCTTCAATTATTGAAATTAAGGAAGCTCAACGCCCAACCCAATATAACAAACATGCTGAATTCTATTCATACAATTTAAAAAAAAAAATTATGTTAATGACAGCAAATTCGAAGTATATAAGCTGCTACTGAATTATATGTATCTTTGATTCACAACACAGAGTAGGAATATCCATAGAGTGAACATTCAGATGCGCAAGATAGAATTTTTGCCGTTAATAGACATTGTGCGTAAAAGACACGTGACTATGGTGTGACGAAGGTTTGTCTGTAAGCGCTCTGCAGATTTTGAATGTCTTTACATCACTAGTACATCCAAATTCTGCTCAAAAGTACAGGCATCTTAATAATATGTCTATAATGAACTGGGCTTAAAGAAATGAAGAGATAAGTGTTAGGGCATTTCGCATTCTCCGAACAAGCATCACAGCTCGTACGCCGGTATTTTCTTACACATAGAAAAAAAAAGGATAATCATCTGGAATTTTAAATGTTCTGTTGCATTTGATCATAACGCTGTGAGTCTATTTTTTAAAAAATTATGACACGCCGTCATTGAGAAATGTCCTTCTAGCACGCCAAAGTGAAATTCATCCTTAGGGACGACAACTATTAATGACATATAGTTATTCGCGGCGTCATAAATACCAGTAGTACATTTTTCTGTTGTGGTTGCTTTAAAATGGCAACAAGGGTTTGGAGACCTGTATTATCCGGAGTTAATGTCTAAAAATGGCTCTGAGCACTATGGGACTCAACTGCTGAGGTCATTAGTCCCCTAGAACTTAGAACTAGTTAAACCTAACTAACCTAAGGACAGCACAAACATCCATGCCCGAGGCAGGATTCGAACCTGCGACCGTAGCGGTCTTGCGGTTCCAGACTGCAGCGCCTTTAACCGCACGGCCACTTCGGCCGGCAGTTAATGTCTCCAACGATCATACAAAAATCTTATCTGCAATTGGAAATTGCTCGCAATGTGTACACATTCAACGGATTGATTGTCAGCATACTGCCACACGATGGAATTTATCTAGCACATGTCTCATAAAAGTACGACCATGCAGGCACATAAATTAGCTCTATGGCATTAACTTTTTGTTACACTGTACCTCGATATTTTTCAATCAATAAAGCGCCTCTTACTGTTGTGATTATCATACTTAAAATTTTGTGGTAGTTACCTATGTAAAGTAATTTGCCCTCTTTGGCGAACTTTGTTTAATGACCGTATCAACAGCAGCACACTACTGTTTGTGTTACAAACAAAAAAAGGTGCAAAACAGATCATACATAGATAATATTAAATTTTCGGTCTTAATGCAAAATATGAACAGCAGCGCTCCACCAACGTCACTTGATCTCTTGTCTTCCAGACCGATGTTAGCGACATTCGTCAGTAGCTTTGTTACCGTTCATAACACTGTACTCCTTGCATAATCGTAGTAACAAGTGGCACGTAATGACTCAACTGTAGAGAAATGAATTGCAAAGTAGACAACTGGTTACAGCCAGAAAAAGGAATATACACGTAACTGATTGGCCAGCCTTTTGATGGGAGTTTGAAGCGTCCTCTTAGAAAAATTATACATGACTGTGCTTAAACTGACACACAGTATTTTTAGTGCAACGCAATCTGACTTTCAAAAATCCCTACAAAAGAATGGTCCTGACTAACATTAACCTATACCTTTCACAAATCACTTACCTCACCAAAAATCTTCGTTACTCGAACTACTGCAATACAGCGAGCGCCACTACTGCCAGCTAAATAAAAGATTCAAACTACTGAAGGCACTAACTACTGATAGGCATAGTTAGCAAATGAAAAATTTTGATAGAGAACAAACAATGTATTTACCTTAATAGTGTTCAAAAGTCATAATAATATAGCAGTTCATGACATCCAGTCTTACAAATTTCAAAACTCCCCCATTTCTCTCCCCACATCCACCACCGCTGGCGGCTCACCTCCAACTGCGCAACGCTACGCGCTGTTCACATCCAGCTGCCCAACACTACAATGGCCAACAACAATGCAAACCAGCCACAAACTGCACACAGCACAGCCAATGATTTTCATACAGAGCGCTACGTGGTGTTACCAATATAAAAACCTAAACAGCCTACTTACAAGATAAAGACCTCGAAATGTGTCAAGGAAGAAAAGAAGAGCGTTTTACAAAGATAAGCCCTAAGTGTTTTAATTCGTCTTTCCTTTCATAAACAGGAGCAATATTCAAGCAACAGTTTAAAATTGTCGAAATGAGTACTGTAGGAGTAATTATGCCGGTATTTACTAGAAGAATAATAGAAACAATTAATGAGGATCACTGGACATCGATTCGATCTTGTAGAGTCTTGTACCGCAAGGAGCAAGGGAGGGGATGTTGTTATGGGTGGCCGGCATCCCCTTTAAACAACAAAAATGCCCATGTGGATTAATACGTGAGCCGTGCGCGGCTCGTGTTCATTCCGATTATTGTTTGTCATGTTTTCTTACTGTACTGCCGCCTCGTTTTCTTATTCCTTTTACTAACGTCACTATCTTCCTTCCTTACCTGCCCATGAGTGGCAGCAGCAGCGCTTATCGATAAGTACTCTGTTGTACTATCTCTGGAACGTCTGATAGTACTTCCGTGTCGTCGCGTGTCAGGAAGTCAGTCGGGCGCGGAGCAACAGTCGGAGATGGGGCAGCGGTCGGGACCGAAGGAGCGTCCGGCACGGAGGGCCAGTGAGGTGCGGACAGCCGGTACTTGCCGACCGCTGCCGACACACGTGGACTGTCCGACTGAAGAAGACTGGAGCGTGAATGACCGTTGGTTGGTCGTTCGGTCGGTCGTCTCATCGGCCGATGTGTATGTGATCTTTTGACCTTTTCCGGGTGTGGGCAGTTTGTCGGTTGCAGCGAGGAAGTCTCCGCGGTGTGTAGTAAGGCTGGGGCCGCTAGCGGCGTGCACGCGCCGCCGGACTTGTGTGGCACTAGCTGCGAAAACTGCTAAGTTCGTCGCCCACCGCACCTGCATACTGGAGTTGAGTAATCAGTGAACCTGTCATGAAAGCCCAACCGTTGTGACATCTCTTCGTTGACTGCTGTTTGTTGCATCCTGGGCTGCCCTGCAAGCAGCATTGTGATGTTGGAGTGAGCAAAATTTTTCAGCCGTCTCGTTGTATGGTGTTTAACCTTTGAAATGATTATAATTTATTAGTGAAGTGCACCAGCCGTAACTTCTGCCCTGTGGCCGTTAACATTCCGATTACCTGCCTTGGTCATTAGCGTAGTTTGCGGTAGTGTGTTTTTCTCTTCGTGTTGATACTGTTCGGCATGGCGTGTAGTTCGATAGCTTGGTGTTGTTCTTTATTTTTTTTGTCTTTGGGGGTTTATTGTGCCTTGACTGTGCTTATACGCCAATTATTAAGACGTAATCCTGCGGCGATCCTCGTCTTCACTGATAATTTGGATTGTCGTGCTGTTGGTCAGGTGGAAGGGAATTGGTTAGACGGTTGGTTAGATCGTCAGCCGTGTCCGTAGGTCGTGTTGCAAAACGATTGTTTAGTGTTACGCTTGGCGGTCTGTCTCACCTAAACTGTGGTTAGAGTTTCCTCCCCAGGCCGACGCCTGGAACACTTCTGAGCACCATTGTTTTTTTTCTTTGTGATTTTCATTTTATTTGGTCGCAGGTACTGTGCCAGACCTTCAGACCATGTATTAATATTGTGTGTTTTATGTTTAGTATACGGCCTTCAGCCGAACTTGGTAACAACTTTAAGATTAGGCCTTCAGCTGTGTTTCATTTAAAATTCTTGTTGCCCCATATTTAGGCCTTCAGCCGTTACTCTAAATCCTGGTGTTTTAAAAACAATCAATTAAACTTATTCTGAAAAAGTTACTTGGGCTCTCAGCCATGAATTGATTTTGTTGTTTTAAAGAGAAAACTGTGCATTGGTTTGAGGAATAAATTTGTGTGTTTTCTTGTGTAACTAACAGTAATTTACCTTGGTCGCTTTCCACAACCTGATCCGCTCTGTCCTGTGAGACTAGATTTCCATACGTTTCTTTATTTAGGTGAACATTTACTTAACTTGAGTAGAGTCCATGTGTTATGGTACAAGCTCATCCATAACAGTCTTCTTGCAGACAACATCGGTAATCTTGCTAATACGAACTTTAGTTTCACTGCTAGTCCCGCTATAAGCACTAATTTGGGTGTCATGTACTGTCGTAACCTGTGATTTGAACTGAGCCCGCTCTGTGAGTGAGTAACATACGTCAGACTCGATGAATGAGACAGTGAGGCCCCTCGGTCAGCGGCGGCGGCCTAAATACTTGCTGTCGAGAGGTCTTTGGTGGCTTGTTGCTTGTGGTTGTGTCTCTGGCCTCTCGTGACAGGTGTGCTTGATCGAGCGCCTACTAATCGATCTCCTCTTCATCTTTGCCGACCAGTGTGCTGGCGGCAGCTTACAGCAGCACAGATCTTCTCCTGAAGAGGTGAGCCAGTAGACCACTCCGCTCAGTGCATAGTGCGAAATTATTAAGAGGTACTACGTGATGCCATCAACATTTCTGAAATTACTCATGAGGGTGTACACTGCTTTCAGTAACTTCAAAGAGCACATAAATACGAAATAAGTCTGCTGTTTCTTAGGTCGTTTCTTCCCTTTTTCAAAGTGACAGTCGTTGAACTATGATTAGTTGCAAGAAGCAGAAGATGTGCTTTGTTGGTATTGCGAATCTGGGCGTTTTTGATCGTGAAAAACTCACACTGCAGCGTTCTTCTTCAGCATGCCAGTGAGGGAGTGTACACAGAACCAGATACGTGAAAAATCCGTGTAATACCCACGTTTATTTATGTATAAAAGCCGACTTACGAATTTTACTTTTTGTGAGACCGCGTGCACAGAATCATGTGCCGATTTTAAAGTTATAGATTCGTTTCGCGAGGGCCGCGGTAAACTCGAACTGTGGGGCTCTTTTAGAATTTTTGAGAACCGTAGCTGATCCTGGTTCAAAACAATCGCTCTCTAATCTCATTGTACAATTACTTGAAAAATAGGTTATTTTGAAAATTTTCGGACCCTTACAAAACTCTATCTTCACAAGTTATTGATGCAAGCGTTTTGGATACATAACTTATATTGTAGCAAACTAGTGGTTGTGGTTAACAATTCTGCCAAAGAACACATAATCGCCAGCATCTCGTGGTCGTGCGGTAGCGTTCTCGCTTCCCACGCCCGGGTTCCCGGGTTCGATTCCCGGCGGGGTCAGGGATTTTCTCTGCCTCGTGATGGCTGGGTGTTGTGTGCTGTCCTTAGGTTAGTTAGGTTTAAGTAGTTCTAACCATAGATGTTAAGTCCCATAGTGCTCAGAGCCATTTGAACACATAATCCTTGAACTTCACTGTATAACAAAGCAAATGTTGTTGTTGTGGTCTTCAGTCCTGAGACTGGTTTGATGCAGCTCTCCATGCTACTCTATCCTGCGCAAGTTTCTTCATCTCCTACTGCAGCCTACATCCTTCTGAATCTGTTTAGTGTATTCATCTCTTGGTCTCCATCTACGATTTTTACCCTCCACGCTGCCCTCCGATACTAAATTGGTGATCCCTTGATGAACAAAGCAAATAGACATGCGTTTTTGAGAATTTTCGGAAGCTACCATTGTCCTTTGCATAATCTACAAGCAATTTGTAGCAAATCGTCGTTTGTGATTTAGTTACTGTAACAGATTTTCTAACTAACATATTGTGTTACATCTAGTTTCCCGTGAAGAGGAACAGCCCTATATATTATATGCATTTATCGTTAATTAACTCTGTTTTAGAATTTAACAACTATAATTAATCTCAAAACGTTTAGGAAATTAGCAGTGTTTATCATATGTTTTTGTGTTTCGTTAATAAAAATCTAGTTTTGTGTATTTGCTTCAAGTCTGACAGGTAATTAGCAACGTTTTAGTTTAACAAATTAAAAGATAACTAGTGGGGCTAATTTAAAGGTATTTGTTCACCTCCTTGTAACACATTGCACCAGCCAAAATACAGCCCCTCGTTGAATGCTGTTCTCGAACACGCGATGAGCCGGTTGATGTTCGTAAGCAGCTAGAAATCGCCATGACTACTGTCAAACGATTGGCAGCAGCTGCGAATCGGTGTGTTTGAAGAGAGTCGTGCACCTGTGTTATACTATGTGATCAAAAGTATCCGGAAGCTGGCTGAAAATGTCTTACAAGTTCGTGGCGCCCTCCATCTGTAATGCTGCAATTCAGTATCGTGTTGGCCCGCCTTTAGCCTTGATGACAGCTTCCACTCTCGCAAGCGTACGTTCAATCAGGTGATGGAAGATTTCTTGGGCAATAGCAGCCCATTCTTCATAGAGTGCTGCACTGAGGAGAGGTATCGATGTAGGTCGGTGAGGCTTGGCACGAAGTCGGCGTTCCAAAACATTCCAGGCAATTTTAACAGTAAAATCAACTTTTTGTAGATGATGCAGTCATATATAATGAAGTACTACTTGAAAATATTCACTCCGATCTTGATAAGACTTCAAAGTGGTGCGGAGATCGGCAACTTACTTTAAATGTTCAGAAATGTGAAATTTTACAAATTGGCATCCTACGACTGTAATACCAATGCGTCATAGTTGGAATCAACCAACTCACACAAATATGTGGGTGTAACACTTTGTAGGATATGAAATGGAATGATCACATAGGTTCTGTCGTTGGTAAAGGAGGTGGTAAACTTGGGTTTATTGGTAGAATATTGGGGAAGTGCAATCAATCTACAAAGGGGATTGCTTACAAATCATTTGTGCGGCCGGCTTTAGAATAGTGCATAAGTGTGAGGGTCCTGTACCAGATAGGACTAGCAGGGGATATTGAACACATACAGCGAAGGGCTGCACGTATGATCACAGGTTTGTTTAATCCGTGGGAGAGTGTCAAAGAGATATTGAAGGAACTGAACCGGAAGACTCTTGAAGATATACGTAAACTATCCTGAGAAAGTCTATTAACAAGGTATCAAGATCCAGCCTTAAACGATTACTCTAGGAATATACTACAACCCCCTACGTATAGCTCACATAGGGATCGTGAAGATAAGATTAGAATAATTACTGCATGCACAGAGGCATCCAAAACATTCTTCCCGAAGAAACCCTAATAACTGGTGCAATGGGACATACCCTCTGCCATGCACCTCACGGTGGTTTGCAGAGCATACTTGTAGATGTAGTTTAATTTCTTTCCACGTTTCTGATACGTCTCCCTAGTTTGGCTAATTCAGTACTGATCGTTGAGCAGGAGAGCTCTTTAAAAACCAGTTTCGCAACCGCAGCCTCGAAAGCGTGTCTCCCGGAAGAACTGTAAATAGTCAGTGGCTGCTGGCGAGGCTCCTAAAGCCGCCGCTCATCGGCAGCATCTGGCAGCAACAGCAACCGCGGCCGCAGCCATAGCTGCACGTCTGCGCGGTGGCTGCGCGCCAGAATATCTCTCCGTGACGTACGGCTGCAGCCGCGGGATGAGAAACGTTTCAATTAGTTCCGCAGGTCGGCCAAGGGCTGCCTCGCTGCGATTAGGACCCAGCTGGTCCATTGTCTGCGGCCGGCGATCGATCTCCGCTGGATATCGCTCCGCGGAAAGCGCACAGCTTGGCGACGCGACGTATCCGCGTTGCCACTCTGGCACATGCTGTACGTGAAGGTGCCACGGAGACCACGGAAACCGACAGCGGAAGACAACTATGGAGCCACATACGTATAAAGAAGATGAAAAAGTCAGCCAACCAGTTGCAAAACTGGTTTATTACCCCTTGATCTAGGGTTCAATATCTCAAAACTATTTTCTTCAGGAGTAGACCTTCTTACGTCACATGATGGTACATTACATTAGCTGAAGCCGAGCGGTCCTTGTCATATATAAAATTCACAAAACAAGACTTATTCCAAGCCGTGGCTTTAGATACACAACTGGCCATCAAAATTGCTACACCACGAAGATGACGTGCTACAGACGCGAAATTTAACCGACAGGAAGAAGGTGCTGTGATATGCAAATGATTAGCTTTTCAGAGCATCCACACAAGGTTGGCACCGGTGGCGACACCTGCAACGTGTTGACATGAGGAAAGTTTCCAACCGATTTCTCATACACAAACAGCAGTTGACCGGCGTTGCCTGGTGAAACGTTGTTGTGATGCCTCGCGTAACGAGGAGAAATGCGTACCATCACGTTTCCGACTTTGATGAAGATCGGATTGTAGCCTATCGTGATTGCGGTTTATCGTATCGCGACATTGCTGCTCGCGTTGGTCGAGATCCAAAGGCTGATAGCAGAATATGGAATCGGTGAGTTCAGCAGGGTAATACGGAACGCCGTGCTGGATCCCAACGGCCTCGTATCACTAGCAGTCGAGATGACAGGCATCTTATCCGCATGGCTGTAACGGATCGTGCAGCAACGTCTCGATCCCTGAGTCAACAGATGAGGACGTTTCCAAGACAACAACCATCTGCACGAACAGTTCGACGACGTTTCCAGCAGCATCGACTATCAGCTCGGAGACCGTGGCTGCGGTTACCCTTGACGTTGCATCACAGACAGGAGCGCCTGCGATGGTGTACTCGACGACGAACCTGGGTGCACGAATGGCAAAACGTCATTTTTTCGGATGCATCCAGGTTCTGTTTACAGCATCATGATGGTCGCATCCGTGTTTGGCGACATCGCGGTGAACGCACATTGGATGCGTGTATTCGTTATCGCCATACTGGCGTATCACCCGGCGTGATGGTATGGGGTGCCATTGGTTACACGTCTCAGTCACCTCTTGTTCGCATTGACGGCACTTTGAACAGTGGAAGTTACATTTCAGATGTGTTACGATCAGTGGCTCTACCCTTCATTCGATCCCTGCGAAACCTTACATTTCAGCGGGATAATGCACGACCGCATGTTGCAGGTCCTGTACGAGTCTTTCTGGATACAGAAAATGTTCGACTGCTGCCCTGGCCAGCACATTCTCCAGATCTCTCACCAATTGAAAACGTCTGGTCAATGGTGGTCGAGCAACAGGCTCGTCACAATACGCCAGTCACTACTCTTGATGAACTGTGGTATCGTGTTGAAGCTGCATGGGCAGATGTACCTGTACACGCCATCCAAGCTGTGTTTGAGTCAATGCCCAGGCGTATCAAGGCCGTTATTACAGCCAAAGGTAGCTGTTCCGGATACTGATTTCTCAGGATCTATGCACTTAAATTGCGTGATAATGTAATCACATGTCAGTTCTAGTATAATACATTTGTCCAATGAATACCCGTTTATCATCTGCATTTCTTCTTGGTGTAGCAATTTTAATGGCCAGTAGTGTAGCAGTCAGATTACATGTAGTATACTTCATAACAAATGCTCACTAGTAAATGCCCACACGTAGAGGCTTTGTCAACATAATATTTTAGCAGGAGTCACAGGATAAAATATTTGCGTAAGTTGCTTTACATCATACCAGAGACAAAGAAATATCGAAACCTAGGTCAAGGGATAATAAACCTCTGTTTTGCGACTGCTTGGCTGATTTTTTCAACCTCTTCAGATTTACGCAGTTTCTGTTTTGCAGTTATGTTTAAGATTTTGCCACATACATATCTAATGAGGGCGTTTATTGAGCCGTGCTGCGGCCTCTGTTGGAGGCCAGACCGTATTGTTTAGTTGACATGGTTGCGGTTGTTTGTCTTCATCTCGTGTTGACTAGCGCCACTTGGTTTCGCAAGCATTGCCTGTCCGCTAGTGGCAGCAGCGGCGGTTATCGATATCTTTGGGTCGACGTCGTGGTTCTTCCAGGTCTTGTTAGTGTGCAGTTCGTTTGGGGACTCAGGAGGAGCCAGGTCCGCACAGTGCGAGAACACGCCGGGACCACTGGCGGCACGCTTGGGCTGCCGGATCGAAGGCCTGTGGTCACGAGAGTGCACGACCTCGTCGTAAACCGAATCCTGCAAAGTTGAGTGCATTCCGATTCAAGTAGACAAACCTCCACCATTGTGAGACCTTGCGGTTCTCCAGTGACTTGGGTTCGTGTTGCTGCTTGTAGTGTTGCCGAGGCAAAGAGCAGCGAGTGGGGTGCTTGGGGAGGGCGGATCTGATTTGCTTTCATGGACTTCTAATTACTATTTATTGCGTTCAGTTTTTTACTATTTATTAAGTTCAACCAGTGGTATTTTTCCTACCTCATGGCCACTAACGCCCCAGTTACCTGTCCTGGGGTTAGTGTATGTAACGGCAGTGTACGTTCCCTCGCCTTGCCGTTGCTCTCCGGTGAGGCGTGTAGTTTTGACAGCTTTCTTGATTGTAGGTTGGTTGGCGATTCTTCTACTCTGGTGGTAGTGATTCGTTCTGGGCGCTCTAAGCACAGTATTCTGCAGGCGGAGTCCAGACTGCCGGTTCCGGCTTTGGCGTATTTTTACATCTTTGCATTTGGTGTATTGGACGTCAGGTAGCCTCAGTCATTCGTTAGTCATTCGCTAGACTGCCACTAGTCTGAGTTACCATCTTGTGAAGTAAATGCAACTCTTAGCTGCCTATCTCATCACTCACGAAGGTGTTGTTTATTGTTGTATTTGCCGTTTTATTGTGTGTTTCTAATTTTTTTATATAATTGCCATTCTTGGCGTTTCAGCAGGTTTAAATGTTTGTGCTACCAAGTTTACCATCATTTTGTCTCACCTGTTTGGTAATCAGTTGCTTGTCCTTTTAAATTAACCTTTGCTGTTGTATTTGCTGTTTTACTGTATGTTTTTTTTATTTTTTATATAATTGCCATTCTTGGCGCTACAGCAGGTTTAAATGGTTGTGCTACCAATTTCACCATCATTTTGTCTCACTGGTTTGGTGATCAGTTGCCTGTCTTTTTAAATTAACCTTTGTTATTGCATTGCTGTTTTACAGTGTGTTTGTTAATTTTTTTATAATTGCTGTTCTGGGCGTTAAAGGCCTTCAGCCGATATTGTGTTTACTCGCCTTAAAATTCTAATTGAGATCACATTGGCTTTTTCTAAAACATTATTTGCTGTGTCAGTATTTTATGCTCATTTGGTAAATTGTAGCGCACTGAAAGCAGTTGTTTATTCTTTCATTAATAACGTGTGATATCTTTATTTATTGCTGAGTCTGGAAGTACCGTTTAAATAAATGTGTGTAGTTGCAAAAGGAAACCAATAGTAACTGATTAAAACCCCGTCTACAATTGTAGCCGAATCCTGTCTTTCTTGACTTCCAGGTAGTATTTATGTGTTTCATGTACAAACAGAAGAAGCGACCAAAGGAAAATGAAACAAGCAATTAATCCTGATGAATATAGGTCCGGGAAGCATACGATATGTAGCGACTGAGTACATGATCTCCTTGTAATAGAGTCCCCGAGGTTCCAAACTGTAGATATGATTTTTATGACAAACACATTCAAAAAAAAAGTTTCCGTTTGTGCTGAGTTACAGTCATGTACAATTTTTTTTGAAGGAATACAACGCCACATGACTATATGCTTCTGTATACACTCCTGGAAATTGAAATAAGAACACCGTGAATTCATTGTCCCAGGAAGGGGAAACTTTATTGACACATTCCTGGGGTCAGATACATCACATGATCACACTGGCAGAACCACAGGCACATAGACACAGGCAACAGAGCATGCACAATGTCGGCACTAGTACAGTGTATATCCACCTTTCGCAGCAATGCAGGCTGCTATTCTCCCATGGAGACGATCGTAGAGATGCTGGATGTAGTCCTGTGGAACGGCTTGCCATGCCATTTCCACCTGGCGCCTCAGTTGGACCAGCGTTCGTGCTGGACGTGCAGACCGCGTGAGACGACGCTTCATCCAGTCCCAAACATGCTCAATGGGGGACAGATCCGGAGGTCCTGCTGGCCAGGGTAATTGACTTACACCTTCTAGAGCACGTTGGATGGCACGGGATACATACGGACGTGCATTGTCCTGTTGGAACAGCAAGTTCCCTTGCCGGTCTAGGAATGGTAGAACGATGGGTTCGATGACGGTTTGGATGTACCGTGCACTATTCAGTGTCCCCTCGACGATCACCAGTGGTGTACGGCCAGTGTAGGAGATCGCTCCCCACACCATGATGCCGTGTGTTGGCCCTGTGTGCCTCGGTCGTATGCAGTCCTGATTGTGGCGCTCACCTGCACAGCGCCAAACACGCATACGACCATCATTGGCACCAAGGCAGAAGCGACTCTCATCGCTGAAGACGACACGTCTCCATTCGTCCCTCCATTCACGCCTGTCGCGACACCACTGGAGGCGGGCTGCACGATGTTGGGGCGTGAGTGGAAGACGGCCTAACGGTGTGCGGGACCGTAGCCCAGCTTCATGGAGACGGTTGCGAATGGTCCTCGCCGATACCCCAGGAGCAACAGTGTCCCTAATTTGCTGGGAAGTGGTGGTGCGGTCCCCTACGGCACTGCGTAGGATCCTACGGTCTTGGCGTGCATCCGTGCGTCGCTGCGGTCCGGTCCCAGGTCGACGGGCACGTGCACCTTCCGCCGACCACTGGCGACAACATCGATGTACTGTGGAGACCTCACGCCCCACGTGTTGAGCAATTCGGCGGTACGTCCACCCGGCCTCCCGCATGCCCACTATACGCCCTCGCTCAAAGTCCGTCAGCTGCACATACGGTTCACGTCCACGCTGTCGCGGCATGCTACCAGTGTTAAAGACTGCGATGGAGCTCCGTATGCCACGGCAAACTGGCTGACACTGACGGCGGCGATGCACAAATGCTGCGCAGCTAGCGCCATTCGACGGCCAACACCGCAGTTCCTGGTGTGTCCGCTGTGCCGTGCGTGTGATCATTGCTTGTACAGCCCTCTCGCAGTGTCCGGAGCAAGTATGGTGGGTCTGACACACCGGTGTCAATGTGTTCTTTTTTCCATTTCCACGAGTGTATTTCCTGCATACTGTCCACATTTCGGTTTTCACACCATAATCGAGTACAAAGCTAAGAGCAAGAATATGCAAATACTAAGACATAAGGAAAAAATTGGAAAATTTTAAAAAATTTAAAAAAATTTAGGAGCAATATGACATAAAACACAGAGACATGCACTTATTTCTTAGACCAATGATGTATTTAGCTGTGTATTGTGCAGGATGACATATTATTTCAAGCCGTAATCGAGTACAATACTAAAAGCCAACTATGCAGGTGATGGACCATAAAGTAAAAATACTAGATGTAAGTTGACATACAGTTAGAGAGATGCACTTACATCTTAAACCAGTAACATTATTTTGCTGTGTACTGTGCAGGATACTCTGTACAAAGTTCTACACGTCTGCTTAGCGTGATATAAATTGTACAAAATTAACGTCTTGAAGGAATGCAGCACTTTATTGTACAAGCACATCATACCTTGGAAAGCCAGCCCAGAGCAGGTAAACACAAGACTAGCACATGCATTAAGATATAACGATGAAAGTGATGTCAAAGAATGTAGACTCTAGAAGAACTGACACATTAAAATGTAGAGATATCACAGATATAAACTTAGCAGTGTTAGGTATCATCGGACCGTTTGTGATTACTTTTGAAGGCAGCATTCTGAATCATTATCTTTCCATTTACATGTAGACATCAGATCATTAATAGTATGAAGCAAACGTACGATATGTAGCGTGAAGAAGTCAAGGTCTGTAGGAACAGACGAAATAAAATGCAAAAGCCAGTGACTCACACTTAACAATACAGCAATCAGCAATAATATCATAAAACTATTCTAAATAACAACAGGAGTGAAAAATCAGGAGTGGGACGCGAAGCTGGTGGTGGATTTGGGGGGAGGGGAGGGGGGGAAGAGACAGGAAAGATATTCTTATGCAGAAGTCGTATAAGATTAAGAAACGGTAGAAGTGAAGAGTGTGACTGGATTGGTGAGAGGGAGGGGGTGAGGAGGAGTTGGAGGGGAGTGGGGCTCAACTGCAGAGATCAGTTAGTGAGATGGATAAGTAGGAAGTTTAGTGTCGGTATAAGGGAGCGTGGGTAGAGTGGGTTAGAGGAGGGGTGGAAGGAGGGGGGTGTTGAAGAAGGGAAGCAGCAAAACTAAAGTTAGTGAATATTTGATTGAGTGTTGAACTGGATAGATCAGAATGGTGGTGAGGGGAGTGGGAGAAGGCTTGGAGTGGTCAAGAAATTATGATGGCCCGAACGATGAACAAGGAGTTGAAAGTTTGGAGAGGTCACAAGAGACTGCAACGGGCACAATGATAAACAGGTGTCGAAGGAAAAGTGGATAAGGAGAGTAATACACTGGTTTAGAGAAGGGAATTTACAAACCCTCCAGGTGGAACAATGAAACATAACACATAAACTGCCTGTGCAAAAATTGTTACTTGCTTGAGTTGTGAACAGTACCAGAATTACTTTGCACAAAGAAAGTAGTAAATTAAATGTAATATAATGCCAAAAAGAAGTCAGCAATAATTTAATTTAGAAGCAGAAATAGTAATGTTGTAACCAAACTACGTCGCTCATACAAAATCATTTACAGGTACTTTTAACAAAGTACATTAATCGAGAAAGCCTTTCTTGTAGTATTCATAATCAATATCTATTGTTAATAAGAAATTGTGTACTTGTACACAGAAATATTCATACTTTCTTGAACCAGAGTTATTTTCTTCGGGTTTTTGTACATACTAAGGAGCAACTGCCCCATGATGTATAATTTGTAATGCACTATTACATTTCTATAAGGATATCATGGTTACACATATCACCCTTCACGTATTATAGTATTTCATTTGCACACTTGGACACTACTTGTGGCTGCAGTCCCACGTTCTCCTTCCCACTTTGTCTCCCCACCTACTCATTCCACCCCCCTTTTCATCACCCATCCAATTCCTATACCTTCATTCTGTCTTCTTCTCCTTACACTCTTTTATTCATGTTTGCCAGTTTGTCTCCGGCCCCTCTCCCCACGTTTCTCTCATCCCCTCCCTCCTGCCATCATTTTTTTTCGGTTCAGAACCTCCTCTCCCCCCCTGGGGTCAGTGATGAATTGCATCCCGAAATCAAAGATGCGTCAGCTACGTTATTTTCATACAACATTTCTCCTAGCAGATTGGAAAAAGAAAAGATTAAAGATGTTAGTAATCTGCAGAAGTATCCATGGTAAGGTCCCAAAATTAGTATCACTTAATACAGGTAATAACGGTGAGATAGTATTAGGAACAGAAAACTGGCAGCAACGAAAACCTAAACGCAGATTATGATATACTCTATACCGTAAGGATAGGTTTAAAAAAAATGGTTCAAATGGCTCTGAGCACTATGGGACTTAATAGCTGTGGTCATCAGTCCCCTAGAGCTTAGAACTACTTAAACCTAACTAACCTAAGGACATCACACACATCCATGCCCGAGGCAGGATTCGAACCTGCGACCGTAGCAGTCGCGCGGTTCCGGACTGCGCGCCTAGAACCGCGAGACCACCGCGGCCGGCCGTAAGGATAGGTTAGACGATAATGGTAACGTCGTATTTATTACAGTAAAGAATTCCGTAGTGAGGTTTATTCTAGTGAGGTTGTTACGAATTTCGAATGTGAAACAATCTAGATAAGTGAAGAGTGCAGAGTGCTTCAGAGGAAACTTGCAGAATTTCGTGAATAAGTTTCATGATTACTGCCTTGTAATAGGGGGAGGCTGCCATTTGCCACCTATAGAATGGTAGAATCATGAGCTCAAAACTGGTGCCTGAGATAGGGATTCGTATGCCACTATTCTGCATGTGCTTTCTGAAAACTATTTCTAGCAGATAGAGAACCATCACTTAGCGTGGTGGAGGGCATAAATGATCATAAGCGTATGACATAATGGATGACTACGTCTGTTATACAGACTGTTAAGAGTGGTAAGAAAATTTTTTTGCTTAGCAACAGCGTCGGTATATAAATCAAAAAATATCTGAGTATTCAACGTCAGATATTCAATGCTGAGGACCAAGATGTGGACCAAAATGGATAAAATACAAATCTCTTTTCAATACGACTTACACAAGTAGGGGCTTATGCTCCAAGCAAGGTTTTGTGTGGAGGGAAAGACCCACAGTGATTTAATAGCCGTGTTAGAAAGTTGCTACGTCGTTTTCTTGAGTGATCAGTCCTCTTAAATGGTTTGATGCGACCCGCTACGAACTTCTCTCTTGTGCCAACCTCAGAGTAGCACTTGCACCCTCAATTATTTATTGGACATATTCCAATCTCTGTCTTCCCCTACAACTTTTACCCTCTACAGCTTCCTATAGTACCACGGAAATTATTTCCTTTGTTTTTAAAACGTGTCCTATTTTCCTGTCCCTTCTTCTAGTCAGTGATTTCCATGTCTTACTTTCTTTACCGATTCTGAGGAGTACCTCTTCATTCCTTATTTCGTCATTTCATAAAATTTGCGACGTTATTCTGTATCAACATATCTCAAACGCTTCGATTTCCTTTTGTTCCAGTTTCCTTACCGCCCGTGATTTACTACTATAAAATGCTGTGCTGTCAGCGTACATTCTCAAGTATTTCTTCCTCAGATTAAGGCCTATTTCTTACTCTAGTGTCCTTCTTTCGTTAAGGAATGCATTCTTAACTTGTACTTGTCAGCTTTTTATGTCCTTCTTGCTTCGCTCGTCTATTTTCCTTTCAAGGTAGCTGAATTGCTTTACTGCGTCTATTTTGTAATCACCAGTTTGTTAAGGCGTATTTTCCACTACTCTTGAATTTTATCGCTTTGCTCACATCTTCGCCCTCAGAAATGCATTTTTTATGTTGACTACTGAGGTAGTCTCCTATTTGTATCCTTTCGGAATAGCCAGTCTTATCACAAATCTCATTAATGATATCTTTTTACTCAAATCTTAATCGAACTCGTAAATCCTTATATTATTTCTACCCTTCATTGTTCCTATACGTGCAGGTTGCATGTCTTGATATTCACTGAGTCTTGCCTCAATCACAAGCGTAACGTCGTAAATGCCACGTTAGCGCCTTTACTTTTCCCAAACCCAAACTAATTGTTGACTAAGATTCCTCTGAATATTATCATTATCAGCTACTTGGATGTATTTGCTATTAAGTTCATGGTACTACTTGTATAGTTCTCAAATTTTTCTGCATTCGATTTCTTCGGACTTATGTTAACTATATTTTTCCAAAGCTCCGATCTTGTACCCCCCGCCTCAAAAATTGTACACAATAACTTGAATAATTGTTTAGTCGCCATCTATCCAACGATTTTGGAAATTCTGAAGGAATGTTATCCTGTGTGTTCGCAAATCTTCCAAAGCTGCACCAACCTCTGACTCTAATGCTGCAATTCCTATGTCTCCCATCTCCATAACCTTTTCCTACATCACGTTGGCGTCCAGTTCCTTTCTGTAGTGCCCTCAATGTACTATTTCCATGTATCCGCTCATCTTTTGTGGCCTTGACGTTGACGGCCTTGCTGTTAATTCGCTGAAAGGTGTTTTGACTTTTCTTTATGCTGAATCTATCCTTTCTGTTGTCTATCTGCTTTAGTTTCCCTGTGCTTCCTGTTGATTTCATTCGCAAATAGTTTTAATTGCTGTAGTCCTTTCTTTTCAGATTTTTTTAAAAAAATTTCTTCCTTTGTCAGTCAACCGATATTTTTGTTAAAAAGCCTCGTTCCAAAATGTTTGCACTGTGCGTAGCCTTATGTGGAAGTGATACGTGAACGATAAACAGTACAGGAAGAAGAGACTATAAGAAAATGGCTCTGAGCACTATGGGACTTAACTTCTAAGGTCATCAGTCCCCTAGAACTTAGAACTACTTAAACCTAACTAACCTAAGGACATCACACACATCCATGCCCGAGGCAGGATTCGAACCTGCGACCGTAGCGGTCGCGCGGTTCCAGACTGAAGCGCCTAGAACCGCTCAGACTATAAGAATGCTGAATATTAGATAGGTTGATCGAATAACGAATCAATAGTTACTGCGTTATTCTGGGGAATAAAGAGCTTCTTGGCACAACTCATCTAAACAAAGGAATAGTTTAATAAAATATTTCGGTAGGCTTCACGGAAGAGTTAATTCGGTAACGGAGTGAAGTGTGGAGAGTCAAAATTTAGATGGAGAACAATAGTCTGCAGTAATTACACAGACATTAAGAACCTCACACAGAATAGCTTTCATTCTTCGGACTGAAAACCACAACAACATTAATATCATAAATGTCTTTCATGAACGTCAGATGCAGTATTACTGTGGTGAGCGTACTGTAAGACCTTCGGTACACACACCATCAGATTATTTGACTCGTCGCTCTAACGAAGTAGGCGAGTGTCAGCAGTATGTCTCGTGGTCTTATCGTGGTGTGTTTATCTTCTGCCGTTAGGTCAGACGATAGAAATGCCACTTGCACGCTTAGAGTAACAGATTGACGGTGACCAACTTTAAACAGAACTTGATTAATTTTCACCCTCATTTATTAAAATAATAAAAATCATAGATATTACGTAACTCGATTCTGGATGCTGTTTACAATTGACAATCTGAACTTCCTTTGGTCTTGGTACGTTAATCTTATTCTCTCATATCTCTGATACTTGACAAAGTGTCTATACATTTATCTTCATGGCTATGTACAGGAATATGATAATCGTATTAGGCGCAGACTGAAACTTGACTATAGACTCGTACAGACTGATGCAGACTGACTAATCAGAGGTCTGTACACTCGTTATAATACCTCGAGCGTTCAGGTATCACTGCGCGAGTGTGATCCGCGGGGAGAAAAGGTTCTACGTTAGCAGCAATCTCATTGGCTGCGAGACATATTAATACGCGGATCGGCGGAAACAGAATTTAGTCCGTCTCTAAGACAGGGCCATCTCGTAGTGCGGAGACGGACGAGCGCTGCGCCTGCGCTGTTGTGCTTAGCAGCGCGCGCTCTATTGGGAAAGTTGTGTACGCGCTGACTACGCGGAACTATGTACACAACAATTACATAGCCTCAAACTTGAATAAAGCATTCTAGAGAAGACAATATTGAGTAATACTACGGGAACATTTTCTGAGGTGCACTTTTAGTCTTAGATATCGCAGTTCGTTTTGTGTATTATGTAACCGGAATGCTTCCAGCTTGCTGTTTGGTAAACGTCTTCTGCCCGCGGCCGTTTGCTTTCTCCCGGTGTATGCATTACTTTTCCAGCGCCTCTCGAGTAGAGCAGGGCACACGCGGCCCCGCTGCGGTGAGCGATCGCCTCGCCGCCGGCACGACCCACGACCCACGACCCGGTAGCGGCGCCTTTGTGGCTGCGCCTGCCGGCACGACCCGCGCTCTGTCCATATAGCGTTCAAGTGGCCGGCGGGCCGGGCCGGGTTATCGATTTATTCCCCACGGAGCGGCCGACGCTCTGCTCCCGTCCGCTTCCCAGGCCGGCAGCCGGGCCGGGCGGCCGAGACAGACCGCGGTCCCCAGGCGCGCCACGGTTACGCTATCCCATCCAAATTATGCGGACTCCTATTCTACATCTACATTTATACTCCGCAAGCCACCCAACGGTGTGTGGCGGAGGGCACTTTACGTGCCACTGTCATTTCCTCCCTCTCCTGTTTCAGTCGCGTATGGTTCGCGGGGAAGAACGACTGCCGGAAAGCCTCCGTGCGCGCTCGAATCTCTCTAATTTTACATTCGTGATCTCGGCAGTTATAAATAGGGGAAGCAATATATTCGAGACCTCATCCAGAAACGCACCCTCTCGAAACCTGGACAGCAAGCTACACCGCGATGCAGAGCGCCTCTCTTGCAGAGTCTGCCACTTGAGTTTGCTAAACATCTCCCTAACACTATCATGCTTACCAAATAACCCTGTGACGAAATGCGCCGCTCTTCTTTGGATCTTCTCTATCTCCTCCGTCAACCAGACCTGGTACGGATCCCATACGATGAGCAACACTGAAGTATAGGCCGAACGAGTGTTTTGTAAACCACCTCCTTTGTTGTTGGACTACATTTTCTAAGGACTCTCCCAATGAATCTCAACCTGGTACCCGACTTACCAACAATTAATTTTATATGATCATTCCACTTCAGCCGGCCGCGGTGGTCTAGCGGTTCTAGGCGCTCAGTCCGGAACCGTGCGACTGCTACGGTCGCAGGTTCGAATCCTGCCTTGGGCATGGATGTGTGTGATTTCCTTAGGTTAGTTAAGTTTAAGTGGTTCTAAGTTCTAGGGGACTGATGACCATTGATGTTAAGTCGCATGGTGCTCAGAGCCATTCCACTTCAAATCGTTCTGCAAGCATACTCCCAGATATTTGGCAGAAGTAACTGCTACCGGTGTTTGTTCCGCTATCAAATAATCATACAATAAAGAATCCTTCTTTCTATGTATTCGCAATAGATTACATTTGTGTATGTTAAGGGTCAGTTGCCACTCCCTGCACCAAGTGCCTATCGGCTGCAGATCTTCCTGCATTTCGCTGCAATTTTCTAACGCTGCAACTTCTCTGTATACTACAGCATCATCCGCGAAAAGCCGAATGGAACTTTCGACACTATCTACTAGGTCATTTATATGTATTGTGAAAAGCAATGGTCCCATAACACTCCCCTGTGGCACGCCAGAGGTTACTTTATCGTCTATAGACGTCTCTCCATTGAGAACAACATGCTGTGTTCTCTTTGCTAAAATCTCTTCAATCCAGCCACACAGCTGGTCTGATATTCCGTAGGTTCTTACTTTGTTCATCAGGCGACAGTGCGGAACTGTATCGAACGCCTTCCGGAAGTCAACGAAAATGGCATCCACCTTGGAGCCTGTGTCTAATATTTTCTGGGTCTCATGAACAAATAAAGCGAGTTGGGTCTCACAAGATCGCTACAGAGTAGATTCTGGGTTTCCAGAAACGACATGATACGCGAGCAAAAAACATGTTCTAAAATTCTACAACAGATCGACGTCAGAGATATAGGTCTATAGTTTTGCGCATCTGCTCGCCGACCCTTCTTGAAGACTGGGACTACCTGTGCTCTTTTACTGGACGTTAACAAACTGAAGAGCCAAAGAAACTGGTGTACTTGCCTAATATCGTGTAGGACCTCCGTGAGCACGCAAAAGTGGCGCAACAAGACGTGGTATGAACTCGACTAATGTCTGAAGTAGTGATGGAGGGAACTGACACCATGAATCCTGCAAGATTGCCCCTAAATCCGTTAGAGTACGAGGGGGTCGAGATCTCTTCTGAACGCCACGTTGCAGGGCATCCCAGATATGCTCAATAATGTTCTTGACTAGGGAGTTTGGTGCCACTCTGTAGCAATTCTGGACGTTTGGGTTGTCGAATTGTCCTGCTGGAATTGCCCAAGTCCGTCGGAATGCACAATGGACATGAATGAATGCAGGTGATCAGACACGATGCTTACATACGTGTCACATGTCAGAGACGTATCTAGACGTATCAGAGGCCCCGTACCACTCCAACTGCACACGCCCTGCACCACTACATCCACCAACTTGAACAGTCCCCTGCCGACATGCCTGTTCCATGGATTCGCGACATTGTCTCCATATTCGTACATGTCCACGCGCTCGATACAATTTCAAACGAGACTCGTTCGTCGAGGTAACATGTTTCCAGTCATCAACAGTCCAATGCCGGTGTTAACTGGCCTAGGAGAGGCATAAAACTTTGCGTAGCGCAGTCATCAAGGGTACACGAGTGAACCTTCGGCTCCGAAAGCCGATAGCGAGGATGTTTCGTTTCGCACGCTGACATGTGTTGATGGCCCAGCACTGAAATCTGCAGCAATTTGTCGAAGCGTTACATTTCTGTCACGTTGGACGATTCCCTTCAGTCGTCATTGGTCCCGTTCTTGTAGGATCTTTTTCCGGCTACGGCGATGTCGGAGATCTAATGTTTCACCGGATTCCTGATACCACGGTACACTCGTGAAATGGTCGTACGGGAAAATCTTCACTTCATCGCTATCTCGGAGATGCAGATTCCCACCGCTCGTGATCCAACTATAACATCATGTTCACTTTTAAATCTTGATAACCTGAAATTTAGCAGCAGTAACCAATCTAACAACTGGGCCAGACTGATTGTCTTATACATAGGCGTTGCCGACCGCAGCGCCGTCATCTGCCTGTTTACATATCTCTGTATTTGAATACGCATGCCTACACTAGTTGCTTTGTCACTTCAGTCTATGAGGAACGTGAATCCTTCGTATTTTACGACGGCCTGAACTCTACTGGGGACAATTTCAATGAGATGTCCGATTTTCTGTGGAGCAATGGCCGCCCATTCGTTAACTTGGGGATTTGCTACGAAGGGGAATAAGGGATCCAACATGCTCTCTGGGGGCGAACCGGGATGTGTCGTTCAAGATATGAATCGGGTGTTTCCAGATGCAATGAAGACCACAGGTTGCAGTCAACTGCAGCTGGTCGCTCATATTGATATTTACGATGTGTGTCGCTTAGGCTCGGAAGAGATTACCTCTAGTTTCCGGCGGCTAGTTGAAGTAGTAAAGACTGCCGGTCTTTCTTGCGAGATGAAAGTGGAGCTCACCATCTCTAGTATCGTCTACAGACTATGTTCCTTTGGTACAGAACTGACTGGAGGGTCTGAATTTAGAAGGTCAGACGGTTCTGCTATGTGTAGGTTGCAGATTCCTCGACTTGCGCCATAGAGTGGTGGGTTTCCAGGTTCCTCTGAATAGGTCAGGAGTCCACCACATACAGGCAGTGGCTA
The DNA here is from genome assembly GCF_021461395.2 of Schistocerca americana. Taxonomy (NCBI): domain Eukaryota; kingdom Metazoa; phylum Arthropoda; class Insecta; order Orthoptera; family Acrididae; genus Schistocerca; species Schistocerca americana. Next base: position 432,185,337 of record NC_060124.1, on the reverse strand, counting down.
CAAGGGAAGGAGAGGGGGCTGTGTGGAGGAGTCTGGGCGGTTTTGTAGGTTTTAGGGTCCCGTGAACGTTCAGGAAGGACTTTCATTTAAAAGTCTCCAGGACGAACACAGAGAGAGCGCAGACATAGATCAATATTGAAGCTGTAAACTGCCGTAGCTGCGTTGGAAAAGAATCAAAGCGCCAAGCGCTAATAGAAACCATTGAATCTCAAATCGTTTTAGGTTAAGCTGGCTAAGCCGGAAATATGTTCAGCCAAAATTTTGCAAAGGACCTAACCGTCTTCAGAAAGGATAGATTAAACGCAGTTGGTGGTGGAGTGTTTATTCCTATCAGAACTAGTTTACCTTGTAGTGAAACTGATGCAGACAGTTCCTATGAGTTAAAATGGGTAGAATTAATACATGACCGAAACAAAATTAATAAAAAATGGCTCTGAGCACTAAGGGACTTAACATCTATGGTCATCAGTCCCCTAGAACTTAGAACTACTTAAACCTAACTAACCTAACGACATCACACAACACCCAGTCATCACGAGGCAGAGAAAATCTCTGACCCCGCCGGGAATCGAACCCGGGAACCCGGCCGTAGGAAGCGAGAACGCTACCGCACGACCACGAGCTGCGGACAACAAAATTAATAGTTGGTTCCTTTTACCGACCCCCGACTCAGATGATACAGTTGCTGAACAGCTCAAAGAAAACTTCCAAATAGATATTTCACTCATATAATTATAGTTGGTGCTGGCTTCAATCTACCCCCGACATGTGCGCAGAAATACGTGAAAAGACCATGGTAGCCACAAACCGTCGTCCGAAATCATATTGAATGCCTTCTCACAAAAATTATTTTGAACCCCTAGTTCACGATCCCATTCGAAGTGTAAATGGTTGCGAAAACATACTTGACTTCTTAGCAACAAATAATCCTGACTAGATAAGCAGCATAATGACAGATACAGGGATTAGTGACTCAGCTACACTGAATACCGTAACATCCAAAACCACTGAAAATAAACGCAAAACACATCTTTTTAAAAAAGCAGATAAAAATTCGCTTGACATCTTCCTAAGAGACAGTCTACATTCCTTCCAATCTGACTATGTATTCTTAGACCAGATGGACTTCAGTTCAGAGAAATAGTATGGACGGCAATTGAGAGATCTACAGCAGATAAATTAATAAGAGATCCCCCATAGTACACAGAAGAAGTCAGAACACTATTGCAGAAGCAACAAAAAACTATGCCAAATTTAAAAGACTGCAAAATCCCCAAGGTTGGCGAAGTTTTACAGAAGCTCGAAATAAGTGCGAACTTCAGTTCAAGATGCTTTTAATAGATTCCACAACAAAACTCTGCCTCAAAATCTGGCAGAAAACGCAAAGAGTTTGTGGCCATATGTACAGTACACTAAAGGTATGACGCTACCAATACCTTCGCTACACGATAACAGTGGTGATATTACTGATGACAGCGCCACTAAAGCACATTTACTAAACACGTTTTTCAAAATTTCTTCACAAAATAAGAGGAATTAAATATTCTAGAATTCTAATCAAGAACGACTGCCAACATGGGATCCGTAGTGTATCGAAGCAGCTCAAAACTCTTAGAAAGACAAGGCTTGCGGTCAAGTTCCTTTCAGAGTATGCTAATACAGTAGCTCCATGCTTAGCAATCATGTACAACCGCTCTCTTGTAAGAAGATCCGTATCCAGAGATTGGAAAGTTGCACACATCACAGAAATACCCAAGAAAGGAAATAGGACTAATCCGCTGAATTAGAGGCCCATATCATGAACGTTGATTTGCAGTAGGATTTTGGAACACGTATTGTGCTCGCACATTATTAATCACCCTGAAGAAAACGATTTATTGACAAATAGCCAACACGGATTTAGTAAATATCGTACTTGTGAAGCAGAAACAGCTCTTTATTGTCAGGAAATAATGAGTGCTTTCGACAGAGGACGTCACATTGATTCCATATTTTTAGATTTCCAGAAGGCTTATGACAACTTTTCTCACAAGAGACTGCTAATTAATTTGCGTGTCTATGGAGTGTTGTCTCAGTTGTGTGACTGGATTCGTGATTTCCTTTCATAAAGGTCACAGACTGACGAAACTGACGAAACGTTGTCGAGTAAAACAGAAGTAATATCCAGCGCTCCCCAAGGAACTGATATAGGCCCTCTGTTGTTCCTGACCTACATAAACGATTCAGGAGACAACCTGAGCAGTCCTCTTAGATTGTTTGCAGATGATGCTGTCATTTACCTTCATGTAGTGTCATCAGATTATCAAAAGGAGCTGCAAAATGATTTAGACAAGAAATCTGTATGGTGCAAACAGTTCCAGTTGACTCTAAATCATCAAAACAGTGAAGTAATCCTCATGAACACTAAAAGTAACCCACTAACTTTCAGATAAACGATAAATCATACAAATCTAAAGCCTGTAAACTCTGCTAAAAACCTAGAAATTGCAATTACGAATAAGTTAAAGTGGAAGGATCACATAGATAATATTGTTGTATAGCAAACCAAAGACTGCGATTAATTGGCAGAACACATAGAAAATGTAACAGGTTTAGTAAAGAGGTTGCTCACACTGCACTTGTCCACGCTCTTCTGGAGTATTGCTGTGCGGTCTGAGATCTGCATCAGATAGGATCGACGGCGGACACCAAAAAAGTTCAAAGAAGGGCAGCTCGTTTTGTACTATCGCGAAATAGGGGGGGGGGGGGGGAGTGCCACGGATATGATACAGGGACTGGGGTGGCAGTCATTAAAACAAAGGCGTCCTTCAGTGGGTTCGGACCTTGTCATAAATTTCAATGACCAATTTTCTCCTCAGGATGTGGAAATATTTTATTGGCCCCCACATACATAGGGAGAAATAATCATCATAATAAAATAAGAGAAATTAGAGCTCGCACGAAAAAAATTTAAGTGTTCGTTTTTCCCGTGTGCTGTTCGGAAGTGGAACGGTAGAGGCACTTACTCGTGAATTTTTGGATTGCAGAGTACTAATGGAGATGTAGATGTAGATTTCTCCCTTCCAGAGAAGGTAGTAATGTTCGACGCTGAGGCCTAGAGCGAAGTCGACGTTGTTGCTCACGCAAAAAGCGAACCCGAAGATTTATATCGGTACTGGGCAGCCCACTCTATTACAGTAATGTTATTGCCCACAAACATTGTGTCACCGATGCTCCTTTATGAAAGCGTGCACTCTCATGTTTATGCAACCATCGTCTCTGTACTGCTTCCCTTCTGTACACGGTACACAATTCTGCAGAATGTTCACGTTCTTCCGTATTCAGCGTTTTCTTAAGGGCATGTTCCTGTCTTACTTTACACCATCTCAAGCGACACTAAGCGTTGACGACAGATGTATGGCTTATGAGGAGGCGATCGACCGTTGTACCCTATTATTTTTAACTCCCCACTCACACTCATTGGCTACCTGGGCTGTTGGTAGCACTACTGAACTCGCCAATCATTCATTCCTCTCATTTCACGCAATTTTTCACAACCACTCTCCGCCTTGCTCGACGATCCCAGTCCGTCAGTACATGGGGTCGGCATAGCTGTGACTGTTCCTTCGCGTTTGCACTTGACAGTCACATAATCAAAAGTAAACTTGGGCAGTTTTATGATTGTTGACATATCTCTGCTGGATCTGTTACTTAGGTGACATCGAATGACTGCTTAACGTTTGAAGTCACAGCTCTTCTGAGTGACCGTTTCTGCTTCTCTGATGACAACACAATATGCCCCGCCTCCCTTTTAAAGGCGGGTCCACCTTTCGTGATATTTCCTGATCAGTTCCGCTTTACACGGATGTCCGGATACTTTTGACGAAATAATGTATGATGATACAAGAGCAGACTGGCTGTACGAGGGCGGAGGACCCCGTCGATGAAGCTGCAAATCACCATTAAGTATGGCACTGATCTATTACAGAGCGATGGAAGAAACTAGTACAGCATTTATCTTCCTGTTTTTCTCCTAACTGTTAATATGATAGGAGGACAGATTGCCGTAGTAGAAAAGTAACTGATATCGATATGAGTTTGGTAAGTCTTTTAAGCGTATCAAATACAATTTGCAATGGAACACAGTTGTATAATTTGCCTACGCAGCTGTACGAAAAACAGGTACAAAAAGTTTCATGTGTTAGAGAGAGGAAAGATGTTAGAGAGAGAAAAGAGCTTGGTCGAACGACAGAAATCGCAAAGGGTTGAAACAATGACGCTGTATGTTCCCAGCACTCTTCAAGACCTATGTGTCCAAGTGGAGAGGCAAATGACATTGCTTATGAATGCCTGTTGGATGTAGGACTTTTTATAGCGTACATTTTGCCAGGGATCAGATGACACTAACAGCAGATAAAGGTTATGTACATCATATGCTAAGCAAACTGAAAGAAGAATGTGAGACCTGGAAACAAACAAGACACGAGACGGTTTAGTTGGACGCAATGGGAATGACTTTGGAGGTTGTTCAAGAAATGATAAGATACTCATAGTAAATAACATAAATACTGAAAAGTCTCGTAGATATAACTGCAGGAAAAAACGGCTTACTTGATTTTGGCACGTTATGAGAATACTTTTCGGCAAACGGTCCAGAAGAAAACTAAATGTAAGATGTAGCATATAGGTACAGTACATAATGATATGTGAACTTAAATAATAAACTATGGTTAGATACAAATGGTTCAAAAGGCTCTAAGCACTGTGGGACTTAACATCTGAGGTCATTAGTCCCCTAGACTTAGAACCATTTAAACCTAAATAACGTAAGGACATCACACATAACCATGCCCGAGGCAGGATTCGAACCTGCGACCGGAGCAGGAGTGCGGTTCCGGGCCGAAGCGCCTAGAACCGCTCGGCCACAACGGCTGGCTATGGTTAGATACCTAACATTTTAAGTCTTAGTTATATTTACCAAGGTACTTTGTTAATGTCCTTAACTCAAAGAATTTGGCGCTATTTCACTCCATTCGGAGGAAGAAAAAAAAGGCGGCATTGTAGGAACTCGAAATGGAGCTCAAAAATCTATGGAACACCAAAGGCTATAAACGGAGGATAGAGAAAATGGGCAGGATTGGCTACTGAAAGACAAAGGCAACGCTGATGACAATGCTGACAGTCACGAGGAAATACACCGTGTAAGACAGTGTCATAGGCACGATTCCTTGTGATTGACGCACAATCGTCTATATGGCCACTCTGCGTAAGTTGTATTCAGTTTACCTTCCCACGAAGGCAATATTCAGAGACTGGAGACAATCTGCGTTGGCTACATTAAGAGGTATGTTCTGTAGAGATGTAAATCGTGATAGGAACTACGAGAGACAGGAATTTGTAGTCCAAAATCATGATGGATTATCCAGCTCCGAATTGTTATTTTGTTGTTGTCGTTTTTGTAATCGTCAGTCCGTATACTGTAAATCCTAGTCCGTCCTATACAATTCGCTTTATCTCCATAACTACTACAACCTACATCCTTTTGATCCTGCTTGCTGTAGTAAAGTCTAAGTGTCCCAACACTTCTCTCCGTTCCCAGACTGACTGTACGTTGATGCCTCAAGATGTGCCGTATCAACTGATTCATTTATATAGTCAAGTTGTGGCATGAACCTCGAGCCTCCCAATTTTATACAGTACATCTTCATTAATTCTTAGGTCTACCCATCTGATTTTCTGTGACACCACATTTCTAAGGCCGCTATTGACCTCTCGTATGAATTGCTTATCGTCCACGTTTTACTTATGTAAAAGGTCACAATGCTTTCAAATATCTTTAGAAAAGACGCCCTAATGTTTAAATTTATATTCGACTTTAACCAGTTTCTTATTTCCAGAAATTCCCTTCTTGCTGTCGCCAGGTTGCGTTTTATATCCTCCCTACTTCGGTCATCGTCACTTATTTTCATGCCCAAGTAACGTAATTCGTCTACTGCTTATAGAGTCCATATATGGCACTATTGCACAGACACTCTTCAAGAAAGAGCTCCTAACACTTAAAATTATATCTGATGTTTACTGATATTTTCAAATATGTAAATTAGCGTTGACCTGAATCCCGACACCGACCTATTTAATGTGTTTAATCACCGTAGCTATGTCTGACAGAGCAGTGGATAGGTTGCTCACTGACAAGGGAAAGACCTCAGAAACGGCCACCGATTCGACTACTGTTTGCCGGCCGATGGTGGCCGAGCGGTTCTAGGCGCTTCAGTCTGGAACCGCGCGACCGCTACGGTCGCAGGTTCGAATCCTGCCATGGGCATGGATGTGTGTGATGTCTTTAGGTTAGTTAGGTTTCAGTAGTTCTAAGTTCTAGGGTACTGATGAGCTGAGATGTTAAGTCCCATAGTGCTCAGAGCCATTTAAACCATTTTTTTCGACTACTGTTTGGCAGCTCGCTGGTGTACAACCTAAAATGTAAAATTCTAAGGAATTTTGGCCCAACACCCCTCCGGTTGTGAGAAAACCACCCCTCAAGTTCATGACGTGCGGTCAACATAGAACTGACTGGATCGATAGGTACCTTAAAACTGAGAAGTTTTTTCATCGTAGATGGGGCCTGCAAACGCATATTTTCTTACAAATCGAGGAGAGATACTGTTAAGACAACCGCTTATTCATAAGGTAAACGTTGCTCAACGAAAGCGCCACTGGTGTAGTAACCAAGGTATCTCACTGTGTTAGATTCCCAAATGGACTATGTAGGTCTTTTTCTTTCTTTTTTTTTAATTTCATTTGTATTTTTTCCTTGCCACATTTGATAGGAACAGAAGACTAACTAAGGTAACCAATGAGGAATCATGACAAGGTGGGCAAATAAATGTCTCAAATACCCTGGTTAGTAAGCAATAAAAATTTTTATACTGCTTGCCCTAGAAAGGCTCTTTCACTCATTCTGCTACTTGCCCTCAATTTCCTTCGAAGCAAATATGCTCGCGGCACCAACAACATCTAATGAATACAATCTTAGAGCAACTACATAGTTCGCTCTGAAGATTTGGCGGAAAACCGAATTGGTTTACATTTAGAAATACATGAAAAAATGACGCACCACTAAGATGTTATGCGAACTGGACGGAAATCGGTAGATGTGACGTACATTCACAGGCAAATAAATGATTTAAATTTCAGAAAAATAGGATGATTCGCACAAGAAAAAGAGCTTCACAAAATGAGCAACTGAGTAACGCGTCGGTCCACCCCTACCCCTTACGCAAGCAATTATTTGGCTTGGCAGTAAATGATAGAGTTGCTGGGTGCCCTCCTGAGAGATATCGTGCCAAATTCTGTCCAACTAGCGGATTAGATTGCCAAAATCCCAAGCTGGTTGGAGGGTCCTCCCCTCAATGCTCCAAACTTTCTCAATTGGGGAGAGATCCGCTGTCCTTGCCAGGCAAGGTGCCATTTGGTAAGCACGTAGACAAGCAACAGAAATTCCCGCCGTTTGCGCGCGGCCATTATCTTGCTGAAACGTAGAATATGGTCGACGTAGCGCTGCACTGTAATGGTGCTGCGGATAACAGTCAAAGGGGTCCCGGTAAGAAAATAAATGGCACCCTCGACCATCACTTCTGGTTGTTGAGCCGTGTGGCGGGTGATAGACGGGTTGGTATCCCACTACTGTCCAGAGCGTCTCCACGCACGTCTTCGCTGGTCGTCGGGGCTCCTTCGGAGCAGGACTCATCAATGACGGCAATTCTACTGCCGTCAATGATTGGTATCTGAAGCCACGACCGCTTGAAAAGCATTTTATTGGATGACCGGTTTCGACATTCCTATGCTGTTACTATCGGATTTTATGTATTTGAATTTTTACAACATATTATCGATCAGTGTTACAAATCGTTTCACACTACATATGTACATCACACTAACATGAAGGTCACTAGGGTGTACATATGAAGGGCTTATTTCAATAGTGGTACAAGTCTATTTTTGTTCATTCTGAGATGTTGTCATTGTTGTTGATATGGTCTTCAGTCCTGAGACTGGTTTGATGCAGCTCTCTATGCTACTCTATCCTGTGCAAGCTTCCTCATCTCCCAGTACCTACTGCAACCTACATCCTTCTGAATCTGCTTAGTGTATTCATCTCTTGGTCTCCCTCTACGATTTTTACCCTCCACGCTGCCCTCCAATACTAAATTGGTGACCCCTTGATGCCTCAGAGCATGTCCTACCAACCGATCCCTTCTTCTGGTCAAGCTGTGCCACAAACTTCTCTTCTCCCCAATCCTATTCAATACTTCCTCATTAGTTATGTGATCTACCCATCTAATCTTCAGCATTCTTCTGTAGCAAAACATTTCGAAAGCTTCCATTCTCTTCTCGTCCAAACTATTTATCGTCCATGTTTCACTTCCATTCATGGCTACACTCCATACAAATACTTTCAGAAATGACTTCCTGACACTTAAATCTATACTCGATGTTAACAAATTTCTCTTCTTCAGAAACGCTTTCCTTGCCATTGCCAGTCTACATTTTATATCCTCTCTACTTCGACCATCATCAGTTATTTTGCTCCCAAAATAGCAAAATTCCTTTACTACTTTAGTGTCTCATTTCCTAATCTAATTCCGTCAGCATCACCCGACTTAATTCGACTACATTTCATTATCCTCGTTTTGCTTTTGTTGGTGTTCATCTTATATCCTCCTTTCAAGACGCTATCCATTCCATTCAACTGCTCTTCCTAGTCCTTTGCTGTCTCTGACAGAATTACAATGTCATCGGCGAACCTCAAAGTTTTTATTTCTTCTCCATGGATTTTAATACCTACTCCGAATTTTTCTTTTGTTTCCTTTACTGCTTGCTCAATACACAGATTGAATAACATCGGGGAGAGGCTACAACCCTGTCTCACTCCCTTCCCAACAACTGCTTCCCTTTCATGTCCCTCGACTCTTATAACTGCCATCCTGTTTCTGTACAAATTGTAAATAGCCTTTCGCTCCCTGTATTTTACCCTTGCCACCTTTAGAATTTGAAAGAGAGTATTCCAGTCAACATTGTCAAAAGCTTTCTCTAAGTCTACAAATGCTAGAAACGTAGGTTTGCCTTTCCTTAATCTTTCTTCTAAGGTAAGTCGTAAGGTCAGTAGTGCCTCACGTGTTTCAGTATTTCTTCGGAATCCAAACTGATCTTCCCCGAGGTCGGCTTCTACTAGTTTTTCCATTCGTCTGTAAATAATTCGTGTTAGTATTTTGTAGTTGTGGCTTATTAAACTGCTTGTTCGGTAATTTTCACATCTGTCAATACCTGCTTTCTTTGGGATTGGAATTATTATATTCTTCTTGAAGTCTGAGGGTATTTCGCCTGTTTCATACATCTTGCTCACCAGATGGTAGAGTTTTGTCAGGACTGGCTCTCCCAAGGCCGTCAGTAGTTCCAATGGAATGTTGTCTACTCCGGGGGCCTTGTTTCGACTCAGGTCTTTCAGTGCTCTGTCAAAGTCTTCACGCAGTATCGTATCTCCCATTTCATGTTCATCTACATCCTCTTCCATTTCCATAATATTGTCCTCAAGTACGTCGCCCTTGTATAGACCCTCTATATACTCCTTCCACCTTTCTGCTTTCCCTTCTTTGCTTAGAACTGGGTTTCCATCTGAGCTCTTGATGTTCATACAAGTGGTTCTCTTATCTCCAAAGGTCTCTTTAAATTTCCTGTAGGCAGTATCTATCCTACCCCTAGTGAGATAAGCTTCTACATCTTTACATTTGTCCTCTAGCCATCCCTGCTTAGCCATTTTGCACTTCCTGTCGATCTCATTTTTGAGACGTTTGTATTCCTTTTTGCCTGCTTCATTTACTGCATTTTTTATATTTTCTCCTTTCATCAATTAAATTCAATATTTCTTCTGTTACCCAAGATTTCTACTAGCCCTCGTCTTTTTACCTACTTGATCCTCTGCTGCCTTCACTACTTCATCCCTCAAAGCTACCCATTCTTCTTCTACTGTATTTCTTTCCCACATTCCTGTCAATTGTTCCCTTACGCTCTCCCTGAAACTCTGTACAACCTCTGGTTCTTTCAGTTTATCCAGGTCCCATCTCCTTAAATTCCCACCTTTTTGCAGTTTCTTCAGTTTTAATCTACAGGTCATAACCAATAGATTGTGGTCAGAGTCCACATCTGCCCCTGGAAATGTCTTACAATTTAAAACCTCGCTCCTAAATCTCTGTCTTATCATTATATAATCTATCTGATACCTTTTAGTATCTCCAGGGTTCTTCCATGTATACAACCATTCTGAGATACAGGGTCCTAAAGTTAAATGAACGCTGAAAAATCTACAGTTGAGATACCACAAAAACTCAAGTATATGGCTTGTTGCAAGATATGAACCTTTCTTTCTATTTATTTGGATCATTAGTTTCAGCAGCATTATATGAAAACAAGTGGAGGCAATGGAGCTGCACCACTATTGAAATAAAGTGAACATTATATATAAACCTGTTAATGTCTCATTTTCATTAGAGTTAGGGCAATGTTTATGTTCCCTTTTTGCCCACCACACGTGGCACTGTACGCAACTACCTGTTTTTGAGAAGTGAGACACTTCTCAATATGTTTCAATAAACAGGTAACAGTTTCCTGCGAATCCCTTGATCCAGATGTTTCATCCCAAAAATGCATTTGGATTTGTCGTCAGTTAAACTATAGCAACCAAAATTACACACGTACTTGTTTCTCTTGTAGTACGATATCGATGTTGTCAATTTAGAAAATGCAAGTGCTTTTTGCAGGTCAAAGGTAAACACGAACACCTGGGAATCTGCCTCTTTACTACATGCTGTGTCTGTGGCCATTGCTGTTCTTGAGCTTCAGCCCTCCCAAGGTCAAGCTCCTTTTCATTTTGAAGCTTCCTTTTTTTCTTCTGCATTCGTAGCAGCGTCCATTTCAAAGGTCAATTTGTCAAAAAAAGAGCAAGTGTCTTTACATGGTGGTCGAAATGACAGGTTGAAGTTTTTGTTAAGGATTTTTCGATAGATGTGCTCCCCCACAATTTCTTTATTCTGAGATATGCTTTTACTTTTGAACAAATCATACATTTTGGCCACACACAGCTCAGGATTTAAAAACCTTTTGTGGGTATTATTTTCCTTGCATAATGGCTCTCGGAAACTGGAAAGCTTTTGATGTCTTCCTTTACATCATTGATCAGACTTTGCGGTACAGAAAATTTGTTCTGATGTTTGCCCCTTCCATCAAGGTGTGGTAATACTTCTTCCTAGCTTTTTCTTAAAAGCCTAGAGAGTCGTCCATTAGTAATGTCAAAAGAAAAACTTCTTGCATGCTGTTGCACAGTTTCCGTTCACATGTAATCGATATTCATAAATACAGCTTTTCTGAGAACCAGAGCCATCTCTTGGCTATCGGCGTTTAACTGAATGATACGTGCATAAACCATTCAGATAACTATTTTGCCGATTAATATCACCCATAGCCCGGAAATTGTCAAATAATGTCTTCCTCATCCTTTGAAATTTTATTGAAACATTTACATGCACACCTGCAGTCCACATTTCGAAATGTTTTTGGAGGAATTATTTTACCAGTTGCTGTGACGTATAACTCCCCAGTGTTCCTTTTCTTCTTTCGAATATGCTTTTCATATGTGTCCGTTTTCCTTGCACCCTTCTTGCTTCGAGTACGCTTCCTTCTTGTCTGCATATTTACGGCTGCACCCGTTCACACAGGCATCAGTAACAGTGTGTCCTGTTTCGTCGTTTTGTGCACTTTCATTGGAAGTTTCATCGTCATCGGTACTGGTATCTAGATAGAAAGAAACACAAGTTATGATTTATACAGAACCAGATGACTGAAAACATATGTATATGTGAAATACATTAAGATGGACACCTCATTTTCCATTGCTATTGTCAACATAACCTTCATTCTCGCAAATTCTTTTTTTGGAACAAAATGTCTATAATGCTGAGTTAGAAGTAAGTAAATTCTTTTTACCTGCAATCGTTTGAAAATCATGATCATAAATTGTATCACAGGCACTTGATAATGCTCCTGAATCCATCATCTTCGCAAGAAATAGCAACACGCTACAATGCACAAAAGCACACGGACTTGTACCAAGACTGAAATAAATTCCTGCTTACTTTCTCTAATGCGTCAGCATTGAGGTGCCCTCTGTTGGCAGCAGGACGAAGCTGCAGCTGTCCCATAATACAAATAAATTAAAAACGATTTGTGCGAGTAAGTACGTGAGGATAACTCCATTTTTTTTAAAAGTGGACTTGTACCACTATTGAAATAAACCCTTCATATGCAATGTGAAGCGACTTGTAACACTGATGGATGATATGTTGTAAGGATTCAAAACCATAAGATCTGGTAATTAAAACAGAACTCTGTCGAAACCAGTCATCCAATAAAATGCATTTTTAGCAATCGTGTATTGTGAAGTTTTTTTCAGTTACCATATATTTTAGATTAAACCCCCCCCCCCCCCCCCCCTGGATTGACCATGTCGGTAATAAGTATCCAGTCAATGGGTTTCCAAACTGAATATACCTCTGGAGACGCCTCGACTGTGGTGGAATACCAACATGATTGTCGCCCGTCGTTGCCCCGACAACCAGGAGTGATGTTCTGGGGTGACATTTCATTCCTTAGCAGGACCCCTTTGGTTGTCATCCGCAGCACCTAACAGCATATCGGTATGTCGCCGGTGTTCTACGCCCCGTTCTGTTGCCTTTCATGGCAAGCCATCCGGACCTTTCATTTCAGCAAGATAATGTCTGTGTCCTCCCCCCGTGAACCATGGACCTTGCCGTTGGTGGGGAGGCTTGCGTGTCTCAGCGATGCAGATAGCCGTACCGTAGGTGCAACCACAACGGATGGGTATCTGTTGAGAGGCCAGACAAACGTGTGGTTCCTGAAGAGGAGCAGCAGCCTTTTCAGTAGTTGCAAGGGCAACAGTCTGGATGATTGACTGATCTGGCCTTGTAACAATAACCAAAACGGCCTTGCTGTGCTGGTACTGCGAACGGCTGAAGGCAAGGAGAAACTACGGCCGTAATTTTTCCCGAGGGCATGCAGCTTTACTGTATGATTAAATGATGATGGCGTCCTCATGGGTAAAATATTCCGGAGGTAAAATAGTCCCCCATTCGGATCTCCGGGCGGGGACTACTCAAGAGGATGTCGTTATCAGGAGAAAGAAAAATGGCGTTCTACGGATCGGAGCGTGGAATGTCAGATCACTTAATCGGGCAGGTAGATTAGATTTAAAAAGGGAAATGGATAGGTTAAAGTTAGATATAGTGGGAATTAGTGAAGTTCGGTGGCAGGAGGAACAAGACTTCTGGTCAGGTGACTACAGGGTTATAAACACAAAATCAAATAGGGGTAATGCAGGAGTAGGTTTAATAATGAATAGGAAAATAGGAATGCGGGTAAGCTACTACAAACAGTATAGTGAACGCATTATTGTGGCCAGGATAGATACGAAGCCCACACCTACTACAGTAGTACAAGTTTATATGCCAACTAGCTCTGCATATGACGAAGAAATTGAAGAAATGTATGATGAAATAAAAGAAATTATTCAGATAGTGAAGGGTGACGAAAATTTAATAGTCATGGGTGACTGGAATTCGGTAGTTGGAAAAGGGGGAGAAGGAAACGTAGTAGGTGAATATGGATTGGGGCTAAGAAATGAAAGAGGAAGCCGCCTGGTAGAATTTTGCACAGAGCACAACTTAATCATAGCTAACACTTGGTTTAAGAATCATGAAAGAAGGTTGTATACATGGAAGAACCCTGGAGATACTAAAAGGTATCAGATAGATTATATAATGGTAAGACAGAGATTTAGGAACGAGGTTTTAAATTTTAAGACATTTCCAGGAGCAGATGTGGACTCTGACCACAATCTATTGGTTATGACCTGTAGATTAAAACTGAAGAAACTGCAAAAAGGTGGGAATTTAAGGAGATGGGACCTGGATAAACTGAAAGAACCAGAGGTTGTACAGAGTTTCAGGGAGAGCATAAGGGAACAATTGACAGGAATGGGGGAAAGAAATACAGTAGATAAAGAATGGGTAGCTTTGAGCGATGAAGTAGTGAAGGCAGCAGAGGATCAAGTAGGTAAAAAGACGAGGGCTAGTAGAAATCTTGGGTAACAGAAGAAATATTGAATTTAATTGATGAAAGGAGAAAATATAAAAATGCAGTAAGTGAATCAGGCAAAAAAGGAATACAAACGTCTCAAAAATGACATCGACAGGATGGGCAAAATGGCTAAGCAGGGACAGCTAGAGGACAAATATAAGGATGTAGAGGCTTATCTCACGAGGGGTAAGATATATACTGCCTACAGGAAAATTAAAGGGACCTTTGGAGATAATAGAACCACTTGTATGAACATCAAGAGCTCAGATGGAAACCCAGTTCTAAGCAAAGAAGGGAAAGCAGAAAGGTGGAAGGAGTATATAGAGGGTCTATACAAGGGCGATGTACTTGAGGACAATATTATGGAAATGGAAGAGGATGTAGATGAACATGAAATGGGAGATACGATACTGCGTGAAGACTTTGACAGAGCACTGAAAGACCTGAGTCGAAACAAGGCCCCCGGAGTAGACAACATTCCATTGGAACTACTGACGGCCTTGGGAGAGCCAGTCCTGACAAAACTCTACCATCTGGTGAGCAAGATGTATGAAACAGGCGAAATACCCTCAGACTTCAAGAAGAATATAATAATTCCAATCCCAAAGAAAGCAGGTGTTGACAGATGTGAAAATTACCGAACAAGCAGTTTAATAAGCCACAACTGCAAAATACTAACACGAATTATTTACAGATGAATGGAAAAACTAGTAGAAGCCGACCTCGGGGAAGATCAGTTTGGATTCCGAAGAAATACTGGAACACGTGAGGCACTACTGACCTTACGACTTATCTTAGAAGAAAGATTAAGGAAAGGCAAACCTACGTTTCTAGCATTTGTAGACTTAGAGAAAGCTTTTGACAATGTTGATTGGAATACTCTCTTTCAAATTCTGAAGGGGTCAAATACAGAGAGCGAAAGGCTATTTACAATTTTTACAGGAACCAGGTCGCAGTTATAAGAGTCGAGGGGCATGATAGGGAAGCAGAGGTTGGGAAGGGAGTGAGACAGATTAGGAAATGAGACACTTAAAGTAGTGAATGAGTTTTGCTATTTGGGGAGTAAAATAACTGATGATTGTCGAAGTAGAGAGGACATAAAATGTAGACTGGCAATGGCAAGGAAAGCGTTTCTGAAGAAGAGAAATTTGTTAACATCGAATATAGATTTAAGTGTTAGGAAGTTATTTCTGAAAGTATTTGTATGGAGTGTAGCCATGTATGGAAGTGAAACATGGACAATAAATAGTTTGGACAAGAAGAGTATAGAAGCTTTCGAAATGTGGTGCTACAGAAGAATGCTGAAGATTAGATGGATAGATCACATAACTAATGAGGAAGTATTGAATAGGATTGGGGAGAAGAGAAGTTTGTGGCACAACTCGACCAGAAGAAGGGATCGGTTGGTAGGACATGTTCTGAGGCATCAAGGGATCACCAGTTTAGTACTGGAGGGCAGCGTGGAGGGTAAAAATCATAGAGGGAGACCAAGAGATGAATACACTAAGCAGATTCAGAAGGATGTAGGTTGCAGCAGGTACTGGGAGATGAAACAGCTTGCACAGGATAGAGTAGCATGGAGAGCTGCATCAAACCAGTCTCAGGACTGAAGACCACAACAACAACAATGTCTGTGTGCACACCTCGCGATTTTCTCCTGCGTGTATTCCTGCCTGCTAAACCCTAGTTTGACCACCAACGTCTGTGTAGACATTTTTCTGGCTGAAAATAACTCACTTTCCTGACTAAAGCTACTTTTGACGGCTGTGTGATTCTAAATAGCCGAGCGAGAAATATATCTGTTCCCTCACGCACTAGTCGCGAAGGGCTGATGAGTGTCTTAATATGGTTCAGTATGGTCCTGATGACAGTCGTAGGACGCCGAACACCGCCAGCGGCAGTCTCGCCTCGTGGAAATCCGATTATTCCGAGTATAAAAATGTGCACCCCTACTGTTAAATCCCAACACATATTGATAGACACGTGTCCATTTTACACGAGGCATCACGCGATCCTCCACAAGCAAAAAAACATTCAAACTGTGATATCAGAGTCTCTAATCTTTATATATCTGTGGAGCTGGTGAGTTAGCGACCAATCCCATTTTCTCACGGGTAGCTACAGCCGGGCAACTTGTCCGGCATAGCAGTAATTTTATGTATGGGTCATTTTATACAGTTGCGATTAAAGTTCGGACAATAACGTCAGGCACCTGACTAATATCACTTTCTTATAACTGAAACGGTTTAAGCAACGTACGCCACTAAAGCTCTCTGCAGGGACGAATATTACGTGTTCCATATTTAACTGGCGTCCAGAGTGACATCTCGTGGCAATTACTGGGAACCGTTCGTACGTCTTGGTCCCACTGTAGATAGCACACCTAGCGAGAGCGTCAAAAATTTCATTTTCTCTGATACCATAGTGCCCTTTCATCCATTACATGGCAACTCTCATGCGACAGCGTGAGTCCGCAATCCTTATTGTTGACATTATTGACTGCGTGATTCTGACTGAGCAGCGAGGCTGACGACGAGTCAACGTATTTCAATCCCTTTAGTGTTCCAAAATAAATTGAAGTTTGTGTCACAAATCTGTCCCGAAATGGGTCAAAAATTAACGTCGAGGAGAGCGTGTGTGACCTGCTTTTTTAAAAAGATAATCTGCTTCATTGTGTTATTTTGTAACCAGTTTCCACCTGCTTCAACAGTGCACTGTGTGGTGCACGCAGATGCAGATGGTAACGTACTGTTCCGCCAGACACGAGTAACGGTGGGCAGACGGCCCAAGTTGTTGCATCCGGGAGAACGGCGTGGGAGCTTACCGGCCTCTTCCACCTAACGTACGGCTGCGCCGGGCAGAGATTTAACGGCCCAGCCGTGCATATTACACGCCGTACCTGTGCTAAAGTATATATCGATAGACGGACGGAGGAACTTACCGTCCCTCCTGCGCCACGCTTCGCACTTTCCGTGCCGTCTCTCGCACCCCGTTCACCAAAGATGTTGCACGGGGGAGAGGTAAAGCTCGCCAGCTCCGATTAAACATATCCGTGGACCAGAGATAATATATGGCCGTGCGCCGGCCGGCACTTGTTTCCTGGCAGCCGGCTGTTCACATAACGCCTCTGTTGCAGCCGCAGCCGCCCGAGATTCTTATCGCGCAGACGTCGGCGGAGAATTCGAGCCCTTCGCCGACGAGTTTTAATATATAGCACCAGTGCCGCGTTTATATGAGCAGGCGCTTTTGAAGCGTAAAGGAAAGCTTACTGCTTTCGGTACGAAAGCCGACCTGGCGAGGAACTGTATTCACAGTTTAAACTGACGTTTACATGTGAATATCTATGCTCAGAGGCTGTGAACCACGTTGTCGCATGTAAAGACCTCTCGGTGTCATATTTATTCATTTTATGCTTGTTTCTTTTTGAGCAGAGGCTGGGTTACGAGTGGTTCCGACGGCTGAGTTTTTTAGTCTCTACCTGGCAGGATCCGTGTTTAAGCCTAGGGGCGATATTTCTTCTTACCACAAGTTCTCTGAACGCACCTGTCACTTCTACCAATTATTTAAATTATTATCACTACGAAATTAGTAATACCCTGAAATTTCAACAAGTATTTTTCGACTCTTTTTTGAAAGGAAAAATTGATTCCAAGCCCTCATTATTAAAATAGGCAGGTAAAAAGGCATAATAAGTAGCTAAAAAAGACAGTAAAAGGCTGTACAGGAAAACCTTACATTATGCCTAGTTAATTACTAGACTGCACTACTTTACATTATGCCTAGTTAATTACTAGACTGCACTACTCAGATAATCGCATGAGCAGCATATTTATGTTTACATCGTGCCGTATTACCGTCTAAAATAACTGTTACGTTTCAAACAAAATGCCTAACTGTACATGACGGAAAAATGTTTGTTGAAAGCCTATGGTTGTAATGCCTAAGCGGTTTATTGGTTCTATATTTTCTGTAGTTAGGTCGAGTCAGGTGGTAAATTTTTTGTCTGAGAAAATGACCTCTCTAAATTTTCGGAGGTAATTGGAGTAAATCTAAACCACTGAAGTGTTGTCGAGTCTATTTCTACTGCAACATAAATGTCATCCTGTAAAATATTTGAAATTTTTCTAAAATTGTCAAGATAAGGAATTTTCATAAAGCTGACAGATCATTTGTAGCAGGAAAACGAACTCGCCCTCACTGCAAGTTATGTCATTTAACACTTCCGATGATTCGGGAAGTTTTTTTGCCTCTAACATTGAAGGTGCTTCAAATTCCAGAGCTATTTGATGCGACCCGCCACGAATTCCTCGCCTGTGCCAACCTTTTCATGTCATAGTAGCACTTACAACCGACGTCGTCAATTCTTTGCTGCATGTATTCTAGTCTCTATCTTATTCAACAGTTTTTACTCTCTACAGCTCCGTTTAGTACCATGAAAGGTATTCCGTGATGTCTTAACAGACGTCATAACACCCTGTCCCTTCTACTTGTCAGTATTTTCCAAGTATTCCTTTCCTCGCCGGGTCTGCGGAGAACCTCTTCATTCCTTATCTTATCAGTCTACATATTCTTTTTTTTCAATATTCTTCTGCAGTACCACATCCAAATGCTTCGATTTTCCCACAGAACTTGTTTTACTGCCATTCAATGTTGTGCTCCAAACGTACATTCTCCGAATTTTTTTCTTCAAATTAAGGCTTATGTCCCGTTTCTAATCCATTACCTTTTTGCCAGCGTAAATCGGTTCCGCATAAACACATTGGACGTTTTGTAGTCATATGATAATTAAAGCCCACACAGGACTTCTATGAGTAGCTGCACTTTATTTATAATACAATAATTGCAGTATTGAATTTGTTCAACAGACAGTAACTGTAATGAACTAGTAAATCACTACGCGATAGTTGAACTGTTATCTTTTTCCAGACACTGTTGCAAGCGAGGATGCTTTTTTAGTTCACCTTCTTAAGGATCTAATGGTCCAGCAACTCGACAAACCGTAGTATCATTTGGCTCGTCGACTAAAATCAAGATCTTTCTTTTTAAAGTCGTCATTAATGATGTTCATTATTCCATTGGAACATTAACTTAAATAACATTTTGCAAATTTGACTCACTGGGCGTATATTCGACCGTATACTTTTCCGAAAACTGTCTCAGTGTAGTATTCTGTAGTTTCCATAAAGGGATTCCGGCATCCATAAAAGCTTTACGTAAGTGGAACGCTGTCTGCGATTTGGAATTGGAAAGTGCATTTTTTGTTTGGCTGTGTAGATATGTCGCGACATGAGTTATTTCTCCTCGTACTTCACTGACTGCTCACATGTTCTGCAAAGAAGTATTTTACCATTAGTAAAAAATATATCGGATCCCAAAAAATTAATGTAATCCCAAAGAATTAATGTAATTTTGCAATTTACTACGTTAATGAACTCTGAATTTCGGCATGTTACCAGATACCGTACACGACAACGTCGCACTGAAAACAGAAAGAAAGAGAAATTTAGAAGAATAATGACACCACGTTTAACTCTGGCACTTACTGTTGCTTTTGAAAGTGGGATGATCCGATAGGAAGCAGGGAAACACAGCGATGATAAAAACCCCTACCTGCTGTTGACTCTTTTTACGGCAACACTCACTATTTTTTAAATAGTAAAGGAATAAATAATAACTGAAAAGGAAACAAAAGGCATTTATTTCGACAGTTAGACATTTATATAAAAAAGCAGAAAAAAGCCAACATAAAACTGCGGCATTTTCATCACAAAGATGTAAATCGTACAGATTCATGTTCAAATTGATGACAGAATTAACACATTTAAAAAGGCACTCTACCCGATTTACGGTATGTTGCAAAATGACTCATATTACCTCCGCTGCAATATCCACTCGAAGATAACATGTTCAGTATACCATCTCTCACTTTCCTACAGTTTATCCAGTCAGTTCGCTGTTTCCTGATTTAGACAGTTTATTTTAACGTCACAGTCATAATTTTTGGTACTCCGAAAATGGGACCAGAAAAGAGTTCGTTTAAACGACCGTGGAAATCCTCCGAGGAACCAGGCCCAGACTAGTCGGTGGCTTCTATGTGAGGATAGAAGTGGCGTAAATATACTGCCTATGTTCGACATCAAGCAGTACACACTTACAGACGGCAGGTAGCAGTGGCGGATATGTTAAGTGTGCAGGAAGCGGGGAACAGTGCAGTCGTTGTCGTAATGGAGAAACGAGGCGGTTTATCTAACAGCCATACCACGGGCCATAGATGACAAGGATGAACGACGGCTGCGGAAATGCGACGGGCGAATAGACGTGCAACTGTTGAGCACCTTCAAAAATGGTTCAAATGGCTCTGAGCACTATGGGACTTAACATCTGAGGTTATCAGTCCCCTAGAACTTAGAACTACTTAAACCTAGCTAACCTAAGGACATCACACACATCCATGCCCGAGGCAAGATTCGAACCTGCGACCGTCGCAGTCGCGCGGTGCCGGACTGAAGCGCCTAGAACCGCTCGGCCACAACGGCCGGCTGTTGAGCAACTGACCGCCCAGATGAACCAAGGGGCTACCAGCCCTGTCTACTCAACCAGCGTTCAGCAAACGTTGCTATGTATCGGCCTCCGGACCAGGCACCTGGTTCATGCACCCATGCTGAGTGCTGCTCAGCGGCGACGAGAGTTGGAATTTGCACGCCTGTACCACAAGTGGACGTCCACTCGGTGGGGACAGGTATCCTTTTCAGATGAATCACGTTTTATGCTCCACCGGCATGAAACGTCCGAAAGCAAACACCCCGCAACAATCGTCGGAGGCCGGCGATTCTCTGAGCTTCAGTCCGGAACCGCGCTGCTGCTACGGTCGCAGGTTCGAATCCTGCCTAAGGCATGGATATGTGGGATGTCCTTAGGTTAAGTAGGTTTAGGTAGTTTTAAGTCTAGGGGACTGATGACCTCCGATGTTAAGTCCCATAGTGCTTAGAACCATTTGAACCAATCGTCGGAAGGGTTCAAGCAGGAGGAGGGAACGCTGTGGTCTGGGGAATGTTTTCTTGTCATTCTCTGGTTGATCTCGTCATTCTGGAAGGCACACCGAATCAAAACAAATATGCATCTATCTTTGCGGCCCCTTTCCACCCCAACATGCAGTTTGTTTTCCCTCGGCACGTTGTGATCCACCAACAGGACAATGCAAAGTGTCACACGGCTCGCAGTATAATTACGTTGTCCTAGGAGCTCTATGATGAGTTTACCGTACTCCTCTGGCCACCAATGCCAAGCTAGAATTTGTGTGACCGACCCCACTGCGCTGTTCGCACCATGAATCCTTAACCGAGAAACTTAAAGCAGCTGGCCACGCAACTGGATCGATATGGCTCCACAAATGGTTCAAATGGCTCTGAGCACTATGGGACTTAACAACTATGGTCATCAGTCCCCTGGAACTTAAAACTACTTAAACCTAACTAACGTAAGGACATCACAGACATCCATGCCCGAGGCAGGATTCGAACCTGCGACCACAGAAGTCGCGCTGTTCCGCACTGAGCGCCTAGAACCGCTCGGCCACCACGGTCGGCTATGGCTCCACATCACTGCCGATACATTCCCGAACCTCACTGACTCTCTTCCCACACTTATCGCAGCGGTCCGCGCTGCAAATGTAGTCATGCACGATTTTGGGAGGTGACTGGCCACTTTACAAAAATCGAAATTTAAAGCGAAAAGGAAGTTTGCGATCGTACGCCTTCTTCCACTCTATTAATCATACGCGTCGCTTGTAAGTGTCTTTATGATTTAACCCTAGAACACTTAAGGGGTGAAATGTTACACTGTTACTAAACCGTCGTAAGTTATACTAGTCCCTATTTCATTCAAAGAAATTCATAATGTACAGTTTACGCACTAATTAATTACAACTGTTAGGTCTCTAATGGTACGTCACATACAAAATAAGTAAACAATGCTGTTTTACAACCTGCACTGGCAATACCAGATTGGCGGAAATCGCGAATTGGTACCAAGCGTAATCATAAATATCACGAGGGTTTAGTAATCTAGGTTTAGTTATGTTTCCTTTGTAGCTACTTTGCATACGGTAGATCCGGGTTGTGGTTATTTCCACTCTTGAGGATCTCCTCACTATGGATCTGTGGGAAAAACTATACCTGAACTAGCCCTTCTTAGGTTGGCGTGCGCTACATGGCTCGTGTCTCGTATTTCCCGTGACTACTTTTGTATTGTTCTTGTTCTACAATGAGTCATAAGACATCTGACAGGTTTGAAGCAGCCCGACGCGAACCCTCTTAGGGTAACCCTTTTTATCTCAGAGTAGCACTTTGTCATGGCCTGATATAGGTGGGAGAGGGAAAAAAAGGGTTACTGGTCAGTCTGCGCTCCGGAGCGGTACAGAGCAGAAGTCAGAAGGACAATTCACAGTGAAGACATTTGAGTGTTTTCTTGTATCTGAGCCAACACTGGTACAGGCATTTACTAGAAATGCAGGTGGTGAGACTCAGTAGGGAACTCGTTGTGGAGACTCCTGGACAAATACTGTTTTGAAATTGCTGTTTATTCCAGACATGACTAACTAATACACTGGAGGCTAGTTCTAAGGTTAGAAAAGCATGAATAACACTGTTATAACAGAAGCCAGTGCAGAAGTCCCAGGACTCGATGCTAACCACTGTAGCAAACACTCGCAGAATCTTAAGGCAACAACTTAGTTGAGATACAAAACATATTGAATGTGACACTGTTCATTGAGGCACTCCTAGTGGGAGAGCAGACTTACGCGGAGCTGGACCGAGGCTGGAGTCGACGGACGCGGATTCGACGCCCATAGCTTCTGACAGAGAACTCCGCCAAAATGCTGAATCTAGGGGTTTTAAAGAGCCGCGTGGGGGCATTGTTTTTCCCACTTAAAGCCACCCAGCCAATCCCGTAGGTCTCTTGCAGGCGCCTGCCAATCACGGTTTAGTTAGGTCCCCTCTACTGCTCCTAAGGCGGGGATGTTAATGCAGTTGCACCAGCTAAGTCCGTATTTGGTATGAACATTGTTCAGCTCAAAGCTAAACGTAACTGCTCTGCCAAATGAGGCTTGCAACATTATTGTTATACTTCATTTAGTTCCGCCCCTCGGGTTCCCCGGACTAGCCACTGCTAGGTCAACAGTTTTTGGCGTTTCCGCTCTCTTTCTAACCCTTGTGAACCTACTGACGTTGCTTTCTCAGGGTTTGTATCAAACTGGCTTTATACGCTGGTACGTGCCTGTTGGTTACAAAGTTCTACGGTGGCAACCTACCACAGCGTCTAGTCGACATTGAAGTTACCTGTTAATGCCTTGAAGAGTAACTAACGCCTTGGGACCGCGTCTGGCGCCGTCTCCCCTTACGGTTTACTTCATGTAACAATATCTCTCCTGTTTCGTCTGCCCTCACCATCGTCTCTGCTTCCGCGCCTTGGAATGCCTGCCCTCCTTTCTCACTACAGCAGCAAGAAATAATCAATATATTACAACTTTCACCCTACGTCTTCAGTTATTTGCTGGATTTATTTCAATCTCTGTCTTTCTCTACAATTTTTACCCTCTACAGCTCCCTCTAGCATCATGAAAGTTATTCTCTGAGGTCTCAACATAAGAGCTATCGTCCTTTCCCTTCTTCAGGTCAGTTTTTTTTTTTTTTTACATGTTCCTTTCTTCGACGATTCTTTGGATAGTCTCCTCAACCCTTATATCATTCCACCTAATTTTCAGCATCCTTCTAAAGTACCGCATCTCGGACTCTTCAGTTCTCTTCTTCTCAGCTTCCCCCACAGTCCGGTACACTTCCACACAATGTCTTCCTCAAAATAAGACTGATGTTTGATACTAGTACACTTATTTTAGCAATGTATGCACTCTTTACCTGTGACTGGCTGCTTCTTCTGCTCTCGTTGCTTAATCCGTCATGTGTTATGTTGCTTCCACAGTGGCAGCAATCCTGAAGATCATGTATGTGCTTCATGGTATCCAATTTTGACCTTAGGTCTATAGCTACATTAATTTCTGATAATCGTCATTACACTCCTTTTTTTCGGCTTGCTCTCAATCCATATTCTATACTCATTAGACTCTTAATTACAGTCATTAGGCGCTGCAGGTTTTATTCACATTCACAGGGGAAAGCAATGTCTTCAGCGAATCTTATCGTTGATATCCTGTGACCCTGAATTTTAATCCAATCGTGGGGATAGTGACGCGGTGTAAGTGGCTCTTGGTTGTCAATGGTATACATTTTACAATGCACTGACCAGACCGCGGTATCTTAGTGAGTGCTGTTACATTGCTACATGGCTTGAAGAAGCAGAGGCTTTGCTAACCTTGTCACGCAGTTCAGACCGAGGCTGGTAACCCTTATCAACACTATTACACAAATTGAGTAGTCGGCATAGGTACACTGCATGTATCGAGCAAGTCGATGACTTTATTCCGTATACGCACAAAGAATACACTTTCACATACACTAGGCTTTCATTTTTTGCCTGGAACATAGTGTCCCAGAAGTAAATAAGAAATAGTTCCTATCCCACGTTTATAATCAAAGTTTTCGAGAAGTTTCCTTTTGTCTTAAGACAAATTCCAGAACTGGAAAT
The DNA here is from genome assembly GCF_021461395.2 of Schistocerca americana. Taxonomy (NCBI): domain Eukaryota; kingdom Metazoa; phylum Arthropoda; class Insecta; order Orthoptera; family Acrididae; genus Schistocerca; species Schistocerca americana. Next base: position 432,160,512 of record NC_060124.1, on the reverse strand, counting down.
CTCCTCTAATATGTTCCCGTTTGGGACTCTCTTGTCCTACAAGCAGGTTATCTGGTACTTGAATGAAAATTCTCTAAGTGAGTTACTCGAACGGCGCATTCCACCGAAAAGTGAAAAGTGTTTAGAAAAACAGTGTAACACTACCGAGAAATTTTCAGAATATGATTATAAACATATCCATATCAAAGATGTAATACGTCCCATAACTCGGTTCATGCCCTGTGTATCATTAGTCCCGGCCCCAGGTCAGCGTGAGACTTGAGATAAAATTAAGAGATGACAAAAAGAACGATTTACTGTGCGTTAGAATCTGGAGTAATGTTCACATAGTCTCTGTTTAAGTCTTCCACCATCGAGATAAAGGGACGTCTTAGAGACGACTCCAGGGCAAATCCTGAGTGTGGAAATGCTTTCAGAAGTCTGTACAGCACCAAACTATTTATTCCAGACGCGCGGGGTAGCCGCGCGGCCTAGGGAACCTGTCCACGGTTCGCGCGGCACCCCCGTCGGAGGTTCGAGTGCTCCCTCGGACATGAATGTGTGTGTTGTCCTCAGCATAAGTTGGTTTAAGTTAGATTAAGTAGTGTGTAAGCCTAGGGACCGGTGACCTCAGCATTTTGGTCCCATAGGAACTTACCACAAATTCCAAAATATCTATTCCACTCGGCATACGCCTACTTTTACATGAGTGGGAAAGGAGAAGGTCGACGTGATCGGCGTTGTCGTCTCAGAGACGGCTCCAGGGCGAATCCTGATTGTGGAAATGCTTTCAAAATCGCCACCTAGCCCAGGAAACTTATTCGTTGTCAACTGCCTCAACATAGTCCAAACACTGGCCTAGATACTGCCTGGCACCAGGATACTGCGGGTACTACTTCTGGGCACGCAGCCCATGGAGGAGAAAAGGTCCATATGGCCTGTGACCTTTGGCGACACTTGGATTGCCACTTGGTGGAAGGGCGGGGTACAGCCATCCCTTTTCTGTCGTCAGAAAAGCTGTCCCCTGAGAGGTCTGTGCCTGCATAACTCATCACTGTTGTTGCTTGCTGCCTGAGTAGGTGTATTGCCTCGAAACACCAGAGAGGACGTTTACGTGCAAGTTATTGTCAATTTTTAGACTTTGAGACATGTCATGTCATTGGCTTCATGGGTATGGGAGCATCATATTAACAGATTGCATAGCCAGTTGGCTACTGTACGAATAACTGCATAAGGAATGGTGATGAGATTGTCTCAGGATAACTGTGGGGCAAGAAGAATAGGCAAGGTCACTCCGTAAGGACTACCTTACGAGAATATCATAGGACTCTTAGACTAGCTCTGACGAAGTGATGAATGAGAACAGCCGAAAACCAGGACTATGTCATCGCTTACTGTCGGGAACCACGAACTAGAAGCTAAATTGAGAGTTCAGTTTTATGTGTGTTGTTGACCGTCGATACCATACAATAGACAATACAGAGTTCCATAGTGCAGTGTCAGAACCAGCTGGGACACTGAGTGCGTTCTGTGATGTTCAACATGAGTCTCCCTTCTGTTCGTTGTGTTCATATAGATGCCAACGTGTCCACGCAAACACATTGTTAAACCTCTCTGGTTCCAACAACCAGATACACCATCTAGTCACATTAATGTGCCCATACGTCAAAAGTCTCAATAAACACTTTTTGCAAAGCCAGCTGTTATGAGATGTGCAGGAAGAGAGTCTGGAAGGTACCTGTGAACAGCCCTGTTGAGGTGAGTCTTGGAACAACACTGCTACCATTCCAAATTACCGTTATCCAAGATGGTGGCGATGACGTCATCCAAGATATTGGCGATGACTTCAGCTGATGACGCAAGTACCGTTATCCAAGATGGGGGATTTTGGCAGGAAGCTTGAATCTTGGCGGGAAAGTGCCACTTCTACCTCGCCCAGAAAAATGGTGGCACTTTCAAATTCCAGTGCGATAACGGCGGGGAAAAGGAATTGTCTTTATTATTTAACCAATTTCAAGCAGATGTATTCCCCTCTGGGCCTAGACTCCAACTGGCTTAGTTCTTATCGGTGCCAGCAGAGGATGCCACCGTGATGCGGTGCGAGAGAGAAAGCTGACGATCTTGACTCATCTCCTGACTCACAGGCCCGCAAGCATCCGAGTGCTCCCTCTATACAACCTCTGGACATAGTCTGTCGTAAACATTGTAACACTCACATCCCGCATGTAACTTATGAATCACCCAAGTACCTAATTCCGTTTCAATTTTAATGTACTACATCTATATTCAATGAACTAATTAAAATTTACACATTTTCCCACTAGGGGCGCAGTTCGTTCTTCATGACGTACCACTCCCCCACCAATAGAATGCTGCTCTCCTATTAGCTAATGCATTAGTCAAGTGATTCGACTTCATATAGGTACGAAAAGGGGTTCACTATACTTTCATCTACCTAGTTTCAACTGCTTTTCAGGGTCCAGACTGCCACCTCCACCTAGGAACCGCCACCAAGTTCGAATTCTGGCAGTAAAGAAAGGTCACTTGCGCTTTCGCCACCAACCTAAGAAAATTGTTGCTAACGAAGCTCACCACCACTAACCTAAGCCTCCATGGCGCAATCTCTTCCTAGGGGTTGCTGGTAAAAGGACTCAGCCCGCACTAGGCGGAGAGAGGGAGGAATGTACTTTATTGATTTGGGAGCAGTTTATTTAGGTATGGAGTGTATGTATCACAGAACACATTCCTTGAAATGCCCCACAGCATACAGACCTGCAAACTACTCCTACATAACTCATGTGTAAGGCTCTACACACACGATTGCTAATCGTAAACCGTCAAAAATAACGCATTGCACAGCCTACAGACATTTACGTCCAGATAGCCAAACAACTCCTAAATTGTCAAAATAATAATCCATCTACAAGGCTCTTTCTAAATCATACACCAGTATTTATTTAAACAATTAGAAAGAAAATGGTTCAAATGGCTCTGAGCACTATGTGACTTAACATCTGAGGTCATTAGTCCCCTAGGACTTAGAACTACTTAAACTTAACTAACCTGAGGACATCACACACATCCATACCCGAGGCAGGGTCCGAACCTGCGACCGTAGCAGTCGCGCGGTTCCAGACTGAAGCGCCTAGAACTGCTCGGCCACCACGGACGGCAAACAATTAGAGGCAGCACCATTACCAAGTGTATTCGCCACTGAATCCATAGTCCAACTGACTTAGTTTATATCGATGCCACTTGAGGACGCTGTAGTGACGTCAGGTGATGATGCAAGTACCGTAATCTAAGATGGTGCCACCTAGTGGCTTCACCACGAGCTCCAGATCCCAACTGGCTTAGTACATTTCGTCGCCACCAGAGGACGCCACCGTAACACCAGCTGATGACACAAGTGCAGTTATCCATGATGGCAGCAAACAGTGTGTTCTCCACGAGGTCTAGTACTCAGTACCACCAGCAGAGGATGCTGTCGTCCGTTTCCTGACAAAAACCAAGAAGGTTATGGAAAATGGTGGCAAGACGACTCAGCCTGCTCTGGGTTGCTGGGGAGAGTAAGGATTGACTGCACTCTATTTCCGTACTTTTCATTTAGGCATGGAGTATATTTATCACTCTATCAAAAACACCCACCCAGATGTGCCTGGGCTCATGTTGCACAGCCCACAGATGTGTAAACAACTCCTAATTTCAGTACACAATAGCAAAGTGCTCCTAAATAATGCAGTACACATTTCTGCAAACACGCTCATTACTCGTAAGCTGTCCAAATAGCACATAGCATAGCCTACAGAGCCGCCTGCGAAATAATGTAATCAACGCGCGCAAGCACAGTCCACCGCCCCCTGTCCAGTAGAGTACACAGGAGGTAGCGATAAGTGACGTATCAGTCAGATGTGAAACCGCGCACAAGCCCCTGCTCGGCTTCCGCAAGCATGAGGTGGCTGCACCCCCATTCGTACGTAACACCTGAGAAATTCCTATCCACTAGACACCGATGATGACGCGATCGCACGTACGGTCGACATAGCCATCAGCTGTCAAAGCATTCACAGAACTCCAAATAGGGCTGTGCGTGCCACAACCCCCGTGATGTGAGGCAGCCACAGCACGGGTCTCTTGCTCTCCGTCACAGTCCCCGAGTCGGTGCGGTGTTGCGAACACTGGTGAAAGTTGCATGCCTCTATACAGTCACGGTTATACTGTCATAGCATTCCGAAGTGCATTCACGCCAGTCTCATATTCGAGGCATCTCCAGGCGCCACTTGTCTTTACCATTGAAGGCAGAATAGCATAGAGTGTGTTGACACACGCGTTCAACTGCACGTACCCGTCCCGGCGTGACTGACACATCGCCATCTAAAACATTCTCATTGTTATTCTTATGTCACATCGCTTTGTGAAACAAAAACAAAAAAATATCAGCCAAGTCCAGCTCTCCGTAATTTTATAGTGCCCAGAACCTGTTAACCAAAATATCACCGAATCCAGTCTTCCTCCCAGACATAACGTGATAACCTTCCTGCTCTCAACATACGCAAATGTTCTCACCACTCCTATATCCCACCACAATCAATCGAGCATTCTCATTGGCTCTTATCGAATTTACCAGTCGAATTACTAACGTCGTAGGTATCGAAGCACCATTCATCTTTTCTTTCTGGGGCTTTCTGTCGCTATTTTGCAAAGATTGCTAAATTGCACTGACAGTTCCCTCAATCTATACACCCCCAACCTGTTGTTTCTTTCTACAGACGCTACACTCAGTGGTAATAAACTATTTTTCACTGATCACCATTTTGCACAGACAACTAAACATCGCAAAAGTTGTCTACAGGCCATCAAATACATATCATACTCGCAAGAATACTGGAGCGTCAAACCGACCTCCAACCAGGGAATATATCACCGAGTACCATATCGATCTTGTAAACATGCAGTTCATATCCCCTTTACATCAGCGAACCGAAGTCAGTCTCAGAACTGACGTCCAAAGACAGGCTCGCTTCCCCTCGGCACAAAAGCTTTACTGTTACCGCTTTCTTGCTCGCATTTCTACAGACATCTCCAGACTCGTCGATTATAAGAACACTCGTATTTTCGCCTTAACTTTATCCAATTTTCGCCGTACTTCTCGATATCAATCACGCAGCAGTAGCCTCCCGATCGCTAAGACAACATAATTCACAAGATATAGACTGTAAATTATTTTAGGCCTGCATATACATAGATATGCAGAAAATAGAGCAGAGGCTCCCTGAATGTGGAGGTGACTGGATATAATCGAGTACAGTGCTATATTACGCCTCCCGATTAGTGCATTTGGGCTAGGTGTTGGCAGCTGTGTTAAATTTACAGGCAATTTTAGAACGCAGACCGAGCGGTTACGCCGTGATCGCATGGACAGATCTAACATAAAATCGATATAATTGCAAAAAAAGTCTACGAAATAGGTATAAACTGATCGATTATATATCTAAATGCCGGGAAATTGAGGAAGTACTTGTGTATTTTCTGGTTCACACCGAACAGTTTGTACATGGGATCAAGTATGCGCCAGCAAAAGGAATGCGAGAAAACGTTGACATCGAAACGAAGGGTAATCATGGAGGTGGTCATTTTTTCCCGTTGAGTCAATATTATACTGTATGTCTACTGAGGTATCAGTGATACACGCGAGTTGACTACTGTACTCGGTGCTTTTGAGGAGTACACAGATCGTTTCACCTCTAAACTTACTTGCATCTGCGTTATAGGATACCAGAGAGTGGAGGGGTTGACCGATTGAGAAAGAGCTGTAACGAGGTACGATTTAAAGGTTGACTAATTCATTCTAGAGTAGGAGAAATCGGTGCAGGTCAATTTTTTTTTCCAGCGTTCTATCCGGATGCATGAGTCACGTGACATAGCCTGCGTTCTACTCGTATACAGGTACGTATTCCGTATGTGGTTTAAAGCAGTGTCTACTTGCGATCGTTAACGGTAAACCTCTCCGTCATCAGAGGACTACCATATGTGATGAAACTTGACACATTCCTCTAAACGAACTTGTGGTGTCACACATCAGTCTAATGTCGATGGTACACATCGGCTGTCCATGTGCTGAACATATTCACAAACTTTAACAAGTATCGTACTGGTGCTACATGGTATAACACTTTCCATTTCCGTCAGTGTATTATTCTGTGCTCTGTGTTTACCTCGACTTCTAAGTAGGCAGAATCGTTACAGAAACTTAGACCATCGGTGTTCTTTCCATTTAGATTGGTCGTTGCCCTCACCTACGGTGACCAGAAGAATAACGGTTCGTGCCAGATGCCAGATGGGCCACAGACCATCCGAATCCTCGGCTTATGATGCTGGACTAGCGCATCACCCGCCATGTACCGTTGAGAGCAAAACAGTGAGTCCCATCGACGTGGAACAGATTGTAATAACGCAGTAATGGTCAGTACAGCGCGATGGAACGCTCTCCTTAATGCAGCGAGGAATTAACTTCCAAGCAGGCGTGCGCCCAAGAGGAAAATCTCGATTCCGTATTCCTGAAATTGGTGCGTAGTGTAATCGCTAGTTATGCCATTGCATTCCACAACAACCGTATTGCCTGGAATGGGCCTGGCTCATAAATAACTTCCGGAATACTTAGTCCATAGTCTGCGCTGAAAATCAATTCCCCCGACGTATCCATTGCAACTGAGGCCAATAAAATGCTTTCTGTAATTTAAAATTGACTGATTGTTCGTCTAATTCTTAAGATAACGTTTGTAGGAGCAATACTGTGACTCAATAGCAAATATTTAATACAGTCTAGATCGCAATGACAGTAACTTCACATTACCATTTACGAACAGATTTGCCTCCATATGTTACACCTGTACATTATAATCGCAAATTGAATCGCCATGAACCGAAATCACGGTTTTCATGCAACAGGTATAATAATAAGGGCGTTGTGAAATTATTTACAGTGTAGACTAGACAGTATTGAATATGTTTTAAAATTTTTCCCATTGCCGTGTTGCTTCCACATGCCAATAATGTCTTCATTTTGGTTTTTCAATACTAACTGTTTTAATTGTTGCTGATCTCTTGTATTCGTAGACGAAAGTGTATTTGTTACAGTGCCTACTGAGGCCACTATGAAATAAAGTGACAGTCATTAGGTTTAAATAAAGAATTGTTGTAAAAGAACCTATACCACAAATACCCTTCTGTCTTCTACTATCTTCCGTCGAAGAGGTGTAAGGATCGTATAATGATTATTAGACCCTACTCATTAAAGCTATACTATCTGTGCAGTTTTTTACATAATATAAGAGGAAATTAATGTGAAAAATAAACCCAAAATTATCTTTCAACTAAATCAAGTTATGATGTCGCATAACCTACTGTATACGAGTACAGTAAACCGTTAGTGCACTTCAAAGACAATAATACTGTCTAAAGGTGGTGGCTGACAATAACGCATATTATTACTGTGCAATTTTTTTCGTTGAATAAATAATATTTTCGAGTAAACTATATCAAGGCAGTTTAAATTTTGGTGAATAATGCTTGAAAGAGGTCCCAAATAATCTTAGGCACCCAACCTATAGTGCGAAGTGGCATTTCTTGTTATTAAACTTGCCCATTTGTTAGCAGTCGAGATGATATCGAAAGCACACCGCATCTTTAGGCTCTTATGTCACTTCAAAATTACTTAGTAATGCATCTACCACTTATTGTAGCCATGATTTTGACTGAATTGCCGGCCGGAGTGGCCGAGCGGCTCTAGGCGCTTCAGTCTGGAACCGCGCTACCGCTACGGTCGCAGGCTCGAATCCTGCCTCGAGCATGGATGTGTGTGATGTCCTTAGGTTAGTTAGGTTTAAGTAGTTCTAAGTTCTAGGGGACTGATGACTTCAGATGTTAAGTCCCATAGTGCTCAGAGCCATTTGAACCATTTTTTGACTGAATACTTAAATGGAAAAAGTAGTAGTTGCTGACACATACGCCATTGTATTCACGTACCATATATCGTGTGCTGTCACTTACGATGTTAAGCCGAACGAACGAAAGCTCGTGGCGAAAGATATTGCCATTGGTTGTCATCGCTGATAAAGACTTCGACATATCTCAGGGAAATTTTAAAGGATAGCATCTTTCTCTTCCGAACATTCCTAGTCTTACATGCTGTCAAGGCGAAGGAGGAACAAAATCATCTTTCATGAAGGCAACCAACATGTCCAGAAAGTTATTTTGACGGTGCTAAAAGTGAGGGATCTTAAGCATAAATCTTTGGAACATCCATCCTATTTGTTGATTTATCACCATCTCAGTTTCACCTGCATTCATGTAGAAGTTTGATACTGGAAAACTTTTTGTGACCAATGTAGAAATCGTAGTAGCCGTAGGAAGGTGATCTGAGCGCATTCGGTAATAATCGTACTTGAACGATGGAATCTTCTCAGTGGAAAAAGTTGGAGACAGTGCGTTGACCTAGAAGGAAACTACTGTATATTGAAAAATGAGTATAACTTTCCAATTTATGATTGAAGGATATGAGCCCATGGTTGTTCTTGAATATGTTTCATATTGGTCATTTTTGGAGATCCTTCTACGGTTATTCTGAGAATGACGGCTACACCTTCGAAACGCCTAAATTCTGTTGTTCTTCGCACTACTAAAGCGTGGTCAAGCCGAATCTTTAACATGCACATTAAAGTGTATCTTTCACCTAAAAGCCAAAGTCCCTTACGACAAGGCCAAGAAATTTTCTCGTAGTTGGTATGTGGACGTCCGAGAGGACATCCGTACGTCTTTCACTTATTACGGTCATCGCTAAAGGAAGAGATTCATCCCAACAGTAAGAATTTCAAACCCAAGAAGAGGGTGGTGGCAGGGGGGTGGGGATGGGGGGGGGGGGGGAAAGAGGAATTGGGGCTCTAGTACTGAAAAGGTTGCATCTACGTAGTAATTGCAGGCTCTGTGGTAAAAGAATATCGCAAATGACTAATGGGAACACTGTGAATAGCCACTTTGCGTCTCTACATGCCACTAGAGTAGGAGATGAAAGTGCGTTCCGATGGCGCGTGAACTAACATGCTAGGGTGGAACAACTCATTGTTTATCACAGAAGAGTTTTCAGGTTCACTAGCAAATGGCTTCGGTATAAAAGCCGAAACCAGTCTTGAACTAGCAGCTGGAGCTAGTATTCATTAAACCTACGTATGAGACACTAAAGCAGACAGATGGTTTCATATCCATTCCGACAACTTTGTACCGCACAAGAGTCAGTGCTTTTGCTCGTCGGGATTGAAAGTTCTCTGAAATTACATGGTGGCAGGTAGCCAAGGGTCACGGAAAACGTGATAGGACGGGTAGACTTCGACATGTACACAAGAAATCTCGGTCAGTAGATATACTGCAACTCCTTCTACAGGTACACAAGATGATTGGGTTCATTGTTACGGCCAGAATGCTGTTTCCATGGGATTTTATAGGACAATAAATTAATCTGGAAATCGCAACTCACCGATCTAGCAAGGAGTAACCCATAGCCCATTTACGGATTGTTTTCCTTCGGAGGGTGGGATCTTCAGCAGGGTAATGTGCCTTGATATAAGACTATCAGTTTTCACCTGAATATGTGTCTAAGCGTTCAATTGCTGTGTTCACTACGTGAGTCAATCGCCACGAACCCTACAATAGATGCAGACAACTGTGGGACCATAGAGTATCGGATTCAGTAGTTCTCCTCGCTTTTACCTGATGTGTGTGCTGCTCAAGGTGATTGCTCTTAAAAGTATAAATCGACTGACATACCTTTACCTCTGGAGAGGGAGTGCACGAATATTTATTGTAAATATAGCGCTACCGCTAATGGAGAGCGCTATGCGTACACTCAGTTTCAAAAAAATCCTTCAGACTGGAAAACTAGAGCCTTATAGCACCTGCTTGTACGCAGTTAGAACAAACATGTCATTCAGCGATAATGTTTCGCATTGAGAACTGTGCGCAGTCGTAAATCCTGCAATGGATCTTGTGTATCAAATTATGGCCTCATTAACTGTACGAGTGTACTGTTTATGTATCGGGTTAACTTTCTTCCGAAAAGCTGGATGGAAACGCTGGTGTCCTGACCATTACTTTCATCACAACATTCAAATCTAATCTGCATTATAGACTGCTCACTTTCCGGGTACATTACAGCGTCATGTCATATAAATATTTGTAACTTGTTGAAACGTATCTAGTCTGTACTTCACTCCCATCATTATCTCCCACATCATTACAGTTTACGTCTATTGCTGCTTGATAGGTTGCCCATTCGCTATGTGCAACTAAATAGTTGGTCGCTCGAGCACACTAACTTATCTGAAGGAGTGAATTACGGTAGTAATTCCTTTTACAGGTATGAGTGGTAGACACCACTGATATCTATAATTCTATGAGCGCGAAGGCTGTTTCATGAGAAAGATCAAGTGCGAATGCACAAGCAACGTCCAAAATTCTACGGAAATCAGAGATCTGGATGGACAGGGGTCGTTGCAGTGCGGCGATCGGGAAGTTGCGAATATGGAGCCTGCCGGAAAAAGTGTCCGGATGGCCGAGGCGGTTACGGCAATCGTTCTAGAGAAGTCTCTCAAGTTCAAATACACTGAAGGTCACATCGGGGCGGTTGCCGTTGACCAATCAGGACTAGAATTACGCACACTGAGAGTCTTCGAACTTCCGTTCGAAGGGCTTTACGACAGCGTGGGACGGTAGCCTCGCGGAGTGGCCGCGTGGTTTAGGGCGCCATATCACAGATTGCGCGACCCCTTCCGCCGGAGGCTCGAGTCCTCCTTCGGACATGGGTGTGAGTGTTGTTCTTAAAATAGGTTAGTTTAACTAGTGTGTAGGTCTAGGGACCTCAGCAGTTTGGTCCCTTAGGAATTCACACACATTTGAACATTCTGGGACGGTAATTAGCCACGTGGCCGAAAAATGGAACACCTTCGAGACGTACCACGTCCTCAACGGCGTCCGAAAAATTAATTTTAATTAAAGAAACACGTGCCATCCTGAATGAGATTTTCACTCTGCAGCGGAGTGTGCGCTGATATGAAACTTCCTGGCAGATTAAAACTGTGTGCCGGACCGAGACTCGAACTCGGGACCTTTGCCTTTCGCGGGCAAGTGCTCTACCAATTGAGCTACCCAAGCACGACTCACACCCCGTCCTCACAGCTTTACTTCTGCCAGTACCTCGTCTCCTACCTTCCAAACTTTACAGAAACTCTCCTGCGAACCTTGCAGAACTAGCACTCCTGAAAGAAAGGATATTGCGGAGACATGGCTTAGCCACAGACTTGGGGATGTTTCCAGAATGAGATTTTCACTCTGCAGCGGAGTGGGCGCTGATATGAAACTTGCCATCCTACTTAGTCGTAGGTGGATGTCGAGCAATCGTAATGTACGACGGACAGCCTCGTACTTGTTCTGGTTGCGGTAAGGAGGGTCATGTACGTGTATTGAACGTCAGGTTACACAAATACCATTAGGTGACACGGCGTCACATCCTACGCTCACGGCCCTCCCACTCAATTACGCAGGGGTGACACGGTCGACAGTCAAGGGAGATGATAGTCTACTTGGAAGACAGGGAGCGTTTTAATGTACACCCGTCGCAAGTCCTGGGTTGACCAACACCATTAAAGGGTCCACAGAGATTGCAGAAAGTCGCCCGTCAACTCATAACAAGAAGATTCCGACGAAAGAATGCAACTCGACGGTAGTGTTGTACCGACCTCTGCTTTTTTCCCTGAGTGAGATGCGGTGTGGGAACCACACACACTTTCGGACACAGAAACCCATATCCGCAAACAGGGGTCACCGAGGAAACGTGAAAAGAAGCGACGTCGCACACCCTCATATGATTGCCTCCTGCAGACGTCTTCTGCAGTTGACCACCGGACGGCCGATGAGACGGGAAAAATGGATGACGCAGGATAGCCCTCACCTGTTACTTTCCCTGATTTTGATACACACGTTTCCGCTATCTCAGGCTAACAGATCACAAGCACAGCGCCCACAAAGGGCACACAACCAAAAACACCTGTGGATTCACCCTTGGTCTCTAAGTCAAAAGTGTCCTACCGCAGCCACGGTTAACTTACGGACCTTGGGCGGATGACATTGAAGACGGTTCTACGCCCGCTATGGTGGATGAGTAAAGGGGTCTCTCCTCCCACACCTCGACCCTCCCGAGTAGCAGCAGATGACGGCGCAGACGCGACCTGCAGATTCCAGGCCCCAGCGTTAATGGTGACGCTGTCGGCGGCCCCCATTGCAGGAGGCGATCTACAGACCCACGGTTTAGCGACTAACAACTTTAACACCATTCGGACACTTACGAAGTTGTCGCTGCTCCAAGACATGTTCAGTGCAGCAGACGTTGACATTGTCTTTCTCGAAGAAGCCTTCGTCGACGATTTCTCTTGCCTGTATGGTTATACCGTTCGGTGTCCCACTCCACGCCAACTAACAGTCGTGTCGCAGTTTTCCTGAGGGAGGGCCTCGACGCTAGAGGAAGGGGCGTAATGGCGCTAGGGGTCCAGTTTATCAATGTGTAAGCCCCTTCCGGAGCGAATCGCTGTCGCGACCAACCGCTCTTATCCGCGGAAGGAGTAGCACCGCTTTTTCAGGGCAGGCACGATGACATGGTACTATGGGGCGATTTTAATAGCACCCAAGCACCTAAAGATCAGCTGACACGTCATTCACCGTGCCCCGATCTTGGGACACTCATCAGCAATCTCCAGTTGGTAGATACATGGGAACATGTCCAAGGAAATCGACGGGGATTCACTCGATTCACGAGTCACTCGTGCAGCCGCATTGATAGGATTTACGTCTCCTGTTCTCTCGGAGCAACAGTGAGCGACGCGGTGTAGCTAGTCGCCTTCTCTGATCATGAGGGCTATGGGCTGTCACTCTTCGTCGCAGCCGGCATCCCTTGCGGTTAAACCTTGCTCATCCCACTTCTGCGGATTGTCGACGCCCCATCGAGGACACGTGGAGCTCGTGCGTCCGCCTCTTCCCGACGTATCCTACAACCATCAGTTGATGGTTAAACTGCGCCAAATCGACCCTACAGAGAACCCTGATTACGTATGGTCCTGAGACCGCTGCTTGGAGGCGGTAGATCCTCGAGTTTTATTACACCGTTGTTCACGAATGTGCCTCCTTGCCCAACACACCGGAACGACAGATGACAGTACAGCGTGCGAAGGCACAGATCGTAGTCCATATGCGCCGACACCTCCAACGGAAGATCGTCCGAGAGCGAACACACGACACACTCACAACGGAACGACCCACCATGTGTCACGAAATTCGAGAACGAGAACTGTGATACAGGCCATCACCACTGCGGACGACTATAGGCACACCACACAACGCGGTATTGGTGCAGTCTTCTTCGACCACTACGAAGGGCTTTATTCTGCTCTATGTTCCATCCCGACGACGGTGACAGGAGTCTCACGATTGGTTTATGGCACTGCCCCACGGGATTTACAAATTGTCTGGAGTCTATGTCCCCTGTGGTGCCGTTCCCCGCAGCCTCCGTAGAAGGAATGATTATATCGATTCACAAACCGAAAAGTGGCGCTCGAATACATGATTATCGCCTGCTGACACCGGTCAACTGCAACAAGAAGATATTCACTAAATTATTAGCAAACCGTATAAAAGAGACCCTGCCTCACGTCATCTCACGCTTCCCTAGGAGGTATCAATGACATTCTGGCTATCAATAACACCCACACAGAAATGTGTCGATACCGTGGCATAATAGCCCTAGCAAGGGCACGTCGCATCCTGGGAACGCTGTCATCACTAGATTTTAGCCAAGCTTTCGATCGAGTGGATCTGAGGTCTGTTCTCCAACACGTGCTGTCCCCACCGCAGTTCATAGACGTTGTGATGTGTCCGTTGTGGGGGCGGCCTCCAAGGTGCTCGTTAACGGGCGACTCATGCAGTCCCTCCCTATTTTAAGATCGGTGCGTCAAGGCTGCCCCCTATCGACGTTGCTCTACGCTCTGGCACTGGAACCGCTCCTCTGAAGCCTTCACACACATTTCGCTGTACAGCGTATGCTGACCACCTGGATCTCGTGCTCCGCAATCGCACCACCAACCAACGATGTAACCAGCGCACTAGAATGGATTACCACATACGGTGTGGCTTCAAGAAGCTGCTTCAACGACACCAAATCGGTTGCCATTGCCGTAGGAGACAGGTTGATCCCAGCGTATGTCGACCCCCCACAGCTTAGTGATACTATCAAATGTCTGGGAGTAGAGTTTCATGAGGACATAACGCGCACAGCGGTCATTAATTACCGGCGCTTATTACAACAAATTCGGGTCTTGTTCTCCAACCTTCGTCTGCGGACCCTCGACATTCTCCACACATCGTCAAATTTTACATCGCATAGCGCCTTCCACACACAGCGCATGTTCTTTCAGTACCAGTACTGATGGCTCGACGTACTATACATTAGCATAATTCGGAGCCTACGTCAGTACAGGCATGCTATTCAAAGTCAGTTATAATACGCTGATCCTTCCCCCAGAAAGGAGAGGTGTTGGCCTAGTCCATGTCCATGACAGAGCGGTGGCCCTGTTTGTGAACTCGCACATCAAACTGTGGTGCCACCACTCGGAAAGTTTGCGTGGTTTGCTGTTGGTTTCTTATCCGTCCTCCCTTACGCCTGTAATGACAAAACAAGACAAACCCCCATCCTTCTACTACCTCCGGCACTTTCACATTGAATACAGCTATGTCCGTATCGCAGTACCACCGACGAAAGAGGCGACGGCGCGCGATACACAGGGTGATCATAATTAAAGTCAAACTTTCAAACCGCTGTAGAAATAACACCACTGGTCAGAATGATGTTAGTTGCAACGGAATATTTTGGGAGATGGGGGAAAATGTATGCCAGAATAAAAATAAATAGTTACAAGATGTAGCAATAGATGGCGCTGAAAGCATCATAATTTAATAGTGGTCCACTATAAGTGATAAATGAATCATATAACAGTGCCCTAAGGAGTACGTTTCACGTTAAACAAACTGAATTACTCAGTGTGCATGGGTGTACAGATGTGATACTGTTAGTTACATAAACCCATCTACCACGGCAACATCGGATGGGAAAAATCAGTTTTTAATTGCACGTAAGCAAAAAACCGCATAAAAATATCAATCAAAATCAAGTCGGATTATTAATTTCCGTGTGACTGGCACAAAACATGTTTAATACGCTGGCCACCGTTTTCTGCAACAAGTTTAAATCGAGAAACAGCATGTTCCACAACTGATGGAAGTGTTTCCGAGGTCACCTTCAGAATGTGTTGCGCAATGCGTGCCTTCAACGCAGCTAAGTTTTCAGTCGGAACACTGACCACAACATGTTTCAGATAGCCTCACAACTAGGAGTCACACGGATTAAGATCAGGTGATCGGGACTGCCAGTCTGTAGCAAGATGACGGCTGATAATTCTGTTGTTGTTGTTGTGGTCTTCAGTCCTGAGACTGGTTTGATGCAGCTCTCCATGCTACTCTATCCTGTGCAAGCTGCTTCATCTCCCCGTACCTACTGCAACCCACATCCTTCTGAATCTGCTTACTATATTCATCTCTGGGTCTCCCCCTACGATTTTTACCCTCCACGCTGCCCTCCAATACTAAATTGGTGATCCCTTGATGCCTCAGAACATGTCCTACCATAATTCTAGCTTTTCCGAAATGCCGCTTCAGCAGCTGCTTAACTGGTTTTGCAATTTGCGGAGGTGGGCATCTTGCTTAAAAATGATTCTATCCACACATCCACGCTGTTGGAGAGCTGGAATGACGTGGTTGCGCAAAAGACACTCATAGCGCTTCCAGTGATGGTACAGCACCTCTCTCTTCGAAAAAATATGGCGTTATGATAAAAGATGTTGTAAAGCTGCACCACACAGTGACCTTTTCAGAATGAAGTGGTACTGGTTGATTTCCGTATGGATTTTCCGTTGCCTAATTTCGACAGTTCTGCGTATTGACATATCTTGCCAGATGGAAGTGGGCTTCGTCTGTCCACAAAATCTTCCACTGCGAATCATTGTCCACTTCCATGCGAGCAATAAATTTTAAAGCAAAGGTGTCTCTTACTGGCAGGTCAACAGGAAGCAACTCGAGCACGTGGGTAATTTTAAATGGGTAGCAAATACGGATGTTTCGTAGGATTTTACGCACCGTGGTCACTTGTATGTCCAATGTTAGGGCAATTCTCCGTGAACTACACGTTTGCACACCACCACTCGTCTCCTCCTGCATTGCTGTGGCCACTGGTTCCACTGACGTAGAATCAATTCGTTTCCTCCCTCTAGCAGGTTGCACACCAAAAGAATCCGTCTTTTCGAATTTCCGAATAATTTTCTCCAGACCCACGGCAGTCATCGGTCCAACACCTTTTTTCAAACCCTTCAGTGTCCGGAACTTCTGCAGAGCGACGTGTGCACAGTGATCATTCTTGTAAGACAGTTTACAAGCAGAGCGCGATCTTGCATTGATACAGTCATGGAGAACGTCACGGACACGAAAGGAGGAAAAGCCGTGTACCCGGCGTGTTTATACAAACATCAATGGGTCGTGTACATGACAGGTGTTTTCATTTGCGTATTCTGACGCATACAGCGCCATCTATTGATCAATTTTCACACTACATTTTTTCTTCTGCCATTCGTTTTCCCCCTTCTCCATAATATTCCGTTGCAATTTGACGTCATTTTGATCAGTGGTGTTATTTCTACAGCGTTTTGGAAGTTTAATTATAATTATTCTCTACATCGCGTCCTACAAAGGAGGCGCCCACCAAACATCGAAGAGGCCAAATACCCTCACGTTAGTTGGAATGTGGTATGGCGGACGATACACGCGGTTATACTGGATACAGACGTCCGATCCACATGGTACATCACACCCAAGGGTAAACAGATCACCCGATCACGCCTCCACAAGATAAATATGGTGGACTCACCCTTATGTGCAGACTCCGGAGTACCGGATACGGACGTGCACCGTCTCAGATGTGGCGCGTCAGAAGACGTACGGCGCTTGGTGCAACAAATTTTGTCGTAATTTTTACGACTGATCCCGGAACATATCACATCTAGGCTTCTGCTATTTCCGGACGAACAATATCTCCTGCGCACCAAAACCAACCCAGTCACGTTGGTCCGTGGGCACGCAGTACAATATTTATTTCGCGATGGGCCTAAAGATGTATTGGACTTTTGGAACTACCTGCAAGAACGTTATAGCAAGATTGTACGGTACCCAAGATATAGACAGTATTTTTCTAATTACTTAGGAAGTGCCCTACGCGACCCTCCACGCAGCTGGATCATCAACATGTTGGAGAAGATACCCATTGACTGGGTTGACAAAAACATGTCCGATTATCGGTGGAATTACATACGACATGAGTGAAGACATACCTAAATGATGAAGAATAATGAGAGTAGCGACGCACCCTTCTGAATCGTGTACAAAGCACATTTTTCGTTTTCCCATGTATATTAATTACCTCGGTGTAGGAAAGTACCGAGCTATGTGTTTTGTTTACTTAGTGCACGATGTGGTGATATGTGCATGCATTTTCGATGTGGTACAAAGGAAATACAAATTAAAAATACATTAAAAAATACAATGAAATAAATTAAACGTTATAAAAGAAAGCGGAGCATCCGGGTTCGAGGCCCACTCCGGCACAAATTTTCATCTCTCGCCGTCGCGTTGTTGCATTGTCCTGTCATTATTTCCATCCTATCTCTTCCCCACCCCCATTTCTTTTGATTCCATACACCCCCATTATCCAAGTATTCTCTTTGACTTTGGTCTTCGGCCTCCCCTGAATAAGTAAGCAGCTTCCCGGGACATTCATCTTTTGATAGATGGTCGAGCTCACACTGCCTGACGCGCAGAGCTACGGACTGAAATGAAGTTACCACTATCACACGCAGAACTGATTTGCTTTGATCATTTTGTTCTTCTAAGTCGATCAAAAATGCTAATATCTATTCAGTGACACGTAGTTATAAAATGCGCTTATTCGAACAACAAGGCGCTACATGTTTATTTGGAACGTATCGGGAACACGTATAGTAGAAGTGGGAGAAATCTACGAACACTGATTATCCAGGGTTAAGGTCACTAATGAATCTAGGCACTGCACACCTGTTTTGTTTAGTAATTTTTGAAATTATCTCATTTTCTTCAGGCTGAAATATCACTTGGTATGGTTCATGGTTTGTTCTGAGCAGAGACCACCATGTGTATATATTTTAGTTCTGAAACCTATTCATGTTTCTATAATATTCCATTTCAAATCTGCGATACATGCAGCTTCCATCATTTTACTTATTTATTTTTTGTTGTGTTGCGACCACGTGTATCGTAAGGTTCACTTACAGACGCCGGCCTGTGCGGCCGAGCGGTTCTAGGCGCTTCAGTACGAAACCGCGCTGCTGCTACGGTTGCAGGTTCGAATCCTCCCTCGGGAATGGATGTGTGTGATGTCCTTATGTTAGTTAGGTTTAAGTAGTTCTGAGTCTAGGAAATGACATCAGATGCTAAGTCCCATAGTGCTCAGAGCCATTTGAACCATTTTTAACTTACGGACAATAAATATGTTCCTGGAGCTTTGAGTGACATGTACTCTCTGACTACCCACTGTTTACGTATTTATACCCTAGTCCAATATCCCAACTCCTCCAAGTGCCTTAAAATTAGAACCATAATAATAAGCGTGCTCTACAATGCACTAAACCCAAAGACTGAAATTAAATATTTTAAGTCACTGCAGACAGAAACGAACGCTCGACCTTCAGTTTACACATATTTCTTCTTAGGCTTCTCATCGAGAGGCAATAACGCGCTGGCAGCAACAACAACGTGTCGTCACCCGAGCGAAACTCACAGCTGCCTGAGATGCTGCGCCGTTGATCATGCATGCTAAACCCCGCATCCGCGACCGATGGGCGTCGCCGTGCTGAACCAAAGTGCAGTGGGAAACCCCGTAATTGCAAATGCAGCTCACGATACAGGAGTCACCGGACGCACGCTGCGTTACGTCATCTGCATCAACAGTTACGAATTTACTACATAGCGCTCCATAGTCTAGCTCTGAACAAATGCTGATATAACTATCCGCGCGAAACGTCTGAAATGGCAAGAGTTCTCTCGACTCTACAAATCAGAAACGATCTATATTACTAAGCGACTGACCGTGAACCCGTAATCCAGTACCAGTTGTGGCTGCCTGTCTAACGGCTTCTACACTACTGGCCATTAAAATTGCTACACCAAGAAGAAATGCACTAGAACTGACGTATGATTACATTTTCACGCAATTTGGGTGCATAGATCCTGAGAAATCAGTACCCAGAACAACCACCTTTGGCCGTAATAACGGTCTTGATACGCCTGGGCATTGAGTCAAACAGAGCTTGGATGGCATGTACCGGTACAGCTGCCCATGCAGCTTCAACACGATACCACGATTCATCAAGAGTAGTGACTGGCGTATTGTGACAAGCCAGTTGCTCGGCCACCATTGACCAGATGTTTTCAATTGGTGAGAGATCTGGAGAATGTGCTGGCCATGGCAGCAGTCGAACATTTTCTGTATCCAGAAAGGCCTGTACAGGACCTGCCACATGCGGTCGTGGATTATCCTGCTGAAATGTAGGGTTTCGCAGGGATCGAATGAAGGGTAGAGCCACGGGTCGTAACACATCTGAAATGTAACGTCCACTGTTCAAAGTGCCGTCAATGCGAACAAGAGGTGACCGAGACGTGTAACCAATGGCATACCATACCATCACGCCGGGTGATACGTCAGTATGGCGATGACGAACACACGCTTTCAATGTGCGTTCACCGCGATGTCAGCAAACACGGATGCGACCGTTATGATGCTGTAAACAGAACCTGGATTCATCCGAAAAGACGTTTTGCCATTCGTGCACCCAGGTTCGTCGTTGAGTACACCATCGCAGGCGCTCCTGTCTGTGATGCAGCGTCGAGGGTAACCGCAGCCATGGTCTCCGAGCTGATAGTCCATGCTGCTGCAAACGTCGTCGAACTGTTGGTGCAGATGGTTGTTGTCTTGCAAACGTCCCCATCTGTTGACTCAGGAATCGAGACGTGGCCTCACGATCCGTTACAGCCATGCTGATAAGATGCCTGTCATCTCGACTGCTAGTGATACGAGGCCGTTGGGATCCAGTACGGCGTTCCGTATTACCCTCCTGAACGCACCGATTCCATATTCTGCTAACAGTCATTGGGTCTCGACCAACGCGAGCAGCAATGTCCCGATACAATAAACCTCAATCGCGATAGGCTACAATCCGATCTTTATCAAAATCGGAAACGTGATGGTAAGCATTTCTCCTCCTTACACGAGGCATCACAACAACGTTTCACCAGGCAACGCCCATCAACTGCTGTTTGTGTATGAGAAATCGGTTGGAAACTTTCCACATGTCAGCACGTTGTAGGTGTCACCACCGGCGCCAACCTTGTGCGAATGCCTTGAAAACCTAATTATTTGCATATCACAGCACCTTCTTCCTGTCGGTAAAATTTCGCGTCTGTAGCACGTCATCTTCGTGGTGTAGCAATTTTAATGGCCAGTAGTGTACCTTTACACTCGGTTTGCGTGGTTTCTCAGTATTATTTGTGTATTGTTTATGTTTTCTTAATGCAAAATGCTACTGAATTTTGCATACGGTTGTCATGCAATGGAGAGTGAGTATGAGATTGTTCTCGTTTCTTGTATGGTTGCAGCCACTAGATAGATCAGAGTTTATATCGTAATTATAAGGTGGTAGATTTTTGGTATGTCACTGACTAGAATGCGAACCTCGAATCCGATAAAAAAGGCAAGCTGAATGGTAATCTATTTATGTAACCTAATAGAGCGTCTGAGACAAATCTGAATGAAGCGTACGGTTCACTAAATTAATTCAAGTCCAACATTACTCCTTTGTTTATTGTGTTGTTTACAGTTGCTCGTTACTGCCGGTAGCTCTACGAACTCACATCCGACGTCTGGTTGAATGACGTCATTGTTACATCTTGACAGCATCTTTTCTGTTTATTAACTGTACAGCAATCAAATCTTAATGTAGTACAGCATTACTCTATTACTTGCTCTGTTGAGCTCACCCATTCTTTGTTGGAGTTCTTCTGCAAGCGAATCAATCAAAAAGGCGCCAGTTGTAGACTGAAGATAGCTTAGAACATTGTGGTATATGCCTACTTCATTACTGTTTATTGATTCAAAAGAACTTCAGTCCACTGATAAACAATAAAATGTTGCAGAAAAATGCTGATAGATCAGAATATCAACTTCGCCATAACTGCGGTTACAGGTTTTTGCTTCGTAATCATTTAAACGCTATCTTTGGTTGAAAATCGTTTTACGGCTGTGTGAAAATGAAAGCTGCTAGCCCAAATTCCAACTCCAGTCATGCTCTTATTTCGGCCGCAATAGTGAGGTTGATTGCTGCCTGAAGGTCTCCGGCCGCCGAGTCTTTTGCGTCAGTGTCAGAAAGCTGCCAGACGTGAGAGACATGGGCAAGTAAAGGTTTTATTCGTCCGCCGGGGAAAAACTCATTGCTATTCTGCGGCGCACTTGCAGCACTCTGCATTGCATTGAGCGCCGAGCGGCGGCCACCCTCAGACAGAAATCGTCGTAGGTGGCCGTCCTCACAACGAGCAATCCAAATGGTCGTGTTATGCGCTGTCTGGTGGCGAATTCTAACGACGACGCGCACCTTCCGGTAGAGGCGGCAGACCACGAGCGAATAATCTACCGCCTGCCTAGCACTGGGAGACTCGGGTTGGTAAGACTGTCGCAACTTATTTCGCAGAAGCAATAAACTGTATGAACTCATAACAAAGCTTGATTGTTTGAAACGCGTGCTAAGGGACACAATATGTATCAGTCAGTAGTCAATTATTATTATTGTTACTATTATTATACAGGGTGTTACAAAAAGGTACGGCCAAACTTTCAGGAAACATTCCTCACACACAAATAAAGAAAAGATGTTATGTGGACATGTGTCCGGAAACGCTTAATTTCCATGTTAGAGCTCATTTTAGTTTGTTCTTGCACCTACGCTCAATGGAGCACGTTATCATGATTTCATACGGGATACTCTACCTGTGCTGCTAGAACATGTGCCTTTACAAGTACGACACAACACGTGGTTCATGCACGATGGAGCTCCTGCACATTTCAGTCGAAGTGTTCGTACGCTTCTCATCAACAGATTCGGTGACCGATGGATTGGTAGAGGCGAACCAATTCCGTGGCCTCCACGCTCTCCTGACCTCAACCCTCTTGACTTTCATTCATGGGGGCATTTGAAAGCTCTTGTCTACGCAACCCCGGTACCAAATGTAGAGACTCTTTGTGCTCGTCTTGTGGACGGCTGTGATACAATACGTCATTTTCCAGGGCTGCATCAGCGCATCAGGGATTCCATGCGACGGATGGTGGATGCATGTATCGTCGCTAACGGAGGATATTTTGAACATTTCCTGTAACAAAGTATTTGAAGTCACGCTGGTACGTTCTGTTGCTGTGTATTTCCATTCCATGATTAATGTGATTTGAAGAGAAGTAATAAAATGAACTCTAACATGGAAAGTAAGCGTTTCCGGACACATGTCCACATAACATATTTCTTTCTTTGTGTGTGAGGAATGTTTCCTGAAAGTTTGGCCGTACCTTTTTGTAACACCCTGTATACCTATAGGCCACTAGCGGATCACGTGTAGAGTCTACATGATGTAAGATTTTCTTAAATGTCACACTTGTTTCATCTTGCACCCTTGCACTTTCTCCCATGTTTTGTTTATGAAACAATTTATACTGTTTTAGTCACTTGTTTGCTAATATTTAAATAGCACGCGTTTCGAAGCATGCTGCCATCATCAGGTGCATTCCAGTTACGTTTACATTATATTAAACTGAAGTGCGATTATGTTCATCTGCTGTGTGTGGCAGTGAGGTTATGTACTGACAGACACTGAGGTGACAAAAGTTACGGGATAGCGATATGCACATCTGCAGATGGCGGTAGCAGCGCATCACCACGTGTAAAAAGGCAGTACATTGGCGGAGTTGTCATTTCCACTCAGGTGATTGATTTGGAAAGGTGCCCGACGTGATTGTGGTCGCACGACAGGAATCGCAGGACTTTCAACGCGGAACAGTAGTTAGAGCTAGACGCATGGACATTCCATTTCGGAAATCGTTTGTGAATTCAGTATTCCGAGATCCATGGTATCAGGAGCATGCCAATGATACGAAATTTCAGGCATTACTTGGCACCACGGACAACGCAGTGGCCGACGGTCTTTACTTAACTACAAACAGTTTTGCATGGAGTTGTCAGTGCTATCAGACAAGAAACACTGCGTACTGTAACCGCAACGTGAGACTTGTGACCAAATTATCTAGAAGCTGTGATATTATTGGATTTCAGACATTTTGCATATGAGAAAAGGACAGCCACCGAGCTGTAGATTGTAATGATACTAAGCATGACAACGCAAGAGTAAAGAAACGAAATCTGTTTATAACGTGCGCCTACACCAAGACGCGCGGCCAGCGTATAAAAGGTACTTTTAAATACTATGACTCGCTGGGCGCAGATACTTAAAATCATTGCCGCAGCGCTTGATAGCAAGAAGCTGCGAAACAGAAGAAAGAACAATTTATCATTTGTTAGGAAAGTTCTAGAGTCTTTATAGTTAGTTGTACTTCTGGTCGCCGATATGTTAACATGTACTTCATTACCTTTGATTTTTGGTCGCCGACTTGTTAAGACGTGTTGTGTAGCACCGCTACAAGTTATATTTCATTTAGTGTGAAAAACCACGTTATCATCAAGAAAGAAAACGCTTTTGTAAACCTAGTGACGATAAAAAATACTTACGCGCACGCCAGGACATTTAATTTTTACAAAATATCACACATACAAAAGCAGCGATTGTTGAACTGCTCCATGTATGAGAAAAACATAAAAAAGTAAGTTTTGTATTCATTGTAAATTTGTTAATGTTTATTTGAGAATATATTGTTGCTTCACTGTACAGAAAATCTATGCTTATTCTTTTCTTTAAATTAACCACAAATAATGTTTATGTTTAAATGAACTTTGTTACAGGTTCACTCTTTATTTCGGTGTCTCGATTGTATTTGGGAGACCATTAATGTGTTCAGTTTCCGATCTGACAACTTTTTTTACAAAATTTCACTGTTTTGCATTTTTTTATTATTCAAATAGGTCCCTTAGGTAATTTCATTGAAGAGTCTGATTGCGTGAAAGCAATCCGGGTTAAGAGGTCATTTGAGAAACTATTTTCACGCAATCAATCTGTACGTACGTCTCCTGAACACAATCGAGAACCGACGCATCGTCGATCATTCATTAATTTTTCTCTCTTTCCAAGCCGTACTAAAAAAAAAAAAAAACGGCCAAGGAGAACTGCCGTGAGTACGCAATCTAGTGTTAAAAGGTTGCATTCTTTATCTTGTCGGCAAACATTGTCATAAATTATCATCATCAATGTTATATTTGGTTAAATACGAAAAGCAAAAACCTTTTAACGCTAGAAAGCGCACGGCGAAATTTGGCATTAATGGGTTATGGCAGCAAGCGACCGACGCGAGTGCCTTTGCTAACAGCACGACATCGCGTGCAGAGCGTCTGCTGGCCTTTTGACCATATCGATTGTACTCTAAACGACTGGAAAACGGTGAACTGTGAGCCGTGCTGCAGCTCGCGTTGGTGCCGTGTGTAGGTTTCTGCCAGACCGTATCGTCAGTTGGCATGGTTGCGTTGTTTGTCTTCTTCTCGTGCCCACTGGCGCCACTCGGTTTCGTAAGCGTTGCCTGTTCGCTAGTGGCAGCAGCGGCGCTTATCGATATGTTGTTCTGCTGCCCTATCGGGCTTCTTCCGTGTGGTGGGAGTGTGGAGTTCGGTTCGGGACGAGGAGCGACGTGGTCCGCGCAGAGCGACCACGCGCCGGGACCGCTGGCGGCGTGTATGGACTGCCAGATCGAAGTGGTCACGAGGGTGCACGACCTCCTCGAAATCGAATCCTGCGTGTTTAAGTTGAGTGCATTGCAATTCGCGTAGAGAAACCTCCACCATTGTGAAATCTCACGATTCTCCAGTGACTTGGGTTCGTGTTGCTGCTTGTAGTGTCGCTGAGGCGAAAAGCAGCGAGTGGAGTACCTGGGCAAGGTGGATCTGATTATCCTTCCTGTGCTTCTAATTACTATTTACTATTCTCAGTTCCTTACTTTGTTAAGTTCAACCAGCGGTATTTTTCTGTCTTGTGGCCGCTACAGCCCCAGTTACCTGCCCTGGGGGTTAGTGTATGTAACGGCAGTGTACGTTTCCTCGCCTTGCTACCACTGTCTGGCGAGGCGTGTAATTTTGACAGCTTCTTGTGTGTCGGTTGGGTGGCGTTCTTCTACCTCAGTGGTAGTCACTCCTTCCTCTTCCGGGCGCTCTAAGCACAGTATTCTGCAGGCGGAGCGCAGACCGCCGGTTCCGCTTTGGCGTAATTTTACATTTGTTTTGTTGGATGTCAGGTAGCCTCACCAAGATTATCATTAGTCACTCGTTAGACAGCCACTAGTCCGAGTTACCATGCAACTCTTGGCTGCCTTTCTCTTCCCTCGCGAAAGTGTTTTTGGTGTGACCTACTCAGAGGTCGATTCCTGGAGCACCGTTGGTCACTGGCCCTTGTGTTTTATTTTATTGTTGAATTATGTAGTTACCATCATTTGTCTCGCCTGTTTGGTGATCTGTTGTTTGTTTTTTAATTAACTTTTGTTATCGCATTTGCCGTTTGACAGTATATTCGTTAATTTTTTTTTTATAATTGCGATTTTAGCGTTAAAGGCCTTCAGCCGTGATTGTGGTTACTTGCTTTAAAATTCTGATTGCGACCTTGGCTTGTTTTCAAAAATTATCTGCTGTCTGTATTTTATGTATGTTTGTTAAATTCTTTTAATGATTGCCATTTTGGGCGTTAAAGGCTTTCAGCCGTGATAATGGTTACTTGCCTTAAATTTCTGATTGAGAGCACATTGGCTTGCTTTTCAAAATTATTGCTGTCTGTGTTGTGACTTGGCAAGACAGCCAAGTCACTATGAGGTGAAGCCGAAAGGCACGCGTTTAAGCTCACGCAGGCTGGCGTGAGGTCTGGAACAGTTAAAGGAGTTGAGTCTAGTAAATAAAGTACGAAGCTGCTGGAATACTTAACTTTAATCCATAAGTGGTGAACATAGCTCTTGACGGTACATGCATCACAAGATAAACAGCAATTGATAATGGCGCCTTGCTAGGTCGTAGCAAATGACGTAGCTGAAGGCTATGCTAACTATCGTCTCGGCAAATGAGAGCGTAATTTGTCAGTGAACCATCGCTAGCAAAGTCGGCTGTACAACTGGGGCGAGTGCTAGGAAGTCTCTCTAGACCTGCCGTGTGGCGGCGCTCGGTCTGCAATCACTGACAGTGGCGACACGCGGGTCCCACGTATACTACCGGACCGCGGCCGATTTAAAGGCTACCAACTAGCAAGTGTGGTGTCTGGCGGTGACACCACAGTCTGTATTTTACGTATTTGTTGAATTTTAAATTATTTCCATTTTTCGCGTTAAAGGCCTTCAGCCATGATTGTGGTTACGTGCCTTAAAATTCTGATTGCGACCTCATAGGCTTGTTTCCAAAAATTATTTATTAAAATAAATGAGTGAAATTGCAAAGCAAACCAATAATAGGCCTAACTGATTCGGGTCCCGCCCACAATCGTAACCCAATCCTGCCTTCCTTAATTACCAGGTTTCAGACTGGTCAGATGAGTCTAGATTTCAGCTGGTAATAACTGATGGTAGGGTTCGAGAATGACGCATACACCACGAAGCCATGGATCGAAATTGTCAACCAGGCACTAAGCAAGCTGGTGATGGCTCCATAACAGCGTGGCCTGTGTTTACATCAAATGGTCCGAGTCCTCTGGTCAGACTGAGCTGATCATTGTCTGGAAATGATTATGTTCGGCTACTTGCAAAGCATTTGCAGCCATTCGTGGACTCCATGTTCCCAAACAACAATGTCGTGTCACCGTGCCACAATTGTTCACGATTGGTTTGAAGAACATTCTGGACACTTCGACTGAATGATTTGGCCACTCAGATCGCCCAACATGAATCCCATCGAACATTTATGGAACATAATCGAGAGGTCAGTTCGTGCACAAAATCCTGCACCGACAACACTTTTGCAATTATGGACGGCCTTAGTCATTTTGGTTCAATATTTCCGCAGGAGTCTTTCAACGGCTTGTTGAGTCTATGTCACGTCGAGTTGTTACACTACACTGGGAAGAATGTGGTGCGACACGATATCAGGAGCTATTCTACGACTTTTATCCCCTCAGCGTACAATCTAGTACAGAAAGGTAAATATAGTTCAGTGTGTACATTTGGCGCATTTACTTACATTTTTGTCGAAAATTTTAGTTATCTGACAAATACATTCCAGCTCAACACTTCCACATACAGTTGTGTACATCATTCCTAAGAGTCTTAACTGCTAGGATAAACTAGTTTCAGTCTCTTAATGTACACACTAACATCCATACATCTTTCGGTACAGGACTGTATGTCGATACACAACCTCACTTTCCTACACAGAAAATAAACATATTCAAAATTCACATTAACATAGTGCAGTTGTAACTGGAATGCACCTGATGAACGCGTTGGCTACTTAAATATTAGTAAAAAAATTACTTATGCAGTAAAAATCACTTCATAAATTTACAATACAGTTGGATTCCTCTAACCATTCCATATAACATGGATAAATTTAAGTTCTTCCTTTCTTCCCACCAAGCTGTTTCTGTTATGATTTTCTTGACTTCTTTCCTAACTTCCCACTTGGGTGCTTTGTGGTTGAATGTTTATCTGTCTCGTCTATCTGAGTTTGTTTTGCTAGTATCCTTCTGGCTTTTTGTGACTCAACGTGACCAACTTCATGTTCTTACTGTTTTCTGTGTGCTCCAAGAGCTTTCAGTTTGCCGAGTGTCCGAAATTCTCTTGGTATGCCAGTAAAATTTCAGTCGATGTTTCTGCATGTCATGTACTGTGTAGGGTATCTCTCTTGTCCACTCTAGAAACTGTAGCCTTCTTTTGTTTTACTGGCCCTGCGATTTTTCTGATAGTTCTTCTCTCTAGTTTCTTGATGCTCTCTAGTGCATCTTCCTGGCCTATGGCCAAAGTTTCTAATGCATACAAGAATTCTGGTTTGAAGAACACGCTGTAACGCCTTACTTTTAAATGATTTATTGTAGACGATTCCAGTCTTCCAAAATGCTGTAGTCGTCTTTTGGCTCTACTGTTCGTGAACTTCCTTCATCTATCCTTTTGCCTACTATGTCGTCTCCTCAAGGCTCTGAATTTGTTCGTTCACTTGATTTCATCATATTTTGCTGCATTCTTTTTTGGCACATCTTATTGGTTTGTCACTTTCAGGACGCCGATTTGCTTTATTGCAGGTTCCGTGTTATCCGTGACGATTTAGAGATCATCAACGAATATCAGACAGTTTAGTTTATAAACTCCCCGTATCTTCAAGTCTTTATGCCATTCCCTGACAATTTTGTCTATTAATATTCTGAGAATAGTGGTTAAATACCACCGCTCTATCTCACTTCTGTTCTAATCCCGAAGGATTCTGATAACTCATCTATTAATTTGATTTTGTATTTGGCGTCTGTTTGATAATATTCACTGACTTCTCGTCGGGGTCCATCCCTTCCAGTTCTTGGATCAACAATGGTCTTTCTATAAAGTCATATGTTTTCGAAATCTACGAAGATGCACGCAATCTGTCTGCTTTTTATCGCTTGGTACCCCAAGATAATCTTAAAACTGAGTACCTGTTCAGCATCTGATCTTCCCTCTCTGAAGTCTACTTGGTAATCTACATTGTTTACCATCTGGAACAAGTCCTATCTAACAGATGCTGTAAAGGTATCGCTATATAATTATTAATATCGAGCGTATTCCCTTTCTTCTGCGTAGTTTCAGTCTTCTGGGATTACTTTGGCCTCTCAATTGTGTTGTATGATATTATCGTATTCGGCCCAGCTTTGGCAATTAAGCTACGATGCGATCTTCTCTCGCAGTTCCACCGTTATAACTTTCAGAGTTATAAAGATTTCAAGGTATTTCAGTATTTCTCTCTTGATCTCTAGTTAGCCTGGTGATTTTAACTTTTTTGCTTGATCTCTTGGCTTCTTGAAAACTCTCTGCCATTTAGGGTCATTCATTAGTTCAGTGAAATACTTAACCTGTGTGTCGTAGTTATTTTTTTCCGTTCAGTGCCATTTCTATATCCTTTTTTATGATACACAGGTTTTATGGTTGGCTTCTTATGATTATGGTTATAAATTATTGTTATTACTATTATTATTATTGTGATACTACTTGGCATCCAGCCCTGTTGCACCAAAAACCCAACGCATTGTACCATAAAAAGAAATACTGATCGAAAAAATATTAAGAACAATTTTACTTGACAATATCTAAATCTACATACATGCTCCGCTACGGTGCATGGCGGAGGATACACGTAGTAGTGCTAGTCATTTCGTTTCCTGGTCTACTAGAAAATAGAGCGAGGAAAAAAGAACTTTGTGAAAGGCACTGTGCGAGCCCTAATTTCTGGCATGTCATCTTCATGGTCCTTACGCGAAATCTATTTTGGCAGCAATAAAATCGTTCTGCAGTCGGCCACAAATGCTGGCTGGGTAAATTTCCGCAAGAGCGCCACGCGAAAAGAGCGTCTTCTTCCCTGCTGGGATTCCCGTTTGATTTCATGACAGCATCTCCGTTAATACTTGTATGTTCAGCGAACCTACCGCTAACAAATCTTGCAGCACGCCTCTGAAATACTTCGACTTCTTCCTTTAATGGAGTCCAAGCACTCTAACAATAGTCAAGAATCGGTTTCACCGGTGTTCTATACGCCGTCTCCTTTATGGGTGAACCACACTTTCACAGAATTCGCCCAATAAAACGAAATCGAGCATTCCCTTCCATACTGCTGGGCTGACGTGTTCTCTCCATTTCATATCGCTTTGCAACGTTACGTCCAGATATTTAATCGATATGACTATGTCAAGCAGGATCGTAGTAATGCTATTTTCGAGAGTTACAGTGTTGTTTTCCCTACTCATCAGCATTAAATTGCATTTTTCCACATTTAGAGCAAGCTGGCATTGATCACACCAACTAGAAAGTCTATCTAAGCCATCTTGAATGCTCCTACACTAACCCAACGAGGACACCCCCCTGTACACGACAGCTTCACCAGCAAACCGCGTCGATGTGGTGCAACGATTAGCGAATTATACTTGCATTCGGGAGGACGATGGTTCAAACCAGCGTCCGGTCATCTTAATTTTGGTTTGTCGCAATTTCCCGAAATCGCTCCAGGCAAATGTCGGAATAGTTCCTTCGGAAGGGAACGGTCGACTTCCTTCAGCATCCTTGATGACTGAAGGAGATTGTGCCCCGTGTCTATTGACCGTGAAAGGACATTAAACTGTACTCTTCCTTCTTTCTTCCAGGAAACAGGCGTAAATTGCTGCTCACCCTGCCTGTTAGATCATTTATGTACATAGGGAATAAGATCGGTGTTACCAGCCCTTCCCTAGGGCACTAGCAACGATACGCTAGTCACAGATGAACACTCGCCGTCGAGGACGTACTTAGTCTTAGAGCCACTCAAATAACGTGTGGGAACCTCAATCGTAGGCTCAGACCGCCGTGAAAAATCTGCAGGGGCACCATGTCAGGTAACTTTCACAGTTATAAAAATTACAAGGCATTTAGAACACGAGTTAAAGGTATTTTAGTTAACACTGAAAGACAATTACGAAAAATTATTCTCAAGGCTGAACAGTATAAACCACCATCCGCTTTCTGAAACCAAAATCATGAAGTATACGTGGCAGGTGAAATTGAATACGAAGAAGTCATAAAACCTTAATTATCGGCCCGAGAAATAAAAAGTTACGTGATTAAATTTTGTTTATTTGCAGTTCTTCTACACACTGGAATCATTGCAACGCGGTACCGCAGGATGCCGCTAAAGGAGGTGAAAAAAAAATTGGCGCAACTTGTTGAGAAAATAATGCTGCGCGGTAATTCATTTTCCACATTTGAACAGGAACAACGCGGCAACAGTCCATTTTGCGTTGTTGGAAGTGTACATCAAAAATGCACAATAGTATGACACAGTGATCAGGTAACAGAGACGTTTCCAGTGCAGGCAGGCAAGGCTCAATGACGAGGCACGAAGTGTGTGACCATCTCTCCGTGAAGCACAGGGCATACCTAGAGAAATGGAGCCGCTGGTGCTCAGAAAATGGCGTGTCGGATCACATTCCAGTCAGCTGTGAGAAACCGTACTTGGACCATAGACCTGATATAGTAAAATTTTACTCAAGACATTTGAGTCTCATCTTTATCTACGATAATGATGAAAGCTGAAGAAATGAATTAAGTATCTCCTTACTTACTAGGCATGTATGCTAGCCATTACACCACTTAGGCACTATGCTTTACACTACGCTAGTCAAATATCCTCCCTGCCACAAACCTCAATTCACTCCTTCAGCTTTTTTCCCCTGGCCATGGCACAAAATTTTGATTCATTTCTTCAGTTTCCATCATTACAAAAATTGTAATTCATTTCTTCAGCTTTCATCATTATAATAGATAAAGATGAGGCTCATATGTCTCACCGAGCGAGGTGGCGCAGTGGTTAGCACACTGGACTCGCATTCGGGAGGACGACGGTTCAATCCCGCGTCGGCCATCCTGATTTAGGTTTTCCGTGATTTCCCTAAATCTCCCCAGGCAAATGGCGGGATGGTTCCTTTGAAAGGGCATGGCCGACTTCATTCCCCGTCCTTCCCTAATCCGATGAGACCGATGACCTCGCAGTTTGGTCTCTTCCCCCAAACAACCCAACCCAACCCATATGTCTCAAGGAAAATTTCATCATGTCAGATCTATAGACCACGTAAACCTGAAGTACAGGCAGAATTTACCCATTACGTCCAACGCTGGGGTGCTATTCCGGTACCAGAGAAAAACATGGTTCAAATGGCTCTGAGCACTATGGGACTTAACATCTGAGGTCATCAGTCCCATAGAAATTAGTACTTAAACCTAACTAACCTAAGGACATCACACACATCCATTCCCGAAGCAGGATTCGAACCTGCGACCGTAGCGGTGGCGCGGTTCCAGACTGAAGCGCCTAGAACCACTCGGCCACACCGGGCGGCAGTACCAGAGTGTCTCGACAATAGTGACGAACTAAGAAGGGGAAAATAAGCTGAAGATGTGGACTGACGTTTCTGTTACGGAGCGCATTGGACTAAAGTAGTCCGTGCAGCTCTGTTAGGCATAGTGCTGTGGTGGTGCAATGCCTAGCTTACCTGCCTAGCAGTCTGCTTTGCGTAGTCGTGCGGCTCGGACGTCTGTTTACGTCCCTGCCGCGGTGCTTAGTGCGTACGTGGTTGTTTACTTCGTGTTAGCCTTCGCTTGTGCTTGCGCTTTCGAACTAGAACGGTTCATTCGTACCGACAATCTACTACCAAGATCAGTTTTAATAATGAATTTGCGCGACCGAAGGCATTTGAAATAGAACGATTTATACGTGAATAAATTAAAATTGAACCACAAGATACGATTGGCATCCACTTCTGTCACAAGCAGTGTGGTCTACGTGAAACTGATCAGCGACATGGAGTGTGACGAGATCGTACGCTACCGTAAAGATGGCCCTAAATTTAAACATTCATACGGCCATGTCTGAACGGTAGCTACTGATCACGTGGGACTTAGATTGAGAACTGTCAGAGTATTTGAGGTGCCATTCGAGGTTCCGGCTGAGATCGCGGTTAACGCGCTACAACCCTATGGATGGGTACTTAGCCACATAGCAAAAAAATGGACAACCTTTACCACGTACCTGGTACTTAATGGTGTGAGAGAAACGGATCGAGCTATCAAAACGTGTGCGGTCTTATCTTACAATTGGAGGCTGCAGAGCGATAGTCATTTACGATGGTCAGCCGAAAACGTTTTCACTGTGTGTTCAAGAAGGTCACGTTTGCTCATCGTTTCTCCACTGAAGAATTGCACAGATACTGAAAGGTGTAGCAACACCTGTGACGACGTCTCTCCCTTTCCATATGGAAATATGTTCCGGAAGGACGCCCCACCGAACAGTGGCAGCGCCCAACAGCTGGACAGGCCAGTCGAAAAGCCGACGACGGGGGATGAGGAAACGTGCATGGTGACAGTGGCGACGGCCCCCACCGAGTAGCACCGGCCGATACCACCAGTACAGAGATCGGACGAGGAAATGGTCATCGACAGTTGAATATCGCCAACGGCTGCCTTCGTGTCCGACTGCAGTGGTTACAGAAACACTTACCCACATTCGGATGCGGTAACGCATACGCGTAAGCAACGGTCTCCGAAATGGCGTAAGAAACGACGTCTAACCCCGTCGGACGATTCCTTAATACGTATGCAGGGCGACGATCAAGAAAGGACCGAGGAAGACGGCCATCTTACAGAGGGTCCTGAGACTCCTCATCCAGAACACCACCGTCTCGCCAGCAGCATATGGCAAGAGCGACCTGAAAGACTTGACAACGCACGACAACCAGCAGTCCGCTGCCGCTACCAAGTATTAGACAAGGAACCACATAGAGACGGGGTTGCTGGACCCCGGCCGAAGGAAAACTTGTTCCAAGGATACTGGGCTGATGATTGTGAAGGGAACCCACCGACAGTAACAGGCGACACGGCGGGGGCGGCGACCCTCTAAAGTTCAACTTATAACCAACGACGGCGGGCAGGACGGGATCACGTAACGTGCCAGTACATCAGCAGTCGGCGTAAGCTCCCATGGCCGATACACATGTGACGGAACGAAGACAAGCATATCGGTTTTCTTCTTTCAATATCAATAATATACGCTCGCAGATTAAGATGTCCTTACTCAAAGATATGCTATAACAGCGGACATTGACATCGTCCTCTTACAAGAAGTATACGTCGATGAATTTCCTGTCATGCACAGGTACGTGTCCTACATACCACTCGCCACCGAAACTGGCAGCGGCTAAGCAATACTTCTTAATGAAGACATCACGGCAGTGTATATACTGTACCTGCCGTCGGCACAGTGATTAACGATGACAGTACTTGACATACGACTCATCAACATCTATGCACCGTCCGGTACAGACAGGAGGCGAGAGCGTTCCCGCTTCTTCGCAGACGAAATTGCCCCGCTCTTCCAAGGTCGACACCACCGATTAATCCAAGGCGGCAATTTTAATTGTGTACTTGCACCGAAAGACCAATTTCCTCGATGTACCCCGTGTCCAGAATTACGAGTGTTGGTGCAGAGTATACATCTGGTTGACATCTGGGAGCATGTCCATGGCCTCCGTCCTGGATACACCCACACAACAAGTCATTCCGTTAGCCGATTCGACCGAATACATGTCACAAGCAATCTTAACGCTGACGTCCTGGAAGCAGAGCCTATACCGACCATACAGCGTTAATATGTACAATCTCCCTCCGGCGACAGCAAGAGTGGCGTAGCCGCGGTCCTTGGAAAATGAACGTCGCCCACCTGCGGGACCCAACTTGTCGAGACGTCATTGAAGATTTTTGGAGATCTTGCGAACGGCACCTTCGGTCGTACCCCTAAGTTGGTGGATGGGTTGCGCCAAACCGGTGCTGCGCCGTGCAATGATGGCTTGTGGTCGTGAGCAGGCAGTGTGGTGACGTCAGACGATGGACATCTATTTCACGATGCTACTGGAATGCGCCGAACAAATGCCTTCTCCCGAGCGGCAAGAGGCGGTACAACGAGCAAAGGTCAAAACTATATCCATGATGCGACGCCACCTCGAAGGTACGGTGGTCAGGGCGCGAACACTAGATAGGGTTGCAGGAAAACTCCCATCGATGTATCACATCATCAACGAAAACAAAAGCTGACGAAGAGCCCTAGTACATGCTGTGGACACGCATGATGAAAGACAACATCGCAACAAGAAATAGGCAATGCCTTCGTAGAACATTTCACTCTACTTTACACCGCAGTGGATACCGATATGGCGGCCATTAACGAAGTTACGCATATGGTTTTCGGCACCATTGATCCAGAGCCGTCGGCACAACTGATGGAGAAGATTACAGATGAGGAAGTGATGGAGGTCATTGGTAGGGGAGCGGTGAACAAATCGTCGGGACCAGATGGCCTCCCTCTGGAATTCTACGGGACCTTTAGCTGTGTGATCTCACCACGATGGAATACTAGCTGCCGCGAATTAATGTCTACTGACGTCCCGTTACCGCCGGCTTTTGTGGAGGGGCTGATTATCCCGATACAGAAATCCTCTGGGGGTACACGGGATACTGGACTAACGACCAGTGACGCTCCGTAACTGCGACTTTAAAATATTCACCAGATTATTAGCAGCACGCTTCCGAGGAGCATTGCGGCAAGTACTCTCACGTGCTCAAACTTCGCTCGGCGGAAATAGCAACATCCAGACGGGGCTTGTTGAATATCGCGATTTGATCGCCCTAGCAAAGACGTGCTGCGTCCGTGCTGCACTAGCGTCAATAGATTTTGATCAAGCCTTTGATAGAGGTAGTCGAAACTACCTGGCAGAAGTGCTGACACACATGCGATTCCCACGACCATTTATCGCTGTCGTAATGCGTCTGCTCAACAATGCCTCTTCCAAAGTGCTCGTCAATGGAAGTACGACAAAATCTCTAGTCGTAGCGAGCTCGGTCAGACAAGGATGTCCCTTATCAACGACATTATATGCACTGGCTCTCGACCCGTTACTTTGTCGCCTAGGACACCGCTTGACAGGACTGACTTTACGAGGATACACAGTTACGTGCAAGTCATATGCGGATGACCTGGTGATGATAGTACGGAATGAAAACGATATGAGTATGGCTTTGGATTGGATACGCAAATATGGAACTTGTAACCTCCCCACAAAAATTTTAAAAGACAATATTTAATAGTAATGGGACCAGAGCGTAACCTCTCTAGCAATTAAATTTAATGACAATAAAAAAATGAGAATCGCAATCTGACCCAAGTATAAGTTCCTCACAAAAAAAATGAAAGTCAATTCAGTGATAAGAAAATCTCAGTGATAATGATAACTCAATTAAACCGAAATACCGGTCTTTGGCCCTGTGCAAAATTCATAATTAAATTCTTACCTCAGTATAACTGCATGTCAAATTTCTGCTCATATTGTTGCCCATGGCTTGGAGGAACTGCATTGCAAATAATATTTTTTTTTTAATTTAACTGAAACTTTTCTTTAAGGGAAATGGAAAGAAATCTTTGGTTCAATTAAATTATTTTTTTGTTAAAAATTGCTTTGAAATCAAAATTATTATTGGGGCACTTGTTCAAAATTAATTACAATAAATAAACTTTACGTTATCTGATGGTTACCTACATTAACAATATACCTCATTCAGCATCTTGACCAGAATGCCATGTCGACGCTCGCCGACTGCGTCCCGCTCGCGACCGTGGCAGGACTAGACCACTACTGCCGACAGACTACATCACACAACTGCACTGGGCTGCTACTACTGACCGACTGCTCTGCATGACGACTACTAGCGTACTGCTCGCAACACTCGCGCGGTCAAGCGCAGACTAACTACGATAAATGGCTCTCTGGTCAAAGATTTTATCATTCTTCACCATCGCTGCTACGTTACATACGTGTTTCATAACCCTCCACTGGGGGGGCAAAAATTTGGCAGCGATGGTGGGTCATTTGGACTTGCCATCGCAAGAAATTTTTTTTTAATTAATAAACTTCTACAATTTACAGAATATTTAGATGTAGTACATGAATTAAATGTTGTGCACATGCACCGAGTACAAAACATTTCAGACAAAGACAAAATGTGAGTACAAAACATAGTAGCAAATCAGAAAACT
The DNA here is from genome assembly GCF_021461395.2 of Schistocerca americana. Lineage (NCBI taxonomy): Eukaryota > Metazoa > Arthropoda > Insecta > Orthoptera > Acrididae > Schistocerca > Schistocerca americana. Next base: position 432,123,295 of record NC_060124.1, on the reverse strand, counting down.
GTATATACAAATTATTTGACAGATAACAGAGTGCACACGCACTGAAAAAATTCTTCAGCATTTTCAGAACAAATAAACAGAATGGCAGAAAATCATGTTGATAAGTGACATGAGTGTACTCGCACTGGAGTTGAGAACATATCAGCAAATGACGAAATGTATATACAATGAGTAACAAATGACATAAGTGCCTACTCACTGAAGTATTGAACATACAGAATGAGTACAAATCATATTGAAAAATGAGAAAAGTGCACAGGCACTGAAGTTCAGTAGAAAACATATTAGCACCTAACATAAGTGCACATGCACTGTGGTTCAGAACATATCATTAAAATAAAAAATGTATATACAATATAAAAGACAAGAGTGTACATATACTGTACTTCAGAACAAATCGAAAAAATGTCTTTAGCATTTTCGCAATAAATAAACATAATGGCAAAAACATCATATCGACAAGTGACATAAGTGTACTCGCACTGGAGTTCAGCGAATCGAAAAAAATGTATAGCCATGAACATAAATGATGTTAGCAAAAAATGATTTTCATCATTAGGATAGGAAAGGGAAGGATTGCAACATGGTTGTAGCACTTTAGATTGCACACAGCTGTTCTGAAAGTCCATATCTTTCCACAGAACTACAACACCAAGTGACACAATTTGAAGTTCTTTTCCCATCAGAATTTATCAGTGTAGCCAAGACACTGAACTGTCGTAGTAATGTTCCATGTTCTCATTTTGGCAGTACACTAGGTACACCAAACAGTGGGACCATAACAACGTCTTCATCGCTCACGGTGGTGGACAGCATGTCGTGTCAACACCACGCTCTTACAAGGCACACCAACGTAGAATTAGTGCAAAACCAAAGATAGTGCTCCATGATCACTAGGATAGACAGGACAAATGGACATTGCAGTAATTCAGGGTAGTTAGCTCATAAGGTGAAGGACATTCAGTCACATATCATTCTTCATTAGTAGTTTGCGGCATTCATAGCCCAGTTATTGAACATTTCTGTACCATGTATGTAGTATTACAGAAAAATGTTCGTTAATTGTTCTACATAGAATCAGTAACCTTCTTTTCCTAGTTACAAAGCATTATTAAATAATCGCATTCTTTTCCAGTATAGCATAGTTAATTAATCATTTGTCATTCCAATACAGTAAGAATCATTAGCCTTCTCCTAATTACAAAGTATTATTAAACAATCGCATTCTTTTCCAGTTACAAAGCGTAATTAATCATTTGTCATTTGAATATAGTGAGAATTATTAGCCTTCTCCTAATTACAAAGCATAATGAAACAATCACATTCTATTCCAGTTACAAAGTATAGCATAGTTAATTAATTATGTGTCATTCCAATATAGTAATAATCATTAGCCTTCTCCTAATTACAAAGCATTATGAAACAATCGCATTCTTTTCCAGTTACAAAGTATAGCATAGTTAATTAATTATGTGTCATTCCAATATAGTAAGAATCATTAGCCTTCTCCTAATTACAAAGCATTATGAAACAATCGCATTCTTTTCCAGTTACAAAGTATGGCATAGTTAATTAATTATTTGTCATTCCAATATAGTATTAATTATTAGCCTTTTCCTAATTACAAAGCATTATGAAACAATCGCATTCTTTTCCAATTACAAAGCATAGCATAATTAATTAATCATTTTCCAAGTGACATATTATTCATTGCTGTTCAGCATTACTCAGAACTTTCTCAAACTGGTATCACTATTTGGGGGAAATGGAAAGAAATCTTTGGTTCAATTAAATTATTTTTTTGTTAAAAATTGCTTTGAAATCAAAATTATTATTGGGGCACTTGTTCAAAATTAATTACAATAAATAAACTTTACGTTATCTGATGGTTACCTACATTAACAATATACCTCATTCAGCATCTTGACCAGAATGCCATGTCGACGCTCGCCGACTGCGTCCCGCTCGCGACCGTGACAGGACTAGACCACTACTGCCGACAGACTACATCACACAACTGCACTGGGCTGCTACTACTGACCGACTGCTCTGCATGACGACTACTAGCGTACTGCTCGCAACACTCGCGCGGTCAAGCGCAGACTAACTACGATAAATGGCTCTCTCGTCAAAGATTTTATCATGCTTCACCATCGCTGCTACGTTACATACGTGTTTCAAACTGCCACTGGCTGCCGTATAAATATGGACAAGTCTGTAGCGATGAATATTGGTGTTGGACTAAAGGAAGAATGTGTAGCACCCTTACGGCTCATGGATACCTTAAAATGCCTAGTTACTGTTTTTACCAACGACATATGTCGCACAACAGCGTACAACTATAAGAGACTACTACAGTCAGTCCGGACGGGCATTAGACAGGATCCAGTGGGTCTCGTATGTTAACACCTACCTAGCGTCACGAATTCCGCATTTTGCTCAGGTACTCCCAATGCCGGTGACGATAGCACGATGAATACTGACGGCGTCCGGTTCCTTTGTGAGTGCAGGTCTACTGTTTAAAGTAAAATACGACGCCCTTATCCTCCCTCTCAGTAGGGGTGGACATAGTCTTGCGCATGTATATGATCGAGCGGTGTCACTATATATCAGCACAATGTTAAAACTGTGGAGACTACATCAGAGTTGTCTAACATGAATCTTAATAGACGAACTAGCACCAGTTTCTAGAATTGCGCCAGTGGCGCTCCAGCACATTTCCCAGTCGCTCATTGCACCTACTCACGGCTGTGTCGGAAACGAGACCTGCAACGACGCGTGACATATATCGGATACTATCGACCGGACAACACAGCAGTTCTATTGAGAGGAAGCATCCACATATCAAGTGGCAAGTACTATGGCGATCGATACACCATGTTTCCTTAGAAACAGAGACACGTGCAACGTAGTGCCTATCAGTTAATGGTTGGCTTGAGGGCAGAATGGTGAATCTCTCATATGAATCTCATGGAGTCTCGATCTGGTGACATTTTTACCATTAACTGGACAAAGACAAACACCGCCTCATATGCGGCTCTTCGTCAGATGATTGCTCTCTTTCTCTGAATGGGACAACCCAACACTGAACCATGGATTATATTCTTCACGGACGGGACTTACTACCCACGCACTAAAATGAATGCCGTAACGTGGCTTCGAAGCCAGACGGTGCTCTTATTTGTTCAGAGATGGCGCAAAGAATGTGGTGGTCTTTTGGACCTTTTAACAGGAACGAGATATAAAGATTGTGATCAATCCGAAATACCTAAAGTATTTCTCTACCTTGCCCTGCAGTGCGTTTAAAGAGTCCCCGCATAGCTGGAATGTCCAGGGTAGGAGAAGTTAAATTATCGATGCGAAGAAAGCATGAACGGAAGATAAGAATCGGTGAATCGGTGGATACATTTTACTTACGAGAAGACATACTCGGATGACAGAACAGCGGGGGGATTGGAAATACGATTCTCCATTGTGATGTGTGTATTTTTTTTTTTAATCTAATGCGAGAATAATGTTTAGTTTACTAGCTTCAAGTAACGCAGAAATATTATTTGTGGTATGACAAGGCAGTGGTTGTTACCGAAATTTAGCTTCACTTAAGTGTTATATGTGTACCAGGCTTTGCTTTAATTTGTGAAAGATATTCATTGAAGTCTGAAGCATAGTTGGAGAAGTATTTCTTTTAACGTGATTTTATTGCGTTTTTTTTTATTTCTGACGTATGATTACCTTCCAAAGCTCACTACTTATCACAATGTTAATTTTACGTCAATCTAGTTTATAGTTATCCTTTCAGCTTATATATATATATATATATATATATATATATATTTAATCTCATTTTGTAATACCAACAAAAAGGTACCTTTTTGTGTTCCTGTTAAAAAAAACAAAATAAATAAAAAATAAAACAAAAAAATGGTTAAGTTGACCGCAAGTGACAAAAGAGAAACCCGGGTTCGAATCCACATTCGATGTAGATTTTAATTTGTTTTGGAATATTCTACAGCTGATGCGGAACTATCATCACAATCTGCGAATCATTTCTTAAAAATAAAGAAAAAAAGTAAGCAAGAAGACCTAGGTACAAGTTCCAGCAACGTAAACAAAATGCACTTCTTCAGCTTTCATCATTATCGTAGTACTTGGATCAGTTTTCAACATCTCTCACGATATTCTGAACGCGATAAATGTCGCCGCCCGTTGGGTTTCACGGCTGCTGTCACCTCTTCAAAGCACCCGTCGTGAGGCAGTAGCAGAAATATTGCAACTGTGTTACAGTAATCTAGACTACTACCTTAGTCACGTAATGACATTGGACGAGCAGTGGAAACATGTTGATTCACCACCGCCAACAAAGCGATGACGCAATCATCATCAAGCTAGGTGATGCTTAGTATTTTTTGGGATTGTCATGGTGTGGTACTAACAGCTTATGCTCGTAATATTAGCTAAATATCCTAATGAGGTCACAGGGATCTGTCAAAATGGTTGGGTGGGGGGTGGGTGGGGGGGGGGGGGGCTATCACCGCTTCTCCACGCGTACAAGCTCATCCTGCACATGCAGAGTACGCAGTCAGCAGTCACACTTGTTGCTTCTTTGGGCTGTCAAGTCTTGCCTCGCACCCCTCCCCCGTTTCTCCCTACATGGCAACCAGCTTCTTCTTTCTTTTTCCTTGCATGAAGAAACCATTACGGGGAGGCACTTGCAGAATGATGATGTGATTTCCGAGATGCCATCGTTTATGGACCTCCGATTGCAGATAATTAAGGATCTTTATCATCATCATTCATTCATCTTCACACGTCGCAATGGTGGGTGAATTTGAAGAGAAGAATTAACACAAAGTTTCATGGGCACGCCTTAATTTTTCAGTGTGATGGACATTGTATCAGTTTTTGCTGAAGTACGAGTACAAATGCTGATGGGTTTGCTTTTGAAGAAAAGGACGTGGTTTTATTAATTGTCTAAGCGTTTATTGATCGTTTTCAAGTTTAATTAACAACACCGCTATGAATATCCAGCGTGGATACATGCTTGTAAATGCTGATGAGGATAATCATCTTGAGGTTGAAGCTCTATTTTTCCGTGTTTCCTTCAACAATACGTATGTTTCTGGAGAGGGCTCGCCTTTAGCAAAACAATTTTGTTTTTTAACCCAAACATGTTTCACTGAAGTTGCAACCTCTTCAGTGGGCTTTTATTTTTCATCTGTAAAAAATAAAGAATGTTCTTTACTGTTTGTATACACGTAACTATTAATTTTTAAATCGTAATTACTGATGTTTGAAAAAACACATAAATTATATGAATTCATACCTTTTTACCACATGATGCGGTTTTTCTGATGTGTTGTGTTTCTACAGTGACTGTTTTGTTCCACAGTTTGTCATCTGCAACCACTTACACCTTAAAGTAGATAAACTGTTTAAGTCAAAATTACGATCTGAGAATTGTTATTGATATGCCTGGAATTAATTAATTCTGTGTGTGTGTGTGTGTGTGTGTGTGTGTGTGTCTGTGTCTGTGTGTGTGTGTGTGTGTGTGTGTGTGTGTGTGTGTCTGTCTGTCTGTGTGTGTGTGTGTGTGTGTGTGTCTGTGTGTGTGTGTGTGTGTGTCTCTGTGTCTGTGTGTGTGTCTATTTACGTAATGTTTCACTTATCTTTTCTTTTTCCTCATCTTCTTCACTGTCACCCACTATTTATTGATTTGCCGCTGTCACTGTCACTGTTACACTGTTTACCAGCTGTAACATGGTGGGCAGTGGAACAGTTGAAACTGTAAAAATAAGATGGCTGACAGTGGAACAGTTGAAAGTGTTCATGCGATTGTTCTGAATCTTTCAGAGGTGTCTGTGATTTTTGTTTGTGTGTGTGTGTGTGTGTGTGTGTGTGTGTGTGTGTGTGTGAGGGGGGGGGGGGGAGGGAATTGCAGAGAGCTGCAATGGAAAATTAAAATTAAAATTTCAAAAATTTTAGCTGCAATGGAACTCTGTTCTCTGCTCGCAAAGAATTATTAGACAAGACCAACCTATAGATCTCCCCCCCCCCCTCACCACCACCCCAGCCCCCACACCCACACACACATACATATGCACAGTGACAATGGCAAATCAATTTATGGTGCTTGACAGTGATGAAGATGATTAAAAGGAAAATGTAAGTGAAACATTATGTAAATAGACACACACACACACACATACACTTATAGAATTAGTTAATTTAAGACATAGAAATAACTATTTTCAAATCGTAATTTTGGTTCAAATGGCTCTGAGTACTATGGGACTTAACATCTGAGGCCATACGTTCACTAGAACTTAGAACTACTTAAACCTAACTAACCTAAGAACATCACACACATCCATGCCCGAGGCAGGATTCGAACCTGCAACCGTAGCAGCCGCACGGTTCCAGACTGAAGCGCCTAGAGCCGCTCGGCCACCGCGGCCAGCCGTAATTTTGGCTTAAATAATTTATGTACTTGAAAGTGTAAGTGGTTGTCGATGACAAACTGTGGAAAACAGTGGGCTGTAGAAACTCAACACATCAGGAAAACCACACCACGTAGTAAAAATGTACGAATTCATAATTTATTTGTTTTTTTCAAAAATCTGTAATTACGATTTAAAAGCTAATAGTTACAAACAGTAAAGAATATTCTTTAACAGATGAAAAATAAATGCCCACTGAAGATACGCAACTGCAGTGAAACATGTTTCGGTTAAAAAACAAAATCGTGTTTTGCTAAATGCTGACCTTATCCAAAGACATACGTGCTGATGAGGATATTTGTCTGAAGATATTTCTGACTACAAAAGCATGTACCTTCGAGCAGCGTTAAAAAAACTGGTGCTTTAGCATTGTGAGTGGCGGAGCCTTCATTGTTGCCTTCAAACTTCATGATTATTAAAGATCTTTGATAGTTAAATTACAGCTAAATTTAAGACACTTACTTGTTAGAATTAAAGTATGTCTCTTCTGTGGAATATCGAAACGAATTTACAAGTGTACATGCATGAATTTTGTTGTGAATGTAGTAACTGAATGCTGCTGTTAATTCAGCCCACACATCCCCGGTAGCAGAAAACTTCTATAGTTTATTCAAGGAAGCCGTTGCACACTACCGTAAGCAAACACGTCTTTGATGTGGCAGCACTAAAATAGCGATGTGACAACACAATAAGAAATCAGGTTTTATTCCATAGAGAAACAGTTATGTCCAACGACTGCAATCATTTCAAGCAGCTCAGGGTCAACAATCAGTCAGAATGATTTTTATTTCACATCTAGATTTCGGACTGTGTGGCCATCCTCAGTGCAGAAATGTACACTGGGGTAAGTCTTGGGATACCTCCTAATATTGTGTCGGACATGTTTTTGCCTGGCGTAGTGCAGCAAATCCACGTGGGATGGACTTAACAAGTCGTTGCAAATTCCCTGCAGAAATATTGAGCCATGCTGGCTTCTACAGCCATTTATAATGCGAAAGTGTTGCCGGTGCATTATTTTGTGCAAGAACTATTCTCTCTAACATGTCCCGTATTTTTTGGGACTCATGTCAGGCAATCTGAGTGGCCAAACGCTTCGCCCCAGCTGTCCAGAAAGTTCTTCAAACCAATCGTAAACAATTGTGGCCCGGTGAGGTCACGCATTGGTCATCCATAAAAATTCTATCGCCGTTGGTGAACATGAAGTACATGAACAAAAACCAGGACCTATTCTATTCAATTTGCACATTGCTTTGTTGACAGCTTGCGTCTATGGCGTGACGTCTGCGCCACACTCAGAACCTATCGGCAATTCTTACCAACTGAAATCACGACTCATCTGACCAGGTCACAATTTTCCAGTCGTCTAGCGTGAAACCGATATGGTCACGAGCCAAGAACAGGTACTGCAGGCGACGTCGTGCTGTTAGCAAAGGCAGCCGCGTCGGTCGTCTGCTACCACACACCATTAACATCACATTTCACCGCACTGTGCTAAGGGGTAAGTTCGTCGAACGTCTCACACTGATATCTGCCGTTATTTCACTGACAGTTCTACGCAAACGTCGCTATTCTCGGTCGTTAAATGAAGGCCGTCCGCCACTGCGTTGTCCATAGTGAAAGGTAATGCCTGAAATTCGGTTTTCTTGACACGCTCTTGACACTGTGGATCACCCAGTATTGATTTCCCTACCAATTTCCGAAACTGAATGTCCCATGCGTCTGGCTGCATCTGCCATTCCACGTTCGAAGTCTGTTAATTCCCGTTATCAGGCCATAGTCACATCGGAAACTTTTTCACTTGAATCCCCTGGGTACAAATAACAGATCCGCCGATGCACTGCCCGTTTATACCTTATGTACGCGGTACCCCCGCCGTCTGTATACGTGCATATCACTATCCAAAGACGTTTTCTTCACCTCAGTATAAGTTAAAACATTAAAAACACTTGTGTATGCACGTAGTCCCAACTGTCACACACTGAGTGAACCCAATCTCTGACATGTATCATCCACTACGTATGTATTTGGATAGGGTCCGCCTTTAGGAAAACACAATGTTTTTTTAACCCAAATATGTTTCACTGCAGTTGCAGGATCTTCAGTGGGCTTTTATTTTCCATCTGTTAAAGATAAAGAGTGTTCTTTGTTGTGTGTATGTATGTAGCTATTAGTTTTTAAATCGTAATTACAGATATTTGAGAAAAACACATAAATTACGAATTCATACCTTTTTACCACATGATGTGGTTTGTCTGATGTGTTGTGTTTCTACAGTGACCGTTTTGTTGCACAGTTTGTCATTTGCAACAACTTATACCTTAAAGTGGACAAATTGTTTAAGTTAAAATTACGATTTGAAAACTTGTTATTTCTAGCCAGAAATTATTTAATTCTATGTGTGTGTCTATTTACATAAGGTTTCACATAGATTTTCCTTTTAATCATCTTCATCACTGTCAGACACTATATATTGAGTTGCCACTGTCAATGTCACTGTTTCACTGTTTACCAGCTGTAAAAACAAACATGGCGGGCAGTTGAACAATTGAAGGTGTAAAAACAAGATGGCTGACAGTGGAACATTTGAAGGTGTTCCTGGCGGTTGTTCTGAATCTTTCAGAGGTGTCTGTGATTTTTTTTTCCTTCTCTCTCTCTCTCTCTCTCTCTCTCTCTCTCTGTGTGTGTGTGTGTGTGTGTGTGTGTGTGTGTGAAACGGAGGGAGTGAGGGAGAGTTCAAAATGGTTCAAATGGCTCTGAGCACTATGGGACTCAACTGCTGAGGTCATTAGTCCCCTAGAACTTAGAACTAGTTAAACCTAACTAACCTAAGGACATCACACACATCCATGCCCGAGGCAGGATTCAAACCTGCGGCCGTAGCGGTCTCGCGGTTCCAGACTGCAGCGCCAGAACCGCGCGGCCACTTCGGCCGGCTGAGGGAGAGTGAGTGAGACAGTAGATTCAGAACAACCACCAGGAACACCTTCAAATGTTCCACTGTCAGCCATCTTGTTTTTATACCTTGAATTGTTCAACTGCCCGCCATGTTTGTATTTACAGCTCCATGTTTTAACATAGGTGGAATGTTTTGTGACTCGAACTCTATATTTGATTTGCGCCTCATTTTTCCCTTCCCGTTAGATCCAACCAAGTTAAACTTGCATTAGTCAGCAAACAGCACAGTATTCCAAAATTCAATCGATTTATTGACTTAATCTTTGGCGAACTGCAAACGTTCTCTTCTGTTAATTTCTGAAATAAATGGCATCTTTCTGTTTTTAATATCAGCTGCGTTCAAAACATTCCTAATAGTCTGAGTCTTGTTTGTTGGAAGTTGACGACCCTGTTCTTTCAGAGGGCTCTTTTTTGGCAAGGCGTGTTATCTCACGCTTCCTACATGTAAGACCTCTTGGGCGTCTGGATTTGGGCACCTGCACTTAAAGATCTTTACCAACTTCACAGTAACTTTGCCCTGCGAATTCAGTTAAATCGCATTGTTGTGGAATGACACAGAATGCTACTTCTTCGCACTCCAACAGCTGGCCGCTAGGCAAGGGACTGAACTGTTCGTCAACCCCAATTACACAAATGTGATTCGTGCAGCATGTCTGTCAACTAGAGTAACAAATGTCAGTGTGCCAATACTTTTTTGAGCAGGAGGACACCTTGATGTAATTGATAACATGTGTTATGTTGTGTTGGGAAATACACACATCAAAAAAAAAGTTTTGCATCATCTCGGTTCCGAGAGTTCCGGAACCTGTACAGAAAACTGGAACAGAGATCAACGTAAACATCACGTCCTCTCTTTTTATTGCTCATGAAAACCACACATAGCGTGTTGTATAACCAAACAGCGAGACCTTCAGAGGAGGTGGTCCAGAATGCTGGTATCTCTAATACCTCTAATATACAGTAGCACGTCCTCTTGGATTGATCCATGCTTCTATTCGTCGTGGCATACTATCAACAAGTTTATCAAGGTTCTGTTGGTCCAGATTGTCCCACTCTTCAACGGTGATTCGGCGTACATCCCTCAGATTGGTTGATGAGTGATGTCGTCCATAAACAGACCTTTTCAATCTATCCCAGGCATGTTCGATAGGGTTCATGTGTGGAGAACATGCTGGCCACTCTAGTCGAGCGATGTCGTTATCCTGAAGGAAAACATTCATAAAATGTGCACGATGGGGGCACGAATTGTCATCCATGAAGATGAATACCTCTCCAATATGCTGCCGATATGGTTGCACTATCGGTCGCAGGGTGGCATTCACATATCGTACAGCCGTTACGGCGCCTTCCATGACCACCAGCGGCGTACTTCGGCCCCACATAGTGCAACCCAAAACATCAGGGAAAGTCCACCTTGTTGCACTCGGTGGACGGTGTGTCTAAGGCGTTCAGCCTGACCGGGTTGCGTCCAAACACGTCTCCGAGGATTGTCTGGTTGAGGGCATATGCGACACTCATTGGTGAAGGAACGTAATGCCAATCCTGAGCGGTCCAATCGGCATGTTCTTGGGCCCATCTGTGCCGTGCTGTTGTTGCAAAGATGGACCTAGTCATGGACGTCGGGAGTGAAGTTGCGCATCATGCAGCCTATTGTGCACAGTTTGAGTCGTAACACAACGTCCTGTGGCTGCACGAAAAGCATTATTCAACATCATGGTTCTACCGAGCCATAATCCGTAGATAGCGGTCATCCACTGCAGTAGTAGCAATTGGGGGACGTGAGCGAGGCATGTCATCGACAGTTCCTTTCTCTCTCCATCTCCTCCATATCCGAACAACATCGCTTTGGTTCACTCCCAGACGCCTGGACACTTCCCTTCTTGAGAGCCCTTCCTGGAACAAAGTAACAATGCGGATGCGATCGAATCGCGGTATTGACCGTCTAGGCATGGTTGAACTACAGACAACAAAAGCGGTGTACCTCCTTCCTGGTGGAATGACTGGAACTGATCGACTGTCGGACCCCCTCCATCTAATAGGCGCCGCTCATGCATGGTTGTTTACATCTTTGGGCGGGTTTAGTGACGTCTGTGAACAGTCAAAGCGACTGTGTCTGTGATGCAATATCCACAGTCAACTTCAGGAGTTCTGTGAAAAGGGGTGATGCAAAACTTTTTTTGATGTGAGTATTTTAATGTACAAATTATTTCAGAGTGAGAGTTAATGGTACATATACAATGTGGTCCATTGATAGTGACCGGTCCAAATATTTCACGAAATAAGCGTCAAACGAAAAAACTACAAAGAACGAAACTTGTCTAGCTTGAAGGGGGAAACCAGATGGCGCTATGGTTGGCCCGCTAGATGGCTTTTCTATAGGTCAAACGGATATCAACTGCGTTTTTTTAAATAGGAACCCTCATTTTTATTACATATCGTGTAGTTCGTAAAGAAATACGAATGTTTAAGTTAGACTACTTTTTTCGCTTTGTGATAGATGGCGTTGTAATAGTCACAAACATATGGCTCACAATTTTAGACGAACAGTTGGTAACAGGTAGGTTTTTTAAATTAAAATACAGAACGTAGATACGTTTGAACATTTTGTTTCGGTTGTTGCAATGTGATACATGTACCTTTGTGACCTTATGATTTCTGAGAACGCATGCTGTTACAGCGTGATTACCTGTAAATACCACATTCATTCAATAAATGCTCAAAATGATGTCCGTCAGCCTCAGTGTATTTGGCAATACGTGTAACGACATTCCTCTCAACAGCGAGTAGTTCGTCTTCCGTAATGTTCGCACATGTATTAACAATGGGCTGAGATATGTTGTCAGGCGTTGTCGGTGGATCACGATAGCAAATATTCTTCAACTTTCCCCACAGAAAGAAATCCGGGGACGTCAGATCCGGTGAACGAGCGGGCCATGGTACGGTGATTCGACAACCAATCCACCTGTCGTGAAATATGCTATTCAATACCGCTTCAACTGCATGCGAGTTATGTGCCGCACATCCATCATGTTGGAAGTACATCGCCATTCTGTCATGCAGTGAAACATCTTGTAATAACATCGGTAGAACATTACGTGGGAAATCATACAATGCACCATTTAGATTGCCATCGATCAAATGGGGGCCAATTATCCTTCCTCCCATAATGCCGCACCATACATTAACCCGCCAAGGTCGCTGATGTTCCACTTGTCGCATCCATCGTGGATTTTCCGTTGCCCAGTAGTGCATATTATGCCGGTTTACGTTACCGCTCTTGGTGAATGACGCTTCGTCGCTAAATAGAACGCGCGCAAAAAATCTGTCATCGTCCCGTAATTTCTCTTGTGCCCAGTGGCAGAACTGTACAAGACGTTCAAAGTCGTCGCCATGCAATTGCTGGTGCATTGAAATATGGTACGGGTGCAATCGATATTGATGCAGCATTCTCAACACCGACGTTTTTGAGATTCCCGATTATCGCGCAATTTGTCTGCTACTGATGTGCGGATTAGCCGCGACAGCGGCTAAAACACCTATTTGGGCATAATCATTTGTTGCAGGTTGTGGTTGACGTTTCACATGTGGTTGAACACTTCCTGTTTCCTTAAATAACGTAACTATCCGGCGAACGGTCCGGACACTTGGAAGATGTCCAGGATATTGAACAGCATACATAGCACACGTCCGTTGGGCATTTTGATCACGATAGCCATGCATCAAAACGATATAGACCTTTTCCGCAATTGGTAAACGGTCCATTTTATCACGGGTAATGTATCACGAAGCAAATACCGTCCGCATTGGCGGAATGTTACGTGATACGACGTACTTACACCTTTGTGACTATCTAAATGGTGCAATGTATGCTGATTTCCTACGTAATGTTCTACCGCTGTTACTACAAGATGTTTCACTGCATGACAAAATGGCGATGTACTTCCAACTAGATGGATGTCCGGCAGATAGCTCGCGTGCGGTTGAAGCGGTATTGAATACCATATTTCATGACAGGTGGATTGGTCGGCGAAGCACGTTCACCGGATCTGACGTCCCCGGATTTCTTTCTGTGGGGAAAGTTGTAGGACATTTGCTATCGTGATCCACCGACAACGCCTGACAACATACGTCAGCGCATTGCCAATGCATGTGCAACCATTACGGAAGGCGAACTACTCGCTGTTGAGAGGAGTGTTGTTACACGTATTGCCAAATGCATTGAGGTTGACGGACATAATTTTGAGCATTTATTGCATTAATGTGGTATTTACAGATAATCACGCTGTAACAGCATGCGTTCTCAGAAATGTTAAGTGCACAAAGGTCCGTGTATCACATTGGAACAATCGAAATAAAATGTTCAAACGTACCTACATTCTGTATTTTAATTAAAAAAACCTGCCTGCTACCAACTGTTCGTCTAAAATTGTGAGCCATATGTTTGTGACTATTACAGCGCTATCTATCACAAAGCGAAAAAAGGTGTCCAACTAAAACATTCATATTTCTTTACGTACTACACCAATATGTAATAAAAAATGCGGGTTCCTATTTAAAAAAACGCAGCTGATATCCGTTTGACCTATGGCAGCGTCATCTAGCGGGCCAACCATTGCGCCATCTGGTTTCTCTCTTCAAGCTAGATGAGTTTCGTTCTGTGTTGTTTTTTCGTTTGACCCTTATTTCGTGAGATATTTGGCCCGGTTACCTTCAATGGACCACCACACACACACACACACACACACACACACACACACACACACATATATATATATATATATATATATATATATATATATATGTGTGTGTGTGTGTGTGTGTGTGTGTGTGTGTGCGTGTGTGTGTGTGTGTTCCTAGTATTTACATATTTATACATTCTGTTGCAAAGGTATCTTTGCCATACTTTTTGGTGGTACTATATACGACACACTGAAGGGAGCAGCGCAGAACTGGATGCTGCTGTACGAGGCAGAGAGACGCCAGGCGAATGGTTTTGCCTGTGTCGTTGCGGTCTCTCGCGGTATTTGTTGTGTACCTGTTGCTCTACACACATCATCATCGATGAAAACAGGGCAGGGGGGCGGGGGGCGGCCGAGAATTCGAGAGTAGTGGAATCGGGAGCTGTGAAGTTTGCCGGCTGGCCACGTGGCCTGCAAAGCTACAAGGCGCACCCACAGTGCGGCTGCGTCCACGGCGATGCCGTGGCCGGGGTCGGCGCATCAGAGACCCTGATCCGCGGCACGGCTCGGCTCGGCTCGGCTCGACTGCGTTGCGTTTATTCGCGTCGGACCGGCCCTAAATCACAGCGCCGCAGTTCAATTAACATTCTCGTGCCGCCGCGGGTGCGCACTCTTCATCACGGGACGGCTGTTAATTGCTTTCATTACGGCGGCGCGCGGCGCCCTTGAAGTCGGCGAGCAGGTGTTCGGCTCCCGGGGGCCCGGCTTCGTGACCGCGCTCGCGCTCTCGCTCATGCTCACGCTCACGCCCGAGCTCTCCTTACGGCCAGAGCGAGACTTTTTTCCCGCGTCGCTACTTGTGTGTACTAACATCCAGTGCTCGCTTTTTTTTTCTATCTCCTCCTCTTCTAAGAACAACAGCCGCCTTTATATTTATTGCTTCTTCAGGCATTTTTCATCGACTAATATTTATTCAACTCTGTCATCGTTCATCGTGTGGCGAATTTTATTTTACCATTTCTCTCCGATCTACGTACCATTTTTATCGCGCGCTTTCCTGCGAATACCAATTTTCACGAATCCTCAGTGCTACTTCAACAACTTTCTAGGCACTGTATTTTATCGAGTAAGTTTTGGTTTGTCGACAGTTGGGGGAGGGGAGTGGGGTGGGAAGGAGATGGTTTCATTTCTATGGAACTGTTTGCTGATTATTGTACCCTCTATGCGCCGGATTCCCCTGCGTCAATACATTGTTCTTTTTCCTGTGTAACGGCGCTCAACGGCAAAGTTATCAGCGGGGTTACAATATTGAAACAAACGAATACGAGTAAAAAAGGTTAAAACCACTAAACACTCACTCACCCACTCATTTCTACCTCACCCACGTTGACCCACACAAGCACTCCTACGGCAAGAAAAGAAGAATGGATTGATTGTTGGTGTTAATAACGATCATTCTCCTTTACCTCCTCTGCATTACTGCAGATGACGTGTCACTGAGCACATGTGTTCTGTGCATGCAGTTCACGTGAGGCGCCTAGTTGTTTCCACTGCACTGTGTGGAATACGAAGGTTCTGTTATAGTTCACTAATCTGCTGTCTTCAAGTTGATGTCCCCAGCGCAGAAAAGAGCACGCAGGTCGTAGGTTCTGTATCTTGAGGCTGAAACTGAGTTTTAGCGAGGTTCTGTTCTGAAGTAATGTATCACTGCTTTGGATGCCACTCGCGTATTTTAATATAGCCACACGAGAAGACTACATGATCTTAATACAACACCTTCTGATACAGCAAAGTACATGATCAAACACAATGTTTACGAAAATGTATCTTTACACTATTTGTGGCACATGAATACCGCAGTGAATCTTTTAATACTGAACACAGGCAAATACATCACGCCACAGACAACATGACTGTACATCTCGACTGCCTAATCCAGAGTGACGAACAGGAAGTTAAATAAAAATTGGAAACACATCCTACGACAGGCAACATGCCTATTGTTCTCGACTGTCTAATCCAGAGAGACGAACAGCCCGAAACACCTCGCGCGCCATACCAGAAAAGGCGTGACCCGAACACTTCAGAAGTGTTTCGTCTACAATTTCGTCAGTCTTTTGTTTTCGATTTAAATTGTTTTTAATAATTCTAAAATGACTGATTGATAATCAGCTGCTGAGAGATATTTATATTAAAAAGTGCAGTCATTCCAATGAGTAGTTTAACTAATAATAATAACTATATTTTAACGTTTTGGCGCCCTTGCTCTGAACACAGCAGCCACTCACAGAGCAGTAGCAATATGCAGGCGGTCTTTCTCACGGGAATGGTACCGAATCTAACATCTATCACAGGTACCTCACACCACATTTCGTCATCTATATACTTCTTCCATCTCTGCTGCTCTGGGAACAGCTTCTTGGAGCCTAATATGATGGCTGACTAAGCCAGAAATATTACACTCAATGCCACACGTCGTAAAACAAAGAAGAAATAGCAAAAGGTGCTAGACTTGAGATGAAAACAGAAGGAGAACGACAGAGGAGCTAAAACAACGGTACAAGGATATGTGGCCGTCTGACCACTTACAAAAACAGTGAGAACGTCTCCCTAAGAGTTTTGGAAACAACCCGGGCAAATCACATTCCTTTCAACGGCATTTAAAATGGAGGGCAGATTTGTTGTCAAATTTGGCACTGCGCACTGGTCCGAAAATAAAACACAATCTAGTAAATTGTGGCGCACAGTGATCTGTACACCACAAGCGCCACACATTGGAGGGTCGTCGCGCCAGAGAAAGAAGCCATACATCAGAGGTCCGTGGCCTATGCGAAAAAAGAAGAGAGGATCTCGTCCCGTTTTCATGGCTGAAAGGGGGTACGCCACGGTCGCGTAGTGGGCTTTGCTATGGGCAGCTTATTATCCGCCACTTCCAGCCACTCGTCTTCTCATCGACGCATGAGGCGATACCATGCAGCAGGTTGGCATACTGAAATAACTGAGGATCGCGACACACTTCATTCGCCGGCCGCTGTAGCCGAGTGGTTCTAGGCGCTTCAGTCCAGAACCACGCGGCTGCTACGGTCGCAGGTTCGAATCCTGCCTCGGGCATGGATGTGTGTGATGTCCTTAGGTTAGTTACGTTTACGCAGTTCTAAGTCTAGGGGACTGATGACCTCAGATGTTAAGTCCCATAGTGCTTAGAGCCATATGATTTGAACACTTCATTCGCTACTAAATCTATCCTTTCGTTCCCCACAATACCCATGTGTCCTGGTACCCAGCAGAAACACACGTTAATACAAATGTATTTGCCATTCAAAAAAGGCCATTAGAAACCTTGAAAAAAATATAAGTACAAAAATGTTAACTTAAAGGTGCTACAGAAGTATGTTGAAAATTATGTGGGCTGACAAGAAAAAGCATGCGGAAACAGACTGTTGCCCTCATGGTTCAAAAAATGCCGACAGGCAAAAGTTAGTTAAAATTCGTGCGTCCATGAAAAGATCGATGCGCGAAGTGCACAACTTTCGCCCTCAAACCTTACCGAAAGATCATACCGAGAAAAATCTGTTCCTACGTAAAATGACTAGGAGTGCCAAAGGCCTGTGTCTAGTCACTTGTTGACCAGTCTGGTGTGGCAATACAAGACGTAAAAGGAAAGGAGTTCTAGAGTTCGCATTTGAGAAATCATTCCTTCAAGAGGATTATAAAAACATTCTGTCGTTTGAGCGCCGCATAAACCCTCGGAATAGAGGACATAATAGTAGGCATCCTTAGTGTAGAGAAGCAACTGAAGGAGCTGAAAATAAACGCCATGTCCAATGGAATTCAAGTCAGTTTTATAGACAGTACGGCTGTTTTCTGAGGACGCTGTGGTGTACGAGATGTCTTCGCTTAGTGCTGTGGGAGGATTTAAGATGACATAGCTTGCATTTATCGCGAATTTCTTGCCAGGCACGGTCCCAAGAGACTGGAGAAAAGCACAGGTGAGTCCTGCATATGACAAGGGTAAAAGAACGGCCCCACAAAATTACCATCATCGGGTTCCTGTAAAATTCTTGAACATATTCTCAGCCGGCCTCTGTGGCCGAGCGGTTCTAGGCGCCTCAATTCGGAATCACGCTGATGCTACGGTCGCATGTTCGAATCCTGCCTCGGGCATGGATGTGTGTGCTGTCCATAGGTTAAGTTAGCTTTAAGTAGTTCCAAGTGCAGGGGACTGATGACCTCAGATTTTAAGTCCCATAGCGCTGAACCATTTGAATATATTCTGAGTTTGAGTATAATAAAATTCCTTGAGCCGGGAAAGCTCCTGTCCACAAATAAGCACAGATTTAGAAACCATCAATCGTGCGAACTCAGCTTTCACTTTCCTCACATGGTATCCTGAGAACTGTCGATGAAGGTCAACAGGCATATTCTATATTCCAGGATATCTGGAAAGCATTCGATACGGTGCACCACAGAATGTTCAAGTGTACGGATTAGGTTCCCATATATATTACTTCTTAAGTAATCGAAACCGGTACCCTGTTCTCGACAGCGAGTGTTCATCAGAGGCAAGGGTATCGTCGACAGTGTCACACAGAAGTGTTATAGGACCACTCTTATTCTCTATACACAGAAATTATTTGACGGACAGGGTGAGCAGCAATCTGCGGCTGTTTGCTGATGATGCTGTGGTGTACGAGAAATTGGCTCCGTTGAATGCTGTAGGAGGATATAAGACGACTTAGACAAGATTCTAGAAAGTGTGATGAATTGTAGCGTGCTCTAAATGTAGAAAAGTATAATTAATGTAGCTGAATAGGAAAAACAATCCCGTAATGTTCTAATACAGCATTAGCAGTGTGCAGCTATACAGATTCATGTCGGTTAAATATCTACAGGTGACGTTACGAAGTGAAACGAAACGAATGAGCATTTAAGAACGGTAGTACGGAAAGCGAATAGTTGACTTCGGTTTATTAGGACAATTTTAGGAAAGTGTAGATCCTCTATACAGGACACCGCGTATAGTACACTGGTTGCGACGCATTCTTGAGTCCTCCTGAGTATCTGGAATCCCCGGCAGATCGGATGAAAGGAAGACATTTAGAGCATTTCTAAGGCTTGCTGCTAGATTTGACACCGGAAGGTTCTATCAACGCGTAACTACTACGGAGATGCCTCGTGAGCCAAATGGGAATCCCCGGAGGGACGACAATGTTCTTTTCAGACTATTGAAAAAATTTAGAGAACCAGTATTTGAAACATTGCAAAACGATTCTTCTGCCGCCAACGTATATTTCCCTCAAGTACCGGGAACACAAGAGAAGTTAGGGCTTGTACTGTGGCATAGAGACAGTCGTTTCGGTCGTTTTTCTCTCGTTCTGTTTGCAAATGGAAGAGTAAAAGAAATGACAGTGCTAGAAAGGGCCCTGTGCCTTGCAGCATACGGTGACTTGCAGAGTGTGTATGTAGACGTAGATGAAGAGTTAGAGGTAGAAGTAGAGGAGGTTCTCCACAGAATTGGCGAAGAAAGAAACATAAGGAAAACACCGGGAAGAAGAAGGAACAGAATGGTAGTTCATGTGCTAAGACATCAGGGAATAACTAACAGAGCGCAAAAGGGAGCTGTAGAGATTAAAAGCTGTAGAGGAAAAAAGTTGGAATACATAAAATAATAACTGAGGACATAGCGTGGAAGTACAACATTGAGATGAAGAGGTCGGCACAGCACAGGAATCCGTGGCGTGGCCAACCACACGAGTCATAAGACTGATGACTCAGATAAAAAGTACGCAAGAAAGACAATAAATAAAATGCTAAACGTCGATTAAGTTGGCATTAAATGAAATATCGATCAAAGAGATCAGATCCTTCAAAAATTATTTGTACCAGGGTGAAACGAAGTAAACCAGCTGTAAGATGTCAGGCAAATCCAACACCTTCCATTAAAACCCTGACATGATAAGCAAATCCAGTAGTATGTCACATAGCTCCGAATACATGGTTCAAATGGCTCTGAGCACTATGGGACTTAACATCTATGGTCATCAGTCCCCTAGAACTTAGAACTACTTAAACCTAACTAACCTAAGGACAGCACACAACACCCAGTCTTCACGAGGCAGAGAAAATCCCTGACCGCGCCGGGAATCTCCGAATAAATCGTGACATTAAATTAACCAAAGTAATACGAGTAACGAGTGAGCAAACGGAATACCACAGACTAACAAAAGAATGCCTAAATGCATGTCATACCTTCCCACAGTGAGACAGACGCAGTTCCGAGGGGAGAAACGAGAAGCCTAGAGCAGAACCGTGTTAAGCTGGAAGGCCCTACGATAATGGACGGACGGACACCCACGTCGCCAGCTAACCGCTAGGACCACACCACCCGCAAGTTTTAGCGTGAGACGTTTACGCGTCTCTGTTACGTCAGGACCACCCCCCAGCCAATGTTAAAAGCTAGAGCCCTCCAGAAGAACAGTATAGATCTTACGATAACGCTAAAATGACCACACCAGCTGCAAGTTTTAGCGTGAGACTTTTTCGCATCTCTGTTTCGTTGCAAACTTTAAAAACAGTGCCCCACCACGAAACGTATAACGTTTCTCATTGGATAGACAGAATTTTTGTAGGCGGAGCTTAAGGTTAACATTGAGATCCTGATTGGTCAGATGAAAACACAGCCATATAGTTTTTATTAAACCAACTTCGGTAAATTGTAGTAAGGAGAAGTTGCTTCCGAGACAGCGAGGTGAGCGGAGCTGTGCTGACGGCCGCCCCCTGACGAACACCGACAAGGTAATGAACGCACGTGATGCCGCATAACAGCGCACAAAGCTTCACTCAGAACTGCAGAAGTCTCATCTGTTACACCCCCTTTTTGCGTAATACTAGTGTCGATCGTCAATTAAAGCTCATGGTGTTCACATTTGCCACTTGAAGTAAAAATCTGAAACGCGATGATTTTTTTGTTATATAGTTATTGAGAAGCCACATCAGCCACTGTAATTTACGACAAGTTAGATAAGTAATTAAAAAGATAATTGAGGTTCACTGTAGACCATTTTGATAGTTTTCTCTTTTGTGAAACTTAATTTAAACCTAGATTATAGATGTGATATGGCATAGGTCATCCTTCGATCCATTGTAGAACTTGGAAACCCATTCAGGGAATATTCGTTCACATTTTTGTTGAACGCAGTTGGTTTTTACCATCCTGTATTAAAACATTTCCTTTTATCAATAGTGCAATTTATAAACAATGTTTTGTGAGTAGAATAAAATTTCCAATGGTAAACTTAATTGCTTTTTCGACGTTATTTTACCAGCTAACTAAAAATAGGAAAGCCTTGAACCCCTTCCACTAAATTTAGTTAGTATTAAGATTCTTTTACAGGGAATGCAGCCGGCCGAAGTGGCCGTGCGGTTAAAGGCGCTGCAGTCTGGAACCGCAAGACCGCTACGGTCGCAGGTTCGAATCCTGCCTCGGGCATGGATGTTTGTGATGTCCTTAGGTTAGTTAGGTTTAACTAGTTCTAAGTTCTAGGGGACTAATGACCTCAGCAGTTGAGTCCCATAGTGCTCAGAGCCATTTGAACCAGGGAATGCAGTGGAGGTGACGCTGAAATCATTAAGTATTTGGTTATATCATCGCTAGTCTCACTGAACTCTTCTGAATACTACATGTCATGTGTGGTCTGGCGTCTCCTTACCAGCAACAGGTCCCAGGTTCAAACTAGTCAATTCACTAAAAAACACGCTCAGAGCGTCGTTGCGCGAAAGTGGTAGGGAGACACGATATAGAACAAACAGACACCACGCAGAATGTTAGACAGCTTAAATTTGATGATATCGTGGTGTTAAAAGATAGCCGAAGTGAACTGCAGGCCAAGAAGAACGAAGCAAAGTGGTTGGGGATGCGGTCAAATCATTTCTCACAGAACAACGAAATTAATGTCAGTGGACTGGAAGGAAGGAGAACTCTAATTAAATTGGAGTATCGCTTAAGCTGTGCGACTGAATTCGTGCTTATCTGTCAGACCACAATACGTAGTAATCGACGGAAAACTGTCGATTAAAACAGAAATGATATCCAGCGTTCCGCTAGGAAGTGTTACAGGCTCTCTGCTGTTCCAAACCTATATAAACGATTTAGAAGACAATATGACCAGCCTGTTTAGACTGTCTGAATCTGATGCTTTCATTTACAGACTAGTAAAGTCATCAGACTATCAAAACCAGTAGCAAAACGGCTTAGACAAGATATTTGTATGCTGCGAAAAGCGGAAACTGCCTAAGTTTAATGTCATCCACGTGAGTACGAAAAGAAATCAGTTAAATTTCGTTTACACGATAAATCAAACAACTTTAAAGGCTGTCATTTCAACGAAATACCAAGGAATTTCAATTACGAACAACTTAAACTGGAACGATCACATAGGTAATATTATGGGGAAGGTGAACCAAAGACTGTGTTTTATTGGCAGAACACCTATAAGTTGCAACAGATCTACTGAAGAGACTGCTTATACTACGCTTCTATGTCCTCTGCTAGAGTGTTGCTGAGCTGTATGTTATCCTTACCAGACAGCATTTGCAGAGGACATTGAAAAAGTTCGAAGAGTAGCAGCGACTGCGTGGCCCCTGTCGTCGGAGGTTCGAGTCCTCCCTCGGGCATGGGTGTGTGTGTTGTTCTTAGCATAAGTTAGTTTAAGTAGTGTGTAAATCTAGGGACCGATGACCTCAGCAATTTGGTCCCTTAAGAATTCACACACATTTGAACAATTGAAGAGTGGCAGCTAGTTTCGCACCCGTATTATCGCTAGTAGGGGAGAGAGTGTCAGGTATATAGTACGCGAGTTCGGGTGGCAGTCCTTAAAAGACAGGCTTTTTGTGCTGGGGCGAGAACTTTTCACGAAATTTCAATGACCAACTTTCTCCTTTCAGTGTGAAAACATTTTACTGGTGCAATCCTACATATGGAGGAAAGATCATCGTAATAAAATAAGGGAAAATCCGAGCTGGCACAGAAATATTTTACTGACCATTTTCCCCACTCGCTGTAAGGAAGTGGAACGGTAAGAAATAGTCTGAAAGTGGTTCGAAGACACTTAAGTTCAAAGGAACTTAATGTGAATTGCAGAGTAATGATGTAGCTGTAGAAATTAAACAACATTCCATTTTAAGATTGTGGAAGAACAGCTAATGATATCGGTCGTATCTTTTCATAGGAATCATTATGGAGTAAGCAATTGAGGGAAACAATGAAAACCTAAATCTGAAAGACTGAACAGAGATTTGAATCGCGTTCTACCACTGAGCCACCTCGCTTGATCGCCTTACATAGAAGTCATCGGCAACGGTAGTTTGATGCCTGAAGAAGCGCCGCCTTGGAAGGTAACGGAACAATCATTCTTAGAAGACAGATGACCTTCCTATCGAAGACTAACAATCTTGGAGCCAGTAGTACATACAGTTCACAGACACACGATTTACTATAGAACGAACAAAACAAAACCAGCAAAGCCCTACTCATAAACGATCCTGTGTATCAATTTAGAAAGAAATACCGATAATAACATCAACCATATTGATAATCGAATACTATACTTATGAAGCTTTGTACAGTAAAATGTAAATGGAAAACACTGCCACATTTTTCAGTAATGCACAAAATATGACGGGCTTGTTTTCAGTGATAAAGATAATATTAACTGTGAAATTGACTACGTACTATGAAAGATAAGTTTTTGATGCTGCTTAAAACAGATCCACAATAATTATGCTCAGATTATCAGAAATATTACTCCTTGGTGTAAATACAAATAACTGCAATCATAAAAACACACACAGGTTTCCTTAATGGTGTTAAATATATGAAGACTGAAAAATAATCTTGTACGATTTTCAAACTTTTCTAAAGATATTAAAATAATATATTACTTGAACGATATCAACGTATGGATCCTCAGATTAACCCATATACAAAGAACATGTTCACTTGAAATACGCAAAAATGTAATAAAAGGCTACAAAATATGTTACAGATAACATATTTATATGGAGCACTCGCTCGAAGCACTGAGAAAAGGGGCGAGAAGCTTATGGAGACTCACAGTAAATTACTTACAAATCATGAAAAACAGAAGTAGTGTGTGCTTCACACTGTATCCAGGTGTCACCATAAAGTTGCAGGGCATACGAAAGACACTTCTTAATGGAGTAAGCATTTGTAAAGACTTCGATTTGCTCATTAAATACCACTAAAAACTTTGTTGACAGTAGCGTTATAGAGGGAGCTATTAAAGTTAAGCCAACAAATCTAATAATCAAGTTTGAAACCAGCTGCTTCAAGGTAAATTTCTTTAAAATGAGATTTTTATGTAATTGTTTCCTGTTTTTCCCAATAAAATGACCCAAGGGTTCAGCTTGCTCTTCTCCAATGGACCCCAAATTATACACACCTCATTTTTTTGGTGCAATGGAGATCAAGTTTCAAAAATGAACCACCCTAATGAGTGTTTATAATTTGGCATTACAGAGGGGGCGCGACAGCTATCCAGCAACGGTGCAACATAACGGCCGCAGACCAGTTTCGGCGAGTAGCAGGTATACATGTGCACTCTTTTCAGGAATGCAATAGGGAAACTGGATCCTAGTGGCAGCGACGCAGCAATCCGGGTGCACAGGTATGCATACCAGAGACATCTAAAGTGGGGCGAGTTTAGCGCAGCAAGTCGGCTTACCAATACTCTGCTGCTGCCATGGACTTATGATAAAGGGGCTGTCATGACGTCACAAACCTTGACGTCTGCCACGTTAGTTGCCCCAAAAATAGCTTTTGGTGGAAGCGCTTTAATCGATTCTGCCAGCTAGCATCATTTACAGATGTACTAATAACTGTGACTATACACTGAAAATGTGAAAATATTGCCTCGGCAGGATTTTGTCCCGTGTCGCATTAATGTTCGGTAGGACTCATGTCTGGCGATCTGTGTGGCCAAATCGTTCGCTCGAAATGTTCAGAATGTTCTTCGAACCAAACGTGAACGATTGAGCGCCGGTGACATGACAGCGTTGTATGAGAACATGGAGTCCATGAATGGCAGCAAATGGTCTCCAAGTAGCCAAACATAACCATTTCCAGTTGCTTATCGATTAAGTTGGTGCAGATGACCTAGTAAACACAGCCCACACCATCATGAAGCCACCACCAGCTTGCTCAGTGCCTTGGTAACAGCTTGGGTCCATGGCTTCGTGGGGTTTGCGCCACACTCGAACCCTATTTATCAGCTTTTACCAACTGAAATGCGGCTTATCTGCCCAGACCACGGTTTTCCAGTCTAGGATCCAACCACTATGGTAATAAGCTCAGGAGCGGCGCTGCAGGCGATGTTGTGCTGTGTTGTTAGCAAAGTTCCTCGTGTCAGACGTCTGCTGCCATAGCCCATTAACGCCAAATTTCGCCGCACTGTCCTAAAGGAACGTTCGTAATACGTTCCTCATTGATTTCTGCACTTATTTCAGGCATTGTTGCTTGTCTGTAAGCCCTGACAACTCTTTGCAAACGCCGCTACTCTCGGTCGTTAAGTGAAGGCCATCGGAAACTGCGATAATGAGGTAATACCTGAAATTTGGTATTGTCGGCACAGTCTTGACACTGTGGACCTCGGAATACTGAATCTCCGAAATGAAATGCCCCATGAGTGTATCTCTAACTACCATTCCACGTTCAAAATCTGTTAACTCCTGTCACACTACCGTCATATGTATATGTGCACTTCGCTACCCATCGATTTTTGTCACTTCGGTGTAGTTTAAAGTTTGCAGGAATCACATTTTACTTCTTTATTGGACCTACTTTCTTTCGTGTACATGAATTTTGGCAGCCCTGTTTAATTTTAATCTGTTGGTTATATTTCTGTCATTTGACTTGAGATTTCTTATCGGTCCAATTCGAAGGACTCTCTGGGTGAACGTTGTGAGAACGAAAGATTAGAAAACCACCAAATGTAGCGAAGTACAGGCTGATTCAAAAAGAATACCACAACTTTAAAAATGTGTATTTAATGAAAGAAACATAATATAACCTTCTGTTGTACATCATTACAAAGAGTATTTAAAAAGGTTTTTTTTCACTCAAAAACATGTTCAGAGATGTTCAATGTGGCCCCCTCCAGACACTCGAGCAATATCAACCCGATACTCCAACTCGTTCCACACTCTCTGTAGCATATCAGGTGTAACAGTTTGGATAGCTGCTGTTATTTCTCGTTTCAAATCATCAATGGTGGCTGGGAGAGGTGGCTGAAACACCATATCCTTAACATACCCCCATAAGAAAAAATCGCAGGGGGTAAGATCAGGGCTTCTTGGAGGCCAGTGATGAAGTGCTCTGTCACGGGCTGCCTGGCGGCCGATCCATCGCCTCAGGTAGTTGACGTTCAGGTAGTTACGGACAGATAAGTTGATTGTGGAATTTGCAGCTCTCTGCTAGCTCTGCTAGTCGATTTTCCTGGGCTGTGAACAAATGCTTGCTGGATGCGTGCTACATTTTCATCACTCGTTCTCGGCCGTCCAGAACTTCTCTGTAAACTGTTTATACCAACATTTAATACACCACCTATCAGGAGGTTTAACACCATACTTCGTTCGAAATGCACGCTGAACAACTGTCGTCGATTCACTTCTGCCGTACTCAATAACAAAAAGCTTTCTGTTGAGCGGTCGCCATCTTAGCATCAACTGACGCTGACGCCTAGTCAACAGCGCCTCAAGCGAACAAATGTACAACTAAATGAAACTTTATAGCTCCCTTAATTCGCCGACAGATAGTGCTTAGCTCTGCCTTTTGTCGTTGCAGAGTTTTAAATTCCTAAAGTTGTGGTATTCTTTTTGAATCACCCTGTATATTCTTAGCACTTTCGGTAAGAGGATATAGCACGAACATCGGTTTGACCAGTCCATATTAAGGAACTTGCTGGATTACGAAATCAGTCTTTTTCAGCACGTACTTCTCTTCTCGGTTATTCGAAAAATATAACATAATGAAAACTAAATTGGCGAGGCGGAACCGGCTGGATTGGCCGAGCGGTTCTAGGCGCTACAGTCTGGAACCGCGCGACCGCTACGGTCGCAGGTTCGAATCCTGCCTCGGGCATGGATGTGTGTGATGTCTTTAGGTTAGTTATGTTTAAGTAGTTCTAAGTTCTAGGGGACTGATGAGCTCAGAAGTTAAGTCTCATAGTGCTCAGAGCCATTTGAACCATTTGACGAGGCGAAATGCATCGTATTACTGGATCAAATACGCATTCAAGAACAGAACAGTGAAAATGCTTTCCTGGCGCTATTTCATTCATGAAAGCAGTCTAAAATTTTCTGGTTGAAACAACTGTTATGTGTAAACGACAGTTATTACGATGAAGAGGCAATCGTAAAAGAGGTCACTGCACACTCGCAGCAAGGCGGTCACTGGTTTTAACACTTGGCGTGCGCTTCACACGTAAGAACTGTCTATAAGGTACAACACTTTCTACATATAAATTCACTGGAGCTACCAGAACTAGTCTATTAATACGAAAATGAACATAAAATACACTACAGCCACGTAGAAAGTTCTTGAATGTATGAAATACAACTTCCTGCTGTTCCTCTGCCACAGTGTTTCAACTGTTTCCGACGTGTCGGTACAGTGAAGTTGTCAATTCTCTTCATCTACCACGTTCCCACATATTGGAGAAATCTTTGAAGCGGCAAGGAGCAGGTTGGGAAGTGGAAAGGTACTGGGATCCGAAAAAAAGTTTACCTTAACAAACACTTTATTAAAAAGAATCAAAATCTTTAAAGTTAGAAAAATACACCAATAAAAGAGTGACAGGAAATTAAAATTCTTGAGTTTAAAAATGCTTGCAGCACAAGTAATCAGCAAGGAAGAGAGATCAAGATTAATCCAGTAAAAGGGCTTAAGGGGAAATAATAAGTTTTGAATTTTTGCAGTAACAGACAAAGAATCACAATATTCTAAATTACCTTGTGGATTTTTTCATGAGGAGAAAAGGAAATCAAATAACAGACTTAGCGACTGCAGAATTGGCTTAGGTCCCAATTAATGGTATGTTTCTTTGGTAAGTCAAAAAAATTTAAATTACAAGCAGATACCGTAGAGTACTGTTAACAAGGTAACGGTGCGAGCAGGCTGCACTTGCGGCTTAAGGTCCAAGGATAAAAGTCCACGATAATAAAATAAGCAAATATAAGAAACAATTGCAGATTAAAAACATAAATACTGAAACCAATGACAATGTCCAATAAAACCTACAAACAAAGAAGAAGGCAGCAACAATTTTTAAAAGGGCTACAAATATAACAAACATTGAATTTCATTAGTATGCACAGAATTAAGAACATGTACAGGATAAATAAATTAAAGGGCGGTGGCCACGCATACAAGTTTACAATCGATGAAGGAGCCTTAAGGTTATCTGAAATGCCCCTAAAACGCAAGGAAGTCATTAGTAATTAATGTAGCACGATGGTCAGTCAAACAATAGTTGGAACTAACACAACAGGTTGAAAAGGTCGCCTCTAAGCTGCGTTTCTTCACTTAAACCAACAGTACATAATTCATATAATCGTGTACAATTTAGATAACTCAAAAATTCGAATTAGGTAAACTCTTGTTGTGAGGATACCAAGAACGAATACACATTAAGAACTTAGTACTAAAACTGACATTGTAGAATGTAACTAATTTTAAAATTCTGCTGATAAGGAACTTTAACAATAATTTAAAAGAAAGGCTTGGACGGAATTAAGTGTCAGTGGCCTTGTAAACAAGATTTATAACTGGTGAGAGTGGTTTACGATTTCTCTGAATTTTGGTGAAGCGACAAGAAGCCTGTAAGTAACTAAACAAGTTTCAGCGCCACAGTGGCCCATAAAGCATTACCCTGAACTCAGATCAAAGGACACCCTTAGGCGGTGTTTCTTAGATTTAGTAAGATATTTAAAGTCATTAAAAAAGCTAACATTAATAGAATATTCCTAGCGAGACCACGCTGGACCTCAGGGGCAGTAGACAACGACAGTAGCTGCTCAGATACAGTAACGCAATGAACGAGGCCCAACGGGAAGTGTGTCAAAATAATTAACAGTTAGAGGGATAGTTACAAACAATTTCAGATGGCAAGTAACATGGATTTCATGTAGTCTGCTGACCGGTCGCCTTACGAAAATGAGTTATCTTTTATTAGTCGTACCGAAAAACTTTTTTTTAATACCACAGTGAAGACGCTGACAGTCAGTTCATTAAATAATGGTTGATCTGCAAGAATACAAATAAAATATGATTAAACATTACTCATCTTAGATATATGTAAATACACAAACTTCAATATGCCGAAATTTAAGATCAACTGGACCGGCGTTAAGGGTTAAGTGGTAATTAAGCGAAAAGCCAATGAAAGCAGACAGTGAGTATTTTACACTGTTTTCGTTAACAAGCGAAATACTAAATAATAGGCAATAAAATACAAACACCTTAAAGAGATCTGGCAGGCATGAAATTTAAAAAAATCAGTTCAAGAAATTGACAGAGTGAAATTAAGAAAATTGCGTTAAAGACACTGCGAGCTATCCACGCCATTCAGTAACGCGGAGAATACACAACAAAACTGAAGCTCATTCGCGACAATCTGCGAAAGTGTGCACTAAGTGAATAACACCGACGAGCCGTTGGCCAACAATACGAAACCGGAGCAAAGACGCAATTATCGAGAAGACACGAAAAGAACCAGGATGCACCAAATTAGAATCTGTTATCAAAAGACCTCACCATGGTTCGCAATATGGGAAGGCAGCGGTTCCCCAGGCCAGACTTACTCCCTTCGATGATCGATCAACTGCCAGTTAAATTCCCAACCGATGTGGTGACGCCGAAAACGGTAATTTCCAATACAATGGCCCCAACACTGTATATCGACCTTGCGACTCTGTGTTGACCACACGACTCTGGTGGCGTGAGTTATGATGGCTACTGTTTACACCGTTCACTAGAGCAACAACAAAAGACGAACGTATAGTAAGCTACAATTAATTATTAATGAAAGTAATAACTTTACTTGATTTGCTCGTCGTCCACGTTTTCTTCATGCATCATTACTCGTGTTGTATAAGGCGCCGACAGCGATCCTTTTTTTCCCATATAACATGGATACACTCTTGCTAGGTCAATCAGAAATATTGAGAGAGTATCAGGAGGGTCAAATTTTCCACGCAACCCCATGTTGTGGAAATACAGGTAATGGAAGAGATAGAGTTCGTCCCTATCTCCTGGACGCTCCTCTCTTTATATCGACGATTTGACTGATTCCCTCAGGCTTTCGTTGTTCGGTGTGTGGACAGATGGATCGTCCGATGACACGTATTGAGCGGATTGATTCACGAACTCTTGTTGAAATCCTTCTTTCTTTAAGGTATTGTATGACAAAGTTCCTGGCAATATAAAGCGCTTTTTATAAGAGAGGCTAAGGTTTTCTTTACCCTTGAATAAACCCGAACTATGAAGCACTTGCGATATTCTCTTTCAGTGTTGCCAAATACTCAAATACGTCCGGCTTTTTCAGCGGTCGTCCTCCCTGATATTTCCTTGCAGCTATGCGATTCGTCTATTTGGACAACTTTGTTTCGTTCACCAACTACAAAAATTATTCGTGACTATGACGTAATAGACTTCTCGGCAGAAACCGTAGTAGTCGTACACGCTGTGCCTGGATAATTGCGTTTCAGAAGCTGTCGCATGTAGCACATAATCTCTTATCCAACAAGAAACTAATGGATGGACAACTTGGAAGTGCGAAACCATGTATTCTTTTTATGGATGTTCACCTGTGACCCTGAGCGCAGTACAATTGTAAAGGAAAATCAACATCCGTACCTTTTTCCGAAAGTTTCATGTAATTGAGCCAATGGCATCCTACACAATTCCTGCTATCCTCATTTGGAAACAATCGGAAGTGGCAACAAAATTTCAAACAACTCTCCACACTACATACCAATTAAATTTCGCCATGTGATACTATCGAAACTGAAACGCTTTCACTCATTGCTATTCGCAACCGAAAACGATAAACTGTTTTCCCCAGGGAACGTGCTAAACATTTACCGTAATTCTCACCGTCAGCGTTCGACAGCGGGTCGCACTTTCGATATATATCGTTAGCGACCCGTCCTCATTAGACAATCGTTCTACGAAATTATCCCGAAAAAACACTGTACAGGCCAGTCCGCCGCTTTCCCGCAATGGTGGGTCAAAATGGAGTCCTCACACGTCCCTGGTAAACACAGAACTTCAACCGCAACTACTCTCAGCCAGTCACACTTTCTGCAGCAAACCGAGTACGTACATACACCCCGTCCACAGCTACTCACTCACCTACTCTCGCAGCTCAGCGTCCTCTAGTATCCCAGGAACGGGCCGATGACAAATCTAGCGCAAATACAATCGGTAACAGCAAAGGTATCACGTGCGCATGCCACAATTTGCTTCTTTCAAAAGTTCATTAAGTTTATGGTGACTCCAGCTCTCTTAAATGCACTGTAGACAAGATAAAAGGAAAGTATAATGAAAATGACTCTAAAAATGTTCGTTCGTTGCTGAGAAAATCTCGTACCTGTTTTTGCACTCTTCTTTTGTTCCACATTAACATGTTTCGGGCCCAGCACATTTTCTGGTGACCTGCCAGTAATTAAAATTTTGGATTACAAACTGTTCCTATAATACAACTGCAACGTCAAAAACGTACAAAAATAATTAAAGAAATGAAGCTGTCAAAACAGTCAAAAAACATACATACTACACGCCGTTACATAAGCTCAACAGGCAGTTGTAAATGCCATAAATCAAGAAATGCGTGTGGTATATCAGGTTCAATAACTTACCACTCGTACAGAGAGAAACAAAATGTACGAGCCCCAGAGCGGCAGATAACGCGCGCCGTGTCCCATAGGGGGCACCGTGGGCTAGCACAATGCCATGTTGCGGAACCACCAGTATCCTAAGGAAATGTAATACAAGTTCTATATGCATATTACTAACAATAACAAAAATAAAGCTCACAGACGTAAACTCGTGTAAGGTATGACATCAACTATTACATTTATGATAATTACAGGATATTACAAAATAAATAAACTCAAAATTGCGGCAAACGTCACCGAGAATTTGGTATTATAAACAGTGCCATTATTACTTATTACGGAAATTGAAGAATTTATCAAAAATTTGAAAAAACAATTATGTTGTTCCACTGATCTGCTCATTGAGTAATCGGTCATGGAAGCACCGTCTATGTACGAAAAGTTCAAAGTCTTCCAAATTATTCAAATGAACACGTGTAGAAGAATCTGCATATTGTTTACGGTGCCACGAAGCTGATGACTGCACGGACGAAAATGAGCTCCTTGTACGGCACCACAACTAGGATAACCGTGTACCCTACATCGCTTTCTGAATTCCCTCCCAGTCTGTTGTAACGTAATGAAATGAAAATAGTTGTGACTCTTTTTCTTTACTATTAGTGTAATGTAATAGAATGAATACAAGCCGTGATGTATATAAGAAAGAAACACACATTAACGCAATGGCTCAGCCTAAAAGAGAAATAACTATTGTAAGAATATCATAAACAGTGTAATATGTTGTTTAATTTAGTCCGACACGTATAAGCACGCAGTAAACTAGCTCAGTTCTCAGGTGTTACGCAATTGTAAATACTCATTTGTTTAACTATTAAAACACCACAGATGTTCCTCAATATATACCTAGTCAACGCCAAGTTAAAAGTCGTGTGCTTATAGCACCAGAGAATATTTCACCAGTCCGTTCTCCGTAAAACAATTAATTCCGTAACTCAGAATCGTGGTTTCGTCTTGATTCACAATATAGGATTACAAGCGTAGCTTTTGCAAATGAAGTCTCATACCAGAACTAGAATCCTGTGACCGGGCCTTCCTGCCTAGGATGTTATCTCGCAACTTTGAGAAAATCTGAAAGTGAATCTTATTAAATTATTTGCAGCGACCGCCAGGCTCGTAGAATCTGAAATAAAGGTTTAGTTTTCTAACCGGCGGCTCGTATCGACGATGAGGTAAAAGAAAGTTCTTAATTATTTTTTAAGATGGCGCCTAACAATGAAGAATTTGTGTTGACCCATGTCTACTCTAGACAAGCAAGGTTTAGGATTACAAATGTTTAAGTCACCAACAACTCTATTTTCAGTTTTTTAATAACTTACATTGGCTGATACAGCAAGATGAACCTTCGTTAAACGCTCCTTACGGTTCGCGT
Organism: Schistocerca americana; assembly: GCF_021461395.2. Lineage (NCBI taxonomy): Eukaryota > Metazoa > Arthropoda > Insecta > Orthoptera > Acrididae > Schistocerca > Schistocerca americana. The sequence continues at coordinate 432,089,822 of NC_060124.1, read as the reverse complement.
CCAGATCATAAGCCAAGAAGAAGAATAATAATCGTGACAAAAGAGGTCAGAGTTCAAACACAGAATCTCAATTCCATGGAACAGGCATACATTGTAGCATAAGATATTGTTCCTCGGTAAAACTCGCTAGTTACTCATACAATACTTATCGTAAAAACATGTAATCTATACATTTCACATTCATTTCCACCCAGGAGAAACAGTACACCGTCCGATGTAAAACTTGTCACAAGCTTCACTCAATTTTGTAGATCCTCCCCCCGTCCCTCCCTCTCTGACCAATTACAAAACTCATTAACAGGATGCTCTACACTATGTCGGAAAGCTTCCCCAATTTGTTAATAGCATTATAACCTACCACCACGTTATGCTTCTCAAACTCATTACTAATCTTCAGAGATAGTGGGTCAAAATACGTCATAGCAGTAAGTCTAACTCCTACATTCCTTACTCCGGTGCCGTGGTGCGTCTGTGACAGAATTTCCTCGTCCATTTTCCTGATATCACTTTCTCTAAATTCATTTGCAATCCCTATCTGTAGAATGATGGCTATTTCCCTATAGGTAGCGTGCTGGTCAAGTGCATTTTTTTAACCTCTGGAACATTGAACGAAAAAGTGCTTTCTTCTGCGATGGGGGATGATTAGAATTCGCAACAATGACGATATATGTTGCTGTCGGCTTACGAAAAACCTAGTATTCTAAACACTCTAAATTCATTTGACGCTAAATTCACTTTCCAAATTATGGCATGGCACCACACAAAGTTCACGAAATATGACATCATAAACACTGAAAAACTGACACATTGCCGGCCGCTATGGGCGAGCGGTTCTGGCACTTCAGTCCGGAACTGTGCTGCTGCTACGGTCGCAGGTTCGAATTCTGCCTCGGGCATAGATTGTGTGATGTCCTTAGGTTTAAGTAGTTCTAAGTCTAGGGGACTGATGACCTCAGATGTTAAGTCCCATAGTGCTTAGAACCATCTAAACCATTTGAACTGACGCATTCTGCATTTTATTCTTTACTACTAAAAGACTCCCACGCTCGGATCAAGTTAAGGAAATCCCTGGCACCTGGCAGCGATTTTTACTGCTTTCAGCTGTGAAGCGCAAGCACCTGTAGGCGACAACAGTAGCCCTGTATACAGCTACGAAGAGGCGCTGCCGTAGAGATGTTTACAAAATCGCTTTGTAGACGCGCGAAGCAGCTAAGCCCAGCGTACAGAAACTGTCCAGTATATTACATTACGAACGTAGTTAATTTTTAGTTTTCGTATTTAAAAGAAAATTGGTAATTCCCTAGCTAGTCCTTCTATAAAAGTTAACTGGAACACATACACTGACCAGCCAGAACATTATGACCACTGGCCTACCGTCGATATAAACCCGTGCAGGCGACAGCATCTTCACCTGGCGAGGAATTACTGCTAGTCAGACACACGAGCGGTGCATGTAGCATCAGTGAGCATGCTGTCCGTGTGTAAAATGTCGAAGGCACGCGATTTGTCTGATTGTGATGGCCCGGAGGTTCAGCACGAGCTTTGCGGAAACTGCGCAGCTTGAGAGTGTTCGAGGAGTGCTGTGGTGAGTGTCTTCAACATGTGGGAAAACCAAAGTGAAACCACGTCCTGACGTCACGGGGTTGGGAGGCACCCCTCATTACAGACGTCGGACGTCGCAGACTGGGCATTTTGGTAAAACACGACATGTGGCGAAGTATGGCGCAACTAATATTAGACTTTAATGCTTTGCAGACTACAAGCGTGTCCGAACACACAGTACACCAAACACTCCTAACGATGAGCCTCCGCAGCCGACGACCCACGCATGTACCAATATTAACACCACGACATCGGCAACTGCGACTTAAATGAGCACGTGACCATCGGCACTGAACGTTGATGCAGTGGCAGAGCGGTGAGTGGTCTGATGAATCTCATCTTCATCATGCCGATGGGAGGACGTGAATCTTTCACCTTCCAGGGGAACAGCTCCTTGACATCCGAATTGTGGGATGGAGACAAGCTGGTCGTGGCTCCATTCTGCTCTATAGAACACTCACATGAGCATCAATGAATCCAGTGGAGCTCTTGCAAGGCACCATGATGGCTAAGGAGTATCGTACACTGGTTGTATACCACGTACACCCCGTCATCATAATCATGTTTCCCTCCGGCACTGGCATTTTTCTAGAAAATAATGCGCTATTTCACAATACCAGGAGTGTGATGGTGGAGCTCGTGGAACACACTGGCGTGATCCAGTTGGTGCGCTGAACCCCCAAACTCGGCAGATCTGAACACGATCGAACACGTCTGAGATGTGATTGAATATGGCGTCAGAGCTCGTCACCCTTCTCCCCAGAATTTACGGGAATTAGGTGACTCGTGTGTGCAGGTGTGATGCCAATTCCCTTCAGCGGCCTATCAAGACCTCACTGCTTCCATGCCACGACGCGTCGCCGCTGTTATCTGTGCTAAAGGTGGACATACCTGCCATTAGGCAGCTGGTCATAATGTTCCGGCTGATCAATGTATTTCCGTTATCAAGTCTGTACCGATTACAATCCCAGTGCTCAAAAATGGATTACCAAAGTCTTCTCCCAAAATTCTGTGTTTCAATAGAAACTGTTTTCTGGTTGCCTTGCTTCAATTCCCAAGTGTCCTTTCAGTTCTTAGTACATTTAAAGGAAAAATAGGCATATTTCCACGATCATTGAGCTCTTAAAGCAATTTCTCTGTTAATTCTCTTATTCTCTGTTAAGTATCAACGCCACATACTTCTGCAGTAACAGTTTAACGGCGTCTGTAGTTCACTGCTCATCTTCTTTCAGTAAGTATTCCATTATGTCGCTTTCGTTGTCTATGTGCGTAGTTTGCATTAGTATACCTGTAGGGTGGGATTATGTCTATATGTTCAGTTTGGAAATGGGCAGTGTACGAAACTAAAAGCAGTTTTGTGTGTGTTCAAAATGTGTGTGAAATCTTACGGGACTTAACTGCTAAGGTCATCAGTCCCTAAGCTTACACAGTACTGAACCTAAATTATCCTAAGGACAAACACACACACACTCATGCCCGAGGGAGGACTCGAACCTCCACCGAGACCAGCCGCACAGTCCATGACTGCAGCGCCTGAGACCGCTCGGCTAATCCCGCACGGCAAAACCAGCTTTCAAGTGACTCCTGAAGAGGTACAATGACTTTATGTACGTGTGTGTGTGTGTGTGTGTGAGTGAGTGTGTGAACATTAATATAACTGACAAACTGCAGGGACGGATTCCTGACTGGAAACAGAGCAGAAAAGGCCCAATGAACATGTGTTCGAAAATGTATCGTCGCAACGGCAGATGGCGCTGACGAATGAAGGGTCTTTGGTGTGACGTCATAAGCGAGTGACTGCGTGTGAGATCGCTCTCCAAGTTTTTATATGTTTTTAGGTTTCAGATACATATTTTAACGGTTTTTGTGATAATATTTACTATATAAGTGACTTTTTAGTGGTTTCTTCATTCACCTCTGCCTTTCTTGTGTTGTGACCTGATATTTGTGAGTGTTTCGTATCGAGCAACGTAACCTCTTACCTGTGTTTACATTCCGCGCTGACTAATTGCAGCTGTAGCGGCGCGTCGAAAGCTAAGTACTAATTAATTGTTTGTGTATAGTGGTTTATTTAGGAACTTTAGTAGTCTTCAACCGGAGTTTTTTGTGTTTTCTGGTGAAATAATTTCAGAAGAACCTTTTGGGAACTGTTTTCAGCTTCGTTACTGTGTCATTAGACGTTTGATTCTCTCTCTGTATTAGTCTTTTGTTTTATTCACATTTGTTGTTTATTAATACTGTTAATAATAGTAGTTACTTCCCTTGTAGAGTAAGTTTGTGTTTATTGTAGTCAGGTTTTTAACATCTTCTTATTGTAGTAGCGGAACTTAGAAAAAGTAAAATTTTACCATGAGTGAGAAGTGTGGGCTTTGCCGTAGGTTCGTGAGTAGTGGATTGCGGTGTGAGACTTGTTCGAAGTATTTTCACTGGGGGGAATGCAGAGGGGAAGCCAGTGGTCGTTCTGGTGGGATCCTGTCCTGGAACTGCAGGTTATGTAGCAAGAGTAAGTTGATAGAGGAGCAGGAGCGTAAGATCTGTGCCCTTCAGGTGCAGTTGAAAAACGCACAGGAGGAGCTCGATAGGATGAGCAGGGAGAAGGGGGTTGAGGAATGGGAGCTGGCTGTTGGCAAGAGATCTGCTAGGAGAAGGAGATTTTCAGATAGTTTTACTATTGGTGTTTGCAATAGATATGACCAACTGTCAGAGTCTAGTGGAGAGGAATCTCTAGTAGCTGTAGATGTAGGAAGCATGCAGCAGACCTCAGTAGTTACGGTGGCTAGAACAGTTGCAAAGTCGAAGAGAAAGAACAAGGTTCTGCTGTTAGGTAGTTCTCATGGCAGAGGTATAGGCCAGCAGTTGCAGGAAGTGCTGGGGAGTGAGTACCAGGTCACCAGCATTGTGAAGCCTAATGCAGGATTGGCTCTGGTGACTGTTAACATAGGGGGATTATGTAGGGATTTTACTAAAGAGGATCAGGTAGTGATTGTGGATGGGGCTGGTAATAGTATTGATAGGGATGGGGAGTTTGACATAGACATTGACCTGTAAAAGATAGCCACTCAGACTGGCAACACGAATGTGCATTTCTTGGAACTGTTTCAGCGTTACGATCGGCCTCATCTTAATACAGCCGTCAGGCGTAATAACATGAGACTTGGGGGTGCGTTGATGACAGAAAGCATGGGTCACATTTCAGTGGTGTCGGTGGAGTCTATCAGCAGGACGGGTTTCACTAGACATGGCCTGCACCTCAACAGGTATGGGAAGGGGAGGTTGGCAAAGCTTATAGGTGACAGCATAGGTGGGGTTGGTGGGATCACTCATGGGAAAATTCCTGCTGTATTGGGTGTTAGAGCTGCACCTTTTTTAGATTGAAGTCAGCTAATAGGTATTCCTGCTTAAGGGACGTCTCTCTAACAAAGGAACCACTTTTGACAAAGATTAGGTATCCGAGTAATGAGGGAATTAGTATATTTCATCAAAATATACAAAGTATTAGAGATAAAGTTAGTGAACTGCTTATAGATGCTGACTCTGAAATTATTGGTATATCTGAACACTTCTTAAATAAGGAGATAATTCAGAGGCTTCCTTTACCAGGATACTGGTTGGCTGGCAGCTTTTCGAGGAGCTCGTTGCGGTGTGGGGGAGTAGCCATGTATGTGAAAAACGGCATCCCATTTGAGCCAATTGATGTTCCAAAGTACTGCACTGAAAAGGTGTTTGAATGTTGTGCAGGTGTGGTTAAATTTAACTGAGCTAAACTTCTAAGCCGGCCGGTGTGGCCGAGCGGTTCTAGGCGCTTCAGTCTGGAACCGCGCGACCACTACGGTCGCAGGTTCGAATCCTGCCTCGAGCATGGATGTGTGTGATGTCCTTAGGTTAGTTAGGTTTAAGTAGTTCTAAGTTCTAGGGGACTGATGACCTCAGATGTTAAGTCCCATAGTTCTCAGAGCCATTTGAACCATAAACTTCTAACTGTTGTTATTTATAGATCCCCAGACTCCGATTTCACAACATTTTTGCTAAAGCTAGAGGAGGTTCTTGGTTCACTTTATAGGAAATACAAAAAGTTAGTTATATGTGGTAACTTCAATATTAATTGTATAAATGATTGTGCAAGGAAGAGGATGCTGGTAGACCTCCTTAATTCATGTAATCTTATGCAAACCGTATTCTTTCCAACGAGAGTGCAAGGGAACAGTAGAACAAGCATAGACAACATTTTTGTTCATTCCTCATTACTAGAAGGGCATTCTGTTAGCAAAAAGGTGAATGGCCTTTCAGATCCTGATGCACAAATTTTAACTCTAAAAGATTTTTGTGCTGCAATACGTGTTAAATATGGTCATCAGCTGTTTAGGAAAGCTGATTCAGTTGCTGTAGAGACCTTTGTAAACCTTATCAAGGAACAAGAGTGGCAAGATGTTTATAGTGCTGTTACAGTAGACGATAAATATAATGCTTTTCTCAAGACTTTTCTCGTGCTCTTTGAAAGTTGCTTTCCGTTAGAACGTTCAAAACAGGGTACTAGCACAAACAGGCAGCCTGGGTGGCTGACTAGAGGGATAAGAATATCTTGTAGAACAAAGTGGCAATTATATCAAAACGTTAGAAACAGTCAAAATCTAAATGCAGCAGCCTATTACAGACAGTATTGTAAGGCGCTTGAAAATCTTATTAGGAAGGCAAAAAGTATGTGGTATGCAGATAGAATAGATAAGTCTCAGGATAAAATTAAAACCATATGGTCAGTCGTAAAGGAAGTGGCTGGTCTGCAGAGACAGGTCGAGGATATAGGATCAGTGCGTAGTGGGAATGTCCGTGTTACTGATAAGTCGCATATATGTACAGTATTTAATAATCACTTTCTGAATAGAGCAGTGAACTAAATAGAAACCTAGTCCCAACAGGGAATCATATAGCGCTCTTGGAAAAAAGTGTTCCGAGACTGTTACCTGAAATGCTCCTCCATGATACTGACAAGAAGGAGATTGAGTTAATAATTAAATCACTAAAGACCAAGAACTCTCATGGATATGACGGGGTATCTAGCAGAATACTGAAGTATTGTTCTATGTATGTTAGCCCAGTACTTAGCCATATCTGTAACTTTTCCTTTAGGAGTGGTCGGTTTCCTGACCGATTAAAGTACTCGGTAGTGAAACCACTTTATAAAAAGGGAGACAGGGATAATGTTGACAATTATAGACCCATTTCTATGCCATCAGTGTTTGCTAAAGTTATTGAGAAGGTTGTATATACAAGGTTACTGGAGCATTTAAATTCACATAATTTGCTGTCAAATGTACAGTTTGGTTTTAGAAATGGTTTAACAACTGAATGCTATATTCTCTTTTCTCTGTGAGGTTTTGGACGGATTAAATAAAAGGTTGCGAACGCTAAGTGTTTTCTTTGATTTAACGAAGGCTTTTGACTGTGTTGACCACAAAATATTACTGCAGAAGTTGGACCATTATGGAGTAAGGGGAGTAACTTACAATTGGTTCGCCTCTTTCTTTAAGAACAGAAAGGAGAAGGTAATTCTCCGCAATATTGAGAGTGGTAGTGATGTTCAGTCCCAATGGGGCACTGTTAAGTGGGGCATTCCCTAAGGGTCGGTGCTGGGGCCACTGCTATTTCTTATTTATATAAATGATATGCCTTCTAATACTACAGGTGATTCAAAAATAGTTCTGTTTGCTGATGACACCAGCTTGATAGTGAAGGATCTTGTGTGTAATATTGAAAAAGTATCAAATAATGTAGTTCATGAAATAAGTTCGTGGCTTGTGGAAAATAATTTGATGCTAAATCACAGTAAGACTCAGTTTTTACAGTTTCTAACTCACAATTCAACAAGAACCGATATTTTGATCAGACAGAATGGGCATATTATAAGCGAGACGGAACGGTTCAAGTTCCAAGGCGTTCGGATAGATAGTAAGCTGTTGTGGAAAGCCCATGTTCAGGATCTTGTTCAGAAACTAAATGCTGCTTTATTTACCATTAGAACAGTATCTGAAATAAGTGACACTTCAACACGAAAAGTAGTCTACTTCGCATATTTTCATACGCTTATGTCGTATGGTATTATTTTTTGGGGTAATTCTTCTGATTCAAAAAGGGTATTTATGGCTCAGAAATGGGCTGTTCGAGCTATATGTGATGTAAGTTCGAGAACCTCTTATCGACCCCTATTCAATAGTCTGGGAATTCTGACATTGCCCTCACAGTATATATTTTCTTTAATGTCGTTTGTTGTTAGCAATATTAGCCTATTCCCAAGAGTTAGCAGCTTTCACTCGGTTAATACTAGGCAGAAATCCAATCTGCATGTGGAATGCACTTCCTTGACTCTTGTGCAGAAAGGAGTGCAGTATTCTGCTGCATCCATTTTCAATAAGCTACCACAAGAACTCAAAAATCTTAGCAGTAGCCCAAACTCTTTTAAGTCTAAACTGAAGAGTTTTCTCATGGCTCACTCCTTCTATTCTGTCGAGGAGCTCCTGGAAGAGCTAAAAAATTAAGCAAATTCCAGTGTTACAGTGTTGATTTTCTTTATTTAAATTAACGACTTGTCACCTGAATATGTTTTTTTATATTTCATTTTATCTGTTTCTAATATCGTGTTATAATTTCATGTATTGACTCGTTCCATGACCATGGAGACTTCTCCTTAATTTGGTCCCACGGAACAATAAATAAATAAATAAACGTTCCGTGTGTTCCTTGTGTGTTTCAACCTGTGTGATTGATATAGCGTACTGTAAGAAGCAGAATGATCCTGCATTCATGTATGGAACAAGCCGGCATAGTGTTTGTGGACGCCCAAGCAGATGGAAACGGTCAGTAGGCAGCACTGTCACGCCAAAAAAAAGCACCGTACAGGCACCTACCACATCACACAACGTTTCAAGCCCTTTTTGGGCATCTGTCTGATCATGGGTGCTTTCAGACAAACGAACGTGCAGGAAGGTGTCGGACTGTGCCTACAGCAGGTTCGGAGGACCGTGTTCTACAGGATATTGAGACGAACCCTATTACGAGCTACAGTATGTGGCCCACCAACATGGTTTAAGCCAAAGTACGATTATGTGTATCCTGTGCCTCTGGATCACCGGGTCCCAGTTTCGATTCCCAGCCGGGTTGGGGATTTCCCCTGCCCGGGGACGGTGTTTGTGCTGTCCTCATCATTTCATCGTCATCATCATTCGTGACAGTGGCTAGATTGGACTGTGATAGAAATTGGACTGCATAAAAATTGTGACTTCGTTTGGGCGCTGATGGCCGCGCAGTTGAGCGTCCCACAAATCAATCATCGTCGTCATCATGTGTATCCTGCATGACAACCGCTACTATCCCTATCGTATGCAATCCCAGTAATGCGAATTTGAACATTTGTTGTGATGTGCTTGCGATGCAGCTCTTTACCGTGATCCGGGACGATTTTTTTCTTTGCATGAGTTCCGTCCATTTCCAGGCACGTGTCCAGAAATCCATTCCTGCAGTTTGTCGGTTTTATCAATGTTCACGCTGTATATGTTTAGAAATTTAGCTGCGCGTGCAGTTTAGTTATTAGAAGATAAAGTAGACGGTTACAGAGAGACTCAGATTGAATTTCGTCCACAAAATGTTTTGGGTGGTTTTCATTCTTTTTCTTGTTCCACTGTGCTACATCACTCGTGAGCCGTCTGTGCAAACTGTATGCATTTAGACTCCACTGCTCGGCAAGCTTACTTAATATCCACTGCTCGGCAAGCTAACTTAATACCATAGTCACAGAGAATATAAACAGAATATGTATTATCAGGAAAATTGGCACAGCCTGTTGTAAATTGTTATTTTGAAAGGAAATAATACTACTAAGGCAAAAAAATTATTTATCGCTTCAGTGAACACATTTATTAGTTGTAGTTACTTTGTTCATTACTTAAGCACACACTCATGGTTTATTCTTGTATTAAAGTATATTATGTAGTACCATCTATTCACACTGAACGGGAAACAAACATGTTTACCGTCGAAACTTAGAGTCTCATGAGAGACGTGATGAAACGAAATTGCAAATACCTGGCGAAACACCATGAAAGAATACCTGACGGCCCTTAGGAGAGACATGCTGTATAGAGGGTCTACAAAGGGTGTCCCAGAAACGTGGCGACGAACTTCGAGGCGTTGTGGAGGGTGCCTCGAGGAACAAATCGAGGAAATGAATCCATTTCCGGAAACGTCATCCAACGACTTTACAGAGCATTGAAGCTTTAGGCACCGGCGCCTGCCTCGAGGCAACCCCTTCGGCAGCAAACGTGACACTGTACGCTGACGGACCGTAGGCGGAATGCCTCGCATTGTTGTTGGTTATTCAGTGATCGCGACTGATCGCCGCGGTCGCCAGTGGAGAAGATGGAGCTAGTTGCTGCGTAGAAAGGCCTTGTCTCCAATAAATTCGATGCCCTACTGCTTTGGTGAATGATGGTTTCGGACACAGTTCGCCACCAACAGTTTATTTTTCTCTTCTATACCGAAAAATTTCGGGGATTTTATAAGATTACAGGAGGTAAACATACGTGGTTGGGAACCCATGTGCGAAACCGTTATCCACGGAGTCAACAGACCATCGCATGCATTGAAACACGTATGTAACATAGCAGCGATGGCGAGGCATTGTAGCATCTGTGACCAGAGAGTATGCGCTTGACCGCGCGAGTGTTGCGAGCGGGTCTCAGTCTGTCGGTCAGTCGTTGCGAGTCTGTAGCTCTGTTTAGTTGCGTGCAGTACTCTGTTAGTAGTCGTTGCGAGTCTGTAGCTCTGTCTAGTTGAGGGCAGTACTCTGTCAGTAGTCGTCGCGAGCAGTAGGTCTGTTCAGTGGCGTGCTGTACGCTAGTAGTCGTCATGCAGAGCGGTCGGTCAGTGGTAGCAGTCCAGTGGGATTGCGTGATGTGGTCTGGCGACAACACTGGTCAAGATGCTGAATGAGGTATACTGTTAATTAAGATAATCAACGGATAATGTAAAGTTTAATTATTGTAACTAATTTTCAACAAGTGCCCCCAATAATAACTTTGATTTCAAAAGCAATTTTACATAAAATTTTTATTTAATTGAAGTAACAATTTCGTTCCACTTCCCTTAAACAAAAGTTTCAGTTTTCAGTTAAATAATAAAAAAAAGGGAATATTATTATTTGCAATGCAGTTCCTCCAAGCCGTGCGCAAGAATAAGAGCAGAAATTTGACTAGCTGTTACAATGAGGTAAGAATTTAATTCTGATTTTTGCACAGGGCCAAAGACCGATATTTCGGTTTAGTTGAATTATCATTATCACTGAGATTTTCTTATCACTGAGTAGACTTTATTTTTTTTTGTGTGAAGAATTTATATTTGAGTCAGATCGCGATTCTCACTTTTATTGTCATTAAATTTAATTGCAGGGAGGTTACGTTTGGACGTTTGGCTCCTATTCATTTATTATTTCTGTCTTTAAAATTTCAGTGGAGAGGTTACACTTAGCGCAATGTCCATTGGCATTCATAAATAATATTTCTGTCTTGTAAATTTTTGTGGGGAGGTTACACTTGGCGACACCCAGTCCAGGATCGAATTTCGTTGAGAATCTTTTGAGCGACAGTCAGATATCTGCTCTTATTTGCTTAGATATAATTAGGATTTAGCGCAACGCTTTTAATAATATTGTGACTTTCTTTCTACAGGTCAACGGCAATTTGTTGCTTTGTTGTAGTTGTGTGTTGCTTTTGCATTGTGCTTATTTATTTTGTGAATAATTTTGACTATTGTTAAAATGCCGCGAAAGACTGTGAATAGTGTATCGCGAGGTATTATGAATGAAATTACCGACACAAACAACTTTACCGATAGGACATGTGACACGCAGTGTAATGATGACAATCCTGCGTTCACTAACAATCAGTGCATTCCAACCACTAATGATGACTTTTATCTTAATGATGAACAAACGAACTCAATTGTCTCTTCTGTTAATTTGACGACAATTGATGACGCGGGACGCTCTATTGTAATGAGCGCTGCCGAGCTTAACACACCCGATTCGGAAAATTTAAGTGACGAACAGACAAATTTGTCTAACGAAAATGGACAGTGTTCTGAAAGTACGACGGATCCATTTAATTCAGAAATAATGACCGACAGTGTACATTCGTCTGGCAAACCTTTTTGTAAATCTCAGAATAACCAAATGGTTACAGAAAGCGAGAGAATTCCAGATCCACCACTAAACAGCACAGAGAGTATAAACGCTAATTTTGGCCTTGATCGATTTTTGGCACTAGTGTTGCAACGAATTGACCAAATGTGTGAAAAATTAGATGAGCAGCACAAAGAATTTATAGAATGGAAACAGCGGAACGAAAAACACGACAACGTTAATGAACAGAAGAAACAAGTTAGTGAACAGATTACAGCTGTTACCGTGCAATGTCAGGACAATAAAGTACAATTACATGTGGATACTAAGACTTGTGCTAATAACAGTAATGAAGAAGTTGGCACTGTTGCACAAGAATTAAGTAGCACACGTGTAGACACAACAGAATCACATAAAGACGAGATTATTGCAGTCACCGAACAATGTTCGGCAAACGCAACATTGATACACGAAATTAATGCAGTCACTGAAGAATGCCCTAAAAACGTAGTACAGATTCGCGACGAAGTTGATTTGGAGTCAGTGGAAATTTCACACACTCCGAATACGGAGGCTGACGAGAAATTTGCACGACAGATCAACCAAGTTGACGAAAGTATTACAGTAACAGAGTTGAAAACTATTTCAGTCATCAATACGTCACAGAATCCGCCACTTTGCGAACATTTGTCTGACTCACGCAGCGTGTGTAATGTGAACAATTTACAGAGAATACGCGAATTAAAATCCGAAAAGCCACGCGACTTAAAATCTGGAAAGCTATGCAACTTGAAATCCGAAATGACACAGACGAACAGATTCACACACAAGCCTGAGCGTGTTATCAAATTCAGTGACGAGAACGTTGATTATGAGCAATTTGCATTTGTAAGAAAATGTAAGGAATTTAATAATGGCAGAACACAGATACACGATTTGCGCTGTATACGACAATTTGTTTTTATGCTTTCACCGCTATTGCGTGTAATGGAGAAACTAGCTTTGAATCTGAGGCGACAATTTGCTATTGTATTTTCATCAGCATTATCTATTATGCAGAAATTTGAATTAACATGGTTACAACAATTTGGTTTTGGAATTTTACCGCCATTGCCTGCAACGCTAAAGCTAAAATTTATTTGCAGTGCGTAATTGACCTCAGGGGATTCATTACGCTTTAATGAATATGTGCCGTAGCGAGCATAGGGCCCCGAGCTGTAGTAGTGCTGTTTCATCTTTAGTTTTCTGCACTGCTGCTTTCTCTTCTACTATCCTTTATATCTATCAAAACTGCTCTTCAACTATTGCTCTATCTAGGATTAAGAATATGTAAAGAAAACCCGATGTGACAAATTTTTAGCGAATGTGACAATTTTCATTAGGCACTCCAGAATCACGAGAACTTAAATAACAGATAAAAATCGTAATCATCAGTATGTGTAAAATTAACAGCAAACGCATATTTTGGTAACAATAGACGTTTTCCACCACAATAGCATGAAAGTCAACCGCTTAGCATACCTAACCAACAATGCAGTCTACAAGGTCAACCAAACTTTTATGTTTCGCCGCGAGCACGTATAGTCCCTGATACAACAAATAGTAACGTACGTCAGCAAGGAAACAACTACGTACAAAGAAGACAGTATTTCAATTCCTATCGCAATGCACCGTATAGGAATGACTTTCACGACAGACGTAAAAACGATGAGCACAATTATCAGCGTACATCTAACAACAGTCGGTCATACCAACAGCAGAATTATCCGCAAGAACCTATTCTCATGAACGAACCCGACAGTAGGTACCATCCAGAGCGTAACACGTCTGGAAGAAGTAATAGGACAGTTCAAATAGTAGAAATGCCACAGAATCCTCCTAATAACAATAACACGTCAGATAGAATCTGACTAAATACTGCACAGGACGCATCTTCTAATAACACAAGCACTGCCTTTGACACGCAAAATGTTGTTCACGAAAATGTAATTACTTTTGACGATATCAGAGACACTCTCTTGCAGGAAAGACCAGTTATTCAGAAAACCATTTCACATCCTGTTATCGAAATTAAAATTGGTTCATCGAAATTCTCAACAGTAATCGATTCCGGCTCACCTATATCAGTAATAAATGAGGAGACTTTTAACGAGTGTAACAAAGAGAATACCTATCCGACATTACCTTTAGGCAAAACAAAAGTGAAGGGAGCAGTATCGAGTAAAGGTGTAGACGTTAAATTACAGACGCATTTATCATTTTGTATTGGAGGTTATACTTTCCACTCAAATTTTTGGATTGTTCCTTTATTGACAACAGACGTTATTTTAGGTATGAATTTTCTGGTGCAACACGACGCAGTTATCGATTTTCAGAATTCTTATTTAATGTTGAAGGATGAAAATATACAATTTGCTATAGAATTTCAGCACTCACTATCTGCGGAAGAACAAACAATTAACCGCACAGAGGTCATTTCCGCAACACGTAACATAGACTGTAATCCCACATTGTTCACGGATACGTACGTACACAACTATAATACTCCAGACGAAGTTGACTACGGCGTAATACAGATGATTTCTGATAAGGTTAAAGAGAGCAGTGCAACTACAGACGACGAACGAACGCAATTACACGAAATTCTTTTACAGCAAGCTCCAGTTTTTGACAACATTCCTGGTACTATGTCCGGATTTATGTATGAATTTCAAGTCAAGCAGCACGATACATTTAAAGCTAAGCATTATCCTATTCCGTATATTCATAGAGAACAAGTTAAAAAAGAATTGCAGGATATGCTCGACCAAGGAATTATAGAACCAGCAGTTAGTCCGTACATAAACCCGTTGCATATTGTTAAGAAAAAAGATGGCCCACTTCGCCTTGTACTTGATTCACGTCACATTAATGACATTATTATTAATGAAACAGATCGACCACAGACATTAGAGGAACTTCTCCAGAACTTTCACGGTACTGCTATTTATTCTACATTAGATTTGAAATCGGGATTTTGGCAAATTCAACTTCATCCGAACTGCAGAAAATACACAGCTTTTCTCTGTTTCGGCGACTGTTATCAATTTTGCAAATTACCGTTCGGCTTAACTATTTCTTCTGCAGCTTTTATTCGCGGTTTGAACACAATACTTCCGACAGAACTTAAGGACAGAATTACGACGTACGTAGACGATATTCTTATTGCAGAAGCTAACTGGTCTGAACACAATCTGATTCTTGAACAACTGTTACAAACTTTCCATGCACAAGGACTTACAGTTAATCTTAGTAAATCGCACTTTGGCGAAACTTCCATAAAATTTCTTGGACACGTAATTTCAGCAGAAGGCATTGCACCTGATCCGGAAAAACTTCAAGCTCTACGTGACATTACTGTTCCTACGACGAAGAAGCAATTACGCAGTTTTTTGGGCTTAATTAACTTTTTTCGTAAATTTATTCATCACTCTGCTTTAGACACACCCAGATTATGTCAATTAACAGGTAAAAACAGTATTTGGTCTTGGGATAAGCGAGCACACTCTGAATTTGTGAACCTGAAA
Source organism: Schistocerca americana (assembly GCF_021461395.2). Lineage (NCBI taxonomy): Eukaryota > Metazoa > Arthropoda > Insecta > Orthoptera > Acrididae > Schistocerca > Schistocerca americana. The sequence goes on along the minus strand of NC_060124.1, from coordinate 432,074,489 downwards.
CATGCTTTGTTGAATGCACCACTTTTATCGCACCCCGATCTTACTAGAAATTTTTCCATTGCCACCGACAGTTCTAACACCGTTTTAGGCGTACACATTTTCCAGGAAATTGAAGAAGATGGTTCTACAGTAATTAAAAACATCGCGTTTGCAAGCCGCATTTTGTCACCTGCTGAACGAAATTATTCTGTTACAGAATTGGAAACATTATGTGTTGTATGGGCTTTTACGAGATTTAGGCACTTTCTTTATGGCAGACATACCACCGTCTACACAGACCACAGAGCGATACAATTTTTGCTTTCAGCTAAATTTACTCACGACAGGTTAAGTAGATGGAAACTATATTTACAAGAATTTAATTTTACGATTGTTCACATTCCCGGCACACAAAATGTTATAGCAGACGCACTATCGCGTTCTCTCGGCAACAATCAGCAAGACGTAGCAACCAACTTCTGCAAAACAAATTTCAGTGTCATGTACATTCAGCAAGTTGCATTTGAAAACTTTATTTCATCGTCATTACAGGACATAGCACAAGAACAAAATAAAGACAACGTGTGGAAAGAAATTAAACACCTTTGGCAAGATAAGAATAATGTTACGATTAGAAACCATTACATTGTACGCAATGATATTCTGTTTCGCCGCTCTCATCCTGACAGCAACAATTGGTTACTATGCATTCCTGACGAACTGGTTAACAAATTAATTTGGTACACTCATTTAAGTTACGCACATTACGGAGCACGAAAATGTTTTCTTATACTGAGACAGAACTGTTATTTTACTAACATGGAGAAACGTATACGACGAGTTTTAGCGTCTTGTAAAATTTGCCAGAAAGCTAAATCAGACACCACTTCACATATTCCTCCATTATATCCCATTATACCTGTTAAATTAAGACACATGGCCGCTGTAGACATTTTTGGTCCGATTCCCAGAACTAACAGAGGTTTTTGCTACATCTTTGTCGCTGTTGAGCTCACTTCAAAATTTGTTACTTTCACTCCATTACGCAAAGCTACTGCCAAAACTGTTTCGAAAGCGTTTGTAAAACATTTTCTATTTCATGTAGGGCATATGATGAGAGTAATTTCTGACAATGGATCTCAATTTCGTAGTAGCGTATGGACACGCATGTTACGAGCCAGAAACATTTCTCCGATCTATATATCCAGGTACCACGCTTCTTCGAACCCCTGTGAAAGATTAATGAAAGAAATTGGTAAGCTGTGCCGAATATACTGTCACAAAAGACATATTGATTGGGATACACACATACTCTCATTCCAAGATGTAATTAATTCCATTCCAAATGAATCCACTATGCTATCTCCGTCTGTTATATTGAAAAACGTTGAACCACCAAACAAAATTAAAGAATTGGTAAACTTTCCTAAATGTCGTCGACTAAGACACCACGAAATAATTGACATTGCGCTGAACAACATCAAACGTGCCGCAGAGCGCCGGAGAAGACAGCAAAAACAGGTTTGTAGACGCCGAGACTTTCACGTTGGACAGAAAATATTAGTACGTACACATTATTTATTCAGTAAATTAAAAGGTAAGTGCAGTAAATTTGAACTTCTATACGCAGGTCCATATCGGATTCGCAGCATCCCTCACCCCAATGTTGTACACGTCGAAACTTTGAGAACTAGAAAATCGAAAGGCAACCACCATATCTCAAACATTAAACCGTTTATTGAATGAAGACACTTTATGATTCAACACACTATGATGTCATTTATTAATGCAATTATTTCACTTGACTAATTACTGATGATTATCGCATTTTTTCTTGGCAAGTGCCCGGCAAGGTAAGGTTAGCAGGTCGCTTTTCTTGTCGTTACACATCAGACCGTGCACATTTTCCATTTTTTTTGTGTATATGATTGTACTCCAGTTTTGTTTGTATGCACTGTGAAATAGTTAAGATATAACACACCTGTTGACTTTGACGTTTTTTGCCTTATGACATCTCAACATCGTGACTGTTTTACATTTTTGCTGCTGCATTGTGATATTATCTGTACATTTTGCATCTGAACACTGTCAATGTCTTTGACATATTACGTTTTCTGTCATGTTATGCTGTATGGTTAATTATGTTACCATAAACCAGTCATTATTTAGTGGGTATATGATTTAAATGCAAGACATTAATCTCTGTTCATCAATTTCAGAAAGAAATGATGCGTGTAAGAAATAAATTCAACAGAAATGGGCAATTCACCCACGGAATAAACGATAGAAGATGCAATAACTTTATGTGGAAGAGTAAATGGATCAGGATTAACAAGCATTAACAAGAATATACTATACTCATCGTAGAATAGCAGTCTTAACTAATTTTTTCTTTCAGAATACAAGGTGATTGATGCAGGCTGTCAGACTGAACTACACATCTTAGTTTTAGTGATGAAATATGCTAGAGATAAGGAATAGTTGTATAATGAGTAATGAAGTGATTTTTTGCAGATGATAATGAATACTGATGAATAATGATGAAGGATATGGTATTATGAATAATGAAGTTTTTCTTTACAGATGATGATGATAATGAAGTTATGATAATATGGATAATGAAGTGATTGATAATGAAGTTTTTTCTGTACAGATGAGGATAATGTTGGAGTTTTATATTTATGCTATGTAGTTATTTAAGTATTTGTTGCAGTTTGTTTTGACAGCAGGTGTTATATTGCATAGTAGGATGACGGAAAGTTTTGGAAAGGACAGCTATGGAACACATTTTATACACATTTCACTACTTGTTAATTCGAAGTTCACTACTTTTCAGCATAGTGTGCGTTTCTTCTTTCAGGTCAATAATCCATTTTGTATTTTTTCCAGGAGATGCTTGTCATGATACTTACTAAACCTGTTACTTATTATACCTGTTCTAGTACTTGCATTTTATTTTTTATTTTTTTTACCCATTTGTGTTTACCATTTATAAATGTAATCACATATACTGCCTTGTTACATAACCTTGCTACAGCTGACTCATGATGAATGACGTTACCTATCCTCATTGGCAGCAATAGGTCAAAAGCAAAAAGTGTTATGCCTCAGCAATTAATTATCGATCCCAACGCAATGCATTGCTAACAAAAAAAAAAAAATGTATTAACAGTCCCAAATAGTGATACCAGTTTGAGAAAATTCTGAATAATACTGATTAGCTCTAAATAGTATGTCACTTGAGTAATGACTTCTTAATGAGACAACAAAAATACACATATATATAAAATAATGCTTAGTAACTGGCTAGTAATTGCCACTGTTATTGTAATGAGACTACTTATAATCCCCATGATTATTAATGCTATGACTATAATTAACTGATTTTTTATAATGACTTCGTAATGATCTGAATAATACTGAATGAGGAACAATGCTTTATACTATTCGATACCTGATGGCCACTGAGTGCCAATAATTAGTGTCACTTAATGAATTGTTATTAATTATGCCATTAATTAGCTCTTGTTTTCAATGTTCATACTTTGTAATTGGAAATGAATGTGACTGTTTAATAATGCTTTGTAATTAGGAGAAGGCTAATAATTCTTACTATATTCAAATGACAAATGATTAATTACGCTTTGTAACTGGAAAAGAATGCGATTGTTTAATAATACTTTGTAATTAGAAGAAGGCTAATGATTCTTACTAGATTGGAATGACACATAATTAATTAACTATGCTATTGTTTCATAATGCTTTGTGATTAGGAAAAAGCTAATGATTATTACTATTGGAAGACAAACGATTAATTAATTATGCTATACTTTATAACTGGAAATGAATGCAATTGTTTCATAATGCTTTGTAATTAGAAGGCTAATGATTCTTACTATATTGAAATGACAAATGATTAATTAATTATGCTTTATGATTGGAAAAGAATGCGACTGTTTAATTATTGTTTAATAATGCTTTGTAATTAGGAGAAGGCTAATGATTATTAATTATGCTTTGTAACTGGAAAAGAATGCGATTGTTTCATGATGCTTTGTAATTAGGAGAAGGTTAATGATTAATACTATATTGGAATGACAAATGATTAATTAACTATGCTATGCTTTGTAACTGGAAAAGAATGCGATTATTTAATAATGCTTTGTAACTAGGAAAAGAAGATTACTGATTCTATGTAAAACAATTAATGAACATTTTTCTGTAATACTACATACATGGTACAGAAATGTTCAATAACTGGGCTATGAATGCCGCAAACTACTACTGTAATTGACAATATTATGTGACTTAATGTCCTTCACCTCATGAGCTAACTACCCTGAATTGTCCATTTGTCCTGTTTATCCTAGTGATCATGGAGCACTATCTTTGGTTTTGCACTAATTCTACGTTGGTGTGCCTTGTAAGAGCGTGGTGTTGACATGACATGCTGTCCACCACCGTGAGCGATGAAGACGTTATTATGGTCCCACTGTTTGGTGTACCTAATGTACTGCCAAAATGAAAACATGAAACATTAATACGACAGTTCAGTGTCTTGGCTACACTGATAAATTCTGAGGGGAAAAGAACTTCAAGTTGTGTCACTTGGTGTTGTACTTCTGTGGAAAGATATGGACTTTCAAAACAGCTGTGTGCAATCTAAAGTGCTACAACCATGATGCAATCCTTCCCTTTCCTATCCTAATTCTTGTCACATAGTGAAAATCATTTTTGCTAACATTATTTATGTTCATGGCTATACATTTTTTCAATTCGCTGAACTCCAGTGCGAGTACACTTATATCACTGGTCGACATGATTTTTTTTTGCTATTATGTTTATTTATTGCCAAAATGCTAAAGACATTTTTTTGATTTGTTCTGAAGTACAGTATATGTGCACTTTTGTCTTTTATATTGTATATACATTTTTTATTTTCTGAACTACAGTGCATGTGCACTTCTGTTAGGTGTTAATATGTTTTCTACTGAACTTCAGTGCCTGTACACTTTTCTCATTTTTCAATATGATTTCTACTATTCTGTATATTCAATACTTTAATGCGAATGCACTTATGTCATTTGTTACTAATTGTACATACATTTCATCAATTACTGATATGTTCTCAACTGCAGTGCATGTGCACTCATGTCACTTGTCAACATAATATTTTGCCAGTCTGTTTATTTGTTCTGAATATGCTAAAGAATTTTTTTTCAGTGCCTGTGCACTTTGTTATCTGTCAAATAATTTGTATATACATTTTTCTGATTTGCTACTATGTTTTGTACTCACATTTTGTCTTTGTCTGATATATTTTGTACTTAGTGCGTGTGCACAACATTTAAATAATCTGTAAGTTGTAGAATTTTGTTAATTAAAGAAAAATTTTGCCGCGCTTGGCAAGTCCAAATGACTCACCATCGCTGCCAAATTTTTGCCCCCCCAGTGGAGGGTTATGAAACACGTATGTAACATAGCAGCGATGGCGAGGCATTGTAGCATCTGTGACCAGAGAGTATGCGCTTGACCGCGCGAGTGTTGCGAGCGGGTCTCAGTCTGTCGGTCAGTCGTTGCGAGTCTGTAGCTCTGTTTAGTTGCGTGCAGTACTCTGTTAGTAGTCGTTGCGAGTCTGTAGCTCTGTCTAGTTGAGGGCAGTACTCTGTCAGTAGTCGTCGCGAGCAGTAGGTCTGTTCAGTGGCGTGCTGTACGCTAGTAGTCGTCATGCAGAGCGGTCGGTCAGTGGTAGCAGTCCAGTGGGATTGCGTGATGTGGTCTGGCGACAACACTGGTCAAGATGCTGAATGAGGTATACTGTTAATTAAGATAATCAACGGATAATGTAAAGTTTAATTATTGTAACTAATTTTCAACAAGTGCCCCCAATAATAACTTTGATTTCAAAAGCAATTTTACATAAAAATTTTATTTATTTGAAGTAACAATTTCGTTCCACTTCCCTTAAACAAAAGTTTCAGTTTTCAGTTAAATAATAAAAAAAAGGGAATATTATTATTTGCAATGCAGTTCCTCCAAGCCGTGCGCAAGAATAAGAGCAGAAATTTGACTAGCTGTTACAACGAGGTAAGAATTTAATTCTGATTTTTGCACAGGGCCAAAGACCGATATTTCGGTTTAGTTGAATTATCATTATCACTGAGATTTTCTTATCACTGAGTAGACTTTATTTTTTTTTGTGTGAAGAATTTATATTTGAGTCAGATCGCGATTCTCACTTTTATTGTCATTAAATTTAATTGCAGGGAGGTTACGTTTGGACGTTTGGCTCCTATTCATTTATTATTTCTGTCTTTAAAATTTCAGTGGAGAGGTTACACTTAGCGCAATGTCCATTGGCATTCATAAATAATATTTCTGTCTTGTAAATTTTTGTGGGGAGGCTACAGCATAGACGCCAATGACTATGGAAAGGGCAATTAAGTTTAGAACGAAGAAACGTGCCTGCCTTCGACATTATATTGCTATAAGAGACGGCAAAGGACTCGGAGGAGCATTTAAACAATACGCATGGAGTCATGAAAAAATATTTACGAAAGTAAAACGAGGGTAAGAAGTGTAATCCACTTAAAACAGGCGATGGTGAGGAAATTAGATTAGAAAGTAGGACACTACAAGTAGTAGATGAGTCTTGCTAGTTAGGCAGCGAAGAAAGTGAGTCTAGTCAAAGTCTGCGGACTGGCAATAGGACGAAAAACATTTATGAGAAAGAGGAATTTTGTAACATCTATTTAAATTTAAGTGCGATGAAGCATTTTGGGCAGGATGTTTTTCTCGATTATAGTCTGGGATGGTCATGAAACGTGGATGATTAGCAACTAAGGCTGGGAGAGAACAGAAGCTTATGACTTGTGGTGGTGTACAACAAAGCTGAAAATTGGGTGGGCACATCGAATAACAAACGAGGAAGTATGAAATCGAATTGGTGAGAAAAGAATTTTACGTCACACTTTATGCCACAACTTGACGAAGAGTAGGTATCGGTTGATAAGACTCATCACGAGGCAAAAAGGAATTGTCGATTTGATGATCAACGGAAGTGTCGGTGGGTAAAAGTTATACAGGGAAACGAAGTTTTGAATATAGGAAGCTGGTTCAAATAGATGTAGCTTGCGGCAGTTATACAGAGATGGAGAGCCTAGCACAGGATTGAATAGTACGGGGACTTGCATCTACGTTAACTGGTATTCGGACTGAAAACCTCAACAACAAGAGTAACAACGTCATCAGCTAATCTTATCACTGATATCCTTACACCTTGAATTTTAATCGGAACCGTAATTTTATTTCCATGGTTGTTTCTTCGATGTACAGGTTTAATACTAACGGAAAAAGACTACCTCCATGTCTCAAGCCCTTTTCAGTTTGATTACTTATCCCTTGATTTTCTTACAACTGCCTTTTCGTTCTTGTACGTACCGTGTTACCCATGTCCCTCAATGACTTCCTAGGTAATACACTGACGCAAAAAAATTTGGAGCACCAAAAAATAATTAATGTACATTAATGAAATTTCGGGAATACATTTCTCTAGGCAACATGTTTAATTGATTAATATTGCTAGATCACAGGTTAATGTAAGCGCGAATAACCTTGTAGATACAAAATGCTGGTATATTAACAACCGATGAAAACGCCAGAACGGTGAATGGATGGATTGTGTTGTACAGGTGCCGATGTCAGTTTGTGGGATGGATTTCCACGCCTGTTGCATTTGATCGGTAAATAGAGGGACGGTTAATGCTGTTTGTGGTGACGCTGGAGTTGTCGTCCGATGATGTCTGATACGTGCTCGACTAGAGACAGATCTGGTGATCGAGCAGGTCAAGGCAACATGTCGACACTCTGTAGAGCGTGTTGGGTTACAACAGCGGTATCTGGACGAGCCTTATCCTGCTCGAAAACAGCCCCTGGAATGCTTTTCATGAATGGCAGCACAACAGGTCGAATCACCCCACCGACGCACAGATTTGCAGTCAGGATGCGTGGGACAATCACGAGAGTGCTCGTGCTGTCATACGAAATCACACCCCAGACCATAACTCTAGGTCTAGGTCTAGTGTGTCTAGCACGCAGACGAGTTGGTTGCAGGCCCTCAATTGGCCACCTTCTAACCAATACGAGGCCATCACTGGTACCGAGGCAAAACCAGATTTCATCCGTAAACACAACCTCCACTGCCCTCCAACGAGCTCTCGCTGGACACCACTGAAGTGACAAATGGCGGTGGGTTGGGGTCAGTGGAAAGCACGCTACAAGGCGTCTGGCTCCGATCTACCCTTGAAATAAACCATTTGTAACAGGTCGTTGTGTCACTGTGGTACCAATTGCAGATGCAGTATCCTGCGCCAGACCCGTACCCCGAAAACGATGATCTGCCCTCTCGGTAGTGCCACATGGTCATCTGGGAGCCGGCCGAAGTGGCCATGCGGTTCTAGGCGCTGCAGTCTGGAGCCGCGAGACCGCTACGGTCGCAGGTTCGAATCCTGCCTCGGGCATGGATGTGCGTGATGTCCTTAGGTTAGTTAGGTTTAACTAGTTCTAAGTTCTAGGGGACTAATGACCTCAGATGTTGAGTCCCATAGAGCTCAGAGCCATTTGAACCATTTTCATCTGGGACCCAGTTCTGTTCCAACCGTACATTCTTGTAACCACCGCTGCCACTAACCACCCAGTGCCTACGTTCCTGCCAAGTCTTTCTGCAGTATCGCAGACCGAACATCCAGCTTCTCGTAGCCCTATCACACGACCCGATTCAAACTCAGTGAGGCGTTGGTATGGCGTCTTTGTCGCCTTAGAGGCATTCTTGACCAACATCAACTCACCACATCAATTCTCAAAGGTTAGTCATGCTCACGAATGTACAATCTGCAATTAAAGTAAATCGGGTTTGCATCCTCATAGTGACGCTCCTAGGTACACTCTTATGCGACTGGCGCGAAATCTGAATAGACATCGTCTTTCAGGTGTAGAAACACTCCTACCAACTTCGTTTATGCCACACAACTCCTTCTTGGTGTTACGATAAATATCTGAATGCTTGTAAACCATCCTGCGCTGTGTGGCTGTAATTCTTCAAGACGCCTGGAGATGAAAGATTAATCTTTCGAGACCTGTAGGCTTCAGGAAAGGAAAGACTGCAGAAGCTAATTTTATGTGAAGCAAGTTAAACAGTTGTCTGTTTGCGGGTTATTACTTGTTGAGTATCCTGAGACGCTATCTTAAACCCTTCGTGAAGTAGTGGAGATATTTACATTGACTGAGTACAGCTGGTGTGCATAATGTGAAAGACACCCACTTACTCATACTGTGATATAAACATGATAGCGTCAAATGTGGGGCGATTTAATGACAGTGAACATCTTACTGGCTACACCTCACTACGCCGCAAACAAGCGCTCCCTGAAGCCTAACTAAATGTATTTACCGGGTGATCAAAAAGTCAGTATAAATTTGAAAACTGAATAAATCACGGAATAATGTAGATAGAGAGGTACAAATTGACGCAGATGCTTGGAATGACATGGGGTTTTATCAGAACCAAAAAAATACAAACGTTCAAAAAATGTCCGACAGATGGCGCTTCATCTGATCAGAATAGCAATAATTAGCATAACAAAGTAAGACAAAGCAAAGATGATGTTATTTACAGGAAATGCTCAATATGTCCACCATCATTCCTTAACAATAGCACTGTAAAGCACGTCGGGAGCTATGGTGAGGCATTGGCGTCGGATGTTGTCTTTCAGCATCCCTAGAGATGTCGGTCGATCACGATACACTTGCGACTTCAGGTAACCCCAAAGCCAATAATCGCACGGACTGAGGCCTGGTGACCTGGGAGGCCAATCATGACGAAAGTGGCGGCTGAACACACGATCATCACCAAACGACGCACGCAAGAGATCTTTCAGGCGTTTAGCAATATGGGATGGAGCGCCATCCTGCATAAACATCGTACCCTCCAGCAGGTGTTTATCAGCCAGACTGGGGATGATGTGATTCTGTAACATATCGGCGTACCTCCCACCCATCACGGTAGCAGTTTCGCTGTCCAGCGCCATCTGTCGGACATTTTGTGAACTTTTTTTTGTTCTAATAGAACCTCATGTCATTCCAAGCATGTGTGTCAATTTTTACCTCTCTATCTACATTATTCCGTGGTTTATTAAGTTTTCAAATTCGTACTGACTTTTTGATCACCCTGTGTTTCAAAACGACATTGGGTGATAAATTTTTGAAAGTCGTCCGAGGTCTCGTAAGACGACTTAACGGCTCCTGCTGAAGTTTTAATAGATGATAAGTAGTGTCGCTCACACGTTTTCGAAGACTGATGTGTGACAGGAAAGTGCAAGAAAAAAATCGCAAGGGCAAGATGACAGATCGAAACGGAACAACGAAGGCTGTGCAGAAACACTCAGAACTGGTTAACCTTAACGCATTGTCGTCCTTCTGCAAACTTCGATTTCTTACTGAAAGGGCTTCATATTGTATTGGATTTCCATTGTCTGTAAAGTTCAGGCTGTGTTCAGCTCCATAAAACGGAACGATATAAAAGGAAGAAGTGTTCCTTTCGCAGTAGCTACACTTCTTTTCTCGTCCGCTTCCATCATTCAGAGGTATGTGGCCACGGACAGAGTCAAAACTTTGACACCAGAGAATAAAAGAGGAGCACAAAAAGCTAATGGTCCCCCACGGACAGCCGCTCCGCAGCGGGCACGCCTTCGCGGAATTCCTGGCGTCTGCGCGGAGACCGTGATGGTCCGCGGCTACTGGCGGCCAGAAGACGTGTCCAGCGGCCGCCGTTGTGTTGGCGAGCGCCCGTCGCGGGTGGTCCCAGACGTGGCGGCTGCCGAGGAGGGATTTAGACTTCCCAGAAGCTGGACGCAGACTCCGGGGCGGAACGAAGCGGGTCGCCGCGGGAGGTGTGAACGGCAGGCCAGCCGGGGGCCTCGGAGAACGCGCGGATCACAGCGTGCGGCTGCCTCGCTCCTGGCACGTCAGCATCTGAGGTCGGAGATCGCCACGAAGCACGCAGCCACCACCACCGGCACTCATGGATTGGAGTTCACTCGCCTAAATTGTTTTTCTTACACATAGTAAGGATAGATTAAAACTGAAGAAACTGCAAAAAGGTGGGAATTTAAGGAGATGGGACCTGGAGAAACTGAAAGAACCAGAGTTTGTACAGGGTTTCAGGGAGAGCATAAGGGAAAAATTGACAGGAATGGGGGAAAGAAATACAGCAGAAGAAGAATGGGTAGCTTTGAGGGATGAAATAGTGAAGGCAGCAGAGGATCAAATAGGTAAAAAGACGAGGGCTTGTAGAAACCCTTGGGTAACAGAAGAAATATTGAATTTAACTGATGAAAGGACAAAACATAAAAATGCAGTAAATGAAGTAGGCAAAAAGGAATACAAACGTGTCAAAAATGAGTTCGACAGGAAGTGCAAAATGGCTAAGCAGAGATGACTAGAGGACAAATGTAAGGATGCAGAGGCTTATCTCACTAGGGGTAAGATAGATACTGCTTACAGGAAAATTGAAGAGACATTTGGAGAAAAGAGAACCACTTGCATGAATATCAATACCTCAGATGGAAACCCAGTTCTAAGCAAAGAAGGGAAAGCAGAAAGGTAGAAGGAGTATATCGAGGGTCTACACAAGGGCGATGTACTTGAAGACAATATTATGGAAATGGAAGAGGATGTAGATGAAGATGAAATTGGAGATACGATACTGCGTGAAGAGTTTGACAGAGCACTGAAAGACCTGAGTCGAAACAAGGCCCCCGGAGTAGACAACATTCCATTAGAGCTACTGACAGCCTTGGGAGAGCCAGTCCTGACAAAACTCTACCATCTGGTCAGCAAAATGTGTGAGACAGTCTGCAGCTCGTAGTCGCGCGGTAGCGTTCTCGCTTCCCTCGCTCGGGTTCCCGGGTTCGATTCCCGGCGGGGTCAGGGATTTTCTCTGCCTCGTGATGACTGGGTGTTGTGTGATGTCCTTAGGTTAGTTAGGTTTAAGTAGTTCTGAGTTCTAGGGGACTGATGACCATAGATGTTAAGTCCCATAGTGCTCAGAGCTATTTGAACCATTTTTGTATGAGACAGCCGAAATACCCTCAGACTTCAAGAAAAATATAATAATTTCAATCCCAAAGAAAGCAGGTGTTGACAGATGTGAAAATTACCGAACTATCAGTTTAATAAGTCACAGCTGCAAAATACTAACGCGAATTCTTTACAGACGAATGGAAAAACTGGTAGAAGCCGACCTCGGGGAAGATCAGTTTGGATTCCGTAGAAATGTTGGAACACGTGAGGCAATACTGACCCTACGACTTATCTTAGAAGAAAGATTAAGGAAGGGCAAACCTACGTTCCTAGTATTTGTAGACTTAGAGAAAGCATTTGACAATGTTGATTGGAATACTTTCATTCAAACTCTGAAGGTGGGAGGGGTAAAATACAGGGAGCGAAAGGATATTTACAATTTGTACAGAAACCAGATGGCAGTTATAAGAGTCGAGGAGTATGAAAGGGAAGCAGTGGCTGGGAAGGGAGTGAGACAGGGTTGTAGCCTCTCCCTGATGTTATTCAATCTGTATATTGAGCAAGCAGTAAAGGAAATAAAATAAAAGTTCGGAGTAGGTATTAAAATCCATCGAGAAGAAATAAAAACTTTGAGGTTCGCCGATGACATTGTAATTCTGTCAGAGACAGCAAAGGACTTGGAAGAGCAGTTGAACGGAATGTACAGTGTCTTGAAAGGAGGGTATAAGATGAACATCAACAAAAGCAAAACGAGGATAATGGAACGTAGTCAAATTAGCTCAGGTAATGCTGAGGGAATTAGATTAGGAAATGAGTAAAGGAGTTTTGCTATTTCGGGAGCAAAATAATTGATGATGGTCGAAGTAGAGAGGATATAAAATGTAGACTGGCAATGGCAAGGAAAGCGTTTCTGAAGAAGAGAAATTTGTTAACATCGAGTATAGATTTAAATGTTAGGAAGTATTTTCTGAAAGTATTTGTATGGAATGTAGCCATGTATGGAAGTGAAACGTGGGCGATAAATAGTTTAGACAAGAAGAGAATAGAAGCTTTCGAAATTTGGTGCTACAAAAGAATGCTGAAGATTAGATGGGTAGATCACATAACTAATGAGGAGGTATCGAATAGAATTGGGGAGAAGAGGAGCTTGTGGCACAACTTGACTAGAAGGAGGGATAGGTTGGTAGGACATGTTCTGAGACATCGAGGGATCGCCAATTTAGTATTGGAGGGCAACGTGGAGGGTAAAAATCGAAGAGGGAGACTAAGAGATGAATTCCCTAAGCAGATTTAGAAGGATATAGGCTGCAGTAGGTACTGGGAGATGAAGAAGCTTGCACAGGATAGACTAGCATCGAGGGCTGCATCAAACCAGTCTCAGGACTGAAGACCACAACAACAGTAAGGATAGCACCGCCAGACGGTTTCACTTATACGCAAGCTATTTCGATGTCGCAGTAGACCGTTTTCAGTCCCCTCTATGATTCTGGCTGACCGCGTTGATAACGTGTAAACATTATTATAATTTCTGTAGAAGGTCTAAAACATCGACGTCTACCAGAACTGAAGCTTCTTATCATCTATAGTTACTTCCGTCAGAGAAACCACCTCAATGATCAAGGCTGCTACATTGCTACCCTACTGACTCGCCTCCTTCCATTTATATTCTAAATTCATCTGCCCCTTGTCACGACTGTCGATAAGCAAGATACTGTAGTTTCACCATGCTAAAAGTCTTTACACTTTGACGTCCGGCGACACCACAGTGGTGTCTTGTACATAGTACCGCGGCCGGCGACACCACAGTGGTGTCAGTGGCCGGCGATACCACTTTAGTATCTTTTTCATTCTGTTGGTGTTTTGTTTACGTAACAATAAGTTACACACGTCAACAAGTTTTTTTTTTATTTTTATAAGTACTAGTGCACTTTCATCATGGCAGGCGAAAGAGACGATACGATTATTTACGATGACTGCGCGGACGTCTAGCCGGCCGCGGTGGTCTAGCGGTTCTAGGCGCTCAGTCCGGAACCGCGCGACCGCTACGGTCGCAGGTTCGAATCCTACCTCGGGCATGGATGTGTGTGATGTCCTTAGGTTAGTTAGGTTTAAGTAGTTCTAGGGGACTTATGACCACAGATGTTGAGTCCCATAGTGCTCAGAGCCATTTTTTTGCGCGGACGTCTTGTCTGACGATCCGGTCGTCTTGGCCGATTGGGAAAAAAACACTGGATATGAAAAAAATGAAAGTGAAGCAGAATCGTCGGAAGATAGTGAAATACGTGCAAGAAGAATTCGGCGAACGCTACGGTTGCCAACTGATTCGGATGAATCAGACGAAGAAGACAGTCTATGAATTACTGAGGACCAATAATAAATTTGAAGGATCTTCGGGTCCACACATATTTCCCAAAGATACACAGAGCGTCGTGGGCTATCGTAGAATTATATAATGGGAACCACCTACTTGAATAAATTAGCAACGAAATCGACAAGTATTGCAGTCAAAATTGCAATAGGAAACTGAAAAAAAATGCCAAATTTGTCGACGTTACGGGACCCGAACATAGAAAATGGTTTGGGCTTGCTATCCTCATCGGAATTGTAAAAAAAAAGCAAGGGTGTCCCGCAACCGATTCAGACAAATATTATTATTTTTACATTTTTCCGACAACAACAATAAACCGAATAATGGCAACCGGCTTTTCAAAGTGCAATTCGTAATTGATTATTTTTCTAAAAAGTTTAAAGAAACGTTTAATCAAAGTCAAAACATCTCAATTGCTGAAGGAATGATACCGTGGCGTGGACAGTTAAATTTTAAAGTTTAAAATCCGTCGAAAATTACGAAATGTGGCAAACACATTCGAATGCTGTGTGATTCGAGTACGGGATACATTTCCTCATTCAAGGTATATTCCGGCGCTGGACAATCTTTAGCAAAAACAGTGATGGAACTGTTGACACATTCTTATGGAAAGTGGCATCATCTCTACATGGAAATTATTATGACAGTGTAGAACTTGCAGAGAAGTTTGAGGCGTAGCGCCGTATACCGATCCTGCCTTGGAGGCGGTTAAGTGGGAGATGTGTCTCAGAGCTGGATAGTGACAGATGGTGACGCGAGACTGGACGCGCACGTAGTTTATGTATCAGCCGATAGAGGACAATATTGGATAGGGGACTGATTTAGTTTCTATTGTGCCCACTAGAGTGCACTAAAGTAATAGAATGTTTTTCATAAACTGTTCTAGTATTTTCATAAAGTGTTATTATGTCTTTTTGTGTAGGTAAAATGTTATAAATGTGTTTTAGCAGTATCAATGATGCGTGAGTGTGGTTTAAGGTTCATATGAAGATAATTGTTTAACGAGTTATGTAGTGGGATTTAGTGTGGGAACATTTCAAAGAAGTATGGATGTGGCCAAAGGGAATTTTTGTAGAATAGATTTGTAAAGTAAGTTAATGGTAAAGGGAAAGATAATTCAGGTATAAATAACAATAGTAAATAACTTTATGCATAAACAAAACTTCAGCATATTAGATAATTAGGGTTGGGTTGTTTTGGGGAAGGAGACCAGACAGCGAGGTCATCGGTCTCATCGGATTAGGGAAGGATGGGGAAGGAAGTCGGCCGTGCCCTTTTCAAAGAAACAATCCCGGCATTTGCCTGGAGAGATTTAAGGAAATCACGGAAAACCTAAATCAGTATGGCTGGACGCGGGATTGAACCGTCGTCCTCCCGAATGCGAGTCCAGTATCTAACCACTGCGCCACCTCGCTCGGTTTAGATAACTACGTCAGTAAAAAGTGCAGTCGTTAGGTTTACTATTTTGCGATTGGTTATTGATGAAAAGCGCGGACTGACGCGGGAGAATGTTGTTCTGCTATTGGCTGTTGAGTAAAGTGACCAATGGTAAAGCAATATTCTTCGTGCGCCTTTCTCTGCTGGTAGAGAAGATTTAGATTATTCTAGAGAGGAGTTGGAGCCTAGCCATGAAACAGTTCGGACGTGTGTAGTAGTAGTTCCGATGGAAATTATAAGTTGCAGGATCTAGCAGTGTTTCTTACATCAAAGTGACGGTATAATTATTCCGATGGGTGTGTAGAAATTTCGGAATTTTCAAGTTAATTTTGTGACGAGAAATGACATAAATTCTGCGTGGCGTACTGAGCAGGTCGGTGGTTAAAAACTGTTACTGCATTAGGTACCGACAGGCTTAATATTTGGCGAGCATTCTCAATCAAAAACAATCCGTATTTTTGTAGCTATTACGTTTTCGGGAAATGCAACACCATAAACTTGCTAACGTGAGTGAAAGGGATTGTGAGTGACTGTTAAGACTAGCACGGGCTTGGCAGTGATACTTGTTCACCTAAGTTTCAGAATATATTAATTAAGGAAAAAATGTCCAATCTTTCATTTCGTGTAGATTAGTGACTTTAATTGCAGCATGGTTCACGTCGAAGTACAGTAGGTTTCACTCTGCTTCCCTACTGATGATATGCTGAGACAATGTTCACGGGTAAGTGCAGGTTCGTCGTAAAGGGACGGAAAGAACCGCGCCACTGCGAGTTACTTGAAAAGAAAATTCGAGTTTATGGAACGATACGGCAAAATAGAGGATTTCCGGAAACATTAAAGCATGAAAAAGTCTATGTGTTTCAAGCTTGTCATCAACGGAAAGGTGACAAGCGGCTGGGGATAAGCCAAGTAATCCGAATAAGCGCAGCCGGCGCCAAGGGAATAAATTTGTACGAAACGTGCGGACGGCAAAGTCTTAAGACGTTGCTGGTCGGGGTGGGCCAGCGGTTCTAGGCGCTACAGTCTGGAACCGCGCGACTGCTACGGTCGCAGGTTCCAATCCTGCCTCGGGTATGGATGTGTGTGATGTCCTTAGGTTGGTTAGGTTTAAGTAGTTTTAAGTTCTAGGGGACTGATGACCTCAGAAATTAAGTCCCATGGTGCTCAGAGCCATTTTGTTACGACGGGGAAGACTGGGGATTGTATTTTACAAAATTGCAGTGGTTATCGATTAAGACTTGTAGTTCCATTCTAAGAATGCTTGAGAACCGCTCAATTCATACTCAACTCAGACCACACGGCGTTCAGAGGCTTTGCTCCGGCTTACGCGAGTCAAAGAGCCATCTGAGAGGGCTCACCGAATTCCCCTGTGAACAATGTTAAGACGGGGTTGAGTTATTCGGCACGGTTCGACTCTGCAGAAGGCTGAGGGAGGTAGTCTCAAGTGCTGGCTGCGGCCAAATAATTTATCGTGGGAAATCACAAGTGTACGCGGTGGGAGGAGAAGCATCGGGAAGTTCCCTCCACGTTGGTTAGGCTTCTGGAAATTCAGGAGTGTATAAAAAAGTTTTTGGTTCGCCCATGGCCTTCCTAACGTCAGAAGCAAATTTCTAGAGAAACCTGGAGAGGAAGATGTCCTGGGCCGGCCTGTGTGGCCGAGCGGTTCTATGCGCTTCAGTCTGGAACAGCGCGACCGCTACGGTCGCAGGTTCGAATCCTGCCCCGGGCATAGATGTGTGTGATGTCCTTAGGTTAGTTAGGTTTAACTAGTTGTAAGTTCTAGGAGACTGATGACCTCAGACGATAAGTAAAAAAAAAAAAAAAAAGTTCAAATGTGTATGAAGTCTTATGGGACTTAACTGCTAAGGTCAACAGTCCTTAAGCTTACACACTACTTAAGCTAAATTATCCTAAGGACAAACACACACACCCATGCCCAAAGGAGAACTCGAACCTCCGCCGGGACAGAGGCATTTGAACCATTTGAAGATGTGCTCTGATTTCCCCGCGTCTGGAGACATTCTATGGCGAGAATTCATTAAACGTGGCAGTTTTCAACTATTGACAGAAAGTAATAACATTTTTCCTGATTGGCGGTTGTGACCGAAACGGCGCAAACAGCAGAGTCGGCAGCAGGGGCTCATGATGAGAGACTCATTGTTACATCTACATCTACAACCATACTCCGCAAGCCACCTGAGGGTGTGTGGCGGAGGGTACTTTGAGTACCTCTACCGGTTCTCCCTTCTATTCCAGTCTCGTATTGTTCGTGGAAAGAAAGATTGTTGATATGCCTCTGTGTGGGCTCTAATGTCTCTGATTTTATCCTTATGGTCTCTTCGCGAGATATACGTAGGAGCGAGCAATATACTGCTTGAATCCTCGGTGAAGGTTATGTTCTCGAAACTTCAACAAAAGCCCGTACCGAGCTACTGAGCGTCTCTCCTGCAGAGTCTTCTACTGCAGTTTATCTATCATCTCCGTAACGCTTTCGCGATGACTAAATGATCCTGTAACGAAGCGCGCTGCTCTCCGTTGGATCTTCTCTATCAACCCTATCTGGTACGGATCCCACACTGTTGAGCAATATTCAAGAGACCTACGGTACACCGCTGTAAGAAGGGGGCAAGTCCTTTCGCGTACTCTGTGTAAAATCGAACTGGTATCCCATCAGGTCTAGCGACCTTTCCTCTTTTTGAGCAATTTTGTTTTTCTATACCTCTTTCATCTATTTCGATGTCTACTATTTTGTTATCTGTGCGACAATCTAGAGAAGGAACTACAGTGCAGTCTTCCTCTGTGAAACAGCTTTGGAAAAAGGGAGTGGAAGGTGAAAGGTCGCTGGTTTTAGACGTCGAGGAGTCTGAGTTCAGACGGTGCATGGAACTTCACAGTGTCCGAATCCTGACGAGCGAGACTCTGCTTCTTCACTTGCCACCACGCGCCGCTGACTTACCGCCCCAGCAGATAGGTGAGAATATGCAGCAGCACCGGCGACAGGTGGATGTTGATGTTTGCAAAGGAGACGTACCGTTGCCACAGTACCAGCAATCCCTGTTCCAGTGACAGTATCGTTTTCATATGTTATTCAATCAACCATCCACTGGTGTAACTAAAACATTTGGTGGGTTGCATCCGTATCAGTGATTGAATGTGCATCTATGGTACGGTGGTGCTCCCGCCAGTTGCTTCACGCCTTTATTGCAATCACTTTTTTTGATAGGCGTGTCACTGCTTTTAACGTAGTACAGTTTCAGTTCAATTTTATTTGTATTTCATTTTAAGAACTTGTAGTTCCTTGAATTCACTGTTATACCATTCGTCGATTGAGTAAAAATAGTCATTCAGTAGCATTTTACAGCAATTCCTCACCTTAGGATTCGATGTTATGATCGTTTCTAAGATTCCCTTGGGCAAGTAAAATTTATCAAAAATGGTTCAAATGGCTCTGAGCACTATTGGACTTAACATCTTAGGTCATCAGTCCCCTAGAACTTAGAACTACTTAAACCTAACTAACCTAAGGACATCACACACATCCATGCCCGAGGCAGGATCGAACCTGCGACCGGAGCAGTCCCGCGGTTCCGGACTGCAGCGCCTAGAACCGCACGGCCACCGCGGCCGGCTAAAATTTATCATCGGGTCTTAGGGGGTGTGTGACGGAGTCTTTTCCGTTACGATTTCACAACCACACATCGCGGGGTTTTGCATACTATCTACTTGAAAGTCACCTGACAGTGTGTGGTGGAGGGCACTTCTGGTACCAGTAACATAGCTCCCCTTTTTTTCCTGTTCCGATTGGAAGAAAGCATCGATGAAAGAACTGGGAGGTATTTTTGTCATGCATACTTAACCTAGCAGAGAGGCTGACGTTTGTAATTCCCAGTAATCACGCTTTACGCAGACGTTAAGAACTTCACATCGTGCTACTATGCTGTGTTCTATGCAGTAATATTTGAACATCCCTACTGTCAACTAAGATTCGACTTACCGCGATTTGACTAGGGCGGAAAAGAGAGATAGAGTGTACCCCTAGTCATATTTTTATCCATATGATGAGGAACGATTCGGTTTATAGGATGTGTGTACATGATTAGTGTTAACATTAATAAACACGTTTTTAGTCCACTCATGCAGCTCTACTTAAACAGTAAATTTTTTGCACCTCAGTATATCAGTTCGTAATTATATACTCGGCTATGGGATTTGAGTTGTCCGGGAAAAATGACTTTAGGTTACATTTAAAACTTGCGTTTTTGCCTGTCAGAGGTTTTATGTTATCAGGAAAATAACCAAAATTTTTTATTGCTGCATATTTAAATCCTTTCTGAGCCACTGACAGCTTTATTAATGCTTGATATAGGTTTCGTGAAGCGTTTATTAACAAATCTGGTACAGTTGCAGTACATGTGTTTGGTGACTGGTCCATTTCTCAAGCCTGGCCTACTGAGGCTACAAGAAAATATTAAGTAACTTTCAGCGAGGTGTGAATACAAATGTGGAATTACAAATTGAATGCTTCAAATGTAAAAGAAATTATTTATTTGAATTCAGACGCACCTCCAGTGAAAGTTTCTGATCTTAATAATGAACATCAAAGTGGCGATACTAATCGTAGACGACTATCGCAATCAACATGTGCCTATTTCGCAAGTCAGAATCAAACTGGAGGTCAAAGCAGCCAACGGTACAAGGAAATGTTCGATAGCGCTAGTGTCACGCCTCGTGTACAAGTAGACGTCCATATCCAACGGGCGTGTTACTTTTTAAACGAGGATACGTCGAAGTACCTTTATCAGTCTTTGCATCAATGTAGCAAATGACAATGGTAAATGTACAAGAATTATACAAATACAAATACTAGGGTGAGTATACATTAAAATATGTACACATTAATACAATTAAATATGTGCAAGTACAAATACTAGCGTGGGTATACATTTAAATATGTACACATTAATACATTTAAATATGTACACATTAATACATTTAAATATGTACACGTTTACATATTTAAACATAAGACAAACGTTTCATGTTAAAGTACTTGGCCACAGCCAAAGGAAGCTTCTAAATAAATGAAAGGCATCGCTGCGTCTTAGTTAATCAGTCACAGTCAGTAAAAATGACAATATAAAATAAAAAAGTAAAATTTGTTTGTTGCTCACGCTACAAAGTTCGTGTGATAGGTACAGATGATTGACGTCTAAAAGTTTTCTTACATAAAAAGTTTTCATAAGTAAAACATTCAAAACAGTACATATCTTTTGTTTAACCAATAAGTTTTTGTAACCAACAGTTACACAGTCCTAACAAAACAGCATCTCATGGCACAGAACCATTACGAACTTCTTGTCACACGCGACCACACTTAAATCTCCCTATCCTGTAATCATGGGCCATATCAGTTCGTTCGAATCCTATTGTGGCAAATTACAGAAGACGAATACTAAAGGATGGATGCACAAGCATTTTACAGAAATTTAAACAATTAAGCGATATTGCTCATACATACTGAAAGGTGGCTACACTGAGCCACTGCGCCAGAGATTGCGCCAAAGAGTATTATTAAGCCGCCTCCACAGTGCTTGTCGAGAGCTCGTGGTACTCAGTGCCTGTCGAGGACTCGGGGTAGTCTGTGCTGAGATGTTGTAGTGAGGAGTGTTTGTTGAGATGTGCTAGTAGGCTGTGCTTGCTGAGATGTGATACTGAAGAGTCTTGTTGAGATATGGTAGTAGAGAGTCGGTGTGGAGATATATTGTAAGGATTAGAGTGATTTTCATCAATATAAATGAGGTAACAAACTCCGTTTCTTTTTTTTTTAATTATTTCAGTGTCCTAAATAATGCGTCATTACAGGTTCAGTCAACAAAGCATCTGGCATGTGTTCTTGTATTAGAGTGTAATTCTGCTTTCCTTGAGCAATTATAGTATTTCTAATTTTCTTTTATCACGTCAGTATAATTGGTATTTAAAAATTCTTGTCTTGTTGGAGAAGAACCGTGCCAGATGTGTACGTTGAGTCACACTCCCACACACAGAACAATTACACTTGTGCTTTGGTTTAGTAGGTTTTATAGTTGCTGGGGACTTAATTAATTAACTGTGTTAACGAAAATTTTCTTTCATTGTTTGTTGTTATTCTATGCAGTCAGATTGCGTACAAAAACTAGTCAGGGCCAACCGATTACGAGACACAGTGTAATCGGACATACAGCTACTAAAAACTAAAAATATTTTCAATCTTATTTAATTAAGGCCCCATGCACGTGGCGACCCTGCCAGGATCGTCCCTTGGAATCTTCTGTTGTAAAAATAGTAGACCGTAGTATTGTTGTAGTAATTTGTAGTTTAGTAATTGTAGTCTATTTTGCATGTGTAGATTTGGTAATTGTCATTCTTCTAATGGTTTTTTTTTTTCAGAATTTGATTTGTTGTCTTGTATATGCGTTTGACAATTTAGTGCAATTATTTCAATTGTTCGTTAATCGTGTTTGAAGGAAACATTTCGTGTGAATGGTATTGTTGGAGATAAAGTGTCATTGTGTGCAATTTTCATATAGTGACGACTTTTGTATATTTTGTAAATGATTACGTGATCAATGAAAAAGGCGAAAATGATGAATAGTGAGAATGACGAAATTGTTGACATGGCGAACTCGCCAACACAGGACAACAGTATGATGAATAATGAAGTGGAAAACAATTTAATAAGTCGGGAAGACAGTCCGGAACCATTTCAAAATTTTTCTCAATTAGAAAATTCACAGAATACGAGATTAACGATAGAAGATTCTGAAATAGTATCGAACACAGATAGATTTACAGCTATGACGAAGGAAACTGGTTTTGAGGGAAATGTTCGGGGCGAAAAGAGTTTTGAACCATTTAATATGGAGCAGTTGATGGGTGCAATGTTAAATTTGGGATCTGAATTAAAAACAGTGGCAACACGTTTAGAAACAGAGATAGGAACAATTAGAACTGAGATGGGAACAGTGGAAACACGGTTAGACTCACTTGGATCACAGTTAGGATCTGAATTAAAAATAGAGATAGAGACAATCAAAACTGAGATGGGAACAAGAAACACGGTTAGACTCACTTGGATCACAGTTAGGATCTGAATTAAAAACAGAGATAGGGACAATTAAAGCTGAGATGGGAACAATGGAAACACGGTTAGACTCACGAATAGGGACATGTTTCAAAAATATGAAAGATGAATTAAAGAAAGAAATTAGAGAAGAAGTACAACCGATTTTGAATGCTCACAATAATAGATTAATTGCAGTGGAGATTAGACAAAGGGAACAGGATAGAGAACAGGAAGAAAGAGATCGCGTGATAGTACAGAAATTTTCAGAGTTAAATTTACAACATGCCAAAGATAAGGAAGAAATATTTGAGAGAATCGAGGAATCCGTACCAAATGACAGATTAAATAATCTAACACAACAATATGAACAGTTAACTACCAAGTGCGTCAATACTGAAACCCGAGTCACGACACTTACGGAAGACGTAAATAAACAGAAAGAACAAATAGGTGACTTATCGGAAAGAGTCGAGGAGATTTCAGATAAATTGACAAATCTTAGTTTACATGGGGACAGAGATTCGGATGATACAGCTCCATTACCATTTGCAGAAACCGAAGAGTATCAGAACATAAATAAGCATGTTGAAAATCAGGGAAAATTTAATGAACGCGTGAAAAGGGAATTTGAGGTATTAAAAAAGCAAGTCAAACAAATTGAAGGCGAAATCGTAGGAAAAGACGGCAAAGGAAATTTAGAATCACAGATACCAGAAGGGTTTGAAGAAAATAATTTGTTTCATTTACGGGATGCAACAAGAGAGCGCCAGGCGCGCGAACTTTACAATAATCGACATTCGGACTGGGACAGACGCGGTAGGTCTTTGTCGCCACGAGGCGAAAACTTTGACTATAAACACTTTTTGACTGTCCGGAAATTTAAGATCTTCCGCAATTCTAAGAATGACATACATCCATGTGCATGGTTAGATCAATTTATGTACGCACTTCCACCAAATTGGCCACCAAGTCACAAACTGGAATTTATGTGTGGATATTTAGAAAACGAACCGGCGACGCGGATGCGCGC
Source organism: Schistocerca americana (assembly GCF_021461395.2). NCBI lineage: Eukaryota > Metazoa > Arthropoda > Insecta > Orthoptera > Acrididae > Schistocerca > Schistocerca americana. The sequence goes on along the minus strand of NC_060124.1, from coordinate 432,050,495 downwards.
ACTCATTAGAGATTGTAATAATCTGAATGATTTTTATCATGCATTTCTATCGGCATATTGGTCCGAAAACACACAAGACAGAGTCAAACATAGTCTGATTATGCAGCGTAATTTTAAACAGTCTGAGTTCCGCACGCCAGCAGAATATTTTGAAGACATGATTCGAAAGAATCAGTTCCTTTCCAACCCTTATAGCCCGACTGAATTAATTCGCATTTGTTTAACTAAGCTGCCACAATCCATAAGACAAATTGCTTTAGCCGGAAGATGTAAAGACGACATCGAGACCTTTAAGACTTTGTTGCAAGAACTTGAGTATGACGACGACGACGGGACTTCCTGTAACTTCTTCAGTAACAGTAATTACAATAGAGTTTCAGAGAAAAGGGATAGTGATCGGAACGGGCGTTATATGGGTAATTTTGAGAATGACAGACGTAACAGACAGGACAATAGATACCAGCCTTATGACAATAACAGACGTTCTAACAGAAATTACACAGACAATTATAACAACGGTAATTCGTACCGGAATGATCAATCATGTGGAAACAGTAATCGGTATCATCAAGACAGAAATTATTCATACAGTAATAGAAATTCTTTCTACAGAAATAACCAGGGTAGTAGATACAACAATAATTTCAGAAGTGACAGTCGAAATTACACAAGAAGTAGTTATGCAGACAGACAGGAAAACAGAAATTTTAATAACAGACACAACCAAGAATTTACATCTAACAGACAGGAGGGACCTAACTGGCATCCTCCACGTGACAGAACTTCAGAGAGACAAGTGAAAATCGTAGAAATTGATCCGCGAAATGACGCGAATAATCAAAGACGTGACGCAAACAATCGACAATGACTTGTAGCTTCGGCTTCTGGCAGCAATATAGACGGTTCAGAAAGTAATGATACTACGACTTTACGCTACGTACGCCTGGAAGACATGAGAGACATTTTGTTAGACGAAAAGGAAAATAATGTAGACGCATTTTTACATCCTGTTATTGAAGTATGTGTGGGTAAGATTAAGTTCACTGCAGTTTTAGATTCTGGGAGCCCACTGAATGTCATTAGTGAATCAGTTTTTCGTATATGTGTAAGAACTATTGCCTGTCCTGTGTTACCTATTTCAAAAACTACAATTCGAGGAGCGATTTCTGGAAAAAGTGTGGAAGTTAAACAACAGACCAACTTAAATTTCATTTGTCAAGGATACGAATTTTCTGCTAATTTTATTATTGTTCCATTACTCAGTACCCAAATCATATTAGGTATGGAATTTCTTAACGCACATAAGGCAATTTTGAACTTTAAAGAAGGAAGTGTAAATTTGACTGTTGCCGGAATGCCGAAATGTTTGAAATTTTTCGAGTGTTTAACAAGATCTGAGTCAGATACAAAATGTTTAAGGTTTCTTACTTCTGATGTTTTCGTTGAGCATTATGACGACAGTGTGATTATTCATGACAATGACAATAGATACAGAGACGCGATGGATGATATAATTAATAGGAAGAATTAATTAATGAAAAGGTTAAGAGAGCTGAAGTGCCAGATGACGTTGCAAGAGAAGAGCTGCACCACATTTTGACTTCACATGCTACAGTATTTAGTCATCAGACAGGAACTATACAAGGCTTACAATATTTATTTAAAGTAAAAGAACACACACCATTTCGCGGGAAAACGTACGCTATTCCTTTGGCTTACAGAGACAAGGTTAAGAATGAACTTCAGTACATGTTAGATCAGGGCATTATTGAGCCTGCAGTCAGTCCTTATACTAGCCCATTACACGTTGTTCTTAAAAAGGATGGGTCAATTCGTTTGGTTCTGGATTCCAGACAGATAGATAATATCATCATTCCTGAAACTGACCGCCCACAAAATTTAGATGAACTTCTTCAACATTTCCATGGAATTAAAGTTTTATCCACGATTGATATGCGCGCAAGTTTTTGGCAAATAGAACTCCACCCTGATTGTAGAAAATATACTGCCTTTCTAGCCTTTGGTAACTGTTACCAATTTCGGAAATTACCGTTTGGACTTACTGTACCTTCAGCAGCATTCATTCGTAGTTTAAATGAAATTTTACCTGTTTATCTTCGTGACAATATTACTTCATATGTTGACGACATTCTCATTGCTAAACATTCTTGGAGTGAGCACAACAAAATTTTGGATTCATTGTTACGTATCTTTGCAAGAGTTGGCATTACTGTGAACTTGGAGAAATCTGAATTTGGTCGTTCTCAGGTGAAATTTCTCGGTCACATTATTTCTACAGAAGGTATTCTTCCTGATCCAGAGAAATTAGACGCTATTCGTAACTATGCTGCTCCTACCACAAAACGTGATGTTCGTAGTTTCCTTGGTGTCTGTAATTTTCTTAGACGCTTTGTTAGATTGGACAATTTGGCCACACCTCGTTTATGTGAACTATCTGGAAAGAAATCTAATTTGTGTTGGGATGAGGAAGCTCAATCAGAATTTGAACAACTTCGTGATGCTTTAGTTGCTGCTCCACTTCTTTCACATCCGGATTTATCTAAAGATAAGCGACTAGGTGCACATTTATTTCAAGAGATAGAAGAAAACGGCGTTGTAGTACAGAAGACTATTGCATTTGGAAGTCGTGTTCTCTCTAAATCAGAAAAGAATTATTCGATTACGGAACTTGAAGCTTTGGGTGTTGTTTGGGCTTTCACAAAATTTCGGACATTTTTGTTTGGCAGACATACTAAGGTTTACACCGATCATCGAGCTCTGGAATTTCTTATGTCAACAAAATTAACTCATGGCAGATTGTCACGATGGGCGTTGTACCTACAGGAATTTGATTTTAGTATTGTTTACATACAGGGTTCTTCAAATATTGTTGCCGATGCTTTATCACGTGCACCTATGGGTTTGAAACAAAGTGCTGAAGAGGACTGCAAGGAAAACAATTATTGTTTGATGTATATTTAAGGTGTTGCGTTTGAGAACTTTATTTCGTCTTCGTTCCAGGACATCGCTAAGGAGCAAAATAAGGATCCAATCTGGAAGGACATTAAGGAGAAGTGGAGGAGAAAGGAAAGCGTAGCGATTAGACAGCATTATTTAGTCCGCAATGACATTCTTTTTAAACGAAAATCGGTCGACAACTCTGTTTGGTTAGTTTGTATTCCTGATGAGTGGGTTAATAAGCTGATTTGGTATACGCATTTCAGTTATGCACACTTTGGTCCCAGAAAATGCTTTCATAAATTACGAGAAAATTGCTACTTCAGTAATATGGGAAAACGTATTCGATCTGTTCTGGCCAAATGCAAATTATGTCAAAAGGCTAAGCCGCCAACAGTTTCTCACAGAGCACCGTTGTTTCCTATCATTCCAGCGAAATTAAAGGAGATGGCTGCAGTCGATTTGTTCGGTCCAGTGGTTCGTTCTGCTAATGGTTTTGCGTACATTTTCGTAGCAGTGGAGTTGACGTCAAAATATGTGTGTTTTACACCTTTACGCAAAGCAACAGCTCGTTCAGTATCTAACGCTTTCATCAAACATTTTCTTAAAGAAGTTGGTCATGTTGATAAGGTTATATCAGATAATGGATCACAGTTTCGTTCTAAAATTTGGCTTCGTACTCTACAGCGTCGTAAAATTAAACCAATCTTCATTTCACTTTTTCACCCTCAATCTAACGCTTCAGAGAGATGGATGAAGGAAATCAATAAATTGTGTCGTCTTTATTGTCATCAGAATCACAGAACTTGGGATCAGTATCTTCATATTTTTCAAAACATTCTGAATGAACTCCCTAATGATTCAACTTCTTTACCGCCTTTACTGATATTAAAAAACAAAGCACCGACAAATCGCATTTCTGAAATCGTTCCTTTTCCGCCTACACGGAAACTACGGCATTCTGAAGTTGTGAACATGGCTCTGCAAAATATTGCATCTGCAGCTGCTAGAAGAGAGAAATCAGCTAAGCGTCCTGGTCGTTCAAAAATCTTGTCAGTTGGTCAGAAGGTGTTAATTAAGTCTCATCGTTTGTCTCACAAAGGAAAAGGCTTGTGTCGCAAATTTTTTCTGCTTTATAACGGTCCATATAGAATTCGTAAAATTATTCATTATAACACTGTCGAAGTAGAAACTCTTAAATCTCGACGCTCTAAAGGAATACATCATATATCTAACGTAAAAATTTTTGTGGAATGACATACTTTAGAGAAACTCACAGCTACATGTAAACATGCGGAGAGTACAAGGATACCGCGCTGTGTTTTGGCGGCCGCACATACTCAAAGCAACAGTCAAGTCTGCGCGCCGCACAAGGCAGTCGTTGACCGCGAACAATTGCTTCGTACGTCACGCGCCTACAGCTGATCGAGCGCTCAGTGCGAATGCACTGACAGCCGTAAACAAATACACAGTTTAATTTCTCCGATTAAATTCAGTATAAAGCTATAGTGACTTGATGAATTATGTTATTAACATTCAGTATTTTTCAGGATACGGTTCTATAAAATATTTAAGAACTTCAGGTAAATTCTGTGTGTCTCCGACGTTAAGACGACTTGCTATCGAGAAATTTTCAGGAAGAATGTAATTTCGAAGAAGAAACTAATAAACTAAAAAGGGTAACTATTAATTGAGTTCATTTTTCAGGTAACATATTTCCACTTAGGTACGTACTTTAGACGTAATTTGCTGCTCGCGATTACGTGTTTCATACTTTGTGCTTGTTTAGTCCCCCTTAAACATCCAACAACCACCACCACCACCATACTTTGTGCTAATTTCATGTTCTATGAATTTACGTGTGAAGCGACGTGCTTGCGTACATTTGCTGATTTTTGTCAATGTTTTATTAATGAACAGGATTGTTATTTGTATATATTATGCATCGCTTGGCTGCACTGCTTTTTCACTGATGTCATATTTTTTAATTATGTGCCTGCTGTGCTTATTTACTTAAATTATAATTGTCACCTGATTAATTGTGCTGACTGTGATTATGTACGTAAGTTATACTTTGTGATTTATCTGCTTGCGCCTTCATGTTTACTTATTAAGATGACATATGAACATTTATTTGCTTATGCTGATATGATGCTAATGACCTGTTTGCTGCTATGCGTATGGATTGCATATTTATACATTTCTGTTTGTTGTCATAACTACGCTTTAATTTGGTGTATAGAAATGCTGATATACTGTGTACAAACATAGAGTTTAGGTCACACTATTGTATTAATTATGAAACGTCCCCTTTGAAAAATTTATACAAGACTGTGCTTAACCTGACACACAATATTTTTTTTTAGCGCAACGCAATCTGACTTTCAAAAAATCCCTACAAAAGAATGGCCCTGACTAACATTAACCTATACGTTTCACAAATCACTTACCTCACAAAAATCTTCGCTGCTCAAGCTACTGCAATAGAGCGAGCGCCACTACTGCCAGCTAAATAAAAGATTCAAACTATGGAAGGCACTAACTACTGATAGGGATAGTTAGCAAATGAAAGATATTAATAGAGAACAAACAATGTATTTACCTTGATATCATCATATATAAATATAGCAGTTCATGACAAATTTCAAAACTCCCCCATCTCTCTCCCCACATCCACCACTGCTGGCGGCTCACCTCCAACTGCGCAACGCTACGCGCTGTTCACATCCAGCTGCCGCTGCCCAACACTACAATGGCAGACAACAATGCAAACTAGCCACAGACTGCACACAGCACAGCCAGTGATTTTCATACAGAGGTGGCGTTACCAATAAAAAAACCTAAACAGCCTACTTACATAGCCCCCATGCTCCCAACAAAAATTTTTACAAATTGGATTGGGCAGTGGCCAATACAGATTTGAAAAAAATTTTTCATAATTACAATAACAAAGAAATCAAATGCACACACTTATTGATACAATGTTGGTCAAAAGCTAAAAATTTCTTACAGTCCATAAAGACAGTCCACATTGTTCATCACAGTAAAAATGCAGAGTTTTTCTCAAAGTCTGAGCAGTAAAAGAAAATGCACATAGAAGTAGTGGATTTCCATGCAGTCTTGAAGAAGTAGTGTTGTCCTTCCAACGGAAAGACAGTGCTGACTCTTGACATGCAGACAGGTAATGGGCCACAACATAGCAAACCCACAGCAGAGTCATTCGACGTTTTGAAGAATATTGGTAGGTAGGTCATCACAGAACAGACCCACTGTAGTCCTGGTAGAGATTACGGTATTGGTGGGCCACCAGAGGTGCAGACCCACTGCAGGCCTTGTAGAAATAATGGTACTGGTGAGTCAGCAAAGGTGTAGACCCACTGTAGTCCTTGTAGAAATGGCCAGCAGCCATCTGTTGCGACTGTGCAGGTGCACAGTCACCATCGAAGAGTCTTGCAGAGAATATAGCAAGTCCATAAACCACCACTTGTGCACTCACAAAGTGTTTGGAATTGTCCTTAGAACCAGCAATGCTGTTATCCAGTCCCTTGCTGAATTATTAACACACGTGCAAACACTAACAGTCTCTACTTCTCACATATTGTCCATATACTATGACCAACAGAAACGTGTGCAGTGAAATGTAACTTAATTTGAAGAACTGGTGTCTGTACAATTATAAATTTACAACATGAAAATACAATTACAAAGGTACAAAATACATCATTAAAGAACATAACAATACAGATAACATTTGTAGTAACACAGGCTTTACAAAAGAATAGAAATAAACATATACATCAGTGGAGTTATGACATGAGTACATACATAAAGGATCACAATAACTTTTGAAACATCAACTTCACACATGAGCATTGAACAGAACAGAATTAATAATGTCTAACATCTTTACAAAGTAAATAACATATTATTAATGCCAATTATATTCGAGGATAACAGTATTCCTCATCATAGTGAATGTAGCTTAATATTAAAAGAAGAAAAAATTCTATGAAACTACACAGAGACAGGAAGAAAACAAATACACAAGGGTACACAAACACATAGTGGGATAACACCAATAGGAAAGGACAGGGTTCGTTTTCAGTGTAACATTTGGTACTGCAGTCCAACCCAAAACTTCATATATCTTTCCTCTTATTTCATCCTTTGTTTCCACCAAAAAATTCTATCTAAGCATGCTTTCTGTATATATATGTTCACACATTTCTTACCTCAACATTTATTTCCAAGAAAATCCTACCTAAACCTGTTTTCTCAATGCATTTCTTCCAATTCATCGCAACTCATTCTCTTAGAGGCTACCCCCTCTTAAGCTAACTTAAATCTACTGAGCTCAGATGCTCAACTAAGGGACGAGGCAATGCAGCAGCACATAATAAGTAACACAAACAGCAATGACCAAAAAATTGGAAAATTGCAAAGCAAGCTACAGTAAATCTAAATTACCAAGCAATGCAACATTACAACTAATATGAGCCAATGTGCAGCAACAAAAAAATAAATCTGGCTTAGCAGAGTAACACAAATTAAAGTTCAGTAGCACTATGCCTGGCAAACAGCAGCTTATATCTAAACATGACATAGCTCAAGCAGAAAAAATATTACAGTAAAAACAACAATGCAGATAAGGGAAATGTATAATCACATCTTAATGTCTATGTAATTAAAGTGGTGCACCACAACAACTTATTGTAAAAGAAATATTACCATGTACTTGAAAAGAATATTATGTATGCAGTTACTGTTACTAGTCCCCTCTTATTGTTCTTTCCTTTCCAAGTGCTCCTTTTTTGAAGAATGTGGATCACAAAATTATTATTTAATAGATCTGTTGACAGAAAGTGTTCACATTAGCAAATGCATTTAATTTTATTTTATGAAACCAATGCTGCAACACAGCTGGAAAACAGATGTCAAATGAAATAAGCAATTACGCAAACCAAAGCATAAAAACATCATTCAATAGCTATGTGGCATTTCGTAAGTCAGTAGCTCTCAACTCTCGTAGAAAGACACTTGTCATAATGAGGTGTGCAGATGTACGAATATTTCCCATCAATTCATAAGCATTTCAGTAATTAGCACCAAGTACGAGTAACCATATGTTTTCAGGTAATGAGCGTGTAATATTTGCAATGCTTTCTACAAAGGAACGTCAATAGCCAGGATAATGGCCTCCCTTTTTTTTTCTACTTGTGCCGCTGAAAGGCTAATGGCTTTTTTTCGGGCGGCTGTCGCCCAGGTGGGTGCCCGCGACGCACTACGTGCAGGTGGTCACTTAACTTTCTTACGGAAATATTTACGACAGCAGTTTCCGCTACACATTCACAGGTTGAGAAATTGCGTTACAAATGTGTGGAAACAAAATCGTATAAATATAACAGTGTCCAAAAAATATTCGTCGGCATTGTAATACATTCACGCATTTACACACATTTCATAACTCTTAAAGTACGATTCTTGGTTTCCAACATCCTTTTTCACAAGTCAGCATCCCTAACCACTATTCATTACTCCTTACCTTATTACACATATACGTATCCATCGACACTCGTCAATATTTCGTCATTATAAATATGAAGCATAATCAAATAACTCATATAGCCTCAGCCTATTAATCATAAACATACCTCAGCAGCATAATACACATCGTCGTCGTAAAAATAACATCATAACACCTCAATCAAATCTCAAAATCGTCGTAGCTTCCTCCAATAATTAAAAAAAATTCTCTGCTAATGTAAAAAGTATCATCTGCCTCAAACGTACTTTAAAAATCATGAATCCATACCAAATACATCATTCAAAGCTCTCATAGTATCACAATGGTTCCAAAAAAATATGAAGAGTTCACACAGTACAGACAAAATACAATTTCGTAAGTGTGAAGTTATCCAACGGTGTAATTACGTAAACATGTGTCACTGACGTAGTAAAAAACATGTTTATCTCTCAGTTAAATGATCAGATAGCTGTGTAATTTGTGTGTTAGAGAAATATGGTACCGATGTGTAAAGTTGTATAAGCAAATACCATATTAGCTAGGGTTCCTTGTGGTTGCCACACACATGGTACACAAAGTAAGCATGTACCCCCCTGAGGATTAATGTAATTATACCCTCAGGTGTTACAGATTACAGCAATGGAATGAAATATATCACGGAAAACTTTCTTTGTAATTCAAAAATCTTTAAAAATAAATGTTTAAAGTATAAAATTGATCACTCAAATACGTGTACTGTAGCGCTAAACTGTGCGTCTTGTAACATAATCTCTGTGGAAGTGTCGTAGTTATCGTCCTCCGAAAGCTAAGTTCTGCAGAAATCAATGTACTTACCTCAGGATAAACAAAAGTGAAATGCTTTGCGTATAGATATCGTAGTTATTATGCTTATTGGCGTGATGAAGAAAGTACTGTACAGTAACGTATTGTTGTGCCACGAAAAAGGCTGTCTCATTGTTGCTATACCACAAAAGTTACTACTAAAACATGTTTTTCTTTCCAGAAGAATTCAGAAAACTGTGCAGATATAAAACAGATACACCGCAAAAGCAACATTGTAAATTGTCACTCATTAGTAGTGTCGTGATAAAAATCGTGTAGCTGTCACATAAACTAACCTCTGTGTCATCTGGTATCTCTCAGAAAGCACTTTAAATTCAGAATGTATTTTCGAATAAACCATAATATTGCATTAAAATCTCATTAGCAGTACTGGTAAATGTTCCAAGTATGTGAGCCTTATAGTCGTTACGTAATCGTGCAACAAACAAGCAAGAATGTACACACACAATAACACTGTGACGTCTGTTCACTATAACAATGCATTCGTCATTTCTGTTTAAAAATGTTCCCTAGGTTCTAGACTGGATATTTAACTTCAAACATTGTTGCATGTTAACAGTTTCTAAAGCATACTAGTAACGTGAAGTGAAACGTTTTATGACAAAGACAAAGTTAAAAAGCAGATTATCTTTCAATAATCGGTTTTACATGTGAAATGTGGTACAATCTTTTACTCTTCAAAGTACTCAGAATTTCAGCTTGAACGCAATTATCATGCAGTATACGTCGGTAAAGAATACTGGAATTTTTCACAGGGTTAGCGTCAATGTTATTTTTCTCTGAGCCAGCCGGCGCACGTGGGTGCCTGCGGCGCGAGTCATTGTCTGTCTCTTTGTTGCCGTGCGTTGTTATTGGGATTGGGAGACCTAACTTCTACAAATTCACCGTGACGAGAGGGCCCTGCTCTGTTTGAATCCCGCCAGTTCTGATGCAATTCAGGTCTGTCGTTACGATCATATCGTCTGTCGTCATGTCGGTAGGTTCCATAGTTTCTTTCTTGTCGGTCACATGGTGGAGAATTTCTCCTTGAATTGTAACTGCGCGCTGATCCGTTGCGTCTAAAGTTATTCTGTCTCCCTTGATAGTATTTATTTTGGTTCCCATATTGTCTGTTTCTCTTATTGTCTCTGTGATAGTCATTACCACGGAGAGGTGATCTTTCCCTGTAGTTATTACTACTCTGCCAACGGTTGTCATACGGGTGGTGTCTGTTTTGGTCACGATTTGTGTTGTGATAATAGCCTTGTCGCGTCCAGTTATCATTTCTGTCGTCACGGAATTGTGACGGATGTGACCTGTAGTGATTGTTTTCATGTTTACGCATCCCGCGACGGTATGTGTCAATTTCCAGTTCTTGTAACAATCCCTGAAATGCTTCAATGTCGTCTTTGCAACGTCCTGCCAAAATAATATGTCGTAAATGTTCAGGTAATTTGATTAAGCAAATGCGGATGAGTTCTGAGGGGCTGTATGGGTTTGACAGGTACTGATTCTTGTGCAACATGTCTTCAAAATATTTCACAAGACTGGAGAATTCAGATTGTTCGAAATGTTTCATCATTATGATACCATGTTTTACTCGGTCTTGTGTGGCTTGAGACCAATATGCTGAGAGGAAGGCATGGTAAAATTCTCCTTCACTGTGGCAATCGTGAATGACCGATCGCATTCTTACAGCTGGTTCGTTCTCTAAGTAGCCACACATAAATTCTAATCTGTGCTCCAATGACCAGTTGGGAGGAAAACAATGAGAGAATTGATGGAGCCATGCTTGTGGATGAATGTCGTTGCCAGAATTCTTAAATGTTTTGAATTTACGTGTAGTAATGAACAGCTTATAGTCAAAATCATCGTGTCGGCGAGTAGCATATCGGTCATTGTTACGTCGCGTCGGCGGTTCCATCTCAAAATTCGGTCCACCTTGCCAATTCCTTTCATAATTACCGATATGCCCTGTGTTATTAATTTTGCGGCTTTTCCGTATTTCTAAGTCCCTCTTCCCGTGTTGGAGCGCGAGTGTCCTCTGAAATACGTAATTCTTGTATTACCTGTGTCAGCTGATCTTGTACTTCCCGGATTTCTCTTTGGTGTTGTGTATTAATTTGATTCTGATTTTGTTTGAATTTCCTAATTTGTTCGTACTCTTCTGTGTCATTAAAGACTACCGGTCTTGCGTCAATCAGATTATCATCTACCTTCGTAGATAAATTAGTGATCTGATCCAAAAGTTCGGCTACTTTCTCCGATAGTGTACTTATTTCCTCAGTGTGTTTTTCTGTACCAAGTTTCAGAGTATCTACTGCGTCCTTAAAGTTTTCCTGAGTTTTTACAAGTTGTGTAACCGAATCGGTAGATGCAACTGAGTTCAATTTAGCTTGCAAGGTCTCATGATTTTCATGAACAATAATTTGCAGTTCTTTTATGGCTGCTTCGTGATTCTGTAATGCATTTTCATGCCGCGAAAAAATAGGTTGAAAATGCTCACAAATTTGAGTTTTTACGTCATTACAGACTTTTTGACATTTCGATTCAATGTTATGTAACTCAGTAGTTAAATCTTCACGCGTTTGTTCAAGAGTTTGTTCCGTTTCATTGTGTCTAACTTTTTGAGATTTTGTTCCACTGTGTCTAACTGTTGCTGTGTTTGTCTCTGGTGTTGTTCCATTGTGTCTAACTTTTCAAGCTTTTGTCCCAGTTGTTGCATTAATTGTAATAACAATGCACTGGTGTCTGAAACATGTTCCTCAGTGCTTTTCGGCAGTGAAGTTGCACCGGCAACATTCACATTTTGACAAGCGGAAAATGTGTCTTGACTCATTTGAGAAAACGGTGAGAACCCAAAACCTGAGTCTGCAGTATTTGCAATATTGTGTTCTGTCATTCCCGATTCCTGAGGCGAGCTGTTGCCGACCAATCGATCGATAACGCTTCCCTGTTCACTACCTGTTTCACTGTCTACACCACTGTTTGCCGCCCGCTCCATTTCCCTATGCGCAATTACCAAATTACTACTTTGAACATTAGTTAATTCATTACTCTGCGGCGCTAACACACTGCCTTCGTCTTCACTGTCATTTCTCAGTTTACTTTGGAGCCTAGTATTACGTTTTTCACACGCCATAATTGTCACAATATTTCACACGATAACACAGAAAAGCACAATTTGAAGAGCAAAATAAAATAACGTAGCAATGGAAATAATGTCTACTTAATTGCCAGCGCAGCTGCGAAATACTTGGTGCAAATCTACATGCATGCCACAACTGTTTTATTGTACAACAATGAAAAACTACAACTACAAAGGAAACTCTCTCTATGATTACGCGCTATCAATAAACAATAGCTACACTAATTACACAAACTGCAAGAAAAAAATCAGAAGATTCCAGTGAGGTATCCTCGGCTAAGGGTCGCCATATGAAACGTCCCCTTAGAAAAATTTATACAAGACTGTGCTTAACCTGACACACAATATTTTTTTTTAGCGCAACGCAATCTGACTTTCAAAAAATCCCTACGAAAGAATGGCCCTGACTAACATTAACCTATACGTTTCACAAATCACTTACCTCACAAAAATCTTCGCTGCTCAAGCTACTGCAATAGAGCGAGCGCCACTACTGCCAGCTAAATAAAAGATTCAAACTATGGAAGGCACTAACTACTGATAGGGATAGTTAGCAAATGAAAGATATTAATAGAGAACAAACAATGTATTTACCTTGATATCATCATATATAAATATAGCAGTTCATGACAAATTTCAAAACTCCCCCATCTCTCTCCCCACATCCACCACTGCTGGCGGCTCACCTCCAACTGCGCAACGCTACGCGCTGTTCACATCCAGCTGCCGCTGCCCAACACTACAATGGCAGACAACAATGCAAACTAGCCACAGACTGCACACAGCACAGCCAGTGATTTTCATACAGAGGTGGCGTTACCAATAAAAAAACCTAAACAGCCTACTTACAATTATAGATTGTTCGCCTGGCAGACCCTCGTTGTAAGAATTGTGCTGCATCCACTTGTTGACATTCTGTTCTCTACTGGTATATTTACTCGCTATTGCTTGTTTTGCTTACGATCAGTGCCTTATATTTTAAGATAAGAAAATGAACTGCTATAATTCGACGAACGACATTACTACAAGAAACTTCATAGAAGTCACATGAGCTGAGGTTTTATGGAAGCTGTATAAATTTATGCTAATAGGAAGGAAGCTAACGACATGACATACCATTACTAGGTTTAGACCATTAACAATTATTACACTCCATTTTTCGTGAGCAATTGAAATAAGAAGTGACACTTGACACAAGAAATACTCCACATGTTTGCTTCTGCCATAATTCTTGAAGTGGTGTACACACTGTGAAATATTATGATCATTCACACTACGTAATCGTACTTAATTACTGAGAGTTATTCGAACTAAGTCTGTTAGTTGTCATGTATGCATTTCTTTGTTTATAATTCATAATGAGTAGAAGATTTGGGTCAGATGGATTACACAGAGGTTGTGTGTTGACAGTGTGTCTTCGGATTATATGGGATGATGAGGTTTGTATTAGGATTTTATCTGTACTTGTTCGAGGAGACTGACTAGAGGAAAGAGTTGTTATGGAAGTGAAATGATATTGGGGATAAGGTTTATATGTATCGACGTATTGAACAGGTATTATTGAGGTATAGAGATTATATGAAGTTGATGTTTATTGGAGTTTTTGTGGACAAGAGGTAAGGTAAATGATATTGATGATAAGATTTATAGCCCGCATCTCGTGGTCGTGCGGTAGCGTTCTCGCTTCCCACGCCCGGGTTCCCCGGTTCGATTCCGGCGGGGTCAGGGATTTTCTCTGCCTCGTGATGGCTGGGTGTTGTGTGCTGTCCTTAGGTTAGTTAGGTTTAAGTAGTTCTAAGTTCTAGGGGACTTATGACCACAGCAGTTGAGTCCCATAGTGCTCAGAGCCATTTGAACCATTTTTGATAAGTTTTATATGTATCGACGTAAGAGGTATTATTGAACTATTGAGATTATGTGATGCTGGTGATTATTGGAGTTTTGGTGGATAAGAGGTAAAGTAAGTGAGGAGCATATTTTTTTGTTGTTGTTGGTCTTATGGAACAAGGAGGATGAAGATAGCATACTAGAACACTAAAGTAGAAGGAAGATAGTCTATACACACACTTTGTTAAATCATTAAGCAGTATATACTTTTTTTTGAAGAGAGGAAGTATTTGCATATCTTGGCTCACTGACAGTTGTTCAACAACAGTACATTTGATCTGGCTTGGCAAACATTGGTCTTGACATGATGACTATGACGTTGACTTAACTATTATTGACTGTTATACATTGCTGCCACTACTACTTGATACACATAATGAACATCAGATTTTGACAGAATTGCATTTACACAGTTAACACTATTCAGTTACACAGTAGTACTTAATGTGGATGAAAGATGAGTGAGTGTGTTTTGTGTGTTTTCCTTTCCTAATCCTACCCACCTATCTCCTAAATATTATTTTATTTGTTTGTTGTGGCTTGCACTGACACCCATAAATATTATAGGTTTACTGATATTTGAGTATTTGTAATAGTTAATATGACAATTATCTGATATCATTTGTGTGTTTATTAGAATTTATATGTCTAGTGTGTAAAAGCATTTGTATGTGTATTCAAACTATTGTTCATGCCTGAACTGTCTGATTAGTGATGGTGAATATTATGAACTGTTACCTGCACCTCTTCAACATAATGGGTGCCACTTAGAAACGTTTAATTTCTGCTGATGAGCTGTGTGATCAGTGATAGTGAATATTATGGACTGTCACTTGTACTTTTTCTACATGATTGTTGCCACTAGGACATGTTTAATTTCTGCTTATAAACTCTGATGAACAGTGTGATCAGTGATAGTGAATATTATGGACTGCTCTCTGGACCTATTCAACATTGCTGAGTGCCACTAATGGAACTGCTTCTACTGAAATGAAGTCACTTGTTGGTGTCTGCACCTGCTCAACATTACTGGGTGCACAGATGAAGCTACTTCTATGGAAATGATGTCACTTGCCGGTGTCTGCACCTACTCAACATTGCTGGGTGCCACTGTTAGAACTGTTTCTACTGAAATGATGTTACTTCTTGCTGTCTGCACCTACTCAACATTGCTGGGTGCCACTGATGGATTGCTTCTACTGAACTAATGTGACTTGTTGCTGTGTGTACCTCTTCAACATTGTTGGGTGCCACAGATGGAACTGCTTCTACTGACATAATGTCACTTGTTGCTGTCTGCACCTACTCAACATTGCTGGGTGCCACTAATGGAACTGCTTCTACTGAAATGAAGTCACTTGTTGGTGTCTGCACCTGCTCAACATTACTGGGTGCACAGATGAAGCTACTTCTATGGAAATGATGTCACTTGCCGGTGTCTGCACCTACTCAACATTGCTGGGTGCCACTGTTAGAACTGTTTCTACTGAAATGATGTTACTTCTTGCTGTCTGCACCTACTCAACATTGCTGGGTGCCACTGATGGATTGCTTCTACTGAACTAATGTGACTTGTTGCTGTGTGTACCTCTTCAACATTGCTGGGTGCCACAGATGGAACTGCTTCTACTGAAATAATGTCACTTGTTGCTGTCTGCACCTACTCAACATTGCTGGGTGCCACTAATGGAACTGCTGCTACTGAAATGAAGTCACTTGTTGGTGTCTGCACCTCCTCAACATTGCTGGGTGCCACTAATGGAACTGCTTCTGCTGAGAAATGTGACTTGTTGCTGGGTGTACCTGCTCAACTTTACTGGGTGCCACTGATGGACTGCTTCTACTGAAAAGATGTCACCTGTTGGTGTCTTTTTTGTATAAACTAATCATTGAAAGCATTTTATGTGAACATTTGTATAAACTGATTTTTTGTGTATTGTGTGAACTCTTATGTAAAGTCGCATGTATGAAAAGAAGTATTGCTTACTGTATTTCATATATTAGGTTATTGAAAGGTCAGTGCAAAGCCAAAATTTTAACTAATTATGTGATATTTAGGTATTAATATTATCTTTTATTTTTGTCTGTATTTTTCTGGACGAATTTGGTGGTATTTTCACCACCAATGCTGGCAAAAATACCATCAAATTCTGGCCTGTGGAGGAGGGGCATATGAAAGGTGGCTACACCGAGCCACTGCGCCAGAGATTGCGCCAAAGAGTATTATTAAGCCGCCTCCACAGTGCTTATCGAGAGCTCGTGGTAGTCAGTGCCTGTCGAGGACTCGGGGTAGTCTGTGCTGAGATGTTGTAGTGAGGAGTGTTTGTTGAGATGTGCTAGTAGGCTGTGCTTGCTGAGATGTGATACTGAAGAGTCTTGTTGAGATGTGGTAGTAGAGAGTCGGTGTGGAGATATATTGTAAGGATTAGAGTGATTTTCATCAATATAAATGAGGTAACAAACTCCGTTTCTTTTTTTTCATTATTTCAGTGTCCTAAATAATGCGTCATTACAGGTTCAGTCAACAAAGCATCTGGCGTGTGTTCTTGTATTAGAGCGTAATTCTGCTTTCCTTGAGCAATTATAGTATTTCTAATTTTGTTTTATCACGTCAGTATAATTGGTATTTAAAAATTCTTGTCTTGTTGGAGAAGAACCGTGCCAGATGTGTACGTTGAGTCACACTCCCACACACAGAACAATTACACTTGTGCCTTGGTTTAGTAGGTTTTATACTTGCTGGGGACTTAATTAATTAACTGTGTTAACGAAAATTTTCTTTCATTGTTTGTTGTTATTCTATGCAGTCAGATTGCGTACAAAAACTAGTCAGGGCCAACCGATTACGAGACACAGTGTAATCGGACATACAGCTACTAAAAACTAAAAATATTTTCAATTTTTTTAATTAAGTCCCCATGCAATACTCTACGGGCAATCTTTTTTATACAGGGTGTCCCAGCTATCTTGTCCACCCAAAATATCTCTGGAACAATAACAGCTATTGGAAAACGACTTTCACCGGTATCAATGTAGAGCTGGGGCCCATGAATGTACATATTTGGAAACATTCTAAAACGAGAGCGTATCTGTTTTTTAACACAAACTTATGTTTTTTTAAATGTACTTCCTATATTTTTTCTTCAGCAATCCATAGCATGACAAAGCACATACACAATGGCGTTGATTGCATCGCAATATTCCCATTACATCCCGAGATATTGAGACGCGAAGTTGACGCTTGAAACACCCGACATGCGCTGCTAGCGCACGTCCTGAGGCTCAGGCGTGAACCCCATGCTGCCCGTAATCGCGATGTGATTGACATGCGTAATCACACTTCCATACTTATCAAGAGGTCCGAAACGAATAATACGGTCTGCTGCCATCCTGCATTAACGTCGTACATTCCACCAGGTATTTATCCCATAGGCTAGGGGTGATGCGGTTCTGTAACATATCCGTGTACCGCAACGTTAGTCACAAAGTTAACTTCGCTTATCGTTAATCCGTTACTAAAAATGTAATGCCCTTCAACGTTAAAACTTTACTTTACTGTAGATCTAGCGCAAGTGACAGTTAATCATTCACTCGTAATAGTAAAATTCATGTTGATGGTTTTAGTGAAACGAGCAAGTGGACTAAAAGTTTTACCGTTGTTTAGGTAAAAATGTTTTGATTTGGGAAGTTCAGGTAGGACATAGAAGATGAATGTAAACATGTTTAACCAATTAGTTTTATTATCACATAATTATCAACGTTATGTTTATCTAATGCGTTAAATGACAACTTGTTGCAAACAAATGTTTCTTAACATCACTGGGTAAAATGGCCCTTTGTAGAAACTTCCACTGTGATACCAGCACTACATACTAAACATAGCATTCACATCTCATGCTCAAAGTGACGCCCATTGGCTTGCATTCATAGGGTCACTCTGCGGATGAAGGATGCCCTACTTCGTGCTACTGTTTCCTCTTTGATGGCTGTACAAGCATCAATAATGCGTTGCTTCATGTCCTCTGGTGTTGTTGGGTCATGTTGGTAAACAGCATCCTTCACTGCTCCCCAAAGTAAATAATCCAGCGATGTAAGGTCCAGAGATCGGGCAGGCCACCTAACTGGGCCACCTCGTCCAATCCACCTACCACGGAACTTACGGTTCAGAAGTCGTCGTGCTCGTAAGGCGTTATGTGCAGGGGATCCGTCATGCTGATACCACATGACCATTCTCTGGTTCAGAGGTACGGTGTCCAAGAGATCAGGAAGATTGTGTCGTATAAATCTGGAGTATTGTCTGCCATTTTGGATGCCGTTTATAAAGAAAGGTCCGATAATGGTATCTCCAATAATCCCACACCAAACATTAACTTTCCACGGACGTTGATGCTCTACCTGACGGAGCCATTTTGGATTGTCTGCGGACCAATAATGCATATTCCTCATATTGACAATTCCTTTGTTGGAGAATGATGCCTCGTCGGTAAAGAGAACATCTGCAAAAAAATTTGAATTAGTCAGAAATTTTTGCTGAGCCCACCGACAAAATGTTACCCTATTGCGGAAGTCATTCCCATGAAGATCCTGGTGTAAATGAACATGGTAAGGATGAAATTTATGACGTTTAAGAATACGCTGTGCACTTGATTTCGACACACCAACTTCACGTTCAATTTGACGTGTGCTGATTTGAGGATTCACAGCTATGGTAGCGAGCACAGAAACTTCAGCACGTTCATCTGTGCGTGTTCTAGAACGATGTCGAGGTCTTGGATTTAAGCTTCCAGTTTCACGTAGACGATATGTGACACGACCAAACATCCGGCGCGAAGGCGATGGCTTGTCAGGGAATCGTCTTCTGTACAGTCGTTCTGCCTGAACAGCATTTCGTCCACCTACAACAGGGTACAATACAGGTATGTAGAGTGGGGTAGAAAACATTCATATTAACTTAATAATCATAATGTTCGCTAACAGTACTATCAACAAACAAGCAATCTCATAACGTATTTCCCGTCAACGTACATTCTCCATAGATCAGCAGCATTTCTACCATATCTTCATGTGTGTACATTATACTGTACAGTATAAGTTCCACAACACAACGTTTCTTCACAATGTGTACTACCTCCGTGCCGTCACTAGATTACTCTGATGCACGACTACACTGGCAAGCGGTGTACTGCACGCCAAAGCAACAACAAATGGGATGCTCGGAGGGTGGTGGAGTACAGGAGTTTGCATGGGTCGCAAATCATAAACAAGGCGAAGTGGTAACTGTGGCAGTAGTGGGAACTACGTTGGGCACTTGACTAGGTAGAGCCAGGCCCTGCGTGACAGGCACAATGGGTCATATAACGCGTTAGATAAACCTTATTTTGGGTGTGCAGGATAAATAAGACAACCTGACGGGAGTACACCGATCGGTACTGGTTCATATTGTGTGCGTAGATACGTAAAACGTGCAAGAGGGAAACCATTAAGTGCTTATGAGAGTTGATAGCAGCAGACCGTATTATTCCTTTCGGACCTCTTGATGAGTATGGAGGTGTGATTACGCATGTCAATCACATCGCGATTACGGGCAGCATGGGGTTCACGCCTGAGCCTCAGGACGTGCGCTAGCAGCGCATGTCGGGTGTTTCAAGCGTCAACTTCACGTCTCAATATCTCGGGATGTAATGGGAATATTGCGATGCAATCAACGCCATTGTGTATGTGCTTTGTCATGCTATGGATTGCTGAAGAAAAAATATAGGGGGTCCATTTAAAAAAAACATAAGTTTGTGTTAAAAAACACATATGCTTTCGTTTTAGAATGTTTCCAAATATGTACATTCATGGGCCCCAGCGCTACATTGATACCGGTGAAAGTCGTTTTCCAATAGCTGTTATTGTTCCAGAGATATTTTGGGTGGACAAGATAGCTGGGACACCCTGTATAGCGCCTCCACGAATTACGGCACTTGACAGATTCAAACATCATGATCTGACAAATTTATTGCACGATATGTTAATCTAATTAGGTATACATGTAAGTGCCGTGAGATCCACTACAAAGCGCTGATCGCGGGCTATCACTACATATTATTCTTCCTGCTCGCTATTGTGCAATCGACACTTTCTTCCTAAGCAGTGAGAAAATTATTCCATAAGACATCATGAAATGAAACTACGAACAATGTAATTGGAGGTTGACTCGTCTGTTTGCACGACTAGGAATATACGAAGAGAAAAAGGATTTGAACTTAATTGTTTGCGAAGCTCAGTAATACCATTCTTCATGTTTAGATTTTCATCAGTATGTACATCAAAAAATTTGGTGCACCCTTCTCTGTTCGACTGACTACTGTTCATGTGCTACGTCAATTGTTGGTATGACTCTACTTGTTGTACAGAACTGAATATAATGAGTTTCTCCAAAAATTAGGGCGAGCCCATTTTCAGATAACCACTTCATAATTCTTTGAAGAACATGATTAACAATCCCTTCTGCGGCTTCAACTCTTACCAGATTTATTATAACACTACTATTGTCTGAAAAATGTATTAATACTCTTGTCCAATGTTAAGTGTAAGGAATATTAAGGGATCCAAATTTGAACCTGTAGGACTCCCTTTGTGATTTCACTCCAGACACGAAAATTTTTTACTCTTCGAACATTGCTTGAATTATTCGTACAACTTTTTGCAATTTATTTAGTAAACACAGCCCTGGTCGTGTATAATTTGCTACTTTTTTTATTTGTGAATGACTGGATTCGATCTACTAAAGAGATCATCAGATCTATATTGCATGGTGATAGTAAGAATCCCTGGCGCAGATCAGGTCTACATTTGCTTCTGGGTAAGCTTTAAATCCACCGGAATCTCTCCCTGACCATCATACACTACTGGCCATTAAAATTGCTACACCACGCAGATGACGTGCTACAGACGCGAAATTTAACCGACAGGAAGAAGATGCTGTGATATGCAAATGATTAGTTTTTCAGAGCATTCACACAAGGTTGGCGCCGGTGGCGACATCTACAACGTGCTGACATGAGGAAAGTTTCCAACCTATTTCCCATACACAAACAGCAGTTGACCTACGTTGCTTGGTGAAACGTTGTTGTTGATGCCTCGTGTAAGGAGGAGAAATGCATACTATCACGTTTCCGACTTTGATAAAGGTCGGATTGTAGGCTATCCCGATTGCGGTTTATCGTATCGTGACATTGCTGCTCGCGTCGGTCGAGATCCAATGACTGTTAGCAGAATATGGAATCGGTGGGTTCAGGAGGGTAACACGGAACGCCGTGCTGAATCCCAACGGCCTCGTATCAGTAGCAGTCGAGATCACAGGTATCTTATCCGCATGGCTTCCTGTATCACCCCGTCTCTTCCACGTTTACCTCCTCCTCTTGTGATTCTTGAACAGTCTGTTCGCTATTACTATCTGGTATTTATTACAGAACTCAGTTTGTCTTTCTCCTCTCCTATTCCTAGTACTAGGTCCATTTTCTCCCCTAACGCTTTCTTCTACTACTCCCTTGCCACGGCATTCCGGTCTCCCATGACTATTAGATTTTCATCTCCATTTACGTACTGAATTATCCGTTCAGTATCCTCATATACTTTCTCTGTCTCCTCATCGTCAGCTTGCGACGTCGACATGTATACGTGAACTATCGTTGTCGGGATTTGTTTTGCTGTCGATTCTGATGAGAACTAGTCTATCACTCAACTGTTCACGGTAACATGCTCTGTGCCGAGCCTTCCTATTCATAATTAATCCTTCTCCCATTACACCATTTTCTGCTGCTCGACCTTAACGCTGTTGTCTTTATAACATGGCAGGAACACCAATTATCATCAGAGCAACATCATTTTTGTGCCACTCCACCGTCCAGCCACTTCCTCGAAGACCTTCTCTTAGAAGGAACCCGTCTGTGGAATAACTCTAACATTATATTAGAAAAGTGGACAATATCTATAGCTTCAGAAGACATTTAATAACATAACTACTAAAGTAACAATAATGATATCCCTGTACGCACTCGTTAGCCCTGTACATCTTCTTTCCATCCAGATTGGTGCTATTGTCATTATTATTATTATTATTAGTAGTAGTAGTAGTAGTAGTAGTAGTAGTACCAGCTACAGTAGTAGTAGAAGACTGCCAGTATTAACTTAAACGGTTCATGGTCAGTATTACGTTGGCTGACCAGAAAGAAAGTTCCGATCGGTCGCGAAATGGAAACCACAGCGGAAATCAAAAATGCTTTATTTGCAGCAGTTTTCTACACCTTTCATCTACTTCTCTAAATAGGCTTAGACATTTGTCGTAGAGCTGTACCAGCTTTCCAATACTCTCGCCTGTGCTTTCGCCACGTGTCTACGATTGTCTTTCATAGCCAGCAGTTCATACGAGTATGAGAGTGCTGTATGGTATATGATCAGACTATTCCCGTCGAGAACACTACAGGGGAATCCTCATTGCCCCTGCGGTGCTCAGCCAAGAATTGTCATGATGAGGGTAATACATGACAGGTACATTATGTGAGGTTGCATGAAATCAGGCGAAACCTCTCGCAGGCACTCATATTTCGCGAGAGACGCTATATTTCTAGACATCTTTAAGAGCTCACTGTGTGCTAAGACTAAAAAAAGCTACTGGACGCGATCGACATGCCTACTACAGACACTGCACCGCACATCCGTGAAAAGTTTCATTGAATTCTCACTGTCGTTTCCATTTCGCTTCCTATCGGACCTTACTTCCCGAATAGCCCTCTTACTTACTGACACTGTCACTATAGACACTCAAATCATTTTAGTACCATTCGTCGCATTAAAATTGTTATTTTCTAGGTAAAAGGTACTGTATGTGTTAAACCCTAGTCCGATATGAGAGAAGGTATGGTGGCCCTAATCAGATCAGATTAATTAAAGAAGTAAATAAAAATTACAAATATTTGTAACTTTTAGAATTGGGATATCCACCCGGGTCACGTCGTACGTTCCCTACGATATTTCGGCGA
This sequence comes from Schistocerca americana, assembly GCF_021461395.2. NCBI lineage: Eukaryota > Metazoa > Arthropoda > Insecta > Orthoptera > Acrididae > Schistocerca > Schistocerca americana. Next base: position 432,027,130 of record NC_060124.1, on the reverse strand, counting down.
AGTGCTTCCTGACGATTTTTTAAAAGTTCTTTACTGACACAACACAATACAGTACCTTATAATTAGTGGGTCTATATATAATACAACATAGTTCAGCAGCATTATTGCATTAAATTTTCTACAACTGGCATATCTATGAGCAAGGTTAATCTATTTTATTAATCTATTCTATTTCTAAGTTAATCTACTCTTCAACGATTACAGTTGTGCCAGTTTATGTATAAACCTACTATTGTGACCTGCTCACTGAGCTAAACCCAGTGAGTGTGCCCCTGGCACTGGGCTGGCCAAGTTGGTTTTGTCGCTGCAGTCCCTACTTGGTTAGTGTGGTTAGCGTTCTATTCTACCTAATACTACTACTAATTTCTAGTACTTAAGGTAAGAGTGCAATTGTCTTTTCCTGGGAGGTGGTGTACCCGCTAGCCTAGCCTAGTAGCGCGACGGATTTCAGTCGTGAGGCGACTGGCCAGTTCCGCACCCGGCAATAGGGCGGGTACATCTCAGTCTATTCCGGGTTTTCTGTTATCCATTTTGTTTCCTTAAAAATTTCCTCAAGATCTTCTGTGATACCTCGTTTGCAAGAATTTTAAGCACATTAAAGGAATCAGCACGTCGTATTAGGGCATAGGTGTCGTTATTCGGTAACTGTGTTCTTAAGTCATACGCCACAACATCGTATAACAAGCAGTCATAGACGATGTGCTCAAGTGTACCGTCTTGAGCGCCACATTCACACGCTGGTGTAGCTCTTTTTCCAAACCGACATAGATATGTCGGGTATGGCCAATTCCTGTGAGAAAGTGCAGTAATCCTCTGCTTGGCTCGAAGTAGGTCATCCCAAGTCGTTCCTTAATGTTAGGCAGCAGTTGGAAGACCCTTCTACCAGTTTCTTCGTTTTCCCATGATTGTTGCCACAACTCCTCCCCCCTTCTTTTAACAGCAAACTTGTCTCCTACCTGCACCCCTAAGATGTCCCTAGTCCTATATTTCCTTTGGAAACCCAGTACCATGCTGCCTCTTCTCTTACTTTTATATCTAGTGCACATAATCCCATCAGCACCAATAGAGCCCCCTCAGGAGTTCTTCTGTATGCCCCAACAGATCGTAGACTCATTTTTCGCTGCACCCTTCTCAAGGCCACGGCTGGCATCACCCTCGTAAGCTTGTGTGCCCAGACCCCACACGCATATCCTACTATTGATGACACGGTGCTGTTATGATAAAGCTTGATCAGTGCAGGTGGCAGGTGAAATCTTTTATTTCCTATGTCAATAAGATTATTTAGAGCTTATAGGGCTCGTTGTGTTGTAGTTTCTATGTGGGATGTGTAGCTCCATTTTCATCAATGATTACTCCTAGATATCAAGCTTCGCGACGCCAGAGAACTGGTGTTCCATCTATTCTGACTGTGGGATTCCTGATCAGACTGCCTTTTGGAAGAAGATATGTTGACTTATGCGGTGCAACATTCATTTTTGCTTCTTGGCACCACACAGTTAGTATCGGTATTGCTCCTTCTACTTTTGGTTCTAGATCTTCTCGGCTACGGTCGCTAACCAACAGGAGGAGGTCGTCAGCGTAGGCTATCACGTCTAGCACTTCCTCGCTGAGTTGTAGTTTCTCCAATAACGGCTCTACATTAACGTCCCAAAAGAGTGGTAGTGATGTTCAGTCCCAATGGGGCACTGTTAAGTAGGGCGTTCCCCAAGGGTCGGTGCTGGGGCCACTGCTGTTTCTTATTTATATAAATGATATGGCTTATAGTATTACAGGTGATTCAAAAATATTTCTGTTTGCTGATGACACCAGCTTGATAGTGAAGGATCTTGTGTGTAATATTGAAACAGTAACAAATAATGTAGTTCATGAAATAAGTTCATGGCTTGTGGAAAATAATTTGATGCTAAATCACAGTAAGACTCAGTTTTTACAGTTTCTAACTCACAATTCAACAAGAACCGATATTTTGATCAGACAGAATAGGCACATTATAAGCGAGACGGAACAGTTCAAGTTCCCAGGCGTTCGGATAGATAGTAAGCTGTTGTGGAAAGCCCATGTCCAGGATCTTGTTCAGAAGTTAAATGCTGCTTTATTTACCATTAGAACAGTATCTGAAATAAGTGACACTTCAACACGAAAAGTAGTCTACTTCGCATATTTTCATACGCTTACGTCGTATGGTATTATTTTTTGGGGTAATTCTTCTGATTCAAATAGGGTATTTTTGGCTCAAAAACGGGCTGTTCGAGCTATATGTGGCGTAAGTTCGAGAACCTCTTATCGACCCCTATTCAAAAATCTGGGAATTCTGACATTGCCCTCACAGTATATATTTTCTTTAATGTCGTTTGTTGTTAGCAATATTATCCTATTCCCAAGAGGTAGCAGCTTTCACTCAGTTAATACTAGGCAGAAATCCAATCTGCATGTGGAATCCACTTCCTTGACTCTTGTGCAGAAAGGAGTGCAGTATTCTGCTGCATCCATTTTCAATAAGTTACCACAAGAACTCAAAAATCTTAGCAGTAGCCCAAACTCTTTTAAGTCTAAACTGAAGAGTTTCCTCATGGCTCACTCCTTCTATTCTGTCGAGGAGCTCCTGGAAGAGCTAAAAAATTAAGCAAATTCCAGTGTTACATTGTTGATTTTCTTCATTTAAACTTACGACTTGTCACCTGAATATGTTTTTTTATATTTCATTTTATCTGTTTCTAATATCGTGTTATAAATTCATGTATTGACTCGTTCCATAACCATGGAGACTTCTCCTTAATTTGGTCCCACGGAACAATAAATAAATAAATAAATAATAAAATAAAAATGAGCCCTGGGGACACCCCTTCGTGATGGTTTTGCTTGTTTTTTTCGCTAAGCGATGATAACCAAACCGCCCTGTCCATGCAATTGCTCCTCAGACAGCCATAGAGGGGCCCTGGACACTCCTTCTCACGCAAGCAGGAGGAGAGCGAGGGCCACCACAGGTTGTCAAAGGCGCCACTGATGTCCACCATGATGCCAATCACGTACTTGTGCGGGGCTGAGCTGCAGACCTCAGTCGCCAGGGTGATTGCGCCAGACGTGGATCGCCCCTGACGATTTGCTGTTCTGCTCGTGTCGGCGACCTGTATACGTTAGTCATTACCCCTTTGGTCATTCTCTCCTGTGGTTATCCGCGCAGCTGCCGCAGTGGTGGGTTTAGCGACGCCTGGAGGCGAACTGTGGTCTCTAATGACTGCGCAGTCGCCGTCGAGCGCGGACTTCACTATACAGGAATGCTTTACTTTTTTTCCGACTCATTTTATACATCACATACTCCTACAAAAATTTGGCTTTAGTTACAATGACCTATAGGTAAGTCCTGACATCGTGTCGTTTTTCACCATGGTACCCCTAAAGGACTCATTGGAATTGATGAATAAGAAATTGGAGACCCCTGCTGATGACAATCTTCGAGTTCGAGCTCCTCTCACCTTACTAGCTGTTCGATGTAAATTATTATGAACAGAAGGACGGCATCCCCACCGAGGGTCCTCTGTTGACGGTTGTGGCTAATTTCTTCCTGGAAGATTTCGTGGAGAAATCTGTTTTTCTGCCGTTAGGGGGATGACACGTTCGTCGTTTAGGTTCGTGGACGGGACAGTGAACCGTGGCGGCTCGGTTTTCTGGCCTAACTACCTCTGGTATCGATAGTCATCTCCCTTGTGACTTATCTTTAGTTTTCCTGGTTGAGGTGTGGAAGCTCGGCGCGGCGGAGTGAGGTGTGAACGGCACGTAAGGAGGAGGGATGGAGTAGCAGTGCCTCGCGGCGGGGTTTGGCTGGACAGATTTGGGATGGACAACGCGTGCACCCAGCCGGATCGCCGAGCGCCTTGTCGAGTGTTGCGCAGTCGCTAAAGAAGGTGACGAAGGTCGTGCTGTGGAACTTTCGTGATGGGAACCTCCTTCTGTTATTTGAAAAGGACTGAAAAGGGTAATTGACGATGGAGAGAGTGCACCGTAACATACTTCCTATTGATATTCTGGCCCTGTGGCTTAATTGTTTAAATGAATATTGGCGCAATATTATTGTCTTGTTCAGTGCCGGCCGTTGTGGCCAAGCGGTTCTAGGCGCTTCAGTCCGGAACCGCGCTGCTACTATGGTCGCAGGTTCGAATTCTGCCTCGGGCATGAACGTGTGTGATGTCCTTAGTTAGGTTTAAGTAGTTCTAGGTCGAGGGGACTGATGACCTCAGATGTTAAGTCCCACAGTGCTCAGAGCCATTTGAATCATTTCAATAATATGTGTTTGTTTGTTCTGCAGTGTGCTTTGGCTTGAGAGTGGCCAATGGTTGTTAGTGCGACTTCTTGGAAGCCACGTGATTCTGTTAATTGTTAAACCGTTTGTGTGCACCAGCTTGGGGTGCGATGTTATGAATTGAAGTGGTAACAGCGGTGAGTGGCACTTTACCCGGTGGTAATGTCATGGTACCGGGTATGAATTTGAAATCTAGTTGTGATTTAGTAAAATGTATTTCTTCTAACGTAAGTTAATGTGTTTTACTCATAATTGAATTACGTAGGGCTACTACTAAGTGCTATTTTTTGCCTTGCTTAAGGATTTAACTCTGTCTGTACCTGTACCTTGTCAGTTCCATATACTCGCTAATCATCTCACCTAGTCAGAGGCGAATATATATATATATATATATATGGCTTTAACTAGTTGTTTTATCTAAGGTTACGAACGAGTTGTATTTACTTGCTACAGCGAGTCTCATCATTTGTGAGTGTATATTCTGTTATTGTTTGACGGTGCAGCCTCGTGTGTGATTTATGTTCACAGTTGATTGCGAAACACGCGAGTGTACCTTGGTGTTTGCAGCCGTGACTTATGGGCTGCTACCTTGTTGGCATTCTGCCCAACGCCCGAGGTCTAAGTTATTGCGGCGGGATTGCTTTGTCGGGCGTCTATCATACCTAGCAAAAGTTGAGTAATTGTCTCGTACCTTGGAGCTATACCTGTGTTGAGAGACTGCCGCCAAGGTAGCAGCCTATGGAGTTTGACGGATTAACTCATGAACTTTGTAAATGGTTCAAATGGCTCTGAGCACTATGGGACTTAACATCTGTGGTCATCAGTCCCCTAGAACTTAGAACTACTTAAACCTACCTAACCTAAGGGCATCACACACATCCATGCCCGCGGCAGGATTCGAACCTGTGACCGTAGCGGTCACGCGGTTCCAGACTGAAGCGTCTAGAACCTCACGGCCACTCCGGCCGGCGAACTTTGTAAATTAGGATTCAAATTTCATTTTTGCTGTTATAAACTCAGACGCTTTGTGTTTATTGAATACTGTTTCCTTTTGCTTGTATTGGTAAATCTCTTTAGTTTGTCTGGAATTTAATTGAGCAGTATGTTTTTCTTAAATAAATGTTAATTTGGTGAAAACGGCGAACTATCTGGTGGGTCTCCCTGCCACATGTTGATGTTTCATCCTTTCCTATCCTGAACCTGTTACCTGGGTTTCAGACAGCTTAGGTGAATTTCTCAATCAGCTCAACTCGCTTGACCCCGATATACAATTTTCCGTGGATGTGGCACCCCCCCCCCCCCCCCCCCCCCCGCCGTTTCTTGACGCCCTAGTGAAACAAAAACCGGATGTTAAGCTGGGGACAGTGTGTACAGAAAGCCTACTCACACTGATCTGTACCTATCTGTACCTACATGCCTCCGCTAGTCACCATAACAAGCTGCGTCAAGGCCTTTTGCGCTGCAACATCCCCTTAGAAAAATTATGAATGACTGTGCTTGTAAACTTCTACTTTATTTGATTTTCAAACAGCTGAGCAAAACTCAACGTACTCAAGCAGTTTTCTCTTTACTTATTCTGATCATCATTAAACTGACACATAATATTTTTAGCGCAACGCAATATGACTTTCAATAATCCCTACAAAAGAATGGCCCCGACTAACAATAACCATACCTTTCACGAATCACTTACCTCACAAGAATCTTCGTTACTCGAACTACTCCGATACAGCGAGCGCCAATACTGCCAACTAAATAAAAGATTCTAACTACTGAAGGCACTAACTACTGATAGGCATAGTTAGCAAATGAAAGATTTTGATAGAGAACAAACAATGTATTTACCTTAATAATGTTCAAAACTCATAATACATATATATCAGTTCATGATGTCCAGTATTACAAATTTACTCTTTCTGGCGGACACGCTTCCAGATCGTCCGCTCTTAAAATTCTGCCATCTCTCTCGCCACATCCACCACTGCTGGCGGCTCACCTCCAACTGCCCAACGCTACGTGCTGTTCACATCCAAGTGCCCAACACTACACAAGCGAATATTCCAACAGTGAGTCCAACCAGTCACAGGCTGCACACAGCGCAGTCAGTGATTTTCATACAGAGCGCTACGTGGCGTTACCAACATAAAAATCTAAACAGCTTACTTACAGCGTACACTTCTTCACGTGGCGCGATATATGGGTGATGAAGACAGCCATTGAACCGAGCTAAAACATTTGGAGATAACACTCCAAAGAAGCAGGTACAGCAGAAAGCAAACAAGGTGTGCCTTTACATTGGTTATGGCTCAAGAACCGCTTAGTAAACCATCCTCTAAAAGTCAGCTGTAACAGAACAGTTAAGAACACTCCTGACCCTAAGTATCCCAGAATCACATTGGATCGTTCACTGTCATTCAGAATTCACGTCACTCACAGAAAAGTTAAAGATCAGGAACAACATTATCCGGAAATTAGCTCGAGCTTCTTGGGGGCTTAAGCTGAGTCCATAATAGTCTGTGTGTTTCGAGTTTATGGACGCTCAACGGCGAGTTTATGGATAAAATCACTAAAATTGTTGCAGACAGTGAGGAGCAAGCCTACAATACGCCACTCATGTACTCACCTCACTCGTGTTGATCCACACAATCACACTATCTCACACGCGTTAAGCCAATGAAGAAAAGCTGAAGCGTACTACATCAGGGACTAAAACCCAAGTTAAAACTGTATAAGACCTATAAAAACGGCGCATGTAACTGTCACCGGCTGACCACTTACAAAAAATAGGGATGAGCCAATCACGTCGTTGACACATTAAGAACATCTCCCTAAAATATTAGAAAAAAATGTTGGACAATTCACAAAACTTCAAAACTCTAACCACATTTGTTTGAAAGTTACTCAAAATAGAGGGCAGATCTGTCTGAAAATAAAAACGAAGTCTAATAAATTGTGTAAATTGTGACGCGCAGTGATCTTTACGCCACAAGCATCACATATGGAGGGTCCTCTCGGCGGAGTAAGAAGCCATGCGCTGTAGGGCTGTGGCGTATGTGAAGACGAGTTCAAAAATGGTTCAAATGGCTCTGAGCACTATGGGACTTAACTTCTGAGGTCATCAGTCCCTTAGAACTTAGAACTACTTAAGGGGCTCCGGAACGCCCTATACTTGCAATGTTAAAATAACGCTTATAAATTACATCTTTCCTCACAAAGTATTTGACGTAGGAAGTTGAACTTTTTACAGATTATTTATTGGAATATGGGCTACAACTTAACACAGGGATTTTACAAAATTTTAGTTCAGTTATTAAAGATGATTTTTTTTCAATTGTAATGAAAATTCACAACATTTTTTTTGCAATTTTTTATTTATATATTCACAAATATACAGTTTTTTGGAAAAAGGCTGTGTTAAATTATGCAGAAGGTACTGTGTAACATTTACTGAAAGTTTGAAACAAATATGTTTGGAAGATCCTTAGAAAACATGTAATCAGTATGAGAAAATAAAAGTTTTGGGAATCGAGCGACAAAGATTGGATTAACTTTTTAGTGCATTCCAGGTCCATAGGATGGATTATCTTCATCCTCTGCAAACTCCTCCTCCAGCTTCCTCTTGTTCCTCCTCCTGTTTACTCTTGCTTGTATTTCTAGACTCTTTACAGCCCTGTCTGCAGCCCGAAGGCGTTCCTTGTCTAAAGCAAGCATCGCTCGTTGTTGTGTTCGTAGATTTTGCTACCATTTTCTTCAGTTGCAGTTACTGGAACACAGTTCCAAAAGGTGGTCATGTATGAACACTTATCACATTTCAGTTGTATTTCACTAGCAAGTCCTATCTGCTTTATTATGGAGAGTTCCAGACCAACTTCACTACAATGAATACATCTTACACAGTTTGAAAAAATTCCTTTGAGAACCGACATATCAAATATTTCATTCACATCCGATTCGCCCATAAAACATTCATAGTTTTCACTCATTGAACCAAGCTTCTTCTGTGAAGTATTTTCTTTCTCACTTTGACTGCTATGGGCAGGTGTACTTGAGAGGTTAGGTTCACTCACTTGGTTATCGTCTTTATTGTTTACAGTAATAACACATACTTTTGGCTTTCCAACATTTCTCCTTTTCTTAAAAGCCTTTAGAGGATTTCTAATAACTTTACTTTTACTCATTATTATACTTCAACAAAACAGAGACTCAAGAAACAGAATTAATTACGAATATTTTCGAGATAACGACAGAGTAAATAAACATGAAACAATCGACAATCACACCAGCGATATATATTGAACCATCACAGGTTAGCCACAACACATACTTTATCTCACATCACTAAAATGTACCTGATGAACACGGACGTTAATAATAACACCATTTGACAGCAGTTTAACAGCGCCATAGTGGGTCGCGCCCATGTAGAACACATTTCAAAAAAAATTTAAAAATAGTTGTAGTCTTCGGAATTGAATAAATTATATATTTATTAAAAGGTAATAGTCTGCAGATTCAGAAAACGCAAAAAAGTAAAAATTGAACTTTTCATGATTTTGAGCCTTTCCGGAGCCCCTTAAACCTGCCTAACCTAACGATATCACACACATCCATCCCCGAGGCAGGATTCGAGCCTGCGACCGTAGCGGTTGCGCGGTTCCAGACTGATGCGCCTAGAACCGCTCGGCCACCCCGGACGGACGAAGACGAGTAACAAGGACCCCGTCCTATCGACGTGGCTGGAAGGAGGAACGCCACAGCCGCGTTGAGGGCTTTACCAGACGAATCTCATTGTTTGTCACGTCCAGCCACTCATCCTCCCACCAACACACGACTCTATGCTTCAGCAGCGGGGCCACAGCGTGCAGCGGATTAACGCACCAGACTTACTCAGGTTTGCGACACGCCTCCTTGGCTGCACCATCCAGCCTTTCACTCCCCGCAATACTATGTTCCCTAGCACCAAACAGAAAGACACGTCATTCCTCAACATTTGTGTGTGGAAAAGAGCGTCCTGCATTACGTGGAGTATTTTTTCGGCTGCCGCTTGGGTTGTGCGGGCGGTGGGGTTGGCGACGCCCGGAGTCGAACGGTGGTCCAATGACCGCGCAGTCGCCGTCGAGTCCGGACTTCACTATACGGGAATACTTTACTTTTTTGATCTAGGGATAGCGTCTTTGATTAGTAATCAAAACGTCCTCGGTCCCGGGTTCAGACCTCGTCACTGCTGAAATTTTGAATAGAAATCATCTGCGTTGGTGACTGATGACTTCCAGCATAGGAAGACACCCTCGTTCTCCCAACAGCTTTGTCAAAGAGGGCGGGGGTGTGGACAGATGCTCAGGGCACTCTCTTGCCATTGGGATGGGAAACTGCCCTAAAATGTGGAAGAATTTGCAATGATCAATGGCATGAGGATGCAGACGTAAATGGAAACCAGTGCATTAAATACACATTATGTGTATCCACAGGACATGTGACACGTTGGTGAAAAGGTGTCATGATGATCTCTCCCTTGGCAAAAGGTCCGGAATAGTAGCACATTCGGAACTCCGGGAGGGGAATGCCATGGGTGAGGTGACCATAAGAAAATGATTTACCAACCAACGAAAGGATAACGTTCTTCGAGGCGGGACGCGAAATTTCAAAAATTTGAATGTGGTAGGAAAGATAGCAAATTTGAGAAGAAAATGTAAAGACTTAATCTAGATGTAGTGTGGGTCAGTGAAGTGAAGTGGAAATAAGTAGGGATTTCTCGTCAGACGAGTACAGGGTAATATCAACATCAGCAGAAAATGGTGTAATGGGAGTAGGATTCGTTACGAATAGAAAGCCAGGGCACAGCGTATATTACTGTGAACAGTTCAGTAACAGGGTTGTTCTCTTCAGAGTCGACAGTAAACCAACACGACGGTAGTTAAGGTATACATGCCGACGTTGAAAGCTGACGATGAAATTGAACGGGTAATTCTGCACGTAAAGGGAGATGAATATGTAATGGACATGGGGGACAGGATGCAGTTGTAGGGGATGGAGCAGAAGAAAGGGTTACGGGAGAATATGGGCTTGGAACTAGGAATGAGACATGAAAAATCTAGTTCTCCAATAAGTTTCAGCTAGTAATAGCGAATACCCTGCTCAAGAATTACAAGAGGAGGATGTATCGTTGGAAATGGCCAGGAAGTACGAGACGATTTCAATTAGATTACATCGTTCTCAGGCAGTGATTTCAAAATTACATAATGGATTGTAAAATGTATCCAGGGGCTCACAATTTGATAACGATGAAGAGTAGGCTGAAGTTTAAGAGTCTAGTCAGGAAGAACCAACGAGCAAAGAAGTGAAATATGGAAGTACTAAGGAATGAATAGGTATGCTTGAAGTTCTTCGACGCGATAATAAATAGCTCAGGAGGCAGTTCAGTTGAAGAGGGGTGGACATCTCTAAAAAGTTCAATCACAAAAGTTGAAAAAAAATGTTCGTACAAGGAAGATAACTGCGAAGTAACCATGGACAACAGAAGAAATATTTCAGTCGATCGATGAAAGAAGGAAGTGCAGAAACGTTCAGGGAAATAAGGAATACTAGTCTCTTAGGGACAAAATAAACAGGAAGTGCAGGGAAGCTAAGACGAAATGGCTGCATGAATAATGTGACGAAATCAAAAAGAAATGCTTACAGGAACGACGGACTCATATACCGAAGAGTCAAAGAGATTTTCGGCAAGGGCAGCAACGTTATAAGCAAATTCAACTGCTACATTCAGAGGAGACAGCGGATATGTGGAAAGAGTACACTAAAGGCCTCTATTGGGGGGAGGGGGGGGGGGGGGGAAGACTTGATAGAAGAAGAAACAGAACTCGACGAAAAGAGACAGGGGATCCAGTAGTAGAATTAGAAATTAGAAGAGCTGTGGAAGACTGCAGATCGAATAAGGCAGAAGGTATGGATAACATTCTGCCAGAATTGCTAAAATCATTGGATTAAGTGGCAACAAAACGATTATTCACGTTGGTGTGCAGAATGTATGAGACTGGCAATATAAAACAGACTTTCGGAAAAATGTCATCCACACAATTTCGAAGTTAGCAAGAGTCGACAAGTGCCAGAATTATCGAACATAGCACTTAACAGCTTGTGCATCAAAGTTGCTGACAAGAATAATATACAGAAGAATGGAAAAGAAAATTCAGGATGTGTTAGATGACGGTCAGTCTGACTTTAAGATAGACAAAGGCATCAGGGAGGCAGTTGTTACGTTGCAGTTTATAATGGGAGCAAGATTGAAGAAATATCAAGACACGGTCATAGGACGTATCGACGTGGAGAAGCGTTCGACAACATCAAATGGTGCAAGATGTTCGAAATTATGAGAAAAATAATGTTAAGATATAGGAAAAGGCGGGTAGCATACAATATGTACAAGAACTGAGAGGTAAAAGTAAGAATGGAAGGTCAAGAACGAAGTGCTCGGATTAAAAAGAATGCAAGGAAGGGGTGTAATCTGTCTCTCCTATTGTTCAATCGATATAGCGAAGAAGCAACGTGGGAAAGAAAGACGAAAGTTTAAATGGTTCAAATGGCTCTGAGCACTATGGAACTTAACTACTGTGGTCATCAGTCCCCTAGAACTTAGAACTACTTAAACCTAACTAACCTAAGGACATCACACACATCCATGCCCGAAGCAGGATTCGAACCTGCGACCGTAGCAGTCGCGCGGTTCCGGACTGCGCGCCTAGAACCGCTAGACCACCGCGGCCGGCAAAAGACGAGAGTAATGTGAAGTACCAGAAATCAGAAAAGTGAGAAATTTAACATCAGAATTAGGTATCACGTAGTCGGTGAAGTAAAGGAATTCTGCTACCTAAGCAGCAAAATGACCTATGATGGGAGAGCAAGAAGGACGTAGAAAGCAGACTAGTAGCGACAGAAAGATATTCTCCGCCAAAGACGTCTGCTGGTATCATACATAGATCTTGATTTGAGGAGGAAATTTCTTTGAATGCACGTGTGGAGCAATGTATTGTATGGCAGTGGGAAAACGAGAACAGAACAGAATCGAAGAATTTGAGATGTGGTGCCACAGATAATGGTATAAATTAGATGGACTGATAAGGTAAGGTTTGAAAAGGTTCTCCGCAGAATCGGAGAGGATGGGATGATACGGAAAACACTGACAGAAAGAAGGGACGTGAGAGACATCAGAGAATAACTTCCATGGACCTAGACGGAGCTGCAGAGGGTAAAAACTGTAGAGGATGACAGATATTGGAATACACCAAGCAGATGATTGATGACGTAGGTTGCAATTGTTACTCTGAGGTGACAAGTCTGGCACAGGAGAGGATTTTGTAGCGCGCCGCATCAAACCAGTCAGAAGCCTATTGACTTAAAAACAAAACAAAAAAAAAAAAACAACAAAAATACGTTGCGGACTTTGATTCTAACTACTGAAGGCATTAACTAACTACTGATAGGCATAGTTAGCAAATGAAAGATTTTGATAGAGAACAAACAACGTATTTACCTTAATAGTGTTCAAAAGTCATTATATATATATATATATATATATATATATATATATATATATATATATATATATATATATCGGTTCGTGACATCCAGTCTTACAAATTTACTCTCTCTGATGAACACACGTCCAGATCATACGCTCTCAAAACTCCGCCATCTCACTCCCCACATCCACCACTGCTGGCGGCTCACCTCCAACTGCGCAACGCTACGCGCTGTTCACATCCAACTGCCCAACACTACAATAGCGACTATTCCAACAATGCAAACCAGCCACACACTGTACACAGCACAGTCAGTGATTTTCATACAGAACGTTACGTGGCGTTACCAACTTAAAAACCGAAACAGCCTACTTACAAGGTGACCGATCGCCATAAGCAGAAAATGCGGGTTCGAGTCCCGGTCCGGCAGAAATTTTCATGTGTCGCTTTAGGTAGTATATCTATACCCATTACAGTTAGGTTGAATTTCAGGAATAACCAACGGAGATTTCATAACGATATTTGGGTTGTTGTCCCAGAATACTAGAGTGTTTTACTAGGCATGGTCCTGTGAGAGGTGGTATGCAGTGGGCATCATCCTACTGCTTACTGGACTGGACCTCGAACATGGAACCTGGCCAGTCACGGGCAATGTTTTCACAGACTGAGCCATCCGTCCACTATCATTCATAATAGGAGACACCTTCATTTCTCCCAGTGCCTCTCTGCTACTATCCAAGCTCGAAGCTCTTCTGGTTGTCTGTCCATTCTGGAAGAAAGAATGTTGCGGAGAAATGGGAGCCTTTGGAGTTTCCAGAATGAATCACTTTGCAGTGGACTACACATCACGTTACAACTTTCTGCTGGTTTAAAACCGTGTTCTGGACGGGTACACTAACCCGGAACCCTGCCTTCCGCGGGCTTGTTCTTACTGGATGAACAATACAGGCACGACTCGCGATCCGTCCTAGAAGCTCCTCCACTGTCTCCTAGTTTGCAGACTTTTACAGGAGCTGTCCTGAACATCGTGCTGGACTACAACTCCTGAAAGGAAGGATACTGAGGAGAAATTGCTTAGCTACAGTACGGTGAGGTGTCTCCAGAATTCGAGAAATTTTTTCTCGTACTGTGAAGTATTGCAAGCTGGGGTGGTGGAAGAGTCTGGCAGACGTGAGTGTATGGGGGTGGGGGAGGTCGGATACGCTGTGCCCCCACGTGACCCCACGGGCGGCGCGGTGAGGCGGTGTATCGCGCTTTCCGTACAAGTGGCAACAGGGCGGCGTACCTAACGATCGATTGGCGAGCGCGCCCGGCGCGGCCACGGCAGTGCTGTGGAGCGCCTATTGTCTGTCCGCCGCCGCTGACCACTGGCCGCCCCCGCAGCCTCCACTCTGGAACCGCCGCCGAGGACCGGGGGCTGACCGGGTCGCCACGGCAGCGCCGCGCCGGCCGGCGCCGCCCCCACCCCGCTGGGACGACAGCACCCGCCTAAACGGCCCGCGAACAGCTCGCTCCGTTGCTCGCCGGCCACTCCGCAGTTCAGCTGGCTGGCAGTTGGTCGATGAATCACAAGTAGCGTCTCAACAGCGGCAGGAATTGGTCAACTGTTAATATTTTTACATATACATCTATATCTACATCCATACTCCGCAATCCACCTGACGGTGGGTTGCGGAGGGTACCCTGAGTACCTATATCAGTTCTCCCAACTATTTCAGTCTCGTATTGTTCGTGGAAAGAAAGATTGTCGGTATCCTTCTGTGTGGGCTCTAATCTCTCTGATTTTATCCTCATGGTCTCTTCGCGAGATATACGTAGGAGGGAGCAATATACTGCTTGACTCTTCGGTGAAGGTATGTTCTCGAAACTTTAACAAAAGCCCGTACCGAGCTACTGAGCGTCTCTCCTGCAGAGTCTTCCACTGGAGTTTATCTATCATCTCCGTAACGCTTTCGCGATTACTAAATGATCCTGTAACGAAGCGCGCTGCTCTCCGTTGGATCTTCTCTATCTCTTCTATCAACCCTATCTGGTACGGATCCCACACTGTTGAGCAGTATTCAAGCAGTGGGCGAACAAGCATACTGTAACCTACTTCCTTTGTTTTCGAATTGCATTTCCTTAGGATTCTTCCAATGAATCTCAGTCTGGCATCTGCTTTACCGACGATCAACTTTATATGATCATTCCATTTTAAATCACTCCTAATGCGTACTCCCAGATAATTTATGGAATTAACTGCTTCCAGTTGCTGACCAGCTATTTTGTAGCTAAATGACAAGGGAACTTTCTATGTATTCGCAGCACATTACACTTGTCTACATTGAGATTCAATTGCCATTCCCTGCACCATGCGTCAATTCGCTGCAGATACTCCTGCATTTCAGTACAATTTTCCATTGTTACAACCTCTCGATACACCACAGCATCATCTGAAAAAAGCCTCAGTGAACTTCCGATGTCATCCACAAGGTCATTTATGTATATTGTGAATAGCAACGGTCCTATGACACTCCCCTGCGGCACACCTGAAATCACTCTTACTTCGGAAGACTTCTCTCCATTGAAAATGACATGCTGCGTTCTGTTATCTAGGAACTCCTCAATCCAATCACACAATTGGTCTGATAGTCCATATACTCTTACTTTGTTCATTAAACGACTGTGGGGAACTGTATCGAACGCCTTGCGGAAGTCAAGAAACACGGCATCTACCTGTGAACCCGTGTCTATGGCCCTCTGAGTCTCGTGGATGAATAGCGCGAGCTGGGTTTCACACGACCGTCTTTTTCGAAACCCATGCTGATTACTACAGAGTAGATTTCTAGTCTCCAGAAAAGTCATTATACTCGAACATAATACGTGTTCCATAATTCTACACCTGATCGACGTTAGAGATATAGGTCTATAGTTCTGCACATCTGTTCGACGTCCCTTCTTGAAAACGGGGATGACCTGTGCTCTTTTCCAATCCTTTGAAACGCTACGCTCTTCTAGAGACCTACGGTACACCGCTGCAAGAAGGGGGGCAAGTTCCTTCGCGTACTCTGCGTAAAATCGAACTGGTATCCCATCAGGTCCAGCGGCCTTTCCTCTTTTGAGCGATTTTAATTGTTTCTCTATCCTTCTGTCGTCTATTTTGATATCTACCTTTTTGTCATCTGTGCGAAGTCTGGAGAAGGAACTACAGTGCAGTCTTCCTCTGTGAAACAGCTTTGGAAAAAGACATTTAGTATTTCGGCCTTTAGTCTGTCATCCTCTGTTTCAGTACCATTTTGGTCACAGAGTGTCTGGACATTTTGTTTTGATCCACCTACCGCTTTGACATAAGACCAAAAATTCTTAGGATTTTCTGACAAGTCAGTACATAGAACTTTACTTTCGAATTCATTGAACGCCTCTCGCATAACCCTCCTCACACTATATTTCGCTTCGCGTAATTTTTGTTTCTCTGCAAGGCTTTGGCTATGTTTATGTTTGCTGTGAAATTCCCTTTGCTTCCGCAGCAGTTTTCTAACTCGGTTGTTGTACCACGGTGGCTCTTTTCCATCTCTTACGATCATACTTGGCACATACTCATCTAAAGCATATTGTACGATGGTTTTGAACTTTGTCCACTGATCCTCAACAGTAGCTGTACTTGAGACAAAACTTTTGTGTTGAGCCGTCAGGTACTCTTTAATCTGCTTTTTCTCACTTTTGCTAAACAGAAAAATCTTCCTACCTTTTTTAATATTTCTATTTACGGCTGAAATCATCGATGCCGTAACCGCTTTATGATCGCTGATTCCCTGCTCTACGTTAACTGTTTCAAATTGTTCGGGTCTGTTTGTCACCAGAAGGTCTAATATGTTATCGCCACGAGTCGGTTCTCTGTTTAACTGCTCAAGGTAGTTTTCAGATAAAGCACTTAAAAAAATTTCACTGCATTCTTTGTCCCTGCCACCCGTTATGAACGTTTGAGTCTCCCAGTCTATATCCGGCAAGTTAAAATCTCCATCCAGAACTATAACATGGTGGGGAAATCTACTCGAAATATTTTCCAAATTATCCTTCAGGTGCTCAGCCACAACAGTTGCTGAGCCCGGGGGCCTATAGAGACATCCAATTACCATATCTGAGCCTGCTTTAACCGTGACCTTCACCCAAATCATTTCACATTTCGGATCTCCGTCAATTTCCTTCGATACTATTGCACTTCTTATCGCTATAAACACGCCTCCCCCTTCACTGTCCAGCCTGTCTCTGCGGTATACATTCCAATCTGAGTTTAGGATTTCATTACTGTTTACGTCTGGTTTCAGCCAACTTTCTGTCCCTAGTACTATATGGGCGTTATGACCATTTATTAATGAGAGCAGTTCTGGGACCTCCTGCAGTTTACTATTAACACATTAATATTGTAATTCCATGTTACATTTTGCCTACTCCTACTTTGCCGCGTCTCAGGAGGCGTCTTGTCGGGCCTAGGGAGGGAATTCTCTAACCTAGAAAACCCCCATGTGCACTCCACACGTACTCCGCTGCCCTTGTAGCCGCTTCCGGCGTGTAGTGCACGCCTGACCTCTTCAGGGGGACCCTACATTTCTCCACCCGATAGCGGAGGTCGAGAAATTTGCACCCCAGATCTCCGCAGAATCATCTGAGCCTCTGGTTTAAGCCGTCAGTCCAAAAAGTTTCGAGACTCGATTAATAAAAAATAGAGAAACGCTGAAATGCTGCTTTTAATGCGTTAGATGTCTGCTCCCACTTGAGTACAGTGCACAAAACTTTCGTACAACCACGTGAAAAATGTCAGAAAGGTCTGTCTTTAGGATGTTGTTCAAATCACCCATTACATGCACCTTCTGCCCTCTTTCCGGACTTTAAGAGACTCATTCTGAGCGCTTTTTTTCCATTTCAATGCAATCGCGGCAGACGTCGCTGCATCGTTGTTTTTTGCGCAGGAGTCGAGGTATGCGGGGCGAACGTTGCACAGCCCATTTATATATATATTTCAAAGTATCCTGCACCTGCAGAGTGAAAAATCTCATTCTGGAAATATCCCCCAGGCTGTGCCTAAGCCATGTCTCCACAATATCCTTTCTTTCAGGAGTGCTAGGTACTGGCTGAAGTAAAGCTGTAAGGACGGGGCGTGAGTCGTGTTTGGGTAGCTCATTTGGTAGAGCGCGTGCCAGCGAAAGGCAAGGGTCCTGAGTTCGAGTCTCGGTCCGGCACACGGTTTTAATCTGCCAGCAAGTTTCAATCAAATGCTCATTTGTCATTTGCAGTTGTTAGTTCAAGCTTCCATCGTAGTCACTGCCCTGGCAGTCTCAGAACTTTTTGTATGGTCAGTGTACAGATTTCCATTTTGCCACGCAACATGCGGAATATGAACTAGCGCGAAAACTGAGTCTCGATAATGTGCAGGAGTTCTAGAAATTAGGACATGTGTTTCGTAACTGATACTTTCTAATTGCTTGTGTGAGGGCCTTACCTATGGGATGGGTAGCTGTCCACCCGCCTATAGAGAAAGTGCAGGAAGGTAAACACGCAAGTCCACATGATATCCGAACCTGCTGTCAACAATAAATCTGGCACGCAATAGCGCTGGAACGTCGGTGAGTCCAAGAGTTGAAATCAGCTGAACAAGGAAAGACTGAAAGGCCTTACAAGACGAAAAAAATAACAGACTAACTTCCTGATCGAAGAAATTAGACACTACAAAAAAAGTGGTATGACTACATCAAGGGGATACCACCCGCACGCCTGCCATACCATGCATTAAATTTCAACCAAACTGGAAGAGGCTAAATTCCTTTGGTTTGAGAACGGGCCAAGATCCGCTCTCTGATATCGAAAAAGAAGACTTCCTGAACGTAGAAGGAAAAGACAGAAAAAAACAGGTTTTCCCTTCATTTGCGCGTTCGCGTTGAAAAATTACGACGTGATGAAAGCTGTGAGAGTTTGTTGACCCTAAAAGAGAAGCAGTCATCAATACGCAGATTGTTTTACGCAAAACAGAGCTTTACTAGGCGTGGTACTGTTCGACGTGGTACGCCGTTACCTGTCACTGACCTTTGAACTGACTTTCGCAGTCAGTTGTAGGGGGACCTACAGGTTAACGTGTATTCAGAACCTTGTTACAACTCGGCATTTTGGACGCCAACAAACATTGCCAGAGGTGAAAGAAGTGATAAGTGACAACAACAATCGTAGCATTGACTGGGGATCTGACCCAAGGCATTTGGATTTGTCGTCAGACACTTCACCATTTTTTTCCCCATTTTGATCTTTTTCTTTGTCATCCTTTTGCGAATGTCGCATGATATCGTTCACCTTCCGTCGATGAGAACTTCATTCAATATTTCTATTACTGGGGTTGGCCAGTATCATGGCTGAACACGCTGAGTCGGCGTCTAATAAGAGGAAGAGCCGCACTGCTGTTCTCAGATCGTTTGCTTGACAGATTTACTTTATAAATTTTCAGACGAATGCTTTTAGAATGCAATATTTTGCATATTTCAATTTCTTGGAAGTTACGAAACATTGGTGTCCAATTATTGATATACACAACTCCCGTAGTCTAGGGGTAGCGTCTTTGATTCATAATCAAAAACGTCTTCGGTCCCGGGTTCGATCCCTGCCGCTGCCTAAATTTTGATAAATAATCAGCATTGGCGGCCGAAGACTTCCGGCATAAGAAGTCAGCCTCATTCTGCCAACGGCCTTGTCAAAGAGGGCGGAGGAGCGGATAGAGGTTCAGGGCACTCTCTTGTCCTAGGGGTGGGAAATTGCCCCTAAAGGCGGAAGAATCAGCAATCATCAACGACATGAGGATGCAGAAGGCAATGGAAACCACTGCATTAAAGACACGTAACGTGTATCCACAGGACATGTGGCCTGTAATTGAAGAAATGTCATGATGATCTCTCCATTGGCAAAAGATTCCGGAGTAGTCCCCCATTCGGATCTCCGGGAGGGGACTGCCAAGGGGGAGGTTACCATGAGAAAAAGATTGAATAATCAACGAAAGGATAACGTTCTACGAGTCGGGGCGTGGAATGTCAGAAGCTTGAACGTGATAGGGAAACTAGAAAATCTGAAAAGGGAAATGGAAAGGCTCAATCTAGATACAGTAGGGGTCAGTGAAGTGGAAGGAAGACAAGGATTTCTGGTCAGATGAGTATCGGGTAATATCAACAGCAGCAGAAAATGGTATAACAGGTGTAGGATTCGTTATGAATAGGACGGTAGGGCAGAGGGTGTGTTACTGTAAACAGTTCAGTGACCGGGTTGTTCTAATCAGAATCGACAGCAGACCAACATCGACAACGATAGTTCAGGTATACATGCCGACGTCGCAAGCTGAAGATGAACAGATAGAGAAAGTGTATGAGGATATTGAAAGGGTAATGCAGTATGTAAAGAGGGACGAAAATCTAATAGTCATGGGCGACTGGAATGCAGTTGTAGGGGAAGGAGTAGAAGAAAAGGTTACAGGAGAATATGGGCTTGGGACAAGGAATGAAAGAAGAGAAAGACTAATTGAGTTCTGTAACAAGTTTCAGCTAGTAATAGCGAATACCCTGTTCAAGAATCACAAGAGGAAGAGGTATACTTGGAAAAGGCCGGGAGATACGGGAAGATTTCAATTAGATTACATCATGGTCAGACAGAGATTCCGAAATCAGATACTGGATTGTAAGGCGTACCCAGGAGCAGATATAGACTCAGATCACAATTTAGTAGTGATGGAGAGTAGGCTGAAGTTCAAGACATTAGTCAGGAAGAATCAATACGCAAAGAAGTGGGATACGGAAGTACTAAGGAATGACGAGATACGTTTGAAGTTCTCTAACGCTATAGATACAGCAGTAAGGAATAGCGCAGTAGGTAGTACAGTTGAAGAGGAATGGACATCTCTAAAAAGAGCCATCACAGAAGTTGGGAAGGAAAACATAGGTACAAAGAAGGTAGCTGTGAAGAAACCATGGGTAACAGAAGAAATACTTCAGTTGATTGATGAAAGGAGGAAGTACAAACATGTTCCGGGAAAATCAGGAATACAGAAATACAAGTCGCTGAGGAATGAAATAAACAGGAAGTGCAGGGAAAATAAGACGAAATGGCTGCAGGAAAAATGTGAAGGCATCGAAAAAGATATGATTGTCGGAAGGACAGACTCAGCATACAGGAAAGTCAAAACAACCTTCGGTGACATTAAAAGCAACGGTGGTAACATTAAGAGTGCAACGGGAATTCCACTGTTAAATGCAGAGGAGAGAGCAGACAGGTGGAAAGAATACATTGAAAGCCTCTATGAGGGTGAAGATTTGTCTGATGTGATAGAAGAAGAAACAGGAGTCGATTTTGAAGAGATTGGGGATCCAGTATTAGAATCGGAATTTAAAAGAGCTTTGGAGGACTTACGGTAAAATAAGGCAGAAGGGATAGATAACATTCCATCAGAATTTCTAAAATCATTGGGGGATGTGGCAACAAAACGACTATTCACGTTGGTGTGTAGAATATATGAGTCTGGCGATATACCATCTGACTTTCGGAAAAGCATCATCCACACAATTCCGAAGACGGCAAGAGCTGACAAGCTGCTTACAAGAATAATATACAGAAGAATGGAAAAGAAAATTGAGAATGCGCTAGGTGACGATCAGTTTGGCTTTAGGAAAAGTAAAGGGACGAGAGAGGCTATTGTGACGTTACGGCTAATAATGGAAGCAAGGCTAAAGAAAAATCAAGACACTTTCATAGGATTTCTCGACCTGGAAAAAGCGTTCGACAATATAAAATGGTGCAAGCTGTTCGAGATTCTGAAAAAAGTAGGGGTAAGCTATAGGGAGAGACGGGTCATATACAATATGTACAACAACAAGAGTGAATAATAAAAGATGACGATCAAGAACGAAGTGCGCGTATTAAGAAGGGTGTAAGACAAGGCTGTAGCCTTTCGCCCCTACTCTTCAATCTGTACATCGAGGAAGCAATTATGGAGATAAAAGAAAGGTTCAGGAGTGGAATTAAAATACAAGGTGAAAGGATATCAATCATACGATTCGCTGATGACATTGCTATCCTGAGTGAAAGTGAAGAAGAATTAAATGGTCTGCTGAACAGAATGAACAGTCTAATGAGTACACAGTATGGTTTGAGAGTAAATCGGAGAAAGACGAAGGTAATGAGAAGTAGTAGAAATGAGAACAGCGAGAAACTTAACATCAGGATTGATGGTCACGAAGTCAATGAAGTTAAGGAATTCTGCTACCTAGGCAGTAAAATAACCAATGACGGACGGAGCAAGGAGGACATCAAAAGCAGACTCGCTATGGTAAAAAAGGCATTTCTGGCCAAGAGAAGGCTACTAACATCAAATACCGGCCTTAATTTGAGGAAGAAATTTCTGAGGATGTACGTCTGGAGTACAGCATTGTATGGTAGTGAAACATGGACTGTGGGAAAACCGGAACAGAAGAGAATCGAAGCATTTGAGATGTGGTGCTATAAACGAATGTTGAAAATTAGGTGGACTGATAAGGTAAGGAATGAGGAGGTTCTACGCAGAATCGGAGAGGAAAGTAATATGTGGAAAACACTGATAAGGAGAAGGGACAGGATGATAGGACATCTGCTAAGACATGAAGGAATGACTTCCATGGTACTAGAGGGAGCTGTAGAGGGCAAAAACTGTAGAGGAAGACAGAGATTGGAATACGTCAAGCAAATAATTGAGGACGTAGGTTGCAAGTGCTACTCTGAGATGAAGAGGTTAGCACAGGAAAGGAATTCGTGGCGGGCCGCATCAAACCAGTCAGTAGACTGATGACCAAAAAAAAAAAAAAAAAAATTGAATCATTTTATGTATCTTATTGGAGTCAAATATACCTTGTTAAAAATATCAGATATGTGCGGCACGTTAAAACTGTGAAAGTATGGGTGACCAAAACTGGTAATTCATGTAGCGTGTAGCGTGAGGGAATGGATAAGTTTAAGAACAGGGAGCGTACTTTATTTGTTTACGTACTTACGTATTTATTTCACATGGCAAGATCTTTTATCTAAGCAGGCATCATTAGTAAGATATAATAATAATAATAATAATAATAACAATAATAATAGTGATGAGAGAAACAGTAATGAATATTAATACATCGGAAATGTATGTTTAGCGACATAGTAAAGAATATTAATATATCGGAAGTGTCTGCCTAGTTACCACTGCCTTAAATCATTTCCCCGTTACGTTTTCTCGAATATGAAGAATGACATCTGTTTAATGTATGGCAAGTGTACATAAAAAAATTAATTAGGAGAAGAAGTTGCGACTGCAGACATTTCTAGTGATGAATTCTTCTCGGGTGATCAGGCAAGTGGTGGCGTCGTCTTGTCGCTACGTTTCGATGAGTTTCGTACCCATCATCCTCAAGCACTTGAGAATGATGGGTACGAAACTGCAGCTCCTTATTCTGGCTGTTTACATGTCTCTGTATTTGAATATTGATGCCTACACCAGTTTCTATGGCGCGCCAGTTTATATCTGTACGGGCCGTGTTTCCTCAGATGAAGCTGTGTACTGCATAACTGGATGCAGTATCGTCTCGTAGAGAATAACTCGAACGTCGTTTGGAAGTAGGGATATCATAATTAGCAGTGATTAGAAGTGGCGCAGGCTTCCCCACGGCTTTCCCCTCATTTATTGGCGTGCATATTAGACTTCTGCAGAGAGGGGGTAGATGAGAGGCCTTCCTCGTCATGCTGATCCACTCTATGGCTTCGCCTGAATATCCTACCCCCGTCAAGATACCAGGACGTCGTAGGCTCACTGGAGTCTGCGCGGCGTAAGTTGGATGCTCAAGCTACTCTTATTCAACAACGCGTCATTAGCGTACAACGCGAGCTGTACATGTGAACACAATGGAAAATCAGTTGTGTACAGAACTCATAGCATGGGACAGGGTACTGAAACTTGCGGATCATCCACTGAGGTCCCGCACTATGACGACAGACTAAACTGTGCCCTTACATGGAACGTTCTCCATTTCAGGATTTCAGATATACGTGCGGGGCTAAAATCCCCCGCACAAAGAGTTCGTACAACAGACGCTCGTACCATACCAGCCGTAAAGTATTCCCTGGGCTTAAGTACCCCCATTGCATCCTCGATGAGTTACCGAAGTTGAGGGATAGTGACAGGCCGTTTACTGAAGCCAAACAGCTTCTCGGGAGTAGGCACTCGTCTTCTATATGGCGTGGTATAACCTCTCTAAAGACTTTGACAGTACAAGCAGCAGGCTAACAGGCCGTAAACTCTTCAACGAACGGAAATCCTTACCAGCCCCTGCTATTGCCATTGCCTCAGCCTGCTTCCACACCGTCGCAAAAGTTGCGACGCTGAAGATGTTGTCGTAAGCACCTACCAGAAACTCTGTGAGTGGTTGTGGCATCTGCCAAAACATGTTTATTGGTATTTCAGGCCACAGGCTTTTCTGGTTTTCAGCGCCTGGAGTTGCGCCTGTAAGTCGCCAGCACTAATCAGATAGTTGACTTCCGCTAGTAATAACAGTGCTCCACTGCACGGAAACCATTGTTTGTTACTACTGCAAATGGTACTTGGAAATGTTCCAATCATCCCTAGTTATATCGCATAATTTGTGCGTTTTAAATTTTATGTAAAGTAAAGCAGTGGCAAGACACAATGAGTATCTTCACTGCGCGGCAACAATGGTAATGTTACCGATGGATATGTCGTAAAGGCGGAGTTACTGAACACGGTTTTCCGAAATTCCTTCATCAAAGAAGACGAAGTAAATATTCAACAGTTCCAATCTAAAACAGCTGCTAGCATGAGTAACTTAGAATGAAATGTTCCTGGTGTAACGAAGCAGCTTAAATCACTTAATAAAGACAAGTCTTTCGGTCCAGATTGTGTATCAATTAGGCATGCTTAAATAGTGGCTAAATACTTAGCAATCATATAGAATCGCTGACTCGGCGAGAGATCCGAACCTACAGACTGAACAGTCACACAGGTCATACCAATACTCGAAAAAAGAAATAGGAGTAATCCGCTGAATTACGAGCCATATCACTGACATCGATTTGCAATTGGATTTTGGAGCACATACTGCGTTCGAGCATTACAAATTACTTCAAGGAAAACGATCTACTGACAAACAGCACAAAAAATGGTTCAAATGGCTCTGAGCACTATGGGACTTAACATCTATGGTCATCAGTCCCCTAGAACTTAGAACTACTTAAACCCAACTAAACTAAGGACAGCACACAACACCCAGCCATCACGAGGCAGAGAAAATCCCTAACCCCGTCGGGAATCGAACCCGGGAACCCGGGGGTGGGAAGCGAGAACGCTACCGCACGACCACGAGATGCGGGCGACAAACAGCACAGATTCAGAAAACAACTAGCTCGTTATTCACTCGAAGTAATGAGTGTACCGGCAGGGGATCTCAGTTGATTCCACATTTTTAGGTTTCCAGAAGGCTTCTGACACCTTTCTACAAAAGCGACTTCTAATCCGTCTATGATGTAATATAATCTATGGTGTATCGTCTCAGTTTTACGACCTGATTCGTGATTTCCTGGGTTATAGTTCGTGGTAATCGCCGGAAACTTATCGAGTAAAGCAGAAGTGATATTTGGCTTTCCCCAAAGAAGTATTACAGGCCGTTTGCTCTTTCTGAACTATATAAATTATTTAGGACACAATCTGAGCAACGGTCTTAGATTGTTTTCAGATGATACTGTTGTTTGCCGTCTAGTAAAGTAAACAGAAGATCAACCCAAATGCAAAATGCTTTAGACAAGATATTTGTGTGCTGTGAAAAGTAGCAATGAAATCTAAATAATGAAATGTCTGAGGTCTTCCACGTGAGTACTAAAAGGAATTCGTTAAATTTCAATTACACGATCATTCATAAGAATGTGAAAATTTGCAGTTCAGCTAATTAACGTAATGATTCCAATTATGAACAAATTAAACTGGAACCGTCACATTGATGAAGTTGGAGGGAAGGCGACTCAAAGACTGCGTTTTATTGGCGGGGCACTTAAAACATGCAATAAGTATAGCAAAAAGATTGCCTACACTACGTTTTCGAGCCCTCTTCCGAAGTATTGTTGCTTGGTATGGGATCCTTGCCAGACAGGTTTAACGGATGACGTTGAAAAAGATCAAAGAAGCGCAGCTCGTATTGTAGCATAGCGAGAGGGTGTCACGGATATGATACGCGAGTTGGGGTGGCAATAATCAAAACAAAGACTTTTTTGTTGCGGCGTAACATTTTCATGAAATTTTCATGCCCAAGCTTCTCCTCCGAATGCGATAATATTTTGTCGACAGGCACCTACATAGGGAGAAGTAGTCATTGTAATAAAATAAGAGAAATGAAAATTCGCTCGGAAAGATTTAAGTGATCGTTTTTCCCGCACGCTGTTTGAGAGTGGAACGGTAAAGAGTGTGAAGGTGTTTCGATGAATCTTATGCGAAGCACTGCAGAGTAGTCATGCAGATTTAGATGTAGCATTTCTAATAGGCCTTTAGCAGTTCACTGATATCTAGTGCCTTGCCGTCTGTGTATTTCAGGTTCAGAGGTAGCGCGTGTAAATAAAAAAACCTAGCCCACTCTCCTTTGTTTATATTGCACCAAATGATCGCCGAAAGCCAAAACCCATAAGTAAACAGTTGTCAAAAATTAGCGAAAAATGTTTCGGGGCAGTAGATTTTCCTTTCTGGTACATGATGGAAGGTTAGGGGTTCTGCTGCAATACAAACGTCACAACGTCTTCAATCCTGCAGCAAAGAGATGTTACAAATTTACAAAAAGTTTCTTCGAGACTTAAGAAGCTTTGAAAAGGTAAACGCTGAATGGATGAGAGATTTTATTCTGACACAAACGCCACAATACCCTCGATGGTGTAAAATACTGGAAAGAAGTTTCGTGGGGGCGTGTAAGGCTTGCATCCAGTCACTCGTTCATCAGTCTGGTGTGGCGGTAGTAGATCTCAAAAGGAAACCAAAAATTTTAAACTTCACGTTTAAGAAATCGTTCACGCAGGAGAATCGTGTTAACAAACCATCGTTAGACCACCACACGGAGTACCGTATGGACGACATGGTAATAAGCATCCCTGGCGAAGAGAAACCACTGAAGTGTTGAAAACAAACAAATCGCCAGGTCCGAATGTACAGAGAGTTCTGTACGGCACTGGCCTCTTATTTAGTTTGCATTTATCGCGAATGTCTCGTCCAGCGCGAAGTCCGAGGCGACTGAAAAAAAAAAAGCGCAGGTGACTCCCGGGTATAAGAAGCGTAAAAGAACGTACCCGCTAAATTGCAGATAAATATGCTTAATATCGATTTGCTGCAGAGTTCTTGAACATATTCTGAGTTGGAATATAAAAAAAATTGCTGGGCACCTAAAAGCCCATATCCACCTCAATCTACCGCTGTTTGCTGATTACGCTATGGCATACGGGAACGTGTCAACGTGAGTGACGGTAAGAGGGTACAAGATGACTTAGACAAAATTTCTATTTGGTGTGTGAACGGTAGCTAGGTCCAAAAGCAGAAAAATGTAAGTTAATGCCAATGAGGAGGAAAAAAAAAACCCGAAATGTTGGGATACAGCATTAGCAGTGTCCTGCTTGACACAGTCACATAGTTTAAATATCTTGGTATAACGTCGCAAACCGTTATGAAATGGAACGAGCATATGAGGATCACGGTAATGAAGGAGAGACTGGTCGACTTTGATATATTGGGAGAATGTTGGGAAAGTTTGCTTCGTACGTCAAGGAGACCGCCGTGCCGTTCGAGTGTAAGGAATCGGCACCATGTGAGTTTGAAAGAAGACGTCGAAGCAATTCGGAGGCGGTCTACTAGATTTGTTACCGATAGGTTCGAACAACATGCAAGTGTTACGGAGATGCTTCGAGAAGTCAAACGGGGATTCTTCGAGGTAACACTACAGAGAAAATTTGAATCTGACTGACGACAGATTACAGTGCCGGGACATACATTTCGCGTAAGGACCACGAACGTAAGATACGAGAAATTAAGGTTCAAACGGTGGTATCTACACAGTCGTTTCTCCATCACTGTATTTGTATTTAGATAGGAAATCGTATACTGATAGGAAATTACTGGTAGTGGTACACCACACATTGTGCAGTGGCTTCGGAGTATAGACGTATACACACATAAAAAAAAAGTTTTGCATCCCCTCGGTTCCGAGAGTTACGGAACCTGTACAGAAAACTGGAATAGAGATCAACATAAACATCATTTCCGCCTTTTTATTACTCATGAAAACCACACATTGCATGTTGTACCACCATACAGCGAGACCTGAATGTCTCACTAATACCCAGTAGCACGTCCTCTTGCATTGAAGCATACCTGTATTCGTCCTGGCATATCGTCCACAAATTCATCAAGGCACTATTGGTCCAGATCGTCCCGCTCCTCAACGGCGATTCGGCGTAGGCCCCTCAGAGTGGTTAGTAGGTCACGTCGTCCACAAACAGCCCTTTTCAATCTATCCCAGGCATGTTCGATAGAGTTCATGTCTTGAGAACATGCTGGCCACTCTAGTTGAGCGATTTCGTTATCCTGAAGGAAGTCATTCACAAGATGTGCACGATGGGGGCGCGAATTGTCGTCCATGGAGACAAATATCTCGCCAGTATGCTGCCGATATGGTTGCACTATCGGTCGGAGGATGGCACTCACGTATCGTACAGCCGTTACGGCGCCTTCCATGACCACCAGCGACGTACGTCGGCCCCACATAATGCCACCCCAAAACATTAGGGATTGTTCACCTCGCTGCACTCGCTGATCAGTGTATAAGGCGTTCAGTCTGACCGGGTTGCCTCCAAACACGTCTCCCACGATTGTCTGGTTGAAGGCATACACGACACTCATCGGTGAAGCGAACGTGATGCCAATCCTGAGCGGTCCATTCGGCATATTGTTGGGTCCATCTGTACCGCTCTGGATGGTGTCGTGGTTGCAAAGATGGACCTCACCATGGACGTCGAGAAGGAAGTTGCGCATCATGCAGCCAACTGCGCAGAGTTTGAGTCGTAACACGACATCCTGTTGCTGCACGAAAAGCATTATTCAACATGGTGGCGTTGCTGTCAGGGTTTCTCCGAGCCATAATCCGTAGGTAGCGGTCATTCACTGCAGTAGTAGCCCTTGGGCGGCCTGGGCGAGGCATGTCATCGACAGTTCCTGTCTCTCTGTATGTCCTCCATGTCCGAACAACATCGCTTTGGTTCACTCGGAGACGCCTGGACACTTCTCTTGTTGAGAGCTCTTCCTGGCAGAAAGTAACAATGCGGACGTGATCGAACCGCGGTATTGACCGTCCAGGCATGGATGAACTATAGACAACACGAGCTGTGTACCTCCTTCCTGATGGAATGACTGGAACTTATCGGCTGGCGTACCCCTTCGTCTAATAGGCGCTGCTCATGCATGGTTATTTACATCTTTGGGCGGGTTTAGCGACATCTCTGAACAGTCAAAGGGACCTTGACTGTGCTACAATATCCACAGTCAACGTCGATCTTCAAGAGTTTTGGGAACCGGTGTGATGCAAAACTTTTTTGATGTGTGTAGAAGTCGACGTAGTGCGAGGTTTGTATGTGAGCATCGCGGCTGCTGACCGTGGTGGGCAGCTGCGAGCCTGCCAGCTGAGGGGCGGTCAGGGGTAAGGGGGTGGCAGCTGCGGCCACAAAGCCCGGCCGGACACTGCCACGGCGGCCGTGCGTCACTGTCTCAGCCCGGTGCGTGGGCGGGGGTGCGAGGGTGCGCGGCAGATGCGTGGCCCTGGCCGTGCCAGCGGCCGGACAGCCGGAATTATATCGTCCACGTGCCAGCGAGAGGGGGCGAGCACAACAGGCCCTGCCCTGAAGGGTCACCGCAAGGTGCGGCCCGCACGTATTACACCGGTACTGTCTGCTACCGTAGCTGAGGGCTCCTGCATCGCGGCTCATTTCTGGAGGACCGTAACGAGGAAACAATGAGCAGACAACCTGGTGAATTCTCGGAAGCAGCGTTCATAGCTCTGGCAGGTTACTTGCAACTTCCCTCAATCACAACTGTTCTTTTAAAAAGGCTTATGGTTTCCTCTCTCATTGTTTTGCGGACCGAGCCTTGTACTCAGTTTCTAACGCCTTTTCATCGACGCAAAAGTAAATAGTGTCTTTTTTCCCCCTCTATTTCGCTCCTACCGAGAAGCTGTCAATGGCAAAAACTACATTCGCTCTTCAGCCAGAGAGACTTAAAGTGCTCAAAAGAATTAGCGGAACGCGTGTATCAGCATCCGGTATGTTAAATCTACACGCTCCAGTAACATTAATGTAAACATCGCGTGCGTTCGACATCAGCGTCCAGTAAACTCACAGGCGGTAGGAGACAGCACTAGCACTGCATGGTGTGTAAAGCTTGTCGGCGGGACGTGACAATCAATGCAGTCGTCGTAATGCGGAAACAGAGCGTCTGTGAAACTACAGTACATACAGGGAATAGGCAAAATAATGTGAACACCTGTACTTACTTGGCAATGGCTTATTAATAAGGGGTTGGACCCCCATTTGGCCGTAATGCAGCTGCGATTCTTCTTAGAATACTGGCGTATGACGACTGTGTAGTCTCCAGTGGAACATTTTGCCACTTCTCGAACAGAACTTCTTCTAACTCTTGTGGTGACGAGGGAGGCGGAAATTTGCTCCTGAGTCTGCACTCCAATACCGCCCACAAGGGTTCGCTAATGTTGAAGTCCAGGGACTGTGCTGGCAGGGGAGACAATGCAGTTCAGCTGCATGCTCCTCATACCACGATTCTACTGTCCTGACTGTGCGAATGGGTGCATTATCGTCCTGAAATATGGCATCATTGTTGGGGAACAACATTTGAATTATGGGGTGCACCTGATCATCTAAAATGTTCACATCATCGTTGGCTGTAACATAGCCTTTGTGAGTAATGATGGGACAGAAGAATACCTGATATGGCTGCCCACACCGTCACACTTCATGCTTAACAGTTCGAATAAAGTAATCAGGTTTGTCGGCATCTTTTGGCATTCTCCAGACATAAACCCTGCCCGATGTTGGAAGTAACGAATAAGTTGACCCGTCGGACCATATGACGTGTTTCCACTGACCAGCCATCCAGAGTTTGTGCTCCTGACACCATTTCTTACGCTTCTTTGCGTTGGTTGTCATCACTAACGATTTCGGTACAACAGTTCGTCCATGAATATTTGCTTTATGGAGTTCTCGGCCGGCAGTGTCCGTAGATACGGGTCTCGAAGATGACTACTGAGCCTTGCAGTCACTTTACCCGCCGTAGTTTTGTATTATTTCGACAGTGCTAGCGTACGACGATGTCAGTCATATACTCGTAGTTTTGATTTGCGCCCACTATTACGTTTACACGATGATGTCTTCCCATGTTTCGCGTATGCTGTCATGACTATTGAAACAGTTTCTCTTGAAACATTCAACAAGCTGGCTGTCTTGTTTACTGATGCTCAATCTACTCGGGCCCTCCACAATCTGCCCTCTTTGTAACTCTGTTAGGCCTTTCATTGCACGTCGACTTTGGCCTCTGAATGCAAATACAATGTGTGTACTACTTGTAAACAACCTGCACTGATGCCTAATCCGTGCTGAACACGCACAGTCCAGCGCAACACGTGCTTTACCTGGGTTGTTGACCGTCAAACACAACCATCCCATTACTGCCATTGTTCACATTATTTTTCCAATCCCATGTATGTTTGGCGACTAGTTTCGAACACACTGGCTCATTCTCACGCCTGATCTACTGAAACTGCAGTGGAAGTGCCTGATTTTAATAACGAATACCACAGTGCAAAAATTAGCCATAGATGACTGTCACAGAAAACATGTGATTACTTAGTAAGTCAGAATCAGAGTCAGATTCTACACCTCAGCCCTTTTCACAGTGAATCACGCACTCTTTCAAATACAGCTGCTTCCATTCGAACCTCGTCACATGTATTGGTAATACGCTCCTGTAACGACTGCATACTGTCAGTGGGTTGGACGTACACGGAAGTCTTTAAATGTCCGTAAACCCAGAAATCCAACGGATTCAGGTCTGGTTGAACGGATAAGAAGTTTACAGGAACTCCTCGACGAATTCATCAACAATTAAACGCGGCGATTACTGTCGCATGGTTCGTAGAAAATGGGGTGATGCTCTGTCGTGCTTAAACGCACACGCGCGTATTGGATTAATGTGTTATGCCGTCTCTCGTGAACCCTGCTTACACCACCAAATACTGAACATTACTCGTTACATGTATAACAAGCCCTTCAAGAAATATATTATAGAAACGTCTAGTTTTGACTGATACTACGCCATATAGGAATATGATACTTTTGTTTTAAGCATCTCATGTACGCAAGTGTAACGTTACGAAGTGGTATGAGCTTTAACCAGTAAGAAGGGAGAATGGGAGACTTCGGTTCATGGAAAAGATTTTTAAGGGACAGAAAGCATAGCGGAATGTATCTTGAAAACATATCGAGTACCTGAAAGTATGATACTAATTTTCTAATTTGCGGCTTAATTGTTACGACAGATGCTCTGTGTGCTTAGACAGAAAACTAATGTCAGTATACCACTCATCGCCTGAAACTACCTCCGTTGTAGATCTTTGAGGAGAATCATAAATCTATGTAAAGTTTGTGGTATCTCAAAATGAGGAGGAGATAATTATGTCGCTGGAAGTGAAACTATATTCATGGATCTTCTGTAGTTCATGATGTAAATTCACTCAGCTGTATACTCAAATGTATACATATCCATATTTTTACTATTTTATTTGTTTATTTATTTTACTTTTTACAAAGATATCTGATAATGGGCAAATTGTGAGGCTGAATCAGCTCATTAAATTCGAAGGGCGTTCAATAAGTAACGGGACACATCTCTTTCCTCTCGGCCAATTTCGGTTTAAAAATGCTGAGTTTGTTGTGGGACATCGTGGAATATTCCCGCTTCGGCCTGAATAGTTTGTTTAAGTTCCGACAGGTAGCGGCGCTATGCGCTGTCTTCAAAATGGCTTCTGTAATAGAGGGAAGTGCGTTCCAAGCAGAGACCTGTCGTTGACTTTCTTTGGGCGAAAAACCAGAGCGTCGCAGATATTCGTAGGCGCTTTCAGGATGTCTATGGAGACTGGCACGGAAAAAGTCTCGGTGAGTCGTTGGGCGAGGCGTCTGTTATCATCGCGACAACGTCATGCAAACCTGCCCGATCCCCTTCGTGCCGGGCGGCTGCACACAGCTGTGACTGCTGGAGAATTCGGAAGTGCGGACACTTTCATTAGCGGTGACCGACGGGTCGCAGTCAAACAACTCGCTACTCAGCTGGACGCCTCTGATGCTAGTGCTGACACACTCATCCACCAGTGTGTGCAATGAAAGGTGTTTGCTCGCTGAGTTTCTTGGCGCCTAACAGAAGACCATAAAGGGCAACGAAGGACCATCTGTGCGGAACTGCTTGCGTTGAGTATCCTCACATGCGCTGAAACATGGTTTCATCACATCGGACCAGAAACAAAACGGCAATCCATGGAATTGCGCTGCACCATCTCCTCCGAAGGAAAATCTCAAGATCACACCCTCAGATGCTAAAGTCACGGCGACGATCCTCTGGGTTCCTGAAGGGGCTCTTTTGGTGTCCTCCCTGATGGTGCAACAATCAACTTTGAAGCATGTTGTGCTACCCTCAGGAAAAAGAAACGACTTCAGCGTGTTCGTCGCCACAACAATGCAAACGAACTTCTTTTTCTCCATGACATCTCAAGGTCTCATTCAAGTCCGCGCACCCGAGAGCAGCTCACAAAACGTCCTTGGACTGTTCTTCCTCGTCCTTTCGGCTTCCATCTCTTTGTTCCAATGAAGGATGCACTGCGCAGGAAGCAGTGCGTGGTTGCAGGGGAGGCTATTCATGCAGCAAGAAGATGGCTTCATCTTTGACCAGTAGAATAGCACCGTGCGGTCACAGAGGGCTTCCGAATAAGAAGGCGTAAGGCTATTGCATTGAATGAAGGTTATGTTGAAAAATAGTATTTTGTACCCAGAATAATTGGGAGTAATACGGTGTACTGGAACTCTGAATAAAACAAACTTTCTTTCATAAAAAGTGGTGCATTACTTATTGAACGCCATTCGTAGTTTTGATATACAGCTGTATTATGGAAACCCGAAAATTTATTCCAGCTGATGATCATCGTCTGCTGCTCACGACCTGTGGGGAAATTAAAACAGAATAAGAACTATAAACGAAATGGCACATATGAGGAGAGAAATCATAGACAGTGTGTGTGTGAAATCTTATGGGACTTAACTGCTAAGGTCATCACTCCCAAAGCTTACACACCAGTTAACTTAAATTATCCTAAGGACAAACACACCCATGCCCGAGGGAGGACTCGAACCTCCGCCGGGACCAGCCGCACAGTCCATGACCTGCAGCGCCTGAGACCGCTCGGCTAATTCCGTGCGGCAAAGATTTACTATCAATGAACTTAAACAGCGATAAGATTTCGGTAATAAAAATACATGGAAGAAAAATCAGAATTAACGACGTGAATAGCAATAGATACGGGGCATTAATTCAGAAAAGTCCGGAAACTGCGGTCTGTTTAAGGAACGATGCTGAAATTCTCATGCTGCATAAATATTGGGAACGAAGAAAAATTAAATCAGAATGCCCTAAGGATCAGTAGAAAATTGCTCCATCGCATCCCACGGTGGTAAGTTAGGAAGTATGTGACATATCACTTGTTAGGACTGCTCTAGGATCTTTATGTGAGGGAGGCCGCGCCTTGTCGTGGTGTATACACGTCATACGGGCGAGAATTGCAGAGCGTCAGCTTCTTTGCAAAGGCACCGGCCGGGTAGTGGTTCGGGTGCCGGCGGGTATTGATCGTGGACTGCCGCCTGGCCGCTCATAACACCGTAGCACCGCGAGTATAATCGCCTCCGCCAGCCCGCACGCACACCAGCAGGTAGACTAAGCAAGCGGCCTGAGCGACGAGTCGCCACACACAGATGGCAGCAGTTGAAACACTTCTTCTAGTGGCGAGTAATAGGAGAAATACGATTCCACAGACAACTGCGAACTCCTGGGTAGCCAACGTTTTTGTGCGTTGAATAGCAATGAGGAAATGAGGAAAACTTGTGCGAATCGCTGGTGGAACAATCGAAATACTCATAGTAGATTCTTTGCAAGATTATCACTTGGTTACCTCACAGAATAAGATTATTTTTTGTTGTATTTATTTGTCCCCCAGCTGCCAACTATTTAGCTAATAACATGTTGGAAAATTTGTGGTAAGGTCGTATGGGACCAAACTGCTGAGGTCATCGGTCCCTAAGCGGTGGCCGAGCGGTTCTAGGCGCTTCAGTCCGGAACTGCGCTGCTGCTACGGTCGCAGGTTCGAATCCTGCCTCGGGCATGGATGTGTGTGATGTCCTTCGGTTAGTTAGGTTTAAGTAGTTCTAAGTTCTAGGGGACTGATGACCTAAGATGTTAAGTCCCATAGTGCTCAGAGCCATTTGAACCATTCATCGGTCCCTAAGCTTACGCGGCTACCCTGTATGGCCAATGACATTGTTATTTAACATACATCACAATTAAATATACCTTGTAATATTAATACTGGACTTTCAACCATCGCATTATTTCTTAATTACATATTGTTACAGCAGATAACATCTGAACTTCATTATTCTTGTGTTGACGATAACAATAATTGGCAGTCTCAAAACAACACCGTAACAGTGTATGTTTCCTTAGTTTTAATACAAAAAGATTCTTCGGAGATAGAATTCGATTTACTTTGTGCCGAGCACTCTATACTTACTTTTCATTAATGAAAACTTACTTACCATAATCACTCTCATACGCATTGCATAGCAGCTTCATTTGTTTCGTTAACATATATAAATGCACTGCACTTCAGCGTGATTAATTTAATACACATTGGAGACCAGTACATGAATAAGCAGTGTGATTTATTTAAGCTCTACATGCAATAACGCGCTTTATTTCAGGTACTGTTGCAGAGCAGAGCAGATATCTCGTTGCGTAGGTAATGTTTAATTTTAGAGACGTGTCAAGCAATTCGTTGATTTGTTAGAGCGTAGAACATTCGTCTGTTTCTGCGTAATTCCAAAGTATTATCAGTAACTTGACATGTATTTAGCATAGTACAGTTAACGCTGCAATATCTTCATTGCTGCTGGGTAATTCGGGAGGACGACGGTTCAATCCCGTCTCCGGCCATCCTGATTTAGGTTTTCCGTGATTTCCCTAAATCGTTTCACGCAAATGCCGGGATGGTTCCTTTGAAAGGGCACGGCCGATTTCCTTCCCAATCATTCCCTAACCCGAGCTTGCGCTCCGTCTCTAATGACCTCGTTGTCGACGGGACGTTAAACACTAACCACCACCACCACCACCACCGCTGCTGGGTAAGTTATGGAGTATCATGATTCACATATAATTAGGTCTCATGATTAAATCATTAATTATTAAAGTCAAGGGCCGGCCGGGGTGGCCAAACGGTTCTAGGCGCTACAGTCTGGAACCGCTCGACCGCTACGGTCGCAGGTTCGAATCCTGCCACGGGCATGGATGTGTGTGATGTCCTTAGGTTAGTTAGGTTTAAGTAGTTCTAAGTTCTAGGGGTCTCATGACCTCAGAAGTTAAGTCCCATAGTGCTCAGAGCCATTTTGAAAGTCAAGGAACACATTGCAAATTACTGTTTCCAATCCAACGAAATAAAGTTATCATAATAAACAGTCAGTAAGTTACGCAACAGTAATTCTAGCATATGAATATTACATATTAGAGCGGAGAATAGCAGTCATGAATAATTTTTCTTGCGAACGCGCTACGCTACAAAGTTTTCATGCACAGGTATCAGATAACTTTTAGAAAGTAGCATAGTCACGCTGCAATTAGAACTTTCCACAGGAAGTCGGACGTAAACGTACACAGAAATGCTACAACTTCCTCACATCCCTACACATTCCATATGCTTTCCTTCCTCCACAGGCCATTAAATCATTTCTGAGGCCTACACATCCCCTCAATTATAAGCTGCCCTACTTCCTCGTTTCCAAATGAAGGCTCCAACTCACTCTGCCCCTGCATAACTGCGACCCTACCGGTCTCTGATCAACTGCACTCCGTCTTTTGACCCTTCAGAATATTCATCTCATATCCTGTATTCGTGTCACTTTCTCTCGAAACTCGCCTCTGTCCAAATCCTCCACCTAGAAAATGTTTTAAGGAACCCACAGCACACCAACCTCACAGCTTTCAAGACTACACATATTGCTTTCTCATAGAGCCCAATCGTTATTTCTTTCAATGTTTTTTGATGTATTTTTAATTGTTTCTTTAAAAGGCTGAAGATGGACATAATGCCTGAAGAAGAAGCCCCAAATACTGGAAGGAATGAATAACAAAAGTTACTTTCAAATGAAACTTTTTCAGTATTAATGTGCATCCTTCACTTACCTGCTCGTACAGCGTAACTTGTAGAGCATTAACTTATGACTCAATGAGTTGCACCAGATCCAAATAAAATTACTGCTAATAGATCAACACCTGGTGCACCAGCCGGCCTGGGTGTAATTTTTACTGAGCGTATTCCAACCATTTAACAGTCAATCTCTGTCCAGTGCATATCGCAAATCATATCTAACGTAACCAGCCAAGGTTAAGAATTTAAGTTTGTCTAACTTCGACCATTACCTCCAGTAAATTTACATAGTAACTAATCTGAATAAGTATTAGCAAGGTAAAGTTAGCTTAAACTTACACAATTCTGCGCGCTCGTCTCAGTTTGGCTGTCTCTTTTTGGCTGTCTCTCCACATATTCATCTTGATGAGTACCCTGCAATTCACATTTACGTGATTGATTTATGAAATAATAAATTAAATTTGTTAAAGTAGATTTAATTTGTTGTTCCTTTTGTATCAGGCATTTATTTTTCTTGTCTTGACTTAGGTTGATTTACAAATAACCTATAGTTAATATGCCATAATTATTGTTAAGTTATTTGTAGAAATGAAATGTTAATCGTTTCCTAAGATACCTGGTTTCTTAAGAAAAAATTAATTTTTGAAAGTTAATATGTTTGTACTTAATTTTTTAAATATAAATATTAACTTATTTATTATTTTCGTCGAGTCACCTTCAGAATATTTCTCTACCGTTCCATTCTCTAATAGCACGTGGAAAAAATGAACATCTAAATCTTTCCGTGCGAGGGCTGATTTCTATATTGCGATGGTCATTACTGCCTCTGTAGGCGAGTGTCATCAGAATATTTTTGCATTCTGAGGAGAAAGTAAGTGATTAAAATTTCGTCGCAACATGATTGCCACACTAACCCCCATATCATATCCGCGACATTCTCTCCCCTACTTTCCGATCACACAGAGCAAGCTTCCCTTCTTTGAAATTTCTCGATGTTCTCTGTCAGTCCTATCTTGTAAGGACGCCATATGATGCTGCGAAATAGGGTCAATCTCTTTACTGGATTTGGTGATTCTTCTACAAACGGAGATCAAAAAGTACCTTACACATTACTATGACATGCCACATAGTTTTTATCCAATGGCTCACTACGCTTCATTGTAAGACGAGTACATTACTCTATTTTTTACCATCATCACCAAGTCTCTTTAAACAACGGTCGGACATTCTTCCAGTGGCTCAATTCCTTGACCATAGAAATCTGCTCATTGGACACGGATCTATTCGAGAACCACTAGATGAACGTTCTCATCGTTGAGAAATCTCATTCACACCAGGAAATCTTTCAGATGGCCGAAAAGATGGAAATTGCATTGTGCAAGATGTGGGCTGTATGGTGGAGGCTTCCAAACCACCCATGGAAAACGTCTAAACAAAGCTCACGTTGGGCGCTACATATGGGTTGTTGCACCAATCGTAATGTCCCGCGTTCTTCCACTTTGGAGTACGTTTCCAGATGTCATTCCATTCCGTTCGCACACTGCAATGCACATGTTACCCTTACTGAAGCAGAATGTTGCCTAGGACACCCAGAACATGTGCTCTCTTCCGACAATGGGCCATACTTGTTGCGGATTGGTCTTAGCAAAGCCGGCCGAGGTGGCCGAGCGGTTCTAGGCGCTACAGCCTGGAACCGCGTGACCGCTACGGTCGCAGGTTCGATTCCTGGCTCGGGCATGGATGTGTGTGATGTCCTTAGGTTAGTTAGGTTTAAGTAGTTCTAAGTTTTAGGGGACTGATGAGCTCAGAAATTAAGTCCCATAGTGCTCAGAGCCATTTGAACCATTTATTTCTTAGCAAAGATCGACATATGTAACTTATTGTCTAAAGTAACTTCTCAGACAAAAAAAAAATCAATACTTTGTTCACCTTCCCCACAATTTGCCGCGCGGGGTAGTCACGCAATCTAGAGCGCCTTGGTTTGCGCGGCTCCCCCTGTCGAAGGTTCGAGTCCTTCCTCGGGCATGGAGGTGTGTGTTGTCCTTAGCGTAACTTAGTTTGAGTTAGATTAGGTAGCGTATCAGCCTAGGGACCGATGACCTCAGCAGATTGGTCCCCTTAGGAATTACTGTTGTGGATTGGCGGGAGCCAACCCAAGGAGTTTGGAGGAAGCCGAAAGGCACGCGTTTAAGCTCACGCAGGATGGCGTGAGGTCTGGAACAGGACAAGGTAATTAGACTTAGAAAAAAGGAGGTAACTGGTAGAATACTTAACTTTAATCCATTAATGTTGAACGTAGCTCTTTTCTGTACAGTATTTACAATATCAATAGCAACTGAACGTGGCGCCTTGCTAGGTCGTAGCAAATGACGTAGCTGAAGGCTATGCTAACTATCGTCTCGGCAAATGAGAGCGTATTTTGTCAGTGAACCATCGCTAGCAAAGTCGGCTGTACAACTGGGGCGAGTGCTAGGAAGTCTCTCTAGACCTGCCGTGTGCAATCACTGATAGTGGCGACACGCGGGTCCGACGTGTACTAACGGACCGCGGCCGATTTAAAGGCTACCACCTAGCAAGTGTGGTGTCTGGCGGTGACACCACACTTACCACCACCACCAACACCACCACCACAGTGTGATAGTTTCAGTTTTAATTGCTCTTAATTGTAAGTACTAGGTATTTACTTATATTGACAACCTTTAAATTTGTGTGATTCAGGGTGTAACCGAAATTTAATGTTTTCCTTTTGTTACTCGTGTGCGGGACGTCCCACTTTTTACTGTTTACAGTCGAGTG
Source organism: Schistocerca americana (assembly GCF_021461395.2). Taxonomy (NCBI): domain Eukaryota; kingdom Metazoa; phylum Arthropoda; class Insecta; order Orthoptera; family Acrididae; genus Schistocerca; species Schistocerca americana. The sequence goes on along the minus strand of NC_060124.1, from coordinate 431,986,955 downwards.
TCACTGGTATCTAAATTATTTCCCTATGAGTTTTTAACTTTTGATGACACTACTGGACGGTAAACGACAGCATCATCTAGGAGGGCTGCTCAGATTATCTCCTACATCGTCTATGTATATTAAGAATAGCAGAGGTCCTGTAACAGTTCCGTGATGCGTCCCTGATCTATGGTTACTTGGAAAATTTTGCTCGATTTGACTTCCCATATCAGCAGTGACATTATGAAGTTTCTTTTTATCCGTCCTCTATTGAGAAACTGTACAGTTCTTTATGGAGTAGATGGTAAGATGCTCGTGGATGAGCAGGTCCTATTGTTCCAATGGATCAACTGCAATGTTTAGTTGCTACTGTATTAAATATGAATGTATGATATTCTTAGCTGGGAAGTCCACAGGGGAACCACCATCTAATTTCGAGAGGCTCTTTTTCCTTGCTCTTAACCGTTGTGAACTTCCACTTTCGGATCATAGACATTGCTTGTAAAACGTAGTTTTTCCGTATATGGAGCGACGGTGGCCTTGTTTCGAGTGTGGCGTCGTCTCAGTGTTATTTGTGACTATTAGGGAAAAGGATAGAATGAAACTTGGCCCCTCTCCAAGAGGACAGCCTAATTGTAAGTCTGCATCCGACGTAAGAATCATCATCAACAGAGTCACATGTCCATACTGCGTGAGAGGAAGCTGAGAGGCTGGTGTGTACTGTGGTGATCAGCACCCTTACTTCATTATGCCTACTTCTCTTACTGGCAGAAAACCACCATAACTATTCGAACCGGTCACCTCACAGCCGAGTGTCACCAAACAAGCGGGTGTTAGTGATGCTGGCTGCGGAGAGGCGTTTCGCTACAACCGTTGAAGGTTTTTTTGCGTTTCCAGTACACTAAACATGGACGCCATCCTCAAACCACAAGAATCATAACCAAAAATAGTAAACCGGACCACAGTAAGTATGTCAAAGCTTTTGGGGTATTTAACTGGATAATGTGAGTATATCCACCAATCGGCTATAGACATTAGAGAGAACATGAATAATACAGGATGTTTAAAACAAAAGCGGTCTCGCTTGAATAATACATTGAGTCGTAGGAAAACATATTTTATCTAAAACGAGAAAACACTTTTAAACTAGCAGAAATCATTAAAAGTTAAAAATTTAAACATATCTTGAAAATGTTCGCTATTCATCTGTACGTATTTTGCGCTAGTGATATTGCATTCTAAGTCATTACACGTACAACCGTAACCTGAATTAAAAAGTCATAAGCCATACAATCTGACGAAGGAAATGACTACAAATATTTACTTACTGTGTGTTCTTCTGTGACGGCTTCATGAGTACGAGACAGCTACTGATGACGATGTGACACTTAGCTCTGCCTTGCTCGAAAAATCAGTACTGCCTTTCATGTTCTGTTAACTGAGAGTGTGTAAATTGTCGAAAATTTGAAGACAAATGTCTGTACTGTCATCGGGATAATAATTCGATTGCCAAACAACGCGCACTGAAGTCCGATATTTTTACGTTAAAGTGGAATTTAGTGCAGAAACTGACGGTTTTCGATGGACAAGTAGCGATTAGTCTGGCAATTCAAATGGCCAAAAAGATGAAACCATGCTTCATCATTTGTAAAATGCATCTACAACCACCTTAAGAAATCAGTCATAACACCCCACCTTCTTTTCTTTACGAACCGCGAGTAAAGCCTCAACAGTACAGTTCTAATCCTTTACTGCCATAAATTTTAGACCCGTTATCTGGAGACGATAAATAGGTCGTACTGTACTTCTTACGTCAAAATTTGACTCCAAAGATCTGTGGCGGATATTGTACTGACGTCCTTCCTAATTGTTGTTCAAACGTAGGGGGATAATTGTGTGTGTGTGTGTGTGTGTGTAATGATCAATGGATCAACTTGAATAAATACTGCGCCAGCAACTTTTAGATTTTTAATTCTTTATAAATATGCATAAACAAAAAGCGTTGTATACAACCCCTTTGTCAGTTAAACTCGTAAGTAGGAGGTAATTAACTTTTAACTGTTCATGCCTTTGTGTTATGATGACACGTCAACTAGCACCGTTTAACCACACTGTGGACGGATATAAAGACTAACCAGTTCCTTTACATAGATTTGTTAATATCTTGAGCCGTGGCGCAGTCGACCTGGCTTCAATGGTTGTCTTGGTTCGATACCTCGCACTAAATAGAAACTCTGATTACTAGAGAAACCTTGACGCGGCTAGCTTTAAAAGGCCAAGCACGGTGGCACTGAGGCGAAAGTGAGACCGCAGAGTGACGTCTTGTTTGTGGAGATAAGAGGTGGAGCCACCGTACAACTAGCCTGACGCGGCGGGCTGTGTGTTGTGTCCTGTATGGACCGGTGTCGTGTGTGCCGGTATTGGGTTCTACCAGGCTGAACGAAGTACACCGCGTCCTGGTGGTTTGTACGCGGCGCAAGTTAGCTTGGCTGAGTTCCAAGTGTGGATCGCGCTTTCGGCAAATACAGCTGCTGTAGGCATCGTTCCAGATAAAGCTTTTGGAAAAAGCTATTGCCGATAGTGTGTGGAACGTAGCTTTGGAAGGGTCTCTAAGTGTGTCTAATGTATAAGGGAATGGAATTACAGCTCTGGTGATGAAGAGCGCAGTGAGAGTTTTGTTACTGGCAAGCACTACCCTGCTCGAAATATATGCGTTAAAGTGAAACTGTGTGAAGTTCGCCACCCATCTTGCAAGACACAGATTTAGTTTCAATGTTCGCGTAGTTTAAAGAGCGCAGTGCGCCAAGCGATTTAGGTGCTGTGGCTTATATTTGCTAGCTTATATCGTTAATTAACTCGTCTAGTTCCATCTCTTGTTTAGGCATAAATGTTCTTGGTAACTCAAATTCCTTGGTGAAACGTGATGGTTTCAGTGTTACAAATATATTAATGTTTCACAGTAATTGTAAGTGTTGAATAGTTGTTGTGTTGCAGGAGCTATTACTATGTGCTGAAGTTGTATAACGAAAATTGCTGTAAGCCAAAAGTGGAAGCCGTAGAGGTTTCATGTGTAAGTGCTGCGGGCTGGGCCCCGTTTTAGAGCAAATGTAGCCATTCAAACGCGATCTCTTTTGGAAACAAGGCGCCCGATTTGCACTTCGGATTGGCCAACTTGCCATTTCAATGCTAAATTTTTTAAAATTACATAAATTTGTCAATACATTTTCAATGTAGTGTTTTTTAAATTTATTACAACGTTATAACTGAAGAATTTTTAAAATTTATGAAACATTTAAAGGTTGAAAAATCTGAATGTTTTGTGTTTTTTTTTTATTTATTGTAAAGTTTGGTTAAAATTTGTAAACGTTAAGGCCCCTAAAATCAAATGGATGTACAGATTGTTTCCGATACGTTTCATGTAGAGACGTTAGATTGCTTTACTTATTGACTGTTTCCTTGTGTGAAGTTTGTTAGTCCACTTGTCCTATGTTGGTATATATCATGTTGTGTGTGACATGCTTACATTTGATATGGGTACCAGTTTCTGTATGACATGTACTACTAGTCCATGATGTTTTGATTGTAATTTATATTATCGCATTGTATGCAGGTTTCTTGTCCTTCTGAAGAACACGGGTTTAAATCCGTCGAAAGAATGGTTAGGGTTAATTGAAAACCACCATTTATTGCAACTGGTTGGCTGTATTATTCACTTCCTATTCTGTAACCGTTGAGGAACCATACTCAGAATTTTCAGCAAGTTGTCATTTTGAAATTATCGATCTCTGGTATTTCGTACAAAAAATTAGTTGATTTAAAATTGTGGTTGAACACTTTCTGTTCCAGCTTCATGACTTTGACAAACCATTATAATATTTGATTTTAAACTTAACATAAAAATCCGTATATAATTATCTCACCGTAAAAAAACAGTGTAAAATGAAAACTAGAGCTAATTTTCAATTGTCTTTAACATTCGAGATCAGCAGATTTGAACTGATGGGAATTGGCTATTTTCATTCAATTTACTTTCTCGTTGTTGCACAGTGTATTTACTCACAAAAAGGGTCAAAGGAGATGACAGAGTCGATATCTCAAAGTAAAATCTTTTGATAAAATTATTTATCATTTACTGAGTGCAAATAATGTATGTAGGTTACCTGTCACAATATGCAAGTATAATTACAGATATTGAAAATTCAGACTTTGCACCAAACTACAATTATAAGATTTCGAGCTCGAAATAAACTTTGCAAGCACAATGGACCTTCAAATTAATTATTTCACACGTAAATTGTCTGTATAACACATTAAAATCCACACAGCTTGCCTACTGACAACGTTAAATTCATCTAAATACATAGAAAACGGTTACAAAACACACATGAGCAGAGTTGCAGATCTTACAGTCTAAAGCACACTTATGAACGAGATTTAGAAAAATAAAGAATGTCATTCCAAAGTGAAGAAAACGCCTGGTATCAAGTTCGGGCAAACATTCGTAATGACCTGTGCTAGGGTATTATCTTCGTCTTGCACTTCAAAACAATTGTCATTGTCAGCTGTATGACAGTGGAAACTGCAAGTATACGACATTTCGATGGACAAACATTCTGAACTGTAGTAATACAAATCCACAAAGGTAAAAAATAAAGGTTGCTATGCTTCCAAAGTCATCCAAACATTACAGAGATTCTATGCTACGGTATTAACTTTACCTTGCAGTACAAAACGTTGATCATCTTCTGCTAATAATGCAAAAAATTATACGCACATTCATATATATAAGATACTAGGATTGCTATGCTTTCAACTACCCAATTTCAAAGTTGGTTAAACGTTACAGTGACCCTAAAAGAAGGTGGTAATTTTGTCTTGCAGTACAATATGTTTATCATCGTTTGCTTACAATGCTAAATTGTCACACCATGACACTTTGAATAATAACACACTGAACAGTAGATGGTGACTGCCATCACCCAAGTCACATTGAAAAGCTTGGAACTGCCTGTTTAGTCCCAAAAAATTATTATTTGTGTGTTTAAGATTTTGTTTGAACTTACGTTTTGAAAATTGCATGACCAATCTTGTAATCAAACTAAACCCTTAGCAGAATATGTTTGCTGTATAAAGTCGTGACTGTACAACAGGCGACTTTGAAACAGCTGTTCCGCTGTAACATTTTTCCACGTCAATACGCCCCTTCCCTCTTCTGCAGAATCACCGCAAACTGCATCGTTCCTGGCAATTTCTCGAATTTAAAGCGAATTGGGGGAGTCTGGCGGGACAGTGAGTGGAAATCCAGAGTGGGGGAGGCGCGCCGTTGAAGTGCCGGGCCTGGAGAGAGATGCGCGTCTAAAGCGCAGTCAGTCAGCCCGCTTTTCTGCCCCTCCTCCCACACACACACACACACACACTGCACACCTCTCGCTGCCCCCTCTTCCACCGCGCATTGAATAACTTGAAATATGGCGGGAGAGGGAGTGGTTGCAAATTGTGGCAGCGTGCAGGGCCGACGGAAAGCAAACACAGTCGGCGGTGTAGAGCGGTGCGGGGCTGGGGTAATGAAGTTAGGCGCCTCCTCCGTCCCCGGAACGCCGCCTGTCTGACTGATGGGCCCCCTGAGCCGGACGTCTCGTCCTTCGCGCCGCCCGCGCACCCCTTACAGAGGCTCTTCACAATCGTTCGCTTTCCCATTGCCTGCCATATTCCTTAAATCACTCACATTCTTACCTACTTCTCTTTCTTTCCCCTCTCGCAGGTGACTTGACTCGCCAGATTTCTTGTAATATTGGACATGTAGTATTTCATGCTTTCCTGTCTGTACCTACATTTGTTTTAAATCTCTGAACGTTTGTTCTATGGATAGAAAGATTATGATTTTACCAGAGCTGAAATTGGAGCCGGACTCGGAGACAGATGTCACGCACTTGCATTATTTGAGTCAGTCAGAATCAGATGCCACACAATTCTGTTTTTTGGAGACAAAGTCTGATTCTGAACAACTGTTTTATATGATAATTTTTTCATGATGTGGGGCCACAGTCATAGTATATTTCCTTAAAGTCAGTATCGCCATTAGACTGTTGTTTATTTACAGTGCTACATTTACACTTACACAATCAAGATTTCGGCTTCAAAGTGATATTTTCAAGTGTTATAAAATGCCTAAGGTGGCATACTGTCGTATTAAAATACACTAATACTGTGTTTTAACACGACAGTATGCCATCTTAGGCAATTTCTCTAAAAAATTTGATGATGGCTCTTTGAAGTCGAAATCATGATTGTGTAAGTGTAAATGTAATACTGTAAATAAACAACAGTCTAATGGCGGTGGATGGGGAGAAGACCAGTTTGGCTTCAGGAAAGGAAAGGGGACCAGAGATGCCATTGACATGATGAGGATATTGTCAGAGAGAGTTTTGGCCGTTAACGAAGAAGTTTGGGCTTGTTTTATAGACTGGAAGAAGGCCTTCGACAGAGTCACTTGGGATATATTGATGAAAATCCTTAAGGAAATAGGAATCAACTGGAGAGATCGGAGACTTATAAGGAACTTGTACCTGAGACAAAGGGTAAAGGTACGGGTTAACTATGGAGAAACGAACAGTGAGGAAATAGGAAGGGGAGTGAGACGAGGATGTTGTCTGTCGCCTGTCTCTTCAGCCTGTATGGAGAAATGCTGGCGAGAGAAGCGCCGAAAGGATGCGGAAACTTCAAAGTAGGAGGACGTCTCATCAACACCATCAAGTATGCAGACGACCTGGTAGTGTTCGCCAAAAATCAGAGACAGCTACAATAGATGATGAACAATTTGGTGGAAAGGGAAGAAAATACGGCGTGGAAATCAACATCGAAAAATCAAAAGTGATGCGCATATCAAAACGTGAGAAACACTTGAAGATAACTGTTGACAGTCGGGAACTGGAAAATGTGAATCAATTCAAGTACCTGGGAAGTTTTATCACAAAGGATGCCCAATGCACCAACGTAATCCGAGCAAGAATCGCCATGGCCAAAGATTCTTTCAACAAGAAGAGGACTCTGCTGACCAGCAAGTTGAGTTTGGCATTGAGGAAAAAACATTGCACTTTATGGAGCAGAGACATGGACCATAAGAAAGAAGGAGAAAAAATACTTAGAGACCTTTGAAATGTGGTGCTGGAGGAGAATGGAAAAGATCAAAAGTGACGATGTACTGCGAAGAGTAGGAGAGAAGTATTCTGCGTACAATTCTTCAGAGAAAGGCCAACTGGATTGGACATGCACTTAGACACGAGGGACTCATACATGATGTCATCGAAGGGGAACTCAGAGGACACGCAGGACGAGGAAGAAGAAGAATTCAACATCTGGACGACATGAAAGATGGAAGGAGATACAACAGACTGAAGGAAGAAGCTCAAGACAGGGAACAGTGGAATCAGAAATTCTCCGCACGGAGGCATGGACCTACTACAAGGCAGAATACTACATAATAATAATAATAATGGCGGTATTGACTTAAAAAACAATGTTTTATATGAGTCACACTGACAGTTTCCTTGCTGGATTTGAAGTTGGAGTCAGATGGTGCACAGTTTTTATTTCGCTCATCAAAATCGATGTTTATGAAAAGACTGCAGCTAAAAAATCATGCTGCACAATTATTTGTCATAACTGAAATGGTATTTAGGTAGTTATTGTTTCTGAATAACTGTGTTAGTCTATTTCTTCGTATAATAAATTTAATTTTATTGTAAATTAGTTATCTGATCAACGATCTGAAGGTTTCATGGAAATATGTTTGTTGAAAATACAAAGAAATAGCATTCCCTGATTGGTAGTCTGGCATAACAAACTGCATTAACTGTTGAAGCATATTGCAAGGCCTTGGAGTGCAGTCACGGTAGTAATCAGCTTTTCAGTTTCTTATCATTTAGAGTTTTATGTACCCAACTCGTCAAAGTTTTTGAGACGGGTTTACTTAGAGAAAAGACAGATTTCGGTGTGGATGGGGTCTCAGCTACCGTTGGTTGCGCAGTTTGTTTGTTTGTTTGTTTTTAAATCACAAACACTTTATTTGGAACCAATTGCTTAAAATGTTGACAATAAGGAACAATTATCAAATTTGACTGTTAAGACAATATCTAATTAAAAATTCTTTAGACAAATTGCATTCACAGCTGAAGGCCTTACTGACCAGAAATTCAAATTATTTGTCGGTTAAAGGCCCTAATAGTAATAACTCAAAAACCATTTCATGGCTGAAGGCCTAGGTAGCAAATTATTACTAAAATATTATAAAAAGGACAATCATATTAAGTGGCAATATCAAATTAAAAATTCTTAAGACAAATAGCAGTCACGGCTGAAGGCCTTATTGACAACCATCACAATCTGATCAAATCAAGAGAGAAGTGGGCCTCAGACAGTGCTCCAAAGATATATCTGGGAAAGTCGCTCATTTCGTAAATGATTAGAGTTGTATTCACTTAACTGGATGGAAACTCAAATTAGTGAAAGTTAAAACGCCGGCTAACACTCCTGCAACATCTACGTAACGTCTGATAACCAACACAACGATGGAATAGCCCAGGCAAGGCGGAACTGGCGGACAGCACTGCGTCTTCTGAGTCCGGTGTTAGAACATCCAGAAGGAGAAGGACCCACTACGACCAAAGTAGTCCAAGGGAAACAAATATCCGAACCACTATCAAGGAGGCTTCCGAACTACACGCCTTACTGGACAGCGCCGGCATAGTGAGGAAAGATACACTGCCGCGAAAATACGCTAACCTCCAGAGCAGATAACTGGGGCGTTAGCGGCCACTAGACAGAAAAATAACGCTTGTTAAACTGCATCAATAAACACCAGGAATTCAGTGATTAATAATAAAGATGGAGGACCGCTAATTAATTTCGCCAACTCCAAACACTCCACTCGTTGCTCTTCGTCTCAGCGACCCTGCGAGCAGCAACGAGCGAACAAATGACGTGATCTCAAAATAGTGGAGGTTTCACTACTGAGTTGATGTTCACTCAACTCAAACGTCCTGGGTCCGGTGGAGAAAGAGGTTGTCGCCTTCACAGCTACAGCCCCTCGATCCAGCAGTGCCTGCATGGCGCCAGCGGTCCCGGTATATCTTCATTCTGTCGGACTTCACTGCTGCTCCATCCCAACCGAACTGACTCGCACACTCCGACCTGGAAAACACTTCCCTCCAACGATAGTAGCACCGAACTAGATATCGATAACCGCTGCTGCTGCCATTCGCGGACAGACAACACTAGCAAACGTAGCAGCGCCAGGAAACACAAGAAGAAAACGAGCCGCCACCATCCCTATATCACGATGCCAACCTACCAGCGGCACCACGCGAGCAGCAACACGGCTCAGTTTTCTTTCAACAATACCTTAATTTCTTGTGGTGGACCTGCAATGGAGGAAGATGAAATAATTTTACTTTCATTTTCAAGTTTCCAGTATTTTTCAAGTACAGCAATGTGTGAAGCAGGCCGCGCGGGATTAGCCGAGCGGTGTAAGGCGCTGTAGTCATGGACTGTGCGGCTGGTCCCGGCGACGGTTCGAGTCCTCCCTCGGGCATGGGTGTGTGTGCTTGTCCTTAGGATAATTTAGGTTACGCAGTGTGTAAGCTTAGGGACTGATGACCTTAGCAGTTAAGTCCCATAAGATTTCACACACATTTGAACATTTTTTTGTGGGGCAGGCACAGGTAACTTCTGGTGACCAGCGGCGGTGATCCATTTACTTACGAGAGGAGTCCAGTAAGTGAAGCAACGCCTTTTTTACTGAAAGCAGGTTCGTTTAAATCACGATTACTATACACCATATTATTCCCCACTCATTTGGTTACAAAAACTTATTTTTCAACATATTCTCCATTCAATATGACGGCCGTACGCCACCTTACTGAGAGTACCTGTATGCGCGCATGGTACCACTCTACTGGTCGGTGTCAAAGTCAACGGCCCGCTGAATCAGTAGCCTCCACATGATGCACATACTGCTTCCCATGGAGTGCATCGTTCATTGGACCAAACAGATGAAAGTGGGAAGATGCGAGGTCCGGTCTGTAGGAGGGGTGAAGACGAACAGTCCACTGAAGTTTTGTGAGCACTTCTCGGGTGCGCAGACTTGTGTGACGCCTTGCGTTGTCATGGAGGAGAAGTTCGTTCACAGTTTTTTTGGAGACGTACACGCTTAAGACGTTTCTTCGTGTTTCTCGAGGATAGCAGAACACACTTCAGAGTAGATCGTTGCACTGTGAGGGAGCCCATCAAACAGAAAAACCCCTTAAGAGTCCCAGAGGAACGTCACCATGCGACTTTGAATTTTTTCTTCGGAGGAGAGGTGGTGTGGCGCCAATTTGTGGTTGTTTCCGGTGCGAAGTGACGAACCCACGTTTCATTGCCTTTGATTATGTACCACAAACAATTTTCACGATCAGCTTGGTAACGCGCAAGGAGTTCCGCACAGATGATCCTTCGCTGGTCTTTATAGTCTTCCGCTAGCCGGCGAGGAACGTAGCGTGCGCACACCTTTGATACCCCAACTGGTGGACGAGAGTGTCAGCACTACCAACAGAAAAGTCCAGTTCTGGAGCGAGGTGTCTGATTGTGATCTGTCGATCACCTCGAGTGAGTGTCCACACGTTGCAACATTCCAAGAGTCACGCACCTGTGGATCGGACAGGACTGCGCGACCTTGTTGTGATGATGATAGACGTCTACCCCAACAACTCACCGTGCTTTTATTCACTGCCAGGTCTCCGCAGACATTCTGCAAGCGCCTATGAGCATCTGCGATACTCTAGTTTTCCGCCAGGAGAACTTCAGTAACAGTTCTCTGCTTGGAACGCAGACGTCAGACGTCATTTTGAACGCCACGTATAGTGTGGCTACCTGTCGGAACTTCATGAAACTATAGGGGCTACATCGGAAGTATTTCATGAAGTCTCCCAACAAATTCCGCATTTTTTTCAACCGAAATTTGCTGAGAAAAAAAAGGGTTGCATTACTTATCGAACGCCCCTCGCACTTAAGTTCGCTAGCAGCCTCGTCACTTGATGTGACAACAGCGCTCTTAGGGCATACTGCCAAAGCAATGATATCCGTGACGTTAATGTATATGGGATAACGCATCTATATGTCCCCGACCACCGCAGACGCTCGATCAGAAGAAACTCCAGCTAGCTGACTCTAGTGCAAATTCAACGCTTCAGTTCTTTTTTCTTTTTTTCACTTCTCCAAAATTATCTGCACCAGTAGTGGTTCTCCTTTAGTGGCTGTAATGGTAACAACAATTCTTCCGTTACATTGAAGTCCACATCTACACCACGGCCAAAAACTACTAACTGTGCTCTGTCTGACAAATCAGTGTTTTCGTCCAAAGCGATCGTAACTGCTTCGTATGTGACAGCGCGACCACATAAACTGTTTTTGATGTTGTAATTCATCGTATCAGTTCAACTCTTAGTGTATATAACCTCATTTGTTCTAAATCCCTCCAGGCAAATGCCGGGATCGTCCGTTTGAAAGGGCACGGTCGACTTCCTCCCCATACTTCCCTAATCCGATGAGACCGATGACCTCACTGTCTGGTCTCCTTCCCCAAAAAACAACCCTACTCTTATTTGTTCGAACTTTTTATCATAAAACAAGCCTTAACCGTCTCCAATTTGCCAAACATTTCCTGTCGATTGTCCAAATTGGAAATGTTGTCTTTCCGCAATTGCCTAGTAAGCTGTTGTTGAGGAATGTGTTTCGTAGAAAACTGGCTTTTCATATTTTATTTCATCACAACAGACAGCGATTCGCTATATGACAAACCAATAGGTTTTTTCACCTGATAAAGAAATAATCCTTAAGCCATTCTATTTAGCATCTACTTTTCTCACTTTATACTGCGAATAAATTCATGAAGGTCGACCCAAAGATTTGTACGAAATTAACAAACCACTAGCCCAGAGCTTTCCGCGTGAACTGAGAACAGATGATTAGTTCGTTCACCAAGTTACACCTCTGCTGTCCTTGTTCAAATCGGCACAGTGCCCGAGAAGTCGGTAATTTTCGTGCCATGGCCGCCTACATTCAATGTTTGCGATCTATCCGTGTGTAGCGCAAGAAATAGACAGCAAGCAGTAAATAACGTGAGTGTAGTCAACACTGATTCAAATACGAAAATATTTCTGCCCGCACCACTTCAAGTTGGTCATCAGTTTTCCCCACTCTTCGCAGGTCCATAAGCACGTGGGCCATAACTTCACGCTGAGACGATAGACATGTTTTTCTTTGTTGCTCATATCGACCAGCAGCAGCGAAAGAGCATTGCTCATGTCTGATGTAAGCAAACCCTTCACAGGCTTGTGCCATGAACTACAAACACTAGGCGAGCCGAGCGTCGGCTGAAATACCCGAAAATAGGTCTTCGCTCTGTGTCCCACGAGTTTCTTCCACGAGCCTAAATGAAACAAATCGGAGGCTGGATCCGGCTCGTTGGCCGCCGATTGCCCCACGTGCTGTAAAGGATCGAAATGTTCTTTCAAAAAAGTAGCTGTAACTTCGTTTTGTAAATACTTTTTCTCACCAATTTAACTCTTCAAATTATTTGCGCGGACTTCACTAAAGTAATTCACGTAATAGTAATAACAATAATAATAATTTCGTGTGACTCAGTGGCCGAGTGCATGCATGTCTTTGCACTGCATATCACTTCGGCAACTCGTGTACCCGCAACATATCCCAGTTACCGAAACTTAGGGGATCTACAGTTTAATGCGGCATCCGAACTGCGTGCCGTTTCTGGCGAATCTTCACTTCACTGGCAGGTGAATTCTATGTTAAAGCCAAAAAAAAAAGAAAAAAAATGTCTGACTTGGATTAGAACCCGCTGCCTTTCGACTTCCTGCCACGTGCATTGCCAACAGAGCATTAGGCCCGAAGTATTTCTAATGACACATGTCTCAGGCTTCAACAGTATCTCTATTCAGGCTCAGGAGCGGCTTATGAATGCAGACTGCTGACATAGGAAGTTAATTGAATACCACAAGAAACACTTCAAACACTGTTAGGACATCTTGTCGGAACCTCAAAGCCGTTTGTGGGTTGTTTCGAGGTTCCACATCCCTAATGCACTTAACAGCTGGCTAAGGTTTTTGGAAAATTCAACTGATCTGTCCCACAGTGGACACACTCAAGGCTGTTTTCAAACAGCCTCATCTCTTCGTAGTGGGCCATGACCATTCGGGAGACAGCAACGTTCCTCGAACTGAGTGGTAAAACTATTGCAGCTATCTGACGTTTGATTTTTGAAGTTCTAAACTCTAACTTTCACCGCTCACTTATAGTGAAACCGCTTCAGAACTGTCCGTGGTGCTATTTCAGTTGAGGGTTTCGACGGAGTCCCGTTTCGTCAGCTTACTCGAGTTTATAAGGTAATCGCGGGTTACGAGCCGAAATGGAGCCACGTTTGCAAGCTTCATGGTACGACAAATGGGTTGTGCTAAGACGAAGTAGGTTATTTATTCACTGGGCGATGATATCATATAAAAGTCCTAATTTCTCTTGAATGTCAATACAGAAAACTGCGACCAATCACTTTTGATCCATTTGTTTATTCCCATAAACTAGTTTTATAGCCTTTACAGGTCACATCCCTACATCCGTAAACGTAACTCTAAATGCGCACTCTGTGATAGAAGGTAGCAAACGCATTACTGAATTCTCATCATAGATAGTTCTACGGTAAGTTGAGTAGAAAAACAAAATCTTTTACTTATTGCAGTGTGGGAAATATTATAGGTAGTTAGTATCCATCTGACAGCTTTCAATTTAACTGTCTATTTCTTATTGAGTGGAAACCAATAATTTCACGCTGAAATGCAGTAATTACTCAGAAACAAGTAACGTGATTTTGCAGAATAAAACACCATTGAATTCCTGTTTTACAACTGTGATACAAGTAGCAGAAAGTACCAAAGTTCCATTTGAAGAAACGAAGCTCATTTCTGTGTCTTTGTAATTAACATGGCTATGAAAGAAATAAAAAATGGTTCAAATGGCTCTGAGCACTATGGGACTTAACATCTGTGGTCATCAGTCCCCTAGAACTTAGAACTACTTAAACCTAACTAACCTAAGGACATGACACACATCCATGCCCGAGGCAGTATTCGAACCTGAGATCGTAGCGCTTACGCGGTTCCAGACTGAAGTGCCTAGAACCGCACGGCTACACCGGCCGTCCGAAATAAATAGTACATCACTGGTGAGTTACCAACCTTCGCTTGGATTCCTACCAAAATCAATAGTTATACGATCACTTGCAGAAAACCATATTTCAACTTGTAGTAAGGACTTTCCCGCAATTCATTGTAAGGAAATTTAGAACTACGATATCTTAAACGGTTCCGGAAATATTTGAGATGAACAGCTCAGCTGAATCACTTATATAACAACTGTAGTTTTTTAAGCATTTAACTACTGTAAGATTATTTTTCAAAATTCATTTTAACCTCAGTTTAGATGACATATTTGCCCACACATCCTTTATACCCGGTGGTTATAGTTCAAGTGCAGGTACTCACGGAGCTCCAACGTCGGCTGTAATTATCGCATGATAGCGAAACTTGCTAGATATGTTAATGCGTTACTGCCGAAGCGTCCGCACGTTACCGAGGTACGCTTTGGAAGAGAGCAACTGCGTGGAAACCCCTGTTTTCATGTAAGATGTGGCAACACTTTATGTCACTCGACCAATGAAAGATCTTTTCAATGCAACCTTAAACGAACGTGTTTTCTCCAGTTTTCCAGCTGCATGGCCTACTAGATCACCTTATCTAAATCCATGTGACTTTTGACTCTGGAGATATGTAAAAGAATGCTTTACGTGGGACTTGTTCGGTGTCTATTTGATCTTAAGACAAGTATATAGGAATACGTTGGTCAGATTCCACGGGAATTGCTGCTAGCAACTGCTGATCACGTCATTTTACAGATGCAGCATCTCGTCGACGTCTCCCGTGCTTATATTGAACAAAGCGACAGTTAATACCTGGGCTATTCTGAAAGTAAATTCCGATCGGTTGCGAAATGGAGACCACTGTGAAAATCAAAAACGTTTTAATTGTAATGGTTAGCTACACCTTACAGCCACTCCTCTACAGAGTTGCCACTCCGACATTTGTTGTAGCGTTGTACCAACTTCCCATAACCATCGTCATAGAAAGCAGCCGCCTGTGCTTTCCGTAAATTCTCCTCAGTGGACTAAACTCGTTGTCTGTTCCAAAAGTTGTCTTCACAATCTGCGGCTTATGTGAGAAGAGATGAAACTCAGTACGAGACAATTACTAGCTGTGTTGTAAGCGATCAAACACGTCAAATCGAAAACGCTACGGGAGAATCTTCGTTGCCTCTGCAGAGTGCGGCCGAGAATTTTCATGAAGAACGAAACCCATGACAGTTACGCTATGTGGGCTGTATAACATCAGGCGAAATTTCTCACCAGGCTCTCATAGCTGCGCGTGACCTCTACGGTCGCAGGTTCGAATCCTGCCTCTGGAATGGATGCGTGTGATGTCCTTAGTTTAGTTAGGTTTAAATAGTTCTAAGTTCTAGGGAATGATGACCTCAGATTTTAAGTCCCATAGTGCTCAGAGCCATTTGAACCCAAATATTTGGTGGGAGACACTATTTTCTAGGCATCTTTACGTGCTCATTGTGCGCTCACAATTGAAAACAGCGACGTGCTGCGATCGAAGGGCATACTAGCGACAATATCCAATACATCTGTGCAAAACGTCATCGGATTTTCACAGTGGTTTACATTTAGCGACCGACTGGAATCTTCTTTTCGAATAGCCCTCATAATAAAATCAACAGTAAGCCTTTTGATTGGTTTGACATTTTCTGTTCACGTCCCGTTCCTCGTCCACTACATATGGAAACATTTCTATACGTATTTCTTGCATTCGCAGCACCAGATCTGAACATGGTGGCCAAAACTGCAACTATTTTTTTTCCATTGTAAATCCGTTCAGCATCAACGCATTAGAATATCTACCAAGTTTCGCCGCCACACTGTACCCCCGTGTGTAGCTGCACTTACTTATAACCTCCCCGGCCGGCCGAAGTGGCCGTGCGGTTAAAGGCGCTGCAGTCTGGAACCGCAAGACCGCTACGGTCGCAGGTTCGAATCCTGCTTCGGGCATGGATGTTTGTGATGTCCTTAGGTTAGTTAGGTTTAACTAGTTCTAAGTTCTCGGGGACTAATGACCTCAGCAGTTGAGTCCCATAGTGCTCAGAGCCATTATAACCTCCCGGTATAATGTAGATGAAAACCAAAGAACTATTCCAAATGGATTATTTCTGTAGGTTTGAGTGAATATCTTTAAGTGAATCTACCTTAGTTATAGATAATATTCTTGTTCATTCATGGTGATAGTGTTCGTAGTAAGTAGTGTTTAATTCTGTGGCTATTAGGCTATTAACATGGGCGCTGCGCAGGTGGATGGTAACTGCAGTACGGATCATACTGCCGCAATGGGTAAAGGAATTCTTTTTTCTGCACAACCCGTCATATAACTATCACTCATGGCGTTATGTTGAAGTGTTTCCTCTTTCTCACAGAGCCGATACCCAAAATCATTTTTCGAAAACACGGATGTATGTTCTGTATGCCCCATCTGAAGATGGGCCCGAAAAGCCTCGAGAAATGGTTTATAGAGACAAATCAATGTTTCAGTTTGACTGGTTGCAGATGCCTGTCTTTCAATAAGAACTCAGGCACTTTTTCTCGAATATCAGTAGTGGATGCAGTAGTGGATGAGCTTAACCCTAATTTCTTCGCTTGTGTCGCTAATCTTAGGCTACATGTGCGCTTCTGAAATTATTTTAGAATATTTCTAAGACTACGTGGCACACTTCCGGGTTCGCGCGAAGTCGCTTCCTCAGAAAGAATAGGAAACGGAGGTTTATACGTTGTCTAAAACATTACTCCTATAAAAACCTCCCCACAGGGCCTTAAGTTAGTGCTGATGATCGTTTCTTCAGAAATGTTTCAGTAATTTTCCATTTAAAAGTTATACTGTTGATAAAAAATCGCAAGTACAAAATTAGGCTAGACAAAGCTCCCATATCCATAAAAAGAGAATGACCATGAAGACACTCTCACTTGTAGCCATGTCTAATGTGAGAGAAATGCTCCTAACGTCGCTTCAGCCGCAAATATCTCGATCTGCAGAATTTAATTTCAACTAGTGACCCGCAGTGGCTTCGCAGGGATAGCACTAAAACCGGGTTTTCCCAGCAGCAGGAATTTTGTGCCGCGTAGTACTTAATGTGCCCGGTGCACTGCGCAGTCCATCCCACAGTGACAAAGGTGAACTTGTTTTCCGATAGAGCACAGTGCGTAGTGCGCCAACGCTTTACGTCAGGCGTGACAGGCGAACGGGTTCTGGACGTGTCTACCGCGCTCTGTACTGCTTCGCAGTCAACGACTACCAAAGACGGTGTGATCAATAGAGAACATAGGGAAAAGCAGAAACAAGTCTCGCAGCTTCTGCTGCAGGAACAGAGCCAGTAAGCTACTAGGACGTGCTGGGATTTGTGGAAGATGAAGACTTCTTCAAATGTTATATGGCAGACTGAAAATAAAATTGCCATTACGTATCGGCGGAACCCAATAATGACCTCTGCAGCAATGCTGACTGAATGTGAACCACTTTTCCCCGAATCTCAACAAACAACGGAACCGTCTTTTTCAGCCACATTCCAGTGTCCTGCGACCAAAATGCGACGGAAATGCTTGCACCCTTGGCCCTATAGCCAGTGATCATGCACTTTTGGATGTCAGATAAATCCTTCCGTTTCTGCACTGCGACACCTACCGCACTGTTTTCTGCGTACCCCCCAGACATGCCTTACATACCGCTGCTACTAGTGCTCCCACCTGACGTCTATGAGTCGTTATTGCAAACTGACGTCGAACATAGGCTGTGCTCACATTAATGTGACTGGACCGTTTAATAAGAAATTATTCATAACAACGATACGATAAATCCTTCCACGCAATTTACTTCGGAGACGGCGCATGTAGACTGAATAGTTAACGTGCTTGCAGTTACATTTTCTGCGAAAATACAAATGCGCTACGTATTTAAGTTTTACGTCCCTGTCGACATAGCGCCTTTGCGCAGCGCAGAATTACTTCTCCTAGAAAAACACAGCTTAAGATTTACGGCCCGAAGGCTTGTCTAGCGTAGCGATAATAAATTATATACACAGCCTTTCCTCGTGAGTCAGTCTATCTACGAGGGTTGGAACTTAAATAGTGGCAACACTGCTGTGGAGACACGATGCAATGGAATCTACTACTGTCGCTAATAGCACACTTTGTTGACATGCCTACCTTACCTCCAAGTAAATGGACTCGCCCGTCCCACTTCACCGGCGTGCGCATAATCGAGGAATATACAGTCACTTGTGAGCGAGCGGTCAAACGTAACGGAATCACTATGTTTTCGAAACAGCAACAATGGAGTTGGATCAAGATTGAATGTGCCAGAGGTCGTACAGCACGACAATGTTATCAAGGTCTTCAAGAGGCTTGCAGAGAATCGGCATTGCAATACAGAACAGAGGCACGTTGGGTAAAAGCCTTCAATGAAGGTCGGCAAACTGTGGCAGACAGGCATCGGGTAGGTCGTCCTAGCGTCTCTGAAGAAGAAGTGCATACTGTTGCCGCGTTAGTGGACAGTGATCGACGACATACGATTCGTGAGCTCGCCCACGAAACCAGATTAGCGCATACGACTGTGCTTCACATCCTGAAGGAACGCCTGGACATGCGAAAAATTGCATCACGGTGGGTTCCGCATGAGTTGACGGGAATGCAGAAATAGATGCGTTACGACGCTGCTCAGACGCACTTGGAGCGCTATGAGCGCGAAGAGAGGCTTTCTTACGTCGTATCGTAACATTGGATGATACATGGGCCACATCGTGCGAACCAAAACTGAAACGCCAATCCAACGAATAGCGTCATTATGGGTCGCCGTGGAAGTCGATATTGCGTCAGAGCCCCAGTATGGTGAAAGTTATGGTGACACTCGTGTACGACTGTGATGGTGTTATCCTGACGCATTACGTTCCTCCACGGCAGACCGTCAATGCACAGTATTACTGTTCGTTTTTGGAGCATTACCTGCGACCAGCTTTGTGAAAGAAGCGGCGACACTTTCTGCGCAACCCACCCATCATTTTGCATGGCAATGCGCGGGCGCATACAGCGCAAGCTGTGGCTGCTCTGTTCGGTCGATGGGACTGGGAAGTACTGTACCATCCACCATACTCCCCGGAGTTAAGTCCTTGTGACTTTGATTTGATTCCGAAGGTGAAGGAATCACTTCGTGGCATTCGTTTCAAAACTGTTCCAGAGATTCGACAGGCGGAAGATCGCTCCATTCACACCATCAACAGAACAGGCTCTGCTAACGCCTTCCACATCGCTGGCAACGGGTTCTACACAACGGTGGTGACTATTTGAAGGACAATAACAGGTGCAAACATGTAGCTCTGTTGTATCGGTTGTGAATAAATAGTTGCCACTATTTAATTTTCAGCCCTCGTATTAGTGGAACCGCATCAAAATGCATACAGTAGTTACAGAGATTAGCTTGCACACATTGACGGAAAAACCCTGTAGAGGACATTAATTTAGTCGTCTACTATGTGGAGGTATATAGATTCTGGTCAAGCTCCGGTGCTCTCTTTACTGTTTACTTTACTGTTTTTCTCACTAGATACAGCCTTCGCTGTAGTTGATCGACTCATAGCTCCGATCACTGCCACGAAATGTCAATCAAGAAGCCAGTTCAGTATAGAACGTATAACAATACAAATATTATACACTCAGAATTACTATGATTATAAATCACATACACAAATCTTCCTCGTGAATCTACTAGTGAAAGATGTAGCAAAATCTCTGCAGTAGGTCCTGAGACTGGCCATCACATAGAGAAAAAAATATTGTGTGGGACTTTAATGTATAATATGTATAAATGTATACTCACGTGGCAGTTATTTTTATCGCATGTCAATAAGGTGTTCCTCCAGTTGTAGGGACAGTCATTCAATAAGTCAGTGTAACGAAGGAATGTGCGTTTGCTTCTTCATCAGGGTACCAAGGGATAATTGTACCTATACCCTTATGTAATGGAGAATTCCATAAGAGAGTTCACAAACCGACCCACTATACACGAAAGAGTAATAAATCAGGTTTGTTACCTCATCACAGGCCTTTATTGTGTGGTCCAGAAGTCAAGAACTTGTTTCAGACAAACGACTTTCGGCGTGAGGAGATTGGATAGCTCCGTTCTTGCTGAGCAGGTGAAGGTGGCAGGCCGTCTACGGAAGACAGCGGATGCCACCGGGAATGCAGAGTGAAATGAGTACCTGCTGAGATTAGGATTGCACACCCACTCTACAACTGAGCTTGCGACGTAAAATTGCGCAGCAGGCCTCCTAGCATTACATGAGTGAACGAACACATGCTTGTCACTGTTTTATGTCGCTGGTGACAGGAGCCCAGTTGTTTTTATTTATCAGTTTTGGCCATGGCTCATCATCAGGATATCCGAGAAAAACTGCCTGAAAAGTAGGAAGACCACACACAAAATGCAGGATCTCGGGATCGCGTCTCGGTATCGCACATCCCGATATGCCGTGTACGCTCATCACTCAACCACAGATAAAATATTTCAACCTCTTAACGGTCAGAAAAAAACTATCAACTGCTTTAGTCTGCATACACAATATTTATTTTTCATGGTGGCTGCCTCTTTCGGTAGAAAATCATTTGTAGCGCCACCCCAATCAATCCTATAAAATTCCGACGGACCTCTTCTAAATTACAATAAAAATCTCATAACTTAGAGCGTAAAAGAATAGGCAGACTAATAAGGTAACGAGTGAATCGTAGCAGACAACACAAATGTAATGTATTGCGAATACATAGAAAGAAGGATCCTTTATTGTATGATTATATGATAGCGGAACAAACACTGGTAGCAGTTACTTCTGTAAAATATCTGCGAGTATGTATACGGAACAATTTGAAGTGGAATGATCATATATAATTAATTGTTGGTAAGGCGGGTGCCAGGTTGAGATTAATTGGAAAAGTCCTTAGAAAATGTAGTCCATCAATAAAGGAGTAGTCTTTAGATGGCTGCCTCTTTCGGTAGAAAATAATATGTAGCTCCACCCCAATCAATCCTACAAATTCCGACGCTGCACGTGGTCTCGCGGTAGCGTTCTCGCTTCCCGAGTACGTGGTCCCGAGTTCGATTCCCGGCGGGGTCAGGGATTTTTCCTGCCTCTAGATGACTGGGTGTTGTTGTGTCGTCTTCATCATTCATACCCATTACGGTCGGAGGAAGGCAATGGCAAACCACCTCTCCTAGGACCTTGCCTAGTACGGGGGTGCGGGTCTCCCGCATCGTTCCCCTACACTCCGTCACGGAGTATGGGACTTCATCATCATCATCATCATCATCAATAAAGGAGGTGGCTTAAAAACACTCGTTCGACCTATACTTCAGTATTTCTCGTCAGTGTGGGATCCGTACCAGGTCGGATTGACAGAGGGGATAGAGAAGATCCAAAGAAAAGCGGCGCGTTTCGTCACAGGGTTATTTGGTAAGCGTGATAGCGTTACGGAGATGTTTAGCGAACTCAAGTGGCAGACTCTGCAAGAGAGGCGCTCTGCATCGCGGTGTAGCTTGCTGTCCAGGTTTCGAGAGAGTGTGTTTCTGGATGAGGTATCAAATATATTGATTTCCCCTACTTATACCTCCCGAGGAGATCACGAATGTAAAATTAGAGAGATTCGAGCGCGCACGGAGGCTTTCCGGCAGTCGTTCTTCCCGCGAACCGTACGCGACTGGAACAGGAAAGGGAGGAAACGACAGTGGCACGTAAAGTGCCCTCCATCACACACCGTTGGGTGCCTCGCGGAGTATAAATGTAGATGTAGATGTAGAAAGATACTGTTTAACTTACGTGCGGTAACTGCAACTCACGACATAAAGTGAAAGACACTTCAAATTACATAGTGATTGAAACAAGCTTACGCAGCTTTTTCACGTAATAAAGATACTTGCTGCTTCAGTTGATGCAATTAAGATCATGAACAAACACGATAACGTACTGATAGACATTATACAAAGTGAACCAGAACTGCAGCAATAAAATTTCATCGTTGGTAGCATTGACCAAAATAGGAAAAAATGTCATTAAACATGGGCTTTAACATGCATACCGTAAGAGCTACGGACATTTGATTATCTTCGCTACTGTGAGATACATCTCTTTTGCTAGAGCTCTTTTGCTTTCAATATTTTGAAAACTGGTAGTGTGGGCCAAACCAAGAAAAATGAAATGTCCTGTAAACATGTGCTCTAAAGTGCATGCTTTCAGATCTGCGCCACTTGTTCATCTTCGTTACTGTGAAACAAATTTCTTCTACTAAATAAGTGCTCATAGCTCTTAAAGTATGCAAAAGAGCCCATGTTTACTGGACCTATTTTTTTTTTATTTTAACCCAAATTATCTCCTCCGATAACACGAAAGCAGAGAGCTTGTAACAGAACAGATGTGTTGCACACTATCGAAGATGAGCAAGTGTTCATAGCTCGTAAGGTATGCATTTCAGTTCCCATATTTACTACACAAAGTCCATACTTCTTTCTGTAGATCGCATTTGTCCTATAATTTGCCAATTTGCTCTCGTAGGATTTGCATGAATCAATACAATTGTCAAACTAGTACCATTCCTAAATCTTCAATGACCGTCCATGCATTACAATATCGAACACAGCAATATAGTATCGCTGATTGTTTTAAACGCCATAGATGAGCAACAACGCAGATTATACGAACAAGACAATTTACGCAGCAATAAAATAGATAACGCAAACTTGAAACAGAAAGTCGAATTTTCTGTTAGAGTATAAGGTAAGTAGTCATTC
Source organism: Schistocerca americana (assembly GCF_021461395.2). Classification (NCBI taxonomy): domain Eukaryota; kingdom Metazoa; phylum Arthropoda; class Insecta; order Orthoptera; family Acrididae; genus Schistocerca; species Schistocerca americana. The sequence continues at coordinate 431,963,940 of NC_060124.1, read as the reverse complement.
AACCTCTTTCACTTGAAAACTGATGTACTCTACGACAATTTTTTTGAAAGTTTCTAATGAATTAAATTAAAGTCAAGAAAGTATTCATGCAAGTGACCTTACCCGTGTAGCAAAATGTAGCCATTTTTTACAGAAATTTTGTTAAAATTTACAAACAGTTGAAACAAATCACATCAAAAGTTTTTGTAAGTCTGCTCAAATCAGTCTTTAAAATATAATAGGAAAGGCCATCAATAAGGGGTCATCAATCTAAATGAAACTGTTGGTTAGAAAAAACATCTAACTTTACTGCACATTTTAATATAAGTTAGGTGAACGTTGGTTCACAAAAACTCGCGTTTCCCTTGGGCACTTACCTGTTAATGTCGACGAGGTGCGTCCGACACAGCTGGGGTGGTCGCGAGTGTCACTTATGCATAGGTGCAGTAAATACTGCCGAAATTCACATCACAGACGTGAGAGACTTTTTCTGAAAAACCTCCGATAAGCCCAAGTGGTAGCACCGTGATGGAACAGCATCATGAGAATAGTCTCAGTCCTCGCTTCGTTGACGCACATCACGCCGCACCACCGTGACCGCGCTCTGCCGTCGTCATCTTGCGGCCATTTCCTCCATTCTCTCTCCTGTTATGTCCTCCTGCTACTGCGACGTGAAGCGGCAATGCTACTTCTGCGTCTGCTTTTACTATCGAATTGTACATTTACCTGAAACTCTGCCATTGAGCCTAAGAAATTATTGTTCAATTCGTTTCATCATACTGAAGCACAAAATGAGTAGCACTGAAAAAATCAGGTTCTTAAATAAAAGAAATTGTTAAAAAGGAAAAAAAGTAATGAAAATGATTATTCCACATATTGTCCACACAGAACGGTATCTTAAGAGAAGAACTGAAAACTACATCCGTCATGTTACATGTTCTTTAAATGGTTACTAAATGAAGGTGCCAAATCATATATGGATATGGAGGGACCAACTAAGAATATTTTCTTTTACATTCTACAAGTTAATCAGTATAGCAATCGGTCTCAAACAGAATCTGAAAGCTCATTAGGGTTTTATCCTCCTTTCCACTTCTCGACTTTAAATATCATGTGCTGACCTCCCGATCTGCCCACCGTAGCTACTCTCTTGAGTATTGTGCGTTCAATTATATTTGAATCTTGCGTCTTACGACTATCACTACGCCGGCCGTTGTGGCTTCAGCGTGGAACCGCGCGACCGCTACGCTCGCAGGTTTTTATCACCACTTTCTTCACGCGTCGCTTCCGAGGTATCTACAACTCTTGGATCTCCTTTCTACGACAACTATCCACACCTCGCACTGAACCAAATATCGTCCTAGAGATTTTAGCTCGAATATTAACAGTTTATCGTGGTACTCTAAGTCGGAACTGTTACTGCATTACATGTCTTTAATTTACTTTTGCTGTAGGTAGAGCACGACAGAGTTATATATTTCACACTGAAGTAAGTACTTGATGCTTTCAAATTCAATTAATCTTCAATAGTTGAAATGCGTGCAGATCGTTAGCGGTACCAAATTCCCAAGTTACAGCGGTGCGCTCTCCATCGCTCCTGAGAGAAGCATCGACTCATCTGTCTTCTCAGCGTTTATTTCTGGGACGACTGTGGTTGCATTGTCAATATGCTAGCATTTAATTCTCCCCTTACCCTAAGAAAGACCTAAAAAAATGTGATTAAGGATTTAAAAATTACTATTTATTTTGATTTATGGGCGGAGCCCTAGACATTGTACTAGTCAATATACATAACATTCAAGAACTTTACCGTATACAAAAAAGAAGAAATAAAAACACAATACAGTTACCACATGCGACAGATATTCCATATACAGTCTGAGTAAATACACCAACTTCGAATTATAAAAGCTGGAAACATTGTTAACGAGTGACGAAAGTAAGTCACCAATATTCAGACTTAAAAAACTGCAAAAATGAAATGTATGAGAATAAAGAGATTATACAGTTGAAGTAGCCAAAATGAAGAACTGCATCTAGGTGCGGTATTCATCAAGTTATAGTGGACAGTATGGCGAATTTGACGTTCATCGTTTATAGTCGCCGAATTTTTTCTAGTGGACCTAACACTTGAAACAAGCTTCCAAGAGAGCTTCAGGGACGTAATATGTATGAGGTTTGATCAAATAGATCAATATATCAACGCCGAAAACCACTGTCCTGCCGTCAGGAGAAGAGGTTCCACAAACCCCTGCCCTGTTGTACCAAATGTGAGCAAGCACGGAACTCGGGTACAGTTCGTGTGTTTATTACCACGGCTGTCATACCAAGAACTCAAAATGTTGACCTTGAGCATTGCTACACACGATTTGTGATTCTAGAGAAAAAGTACCGCACGTTGAACTTCACTTGGAGTTAACGGCAGCACAGACCCTTGTTACAAGGTATTTCATGCCTTTGTCAATCGTCGGTGTTCCCTAATAGAACGCTTGTTTTAATTTTCGCCACAGCTTAGAGTACAGAAGTGCCACGTTTGGTGAGTATGCGTTTCCTCAACGTCCATTTAAATGCTCTCCAAATGTTCCCTAAAAAGGATGTGTCATTACATGTGCGAAGTGGGAGGGGCATACGTCACGGTGGTACCACACTGATCGCCTTATGTCCAGTAGGGTGCTTGCCAATGACTGAGGCAGCAGCGCATCTTAGGAACTCGAGATGCTTGAGTGTATTTAGCTTCTCATTAATAAAACAGGGACCAATGATGGATGTTTTGTAAACCACACACCAAACTTTGGCAGACGAAGAGCGTTGTTTTCATCCACTTCTTTGGGACAGCGTGGGTTTTCAACTGACGATTAGTACATATTGAGAAGACTGACTTGCCCTGGCTTCTTCCTTAAACAAAATTTTGCATAGATGTAGCGTATCACTTTGCACTTTTCGTAGATAAGTTTCGGAGACCTGTAATCAATTTTGGAAGTCATTGACGTGAAGCTGTAGATGCAGAGAAATATGAAGAGGATAAATGCGATGGAATGTTGTGTTCGCAGAACACTCGTTTCGTCAGTCCGTCTCGTGCTTTCAAAATGCCTCTTAGTGACATTTTCACTGTGTGTTACTTCTGCTAAAATGTTAGTTTCATTTCTTTCACCAGTTGATTGTCTTTTTCCTTGGAGTCTTTTTCCTTGACGTGTTTTATTCTCCACTCTTCCAGTTTCCATACTTTTTTCTTGTATAATGTTTGCAAAGACAAATCATGAGTGCTTGTCAATATCTGGATACTTCTCAGCATACAACCGCACCTCTGCTCTTATAGTTTGTCGACATTAGCTATAAACAATGTCTCAGTAGCTTTATAAGCAAATTATCTGCCTGCTACAACAGTAAAATAGAAACTGATTGGCTTCAAGTGCTGAGGTAGGCCCAAGAACTATTCTTGAGTTACAGGTTTGCTTACATTTCATGTGATACGGCAGATATTTGTGGACGCTCTTCTCCAGACAGCGGGATAGTGGTTTGCGGCGCTGTTATCTCGATAGTATTTGTTCACTTCCGTTCATGTTACGTCGTCGAAATTCTCTTAGAATCTTTTTTCAAAAGCCACAGAAAAAATGTATAGTTCCATTATAAATAAAGGAAGTGGATACCGTAATTCCGCGTCTATAAGTGATAAAAATTACTTTCGAATGTCAGGAAATTCGCCATATTGTCCGTCATAACATGGCAAGAACCACACCTCGATTTATTTATTCATTCTGGATATGTTTGGGTCTGCTCCTCGCAGGTGCTTCACGCTTTGCATCTTCCCTCTATAAATTAGCATGGATGATGGAAATTCTAGAAGTACTAAAATCAGTACAAATTAAACCTACTGGGTAATTGACATCCTGAGTTCATAATGCAAGAGGATGGCGTTTATCAGTTTTGCTAAATACGATAACCCTTTGTAACAGGCATGTCAATTTAAACTCGATACGTACCTCATATGTTACAAAAGGCGAAAATCTAGCAACGTTTGAATTCCTATAACTTCTCTAGAACATAACGAAAAATCACATAGTGGCATAATAGGTATACTAGTCCGAAGTGACAACACCGATATGACTAGAAATGAATGGTGTCTCGAAATTTAGAGTCCAGATGAGAAATCGCATGACAAAGGAGCTGTTGGGGACGTTTATGAATAGTCGTATTGTCCGGAATTTTTGGAAATAAGAGTGACGTGATAGTGTGGTTACAAATAAGTACAGGCGTTAGCTGCCAATGAAAGATACTACTTAATTTGCAACAGACGGAGCATGTCTTGAGGGAAACAGTGCTCCACGAGTCGTCGTCCGCTGTGCGCCTGGGAAGCTGGCTAACCCGCAGCGCACAATCCAACGGGTCGCACCCTCCCGGCTCTTAGTTGGTTGCACGTCATACCAATTTGAAGTCTTTGTTTTCTGTTCTTCAAATAACCTTTCATAATTTTGATGTGCCTCCGTGGTTTTTTTTTTTTTTTTTTTTTTTTTTTTTTACATCGCCTTATGCTTTTCTTTCAATCGTTTCTTTTTGCTGTTTCCTATTAATGTCTTTCCTACACTTATAAGTAATTTCAATTTATCGTAAACAGCTTGGTGATAGTTTTATGTCAGTGGTACTTTAAGAACTATTTTGTTGGGCGGTTTTTAGGAGAAATGCCTTTCTTGTTGTTGCTCCTGTTAAGTTCTGATGCATTTCATCATTACTTCTATACATCCGGAGATAAAATTATACTTACAACTTTCCTAATAACACTAATTGTTTTGTTTCACGATTTACGCTAAATATTTGGTAGAGGTATTGTGGCCACTACTGCGTTGCAATGCGTCTCTGTCTTATATACACCAATGAGGCAAAAAGTTATGCACAGCATGACCTAAGTCTACCTCTTCGCGTTGTGAGCATATGAAGCAGTAAGTAAATAATATAAGCAGAGCAGATACGGATGGGGCATCATAACAGATGTTTGGTAAACCGTTTTCTAGACTTGTTTGTTTAAGAGATTTTAAATTTTTAAGCTTTTCTGTCCGTCTAGTTCCTGTTACTAGCTTTTGGGGCCTTTTGTGACAGAAGTAAATCACCGTAAAGTGTTGAATGTTGTAATATTTTATTAATTATATTTTTCATTTTCTTAGTGATAAGCAAATAGTTTCGTTACAAAGAAGTAAACGATGGATAATAATTCTGTATAGGTACAAACATGTGTATTATAAGAGTTATTAATGTAATGTCTTACGACCAACTGTGTGAACTAATCACTTGAGCTGCGAAGGGAAGGCAAAGAAAAAAACATGCTGCTGGTGTGATAACTACTATACGTATTTATTACGGGCAACACCAGAATTACTACTTATGCCAAAATAATTACTGACGGCAGTGTTGAAGTAAGTAAAGCACCGATGGTAGCGATTTGAAAATTTACTGCATCTAAATTACAATTTAATTCAACGTCGACTACATTTTGAAACCGACTGTGCTGGCGTCATATATCCCCTCATAAATCTTGCTATTTCAGTGTCAACAAACCCAGTTGTACCCACTATTCAGAGGTGAAAGCTCGACGGTCTATTTATGCAACGGATAACTGATGTCTTGATCACATTAATACCTGAATACATCTAGAGTCATATAAATATGGACAGACTAAGATCTACTTACACGATTTCAGTCACATCAGTTCACTATTTTCTACGCCAGTATCACTTTATCAGGCTGATGCGTATCTGACGGTATCAAAATGACCAAAATAGAAAAAAAACTGCAAAAAATATTCTTACATAAAAACTGGTTGTAAGTACAGAAGACTACCTATTTAATACTGTAGTACATCTGTGACGTTATTCATTATGGTTGTTGTGACGGGTTATGGAAACATTCCATATGTTTCAATTGTCGTCACGGTAGTTACGTCGTCTCAACTGATTGGCGCAGCAGCTAGATGCACGATGAAATGTGTTGAGTATTCGTCGTTTATTATTATTTGCTTACGTGTGTCTGTTTAAATCATGTTGTAGAGTGCCAACGCAGAAGCTGTAACCTTATTAATGATTCGAGTGACAAAGATAGTACCTGCATGGGTGGCTGAGAGCAATTGCAGTTCGATCGTCGAAGATGCTACAACAGCGAAAACGGGTCACGAGAAGAAGATGCGACGGCCATCTGAAATAATAATTTAATTGTTAAAAGTGATGGTATCGCAATACATTTGTTTATGTAAGTGGTTTCAGAGTGGTTTAACATGGGCCTTGTGGTTAGTTAAGTTCACGCTGGTGAGTTGTTAGTGTTTAGTGTGAAGTGACGTGCTCACAGTTATGGTAAGCTGTAGGACCAATAGTTGCAATGGAGTGGTGGAACTTGTTGTAACAATAGAGTTAGGGTACTTACAGATCATAGTGACTGCTGGCCCAGTATAGTTGATTTGTTTAGCTCTGCAAGTTTCCGCCGATGAATTACTGTCTAGTGGTTCCCATTGTTAATCACTGAATTGCTAGTGAGGAAAATATGATTAAGTTCGTTGGATGATAGAAGTATTTCTTTGAGAGCACTCTACTGAGACAAAGAAAATATTGCTGATACATGACTGAGTTTATTTTAAATACTGATAGAGATTGTTCGTACATTTTCACTAGTGTTCCTGTGTAGCAAACTCAGAAGTAACTAAGTGCTGTTATGTTTTGGTATAAGTGGTTATCACACATGAGGGAATCGAGTGTTCATTGTATGTATTGCTCACAGTAACTGGATAGTGTGGTGCGTTGATTGTATAGAGAATTGATTTGTGATTGCATTTAACGGTAGTGACTCAACTTGCAAAGTATTTTATTGAACAGGCACTAGAGAATTTCGGAACAAAACTATATTTTTGTTGTACAATGTTGATTTGCCGTAATCGGCGTAGAGCGTTCCCGTGATGGTACACACTAACCTAATGGAACTACTTACGCAAGTACATCACAGGGTTACCATTAACTTCCCCTCTGAAGCGGCGAGTGACCATCAAATTAGGAAACGATAGTAAGAAGCAGGTCGCCAACACCTGAAGAGGCTTAATTTTGCTTAATTATTTAACTTCTGGTTCCAAAATTATGTTGATCGTAGGTTTTTTTGTTTGCTTTTGTTTTTTAGTGAATTTCCAATAGCTGTGCTGGGGAACAGACGACTGTCAGCGCTCGTGTACTGCCGTCGATTTCTGATCTATACGAAAAAGAAAAATTCGATTTTGGTACGTTATTCCAAAATAAAGTTCCCATATATTATTTTAAAATAACGGAAATAACTTGAATCGTATAAAGAAAACAATAATAGAATTAACTTGAAGAAACATACCTTTAATAAGTGGGGAGAAGAAAATTAGATACAATCAGTAGTGCTGCTGATTGCTGGAAAAAAAAGGTCAGAGATGCAGTTATTTAGAAATACGCCTATAAAACAAACACCGTACGAACACGCCTTGAAGGTCCAACGATACCTACAGACCGCCGTGTCATCCACAGCCCTAAGGCGTCACCGAACGCGGATACGGAGGGCATGTGGTCAACACACCGCTCTCCTCACCATTAACAGTTTTCGTGGCCGGTGTCGCTACTTCCCATTCAAGTAGCTCCTCAGTTGCCCTCACAAAGACTGGATGATATTATTTGAGCAGAATTTTATGCACAAAAATAAATAAGGAAGAGAATATATTATCCTCGTACGTGGCTAATATTTGCAGAAATATTTCATAGTAAAGATTTTGGAAAATAAAATTAAGGAGATATAAAAGACGTTTATTTTATATTGAAGCAAAACAGAGGTAAAACAATGTCTACTGAAATTATATCGCTAAGTCAGTAATAAATTATCTCTATGGTTTAAATGGACGACATTAATTTACAACTTAAGGAGAGGCTTTAACATTACGTATTGTGAAATACTGTAAGTAAATCAAATTGTTTAAGCGACGGATGTGCGCAGAATTAATTGTAGCGTTGATTTTTATGTTTACTTATAGAGATTAATCACCACGTAATTTGAATCGTTATCAATAATCAACGATGTAACTGTGACTGAACTGCGCATTAAGACTCTCCCTCTCAGTAAGGCATGATTCTAAAAATCGATATTAAAAGTATTTCTTAATTGATATACAAGTTTTAAGCATTGTCTTCCGAATAAGTTTATGAAGTACTGGTCTCAGCTTCTATTAGCTGTCTACCGATATATGAACTACTTGATGATCTCTGTGTAGATATGTTTTAGTAGTCAGAGCAAGCAGCATCGACAGCTGCCTGGAATCATTTTCTATAAAACAGTGCACGAAGTAGCAACAGTTTCAGACGTAATTACGTACAGTGTACTGTACACACACCTATACGCCATAGAAATAACTTATATTAACATTTTATTGCATTTATTTTAACAAGTAAATGAAATAAAATGTTAATTTCAAATGTTTTCTTATTTTGCGCTATCTGTGGCGTCTCCAGACACGTCTTCTACCTGCAGTGTGATTGACTGGAGTAGATTTGTCTTCGGTGTTTTGTCCTGCTTCGAAATGAGCCCCAATGACTAGCAGAGCAGTGTTTGAATACGCTCCAGAGAGCACTGGGATATCAGCCTGACAGTCACCCACCATACTGACCGAGTGATGGTCAGGTTGCCATTTAATTTCATAGCAGTTTCTTTTTGACTGTCATCTGCGATACATTAAGGCACGGTGGTACGTCGAAGATATTCTACACACCGTTTTGTTGCCATGCAAGCCATCTTGGGCTTATATTTCAGCAAGGTAATGCCCTTCCGAACACGGTGATAATTTATGCTGCTTGTCTTCGTGCATACCAAACAATACCTTAGCCAAAAAGGTCGCCGGATCTCTCACCAATCGAGAACGTTTGGAGCATTAAGGGCAGGGTCGTCAAACCATGCGGGATTCTGACCATCTATCTTTTCAGTTGGACAGAATTCTGCACCATATCCCTCAGAACGATGTATAACAACTCTATCAATCAATGCCAAACAGATTAACTGTTTAAATAAGGGTCAGAGCTGGACCAACGAGTTATTGATATGCTCAATTTGCAAATATGTTTCTCTTGAATAAATCACCCAATTTTTCTGAAATTGGAATCTTTTATTTGTCTGTCCATGCACATCGCATCTAGCGGTTTTCTCCCAGTTCAGACAAATCTTTGGTGGAGTGTTGTTCTTTTTTGTTTTAGAACGTATCTTAAGCTCGTTAAAAGCACATTCTAAAAAACTGTATAAGTCTTTCAACCACTCGCTGTAATTTCTGACAGGTAACTGACTGTAACGCGTTTTAGTATCGTGTAGTCGCGGCAACATTCTTAGGCCAAAGGTTGATTACTGTTTTGTATTAAATACCTATTACTGAAGAACTAGGAGGGTTATTAATAGTAACTGACAAGATCGGTACTGCGTATGATTTACCTTCCTCCTCTGTAGTACTAGCGAGCGAGGTGGCGCAGCGGTAAAACGTTGGACTCTTTGAGATGGGTGAATACTTCAAGTCTCACCCAGACCAACATGTTATTCTAGGATCCTCAAAATCACTGACGACAAATGATGAGTACGTTCCAGAACCTTCCACAATTAGAGTTTGGGCTCTAACGACCTCGACATCGTCAAGACGTTACACCTTACTGTTGTTTCCCTTCTTTTACAGCTTTCTCAGCTTACATATGGATATGAGCTGTGTGGGGGCATAAGCAGAAAGGAAGATTACTCTGCATAGTGCTGGAAAGCTTCTACGTGCCGTTAGGACAATTTTCGCAGAGCGGCCGGTTTCAGACATCCAACCAGACATCTTGCAATGCCATTACAAGCGGTGCTTACCTGTTTTGCGTGAGCGAGAGCACTTCGCCAAAATGCACAGCGAGTGCACCGATGCCTTTGCCTTGATATGCAGAGGCAGTGTTCCCATTGCGCGCTGCCTCGCTTCCGCAGGATGTCCTATCGCACGCAGATTTTACTTTCGCGTTTCGCATAGTGCTTTTGTGAGATCAGCATGTAGTTTGCTGTTTCAGCCAGAGATTTTGCCGGCCGGCTGCCTCTGAAGTGCTTCCGGAGTGCGTTTTCTAGGTTACTGTCTCGAGCTCTTTCACGTGTCTCTACTGGCAGCAGGAGCGAACTATAATTCAATATGAGTCTTAGTGGATCGTTCCTTTCATTCACCTTGCGATGCTCGTAGGTTTTGCCCTCTGTTTCCTGGCGTTTATCTCACCGTACGGGGTTATTGTTTTCTTGTTTTCCATAAACTGAAAAATCCGTGAAATAAAAACGGCAAAGGCTTCGGCGCAAGCAAGTGTATGGACAATTGGTCTCGACACAGGTAGAGTGCAGCTTTACTTCATCGCGCTTTTAGGAGGGAAGTGTAGCGGGCCGGCCGCAGTGGCCAAGCGGATCTAGGCACTTCGGTCCGGAACCGCGCTACTGCTGAGGTCGTAGGTTCGAATCCTGCCTCGGGCATAGATGTGCGCGACGTCATTACGTTAGTTTGGTTTAAGTAGTTCTAAGTCTAGGGGACTGATGACCTCAGATGTTAAGTCCCAAAGTGCTTAGAGCCATTTGAACCATGTTTTTTTTTTTAAGTGTGGCGGGTCCACCACCTCAGAAGGCTTTACCTCCGGGAAAAATTTATGGTATTCATTTGATAGAAGGCTGAGTTGACCTGGGATCGCCCTAGAGGCACTGGAACGAGAGAAAATACCCATCTCTGTCCAGAACTGAACCAGGACCTTCAAGGTCGATGCACCACAAAGGAATTATCTGAATGTGACAGAAATCCGTAGATGTAATGTACATGTGCAGATAAATAAATGATACAATTTCAGAAAAATTGGATGATTAATTCAAGTGAAAGAAATTCATAAAGCGAGTAAGTCAATAACGCTTTGGTCAGTTTCTGGTGCTTATGTAAGTAGTTGTTCTGTTAGCATTCATTGATAGAGTTCTTGGATGTCCTTCTGAGCGATATCATGCCAAATTGTATGTGACTGGCGCATTAGATCGTCAAAATTGCGAGATGGTTGGAGAGCCCTGTCCATAATGCTCCAAACGTTCTTAACGAGGACAAATCCGAGGACTTTGCTGGCCAAGATAGGGTTTGGCAAGCAAGAAGATACGCAGCAGAAACCCTCGCAGTGTTCGTGAGGGCTTTAACTTGATGAAATGTAAACTCAGGTTGGCTTTCCATGAAAGGCAGCAAAACGAGGCGTAGGATATTGTCAACGCACCACTATGCTATAAAGGTGCCGCGGATGACAGCCGAAGGCGTCCTGCTATGAACTGAAGCAGCACCCCAGATCATCAGTCCTGGGCGTCAGGCTGTATAGCGGGCAACAGTCAGGTTGTTATGGTACTGGTGTCCGGGGCGTCCCAAGACACGTCGGCGGCCTGCTATATCACTGACTGGAACAGTATTGCCTTCAGTGACGAGTCTCGCTTCGACTGAGCCACCATGACCAACGAATACGAGTCTGGAGAAGCCCCAGATAGCGTAGGGTTGCTAACCTGTACCCGCCTGCCCGAAAACCAGTAGTGATAGTCTGGGGTGCCATTTGTTTTCATCGCAGGACATCCGTTTTTGTTGCCTTCCATGGTAAGCCATCCTGGGCTTACATTTCAGCAATATAATGCCCGACCACACTCAGCGAGAGTTTTTACTGCTCGCCAAACGCTACATTAGCCAGCTAGGTCGTTAGATCTCTCCCCAATTGAGAACGTTTGGAGCATTATGGGCAGGGGCCTCCAACTACCTCGGGATTTTGACCGCCTAAATAGCCTGTTGGACAGAATTTCGCACGATATCCCTCAGGAGCACATCCAACAATGTCAATAAATGTGAAGCCTAATAACACCTTACATAAGAGCCAGAGATGGGCCAACTCGTTATTGACTTGCTCAATTTGTGAAACTTTCCCTCTTGAGTAAATCATCCAATTTTTGTGAAATTAGAATCATTTGTTTTCCTGTACATGTACGTCACATCTACCAATTCACATGACTTCAATCCCTTTCGGATAATTTCTTCGCCGTGCGTCGTGTTTTTTTTTTTTTTTTTTTTTCTTAGAGTGCAATTACAGTGTGTACCATAATAAATAGCATAAACGCATACCGTTGAAAGTACACGATACTAGGAGCAAAACAGTCTCTGTAAACGTGGGCTCTGAAATGCATATCGTAAGAACTATGAGCACATATTCTGTTGTAAGTTGTTTTCCGTATTTTTGAGGTGGTTGTGTGAACCAAAACACGAAAAAATGTCCAGTAAATACGGGCTATAAATTGCATACCGTTAGAGCTATGAGCAGTTCTTCATCTTCGTTACTGTAAAACACATCTCCTTTGCTGAGCAAGTGCTCATAGCTCTTAAAGTATGCACTTCAGAGGCCATGTTTACTCGACTTTTTTTCTTGTTGTGCTCCATACTACTACTCCCAAAATGTGGAAAGGAAAGAGCTTGCAGTAGAAGAATTTTGTTCCACACTTTTGAAGATAAAGAAGTGCTCATAGCTTATAGGGGTATAGGTGCAGATATTTTCATTTTTTATTCGTGACTGAAGACAGTATGCTGAACAACATTACATCAAAATTTGCTTCATTTGCGGACTAATAACCTAGCCATTAGGAGCAGTAATTTTTTTGTTTTTTGTTTTGTTAGGCTGATTAGTACCTCCAAGCACATGTACCAAGAGTAATCCATTAATGCTTATTTTGCCCTGGGCAGCAGCATATCAGGTGTTTAAGTGTGGATACATGGATAAAAAACAATAGTCTATACTGGCAGGTGTAGTCCAGTTAGTAGTGCAATTACGACAATGCAGAAAAAATCAGGTAGTAAACTATGTGAAATGTTTGCGGGAAGAGTGTTAGACTACAAAAAAATAACTAACATAATATAATACCAATGATCACAATATCTGTAGTTATACATCTGACACCCTGTATATATGAGGATGACGATCCTGATTTTTGTGTCTGATGTTACGTATGATTCTCTCGCTGTGCACTTCAGTGGTTGTGCAATGGTAGCTGTTGTGGTTCTCGAGATATGAGTGTTTGAAGAACATTGTGGTGGTCACTAGGACATCTCCTTTCCCTTTAGCATCAGTAAAATTTTTCAAGGGAACATTTCGTTTCCAAAGCTGGCACGCAAACCGAAGTGTAGGCCATAGAACTTGTAACAAGTGCAAACATTAAGGACGTAGTTGTAAGCATCTCCTTAAAAGTCTCGACACAGACGTCACGACTAGCCTTCCGAAATGATTTCATCGCGATACGCGTGAAAGACTCTCACTCGATCAACATAGTCTTCAGTAACTCTTGGTCGTGCCATACTCTTTCCTTTGCACACAGGTAGACAAAATTGAATGAGTGGCTCCATCATTTGCTGTATTATTTATAGTTGTAAGCTGACTGTAATAAGTACTATAAAGCCTTCAAATCCGTATATTTATTTTGAAACATCATGCATGTTCTAGAATTCCGAATGTTCTAGAATACAACTTGGAAACAACACATATGATATTGATCGGAAATCCTGCAAGATCCAGTGAACCGAGGTTGTCCAACGGTCTGCGTGACTCACTCAATACCGTCAGAGTGTGGCAGTTAGGTGCTCAATAGATCTCTACGTCCGAACAGGCCTCGGGTGGCCGAACGGTACCGACCAACTGTTGTGTCATCCTCAGTCGATAAGCGTCACTTGATGCGGATATGGAGGGGCATGTTGTCAGTTTTCGTGACCATGGCCGCTACTTCTCAGTCAAGTAGCTCCTCAATTGACCTCACAGAGGCTTGCCAACAGCGCTCGACAGACCGAGACGGTCACCCAACCAAGTGCTAGCCAAGCTCGACAGCGCTTAACTTTGGTGATCTGATGGGCACCGGCTTACCGCTGCGTCGAGGCTTTGGCAATCAATGAATCGGTGATTCTCATCTCGATGTAATGTTTTATTTTTTCGTTCATTTCGTACACACGAAAAACTCATCGAAAAATTGTATCTTCTTGTAGAGAGGAAGTGTGAAAACAAATAATGATTGTGTGAGAGAAAAATTTTAGATATAAAAAATGAGGTAGATAAAAAGACAGTTAATACTGACTAAAATACAAGAGGAAGAAAATTAAAATCCATTGACACAAAAATAAACCAAGACAAAAGAGCAGACTTCCCATATAGTGCCTAAATTCGTTCAGTGCCGCCGGTATGCCCTTCAAAAAAAGTTTATAAACATTACAGAACCAGAAATATTAGCCGGAGAAGAAAGTGGCAACATTCTTACCATAATTTCCACTCATTTTCACGAACATCCTATTCAGCTTCAAAAGGTTCCAATTTCCGACAAGATCAGCGTATACTACACTCCTGGAAATTGAAATAAGAACACCGTGAATTCATTGTCCCAGGAAGGGGAAACTTTATTGACACATTCCTGGGGTCAGATACATCACATGATCACACTGACAGAACCACAGGCACATAGACACGGGCAACAGAGCATGCACAATGTCGGCACTAGTACAGTGTGTATCCACCTTTCGCAGCAATGCAGGCTGCTATTCTCCCATGGAGACGATCGTAGAGATGCTGGATGTAGTCCTGTGGAACGGCTTGCCATGCCATTTCCACCTGGCGCCTCAGTTGGACCAGCGTTCGTGCTGGACGTGCAGACCGCGTGAGACGACGCTTCATCCAGTCCCAAACATGCTCAATGGGGGACAGATCCGGAGATCTTGCTGGCCAGGGTACTTGACTTACACCTTCTAGAGCACGTCGGGGGCACGGGATACATGCGGACGTGCATTGTCCTGTTGGAACAGCAAGTTCCCTTGCCGGTCTAGGAATGGTAGAACGATGGGTTCGATGACGGTTTGGATGTACCGTGCACTATTCAGTGTCCCCTCGACGATCACCAGTGGTGTAAGGCCAGTGTAGGAGATCGCTCCCCACACCATGATGCCGGGTGTTGGCCCTGTGTGCCTCGGTCGTATGCAGTCCTGATTGTGGCGCTCACCTGCACGGCGCCAAACACGCATACGACCGTCATTGGCACCAAGGCAGAAGCGACTCTCATCGCTGAAGACGACACGTCTCCATTCGTCCCTCCATTCACGCCTGTCGCGACACCACTGGAGGCGGGCTGCACGATGTTGGGGCGTGAGCGGAAGACGGCCTAACGGTGTGCGGGACCGTAGCCCAGCTTCATGGAGACGGTTGCGAATGGTCCTCGCC
Source organism: Schistocerca americana (assembly GCF_021461395.2). Classification (NCBI taxonomy): domain Eukaryota; kingdom Metazoa; phylum Arthropoda; class Insecta; order Orthoptera; family Acrididae; genus Schistocerca; species Schistocerca americana. The sequence goes on along the minus strand of NC_060124.1, from coordinate 431,948,707 downwards.
GATACCCCAGGAGCAACAGTGTCCCTAATTTGCTGGGAAGTGGCGGTGCGGTCCCCTACGGCACTGCGTAGGATCCTACGGTCTTGGCGTGCATCCGTGCGTCGCTGCGGTCCGGTCCCAGGTCGACGGGCACGTGCACCTTCCGCCGACCGCTGGCGACAACATCGATGTACTGTGGAGACCTCACGCCCCACGTGTTGAGCAATTCGGCGGTACGTCCACCCGGCCTCCCGCATGCCCACTATACGCCCTCGCTCAAAGTCCGTCAGCTGCACATACGGTTCACGTCCACGCTGTCGCGGCATGCTACCAGTGTTAAAGACTGCGATGGAGCTCCGTATGCCACGGCAAACTGGCTGACACTGACGGCGGCGGTGCACAAATGCTGCGCAGCTAGCGCCATTCGACGGCCAACACCGCGGTTCCTGGTGTGTCCGCTGTGCCGTGCGTGTGATCATTGCTTGTACAGTCCTCTCGCAGTGTCCGGAGCAAGTATGGTGGGTCTGACACACCGGTGTCAATGTGTTCTTTTTTCCATTTCCAGGAGTGTATATCTATTAATGAAGCACAAGGACGGACATACCAGTGTTGCAGAATTAATTTATAGGAGTTGTATTTCTCTTAGATAACTATACGTAGCGTGTTCACATGAGCGACAATCGGTAAACTTTTTTGTCTTTGCACCTGAATGCAAGAAACTAAATGTAGTTTATAATACATCTTCAATATGTTAGATACCTTGCAAATAGGTTGGTTAATTGCATATTTTTTCCAGTTCGGAAAACGGAAGAAAGAGGAACAAGGAGTCACTCGTCAGTCGTAGGTTTTGTAACATTTATCTATGGTGCGTCAAGTTCGGAACTCCAGTATCACTGTCCCAAAGCATCTGGATGTAACTCTTAAAAATTCTCGAAAAAATCGTTTGAAGATTCACAAGGTACTATAACCCATTAAAGATATAGAGTGTGGTAGTTGGGCAATCAATATATCACTTGTCTGAATATCAGAGTAATTTTTTTTTTAGTTTTATTTCCTTTTCGTCCATTTCAGATACCTGCATCAATATATGCTAATTAACGCATATCTAATCATAATTTATTACGAAAAGTGCACGTCATCTTACTTATAATTACTTATTGCACTCATTGCATGAATATATTCTTAATTAACGATATTTTATAAAAGAACTGTTAATAAAGATTGTTTAAACTTTTAAAAAATTAAACATTTATTGACAATGTTTCATAAGATGCCGATATTTTATAAATTATCGTTAGTAAGGATTGTTTAAATTAAAAAATTACAGATTTATTAACCATATTTTATAAAATATCGATAGTTAAGAATTTATAGTTGCAATGAAAACTGGAATTTTGCATCCAGTACGTAATTACGTAAAAGTTAATGATTACATACATGTTAATTAGCGTATGTATGATGAATTTCATATTTAAATGATTTAGTTATTCGAATTAACAGAAAAGAGGTACCGTAGGAAGATTCGAACCAGCTATCCACTGATAATCCAACGACTTACTTTCAGTAAATAAAGTTTCTCGGAAAACTTAAAAGTCGATTTTTCTACAATTTTTAGAGGTGCATGGGATTGCTGTGGTGAATTAATATTTGAGTTATGAACTTCACGCACAATAAATATTAAAAATTTCAAAACTCCGACTGCCGAGCTGTCTCCTTGTAAACCAACCCTGTATTTTCATGAACCAGAATGAAGTTTTCACTCTGCAACGGAGTGCGCGCTGAAATGAAACTTTCTGGCAGATTAAACAAGTGTGTCGGACAGAGACTTGTAGGACTAGAACTGCTGGAAGAAAGGTAGTGCTAGTCCTGCAAGAACCGCGGGAGAACTTCTTTGAAGTTTGGAAAGTAGGAGACGAGGTACTGGCGGAAGTAAGAATGTGAGGCCCTGTCGGACGTGCTTGGGTAGCTCAGTTGGTAGAGCACTTTCCCACGAAAGGCAAAGGTCCCGAGTTCGAGTGTCGGTCCAGCACACAGATTTAATCTGCCAGGAAGTTTCTTTTGAGGTTGTTTATTTTATTTTGAATTAGCGACCACATGCGCTACCTGACGCCACAAGCGTCAGTTTTCCTGACGGGTGGTAGTCGTGTGCGCCATCTGTCCGTCAAAAGTGTAAATATCTTTTTGTATGTTACCATGTTTTAACTGCATGTGCTTCGTTTTTTCTGAGATGGAGAACGAGCCCAGCCCAGCATTGGCGAAAGGAGAATGTAAACTGCACTAAGGCTTGTCGGTGTACCACAACGACAGTTGTTAATATATTGAGCGTTTTCAGTCCGTGTCCAGTTGAACTGCCCATACCAAGTAAAGCTATATAAACTATGTAGAACTTTTGGACATACTCTCAGCTTGTATACAGTAAATTTCCTTAAGACAGAAAAGCTTCTGTCCGTCAGCACGGTTTTTGAAAACATCGCTCTTGCGAAACTCAACTTGCCCTTTTCTTCAAAGAAATACTGCGAACTATGGATGAAGGTCAACAGGCATATTCCATACTATTTTCTAGATTCACATCAAAGCATTTAATACGGTGACCCACTATAGGCTGTTAACGAAAGTACGAGCATACCGAATAGGTTCACAGATACGTGAGTGAATCGCAGGCTTTTGAAGTTTAGGACCCAGTACATGTCTTCGATGGCTAGTGTTCATCAGAGACAAGAGTATCGTCAGATGTACCCTAGGGAAATGTGATAAGACCTCTCTTATTTTCTATATCCGCAAGTGATCTGGCGGCCGGGTGGAGCAGCAGTTTACTGGTGTTTGCTGATGACGCTATAGTGCACACCATACAGTTGGCAATGCAAAATCATATTATGTAAAATCAAGGTAAGAAGCAAAACGAACAAAAACTTTCTTTAGGCCTCATTTTGTTAAATCAGTTACAACCTAAAATATGTTCACTTTTTACAGTTTTCAATAAACAAAAACCCATTGATGACGGTAGTGAGGGCTGAAACATGTCTGAGTAAAAAGAAAAAACTAGTTGTGTTTGCAAAGACAGAAACTGTAGCCCATAATTTAACTGAAAAGGCGGAAAGAAAGGACGAGAGCTGCAGATCCAAAAGATGAATCGCTATCGAACGTAAGTTTGTTTTGTTTCTAGATACTTTTATTATTTCATTGTTTCCCTAACAAAGTCTATCTAGAACGTCTATAATGCTGCAGTACAAATTGTGAAACTACTTTTGTATACTAAACTTGGCTGTTGTTAAAATTGCTATAAATTGCGCAAGTTCCGATCTACAGGGTGTCCAGAAAAGGGCTCCCTGATTTCAAAATTAAATATCTCGAAAACAAAGGTCGATAGAGGAATGCAGTAAACGGTATGTTTATTGTGAAAGCTGTAAGAAGTTTATACAGCAGTTTGAAATAATAGTTACAAAAGCTGGTAACAGATGGCGCTTTACGCTGTACAGATCATATCAGCATACATAAGTGAAATAATCGTGTGAAAACAATCTTTGCAAACAAACGCATCACAATGTTTTCAAAATGTTCACCATTGGCACTACAGAGGTGGCGCAAACGAAGAATGAAATTCGCCATCACATTTCGTAGTGTCTCAACCGAAATGGATCCACATGCCACAGAGATCGCCGATTCAAGCTCGTCCAGCGTGGCGGGATGCTTCGGGTAGACCATGTCTTTCACTGTGCCTCACAAAAAAAAAAAGTCACAGGGAGTCAAATCCGGCAAATATGGAGGCCAATCCATGCCTGCACCAATAAATTTGGGATATTCCAAAGCAATGACTCGATTCCCGAAGTATTCCTCAAGAAAGCGAAACACTTATTCGGTCCGATGTGGTCTGGCTCCATCTTGCATAAACCATTCAGTACCTGGTCGATCCTCTAACGCTTGCTGTGTGGCGACTAATTGTTCCAAAATTGCAACGTAACGTGCACCAGTGACCGTTTCTCGAATGAAAAAAGGGCCAATAATGCCTCTGCTGCATACTGCAGCCCACAAAGTAAATTTAGGAGAATACAGGGGTTTCGCTTCACACCAATATGGCTTTTCGGAACCCCAAAATCGCCAGTTCTGCTTATTCACGTATCCATTCAGGTGGAAGTGTGCTTCATCTGTAAACCAGATGCAGCCAACATCAAATCCTTCACTGTCAATCATTGTGAGCATCTGATTAGCAAAGGCAACCCTTTGTTGCACAGCTCGTACGGGTATGGCCTGGTGCGTTTGAATTTTGAATGGGAACATGTGTAGGCTCTTTCTCAGTATTTTCCGGGTGCTGGAACGCTTCAAACCAGTCTCAGATGCAATTCTACGGACGGATGACATTGGATTTCGCTGAATAATTCCAGAAACTGTGGCGATATTTTCAGGCGTAACTGCGGTTTGCTTGCGGCCAACATGCCCCACTAGATCACCAGTTACGCTGCCCGCTCGTTGAAATTTTGCGAAGAGCGTACGAATGATTTTCGCATCGGGTCCTTTTGGAACATTAAATCGTGCTTGAAAACTTCGCCTTGTTGCCGTAGGACTCTCTTCTAACCTGTGGTCCTCTAGCACCAGAAAAACGCGTTGTTCGATGGAGTACATGGTTTTAATCTCTTCCTTCGGTACGCTAACCTCCTTTCACGTTTCACTAGTGGAATTGATCGCTCTGTGCTTCAGATCACTACTTATACTAGGCATTACGTATGGCGATTACAGCGCCATCTGTTAGCAGCTTTTGTAACTATTATTTCAAACTGATGTACAAACTTCGTACAGCTTTCACAATAAACATACCGTTTACTGCATTCCTCTATCGATCTTTGTTTTTGAGATATTTAATTTTGAAATCAGGGAGTCCTTTTCTGGACACCCTGTATAAGGCGCCGCAGCCCACAATCTTCGTCAGACGTGTCCAGCCGACTCTACTTAGCAGCAGTAGGAACAGTGGAGCGCTACCTCTGTGAGTGACCGACCCGTACAGGCAGCGTAATTCCGAGTCCCCCTTGACGGACGAGCCCAATTAAGCGGCGCGTGCGCCAGTAGGCCTACGCAGCCCGCACCTCTACCTTGGTATGCAGCCGTCCGCTGGCTCATTACCGGTGTGTTCGGGATGCACGGCCGCACTTCCGCCGTGCGCCTGCTATCTGCGCCTGCTTCCTCTCTGTCTCTGTGTACTGTGCGCGCCGCTTCCGCCCCATCCTCTGCGCTCAAGCGCCTGCTGCTGCTAAGGAGTGGCTGTAAAACCACTGTAAAGAAAGCTCTGCAAACGAGCGAAGACTTACTGCCGCAGCAAGCTCTTTCCGACGCTTTCGAGCGCCACGAACCCACGCAAAGGCTGGTTTTAACACCACGGTGCTTTGCTACATACGATCTTGTTGCAGATAATTAGGTGGACGTAGTTCCGCGAAGAATAAGAACAGATACTTGCGCTTCCGCAGAGGGGAAAACAGTAGAGTCTTATCTGAAAGGAGCGGAATTCACATGTCGCCACCCACCCATCCCGATTCAAAACATTTGACAATTTTTTCCCGCTAAATCTTTTAAGGGGAATACTGGCAAGGTTCTTTCAACAGCACCAAGTTCCACTCCCTTTACCATCCCCGCCAATCTGACCAGGAAAATGGGAAACTGACTCTCCTTGATTTTCTTTACACTTATAGGAGTTAAAGCTCAGCGTGCGGACATCAGTTTTCTACAGAAGCAGGATGCAATTCCCAAAAAACTGCAGATTATAAGTTTCCAAGAGCTGTCAAGCGTAAAATGTGTCTAGTTTCACAAAACAGAAATAGGTAGTGGAATGCTTAGCGTAAAAGTCTTGTAGTCACAAAGTCACTCCTTCGAATCTTTCGAGTGGCATCGAATTTTAAATTTTTATTTAATTTACATATTTTTTAACAAAGGAAAATACAGGGTGTCCCAAAAAGAATGACCAGACTTTAAATAGAATTATTTATTTGGAAGAAGAGCTTAACACCAACAAATTGCAAACTAAATTACTCAGAAAAGACAGAAGTTTATAAAAATCCATCATAAATGTTCAATATGTCCTCCACTGGCTGCACGGATGACATCGCCGATAGCCGAATTCATCCCAAACTGAGCGTAAGGTGTCTTCTGTCACTCAAGCTACACGTGCTAATATTCTGGTTTTTAATTCATCAATGTCACGAGGTAAGGGTGGAACGTAAACACATTATTTAACATATCCCCACAGGAAGAAATCACCTGGCATTAAGTCACGGGACCTAGGAGGCCAAGAGTGTAAAGCCTGGTCTTGGGGTCCTGTACTCCCTATCCTACATTGAGACACGTTGGCATTGAGGAAACTGCGCGCGTTGTGCCAGTGCAGGTGTGCTCCATCTTGCTGATAGATGAAATTGTCAGAGTCAACTTGTGGGTATAACCAGTTCCGCAGCATTGGAAGATATTATTGTCCTGTTACGTTTTCTTCCTCAAAAAAGTAGGGTCATAAACCTTGCTTTGCGAAACAGCACAAAAAACATTCACTTTTGGTGAATTACGTTCGCGTTCAATTGTTTTATGAGGATTTTCGAGCCCCCATATACGCCACATTATGACGGTGAACCTTACCTCTAATATGGAAAGTTGGCTCGTCGCTGAATATCAACCGTGACATAAAAGTATCATCTTCCATGTCCTATAGAATAATATTGCTAAAGGCCACTCGCTTCACTTTGTCAGTATCTCGAAGAGTTTGTACCAGTTGTAATCGGCATGGTTTAAGGGCTAAACAACGCCGTGACACACGCCACACTGTCATGCGCGGTAACGCAAGTTCTCGGCTAACACAAAGCGTAGACTTGCGGGGGCTCCGCTCAAATGCTCGTCAGATTTGTTCCACTGTTTGTTCAAGAACGCGTGGCCGGCCAGGACTTTTGCCTTTACAGAGGCACCCCGTTTCTTCAAACTGTTTTTTGTGATGGTGGTTTAGCACGAAATCGAATATGAAACGCCCGCTGAACTGTGATCACTGATTGAGTACGACTAAAGTCAATAACGCAATACGCCTTCTGTTGCGCGATCGCCATATTGTGCGGGACTGGCTGCACGCCCCATGTCAGTGCTCGTAGCGACATCCAGGGTATTTTTTCTGCAATTCTAGACCATGCCGATTACATCTAGCGCTGTTTCAGTTACGTAGTGACGTTTGTCTCAATATTATTACAAGTTAAAATCGGGTCATTCTTGTTGGGACACCCTGTATTAACACATGTGCAATCATATCTGTTTACTAAAAATAACTTTGTTGTTAGTGATCTTGACTTTCCCGGCGTATATGCCGATTCCAAGTTTCTCGTGTGTACTGCAGGACTAATCGTCGAAGGTTCACGATACTTCTGCGAACAAACGTTCTGCCGCCATCAGGTCGTGCGTTTGCGTAGACGTACTCCCAGTCCTGGGAGGGTTCACAACCCCTTCCGGGACACCACATCGTACAACAAGCCACGGATGTGGCTAACGTCACGCGGATGGTGGGGAAGGCGTGTTCTTTGTCCTTGACAGACGGTAATTGAAGAGTATTGACGAAAAATAAGAGGATGACAGCTGCAAGTCACTGCAGAATTGAATCTTGCACTCCAGAAACCTGTCAGCGCCAAAACAACGTGAACGGAACTCCAAAGCAGGAAACTGCAGGGCGAACTGAAAAACCAAAACCACTCAGGGCGATGCAAATGGCCGAACTGGAGAACTTGGTGCGAAACATTAAATCTATAGAGCATTGGAAGAAAGTCATTTGGTCGCACGAGTTTTGTTTCACACTGTTTCCATCTTCTGCCCTCGTCTCCGATTTCTTCTAACAGTGAAACATGTTGTGGGTTCGGTAACGATTCGGGCATCAATATCGTGGCATCCGTGGTTACCATGCAATGTCGCATTGCTGCCAGTTATTATGTGACCATTTTGGCTAATCAGGACAATCCCATTGTACAATAATTGTTCCCTAACGGTGACGTTGTATTGGAAGATGACAGGGCCACTGTGCGCACGTCTCTCCCCAGGGCTGGTTTTTTAAGCAAGAGGATGAATTATCGCATGTCCCCTGGCCACAACAGTCACCAGATCTCAATGTTATTGACATTTTGTGTTTTGTAGAGAAGGGTGCGTGTTCGCCGTCCACCTCTTTAATAGTTAGCTGAAGCTGCCTTTACAAAATTCCTTTGAAAACCACAGATGACTCGTATTTGTCGACTCCGAGGCAACTGGAATCCGTTTTGAATGCCAACTGATTTTCTACACCGTATTTGGTATGGTAATGTGTTGTGTTTTGTTGTTTCCATATTTTTGTCTACCACTGTAGGACGTCCACAACTAAAAGTTTTGCTGTCATTTCAAAGGGCCGTAACTTGGAAACAATTAGAGATAGAACATAGTGATTTGATGTAAAGCTACATAGCTGCGACATGAAGACTGGTCGCGATCTTTATTAGGGCTACTTTGAAGGAACATTGTTATACACTACTACTATTGCACATCATCATCTGCCTAGCGACAGGTATTCCCTAGATTCGATTGAAAACACAGTGACCATCCTACATCTGGAAGCGAAAGATATAGACTTAGTTACACTCGAGGAGCTTGAAATTTGCAGTCATTGTGTAGACATCCGCACAATTCGTATTCTGTTGAGCTATTTGCGTAAAAACCGCGAAGAATCAATGGTTACCACGTAGGGTATTATCTCGTTAATTGACACTCCCCCTGCCCACCTCCTGCCCCCTCCCCCTCTTAGCATTTTCTACAATTACTTGTGTACTTCCACAATACGGTGTTATCCTATGATTGATCTGTTACTTTATATCAATTGTATTTTCAATTTTGTTTTCTGTGTATTAAAAAAATAAAAAATAACGTGTTTTGCATAAGTTTTATTTTTTTCGACGACGGATGTGTTCTTTATAACTGGAATTTACCAAAGTCACTTTTATTCTTTTGCCGGCCGGTGTGGCCGAGCGGTTCTAGGCGCTTCAGTCTGGAACCGCGCTGCTGCTACGGTCGCAGGTTCGAATCCTGCCTCGGGCATGGATGTGTGTGATGTCCTTAGGTTAGTTAGGTTTAAGTAGGCCTAAGTTCTAGGGGACTGATGACCTCAGATGTTAAGTCCCATAGTGCTCAGAGCCATTTGAACCATTTTTTATTCTTTTTCCAATGATATGTTTTATAGCTTCATCGTTTTGACATTATTTATTTTTCTTAGATATGTACTATTTAATTCTCATTTGTAAAGCTGGGTAGAGTTGTGGTGCTTACTCTTTTCTCAGTATAATGTTTTTATAAAAATTATTCAGTTTGTTATAACATGTTAGTACGTCGACAACATGTGTGAATTGCTTTCATACAAAAAATTTGTAGTCTTATGATGTTCCTGCTTTCCATTCTTACTCTTCGACTCTTATGTGCCTTTTGCTTATATGCGTGTCATCATCGATTTACGTTGACAGATAGCGCTGCAGCTCCCATAATGTTCATGTGTAATGACTACATAATTATTGTGTTAAATACTGTCGTTTTCTGCCTTTTGGTTAATGTTGATACGTTAACTTGTTGATAAAACGTTCCATCCGGACTATATTAAGAATTGCACTTTTCATGTTGTTCTGTATTATGCTGTTTATCGGTACTCCATGTTTATTTTTGCTACTAATCATCTGTTATTACATCCGATTCTTTTTCAAATTAAATTTAGTTACTACTTTGGCACTGTACAGCGTCAGTCTCGCCATGATAACGCCATCCGGTGTTGAAAATTTGTATCTTAGTACGGTTAACACCAACTTTTATCAGTCTACTTATGTTCGCTGCTACCAGAAAATGTAACTTTTGTACCTATGTGCAACGCTGTGTTCCAGGGTATGTCTTCTAATGACTGGAAATATATTTTTTTGTGTGTCCGATTATCTTGGTTTTGTAACTCTGTTTTATTTTATTCGTACCTATATATTTTGACCTTGTTTTCTGAAGATATCTGATGACTGCAATGTCTGAAATGTGTAATATTAGAATAATAAATACAGATTGCACCCAGTCAATGACTTTTTCCTCAGAGAACTAATCAGCTTTTTTCAGACTGCACATATTGTTGTAGAATATTTAGCACTTTTCAAAGTTTTTTTCTGTTATGATAAAATTTCAATGTAAGCCCCACTCGTCGTTCGTAAAACATCAAGGCGATGTGAGAGTTCTGCCCACGTACAGGACACTATTGCGGCATCGACAGTTCTGACTGACTGGTGCGCGAAGCATTCAATGACATTGTCTGGTGTTGTGTACACATTATCCTTGACGTAACACCAAAAAAACAAGACCTAATATATATTTTTTGATAAGATTTCTTGTGAGAACAGCCGTCTGGCGAAAAGTACATTAAAAATGAACGGAAACAATCTCGGCCACAAAAAAAAACATTTATTTTGTGGTAATCGGCTTCGGTTAGCTTTTTACCACCTTCAGACCGTCACATCATAATGTTAGGCGGTGGCGGTGAAGGGAGCGGCTGTTATAACTCCACAAATGTAAACTGCAGTTGACATTTGTGGAGTTACAACACCCGCTCCGTTCAACACCACCACTTTCGATTACTTCTTTCTTAAATACCGATCACTAACTGACAAGAAACTGTAGTTATTATCCGTCTAACTTCCTATGTTCACTTGGCCGGCCAAGGTCGCCGAGCGGTTCTAGGCGCTACAGTCTGGAACCGCGCGACCCACTGCGGTCGCAGGTTCGAATTCTGCTTCGGGCATGGATGTGTGTGATGTCCTTAGGTTAGTTAGGTTTAAGTAGTTCTAAGTTCTAGGGGACTGATGACCTCAGAAGTTAAGTCCCATAGTGCTCAGAGCCATTTGAGCCTATGTTCACTTGCCGGCCAAACTCCTCTTTAATCTAAAATGTTGATCAGTAAGCCTCTCAGATTTGAATGCAAGGATAAACTTCAAGCAGCTATATCGACTGCTTAAATGACCACCAAGAGAAAATTTGAAGTCATGTAGTTAAATAAAACTATTTCGCTGGCTGTTCATAATTCGTTAATTTAGAGAAAATTAATGTTTGTCAGCGATATAGCACTTCCGAAATATAACTGAGGCACTTTTCACAGTTAGGAAAACCTACCGTATACATCTCGTTGAGCAGTAATTTAGTAAAGTTGTCTCGTCCATCAATAATTTCAAAATAGGCTTCATTAGTCACCACCAGATTAAAATTCAAGCACTATCATTCCAATAAACATCAGTCAGAGAGCTTTTAGAACTTCCTTGTAAGAAATCCAATTCCAATAACTTCAGTAGGCTTTCACGGTACGATTACTACGTAGATCAGCAGACGTAGTTGACACAGTTTTAGTTAACATTCTGTTTACTTTACAAATATGATAATCTACAATGGCCATACTAGTTCAAGACCTTATGCAGAACTGATATATTTTTATATATTCATTTCAAATATCAATTCTCAAGAAAACGCAGAGATGATGCTGACAATGCTGCCCCGATGTTCATGCCGCAGCGGACTGTTGATGCTCTCGTTGATAGTGGCTCGTTGGAACGCCGATGAATCACTTGTCAGAATTCCTCCGTACGCCGTGAAATAAACAGAAAACACCAACTTTTCAGGACACAAATCATAGAAATAAATATATATATTTAAAGCATATCCTGTTATGGCTTACCTAATTTCGCTCGAGTGGAAAATAAGGACAGTGCTACTCACCGATTTGAAGCACTACCACGTTCGAGCATGACCGGATAAACATTCCCCGTTATGGTTTTCTCTGCAAAGAGAAATGGGCTTTTCACCCTATCGCACATTAAGTCACACCAAACACCAATCTTCGGGCTGTCACGTATGTGTTCGCGTCAGTTGTATGGTGTTCGGAGCCAGATGACACACTACACCTTCTTTTGATCTGTTGCCATTTTCATGAACTCCAAGTCAGATCTGCAAAGAAGGGAAAGAAGACTGAGAGCTGCTAAACGTTTCCCAACAAACCACGATTCTCTGTCTCTAGTAGTTTACAAGTTTGAAATGGTAGTGGGATTTTATGGACATCCTGTAATTTTTTTCCTTATGTTCAATAAAGCGTTTCGGTTGTCTGTATCAAAATTATAACTTATTTTGACGTGACTAGTAATTAGAAATAAAATGAAGTTATTTTTATTAAAACGCATAATTCAATAGTTATTAATATTTTTGTTGTATTTACGATTCTCGATAGAAGCTTCGTTTGATAAGTACAATTTTTCCTTGTTAACAGACACGTGTGGTTTCAAAATAGTTTCCATATAACAATTTCAGTTCTGTATAAAAATAGTTCTTCATAGCACATTTAAAAAGAAACTTAAAAGTGATAAATCAAAGCGGGAACGCATTCGAAATTATGTTGTCTTCTTCTGAGCACTTGCCTCTTATGAAAGCATCGTAATACTTTTTTTTAAACTGGCCATTCACATATTCCGCTATCTGTTCTAAAGCAGTGTTCATATAGCTATCAAAGCAGGCAAACGTTCACAGACATTGCCAATCGAATACAAATGAAATTATTGAGTACTTGGTGTTCATCAGTATTCAGTAGTTCTAGTCTAGATTGTTGTCCCACTCCAGTTGCATTCAATTTTACCCTTTTCCTTGCTTATGAAATATTCATTGAAAATTTTAGTAAATTTTATTTTGTCGTCTTGTATAGCATATTCTTTATAGCATTAAACTCTGACGTATAATTTGTATTCCTCGGTTCAGCCTAAATCTGTTTTATACACAACTTTTTTAATAAAGTTTCTGTAGAGCTCTACAATAAATCAACTATTTTAGGAGGTAAATATCATCTGACGTAATCAGTTTCGCCCTCGCCATGAATGTTCCGTCATTCTCTCTTCGGAAAGCTTCATGTTCCCTTATACCGTTCCATACAGTTTTGCAACTGTTGCATGTATGTCGGTGTATTGATGCGTACACTAATCCAAATTTGAGACATAAGATGGTATCGATTGACCTGTAGCATCCAACCTATCATTTATTCGTGTAATTTTGATCACCATGGACCAAGTGGACCTCATGTCTGTTGTTAAGACTTTGTTGTTAATGTTTTTAACATATTCTGTAATTTTTAAAAGGTTCTTTTCTTCCTTTCTTTACAGTATTTAAAGGACACCTATCCTGGTCCCAGAAAACGGCTATGGATTTAGTTGGGACAACTACCAATTTTTACTGCATAACTAAAATTACGACTTTCAGATATCACCCAGAAAATAAGTGGTTGAGTGCGTTTTTAGAGAATTATTTCGATTTATGAGGACGTACTTGCAGGATAGACAAACATTAAGGACAACCAATCTGCACTCAGTCAAAGAAATAGTCAATAACCTTCCGCACCGTCGACAATATATGTCTCCGGAATTGATGTTCTTACGAGTGGTTGAGCAAATTATCAAGAGCATACAGCGGAGAACTACAGCTCTTTGATGGCAGTTTCTTTTCTAGGGTCTATTTCTTGGAATTGCGTGGTGTTGCTTCAGGAAACTGACGTTTCAAATGGTTCAAATGGCTCTGAGCGCTATGGGACTTAACTTCTGAGGTCATCAGTCCCCTAGAACTTAGAATTACTTAAACCTAACTAACCTAAGGACATCACACACGTCCATGCCCGAGGCAGGGTTCGAACCTGCGACCGTAGCGGTCGAAGGAAACTGGTCCGGGCACTGACCTTCAATTGCTGTAAATATGAAGAAACTCGAACAGGACCAGTCAGTCCCTTGTAAGCTAACAGTATCGCTCTCTTTGTGATTTGTAAACTATAAGTGCCGGATACGTCACACTTGTTAAAATATTCTGGGCTGTAGTGCCATGGTATATCCCCGAAGAGTGATGATAGGACACTGATTAAACCAAAGTACCAGAGAATCGACTCTGGTGGTTCCCTGGTCCCATTCTAAACTGATGCCGTGGATGTGGAGAAACCACACAGTGTAATTATAGCGAATTTCTAGGCAGAAGAATTTGAAAATGGCTCAAATGTCTCTGAGCACTATGGCACTTAACATCTGAGGTCATCAGTCCTCTAGAACTTAGAACTACTTAAACCTAACTAACCTAAGGACATCACACACATCCATACATAGGATTCGAACCTGCGACCGTAGCGGTCGCACGGTTCCAGACTGACGCGCCTAGAACCGCTCGGCCACAATGGCCGGCGAAGAATTTGCAGAAGGAGCCCTTCAGAAGATCGTGGAAAATATCACTTGTTGGTTTCGGTCAGTTGATGACACTACCGTTATTTACTTCCCTGGTGTTATCAAGATCATTACGATGTTAGGATGTACAGAGAAGCCATTGGAGTTAAAAACAGCAAAATAGAAAATGAGGACTGAAATACGGTAAGTTGTGGGCCTTAGTGCTAAACAAAGCACACAGCACTGTATCTTTCGTACATAGCACAGGCTCCTTAAGACACGTCTATCTGTTGCAGCGGTTGTATGACGTCACTACCCGACCGTCGCTCTGTTACTTATAAACAGTTCGCCTTGCTAAGTTGTTCGAAAAGCAGCCAACAAAGTTTGTGAAAATGTCTCCACCATTAGGAGACGAAATATGAAGCACATCGCCTAATGTCCACACAAGTAAAATCTCCGGGACTGTCTCATGCAATTTAAATAAGTGGAAGGACAAGGCCGAGGTTAGTGCGATAGGCCTCCATTTCGTCCATAGCGCATTTGACCAAAAGAACGCTTCAAACTCAATTTCACTATAACAAAAGACTTCCACAAAAAAAAAACGCATCAATTTTTGTAAACATAAAAATCTCGTATAATCATAACAGTATTACAGTGTAAAGTCGAATATCGCTTTAAACGATTACATAGATCCACCTTCACAATTTTCTCGACAGTTACAAGAACGCGAGCAAAAGTTATTTTAGAAAAAGCTTAACAAAGACGTATGCCTCAAACTCATATTCTATATGTCCCTTAGTACCCATGCATGTAAAATATTACTGCAGAATTTATGGCACACTAAACGTTCATCAGTACTTGTCAGTACTGTATCCCTTACCAGAAGCTCAAGGCAAATAAAAGCAACATTGTTCATAAACTTTCATATAACTGAGAGTCGACTAACTACAGCAAACCAACAAAACTATGTCATAAACTCTTGAGACAACCAGCCGTTGTTAAAGTAACGTTTCCAACAGCATTATAAACAACAACCAAAGCCTTTTTTAATAATAACCAAGGTCACCCAACGCTACCACGCACCTAGCGAGATACACCTGGGTATACAACCCGGACAGACGACCACCGGCGACGTCGAAGGAACCAGGCAACAAAGTCGAACAAACAATCTTACCACATCCGATCACTCTATGACAACCGCCGCTGTTGATGATACGGACCAAGATGATAGGAAGGCCAGTACGTGGAAACGGTGCCCTACGCTGAGCAGACCCAGTGGATGCTCCTTACAAGTCGAAGGCTGGAAGCGCAAGGTCCCGGCTGCTGCCACTCAACACTAGGCATATTCGTTTAGAAAATACTAGTCACAGCCCCGCGCGGAGGTTCGAATACGTTGCAACTGTGACGACCTTTGGAGTCGGCACACTATCCATGCCTTTAAACTAATATTTCGAGTTTTTTCATCATAGGAATCACCCGGTGGCAAATAACTGTTTGATACATTGACCTAAGTTTCGACTCCTCTAAGAATGTGTTCATCAGATTGAAATTTTAAGAAACCCTATAAAATAGTACATAGAAAATTATGTTTAACAAAAATATTAAGCAATATGTCAACTGTCATGACATACAAAGGTTACTTGTGTAAAGTTACGTTGCGGGAAAGCAATGGTCAAAGTTTTGAACAGATATGCCTAAGTCAAAAATTACCTTGCTAGGAACAGTATCGCCGGCCGTTGTGACCGAGCTGTTCTAGGCGCTTCAGTCCGGAACCGCCCTACTGCTATGGTCGCAGGTTCGAATCCTGCCTCAGGCATGGATGTGTGTGATGTCCTTAGGTTAGTTAGGTGTAAGTAGTTCTAATTGTAGAGGACTGACGACCTCAGATGTTAAGTCACATAGTGCTGAGAACCATTTGAACCATTTAGAAGGAACAGTATCAGGCTGTTCAACCCAGTGGTTTACATTGATACCACGAAAACAATACAAGTAGCGCCGCCTATCGGGCGCGGACTGTGACATGTGCCTATTTGAGACATTATAATAGAAATAATTGAATTAAATAACAGTTACTTACAAAAACAAAATACCGAGGAAGAGAGCCTAATGTACTTTCGAAAATACATAAAAAGTCGAGCAAATCTGTTAGACTACACCGAAATTACCATTATATAAACCACAAGATCTTGTAGAATATTTACACAAACAGCTGCACAATCCAGAAAAATATCTGCGAGAAGGTAACTTTAGTAGCACACATCAATGAGGTTCGAAGAAAAAGATGTTTCGGAACTAGGGGCAGGAAAACATAGTAAAAAAAGGACTCATAATTCCGCGATTAATGGATTAAAGCCGTTGAAAAAATTTTTGTTACGTAATTTTAACTATTCATTGAGAATGAGGTCATCGTTCTTAGAAATATGCCTGAAAGTCTCCAGCTCTTCGAGTACGTCGAAATATGACCATTTTTTCCCACGCAAAATGGAAATTTCTCAAACACTTTTCGTTTTGTGACCAGAAATTAACAGGTGATCAGCAAAAGCAGAATTGTGTACGTTAGTCCCTCTTTTTTCCCAACAAATGTTGCTTGTACCTGACGCTGAAAAATCTTGCAGTTCGTCCTACATAGTTAACGGGACACATATCACAAGTGATTTTACAAACTCCTGAACTGTGTATACGTGCAACTGTCGACTTGAGATTGTGAATAAGATTTTTTGCAAGTTATTGTTAGTGGAAAAGGTAACTTTGCATCCATATTTTTTAACTAGATGACCATGAGTTCTATAGGAAATAGGGCCTAAAAATGGAACAGAAAACAGTTTTTTGCACTCTTTGTCACAAACAGCACTGATGTCTAAGGTGATCACTTTAGCGTGGTCAGTTTTAACTTCAAAATCCTTTCAACAAACGAGGGATTATAGCCGTTATTACCTGCGATAGTTTTTATTATAAATTCATCTGCTCATTGAGCTTGTCAGTTGAAAAAGGTATAGAAACTGCACGATGAATGGCTAAATGGAACAATACTTTTTTATGGGAATTAGGATGCACTGAATTGCACAATCTGATCTATATTAGTAGTTTTTCAAACAATACCAAAGGAAAGTCTGACGTTGTCAATAGCAATACAAAGGTCCAAGTACTGTATTAATGTTATTGGAAAACAGTTTTAACATTTCTACTATCTGAACGTTTATTCTCCTTCCAAAATTGGCACTGGTTTTCTTTACTGCGCACTAGATGTACGGATTGGATAGAATGAGGGAATAAGGTACAATCCTTTCTCAATCCTTTCTCAAATCATTGTATCCCTGACAGTCACGTAAGGTATTCGAAATATTCCCTTGTAAAATAGTAGCAATAGATTTATATTTTTAACGTTCACATATATATGAAATTTAATTGTAGCTTTATAGTTTTGACACTTCATTATTCAAAAAAAAGGTTGAAATGGCTCTGAGCACTATGGGACTTAACTGCTGAGGTCATCAGTCCCCTAGAACTTAGAACTACTTAAACCTAACCAACCTAAGGACATCAGACACATCCATGCCCGAGGCAGGATTCGAACCTGCGACAGTTCGTTAATGTTTGTTTCACTGTGACAGCTTTAATTCTCCCCGACATTATCTCCTGAAACGCTAGTTATCCGTTAAACAGTTCAGAGCTAACATCCTCAGTAAACACTTTCGAGTTCTAAGAGCACCAATTGAACCGTGGCCGGCTCGCGTTGATGCTGTTTTTTCTTTGGCAGTTTGTTTCAATCGAGTGGTGTCTTTTTTATCCTTGAGTTACTACCATAATGAGTTGCTGACTTGCCTCCATCAGTGACAGCAGCAGCGTTTATCGATATTAGTACTGCTGTGCCTGTTGTGGCGTAACAAGACAGCTACGCCACACTGAAGTAGCCGAAAGGCACGCGTAATCTCACGTAGGCTAGAGAGAGGTCTGAAACAGGATACGTAATGAATGGTAGCAAGAAAAGTACGTAGCTGGTATAATACTTAACTTTTAATCCATCATTTGTATACAGCATTCCTTGATGATGCAAGTGAGACTCTATCTTAAAATGGTTAATGGCGCCTTGCTAGGTCGTAGCCATTGACTTAGCTGAAGGCTATTCTGTCTCTCGGCAAATGAGAGAAAGGCTTCGTCAGTATAGTCGCTAGCAATGTCGTCCGTACAACTGGGGCGAGTGCTATTCCGTATCTCGAGACCTGCCTTGTGGTGGCGCTCGGTCTGCGATCACACAGTGGCGACACGCGGGTCCGACATGTACTAATGGACCGCGGCCGATTTAAAGCTACCACCTAGCAAGTGTGGTGTCTGACAGTGACACCACAGTGCCATCTTTGGTGTGACCGCTGTATTTCCGTGTGGTGGTGTGTGTGGCGGTCGGTCGGTTGGGACAGAGACGCGAGGAAGTCTCCACAGCACGTCAGGCCAGGACCGCTGGCGGCGTGCTTGCGTGGTCAGATTTGTGAGGCACTAGCTGCAAGAGCTGCAAAGTTCGTTGCCCACAGAACCTGGACACTGAGGCTGAGTGATCAGTTAACCTGTTATGAAACCTCAACTGCTGTCACATCTCTTCGTACATTGTCGGTTGCTGCTTCCTGGGCCGTTCCGGCTAGCAGCAACGTATGGTTTGTTGGAGTCGGCGAAATTTTGCAGTCGTCTTCCTGTGTGGTCTTTAACTATTAAATTGGTTGTTACTTATCAGTGAAGTGCACCAGCGGTATTTTCTGCCTTGTGGCTGTTAACGCCCCAGTTACCTGCCTTGGTCGTTAGCGTAGTTTGCGGCAGTGCGTTTTTCCTCGCCGTGTTGATGCTGTCCGGCACGGCGTGTAGTTCGCCAGCCTTTTAGTTGTTTGTTCATTTTTTTTTCTTAAGGGTGGTTATTGTGCCTTGGTTGTTCTTAGGCGCCAATTCTGAAGACGTAGTGCGGCTGATATCTTCGTACTCGACTGATATTTTCCGTTGCCATACCGTTGCTCGGGAGGAAGGGAATTGATCAGGTTGTTGGCCAATCCTTCAGCCATCCCTGGGTCGGGTTGCCATCCGGTTTTTTAACCTGACTCTACGCTGCCTGTCTCACCTCATCTTACGTTAGAGCTACCTCCTCAGGCCGACCCTTGGAACACTTCTGAGCACCACTGTTCTGTTGGTTTTAGACCGTGATTTTCATTTTAGTCTGATGTACTGTGCGAGGCCATTAGCCGTCTATTAATTTAGTTTGTTTCAATTTTAAGATAAGGCCTTCATCCGCCTTAAATTAAAGTTTGAAGATTGATTTGTTAAATAACTAAATTTTTGAAAGTTTGTTCTATCTGAAATTCTTCCAGGCCCTAAGTACTAAGTTGTTCAGTGTCCAGTGTATGGCATTCAGCCGAGCTTTTACGTGAAATATTTTTAAGATTAGGGCTTTAGCTGTCTAAAATTAAAATTTTTTGAAAATTTATTTGTTTGAAATTAATTTTTTTTAAATTTGCTCTATCTGAAATTCTTGTTATCCAGGCCCTAAGCCCTGAGTTGTTCAATGTCTTGTGTGTGGCCTTCGGACGAGTGTTTACATGAAATATTTTTTTCAAGAAAGGCCTTCAGCCACGTGTATTCTTTAAAGCAATTTTATAACTTATGTTCAGGCCTTCAGCCGTTCTTGTTTTTTGCGTGGTTTTAGGCCTTCAGCCCAGGAGGTATCGCAAGTTTTCTTAACTAGGCCTTCAGCCGTATTGTTTTAATTTGATCCTTTTAAGGTAATGTGTAATTAAGTGGTTCTTAGGAAAATAAAGGTTTTGTGTTTTGTGCAACTGATTACGGCCCCCTCCACAACCATAACCTGATCCGCTCTATCCTGTGAAACCAGATTTCAGCAATATGCCTCTTCCTTCTTCCTGCCGCAAGCAGCAAGTGCGTTTCAACTGGCTGTGCGCTCGATTTCATTGTCGTCCGATACGTTCTCAATGCTTCCTCTTTCCTCGTATTCTTCACAAAGTTATTCACAATACCTCATAAACTTAGAAGAGTAGCAACAGGAAAAAAATGGTGGTCGTACGGAGTACAATGCCAGCAGATTAGTGTGCCGTTACAAGACGTAACGCAACCGCGGCTCCTTAAAATAAGCGCCACCGGTGCAGCATGGATGGTCGCGATACAGGCGCCACCGCGAGGGCCATCTGGAGTACAGGAAGCGAGTGACCAACTGGTAGCGGGCAGCTACCAGTACAGCACACGGCCGCTGGATTTGTCTGCAGCAGCGCGGAGTAGCAGCTTGGTTTGAGGCGTCATGTCACGGACTGCGCGGCCCCTCCCGCCGGAGGTCAGATTCCTTCCTCGGGCATGTGTGTGTGTGTGTGTGTGTGTTGTTCTTAGCATAAGTTAGTTTAAGTAGTGTGTAAGTATAGGGACCGATGACCTACGCAGTATGCTCCCTTAGGAATTTACACACATTTGAACTTTTGACTGCACGCCGTGGCAGCCGTTGTGGGACAGCGGCAACGAGGAAGAGTGTGCTGGCTGAAACTGGCGTTACGGTGAGGCTAAGCACAGTTTGCGTCAGGGCTATCTGGTTGGTTGTTTCCGATTCAGAATCTGGAGACAGCGAGTTTTCCTGTGTGAGTGCGTTGTAAGACTGCGCTGTTTACTGCTGGTTGGGTGTCTGCAAATGTTGCAAGATAGTGTGGGCTCCTGTATGTACTGTGTGTAATTCAGCCTGATCAGCACACGTTATATTACCAGTACTCGCTGCGTAACTTGGGTACGCACCTCCGAATTCCTCATACATATCGTTAAAGTTGTCGGATGCGTGTTTGGTTGGTCGCTTTATTTATGTTTGTCAACCAACCAATCCCTATTTAGTGTGTATTTACTTTTAAGAGAGGAAGTAGAATTTTCCCTTTTGCACATCGATTTTAGTGTCTGATATAAAATTACTGTCAATTTATGAGAAAATTTATGGAGCTTTCGGTGGAATGAATTAATTCTTTACAGTGCACTTAGTTTTAATTGATTTTCAAAAACTGGCTCTGAGCACTATGCGACTTACAATCTGAGGTCATCAGTCCCCTAGACTTAGAACTACTTTAACCTAACTAACCTAAGGACATCACACATATCCTTGCCCGAGGCAGGATTCGAACTTGCGACCGTAGCAGTAAGGCGGTTCGCGACTGAAGCGCCTAGAACCTAACGGCCACAGTGGACGGTTTTAATTGATTTTTTTTCTTGGGCATCTTGTTGGTTTTGTAATTCTTCTATTCACCTGCTGCAGAGCTGACTCGTTATTTCATGTTGTGCTAGTTATTCTTCTGGACCTTGAAAGTGCTTTCAAATGCTGAAAATGACACTGTACTCGTATATATGAGGGAATAAATGTTCAGGGCTTGTTAAACAAAATAAAAATAATTTTAGCAATTTATCTCAATTGTAAGGCATCACTGCTGACAGCTGCAGTGGGACAATAAGCGGAATCAGCAGCGATGAGCGAAAATGTGTACCAGAGCGGGATTCGAACCCGGGATGTCCTAATTACCGGCAGGAGGGCCAACCACTGCGCCATTTTTATAATATCATTTTGTTCGTTCTTGGTCGTTGTATTTGTTCGGGGCGGACGTCCCATGACGCATGTTTAAGTTTGTCGTTGATCTATTCCTTCAGTTTTTTTTATTATTGTAGAGGGTCTAGGGGTAGCATCTTTGATTCATAATCAAAACGTCTTCGGTCCCGGGTTCGATCCCCGCCACTGTCTAAATTTTGATAAATAATCAGCATTGGCGGCCGAAGACTTCCGGCATAAGAAGTCAGCCTCACTCTGCCAACGGCCTTGTCAAAGAGGGCGGAGGAGCGGATAGAGGTTCAGGGCACTCTCTTGTCCTGGGGGTGGGAAATTGCCCCTAAAGGCGGAAGAATCAGCAATGATCAACGACATGAGGATGCAGAAGGCAATGGAAACCACTACATTAAAGACACGTAACGTGTATCCACAGGACATGTGGCCTGTAATTGAAGAAGTATCATGATGATCTCTCCAGTGGCAAAAGATTCCGGAATAGGAAGGTAGGGCAGAGGGTGTATTACTGTGAACAGTTCAGTGACCGGGTTGTTCTAATCAGAATCGACAGTAGACCAACACCGACAACGATAGTTCAGGTATACATGCCGACGTCGCAAGCTGAAGATGAACAGATAGAGAAAGTGTATGAGGATATTGAAAGGGTAATGCAGTACGTAAAGGGGGACGAAAATCTAATAGTCATGGGCGACTGGAATGCAGTTGTAGGGGAAGGAGTAGAAGAAAAGGCTACAGGAGAATATGGGCTTGGGACAAGGAATGAAAGAGGAAAAAGACTAATTGAGTTGTGTAACAAGTTTCAGTTAGTAATAGCGAATACCCTGTTCAAGAATCACAAGAGGAGGAGGTATACTTGGAAAAGGCCGGGAGATACGGGAAGATTTCAATTAGATTACATCATGGTCAGACAGAGATTCCGAAATCAGATACTGGATTGTAAGGCGTGCCCAGGAGCAGATATAGACTCAGATCACAATATAGTAGTGATGAAGAGTAGGCTGAAGTTCAAGACGTTAGTCAGGAAGAATCAATACGCAAAGAAGTGGGATACGGAAGTACTAAGGAATGACGAGATACGTTTGAAGTTCTCTAAAGCTATAGATACAGCATTAAGGAATAGCGCAGTGGCAGTACAGTTGAAGAGGAATGGACATCTCTAAAAAAGGCCATCACAGAAGTTGGGAAGGAAAACATTGGTACAAAGAAGGTAGCTGCGAAGAAACCATGGGTAACAGAAGAAATACTTCAGTTGATTGATGAAAGGAGGAAGTACAAACATGTTCCGGGAAAATCAGGAATACAGAAATACAAGTCGCTGAGGAATGAAATAAATAGGAAGTGCAGGGAAGCTAAGACGAAATGGCTGCAGGAAAAATGTGAAGATATGATTGTCGGAAGGACAGACTCAGCATACAGGAAAGTCAAAACAATCTTTGGTGACATTAAAAACAACGGTGGTAACATTAAGAGTGCAACGGGAATTCCACTGTTAAATGCAGAGGAGAGAGCAGATAGGTGGAAAGAATACAATGAAAGCCTCTATGAGGGTGAAGAGTTGTCTGATGTGATAGAAGAAGAAACAGGAGTCGATTTAGAAGAGATAGGGGATCCACTATTTGGAATCGGAATTTAAAAGAGCTTTGGAGGACTTACGGTCAAATAAGGCAGAAGGGATAGATAACATTCCATCAGAATTTCTAAAATCATTGAGGGAAGTGGCAACAAAACGACTATTCACGTTGGTGTGTAGAATATATGAGTCTGGCGACATACCATCTGACTTTCGGAAAAGCATCATCCACACAATTCCGAAGACGGCAAGAACTGACAAGTGCGAGAATTATCGCACAATCAGCTTAACAGTTCATGCATCGAAGCTGCTTACAAGAATAATATACAGAAGAATGGAAAAGAAAATTGAGAATGCGCTAGGTGACGATCAGTTTGGCTTTAGGAAAAGCAAAGGGACGAAAGAGGCAATTCTGACGTTACGGCTATAAATGGAAGCAAGGCTAAAGAAAAATCAAGACACTTTCATAGGATTTGTCGACCTAGAAAAAGCGTTCGACAATATAAAATGGTGCAAGCTGTTCGAGATTCTGAAAAAAGTAGGGGTAAGCTATAGGGAGAGACGGGTCATATACTATATGTACAACAACCAAGAGGGAATAATAAGAGTGGACGATCAAGAACGAAGTGCTCGTATTAAGAAGGGTGTAAGACAAGGCTGTAGCCTTTCGCCCCTACTCTTCAATCTGTACATCGAGAAAGCAATGATGGAAATAAAAGAAAGGTTTAGGGGTGGAATTAAAATACAAGGTGAAAGGATATCAATGATACGATTCGCTGATGACATTGCTATTCTGAGTGAAAGTGAAGAAGAATTAAATGATCTGCTGAGCGGAATGAACAGTCTAATGAGTACACAGTATGGTTTGAGAGTAAATCGGAGAAAGAGGAAGCTAATGAGAAGTAGTAGAAATGAGAACAGCGAGAAACTTAACATCAGGATTGATGGTCACGAAGTCAATGAAGTTAAGGAATTCTGCTACCTAGGCAGTAAAATAACCAATGACGGACGGAGCAAGGAGGACATCAAAAGCAGACTCGCTATGGCAAAAAAGGCATTTCTGGCCAAGAGAAGTCTACTAATATAAAATACCGGCCTTAATTTGAGGAAGAAATTTCTGAGGATGTACGTCTGGAGTACAGTATTGTATGGTAGTGAAACATGGACTGTGGGAAAAGCGGAACAGAAGAGAATCGAAGCATTTGAGATGTGGTGCTATAGACGAATGTTGAAAATTAGGTGGACAGATGAGGTAAGGAATGAGGAGGTTCTACGCAGAATCGGAGAGGAAAGGATTATGTGGAAAACACTGATAAGGAGAAGGGACAGGATGCTAAGACATGAGGGAATGACTTCCATGGTACTAGAGGGAGCTGTAGAGGGCAAAAACTGTAGAGAAAGACAGAGATTGGAATACGTCAAGCAAATAATTGAGGACGTAGGTTGCAAGTGCTAATCTGAGATGAAGAGGTTAGCACAGGAAAGGAATACGTGGCGGGCCGCATCAAACCAGTCAGTAGACTGATGACCAAAAAAAAAAGAGGGCAGCTAACCCTCTGACCGAAAACGCTGAGCTACCGTGCCGCACTATCTGGGACACAGCGTTGCCGCAACTGCACGGACTATCCCGGAACGCTTCACGGCCGATCCACACTCCCACCGAGCGCACCTGTCCGCGTCCGTGTCAATTATCCCCCGTTCGCTGCTCAGAGATTCCCGCAGGAGGTTGGACGTATTTGTGCATCTGCACTGAAGAGGGTGGATCCATTCTCCAGCTAGGCTTATCAATTACACGAATGCACGCTGTCTGTTCTTTCGTATATGTCCGAAAGCACAAACACCAAAGATTCATGTAATATATAATCATATAGAATGAGATTTTCACTCTGCAGCGGAGTGTGCGCTGATATGAAACTTCCTGGCAGATTAAAACTGTGTGCCCGACCGAGACTCGAACTCGGGACCTTTGTCTTTCGCGGGCAAGTGCTCTACCAACTGAGCTACCGAAGCACGACTCACGCCCGGTATTCACAGCTTTACTTCTGCCAGTACCTCGTCTCCTACCTAAAGTTTGGAAGGTAGGAGACGAGGTACTGGCAGAAGTAAAGCTGTGAGTACGGGGCATGAGTCGTGCTTCGGTAGCTCAGTTGGTAGAGCACTTGCCCGCGAAAGGCAAAGGTCCCGAGTTCGAGTCTCGGTCGGGCACACAGTTTTAATCTGCCAGGAAGTTTCATATGATCATATAATTTTAGCAAGTTGCAAGAACCACTCACAGCTCAACATAGTCCTGGCACCCCAGTAGCGGTATAATGAGAATAGGAAGAACAATAAATCTCTGCCTCTGCGGCGCGTATGTGCGTGCTGACAGCCCGAACAGCAGAAACAATTCGGTAGCGCGGAGAGAAAGCCACAATAGGGTGGGACAGCGTTCTGATGGCTCAGAGTTCCTTTCGAGCTTAAAATTCAAATGAGACTTTTTTTTACGGCGCTTCTCTGAACAGCAGTAAAGAGCGGCTTGCCAAACATTCCCTAGGAACGCCGTAAAGCGACCCGCCTTTTACTGCCGACGCGCGGCTGCGGCAATTCTGGCGCCGGCGATTAGCATTCCTTTGATGGGCCGATCTCTTTCCTTTTCCTTCCTTTCCGTCCTTTGCTTTCTACCGCCGCTGCTGTTTCCTGTGCGGTGGCCGAGCGCGTGCCTGTATGTGTGTGTGTGTGTGTGAGAGTGTGTGTGTGTGTGTGTGTGTGTGTGTGTGTTTCGGACGCTTGCAGGCTCTGAGCACTATGGAACTTAACATCTGAGGTCATCAGTCCCCTAAACCTTAGAACTACTTAAACCTAACTAACCTGAGGACATCACACACATCCATGCCCGAGGCAGGATTCGAACCTGCGACCGTGGCAGTCGCGCGGGTCGGTACTCAAGCGCCTAGAACCGCTCGGCCACAGCGGTCGCCTGGACGCTTGCACTATCCCACCTGTCGACGTAGGAATTTCTGTCTGCTCCCTTTCCAGTTACTTGTAGATCTAAGCACATACCGTAGGTCGCTCACGGCATGACACACAGGGACTCGACAAAAATATGACAACACCAAAAACGCAGCATAATAACCACGCCTAGTATTTTCTCCGAAAAACCAGTTGGCATTCATCACAGCTTCCAGTCGTCTCGGAATGGATACACGCATATTTTGTATAGGTTTCAAAGGAATCTCGTAAATTTCTCCTGCAAAATAGTGGCAAGTCCAGGTAACGATGACAGATGTGGGTAGCGATCAAGTAATCTTCTCTCCAAAGTAGACCAAGGGGATCAATAACGCTGAGATCTGTTACTGCGGTGGTCAGCGAAGATACGACATTTCCTCCTCATGCTCAGAAAACCAGTCCCAGAAGACACGTGCAGTGTGAACAGTGGCCCTGTCATCTCGGAAAACTGCACCACCGTTGGAAAACAAACATCGTACAATGGGATGGACCTGATCAGCCAAACACTACTATTTATTCGCAGGGGACTTAGAGAATGAGAAGGTCTACAGAAGGGACTGCCTACGCTTGTACGTCCTCTTCTGAAGTATTGCTGTGCGGTGTGATATCCGCATCACATACGATCGAAGGAGGACATCAAAAAATTCAGAGCATCGCAGCTCGTTTCATATTGTTGCGGAATAGGGGAAAGATGATGATGTTTGTTTTGTGAGGCGCTCAACTGCGCGGTCACCAGCGGTTGCACGAAGTCCCAATTTTTACACAGTTCAATCGAGCCACTGTCACGAATCATAATGATAATTAAATGATGAGAACAACACAAACACCCAGTCCCCGGGCAGAGAAAATGCCCAACGCAGCCGGGATTCGAACCCGTGACCCCATGATCTAGAGGCAACCTTTTTTTATCTCATTTTTTTCTGTATTGTTCGTTGAAGTTGTTCGTGGCGGACGTGCGATGACACCCGTTCAGGTTGTTCGTTCATCCGTTCACTCAGTTTTTTTATTACAGAGGGCAGCTAAACCCTCTGACCGCATACGCTGAGCTACCGTGCTGGATGAAACTTTCTGGCAGATTAAAACTGTATGCCGGACTGCGACTCGAAATCGGGACCTTTGCCTTTCGCAGTCACTAGACCACCAGCTGCGGACGTAGGGAAGAGAGTGTCACGGATATGATATGCGAAATGGGGTCGTTACCATTAATGCAAAGATGATTTTCGTTGCGGTGGGATTTTTACATGAAATTTCAGTCTCCAACTTTCTTCTAAGAACGTGAAAAATTTTGTTGGCACCCATCTACATAGGGAGGATTGATCATCATTATAAAATAACAGGTTAGAGTTCGTTTTTCGCGCGATGTTCTAGAGTGGAACGGTAGAGAAATAGTTTGAAGAGGTTTCGACGAAACCTCTGTCAGACACTTAATTGCGAATTGCAGAGTAATCATGTAGATGCAGATAACCCTTAGTAGTAAAACGACCTTGCCGAGTAATCATGGAGCTCATGGAATACTACGATATCGCTGCCCAAATCATCAGCGAACATCTGCCTTGTTTCACTCTTGTATGTACTCTCGCCGACCAAACGGCTTTCTTCTATTGCTCGATAATCCAGGTGTTTTCGATTCGGAACGACGTTTTCCTGTTACTAGCGTTTGCCTCATTGACGAATGGTTTTGGAATTTCATCTTGCCCTGCAAAAACTAGCTTACGGAACTCCTTTTGTGTTGTTTTGGTGCTGAAAAGATTAGCGAGTGCTACATTCAGTTCTCTTATTATTCTTCACAATCTTCTTCAATGACCCTCTGTGACGTTCGCTCAACACACACTCTCCTCCACCTTGTGACTTAGCGAATGATGTTTTTCTGCTTTCCCTGCATCGGGTGCCGTGCCACTTGAAACACCAAATACTTCGGTTGCCTTGGTTACGGAACCACCCACCACACGAACACAAACAATTTGCCCACGCACAGAATTCATTTAGCACCGACATAATGCACTCAACTACACAAAACACTGATCAGACCATCACAGACACTTGCTGCACGAGATGAAGAACATTCCATTAAATAAAAGAAAGTGCAATACACCTTTCTTGTCAGTCTTCTGACTGGTTAAATGCGGTCAGATGCAAAAGACTCGTGTGAAGTTATTCTATGTGCGCTCTCAACATACAGCCTAGAGCAATTGGTTAGAAAACCAACTCGAGATGGGAACATATTAGATATCTTGGCGACAAAGAGTTGTTATCTTTTTGAGGAAGTTAATCTAGAAGAAGGTTATTAGCGACCATAACGTTGTTGTGGGTTCTATGTCAGTGGAAGTTGCAAAAAAAAAAAAAAAAAAAAAAAAAAAAAAAACCTAGAAACAGCGTAGAGTTTTCTTGTTTGGGAAAGCAAATAAGAGTCATTAATGAACATCTTCATAGTCAGCTCCAAGCATTCACCGCGGGACATAAAGATATTGAGCATCTTAGGTCGGAATTTAAAGGTATTGTCCACCACGTGCTAGAGAAGTATGTGCCTAGCAAAAATATAGGGGAGGGAAAGAATCCACCTTGGTACATCAAACATATTAGGAGGTTGCTGAGAAAGCAGCGAATTTTGCACAGTCGTTTTAAACGTAGTCACTGCCCCGCTGACAAACAGAAATTATGCGAAATGAAAGATTCTTTGAACAAATTTGAAAGCAATGTTTTATCTGCGGCCGGCCGGTGTGGCCGTGCGGTTCTAAGCGCTTCAGTTTGGAACCGCGTGACCGCTACGGTCGCAGGTTCGAATCCTGCCTCGGGCATGGATGTGTGTGATGTCCTTAGGTTAGTTAGGTTTAAGTAGTTCTAAGTTCTAGGGGACTGATGACCTCAGTAGTTAAGTCCCATAGTGCTCAGAGCCATTTGAACCATTTTTTTTATCTGCGGATTATAAAAATAACCCCAAAAAATTTTGATCGTACGTAAAATCTATGAAAGCAACAAATAATCCAATACCTTCTCTTGCTGACAGTACGGGTAATGATGATGATAAACAGAAGGCCGAAATTCTAAACCTAGCTTTCAAAAACTCGTTTACGGTAGAAGGCTGCAGCATCATTCCCCCTTTAAATTATCGAACAAACGCAAGGATGGCTGATATAGTGTTTAGTGTATCTGGGGATTGTAAAACAGTTAAGATCCTTAGACGCCAGGAAGGCATCTGACCCAGACGGTATCCCTGTAAGATTATATGTTGACTATGCTACAAATATAGCTCCATTCTTATCCATCATCTATCAGAGATCATTGGAACAGCGGAAAGTTCCACGGGACTGGAAGAAGGCCCAGGTCATAGCAATCTACAAAAAGGGTAGAAAATCTATTGCACATAATTACCGGCCAATTTGACTGACATCGATTTGTTGTAGAATCATGGAACATATTTTGTGTTCAGACATAATGACCTATCTAGACTCTGAGAAGCTTATCTGCAGAAACCACCAGGGTTTTAGCATATAGCGGTCATGCGAGACACAACTGGCCCTCTTTGTGCATGCTATACAACAGGCTCTAGGTACCGGCTCCCAGATTGATGCCATATTTCTCGACTTTCGAAAGGCGTTCGACAGTTACGCACTGTCGCTTGCTCGAAAAAGTGCGCGCTTACGGTCTATCCGATGACATATGCGGTTGGATAGAAAGTTTTCTAACAGACCGAGAGCAGTATGTCGTCCTGAGTGGGGTGACTTCAACAGAAACAAGCGTAACTTCAGGTGTGCCCCACGGCAGTGTAATAGGTCCACTGCTTTTCACGACTTACATAAACGATCTGGTTGATGGTATTGACAGCGGCATTAGACTGATTACCAATGATGCTGTAGTCTGCAGGAAAGTAGTATCACAGAAAAGTTGTGAACGAATCAATGAGGATTTGCAGAAAATAAATGCGTGGTATAATGACTGGCAGTTATCTCTCAGTATTAGTAAGTGTAACCTACTGCGTATAACAAAGCGAAAATCTCCATTAATGTACGAGTACAAAATAAATGCCGTCTTTGGAAGCGGTAACATCCGTCAAGTATCTGGGTGTGACTATTCGAAATGATCTCAAATGGAATGATCAGATTACACAACTAACGGGCAAGCGAACTCTAGATTGCGGTTTATTGGTAGAATCCTGAAGCGATGCAGTCCTTCAACAAAGGAAATAGCTTACAATACGTTAGTTTGTCCAGTATTATTGTTCGTCTGTATGGGACTCTTACCAGTTGAGTCTGATTCAAGAGATTGAGAAGGTCCAAAGAAGAGCGGCAAGATTCGTGACTGGTACATTTAGCCATCGGGAGAGCGTTACAAATCTCATAGAAAGTTTGAAGTGGGACACATTTGCAGATAGACTGCGCGCTAAGGAAGGGGCTGCTCACCAAATTCCGAAATCCGATCTTAGCCGAGGTTGTAGAGCATATATTATTACCACCAACTTTCAAATCGCGCAATGAACACCATTCAAAGATAAGGGAAATTAGAGCTCGTACTGGGGCGTTCAGACAATCGTTTTTCCCTCGCGCGGTCCGCGAGTGGAACAGAGGGTGGGGAAATATGACTTTGGCGGAAATTGTGCCCTCCGCCACACAGCGCTTGGTGGTTAGCGGAGTATATATGTAGATGTGTAGATGCAGATGGATTCCTCTCTTGTGCCAACGTCTGCATCTCAGTGTAGCGCTTGTACCCTGCGCCATCAATATTTGTTGTATCTATTCCAAATACTGTCTTCCTCCAATGTTGTCAACCGCTATAACTTCCGCTACTACGATGGAAGTCTTGACAAGTGTCTTATCGTACTGTCCCTTCTTCTTGCCAGTGTTTTCCATACATTCATTTCCTCGCCCCGGAGAACCACCTCCTCATTCCTTGCACCAGTCCACCTAATTTTTAATATTCTTCTATAACACCACATCTCAAACCCGTCCACTCTCCTCTGTTCCGGTTGCCCCCCCCCCCCCCCCTCTCCGCCGTCCATGTTTCATTACCATACAATGCTGTACTCCAGACGTATATCCTCAAAAATTTGTTCTCCAGATTAAAGCCTCTCTTTGATACCAGTAGACTTATTGGCCAAGAATGCCTTCCTAGCCTGTGTTAGTTAGCTTTTTGTCTTCCTTGCTTCGGCCGTCGATCGGTAGTTTGCTCCTAAAGCAGCGTTAGTTTGCTCCTAAGGCTGACATCCTTAACTTCATGGTCACAAATTTTGGTATTAAGTTTACGCTAGTTCCATTTCTGCTATTATTCGTCTTTTTTCACTTTACTCTTAATACATATTGTGTACTCGTTAGACTATTCATTCGAGGCAATAGGTCCTGCATTTCTTTTACACTTTCATGGACGACATCAATTTCTTCAGCGAATCTGATCATTGATATCGTTTCAACCCGAATTTTAATTCCACTCTTGAATCTTTGTTTGATTTCCGTCATTACATCTTTGATGTATAGATCGAACAATAAGAGGCGAATAACTCAACCTTTATCTTACATCTTTTTTAATCCGAGCGTTTTGTTCTTGATCTTCCATTCTTATAGTTGCCTCGTGTTTCTTGTACCTATCATATATTACTCGTCTTTCTCAGTTTTTCTCGGAATTTTGAACATCTTGCCCCAGTCCATATTGTCGAGTGTTTTTTCTAAGTTTTCTAACCCTATGAAAGTGTATTACTTTTTCTTAACTTGTGCGCGGCTTCAGAACCGTCGCCCTCGTGTCTTTACCTTTCCTCAGGCCTAGGTAATTGTCGTCTAACACATTGTCGATTTTTTTGCTTCTGTGCGGTCTTATTGTCAGCAACTATGATGCATGAGCTGTTAAGCTGATTGTGCGATATTTGTCGGGCTTATCTGCCCTTTCTGTCTTCGGCATTGTGTGGATGTATTTTCCCGGAAGTTTGATAGTATGTATCCAATCTCATAGATTCTACACACCAATCTTTTGGTTACCATTTCACACACAGACTTCATCAAATCGGAAAGACATATTTCTTTATTTTTTAAATTTATTTATTGCATTCATAGCACCCGCCCTCCTGTGTGTTTAAAGTAGGTCGTATGGTACATCTGTACATTGAAAGTTTTCTGCATAATAGTATACATTTCGTATTGAACTCTTATGATGCAGTATTGAGATACTAAGCAATACAACAAAACGTAATAATAATTATAAATAAAACGCAAGAAGTTAGGAAGAAAACAAAAATCAAATGAGGTACATCTATTGTGTTAGTTCTTTCGTAAATGTCCCTATCTAATTGCAGTTTGTGTCTGCCTTGGAACATCTTCGAGTTTTGTCTGCGCTGGGTGGAGAAACTGCCTTCACTTCAGCCATCTGCAATTAATTGTCCAGTTGTCTAGTGACTCGGCAAAAACTTCGAGTTATAACAGATATTTTTGCTAATAACTAATGTACGAGTATTTATATTAAAACTAAATCCATCCACTACAACCCGCCCGGATAGCCACGCGCAATAGCATTCCGCTACCGGGATTCAGTGAGGCGCACCGGCACACGGCTACTCTATTACTAACATTGCCGAATCAAATAATTAACATGTCGACCGCGAGCACATACGGGATAAACGCGAGCAAAAAGAAAGTTATCTATACCTTTTGCCCAACTTGATTGCAAGTCTTTCAGAGCTTTGTTTGACACAACACCCAATGGCTTCAAATGGCTCTGAGCACTATGGGACTTAATATATATGGTCATCAGTCCCCTAGAACTTAGAACTACTTAAACCTAACTAACCTAAGGACATCACGCAACACCCAGTCATCACACGGCAGAGAAAATCCCTGACCCCGACAACACCCAATAACTCGAGAAACAAGTGCTAATGATATACGCCATGTTTTTCAGTTAGTTTGATGCTATCCATCTCTTCCTATCTTGTTGATCTATACCTAACGTCTACCTAAACAAACTCTGAAGTCTAGATTTTCTCTGGCCTACTATTTATCCCCACTACCACCCCTTCCAGAGCCGAGTCCACTAGACCAGGATGTGGTAGCGGGTATCCCTCTATCTTTTCCCTTTTTCAGGCAAGGATCAACCTAAGAATCATTTCTTGAACTATTTGTTTTGCCACTTCTTCCTGTTGCAGGAAGCGGTTCCTTTTATTAAGCAGTAAGTACATACATGTTGTGTTAAGTAAGAGCGTGGTTGCCATTACACACTAATGGTGAATGATGGCCCCTTAGTTCTTTCACAGGCCACTAGAGGAAACCATTGTCCTTCATGAAATGTCTACAGGGTGGTCCATTGACCGTGACCAGGCCAAATATCTCACAAAATAAGCGTCAAACGAAAAAAAAACAAAGATTGAAACTTGTCTAGATATAGAGAATAGAACACGTGCAAAAAATCTGTCCTCGTCCCGTAATTTCTCTTGTGCCCAGCGGCAGAAATGTACACGACGTTCAAGGTCGTCGCCATGCAATTCCTGCTGCATAGAAATATGGTACGGGTGCAATCGATCTTGATGTAGCATTCTCAACACCGACGTTTTTGATATTCCAGATTCTCGCGCAATTTGTCTGCTACTGATGTGCAGATTAGTCGCGACAGCAGCTAAAACACCTACTTGGGCATCATCATTTGTTGCAGGTCGTGGTAACATTTCACATGTGGCTAAACACTTCCTGTTTCCTTAAATAACGTAACTATCCGGCGAACGGTCCGGACACTTGGATGATGTCGTCCAGGATACCGAGGAGCATACATAGCACACGCCCGTTGGGCATTTTGATCACAAAAGCCATACATCAAGACGATATCGACCTTTACCGCAATTGGTAAACAGTCCATTTTAACACGGGTAATGTATCACGAAGCAATTACCGTCCACACTGGCGGAATGTTACGTGATACCACGTACTTATACGTTTTTGACTATTACAGAACCACCTATCACAAAGCGAAAAATGTGGTCCAAGTGAAACATTCATATTTCTTTACGTACTACACGAATATGTAATAAAAAATGGGGGTTCCTATTTAAAAAACCGCAGTTGATATCTATTTGACCAATGGCAGGGCCATCTAGCGGGCCAACCATAGCGCCATCTGGTTTCCCTCTTCGAGATAGACAAGTTTCATTCTTTGTAGTTTTTTCGTTTGATGCTTATTTCGTAAGATATTTGGCCCGGTCAGTATCAATGGACCACCCTGTATAAAAACTCTGAATTCGTGACAGATTTGTACGTGTTTATCGACAGTTTAAATGTACAGCACATGTTATCCGTCAAAGGTGTCTGGTGTTACCCGCCAAACGTTGGTTCATCCACAAAAATGAAAACCGAGTACTGCTTTTCAGCGACTGGAGAAAGGTGTTCAGGTACTGGATTGGCTCTTACAGTCGCCTGACGCTAATACTATTGAAAAAGCATGGTCTTTCATCGAAACCAAGATGCAAGGAAAAAAAGATCTTCACTTTGAAACACCTGTCAATGCAGATTCGACATTGTTGGAGGTCTCTTCCACATGATTACCGAGAAAACTTGGATTCAAGCATGCCTCGGATATGCAAATCAGTTGTCGACGCTGCGGGTGACTGGACGTATTATTAATAGTAATTACATTTTTCTTTCATTCGTGTATGATACATGTATATGTTTTAGTTTGTTGTCAAATAAAATTTTCTACTGATTAACCCGACCTCGATCAAACTGTACGTCAGTGTGTCTGTTATAACGGCGGACCTCCCAGTGGAAGAGTACTAGGTGCAGTCGTTACCGCCGTTAATTGGCTTCAGGCAATTTTAAGGGAAATAGTCAGCTGCCGACCACTCAGTTACCTCCTGTGCTTTCTCTCCATCTACAGCCGTACAGCGCCGTTAGACGGAGGACTTCCGGTTGCCAATTCGCTAATTGTTCCCCTAACCTCACTCACCATGACGCTCTGGTCCACTTTCTGTTAAACACTCACCGTCCACCGGCTTCAGTTGATGAGGGACACAGTACTGATGCTGTGGTACAGTACTTTCCTCTGGACTTGGATACACCGCGGAGGCAGAGTGGTTAGTTAGACACGAAGAGAGTAGGTAACGAGGAGTGGACAAGAGGGAATGAAGTGACACACGTATTCTGATTAATTTTGTTTATTTGCATATATAATGTTGGACGATATACAATTAATGCAAAATGAACCTTTAAATACTTAACGCTTCGTAAATAATAATGGCGACCTGTGGCATCTTCTTAATGAACATTTAATAATGACAACCCATGGACAACGCATATCTGATAAATCTTACTTCATGGTCGGGGGGCTGGGGGAAAGCGGGCGGACATGAGAATAATCGCGTAAGTACTTAGATATTGTCGTGAAAGTGGTTAATATAGAATAGAATTACTGAAGGTATTACGTAGCAGGTTTTTAGAGTGAGGTTCTGAGATGAAAATATTCTAAATTGATTCGGAATTCCCTACGTTTCACGTCGAAGTAGTTTGGTCTCATCATAACGTATCTGTTGGAGACTAAAGTACTGCGACATCCATCAGTGGCAGCACCAGCGGCACTCGCCTGCAGCTAAGTGTCGGATGACTCGAATGTTTTTCATATCCCCCACACGTATCCGATCAGCTGTGGCTGAAGCTGATGAAGATGGCGGACAGGCAGTTGAAATTATGAAGACGAAGTTACGAGATGAAGGCACAAGATGAAGTCATGACATGAAGTTAAAGACCAAGTGACTTCCGTGCGACTGCGTCCGACGAAGAAACTTCCCTTCGCCTTTTTTTTTCGTACAGGCTTAAAGTGGCTGTCCAGGATCTGAATCTTCCGGGTTCCGACCGATCACAATTCTCCTTAGCGTCCCCTTCTCTGGGCTATTTTTTGCGTGGTTAACCAATGGTCTCCGTTGTACTATTCTCCTCTGAAAAAAGTCGTTATTTGCTATTCCTGTCTCTCTCCAAATGAGGCAACTCACCTCTGACACTGTTGTGCCCTCTATCTGCAAAAAGTTTAGGTGAACCAATGTTCAGAGTTTTGACATACGTAAACAATGCTTTTATTTTAAGAGTTATGCAGCTCGCCCTGGCACTGTTGTGCTACCTGGAGGTTCTTTTCCCACCTGCGGGATACGGATCTCCAGTGTCGGTCCCAAAAGTTGGCTTTCCACGTTCGTTGGGCAATAGGGCCCTTCGCTGAAAATTCTTCCTACACCATCCCGTTTGCAACGTGTACATTAATTAAGAAGTATGTAAAGTAGATAATTGTTAGGATTTGTCCTAATATAATTGCGCGAACAGTTGCTACAGAACATCGTAACTGTTCTTTGTCTTCACCGTGGCTCTCTGGGGTGTCCCAGGGGAGCGTGTTGACCAGCTGAGGCAATGACCACTTCCCATCGCTGTCCCTCTCAGAAGGATATACCAGGGTGCTCGACTGTTCCGGCACTTGACTCAGCGCCTGTGTTGGCCACTGTATCTACGAAAGATATCCCTTATTTCCAGTTAGTTTACAAATCTGTTAGAGGTTATTACAAAAGTTGACGAACACTTATGTATTTAATTCTGAAATCATTTCTTCGATTCTAATCAATTACTCTGGCCAATGGTGGATCTAATATGAGGTTATATTAATTTGCATATGTTGCCGGAAATGAGTCCAGAAAAAGGAAAGTCACGTGCCCATGTAGCAAGATGAATTTCATGAGATAGAAGCTGTAACAAAAGAGCCAAATAAGGAATAAAACAATAAGATCAGGAAAAAACAGAAGAGAATAGAATGAAATGGGTTGTGTTGACAGAATGATAGACGGTAGACTGCCAAAAATAGATCATGAATAAGCAGCTGCCTGGAAAGAGAGAATATTCTTCTTATCTGTTCAGAATTAAGTACTTTCAATAGTGACGTAAGATGAAAATGCGTATACGTATACTAAATACATTATTTTAAATACGAGACACAAACACTGATAAGAGAATACACTATGACCGCTGCCAACCGTGAGATTGACGTAAAGCAAAACGGATCAGAGACTTGGGTTGGAGTCCCACAGAAAGTCCTACATTCTCTGCCAAAGGCCGGCCGCGGTGGCCGTGCGGTTCTAGGCGCTCCAGTCCGGAGCCGCACTGCTGCTACGGTCGCAGGTTCGAATCCTGCCTCAAGCATGGGTGTGTGTGATGTCCTTAGGTTAGTTAGGTTTAAGTAGTTCTAAGTTCTAGGGGACTGATGACCACAGCAGTTGAGTCCCATAGTGCTCAGAGCCATTTTCTCTGCCAAAGCTACAAACCCATGTTTCCTAACTGATTAGATTAGATTAGATGTACTTTTCGTTCTAAAGCGAAACGTTCCGCCTTCTTCGCGTGTGTCGCCGCTTGTCTCGTCCCGCCACCGCCGTTGTTTCGTCGGCCGTGAGTCTTCTCGTCCCGCCGTCGCTGCTCCTCGCCATCGCCAGTGTGTCATCACGGAGACCGCCATGTTTTCGTCGCCGGTGGGCCACGTCGCCCGCCTTTTAGTCACCACTGTCCTTCTGCATCGAGTCCCTTCCCGCTTCGGCCGTGAGCCGACGTCGTCTCATAGGCCGCCTGCTAATCTTCTACAACTGCGCCGTAGTCAGTCGCCGTTGCCTTCTGAGCTGTCTCGGCAACGGCTACACCACTCATCGCCGCTTACCGCCATCCTCCATCATGTATCTCCTCACCACACCAATAATCTATGCCTCCCCATCATTTTCTGTCTCTTACCGTATGGAGAACTTCCTCCACCACCCTCGTCCCCTATCTTACGTTCCTTCTGCTACCCCAACCACAGCACATGAGTATCCTTCCCTTCAATCATCCACCTCCATCAGCTTTCAGCCACGGATTTATAAACACCACATTTACTATTAAAACACAAATTACAGCCCACCTACTAACAGTAGCTATGCTTGACGTCCCAAGATCCCATCGAAAAGCCGTAGCTCACAGCTGACGCAAGATATACTGATAAACCTGTACAGTCCACAGGTAACTCTCATCCATAACCTACCACCACAGGGCAAGCAACCATCTTTTCCTCCCCCAGTAATTAAGAAACCACCAAAACGCTAAAGCACCGAAACTGCTCCCACTGCTCCCACTTCCAACTCAAAGTCAAATGGAAAACATTCTACACATGGTCACAACTCTGCCTCTTGAATATCCTCTGATGCTATTCACCCCTTCATCCACTCTCATCTAGTCCCTAAATTCCTAAAACCAAAATCCCTGACCTTAAAATTTAAAAATATCTCCCAATCCCATAAATTCAATGAAAGATCTCTAGGAAAGGCTCAGTCCTAATGCAGCCCACAAATTCCCACTTCCATACTGACTTGCTTTGCAGAATCCCTCGTCTTACATTCGGTTCCAAAGCCACAGTTACATCTCTGATGATCATTTCCACAAATCCACCAAACTTCTCCTCCCCCGCCCTCTAGCCTTCCCTGAGCACAAAGGTCCAAACAACAAAAGACAGACGAGAAGTGGGATCTGAACTGAACTTCCACACTAATATAGAAATGAAGGACCCCACATCAACAGTCATCTCAGCCACACCTACCTCGTCCATGGTTTTACAGAATCAGCCTCCATAGCAGATCATCTTCTTTACAAGGGAGCCACACAGTTGAACTTTCCAAATCCTATCCTCAGTCAAAGCGCTGCTCTGTTGCAATGATCACCTTACAGCCGATTGCAAAAACCAACCAATCTATCCATCCTGTACAGCTTCTCATTTCTTAAACCATACCCTAATCTTGCGTCCCATACGTTCTGCAACTCAATCAACACAAATCCCACCTATTCTGCCAAGATACAATCTACCAAAACATGAACTAACTGTGTCAGTCTATCCTACTGATAATCCCGTTCATCCCAACGATTCTCTCTCTATCCGTCCCCAAAGCTAAACATATAAAAATCATGATAATCGTATTTCCGAAATATCCACCCACCCCAGTAACCACGCATCCTCCGACAAATCTTTCTCACTGCCTGCTCCATATTCCATCTAAGCAACTGAACCACCTACTCCCACAACCAAGTCC
Organism: Schistocerca americana; assembly: GCF_021461395.2. Taxonomy (NCBI): domain Eukaryota; kingdom Metazoa; phylum Arthropoda; class Insecta; order Orthoptera; family Acrididae; genus Schistocerca; species Schistocerca americana. The sequence goes on along the minus strand of NC_060124.1, from coordinate 431,909,369 downwards.
ACTTCAACTGTCTCAGCACTCTGGGCTAATCACCCTCTTGTCCTCACCCACCCATCTAAGCACCTGAAGCACCTACTCCTACAACTAAGTCCACTTCATCTTCAAGTGCCTCAGCACTCTAGGCTAATCACCCTCTTGTCCTCATCCACCCAAATTAGTCCCATACAGTTATCATGGCGTGTTGTAACTGTAACACATCGTTCCACAAACTTAAACCCTCCCAAGAAATATATTCCTATTTAGCATTCCCTATTCCAACACAAAATTCAAGATTTCATTGGAAATGAGACCTTCCACTAACCTTTTCATACATTTAAACCACTTAACATATCCTACACTTCGCAGGAAACTCCCTTTCCCTAGTCAAAGGCATAGTAGCAATTGCCCAACAAAAGAACATCCTCGTTTGCCGACAACGCTTATGCAGTACAATACACTAATCAAACACGTTATCTATGTCCTCTTCTCCGGTACCTTAACTGTTAACTTTGTCACCCTTTACATCCAGCGTCATTTTCCCATCCCCTATGACTTTCTCACCCAAGCTGACCATACATTTTCCACCTATTTTCGCATTTTTCAATATCCATAGCACGTCCTCAGCAGAATTCCAGCAGTAGCATCTGTTTATTCACTTCCTCCAACGTGACATATTCCCCGTACCGCAGCACACCTGTCCCGAAAGTAATACAAGCTCAGATGTCATCCTTGCATCTCCAAACTTCCGAGGATGACAGACGTCCTGATTCCAACTGGAAGTGCCAATCTACACGTACTACTAACCGTCCGCTACTCAACAACTGACCCCACGTATCCCATCTTAATCCATGCCCCAAACGTATCCATTACTATTCTTACACTAACTACTATTTTTACAGTAACTACTAGGAATTGGTAAGACACTCATATCGGAAGTCAGCTACGAACCTTTCAAAAACATCACGATGTACCTTGTGCAGCTCCCTTCCTTCAGCAAGCCTCTTAGGCGACATATTCACCCACATCTCTATCAAACCCGTTTACCCTGACTGCCATACCATCCCTCCACCAGCCCTACTTCAGCTACACGAGTCCCGTCATTTGTAACATTCGTTCCTGCAGACTCAGGATCGGGATACCCTGAACCGCCATCAGAAATTTAAAAGGCAACTGATAAACTTACCCAACGCCAAAAACCTCCGCGATTATGGCAAACATCCACTAAACTTAATTCTACAGTCTCCATTAACTCCTCAGAGTACTGGAAAGGTTTCCACCGATTTACAGGCATCAAATATATTTCCCATTATCCACTCCTTCACAATAACTAACCCATACCTGACGCCCTCAGCGAAGGTAATTGCTTTGGAACCAGTGGTTCCAACATCTTCTCAGTTCCTGATGACCACCATTTCGATTACTACTTATTCCCTACAGTTCATGAACGTACAGACACCAATGCCCACTACCTGCTCCCAGCTTCCATTACTGGACAACATACCGCAAACGGGGCTAAACGCTTCTGTCGCATGACATGTCTTACACAAAAGTCTTTACAACGTTTACAACGAGATACTCTCCACCTGTATTCGTGGGTAGTGTCTTTGACTAGTAATCAAAACAGCAGTGACCAACGGCATGAGAATGCGGAAGTCAATAGCAACCACTGCATTAAAGACATATGGAAATGGAAATGTCGTGTGGCTAGGGCCTCCCGTCGGGTAGACCGTTCGCCTGGTGCAGGTCTTTCGATTTGACGCCACTTCGGCGACCTGCGCGTCGATGGGAATGAAATGATGATGATTAGGACAACACTACACCCAGTCCCTGAGCGGAGAAAATCTCCGACCCAGCCGGGAATCGAACCCGGGCCCTTAGGGTTGACAGTCTGTCACGCTGACCACTCAGCTACCGGGGCGGACATTAAAGACATAATTTGTACCCACAGGACATGTGGAATGTGATATGAAAAGCGCCATGATATCTCCATTGGCAAAAGATTCCGCACGTTCCCCATCTGGATCTTCGGGAAAGGACTGCCAAGAGAGATATGTGTTCTAGCGTAACCATAAGCGCCGGAACGAAGATGAACGAAAGAGAAGAGAAGGCGGTGAAACGACGTCGGCCAGTGGTGCGCTGATGAGGACAGCACCACGACACGAGCGGCGTCTACAAGAGGAGACTATAAGCACAGCTCCTGCCAGCCTCGGCCGCTCAGTATCGGGACAGTATACGAACAGGCCCGGCAGAGAACGCTACGATTGCAGTTATTAGTATTCCACAAACTGTGTGTCAAACTTGCATGAACATTGTATGTAGCGAAGGACTCGGATTTGTGTTGCATGTCGCCAGTCGCTTGCGACACCATTGTAAATTCCAAGTACAGAATTGTCAATCTTCTTATTTGTAATAAAAACTATTAATGTTATTTGCTTGAATTGTTGTATAGTGTTCCCAGAACGCAGCATCCTTTAGGCATCCGACGAATGGGCAGGACCTCACAATCTGTCTATGAAAAAAAGATTGAATAACCAACGATAGTTACTGTTCTACGAGTCAGACCAAGGAATGTGAGAAGTATGAAAAATAGGAAAACTAGAAAATCTATAAAGGGACATGCTAAGGATCAGTCTAGATGGGCGGGAAGTCACAATATATCTATGAAAAAAAGATTGAATAACCAACGATAGGTAATGTTCTACCAGTCAGGGCGAGGATGTGAGAAGTTTGAGAAACAGGAAAACTAGAAAATCTGTAAAGGGACATGCTGAGGATCAGTCTAGATATAGTGGAGATCAGTCTGAAATGGGAAGATGACATCAGAATCGACAGCAAACGAACACCGACAACAATAGTTCAGGTATACCTGACGATGTCGGTAGCTGAAGGTGAAGAAATTTAAAAAGTGCACGAGAATGTGGAACAGTGTAATTCGGCGCTTAAAATGATATGAAAATCTAATAGCCATGGGGGACTGGAATGCGATAATAGGGGAAGAAGTCGAAGAAAGGTTTATGGGAGAATATGGGCTTGGTAGTAGGGATGAGAGAGGAGAAAGACTAATTGAATTATGCAATACATTTCAGCTAATAATAGCGAATACTCTGTTCAACAATCACAAGAGGAGGAGGTATACTTGGAGAAGGGAGGGTGATACAGAAAGATTTCAGTTAGATTACAACATGGGCAGGCAGAGATTCAGAAATCAGATACTGGATTGTAAGGCTTACCCAGGGGCAGATACATATTCAGATCACAATATAGTAATGATGAAATTTGAGAGACTACTGAAGAACAGTCAGTGCACAAGGAGTGGGATACGGATGTATTAAGGAATGGACACATACATATGAAGTTCTGTGATGCTGTATGTGCGATTATGAATTGGTCAGCAGGCTGCTCAGCTGAAGAGGAATGGACATTTCTAAAAAGAGCAATGACGAAAGTTGAAAAAAAAAACATAGGTACAAAGAAGGTAACTATGAAGAAATCATGGGTAATAGAAGAAATAATTCAAGAGATCGAAGAAAGAAGGAAGTACAAAACTCTTCAGCGAAATTTAGGAATACAGAACAACATTTCAAAACAAAAGATAGGCTACGAACCAAGGAGGAATTACCCGAATAGGACGAAAATCGAAAATGTGATGTATAACTATAGACAAACAAATGATCACAAATTAAGAAATATTAGACGATTTAGTCAAGAGAAAGTGCTTCGCAAATTGAGCAGGTGAATAAAGCATTGGTTTGCCACGAAGGAGAAGAAAACTGGGCGTAGAATATCACGACGTCAAACGTCCCCTTAGAAAAATTAATGAATTATTGTGCTGATAAACCCCTTACGTTATTTGATTTTCAAACAGCTGAGCAAAACTGAACGTACTCAAACATTTCTCTCTTTACTTATTCTGATCATCACTAAACTGACACACAATATTTTTAGCGCAACGCAATCTGACTTTCAACAATCCCTACAAAAGAATGGCCGTGACTAACAATAACCTATACCTTTCATGAATCACTTACCTCACAAAAATCTTCGTTACTCGAACTACCGCGATACAGCGAGCGCCACTACTGCCAGCTAAATAAAAGATGCTAACTACTAGAGGCACTAACTACTGATAGGCATAGTCAGCAAATGAAAGATTTTGATAGAGAACAAACAATGTATTTACCTTAATAGTATTCAAAAGTCATAAGATATACATCATTTAATGACTTCCACTCTTACAAATTTACTGTCTCTGCTGGACACACGTCCAGATCATCCGCTCTCAAAACTCTGCCATCTCTCCCCCCACATCCACCACTGCTGGCCGCTCATCTCCAACTGTGCAACGCTACGCGCTGTTCACATCCAACTGTCCAACACTACAATGAATATTCCAACAATGCCAACCAGCCACAGACTTCACATAGCACAGCCAGTGATTTTCATGCAGGGTGCTACGTGGCGTTACCAACATAAAAACCTAAACAGCCTACTTACAGACGTACCGCTGTGCTGTAAGGACGCCGCTGATGACAACCAAAGGGATCCTACTACGAAAAGAAATAGCACCCCAGATCATCTCTCCTAGCTGTCGGGCCGTAAGGCTGTCGACAGTCAGGATACCACGCCGTCCCTGTCTGGGGCGTCACCAGACACGTCTTCGCTGGTCGTCGGGGCTCAGCTCGAAGCGGGACTCACCACTGAAGACAATTCAACTCCAGTCAGTGAGATACAAGGCCGAGGAATATCAGCAGTTTGCTTATCCATCGGTCTCGAAAAAGCCTAGGACCGCGTACATCGTTCTATTCTCTTCTTCAGAATATGCACTTGCAATAAACCATGTCCACCTAATTGGTTCCTTTCTACCAAACATCATCCTGTTCCACAACATAGTTTTCCACCCAACAAATAAGCCCCTATTTTTGCATACTCTGTCCCAAAACAAAATCCATCCCTTCATTTTGAATAAGACCTTCCTCCATCCCTACCATATCATGTGAACCTCTTCTTTTATCCTACACCGCAAAGAAAATCGGCTTCCCATGCCCAGGGGCCGAGTTACAGTCGGCCACCGAAAGAACATTCCTGTTTGGCAACAACTCATATATAATACTTTCGTAAAACTACTTATTATTTTTTCAGTGCCTTACTGTTGCTTGTGCCACCCTATACCTATACATCTGACATTATCACCTCATAGAAAGTCATAGGGGCTTTCTCACCCGTATAGATTATGCCCATCACAGCATATAACATGTACCGGTACTACATAAGAAGTGCAATACTACTCCTGATCACAACATACATCTTTTGCCACTGTTTACAATACAGATTCTCACATTTTCTGTCCTACTGCAGGAGTGCCCCTAAGTTTTGTCGCTTGCCATCTCCTAATTTATGTATGTGTATCTTATACAGGTGTATAACATTACCTAAGTTTCTGATCCATAAGGAACTTTATCGTCAGCTTTCATGAGGTCACTCCAACTCCGCTGATAGGAACAAAAGGGGCATTCATCTCTAATGTCTGGTTCGGAGCCCCACAGTCAAAAACTGGAGACTGTAGCACCCCAACTGCAAAGTGAGTCTGCGCGTCGACCATGCCCAGCGCAAGCTCTCTCAGTTTGACGTATAGCTTTCTGTCGAGTTCTGTGCCAGCAGTATCACACTTATACTTTCGGAACCATTCACGCTCTTCAGGATTTTCGATAAATTGACAGTTCTGATCCCACTGGTCTCTCACCACGATATAACTGGTGTCTAGCTGTTCCGCTTGTTGTAACGGTGTAACGGTGGTTTTCTTGTACGTAGACGTGCTAGCTGTTTAACCAAACAGCGGCAAAATACTCGGCTGCTGAGAAGACCAGCGCAATGGATGATGTGCGCAAGGTATCTCCTACAGCTCTCCGTGTCATTCCAATCAATTTTCGTATAACACTATCACGAGTTTTTGTCTTAGCAGCGGTAGCTTCAAGAAGTTTTTAATATGAAAGGGTGCGGTCAAGAGTGACAACAAGGTACTTAGGGTACTTGTTTCCGTTAATTTTCACTCCGATCCCCATGTCCAAAATGGCTCTGAGTACTATGGGACTTAACATCTGTGGTCATCAGTCCCCTAGAACTTAGAACTACATAAACCTAACTAAGGACATCACACACATCCATGCCCGAGACAGGATTCGAACCTGCGACCATAGCGGTCACGCGGTTCCACACTGATGCGTCTAGAACCGCACGGCCACACCGGCCGGCGATCTCCATGTCAGTTCGTTTGTTGTTCATATGGAATATGTATACTTCAGTGTTACTTGTACTGGGTTTAAGTCACCACTTTGAAAAATATGAGGTTATAACGGCTAGATCCTCTGTGACAATTGTCTCCGCTTCTCTGAGATCTTTAGTTCTACAAGCAAGAGCGACATCATCCGCGTAGCAGAATTTTGTCGAGCTGGTATTTGAGAGATCGGAGATACATAGTTTGCACAATAGGGGAGGGCTAAGACAGAGCTCTGTAGACCATTCCTTACTTTCCTCTCGTTGCTCACACTTTCTCCAAGTAAACGCGGAAATACCTATTGTTTGTCATGGTGTTGATGAGAGTTACAGTTTTTAGACATCGGACTGTTTTTAGTAATTTGTATATCATCCCTTCTCTCCAGATTCTGTCATATGCCGTGGTTCGTCTAAAAAAACTCGACAGATGTCTCACGTTTTCTTCGAAGTTGTTAGGGCCAGTTTCTCTATGGCCTGAAACCTGCTTGCTGAGCTAATTCATGTTCCAGAACGAAGACGCTAATTCTATTGTAAATGAGCCTCTCCAAGAGTTTATAAGTACAGCTCAAAGGAAAAATTTATCTGAAACTATGAAAGTGGTCAGCTGGAAGCCATTTTTTTTTCACCATTACACATGTTTATCAGAGATTCCGGGTGTATATTATCCACACCAGATGCTTTACTACGTTGAGTTTGTTTCAGGGACTCATCGTATTTAGTCAGCGTAAATGATGAAGAGAAATTAGATTCGTTTAGGCACTGAGCTTTTAGAGAGGTGAGTTCTCGTTATATTGAGGAATTATGTCATGGGATGATCAAGATGTTTCAGCTATATGGTTAGCGATTTGGTTGCCTGAAATACCGGGCTTCTGAGCGGATGTATTGAAGGCTTTACCAAGCTTACGCAGAAGGCTCCATGCCTTCCTACTTGAATGTTTGAAATTTAAATTTTTCTACCTTCTCGCACCATCGTACTTATCTAGCTACGTCAAAACTTTGGATGAGGTCGTCTGCAAAATCTCTGTCACCAGTTTCGCTGTATTCTTCATAAACTTGTTCACAATATTCATTCCGCCCTGGTATACATTCCTTTTTGTATCCACGAGGGATAAACTTCTTAGCAGCAGTAATAACAGCCTCAACAAATCGAGGGTAGTTTTTAGGTTCTGATGGAATAAAGCAGATATATTTATCGGCAAAAACCTCACCAATCAGACCTGCGGAAATACCCATCTCGGTCGCGGTGCAGACTCGCTATTGGGGCCTAGAGCCCCATATCGAGGGTTACTGGCCTGTGTTGGCTGTATGAGAAATTAGGTATGATTTCTCTGGCTATAGACAATGAGTGTCCTCTGCAGTCCCCGGACACAAAACATAGATCCGAGTTGTAATATCTTCGCCAGGCGGCCGATCTTAAAGTTTCCAAATCCTTGGCATCATTAACAAGGTATATAAAAGATCGTAGCCATGAATCCTCCAGCTTCTGCACAGATCTTCCATAGTTTGAGCCTGTATATCCTGGATTAGAACTACGTATCTTTATCTACAAGGAGTTTAGATAGGTACTCGCTTTTAGCTCAGCTAATTCCCACTGTATTTGAATGTAATAATTGGACGGAAGGGTCAAGTCTTTTTTTTTTGGGTGGTCCTGAGAAGTTCCATTTTTAAGGCTTTTTGATTTTGATTTGTATACATGTTTGTAGCCGGTAAATCCAATATTTTGCTTGGCTGCCGATTCGTTCTGTAGCGGGACTTTGAATTTCGCCGCGCTACACTCGTTCCCTCAGATAAAAATTATACCGTCGCAGCGGTATGATCGCTCGACGCCAGAGAGTAACTCTTTTTTGTTTTCTATCCGTTTCTTTATTGTCTCTCGAGAGCGGACGCTTAATACAGACGTGATGTGATTAAGACGAAAAAACTTATTAATGGGTAGACATTGTGGAAGTTGTTATGAAATTCGGAGGATGGAGAGAAGCAACTAAAATAAACTGCATTTAATATCAAGACGGTTTTGGATACATTAGAAATTCCTGGACAATGAAACTTATTGCAAGATTTCGGAGCAGAATTTTCACGCAGAAATGAAGATTTTTGAAGACCTGGACGCCGCACGAAAGAAGACAAGTTAACCCGGTAAAGGATGAACTCTTATCTACGCCATTTCCCCCTGTCAGTTACATTTTGTTATTCTCTGTTCTTTTTCAATAATTTTTGTAGTGGTAATTGGTTTAACTTTTGCTCAAAAACGCCACAAGGACCACCCCAACAATAGCTTTTCCGAATCACGAAGTCCGACAGCTTTTCTGTAATACGAAGTCCGATTTGCTTTTCATTCTTTCCCTTTTTCACGGTCATTAACGATTTAAAAAAAAAAAAAAAAAAAAAACTTTCCACTCACGATTTCTTCCCACATTTTCAACCTTTTCTTTTCTTCTCTTCTATTCTTCTTTTTTATTAACCACTACAGTTCTAGCTCATTTAACATTACCCATGGTGCACGAGCACTATTCTACTACGGACGCGAGCTAATTTACACATCTCCTTTATATCTTCTACACTGCTGATATGCCAAAATCACTCCCTCCAGCCCACCTCCTTCAACTGGCTGATGACACTGCATTAACACACTACACAAATCTTAAGGACCCGCCCAGCTCCATCCTAACTAGTTTTCGTCTTCGCGTAACCAGCGATCCCCGAAGTTAACCGTTCCAAAGTAAAGCCAGTAATTATGAGAACGAACGACACACAGGTTCCATATCCATGATTTTCATCTCACCATTTACACACGTCTATCTAATTTACTAATATACTAGAATGTCCTGAACGTACCCTCGACCAGCAGCTAACGTGGAAACCAAGCAAAAAGCCCACCATACACTAAAACTACTAACGCACCGAATATGCGGATTGTGAACCTCCACTGTACTTCACACCTCAAAAACGTTGATCTGCCCTATCCTCTCCTACACCAATGTTATCTGGATACCCGCTCCACGCAAGTTATATCACGTTCTCCAAATCCTTCAGCTCCACACACTCTGCCTTGCCTTCCACGTCTGTTTATCCCCCCCCCCCCCCCCCCCAACATGAATATTCTACGATCTCATTAGGTCACCGCCCTTCTTCAGCCATACTGAACATCTCCGCATGCCTTACATTAGCCACAAGCGGGATTTCAATTATGTCAGAAGATTCAGAATTTGGAGGAGACTCTGGTACAGATAAAGCAGCTACTACTCCTGTAATGTGGAACACTACTACAGTAACATGGTGGTGAAGTGGAACACTGGGTGTAATGTCCAGTACAAATTCAGGAAGTGGGGTATACTGTCAACCTGTGCTTTAAGAAGCATTTCGTGAAAGTCTTGAAATTTATATTGAAGTGGCTGAAAATGTAAATTTATATGTATGGTCTGACACTGACTGTGAACCCCAGTCCTTTCGGAAATGTCATCCTCCCGGTGGCACATGGGTACTAAGAAAAGACTGCTGATTTTCTGATGACATTTGGAATCTTTTGCAGAGCGGATTTTGGCTCCTGATTCACTGGTATGAATATTTATCACTCCATAACTCACGATGGTCTTAGAAATACATAATAAGTTGAGCAGTTTTACTGATTACTAGAGTACATACTGACATGTACGAGTATTTCTTTGTTAAGCTGGATAGGGCGTTTTATCCTTGAAGGGTTAAGGTTGGTTGGTTGCCTGGTTTGGGGAAGGAGACCAGACAGCGAGGCCATCGGTCTCATCGGATTAAGGAAGGACGGGGATGGAATTCAGCCGTGCCTTTTGAAAGGAACCATCCCGGCATTTGCCTGGAGCGATTTAGGGAAATCACGGAAAACCTAAATCAGGATGGCCGGATGCTGGATTGAACCGTCGTCCTCCCGAATGCGAGTCCAGTGTCTAACCACTGCGCCACCTCGCCCGGTATGAAGGGTTAAGGTGCCGATTTGCTAATGAATTGACATTTCTTCTTAGGTGGCGAAGGAAACGGGTTGTAACCAATATACTGCTTGGAATATGGCGAAATTTCGCCAAATAGTGAACTCACGCTGATAAACACTTCACTCCACTCCATCATGGTCGGCTGCAGCAGCAGTGGTTCAGTCCGACAGCTTCAGAAATTTGTTTATCCCGAACTCGTCTAAAATAGTTGATTTTTTTCCTTTAGATACTACATGTAAGATCTGGAGAGACTCGAGCATCTATCCACAATGGCCGCTAGCCCTAAAATGTTGAACAAAAGAAGAATTAATCTTTACTAAGCGCTTTTTAGTGATAAGGTGCTCCTGAAACCGTATTGTAACCTTGCTACCTGTTTATCCAATATAAGTACAAGGACACTGGGCACAAGTGAGTCTATGGATTGGAAAAGATATCTTTGACTGGTAGTTCATTGTGGAAAAAAAAGAAACATTTTCTGCCTTCATCTCCTAACTCCGTGGCTTCGTAATCGGTTGTCCCATTACGTGAATACTTTGAAACCTTCGTGTTTTTGTAAGTTTTTCCTTCTCCTCTCGTTTCACAGACACGCCTTCCCCCATCCCTCCTCCTTCTCTCTATTTAGCGGAAATAAATAGCACACTGGAGATTGACATTTAGGTCCATCTTAACAGTTGGCAGTTCACTGAAATACACTCCTGGAAATTGAAATAAGAACACCGTGAATTCATTGTCCCAGGAAGGGGAAACTTTATTGACACATTCCTGGGGTCAGATACATCACATGGTCACACTGACAGAACCACAGGCACATAGACACAGGCAACAGAGCATGCACAATGTCGGCACTAGTACAGTGTATATCCACCTTTCGCAGCAATGCAGGCTGCTATTCTCCCATGGAGACGATCGTAGAGATGCTGGATGTAGTCCTGTGGAACGGCTTGCCATGCCATTTCCACCTGGCGCCTCAGTTGGACCAGCGTTCGTGCTGGACGTGCAGACCGCGTGAGACGACGCTTCATCCAGTCCCAAACATGCTCAATGGGGGACAGATCCGGAGATCTTGCTGGCCAGGGTAGTTGACTTACACCTTCTAGAGCACGTTGGGTGGCACGGGATACATGCGGACGTGCATCGTCCTGTTGGAACAGCAAGTTCCCTTGCCGGTCTAGGAATGGTAGAACGATGGGTTCGATGACGGTTTGGATGTACCGTGCACTATTCAGTGTCCCCTCGACGATCACCAGTGGTGTACGGCCAATGTAGGAGATCGCTCCCCACACCATGATGCCGGGTGTTGGCCCTGTGTGCCTCGGTCGTATGCAGTCCTGATTGTGGCGCTCACCTGCACGGCGCCAAACACGCATACGACCATCATTGGCACCAAGGCAGAAGCGACTCTCATCGCTGAAGACGACACGTCTCCATTCGTCCCTCCATTCACGCCTGTCGCGACACCACTGGAGGCGGGCTGCACGATGTTGGGGCGTGAGGGGAAGACGACCTAACGGTGTGCGGGACCGTAGCCCAGCTTCATGGAGACGGTTGCGAATGATTCTCGCCGATACCCCAGGAGCAACAGTGTCCCTAATTTGCTGGGAAGTGGCGGTGCGGTCCCCTATGGCACTGCGTAGGATCCTACGGTCTTGGCGTGCATCCGTGCGTCGCTGCGGTCCGGTCCCAGGTCGACGGGCACGTGCACCTTCCGCCGACCACTGGCGACAACATCGATGTACTGTGGAGACCTCACGCCCCACGTGTTGAGCAATTCGGCGGTACGTCCACCCGGCCTCCCGCATGCCCACTATACGCCCTCGCTCAAAGTCCGTCAACTGCACATACGGTTCACGTCCACGCTGTCGCGGCATGCTACCAGTGTTAAAGACTGCGTTGGAGCTCCGTATGCCACGGCAAACTGGCTGACACTGACGGCGGCGGTGCACAAATGCTGCGCAGCTAGCGCCATTCGACGGCCAACACCGCGGTTCCTGGTGTGTCCGCTGTGCCGTGCGTGTGATCATTGCTTGTACAGCCCTCTCGCAGTGTCCGGAGCAAGTATGGTGGGTCTGACACACCGGTGTCAATGTGTTCTTTTTTCCATTTCCAGGAGTGTAGGTGTTTCCTATATCACCACTGTTCGTATGCTCTAATTTTTTTTTAAGAATATCTTACTCTACTACGCAAATTTAATTTGTTATTAATGTTCTAGTTTTACGCTTTAAACTTAGAGGTTTCATTTGTCATTACAGGCTTTCCTATTTATATATTTGACGACTGCGGTCTTCGCTTTAACATCACCATATCAGTGGATTTTAAACACGTTCAATATCGTCTCCGCTGTTCAAGGCAAGTGAATCACCTTTCTCCTCACCTTTGGCTTAGTTATCCTATTGGTTGGTGTGATACAGGTCGATGAATAAACTGTACCAACATAGTTATTGCGAATTACACATAGTCTGAAGTTGTGCTAACAGTACAAAACACATAACTATTAATAAACACTTGCAGCACCGAGCGAGGTGGCGCAGGGCGCAGTCTCCTCCAAATTCTGAATCTTCTGCATCCTTTTCTGCAACCTTTTCCTAGTGGTTCATTACACGATCAGCCAGAACTTCATCTGACATGGAACTATGCTTCCTCCATGAAGTCATTTTTCTACATCTAAAAGAGATACACACGAATGTCAGTATTGTCCCTTCTAACTACAAAAGCCAACCAAAAGTGAGTGAATGATACGCCTAGAACAATCAAGTGTGTGTGTAAAACGTTTTCGTCATGTTGCATATTTTCAGTTATCATTTTGTATGTGCACTGTAAGCGGAAATAAATAGCACACTGGACTCGCATTCGGAAGGACGGCGGTTCACCCCCTTGTCCGGCCATCCTGATTTGGGTTTTCCGAGAGTTCCCTAATTTGCTCCAGGCAAATGCTGGGATGTTACTTGAAATCCGTCTTGATTGCAAATTTTTTTGTTATTCATATGACCGGTTTCGGTTCATTCAGAACCATCTTCAGATCTGATATTTCAGTTACAGGAGTAACCCGTCCAAATCCAGCAACTTTCACATGCTACGTCACATGTGACGTGCTTCACTAATATGGTAATATAACTTTTATATTCTGGCTGTATATGCCACTGCATGTGACTCACGGCGTAAGCGCCACCTGCCTTTTTGATGTATGTATCTACGTTATTGTTCCTAAGGCTCCCACAATGTCATAACGGGAGTGTTAAATGCTTTCCTTTTATTTATTGTCACTCTATCTAAGGACGCAATTAATATTGATATTTTACATGTTGCTTCAGTACGCCAATTGGCACATAGTTCGCGACCTGAGCGCCACCTGCCCTGGCTGCAGTGCTACTACCCTGGCCGATTTTACTTAGTCGCTTATGCGCTCTCCAACTTCCATGTACTTATTTTTATTTGTCTGACAAACCCTATTCTCAGGGCTATATTTTATTTGGACTAATGGAGCTATGCAGATGTTTGTAAAAACGACAATGACATATTACTCCATGTTAATCTAATACTGTAAGTACCAGGAATCATTCTCATATTTTGTAATACAAGATCCTCCTAATATATGTTAAACTCTATTCTTGACTTATGACCCTTCAACGGTCTCAACGTACCCTCCAAACCCACCTTAACCAGTTCACCACTTGGTGTAACCAGTGGCTCCTCCGTCTCAACCCCTCCAAAACCCAGGCAATCATCATAGGCCGTACCACTCGCTCCTTTCGCCTCCAAGATTTCTACCTCACCCTTTACGGTCGTCCTATCCAACTCACCCCCACCCTGAAATACCTTGGCCTCACCCTTGACCGACACCTCACCTGGACCCCTCATCTCCTGACCATCCAGCAGAAAGCCCATTCCCGCCTCCGCCTGCTAAAACTCCTGTCCGGCCGGACATGGGGATTGCATCCTTCTACCATCCTCCACACCTACAAATCCCTCATCCGTCCTATCCTCTGTTATGCCAGCGTCGCCTGGATCTCCGCCCCCACCCGCTTTTACAAGGCTCTCCAAATCCTTGAACGCCATGCGCTCCGCCTTGCCTTCCGTATCCGCCTTCCTTCCCCCACACGGCTCCTGTATGAACTGATCCCCTTCCCCCACCTCCTCTTGTTCCTCCAACATCTCCGCATCCTTTACATTGTTCGCAGGGTTGATCCCCCCCACCCTCTGGTTTCCTCCTTCCTCTCCACCCCCAGCCCGTTGCCGCGTCTCTATCGCTGTATCCCTCCCTCTCTCCACCTCCACACCCTCCATCTCCTTCATCAGGGCAATTTCCAACGCCTCCCCCTCCCGGATGACGAACTTCGCCGTGACATATACCCTTCCTTCCAACTATAACCCGGCCTTGTTCCCCCCCCCCTCCCCAGGGCCCCCTTCTCCTTTTTCCTCCTTCTCCCAGAGCGGATTTTCCTCCATCCCCCCCTCCCCTGAGACCCTGCACCCCATACTTGCCTCTCTCCTTCCCACATCCCTCCCTACCTGGCCCTCTTCCGAGCGCCCCCCATTCCCCTCCCCCATCTCTTCCCCTCCCTCCCTTCTTCAGGTCTCCCTCATCTCCTTGAACCTGGCAGATCCTCTGTATTGATCATCATCAGTGTGCCACGTCAGTGTTGTGTTTCGTGCTGTTTCTCGTGTGCGTCAAGAGGTGTGATTTTCATTGTGTACTGCCTTGAGGTTCGCCGTCAGTGTTACGTTGTGTGCTATGCCATCCGTCAACACCTTTATGCTCCAGTCATACTGTGCCTTGTGTTCTTTTAATCGTCGCAGTGTGTGGCTTTTTGTGTGTGCTACTTTTAAACAGTTTTTTATCTCCATTTTACAGTCACCCCGTTTTTTTGTATATTGCCTTCCATGATGTTCTCCCTTTTTTATATCTATGTTCGCCTTCTTCTCTCCTTTGCTGTTTTTAAATATCTTCTATTGTTTTGTTCTATGTCTTTTGGCTGAAGAGCAGCGCATATGCTGCTGCCAGCCCGCCCCGATGGGGAATTGAAATACAATAAAGAAAAAAAAAAAAAAAATCTTGACTTATGTACCCTCAAATACCTTGGCCTCACACTCGACCGCCACCTCACCTGGACTCCCCATCTCCTTACCATCCAATACAAAGCTCACAACCGCCTCCGCCTCCTGAAACTCCTGCCCGACCGGACGTGGGGTCTGCATCCTTCCACCATCCTTCACACCTACAAATCCATGATCCGCCCCATCCTTTGTTATGCCAGCATCGCTTGGATTTCCGCCCCTCCCCGGTTCTATAAAGCCCTCCAAATCCTCGAACGCCATGCACTCCGCCTCGCCTCCCGCATCCGCCTTCCGTCCCCCACGCGCATCCTCTATGACCTCATCCCCTTCCCCCACCTTCTCCTTTTCCTTGAACATATCCGCACACTATATATTGTCCGCCGCCTTGATCCCCCTCACCCCCTGGTGTCTCCCATCCTCTCCACTCCCAACCAGTTGCCGCGCCTTTACCGTTGTGTCCCTCCCTCTCTCCATCTCCACACCCTCCATCTCCTTTCCCAACACAACTTCCACCGTCTACCACTCCCGGATGATGAGCTTCGCCCTGACATCTACCCTTCCTACCAACTCTAACCCCCTCTTCCTGCCTCCTCCTCAGGGCTCCCTCTCCTCCCTCCTTCTCAGCGGATTTCCCCTCCTACTCCCCGTCCATCTCTTGTGCCTTCTTTCGGTGTCTCTGCGCTCCCTCCTGCCCTGTCTTCCCTTTTCCTCTCCCGCCCCATGTGTCTCCTGCCTCTTCGTGAACCCACAGTTGCCCCTCCTCTCTTCCTCCCGCCGCTTCCCCAGCTGCCCCATGCTCTCCCCTCCTTTTCCATCCTCTCTGCCCTTTCCCTCGGCAGGTCCCGCCTGGTAGTTTTACTCTTCATCGTGTGTGCTCCAAGTGGGTTTTAAGTGTGTTGTCTTCAGAGTGTTTTTAATACTGTGGCCAACTTTTAAACTGTGCATGTGCATCCAGTGTCTTCTCTGTGTTTTAAGAATCGCCAACTGTGTTTTTTAACTTTCTGGTGACTATTTTAACTGTCCCCAATGAACTTCTACATGTCAGTGATTTTTACCTCCATTTTCTCTCCTTACTCTGTTTTATGTTCCCCTTTTCTTACCTCCTTATGTATGTATTATTTTATTCTTGTTTTAGTTGTCATGTCACTCGGCTGAAGAGCGGCGGATTGTGCTGCTGACAGCCCTCCCCTGCCCATATGGGGCAGGGGCATGAAATCACAATAAAGAAAAAAAAAAAAACTTGACTTATGTTTCATACCTGTAATATAAATTACGATGTTCATTGTCCTCAGGCCGCCTTCTGAAGAAGATAGATTTAAATCTATCGAAACCTAGGTAAAGATTACTTTATCCTTTGCAACTGGTCGGCTGTTTTTTAATCTTATTACGTGGAACCGTTGCTGTTGCGAAGCTATGTTTAAAATACTGAATTGACAGTATAATATCTCTTCCGCAGTGTCCGTTGCTCGACGTTGGTTGCACAGGTTGTCACTGCTCCTTTGGACTTACCTTGCATTACCTGAAAAGTCAAATGTTGTCTTCAATGTAGATGTAATTTTGTCATCTGATCGCTTAAGTGGAGGTGTTGTACAAGTCGCAAAACGGCCTTAATAACTCTCCTATCTTTTGCTTCCTAAGGGTTTTCTGTTGTGTGTAAGTATAATAAAGGCTAACATGGCACTAAATTTCACTTTCGTATACACAAATGTATTCATATGAGGGATGTGTAAAAACTATATTTCAACTTAAGTTCCTTAAAATATCATTCTCCTGTCTGAACACGAACTATAAATGTTTTCTTCCACACAATGGCTTAACAAAACTTAACGAAAGGTTACTAAGTTACACTTCTGAAATAAATTAAAGCTAATGTGTTTCCAGTTACATTCTTATTACACTTCTTTCCACAGCTTTAATCATCATTATGATCACTCTGCTTTTCTTGCATTCGTTCATTTTCAAGGGCACTGTAAATAGATTCACAATTAACGTCTTGTAGTCACGTGTCCTAACTCATCACAAATGTTTTCTTTCAAACTGAAATTCTAATGTAATCTTAAAGATGTAGACTGTTTACTCACTTCTCTATGTAGCACAATATTACCAAAACATTCTCACTCATTCCATACTCACATATTCGTCATAATATATATATCCTTATACATTAAACATACTCCTCATCAAACATTAATATATCACATATGTGGGGCCATTTGGCACTTCCATTCTCATAAAACTCCAATAATATTTTCCTCAAATAATCTATTGTCTCCATCAACTACTTCACGGTAACTTACCTTCTTATATTAACTTAAATATTAACTCATTCATTCTTACATCCTCATTCATTCTGATACATACCTATCTCATTACTGATCTCAATAGCTATTATCTCCTGACATTAGAGTGCCTTGAAATAACTAACTAGTTGTTGATTCACCTTATAATTTACAATTAAGAACAAATGTAACCTGTGTAGATCTCATTCCTATATGAATATCTTTTCTCATTCAGTAAGTGTACTCACCTGGGTTTACATTCTCTTCATAATTATGTATACAAGTGTAACTGCAGTATATAATTTCCATAAATTAATGTTTGTGTTCTTAGGCTGTATAACTTAATGTTCGTGTATTCAATACAAATATTTATGATCTCGTTTTCACAGCAACTTGCTCATGTTCAACTTAGTTATCATTATATTATGTTGTTTTAGTGCACAAAGGGTTTCAAATGTCTGTGGGGATGCAGCCCCCTCGGCTTGTGAGATAACGGGTATTCTAGGGAGTAACAACCTGGGTGAGGTATTCTTCCTATTCTGAAAGGACCTGTATATAATAAATCCTGCTCAATCTCCTGACAGTCTGAATCTTCAAGTGTTAAATTACATACACTAACTATGGTAGGATATACCAATTGAAATTGACTTACTTTGTAATGTTTTTGTCGTGGTTCAATCGTCTTGTTAAGTTCAACATTAATTAGTTGTTCTCCTACAGATAATTGACATATGCCATTACTTAAATCTATGATTGCTTTGTGTTCATTCAAGAAATCCATCCCTAGGATGCAGTGTACGATAAGCTTGTCTACAACCAGAAAATTACACTTGCACTGTGTATTGGAAAATGTGAAGTTGACAAGGGCTTGCATGCGTATGTTCTTAGATTTAGTACCTGTGGCACTAACCACGTGACAATTCTGTACAGGTAATGTTTATAATTTGTTTCAATTCATTATAGAATGCGGTTGACATCACACTTGCAGCAGCACCAGTATCGAATAAAATTTGTACATCATAATCGTTAAACTTAACCCATGCCGTAGTTTGTATGAATTCTTTAACACAACTAACTGATTTAATGTTTTTCTCGTCGGTTAATTCCTGTTCTGCTGTCATTTTGTCATCGTACCTGAGGAAACAAACCGTCTCAGCCGTTGCGCTCTTACAACACCTCACAACCGAAGCACGAGCGCTTAGCTCGGTCGTCAACTGTTTTCCGTCTGCTGTGTTTGGCCGGGTTCATTGACCAGCTCCACTATGTTTACATTCCGGCCGGTTGGCGCCCACGCGTCAGCTGATGGCGCGCCGCAATTGTTATTGCTACTTCGTGGCGGGGAGTGTATAACTGTACAGGGGAACGGCGGCGGATTCCGTGGAGGGTTATGATTCGTCATGCGTGAATTCTGTGTGTTCCACATATTCTGCCGTTGATTGTTGGAATTGTTATTGTTTTGGTGGTAATTATGTCTGTTATATGGCATGTTCCTGTCAAAGTAGCCCGGGTTGTACCGGTTATTCTCACGTCTCCCATTACGGTTGTTGTTGTACTGTCTGTGATTTTCATTTTGCATGTAGTTACCATTTTGATATGGGTGATAATTATTGTTGTTATTATTATTCCACGAATTTCTGCGGTTGTTCCTACCGTCATACACGTTTCCATTTGAATATGCTTCGCGCGTAGGCATCGTACTGTGTCGCGGCGCGGACGGATGGTTCCACTACCCACCGTCACTACGATTCCTTTGGGGTGGTGCTGATTTTGGTTACTAATATGAGTAAAATTTGGATAGTGTGAATCGCCTCTGTAAACTACGTCCATTTGATCTAAGAAGTTTAAGAAAGTCTTAACGTCATTCTTCGGTATGAAAAGGGTAAGTGGCTCTTTAAAGTGTCAATTATCGCTGGCAAGTCGGCTGGTTTGGACCAGTACAGTGTCTTGTCTAGGTACCTCTCAAAGTATTGTATTAATGTCTCTTTTTTAGGGTCATAGGTCTCGGGGTTGCACACTTCTCTCCTTAGACTCTGTTGCTCATTCTCGGACCAGAATTCATCCAAGAAGGCTTGTTCTAACTGTTCAAACGTAAGGCACCGCCGCTTCATAGCGGCACCCCACTTAGCTGCTCGTCCTCTCAAGAGATTGCTGACGTATCTGATTTTATCGACTTCTGACCAACTACGTGGAAAAACACCGTCAAATGATCTAATAAACACAATAGGGTGGGCTTTGTGCTTGTCCTCACTGGAAAATGTCTGGAAATACTCATGCCTCACAAACATGTCATCGGCCATGCCGGTTGGCATAACTCTATTGACGTGGTTTGTGTCACTTGCTACTCTAGGTGTCGTACCGTAATATTGCTCGTTTGGTGGAAAAGAAAGAGGCACACTGTAATTTTGACTTGAAATAGGTGATTCCACAATAGGTGTTCTGTCTGTGTCATTAGCCATGGTTTTAGCTGTTTTGTAGTTCCCTGACGATGCGTTTGCACCAATCGCCAAACACGGCACAACATTGTCTCGTGATTTTGTCACTTCGTCTTCTATTTGTTTTGTCTCGTCTTTAACATGTGTCTTTGTTTTTGTAAGTATGTCCTGTGTAATTTTAAGTAACATTATAAAATCACTGATTCCTGTTATCCCATAAGACATTATGTCTGTTTTTGCAAATGCTGGGACGGTTGCTGTGACAGGGCACGGCCGACTTCCTTCCCAGATGAATGACAGTCCAATGACAGCCCAACCCTTTCAGCAGAGACTTTTCAATTGTTTGAACTTGCTCACACTGATGTGTCTTTGTGGTATCACATATTGATAAGACCTCACTTGGTCTTTAGGTTGGTAACGGGACGGCGAGTTTCTGCCCGATGTCGATAGCGGTCGCTCGGGATCAGGTGGACCCAATGGAGCGCGCCCATTGAGCCGCACCTCCAACAGCTGTGTACTACGAACGCCCTCTGCGGTAGCGATATAGGACGGCTGGTGGCAGGCGCACAGCCCATTTGCTTCTGAGCTTCACCACAATGACACTATCCTTCGTGTTCAGTACAGTGAACCTCTTCCTGGTTGACATTTGATAAGTGGACTCTGTATTTTTTTTTTTTGGATCATTTGTAATGGGTCTTCATATGCTTGGAGAACTACAAGTTACGTAAATCTTCTGTTTACTGCAATCAACTTATTTGCTAATTATTTCTGCTCAAGTCCAGCTTCTCTACGACGACAGTTGACACATCGCACTGTAGCTCACCTCTCCTTACCATTGTGTACAAGTCGTACACAACAGTCTTTGAGGTGAAACAACTGTACGTCTTAAGGGACAGAAGGGCGTCAGCATAGAGTGAACGGGCACGCAGACCGACAGAGAAAAAACGCAGAGTTAAAGAAGGCGGAGCGCGGAGTCGGGTTTCCTAAGGCTCCGCAAACACCGGGCACGGCAGAGCGGAAAGCAGCAGCCGCGACGTGACCGCGCTCATTAGCCGGCGCGCCGTATTCATCACCCGCGGCTGCGCCTCGCTGCCTCCTCACGGACCGTGCCGGCCACAGCTGCCGAGCTGCGCTCTTACCCGCATTCAGCACTGCCGGCGCCGATACCACACTGCCGCGAACCCAACTCCAATACCTGTCTCCCAGCACCACTCTCGGATCCACTTTTCTCTTTTTTTTTGGAGTGATTTCATTGTAGGTATGTCCGCCCCGATTGCTGAATGGTCAGCGTGACGGACTGCCGTCCTAAGGGGCCCGGGTTTGATTCCAGGCTGGGTCGGGGATTTTCTCCGCTCCCGCTCAGGGACTGGGTGTTGTGTTGTCCTCATCATCCTTTCATCACCATCCGGCGCGCAGGTCGCCCAATGTTGCGTCGAATGTAGTAAGACCTGCACCAAGGCGGCCGCACCTGCCCCGCAAGGGGCCTCCCGGCCAATGACGCCAAACGCTCATTTCCATTTCCATTGTAGGTATGGGAAAAACCGATACCAGTTTTTTAGTTCTAAATAACCGGTATTTTAGGTATTCGGTCTTGGTTATAAGAGTTTTTTGTTTACTTTTTAGTAATAACTAGGTTAAACAACAGTACAGTTAACCATAGCAACAGTGCTAAAATTTTTGTTTTTTAAATAAACGTTTTTTTTAAAAAAAACAAGTAATTTTTATTCGTAGAATCTGCATTGCTTTGAAATACGGCGTTGTTGTAGAAAGCGAGAAAAACTATCGGTGTTCCTTTAATAACAACGCCGACAGAAACGTGCAACAGACACGGGGCATAAGAATTGGTACATCCCGGTGGGGTTGGAGACTTTGTTCGACTATGGAGTGGGTGTCGTGTTGTCCTCATCATCCTTTCATCACCATCACCGACGCGTAAGTCGCCTAATGTGCCATCTGATAAAATGAGACTTGCACCCCGCGACAGAACTTCCCTAGCTAGAACCTCCCGGCCAACAATGCCATGCGATCTTTTCAATTTCAACCCTTTTGGTGATGTGTTCCCAGGACTTGTGAGTCAGCGTGCATTGTGTTACTGTGCCAAGATTTCTTTTGGATTCTTGTCAGACCGAATCCGTCGTAAACGGTTCTTGAGTTTCTTCGGGGTCTTCACATATGCCTCTGAATTAATGGTTGACCCTTTAGACAACACATCACGAGGATGACACCATCACAATCGCTGTGTCGTCATGACTTTGCAAATGGAGGCAACTGCCTCGAATTTCTTCTTTTTTGGCAATTGCGCATGGTGCATTTTTGTTTCCAGCACAGTCTGATGCATCCACAACGATTCGTGATAGAATGGCCTCTCTATTGGCTCAAACTCTTCCAACAGATAAGACAAAATGCCTTTCCTTTGAATACTGTGGTTTGTTGTGATCATTCGTGGAACCCATGTTGAGCACACCTCTCAATATCCAAGGGTCTCAGCAAATGCAGACACACCTTCAATGCTCATCAGTAGCTGCACAACCAGCTGTCGTTGTGATGCAGTTATCTGAACAAATAATTGCATCCACACGATCCATCATGTACAGAGCAGCGGTTGAGGTAGGACGCCCCGAACCTGGCCCATCAAGAAACTCAGTTTCTGCACTCCCGCATGCTCTAACTCTCTTTGCCCAGCGACCAATAGTACACTTATCAATTGCATAATTACCATATTCTGCACACAAACATTTATGGATATTCACCATGGTTTCTTTTTGCGCAACTAAGAATTCAATTACAACTCTTTCGTTGTAACGAGTGTCTTGCAGCGACGCTACTATCACGGTTTACTACGGCTCTGCCATATGTAGGAGTTGCTCGAAACATTGCACACGTGCAGAAGAAACATTAAATTTGAAACACCTAAAAGAACTTTACCTATATTTATTAACAGCTGTGAGAAACAATGGGGCATTACTTACTGATCGATCCTTGTAAAACAGCCCGTTGGGCTTTAAAATTGCAACACCGGGAAGAGATATATACATACACTGAAGCGCCAGAGAAACGGGTATAGGCATGCGTATTCAAATACAGAGATTCACTATGTGATCAAAAGTATCCGAACACCCCCAAAAACATACGTTTTTCATATTAGGTGCATTGTACTGCCACCTACTGCCGTGTACTCCATGTCAGCGACCTCAATAGTCTTTAGACATCCTGAGAGAGCAGAATAGGGCGCTCCGCGGAACTCACGGACTTGGAACATGGTCAGGTGATTAGGAGCCACTTATGTCATCCGCCTGAAGCGAGATTTCCACACTCCTAAGCATCCCTACATCCACTGTTTCCGATGTGATAGTGAAGTGGAAACGTGAAGGGACACGTACAGCGCAAAAGCGTGAAACGTCCCCTTAGAAAAATTATACAAGACTGTGCTTAAACTGACACACAATATTTTTAGCGCAACGCAATCCGACTTTCAAAAATCCCTACAAAAGAATGGCCCTGACTAACATTAACCTATACCTTTCATGAATCACTTACCTCACAAAAATCTTCGTTACTCAAACTACTGCAATACAGCGAACGTCACTACTGCCAGCTAAATAACAGATTAAAACTACGGAAGGCACTAACTACTGATAGGCATATTTAGCAAATGAAAAATTTTAACAGAGAACAAACAATGTATTTACCTTAATAGTCATAACACATATAGCAGTTCATGATATCCATTCTTACAAATCTACTGTTTCTGATGGACACACCTCCAGATTATCCATTTTCAAAAATCCGCCATCTCACTTCCCCACATCCACCACTGCTGGCGGCTCATTTCCAACTGCGCAACGCTACGCGCTGTTAACATCCAGCTGCCCAACACTACAATGGCAGACAACAATGCAAACTAGCCACAGACCGCACACAGCGCAGCCAGTGATTTTCATCCAGAGCGTTCCGTGGCGTTACCAATATAAAAACCTAAAAAGCCTACTTACAAACGTACAGGCCGACCTCGTCTGTTGGCTGACAGAGACCGCCGACAGTTGAAGAGGGTCTTAATATGTAATAGGCAGACATCTGTCCAGACCATCACACAAAATTTCCAAACTGCATCAGGATCCACTGCAAGTCCAATGGCAGATAGGCGGGGGATGAGGAAATTCAGATTTCATGGTAGGGCGACTGCTCATAAGCCACACATCACGCCGGTAAATGCCAAACGACGCCATGCTTGGTGTAAGGAGCGTAAACATTGGACGATTGAACAGTGGAAAAAAATTGTGTGGAGTGACGAATCGCGGTAAACAATGTGGCGATCCGATGGCAGGGCGTGGGTATGTCGAATGGCCGGTGAACGACATCTAGCAGCGTGTGTAGTGCCAACAGTAAAATTCTGAGGCGGTGGTGTTACGGTGTGGTAGTGTTTTTCATGGAGAAGGCTTACACCCCCTGTTGTTTTGCGTGGCACCATCACAGTACAGGCCTACATTGATATTTTAAGCACCATCTTGCTTCCCACTATTGAAGAACAATTCGGGGATGGCGACTGCATCTTTCAACACGATCGAGCACCTGTTCATAATTCACGGTCTGTGGCAGAGTGGTTACACGACAATAAAATCCCTGCAATGGACTGGCCTCCACAGAGTCCTGACCTGAATTCCATAGAAAACCTTTGGGGTGTTTTGGAACGCCGACTTCGTGCTTGGCCTCATCGACCGACATCGATACCTCTCCTCAGTGCAGCACTCCGTGAAAAATGGGCTGCCATTCCCCAAGAAACCTTCCAGCACGCGACTGAACGTATGCCTGCGAGAGTGGAAGCTGCCATCAAGGCTAAACGTGGGCCAACACCATACTGAATGCCAGCACTACCGGTGCTGGGCGCCACGAACTTGTAAGTCATTTTCAGCCAGGTGTCCGATCCTTTTGTTCACATAGTGTATGTAAACAAGCAGAAAACGGCGCTCCGGTCGGCAAAGCCTACAACAGGTGTCTGCGTGCTGTTGTTAGATCGGTTACTGCTACTACAAAGGCAGGTTATCAATATTTATATGAGTTGGAAAGTGGTGTTATAGTCAGCGCATGAACGATGGCACACAGCATCTCCGAGGTACGGGATTTTCCCGTACGACCATTTCACAAGTGTACTGTGAATATCAGTAATCCGGAAAAACATGAAATCTCCGATATCACTGCCACCGGAATAAGATCCTGCAAGGAAGGGACTCGTTCAAGGTGACAGAAGTGCATCCCTTCCGCAAACTGCTGCAGATTTCAATTCTGGGCCATCATCAAGTGTCAGCGTGGAAATCATCAACGAAACATCATCGATATGGGCCTCCAAGGAAGCGGGTACATCCACAGCTCACGAGGTTGCCGGAGAATGCACAGCGCCGGCCAACTCCCGCCGCCTCCAGTATAACCACGTGATAACCGCTGCCCGGCCTCAGGCACGCCGTCTTCGCTTCTCCCGTCAGCCAATCGCCGACTCGCGCACCGCCGCCTTCCGTTCTCAAAGCGTTGTTCCTTTACTCGCGGTCGGCACTCGCTTATATCCCGAGCCGGCCCAAGCCCCAAGACAAGCCTATGTACCGAGAAATCGATCGTACTGGTGTCAGAGATACTACTAGCACCGGTCCCGCCGCGGCTCAGCGCCAATGTTTTGAGCGGGGGTGCACCCAGGAAATCTTGTGGTTCAGTTTGCCATTAAAGTATGTATTCGTGGTACACAACTGATACTTTGCACAGACTTCAAGCAACCGTAGACCATTTGCATTCATCTTGTCCACTCCATGTTAGCGTTGGCAGTCACTCCAAGTGGCAAAATCACTACCAATACGAGCGTTGAAATCACCAAGGATACATAGACGGTCCCCGGAGTGCACTCCTTGTACCACATCGCTGAGTTGTTCATTGAACTGATCCTTCCTTGGCATCTGCAGCTGAGGTAAGTGTTGGTGCATATACAGTTATCAGCGTCAGTGGTCCACTATTTGTTGTGAAACGCAGAGTCATAATCCGTTCTGATAACCCAATAGGATTTTCGGCAGAACACAGCAAGTCATTGCGGACAGCAAAACCGATTCCGTGCTGTCTGGGGCTAGCAACATCTTTGCCCTTCCAGAAAAAAGTGTAGTCTTTTACCATAGTGAGCCTTCTTCTGGTAGCGTGGTTTCCTGCAGTGCTGTTATAGCGATATTGGGTCTGACTGGCTCTAAGTCGATAGCAGCCGTTTTGTGTAGCTCTTGTGAACTTCCACAGGTGTCCGGGAAGGCTTGCAGCATAGAGCGGATGTTCCATGTACCGATGCGTAATGAAATATCTTTACTTTTTATTTTATTTTTATTTTTTTATTTTTGTAGCAACGGGTGTCGATATTATGGTGACGACTTCTAGCAGTGCTTGTGTTCCATACACCCAATGGAACGATCAGCACGTAAGTGACTGGGGGTCGCCCAGCTTGAAGCGGGCGGAGACTGGCAATAGCAACTCCTGACGCCCGTTAGAGTGTGCTTATGACCGGTAACTGCCGCTATCCGTGTTGTTTTCACATGGATGGAGTGTCCTCTTCGTGGATGCTAATGCGCCTGGGACGCAGATTTTAGGTGACGGCGAGCTTGCCCACTACTCGTGCCACCCTCTCGGCCTAGCTGACTGGTTCCACAGGAGCGAAAATGAGCGTCGTGCGGAGTCAGGTTGGCTGCAGGCAATACCCGCTCATTTCCTGTTGGACCGTACTTGCGCTTAACGAAAGTGTCGATATCGGGATTCAATTCGGAGATGTGGACTTCGTTAGCAATGGCATGCCGTGCTTATATACCTGCATGATAGTCATGTCACGTTGTCTACAGGCTGCAGCAACGTCCTCAGACGGAAACCTTTTGTTTACCCGTGGTATAAGTCCACTCTACGGGTTGACACATCTCGATTCTAGTCTCTCCGTGATGTTAGACAAAAACTCCGATATTCTCCTGCCTGTCCTGAAGTGTCCCGTCCATTTTGCCATAACTGTAATATATAATCTTCATTAACTTTGCGTATTGACCTCAGTTCCAAGTATTCTTCATACTTCCATTTGTTTGCCTTCTTTTAGCCAATAAAGGGCTCCCCTTTTCTTGAGCTTAAAGTCCAATGGGCATATCCCTAGAGTTACTAAAAATACATCTTCGAGGTAATGCAGCAAGCACCTATTAATCTTAGTAGCATCATTTCGACTCTTCTGACTAACGACTTCACAAGCTGCATTTTTTTGAGTCCAAACATTCGCATCATATCCCACCATTTGCTAATCTACATGGGTGTTATGCTCCTATTTTTCAAGAGAAATCGAAATCGCTAATTTGCGACGGTTATGATTTTGTTCCTCACGTTTTTAACTTTTCTGCCTGCATCCCGCATATGATACGCAAAATTACGACGTTCGTCCAGGAGTACGCCTAGACATCTCGATACTGAGGCCCTTCTGATCGTTCCATAGTTTAATTTTATTTTAAGATTCCTCAAAAGCTCTCTTTCAGCAGTTGGTACTTTGTCTACTGAGGTGCTGGTGATAATTAACAGTTCGACACAGTCCTTCGGGTTCATAGAGCTCTAAATCACATTTTTTCTGTAATATTTCTTCTGTGATACATGTATTAAAAAAAAGTTTTGCATCCCCCTGGTAGCCAGAACTCCTGAAGATAGACGTTGACTGTGCATATTGTATCACAGACACAGCCCCTTTGACTGTTCAGAGATGTCACTAAACCCGCTCAAAGATGTACACAACCAAACATAAGCAGCGCCTATTAGACGGAGGAGGTCCGACAGCCGATCAGTTCCAGTCATTCCACCAGGAAGGAGATACACGGCTCGTATTGTCTGTAGTTCAACCATGCCCAGACGATCAATACCGCCGTTCGATCGCGTCCGCATGGTTGCTTTGTACGAGAAAGGGCTCTCAGCAAGGGAATTGTCCAGGCGTCTCGGAGTGAACAAAAGCGATGTTGTTCGAACATGGAGGAGGTACAAAGAGATAGTAACTGTCAATGACATGCCTCACTGAGACCGCCCAAGGGCTACTACTGCAGTGGATGACCGCTATCTACGGATTATGGCCCGGAGGAACCGTGACAGCAACGCCACCATGTTGAATAATGTTTTTCGTGCAGCTATAGGACGTCGTGATACGAATCACCCTGTGCGCAATAGGCTGCGTGATGCGCAACTCACTCCCAAAGTCCGTGGCAAGGTCCATCTTTGCAACCAAGATACCATGCAGCGTTGTACAGATGGACATAGCAATATGCCGAATGGACCGCTCAGGATTGGCCTTCTCTTCACATGCCTTCGCACTTGCCTTCAACAAGACAATCGATGGTGACGTGTTTGGAGGCAACCTGGTCAGGCTGAGTGCCTTAGACACACCGTCCAGCGAGTGCGACAAGGTGGAGGTTCCCTGCTGTTTTGGGGTGGCATCATCTGGGGCGGACGTACACTCCTGGTGGTCATGGAAGGCGCCGTAACGACCGAACGATACGTGAATGCCATGCGACCGATAGTGCAACCATATCGACAGCATATTGGCGAAGCATTCGTCTTCATGGACGACAATTCGCGTCCACATCGTGCACATGTTGTGAATGACTTCCCTTAGGATAAAGACATCGCTCGCCTAGAATGGCCAGCATGTTCTCCAGACATGAAACCTATCGAACGTGCTTGGGATAGATTGAAAAGGACTGTTTATGGACGACGTGAACCACTAACCACTCTGAGGGATCTACGCCGAATCGCCGTTGAGGAGTGGGACAATCTGGACCAACAATGTCTTGATGAACTTGTGGATAGAATGCCGCGATGAATACAGGCACTCGTCATTGCAAGAGAACATGCTACTGGGTATTAGAGGTACCGGTGTGTGCAGAAATCTGGACCACCACCTCTGAAGGTCTCGCCATATGGTGGTACATGTAATATTAGTAATATCCGCCTCACAAACATTAATATACGCTCACTAGTAAATGCCTGATGACCTAAAGTTATCGAACAATTGTAAAGTAAAATAAATGAACCATCGCATAGCAGCCACAGAGTCTATTATTCTTTATCTTTGCCGTTCTTGCGCGGTGCCTGTAAATCTCTATGTACATGTATCGATTAATGGTATAAAAAAGAATTCTGTTGTTTCAAGACAAATGAGGCTTTTGGTGCCTCACCTTTTATTGTTTGTATTCTATGAAAGGCGGGCGCGGACTTGCTGAGTTCCGCAACTGTATTTTATATTTTATGTGAAAATATTGAGTGAATATGCTAAATGTTATTTTTTTTTTCAATCAGAAAACATGTAGTTTCTTGTAACTGATTACGAACAGACAGCATCAAGAGGACATTTTGACTGTTATGTATAAAGTATTTAACCACAATGGTCATCTATTGTAATTTAATATGAAAAGGTACGTAGCATTAAAAAAAGGGTGTGTTACAGATAAGTGTGCTTATTTTAGTAAATTAATCTTGATGATTTCCATCTCCTCATTTACTTGAATTATAATTGTTTTGTGTTAGTTCATCACCAGAAATTACGATCACGCTGATGGGCCGAACGCAGCATGAGGCAGAAGGAACATTATCGTTTTTTTCTAATCTTCTGGTCCCTTAGTGTTGTTCCGGGTATGACTACATCGCGAATATAAAAATGCACAGAAATAATAATGTTTCTCTTAGTCAGGTATTCAATGCTCAACGTATGTTACTATAATAGTGTAATCAGTCCCTGATTCTGTTGCCAAGTGGCCCACCAAAACATTCACTTTTTCGACATTTTTAAAAATAAAATAAAATAAAATAAAATAACAATTCTTTTTATTTTCGTCCCCCAAGAGCAACGCTACGTACAACATGTAATGTGTGGTTTTAATGAGCAAAAAAAGGGTTGAAATGATGTTTATGTTGATCTCTATTCCAATTTTCTGTACAGGTTCTAGGACTCTCGGAACCGAGGTGATGCAGAATTTGTTTGATGTGTGTATTATTTACGAATCATTCCAGTCGGCTGACGCTAGTGCTGCCATATAACTTCTGTAGTACTGGTTCTAATGTAATCTCCCAAAACACTGGACCACGTATAAATGCCTGTAGACAGCCTTCTGATAAGGTCTTTCTCAGACAGTTGTACAACGCCCCTGGACACTGCAGCTTCCTAATTCGACCAAAGAAGGGAGGCCACTGTCTTTTATCGAAAGCGTCAGTGGTATCGTTCATCATCCCTAGAGCGTATGTTGAATTAATGTCCATCTGTAACGAAATCACATTATTAATTGCGTCTTCAGTTGACTTGCTTCTTCTAAATCCGTACTGACGAGTTCTCATACCATGTAGGAGTGTACGACCTTGTATTCTCTTGTACAATAGTTTTCCAGACATCTTACCGAGAACGTTCAGAAGACAGATTGATCTGTAGGAATTGAGTATTATTGCCCTTTATTAATAATCACCGCCTCAGCATTCTTCAAAGGTGCGAAGACCCTTTCTTGCAAGACACTGTCGTTGTACGGTTCACACAAGTAAATATCAAGCCACATAAGGCTTCTAGTACTTCAGCAGGGATCAAATCCAGTTCAATGTTATCTTGTTGAAAGAGTCCATCACAGAGACTTCGAAGAAGTTGCGCAGCCACTGGCCTTAACATGTCAGAAATGTAATGCCTGCCAGCCAAATTACCAGCTGTGCGAGAAAGAGAGGACACTGTTGCCTACTCAGTAGCACCCCATACCATCTCACCAGGTGCTGCCCCAAATTACGATACATGGATACATCCAGTATGATGCTGTAAGCAGATGCTGGGCTAGTTTGGAAACATAACGTGGTGCCACTTGTAGCTGTCTAGCTACATTCGCTTTTCTGTTTCCCGGCAAAGCTCTGCTTCTCACGCGCTGCTCTTTAACTCATCTGTTGCTAGTAATTTATTACTCCATGTTGCCTCACGATTTCATGATCTACTGGCTTTATTCCTAAGTGAGTCGCGTTGAAGTAACGGTTTGCAGAACGTTACAGTGAATTGTTGTCACTAAGACAACACTTGTTGGCGTTATGAACGCTAATGTTTTCTAACGAAAGACGCATCAGTGATTTTCTTGTGCTGGTTTAGCTTTTCTCTCTTTTCATTCTCTCAGTCCGAGACCCGTGCACGACATTATCACCGAACAGTTCGTACATCTTCATGATTACACTTTGTCTTTAAAATTCCCACATAAGTAAAACACCATTTTCCTTCAATATTGTGTCGTATTTTACTTTTGTAGTTGTATTCATCAAAAGTTGCGACTAAAATGTTCGGTGATTGATAGCATAAAACAAAACAGACGCCGCGCGGGATTAGCCGAGCGTTCTAAGGCGCTGCAGTTATGGTCTGTGAGGCTGGTCCCGCAGGAGGTTCGAGTCCTCTCTCGGACATGGGTGTGTGTGATTGTAGTTAGGATAGTTTAGGTTAAGTAGTGTGTAAGCTTAGAGACTGATGACCTTAGCAGTTAAGTCCCATAAGACTTCACACACATTTGAACATTTTTGAACAAAATAGACGGAAGTTAACGTAAGCGTAATTATCAAATTTATATTTTAACTGAAGGAGTGATTTTACGTTTACTTTATTCTAATCTGACCCGATACGCAGCTAAGCCATAGGACATGATCTCTACCAGGAGTTCTCAAATTTTCTCACCTACTGCCCAATTTTGTATCTCTGTCAGAACTGCTCACAAGTTCCGTAGTAATGGTGATTCGTAGTGTACGGAAGTTATCTTTACTTTGAAAAATTTATAAGAGAGAGTTACAGCAAGTTAAAGCATATAATAATAACTGCTTAGCAAATACCGCCCACCACGAAAGCTGAGATTTCCCCCTAGTTGGCGGTAGGGATCACGTTCACTATCACTGACATAAATTATCTGAAAGCGGTTTCTGGTAAATTTTCGAAAGGACGTTTTCACTGGTTAGAGATTTCACCTCTGTCTGCAGTATGAAGTAGAGAGTGTGGCAGTATTCTGCTGGGATCTCTTAGCTTAGCAGACTTTTCAGTCACGTCAGATATCCTACAAGCAACACAACGTAAGAATTGTTAATAAGAGATGTCCTGGTTGGGGCAGCACTTAACTTAGAAATGCTATTAGTAAGACAAAGGAGATGACCAATGAAATTGTCACATTTGAATCAAAGTCAGTCTCTCTCCATCTCCAGGAAAAGGTTAACGTTTTACCGATTTCGGCAGCTGCTTTGGCATCACGAATCTGGGAGTCGGGGAGGGGGGCGGGGGGGGGGGGGGGGGGAGGGAAATCGTTAAAAGCCACTCCTTGACCCCTGGAGCGGAAGTGGTGTACCATATATCTGAAGTTGGGAGTTAGTGATCCACAGCGAACGATAAAGATATTCAGCCCGTACGAAAAGCTTGCAAGAATACGCAATATTTCTGATCACTATTTCTGTTCTTGTAGGCGAGTTCTGTGGTTGAGTAAGTGTTCACCTAATTAATAGTCAGCGGACTCGTATTGGCTCCTGCAACTATTACCTTGTTGCAGGTGGTGCTTGATGAAAGATTATAGTAAGAAATTGCATTTTTTCGTGAAAATTTGAAGTGTAATGCTTTCGCGTCATTTTGTAACCACGTAGCGATGAACTGTTACTTCGTTTTGCCTGTGTGGGAATTTCTGCGATAGCTGAAAGAATAATCATTTGGGCGCTGTGTATTGTTAGTGGTGTACGATTTTCAGTCCAATGCTTAGAATTTCGTGTTTTTGCGAATGGAGAGCTAGATTGTGCCAGGATATTTATCAATAGTACGGAAGTTTACTCTCGTCTCGCGATTCAAAGCAAGGCCAGCGTCCCTTATTAAGACTGGTCTTGAAGTGTAACAGTGCCGACGACTGCGCCAGATCCGTCGATAAACATTTTCTTGCTAATCAGTGCCGCACGTGAGCCTACGCGCAACCCGACGATATCTCGGAAGACGAGATCAAAGAAATTCGAGAAGAATGTCCTTTATTCGTCTTCAGAGTAACAGCCTTTATCAGAGTTTACAAAAATGCAGAAAACTGCCAGAAAAGACTTCTGTTATAGCTGATCAAAGCACTGGCATCATAGCTCTTTCATTACCTGCCGAAATGTAACGCAAACAACAGAGGAGTTCTACCATTTTTAGTGCCTTCTCTGCTCCAAACTGAACGAGTGCTAGGATCATCAAGCCTTAACATCTGTGGCCTTGGTTTGCTGAATCCCCACGCCCGGGTTCCCGGGTTCGATTCCCGGCGGGGTCAGGGATTTTCTCTGCCTCGTGATGACTGGGTGTTGTGTGATGTCTTTAGGTTAGTTAGGTTTAAGTAGTTCTAAGTTCTAGGGGACTGATGACCATAGATGTTAAGTCCCATAGTGCTCAGAGCCATTTGACCCATTTTGCTGAATCCCTGCTACAGGAGTGAGTGAAATCACTAGCAGCCTTCCATCGTGCTGTCTTCCGTTCGTCAGTCAGGTGGTGTGCCACAAATCGTGAATCGCTGTCTTACTTAAATAAATGTTTGCCATTGATGGCCTTAACACTGTAACTACTTTCTATAAAATCAGTCTCAAAAGCAGTTGCCGAATTTGAGCGACAGCATTTGTACCAGTTGTTCGATGTTTCGTGTCGTTATAAGGGTTGCGCTCAACGTGAAAGTGATCCATTAATTAGCTGCCTCTTTCACAACACAGATCTGAAGTATCTGGTAAGTATAGTTTAACCTCGCAGTATTCGTTCCGTACACCTGCGCCCGACTGTCTCTCGCCTTCCTCCACGTGTCCAGTGCGACAAATCTTCCTCGCCTATATGCGCTTCTGTAGAGACGTGCTTACACTTTACCATTTACATACTAATACAGTCATCAAACGTCTTACCAATAACTTACAGTTAACATGCCGTTGTGATTTGTCACTTCATTTTGCTTCGTATACTAAAAAATGGGTTATTTTCTTGGTGTTTTGGCAAGGAAATGTCGATATTTCACTACGCCAAGTTGATATTTTCTACACCATAAATCAAACACAGCTAATAAAATGGCTGGAAACTGTAAATAAAGTGGTTTTTAGCATTTCAAGACGTATTGACGGTCTTTTTGTGCCTCGAGAAAGGCGAGAGGTTTGCCTGCCGAAAAACTGGTGGCTCTCAGGTTCTCAGATTGTCAACGACAGTCTACAGTCTTATGGAGCAGATTAAGTACTGAAGTAACCTTTCACAATGGTAGTTTTTTTATTTATATCCCAAACTATTTGTGATTACTCAGTCAATCTGTATCGAATGAGGTAGTCCGGCTAACACTTCATGATGACGAAATATTGTCCATTAGGTTGAAAAGAAGAAGCTTATTCTTTTGTGGCTTGTTTGACTGGCAGTCATTTCTAGCTAGGTGACGCCGCTATCGCCGAGACGGGTTTATGTCAATAGCAGGTCGGTGGTCACATTGTTCTGGCTGATCAGTGTATGTTGGTATATACCTGTTTCTTGGAATTTTTCGCTTGCGGATGTTTAGTTTGATTGAATTTACTCTGCCAGAGATTTGTTTGTTTTGTTTTCTACACCACATACTGTCTTTGTACATTCAAAATGTGGCTGCTACACTATGCTTCTGTCGACATGGAGTTCATTATATAGGAAGCTATAACATTGTTTGATAAGGAGAGAAAGAGAATTAGTGTTGAAAAAAACAGTTTCGACATTTACTGGAAGTGACCTAGTGAACGACCCGAATGAAGATGTGAATTTGAATCTTGCTCCCAGAAACTTCTTAAAATGTGTCACAGCACTTCCATTGGACACTGTTTCTTGTACAACTAGGTTGCTTATGCAAGAAACTTCTGCGAAGTGTTTTTTTAACTGTTCTATTCTTGTTTAATGTTACTGACCAGAGAGTCTTCCGTTGCTGTTAATTTTATATTAATTATTAGGACAGTCAGAAGTCACACACAGTGTGACAGACAGTATCCAGGTTCAATTAAAAAACTGACAGTAAAATACCGAGAAACATGACAAACACAACGTAGGAAAATAACGCAAATCAGCAGACCATACATATACTCACTGACTGCGCCACAAAAAGGAAAAGGGCATGGTACATAGTGACATGCACACATATTGGGAAAAAATCACATTTTATCATGGAAATAGTATATGAGGGCGTGCTGAAAAGTAATGCCTCCAAATTTTTTAATCTGTTCTCAATATCGGGTGAGGTATTACATGAGATGCATATTATTCAGTTCACTTCCCGAGTTTTGGTGACACAAGCTGCAACCCTCTGCCAATCTGGCTTTATGTATCGTAACTATTTCGATGCTGGAGAAACAGTTCAGGAAAATGAAAGTACGAATTCGAAGGGTTCACATATGGAGCACTGCCTCCTTCAGCGTGACAATCCCAGACCACACACGAGCACTGCAACATCTGTACCACTCGGACACCTTGGTTTTTTCTGTCATCTTCGTCCTTGAACCAGTCCCGGTTTGGCGCCGTCCGATTTTCATCGTTTTCAAAACTTAAAGAACACTTTCGAGGACTTAACTTTTATGATGATGAAGCAGTGCAGGCAGGGATGAGGTTGTGGCTCCCTCAACAGTCATTCTTCAGTGACGGTATCAACAATCTGGGCCGGCCAGAGTGGCCAAGCGGTTCTAGGCGCTTCAGTCTGGAACCGCGCGACCGCTACGGTCGCAGGTTCGAATCCTGCCTCGGGCATGGGTGTGTGTGATGTCCTTAGGTTAGTTAGGTTTAAGTAGTTCTAAGTTCTAGGGGACTGTTGACCTCAGCAGTTAAGTCCCATAGTGCTCAAAGCCATTCAACAATCTGGAACATGTTCAACGCTGGGTTGAGTATGTTGAGAAATTAATATATAGACATGAAGAACTGAGATGTAGAATGCTAATGAATTTGGTTTTATTTAAAAGACCTTTAAGAGTTTCATCATTCGGAGGCATTAGACTTCTAGCACGCCCTCCTATGGGTACTAGTACCCAACTTTCTTGTTCTGATGATGGTGAAATGCGGACGATGCAAATTAACAATATAAACCATTGTCTGTGAGCGTGTCAAAGAAAATATTAGATGTACAGTTTGAGCACATGCACATAGTGTAGCAACCACATTCCAAATATACAGCACAAAGCCAGTATGTGGTGTAGAAAACAAAACAAACAAATCTCTGGCAAAGAAAGTTCAAACAAACTAAACATCCAATAGAGATAAATTCCAAAAAAACAGGTATATACCAACATTCAGTGGTCAGCCATAACATTATGACCATGGACATACTACGGATATAACCCCCTCTAGGCGACAGCAGCGTCACCTAGCGAGAAATGACTGCTAGTCAGACACACGCACTGTGGATGTAGTATCAGTGAGCAAGCTATCAGTGTGTACAATGGGGAAGGCGAACAATCTGCCTGAGTTTGACAGAGGGCCGATTGTGATGGCCCAGAGGCTGGGCACTAGCATTTCAGAAACTACACGACCTGTCGCGTCTTCGAGGAGTGCTGTGGTGAGTGTCTTCAACACGTGGCTAAACCGAGGTGAAACGACGTCCAGATGTCGTGAGGTTGGGCAGCCACCCCTAATTACAGATGTCGGACGTCGTAGGCTGGGCAGACGTCTAAAACAGGACAGGTGGCGAACTACGGCGGAACTAACATCAGACTTCCATACTGGGCAGAGTACAAGTGTGTCTGAACACACAGAGCACCGAACACTGCTAACGATGGCTCTCCGCAGCCGATGAGCCATGCATGTGCCAATGATAACACCATGACATCGACAACTAAGACTAAAATGAACACGTGACTATCGGCTCTGGACGTTGGCTCAGTTGCATTGTCTGATGAATCCCGATACCTTCTTCAACATTCCGATGGGAGGGCGTGAATCCGTCGTCTCCCAGGGCGACAGCTCCTTGACACTTGCACTGGTGGACGGTGACAAGCTGGCGGTGGCTCCGTTATGCTCAGGGGAGCATTCATGCGGGCATTCATGGATCCAGTGGACTTCGTGCAAGGTGCCATGACGACCGAGGAGTACCGTACACTGGTTGCACGATTACATACATACATCCACACATGACGATCATGTTTCCCTACGACACTGGCATTTTTCAATAAGGTAATGCGCTATGTCACAAGACCAGACGAGTGAGGCTCTAGAAACATAATGGAGAGTTCCAATTGATGTGCTGGCTGAATCCGATCGAATACGTATGTGATTGAAGGTGGCATCAGAGCTCATCGGCCCCTCCCCGGAATTTACGGGAATTAGTTGACTTGTGTGTGCAGATGTAGTGCCAATTCCCTCCAGCGATCTACCAAAGCCGCTGTTAAACCTGCCAAAGGTAGGAATACAAGCGGTTAGGCAGGATGTCGTAATGTTTTGGTTGATCAGTGTAAATGTCCAACCTGCAATGCGGTAAGGGTGCAGAAGATTTACGACAGCAAAGCCGTCACCTCACAAACATATACACCAAATTATCAAGATAAACACAATAAATGTATCACGCTGGTCCGAGAGGAACTCGAAAAATCACTTCATATCAAAACGATTCACGAATGAAGCTGCCCAGAAACGTGAATTCAATACAAAACACTACGCACAAATAATACCACTGAATATAAATATGAAATACACTCTACAGTTGACAATACTGCCCAAAACTAAACATAATAACACGTTTAAAAACTGTCAACACAATGTTTGCCAGCTGTGCTGCCAAATGTCTTTTGTGCAGGAACAAACCAACAGCTCCATCGGCAAAAAAGGCAAGGAGACGTGTGGTGCAACACCGACACACGCTGTAAGTAGTAAAAGAAAATGACAGGCACAGAACTGTTTACCAATTGTAAGTCAACACCAAAGTATTAAGTTAAAAGTTATGAACGTAACTGAAAATGTATAATATATTTAATTTCATTGCGGATGCATGAAATAAATTGAGGCGAAGTACTTATGCCACAAAAGACACTGAAGGGCCAAAGACACTGATACACCTGCCTAATATCGTATAGGGCCCCCGCGATCACACAGAAGTGCCGCAACACGACGTGGCATGGACTCGGCTAATATCCGAAGTAGTGCTGGAGGGAATTAACATCATGAATCTAGAAGCGCTCTACATAAATCTGTAAAAATATGAGGGGGTGGAAATTTCTTCTGAACAACACGTTGCAAGGCATCCCAGATATTCTTAATAATGTTCATCTTACCTGTCAGTCTCGTATCTAGACGTATCAGGGGTCTCATATCACTCCAACTGCACACGCCCCACATCATTACAGAGCTCCAACATCTTGAACAGTCCCCTGCTGTCATGCAGGGTCCATGGATTCATGAGGTTGTCTCCGTACCCGTACACGTCCATTCACTCGATACAATCTGAAGCGAGACTCGTGCGACCAGGCAACATGTTTCCAGCCATTAACAGTCCAGTGTCGGTGTTGACGGGCCCCCAGGCGAGGTGTAAAAATTGTGTCGTGCAGTCATCAAGGGTACATGAGTGGTGTAAGTAGGCTGTTTAGGTTTTTTTATTGGTAACGGCACCTCTGTATAAAAATCACTGGCTGTGCTGTGTGCAGTCTGTGTCTAGTTTGCATTGTTGTCTGCCATTGTACTGTTGGGCAGCGAAGGCTGGATGTGAACAGCGCGTAGAGTTGCGCAGTTGGAGGTGAGCCGCCAGCAGTGGTGGATGTGGGGAGAGAGATGGCGGAGTTTTGTAATTTGTCATGAACTGCTATATATATTATGACTATTACGGTAAATACATTGTTTGTTCTCTATTAATATCTTTCATTTGCTAACTATCCCTATCAGTAGTTAGTGCCTTCCGTAGTTTGAATCTTTTATTTAGCTGGCAGTAGTGGCGCTCGCTGTATTGCAGTAGTTCGAGTAACGAAGATTTTTGTGAGGTAAGTGATTTGTGAATGGTATAGGTTAATGTTAGTCAGGGCCATTCTTTTGTAGGGATTTTTGAAAGTCAGATTGCGTTGCGCTAAAAATATTGTGTGTCAGTTTAAGGACAGTCATATATAATTTTTCAAAGGGGACGTTTCAGTGGGCCTTCGGCTTCTAAAGCCCATGTCCATGATGTTTCGTTGAATGGTTCACACGATGACACTTGTTGATGGCCCAGCGTTGAAATCTGCAGCAATTTGCGGAGGGGCTGCACTTCTGTCACGTTGAATGATCCTATTCAGTCGGCGGTGGTCCCGTTCTTGCAAGATTTTTCTCCGGTCGCAGTCGTACCGAAGATTTGACGTTTTGCCGGATTCCTGAAATTCACGGTGCACGGTACAGGAAAATCCCCACTTCATCGCTACCTCGTAGATACTGTGTCCCATCACTCGTACGCCGGCTATAACACCACGTTGAAACTCACTTAAATCTTGATAACATGATCTAACAACTGCGCCACGCACTTTTTGTCTCATACACGCGTTTCCGACCGCAGCGCCGTATTCTGCCTGTTTACATATCTCTGTATTTGAATACGTATGCCTATACCAGTTTCTTTGGAGCGTCAGTGTAAATTTCATTTACTGAGCTATACGCATGCATATATCAAAACATTAAACTAGTATATCTGTAATTTTTTTGTAGTTTATTCATTTAATTTACCAAACGTCATCAGCTACTACATGCAATTCTTGTATAAATGCGGATTCATTATTCTAAACATTAAAAGTAGTTGTATTATTAACAAGACTGAGTGCGGCAGAAGATGAGTTTTTTGTGAGGCCGGAAAATGTTAAAAACAGTAATGTTCATATTGGACTAATGAATGTAGAGAGAACAACGTTTTGATTTACGGCCGTTCTTATTCGAAGCGCTGCACGTAGGCAAAGGGCATGTTTCCGCAGCTGTCGCTTCACATCGTTATGTGGACGCCTAAATTGTTTTCTCCTCGGAATCCAGGCGTTTTACTCTTATTAAGTAGCGCGTTTGGCTGAACTCGGACAAGCTTTGTTACCTTCCACACACTCCTCTGCTCGTTGTTTTTCCTCGGAAGTAGATAACATCGCCAAGTCTTCAGCGAACAATGTACCTCTTATACCCGGCGATGCTCTAATAAAACGGTCGTTTAACATACGCTCCCACAACACTTTGTTAGACGTGCTGTGTTCTCCCGTGCTACGCGGGGGATTGAGGAAGCTTTTAAGAACCTCAACCGTCTCGGCGCTTCCCTGTTCAGCCCACACGGAGGAGGACACACGCAGTTAGTGGTGCAAAATGAATAGAAGGCTGTTGTATTCACCTCATACGAGCCAGGTAGACTTCTTCGTTTATTAATTTACTTACTTAATTAGAAGAGAGTAAGTAGGGACCGCTACTTTCTTCTGTTTATACTTCTGTTTAGAGTCTAATAATTATTATAAAAGGTGGGAACTTAAGGAGATGGGATCTGGATAAACTGAAAGAACCAGAGGTTGTACAGAGTTTCAGGGAGAGCATAAGGGAACAATTGACAGGAATGGAGGAAGGAAATACAGTAGAAGAAGAATGGGTAGCTTTGAGGGATGAAGTAGTGAAGGCAGCAGAGGATCAAGTAGGTAAAAAGACGAGGGCTAGTAGAAATCCTTGGGTAACAGAAGAAATATTAAATTTAATTGATGAAAGGAGAAAATATAAAAATGCAGTAAATGAAGCAGGCAAAAAGGAATTCAAACGTCTCAAAAATGAGATCGACAGGAAGTGCAAAATGGCTAAGCAGGGATGGCTAGAGGACAAATGTAAGGATGTAGAGGCTTATCTCACGAGGGGTAAGATAGATACTGCCTACAGGAAAATTAAAGAGAACTTTGGAGATAATAGAACCACTTGTATGAACATCAAGAGCTCAGATGGAAACTCAGTTCTAAGCAACGAAGGGAAAGCAGAAAGGTGAAAGGAGTATATAGAGGGTCTATACAAGGGCGATGTACTTGAGGACAATATTATGGAAATGGAAGAGGATGTAGATGAAGATGAAATGGGAGATACGATACTGCGTGTAGAGGTTGACAGAGCACTGAAAGACCTGAGTCGAAACAAGGCCCCCGGAGTAGACAGCATTCCATTGGAACTACTGACGGCCTTGGGAGAGCCAGTCCTGACAAAACTCTACCATCTGGTGAGCAAGATGTATGAAACAGGCGAATTCCCTCAGACTTCAAGAAGAATATAATAATTCCAATCCCAAAGAAAGCAGGTGTTGACAGATGTGAAAATTACCGAACAATCAGTTTCATAAGCCACAGCTGCAAAATACTAACACGAATTCTTTACAGACGAATGGAAAAACTAGTAGAAGCCGACCTCGGGGAAGATCAGTTTGGATTCCGTAGAAACACTGGAAACCGTGAGACAATACTGACCTTACGACTTATCTTAGAAGAAAGATTAAGGAAAGGCATACCTTTGTTTCTAGCATTTGTAGACTTAGAGAAAGCTTTTGACAATGTTGACTGGAATACTCTCTTTCAGATTCTGAAGGTGGCAGGGGTAAAATACAGGGAGCGAAAGGCTATTTACAATTTGTACAGAAACCAGATGGCAGTTATAAGAGTCGAGGGACATGAAAGGGAAGCAGTTGTTGGGAAGGGAGTAAGACAGGGTTGTAGCCTCTCCCAGATGTTATTCAATCTGTATATTGAGCAAGCAGTAAAGGAAACTGTAGTGACTTGGCAAGACAGCCAAGCCACTCGGAGGTAGCCGAAAGGCACGCGTTTAAGCTCACGCAAACTGGCGTGAGGTCTGGAACAGGACAATGTAAT
The DNA here is from genome assembly GCF_021461395.2 of Schistocerca americana. Classification (NCBI taxonomy): domain Eukaryota; kingdom Metazoa; phylum Arthropoda; class Insecta; order Orthoptera; family Acrididae; genus Schistocerca; species Schistocerca americana. The sequence continues at coordinate 431,867,612 of NC_060124.1, read as the reverse complement.
TAATATAGCCAATGTAATTAATATAGCCAATAAGGTACGTTGCTGCTGGAATACTTAACTTTAATCCATAATTGGTGTACATCGCTCTTGTTGATACATTAATAACAATCTCAATATAAACTGGTAATGACGCCTTGCTAGGTCGTAGCAAATGACGTAGCTGAAGGCTATGCTAACTATCGTCTCGGCAAATGGGAGCGTAATTGTCAGTGAACCATTCCTAGTAACGTCGGTTGTACAACTGGGGCGAGTGCTAGGTCGTCTCTCTAGACCTGCCGTGTGACGGCGCTCGGTCTGCAATCACTGACAGTGGCGACACGCGGGTCCGACGTATACTAACGGACCGCGGCCGATTTAAAGGCTACCACCTAGCAAGTGTGGTGTCTGGCGGTGACACCACAGAAACAAAAGGAAAATTCGGAGTAGGTATTAAAAACCATGGAGAAGAAATAAAAACTTTGAGGTTCGCCGATGACATTGTAATTCTGTCAGAGACAGCAAAGGACTTGGAAGAGCAGTTGAACGTAATGGATAGCGTCTTGAAAGGAGGATATAAGATGAACATCAACAAAAGCAAAACGAGGATAATGGAATGTAGTCGAGTTAAGTCGGGTGATGCTGAGGGAATTAGAGAAGGAAATGAGACATTTAAAGTAGTAAAGGAGTTTTGCTATTTGGGGAGCAAAATAACTGATGATGGTCGAAGTAGAGAGGATATCAAATGTAGACTGGCAATGGCAGGGATAGCGTTTCTGAAGAAGAGAAATATGTTAACATCGAGTATAGATTTAAGTGTCAGGAAGTCATTTCTGAAAGTATTTGTAAGGAGTGTAGCCATGTATGGAAGTGAAACATGGACGATAAATAGTTTGGACAAGAAGAGAATAGAAGCTTTCGAAATGTGGTGCTACAGAAGAATGCTGAAGATTAGATGGCTAGATCACATAACTAATGAGGATGTATTGAATAGGATTGGGGAGAAGAGAAGTTTGTGGCACAACTTGACCAGAAGAAGGGATCGGTTGGTAGGACATGTTCTTAGGCATCAAGGGATCACCAATTTAGTATTGGAGGGCAGCGTGGAGGGTAAAAATCGTAGAGGGAGACCAAGAGATGAATACACTAAGCAGATTCAGAAGGATGTAGGTTGCAGTAGGTACTGGGAGATGAAGAAGCTTGCACAGGACAGAGTAGCATGGAGAGCTGCATCAAACCAGTCTCAGGACTGAAGACCACAACAACAACAACAACAACAATTATGACTTCTCACTCTAAGTGAAGTTTTGAGTTTAATGGACTAAGAGGCTGCTGTGATATCTTCTATCGGACTCTCTACAGTGAATTCGATAGAAGAAATCGCAGTAGCCTGTTAGTCCATTAAATTCAAAATCTCACTGAGACTGAGCCGTCATAATTATTAGCTTCCAAACAGAAGTATAAACAGAAGAAAGTAGCTGTCCCTACTTAGTGCCCTATTAGTCTCTATTAAAGCAACATAAAAAAATCTATAAAGTTCAACAAAAGTTTGATCAATCTGAAATTACGTGGCGGCATTGGAATTGGAAAGATAAAAAATATGTGAAGAAGTAGACATGGAAGTTTTAAAAATCTTTACTTCAACGCGAGAGATATTGCAGTAGAACGAAATTGAATTGTATGTATCAGTTCCGTCGCAAAATAACGTTGAGAAAGAGTAACTCTACGTTTTGAGTTACTAAAAATATCACTGATCTGAGTGTTATTCACTAAGAAAATCCGCCGGCAACAGTCCTGTGTCGGTATTGTACACGATGATAGAAAAACTCAGCGCTGAAAATTAAATTGCTGATGTATTCGTACTGCGCAATGAGGAAAGCGCTAGCTCACGAGCTTAGAATTCGAGCTAGATACCATCCAAATCTACGCAAGGATTAAAACGACGTTTGGTTTGAGGACCTTCGGCTTGCGTTTGATATTTACGCGGTTTTCCATAGCCGTTTTGGAGCATGCTGGGGTGACTGACAAACTCAAGCTCTCAAATACAAGAGCTTAAACACGATAGCACACCGAAAAGAGTAATTTGATACTTACACGAGTAAATACGATGTGCATTTATTTATTTATTTATTTACACGTCAAATTCCGTAGGACCAAATTGATGAGCAAATCTCCAAGGTCATGGACCGTGTCAGTACATGAAATTACAACATAAAAGTAATAACAGACACACACACACGCTCACTCACTCACTCACTGGTCATACCGGACTCGGGAGTCCATTACCGCAGCAACGTATTTTCGCCATCTGTCCCTGTCTTGGTCTATTTCCTTCCATTCACCTTCAATACCTAGGCCCCTCAAATCAGCCTTCACATTGTCCTCCCATCTACGCCTCGGTCTCCCCACAGGACGTTTTCCCTGTAAGTGCCCTACCAGTACTCTGCGCGCTGCCCTGCCCTCATCCATTCGAGCTACGTGACCCGCCCATCGCAGCCTACGTGATTTAATAATACTGATTATGTCAGGGCTCGGATAGAGTTCGCGAACCTCTTCGTTATGCAGTTTTCGCCACTCTCCGCTAATGTTATCCCTTTTGGCTCCGAAAATTTTCCTCAAAATTTTGTTTTCAAATACTCGAAACGGCTTTTCATTTTCTACAGTGAGAGACCAAGTCTCACACCCATAATGCTCAAATCATTCTCAATTGGGGAGAAATACGACGACGTTGCTGGCTAAGGCAGGATTTGGCATGCACAAAGACAAGGAGTGGAAACTCTCGCTGTGTGCAAGCGGAAATTTTCATGCTGTAATGAAAGCCCAAGATGACTTGCCACGACGGCAACGAAACGAGGCGTAGAATATCATCGACGTACGCCCTGCTGCAAGCGTGCCGTAGATGACAACCAAAGAGGTCCTTCTATGAAATGAAACGGCATCCCAGAACATCACTTCTAGTTGTTGGGCCGTATTACGAGCGGCAGTCAGTTTGGTGTTCCATCGCCGGCCAGGCGTCTCCAGACAGGTCTTCAACTTGGAATCTCGTTTCCTGGAGTAGAATTGTGGTCAGTGAAGAGTCCCGCTTCGAACTGTGCCCCGATGACCATGGAAGAAAAGTCTGGAGACGCCCAGGAAAGCGGTAGGATACCAACCTGACTTCCGCTCGCCATATGGCCCGACAACGCTTAGTGATGGTCTGAGGTGCTAATTCTTTTCGCACTATTTCTTTTCATTTCAGAAAATCTTTGGCTATCATCCGCGCAACCCATAAGCACAGCGGTAAGTCGATGATGTTCTGCACCGCATTTCGTTGCCCTTCATGGCAAGCCATCTTGGGCTTACATTTCAGCAGGCCGTTTCATTTCATAGTGCGACTTCTTTGGTTGTCAACCACGGCACTCTCACAGCACGGCAGTACGTCGATGATATTCTACGCCTCGTTTCGTTGCCGTCTTGGCAACCCATTCTGGTCTTATATTTCAGCAATATAATTCCCGCCCGCACACGGTGAGACTTTCTACCGTTTGACTTCATGCTTGCCAAACCCTACCTCGGCTAGCAAGGTCGCCGGATATCTCCCGAATTGCAACGTTTGAAGCATTCTGGGCAGGGTCCTCCAATCACCTCGGGATTTTGACGGTCTGACAATTGGGTAAAATATTTGGCACGATGTCCCTTAAGCCGTCGGCACACGGTCCGTGCACTCGAACGTTGAATGTTGAGCCTGCCGAGCGAAGCCTACGAGAAAGACAGGCCGCGGCGCGTACGTCACGAAGGTAGTCCTGCGCTCGCTGGCTCGCTCAAATCAGCAGACAAACTACGTTTCTACACCTGTTAACTCGTAACTAGGCGTGTCCGTATAAAACGAAAACTAAATCTTCTACTGGAATCCACTATTATGGAACCATACTGTTATTAGTCCTATAATGATGGGTAGTCCATGTGACTACTTATTATTTGTTACGGCTGTACTGGCGTACAATAAAATAAAATCGTGCTAAAATGATTATCAGTTGCATAAGGCACCACTACCAGCGTGTAATGAGTACTGTTAAGCAGAAGAGACTAAATGCTATAAACAAACCGTTATATCATTTATATCGAGTATTGATCTTAAATTAAATTTTGCTGCACTACTTTTAATCAGTAAGACTTCATAATAGCAGATTCCAGTGGAAGAAGCAATTCTCGTTAGTACTTACACCCCAGCTGCGAGTTAACATGTTTAGAAACGCATTTTGTCTGCTGAGCTGACGTACGCGCCGCGGCCTCTCTTTCTTGTGGGCCTCGGTGCCGAGTTTCTGACGTCACAGCGCGGAAAAAGCACGTTGGGGAGTCTTTCCGAACGTGCAGAGCAACGTTTAGCATGTCAGATATTCTGAAGTTGCGTTTGAGCGTTGAGATGGAAGAACGCCACGTAATTCACTGGCAGATCGTCTCTCCACTCAGTAGTATCAGAACTTTAAAGGAGAAGTACGGCTACCTGGACACGCGATGAATTGTGTGTGTTAATAGACGCGTTCAAGGAAGAGCAGTGCTTATACAATGTGAAATGCAAGAACTATCACAATAAACATTCCCGGTCGGAAGTTCTAAGTAGAGTGTTCCAGAAAGTGAAAAGTGTTCGGCCGCTGATACAGTACCCAAAGGAATGGTTCAAATTGCTCTGAGCACTATGGGACTTAACTTCTGAGGTCATCAGTCCCCTAGAACTTAGAACTACTTAAACCTAACTAACCTAAGGACATCACACACATCCACGCCCGAGGCAGGATTCGAACCTGCGACCGTAGCGGTCGCGCGGTTCCAGACTGTAGTGCCTAGAACCGCTCGGCCACCTCGGCCGGCCCCAAAGGAATGCTAGATAAAGTTTTCCAATACGAGAAACACGTTCAATGTGGAAAACAAAAAGGGAAGTGAGAGTATGAAAACCGGATCAGGAACAGATGATGTAAGATGATTTCCTTAGATTTGTCTGTTCTAATGATATTGTATTTACTAGCGATCTAAGTAAATCGCAGCACGTTGTTTTTATAGCATTTAATAGCGATACAAATCGCTACGTGTCTTTATAGTATTTACTAGCGAAATAGATGAATCGCTGCACCTTTGTCTTAGGTATACACACCAAATTTATGGTATTTTAAAAATCTGCTATTCCTGGACGAACATTATGTGCCACGGGAAACGAAGGCAACTGAGTTGCCATTCATGGCAATTGCCCATGATTTTCAGGTTTGTGTAAGTACTTGTAAGTATAACTGTTTCTCCACATAAACTAATGTTAATTTACTGCTAGAACGTACTTGTTTGAAAGAAATTACGACTATGGAGTACTGTCATTTGGGAAAAAACTCTAGTTGTAGTAGTTTCTGTATTTATGTATCTTGCCACCTGCACAATGGTTTGTGTGTGTGTGTGTGTGTGTGTGTGTGTGTGTGTGTGTGTGTGTGTGTGCGTGCGTGCGTGCGTGCGTGATGTTCGGTGGGGTTTTTGTGTGTTGTTGGGTCATTTTTATTTACTGCATGTATCAGTGCTTGATTGTTTGGTATCGGCTCTTGGGGTTGATTTATGTATCTTAGGGGAAGTACTCGATTTCAATTTTTTTGGTATCGTCAGTAGTATTTGAGCTATATAGATCATGGTAAGTGTCCGACTCCAATGTGTCGTCGTAGCTGCTGTTGACTTATATAAGTCAAGGGAAGTGTCCGATTCCAGTTTTTGTTGTTTTAGGTGTTGGTTTTGTGGTATCGATAGTTGCGGCGTGATTATAATTTTTGGAGTAGCTGGTTTTCATTTTGTGGTGTCGACAAATACGGTTGAGCTATGTAGGTGAAGGGAAGTGACCGATTCCTGTCGATATTGTAAGTGTAGCGGAATGTGGGATCGTGGTGTGTGTATGTATCGTATATTTAGTTTGTCCATAAGCAAAAACCCCCAATTTCCCACGCTGGTCCCGTTTCTTTGATTTTAATTTTTGAGGGAGATGTGTTTGTTGGTTTTATGTGCAAAGTCCTTATTTCCAACGACATTTCACTTTAATTTTATTGAGACCATTCAGATAGCATAAATATATACTAATGTCTATTTTCCAATTATTGCTTGTAGTACTGTTGTAATGTAATAAGTAAGTGCAGAAGAAACTACAGTTGAGGTTGGTCAGGCAGCCAGCTCAAACAAACAAAAACTAACTGTCATAAAGTTTTATTTCTGTTCATTGCAATTTTCAGTGAATAATTTCTATACAGTCTTCACTAAAATCAACCTGGGTGTTTTGTATACAACTTTATTTTATGTTTCAGGTAGGTGATGGTGGCACATCCAAGGATAGTGATCCAGCTCCAGCATATTGTGAGAGGTGGACCCTGCAACTAACAACGTTGAGGATGTCTGCAGTAACAGTAACATCAGTATCGGTATGTCTGTAGCATCCTCACAGACAGTTCAGGAGTCACTAGATATTCAAATGTCCACACCTACGGCCTCAAAAACTAAGAAAAGAAAGCGAAATGAAGAACATGTGTCTGCAGTTCACCTGATTGCGAAGGCACTCCAGGAAAATGATGATAGTGATGAAACAGATCTGTTCGTTAAATGCCGGCCGTGGTGGCCGTGCGGTTCTAGGCGCTGCAGTCCGGAACCGCGGGACTGCTACGGTCGCAGGTTCGAATCCTGCCTCGGGCATGGATGTCTGTGATGTCCTTAGGTTAGTTAGGTTTAAGTAGTTCTAAGTTCTAGGGGACTGATGACCTAAGATGTTAAGTCCCATAGTGCTAAGAGCCATTTTTGTTCGTTAAATTTCTGGGAGCATAAAACAAATTAATTGTGACAAAAAGAAAAAAACATGTAAGATCAGAGCTAATGAGAGTACTGTATCAAGCATTCATCATCATCATCATCATCATCATCATCATTTAAGACTGATTATGCCTTTCAGCGTTCAGTCTGGAGCATAGCCCCCCTTATACAGTTCCTCCATGATCCCCTATTCAGTGCTAACATTGGTGCTTCTTCTGATGTTAAACCTATTACTTCAAAATCATTCTTAACCGAATCCAGGTACCTTCTCCTCGGTCTGCCCCGACTCCTCTTACCCTCTACTGCTGAATCCATGAGTCTCTTCGGTAACCTTGCTTCTCCCATGCGTGTAACATGACCCCACCATCTAAGCCTGTTCGCCCTGACTGCTACATCTATAGAGTTCATTCCCAGTTTTTCTTTGATTTCCTCATTGTGGACACCCTCCTGCCATTGTTCCCATCTACTAGTACCTGCAATCATCCTAGCTACTTTCATATCCGTAACCTCAACCTTGTTGATAAGGTAACCTGAATCCACCCAGCTTTCGCTCCCATACAACAAAGTTGGTCGAAAGATTGAACGGTGCACAGATAACTTAGTCTTGGTACTGACTTCCTTCTTGCAGAAGAGAGTAGATCTTAGCTGAGCGCTCACTGCATTAGCTTTGCTACACCTCGCTTCCAGTTCCTTCACTATGTTGCCATCCTGTGAGAATATGCATCCTAAGTACTTGAAACCGTCCACCTGTTCTAACTTTGTTCCTCCTATTTGGCACTCAATCCGTTTATATTTCGTTCCCACTGACATTACTTTCGTGTTGGAGATGCTAATCTTCATACCATAGTCCTTACATTTCTGATCTAGCTCTGAAATATTACTTTGCAAACTTTCAATCGAATCTGCTATCACAACTAAGCCATCCGCATATGCAAGACTGCTTATTTTGTGTTCACATATCTCAATCTCACCCAGCCAGTCTATTGTTTTCAACATATGATCCATAAATAATATGAACAACAGTGGAGACAGGTTGCAGCCTTGTCTTACCCCTGAAACTACTCTGAACCATGAACTCAATTTACCGTCAATTCTAACTGCTGCCTGACTATCCATGTAAAGACCTTTAATTGCTTGCCAAAGTTTGCCTCCTATTCCATAATCTTGTAGAACAGACAATAACTTCCTCCTAGGAACCCGGTCATATGCCTTTTCTAGATCTATAAAGCATAGATACAATTCCCTGTTCCACTCATAACACTTCTCCATTATTTGCCGTAAGCTAAAGATCTGGTCCTGACAACCTCTAAAAGGCCTAAACCCACACTGATTTTCATCCAATTGGTCCTCAACTAATACTCGCACTTTCCTTTCAACAATACCTGAGAAGACTTTACCCACAACGCTGATTAAAGAGATACCTCTGTAGTTGTTACAATCTTTTCTGTTTCCATGTTTAAAGATTGGTGTGATTACTGCTTTTGTCCAGTCTGATGGAACCTGTCCCGACTCCCAGGCCATTTCAATTATCCTGTGTAGCCATTTAAGACCTGACATTCCACTGTATTTGATGAGTTCCGACTTAATTTCATCCACCCCAGCCGCTTTATTGCACTGCAATCTACTGACCATTTTTTCCACTTCCTCATTCCTATCCCATTCTACCTCGAAATCTGAAACATTACTGATCGCATTTTCACCTACATTGAGCAACTCTTCAAAATATTCCCTCCGTCTGCCCAAGGCATCCACAGGATTCACCAGCAGTTTTCCTGACCTGTCCAAAATACTTGTCATTTCCTTCTTACCTCCCTTTCGAAGACTGCTAATTACACTCCAGAATGGTTTTCCAGCAGCTTAACCCATAGTCTCCAACCTGTTTCCAAAGTCTTCCCACGATTTCTTCTTGGATGCTGCAATTATCTGTTTGGCTTTGTTTCTTTCTTCAACATAACTTTCTCTGTCTACCTGGGTTCTGGTATGTAGCCATTTTTAATAAGCCTTCTTTTTCCTTTTACAGGCTGCCTTGACTGTATCATTCCACCAAGCTGTTTGCATCATCCTACTTTTACACACTACTGTTCCAAGACATTCTTTAGCCACTCCTAGTACTGTGTCCCTGTACCTTGTCCATTCCTTTTCCAATGACTGTAATTGACTACACTCAACTAACTGGTACCTTTCTGAGATCGCTGTTATGTACTTGTGCCTGATTTCCTTATCCTGAAGTTTCTCCACTCTTATCCTCCTACATATGGACCTGACCTCCTGCACTTTCGGCCTCACAATCCCAATTTCACTGCAGATTAAATAATGATCACTGTCGTCAAAGAATCCCCTGAATACACGTGTGTCCCTCACAGCCTTCCTGAATTCCTGATCCGTTATTATATAGTCAATGACAGATCTGGTTCCCCTGCCTTCCCAAGTATACCGGTGAATGTTCTTATGTTTAAAAAAGGAGTTTGTGATTACTAAGCCCATACTGGCACAGAAATCAATGAGTTGTTTCCCGTTCCTGTTGGCCTCCATATCCTCTCCAAATTTACCCATAACCTTTTCATACCCTTCTGTTCGATTTCCAATCCTGGCGTTAAAATCACCCATGAGCAGAACACTGTCCTACTCTAACAACTACATCACTGAGTGCCTCATAAAAACTATCCATCTTATCTTGATCTGTCCCTTCACAATGCGAATATACTGACACAATCCTGATTTTCTTACTAGACACTGTCAAATCTATCCACATCAGTCGTTCGTTTACATACCTTATTGCAACTACGCTGGGTTCCATTTCTTTCCTGATGTAAAGCCCTGCACCATATTGTGCTATTCCTGCTTTGACTCCTGACAGGTAGACCTTGTATTTTCCCACTACCTCTTCTTTCTCACCCTTTACCCGAATGTCACTAACAGCTAAAACGTCCAGCCCCATCTTACTTGCAGCCTCTGCCAGCTCTACCTTCTTCCCAGAGTAGCCCCCATTGATATTAATAGCTCCCCATCTCATTACCATTTGTTTGCCAAGTCGTATCTTAAGAGTCCCTGATTTGTCAGTTAGAGGTGGGACTACATCACCTCCAAAGGTCCGAGGCATTTTGCTCTGATTGTTGCCAGCATCATATTTAAAGTACCAGGGAAGCAGGTTGCTAGCCTTACTTGCCCCGAGTCCCATTGGGTTTTACCCCTAAGCTGAGGGACTAACCGGTGGATTTGGTAGTCTTTGCCGTATGACCACAAAGGTGACCACAACTCAGAATATGTCCGAGATGCGCAGCCTTATTCCAAAGTAACTGGTATCCTGACTGTCGGGACCACTTACTTGGCCACTCATACGTTGCCTGTGGTTCATGAACTAGGACATGACTACAGGAACCCACACCATGAACCAAGCATTAGATGAATAAATTTAATTTTGAAACGTAATTTGCTTCTAGACTAAGGAATTACATTCTGTGTCTGTCCCACTACCAGTATCCTAACATTACCTTCTGAGAGAGAGAGTAATATGGGACCATTTGTGTCTCCAGGCAGTGTTCCTTCATATGGTCAGCCTGACTGCATTTATTCACAAGCAGTTGTAAATAATTAATAGTGTGCAACAAATCTCTCTAAATCTGATCAAATTAAGAACAGACTGCTGTATCACTATTTTTGTGCACTATGAGCAGTTTATTTAAGTAATTGAGCCATCCAATGTGAACCATATTATATGAGCATGTGAAACATCGCATTATAATAAACTAATTTGTGTAGAATGAAATTCAAGATTAATAGCAACATTATATAATACTGGTAGCTCCCATCTTTATGTACTTTGTTTTTGTATAATAACATACTTTCAGTGAGGTGAAATTTGCCTGCTCTTTTTTTAGTACCTATTTCATGGACAGTGTGAAATGATAAGTTCAATCATCTACATGATTAAAGTGTAACATTTTATGTATTTCCATTTAAAATGTCGTTGTTTATGTGAATGCAAATTGCTGTGTAACTTACTTTGGCAAAAATATGAGTGTAGTTCTCTATTCAGCTAAATAAGAGGGAATCTGGCAGTGAGTACAACACACATATAATATACTAGATTTTTCAGTTTTTTTTTTTTTACTGGTATTGTCACATTTCCTATCCTCCTGTTGCTATTAACCAGTGTGTAAGTTCACCTATTGATACATGTTTATTTCACCATTTTGGAGCTATAGTTCCACAATCCTTCCCACATAACCAATTTTCCAATCACACTTTTTTTTTGCAGTATGTTTAATTTCACTTTATCTGTTATGACTTTCTTTATAAATTCGAGTCAGTGTACCATCCCTTTTCTTAATAACTATTTTTCTCCAAATTGTGCACACTGTTCCTCAGTATTCTTGTTGAACTTTTTGCTTCATTCAGTGGTGCAGTCATGTCATGTCAGTTTGCAAATGATAATTACAATGTTAAGGGCAGCAGTTTACAGAAGTAAGCTTATATGTTGTGTTTCCAAAGACTGATTACATGTTGTAGTACACAAACTGGCACAGAAAGTTTTGTCAGTTTCTAAATATTGTAGGAGTGAAGAAAACTCACTAAGTAGTAGAAACATTGGGCCAGCAATATACAGAATAAGTAATACATTTTGGATGAAGAGAGGTACAAGTGCATTATATAATCTCACAAATGTATACTGAACAAAGTAATGTAATTTGCTTCTATGGAAATGCATTTTTGCTGGTACTTAAGGAAGGTATTGACATGCTGTGTCATCTGGTAAAACTGCAGAATTGCAGGGAGGAAAATAGAAAAAATAGTACTATCGATGATAGTATTGGGCCAGCTGCTCTTGTAGGAGCCGAATCCAGACACAAATGAATAGACGAGGGTTGGTTTTTTCATTATACTCTACAAATCATTCACTTGCAAGCAGATTTTTTTGTCAGTATGAATAGAAGTCCGAGGTAAGAGCCCAGAGATTTTAAGAGGGAGGAGGTGAATGTGCGAGGTAGGTCTTATGGTATAGTTTGTTAGTATTCTTTACCACTATGGCAATTAGATACGTCATCTAAATTTGGATGCTTGGTACACACACAAAAGCTAAATTCCCAGTAATGTTGTACGCTGAATGCAATTCACATAAAAAGCTGGTATTCATTGATAACTGCTGTGGACCCCAAGATTTATTTACATTTAAATAAACTGATTATACATAAGCAGCAACATATATAACAACAATTTTGGGATATAACTGATGTGCATCAAAATGGTGTGGATAATGTAATTAAAACAGCTAACTTGTTACCAAATCATGATATTGAAAGACATCTGACAGAAAACATACGTCATAGTTTTCGTTTCAGTCCAGCACTATAGCAGGTAAAAATAGCATTCATAAACTTCATCCTCCACATCACTATACTATTCACCGTCTCTCTGGATCTAGCTGTTTGCCATATGAAACTCGCCATTATAGCTTGTGACAGGTGTTAGCAACATACGTTTCAAGGTGAGAGCTCCCTGTACAGTTTTACCCAATGAGACTCCAAAAGGTTACTGATGTGAAGCAAGAATCACAGTGTAAATGTATGTCGTACTCATTTAACGAGAGGTCTTTTGCTAAATTGCACCAGTGTAGTTACCAAATGCAACAGCACATTATGTGGTTACTGTTACTAAGTGCTATACTTGCTTTAGGTCAAATTTAGACTAATATTGTTAAAGGAAATTTAGTTTACAAGGACCCCCAGTTGATGTAACAAGAATAGAGGGAAAGGGGGATTAACTTCCTCCACCAGAATATTAGGGGATACACATCAAAATAAGTGGGCAGCGAATTTTAACTGTATGATCCTAGTAGTTGGAAAGGATCTGATGTCAGTTGTCTGCCCAAATGCCTTACAATCAGAAGATAGAAAATCACACGTAAGCTGTTATCAGTTGGCTAACCCTACTTTAGAAACATTTGGATTTAGCTATTTTCGTCATAATAATAACTGTCAAAAATGGGGATGTAAAATTCAGTACGTTAATATATTTTCATTCATTGATATATTACAGGATAATACTTTGGGGTATCCCATCTCTTAGACAAAATTATTTATTGGACAAAAGAAAATAATTAGTGCTGTGTGTGGAGTTCATGCACATACATCTTGTGGACATATCTTTAAGCAGGTGGATTTATTAACCACAGCCACAAGGTGCATTATTTCATTCACTTTTTTCTCAACAACTTAAGTTTGACAGTAATAGAGATGTTCAAAAGGATCACAGTAGAAGGAAAAATTATCTCCGTTACTCTTCAATGAATCTGTTGAACAGAAATGAATGTAATGTGCTGCTATAAAACTCCAACAATCTACCCTTGGCATTAATATGTCTGACAATGTCATAAGTGTTTTCAAATGTAAGTTCAACATGTTTCTTCTTAATAATATCACGTAAACTTAGAGAAATTCTTGAACAGAAACAGTCATTCATACTGAAAAAGAAGTCCATAAACAACTAGCATGTACCCATCAATATTTTCTACTTTGTTTTTAAATGTGTCTGATGTTTGCTCAATTCGCAAGTTCCACATCATAAAGTTTATTGTAAATGTTATTTATAGGACACACAGCTAATTAACTTTACCTATGTTATTAAACATAACCTTGAGAGCAGCCATTTTTATGAGTCAGTGTAAATTATTAATGTAAGTGTTTGAAAGTTTGAATGCTTGAGAGACAAATTTTAGATTTTCCACTCATCTGCACAATAGAAGCAATGTACATGAAAACAGTAGCACTGATTAGCAGTCGCTGTACAGCCCAATAAGATTTCTTTACACATAAATAAAATGGTTCGACATAAGCAGCAAAATACATAATACAACACATATCTGTTTGGGATATAACTTAGGTACATCTGGTCTCAAAAGGCTGTAGATAATGTAATTTAAAAAAATATTTTTGTATACAATAATTTTATTGTAGCAAGTATTTCATTACAACCCATGAGCTTTCATTGAGCTTTAACATTTATCTACGACCTTCCTGCATCCACACATTCCTGTTACCATGGCACAGAATCTACAGTGTTTAAGTAGTTCCTGAATTGGTCTCTAATCCTCAATGCATTTACCGTAGGATTCTGTCCACTTTGTTGCTGAATGCCGTCCATAGCAGATGCGAATGTGCTATTGACAATTTCAGGTGGAATGTAGCATTGGGATTTCTGTTCTAAAATAAAATTGTGCAGCACACAACAAACTCTTATAACAATATCCACCTTCTCTGCTGAAAGTCGAATAGGACTGAGCAGAACCCAAAATTTATTTGACATGCCAAATGCATTTTCAACGACTCTTCGAGATCTGCTCAGTCTACAATTGAACACCCTTTTATCCTTTGAGAGGTGTCTTTCGGAATATTCCTTCATCATATACTCTTTGAATGCAAGTGCATAGTCCGCAATAAACACATAAGGCAATTCCACATCACTGAAACACTATCTTCTTTGGTGCTGGCAAATTCAGTTTTTTATTATTCAAGGCTTCAGCCAATTTACTGTTATTGAAAATTGCCCCTTCATTCACCCTCCCATTTGCAACAACAATTGCTAGAAGAACAATGCTGTTGTTTCCTTTGTAGTCTCTGAAGTATGCATCTTCAGATCCTGGTGCCCTGAAGGTAACTTTTTTCCATCAATAGCACCAATTCAATGAGGGAGTTCCCAGGACACATTAAATGAATGAGCAATAGTTTTCCACTCACTAGCAGAGGCTGGAACCTGAAACAAGATATATTTTTTTTACTAAAATGGCAGGACAAATGCAGTTGTTAACTTTCATATTTGAATACAATGAGATGTATTTGGAACAGTTTCTGTGAAACAAAATGTTTTTCTCACAAAACTAAAGGTTTGAATCACATGAGAGGTACCCCCATTTACAGTTATAATTATTAGCATGAAGGAAATATTTCGGAGTACTGCACTGTGCAAAAGAAAGATTCTTTGTTGCTACTCAGCATCTTATTGCAAGGAGTGCAAAATCAGTTACACATGAAATGCAGTGTGAGTATCATATTACTGAGATTTGTAGAGTGACTTTTGCTTAAATTAAATGTTATGAATGCTGTTTCACTTAAATCATGATGGTGCTACAGTGTGATAGTGGATTATCCTGTTTCGTGACTTCGTCGACATTCAAAAAAATCTTCAAAACAAACCATTAACTTGCACCATGTACACAGAATGAAAAATGGGACGCCAGAGTAATCACAAAGATTGGCACAATTAGGATCGAAGGCGAACTCCTTGGGAGTTACAAACCGTGTAGGACGTTTAGCTAGGCATCCATTCTTAAAGAATGCCTGTAGAATCATACTGGTGTAAAGGAGTGATGAGAAATGATGGAATTTGATGGCATGCGACCCAATACGAAACAGTCTGTCATGGGACATATTGTGAAGATATAGCTGCAGATAGTACGATTATTTGCTTCATAGGCTCGGAAAAAACAAACATGCAGAGGCTGAATTTGTCCAGTGATTCCAAGTGGAATGAACTGCAATGCTACACTTTTCAGGAGGGATAGTTTGCTCTAAAGAAGTATGATTTTTATACGCAGACCATAAATCAAGCAAAACCAGGTTATGCTGACCAGGTATTGGTCAAAAGCAGTTCTCATACAATAGTTGTTCTCTTACGCCCATTTTACAACTCTTATTTGCTGTGAGGTAAAATTCCCCACTGTTCTAGCAAGATCACGCACACGAGAAAGAATCGGAGGGAGCAGAGTCTCTCCAAATTCTCGTAGTGCAATAAATAACTTTCCACTAATTTACCATCCAGATTAACGGTTAGCATAGCTGCATACGAATACCGTAAAACATTGATGTTCGTTGATCTTAATACAACTCTCTTGGTACATCTAATTTCAAGGGTTCCTTTTATATGCATTTCATCTTCAACTCTCTGCTGGTCGGAGTTGAAAATAAATTCCTTACTGAACGATAGGATAAGTTCGTTTATCTTATCTACAAATTTTCTGGCCCATTCCGCAGTTTACTGTGCATCGTCAAGTTGACGATTTGTTTGAAATTGCTTCATACTACGTCTTCCAGTTTTGTGCCACTGTTTGAAGTTATGCAGCCATCCACTGCTTCCCTTGTAAACACTGTCATCTGTGTCGCGCGAAGCTTGATGTGCATAACTAGTAGGCCAATATCATGCATTACTGTGAACTGTATAGAGTATCCTCGAAACTTGCAGACATTAGTTTTGTAACAAGTACGCCCTGTTCTTCTTTGAATACCGTTAGTTTTTCTTACGAACTACACGCTTATATTGCTCCGGACTTAATCGAAAGCTGTTCATAATTGTTTTTTATTACGCTGCGGATGATCTTACACGTACTTAATTATGTTTAGTAGCCGATCCTTGGGCAACGATTGTCCTTTACTACGTTTCACGGAAGATGGGATTTGTGGCTTCCTTTTCGAAGACGATGACGAACCACGTGGCTTCACACCTGTTTCAGTATCACTTTCACTTGTTAAGCATGTGTCGTCATCAGCGTATTCTCATGTACATCGTCTATACGGTCCAGCATATTCAACACCACGCGTTCCATTGATTCGTCTTGCAGGTAAGCTAATATTTCATCTGCCACTTCTTTCTCACTCTGCGAAATTCTTTGGGTTCCTTTCTGACGAAATGTCAACTTTGGCAATTGTTGTTGGAGATACAATGCAATGTTTGCTTTATTTATCGTTGCCATTGCTCTGCTTTGTATCAACACCACTAGCACTGCAGCACTGTCTGTTACTCGTCAACTACGCTCCATAGCCTCCTGCTGTGCTCACCATTGGATACCTCCAGTCCTGCCCCCTGTTGCCATTAGCAGCCAGTGTTATTGTTGCGTGGTAGACTGTACGTGGGGCGTCAAATGCCACCAACATCATTGTCCTTTTGCGATCGTGCACTCAAGAGAGTCCTTGTTAGTGCGCGGAGCGGTCGGTCGGTCAGGCGCTTTGTCTCAGCGTAATCTCCTCATTATACAGGGTGTAAAATTTTAAGTTGACAAACCAGAATAACTCGAAAAATAAGCTTCACACGAAAAAATGTGTAGAATCCAAAGTTGATTATTTTCGAGGGGGACATCAGCTGGTGCTAAAATTAGCCCGCCACCCCAGCCCCATGGAGGTGGGGCGGGAGACAACTTAAAAATTTCAAATGGGAACCCCCTTTTTTATTGCAGAATCAGATTCTACATTAAAAAACTGCGTACATTTTGTCTTTAACATTTGTTTTCATTATTGGTTGTTGGCGCTGTAATTCAAGAAAATCCATGTTATCATTTTTGCGTGGAAAATGGTTACGGATAAATAAAAAATACTTATTTAGTTCGTAAATTTTGATTCGCTAAACCTAAAACTCTCCCTCTCCCCCCATAGGGTGGGGTTTGAGAGAAAGGAATTAGTTTTACAAATGTTGACCCAAACACTGTATTAATTTTTTCCACAGATTCGGATAAGTTTTGATTGTTTCGTACTCATGAGGCCACACAGCTTTTAATTACCAAACAAATCATCTGACTAGCTAACTAACTAACCAAACATCCTACTTTTTATTTATCCGTAACCATTTTCCACGCAAAAATGAGAACATGGATTTTCTTGAATTACAGTGCCAACTACCAAGAATCAAAACAAATGTTTAAGACAACAAGTACGTAGTTTTTTAAGTAAAATCTGATTCTGGAATAAAAAATGGGGATTCCCATTTGAAATTTTAAAGTTGCCTCCCGCCCCACCCCAAGGGGGCTGGGGTGGCGGGCTAATTTTAGCACCAAGCGGATGTCCTCCTCGAAAATAATCAACTTTGGACTCTGCACATTTTTTCATGTGAAGCTTATTTTCGAGTTATTCTGGTTTGTCAACTCAAAATTTACACCCTGTATATGTTGTCGGCATCTCCCTGCCCTTCTGCCCAGCGGCACACCCGGTCTTGTAACACTCGTTCACTACAATTAGCAAATAAAGTATTTGTACAGATCATCATAATGACACATGTCGTTCGTAGCACACACCTGCTTCTATGGGTATTTAATACGTGCCAGTGAAAGTAAAACCACGGCAGATATAAGCAAACAATGGTTTTAACATTCATCTATTGTTAGTTTTAATGTAACTGAAAGCAAAGAAAAACACGGTTTGCAGAACAAATGTCTAGTGCAAAGAAATAACTAGACTGTTTTAACGGAAAACTTTAAACATCGTGGCAGATTAAAACTGTTTGATTTATTGTGACTCGGAATCGGGAACTTCATTTTTCGCGGGTGAGTGCTCTGCTGACTGAGATACACAAGCACGACTGAGGACCTCACAGCTCTGCTTCAGCCACTACCTCGTCTCATACGTTCCAAAATTGACAGAAGTTCTACTGGAAACTAGCAAGATAGCACTCCTGGAATAAAGAATATTGCGAGACATGACTTAGCCACAGACTAGGGGATGTTTCCAAAATGAGATTTTCACTCTGCAGCGGAGTGTGCGCTGATATGAAACTTCCTGGCAGATTAAAACTGTGTGCCGGACCGAGACTCGAATTCGGGACATTTGCCTTTTGCATATAGTTTTTAATCTGCCAGGAAGTCTCATATCAGTGCACAGTCCGTTGCAGAATGAAAATTTCATTCTGTGAAAGCAAAGCTTGTTCCTCCAAAATTTATAAGTCATTTCACGCGATCAGTTTTAATGAGATGTATTCTCTTTACAATATTTTCAGCAAGGGTGGCGAAAACCAAATTGTACAGCACTTACTAACAAAATAAGCCGTAGGGAAATAGAGCTGTGACGTGCACGAACTCCAAAGCTCGCTCAAGGCTAAAGCTGGCGACTGACAATCATCGTATCACATCGACCCGTACCCCGGGTGATTATTGGCAGCCGGCGTCAGGCCAGATCTCTCAAAAATATCTGGAATGGTATCCATAGAACCTGTAGAACATAAAAAAGAAAAAAAAGTCTCCGCATCTTTGACATTAAATCACCTCTCATGTCATAAATACATAATGCTACATCCTCCTAAACTCTCAAGCAAGTGGCACAGACAAAAGGTTTCTCTCTGTAAAAACTGAGTCCGACATCTCAAAATATGAAATGTACAGGGTGTCCAAAAAGTCTTTCCCTGATTACATAAATTGATAACTCAAGCTAGAAAATGGTTCAAATGGCTCTGAGCACTATGGGACTCAACTGCTGTGGTCATAAGTCCCCTAGAACTTAGAACTACTTAAACCTAACTAACCTAAGGACATCACACACATCCACGCCCGAGGCAGGATTCGAACCTGCGACCGTAGCGGTCGTGCGGTTCCAGACTGTAACGCCTTTAACCGCTCGGTCAAGCTAGAAGTAAGATACAAATATGAAACTGGTGTCTAACTGATTACAAACTATCCAAATTTTTTTTCACACATCAGTAAGCTTCCACATTAGCACCCTTGGTAGCACGTAGCACATCTAGGCGATATTCAGTTTCGGTCCACACATTAGCCAACATCACTGGAGGGATCGATTCAACGACTGTGGTTATCCGTTGCCGCAGGGTTTCAAGATCTGGTACACATGTTCGGTAGACCTCGTCGTTGACATAGCCGCATTAAGAGAAGTCTAATGATGTTATGTCAGGAGAGCGTGGAGGACAAACCGTTGGCCCATCACGACCAATCCATCGCCCAGGAAAGGTCATATCGAGATAGGCACGGACGTCCAAACCCCAATGAGGCGGTGCACCGTCTTGCTGAAACAAGACATCGGGGTGATACTGAAGCAGCTGAGTAACAGCATACAGTTGCGACATATCCAGATACACTGCAGATGTGATGGTAGCCTCAGCGCAGAATAATGGTCCGATAATTCGATCGTGCAATAGCACGCACCAAACATTCACCTTTGGACTGCCTCTGGTGCACTCCACGACGGCGCCAGGGGGTTGTGAACCCCAAATGTGCACATTATGGCGATTCACTACTCCACTGACAAAAAAGGTCGCTTCGTCGTAAAAGGCAATTCGTCTGAGATAACCATCAACGTCCTCAATACGCGATAGCATTTCTACCGCAAAGTCATATCGACCTGTACTATCATTGGGCAACAAGGACTGAACGATTTGCACTTTGTATGCACGAAACAATAAACGTTTGTGTAAAATGTCATGGAGAGAGCTTTTTGGCATCTGTAATTCACGTGAGACCCTGCGCACCGATTTCTTCGGACTTCGCAGAAAAGACTGCCTTACAGCTTCCACACTGTCCGCTGGGGTTCTTGGTGGAGCAGACTTGAGCTTCTCATACCAGGCTTTAATGGTCTTGACATCAGGTGGATTCCCTCCAAATGTTGTCTGGAAGTGTCTCTGCACTGTGGTTGGTGATCGGGTCTCATAGTACCACAGGACACACTGTGCCTTCTCCTGATTGGTTAACATGGCTTCTTGGGCACTGCACCTCATCCACTACTTACGAATTGCGATCCTAACACAGAAAAAAAACTTTGATAGTTGTAAACAATTCGACACAAGTTTTATATTTGTATCTTACTTCTAGCCTGAGTTATCAATTTATGTAATCAGAGAAAGTCTTTTCGGACACCCTGTATGACACTTCACACATGGGTCAGACGACAATGGAAAAATGAGGCACAACATTAAAAAGGAGACACAGCAAGAAAAAAAATTATATCATTTGAGGAATGACACATTAAATTTTGGTGTATCTAATGCGGTCTTCTTCAAGCTACTGAAAGAGAAGAACATAAACACATCTCGTCAGGGCTCACCGACGGTTCTCTGTATATCTTTATCTAAAGCATTCGTAAAATATGTACTACAATCATGCCGTTAAGGATTCTTACCCATCTGTCTGTAAACTGCAATATTTTCTGCTCTTAATATACACACAAGTCTCAGACTACAGCGGAGTACCTACAACTTATTATAATTTAACCCTATCAACCCCCAAAAGAAACACTCGTGTACAAAACATTATTGACCACAAGGCGCTAGAAATAAAAACACAAAACGCGTCATACAAAAATTTATAGTTAAAAGCAAATAAAAAAAGTAATGAAAATCCTATTGTATAAAACGACCCCTTTTCGTCAGGCTTGTTAACTGCCGTCTGGAACTGGATTCCGCAATGATATAATCTCCACAGCTCGTTTTCTCGTTCTCTTGGCTGCTCTGGTACTCCGTTACTCTATCCTGCTGCTTCCTCAAAATGTCTGTCTCTTGATTAGGCCAGTTTCCTTGCCGAGTCTGAGGCCGATTTCCATTGTATCTCTCTCCTACATTTCCTTTCGTGCACTCATATTCCCAAGAATCTCTACAGTGTCTTCTTTTCATCGCAACTCTTACACTCTTCTTTTCTTGCACACACTCAGAATCAATTAAAATTGATCTGAATGCTTCTAGATCATTCATCTGAAAGCAAATTGGGGCTCTTATGCTCTGTCGGCACTGTGTTTATAAATAATCGGATCCACTCACCCTACCATATGAGTGGTCAAGGATGTGATTCCATTTCAAAATCTCGTCGAAATATGTTGCACATGGTTCGAATCGTGCTGCAGTGAGTATCGGAGCCCTTGTGAGGCTCGGGCATACCCCTTTTTGCTCTGCAGCACACCAGTACAATTTCGGGACATCCGAGCCAAATACTTCGAACGTTGAGCAGTTTCTTATCACTGGCAGTACCTTTGTAATTACATCACCGATCATGTGGCTATTAATAAATTCTAATTTTCTCTTTATTGGCCAGGACTTCGGTAAACTGTCTTTAAATTGCGCCATCCATGTTTTGCTATGTAGGTCGCCGCCTGCAGCATAAGAAATTTTCACAAAGAGAAGTATTTCTCATCAAAGTTTTGTGCGTTACCAGTCACGGACCACGTCGCTGCGCTAAGTTCTCGAGGAACGGCCCTATCTGGCAGCAACAAAGCTAAGCTATCTCACAGCGGACTCTCGCAAATACTCTGCTCATTAATTTTTCTCACCCTACTCTCTGCTACTGATGTTAGTTGCACCGCGGCTACGGGTCGCTCAGATACTTCCTTTAATTGTTCAAGATCACGTTTGATCGAGACAAACTCTTCGGTTTGTTCCAACTGCACCGCTTCTGTCGTGTACGATACTGTTCGCTCTTTCAGAGTTGGCATCTTTCGACGCAGTATTGTATTACTGTCTTCTAACGTCTGCTCTCTTTGTGAAAGTGAGGTGTTAGTTTCCTCGTCTTCCAAATCTCGATTCCGCCTGGACCATGCTTGCCGTGTAACTTGCCTCAGATTTAGACTCTTCGACATTTCTCCCGTCTATCGATCTCATTTCGGAGTCAAACTTTCTGTCTAACTGTCATTTTTTTCAAAATTGCCTTTTTTCCTGTTGAGCTTCTTTCCTCAATGCTTCTGCTTTCTCACCCCTCTAGTCGGTTTTTCTGTCTCTCTCCTCGGCTTTCCTATTTATCTCCTGTGCTTCCTTTCTATATGCTTTGACCTTTTCTAATATTTGTTTAAACAAGTGTGGAATGTTCCCCATAATTCCTAAACTGCAGTTCTCTGCGCTACGTTTGAATCCGTTTCGTAAGCAACGTTGCTCAGTTATCGGTGGGGTTTTCTGTGTTTCAGGTAATACAACTGCTTCCGACTCTTTTCCTTCAAAAGCCTCCGACACGAATTCTAACAATCCGTTAAATCCTCCTTGATAGTGATTTTTCTAGCCTCTCAAGAAGGTGCTCTACTAGCCCCATCTATTTTAAACAGTGCAGTTATAAAATCTACTCAGCGAACGATCACTAAAACAGATCTAATACAAATAAACAACCTTAAACACGTAAAAAATCTTCACACGAAAGGAACACAAATTTTCGCACGCAACATATTACAATGAAATGCCCCAAAATACACAGTGCCCAAGTGAGACAATCTGGGACCTCAAATGGACGCTACAGCTGATATTGCATCCTAAGATCTGCCTCACTGTGCTGCCTAAAATTTATTTCCAAATATATAAATTAGGCTAATGTTTCTTTTCTGTGTTTCTGTATGACGCTGCAGCTATTACTTTGAGTATTTTCAGAATTCGGAGGTTTCTTCATTTACTTTAAGCCATTTCCTATCCAAATGTTAAATCATTCTATTTCTTGTTGTCGAATTATGAATTTGGTAAACAAAGAAATAATTGGGATGGCAGCCATTTTTTCAGTTTTTCTGAAGATATCTTTCGTATATTATCAATTTTCACACGCAACGGAATATTGTTTTAGATAAATATAGCGCTTTGACGCTTTGACTTCAGGTAAATATATCGCTTTGACTGATAAGGCATTCTAATCACTTCTCAAGAGAAAATAATTAGTATTTTTCAGCTCATGAGGTAACTGGTTATTAAATGCTGAAAATTCTAAGGTATCCGTCATTTTAAGATATTTAAAACGGTTCACATACACTATATCTGTAATTTGTATTTCAACATGCCTATATTTACTGTCTGACATAAAAAGTGAAACCCATAAGACATGGTCAGCTGTTGTATTGTATTGTATGTTAGACGGGGGCCTAGAAACGACGGAGAGGCTCCGTCCCCGCCGCAGCCGCAGCGGTCCACAACCCCACAACGACTATCGCAGTTCACCCCTTCGCCGGCCGTTGTGGCCTAGCGGTTCTAGGCGCTTCAGTCTGGAACCGCATGACTGCTACTGTCGCAGGTTCGAATCCTGCCTCGGGCATGGATGTGTGTGATGTCCTTAGGTTAATTAGGTTTAAGTAGTTCTAAGTTGTAGGGGATTGATGACCTCAGATGGTAAGTCCTATAGTGCTCAGAACCATTTGAACCATCTGAACTTCACCCCTTCGCCATCCCACACCGAACCACTCTCTCAGGGTTATTGTGCGCTTCGGCCCCCGGTGGATCCCCCCAGGAAACGTCTCACTTCAGACGATTGTAACCGCTATGTTTTCGTGGTAGAGCAATGGGGGTGTACGCGCACGCGAACTTGTTTACTCCACAATCGCCGACATAGTGTAGCTGAGGCGGAATAAGGGGAACCAGCCCGCATTGGACGAGGCAGATGGAAAACCGCCTAAAAACCATCCACAGACTATCCGGCTCACCGGACCTCGACACAAGTCCGTCGGGTGGATTCGTGCCGGGGACCAGGCGCTCCTTCTCGCCCGGAAGTTGTCAGCCGTTTCTGTAACCGACGACAGATATGTAAACGATAAGATTTGCAGTTCTCTGTGAGAGGCAGAAAGCCACGTGAATCCACTAGAGCTGTTTGTGTTTTGGTGTTGTTTACTAGGCCTGGTAGGGAATGCAAGAACGCGAACAGTGTTGAATGACTTCAGTGATTGACGTGGAGATGCCACGTAATCATGTAAGACATGGTATACATGGTTTATTTTGTATCCCGCTCTCCGTAGGTATATCACATTTTACGGTCGTTCGCATTGGCTGTAATTCAGAAGCGGGTGGAACAAACCGCCAGTTCCTGAGGTCGGTGACGGCAAAGTTTACGAAGTGATTGGCCAACCAAAAACAAGAGCAGAACATAGCAAAGTTGTCTGAAGGATATACAACAGTTCAAGCAGCAATCTAAATCACGAACAAGGTACAGGCAAGGTCAAAACTCTGCTGTTCAATGGCGCGCAACTAAAGGCCTGAGAGACTAGCGAGAGACTGTGTGGCAAGTGGGGGGCCGCGGTATTTTTCGCGGCAGCGGACGGCTCCACGCGACAGCCTTGCCGCGGCAATTCAGCGTATTGGAGCGAGTACCGGCTGGGGTATGTAGCCCGAGTATCTCTAACGTCTTCTCCATATCAATACTCGGGCTGGGCGAAAATCCAAATCACAATGGGACAGCAATGTTCAGGGCAATATATCACAAAGATCGATAAAAGCAACACGTGACGTACCTGGAAATATCCGTCCTACTTTCAGTAGGAAACTAGATAGTAAATGGAAATACGACAAGGGTTTAGTAACCCTTCTGAAGTATCCTGGACTTAGAACACTTCTGCAAGAAACACGTGAGCATATAGTTCGTCCTCTATAGCGAAGAACACAAAGAGTTCAATACAAATGGTCTTCGTTGACCGTCACAAACTAGTAACGAACATTGTAACGAGTTCCTAACAGGAAAATAAGTTCACAGCTAAACGCAAGTACTTGGGATACAATTCTTGGTTAGGAAAACAACACAAGGAAGCTTGTACAGTCAGAAACCGGTCTCCACTAGTTTGGCTACCAAATGCTTAAGTCCTCGCTCTCCTTGAGCGGAGCACTTTGGAACAGACTCATAAGTAAGTTACGATCTGTACGAGTTCCCGGTTCCTTTTTTAAAAAAAATTATTTGTTGCTATACAAGATAAACCACTACCTTATGTAATTAGCGGTTCGTATTGATGTTACAATGACTGATTAATTACTGCAACTGTTCTACAATTTACAAGTAATTTGTTAATGATTAATCTACTATGGGCAATCTACATAGTTAGTTTTGACTACTGACTACGCATTAACAATATTCTACACTAACCAACTGCTACACTACCTGCTGCGTTACAAGTTGTGCCAGTTTAATACAAACTTCCTATGAAATGGCCATACCCACCGAGGTAATCCCCGTGCGCGTGCCCCTGGTACTGGGCTGGCACACAAATCTCTACTTTTCGCTGCAGTTTTCAGTTATCTAATACTACCCTACAACTAATTTCTACTATACTATCCTGTACTGCGTCAAATTCGGTGCGTTTGTCAAGTCCGATGTTTGGCACACCCCTCCCCCTAGTCCAGAGCGTGTCAAATACCGTCCGTAATGGTGGTCGGCGAGTCAGCGCCCCGGCTGTATGAGATTGGTGTGACCAGGTGTACATCTCCTGGTTTTCTAAATTTCGCGATTCTCCCTCAATTATTCCTTAAGAAATTTGAGTGATACCTCGCTGGTCAGATTATTTAAGACTTGAAATGTACCCTTTTGTCGCAGTAAGTTAAAAGTGTCGTGATTGGGTAACGTGTGCCTTAACGCAGCTACCACATCATCGTACAGAGTGCACTCGAAAACCACCTCATAGTTACCCGTTCCATGACTGCAGGCATGAGTCTGAACGTTCTTCTCCCACTATTTTCTGCCTCCCATTATTCTTCCCATAATTCTATCCCCCCTTCTTCTGACTGACTTCTTATCTCCAACTTTAACACCCTTAATTTCCTTTGTTTTTCCATTTTCTCTTGTTCTGATCTAGAACCATGCCGTTTGCTCCCTGATTTTGACGTCTAGGGGACAAAGTCCCACTATCATCAACAAAGCCCCGCCTGGTATTGTCTTTCTTCGATTTACTCTAAATCCATATTCTGTACTCATTAGACTGTTCATTTCATTCAGTACATTCTGTAATTCTTCTTCGCCTTCACTGAGTTATCATTGATATCCTTTCACCTTTCATTGTAATCACACTCTTGCTGGATACTGTAACAGCACTATCATTAAGGACTTATTCATTATTTAACCTTTGTTGTGTGGAGTGTTAAAAAGTAATTATAGACGAGTGGTTCTCTACGTGATTCATAAAAATTTGCTAAGCTGTGTAAATCAAGTGACAACACTAACGTCGGTTCTGTTGTTAGCGTTTGGGAGCAAATAGTTGGTACAGCAGCATGTTGTTAAGTTACATTATTTATTAGCTGCTTTTTTGTTTGAACCACACAGATGATAAAGAAAAGTGAAGCACCTAGAAACGGGTGAAGAAACGAAATGAAACATAACGTGTTGAGAAGGTATGCGATGTTATGTCATTGATCGAGTTGAATTTACAAAGAGTTTAGCAGTGTGAGCCCACTTATCTGTATGGACTGTGGCCTGCTTATACCGATTGATTCGATTGCAAAGGGTGTAATAATGCTGTTGTTTCTTCTTCTTAGGCAAGCTCGCTCATAAATATGGTATCTCGAATATTGGCTCTGAGGACGTAGTTGATGTCTGGGCTGGTTCCACACATCTATTGTGGACAGTTCTGTGGATCTTCAGCCGCGTGGGATTAGCCGAGCGGTCTAAGGCGCTACAGTCATGGACTGTGCGGCTGGTCCCGGCGGAGGTTCGAGTCCTCCCTCGGGCATGGGTGTGTGCGTTCGTCCTTAGGATAATTTAGGTTAAGTAGTGTGTGAGCTTAAGTACTGATGACCTTAGCAGTTAAGTCCCATAAGATTTCACACACATTTGAACATTTTGTGGATCTTCTCAACCCGTCAACTTTCATTCCGCTTCCGCCTCCCAGGGCGCCGCCATACTCGCTTAGAATGGTCATCTGGGGCAGCGCAAAACTGCGATTTTTTCCCTTTCGTCAGCAGTCGATTCTTCCCAGACACGGCAACACAGCAAATGCAGCTGTTTATGTTGTGTAAAGGGTCTGACACTTCACTCCTTTTCTCTTTCGTCAGATGACAGCAAAAACACTCATTGAGTGCATTAGTGTCTATAGAATAAATGAATGGGGTAAGTAGTGGTCCTTTATTCTATGACAGAGCACAACGGTGTTTAAGCTGTAAATAAATTGTTTTTAATGCTGGATTTTTATCAAAGAAATGTGACAGTTGTCAAGATAACGCATCTCATCCTGAGTAATCGAAATAACTCCAAACACAACAATATCAAAAATTAACCAGAAGTCTCTTTACAAAATTAATCTTACTACTACGTCATGAAGTTGGCCAATATTACGACAAATCATCCAATTCCAGTTCTATGTTCGGTACTATTTAGGATGACAATCAAGTCTACAGAGGATGGTTAGTTTTTGTGAGAAGCTGAGCAAAAGATTACTCAAGGTTGCTCGAGTTCACAGTGGACGCAAGCTGGTGAACCAACAAGTTTACACCTCGGCTTGTGGTATTTACTTTAGCTTCGATGAGCTGTCATCGGTATGGCTGCTCTCGTCCTCTGAAATTCCTATAAAAACTAATCAAAACCTTTGCTGATTTTATCAAAAGAAACTCTCCTATATTTCTCATTAGGCGAGAAAACATGCAGTCGTCCCTAGTCTTGAAATATGGCGATATTCACGGGCATTGCTGGAGCAGTGTGAATATTACATTGCCCTCTCAGTTCTCACAAGAACAATTAACCAAGTGGCTGGTTCGTTTCTCCGCTGTTGTAGCTCAACGATGCTACTGCTAATATCTAGCTGAATGTCAGCTGCAGTGAATGCAGTGTTCACACAAATTTCTCCTCTGTGTCATACAGAGCGTTATGCGCCCCTTTCTGCACTTGACGCCAGTTCAAAGGAGAGTCCCCAAAATGTTCGGTCTTGTCTTTATCGTAGCAAAACCGTTCCCCTCCTTGGTCCTTTTGTGCTCCACGTCATGGCTTTTTCTGACCGATAGGAGCCTTCCTCTTATTTTGTGGAAACTCTCTCTGCCAATTGCAAAGGCTCTACCATTAAACTGCATCGAAATCGTGGTACTTTATTACTTCCTAGTTCGTTTCCGCCAATCGGACATTCTGTGCTGTTCAAGATGCCTAAAAGTTACATGCATCCATCATGAGCATACCACGCGCTGTTCACGTGATGAACTGCATCACTGGTTTGTTTGTATCCATTTCGAAATTCTGCAACGCAGTTTTCTAAAGCTTCTTTCCATACCACTCCGGTGGCCCGCTACTTGCCCTCCTGGCTGAGTCACCTGGCCCATTCGTTGACTCTCGCAGCAGGATGCCTTTAAAAGCTTTCCATTGTCACCTGTGGTGCACACCTCACACTTGCTTCCAAACACACCATTCTCTCCAGCTGCTTGTGTCACCTTTTGCTCATTAACATGCAGTATATACTGTAGGTTCAGTGTGTTAATACCGTACATTGAGTGTCATCCCTTTGCATCTCATACTGCACGTTTTTACAGGAAAATCTGCTGAAGTAAGTCAGGTGACATATTCACCTTCCCATTACGAAATATAAAAACTCTTGTGTAAGGTTCGAAATTGACCTTCATTTAATCTGCCACCTTACGAAGGTACCATACACAATGGACGTTCATTGCCTAGTCCAGCTGCTACTAATCCCTGGCCAAGGGTGCGGAATGACTCAGAATTTTGCAGAGAATCCACTACTTGTTGTCAGATGGCAGGTGCAGGTTTCAAGGGGTTACGATGTGCCTGGTGTACGACATGGCGCTCGTCCCTTGCGGTGGTCAGTCGTCGACCAGAATTTTGACGACAAATATGCCTGCCCTTAAATAGCCATGCAGTTTAACATTGGGCCGCTATTATATCCTGAAGACCCACACAACTGGATATTGCACGATTTGACCAAGTGATCAAATGGAGACTACAATGAAGCCTCTTGTAAACGCTACAAGTTGCTAATTACGCTGTCTTACACTAGTATGTGGCATCTCCATGTCCTTCACAGAGCTCAATGTCTGACGCTATTCAAGCTGCAAATGCACTGAAGCGCCAAAGAAACTGGTATAGGCATTTGTATTCAAATATAGAGATATATAAACAAGCAAAATATGGCGCTGCAACCAGCAAAGCCTATGTAAGACATCGGTTACTGCTGCTACAGTGGCAGATTATCAAAATTTAAGTGAGTTTGAACGTGGCGTTATAGTCGGTGCACGGGCGGTGGGGCACACCAACTCTGAGGTAGCGATGAAGTGGAGATTTTCCCGTACAACCATTCCACGAGTGTACCGTAAATATCAGGAATCCGGTAAAACATAAAATTTACGACATCGCTGCAGCCATAAAAAGATCCTGCAAGAACAGGACCAACGATGACTGAGGAGAATCGTTCAACGCGACAGGAAGTGCAAGCCTTCCGCAAATTGCTGCAGATTTCAATGCTAGGCCATCAACAAGTGTCAGCGTGCGGACCATTCAACGAAACATTAATGATATGGGCTTTCGGACCTGAAGAGCCACTTGTGCACTCTAAATGACTGCATGACACAAAGCTTTACGCCTCCCCTGGGCCTGTCAACACCAGCATTGGACTGTTGATGACTGGAAACATGTTGCCTGGTCAGACAAGTCTCGTTTCAAATTGTATTGAGCGAATGGAAGTGTACGGGTATGGAGACAACCTCATGAATCCATGGACCCTTCATGTCAACAGGGGACTGTTCAAGCTGGTCGAGGCTCTGTAATGGTGTGGGGCGTGTGCAGTTGGAGTGATATAAGTCCCCTGATACGACTCTGACAGGTGATACATACGTAAACATCCTGTCTAATTACATGCATCCATTCATGTCCATTGTGCATTCTGAAGGACTTGGCAATTCCAGCAGAACAATGGGACATCCCACACATCCAGAATTGCTACGGAGTGGTTCCCGGCACACTCTCCACTGGCCACCAAACTGCCGAGACATGAACTTTATTGAGCATATCTGAGATGCCTTGCAACATGCTCTTCAGAAAAGCTCTCCACGCCCTCATCCTCTTATGGATTTATGGACAGCCCAGCAAAACTCGTGGTGCCGCTTCCCTCCAGCACTACTTCAGACATTAGTCGAGTCCATGCCAATCGTCTTGCGGTACATCTGCGTGCTCGTGGGAACCCTACATGATATTAGGCAGTTGTACCAGTTTATTAGGCTCTTCAGTGTATATGCTACCAGGCCTGCTAACAATACTAAACATGAACATCCTTAATGCTCTCTTGTGGCCAATCTGCTGTCACAGAAAAATACAATCCTAAATAATACATACTCAACTATGGTGTGTATTACTGCTAAGTTACTTTCACACCCGACAGTTTCTTCTGGGAGCTTCATTTTTTTCCTGAGTTTAAAAGTGAAGATGCATGATTGTGTGATCGATTTGATTTGATTTTGAAACATTTTGCGGGTAGTCGGAACCTGTAGCATGCTGTAGTCGTTCTGCCAACTTGAGCCGGCCGGAGTGGCCGAGCGGTTCTAGGTTCTACAGTCTGGAACCGCGCGACCGCTACGGTCGCAGGTTCGAATCCTGCCTCGGGCATGGATGTTTGTGATGTCCTTAGGTTAATTAGGTTTAAGTAGTTCTAAGTTCTAGGGGACTGATGACCTCAGAAGTTAAGTCCCATAGTGCTCAGAGGCATTTTGCCAACTTGAGGAAGTGTAGTAATAGAGCGGAGAGGTTGGTTTACATGGACTGAGCATGCTGTTTTTCGTATTCATTCCATTAGGTTGGTCAGTAGCGTTATGGTTACTCTCTATCCTATCCCCTCAACGGTTTAAAAATGACTCTCCCGTGCCCAGATAACGCCTCTCTTGCAGTGGTAGCATTCGTAGACAAATGTGTCTTTTGGACACTCTACTTTGGTATTCATTCTGCAATGTTCTATCTGTGAACTGTAATAATGTTTAACATTTATCTTTCAGCGTTATGATGCTATGATATATTTATTTTGGTTTCTTTTCTTTTTAATTTTCTGCGTGTGAAAATAAGTACAACGTCACATAAAGACGAATTGTTCTAAGCTGATAAGTCGCAATGTGCGCTGGTAGTAGAATGCTTTCCTGAACTGTTTGTCAATTAAATTCGTCACATCAGTAGTTCATGTAATATTTATTCCTTTTTGACTCCACACACAATTTGTGGCACATTAGAGACTTGTTCCATTATTCCTTAATTGCGCGACGTTGTATGGGACCGGTACCTGACCATCCTACTCTTCCAGTGACTTAACAGCTTCTTGCAAGTTCAGCGCTTGTCTCACAAAAGCCTGGTTGCACAGAAGAATAGTAATGAAGCGCAGGAATAAAATTTTGTTGGAACAGATTGGGACCACGCTAAGTGGTGCATGCCCGTCCAGTATGCAAAGACAGCGTAACCACTATCAACACACAGCCCAATTGCGCTATTTCGTATGCTGGTTGGTTAGCTCCAAATGGTATTCCGGGCTTAAAATGGGTGTATCCGCCTTTGGACGTTGTTATGAGCATAATGCGGGTGATATCACCTCTGAACCATACCCGAACGTGATGCTGGTGGATCCACCTCCCACTGTTACCCTAGACCTAAAGTTGTTGAAGCCACCTCCATGTATATTCAAGTCAGATAGTGTTACTATCTTCATGCTCCGCCATACATCGTTAAGTGCCTTGCAGAGTGTCATGTAGATATAGATTACATATTTCTGTTATGAATATTTATCACTACCTCTGAGAGTAGTCCATGCTTTTCGAACACACAGCAAGCATACAACTTGTACTGAAAGGAGTTGCAACTGTAGTTTCACCAATCTTGCAATTTCAATTGCAGTATCACAAAGACAAAACAATAGCTGAGCATCCATCTCAAAGGCAAGGCAGAAAATGATCATGAATACTAACAAAAAAGATATTCTTTTCTAACAATCATATAACAAACCTCAATGATCACACAGATGACCCAAGAGGATCCTCTTGCGATCGAAGGGTCGCACTGCGTGTTCATCTAATGGCCAGTTCAACTTCTTTGATTTGCACCGAGTGACCTTCGTTCGCCTGGAGTGTCGTTCTCTGAAACATGAAACAAAGAAACCCAAAGCGTAAATTCAGTTCTTCCCTTTCAAAATGTTTAATAAATGTGTAAAATAATAGCATTTTCTCCCATTACTGTGTCGCAGACGTTGTAGAAATACAAGTACCGTAGTCTACTTTCAAGACACTAAAAAATTCGCTTCTGTTAATCTAAAATGCACTAAATGCAAAAATGGTTCAAATGGCTCTGAGCACTATGAGACTTAACATCTGAAGTTATCAGTTCCCTAGACTTAGAATTACTTAAACCTAAATAACCTAAGGACAAAACGAATATCCATGCCCGAGGCAGGATTCGAACCTGCGACCGTAGTATCAGCGTCGTACTTTATTCTGTTCCTCAAATCTAACTAGCATGCATAGAACTTCTACTAATTATTATTTATAATTATCAGTGCTTGTTATGTAGTTCAATGGCGATTTATTACAGTGACGCGAGTTATTACAGTGACTGTGAATGGTATATTTGAGCTCCGTAGCAAGACAAGATGGCGGCTCACTAGTGTGACACATTTAAATAAAGCAACAAGCTCGCAACACGTTTTCACTGGTTAAAGACAACTGGCACAGTTTACAACCTTGCAGTGATAATGCGGTCAAAATCGTTCCTTACAAACAAGACAACCTCGTCGGGAGTGCAATCCACAATAATGAGTGCAAGAAGTAATGGTACATTCCACGAGCATTTAACGTCGGAGATATTAAGACAGCACGGAATGAAATAAAGTTATAAACGTTGCAGTAACCAGCTTCAAAGCAATTACGAATTCGCAACCTCTTCGGACATTTTCCACCGTGTGGAAACACGCGATCAGATATTAATGCCTGGAGAGCTGCTAGTACACAAAACCAGCTTGCCTCACACGGAAAACTTTACTTCAGCAGTGATTATAAATCGGCCTGAACTTACCAGACATCCTGTACGTAGTAATTACTGTTCAACAACGTGACTGTCCATCAAACAAAGGTGATTTCATCAGTATATCTGCAAATTATGACCGGAACCAGACCAGACATAGCACTCTAATGTAATGGTGAAGAAAGAAGCCACATGGCTTGCAAACCGCCAACGAACGCTATTGGTGAGAGGCAACTAACAACCAAAGACTTAATACTGATGCAATGACTTAGTAAAGCGTTTGCAAAACTGTCTGTACTGATATATCTATGACTTAATGTAAGAACAGGGTCAGTGATAGTTTTTCGTTAATTTGAGATACGTTACGTAATGGGCTATTGAAGTTACGAATTTTGTATGTAAGAATAACCAACCAAAACTTTACTGGGAATGACAGAACATACTGCTGGCCACGAAGGAAATTAGATTTTTGTATTCGCAAGCATATACTATCATTACCATAAGAAGTCGTTGAAATCAATATGTTTAGTGACTCCTGAAGATGCTAGAACAGGAATATTAAATTCTCAGGCACGGTTATGACTTTATTTCACGTCGATCAACACTTTATTACTAATCTGAACGTTGTTATCATAATTTCCTTGAACCTGGTCATATCCACATGGAGGCCGACTCCATTCATGCAGCTGTCGCAAAAACTATACAATAATCTGAGGGGAAAGGCGGAAGACCTACAGTGGTTAATGCCTTTTATACATCCACAGGGTAGAGTATTTCACCAGAACCTGTGGCCTAACCGTCCAGAAGACTGCATAAAGTACTTACCAGATGAAAGTGACAATGAATAGTGTTACACCGTGAAAGTTAAATTTGATGTGAGTTCCCAGGGGTTGTTTCACCTTTTTATACTAAGGACTGATACACACGATTCCATATGGAGAATGCTCGCAGATATATTAGCTCACTTATTATGTAATATTTATCGTTCTATCAACGTTCGTAATAACAGTGAAATGTGAAAAATGCACCAATTGTAGTGATAAAAGTACCTGATTTTACAGCAGTATCTATAACAGTAAAAACAGGCAAAACAATCAATACTGAAAAAACAACCAATGTCACAAAGCATAATTTAAAAAAGTGATAGGGAACTTAAAGGCACCGTAAATAATATCACTAGTAATGATATTTATTGGAGTCAAATACCAAACTGTATATGTACTATTATTGGAAAAGACTGATAATTAAAAACATATTGTTTACAAGAAAGTCTATTTCTCTCAAAATCAGAACACTACATTCCATTCACGAACTCTACTTTTATATATATACTCTTTATATATATACTCTTTTGTACTATTATTGGAAAAGACTGATAATTAAAAACATATTATTTACAAGAAAGTCTATTTCTCTCAAAATCAGAACACTACATTCCATTCTCGAACTCTACTTATATATATATATATATATATATATATATATATATATATATATATATAAGCAGTAGGGAATGAGGATTAACTCAGGGATGAAACAGCGTCCAGAATTACTTTTCTGTAAATGTAAATTCCACCTACAGAAAGATAAGTATATATATATAAGTCGAATTCAAGAATGGAATGTAGTGTTCTGATTTTGAGAGAAATAGACTTTCTTATATATATATACAAGTCGAATTCAAGAATGGAATGTAGTGTTCTGATTTTGAAAGAAATAGACTTTCTTGTAAATAATAGTTTTTAATTATTAGTCTTTTCCAATAATAGTACAAAAGAGTTCAGTTGCAGTTGACTATCAAACGTTCAAGAATAAATGTGTTAAATAAAATATCCTCATCGGTGCTTTTATTCCAGTACTCCAATTCGATTCTGGCAGGAGGACTCTTTACCGATCCTCAGAAGGAGTTTGTTAGCGAAGAGAAAGGAGGTCTACTCCATGTTGGGCTGGTGTTCGTGCTATTTTCTTCATTGTACATTCACCCAGAGTGGCAATGTTCTACGATGCACATTTGCACTTTGTGATATCAAAGAATTTCTGAATTTTATTTCACTCTCCGTTAAGGCGAGAGAGGGCTGGCAGCCTCCTGTTGCTGTTTTTCATCCGAAAGCATTAAGGAAGTGTACATATCTAAACAAAATTAAAAACTTAAAATATTTACACGTTTTTTAAAATTATTAAACAGATGGTTCTACATTAACGATTTAAACCAAAATATATTCTTTTAAATTTTTTATTTATGTATTTATTTTCAATATGGTGAATTTACGTTAGTCCTTATAAAGCTGAAGGATTTCACTTTCCTGGAATTACAGGAAGCGAGCAATAGGTGAATAGCGTTGTTCGAGGGACAGTATAGAAAGTGTGATACGGAATAGTGAGAAAGGACTCCCATCCACGTATTTATTAATGGAAGGAGGGAAATGAAGGGTGGAGAGGGGGGGGGGGGGGAGGAAAGAGGAGTATTTTGCTAAAGCTGGAAGATGAATTTCTGGGCCGATGTCGTGGTTGGTTTGACATGTGGTGAGTATGTAGATTTAAGTTTTGGGGGTGTGTTGCTACAAATGCAGTAGGGAAGAGGATTAACTCAGGGATGAAACAGCGTCCAGAATTACTTTTCTGTAAATGTAAATTCCACTCACAGAAAGATAAGTCTGGACGCCGTTTCCTGTACGCAGATTGCTGTGGCAGACTTTGCAGTGTGTGTTTTCATATGAAAAACTGATATCTTGTGTAGGATGTGATAGTGATGTCATCTTCCTATTCAATGGTATGTGAGGATCCTGGTCTTTGAACTATGTCTGGGTTCAACTGCTTTGATGAGGCATCTTCAGTGATAAATCATTTTCGAATCCAAGTATCATAATACAGTCAACAGGAAACATTCCCATTCACAGCTTTTCGTTGTAAGCCTGTCCACACTATATGATTTTGGTAGGATTTCGTAAGTCTGGTTGACTGGTATCAAGTTTCTGGTAAGTGTAGGAGATCGGAGGGTATTCAGTGTGGAGGAAGAGATTGAAGATATTAATAAATTCATACTGGATGCTAGTGTGGGATGACCCACAGTTGTATTAAATGAATATTTCACATTTGGTGGTGTGTACTATCTAGAAAACCACATGCGTCAGAGGGTGGCCGTTTATATGAAAACTGGAGATAATGGAAAACCACGTGACAAATATGGCAGATTCCAGACGGTGAAACTCGTTAAAGAATCACTTTGTGTGACATGAGAGGAATACAGGCAGTAGTATCGTCCAAAGAACGCGGTACCGAATCACAGTCCGCAACTGCATATCGATGCCCCAGACATTAGTGATGTCCCGCTGCAATCCGCAACGAAGAATAAGAGAGACTGGAGAAGGAACACGCTCTCTCGCAAAACAGCGTCCTCACATGGAGGTCAACATAGAGCTGAGCATGGAAGCGCTCTGCCCAGCTCCCTACCTCAGCTGAAGCAGTTTACATCAATGAGTGCGACCAGTCTCAGTGAAGTCTCAGATGGTGTAAGTAGGCTGTTTTGGTTTTTGTGTTAGTAATGCCACGAAGTGCTGTGTATGAAAATCGCTGACCGCGCTGTGTGCAGTCTGTGGCTGGTTGGACTCATTGTTGGAATATTCGCTTGTGTAGTGTTGGGCAGTTGGATGTGAACAGCGCGTAGCGTTGGGCAGTTGTATGTGAACAGTACGTAGCGTTGGGCAGTTGGAGGTGAGCCGCCAGCAGGGTGGATGTGGAGAGAGAGATGGCGGAGTTTTGAGAGCGGATAATCTGGACGTGTGTCCGTCAGAAAAAGGATATTTCTAAAGATGGATGTAATGAATTGATAGATATATGTATGATGACTTTTGTATATTATTAATACATTGTTGGTTCTCTATCAAAATCATTCATTTGCTAACTATGCCTATCAGTAGTTAGTGCCTTAAGCAGTTAGACTTTTATTTAGCTGGCAGTACTGGCACTCGCTGTATTGCAGTAGTTCGAGTAACGAAGATTTTTGTGAGGTAAGTGATTCATGAAAGGTATAGATTATTGTTAGATTCTTTTGTAGGAATTATTTAAAGTCAGATTGCGTTGCGCTGAAATATATTGTGCGTCAGTTTAGTGATGATCAGAATACGTAAAGAGAGAACTGTCTGAGTACGTTCAGTTTTGCTCAGCTGTTTGAAAATCAAATTTTTTCAAACAGCTGAGCAAAACTGAACGTAGAAGTTTACCAGCACAGTCATTCTTAATTTTCAAAGGGGACATTTCAATGGAAATGTAATTTTGAAAGTGCTCAACATTGTACTTCAAGACGGTTGTTAAATAGTGCATAAAGTGATGCTTTAATAGTTGGTGACAGTTTTTTAATTACCAAGCAATGCTGCGGAATAGATCTGTATCAAGTTTAGTAAACCTTTTTATTCAGTCCTGTAATAAAGTGAACTAATATTTCATATCTTGTAGTTCCAAAGAGCCATCTCCCAGAACAATCAAATAACCCACATTTATGACAGGCCGACTGCAGTTTCGTCTGGTCATAACACAAAAATGGCTCTAAGCACTATGGGACTTATCTGAGGTCATCAGTCCCCTAGACTTAGAACTACTTAAACCTAACTAACCGAAGGATATCACACACGTCCATTTCCGAGGCAGGATTCGAACCTGCGACCGTAGCAGCAGGGCGGTTCCGGACTAAAGCGCCTACAACCGCTCGGCCACAGCGGCCGTCAACATAACACAGACAACGCAACTAGCTTCTGTCCGTGATTCATACAGCAAGTGATAGTCATAGAAATGCGGCCTAACTGTTTACGGGGTGTG
Organism: Schistocerca americana; assembly: GCF_021461395.2. Classification (NCBI taxonomy): domain Eukaryota; kingdom Metazoa; phylum Arthropoda; class Insecta; order Orthoptera; family Acrididae; genus Schistocerca; species Schistocerca americana. Next base: position 431,829,649 of record NC_060124.1, on the reverse strand, counting down.
ATGCCCTCGGATTTTGTAGAGCATTTCTGCAGCGTCGAGTTCTGTGACCCGCTATTCCGGTCCATATTACGACGAGCGAACGACTGCAGCGAGTGCATCCGTTAACGTCTGCGGCGCAGCCCGCACAGCATTCGTCTCGGTCCGGCCCGCGTGAGAAGCTAATCTCTCTGGGCTGTTAATTGACCTGCCCAAGGAACATCTGGTTTGGGCACGGCGCGCGCCCCGGGAGTTTGTTCCCCCCTAATTTCGGAGGACGGTGTCTCACGAGGCGCTGATTATCTCGGCCGGCTCGTTAGGCCCTCGGAGCTCTGCTCTTCTATGCTCCTGTTCTCCTGCTGCCGTTTCCGGCGATCACTGTCAGTCTTTTCCACGAGCCTGCCCACCCGTCATAACAGCGCCGCCGCCGCCGCCGCCGCCGCCGCCGCCATGCGTACGAAAATGTACTTGTTCGCAAGTCCGCGGGGAAATAACCTCAGCCGATCCCTGCCTCGCAGCAGTGGTTTAACGAGCTCTCACGCACCACTGTTTTACGACAAAGCTACTCTTCCGCGGCGTGCTACCCTTAAAGAGGAACATAGCACTCGTTCCAGTTTCAGATTACAGACAAGCGAATACCCACTCAGTTCTCCGTACTCAGTCTGGTGTCTGCAGTGATCTTAATCGTTACAGATAACGAAATTTTCCAGAACACTGCAAGAGATATGAGATACACACATTTATGTTAAAGAGAAGCTAGTGTCATCGTATCTGTTAATACTATTTCTCTCTATCTGCAGATGTGTCAAGAACAGGACATCAAATAACTCTTTAAGAAATTAAAGGAAATTTATTACAATGGCCCCGGCCCTTCAGTCTGGAACTGCGCGACCGATACGGTCGCAGGTTCGAATCGGGCATGGATACGTGTGATGTCCTTAGGTTAGTTAGGTTTAAGTAGTTCTAAGTTCTAGGGAACTGATGACCTGAGATGTTAAGTCCCATAGTGCTCAGAGCCATTTGAACCATTAAAATGGCGAAAATCGAAAATATTGTCATGAAAGTTCTGACCACCCATCCTCATTAAACAATTTTAAAAAATGTGCAAAAATTGTTATTAATGAGGAAGATTATTACAAAGCAAGCAACAGATGCTTTCGTATTGGAATCAGGAAGTCTTCAGCTATGTTAAGCTTGAAACTGAGAGTGAGTATCACAGTTAATTATTGTCAGTAACTTTGATAAAAATGTTTTGTTTATTGACCGATAATTGCAGATCATGCTCATTCTTGTTCATGGCGCATTAGTTTTAGTGGACGATTCTGTGCCGCTTGGATACAGAAATGTCTCCAGATTCCAAGCTTTCGGACGTTGCCTATGGAACGAAACCTGAATCAAATCTAATCAAATCTAAGTCATCTAAGGACATTTGGCGTCGATTGACTCCGACAGAAGTGAAATACGTCACTAAACGCCACAGGACGTCATTCAGTTTTCTATTTGACAGCTCTACCCGAGGCAATGTTCTATTGTCTGTGGTACGGTATCAGCGGTATATGATGCATGACAACTCGTGGATCACATCATCCAAAAGATGATTATGATCTGAACGCGACTTCCAGTAATCTGTTCCCAGCGGTTAGTGGTTACACTTTGCCCACAACCTCTGCCTGGATTTCAGCTGCTGTCGCTCGCTTGTTCGTCTGTGCCTCTCTGACAGTCCTACGATCTTCTTCTTGATGCAGCCTTTCTCCAAGGACCCATGCCCACTCTTTCTGCCACTCGTTCCACAGTCATTGCACTGTGCGATGTTAGCATGACGCTCCTATATACCTCAAGCCAATGATTAGACCTTGCTGGCCGGAGTGGCCGACCGGTTCTAGGCGCTTCAGTCTGGGACCGCGCGACCGCTACGCTCGCAGGTTCGAATCCTGCCTCGGGCATGGATGTGTGTGATGTCCTTAGGTTAGTTAGGTTTAAGTAGTTCTAAGTTCTAGGGGGCTGATGACCTCAGCAGTTAAGTCCCATAGTACTTAGAGCCATTTGAACCATTTGATTAGGCCTTTCTCAGAATCCAAAAGTTGACGATGAGCAACTCGTGTACGTCCTCTGCGAATTCTTTGTTGCGATCTCCACGCGAAAAGTTCTTGTTACGTTAGACAGACCCAAACGTCATCATGTACTCGCATCATTCTTCATCTGTGGGAATGAATTTTTCTGCAGTGAAAATAAGCTCACGTAAGGATTAATCAAACCATCCGACAGGCCATCAGTTTGGAAGTGTTCGTAGTACAACATATTCAATTTCCTTCAGAGTATTTTACTGCTACTGGTGTTCGTCTGTATACTGAACTGTGGGACAAGACATTCGATTACGTCCTCTTCGAAGTCCTTATTTTGCTGTCGAAAACAGAACAGACTCCATTAACAACTCCTCGGCATACGGAAACGGATTCCTGAAATGTACTGGGTGATCCATAAATGGGAGCAAAAACTACAAAATCAGAGGAATACATTGTATTTTTTTGTGAATAACTAGTTAACTATTATTATCAGCTATGATTCTCGCAGTACCATGAGGGTTGGGGGGAGGGGGGGGGGGGAGATACTTTGTGCCCTACTTTTGAAAATGTTGTAATCAAACCAGGCACTTCATGTTCTAAAATTTTGAAAAATATTTTTTTTTTTTGTTTCTGACGATGGTTCAAATGGCTCTGAGCACTATGGGACTCAACATCTTAGGTCATAAGTCTCCTAGAACTTAGAACTACGTAAACCTGACTAACCTAAGGACATCACACACACCCATGCCCGAGGCAGGATTCGAACCTGCGACCGTAGCACTCTGACGATGTTTTCTACCAGATTCCACAAACTTTTTAAATTTTTCAGTTATACTTAACCCATATATTTAAGTCTCATTAGTAGATGTGACTTTTCACAAAATGGTTCAAATGGCTCTAAGCACTATGGGACTTAACATCTGAGGTCATCAGTCCCCTAGACTGAGAACTAATTAATCCTAACTAACCTAAGGAAATCACACACATCCATGCCCGAGGCAGGATTCCAACCTGCGAGCGTAGCAGTAGCGCGGTTTCGGACTGAAGCTCATAGAACCAACCGCTCGGCCAGACTTTTCACAAATGCATGTCATGTTCAATATTTTCAGAGTCAGATCCCTATGTACACGTCACTAACTCTTTAAAAAGCATTAGTGAATTGTCTGTTGTAAATTTTTTATGATAGTCCCCCCTCAGCAGACGTTACTGAAATTGCTAAGAATGTGCTTGCAAAGGTTAATAGCTAATATTTTATGAATAACTACCAGGATTTCATTTGCATGATAAAGGGTTACTATTAAGTAATAATTTATTGGGTTTATTAAATAAAAAATTTATTTTTCACTTGACTTCTTTCCGTTTTTGTTACACTTGCTTATACACTATATACACACTCCTCGTGCTCGGGCAGTAAATAAACACATGTGCGGGTGATGCAATTCCTAAGCACCAAACGTAGCATTTGTCGTGTAAAAATTGCCTCAGGATGACCCCGCAATATCGGATTGTTTGTTTTATTGACTATCATGTTATAGGCTAGCACGCACTTGAATTTCTTTGAACTTGTTTATTTTATTTTTTTATGGCGAAGTTGGATTTATTCTTTCCGTCGATCATTGTAGAACAGAAGACGTCCCAATAGAAAACTGGTTACATCAAGTCATCGATTTTTGTGAAGCACGAGTATATTCCATCTCTTTTTGTTTCCTTCTTCTATTTTTTTAAAAGAACTGTTATTAATAACTTTACAAATTGTTGAATATGGTATTAATAACAAAGGAGATATAACATGAATTTTATCTTGTGCTGTATATGGGATCTGTTCCATTATATGAACGATAGCTCGTCATTTTGAAATATTTCGGTCTTAACCGACCATTCTTGCTGTCTTCTCTTTCTTTTTTTGTAAAGCATTCCATATTTGTAAACTTATAATAAACTAACTAATAGTAAAAATGGGATGTATAAGATAATTATCTCAAGTTATTAATAGTGAGCAGGGACTGGGAAAGGTTGCTCCACTGCCACAATTTTTACCCTTTTTCTATTTATCTTGATGTGATCAATATTTTCAGCATGTTGCCAAGTAATTTTACGTAGTTCTTATTGTTTGATGTTCTAATTATACGTGTGAGTAATAATGGTAGAAAACCGCCAGTCAGTTGTGAATCATGTAAGTGGTCAAGTGCCAGATGATTCAAATTGCTAATTGCTGTGTTGTTTTTGAAATGTGCGTATCATCATTCCTATTACATCGATACACTTTCGAGTTTTGTTATCTACTTCCACAACTCTCCTTCAGTTGTAAGACCAGGTCTTAGATGCCGTTCCGCAGGACAACCTGTGAATTAATGTATCGACAAGACCACACGATTCTCATAGAAAAATGCGCTGAGATGGGTTTTGTTTACTTTTTCGTAAATTTCGCTGACAATTATGTACCACACAGCTTTAATATTAGATGCAAGAGCTTTACTGTGTAGATTGCTCCAGATGATATTCCATTTTATTTGAGGACGTATTTCCTCTAGATGATTCTTCTCTCTCTCTCTCTCTCTCTCTCTCTCTCTCTCTCTCTCTCTTTGTTTGTTAAGATGTGGTGAGGATTGCGGTTCTCATTTACTTAGCTAAATTCGAAAAAGATATGGCATATATTTTAAGAGTCTTGGTATCGTTGTTTCCCATCTGTTTATTAAGGTCTGTATACTACAATGGTTTCCGTTTTGAGGTATTGTAAGTAGGCTGTTTAGGTTTTTATGTTGGTAACGCCACGTAGCGCTCTATATGAAAATCACTGACTGTGTGAAGGCTGTGTCTGGTTAGCATTGTTGTAATAGTCGCTATTGTAGTGTTGGGCAGTTGGCTGTTAACAGCCCGTAGTGTTGCGCGGTTGGGGGTGAGCCGCCAGCAGTGGTGGATGTGGGGAGAGAGACGGCAGAGTTTTGAGAGCGGATGATCAGAAAGAGTAAGTTTGTAATATTGGATATCATGGACTGATATATATATATATATATATATATATATATATATATATATATATATATATATATATAATGACTTTTGAACACTATCAGGGTAAATACATTGCTTGTTCTCTATCAAAATCTTTCATTTGCTGACTATGCCTATCAGTAGTTAGTGCCTTCAGCAGTTAGAATCCTTTATTTAGCTGGCAGTATTGGCGCTAGCTGTATTGCAGTAGCTCGAGTAACGAAGATTCTTGCGAGGTAAGTGATTTGTGAAAGGTATAGGTTAATGTTAGTCAGGGCCATGCTTTTGTAGGGATTATTGAAAGTCAGATTGCGTTGCGCTAAAAGTATTGTGTGTCAGTTTAAGCACAGTCATGTATAATTTTTCTAAGAGGACGTTTCAGTATCATGTATCGATACCATCCCAGTGGCGTTCTGCAGTTGTTAATGGAATCGCAAGTTTCTGTCTGACGCCGGTAGCAGTCGCACTGGAGGACACAATGTTGTGCACCCACTGAGCCACGCCTCCAGCGTTTCTGTACCACAAGCACCTTCTTCCGCTGCGATATAGGACGGCCGGCGGTGGTGACTCACCCGACTTGCACTTGGAACCTCTTCGCTACCTAGTCTCAGCTCCGACATCCTCGTTCGTGGTGTAGTGCAGGAAGCCTATTCCTTATGGTCAATGTGATAGCTGGACTGTTTCTTACCGGGTTATTATTAATGAGTCTTTTTAGACTTGGAAAAATAAAAGTTAAGTAAATCTTTTGTTTGTTATGTTAACTTGTTCGCTGATCATTTCTGCTCCTAGACGGCTTTCCTACGACGACAGTTGCCGCACCATTCTGTATCCCATCTCTCTTTGCATTGCGCGTACACAACACGTGTCTCATACTTTTTCACGTGCAGCTGATCAGCAGTGATTTCCATTTTTGCCTTACCTCCGTTAGGTTTAGACCACCCACAGTTTCGGCAGTGTAAAGGTGTTGTAATGCACCTTAAAAATGGTCCCCCTCATGAAAACCAGTATATCGCGTGTTGGATGTCACCTGTTATGGCAACAGCTGCTAGAAATGTATGCGTTAAGTAACTCAGTTCACTTATTATTGAGATGTTGAGTGTTTCCACTCTCTGAAAAATTTCATCTGCTTTCGCAGTACAATTAGATGTTGGCTCTCATTCTAATTAGCATGTATGCTCAATAAGCCACCAGGTATATGCCGAGTGTTTTGCGTCAAACGATTTTTTAATACCAATCACAATGTTCCGAGCCACTGATGTCACTAAAGGTGTGCAATGGGGGAATTTTTTTCTTTTATTTGTTTAATGTGAGATAAATTAAAGGGCGTTATGTACCCCTTGATTGCAGGTTACGTAAGAGAAATTCAAGAAATAAAAAAAATAATAATGGATATGGTGCAACACTGGTGTACTTTGACACGTATGAAGTATAGCATTTCTTTTTTGTGGATGTAAAGGGTGGTTATTTGCTTTGGAGTGTCTCTGCCTCTGATGTGGCTACTACCGAAGATCACTACGGAAGTACAAATTTAATTACCGAGTTAACAAGTAACGTACATTCAAAACACGACTCACAAAACGGTTTTAGTCGACATCAACATGGGACGTTGTATTCGCTTACATAGCATTTTTTAAAAGTAAAAATAACATTGTAGAGTGCCACGCATCCAATCACAGCTCTTTTTGGCTCTTGGAAAATTCTTATGCTACTCGTATTACTGTATGTTGTCTACTGAGATACCATACAAGAAGACTTTGAGACAGTTGCTGTCTGCTGTATCGTGGGCGTTTGTCCGATCAAGTAACATCGCTGTGCGCGAACCAATCACGCTGCCCGCGAGAATCACGCTCCCTGGAATGGGTGAACCGCCAGGAAGAAAGACACGCACTTAAGTAATCGCGGCACGAGCGGAAGTTGTTCAGCTGCAAGTTGAAGTCAGACCAAGTCTTGCTAAGGAGTTCCTGCAAAACGTTCGTCGGTATTAAAGTCTTCGTCGAGTGAGACAGGAACAGTGGCCGATAGATAGACAGTTATCATAGTCTTCAGTGGAAACAGGATAGTGCATAGAATTATCGGGTATGGACAGAGACTGCGCACCTAGAGATTTAAATGAGCGTTTTTAGTCTGGAACTGTTCTTCGAGTAGTTCATCAAGACAGAAGAGTAGTTTTCTTCAGACTGTTCGGAGAATACTGTTTACTTTGTGTTCATGGAACATGAACAGCGCAGAACAAATGGGCTAAACCTGCACTCTACAATTGACGTAACAACCAAATGTTTTTTTTTATTCCAGTCTTTGATTACAATATAAATTCCTACAACGATGATCGGTTTGAGTCAGTTATGATCATCTTCAGATTTACAATATAAAAAATATACACCTAGTGGCAGTCTATCTTTCAAAACAATACAGCATTTCATATTGCGATATACTCTCATACAAACTGGGAAATGTACAGATAAAATAAGGTAAAGCGTACCTGTTCTACACCACGTCCTAATATGATAAAGCCGTAATGGCATCGTCAAAACATATAAATACACTCAGCAAAGCATCGTCACGTAAAAACGGAAATATGGTGTAAAATAGGTCACATCGTCCACAGTCATATTGCAACTGGCGTTACTGTACAAAACCTACTGAAGTGCAGTAGCTACCAGAAATCTGTTCGCCTATATGCTTCATAGATAAGACTATTTATTATAAACGTTATGTCGAGGGCATTTTGCTACTGTGAGAGGGTGACGAGAATGAGGTTACTGCATTTGTTCAAGCCATAGGCAGCATGCACAAAAAAGAAAAAAATGGCTCAAATGGCTCTGAGCACTATGGGACTTAACATCTGTGGTCATCAGTCGCCTAGAACTTAGAACTACTTAAACCTAACTAACCTAAGGACATCACTCACATCCATGTCCGAGGCAGGATTCGAACCTGCGACCGTAGCGGTCACGCGGTTCCAGACTGAAGCGCCTAGAACCGCGCGGCCACACCGGCCGGCACAAAAAAAGAGAAAAGCTTTTACTACAGAAATAGAAGAAGTGGGCTCAATTAACTATTTAGACCTTACTATTAAGAAGATTGATAACAGACGTAAGTTTTCGATTTTCAGAAAGCCTACATGTACAGATATTGTTATTGGTGCCAGTTCATGCCATCTGCCACGATATATATGGGCCTTTTTCACCACTATGATCCACCGACTCTTTCGATTACCATTGGCAGACAATGAAATACGCCAAGAACTTAGTATATTGAAGCAAATTGCAGTAGCCAACGGCTTTTCTGCAAATTTTATGCGCCTGTACAGTAGGATAAAAAAACAGAAAGACCCACAGTCACCCAGAAAAAAGAAGTAATAAACTGAAAATTATTCCAGTGAAATTTTACGGAAAAATGTCCCAACAAATAGAAAAGTGTTTCAGGAAATCTAACGTTAGATGTGGTTTTCAAGTTAACAACACCATGAAATTCCGTGTAAAACATAATTTGAGTAATAATTGTGATGGTTCTGTGGTTTACAAGATCATTTGTAGCGGTTGAATCAAACCGGCCGTTCTTTTACAATAATATTCAAGAACCATTTGCTAGCACATAATAAAACCGCATTGGGAATGTATTTAGCAGAAACTGGCCACACTGTAGGGAATATTTAGAATTGTATGCGCCCTCTACACAGGGCAGAAAAGGGTCGCGCTCTCGACTTGTTGAAGATTTACAATGCTAAAAAGCATGAGCCCACAATGGTAACCAAGACCTACTTTTTTTTGTTCCTTTGTTTGATAACCACTTCATGCCTCGCTTATTTATATCTTGCCTTCGTGCTGATTTATATCGAGAACGGTATGCATTTGCCTTGCTTCCATATATTCGTCGCTCTAATCCTGTAGCTGAATATATCCTACCTATTCACGGATTGTACGGCCCGATTATATAATTTTATTTATTGACTGTCAATATGTTGCATAAACGTTTTCTGTGCGAGGCATATCACGATGTATGATGTCATATAGACATTGTATCTTGCATAGATAATTTATAGGTTGCTATAGGCAGTGTATCACTTTTATTTTATTTTCGACCGTAAATTCGCCGTAAAAATATCAGACCTATTATCTTTATATATTTCCTTTTAATAATTTCATATGGTTATTCGTCTTTTCATTTATCACAATTGGTTTCTATAGTAGGTATCAAAATTTAAAAGTATGCTACATGTATTTTGTCTAATGTGTTTTTTATCAAATTATGCTTCTTACGTAAATGGAGAATACATCTAAGCCCACAGTAGCCACATCTATGAAGCATATAGGCAGCTTCCTGGTAGCTACTGCACTTCAGTAGGTTTTGTACAGAAACTCCAGTTGCAAAATGACGATGTGGACGATGTGGCCTATTCCACACCATATTTCAGTTTTACGTTACGATGATTTGTTGAGTGTATTTATATGTTTTGACGATGCCATTACGGCTTTATCATATTAGGACATGGTATAGAACAGGTACGCTTTACCTTATTTTATCTGTACATTTACCAATTTGTGTAAGAGTACATCGTGATATGAAATGCTGCATAGTTTTGAAAGATACACTGCCCACTAGATGTATATTTTTTGTATAGTAGATCTGAAGATGGTCATTACTGACTGTAACCGATCATCGTCGAAGGAATTTATATTGTGATCAAATACCGGAATAAAAAAACGTTTGACAGTACCTGGATCGCTGTTTATATTCGCGACTATACCGAAGACGGTGAAGCTGTAACAACCCTTACCAAGGCTGAGTAATGTATTTTCCTATTCACTATTCTGCGTTACTGTCATTGCGTATGTGCTGCCCTATACCCAAGCATCCGTTCAAAAATGGTTCAAATGGCTCTGAGCACTATGAGACTTAACATCTGAGGTCATGTCCCCGAAAACTTAGAACCACTTAAACCTAACTAACCTAAGGACATCACACACATCCATGCCCGAGGTAGGATTCGAACCCGCGACCGTAGCGGTCGCGCGGTTCCAGACTGAAGCGCCTAGAACCGCTCGGCAACAGCGGCCGGCTCAAGCATCCGTCCTGCCAGGACACCTGTAGTAGTCTTTCAGCGACAGCGAAATTTTCATCAAAGTGAACGCCTACAGTACGTAAAACAGTAACCGTTTCGGACTGTTTCATTTGTAAATCTATCAGTTTTCATTTCAGAAAGCTGAGAGGAGTTTCTTCTCTACGCCTCTTTCACGCTTGCTGCTCGTGCGGAAGGTGCGCAACAGTGGTTCGGTTGGAGGAAGATGTGCTCCAGCAATTTTTAGCAGTACCGGATACATGCATGAAGGATTCCATTAACACAGCTTGGATATCATAACTCCGCTTTCGTGAGTTGTGTGCAACAAGTAGGCCTCACGCGTAAGACCATAAACCAACGTTACTCAGTCTCCTGGATTATCTCTAAAAAGTCTGAACTACTACTAATTCACAATGTCAATAAGAGACTGATAAATTCTTAACCCGCTGGAAACACTCAGCAAAAACGTCATGAACGAACTCATTGTCTGTGAGATTAGAGATCCAATCACACATCTGATTTTCACTCATTTCTTTTGCGCAAATCTGCCAGGAAATTAACAGAATCTGTGGAGAAATACATCATTACGTAGATATCAAAATAATTTAGCAAATTGTGCCTCTCTGTACATTTAGTATTATCAGGTTATCATTTTACAAGCTGGTTATCCATTAAAACGTGAGGAGGGAACCACTATTAGCAAGAATACAGTTAGGCATTCTGAAAACAAGTATATCAAATGTGCCTAATAACTATGTCATCATTATCTATATTTACTCGGTAATATTTCATTTACTCACGTTGACCTGTATTTCATGACGTAAAAGGAAGTATAGAAAAACAATTTGCTTAAATGTTTAATGTAAAACAGCAGCAGAAATTCCCAAACGCTCTTGCCTAGAAGAACTGCAATAAAGAACAGAGCTAATTGTTAAAGCGATAAAACAAACATTTTACAAAAATAAAATTTGATATGTATTAGAAATAGAGAATATAGCTTCTTTCATTTTGGAGAAAGAAGTAGCTGATTCATCTGTTGACTTCCGTTACAAGATAAAAATTAAGCTAGATATTACTGAAACTACACCAAACAAAAATAAAGAAAGAGTTACTTTTTCTGAATATATATGTATATGCAAAATTAATAAAAGTCTTTTTACGAGAATATTTGTTCGATACCCTGTCAAAAATCCTAAAAAGGTGCTCTATATACGATGGTCTACGTGTATATCTTTTAGAAGGAGGGGTAGTGTGTAGTTGGGTGATCTTGAAAAGTAGTTGAATCTACCGGTTGTTGTTCGAAGCATAGCAGTCCCCGTTTCTCACCTATATGAAGCATTCGACACGTCTGGCATGCTGCTCATAATATTGATGGCATTGCACATCAAAACAAGGTCAACGGCGTGATGAAAGACGTGGTGTGTGCTTCACTGACTGTGGAGTTTTTCGGGCTCAGATCGAAGATAGATACCATACAGATACAAGTACCACCTAAAGATGGGCTAATGGTGTGCATCATGTAGCCTCAAGTGCTCCTTGGGTCAAAAATTACAAGCACCACTCCACACTTGGTGCACCAAGTAGTCTTTAGATTGCGAGGCCATGAGATGCCTACTGCACTTCCGTTGAAAGTGGGACTGTCACGTCAAGATGACTGTTCATCTGTGGAGATCAATTTGGAACCATCCTGTGCTTACACTTTTCCCTTGGATGGTAGTGAGAGAGAGTGAATGTATTTATGCTATATGTGTGCATGGAATAATACAATAGTATGGACTGTTTGTCATAGATGAGTGTATGTGTATGTACACACTGAGTGCAACGTACGTGATTGTGTGATTGTGTTTCTTTTTCTTCAAGTGCTGCTAGTCATACCAGTTAGTCTCGCTTTTTTCATATTTTGTAAATATTGGCTAGAAGTATGTAAATAACCAATGGGAAATATTGTAATGTCTCTGATGGTGTATAAGTTTCCTGTTAAAGTAAAAAAAAAACTATATTTTAAAGCAACTTTACAAAAAGTTTTCTAAAAAAGTTCTTAATAAACCAGAATTTTTGTACATGCATGTTATTATATGCAATGAGAAAGACTGTGACCATTTCACCCCCGAGTACTGACCCAATGTGTTGTGTACGACTTCATACACAGAGGTAACGATAGGTTGGCTACAGTGTAGTGTGGCAACTGTCGTCGTGGGAAAACTGGACAGCAGCAGAAATGATTAGGGAACAAGTAACACAGCAAACAGTATTTCTCCAAACGTATGAAGACTCTTTACAGAAGATACAACAAGCAGTTGAGTCCAGCTATGGGCGTCACAACGAAGAAGCACGAAGTGAAGTGGCTCCAAGCGCGACTCAAATGTGTTTCTGCCACCAGCCATCCTATATTGTGACGTCCGAGGGCACCTGTAGTACAGAGTTGCTAGACGCATGACTCAACATACGTGCTCCACTGGATCTGGTGGATCTCGCATGACCACTATCAGTATCTTACGGAAACTTGAAATTCCACTGCTATGATGCGAGGAGGGTGGTATCGATAGGTGATACCACAAAATGAGCGATAGAGCTCATACAACAAGGGTAATAAAATCAGGTGAAGAGGAACTTATGCCCTATTGGCGCACTGACCTCTAAATAAGAGAACAATAGCCATTTTTTTATCCCAGTAATGGCCTTGTGGTTCAGTGGAGTCACCTCAAGTCAGGGGCGAGTAGGGGAGGGAAAGAGGCTTATCCCGTCGGTGACTTCGGCATACTAGAACAATGGACCCCTCTGCTACATAACCTGTCATGCCCTTCTACTGGCTGCAAGAGCAATTTTACAATCACTAATCACAACCCAGTTTAATAGGTCACATTGGCCAACAAGTTGGTTGGTTGGTTGCTTTGTGGGGGTTGAAGCGACCCGACGCCAAAAGTTAAACAAATTTTTGTTCTTGCCATTCACCAAAAAACATTTAGTGCTTAGTTCTCCATGCCTTGAGCACACATTAAGGGCGAGAAGAAATGCACTTGTTATTGGTGTTTGTGATGCAGATTCATTTTTAATGAAGGTGTGTCAAGCAGGAAATATGTCTTAGAGAAAATGGGAATTAAGCCCGGAGTGAACTGTATCAAAGCTTTGTATGCGATAGACAGAAAGCGTGTATTGAAAGCAGATAAGTCCTTTTAGGAGGTGTTAAAATCAAGAAGAGTGCATCATAGGAATGTGAAAAGGAAGACAACTGATTCAGAAAATTGGAAAGAGCCGGCTTCCGTTACATCCAAAATAAATATCCTATAACAGCAAAATAACCAATGACGGATGGGGTAAGGAGGACATCAAAAGCAGACTAGTAACGGCAAAAAGGGCATTCCTGGCCAAAAGTAGTGTATTAGTATCAAACTTAGGCCGTAATTTGAGGAAGAAATTTCTGAAAAAATGGTTCAAATGGCTCTGAGCACTATGGGACTTAACATCTGTGGTCATCAGTCCCCTAGAACATAGAACAACTTAAACCTAACTAACCTAAGGACATCACACACATCCATGCCCGAAGCAGGATTCGAACCTGCGACCGTAGCGGTCGCGCGGTTCCGGACTGAGTGCCTAGAACCGCTAGACCACCGCGGCCGGCAGAAATTTCTGAGAATGTATGTCTGCAACGTAGCATTTAATCGTAGTGAAACATGGACTGTGGGAAAACCGTAACAGAGGAGAATTGAAGCATTTGAGATGGGTATTACAAGCGAATGTTGAGAATTGGATGGACTGATGAGGTAACGGATGAGGAGGTTCCGTGAAGAATCGAAGAGGAATATGTTGAAAAGACTGACAAGGAGAAGGGCTACTATGATAGGACATCTGTTAAGACATCATGGAATGACTTCTATGGTACTAGAGCGAGCTGTAGAGGGCAAAAACAGTAGAGGAAGACAGAGATTGGCATACATCCAGCAAATAATTGAATATGTAGGTTGAAAATGGTGCTCTGAGATGATGAGGCGGGCACAGGAGGGCCACACCAAACCAGTCAGAAGACTGATGACCCCCTCCCCACAAAAAAAAAAAAAAAAAAAAAAAAAAAAAAAATCGAGAGCATAATGTTCTTCCAATATGGAAAAGTCGTGTGGCAAATAAATTCTTCTGCCTCTAACCCAATCAAGATATTCGTTGAAACAGCTCTTGCTCGTGAAAGTAACCATCACACTCGCTGACGTTCGATTTTGTTTCCAAGGAATTATTTCCGCTTCATTTAATGATTGCTTCGGATATTCCTGCATTTACATTGAACCGACGTGACATCTCGACGTTCTGTATCGATCTCACAGAGAAATAAAACAAACTTTATTAACATTCTACAGCTTTATTATTCATGTCAACATATTTATAGTGCCAGTGTTGATTTTAAATGTTCTGTCAAATGGTTCAAATGGCTCTGAGCACTATGAGACTTAACTTCTGAGGTCATCAGTCGCCTAGAACTTAGAACTAATTAAACCTAACTAACCTAAGGACATCACACACATCCATGCCCGAGGCAGGATTCGAACCTGCGACCGTAGCGGTCGCTCGGCTACAGACTGTAGCGCTTAGAACCGCACGGCCACTCCGGCCGGCAAAATTTTCTGTCGTATGGCACTTTCTGATGCTGCCGAGGAATTTAGGAGAGAGGCCTGTGCCTGAAGAAAAAGCTCTTGTCGTAGGAGAATATCAAGAGTATTCTGTTGCCTCCCCCCCCCCCCCCCCCCCCCAGTTAGGTTAACAGCGCTCCGAAGATCCACAAAGAAAGGGTTCTTTTTAGGCCTACTGTCAGTTACATTGGTGCTCCGACATATCATATAGCAAAACACCTTGCTGCTCTGTATATGGGGCTAGTAGGTCGGTGTGTGCATCACATTAAGAACTCGTCGGATTTCATTAGTCGATTAGAGGGATTTTGTCTGATTGACTCTAATCCTTTAGGAAGTTTTTATCTGATCTCTCTCTTTACTCCACGTTCCTGCGTGTGATTCCTGATGAGTAATTCAAATTTGGTTTGGTGTTCAATTGATCAACCTATTTCGGACTGTGTTCGAACTGACTTCCACTTACTTACTGTTCAATGACCCATACAATGTACAGACAGATGGTGATGCAATGGTGAGCCTCTTGTCATCTATTATTGCCAATTTGTTGCTGGCAGTTTTTTCGGAGAACGTACCTCGGAGCCAGTGGTTTTGAAACCCCGTGTTTTTTCTGATAGGTGGTCGATACTTTTGTTGTATGGCCTCAAGGAATTGAGAATTTAAACAGCTTTTCAAACATCTGAATTCAGTTTCACCTAATAGTCGCTTTACAATGGAGGTAGAACTGAATGGCTGTCTTCCCTTCCTTGATGTGTTGGTTAGGAGGGAGGTTAATGGTAGGTTGGGACATGCCGTTTGTAGAAAAACAACGTGCACTGATTTGTATCTACGAGCTGATAGTTGTCACCGTATCTTGGTTCACAGGGCCCACTTCATCTCAGACCCTGAAGGTTTGTCAGCTGCGTTAGTCCACCTCGAAGCAAAATTTCGTCAAAATGGTTACAGTGGAAGACATACACGACTCCCGTTGCGAAGTCAGCCAACTGTTAATAGGGTGTTGATATTAACAACGAGGTGGCACCAAAGTAAACAGCCATTTTGCCATACCCAGGATACATTTTCAACGGAACTGGTCATATACTGCGGGTATATGATGCGAAATGTGTTTTTCGAGCACCATCTAAGACTAGGGTCCTTCGTGAAGGGTGATCTTGGTTCGCGTAACGCAGATGCCTGTCGTATTCCTTAGAGTTATGGCATGTTATATATTGATCAGACCATCAGAACAGTGAGGAACCAATGGACGTGAGCGTAAACGTCACATACGCTTACAACAGCCGGGCCAATCAGCTATTACCGAAGAGTGCCTTGGAACTGATCACTCTGTGGAATTTTAGGAATATAGCACACACATCAGAGTACAACTGAATAGTCTTCCAAAGACTGGCGGATGTGTCGTTCTAGATATGACGCAATCAGATTTTAGTGTAATTGGCTTACGAACAGCGCTTTTGTGCAGCACTGCATTGCGAACAACATATTCAAGTATCATGTGAGATGGTTTAGGCTTCCCCGAGCTATTAGGGTTTACTTTGTTAGTTATATGTTCCATGAACCATTTGTACGATTCATTCTAATGACGTGTAACGAGTAACTTTACATTTCTATGAAAATGTGGTTGCATGCTAGTCACTTACAAGATTTCTTGTTTTTGCACAGATGTTAATTAGTAATTATTACCAACAACCTTTTACATATTATATAATCATAAATTCTCCTACAGAATAGAAGGAGCTGTTAAGAATGAACATTTTTCAGTATGTTTTCAAATTTAACGTTGCTGTCTGTCACACATTTTATATTTGCATTGGCGATAAAAAAAACTTATTACCAGCATTCCCCATCCCGTTTTGGGCAGAAGGCAACCTTAAGATGGAGCAGTGAATGAGATATACATCGGTATTCTTCTAGTACTGTAATTATTAATGTTTAGATCATCGTTCCTTTTGAGCTGCAGTGGATTATTTATGAGGGAATAAAAATACCGTGAAACAGTAGTCAGAATTTCCAGCTCTTTAAATGAATGTCTACAAGATTATCGTTGGAGAGCAACACATATTAATTTTATGAATTTTTTCTGAGCGACAAATTATTCTGCACTTTAGATGGAAGGTCTTTTATACTGTACATATCAGTAACAACAATGATCCTACGGTTGGAGCCTTGTGAAACTCCGAAAGTGATTTCCGCTCGGTCAGAATGGTTGAAGTATTAAGCAGAACTTCCTACAATCCTTCGGTAAGAGACATCATTTTGGCTTCTAGCATAATGTAAAGGAACAGTGTTGATTAAATTCAGTTGCTCTCCTATCGTTTGCTTTGTATCATTGAAATTAACATTTTCTTATGTAACCGTAAGGAAAAAAATGGCCTTGGTTAGCAGAATAAATACCTTAAATACAATATACACTACTGGCCATTAAAATTGCTACATCAAGAAGAAATGCAGATGATAAACGGGTATTCATTGGACAAATATATTATACTAGAACTGACATGTGATTACATTTTCACGCAATTTGGGTGCATAGATCCTGAGAAATCAGTACCCAGAACAACCACCTCTGGCCGTAATAACGGCCTTAATATGTCTGGGCATTGAGTCCAACAGAGCTTGAATGGCGTGTACAGGTACAGCTGCCCATGTAGCTTCAACACGATACCACAGTTCATCAAGAGTAGTGACTGGCGTATTGTGACGAGCCAGTTGCTCGGCCACCATTGACCAGACGTCTTCAGTTGGTGAGAGATCCGGAGAATGTGCTGGCCAGGGCAACAGTTGAACATTTTCTGTATCCAGAAAGGCCCATACAAGAGCTGCAACATTCGGTCGCGCATTATCCTGCTGTAATGTAGGGTTTCGGAGGGATCGAATGAAGGGTAAAGCCACGGGTGGTAACACATCTGAAATGTAACGTCCACTGTTCAAAGTGCCGTCAATGCGAACAAGAGGTGACCGAGACGTGTAACCAATGGCACCCCATACCATCACACCGGGTGATATGCCAGTATGGCTTCCAATGTGCGTTCACCACGACGTCCCCAAACACGGATGCGACCATCATGATGCTGTAAACAGAACCTGGATTCATCCGAAAAAATGACGTTTTGCCATTCGTGCACCCAGGTTCGTCGTTGAGTACACCACCGCAGGCGCTCCTGTCTGTGATGCAGCGTCAAGGGTAACCGCAGCCATGGTCTCCGAACTGATAGTCCATGTTGCTGCAAATGTCGTCGAACTGTTCGTGCAGATGGTTGTTGTCTTGTAAATGTCCCCATCTGTTGACTCAGGGATCGAGACGTGGCTGCACGATCCGTTACAGCCATGGGGATAAGATGCCTGTCATCTCGACTGCTAGTGATACGAGGCCGTTGGGATCCAGCACGGCGTTCCGTATTATCCTCCTGAACCCAACGATTCCATATTGTGCTAACAGTCATTGGGTCTCGACCAACGCGAGCAGCAATGTCGCGACACGATAAACTGCAATCGTGATAGGCTACAATCCGACCTTTATCAAGGTCGGAAACGTGATGGTACGCATTTCTCCTCCTTACACGAGGCATCACAACAACGTTCCACCAGGCAACGCCGGTGAACTGCTGTTTGTGAATGAGAAATCGCTTGGAAACTTTCCTCACATCAGCACGTTGTAGGTGTCGCCACCGGGGTCAACCTTGCGTGAATGCTCTGAAAAGCTAATCATTTGCATATCACAGCATCTTCTTCCTGTCGGTTAAATTTCGCGTTTGTTGCACGTCATCTTCGTGGTGTAGCAATTTTAATGGCCGGAAGAGTACTTTAAACTCCGCCGTTACTTCGACTACTCGAACATCAAAAGCTCTCTACTGGGTCTCGGTTGGATGTTGAGTAGATAGTGTTTGATGGTAAAGTAATATCAATATACGCTACGTCGTGCCCCGTAATGTCGATTTAATTACGCAACAGTTGGCAAAGTTGTTTCGACTTACAGTTGTATACAAAAAAAAAAAAAAATTGTGTTGAAATCTGGTTACGCAAAATCCATCGACATCATTTTCCTGGACATCCATTCGTGTTTCCAACTGTACGTGTATGTAACTCGATTAATTCTAAAAAAATATGACCGATTACTTTTTCTGCACATGTATATATGTGCCAGTAAATTACGATATTGCGGTCATGATTTCTCTGTTGCGGGGTTACTTTGGACAGCAATCATTGTTACCTCAGGATTAGAGATACACATTTTATTAAACGGTATTGATGCCAATGACATTGTGGAACTAAGAAATACAAGCATTAACTAACGGTATATGGACAGAGGCTCATTTGTAAAAGTTAATGTACCTACGGCTATGAAAAACAAATGCCTGTCATATATTGTTCAAATTGCGAGCTGTTATGGTTCAGCCAGTGATTTAGGTGCAATACATAACGTCACATATCCCCGGAAACAAAGGATGAAATCTGTTTCGCCACAAGTGTCAGATACTGACTCGATAAATGAAGAACAGATAATCTTAGTTCTAACTGCGCCGGATGTTTTGAAACGAGGATTTAGGTTTAAGATAGATGAAAGTGAAGGAATTATGCTCAACTAAATATGGAACAATGTGTGTGGCACCCCATCCTAGTGCCTTCCATTACATTTACAATTTTGATCATGAATCACACTGTTTATGTACTGGGCTGAGTTTTTTCCTTTTATTAGGCTTAATAAAGCAATTAAGAAAAATTTATGTCAGTATATTTATTTCTGGGTGCCCAAATTTTCATTGTTTTTTGTAAATATTGACCACAAATAGAATGATTGTGGATAGTTGTAAGGGAAGTGTAGATCAGTCTGTGTATCCCTAATCCATGTGAACTTTTTTTCATTACTTTCTCTACGTTTTATAACATGTATTGTACTGATTAGTACTTAGTCCTTTCATAAAAACACCTATGTTCACTACCATAAGTAACACAGAAGTTAAAAAGACAGTGATGATAATCACATTTGAATCATAAAATCGGTCAAAGTATACGCGGATTATGGTACTTCGGTTGATCGATGCGAGAAGCAGGTACAAAAATTCTAACGGAAAAACAAGAATGTAGGAGTATAAGACACATATTAATGAAATAAACAGCAAGTCCATGGAAGCTAAGGCGAAGAGGCTTCAAGAAAAATGTGAAGATTGAAAGAGAAATTATCGTCGGAGGAAAGGATTCGGCGTATAGAAAGCTCAAAGCAACCTTCACTGAAATTAAAAATAAAGGCGTCAATATTAAGATCACAAGAGGACTTCCATCGTTAAACCCAAAGGAGTGAACAGATAGGAAGGAACAATACAATGAAGGCGCGTACGAGGAGGAGCTCTCTGCTGAAGTGACTGGGGAAGAAATAGAAGACGATAATGAAGACACAGGCGATACAGTAATAGAGTTTGACTGAGCTTTGAAAGACGTGATATCAAATGAGGCCGAAAACACAGGTAACATACCTTCGGGCATTTCGAAAATCATTAAGGGAAATGGTAACCAAATCACTAGTAAGGAGTTGTTTTTTATAATATATGGAAATGAAGAAAACCATCAAACTTTCGGAAAAATATCACCCGCAGGATCCCAAAGATGGCGAGTATTGTGGCACAATCTTAACAGCTGACGCTTACAAGTTTCTATAAGGAAAGCTGGGAGTTGTACAATATGTACAAAAACAAAGAAGGAACATTCAGAATGGTGGACCACGAACGAAGTGGTCGGATTAGAAAGGCTGTAAGACCACTGATGTTCAATCTTTACATCGAAGAAGGAAATAAAAGATAAGATACAGGAGTGGAATTAAATTTTAAGGTGAAAGGATATCAATGATACGATTCGTTGAAGACATTTCTATCGTTGATGAAAGCAACGAAGAATTACAGGAGATATTGAGCACAAAATATGGATTCAGAGTAAGTCGAAGAAAGGTGAAAATAATGCCGGCATCGGAAGTGAGAAAATAACATATGACGGACAGAGCAAGGAGGACATAAAAAGCAGAACAACAGAGTCAAAGAGGGTGTTTCAAGTCAAAACAAGTCTACTAGCATCAAACATTGGTCATAATTTTAGAATTCTGGGAATGTATGTTTGGAGCGCATCTTTGTATGGTAGTGGATCATGGGCTGTTGGATACTGGAACGGAAAATAATCGAAGCGTTTTAGATGTGGCGCTATGGAAGGATGCTGAAAATTAGTGTACTGATAAAATGAGGACGTTCTCTGCAGAATCGGTGTGGAAAGAAATTTATGGAAAACATTGACCAAAAGAAGGTACAAAATGATGGTATCTGTTAAGACATCAGAAACTAACTACCATAACATTAGAAGAAGTTAAAGGAGGCAGAAGCTGTAGGGAAAGACAGAAATCTGAGTATATCCATCATATAATCGTGAATGTAGGGTGCAAGTTTACCCTGAGATGAAAATTTTGGCAGAGGAGGGAAGTCTTGGCGGGCAACATCAAACGAATCAGAAGGATTATGAACGAAATAAAAGGTTACTGGCTCCCTGTCTGCGCGCATTTGCTTCACTGACTGGTAAATAAGAGAAGCATTCAATAACTAATGCAACAATTTTTTTTCTGAAACCAGTTGACTTCATTCAGGATTCCAATACACTTTATTATTGCCCTCTCTTTCCTTACAAAACGCTATTTTTCAATACAATCACTGTTCAGTACCTTGTAAGTCAGATTGGTACCACATCGGAGCCAACATCTTGATGCGTCAATAACCTCCCCATCATCCACGACTGCTTCCAGCCGAGTGCAACGTTCATTGGGCCAAACGGATAGAAGTTGTGAGATATGGGCTGTAGGGTGGATGAGGAAGAAATTTTGTGCGCTCCTCCAGTTGTGCAGTGACGTGTTTGATTGTGATCCATCAGTCACCTCGAATGAGAGTGTCCGCACGTTCCCACACTGCAGGAGTCACACTGTGTGCAGCCGGCCGGCATGCAGGATACGTGACAGGTTTGTGCGAACTTGATGCGATGATGACAGACGCCTCACCCAACGACTCACCGTGCTTTTGATCACTGGCAGACCTCCGTAGTCATTCTGCAAGCGCCTATGAATGTCTACGATGCTCTGGTTTTCCACCAAAAGAAACTCAATGACAGCTCTCTGACTGGGACGCTCCTCTGTTATAGACAACGACGTCGCACAACAAATTCCAACTTTTTTTCAACGAAAACTGGGTGAGAAAAAAATCTGTTGCGCCACTTATTGATCATCCTCGTACGAAAAGACAATTTTACGAACGGCTAATTGAATTCATCCTTGTTTCTTTATTTCAAGTGAAATTGTATAATATTATACGTCATCACGCCTGTAAACATTTTGTTTTCTATACGTGGGGTAGGTATCCAAGAAGCAGAGAGGGTTTTTCAGATTTGACCCATTTTAAGGCCTCGAATCTTTTCAGCCAAACAGCAGGCGAGCTAATAGTGGAGTAGCGGGACGGAAGGGAGACATTTACTAGCTCCGGCATTTGCTTTCCGAAAACTTTAGGGGCAACTGAACGAACACCTGCTACTACTGTAGCTCCAGCGTTGACGATCTGTGAGAGCGCGGGCCGGGCTATGCACCGTCTGGGATCCGTCGGTGCCGCTCTGGTGGCGAGCCTAATTAAAATGTACACCGGTAGCGCATCACAATTAAGACATAACGCAACGCTAATTTACTCTGACGCCGCGGTGCGGTCGGGCGTGCTTTCACGTCCGCCAGTCACGATACGTGAGCTCTCATAAGCAAACACTGCTTGTCAAAACGCTCCCCAGCTGTGGTCTGATAACTCACTCCGGACAGGTGCTGTTGCCCCCTGCTGTTCTGAACTGCGCTCACGAGACCATGTAGGAGTATGATCAGAGTCAAACCGTTATGCTATCTGCGGCAGTGGCAGAGCGCCAAGCAGTTAAGCAAGTTGACCTGTTGACTATGGCTCCCTGAACCCCCATCGAATTGTTTGTAGTCATTTGTATTAACAGTTTCTACGTGCCTCCGTAACCAAAATCCCTAAAGCATTCCTTTGCAATGGCGTCAGGATGAAATTTGCTCGGCAAATGGATGAGAGGTGGTGACGCACAGTTAACTATCACACGACACGGCTCCATTGTCCTGGGTTAGATTCAAAAACATCTGCGCAGTGTCTCATCGAGGGAACGTATTATGCGGACAGTACATCGTGGCAGTCGGTTGCAAGCGTAAACAAACGAGAATTTAGACTTCTCGAGCGTAAAGGAGCGGTGCAGTGGAATAAGACAACCCTCCCTCTCGAAGGGCTGCGGTCTTATGTCCGTGTTCTGTGCGTCCACGAAAGCAGAACGGACATAAAGGTCATAGGTATCGTTGATTCCTTTTACTGTGGTGATAGCCGCATTCAAATCCCTTATTAGTCTCTCCATTTATTTCAAAAAAGAAAAAAACAAGCAATCAAGAACACGAAGCAAATTGGAGTACACAAAGCATTTGGTAGTGGCTACAGCGCGATTGTTAGCTGCGGTTGGCAGTGTTAGTTTAGGCCCAATCTCTACCGGGATCTCACGCAACTACAGTTCAAAACACTCCCCACTAAAACTGCCACGATTAGTGTCCGCATAATATGTAACACTGTGCATGGGGGCTTAATTATTTAGAATGCAAATATTTTTAATTTTAGTAGCTGTATGTCCCGCTACGAAGTCTCGTAACCGGTTGGCCCTGACTAGTATTACTCCGCAATCTGACTGCATAGAATAACAACAAAGAATGAAAGGAATTTTCCGTTAACACAATTAATTAATTAAGTCCTCAGCAACTATAAAAGCTACGAAACAACAAAGCACAAGTGTAACTGTTCTGTGTGTGGAAGTGTGATTCAACGTACACATCTGGCACGGTTCTTCCTCAATAAGACAAGATATTTTAAATACCATTTACACTGAAGTAATAAAAAAAACTGAAATACTATAATTGCACATAGAAACCCGAATTACAGTCTAATACATGAACACAAGCCAGACGCTTTGTTGACCGAACCTGTGACCAAGAGGCATTGTTAGTTAGGAAATTTAAAAAAATAAAAAAATGTTTTTTTTACCTTCATATGTTTTGACGAAAAAGACACTCTGATCATTACAACATCCCCATTCGAACAACATCTGCTATCTAGCCCATCAAAACAACTGCACACGGTTCCCGGGTTCGATTCCCGGCGGGGTCAGGGATTTTCTCTGCCTCGTGATGGCTGGGTGTTGTGTGCTGTCCTTAGGTTAGTTAGGTTTAAGTAGTTCTAAGTCCTAGGGGACTTATGACCACAGCAGTTGAGTCCCATAGTGCTCCGAGCCAGCCAACTGCACACGACATGGCCTCAACTAGTACAGCTATCGACATCCTCTCAGCAAGCACTGCCCACGACAACTTCTGAACAAGCACGGCCAGTGGAGGCGGCGGAATAAAACTCTTTGGCGCAATCTCTGGCGCTGTGACTCAGTGTAGCCACCTTTCAACTGTTGAGGAGAAGCGTTCGTTAGTCTCATTAGGACGTCAATATCGGTAGTTCCCTTGGTGCTATACGAAACAAGTAGAAACATCAAGAGGAAGACTCCACTCTGGTTGTATTCGTATTGCCTAAAGACCCTGAGATGTCGTCAAGTTTGAGAAACGTAACATGCGATAATGGTATATTACCGGTGAGAGCTGTTTACGAATCTAAGAAGGAAGCACCATTCATACAAAGGGAAGGAAAACTGCAGCAGTTTCATGAGCCATAAAACCAAACATTTTTTTAATCTCATGCCTCAGAAACAAGTAATTCTGTGACGTGTTTGTATGACATGTTCAACTACTCATCCTGTCCACTGATTCCACCGGCCTTTTTTAAGAATGTGACAACGCAAATGCCGGCCGGTGTGGCCGAGCGGTTCTAGGCGCTTCAGTCTGGGACCGCGCGACCGCTACGGTCGCAGGTTCGAATCCTGCCTCGGGCATGGATGTGTGTGATGTCCTTAGGTTAGTTAGGTTTAAGTAGTTCTAAGTTCTAGGGGACTGATGACCTCAGTAGTTAGGTCCCATAGTGCTCAGAGCCATTTGATTTTTTTCAACAACGCAAATATTAACGACAATAATTCTCATGTTCTGATGGTAACGACCTGGCAACATATGTTGCACATTTTGCGCTCTGAAGGAGTATTTTGCTACAATAGATGTAGTCTCATTTTGGATATGCCTCTCTCTCGACGACTAAATGAAATGAGTTCTTGCATTTGATTTTCAGTTCTGTTGTATATAATTGTGCTCACATTTTTCCATGTTCAGTACTTTCTTCAGTCTCTCTACATGGATCTATTCTCTCTTTACGACACTGTCTTTTATTGTGACACATTTTTCTGCAAACGTAAATACTACAGTTTTGCCTGTTTTAGCCACTGGTGCACTCAGTTACAGCACCTAATATGTGCTGAAACCAGCGCTTTATTAACATTTCAAGTTACAACATTGTGGAAAGTTCTCTTTTTGGAGGCACTCAGTCACTGCATCAAATGTGTTGAAAACAGCTCTTTATTAACATTTCAAAAATGGCTCTGAGCACTATGGGACTCAACATCTTAGGTCTTAAGTCCCCTAGAACTTAGAACTACTTAAACCTAACTAACCTAAGGACATCACATACACCCATGCCCGAGGCAGGATTCGAAACTGCGACCGTAGCAGTCCCGCGGTTCCGGACTGCAGCGCCAGAACCGCACGGCCACCGCGGCCGGCTAACATTTCAAGTTGTAACACTTTGGGAAGTTCTCTTTACGGACGCAAATTAATTACTTCACAATCATTAACATAATGTGTGGATATAAATGAAATGTATTTTAATCAGTCTTGTAGTGCAAAGTTTTCAATACATTTCTAACTGAGCGAGGTGGCGCAGTTGTTAGCACACTGGACTCGCATTCGGGAGGACAACGGTTCAACCCCACGTCCGACCATCCAGATTTAGGTTTCCTTGATTTTCCTAAATCGCTTCAGGCAAATGCGAGGATGGGCCCTTTGAAAGGGCACAGTCGACTTCCTTCTCCTTCTTTCCTTAGTTCGATGGGACCAATAACCCCGCTATTTGATCCCCTTCCCCGAATCAACGAACCAAACAATACGTTTCTACTATTAGTTGGAAGTACCTCATCCCACATTGAATAATAATAGACCAAAGTCGAAAAGTTGCATTGGACATTCTAATAGGTAAACCGTAAAACGAATCGCTGTAAACAGGGTATTTATATTGAACCAACGAGAGGGAAGCAAATACTGAAATATATATTAAGTAAATTCTGTACAAAGGGATGGAGAAAAAACGATATATGCCCTGAGATTCCGTCCAATCACTTTAGCTTTCTTGTCACTTAAGGTGCTAGTGTCGCTCCAACTGTCAAACGGTAACATTTTCAGTATGATTATCCGAAATGATTTTGTGCTGGCTGTAGCGGTAATTCTGCTACCAAATGAAAGAGCAAATTACGTTAGCTCACATGACGGATGCAGTACCTTCGGTTGTTACTGTAACGAACTGTAACACACACTCAGGTGACCAAAGTCATGGGATACCTCCTAATATCGTGTCGGACCTCCTTTTGCTCGGCGTGCTGCAGCAGAAGACGGTTGAAAATTATGTGGACTGGTAAGGTAAGGAATGATGAGGTTCTCCGCAGACTCGACGAGGAAATGAATGGTTCAAATGACTCTAAGCACTATGGGACTTAACATCTGAGGTCATCAGTCCTCTAGACTTAGAACTACTTAAAGATAACTAACCTAAGGACATCACACACACCCACGCCCGAGCAGCGCGGTTCGGGACTGAAGCGTCTAGACCCGCTCTGCCACAGTGGCTGGCAGGAAATGAATGTATGGAAGACAGTAACAAGAAGAAGTGACGGGATGGTAGGACATCTGATAAGACATCGCGAAATAATTTTATGAAAAAACTAACGGCTAAAACCCGCAGAGGAAAATAGAGACTGGAAAACGTCCAGATAACAAGTGCTACTCTGAGATGGAGAGGTTGTCTCAGAAGAGGAATTCGTGGCAGGCTGTATCAAAACAGGAGACTCAACAAAAAAAAAAAGAATGTGGAGGAACTCGACATGGGATGGATCCATAAGTCGTTGCAAGTCCCCTGCTGCATCTACAGCTGTCCATAATTGCGAAAATGTTCCCAGTGTAACGTGATGTGCTCGCACTGACCTCTCATAAATCTTCAATGGGATTCATGCCGGGCGATATTGAAAGGTGGCTACACTGTGCCACTGCGCCAGAGAGTGCGCCAAAGAGTACTATTAAGCCGCCTCCACAGTGCGTGTTTAGAGTTCGTGGCAGTCTGTGGTTGTCGAGAGTTCATAGCAGTCAGTGCTTGTTAGGAGATCGGTTCGTAGCAGGTACTGCTTATCGTGAAATCGGAAGGATATGTTGTAGTAAAAAGTGTTGTTCCTTGTTTTATGCAGTTATTTGATGGGAGAGATAGCAGATGTTATTGTAATGAGTGCATTTCGTCAATATATATGAAGGTAAAATTTATAATGTTCCTTTATTAGTTGTGTATCTGAAATAATGTGTCACTACAGGTTCAGTCAACAAAGCATCTGGCTCGTGTTCTTGTATTAGAGTGAATTTTGGTTTTCTTGCGTAATTATAGTTTTTCTAAATTTCTTTTGTCACGTCGGTATAATTGGTATTTAAGAATTCTTGTCTTGTTTGAGAAGAACCGTGCCAGATGTGGACGTTGAGTCACACTCCCACATACAGAACAGTTACTTTTGTGCTTATTGGTTTTGTTGGTTTTTTAGTTGCTGGGGACTTAATTAATTAACTGTGTTTACTGAAATTTTCTTACATTGTTCTCTGCAGTCAGATAGCGTAACAATTCTAGTCAGGGCCAACCGATTACGAGACTTACGTAATCGGACAGACAGTTACAAAAGTATTTTCAATCACATAAATTTAAATAAGCCCCCATGCACGTGGCGACCGCTGCTTCGGATCGTCCCTTGGATTCTTCTGATTGTGAAAATTGTAGACTGTAGTATTGTTGTAGTAATTTGTAGTATAGTAATTGTAGTCTGTTTTGCATGTGTAGATTTGGTAATTGGCATTCTTCTAATGATATTTTTCAAAATTTAAATTTTATTGCCTTGTATACGCGTTTGACAATCTTGTGCAATTATTTCAATTGTTCGATTGATCGTGTTTGAGGGAGACATTGCGTGTGAATAGTATTGTTGGAGATAAGGGGTCATTGTGTGTGATTTTCGTACAGTGACGAATCTTTCGTATATTTTGTAAATGATTACGCGATCGATGAAAAAAGTAAAAATGATGAATAGTGAGTATAACGAAATTGTTGACATGGCGAACTCGCCAACAGAGGAAGACAGTATGGTGGATAATGGAGTTGAAAACAATGTGATAAGTCGGGAAAATAGTCCGGAACCATTTCAAAATTTTTCTCAATCAGAAAATTCACAGAATACGAGATCAACGATAGAAGATTCTGAAATAGTATCGAACACAGATAGCTTTACAGCTATGACGAAGGAAACTGGTTTTGCGGGAAATGTTAGGGGCGAAAATAATTTTGAAACAGTTACCATGGGGCAGTTGATGAGTGCTATATTAAAAATGGAAACACGGTTTGGATCTGAATTAAAAACAGTGGGATCAAGAATAGGAAAAATGGAAACAGAGATGGGAACTTTGCGATCTGAAATTAAAAATGACATAGGGACAATGGAAACACGAATGGAAACTTTAGGATCTGAATTTAAAACAGAGATAGGAACAATTAAAACAGAGATGGGAACAATGGAAACACGGTTAGATTCAAGAATAGGGACATGTTTCAAAAATATGAAAGATGAATTAAAGAAAGAAATCAGAGAGGAAGTACAACCAATTTTGAATGCTCACAATAATAGATTAATTGCAGTAGAAATCAGACAAAGGGAACAGGATAGAGAACAGGAAGAAAGAGATCGCGTGATAGTACAAAAATTTTCAGAGTTAAATTTACAACGTGCAAAGGATAAGGAAGAAATATTTGAAAGGATCGAGGAATCCGTACCAAATGACAGAATAAATAATCTAACACGACAATATGAACAGTTAACTACCAAATGTGTCAATACTGAAACGCGAGTCGCGACACTTACGGAAGATGTAAACAAACAGAAAGAAAAAATAGGCGACTTATCGGAAAGAGTTGAGGAAATTTCAGATAAATTGACAAATCTTAGTTTACATGGGGACAGAGATTCGGATGATACAGCCCCATTACCATTTGCAGAAACCGAAGAGTATCAGAACATAAATAAGCATGTTGAAAATCAAGGAAAATTTAATGAACGTGTGAAAAGGGAATTTGAGGCATTACGGAAGCAAGTCAAACAAATTGAAGGCGAAATAGTAGGAAAGGATAGTAGAAGGAACTTAGAATCACAGATAGCAGAGGGGTATGAAGAAAGTAATTTATTTCATTTACGAGAAGCAACAAGAGAGCGCCAGGCGCGTGAACTTGACAATAATCGACATTCGGACTGGGACAGACGCGGTAGGTCTTTGTCGCCACGAGGCGAAAACTTTGACTATAAACACTTTTTGACTGTCCGGAAATTTAAGATCTTCCGTAATTCTAAGAATGACATACATCCATGTGCATGGTTAGATCAATTTATGTACGCACTTCCACCAAATTGGCCACTAAGTCACAAACTGGAATTTATGTGTGGATATTTAGAAAACGAACCGGCGACGCGGATGCGCGCACTCATTAGAGATTGTAATAATCTGAATGATTTTTATCATGCATTTCTATCGGCATATTGGTCCGAAAACACGCAGGACAGAGTTAAACACAGTCTTATTATGCAGCGTAATTTCAAACAGTCTGAGTTCCGCACGCCGGCAGAGTACTTTGAAGACATGATTCGAAAGAATCAGTTCCTGTCCAACCCTTATAGCCCGACTGAATTAATTCGCATTTGTTTAACTAAGTTGCCACAATCCATAAGACAAATTGCTTTAGCCGGAAGATGTAAAGACGACATCGAGACCTTTAAGACTTTGTTGCAAGAACTTGAGTATGACAACGACGACGGGACCTCTTGTAACTTTTTCAGTAACAGTATTTACAATAGATTTCCAGAGAAAAGAGATAGTGATCGGAACGGGCGTTATGTGAGTAACTTTGAGAACGATAGACGTAACAGACACGACAATAGATACCAGCCCTATGACAATAACAGACGTTCTAACAGAAATTACACAGACAATAGCGGTAATTCGTACCGAAATGATCAATCATACGGGAACAGTAATCGGTATCATCAGGGCAGAAATTATTCATACAGTAATAGAAATTCTTACTACAGAAATAATCAGGGTAGTAGATACAACAATAATTTCAGAAATGACAGTCGAAATTACACAAGAAGTAGTTATGCAGACAGACAGGAAAACAGAAATTTTAATAACAGACACAGCCAAGAAATTGCATCTAACAGACAGGAAGGACCTAATTGGCATCCTCCACGTGACAGAACTTCAGAGAGACAAGTGCAAATCGTAGAAATTGATCCGCGAAATGACGCGAATACTCAAAGACGTGACGCAAACAATCGACAATGACTTGTAGCTTCGGCTTCTGGCAGCAATATAGACGGTTCAGAAAGTAATGACACTACGACTTTACACTACGTACGCCTGGAAGACATGAGAGATATTTTATTAGACGAAAAGGAAAATAATGTAGACGCATTTTTACACCCTGTTATTGAAATATGTGTGGGTAAGAATAAGTTCACTGCAGTATTAGATTCTGGGAGCCCACTGAATGTCATTAGTGAATCAGTTTTTCGTATATGTGAAAGAACTATTGCCTGTCCTGTGTTACCTATTTCTAAAACTACAATTCGAGGTGCGATTTCTGGAAAAAGTGTGGAGGTCAGACAACAGACCAATTTAAATTTCATTTGTCAAGGATACGAATTTTCTGCTAATTTTATTATTGTTCCATTACTCAGTACACAAATTATTTTAGGTATGGAGTTTCTTAACGCACATAAGGCAATTTTGAACTTTAAAGAAGGAAGTGTAAATTTGACTGTTGCTGGAATGCCGAAATGTCTAAAATTCTTCGTGTGTTTAACAAGATCTGAGTCAGATACAAAATGTTTAAGGTTTCTTACTTCTGATGTTTTCGTTGAGCATTATGACGACAATGTGTTTATTCATGATAATGACAATAGATACAGAGACGCGATGGATGAGATAATTAATAGCGAAGAGTTAATTAAAGAGAAGGTTAAGAAAGCTGAAGTGCCAGATGACGTTGCAAGAGAAGAGCTGCACCACATTTTGACTTCACATGCTACAGTGTTTAGTCATCACACAGGAACTATACAAGGCCTACAATATTTATTTAAAGTGAAAGAACACACACCATTTCGCGGGAAAACGTACGCTATTCCTTTGGCTTACAGAGACAAGGTTAAGAATGAACTTCAGTACATGTTAGATCAGGGCATTATTGAGCCTGCAGTCAGTCCTTATACTAGCCCATTACACGTTGTTCTTAAAAAGGATGGATCAATTCGTCTGGTTCTGGATTCCAGACAGATAAACAATATCATTATTCCTGAAACTGACCGCCCACAAAATTTAGATGAACTTCTTCAACATTTCCATGGAATTAAAGTTTTGTCCACGATTGACATGCGCGCAAGTTTTTGGCAAATAGAACTCCACCCTGATTGTAGAAAATATACTGCCTTTTTAGCTTTTGGTAACTGTTACCAATTTCGGAAATTACCGTTTGGACTTACGGTATCTTCAGCAGCATTCATTCGTAGCTTAAATGAAATTTTACCTGTTTATCTTCGTGACAATATTACTTCTTATGTTGACGACATTCTTATTGCTAAACGTTCTTGGAGTGAGCACAACAAAATTTTGGACTCATTATTACGTATCTTTGCAAAAGTTGGCATGACAGTGAACTTGGAAAAATCTGAATTTGGTCGTTCTCAGGTGAAATTTCTCGGCCACATTATTTCTACAGAAGGTATTCTCCCTGATCCAGAGAAATTAGATGCTATTCGTAATTATGCTGTTCCTACTACAAAACGTGATGTTCGTAGTTTCCTTGGTGTCTGTAATTTTCTTCGACGCTTTGTTAAATTGGACGATTTGGGCACACCTCGTTTATGTGAACTATCCGGAAAGAAATCTAATTGGTGTTGGGATGAGGAAGCTCAGTCAGAATTTGAACAGCTTCGTGATGCTTTAGTTGCTGCTCCACTTCTTTCACATCCGGATTTATCTAAAGAATTTTGTTTGGCGACGGACTCATCATACAAAGGCCTAGGTGCACATTTATTTCAAGAGATAGAAGAAAACGGCGTTGTAGTACAGAAGACTATTGCATTTGGAAGTCGTGTTCTTTCTAAATCAGAAAAGAATTATTCGATTACGGAACTTGAAGCTTTGGCGGTTGTTTGGGCTTTCACAAAATTTCGCACATTTTTGTTTGGCAGACATACTAAGGTTTACACCGATCATCGAGCTCTGGAATTTCTTATGTCAACGAAATTAACTCATGGCAGATTGTCACGATGGGCGCTGTACCTACAGGAATTTGACTTTAGTATTGTTTACATACAGGGTTCTTCAAATATTGTTGCCGATGCTTTATCACGTGCACCTATGGGTTTGAAACAAAGTGCTGAAGAGGACTGCAAGGAAGACAATTATTGTTTGATGTATATTCAAGGTGTTGCGTTTGAGAACTTTATTTCGTCTTCGCTCCAGGACATCGCTAAGGAGCAAAATAAGGATCCTATCTGGAAGGACATTAAGGAGAAGTGGAGGAAAAAGGAAAGCGTAGCGATTAGACAGCATTATTTAGTCCGCAATGACATTCTTTTTAAACGAAAATCGGTCGACAACTCCGTTTGGTTAGTTTGTATTCCTGATGAGTGGGTCAATAAATTGATTTGGTATACGCATTTCAGTTATGCACACTTTGGTCCCAGAAAATGTTTTCATAAATTACGAGAAAATTGTTACTTCAGTAATATGGAAAAACGTATTCGATCTGTTCTTGCCAAATGCAAATTATGTCAAATGGCTAAGCCTCCAACGATTTCTCACAGAGCACCGTTGTTTCCCGTCATTCCAGCGAAATTAAAGGAGATGGCTGCAGTCGATTTGTTTGGTCCAGTGGTTCGTTCTTCTAATGGTTTTGCGTACATTTTCGTAGCAGTGGAACTGACATCAAAATATGTGTGTTTTACACCTTTACGCAAAGCAACAGCTCGTTCAGTATCTAACGCTTTTATCAAACATTTTCTTAAAGAAGTCGGTCACGTTGATAAGGTTATATCAGATAATGGATCACAGTTTCGTTCTAAAATTTGGCTTCGTACTCTTCAGCGTCGTAAAATTAAACCAATCTTCATTTCACTTTTTCACCCTCAATCTAACGCTTCAGAGAGATGGATGAAGGAAATCAATAAATTGTGCCGTCTTTATTGTCATCAGAATCACAGAACTTGGGATCAGTATCTTCATATTTTTCAAAACATTCTGAATGAACTCCCTAATGATTCAACTTCTTTACCGCCTCTATTGATATTAAAAAATAAAGCACCGACAAATCGCATTTCTGAAATAGTTCCTTTTCCACCTTCACGGAAACTACGGCATTCTGAAGTTGTGAACATGGCTCTACGAAATATTGCATCCGCGGCTGCTAGAAGAAAGAAATCGGCGAAACGTCCTGGTCGTTTAAAAAATTTGTCAGTTGGTCAGAAGGTATTAATTAAGTCCCACCGTTTGTCTCATAAAGGAAAAGGCTTATGTCGCAAATTTTTTCTGCTTTATAACGGTCCATATAGAATTCGTAAAATTATTCATGATAACACTGTCGAAGTAGAAACTCTTAAATCTCGACGCTCTAAAGGAATACATCATATATCAAACGTCAAAATTTTTGTGGAATGACATACTTTTGAGGAACCAACAGCTAGATGTAAACATGCGGAGAGTACAAGGATACCGCGCTGTGTTTTGGCGGCGGCATATACTCAAAGCAACAGTCAAGTCTGCGCGCCGCACAAGGCAGTCGTTGACCGCGAACAATAGCTTCCTACGTCACGCGCCCACAGCTGATCGAGCGCTCAGTGCGAATGCACTGACAGCCGTAAACAAACACACAGTCTAATTTCTGCGACTAAATTCTGTATAAAGCTATAAGGACTTGTTGAATTGTGTTATTAACATTCAGTATTTTGCAGGATACGGTTGTATAAAGTATTTAAGAACTTCAGGTAAATTCTGTGCGTGTCCGACGTTAAGACGACTTGCTATCGAGAAATTTTCAGGAAGAATGTAATTTCGAAGAAGAAACTAATAAACTAAAAAGGGTAACTATTAATTGAGTTTATTTTTCAGGTAACAAATTTCCACTTAGGTACGTACTTTATACGTAATTTGCTGCTCGCGATTACGTGATTCATACTTTGTGCTAATTTCATGTTCTATGAATTTACGTGTGAAGCGACGTGCTTGCGTACGTTAACTGATTTTGACAATGATTATTAATGAACTGGGTTGTAACTTGTGTATATTATGCATCGCTTGGCTGTACTGCTTTTTCACTGATGTCATACATTTTAATTATGTGCCTGCTGTGCTTATTTATTTAAATTATAATTGTAACCTGATTTATTGTGCTGATGTGTTTAGGTATGTAAGTTATACTTTGTGATTTATCTGCTTGCGCCTTCATGTTTACTCATTAAGAGGACATATGAACATTTATTTGCTTATGCTGATATGATGCTAATGACATGTTTACTGCTTTGCGTATGGATTGCATATTTATACATATCTGTTGTTGTCATAACTACTCTTTAATTTGGTGTATAGAAATGCTGATATACTGTGTATAAACATAGAGTTTAGGTCACACTATTGGATTAATTATAGATTGTTCGCTTGGCAAAGCCTCGTTGTAGGAATTGTGCTGCATCCACTAGTTGACATTCTGTTCTCTACTGGTGTATTTACTCGCTATTGCTTGTTTTGCTTACGCTCAGTGCCTTATATTTTAAGATAAGAAAATTAACTGCTATAATTCGACGAACGACATTAGTACAAGAAAGTCATAGAAGTCACATGAGCTGAGGTTTTATGGAAGCTGTATAAATTTATGCTAATAGGAAGGAAGCTAACGACATGACATACCAATACTAGGTTTAGACCATTAACAGTTATTACACTGCATTTTTCGTGAGCAATTGAAATAGGAAGTGACACTTGACACAAGAAATACTCCACATGTTTGCTTCTGTTTGCCATGATTCTTGAAGTGGTGTACACACTGTGAAACATTATGATTATTCACACTCCGTTATCGTACTTAATTACTGAGAGTTATTCGAACTAAGTCTGTTAGAGGTCAGGTATGCATTTCTTTTATTTAATGATGGACAAGGAACCAAAATGTATCTTATAATTTATAATGAGTAGAAGATTGGGTCAGATGGATTACACAGAGGTTGTGTGTGGACACTGTGTCTTCGAATTGTATGGGATGCTGAATTGAGGTTTGCATTAGGATTTTATCTGTACTTGTTCGAGGAGACTGACTAGAGGAAAGAGTTGTTATGGAAGTGAAATGATATTGGTGCTGAGGTTTATATTTATCGACGTATTATTATAGGTATTGAGAGTATATGAAGTTGTTTGTGGACAAGAGGTAAGGTAAATGATGTTGATGATAAGAGTTATATGTATCGACGTATTGAAGAAGTATTAGTGACGTATTGAGATTATGTGATGCTGATGATTATCGAAGTTTTGGTGTATAAGAGGTAAAGTAAGTGAGGAGCATATTTTTTTTGGTTGGTCTTATGGAACAAGGAGGATGAAGAGAGCAGACTAGAACACTAAAATAGAAGGAAGATGGTCTATACACACACTTTGTTAAATAACTAAGCAGTATATACTTTTTTTTGGAGAGAGGAAGTAATTGCATATCTTGGCTCACTGACAGTTGTTCAACAACAGTACATTTTGATCTGGCTTGGCAAACATTGGTCTTGACATGATGACTATGACGTTGACTTAACTATTATTGACTGTTATACATTGCTGCCAGTACTACTTGATACACATGATGAACATCAGATTTAGACAGAATTTCAGTTACACAATTAACACTATTCAATTACACAGTAGTATTTAATGTGGATGAGAGATGCGTGAGTGTGTTTTGTGTGTTTTCCTTTCCTAATCCTACCCACCTATCTCCTAAATATTATTTTATTTGTTTGTAGTGGCTTTCACTGACACCCATGAATATTATAGGTTTACTGGTATTTGTGTATTGTAATAGTTAATAGGATAATTATCTGATATCATTTGTGTGTTTGTTGTGATTTGTATGTTACTGTAAAAGCATCTGTATGTGCATTCAAACTATTGTTCATGCCTGAACTGTCTGATTAGTGAAGATAAATATTCTGAACTGTTACCTGCACTTTTCAACATGATGTGTGACATTTGGTCGTGTTTAATTTCTGCTGATGAACAGAGTGATCAGTGCTAATGAATTTGATGGAACTGCTTCTACTGAAAAGATGTCCCCTGTTGCTGTGTGCACCTGATCAACATTGCTGATGCCACTAATGGACTGTTTTTACTGAAATGGTGTCACTTGTTGGTGTTTGCACCTACTCAACATTGCTGGATGCAACTGATGAACTGTTTTTACTGAAATGAAGTCACTGGTTGCTGTCTGCACCTACTCAACATTGCTGGGTGCCTCTGATGGACTGCTTCTACTGAAATGGTGTCACTTGTTGCTGTCTGCACCTGCTCAACATTGCTGGGTGCAACTGATGGACTACTCCTACTGAAATGGTGTCACTTGTTGGTGTCTGCACCTGCACTCAACATTGCTGGGTGCAACTGATGGACTACTACTACTGAAATGGTGTCACTTGTTGGTGTCTGCACCTGCACTCAACATTGCTGGGTGCAACTGATGGACTACTCCTACTGAAATGGTGTCACTTGTTGGTGTCTGCACCTGCACTCAACATTGCTGGGTGCAACTGATGAACTGTTTCTACTGAAATGAAGTCACTTGTTGGTGTCTGCACCTACTCAACATTGCTGGGTGCAACTGATGAACTGTTTTTACTGAAATGAAGTCACTTGTTGCTGTTTGCACCTACTCAACATTGCTGGGTGCCTCTGATGGACTGCTTCTACTGAAATGATGTCACTTGTTGGTGTCTGCACCTGCTCTCAACTTTACTGGGTGCCACTGATGAACTGCTTCTACTGAATTAATGTGACTTGTTGCTGTGTGTACCTCTTGAACTTTACTGGGGCCACTGATGGTCTGCTTCTACTGAATTAATGTGACTTGTTGCTGGGTGTACCTGCTAAACTTTATTGGGTGCAACTGATGGACTGCTTCTACGGAAAACATGTAACCTGTTGGTGTCTTTTTTTGTATAAACTAATCATTGAAAGCATTTTATGTGAACATTTGTATAAACTGATTTTTTTTGTATATTGTGTAAACTATTATGTAAAGCCAAATGCATGAAAAGAAGTTGTATTGCTTACTGTATTTCATATATTAGGTTAGTAAAAGGTCAGTGCAAAGCCAAAATTTTTAACTAATTATGTGATATTTAGGTATTAATATTATCTTTATTTTTGTCTGTATTTTTGTGGACGAATTTGGTGGTATTTTCACCACCAATGCTGGCAAAAATACCATCAAATTCTGGCCTGTGGAGGAGGGGCATATGAAAGGTGGCTACACTGTGCCACTGCGCCAGAGAGTGCGCCAAAGAGTACTATTAAGCCGCCTCCACAGTGCGTGTTTAGAGTTCGTGGCAGTCTGTGGTTGTCGAGAGTTCATAGCAGTCAGTGCTTGTTAGGAGATCGGAGAGGACAGTGTGTGTTGGGAGTTCGTAGCAGGTACTGCTTATCGTGAAATCGGAAGGATATGTTGTAGTAAAAAGTGTTGTTCCTTGTTTTATGCAGTTATTTGATGGGAGAGATAGCAGATGTTATTGTAATGAGTGCATTTCGTCAATATATATGAAGGTAAAATTTATAATGTTCCTTTATTAGTTGTGTATCTGAAATAATGTGTCACTACAGGTTCAGTCAACAAAGCATCTGGCTCGTGTTCTTGTATTAGAGTGAATTTTGGTTTTCTTGCGTAATTATAGTTTTTCTAAATTTCTTTTGTCACGTCGGTATAATTGGTATTTAAGAATTCTTGTCTTGTTTGAGAAGAACCGTGCCAGATGTGGACGTTGAGTCACACTCCCACATACAGAACAGTTACTTTTGTGCTTATTGGTTTTGTTGGTTTTTTAGTTGCTGGGGACTTAATTAATTAACTGTGTTTACTGAAATTTTCTTACATTGTTCTCTGCAGTCAGATAGCGTAACAATTCTAGTCAGGGCCAACCGATTACGAGACTTACGTAATCGGACAGACAGTTACAAAAGTATTTTCAATCACATAAATTTAAATAAGCCCCCATGCAATATGCGTGGGCAAATCATTTGCTCGAATTGTCCGGGATGCTCTTTAAACCAGCCTTGAAGAGCTGTGGCGCGCTGACATGATGTCGTGGTTTGAGAACATGAAGCCCAAGAATGGCTGCAAATGGTATCCAGGTAGCTGAACATACCCATTTACAGTCAATGACCGGCTCGGGTGGGCCATAGGACCCAGTCCATTCCACATAAACACAGCGCATACCATTAAGGAGCCACCACCGGCTCGCACAGTGCCTTGTTGACAACTTGGGTCCATTGCTTTGCGGAGTTTGCGCCACATTCGAACCCTACCATCAGCTTTTACAAACTGAAATGTCATCTATTTTATGTGTTGGCGTTAATTGAAATTGTCGGTCTGGACAACACAGATATGTAGAGTGATGTAAAAAAGTTCTGTTGCACAAAGCAACGACTATGTTTTTCATATGCTGTTGCTGTGCAATTAGTAGCGTTCTCGTAAACTACCGCTATGATTTATGGGTAGTTAAGCCACAATTGAATGTGCATGTATCATTTGTAGCATTTGACACACACACTGCCAAAATGTTGGTGGGATTTGCCAGTCTAATTATTTTGGGCCGATGCCCGGGAGACGAATTTGACAAAAGTTTAGTGCTGTGATCTTGTTGTCGATGATTAGGACAGGAGGTTATCGCTGCCACCACCATGGCGTCAGTTAACGGCGAAGTACTAGCCAAGATAGAAGAAGACACCTATTCCCTTCGAGTCCTGCGGATGTAGTTGAGACGTGTCGGCTCGTTCTACGTACTTACATCTTTGCCTACAGGCGCTATCCGTCTCTCGTCTAGTAACCAGGAGGCACTTCGGTCAGCTGTTCTTTGACTCTTTGGTTGTAGTTTCTTGGAGCTGGTTGTTGAGTACATGGAAGTCGTCGCTGTCAGTGAGAGAGACACAAGAGGCACATGTGACGTACGGTGAGCTGTTCACGTAGCTTACGGGCGCACGACTGTCTAACCGGCCGGTGGTCGGTAGAGATGTATTGGTCGACAATACTTGGGCGAAATGTCGACTCAGCCGGCTTACTCTGGATTTGGGAGGCGAAGTTGCTGATGTGGGAGTGGGAGTGCTATTCAGTTTATGGTGCCATTTGTTATGCTCTTTGGGGGTAAGGTAGTCGATACTTGATTGACATACGTGCTCCGCTGGATTGCCTGTGGTTCTCCATCACTCTGTCTCAAGTATTAAATTTACTTTATTGTGCATCTGTCTGAAATTGTCCGAGTGTCATATTTCATGTGTTTTAATTGTAACTTGTTCAATGTCTGCTTATCTTGTCATTCGAGTCTGAAGTTAGTTGTCATATGTTCCAGGCCGTCACGTGTA
This sequence comes from Schistocerca americana, assembly GCF_021461395.2. Lineage (NCBI taxonomy): Eukaryota > Metazoa > Arthropoda > Insecta > Orthoptera > Acrididae > Schistocerca > Schistocerca americana. The sequence continues at coordinate 431,789,971 of NC_060124.1, read as the reverse complement.
TTAGTGGTCACTGAGGCAGTAATTGAGTCTAATTTGTATTGGAAGTTGTTGCTTCCCTGGCTGATCTAGCGACAATAAAATTACTTACGGCCGTGGTAAGCAAACGCTAGCGACCCTATGAATCTTGGTTCAAATGGCTCTGAGCAATATGGGACTTCACGTCCGAGGTCATCAGTCCCCCAGAATTTAGAACCACTTAAACCTAACTAACCTAAGGACATCACACACATCCATGCCCGAGGTAGGATTCGAACCTGCGACCGTAGCGGTCGCGCGGTTCCAGACTGATGCGCCTACATCAGCCGGCCACCACAGCCGGCTGTGAATCTTGGCTTTTTTATAATTAAGTTCGATAACTCTGGTGATATCTGGGCCCCTTCAAAAAAAATTAATAGTTATTGTTATAATGCAATTACCATTGTAGTTGTTTGAGTGTTAGCCCTCAAGATTTCACAATTTAAATCATTTAAGTTCATGTGTTTGAGTAGCCCTGTGATTTCTTGGTTATTACATTAACTTGTTATATTTTAGTGTGAGATTAACCGGTTGATCCTCTTAGTAATTCTTATTGTAATATACTTGTTGTAATACGTAAGGTTTACTTGGGGCTTGGGGCCACGCTCATATTGAGTTTTTGACTTGTTTTGAGCATTTTCATATGTTCTGTAATTACTATGCGTGAACTATATGTCTGCTAGTTTGTTCTCGGTTTTCCGAGCTGTTCGTAGCGTTTTCAGGCGATGCCCCGGGCTGTACGCATCGGCTGTGTACGTGCGGTCGGGCGGCGCGCCGCTTCCCGTCTCACCGCAGCCTCTTCGACGTTGCGCCCTCCTGGCTTGCTAGGCATCCTTCATAAGTTGTGTTTCCATATCTTAGAAATCGGGCGTTAATTTCGCCTGAAGTGTCCATTATTCTAAACCGTCTTACTCAGACCTGGCCGACCGTGCCTGGCCCTTCCATGTTTGCCCTGTTTGAAGTTTGGCTTTAACGTAATAGTTTTAACCTTTTCACGCCGGCGCCGTGATTGTTGCGTCGTGCACCGTGGACGAGCTCCAGTCCCGCCCGGCCGTGCCCGCTGAACGGCGAATTTTTCGCGCTGCCCGCGGCGCTACTGCGTCCTGCTTTCACTATCGTAGAGTTATCGCAATTATTGGACTTGATACTTCGGGTAAATATTTATACAAATCACACATGTTTTTGATGGCTTGTACAAATAGTCATAGTCGTGACGCTGTCGTTATTGGCGAAATGTAAAAACCGCAAGATATGTTGAAATCGGTCTCTCAGTAGCAGTTTAGAAAATATTGGTGTATGAATAATGGTGCGTAGGTCAAACTTCCACACACGTCGAGCGTAGTGAAGCGGAGAAATATGACGCGAGGCAGCAGTCCACCGGCTGGGTCCCATAGTGCTCAGAGCCATTTGAACCATTTAGAATAGACGCTGGTCGCTACGTTTCAAAAATTGAAAAAGAAAGGTTCAAATGGCTCTGACCACTATGGGACTTAACATCTGAGGTCATCGGCCCCCTAAAACTTAGAATTACTTAAACCTAACTAACCCAACGAGATCACACACACCCATGCCCGAGGCAGGATTCTAACCTGCGACCGTAGCTGTCGCGCGGTTCCAGACAGAAGCGCCTAGAACCGCTCGGCCACAGCGGCCGGTGCGGCACATTCGCTGCCTACTTGTACAGAAGTTCATCGTAGCGAAAGGGTTTATATTGGTACAATGCTCAATTTGTTAAATGGTATTTTATTATTTTTCCACGTCAGGATCTTGATTATGCCAAAGGGGCTTCTCTAATTCATCAGATACTAGACATTTGCGTTGAGAATTGTTCCTATGCTCTTAGCATAAAGCATTAGCACTTAACAGGCCTCAACTCCTCAGATACCAGGCTTGTGTAAATTTATATTACTACTCTTCTAGTGCCCCTTTTGCTAGCCATATGCTGGGATCTTAATCTTTAGCATAATTGCTATCATTGTTTTCCCTGCGCTCAGCGCCTGTTTGAACTACATTTGATTGTAATACTTGCTTGTTAGTCTTTCCTAAATTGGTGCATCTTACTCGTTTAAATTAACTAATCAATTACCAACTGGTTTAATTGAAGAAATTTTGGAGTAACTGCGTGAATGCCTTTCCTTAATTATTTTACCTAATTTCCTGTAGAAATCTGAGCTGCTGTTAATGTTTTAAATCTGTTGCTGGCGCTATTATTGTCACTCATTCGTTACGCCTTCTTAATTGTGTTAATTGCAAGCAGCTATTGTATTTTATTAGTGTTTTTGATATCAGTGCAATAAAAAGTTTTTGGGCACTTGTGAAGTAACAGATTACTTGTGATCAATGGCCTGCACCTTTCCCACGCCCGCTTAGTTGTTCCTTTATCCTGGGACGTCCACTGACAATTCAGTAGTCTCCTTAAATAAATTATTACATCATTCACTCGGAAATATTTGGTGAGACCACAGAAAATCTAATATCCGAAATGAAAGTTAAAGCAAGTCGTCAGAAAGCTGATCAACGATCTCGCCACAGTGGTACAACCGGCTCCCGTCGTATCATCGAAGTTAAGCGCTGTCGGGATTGGCTATCACTTGCCTCCCCGTGTCCGTATCCAGCACCGCCCGTAGGCTAAGCATGACTCGGCGATCGGTCGCTACCGTTTGGTCCTCTGAGTCGTGTTCGGACGGAGTTCAGTTTCGCCAGGGATCTGGACGTCTTCCTCAAAGCATCAGCAATATTAGAAAGACGAAATAACTGGAAGTTTATTTTATATTCCGGGCCGCTTTTGCCTTGCCCTACACTGAGCTGTCCTGTTGTCACCCTGATAAGACACTGCCATCTGAGACTTGCATACGCAGCGACTAATCATAACAGTGACAATTCTTTATCGCCTATCCGGCATCTTTACAAAAAAATTAGCATCTGCTCGCTGTAAAATATTTTCTTTTCTCACTTCAGATGCAGGCACATTTTAAAGAATGGAGCGCGTCTTCTTTGCCATACTATTGACGATATTTTATGAACAGTAAACTTTGACTGGGAGCGATGGGTATGCCCATGTTTTTTTAAAGTTGTGAGTATATTCGAGACACTCATTTATTAATCTTAACATCCACAAAATTTGGTGACACTGTACTTTTTCCTTTTTATCGTGTGGGTTCACCTGATGATGCGGCATTAGCCGCGAAACCGATCGTGTTTTAATAATCAACAATTTTACCGGCTGTAAACGGAGTTCTTGCTAACACCAAACTGGACGTATGTAACCGTACAAATTGTCTACATCTACATCAATACCCCGTAAGCCATCAGATAGTGTGCGGCGGAGCGTACTTCTGGTACCACTAACTAATCCCCCTTCCCTGTTCCCAGAGCTCTATATTACCTCTAATTACTCGAAGTTTCTCGTTGTGCTCATTTCGCGAGACGTATATGGGAGGAATAAGTTGTCCGACTCTCACTGGAACGCATTCTTTAGGCATTTTCTCTTTTCTGTTAATTCTATCTGGTGAAGGTTCCAGACTGATGAGCAATAATTGGTAGAACAATGTTCTGTATGCCACATCTTCAATGGCTGGATTATATTTCGTTAAAATTCTTTCCTTTGAATCTCATATGCTTTTCCTACTATTTCTCTACGTGGTCACTCCACTTAAGATTGCTCCGTGTGGACTGTAATGAGTAAGACGACATTATTTTGCTCGTGGGGGAGGTTACTTTACCATCATCCGCAGTGAGTGGTATTATGTTTCCATGCTCGTCGTCAAATATGTGGTGTCTGGGAATCATGCGTACTTGGTTCACTAGACAAACAGTTCGAAGAAATCGTATTAATGAGTTTTATTACAAAATGAAAAGAGACAATACCTAACTTTTGCAATTACTCAGATGTGTCGCAAGCAAAGGTCGACATAGGAAATAAGCAATTTTCTTAAGTATAAACAATCTCAAGTCTGTGTTTTGTAGTCAGTACAAGCGATTTTACTAGAGTTGACGCTACTACACAAGTGCCAGATCTGTTCACCTGGGGCGTCGACAGTCGATTGCCGTGCTTACGTCCACTTCACATAGGGGTCCCTGCTGTCGCGTTGTCCTCCTGGAGAGGGTTCGGTCAGAGCTGGCTCACAGCCAACTCTTCTCTATCGTTCCCGACTGCCGTGCCGTCTCTTGATTTTACGTCGTAACTTTCCTCCTCCCCTCCCCCCCCCCCCCCCCCCCCCCCACAGTGACGGACCGTCGTCGTACAAGGAGCACGACAACGGAAGGGGAGGAAGGAGCGAGGACGCTGCGATGGACCGAAAGCTGTGGCTGCAGGAAACGTCAGACTTCCGGTCATATCCCGCCATCCAGCCTGGACTCTGGTGGAAATGTCCCCCGGGAAACGCCCAGACGAGTACGCGTCCACATTCGAAAGCCCATACGAAGACGTGGAAGCCGTCGGCTGCAGCGGCATGGGCAAGTCCACCTCCATCGGTAGGACTAGAGGAGGCGGAGGAGGCGAAGGCACCGACTCCATGGGGTCGTCCTGCGGCATCGTGATGACACCCTCTGGAGGCTGGTGTGGCCGCGCTGTCCTCGGAATCCGTGAATCTGAGGGAAGAGATTCAGAAGGATCACCGTGCACATGACAGTGGCGAATTTGATTGTGATGTCGGCACACCAGTCCGTCTGGGCCTGAAATGAGATACATGCATGCGCCAAGTCGACGAAGGATCTCGCCTCGCACCCACCGTCTGCTGCCGCTAAAAAGCCTCAAAAACACAATATCGTGCTGCGCGAAGCGATACTTGCGGCCTTTCTTCGTCGCGGATGCTGAGGAGGGTGGAGCACGTGGAGCAGTGTCCGATGGCGGCGGCCGTGAAGCAATTACGCTGGCGATGGTCCATCTCGTGGGTGCGAATGATAGGAGGCGAGAAACGCCCTGGTGGGTGTGATGCGAAGTTTGGCCATCTGTTGATTGAAGGTTCTAATAAAACGTTCCGCTTCTCCGGTTGACTAGGGATGGAACGGTGCACTAGTTAGGTGCCATTGCGTTCACAGAATGTTTCAAATTCATTTGACGTGAACTGAGGGCCGTCGTCCAACACTATGACTTCAAGCAAATCTTCGGGGCAAGAAATAGAGGAGAACGCCTGAACTGTGCAACGTGACGTTGTCCAGTTCGTTGGCATAGCAAAAGGAAACTTGCTATAAGAGTCAACCACAATCAATATCGAGTGTTCCAAAAAGGTCCCGCAAAGTCTATGCGTACACACGTTGCCGTGGCGATTGCGGCTTAGGCCAAGCAGAGAATTTTTGTGTTGGAACGGACTGATTTTCCGCACCTGCGTGACACTGTGACGTCATCTCTTCTATTTGGGCGTCTATACCATGCAAAATACAGTGTTGTGTGCTTACTGTTTCCTACGAACAATCCCCCGTGTCCTTGGTGAAGTAACTGCGACACTTCTTTTTCCAAAGCTTTGAGGATCAATACAGGTGACTGTCCACTGTCATTTTGAACAAGAATCACACCTTGCTGTATAGCGAAGCTATGCCGACGTGCAAAGTATCGTCGTAGTACAGAGTTCTTGTTGCTATGCAATGAACGAGGCCGAGATGTGTGAATGTATTTTAGCAAAATGTTCAAAACTGATTTTAGCCGAGCAGTGTAACGAGCAACAGTCACGGACCGTGCGGCTGGTTCCGGCGGAGGTTCGAGTCCTCCCTCGGACATGGGTATGTGTGTTTGTCCTTAGGATGTGTGCAAGCTTAGGGACTGATGACCTTAGCAGTTAAGTCCCATAAGATTTCACACACATTTGAACATTTTTTTCAATCTGAATCAGCTTCCGTAGCCTGTGCAATCTTCCTGTTGTTCAAAGGAAAGGATTGAAGCAATTCAGAATGCTGATCATCGATATGACAACAAGATGCAGCAGAAGCGTCAAAGTCTGTATCAGGGCCAGTCGGAAGACGTGAAAGTGCGTCCGCGTTACCATGCTGAGCTGTCGGACGATGCACAATCTCGTACTAAGACAACAACAAAGCCCATCTCTGCAACTTTTGGGCAGTTCATTCAGGAACCGGCGTCATCGGATGAAACAAGGACTGCAATGGCTTGTGATCCGTTAGTAAGTAGAATTTTCTGCCATATAAATAGTAGCTGAATTTCGTGACACCATACACAACAGCGAATTCCTCTTTCTTCATTTGTGAATGGTTACACAGAGAAAGCAGTAGATCTGTCTTGATCACCAGGTCTGTGCGAAAGCACTGCACTGATTCCGTAAGAGGAGGCGTCAGCTTGCAACACAACTGGTTTGTTAGGATCAAAGTGAACCAAGCATTGATCACTGAGCAATGCATCTTTAAAGTTTTGAAAAGCTTCTTGGCACTGATTTGCCCAAGAAAGGGGACGTTCTTGCGACGCAAGCGATGCAGTGGAGCTGCGATTTGTGCAACATTCGGTATGAACCGAATATAGTTATTCATTTTCCCTAAGACTGGTTGCAATTATGTGACACTGCGAGCAACTGGCAGTTCGCTTATGCGTAACAAATGTGACTAAAGAGGATGTACACCTTGACTGTTCATGACATGACGAAGATATTGCAACTCAGGTTTTAAAAAATCACACTTGTCCAGTCTACACTTTAGTCCTGCGTCAGATAACACACGCACACAAATTTGCAATGTGTTCTCCAGGTGTACGACCTGCTACGAGAATATAGTCCAAATAGTTTGAACAGTTTGGCACTTGAGCAGTCAGCTGTTCCAAATACCAGTGGAAAATGGCGTGTGGGGAGGCACTGCCAAAAGACAAACGCAAATATTTAAACAAGCCCAAATGAGTGTTCATAACATACACTTTATGAGATTCTCCATCTAGTGGTACTTGAAGATATGCGTCGCGCAAATCAATTTTTGAAAAGTAGCGACCAGCGCCTATTCTGTCCATGAGATCCTCTGGGCGTGGCGGTGGATAAGTATCAATCACAGTTTGTGGGTTGACTGTAGACTTAAAGACAACACAGAGGCGAATGCGACCTGAAGGTTTTGGGAGGAAAACCAGCAGGCTTGTCCATTGGCTGGCTTTTATGGGCGCAATAGCTCCACTATCTTGTAATTCTTTAAGTTCAGCAGCCACTTTGTCCCATAATGCAATGGGAACAGTTATGGCTCATCAAAATTTTGGCTGAACAGTGTCTTTCATTGTAATATGTGCAACAAAATTGTTAGCCTTGCCTAACCTTCATAAAAGAGTTCAGGGAATTCTTTCAGCAAGCTACACTATCTTTAGCATTGAATGCAGCCACTGACAACACATTGTCCTGAAGTTGAAAGCGAAACAAATCAAACGAATCAATGCCACATACGTTCTCACAATCGCGTGACTGTAGCACAGTGAAAGTCACAGTTCGTATATGCAAGCGACACACGTCACACAAAGTACATTATCCGAGAATTGGAATGTCTTTTCCATTATAAGCCATCAGGTGCGTGCTAGTTTTAGACAAGCGTGTGGAGCCTAACAGCTCGTATGTGTTACGTTTCAGCAGTATAACAGAGGCACCCATGTCTAACCGAAATTTCACATGTTTTCCACTAACACGCAAATTAACAAAAAGTTTGTTGGACTGGCGTAGCACTGAATAAAATGTTTACTTGCTAGTTTTGGTAATGCCTGCAGCAGGCTTTGAAAACATTGCACTAATTACTGTGAACGTTAATTCTATTTTGAACTGCAATTTCTTTAACCTTTAATATAAAGGGAGTGGAAGGACTTGACCCACACAGTGACCATTTCACTTCAACATACTTATTTGCATCATAGATAAATCATTAAGACAATTACAATCATAAATCAGATAATAATTTCTTTAAGAAACGCCATTCAGGCAAACTTTACAAACTGCTTGTTATAGAAAACCAGAAATGAATTAATCTCTTTAAAAACATTTAAAAACCCGACACTCAGGCCAATTTTACAAACCGCTTGTTATATGAAACCACAAGCGAATTAATCTCTTTGCAAACATTTAAAAAACCGCCACTCGGGCCAAGTAAATCACTTAAAATAATCTTTACATCAAATAACCAGAAAATCAATTATAATTTCCACATATATTGAAAATCCCCCCCCCGGGGAAGATATCATCAAACAACTTTACGAGGCTATAGACTGTTTGATCAATAATAAACCAGTTATTTCCCCATCAAAATTGACATACGCCACTAAGGCTTAATTGCACCGCAATTTTAGAAAACGGTTTCACTGAAGACACGTTCTTCTAGAAATCCCTCAAAAATCTTAAGACAAATATTTAAAACATTTAACCCGGGCAACCTTGCAGAGCCACCACAAGTTTTAGAAAACTGCAGCTTGTGCAATAACTGAGGCCCGAGATTGTGAGGCCGCGACTTGGCCACGAACGGTGGAGCCGACTGAGTACTTATCTTCAAATTAAGATGTGGAATCTGTTTGTACTTCCACCCCGTTCAGAACACCGAAATCGGAACCAAACAGCACACTCGAACTCAAGCGAAGTCCACCGCCAGTACGCCCGCTAGAAAATAAAAAGGGGAGGCTCTGCATTTCGGCGGCCCACTGCTTCCGATCTCTCAAACATAAATCAGAAGTGACAACAGGGAACCAAACAACCCTTCCTTCTTCTTAATACTCATACAGAAAACTACTTCGAAAAAATTGACAATAATAAAACTGATTTCATTCCTTTAAGCAGAACCACGTACACGAATGATGCAAACGGAACTGGCTCATTAAAACCCAAGCATCACATGGAGCACCTTATGTTGGCCTGTAAGGTACCACACGGCAATCTTTTGACACGGAATGTAGGTCGTTCGGTAAGGCTGCGCACATGGATCAATCTTTCAGACACTTGCCAGCTGAAGTAAGAACAATACTATTAAGCACACACTTAATAAGAGGCATGAAGTATCACATCATAGTCCTTGCAACGCTTTGCTGCCTCAAGAGCAATCATCATTATACACTCCCGGAAATTGAAATAAGAACACCGTGAATTCATTGTCCCAGGAAGGGGAAACTTTATTGACACATTCTTGGGGTCAGATACATCACATGATCACACTGACAGAACCACAGGCACATAGACACAGGCAACAGAGCATGCACAATGTCGGCACTAGGACAGTGTATATCCACCTTTCGCAGCAATGCAGGCTGCTATTCTCCCATGGAGACGATCGTAGAGATGCTGGATGTAGTCCTGTGGAACGGCTTGCCATGCCATTTCCACCTGGCGCCTCAGTTGGACCAGCGTTCGTGCTGGACGTGCAGACCGCGTGAGACGACGCTTCATCCAGTCCCAAACATGCTCAATGGGGGACAGATCCGGAGATCTTGCTGGCCAGGGTAGTTGACTTACACCTTCTAGAGCACGTTGGGTGGCACGGGATACATGCGGACGTGCATTGTCCTGTTGGAACAGCAAGTTCCCTGCCGGTCTAGGAATGGTAGAACGATGGGTTCGATGACGGTTTGGATGTACCGTGCACTATTCAGTGTCCCCTCGACGATCACCAGTGGTGTACGGCCAGTGTAGGAGATCGCTCCCCACACCATGACGCCGGGTGTTGGCCCTGTGTGCCTCGGTCGTATGCAGTCCTGATTGTGGCGCTCACCTGCACGGCGCCAAACACGCATACGGCCATCATTGGCACCAAGGCAGAAGCTACTCTCATCGCTGAAGACGACACGTCTCCATTCGTCCCTCCATTCACGCCTGTCGCGACACCACTGGAGGCGGGCTGCACGATGTTGCGAATGGTCCTCGCCGATACCCCAGGAGCAACAGTGTCCCTAATTTGCTGGGAAGTGGCGGTGCGGTCCCCTTCGGCACTGCGTAGGATCCTACGGTCTTGGCGTGCATCCGTGCGTCGCTGCGATCCGGTCCGAGTTCGACGGGCAGGTGCACCTTCCGCCGACCACTGGCGACAACATCGATGTACTGTGGAGACCTCACGCCCCACGTGTTGAGCAATTCGGCGGTACGTCCACCTGGCCTCCCGCATGCCCACTATACGCCCTCGCTCAAAGTCCGTCAACTGCACATACGGTTCACGTCCACGCTGTCGCGGCATGCTACCAGTGTTAAAGACTGCGATGGAACTCCGTATGCCACGGCAAACTGGCTGACACTGACGGCGGCGGTGCACAAATGCTGCGCAGCTAGCGCCATTCGACGGCCAACACCGCGGTTCCTGGCGTGTCCGCTGTGCCGTGCGTGTGATCATTGCTTGTACAGCCCTCTCGCAGTGTCCGGAGCAAGTATGGTGGGTCTGACACACCGGTGTCAATGTGTTCTTTTTTCCATTTCCAGGAGTGTATTTGTGGATTTCATCTCAGTTATCAACTAACTTGAAAATAGTTTATGGGTTCTCTGTATCGCAACTCAGCAGCGTTTATTACTGAGTAAAGTAAAAACACCAGTCACGGATTTAGCCTTAGGCTTGTTCCGAATGGCCGACTTCATTCAAGCATCTGCTCACTTGGTCTCACGAGTGCTAACCGATTCCGAATCAGTCTCCCCAAAAAAAAAAAAAAAAAAAAAAAAAAAAAAAAAAAAAAAAAAATCTGAGAAAAATCTGAGGAGGCACTGGGAATCGAAGCTGGATCCTTCTGCACGGAAGTTAGTGACGCCAAACTCATAAAAGAAAATATCACAACGTCCACCTCACACGTGACAATCGATGAGTTAGGTTAGGAAATGTGTAAAAGCCGTTTAGAATTGAAACCGTCAATAGGAGTAAACTTTCTTAACAGCTCAAAGCCCGTAAGCACTGGGACATCTCAAGAAAAGGAAACAAAAGGGGAGGAATAGAGAAATAAAGGTAAGATACTAGGCGCAGCTAGCAGTTCTTCAAGCATGACTCCGCTCACTGGCCGGAACTAGACAGGTACGCTGAACCGTTCCGTGTAGTGAGGTGTCAGGCACGGCGAATCCCGGGTACGCTCCAACTCACGGGGTGAGGGGCGTGGGGGTGCTCCTAAATTATAAAGCAATTGTAAAATTGAAGGTGGTAGTATGGTGTCCGTGCAATTCGGTGTGAGCATCCAAAGTACAAAAAGTCTCTAAAGAGATTGGCAATCATCTGCCCCTTGAACCATGTCATGACATGGTTCTTAGTGACTGGAAAATGAAGTTTTAAGGAAGGGGAAGGAATTTCGGGCTGACCGTGATTGGCGGTTCGCGAAGGTAACGTGCAAGAATCCGGTGAAGGAGTTGCCAGATATCGTGCATCGACGGACATATGTCATGATGCTCATCAGTATCCCCGCTGTGTCAGTGAGTACATAACGGTGATTCGGCCAGTCCAATACGGTGAATCGCTGGTTTGATGGGTATTTACCATTGACGACGTAGTACCACAGGGCACGTACGTCGGTTATAAGGAGGGACGCATGGACGTTCCTCCACATCGTTGTCCAACGGAAAATAGGGCGGAGGTACGTTGCGAAAACAACTTATAAAAGTCTTTCGTTCGTCGTGCTCGCGTCGTCGAAAGGGCATCCCGTACGCTGCTGAGTTCGAAAAAGCAGGTCGATATGTAGGAAAGTGTTGGAACAATGTGGGCCACATTGAACGGCAAGACAGGGAAAGCCAGCATAAGAACCTCCAACAGCCTGTACGTAAGGTTGTGGAAAGGCGGCGCAAAAGCCTTGTCGTAGTAGATCAGCATGAAACGGATGTCCTGCCTCTAATATGGATGAGATCGAGACCACCTGCTGAAGTGGATGGTTCAAATGGTTCAAATGGCCCTGAGCACTATGGGACTTAACATATGAGGTCATCAGTCCCCAAGACTTAGAACTACTTAAACCTAACTAACCCAAGGACATCACGCAGATCCATGCCCGAGACAGGATTCGAACCTGCGACCGTAGCGGTGTCGCGGTTCCAGACTGAAGTGCCTAGAACCGCTCGGCCACAGAGGCCGGCGCTGAAGTTGAGAAAGTGAGGGTGTCGTAGCGGATACGAAGTATCCACCGCTCGGGTGCGGAGGCAATCTTATTACTAAATAAAATAATTGACACTAGGTCGTACGGGAATTGTAAATATTTATTGTTTCGAATGCCACATCGCAGTTTCCCTGAAAAAATTGCTCGATATAATCCCTGATATCACCATAGGGGACTATCGCATAAGGATTCGTAGTATCGCTGATATAGCAGGTATGAGTATATCATATGAAGGAGTACACAGTTACAGGAATGAATATGCACATTTGAAGAAGAAAAGCCAGAATGCCACATTACTCCGCCAGAATATAATACCTTACTATATTGAAAATTTCGTAACAGGAACGAGCAGATGCAGCACGCACTCTGCGGGGATCGCCGTCACGCTATGGGCGCCACGAGAGTACGCCGTCTTCAGCTGAATGAAAACGTGTCTGTCCTCACGTCTTTTTAAGAGGCCGCACTCTGGGCTCTGTAAGAGGTCTCGAAAGACTCGCTGTGACACAACAGCTACGTACTACCATGACGTTATTGATATTCAATGATCGAAACAGTTAGCCAGTGATAAACATTACTATGACCGTAATTTAGTCATTGATTGTATGAGAATCAGACTGGAATGGAGGAGTAGGAGACTGAAGTTGTGTATTTTTTTTCAATTAGGGATCTATAACATTTACCTAAACGAGTTAGGAAACCACAGAAGAACAAAATCTAAAAAGATAGAATTTGAACTTCCGTAACTTGAGTGCAGTGTCTTAACTACTGCGTCAACTTACCTGGGGGAAATGTGTGTTACCTGAAATCACACAGGGAATTTTCATCGTTACGTTGCCACATTCACATTTATGAAACAGTTCTTTCATTTTTTTTTTTCGCGATGCAGGCAAGTGACTATTTCTCAACGCCATCTCCAGTGGTCATCTTCTGACTGTCAATAGGTAACACACTCCTGGAAATTGAAATAAGAACACCGTGAATTCATTGATCCAGGAAGGGGAAACTTTATTGACACATTCCTGGGGTCAGATACATCACATGATCACACTGACAGAACCACAGGCACATAGACACAGGCAACAGAGCATGCACAATGTCGGCACTAGTACAGTGTATATCCACCTTTCGCAGCAATGCAGGCTGCTATTCTCCCATGGAGACGATCGTAGAGATGCTGGATGTAGTCCTGTGGAACGGCTTGCCATGCCATTTCCACCTGGCGCCTCAATTGGACCATCGTTCGTGCTGGACGTGCAGACCGCGTGAGACGACGCTTCATCCAGTCCCAAACGTGCTCAATGGGGAACAGATCCGGAGATCTTGCTGGCCCGGGTAGTTGACTTACACCTTCTAGAGCACGTTGGGTGGCACGGGATACATGCGGACGTGCATTGTCCTGTTGGAACAGCAAGTTCCCTTGCCGGTCTAGGATGTATAAAGAAACAAAGTCTCAATGTAAATTACAGACTGCAGCAATCAGCCGTCCTTTCTAAATTTTATTACTCAGATATACACTCCTGGAAATGGAAAAAAGAACACATTGACACCGGTGTGTCAGACCCACCATACTTGCTCCGGACACTGCGAGAGGGCTGTACAAGCAATGATCACACGCACGGCACAGCGGACACACCAGGAACCGCGGTGTTGGCCGTCGAATGGCGCTAGCTGCGCAGCATTTGTGCACCGCCGCCGTCAGTGTCAGCCAGTTTGCCGTGGCATACGGAGCTCCATCGCAATCTTTAACACTGGTAGCATGCCACGACAGCGTGGACGTGAACCGTATGTGCAGTTGACGGACTTTGAGCGAGGGCGTATAGTGGGCATGTGGGAGGCCGGGTGGACGTACCGCCGAATTGCTCAACACGTGGGGCGTGAGGTCTCCACAGTACATCGATGTTGTCGCCAGTGGTCAGCGGAAGGTGCACGTGCCCGTTGACCTGGGACCGGACCGCAGCGACGCACGGATGCACGCCAAGACCGTAGGATCCTACGCAGTGCCGTAGGGGACCGCACCGCCACTTCCCAGCAAATTAGGGACACTGTTGCTCCTGGGGTATCGGCGAGGACCATTCGCAACCGTCTCCATGAAGCTGGGCTACGGTCCCGCACACCGTTAGGCCGTCTTCCGCTCACGCCCCAACATCGTGCAGCCCGCCTCCAGTGGTGTCGCGACAGGTGTGAATGGAGGGACGAATGGAGACGTGTCGTCTTCAGCGATGAGAGTCGCTTCTGCCTTGGTGCCAATGATGGTCGTATGCGTGTTTGGCGCCGTGCAGGTGAGCGCCACAATCAGGACTGCATACGACCGAGGCACACAGGGCCAACACCCGGCATCATGGTGTGGGGAGCGATCTCCTACACTGGCCGTACACCACTGGTGATCGTCGAGGGGACACTGAATAGTGCACGGTACATCCAAACCGTCATCGAACCCATCGTTCTACCATTCCTAGACCGGCAAGGGAACTTGCTGTTCCAACAGGACAATGCATGTCCGCATGTATCCCGTGCCACCCAACGTGCTCTAGAAGGTGTAAGTCAACTACCCTGGCCAGCAAGATCTCCGGATCTGTCCCCCATTGAGCATGTTTGGGACTGGATGAAGCGTCGTCTCACGCGGTCTGCACGTCCAGCACGAACGCTGGTCCAACTGAGGCGCCAGGTGGAAATGGCATGGCAAGCCGTTCCACAGGACTACATCCAGCATCTCTACGATCGTCTCCATGGAAGAGTAGCAGCCTGCATTGCTGCGAAAGGTGGATATACACTGTACTAGTGCCGACATTGTGTATGCTCTGTTGCCTGTGTCTATGTGCCTGTGGTTCTGTCAGTGTGATCATGTGATGTATCTGACCCCACGAATGTGTCAATAAAGTTTCCCCTTCCTGGGACAATGAATTCACGGTGTTCTTATTTCAATTTCCAGGAGTGTAGTATTTGCCGGGTAGTCCCACAACCCCAGTCGCTGTGGATACAGTCACCGGCGGCGCAGTGTGGCACAAAGAAGACGCCACCAGGCTGGAGAGTCATAAGGAGAATGGAAGCAGGACAGTCGCAAACGTATGTGGGCCGAAGGCTTAATGCGAATCGTTCTGTTGTTTCTCGGATGTGGCAACAATTTATAGAGACCGGAAGAGTACCCCAAAGACCAGCGCAGGGCCAACCACGTGTGATATCAGAAAGAGAGGACCGTTATTTGAATGTAAGGGCACGATGCTATCGCCTTAGAACTGCACAGTATCTTGCATCTGAACTCGCAGCGTCCACTGGACGTGTTGTAGCGAGGCAAACGTTGTCCGGAAGGCTTCAATAGAGTGGCCTTTATTGTTGGGGACCTGCTGTATGGGTACCTCTGATGCGTCTTCGCAGGAGGGAACGTCTAAAGTGGAATCGTCAACATGCCACCTGGGGGTTCGAACATTGGGCCAACGTTCTTTTCACGGATGACTCTAGATTTGGTCTGGAGGATGATTCTTGAAGCATTCAAATCTAGAGGTAACGTCGAACACGATTTCTGGACCCAAACATTACGGAAAGAGACCGATATCCAGGAGGTTCCCTAGTGTTGCGGGCTGGGGTTGTATTGACTACATGAACACCTCTTCACAAAATTGTATGAATGACTTGGCAAGATTTAATTGTCGTCAGGTATCTTGGGACCTCATGTGCGGCTGCTGCGAGATGGTGCGGGCCCAGACTCCGTATTGATGGAAATATTGCTCGACCTCATAGAGCAAGAGAGGTTGGTGTTTTCTTGGAAAAGGAAGATATTGCATGCATGGCGTGGCCTGCTCATTCTCCCAATTTGAATCCCATAGAGCATGTCTGTGGTGCACTAGGAAGACGGGTTGCATCACTTCAGCATTCACCAACCACTCTCCAAGACTTACGAGCAGCTGTCCAGGCAGAATGGGCGTTATTGCCTCAACATGTTACACAGAATGCCTCGTCATTGTTAGGCGTCCATTGCTGCCAGAGGTGGCCACATCTACTCTGAGCATATTAACCACTTGTCGGAATGTGTGCGCGGATCTGTTAAGTTGGAAAAAACGAAGAAGATTTTTGTCTATCGTTATGCATATTGCAGTTGTTGACGTTCTGTATTGTTTCTGTTTTACTATAATCTGTTTGTACAGTTTTGTTGCAAAATTAACACAACCTTGCAAAATTTCCGTTTGTTGCTGTAATTCTGGACGCCAGTGTATACACATATGTATGTATAAATATGTGTAAATAAGTATACAAGGTGTTAAATAAGGAAGTATTCCATATTTTGATAAGCCGTAGAATGAGCCATAACGAGACAAAAATGTCCAACACACATGGGCTGTAAAATGCATACATTAAGAGCTATGAGTATTCGTTCACCTTCGCTACCGTGAAACGCATCTCTTCTACTATTACGAACACTCTACAGAACACAGTAAAGAAATGAGGACAAATTACTCTATTATCGCCGGCCGGAATGGCAGAGCGGTTCTAGGCGCCACAGTCTGGAACCGCGTGACCGCTACGGTGGCAGGTTCGAATCCTGCCTCGGGCAGGGATGTATGTAATGTCCTTAGGTTAGTTAGGTTTAAGTAGTTCTAAGTTCTAGGGGACTGATGACCTCAGAAGTTAAGTCCCACAGTGCTCAGAGCCATTTGAACCTCTGTTATCGTCCGTGGATACAGGATTAAGTAAACATCTGTCAGAGTTGTTACTCTAAACTGCATTCACAGTCTGGGTAAGGCAGCACGTAAATCAGATCTAATAGAACCAGTTCGTGTTCTCGTAAGTGTGTGAAATGCCATTATGTGCAATTTTATCTTTGCTCTAATCAGAATAATGGAAGCCTATTATTCCACACGGGAAATGGGAAACACATCTTCCGTTAAGGTTCATGAGTGCAAGCCGTATGCTGTAACAAGCAGATTACAGTGGAAGCTCAGTTATTTGACAGTAACGCAATAATGTGTACTCATTTGTTTACTCATATGCCTACTGCATTCTGTTTGTTTCATGTCAGCGAAGGTGACACAGTCTTCATAGCTCTGTAGGTATGCGTTTCAGAGTCCATGCTTACGGAATATTTTTGTTCTTGTTTCTGTCCTCATTATCACCTCCCGAAAGATGGAGTTCCCACTATATATACCTGCACACCAGCCTCTGTAACTCAATGGTCAGCTTCATTGACTGTCTGGCGGAGGGTACAAGTTCGATACTCAGTGATAGTACTCCCAGAGATTGTTTCTTCTAGGAGAACTGGAATGGGGCGCACTCAGCCTCGCGATACCAGTTGAGGAGCTACTTGGCCGAGTGATAGCGGCTCCAGGTCACACAAACTGACAACATGCGGGAGAACGGCGTGCTGACCTCATGCCCCTTCATACCACAAATTACCTGATTGGCAGAGGATGACGCGACAGTCGGTCAGAACCGATGAGCTCGTCAGGAGGTGTGAACATATATACACTCCTGGAAATTGAAATAAGAACACCGTGAATTCATTGTCCCAGGAAGGGGAAACTTTATTGACACTTTCCTGGGGTCAGATACATCACATGATCACACTGACAGAACCACAGGCACATAGACACAGGCAACAGAGCATGCACAATGTCGGCACTAGTACAGTGTATATCCACCTTTCGCAGCAATGCAGGCTGTTATTCTCCCATGGAGACAATCGTAGAGATGCTGGATGTAGTCCTGTGTAACGGATTGCCATGCCATTTCCCCCTTGCGCCTCAGTTGGACCAGCGTTCGTGCTGGACGTGCAGAACGCGCGAGACGACGCTTCATCCAGTCCCAAACATGCTCAATGGGGGACAGATCCGGAGATCTTGCTGGCCAGGGTAGTTGACTTACACCTTCTAGAGCACGTTGGGTGGCACGGGATACACGCGGACGTGCATTGTCCTGTTGGAACAGCAAGTTCCCTTGCCGGTCTAGGAATGGTAGAACGATGGGTTCGATGACGGTTTGGATGTACCGTGCACTATTCAGTGTCCCCTCGACGATCACCAGTGGTGTACGGCCAGTGTAGGAGATCGCTCCCCACACCATGATGCCGGGTGTTGGCCCTGTGTGCCTCGGTCGTATGCAGTCCTGATTGTGGCGCTCACCTGCACGGCGCCAAACACGCATACGACCATCATTGGCACCAAGGCAGAAGCGACTCTCATCGCTGAAGAAGACACGTCTCCATTCGTCCCTCCATTCACGCCTGTCGCGACACCACTGGAGGCGGGCTGCACGATGTTGGGGCGTGAGCGGAAGACGGCTTAACGGTGTGCGGGACCGTAGCCCAGCTTCATGGAGACGGTTGCGAATGGTCCTCGCCGATACCCCAGGAGCAACAGTGTCCCTAATTTGCTGGGAAGTGGCGGTGCGGTCCCCTTCGGCACTGCGTAGGATCCTACGGTCTTGGCGTGCATCCGTGCGTCGCTGCGGTCCGGTCCCAGGTCGACGGGCAGGTGCACCTTCCGCCGACCACTGGCGACAACATCGATGTACTGTGGAGACCTCACGCCCCACGTGTTGAGCAATTCGGCGGTACGTCCACCCGGCCTCCCGCATGCCCACTATACGCCCTGGCTCAAAGTCCGTCAACTGCACATACGGTTCACGTCCACGCTGTCGCGGCATGCGATGGAGCTCCGTATGCCACGGCAAACTGGCTGACATTGACGGCGGCGGTGCACAAATGCTGCGCAGCTAGCGCCATTCGACGGCCAACACCGCGGTTCCTGGTGTGTCCGCTGTGCCGTGGGTGTGATCATTGCTTGTACAGCCCTCTCGCAGTGTCCGGAGCAAGTATGGTGGGTCTGACACACCGGTGTCAATGTGTTCTGTTTTCCATTTCCAGGAGTGTATAATCACAGAAATGGTGCGACGGACTTCGAAGGGTTGTAGAGGATTTCTTGAGGAACAAATCGAGAATAGGAACCCGTGTCTGGAAACAACGTCCAAAGCCCCAAAGCCACTGGAGAGTGCCAGCGCCCGCCACCAGGCCACCCCTTCTGCAGCAAACGTGATTTTGCATGTTGACGGACCTTAGGCGGAACGTCCTGCAATAGTTATTCAGTGATCGTGACTGTCATGATCTAAAGCTAGCTGCTGCATAGAAAGGCCTTATCTTCTATGAATGCGATGCTCTGTTGCCTTCGTGGATGAAGATTTAAGGCACGGTTTTCCAACCGCATTTTATTTTTCTCCTGGAATCCTCCAAAATCTCCAATGTTTTGCGCTGTACAGGAGGGAAAAAAAGCTGCAGACGGAAACCATTGTCCAAAACCGTCATTCACCAGGACGACAGAGGATCACATTCATAGGTGGCAAGGCCTGTCTAGGCAGGAACTAGCTCCATCCTCTCCCCTGACGATCGTGGCAATCGGTTGCGGTCAATGAATAACGAATAACATTACAAGATGTTCCTCCTACAGTCCAGTACAGGCAAATAGGACAAATGGGGGAAAAATTTATAAAGTTTTGAAATTTTGGGAAAACACTCTTACAGGGGAACCTCCCCATCGCACCCCCCTCAGATTTAGTTATAAACTGACACAGTGGTTAGGCCTTGAAAAACTGAACACAGATCAATCGAGAAAACAGGAAGAAGTTGTGTGGAACTATGAAAAAATAAGCAAAATATACAAACTGAGTAGTCTATGTGCAAGATAGGCAACATCAAGGCAATGTTAGCTGAGGAGCGCCGTGGTCCCGTGGATAGAATAAGCAGCTGCGGAACGAGAGGTCCTTGGTTCAAGTCTTCCCTCGAGAGAAAATTTTACTTTCTTTATTTTCGCGAAGTTACGATCTTTCCGTTCATTCATTGACGTCTCTGTTCACTGTAATAAGTTTAGTGCCTGTGTTTTGCGACCCCACCGCAAAACCGTGCGATTAGTAAACGAAAGGACGTGCCTCTCCTATAGGAACCGAAAACATTTGATCGCAACGTCATAGGTCAACCGATTCCTCCACAGGAAAACACGTCTGATATATTCTATACGACATAGGTGACGGCATGTGCGTCACATGACAGGAATATGTTGTCGACCCACCTAACTTGCACACTTGGCGAATGGGTAAAAAGATTCTTCTACCTTGCCCGATTTAGGTTTTCTTGTGGATGTGATAATCACTCCCAAAAACGTGATGAAAACATAAGAGTTTGTCACATAAACTGCAACAAATGAATGCAACAGTTTCACAGTCACACAGTTTTCCCTGTGCTCTGTCAAAACATATGTTTTTTACGTTTTCAAATGTTTCCGTGTGTAGACCGTCAAATCCTGCATATGTCCAAGCAAATCTAAACATGTCCTGGAATTTTGGAGGGCGAAGTTGATTATGTGTGAGTGCCTGAACTTTGATAATTGTCTGAAAATAAAAAAATAAACTTTTCACTCGAGAGAAGACTTGAACCAAGGACCTCTCGTTCCACAGCTGCTCACGCTAACCACGGGACCACGGCACTCGTAAGCTCATATTGTCCTTGATGTTGCTTACGTTGCGCATGGACTACTCTGTTTGTATATTTTGCTTAATTTTTTCATAGTTCCACACAACTTCTTCCTGTTTTCTCGATTTATCTGTGTTCAGTTTTTCAAGGCCTATCCCTGTGCCAACTTATAACTAAATCTGAGGAGGGTGCGATGGGGAGGTTCCCTTGTTAGAGGATGAAGAATTAAAGAAAATAAAAGTTCTCTCACCTATCGGTGGAGCTTCTTCCTCCCCCACCCCTTAATGTATTTTCCTTTTTTCAAACTTTACGATAAACAGTTCATTTAACGAAGTTATCTATAAACATCAAAAAAAGTTTTGTATCACTCCAGTTCCCACAACTCCTGATGATAGACGTTGACTGTGGATATTGTACCACAGACACAGGCTCTTTGACTGTTCAGAGATGTCACTAAACCTGCCCAAAGAAGTAAACTACCATGTATGAGTAGCGCCTATTAGACGGAAGGGGTCCGAGAGCCGCTCAGTTCTAGTCATTCCACCAGGAAGGAGGTACACGGCTCGTATTGTCTGTATGTCAAGCACGCCTAGACGGTCAATACCGCGGTTCGATCGCGTCCACATTGATAGTTTATGCCAGGGAGGGCTCTCAACACGGTAAGGGTCCAGGCGTCTCGGGGGAACCCTGACAGCAACGCCATCATGTTGAATAATGCTTTTCGTGGAGCCACAGGACGTCGTGTTACGACTCAACCTGTGTGCAATAGGCTGCATGATGCGCAACTTCACTCCCGACACCCATGGCGAGGTCCATCTTTGCAACCACGACACCATGCAGCGCTGTACAGATGGGCCCAACAACATGCCGAATGGACCGCTCAGGATTGGCATCACATTTTCACTGTAGAGTGTCGGATATGCCTTCAACCAGACAGTCGTCGGAGACGTGTTGCAAACCGGTCAGGCTGAACGCCTTAGGCACACTATCCAACGAGTGCAGCAAGGTGGAGGTTTATATGGAAGGCGCCGTAACGGCTGTACGATACGTGAATGCCATCCTCTGACCGATAGTGCAACCATATCAGCAGCATATTGCGAATGCATTCGTCTTCATGGACGACAATTCGCGCCCCCATAGTGCACATCTTGTGAATGACTTCCTTGAGGATAACGACGTCGCTCGACTAGAGTGGCCAGCATGTTCTTCAGACAAGAACCCTATCAAACATGCCTGCCATAGATTGAAAAGGGCTGTTTATGGACGACGTGACGCACCAACCACTCTGAGGGATCTACGCCGAATCGCCGTTGAGGAGTGGGACAATCAGGACCAACACTGCCTTGATGAACTTGTGGACAGTGTGACACGGCGAATGCAGGCATGTATCAATGCAAGAGGACGTATTACTGGGTATTAGAGGTACCGGTGTGTACAGAAATCTGGACCACCACCTCTGAAGGTGTAAGATGGCAAGAACTATGCCCCTTACATGAAGTCATTAAAGATCACCTAACTCACATTGAGCGAACAGTAGGGCTGAACAAAAATAGCAGACAAGGCACAATGCATCTTGTAGAGGGTATAGTATGGACGTATTGGAATAATTAATGTTGGGTGATGGTTTTAAAGTAATTCACATGACATGAAAACTTTGTGGAAACGTGTCGATTTACTGGAGGCTAGTTTATCCCAGGAAAGTATTCAGAATTGACGGTGGCCGGCTGGGGAGCGGCGAAGGGAAGCAACAATAGGCAGCTTAGGACGGCTCAAACTCTGAGAAATCGGTAATGGGTGCGGCCTCCAGCTGCCTTAAGATGAGTGACAGTGAGTGGGTGGTTGACCCCATGCTGGTGTACCGGGAAGCAGATGGAGAACTTGTATGCCTGTTGATAAATGTCCATCGTCCCGTTTTCAGTGAAACATGCTAGAAAGCCGCGCAAAGCTACGGTGGAGCTGTCAACAGAGGCCAAAATATGCGTGTTCGTGACTATAGCAACTTCACGCTGAATTCACAGTCCGCATAGTCTGAAGTAAATCAGGTGAAGAGCGACAGAACGAAATATGACGGCCTCCGATGGGAACGTAGGACCAAGGAATTTGAAGTACTCTCCTGGGAATCAGAATTCTGGAAAAATTGGTGTTTTGTGCAGACACTAACCTTGATGGGAAGAGCTAAATAACAGAATTTGAGAGGAAGGGAAATTTTGTGGGAATTTGTTCACTTCCCAGAGCAGGCATTGGTCGGTGCTGGGAAGCGATGCATAATTAACACGACTTGTGCTGCAATTGGCGTAAGTGATTTTGCTGGAGGGGAAACCGAGGTGAGCAAATGTGCAGCAAATGCTGGCCACCACATTGAACATCTATTGGCCTGACATGTCGGGACACACTCTATTCCACTCCGTAATTGAAAACGGAAACCACGTGTGTACGTGTACCTCACCCCTCATGGTAATGTACATGTGCGTCAGTGAAAAAGACCAATAAAAAGGTGTTAGCATGTGGACGTAATGTGCTGTTCCAGTCTCTTCTGTACATAAGGTCCATCACCGTTCCCTTTGGATCCCAACGTAATTTGGTGCTCTTCGATACACACAATCGAACAGCGGAGGAGCGGTACTCAAGTGTCAACTTTAGGTTACAATATCTCCGGATGTAATGAACATTATACAATGCCACAAACGGCACTGATTACATATTTGTTTATATGTTCAGATGTGCTAACAAAACTAAAGGGGTTCCATTTAAAAAAACGTAGGTTTGTGTAAAAAAACATACTTCCGTGAATTTTTTATGGTTTGTATTAACTAATTATACTAGCCCCTCTCCTCACTTTCGGTCTGTGGAATCGATTTGTCAGTATTTGATGTGGTTTACGAAATATATCCAGCAGTAATGTTAGGTGACTCACCCTGTATAGTAAAATAAATCGAAGCATACGTTAAAAGTGTAATACACGGTAGCCTTCCAGGTGTGTGTGTGTGTGTGTGTGTGTGTGTGTGTGTGTGTGTAGCATAGACCTGTGGATAAAAGGCAGGCTCAGTAAAGTCTATTAGACCACAGAACGGAGAACGGTGCTTCCAACGTATTTATCACATGTCGGACTATGTACACGCCTGATTCTGCCTTGTATCCGCTCGTCTATGCTACACAGACACGTAAGGTTGTCGGATTAACGTATGAAGTGAACACATACTTGCCTCGATTTGTTTTACTATAAACGACGATGCCCTAATCGTGGCACCAAGCACTCACCAACACTATACCGGTCAATCTGAAGGTGCCTTTTACTAGGCGAAACGTGCATCATGAACAGATAAAGCAATAATGTGGTCCCTGCAACCAAGAATGTTGTTTTCACCACAACAGTTACAATAAATACTTGACCGAGATAGAGATTTATTAACGAAGTACTTCCTTTCTGAAGATCTGACTGAAACACAGCGGAACCGAAGCCTCCTTACATCTCTAGTATTGAGACATATTCCGAACTTCATTTATACTGGTCGTAAAATATTTAGTGTCGTAACGTTATTCATTTGTAAATGTTATCTTAGATGGACGGGGATTTTTGGTAATGAAGAATTAGTTGACATACGTCAAATTATGAAGAATGCACAAAACGCATCTGAACACACCTTTAACTATTATTTTGGAATAAAAAATCAAATAATTTGTTTGAAAAACTAATTTGATACATGCACCTAGGTGATTTATTAGTTTACGATAACACGCTATATTCTGTTCTCCGTAGCCGTATTGAATATTAGTCAAAAATAGGTTATCAATATCATACACACGGCACACACCACATCCACCCACCCACCCACCCACACACACACACACACACACACACACACACACACACACACACACCTGCTTTGTGCGAGGTTCCTTCAGGTGCCTTCAGTCCCAAGGCTGCCTTGGTCGCCTACGGTACGTCCGGTGTTTGGTTTCTAAAAAATGGTTCAAATGGCTCTGAGCACTATGGGACTTAACTTATGAGGTCATCAGTCCCCTAGAACTTAGAACTAGTTAAACCTAACTAACCTAAGGACATCACACACATCCATGCCCGAGGCAGGATTCGAACCTGCGACCGTAGCGGCTGCGCGGTTCCAGACTCTAGCGCCTAGAACCGCTCGGCCACCACGGCCGGCGTGTTTGGTTTCTCCTCAGATGCTTTCTTCACCTTTCTTTTGGCGTAGGGGCTATGTGGCCCACCCATTGGATTCCTTTGTTCTTCAGTTTCCGTAGCATTGTTGGTTGTTGCAACAAGAGGTAGATTTCCTCATTCTGCCCCCTTCTCCATTCTTCTTTACCTAAGATTGGTCCCCATATCTTCCTCGTGTATGAATAGCTATTATTGCTTAGTCAGGCTGTAGGATTCTGAACCGTAAATTACTGCTGAGCCTAACACTGCATTTCCCTGCTATTCTTTCTAAGATGTCCATTTCTATGCTGCTGTTGCTGGTAAATACCAAGTGTCTGAAGCTATAAACTCTCTTGAACCTCATGCATTCCATCTCAAGAAATTCTTGGTTGTGTTCTTCTTAACTGCATGAACACCGTTTTGTATCGATACATTTACGTATCTAAAAGTAAAATAGTGGCCTCAGCTTACGAAGGAGATCCGAGGAAGCCGGCCTTTTGAAGTCTGCGGTGTGAAATTTCCCTGCCGTCTATTCAATCTGTGGACGTCGGAGGCTCCGCGTGGAAAAGCGCGAAAGCTCCGCCCCCAGAGAAACCGTCCGTAGCGAGCACGGAGGAACCTCCCACCGTCGCACCTGGTGTAGCGGCCCAGTGAATGTTATGTCCGGCTCTTCCCCGAATCACGTTAAAAGTGGACCGTCCTTAATGCCCACTCTGTCGGAGGTATCGTTAGGCATAAAAAAAAGGAGATGCCGAGACGCGGACGCCGGACTCTCGGTACTTACTGGAGTCCGCTCCAGCAGCGTTAATCTCGCGAGAGGGGGCAAAGTGGGGGCCGGGCCGGGCCGACTCGTTGTTTAGGTAAATCTGTGGCGGGCACACGGCACGTTCCTAATTGCGCCGGCTATCTGATCGGTCCGGCCGGCGCGGGCGTAATTATGAATATATGCAGGAGCGCGCGAGGGGCGCACAGTTAAGATGAACCGATACGCCGCGCTCGACCGGGCCGCATTGCAAATACTGGCAGCAGCGGCAGCGGCAGAGGCCCAGCACAGCAGCCGACTGGGGCCGAGCTGAGCCGGGCCGGCTGCAATTACCTGCCGGCCGTGATTGTGGCGTAATGAGGCGAGCAGGCGCAGGTGTCGGGGCGCCGATGCCATCGCCGCATTCCCCACACCGGGCGAGCCGCCGCCGCAGCCACTGCTGCTTCTGCCCATGTTGCTCCCCTGTTGTCTCGACTATGCCGGAATGCAACGGAGGCCAAGTCGGATTGCCTGGGTTTTCCCGCAGTGAAAAAGGGATCGATTTAAATTGAACACTTAAATGAAGCTCCCGTTCCTGGAGGAAACGAATCTTCTCTTACTGAATCAATGCCACGTCAGGGAAAACCAATCGTGTGAAACCTAACATGCTTTGTCCACACACGATATGTTGCAAATAGAGAAAGTCGAGAGGCATGGCCGGCCGGTGTGGCCGAGCGGTTCTAGGCGCTACAGTCTGGAACCGAGCGACCGCTACGGTCGCAGGTTCGAATCCTGCCTCGGGCATGGATGTGCGTGATGTTCTTAGGTTAGTTACGTTTAAGTAGTTCTAAGTTCTAGGGGACTGATGACCACAGATGTTAAGTCCCATAGTGCTCAGAGCCATTTTTTTGCTCAGAGCCATTAGAACCATTTTTCCTTTCGCTTATCTTATCTGCTTGGATTCGGACCTAAGAGGACGTTCTTGTGTAAAGCCCATCTTGTTGTATCAGCTGATAGTGTAAGTTGTACTTAAAACCCGAAAAATATAATGGTTATTTTGTCAAAAGAATTTTGTGTATGTAGTCAATCTATTGTTAGTCTGATAACTAGACTGCCTTAAGTAGATATGGTCCATAAGAAAGAATATTCATTGTTAGGCACCATCTTAGGAAAATCTTAAACATTTTTCTTTTAGCTCATCTACGAGACGTGCCGTCGGTTAGGATAATTAACATTAATTAAGATCCCACGAGATCGGAGGCAGCTACTAATAATTTAACAATTTTATTTACAGATTTTCCTTATATAACGAGATAACATCCCAGGGCGAAAAGGGCTGGTCACGGGATTACAGTTCCATTATAGGATTTCATTTGTAGATGCTACTTTTGCTATCTTATATTGGGGAATAGAGACGAAACCACGATAAGTTACGTAATACAGTAGTGTACGTCGAACAGACTTGGTAAATATTCTGTGGTGCAATAAGCACACGACTTCTCACGAACCTCGAATAATATCCGTAGTGTTGGGAAATAAGGAAAGGATAATTAATTATCGACGAATACGTAACTACCCTGAGAACTGAGCTAGTTTACTGAGTGCTTATATTTGTCGGGCTAAATTAAACAACATATTACACTGTTAATAATATTCCTGCATTAGTTATTTCTCTTTTATGCTGAGCCATTGCATTAATGTGTGTTTCTTTTTTGTATAAGTCACGTCTCATATTCATTCTATCACATTACACTGATAGCAAAGAAAAGGAGTCACAACTAAAAAAAATTTATTTTATCACAAGTCTAAGAGTGATAAATCACGTCAGGTCAGACGTGAAATGTTTCCTGATCCTTCCCGGATACGCTATGCGTCATTTATACGAGAGTTCTCCAGGAAGTAAGTTCTGATCGGTCGCGAAATGGAAACCACAGTGAAAACCAGAAAGATTTTATTTGTAACAGTTAGGTACACCTTCCACCTACTTCTCTACATAGTCGCCGCTCCAACTTCGAGTTTTGCCGTAGTGTTGTATCAATTTTCCAGTATACTCGTCATAGAAAGCAGCCGCCTGTGCTTTCGGCCAGTTATCTGCGCTCGTCTGCAGCTTGTTGTCTGTGGGAAAATTTTGTCTTCATAGCCAGCGGTTGTTGTGAGCAGAGACGAGACTCATGGGGTGCCAATTACGGACTGTATTGTGGGCGATCAAACACTTTTCATCGGAAACGCTGCAGGAGCGTCTTCATTGCCCCTGCAGTGTGTGGCCAAAAATTGGCATGAAGAAAAGGAACTGCTAGACAGTTGTATTATGTGGGCTGCATGACACAGGCGAAACCTCTGAAACTGAAAAGAGCGACTCTACAAGATCGAAGGGCATACTAGAGACATTGTCCAACACACCTGTGCAAAGTTTTACCGGATTTTCCCAGTGGTTCCCATTCCGCGACCGATCGGAACTTACTTTCTGGACAACCCTCGTAGTTGATAATGCTCCTGAGGAAACGGCAGAGAGTAGGCACCCTGCAGCATTCATACGCTATCTGTATTGGTTCAAATGGCTCTGAGCACCATGGGACTTAACATCTATGGTCATCAGTCCCCTAGAACTTAGAACTACTTAAACCTAACTAACCCAAGGACATCACACAACACCCAGCCCTCACGAGGCAGAGAAAATCCCTGAGCCCGCCGGGAATCGAACCCGGGAACCCGGGCGTGGGAAGCGAGAACGCTACCGCACGACCACGAGATGCGGGCACTATCTGTATTGCCTATAAGACAGTCATCTGCTATGCGTGAAAGGGTGTAGGCCAATCTTCTAGGCAATCATACGGATAGCTCGGAAAACAGTAGGTGCTGTACGTGTACAGACAAATAATTTATTACAGTTTCAGAAAAAATTGGATGATTTATCCAACAGAGGACCTTCAGAAATTGACCAGGTCAGTGTCGTGTTGGTCCACCTCATTTATTCAGTTTAGTATTAATCGACAGCGTTTTTGAATTCTGTCCAGTTGGAGCTTTACATCGTCATAACCCGAGACGGCTGGAGGAGCCTGGCCATTATCCTCCAAACGTCTTCAAATGGGGAGAGATCTGGCGACCTCGCTGACTCAGGTTGTGTTTGGCAAGCACGAAGACAAGCAGTAGAAACTTTCGCCGTTTGCTGGTGAGCATTATCTTGCTGAAAAGTAAGCCCAGGATGGCTTGCCATGAAAGGCAACAAAACGGGGCTTATAATATCATCGATGTACCACTGGCTGTATGGATGCCATGGATGACAACCAAAGGGGTCATGTTTGTCAGCCCGTATGGTGGGGGATAGTCAAGCTGGTTACTCACCAGTGTCTGGGACGTCTTCGTTGGTCACTGGGGCTCATCAGGGCTCACTTCGAAGAGTCACTCATCACTGAAGACAATTCTACTCCTGTCAAAATGATTCCAGGCCGAAGAGGATGTCTGGAGACTCACCAGACAACAACACGTAACGAAACTAATTGTCGCCCACCATATGGCCCAATAACCAGGAACGGTGGTCTGTGAAGCGATTTCTTTTCATAGCAGGACCACTTTGGTTATCATACCCTCATAGTACAGCAGTACGCCGACGATATTCTCGCCCCTCTTTTGTTGCTCTTCATTGCACTTTGTTCTGGGCTTACATTTCAACAACACAATGCCCACCTGCACACGGCGAGAGATTCGTCTACTTCTCTTCGTGCTTGCCAAACCCTCTATTGGCCAGAAAGGTACCCGAAACTCTCCCAACTGAGACTATTTGGAGTATTATGGGCACTACGCTCCAGCCGCCTAGGGATTTTGTCAATGTAACGCGCGAACTCGACGTAATTTGGCACTGCATTCCTCAAGAGGACATCCAGCAACCCTATCAAACAATGTGTAGTCGAATAAATGCTTGCATTAGGGCCACAGGTGGACCAACGCTCAATTTGTGAAGTTCTTTAGTGTGTCTTTCTCCCCTTCCAGACACTCATGCTTACTGTTCCTTTACTGAAAATCACTATCAGGTGAGAGCGCTCGGTAACATGATGCAAACTCAGCACACCCGGTTAGTAGGTCGAGTTAGTTCGGTGAAATTTTGTCGTCCCAGAGCGGGTGCCTATCGTCGCTGAGAAGAGTAAGCGAACATTTTGTCTTAACAAAAGTTGTTCTCCATAACGCATCACCCCTAAACGTTTATCGCATAGACTTTGAAACACCCATTATACGAGGGTTTCCCAGAAAGTAATGCGCCGCAATTTTTTTTCTCAGCCGAAACCAGTGCTACGACTGCGAAACATTACGTGCGTATTATTGGAGGTCTCCTGTGTGAACCTGCTAAGTTTCCGTCACTTCTGACAGATAGCGCAGTTGCAGGACAGTTTCAAAATGGCGTCTATATGTCTTGTACGTTACAAGCAACGTGCTATCACCGCATTTCCCATTGCAGAGAAAGAAACTGTGGGGAATATTCACAAACGTTTGTGTAACGTCTATGGATCATCTTCTGTCGACAGCAGTACTGTTAGTCGCTGGGCACGGAGGGTGAGGTCATCAGACGGTGGGTCGGCGGAGCTCAACCATTTGAAGCGGTCGGTCAGACCATCCACGGATGTCACACGTGACATGTTGCAGCGAGCTGATGTTGTCATTCGCAAGGGCAGACGCATTTCGACTCGGGAGCTGGCGCTGCATCTGTCAACCAGCAAAGTAAGTGTGGATGCAATTATACCGATTCTTGGAACTTCATAAGAGTGTGACGCTGGATCCCGCGTTGTCTAACGGTGAATCACAAATCGAACAGAAAAAACATTTGTCTTGATTTGTTGCAACGTTCTGAAGCTTAGGGGGGAGGCCTTCTTGTCCCGGATTGCGACAGGTGATGAAACCTGGGTTCACCATTTCGAGCCCAAACAAAACGACAGTCGATGGAATGGCGACATTCCCACTCTCCACAGAAGAAAAATTTCAAAGCAACTGTTTCCGCCGATAAGGTCGTGATCGCCGTGTTCTGGGACTGTGAAGATGTGATTCTCATTAATGTGATGCCAAGAGGCGTTACCATTAATTCAGAAGCATATGACAACATGTTGTGGATTGGCAGGAGACCAACCCACTAAATTTAGAAGAAGCCGAAAGGCACGCGTTTAAGCTCACGCAGGCTGGCGTGATGTCTGGAACTGGACGAGGAAATTAGAACTTAGAAAAAAAGGATGTAGCTGGTGGAATACTTAACTTTAATCCATTAATGTTGAACGTAGCTCTTTTCTGTACAGTATTTACAATATCAATAGCAACTGAACGTGGCGCCTTGCTAGGTCGTAGCAAATGACGTGGCTGAAGGCTATGCTAACTATCGTCTCGGCAAACGAGAGCGTATTTTGTCAGTGAACCATCGCTAGCAACGTCGGTTGTACAACTGGGGCGAGTGCTAGGAAGTCTCTCTAGACCTGCCGTGTGGCGGCGCTCGGTCTGCAATCTCTGATAGTGGCGACACGCCGGTCCGACGTATACTAACGGACCGCGGCTGATTTAAAGGCTACCACCTAGCAAGTGTGGTGTCTGGCGGTGACACCACACAACACATTAACAAAGCTCAAGACGCGCTTCCGGTGACTTTGGCGCCACAGCAATACAAGAGATGTTTTGTTGCAACACGATAACGCTCGTCCCTACACTAGTCTGAGGACTGCTGAACAATCCCAGGCTTGGACAGTGTTACCCCATACACTATACAGCCCTGACCTAGCCCCCTCGAACTTCCACTTGTTTGGGCCGTTAAAGGATCCCATTCGTGGAAGACATTTTGTCCGGCCGTCCTGATTTAGGTTTTCCGTGATTTCCCTAAATCGCTTCAGGCAAATGCCGGGATGGTTCCTTTGAAAGGGCACGGCCGACTTACTTCCCCAGTCCAATGTGACCGATGACCTCGCTGTTTGGTCTCTTCCACCAAATCAACCCAAGACATTTTGTGGACGATGAGGAGGTGATACACACAGTGAAGCACTGGCTCCGCCACCAGGACAAGGATTGGTACCGACAGGGCATACACGCCCTTGCTTCGCGCTGGAGAAGGGCCATAGAATGGGACGGAGATTACATGGGTAAATAGGGGGTGTAGATAAAACACCATTCTTTCGTGTGTGTAATTCTGATTATGTTCAATAAAGAATTGTTGAAAAAAATGCGTTGCATTACTTTCTGATCAACCCTCGTATACAGTGGAGACAGATGATCTACAGAACACTGGTTGATTTTAGCTACTTCCACAGACCCCATAATGGTCAAGCCTTCTCTGGTGGAACATAAATCCGACCCCCACTAACCCACTCAAGCAGTTACCAACTGCTTGGTTTTTTCCTAGAACGGAGATCCCTGCTTTCTCGTCATTGCAAAGCGAACTCAAACTCGACACAGTTTCATCATTTAAACTTACTCACGCAGTCCCGTTACTAAATTTGACCTCCGACCAAAATTTTTCTTGATAATCAACAGTGATACGACCAAGAACGGAAACTACTACCAATAACTAAGAAATAAATATTCCGACCACGGCCTGACGCTAACCTTATAGCTTTTATCTACAGTGAAATTATCACTCATAATAGCATAAACTACTGCAGGTGGGGTATTTAGACACCCTGAATACAAATTCATAATCAAAATAACAGATCATAAAACTCAGTTTCATTGATCGATATATTTTTAAGAAGTGTGGTCTCCAGTAACTTCTGAATGCTCAGCCGTAGTGGCCGCACAATCCTTACTAATGGCCAAATAGATATGGTAACCCGCAAGAAGTCTAACTTGCACAAGTTAATAAAATGCTTCACCTTTTAGGCGTGAAAGTGATTACATTTCATTTTTTTTTTTTTTTTTTTTTTTTTTTTTTTTTGGCACTATATAATTTGTGTATGCTGTCACATTTTATCACTGGGGCTTACATGTTTTCAAAGACTGAATTGTATCAAAAATGCTAATTTTAGAATTTTTCACCCTCCTGGGCAAATTTATGCGGACACCCACGTGGTCGGAACTGTCGATAGGTTGTCAATGCGAGGAGCAGACTGTCAGGGGCATAAATTTGTCGGTTTGTTCCTGGAGAGGCATATGTGGAATATTTATTCGCTGTAAACGACTATAGGACTCCTGCAGTTACTTGCAAACCTGCGGCAAGAGGTATGGGTCGGCCTAATCTGAAAGGAGAACAGCAGCGAGCGACGTGCGAAACACCGGACGCCGTCCTGGCGAGATAACATCTCGCGTGTGGCAGCTACCTCCAACACAGTGGGCTTCAGTTATTCAATTATCCTCTTTGCTTTCGCTGCCTCTCCTCCAGAGCTGTAAAGTTGTTCGTCGTAG
Organism: Schistocerca americana; assembly: GCF_021461395.2. Classification (NCBI taxonomy): domain Eukaryota; kingdom Metazoa; phylum Arthropoda; class Insecta; order Orthoptera; family Acrididae; genus Schistocerca; species Schistocerca americana. Next base: position 431,757,258 of record NC_060124.1, on the reverse strand, counting down.
CCGCAACGTTTTTTGACTTCTGATGAAACAGATTTGCGTAGCCAGTAATTTAACAGGCCGGTGGCTTAGGAAAGGAGGCTTTGTCTGGTGTTTACAACGTTCTTAGTTAGTACTGACAACAGCGTGAGGATTTCAAGGACTCTTCAAAGTAAGGTCATTTCCGCTGTTGTATTTATTACAAGTTCTCAATAATACGTAGGACGAACTGGCAGAGATCCTCGAACCGGGTACATTGAACACACCGATGCACACTCGTACGTCCACAACACAGATGTAAAATCACATACGTAAACAATTTATTACTGTATAGTTTGAGCAAATATCGAAGAATCAATCTGATAAAAAGACAGGAGCAGTACGAAAAACTAATACACCAAATTAAATTTGGAAATTTATTCTCATTTTTCGTACGTTTTTCAGGAACACTACAATAAAAAACGGATTTATCAATCTCATATACCTGCTACACTAGTGCTGACATTGGTGAAGTTTTTTGTACGTATTTACATCAAATGGTTCAAATGGCTTTGAGCACTATGCGACTTAACTTCTTAGGTCATCAGTCGCCTAGAACTTAGAACTAATTAAACCTAACTAACCTAAGGACATCACACACATCCATGCCCGAGGCAGGATTCGAACCTCCGACCGTAGCAGTCGCTCGGCTCCAGACTGTAGCGCCTAGAACCGCACGGCCACTCCGGCCGGCGTATTTACATCAGTAAACTCTTTAAAAACATATTATACCTTACTGTTAATGACATAATTTTCCTGTGTAAGAAACGATTAATTTTTGACAAATTCATAATTCTCAGTACATTGTGTGGAAATGAAGTGTCAGAGTTGATCCAAACATCTCTTATACAATAAATTAATAGTAACAGTACAATTATAGAATTACTTAGTTTCAATAGTAAACGTAGATTCGTTTCTTGCTTTACACTGAAAATGACGAATAAAAACGTCCAATGCCTCACCTCAGTCTGGAATAACACAACTAGACTATCATATATATAAAAACACGTAAGAGAAAATACCAGAAAATGAAAATAAACTCTCGAAACACTTCATGGTTATCAAGACAGGACAAGCAGATATTCATTTCTTTATGTGAAGAAGGTATTTTATACACCCACAAACTATTCCATAGCCACTGTATAGAGCGTAAAGTCAAGTAACGAGTTCTTTGAGGTGTAAAAACAGGCGCCTGCCTCACGTAAGGACGGATACATTTATTTTACAGCCGATGAGGGAAATAAGGATCACTAAAAATTAATTATTTACTATCTTGTTTTAGTTTGTATTTGCATGTGAACATTAGCACTAGAGAGTGGACGCTGCAGTAACCAAATAGGTGCAGGTAGGCGCAGGTGCTAGGTGTCTGTGGCGTAGTGTCTCAAAAAGTAAAAATGTTCCTACGTGCATTACGTATTCCCACCTCTGACCATATGAGGCTACGGCCAGCTTTGTCGAACATGACTGCTTTGCTGGTCCACGTGCTTCGGTGGGGAGAGGCATAATGTTGCATGATCGTACCAGATCTATAAACGGGTTGCACTCACTAGTCACCCTTATTACGACGCTGTACTCCTTCTCCGTCTTTTCAAAGACGCATTCGGTCCTGACCTCATTTTCACTGTAGACAACGCGCGGCCGCATCGAACAGAACACATGGACAAGCTCTGGAGCGAGAGAATATTTCGCAAATGGACTGACCTGCCCGGTTCCTACGTCCATTACGTGTTCCCACCTCCGCCCGGTTCCCCCAAATTAAATCGTATCGAGTACGTATGGGAAGCGTTAGGGAGCACATCCACAACCACCAAAACCATTCAAAAGTTGTCGTTGTCCTCAATTTTTACTTTTTCTTATCTTTTCAAGGCGCATGATTGTGTAGATCATGTTTCTCTCATGGAAAAACTCAAATTTTGTGGAATTGATGGCTTTATCCGCAGCTGGTTTGAATAATACTTAACAAACAGAAGTTGTATTGAAGAATTTGAACAATATCAGAAGGATAGAAAATTTTAATGATTGGGGAGAAATCACAAAGGGAGTCCCACATGATTCAATTGTCAGTCCACTTCTATTCCTTATATGTGTAAACCACCTTCCACTTAACATCTAATAAGCAGAATTTGTATTTTTTATAGACGATGCTAGTGTTATAATAATTCCATGAGAGAGAAAGCAACACAAGAGATAGTAAACAATATTTTCCAAAGAATTATTAAGTGGCTCTCAGACAGTGGACTCACCCTAAATTTTGAAAAACCACGCTATATTCAGTGCTGTACAACAAATAGATTTATCCCAACAACTGAATCAGTAAACAATTAAGTCAGTAAATAGGGTAGAATGTTCCAAATTTTTGGGCGTACACAGTGATGAGAATTTGAACTGGAAAAAGCATATTACAGAGCTTCTCAAGCAATTAAGTTCAGCTACTTTTGCTAATCTTGCTAGCAAATGAATGAACCTCAACATATTTTGCATATTTCCACTTAACAAGATCTTGTGGAATAATTTTCTAGGGTAACTCATCGCTAAGAAAGAAAGTATTTATTGCACAAAAGTGAGCAGTAAGGCTGATAAGTGACATTCAACCACAGACGTCATGTAGGTAACTGTTCAAAGAGCTAGGCATTTTAACTGCGCCTACAAAATTTCATATACTGTATTCGCTACTAAAATACATAATAATCTATCACAGTATGAGGTGAACGGTGTTGTTCATACCTATAACACTAGAGGGGAAAATGACCTTTATTATCCATTATTAAAGATGCCAATGGTTCAGAAAGGAGTTCAAAATATTTGGCAACAAAAATCTTCTATCATTTGCCTTACAATATAAAATATCTGACCGTTGGCAAAGAAAATTTGTAAAAAACTTTTTTGTGTGTAGTTGCACGAGTAGGAATAAAAGAAATGGTTCAAATGGTTCTGATCAGTATGGGACTTAACATCTGATGTCATCAGTCCCCTAGACTTAGAACTACTTAAACCTAACTAACCTATGGACATCACCCACATCCATGCCCGATGCAGGACTCGAACCTGCGACAGTAGCAGCAGCGCGGTTCCGGACTGAGGCGCCTAGAACCGCTCGGCCACAGCGGCCAGCTGGGAATAAAAGAGAATGTTTTCTTTAATGTTAAGACTAATCATGTATACACATTCCGTATACTGACTCGTTCCACATCATTTCAATGAAACAATCGTTCAAATGATCTATGGAACCTATAACTAATGGACTAACTAACCCTACCTCAACAACTCATTACCAACCTCACGGCTAGCATGGAAGTATGTTGCAGAGCACGCATTGCTGTCGTGGTGTTCACACACTAAATTAAGAGCCATGTTCCGCCTTTTGTTATGTTCAGAGAATCATCATTAATCGTGGTGACTTCAGGGTAATTATGATCTTCGAATGAAAGCATCATTTCCGTTCGTCTCATTGCGTATTTATTCAAGTTACCTTCTGTACTACAACGTAGCATTTCTTTGTGTCTGGGGGACAAGTTTCATCGAGCTATCTTACTTGGGAGTGAAAAATCTACATCGACACAGACACTCCGCAAGCCACCATACGTGCGTGTCGCAGGGTACTTTGTACCACTACTAGTCATTTCCTATCCTGTTCCACTCGGAAATAGAGCGAGGGAAAAACGACTATCTATATGCCTCCATATGAGCCCTAATATCTCTTACCTTATCTTCGTGGCCCTTAGGCGCAGTGTATATTGGCGACAGTAGAATCATTTGATTTTCATACTCATACATTTTTCCACATTTTGGACTAGCTGCCATTCATCACGCCAACTGTTAAATTTTGTCTAAGTCGTCTTGTATCTTGCTACAGTCACTCAATTTCGACACCTTACCGTACAACACATCATCACCAGCAAACAACAGCAGATTTCTGCCCATCCCGGCCGACAAATCATGTATGTTTACAGAGAACAACAGTGGTCCTACCACACTTCAAAGCGGCATTCCTGACGGTACCCCTGTCTCTGACGAATACTCGCCGTCGAGGATAACGTACGGGTGCAATTGTTTAAGAAGTCTTCGAGCCACTCACATATCTGTGAATTTATTCCACATGCTAGTACCTTCGTACCGCGTCAAGTGCTTTTCGGAAATATAGGAATATGGAACCTGCCTGTTGGCGTTTATCCATAGTTCTCAGTATATCATGTGAGAAAAGGGCAAGCTGACTTTCGTAAGAACAGTGCTTTCTAAATCTATGCTGATTCGTGGACACAAGCTTTTCAATCTCAAGAAGATTAATTGTATTCGAACTCTGAATATGTTCAAGGATTGTGCAGCAAACAGGATTTAGGGATATCGGTCTGTAATGTTAAGGGTCCATTGTTTTAGCCTTCTTATATACTGGAGTCACCTGCACCTTCTTCCAGTCGCTTGAGACTTCTTGCTGGGCGCGAGATTCACGGTAAACGCAAGCTATGTAACGGACCAATACCGTAGAGCACTCCTTGTAAAATCTGACTGAAATTCCATCCGGACCTGGTGATTTATTTACTTTCAAATCCTTCAGTTGTTTCTCTACGCCAGGTATTCTGATTACTACACTCCTGGAAATTGAAATAAGAACACCGTGAATTCATTGTCCCAGGAAGGGGAAACTTTATTGACACATTCCTGGGGTCAGATACATCACATGATCACACTGACAGAACCACAGGCACATAGACACAGGCAACAGAGCATGCACAATGTCGGCACTAGTACAGTGTACATCCACCTTTCGCAGCAATGCAGGCTGCTATTCTCCCATGGAGACGATCGTAGAGATGCTGGATGTAGTCCTGTGGAACGGCTTGCCATGCCATTTCCACCTGGCGCCTCAGTTGGACCAGCGTTCGTGCTGGACGTGCAGACCGCGTGAGACGACGCTTCATCCAGTCCCAAACATGCTCAATGGGGGACAGATCCGGAGATATTGCTGGCCAGGGTAGTTGACGTACATCTTCTAGAGCACGTTGGGTGGCACGGGATACATGCGGACGTGCATTGTCCTGTTGGAACAGCAAGTTCCCTTGCCGGTCTAGGAATGGTAGAACGATGGGTTCGATGACGGTTTGGATGTACCGTGCACTATTCAGTGTCCCCTCGACGATCACCAGTGGTGTACGGCCAGTGTAGGAGATCGCTCCCCACACCATGATGCCGGGTGTTGGCCCTGTGTGCCTCGGTCGTATCCAGTCCTGATTGTGGCGCTCACCTGCACGGTGCCAAACACGCATACGACCATCATTGGCACCAAGGCAGAAGCGACTCTCATCGCTGAAGACGACACGTCTCCATTCGTCCCTCCATTCACGCCTGTCGCGACACCACTGGAGGCGGGCTGCACGATGTTGGGGCGTGAGCGGAAGACGGCCTAACGGTGTGCGGGACCGTAGCCCAGCTTCATGGAGACGGTTGCGAATGGTCCTCACCGACACCCCAGGAGCAACAGTGTCCCTAATTTGCTGGGAAGTGGCGGTGCGGTCCCCTACGGCACTGCGTAGGATCCTACGGTCTTGGCGTGCATCCGTGCGTCGCTGCGGTCCGGTCCCAGGTCGACGGGTCGTGCACCTTCCGCCGACCACTGGCGACAACATCGATGTACTGTGGAGACCTCACGCCCCACGTGTTGAGCAATTCGGCGGTACGTCCACCCGGCCTCCCGCATGCCCACTATACGCCCTCGCTCAAAGTCCGTCAACTGCACATACGGTTCACGTCCACGCTGTCGCGGCATGCTACCAGTGTTAAAGACTGCGATGGAGCTCCGTACGCCACGGCAAACTGGCTGACACAGACGGCGGCGGTGTACAAATGCTGCGCAGCTAGCGCCATTCGACGGCCAACACCGCGGTTCCTGGTGTGTCCGCTGTGCCGTGCGTGTGATCATTGCTTGTACAGCCCTCTCGCAGTGTCCGGAGCAAGTATGGTGGGTCTGACACACCGGTGTCAATGTGTTCTTTTTTCCATTTCCAGGAGTGTATGTTGTCCATACGGGAATCTGTCCGATGGTCAAATGATTCTCCTGTGTGAACGATTCCCTGAACGTAAAATTTAAAACAAAGGCTTTTGTTTTGCTATCTTCAACTGCCTCAGCAGACTGGTCAACAAGGGACTGAATGGAAGCCTTAGTCCCGCTTAGCGATATAACATAGGACCAGAATTTCCTCGGATTCTCTGCCAGATCTTTTGCTAAAGTGTGACGGTGGTAGTTGTTGTATGCTTCGTCCATAAATCTTTTCACAGACTCTGCTAACCTTCGCTTGTCTTCATTTGTGCGTTCCCTTTTGAACCGAGAGTGAAACAACCGCTGCTTCTTCAGCATCCTCCGATTTTCGTTATTAAACGACGGTGAGTCTTTTCCATCCTTTGTTCTCTTACTAGGCACCTAACTCTCCAGACAACGATTTACGCTCTGCTTAAACTTTGCCCATAATTCCTCTATATCCATCTTACTGGAACTAAGTGATGCTAATTCACTGTCTACGTGAGATACTAATAACTGCTTATCTGCTCTATCTAACAGAAACATTTTCCTACCATTCTTGTCTGATTTACTAGCTTTCACGCGGAAGTCTCTTTAGTTTTGCACACCAGTGTGTTATAGATTTTGCTTTAGCTCTTTCTTGCCGCATTTCTGTTATGAAACACATCGTTGGAAGTTTCAAAGAAGATTTGCACTGAACGAATACTGTAATTTAGGTAAACAGTGAACTTATCAGACTTTATCGACCAATAAAGTTATCAGAAGATCAGAACAAATTGCAAAACGATTTAGAAAAGATATCTGAATGGTGCGAAAATTGGAAGTTGACCCTAAATAACGAAAGGTGTAATGTCATCCACAGGAAGGCGTTAAACTTCGGTTACACGATAAATCAATCAAATCTAAAGACCGTAAATTCAAATAAATACCTACGAATTACAATTACGAACAACTTAAATTGGAAGGAAAACAAGGAAAATTTGTGGAAAAAAATTTGTGGTAAGGTCTTATGGGACCAAACTGCTGAGGACATCGGTCCCTAAGCTTACACACTACTTAACCTAACTTAAACTAACTTACGCTAAGGACGACACACACATCCATGCTCGAGAGAGGACTCGAACCTCCGACGGAAGAAGCCGCGCGAACCGTGACAAGACGCCCGAGACCGCTCGGCTACCCAGCGCGGCAAAATTTTGTGGGGGAGGCTAACCAATGACTGCGTTTTATTGGTAGGACACTTAGAAAATGTAACAGATCTACTAAAGAGACTGCCTACACTACGCTTGTCCGTCCTTTTTCGAATACTGGTGCGCGGTGTGGGTTCCTTACCAGATAGGAGTGAGAGAGTACATCGAAAAAGTTCAAAGAAGGGCAGTGCGTTTTGTATTATCGCGAAATATGGGAGAGAGTGTCACTGAAATGATACAGGATTTGGGCTGGACATCATTAAAACAGATGCGTTTTTCGTTGCGACAGAATCTTCCCACGAAATTCCAATCACCAACTTTCCCCTCCGAATACGAAAATATTTTTTCACACCAACCTACATAGGGAGAAACGATCACCACGATAAAATAAGGGAAATCAGTGATCGCACGGAAAGATACAAGTGTTCGTTCTTTTCGAGCTGTACGAGATTGGAATAAAGAGAGTTGTGAAGGTGATTCGATGAACTCTCTGCCAGGCACTTAAATATGATTTGCAGAGTATCCATGTAGATGTAGATGTCCTACAGAATACCTCTACTTGTAACAGAGGTATCCTTTTAGTAAGGGGCCACTCGCGCTGCTGGAGACAACCGATGAACTGTATTTAGCAGAAACTGCTCCATTTTCGATAACAACACATATCGGTGGCGAGAGCAGTGTAGTGGTCACATGCCCTCCTGTTCTGCTGTCCAATCAGGCTACTGGAACAATGTGGACGGGTGACTGGTGATCGGTGAATTCATCACTTAAACACACCACCACTGGCCACCGTTTTCCTCAGCTATTCTCCCCTCACGCCTACCGGGCTGTGTACGACAAAGTTCTGGTCAGAGTACATCACAGACCGGATCTCCCACTGCAATGTCACGCGTTTCTCTCTCAGCCAGCCCGTCACGCGTTGGTCGTGGGCCGTCCAGCTGCTATTACTATAATAAATAAAAAGCCCTTGTGGGACCTGAAAAAAGAATTTTTTATATCAGAAGGTATAAGGACAGCTTTCTGGTACAGCTTGCCACTTTTCATTCCCTCTGGTCTGTATACAGAGAGGTGCAAAGTATTGTCTGAAAAAAGCTGTACAAATGCTCAGTCAGATAAGGTTTCAAAATGGTGTAAAACTGGCTTTGAGCACTATGGGACTTAACATCTGAGGTCATCAGTGCCCTAGAACCTAGAACTACTTAAATCTAACTAACCTAAGAACATCACACACATCCATGCCCGAGGCAGGACTCGAACCTGCGACCGTAGCGGTCGAGCAGTTCCAGACTGAAGCGCCTAGAACCGCTCGGCCACACCGGCCGGCAAAATGGTGTAAAGATTGACAGCTTACTTTAAACGTTCAAAAATGTAAAATTGTGCATTCACATAACGGAAAAAAATTGTATCAAGAAGACATCGCTGTGCCCGTGTTATTCCGAATTACGATGCAAAACTGATCTGGATATGCGTGCAGGCACTTAGCACGAGCGGTTGCCTTTCCTTTTTCTTTGGGTTGACCTCATTTTGCTCCTTATTGTTCGTTGTATTTGTTCGAGGCGGACGTCACATGACGCTTCTTTAAGTTCATCCTCGATCCATTAACTCAGTTTTTTTAATATATATATATATATATATATATATATATATATATATATATATATATATATATAGGACGACTAACCCTCTGACCGAACAGGTGAAGCTACTGTGCAAGAGTACCATTTGACTATCCTAGCACGACTCACGGCCACACACAGACTTCCATATGTCGTCAGCCATGTGTCTGCGTCCAGTGATCCTACATCCACTAATATATTCCCGTGTAAGTGAGACAGTTTACTTCAAAGTCTCTTGCCCAGTGTCGGCGGATAAATACATATTGCAGTGCCTGTACGAGAATATACACAATGGTTGCACGAGTAAAGGCTGTAGATAGATAGATGACAATATATGGAATTTTTGGTGTGGCCGCGACTTATGCACGGAGAGCCAAATATTAAGACGATGGCTCGCGATAAGGGGGAACTCCGGGTTCGAATCCCGGGCCGGCACACATATTCATTTCTACAGCTGATGGTTGTCCACGTTCGCAATATTTTTTGAGTCATTAGTCTTTTTACTGGTTTGACGCTGCTCACCACGAATTCCTCTCCTGTGTCAACCTCGTCATCTCAGAGCAGCACTTGCAAACTACGTCCTCAATTATTTGCTGAATGTATTCCAATATCTGTCTTTCTCTACAGTTTTTTCCCTCTACAGCTCCCTCTAGTACCATGGAAGTCATTACCTGATGTCTTAAAAATGTCTTATCATCCTGTCCCTTCTTCTGGTCAGTATATTCCACATAATCCTTTTCTTTCCGATTCTGCGCAGTATTGGAATGCTTAGATTCTCTTCTGTTCCGTTTTCCCACAGTCCATATTTCACTACCACAAATGCTGTGCTCCTTAAGTACATTCTCAGAAATTTCTTCCTCAATTAGGGCCTATTTTTGATACTAGAAGGCTCCTCTTGACCAGGAATTGCCTTTTTGCCAGTGCTAGTCTGCTTCTGATACAATACATTTAATGTACTATATCAACAAGTCAGAGGAGGAATCGGTCAACTCATACTGGTACCGCGTAGCGATATGGAATGGAACGATCACATATGCTCAGTCGTAGGTGAAGCAGGTGGCAGCCTTCGGTTTATTGACAGAATTCTAGAGAAACGCTATCAGTTTTCAAAGAAGATTCCTTACAAATGACTCCTGCGATCCATTCAAGGATGTTACTCAAGTGTGTGGGACCCGTGTCAAATGCACTAATAAGGGATATTGAATTTACAGTATATGTAGAAGGGCAACTCGAATCGTCACAGACTGGTTCGGTCGATTCGAGTGTGTCGCATAGATGCTGTGAAAGATAGATGAGATAGACGTATATCCCGAGAAAGCGTATTTCCAAAGTTTGAAGAACCGGCTCCAAATGATGATTTTCGTAATATACTACGATCCCTTCCATATCGCTCCCGCAGGAATCTTGAGGAAATGGTTAGGTTACTTACAGCACGCATAGGGGCATTTAAACAGTCGTTCTTTCATGCTCCATACTTGAATAGAACAGGAAGAAGCCGTAACAACTGGTGCAATGGAATGTATCCTGCACCATGTACTTCAAAATGGTTCACAGATGTAGATGTACGGTTTGTGTTACACACAATCCTATTGTTGATAAACGCCGTTAAATAGCATAACGAAACATTATGACTGCGAAAATGGTTCAAATGGCTCTGAGCACTATGGGACTTAACATCTGTGGTCATCAGTCCCCTAGAACTTAGAACTAATTAAACCTAACTAACCTAAGGACATCACACACATCCATGCCCGAGGCAGGATTCGAACCTGCGACCGTAGCGGTCACGCGGTTCCAGACTGAAGCGCCTAGAACCGCACGGCCACACCGCCCTGCCGAAAATGGTAATTTGCATTAAGTCATAGAGCTTACTGGTTAAGTACTGGAAAATTTTTCGTTAAACCCGCCACACCTTATTTATTTCGCATAACAGACGATGTTTTTTTCTTTTTTCAAGTTTAGTTTAAAACAACGTTTAAATAACGGCATTTGTAAATGTCATGCGTTTAATGTTTTGCATTTAGATCTCTCTGTGACTGAAAGATATGGCAGAACGCTTTGTTAATTATCTTTCAGTTTTTATGATTGTGCATAATGAAACTTTCTGGGAGATTAAAACCGTGTGCGGGACGTTTGCCTTGAAGGGAACGCACTTGCCCGCTCAAGGCAAGAGTCCCGAGTTTGAGTCGCGTTCCGGCACACAGTTTTAATCTGCCAGGAAGTTTCATATCAGCGTACACTCCACTGCAGAGTGAAAATTTCATTTTGGAAATGTGAGTAACGTTTACTTGCCCGCCCGGTTTGCCGTGCAGTCTAACGCACTGCTTTCCGGGCGGAAAGGCGTGCCGGTCCCCGGCACGAATCCGCCCGACGGAAAAGTGTCGAGGACCGGTGTGCCGGCCAGTCTGTGGATGGTTTATAAGGCGGTTTTCCATTTGCCTCGGCGAATGCGGACTGATTCCCCTTAATCCGCCTCAGTTACACTATGTCGGCGATTGCTGCGCAAACTCTTTCTCCACGTATGCGTACACCATAATTACTCTACCACGCAAACATTGGGGTTACACTCGTCTGGTGTGAGATGTTCCCGGGGATCCACTGAGGGACGCACCGCACAATAACCTTGGGTTCGGTGTGGAGTGGCGGTGGGGTGAGTGGGGTGCTCTAGCCTGTTGTGGGGTTGTGAACCACTGAGGGCTAGGGCGGGGATGAAGCCGTCGTTTCTAGGTCCCCAGTTCCATACAATACAATATAATACAATACAATACAAACTTTACTTAGAGACATTCGACTGTATCGAATGAAAAACAGCCCACAGTTGCACTTAATTACGTTTATTTTAAACCTTGACCATGGTTTCAGCTGTAATAATATAGCCTTCTTCAGAAGTCCTAAAAATGATCAAAATAACATCTAGACCAGTGATACAATCTACACATAAACTACAAAATTACGTAAGTGATAACATATTACTTACATACACATTAATAGATGAAAAATGCCTTAGCCCAGCGGCTGCGTCAAGACCAATAAAATATCTTCAACAGACATAAGTCTGTTCCGAACATAAGTAAAATTACATATGGCACCGTATGTCCTCCGCCACTGCCTCTGTTATACAGGGCGCACGGTCGTCAAATGTTCTGGACCCCGCGCACCATAGGTGGCGCTCACCACAGTGAGCTATATCGCACCGTCACATCGCATCGAACACAAAGAGCTATGTCGTCTTTAACAGGGCCCAGCATGTCTCGTATCTTGGGGGCGTGTTGGAACACTGGTCTCTGCAGCACACGTTCTAACTCGCTACTAGTTGCCGTATAATATGGCAGGGCACAAGAAAGCGGTCCTGAACACTTTCGTGCATAAAAAAAAGTTATTGCTCAGACGACCACCTACGGTCTGAATTCCAGCACCTGAGATACGTTTTCAGAGAGAATGGTTATACCAAGAGAAATATTGCAAACGCTTTCAGGTGCCACTGAAGAAGGACGCCTTTTGAATTGGCAGAAGAGGCCAAGCAGGCTGCTTGGAGAAACTCTGAATTCAGCCAGAAAGCAATGCTAGGAAAAAATATTGAAATAATATTGCATAACCTGTACACTATCTGTTTTTGTTTTTGTCGGTAATCTGCGCTAGAAAGAAATAACTCTTTATTATTATTATTATTATTATTATTATTTATTTTGCAAGATGATGTGGAAAAGTATCTCTCCGCGCTGTCAGGCAATCGAATCTCTTTATTTTCATCATGGCAGCGGCAACAGCAATCGTTGGGAAACTGTCTCGAATGAAAAACAGCTCACAGTTGCACTAAATTATGTTTATTTTAAACCTTGACCATGGTTTCAACTGTAATAATATAGCCTTCTTCAGAAGTCCTAAAAAATTATCAAAATAACATCTAGACCAGTGATGCAATCTACACATAAACTTCAAAATTACGTGATAACATAGTACTTACATACACACAATAAATGAAAAATGTCTTAGCCCGGTGGCTGCATTAAGACCAATAAAATATCTTCAACAGACATAAGTCTGTTTCTAACATAAGTAAAATTACATATGGCACCTATGTCCTCCGCCACTACCTCTGTTGTGCTGCGCGCACGTGTACTCCATGAACACGACTGTAATGTAGAATTGTCCACCAACAATAGCTTAAAATGGTATTTTGTTTGTTTCAGCAATAGCAATTATAATAAGCTGTTGGAATCAGGAGTTTATAAAACGAAATGTAATGATTGGTTCAAATGGCTCTGAGCACTATGGGACTTAACGTCTGAGGTCATCAGTCCCCTAGAACTTAAAACTACTTAAACCTGACTAACCTAAGCACATCAGACACATCCATGCCCGAGGCAGGATTCGAACCTGCGACCGCAGCGGTCGCGCGGATCCAGACTGAAGCGCCTAGAACCGCTCGGCCACTCCGGCCGGCTTCCACCATGAACTATGACGTCCGGTACTTACGCACAGGTACATAAGCCACGTAACACACGCGTGAAACTTCTGTTGCGATTTTCTCGGAATTGCCAGAGTAGTGCACCCTCCCACTTGCACACTGTTGTTTTAATGGCCTGCTGAAGGTGAACACAGCTGGAAGTTAATCTGTGATCCCAACCTCCTGGCCTCCCCTCGTCAGATAGCGAGCATAGCGTTAGGAGAGATGCGGCAGGATGCACGCGGCGGATTCACCGCCGGTAGACAGCCCGCTCTTGTAATCGACCGGCCGTAGAACAGGTCCCTCCCGGGCTGGCACAGTGTCCGGCGCGCTGGCCGCAGCGTCACGTGCGTGTGCGTGTGCGTGTGCGTGAGCGTGTGTGCGGCAGGTGGCGTCGGCGGGCGGCACGTACGGCCGATACCATCAGCGGGCGAGCGCTTGAGCGGGCGCGGCCAGCCGCTGCCCGCCGCTCGCCGCTCGCCAGTAATGAGGCCCGCGGCTAAACACCGGCCTTGCCCCGGGCCGCCGCCGCAAAAAAAGCACCGGGGCCTTACCAGACCGGGTCGGTACCAGCCATTAATACCACGGAGGCTCCGCTCCGCTCCCAGGCACGGGTCGTCCGCAGCTCCTGCCCGCTACCTCACCTGTCACCGCCTAATCACTGCAGCTCTCCCCACTTCACCCTTTCCACCGATTCCTGCGTTTAGCACAAAGCTGTACATTTTTTTACCGTTCAACAAACTTATTGCAACATGAAACAACATGGGTCAAAAGACTTTTTAATGTCTCAAAATATATGCTGTATATATCAAGTAACAAATGAAAAGTAGTACCAAGCCCAGAATTCGAACCCGGGTCTCCTGCTCACTGGACAGATGCGCCAACCACTACATGATACTGGCACAGTGGCTTCGCACTACTGCACGCACTACTCCAGTATGCCTCACTCCTCAGTCCATATTCCCATTCACGCCTCAGAGGAACAGCACTGCAGAGGCTTTCCAACTACACTACTGGCCATTAAAATTGCTACTCCACGAAGATGACGAGCTACAGACGCGAAATTTAACTGCAAGAAGAAGATGCTGTGATATGCAAATGATTAGCTTTCCAGAGCATTCACACAAGGTAGGCGCCCGTGGCAACACCTACAACGTGCTGACATGAGGAAAGTTTTCAACCGATTTCTCATACACAAACAGCAGTTGACCGGCGTTGCCTGGTGAAACGTTGTTGTGATGCCTCGTGTAAGGAGGAGAAATTCGTACCATCACGTTTCCGACTTTGATAAAGGTCGGATTTAGATCTATCGCAATTGCGGTCACTATTTTTCATGTATTATTCAGTACACGATGCATTTCGGACCCTGTGAGTCCATCTTCACGTGTAATTCGTCTTAACAGATGCTTTATTTTTCTCTTGAATGAGATGAAATGCATATTGCCGTCACGGGAAGATTTGATGTTAAGTCACGAATTTCGTAAGTCAGACGCGGAAAATATGTACGAAATAGTGGAAAAGGTTAATAGTGCAACAACGTTTTAGTAACAGCATAAGGCCGGCCGAAGTGGCCGTGCGGTTCTAGGCGCTGCAGTCTGGAGCCGAGCGACCGCTATGGTCGCAGGTTCTACTCCTGCCTCGAGCATGGATGTGTGTGCAGTCCTTAGGTTAGTTAGGTTTAATTAGTTCTAAGTTCTAGGCGACTGATGACCTCAGAAGTTAAGTCGCATAGTGCTCAGAGCCATTTGAACCATTTTGAACAGCATAAGTTTTTCCCTCTATCATTTCCATGCATGTCGCTTCATTCAGGAGGCACATTCGCAAATATATGTTTGTAAACATTTCACAGATGTTTATGTACATGGTGTGGTCAAAGATGAATTTTTCATAGTGATAAAGATATAATTATTAAGCAATTGACATATGCAGGAAACAACTGACATATGCATGACATAACTTTAGAACAGATCTTTAAAATTACTGAAATAGCTGTGGCTTGTGAAATCTGTTTGCTCATTTAACATCTATTCTGATTTTTTTGATTTTTTGGAGGTATATCTCCAGTTGTTCTAACACATTTAGGGTCTTACCATTGACTTCATTATGTAATACTACCAAATTGTTTTCTAGATTGTTGATGACATATTTCGTTTCCAACATACGTTGTGCAATGACTGATTTGTCAAAGTGGTTGAGCCTGAAAGCATTTACATGTACTTGAAAACGGGTTTTGAAGTTTCTGCCTGTTTTCCCTACATAGTAGGCAGGACAACTGGGGCATGATACTTTGTACACTCCAATGGTTTTGCATGTTATGGACGAGTACGTTTCCTAATTTTTTTATTAGTTGACAATGAAACTGTTACATTTGTTTTTTGAAAACGTTAGTTATTTTTCGTGATATGGGACTCAGGAATTGGATACTGGCGACTGTTTTCTCTTTTTTCTTAGTGTTGTCATTCGTTGCATTGCTTTTGTTTATTTGTCTGTCTAAATTGTCAATTGTTTTGGCTGTGTAGCCATTGCTTATGGGGCAATGCTCTTTATTGTATCTGTCTCGTTCTTGAGGGTGTTTCCTTTAGGATAAAGAGAGTGTACTCTGTGTTGCATTGACCTAAATGCAGCATGTTTCTGTGTGATGGGATGACATGATAAGTTGTCATTTCTGTGTATGCGTGTTTCCTGTGTATGCTGAACTTATGCTTTTGTTGATGGTTGGTGATTTTAAGATCCAGGAAATTTATGCTTTTGTTGTCCTCATGTTCTATTGTGAATTTTATGCTTTTGTGGGAAGAACTGAATACTGCTAGTAGTTCTTCGGTCTCATCCTTTGTTCCAGCAAACAGAAGAAAGGTATCATCAATACATCTCCAGTAATATGCTATTTTACTTTTGAATCTATTGTTTTCATTAAAGAACTTACTTTCCAGATGATTGAGAACTATGTCTGCCAGAAAATGTAATATACTATCGCCCATGGCAAGACCCTCATTCTGTTGATAAACTATCCCATTGAAAGTAAAGTAATTGTGAGACAATATTAGCTGCAACATGTCCTTGACTTCTGATATTTCTGCGATTGTCAATTTTTTATGTTTTATCAAGTTTTCAAAAATTATGTCTATTGTTTCTTCAGTTGGTACATTTGTAAATAGGTTAATTACATCAAAGGAGGCACACCTGGCACCTGCAGGAATATTTATGTCTTTAATTTTAGTTGCTAATTCCTTTGTGTTCTTAACTGCTTTTAGCATTGTAGTTGATAATGGCGTGAAAGCCGAAATCTAGATTGTACACAAGAAGTATACAGAAATATACAGTCATATGGCAATGAACTTCTTCAAAAAATACTGTATGAGAGTGGCTCAGCACAATCGAAAACTTGAAGATGGTTGATGAACCCACTGTCAGTCACTTAATTGTGAATTGCAGAGTAGTCTTGTAGATGCAGATGCAGATATTAGTTTTCACTATAAATTATGATACGTAATTATAAAACTATTTTATAAACGACCCCTATTTCCATTTGTTGCATTGTAAGTAGGCTGTTTAGGTTTTTATGTTGGTAACACCACGTAGCGCTCTGTATGAAAATCACTGACTGTGTGCTGTGTGCAGTCGGTGGCTGGTTTGCATTGTTGGAATATTTGCTATTGTAGTGTTAGGCAGTTGGATGTGAACAGTGCGTGGCGTTGCGCAGTTGGAGGTGAGCCGCCAGCAGTGGTGGATATGGGGAGAGAGATGACAGAGTTTTGGGAGCGGACGATCTGGACGTGTGTCCGTCAGAAAAAGGAAATTTGAAAGACTGGATGTCATGAACTGATATATATTATGACTGATATATATTATGACTTTTGAATACTATTAAGGTAAATACATTGTTTGTTCTCTATCAAAATCTTTCATTTGCTAGCTATGCTTATCAGTAGTTAGTGCCTTCAGTAGTTAGAATCTTTTATTTAGCTGGCAGTATTGACGCTCACTGTATTGCAGTAGTTCGAGTAACGAAGATTTTTGTAAGTGATTCATGAAAGGTATAGGTTATTGTTAGTCAGGGCCATTATTTTGTGGGGATTATTGAAAGTCAGATTGCGTTGCGCTAAAAATATTGTGTGTCAGTTTAGTGATGATCAGAATAAGTAAAGAGAGAAATGTCTGAGTACGTTAAGTTTTGCTCAGCTGTTGGAAAACAAATAACGTAAGAGGTTTTCCAGCACTGACATTCATAAATTTTCTAAGGGGATGTTTCAGCATTACACTGATGTAGTTCCTGTGAGAAGTAGTAGTAGGGCTCGAGCACCTTGTCCGTCCAGTAAACGAGTAGAGCGGGTGCAAGACTCCACTGGGGTAAGGCTGCACTCCGTCTGCTTTGCCACTGACAAGAACTGAGTACCTGCTCTAGAGATGCAAATCCTCCTCTACGGTCCAGGTGTGTGCGCATGGAAACGGAAGGAAAAAGTTGATCCTAACATCTGGATTATAGCTGTGCACCCACATTAAACGTTAGTGATGGGGAGTACGAGCTATTGTAATGAAATAGGGGTTACTGTTTTGACGTCAGTAATTGCTCAGAACTAACGAAGATTAAATACTCAACGCGGGAGAATGAGTGCATATACAGATATCAGCTTTTGATAGCTGTGGTTCTTCAGAGGGAAACGACTGCAAAAGTTCTCATAAAACAGACCGAACGAGAAAGAAATAGTGGTAATTGAGTGCTAATTGAAGTGTTGGTGATGAAAGATTAGTGAGTAAAGAGTAAAAGGACCCCGAAGAGTAAAACTATGGCCGGAAGGACACCACATAGTGACTGTCGATTGATCAGACGCAGCATGCCTATCGGCCTGCACGAAATTCGTACGCTGTTGCTGCGACACTTACACCATTTGCGAGAGACGAGGAGCAGTGAGGTTGCAGGCTGTTCAGATACTAGCATATCGTGACCCGTCTGTTTGTAAATTGCCTTCTCCTGCCACGGTGAACGCGAGAGTTCTCTGCGCCTCTCGACGACCAAGTCGGGCTACTATGGGCCCTAGCGAAGAAACGTTTCCTGTGGTTAAGTGTGAGGAAGTGTCTTCTGTAGATTCCAGTGAGAACGTGTCAGATACTTTTCTCATCTGCCTCTTTTTGGTGTGAGGTCGGCAGAGCAGCTATTTTGACCAATCTGAGACAGCGTACTTCATTACACCAATCCGAAATGCCCTAACAGTTTTGTTCTGAAAGGTACAACGTCGACGTTTTGGAAGACTGCGAATGTGACCTATCCGAACTCTTCTTACCAGCAACTTGGCGAGTGCCGCCCTATGGCACGTGACCGTTTCCAAGCCTTCTGAGTTCCGACCTATCAAATGGTGTCCCGCCAAAAACTTTCAATGGCTTCGTCTTCTCCATGTTTACTCTCGAGACAAAGACTCACCTGTCGAGGGGCCTCGTGGATCCTGTACTGCCATTTGAGTGGATGATCTGTCGTTCCGAGAAACCTGTGCATTCATATTCGCCATCTAACGAGGACAGGGCGAACACGCTGAACTCAGGACGTTCTTTCCCGAGCATGGCTAACTTTTCGAAAGACGCACGCCTCCGTCTTCTGCGGTGAATGCGTGCACTGGACTCCGGTGGCCGATACCAACCCCAGTGACCGTCCAGTCGCTGCCTCAACCACTACATGCAGGGCAAAGCGAGCGGCAACTGCAAGGCCGAGTTTTCGTTCCGCAGTAACTACCAGAATGAATTCTGCCGGCGCTTGAGAATTAAGAGCAGCTAAAGGAAATCCTGTTCAACCATCTCTTACTCCCACGGACAATAGCGCTCCTTCGCATGTTGTTGTTGTGGTCTTCAGTCCTGAAACTGGTTTGACGCAGCTCTCCATGCTACTGTATCCCGTGCAAGCTTCTTCATCTCCCAGTACCTACTGCAGCCTACATCCTTCTGAATCTGTTTAGTGTGTTCATCTCTTGGTCTCCCTCTACGATTTTTACCCTCCACACTGCCCTCCAATACTAAATTGGTGATCCCCCGATGTCTCAGAACATGTCTTACCAACCGATCCCTTCTTGTAGTCAAGTTGTTCACAAGCTCCTCTTCTCCCCAATTCTATTCAATACCTCCTCATTAGTTACGTGATCTACCCATCTAGTCTTCAGCATTCTTCTGTAGCATCAGATTTCGAAAGCTTCTATTCTCTTCTTGTCTAAGCCCTTTATCGTCCACGTTTCACTTCCATACATGGCTACACTCCATACAAATACTTTCAGAAATGACTTCCTGACATTTAAATCTATACTCGATGTTAAGAAATTTTTCTTCTTCGAAACGTTTTCCTTGCTCTTGCCAGTCTACATTTTATATCCTCTCTACTTCGACCATCATCAGTTATTTTGCTCCCCAAATAGCAAAACTCATTTACTACTTTAAGTGTCTCATTTCCTAATCTAATTTCCTTAGCATTACCAGACTTAATCCGACTACATACCATTATCCTCGTTTTGCTTTTGTTGATGTTCATCTTACATCCTCCTTTCAAGACACTGTCCATTCCGTTCAACTACTCTTCCAAGTCCCTTGCTGTCTCTGACAGAATTACAATGTCATCAGCGAACCTCAAAGATTTTATTTCTTCTCCATGGATTTTAATACCTACTCCGAACTTTTCTTTTGTTTCATTTATTGCTTGCTCAATATACAGATTGAATAACATCGGGGATAGGCTACAACCCTGTCTCACACCCTTCCCAACCACTGCTTCCCTTTCATACCCCTCGACTCTTATAACTGCCATCTGGTTTCTGTACAAATTGTAAATAGCCTTTCGCTCTCTGTATTTTATCCCTGCCACCTTCAGAATTTGAAAGAGAGTATTCCAGTCAACATTGTCAAAAGCTTTCTCTAAGTCTACAAATGCTAGAAACATAATTTACTGGTTAGAGTGCTGAGTGAAAAGGAGAATGAAACAGGAGGCTGACTACAGAGGCTGGCGCGTTTCACGGGGCAGGTGTGGCGCGCCTGCTCACGCTGGCAGCGCGGCCGGACACGCACGGCGCCGAGCGGCAGGCAAATAAGTCGGCTGACCCCTGACCCGGCAGATGCCATCGCCGCCTTCCTCTTCCACTTCCAGAGGAGCGGCCGCGGTATTTATAATAACGCGGCGGCAGCCTATCAGATGGCGGCCGGAACCATCCCCGCGTAGCGGCGGAGTAGCCGGGGTCCAGATTTCACACACAGATGCCATTAGGCACGTTAATGCCGTTCGTTCTGGCAGATGGCCGCGCCAGATACCTACCGAGGCGCTGCGCCGCCGGAGCTTCTCTCGCAGGCCGGCGCCTGCGCATTATGCACTCGCTACGATTATTCCAGTTTTATCACCGGACCAGAGCTCTAGGCTAATTTACGGAAGTGCAACTGGATCACTATTACTCTCTTGGCCAAATTTTCTACTGGCAGCTACCCGAAACGTATCAGTCGTGGGTGCACTCCAATCGTGTCATAGTCTCATTCATAATTCCATTCAGATACGAGTTATAAAACTTTGATCTTCACTATTACAGTTCTAATGATAATGGTTTTGGCACAATTCATCTGAGATTGTCTGTACGTTAGGTAGTTACGAGGGGCGTCGAATAAGTAATGTAACACATTTTTTGTTTGGGCCAATTATGGTTGAAAACAAAAAACAAAACAAAAAAACAAAAAAAAACACGGAACTTGTTGTGTGTCATCGTGAAATACGAGTATTCCCACTTCAGTCATGTATGCGAGGGTCACTATTTTTTTTAATCCGTTTTTTATTCTGCATATTCGATAGTTTTACAGCGTGTAGATACATCCGTTAGGAACAATATTTTCATTTCTCCACACAATTTCCATCCCTCTCAACCACCTTACGCCATCTTGGAACCAGCGCCTGCATACCCGCACGGTAAAATTCTGGACCAACTTGTTGGAGCCACTGTTTGGCAGCGTGCACAAGGGAGTCATCATCTTCAAACCTTGTTCCACGAAGAGAGTCTTTCAGTTTCCCAAAGAGATGATAGTCACATGGGGGCCAGGTCAGGACTGTAAGGCGGGTGTTTCAGTGTTGCCCATCCGAGTTTTGTGATCGCTTCCACGGTTTTTTGACTGACATGTGGCCGTGCATAGTCGTGCAACAGCACAACATCCTGCTTTTGCCGATGTGGTTGAACACGACCCAGTCGAGCTTGAAGTTTCTTCAGCGTCGTCACATATCCATCAGAATTTATGATGGTTCCACTGGGCATGATGTCCACAAGCAAGAGTCTTTCGGAATCGAAAAACACCGTAGCCATAACTTTTCCAGCAGGAGGTGCGGTTTTCAATTTTTTTCCTTGGGTGAATTTGCATGATGCAACTCCATTGATTGCCTTTTCGTCTCTGGTGAAAACTGATGGAGCCATGTTTCATCACCTGTCACAATTATTCCAAGAAATTCATCTCCACCATTCTCGTACTGTTCCAAAAGTTCGCTGCATACCGTTTTCTTGGTTCTTTGTGAGCCACTGTCAACATTCTGGGAACCCACCTGGCACAAAGCTTTTTTAACGCCAACACCTTCAGTATTCTGCAAACATTTCCTTCCCTTATACCAACGTAGCGTGGCAATTCATTCACTGTGATGCGTCTGTCAGCAGTCACCAATTCGTTAACTCTCTGCACAGTATCTGGAGTGTGTACAGTATGAGGCCTGCCGCTACGAGGACAATCCTCAATATTGCCGTGCCCGCTTTCATCACGTAACCTGCTTGCCCACCGACTAACTGTACTGCGATCGACAGCATCATCTCCGTACACCTTCTTCAACCTCTTGAGGATGTTTCCCACTGCCTCGTTTTCACAGCACAGGAATTCTATGACAGTTCGTTGCTTCTGACGAACATCAATTGTAGCAGCGATATTGAAGACATCCTGTGACGGCGCCACTCACTGGAACGGTTTGAACTAAGTTTGAAAGCAAGCGGGAAGGATGTATCTACACACTGTAAAACTTTCACACGTGCAGAATGAAGACTGTCTTTTTTACAAAAATAGTGTGCATTTCTTTTGGAGTAACCCTCGTAATTTCGTGGAGTTTCGATAGCTGTCGGCGCTATACGCAGCCTTCAAAATGGCGTCTCTAACGAAGGTTCGTCCAAGCAGAGAGATTTCATACAGTTTCTTTTGCGGAAAACCAGAGCATCACAGATGTTCGTGGGCGCTTACAGAACGCCTACAGAGACTTGGCAGCTAACAAAACCACAGCGAGCCGTTGGGCGAGGCGTCTATCGTCCCAAGAAGGTCCCGCAAACCTGTCCGAGCTCCGGGGTACCGGCCAGCCGCTCACGGCTGTTACTCCTGCTACGGTGGAACGTGCGGACTCTCTCCCTCGATCTCTGTCGATCCATCATGGACAGGGGACATCAGCTGGTCAAGTAATTATCAACGAAATTCACCAACAGCCGTGTAATTCAGATGTTTTTTTGACTACCAGTTTCGGCATTTCACTACACCATCTTCAGGCCACATATGCATCTCTGAGAAATAAACGATATTGTCATACAGTGCCATATACTCTGTATGTCGTGAATTCAAAACCGTATCCCAAGTTGATTGCAATCAATGCAAATGGCACTGTGTGACAATACCGTTCATTTTTGAGAGATGCATATGGGGCCTGAACATAGCATAGTGTAATGCCAAAACTGGTAGTCCAAACGAAATAAAGTAACATAGCTACAGCTACATCTACATGGCTACTCTACAATTCACACTTAGGTGCCCGGCAGAGGGTTCATCGAACCATTTTCATACTACTTCTCTACCATTCCACACTCGGATGGCGCATGGGAAAAAGGAACACCTAACCTAAATCTTTCCGTTCGAGATCTGATTTCTGTTATTTTATTATGATGATCATTTCTCCATACGTATGTGGGTGCCAACAAGATGTTTATGCATTCGGAAGACAAACTTGGTGACTGAAATTTCGTAAACAGATCTCGCGGCAAAGGAAACCGCCTTTGTTTCAGTGACTGCCACCCGAACTCGCGTATCGTATCAGTGACACTCTCACCCCTATTGCGCAATAACACGAAACGAGCTGCCCTTCTTTGCACCGAATCCAGTCACACAACTGAGGCGATATTCCATATGCACGCAATTTGATTAATAGTCGCTTGTGAGGAACGGTATCAAAAGCCTTCTGGAAATCTAGGAATATGGAATCGATCTCAAATCCCTTGTCGACAGCACTCATTACTTCATGGGAATAAAGAGCTAGCTGTGTTGCACAAGAACGATATTCTCTGAATCCATGTTGGTTATGTATCAACAAGTCATTTTCTTCAAGGTGATTCATAATATTCGAGCACAGTATATGCTCTAAAATCCTACTGCAAATTGAGGTCTGTGATACGGGTCTGTAATTCAATGAGTAACTCCTATTACCTTTCTTGAATATTGGCGTGACCTGTGCTACTTTCCAGTCTTTAGGAACAGACCTTTCGTCAAGTGAGCGGTTGTGTATGATTGCTAAGAAAGGCGCTATTATGTCTGCGTACTCTGAGAGGAACCTGATTGGTATACCATCTGGACCGAAAGACTTGCCTTTCTTAAGTGATTTGAGTTGTTCCGCAACACCTAAGATATCTACTTTTATGTCACTCATGCTAACAGCTGTTCTGGTCTCGAATTCTGGAAAATTTACTTCGTCTTCTTTTGTGAATAAATTACGGAAAACTGTATTTAGTAACTCCGCTTTAGTGGCACTCTCATTGGTAACATTTCCATCGCTATAGCGCAGTGACGGTATTGACAGTTTTTGCCACTGATGTACGTTACATACTACCAGACTCTCGTTGGGTTTTATACCATATTTTGAGTCAATATTTCATTGTGGAAACTATTAAAAGCGTCTCGCATTAATGTCCGCACTAAATTTCGTGCTTCCGTGAAACTTAGACAGTCTTGGGAATTTTGCGTTCTTCTGAATTTGGCATGCTTTTTTCGTTGCTTCTGCAACAGTGTTCTGACGTGTTTTGTGTACCATGGTGGATCAGTCCCGTCTCTTATTAACATATGCGATATGAATCTCTCTATTACTGTCGATACTGTATCTTTGAATTTGAGCCTTATCTGGTCTACACCTACATAATTAGTTTGGAAGTTACACGGCTGTTGGCGAATTTAATTGATAATTACTCTCATTCACGGTGATCGACAGATCACAATGAAACACCCCGCTGCACAAGTGGACGTCTCTGTTGGTAGTGCTGGCACACCCGTTCACTATCTGGGGTACTCAGACGTGTGTGCCAGCTGTTTCACACCGCCTACCAGCGGACCATATAGAGCAACTATCGACCGTCTGTGCGGAGTTGCTTGCGCGTTACAAGGCTGGTCGCGACAATTTTACGTCGAACGTTGTCACAGGCGATGAAGCATAGGTTCATCACTTCGAACCAGAAACAAATACGCAGTTCGTGGGGCGGCGCCACACCGTCCGAAGAAAAAGTTCAATGCCGCTCCCTCAGCCGGTAACGTCATGACGACGTCCTTCTTGACGTCCTGCCTCGTGATGCAACGATCAACTCTGAAGTGTATTGTGCTACCCTCAGAAAATTAAATAAATGACTGCATCGTGTTTTGCCACAAAGTTGGAAAAGAACTTCTCCTTCTACACGAAAAAGCAAGATTAGAATAACAGTTGTTCCATAGATCATGAATATGAAACTTCGTATTGGTGTGAAACGGATCAATTTAACAAAAGGTTTCTTTACTTGCCGTAGTTCAAGTTTTGCATTCTTTTCTTGGTTGTAAGAATAGTAATTTTTTATTAAGCGACCAAAGATTTTTCTGGCAGCATAATTTACCCCTTTCTGTGCCATAGCTACATTTAACGCAAAGTCGTGAAGGGCAGCCTTTCTCTCCCAGTGTTGAAGCTATGCACATTGCTATTTCTTTTGAACTGGTGTGGGTTATTAATAACAAATTTCGTCAGTAAAACGTTATATGTATACTGCGATGCTACTGTGAAACTACTAGGGAGTTCCTTAAATAAATGTCTTTAAGGTTATCTTGGTGGGCTGTGCCTATTATTCTGATTACACACTTTTGTGCAACGAATAATGTTTTCCTTAATGATGAATTTCCCAAAAATATCAGGCTGTAGGAAAGCAGTGAATGAAAATAGATACAGTGAGTTAATTTACTTATACGTTTATCGCTAAAATTTGCAATAGCCCTAGTAGCATGAGTAGCTGTACTCAAACGTTTCAGCTGTTCGTCAATGTGCTTCTCCCAATTCAGTCTCTCATCAACGCACATATCCAAAAATATGAAACATTCTGCCTTAGCTACAGAATTCTCTGCAAACTCCATATTAAGGCCTCATAGACGTCTTCACACCCAAGAGCAGCTCACAAAACTTCAATGGACTATTCTCCCTCATCCACCCTAGTGCCCAACTATCGCATCTTTCGTTTCCCTGTGTTTGGCCCTCTGCGGGAAGCAGTACATGGATGATGGGGAAGTTAGAAGGTTACTGATGTAGCAAAACGTTGGCATCGACGTCAACAAGTAGAATTATGCCACGTGGACGTGCAGACCTTCCCAGTAATGAGGAATAAGGCTGAAATCCCTGGACTAGCAGGACAGAGCGGGTGAGGTTATATTTGTGGAAAGGGACCAAAAGAAGTTGCTGTCAGTTGCACTCAACATATAAACTTTATTTGTTATAACACACAATAACATAAGCAAGAATTAAAAACTCTCAAGGTTTTAACGAAACTGCTCCTTTGATTTAATTTAAATCGGCTGAAGGCCACATAAGAAAATCGAAGGCCGAAGGCCTAAGCAAGGAATTGAGGTACAGGAGTTCGTCTAGAAGTTTCACTTCTTTAAAAAAAAAATTTACTTCAATAAAAATAGGCTGAAGGCCACACATTTAGCAAGGATAATGTTACGGCTTAAGGCCAAAACAAAGATTTTCAATGTTAATTCTAAATAGCTTGAAACCCGGCAGAAGGCCGCATATCAACCAAACCATTTAACGGCTTAAAGCCTAGGAAAAAGGGCTTTCAATTTAATAGGCTGAGGGCCTTAGCTTAAAACATTTCATGCAAACTCGGCTGAACGCCTCAGACTAAAGAATAACAATTTTATGACTTAAGGCAAGACCAAGAGTTTAAATTTTTAGTTTAAGAGAGATTAAAACTCGGCTGAAGGCCACATACTAAAGAATAACAAACTTATGAATTAAGGGCAAGACAAAATTTTTAATTTTTAATTTAAAAGAGATTAAACTCGGATGAAGGGCACACACATCATGCAGAAAACAATTTTACGGCTTAAGGCCTAAAAGAACAGCCTTGCAATTTAAATAAGCTAAAACTCGGCTGAAGGCCACACACAGTACTTAAAAATAAAAGGAAATGACTATGTAAAACAGGAGGAGCGGCGCTCAGAAAGTTCCAAGGGTCGGCCTAGGAAGTAACACTAACGCACGCTTAGGTGAGACAGGCAGCCCGACCGACAAGCTCTTAATCGAAGGCAACACAGCCAAGGGACGGTTCACGACTAACCGATAACCTGACCGATTTCCATCGGTCAGATCCAACTGCACAGATAATGGAAAATATCAGCCGATGAAGAATTAACCGAGATACCAATAACTTCAACTGCGCCTCACCAAAATCAAGGCATCAAATATCACCCAAGACGAGTTTAAAAGAATCGAAAAACACAAGTCACAACTGTCAAGTCACTACCGGCGGTTGCAGATTCTATGCAAGAAAACACACGACTTGTCATCACAGACGTCATGGGCTGAGAAAACAACAATCCACAAATAATGAAGAAATCTTAACAGTCGAGTTTTGAGAGCGGGTAACTAATTACTCAACTTGCGGATCCTGCTTCGGAAGAAAGCGAAAAGTCACTCGCACAGCTATCGCCTCCAGATGGAACAGCGCGTACCCGCCGCCAAAAGCCATGGCCTCGCTTCCCGCTGTGGAGACTGTGTAGCTGCTCAGTTACAACGAACCAACAAGGTCCAACCACATTCCAACTCGGAAAATGGTGTTCGTCCTGAGGATCCAAGACGTCGTCGACTGAGACAACCGGCCAAGCAAACGACCAACGGCAGCCCACCTTCGCCGACAGCGGTCCCGGCGAATATTAACGCCATACGGATCCAACTGTTGCTGGTTGCCAACTCTTCCCCGACTGATACTGGCGTCAGTGCTCAGCAGACCACATGTCGCCATGCGACGACCAGCCAATTGACCGACCAACGGCCTTCCGTCTGCGTCGACCATGGTCTCGGCGCGTACTTCCACTGTGTGCCTTCCGACTGACTCTGCGACTCAGTGCTCCGTGTCCGACCACCCTCCTTGTCCGTCTCCAATTGAATTGACTTCCTTCGGATGGACGACGTCCCGGGGACACTGGCTCGGACCCAACCATGCAGAGGGAACACAGCCGACGTCTCTGCACAGGAAGGAACCGACCCAAATACACGTCGTCGATGAGGCGACTGACCGAACAACCAACGAACGGTCGTTCACGCTGGTACTGGCTGTACGGACTCACTGGGGCTCCGTCCCCGACTGAACTGCTGCCGCATCTGGACCACACTCCTGGAGCGTCTCCAACTGAACTGACTTCCTTCGGATAGACGACGTCCGGGGGACACAGGCTCGGACCCAACCATGCAGAGGGAACACAGCCGACGTCTCTGCACAGGAAGGAACCGACCCAAATACACGTCGTCGATGAGGCGACTGACCGAACGACCAACGAACGGTCGTTCACGCTGGTACTGGCTGTACGGATCTCACTGGGGCTCCGTCCCCGACTGCACTGCTGCCGCATCCGGACCACACTCCTGGAGCGTCTCCAACTGAACTGACTTCCTTCGGATGGACGACATCCCGGAGACACTGGCTCGGACCCAACCATGCAGAGGGAACACAGCCGACGTCTCTGCACAGGAAGGAACCGACCCAAATACACTTCGACGATGAGGCGACTGACCGAACGACCAACGAACGATCGTTCACGCTGGTACTGGCTGTACGGATCTCACTGGGGCTCCGTCCCCGACTGAACTGCTGCCGCATCTGGACCACACTCCTGGAGCGTCTCCAACTGAACTGACTTCCTTCGGATAGACGACGTCCGGGGGACACAGGCTCGGACCCAACCATGCAGAGGGAACACAGCCGACGTCTCTGCACAGGAAGGAACCGACCCAAATACACGTCGTCGATGAGGCGACTGACCGAACAACCAACGAACGGTCGTTCACGCTGGTACTGGCTGTACGGACTCACTGGGGCTCCGTCCCCGACTGAACTGCTGCCGCATCTGGACCACACTCCTGGAGCGTCTCCAACTGAACTGACTTCCTTCGGATAGACGACGTCCGGGGGACACAGGCTCGGACCCAACCATGCAGAGGGAACACAGCCGACGTCTCTGCACAGGAAGGAACCGACCCAAATACACGTCGTCGATGAGGCGACTGACCGAACGACCAACGAACGGTCGTTCACGCTGGTACTGGCTGTACGGATCTCACTGGGGCTCCGTCCCCGACTGCACTGCTGCCGCATCCGGACCACACTCCTGGAGCGTCTCCAACTGAACTGACTTCCTTCGGATGGACGACGTCCCGGGGACACTGGCTCGGACCCAACCATGCAGAGGGAACACAGCCGACGTCTCTGCACAGGAAGGAACTGACCCAAATACACTTCGTCGATGAGGCGACTGACCGAACGACCAACGAACGGTCGTTCACGCTGGTACTGGCTGTACGGATCTCACTGGGGCTCCGTCCCCGACTGCACTGCTGCCGCATCCGGACCACACTCCTGGAGCGTCTCCAACTGAACTGACTTCCTTCGGATGGACGACGTCCCGGAGACACTGGCTCGGACCCAACCATGCAGAGGGAACACAGCCGATGTCTCTGCACAGGAAGGAACCGACCCAAATACACTTCGATGATGAGGCGACTGACCGAACGACCAACGAACGGTCGTTCACGCTGGTACTGGCTGTACGGATCTCACTGGGGCTCCGTCCCCGACTGCACTGCTGCCACATCCGGACCACACTCCTGGAGCGTCTCCAACTGAACTGGACTTCCTTCGGATGGACGACGTCCCGGGGACACTGGCTCGGACCCAACCATGCAGAGGGAACACAGCCGACGTCTCTGCACAGGAAGGAACCGACCCAAATACACTTCGTCGATGAGGCGACTGACCGAACGACCAACGAACGGTCGTTCACGCTGGTACTGGCTGTACGGATCTCACTGGGGCTCCGTCCCCGACTGCACTGCTGCCGCATCCGGACCACACTCCTGGAGCGTCTCCAACTGAACTGACTTCCTTCGGATGGACGACGTCCCGGAGACACTGGCTCGGACCCAACCATGCAGAGGGAACAAAGCCGACGTCTCTGCACAAGAAGGAACCGACCCAAATAAACGTCGTCGATGAGGCGACTGACCGAACGACCAACGAACGGTCGTTCACGCTGGTACTGGCTGTACGGACTCACTGGGGCTCCGTCCCCGACTGCACTGCTGATGCATCCGGACCACCCTCCTGAACCGTCTCCAACTGAACTGACTTCCTTCGGATAGACGACGTCCCGGGGACACTGGCTCGGACCCAACCATGCGGAGGGAACACAACCGATATCTCTGCACAGGACGGAACCGACCCAAACACACGTCGTCGATGAGACAGCCGGCCTAACGACCAACCAGCGGTCGTCCCTGCTGAAATCTCCTTCCGCCGGACAGTGCATGTGTGTCGCCATTGCTCGGGCGAGTACTGGCTGTGCAAACCTCACCGGAGCTCCATCCCCAACTGAACTCTCGACAGACAACGACCCGGAAAACGGCCTTGCTGTGCTGGTACTGCGAGTGGCTGAAAGCAAGGAGAAACTACAGCCGGAATTTTTCCTGAGGGCACGCAACTTTACTGTGTGGTTAAATGATGATGATGTCCTCTTGGGCAGAATATTCCAGAGTTAAAATATTCCCCCATTCGAATCTCCAGGCGGGGCTAATCAGGAGGACGTCGTTATCAGGAGAAACAAAACGCGTTCCACGGATCGGAGTATCGAATGTCAAATCCCTTAATGGAGCAGGTAAGTTAGAAAATTTAAAAAGGGAAATGAATAGATTAAAGTTGTAGTGGGAATTAGTGAATCCCGGTGGCAGGAGGAACAAAGCTTCTGGTCAGGTGAATACAGGCTTATAAATACAAAGTCAAATAACGGTAATGCAGAAGTAAGTTTATTAATGAATAGAAAAAATAGGAACGCGGATAACCTACTACGAACAGCATAGTTCGTAGCCCACGCCTACCACAGCAGTACAAGTTTATATGACAACTAGCTCCACAAATGATAAAGAGATTCAAGAAATGTATGATGCGATAAAAGAAATTATTCAGATATTTAAGGGAGACGAAAATTTAATAGTCATGGGGGACTGGAATTCGATAGTAGGAAAAGGAAGAGAAGGAAAAGTAGTAGGTGAATATGGACTGGGGTAACGAATGAAAGAAAAACGTGTCTGGTACAATTTTGCACGGAGCACAACTTAATGATAACTAACACTCGGTTTGCGTAGTGGAAGGGGCCTGGAGACGCTGGAAGGTTTCAGATAGATTATATAATGATAAGACAGAGATTTAGGAACCAGATGTAACACTTAGATTGATTAGAAGTAGGTTTATATTATGTAACTTTGTGTCTGTAATTATGAAGTGTTTATTCTTTGTTAGTTAAGGTCATTGATTTGTGACAGAAAATTTAAAGTTTGTAATGTATGTATAGAAAAAGCTAAATGATATTTAAAATAATGACATTTTATAATATGTGTATATTTAAAAGAAAAACAATGTTATTGGGAACTGATTCATGCTTAGGGCACTTGTATTATGAAATGTAAAAGATGTAGGGAATGCCCTCCGCAACGGAAGTGGCTTGGCGCTATGTAAAAGGTGGTTTTGGCGGTCGAACTGAGTGGCTACTTGGTGGGAACAATATGCAGTCAGTGGCTAGCCGTTGAACGGTACACATCGACGGTGCCATGGGAGGCAATTGGAGGCCACTTTGTAAGGAATTTTGCCTCGGATGTAGATTTGGCTGTTACATGGTACTCTCGGCAATATGGAATGGCTCTAACACATTAAAAATCCGTCGCCAAGAAGAAATTGTAAAGAGCATTCAAACACCAAGAGCCATGAGTACAGTTAGCCGTCATGTCGCTTGCCACCACTACTTCGCCACTGCTCCACTAACTTCATGCATACAGATATGTATCAGAGCATGGACCAGTTAATTTGTGTGAGCGATTTCAATAATAATCCAAGTGCTATAAACCTGTGTTTAGAACAATAACTTTTATCCTGATCATGAACCTATGCAGGATCCCCTCCTACGTGTTTAGAAAACCGAGTATTCTGTTTCAGATGAACTAGTGATTTAGTTGTGTTTGTTAATTGTGCAATGATCAGCAAGAGTTGAAGTTAGTTAGAATGTCGCTAAAGTGGTCTCAGTGTATTGCAAAGTATCATTTTGCAAGAATTCAGTGCTAGACTGTGTAAATGTTACTGTCTAAAGCACCTGCATCACAGGTGATGAAAAAAGGCAAATAAGTTATACTCATTTGAATCTTAATTTAGCTTTAATTACTATCATGAACGAATTTTTGAAGTTAATGGAGCATCATTGCTGAATAATTTGCCTTGAAAAGAGTAAAACCATAAACTACTGCAAGTGAGGCTAGGAATTAAATTTAGTTGAGTTGAATTTTGCTACTGAAATAATCTTAGAGTTTGACTAGTGATACAATATCAGTTTATAGGCCGCCGCCATATTCTTCTCATATTAGAAAAATAAATGGACTGTTATTACACCCAAGGAAACGTGATATATTTCTATAAATGGGAGTATAAACAGTGTAATTGTAGTATTATTTATTTTTATTTGTGGTATTTATATGTCAGCTAAGGTAGAAGCCCCTCCATGTTCAACTTCAGTTCGGTGTTTTCTGCAGTAACATCTCAGTACTGAGTCATGTAATGATCGTGATTGTAGCTGTTACTATCACGAGTTGGTTACAATTTTGCTTTCTATGATTACTATTTTTTGCATTATTGATAACTGCTGCTACCCACAGCTCAGAGTGCCCTGTGTCCGTTTGTATCCTGTGTGCTATGTAAAAGAGAAATATTGATGTAATTAATTCCAATAACTAAAATTTAATTTTATTAAGCATATATTTCCAAATTAATGTGCGTAATTGGGCTGGCGAAAGTTTATTGTTTCATTCGTATGAACTTTTCTTCTTTCATGAAACCCCAAAGTTAAAACCTGTTTAGTTTTTTGTGTTAATTGCAATAAATTCAAAATTAGAGTCCGATTCCCATATCTGTTAGACAAATAAGTGGTCAAAATTCCAAAATCCTCTCAGAGGGTAGCATTAGCTTATGTCACGGTAGGCTAGTGTTATACGTGGTTTTTCCCGTGACAGGACTTAGGTTGTTACGGAAGAGTGACGTGAAACGAAGCTAGTGTTATACAGGCTTACATTGTAAGACATTTCTAGGGTCAGATGTGGACTCTGACGACAATTTATTGGTTATGAACTGTAGATTAAAACTGAAGAAACTGCAAAAAGGTGGGACTTTTAGGAGATGGGACCTGGATAAACTGACTAAACCAGAGGCTGTACAGAGTATCAGGGAGAGCAAAAGGGAACGGTTGGCAAGAACCGGGGCAGGATATACAGTAGAAGAAGAATGGGTAGCTTTGAGAGATAAAATAGTGACGGCAACAGAGGTTAAAAGACAAGGGCAACGGAAGAGATATTGAATGTAACTGATGAGAGGAGAAAATATAAAAACCTAGTAAATGAAAGGAATACAAACGTCTCAAAAAATTGATCGACAGGAAGTGCAAAATGGCTAAGCACAGATGGCTAGAGGACAGATTTAAGGATGAAGAAGCATATATCACTAGAGGTAAAGCAGGTATCGGCTACAGAAAAATTAAAGAGACCTTTGAAGAAAAGAGAACCACCTCTATAAACATCAAGAGCTCAGATGTAAAATCAGTCCTAAGCAAAAAGGAAAAGCAGAATGGTGGAAGGAATATAGAGAGGGTCTATACAAGGGCAACGTACTTGAGGGCAATATTACGGAAATGGAACATAATGTAGGTGAAGATGAAATGGGAGATATGATACTGCGTGAAGAATTTGACAGAGCACTGAAAGACCTAAGTCGAAACAAGGCCCGGGGAGTAGGCAACATTCCATTGGAACTACTGATAGCTTGGGAGAGCCAGCCTTGACAAAACTCTTCCATCTGGTGAGCAAGATGTATGAGACAAGCGAAATACCTTCAGACTTCAAGAAGAATATAATAATTCCAATTCCATAGAAAGCAGATGTTGACAGGTGCAAAAATTACCTAACTATCACTTTAATAATTCATGGCTGCAAAATAAAAACAAGAATTCTTTACAAAAGAATGGGAAAAGTGGTAGAAGCTGACCTCGGGGAAGATCAGTTTGGATTCCGTAGAATACGGCAATACCGACCCTACGACTCATCTTAGAAGATAGGTTAAGGAAAGGCAAATCTACGTTTCTAGCATTTGTAAACATAGAAAAAGCTTTTGACAATATTGACTGGAATACTCTCTTTCAATTCTGAAAGTGGCAGGTGTAAAATACAGGGAGCAAAAGGCTATTTACAATTTGTACGGAAACCACGTGCCTGTGATAAGTCGAGAAGCAGGAAAGGGCAGCAATGGTTGAAAAGAGAGTGAGATAGGGTTGTAGCCTATCCCCGATGTTATTCAATCTGTATATTGAGCAAGCAGTAAAGGAAACAAAAGAAAAATTTGGAGTAGCTATTGAAATCCAGGGAGGAGAAATAAAAACTTTGACAGTTGTCATGTAATTCTGCCAGGGACAGCAATGGACCTGGAAGAGCAGCTGAACGGGATGGATAGTGTCTTGAAAGGAGGATATAAGATGAACATAATCAAAAACAAAACGAGGATAATAGGATGTAGTCGAAATAAATCAGTGATGCTGAGGGAATTAGATTAGTAAATGAGACATTTAAAGTAGTAAATGAGTTTTGCTATTTAGGGAGAAAAATAACTGATGATGGTCGAAGTAGAGAGGATATAAAATATAGTCTGGCATTGGCAAGGAAAGCCTTTCTGAAGAAGAGAAATTTGTTAACATAGAGTATGGATTTAAGTTTTAGGAAGTTTTTTCTGAAAGTATTCGTATGGAATGTAGCCATGTATGGAAGTGAAACATGGACAATAAACAGTGTAAACAAGAAGAGAATAGAAGCTTTCGAAATGTGGTGCTACAGAAAAATGCTGAAGATTAGAAGGGTAGATCACGTAATTAATGACGAGGTACTGAATAGACCTGGGGAGAAGAAGAATTCGTGCCACAACTTGACGAGAAGAAGGGATCGGTTGGTTGCACACGTTCTGGGGCATCAAGGGATAACCAAGCGTTGAGGGTAAAAATCGTAAACGGAGACCAAGAGATGAATACACTAAGCAGGTTCAGAAGGGTGTAGGTTGCAGTAGTTATTCGGAGATGAAGAGGCTTGCATGGTGAGCTGCATCAAACCAGTCTCTGCACTGAAGACCACGACGACGATAGTTGTTAGAATTGCAATTTATGACGTATTTCTTCTTTTTAGTAATGGGATTTATAGGGAGGATGAGGGTTTTAGAGAGAATGAGTTTTCCGATACGAAATTTCACTCAAGACATCTTGAGAAAATTAAATTTATAGCGACCAACTGCAGCTGAAAAGTCTGTTGAAGACCAGGTAAAGGAAAGAAGGCAGAAAGCAGGCAGAAACCAACAAACCAGAAAAGAAGCCTCGAAGGGAAAGAGGACCCTGAGTGAAAATATGAGGCCTTCTGAAGAGGTGACATAACAAAAAACTTTGGGTGGAACTCTATTTGCATTTCCTCAAAATTATGTCTGTCTGAACTTTAAGTACTTTCTTGTCAGAATCTAGGAAGAACAGAATTATGAAATATTGAACACTCGTTTCTGTAGACCCAATAAGTTTTGTCTCAGGCGTAAATTTTGAAATTCTGAATATAAGCTGAGATATGGGGCAAAGTGCTTGGAATTTTGCATGAATGTTATACTTACAAAATTATAATTAATTTTTTTTAAATTCTTCTGTTCGGTATATTCAGAAAACCTCTTGAGATAAGTTTAGTATTTGCAAATTTTGTAGAAATCGCTTGAACAGTATCTGAGAAGTGTACATATTTTATTTTTTGGGAATAAAATTTTTGAATTCTTTTAAATAGTTATTTATATATAAACGGTTATGTAACAGAACACAGACAATGCTTCACTGAACAATCTGAGATAGGGAACCTGAGGTGGGAGAAGCCTACTAAAAGAAATGTGGAAGTCATCTTGTCTACCGCTTTGTCTAGCATTACTGTTTTCCAGCCTATTTACAACTAACATGGGTAGAAGTTTATACTTACTGTGCTGGTTCTTTACAGGTACATCCTTTATTTCTTGCAAGGAAGGACGAGCCCGATTACTAAGAAGTCATGATGCAGGTTTTATCTACTTTCCCTGTGCATAAGGTGGCTCTGTTGTGTCGTATTTACAATGACCCATATAGAACGAGCTATGAATCAGCGACAGAACCATTCATTACTTACAATATAATGGAGCAGTACCGGTAACGTTTCTCAGAAAACACTGCCACGCACCTTGTGTATGGGGAAATACGTTGCAATGCTCTCGCTGCTGAATGGCTACGCAGAGAACGATTTCCTAAGAGGTCACGACAAGAGTTTATTTCTCTCGATCGACGAATGCAGGAGACTGGTTCATTGTAAAAAAGAAACGATAGACCTGGCAACATGAGGACCACTCGCACAACCGATTTTGAAGAGGAGGTCCTGGAACGTGTTGCAGAGGACCCCACTACACATACTCATCGTAGTGCAAGTGAAGTGCGCGTTGCTCATGCTAGTGTGTGGCGAGTACTCCAGGAACAACAGTTACACCCGTATCACCCACAACGAGTCCCTGCAATGATTGTGACTGATTTTGCACCAAAAGTCGCATTACGCAAGTAGTTGCTCCAACAATGGATTGATCGACCAGATTTCCTCCAAATCGTGCTGTTTACTCGAGGCCTTATTTGGTCGTGATGGCATTTCGAACAGCAGGAATAGCCGTGTGCGGAATGAGGAAACCAGTCACGCTGTAATAGAGTCACACCATCAACTACGTTTTTCTCTGAATATCTGGGCCGACATTGCAGGCGACAATCTCACTGGGCGGTATCTTATACCTGGCCATCTGAATGTCCACCAGTATATGAGGCTCGTGCAAAGTTGACGGAGAACGTACCCTTGGCTGTTCGTGAGAGGTTGTGGATACAACATGACGACGCATCACCTCGCTTCAGTGTCGATCTCCTCAACCATTTTATTACTGTTTTTCCTGGTCGCTAGATGGGAAGGGCAGTTTCTATTCCATAGGCTACTAGGTAACCTGACCTTGATTATTTCCTGTGGGGATATCTAAAGTCACTTGTGTATGAGACTACAGTGGATACTGAGATGGAATTAGTTGCCAAAATTACAACTGCCAGTGATGAGACTCTAAACGCGCCAGGGATATTTATCAGGTTGCGTCAGAATCTTGTTCGCCGATGTCATTTTTGCATTTAGGTTGTTGGCCGTCAGTTTCCGCAAATTTTGTTAGACACAGTGCAGATGGTACATTCATTGTGTCAACGATGGTATTCTAAGTTAACTGTAACCAAGTAAATAAAAAAGTGAGTGATAATGCGATTGTATTCCTGCTATCCCCTTAAGTTGACTACTCCGACACCAGGTTCTTTACATCAAATTGTTCAGTGGGGCGTCCTCTATGTCCTGTAAAATTTTTGCACGTTCTTACGGAAACCC
The DNA here is from genome assembly GCF_021461395.2 of Schistocerca americana. Taxonomy (NCBI): domain Eukaryota; kingdom Metazoa; phylum Arthropoda; class Insecta; order Orthoptera; family Acrididae; genus Schistocerca; species Schistocerca americana. The sequence continues at coordinate 431,719,958 of NC_060124.1, read as the reverse complement.
CCTGTATAATCCAAGGAACTTAACGGTTAATGTTTTAATTTCATGCAAAGCAGTGTACAAAATGTCATTGCCGTATCTTAAAGATCGTGGGTTTGGTGCATCTTCAAAACACTGTGGTTTTTATTAACGCCCCCCCCCCCTTTAAGCGCCTTTATATCACGTCAGATAGCGGTGTCCTGTAGCGGCTGCCTGCAGCCAGTGATTTTCGCTATAACGTCGCAGCTTTGACCTTAAGCTTAAGATGCCAACTAATTTAAGTGACCGACTGTAGTGAATCATTATTTCTTCACTTACCATGCAATCTGACAGTGATCTCGGGCGTCCAGCGGGCTTCGTACAGTCCAGTAATCTCTGTCGCCGCTCATCTACGCCGGGAACTCTACGAGGAGGATACAGAGGTACGTGCAGATATTGTTTTATACTGCAGCTGGTCCGGGGCTATCCTCTGCGAGATCCCGCAGCACGTGGTCTGTTGATTTTCTCCGCTCGCAGGTGTAAATCGCGCGCTGCCGCCCACAGATTTCACACGTACGGGCTATTACCCGCGCCGCTGCGGTTTCCCCTGAGAGATGCGCACGCACGATACCGCCACACGGCTTCGCAGAGCCCGCTAATCCGACGTGATTCGCGGGTATAAACTGCGGACCGCTTCTCTCACTGTGAGCGCCATCGTTCAGAGGCAGTACTCCATTCCACAGCTATCGTTTTATCAGGACGGCGATTAAATTCTGAGCCTGCGCACACAATGAAAGCCAGAGAACGGATATATAAAATCTTCTGGCCTTTAGGTCTTTCGCCAAAACTGCTCTAAGACAGGTACTGAGCTTAAGAAATGAAGTATTAAGTTACTGGTCAAACTGCTGTGTTTGCATTATTGTAGTTCAGGTCATCAAATATTGTGAATTTTACATTATATGTAAGTTGTAGGGGATCATCCCTGTCATTTGCAGCGGGACATTATGAGAAATCAGCAGCGACGACAGAAAGTGTGTACCAGGCTGGGATTCGAACCTGGAATCTCCTGCTTACTGTGTAGTGGCTAACGCTCCGGCCTAGTAAGGAGGAGATCTCGGTTTCGTACACATTTTCATTCGTCACCGCTGATTCCGCAGCTGACAGCAGTAATCCCCCTCAATTTACACATAATGTTTCATTGCTGCGGATTCTGCGTGGTGTCTGTTCAGACATCACGCTTTCATGTAATTAATTTAACAATTTGAAGCTATTAAGTGAGATGCACTTACTGCAGCAATTAGTGCAAGGCCGAAGTGGCAAAATTTTATAATCTCTATCCTAAAGCGCATCGACTGCTTCAGAATTGACGAATGCAGTAAGTCAGTAATAGCTGGAACATCTGCGATATAGGACACAATGTTACACAGACAATGATCTTCAAACACTACAAAAATCGAGAAACGTCGTTCTGAATGTTAATTTCAAGAATACTGAGCAGTGCTCCGGTTCGCCTTGGTGCCATTGACAGGTTGGAGTCGTGTATTGGGATTGTCACCTCTCGTTTTCTTAGTGCGTTCACTGGCGCCACTACGTTTACTCCCTTTGTCTGTCCATGAGTGGCAGCAGCGGCGTTTATCGATAGCGAGTACTGTGGTACTATCTTTGGAGCGACCTCTATTAATATCGGGTCGTCGTGTGTCGGAGTTCAGTGGGGACGGAGCGGCTTTGACGTCCGACAGCGCCGGTACTCGCCGAGGGAGCTGGCGATTTATGCACTACCCAACAGAGGATGTGGTATGAAAGTGCACGACCACGTTGAGGTCCGGATTCAGCGAGTTTAAGTTGAATGGATCGTTATATTCGAGTAGTGCAACTTTCACTTGTGTGTGTGTGTGTGTGTGTGTGTGTGTGTGTGTGTGTCCGTCCGTCGAAATGACCTAATGCCATCAAGCTGTCAGTTGGCGGTTTTACACTCCGACGTTTCCCTTGCCTTACTTGATTAGCAACGACCCATGGTTGGTCGTTCGGTCGGTCGTCTCAGTGACGACGTGTATCAGGTCTTTCGACCGTTTCTGTGTTCTTAACGTTCATGTCTACGCGCAATTCGTCTTGTTGCTGTATAGTGACTGTTTTAGCATTGTTTGAGTGTTTGTGGAATCTTATTTTGCGGTTCTGTGTGCATCTAGTCAGATTTTGAATAGGTCTTAACCCTGTCTGCTTACTAGGATTTGGTGGAGACCGGCCGGTGTGGACGAGCGGTTCTAGGCGCGTCAGTCTGGAACCGCGCGACAGCTACGGTCGCAGGTTCGAATCCTGCCTCGGGCATGGATGTGTGTGATGTCCTTAGGTTAGTTAGGTTTAAGTGGTTCTAAGTTCTAGGGGACTGATGACCTCAGATGTTAAGTCTCATAGTGCTCAGAGCCATTTGGTGGAGTCAACTTGCGTAATTAAATGCTTGTGATTTGACGATGTTAACTGTCAGTCTATCGTGGTATTGGTTATCGCATCTTAGGTGTATTTTGCGAGTGTGCTGGTCGGCGTGTAAGCTGTCCCTAGTTTGAGTTGCCATCCTGTCAGGTGAGCATAACTGTTGGCGGCCTGTCTCACCGCTTACGCAGCTGTAAGGATCTTTCTCAGGTCGATCCTTGAAGCACTGTCTGTGGATCACCCCCTTCTTTATTTGCTCTGATTGTATCAATTGTTTAACATTTTGTTTAAATTATTCCTATTGCTTGTGGCCTTCAGCCAGAATTAATTTTGAATTCCTTCCTAATAAGGCCTTCAGCCGTCAGTGTAGCTTGTGTTACAATCAAAATTTTTTAAAGTGATTGTTTTTAAAAAATTATTTCATTAAATAAAGTGTACGTGTTTACTGTGCAATGGTAACTGATTAGGCCCCGTAAACACCTTTTCCTACTTTCCCTAACTCCTATGTTTCAAATACAACGTTTTTCACTAGTTTAAAATTTGTATTGGTTAATTAGAAAATGCTTAATTATTAATGGTATAAATAAGTCAATATTTTCAATAGCTATATCTATGTAGTTTCTTAGAATTATTTGTTGTCACTAGTAGCATCAAATAGTTTGTACTCTCTCTTAGTACAAAATATTTCGTCTATTAACGGCATGATGTTTCTCCCAAGTGTGCAGAAGACTTTAGAAAGTGATATAATTCCACAATCGATACATTAATAGAAAATTAGAATCAAGCTGTATTTTAACATCCTTCTTCTTTCTGCTGTTCAGTGATGCTCATTGTAACAAAGTATTCTAAGTGTTACTCACAAGTTTGCAAACAGTCAACAACAAAAATCTAGACAAAAATGTATTTGCTACAAGAGGACGTCCATTTCTGATGAAGACGGTGAGTGATTATTTAAGCAACAGATCAGCAAATAAAGTGAGCTTTCGCTCAATCGTGTTATACCTCCCTTTATTCGTAGACATGGAACATCACATGCCAAATACTGTACTACTTTATATCCATGTGTATTTAAGTTAAATAACTTTGCATTGTTATTTTTATCAAATGACAACGTTATATTTAAAAATATGTTGCAATATTAAATAATTTGAGGAAGTTTACAAAGAACTGTGACTGATAGCAGTCTCTAATAAACATGTTTACACATTGTTAATTTAGATTGTGGGCCAGGTTTCTACATGACTCCGGGCGCTGTTAAGTCACTATAGGGCACCGTAAGTCCCTACATGGTTCCGTATCAATACAGATAACCTTTAAAACGTATTGGTTCAACTAGGTCAATAGTATAGAAATGCTAAAATCATAAAAAAGTATTAGGGAGCAGTTGTTTCTGAGCCGTTCCGTTGGTGTCAATTTTTTTTTTTTCGTGTTTTGAATCCAACAGGACATTATTACAGAGCAGCTTCGTACGTAGCATGTCACACATATCATACTCCTACAATGAAGGCTTTCACGACCGGGTGTTTACACATTGTTAATTTAGATTGTGGGCCAGTTTTCTATATGACTCCGGGCGCTTTTAAGTCATTATAAGGTACCGTGAGTCCCTACATGGTTCCGTATCAATACAGATAACCTTTAAAATGCATTGACTCAACCAGGTTAATAGTATAGAAATGCTAAAATCATAAAAAAAACGTATTAGGGAGCAGTTGTTTCTGAGCAGTCCCGTTGGTGTCAAATTTTTGTTTTCGTGTTTTGAATCCAACAGGACATTATTACAGAGCAGCTTCGTACGTAGCATGTTACACATATCATACTCTTACAATGAAGGCTTTCACGACCGGATGTTTCAGCTGCCGATAATGCTTCCAGGTTGTATGGCCGTGGTCCATGGAACTCTTCTATCCCTGACGTTTCGTCCAAAGCTACGTTGGACATCTTCAGAGGTGCTCCTGGTTGTGCTGATGCTTGCCGACTGAAGAGTCGGACGTCGAAGAGCGGCCTAAATACTGTGGAAAGTAGGAGTGGTCTGGATTTCACTTGATAGCAGAGATAAACCTTGTCAAAAATAAAATATAACTATCGATCATAGTACGTCAAAGATAAAAACTTCTCATAGATTCTGTAGCGCCACTGTCCATATATCGCTGAGCTTCATGGCTTCTTCATTTCTATTAAAATTATCCTCATAATTATATATTTCGATGGCTTCTCTGTATGGCTATGGATAATAGTTCAGTTCCCGAAAATTTCACTACATAATCACAGGTCTGAAGAGCATGTTCCACCACGGCTGACTTGTCTGTTTTCTCTAGTCGGCAGAGACTTTCATGTTCCTTCAACCGTGTATTCTCACTTCTCTTTGTATTTCCAATGTAGACCCTACCACATGTACACGGGATCTTGTATACACCACATGCAGACAGAGAGGGACGTTTATTCTTAACGGAACGAAGTGCTTGCTTATTTTCTTAGTTGGTCTGAAAATCGGTCGAAGGTTATGTTCCCTTAAAATCTTGCCGATTTGATCCGTTACTTTTTTGATGAAGGGTAGAGAAACCGTGTTCTTCCATCACTGTGTCCTACCGTTGTCGTTAGGCCTCCAGTTATTCGGGCGCAAAACTCTAGTTATTTCCTTACTAGAGTACCCATTCTTCTCCAAAGCCTGCTTTAGATGTTTTAACTCGGCGTCCAGGTATTACGGCGCACAAATCCTTTTAGCTCTGTCCACTAGACTTTTAATTAGACCTCTTTTCTGTAGTGGATGTTGATTGGAATCCTTATGCAAGTATCTGTCGGTATGCGTAACCTTCCGAAAGACTTTGTGTTTCCAGCTGCCATTAGTCTGTCTCATAACGAAGACATCCAAGAAGGATATTGCATTGTCTTTCTCCATTTCCATGGTAAACTGGATTTTAGGATTTTTACTATTTAAATAACAAAGGAATTCCTCTAAAGCTATTTTCCATGTGGCCAAAACACAAATGTATCATCCACGTATCGATACCATCGACATGGTTTCTTAGTCGCTTTTTCCAGAGCTAATTGTTCGAATTTTTCCATGTAAAATTGGCGATCGTAGGACTCAAGGGGCTACCCATGGCCACACCATCAACCTGATCATAAAACTCTTCTTCCCACTGGAACCGACTAGAGGTAAGACAGTGTCTGAAAAGAGCAGTCATATTTGCTCGGAAAACATCCGCTATGTAAACCATAACTTCTTCTGCGGAATCAGAGTAAACAAAGACACTATGTCAAAACTGATAAGAATATCCTCAGGAGCCAAAGTTAGTCCCTCCAGTTTCTCAATGAAATGACACGAGTCTTTTACATAAGAATCAGTTCTGCCAATATGTGGAGCACCTCCGAAGATGTCCAACGCAACATTGGACAAAACGTCAGGGACAGAATAGTTCCATGGACCATGGTCATACAACCCGGAAAAATGCTCGGCAGATCATACTCTATCTGAAGGTTTGCCCTCTTGCGCATGGCACGAGAGCGAAATAATAACTTATTTTACGTTTTCTCTCGTCCTCCCTGTAATAAAACTGACCTAATGAGACGTTAGCTAGGTGAAAGTGGAGGTTGCTTCTTATAGGAAAGAAAAACAACACTGCAATCATAACATATCCAGAGGTCATAGGTACTGCAGACAACGCGCTGCTTCCACAAACTGCAGCCATTCCTGTTTTGTGCCTGGTTCCTCCAGGTGTCTACAGTCTCCAGGGCTGCCAAGTCCGTCGCCAGGTCGTCCATCCAGCGCTGCCTCCGTCATCCTATGGGATGTCTGGTGTTTGTTTCCTTTCAAATGCTTTTTTCGCTTGTCTTTCTTCTGGCATACGGGCGACATGGCCTGCCCACCAGATTCTTTTGCTCTTCAGCTTCTGTAGTATTGTAGAAGGTTGCATCAAGAGATAGATTTCCTCATTCCTGCACCTTCTCCTTTGTCTGATATTGGTCCCCATATCTTCCTCATTACTCTTCTTTCAAATATTAATAGTTTTTCCTTTTCGCGTTTGTCATGCTCTACGTTTCTGAATCGTACATGACTGCTGGGAATATCGTCTTAGGCTGCGTTCACACTGCCGGCCGGGCCGAGCCGAGCCTGGCCGGGCCGCCGCCCGCTTTGATATCAAACACATGGTTCTGAATTGCGGTGTTCACACTGGCGGCCGGGCCGCGCCGACACGGCGTAAGCCTCCCGGAGCCGAGCCGACGACATCTCGAATGTTTAATATTGCCGGCGCGAGCCGACCGCAGGCGCGAGCCTGTGGAGCAGCACTACAGCTTCTGCAGTACACGCCTCACACGTCTCCCTTCTGCTTTCTTCACAAGTGTGACTGCACACGTCTTTTATTTTAAGATGTTACCTCACATTGCACAATCAGTGAGGAAAAATTACGTTTATTATAATGATACATGCGAAATTACTTTTATTTCATTTATTTAATCTACCGTATTTACATTTGAATTTGTGTTCTGTTTCGAAATTTTGTCTTGAATGTTCTGCAGCACATACTAAAATGTATTGTGATTCATTCTGTAATATGAATAAAATTTTTCAGGATAGTTTTTAAGTGCTTCATGTAAAGAAAAAAACTCTCCTAAATGTCTGTCGCTATTTATGGGATGAATCCATAACCTCCTAGTTCTTCTGTACTTCAAAACTCGACGAGTTACAGCAGATTCAAAACAATACGAATAAAAGAGTGAAGACATTGTACTACACGACAGCACAGACTAGCTAAAGGCAAGCAGCTGTTGGCTGCAGCTGCGTTTTCTACTGACTTGCTTGTCAGCTGTCGAAGGGTGGGGATTTTTTAAAATTTATTTATTTGGCCTCCGGCAGCTGACATCCATTTAGCCAAAGAGTGGGTATTACCTTGACAGTGCAGCGCAGCCCGCCAAGGAACAAAAAAAAACAATGAAGAACAATGAAACGCACATCTGTGTCGATGTTAAGTAGTTTCATTAACTCTCCATTATTTTTTCTGTCAAAGTAGACAACGAGACTACAGAATTGCGCTTCAGTTTCTGCAGTAAACGTATCACAAATCTCCAGTTTGTTTTTGTGATTAGTTTTACACCACTGATCACTAGTAATTAGTTTTTTTCTGTCCTGCATTATATGACTACATTAAACCAAGCTGTAACCGCTCGAACTCCGTGGCTTGCGGACGCGGCACTGACGCCACTGAATATCTCGCATTACTTGTGACCAGAGACAGATATCAGTGCCATTATCATTTGAAAAACTTTTTGGTACTTTTAGCTACATTTCATTCGCAACAATGTATGGTCTAAAACGGATCTAACAGTAAGCTACCCGCTACATAACTTTTTCACTACAAGATTTGTAAATCAAGTGCACAACGTTGACAAATAGCATCACTTCACAATGACTGTTAAGAAATATGAAAAGATAAATGATTCAACACGAAGCTAAGATGTTACACTAGCACGTGTACAAAAATCAGATTTTTTAGCCGCATACTTTCTTCAAAATCGGTTGGGAAGCGTTACGAAACTAAGAAATCACGCGAAACGAAAAGTAGACTTTTTCTTTTTTCACGACGTAAGTAACGCTTTTAAGGAAAAAATGAGTTCATAAAACGATGTGGCGCAGTCTTATATACCGCTAAGAATTTTTAGAACATGAAAATCGGAGAAGTGGATTTTCCCCCATTTCGCCGGCCCGGCTCGGCGCGGCGCGCAGTGTGAATGCCCTACACGTCGGCCTGAGCTGGCTAGGCACGAGCCGAGCCAGTACGCGTCAGCCCGGCCCGGCCCGGCCGGCAGTGTGAACGCAGCCTTAGTGTTCGCTGATACTGATTCTGAGCTGAGCGTCTCCCTGAGGAAATACATGCATTTCATTCTCACTGCTATTCTTTCCTTGATGTCCATTTTATGCTATGGTTGCAGGTAAACAAAGATCCCAAGTATCTGAACTGGTGAATTGTTTTGAACCTCATGCCATCTATCTCAAGAAATTCTTGCTGCTCTTGTCTCCTTCCTAACTAAATAAACGCCGTTTTGTCTTGATTCACCTTTAGCCCACCCTTCTATGCATACTTGTCCATTTTCTGGTACATTTCTTTCAACTCATGGACTGATTCACTTAGCAGTGCTATATCGTCTGCATATAGGAAACAGCTGAAATTACCATCCATCTGTACTCCTGCCCATTCCCGTTGCCAACGTTCTCTCATTACTTTCTCTAAGATGATCCATGAACAGAACACGTGAGAGAGCATCCCCTCGTCTGAGACCTAACTCAATCTCGAACTTTTCTGATGTTACCCCTCGGTAGCGCACGGATGGCCTTGATCCATCCATACAAGTATGCGCCATTCTCACTAGCTTCCAGGGGTTCTATAGTCACGCATTGCACTTAGAGGCTGTTCCTGTGGATGCTGTCGTATGCACGTTGAAAATCGACGAACAGATTACGGACCTTAACCAACCTCTTTTAACTATTCGATTTAGTAACGCGAACCATTTGCAGTTGTCATAAACAAAACCTGACAGCCTTCTGAAGGTGGAACTCTCCATTAGAAGCAAGGAACGGAGCTATTTTTTCCAAATATAATAATCAGTCGTGGCTGGTGGCTGTTCTCAGTAGGAGACCACTCGTATAGCCTTTACTTACACATTGCAGTATAGATGCGCGTTTGTTACATCATATGTAAGCTAAACCGTGTGGTAAAAAATCTCCAGATGCGGCAAAAAACGCTCTGATATTGCATTCGTGGATACTAGAGCGTAGTAAGATGCATCAACGTCAGAAACAGGAAAGAGTCCGCCTAGAGAATAAAGTGCCCTTAAACGGAACATAACTGCAGGAATTAGTAGAAGCTCAGGCATTGAGTCAGGCAGATTTGACAGAGCTAGAAAATGCTCAGATGCTGTGCCAGCGATTCAGTCGTCAGGGAAGTGAAACGAACTGTCGCTCTAAGAGGCTTGATAAGTTAATTTGCACGGGTACTAAACAAAAACTTTAACGTACAAACTGTCGTTTCATGCAGACGATTTCTCCTACAGATCATGTACAGAACGATCGGTTGAGAAATGGTTCTTGTTTATTTTCGTAGCCATTGTCCAAAAATGGTTCGATTGTCTCTGAGCACTATGGGACTTAACTTCTGCGGTCATCAGTCCCCTAGAACTTAGAACTACTTAAACCTAACTAACCTGAGGAAAGCACACACATCCATTCCGGAGGCAGGATTCGAACCTGCGACCGTAGCGGTCGCGCGCTTCCAGACTGTAGCGTCTAGAACCGCTCGGCCACACCGGCCGGCCGTAGTCATTGTACTACATAGAAGCTAATTACTATACGAACGACTGCGCAATTCTGCTTAAAATGATACAAACGATTCATTGACGTTTCGTGGAGCGTTGGAAGCAAATTTTATGAATCGATTGGTCACGGCACAAAGTGAAACACTGAGGTGGACGTGTGTGGGTTGGTGGATGCCTGGTGAATGGCGTTTACATGAGTGTGCTGGGACGACAGTAAAATTCGTTGCACTTGATATGCGGTGTTCCCTTCCTAGTATTCTGGGCGCACATTATTAGTTTCAGTTTTAGACAACAGCTTACCTTCCGTTTCTTAATATTTGTACGAAACTGACGCTTTCAGTGTCAAAAAGATAGAACTATCTCTTTTTATTAATTTCTTTCCTCTTATGCGGCCCACCACAAATTCCTCTCTTGACCCAATCTCGGCGTAGCACTCTATGTCCTGAATTATCTGCTGTCTGTATTCCCATCTCTGTCGTCCCCTAAATTTTTTCTCTGTATCGCTTTCCCTAGTACCATGGAGGTAGTTCTCTGAAGCCTTAATACATGTCCTACCAACCTGAACCTTCTTCTTGTCAGTGTTTTTCATGTTGTCTTGTTATCATTGATTCTGTGAAGAATCTCCTCGTTCCTCATCTTCTCAATCCACCTGGTTTTCAACATGCTTCTGCAGCACAACATCTTAACCGCTTCCGTTCTCTTCTTTCACAGTGTTCCCACTGTCCATGATTCACTGTCATACATAGCTGTGCCCCAAAAGTACATTCTCCGAAATATCCTCCTAAAATTAAGGTCAATGTTTGATGGTAGTAGATTTCTCTTGGCCAGGAATGCCCTCTTTGCCTTCTGGTCTGTTACGTCTTCCTTGTTTTGTGCATCAATGGGTTTTTGGTTTTCAAGGCTGCAGAACACCTTAACTTCGTCAACTTAGCTGTCATCAGATTTGATGTTCAGTTTACTGCTAATTTCATTTCTGTTACTCCTCATGACTGTGTCATTCTTCAATGTACCCTCAATCCATATTTTTACCGATTAGACTTTCATTCAAATTCAACTCGTGTCGCAATCATTCCTTCCTTTTACTGAAGATAGCAATGTCATCAGGGAATCTCAACTTTTGATGGCCCTTAAACCTTTCATTAATTTCGCGATTGCTTTTTAGATGTACAGATTAAACAGTAGCGGCCAAAGGCTAAATCCTTGTCCTACACATTTCTTAAATCTGAACACTTGGTTCGTGGTCTTCCATTCTGACTGTTCTCTCTTAGTTCTTGTACATATTGTATGTTGCCCGTCTTTTTCCTACAGCTTCAAAGTTCCGTGTAAAACAACATTTTCATTTCACTCGCAGTTTTGTTTCCTTTAAATTGCGAAATCATGTTTGTATACATTTCGGAGAGATAGCCAGTTATCGGTAACGACAGATCACGCGATCTCTTTGAGCTCTGTCTATGTGAAATACCGCCGTAGCTAACAATATTCATATGTCCCGAGAACCTAGTGGTTCAAGCAATCAAGTGCAAGAGCCGTTAAGCGGGCCACATATATAATAAAAACGGATTATTTACATATATAATGCCGCGTTTATTATGAATATTTGTATATGTAAGCCCCTAGATTCATACCTATTCTAGTAAATGTCATGCTTGTGCTTCAGTAGATACGGTATATTATAATAGAACAGGTCACGAAGTTTCATGTAGCTATCGCAATTGTATAAAGTAAAAAAGACATTTCGGGACAACGTATTTACAGTTTAAAACGATAAAACCTTTATTTTTAAATTAAGGCTCGAAACCATTCAGCAGCATTGTCAGCATCACCATCTCTTCGCCACCCTCCTTCTCTAAAGGGTTCTTCCTTCTGGGTGACCTCGCTTCGTTTTGGTGGCGAATTCGACTGCCTTGTGTGCCTCGGCAAGTCTCGACTTGGCTCATAATTTCAACTCCCTTTATAATATGACAGCCTGGGATGATGTTTAGACGGGCTAGAGCTCTTATTCTCCTCATGTTTCATCGTTAATGTATCTTCACTTTCTTTTATTTTTATTTGAGAAGTGGTAATTTTTTACAATTTACTCCATACGTGGAGCAAAATTTGCAATAAAATTTCATACAGAAAAATTAGTGGTAAATTAAAATCTAAAAGGATAGACATATGGCCCATTTAAACTTTCCAGCACAAATATCTCTGGTACAACAATAGATATTGAAAACGACTTTGACGGGTATGATTATCAGGCACAGGCTCATAAAAGTACACTACTGGCCGTTAAAATTGCTACATCAAGAAGAAAGGCAGATGATAAACGGGTATTCATTGGACAAATATATTATACTAGAACTAACATGTGATTACATTTTCATGCAATTTGGGTGCATAGATCCTGAGAAATCAGTACCCAGAACAAGCACCTCTGGCCGTAATAACGGCCTTGATACGCCTGGGCGTTGAGTCAAACAGAGCTTGGATGACGTGTACGGGTACAGCTGCCCATGCAGCTTCGACACGATGCCACAGTTCATCAAGAGTAGTGACTGGCGTATTGTGACGAGCCTGTTGCTCGGCCACCATTGACCAGACGTTTTCAATTGGTGAGAGATCTGGAGAATGTGCTGGCCAGGGCAGCAGTCGAACATTTTCTGTATCCAGAAAGGCCCGTACTGGACCTGCAACATGCGGTCGTGCATTATCCTGCTGAAATGTAGAGTTTCGCAGGCATCAAATGAAGGGTAGAGCCACGGGTCGTAACACATCTGAAATGTAACGTCCACTGTTCAAAGTGCCGCAATGCGAACAAGAGGTGACCGAGAAATGTAACCACTGACACCCCATACCATCACGCCGGGTGATACGCCAATACGCCGATGACGAATGCACGCTTCCAATGTAAGTTCACCGCGATGTCACCAAACACGGATGCGACCATCATGATGCTGTAAACAGAACCTGGATTCATCCGAAAAAATGACGTTTTGCCATTCGTGCACTCAGGTTCGTCGTTGAGTACACCATCGCAGGCCCTCCTGTCTGTGATGTAGCGTCAAGGGTAACCGCAGCCATGGTCTCCGAGCTGGTAGCCCATGCTGCTGCAAACGTCGTCGAACTGTTCGTGCAGATGATTGTTGTCTTGCAAACGTCCCCATCTGTTGACTCAGAGATCGGATAAGATGTCATCTCGACTGCCACTGGTACGAGGCCGTTGGGATCCAGCACGGCGTTCCGTATTACCCTCCTGAACCCACCGATTCCATATTCTGCTAACAGTCATTGGATCTCGACCAACGCGAGCAGCAATGTCGCGATACGATAAACCGCAATCGCGATAGGCTACAATCCGACCTTTATCAAAGACGGAAACGTGATGGTACGCATTTCTCCTCCTTACACGAGGCATCACAACAACGTTTCACCAGGCAACGCCGGTCAATTGCTGTTTGTCTATGAGAAATCGGTAGGAAACTTTCCTCATGTCAGAACGTTGTAGGTGTCGCCACCGGCGCCAACCTTGTGTGAATGCTCTGAAAAGCTAATCATTTGCATATCACAGCATCTTCTTCCTGTCGGTTAAATTTCTCGTCTGTAGCACGTCATCTTCATGATGTAGCAATTTTAATGGCCAGTAGTGAAAATACTGTGAGACATTCTAAAACGTAAGAAAATATGTTTCAAACCAAACTTACGTTGTTTTTTTAAATGGACACGGCCTATCACTTATTATGCAGTCAATAACACGTAAAATTACAAAAAGAATGCCGTTGGTTGCATCGCAACTCGTCAATTACATGCCGAGAAAGTGCAAAGCGAAGTTGACGCTTGAAATAAACGAAACGGGTCGCTATTGCACACGTCGAGATGCAGGTGTGTTCTCCATTTATCAGTGTTCGTGGCAGGAAGCCCTGTTATTACTTTTGTGCCTCGTACAAGTAAGATTATGTACGTCGATCACATCGCGATTATGAGCAACGTAGAGTTCGTGCTTGCATCTCGAGATGTCAATAGTGACGCGTCTTGTTTCTTTCAAGCGTCAACTTCGCTTCGTAATTTCTCGGGATGTAATGGACTTTTTGCGATGCAATCAACGGCATTCTTTTTGTGATTTTTCATTTTCTTGTTGGGGTGTCCATTTAAAAGAACATGAGTTTGCGTTGGAATTAATATTTACTTACGTTTTAGAATGTCTCATAGTATTTATTTTCATCGGCCCTCATAAAGCAGGTACGCGATGTATAGCCTCGTCTTCGGTATCGACTCCCACACACGAATTGTGAGCTCACTTGAGGCACACGCTACATCTGATCCAACACTCTTCACATTAGTCAAAATAGTAATATCATTCGAAGGCTACTTCTAATTTACGACTACCATTAGACAAAGCCGACTTTTTTAGTTTTGAGGAGGTTGGAATACCCTTCTTAATTATTTTAGCCAGTGGTGGCTTTATATTTTTTGCTTAATTCAGACTTTTCCTGGACTTCCTTGACAAACTCAAGGATTTATAAGTATTAGAGGTCAAAATAACTGTTTCGCCTCTACTTTTGACACCCTCCGTTGTTTTGAGTTGCTTTTGGTAGCGGTAATAGGCCCTCTGTACTGGTAACTAGGGAGCTACATTCTGGAAATATCGCCATTCCACAAGGAGACATGTTCGATGAGTGTGCTGTAGCAGTTTATAGCTGTGATGGAGTTCGCAGTCCTGCTCTGCTTCGGAATTTGTAGCTCAAATTCAGTGGTTGCTGATATAGGAAATCTTCAGTCCTAATGATATCCCTGTTAACAGGCCAAATTCCATCTTTCACAGCCATTAACAGCGTGTAACTTCGTTGAGGACTGCAAATATGCGTTGTCAAACTAGCTCGGAGTCTGAAAGTAGTGTGATCATTTTCCCAGGATTTGATCTCAGTTATTTACGAATTTCAGCCTCTTAATAATTGATAAGGCGATTGATGTAGGGTATACCCAATCGCTCGGGGGCCTATGAGAGGTATGTGGTGGCAAACACAAAATGATATAACCCCGCAATCGCTTCGCAGATAGATTACTGCCAAACTTTTTGTGTAAGTCCGTCTAGAATGAGAAGTACTGGGATTTGTTTATCCACCCCTGTGAACGATATCAAAAGAGGTATTTAGTCATACGACTTGTTCCGCGATCCTCTGATATTGCCCCAGCTGGGATACCAGTCAAACTCCTGTCTCATGCATTTCCTTGGAGCGCACATACCAGGTGCAGAAAAGCAGGTCTCCGTCGTCCAAGTGTCACCACTTTCTGCTAAGGAAAGAAACCCCACTTGAGAGCGAGTATTCTTGAGTGGCCTTTAGGGTTTACTGATATTCCAATCTCATCACTATCAAATACTCTATCTTCGGTAAGCTTGTACTCATCGACAACACTATCCAGGCAGTCAATGAATTTGCCAGCTGTTGGATCATTAAAGCCATAACTAGAGCCACTGAAGTAGCTTTTGGTTTCCATAAACTCGGTGTTTGATATCCCATGAAAAATCCTCTTACTCACTCTAATCCTGCTCTTCTATCGTTACCAATTGGATGAGGCAAATTATTACGATTAGCCAGTTTATAGGCTAATTCTCAGTGTTCATTAATTACTAGTTGTCAATGTTGGGCATTCATTCAAGTCAAACATCTGACTAGTTCAGGCTCTTGTTGTGCACTGTAGACACAATTGAACAACCCATTGATTTTCAACACTACAATATTTTTTTCATGTTTATCTCCATATGGCGGCGATCTAATCCGGTTCGAAGGACGCTACATTGAGATGGCGCTTTCTTGTGGCCCATTTTTCCAATTATTATCACTTCTGCAGCCACGTTGCCTGTTAGTTTTTCTTTTGCAGATTCAAACCATTCTGTACAGAAAACAAAACATCCGGTAAGTATCAAAGCTAAAAAAAAACGAAAATAATTACATGGAGCGGAAAGGGGTATTAATGGAAGAGAACGGGGCACGTTACATGCTACTCCACTCTGCCACAAGATCACACTCTCAGATTACGTCGCATTCAGTGATCACCATGAAACGTAATTAATACATAAACTACATAAAAATGAAGCCGAATGTAGAATCAAGAGAATGGTAAAGATTTAATTTAAATGTAATTAACATATGTTTACTTACTTGTGATATATTAAAACCTAAATATTGCAGAAAGGGATAGGAAAAACGCGTCGATGTTAAGTAGCAAAAATACACCACGTAAAGCCGTCGATGTGTTGTTATTCACTTTTCCCGGGCTTCACGACATAATTCCACCAATATACCAACGATAGCAGCACTTAAAAGGCAAGAGCAACTTTACCCTCTTCTGCCTAAATACTCCGTTCTGTCACGGTTTCCGCGTATAATTTCCAAATTCTGGAAGATTAGTGTTGCCGATTATGCTGAGACTGAGCTTTGTTGTGGCACATTTTTATGCCGTAATTTGAGGAGATTTTGGTAGTAAGACGTTCAGCTTTTGCAATAGTATATGTACATTTTCTTCTTGGACGAAGTCGTTATTCTATCAATTTAGTGAAGTATTTTCTACACTAAATTATTTTGACGTTACAGTATTGTGATTGCACTCAAGGGAAATCACCCCAGAGCACCGTGTTTACCTACGACTTAACCTCGTCACACGCTGTAATTTTCAGAGGTTTTTAAGACTCCAGTTGTACAAGTTTCTGTTCAATTGCACATGTTACGCATAACGATTTTCCGTTGCGCAGAAACTCTGTAAATGTGTACTACTGTGTGGTTAATTCGCAGTGAGGTAGCATTTCAGAGTTGATTAATGAGTCATGAATATTCATATAACAAAGCATATATTCAATCGATCAGGGGATAATCTAAATATTCATGGATAGTACACGAATTACAACAAAGTACTCAACTTACCAGCTTACTCCTATTTTTCTTACAATTTCGAACATCTTGCATCATTTTGTTCTGTTGAACGCTCTTGTCTGAGTCACTTAATTCTGTGAACATGCGTTAATTTTTCTTTACTCTTGCTTCCATTATCAAGCAATAGAACTGCCTCTCCGCAGTCTTTATCTTTTTTAAAGCCAAACTGATTGCTGAGGCCCTCAGTTTTGTTTTGCATTCTTCTGCGCATTATTCTCGTTAACAATTTAGATGCATGAACGGATTGCTGCCGTAATAATTAATACACTTATATGCCACTAATATCTTCGGGTCGTGTGGATGATACTGTAGGGAAACTCTGATGGTATGTCTCCGATCTCATATATACTACACATGAATAGACGTTTAGTTGCAGTTCGAAACCGGCAAGAGTGGCCGAGCAGATCTAGACGCTACAGTCTGGAACCGCGCGACCGCTACGGTCGCAGGTTCGAATCCTGCTTCGGGCATGGATGTGTGTGATGTCCTTAGGTTAGTTAGGTTTAAGTAGTTCTAAGTTCTAGAGGACTGATGAGAACAGCAATTAAGTCCCATAGTGCTCAGAGCCATTTGAACCATTTTTTTGCAGTTCGAAAACACGCACTCACGCACGCACGCACACACACACACACACACACACACACACAAACACACACACACACACACACACACACACACACAGAATGGTTGCAGAAGGCAGTATTATCCATCCCTTCTGCTTTCTTTGATCACAAGATACAAAAGCTCTGCTAAGCCCTGACGCTAATGCAGGACCATGTCTTCCATATCTCTTCCTGTTTCTTCTACAGCCGCGTCAGCAGCCAAGTTCCCCCTGTTGTAGAGGCCTTCAGTGTATAAGATGCATTCGAAAGAAAACGAGACAGGTGGAGAAAAAAAAAACAGTAAGCAAACCGCTTATTATTTCAAAATTAATCACCGTAACAGTTAATACGTTTATCCCATTGAGACAACACGGTCAATGCCTTCATGGAAAAATGGTTACGGTTGCATATGGAAAAATGATTTACTTAGGCGTCACGTCTTCACGCGAAGCAAATCGACGGCCACGATTGTTTCTCTTCAGGGCTTCGAAAATACGAAAATCGCAAGGGGTGATGTAGGGACTGTGGGGAGGATGTATGCTGGCTTGCCAGCGAAACTTCTGCGGCGTAGTCGAAACAACCTTGACGACAAGTGGGTGGGCCCATTGGTCCACCCCACCCGAGACTGCATGCAGGAGGTACCAGGTTTCTGCGGTGTGTGACTGCGGACAACCTGAGCAAACCGCAGACCATATATTGCACGACTGCGCAGCAAAGAAGATTCAAGTACCTGTAAGAATCCGATCGAAGAAATCGAATCTGTCTTTGCCTGATTGGCGGCACTGGGCTTGAAAATCTAATTTAAAATGCTATACCATATAGTAAAATTTGTATGATTTTGTATTAGGCTGGTGCATAAGTTTGAAGAGTTTTGCCATCTACATCTACATGTACATGATTACTCTGCAATTCACATTTAAGTGTGGCAGAGGGTTCATCGAACCACAATCATAATATCTCTCCACCATTCCACTCCCGAACAGCGCGCGGGAAAAACGAACACCTAAACCTTTCTGTTCGAGCTCTGATTTCTCTTATTTTATTTTGATGATTATTCCTACCTATGTAGGTTGGGCTCAACAAAATATTTTCGCATTCGGAAGAGAAAGTTGGTGACTGAAGTTTCGTAAATAGATCTCGCCGCGACGAAAAACGTCTTTGCTTTAATGACTTCCACCCCAACTCGCGTATCATATCTGCCACACTCTCTCCCCTATTACGTGATAATACAAAACGAGCTGCCCTTTTTTGCACCCTTTCAATGTCCTCCGTCAATGCCACCTGGTAAGGATCCCACACCGCGCAGCAATATTCCAACAGAGGACGAACGAGTGTAGTGTAAGCTGTCTCTTTAGTGTACTTGTTGCATCTTCTAAGTGTCCTGCCAATGAAACGCAACCTTTGGCTCGCCTTCCCCACAATATTATCTATGTGGTCTTTCCAACTGAAGTTGTTCGTAATTTTTACACCCAGGTACTTAGTTGAATTGACAGCCTTGAGAATTCTACTATTTATCGAGTAATCGAATTCCAACGGATTTCTTTTGGAACTCATGTGGATCACCTCACACTTTTCGTTATTTAGCGTCAACTGCCACCTGCCACACCACACAGCAATCTTTTCTAAATCGCTTTGCAACTGATACTGGTCTTCGGATGACCTTACTAGACGGTAAATTACAGCATCATCTGCGAACAACCTAAGAGAACTGATCAGATTGTCACCCAGGTCATTTATATAGATCAGGAACAGCAGAGGTCCCAAGACGCTTCCCTGGGGAACACCCGATATCACTTCAGTTTTACTCGATGATTTGCCGTCTATTACTACGAACTGCGACCTGCCTGACAGGAAATCACGAATCCAGTCGCACAACTGAGACGATACCCCATAGGCCCGCAGCTTGATTAGAAGTCGCTTGTGAGGAACGGTGTCAAAAGCTTTCCGGAAATCTAGAAATACGGAATAAACTTGAGATTCCCTGTCGATAGCGGCCATAAGTTTAACAAACAGCACAGATACACTTAATATCAATCTCCTTCACTATTTACAAGAGTCTGCCAACGCTGGGGTAACTTTTCGATTCTGCGACTGCAGAGGCGAAGACCTCATCGAGCCATGTTCGGAGCGCATTTTCATCCGGAAAGGAAGTCCTTGAAGGTCGTTCGGTAAGGAGCTGAAAAGGTGAAAATCTGCGGCCGCAAAATCGGGCGACTGAGATGAATGCGGAATGACTTCCCAACCCGACTCCTGTACAATGTTTTTTGTCAGTCTAGCAGAACGCGGGTGGGCGTTACCGCGGAGTAGTACCACCTCACACAGTCTTATTGGTCGTTGTTCTTGGATTGCGGCTACAAGACGTCTCAGTTGTTGACAGTAAATCTCAGCAGTGATGGTTACATCTGGGGGAAGCAATTCGTAGAGCACCATACCGTCGCTGTTCCACCAGATGCATAGCATTACCTTTTGTGGACCCGTGCAGGTCTTTGTACAAGGATTGTTTGGGCCCAGTCATTCCTTTCTTTGCCTTGTTAACATAAAGACGCCGTTTCTCGTCACCAGTAACGATACAGAGTAGGAACGGTCGACGTTGTTCACGAGCCAATTGATGACGCGCAAGCAGAGATGCTCATATGGCATAATGCATAAACAAAGTTAACAGCTTATAACGGCTCTTCTTCTTGATGATTTGGTTTGATTTGTACTTGGCCTCGGCTAAAACTCGGCGACAGTCGGTAGAGTGTTGACAACGTTATCAAGTTACGAAAACGACGTCACACAAAATAACAGTGCTGACCCGAAATATTGACTTGCGTGAGATATTTACTTCACCAAGAATCGTAACTAATCGTTCGTAATCGATGTTTAACTGATTAATGATGAAATATTAATGATAAAACCAATAAAGTCACATCCACAACAAATTCCCTACAAGCTGGTGGTAATTTCAAGTATCTTAGAAATCGTAACAGTGGACTTGTTATTTGAGTCAAAGGTTCTACACAAGCGCCGAACGCTACAGTCAAATATTATCGCTGCGCGTAATTATTACTCGGGAGTTTCATGTCAATAATTTGATAGAATTTTAAATTACAAATGCACGATTTGGCACGAGAGTGTGTTTTATTGCACAATGTCAGTCACTTCCTAACCGAGCCTTGAGAAGATAACTTTCCCAGGTGTTGGGGGAATTTAAATTATATGCTTCGGACCTATCACTGAAGTTCCTTAAACCACTGGCTATTATGAATGAAAATTGTCTATCAGTGTTCGTTGCCTAAATCACTGTCTAAGTAATGTTTAGTCCAATTATCTAGTTAAAAGTTCACTTTATCCTAGTAGGTAAAAGTCCTCCGTTCGAATTCTAATGCTGTGATATTTGAAGTCAGAAGATCGTATTACTGCGTCGTAATAGATCGCAATTATTCAATCTCAAAAACAATCTAAGCGCGCCTACATGTACGAGCATTCAAATATACGACCTGCTTCGGCTAACTCTCGTAACGTAGTGACAATGCATTAGATTAGATTAGATTAGATTAGATTAGATTAGATTAGATTAGATTAATACTAGTTCCATGGATCATGAATACGATATTTCGTAATGATGTGGAACGAGTCGAATTTTCCAATACATGACATAATTAGGTTAATTTAACAACATACTTAAGTTAATATAACAACTTTATTTTTTGTGTTTTTTTGTTTTTCTTTATTTTTTTTTAAATATTTTTTTTTCTTAATTTATATCTAAAAATTCCTCTATGGAGTAGAAGGAGTTGTCATTCAGAAATTCTTTTAATTTCTTCTTAAATACTTGTTGGTTATCTGTCAGACTTTTGATACTATTTGGTAAGTGACCAAATACTTTAGTGCCAGTATAATTCACCCCTTTCTGTGCCAAAGTTAGATTTAATCTTGAATAGTGAAGGTCGTCCTTTCTCCTAGTATTGTAGTTATGCACACTGCTATTACTTTTGAATTGGGTTTGGTTGTTAATAACAAATTTCATAAGAGAGTATATATACTGAGAAGCTACTGTGAATATCCCTAGATCCTTAAATAAATGTCTGCAGGATGATCTTGGGTGGACTCCAGCTATTATTCTGATTACACGCTTTTGTGCAATAAATACTTTATTCCTCAGTGATGAATTACCCCAAAATATGATGCCATATGAAAGCAATGAGTGAAAATAGGCATAGTAAGCTAATTTACTAAGATGTTTATCACCAAAATTTGCAATGACCCTTATTGCATAAGTAGCTGAACTCAAACGTTTCAGCAGATCATCAATGTGTTTCTTCCAATTTAATCTCTCATCAATGGACATACCTAAAAATTTGGAATATTCTACCTTAGCTATATGTTTCTGATTAAGGTCTATATTGAATTATACTTAGTCATTACTCACGATTCCCAAAGAGTACTCACACGGAGTATTCCTTGGGATCGTTGGTTCTACATTGCGAATGTTAATTTATGCTAATTTTGCGATTTATTATGATTTTGATTTTAATTTTACTGAAATGTAATCTTTATTTCGTAGACTGCTAAATTTTCAAATCTTAGATTCCTGATTTAATTACTTGTTATTGTCCTAACAACAGTGATAAATGGAACTTCGTTCGCTTATTCACTTTTCTGAGAATTTGGGACTTGGGGGGAAATCTTTGGGGTATTGGGGGCTAATTTTTGATTATTATTTCTCGTCTGAGGAAGTGGCATTACAAGCTTTTGGTGACCTTCTTATGTTACCTTTGGTGTGGTGTGTGTGTGTGTGTGTGTGTGTGTGTGTGTGTGTGTGTGTGTGCGTGTGGAGTCTAGACGAGTTATAACAGATATGAGCAGATGACTTCATTAGTAGCTGAGTGGGGAAAACTGGGCCAGCTGGGAAAACAGGTTTTGTAGATAGAGAACAGCGGCCGTGGGACCCCCAAATAACTTTGCGCTGCTCTCATCGCTCGCAGTGAGACTGACGAAGGACCGAGCGCTCGGCTGCTCTGTGGAGCGTCAGTGGGACGAGCCGCGTAAATCATGGCTAGCTGCGGGCGACGCCCACCAGCTAATAAAAGAGCGCAGATAGCATCGAGGTGTGCCGAGGCCGCGAGGAGAGCAGGGGGCAGCAGGTTTCGCATACCTCGCCAGGGCATAAAGAGATACATCTCTCGAGAGCATTTCCGAGTCCATTTACTGGCGCTGCGGAGATGGTCAACATTGTGATTGTACTTCCAGTATTGTTGATTACGTAGAATCATCCAGTCCAGCGTTTAGTAAAAAAAGGCTCGATTTTTACAGGATTCGTGCAAATTCGTATCTGGCGTTACCTGAACATAATTCCCAGTGGTCTAGGAGATTCAGAAACACTTTTTTATATCTAATTTCAATCAAGATCTGTACAGAGAACATATAGACCTAGTACTTCCACCACACAAGTATTCAGTTTACACCGTTTCCTCAGCACATTCATAAGGGTCGCAAACATTAAGTGAAGTCTAACATTTTAAATTCTTCAGCTTTAGGATAGATAGAAGCCTTTGTTGGGAAAGGTCTTGTGCAGAAACTGAATGCTGCTATCTTCACTACCAGTAAACGCCATCCCCGATTCCTTCAATAAGCGAACTCTTACGTATAAAACGTCATATCTCCGGAACAATGTGTCGTAGAATGATATAGTTTTGCAGATACATTCGGCGGTATTTGTGGATACAGTCTGCAATACGTGTTGCAAATAGAGTTAGCAGTAAAGAAGTAATAAATTAAAACGTCATGCCTGATCTAGCAGTTTTATTGCATGATCAGCGAAAATGTAGCAGCGAAAAAAATGTTTGAAATTGCGCTACTGGCCATTAAAATTGCTACACCACGAAGATGACGTGCTACAACGCGAAATTTAACCGACAGGAAGACGATGCTGTATGCAAATGATCAGCTTTTAAGAGCATTCACACAACGTTGGCGACACCTACAACGTGCTAACATGAGGAAAGTTTCCAACCGATTTCTCATACACAAACAGCAGTTGACCGGCGTTGCCTGGTGAAACGTGTTGTGATGTCTCGTGTAAGGAGGAGAAATGCGTACCATCACATTTCCTACTTTGATAAAGGTCGGATTGTAGCCTATCGCGATTGCGGTTTATCGTATTGGATCGTACAGCCACGTCTCGATCCCTGAACCAACAGATTGGGACGTTGGCAAGACAACAATCATCTCCACGAACAGTTCGACGACGTTTGCAGCAGCATGGACTATCAGCTCGGAGATCATGGCTGCAGTTACCCTTGACGCTGCATCGCAGACAGGAGCGCCTGCGATGGTGTACTCAACGACGAACCTGGGTGCAAGAATGGCGAAACGTCATTTTTTCGGATGAATCCAGGTTCTGTTTACAGCATCATGATGGTCGCATCCGTGTTTGACGACATCGCGGTGAACGCACATTGGAATCGTGTATTCGTCATCGCCATAGTGGCGTATCACCCAGCGTGATGGTATGGGGTGTCATTGGTTACACGTCTCGGTCACCTCTGACGGGACTTTGATCAGTGGACGCTACATTTCAGATGTGTTACGACCCGTGGCTCTACCCTTCATTCGATCCCTGCGAAACCCTACATTTCAGCAGGATAATGCACGACCGCATGTTGCAGGTTCTGTACGTGCCTTTCTGGATACAGAAAATGTTCGTCTGCTGCCCTGGCCAGCACATTCTCCAGATCTCTCACTACCTGAAAACGTCTGGTCAATGGTGACTGAGCAACTGGCTCGTCACAATACGTCGTGACTACTCTTGATGAACTGTGGTATCGTGTTGAAGCTGCATGGGAGCTGTATCTTTACACGCCATCCAAGCTCTGTTTGACTCAATGCCCAGTCGCATTAAGGCCGTTATTATGGCCAGAGGTGGTTGTTCTGGGTGCTGATTTCTCAGGATCTATGCACCCAAACTGCGTGAAAATGTAATCACATGTCAGTTCTAGTATAATATATTTGTCCAATGAATACCCGTTTATCATCTGCATTTCTTCTTGGTGTAGCAATTTTAATGGTCAGTTGTGTATGTGTAAAGTTTGTTGGAATTCACTAACCGCTCTCATTCTCTAATGGAGGAATATAATGTGAGTAATTTGCGCGCCCGAGTGACGCTGGCTCAAAACAAATATAGTACACTGTTCTAACTGTAATGCTTGACTTGTATTAAATCTTCAACATAAGGTTATAGCTCTTAATGAGCAGATTATGACAGCATTTCAACGTCTAAACTCTCTCAATAACGGTATGAAACAGACAAAATTTATTTTTGTTGCTCCTGTAAGCCGTCAGATATGCAACCTGCAACTGGGACAGTGCCACTGTTAGCCATTTGGTAATGTAACAAAGAATGAGCCCCACTGTCTCTGACATTGAAACACGAAGGCTTGTTCACTTTGCTTACTTTCACTCCATTACCTCGTATCATGTTACACGTTGGATCAACTCTGGGCACTCACCGAGAGTATTCTCAGCCCAGAAACGTGAGGTCAGACTGGTGTGCAGTGTTACTCTGCGAACTTCCTGAAGGTCACTGCTCAGCTCTATCGGTGTTATAAGTAGGCCACTCCTGCACATGTATTCCATCATGGGATTTGCTGTTGAGAGGAGTGAATCATTCAGAAGGAACATCCGTCCAAAGGACACTAGACAGACTACACGGATAAACGATATATGTCTGGATAACACTTCGTTAAGCACTTTACGGAAAGGTGTTTACTGTTAAGGATGTTTTATTTTCAGTAGGCTTCCAGCAGGACTGAAAGATATGCGTGGTAAACCCATGTATTCAGATACAAATAGAAAGGCACTCTTCTGTATAGGAGTTCCTAGCGCTTGTTAAAACCTACTCTCTCTAATGTGTTATTTATTCGTTTACGGTTTTTTCGTGTTTTTAGAATTCTTTAAAACTCTGATCATGAACTTTCTAATCAACATCCTGTAAATTATACACTTACACTTTCCATGAACAAGTAGCTTTGGCTCGCAAAGGTCCCATAGAACATTATGCAATAAATAAACGAGAAAACCGTAGGTGCAGACCACATTAGTGTTCAGGAAATTACAAGTTATGAGGACACAGAACGAAGTCTTGAAAAGAGGTATTGTCTTGAAAAGAGGTTAATAGGTGAACATCTAGAAAAGTAACACAGCGGCAATGAAATGTACCCGAATTAAAACATGTATTGCTGAGGGAATTAGATCAGTAAATTAGACACTAACAATAATCTATGAGTTTGCTATTTGGGCAGCAAAGTAACTGATGGTGATCGAAGTAGAAAGGATACTGCACACTGAGAGATAAGCGTTTCTGAAGAAAAATAAATTTGTAACAATTTAATATAAACTTACACGTTAGAAAATCTTTTCCGAAGGTACGCCTCTGAACTGCAGCCTTGTACAGAAGTGAGATACGGACGATAAACTAAACAGGACAAGAATAGAATCTTTTTTGAGATGTGGTGCTACAGAAGCTGCTGAAAATTAAAAGAATATATCAGACAGCAGATAAAGAGGCACAGCATCAATTGGGGACAGAACAAAATTTGTGTCCCAACTTCACCAAGAGAAAGGCCCGATTGGTGGGACACCTCGTAAAACTAGGTATCCCCTGTTTGGTCATGCAGGGAAGTTTGGAAGTAAAAGGCACACTTTGGTAAGAAAATTCCAATAAAACTTGGTTAAAGTAGTTGTTCAGAGACGCAAAATTTGTACAGGACAGAAAAACGTGGAGAGATGCATGAAACCAGTCGTTGCACTGAAGATCACAACAAGGACGTAACTGTCAGTACAATCACATTTTCTGACATACGTGACCCATACTAATATCCAAATGTGAAACATCATTTCACGACCGGATAACTTCGTAGCTTTGGTATTTTGCCGTAGGAATCACCTTTGTCAGTGTTAAATTTAAATTGTTTGGAGACTGTCGAAGCGGTTCCTTCAAACAGACAACAACTTATTCCTTCCGTCATCCTTGGCTAATGCGAGCTTGAACTCCACTTCTTTTTATCTCGCGATAGACGAACATTAAGATATTCCTTACCTCTTTGTCTCAATTTTCATCCCTCTCTGTTTGTCTGTGCCTCTGCCCATTGTCAGAGATTTCAACAATCTGTTTTTCCACTGTCTGGATACCTGATACAACAGTCTCGAACTTTATTCATAGTCCTGTCTAACCACGTGTGTTACCGATTTCCGTATTTAACGTTTATATTCCACTGAAACTAAATCAGTTTATCCGTATCACTTGCAAACTGCATCAGGGATGCCCCAGTCACACTAAAGAAAACGTGACGAACTCACATTTTATACCATTTTTGTTCCGTAATTACCTTAGAGTTGCGAATCATCTGCGAAAAGCCCGAAGTTACTTGGAATGCTACGCTTTTCTCTTCAAGATGTACTGGACCACACCAGACACTTTTGCCTCAAGCCAGCCCTCTAGTAGAAGTTAATGCCTTTCCTTATTCCGTTATAAAATAATAGCATTCGCTTTATACTTGCCGCAGTCCTTTTCTGAAATAACAAAAGTTACCCCAGAAAATTAAGATGATTTTCAGACGTGAAAACTGTTCCAAAGTACAACATAGTCATGTACCTAGAAACAAACACTCTGTTCAAATTTAAAAATGTGTCAACCGAGAAAGTCTTTTCCGTGCTGCGTTTAATAGTCTATTTGCTACTTTATTACCCTCGTATACACCGAAAATAATTAAATGAAACCAAATTAAAAGGAAGTGGTATCTAAAACCAACTGCACGTGAAAACAGTTTGAAATAGCAGCCATTGACAATTATCATAAATTTACTTTTTAGTTTTTGATTTCTGCCAGTACTGCAAAATTTCTTTGGTACCAGCGCCCACCTAGCTAGGACATGTTTCTTTCCTAACTTCTTTGTGGTCGTACGTCCAAAACGCCAAAGGTATATTTCTAATGTGATCATAGCTTTGACCTGTCACGATAGATTGGCAGCCTTGGAAACCAACCCGCATGCGCCCGACTCTAATGCGTACAAGGAATAAATTCCTTATTTTCCATGAAAGTCTAAATCACGCGAGCAAGCCCAAGGCAAGGACAATGCAACACTGGCCCTAACGCCGGATTTGTACGGTGACAGTAATTTTACAGTATGATCGGCGCCATACCCAGAAAACTTTAATGTCATCTCATTCTTCGCTTTGGAAGCTACTCATGTACGACTTGACCTACTTCAGCACTCCCTAAAGATGCCCATGCTACACTTACTCGGAACACAGCCACAAATACGAATATGGTAAGTTGCAGCCGCAGCACGAACTGCGGCAAGAAGTTAGTTGTTAGGCTAGCGCCTCCTATACCTCACAGGGATGGCCTCACCAGAGGCTGGAGCGATGACGCAGCCTCGGCTGCACAGGTATCTCTGGGAGGGGAGCCTCCGTCTGGCCGTGCCGCTTACGTCAAAAGGCAAGTCTCAGCAATCCAAGTAATCCGTATTTTGAAACTTCCTGGCAGATTATATCAGCGCACACTCCGCTGCAGAGTGAAAATCTCATTCTGAATCCGTATTTTGTTCCTTTCTTTAAAGTGAAAAAAAAACTTTGTGCTCGAAAATTCCGACTACTTCTATACTACGTCTGAATGCTGCAAAAGGGCAAAGTCATTGCGAAAATATTCCTGGAGAATCGGTATAACAAACAACTGGCTTCAAGCCTAGATAGAAGCAAAAAGGATTGTCGTATTACAAGTTTCGGTACCACGCTAACAAATGGCACTCTATGGCAAGGTAAAAGCAAATAACACAGTACAAAGAGAAATGTAGAATCCATAACATTAATCGTGCGACCTATGGGACACCAGAAAACTCGAAGATCAAGCGTATTATGAAATAGCCATGGAAGCAAACAAAAATTATATCGGCGTAGAAAAAAATTATTTCATGTTGTTACTTACATATTCGGTAGAACAATAACAGTATTCGCGGCAAAACTTCTCATTGAATATTATTCTCCACAACCAGGCCTCTTACATATACTTAATTAACAAACTGCTTGTATTCAAGAATTCATTTATGGTACATAACGAGTTGTCTATGAGACAAAGCTTTACTTTGTGTCAAAATAACTTCTGTTGCACATTTCGCGCTTTTAAATTTGTTGTGGTGTAGTGTATGTCACGACTAATATTTTATTTGTGAATCTGACTGTCTCAAACAGCAACCAATTATTAATGCAAATTGCCTCAGGGAAAAAAATGTACTGTGAGATTATGCTCAATTTTCCCGACGTCACCAGGCATAAGTGGGTACCTTCAAGACATTTTTATATTATGTTACGTGTCACTAATGTTGTATTAGGTAACAGAGAACGTAATTCAGACAATTCAATAATTATGATGTGTACGTAACTGACTGACGTGTTCTCACCTTTCGCCATACGAAGGAACCTAATACATTCAGGAACATTGTTGAAGATCATCGTTTTGATGGTCTATGTGTTATGCTGTGGGGAGGTATAATGTTGCATGGGTGCAATGACCTCCAAATCTTTGTACACGGTTCACTCTCAAGTCAATGTTATTCTGACTCTATACTCCTTTCCATATGTGTCTTTGTGGGGTGCATTTTGAATTTATTTTTATTGCCGGTCGGGGTGGCCGAGCGGTTCTAGGCGCTACAGTCTGGAACCGCGCGACCGCTACGGTCGCAGATTCGATTCCTGCCTCGGGCATGGATGTGTGTGATGTCCTAAGGATAGTTAGGTTTACGTAGTTCTAAGTTCTAGGGGACTGATGACCTCAGATGTTAAGTCCAATAGTGCTCAGAGCCATGTATTTTTATTGGTGACAACGCGCGACTGCATCGAACCGCTCAACCAGAGAAACGAGAGGATATTCGATGAATGAACAGGCCTTCCCGTCTCACCGACTTAAATCCCATCGAGCACATGTAGATGCCTTGGACAGATGTATTGCAGCAGTTCACATGCAGCAAACACAATCCAGCAGATGTGAACCGCGCTGCTAGAGGAACGGAACGCGT
Organism: Schistocerca americana; assembly: GCF_021461395.2. Classification (NCBI taxonomy): domain Eukaryota; kingdom Metazoa; phylum Arthropoda; class Insecta; order Orthoptera; family Acrididae; genus Schistocerca; species Schistocerca americana. The sequence continues at coordinate 431,690,699 of NC_060124.1, read as the reverse complement.
TACCACAAGAACTTCCTCGTAGCCTCGTAGTCAGTATGGGAACACGTTCCAGAGTAAGCACTACAGTTTGTGGTGATTACATGCCGTCTTAAGAACTATGTCCAGCCTTTTCTAACGTCCCGAGGACCATCGTAAAATGATGTGACTTCCGTGTAATGTATTGTCATTGAATAGTATCATCTCTGCTCGCCTCATTGTGTATTTCTTTGTTACCTTCTGTATTATTTCTATGTGTGGTCCAAATTTCACAGAGCTGTGTTACTTAGCATATCATGTGAGAGTCACTTTCGTCCACAAGTTTTTCGCACCAGTGTATTTATTAGATTCCCCGAACATTTCCGTATGTCTTTCATCGATCAGCTGAATTATTTCATCTATTACCCTACATTTTTTCCTCGTTACCTACCATGTCCTACTTTGATGATTGCCCTTTCTAGTGCTATCCATTCCTCTTCCGCTGAACTGACGGCTATGATATTTATTATCGAGTTAGCTACACCTTTAAAGAACTTCAAATGCATCTCTTCATTCCTCAGTTTTCAGTATCCCTCCTCTTTCCATATTTATTCTTCAAGACGGTTCTCAAAATCTTCAGTTTCCCCTACATCATCGTTAAATTGTGATTCGGATCTATTTTGCTCCTGGGTACGCTTACAATCCAATATCAGTTTCCGGAATGTTTGTGTGAACGTGATGCAATATTCCCGCGTCTCTTGATTTTTCCAGTTCTCTTGTCGTAATTTTTGAAATTTTTCTAGCTGAAATATATTACAGAACTCAATTAGCCTTTCTCCTCTCTTAATTCTACTACCAATCTCATGTTCTCCTGTATCTCTTCTTTCCATTCTTTTTCCTACTACCGCGTCCCAAACCCCCATGATTATTAGATTATCATCATCTTTTTCACGGTTTACTTATTCAGTACCCTCATGTACTTTCTATAACTCTTTCTCTTCTGCTAGGGATTTCGGCATGTATACTTGATTGTTGTTGCCGTTGGTATGTTGTTGATCCTGATGAGAAAAACTCTATCATTGAACTGTTCTCAGTAACTTTCTCTCTTCCCTGCTTCCCATTCATAACTTTTCCTCGTCTCATTATACCATTTTGAGATGCTTTTACTGCTCATATGAACAAATATCCTTTCTTCTCATTTAATTTCACTGATCCCGACTAGATCTAGACTCAGCCTTTCCATTTCGCTTTTCAGACTTTCTAGTTTCCCTACCAAGTTCAAACTTCTGACATTCCACTCTCCAACCCGCAGTAAGGTACCCTTCCGTTGATTATTCAGTCTTTTTCTCATAGTTACCTCCCCCTTGGCTGTCCACTGCCTGAAAATGGGGTAAATGCTAGGTAAGAGAGAGTACATTGCAGGTTGTCATCGATTCTGCTATTGGTTTGGAAAATTACCTCTTCCAGCTATGAATAGGACCCGTTGCCCTTGGCAAGAGATTTAACCGTACTGCTTAATTCCCAGTAAGATGTTGTTATGTACGACTGTACCATGAACAATATCTAAACGGCTGGAGATATATGTGACTTGCACAGTTACAAAATCCGATGCGAAACAGAGATAAAGACGCAATCGTATATCTAGTTTGTCTGTGTAACAGTATTCCTTCTTTTTTTACAGAGCTCAATTCCCGCAGACAGTATCTAGTTACACTTGCTGTCTCGAAGCCTGTGGTACGGAGAGATAAACGAATGCGAGAGGCCGGTTGATTAAAAGATAATTATTGGAAGGGGAGCCGTGGGGGCGCCTGCGGCCAGGCAACCCGCGCTACACTAATGGCTGGAAACGCGAGCCGTCCCTTCGAGCCAGCGTCCCGGGCGTCATGTTAGGTAATCAGTCTCACATCTCCGCACCTCCGGCTATCGCGTACCATCAGATGTCTCACTTACGACACAGCAGGCCTGGGAACTAGTCGCAAGAAACGTTTAGCGCAGCTCATAAGTGACTGTGGGAGGAACCATACGTAGCTGGTGCTCTGAGTACTAAATGGCGCGTGGGGCAACTTTGGCAGGTTTCGGGAACAGCGGTAATCGCTAATTGTAAACTTCTTCCATCTCGCCATCCGCACAGCAAGAGCCAGAGTAACGTTTTCTTTGGCTAGTATAAAACAAATAAAACTATCTGTCGTCTCTAGGGATGGGAAATGAGAGTGTAGTATGTCTCGAAATAACCGATAAATTCTCAATACTTTTCTTATAAAGCATGCCTCATGATACTTTCAGAAAGTTAAGCGGGCTTCTGATGTCATGATTCTGTGGCATTCTGAGGACAGTGAAAGGCTCAGTCTTTTGCTGACTGAGCCAAAAGGCTAAGGTGTGGCTTTCTATTCAGAGCGAGATTGTCACTTCAAACAAGACAGGAGGAAAATCCGGTCGTCTAACACGTAGGAAAGAACTGTACTACAGCAGAAAAAGTATAATGTATTAGTTCCCGGCATATTAGCTTTAACTGGACTCGCATTCGGGAGGACGAGGGTTCAATCCCGCGACCGGCCATCCTGATTTAGGTTTTCCATGATTTCCCTAAATCGCTCCAGACAAATGCCGGGATGGTTCCTTTGAAAGGGCACGGCCGACTTCCTTCCCCGTCCTTCCCTAATCCGATGAGACCGATGACCTCGCTGTTTGGTCTCTTCCCCCAAAGAACCCAACCCATATTAGCTTTAAATGCCAAACTACAGGGGGCATGATTCGCTATTTAAATAACCATGCAATATTTCAATGCAGTGAGACATCGACTAGCATCTCCTCTTCTTGGTAGATTATTAGTTTTATGATTTTTTAATGATTGTAAAACAGCTGATAGGTCCCGAAAAGTAGTCACTATATGTTAATGGGTCTCCTTTACTTTCATAACGTGGTTCGGGTGTGACTCATTATCAGATGATCTGCAAAATTAATAGCACATTTTTACGTTATACACCTGAAAAAAAGAAAATATTTTTACAGGCGCAACGTTTGAAACAATTTTTTTTTTTTTTTTTTTTTTTTTTTTACGGAAGCACGTATCACCTGTAATAGGACTACAACGTTGTGCGTTGTGATAGAAGTTTCACATCGTAGTAGTATTGCATTGTGGTACGTATTCGCGTAAAAAATTTCGAATTTTGATTAAAACCTTTGTGTCTCTATATGTATACATCTGCATGTGTTTCACATTTAAGTGTAAAAATATGTTATTAATTTACCAGGTCACGTTATGAAAATACACTGACCACCCAGAACATTATGACCACATAACTCATAGCCGGTATGGCCACCTTTGGCACGGATAGCAGTGGCGATATGTCATGGCATGGAACTAAAGAGGCCTCGGTAGATCGCTGGCACCATATCTGCACACTTAAGTCACCTTGTTCCCGTAAATTCCGAGGAAGGAGTAGGGCGAGGAGCTCTGACTCAATGTTCAATCACATCCCAGATGTGTTCGATTGGTTTTGTGGACGACTGGCAAGACAGCCAATCCACAAGGACGGGAGGCCGAATGGCACGCGTTAAGCTCACGCAGGCTGGCGTGAGGTCTGGAACAGGTCAAGGTCTTATAGTAGCAAAAATAGTACGTAGCTTCTGGAATACTTAACTTTAATCCATAATTGGTGAACATCGGTCTGACGGTACATGCATCACAAGATAAATAGCAATTGATAATGGCGCCTTGCTAGGTCGTAGCAAATGACGTAGCTGAAAGCTATGCTAACTATCGTCTCGGCAAATGAGAGCGTAATTTGTCAGTGAACCATCGCTAGCAAAGTCGGCTGTAGAACTGGGGCGAGTGCTAGGAAGTCTCTCTAGACCTGCCGTGTGGCGGCGCTCGGTCTGCAATCACTGATAGTGGCGACACGCGGGTCCGACGTATACTACCGGACCGCGGCCGATTTAAAGGCTACCACCTAGCAAGTGTGGTGTCTGGCGGTGACACCACAATTGGGTTCAGGTCTAGTGAGTTGGAGTGACAGCACATCAACTGGAACTCGCCACTGTGTTCCTCGAACCACTCCACCATACTCCTGGCCTTGTGACATGGCGCATTATCTCGTTGAAATATGCTACTGCTGTCGGGAAACATGATCGTCATGAGGGGTGCACGTGGTCAACAACCAATATTCGATACTCCTTGGCCGTCATGGTGACTTGCACGAGCTCCACAGGATACATGGATGTCCACGTGCATGTTCCCCAGAGCATAATGGAGCCGCCGCCAGCTTGTCTCCTTCCCGCAGTGTAGGTGTCAAGGAGCTGGAAGAAGATGGATTCGCGCCCACCCATCAGCATGATGATGAAGGTATCGGGATTCATCAGACAATGCAACACTCTGTCACTGCGCCACAGTGCCGATGGTCACGTGCTCTTTCAGTCGTGGTGCTACCACTGGCACATGCGTAGGTCGTCGGCAGCGGAGGACCATCATTAGGTCCACTGTATCCTCAGGCACACTTGTACTCTGCCCATCATTAAATTCTAATGTTTGTTCCGCAACAGTCTCTTCCTGTCCTGTTTTACCAGTCTTTCCAGTCTACGACGTTCGACATCTGTAATGAGGGGTGGCCGTTCGACCCCATGACGTCTGGACGTGGTTTCACCTTGATTTCGCCAAGTGTTGAAGACACTCACCACAGCACTCCTCGAACAAACCGGCAATTGGTGCAGTTTCCGCAATGCTCGCTCCGAGCCTCCGGGCCTTCAAGATCTATTCTTGGTCACACTGAGATAGATCGCGCGCCTTCCCATTCTGCACACGCACTACACGCTCACTAATACTTCACGTACTGTGCGTGTGTCTAACTAGCAGTCATTGCTCGCCAGCTGAGGTTGCTGTCGCCTGGGCAGGTTTATGTTGATAGTAGGTCGGTGATCGTAATGTTGTGGCTCATCAGTGTAAAGGGGTACCATTAACAACTAGTCGCAATATTTTGTGACCTATTAGCTTTATTAGAATCATAATAAAATGATTAAAAATAGTAGCACGCCTCACTCATTGGAGTAGTGATTACGATATTAACTTCATGTCACGAACGACCCGATAGTGGAGCCATTAGCAGAAAGTTTTTTTTTTGTTTTCAGCGTAATGGAGGGTGATTTACAAAACGGGGGAAAACTCCAGGAAACGATCTCTGAGAGAATAAATCTCGTGTGGACGTAAGGCCGGAAGTGCGCTCCAAGGCAGGTACACCCACTAAATGTAAATGTCGTGTGACTAGGGCCTACCGTCGGGTAGACCGTTCGCCAGGCGCACGTCTTTCGATTTGACGCCACTTCGGCGACTTGCGCGTCGATGGGGATGAAATGATGATTATTAGGGCAACACAACACCCAATCCCTGAGCGGAGAAAATCTCCGACCCAGCCGGGAATCGAACCCGGGCCCTTAGGATTGACATTCTGCCGCGCTGATCTCTCAGCCACCGGGGGCGGACGGTACACCCACTTAAAGGTGGAGATAAAGCATGTTGTATTGTGACCACGGCATCAGCACCAGGCAGGTGACCCGCCAGCACGGGGTAAGCCAGACGACCGCGTGGAGCATTCTCCACAATCGCCGCTATCAGTATAACACCAGGCGTGCAGTCGCTGGAACAACACATTCGTGCTGCTTCTGACGGCATTCGGCTGTAAGAAGGGGCATTTGAACGTGTGCAAGATAGCTATTTTTTTAAGAGGTTATAGGATGTTTGAAAAAAGAGACAGCATTGGTCGTATATTTTTTACTATTGCAAAATCGATTTTCTGTCACTGAGTGACCATCTTCAGTGCTATATTGTATAACTTAAATTGGGATGCACTGTTGTCACTAAGCTTACAGCAATCACGATTGCTGTAAGCTTAGTGACAACAGTGCATCCCAATTTAAGTTATACAATATAGCACTGAAGATGGTCACTCAGTGACAGAAAATCGATTTTGCAATAGTAAAAAATATACGACCAATGCTGTCTCTTTTTTCAAGTATACCTGTTATCTGGTCGTAGAGCACAAGACAACATGGAGTCGCCAATCAATAAGTTATAGGATGTGTTAATATTTGTAAAGTAAAATGTTACATTTGAAGAATTGTGGCAAGAGAAACAGATGTTAGGCGACAGTATTTGTGTCTTCGATGGAAGAATTTTAGAGTTGTAGAATTTTTGACAGAGCTATCCACCAGTAAATCTGGATAAATACCATTTTTATTTCTCATTAAACATTCTCAGTAAAAAATAAAATAGGGACTGAATTATAGGCCTTCATCTCCAACAGAGTGCGATTAACATTCAGTGTAAGCGCACTATTACAACTACAAAGATTGATATAGCTTTCTGAATTTTTCAACGAAAAATTGGAACTCGTAAATCTAAGTTCGAATTTAAATGGGATTTGATATACGACACTTTCAGATTCTATAATAGAAAGTAATTGGTGGAAGCTAAACAATGGTGTTTAGTGGTTATGGGCGGAAGAGGAATGTTAACAATTTTAATATTTAAATTCTGTTTATAAGAATGCCCAGTTTACCATGGAAGCGGAAAAAGATGGCTTCTGTTCTTTCGTTCGTCTACGGAACATTATGGCATTCCGTTTGCCGTAAGTACGCACTTAACGACGTATATTTGCCAATATCCAGCTGCCACCACGCTTCACAAACTGTGAGCCTCTTTCGACAGCTGATGTACCTGGCACATGTTGCGTCTGATGGCGACAGTCTTGCTATGGAATTGGAGCATTTACAGCCAATGTTTGAGGAAAACGGACATTCTTCGCAATTTTTGTACAGGATTAGTGAGGAGTGGACGCAAACAATTACGATATAAAAAGGATAAAGATCTATCAACTCCAGGGCGTTCCTCTCACTAGTTGGTAAGTTTTCATTTAAAATAGACTGAATAAACGAAAGCGTCACTGTAATATGCCAACCACCTACAAACACTAAGATCTCTCCTAGGCTCGGTAAAGGATGATACGGATTTAGGGGAAACTAAGGTCTACAGAATACCTTATCAATCTGGCCAGACCACAAGCACAATGCAGGGTAGATTGCGGAACATGAACGTCAAACTTGTTTCCTGCAGCCGAGTAAGACAGTCATAGTTGAACATTATCTGTCCACTTTTTTTAATTGTATATTTCATTCTCTTTCTGGGGGCAGTAGCAATGCGACAGTTCTTCAGCCATGGGTAAATTAATATGAACACCTGTACTTAGTTGGGAACTGTTTATAAATAAGAGAATGGATCCCCATTTGCCGCTACACAACTGCGATTTTTCTTGGAACACTGGCATATAATGATTGTATAGTCTCCAGTGGAATGTTATACCACTCTTCGGTCAGAACCTCTTCTAGCTCCTGTAGAGACGAGGGAGGCGGAAATCTGCTCCGGAGTCTGCGCTCCAATATCGCCCACAAGGGTTTGATAATGTTCAAGTCCGCGGACTGTGCTGGCCACGAAAGACGCTGAGTTAAGTTGCATGCTCCAGTCTGTCTTGGCTGTGTGAATGGGTGCATTATTGTCCTGAAATATGGCATCGTTGTTGGGGAACAATATTTGAATCATGGTGTGCACCTGATGACCTAAAATGTTCACATAATCGTCGACTGTAACACGACCTTTGAGAGTAATGATGGGATTAGCAGAATAACATGATATGGCTGACCACACCATCACACCTCGCCTCCATGCTTAACCATCGGAATCAAGCAATCCGGATTGTAGACTCGATGTTGGAAATAACGAAATCGTTGAATCGTCGGATCATATGACGTGTTTCCACTGATCAGCCGTCTAGTATTTATGCTTCTGAACCATGTTTTACGCTTATTTGCGTTGGTTGTCATCACTAATGGTTTCGGTTTAGCAGATCGTCCATGAGTATTCGCTTTATGGAGTTCTCGGCGGAAGTGTCGATACGTACGGGGTCTCGAAGATGGCTATTGAGCTCTGCACTCACTTCAACCGCCGTGTTGTTTTGCCACATTTCGCGTTAGCGTACGACGATCTCCGTCATTTAGTTTTGATTCACGCCCACTATTACGTTTACATGCCTCTCCATGTTTTGTGCAAGCTGTCATGACTGTTAAAACAGTTGCTCTTGAAACATCCAGTAAGTTGGCTGTCTTGTTACTGATACTCCAACTAATCGGCGTTATAAGTGAGTGCCACAGATAGTATAGTAGATGGAGATTCAGTGAAGATGTGGACGTGGAATATGTAGCTGGAGTTGCAGAAGCGGAGGGCTTTCATTATCTGTTTTTCAGTTAAACTCCCACGCCACCTCCTAAGTTCCGATCTCAAGGCTGACTCCTTTGATCACAACAGTGAAAGTGGGCAGATCACGAGAAGTCTGAGATTATCTGAGGTGTGATGGACCAAGTGGGAGCAATCAGTCATGAAAACCTTAGTTGGGGAGAAGGGGGGGGGGGGGGGGGGTTCTGCAACAAGATGCAACTCCAGATTTGATAACTGAATCTTTGTGGGATATGATTTGGTAGACGATGTGTTGGTGAGATGCATTTTTATTTCTAATGATAGGATTTTGAGGCTTGGAAATTTGCTTTCAGGACGGGATAACAGAAAGAAATATGCTGGACGAGCTATTTTGGAGGCAATGGCAAAGGAATCCACAGGTTCTACGATTTGTGGATTTTGTGTGGACATTTAGTTTCAGGAGTTGTTTGGGCATCAGAACTAGGCCTTTTTATGGAAGCTGATGGTAGCTGATGGTTAGCTGGTGAAATTTTTTACCTGCATCATGGTCCTCCGGATATCAACTCTTTGGCATCGCAACTCGTGCAGCCGAGGCTAGTTAAGATATGTTTGCTGCTGTTGCTGATTGGTGCTGTTCATGTTGTGCAGGCACTAGAAGATGAGATATTGGGGGCAGATCACGTTGCAGATGTTTAAAATATACGAGGTGGTAAGTATAATGGCTCTGAAGATGCTGGAAAGACTGGAGGAGTTGGCCTAACGGTGGGGTATGTACTAAAAATGAATATAACGGGGGGGGGGGGGGAGGCTCAATAGATTGTCGTGGTGGCGGTAATATTGTCCATTGTTGATGAAAACTTTAACACATATAGTGAAAACAAATAGACGTAGATCGATGAAGCCATCTACACAAAGACGGCGGGATAGCAAAGACAGTAACCCAAAAGATAACACAGGATATGGCGACTATGATGGCGATAGCCCATGGCAACGATGAAGAAGACAGCGGCAGCACACGGCGACGGTGGAGTGGATAGCGATGAATACAGCGAGGGCTCGAGGCGGCGAAGTACGCAGTGCCGGCACTGGATGATAATGACAAAGATAAATACAGTGACGGTGTGTAAACTCTTTCGAACTCGAGGGCATCCTGAGAATAGCTATGGCAGTACTTGCCCATGAGAAGAGGGCTTCCAGTCTTCGGATGTGTAATTCCACGGGTCATTCCGTGGATCACCCTGCTAAGAAACCTAGATCAAGATGAGATTTTGAAGGGATTAGATTATCAAGGAATCTATGGAGATACGTACGAGGAAGGTATTTTTAATCATGAAGACGCCTTAACAACTGGGTGAAGTTTGGGACTCGGTCATTTCTTTAGCTTTTTCATGAAGACAAATTTTTATAGCTTGTGTCAAGTCTAGTGACCGTTAATTTTATCACTTTAACCACTGCATCTTAAATCCACGGGCCAGGAATTCGTCAGAGAGTATGCAATCAATATCACTGGCACGCATGTGGCTGTGAATCTCATATGAAGGAACATGAGACAGAGGGCAGTCTTGTAACCAAGATATATACGCTCTCGCCATAGCGCCAATTTTTATAATAAAAATAGCGACGTGTACTAGCAATATCCAATTGAAGAATGGCCTGGAAACCGTGGGGTCTATGATTTGGAGACTGGGGTCTTTAGGCTTTATATGGTTCTGTATAAGTACTAGATCCTTTTTGCAGAGTGTATTGTGGTGCGTTTCTGGGGGGACTGTTCGGTGGGATGTGATTTGTTACAGTGGAATTTTTGCCCCTGGAGCATGGCCCTGCTTAGATGCTATGTAATTTTTTGGAACCTTGCGAGAGAATCGAATCATCTGGGAGGCCTCGTGGGGTGCAGAAGTGGTATGCACTCTGGGGCGGAGCTGGATTTGTCGTTGTATATTTCGGAAGTCGGTAAAAGGTGATCCTTCGATTTCGGTTTGCTGGCGAGTGTTGCCGTAAGGCGGATGTGCAGACGCTCAGTAAGCTCAAATTATGCTCTGATGCCAGCTAGGATCTGGGAGGTAGTGTTTAGTGCACGATGTAGACTTGTCAACGTTTTCATTGAAGACAGTTATATTTGTTTCCAAGGATATATGAGTCTGGCCTCTCTGTGTGACAATTTCACTGCAGTATCTAACTTGGGTTCTGTTTTTGCTGCTGTGGATATTATCGACGGAATTGGATAGTGCAGCAGCACAGAGAATTAGAGTTCGCCAACAAACGTTTCCGTGGAGCAATACGCCGTGCGGAACTGCGCTGCTGCTACGGTCGCAGGTTCGAATCCTGCCTCGGGCATGGATGTGTGTGATGTCATTAGGTTAGTTAGGTTTAAGTAGTGCTAAGTCTATGGGACTGATGACCTCAGGTGTTAAGTTCCATAGAGCTTAGAGCCATTTGAACCATTTGAATAAGCCGTGTAATTAGTCTTGCGCGCCGTACACCGCTAAAGCCGTCTTCACACGGGAGGAATTAGCTGATGTTGACGTGGAGCTGTAAGAATTTTGTGACGTCACTTCCTTACACGAAAGAAAAAAATCATCTCTGTGATATTTTGGTAATATGCTACAAAAGGCTGAACCAAAAAGAGAAAATATCGCTCTCTAAGTCACAATCAGAACTTTAGTTGAAGCCCTATTTGGTGGATTTTATATTATAACTTACACCCTATAAAAGTATGCTGTTTCTAAGCACCAGAATGTTCAGAATGTCTCGAAAATTAGTCTTATTAGTACGATCTGTTGTAATAAAAGACGGAAAACGTCATATCGGTAGTTAAAGAATTTTAGTATTTAGTTGTTTTCGTGTTGTAATTCGCGTTATATGAAAGTACGCTGCTTTAAGGCATTGGCACATTGAAGATTCATCAAAAAACATCATTATTGGTAGGATTTGCTGAACGGTCAGTTAATAAAGTATCCGTGACTACAGCCTTCGGCGTGGCATAGTTGGTACAGATGTCGATTTACGAAATTTTGTCGAGTCACGTTTTGCTATATCCTATTATTTTCGCCATCACATTTGCTTAAAGTTCTTTCGTTAAATTAATAGAAATATTTTCTGTATTAATGTTATGTGAACATAAGTGCGCTGTCTCTCAGAAGTGAGTTTGTATATTTTGTGAAGTTTTACGTGCTAATGTCTTTACTGAGTGGACATGAAACATCCACTTTTGTCTTTTAACTCATTCATGGAAACTGAAGCTTTTATTTATGTACTCTACAGACAGAAAAACGTGGTTAGCACATGGACGGAGGAGGAAATATGTGTTTTTAATATAGCTAACGTAGGAATTTTACGCACGTCCATTTCCGCGAACTAATTGTGTGGCTTCGGAGCCAGACAGTTGCTGTCGGAGAGCGCTATAGTCCCAATCACGTCAACTAGCACGTCCCATGTGATGCGAACTCTGTGTCCCATGACACTACGCGTCCACGTCAATGTATGACGACAGCTCAAGAATTCTGGGCGCATACCCGAGTGAAGCTTGGGATGATACAACGGAAGCACCGAGGAACGAACCAAAGAAACGTTTCGCGCGCTTACAACAGAAAAATTTTTGAGTTAGTCTCGTCTGTGTCGAACGACAGAGAGGGAATACTACCTCAGATGGAAAAGGGTAGGGAAGGAAATCATACATGGCCTTCTCAGGGAACCGTCACAGTGTTCATCTGAAGCGAACTAGGGAACGACACAGAACGTAAATCAAGATGGCAGGGTCAGGATATAAGTGTCTTCAAAAATATGCGACGTGCTAGTAGTATTTTGCACTGGTGAAACCATTTTACAGTGGAAGGCGACTGCTCAACGGATATAAAAGTAACGTCAGATGAGAAATAAAGGAGTGTAATAGGACATCTGATGGTCTCAGGATACAAATAACAGTATTACCTAATAGGCTCAGCAGCATTCGTTGAATTTCTTCTGAATACAGGAAAAAATCGTTGGTGGATGTGGATAGCGAAAGGCAGAAGTGAAATAGCATTTCCACCTCGTGGAGTAGTAGATAGATACCTTTAAAAAGGGAAAATTGCTCTTGGAAAAGTGAAGAATCATACTTCCATTGTCTGAAGGAGTCCCAGTCGATGTCCAGTTCCTAAAACTCACTCACCTCTGTCGAAAATCTATCTCAACATTCAGGAACGTGAAACTTCCGGGCAGATTAAAACTGGGTGCTGGACCGAGACTCGAACTCGGGTCCTTTGCTTTTCGCGGGCAACTGCTCTACCAACTGAGCTACCCAAGCACGACTCACGCCCCGTCCTCACAGCTTTACTTCCGCCAGTACTTCGTCTCCTACTTTCAGGAACGTGACTGAACAGACAGACGTTAGATAAATTGGTCTGGAATTCTGTGCATCCAACCCATTACCCTTTTTTGTAAAGAGGGGTGTGCTGCGCCGTTTCCCACTCACCTGAAAGTCGTCGTTCTCCAAGAAATTCTCTGTCATTACGGGCAAGGAAAGGGGATAATGTACGACATTTCTTATTACATACGGTGGAAAGAGGCAACCACGCAGCTCGTTTGTCCCTTCAAGAAAAGTTGCCTTGACCTGTAATAGTAATGGATGTTCGAAGCAGGAGGTGTAGCCTCTGCAACAGTTTCCAAACCCTTCTATTAAAGTCTGCAAAATAAACGATACCATTCTAACTAACTAAGCTCATAGTCGTATGACCTTCTTCCCTCTACATACACACAGCCTAATAACACCAAGTTAAGTACTCATTCACTTGCCTCTGTCACCCAAAATCGCAGCTAGTCGAGATCATGGCTACTGATAAGCTGAACAGCAACTTCGCACCTATTAGTTCTTGTTAAAAACTTAGTAGAGTTTCTACTTCATTACTGCAGTTTTTTATATAATATCTTAGGTCTATGGTAAGTGAAATTCTATCTTCACTCATATATTGTACAATATACATCAGAACGCGACTGTTCCGATTTAGACCAGTCATCCAATAGGCGTGTAGTATCAATAAAAATTGCTTCAAAAATCTCATTTCCGTCTTTTTTTGTTAACAGTTGTTAATAATTCGAATTATCTGTGATAAATCTGGCGATTTTAATTATTAACTGCATACAGAACGCTTCCTTCATTCTGCAGCGAACAGTGTGCTATTTCCAAACGGATTACTTCGACGAATCGGGTTTCGAACCATGAAACTTGCCGTCGCGGGAAATGATTTTTACCGTCTGAGCTATCCAGGCAGTGTCCTCACAGCTCCACTTCTGCAGTAACTCACCCCTACTTTGCAAACTTCTCAGAAGGTCTCCCGCCTACCTTGCGGGATGAAAGGATTTAGCACCCCTAGACAAAAAGAATACAGCAGAAATCCGATTTTGATGCAGACTAGAAGATTCTCTTCAGAATGACTCTTTCACTCCGTAGTGAAGTGTGTCATGTATTGAAACTTTCTGACAGATTAGAACTATGTGCCCGATCTGGGAACCTTGCCTTTCGAGGGCAGTGCTGTTCCCAATTCCGCGTTCGATCTCTGTCTAACATACTTTTCAGTTTGTCAGGGAATTTCGACATAAAGTCACTATACAGTACAAATATTAGGATTTTTCTGTCGTATGTAACCCACGTGTTGAGCGTCCTAATCTCTGTAATTACGCTAATTTTGTAGCTATTGGCAGCTGACCCTAAGAATAAATAAATAAACGTAGAATACTGCGCAGATATAGACAGAAACACCCATCATTGACACACAGGACTGTACAACAATTACTGGCAGCAGTTATTTACATAAAATCTCTCAGAGGATGCATACGGAGCGATTTGAAGTGGAACGACCACATAAATTGAATAGTAAGTAAGGTACCAATGTGATTAAGTGGAGGAATCCACAGGAAATGTTGTCCAGCTTATAAAACACTCGTTCGATCAATAGCTAAATATAGCTCGTCATTCTGCCATGTGTACGAGAGTGTGTTGATAGAGGAAATACAAAAGATCCAAAGAAGAGCAGCGCATTTCGTTATAGGTTCTTTTAGTAAGAGCTAAAGCGTCACCGAGATTCTCAGCCAACTGCAATAGCAGACGTGCAGGAGAGGCGTTCTGCACCACGGCGTGGTTTATTGGTAAAGTTCCTCCTATGTATATCAGACGAAAAGACAATAAAGGTAAAACTAGAGAAATTCAAGCCCACACGGAGGCTTACCAGCAATCGTTCTTCCCACGAACCACTCGCGACTGGCAAAGGAGAAAGTGGGAAGCGACAATGGTATACAAAGAACCCTCAGCGACACACCCTAAGGTGGCTTTCGGAGTATAGATGTAGATGTAGAATCGTATTTCTACACTGGGTAGATTTTCTTTCTGTGTAATAAATTGTTTCAGATTGAACTGCCTTTGTGCAGTTGGAGACCAGAACGTCAGAGAAAATATTCGAAAAAAGGCTGCAGGAGTGAGCCTGGGACATTGCTCCGCAGTGTTACCTAAGAGCGTGAGCTGTGGATGTGTCAGGTTCCGGCGCCGTGCCTATTCAGATGACTGGGCGCGTAATCTAATCTGGTGCCGAATGTAAAAGAAGGCGCGGGCAGCTAGCTCTTCTCTCCTCCGTCAATATTGACCGAGGCGGCTAACCTGGACGAGATAGCGCTGTAGCTCTCTCTCTCTGTATACATAATTGATAGCCGCCATCCGAGCACTCACCTCGGATGGCGTTCCAGAGCAATCGTCACGTCACCTCCCCAAACTCCGCCAAGTCCACTAACGAAGAATTCTCGGACCTATCTTATTAAAACTATGGTAGGGATTTTATTTCTTTTGAAGCGGGCGCAATAGAAGGCCAACCATTTGGCTGCCTGCTTGTCAGCATGCATTTGGCAGAATTTGCCTTTTACTAACCTGTAGCTTTTATTCTTTCCTAAGCTCGAAATGTAGCTGACTCAGCTAGTAAATACCTTGAATTAGTGATGGACACGATATTTACGTGTTCCACAGTGAAAATCTTGTTTGTTGGAGTGTTACATATTTTAATGTAGCCTTGAGTAGTGGTACTAAAGTTTATGATGTAAATGAGACGTTTACGTTGTCTTTTTTTATTTCCTTTGTGTAAATTTCCATGTTAATCATCTAAGAAAAAGTACACAATTACTGGATATTTAATTGTTCAGTGATATGTAAATTACCGACCATTATGTGAAAATATTGTTGGTAGAAAACAAGACTGTACGTTATTACATAATTAAAATCAATGCTAAATAAATGTGGACAGTTGTCGATCCCCATATAAGTAGTAATATCATGTTTGAAAAATGTAAAAAACTCTATTAAAGACTTTATTTCTTAATATAAAAATATTATTTTAACAGAAGCTTGGGACATTGATTATTCATGGATATATTAAGGAATTCGAACATAAGTTTTGTAAAATTTTTCCTGTGCAATTATGTGACTGTAGCTGATTTTCTAATAATGTGATATTTCGACTAATTTTTCGAAGGTTCTTCGGCCTCGCAGCCAAGAATGCGTAACTTTGTAGTTGTTTGGTTTTTTTCAATGTTGGTCATCATCTTGCTGTGATAGTTGTGAAAGGGTCATGCGCGCATGAAAACTAAATCGCAGTGGACCAGTTTAATGCTTTGTTCATCATTCGAAAATCGTAGTTCTCTAAACTGAGTGAAGAAAGATATGTACGAATGTTTAACTTCGTTTCTTCATCGACTGCATGTGGTGTTCTGGTATCTATTGCTATACGAATTTTATGCAGATGCTCTCTGAATACTAGTTCTTTCTGAAGGTTTAAATGGAACAGAAATGTCAAACGCTGTGGGAAAGATTCATAATGCAAATTGGGTGTACTAGGCTGCTCTAAAGGCTAGTAACTTTTTACTTTCCCATGACATCAGGTATTTCACAGTAACGTTTTGAGTTAGAAAAAAATACAGAAAATTCCTGACAGGAAGGAGCGCTTCCCTGAGGAGTGATATTAGGAGGAAAAGGAAATGACCAATTAGACTGCTATAATGTGCTTCTTAGGCTAGTTAAGTGAAATATCAGAATGTTTAATCGACTTTGGAAGGTTTTGGGAGCTCGTAGGATGCTAGGATGAGTCGGCAGACCACTGGAAGCGAGACCGTGAGCATCCTGGAGTGTTGTTTCGACAGTACTGCAAACCTACAATGATGAGCCAAAACGTAATGACCGCTGCCCACCGCCACAATGAACGCCCCCGATGGCACCACGCGCACTTGTCTTGGTAAAGAATACAAGCGGGGCAGAGATTAATGCGGAATCATTTAGCGATGACTCGGGCCACGACTGGGGAAACCCAGTGACATAAGCGAGTTTCGCAAAGCAGACAGTAATGGCCCCGCACCTGGAAACGGCGATTCTCATTGGCTAATTCGCGTGCTACTCAGTAAGTGATAAAAGAGCGACTAAACATCATTGCCTCATCCACTGGTATATTTTTCATGTTGCGCGGAAAAAAATTGACGCTACTGCAAAAAATAAAAATCCTCGCTCATTGTTTTCTCTCAAAGCAACGCCACTAATATGTCAGTAACGCACCCTCTCTAATAATGTGGATAATGTGATACACTTCAATTAAATAGATAATTACACATCATTTATTACGTGTTACGTTTTTCGTGCCCGTCAGTGAAGAAATAGTGATAAAAATACCTCGTGATACACCATTCGTGTAGCACCTGTTGAAAATAACCTTGCACAGGACCTGGCAGGAATCTACACTTTGCAGAAGAGTACTGTCAGAAGGATCAGGAAAAGTTTGAAGACATTGCTATTTATCAGTGGTATGCTTTTTTCTTCTTTTAATTTTATACACATTTTGCTGGTTGAGATATTTTGTTCTAAAGTCTATAGTGTAACGGTGTGTTACTTTTATCATGAGATACAAACTTCCTACTAACATGTTTATTTTCACTTTTAAGGGTGAGGGGTGGGGTAACGCAATAATTTTAATTTAATGATAACCTTTGTTATATCTGTAACATAATGTGATAGGTAGAAGAGAACAGCTGTACGAAAAGTGAGACCGAGATCCTTGTCGACAGAAAGTTCAACAGTAATGGAGAGTGTGGCTGCGAATTCAGTAGTATGTAGTGAATAGCAGGTCGGGTTCGCATCGGAATTAAACATACTTTCATAGACTTAATATTGACTTTGATATTGTGAAAAGAATGTGTTAAACTGTTTTGAATGACGCGAGCCTCGTGGAGAGCTGCACACTGTTAAGACAATGTTCACGCGAGTGAACAGCGGTCGCTGACTCCTTAACTACATTTGTGGATGTGGTGTGAGATGCAAAATATGTTCTAAGCTCTTTAATTTGCAACTTAATGAGGTTTCACGCACGTTAGAACATCAGCAGTCGCTAACAAAACAATTAAGCAGTTTTCCACATTTAAAACTTATTTGCCAGATTGTGAAACCGGAAATGTGACACATGCTGCAAAACGGACGAACTGTAACCTCTAATTGTGTGACTTGATGTGAATATTGCCCACTTTCAAAACAGTGTACCTGATATTAATAGCTGCATCGTCTGTCAGAAAAGTTACCGTATACGAAATACCGTCTGTATAGTACCATTTGCTTCCAACCAGCCTATACCCAAAGACGGACGACGAAAGAATAATATTACCGTCAAGTGGATCGTGCACCAGACAAACGGATATAACAGTTGCAATTTACCAGTGACGAATTTACTATGATTTCAGTGCCTCCACCACTTAGTTGCTGACAACACGGCAAACCACCTGCCATGTTCAGATAATCTCTCTCTCTCTCTTCTCTCTGTGTGTGTGTGTGTGTGTGTGTGTGTGTGTGTGTGTGTGTGCAAGCGCGTTCGTGTGTGTGTGTCTGTGTGTGTGTGTGTGCGCGCGCGTGCGTGCGTGTGTGTGTGTGTGTGTGTGTGTGTGTGTGTGTGAGTGTGTGTGTGTGTGTGTCTGTGTCTCACTGAAAACTCGGAAAGAAGTTGCAACCTTTTAATCATGCTCTTTTGGACATCAGACAAATCGCCCCATTATCGCTTTACGACAATGACAACACTGTTTTTCGCACCGCACTGTGAGTGGTTAGCCGGCCGCAGTGGCCGTGCGGTTCCAGGCGCTACAGTCTGGAACCGAGCGACCGCTACGGGCGCAGGTTCGAATCCTGCCTCGGGCATGGATGTGTGTGATGTCCTTAGGTTAGTTAGGTTTAATTAATTCTCAGTTCTAGGCAACTGATGACCTCAGAAGTTAAGTCACATAGTGCGCAGAGCCATTTGAACCATTTTGTGAGTGGTTATGCACGTTGACATCGAACATAGGCGGTGGTCACATTAATGTCAGCGGCCCGTGAATTTTGCTCCCTACCACTAGTTTTCACAAACCCCACATCTCTCTTTTTTTCATTTCGATTGTTATTGTATGTATATTTGCGCCTATTTTGGAAGATGTGTTTCGATAAAAGTATGTGCAGTCATTTTATTAGGTAATTTTCCGTATTGAAATGTATTTGGTAAAATGTGTGGCGTCCGCCATTAGTTTCAGGGCTCCGCCCAATCAGAAAATAGTACGTAATTTCTGATTGGTGCAATGTATAAACAAAGTGTGCACTTTGAATGTGACAACTGTCCAATGACAGGAGCTGATGTTTACTTTTGAGAACTCGTCAGATTGGAGAATTTTCAAAGCCGTTGAGAGAGCTTGCTTACTTTTTTAGATACCAGTGAGCGATATTAGAATTTGTCTCATTATTATTTTCAAAAATATTAGTGGGATCTTTTGTATTTTATATAATTTTGGATCACGTTTTACTAAATTTGAACGTGACGTTTATAGTGACTTTAGCAGTAAAACGAGTTCTTCATAAGTTTTAATTTCATTGCAATTCGGAGTTAAATATTCACGCAAATTCACAGTCACAAGTCGACATCTGAATCTTTTAAGCGCCGCTTTCGTTCTGAATGCCCGAGAGAAGCGCCTGCACTCTGCTCCGGAGGCTGATCGGTTGCAAGAGTTGAATGTTAAAACAAATTTCGTGGGGCTCCTTGGCGATCACAGAAGCCGAGAAGTCGGCTCACAACTCTGACTGGCGCAGAAGAGTTGTGAGCTTTGTGGGACCCGCGTACTTTCAAAAGTGTTCTGTATATTCAGTCAGGAGTGAGAGAGTCTTCGAGATCCATAAAGTTATTTGTTTCTTAATATTGTCATCTTAATAGTTCACAAGTATGCGAGCTGTAATATAGCTGAACTTTTCTGTCTTCATCGTTCGTAAAACTTGAAAAGGTAATATTTAATAATCACCTTAATACGAGCATTTCTGAGTAAATACTAAGCGAACCGTAGATTATATGCGAATTAATATATCTACTTATATTCCCAGTTCAGTTGTTTTCGTTTTAATAGGGAAGGAGACTAAGAACACGAAGATCACTTCTTGACCGTCTTTACGATCGATCGGTCAAAACCAGATCTTAGGCCCATTTGTAATAATGAGAGCAATGATTCATACAGTTGTATGAGGATGTACGTAAAGGAGATGGCACAAAAAATAAGCAAACAGCTAAAGGTATCCAGATAAAACAAAATGGTGTAAACATATTCCTAAAATTTAACGAGAAAGATAATCCCATATGAAAAGTCATGCAAGATTTAGAAAACCTATCTGCAAACTCACGACAAAGAAGAATGCATTTGAACAAATGGGTAACTTAAGTACGAAATACCGAGTTGTTGATCTTGACTCGGTCCGAAATCATCCAGACTTCTCTTTAATCATGAACAAAGTAAATAAATATTCTGGTCGTATTTACTTTTCTTCCCAGTCGGGGAAAAATCAGAGAACTGTATCCTTATCAGAATATATAAAATTTCTATAAACAGATATACGAGTGAGCAACCAATAATGTTTTATCCACTTAATTAAAATTTTTGCTGTAAACACATATGTTAATGTAACCCTCTGTAAAGCATCAGTATTTATTAAGTTTCGTGTCAGTGTGATGTAAGAACCATTTTAGATGATAGCTAATGATCTTACATGTTGCTTAGTTCGATATTTTTATGGATAACCTGTACTGTCCAAATAATGTTGTGTGGGACATGCTGATTTAAGTTTCCTCATAGCAGTTGTATGTGTTCAACGCTGATCGTCAGCAGCTGTGAACTATTCGCAGTGACTCCTGTCTCCTCCAGATTGGAGGTGACTGTGCCCTAGTTTGTCTTAAAATTTTGAAAGAAATATCAGTGCAGATTTTTTCCTATGAAGGACCGACAGTTATACCCGTTCAAAGAATCATTATTGCCCGGATGAGACTCGCAAACATGTAAAAAACATTAAATGTAGGTTTCCATTTCTAAATAACTACTTCGTAAAGCAAGAAATAGCTTAACAGATAAATAGTTAACTTGATTAGAACTTACTGGTATAATGTTTGATGTTCACTCTTGTTTGTTATATCAAATTAAGTTACAATAGCGTGTAACTGATAGTGCTTTTCGTTTGTAACAGAACGTTTATTAACTTAAATGCGCGTTCGGCGCTGATGGTATTTGTTGTCATGGTACTCGTAGTAGCTCACATCACGGGGGCGCGCGAATGTTGATTGTGCAGCCAGTACGACTGAGGCGTAACTTGTGATGGACGATCCTGATATGACATTGAAGATTTGTAGACATTTAAGGTTTGTGAACAGAAAACTTTCTATGGAAACACGTACCAGTGATGAATTGCCAGCTGGCCGCGGTGGACGAGCGGTTCTAGGCGCTTCAGTCCGGAACCGCGCGACTGCTACGGCCGCAAGTTCGAATCCTGCTTCTAACATGGATGCGTGTGATGTCCTTAGGTTAGTTAGGTTTATGTAGTTCTAAGTTCTAGGGGACTGATGAGCTCAGATGTTAAGTCCCATTGTGCTCAGAGCCATTTGGACCATTTTGATGAAATGCCAGCGCTGTCCTGTGAGACGTAAGCAACTCACTAGCTACGTAGGGTAAACACGGGCTGACACTGTGAAGCGGAATCGGTTAGCATTTAGAATGTGTCCCAATGTAATGATGTGTTGACAGGCTCAAAGGAGCTGCGATTTAGCGTCTCCCCACCAGTCGACAAGTACTGAGCATGAAGGTGATTGCGAGAGCTTATATATTAGTATAAATATTAAATCCAATCTTTCCGATGATGTGTAAATGAACTGAAATGTCTATGGTGCTGTCAGCATCAAACTGACTTATCTACACTACCTGACAAAAAAAAATCAGGCAAACACGAATGCCTGTATTAAAAAACTAAAGAACACTGCGTCAAAACGTTTCCCTCCTATTGGCGTTTTGCAGTCATAATTGCACCTTTCGGCATAAAAGCTTCTTTTTTTGTTACAGGTAGTATTACTTGTTTCCTTGTGGGCCCGTGTTTATATAGACTTTAGCTGATACACTATGTGATCAAAAACATACGTTTTTCTTATTAGATGCATTGTGCTGCCATCTACTGCCAGGTACTCCATTTCAGCTACCTCACTAGTCATTATTCATCGTGAGAGAGCAGAATGGGGTGCTCCGCGGAACTCACGGACTTCGAACGTGGTCAGGTGACTGGGTGTCACTTGTGTCATACGACTGTACGCTAGATTTCCACACTCCTTAACATCCCCCCAAGTCCACTGCCTCCGATGTGATAGTGAAGTGTAAACGTGAAGGGACACGTACAGCACAAAAGCGTGCAGGCCGACATCGTCTGTTGACTAACAGAGACCCCGAGAGTTGAAGAGGATCGTAATGTGTAATAGGCAGACATCTACCCATACCACCACACACAAGCATTCCAAACTGCATTAGGATCCACTGCAAGTACTATAAAAGGCGGGAGGTGACAAAAATTGTATTTCATGGTCGAGCGGCTGCTCATAAGCCACACATCACGCCGGTAAATGCCAAACGACGTCTCGCTTGGTGTAAGGAGCGTAAACATTGGACGATTGAACAGTAGAAAAACTTTGTGGGGAGTGAGGAATCACGGTACACAATGTGGCGATCCGATGGCAGGCTGAGGGTATGGCGAACGCCCACTGAACGTCATCTGCGAACGTGTATAGTGCCAACAGTAAAATTCGGAGGCGGTGGTGTTATGGTGTGGTCGTGTTTTTCATGGAGCGGGCTTGCACCCCTTGTTGTTTTGCGTGGCACTATCACAGCAGAAGCCTATGTTGATGTTTTAAGCACCTTCTTGCTTCCCACTGTTGAAGAGCAATTCGGGGATGGCGACTGCATCTTTCAACACGATCGAGCACCTGTTCATAATGTACTGTCTGTGGCGGAGTGGTTACACGATAATAACATCCCTGCAATGGACTGGCCTGCACAGGATCCTGACCTGAATCCTACAGAACACCTTTGGGATGTTTTCGAACGCCAACTTCCTTCCAGGTCTCACCGACCGGCATCGATACCTCTCCTCAGTGCAGCACTCCGTGAAGAATGGGCTGTCATTCCCCAAAACACCGTCCAGCACCTGATTGAACGTTTGCCTGCGATAGTGGAAGCTGTCATCAAGGCTAAGGATGGGCCAACACCATACTGAATTCCAGCATTACC
Organism: Schistocerca americana; assembly: GCF_021461395.2. Lineage (NCBI taxonomy): Eukaryota > Metazoa > Arthropoda > Insecta > Orthoptera > Acrididae > Schistocerca > Schistocerca americana. The sequence goes on along the minus strand of NC_060124.1, from coordinate 431,667,922 downwards.
GATGGAGGGCGCCACAAACTTGTAAGTCATTTTCAGGCAGGACTACACAACGAGATCTGTGATGAAAAAGCAGAAGCACACTCCCGTTGTCAACAAGTTCCTGAAATCAGGACATCCCAGATGGCAGCTGCAGAAGCCTTCGTAACAGAAAAAAGATTTCAGATTCTGGAGTTAGTGTTTGTTTGATTTTCCAGTGACTATCAACCGAATGCCAGGGTGAAGAAGACGACTTCCATCCATGAAGATAACAAAGCGATAGAGAGACCATTAATAGTAACACGTGTCCTCAAAAAACTTTAATACATTTTTATTTATTGTATATATGTCCGTTATTAATAAACGTTGAAAGGTAAATTTTTTTCATTGTATGCAAACAATATGTCGAAGTTGAAGCATACAAAAATGTAATAAAGATGCATCATCAGTGTGTTATTGTGTACTCGTGTGTTATTCTTGCCTATTTATCTGAATGGTAGTGTGCCTTGAAACGTCCCCTTTTGAACAGTTACAAATGACTGTGCTTAAACTGACACACAATATTTTGTTAGCGCAACGCAATCTGACTTTCAATAATCCCTACAAAAGAATGGGCCCTGACTAACAGTAAACTATACCTTTCACAAATCACTTACCTCACAAAAATCTTCGCTACTCAAGCTACTGCAATACAGCGAGCGCCACTACTGCCAGCTAAATAAAAGATTCAAACTATGGAAGGCACTAACTACTGATAGGGATAGTTAGCAAATGAAAGATATTAATAGAGAACAAACAATGTATTTACCTTGATATCATCATATATAAATATAGCAGTTCATGACAAATTACAAAACTCCGCCATCTCTCTCCCCACATCCACCACTGCTGGCGGCTCACCTCCAACTGCGCAACGCTACGCGCTGTTCACATCCAGCTACCGCTGCCCAACACTACAATGGCGAGTATTACAACAATGCAAAGCAGCCACAGACTGCACACAGCACAGCCAGTGATTTTCATACAGAGGTGGCGTTACCAATAAAAAACCCTAAACAGCCTACTTACAGCCTTTATTCAAGGAAAAATACCGTTGTTGATAATAGGTTTTACAGCCATTGAGAGTGGCCGTGGAGCGCTGTCATTCATGTACAGTTTAAATAACGAGAAACACCGAACAACGAACCGATTAAGATGTGAACTGTGGCATGCGTTGCCAAGCGAAGATGTTAATGTGTGTGAGTTGATTTCGTACAAGACTTTATTGAGGGTGCACTGTTGAAAATCAACGTCTGTTAATGTCCTTTGATTATTAACAACTACATACAAAATATTGGTAAAGTAGCTATTTCTGTGTGTCTCCTTACGTTTCTCTCTCTCTCTGTATGTTGTACTGTTCTATAACGGAGTGTACTGCAGTAAGCGATATGTTTTTTTTTTTATTCTTTAGTAGAAATACAGATTAGCTAATGACGTACATATTACAACGTATGATTATTCTAGTATAGAAATTGTGATCGAAGTTTGACCCTTGACGAATTTAGCGATTCCATAGATAAAACAATTCTAAGAGTAATTTCAAACACAAGATTTTAATTTTTCAGAAATGATTCTAAACTGAATAACTTTTACTCTGAGGGCGATAGAATATACCTCTCCTCTTTGGCCTCCACCGTCGGTAGAAGTGAATTTGGTAATATTTAATAACTACATTAAAACGAGCATTTCTAAATAAAGATTTAGCGAACCACAAACTATCTGCGAATAAACATCTCTGCCCATATTCTCAGTTCATTCGTTTGTTTTTAATGAGAAAACTGGCAAGCAACACAAACTTCACTTGCTGACCACTGTCAGATCCGAACCGTCAAGAAAGCAGATCACAGGCACCGCTGTAATACTTGTAATACTGAGAGAATAAATTCATAATATTGTACAAGGAGGCACTTTAAATGAATAAAAGGTAGCCAGGTAAACATAGCATTTCGTGTAGCGTAAAATTATTTACTTCATATTTAGAAGTTTTTGATGACAGAAACGTGTATCAGCCTCTATTCTGGTATTGGAATTTTGTGATGCTTAATTGCACTAAGTATTAAAGAAGAAATATTTAAAATTAGCAAAGATAAAAGAAAACGTTAAGGAGCATTGTAGGATGTGGAATTATTGTGAGGCCTTTTCTATTGTCTTGGCAAATGCTGCGGTTTAGTGATCGTGCATGCGCCCAGAGCGCAGTGCTCTCACAGCGCAGTGTGGTGCCACTAGCTAGCTGGAGGTGATGGCTCAATTAAGTGACAGACTTACCGAGGTCTAATTGAAGTCAGCCATATTTCATTGGCTTCCGAAGAAAATTGAAGTGTGTTGTTTATGTTAGACTTCGTCCCTACTGAAGCTGAGTTGTTTTCCTGTTTTGTTTTTGTTGGGGATTATCGCCAGAAGTTGCTATTAACCAGTAGAGTATGAACTGTTACCGGTATACATTTTTCACCTCCCGTGATTGGATCTCTGAATCTTTCTAAAAGCGATTAGACTGCTACATCAACCAGCCCCTGTGGCCGAGCGGTTCTAGGCTCTTCAGTGTGGAACCGCGCTGCTGCTACGGTCACAGGTTCTAATCCTGCCTCGGGCATGGATGTGTGTGATGTCCTTAAGTTAGTTAGGTTTAAGTGGTTGTAAGTCTAGGGGACTGATGATCTCAGATGTTAAGTCCCATAGTGCTGAGAGCCATTTGAACTGCTTCATCAAAGCGATGACCAAGTAGTACTGACAGTTTTAGTCCTGTCTTGTAGGTAAACATGAAGCGGGCAACCTTTGTTTACAGAAATTTAATTAGTCTATCACTGCACAAACCTTATCTCAGTCTGCCAAGAAACGTTTCCCAGATAATCTTCCGATCAATACGTCGCGTAAATTTGTCTCTTCTTGGTATATCGATCAAACTGCACGGATTCTACAATGGCCGCGAACAGACTGCGCTCGACACCTCAGAAGCTTCGAGTAAGAGACGTAAGTTTCAGCACTGCTGTCAACAGATCCATTTCCTCCAGACGGATTTGCCATACTTGATCATTTAGCATTCATAGGTTTGATCGTAGCGAAAAAATGTTGAATAGATTTTTCCAAAACTTTTCTTTAAAGGTCGACAACGGATAAGTTCCACAGATCGCACAACATTTCCAGGCAGCGCAATATATTTCCAATGTGTTAGGTGTTCTCAATATTATTGCGCAGCCCCTCAATCTCACTCCTAGACCCTGAATATTATTGCTCATCAGGGAAATATTGTCAGTATAATTGACCGTCTATGCGGATTTTAAGTCTAGCTGCCAGACCACACTTGACAAAAATTACGTTAAGTGTCGTTTAGAAGAATGAAGAGACGCATTGAGCGTAGTACTCGTAGAAGCTATGTTGAAGAAGCACAACTAAATGTGTGGTACAGAGAACGTTCCTCGTACCACTTATACCCACGTGTTTGGTAATTGTAGCAGACGTATCTAGTTCCCGAACAGAGCAGCCTGTCGCCACACTTGTTGTTATCAGCAACATGTGACAAAGTAAACAGAGCCGTCGAGTCTTGCATCAGCTTTCCATATCATTTGGCGTCTCGGTATCTTCCGAGAATTCATATTTACACAGATTACAAAGGCACTGATACCAGTCTCTCTCCTCTCGTTTTCACATGTTCTGCAGGTGCTTTGCGTCTTGCTATAGCAGACAAATCTGTCTAGCTAAACGTTCCCCAGCATCAGTAAGCCAACCGGACAAGTGTATATACCTCCCTGACAAAAAAAAATTATGCGTCCTGTAGACATGTTTGGATCTCACTGTAACTTCGTACAATAACAAATCATTGTCCAGTATTTAAATGATTAGTTGTGTTAGAATTAAAATTCTGACAGAGACAGGTAGAGTGACTATCAGAGATCATTGGCATTGCTCGTGTTTAACGTTGTTAACAGGCCTGGTAGGGTATTTAAGAGATGTGAACAGCGTTACATGTTCAGTGATCACTATGAAACACACAGATATGTCGTGTATTCGTATGAGACAGTGTTATCAGCACCTGATAGGAGACTCATTTATGTGTCTCAAGCAGCCGACCTCCATTTGTCCTCCAGGACGAATTGTGCAATACTGGATTCGTGGAGAATTCGAATTTGACTGTCATCCGATGTTGGACCGCATGGGAACGTGAAGCCAGCCATACTCGTCGTCAAGGTTCAGATCAATCACGTCTGACCACCACAGGAGGGGATCGCGGTATTGTGCACCAAGCGCATCGTAATCTCTTCACATCTGCGCCTGGCATCAACAAATATTGGAGTCCCTGTAACACTCTGTGTCATGCCGCACATTTGGGCGACACTAGCAGCAGCCGGACTAAGGAAATTTCGTCCCAAACGGTTTCATTTGTAGTGGTACAGTGACGGGGAACCATGGACTGCTGATTAGTAGCGTCGCACAGTACTGAGCGATGAAACACAGCTGTGCGGTAACCCGAATGGTCATAGCTGGCGAGTATCATAGTGACCTGGGGAGATGTCCCATTCTTCCAGCGTTTTGGAGAGGCTCGCGGTGCTACTCTTGGTGTCGTGGTGTAGGGAGAAATCGGGTATGACTTCAGGTCACGGCTGGTATTAATTGAGGGAAATTTGATGGCATAATGGTATGTCACGAACATCCTGCTTCCTCACTTGTTACCTCTCATGCAACACTGTCGCGGTGCCATGCTCATCTACACGTGGCAGTCCGTGTAGATTCATTTCGTTTCCTTCTCCCCTTATGAGTAATTTACTTTTTCTCAGGCTCTGTACTATACTGCCGTCAGCTAAAGTCACTGCATGTAACCTCATAATCTCAGATACGCATAAATGGAAAACTAGTAGGCACCTCAGTCATTTAACTCTTGTACATCTGATGGTGGATGTAGAAGAACTGGTTTCAGTACACAAGAAATAGATAGTGGCCAAGGTAACTTCCACTGCTGTTCGTTTAGTTGAATGAGCTTACACTTACAGCATATTTTAAAACTCCCAACAAACACATCTTTTTAGCATACATTGCAATAACTTTATTAGGCTCTGATTATAGCAACTATAGCAAGTGTGTGAATACAACTAATAATAGAGTCATTTCTCTCAGGGATACGGTACACACTGATGAGTGATAGCTGCTGTGTTTAAGAGTGGCAGTACCAAATGGGGTAGTTGAGCATGGAACACTGATGTGATGTCATTACCCCCTAATGAGTGGCAGTACCAAATGGGGTAGCTGAGTGTGGAATGCTAATGCGATGTCATTAGCCCCTAATGAGTGGCAATACCAAATGGGTTAGTTGAGTGTGGAATGCTAATGTGATGTGGCAGTACCAAATGGGGTAACTGAGCGTGGAACGCTATTGCGATGTAATTACCCCCTAAGGAATAACTTAAAATTTTCTGAGGGGCAAAAACAAGTGTTCCACGGTCTGCAGGTTGCCAGCTACGCCTGCGCGGGCTTTCGGCCATCTCCTTGATTTCACGAGCTCCAAATCAGGAAACCAACTCAAGACACAGACTGTAGGGACTTTCGTTGGCTATTTGCCGCTCCACCTAATAACTCTTCCCCGCAAAACTGCTCTTTTCTGGCAGCATTGTCCAAAAGTTTATTTCTAACACGTCCTGGAAGTACATCTACGATAATGGAGAAATGACTGTAGTCGAGATGGAGTAAGAAGATCTCTGACAGTTCGCAGCACTGTTGCCAGCTTTCAACTGCGAACCGCTAACGGCTGCAGGCGGAAACAATAGCCATCTACAGAGCTGCGACAACACTGAGGCTTTGCCATGGGGATGTTTATAAAATCGCGTTACGTTATTGGTTGAGAAAGGCACAGGATAGCAGGTTTATGGAAAATCGGACTTAACATCTTCAGGCCGGACGTACCACTCTTCCCCAGGTACCAAAAACTGACTGTCTACAATAACCGGGAGGATAAAACAATGGACGGAGTCAAGAATGAGTGTTACAATATGTCTGTTAGTTTCACATCCAGACCAACAATACAGAAACCTAGTGGCCAGCCATGCGCCTCTATACCACCCCATAGATGACCTGTACCTTATGTTGAAAAATGAACTATTCCATCCCTCTCCAACTGAATCAGAACAGTTTAAGGAACATTTGTTTACTTGTACGACCCCTGACAATCTAAATCAATCCCGCAGAACTCATCTGAAACATCATCGAAGGGATTGTATACGACTTTGATGTTGCTCCAACCCACCATCATGAGGTGGAATGACTTAACATCATCAATCAGAGCGGCTCTCTAGTGCTTTCCGTGTCTTTCGGAAACGACAAATCGCAGCAGTCATAAAGCCGAAAAATGTACCCCACAATATTAGGCATCTGTATCTGCTTTATCACGTGCTTATCTTAGAAACACACTTATTTATATACAGCATACTATACGAAACTCATAGTGTATGTGTAAACACATCGACAGTATGTACGTGAATTGCTTTTAAGTTTGTTACAAAAAGCGCAGTTCACCTATCAGCTATCCCTGCATTTATTATGAGCCCTTGTGAGCCTGGTTGTAGAAGCCTGCTGTTTGAGTACATGTATTATGTCTGTACTGTCCCTCGTGAGCAACTGCTAACTGCAACGAGAAGAAAATGGATAGCAATACACTACATTCATATGCATATACTAAGATTGGATGGCCAGAAGAGTCTACACACCACTTAAACATGTGATTAGATAAATTTATGTTTATTAATCAAACGATACTAAAGCTTTTACGTTGACAGTATTACAAACGGCAGTATGTTTGATACGTTTCTGGCAGAAATCAATACACCGATGTGCCAAAACGCTACAATGAGATGCCAAATACCATGGGATCGTGTCGGATCTCATTTTCCCCGGCGTAGTGCAGTAACTCAACTTGGCATGGACTCAACAAGTGGTTGGAAGTCCCCTGGAAAAATATTGAGTCATGCTGCCTCTATAGCCGTCCGTAATTGCGAAAATGTTTCCGGTGCAGGGTTTTCTGTACGAACTGACCTCTTGACTATGTCTCACAAATGTTCGATGGGGTTCATGTCAGGCGATCTAGGTGGCCAAATTATTCGGTCGAGTTGTCCAGAACAGTCTTCAAACCAGTCGCAAACAATTATGGCCCGCTGTTATTGCGTATTGTTGTTCGCGAACGTGAAGTCCGTGAGTGGCTGCAAATGGTCTCCAAGTAGCCGGTGTAACGTCTCCTGGCAAAACACATACTATATGTGGTGAAAACAAAATTGAATTGGATGATTATTATTTCTGCATGGAAAATGACTGTGTGAACTTTATTTAGCAAAGAGAAACCCATTATGTGCCATGTTTTATACTTGTATAGAATTATGTATCGATTTTTTAAAGATAATATCTGTGTCGGCGAGTACTGGAACCGCCACAGACGATACTTATTAAATATCAAACAAAGATGTAAATGTATCAAACCGAGTATAAATAGTAGTGACCGAGCATTAATTTCTCTGTCGTCTTTTAGAGTTACGTGGCCCTATCATAGCTCTTTTGAGGAATGAACGTCGTTACATGTACTTCAGATAAGAAAAGGTCTCGTTTTACGCAGTATTTATTCCACCACATAAAGTGGCCAGAGAAACTGTTGTAGCCCACTGATGATGCTTTTGGAATGAAGATCACACTCTTTATAAGTCTAAAGATACATCACAAAGGACGAGAGGACGCCAGAAACACAAAATGATTGGAATTTAAATCAAATAATTGTCTAGGTTACAAGTGCCTGTAAATTATAAACAGTTACTTTTCATCTCTTACCGGACTGAACACTGGTGATGAAAATTTTTTACTCCAGCAAGAATTGAAATTCTTTCCTCTACACTGCCATGCTTGGCATTCTCGACCACTTAGCTTGACGTGTCGATAAAGTGTCCAGCTCAGATACGTTTCTCGCTAAGTTTCACAGTATTTCAACAGGACTGCTGTTACATTCTTACGCATTATCATTAGAGTTTAGAAACTTTAAAACATATATGTGACAACTCCTTTTTATTTTTTATATCTTGGTGTCGCTGATTCAACGACACAGGAGAAAACTCTGTGTGTAAGCCGAGCCATAGGGACGAAGTCCGATACCCAGTTTCAGTGAAACTTTCAAATACTGTATGTAAAGCTAACACCCATCCTCACCAACTATTCGGGATCCGTAGATGTCATTTATAGTCCGCAGCTCATGGTCGTGCGGTAACGTTCTCGCTTCCCGCGCCGGGGTTCGATTCCCGGCGGGGTCAGGGATTTTCTCTGCCTCGTAATGACTGAGTGTTGTGTGATGTCCTTAGGTTAGTTAGGTTTAAGTAGTTCTAAGCCCTAGGGGACTGATGACCATAGATGTTAAGTCCCATAGTGCTCAGAGCCATTTGAACCATTTGAGCCAAGACAGATGTAAACTCTTCGGCAAATATTTGTTTCTCCAATGAACAAAGTTTTCACGTACCTGGCAAACTGAACGGACAAACGTCCATATATGGGTATCTCATGCTACATGTGAAATGGAAAGACAGCTAACGTTCCGTCATTAACAAGAGATGTTTAGTCGGACATGTTACAAGTCTGCTCTGCAGAATTGTAACACCTGCAACCCGAAGTCATATTCCGGCAGCGTGGGGCCCGACCTCACTGAACGCTAAACGACCGTCAATTTGTAGACGAAAAGTTTCTGGATCGGTACAATGGACGAAATTGTACGAATAGTTGCCTCTACGACCAACTGACCTCACGCCACTTCCCAACTTCCGAAGAGGTATGTGAAGGGTCAGTTGCGCTGAACGAAGGTTACAGACCTACACACGTTCGCAGTGTATTGGAGCATGTCACCACGGAATTCTTGGTGAATACATGATGAAAAATTGAATACCTACTGGACTTTATCCATGCCACACGTTGCTACATATTGACTTGGACCAATGAGGAAACAAGACTTACTTGACAAGTGTTCTGCCACATTTTGAAGATATTGTTATGCACACTTAGGCTGGGTGAACATGAACGCAGCTGGAAGTTGCAGAATTCAGTCTCTGCATTTGCTGATCATGTACTGAGTGAGGGTCACAACTACCAGCCAGTGTCCCATGTACTTCACTTAGCAAACAAAGGCCATAAACTCAACCTCCTGGGAGCCCTGGAAATTAACAAACATCTTGCTCACAGTCCAGATCTCATCCTAAATGATCAGGCACAACTCAATACTTCCCCTCTCCTAAACTTCATATAATCATCTTTGCTGTTCATTACTTCCCACACTATCTCTTCCTACATATTCCCATTTTCCCGTATTCATTAAGTTGTTTTGTTTTGTTGAAGTTGTCTTTGTATTCCACATAGACTTTAGTTTCAATAGTTAAGGCTTTCTTTTAACTGGTACTTGTATTACTGTCCATGTTTAACACCCCTTGTAGTTGTCTCATCAAATACTGTTCAACACTCTCAAACTGTAGGTTCCCTCAAACACCTCCATTTCCCTGTAATTACTTATTTCTGTTTATCTTACTGATATTGCTTAAGTTTCTTACGTATTCTGTATTTACATTGATAACTGTCTCTTCTTTTAATTGGTTGTGTATCACTCTCCATGTTTCATACCCACTGATGCAGCCTTGTCTAGTACTGATTTTATTTTATTTTATGAGTTTTGTTTACTAATAGAAACTGTTATGTGGGCATTCTATTCCTATTTTGTGCAAAAGGTTTCCTGTCTACTCCATTGTTATTTATGTACTGTTCAGTTTTTACTTTTTCTTTGCAAAGATGTCACTTACTGTATGTTTCTACTTCAGTCTAGATGTGTTACTTCTCTTCCAATATTGTTTGCTAACATTTAACTTCTTTGGTGATAATACTCAGTAAATGTCTGAACATGGTCTTGTAAGCCGAAAACCGGTTAACAATAAAAGTAATCAGGTTGCCCTCCATGGGGTGGGTGCACGCAAAGACTGTGGTTATATTGGGTTAGATAGAGCAGCAATCAGTCGTGGAATTAAGTTGTTTTAATATGACATTTATAGTCACAACGCTGATCAGATTTCGACCTGTGTCAGGTCATTATCAATGCAGTGCGGAATTGTAGCAGTTGTTCGTGCTCAAGTGAATGCTTTCACAGTTCAGTAATGGTTGAACTGTGTAAGCATGCACTTGAGCACGAACAACTGCTACAATTCCGCACTGCATTGATAATGACCTGACACAGGTCGAAATCTGATCAGCGTTGTGACTATAAATGTCATATTAAAACAACTTAATTCCACGACTGATTGCTGCTCTATCTAACCCAATAAAAGTAATATTGTAGAACAAAAGCAAACTGGTGCTTTTCATTTATTACACTTTTAGAGTTATTAAAGTCCAAAGCTATGAAGATAATTTATGGACACCCTTTATTTTTAAGTCTTCAGCCAATGCGCTTTCACAGGGTGACAATTATTAAACTACATGAAATAAAATCGTCATACTTTCTGAATCGTTTGCGTTAGGACGTTCAAACTGGCATGGTGGGAATTACTATGCGTTGTGTGGCTTATTTTAGCGACGAAGCCCACTTTCATTCGGATGGGTTCGTCAATAAGCAAAATTGACGCATTTGGGGAACTGAGAACCCGCATTTCATGATCGAGAAGTCTCTGCACCCTCAACGGGTGACTATGTGGTGTGCAATGTCCAGTCACGGAATAATCGGTGCGATATTCCTTGAAGCCACGGTAACTACCGAACTGTACGTAAAGGTGGTTTTGGAAGATGATTTCATCCCTATTATCCAAAGTGACCCTGATTTCGATAAGCAGTGGTTCATGCAAGACGGATCTCGACCCCATCCAATCAGGAGAGTGTCTGATGTTCTGGAGGAACATTTTGGGAACTGCATTCTGGCTCTGGGGCACCAACGTGCCACTGGCATGGGCCTCAACTGGCCGCCATATTCTCGGGACCTGAACACATGCGACTCCTTTTTGTGGGGCTATATTAAAGACAAGGCGTACAGCAATAAAACTATAACCATTGCTGAGCTGAAAACAGTGATTCAGGTCACCGACAGCATCGATATTCTGACACTTCAGTGGGTCACGCAGAATTTCGGTATTCGTCTGCGCCACATCATCGTCAATGATGGCAGCCATATCGAACATGTCATAACCAAAATCTGAATATCTGTAGCGACGTTTACATGTTGAACAATGTGTGTGCACGCCGTAGTTTGTAACCAATTTACGTGTTTTTGATATAATTCAACAACTGTCACCCTTTTTATCCCTCCACCATCAAGCTTCTTTTCCGGGTCTCCTGTGTGTCTTATTTTATAGATCATTGTCGAAATGTGGTGGTGGAACGGTGGCAGTGGGGGTAGTGTGTAGAGCACACAGTTGAGTGCGCCAACTGGGGGCCTGATTTTTCACGTGATTGGCGAAGCGCTGCTAGCTGCCGTTGGCCGGTGCCTCCTTATTCAGGGGCGGACAGGACAGCGCGCTGTGTACACAGCATCAGGCGACCCCCTAACGAGCAGCCGACACACAAACAGCGAGGGACAAAGCCGGTGCGGCCCGTAATTCGATGAAAGTCCTGCTGTCCACCCCTTCTGGAAGGCCATTGTGTTGACTCAAAAGTTGGCCGCCACCCCGGCCAAGACACACACGGCTCTCTTAATTAACTGCCAGTGGTCACCAATCAGCAGCAGAGGCGGAGGCGGCGACGCCGACGTCGGGCGTCCCTCCCCAACTGGGGGGAGGGCGGGAGGAGGGGAAGGAGTGGAGGGCCTCAAGACGTCCACATAATCGCTCCTGCGCCACACAGCTTTTGCATCACTCTGCTTACACACATATACATTTCCTGTACACTCTACAGAGAGTACTTCATGAAGTACATCAGTTGGTGTCTACTGACGACGTAAGTATGAAAGCTGACTGACTGGCAGCTTGAAAAGAAATCGCTCAATGCTTTTATGGACAAACAAGAGATTCTTCCAAATTGCGGCTTGTGAACAGCACACACATCTCTATGGAAAACTGGATTATGTATGGACCAGTGGCAAACTGAAAACCTTCGCTGAAACTGCAAATACCTGGTACCACTGATCTGAGAGGTGACATCGATTACTGTGGTGTCTGAAGACAGGTTCATATCAAGGGGGAAGAATGGGCAAACGAAGAAACAGCTCCCAGCCTATAAACCAAAATATTTTAGTGAAAGCGTTTATACGAGGGCTATCCGGAAACTAAGTTACGATCGGTCGCGTAATGGAAAACACTGTAAGAATCCGATGAAGTTTTTCTCAGAGGTGTTGGGTAGAACGCCCATCGATTGCGTGGCGTCGCCCTTTTCAGTTCAGAGCGCACAGTGAGCACCTAAAGATGCCTAAAAGTAGGTCTCTCACCAAGTATGAAGACCTAGTGAGAGATTTCGCCTGATGTCGTGCAGCCCACATTACATAACCGTCAAGCGTTTCGTTCTCCATGAAAATTCTCGGATACACTCTGCAGGGGCAGTGAAAGATGTTCCTGTGGCGTTTTCGATGGGACGTGTTTTATCACTCGCAACACAGCCCATAATTTTCATCTCTCCTCACATGAACCGCCAGCTATTAAGACAACATTTTGGCACAGACAACGACCTGGAGACGAACGTAGAGAACTGGCGGAAAGCACAGGCTACTGCCTTCTATGACGAGAGTATTGGAGAGTTCGAACAACGCTACGACAAATATCCAAGTCGGAGCGGCGACTATGTAGAGAAGTAGCTGTACGGTGTAGCTAACTATCGCAAAATAAAATACTTTTGTTTTTCGCAGTGGCTTCCATTTAGCGACCGATCGTAACTTATTTTCTGAGTAGCCCTCGCATATTTACATATACACTGCCTGACAAAGAAAGTAAAGCAACTAGAAGAGCAGAAGGACACGAAACAAGACTTCGTGGGTTAAGATGGGTGTTACATTATTTCACTGTTATACAACATCGAGCAAATAAACACTTATCAGTACGACATTGCACCTTTAGTGGCATGGATGCATGCGCAGATTCGGTTGGGAAAGGTGTCGTAAAGTTGTTGTATCATCTCGTCAGGTTCGAATCCTGCCTCAGGCATGGATGAGTGTGATGTCCTCAGGTTAGTTAGGTTTAAGCAGTTCTAAGTTCAAGGGGACTGATGACCTCAGCAGTTAAATCCCATAGTGTTCAGAGCCATTTGAACCACGACTTTTGTCGTGGCCGCGACTTTTGTGACTGCCCCTTAATATCTCGAATATTGACACTGGAACGGAGACCTATCAGTGTCAGATGTGGGGATGTTGCTAGCCACACGAGTGCCTCAACATCATGCAGACATTTCACAATCATGTGTGCACGAGTACTGTCCCGTTGAGAAATGGCACCACGACAGAGTCGCATGAGAGTTAATGTGTGAAGTCAGAGGACGTTTGTGACATACCGCTGTGTCGTCAGATTTCTCTGAATCTCTACCAGCCAATGGGTTCTCAAACCTTGACGATCAGAGTAACACCATTGTGCCTCTCCAAAGCATTGGAATAATAAGACTTCTCCCCAAGTCGTCGCCATATTGGTCGACGATGGTTATCCGGGGGAGTAAGAAGTATTATTTATCGATGAACACAATGCAATGCCATTTATCAGCACGCATGCAGCCGTTTGTGTAGAGCTATTACAGGAATCCTACCAATGGAACGGCAGTTCCTAGTCAGGCTACTGCTAGTCTTTGACCAGTGGTGTTGGATAATACTGATTGCTGTAGGGAGTCCATTACTTGTTCTCGGATGGCAGGTGGTCAGACATGCACAGCCGGAACACTAACAACAAGTATGGCTGCCCTCAAGTTCCCACTGAGTCCAGCATCGATCCCCACAAATCCGGATATTGCACGATTCGACCAGCCGGCCACATGGAACCCACATTGCGGCAGCATTTCAGCTCTGTCAGATGCGATAACGCCATCTTTCACGAGTACGCAGCATTTCCGTGTCCTTTACAGTGATCACTCAACATCTGCCGCTGTTCTCGCCTATTGTATGACTTATCAGGCCTGGTAACAACACTACTGCATTGTGATATAGTCATGATTTCCTCCAAGCACCTGTTCATGAGTTTACTTGCTTTCCTCTTTGGAAACATGGTCTTTCACCTTCCAGTGTATTGCTAGATCCACTTTCTGCTTACACCACATCAGTCTGCTAGCAATATGGCAATTAAGCACGTAATAAACGATTTTGTTCTACTTGCATCGGTTTTATACAGCAGGTGTCTACCGAATCCTGTAATATATCCTGTGAGGTGTATGCGGTAAGCTATTTTTCATATTTCTTTCAGTCTCGACCTTTCGGTCCCATACTACAGTATTAATTTTTGGATGACATCTTCCCGTGTACATATAGTACTTTCCCTAGACGTTAGTTTATTTTTAGGCAACTGATTCGCATTCATATCAGTGTCACATAGAGTACTTTTTTCCCAAATTTTTTCTATTCCTGACTCTTTCAGTAGTCAAAATTTGCACACATTTGACAAAAATCTTTTGGATTTCATTATGACAGCCCAGCAAGGTGTTTGCTTCTTAGCCGGCCGGAGTGGCCGTGCGGTTCTAGGCGCTACAGTCTGGAACCGCGAGACCGCTACGGTCGCAGGTTCGAGTCCTGCCTCGGGCATGGATGTGTGTGATGTCCTTAGGTTAATTAGGTTTAAGTATTTCTAAGTTCTAGGGGACTGATGACCTCAGAAGTTGAGTCCCATAGTGCTCAGAGCCATTTTTTTTGTTTGCTTCTTAAAGTGGATGAGATGCAGGAACTCTGTAATTTTCCATCTACATTAGGAAAATATTGAAACGTCCCCTACAGACTGCACACAGCACAGTCAGTGATTTTCATACAGAGCGCTACGTGGCGTTACCAACATAACAACTTAAACAACCTACTTACAATATAACCATTGTGAGAACTTGTCAAGGTTTTTTGTTGATTGCCTAAAGTATCTATGGTTCTGTATTTCTATCATTACATAACATTTCACACAGTGACTTGTGTTCTTGGTACATCAAGATGAACATGTCTATAACGACGTGAAGCCGATAATTGCGAATAAAGCACCTGCACACATCTATGTGACTTTTGGAAACATCTCATCATTTTTTACTTTTTAATTCTTAAAACTTTTATGGTAATTTAAATGGTTATTATGTGTTGAGTGTTTTTGATTTCTAATGCACTCTGATGGCCATTGTAACTGTCACAGAGAATTGTAGCTCTAATCATTTACATACCCGTTGATGGTGTGTAGGTGTACGAAGATACAATGACATCGACCACGTCTTCTCTGTGTTTCAGTTACTTTTTTTTTTTTTTTTTTTTTTTTTTTTTGTCAGGCAGTTTACAAACTGCCAAATTTTCTCTGCGAGCTTTTGGAGGACAGGGTAGCATGGCAACTAAGAGTTTCCAAAATCGCAAGGAATTCTAGAAAATACGGGATAACACAGAGTATATTACAGCTGCATGCACGAGAGCTTGACACTGTGGCTGGGTCTACAGCCTGACTGCATGCGCAGAACATTCTAGTCATGAATAGGCGCTCATTCGTGGGGTGACTGCACCTGGCACCAACATCAAATCTCTCTCGGCTCGTGAATCTGCAAGCAAAAACTGCAAAACCACAGGAAGTTACATGAGACGAGAGAAAAAGCCGAAGACCCTCCACTAAGAAAACGTAACAGAAAAACTGACACTCCCCCCCCCCCCCCCACAAAGAAAGGCGGAAATAAATATCATTCCTTCTATTTAAGTAAGCAGGGGCATAAGTGCATAGCGCTCAGCCTGGTTGCAGATTTCCTCCAACGCCAGAGCACGCTGACTGAGAGAGGTGAGAGAGGGAAAAACTGTGAATGCGCCACATTTAAAGGACAATGAAGTCGCATTGCATACGACTTGTTTTTATATTTCACGCTTCTCAGTAAGACAGATCACAAACAAAATAAATTTTCAGTATCAGTTAATTATTTTTGGCGCGCTAAAGACATAAAACAATTTTTTTCTGGTGCAGACTTTTGGCATACAGATAGACGCAGACGTTTTCACAAACTTTCGTACTCAGGTTGACACGTACGCGTGACGTATTTAGTTTCATATTCTAAAGAACGTCTATCACACACATATACTTCTCCACACATTGTAGCATTTTTATAACCTCATTATGGAGATGTGGAAACTCTTCCTGAAGCAAACAATGTAGGCGTCCTCGACAGTTTTAATGTAAAAGGGTTTGTCTTTAAAATGGGAATTACAATGCAGATTAACCAGTTACATCTGGACATGCACAGGGGTGCTTTCAACTGAAACGGTAAACAGTCTATATAACTGGCACTGTCTCCAAAACGTTTAGAAAACTTTGCTCGTAATTCTTTTAAAGCTAAAATGAATTCTTCAGATGTCGCGTTGTCCTCAATGCCAGTGAGCTTTCGGAACGTGACTGTGTTTGTTCGTCAGAATTAGTCTCTTCTATGACGCAACTTTCTTTTTAATGGCATCCTCATCAATTCAGAACTTGAAATGTCTTACTATGTGCAGTGAGCGGTCAAGAACACTTACAATGGAAGGCCTGCAATCCATTCTGGATGTTTTAATTTTCGTTCCTCCACTCCGTTTTACTTCATAAATCCAACAATAGCGGTTTATAAATCAAAAAATCGTTCGAGGCATGCCTCTTGACCAACGTACTTGCAGTAATATAAAAAGTCTCCACCTCTTTGCTCACTTCCATCGAAAACTATTGCAACTGACTGTGGACTAATGTATACGACTTGAGAAATTTTACTGTATGTACCACCAAATTTATTCATGCGTTCCCTGCCCGCTAATATAGCTTCTTGATATACAGCACAATGAATCTCGTCTGTCAATCGTTGTGATTTTTTGTTCTTTCACTGTAAGACTTCAAATTCTTTCTGCATGATATTGAAATGTTGTTTCATAGTAAATCCGCAGAACGCATCGATTATGTGACTACATAATAGATACCAAAAATTGTCATACGTCTCTTCTATCATTCCAATTCGGTTTTAAAGGCTTGTAGCGACAGATTGCTAGACTGCC
This sequence comes from Schistocerca americana, assembly GCF_021461395.2. Taxonomy (NCBI): domain Eukaryota; kingdom Metazoa; phylum Arthropoda; class Insecta; order Orthoptera; family Acrididae; genus Schistocerca; species Schistocerca americana. The sequence continues at coordinate 431,650,800 of NC_060124.1, read as the reverse complement.
TCTTTTTCTGCGAACAGCCGAGGGACATGCGAATGTCCTTTATACCACAAACAAATAATGAAGGGTCCTCCGAAATACAAAGGGTTATGTCGACCGAAAAGTGCCACACCGCAAAACTGAATGAAATGTAGCACTATACCGAGTACTTCCGAGAAGGACCGAGAAAAGCCGAGCCTCGGTCCACACATCCGGCTCGTGTGTTGGCCGAACCTCAGCTCACACACTTGGCTCGTGTGTGGTTTGGCGCGCCCTGCCCAGCCCTGCTACACAGATTTGTGTTCGCAATACAGAGCTAAGTAAAATACTAGTAATGGCGAGTGCACACTACTATTTCACATTTCGTAAATTATGTCGTCGACGTTGTTCGACTTTTGGCTGTTGCAGTTCTTAAATAAATTGTACTACACATTTCTTTGTCAAATTAGCTGAGTAAACAGCGTTTCCCGTGTATGTATTTATTCCAATCCTCTGTAGTTCATCTCCTCCTCCCCCCCCCCCTTCTCTCTTAATGTTATGATTCTCACCCCCGTAAGAGGTTGCTGGTTCTCACATTCAGTTTGAAATCAATTCAGAGGTTTAGGAGGAGCTCTACACCCATGGCTTTACTCACGTAACACACGTCACACATGTATTTCACATATGCCACACACACTTATACACATGTTTCACTCGTATCTCTAGCGAATTTCGCCCTATACATTCGTTTGCAAACAGCTCTTCGTAAATGATGTCATACCTTCTGAACTATGTATCGTGCAATGATGTAATTTTGCAGGTACATTAAGTGGTATACGTGAGTATCGTTTGTCACATGTCTAGCGAATAGAATTACTAGCATAGAAGTACTAAATGAAGACATCATGTTTGATACCGCCAGTTTTCTGCATGAGCAGCGCTAATGTAGTAAATGAGTAACTGGTTTTCTTTGTGATTTCGTGGTGGGGAGGTCTCGCAAAGGGATTGTGTATCAAGTTCGTTGCAAGTCAGTAAGTGATATCATTCTCAAATACTGGACGAATATAACTGGCTACTTGCGCATCTTGAGCTACGCTTCCTGTTCACTCCCGCCCTACCCCTTGGGAGGTAGTGTGTTTCTACTCCTGTAGTTATTCTTTCCGGACAGTAAATGATGTGTGCGCAAAGTTTGGTTGAAACCTATGCAGTGGTTTAAGAGGAGACATGGAACATACATACATACACTTTTGATTATATGATGGAAATTGTTGTATCCTGCCTACTAGTCAAATATGGGATGCCTAGGAAAGCTGCTTTCTCGCATTGCTAGACAACAATTGAAGCAAGTCGTATTAATGAATTTTATTACGAAAGGAAATGATTACACTACTTAACTTTCTGTAAAACAGATGTGTCGCAAGCAAAGGGTGAAAGACAAAATAAGAAATCTCTTCAGTATACACAGTGCTGCATAGTAGAAGCGAAATGACTAGTCTTGATGCTACTCTTGAACTCGCAGTACTCGGCGCAGCGCTTATGTCCTCTTCGTGTAGAGGGCTCTGCTGTAGCGTTGTCGTCCTGGAGAGGGGTCGGTCAGCGTACAATTGGCTGACGCCGTCTCACAGCCCTCTCTGCTCTAACATTCCCGCCTAGCGTGCCGGCGCTTCACTTTACGCCGTTGCAAGTCAATGAACTTCAGTGGGATACGTTACAAGACAGTGCATTGTTCATCGTGGAGAATCTCTCAGAAAATTTCGAGAGCCCAAAATTCTTCTACAGAATAGAAGTTATCAAGGAGAAACTTTCTCAGTTTTCTTTCAAATTTTAATTTGCTATTTGTCAAACATTTTATGTGATTCGGTAGATCATCAGAAATTTTGGCTGCAGCACTGTGCACTCATTTTTGTGCTACGGAAAACCTTAATGGGGAGTAATGAATGTCATTTTTTTTCTTCTGATATTGTGTTTATGTATACCATTCTTCCTTTAGAAGGGTAGTGAATTATTTACAACGAACTTTATGACAGAATAAATATACTGTGAAGCACTAGTCAAAATGCCTAACCCCTTAAACAGATGTGGATAAGATGATCGTGGTTGAGAATCATACATTATTGCTAAATCACATTTTTGAGCAATGAAGGATGAATCACCCAAAACATTATGCCGTATGACGTTATTGAATTAAAATATGCAAAATACATCTGCTTACTGATTTGTCTCTCCCCACTATTTGGAATGTTTCTAAATGGAAATGTGACTGAAAAGAGTTGTTTTCGGAGTTCCAAAATGTCCTTTCTCCAGTTCAAATTCTCATCAATATGGGCATTTACCAGTTTTGAAGTTTCTGCCCTACTTATTATTTCCTCGCCATGAGTTACACTATACAAATCACTATATTGTACAAATATAGCCTTAGGTCTGTTGCCACAACTACCGATTTGTGATATGTCTTCCATGTGTCTTGAATTTTTAAAAAAATTAGTATTTTTGAGTAATTCTTGTAGTGTGCATCTACAACAGGATCTTTTCTTCGTCTTCCCAAGAGATACTCTCCCTTTTCCTTTTGCAAGATCTTTTATTCCCTCTAGTGATCGTGGTGCTTTATAGGGCTGTTTACCGTCTTTTCTGATTAGCTACTTTCAAATAATTAGCTTGCACGTAACTCACGTGCTCCACTTGCTCGTCTCATACTGTCATTCCTGGTTTCTATTGGGAACCATCTTAAGTAAAGTACTTACCTGAAGCCATCCTTGCGCTTGCTTCGACGTCATTCCTTGTGCAGGCGATGTTTAAAAGAATTATCTGAAGTGATGCCTATTTATTGTGTGTAAACGAGCCTCTTATCTACGGTCTCTTTTACCCCATTTCAATGCAATTTGTTATGTATGTTGCATTTTCAATGTAACAGTTTGGAGCAGAGAATGTACTCTTTTGTTGAGTCAAAATTGAACTCTAGATTCTAGTGGTTGTGAATCTCAACCTTCCTGGTGATGAGTGTCCCAATCACTAACCTTAGCTTTATTAAGATATCATGTTGTCGGAAAAATCTTATGCCTATAATTGCTACAGGCTATGGTTCGCTTGCAGAGAACATCCCAACTGAACTCTCAAGTTCTCTTTGTAGCACAGAAGCAGTCTAGGCAGTCAAATGGTTCAAATGGCTCTGAGCACTATGGGACTCAACTGCTGAGGTCATTAGTCCCCTAGAACTTAGAACTAGTTAAACCTAACTAACCTAAGGACATCACAAACATCCATGCCCGAGGCAGGATTCGAACCTGCGACCGTAGCGGTCTTGCGGTTCCAGACTGCAGCCCCTTTAACCGCACGGCCACTTCGGCCGGCCTAGGCAGTCAGGGGGCCTGCCATACATACCATACATCGGAAGTCTGTTTACCTGTTCTTTTCCTACATTCCATAACGTTCGTGTATTTCTTACTTCAAGAATATCATTTTGAACAGTTTGAATTGTAAGTTTTACATCAAAGAGGAAAAAGATATCTGACAAAAGGGAGGAAGCTGAAGAACACATAAGGAAGATGTAGTAGAAAAGTAAACGGAAGTAAATGAGTCGAACAGAATGAGAAACATAAATTGAAGAGTATGGAAGGAGGACAAAGATATGTTGAAGATGAATGGTGGAGGGGGAGGAGGAGGAGGAGGAGGAAGAGGAGCGGAATTTTCGATGACAATAAGAAGTGTCAACGAGAATGAGGAGGAATTGAGACAGAAGTGAGAATGGCTGAAAGAGAATCGCTTCGCAACTGTAGCAGTAGAAGAAAATTGTTCAAATGGCTCTGAGCACTGTGGGACTCAAGATCTGAGGTCATCAGTCCCCTGGAACTTAGAAGTACATACACCTAACTAACCTAAGGACATCACACACATCCATGCCCGAGGCAGGATTGGAACCTGCGACCGTAGCGGTCGACCGGTGCCAGTCTGAAGCTCCTAGAACTTCTCTGCCACAGCCGCCGGCTAGCAGTAGAAGACGACAAAGAAGTATTGTCACGTAGAAGCAGGAGATATACGTAACGAGATGCTGGTAAACAGGCACAGTCTGGTTAGATTTTCGATAGGTATTCGACTCTGTACTAAATTATCGTCTAAAAACTAAGAAACGATCCTTCAGAATATACGACTGTTTGGAAGAATGTTTGACTAATAGAACCCAGGGCGTTATACAGAACGTAGAGCGTTAAACAGAAACGAAAGTAACATCGCTTGTGTCCCAAGAAAATGTAATAAATCATCTACCGTTTTCAATGTACGTAAACTAATTATGAGGTACGACCAACAGCACTATTACATTGTTCGCTAACCATGCTGTTGCCTGCAGGAGAGTATCGCTATTGGTAGATCGTATGGAAATGCGAGAATTTTGGCCAAAGTCTTCATTTGGCCTAATAAATGATACCTTTTTTTAAAAGTGGAGAAATGGTAGACAAAGCACCCAACAAACCCCTCAGTTTGATTCAAGTTTTTTATCATTGATGTGGTTGACAGGCTTTTGGTACTCTCTCCTTGACATATCCCAGCAGAAAATCAAGTAACCTAGGAGGCCCAAGAACTGGACCGCCCTTACCAATCCAGCGATCTGCAAGCGCCTGGTCTAGAATATCTCACACGGTCTGATCACAATGTGACAGTGTGCTATCTTGTTGGAAAATGACTGTGTCTTGGCGGTCAGCCAGTTGTGGTGTTGCTAACAGCTCCAGCATATCAAGGTAATTATTAAAATAAACTGTAATAAACAAACAAAACTTTGTGAGTTTGTCTGTCACATAAGCAATACACAGTGTGAATTTACTAACTATGCTAATGCACTTCAAATGGTTCAAATGGCTCTGAGCCATGAGGTCATCAGTCCCCTAGACTTAGAACTACTTAAACCTGAATAACCTAAGGACATTACACACATCCATGCCCGAGGCAGGATTCGAATCTGCGACTGTTGCAGCAGTGCGGTTCCAGACTGAAGCGCTTAGAACCGCTCGTCCACAGCGGCCGGCGCTAATGTACACTCCTGGAAATTGAAATAAGAACACCGTGAATTCATTGTCCCAGGAAGGGGAAACTTTATTGACACATTCCTGGGGTCAGATACATCACATGATCACACTGACAGAACCACAGGCACATAGACACAGGCAACAGAGCATGCACAATGTCGGCACTAGTACAGTGTATATCCACCTTTCGCAGCAATGCAGGCTGTGTGCCTCGGTCGTATGCAGTCCTGATTGTGGCGCTCACCTGCACGGCGCCAAACACGCATACGACCATCATTGGCGCCAAGGCAGAAGCGACTCTCATCGCTGAAGACGACACGTCTCCATTCGTCCCTCCATTCACGCCTGTCGCGACACCACTGGAGGCGGGCTGCACGATGTTGGGGCGTGAGCGGAAGACGGCCTAACGGTGTGCGGGACCGTAGCCCAGCTTCATGGAGACGGTTGCGAATGGTCCTCGCCGATACCCCAGGAGCAACAGTGTCCCTAATTTGCTGGGAAGTGGCGGTGCGGTCCCCTACGGCACTGCGTAGGATCCTACGGTCTTGGCGTGCATCCGTGCGTCGCTGCGGTCCGGTCCCAGGTCGACGGGCACGTGCACCTTCCGCCGACCACTGGCGACAACATCGATGTACTGTGGAGACCTCACGCCCCACGTGTTGAGCAATTCGGCGGTACGTCCACCCGGCCTCCCGCATGCCCACTATACGCCCTCGCTCAAAGTCCGTCAACTGCACATACGGTTCACGTCCACGCTGTCGCGGCATGCTACCAGTGTTAAAGACTGCGATGGAGCTCCGTATGCCACGGCAAACTGGCTGACACTGACGGCGGCGGTGCACAAATGCTGCGCAGCTAGCGCCATTCGACGGCCAACACCGCGGTTCCTGGTGTGTCCGCTGTGCCGTGCGTGTGATCATTGCTTGTACAGCCCTCTCGCAGTGTCCGGAGCAAGTATGGTGGGTCTGACACACCGGTGTCAATGTGTTCTTTTTTCCATTTCCAGGAGTGTATTATAACACACAGAAATTGTAGCGTACCATTTAAGACACCCTGTATATCTGTAAAGAAAACAGGATACCTGATGTTAGTACGACCATTTCTCCCACACTGCACCACCTTTTGGATCCTTGTGAAGTATGTTTGACAACTTACATTGAATTCGGAAAGAAGCTACAAGGGTCTTAACAGGACAGTACAGCCCATATGGAAGTTCAACAGAGACGCTCTTGGAATTTAAGTGGGAATCTTTGGACGAAAGGCGACATATTTCAAGAGAAAACTTTTGTGGGATTTTAGTAAAGTTGTATTTGGGGAAGACCTTGCGACGATTCTGCACCGCGATGGTATATCTCGCATAGGGGTCATGAGATACTAGTGTGTGTACAGAGGCATTCAGCCATTTCTGTATCACTGAAGATGTGAGTGGAACAGAATAGAAACTCGCTAATATTACGTCACGTATTGGAAAGTGTTTTGAGGAGTATACAGGGTAATTCAACTGCCCCTACCTATGTGTTTCATGAAACCTGCAATGCCTTCAAATACCACATGCAAGATTTTCACATTCTCTCCTTCACTACATGCAAACTGTTGGTCCTAGAGGAAAAATGAATAGGATCTTTTTGTAGGAAATTCAATGTAGTTAAATTTTGTACCGGGATACGGTTTCGCTAGAGGCTGTAGTTTTCGAATTATTCAAGAAAAGCGTACAAAAGTGATCTTAAAATACGTTTTTCTTGAATAACCCGAAAACCGTTGCCTCCAGTGAAAACGCATCCCAGTATAATATTTAATTACATCAAATTTTCTACAAAACGATCCTATTCATTTCTGCTGTAGGACTATAGTTTGCACGTAGCGAGCGAGAGAATTTGAAAATCGCATGCGTGGTTTTTTAAGGTGTTGCGGGTTGCACAAAACCCACATGTAGGGGCAGCTGAAGACTCCGTATGTGTAAATGTAGCTATGTGTAGGGGAGTCATAAAGTTTTCATTTTCACTTTGGAAACTTTAGGTTGCGAGCATGAAATTTAGTGATGGTATTGGTCTGCACCTATTCAGCCTTCAAAGCGACGACTTTTGCCCAGCAATGGATGACTTGAGCGAGACCTTGATGTAAAAATCTGCAAGTGGCTGTTCAGGGAACGTTCCACCTCGAAAATCACCTCGTCGTCATTCTGGACATGCCTGCCAGTGAGTGGCTTTTTCATCTCAGCAAAGAGGAGGAAGTTACTGGACACCGAGTCAGGAGAATAATAAGGATGAAGCAGAATATCATAGTCCAGAACTGCAGCGTGTGTGACTGCGACCTGTTCAGAATAAGATGGGGTTTAGTCTTGGAGCAAAAACAGCCACTTGGCCAGCTTTCTGCGACGCTTGTCTTGACAGCCTTCTATAGCCTTTGCAGGAGATTTTGGTAGTATGCCCATGTGATGTTTTGCACCTAACGAGCAGCATCTGTAAGCACCACACCGTGGCAGGACAAAAAAGAGCTCAGCACCACCTTGCTTCTTTCAGCAATGGAGAATGCGCATGACTAAACTGTTTCCTTTGCTGGTACACCTAGTTTCTTCCTCGGTGATCGAGCGGCTATGAGGTCATCTGGCTGAGACTAACACAGTTGCAACGCTCCCGCTGCTGTCTCGGTTCGAGAGGCTTTTTGAATGGGCGTGAGGAGTAGCCGAATCCAGTTCAAATGGTTCAAATGGCTCTGAGCACTATGGGACTCAACTGCTGTGGTCAGAAGTCCCCTAGAACGTAGAACTACTTAAACCTAACTAACCTAAGGACAGCACACAACACCCAGCCGTCACGAGGCAGAGAAAATCACTGACCCCGCCGGGAATCGAACCCGGGAACCCGGGCGTGGGAAGCGAGAACGCTACCGCACGACCACGAAATGCGGGCCCGAATCCAGTGAACAACAGTCTTTGTTGTACTCAAAATGACGTGCAATATGTTGAAAACTGACCCATGAGCACATTTACGACTATCATCTCAATTGCGGTAATTCGGGCTTTTACTTCTCTTGCGATTACCCGTTATTCACAGAGAGCTGGTCGGCCACTTCGTCCTTTACCAGGTCTTGTTTGAACCACTGGAAGCGACGTTGCCATCTATTATTGTGTCATATGATGCTGCATTATTGCAGTACAGTTTCACCAACTCAGCATGAAATGTTGCACCGTTGCGCTCCGTTAAAGTGCAGCACGTGAATTACCGGGCGATAATCCACGTTATCAATGTAATGCGCCACTTTTCTCTCCTGTAGGGGAGTGCTGGGTGCTCTGGTGCGGGGATCTCATTGGGAACCATGACCGCGCAGATGTACCTGCAAACCAACAAAAATTTAATTATGTACTTTTTTCGAGAAGATAAAAGTTTATGAGTGCCCCTCGATTACAGGGTGAATCACTCAAAACTCGCTCTGCAAGTATTTCAATAACGGATGGTGTCACTGATATGTCGATTTCACAGATGGGAATGGTACGTAGTCCATACGCCGTTGCAGTCCATACACAGAGTGTTATGAGTTTCAAGTACGTATTTATTTAAAATTAATATAGAAATTTTTCAATGGAACAATGCGTATTCAGAGTACCACAACCAAAGTAGACTAAATTAGATCGTCAGTGTTTGTTACAGGAGTCTAGTGCAAGTAGTTTACAAGATATCCCAGTCTGAAATTGTAAACACCGATAGTTGTTTGTTCTACGATGTAGCACAAACGAATGTGAATTTCACATGAATGCGTATGTGCAGCCCTACAAGGATGCTAATACGTCACCTGAGGGGTCGTGTTGTTAAATGATACAATGTCTAGGACAAACGAAAGATAGAAAAAAGTGAATATAACGTGTTTGTAGGGTCTGACATGTAAGGAACCAATGTACCCTCAAAATGACCACCATGAGCATCAATATAAGCTCGCAGCAGTGATTGCTGCCCAGGCTCCAGCATTTCAGAGGAAACTGCAGTGCAGGCAGCGATGACATGTCGTTCCATATCATCTTTAATTGTCTGAAGAGGTTGGGATATCTTTCAGCATACACGTACACGAACGAACAGCATACTTCTTACATTCGCTATAAACCATGAGCATCTTTGCTTTTTTAGACCTGGGAAAATACCACCTTGCATGCATGTTCTACTACGTCCACTATCACGGGATAGCTGACAGTACAGTCCCAATGCAATCGCAGTGTACAAGCAACACGCTGTATACAAACGTAACATCGTCGGCTGGCATCTGAGCATTAGGACGGAAAACACGCTGTCGGCTAACAGTGTTTACAACGTTAATATACGATAACTCGTAAACTACTTAAACTAGTCTTGAAAGACTTCTTGTTTTTACTCCAGTGACTGTTAAACATTTTATTTCCACTATTGCAATTTCGGCCTTAGGCCATTATCAAGTGCAGATGTTTTGGCATTAAGCCATGTCTACTTTATACAAGCTGACACATTTATATGTCGTTGTCATTTTCTATTAAATAAATTCGTAACGCTGCTAAGTAGTGCGTTACGAATGTATTTAACAGCAAATGACAACGACATATAAATGTGTCAGCGTGTACAAAGTAGGCATGGCTTAAAGCCAAAACATTTGCACTTGATAATGGCCTAAGGCCGAAATTGCAATAGTGGAAATAAAATGTTTAACAGTCACTGGCGTAAACATGATGTCTTTCAATAAATTTCACATGACTGTGATCCCAGTTATGAAAAGTAGCTTGCACTAGTTTCCAACAACTAACGCCATTTACATTCTCATTTATGTTACGTTTAGGATTTTATTGTCAAAAGACATTGTCCCATTTAAAAACTTGGAACTGTCGTAAATAACTGCATTTTCTTGAACTTCTCAAAATCTGTGTATGGGCTGCAAATATGGGCCTTTGCCTACAATTCAATGCTGTAAAAATCGTGTATCCATAGTGCCTTCCAGGTCCACAATATTTGCGGTGTGTTATGTGGTTCGCCCTGTATGTAGAGAAAAAAGAAATAATGTCAGGCAAGAGAAGAAAGATGAGAGGTTCAAATGGCTCTGAGCACTATGGGACTTAACATCTGAGGTCATCAGTCCCCTAGACTTAGAACTACTTAAACCTAACTAACCTAAGGACATCACACACATCCATGCCCAAGGCAGGATTCGAACCTGCGACCTTAGCGGTCGCGCGGTTCCAGACTGTAGTGCCTAGAACCGCTCGGCCACCCCGGCCGTCTAAAGAAGAGAGGAAGTGAAAATTAATACGAAGGTGAGTCAAATGAAAACCTTAAATTTGTAATAACAAATCGAAATTTCGCGCCGTTATCCTGTAAGTTGGTAAGCGAGCTACAAACAGTGTGCAGAATGGCCTGTAGGTGGCAGCATAGTGCAGATGCACACATACCGTCGTAGTATCAGGATAAACATGGCCGCCCCACTTGCGACTTGCACCAGAGAAGAACAGCATTCTGTCATTCGGTTTTTGCGTAAAGATGTGAAACCTAATGAAATTCACCGACGAATGAAGGTTCAGTACGGTGATGCACGTTTGTCACAGTAGCAAGTCTACGAATGGAATAGGAAGTTCGCAAATGGTGTGATTTCAGTGGAAGATGCTCCTCGTCCAGGTCAGGCACAACGAGTTGTGACTGCACAGAACATTGCAGCAGTTGAAGCCATAGTGAAGGAAAACCGCCGAATGACAATGAATGACATGGCAGCATGTTTACAGATTAGTCATGGGTCAGCACACCACATTGTGCACAATGTTCTCCAGTTTCACAAAGCGTCTGCAAGATGGGTGCCACGGTAGCTGACTCCTGAAATGAGAGAACGACGTGTTGATGCTTGTGAAGAACTTCTTCGGCGCTTTGAACGAGAAGGTGATGTCTTCCTTGCACTAATCGTTACTGGGGACGAAACCCGGCCGCGCGGGATTAGCCGAGCGGTCTTGGGCACTGCAGTCATGGACTGTGCGGCTGGTCCCGGCGGAGGTTCGAGTCCTGCCTCGGGCATGGGTGTGTGTGTGTTTGTCCTTAGGATAATTTAGGTTAAGTAGTGGGTAAGCTTAGGGACTGATGACCTTAGCAGTTAAGTCCCGTAAGATTTCACACACATTTGAACATTTTTGACGAAACCTGGGTTCACTTCCACCAACCAGAAACGAAGAAAGCGAGCAAGGAATGGCACCATTCCTCATCACCAAAACCAAAGAAGTTTCGAACAGAACCATCATCAGGGAAGGTTATGCCGACTCTTTTGGGACGAAAGAGGCATTTTGGAGCATTACATGCCTAGAGGGACCACTGTCACCAGTGCCTCAATACACAGATCTCCTAAAAAATCAACTGCGGCCTGCAATCAAATCAAAGCGACGTGCATTGGTGTCAGCAGGTGTCCTTTTGCAACATGACAATGCAAGGCCCCACACTGCTCGTACGACATTTGCAACAATCACAGACCTGCATTTTGAGTGTCTTCCTCAGCCACCATATTCACCAGACCTTGCCGCAAGTGATTTCCGTATGTTTGGACCACTCAAAGATGCAACGGGAGGAAAGAAGTTCCGTTCTGATGAAGAGGTACGCCAAGAGGTGCACGAGTGGTTGCGCGGACTACCAAAAGAATTTTTTCTAAAGGAATTTATGCACTTTGTAAGCGCTGGAGGACTTGTATTGAGCCAGCCGCGATGGCTGAGCGGTTCTAGGCGCTTCAGTCCAGGACTGCGCGACTGCTACGGTCGCAGGTTCGAATCCTGCCTCGGGCATGGATGTGTGTGATGTCCTTAGGTTAGTTAGGTTTAAGTAGTTCTAGGTTCTAGGCGACTGCTGACCTCAGATTTAAGTCCTATAGCGATCAGAGCCATTTTGAACTTGTATTGAGCATGGGGGAGATTATGTTGAAAAGTGATACAGCTTTGTACCACTTCTGCGCAATAAATAATATTTAAAAAATATTTAAGGTTTTCATTTGACTCACCCTCGTAATAAATAGTTTTGACACTTCCAGGTCCACAATATTTGCGGTGCAAGTGTTATGTACACTACTGGCCATTAAAATTGCTACACCATGAAGATGACGCGCTACAGACGCGAAATTTGACCGACAAGAAAAAGATGGTATGATGTGCAAATGATTAGCTTCTCAGCGCATTCACACAAGGCTGGCGCCGATGGCGACACCTACAACGTGATGACATGAGGAAAGTTTCCAACTGATTCCTCATAACCGGCCGCGGTGGCCGTGCAGTTCTGGCGCTGCAGTCCAGAACCGCGGGACTGCTACGGTCGCAGGTTCGAATCCTGCCTCGGGCATAGGTGTGTGTGATGTCCTTAGGTTAGTTAGGTTTAAGTAGTTCTAAGTTCTAGGGGACTTATGACCTAAGATGTTGAGTCCCATAGTGCTCAGAGCCATTTGAACCATTTTTTTGATTCCTCATACACAATCAGCATTTGACCGGAGTTGCCTGGTGAAACGTTGTTGTGATGCCTCGTCTAAGGGGGAGACTGCGTACCATCACGTTTCCGACTTTGATAAAGGTCGGATTATAGCCTATCGCGATTGCGGTTTATCGTATCGTGACATTGCTGCTCGCGTTGGTCGAGATCCAATGACTGTTAGCAGAATATGGAATCGGAGAGTTCAGGAGGGTAATACGGAACGCCGTGCTGGATCCCAACGGCCTCGTATCACTAGCTGTCGAGATGACAGGAATCTTATCCGCATGGCTGTAACGGATCGTGCCGTCACGTCTCCCTAAGTCAACAGATAGGGACGTTTGCAAGACAACAACCATCTGCATGAACAGTTCAACGACGTTTGCAGCAGCATGGACTATCAGCTCGGAGACCATGGCTGCGGTTACCTTTGATTCTGCATCACAGACAGGAGCGCCTGCGATGGTGTACTCAACGACGAACCTGGGTGCACGAATGGCAAAACGTCATTTTTTCGGATGAATCCGGGTTCTGTATACAGCATCATGATGGTCGCATCCGTGTTTGGCGACATCGCGGTGAACGCACATTTGAAGCGTGTATTCGTCATCGCCATACTGGCGTGATGGTATGGGGTGCCATTGGTTACATGTCTCGGTCACCTCTTGTTCACATTGAAGGCACTTTGAACAGTGGACGTTACATTTCAGATGTGGTACGACCCGTGGCTCTACCCTTCATTCGATCCCTGTGAAACCCTACATTTCAGCAGGATAATGCACGTACGCATGTTGCAAGTCCTGTACAGGCGTTTCTGGATACAGAAAATGTTCGACTTCTGCCCTGGCCAGCACATTCTCCAGATCTCTCACCAACTGAAAACGTCTGGTCAATGGTGGCCGAGCAACTGGTTCGTCACAATACGCCAGTCACTACTCTTAATGAACTGTGCTATCGTGTTGAAGTTGCATGGGCAGCTGTATCTGTACACGCCATGCAAGCTCTGTTTGACTCAATGCCCAGGCGTATCAAGGCCGTTATTACGGCCAAAGGTGGTTGTTCTGGGTACTGATTTCTCAGGATCTATGCACCCAAATTGCGTGAAAATGTAATCACATGTCAGTTCTAGTATAATATATTTGTCCAATGAATACCCGTTTATCATTTGCATTTCTTCTTGGTGTAGCAATTTTAATGGCCAATAGTACATAATGCTTTTGTAGGGACTGACAAGTAAGGAACCAATTAGCGTCAAAATGACCTCCATCAGCATCAATACAAGCTTGCAGCAATGATTTTGCTACCCAGGTTCTAGCATTTCAGAGGAAACTGCAGCGCAGGCAGCAATGACACGTCGTTCCATATCATCTGTAATTGTTTGAAGAGGTTGGGATATCTTCCAGCATACACGTACACGAAGAAAACGGCATACTTCTTACATTCGCTATAAACTATGACCATCTTCGCTTTTCTCGAGTTGGGAAAATATGCAAGGACGTTCTACTAAGTCCACTATCACGGAGTAGCTGACAGGACAGTCCCAATGCAATCGCAGTGTACAAGGAACACGGTGTATACAAACATAACATGGTCGCCTGGCATCTGAGCATTAGTGTTCAAGACACGCTGTCGGCTGTCGGTGTTTACAGTTTTAACAATAAGACAACTCGTAAACTAGTTGCTCTAGCTTTCAGTAACAAACGCCACTGACTTTATCATTTACGCTACTTTTGGTATTTTATTGTCAAAAGGCATTGTCCCATTTAAAAACTTGGAACTGTCGTAAATAACTGCATTTTCGTGAACTTCTCAAAATCTGTGTGCCGGCTGCAAATACCGGCCCTTACCTACAATTCAGTGCTGTGAAAACCGTGTATCGATAGTGCCTTCCAGGTCCAAAATATTTGCGGTGCAAGTGTCATGTGGTTCGCCCTGTATAGAGAAAAAAGAAATAATGCTAGACAAAAGAAGAAAGAAGAGAGGAAGTGAAAATTAATGATAAATAGTTTTGACACTAGCACAGCAGAGATGAGAATGAAGATCGTATAATGGTATACATCAGCAGACGCCACACGCTGGCTGTGACGTAGGTCCCGGCCGCCAGCAGTGGGGACGGAGACAGCCGTTCCTCTGCCGCCGCTCCCCCACAGGTGGGGCACGGGTGCGACCCGACCCGGCTGTCAGCGGGCGCGCTCGCCCCCCGTGTAGCGGCAGCCCCTCACACGTGGCCGGCATACCGCCAGCAGGCCTGTCCCCTGGCCCTGTAGCGCCGGCTGCGCCGCCTGTCCAGTCGTGTCGTGTCGCCACGCGCCTGGGGATCTGCGGCACCGACACACAAAAAACACACGCTGTGGCGAAATCTCTGCTGCTGGCGGCGTGTGCACAAGCGAGCACACGATTCCGTTTCCACAACAAATATTAGCGACTACTGTTACTCAACATCACACACTAGAGGCAATCAGTATGCATCACTATGTCAACAATGGTCACCGTCTTTCCTGTGATGAACAGCTGAATTGCTACCCGCCGTACAATCATTCAAATTAGCCAAAAGCACAGAAACATGTGCGGGTAAAATTTTTTAAAATTAAGTGTGTTTCATAATTTCACTCGAACCAGGCATTGAGCCATAGGG
This sequence comes from Schistocerca americana, assembly GCF_021461395.2. Classification (NCBI taxonomy): domain Eukaryota; kingdom Metazoa; phylum Arthropoda; class Insecta; order Orthoptera; family Acrididae; genus Schistocerca; species Schistocerca americana. Next base: position 431,635,762 of record NC_060124.1, on the reverse strand, counting down.
GATTACAGTGATGGCTTTTTAATGACTGTTTGCAGCTTCTTGTCACACAATTCTACATAAATAAAAAGATAAATCTTCGTTTTTGTTCAAAACTGTAAATTTCCGAAAGTTCTTCACCCATTACGTTGAAATTTTGACACAACGTTGCGCGTGTTTTTATGTACCTACCAAATCGCCACCTCTTGAACGTATATATAGGGAAAAACTGCTAGCAAAAATTTTGGAAAGCTCTTGACCGATTTACTTCAGCACAATTTCCTGATCAACTTTCGGACGCAGACACGAACTATACTTTGGGGTGACAAAAGTCATGGGATACCTGCTAATATCTTGTCAGACCTCCCAGTTCCCATACATATTTAACGCCCGTCTACGTACACAAATTACAAAAACACCACCAGTTGTCATAAAAGATGCTCTTCCGCTCTGGCCACAGATGGATCAATCGGAGCCGACTGACCGCCATGTCCTCCTCAGCCAATGGCGTCACTTGGATGCGGTACGCAGGGGGGTGCACACTGTTCTCATGGCCGTTGTCGGCTGTGCAGACCCTGGAGCCACTACTTCTCATTCAAGTAGCTCTTCAGTTGGCATTACGAGGCTAACTGCACCTCCTACCATGGAAAAATCTCTAGCAGTACCAGGAATTTAGCCCGGGTCATCTACGCTGACCCCTCATCTACGGCCACGGACTCCAGCGGTTATAACTGTACACTTAACAGCCCGTATGAAACAAGCGGCTATTTAGTGTACAGTTTAGTCCGCCGGTGAGCGGTTCGCTATTAGCGCATCTGATTACGTGTCGCTAAAAAGTCGAAGGCGGTTGTAATTCAATTTGTATGACTTGGGGCTGAAAAATATTTTAAAGAATTCTTTTACAATACACCGGAAAAATTAGAATGTAATTTCCCGTCCGCATTAATATTATTGGAGACAGTTTCTGCAATTCGCTGTATACCTTTCGAGGTATTAAAAAAAAGCAAACTTCACTTCTGAATGAGGGTACACTCCATACAGATACCTTCAGATAAGACTCCTTAACATTTAAATTTTTATTTGATCTTAAGAAATTTCCCCTCTTCATAAATAGTCAGCACAAAGAATAGTTAACTTCTAAATGACAGAGCTGCTGGTACGTAATCAGCACTAAACCGAGATGTGTTTTCCCAGGCGCTGACGTTAAGAAGCACTTAGGTCCCTAAAGAGACTGCTGCAAGCGAAGTTCTGTCAATGCATTTTAGTTTCGTTAATGTTTGTCGCCATACTCTTCGGGCCCTTCCAGGGCTATTGTACCTTTCGCAGGTTTGCTGGGTACCCTACTTGCATTTGTGAGTTCCTGGGACATCGGTATTCCAAACAGGGTGAGAGAATATTGTGAGCGGTGAACGGACGGTATTGAGGCAAAGGCTTTCAAGCCAAGAAGCATTCCCAGTTGTTTCTGCTAGCCTACGTTCCTGCATGAAGTTAGGCTAACTGGACAACAAGACGGACCTTGGAACCCAGCTTCTTCCGTTGCTCTGTGTACAAGGTGAACGAGAACTCCACCGACAACCTTTCAGAGGTGTTCAGCGATACCTTGTGACTATTTTGGTATAAGGAAACCACGGTCTTCGTCGGGTAGTTACACAACTAACGCATTTCGTTTGTCTTTTGCCCCCAACTAGCTCTGCATCTTCATTGCACTGAAAGTAGTACGCAACAGACAAATGTCAACCTTAAGAGCCATATGTCTCGTTTGGAAACAAACTTGTTCCACTGAATCACGAAGACATGCAATACGAAACCTATCCAAGTGTGGGCGGGCATTATTTTGCTGAAATGTGAGCCAAGGATGGCTTGCCATGAAGGGCAACAAAATGGGGCTATAAGGGTGTCGTGGATGACAAACAAACTGGTCCTGCTGTGAGAAGAAATGACACGCCGCAACATCACTTCTGTTTGTCGGGCCATACGGCACGCAATATTCAGGCTGATATCCCACCGTCCGAGGCGTCTCCATACACATCTTCGGCCTTGAATCTCGTCGACTGGAGTAGAATTGTCTTCAGTGATGAGTTCCGCTTCCATCTGAGCCCCAATGATGTCACATACCCACTCAAGTTTCCTCCCATGTGCTTCATTTATTTTATCAGGGGTGTATCATACTACTGTATAGGACCGAGTACCTCGAAAAACAGCACTTCAGTGGCTCAACCAACGCAGAAATTAGACAGTAGTAGACTAGAGGTCTGTCGCACGAAAAATCGTGATTGTCTCTCTTTTCAAATGACTCAATGCGACGAGTGTACCAATGTAACAAAGAAACTTTCAACCGGTAGCGTGTGGATCCTGTAGTTCAGGTCGGAGACCTTCTATGAAGGTTTTCGTATCATAACTAGTAACTAAAGATTCAGGATGCCGTGAAAAGGAACCAAATTGTTTATTTCAAAACTCTGGATGACCAGATATTCCTTTTTCTCCCACAACTTCCTGGTCACTATGCTGTGGACATTCCCGTTTTCCACGATGACCTCGACCGACCCGCTAAATAACCCGATCTTTACCCGACAGAAAATGGCAAGGTCTCTTTGGATTAGCAATTGAAACGTAGCAACCATCACCAATTTTGTTGCTCTAAGGATTCAAACCATCAATGAGTGGTTTCTGCTTGATGTGACGAACCTAAAAAAATCTTTCGACTCTCTTCCTCGCCAAATTAGGCCATTATCAAGGCTGGACGCAGTGCTACACGGTGTTACCGTGGTGTCTCCCACTGTGATTTTTCGTGTGGTGTGCCAAGTTAACGAAGTTCAGCTGCAGACACTCACCTGACTCTGCTTTGTCTAGTAGTCCCAGACCGACACTGCGCCCACACACACCGCACGCATTCCGCTGTAAGCGGATCCTGCGCAAACAGCGGCCGCAGCCGCGGAACAAAAGAGCGCTGGCGCCGCCGGCGGCGCGTGTGACGTCAGCGGCGGAAGGCCGTGTTGTCCCAAGGCGTGCCCGCGGAGCGTGTTTCTGCAGCATTAACGAGATGATGGCTCGCCATAAGCTGAATTAAGTTTTGGCTCCAGTTTCGGCCTCCGCGAGGGGGAATACGCTCCTCTGCACACCGTCGAGGTTCACTAATGGATACTGAGACAACACACACTGACGCAGAAAGCGACAAAATAGACGGTGTCTCGTTTAAGCAATGCTGTTCTCCCATCACGTTCCTTCGACAGACACGTGGCATGGCACATTTACTTCAAGTTTCTCGGTTCTGTTTCACGACTACCTCAAACATAAAAAAGAGTGAACTCGAACTCCACCGACAAAACTTCGGAGATTACCCATTATTTTCTAAGAATTTTGGTATAAGGTCCCAAGGTCTCCAGTGGCTCGTTACAGAGCCATGATGCAATTGTTATTTAAAAACGCACAACACAAAATACAGAGTAATGCAACAAACCTCAGAAAAAAAATGGCTCTGAGCACTATGGGATTTAACTTCTGAGGTAATCAGTCCCCTAGAACTTAGAACTACTTAAACCTAACTAACCTAAGGACCACACACATCCATGCCCGAGGCAGGATTAGAACCTGCAACCGTAGCGGTCGCGCGGTTTCAGACTGTAGCGCCTAGAACCGCTCGGCCCCCTCGGCCGGCACAAACCTCCGACGCAAAGGTTCTATGAGGTGGTTGCCATCACTGCAGAAGTTGCTGAGCACAGCATCCTTGGTCCGCTCTTTCATTTTGTGAATCCATGTACGACTTACATATCGGCCACCTCTTTATCAGTAAACTAATCCATACTACTGGGCATCACCGTTAAGGTACAACTGATACTGTCGGAAAAACAAATCCGCGACAGAACCGAGCAGTACTGAAAGTGAACTTGAGGTCGAATAGTATTAAAGTGAGCATTACCGTTGACAACTATAAGTGAGTGAATAAATGCAACAAGTTTGTATCCAAACAACACACATAGTGCTTACGTTCGCCAGCTACACTGTTACAAACATACTCTCAGCGGGCTAAAATTACAGACATGAATGGGGATAGGAAATCAAACTGTGCGGCTGGTCCCGGCGGAGGTTCGAGTCCTCCATCGGGCATGGGTGTGTGTGTGTTCGTCCTTAGGATAATTCAGGTGGCTGGCTCTGAGCGCTATGCGACTCAACTGCTGAGGTCATCAGTCGCCTAGAACTTAGAACTAATTAAACCTAACTAACCTAAGGACAGCACACAACACCCAGCCATCACGAGGCAGAGAAAATCCCTGACCCCGCCGGGAATCGAACCCGGGAACCCGGGCGTGGGAAGCGAGAACGCTACCGCACGACCACGAGATGCGGGCTAATTCAGGTTAAATAGTGTGTAAGCTTAGGGACGGATGACCTTAGCAGTTAAGTCCCATAAGATTTCACACGCATTTGAACATTTTGAACAAATCAAAAGAAATGCAATAACTGCGTAACAAGCAGCGGAGACTATGGGTTCGTTATTCTATATTACTCAGAAAATATTCCTGAACAAACTCTGAAATTTTTTCGATGGAGGCCAGTTTATCACTGTGTGTTGATGTTAATCGTACAATGATTCCATCTTCCTTTTGGTTACAAATAAAGTAACATGATACCTTGCAGCGATACATAAAAACACAGTAGTTTCGTATAAAATTCAAATATGTCATAACCAAAGTTATTGAGGTCGAGAAATTCCAAAGTTGAAAATTTGATAATTTTTTCATAGTGTGGGGCCACAGTCATAATAGATTTCTTTAAAGTCAGTACCGCCATGAGACTGTTGTTTATTTACAGTGTTACATTTACACTTACACAATCATGATTTCGGCTTCAAAGTGCCATTATCAAGTCTTTTAAGTGATATAAATTACCATCTTAGGCAATTTGTACTACTTAAGGTTTCATTGAATAAATTTCTGCGCTGATAGATAGAACACCGCGCCTAGTGGACGTCCACCGCGGCGCTCCGAGCCCACAGCAGCAAGTTACGACACCTGAAGATGGGCTTATAAGAGCCCGAAACCGGTCGTGTGATAATAAAAAGAATTTTACAACTTAAGCGGTATTTTCAACCCCTGGTATTCAAATATTGCAATAGATATTCAAGTTGAGAAGTTTGAAATATTACGTTTCATTCAACCCATGAACAAGAGGCAGGCGAAATCACAACATAGCCGAAGTCTCGAGACTGGAAAGATTTTCTATGGCTGTGTAAATGACTACATGTCTCACCGTTTCCATTAGAACCATTTCACGACAGCTGCAAGTCTCGTAGTGTATTCTGGTAAGCTCATTCTGTTCTTTCCGTAGACTTTTAGACGATTCCATAGGAGACCGCAAGGTGTACTGAAAATCATGACGAGACCTAGCAGTGTGTCAGAATGATGTTCTAAGGCGATTCCTGATTAAGGTAATGAACTACTCTGTACATTAGTTGCATAGAAGGTAACGACAAACACGTCCGAAACTTACTGGAATATGGCAGTTACTCTGCAGCAGAAGTCGTGGTTTAGGCGTCTATTACGGCCAGTTCACGAATATCATTGGTTGGTTGGTTGGTTGTTTTGGGGGAAGAGACCAAACTACGAGGTCATCGGTCTCATCGGATTAGGGAAGGACGGGGAAGAAATTCGGTCGTGCCCTTTCAAAGGAACCATCCCGGCATTTGCCTGGAGCGATTTAGGGAAATCACGGAAAGCCTAAATCAGGATGGCCGGACGCGGGATTGAACCGTCGTCCTCCCAAATGCAAGTCCAGTGTGCTAACCACTGCGCCACCTCGCTCGGTAAGAATATCATTGGTTATCAAAACGGTCATAAAACGGAAAATTATTGCACCAGGCAGTGGACCGATACATTCAACATCTGCACAGTGAATTCAGCAATTATGTCATATTTAAGGACGACGCCAGTATTCACCATATAGCAAGCATCATCATTTTCGGGCCAATAAAGAGTCAGTATATCGTTGTAATGACGAGAACATCATTTTGCGATGTATAAAATTCTCAGAGCTGGTCTGCAATGGTTGCTATCTCGAACTCTCTGGACCTTAATACCGCACTGGGGAGGCTTGGCAAAATATACATAGACAGACAGCCTCAAAGAGAAGAATAATGTAATTTGTCTTCCCGTCGACATCAGTGTCATTAGGAAGCTCGAATACGACAACAGTAGGGCCGCACTACCTAGTTAAAAGTACAATGTTCGCATATACCTGAAGTTATCCGTAGACGAATAACGAAACCAACACCCTCATGATGGGGCAGGGATTGATTTCAACTACTTCTCAGTGCCGTCCCAGTGTTGTAATCGCTATTGTGCCACCTTACCTAGTTGGTACTGCATAGAATGGTCGGAGGTAGTCGTCCGTCCTGAATCAATAGCCGTGTATAACAATGCCGCCGTTTTCCGAAACTCAGTGCGAACCGGCATTGCACATAGCTCACTCGGCAACGTGCACCTCACGCTCAGCAGTGGAAACAGATCCCTCGACTGCTTGGAGAGAAGGCAATTGTGAGAGACACGAAGCGAGGAACAAGTGGATTGCATTCTAGGGCCCGGGGCGCAACTTTGTGAGGGGGCTTTCGCTCCGGCGAGAAGCTGCGACTGTGGGGAGAAGAGACGCCAGCTAGCAAGTGCACCTGCTGCGTATACAACCCGCGGCGCGCTGTACACGAGAACAGGGTATCTAACACCTTGCAAGCTTTACCACAGCGTACAAAAGAGTTCTTTCGTCGAACTGCAATTAACACAACCGATTTTTTTTGTTTATTGACTAATATTTGACCACGCACGGTAAAGTTTCAGCTGAACTTTGTTTCCATAGCATCTCATTGTCTAGCAGTGTACTTACGATTTAACGCCACCCGGTTGTGCGTGCATCAGTACCCTTAGTCATTTACTATATATTTCTTCTTTGGCCTCACGAATATCACACTTTTCTGCAGGAGAAAAAAATCTGATATAATCTCCCTACAGGGAAACAGCTAGAAATTCTAATCATTAGACTACACAGTTGGACATTTCCAAAGCTGTGATCCGTTTCTGTCACATTTAGTATCAGTTGTACTGAAATACTGTATGCCCAAGTGTTATCTATGACACGGAAAAATTTTACGTCGTACATGTTACCGCTGAAAGCTACAACTATTTTAGCGAGAAAGCTCCTTGACTGTAAAATAGTCGCACTACATGCGAAGGTTACACATAAATACGAAACTTCATTTTCAGGGTTAATACAATTATGCGTGAAAACAGTGAGAATTCAGTTCCCTACACATAGTAAAAGTAACTTGAAAGGTAAAGTACCTCTGCTAGTGTGTAACAACAAACAGTAGGCAAAGCTAATGATGCTGCTTGGAAGTATGCTGTCGCAGCATTCGTTATACGTTCACAAGTATTTTCCATTCTCTTCTTCTACTATAATTCGTTCACAATATTCTCAAAGTCAGTTATGGCATATCAACATTTTCTGCATAGCAGAGATGAGATTCCACATTTCACAGCATAATCACTGTCCAAAATTCCATTACATTTGGGTTTCAGGTAAAGATAGTGTAACACAATGACATACATTCAACAATACGCAACATAGATTCTTTTGTGGTTTTTAGAATTGCCTGTAATATACACTGTCAGTTATATTCTTCAATGAAGATGGGTTTCAAATATTTCCTGAGACACTTTTTGTGAAACTAGGAGCGTCTTTATCCAGGCTATACTGATTTCATCTGATGAAACTTCTTCGCTATTGCGTAAGCGTCAGATTAAGACAAAGGTAAATATAATATTTGTTTGATCCGTGCTATCTCCGTGTGCCAAAATAATTAATCGCGTGATCATTGATAACTACGATATCTAAAAATATGGTAGGATGCAGTCTAGATTGCGTTTTATTTTATTAGAACAGATAACATATTATATTCTTTGGCAGTTATCAATTTTACAAGAGGGAAATAAAAAAGTAAAGGTATTTTGGAATTTGTATGCTATACAAATGACTTACAACCTGAAAAATAAGCGAGCGCATTAGCTTATAAGGAAGCGCAAGCGCATTAGCTTATAAGGAAGCGACAAAGAGTACTAGCCGCTAACGGAACTGATTAAGGGAATAATTTATACTTGAAACAATGGAAGAAAGTTATAAAACTTGGCGCTAGTGGAGCTGGATTTTATTTTAATCACCCTCAGTAAATATTTTCTTATAAAAGACGTGTCACCACCTTTTCGACATGGGCACTGCCGACTGGCTGCCGTGTCATCGTTTGCCGACGGTGTCATTTGGATTCGGCATGGAAGTGCATGGGATCAGACGTTGTTGGGTTTCCATAGTTTGGAGCAGATATTTCTCATTCAAGAAGCTCTTCAGTTGGTCTAACGATATGACTGCATCTCATTCCAGTCCTCACACCAACGAAAATTCCTAGCACTACCGAGACATTATCCAAGGTCCTCCACACGGCAGTCAAGCATGCAGGCCACTCATCCATGCGATGATCCGTTCGCTAGTTTTACTGTCTTTCGTGCTGTATCAGACTTCTTTCTTATTAAGTCACTAGGTGTTAACATACCGACGACTGTTCAAACCCGCGTCCACCCATCCTGATCTAGGTTTTCCGTAATTTCCCAAAATGTCTTAAGGCGGGATAGTTCCTCCGAAACTGCAGGGCTGATTTCCTTCTCCATCCATCCCTAATCCGAGCTTGTGCTCCGACTCTAATGGTCTAGTTGTCGAAGAGACATTAAACACTAATCTCTTCTTCCTCGTTTTAACATACAGCAGTTACTATTCGGATAAGTTAAGAAAATGGATTCAGCTGCTGCTGTTAACATTTTTTTTTTAACTTACAATATTTCAGATCCGTAGGAATGAAACTGCCATTACGCATGGAGTCATATTTGACCAGAAATTTCCAACCTTCAAGCTCGGACATTACGTGCTTTGTTAGAATAGTATCTGGTGCAAAATACTGCAAATGACAGTATGCAGGTAATACGTTTGTCATATTGCCAAATATATGAATAACTAATAATATCTACCTCATTCCCCTTAAGTAATTAGGTGCGACTAATCGATGCAACAACACTCAAACGCTGAATCATCTGACGCCAAATAATGAAACGGAAATTAAAAGCTAGTACTTTCGAATTCTATGAACAGTCTCCACGTACCTTTTACTATAGATGTAAGTCTTAAAGTAATTCGATCATTGATTAGTTACTGCACTTGATTCAGTTCATTTGCAAATACTGATTCTCGAAGTAATATAAGCCCTTTCTTCTCTGTTCGTCTCTATAAATCAATTTCAGTTATAACGCGGAAAACCATAAGTGGTTACATTTTTTCAGTAAACGTCACTCGTACGATAAAACAATATTCTCTCTTTTTCTGCGCATATAAATATTTGGAATACTTCATGCTTTGCAATATGTCTGTCCTTTGCGCCTCCGTCGTTGATGAAAGTTCTTTCGGCAGTTATAAGAATTATAGCTTGTATAAAGCAACCAGCCACAAGTATGGTATAAAAAGTTCATTCAATCAAATCATTGCTAGTTTCGGATTTTTTTTTTAATTCGTCGTCAGATGACTCTTATAAGCTTCCATGCTGAGGCTTCACTTTGTCGGTGGTTGTATTTTCGCTATAATTCTAATACAGACACGTTTCTAATAAAGTCTGTTTTCGACAAGTTAAAATATTTCGGCAAATTTAATACTAATATTAACATGAGTAATTCCGAGTATAGATTTAGCGAACTATTTAGCGTTACAAATGGAACAGTAAGTCTGTTATGCTTTCACTACTAAATGCTTTATTTATATTATAATTCTTATAGTTACCGAAATAACTTCTACCAACGATGGAGGCGGAAATGGACATATGTTGCAAAGCATGAAGTATTCCAATATTTCTAAGTGTTGTATAAGCCATTTATTGATTTGAAGAATATAACGCAAAATATGGAACAATAATTACTCTTTGAAAAAGATATTTACTCGTTTATTTTTGAATTTTACGATATTTGTGCAAATGTTTCTATTGTTTGATATGTTCTATATAACATAATTCAACATAATGGGTGTAAAACTTATATAATCACGAAAGTATTTAACCCACATAGAACGTGGGAGCCTTTTATTGAGGCATAATGAATATAATGTTCATATAACCATCAACGTATTTAATCAATATAGAACGTGGAAGCCTTTTATTGAGGCTGCATTTCATTATGTATGCGAGCGCAGCCTCTGGAAACAGGCAGAAGCGTGTCGATAGCTGATGGTATTGCACGTACAAATATTTTAATATTTGTGATGCAGCAACCTCAAATTATTTATTTTCTTTCTACATCGGTTTAACACTATTCAATAATTTTAGAAAGTTCACATTTTATTTTGGTACCGTCACGACCATTCATCATAACAAAATTACTGATATGCTAGCGCAGTCGCGGGTAACAGCAAGTAATTTAGATTATATACCTGTATTATCAGTCCAGTTAACGGGAGGCCCTAGTCACACGACTTTTTTTTTCTTTTTTTTTTAGTCCAGTTAACGTCTACTTGTACGGAGATAAAGGCGACGCCCGCGATCTTTACTTCCCGAACAGCAATAGAACCGACCACACGAGAAACCAGATCACAGATGTCGTTGCAGGACTGAGAGAAAGGATTCATATTATTGCATGAGAACGCACATGAAATAACTGACGAAAAGGTTATCAAACAATAATATGTAAGCAGATAAAAGTAACGTTTGGTACAGCATAAAATTATTTAATCCCTCTTTATGTTCACAGGAAACCTTATCAGCTTCTATCTTGCTATTGCAGTTTTATAGAGATCAGTGTCATCAAATATTAAAGAACAATATTTAAAGAGAGACATGAACATCAAAAACGAAGCAAGAAAAAGAAGTATGGAGCATTGTATCTTCATGGAACAAAATGATAAATCTGAACTTAAGCTGTTGGTTTCTTCCGCATTTACTTTAAACACCGAAACTTCCTCGTAGATTAAAACTATGTGCCAGCCAGGGACTCCAGCCTGCTACCTTTGCCTTTTGCAGGCATGTTTCTACCGGCTGAGTTATCCATGCAAGGCTCCTCATCCGCCGTTACAGCTTTATTGCCACGTACCTTTTCTCCTATCTTTCTAATTCTGCAGGAATTTTCGTGCATACCTTGCGAGACTAGCACTCCTAGAACAAAGGATGCGGTGGAGAAATGCCAGCCGGCCGGAGTGGCCGAGCGGTTCTAGGCGCTTCAGTCTGGAACCGCGCGACCGCTATGGTCGCAGGTTCGAATCCTGCCTCGGGTATGGATGTGTGTGATGTCCTTAGATAGGTTTAAGTAGTTCTAAGTTCTAACGGACTGATGACCTCAGAAGTTAAGTCCCATAGTGCTCAGAGACATTTCAACCATTTTGGAGAAATGTCCTAGGCACAGCATAGGGGATTGTTTTAAGAATTATCTTACGCTCTGCCAGGGAGTGTTCGCTGATTTGAAACTTACTATCAGAGTAAACCTTGCATGTTAATGTTATTTTGGGGTTGTGGGGTTTAGTGCCCTATGCTATGTACATACTAGTATGGCTCTAATCATAATTCACATGGATGAGCTGGGAGATTTTTTAAGGGAAAAAATATATAAACAGTCGGTAATCTGAGACAATTTGAAATATTTTATGTAAGGGAAACGTGTCCCTCAGTGTTCCAAAATCATATCTATTTTCTAAACGTTACTGCTACAGTGCACTTGAATGTTATACACGTAACAAAAGAGTGATAAAATGATGTAAATTGCATGTAGCACAGGTCTGCAAAGGAGGAACAGAGGAGTATAATTAAAAGATACACAAATGCCAGTCTAAATTCATTCTTCCTTTAAAATATTGAGTCAGCACACATGTTCTTTCAGTCTGAAGTGTGAGGGGGAAAAAGAAATACAGATGTAATACGAAGTACCTACATTATTTTGATAGAAATGATTTAACTTAAATAAGAGCGACCTGGGAGTATTGATGCACATGAATTTCTCGCACTATTGCTCTATGTGGCCCTGTCTCATTGCCATTTTCACATATATAGAGAGACCCATTCTTCAACTTTAAGTAATTTTAGAATAACTGAAACTGAACAGTTTGTGGCTCCTGTGACTAAAGAAATGGAACCAAATGAATAAAGTAAATCAGTCCTGCGCGAAATACTTGCAACTCTACTCCTCAACTTTGTTATGTGAACTCGACCAGCTACAACGATACTGCTTTTTTCTCGCTGATGCGATTGAAAGACAGGAATGAAAGAAGATACCAGCGCCATTCTCAAGTATGTTAGTACGCCCGAGCAACCAACAGAGACCAGAGGAAACACATCAAGTAGCAACACGTAAATACGGTAAAGATTTGCGAGATGATGAACAAGGTGTGAAACAGACTTTGCTTCATAATTTTAAACATCATATATAGTTTTTAACTGGTGTAAGTGCAATTTTTTTGTATATGGTATCTTAATATGTGCACACATCAGTGTATGGGCTGTTTTCTTTTTTTTTTCTTCTTTTTTCTTTTTTGTGTCGAACAATTTGACTACAGACACGTCACGAACTTTGCGACACGTTTTCTGCATGGCCGTAACTGCATCACTAAGTGGACTACGTCTGTCGGTATATACTAACCAGTTTGCATCCAGGTGTCCACACAACACTTAACCTGCTCTCCAGGGGAAAATAAGCACAGATTTATATTGCGACGTGTACTTGGAGTTACTAACCAACCTAAAAAACATACGACTTGTAACAGCCATAATTATTAGTCTCCAGGTGATGCAAATACTGATGTAATCTTGTTCAGCACATCACCCTCAGTTACAAATAGACATATCTGCACTTCTACCCATTACACGCTGTGTAGTGAAAACTAAAACAAAATGATAAACTTCTGGTGTAATTTTGTCTTAAGCATTGGGTAAAACATTATTACGTTTTATTGATTGGTTACAGCACGAGTGCAGCCAACTTCTGACAGTGGCTTGTTATCAACTTGTATACTTATAAATAGATTGTTGTTATTTCGCTTGACACCCTGAAAAATGTCGGACGTGTAGCAGACATGCCCTGAAGGCGTGCAGAATTAGTTGAATTGGGTGCTGCGCGCTTCCGACGCAGCCAGCGCCGCAGAAGACGTGAGGACGATGTCCCGAAACGAAATGAAACGAAACGGAGCAGAGCGGACGGAGCACGCCCCTGCCATTGTTCTCGCATCCTGTCACCCGGCTCGCCTAACAAAGCCAATCAGAGCCAGCAACAGCCAGGGAGAGGGCGTCTCGGGACAATGTCCAGCCAGAGGCGGACATCACTCGCCCGTGTCAACGAATCTCTGGGAACGGCGAAACGATCACAAAGTTTCATCATTATTTGTCGTCTCACGTCCGTGCGGAGGAAACTTGAAAATACGGCAGCGGTGCCTGACTAATAGCGACATAACTATGGAATTCTTTTTTGCAGCAGGATGGCGTATCTGTATGAGAGAAATTCATTCATATAACCCTTTTGCAGGTCTGCCAAGACAAATTGTAAAAATACATTGACTGTCAGAATATTTTTGTTATTGTGAACTTTTCCTTGCACGTGCTCACATGTATTGTTAACACAAACCAATAAGTCTCACACACGGTTGCTTGTTGCGAAGTCCGTGTGCAGTTGCCTATACCAACTATGTTAATTACTGGCGCTATCGTTGGGCAAATATAAACAAAATGGTATAGGAATTTTGTTCGTTAATTGCATGTCAATCTTGCAGGAAACATTTCCTTATATAATGTAATCTCTTTTCATCTAGTCGAACAACAACCAGCAACTGTAGCAACCTCTTTACTTAGTCAGTGTGGCAATTTTAACTCTTTTAGAGTCCTTTTTGAGAATGCAAACATGGTCCAAATAGGCTGTATTCTTTTTATTATCTGTGCGATCGGCCAATTTCAATCTTGGATCAGTTTCTAGCAAGTGTCTTAAGTTTCCAGCTTCATTACATTGTAATTAATTACATTCAACTTTAAGACCCGAATAGTGTCTATAAGTTGTTTTTCTGGGCATTAAAATTATACACTTTGCGTATCTTGAAGGTACCTTGGCTTTATTATCACCAGTTACGGGATAAGTTCTTGCTTTTCTGATCACACACGTCTTTCAACAAGTACCCGTTAACGGGCGTATTCCACTTGCGTATTCGCATTTGGGTACAATACTGTACTGTATCAATAGTAGATCACGAATTCTTTCAGACATGTTCGGTTTATTTCGTAAAGTTTGTCAGGACTGGGCAATTCATTGTTCCAATTTTTCATACTAACGGGAGTGCTGTACACGTCACTTTCGCGATGTTCCAATAGAAACATCAAGAAGATTCAAATGGTTCAAATGGCTCTAAGCAATATGGGACTTAACATCTGAAGTCATCAGTCCCCTAGACTTCGAACTACTTAAACCTAACTAACATAAGGACATCACACACATCCATGCCAGAGGCACGATTCGAATCTGCGACCGTAGCGGCAGCGCGGTTCGGGCTGAAGCGCTTAGAACCGCTCGGCCACAGCGGCCGGCAAGAAGATCTTGATGTCGAGGTACAAAACCTGCTCTGTTTTGGACCACTTTGTAGCCTCAGATAGAATCTTACATCAAAAATATAATATGCTGGTGTTCCGTTACATATATAACATCATCACTTATGCGCAAGGGAAAGATTCTCTAGCATTCCTGGAAGACCCATCCGTAGAAACCGAAGATACTATCCTCCATAGGAACAATGAACTGTAAGTGAAAACTCTGAGCCCTCCACGACTACTCAAAGAATAGTTTACTCTTTCGAGCACAGTACTGCATTAAGGCGCATCAGGACTAGGCCGATGAGCACAATTTCTGTAATCAATCAACTTAAGGTAGAGCGTATTATGGATCGCAAGAACTAGACCCGAAGAATGGCCTAATCTCTTGTACATTAGCTGTTGCCTGTATCGTCCTAACTCCCAACAGCCCTACCCAGATTCATGCACCGAGCGCCGCTCCTAAACTCCAGAGTGACAGTTACGGCCATCAATGACAACCTGGTTGAAACTAGGCTTCGATATAACAGCACAATCCCACTTGCCAAGTTTCCTCTCATGCCTCATCACCACACAGCGCACCTCCTATGATTTAGCAAATAACGGAAGTAGAAGGGAGAAATACACAATTATTTGATGATGAGCGTAGGTTCTCCCTTGTAGTCAGTCATGGTTAATGTTAACTGCAGCGTCGGCAAGGAAAGCGGTAGCTATTACACTGTATTCTTATCAAGCAGCCTGGCATCATTGTATATCGAACCATCATCTTCAGTGGGTGTACACCTCCAGATATTGTTGCGGGAATCCTGAATCCTCTGCAGGAAGCTTCGTGAACAGCTTCTAAACCATTTTTTTTTTTTGCCATTGGTCGAGCGTCACGAGAATGTGATCTACCACGATTATGCCACTTCTCTCATTAACGTGGAATCGTACCGAGCGAAGTGGCTAAGGTAGTGGTAAGGTAGTGGAATAGTATTCAGGGGGGCGGCAATTCAGTTGCCCGTCCGGCCATGTAGATTTGTGTTTTCGTAGTTACCCAAAATCGTTCGATGCAAATGCCGGGATAGTTTCTTAGAAACTTTCTCATCTTTTCCCAGTCCGAGCTTCTGCTTCAATGATCTCCCCCCCTCCCCCCTCTCCCCCGATGGTACAGAATACACAGACCATTCCAGCTTCCATGATTATTGTGAGCTTCTGTAGAACTGCAGAAAAAGAGTTCTAAGATGTTAGGCTCCGCCATTTTAAATTTCTTCTACTCGATCATCGTTTCGGCCCATTTGCTGGGACCTCTTCAGAATCTTGTGGTGTTTGCAGTTAGAAGTACACTGATTCGTAAGCTACGAAATTAGCAGAGACATTTCGAGAAGTTAAGAATGGACAAGAAAGGGGAAAGAAATCGACAGGGTCCTTTTCAAATAAGCCATCCCCGGATTAGCTTCAAGCTGTTTAGGAAACCTACAGAAAAACGTAATATCAATGACTGGTTGGTATTTATACGCCGGTCGTTCCGAATGTGAGTCCACTATTTCAACCACTACGTCATCTCAATTAGAAAATAAAGGAAGACTAGTGCGGCATAGCTGCCAGCGAGTCGAAACCTGCAAAAGAAATACAGTGCAAATAGCTTCGTCAATAACGACGACAGTCCGGTCTGCGGTGCAGTCCTGATGATTGAGGTTGCGTAGTTCATCCAGGAGGCGATTAAAATCAAATTGTCTGGAGACCTCCTCACACTCGTCACTGGGTAACACTAATCACTGCAACAGGAAAACCCAAGGATATCGCATGTATTCGCTGCAGGAAACATTGGGCGAGAGATGATGACGATGTTGCATTTATGGCTCTCAACAGCATGATCATTAGTGCCCCTAAATATCAGCTCGTATATCTCTTGGTCTGAACGATGCCTATTCTCAAAAGCGAAATTTCTGCACCGATTCCCCAGAAACACATGTTAGTAAATTTCTTCAGAATGCCTTGCAATGTGCCGGCCGCTGTGGTTCGAATCCTGCCTCGGGCATGGATGTGTGAGATGTGTTCAGGTTAGTAAGGTTAAGTAGTTCTAAGTTCTAGGGGACTGATGACCTCAGATGTTAAGTCACATAGTGCTCAGAGCCATTTGAGCCATTTGAACCTTGCGATGTCGGCACAAATATGTGATTCGTCACTGATAAAACTAGTTTATCGATTTTCTTGACAAGTATTAAAATCCACCAAGCGTTCGGGAAAAACGTCCCAGTGAAACAGTAAACTGCGATACTTTATACAGGGTGTAAAAAAAAAAAAAAAAAAGTGTTGAATATTTTGAGAGGCGGTAGAAATCATCAAAACAAGAAAGAACAACCCAATAAAAATAGGTTCAAATAGCTCTAATCACTATGGAACTTAACATCCGAGGTCATCAGTCCCCTAATAGATATGGGCTCAAAATGCATACTTAAGAGCTGCGAGCGCTTGTTCAGTAGAAGACAAATATTTCACAGTGGCGAAGATGAAATAGTGCGTTTGAGACAGTCACTTTAGAGCCCATGTTTATTGAATTGTTGTTACCACTTCTCAAAACATTCGACACTTTTTAACACCCTGTACACTAGGAAAATCGTTGATTTGGTTGTATTAATCGTCATTCAATCAAACGTCTGTCAAATTTGTAATTCTCGCAATGCTCTAAATCGTTTCTGCATACCCAACTCTTACTTCTTACTTTTCGATTCTCATACGAACTGAAACATGTTCCCACCAGTTAGCTACAGTTAAAAATAGAAAAATATATGCTTTATTTCGGACCAAATTAATTTTTTCTACGCAGAAGCCTACATTTTTTCGAAACTCTTACTCCGTTCACAAGGGATTTGAGAACCTCACTCAATTTTTCTAACCGCCAAGAAAAATTTCGTCAATTTCACGTCGTACTCTGTAGTACAGGGTGCAACAACGTAACTTGCCGATTTGAATGGACCGCTGTGGTGCTGTGAAGGGAGTCATGATAGCACAAGGGTGAAGATGGTGTCATTCGAGGACCTAAGTCGGCAAGTTTGCTTTCCATCTGCTTCACAAGGGGACGGTATGAACTTCCCATCACCGACTTGATTCATACTGACAGGATGTGTAGGGCATGAGAAGGACTTTAACGAATGTAAACAGGAAGACATTTTCGAGTCTGAAAATTTTAGGACTGCTTATATATTTTGTATGGTAGTGAATATTCAGGCAGTCCACAGCCGAGTAAGTAAGAGCGTAATTTCATAGTCGTGAGGTCTCTGGATCTAATCTCACTGCTGGTACTTTTTTCCCATTCCCATTCTTTTGTTATTTACATAGTAATACTCGTCCTAAAAAGAGGACAAAAGATTTTTTCGCAGGGAGATTGGAAATAAAAAAAAGACTCACGAGAACTTTTAATCAAATCAGTATAGTTATTCAATTTGTATTATTCTATCTATGTTTCCTATGTAGCATTGCAGGAATCAAGATTTATACTGACCGTAGAAATATGGAAAACAATAATTATTGCGACATGCAGCCCATGTAATGAATGCCGAATTTATGCACGTGCAAGTTTTTTTCGATGTGTCTGTTGCAAAACGAACTTGGGTTACGTTCATAAACCGTTCTCTGTCATCACACAATTTAACGGAGTACCACGCAGATCGAAGCATATCAGAGAGTGTAAGGCAATATTGGTGCAGACGACTGATGATGTGCGATTGATAGAATTTTTCTGCAGTCTTCACTAGAAGCTATGCCTCTATTCTGTACGATGACGCACGCGCAATTTTGTAATCGTTTTATAATGTTCCTCGCTTGCACGTAAAAATAAACGTCGCAAGGTTGCACCAGCGAAGTACATTTGGGAGGAATTATTTTGGCACAATAACGCGGGCTTGGAAAAAAAGTACTGGTAACCAGGTTCGATCCATGGACCTCGTGCTTATGAATCAAACCACTCACTAGCTTATCTGCGGATTCTTTGAATGCAAGCGACCATAGAAAGTATATGTGTGTCTGAACTTTTCAGTCTCGATTTTCTCGAGAACGCTTGACACCTGCGACTTCACTGATATCCTAGTCGTGCCACATACACCCTGTCAATATGAATAACATCTCTGAGGGGAAATTTGTATGGTCCCTTTGTCACTATCGACAAGCAGCAGCGTGCCTTTTGTTTTAGAGGTCTACTTTTCTAAATGCCGGTTGATTTTAGCCGTGCAGCGTGTATTTCGTGCTGACTTATAATCCTAACCGTGGTTATTTACCTGACCGGCAGTCGTTTCGTGAGTCGTTTGCATGTGTATAGGAGAAGAAGTCGTTTACCACGTCCCGTGAAGTCACCACACAACATCGAGCGATAAAATTTCTGCGACCTTCTCGGCGCTGCAAATGAAAGGATGCAACTGCACTTCGACTTTCTGCCCGTTCTGCTAGGCAATTTTTTCATTTTGACCTCTATTTCTATGCAGAAAAATAGGCTATGGTTCAAGAATTCAGCGAATGCCATCTTGCTCGTCAAAATACCTGTGAATAGTTGCCTGAGAAGTTGCCTCAATCAGTGCTGGCGTTCCTTAGTGATAATGCACACTGTCATCCGTTAAGGCTCGTGAGTAAACAAATCAAGCGCAACTGAAGTGCTAACATTGCAAGTCATATTCTTAATGACCACCTACAGTCAGCTGACAATAATTTTTTAGCTTTTTTATGGTGCATTTTGTGTTTGGTTGAGTCAATGGAAAAGATTGCAGGTTACTAAGTCTGTTGGTTTATTAAAAGAAATATTCATATAAGACATAAACAAACCAGCGGAACAGGCTTAGGAGGCTAAACAGTAATGAACAGCCGCTGTGTCATCCTCAGTCCTTCGGCGTCACCGGATGCGGGTAAGGAGAGGCATGTGGTCAGCACACCGCTCTCCCAGCCGTTGCCAGTTTTCGTGACATGTGCCGCTACTTCCCAGTCAAATAGCTCCTCAGTTGACCTCACAAGGGCTGAGTGCATCCCGCCTTACAACTGCACTCGGTAGACTTTGACGGTGACCCATCCAAGTGCTAGCCAACCCCGACAGCGCTTAATTTCGACAACCTGACGGGAGCCGGTGTTACCACTGTGGCAAGGCCACTGGCGTACGCAAGACATACAGGCGCATATAGTAGAGAAAAAAATGGTTCAAATGGCTCTGAGCACTTTGGGACTCAACATCTGAGGTCATAAGTCCCCTAGAACTTAGAACTACTTAAACCTAACTAACCTAAGGACATCACACACACCCATGCCCGAGGCAGGATTCGAACCTGCGACCGTAGCAGTCCCGCGGTTCCGGACTGCAGCGCCAGAACCGCGGCCGGCCTATAGTAGAGAACCACCATGCAGTTATCCTCAATCAGATAACTTACCCCACTTGGAATCGTCATATTGTGTGTATGGTGAATATATAGCTTGAGTCCAACACTTAACAGGTATTTCATATGACAGTTGTTTGAGGTATTAATTTGAAGCTTTATTGCCATATACTCTCACGGACTGCAGATATAATAGGTTCCGTCTCAGACGCCATAATACTAAATAAGGGACCTAGGTCTCAGCCCAGGCACTTGATTTTCGTCATTACTATTTGCTTAAATGCCCCCATTTACAGTAGTTGCCGACGCGCGGCATGAATTACAGACATCCTCTAAGCGCTACATGACATATTCAAATGTTCAAATGTGTGTGAATTTCTAAGGGACCAAACTGCTGAGGTCATCGGTCCCTAGAATTACAACCTGCTTAAACTAAATTTTACTAAGAACAATACACGCACACACACACACACACACACACACACACACACACACACACACACACACACACACACACATGCCCGAGGGAGGACTCGAACGTCAGGCGATAGGGGCCGCGCAATCAGTGACATGGCGCCTCTAATCGCGCGGCCATGACGTATTCACATAAGCGCTATTACGACCCTTTCATACCTTTAAGTTTACTGTAGACGTCTACATTTCTTTATATAGTGTATATCATTTCGATTGACTCTGTAAGAGACATCTCCCGCCCAGTAAGTCTTGCACCAGAATTAGACGCTTTTGAAGTAAGTTCAGCCTCGCGTTGTTTTTGCATACGTTTCCCCACCCCGCACCCCTTCATGGGTGATACTTTGCGGGAGCCATCTAGATCTGGCCGGTTTAACATTCGCGCATTCACCAATGATATTTTCTTTTTACGTTTCGTTGCTTTGTAAATTAAAGATATTGGTTATTTTTTAAACTTTTAATTATCGCGGTTGTTTTCTCACTGTAAAGGAGCACATAGTACGAAATTACTAGAGATTGGCATAAGCCAAGTATAATTTTATATGTGTGGTCAGGTGACATTCCTAATTGATGCATCGGGCACTTTTAAAAATCCACCTTTATTTCTGGTTCAACGGTCATTTTTGCTTGTAACCGCAGCATGTGATTATTTAGTTTGTGCAACATACGCCATCCAGCGGCAAGATAGATAACTTCGCAGCGGGTCCGCTGCCTCTATATTAAGGCACGTTAAACATATTCGTTATTGCAGATCAACTGTAGAATGGAAATACAGTGAAAACTTATGCGAGACCGGGACTCGAACCCATATTTCCCGTTTATCGCGAGCGGTCACCTTACCATTTGGCTATCCGGTGACTCAATGGCTCATCCGAACTTCCATATGTCGTCAACCATGCGACTATAACTTTTACTCGTGCATCCATTATGTATAATTCCGGTACAGTGAGACATTTTACTTCAACGTCGCTTGCCTTGTGTCGGCGGGTAAATACGATATTGCATGCATACATGTCCAAAGGAACTCTGCATCATAAGTCAGAATAACACAGGCACTGCCATATCATATCTATATTACTCCGCAGGCAGAGCAGTGCTGTGCGGAAAGCTTGGAAGAGTCATGGTCGCCCCCGATACGCATGAATGATACGAATATATTATCAACTGTATGCATTTTAGCAACTGTGTGCATTTTAGAAAGTGTGTTTTTATCAGATACGTATACGTGTGGAGTGCCTTTTATACTTTGAATTCATGTAGTGTAACATGGCAGTTTTGTAAAAAGTTCCATAAGGCACGTGAAATTTTGTGTATTATAGAGTAAGTGAAGCTACTAGTTGTAGTCTCTCTCTCCCTCTCCCACATTATCTTCATGTTTTTTGCCAATAGATCAGATGATGGTAGCATAAGACTGTTGAACCAGTGATCTTGGAACAATAAAAGTGTCTGCACTTCGATCACAGCGAAGGAAATGTTTTCTAGAGTAGGGGTAGATGATTTTTACTCTTTTTTTGAACGCAAGTCCCAGCGATTTGCCAACAATAGGAATGAGAATATATATATATATATATATATATATATATATATATATATATATATATATATATTTTGCTTAACTTGATGTTGGGGATGTGAAGTTTCAGCAGGATGGGTCCACAGCAGACATAGCGCAAACTGCAGTGAGTGAATTGCGGGAAAATTCCCCGGGCACGTGACCTCCTTGAGGGCGTAATCTTCCGATAACGGCGCATTTGCCCAGTTCACTCCTTGCTAAGTTATTTTATGAGGATATTGTTTACACCTCTCGTAAGACGACCCTTGCACACGTGAATGATGATATCCGCCAAGCAATAGTCCACATGCCAATCGCTATGCCCGAAAGATAACTTTAGAATTCGAGTATATCAGTATAATGAAAAAGGTGTCATTTGCCAGATATCATTTTTTTAAATGCGTAATTTTAAATTATTAATTATTTATAAAGACAAAGTAAGGGAATTAAATAGATCAATATAATTTTGTTTAGTTTTATTGACTTCTGAAACCATCACATTTCGCTGTCGCATTCTGCATGTTAAAGGTGGTACGTACGGTAGTGGAAATCAGTATAAACGCATGAATATTTGCAGGACAATTAATATCGTCGGTTTGAATGGTTGTGCATAATGTATATGCAACAGTATAAATCCAGTAGATCAACGTCCGCATCCGGTACCTGAGTGGACGCCGGCACGGTAGCTCACCGTGTTCGGTCAGAGAGCTGGTTGGCCTCTGTAATACAAAAACTGAGTGGAAGGATCAACAAACGAACTTAACGGATGTCATGTGACGTCCGCAACGACCAAAGACAACGATCAACAACGAACAAAAATGAGGGTTTAGCTACCCTCCGTAATAAAAAAAACTGAGTGAATGGATCAACGAACAACCTGAACAAGTGTCATCGCCGAAGTGGCGTCAAATCGAAAGACTTGCACCCGGCGGACGGTCTACCCGACGGGAGGCCCTAGTCACACGACATTTACATTTTGCTAGATCGACAAATGCAGTCAAATGGTATCGCATTTGATTTCAGTAGTACACTATATAACAAGACAGCAGCAATTCGTGTGGTGGAGAGTGCAACCCGGTATAAATGCAGTCGGTTGTGTGAGGTGTGAGTGAGTGCGTACGTGTCTTTACCGCAGACAGAAAACAGACAATATTAGTGACAGTGTGTGCTGCGTGCATAAACCACGATTATGACAATACCACGTGGAAATCAGTTACCATGTGATTAAAAAGCAAAAATCGATGTGTTGAAGAAAATGAGATTCTCTAATAGTCAAATTACCAAGAAGTTGGACTGTTAAAGTACAGTGATTGATAATTTCGTTAGATTGGGTGCACGGTACAGACAGAACAGAAAATATGGGCAAAGCAGAAAATTATCGGAGGCGTAGAAAGGGTTACTTTCGCGCAAAGTAAGGATCACAGAGCATCATTCTCCTCAACTCGTTGCTGGTTCACAGTTGCCAGTAACTGCAAGACATGTACGACAAATTTTGTCACCTGACAAACATCTTAATTCAAGAATCGACCGCAGAAACCCATTTTAACACCCAAACATAAACAGGCTAGAATGAAGTTTGCTTAAAAACGTATGTCATGGGTTTAAGACTGGAATAAAGTGATCTGCAGAGATGAAAAGAAGTTTAATTTACATGGGTTGGTTGGGTTGTTTGGGGAAGGAGACCAGGTCATCGGTCTCATCGGATTAGGGAAGGATGGGGAAGGAAGTCGGCCGTGCCGTTTCACAGGAACCATCCCGGCATTTGCCTGGAGTAATTTAGGGCAATCACGGAAAACCTAAATCAGGGTGGCCGGACGCGTGATTGAACCGTCGTCCTCCCGAATGCGAGTCCAGTGTCTAACCACTGCGCCACGTCGCTCGGTTAATTTATATGGGAAGGTATTATTGACATGATCTGAGAACAGAGCAGTAGGTAAAAGTGAGGAGAAATTTTGGTGGTGGAGGCGATATTATTTTGGCGCTGAAGGTAATTCACGCATTGTTTGGCTGAACAACAGAACGAACTCTAACATGTACAGTGAGTTACTAGAGAATGGTTAGAATGTATGAAGATATAGGGGACATGCATCTGTGTGTGGTTCAGCTAGAACCAAAAAGTGGTTTGAAGGCGAAGATGTCGATGTCTTGCCCTGACCTGTAATAGCCTGCATTTGAACCCCGTGGCCGGCCGGGGTGGCTGAGCGGTTCTAGGCCTACAGTCTGGAACCACGCGACCGCTACGGTCGCAGGTTCGAATCCTGCCTCGGGCATGGATGTTTGTGATGTCCTTAGGTTAGTTAGGTTTAAGTAGTTCTAGGGGACTGATGACCTCAGAAGTTAAGTCCCACAGTGCTCAGAGCCATTTGAACCATTCTGAACCACGCGGAGATCCTTTGGGGAAGACTTGAAGGGTGTGTTTATGGCAGTGGAAGGCAATTTGAGGCCGTATGCGTGATGAAAAGAGCGATACGAGAAGTAGGTAATTAGGAAGAGCAGAGGTTGGACGAAGTACTAGCAATGCAATAACGCAACAGGAAAGTAAGTGCCTTTATTTCAATTTCGATCCTGGAAATGCAAACACCTAATTTTGTTGCTAGTGTTGTGAAAGAAACAATGTAATTCCGTCATCATTGCTTATATCATACGTATTGTTGTGTACATAGTTCCGCGTAGTCAGCGCGTACACAACTTTCCCAATAGAGCACGCCCCGCTAAGCACATCAGCGCAGGCGCAGCGCTCGTCCGTCTCCGCACTACGATATGGGGACTGTCTTAGAGACGGACCAAATTCTGCTTCCGCCGATCCGCGTATTAATATGTAATGCAGCCAATGAGATTGCTGCTAACGTAGAACCTTTTCTCCTCGCGGATCACACTCGCGCAGTGATACCTGAACGCGCGAGGTATTATAACGAGTGTACAGACCTCCGATTGGTCAGTCTGCATTTGTCTGCAACAGTCTGTACGAGTCTATAGTCAAGTTTCAGTCTGCGCCCAATAAAATTACCATATTCCTGCATATAGCCATGAAGATAAACGTACCAAGACCAAAGGAACTTCAGATTGTCAATTGTAAAGAGCATCCAGAATCAAGTTAAGTAATTTTTATGCTTGTTATTATTTTAATAAACGTGTGTGAAAATTAATCAAGTTTAAAGTTGGTCACCGTCAATCTGCTACTCTAAGCGTGCAAGTGGCATTTCTATCGTCTGACCTAACGGCAGAATATAAACACGCCACTATAAGACCACGAGACATATTGCTGACACTCGCCTACTTCGCTAGAGCGACAAGCCAAATAATCTGATGGTGTGTGTACCGAAGGTCTTACAGTACGCACACCACACGTATCAACTACTTTCATGGTGAATTCGATAGAAGCGTGCTGTTTCTTTCGTGGAACCCTGCCTTTGTTTTGATTTCCATTATTGTAGGACGAACCGCTGTCAGCACGGGACGCGAAGACTGAGCGTGGGTGCGCGAGTGAGATGTGGCCCTGCACGCGCGAGAGGAAACATTTTTTTATCGTTTTTGTGCCGGGAAGAACGGCGGAGGCAGCTCGCCAGCCTTCCGTCACGACGGCCACCACTCAGGAATATGCGCGACGAGGCCCGGCGCGCATGCGTCGAAATCACAGCCGTGCCTGCCTATCGACCTGCCGTGGCGCGCAGGCGCCTGGCAAGGCCGCCCGCCATTGGTCCGGAGCACAATATCGCAGGGGGCAGCAAAAAGAGGCCAAAAAGAATGAGATAAAAAGAAATAAAATAAGAATAAAATAAAAATGCGTCCGGTGGAGAGCAGGCGAGCCGAGCTGCCGCGCCCGCTTCGCTTTCCCCTTTCCCCGTTCGCTTTTCGCCTCCCCCGGCGCTCCGCGTCAGATTAACACATGATATACACCCGCTGTCGATAGCAATTATTTCATTGGAACAAGTCATTCGGCCGGCAACGCCGAACGCCCACTCTCCCCCCCCCCCCCCCCCCCCACCACCCACCCTCAGGCCTACCCCGCTCCGTCCACAAAACTCCGCCGGTCTTAACTTACCCGGTTTCCAATTAAGAATTGAAATGATATCTATTTATCACTAAATGGTGGCCGAGTTGCGGCAAAAACTTATATCAAACTTCCATCCCGCATTAGGGCGAAAACGGGCTTTTAAAAATAGAAATGAAGGAAAGAAAGAAAGAGAGAAATTAAGGGACGGAAACGAGCACAGAGGCAACACAGAAAGCGTCCGCAGTACTTAAATGAAACTTCTGGTTCCGTATCCACATTGCACTGACGTCCTTCTTAGGAAACACGAGAAACTTGTGCAATGGCAGGATATCCCGAGAAGAAGTGAGAAAAGATTTCTCGCACAGTACTTTTAGATTGGAAAGTGGGATGGATGGTGGGGGAAGAGACTTTCCTTAATGGTACCAGTTTTGAGATTTTGTTTATTATATCTTAAACAGTCACCAAAGCATGTAAAGAATATCATCCTAAACTGTAAAATATTGTTCTCAGTTTCTGATTTAAGAAATTGAAATTCTTAGGAAAAAAACACATTGCATAGTGAGCAGTAACCTTTGTGAGGTAATCGACTTAAAGTGGCGGTTGCATGCAATTTCTTTCGCAATGTTGCTTCGGTTACTGCTTGAGTGAGACCTGCAATCTCTGACAGCTGCAATTCCTGTCGACTTTGAAACTGAATTTCACTGAATCACTCCTCATATCTACATCTACATCTAAGTGATTACTTTGCTATTCACAATTAAGTGCCCGGCAGAGGGTTCATTCTCGAACGGCACGCGGGAAAAACGAGCACTTAAATTTTTCTGTGCGAGCCCTGATTTCTCTTATTTTATCGTGATGATCATTTCTCCCTATATAGGTGGGTGGCAACAGAATGCTTTCGCAACCGTAGGAGAAAACTGGTGATTGAAATTTCATGAGAAGATCCCGTCGCAACCAAAAACGTCTTTGTTTTAATGATTGCCACTCCAATTCATGTATCATGTCTGTGACACTATCTCCCCCATTTCGCGATAATACAAAACGAGCTGCCCTTCTTTGTACTTCTTCGATTTCGTCTGTCAGTC
The DNA here is from genome assembly GCF_021461395.2 of Schistocerca americana. NCBI lineage: Eukaryota > Metazoa > Arthropoda > Insecta > Orthoptera > Acrididae > Schistocerca > Schistocerca americana. The sequence goes on along the minus strand of NC_060124.1, from coordinate 431,608,737 downwards.
CCACCTGATGCGGACCCCACACCACACAGCAATACTCCAGAATAGGGCTGACAAGCGTGGTGTAAGCAGTCTCTTTAGTAGACCTGTTGCACCTTCTAAGTGCTCTGGCAATGAATGGCAGTCTTTGGTTTGCTCTACCCACAATATTATCAATGTGATCGTTCCAATTTAGGTTATTTGTAATTGTAATCCCTAAGTATTTAGCTGAATTTACAGCCTTCAGATTTGTGTGACTTATCGCGTAATCGAAATTTAGCTGATTTCTTTTAGTACTCATGTGAATAACTTCACACTTTTCTTTATTCAGGGTCAATTCCCACTTTTCGCACTGTACAGATATTTTATCTAAATCATTTTGGTCCCGGCGGAGGTTCGAGTCCTCCCTCGGGCGTGGGTGTGTGTGTTTGTCCTTAGGATAATTTAGGTTAAGTAGTGTGTAAGCTTAGGGACTGATGACCTTATCAGTTAAGTCCCATAAGATTTCACACACATTTGAACATTTTTTAAATCATTTTCCAAGTCGTTTTGATCATCTGATGTCTTTACAAGACGGTAAACGACTGTATCATCTGCAAACAATCTAAGACGGCTACTCAGATTGTCTCCTATGTCGTTAATATAGATCAGGAACAATGCAGAGCCTATAACACTTCCTTGGGGAACGCCGGATATTATTTCTGTTTTACTCGATGACTTTCCGTCTATTACTGCGAACTGTCACGTTTCTGACTGGAATTCACAAATCCAGTCGCACAACTAAGGCGATATACAACAACTCCGCCAGTACTCTGCACGTACCACACATGATGACTACGTGCAACAGATGCCACATCTATCGGGTGGTAACATTAATGTTACTACAGAGTGTGTTTCTATCGGTGGCGCAGAACCGCTTCGAGGATGGCGAACACTAAACGCTGGTGACGCTGAGGGCTTTGTTGGTAGTTTATCTATTCGGATACTCGCCATGGGAACAGCATACAGCGTACAAAAGCAAATGTGTACATTAGAACATTAAGGTTTCAGGTTATCAGATTGTTCACCAGTTTCTGGTTTAAGATCCCAGCTGTCAGCCATGTGTGTTACACTTCAAGTGGCTATCTGCTCTTTGGATAGAGACTTCACTATCGACATTTTATTATGTGCTCTCAGAAAGGAGAGAGCTGTATGGTGGTAAATTATTTCACTTCTTGACTTCCTTTCTGTTCTATAGCTCTATTCTATAGCTACTGCTCTTCCTTTCAGAACTAATGATTCCAATCTAAACCATGTAGGTGCACTTCCTCTTGATCTGCAGTAATCTATGTGTAACGTGTGTTGTGAATGACGATTTTCTCCAAATGGCGGGGCTGTTAAACATTGGATGTCATTTTAGGACCACACATTCCTTCGCATATGAAACAAGCAACCAGCCCAAGCTTCACAAACATAATTAACGTTCAGAGGCCAACGTTAGGTATCATAAATTTCATACAACTTAAACAGTTTAAGCAGTGCACACCAGGCAAGTTCTCAGGAGGTACGAATATTCTCTTTTCCACACTTAACTGGAGTTTGGAGAGACGTGGAGTGGAATGAAGCGTATGCGAGCTACCGCACTGCCTGGCCCACCCGACTGTAGTGCCAATTTGGCACAAGGTGAGGCTATTGCATACCGCCCAACTCCAGTGCCAGCTCGGCACAAGCAACATTTCCTGCCGAGATATTCCTGTATATCTCTTCACACCCCTTAGAAAATAAATCTATACCAAAAAAAAATACGTTCTTATCAGCTTAATATATGACACGTCCTGCAACGCAGGTCGTTTAAGAAGTCAGCAGTAGCTTATGTCAGCCTCCCAGTAGCTACGTTAGGGTGGTCTTGTGCCTATGTCCTTGTCCCCAAAACACTTCCTCGTTAATCCTTCGACCTTTTAGTGAAAATTATATCAAAATTACTTTAGTATGTCCTGAGATTAGCCTGAATATACAGACAGAAACTGTGGCAATGGATGTTTGCCCTGAAGAGACAAGAAACTGCCTAATATCGAGTAGGGTGCCCGTGAGCACGCGGAAGTGCCGCAACACGACGTAGTATGGACTCGACTAATTTATGAAGTAGTGCTGGAGGGAAATGACACCATGAATCCTGCAGGGCTGTCCATAAGTCCATAAGAGTGTGACGGAGTGGAGATCTCATCTGAACAGCACTTTGCAAGGCATCCCAGATATACTAAATAATGTTCATATCTGGGGAGTTTGGTGGCCAGCGGAAGTGTTTAAACTCAGAAGAGTCTTCTGGAGCCACTCTGTACCATTTCTGGTAGTGTGGGGTGCCGCAGTATCCTGCTAGAATTGCCTTAGTCCATCGGAATGCACAATGGACAAGAATGGATGCAGGTGATCAGAAAGGATGCTTGCGTATGTGTCACCTGTCAGGGTTGTATCTAGACGTTTCAAGGGTCCCATATCACGCCAACTGCACACACCCCAAACAATTAAAAAGCCTCCACCGGCTTGAACCTCCAGCGGCTTGAACAGTGCCCTGCTGACATGGTCTATGGATTCATGAGGTTGTCTCCATACCCGTACACGGCCACCCACTCGATACCAACTGAAACTAGACTCGTCCGACCAGGCAAAATGTTTGCAGTCATCAACAGTTAAATGTCGGTGTTGACCGGCCCAGGCGAAGCATAAAGCATTTTGTCGTGCAGTTGTCAAGGGTACCCGAGCGGGCCTTCGGCCCTGAAAGCCCATATCGATGATGTTCCGTTGGATGGCTCGCATGCTGAAACTTGTGATGGCTCAGCACTGAAATCTGCAGCAATTTGTGGAAGGGTTGCACTTTTGTCATGTTGAATGAATTTCTTCAGTGGTCGTTGTATCTTTTTCCGGCTGCAGCGACAACGGAGATTTGATGTTTTACCGGATTCCTGATACTCTTGGTATACTCGAGAAATTGTCGTACGGGAAAATCCCCACTTCATCGCTACCTCAGAGATGCTGTGTCGCATCGCTCGTGCGCCGACTATAGCACCATGTTCAAACTTACTTAAATCTTTATAACCTGCCATTGTAGCAGCAGTAATCGATCTAACAACTGCGCCAGACACTTGTCTTATGTAGGCGTTGCCGACCGCAGCGCCGTATATTCTGCCTGTTTACATCCCTCTGTATTTGAATACGCCAGCCTATACCAGTTGCTTTGGCGCTTCAGTGTATTTACATATGTATAGATAGAAGATAGAAAGAAAGAAGATAAAAGTTCTCGGTGCATTTGTCACACAAATACTCAAGAAAAGTTTGATCTTTTGAAAGTATCCACCATTGTCTTCGCCAGGTAAGCAAATGATCGTCGAAGAAGTTCCGGAATGATAATACGTAAATTACGTAGTAGCGTCAATTGCTACAAGAGACAACAGTCCAGTGCTAAGAGAGACAACATTGGCGACAACGATGATATGTCGTTCAAAGAGTCTTTATTTCAACCATATTGTAGAACACCATACGTATTCCGATCATACTCTCGGCATCACTTTCCCTCCCCCAGACATTGTTTAGTCGAATTCTTGATACTCATTCTTATTTCCACAACCTCTTATGGTGATTGTATCAAAGTAATTCAAAATTAATTCGCTGGATTTGAATTCCGTGACATTAGCTGTACCAAGTATAAGCTACTATCCGCTTGTAACATATGAGAATTTGTGTAGGTCCGGGACATGGACCCGGGCACCTTACACATCGCCTGCGGTCATTTTGACAACTTCGGATATCCGTGCTCGCTACCCCTGACCGACACAACTTCCATATGTCACACTGTACTCATCCTTATGTCGTAATCCACCAAATTCATCACCTAATGTCGCAGCATTACTTCGATTCCCGCAACAAGGGGAATGAGACAAACGAGGAATCGAGACCAGTGTTGTTATCGTCGTGTGCTCGCCGAGGCTTGTAATACTTCCACGCACATCTGAAAGAACAGACACTGTCGACGATACACAGGTGTACGAAATAACTCGAAATTAATAATCTGAACGAGAATTCCCTGATGACAGCTGTATAGATGTATATCTACTACCCAGTAGTGGCATATAAAATTTATGCCGTCCTGGAGTGGATCTGTGCCTAACACAGCTGCTGTCAAAGAGTTCACATTTAGCGATTTCATTTTGAATTATTTCGTGCAACCGTGGATCGTTATTTCAGACATGCATGTAAGTGATTCCCAGTAGTTTGAGACGTTGACTAGTATCCGCATCTGCTGAAAAAAAGATCTTGGGCTTATTTGTAAGGCCGCTTATTCGTAAGGCCGTGTTCGACAACAGCAGATTCTTCTAGATTTGTCTTCTGATGTTCGTTACATCACTGGGAACGGTTCGAATAGTAACTCGTGCCACATTCACACAGAACTGTAAACACCCGGAATCTTTCATGGGACGCAACCTCTCATTTATTTTCTTAGGTGGGCGAATGACGATCTTAATCCCCTGCTTTTGAAGATTCGTCGAATGTTACCTGACGTTTCTCCAGAGAACGGAAGCAACAGCATGTGCTGATAATGTTTCAATTGACGTGTAGGTTTGTGTTTTCTGGAGAGAGATAACTTGATTTTATCTGCCAGTTACACATTTTCTCTTGATACAAAGGCTAGATGGACTTCTTCAAGGCCGAATTTATTTGATTGCGCTATTTATAAGACATTCTGTTCTTTTGCTGGCGGATGTTGTCGAAAGGTCGAATTGTTAAAGAGATTTAAGGCGAGAGACGCACCAGAAACCTAACTGGATGTCGTTGGTTAAAATTAACTGCCAAATATTCTCTCTGCATTTGTGGTTATGACTTAGAAGAATTAGTGAATGAGGCTCAGTGGCTCAGTAATGCTGGATCCATTTATTGACAATCGCACCAACTGGAATGATGTTTCAGGTTGGACCATATAATTAATTAATACTCGATGTCCTACTATTTCAGTTACTATTTCCCATCTTTCTGTATTCGTGGTATCCACAGATTGTTCATTTGATATAATCCTATTTCGTATAAGCACCTATTACACTCACATATCAGGACTGTATCTTCTTAATTTTACTATCGAAATCTGCTACATTTTGATGTTTATTGAAGCTAGACACTTGTGACCCATTTTGTTGCTGATGTTGATCAAAACTTATAACCATGCAGCTGGATATAAGCCGCATATCCATCCTCATTTCTTCCAGTGACACTTCATCATCAAAAGCAGCATCCACAGTGGAAAAGTTGAGGTTAAAGTTGTCTGATAAATTTAAAAAAAGGAAAATCGCAAATTGTTAAGTGTCCTGTCATCCTGCCGTAAAAATGAATCAGTGCTGCCAGTGGGTTTCTTTACTGCTGCACCTAATCTATTCAAGCCGTAATCCTGATTGTATATTTCATTTGAACTGGTTTCGCCGGTACTCGCTACGTCCTACATTCACGCGAGTTACCGTAGAGGAAAGTGTTTTTTTTGTGGCAGGTAATTACGTTATAATTCGCGTGCCTAGTAAGCACAAAGAATTAGGGGACATCACGATAATACCGTAAAGCATTACTTCTAGCCTAGATAATGCATCATTCTGCCGGAGAAGAGACCACAAGTTTCTTCAGGTATGCCGTATTCAGCTGTAGCTGCTCAATGATCATATCGCGTATAGGTACCAAATGTGGGGGTGTTGTTTGCTGCGTTTCACCAGCTGTTCTAAAAATTTCCAAAGATTTCCTGTGGAATTAAAGTCGTGTGATACAACCGGACCCTCGAGACACGATAGGGTACAGAGTGTTCGTCAAACCAGCAACGTATGCCTGCAGCCCTGTGAACACGGGTGTTGTCGTCGTCTTGGAACACGGAAGTTTCCACAGCGTACTCATCATAAAGACGTAGAAGAAGGTATTTTGCCACCGACAAAGTTGAAAGAAACACCCTGAATGAGGGAACGTGGTACGAAAAATACCGCCAAACCTTCACAGAACCACGTCCGACTAAAGCTACACCCTTCATACGAGGTACGTTCAGTAAGTAACTCAACTAATTTTTTTTCTATAAGAGGCTGGTTTTATTTAGGATTCCAATATACCAAATTATTTCCAGTTCTTTTGGCTCAACACCTTATTTTTCAACACAATATCCGTTCAAACCGACGGCCTTAAGCCACGTCTGGGAGCGCCTGTATGACTTTAACTCTACTGGCCGATGTCGGGGCCAACGTCATGCTGCATCAAAAACCTGCGTACCGTCGTGGAGTGCATGCGTCATTGGGATTGTGCTTCGCCGCTCTTTATGGTCTCCTGATAGGGGACGGGGAATTCAGAGGGCGCAGACATTGGTGTACCCCATCCGGTGGACGAGTGTGTCAGCACTGCCAGCAGAAACGACCAGTTGAGCGGCAAGAAGTTTGAGAGTGTCCGCACGTTCGAACATTGCAGGAGTCACAGCTGTGTGCGGCCGGCCGGCAAGCGGGAGGTGAGACAGGTAACGCAGTGGTTAGCACACTGGACTCGCATTCGGGAGGACGACGCCTGAAACCCGCATCCGGCCATCCTGATTTAGGTTTTCCGTAATTTCCCTAAATCTCTTAAGGTAATCCTTACCTAATCCATCCTTACCTCCACCCCTACCTAATCTTAGCTAATGTTCAGTCGCTAATGATCTTGTTGTGGACGGGACGTTAAACACTAATATCCTCCTCCTCCTTCTCCTCCTTTAGATTTACCCGACCTTGCTGCGATGATGACAGACGCCTCGTCCAACGACTCTATGCTACATTCGTTGTCAGGTCTTCGTGGACATTCTGCAAGCGCCTATGAATATCTACGGTGCTCTGGCTTTCCGCGAAAAAATCCAATGACAGTACCCTGCTTAGAATGCACATCCGTTACGGAGTCATTCTGAAAGCAACGTATAGCGCTGTCACGTACCGAAACTTCAGGAAACTATATGGGCTGAAGCAGGAATACACCACTGGCCATTAAAATTGCTACACCAAGAAAAAATGCAGATGATAAACGGGTATTCATTGGACAAATGTATTATACTATAACTGACATGCGATTAAATTTTCACGCAACTTGGGTGCATAGATCCTGAGAAATCAGTACCCAGAACAACCACCTCTGGCCGTAATAACGGCCTTGATACGCCTGGGCATTGAGTCGAACAGAGCTTGGATGGCGTGTACAGGTACAGCTGCCCATGCAGCTTCAATACGATACCACAGTTCATCAAGAGTAGTGACTGGCATATTGTGACGAGCCAGTTGCTCGGCTACCATTGACCAGGCGTTTTCAATTGCTGAGAGATCGGAGAATGTGCTGGCCAGGACAGCAGTCGAACATTTTCTGTATCCAGAAAGGCCCGTACAGGACCTGCAACATGCGGTCGTGCATTATCCTGCTGAAATGTAGGGTTTCGCAGGGACCGAATGAAGGGCAGAGCCACGGGTGGTAACACATCTGAAATGTAACGTCCACTGTTCTAAGTGCCGTCAATGCGAACAAGAGGTGACCGAGACGTGTAACCAATGGCACCCCATACCATCACGCCGGGTGATACGCCAGTATGGCGATTACGAATACACGCTTCCAATGTGCGTTCACCGCGATGTCGCCAAATGCGGATGCGACCATCATGATGCTGTAAATAGAACCTGGATTCATCCAAAAAAATGACGTTTTGGCAATCGTGCACCGAGGTTCGTCGTTGAGTACACCATCGCAGGCGCTCCTGTCTGTGATGCAGCGTCAAGAGTAGCAGCCATGGTCTCCGAGCTGGTAGTCCATGCTGCTGCAAACGTCGTCGAAGTGTTCGTGCAGATGGTTGTTGCCTTGAAAACGTCCCCATCTGTTGATTCAGGGATCGAGACGCGGCTGCACGATCCGTTAGAGCCATGCGGATAAGATGCCTGTCATCTCGACTGCTAGTGATACGAGGCCGTTGGGATCCAGCACGGCGTTCAGATTTATCCTCCTGAACCCACCGATTCCATATTCTGCTAACAGTCATTGGATCTCGACCAACGCGGGCAGCAATGTCGCGATACGATAAACCGCAATCGCGATAGGCTACAATCCGACCTTTATCAATGTCGGAAACGTGATGGTACGCATTTCTCCTCCTTACACGAGGCATAACAACTACGTTTCACCAGGCAACGCGGGTCAACTGCTGTTTGTGTATGAGAAATCGGTAGGAAACTTTCCTCGTGTCAGCACGTTGTAGGTGTCGCGACCGGCGCCAACCTTGTGTGAATGCTCTGAAAAGCTAATCATTTGCATATCATAGCATCTTCTTCCTGTCGGTTAAATTCTGCGTCTGTAGCACGTCATCTTCGTGGTGTAGCAATTTTAATGGCCAGTAGTGTATTACACGAGTTTTCAACGAAAATCGGCCGAGAAAAACAATTGTTGCATTAAGTATTGAACGACTCTCGTACAATTGTACCGTAGGTGCACTGAACGCCTTGCATCATTTGAAAAGGCAAAATTGAAACTCGTTGAACGTCCCTAGACACCTCCAGTCATCTGCAGTTCGGTTCCAGGTTGTTCGGTCCACAGAAAGCGTGTAGCTTTATGTCCGAATAGATTTAACGGGGTGTACGACCTACCATGACTTTTCCATGGATTCCCCTTTGTAGCGTTGACTAGGAAAGTTGTTGAGGTGACTCTGCAATAACCGACTCAGCAGTCTCTGTCCGGTTTGAAACCGTCCAACGTTGACAAGGCCTGACATTCATCCCCGGTTCCTGTCGGTTAGGATCTTCATGCAACCACTGTTCTCTCGCAATGTTTCATGGCTGCGTTTGATAAACCGTTCCTTGCGAACTCTTTGGACAGTCCGCGTTGTACATCAGCAATCACAGTACGGTAAAATGCATGTAAATAAAATAATGCCCCTTTCCTCCATTCTGTCATGTCACCACTGCGATCCATTTTACTACGCAGATTCCATATAGCAGACTGGTAAATACACACCACTTCCCTGCCACCCCTTGCTTCAACGCTGGGGGGTCGCATGACCGCCTGGTAACAGTTCTGCATCGGCTACAGCGTACCAAAGCGACCACTTTGCTCTTTGGAGGGGTTATGACTAATATTTTGTGTCGTGCACCCTACAATCCCTGTTACGGAGCGAAATATCTGTAAGAAAAAAGTGAAGAAATTGTCGGAAAGACTGACTCATCAGATGGTTCGAATGGCTCTGAACTCTATGGGGCTTAACATCTGAGGTCATCAGTCCCCTAGACTTAGAACTGCTTAAACCTAACTAACCTAAGGACATCACACACATCCATGCCCGAGGCAAAATTCGAACCTGCGACCGTAGCAGAAGCGCGGTTCCAGTTTCGAGCGCCTAGAACCGCTCGGCCACATCGACTGACTCATCGTACAGGCTAGTCAAAGGAAGGGTGGCAACATTAAGAGAGCAATGGGAATTTCTCCGTTAAGCGCAGAGGAGAGAGCGGATAGGTAGGTAGAGTATATTGAAGGCTTCAGCGAGTGGAAGAACTTCTCTGTTGACGTGACAGGAGAAGAAACTGGAGTCGAGAGAGGTAAGATAGGGGATCCAGTATTAGAATCAGGGTTTTAAAGAGCTTTGGACGACTTAAGTTAAAATAACGTAGAAGAAATAGATAATATTCCATTGGAAATTCTAAAGTTATTAGGGGAGGTGGCAACAAAACGACTATTCACGTCAGTGTGTAGAATGCATCTGACTTTCGGCGATAAATCATCCACACAATTCCCAAGATAGCATCGGCTGACAAGTGCGAGATTTATCGCACAGTCAGCTCAAAAGCTCATGCATCCAAGCTGCTGACATAAATAATATACAGAAAACTGGAAACGAAAACTGAGGATGAGCTAGATGACGATCAGTTTGGCTTTAGGAAAGGTAAAGGCACCAGAGAGACACTTCTGACGTTGCTGTTGATAATAGAAGCAAGACTGAAGAAAAATCAAGACACATTCATAGGATCTGTCGACCTGAAAAAAGCGTTTGGCAATATTAAATGGTACAAGGTTAGAAATTCTGAGTAAAATAGGGTTACCCTATAGGGAAAGTCGGGTGATATACAATACGTACACGGACCAAGAGGGAGCAACAAGACTGGAAGACCAAGAGCGAAGTGTACGGATTAGAAAGGGTGTAAGATAGCTATGCAGTCCTTCGCCCCTACTGTCCCATCTATACATCGAAGAAGCCACGGCAGAAATGAAAGAAGGGTTCAAGAGTGGTATTAAACTCAGTGTGCAAAAATATCAGTGATAAGATCAGCTGATGACATTGCAATTCTCAGTGAAAGTGAAGAAGAATTAAAGGGTGTGTTGAATGGACTCAACAGTGCAATTAGCACAGAATGTGGATTGAGAATAAATGAAAGAAAGAGGAAACCAATGGGATGTATCGGAAATGAGATCAGCGAGAAACCTAATATCAGAACTGGGGAGCACGAAGTAGACGATATTGACGAATTCTGCTACCTAGGCATCAAAATAACCAATGACGGAAGGAGCAAGGAGGACATTAAAAACAGACTAGCACTGCATTCCTAGCCAAGAGAACTCTACTAGTATCAAACATAATTTAAAGAAGAAGCTTTTGAGAATGTACGTTTGGAGCTCAGCAGTGTTTGGTGGTGAAACATGGACTGTGGGAAAACCGGAGCAGAAGAGAATAGAAGCATCTGAGATGTGGTGATACAGACGAATGTTGAAAATTAGGTGGACCGGTAGGATAAGGAACGAGGAGGTCCTCCGCAGAATCAGGGAAGAAAGGAACATATGGAAAACACTGGCAGGAAGAAGGGATATGATGATAGGAGGACTGTTAAGACATCAGGGAGTAATTTCCGTAGTACTAGAGGGAGCTGCTGACATACCAGTCACAGGAGAGGAATTCGTGGAGGGCCGCATTAAACCAATCAGAAGACTGGAGAAATAAAAGGAGAGTCAGGCTGACGGTAATGAGACGAGTGAGCAATGAGAGCAGGCGCCAGATGGGACCGCAGTGTTGGGGTGTGTGTGTGTGTGTGGGTGTGAGTGGGTGTGTGTCTGTGTGTGTCTTCACCTGGCGGCGCCGCACCACGACGCGACGCGACGCCCTGTCCAGCCCTGCCCGCTTGGCGACGGCGACGTCATGTTTTATTCGTGAGCAGCCGGCCCTCTCTTTCCCTAGGAATGACACGGCAAACCAATACTGGCCAGGAGGGGGTGGGAAGGAGGCAGAGAGTTTGCCGCTAGAAGGTTCAGCGCTTCAGCCCGACGGCCTTTCTCGTGGCTAACGCCGAGAAGTGCGCGTGACTATCTGGTGGAACACTCTAATATCGCATCAAAAGAACCGACAAACAGTCGTATACACTGAAACGCCAAGAAACTGGTATAGGCATACGTATTCAAATACAGAGATATGTAAAGAGGCAGATTACGGCGCTGAGGTCGACAACGCTATACAGGGTGAAAAGTATTTAAACCGACAAACTTTGGGAGATTGTCGGGGACATCAAAACAAATATTTCTCCCTAATGTCATTTTTTCCTATGAGGATTATTTACACCGGTGGAGGCCGTATTACGCTCTTCAGTTGTTAGAGGCCGTATTACGATCTTGAGTTGTTACAGGGCGGGTTACGCTCTTCAGTTGTAGGCAACTGCTGTCCACCAGTGTAGTAGTGCATTGTCTCTGATTACTAGTGGAGCGATTACACCCGGAGTGAGTACACTGATGTGGTTGGTGCATACTACGTAGAGCACTACAACGGACGAGCTGCACCGCTGGTTTATCAACAACAATATCCTAATCGCCGTATCCCGCATCACACGACCTTTGCTGCTCTGTACCAACGTCTGCGTGAGACCGAGTCATTTAGCAGATTACCTGGACAGGGACGCCGTCGCACGGTAAGAACGCTGCGATTTGAGGAAGCTGTCTTGCAGCATGTGGAGCGGGATCCTTCAATCAGCACTCGTACAATTGCACGTAACATGGGGGCGAATCAGACAAATGGAAGAACAGTCCTTCGGGAGCAATTGCTATGTCCATTTCACTTACAGCGTGTCCACAACCTGGAACCAGTTGATTATCCACCCAGAGAACAGTTTTCGCAGTGGTGCCTGGAGCAGTGTGAAATGCATCCTACATCCCATTCTCTGTGTTGTTTACCGATGAAGCAACGCTCGGGCGTGATGGAGTCTTCAACATGCACAATTCGCATCTTTGGAGTGAGGATAAGCCACATGCCATAGTTGCCAGCGCTCATCAAGTGCGGTTCTTCGTTAATGTGAGGGTCGGTGTTGTTGGGGACTGTTTAATTGGGCGTATCTGCTACCTAGGCCATTAAATGGCAGTCACTATTACAAATTTCTCTCTAGAGCATTGCCAAAATTGCTGGAAGACGTCCCGCTCCCTACAAGACAACGCATGTGGTTCCAACATGTCGGGGCGCTGGCACATTTCAGTCGTCGTGTGCGTCAATTCCTGGACCGACGGTTCCCAGAAACGTGGATTGGCAGAGGTGGTCCTGTACCATGGCCTGCTCGATCGCCAGATATTTCCCCTCTGGACTCTTGTGTGCGGAGAGATGCGCAACCTTGTTTGCGCAACTCCTGTTGCATCAGAAGAGGATCTGGTTGCCCTGATACTAGCAGCAGCGGGAACAATTCAGGATACTTCTGGTGTTTTTGCCCGTGTCAGACAGAACATGATCCGACGGTGTAATTTTTGTTTACGTGCCAATGGAGGATTTTTTTAAAATCTACTGTAATTGAAATTGGGCTGTGTTAATTTGTTGTCTCTTGGTCATAAAAAAATGGAAAAGTGTTTGTTGTTTTAATTAATTTGCCGCCAGAGAAATCTTCCTCTACCGGTTTAAACACTTCTCATAGGAAAAAATGACATTAGGGAAAATGTTTGTTTTAATGTCCCCTACAACCTCCCAGAGTTTGTCGCTTTAAATACTTTTCACCCCGTATAAGACAAAAAGTGTCTGGCGCAGCTCTTAGATCGGTTACTGCTGCTAAAATGACAGGCTGTCAAGATTTAATGGAGTTTCAACGTGATGTTATAGTCAGCGCACGAACGATGGGACACAGCATCTCAGAGGTAGCGACGAAGTGGGGTTTTCCTGTACGACCATTTCACGAGTGAATCGTGAATATCAGGAATCCGATAAAACATCAAATCTCCGACATCGCTGCGGCCGGGAAAAGATCCTGCAAGAACGGGACCAACGATGACTGAAGAGAATCGTTCAACGTGACAGAAGCATAACATTTCAGCAGATTGCTGCAGATTTCAATATTGGGCCATTAACGAGTGTCAGCGTGAGAAACATTCAACGAAACATAATCGATATTGGCTTTCGCAGCCGAAGGCCCACTCGTGTACCACTGATGACTGCACAAAGCTTTACGCCTCGCCTGGGCCCATCAACACCAACATTCCACTGTTGATGACTGGAAACACGTTGCCTGGTCGGACGAGTCTCATTTAAAATTGTATCAAATGGTTCAAATGGCTCTAAGCACCATGGGACTTAACATCTGAGGTCATCAGGACTTAGAACTACTTAAACATAACTAACCTAACGACATCACATACATCCATGCCCGAGGCAGGATTCGAACCTGCGACGGTAGCAGCAGCCCAGTTCCGGACTGAAGCGCCTAGAAGCGCTCGGCCACAACGGCCGGCAAAATTGTATCCAGCGGATGGACGTGTATGGGTAAGAAGACCTCCTCATCAATCCATGGACCCTTCTGAGTTTAAACACTTCCGCTGGCCACCAGACTCCTCAGAAATGAACATTATTGAACACATCTGGGATGCCTTGGCAAGTATTACTCAGAAGAGATCTCCACCCCTCGTACTCTTACGGATTTATGGACAGCCCTGAAGGACTCGTGGTGACAATCCCTCCAGCACTACTTTAGAGCCGGCCGGTGTGGCCGTGCGGTTCTAGGCGCTTCAGTCTAGAATCGCGTGACCGCTACGGTCGCAGGTTCGAATCCTTCCTCGGGCATGGATGTGCGTGATGTCCTTAGGTTAGTTACGTTTAATTAGTTCTAAGTTCTAGGCGACTGATAACCTCAGTAGTTAAGTCACATAGTGCTCAGAGTCATTTGAACCATTTGAACCACTACTTTAGACATTAGTCGAGTCGCTGCCACGTCGTGTTGCGGCACTTCTATGTGCTCGGGGGTGCCCTACACGATATTTGGCAGATTTATCAGTTTCTTTGGCTGCTCAGTGTATTTCACATTTGCTATACATGCATACAAACAGCACAATTTCTGTTACCTGCAATTTATTCCTGACATTCAACTTAATTCTAATAGATGTAGACCTAAAGCGACATATGAAAGTTTGTGAATTTGTCTGACACTGTCAGAACAGGAAAAAGCGATCGGAAGCAGATAATCTAATGTAAAATTGTAACCTTTCATGTAACTTTTCTAAGAACTTTCAAAATTTTCTGTGTAGTTTCTCAACAGCATTTTGCTTCCTTTTTCCTTTTTTTCCACGAAGTGATGACCAGTTTCGGTAGCTTAACAACCATCCTCAGGTCACATGCACCGGCAGTGTACAAGGCCGTTGCATCGTCCACAACATTGTTAGTATAATCTGCGCTACGTACAACCACGTTATGTATGACATACAACAAAAGCCCCTAAAGCGTCGTACACATTGAAGCGCCCATGTGATAATTCAAATTATAGTGAGTAACTGCAAGCAGAGGTTTCCCAGTAAGTTGGTGAACCCAATATTAAACATAGCAAATCTGTGCTTGCACTTACTTACTGCAACAGAAATAATTACAAGGAAGATTCAATGTATAAAAAAAAATTACAAATCCATACAGGCCTCCTCCTGAAACTGGTCATAAAAAAAGAAATGTTAAACGCGGCTGAATCAATATACGAGGGTTATTCCAAAAGTAAGGTCCGATTCGCCGTAACTATTGAAATTTGGCGCCAATGACAAAACACGCATGCGCGCCGACTCCCGGCAAGCCTTGCGCGTCAAACGCCGCCATTCGCTTTGTTACTGTTGCTGAGTGTAGTTCACAGTGTCACTTTGCAATGTTTAAGACAATTGATCAGCCCGCCGATTGTGAAGTAAGGGCAGTGATACGGTTTTTGTCTGCAAGAAACAATTCAGCGGCGGAAATCCATCGGCAGATTACTGAAGTGTACGGTCCTAACATAATGAGCGACAGTAAAGTGCGCAAGTGGGTGCGAGCTTTTAATGAAGGACGGGATAATGTGCACGATGAACCACGGTGTGGCCGACCATCAGTGATTTCAGACGATTTGGTCAATGCGGTTGACAAAAAAATTCGTGAAGATCGCCGATTCACTATTACAGACGTAGACATGCATTTTCCGAATGTGAGTAGAACAACTTTGTACAGAATTGTGTCTGAACATTTGAAGTTTCACAAATTGTGTGCCCGTTGGGTTCCCAGGCTGCTTACTGAGCCCCAACGAATGAAAAGAATGGCTTTTGCTCTTGATTTTTTGGAGCGATATCATAAGGAAGGTGACAGTCTTTTAGACAATGTTGTCACAGGGGATGAGACATGGGTTTCTCACATCACTCCAGAGTCTAAACGTCAGTCAATGCAATGGCATCACACGTCATCGCCAGTCAAGGTCAAGGCAAAGCAGACAATCTCAACACGTAAGGTTATGGCGACTGTGTTCTGGGATAGACGTGGAGTATTGTTAGTCGTCTTTATGGAGAGAGGAACAACGATTAATAAAGCCGCCTACTGCGCTACCCTGACTAAACTTCGACGTGCAATCCAGAATAAGCGACGTGGTCTTTTGTCGTCTGGAATCTTGTTGTTGCATGACAATGCCAGACCCCACACTGCAAATGAAACGCAAGCTCTGATCAAGAAATTTGGATGGGAACAGATGGACCATCCTCCTTACAGTCCGGACCTGGCGCCAAGTGATTTCCACCTGTTCCGATGAAGTGAAAGAAGCAGTTAAGGACTGGTTATCGTCACAGGCGGCCGATTTCTATAACATGGGCATTCAAAAGCTTGTTGAACGATGTGACAAATGTTTAAATAAGTATGGAAGTTATGTAGAAAAATAGATAAAGATGTAAGGAATGTAAATAAAACAATTGTTTTGAAAAAACATTTTAGTTTTGATTTTTTTTTTATAACCGGACCTTACTTTTGGAATAACCCTCGTATTAAAAATTTTGGAAGTTTTAAAAAGTTTTACACCTAGTTTTTAACATTTTTATAATTTTACATTTTATTATGAAAATTTTTGCCCGACCTGGACTCGAAACCGGAGTCGCAGTCCGGCACAAATTTTCATATGTCAGCTATAGGTAGAACATCTATACCTGTTACAGTTAGGTTGAATTACCAGTAATACATTTCAGTTTTTGAAACTGTCGTTCGTCATCAAACATAAATCCACAATCTGGAGTCTGCAGTACAAAACGTGATCCAGTAAACCGAACATCTATATAATTGGAAGAATGTGCTTGATGGATGTGGAACAATACCACAGCGGAAAAGGAGCTTAGGGTTCATCTGGCTCAGAATAACTCGCCTTTACGAAATTATTTACCTTCTGTTGAAAAATGATAACTGTACTGCTTTATATACTGTTTTAAGCAAAAAAATTAGGTGATTGTCAGGTAATTAGAGCAGGAAGCGATACACTAAAGCTAATATCCGTCTTTGCTATTTGGGCAGTAAAATAACAGACGATGACAGAAGTAGAGATGATGCAAGGCACTGATTGACAATATCAACAAACCATTACCTGAGAAATAAGTTGACACCTCTAGAAGGAATTTTTCACCCTGCAGTGGAGTGTGAACCGATATCAATCTTCCTGTCTGATTAAAACTGTGCGCCTGACTTTGATCCGAACCCAGGAGTTCTACCTTTCGTGAGAAATTCTTTAACAGTTGAGCTACTAAGGCGGAAGTAAAGCTGAGAGAACAGGCCGTGAGTTGTGCTTAGCTCGGTCAGTAGGTAGAGCACATGCCCGCAAAACTCAGAGGACCCAGGTGCGAGTGCTGGTCCGGGAAACAGTTTCAATCTGCCAAGAAGTTTTATGTTTGCATCTGATGCAATGTAAGTATTAGGAGATCTTTTCTCAAATTGTCTGGAGTGTCACCTAACACGGAAGTAAAATTTTGACGATTATCAGTACAGATAAGAAGAGATTAAAGGTTCCTGCACTGTGAGACTGACTCACTAACTGCGTACAAACAGATTTTTGTATTGCTTATTTGATTGCTACTTACTTTAATATAAGTTCCTCCTATATTTAGCATGCATGAACAGAGAGAGCTGTTCGGTTTTCTTAAACAGTTTTTAATTTCTTGTGAGTACCGTGGCTTTCGTTTTCGTCAAAAACGTCACGTTAGATGTGGTTCAGTAAGACAAGTAACTGTCGAACTGAGTAGAATCTGTGACCACTGAGTCAGTGGTGTATGTTGGCTACTCAGGTAGTGAACTTTGCGAAAACGAGGAACAAAGATCCGCTCGCCCACGTACTTGTGTTGTACACGGTACCTGAAACTGTCCTCGTCGCTGCTGCTGCAGTACCTGGCTGATATGTTGCTATGCCATTCTGAGCCCGAACGTGCGAGAGACAATTAACGTTACATTGTATTGTACGTTAACCGGGGACCTAGAAACGACGGAGAGGCTCCGTCCCTGCCGCAGCCGCAGTGGTCCACAACCCCACGACGACTACCGCAGTCCACTTCAGCCCTCCGCCGCCCCACATCGAACCCAGGGTTATTGTGCGGTTCGGCCCCCGGTGGGTCCCCCACGGAACGTCTCACACCAGACGAGTGTAACCCCTATGTTTGCGTGGTAATGGTGGTGTACGCGTACGTGGAGAACTTGTTTGCGCAGCACTCGCCGACATAGTGTAACTGAGGCGGAATAAGGGGAACCAGCCCGCATTCGCCGAGGCAGATGGAAAACCGCCTAAAAACCATCCACAGACTGGCCGGTTCACCGGACCTCGACACAAATCCGCCGGGCGGATTCGTGACGGGGACCAGGCGCTCCTTCCCGCCCGGAAAGCCGTGCGTTAGACCACACGGTCAACCGGGCGGGCACCGTTACATTACTTTTCGCATTACACATCTGCAGGCAGATTACTTCTTTGAGTGTCAATTCGTAAGTTGGTTCATGAAGTTAATAGTTAAATTCCTTTCCTGAGTGCAATTTCGTCCAAGCCTATGTGGTCCTCAGCCAACCTGCAAGGTGTTACATTACCTTGCTCATTCGTTCTACAGGGTGATTTTTTTCCACACTGTACAAACTGTAGGCATTGATCGATGAGAGAATACGGAAAAAAAGATCTAATGAACTTATGTCTGAAAATGCATGGTCTCCATGCTAGAGACCATTTATTCAATCACACTTTGTTACAGAGACTGTGGTCTAATACGCACTGTACCTTGCAGCCACAGTTACAGTATGCATGATTTCCTCCTACAGGATGGTACGGTTCCTCATACGTCATGCCCTAGCGCCCTCTCCTGCCATAGTAATTGGTAATGTTGTGTCCGATTCACTTCTCTTGCTGACTCAGCTTGTAGGACGTGATACAGTGTTGTACACAGCCGGCCGGGGTGACAGAGCGGTTCTAGGCGCTACAGTCTGGAACCGCGCGACCGCTACGGTTGCAGAAAAATGGTTCAAATGGCTCTGAGCACTATGGGACTTAACTTCTGAGGTAATCAGTCCCCTAGAACTTAGTACTACTTAAACCTAACTAACCTAAGGACAGCACACACACCCATGCCCGAGGCAGGATTCGAACCTGCGACGGTAGCGGTCGCGCGGTTCCAGACTGTAGCGCTTAAAACCGCTCGGTCACTCCGGCCGGCTACGGTCTCAGGTTCGAATCCTGCCTCGGGCATGGATGTGTGTGATGTCCTTAGGTTAGTTAGGTTTAAGTAGTTCTAAGTTCTAGGGGACTGATGACCTCAGAAGTTAGGTTCCATAGTGCTCAGACCAATTTGAACTTTTTTTGTGTGTGTTTGTACACAGTGGTTCCGTATTCGAATCGAGAGCTTGCCGACATGATGTTTACTTACGGAACAGCAAATGGCAACGAGCGGCGGTTAGCAAGGTTATATCAGGAGATCTATCTCCGCCAACAACAACCACAACATTCAGTATACTTATATGGATATGGTGTCTGTTCTTTCGGACATTTCCGAAAGAACAGACACCATATCCATATAAGTATATAGTTCTGGCAACACTGGCCATGACTGTCTTCTTCTGTGCGGATGCACACATATTCCCAGAACTCTTGCGGGACTTGGAAGAATGTCTTCCACGAGTAATGAGTGTGTTGGGGTGGGACACTACGAATGTAGTGTGTGGACATACAAGGTGAGAATGTGGGTCTCGCGGGAGGCGTGCGCGCGATAGTACCTGCAGTCGCATCATCCTCTGTGCCCTCTGTGGCTCAGATGGATAGAACGTCTGCCATCGAAGCAGGAGATTCCGGGTTCGAGTCTCGGTCGGGGCACACATTTTCACCTGTCCTCGTTGATATATATCAACGCCCTTTAGCAGCTGACTGTATTAATGTAATTCTAACAACATTCAGTGTTTGCAACAGTGTTTCGCCGTTTGTCTGAGACAGGCTTTGCGTAGAATCGTCAGTGCTAACATACAAGCAACACCGAGTAAAATAGTCGCAGAAATAAATGTGTGACTTAAGATGAACGTAACCGTTAGGGGAGTCCGGCGAAATTTGGCGTTAATTGGCTATTTTAGCAGAAGACCGACGCGAGTGCCTTTGTTGACAGAACGACATCGCCTGGAGCCTGTGCTGTTGACCATGACGGTTGGACGACTGGAAAACTATTGCCAGGTCAGACAAGTCCCGATATCCGTTGGAAAGAACCATTAATGGTTTATTTATTTATTTCGAGTCAAAAACATTACAACAATATTTACAATATATACAATATAACAAATCAGGTCAAATCATAAAAGAACAAACTAAACGGTATTAGCCCAAAATTGTGCAACGGCAGCAGCATTGTCTGAAACATCAACAAGCTCTTGTGTGGAACATGATACAGGACATCTAGGACAGTTAATTAAATGTTTGGTTGTCTGTTCTTCTCCGCAGTCACACAAGGTGGAAGATTCCTTCATGAAGCCCCATTTAAACAGATTGTCCTTAGTTCGTCCGACGCCACTCCTGAGCCGATTTAGAGACTTCCACACTGTCCAGACTTGATTTCCACCAGGAGGAAGGGTCTCAGAAGGAGTCATCCAATCGTTACTGTCAGATTTTGCTGTCCACTGAGATAGTCTGGCTGCTCCAGTCCGACCGGTGAGGGGTGTAGTAGTTCTCATGAAGCTCCTCCTAGATTTGAGTCTACTAATTGGTAGCTGGTATCCATGTAGCAGGTGATCGGTGTTATGATCTGCTTTATGTCTCTCAAGTTTGGCTGCGACTTCACGCCTTATGTCTGGAGGAGCAATACCTGCTAGTTTATGGAGTTTATCAATAGGTGTGGCTTTGAGGCATCCCGTTACTGTCCTGCAGGTTTCGTTCAGGGCCACATCAACCTGCTTTGCATGGGATGACTTGTACCATACAGGACATGCGTATTCAGCTGCGGAATAACACAAGGCCAAGGCTGATGTTCTTAGTAGTTTGGGATCTGCACCCCAAACGCTGCCAGTGAGCTTCCGCAGGATGTTGTTACGAGCAGCAACTTTCTGCTTGGTGTTAGTGCAGTGTTTTCTGTAGGTCAACATTCGATCTAAGGTGACACCCAGATATTTGGGGTAGAAACAATGTTCAAGCTCTTGATCTTCCCAAAACACTGTAAGTTTTCTATAGGCCTCTCGATTGCGTAGGTGGAAAGCACAAACTTGAGTTTTAGCAGGGTTCGGTCTTAAGTTATTGACTCTGTAGTACTCAGATAGGTCCTTGAGAGCAACAGTAAGCTGGTTTTCTACTGTGTCAAAATCTCTGGCTTGTGTGACTAAGGCAAGATCATCTGCATAGATGAAACTCTTTGTAAGAGAAGGTTGAGGCTGGTCATTTGTAAATATGTTGAACAATATGGGGGAAAGGACACTACCCTGAGGCAAGCCATTCCTTTGACTTCTCCATCTACTCTTTCTTCCTTGGAACTTCACATAGAATCGCCGGTTTTCCAAAAGTGTCTGCACAGTTCTGGTGAAATTAATGTCTCTAGTGATGTAGTAGACTTTGTGCAATAATTGTCGATGTTGAATGGTGTCATATGCTGCTGTGAGATCCACGAAGACAGCCCCGGAAATGTATCCTTTCTCATATCCCTCTTCAATATGTTCAGTCAGATTAAGGACTTGTGCTGTACAATTCTTTCCAGGTCGGAAACCTGCTTGTTGAGGTATGAGTTGTTTTTCAACAATGGGGGTGAGTCTATTTAGCAACATTCTTTCATAGATTTTATACAAATGGCAAAGGAGCGAAATCGGTCGGTAGTTCTTGGGATCAGCTGCACCCTTTCCAGGTTTTAGTAAGGGAATAACTTTAGTTTTCCTCCAGATGGCAGGGATCTGTTTCCGCTTCAGACAACCATTATAGAATTGCAGAAGCCATCTTTCCGTGATGGGACCAAAATGTTTAATTTGCTCAATCATTAGGTCGTCTAGACCAGGCGCTTTACCATTTTTGCATTTCTGAATTGCGGTTCTGAGTTCTTGTAAGATGAAGTCATTTGATATATGGTTGTTTTCACGTTCAGGTTCTCTTTTGAGTTTTGTTCTATCTTTAGAACAATTGACCCTTCCATTCTGAACTAGATGATGAGCAATTTGATCTGGTGCAATGTTTGCATGGCCATGATTGTGGACAGGGTCGTTGTTCAGGCGTCGCAGCAACTGCCAGGCTTTCTGACTGCTTTTAGACATATCAAGGTTCTCGAGTAGCTCTATCCATCGTTCTTTTTTGGATTTGGCTAAGGCTGAGGATAAATTTTGGCCAGCAGTTAAGGTTTCAATGCTGTAAGGATTATCATTGAAAAGTTGGATATAGTTATGTAGATGCTTCACGGATTCTTCTGTCAAGCCAGGTATGTAGTTAACTCGACAGCCTCTGGGAGTTGAGAGTCTTGAGCATCTTTTCACGGCTTCTACAAACTCATCATAGTTGGAAACTGAGGGTTCTATGCGTGAAACTTCTGAGTCAAGGAGATCAGCAAACTTCTGCCAGTCTGCTTTCTTGAAATTGTATCGCCTTCGGAATGATGTGATTCTAGGAGTAATGGCTGCAAACACTTGGCAGCCTATGGGGCGGTGTTGAGTATTTGGTATCGGATTTAGAACAGTTTTTCTGCATTGGTGAGCTATGTTCTCGCTAACAAAAATTAAGTCGGGGTTATACCCACGTTTCCAACGCCCACTGTTAAAAGATGGTGGGAGTTTATTATCATGGACGAGATTAAGATGGTTGGTATCAGCCCAAGTCAAAACTGCTTCACCATTACTGTCGTCCTCAGCATAACCCCAAACACTGCTATGACTATTGAAATCTCCAACAATAAAGTGAGCTTGTTGATTGGTGTAGTTGTCTGTAGGTGAAAATTGGAAATCTGCTCCTGGGGGTTTGTAAATTGACGACACAATACAACCATTCAGTTCTACAGACAGTATTTCAATATTGTTGAATTCTGTAAGTGAGGTAGAGAGAACAGCTATATCGTTCCTCACAAAGATAGCACTGCCATATTGTCTATGGGGTCGCTCAACTGCCAGTTTCATCCCAAGGATTTTTGGTCTTCTCATGGTGTCATCTCGATGGGTTTCTTGTATACATAAAATATCACACCTAGGTTCCTTGGCAATATGTTGCAGGAGTTCTTCTTTGGCAACAGACAATCCTTCTATGTTGATTGATACAATCACAAGGTGAGGTCTTGATAAAGACCTTTGGTTTCCATTCATAGTGTAACCTATAATGCAATGCTTTTGGAATGCTGACGTTCAGTTCAGTACTGGGGAATCTAGTCCAGTACCTATGCAGGGGCACCACGTGCAGGAGTCAGCTTCACCCCCACCATTAATGGTCATGTTCCCAGACAACTGTGTCATGTCACTGGGCGATTGGTTTGAAGAACATTTTGGACAATTCATTTTAATGATTTGGCCACCCATATCGCCCGATATGTAACCCACTGAACGATTATCGGACGTAATCGACAGGACAATTCGTGCACAACATCTTGCACCTACAATACTTCCACAATTATGGAAGGCTGAAGAGCCAGCACTACTCAGTATTTCTGACTTCCAATAACTTGCTGAGCCCAAGCAGAGTTGCTCCACTACGCCGGGCAAAACCAGGTCCGACCCGGTGTTTGGAGGTATCCCATGACAGTTGTTACTTCAGTGTACTGTCCTTCAATCAGCGAAAGTCTGACAGTGTGCAGCCAGTTCCTGAAAGAAGTCTTCACCAGGAAGGTCGTAACGTCATTTCGGAAGATTCTGCAAGAATGACATGTTACCTATCTTCGAAAATTTGTAAGTACCGGGTGATCAAAAAGTCAGTATAAATTTGAAAACTTAATAAACCACGGAATTATGTAGATAGAGAGGTAAAAAACTGACACACATGCTTGGAATGACATGGGGTTTTATTAGAACAAAAAAATAAATAAAGTTCACAAAATGTCCGACAGATGGCGCTGGACAGTAAAACGTCAGTGACTGCACATGACAAACGTGTATAAAAGGAGCTGTAATGAGAGAGAGAATCAGATGCGCTAGCAGTCGCAGCATGTTGACGTTACCTGAAAAGGCGCTTTTAGTGAAGCTGAATTATCAGAATGGGGAATGTGCTAGTTCAGCGTTACGATCCTATCGCCATAGGAAGGGGATTCGAACGGGTAAAGGTCCGTTGACAAATGCAGCCGTGGCGAGAATGATTTCGAAGTTCGAAGCCACGGGTTGTTTAGACGATAGACCCCGTAGTGGCCGACCGAGCACAAGGCGTAATTCTGCTGAGACAGTTCAGGAAGAAATGGAGACTGTAGAGGGTTTGTCTATGCACGGGGAAGTCAGCGCTCGTGCCTTCGCACATCGCACCGGCATTCCATACACGACTGTTTGGTTCGCACTTAGGCGTACCCTCCGATGCTATCCGTACAAAATCCATCGGCATCATGAACTGTTACCTGGCGATTTAGTGAAGCGGAGGGCATTTGCGGTGTGGGGGTTTCAAAAGATGGCGGAAGGCTCAAATGGCTCTGAGCACTATGGGACTTAACATCTGAGGTCATCAGTCCTCTAGAACTTAGAACTACTTAAAACTAACCAACCTAAGGACATCAGACACATCCATGCCCGAGGCAGGATTCGAACCAGCGACCGTAGCGGTCGCGCGGTTCCAGACTGAACCGCCTGGAACCGCTCGACCACACTGGCCGGCAAGATGGCGAAAGATGACGATTGGTTGAGCAACGTGTTGTGGACCGACGAAGCTCATTTCATACTCCGAGGGTCTGTCAGCGCCCACAACTGTAGAATTTGGGCCACCGAAAATCCTAGAACTGTCGTGGAGACACCATTGCCCGACGAGAAGGTCAAGGTATGGGTTGCATTTACTACATCTACCATTATCGGGCCTTTTTTCTCCGAGGAAATGCGTGATTCTGGTTTTGTAATTGCTACCGTGACGGGTGAGAGGTACGCCGATATGTTACAGAATCGCAGGATGGCGCTCCATTCCATAATGCTAGACGCGTGAAAGATCTCTCGCGCGCGTCGTTTGGTGATGATCGTGTGCTCAGCCGCCACATTCGTCATGCTTGGCCTCTCAGGTCCCCAGACCTCAGTCTGTGCGATTATTGGCTTTGGGGTTACCTGAAGTCGCAAGTGTATCGTGATCGACCGACATCTCTAGGGATGCCGAAAGACAACATCCGACGCCAATGCCTCACCATAGCTCCGGACATGCTTTACAGTGCTGTTCACAACATTATTCCTCGACTACAGCTCCTGTTGAGGAATGATGGTGGACATATTGAGCATTTCCTGTAAAGAACATCATCTTTGCTTTGTCTTACTTTGTTGTGCTAATTATTGCTATTCTGATCAGATGAAGCGCCATCTGTCGGACATTTTTTGAACTTTTGTATTTTTTTGGTTCTAATAAAATCCCATGTCATTCCAAGCATGTGTCAATTTGTACCTCTCTATCTACATTATTCCGTTTTCAAATTTATACTGACTTTTTGATCACCCGCGACCGCGAAAGCCTCAGTACTCATTTTCAGGTTTTCTAGCCGTTTTGTGCTAAAGGCAGCGGATAGTCTGACTTCTTGCGAATGGTTACTGTGGTGTCACCGCTAGACACCACCCTTGCAAGGTGATAGCCTTTAAATTGGCCGCAGTCCGTTAGTATACGTCGGACCCGCGTGTCGCCACTATCAGTGATTGCAGAACGAGCGCCGCCACACGGCAGGTCTAGAGAGACTTCCTAGCACTCGCCCCAGTTGTACAACCGACTTTGCTAGCGACGGTTCACTGACAAAATACGCTCTCATTTGCCGAGACGATAGTTTAGCATAGCCTTCAGCTACGTCATTTGCTACGACCTAGCAAGGCGCCATATTCAGTTACTATTGACATTGTGAATCATGTACCGTCAAAAGCGACGTTCATCATTAATGGATTAAAGTTAAGTACTCCACCAGCTACGTCCGTTTTTTCTAAATTCTAATTTCCCTGTCCTGTTCCAGACCTCACGCCAGCCTGCGTGAGCTAAAACGCGTGCATTTCAGCCTCCTCTAGTAACACGGTGTTAGCTCTCTTGCCAACCACAACAGTTACAATACTGTGCCTCGGAAGGGCAAACAAAGTGCGGATATCATCCGCCACTAGACTGAGAAAGCTCCAGTATGTCGTGCTGTGACAAATGCCCACAGGGCAGCGGCGCGGTCTTGTGGCACAGCACATTGTGACTCCACAGCTGAAAGACACGTCAGGGGCGCGAGCTGGCCTCTGGAGCAGGGCCAGAGGAGAGCCAGGGCCAGATACGGGAGTCGCTGCCGCCGCGGCGCGGCAGGCTCGGCTCGCCGGCAGGCCAGGCATTGATCGACGCCAGCGGCGGCTGTGGCGGCGGCGAAGGCTACAGCGGCGCGGCTGCAGACGGCGCGACGCCGCAGCTGGCAGGCCGCCTGCTCCCGGCCGTCCCTGCCTACCGCACAGCGCCAACACTGGCTGCCGATCAACTGCGACACTCTTCAATCAACCAGTTACCGACGTTACATGTCCATGTTCCACGTCAGTGCCACTTCAGTTACGTACACTGATGGAAAAGAAATAGCAACACCAAATATTTACACTACTGGCCATTAAAATTGCTACACCAAGAATAAATGCAGATGGTAAACGGGTGTTCATTGCACAAATACACTCCTGGAAATTGAAATAAGAACACCGTGAAGTCATTGTCCCAGGAAGGGGAAACTTTATTGACACATTCCTGGGGTCAGATACATCACATGATCACACTGACAGAACCACAGGCACATAGACACAGGCAACAGAGCATGCACAATGTCGGCACTAGTACAGTGTATATCCACCTTTCGCAGCAATGCAGGCTGCTATTCTCCCATGGAGACGATCGTAGAGACGCTGGATGTAGTCCTGTGGAACGGCTTTGCCATGCCATTTCCACCTGGCGCCTCAGTTGGACCAGCGTTCGTGCTGGACGTGCAGACCGCGTGAGACGACGCTTCATCCAGTCTCAAACATGCTCAATGGGGGACAGATCCGGAGATCTTGCTGGCCAGGGTAGTTGACGTACACCTTCTAGAGCACGTTGGGTGGCACGGGATACATGCGGACGTGCATTGTCCTGTTGGAAAAGCAAGTTCCATTGCCGGTCTAGGAATGGTAGAACGATGGGTTCGATGACGGTTTGGATGTACCGTGCACTATTCAGTGTCCCCTCGACGATCACCAGTGGTGTACGGCCAGTGTAGGAGATCGCTCCCCACACCATGATGCCGGGTGTTGGCCCTGTGTGCCTCGGTCGTATGCAGTCCTGATTGTGGCGCTCACCTGCACGGCGCCAAACACGCATACGACCATCATTGGCACCATGGCAGAAGCGACTCTCATCGCTGAAGACGACACGTCTCCATTCGTCCCTCCATTCACGCCTGTCGCGACACCACTGGAGGCGGGCTGCACGATGTTGGGGCGTGAGTGGAAGACGGCCTAACGGTGTGCGGGACCGTAGCCCAGCTTCATGGAGACGGTTGCGAATGGTCCTCGCCGATACCCCAGGAGCAACAGTGTCCCTAATTTTCTGAGAAGTGGCGGTGCGGTCCCCTACGGCACGGCGTAGGATCCTACGGTCTTGGCGTGCATCCGTGCGTCGCTGCGGTCCGGTCCCAGGTCGACGGGCACGTGCACCTTCCGCCGACCACTGGCGACAACATCGATGTACTGTGGAGACCTCACGCCCCACGTGTTGAGCAATTCGGCGGTACGTCCACCCGGCCTCCCGCATGCTCACTATACGCCCTCGCTCAAAGTCCGTCAACTGCACATACGGTTCACGTCCACGCTGTCGCGGCATGCTACCAGTGTTAAAGACTGCGATGGAGCTCCGTATGCCACGGCAAACTGGCTGACACTGACGGCGGCGGTGCACAAATGCTGCGCAGCTAGCCCCATTCGACGGCCAACACCGCGGTTCTGGTGTGTCCGCTGTGCCGTGCGTGTGATCATTGCTTGTACAGCCCTCTCGCAGTGTCCGGAGCAAGTATGGTGGGTCTGACACACCGGTGTCAATGTGTTCTTTTTTCCATTTCCAGGAGTGTATATTATACCAGAACTGACATATGAGTACATTTTCACGCAATTTGGGTGCATAGATCCTGAGAAATCAGTACCCAGAACAACCAACGCTGGCCTTAATAACGGCCGTGATACGCCTGGCCGTTGAGTCAAACAGAGCTTGGATGGCCTGTACAGGTACATATGCAGCTTAAACACGATACCACAGTTTACCAAGAGTAGTGACTGGCGTATTGTGACGAGACAGTTACTCGGCTATCATCGACCAGACGTTTACAATTGGTGAGAGATCTGGAGAAGGTGCTGGCCAGGGTAGAAAGTCGAACATTTTCTCTATCCAGAAAGGCCCGTACAGGACCTGCAACATGCGGTCGTGCATTATCCTGCTGAAATGTAGGTTTTCGCAGGGATCGGACAAGGGTCGTAACACATCTGAAATGTAACGTCCACTGTTCAAATTGCCGTCAATGCGAACAAGAGGTAACCGAGACGTGTAGCCAATGACACCCCATACTATCATGCCGGGTGATACGCCAGTATGGCGATGACGAATACACGCTTCCAATGTGCGTTCACCGCGATGTCGCCAAACACGAATGCGACCATCGTGATGCTGTAAACAGAACACGGATTCATCCGAAAAACTGACGTTTTTGCCATTCGTGCACCCAGGTTCGTCGTTGATTACACCATCGCAGACGCTCGTGTCTGTGATGCAGCGTCAAGAGTAACCGCAGCCGTGGTATCCGAGCTGACAGTCCACGCTGCTGCAAACATCGTCTAACTTCGTGCAGATGGTTGTTGCCTAGCAAACGTCCTCATCTGATGACTCAGGGATCGAGACGTGGCTGCACGATCCGTTACAACCATGCGGATATGATGCCTGTCATCTCGACTGCTAGTGATACGAGGCCGTTGGGATCCAGCACAACGTTCCGTATTACCCTCCTGAAACCACCGATTCCACATTCTGCTAACAGTCATTGGATCTCGACCAAGGCGAGCAGCAATGTCGCGATACGATAAACCGCAATCGCGATAGGCAACAATCCGACCTTTATCAATGTCGGAAACGTGATGGTACGCATTTCTCCTCCTTACACGAGGCATAACAACTACGTTTCACCAGGCAACGCCGGTCAACTGCTGTTTGTGTATGAGAAATCGGTTGGAAACTTTCCTCATATCAGCACGTTGTAGGTGTCGCCACCGGCGCCAACCTTGTGTGAATGCTCTGAAAATCTAATCATTTGCATGTCACAGCATCTTCTTCCTGACGGTTAAAGTTCGCGTCTGTAACACTTCACCTTCGTGGTGCAGCAATTTTAATGGCCAGTAGTGTATTAATGTAGGCTAATGAAATTTTGGAGCCACGTGTCTCTAGGTAACGCATTTACGTGATTACCATTGCAAGTTCACAGGTTAATGTACGCGCGAGATAAGCCACCGCAAATGTGAAATTCTGATACATTAATAACCGTTGTAACCACCAGAATGTTGAATGGAAGAGTGCGCTACAGGGCGCCTGGCTCGGAGCTGTTCTTGAAGTAACCAGTTTCTAACAATTTGTTGTGTCACTGTGGTCCCAACTGCTGCAGATGGCGTACGCTGCACCAGAGACGTACGCCGAGCTCGATGGTCTTCCCTCTCGTTAGTGCCACGAGGCCGTCTGGAGCCAATATCTTCTTGCGACCGTAGCACCGTAAATCCATATGACCGCCACTGCCAGCAGTCACGTACGCTTTACAGTCTTTCTGCAGTATCGCAGAAGAACCAGCTTCTCGTAGCCACGTTACACGATCTCGTGCAAACTCGGCGAGGGGCCGTAAACGCGTCCTTGACTAACATCAACTCGCCACGTCCATTATCAAAGGTAACAAACGCTCATGAACGTTAAAGCAAACCTGATTCGCAAACTCATGTTGGTACTACTAGCACC
Organism: Schistocerca americana; assembly: GCF_021461395.2. Classification (NCBI taxonomy): domain Eukaryota; kingdom Metazoa; phylum Arthropoda; class Insecta; order Orthoptera; family Acrididae; genus Schistocerca; species Schistocerca americana. Next base: position 431,578,957 of record NC_060124.1, on the reverse strand, counting down.
ACCCTTGTGCGACTGGCTCTAAATCTGAATATACATCACCTTTCAGATGTAGAAAAACGCCCGCCAACTTTCGTTTATGTGGCACAACTCCTTCTTCCTGCTGCTATTTTTCTTTCCGTCAGTGTATAATTCTCCGAACATTTTAATTTGTACTTGTTGAACAGTGATATCTCATAAATCTACGAGTGTAAAACGAAAATAGTTGTTGAGATATGTACTTCATGCAGGGCGCCTTCTATGTATAGTCCCATGTACCCGCAACATTTTGACCATCTAGTCTCTTGCGCAAAGAAATGACGACGGTGGCAGAGAAAAGACGGTGCCGAACATAATTTTTGGTGTGGCGTCAGAAGAACGAAGTCTCATGCCAAAGTTCTTCCTCTAAACAGAACCACAAGTAAGGACAGTCGCTGCCTGATGCAGCAACGAATGGGAGACTTCGGCGTAGACAAGCCATCGAGTGGTCCCACACACCGACCCTGCCGGGAGGACGTTGGGCAACTGGAGATGCATGGACAATTGGACAAGTCACTCTCATTAGCGTAATATACAAAGATTAATGTGCGAATGCAGACTATAAATTAGAATTACATATAGCATTATACACTGAAGAGCCAAAGAAACTGATACACCGGCATAATACCATGTAGGGTCCCGCGAGCACGCAGAACTGCCGCAAGGCGAAGTGGCATGAACTAGACTAATGTCTGAAGTGGCCCGCCCGGTTAGCCGTGCGGTCTAACGTACTGCTTTCAGGGCGGGAAGGCGTGCCGGTCCCCGGCGGATTAGTGTCGAGGTCTGATATGCTGGCCAGCCTGTGGATGGTTTTTAAGGCGGTTTTCATCTGCCTCGGCGAATGCGGGCTGGTTCACCTTATTGCCCCTCAGTTACACTATGTCGGTGATTGCTGAGCAAACACTGTCTCCATGTACGCGTACACCATACTTACTCCACCACGCAAATATTTGTGGTTACACTCGTCTGGTGTGAGACGTTCCCGGGGGAGTCCACTGGGGGCCGAACCGCACAATAACCCTGGGTTCGGTGTGGGGCGGCGGGGGGTGAAGTGGACTGCTGTAGCCTGTTGTGGGTTTGTGAGCCACTGACAGCTACAGCGGGGACGAAGCCTCTCCGGCGTTCCTAGGTGCCAAGTTCAATACAATACAATACAATGTCTGAAGTAGTGGTGGAGGGAATTGACACCATGAATCCTGAAGGGCTGTCCACAAATCCATAGAAGTACGAGGGGGTGGAGATCTCTTCTGAAGAGAACGTTGTAAAGCATTCCAGATATATAACTGCGTAGGCTTCCGCGGCCAGAGTCAGTCGACATAAAAGTTTTCTGGGTATGGTACGGCGTTATAATGTAAAAACTACTGCTGATGGAGAAAAACCAACGTTTTGGCCACGATTGCAGCGGCCTTCTTCTGGGCCCAGAAGAAGGCCGCTGCAATCGTGGCCGAAACGTTGGTTTTTCTCCATCAGCAGTAGTTTTTACATTATAACGCCGTACCATACCCAGAAATCTTTTATGTCGACATTCCAGATATGCACAGTAACGTTCATGTCTGAGGAGTTTGGTGGTCAGCGGAAGTGTTTAAGCTCAGTATAATGTTCCTGGAGCCACTCTGTAGCAATTCTGGAGGTGTGGAGTTTCGCATTGTCCTGCTGAAATTGCCTAAGTCTATCGGAATGCACAATTGAAGTGAATGGATGCAGGTGATCAGACAGGATGCTTACAAACGTATCACCTGTCAGAGTCGTATCTAGACGTATCAGAGGTCCCGGTCTCACTCCAACTGCAAACGCTGCACATCATTACCGAGCCCTTACCAGCTACAACAGTCCCCTGCTGACATGCAGGGTCTATGGTCTCATTAGGTTGTCTTCATACTCGTACACGTTCATCGGCTCGATGCAATTTGAAAATAGACTCGTCCGACCAGGCAACATGTTTGAGTTATCAACAGTCCAATGTCGGCGTTGACAGACCCAGGCGAAAAAAAAAATGGTTCAAATGGCTCTGAGCACTATGGGACTTAACATCTATGGTCATCAGTCCCCTAGAACTTAGAACTACTTAAACCTAACTAACCTAAGGACATCACACAACACCCAGCCATCACGAGGCAGAGAAAATCCCTGACCCCGCCGGGAATCGAATCCGGGAACCCGGGCGTGGGAAGCGAGAACGCTACCGCACGACCACGAGATGCGGTCACCCAGGCGAAGCGTAAAGCTTTGTGCCGTGCAATCATCAAGGGTACATGAAGGAGCCTTCGTTAATGTTTCGTTTCGTTAAATGGTTCACATGCTGACACTTGTGATGGCCCAGCACTGAAATCTGCAGCAATTTGCGGAAGGGTTGAACGATTCTCTTCAGTCGTCGTTGGTCCCGTCCTCGCAGGATCATTTTCCTGTCGTAGCGATGTTGGAGATCTGATGTTTTACCAGATTCCTGATATTCACGGTACACTCGTGAAACGGTCGTACCGGAAAATCCCCACTTCATCGCTACCTCAGACATGCTGCGTCCCATCGCTCGTGCGCCGACTATAACACCACGTTCAGACTCACTTAAATTTGGATAATCTGCCATTGTAGCACCAGTAACGGATCTAACAACTGCTCCAGACACTTGTTGCCTTATGTAGGCGTTCCCGACCGCGGCGACGAATTCTGCCTGTTTACATATCTCTGTACTGTTATACGCATGCCTATATCAGTTTCTATGGCGCTTCTGTGCAACAACTATGTATGCAATATTGCCTCTAACCACATTAGTGATAGTAAGACACATTTTAGAATAGAGAGTGGGCTTTTTTAATATACATTAGCAGCATAAAAAAATTAAAGAATTCCGCCGCAGGACTGACAGTATTTCAAATTGCAGCTACTGCTTTGCACAGTCGTTTCGATCCTCTGCAATCATGTTAAAGCTATCCTTATTACTTCTGCAAATCGTTTCCCACTTACAATCCATCGAATGAATGAATTATACTTCCTTCAAAGAACATGTTACTTGAAATATCATAGACTCTATATGTTGACTTAAGCTAAAATTCTGGACACCAATGAAGTATTCTAACACCGGCAACAATTTCAGTTGCCGGCCGGAGAGGCCGAGCGGTTCTAGGCGCTACAGTCTGGAACCGCGCGACCACTACGGTCGCAGGTTCGAATCCTGCCTCGGGCATGGATGTGAGTGATGTCCTTAGGTTAGTTAGGTTTAAGTAGTTCTACGTTCTAGGGGACTGATGACCTCAGAAGTTAAGTCCCATAGTGCTCAGAGCCATTTGAACCATTTTTTTTAATAATTTCAGTTACTACTGTTTCAACGGCTGTGCAAGGTGTTTAAATTATGGAACACGGGGAAGTGTTGCCAAGTACAATCATAACCCCAACGAAAAGTAAACTCGTTGCGCTCGATTTACTGATTCTTACCAACTCGCAATGGCTGAGAGGGGAAACACAAGCAAATTTCATCATCGCCTACGACATTTCAAAGATTACTGTTATCAACTGTAAGAATGAAATGTCTTCCTCACAAGGCGGACAGTACAAAGGCATGAAGATAAAATAGAACATTCGATCCTAGTGTGAAAACTTGTTGGTTATGACCAGAACAGAAATTCATCACATCATTCCCCAAGATATAAACGCCGGAACACGAAATTCTTGAGTTCTGGATGTGGAACGACATTGGTTGTGTGACATCGTTTGTACCATTCGATTCTACTGTCAGGTCTGGTAGAAAAACGCAGAAAGTCAATGCCGTCATCAATGAAATGCCGATGCTTTCCACGACTAAGGACACCATACGCGCTTTGGGGAACGAAACTACAACCAATACATGTGTCAAGAGAAACACAGACATCTACAAGATGATCTTCACTTAGACGGATCTTACTAACTTTTACACAAATTTTACACGTTCGATCCCAGATAACATTACGACATTTCAAGCGTTGGATATTTAATCATGTTGCGTGGTGCCGCAGGAACAGGGAGTCCGTTTAAAATGCGCAAAAGCGCCCTGCTTGACATGAGATAGAAAACGAGAGATTCGAAACGACACGCTCATGTCTAATTGAGAAGGAAAACAGGAAAGGGATTGGAAATGAAGTAAATACAGAAGCAATGTAAAGACGGAATCAAACAATAAGTGGCGAATTTCATGTCAGAAAATAAATAGCAATACATAACAGCATCACGAAGAACAAGTGAATAGAAAAGTGAATGGGCCATTTAACAAATACACGGCTCTGTCACGAAAATTCAACGATTACTCTGTCCCACCAGAATATCAGGAAGCATCTCAAATTATCTGTGCGGCTGACATCATTTTTGGAGACATACTCTCAATTTTGGGCGCTCATCTTAAAGACGAAGTACGTCAAGTATCGAAGGGGACCGTAAAAAAGTCACCAACTTCTAACGACTTATTGACGTGACGTTAGAGCCTGAAGTAAGTAGTTTTCCAAGAGCCATAAAACAATGCCGAAAAATAACAATATCAAGTGAACACGCCAAGCACGATAAGAGCTGTGGGTTGGCTTGGACATCACTCCAGGCCCTCGGTATCGTGGTCTGCTAACAGGACACGTTGGATGAGAGATCAGTATAACTCGCACACGACAAAGGCCTACATCTCAGAACTTTTGTTTTAACGGGAGCTACTGACCGAATTTCATGAATAGTTTGTCATAACAAGAAATTAGAGTCATTGTCGGAAATAAAACTACTATAGTGATGACTGTTTGAATGACTTGGGTCAAAGATAAATCCTAAAATCGAGAAGTGAAGAAGAAATGTGACAAAATTTCTTGCTTAATACAAATAAGTTAAAGGCTATGTTGACAAGATATGCTCAACATCAACATTTGTACAACACTGTATTTCATTTTATTTCGGCAAGACTTCCAGTAAAAAAAAATGTACATGGATATCTCAGTAGGTTTAGCGTTAGCCTACGAAGAGCGTTGGTTTGGGGCTCGATTCCCGGGCTATTTCACAGTTTTAATATGTCAGAAAGTTTTAAAATTCATTTTGTTAGCCTCGAGGTGTTCAAAGTCATTCTGTTGATGCATTCACGATATCGCAGATGGTGAGTGTGGTGCTGTGGAGACTTTTTTAAAGATTTGCACTTGTAAAAGCCTGAATGCCAGTGGCATGAAGTTGCTTAGTAAACTGGCAAGACATTCATTTCATGAGCACATAGATGTGCTTCTTCTATGAAAGCACAGACAAAAGGCTGCATGGCTGTATGAAACAGCGTTTCAGTCCAGACGTAGACCTTCCGCTGTTCAACTCCTCGATAATATAAAACCTTTCCTTGTTCAGGGGGCCATTCGAGAACCGTAGTGCGAACGTCCTCTTCGTTGGAAAATGTCTTTCCTCCCTGATGTTTTTGCTCTATTGCTTGGACAATGACACAACATTGCATTTGGCCCATTACTGCCAGAATTTCGCGGTGAACTTGAGCAAATTTAGACGTTTAGCCTCGTAGTGCGTTTTCAGTTTGCGTTACATTTCACTCCCACACTGTAGTGCACCTATCACCCGTGCCACAACAGCACTGGTCTGTAGAAACCCGAAACATGTACGCTCTTCTGACACTGTGCCACTCTTATTGTGCAATGGTTTTAGCGTGAGACGACATGTGTAGCTTACTTTCTGAAGACCCTACGAACATTGGAGAAATTGCATCGTACTTTGAAGAAGGCTTGTAGCAACTGATGGGGGATGGCAAGATAAGATTACAGCTCCTTTTAGTTATTTTATTATGACGCGGTTACGAAGAATTCAAAAGACGAGGTTTTAGTACTTTATTAACAACTAGCTGAGAAACCCGGCGTTGTTCGGGTCAGAATATGACATGGGAGATGGCTTGAACACCGTTACATATATGAGATGCATAAACCAGGTTCGCACACACAACGAAAGTGTCGCCACAGCTAGTGGTATGCTGCAGTTCAGTGTGTAAACTCTCAGTTTCAGTGGTGCAACTTATGAGACACAAATTTTGTCATGCCACAAAAAGTTCAACTTGGCTGCACTTTGTTGCACCACTTTGCTTCCACCAGTGCTCCCTGGTGGCATTATTTCGAAACATGAGCACTTTATGGCATTTATCTACGAGTAATTGCTGCTGTTCGCCATTAGATTTCAGTCTGTTTTCATTTTTTTTACTGAAGAAAGTGAAAACAGTGGTCGGGTGGTACACTTTTGCAGCTTCTGTTACTACAAGAACAGCACCCTATGTTTGATTTTCAGCAGCAGCAGTGTGTGTTTGTGTGTGTGTGAGTGCGTTGTGAGTGTGTGTGTGTGTGTGTGTGAGAGAGAGAGAGAGAGAGAGAGAGAGAGAGAGAGCACGCGTGCGTACTAAGCAATGGCGTATCCTACAATCTTTAAAGATTTTTGATGAATACGTGAATAAACTTAATACATGTAACCAAAAAAGCGAGTCGTATAAATTTTATGATTTGTGAGACCAAGCATTGTATAAATTGTGGATTGTATACAGAAAATAGCTCCGGAGTATGATGCGGCTGTTAAACTACAAATTAGCTATTCGAAGTGCCTATATCAACGAATACAATAAGATTCTAAAATCTTGGAAGAGTGGCGTGATGATATTTACATGCCAGCTATTGGTTAGTTTGCCACTGCTGATTAGTTTTATTTCTTTGTGGCTGCTGGTTTATCCCTGTGCCAAATTTATTTTTGGATCCATAATTAGTGTTTCATCTTTCTTATATTTAACTTTTGAGACACTTCTAATTCTATAACCTGCACTATAACATTCATACCCTCTCATATGATTTCAGTTGACGCCATATTGAAAGCAGTGCACCTACGCAGAATTTGTGGCGTTCGATGCCTACACACAGAGCCACTAGCTGTGGCACCACATTAGTTGAGTGTGTGAACCCGGCTATGAGAACGTATATCTCATTAAGAGTATGCTGTTATTCTGTTGGTAAGATAGTTTGCTCATGGTGCGTGGCAGTGGGTTGGTGGGCAAAAATTTGGGAAATATGGAGGAATAAATACTCTTAGAGCAAGTTAAATAATGTATGACTTTTGAACTTTATCGTATCATTGAATATACTCGTTTATACAAACATCATCCGGTTCCATCCATACTGGCATTAACGCTACGTTATCCAGATACATTTAACTGCGGGTGACACCTTGAGACCATCGTTAGTTTAGTTTATTAATAATAATAATAATAATTTATACAAAGCTGTAATTTTCAGCAACTGTAGTATTATTTTTTCAGGGTAAACTTCAGTTAGCAGTTGCAAATAAATTTTATTATGGTTTGCCGGTTTCGACAAATTAATTTGTCATCTTCAGAAGCCTAAAAAATTTGGGATGTTATAAATCTTCAGACTTTGGTTACATACTTACGTGAAGTATAAAAAATATATTACAGAACCTTACTTAGTTTAGCAGACGTCAGTATCTTCTTCGTACAATTTAATATATTTTATGTATTATATGTTTTCAAATGTATTATACATGTAACTTCTTTATATGCCTTACTTATTTTTCGTATATGCTTTTATACATATTCCTTGTTGCTAGTACAACAGACACATAGATGTGATTCAGTTATTGTAAATTGTCAAACAGTGTTTAAAATAATCATATACAATATGTAAACTTCTGAACATACCATGGCATTATCCTTGTATGAAGAAGATACTGAGGACTACTAAACTAAGTAAGTTTCTATAGTATATTATTTATACTTCACATAAATATATACCAAGGTCTAAAGATTTATAATATCTCTAATTTTGTAGGCCTCTGGGGATGACAAATTAGTTTGTCGAAAACTGTAAAACATAAGAAAATTTATTTGCCACTGTTGACTGAAATTTATCCAGAAAAAAAATAATAACAGGAAATGAACCTGGAAAGAGACTGCCGAAAACACACTAAATTATGGAAGGGTTATACTCACGAAGAATAAGTGAAATGTTTATCCGAAATCACTGTAATGAACAGTTCTAGTATTCATTTGTTAGTTCTGAGTATTTTTATATTTGAGTCTACCTGGATTGTTTTTTCTCTGTGTCTCTGTTGATCGTCGGTAAAGTGTGATTGATGAAAAAGTGTTGAAAGATTAAAACCTGACTTATTTAATATTACACTCGTTGTTAAAATATGAATGACAAAACCGCGTAAGCATCGTATTATGTCGGACGAATGAAACAATAAACATACTTTCACATATACAGTAAAGTTCGTAAGTCACAGACTACATAGCTTTTCCTAAGAATATTTATTGCTCAACATTTCGCGGATTCTTGCTCTCCATACTCATACACTGCTACGCACCGTGAGCAAACTCCGTTACTAACAACATGAGACCAAGGGCTGTCTGCCATTAGAACCACGAGTGGGTAGGAATGTCTGGTCGTGGAGAGAAGTCTATCAGTACGTACATACGCTAGCCTTTTATGTACAGGGTGAATTGCCTAAAACTTACACGACAAATATTGCGGAAATGGTAAGTGCTACTGACATGCGGTTTTCTCAGAATGGATTGGTAGTCAGGGCTCGTATTAATAGTAATAATACTTATAAAGTGATTTTTTTACACAAAAATACACTTTTTAAATGGGACTTAAAGTAGAGCAAACTAGTGGTGAAACTTCCTGGCGGATTAAAACTGTGTGCCCGACCGAGACTCGAACTCGAGACCTTTGCCTTTCGCGGGCAAGTGCTCTAGCATCCTTTCTTTCTGGAGTGCTAGTTCTGCAAGTTTCGAAGGAGAGCTGCTATAAAGTTTGGAAGATAGGAGACGAGATACTGGCAGGAGTAAAGCTGTGAGGACCGGGCGTCAGTCATGCTTCGGTAGCTCAGACGGTAGAGCACTTGCCCGCGAAAGGCAAAGGTCCGGAGTTCGAGTCTCGGTCGGGCACACAGTTTTAATCTGCCAGGAAGTTTCATATCAGCGCACACTCCGCTGCAGAGTGAAAATCTCATTCTGCAAACTAGTTGTGTTTATTGTAGGAGTCTTTTACGAGATATCGCATTTTGAAAAGTTCCAACACCGACACTTGTACAATACCTGTGGTAGCGTATACTAAAGAACAACACAAGTGCATACACTAGTTGTATGGATTCTGACCAGTAACGAAACAGTTGACCATCACGGGTTGTGCTCAAAAGGCCACAGGCAGCGGCAATACATGCTTCCAGCCTGGTATGGAGACGTGCTAGCGTTTCAGCAGAGATGTCCGAGCAGGCTGCACTAATACGTCGTTGCATATCATCTAGTGTAGTTGGCATGTCCTTCTAGACAGTGTCTTTCAGTTTCCCCCATAGAAGGAAGTCTCCAGACGACAAGTTCGGGGAAGTGGCCGGCCGAGGTATAGGTCCTCTGCATACAGTCTAACGATTTGGAAACAATTCCTGAAGACATACTGTAGAACTTCTCGCCCTGTGGGTTTCACAGCCATCTTTTTCGCACCACAGGTTCCCCTTAGTCTACAGATGATCGTCTTCTAGCATCCACGGAACATCTTCTACGGATGTTACAAGACGTCCATCTGTAGACTAGAAGGAACCTGTTAAGAGCCTGCGATACTTCTGAGCGTTTAGTGTTCCGCCTATGATAAACAGGGCTATGAACTGGTGATTCACTGTCCCACACCACACGTTTACACACCATGGACGCTGAGTTCTACTTGGCGAAGCCAAGAGGGATTATCAACAGACCAGTAGTGCATGTTTACATGGCCATTATTGATAAATGTGTCTTCAAAATGGCTCTAAGCACTATGGAACATAACAGCAGAGGTCATCAGTCCCCTAGAACTTAGAACTACACCAACCTAACCAACCTAAGGACATCACAAACATCCATGCCCGAGGCAGGATTCGAACCTGTGACCGTAGCGGCGCATAATGTGTCTTCATCAGTAAACAAGATACATGATGCATCTAGAGTATCCTGCCTTAATACCACGTACATAAGTCAACAGAATTCTTATAATGGTTTCCCTGCAACTCTTGAGGGTGAGAGACGTGATAAGGATGGAAGCTATCTCAATGGAGAATGCGTAGCTCACTTGCCTGACTCATGCTTCTTCTTCCTGGGATTCTGCGGGAGCTAACGTGCGGATCAACTGCAAAAGCAGCAAGAACATCAATTTCCTCCTATACTTTCGTCACTTGTTGCCTTCTGTTACGTTTGCTAGGTAATACACTACCGCTTTCACGTAACTGGCTGAAGAGGTTTTTAAATAGTTGCCGAGATGGTTGACGTCTGTTGGGATACCTTGCCGCATACACCGAACAAGAACGAATTGCATTCTTCCTACACTCTTTACACAGTGCGATCCTGTCGGCTTTTACTGCACTGATAAATCCCATCGTTCAGCGACTTGCGCTACACTCCTGCAAAACAGCACACTGACATTCTAATTTACCTTACTTTTTGTTTGTTAAAGTCAATAAGCATTGTTCCACTTTTTTTAAAAAAAAGTGTATGTTTGTACAAAAAATACACTTTCTACGAGGGCAGTTCAATAAGTAATGCAACACTTTTTTTTCTGAAACAGGGGTTGTTTTATTCAGCATTGAAATACACCAGGTTATTCCCCAGTCTTTTAGCTACACAACACTATTTTTCAACGTAATCTCCATTCAATGCTACGGCCTTACGCCACCTTGAAATGAGGGCCTGTATGCCTGCACGGTACCATTCCACTGGTCGATGTCGGAGCCAACGTCGTACTGCATCAATAACTTCTTCATCATCCGCGTAGTGCCTCCCACGGATTGCGTCCTTCATTGGGCCAAACATATGGAAATCCGACGGTGCGAGATCGGGGCTGTAGGGTGCATGAGGAAGAACAGTCCACTGAAGTTTTGTGAGCTCCTCTCGGGTGCGAAGACTTGTGTGAGGTCTTGCGTTGTCATGAAGAAGGAGAAGTTCGTTCAGATTTTTGTGCCTACGAACACGCTGAAGTCGTTTCTTCAATTTCTGAAGAGTAGCACAATACACTTCAGAGTTGATCGTTTGACCATGGGGAAGGACATCGAACAGAATAACCCCTTCAGCGTCCCAGAAGACTGTAACCATGACTTTACCGGCTGAGGGTATGGCTTTAAACTTTTTCTTGGTAGGGGAGTGGGTGTGGCGCCACTCCATTGGTTGCCGTTTTGTTTCAGGTTCGAAGTGATGAACCCATGTTTCATCGCCTGATACAATCTTTGACAAGAAATTGTCACCCTCAGCCACATGACGAGCAAGCAATTCCGCACAGATGGTTCTCCTTTGCTCTTTATGGTGTTCGGTTAGACAACGAGGGACCCAGCGGGAACAAACCTTTGAATATCCCAACTGGTGAACAATTGTGACAGCACTACCAACAGAGATGTCAAGTTGAGCACTGAGTTGTTTGATGGTGATCCGTCGATCATCTCGAACGAGTGTGTTCGCACGCTCCGCCATTGCAGTAGTCACAGCTGTGCACGGCCGGCCCGCACGCGGGAGATCAGACGGTCTTGCTTGACCTTGCGGCGATGATGACACACGCTTTGCCCGACGACTCACCGTGCTTTTGTCCACTGCCAGATCACCGTAGACATTCTGCAAGCGCCTATGAATATCTGAGATGCCCTGGTTTTCCGCCAAAAGAAACTCGATCACTGCCCGTTGTTTGCAACGCACATCAGTTACAGACGCCATTTTAACAGCTCCGTACAGCGCTGCCACCTGTCGGAAGTCAATGAAACTATACGAGACGAAGCGGGAATGTTTGAAAATATTCCACAAGAAATTTCCGGTTTTTTCAACCAAAATTGGCCGAGAAAAAAAATGTGTTGCATTACTTATTGAACTGCCCTCGTATGTATTATTATATTCTGTTTATTGTCGTCGGCAGCTCGTGGTCTCGCGGTCGCTTCCCGAGTACGGGGTCCCGGGTTCGATGCCCGGCGGGGTCAGGGATTTTCACCTGCCTCGAGATGACTGGGTGTTTGTGTTGTCCTCATCATTTCATCATCATTCATGAAAGTGGCGGGATTGGACTGAGCAAAGGTTGGGAATTAGTATGGGCGCTGATAACCGCGCAGTTGAGCGCCCCACAAACCAAACATCATCACCATCATCATCATCTGTTTATTGTCTAACAACACGAACCCCTGACTATCAGTCAATCCTGTGAAAACCGCACATTAACAGTACTTTCCATTTCAACAAGCCGGCCGATGTGGCCGTGCGGTTCTAGGCGCTTCAGTCATTTAAACATTTTTCATTATTTTGTTAGACATTTTATGAAGTCTCATCTGGAGGACGTCGATGAAACGAAACTTTGGAGCCAGAGCGGTAGAAACCACACGGACGTAATCGTGTCCAACGGCTGAAGGCGCGCCAGCGACGACGACGCCGATGCGGCCGTCGGTGTGCCCTTATCTCCGTGTCGGAGCGCGGCGCCAAGTTATCGCCGTGTTTTTCGCGGCATCGGGAAGTGTGTAAGGCGCTGTGAGCGCAGCCTTACCGCCGCGTATCGACGCGACGCGGCTGCGTCCCTGTCGGGCCGCCAGGACGGGACGCAGAAAGGAATCGAGATTTCCGCCCGCCGGCCATTCCAGACTTATGAGATGGCCAGCGGCCGGCTCTTCATATTGTGTCCGCTGCGCTGCCGGCAGGAGAGGGGGGAGGGGCGGGGGAGGGGAAGGGGGGGGGGGCAGTCGGTCCGCCAGTCCGCTGGCAGTCATCTCCTGTTTCACGCGAGCGACTTTGTTGTCTAATACGGCAATCAGATTTTAGGACTTTTTATATTTTCGTACTTGAAGCAATTCGGTGCAATTCTCAAAAATTCTCGATAAATTCGACTTTGAAGATTCCTGAGCATCTTCAATACTCTAATGTAAGGCCAGTTTTTCGATACGCGGCGTGACACTGTGGTAGAATACTGGACTGCTATCTGGGGAGCATGCGTTCAGTCCCTGGCCGTTGCAAATTTTTAAACATAGATTAAACAAGAATTTTCTTGAAAAGTTAAGTACATCTTTCTTTGTTTCTTTCGCTACTGCCTGTATCCCACAGTGCGCGCAGGGTCTGCAGGGTTAAGTACGGAATTGGCATGATTATTTGGAAGGGGTGGCCGGATGCATTCCTGCCGCCCACCCATAACCCCCGGGACGGAATTAGTGTACCCCAGCTTTCTCCGTTTCTGAAAGTATTTGTATGGAGTGTAACCATGTATGAAAGTGAAACATCGACGATAAATAGTTTGGACAAGAAGAGAATAGAAGCTTTCGAAATGTGGTGCTACATAAGAATGCTGAAGATTAGATGGATAGATCACATAACTAATGAGGAGGTGTTGAATAGAATTGGGGAAAAGAGGAGTTTGTGGCACAACTTGACAAGAAGAAGGGACCAGTTGGTAGGACATGTTCTGAGGCATCAAGGGATCACAAATTTAACATTGGAGGGCAGCGTGGAGGGTAAAAATCGTAGAGGGAGACCAAGAGATGAATGCACTAAGCGGATTCAGAAGGATGTAGGTTGCAGTGAGTACGGGGAGATGAAGAAGCCTGCACAGGATAGAGTAGTATGGAGAGCTGCATCAAACCAGTCTCATGACTGAAGTCAACAACAACAACAACAGCTGTCTCCGTCTAGTGTAAATCGTGAAATAGTGTGAATGTGTTTCAAATGCCTGCGAGTCGTGTAACTGAGGCGGGACGTGGGGGACCAGCCCGATATTCGCCAGGTAGGATGTGGAAAACCGCCTAAAAACCACATCCAGGCTGGCTGGCACACCGGCCGTCGTCGTTAATCCGCCAGGCGGATTCGATCCGGGGCCGGCGCGTCTACCCGAGTCCAGGAAGCAGCGCGTTAGCGCTCTCGGCTACCTTGGGGGGTTGAAAAGTTAAGTACATAAAGATGAAAAATATGTAATGGGTAGTGCTCTTTTAATTTAAACGATCTTTATTAAAGATCAGTACTTAAAAATTTATATTTACCGTGAAATTTGAATTTGTGTGTGTGATTCGTAATTAGAAATAATAAATCATGCTTTTTCATAAGAATGGTAATTAGATATCTGTTAATTACCACATATTCGATGAATTTTATCTTTAAATGACATACGTGTCCGAATTAAACGAAACAAACAGTAATGATCGAACTGAGACTCGAATCAGCGTTTGCCACTCTCCAGCGCTACCGTTCCTTTCTTTACCCCATTTTACTACATATTTTACGCCACACCGAAATGCTCGTAGGACATGTTTCTTTGTTCAAAATTTGCTTTACCTGGGAACTGAACCGCAGACACGCATATCGTAGGTGAGCATTCTACTATAGAGCCACGCTGCCTTTCGGAAAATCGGCCTTACCTGTCGGAAAATCGACCTTACCTTACAGTATTACGGAAGCTCGGAAAATTTGAACACCGATTTTCTTGAAAACTTTTGACATTGGCATTGAATCGCTTTGGGATGTTAACATTTAATTTCTGAATTTACAGTACCATAAATATGCTCAAAATGTTCAAATGTGTATGAAATCTTATGGGACTTAACTGCTAAAGTCATCAGTCCCTATGCTTACATACTACTTAATCTAAATTATCCTAAGGACAAACACACACACCCATGCCCGAGGGAGGACTCGAACCTCCGCCGAGACCAGCCGCACAGTCCATGACTGCAGCGCCCTAGACCGCTCGGCTGATCCTGCGCGGCACCATAAATATAATAAATTACAAAAATCCGATTGCCATGTGGTCCCGTTGTAAATGGACTGTTCGTGCAGAGCACTCGTAACATGCCAGCATGTAAATCAGCAGCCACCACGCCGCAAGTGTATCGGTGAATTCAATAATAAGTTAATTGAGCAGAGTGTGTATATATACAGTCTATAATATCTTGGACAACGCGTATGAGCAGAAGGGAGGGACGGCGGCATCGTCTGCTACAGTCGGGAGTTTCGTCAGTTCTCGCGGCATTCATTCGTGTTATAGATACGGACTTCCTTGCTTTGGTAGCTTCTAGATCTTTATTTCATAGTTCGTTTTATTTTAGTGAGAACTTCGTATTTTTTTCTATGAGTATTCAACCACAACGCAAAATTAAATATCTGAAAACCAAAAATTATTTAGATTTTCCACTGAAGAGCGAAAGAAACTGGTACACCTGCCTAGTATCGTGTAGGGTCCTCGAGAGCACGCAGAAATGCCGCTACACGACGTGGCATGGACTCGACTAATGTCTGAAGTAGTGCTGGTGGGAACTGACACCATGAATTCTGCAGGGCTGTCCATGAGTTCGTAAGAGTACGAGCGGGTGGAGATCTCTTCTGAACAGCACTTTCCAAGGCATCCAAGATATGGTCAATAATGTTCATGTCTGAGGAGTTTGGTGGCCAGCGGAAGTGTTTAAACTCAGAAGAGTGCTCCTGGAGCCACACTGTAGCAATTCTAGACGTGTGGAATATCGCATAGTCCTGTTGGAATTGCCCAAGTCCGTCGGAACGCACAAAGGACATGAATGGGTGCAGGTGATCAGAGATGATACTTACGTGTCACCCGTCATAGTCGTATCTAGACATATCAAGGGCCCCATATCAATTCAACTGCGCACGCCCCACTCTATTACAGAACCTCCACCAACTTCAACAATCCCCTGCTGACATACAGGGTCCATCGATTCATGAAGTTGTCTCCACACCCATACACGTCCATCCGCTCGATACAATCTGAAACTAGACTCATCCGACCAGACAACATGTTTCCAGTCATCAACAGTCCAATGTCGCTGCTGCCGGGCCCAAGCGAGGCGTAAAGCTTTGTGTCGTGCAGTCATCAAGGCTACACGAGTGGGCCTTCGGCTCCGAAAGCTCATATCAATGATGTTTCGTTGAATGGTTCGCAAGCTGACACCTGTTGATGGCCCAGCATTGAAATCTGCAGCAATTTGCCGGAAGGTGACACTTCTGTCTCTTTGAACGACTCTCTTCAGTCGTCGTTGGTCCCGTTCTTTCAGGATCTTTTTCCGGCCGCAGCGATGTCGGAGATTTGATGTTTTATCGGATTTTTTATATTCACGCTACACTCGTGAAATGGTCGTACGGGGAAATCCACATTTCATCACAACCTCGGAGATTCTGTGTTCCATCGCTCGTGCGCCAACTATAACACCACGTTCAAACTCACTTAAATCTAACAACTGCATCAGACACTTGTTGTCTTATATAGGCATTGCCGACCGCAGCACTTTATTCTGCCTGTTCACATATCTCCGTATTTTAATACGCACGCCTAGACCAGTTTCTTTGGCGCTTCAGTGTGTAACAGTTAAAAATCTTACACTGTGCAAATATAGATTAAAAACGTTTTGTTACTGAGATCAGCTTCAGCAGTGAAAAAGTTAACTCTACTGAGGCAGTATTGTCACAGAAAGAAAAAACACAGGGAAAAAGCACAGAAAATAATGTAAAAGTACACTCCGTAATGCCTTCTAAACATTGTTTTTCCATGTATATAGTATTATTTGGAGCAAATAAATGTCCTTGTTGTGGATTATTTGGACGACACTTTTCCCGTTCTTTCAGTTTTCAGATAATTTACTATACGACACTTGTACGTTCAGTAGACATTTTGTTTCAGTCACTAACACATTCTCATGTTCTTGTTCCTTAATGATGTCACTATTATTTGTATGAATGCTTAATGATATCACTATTATTTGTATGAATGATGGGGTCTCATGACCTAACTTCACCATTCACTGCAAGGGTAAGCGACATGACGACGTTATCTGACTTTTCACCTATTGTGACCATACCGTTATCTGACGGTGACTCCTTTCGTTTCGTGATGTTCCGTTGATGGCTATTGATAACGGTCATTACCACTAAAAGTATGGATGCCAAATCGCATAGAAGACAACACTCACAACACACGCAGTTTTGACATCAACGTGTAAACACAATCGACCACTCGTGACAGGAGAGACTCACAAGGGGAAGGCCTCAGACACGGCCAACCGATCCGGCTCAAATTTGGCAGTTCGCTTGTGTACAACCTAAAACGAAGGACTCTAAGATACTTTGGTTCAAGACCCCCATGTTTTTGTGAAAATCACCCCTAAAGGTTACGAAGAGCAATCGACACAAAATTGGCAGGATCGATAGATAATTGTAAATAGAGATTTTTCATCGTCAGGTATGGGGTCCGCAAACGAATACTTTTCCAGAAATTGAGGAAAGAATCTTTTACAGCTGCCGCTTACGTACGCACATGGTAAACACTTAGCGTCGATAGCGCAACGGCCAAGGTAACTGGCTGAGAAATGGATAAACCGGGTTCGAATCTCGAGAAAACTGTACGGTTTTCATTTTTTTTCATATCAGGGGGGTTAATAAGGTACGCAACTCAACACAGAATAATAATAGTAATAAGGTAGGCAAACTAATTTCCCAAACGACGTGAATTAGAAAAGAATTAAACTTTTAAGCCCTGTCACATGAAAGCAACTCCGAATAAGAGTGCTGCGAATTCCTCACGAGGGACCACAGATAGCCAACCGCGCGACGCTTGCTTACAGCGAGGCACAGGACAGAATGCGCGCGGGGAGATTATGTTGCCCCGGTTGCCTGTTCGTAATATCACAGTTGTCAACCTCGAAGAGTGAGTATGTCCAGCACGAACCTTATAGAAGTCGCTTGGAAAGAGTTCTTTTCCGTCATTAGGCTGCCACGAACCTCGATGATACATGTAATGATTTTTCATCGTTAATCCACCGAATAAAATATGTTTTGTGAAAGAATACAGCGATCTTCCGTAAGCAATATATGATTTGTACTGTATGTAGTTTGTAGTAATTAGCTTTTCTGTTTATATCCTGGTAACTAGATATTGTTTGTTGTGTCATATCTTTCAGCTGCATAATCTGAATAACGGAGGATGTGCACCCTTCGAGACCGACAGATGTGGCCGAGCGGTTCTAGGCGCTACAGTCTGGAACCGCGAGATCGCTACGGTCGCAGGTTCGAATCCTGCCTCGGGCATGGATGTGTGTGATGTCCTTAGGTTAGTTAGGTTTAAGTAGTTCTAAGTTCTAGGGGACTGATGACCTCAGATGTTAAGTCCTATAGTGCTCAAAGCCACACCTTTCGACCAGCGCTGAAATATATAGTTGGGAGCCTGTCACAGACAACGGCAAGCGGGAAGTTACCGACGCTGTGTTTTGGTCTGTAAAAGTGATGCAAGACAGATGTACTATCAATACACTACCGGAAGCAGGCAGTTTTGTTTCTCGGAGTTCCAGGTTGATAGGATCGGCTATCGTCGAGCTATTTTTGGGGTTGACGAACGAAATGACTTTTGTTGATACTGAAGAACTATACCATGAAGGCGAAGCAGGAGATAATTCAATGGAAGATATCACGACTAGTGAATCGCAAAATGGTCATAACACTTTGGAAATGTCCACGTCGCAGGCAATCTGTGCTTCATCTGTTTCCGATGAGTATTACGAACCGGTTACTAAACGATTGAAATACGGCGCTATATCCCTTGAAGTAAAAGTAAAGGCCATAGCGCAGGACAGGAATCATCCAAATTGGAACCTACAAGCACTGCAAAAGAATGGAGCAACAACAGAACTGAAAATGAAGAAGGACTTGAAATTGTGCGAAAATGATATCGTTAAAGGAGGGACAAGATACGACAAATACCAGGCGACAAATAAGTGGACATGTGACCGATCTGTCGAATCTCGTTGTCGAAACGAGAACGTAACAAGGAGAATACTCTGGGAGTCGGCTGCAGGTGCAGCGCTTCAATATACAACCAATAAGGATTTTACGTTTGGTGCAGTATTATCTTGGGCAAGGAATTTCAAATCGGAATATAAAATTCGTCAGCGGCACGTCACTAAATACGCCTCCCACAAGGTAGTAGAAAATACAGAAGATATACAGAAAGTGGAGACTCTTTTCATCACGCAAACGGCGTCACTTATGACAGGTTTTAATCGTGGTCACGTGATCAACACCGATCGAACAGGATGCGAATATCGGATGAACATTCGACGCACGTTATGGCATAAGGGAGAAAAACGAACCCTTGTCGCATCTGGTAGTAAAAAAAGAAAATTAACAAATGGTTCAAATGGCTCTGAGCACTATGGGACTTAACATCTGTGGTCATCAGTCCCCTAGAACTTAGAACTACTTAAACCTAACTAACCTGAGGACATCACACACATCCATGCCCGAGGCAGGATTCGAACCTGCGACCGTGGCGGTCACGCGGTTCCAGACTGAAGCGGCTAGAATTGCACGGCCACACCAACCGGCAGAAAATTAACACATTCGTACACGGTGCAATATGCCATCACAGCCACTGGACAAGTGTTGCCTAAGGTTTTCCTGTGTTTGCAAGAAACGAATGTTACGATGGTCCTAGGTTATAGAAAAGGGCAATCGCTTAACGGACTCGTTGAAAACTGTTTACATTACTTGCCCCAGATCCGGGAAACTGACAAATGCGATTTACAGAACATTTCTTGAGAATGTTTTAAAGCCATAAGTTTCTGATAACAAGTTTTGTCTAATACTGATTCCTGGGGTGGACAAACATACTCTAATGTATGACACATGTTTATAGATGAGGAGGGTCAACCGACGTGCACGTTAAAAGTAATACCACCAAACTGCACACGTGTTTGCCAGCCGTGTGATGTATATTTCGATCGCCAGGTTTAAAACTTTATTTCGAGGCTTCATAAATGCACAACAGCACGGATGCACAAACTATTCACAGCATAATAAATAACCAACTTTCTGCACCGATTTTTCAGGCAATGATATCGCTTGCGTGGTACGCATCAAAATTAATTCCAGAAAAAGAAGAATTTTTAAATGTAAACCAAGTTTGTTTTCCGTCAACTCTTCGGAAGGAACAGCGTAGCTGTTGAAAAATTGTGTTCATTAGATGTTCTTGGTGCCGCGAGTATATTTGCTTCGAACGTTTATATGACAAGTACCATCCATCTAGTTGTTCGAAGAAAGGTGAGGACAGATAGCAGTGACTGGAGGAGCCATTGTAAAGTGACCAGGAGTAACATTTTGCCGACCGGTGTGGCCGTGCGGTTCTAGGCGCTTCAGTCTGGAACCGCGTGACCGCTACGGTCGCAGGTTCGAATCCTGCCTCGGGCATGGATGTGTGTGATGTCCTTAGGTTAGTTAGGTTTAAGTAGTTCTAAGTTCTAGGCGACTGATGACCTCAGAAGTTAAGTCGCATAGTGCTCAGAGCCATTTGAACCAAGTAATCCCGGGTTCGATTCCCGGCGGGGTCAGGGATTTTCTCTGCCTCGTGATGGCTGGGTGTTGTGTGCTCTCCTTAGGTTAGTTAGGTTTAAGTAGTTCTAAGTTCTAGGGGACTGATGACCACAGATGTTAAGTCCCATAGTGCTCAGAGCCATTTGAACCATTTTTGAACCAAGTAACATTTTAGTTGTTTACTATCCTAAGAGGTTTGAGAAATTTATTTTCCTACCTTTTTATCGTGCCTTATTAATTTACTTACCTTAATAACCCTCCTACCTCTATCAACCGAAATACGGAATTCTTGCCGAATTACATGATTCTACGTCAACGGGAAGTACCCCATAGGTTTTGATGCCTGAGTTTTCGAATATCTAAATATGACAAATGGCCGAATCTTTTGATTGCATTGTCTTAGAAGCTTAGAAGCTAAATCGCCAAGGGACTACAGACTTTAGTATGTGACATAAATTTTAACTTTATACGTATACCCATTCCTGAGACAAACACTCGAATAGACGGGCAGGCTGTCAGATGGACGGACGGACAACAAAACGATCCTATAGGGGTTCCGTTTTTAGAGAGTGAGGCACGGAACCCTAAAAATGATGATGATGAGGACACTACTGCACGAGTCTTCCGAAAGTCGTATTTACTTTCGCTCAGGCGCCAGATTTATCCTGCCGAAGTCCATCCTAAAATCGGCCAGTCCGCTGCTGCAAGCAGAGCGAAATATCGAGACGTCCGCAGTGTATCTGCCGGCCCCCCGCGGTGTTTGTCCAGACCCGCCCCTTCGGCCGGCCCCCACCTCCGCGCCGTGTACAGTAAGCAGCGCGGCGCGGAATACCCGCCGGCCAGCGCAGCGCAGCGCCCCGGACGGCTC
Organism: Schistocerca americana; assembly: GCF_021461395.2. Lineage (NCBI taxonomy): Eukaryota > Metazoa > Arthropoda > Insecta > Orthoptera > Acrididae > Schistocerca > Schistocerca americana. Next base: position 431,557,757 of record NC_060124.1, on the reverse strand, counting down.
GTCTTCTGCTTCCGCTGATTTCATTACTCGTGTTTGTGCTTCCGTCCCCCGGGCTCGCCGGCGCTCGGCTATTTTTGCGGGCCTGCCCGGCCTCCCCATTGTTTATCCGCGGGCTCGCCCGTAATGTATGGGTTCTCAATGGGCGCGCGTCCACCCCGCCGCTGCTCACTTGTCCGCAGCGCTGCCTCGGCCCTCCTCGGCCCGCCTCGCCTAACTTCGGCTCGCCCCGCGTCTGTCTAATGAAAACCGCAATTACAGCATTCCGTGAGCCTCCGGCCGTTATTGGCGCCCGCTACAAAGTAGCCCGCATTCCCAGGTCAGACCCGGACGTTTGGCGGGGGGAAGGCGGGAGACCAGTCCACCATCCCCCACTATCCCCTCCCCCCTTCCCCCTCGCGGTTCTCCGATTGTGCGAAATACCGGCAGTCCGAAATGAAAAAGTTCAGCTCTTTCTCATTCCGAAGCAGAGCTTCCCTTCGATCCACGCGCCGCCAGCTTACAGCAGCCGCCCTTATTACTGCTTATTACTGTGCGGACACCAACAGGGTAGCTTCAGTTCACACACACCTCTCCGCTGTGCCCCCCCCCCTCGCCAAATCCCTCTCCTAAGGCTTAACGTGTGGTTTCATCCTCCAATAACAGCTCTGTGTTTGCTGCAAATTCTCCCTGTATATATCCATCGTGAATTTCAGCGCGCTCTGTACACGGAGACAGCGTGATTCTTACTTACTTTACTTTACATGTGGCAAGGGCCTTATCGACCACACGCCTGCTCTATGAGCCTCTTCCACTTCTGCCTGTCCAACGCACTGTTTGTCCAGTTGCTGCTGCTGTTCATCCTCATTATGTCCTCCCGAATGTTATCCCGCCACCTGATTCTGGGTCTCTCTCTTCTATCGTTCTGCTGAATGCCATTCTAGGTAGTCTATTCTCTGTCATTCTTGCTATATGGCCTGCCCAATTCAACCTTCTCCTCTTGAGCACTTCGACGATGTTACGGTGTTCGTACAGCCCTCTTAATTCTTCATTTCTTCTTATTCTCCATTCCATGTTATTTTCGTCGCATACAGGTCCAAAAATTTTCCTTAGTACTTTTCTTTCGAATATTAACAGTTTTTCTTCATCTTTCTTTCTAATTATTCATGTTTCTGTTGTATTGGCAGAAGAGCCAACACCGTGTTACTAGTGGAGGCCGAAATGCACGTGTTTTAGCTCACGCAGGCTGGCGTGAGGAGGGAATAACTATACTGACGTGAGGTCTGGAACATGACAAGGAATTAGAATTCAGAAAGCGGACGTAATTAGCTTGATACTTAACTTAAATCCATTAATGATGAACGTCGCTCTTGATGGTACATGATTCACAATATTATCTGTTCAGAATACATTCTTGAAGAATATGGCGCCTTGCTAGGTCGTAAGGCTATGCTAAACGGTCGTCTCTGCAAACGAGAGCGTATGTAGTCAGTGAACCATCGCTAGCAAAGTCGGCTGTACAACTGGGGCGAGTGCTAGAGAGTCTCTCTAGACTAGACCTGCCGTGTGGCAGCGCTCGTTCTGCAATCACTGATAGTGGCGACACGCGGGTCCGACGTATACTAACGGACCGCGGCCGATTTAAAGGCTACCACCTAGAAAGTGTAGTGTCTGGCGGTGACACCACAGTTTCACACCCACATCTTACTAACGTTTAAAAACCCCCGAAGCAACGTATAATATGCTGAGACGAATAATTAAATATAAGACACATGGGGTCGCAAATGTCGGTGAATACGCCAAATGTGGATGAGACATGCTGAAGATGTGACGTCACCAGGTGACGTACCTCGCCGTACCTGCAGCAGTTGGTTTGGTCGTGGAGGGATGACTGAACGATGTAATACTTGCATTCGGGCAAACGGTGCAAATTTGTAACACCTTAAATGTGATCTGTGGGAAATGTAGAAACTGCAAAATTATTTTCCTCGCTCCAACCGTCTAAAAACTTTTGTGTTTCTTTCCTTTTGATCATTCTTTGCCTGTTTACAGAAATTATTTAGTGAAGGAAACGTAGGTCATTTAGTGGTAACGACGTAATTCGGAAGCTTATACTTATTTTCTTGTGACGTACTACGGTAGGTTTTTCTTGTACGGTATTTTGCAATAAACCAGCGCAGACCGCGAGACCGGGAAAAAAAATAATAATCTTACCGCAATTTAAACACATAATTGTCTGCCTGCCAGATCCAAGACCCTAATCGTCAAGCGCTAAAGTCGCGCTGGTAGGCCGAGATCCACACCGGCGTGAATATGAGACTTAGGTTGGGATCATCAGGTGTGACAGACTGATAGACTCAACCCCTACACGTGCGGCGAGTTACGTCATCTGGTGACGTCACGTGTTCAATATTTCTAATCCACATTGGAATACTCTCTTTCAAATTCTGAAGGTGGCAGGGGTAAAATACAGGGAGCGAAAGGCTATTTACAATTTGTACAGAAACCAGATGGCAGTTATAAGAATCGAGGGACATGAAAGGGAAGCAGTGGTTGGGAAGGGAGTGAGACAGGGTTGTCGCCTACCCCGATGTAATTTAATCTGTATATTGAGCAAGTAGTAAAGGAAACAAAAGAAAAGTTCGGAGTAGGTATTAAAATCCATGGAGAAGAATTAAAAACTTTGAGATTCGCCGATGACATTGTAATTCTGTCAGAGACAGCAAATGACTTGGAAGAGCAGTTGAATGGAATGAACAGTGTCTTGAAAGGAGGGTATAGTATGAACATCAACAAAAGTAAAACGAGGATAATGGATAGTCGAATTAAGTCGGGTGATGCTGAGGGACTGAGATTAGGAAATGAGACACATAAAGTAGTAAAGGAGGTTTGCTATTTGGGGAGCAAAATAACTGATGATGGTCAAAGTAGAGGGGATATAAAATGTAGACTGGCAATGGCAAGGAAAGTGTTTCTGAAGAAGAGAAATTTGTTAACATCAAGTATAGATGTAGGTGTCAGGAAGACGTTTCTGAAAGTATTTCTTTGGAGTGTAGCCATGTATGGAAGTGAAACGTGGACGATAAATAGTTTGGACAAGAAGAGAATAGAAGCTTTCGAAATGTGGTGCTACAGAAGAATTCTGAAGATTAGATGGGTAGATCATATAACTAATGAGGAGGTATAGAATAGGATTGGGGAGAAGAGAAGTTTGTGGCACAACTTGACTAGAAGAAGGGATCGGTTGGTAGGACATGTTCTGAGGCATTAAGGGATCACCAATTTAGTACTGGAGGGCAGCGTGGAGTGTAAAAATCGTAGAGGGAGACCAAGAGATGAATACGCTAAACAGATTCAGAAGGATGTAGGCTGCAGTGGGTACTGGGAGATGAAGAAGCTTGCACAGGATAGAGTAGCATGGAGAGCTGCATCAAACCAGTCTCAGGACTGAAGAACACAACAACAACAACATTTGAGGTATTTCCGGGCGTTTTCAGCCCCTTGTGTCATATATTAAATTACTTGTTCCAGCATCATCTACTTCTCTTCGGAGATTTTTAAACGTTAACTTTTTTTAAAAATACCCACTTTTTTTTCCAACTCTTGTTGTGAATGTTGACAATGCCAACTCTCGTGGAGGTATCCTTGTCTGTGGACGGATAACCGGCAATACTGAATAGCACCAGGGACGTGTATTTCGAATATACAGGGTAATTCAGTTAAATGGAGACAAACTGCAGGAACGAGCTGAGAGGGTAAGGAGCAAAAAAGTCATACGGTTATTTGGGCGGAAGGGAGGTACACACAATTGGAGACAAAAGATCTTTGGCAGTGACCGCAGTATCAGCATCAGGCAGGGTAGCCTTCCCGTCGACCGTGTGGCACATTTTACACTGCAGCTGCCACTGTGCGTATCACTTACAGCATGTGCCGGCCTTACCACTTACGGACCAGCCTCCGCAGGGATGGTTTTGTCTCCGGTTTGCCCCTCAGCCTACCACTGCACTGAGATATGTGTCATCCATTCCGTTCACAGATAAGGATACCTCTACGGGGGTAGGCATTGTCAACATTCACAACGAGAGTTGAAAAAATCTGGGTATTTAAAAAAAACAGTGCGTTAAATTGGGTTTTTGTAGATTTTATTGCGATGTTTTTTATTGTTTCAGTATTGACAAAATGAGCTTTTATGGGTTTCATTGGGCAGATTTTTATATTTTTTCCGAACTGACTATTAAATAGTTCAGTTCAAATTTTTACATCTCTAATCTATTCTTAATTTTAATTTGTTCCAAATATGTAGAAACTGTGACAGAGCACTCTGAAGAAGTCCATTCTAGCATATGCAAAATCTTGTAAAATGTTAAAATTTATAGAGATGCCATTCATCTTCTCCGATAGTTGTCAGAGGTTTTTAGATTCCTGGACGTTCTTCAAGCAGACAGTACAAATACTGCACAAGCTGTCGAAGTGTGGGTCGATCTTTTAGAAAGTTCTGATAAGGAACACTACAACAACGTAATTTTAAAAAATACGAAGGGTACATGCACTATAACCCATTCAGTATCTAGCTACTAAGTTTCAGTCAGGATTCAGAGGAAGAAGATTAACTGCTGGACAAGAAGAAGAGCTGAAAACTGGCTCATGGAGATGCATGCAGAGTATACTGCATGTGTTATGTCTTTAGGGATTACTAATTATGATTATTTTCCTGACACAACAATTTATGATGCAATTTATCCTCGCAATTGATGATGATGATGATGTATCCAAATGAAGGGTGAAAGATAATGGAGCTGAAAACAGCAAGAAAAGGAAACTTACTAACAGGATTTGTTACTTTCGTGAAAAGCTCCACTTATTTCCTTGCCACCACTGCATCCGTTGAAAGAATCTTCTCCACCTAAGGGCTCGTTTTATCATAATTAAGAAATAATTTAAGAGAGAAAAGAGCTGAGAAATTATTGAAAGCCTACAAATTTCTGCATGCTTCCAAACAGGACTAAGTTGTATTTTACATTCGGTACAATTGCACATCAAGTTTATGTCCTTTTTCTGGAAGTTAAAATTTATTTAGCTTGCGTTTGTTATATTACAAGAAAACTTACCAAAAAATTAATTAAATTCTTGTGTTAGTAAATAGTCGCCATCAGTTCATATGATGGCTCTAAAAACTTATGTAATGCAAACCATGCAACCTTTTGTTTATCTCAGTTTTCGTAATTGAATGTAGTTGAGTTTTATTTGGTTTTTTGGCCGCTTTTCTTAAAGCCTTGTCGACTTTTTTGGGCCGATAGCAACACTTTCACATCAGTCCCATTCCCCTCCCACCCTTGCACACTGCGGAGAACCCCGATGTTAGAGGGCCAGCGAAACGTCAGAATCGGTTCAGCCTCAATATGTGGGCGGTGTTATTGGCGACCGCCTCATGGGAGCATTCATCGCTTCAGCAGTGCCTCACAGCAAGGCACATCTGCACTTCCAGTGGGTGACCCTGCCTCCACTGCTAGAAGACATTGCTTTTTGGTGGTGTGAAGAATGATGCGGCCACTAAATGATAGTGCTCCAGCTCACTGCTCTCTAAAGAATAGGGCTAAAAACACTGTTACAGACAGAACATTGTTACTTGCCTGCTGAGTTCTCATGTCCGGTTTCAATTACTGGAACTTACACTATGGAAGACCGTTACCAGAAAAAGGGACACATTAGTGGGACATAGGTAAAGACGTGCAGGATGGAGTTGTAGAGGAAAACAATAGTAGGGTCAGACGAAGACTAGAACATGCAAAGCGAATTATAGAAAATTATTACTGCAGTAGTTACGAACAGATGAATACACATACAAGACAGGAGCATAGCATCAAAGTAGTCGAAAGACAAGGGGATTTTAAAAACAGGGAAATGAAGTCACTGCACGCATCGGAAACAAGCAACTTGACTCCCAGGAAAACGTTCACACGGTGACCGTAGCCACTTAGTAGCTTGGAGAGAAGTCGGCTGGAGCCTGTAGTATTGAATAGCGACGCAATTTGTGTGTTGCATCATCTACGCGAGGGTGCGAGGGTTACAGTAAACTGGCAGTGGTGCATCGGAAACAAGCGACTTGATTCCGAGGAGAACATCCGTACGGTGGCCATAGCTTCGTTAGTCGCTTGGAGAGAAGTCGTCTGTAGCCTGCAGTATTGAATCGCGACGCAATTTGTCTGTTGCATCGTCAATATGAGGGTGCGAGGGTTACAGTAAACCGGCAGTAGTGCATCGGAAACTAGCGACTTGACTCTCAGGGGAGCATGCCTGGGATAAACTGAAAAGGGCTGTTTATGGACGACGTGGCCCACCAACCACTCTGAGGGATCTACGCCGAATCGCCGCTGGGGAGTGGGACAATCTCGACCAACAGTGCCTTGATGAACTTGTGGATAGTATGCCACGACAAACACAGACATGAATCAATTCAAGAGGACGTGCTACTGGGTATTAGAGGTACCGGTGTGTACAGCAATCTGGACCACTATCTCTGAAGATCTCGCTGTGTGGCGGTACAATGTGCAATGTGTGGTTTTCATGAGCAATAAAAAGCGCGCAAAATGATGTTTATGTTGATTTCCTTTCCAATTTTCTGTACAGGTTCCGAACTCTCGGAACTGAGGTAATGAAAAACTTTTCTTGATGTGTGTGTGTACTACAAAACAGAATGCAGACTACACTACACCAGAACATTGCCATACGTGCTGCTGTAAATAATTTACTCACAGATAATCAGATGATCTAAACTGATATTTAATAAGGATATGCTTCATCAGCAGCTCTTGATGGTTCTTAAATCTTAAATTTTTTCACAAAAACGGAATAGATTCGTTAAACTCATTCCGTACTCACATTTTTAAAACATTTATTTATTGTTAGGTTCATGGATATAAATAATTATCAGCTTTTACGCAGAGATGTTATATTACACAGTCAGTGCTCTTTGGGCACTTTATGGTAAGGTGACAAAAGTTGTGTGACTCTTCCTAATATCGTATCGGACTTCCTTTTGCCCGGCGCAGTGCAGCAACTCGACAGGTTGCATGGACTCAACTAATCGTTAGAAGTCCCCTGCAGAAATGTTAATCCATGCTGCCTCCATAGCCGCCCATAACTGCAAAAGGTGTTTGTGGTGCAGGATTTTTTGCACGAAATGATCTCTCGTTTACATCCCGTAAATTGCGTTGCGATTCATTTCGAGCGATCTGGGTGGCCAAATGAATCGTTTGAATTCTCCAGAATGTTCTTCAAACAAATCGCTTATAACTGTGGCTCTGTGACATGGTGCACAGCCATAAAAATTCCATCACCGTTTAGGAACATGAAATCCATCAATGACTGCAAATCGTCTCGAGGCAGCCGAAGATCATTTTCAGTCAATGAACGGTTCAGTTGTGCCAGAGCACCCAATCCATTCCATGTAAGTACAGCCTACACAATTATGGGGACACCACCAGCTTCCACTGTGCCTTGTTGACAATCTGGGTCCATGGCTTCGTGGGGTCTGAGCCACACTCGAACCATACCACCAGCTCTTACCATCAGGAATCGGGACTCATCTGACCAGGCCACGGTTTCCCAGTCGTCTAGGGACCAACCGATTTGGTCAGGAGCCCAGGAGAGGCGATACAGGCGTTGTCGTGTTGTTAACAAAGGCATTCGCGTCGGTCGTCTGCTGCCATAACCCATTAACGCCAAATTTCGCCGCGCTGTCCTAGCGGATACGTTCGCCGTATGTCCCTGATTTCCATGCAGTGTTGCTTACCCGTTAACACTGACAGATCTCCGCAAACGCCGCTGCTCTCACTCGTTAAGTGAAGACCGTCGGCCACTGCGTTGTCCGTAGTGAGAGGTAATGCCTGACATTTGGTGTTCTCGGCACATTTTGACACAATGTATCTCGGAATACTGAATACCCTAATAATTTCCGAAATGGAATGTCCCATACGCCTAGCTCCAATAACCACTCCGCTATCAAAACCTGTTAATCCTGTCGTACAACAGTAATCATTTCGGAATTTTTTTCATATGAATCATCTGAGCACAAATGACAGCTCCGCCTACGCGCTGTCCTTTTGCACCTTATGTACGCGACACTACCGCCATCTTCATATGTGCATAACGCTACCCAGCGACTTTTGTCACCTCATTGTCAACTATGAATCGTTGTCAAAATTCCACTTAGTAATGTCACTTAGGCATCTTCAGCGCGGTTTTGACGTTCAGACGGATACCGAAAAAAAAAGCTTTGCTCCCCAGATGGACCCCAGTTAAAGCAGGAGACGCCCCAATCAAGCGGGGGTGGCATGACACACTTGTAAGCAGGGGGCACATGTGCGTCACAGTTAAATTCCGCGCCTGCAGCTAAATACTAATGGCAAGAAAACTGCGCATCATCCCTCGCCCTCCTCTGTCACCATTACCAAGTATTTTTCGTGTCAGAGGGCGACAGAAGCAGGAAATTGGCTTTTCGGGCCACACAATAGGAGAATAAAATCCAGCAATAGCTCTTTTATAAATAAAAATAATGTTTATTTAATTTACGGGAGATGGGGATTCTGTAGAAAATGACTTCATCCAAAAATTAAAGTACGCAGGCTAAAGCTGTCTTCAGATCAAACGGATGATGTATGAGATGTGCGAGAGAAGCAATGAGATTGATTTTTTTTATCTACTAATTTTTTTTTTCGACCAACAGTATTGTCCCCTTCAAAGGAGTTCCCTTCGGCAACTATACACCGGTGGAATCGTTGTTCCGAATCCGGCTGGGTGTTGTGTGATGTCCTTAGGTTAGTTAGGTTTAAGTAGTTCTAAGTTCTAGGGGACTGATGACCATAGCTGTTACGTCCCATAGTGCTCAGAGCCATTTGAACCATTTGAACCCAACTGGTAGGGCCAGTAACACCTGGATCACATTCTTTTGAATGTTCTCCAGTGTCTCAAAATGGCTTCTGTGTAAGACATTTTTCAATTTCGGAAAAAGAAAAAAGTCTCAACGACTCAAAAATTCCGGCATGCGGCGTTGTCTTGATGCAGTATCCACTTGTGTTCAAAGTTCGGTCTCACTCGATTCACCCTTGGCGCCTTTCAAGGACAGCTTTGAAAAATACTTGACTGACAATTTATCAGGAGGATACAATATCCCTACTCTGAAAGGAAATTCAGAATTGTCTGATATTTGATTTGTTCATTCGAAATGTTTTCAGTAGAGGAAAATGTCTCATTGTGCCACTCCTCACTTTGCCGCTTTGTGTCAGAATCGTACCAAAAAATACAGGATTTATCATCTGTGACCATACGACTGAACCATCCGTGGTCATTGGCAATCCTCTCAAGAGGATCACTGAACACATCTTCGATCGTCCTGCTGCATAGTTGTGAGGTTTTTCGGCACCATTAGGGCACAAACGCTTCGCATGTGCAAAACGTCGCTCAAACTTTGATGTAGGGTGAAAGTATTTCAGTTTAACATGTCATCCATCATCTTTATTGTTAAACATCAATCTGATCTCACAACAGCAGGCAAAAGTTCGACATTTCCGTAGGTTTTTGAAGTTGGAAGTCTCCCTAAACAAGGTTCATTATCAACATATTCTCACCCTTCCAAAAATGATTTGTGCCCCCATAGGTCTGCTTCAACTATTCAAAGGTCACATTCGCAGAATCTCCAAGTTTACCACAAAAACTGATGACATAACGTTTCTATAAATTCCGCTGTTCCGTTTTTGTAACACACAACAAAAACACAACGTCACTGATGGTGCTCACAAAAATGATGCGATGGACGTATGGAGCTGAAACTCGGACTGAGCATCTGAAAGACATGAACACACCGGTCTACACAAGTGGACCAACGCAGCGTTGCCAGGTCGCACACAGTGTTTTCGTTCTCATTACTTTTCTTACACATCTTGTACGGTGTTGGGACTGCGAGTCGTGTCAATATCTGGCCTCAGCACCTCAAAAACCTTGTAAAACCAGATAACAAATCGATGTTTGGTATTACTACAGTGAAATTCTCTTGTAGTTTACTACATCCATGTCTGCACTAAATTGCGGTTTGGACAAAATTGCATAGCATTGTGCAAATCTACACTCTTCTCAAATATTTGCGCTAGAAAATTCCGCCTTCGACTCATCACACAAAGATCGAAAACAGTTAACAGTAAACCACTCTAATTACCATCCTGTCTGACATATCTATGCCCATGAGATGAAGGAATAGAGATGTAGAGCTTTGTGGCCTGGTGAGAAGGAGTATACAATTTGGCGACAGACAACAAAGAAAATTTACTGTTAGTTAAGCTAGGGGATTCATACAACGACAAGTTATATATACCGGGGAGGAGTGAGATAGTAACGAATCTTTAGTCGTTAGGGTTTCCGAGAGGAATTTTTGTCAGATAGTCAGTATTGTCAAAGGGAATATTTGAGTACGCAAATAAGTATTCCTGTCTGGATCCAATAGGAAAAAAGGATAGTTAAAAGCTATATTTGAGGGGAGAATAGCTAAATTAATTAAAATTCTAAGAGCAAACGTCCCGCAACTGTTTGTTATATTTGCAAAATATTCGTCAGCGAAGAAGTGAAAACATGCGGATACGAGTAGGTCACAGGCTCTTACTGTCTCCTCCACAAATATAACCAGTTGTCGCACCTGCTTTTAATGTAGTGCAGATGCCTAGAAACTTGATAATAACAACACCAATCTATACAAAACGCTTAATATAATAATAATATTATTAGTAATAAATCCAGGCTTCAAGACTTTGTTTAAAAGTCTAAGCCTAGGGTATTGGATGGGTCACAGGTGGTGATAGAGGACGTTCTGTCAGATATGGTGGACAGCTGAGAATACAAAATAATCAGTCCCGGACCAAGGCAAAACAAAAACAAATCCATTTTGCGTCTGCCTTGTAACAAGCGACAAATTGTTCATCGTCTGTTCACCAGTGGTGCGTCTGAAATTTGTATTCTGAAACTAACCCTGCCAGTTCACTCAATGAGTCTACTTAGCCCCACCTGATTTCAGATACAATTATCATGAAGCATTTTGATAATCATAATATTACCCCAGGTGGTCAAATCCACCACCACCAACTAGTCATTCGGATTCTGGAGTGGCCAGGTCAAAATGCAGTGTGATTCAACAGAGAAAGTTTCAGTCCTTTAGTCAACTTAAAACCAAAACAAATACAGTTTTTGCAACACTTAATATACAAACACTTATGCAACCATGTAAACTTCACAAATTAGGATATACATTAAAAGAACAGAAGATTCAAATTTTGGCCCTTCAAGAAACACGAACGGCGCGCAATAATACCATATGTTTCGGCAATTATCGTCTTTTTAAAGTACAACTGATAAAAGAATACTTAATAATACACCACACCTGGGAGTTGCTTTTGGAGTATCCAAAAATATTTTAACTTCAGTTACGGGGTAAAACCCATTAATAGTAGACGAACGAAAATTTCTCTTAAATGCGCAAATAAAGCATACTCTTCAGTTAATGTCCATTCGCCAGTCAGTGAGGATAACCGTAGAAAACCTGAAGAAGTGAATGAAGTTTGGGAAACGTTAGAAAGCATGATCTCGAAAATTCCCTCAAACCAAGTAAAAATTTTAATGGCTGATTCGAATGCTTAGTTAGGTAAAGGGAGAAAATATAAGAAAGCGGTGGGTACATTTCCTGTGCATAAATGGACAAATCAAAATGGTCAAAGACTTGTTGAAACGTGCAAAAATTTTAACCTTAAAATCATGTCAACACATTTTAAAAAGAACCCTTCTAAATAAAAAACGTGGCAAGCACCCAACAGGTTTATTGGGGAATTTCATATCGATCATGTAGCAATTTCATACCATAACCGTAAGGAAATTATTAATTTCCAAGTTAGGAAAGGACCTAATATTGATTTGAACATTATTTAACACGAATAAAAGTAAAACTTCAATCTCATAAACTCTAAAAAACAAAAAATGGTACTCTAAAATTTGACACTGCTACAATAATCCCAACTCTAACAATCTAACTTGACAAAAACAATCCAACAATAGCCAACGCCTAAAAGAAAAGTTCATCAAAACAGCACAAAATTTAATACTACTTCGAAAGAAACAAAAACACCCTTGGTGGAACGTGAATTATGAAACGGCAGTTAAGTCTAGACATGCGGCATTCAAAAATTGGAATAGTAACAAAACTGAAAATAAGTACAACACCTATCTAACTGTAAGAAAAGAAACATCTAAATTTATCCGGTAGGCTAAAAGAAACTACGAAAATGCCCAACTTTTAGAAATAGAGAAAGACTTCCAAAAGAACAATACAAGATACTTTTATAACACATTCAAAATAAAACTAACCGATTACCAGTCTCAAAGACTTCGCTTCAAAAATTAAAATGGCAGTTTGGCCCTTAACATCCAGGAAAATTGTCAGGTACTTGCTAATTATTTTGAAAACTATAAAACTGACCAGAACCAGTGAATAAATTACAACCTCAGCAAACTAAAAACACCAACTCTGACTCTAAAGAACCTCACGAAATCGAAATAAATAAACAGATTAAGAGACTTTTAAACAATACAGCATCCGGAGAAGATGGCATTATTGCAGAGCTTCTAAAATCCGCAGGACCTAACACTACAAAAGAGTTCACTCAATTAATCGGACATATCTGGCAGACCGAGAAAATACATGAGGACTGAAAAACTGCCAAAATTCATCCATTGCATAAAAATGGAGATAGAACCGCCGTTCATAATTACCGAGAAATCTCTCTTTTCCCGGTCACATACAAAATTATCTCGCAGTGTTTACTTAATCGAGCCCAAGAACAGTTAGAACCTAAAATTGGTGAACACCAAGCAGGCTTTAGACCAAACAGATCCTGTCCAGAACAAATTCTTAATTTAAAACCATTCATTAGGCACCAAAGGATTTCTAGAAACAATATTGTATGTACATTTGTGGATTTTAAAGAGGCCTACGATCAGTTGACAGTGAATCTCTTTCCTAAATTCTAAAGAACAAGAGCTAGATAATGAAACGCTAACACTGATTAACGAAACGCTAACCGACACTAACTCTAAAGTTAAATTTACGGGATAAATTTCTGAACCATTTAATGTAACGACTGGTGTTGGACAGGGAGATGGACCCTCTCCATTACTGTTTAACTGCTTTTTGGACAAGATGATTATAGAATGGCGAGAACAAAAGTCGAGTCAAAATATAGATCAATCAATGAAGTCAGGTAATGTAATATTAGAGTAGATTGCCTCGCCTTTGCAGATGATCTGACAATTTTAACTAGGGATATTACCAAAGCTCAAAAACTAATTGAAATTCTTAAAAAAGTAGCGGAATAGGGCTACAAATATCATTCGAGAAAAGGGAATATATGACATGTAACAAACAAGCACCAAAATTTTTGAACATGAAATATGGAAAAATAAAACGTTTCTCAGTTTAAATACTTAGGGGAAATTATACAATAAAACGGTCTCGAAAAAACTGCAAACGAATTTCGCGGTCAAAAGATTGTAACTGTATTAACACAAAATATTTATAATAAAAAAAACACTTTCTAAATTTAGTAAACTTAGGCTTTCCAGTACTGTAATCGCACCTGAAAGTCTCTATTGAGTAGAAACTTTAATTTTAAATAGAAAGAAGTATTGAAGAAATTCAAAAGAAAGAAAGAAAGACTATTAAGAAAATATTAGGCCCAAAAATTACTGACGGGGAAACTTATAGGCTGAGAAGTAATAAGAAACAGAAGAATATAGAGACATATATGGTGATAAGAGAAAACGAACACTTCAGTTTCATGGGCACATTGAGAGAATGGCATCCACTCTATAAAACAGAAGTAAGGCCAAAACTGAGCCAATTAAATGGATCGCTGCGATTAAGGACGACCTTAAAGTAGCCGGTATAACTCAGGCAGACATTACAGATAGAAAAACATTCAGACAAAAATTTGATTGAAATTAGAAAACGAACTGGAACGCCGTGGTCTGATGGAAGAAACACACTTCACGCTGAAAAGATGAAACAAATTCGGAGACAAAGGAAGCGACATTGATTGAATGTACCTCGCGTAGTCCTACTGGGCCCATACGTGAATAATAATAATAAATTGTTCAGATAAATGATTAGGGAATGATTTTGCCATGACTTCTAAGACGTTGCAGTTCAGTGAACGCATCGTCTGAAAAGGATACGTCTGAAAATTTCACTGTGGAGGAGATTTCACTTTCTGCTTCATTTTAATGAACTGGTTTATTGGTTCCACTTGTGGATTCAAGAGTCAAGTCAGATTTATTGTTGCAGCAGGTTTGGTCAGCCTGTTAAAAAAAAACTTGTAATTTGCTGAATTTCCTCTTGTCATTTCATAATCATGTGGGACTGGATAGCGTTAGTAGAGGAGAGAACAGAAGAAAGAGTTGAGGGACAATATGGGCTTGGTGGTAGGTATAAGAGAGGAGAAAGATTAATTGAGTTCTGCAATAAATATCGCCTAGTAATAGCGGATCTTCTTCTACTTACTTGCCTTTTCCCGTTTCTCTACGTGATCTGCATTCATATACTACCAAGGGCATGACAATACGTAGAATTGGAAACTATTGGCAGTGGATTGTCCGCACGCACTTCGATCGGCTCCACTTAATTCTGCAAGGGGAGTGTGCGGTGCAGGTTGATGGTATCGCTCATCGTAGTGCCGTATTTTTTCGATGAGATGAATCCTGTGAGTCCTGCTACCTGTACCGTCTCTGGTAAACGCTATGAGAGTCTCTTGCTCACCAGCATCATTCCAACCCTTCAACAGGATGGATGTCTCGGTAGGATCATTTTTATGCAAGATGGCGCTCCTCCGCACATTGCACGGCCAGTGAAACGGTACTGCAGAGGCATTTCGGATGCTAGAAGTATCAGCCGTCAGCCCCCTATAGCCTGGCCGTTCAGATAACCTGATCTTAATCCGTGTGACTTCTGGTTGTGGGGTTGTCTGAAAGATGCCGTGTTCAGTACTCCGATTACAAAGGTAGCTGAAATGAAGGCACTCATTGCGCAACGCATTCTGAAGTGACCCCTGAGACACTCCAGTGTGTCGTGGAACGTGCTGTTTCTCGATTTCAACTTTTGACAGAAAGTGGTGGACAGCATACTGAACACGTCTTGCGCAGGTCTCACGACAGTTAGGAGTTGGTTTCATTGTCGCTTTTTATCCAGTTTTTGGTCTCAGAGCAACTAAAAAGCCATTTTTTCATTGTTAGTTTTTATGTTGCTTTTGGCCTAGGAACAATTAAAAACAGATTTTTCCCACCCAATACGGTACGACATTGCTGAGTTGGATGGACTAACAGTACCACAATTGCTAAATGGCCGGCTTTTGCGGCCATGCACATTGCACAGTACGGTTGGTATAATGTGCACCTCGCACTATAGCCGTTGCATTGTGATTCAAGTGTCATTTACAGCCGAACCCATTTACGTTATGACGCTTACAGCAGCATCTGGTGGGAAAATTTTCGTTAAATTTTTCTCCCGCAACGTTTTCCACGTCTTTAACATTGCCTCCAAATTTGACATCATTCTAAGAGCTGTTCTTTTTTTACAGCGTTTTGGAACTGGACCTTTAATTATAATCACCCTGTAGAAAATTCAAAATAACCTTCGGTGAAATTAAAAATGCAATGGGAATTCTTCTGTTAAATGCAGAGCAGGGAGAAGGTAGTTGGGAAGAGTACATTGATGGCCTCTGCAAAGAGGAGGACTTGTCTAATGATGTAATAGAAAATGAAAGGATATGGTAGATATAGAGGGTCCAGAATTGGAGCAAGAACTTAGCAGATTGTTCAAATGGCTCTAAGCCAGGGCCGGCCAGAAATTCTGCACGCGTGCGGTGCTCCTGCACATGTGCAACTGCCGGGTCACAGCGTGCACGCCGCAGCCGTCAGTGTTCATGTAGTGCATGTTTCTACCCACAGATGTCGCTTTATCCACTTGCTGGGATACTCTGTACCGGCGCATTCTAGTGCTCTTTCCACAGCTTGCAAGCCAACCATAGGAAGGTATTTCGCGTATTAAACATTTAAAATACTGTCACAGTCTACTCGTTGAGACGTCTACTTTTATGTTAACAGTTTAACCCAGTATGACAAGTAATACAGTTAACAACCGTGGGTTTTTATTAAGGCAGCTTGACTGATGGCACGTAAATACGAGTAATGTTTTTGATCTAGTATTTAAGAAAGAGAGCACTTAGTGACTTCCAACGAACCTTATTCATGATTTCAAATAACATTAAACTAATACAAGGTTTCCTATAACTAATTCTCGGTGCCGTCAGTTACACCCACATAATTTCTGTCTCACTGACCTCTGAACAGAATGATAACCGCAGACCTCTCGATGATCACCTGTTATTTCAATATCATTATTGCTACATCTTTCATCAGCTCCGTCTGAAATCTGCATAATAACCGACAATTAGATGAATGTTACGTTTTATCGACTTCAGCTGAGCGTAGCCCTTCACACATTAAAAAAAATACCGTAAATGATAGTATACATTGGAACAATCGGTTTAATGACCAACTTTCCTGATAATAATGTAACATGGAGCAGAATGAGGCACTAATGCACAGTTAGTAAACAATAATTTTTAATTATGAAAGGAATAAATCCAAACACGTTTATCACTGGTCATGAGAACTGATAATCGAGTTGATGTGTCTCATCCATTTTCTTAAGGACATTTAATTTTGCTTGCCGTTCTTCACTCTTGAGTACACTACACTCGTGATATCTATTGTAGTGTCTTTCAATTGAAAACTTACGCGGCCGCCTATTATTCGGCGGCATAGTAAACACTGTGAGTTTTCACCAACGGCTACAAAAACGAATTGCATTTCCCAGTCATTTTTAAACGACTGAGAACATAGATCTCCCGTCCTTTGCTTTTTCACAGTACCTGCCATTTCTCAGTACTTCTCTGTTAAGGTTACGGTTACCAGGGGTAAACGAGACCGGGTATGTTGCGCTCTTGCTTGTACCACATAAACAGGGAAGTGGAGCCCCGCCGTTCATTTAGGACACACGCCTAATAACAGATGTCGCTGTCGCACACGTGCGCACATGTGCAGCACTTCCGCACGTCTGCACACTGTGCAGCGTTTGGCCGACCCTGCTCTAAGCACTATGGGGCTTAATATCTGAGGTCATCAGTCCCCTAGACTTACAACTACTTAAACCTAACTAACCTAAGGACATCACACACATCCATGCCCGAGGCAGGATTCGAACCTGCGACCGTAGCAGCAGCGCGGGGCTGGACTGAAGCGCCTAGAACCGCTCGACCACAGCGGCCGGCCGAACTTAGCAGACCTTCGCAAGACTTGAAAAAAATTAAATCAGAATAATAGGTAACATCCCTTCAGAATTTCTATAGCCAGTAGGGGAAATCGCGACGAAATGAGTATTCAAGTTGGTGTGTAGAATCTATGAGACTGGAGACATACCGTCAGACATTAGGAAGAACATCATCCAAACATTTCGGAGATCGCAAAGCAGGTAAGAGCGAAAAAATTTGCTCACTAAGCTTAACAGCAAATGCAAACAAGTTTATGACAATAATATTGTACAAAAGAATAGAAAAGAAAATTGAGAATCTGTTACATGATGAAAAAATTGGATTTCGTAAAGAAGTCAGAGGGGTACTCCTGACGTTCCGCTGGATAAAGGAAGCAAAATTTGAGGAAAATCAAGACAGCCTCATCGGTTCTGCTGAACTACAAATAGCAATAGACAAGGTACACTTATAACAATTTTAATAAATATTTTTGGAACAGTGATTAAAGTTATTAAAATTTTTTGTTGTTAAAATTCAGTCTTAATCACACCACGTATGTTACAAGAACATAGGTGACCGGTTTCGGTCATATCACATGACCATCATCAGACCCATGGAATCCTTCGCAGATGGTAGGTGGAGCACTTCTCTCAGCTGCTGTGATGTCATCTAGTTGACCGCTTGGCCACAACGGCCGTCTTTAGAATTCAAGGTTAATGGATATCAATGATGAGATTCGCTGATAACATTGCTATCCTCAGAGAAAGTGTAGAATGTTTACAGGATCTGAGGTATGGAATAAATAGTCTGCTACACGGAAAGTATGGACTGCGAGTAAACCGAAGAAAGACGAAAATAATGAGGGGACGCAGAAACGAGGTTTGTGAGAAACTAACCATCGAAACTGAGGACGACGAAGTAGAAGCAGCGAAGGAATCCGCTAGTCTTGGAAGAAAAATAGCACATGATGGATTAAGCAATTAGGACGTAAAAAGTAGGCTAGTATTTGCAAAGAGGCTATTTCTGGCCAAAAGTATTTTACTAATAGCAAAAATCGGCCTTGATTTGTGGAAGAAATTTCTGAGAATTTGCGTTCGGAGCACAACATTGTATAGTAGGGAACCATCGACTGTGGAAACACCGGAAAAGAAGAGAAGCGTTAGATATGTAGCTCTACGGAAGGGTGTTGAAAATTAGGTGACTGATAAAGATAATAAATGAGGAATTTCTCTGCAGAATCAACGAGGAAAGTACGAGATGGAGCTGCAGAGTGTAAAAACCGTCGGGGAAGGCAGAGACAGAAATACATCCAAAATAAATAATTGAGGACGTAGAGTGCAAACGCTGCCGTGAGATGAAGAGGTTGAAACTAGAGAAGAATTAGTGGGAGGCCACATGAAACCACGCAGAAAATTTTGTGCGTCCAGTTCGATTTTTCTTGGAAAGATCGGAATAAAATCATCAGAAGTGTTCGTATTAATCCGTAATTTAACTAACGCAGGGGTTACATAGATTAGTATAACTGTTACAGAAACGTAAATTTTTAGCTTTCTTGGATTTCTTTCGACTCTAGCTTTCCTCTGATTTGTGTTTACTGTAGTTCCTAGTATATTTACGACTCATATGACATGACATCTTCCTTTTGTTTTGTAATTTTCAACTTAATACCGATTTCACTTCTATTCCGGCGAATATTTTACAGTCTTACTTTGGGTCATATAGTGCAGCGCAAGCTGTTCACAGTGACAGTTGAATTAATGTCCTAGCTAAACGCATTTCCTCGCTCATCCACTTATAACTTTACACAAACCTAATTGATAACAATCACGCGCATGCGCCTACACTGATATGACGACATCACAAACAAAAGAAATAGTGCGCGTTAAACACATACAGACATGATCTATCCTTTGTGGAGTTAACCATTGTTTACGCATTGTGGAGGTGACACACGGGGCGACTTTTGTCGCTGCTACTTGTATAGCAGCGAGCAATCGCTTCGTGTGGCAAAGTACTCGCTGCTACTGTCTCGACTAGCAGCTATTAAAAACTAGTGGGAACTGGAATTGAGCACACTGAGTTCTAATATCCGGGTGTGGTGGTCATGTAACGCAGTCGACGCTACATAGAGGTACTGTCGCCTCGTCTGACAGCTGATCGCTAGTCGCTCTCTTGTTATCACACGTGGCGTTCAACTTTTTTGATTTGTTTTGTTTTGTTTTGTTTGCATTTCTTTGTCGTGATGATGCGAAACCAAGAAGGAAATTCGTAAAAGTGGTCATACAAGGACATGTTGAAATTTCTGGATGTTTATCGGAAATATGAAAGGAGTGTGGGATACAAATGATGATAAATTACATGACGAAGAACGCTCGACAAAATACGTATACATGTTTACTTGTAGAACTGAATGAATATCTGAGAAAAAAGATAAGAACATTAACGACGGATGTAGAAATACAGAAAGTGACGATATCCTTGACAAGTGGCAAGGAGCTGAATACGTCTACAAACCCAAATTACGTTGGTTCAACAAAGCGAATTGATAACGATCTGGCAGAAAGGTGAATACTGTGTTGTGAGCAATTCTGAATAAATACTCAAATCAAATGGTTCAAATGGCTCTGAGCACTATGGGACTTAACATCTGAGGTCATTAGTCCCCTAGAACTTAGAACTACTTAAACCTAACTAACCTAAGGACATCATACACATCCATGCCCGAGGTAGGATTCGAACCTGCGACCGTAGCAGTCGCGTGGTCCCGGACTGAAGCGCCTAGAACCGCTCGGCCACCGCGACCGGCTGAATAAACAGTGCAAAGATTTCAGGCAGTCACCATTTTGCAGGTAAGACCATTTCCACTTTTGTCTTATGGTAGAATCGCACTTATCATCAGCGTATATTTTTTCATAAGTTGGAGAGCATCCAATTCAAGTAATTCACCAAACTTTGCTTCACTTAACGTCAGAATATTTCTTTAGGTAATTGGATCCTCCGAAACCAGTTCTCCTAAAAGCGATACAGAAACACCTACTTTTTTTCTTCGACTAACTGTCATGAACCCACTTTTTTCCGATGTCTTTGTAGGGTGGCCCACGGTCGCTCGCCAATTGTCGTCTATTGCTTCGAAAGTATTGTGACTATGTAAATATAGACTTTTACACTAACTGATTTGCTATTTGTTTTTATCTATGTTTATTTATTTGTTGTTGTATTGCTCGCGGCAGGCAAGAATTCGTGCATAATTGGCGAGAAGTCTGTACCCGGGCCTGGTTTTTCGCGCGCCATCCCGTATTTTACTTACCACATGTTTCCTCAACTCAGTACAAACCAAACGAATCAATCATTTCAAAACTACACAAATTCTTTTTTTCAACGTTACAATCGAGGAATGAGGTTCGTATTACATTACACTAGCCACTACCTACTCTAGCTGAGAGCGAGCGGTTCTAGGCGCTTCAGACCGGAACCGCGCTG
The DNA here is from genome assembly GCF_021461395.2 of Schistocerca americana. Taxonomy (NCBI): domain Eukaryota; kingdom Metazoa; phylum Arthropoda; class Insecta; order Orthoptera; family Acrididae; genus Schistocerca; species Schistocerca americana. The sequence continues at coordinate 431,536,905 of NC_060124.1, read as the reverse complement.
CTACTACGGCCGCAGGTTCGAATCCTGCCTCGGTCATGGATGTGTATGATGTCCTTAGGTTAGTTAGGTTCAAGTAGTTCTAAGTCTATGATTACCTCAGATACTAAGTCCCATAGTGCTTAGAGCCATTTTTGAGAGCAACAGCTCATTGTGACCAGCCACCAGCGGCTTCGTGAAGTGGCGACCACTCGCCCCGAGTGGTAGCAGCGACAAAAATCGCCTTGTGTGACATAAGTTGTCTCGCAGTTATTAGCGATCCAAATCTGACTGTAGTTTGTCACACAAGAAAGTTCGACCGACGAGTGAATAGACGTTTACACGTCAAAAAAGTCAAATCGAAATACGGCAGTAAGGAAAATAATGTCAAATTTCCTCGAAAATCTTTCTAGTCGAAAACCATTAATTCTCGAACGAGCAATACGCCAATTGCTCCTTCATCGGTTATCGATACTTTAGATTATGAATGAGAAACTGAATACTGTTTACGCCGTTGCGCTCTCGTCTGTGAGATGGATTATCTACACTCCTGGAAATGGAAAAAAGAACACATTCACACCGGTGTGTCAGACCCACCATACTTGCTCCGGACACTGCAAGAGGGCTGTACAAGCAATGATCACACGCACGGCACAGCGGACACACCAGGAACCGCGGTGTTGGCCGTCGAATGGCGCTAGCTGCGCAGCATTTGTGCACCGCCGCCGTCAGTGTCAGCCAGTTTGCCGTGGCATACGGAGCTCCACAGCGTGGACGTGAACCGTATGTGCAGTTGACGGACTTTGAGCGAGGGCGTATAGTGGGCATGCGGGAGGCCGGGTGGACGTACCGCCGAATTGCTCAACACGTGGGGCGTGAGGTCTCCACAGTACATCGATGTCGTCGCCAGTGGTCGGCGGAAGGTGCACGTGCCCGTCGACCTGGGACCGGACCGCAGCGACGCACGGATGCACGCCAAGACCGTAGGATCCTACGCAGTGCCGTAGGGGACCGCACCGCCACTTCCCAGCAAATTAGGGACACTGTTGCTCCTGGGGTATCGGCGAGGACCATTCGCAACCGTCTCCATGAAGCTGGGCTACGGTCCCGCACACCGTTAGGCCGTCTTCCGCTCACGCCCCAACATCGTGCAGCCCGCCTCTAGTGGTGTCGCGACAGGCGTGAATGGAGGGACGAATGGAGACGTGTCGTCTTCAGCGATGAGAGTCGCTTCTGCTTTGGTGCCAATGATGGTCGTATGCGTGTTTGGCGCTGTGCAGGTGAGCGCCACAATCAGGACTGCATACGACCGAGGCACACAGGGCCAACACCCGGCATCATGGAGTGGGGAGCGATCTCCTACACTGGCCGTACACCACTGGTGATCGTCGAGGGGACACTGAATAGTGCGCGGTACATCCAAACCGTCATCGAACCCATCGTTCTACCATTCCTAGACCGGCAAGGGAACTTGCTGTTCCAACAGGACAATGCACGTCCGCATGTATCCCGTGCCACCCAACGTGCTCTAGAAGGTGTAAGTCAACTACCCTGGCCAGCAAGATCTCCGGATCTGTCCACCATTGAGCATGTTTGGGACTGGATGAAGCATCGTCTCACGCGGTCTGCAATTCCAGCACGAACGCTGGTCCAACTGAGGCGCCAGGTGGAAATGGCATGGCAAGCCGTTCCACAGGACTACATCCAGCATCTCTACGATCGTCTCCATGGGAGAATAGCAGCCTGCATTGCTGCGAAAGGTGGATATACACTGTACTAGTGCCGACATTGTGCATGCTCTGTTGCCTGTGTCTATGTGCCTGTGGTTCTGTCAGTGTGATCATGTGATGTATCTGACCCCAGGAATGTGTCAATAAAGTTTCCCCTTCCTGGGACAATGAATTCACGGTGTTCTTATTTCAATTTCCAGGAGTGTATATCAGGGATGTTCATCCAGCTTTTTAGCATACCTGGACCACAACAGAAGAAGACGAGTATTTGTGGGCCGCTCATATTATGTTTAACATTAACAAAAAAAATGGTTCAAATGACTCTGAGCACTATGGGACTTAACATCTGAGGTCATCAGTCCCCTAGATTTACAACTACTTAAACATAACTGGCCTAAGGACATCACTCACATCCATGCCCGAGGCAGGATTCGAACCTGCGACCGTAGCAGTCGCGCGGTTCCGCACTGAAGCGCCTAGAACCGCTGGGCTACAGCGGCCGGCTAACATTAACAATGACCACTGCCGGTCGCTGTGACCGAGCAGTTCTAGGCGCTTCAGTCCGGAACCGCACTGCTGCTACAGTCGCAGGTTCGAATCCTGCCTCGGGCGTGGATGTGTGTGATGTCCTTAGGTCAGTTAGGTTTAAGTAGTTGTATATCTAGGGGACTGATGACCTCAGATGTTAAGTCCCATAGTGCTTGGAGCCATTTGAACCAATAACCACTGAGGAAAAGAAAGAAAGAAAAAAAGGAACGGGGTGAACTAACGAGAGAATAGCATTGTGTGGCGGGTGTATCAAATTGAACATTTTTCATTTTAACTTAACTCTACATAAACAGAATTTTTTTTTTTGCCGATCACGTGATAGATGCTCAGTTCTTGGGTAACGCTGATACTTGCTTTGATCGCAGGCCTCGGCTTGGACACCGCTGATCTGCACTTTCAGATAAAGAAAACAACGCATTTCGGAGAGAGCTAACCACAAACGTCTCAATAATGAACACTGAAGTGGAAGCCCGAGCCACTTAAGACCTTTCAAAGAGGCCGTGTGCGCCTCGGTAAGCCCAATATCCAGCTATTTGGCGTGAGCGCCGTGTGTGTGTGGGGTGCACTCAGCAGGGCAAAGTGTATTTCGGCCGGCCCTCAATAGAGTTTACCCGGCGTGTGGAGAGGCCGCCCACTCTGCGCTCGGCGGCAGGCGTAACCTCATCTGAGCGCCGGGCTCCAGTTGCGGGCAGAGAGCCCGACAGCCCGCAGACCGCAGCCGTGCAAAACGCTCCTCTGCGTAGCGTGGCGCGGTGTGGCGCGACCGCCGTATACGGCACTGTGTCAGCCGCGCTTGTTCCCGCTCTTCAGTCGCCCGTGTTTGAGCAAGCAGGCTGAGAACGCCACGGAGACCGAAGAAAGGAACACTCGCACAAGATGTGTCTAGAAATTTACGTCAGTGTACAACCATCACCTACACTTCCGGATTATTAGTACTTACATGAACCGTAGCCTCTCCCCGATGTTATTCAATCTGTATATTGACCAAGCAGTGAAGGAAACAAAAGAAAAATTTGGAGTAGGTACTAAAATCCATGGAGAAGAAATAAAAACTTTTAGGTTCGAAGACGACATTGTAATTCTGTCAGAGACAGCAAAGGACTTAGAAGAGCAGTTGAACGGAATGGATAGTGTCTTGAAAGGAGGATATAAGATGAACATCAACAAAAGCAAAACGAGGATAATGGAATGTAGTCGAATTAAGTCGGGTGATGCTGAGGGAATTAGATTAGGAAATGAGACATTTAAAGTAGTAAAGGAGGTTTGCTATTTGGGGGCATAATAACTGATGATGGTCGAAGTAGGGAGGATATAAAATGTAGACTGGCAATGGCAAGGAATTCGTTTCTGAACAAGAGAAATTTGTTAACATCGAGTATAGATTTAAGTGTCAGGAAGTCGTTTCTGAAAGTATTTGTATTGAGTGTAGCCATGTATGGAAGTGAAACATGGACGATAAATACACTCCTGGAAATTGAAATAAGAACACCGTGAATTCATTGTCCCAGGAAGGGGAAACTTTATTGACACATTCCTGGGGTCAGATACATCACATGATCACACTGACAGAACCACAGGCACATAGACACAGGCAACAGAGCATGCACAATATCGGCACTAGTACAGTGTATATCCACCTTTCGCAGCAATGCAGGCTGCTATTCTCTCATGGAGACGATCGTAGAGATGCTGGATGTAGTCCTGTGGAACGGCTTGCCATGCCATTTCCACCTGGCGCCTCAGTTGGACCAGCGTTCGTACTGGACGTGCAGACCGCGTGAGACGACGTTTCATCCAGTCCCAAACATGCTCAATGGGGGACAGATCCGGAGATCTTGCTGGCCAGGGTAGTTGACTTACACCTTCTAGAGCACGTTGGGTGGCACGGGATACATGCGGACGTGCATTGTCCTGTTGGAACAGCAAGTTCCCTTGCCGGTCTAGGAATGGTAGAACGATGGGTTCGATGACGGTTTGGATGTACCGCGCACTATTCAGTGTCCCCTCGACGATCACCAGTGGTGTACGGCCAGTGTAGGAGATCGCTCCCCACTCCATGATGCCGGGTGTTGGCCCTGTGTGCCTCGGTCGTATGCAGTCCTGATTGTGGCGCTCACCTGCACAGCGCCAAACACGCATACGACCATCATTGGCACCAAAGCAGAAGCGACTCTCATCGCTGAAGACGACACGTCTCCATTCGTCCCTCCATTCACGCCTGTCGCGACACCACTAGAGGCGGGCTGCACGATGTTGGGGCGTGAGCGGAAGACGGCCTAACGGTGTGCGGGACCGTAGCCCAGCTTCATGGAGACGGTTGCGAATGGTCCTCGCCGATACCCCAGGAGCAACAGTGTCCCTAATTTGCTGGGAAGTGGCGGTGCGGTCCCCTACGGCACTGCGTAGGATCCTACGGTCTTGGCGTGCATCCGTGCGTCGCTGCGGTCCGGTCCCAGGTCGACGGGCACGTGCACCTTCCGCCGACCACTGGCGACGACATCGATGTACTGTGGAGACCTCACGCCCCACGTGTTGAGCAATTCGGCGGTACGTCCACCCGGCCTCCCGCATGCCCACTATACGCCCTCGCTCAAAGTCCGTCAACTGCACATACGGTTCACGACCACGCTGTCGCGGCATGCTACCAGTGTTAAAGACTGCGATGGAGCTCCGTATGCCACGGCAAACTGGCTGACACTGACGGCGGCGGTGCACAAATGCTGCGCAGCTAGCGCCATTCGACGGCCAACACCGCGGTTCCTGGTGTGTCCGCTGTGCCGTGCGTGTGATCATTGCTTGTACAGCCCTCTCGCAGTGTCCGGAGCAAGTATGGTGGGTCTGACATACCGGTGTCAATGTGATCTTTTTTCCATTTCCAGGAGTGTAGTTTGGACAAGAAGAGAATAGAAGCTTTCGAAATGTGGTGCTACAGAAGAATTCTGAAGATTAGATGGGTAGATCATGTAACTAATGAGGAGGTATAGAATAGGATTGGGGAGAATAGAAGTTTGTGGCACAACTTGACTAGAAGAAGGGATCGCTTGGTAGGACATGTTCTGAGGCATTAAGGGATCACCAATTTAGTACTGGAGGGCAGCGTGGAGGGTAAAAATCGTAGAGGGAGACCAAGAGATGAATACACTAAACAGATACAGAAGGATGTAGGTTGCAGTAGGTACTGAGAGATGAAGAAGCTTGCACAGGATAGAGTAGCATTGAGAGCTGCATCAAACCAGTCTCAGGACTGAAGACCACAACAACAACAACATGAACCGTATACCTAAAGTTGCCTGTTGTGCGAGAAAGGCATCTACTCGGAAGTATAAGTGAATTCCGTGAAATGTAGGTGAAGTTATAACTGAATCGCCAATGCTAAGCACTTGCAACAATGACAAATAAAAACTGGGCTGGATGGAATTGCAATGGTTAGTTAAATTTGGAAAATATTATAAATATAATTAATGAAGCAATGGAAATTAACGGTCGCCAGCTCACTACGTGAGCAAAGTTACTGTCTCTATAGTGAATGTCTGTTAATACTGAGAAACTTACGTAAGGCTGCTTGGTTTTGTTGCAAGGCGAAAACAGCACAAAATTCGTAAATATTACTCTAGCGTGATTTCAAATGGATATGGCACAGTAAAAAAAATACCTTTCCAGTTAAGTACTAACTCATGGGAAGCAATTAGTAGTAACCAAAAAACAGCAAAATCTCTTAAATAGCAAACAGTTACGAAAATGCAAAAATTCGTGATGTCACTCACAGTAGTGCCTACTGTACTTTCACTCCTTAAGTTACTTGTATTTATTCATTACTGAATGCTGTCGCGTAGCTTGAAAATTATCGTAATGATACAGTGTCATTCAATAATCACTCACCTCTGAGATACAGACATGTAATTTGCAAAGTCAGAATTTCAATTGTACATGAATGGCGAAGTTCTGATACGATTTTACTGACTTTTTTGTTCCATGCAACTTCAACTTTTACTACTATTATTTGCTCAAGACGTTAACAAACGTTTTCTGACTCATTGCAGTTGCATAAAATTAAAAGTTTATTATCTATAAAAAAACTATGCAAAATTAGTAATTAGTCTTACTTCAGGCTGAGATGTCGCCGGTGCAATGTAAGGCGTTGTTGGTTGACAATGTGTGGCGCAGGCTCTTCTTCTTCTACCTCCGTAACTAATGATATTGCAAAATGGTTCAAATGGCTCTAAGCACTATTGGACAACATCCGAGGTCATCAGTCCCCTAGACTTAGAACTACTTAAACCTAACTAATCTAAGGACAGCATACACATCCATGCCCGAGGCAGGATTCGAACCAGCGATCGTAGTACGGCCGGCAATGATATTGAACCCACAGTAATGTTCATGTTGCTTTGCATCCTCTTGTGATAATTATACTGTGCCCATTTAATACCACATACTGCGGCCGTCCGCACCAAATTACTCGACTAACCACTGCACACTTTAGCAAGTTTTGAGAAGGATTGCAACACTTTTTTGTTGAAACTGAAGACGTGGAACCCATGCCGCAGTGCCGAGAAGCTGCGAGATTTCATTTCGTGCTGTTTATTACTGTTTATGCCCTTGCTTGACTCCTACCTTTAGGATGGTTCTTACTAGGGAGTTACATAAAAATATCAAGTGATTTGAGCAAGCCCACTGCTCATTTTCTTATTTCTGGCTTGTTTCGATAATATGCCAAATTTCGTTACAATTAATTAACGTTAACCCAATGAAATATATTTTCTACTCGAATAAACAATCCAGATCAACCTATATACCCATGTTTCGCAAATATGTTTAAATATGTTTAAATGGGAGACAAGTACTACTAGAAAACACCATATACAAAATGTGTGAATGCAGCATAAATCAATACTAGGAGACAAAAGTCGTAGGATAGCGATATGCACATATACAGATGGCAGTACTATAGCGTATACAAAGTATAAACGAGCAGAGCATTGGCGGAGCTGTCACTTGTACTCAGGTGATTGAAGTGAAAAAGTCTCCAATGGGGTTATGGCAGCACGACGGGAATTAACTGACTTTGAACACGGAATGGTAGTTGGAGCTAGACGCATGGGACATTCCATTTCGAAAATCGTTAGGGAATTCAATATTCCGAGATCCACAGCGTCAAGAGTGTGTGCTGAGAATACCAGATTTCAGGCGTTACCTCTGACCGCGGACAACGCAGTAGCCGACGGTCTTCATTTAGCGACCAAGAGCAGTGGCGTTTGCCTAGTCAGTGCTAACATACAAGCAACACCATGACGTAGCCTGCAGCGCCTCTGTTGGGCTCGTGACCACACAGGTTGGATCCTAGACTACTAAAAAACCGTGACCTCGTCAGATGAGCCCCAATTCAAATTGGTAAGAGCTGATCCTAGGGTTCGAATGTGGCACAGACCCCACAAAGTCATAGACCGTAGTCGGCAACAAGGCGCTGTGAAAGCTTGTGGTGGCTCCATAATAGTGAGGGCTGTGATTACCTGGATCGGCTTAAGCCCTTGGTCCAACTGAACCTCTTGGGAACTATTTGCAGCCATTGATGGACTTAAAGTTCCCAAAAAACTATGGAATTCTTTTTGATGACAATGCGCCCTGTCACCAGGCTTCAGGTGTTCATGACTGGTTCGAAGAATATTCTAGACAATTCGAGCAAATGATTTGGTCACCCACATCGTCTAACATTAAGCCCGTCGAACATCATGGGCCATAATCGAGAGGTCAGAAAATATTGCACCGGCAACACTTTCGCAGTTATGGGTGACTATAGAGGCAGCATGGCTCAGTATTTCTGTAGGCGACCTCCAACGACTTGAGGCGATGCCACGTCGAGTTTTAGCACTACTCCTGGAAAATGGAAGTCCGACAAAATATTAGGAAATATCGCATAACTTGGTCGCCTCGCTGTACGTCACCTTAAGATTTTCCGCGTGTTCTTTGGTGCTGTGATATGAAGTGTTTGATTCCCAAGATAAAGCTTTACTTAAGAAATCTAAGTCTATGTTTAACTTCTTCGTCATGTCCAAACCGTTGGTCTAAATGAACTCATCACTCTGCTGCAGAGTAAAAATTTCGTTCTGGAAACATCCCCCATGTTGTGGCTAAGCCCTGTCTCTGCAATATCCCATCTTCCGTGAATACTTGTGACGCGCTGGCCGGAGTGGCCGTGCGGTTATAGGCGCTACAGTCTGGAACCGCGTGACCGCTACGGTCGCAGGTTCGAATCCTGCCTCGGGAATGGATGTGTGTGATGTTCTTAGGTTAGTTAGGTTTAAGTAGTTCTAAGTTCTAGGGGACTGATGACCACAGTAGTTAAGTCCCATAGTCCTCAGAGCCATTTGAACTTGTGACGCCAAATTTCGCAGTTTCAAAGTTTGGATGATAGGAGACGAGGCACTGCAGGAAGTAAAGCTTTGGGGACAAGTCCTGAACTGTGATTGGGTAGCTCAGCCGATAGTGGACTTGTCTGAGAAAGACGAAGGTCCCGAGTTGGGCTCTCGGCCCGGCAGACAATTTTAATCTGCCAGGAAGTTTCGTATTAGCTAACATTCCATCGCAGATTGAAAATCTCATTCATGATAGCAGTCAAGCAGACCCATAAGCAGTAATAAACAAGTCGTAGTGACGAGACCCAACTTCTCGGCCACTGCGATGTGTGTTACTCCTCTTCAGTTTTAACAAAATAGTTTTTAAATTTCTTCTAAAAACAAAAGGAAAAAAGCTAGACGGTGTGAGTGAAGAAACACGATATTCAAAAAAATAAGCACCGCCGTAATGCCACACTGTGTCTGCTGTAACCATTCAAACTTAGTGGGTCCGGAGATTTGTGTAATAGTAAAACATAATGAAACAGGTAGGTTAGGAGTTACTATCCAGTCGACGACACGATTATTAGAAAGGAAGATAGAGTTTCGAATGGACAATGACTGGGGAGGAAATCATACTCAAGCGTGAGGGTGGAAATTAATTATCTTAACCAAATTCTGTACTAAAGTTTGAGGGTTACCCTGTTATTCTCTATGACGCCAGTTGAATAGGATTAGTGATGCATGATATACTTGTTGAAACATAATGAAATACACTGCGGTACGCCTTACCTTCATCATTTCACACAGCCTCTTCCAAGTGATTAAAAGCAGTCGTATATTCTAAGACTCGAATTTATCTCTCACGTCTTTTTCCTGTGAATTGTCTTAGAATAAAAATCATCTTTCCGCAAAATCGCTCAGCTGCTCAAGGCTATATAATCTATAAAGTCCGCAATTGGGTTTACGATATTACCATGTAATCCGTATCCTGAACGGCCTCTGTCATTCATGTCACACTTTTTTTCCTTTTTCTTAAAAGTTGTAACCAGATCCATCTTCCATTCCTCTCATTTCCTTATGATATCGCAAAACCATTGTTTTACGTCTAGTGTTACAAATTACTGACATTTATAGTCTTTCTTCTATACTTCATTTTAATATTGCTTCTAATCTACAAAGCGATCATCACTAATATTGAGAGCAGACCACAAAATCAACACTTTTTTTGACAGAGTATCTATTTCCCACTGTTGTTTGAAATATGCTGATCAAGTTCGCTTATTATGATGTACTTGGATAACAAAAATCTCGTCTCTAAAAATCAACATGTAGTTCGCAAACAGAGTTAAATTTTCACGCTTTATCCTAGCTTACGATTTCCAAAGAAGAGATGGACCGTCAATTCCTGGTCACCAGCTGCTCAATACTCTCCTTTGTGGTTTGCCTGAGTGGGCACACCAGCTTAGTAACCATCTCAGCATTTTCTGCTGTGGGATTGATAACCTATCCCAAGGTTGGAACCCAGTTGGGGGTTAATTAAGACCTGTATGCCACGATTTACATCGCTCACGTGTTGTGTGCCAGAGACGTGCAGCGAGCTGACAGGCCTCCACATTCGCGAAACAATGTGTTACACTTTCTTACTAACTAAGTTTGTCTACCAGAATGTAACAGTTGCTGTCATGTAAAAACATCTTTTTATTAATATTTTTGATCTTGCAGCATGGATTAAACTAGGCGATGATGTATCTGCCACAGCATCGTCTCAAATTGGCTGCACAATGATAACCACTTGATGTGCAAGGAAACGCAATGGTTAATACATTCGACTTGTATTCATGAGGAGCAAAATTCAAATCATGTCCGGTAATCCAAATTCGGTTTTTCCGTGGTTTCTGTAAAACAGCTCAGGCAAATACATGCAAAGTTCCTTCGAAAACCATACCACCTATTTCCTTTCCCATATTAGTTCAATGCGCTCCGTCTGTAATGTTCTCGTCGACGGCCGAGACGTTATCCCCCATCTTCATCTCGCTCCATGAAAAGGATAAAGAATAAGTTTGTAATGTCGTAGTCTGTACCAATTTCATGTTTCCTAAGACAAACTAATTTCAGAACGCTGCAAGCGTCACTGTCGATTTCCTTCATTTGAATTTACTCTTTGTTCTCCCCAGGTACTTTCTTTTCCTTGGCAATAAACACGATGCAAACTGAATCATACCCTTTAATATTCCTAACCCTTTTTACAAGGTCCATTCTAGGCTTGACTTTCGTTTTAAATGATAAAGTATCAACAGTGAGGGATAAGACGTACGATATACAATTAAAATAAAATATAGTACAAAATACAGACACTCTGAAGGCTTGTCTGTTTATAACTTATACATAGCTGAGCTTAGTGAAAATTAATAAGTAAATGATTAGAGCAACGAAGACAGTAAAGATGTACTGTATGTAGACGGTCTTCTAACCGGATATTTTGATACTAGTCACCGCAGAGTAGAAACTTTCGTTAACAGACTTATCACAGTGTAAGCTTGTGATTCTGCTATATACACCATTTCTGCAACCACCAGCAAACCCCCGATTCTGTAATGAATTGAACTCTAAAGAATCGAACTCTCGTGTATAAAACAGCTGCAAATGTCTGATTACTTAACACTCAATTAATGTGTCAAATATTTGACGTTATGCACGTAAGCGAGAAAAATTTAGAAAAGGTTTGAAATTATGTTTAAAGTTCGTTGGAAGACGCTAAGTGCCCTCGTTGTCAAGCACTGGATCAGTGCAGTCTGCGTAATTTGCCCTCCGTTTTCAGCAAAATCTAATTTTTCACGAATCTCAAGTCATAGTTCCTGAATGGTGAACCGTATAGATATAATTTTGCAAATATATTCAATGATAACTGTGGATACCATGTGCAAAATCTGTTGCGAATAGTGTCAGTAGTAAAGAAGTAATAAATTAGTACTTCAGGCCCGATGCGGCATTTTTCTGTATGAACAGCGAAAATGTACTAAGTGATGAACTTTTTTCCTTTCATCGTTTCGTGGGAAGTGTCAATGAGGAAAAATTTTGTTAAGGTTATAAATTATGTGGAAGTCTGTTGCAAGTCACTGAGTTCTCTCGCTCGCAAATACTGGATGAATGTCGTCTGGGTATTTGCGCGCGGTGAGTTACGCTGCCTCATCTACGTCTACATGGATACTCTGCAAATCACATTTAAGTGCCTGACAGAGGGTACATCGAACCACCTTCACAATTCTCTATTGTTCCAATCTCGTATAGCGAGCGGAAAGAACAAACACCTATATCTTTACGTACGAGATCTGATTTCTCTTATTTTATCATAGTGATCGTTTCTCCCTATGTAGGTCGGAGTCAACAAAATATATTCGCATTCGGATTAGAAAGTTGGTGATTGGAATTTCGTGAGAAGATTCCGCCGCAACGAAAAACGCCTTTCTTTTAATGATGTCCACCCCAAATCCTGTATCATATCAGGGACACTCTCTCGCCTATATCGCGATAATACTAAACGTGCTGCCCTTCTCTGAACTTTTTCGATGTACTCTGTCAACCCTATCTGGTAAGGATCCAACACCGCGCAGCAGTATTCTAAAAGAGGACGGACAAGCGTAGTCTAGGCAGTCTCCTTAGTGATCTGTTACATCCTGCCAATAAAATGCAGTCTTTGGTTAGCGTTCCCTACAACATTTTCTACGTGTTCCTTCCAATTTAAGTTGCTCGTTATTGTAATTTCCAGGTATTTAGTTGAATTTACGGCCTTTAGATTTAACTGGTTTATCATGTAACCGAAGTTTAACAGTTTCTTTTAACACTCATTCCGCCCCGATAGCTGAGTGGTCAGGGCAGCGGTCTGTGACGCCAAGGGTCCTGGGTTCGATTCCCGGCTGGGTCAGAGATTTTCTCCACTCAGGGACTGGGTGTTGTGTTGTCCTCATTATCAGTGGAAGGCAACGGGAAACCACCACTGAAATCCCTGCCCTAGACGCTCATGCAATGGACCTCTCTGACGAGGCTTCCCGCATGACCAGACCTGCCGTAAGGCAGAACACAATTTTTTTTTTATTTTTTTTTATCACTCATGTGAATGACCTCCCACTTTTCGTTATTTAGGGTCAACTGCCTATTTTCGCACCATACAGATAGCTTTTCTAAATTGGACTCACTTGTTCTCGTAGCGTATACGATAGCGCAAGAGACTGCTCAGCCTTTGGCTCGGGTTCTATTCTTACTGCCGTCCCATGTCCAATCTTTGTATCACTCTTTTGTTCGGTTTTAGGTAACCAAATGAAAAACATGTTTGGCGATATAGTCTCTGGCAGGCCCTTGAATGTACGCGAGCAACGTGCAGACAAGGTAACATCAATGCTAGTTAATTCGGAAATGGTGCAGCATCTTGAATTTTTTTCTGGAAAATTGTTTATCAGCACACCCTACCCTGCAACAGCCTTACATACTTTTCCGACTGTTTCTGACCACCCTGTATATACTCTTTCTAACTGTAATACTTGTCTTACTGTTTTAAATCTTTAGCATACGATTATACATCTTAATGAGTAATCCAAGCTAGAACTTTGAATTTTTAAATTCTACCGATAGTCATATGAAATACTGAAAAAAATATTCTGTTGCCCCTGAAGGCCGTTAGATAGGCTACCTGCGACTAGGACTTAGCATCAAGTACCATAAACCATGAATCGCGTTTAGTAATACATATGATAGAAGGGAATTTCTTACTTTCATAAAAAGAGTTGTACTTTCGGCATAATCACCATAAGTTAAAAAGGGCTACTTGCTTTAACAGCATGCAACAAAATCCGACAGCAATATTACTTTCAGTCACGATGAAAGAAGAAAACTTCTACTTGCGTCTGTTACCAGAGACGGCAGCGCTGTGTTTGCATCCAAAAGCAACTGCAACTTGCCCGTTGCTTACTGTTTGAAACTACTTGATCAGTACAGAGGCAAAGCGCACTGACAGGTATTGTTTACAGGAGAACGAAACAGTCGCGCGGTTAGAAGCCCCCACACTCTGCAGCACCATTACTATCGCAAGCTGCTATGAGTGGATCTAACGGATTGATTAATCGGCGAGTGTTTCCAGTAGTGGGTACTTATGTCTGTAAATGCACAGAGTGTCGCATAATCACCTACGTCATTTTACGCTAGTATGCGGAAATACGGCTGGCAGTAATCTTTTGTATGAGTTCAGATTTCTCTGAGTCTCCTGTTCAGTACACGAGACTTACGTCGAAGCAGTAGTATGGTTTTGACTTTCTTTGGAGTGTGGACTCGCGGAATTTTGCAAGATCCGCTATGAAGCAGAACATCTTTCTTCTAGTGTCTCTTAAAACACTTTGCTGAATATTTCGCCGACACTCACAAACTGACTAAATAGACTCCAGATGGCGCCCGCTGCTCTTCTTTGATGCCTCCCTACCTCTTCTATTAATCCAACGTGATAAGAATCCCACACAGAACAATACATAAAGAATGAGGAAAGGAAGGCTGCTGCTCGTGGACGGATTACACTTCCTTAGGATTCTTCCAAAAATCACAGACTGGGCTCTGGCTTTCTCACGACCAGATTTTTTTAGTCGTTGCTCTGTAGTTAGCTACGAATAAATATTCATAGACGCTTTAGAGTTGTAACAGATTCCAATGACTGATCGCAGTAATATCGTGTGTTCTTCTACTTGCACGCATTGAATCGCATTTATCTGCATTTAAGTTCAGCTTGCAGTCTTTGTAACGCTCATCATCTCTCAGCCTATCGGCATTCGTAATCGTTTCCTAATGAAATCTCCCCACGGACAACTGTTTTGCCTGCGAGCACCTCACAAAGCGAAAGACTTCTCTTACCACGTTACTTGCAGCGTGAGTAGTAGCGGTTCTGTCACAATACCTTGAGATCCTCCAGGCGCTACTTTCACTGGTGACGATGCCTCACAATTCAAGACAGCATACTGGTTCGTTTGACTAAGAACCCTTGAATGCGAAAGTATGCCTGTTCGGACACTCCAGCTGTAGCTATATAGCTCACTAGGAGACAGTAAGGAATTGCAGAGAAGTCTTTTAGGAAGCCAAGGAACGCTGTATCAGTTTGAATCTACTATCTATAACCTTCTGGATCTTATGAATAAACAGAGCAGTAGCTGCTTGTGGAATCTTCGTTGATTCCTACAAAGACGTTATTCGGTCTCTTAAAACCTCGCCATAAACAAGCAGAAAATTTATTCCGAAATTCTGCAGTAAACGTATGTGATACAAGTCTGGTCTTCGGTACACACGTCCTGCGACCCTTCTAATAACTACAAATTTTTCCAATCATATAGAATGTACAGAATCTGCAGGGCACCCCTCCAGATCCCACGACCTTCTCTAAATAGTGTGTCAGTTCTCTTCCACTTCTACGATCATTTCTTTCTACACCCATCACGTCTGCATCCGGCGATCTAAAATAGGAATGTTCATATTCCCTTCTCCGGCAAAACAATATTGAAAGCAAAACTTTACAATTTCAGCTCTACTCGTCGCCAGGCCTCTAGGAAACTTATTGTTATCAAACTGCCAGTAAGTAGCACGTTCACATCGTGGAATAATCGAGTTATTTAAACAGTGTTCATAGACTCAGTTCGTATGAGATCTTTTAGCTTGGCAGATTAATAACGTCTAGGCCAGCAATTGTAACACATGATATGGAGAGTATAGCTATAACATATCAGGAGATAGTAGCGGTCCATATGCTACTTCTAAGAATACTGCAGTTTATGACGTCTCAAACCTAGGGTCGACCAGCTGGATCTGAATGGTTTGCAGTCATGAAGTGTGCGGCTGGTCCCGGTAGCGGTTCGAGTCCTCCCTCGGGCATGGGTGTGAGTGTTTGTCCTTAGAATAATTTAGGTTAAGTAGTGTGTAAGCTTAGGGACTGGTGACCTTAGCAGTTAAGTCCCATAAGATTTCACACACATTTGAACATTTTTTCAATGGTTTGCCTAAGGAGGGTGAAAGTACAACTAAAAGCTCGATTTCTAAAAAGTTTTATAAGCCAGAAAATATTCAGAATCGGCATTAAAACGGAGGAATAAGAGAACTGTGTGACACCGCTGCCCGTTTCGTGGCTCTAATGTTAGTGCATTGAGCTTTTACTAAAACATATTTCATTATGAAAAAGTATAAAGTGTTTAAAATAAAATACACTGAAAAAGAATTTACACTGAGGTGATAAGTCTTGGAATACTCACTAATATCGTGTCGGACCTCCTTTTGCCCGGCTTAGTATAGCAGCTAGACACGGGATGGACACAAGTCGTTGAAGTTCCCTGCATAAATATTGAGCCATGTTGCTTTTACAGCTGTCCACAGTTGTGGAAGTGTTGCCGGTGCAGGATTTTGTGCACGAACTGACCTCATGATTACGTCCCGTGACTGTTCGGTGGGATTCATTCGGGCATCTGAGTGGCCAAATCATTCTCACTCGACTAGTCCAAACCAGTCGCGAACAAATGTGGTCCAGTGACGGTGCATTATCATCCACTAAAATTCCATCGTTTTTTGGGAACATAACGTCGACTACAGAGGGTCTAAAAGCCGAACATCCATAGATCCTAGTCATTTCCATGTAAACAGCCCTCACCATTATGAAGCCATCTCCAGCTTGCACAGTGCCTTGTTGACAACTTGGGTCCATGGATTCTTGGAGTCTGCGCCCCACTCTAACCCTACCTTCAGCTCTTACGAACTGAAATCAGGACTCATCTGAACAGACCACACTTTTACAGTCGTCTAGGGTCCAACCGATACGGTCACGAGCCCAGGAGACGTGCTGTAGGGGATGTCCTGCTCTTAGCAACAGCACTCACTTCGATCGTGTGCTGCCATAACCCATTAACGCCAAATTTCGCCGCACCGTCCTAACACATACGTTCGTCACGCGTCCCGCAATCATTTCTGCGCTTATTTCACACGGTGTTGCTTGTCTGTTAGCGCTGATAACGCTACGTAAACGTCGCTGCTCTAGGTCGTTAAGTGAAGGCCGTCAGCCACTGCATTGTCTGTGGTGAGAGGTAATACCTGAAATGTGGTATTCCCGGCACGCTGTTGACACTCTGTATCGCAGAATATTGAATTCCCCAACGATTTTCGAAATTGAATGTCCCGTGCGCCTAGCTCCAACTACTATTCCGTGTTCAAAGTCAGTTAATTCTCGTCGTGCGGCCATAATCACGTCGGAAACCTTTTCACACGAATCACATGAGTACAGGCGACAACTCCGCCAGTGCGCTGTCCTTTTACACCTTTTATACACGGTATTAGCGCCATCTTCATTTGTTTATATTCCATTACTTTCGTCACTTCAGTATATACGTCATTTTGTAACCTCCTCACCAAAAAGTTCATACATCACAATGAATACCTATCAAGTTGTGAAAAAAACTACGGAACAGAGCAGAGGGAATATATCACAACCTTTTCTATCACTCATTGATTTTGTAAAAGCTTTTGACTTAACTAAAACCGTACTAACGATTTCTTAAGTAATAAGGCATTGTTTCCCCATTTGATACTATACTGAAAAATATATACTGTCAATACTACAGCTTCCACTATACGTCATCAAGGTAAGGTAGATTCGGAATTGTAAAAGAAGTCAAGCAGTAAGATTCTGTGACAGTAAAACTGTTTAAAACACCCAAGGAAGATGTTTTCTGTTATCTCAGCTACGAAAAGAAGAAGGAATACGGATCAGCAGATGGTATCTGAACTATCTTCGTTTAAATGAAGACATTGTACGGTTTGCATTTCTCGCGGAGAACAGCGGTTATTCTTAGTACTCTAAAATGAACATAACCAGTATCGACCGCAAGGAACGTTTTTTGTGTTTATCGGTTCCTGTCAGTTACTGACCATCTTCAGACTTCATACCATTTTGGTAGGCGGTGGCGGCGAACGGAGCAGGTGAGTGGAGTTCGTAACGCGAGCTCCGTTCACCGCTACCGCCTACCAACATGGTATGAGGTCTGAAGATGGTTAATAACTGACCGAAACCGGTAAGCATTAAAAAAAGCTTTCTTGCAATTAAAATTGTTTATGTTCATTTTATTGTGCTGTTCGCCTCAACTGCAGACTAACTTCAATGATGAATGTAATAACTTGTAAATCTGAATGATGTAATAAATCTAAAATATTCGATATTTTAAAAATAAAATAGAGCAGTTGGCTGGACAGTAACAAAAATAAGAAGAAAAGTAAAAATGACCTGCAGCGGATAGTTTACCGACGACGTATATAACCAGTGTTGGAAGATGACAGAGAGAACATGGGCTTTTGAAACGGAAAAACTTTCAAAAACTGATAGTCAGCGAGTAATAGAGAAGTGCATAATAGTAATTGCTAGGTTAGGCAGGAAAACAAGAAAATGACTAAGGAAATAGACTGGAGTAGATGGCGTGATTATAATCCTAATGTAAATGGCGTAGTTCGGTGACACATGTAGTTTGGCGAATAGATGGTATATTAACCAGCGCAGTTCAATGCTGCATCCGAAGATATTAGAAAACAGCTAGACGACGTGCTAATGAATGCTGAGTACATGGCAATAAACAAAATGTAGAACCAACTTCAATGCATGCAGATCAAGTCCGTAATTCAGAGCAGACCTTTATTTGGCAATGTATCTCTAATAACAGATGTTAATGATTTAACATTATCCCAACAGACATCTATGTTTACAGCATAGCAATATTTAAAAATAATTGCTGATTACTTGTTTCCAATGGGAAAACAGTAACAACTTTAGTGACAGTGCATACAGAAAAAAGACACCAACATCCATGAGCGCAGCACTAAATTCCTGATAATAAACATCTGGCATCTGTATATACACGCTGTCCGCATGAAACCTTGCTGATTTGCAAATGCAGTTAAAAAACCTAAGCGATTCCATTTGTTTTGTTTGAGGTGCTAGATAATTATTACAAATAACTACACGTCAAGAGAAAGCCCAGTGCGTGGTATTATTCTGCCAGTAATTCATCTCCTACCTTCCATTCTTCACACAAGTTCTTCCGCTTACCTTGCGGGGCTAATACTCCTGGAAGAATGGATACTGCGGTGACATGGCTTAGCCATACTCTGTAGTGGAGTGTGCGCTGATAATAAAGTTGCCCGCAGTTTAAAACTGTGTGCCAAACATGTACTTAATCCCAGGACCTCTGCCTTTCGTGGGCATGATAATCTTTCTTCCAGGAGTGCTAGTTCCGCAAGACATGTGGGAAACTTCTGCGAAGCGTGAAAGATAGAAGATGTACCGGGGGAAGTAAAGCCATGGGGACAGATCGTGTTTCGTGTTCGTGTAGCTCCGTTGGTAGGGCACATGCCCATGAAAGGCAAAGGACCTGGGCTCGAATTTCGGTCTGGCACGTACTTTTAATCCGCTAGTAAGTTTCATATCCCCGATATCACTAAATCTGTAAATTGTGCAAGCAACAACGAAAGCCGAGGAGGAAGTCGGAAAGTTTAAGTTCATGGAGAAGAAATAAATGCTTTGAGGTTTTTCGATGACATTTTTACAGATAGCAAAGGATTTGGAAGAACAGTGAAAGGGAATCTATACTGTCTTCAAAAGACGTTTAAGACAAACATCAACAAAACTGAAACAAGAGTGATGGAAAGTAGTCGAATTAAATCAGATGACGCAGAGGGAATTTAATTAGAAAATGAGACACACAAAATAGTCGACAAATTTTGCTACTTGCGCAACAAAATAACTAAGGATGGCCGAATCAAAGATTTTATAAAATGCAGACTGCCAACAACAAGACATGCAGTTCTGAAACCGAAGGATCTGTTAATATCTAAAATAAATTTAAATGTTAGGAAGCATTTTCTGAGATTATTTTAAGCGCAGCCTTGTACTTAAGTTAAATGAGGGCGATAAGCAGTTCAGAAAAGAAGAGAACAGAAGCTTGTGACAGAGATTTTCGTCCTTTGACTGCATATTTGTAATCATTTATTTCACACAGTCATGATTTCGGCTTTATAGCCATTCTCAAGTGCAATTTAAACTCCATTCCTCATTTCGCTGCTTTAGAGTTCACCTTGTTCTTCACTTGGATATTATTAGGAATCACTTGGTTAGCCCTGTACTTATTGCTAAATCATATACATTCTGTTGATATGATCAGTATATATACACCGCGCTTTGTTTGAGGTAAAATGTGATAATTTCAGTTTCCACTTTAATCCTGCTTATTATTCAATCACTCCATAGAAATGTAAGCTGGTAATGGAAAATGACATTCTTCTTCGCATTCGGCTCGCCGTAGACCATGTTCCCTTCTTTGCGGTACGCGAAAGTACTTGAATGTGAATTATCATTTTTTATGTTCTTAGTTCATCTCCGAAATTTCTTTAGCGTCCCAACTAAGTTTTATCGTGAATAAATGACGTAAGTCTACGGAAAAAATCATATGTGGAGATCTAAAGAAGAACTGTAACAAACGTAATCGCCGCCCTCTCTCAGATACAATTAGATATCTAGCGTGATTTGATTTTTCAAAAATAATGCCATTATCTGAAGGACTTCTGAAATTAAATGCTAATGATCACTTAGAAGAGAATTCACTCTGAAGTAATAAAACTTCCGTAGTTGATCTGGCTGTTTCTCACAAATGTAATTCGGCTCTCACGCCTGTAGTAATGCCCCGTTCATAGTAACGTCACTCCTGCTTACAAATGCCCATCCTGACAGGAAAACTCCGGTGGGGGAGAGGACGATCAAATGGCTCTGAGCACTATGGGACTTAGCATCTGAGGTCATCAGTCCCCTAGAACTTAGAACTACTTCAACCTAACTAACCTAAGGACATCACACACATCCATGCCCGAGGCAGGATTCGAACCTGCGACAGACCAATTGCAGAGAAGCACATAAAGTCCAGATTTTCCTTTACCTCTGCCATCTAGACTTGATGAAATTCAACGAATTGTTAAGGATAGGAGGAATATTAGCATGAGTGAAACCAAACAAAGTGCTGTAACACGCGAAAGAGATGGAGACACCGTCGGAACAAAAATAAATCGCGAATGCACAAATATATGCGTAGTGCATGTGTTGTTTATCTCTGTCTCCATCATGGTACTTTAATACGGAAAAACGACTGTGAAGACAAACCAACTGATTCAGAGAATGAGTGCGATCCTTAAAGCGATCACTTGCTTTTATCAGCACCTCTTGTGGGCTCAAAATTCACTTGGTAACTACTACATTTGTCAGTTGCTGTTTGCTATACATTTTACTACGTATTTTGTAAGGAAATGTGGGTTAGCAAATTTATCCCGTCCAAGACTACTTTCATTCACGATTTGGCTTTATTTGAGCAGAAACAAAAAGCGAATCTCAGCGATACTCCGCGACGGGTGTCGTCGACGACAAAAGGCCCAGTGAATTCTGCATCAGCCGATGCCGCTGGCCCACGAGAGGAGCTGGCAGGCAGCGCGGGGTGAGCTGCGGCTGGTGGCGTCGGTTTTATGAGCGGCGGGTCGCGACCCCAGCGGCGTCGACTGCGGCCACCCCTGCAGACGTGCGCTGCACCCCGAGCTGCGCTCTCCCCCCCACCACCGCCCACCCCTGGCCAGGAGCAGCGGCTGTTGCCGCGGCCTGCCGACCTCACTCCCTGTTCAGCTGCCGCCCCACCAAGCATCGCCACCGACAACTCCCACCCGACACACATGAATAACGCTTCACAGTTCGAACCGAGCTTCACAACTCTTTGTGAATATCAACAGAGCGATATCGCTGCTCAGATTTCTATAAGTCAGTGGAATACACAGTGTATACACATACGAGTGATAATGCGGCTAGTGTATACATTGTATATGAAACAGTGAAATGGAGAGGAAATAGAGTGAGTGAGAAACTGGTGACTTCCAGCCGCACAGGACATTGGGAAATGCCATGATGAAAGTTGAAAATTAGTGCCGCACTGGGACTCTCGTAAGCGGCTGCCTCAACCGCTTCGGCCATCCCAGATACGGTCCCCGACCCGCCCAAATTTCCAACTTATCACAAGCTGCAAAGCAACGTCCCTTGTCAATAAACCCCTACACGCAAATTATTGATTCCCGTTGGCGTTGGGATGATGTTAGATAATCTGCACTGAAGCAAATGGTATGGAGCTGTCAATCTATCGCTGAAATGTAAATGTATACGAGTAGTGTCTGTTCTTTCGGACAAGTTGAAAACTTGGGTCGGTCAGGTGCAGTGTCGTGACGGCGGAGGCGGTTGTGGCAATCACGCATGGGAAGAGATGAATCCTCATTCCAGTCCAGGTATGGCACAAATTTTCAACTTTCGCCACTGCATTTCCACAATGCCCTGTGTGGCTGGAAGTCAATAGTCACAAACCCTTCTACATACCTCCCCATTCCTCTGTTTCATATACAGGGTGGTCCATTGATAGTGACCGAGCCAAATATCTCACGAAATAAGCATCAAACGAAAAAATTACAAAGAACGAAACTAGTCTAGCTTGAAGGGGGAAACCAGATGATGCTATGGTTGGCCCGCTAGATGGCGCTGCCATAGGTCAAACGGATATCAACTACGTTTTTTTAAATAGGAACACGCATTTTTATTACGTATTCGTGTAGTACGTAAAGAAATATGAATGTTTTAGTTGGACCACTTTTTTCGCTTTGTGATAGATGGCGGTGTAATAGTCACAAACGTATAAGTACGTGGTATCACGTAACATTCCGCCAGTGCGGACGGTATTTGCTTCGTCATACATTACCCATGTTAAAATGGACCGTTTACCAATTGCGGAAAAGGTCTACATCGTGTTGATGTATGGCTATTGTGATGAAAATGCCCAACGGGTGTGTACTATGTATGCTGCTCGGTATCCTGGACGACATCATACAAGTGTCCGGGCCGTTTGCCGGATAGTTACGTTACTTAAGGAAACAGGAAGTGTTCAGCCACATGTAAAGCGTCAACCACGACCTGCAACAAATGATGATGCCCAAGTAAGTGTTTTAGCTTCTGTCGCGGCTAATCCGAACATCAGTAGCACACAAATTGCGCGAGAATCGGGAATCTGAAGAACGTCGGTGTTGAGAATGCTACATCAACATCGATTGCACCCGTACCATATTTCTATGCACCAGGAATTGCGTGGCGACGACTTTGAACATCGCGTACAGTTCTTCCACTGTGCACAAGAGAAATTACGGGACGATGACAGATTTTTTGCACGCGTTCTATTTAGCGACGAAGCGTCACTCACCAACAGCGGTAACGTAAACCGGCATAATATGCACTTTTGGGCAACGGGAACTCCACGATGGCTGCGACAAGTGGAACATCAGCGACCTTGGCGGGTTAATGTATAGTGCGGCATTATGGGAGGAAGGATAATTGGCCCCCATTTTATCGATGGCAATCTAAATGGTGCAATGTATGCTTATTTCCTTCGTAATGGTTCAAATGGCTCTGAGCACTATGGGACTCAACATCTGAGGTCATCAGTCCCCTAGAACTTAGAACTACTTAAACCTAACTAACCTAAGGACATCACACACATCCATGCCCGAGGCAGGATTCGAACCTGCTTCCGTAGCAGCCGCGCGGTTCCGGACTGCGCGCCTAGAACCGCTAGATCACCGCGGCCGGCTCCTTCGTAATATTCTACCGATGTTACTACAAGATGTTTCACTGTATGACAGAATAGCGATGTACTTCCAACATGATGGATGTCCGGCACATAGCTCACGTGCGGTTGAAACGGTATTGAATATCATATTTCATGACAGGTGGATTGGTCGTCGAAGCACCATACCATGGCCCGCACGTTCACCGGATCTGACGTCCCCGGATTTCTTTCTGTGGGGGTATTTGCTATCGTGATCCACCGACAACGCCTGACAACATGCGTCAGAGCATTCTCAATGCATGTGCGAACATTACGGAAGGCGAACTACTCGCTGTTGAGAGGAATGTCGTTACACGTATTGCCAAATCACGGACATCATTTTGAGCATTTATTGCATTAATGTAGTATTTACAGGTACGCTGTTACATTGTAACAGCATGTGTTCTCAGAAATTATAAGTTCACAAAGGTACATGTATCACATTGGAACAACCGAAATAAAATGTTCAACCGTACCTACGTTCTGTATTTTAATTTAAAAAATCTACCTGTTACCAACTGTTCGTCTAAAATTGTGAGCCATATGTTTGTGACTATCACAAAGCGAAAAAAGGGGTCCAACTAAATCATTCATATTTCTTTACTTACTGCACGAATATGTAATAAAAAATGGGGGTTCCTATTTTAGAAAAACGCAATTGATATCCATTTGACCTATGGCAACGCCATCTAGCGGGCCAACCATAGCGCCATCTGGTTTCCCCCTTCAAGCTAGACAAGTTTCGTTCTTTGTTGTTTTTTCGTTTGACGGTTATTTCGTGAGATATTTGGCCTGGTCACGATCAATGGACCACCCTGTATAATGAGTACACAATCGATGAACGTGCTGTTTGCCGGACCAGGACTCGAACGGCTGTCGCTAACTTTCGCTCCTGGTGAAGGGCAGGTATTATCATCCGAGAACCAATCTACCACACAATTTTTTTTTAACGTGTCATAAAATGCTCACAGCAGATGCACTGTGAAATGATTGAATTGAGTAACATCACTACGCTTATTACAGAGATAAACAAACGAACATGTCTTATTCGTAGATTTTCTAAGGGTATTTTTATTCAGAAAAAAACACGTTCTTCCAACTAGACGCGGTTCCCTTTATTGAAGTAAAGCATTATCAGTGATCTGAAATTAAAGATGTTTACAAGTTGATTCGATTTTTTGACAAAAGATACAAAAAACACATCAGAGCATGGAAATAAGGTGCAAACTATTAAATATTTGCAGACAATGTTAAACAGAAATATCAGAGACCAAGCACTATTAAGGAGATATCAACATCGTAAGAATCAGAAAATGTTGTCCCTAAAAACAAAAAACTTTTTAGTTTATTATTCGATAAACTGTTGTCCAAATAAAATTATCCATAAGCACTTATCTGTTCTTTCTAAAGGCGACGTCTCAGTGTGCAATGAAAAGTCGCCTGTTATAAAGGGATGAAAATGGTTGTGTGTTTTTGCTCCCTTAACTAAACTTGTTACACACATAACCTTTAGTCTAAAACAGAATAACTTAGGGATGACTGGCTAAGAGAGGAGATGGATTCTTGCTACGGCGTTGTAATATAGTAACTCTTTCTAGGCTCCAAAACTTATGGGTGTCGGCGGTATTAACGCCGAAAAGGAACTCTACGAAACTTATAAACCAGAACCACGAACTTTTTTGTCTCATAGATCACGTGACAGTTTTTTCTGTTTTCAGTAAATCCCCTATCTTCATATACGAGGGCGTACAATAAATAAGTAATGCAACATTTTTTGCCTCGGCCAGTTTCGCTTGGAAAAATGCGAAATTTGTTGTGGGACATCGTGAAATATTACCTCTTCTGCCCCTATCGTTTCATGAAGTTTCGATAGGTGCAGGCGCTGTGCATAGCCTTGAAATTGGCTTCTGTAAAGGAGCTGATTTCCAAGCAGAGAGCTGTCATTGATCTTCTTTCGGCGGAAAAGCTGAGAATGGCAGATATTCCTAGGCGCTTGTTAGAATGTCTACGGAGACCTGGTAGTGAACAAAAGCACGGCGTGTCGTTGGGCGAAGTATCTGTTCTCCCTCATCCACCCTACAGCTCGGATCTCACACCTTCCGACTGCCATCGTTTAGGCCCAATGAAGGAAGCACTCTGGAGGAAGCAATACTTGGATGATGGGGAGGTTACTGATGCAGCAAGACATTGTCTCCGACGTCGACCAGTAGAGTGGTACCATGCGGGCATACAGACCTTCCCAATAAGGTGACGTAAGGCCGTCGCACTGAACGGAGATAATGTTGAAAAATAGGGCTTCGTAGCCAAAAGAGTGACGAATAATATGGTGATTGGAATCCTGAAAAAAACGTACCTACTTTCAGAAAAAGATATGCTGCATTACTTATTGTACGTCCCTCATATTTAATTTTACAAATTCAATCACTTCAAACGTCTTTTTTGACAGCTGACACAATGGTACTCACTTTGATAGGTTTCACTGTAAAAGAACAGAGTGAAATTTTTTAAAAAAATCATAAGTTAAATGTATTTATTAATTTGTATGACACAAAATAACAATCCAGTATACATACATGCTTTTAATGGGATGAGCTGGATGCTTTATTACCAGATTTTCAGTATTTAGCCTTGATTTAGTTAAGTTTGACCTTACATCTCCTCGGTCAATGACTTACACACTTCTCTCTCTCTCTCTCTCTCTCTCAATAATACAAGTCCCTTAACCCAGGCTTCTGAGATCCATTTCTAAACCGACCTTAAGTTCCTCGTTATCGCTTATTCCAATCAGTTCTTCTTTTAAAACGACATCCGTTTCTTCAAAATCACTGAATGGATTGATAATCTACTGTGGTATTTCCATGTCAAAAGATCTGAAACCTACTTTTAAAAACTGCGTGACGGGCATTTAAATGTTGAATGTAGGTTTAAATGTCATGATCCTGGTAGTTTATATGTGATAGATTGGTAAACGAAAAATTCGGGCCGTCCAACGTTTTGCTTCATTATTTTAATTCTGGCAAGAACAGATGAAATAATGGACTTTGTTTTTATCAAATTTACATTGTCACTTTGTAACTGAAAGTTAACCTCATTAAATTTAGTAAACATATCTGTTAAATAAGCAATGCCTGACTTCCAATTTATTAAATTTTTTTTTAAATTGGATTTTTAGCATCCACAAGATCTAAAAATTTCACAAACAGTGAGAAAAATCTTGTCAAACATAAGCCTTTTTTACAGCTAGCGTATTTCAGTGTGAAGAAGTAATCGATCAAAGTTCTCGTCATTTTCATCACATGATCTCGCAAATAACTTGCAGTTCAACTTCCTGCTACCAAATTTGTGTACTGCGTTAATGGGAACCTGAAGAGAATGATACACTCTACCACTAAGATTTTTAGCAACTAAATCTTTCCTATGGATGACGCAGTGCATTGCAAACACAACAGTGTACATTTTGTGTTAAATGCGTTATAAATCTACGATAGTACCAGAACATGGCAGGTGCCCCTTTTCTTAAGGGTGATGATCTATTTTACAAAGGGATCTCTTCTTCCATGAATTAATCTTTCAGAACATTAAATATTGACTTACCTTTTATTTCTGTTGTCACAATTCTCGCGAATAACAGTTATTCATGCATTTCTTGGTCCAAAATAATACGAAAGTATGCTTCAACACCAGGTAAAGATGACTCATACAAATGTCTTAAGAAATGTGTCGTTCGCAGGTAATTATACATGATGCTTTTAATATTTCATTTCATCAATACGTCTTTGAACTGTGTTATTGCTCACAGGAATTTTTCTGACTATATGATGCTCTTAATATGTCATTTCATCAATATGTCTTTGAACTGTGTTATTGCTCACAGGAATTTTTCTGACTATATCAATCAGATTTGTGCAGAACAGTTTTCGAAACTTCAATGGCTACCAAAATTAACTGATCCCAGATAGAATGCGGTTTTCACGAATTTGCTATAAGTCGGGAGATATTGTAAGACGCCCGCAAAACATCATTTCCTTGCGACGTCGAAGTGAACATACTGTCCACTGTGAGCCTCTTTTAAAGTTTTTCTTTAAGTATTTGAAAGTATTTCAAATCTTTATCTGTTTTATCTGCGTTACACCTCCTCAGATAGTCATCCAGCTAGAATGGTTTCATAGCGTCACTTCTTAACACATTGTCGCATAAAATGCGTGTTGTCCGACAATGATCGAATGAAGCCAAACGTCAAACAATCAACACTGTAATGTTTATATTTATTTTTGGAGTCCATCATGTTTACTACCAGTTATCTGTGGAGAAAAATAAAACTATTTAGGTGAATATGGTGAGAAATAGCAATCAAACCCCAAGTCATGATCGGCACATCTCTACGCAATGGAAGGAACTATAAAAAGAAAATTTGACAAAAAATAATTTATTTCTTTTTTTCCAGCACTCGCTAACGACATAACATTGACTCACATTAGCTTTTATAGTACCTAGTTGTAGTCTGTTCACAGAGAGATGAACAGGGGCTCCCTAGTTCCCGATCGGCAGAGGTTAGTCGACCTCGGCCAGCTCATGTGACGTGTCGGACCACTGCCAATCTCAGCGATGTAAAACAGAACCTTTCTTATGGAGCCACTGAGAAGTGATTGCTAAGCCGTTTTGTGCTGCGTAACAAATTAATAAGTGACAGAGCGGTTCCTGCCCCATTACGAACAGCGTCACATTTTCTGTCCACTCCTTGGAAAAGGACAAGGGGTAATGCATTACAGAGCGGGGTCAGGAAAATAAAAATGACGCTCAATGCTGCAAGCGTACGCCGCGGCAGGAGCCAAAAGAGAAGGCCACAGTTCCTCCCCCCACTTTATCAGCGAGATACGGTAGGGGCGTGGGTGTTGGGAGTGGAAAGTCCTGGGGTTTTGCCGAACACAGCTGCAAGTTATCGCTCATTAATAAACAAAGTATCACTACATTGTAATTGGCGTTAAGAGCGAATTTACAAACACCGATCGTGACCCAGTTTGATAGGCATTTGCGTTTGGTTACATTAAGCAAGAAGTTAAGAAAATCTTTGATCCCACCAATCACAAAAATATTTATAATTTAGTTCTTGAAGCCTTTTAAAAAAATCGTTGCCACACACATTAAAAAATACGTAAATAAACATTCATCAAATTATTTCACAGACGTTAACGCTTCACATAGCTTCATCGCAACAAGGACTCAAAACTTTAACACAGTCGAATGGCCACGAAAACAGTTACCTAGTGACCACCATATTAAACCTTGAGTCATGATACCTCTCTCGTATACATGGTACCATCTGTACATATTCCCGGCGCTAGCAGCGCACAAAATATTTAAAAAAAGAAATACGTGGACTCTTTCCATAATTCAAGAACATCTGACTTGCTTACATCACTTAAACACACACGCAATGAAAAAGAGAAGCCAAACTTAACTGGCGACGATCAATCTTGTCACTATAAAACAACTCGATACTTGTGCTTAACACAATTACAATAACGGATATAATTTAGCGAGGCACGAATTCACTGTAGAACGGAACATCAACGCAAAACGATACTTGACACAAACATGACCAAAAGGACGCCACTGACAAGCACAACGCCGTAATACACAACAAGACAAAACGATGTCGCTGCTACAATGATGAACCACACTGCCTCCTGAGCAACGTGACTCAAAACAACCAAGGTACGAGTCACAATTCTGTTCCACCACGCAGCATAAGGAAGATACTAGAAGAGACGCTCGGTGTACCACAACAAACAGACCATGACTTCACCCCAGCAGGCACTGGTGTGTCCTCTTGCAAACATGGCCACAAACCATGGACCATCACTTCTACCTTCATCCGAACATGATAAGCATAGCATGAAATAGCGCCCCGTATGTCGCACCCAACAGCGAGAAAACGGCAGGTAGAGACCCTGACACATTGCCTGTAATTCCGTAGCATCCATCCGGGTATCATATCCGTACATGGTAGCAAAAAAGAGCAGGCATGCTGTCTGCATTCGTTGCCAGTATATGTGCACCACCGATCCGGACGCCGTACTGCATACAAGGCGACGAGCCAGTAGGCTTGGTACTACCGCGTGCTCCAGTATGCACAGGCTGCCTGCACCCCAACGCACTCCAGAGATATAGTGTTGCATTCCTCGTCCACAGGCAGGCTGTGACTGAGACTCCACACTAGCCGTCGCATCTCCACTTCTGCTTCGGACACAGATAACACTCATGACGTAGCAGTCGCGGAAAGCCCAGGTGACATGGGCGGCAGAGACATATGTAAAGCGCTTCACAATCGATAGCTCCATTCTGTTTCACTCTCTATAGTGGCGTGGTACGTTATTGTGGCATGGGGATTTCAGCATGTGGCAGGTTTGGAGACATGAACCCAAAAACAATTAAAAAAATGAATTACACCGCTTTATTCTTTCGAAGCGATAATTAAAAAGGCACACATTTCCTACACATAAAATGTGTATAAGAAACCTCTAATGCTATTGCATTCACACAACAGAGGATACTAATAAACCCTCACATCCAGCTCCTTAAAGAACCAAAATCCCATGTATAAAACGTCATACTTTCCGACCTGTCTCGCACAATGATATAATTTTACACATTCATTCAGTGATTCATGAAGATACTGTCTGCAAAATGTGTTGCGAATAGAATTAGTTCTAAGGAAGTTTTAAATGCAAACGTTACGTCCGACACTGCAGTTTTAACGCCTGAAGAGCGAACATGTAGTATCTGATAAATATTTTTCCTCTCATTATTTTGAGCCGATGTCAGCAAGAAAAAGTTTTGAAAACCTTTGAAATTATGTATAAAGTTAGTTAGAAATCACTCTCTCATTCTCAAATACTGGATAAACATAATGTGGGCAATTTTATTGTTGTCTGTAATGCTGCCTGAAGATATACATACAGTTTCTAATTTTAATACTTCACTTATTGATTTCAACCTTTAACGTAAGAAAATAGCTCTTAGTAAGTAGATTATGACAGTATTTTAAATTTGGTCAATAACTGTATGAAATACCGAAGATGAAATTTTTGTTGCTCCTCGTTGCTGTCAGACATACAGCCTGAACCTGTGACTGTGCCTCAGGCGTTTGGTAATATAAATTCAAGGCTAATTTTATTAATGGAATTATTTTCTTCACCTGTTTAATATTTCGCGTGATTTTCTAAAAGGAAATAATTCCCTGGCGGTGATCTGCTAAGGGAACTGAATCACTAACAGCGTCGTCAACGTGTCGCGGTAGCAGGTCGCAGCCTGCCGGCCCGGGGAGCTTCCAATTAGCCCTGCGAGGACCATTCCCTCACACGTGCGTGGGCGGAGCCGGCCGCGCAAATGGGAAGAAGAAAAGAAAAGGCCGGCCGACCGGAGGAGACGCGGCGGCGCCTTTGAGGGCCAGTGATTGCCGGACGACAATCTGATGGCATTCCTGCCCCCGGCTCGGCGCGGCGCGCGTTGCCATGGCGACCGCCGCCCCCGCCAATACATTAGCCAGCCGAGCCGCCGGAATTAGCGGCCTGCAGACTCCTCCGCCCCCGCCAGCCCTGCACCCTCGTGTGAGGCGATCGATTGCTGCGTGCGCCCGGCGAGAAGCTGCGCCCGTGACGACCGAAGGCTGCGACGCCGACGGCGACGGCGACGCCGACGGCCGCCGAGGCGAGCCGGGAGCCGCTGCCGTCGTCAAGCAGACGGGCACGTGCGTGCTGAAACCCAACTCCGCCACCGAACATTCGGAGGTTCTTCAGGAATATTTTCTGAGTAATTTGGTTTGAAGGTCTCCGGTGAATACGCTGGCGGAAAAGAAATCGCAACACCAAAAAATATTTAATGTGGAGCAACGGAATTTCGGGAATACATCTGCCGACGAATAATATTTCATTAACACTGGAAGATCACACGTTAATGTAAGCGCAAGACAAGCCTTTGCAAATGTGAAATACCGGTACATTAATAGCCGGTGTAGCTGCCAGGCTGTTCAATGCAAGCATGCAAAAGTGCATTAATTGTGTTTTACAGGTGCCGGATGTCAGCTTGTGGGATGGATTTCCATGTCTGTTGTACTTCGCCGGCCAACATAGGGGCGATTAATACTGGTTGTGGATGACGTTCTCGTTGTTGTCCGATGATGCTCCACATGAGCTCCACTCCAGACAGACCTGGTGATGGAGCAGGCTAAGGCAACTTATCAACACTCTGTAGGGCTTGATGGGTTACAAAAGCGGTATGTGGGCGAGCGTTATCCTGTTGGAAAATACCCCCTGGAATGCCTGTTATGAATGGGAGCTCAACGTAGCGAATCACCAGATTGACGTACGTGGATTAACCAGGAGAGTGCTTCTGCTGTCATTCGGAGTCACACCACACACCATAACTCCAGGCGTAGGTCCAGTGTGTCGAGCATGTAGATAGGTTACCTGCAGGCCCTCAATTGGTCTTCTTGGAGCCAACACACGGGCATCACTTGAAGCGAAGTAGAACCAGCTATCACCAGAAAACATAACAGACCTCCACCTTGCCCTCCAATGAGCTATCGCTCGACATCACAAGTCGCTGATGTTGGCGGTTTAGGGTCAGTGCTTCAGGGCATCTGGCTCGCAGTTGTCCTTGAAGTAACCGATCTGTAATGCTTCGTCGCTTCACTATGGTGCTAACTGCTGCTCAAATTGCTGCTGCTGATGCAGTACGATGCACCAGAGAGAAAGGCCAAATACGACGGTCGTCATTCTCCGTAGTACCAAGTGGCTGTCCGGAGGTCGGTCTTTTTGTGACCGTACATTATTGTGATCACCGCTGCCATCAATCATGTACATTGCCTACATTCCTGCCAAGTCGCTCTCCATTGTTGCAGAGGGAATGTCCAGCTTCTCGTAGCCCTATTACACGACCTAGTTGAAACTCAGTGAGGTATTGATAATGGCGTCCTTTAAGCATTGAAGACATGCTTGACTGAGATCAAATCATCTTGTCCAGTCTCAAAGGTAACTAACGCTCAAGACTGTTAAATCGTGTATTTAAAGCAAAAGTGTTTTGGACCCTCATGATGGCACTACTAGCGCCACTCTTATGCCATTGGCGCAAAATTTGGATAGACACCATTTTTCTGATGTATAAACACGCCTACCAACTTACTTTATGTCGTACAACTCCTTGGTGTTTCTTCGGTCAGTGTAGTTTATATGTCAGGTGTCTTGATTTTAACTACTGACTGCAAAAACTGGGCAGCCCAACCCTACACCTTACATACAAAAGCACCATATATTCTGTTCCTGTACAGCCTAGAAGCACTTACATCAACAAGATTGATTTTCAGTTAAAATGAAACAATGAGAAATGTTGCTGGTACACTACAATCAACAGCAATTCCTTGGCTTCTAAACTTAACTGATATACACTGAACCGCCAAAAAAACAGGTATAGGCATGCGTATTCAAATACAGAGATATGTAAACAAGCATAATAAGGCGCTGAGGTCGACACCGCTGTACTATGGATCCAGCATGTCAGCAGGGGACTGTTCAAGCCGGTGAACGCTCTGTAATGACGTGGGGCGTGTGCGATTGGAGTGATATAGGACCCCTGATACGTCTAGATACGACTTTGACAGGTGACACATACGCAAGCATTCTGTCTGATCACCTTCATCCATTGATTTCCATTATACCTACCGACGGCCTTGGGCAATTCCAGCTGGGCAATGCGACACCCCGCACGTTCAGAATTGCTACAGAGTGGTTCCAGGAACACTCTTCCGAGTTAAAATATTTTCGCTGGCCACCGAACTCCCCAGAGATATATATTCAGCATATCTGGGATGTCTTGCAACAAGCTGTTCATAAAAGATCTCCACCCCCTCGTACTCTTACGGATTTATGGGTAGTCCTGCAGGATTCATGGTTTCAGTTCCCTCCAGCACTACTCCAGACATCAGTCGAGTCTATGCCACGTCGTGTTGCGGCACGGGTCCTACACGATATTAGAAAGGTGTACCAGTTTCTTCGGCTCTTCAGTGTAGAGCCACCAAATCTCATCAGTTATTGAACCGTGAATGGAGTAAGATTTATTTATTTATTTATTTATTTTAATTAGTTTTATGGCTGGTTTAATGCGGCCTGCCACAAATTCCTTACTGTGCCTACCTCTTCATCTCAGAGTTGCACTTGCAACCTACGTCCCCAATTATTTTCTGAGTGTATTCCAATCTCTGTCTTCCGCTACAGTTTTTACGTCTGCAGCTTCCTCCGTTCCAATGGTGGTCATTTCCTTATATCTTAAAGCATGTGGTGTCGTCCTGTCCCTTCTTTTTTTCAGTGTTTTCCATATGTTAATTTCTTCGCCGATTCTGCGGGGTACCTCATCATCCCTTATCTTGTCAGTCCACCTAATTTTCAACATTCTTCTGCAGTACCCTATCTTAGACGCTCCAATTCTCTTCTGTTTCACTCTTCCCACTTTCCGTGATTTACTGCCGCTCCGAACACACATTTCAAATATTTCTTCCTTGATACTATTAGACTTCTCTTGGCAAGGAATGCCAGCTTTATCTGTGATGGTCTACTATTTATGACCAGCTTGCTTCGTTCGTCACAGATTATTTTGTTACCCACGTAGCAGGATTCATTAAGTACGTCTACTTCATGACCACCAGTTTTTTCGCTATTCTTCTATCTGCTACATATCATTTCTTTGTCTTTTTCCGGTTTACTCTCAATCCATATTCTGTACTCATTAGACTGTTCATTCCTTTCAACGTATCCTGTAAGTCTTCTTTACTTTCACCGAAGATAGCAATGTCATCGGAGAGTCCTATCATTGATATCCTTTCATCCTGAATTTTAATCTAACTCTTGAACCTTTCTTTTACTTCTGTTATTGGTTCTTCCAAATATCTATTGAATTTTAGTGGTGAAACACTACATCCCTGTCTTACACCCATTTTAATCTGAGCTCATCTTTCTTTTCCTTCCAGTCTTATTGTCCCTCTTGGTTTTGTACATATTGTACGTTACCCATCTTTCCCTATAGCTTACTCCTATTTCTCTGAGAATTTTGAACATGTTGCACCATTTTAGATTGCTGAATGCTTTTTCTAGGTCGACTTATCGTATGGGCATGCCATGATTTTGCTTCAGCTCTGCTTCCATTATCAAACACGACATCAGAAGTGCCTATTTGATGTCCATACTTCCTGTTATTTTCCACTCTTCTGTATATTATTTTTACCACAAGCTTGAATGCATGAGCTGTTAAGCTGGTTGTACGATAGTTCTAGCCATTTCTGCACTTGCTACCTGCAGAATTATGTGGATGATATTTTTCTGAAAGTCTTATGGTATTTCGCCAGTCGCACAGATTGTACACGCTAACTTATTAGTCTTTCGGTTGCTACTTCCCCTAATGATTTTAGAAATGCCGGTAGAATTTTATCTCTCACTCCTGCCTTATTTGATCTCGAGTCTCCCAGAGCACTTTTAAATTCTGACCCTAACATTGGATCCCCAATGTCTTTATTATCGACTCCTTCTTCTATCATATCATATCCTCCCCTCATAGAAGCATTCAGTGTACTCCTTCTTCCTATCCTCTCTCTCCTCTGCATTTAACAGTGACACTCTCATTTCATTCTTAATGCTACAACCCTTGTTTACTTGTAGTAAGATATACAGGTGAATTAAAAATTCGTGTACCGATTAATGCATAGCGATGCATCGATAAGAACTACAGAGACTCTAAAAGCAAGTTCAAAATTTAAATCGCTGCTCAAACGCAGTAAATCGGAAGCTGACACGACGATGTGTAAGTGAAAAGTTCTGTGTCGTAAGCGAAAATGATGGATCCTGCAAAGATGTCATAAGGCATTCTGTTTGTTACAATTTAGCCATTGTCGTTCTGTCGTCAGAGCACAGACAAGATTTTGTCAGCAATACTATCAAGCGCCTCGAAATTCCTGTAACATTCGCAGATAGGTTCGGCAGTTTGAAGGAACAAGATAAATGGCTCTGAGCACTATGGGACTCAACTGCTGAGGTCATTAGTCCCCTAGAACTTAGAACTAGTTAAACCTAACTAACCTAAGGACATCACAAACACCCATGCCCGAGGCAGGATTCGAACCTGCGACCGTAGCGGTCTCGCGGTTCCAGACTGCAGCGCCTTTAACCACACGGCCACTTCGGCCGGCTAGGAACAAGATATTTGTGCACAGAAAAAAGTACTGACCACCCACGTCTGCCATCACCATAGAACGATTACCTGGATATACTTCAGCAACGGATGATGTCACAACTTGATACTGATCCCACAGACATCTTTCTGCTAAACGGAATTCGTCCACAATGACATAAAGAGGTTTGCACGTTTTTAAATCAGCATCTTCCAAGCTGTTAGGTCAGTCACGCTGGACATGGCGACGCTCTTTGGTACATAGACCTTCAAACATGACCCATATGGGTTTTTTACGGGGTTGTATGAATGGCCTTGTTTTGGCACCTTCTTTGCCGAAACCAGCTGCGGGTCTCAAAATGCATATTTCTAATTCTCTACACCATTCAAGTAGCCAAGTACAACAGATCAGTTCCTAGAAAAACCAAAATTTTTTTCAGACCTCCCATAGAGCATGTTTAAATACAATAACCCTATACGGATTTTCCACAGTCATCATTAATCTACTCTTAGGGATGTAGAAAAGCACTGGAGAGATAAATGGACGTATTTTCCCGGTCAAGACCTGGAGAATCAGATGGACGCAAACCTAATGCCTACAGATGTGCAGATATCAAACCAGCCATACAATATGCAAAACATCTCTTTACAAATAGCCCAGAATGCGTCTGTGGCGGAATGGAGCAGACAGCAGAACACATATTAGCGGATGTCCAATAAGAGATTTCAAGGGGAAGGGAACACCCTCATAAGCGCCTTTCCAAAGATTGAAAAAAGACTCTGTCCGAAAATGTCTCGGCAGGCACAGCACAGCGGTACCGGCCGACCGCCATGATATCCTCAGCCACTAGGTGTCACTGGATACGGATATGGAGAGACATATGGTCAGCACATCGGTCCCCTTACCGTTTCCAGTTTTCGTGAGCGGAGCCGCTATTTCCTACTCAAGTGGCTCCTCAACTGTCCTCACTAGGGCTGAGTGCACCCCGGCTGCCAACAGTATATAGCAGACCCGAACGGTGAACCATCCAAGTGCCATGCAAGCTCAACAGCGCTTGTAAGTCAGGTGTTCTGGCAGAAACCGGAGTCACCACCGCGGTAAGGCCGTTTTCCAGAGACTACTGCTGTGTTGAATTCCCTGGACGTAAATCTCTGAAGGAAATATGTCATTAATAACTTCTCTAAATGTTCACTTGCTTTAATTGTATACTGACGATGAAGTTCCATTCTCCGGAACAGAGCGTAGGAGACGATGCGGAGACCCGCACCGCCGTATTAGGCAAGGTCCTAGAGGAGGTGGTTTGCCATTACCTTCCTCCGACCGCAACGGGGATGAACGATGATGATGAAGATGACACAATAAGACCCAGTCATTTCGAGGCAGGTGAAAATCCCTGAGCCCGCCGGGAATCGAACCCGGAACCCCGTGCTCGGGAAGCGAGAACGCTACCGCTAGACCACGACCTACGGACAATTGAAGGACTCGTTACTAAAATTTTTGTATCTTTCTTTTAGGTCTTCCTTTTCTGTTTTTACTGATTATATTTTTTTGTAGTTTTGACATATGCTAACTAAGGAAGAGTACGTAACCCGTTGCCAGCACGAAGCTAGTCCTCTCGAATAGCATCAGGGTCCCTTTCTGACTGGCAATTCACCATCGACGCCGTAATAAGCCCTCGATCCGCGAGATACCGTCGAAAGCGTTTGGAATTTAATCCATAACTTTGGCGTGCACTCTGGTGATCAGGAACTGTACGCCACCACCTCAGTTCCCCTTGCCGGTCAAATATTTGTGATGAAAATTTTTCTGCACCAGCATGCAAACTAATTAGTCGCTGAGGAGTGCAACCATACAACTGTGCTTGAGCAACCTCGGCTACAGCGCAGCCACGCCACGCAAGTCCGGTTTGTGCAAATAAATATTTTTTATTAGCCACAGGCAATCACTTTCTCATACAAAAATTTTTCCTTATTGTAGCCAGCCCCCGTATTTATCCCTCGTGGTTTGAACATCCGCCTTACGCTCCATTTTGTCGATCTAAGATAACTTCAGATTCGGCGTTCGCAAGCACTACTGCAAATGGGTACGGGAGCACGCTGAGAGGCACTTGCATGTAAGTGAATACACGCGCCCCCGGTTACTAACAAGGCACCCTCGCCAGCACAAAAAAAACAGCCAAAGATGCCACCGCCGGCCTCCCGTCGCTCTATGAACCCGACACTCTGCGGCCGTGATCTGGCGTGATTTATGAATTTAATAAAGTCAGGTCGCGCGGAATAATTCGGCGCATCACGCCCGTATCGTCCATCATCATCAGCGGCGCTCCTGCCCCAGCCAGCGCCGGTGATTTATAGGAAAACGCCGGCCGCCGCGAGCATAAAACGGCCACACATCAAGACGTCAGCAAGCAAGCGTCTCGTGTCGAGAGGGGGCAGGCTGCGGCTCATCTCGCGGTCTGGCTAGGGTGGCCGGCCGACTGCCGAATTTCTGCTCATGAAGCGCTCCTACTACCATAGTCATCGACACCCTTTCACTCTTAACTCAAGAGGTTCCTTTTCCGTAACGTTTACCTCGAAGTGAGGTCTCTGGGAACCCAAATGCAATAAAACAAATAGCATCAAACAACGACTATCCTCCTATCTTAGTGGACTTCATAATGCACAAAAAAAACAAAACAGAAACAACAGGTGTACTCTC
The DNA here is from genome assembly GCF_021461395.2 of Schistocerca americana. Lineage (NCBI taxonomy): Eukaryota > Metazoa > Arthropoda > Insecta > Orthoptera > Acrididae > Schistocerca > Schistocerca americana. Next base: position 431,498,681 of record NC_060124.1, on the reverse strand, counting down.
TTATTTACCCTGTGCTTGACCCACCACCGCAAGAACGCAATAAATGGTGCACAGTTCCTTTCTTGTGAGTTTCACTGGATGTAGCCAGAAAGACTAAATCCAGGAATATAAAAAAATAATTTTATGTGAACAACATTGTTGGCCGCTTTTTGCTCAATGGTAAAGACAGCACTCCAGCTTTGGAAAAGAATGAATGTATAAAATCACAAATTCTGTATAGGCCAATCTGGCAGGGCAATATGTACCCACTTGAACGAACACCACAGAAGCTTGAAACTTCGAAAAGGAGACTAATTTTATTTTGCAGGTCACCTGCTTAAGGAAGGCCATAGTTACAAAGTGAAACACGAACAATTACGTCACATCCACTATTGAATTGGGGACCTAGAAACGACGGAGTGGCTTCGTCCCAGCCGTAGCCCTTAGTGGTACACAACCCCACAGCAGGCGACAGCAGTCCACTCACCCCACCGCCTCCCCACACGCAACCTAGGGTTATTGTGCGGTTCGGCCACCATTGGACCCCCTCCCCTCCCCACCCTCCCGGGAACGTCACAACCAGACGAGTGTTCAAAAATGATTCAAATGGCTCTGAGCATTATGGGACTTAACATCTGAGGTCATCAGTCCCCTAGAACTTTTAAACCCATATAACCTTGTAAGAAGGATGTTTAGGTTTTTATGTTGGTAACGCCACGTAGCGCTCCATATGAAAATCACCGACTGTGCTGTGTGAAGGCTGTTGTTGGTTTGCATTGTTGGAGTAATATTCGCCATCGTAGTGTTGGGCAGTTGGCTGTTAACAACGCGTAGCACTGCGCAGTTGGAGGTGAGCCGCCAGCAGTGGTGGATGTGGGGAGAGAAATGGCGGAGTTTTGAAATTTGTAAGACTGGATGTCATGAACTGCTATATATATATTATGACTTTTGAACACTACTAAGGTAAATACATTGTTTGTTCTCTATCAAAATCTTTCATTTGCTAACTATGCCTATCAGTAGTTAGTGCCTTCAGTAGTTTGAATCTTTTATTTAGCTGGCAGTAGTGGCGCTCGCTGTATTGCAGTAGTTCGAGTAACGAAAATTTTTGTGAGGTAAGTGATTTGTGAAAGGTATAGGTTAATGTTAGTCAGGGCCATTCTTTTGTAAGGATTTTTGAAAGTCAGATTGCGTTGCGCTAAAAATATTGTGTGTCGGTTTAAGCAGAGTCATGTATAATTTTTCTAAGGGGACGTTTCAACCTAAGAACAGCACACACATCCATGCCCAAGGCAGGATTCGAACCTGCGACCGTAGCAGTCACGCGGTTCCGGACTGAAGCGCCTTGAACCGCTCGGCCACAGCGGCCGGCCAGATGAGTGTAACCCCGATGTTTACGTGGTAGAGTAATTATGGTGTACGTGTACGTAGAGACAGTGTTTGCGCAGAAATCGCCGACTCAGTGTAATTGAGGTGGAATAAGGGGAACCAGCCCGCATTCGCCGAGGCAGATGGGAAAGCGCCTTAAAAACCATCCACAGGCTGGCCGGCACATCGGACCTCGACACTAATCCGCCGGACGGAAGGATGAACTATCTTGAAGTAATGGAAATTAATAAACACATGTCCATCAACCCAAAATTTAATACTAAACGACCAGACTAAGTTTCCATCTCTTGACTTCTAACTGCAGATACTACTTATAATTCCATCCACATCATGTTGTAAATCACCCTCTTACTCGCATACAAAATTTTCAGTTACTATAATCTCTCTCTTTGTGTTAAAAAATATTTTACTCTGTATAATCACAGCTGCTTCACTGATTTGCTTAATATCACTACTATATCTTATCTGTTTGTAATTTAGGACCCAGTGGAAACAAAATTATTTTGCTCAACCCCATATTTCGAACAAATCACAAAAGTTTACTGTTCAGTTTTTTTCTTCTATTTATAACTGCTGTAGAAGCTCATTAGTTGATGTGGCACATATTTTATCTTAGTTAGGTAGTCTAACTTCGCTTTTACACAGAAATAATCCCTCTTATTTTACTTCTAATTCCAACATTAACATGTTCCATTTCTGGAATTAGAGACATTCTGTGTAGGTACTAATTTAAAATACACACATCAAAAATGTTTTGCATCAACCCGGTTCCCAGAACTCCTGAAGATAGACGTTGACCATGGATATTGTATCACAGACACAGTCCCTTTGACTGTTTAGAGATGTCACTGAACCCGCCCAAGGATGTAAGCAACCATGCATAAGCAGCGCCTATTAGATGGAGGGCGTCCGACAGCCGATCAGTTCCACTCATCCCACCAGGAAGGAGGTACACGGCTCGTATTGTCTGTAGTTCAACCATGCCTAGACGGTCAATACCGCGGTTCGATCGCGTCCGCGTTGTTACTTTGTGCCAGGAAGGTCTCTCAACAAGGAAAGTGTCCAGGCGTCTCAGACTGAACCAAAGCGTTGTTGTTCGGATATTGAGGAGATACAGAGAGACAGAAACTGTCGATGACAAGCCTCGCTCATGCTGCCCATGTGCTACGACTGCAGTTTATGACCGATACCTACGGATTATGGCTCGGAGGAACCCTGACAGCAACGCCACCATGTTTAATAATGCTTTTCGTGCAGCCACAGGACGTTGTGTTACTACTCAAACTATGCGCAATAGACTGCATGATGCGCAACTTCACTTCCGACGTCCATGGCGAGGTCCATCTTTGCAACCACGACGCCATGCAGGGCGGTACAGATGGGCCCAACAAAATGACGAATGGACCGCTCAAGATTGGCATCACGTTGTCTTCACCGATGGGTATCGCATATGCCTTCAACCAGACAATCGTCAGTGATGTGTTTGGAGGCAATCCGGTCAGACTGAACGCTTTACACACACTGTCCAGCTAGTGCAGCAAGGTGGAGGTTCCTTGCTATTTTCTAGTGGCATTATGTGGGGCCGACGTACGCAGCTGGTGGTCAAGGAAGGCACCGTAACGGTTGTACGATACGTGAATGCCATCCTCCGACCGATAGTGCAACCATATCGGCAGCATATTGGCGAGGCATTCGTCTTCATGGACAACGATTTACGCCCCGATCGTGCACATCTGGTAAATGACTTCCCTCAGGATAATGAAATGTTTCGACTAGAGTGGCCAGTGTGTTCTCCAGACATGAACCCTATCGAACATGCCTGGGATAGAGTGAAAAGGACTGTTTATGGACGACGTGATCCACCAACCACTCCAAGGGAGTGGGACAACAGTGCCTTGATGAACTTGTGGATAGTATGCCACGACGAATACAGGCATGCATCAATGCAAGAGGACGTGCTACTGGGTATTAGAGGTACCGATGTGTACAGCAATCTGGCCACCACCTCTGAAGGTCTCGCTATATGGCGGTACAACATGCAATGTGTGGTTTTCATGAGCAATAAAACGGGCGGAAATGTCTCGGAACCGAGGTGATGCAATGCTGTTTTTGATGTGTGTATCTGATCCAACAAAATTTCACTGCAACGCGTATTATCTTCGTACCTGATGATGGCTAGTAGCCGAAAACAGATTCGTCGAACAAATAATAAAATTGTAGAATAGTTTTCCAGTATAGTGTGTGTTTCACTCATAATGTGTAAAATATTCTGCCAAGAACCAATGGAACAGTCAGTCAATGCATTTATTTTTACAATTGTTTAAGTGTTGTTTAAATGCTCCTTGATTATGTTATTGGTCTACATAAAGTCTACAGCACAAAAGCACATACTTTTGTGCGGTTTTCAAATAGTACACGTTAATGAATGGACAGTTAGAAAACTGAATTTTACGTTCTGAATGTGATATCACTGTAAGACACCACTCGTGCGCTGGCCGTCAAAAGCCCGCAAGTGCGAACGTCGGTATCTGCGGACCCCGAGGGGTGACGTTAGCGTGGCAGTGTACGGAAATCGGCCGCCGCAGCTCCACTCTCCGTTAAGACTACACGGCAGCAGCGCCCTCTGCGGCGCTGACATAAACTACACCGGAGACAGCGCTTGGGAGCCATTCCGTCAGCGCAGATCGTCCCCTTAGTCAGACAGCTCAGCTCCACGGGTTAGCGGCTACCGACGTCATAGTTAGTTAGGCCTCCGAGAACCAGCGCAGCTAGGAAGTTAGTTTGCTGTTGAGCTGTCAAAAGACTTTATTCAGAGATTGGTAATGCCTATTATGTTCTACATGACTGTTTCTCAAAAGATTACTAAATGTGTTTGTTATTCAACTGTCTATTGATATTCTGTAGTGTGCCCAGCTACCCTGGTCTATCTCCTGCCTCCTGGTCCACAAATTACTTTTGTGACCACCCGAGATACAACATTGAAAAATTATAGTTACACACAAAATTTAATTCCAGGATTTTAATTTGCACAAATGAAATTCTGCAAAATTGATATTCACTGCAGGGATCTACATTTTTCTTGTCATCACTCAGAACACATTTTACTATATTCTCTCTCTTTGTGTTAAAAAAATATTTTACTTTGTATAACCACAGTTGCTTCACTGATTTGCTTAATATCACTACTATATCTTATCTGTTAGTAATTCAGGACCTAGTGGAAAGCAAAATTATTTTGCTCAACCCCATCTTTCGAGCATGTCACCAAAGTTTACTGTTCAGTTAGTTTGTTCTATGTATAACTGCTGTAGAAGCTCATTAGATGATGTGTCACATATTTTATCTTAGTTACGAAATCTTACTTCGCATTTACACAGAAATAATCCCTCTTGTTTTACTCCTAATTCCAATAATAACACTTTTTACTTTCTGGAAATGGAGATTGTGCATGCACTAATTTAAAATGCATACATAAAAAAATTGTTGTATCACCCCGGTTCCCAGAAATCCAGTAGTTTTTAACTAACACTTTAAGTATTTTATTCGAGAGACAGACTGGTTCCCATCAAAATTGTCCTGAAGTTCTTCCTGGGAACGATGCTCTTGTTCGATAGCAGAACTGTAATCACTTGCTGTTGTAAAATCGTTGCCTTTTTCGTCTATTTCTTGATCTATATCACTGACACCTTTCTCCATCCGTCGACTGACAATGTCTTCAAACTCGGGAAAGATAAAACTGACACGTTCCTAAGAACCCATTTTGTACTATGCGGTACCGTACCGAAGGAAACAGCTACGTAGTTCACGAGGCGTGGTCTAGGGGATCCTTACACCTGTCAATAACATGTGTCAACAACAAACAAAGAAGCTGGTAACCCAAACGACAGCAAAACATTGTAGGGTTGGCATTTTAAGGAAGGTACGGAGAGTACAGGAGCGTTTTGCCACAACCGACCTTGGAGAGACAGATCGAAAATTTTCGCTCGTTCTGAGAGATCATACCTCATGAGTTAAGGGTTAAAGGTCATTCGACGTCTAGTCCTAATTTAGTAGGCTCGATTTCGACGCTCTAACGCTAACGGCTCCTATAGGGTAAACCTACCTAACTTCGTGATATTAAAGATTTTACATGAGAAAGCAAAACAAATATTCAATCTAAAAATTGTATATTTTACATGTAAGAGACCAATACATTGCTGTACTAAACCATAATACAGAACTTTTAAGAAATGAAAAACTGTTGAAGATGCAAAATGTTGTAAACAAGTTGGGCACGCTACCTTATTTCGTTGTAGCATAGCTAATTCTATGGTGGCATATATACTTCGTGAAAATGTGCGTAATTTCTTGATAATTTGCTTTTGCATCGTTAAAGTTCACTTAATGCACTTTTCATTCATTTTCAGGAACAGTGTCACTGTCACTAAAATTTCACAAATATTATACATAAATGACATAGCATCAGGTGAATCGATGGTTTGAAAACTTTCATGGAATCATCACAGACAAAAACAAAACACTGAATCCAAGCACGTGTGTGTATTCTTTCCACAGCTGTAGTTCTCTTTAGAAGTAGCGGAGATGTCCTCATTCCTTTTGTTCTTTCACTTTTGTTTTCCCTTAGACACTGATTTCACTGTGCTACTATGTTTATTGGATTATCCATTAACGTTCATGCCGAACCATATTTTCCGCATTTGGGTTATGAAATTAACTTCCAGTTCAATAGCAAGGGCAAACGATCTGTTCATTTTACCAGTGGTCACATTGTGTTTGTCACCATCACCGTGGTCCACATAGCCTTTTAAAGTACGCACGGAATGCAGAAATAATTAGCAGCTTTGTATGTCAACCACTTTTCTTTCAAAACCTTCCGAAGTGTTCCACGAAAGTCTTCAGTTGAATAGAATTGTCTTCTCTTAGTCACATAACCCATTTTTCGCTCAGAGATGGAGCCACTGTTTCTAAAATGGACACAAAACTTAAGAGTTATTGTCGTTTTCCTAACCATTTGATTCAGTAATGGTGATGAAGTCCCATACTCCTTGACAGAGCGTAGGGGAACGATGCGGGAGAGCCGCACCGCCGTACTAAGCAAGGTCCTGGTGGAGGTGGTTTGCCATTGCCATTCTCCGACCGTAATGGGGATGAATGATGATGAAGACAACACAAAAAAAACCAGTCATCACGAGGCAGGTGAAAATCTCTGACCCCGCCGGGAATCGAACCCGGGACCCCGTGCTCGGGAAGTGAGAACGCGACCGCGAGACCACGAGCTGCGGTAATAAGGCATTTAAATCCAACTATGATGACTAAAACTACAAGTGTGTTGCACTGGTAATACAACTGCACATAAGTGTGTAATTACTTGGAAAACGTACTTTAATGAACATGTATTATAGGAACACCGCCAGACGACGTATCTGCCTCGACACCACAAACAATACACTACCTGCTCTGCACACAGCTTTTATTCCCACTCAGAATGTCCTTCCCCCGGTGAAGACATTCCCGCCATTTGTTGAGGACGGTTGGAACCATGTGTAGAAGGCCTACCTCACTTAAGGACAACGAATGCGTCTGCTACCACGAAACAAAGTATGTTACCGAGTTAGGTAGGTTTACCTTACTGTACCTTACAATTAAGTTTCCTCATCTGGGAAGTATTGAGAATCTATGAACCCCTAAACCGAACCTCCAGTGCGAGCCATACCAGAGGAAATTTTGTGATTACTGACCCACAAAAAAGGCATTTTAGAACAATTTTCGAGTTGAAAATTTGTAATGCAGCATTTAATGTTTATTATTTCATTGTGTAAAATTTTACTATGCAGTCTACGGTTCAATGAAGTGATGAGAATAAAAAATGAAAAGAATTGAAATCATTAAGATGTTCGTCAGAATTTATTATCATCGCTATGAACGACTGTAGGAGTAATCAAATGAAAACGAGACATGAAGGAAGTAAACTGTTTATTACCTCAAAAGTGATCGTCCTAGCTGTTATACATTTATCCCATTGTGAGACAAGACGTTAACGCCTTCATGCGGTTGCCTACTGTGCTACCCTTACTTACTTGTTACGATGTATTTTATCGTATGAACAACGCTCAAGTTATTTAGCACAGGCAGAAACATTATATTTTCAGATAAATACTGCCTATCTTATAAAGTCGATCTCAGTACCTGGGCTGGCTCCTCTGTTCCTATACAACCTGTTCTGGCGTATCCACAAGCGACGGAACGAAGATGCGGAACGCAAGAGCAGAGAATGCCGTGAGGTAAAATCGGCCAATGGCGCACGGAATTGGACCGCGTCTTGCCAAGAGCGACGCCTAGAAGAAGTTAATATAAACTCCGCTCCTGCTAGCCTCGGCCGCTCAGGTCATCCCAAGTCTGCAACGGCATTTATACTACGCTACCAGATTGTCGTGATTTGTATCAACTGCTTACTTGGACTTTGTGTATAGTAACAACTGTTTTCATGTCGCCTCTCGCTTGCGACATTTGCTGTAAAGAAAGTTAAGTATTGTCGAATTGTTTCCTAGAAATAAAACTACTAATGTTTTGTACAGCATTCCGAGAACGCAACATGCTCTAGGCAACGTGACAAGGCGCCTGAGACCGTGTGGCTACCCCGCGCGGCAGCGGCACTTGAATCCGGGCCCGCCATCTAGCTGCCACACACGATGTCCACTGAGTTACGGAGGCGGACGGCTAGTATGTCATGTAGGATATCACCACAGTATCTGTAGCACAAAATGGAGTATGTGTGTTATTGTGATATTAACATCTCCCTCATCAGCGACAATACCCTTCGAGATTAGTTTCGCCGGAGATTACGTTGTTTCATAAAGATATTTTTCGGGTAGAATGCTATCTGGGCTGTTGTATTGCTGCTGCCGTTTACTTCTTTTGTCTGATGGAAATGAAATAGTAGTCTTTCGTTTTCTGTACACCGTATAACAAGGATTACTTTTACAGACTTCCAAGACTTTTAATGGGGACTTTGACCTTTAATTTTGGAATACGAACTCACGTCCAGAAACGTACCGTTTCCCCGCTGCACACAAAACACACTGGTGTCCAAAATTAAGGCAACAAAGCGCCAAACCGCTATTTCCCCGACCCGTGTCTACTTCACGGTATAATCATACAGACTGTCAGCATATGTCCGCATGATCGTTTTCTGCACGGAAGATGGCATTCTTGTCAAAGGACAATCACGCCAACGATGACATCAGGGCACCCACCAAACGGGCTGTGTTTGCCGGATAGTCTCACATCCACATTCGCTGAGTACACAGTCACAGACGGTGCAGATTGTCACAGAGAAGACGCCTGCAGACTCTCTGCTGTGGAGGGCCAAAGGAAGGAGTGCAACAGGACAGTCGTAAACCAATGTGGCCCGATGGCTTAATGTGAACCGTTCTGTTGTTACTCAGGTCAGGCGACAGTTTATAGAGACCTAAACTGTATCCCGGAGACCAGAACGGCCGGCCACATGTGACATCAGAAAGAGACGGCCGTTATTTGGCTGTAAGGGCGCGATGGTGCCGCCTTAGTATTGCACTGCAACTGGCATCTGACCTCGCAGCACACTCTGGACATGTATCGAGGCAAACGATGTACAGAAAGCTTCAACAGAGCGGCCTCTACTGTCGGAGACCTGATGTATGTGTGCCTCTGATGCGTCTTCACAGAAGGGAACGTGTTAAAGTGGTGTCGTCAACATGCCACACGGATGGTCGAAGATTGGGCCAATGTTCTTTTCACAGATGAGTCCCGACTTGGTCTGGAGAGTGATTCTCGACGGATTCGCATCTGGAGGGAACGTGGAACACGATTTCGATACTCAAACATTGTGGAGAAGGCCGATATTGAAGAGGATCCCTAATGGTGTGAGCGATGATTACGTTGACCACTCGAACAACTCGTGAATCGGCAAGGTTTAAATGGTGTCAGGTATCGTGACGAGATCTTCGGATGCGACGGTGTTGCGAGACGTTGTGGGCCCTGTCTTCGTATTGAAGGACGTAAAGCAAGGATTTCATGTGACCCCATAGGTAGCAGTCTAGGGGGTGCAGGTCGGGAGAACGTGCACGCCAAGCAACCGATCAAGAACCACCTGCAGAAGTGGGCTCTTGACCCAAAATCCTGTTGCTACCTGTACTTTCAGTCCCTTACGCAAAGGCATTGATTGAAAGCGTTGTTGAATGTTTTCCTGAGGGATAACGTTCCAAATTCTGTCCAACTGGCGAGTTAGATCGTCAAAGTCCGGAGCTGGTCGGAGGGCATTGCCCATAGTGCCCCAAATGTTCTGAAATGGGGAGAGGGCCGGTGACCTTGCTGGCCAAGGTGAGGTTTGACAAGCACGAAGGCAAGTTCCTATTGCTTTTCTTCGTAGGAACTCACACCGTATGTGGGGATCCATTATCTTGCTGAAACGAAAGCCCAGGATGGCTCACCATGAAGGGCAACAAGATGGGGTGTAGAATATCGTCGACGTACCACTGTGGAGCCGCAGATGACACCCAAAGGACTCCTATATGAAATGAAATGGCATCTCAGGCTATCACTCTTGGTTGTCAAGCCATGTGGACAGCTATAGACAGGTTGGTATCCCAACGTTGTCTGCCGCATCTCCAGACGTGTCTTCGCTGGACATTTGGACTCAGTACGAAGAGGGGCTCATCACTGAAGATAATTTTACTCCATGCTGTGAGAATTAAGGCCAAATGTCCCGTACACCACTACAAACGGGCTTTCGTGTAGGGGTCGATGGTAGTCGGTGCAAGGGGTGCTATGTGCTCAGCCTTCTTTCTGTGAGCCACATGTGAATGGTCCTTGTAGTCACGGAAGCACCTATTCAAATATCAAGCGATTCTCCGGTTACTCACCTGGATTCTCACGTAATACGCGACCTCTCTCAAATACTGTCAATCTGTCTACTTTTTCAAGCACTTGTCTGCAAGGCATAATTACTGTCCTATGAGCATATAAAATGAAATTCGCAAATACTTTGTGCCCTGGTATCGACAGGTCCCCTGTTTTCTATCGTTGCCAGCTGGGTGGTGAAAATGGGCTGCGGCCGGCCGAAGTGGCCGTGCGGTTAAAGGCGCTGCAGTCTGGAACCGCAAGACCGCTACGGTCGCAGGTTCGAATCCTGCCTCAGGCATGGATGTTTGTGATGTCCTTAGGTTAGTTAGGTTTCACTAGTTCTAAGTTCTAGGGGACTAATGACCTCAGCAGTTGAGTCCCATAGTGCTCAGAGCCAACCAAACTGGGCTGCAACATCACACTTTCATCCATCGTCCGCCAACGCACTTTGCGTCGATACCTGCATGAATATCGATTTGTCACCAATTTCCATAGCTCCTTCGAGGTACATAGCTTCTTTGTCTTAGAGTGCACGTATCCGGGCAACGCTGGATGGTCTTCTAGCATTATAGATCTACAACTTGCGAAACATAGTAGCTAAACAAAATTGATTTTCCTACGTGTCAGCTGCGGCATTCAAATTGCAGTCATTGTTTTTAAGATGTGAAGATTTTAATATGTCTTATGCCAACCGAAGATGGGCGAAACCGCAAAACGTGTATTGGGATGCAAAAAAAGCATAAAAATGTGTCTGCTTGCTGTATTTTTTAAAGTAATCTTCACATTCTTTGTCTCATCTCAATGGAATCATCACTTTAGGTCGCTTTAGCGTATTAATGTGCAGCACTTTTGCGATGCACCGTTTCCGTTAACGTCAACTTTATTTAGCCAGTTAATTAGTTTCTTAGCCGCCACGAATTTCACTATACCCTTTGACCCAAATTAATTCAAATTATTGGTGATGATTTTGCAGGTTTGTGACTTGCTTCGTAATTTCTTACGCCTGTGGTAAGTTATTAAGGAAAAAAGTAGGACTGTGAATTCTTTCATATATGAGTATTGACCAATTAACGATATCAGTTCACACTTCCCCTTGTCAGTCCACAGAAGAATATGTAACATCGGCAATAGAAGCCAGATTACAGTGTTAGAGCTGTACCTGTTGTGGCCCACTCTACATTGTCGCAGATTCTCTCCCCGTCCGCAGCTCGTGGTCGTGAGGTAGCGTTCTCGCTTCCCACGCCCGGGTTCCCGGGTTCGATTCCCGGCGGGGTCAGGGATTTTCTCTGCCTCGTGATGACTGGGTGTTGTGTGCTGTCCTTAGGTTAGTTAGGTTTAAGTAGTTCTAAGTTCTAGGGGACTGATGACCATAGATGTGAAGTCCCATAGTGCTCAGAGCCATTTGAACCATTTGAATTCTCTCCCCTTACGACATCTTCGGCCACATCTTGCAGTGTTGCCAGATTTCCCCCTCTCCTCTGATACAGGCCAACAGATTTTTGTATAAAATGGCATGAAATTAAAAAAAATGGTGGGAAATTCAAATTAGTCCTTTTGCGCTACAGGTTACGACGTCACTGTGGAATGCAAATGTAAATGTGTGTTTAATCCTATGGGACTTAACTGCTAAGGTCATCAGTCCCTAAGCTTACACAATATTTAACCTACATTATCCTAAGGACAAACACACGCATCCATGCCCGAGGGAGGACTCGAACCTCCGCCGGGACCAGCCGCACAGTCCATGACTGCAGCGCCCAAAGACCGCTCGGCTAATCCTGCGCAGCATCACTGTGGAAGTAGGATTGATGTCGTAGATATAAACAGGCGGGGAATTCTTTTGATGTTAAATACAAGGACAGTCTGTTTGTTGTCAGAAACCAAGATGACGGCCTGGGCATACTAGAATGTATGACGTCAGAATTCAAAATAACGACCGAAGACGGCGATCTGAGCATACTAGGACAAACTGTATGATGTCTAAAGACAGCGACCTAAGCAAGGACAGTCTGTATCACGTCAGATAACAAGATGGCGATCCAAGACGGCTACCTGGGCATACTGTGACAGTCTAATGATTGCGGGATGTCTCAAATCCAAGATGGTGAAATTGAGGATACTCGGACAGCGTGAATGGTTATCAGAAAACTTATCCTAAGTTTAAAATCGGAAGAAATTCATAAAATTATCGGTTTTTCCCACTCCTATGATCTTACAGTTCACTTTCCTGGCCAGTGCCGGGACAGGATGGGAACAACTGCGTGTTTGCTACTGAAACATACGCCACACTTGGGAGAACCCAAACTTCCCCACCACACTCGTGTCTCACATCACACTAGTGTAGTCAACTAGTCCAGGCCACTGCTGCCACCGGGTCCCTATTCATCAGAGTCACCCTGCCGCCATCACCATCCACCTAATCGAACTGGAGAGAACATTACAACACGTACTGGTGATTCGACTGTCTTATGCATAATGCAAAATAGTAATTCCGATTTCCGCCACTATTATGATGTTTGTGATAGATCTCCAGTCACAACCTACATGATTAAGTTAAAATGGAGAGAAGGAAATTTCAAATCCGAGAAACACGCTTATGGTTACAACATATTGGAAACTACTAGGCAATTAAAAATTCATCTAAGTTTAAAACAACCAATAGCCCACGTATACTTTCAACAGGGAGAATCCATAAAACCATAAAATAAGGAGATGCACATTTTACCTCCAGGAAGGGGGGGGGGGGGGGAGGAGCTTGTACATTGGCTCATAAATAGAAAAAAATAAACTTCTGTGTTTATAAAATTCACCATAAAAGATTTATGCGTAGAATGGATATCAACTATGATGGAAGCTGCCATCATAGCCTCCCACCCCAATTCAGTTACAAATTCATCGTTCTTATTTAGCCATCTATCAAGCACATTTTAAAGTGAAACATGCCTGTACTTATTTATTAATCGAATCGTAATCCTCCAAAAACTTCGCCAATATGTTTGATGAAAAAAGGATGACTTTTTACGAGAGCTCAATAACCTCGTTGAGCGAGATATTTCTCGGTGAAAAAGCTCTTCTAATACTACCAATATAGTACAGACCAAACTAATAACTGGATGATGAACACAGTAGTCCACTGGCAGACCATACAACACCACTGCTCGAAACACATACCTGACTAAGTGGGCAAAAGACCCAGATGCAGGCAGACAGCTAAAACAATTCAGAGATATGCAGGCGTTCTTTTCGAAATTGTACAGAAGAACTCAATCGCTTACCCTCGCCAAAGTATCGTTATTTCAGGGCTTAGTACGTTATACGTAAAGTCTAGTGACATCAGACGTTTCCAATGGATTTGTCGAATGCCAAAAAGTTGCGAGCAAAACGGAATCGTTTGAACAGAAATCCGAAAACATATGAAATTTACTTTCAGTTCTTGAAAAATGGGAACAACTGCTTAATAGTGCGTCTGTACACATTACAGCGTCGATTCTGTGTTATACAAGGTGAGAATACCATTAATATGTTTCTAAATTGATTCAAAAAATGTAGAGTCCCCTCTATAAAGCGTACTATTTTCCGTAAGAGTTGTAATTTATGTAGTCAAGAAGGATTCCACTGTACTTCGAAAGGTTTTTGTGATCATAATCGTTTGACGGGATGTGGGAACTCTGTTTTATTGCAATGTATGTTATTTATTGACAAGTGGCAGACACAACTAACAGGACTGTAATGAGCATTCCATCTCTCTGTTTAGACATGAGAATGTGAGAATGCAGCTTTTTAATTCTGCTGATAACGACAAAAGTAACGTCCTTATAGTGCTGACAAAATCTCACCACTTTCCCTCATTGAACTCAGAATCGCTACAGCTATGAAACCGAAAAACTCGAGTTACAGCAAAACAATTGATAAGTAGACCAGATATCACAGAGAAGATGCTATTGGGAAGTTGATTCGCCTTTTCACAGTAGTGTATTCCCAGCAGTTCATATACACTCCTGGAAATGGAAAAAAGAACACATTGACACCGGTGTGTCAGACCCACCATACTTGCTCCGGACACTGCGAGAGGGCTGTACAAGCAATGATCACACGCACGGCACAGCGGACACACCAGGAACCGCGGTGTTGGCCGTCGAATGGCGCTAGCTGCGCAGCATTTGTGCACCGCCGCCGTCAGTGTCAGCCAGTTTTCCGTGGCATACGGAGCTCCATCGCAGTCTTTAACACTGGTAGAATGCCGCGACAGCGTGGACGTGAACCGTATGTGCAGTTGACGGACTTGGAGCGAGGGCGTATAGTGGGCATGCGCGAGGCCGGGTGGACGTACCGCCGAATTGCTCAACACATGGGGCGTGAGGTCTCCACAGTACATTGATGTTGTCGCCAGTGGTCGGCGGAAGGTGCATGTGCCCGTCGACCTGGGACCGGACCGCAGCGAACCACGGATGCACGCCAAGACCGTAGGATCCTACGCAGTGCCGTAGGGGACCGCATCGTCACTTCCAGCAAATTAGGGACACTGTTGCTCCTGGGGTATCGGTGAAGACCATTCGCAACCGTCTCCATGAAGCTGGGCTACGGTCCCGCACACCGTTAGGCCGTCTTCCGCTCACGCCCCAACATCGTGCAGCCCGCCTCCAGTGGTGTCGCGACAGGCGTGAATGGAGGGACGAATGGAGACGTGTCGTCTTCAGCGATGAGAGTCGCTTCTGCCTTGGTGCCAATGATGGTCGTATGCGTGTTTGGCGCCGTGCAGGTGAGCGCCACAATCAGGACTGCATACGACCGAGGCACACAGGGCCAACACCCGGCATCATGGTGTGGGGAGCGATCTCCTACACTGGCCGTACACCACTGGTGATCGTCGAGGGGACACTGAATAGTGCACGGTACATCCAAACCGTCATCGGACCCATCGTTCTACCATTCCTAGACCGGCAAGGGAACTTGCTGTTCCAACAGGACAATGCACGTCCGCATGTATCCCGTGCCACCCAACGTGCTCTAGAAGGTGTAAGTCAACTACCCTGGCCAGCAAGATCTCCGGATCTGTCCCCCATTGAGCATGTTTGGGACTGGATGAAGCGTCGTCTCACGCGGTCTGCACGTCCAGCACGAACGCTGGTCCAACTGAGGTGCCAGGTGGAAATGGCATGGCAAGCCGTTCCACAGGACTACATCCAGCATCTCTACGATCGTCTCCATGGGAGAATAGCAGCCTGCATTGCTGCGAAAGGTGGATATACACTGTACTAGTGCCGACATTGTGCATGCTCTGTTGCCTGTGTCTATGTGCCTGTGGTTCTGTCAGTGTGATCATGTGATGTATCTGACCCCAGGAATGTGTCAATAAAGTTTCCCCTTCCTGGGACAATGAATTCACGGTGTTCTTATTTCAATTTCCAGGAGTATATATATATATATATATATATATATATATATATATATATATATATATATATATATATATAATGTCAACATTCTACATCCAATAGCACAAAGTTAACATAGCAGGCAGTAGGAGTGTCATTGCTGCATGTAATAGACTACTATTACAGTGAACTTTATACACCCTCAAATCAATATTACACGATTAATGAATACAGTTCATTATAAAGAACTGCTAATGTCCCACATCTAAGAATACATACATGATGGTCATAGACATCAAAACAACCAAATTGGTTCCTAACTAGAAGCAATATACTGAAGCACCAAAGAAACTGGAGCAGCCATGCGTATTCAAATACAGAGATATGTAAACAGGCAGAATGGAGTGCTGCGGTAGGCAACGCCTGCACAAGACTACAAGTATCTGGCGCAGTTTTAGGTCAGTTACCGAAGCTACAATGGCACGTTATCACGATTTAAGTGATTTTGAAAAAAAAATGGTTCAAATGGCTCTGAGCACTATGGGACTTAACATCTATGGTCATCAGTCCCCTAGAACTTAGAACTACTTAAACCTAACTAACCTAAGGACATCACACAACACCCAGCCATCACGAGGCAGAGAAAATCCCTGATCCCGCCGGGAATCGAACCCGGGAACCCGGGCGTGGGAAGCGAGAACGCTACCGCACGACCACGAGATGCGGGCAGTGATTTTGAACATGGTGTTACAGTCGGCGCACGAGCGATGGGGGACAGCGTCTCCGAGGTAGCGATGAAATGGGGATTTTCCGTACGATCATTTCACGAGTGTACCGTGAATATCATGAATCCGGTAAAACATCAAATATCCAACGTCGCTGCAGCCGAAAAAAGATCCTGTAAGAACGGGACCAACGACAACTGAAGAGAATCGTTCAACGTGTCAGAAGCGCAACCCTTCCACAAATTGCTGGGCCATTAACAAGTGTCAGCGAGCGAACCATTCAACGAAACATCATAGATATGGGCTTTCGGAGCCGAAGGCCGACTCTCGTGTACCCTTGATGACTGCGCGACACAAAGCTTTACGCCTCGCCTGGGCCCGTCAACAATGACATTGGACTGTTGATAAGTGGAAACATGTTCAAATGTTTTTTATTCCAGTCTTTGATCACAATATCAATTCTTTTGACGATGACCGGTTTCAGTCAGTAATGACCATCCTCAGATCTTTTCTACACCATGTCCTAAAGTGATAAGGCCGTAATGGCATCGTCAAAACATATAAATATACTCAGTACAGCATATGTTTTGTCGATGCCTTTACGGCCTTATCACTTTAGGACACGGTGTAGAAAAGATCTGAGGACGGTCATTACTGACTGAAACCGCTCATCGTCAAAAGAGTTGATATTCTAATCAAAGACTGGAATAAAAAACATTTGACAGTATTGGGGCGCTGTTCACATACGCGA
This sequence comes from Schistocerca americana, assembly GCF_021461395.2. Lineage (NCBI taxonomy): Eukaryota > Metazoa > Arthropoda > Insecta > Orthoptera > Acrididae > Schistocerca > Schistocerca americana. Next base: position 431,481,582 of record NC_060124.1, on the reverse strand, counting down.
CTATGTCGCAGCTGGTGGATACATGTTGCCTGGCCGGTCGAGTCTCGTTCCAAATTGTATCGAGCAGATGGCCGTGTACGGGTATGGAGCAAACCTCATGAATCCATGGACCCTGCATGTCAGCTGGGGACTGTTCAAGCAGGTGGAGGCTCTGTAATGGAGTGAGGCCTGTGCGGTTGGAATCACACGGTACTCCTAATACTTCTAGGTACGATTCTGACAGATGACACGTACGTAAGCATCTTGTCTGATCACCTGCATCCATTCATGTCCGTTGTGCATTCCGACGGACTTGAGAATTCCAACAGGACAATGCGGCAACCCACACGTTCAGAATTGCTACAGAGTGGCTCCAGTAACACTCTTCTGAGTTTTAACACTTCCGCTGGCCACCAAACTCCCCAGACATGAACTTTATTGAGCATGTCTGGGATGCTTTCGACGTGCTGTTCAGAAGAGATCTCCACCTCCTCGTACTCTTACGGATTTATGGACACCCCTACAGGATTCATGGTGTCAACTGCCTCCACCACTACTTCAGACATTAGTCGAGTCCATGAAACGTCATGTTGCGGCACGTCTGCGTGCTTGTGGGGGGGGGGGGGGGGGAGGGGGGGGGGGAGTGGCTGCACGATATTAGGCAGATGTACCATTTCCTATGGTTCTTCAGTGTAGATTCATGCCATAGATTTTCGATTATACCACAACGACTGCACACTTTTTGACAAATGACTGTGTTATGCTTTAAGTAATACAGATTTTTCAATGCAGGTACGCCTTGATGTGATGTAAATTTAGTATTGATGTAGACAAAACATTAAACTCCAACCACCGTTCCTATACACAGATTGTGATCTAATATTCAGGCTAGCTTTGCCCTTTGAAGTGAGGTCTCACGTGAATTATAAGCGTTTTACGTTACATATAAGGTATTTATAAATGATGACAGTTGAGGAATCGTAAGTTGTGATCAATATGTGAAAGGAATTCATGTTCGTAATTGAATGTTAGTGTTATGGGACTTCTATTTGGAAGCTTACATGCTCCACAATACTTCTGAATCATTTTCTGATGAATGTCTGCATGATTCCTACAACAAGGGCACTTTTTCTGGTTATGACACCGAAGGTCAGGAGACATTATGTAAAATGACGGTGCACACAGACTCCAAGAAATACTAGAAGCCTGCTAGATTGTAGTTGAAATATTTTCGACTTCAGTGAAATATTTCCGACGATCATTGAACTCAGAGTTATTCAGAATTGTAGGGAGTTTGATTTTGTGAAGGCTATTCTGAAATATTTTAGACGAAGTTCAGACTTTGAGTATTTTATATGAGACTGGATATGGTGAGAAAATTGAACAGTTAGTGTACTGCTGATTGGAGCCTACATAGCACTTCACACCATGCATCTACATGTTAAGCAAATGCTTCCAAACTGTAACAAATTCACCATATTTCAGCAAAAATTGTAACAAATGTATCAGTAACAGCAGGTTTTGAAACGAATGTTATGAATGTTAGGAAAATATTTCCATGCAGAAAGGCGACAGAAAAAGATTGCCAAATTATTGTAGAAGTCATCAGAAGTTGAAAGTAACCATTACCAAGGGCTCATATTCATCTCTGAAAATGAAACTAACCATTACCAAGGGCTAAGAAGGGAGGAGATTAGTGTTTAACGTCCCGTCGACAACGAGGTCATTAGAGACGGACCAAAAGCTCGGATTAGGGAAGGAACCAAACCGGCATTTGCATGAAAGGATTTAGGGAAATCACGGAAAACCTAAATCAGGATGACTGAAGACGGGTTTGAACCGTCGACCTCCTTCAGGCGAGTCCAGTGTGCTAACCACTGCGCCATCCCGCTCCGTACCAAGGGCTAAAATGGAAGAGTATTGTGCAGTAAGCTATGGACATACAAAATTTTGAGGTAAGGGAAAGACCTGCTACGGCTTAATGGCAACGTTGAAAATCGCTACAAAAGAAAAGAGAGCGTCATTATAGAGTTAAAGGAAGTCGTTGCTTTGTTGACGAAAAGATCTTAATCAAGGACAAATTGAGCGTAAGGGGAGCAGTGCGATAACTTCAAAGCAAAATTTTTGCACATCGATCTGACAAAGAATAAAATGGTTTGATATTACGAAAAGCTGTAAGCGGATAAAAATCATCTATATAGTCGGTTGGTGATTATACTGGTTCTGGAAAGGAAGATCAGTCGTGAAGCGACGACGTTGGAAAAACAGGAGTGACCTGAGGTCTTCCGAACATTTACCGATTGTTGCTGCTCCGGAAAACCATTCGCTACTGGAACAGTAAAGGGACAAATGAGAGGGCTACCCAAGTAAGTACACTCCACTATACACAATAAATTGTGGAATAGGTGTTAATATGGATACTACGTACATCATGTTGTGAAAGGAAAACCACGCTGAGGATCATATCACACACTCGTCATCCACTGATAAGAATCTATAGAAAAATTTCATTAATTTCGAATATAAGTGCCCATGTTTGATTGCTTGTTCCAGAAAGTGGGAAGAGATACGACGGATCGAAACACACACATTTAATCAAGCATTGGTTCAGAAAAGAAAGAATCATATTTAAAAAATAAATTATTGAATTGTAATGCTATTCACAGATTGTTGACTCTTTTCCATAACGGTAAAGAGAAAGTTCAGTTTCAGATTTTCGTCAAGGTTTTCTTTCAACTGCTAATATTTGCTGTTATTATTTCTCAGTTATTACATGATTAACGTCCTTTTCTTTCTTTCTCTCTTTCATGCAGATCCCTCCATATCGATACCTTTAATTTTGTTTCTGCAGACACAAAGAACTTTTCCCTGCTCTCTTACTAATGTTATTAGCAGTTCTGTGTTTACTTTACTCAGTTTCAGATGTAATCAGTTAACGTTACGAAGCAACATCCACACCGCTTGAACATACCCTAATACCAATGCATGTGCTCAGGTTTTGAATATGAAACGTCACGGTACTTTTTCTGGTCGCGGTTACGGCTGTTGAATTTTATCAGGCACATACGCAATGACTTTTCACAGATACAAATATTAGGGTAACCGGAAAAGCAGAACAACCGGAACTGTGTCATGTGAATGCAACCAAACTGATGACATATATCGAGGTGTGAAGTTCGCTTGGGCGGCGGAAGTACTACTGTGATAGCTGTCTGATTTATATACCCACCAAATCGGTCTCCGCAGATCGTATTGGGCAGCAAGTGATGTCAACTACTTTTGTTACCTACAGCACCTTAGGCTTTTCTTACATCTGTTAGTTTTTATTTAAGTGTCTGACGCCAGATTCTCCGCAGGCCCTGTTTTATATTATACTGAGGAGACACATGACGTAGAGGGACTTTCCGAAGTCGATATTCAGGCATCCGCGACGTATCCTGTGTATTCGGAAGAGAGGTTGGGAGAAGAATCTCTCCTAGTAACACATAACCTATATGCAGTCGGCATGAATGTCTAGTTCATCAGTTTCATGCTGGATGTCAATAATTCGACTCTACTGTGGTTTGTTTTGACGATGAATACTCTGCTATACAAAACTCATGGACGAGACAGATAGAGTACCATAACATATTAACTACTTGGTGGAAATGAATGAAAGTGCAGGAACATATTGCCAAAAGTTCCCAATCGTACACAGAAAGTTCTATGTCACATGGTGTGAGGTCAGTGTGACTACAGTGCCATGTGGAACTGGCCCCACGATATGAGGCACTTGAAGGAAAGGTAAAAGACAGTGTGTGTCTATCAGCGAGCAGTTACGGTGCACTGTTGTGGTGTTCTTCATTACGACATGGCCCAGAGGCAAAATCTGGATGAGTCTACATTGGGGAGAATCATTGGGAAACGGGAAGAAGGACGAAGTGTGACGAATGTAGCCCAGGAGTTTGCTATTGCTCATAGCACTGTGTCACGTGCGTAGGGCACATTCCGAACCATAAACACGGCTTCCCGAAGGAAAGTAAGTGGCAGATCTAGGACAACTACGGCAGCAGATGACCGCTCCATTGTGCAAAAGGCAAGAATATATCCACGCTAAACAGCAGATGCAATTGCAACCAAATTTAGCAGACTTGCAAAGCACGCAATCTCACGCTCCACAGCGGCACGATGACGGCATGGGGGTGATTTTGTTCGAAAACTAGCCTGTTGTGTTTCGTTGCCAATGGCATCGTTTGCGATGGTGCCAAGAGCGGAGGGAATGGACCAAGGGGGGGTCTCGTGTTCTTCTTGGATGCTAAAAAATTCAGAGATTCTTGACATATCATCGCATGGCGGGAGGTGGGGACACGTATTGCACCCAGGAACGTTGTCGAAGATGATCGTTTTGGTGGTTCAGATGTTATGGTGTGGACGTACTGACCTCCAAATGTTTGAATATGGTATTCGCGAGGACCGAAATTATTGTGACATGAGTCTTTTCAGGTATACATTTGGTCGTAACATCAGTTTAATGGGTGACAATGCGATACGACATCGAACAGAGCAGGTGGAGCAGCTCTTGGAACTAGAGGATATTTGGCAAATGGACCGGCCGGCCCTTGCCGCCGACTTAAGTCCCATCGAGCACGTGTGAGATGCGTTGGGAAACTGTATTGCAGCGCGTCCGCATGCACCAGCGGCAAGCTAGCAGTTGTCAACTTCGCTGGTGCACGAATGGAAAGCACTAACACAAGAACTCTTTAGCAACCTGGTGGGCACCATGAAAGCACGCTGTAGAGCGAGCACTGCTGGCCGAGGTGATCTCACACACTATTAAGAAGCATGCCCCCCTCTGTGATGTACAGGGGCGATTAAAAATAGCAATGATTTCAGTGTAATTATTGTCGTTGAAAGATGATGATGGTGATGAGGTCCCATACTCTGAGGAGCGTAGGGGACGATGCGGGAGACCCGCACCGTCGTACTAGGCAAGGTCCTAGTGGAGGTGGTTTGCCATTGCCTTCCTCCGACCGTAATGGGGATGAATGGTGATGATGATGATGATGAAAACGACAGAACAACACCCATTCATCTCGAGGCAGGAAAAATCCATGACCCCGCCGGGAATCGAACCCGGAACCCCGTTCGCGGGAAGCGAGAACGCTAGAACAAGACAAGGAGCTGTGTACGTGTCTTTGAATAAAAGTGTCATTTCTGTTCGTCTCCTTGCGTATTTATTCCAGTTATCCTCCGTACTACACTCTGTCAGTTCTTTCTATGTATGATCCAAGTTTCATCGAGCTACGCTACTTGGCAATGGCGTCCTTAAGTTTTGCAAAAGAGAGTACTAAAACCTGACAAATATGGCAGTACACTGAAGTAACAAGAATAGTGTCTTTACTTGACAATAGAGAAGCTGGCGACGTGGACGTGCGTGCGGTGTGGCGATCAAAACTCTATGCCATATATCTCCTCCTGCCATTACTAGCGCAATTTGAGAAAGGAAAAGATTCGCATTAGGTGTCTCTAGATAGAGCACCAGCTATCAATTGTGACAGTTTCAGATTGTGATTTAACGACTTTTGCTACGGAGGGGAGATTTCAACTTGCTGACGAGTCTAGCACTAGCAGCTCCAACGTGTTGTCCTCTCTCCGTCGCCCTTCCCCCCCCCCCCCTCCCCCTTCTACCTTCACCTATACAGGGTGGTCCATTGATAGTGACCGGCCCAAATATCTCACGGAATAAGCATCAAACGAAAAAACTACAAAGAACGAAACTCGTTTAGCTTGCAGAGGGAAACCAGATGGATCTATGGTTGGCCCGCTACATGGCGCTGCCTTAGTTCAAACGGATATCAACTGCGTTTTTTTTTATAGGAACCCCCATTTTTTATTACATATTCGTGTAGTACGTAAAGAATAATGAATATTTTAGTTGGACCACTTTTTTCGCTTTGTGACAGATGGCGGTGTAATAGTCACAAACGTATAAGTACGTGGTATCACGTAACATTCCTCCGGTGCGGACGGTATTTGCATTCGTCATACATTACCCGTGTTAAAATGGACCGCTTACCAATTGCGTAAAAGGTCGATATCGTGTTGATGTATGGCTATTGTGATCAAAATGGCCAACGGGCGTGTGCTATGTATGCTGCTCGGAATCCTCGACGACATCATCCAAGTGTCCGGACCGTTCGCCGGATAGTTACGTTATTTAAGGAAACAGGAAGTATTCAACCATGACCTGCAACAAATTATGATGCCCAAATAGGTGTTTTAGCTGCTATCGCGGCTAATCCGCACATCAGTAGCAGACAAATTGCTAGAGAATTGGGAATCTGAAACACGTCGGTGTTGAGATTACTACATTAACATCAATTGCATCTGTACCATATTCCTATGCACCAGGAATTGCATGGCGACGACTTTGAACGTCGTGTACAGTTCTGCCACTGGGCACAAGAGAAATTACGGAACGATGACAGATTTTTTGCACGCGTTCTATTTAGCGACGAAGCGTCATTCACCAACAGCGATAACGTAAACCGGCATAACATGCACTTCTGGGCAACGGAAAATCCACGATGATTGTGACAAGTAGAACCTCGGCGACCTTTGCGGGTTAATGTATGGTGCGGCATCATGAGTTGAAGGAAAATTGGCCCCCATTTTATCGATGGCAATCTAATTGGTGCAATGTATGCTGATTTCCTACGTAATGTTCTACTGATGTTCCTACAAGATGTTTCACTGCGTGACAGAATGGCGATGTACTTCCAACATGATGGATGTCCGGCACATAGCTCGCGTGCGGTTGAAGCGGTATTGAATAGCATATTTCATGACAGGTGGATTGGTCGTCGAAGCACCATACCATGGCCCGCACGTTCACCAGATCTGAAGTTCCCGGATTTCTTTCTGTGGGGAAAGTTGAAGGATATTTGCTATCCTGATCCACCGACAATGCCTGACAACATGTGTCAGCGCATTGTCAATGCATCTGCAACAGTACGGAAAGCGAACTACTCGCTGTTGAGAGGAATATCGTTACACGTATTGCCAAATGAATTGAGGTTGACGGACATCATTTTGGGCAATTATTGCATGGTATTTACAGGTAATCACGCTGTAACAGCATGCGTTCTCAGAAATGATAAGTTCACAAAGGTGTATGTATCACATTGGAACAACCGAAATAAAATGTTCAAACGTACCTACGTTCTGTATTTTAAAACCTACCTGTTACCAACTGTTCGTCTAAAATTGTGAGCCATATGTTTATGGCTATTACAGCGCCATCTGTCACAGCGAAAAAAGTGGTCCAACTAAAACATTCATATTTATTTACGTACTACACGAATATGTATAAAAAATTGGGGTTCCTATTTTAAAAAACGCAGTTGATATCCGTTTGACCTATGGCAGCGCCATCTAGCGGGCCAACCATAGCGCCATCTGGTTTCCCCTTCAAGCTAGACAAGTTTCGTTCTTTGTAGTTTTTTCGTTTGACGCTTATTTCGTAAGAAAGTTGGCCCGGTCACGATCAATGGACCACCCTGTAAAAGATCTATTGTCGCCCGGAACTGAAGACGCCATTTAATGCTACGGTGAGTCAAGACGTACAACATCTCAAAAACGTGGTATTTATAAATAGCCCCGACTGCTATTGAAAGCAACGCATACTAAAGTGTAGTTTTATGGTGCGGGTTACTTTCTAATCTAGCGATGATGTTAAGATGATCGACCGTTTTATTCCATCACGACACATTCGTTGTGGCTTCCGAAAAATTGAGAGTTCTCCATCCTCGCTGTTTGAAGCCCCGTGCACTGAGGCTCCACGTTAAAAGTAAACTTTCAAGAATGAATCCAAATTACAGAATAAAATAGTCTTCTAAGAAGACTTCGTTCCATTTTTTGGTGTAAATGAAAAGTTGCGAGGGTGGGGCAGAGCGCCATCATATATTCTTCGGAGCAGCATAATAAAACGCAAATTCCACTAGGCAGGGTTTAACGAAATGTTAAAAAATATTTTCACACAGTGGACTCATAAGGTAAATACATACTACATAGTGTATGCATCGGAGCTGTTGTATTGGTTATCTGAAAAGCAGAACTATTTTCTCTTGGTAGCAGAAATAGATAACAACATAATGGCATACATACTGCTCACCTACAGGAAGAAAACAGTGTTTCTCTTAAAACCAGGTCAATAGCATTGCTCAACATCAAACCAGAATAAGTAGGACGTACCTAACTATCGGGTATCAAACATTGGAGTTCCATCAAACTTTACCTCGTTTCCAAGTACATCACGCGTTTTTAATCATAAATCTTATTCAGTTACGTAAAAGTAACATAGAAACGTCTTTTTTGAGAATACCGACTTCGTATTCATCAACATTGGGAACCACTGTGAACATGATGTCCATACACAAGCATTTCCACACCTTCGGGATTATTTATTTATTTATTTATTTTTTGTTAGTTGTCAAGTTGACCGTTGGACACTACAATCATGTACCATAATAAAGAGTCACAAATTTCGCTGTGGATGCATACCTTTTTTGGACACTTGCACAGTCAGGGTTAGCCAATCAATTGTCTTTACAGCAATTAAATGCTGAGTACGCTACACTTTGTTTGATTGAATTAGCAACAGCAGTTTCATGTTCTGATGACTGCGACAGAAACATCTCACCTTCGGAACATAATAGGAAAGAAAAATATTGTATGTCATGTAGTATTTCAATGGGAGTAATAATTGTAGTATAAGTACATTCAATAAGAGTAGTATTTGTTGCAGTTACTGTTAGTATTGTACAAGACGACATCTGTTCAATATATTACACTTAAATTTTAAAATGTCCAACTTGTTTTGTTATTCTACCAATATACTTGTAAGCAGCCCACTCATCAACCTCAAGACCCAATGACAAGAATTATTCTATTCTCTTAAGAACTACTCTATGCATGCTCATACAGTATTCGAAAGGAGACTTGCAATTTCGCTGTGAATAAAACTAACAGTTTTATGTGCAATTTTTCGCATATAAAAATTAATCCCAGAGGATAGTCCGTACTACAATAGTTACTGTGATGACCTCAACCCACAGGAAAAATAATTACCAAAATCTGAACTGTGAAGTCATCCAAAATTCTAGTTGGAAAACCATACTCTTTGTTATACTTCTCAATTGGTCACGATCCCACTTTGTTTACGAACTGAAAACTCTAATATTCACGAGAAACTGCTCTGAAATTAACCTGAACCGACAAAATTGTGTATATATTCCCTGAAACTTCGAAGGAATTAGAAAAAGTGACAAAATTTCGTGAATCACACACAATACTGTTAACAATCGCATGAACACTGGGGGGGTTTCACCATACATCTACCCACTTTTGAGTATAACCAGTGTCTCTTAATACTACGACTCGTAGCAATACAATATCAAAAAAACTTTTATTACTGGGTAAAGAGTCACTACGTGATTTGACAGCTGACATTTATAATTCCCACTCACGTCAGGAAAAGCACCAATACGGGAATAGCAGCTTTTACATTATTGGTCAGAACGCAAGCAATTATGGCAGTCGCCGTAATTTTCGCACGAAGCCATATTTCACGACAAAATACTCTTATTAGTTCCTGTCATATATCTAGTCTCATAACAATACATAAAACTACATAAAATAACTACAATAATTTTGACATGCAAGGAGAATTAATCCTAATGAGAGGAAGAAGTTTATATTTACTGGTGTTTCAACAATGACTACCAGGCAACTTTTAATTCATTGATTGTAATTTTATTTTCGTTAGCAGAAAGCAAGCAAACTAAACAAAGAATTTAAATAAACAGAGTCTGTAATTCTTATACTTTTAATAGAGAAAGAAAGTTTCTAGGTCAGGGGATAGCGTTCAGCGAAATCCCTTAACTTTTTGTTGCATACGAAGCGTTGCGTTAGGCAGCACGATGTCGGCGGGTTACGATGATGAGAGCAGGATACAGGCAGTTCCGCTGGTTAATCTTCTCCGGCGAAACGCAAATAAAGTTCCGGCACAGCTGTATCATTAACCCCGTGGTATATACGAACGTTGTTGACATGTCCTCTCTTTCAAAGTACATGACGTAGACATCGCTCGTGTTTACACTTTATGCACTGTCCGTGACGCTATCGTCCATAATTACACGGTTCGTCACATTCATATAGTCTTAGCCACAAATACACAGTTCATACAATTGTTCATGTATGTGAAGCACACCGTAAACAATGTCCACTCTATTCTCGCATTTCAAACTTCGACAACGTCACTGAAAGCCATTTATATTGCACAGTTAATTAGTCTTCACTTTCATGGCTTGATAGAATGTGATATACAACAGTTCCACCTCCCAAAACCAATATCAGCAAAGTTCATTCGAATAAGTTCGTATCGGCCACAACAAAGTAATGTTAGCGGCACTTTCACAGTCCGGTTTATTTGCTCTTAAAGTTCACTGGCGATGGCATTACATACCGCAGTGGTAAAGAGAATTAACAATCTGATAGTTAGGTATCACTGTCCATACAATTACGTATGCTTTTCATGGAACACAGTACTATTTTTCCCGCGCACGCTTCACAAACACGCCATCCACCATCCCCTCTGCTACGCAACAACCTTTCAACTCTCGATATCACTATCGCTGTCCCCTGTCTATAGATATTATATCGTTATCGTAAATTACACAAACCTTTATAAATGTTATTGACTGCATTTTTCACAATTAATAATATTTCAAAAGAGAACTTTAGAAACTTTACCACAGGTACAAAGCAAGAAACATATTTATCCATTGGCAAACGAAATAATCACAATTACATCTTTACATTTAAAAACCACAGTAGAATGTTACATAATCACAATTAGAAATGCCCATATGAACAAAAGAAAAAGAATAGAAATCTAAAGAAAATCACGAAAAAAAAATTTATATGCGTAATTAGCAATGCCTTCACATTACCAGAAACCTGTCTCGGCCAAAATAAGGTCAAACAACGTATTTGGGCCATCAATACACACAGGTTGGCTAGTAAAGAAGGAAGATTGAAAGTAAGCTCGTGGCTGAGTCGGCCCAGACATAGCATTTGCTAATACTGTGAAAGTGTTCCTCAAAAATGCATTACATAAATTCTTTAGTTGCTTAGACCATGATTTTAATAGCAATTTATTGGGCTCGTGCATACGTTCGTAGCGTTTTTCCATAAATTTAATAAACAGAACATATGCACATAACAGGAACTTTAGTTATCGATATTATACAGGGTGATTCAAAAAGAATACCACAACTTTAGGAACTTAAAACTCTGCAACGACAAAAGGCAGAGCTAAGCACTATCTGTCGGCGAATTAAGGGAGCTATAAAGTTTCATTTAGTTGTACATTTGTTCGCTATTTCAGCCAATAAAGTTTTTTGTCCCTTTTTCTTCGAAGGTGCTACTGTAACTGGACTACAGTATCTGGAGAGGTTAGAGAACTGGCTGTTCCCTCAGCTCGAACAAGAAGCACAAGAATTCATATTTCAGCAGGATGGAGCGCCACCACATTGGCACTTATCTGTCCGTAACTACCTGAACGTCAACTACCCGAGGCGATGGATCGGCCGCCAGGCAGCCCGTGACAGATCACGTCATCACTGGCCTCCAAGAAGCCCTGATCTTACCCCCTGCGATTTTTTCTTATGGGGGTATGTTAAGGATATGGTGTTTCGGCCACCTCTCCCAGCCACCATTGATGATTTGAAACGAGAAATAACAGCAGCTATCCAAACTGTTACGCCTGATATGCTACAGAGAGTGTGGAACGAGTTGGAGTATCGGGTTGATATTGCTCGTGTGTCTGGAGGGGGCCATATTGAACATCTCTGAACTTGTTTTTGAGTGAAAAAAAACCTTTTTAAATACTCTTTGTAATGATGTACAACAGAAGGTTATATTATGTTTCTTTCATTAAATACACATTTTTAAAGTTGTAGTATTCTTTTTGAATCACCCTGTATTCTTCTTCATTGTTTACAACAGTCTTAAAGCGCTGGAGTTAACTTTGTGATACCGCAACTGTAGAAGTCTCACGTTTTGAGGCAAAGAACTCGTCGAGCCATGTTCGGAGCGCACTTTCATCCTGAAAGAAAGTTCATTGACGGTTGTTCGATAGAGGGCGGAAAAAGTGAAAATCTGAGGGCGCACTATCAGATGAATAATGTGGGTGCGGAATGACTTTCAAACCCAACTCCTTTATAGTGTTTGTTGCCAGTCTAGCAGAATCCGTGCAGGCAGTCCTCCTGGTCGTTGTTCTTTGACTGCGTCTGCAAACCGTCTCAGCTGCTCATAATAAATATCAGCAGAGATGGTTTTCATCCTCATCGATGCGCAACTCGCGGAAGTGGCGTCAAATCGAAACACTTGCACCCGGCGAACGGTCTACCCGACCCCGACGGGAGGCCCTAGTCACACAACATTTTTTTTTTTTATTAGCAGAGATGGTTACACCTCAGGGAAGCAACTGTAGTACACCACACCGTCGCTGTTTCACCAGATGTATAATATTATTCTTTTGTGGGTGCGCGCAGGTGTTTGTACGTAGAGTTGCTGCTTCCTTTGGGCTCAGCCATTTCTCTCTTTTCCTTGTTATAGCATAAAGACACCATTTATCGGCTCAGAAATGATACAGAATAGGAATGGTCGGTGTTGTTCACTAGCCAGTTGATGACGAACAAGGAGACATACGCATACGGCCCCGCTGATTTTTGTGCTTTTGGCTTAGAGAAGGCGGTACACATACACCCGATTTTTTAACCTTCCCCATTGCATTCAAATGTAGCACAATGGTGGAATGATCACAGTTCGCCAATTTGCCAGTTCTCGAGTCATTGACGTTTATAATTGTGGATTAATGCGTTTAAAATAAAAAACCATTTTCTTGCAGTGCTCTGTCCAATGCAATATCCCCATACACGGCGCAAACGTTTCTGTCTGCCTAAACCGCTTTCACCCCTCTATTGAACTCAGAGAGAAGAATATGTTGGAAATGTTCCGATTTCTCCACTTGACACTCCATTTTCTAGCGTCCACAGCGCCACTCACTATCTCGAAATTGCACAATGACAATATGTAAATTGAAATAGCAACAGTGAAGTACAAATAAAAATTACAATCGATAAATAAACGTATAGCAACTCGACTACCAAAATGCAAAACAACAACGCTACGAACTTATGCACCAACCTAATACACTACTGGCCATTAAAATTGCTACACCAAGAACAAATGCAGATGATAAACGGGTATTCATTGGACAAAGATATTATACTAGAACTGCTTGTGATTACATATTTACGCAATCTGCGTGCATAGATCCTGAGAAATTAGTGCCAAGAACAAGCACCTCTGGCCGTAATAACGGCCTTGATACGACTGGGCATTGAGTCAAACAGAGCTTGGATGGCGTGTACAGGTACAGCTACCCATGCAGCTTCAACACGATACCACAGTTCATCAAGAATAGTGACTGGCGTATTGTGATGAGCCAGTTGCTCGGCCACCATTGACCAGACGTTTTCAATTGGTGTTCAACTGGTGAGAGATCTGGAGGCCCGTACACGACCTGCAACATGCGGTCGTGCATTATCCTGCTGAAATGTAGGGTTTCGCAGGGATCGAATGAAGGATAGAGCCACGATTCGTAACACATCTCAAATGTAACGTCCACTGTTCAAAGTGCTGTCAGTGCGAACAAGAGGTGACCGAGACGTGTAACCAATGGCACCCCATGCCATCACGCCGGGTGATACGCCAGTGTGGCGATGACGAATACACGCTTCCCATGTGCGTTCACCGCGATGTCGCCAAACACGGATGCGACCATCATGATGCTCTAAACAGAACCTGGATTCATCCGAAAAAATGACGTTGTGCCATTCGTGCACCGAGGTTCGTCGTTGAGCACACCATCGCAGGCGCTCCTGTCTGTGATGCAGCGTCAAGGGTAACCGCAGCCGTGGTCTCCGAGATGATAGTCCATGCTGCTGCAAACATTGTCGAAGTGTTCGTGCAGACGGTTGTTGTCTTGCAAACGTCCCCGTCTGCTGACTCAGGGATCGAGACGTGGCTGCACGATCCGTTACAACCATGCGGATAAGATGCCTGTCATCTCGATTGCTAGTGATACGAGGCCGTTGGGATCCAGCACGGCGTTCCGTATTACCCTACTGAACCCACCGATTCCATATTCTGCTATCAGCCTTTGGATCTCGACCAACGCGAGCAGCAATGTCGCGATACGATAAACCGCAATCGCGATAGGCTACAATCCGACCTTTATCAAAGTCGGAAACGTGATGATACGAATTTCTCCTCCATACACGAGGCATCACAACAACGTTTCACCAGGCAACGCCGGTCAACTGCTGTTTGTGTATGAGATATCGGTTTGAAACTTTCCTGATGTCAGCACGTTGTAGGTGTCGCCACCGGCGCCAACCTTGTGTGAATGCTCTGAAAAGCTAATCATTTGCATATCACAGCATCTTCTTCCTGTCAGTTAAATTTCCCTTCTGTAGCACGTCATCTTCGTGGTGTAGCAATTTTAATGGCCAGTAGTGTAAATTGAAATAGCAAAAGTGAAATAAAAATAAATATCACAATCGATTAATAAACGCATAGCAACTGGAATACCAAAATGCGAAACAACAACGCTAAGCACTTATGCACCAACCCAACGTAGATGCATCGATGAAAAATTTGTCATCTTTAGCTTTTTGATTCTGTTGTCATTATTGTGAAGTATTTCACAGACTGTTGACAATTCCGACTCCGTCCAGCAAATATTGGACTGCGGGACAGAGACGTAGAAACGACCGCTACTGGCGCGCGTATTGACAACGCTGGAGGCTGCGGAGACGTAGGGTGGGACCAATGTTGCCGGTGATTAGTCAGAATGCTGGCCGTGGCAGCAGGGTCCGGGCCCGGCTATGGCTCTGGTCAGGCCTGTATATGTAAGAGAGGGGGAGGGTGGGGGCGGCGGGGGTGGTGGAGGCTGCGCCCCGTGGGTCGATACAACGGCCGCAGCCGCCGACGCCGATGCATCGATTCCTGGCCTCCCAAGTCGCTGCCCGCACCTGGCCGCTTCTACTGTTGCTCTCCGCTCTCCCATACCTAAACTACGCAACTTTAGGTAATACAGCGACAGCAGCAGTTCGCGAAAACTTAAAGTAGTTGTCATAGAAGTTCAGTATGTTGCAAAGATGTGTGCATAGTGGAAATCAGAATAAAAGCAGCGTTCCTACGTAAGCAATACACAGTGTCTGAGGCATACAAGTACCGAATTCACTATAACAGTCGTGTATGCATATAATCATGACGAAAGTACATATTTTCTTTCAAGACACGAGTAGTAAAGTAAGGTGTTTGCATTTCCTGGATGGAAATTGGTATGGAGGCACTCAATGCAATGTCACTGCGTTTTTAGTACTTTGACCAACCTCCGTTCCTCCTAATTACCTCAAAAATTGTCTTCGGCATTGAATTTGCTAGGGTTTGCAGTTCTAGCAGTGAAACTGTCGCCCACTATTTTCGTATCACACTTTTCAGCTGACGTACTGCATCAGATTGCCTTGCATTGCGATAAACGCACCTTGCCCAAAGATTTTCCACGGTGTTCAACTGCAGGCTAGATGCAGACCAGGGCAAGATATCGATTCTAGTGTTCATCAAAGGAATGCGTGATTTAGCATTAGCGTAGAAGGCTGTCCAAACCATAACACATCTATCACCAAAATTCCTGCTCATTCTTACCTGCTGCTCTGTTCTCAGATCATGCCAATCATACTGAAACCCACCCTGACAATCTACATTAAACTTCTCTTCATCACTGAAGCTCACTTTATCCTATTCTCCAGTCCATGACATATGTATTTCAAGAAACTTCATTCTAGCCTGTTTATATTTGGGTGTTAGAGCAGGTCCCTTCAGTCGCTTCTTGAATGCAGGGTGTTTTCAAAAATGGTTCAAATGGTTCTAAACACTATGGGACTTAACATCTGAGGTCATCAGTCCCCTAGACTTAGAACTACTTAAACCTAACCCACCTAAGGACACCAAACACATCCAGGCCCGAGGCAGGATTCGGACCTGTGGCCGTAGCAGGAGCGCAGTTCCAGACTCAAGCGCCTAGAACCAGGATGTTTTCATTTGACAAAATTTGGCAGGCAGTTACTAGCAGCTCTAAATCAGCAACATGCTACGAAGAATAGTGATTTGTGGCCCTTGCTAGATGCAAAAGTAACCGTTTCGATGCCTCAGGTAATTTTCTAATTTGCCCACATTTTTCGTTCTGTACATGTCATGCGCTCAATCTAATGAACTTATGAATTACTGTACTTCACGGTTCAATTTCTTGGCGATTTGACGATTAGAGAGTCCCATTTCGTTCTACGCACCGATTTTTGTTTTCCACGTGGCATTGTCACAATCATGGTTTACGTACACCATAAGCACTGTCACTAATGGTGCCTGCTTCCTACGTGTAGGAAAGCCACATACGCATACACCAACACCGCACAGAGCCGACTACAATTGTGCCGAGTTCTACCCTCTGCCATCTAAATCGTTGACGTTTTGTTATACACTGGACTACTGACATCAACCTTGATACCATGCCTTTTCTATTACCGTATAATCAACGTGGGGAGGCTATCTATGCGTTACAGCGTTCTGAGCCGCAGCCTCAAGCAACACAGGCCGCCATATTATGTAACTTCAGGCACACCGAATATTTGTTGGACGGATGCAACAAATACTGGAAAATCATGTTTTTTTTGTAATCGAAATACAGGTGAAAAGTATTTTCGCTGCTCACGAAACATACCCATTGTATGTGCAGTGTGTAATTCTATTGCTCGTAGTAATGGTGTAGGTGGAATTTCGTAATTTAACTAGTTATCGCATTGTTTTCACACACAACATTTCTTATACACTATTTTCATATTTGTCAAATTTCTACATCTCATTTTATGGAGCTTCATGGTCACTTCGGTATGTCAGGCGGACGAATTTATAAAAATACGCGTCTCTTCTGCATTTACTATGTCGTAGTGTGTCGACAATACATCTGTTCGTCCAGAGTAAAATTACGTGTTAAACAATAGCTACAATGGGCAGGTGAACTATAAGTGTATGTAAACTCTAATTACGCTAGTCTTCATTTTTTTGTCTTGAATTCCTTTGAAAAACAAGGAGCTAACTCAACGATAGGTAACCAAAATAACGAGGGAACAAGTGGCAACGTACTCCGTTTAGTAAACGCTCTTCTCATCTTAGAGCTTCTGGTAAATGCTCTTCTCCGAGAAAACAAAACTCCTAACGCAGTATGAGATGAAACATGACAGTCTTGTCTTCCATTAGAACTGCTGAAAAAAAAAAGCCAGAACAAAAACCTCTAGGCCACGTATTTGGAACTGATATCAACACCAACAACAATTAAGCCTTCGGACTGCGTATGGAAATGTTTATATGCGGCTTTTATCCTGTGCTTTCTCTACAAATACTATCTATATAATAATTTCTTTGATAGATATCTAAGACAGAACTTCCTAGAGTGAAACTCACTAAATGTTATCAAGTGAAAGTTGTTGTAACTGTTAAGTAGAAGTTACACTGAAACTCGTCAGTATCTACAGGTCAAGATACATTGGTAATTACGAAAACACATTTACATTAAATTACTTTACATTAAAGTCATCAGAATAATGCAGCAACTTGCTCATACCTCACAGAATATTGCCGCGATAATGTAGAATAAGAATTTCTTCCATTTCCCAAACAGCTTTACGACAGCGTCATTAAAATTTCAGCACCATACCGGTATGTTCTATGTTGGCGGGCGAAATATTCACACTTAGTTTTCTACACAAAAATTATCTCATCGTCTTATACATTCCACAATAATTTGAAATTCCAACATAAATTCTTATTGTAACTACTTGCCACGTTTTGTTTATGTTATTTTCTACACTCTGCCCTACTTTCATTATGTTGTACACTGACGAGCCTAAGAAACTTGTACACCTGCCCCCGCGAGCACGCTGAAGTGCCGCAACACGACGTGGCATAGACTCCACTAATGTCTAAACCAGTGCTGAAGAGAACTGACACCATGAATCCTGAAGGGCTGTCCATAAATCCGTAAGAGTACGAGGGGGTGGAGATCTCTTATAAACAGCACGTTGCGAGGCATCCCAGATATGCTCAATACCGTTCATATCTGGGGAATTTGGAGGCCAGCGGAAGTGTTTAAACTCAGAAGAGTGTTCCTGGAGCCACTCAGTGGCCATTTTGGACGTGTGGGGTGTCGCATTGTCGTGCTGGAATTGCCCTAGTCCGTCGGAACGCACAATGGACATGAATGGATGCAGGTGATCAGACAGGATGCTTACGCACGTGTAATCTGTCAGTGTCGTATCTAGACGTATCATGGATGCCATATCACTCCAACTTCACGCGTCCCAAGCCATTACAGAGTCTTCACCACCTTGAACAGTCCCCTGCTGACATACAGGATTATGGATTCATGAGGCTGTCTCCATAACCGCACACGTGCATGCACTCGATACAATTTGAAACAAGACTCGTCCGACCAGGCAACATGTTTCCTATCATCAACAGTCCAGTGTAGGTGTTGACGGGCCCAGGCGAGGCGTAAACCTCAGTATCGTGCAGTCATTAAGGGTACACGAGTGGGCCTTCGCCTCCGTCTATTTTATTTGGCTGTCGTTGACAAGGATGAAGATATCTATCTACCAACGATACAGTTTAGTTCCCTTAGTTAATGATAGAATCCGATAAGCCTGAAGTCGTATATATTACGTCTCTCTTGCTGAAATCCACTATACATCCCAGGGACATACCTTACTACATCTGCGGAATTACTGGGTTCTTGAAGGTGTGAATGTCGCTAATGTTTCGAGCTGCTGCCCTTATCTGTTTTAATGATTTCTGCTAGGTAAGCCAAGGTGTACGCGTGGGACATCTCCAGCTGAGAAAGTCTTAAACGGATACAGTAAATAACAAAGTCCCCAATGAAAATTTTAAAATGACACAAATGGACTAAATATGCCTTTCGAAATTAGAAACTGTTCACCATGTCATTACATTTGTTTTAATGTCGTTCATTCGGGAATAATAACCTTGTGCAATTATTTACGAATACTTAATTACAGTACAGTTTCATCGGAAAATATAAACCATATTTCGCCATGTACGCCGCCCGTCCGTTGCAGTTTGCCTTGAAAATGGCGGGGTGTTCTCCCGCCGAAATATCGGCGGTCGCTGAAAGTGTTACCTGTCTGAATTCCCGGAAGTTATTTGAAACTCAGGTCTCACATATTTCTCGATCGCGAAGTAAAAACGTATCCTTTAGCACCTCACAAAGGCTAATTGGAATGACGCCCAGCAACCTCAAGATCACAAAAGATCGACTTACAGCGATTCTGCCACAACCTCTGAAATGTTTATGTGTTCCTTATCCCACTCGCTACTATTGTGGTAGTTAGTGGTCGTGTTGTTGTGTTCTCAGATTAATGGGTTACCATATCCCTGTAGAAAATAATATGGATAAAACATAGTTTAAGAAATTATAAAAGATTTTTTGTTATTTACTTGTACTGAATGGCGCAGATGAAACATTTTCAATGAAGAAATTACTGAACGAATCATTACGAAATTAGCAAAAAAATGTCAAATGTGTGTGAAATCTTATGAGACTTGACTGCTAAGGTCATCAGTCCCTAAGCTTACACGCTACTTAAACTAAATTATCCTAAGGACAGACACACACACACACACCCATGCCCGAGGGAGGACTCGAACCTCCGCCGGGACCAGCCGCACATCCCACGACTGCAGCGCCTTTGACCGCTCGGCTAATCCCGCGCGGCCGAAATTAGCAAAGAGCGTGAATAGACAATCAAATAAAACTGATTAAGATGCATAATATTTGATAATATTTAAATAGGACCTTCGCCAGAGCAAACATTCTTTTTATTTTTGGCGACATTGGACGGGCAATTCCCAGCCGTAGTTGCCATTGACCATGAATGTAAAACTCAGCTTTCAACTACAATTCGTAAGAATATGTACCATCAATACACACGTCGCAGAATGTTTTCTGAGACATACAAGAAAGAAGGATACATTTTCGTTGCACTGATACATAAACATCGCCTCAGTTGGGGGAACATGGGACGCCGCATCGTCATGTTGTAATTATATGACTTCTTTCAGACAATTAAGCTGTGCAACATTAACGTTGCCACCAAACATGGCGAAATTTCGTTAAAACTTGGAAATGTTAGAGAAAGGAAGAATCCAGTTACATCCTACGTTAATCAAGAGTACGTCACCAGTCACCCTACTTTTTTTTCCTGGCTTTTCGAACGTGGCCATACAGCTATCTCGATAGTGCAATGTCAATTATAACAATACGAACTTGAGGACAACACAACACCCAGTCCCCGAGCAGAGAAAATCTCCGACCCGGCTGGGAATCGAACCCTGGCCCCTTCGATTATCAATTCGCCGGGCTGGTCGCGCAGCTACCGAGGCGGACTGCTTTTTGATGCACACATGCCGCACCATTGGCGAGTACTCAGGTGCCACACGCTGCTCTCTTTCAGACGCCCTATTGTCACGTTCTGAGGGCCTGTTGTGGTCTTACTGCGTCCGCGTTAATTTTTCTATCATGGCGTGTGGTCGGCAGAGGTATCTGTACGTGTTGGTTACCATTTCTTAACGGATTTATTTAGAATTTACATTTAACTCTCCTCAGAAAATTCCTAAAATATTCTCCTGTAAATCTGCTGATCGACAATTTCCTTTAGAAAAGTAGTTTTTAAACTTCATACTCATTATTTCCCTGCAGTTCGATTCACTTATGTTTAGAAGTATTTGTAACTCATAAACATATAGTACTCAATTTTATCAGTATGTGAGCTTGTCAAGACGCAGGGTATTTTTCTTTTACTTTTAGCTTATTTTTAAAACCAATATGACTATTCTGTTTGGAGTCCTTAGAAATTTTTAGATTTTTATTTCCACGACTCATTTGGTACAATGTAGTTTAGCTTTCTGTTGTCAAAGACTACATTCAGTCCTATACGTTCCATTTCCTTCTCCCAATACGGAGTACGACATAACCAGTTATGTCTTTACGATTTATACTTAACTGTTCAAAAATTAATTAAAATTTGTAACATATATTTTGAACCCAACGTTTCCACGAGGGTGAGAGTAAGGGGCACTTATGCATAGCTTCAGACCATTAATATTCAAAGCAAGCAACAGTACAGTGTCAGGTGAATCACCAAAACGGAGTGGTTACTGGAATATCAACGTATCGTGGCGAGCAATACAAACTCCTGTTATCATTTGTGGAGACTGTATTTAATGAGAACATGCTGTGTGACGTTTTAACGAATTTAATTCTGAAGAGAACGGTAATCTCTTTTATCAAGGAAATGTCGGCTAGTTGTGTTTTGTGTGTAGAACTCAGTTTCTCCCCGTCCGTCATTCAGATGTTGTATAATGGCTTCGTCACAACAGGTCAGGTCAGGTCCCAGTTCTGGTTGGACAACGTCGGCAATATGTTAGAGGACTACATTACAACTAATATCTATTTGGTCATCCCTGCGTTGTAGCGTCTTAGGGCCACCGCAAGACAATTATAAAACTTCTACGAAAACCACTGGAGCACTGGTGCTCGAACAGATTTTTTTCCATTTTTGGAAGACTCTGATCATTCAAGGTTGAACCTACAAGAGAAAGACCCTTTAGTGAAAAAGACTCTTCTGTCAGCCGGCATTCAGTCAGTCAGTTGTCAATCGGTTTCAGTCGTACTTACCATTAGCTTGAAAAGTAGCCTAACGCCATAAACGAAATAGCCTATTAAATATCGAATCCTCCGAAACACCCTGTTAAACATCGGATCCTCCGAAGAGTGGTATCGTTAGCCACCAGCAGTCGGTCAAGCCGCTGACCAGTGGGGAGGCGGCAACAATGAAAAGAGTGTGAAGTTCAAGTCTTTCGACACAACATCTCCCTACGTTCTCAACTAGTAACCAAGTAATCGTTGATGCTCTAAGAAGAGTTGATTGTTACCATTACGCGTCCACCGCTCCTCTCTTTGGCGTGCAAAGATTAACTGAAAGAATTTCTCCAGTCATCAAGTTTAGAATCGGTTTTCCTTAGGTCGAAAACCACCACATTACAGTGTGCAATAATAAAATCGGCTATGGTGACAAATGGTTCAAATGGCTCTAAGCACTATGGCACTTAACATCTGAGATCATCAGTCCCCTGGACTTAGAACTACTTAAGCCTAACTAACCTAAGGACATCACACATATCGATTCCCAGAGGCTGGATTCGAACCTGCGACCGTAGCGATCGCACAGTTCCAGACTGAAGCGCCTAGAACGGCTTGGCCACAACGGCCGGCGGCTATGGTGACAGCGTACCAACTAATTTAAAGACGAAACGGTCTTGATGAAGCATCCAGGGCTCGCTACTGCACAAATTGGGTCTGCGTCTCCTCACTCGTTCACGAACGGCGGTCAGAACTTCGACGTAATAGTGTTGGTTGACTATCTGACCTCAGACGACGATTTTCACAGACCAATTTATCAAATCTCTCGATGCTGTAGTCCGTTTTGTGTATCGTCCAGGACGCGGATCGTCCTGTCGCTCCATGTCCCTCCATAAACTTCTTGATGTGCTCAAAAACTCCTGTTCCCTACACTTTCTTTAGCATGATCTGAACTACTGTAGGCATGGTCTGAGCTTCTGTAGCAGTTTCCCAAGTTTTACAAGAAGCTTGAGATTAACTCGTAGTTTCAATTGGCATTTTCTGCCTACATGTAGGCGTAGCGACTACAAAGACGATGGCTACAGCGAGACTGAGCGACATGTAACCATGCCCGTCACGGTCATGCTAGGGGGAAGTATCGACTGATACAAACATGTTCGCACCTGCCGCGACGTACTCGCTGTTTCCTGGTAGCGGTACCAGTGCTGTTATGTAATTGCCACACCTCGTACGAGCCCAAAAAGATACGGGCTTAATAGAAAGTTTTCGTTTCAAATGTACACTATGTGATCAAAAGTATCCGGACATCCCTAAAACATACGTTTTTCATATTACGTGCATTGTGCTGCCACTTACTGCCAGGTACTCCATATCAGCGACATCAGTAGTCATTAGACATTGTGAGAAAGCAGAATGGGGCGCTCCGTGGAACTCACGGACTTCGAACGTGGTCAGGTGATTGGGTGTCACTTCTGTCTTACGTCTGTACGCGAGATTTCCGCACTCCTAAACATCCCTAGGTCTACTGTTTCCGATGTGATAGTGAAGTGGAAACGTGAAGGGACACGTACAGCACAAAAGCGTACATGTCGATCTCGTCTGTTGAGTGACACCGCCGACAGTCGAAGAGAGTCATAATGTATAAGATAGACCATCACACAGGAATTCCAAACTTCTTCAGGATCCACTGCAAGTACTATGGTAGGTAGGCGGGAGGTGAGAAAACTTGGATTTCATGGTCGAGCTGCTGCTCGTAAGCCACACATCACGCCGGTAAATCCCAAACGACGCCTCGCTTGGTGTAAAGACCGTAAACATTGGACGATTGAACGGTGGAAAAAGGTTGTGTGGCGTGACGAATCACGGTACACAATGTGGCGTTCCGACGACAGGGTGTGGATATGGTGAATGCTCGGTGAACATCATCTGCCAGCGTGTTTAGCGCAAAAAATTAAATTCGGAGGCGGTGGTGTTATTGTGTGGTCGTGTTTTTCATGGAGGGGGCTTGCATCCCTTGTTGTTTTGCGCGGCATTATCACAGCACAGTCCTACATTGATATTTTAAGCACCTTCTTGCTTCCCACTGTTGAAGATCAATTCGGGAATGGCGATTGCAAAATAAATGGTTCAAATGGCTCTGAGCACTATGGGACTCAACTGCTGTGGTCATAAGTCCCCTAGAACTTAGAACTACTTAAACCTAACTAACCTAAGGACAGCACACAACACCCAGCCATCACGAGGCAATGGCGATTGCATCTTTCAACAAGATCGAGCACCTGTTCATAATGCACGGCCTGTGGTGGAGTGCTTACACGACCATAACATCCCTGTAATGGACTTGCCTGCAGAGAGACCTGACCTGAAGCCTATAGAACACCTTTGGAATGTTTTGGAACGCCGTGCCAAACCTCACCGACCGACATCGATATCTCACCTCAGTGCAGCACTCCGTGAAGAATGGGCTGCCATTCCCCAACAAATCTGCCAGCACCTGATCGAACGTATGCCTGCGAGAGTGAAAGCTGCCATCTCCTGCTGTTGCGTCTAAGGGTGGGCCCACACCATATTGAATTCCAGCATGGAGGGCGCCACGAACTTGTGAGTCATTTTCAGCCAGGTGTCCAGATACTTTTGATCACATAGTGTATTTGCAGTAACTAAGACAAAATTTCATACTGAACTCAGTTGGAAGTTCGCAGTTACACATCCGCAACTAAGTCGCAAACGGTTCGTTGCGAACTGATGTTTACGGGAACGTTTTTGCTTCTATTGTCGAATATTTTCATGCTTCTCACTTGCGCTGTTATTTATGAGAAGCACTCTATATAAAATGCATTTTTAATTCAGTCTCTGATCACAATATGAATTCATATTGTGATCAGAGACTGAAATAAAAAAGCATTTTACAGTATTGGATCACTGTTTGTATATGCGATTATGTCGCAGTTGGTGACACTCTATATGCACTGACAGAGAAAAAACCAACACCAAAAAATAATTACTGTAAGGAAATGAAATTTCGGGAATACATTTGTCTAGGTAACACATTTATGTGATATTACATTGCAAGATCCAGGTTAATGCAAGCGCAAGATAAGCCATTACAAATGTGAAAAGCTGGTACACTAATAACCGCTGTAACCGCCAGAATGTTGAAAGGAAGCATGCAAACGCGTATGCATTGTGTTTTACAGGTGCTGGATATCAGTTTGTGGGAAGGGAATACCATGCCTGTTGCACTTGGCCGGTCAATACAGGAACGGTCAATGCTGGTTGTGGATTACTCTGGAGTTGTCCGATGATGCCCCATGCATACTCGATTGGAGATTGATCTAACGATGGAAGGCAACATATCGACTCTCTATGGTGCACGTTCCGTTACAACAGCGGTATGTGGGCGTGCGTTATCCTGTTGAAAAACACCCTCTGCAGTGCTGTTCATGAATACTAGCACAGCGGGTCGAATCACCATACTGACGTACAGATTGGCAGTCAGGGCCCGTGGGATAACCACGATAGTGCCCTGGCTATCATACGGAATCCCACCACAGTCTATGATTCCAGATGTAGATCCAGTATGTCTAGCACGCAGGTAGGTTGGTTGCCGGTCCTCAACTGGGTTCATTCTAACCAACACACGGCATCACTGGCACTGAGGCAGGATCAGCTTTCATCAGAAAACACAATGGACCGTCACCTTGCCCTCCAATGAGCTCTCGTTTGACAAAACTGAAGTCGCAGAGTGTGGTGGTTTTGGATCAGGGGAAAGCACGCTACATCTACATCTACATCTACAAGATTACTCTGCAATTCACATTTAAGTGCTTGGCAGAGGGTTCATCGAACCACAATCATACTATCTCTCTACCATTCCACTCCCGAACAGCGCGCGGGAAAAACCAACACCTAAACCTTTCTGTTCGAGCTCTGATTTCTCTTATTTTATTTTGATGAGCATTCCTACCTAAGTAGGTTGGGCTCAACAAAATATTTTCGCATTCGGAAGAGAAAGTTGGTGACTGAAATTTCGTAAATAGATCTCGCCGCGACGAAAAACGTCTTTGCTTTAATGACTTCCATCCCAACTCGCATATCATATCTGCCACACTCTCTCCCCTGTTACGTGATAATACAAAACGAGCTGCCCTTCTTTGCACCCTTTCGATGTCCTCCGTCAATCCCACCTGGTAAGGATCTCACACCGCGCAGCAATATTCTAACGGAGGACGAACGAGTGCAGTGTAAGCTGTCTCTTTAGTGGACTTGTTGCATCTTCTAAGTGCCCTGCCAATGAAACGCAACCTTTGGCTCGCCTTCCCCACAATATTTTCTATGTGGTCTTTCCAACTGAAGTTGTTCGTAATTTTAACACCCAGGTACTTAGTTGAATTGACAGCCTCGAGAATTGTACTATTTATCGAGTAATCGAATTCCAACGGATTTCTTTTGGAACTCATGTGGATCACCTCACACTTTTCGTTATTTAGCGTCAACTGCCTCCTGCCGCACCATAAAGCAATCTTTTCTAAATCGCTTTGCAACTGATACGTCTTCGGATGACGTCTGTCTCGGAGGTGTCCTCGAAGTAACCGATTTGTAACAATTCGTTTTGTCACTGTGGTGCCAGCTGCCGTTCAGATTGCTGCTGAAGATGCGGTACGATGCGAAAAAGCCATACGTCAAACACGATGGTGTTCCGTCTCGGTAGTGCCACTTGGTCGTCCGGAGTCCGGTCCTCTTGTGACCATACATTCTCGTAACCACCGATGCCAGGAGTCATATACTGTGACTAAATTCCTGCCAAGCCGTTCTGCAATACCGCAACCGGCTTCCCTTAGTCCTGTTTACGATCTCCTTCAAACTCAGTGAGGTGTTTATAATGACGTCTTTGTCGCCTTAAAGGTGTTCTTGACTAACATCAACTCACCACGTCCAATATCAAAGATAACTAACGCTCTCGACCATCACAGCGTGTATTTAAAGCATCCTCATAGTGGCGGTATTAGCGCCACTCTTATGCGACTGGCGCAAAACTGGAGCAAACATTATGTTTCAGATGTAGAAACACCCCTACCAACTTTCCTCCTGCTGTTGCGTCTACATGTATCTTCATCTACATCTACATCTACATGGATACTCTGCAAATCACATTTAAGTGCTTGGCAGAGGATTCATCGAACCACCTTCACAATTCTCTATTATTCCAATCTCGTATAGAGATGAACACCTATATCTTTCCCTACGAGCTATGATTTCCCATATTTTATCGTGGTGATCGTTCCGCCCTATGTAGGTCGGTGTCAACAAAATATTTTCGCATTCGGAGGAGAAAGTTGGTGATTGGAATTTCGTGAGAAGCTTCCGTCGCAACGAAGAAGGCCTTTCTTTTAATGATTTCCACCCCAAATTCCTATATCATTTCTGTGGCACTCTCTCCCACATTTCGCGATAATACAAAACGTGCTGCCTTTGTTTGAACTTTTTCGATGTACTCCGTCAGTCCTACCTGGTAAGGATCCCACACCGTGCAGCAGTATTCTAAAAGAGAACGCACAAGCGTCGTGTAGGCAGTCTCCTTAGTAGGTCTGTTACACTTTCTAAGAGTCCTGCCAATAAATCGCAGCCTTTGGTTAGCCTTCCCCAGAACATTTTCTATGTGTTCTTTCCAATTTACGTTGTTCGTAACTGTAATACCTAGGTATTTAGTTGAGTTTACGGCTTTTAGATTAGACTGATTTATCGTGTAACCAAAGTTTAACGAGTTCCTTTTAGCACTAATGTGGATGACCTCACACTTTTCGTTATTTAGGGTCAACTGCCACTTTTCGCACCATTCAGATATTTTTTTCTAAATCGTTTTGCAGTTTATTTTGATCTTCTGATGTCTTTATTACACGATAAACGACAGCATCATCTGCAAACAACCTAAGACGGCTGCTCAGATTGTCTCCCAAATCGTTTATATAGATAAGGAACAGCAAAGGGCCTATAACACTACCTTGGGGAACGCCTGAAATCACTGCTGCGAATTTTTTTCCGATAGTGTAGTTGTCGAACAGTGTTGAGATGTGGAGGTGAGGCTGCGCTCGTCTGAAGACAGAGGCTTTAGAAGCCTGTCGCCGGCGGTAGTGCTGGTGACGGCTGGCTCGTCGCATTGTGGAGGGCGCGAGCCCTCAGTGGGGCTGCCGACCCCGCAGGGGCTCCCAGCGCCGGGGGCGGCAGATGATGCAGGCATCCGGGACACGAGCGGCCGGAGCCTGAGTCACGCCTCACTCTGGCCGCCCATCTGCAGAGCACATCGCTCACCACTGGCTCCCTCCAACTGAGGCTTTATACCGACTGCAGATGGTCAGCGAATCCGATTGACGGGCAAGTAAATCGGAGTTTCGGGTTAATAGGCTCCCTCAGGTTGTCTCCGGCAGTGCTGTAGGACGCGACGACCAGTTGGAGCCCGGCATCAGTAAATGGACCAGTGGAAGTCTGATCTCGCAATTAATGAAAATAAAAAAGACCGCCCTCATTGCACGAATAATGTGCCCACTCCTTATGAGCATAAATGCTACACTGGTGCGCAAAACTTGAGGATGAAAGTAACGTCCGCATGATGTCTCACTGGCAAGAAACACAGCTCCATGAAGCTTGGAACATACGTAGAAAGTATTCGTTAAAAACAGTCTTGGTTCCAATTTTAGTTTTTTATTTTTTATTATTATTATTATTTTTCAACGACGCGTTTCGCCTTATTTAGGCATCTTCAGGTTATCTTTCCTAGATGGACGCCAGAGGACATGGTGATATAAGATGAGCAACTGTCTGTCGTTTCACACCACAGCCACATCTTCCATGGCTCTTTCACATGCGTTTCAGAGTAGTCCAAATTTCCCGAGGTTGGTCAAATCCAGGGGGTTTCTTATCGAGGCAGGGCAGTTTCTGGCATTGTGGAGGACAGTTTTGTTGCCAACAGCGTTTCCATTCATCAATGATATTAAATTCAATATCCGCGAGAGTCCTGGCTGTGATAATAGTGGGGTGCCTTGATCTTAGTCTTCTTCTCTCTGCAGGGAATACGTCGTTGAATATTGGGCGGTCGGTGTTACCAGAAATCTTCCGTCTGATATCAGAAGGTGGAATGTGGCTAAAGACAGGTAACCAATATGTAGGAGTGGATCCTATTGATCGACTAACGAGCAAGGCTTCATTCAGTTGTACGTCTCCCTTTTCTACATGCGCGCTATTAAGCCACACAGCCTGCTGATGAGTATACCAATCTGAGTGCTGATACTCTAAAAGCGTCTACTGATGGTCCACAAAGAGTGCCACATAGTTTATGGAGAATGTTGTTTCTCATTTGAGTTTAGCAGATGTTCGTGTCAAGTGCTCCTTAAAAGAAAATGTCCTACAGAAGATTATTTTGTATGAATGTTTTCTCCCTCAAAATACGCGTCAAGAGCTCTGTGTGCCAATCTATTGGACAGATGAAAACATGTAATTTCTGTTTTAAAAAGCGTGTAAGACGTCGTGGTCTCCTGACCTTCATTGCTTACATATTCCGCCCTCACAATCATATTCCGCACATCAAGACGCTTCATTCGAACCAAAACTCGATAAGATAAAGTCAATGTTGTATGAATTCATGTAAACGATGTGCAATTAACAAGTAAGCGCACCGTGGTTGAAATACTCGAGGCTGGCGTACACCCATACATTCCAGACATGACGGTCAGAGAAGCTTTTAGTTCGGGAGAGAAACCGCACAACAGGACGCCGGTCCCTTCAGAGGATGACCCAGCCTACGTCGGCCGGTGACCGCCCATGTAGCGGACAGCGTGGGCCTGAGTGAAAAGGGGAAATGACCTCTTGTTCAGCTTAAAAGCTAAATCCGCTACACTGTGTGGGAGCGGCCAGCCTACACATTCTTTACACATAGCACGCAGTTTCAGAGATTTTCACAGGGAGAATGCTACAGGTTTCCAGATTGGTCGCCTTAAACGAAACGTCATTCTCCCGTTTTAGAAGAGCAATGCTGATTGGCAGACGATATTTCTGACGCCTTGAGCGGAAGGAACAATGGAAGAGACCGAAAGATATACCCCTTCACGTCTGGCATGGAGAGGCGCCGTTCCGCTGTCGCTCTTGGAGTGAGGAACAAGTCTCTCCTCAGTACTTCACTGGGAGAGCACCTCTGTCGAGAGCGAATCAAAAGGCGACTCTATATTGAGTCCTTGCGATTAAGCGTTGTCACTGTGTTGGCCTACACACTTATTGTGCAGTGTGAATGGACAGATTTATAGTTAAATGCCTGCGAGCAAATTTTGAGTGGCATCACGGTGGACTGGTTATCTGACCGGTGTACCACGCCAATAGTTAGACTAGGGGCGAATAGGAATCCTTGACTTCATCAAGGCATAGGGAGAGTTTGATTGGCGAAGGTCAATCCAGATAGAACGAGAGTTATCTTATTTGTCAGCAGCGAGCGGCGCAGACAGCAGTCATCGCAGCTTACGGTATTGTGCGCTACAGCTATTGCGAGCCCCACATTTCCTCCACAACAGTACACTTCACTGCATTTCACACGCGACAGCCTTGATAGCAACATTCTAAAGGATAATTATTCAAGTTGAGTAGGCGCGCCTCTCAGCCATTCTGCCAAGTCAACAACCATCTTAAACTTTGTATAGATATTTCATTAGCGACTCCTATCCTTGAGAGGTAACTTCACATCCCAAAAAGAACCAGGATATAACTTATTCAATTCATAACTAAAAGTGCCATTGTGATTTCTCAGAATTTTTGCAAAATAAATAATAACTTTTGTTAGTTTCATGTTTTTCTTGCACTAATTACCACTACTCCAGTAACCAAGTATCCCACTAGTTACATAAGAAATTTTGTGAATTTTTGTGTCATTTCCTTACAGCAGACGACTCCAGAAGATATTTATTGCTGAAAGTTTTTCAGGCATTTCTCTTTAGAACGTCAGGAGCGTCTGTCTGACTTCTGTAGTAGTGTGGGGGTGGAAATTGCATCTTGCAGGAGCCACAGGGTAAAGGGTACATCTCAGATTAATCCGTTGCGCAGAATGACAGAATAACAGATCAACCCCATGCATCTCAGAAGCGGTGGCCCGAAAATAGAGGAAAACCTTCACCATAACTTCGATACAGCCAGATGTACTAGGTGGATACAGACTGTTGAGTCATTCAACTTTCAAACATGAAGTACAAAAGCATGGTCTGTACTAAGGAAGTTGGGTAGAAACAAAATTAAATTAAGGGACACCACTCGTACATCAGTTAGTAGGTTACGTCCACCTCAAGAGCAACAAGGGATAGAACTAATACAAGATACATCAGACGCCTGCTCACGTTGCTCAACTTTCCTCTGCATCTGAAATTTCTGCTCCTGTTAAAACTCTAAAACTTGTAAAGGCTCCGAGAAATGACAGAATCCATCCAGATTTTATTCTGCGTAGCGGAAATTATGCATATAGGTGGCAGGCGGATTTCTTCTCTGATATTATCAGTCTTACAAAAAACGAATCAATCGAAAATCACAGCAATATTCAAGCTCAGCAAGCACCAGACCAGCTTAAACTAGCGCCCAGTCCCACTACTGAGAGCTGTTCATAAGTTCCTTGAAAAAATTCTGTTCAGTCGGATTAGTCCACTGATCTTTCAGAACCTTCCTGTTGAGCAAGTCTTACCTTTAAGAACACTTACCGAAGCAGGATACCATATGAAGCAGAAAACATCAGCTGCTTTCATTAATCTAAGTGCAGCATATGACACGGTTTGGGGACATGGGCTGCTTTAAAAATTATTAAAACTTCTCCCATGCAAACGGAGAACAAAACTAATTGACAACAAGTCGACTGAAAGGACATTTGCAGTAACTACAGGAAAAGACATCAGCTGTCCAAAACTACTGAATAATGGCTTACCACAGAGACACGTCCTTGCTCGTCTCTTGTTTAATTTATATTCCTCCAACACAGTGCATAACGTTTGGCTATGCGGACGACTGGGCAACAGCCACCCAACACAAAACCTTTGAATCAACTGAAGAAATCCTAACTTTTGACCTAGATATTTTAAGCCAAGATTTCCCTCAGTTTCTGAGGATGATCTGCAGAAAACCTTCAACCAGTTAGTGTACAGGGCACGAAAAAACGACCTATCCTTGAATGAAGAGAAGACAGTCTCCATGACCTTCAGAAGAGGAGGAACCCCCGGCACTTTCTACGTTGGAGAGACACAGCTAAAGTCAGTCACCAGTTTTCCGTGCCTAGGAGTTACCCTTCAGTCACAGGGAACAATATTCACACGCCACATAAAATACAGAGCCAGCGCCGCAACGAGAGCCATAAGTGATATCAAGTCGATAGGCAAACTATCCCTCGAAACAGCCCTACGACTGAAACTTCCTGGCAGATTAAAACTGTGTGCCAGACCGAGACTCGAACTCGGGACCTTTGCCTTTCGCGGGCAAGTGCTCTACCAACTGAGCTATCCAAGCACGACTCAGGCCCCGTCCTCACAGCTTCACTTCTGCCAGTACCTCGTCTCCTACCTTCCCGAGTTCGAGTCTCGGTCGGCACACAGTTTTAATCTGCCAGGAAGTTTCAAATCAGCGCACACTCCGCTGCAGAGTGAAACTCTCATTCTGGAGCCCTACGACTGTTTAAATTCAACGTTGAAGCTGTTGCAATATAAGGATTGGAAAACATATGGATTCATCTGAAGAAGGCAGGTCTCGAAAAAACAGAGAAGCTGAAGGCTACTTACTTAAAAAGTGTGCTATGTCTCTCCAAATACACACTCTTGCGTCTTGTGTATGAATTGGTCAGAGAGCCCTTCTTCATAGAAAAGCTGGGACTGAAGCACTTACTACCAGTGACGACACCATACCAGGACTTATTGACGGAACTACATGAGAAGAAACGCAAGATATGGAAGGATTTCTATGTTACAGGCGCCATGACAAGCCGTGAATGGACGCAGGGAGGATACGAAATTCGCCAAGTAGTGACAAACTGGGCAACCCTCAGAGTTTTCACTAGCCCAGCACGAGCTGTATATGTGCGAGATGTGGTGACCAGTGTGAGAGATATCATGTGTTAATCTGTAGGATGAGAACAGAATCGCTGGTGACTAAGAATGATAATAGCGAATATAGAATAATTCCTCTACTTGACGCACCAAATGTCCATTTTGGCTGCAATAAATCGATTATTAAGCCACGATTTCCGTAAATGGGGATTAAAGCCAAACTCAAATAAAACAGAAGATAACTGAAAGGAATACGCAATAGAAATGGCACTTTTATTCAAATACGCTGATTACACTTAAGCCATCGCGATTCGTAATGATATCGTGGACATTACAAACGGTGGGACATGGTTATCTATAGGGCGTGTTATCACCACAGAGGGCAATGCATTCTCTGCAACACGCTCCTATCCTGGCCAGAAGGTCGGTAAGGAGTTCTTGTCACAGGACGCCCCATTCTTTGACAACTGCTGGTTGTCGTTGGTGCATGTCGATGCTGTAAAACGTCTCCCCATCACTTCCCACATGTGACCAGAGGGATATAAAGTGTCGGCCGCTGTGACCGAGCGGTTCTAGGCGCTTCAGTCCGGAACCGTGTTGCTGTTACCGTCGCAGGTTTGAATCCTGCCTCGGGCATGGATGTGTGTAATGTTCTTAGGTTATTTAGGTTTAAGTAGTTCTAAGTCTAGGGGACTGATGACCTCAGATGTTAAGACCAATGGTGCTTAGAGCCATTTGAACCATTTTTGGATATAAAGTGGGCGAATGGGCATGTCAATCCGTTCGCCGAATATCCTCTCGTTCCATCTCCGCTGTTCGATGGGGCCGCGCTCTGCCATCATCAAAAATGAAGCACCCCTGAAAAGACGCTATTGAGGAAGGAGTACACTGTCACAATAACGTTGACCGGTGATTGAACCACGTTTAATGATTTGGAGGTCAGTATGTCCATGCAACATCATGCCTTCCCGCACTGTGACACCCAGACAGCCCAAACGATCCTGTTCGATGGTACTGGACGTAGCTTCATATGGTGAGATTTGCGAACACGTAATGCACCCAGAAAAACTATCAAACATGATCCTTTTGATGGCCCGAATGTTACGAAGTGGGGAGGCATAATGTTGCATAGGTATACAGACCTCCAAAACCTTGACACGGTAAACTCACCTGCCAAGTTTATTGTGACACTGCACTCCTTCCTCACGTGTGTCTTTTCAATGGCGCATTCGGCCCTGATTTCATATTTATGAATGACAGTGCGCGATCGCATCGAACAGCGCACGTGGAGGAGCTCTTGGAAAGAGAGAATATTCGACAAATGGACTGGGCTGCCCGTTCTCCCAATTTAAATCCCATCGACCATATGTGGGATTCGTGAGAGAAACGTATTGCAACACGTTCTTGTGCACCAGCGACATTCCGGAAGCTATCAACCGCGCTAGTGTAGGAATGGAACACACTGCGCAAGAGCTCGTTACTAACATTGTGGCCAGCATAGGAACAGGTTGCAGAGCCTTCATTGCCTTCTGTGGTGATAATATGCCCTCTTAGCAATCTTGCCCAGCTTTTTCTAATGTCCAGGGGACCACCACAAACCATCATGACTTCAGTGTACTTATTGTCTCTGAATAAAGGTATCATTTCTGTTCTTCACATTCCGCATTTCTTTCAGTTGCCTTCTTCTATACTTTAGCAGCTATTCATATGTATGACCCATGTTTCATGGATCTATGTTACTTGGTACTGACACATGATGCGAAACTTACTTTCATCCATAAGTTTGGGTACTAGTATAGCACTCCGTCGTCAGGCCACAAGTGGCCCATCGGGACCATCCGACCGCCGTGTCATCCTCAGTTGAGGATGCAGTTTGGAGGGGCGTGTGCTCAGCACACCGCTCTCCTGGTCGTTGTGATTGTTTTCTTTGACCGGAGCCGCTACTGTTCGGTCGAGTGGCTCCTAAATTGGCATCACGAGGCTGAGTGCACACCGAAAAATGGCAACAGAGCATGGCGGCCTGGATGGTCACCCATCCAAGTGCCGGCCACGCCCGACAGCGCTTAACTTCGGTGATGTCACGGGAACCGGTGTATCCGCTGCGGCAAGGCCGTTGCCCATGCCAGTATATATCCAACTTCTATTTTTTTTCTAGCTCAGAGAATATGCTAAAATTATTCTCACAGATTGTACCATACATATCACACCATTTGCTTCCTGTATATCATTTGTTTTCGTTTCTGTACGCTCAAAGTGTGCGGCAGCAACTTCTTGAAGAGAGATGTTTATCACAGTACGAGCGTGGCTTCGAGAAACAGGGTAATTTATGTTTGTTTTTAGTAGTTTTTAACTATAATCTGTTCCGAATATGCTGTAATATGTCAATATATCCTGTGCTATCGAATAAGTGACTGTTTATTTTATCACATCTTCACAGTGATACTTTTTTTTTAATGCAGCACTGTTTCTACATTCGGCAACAAGACACACTTTCACATTTACAAGAGAGAATGCAAGAGGAAGAAGATGGTGGATGACGAGGAATGGGATGACAAAAATGACGCAGTTCCAAAGATAAAGCGCTCCACAACAACAAAGTCGGTGCCATCACGAACAGCAAGAAAGTGCCATGCCACGAACATATTTGAGACGAGGAATAAACTCATAAAAGTCATTTCAGATGAAGGTTGCTTGGATGTAAGAGTTTCCCATTTTTACGGTGCACTAAATGAGAAATACATCTGCTTCACAGAAAAAAGAGGCTGTTCTTTTGCAGTTCCATAAAAAATAGAAAAATCACGAAAAATTTTCTGCCTGTATTTTCGTGTATGCCAACTGCCTTGCCGTAGTGGTAACACTGTTTCCCGTCAGCTCACCGAAGTTAAGCGCTGTCGCGCTGGGCTATCACTTGGAGGGTGACCACCCGGTCTGCCGAGCGCTGTTGGCAAACGGGGTGCACTCAGCCCCTGTGAGGCAAACAGGAGCTACTTGATTGAGAAGTAGCGGCTCCAGTCTCGTCAACTGACAAAACGGCCGGGAGAGCGGTGTGCTGACCACATGCCCTTCCATATCCGCATCCATTGACGCCTGTGGTCTGAGGATGACACGGCGGACAATCGGCACCGTTGGGCCTTCATGGCCTGTTCGGGCGGAGTTTAGTTTTATTTTCGTGTATGATAATATAATAACGTTGTGTGATAAGTACATAAATATATTTATTTACTTCAATTGTTAGTTTATAAATAAAATCCACCAAAGCAAACTCTGAAATCATTTAATATTGACATAAAAAACATATTTGAATCCTCATGTAATATACTCGTACATGCTACATGCTCTAGAAGTTTGGCGAATCACACAAATATTTTTAAACTTGGTATTTAAATCTTATTTTGCCCCAGAACAACGGAAAGACCACCAATATAAACTTTTCATTCATAAAATCTAAGCTTACGATTGAGAAATTC
The DNA here is from genome assembly GCF_021461395.2 of Schistocerca americana. Taxonomy (NCBI): domain Eukaryota; kingdom Metazoa; phylum Arthropoda; class Insecta; order Orthoptera; family Acrididae; genus Schistocerca; species Schistocerca americana. The sequence goes on along the minus strand of NC_060124.1, from coordinate 431,445,202 downwards.
AAGAGCAAATGGACTTTCACATGTGTATTGTAGTCCACATTACGTACCATCTTGAACATAATTTTCCCAGAGAATAGTGCTGGGTTTTTAGTCATGAAATACATTATCTTTAGATTCAAACAAGCAGTGCGCATTGGTGGCTCAGTGGTTAGGTGCCAGGCTTCAAAGCCAAAGATGTAGTATTCGATTTCAAGCCAATCACAGATTTTTTTTCTGTCACGTATCGCCACTTTCACCTCTGGCAACGATTTGTTACAGTAAAAAATGTGAGGCTGCACAGTGGTTCGGTGGCAAAGTCGAAATAAAGCCAGGGTATACCATAGAGGCGACAGGACCATGTCTTGTACAGAAAATGTTCAAACTAACTCTAACAAGAACAGCTTTCCAGAATGAGATTTTCACTCTGCAGCGGAGTGTGCGCTGATATGAAACTTCCTGGCAGATTAAAACTGTGTGCCCGACCGAGACTCGAACTCGGGACCTTTGCCTTTCGCGGGCAAGTGCTCTTTGGAAGGTAGGAGACGAGGTACTGGCAGAAGTAAAGCTGTGAGTACCGGGCGTGAGTCGTGCTTCGGTAGCTCAGGTGGTAGAGTACTTGCCCGCGAAAGGCAAAGGTCCCGAGTTCGAGTCTCGGTCGGGCACACAGTTTTAATCTGCCAGGAAGTTTCAAGAACAGCTTTGTTTTTCTGAATCAAAACGAAAATCAGATATGTAGCAGTAGTTTTAAAGAGCAGATAAGAAAAAATTTGTTTTTTATCCTATGAGGAAATGACAATTATTTGTGCATCACTGCATGTTAAAATAAACAATATTCGTGTTAAGTTAAATCCAGTCACGATCTTAAAGTCATTCGATACTCTTCCAACAGTTTCATCGTCTCAGCAGACAAAATCTATTATATCCAACTAAATAGAAAGCCAGTTTATCAAAGGAATCACCATTACTAATTTTTATGTTTTATCCCCGTGCATTCAACAGATAGTAATAGATTTAGAAAGTATTTCTCCTTCTCTGAATTTCTAATCCCTCTGAAGCACACACAGATTTCATAATATCCGAAGATTTTTCTGTGTGAAAAGTTATCAAAAACTTCTGTCTAAAACAGAAGGCAGTTAGTTCGGTCCACGTCTTTGAACTTCCCGCCCTTCCTGTCTAACCGGAGCAACGCGGTGTCTGCGAGTAATTTGGCGCAACAGAAAATCTGCTCCGTGACCAGTACTACTCGTCATAACGTTTCTATGTATCGGTGGTTCAATAGATCATTTCCTTGATCTGTAAGAATTAATGATAGCTAACGACCTAAAATGAAATTAAAGAAAGCTGTATAAAATTTAAATAACAGTCTAGAAAAAGTACGTCTCAGTGTTTCTACATATAACGATGATTATTATCATTATTATAAGATTACTGAAGTTTAGGCCCTTAGGACCGATTTGTGTTCGGTACTACATACAAGTGAGAATGCCTTGCTGGTAGTCAGATGTTAAGTCCCATAGTGCTCAGAACCATTTGAACCATTTTGTAACCGATTTAGTTTTCGGGCCCTAACGAACTTAACGTCGGCCGGGAGCTTAAATCTAACGTAATCTTTCTTCTTTTTGTGACTGTTTCTTGGCAAAGATCCTGCGTCCTTCTGAACCTCACAGGAACACAGAAACATACACATAAAACCTAAACATCTATCAGTTCCGTTGGATCAACTATACCCCAAATAAGAGTTGCAGGCATTCAAGGTTTAATTGCACCATGATACAATATGAGTTTAGAATGTAATATATCTTTCGTGTCTCTAGCACAGAGCTTATGATGGATTTGTGGCAAGGGAGTTAGGATTCTTCTACCACTGTCGGCCAGATTACTTCAAAACAATCATAAGAGATGTCGCTTCGTTCACAAATTTTAATAATTGTTACCAGATTCTTTTACCTCTTTCCTAATCCTCTTTCCACTTTTCTATCTGACTCACTTTTTATTGTAATTACTTCTTTTTCATTTTTTATTGGTTTGGCCTACTAAGCAGCACATGAAATAAGTTATGTCTTCTTTCTTTTCTCTTTTCTTTCTTTCCAATAGGTTTTCACCCCTTTCCCCCTCTGCCCATATCTGTCTTTTTCTTTGTTATCTCCTGGAAGCCCATGAATATTTTCATTTTCATTCTGATATTTTTTCTTTCGCATATTTCCCTCAGTTTAACTTCTTTGATCCACGTCATCAATGTTTTTCGATTTATGTCAAAAAAACGTAAATTTCTTGTTTTTTATTCTGTTTTCATCTATCCTTCCTAGTTTTCCGTAGAATACCGCTCTTCTCTTCCTCGTTGTGTCTAATATACGTTCTTTTTTTAATAAACTTCCTTTAATAAACTTCAGATAGAACTAGCTGGGTAAATCTGTGCAAAGGTCGGAGAAAAGCAACGGCATGCCACCTCCAGTAAGAGCATTCCTGGTAAAGCACTTCAAGCCAATCTTCGCGTTGAGCACAGCTTTACCCGTATCTATGCGACACACGCAAAGCAACGAACAACCATTCCAAGTCACAGAGGTTAAACAGTGCGATTTTCAAGAAAAATGTTGGAAATGTGGAATATGTTAAGGCACAGATTTTATGTGGCAAACCAGACGAAGCCGCGCTGCATGGGCATCGTGCTCGCTGCATCTTTTTTTGCGAGAAGACGTATCGCCAATAATCATCACTACATTGCTCTTAACAAGGGCACTACAAAGAAGACGTTATAAGGATTACAAAATTTCATTTTAATAAACAAAATTTACTTGAAAGGAAGAAAAAAATGCCTGCGAGGCTTTTTTTATATCACTTGTATCACTGTCTTCAACAGTGTGCTTAACAGCTTAGGAGGCTTACACAGTAAAAGTATCGATTACAAGGGTAGCCGGCCGCTGTGGCCGAGCGATTCTAGGCGCTTCAGTCTGGAACCGCGCTGCTGCTACGGTCGCAGGTTCGAATCCTGCCTCGGGCATGGTTGTGTGTGATGTCCTTAGGTTCGTTAGGTTTATGTAGTTCTAAGTCAAGAGGACTGATGACCTCAGATGTGAAGTCCCATAGTGCTTAGAGCCATATAAGGGTAGAATAAGAGCCGGAGTACAGTACAAAAGCTGTTCAAAAACTAATAATGCTTTGAAAGAGGAAATTGGAATTGACAAAATAGCGTCTATCATAACTTACTACAGATAATGAGGTGACAAAATTCATGGGATACCTCCTAACATCCTGTCGGACCTCCTTTTGGCTGGCGTAGTCGTGCCATGGACTCAACAAGTCGTTGGAAGTCCCCTGCAGAAGTACTGACCGTGCTGCCTCCAGAGCCATCGATAACGGCAAAGGTTTCACCGGTGCCATGATGTTGTGCACGAACTGACATCTCGACAATGCCCCATAAATTTCGGTGGGAGTCATTTTGGGCGATCTGGGTGGCCAAATTATTCAGAATGTTCTTCAAACCAGGCACGAACAATTGTGGTCCGGTGACATCGTTCCTTGGCATTATGAAGACCATGAATGCAAAGTATCCGAACATAACTCTTTCCGGTCAATGATGGGTTCAGTTGGACGAGAAGACTAGTCCATTCGATGTAAACACTGCTCACACAATTACCGAGCCCCACTAGCTTGCGCAGTGCCTTGTCGATAACTTGGCTCCATGGCTTCATGGGGTCTCTGCCACACTCTAACCCTACCATCAGCTCTTACCAACTGAAATTGGAACTCATCTGACCAGGTCACGGTTTTCTAGTCGTCTAGGTCCAACCGATATGGTCATGACCCCAGGAGAGGCGCTGCAGGTGATGTCGTGCTGTTAACAAAGGCGCTCGCGTCCGTCGTCTGCTGCCGTAGCCCCCTTAATGCCACATTTCGCCACACTGTCCTAAGCGAGACGTACGTCCCACATTGATTTCTACGGTTGTTTAACGCAGTGATGCTTGTCTGTGAGTACTATCAACTCTACGCGAACATCGCTGCTCTCGGTCGTTAAGCGAAGGCCGTCGGGCACTGTGTTGTCCGTGGTGAGAGATAATGCCTGTAATTTGATATTCCTGGCACCCTCTTGATACTGTGAATCTCAGGATACTGAATTCCGTAACGATTTCCGAAATGGAATGCCCCACGCGTCTATGTCCAATTATCATTCCGCCTTCAAAGCCTGTCAGTTCCGTCGTGAGACCATAATCACTTCGGATAACTTACAGCATGAATCACCTGAGTCAAGTCCGCCCCTGGTAGCTGAGTGGTCAGCGCGTCGGATTGTCATACCTACTGGCCCGGGTTCGATTCCCAGCTGGGTCGGAGATTTTCTCGCTCAGGGATTGGGTGTTGTGTTGTCCTTATCATCATCATTTCATCCGCATCGACACGCAAGTCGCCGACGTGGCGTCAATTCGAAAGACTTGCACCAGGCGAACGGTCTACTAGACGGAAGGCCCTAGCCACACGGCATATCCATTTACCTGAGTAGAAATAACAGCTCTGCCAATGCAGTGCCCTTTTGTCACTTCCATACGCGATACTAACGCCATCCGTATATGTGCACATCACAATCTCATGACTTTTGTCACCTCAGTTCACTTTTAATACGAAAATTAAATTGTAGCAAACGCTCGTCGAGACGTGGCGATCATGAAGCAACTTAGAGGTTACCTACCCTCCCTGTAGCAACGCCGTGGCTAACACGAGAAGTGGCAAAGGACGCAGTGGAAGGATAGGCGCCTTGGTGATGGCACGCCCTGCCCGGCCAGTTTCCTGCTCTCTGCTGGCTTTTTTACAGACCCGTGATGTGTGTTTGAGCGTCGGGGGCGGCTGCTCCGGTGGGACTATGCGCGCGCCCTCATCCGTCACGGGGCGAGCTTCGCTGTTTAAATCCGGGGCCGCGCGGCCGCCACTGCACTAATGTCAATTTTTCCTGCGAATAATCGGAATTTATGTGCGGAGGGGAGCCTCGAAGTGGGGGAGTAAATCAGCGCCGGCGCACCCGCGGGGAACCCCCGCGGAGAGCACGAGCGGGCAGGAGAGGGCGGCGGGAAGGAAGGCCGAGCCCAGAAGGCCGGGTGCGGAGGTCGCGCCAAGTTTTGCAAGCCGCCGGGAGGGCCGCCAAATTCCGCGTGAAAATCGCTAAAACCAACTGACAGCAAAGGGGAAGAACTCCCGCGCGCTCTCGACCCGCCGACCCCGCCGCCGGGTCGCACGTACTCGAGGTCGGCACCCTCTCTCCCCGCCTCGCGCCGGGGGGCGCTGTAAATCCGGGACACTTTTTAGGCCTTTTACGGTCCCGCAGACTCCCGTACCACTACTACCGACGCCCACGTAACGTTTTATGCCGTCACTGCTCTCTGTATCTCGACTGCAAAAAGATCCATGTCCTCTTCCTTTTAGTTCCACCCACAGTTTCCGTATCCACACAATCTTTAATCCACCCATGGTGCTCTTTCTTGAACACACCAGCATTAGCCGCATCATGCCGTAGTTCATCGCTTCACATTGGTCCCACTTGCCTGTTATTAAGGACCTTTAAATGGCCTGTTTTTAAGGTTCTGTTAAAACGAAATCCTTGTAGGATCCTCTGTTGTCTGTCTGTCCACCCCTTAAGAATTCTTTTTCTCAAGAACTGGTAAACGTGTCGAGTTCAAATTATGTCACACGCTAAGGTCTATGGTCGCTTGGCCAATGAAAAATTTTAAGTCTCTTGCCTCTTAGTCAGTGCACTGATAAGATACGGCCACTTATGTTACATGTTTTGATATTCGAAACCTCACGCATAAAAACTTATAGGGTACTTCCCGTTGACCTAGAATCATGAAATTTGCAAAGACGCACAGTTTCGCACTACAAGTAAAGAAAAGATCCAATAATAGTAATTTGTAATTATATAATACAAATAATTTTATCTTTTTTTATCTCTCTTTTTGTCTAAACCCTTTTTCTCGCGAAGAGGTGGCGTATCAAATTCAGATTAATGTAACTTACTAAGTACGATGGTCCCTTGGCGGTGTAAAACATTTAGACTTCTAAGTCAATACAATCCAAAGATTCGGCCATTTATGTCATTTATTTTGATACTCTATAACTCACTCATCGAAACATATAGGATACAGCCCATTAATGTAGACTCATGAAATTTGGCACGAAGCAGGGTTTCACAGTACAAGTTAAAATAGTTCAAATGGCTCTGAGCACTATTGGACTTAACATCTTAGGTCATCAGTCCCCTAGAACTTAGAACTACTTAAACCTAACTAACCTACGGATATCACAGACATCCATGCCTGAGGCAGGATTCGAACATGCGACCGTAGCAGTCCCGCGATTCCGGACTGCAGCGCCTAGAACCGCACAGACACCGCGGCCGGCAGTACAAGTTAAGTAAGAAACATCTAAAAATTGTTAATTTGTAATTACACACCTCAAAAAAAAATTTTCATCATCTCGGTTCCGAGAGTTCCGGAAGCTGTACAGAAAGTTGGAATAGAGATCAACATAAACATCATTTCCGCCCTTTTTATTGCTCATGAAAGCGACACATTGCATGTTATACAACCATATAGCGAGACCTTCAGAGGTGATGGTCCAGATTGCTGTTCACACCGGTACCTCTAATACTCTGTAGCACGTCCTCTTGCATTCATTCATGCGTGTATTCGTCGTGGCATACTAGCCACAAGTTCATCAAGGCAGATTATCCCACTCCTCAAAGGCGATACGGCGTAGATCCCTCAGAGTGTTTGGTCGATCACGTCTTCCAGAAGCAGCCCCTTTCAATCTATCCCAGACACGTTCGACAGGGTTCATGTCTGGAGAGTATGCTGGCCACTCTGTTCAAGCGATATTGTTATCCTGAAGGAAGTCATTCACAAGATGTGCACGACGGGGCTGCGAATTGTCGTCCATGAAGACGAATGCCTCGCCAATATGCTGCTGATACGGTTGCACTATCGGTCGGAGGATGGCATTCACGTATCGTACAGCCGTTACGGCGCCTTCCAGGACCATCAGCGGCGTACGTCGGCCGCACATAATACCACCCCAAAATAGAAGGGAACCTCCACCTTGCTGCACACGCTGCACAGTGTGTCTAAGGCGTTCAGCCTGACCGGATTGCCTCCAAACACGTCTCCGACGATTGTCTGGTTGAAGGCATATGTGACACTCATCGGTGAAGAGAACATGATGCCAATCCTGAGCGGTCCATTCGACATTTTTTGGTCCTATCTGTACCGCACTGCATGGTGTCGTTGTTGCAAAGATGGACATCGCTATGGACGTCGAGAGAGAAGTTGCGCATCATGCAGCCTATTGCGCACAGTTTCCGCACTGCATGGTGTCGTTGTTGCAAAGATGGACATCGCTATGGACGTCGAGAGAGAAGTTGCGCATCATGCAGCCTATTGCGCACAGTTTGAGTCGTAACACAACGTCCTGTGGCTGCACGAAAAGCATTATTAAACATGGTGGCGTTGCTGTCAGGGTACCTCCGAGCCATAATCCGAAGGTAGCGGTCATCCAATGCAGTAGTAGACCTCGGCGGCCTGAGTTCGCTTTGGTTCACTCCGAGACACCTGGACACTTCCCTTGTTGAGAGCCCTTTCTTGCACAAAGTGACAATGCGGACTTGATCGAACCGCGGCATTGACCGTCTAGACATGGTTTAACTAGAGACATCACGAGCCGTGTACCTTCTTCCTGGTGGAATGACTGGAACTGATCGACTGTCGGACCCCCTCCGTCTAGTAGGTGCTGCTCATGCATGCTTGTTTATATCTTTTGGCGGGCTTAGCGACATCTCTGAACAGTCAAGGGGACTGTGTCTGTGATACGATAACTGCAGTCAACATCTATCTTCAGGAGTTCTAGGAACCGAACTGATGCAAAACTTTTTTTGATGTGTGTACATCACATAAAGAATATATTTCTGCCATTACAACACACACTGCTTTCAATTGCCGTGAAAAGCACAACAGACGAACATTACTGCATGAAAAAATAATATCCAAGATGTAGTCATGTCCTACATGCTGAAGTCCCTGCTCGTTCCTTCTTGTATGCATGGACTAGTCTAAGGAACTATTGAAGAAATTTTAATACAGTCTTGGAATCCTGAGACAATGTCTAACCAGTATCTATATCAACAACAGACGAAAGTCTTTGAGAACCTCGATTCAAAATGGCTCTGAGCACTATGGGACTTAACATCTGTGGTCATCAGTCCCCTAGAACTTAGAACTACTTAAACCTAACTAACCTAAGGACATCACACACGTCCATGCCCGAGGCAGGATTCGAACCTGCGACCGTAGCAGTCACGCGGTTCCGGACTGAGCGCCTTAACCGCGAGACCACCGCGGCCGGCAACCTCGATTCCCATCAGATATGAACTAAGTCGGTGCAAAACACTCAGTACACGATTTCTACTCGCACTTTGCTATTTTTTTTCTTTTTTTTTAATACTCTTGTACTGTTATTATCCACTTCTTTGCGAGGCACATTTTGAGAGAAACTGAGCCAGGTGCGGTTCGATTCACACTAAAGATTATTTGTGGTTTACGCCAGCTAACTTGGGTAGAAGAGTTGAAAAATCGATCATGCGTATCAAATTGGCATCTAGTTCGCACGATGGCACCACAGCCCGAATGACTGAATTTACAAATGGCCCTCTATTGTCCACTATCACAGATATCTTCAGTCATTCCTTGACCAAAAGTTTTTTCCTTGAAGCCTAGGAACAGGAACTAGCGAGACACAACCTACGAAAGATATGCAAGAGCATCCCGTTGTTATCGATCTATCTGCATTCTTCTGGCGCTGTCCAAGGCTTCAGAATAAATATTCCAAGTTCAACTAACATACTATTTAATTACTAAACAACCTGCTAGGTGAGTAGCAATCAGGTTTCCCCAAAAATCATAGCGCAAAAGCTGCTTTAGTAAAAGTAACAGGCGACCTCAGGTTTGCTGCGGGGAGACAAAAGGGGACTATAATGTGCTTCTTATACTTCAGCAAATCCCTTGACAACGTCGACTTCGACATTTTACTTCCTAAACTTAGCAGTCCAAACTTCTCTCCAAGTACAATACAGTGACTTCGTTCGCCAACAATATCTCATGACCACCACCGCAAAGTCACAATGGAGACAGAGAGTATCAGAGGTCCCTCAGATATCTAAATTAGGTTCTATATTCTTTTCACTGTTTTTCAATGAGGTGTTACCAGTACTCCTACGGTAAATACCCCATGTATGCCTGTGACCCCCAGTTATAGCCAACAAGTGCAAAACCAATAAACTTGAACATAGCCATCGAGATGTTCGATGCTGACCTGCGTCCACTATCAAAATGGGCTACCCACATAAAGTATTATCTGATTACATGGCTTCAATTATAGAAGCATTCTTTTATCCACACTGTATAACTGCTGAACTACAAATTTTCCTTCCATACAAAGTACGACCAAGAAAACACTACAAGAAGTAGTACACGGCCACAACTGTGCTACTGCACGTACTGTTTGACTTCATACGCGTACATTGTATTGACGGGTCTTGAAATATCTTTCAGTGTGCTATCTTTTTATCTGAAACACTGCGTTTTGTGGTAGATTTTCACTGCTGCATTGCCGCACATCTGATAACGAAGCTGACAAAAAACATGTAATTTACTAGTAAAGACTTTGGCGATCGTGATTAAATGTATTTAACAGTAGTGCTTCATAATGGTGGCAGAGCCCTTAAACAAATTTATGTTCAACATGATTGTTAAAACAGACTATTTTAACTTTGACTCTCTTAAAGAAAGTCTCTAAGTTCTTCACCATTTCGCTAAAGAAACTGAAATATTGTCATACATCATCATAGAATCAACAGTCGACACGTGACACTCAGAGATCTTGGTGTAATTCTGGCTGAATACTTAACCTAATGTGAAAATACAATTTCCATTTACCAGAAGGTGAATTCAATCGCATCAATTCTTACGCAAGAAGTGATTTAGAGTCAGTTACTATTTGTTTACCTTCTGGAGCTTACTGCAATTAAATTAAAGAGAATTACACCAGACGTGTTCACTTTTATTTATAAAGCTTCCTCCATGGTTATTCTGCAAATTGGATACATACGTTTGTACATTTTTAGTTTTTGTGGGTTAAAACAGCGTTCTGTTTATACAATTGGCGTGGAAGTTATTTACGGTGTTTCTTTACATATTCTGTTTGTTCCCTCCTTGCTAGCAACAGCTGACGTCGAACGACTTTCATTCACATATGAACTTTGCAGTTTTTGCCATTCATCAGTATTTCTTGCGCTGCATTACAAACATTTCACTTTTGTAAAATCAACTGAAGTTATGTGTGTTTCTTACTTTGCAAAGTAACAGCGTTTATGTGTGTTCACTTGCTCTCATTCACGTTGTGATTGTAGCCAATCTTTCAAATTACTTTTGTTGAGTTAGTGTAAATTAGTGAAAATGTCTTCTATGTTAGGTAAAGACATGAGAGTTGGGGGGGGGGGGGATGTAATAGCAGGATATTTTGAGGTGGGAGGGGGTAGCATTGGGCTGGATGGTGATTATAGGACAGAATCTGGGACGATATGGTAGTGGTAAATGGAGCCTGTGGTTATAAGTGTATATTTACTGTTATATTATGTGGTCAATCGGTTTAAAGTGTGTCTGATCATTTATGAACTTGTTTATTTTCTGTTATCGTTTTTTGAATGTGGTAGTTTTCCTGTAAAGTGAGAAGGCTTTTTGTTGTTGTTGATCCTTGTGATTTCTGGTGGTATTTTATGTTGGTGTTGGTATAAGTGTTCTGCAAAAGTTGAATGATTTGTTCTATACTTCCATGCCCTTACATGTTCTTTGCATCTGGTGTCGAATGTCCTCCTTGTTTCACTTATGTATCTTCGATCACATGTATTGCATTTCAGTTGGTATATTCCTGATTTCTGATATAGATCAGTTTTCCTATTGTTTTTGAGATGTATTTCTGAACGTAATTCTTGGATTGGTGGGCTATTTTTACATCTTGCTTTTTTTAAAATACTGGAAATTCTGTTTATGTATTTGCGGTTGTATGTCATTGTGTACGATCTTTTGTTTTCTGTTTCTTTCACAATTGGAGTTGTTCGTGGTGTTGTCTTACGTATGTTTGTTTGTGTATGGATTTTGTCCTTGTGTTGGTGGTAGCTGGGTGTTCGTTCTTTCCTGTATCTTGATTTTATTCTTCAGCTTTGTTACTAAGTTCTCTTTGTATACATTGTTTGTTGCTATTTGTATTACGGTATTCATTTCTTTCTTGTAATTGTCTGTATCTAATGGTACTGTGTTTAGTCTGTGGAGTATGTATCTTAGTGCTGCCTGGTTTTCAGAACTGGGATGATGTGATGTCTCATACATAACTGTGTCTATTGTTGCCAGCTTTCGGTATACGTCAAATGTCTGTTGATTGGTTTCAATCTTTATGGTGATGTCCAAGAAATTTAACTGTCTATTTTGCTCTTTCTCTATTGTAAAATATATCTTATTATGAACAGAATTTATGTCTGTGTGTAACTGGTCAATTTTATTGCCTGGTTCATCTATCAGGCACCAGATGTCATACATATATCTAATACACTATAGGACGTTGTACCTAACTGGCACTATTTTGTTAAAAATAATCTGTTATATATGGTTCATAAAAATGTTTGCTATGGTTCTGGATTCTGGGGATGCCATCGGTAATCCTTCGCTTTGTAAATAAAATTCAAAATGGTTCAAAAACGGTTTGAATGACTCTGAGCACTATGGGACTTAACATCTGTGGTCATCAGTCCCCTAGAACTTAGAACTACGTAAACCTAACTAACCTAAGGACATCACACACATCCATGCCCGAGGCAGGATTCGAACCAGCGACCGTAGCGGTCACGCGGTTCCAGACTAAGGCGCCTAGAACCGCACGGCCACTCCGGCCGGCAAATAAAATTCATTCCTGAACTGAAAATAGTTCTGTTCTGTTATTAGCTCTAGAAGCCTGACTGTTTCTTTGATGTATTCATAAGGAAGTGCATCAGGATCCACTGCAAGTACTATGACAGTTTGGCGGGAGTTGAGAAACCTTGGTTTTCATGGTCGAGCGGCTGCTCATAAGCCATACATCACGCCGGTAAATGCCAAACAACGCCTCGCTTGGTGTAAGGACCGTTAACATTGGACGATTGAACGGTGGAAAAACGTTGTGTGGCGTGACAAATCACGGTACACAATGCAGCGATCCGATGGCAGGGTGTGGGTATGGTGAATGCCCGGTGAACGTCATCTGCCAGTGTGTGTAGTGCCAATAGTAAAATTCGGAGGCACTGGTGTTATGATATGGTCGTGTTTTTCATGGAGGGGGCTTGCACCCCTTGTTGGTTTGAGTGGCACTATCACAGCACAGCCCTACGTTTATGTTTTAAGCACCTTCTTGTTTCCCACTGTAGAAGAGCAATTCGGGGATGGCGACTGCATCTTTCAACACGATCGAGCACCCGTTCATAATGCACAGCCCGTGGCGGAATGGTTACACGACAATAAAATCCCTTAATAGACTGGTCCACACAGAGTCCTGACCTGAATCCTATAGAACATCTTTGGGATGTTTTGGAACACCGACTTCGAGTCATGCCTCACCAACCGTAGTCGATACCTCTCATTAGTGCAGCACTCCGTGAAGAATGAGCTGCAATTCCCCAAGAAACTTTCCAGCACATGAGTGAACGTATGCCTGCGAGAGTTCCATGCCACGACATGTGAAACCGCGTTCTGTCACTCATAGGAACTTCTTGCAGTTCTGAATAACAAAATTATTCTTACTAACTTTGGCAGTATCAGTAATTGCTGACCCTCTCCTACATCTATTACACTTAAAGTGACAGTCATACACACTTTTCAAGCCATACTGAAGGGCGTGCGAATGTACAGGGTGATTCAAAAAGAAAGAACAGATTTCAGCTGTTTATTACAAACATACTTTGAAAGATAAAAACACATTGCTCGCTTCGCTACTTAGAGGAAGGGTCGAAGTTGTTTGTTTGTGCAACATGGCGACTACACCACAAGCAAAATCCTTTTGTATGCTGGAATTTGCGCGAAGTTAGTCGATTGAAGAAGTGCAACTTGCATTCCGCCGTTGATTCAGCAAGAACTTGCCTCTGCACAAGCGCATTTATGACTGGCGTACAAAATTCTCTGAAGCTGGTTGCATATGCAAAGGAAGGGTCACTGGTCGACCACACACACCTGATGAAAATGTCGAGTGTATCTGAGACATGTTCTCACGGAGACCTCGGAAGTCCACAAGACGCGAAGGCCAGGAACTTCAACTTCCTCAAATAACGGTGTGGCGAGTTTTTAAACGACGACTGCATATGAAGCCTTAGGAGTTGCATTTACGGCAGCAACTGCGCCACGGCGACCAAAATAAAAGGTACTATTTTTGCATCTCAGATCTCCAGCATATGGCAAAGGACATTTTTTCCAAAGGACTCATCTTTTGGTCGAATCGACGTTGCACGTTACTTAATGATTTTTTTCTGTGGTGGTACAGATAAAGACTTTGTCCCACTCATGACAGTTACTCTTGAAAATCTGAGAAATCGAATTGTTGAAACTGTCGATTCAATAAACAGGGACCTGTTGATTCGTGTGTGGAATGAAATAGATTACCACTTCGATGTTGCTCATTTTGGACGTGTGGTATAGTGTATATGCGAACATAAAGCTTTGTATCTTCCTCTATCCAGTGACATGGCAATGTTTTTCTATCTTTCACAGTTTGTCTGTAATAAACAACTGATATATGTTCTTTCTTTTTGAATCACCTTTTATTATTGATTTACAGTACCTCGACAGGAAAGTCATAAGAAAAATTATAGACTCAGGAAAGAAAGGGCGAGAGGGGAAGAGAAGAAGAAAACGGGTAACATGTATTTAAGAAGTGTGATTGACCAAGTTACCGGAGTTCAGTAATTAATGTTCAGGTGCTCAGTGATAGATATTGACTGAACCACCACTATTTGGAGACACAAGATAATAGCTGATTTTTAATATCGGGAAAATTCTGTCATATTGTGTCAGGTTGTTTCGTAGTCGATGGTATACAGGTGCAAAGAGCTTTCGGCGTAGGTGCTGGTAGCAATTGATTGCTTAGGTGGATTAGGAGAGGGCGAGCAGGAAATGGGCAGAAAGTAATTTAGAATGCAAAGTCTCGTTTTTTGTAGGTGTTGCATTTGTAGGAAAGCTGTATATGGGACTGTGAATACCGAGGTTACTACATTTGAGCAATTATAGTGAGTGACAACGCCCCCTATGGCTTGTGTGTGTATAGGATAGTGCTATGTAGAAAAGAATAATGTGATTGTAGAGAGGTATGTAGGTTTAAGAGGAAGGTAGTTTGGTAGAAGTTGGGAAGGAAAACATAGGTACAAAGAAGGTAGCTGCGAAGAAACCATGGGTAACAGAAGAAATACTTCAGTTGATTGATGAAAGGAGGAAGTACAAACATGTTCCGGGAAAATCAGGAATACAGAAATACAAGTCGCTGAGGAATGAAATAAATAGGAAGTGCACGGAAGCTAAGACGAAATGGCTGCAGGAAAAATGTGAAGACATCGAAAAAGATATGATTGTCGGAAGGACAGACTTAGCATACAGGAAAGTCAAAACAACCTTTGGTGACATTAAAAGCAACGGTGGTAACATTAAGAGTGCAACGGGAATTCCACTGTTAAATGCAGAGGAGAGAGCAGATAGGTGGAAAGAATACATTGAAAGCCTCTATGAGGGTGAAGATTTAACTGATGTGATAGAAGAAGAAACAGGAGTCGATTTAGAAGAGATAGGGGATCCAGTATTAGAATCGGAATTTAAAAGAACTTTGGAGGACTTACGGTCAAATAAGGCATAAGGGATAGATAACATTCCATCAGAATTTCTAAACTCATTGGGGGAAGTGGCAACAAAACGACTATTCACGTTGGTCTGTAGAATACATGAGTCTGGCGATATACCATCTGACTTTCGGAAAAGCATCATCCACACAATTCCGAAGACGGCAAGAGCTGACAAGTGCGAGAATTATCGCACAATCAGCATAACAGCTCATGCATCGAAGCTACTTACAAGAATAATATACAGAAGAATGGAAAAGAAAATTGAAAATGCGCTAGGTGATGATCAGTTTGGCTTTAGGAAAAGTAAAGGGACGAGAGAGGCAATTCTGACGTTACGGCTAATAATGGAAGCAAGGCTAAAGAAAAATCAAGACACTTTCATAGGATTTGTCGACCTGGAAAAAGCGTTCGACTATATAAAATGGTGCAAGCTGTTAGAGATTCTGAAAAAAGTAGGGGTAAGCTATAGGGAGAGACGGGTCATATTCAATATGTACAACAACCAAGAGGGAAAATAAGAGTGGACGATCAAGAACGAAGTGCTCGTATTAAGAAGGGTGTAAGACAAGGCTGTAGCCTTTCGCCCCTACTCTTCAATCTGTACATCGAGGAAGCAATGATGGAAATAAAAGAAAGGTTCAGGAGTGGAATAAAAATACAAGGTGAAAGGATATCAATGATACGATTCGCTGATGACATTGCTATCCTGAGTGAAAGTGAAGAAGAATTAAATGATTTGCTGAACGGAATGAACAGTCTAATGAGTACACAGTATGGTTTGAGAGTAAATCGGAGAAAGACGAAGGTAATGAGAAGTAGTAGAAATGAGAACAGCGAGAAACTTAACATCAGGATTGATGGTCACGAAGTCAATGAAGTTAAGGAATTCTGCTACCTAGGCAGTAAAATAAACAATGACGGACGGAGCAAGGAGGACATCAAAAGCAGACTCGCTATGGCAAAAAAGGCATTTCTGGCCAAGAGAAGTCTACTAATATCAAATACCGGCCTTAATTTGAGGAAGAAATTTCTGAGGATGTACGTCTGAAGTACAGCATTGTATGGTAGTGAAACATGGACAGTGGGAAAACCGGAACAAAAGAGTATCGAAGCATTTGAGATGTGGTGCTATAGACGAATGTTGAAAATTAGGTGGACTGATAAGGTAAGAAATGAGGAGGTTCTACGCAGAATCGGAGAGGAAAGGAATATGTGAAAAAAAACACTGATAAGGAGAAGGGACAGGATGATAGGACATCTGCTAAGACATGAGGGAATGACTTCCATGGTACTAGAGGGAGTTGTAGATGGCAAAAACTGTAGAGGAAGACAGAGATTGGAATACGTCAAGCAAATAATTGAGGACGTAGGTTGCGAGTGCTACTCTGAGATGAAGAGGTTAGCACAGGAAAGGAATTCGTGGCGGGCCGCATCAAACCAGTCAGTAGACTGATGACCAAAAAAAAAAGGTTTGGTAAGAACTGGCCCAAAATGGATAGGACGTCGCCAAGTTCGAAGCTACTTAATGCAACACGATATATGATCTTCTATTTCACACTACTCTAAAGTTAGAAGGCTACATCTCAACCTGCATAAAACCGTCCAACATGTGAACTTCAACAACATTTGCTGAATATCATACCTAAATATATTAAGGCACAAGTTAAAAGCAGTTCCGCAGCGCAAAGAAAGCGAAAGAAATAGCTCAAAAAATCTGTCTAAACAACGAAATCAATTCTCTTTATGGCAAAAAGCAAACCCTAAATGGGGAACTATGTAAAATACATCGTAACCTTATGAGAACACTGAATAATACCGCTGTTTTCTTCCATCTTGTTAGCAAGGTTGAAAATCGCGCATATGCAGTGATAGAAAAATGAAAAGTCTGACAAAAGAAAGACTGCAAATTTAAAAGCTAAACAAAAACTCAACACGGCCACAAATTACACCTAGTCTAAGGGGAAACATCATTTTCATCCAATATCGGTAAACCTTACTGATACTGTTTTGCGTACAAAAGAAATAAAAATGTTCGAAAATGGTCTGTATCGGAACGTCGACACACAAGTAGAAGAAAACTACATAGAAAATCTCACAGTTGAATCAGAAAGCGTTCTCACATGGGAAAACAGAAACGAAACACCTGAGGTAAACATTGGTCTGTCGAGAGACCTAATCAGTAATGAAATCAAACACATAATAACATAGATAAAAGAAAACAGAGGAAACCAAAACAATACAGATTCCATAACACTGACAAAACTTAGAAACAAACGACAGGAACACAGCACCATGATCACAACAGCAGATAATGGAAACAGTGGTTCTCATGGATAAAGAGCAATACATCAATAAGACACCAGTGTTTATTACAAAAAATAAAGTTTCAAAACCAAAATCAGACCCAGCTAACAAATTCCAAACGAAGTTGAAAGATACTCTGAAAGACACTGAACATATAATAAAAACAATGAAAAAAGAAAACTGCTATAAACAAATCCCACTGCACCTTCTCTCTGAGGCCAAGCGAAGCTACACAAGAAGGTATAGTGAATTACAGAAACGCTCACACTCACCCACTTGCAAGCACATGTTGAAAATAATAACCGAAAACCTACAAGGGGACAGAACTTTAAGAAACACCACACAATTGATTCATACTAGACATACAAGTTCCAGACACAGCCACCCACCTGTCATTTGATGTAAGGAATATGTATTCCAATACATCAATAACTGAAAGAATAAACATTATAGACCAAAATGTTAAGACACATGGTACACTTCCACATGAATACATCAAAGAAACAGTCAGGCTTCTAGAGCTAATAACAGAACAGTACTATTTTCAGTTCAGGAATGAATTTTATTTACAGAGCGAAGGATCACCAATGGCATCCCCAGTATCCGAAACCATAGCAAACATTTTTATGAACCATATATAACAGATAATTTTTAACAAAATAGTGCCAGTTAGGCCCAACATCCTATCCTGTATTAGATATATGTATGACATCTGGTGCCTGATAGATGAACCAGGCAATAAAATTGACCAGTTACACATAGACATAAATTCTGTTCATGATAAGATACATTTTACAATAGAGAAAGAGCAAAATAGACAGTTAAATTTCTTGGACATCACCATAAAGATTGAAACCAACCAACAGACATTTGACAGAGGTCAAACATAAATTTTTGCGTTTGACCTCTGCTTAAGACAGTATTACCACTCAGGGCACATATTGGTTGAAAGCACCGATGATGGCTGTTAACCAGTTGAAATCGATTTGCTAAAGTGAATAAATAAAGCATGATTTTGCGACTGGTTGCTGCATATTTGGTAATTTTATAAAAAAAACTTATGTTTTTGGGGGCATCCGGATACATTTGATCACATAGTGTATTATAAAAGATCATTCGGATTCGACAGTAACTCCAATAACATGATCGAAGTCAGATCTGCCAAACAGTGAATCTATATGCCTACCAAGGCCCTCATGCAGCTGTGCAAGAGGGGGAGGGGGGCTGCGGGTGGGGGGGGGGAGGGGGCTTTAATCCTGTTTTGATAAGATGTGACCTCTGCTGACGGTTGGCCGAGGCTGTGTCTCCTCGTTAGATGCTAAATTTCGGTCGTGCTGAACACATCGCAGTATAGGTAGCGGCAGCACCTGCCTTCCCTGGCTGTCTATTAGGCTACTCCTCGTATTTTTTATATTTGTTTTAAATAAAGGGCCTATCTCTCCCATTAGAATCCTACCACAAATGGGGCTGCACCACTGAAATGTATACAGTTTAATTTTAATATCTTGGTAAGCGATTTTTTTTAAAATCAATTATTCTGGTGATTATATGACGTTCACTTAAACACTTCAGTGTTACAGATTGTTGACTGGTGGAAACACACCGGTAAAAAATTTCAGTGGATCCGTAACTGTTAAATATCTTTTAGTAATGCAGCCACAAGGATCCATTGTTTAAATAGTGCACTGTGGTAATTTTGAAGAAGGCTGGATCCACAGTCTTAGTGAAATTTTTGAATGAAGTCATTCTGGTGTAGGTTGTTCAAATATTATTTATGTTTATTGCAACAGCAATTTTGAAAGTAAAGTAAGGAAGATTGGGTTTAACATCCCGTCGAAATCAAGGTCATTAGAGTCGGAGTACAATCTCGGATTGTGTCAAGGATGGGGAAAGAAATCAGCCGTGCCCTTGCAAAGTAACAGTCCCGGAATTTGCCTGACGCTTCAGGCAAATCACGGGAAACCTAAATCTGGATGGCTGGATGCGGGTTTCAACCGTCGTCCTCCCGAATATACGAGACCAGTCTCCTAACCACTACGCCACCTCGCTCGGCTGCAGTTTCGACGTATGATCTCTATCAAGTACTCTCAAAGCATTCATTCACCAAATAACAAGCACTATTACTAAAAAAATTAAGAAACATTTCAAACTGAAAATTCGAAGCTACTTTCAAGGGATATTAGGACCCACCCAGCAACATAAAGTGATGACTGCTAGAACATAGTTCCCAGCAATGATAAACCTGTGCAGATCTACCAGCTGTTCCATACACCATGTGAACACACGTGAAAAAGACGATACAGTAACGGCAAACAGCTAACACAATAGTAAAAATAATATTCACTGTAAGCATAAAGTCAAAAACACACACATGGTCCCGGCATAGGTTCGTGTACTCCTTCGGGCATGAGTGTGTCTGTTTGTTCTTAGGATAATTTAGGTTAAGTAGTGTGTAAGCTTAGGGACTGATGACCATAGCAGTTAAGTCCCATAAGATTTCACACGCATTTGATTTGAAAAATACACACAGAGAGTGAGCCTGAAAGAATAAAGACACTAGTATATATCGAATCCATAGACCTGCTGCTAGGTTTGCAACAGCTTGTTACAGTCCACAAGAAACTGTAAAACTGCCGAACGATTCTATCGCCGCCAACGTAAGGACCATGATGATAAAATACGAGAAATTAGGGCCGTTACGGAGGCATACAGACAGTCGTTTTTCCCTCACTCTATTTGCGAGTGGAACAGGAAAGGAAATGACAAGTGGTGGTACAGGGCACCCTCCGCCATGCACTACACGGTGGCCTGCGGAGTATCTCTGTAGATGTAGAACAACGTAGTCGTCGCGAAACCCTATTGTGAAAATTTACTGAACTGCTGTGTGCACTCTGTAGTTATAGCCGTGTGCCGTGGCGCCATTTCTTACGACAGTCGCCACATAGATGGCGCACACAGAGGGAACCTTACTATGCTGCCGCCACAAGACAATACAGTCCACTACAGGCGCTGATAGTTATGCCTGACGCCGCGCAGAGCACTGAAAATAGGAACTATTTCCTACATCCGCCAAATAGATCGCAAATGCACATTCATCCACCGATCGTGGATAAAAGTGGCTGCACATATGCAGTGGGCCAGTTACCGACGTATTACCGACCACTTGCTCAGTTGCTGACCAGCTACAGTTAGCATCAGATGCCAAAGTTACGGCGCATCAACTACCAATGAATGATTATCGGGCAGTCAACGCCGAGTTTCGAAGTGTTTATCAGATCTGAGGCAGAGCTATAAAATGTTTACAACAGTCCACACTGAACTATTACATTAGTCATCTAGGTTTGTCTAGGTTCGTATCTTTTACTAAAGTGCCACGCCTGTTAATCATGAAACTAAAGATGAATATTTACCTTGTACATTATTTTAATAAATAATTCTACGCAATTAGACACTGTGTTTTAGTTCTGATCGTCCTGTGTTGAAACTGCTTGCAAGAGTGCAAGCACACCACCTAAATACAGCAAATAGATTTCTATGGAAGGGAGTTAACTCCCTGCTGCCTTTTATGTAGGGCTCACAACTTATTTGGTGAATACAAAAAGAATTTATATTTGAAAAGGGCTGTGCAAGCGTTATGCTGCCAGCATCGTACGTCTTGCATGGGGATCATGAGATAAGAGATCAGAGTACGTACAGAAACATAAACTCTTTCTTTTTTCCTCGCTCCATACGCTAATGGAATAAGAAAGAGAATTGGTAATACTAGAGCAATGTTGTCTCCGACATGCAATGGTTTTCGGAGTACACAGGATGGGCACAAATAGTCTGAAAAGCTTGTAACGGTTTTATGAGGTAGGTTATGCTCAGAAATAATGGCTAAGAAAAAGTTCGTTTCGTTGCGCCTAGACCTAGAGTTGTAAAACTACTGTAGGCCACCATGACCGCCACAAGTAAGTGGAGAGGAATGGTAGTTTTCTTAGCAGCTTTGGTCAGTTAAGGTCGTACCCGCATTTCCTAAATGTTGAGTGTATTGTACACGTATCGGACGTTACGTCATAATGATCTCTTTCTTTACGTATGCGATCAGTGTATTACAACATTTCCCTGAACACCGGAAGCGGTAAACTGTCTCGAAACTTGGTGAGGACATGTAAAAGGCTATGTAACCTACGGAACATTTTTGGTCTATATTGCTATCCTCCTGTCTGTTACTTAAGAAAATCAGTATTTATAGCAAAATTGAAATTGTCAAAGTTTGATTCAGGTTTTATTCGAAAACAGCCGATTTATAAACTGAAACAGAGGGATAAAGAAAACAATACAGATTTAACATACAGTGGCAGAAACCGCAGTTTCCTCAACAAAAAAGCATAATAATAGAAACCGCAAAACAAAAGTATTTCAAACATAGCTTCAGTATTTCTTCAAACTTATATAAAATATGTTTCTGTTATTCACAAACAACTTTCGCATATATAAATAATAAAAGAAACTCTTGCCTTTGATCTTGACGAAGAATAGTGTATTGAGTACAAAACAACAATAATTGTATACATTTTTTATGTTTGTACATGTAAATTGTTCTTGCATGTAAAGTTATTGCTTTGGTTATATAAGAGCGCAGAAGTCACGCGATCAACTAATTCTTATTAGTTACAAACGCAATTTATATTCTGTAAGGATATAAAAAACACAATCGACTAACACTGAATGATGTGTGGTTCTAGCGACCGCTACGCTCGCAGGTTCGAATCCTGCCTCGGACATGGATGTGTGTGATGTCCTTAGTTTCGTTAGGTTTAAGTAGTTCTAAGTTCTAGGGAACTGATGATCTCAGAAGTTAAGTCCCATAGTGCTCAGAGCCATTTGACCCATTTTTTCTGCGGTTCTAATTATGTGCAAAACAAACAACAACAACAAAAAAAACAAAGAGGTAATGAGGAGTTGACGGCCCCGATTTATGTTTCAGTCCTTATAAAGTCTACCAATATTACCGGTAATCCTACCATTTATTGCACCCTTACGTAGTGCACCAAAACTACCAATCCGTAGTCGCGCCGTTTCCGAATTAATTAGTACTGAAGTTAGTACATCAGGTGCATATTCAAGCGGCCCACCACACGCAACTTTATAGTGTCAGTTGTTCTGAAAGCGTAGATGGTAGTTCACGATACTGCTCAGACTATGGCTCGGGTTCGATCCTTACTACGGCCCCATGCCCAACCTTTGAATCACTTTCTACTTTGGTTTCAGCAAACCAAACGAAGACACGTTTGATGAAGCCGTCTCTGTCGGGCAGCTTGAATTTGCACGTGAAGTGGCCTGATTGGCTAACTTCAATGCTAACAACTCGAAAACGGCGTGACCTATCGCATTTTTTCCTAACAATTATTTCCAAGCACAGCCTTACACCTTTACAAGCTTTCCAAACTGTTTCTGACTACATCTACATCTACATATACATGATTACTCTGCAATTCACATTTAAGTGCTTGGCAGAGGGTTCATCGAACCACAATCATACTATGTCTCTACCATTCCACTTCCGAACAGCGCGCGGGAAAAACGAACACCTAAACCTTTCTGTTCGAACTCTGATTTCTCTTATTTTATTTTGATGATCATTCCTACCTATGTAGGTTGGGCTCAACAAAATATTTTCGCATTCGGAAGAGAAAGTTGGTGACTGAAATTTCGTAAATAGATCTCGCCGCGACGAAAAACGTCTTTGCTTTAATGACTTCCATCCCAACTCGCGTATCATATCTGCCACACTGTCTCCCCTATTACGTGATAATACAAAACGAGCTGCTTCTTTTTTTGCACCCTTTCGATGTCCTCCGTCAATCCCACCTGGTAAGGATCCCACACCGCGCAGCAACGTTCTAACAGAGGACGAACGAGTGTAGTGTAAGCTGTCTCTTTAGTGGACTTGCTGCATCTTCTAAGTGTCCTTCCAATGAAACGCAACCTTTGGCTCGCCTTCCCCACAATATTATCTATGTGGTCTTTCCAACTGAAGTTGTTCGTAATTTTAACACCCAGGTACTTAGTTGAATTGACAGCCTTGAGAATTGTACTATTTATCGAGTAATCGAATTCCAACGGATTTCTTTTGGAACTCATGTGGATCACCTCACACTTTTCGTTATTTAGCGCCAACTGCCACCTGCCACACCATACAGCAACCTTTTCTAAATCGCTTTGCAACTGATACTGGTCTTCGGATGACCTTACTAGACGGTAAATTACAGCATCATCTACGAACAACCTAAGAGAACTGCTCAGATTGTCACCCACGTCATTTATATAGATCAGGAACAGCAATTTTACTCGATGATTTGCCGTCTATTACTACGAACTGCGACCTTCCTGACAGGAAATCACGAATCCAGTCGCACAACTGAGACGATACCCCATAGGCCCGCAGCTTGATTAGAAGTCGCTTGTGAGGAACGCTGGCAAAAGCTTTCCGGAAATCTAGAAATACGGAAACAACTTGAGGTCCCCTGTCGATAGCGGTCATTACTTCGTGCGAATAAAGAGCTAGCTACGTTGCACAAAAACGATGTTTTCTGAAACCATGCTGATTACGTATCAACAGATCGTTCCTTCGAGGTGATTCATAATGTTTGAATACAATATATGCTCCAAAACCCTACTGCAAACCGACGTCAATGATATAGGTCTGCAGTTCGATGGATTACTCCTACTACCCCTCTTAAACACTGGTGCGACCTGCGCAGTTTTCCACTCTGTAGGTATAGAGCTATCGGTGAGCGAGCGGTTGTATATAATTGCTAAGTAGGGAGCTATCGTATCAGCGTAATCTGAAAGGAACCTAATCGGTATACAATCTGGACCTGAAGACTTGCCCGTATCCAGCGATTTGAGTTGCTTCGCAACCCCTAAGGTATCTACTTCTAAGAAACTCATGCTAGCAGCTGTTCGTGTTTCAAATTCTGGAATATTCCATTCGTCTTCCCTGGTGAAGGAATTTCGGAAAACTGCGTTCAATAACTCTGCTTTAGCGGCACAGTCGTCGATAACAGTACCATCGGCACTGCGCAGCGAAGGTATTGACTGCGTCTTGACGCTTGTGTAGTTTACGTACGACCAGAATTTCTTAGGATTTTCTACCAAATTACTTGCATAAGCAGAAAAAAAGCTCTTAGGGCCTTTCCCAGGACAGAAATGAAGGATTCATAATTGACAGCGAAATTCATTAACAAGCATGGGGCTGGTTTGACTGTTTTCTTAATGAAGCGAGCGTATGCTTGTACCGAGAAGACACGCTGCACCCCTTTCGTCGCTCCACTCGCTGTCCCCGCAGATAAGAGGACCGTCTATCGCGAGGTGGGTCCCCTAAACGGCGATCAAGGCTCGCGACGCGGCCAGGGAGCCAGCAGTCATCGCGGGCCGCTTTCTTTCGCGCTTCATAACAATAGGCGAGGCGGCGGAAAAAGAGGCGTGGAGAGAAAGGGGAGAGGCGGAAAGCGGCGCCCTTTGTGTGCGGTGGCGGCGGCTATCTGGGGCGCAGCCCGCGCCGTGATGGATCACCTCCCGCGCCTCTGCTTCCTTCCGCGCGCGCCACGACGGGCCATTACACCGCGGCTGCCCGGGCCTTCGTCACTCGCTGGACGCCGCTCTCCTCTCCCCCCACCCACCCCTCTCTCTGATTTCCGCCACATACATCTCCTCGCCCACTCCCACGTCTCCCTCGGGCACCGCTTCATGTCTCTTCTTCCACGCATGTTTTCCTCCAAGTGTACTTTCTTCTTCGCATTTTTGCTCCTCACGGGTGCTCCCACCCACGGTCGTCCTCAAGCGGGCGGGGGAGGGGGCAGCAATAGGGGCCCTTGTCCTCTCCTAGAATATGGGGTACCGACTTTTTATCCATTACAATATTTCACGTATTTCTAGAAATGACTATCGAAACTGAAGATTTAGCAGCTCCACACACAGGGTCCACTGTGGATTAGCAAAGCACAATACTCTGTCAGATCAACAGGTTTCGAGACAGAATTAGTAAAAAATAGAGGAACGTTAACATGGTGGTTTTAATCCTTCATACACTACTAGCCATTAAAATTGCTACACCAAGAAGAAATGCAGATGATAAACGGATATTCACTGGACAAATACTGTACAGGGTGATTCAAAAAGAATAACACAACTTTAAAAATGTGTATTTAATGAAAGAAACATAATATAACCTTCTGTTATACATCATTACAAAGAGTATTTAAAAAGGTTTTTTTTCACTCAAAAACAAGTTCAGAGATGTTCAATATAGCCCCCTCCAGACACACGAGCAATATCAACCCGATACTCCAACTCGTTCCACACTCTCTGTAGCATATCAGGCGTAACAGTTTGGATAGCTGCTGTTATTTCTCGTTTAAAATCATCAATGGTGGCTGGGAGAGGTGGCCGAAACACCATACCCTTAACATACCCCCATAAGAAAAAATCGCAGGGGGTAAGATCAGGGCTTCTTGGAGGCCAGTAATGAAGTGCTCTGTCACGGGCTGCCTGGCGGCCGATCCATCGCCTCGGGTAGTTGACGTTCAGGTAGTTACGGACGCCAATGTGGTGGCGCTCCATCCTGCTGAAATATGAATTGTTGTGCTTCTTGTTCGAGCTGAGGGAACAGCCAATTCTCTAACATCTCCAGATACTGTAGTCCAGTTACAGCAGCACCATCCAGAACTTTTCCCTTTGCACAAACACCCATTCTCTGTAAACTGCTTATACCAACGTTTAATACACTACCTATCAGGAGGTTTAACACCATACTTCGTTCGAAATGCACGCTGAACAACTGTCGTCGATTCACTTCTGCCGTACTCAATAACATAAAAAGCTTTCTGTTGAGCGGTCGCCATCTTAGCATCAACTGACGCTGACGCCTAGTCAACAGCGCCTCAAGCGAACAAATGTACAACTAAATGAAACTTTATAGCTCCCTTAATTCGCCGACAGATATTGCTTAGCTCTGCCTTATGTCGTTGCAGAGTTTTAAATTCCTGAAGTTGTGGTATTCTTCTTGAATCACCCTGTAAATTACACTAGAACTGACATGTTATAACATTTTCACGCAATTTGGATGCATAGATCCTGAGAAATCAGTACCCAGAACAACCACCTCTGGCCGTAATAACGGCCTTGATACGCCTGGACATTGAGTCAAACAGAGCTTGGATGGCGTGCACAGGTACAGCTGCCCATGCAGCTTCAACGCGACACCACAGTTCATCAAGAGTAGTGACCGGCGTATTGTGACGAGCCAGTTGCTCGGCCACCATTGACCAGACGTTTTCAATTGGTGAGAGATCTGCAGGATGTGCTGGCCAGGGCAGCAGTCGTACATTTTCAGTATCTAGAAAGGCTCGTACAAGACCTGCAACATGCCGTCGTGCATTATCCTGCTGAAATGTAGGGTTTCGCAGGGATCGTATGTAGGGTAGAGCCACGGATCGTAACACATCTGAAATGTAACGTCTACTGTTCAAAGTGCCGTCAATGTGAACAAGAGGTGACCGAGACGTGTAACCAATGGAACCCATACCATCACGCCGGGTGATAACGCCAGTATGCCGATGACGAATACACGCTTCCAATGTGCGTTCACCGCGATGTCGCCAAACACGGATGCGACCATCATGATGCTGTAAACAGAACCTGGATTCATCCGAAAAAATGACGTTTTGCCATTCGTGCACCCAAGTTCCTCGTTGAGTACACCATCGCAGGCGCTCCTGTCTGTGATGCAGCGTCAAGGGTAACCGCAGCCATGGTCTCAGAGCTGATAGTCCATGCTGCTGCAAACGTTGTCGAACTGTTCGTGCAGATGGTTGTTGTCTTGCAACCGTCCCCATCTGTTGACTCAGAGATCGAGACATGGCTGCACGATCCGTTACAGCCATGCGGATAACATGCCTGTCATCTCGACTGCTAGCGATACGAGGCCGTTGCGATCCAGCACGGCGTTCCGTATTACCCTCCTGAACACACCGATTCCATATTCTGCTAACAGTCATTGGATCTCGATCAAAGCGAGCAGCAATGTTGCGATACGATAAACAGCAATCGCGATAGGCTACAATCCGACCTTTATCAAAGTCGGAAACGTGATGGTACACATTTCTCCTCGTTACACGAGGCATCACAACAACGTTTCACCAAGCAACAGCATGTAATCTTCGTAGTGTAGCAATTTTAATGGCCAGTAGTGTATTTTTCTACATACAAGGTGGACGAGAAGTCCCCGTACACTCTATAATCGAATGCTAATTGATTTGATTTGTTGTAGCGTAACTAGGTGCAGATACGTGCGCCTTAATGACTCCCCACGGTGGAGCCTTATTAAATCTTTCCTTCAGTGCTCCCTTAATCTGTCCCATTTTCTGCCCTGTGTGTTGTCGTTGGTGCACCCACACACTTGTCACTAACCGCTCCTCAATAGTGAAACTATAACCGCTCAAGTCTGACATAGCTACAGATTAAAACCATGAATTCCAACAACTGATAAGAGGTAACATTGCAGCCAACCTGCATAATAATATTCGATACTAAACAGGGGCTACAGGGGTACAGGAGACTCCTCGTCCACCCTGTATTCTCTCCCCACTTCAGTACAACGCACAGAACGTTCATACAACTATACTTCTCTGGGATGTTGTTCAACTCGCACTTCGCCTTGTTTGGGCTTGGCGATTCATCAGAGGCCCATTTTACACTTTGTAGTCTTGTTGTAGGTTCGCACTGATAAAAGCAAGTCGTCCAGGAAAGAACTGTCCTCTTTTCTTCTGTTAAATCAAGTCGCTACATTTTATTCCGAGATGTTCAGTTCGTTGATTCAAAGCGATTTGTTAACACACAACGATGACACACTACGGCCGCATGTCCACTACTTAACACCGGTTGCTCACAACTAATTGGTCAAATGCACATTTGTTGTTTTCAGTGTTGCAGTTCAACCTGGCACAGCAGTTACTGATCTCACGTTGCTTATACGCCAGGAATAAAATCAGTCGCGGAACCTTTTGGACGGATGGTGTATAACTTTCATTCCTCTAGTTGTCATGTTGTTAACAGTAAATTAATACTGTTTCCTCAATGCGGTGGCGATTTGGGCGCTGTTTTGGTGGATGTAAACAATGACGAAACCGAGTCCCTAATTTTTTCTCTGTTGCTTTGTCGTACAGCTGGTGTCAATTTGGAGTTAATACAGTCAGCGTGAAGTAAACATAGCAGCTGTATACCTGCTGCGGCGCGGCACGTTTCTTTTTTACCGCCCTGCCAGTGTCCAGCAATGTTCATTTGTCCAGCTAAAAGCTGTAGTAGAAAATACTAGACCACTACTGTCTATTGCAGGTCGCAACATACGTAGAATTGTCCGGTAAACAGGATGTGGTTAGCTACTGAAATAAAAGTTTTAACTTGGCAATGTAAATTTTCAGGTGTATTTTTACGATAAAGATCACAGTTAATACTGCCAAGTCCGTACTAAGTGACAACACAATGTAAAGTTCACACGCACACCACACTAACACACGTAGCCAGTTTACGGTATTTACACCCGTTACTGAAGTTAATGGAGTTCACCGGATCGTTTAGTTATGAAAATGCTCGCTCAAATGTTGCGCACTGTGCTCTACATGTAATACCTGTTCCAGTCTTAGATCGCACAACACGCCTCGCGGTTTTAACTAACAGTCAAAAGCAATAATTTTGATATTCTGTCCGAAATTCCATACGACTTTCACTATACCATTCAATTAAATACACTTTGTACTACTTCGCGAACTCGTAATTAGCACTTTTCCGCGATTTTACAGTACTTTCGTCGGAGCCTCTTTCAATGAGATGTTACTAGTTCGAACCCTCAGCCCCGACTGACTTAGATCACACCAAAGGCTCGGTTCCCAGCGTAGATTGGCGCGAGCCTGCATTTTTCTGATTGGCTGATATCACAAACAGCAAATCAGGTTGCAGTATTATCCCGCGCTAACCCGCGATTTACTTCAATGACCAATCATAGTAAAACATTTCTTTCTATGACAATTGCTAAATAAATAAATTTAGAAAAGTATCAAATATAAAATTACTCCTTCCGAAATAACCGATTAATCTGTGTTCTACTCACGATTTATTAGTACCATAAACTGACTGCACATTTAACTATAGTAAATCCCCTGTATAGTTTAACTGGTACTTCGTGAATAAACAAAACAATTTTCATTTACTTCTGTTTTACTTCACTCATACAACACTTACACTGCTAATTAGTACACATATAAAACAATTATAATTATGCAAATACATTAAATATTAATCAAACATAATTTTACAACATTGTTTTGACTACGACTGCTAGCGCTGTCCGTCAACTGGTGACATCTGCCGTCTACTAGTACAACTACGTGCGGCTCTGTAACTCAGGCCCATGTCAGCTGGTGTCATCTGTCGATGACTCACGCCTATAACGATATCGTCCTAACACGTGACAGGAGCGATGCGAAGGCGCTACGCCTCACTGCCTAATATCTGTATCCGATGTCTACAGAAACAAGCAGCTTTTTCCCCCCACCCACCTCTATGGTCGCAGCCGTAAACACACGCTTGTGCGGGGGCGCTTAACCCACGGGTAAGCCAGTTCGAATGCTGATGGTGAAACAAAATTTCGCTGCCGTTATTTGGCCGGCAAGGGGAGGACACGCGGTGGCGTGAAGTTCCTGAGCACCAGACTTTGGGCCAACGTCCTAGTTTAAATACCGAACCTCTCTGCAGTGTTCCACGCAGTGAGGGCATGTGGCACTGCTGATGGTGACCCGTTCGTCGGACCGGGACTGTAACCTTGGCGGCCGCCTTGGTGCTATTCAAGCGGTATAGGCAATGCAGTGACTCGGGTTTCGCCCTCTCCCTTCTCTCATCAACATCGACATCATCATCATACAACACAAATGTTGCATTAAACCTACACACAAACACATACATGTGGTACACAAACACTGTAATGGAGCATGTTGCAAAAACAAACAAAAACAGAAAACCCCTTTCCCCCACCAGCAAAAATTAATGCCAACAGTATTGTCCCATTTGTCTGTGGACACAGAAAAACGGCCAAGGCTTCCTTAGGCTACAGTCAATTTTACACAGCAGAGTGGGTTTAGATCAAAGTCATGTTATACTGTTGGTTCAAATGGCTCTGAGCACTATGGGACTTAACTTCTAAGGTCATCAGTCCCCTAGAACTTAGAACTAATTAAACCTAACTAACCTAAGGACATCACACACATCCCTGCCCGAGGAAGGATTCGAACCTGCGACCGTAGCGGTCGCGCGGTTCCAGATTGTAGCGCCTAGAACCGCTCGGCCACCCCGGCTGGCTATACTGCTGGTGTGTACGTCTACACTTCACCTATGGTTACAAACGCATTTGGCATAAAGAATGATTTTCGTTGCCCGCTCTAGAAGAAACTAGACTGAAATTTCAAAGTCGACAAAATTTCCAAGGACCTTCTCAAACTGTGTTGGATGCATCACATTCAGTCATAATTCGAGTTCTGCAGTCCAGAAGGCACAGCTGCACCATACCATGACAGACTGGGGAGACGAGTATTGTCTTGGATCAGCCATAGACTGTTAATTCCGTTCTGCAGACCAATGACAGCGTTGTTCTCGCATTTTTCCCATATTCGTCTCGTCGCATGCTGGTTCTGGATTATACTTACAAGTAAGTCACACGGCAATGGGTTTTTTGTATTTAGGGGTACGTGAAGTTTCCCAAAGCAACCCGATGTAACTCTCAAAAATGGTTCAAATGGCTCTGAGCACTATGGGACTTAACTTCTGTGGTCATCAGTCCCCTAGAACTTAGAACTACGTAAACCTAACTAACCTAAGGACATCACACACATCCATGCCCGAGGCAGGATTCGAACCTGCGACCGTAGCAGTCCCGCGGTTCCGGACGGCGCGCCTAGAACCACTAAACCACCGCGGCCGGCGATGTACCTCTCAAAAACTTTCGAGAAACTCTACTTCGAAGTTCTCTGATTGGTTTTAATACCATACAGAGAGGTCAATTTTCTCGACTGACGGTGTGGAACTGTGGTAGAATGCCTGGCTGCCGTTTATGGCGGTATTGGGTTCGATTTCCTGCTGGTGCAAATTTTTAAACAGAGGTGCAGCGCACGTTCATTTCCGTAAAGCGTAAAACACATGAAGATAGAAAAAGAGTCATTAGAGCTCGACATTTTAACCGCCTGTTCGAGTCTTGTTTCGATTACTTTTCTTTTACGTTCGAACACCTACATCACGTAATTATAAAATTCATAAAATATATGCTAATTATCAAATATCCAACTGTCACTTTTATGTAGTATGTCCACCTTCTTATTTCTAATTTCACATCGCAATCAAAAATCCAGTTTTCAATCCAAATGTAAATATTTAACTACTGATCTGTTGTAAAAGACTATTAATAAAGATTGTTTAAATTTTTAGAAAGTAAAAATTATTTTTTTCCTTCCTTATGTACAGGGTGACTCAAAAGTTTGTAAACATTTGAAAATGCTCTAATTCACAGGTAGAGAGGTAAAACATGACACACATTGATGAAATAACGTAGAGTTTTATTGCAACCAAAAACGAGTGAAAAAATCGGCCAACAAAGGCTATGGACAGCAACACATCAGTGACGCCGCATGGGACTCGTGTATAAAATAAGCTGTAGTGAGAGATGGAGACAGACCACTCCTAACTTGGATGATAAGCACCTCCTGGAAGGTAAGACTTTGATGCAGGATGGCGCTCCACCCCATACTGCCTGACGTGTGGGAGATCTCTTGCGTACATCGTTTGGTGAGGATCGCGTGCTGAGCCGCCACTTCCGTCATGCTTGGCCTCTCAGGTCCCCAGACCTCAGTGCGTGTGATTATTGGTTGTGGAGTTACCTTAAGTTGCAATTCTACCGCGATCGTCCATCCTCATTACGGATGATAAAAGGCAACATCTAATGGAAGTTTCTCACCATGCATACTGATACGCCGTACAGTGTTGTTCACAACGTTGTCTCTCGACTACAGGTATTGTTGATAACGAGCATTTTCACAAGGAACATCGTCTTTGTTAAAAATTAACTGTTACGCTAATAATTGCTTTTGTGTCATAAGAAGCGCCATCTGATGGTCATTTCGTGCACTCTTTGGTTTCAACAAAGACCACGTCATTCCTAGCACGTATGTCAATCTTTTCCTCTCTACCTACGTTATTCCGTGAAGTACTGAATTTTCTAATGTTAACGGACTTTTCGGTCTCCTTTATTTAACACTTCGCCGAAATTTCACGAAGCACGTACTTATGGTTAAATATTTGTCACAGCCACCAACACGGCTGGCTAGCATTCTACCACAGGGTAGTACGACTAGCCCGGAAACACGATCTTCCTTTAGGGTGTTAAGGACTGCCGGAAAACTTAAAAGTCGATTTTCTCGATAATTTTTTAGAGTTGCGTCTAAATGCTTTGGGTTATTGATATTTGAGTCCTGAACTTCAAGTACGACAAATTAAAAAAAACGAAATACAAAATATGATTTTTCACAAAACAAGTACCGATCGCCATCAAGCTGCCGCAGCAGTAAAGTGGTCGACTGCATTCAACATCATCTGCGCTTAAAACTCTGTTCTGTCACCTTATCTGCTCCTTGCCTTTCCCCAGTTATAACAGGTCAGTTATCCCAAGAAGGTTGCTTCCTATTCTTCAGTCAGTTTACAAACTGAGTTAGTGTTCATCGTCTATGAACTCGTGTAATGAGAATGTACACCCCCTAAGCACAATTTCTGATTAAAATCGCTCAGTATCTGGATTGTCAGCGCCCGTGATTGTGATTAAAATCATAGAAAAAGAATCAGCTGATAACACACGCAAGGACACACGCACACGCATACGCACACACACACACACACACACACACACACACACACACACACACACGCAAATAACTTCCCACTTAACACTAACAGCATAAATGGATCTTCTAGTAAACCGATCTATTAAAAACCATAGGGGAAAGGTAAGAGGCCCGCCCAAATATTAACTAATTTTTCTTCTTCCGTTTCTGTTAGGCAGGTTTCTGTAGTTTCCAGAAAATTCTCGCCGTCATTTATGATGTTGTTACAGTATAATCCTACATTTCTGCAAATATCTGTTTTAAAAATGACAACGGAACTATAAACTTTCATTTCCCTTTTGCTTGGTTTTAGAAATCCGTGTTATTGGTAAAGATTTCTCTAACTGTATGAAGACTACATGCTTCTTTGATTGAAAATAACAATTTAAAACCCTGTGTCGGGCTGAGATTCGATACTGGATTCCTGCGACACCAATTATGCCATCCTAGAACAATCGATGGCCTAACTTAAAATTTCAGTTAAATGAAAATCGTTCGTCTTTTCAGATTATAAGTCCCTATAGGAAATGTTATTGTACTAAAAATAACAGTGCCACAAAAACTACTATTAGTACTTCCATGTTTCATCTATGAACGTAAGTACAGCTAAAGCTGCTATTAAAACCCATATACACACAGTAATGGATGAAGGAACCTTTACAATGAACAGAAAACATCAGTTCGCTTTTAACCAGGCGTACGGAATAAATTACGTCTCTTTGTTACTTCAAGCAGCTCGTCAGTGGCAGTAGCAACAGCTTCACATATAATACCTAAAGGCCAGATGATGTCTTCAGCATACGTCCATGTCTTCAGCCGCAGGAAGAAATGTTCGTAGCATCAGTGCCTTCACATATTACACACGACTGCACTGGGAGTCGCGTACCCCCTTGTGATAAATCACGCACGACCAATAGCGCGCTTTGACACACGTGGATTTATATCAATTTCCCCGGTGGGACCTCCCTTACTTCCAATAAAAGAGTCATACGCCATTGCGAGAGGAATCTGTAGCAGTTCCAAAAGAAATGCCGATCAACATCAAAATTGTATAGATGGACGCTCACCTAGTGCTTACAAAATAGAAAGACACTATTTTCAAAGAGAAAGTTGGAAAGACATTTCAAATGTAAAATCGTTTGTTTTTTATTTTCTAACGGAGAAATAAATTTTGTAATTAGAGAAACCATTTCGAAAAACATACACTGACAGCTATCAGTGAAGACAGCTATTGAATCTCATCCACAGAGTAGATTCCAAGAGGAACTTCGTAACATACGCTTCCAAGTCAGAACACTGAGCGCAATTTTGAGAGTAAAGGTGGGATTTCTTTCTGTGCATATTCATACGACTGTCAAAGCAATTAGAAGTGAAAGCGATGAACATGATCAATAGGTCGTTGGACCATCGCTCTGCAATAGTACAGCTAAGATCCATTGCAGAATAGAGCCACACTATTCATTATTTGCTGTCATTTGTACTATTTGTAAAGCAATTAGCACTAGGTATGCTGTAGCATGTATTTGTTCGACGTCCTCGCCTCTAAAAGCAATTGTGAACTCTACAGAAATATTCTAGGAGAATGTTTAGACAGAGCGTGATTTCTCAGTGGTTAAGGACAGCCAGGAAGATCGGGATTCAATGTCTCGAGAGAAACAGAAAGAGAGACAGATAGAGAGAAAGACAAGGGAGAGGTTCTGACGTTTTCTCTGCACCCCGCTGAGTTAGAAACCTTATGTCGTTTGTAACGCGGGGCATCTACATCTACATCTACATGGTTACTCTGCAATTCACACTTAAGTGCCTGGCAGAGGGTTCATCGAACCATTTTCATACTACTTCTATACCACTCCATTCTCGAATGGCGCTTGGGAAAAAGGAATACCAAAATCTTTCCGTTCGAGCTCTGATTTCTCTTGTTTTATTATGATGATCATTTCTCCCTACGTAGGTGGGTTTCAACAAAATATTTTCGCATTCGGAGGAGAAAGTTGGTGATTGAAAGTTCGTAAATAGATTTTGTCGCAAAGAAAACCGCCTTTGTTTCAGTGACTGACATCCCAACTCGCGTATCAGCGACACTCTCACCCCTATTGCGCGATAAAACGAAACGAGCTGCCCTTCTTTGCACTTTTTCCATGTCCTCCGTCAATCCTACCTGGTAAGGATCCCACACCGCGCAGCAATATTCCAGCAGAGGACGGATAGGTGTAATGTAGGCTGTCTCGTTAGTGGGTTTGTCGCATCTTCTAAGAATTCTGCCAACAAAGCGCAGTCTTTGTTTCGCCTTCCCCACAATATTATCTATGTGGTCTTTCCAATTTAAGTTGTTCGTTATTGTAATTCCTAGGTATTTAGTCGAATTGACAGCCCATAGATTTGTGCATTTTATCGTATACCCAAAATTTTTCGGACTTCATTTAGTACCCATGTGGATGACCTCGCACTTTTCTTTGTTTAGTGCTAATTGCCACTTTTCGCACCATACAGAAATTCTCTCTAGATCTTTTGTAATTGGAATTCATCGTCTGATGATTTTACTAGACGGTAAATTACAGCGTCATCTGCAAACAGTCTAAGGGGGGCTGTTCAGATTATCAACTAGATCATTTATGTAAATCAGGAACAGCACGGGGCCTATGACACTACCTTGCGGAACGCCAGATATCACTTCTGTTCTACTCGATGATTTGCCGTCTATCACTACGAACTATGACCTCTCTGAGAGGAAATCACGAATCCAGTCACACAACTGAGACGATACTCCATATGCACGCAATTTGATTAATAGTCGCTTGTGAGGAACGGTATCAAAAGCTTTCTGGAAATCTAGGAATATGGAATCGATCTGAGATCCCTTGTCGACAGCACTCATTACTTCATGGGAATAAAGAGATAGCTGTGTTGCACAAGAACGATATTTTCATAATCCGTGTTGGTTATGTATCAATAAGTCATTTTCTTCAAGGTGATTCATAATGTTCGAGTACAGTATATGCTCCAAAATCCTACTGCAAATTGAGGTCAGTGGTGTGGGTCTGTAATTCAATGGGTTACTCCTATTTCCTTTCTTGAATATTAGTGTGACCTGTGCTACCTTCCAGTCTGACGTTTCGCTATTGTGTCTGCATACTCTGAAAGGAACCTGATTGGTATACCATCTGGACCGGAAGACTTGCCTTTCTTAAGTGATTTGAGTTGTTTCGCAACACCTAAGATATCTACTTTCATGTCACTCATTCTAACAGTTGTTCTGGTTTCGAATTCTGGAATATTTACTTCGTCTTCTTTCGTGAAGGAATTGCTGAAAACTGTATTTAGTGGCACCATCATCGGTAATATTTCTATCACTATCGCGCAATGACGGTATTGACTGTTTTTTGCCACTGGTGTACTCTACGTAAGACTAGAATCTCTTTGGGTTTTCTACCATATTTTGAGACAATGTGTCATTGTGGAACCTATTCCAGATTCTGCTTGTTGTGTGGTGCTAAAGCATGTCACAACAGATGTCTTAGTGAAAATAAAGAGAGTCAGCTGCACATTTCTCACGAAATATGGTTACAAGAAGTGTAGTAGGTAGAGTAACGTACTGAGTGAGTGGGATCTGTCGATGTGGAAAAATAAGAAATGTCAAAGTATTGAGGCAGCTTCATGGGGGAGGAATAGTACCTATTACTATTCTATGTATTCACTTGTTACTGTACATTTAAAGCAGACTGATACTGAACTGTTTTCTATATTTGTGGTATTGCTGTGGACAGAGAGGCCGGAGGAGGGAATTTACATTGGGGGAGGAGGAGATGGACAGAAAGAGGGGGAGAAAGAAATGCGTAGCATTGCTGGGTTCGCTAGTAAGTTACATGTTGGTTTGAAGCACGTGTAATCCACAAACTGCCAAAAGAAAGGTCTACAGTCACAAACTGAAATCCCTTCAATTATTCGGGGTATCGACGCGAGGTTCTTTATAACCATCTAGTAAGTAACAGTCACCTCATTACTGACTGTTCCGGTGCATCGGTCCACATTTTAACATGCTTGCTGTCTGTTTGGTACAAATTCTGCAGCTGATTTTAAACTAAATTCTCGATAAACTAGAGATCTGAAATTTCAACGCAGGTCATAACTGTGTGACGTTTCAACTGCCTCGCCGAGGTGGAAAGACCGGTTCTCGTCATATCACCGAAGACAAGCAGTGATCAGCACTTGAATCGGTGACTCTCCAGGTACCCCGCATCTTATTGACACTGTTCTCTTTGTCTTTAGATCAGAGGGGGCAGGAGGAATGCGGCGTGAAGTGCCCGATCACCAGTCTTTCAGCCGATGTCCTGGATTCAGTTCCTAACCTCTTCACAGTATCCCATGAATTAAGGGAATGAGACACTGTTGATGCGATCTGTCCATCCGACGCGGACGTTAAGCTCGGCGGCAACTTTCATGGTCTTGGAGAGGACACTACACGCACCCCGTTGCGCCGTCTACACTTAACTTACGCACACAACTCTCACATTTTGTGAATAGAAGCGGAAGATAGGGAAAACCTTTCCAATTAGGTGGCTGAATCTACTCTACGGGGCCTCCCAGCTATTCATGCCATACGGCTTTACATACTTCGCTGGGTGACACTGCTATATTAGTTCGCTTTCTTGTCTGGCGTGTGGCGGTGGTTATCACTGCCACTTTCCCCATTTTTCCTGTCCCAGTCGCGCGCGAATGGTTCGCGGGAAGAGCGACTGCTGGTAAGCCTTCGTATCATATCGAATCTCTGCAACTTTAGCCATCACGGTCTTTTCGCGAGGTATACGAAGATGAAGCAATATATTGGTTGGCTGAGGTAAAGAGAAACTGAAATAAACCTGATATTTACCATACTTTTCTGTTATAATCTCATCAAAATTTTAAACATCAGTTGGAAAACTTTTTCACTTTCCGTTTGTAAACTAGATTTTCACACCATCTTGGAGTTTAGTTTAGCATTAGTGGGCTATTTCCTCAATCTCGCAGTTTTTGCACTACTGTCACTAGAAATGAGAACAAACGACTTCAGTGCCTCACATCTCTAGTAAAGGTAATCTGAAATGTGAGCTGAAATACTCACTGTCTGACTCCAGACACAAATGAAGACCTACAGCACTTGACTGACTCACTTCCACTTCATTCAGTTCTTTATGTGCTTCAAAGCGCTGTTGCGACTGACAATATGAAGTAACCATGACAATCCGTCTTAGCAAGGTATAAACCATCATGTTATTCCTCATTGCCCAGGTGTGACAAGGAAGTTAGTCCAAAAATAGTGTACCGAAAATAAAAGAAAATTTTGGTGGACGTACAAGGTCCAAGCAGATAATAAGTAGCTGCCACATCACCAAATTAGCACACGATATAATAGCAATCATTGACCTTCTCTGTTGGTGAATAGGGACAGCATTGCCTGGTCTCTGAATGCGTCTTCGTTCGGTTTCAACATCAAGCAACAAGCTCGTCAGGCAAGGGTGAAGGGAATAGCAGAGACTCTGGTTAATATTTTACGAAAGCTTATGATGTTTAAGGCGGTGTGGGCGCCACTGCATAGGGATGGCGCCAGGAACTGTGGTGACTTCTTTACCCACCGTGTAGAGTACCAGTAATTACGTTGACTATGAATGAATCTAGTGTTCGAGGAGGAGACGCACAGTTAGAACTTCATCTCTGAAGGAGTCCTCCAGTGACACCCTTATGCAACCCATTTGTGAAAAAATATAGTTTCTGAAATAATGCCAGTAGCAATAAATACCACCGTGATTTCCATTGTTGTTGTCGATTTGCTCTTCAGTCCGAATATTGGTCTGATGCAGCTCTCCAAGCTATTTTATCCTGTATAAGCTTCATCTTCGAATAATTGCTGCAAGTTACATTCTTCTGAATCTGCCTACTGTATTCTTCACTTGGTTTTTCTCTATAATTTTAACTCCCCCCCCCCCCCGCCCACACACACGCACACGCACACA
Organism: Schistocerca americana; assembly: GCF_021461395.2. NCBI lineage: Eukaryota > Metazoa > Arthropoda > Insecta > Orthoptera > Acrididae > Schistocerca > Schistocerca americana. The sequence goes on along the minus strand of NC_060124.1, from coordinate 431,406,041 downwards.
CACACACACACACACACACACACACACACACACACTACCTCCCAGTACTAAAGTGGTGACCCCAGTACCTCCTCCTTGGTTAAGTAGTCCAACCACCTAATCTTCAGCATCCTTCTGTAGTATCAGATTTCAAAATTTTTTATTGTCTTCTTGTCTGAACTATTTTATCGTCCATGTTTCACTTCCATACATGGCACTCCATACAAATACTTTCAGAAAAGACTTCCTAACACTTAAATCTATATTCGATGTTGATAAATTTCTCTTCTTCAGAAATGCTTTTCTTGCCATTCTCAGTCTATGTTTTATGTCTACTTCGGCCATCAGCACTTATTCTGCTGCCCAAATAGCAAAACTCGTCTACTACTTTAAGTGCCTCATTTCCTAATCTAATTCCCTCAGGAACGCCTGATTTAATTCGACTACGTTGCATTATCCTTGTTTGGTTTTTGTTGATGTTCATCTTGTATCCTCCAATTCAAGACACTGTCCGTCAGTTCAAGCTCTCCCAAGTCATTTGCTGCCTCTGACAGAACTATATCATCACCGGCTAACCTCGTAGTTTTTATTTTTTCTTCCTAAACTTTAATCAATTGGATGTATTATTACGCTTCATAAAATGGACATCGTCGACATTCAAGAAACGTTCAAAACGAACCATTAACATGCACCATGAACAACGAATGAAAAATGTCACGCTACAGTGATCACAAAGGTTCGTACTATAAAGATCGAAGGCGAGTTCCTTGGGAGTTACAAACCGTGCAGGACGTTCAGCTAGATATCCGTTATTAAACAATACTGGTGGAACGGGATGATGGGAACTGAGGGAATGTGATGCATGCAACCGAATGCGAAAAAGTCTGTCGTGCAGCTTATTGTGAAACTGGCTATCCTTTAAGGCGTAGTTGCAGATAGTGCGATAATATGTTTTATAGGTACAGAAAAAAACAAACATCCAGAGGCTGAATTTGTACAGTGATTCCAGGTGGTATGAATTACAATGTCACACACTTTTCAGGGGGAGTTATTTTGCTCTAAAGGAGTATCATTTTAGTACGCAGGCCAGGAATCAAGCAGATGCAAGTTATTTTGGCAAGTCACTGACCTAAAGAAGTACTCATACCACAGTTGCAGTTCTCTTACGCCCATTTTCCCGCCCCTGCTTGTTGTGACATAAATATTGCCTACTGCCCACGTAAGGTCACTCACAGGAAAAAGATTCGTAGGGTGCAGAGCATCTCCAACTTCTCGCAGCAGAATAAATAACTTTTCATCCAATTTACCATCCAGATTAACGGTCGTCATAATTGTATACGAATGTGTTAAGGCGTTGATGTTAGTTGTTCTTGATCTAACTCTCTTGGTACCTCTAACTTCCAGGATTCCTTTCATACGTACTTCCTCTTCATATTCCTTACTGAACGATGGAATAATCTTGTTTATCTCATCCACAAATTATCTGACCAGTTCCGCAGTTTGCATCGTCAAGTTGACGCTTTGTTTGAAATTTCATATCTTACGTCTTCCACTGTTGTAGCATTGTTTGAAGTGATGCAAACAAACACTGCTCCCCTTGAAATCACTGTGATCTATATCACGCGATATTTGATGTGCATAACGTAGTAGGTCACTATCATGTACATCTTGTAAATTGTATCGAGCATCCTCGAAACGCGCAAACACCAGCTTTTCCCTCCCTTGAATATCTGTAATTTGTGTTACGCACTACACGATGATATTGCTGCGGACTTACTTGAAATCTGTTCGCAATTTTTTTTACTGTGATGTTGATGATCTTCCATGCGCGTATGGTTCAAATGGCTCCAAGCGCTATGGGACTTAACATCTGAGGTCATCAGTCCCATAGACTTAGAAACTGCTTAAACCTAACTAACCTAAGGACATCACACACATCCATGCCCGAGGCAGGATTCTAACCTGCGACCGTAGCAGCAGCGCGGTTCCGGACTGAAGCGCCTAGAACCGCTCAGCCACAACGGCACGGCTCCATGCGCGTAATTATGTTTAGTATCCGCGCCTGGGACAATGCTTGTCCTTTACTACGTTTCACTGGAGACGGAATTTGTGGTTCCCTGACCGACGGGGATGATGAGCTACATGCCTCGACATGTGTTTCGATACCTGTATCGATTTCACTTGTTAAGCACGTATCGTCATCATTGCACTACTCATGTACATTGTCTACATCATTGAGCGTATACGACACCACACGTTTCACTGACTCATCTTGCAGAAACGCTAATATTTCATTTGCCACGTCATTCTGAGTCTGCGGAACTCCTTAGATTCCTTTCTGAGGAAATGCCAACTTTGGCAGCTGTTGCAATAGATATAATGCAATGTTTGCTTTTTGTTTATCGTTGCTATTGTTCTGCTTTGTATCAACACCACTAGCACTGTAGCACTGTTGTGAGTTACTAGTCGACTAAGCAATTCAGCTACTCTCCGTAGTCTCATGCTGTGCTCACCACTGGATACCTCCAGTTCCGCCATTTGTTGCCATTAGCAGTCAATATTGTGGTTGCCTACTAGAATATGTGAGGCGTCGAATACCGTAAACATCATTGGCCTTTTGCGACCTCGCACTGAAGGGGTTGTATTTAGATGTAATCAGTGTCCTCTTGTCCTTCCAAAAGTGGTTCAAATGGCTCTGAGCACTATGGGACTTAACATCTGTGGTCATCAGTCCCCTAGAACTTAGAACTACTTAAACCTAACTAACCTAAGGACATCACACACATCCATGCCCGAGGCAGGGTTCGAACCTGCGACCGTAGCAGTCACGCGGCTCCGGACTGAGCGCCTAGAACCGCGAGACCACCGCGGCCGGCCTTGTCCTTCCACCCAACTGAAAAATAATATAGCGAAATTTAGGGAGTATTATCAATCTCGAGCAAAAATTTTTCTGTGCTAATGCAGTGTAGAGGGGTTGGACGAAATTTTGGAAACACCGCGAAAAATGCAAGCTTGAACATAAACGTATGTGTTAGTCAAGACTGCAGGTTGCGCTGTGTATTTGACGACGAACGGCACCTGTGCAATTTCCTCAGTACATTGCAACGCGTGATGATCTTAAGGTCGGCGGTCCCCTTGGTGCTCTTCGATAGGAGCAGGCTACGCCCCGGCACCAGGATTCACTCTCTCCCTTCTCTCATCATTTCCAACACAACATGGCACTACATCACACGCACAATCATTATAGTCACATATACTAAACACCATTTTCCAAAGCTGCTTCACAGAGGAAGACCGCACTGCAATTCTACACAGAGTACGCAAAAGAACTTGCCCCCCTTCTAACAGCCGTGTACCGCAAGTCTCTAGAGGAACGGAAGGTTCCAAATGATTGGAAAACAGCACAGGTAATCCCAGTCTTCAAAAAGGGTCGTCGAGCAGATGCGCAAAACTATAGACCTATATCTCTGACATCGATCTGTTGTAGAATTTTAGAACATGTTTTTTGCTCGCGTATGATGTCATTTCTGGAAACCCAGAATCTACTATGTAGGAATCAACATGGATTCCAGAAAAAGCGATCGTGTGAGACCCAACTGGCTTTATTTGTTCATGAGACCCAGATAATATTAGATACAGGCTCCCAGGTAGATGCCATTTTCCTTGACTTCCGGAAGGCGTTCGATACAGTTCCGCACTGCCGCCTGTTAAACAAAGTAAGAGCCTACTGAATGTCAGACTAGCTGCGTGGCTGGATTGAAGAGTTTTTAGCAAACAGAACACAGCATGTTGTTCTCAATGGAGAGACGTCTATAGACGTTAAAGCAACCTCTGGAGTGCCACAGGGGAGTGTTATGGGACCATTGCTTTTCACAATATATATAAATGACCTAGTAGATAGTGTCGGAAGTTCCATGCGGCTTTTCGCGGATGATGCTGTAGTATACAGAGAAGTTGCAGCATTAGAAAATTGCAGCGAAATGCAGAAAGATCTGCAGCGGATAGACACTTGGTGCAGGGAGTGGCAACTGACCCTTAACATAGACAAATGTAATGTATTACAAATACATAGAAAAAAGGATCCTTTATTGTATGATTATATGATAGTGGAACAAACACTGGTAGCAGTTACTTCTGTAAAATATCTGGGAGTATGCGTACGGAACGATTTGAAGTGGAATGATCATATAAAATTAATTGTTGGTAAGGCGGGTGCCAGGTTGAGATTCATTGGGAGAGTCCTTAGATAATGTAGTCCGTCAACAAAGGAGGTGGCTTACAAAACACTCGTTCGACCTGTACTTGAGTATTGCTCATCAGTGTGGGATCCTTACCAGGTCGGGTTGACAGAGGAGATAGAGAAGATCCAAAGAAGAGCGGCGCGTTTCGTCACAGGTTTATTTGGTAAGCGTGATAGCGCTACGGAGATGTTTAGCAAACTCAAGTGGCAGACTCTGCATGAGAGGCGCTCTGCATCGCGGTGTAGCTTGCTGTTCAGGTTTCGAGAGGGTGCGTTTCTGGATGAGGTATCGAATATATTGCTTCCCCCTTCTTATACCTCCCGAGGAGATCACGAATGTAAAATTAGAGAGATTCGAGCGCGCACGGAGGCTTTCCGGCAGTCGTTCTTCCCGCGAGCCATACGCGACTGGAACAGGAAAGGGAGGTTATGACAGTGGCACGTAAAGTGCCCTCCGCCACACACCGTTGGGTGGCTTGCGGAGTATAAATGTAGATGTAGATGTAGATAATTAACACATACACTTACAGTACGTACCCGGCTCTCATACTTCACGAAGGAAAGGTGGCTTCGGGTGCGAAGGACAGGAAAAATATTTCAAGCTAAGCAGCGGAATCTGCCCTTCGTGATCTCCGAGCCATTCATGCCATAACACTTTACTTTACTTTCTAATACGTTGGAAGCGTCGGTCGTAGTAGGAACAGTGCTCTGTGCAGTTTCGGTGAATTAAGCCTGAGCTACGTAAATTCGAACGTGAGCCAACCGTTGGTGCTCGTATGGTGTGTGCTTCTGTAGCCGAGTAGTTTATTCCTTCATTAATAACGTGTTATGTCTTTATTTATTGCTCAGTTTGGAATTACCGTTTTAAAATAAATGTGTGTAATTGCAAAAGGGAACCACTAGTAACTGATTACGGCCCCGTCCACAATCGTAACCGAATCCTGCCTTCCTTGACTACCAGATTTCAACTATGCAACAATGGGTCACATTTGCGTCCTGTATGCGTTCTCCTTTGCAGATGAAGAACATTTTCTTATTTGCCTATAAACCGAAGTCTACCATTTGCCTTCCTTATCACAGTACTCATATGCTCGTTCCATCTCATATCGCTTTGCAACGTTACGCCACGATATTTAAACGATGAGACTGTGTCAAACAGGACACTACTAATTCTGTATCCGAACATTACTGGTTTGTTTTTCTTACACATTCACATTAACTTACATCTCTCTATAATTACAGCTATCTATCATTCATCAGCCTACCTACAAATCTTGTCTCAGTCATGGTGCATCATCCTACAGTCATTCATCTTCGATACCTTCCCAGGCACATCATCATCAACAAACATCCGCAGATTGCTGCCCACCCTGTCCGCCATATCATTTACGAGTACAGAAAATAATAGCTGTCGTATCACACTTCCCTGAGACTCTCCTGACGATACCCCTGTATCCGATGAACACTAGCAGTCGAGGACAACATGTAGGGTTCTATTACTTGAGAAGTCTTAAGAGCCACTCACATATCTCGGGACCGATTCCGTATGTTTGTATCTTTCTTAAGAGTCTACAGTGTGGCATCGTGTCAAATGCTTTTTCGGAAATCTAAGAATATGGAATCTGTCTATTTCCTTTTATCCATAGTTCGCAGTATATGATGTGAGAAAAGGGCAGGCCGAGTTTCACGGGAGCGATGCTTTCTAAAACCGTGACTCAATGGTAGACATAAGCTCTTCGGTCTCTAGGAAGCATATTGCATTCGAACTCAGAATATGTTCTAGAGTTCTACGTATTGTGGGGAAAGTTGTTTCTTTCAATTTGGGAAAGCCAGTCTTTGCTATTTTTGCCCTTATTGGAACATCTTTCCCTTTCTGTCTTACCTTTCTCAACGTGGTTTGCCGATTGTGACTATGTACTTACGAAAAGAGTCAGATTTGTTGTTGGAGGTAGATACTGCCAGTCTAAAAATCCCAATACTAATTTTCAGCCATCTGATGTTTCAAGGTTTACTAAGTACATAGTTACTTTAGGTTGACATTTTAATGTTATATTTTAACTAACTCCTCAGATTTTACCTAAATGTCTACCTGCAAGTACCTTGTCTTTACCTAGGTAGAACGTAACCTCATTCACGTACGATAGCTCTCACGTCAGACATGCAAATGGAAAGTACCCTGTGTTAAATATAACTTGCAATTTTTTGGAATACTTGCCATTCGCTCATTTGCGAGGGACTTGGAAACTGGTACACTTAAAAAGACGAACACTTTTATTAAAATTTTATTTTTGTGAGGTTGGGGGGAGGGGGGGGCGTGATTCACGGCTCCTGCCCGTTGCATCTCTTTCAGGACGCTTAGTCAGTTAGGTAATGGAGCACTCTAACTGTACAATATGTATAACAGATAATGGAGAACATTGCTTACAGGTGGTATGCAGATATAAAAAACATTGGCATCAGGTATGAAGAGCAGAAGAACAGCAGATAAAATGAAGCAATGCTGACCTTACAAAGAAAATCATTTCTGGAATACCGCAACCGAAATTTTAGACGACATGTATGACATGTTATGTGAAGACACTAAACGGGAGTACATCTTTCAGTACAGTAAGGGGTCGACGTTGGAGGAAAACAGTCTATGAGCTGGGTACGAGCTCGCAGTTGTGTAGAAAGAAGTAGTCTGTTGTAGCGCTGAGTAGCTTTCGCAACAGATTTTGTACGACAGGAGGTCTTCACAAACAACCTCGAGGAGTACATATGGTGACAGTGCGACCACTTGCGAATGTACACGTGAGTGGAGTAGCTAGCGAAGCGATGAAACTTGACACAATAAGCGTCGTTTGTAAGCGTGGCGCGTGTGAGGTGACAGATAATATTTGCGAGGTAGGTACGCTATAAACAAATTTACGACCATACACCGAAGGGCGTGGTTTCAATAGCTACGCAGAATTCATACTGGAAAGATCCACACACGTTGTGAACTCTCCTTTGTATGTCCCTGGCTCACAGTAGGCAGGCGACAAAAGAAATAGTCCAGCATTACATTGTAAGTTGTCTACCATATACTGACATGTCTTTTCGTGTTATACACGACTGCATTTGTACCTTATTTGTTAAAGGTATTCGGATATTAATACGGGGTGTGTCCAGCCTTCGTCTTTATGACGGTTGTAACTCCGCCAGTAAAGTACAGACGTCTGTAGAGGAATGGCAGCGCATTCTTCAACAGCCGAATCCAGAGAACGTGATGTTGCTCGACGCCGGCATCTAGAGCGAAGTCCACGTTATGGCTCATCCCTGAGGTGTTCCATCGGATTCAAATCCTTTCTATGGGCAAGCCAGTCCATTTCAAGAACGTTTTTATCCACAAACCATTGCCTCACAGATGCTGCTTTATGACAAGGCTCATTTTCATGGTGATTCAGTCATCGTCTCCGAACGGTTCTTCTACTGTACGCAGCACACAATGATGTAAAATGTGTTCGTACCGTTCTACATTCAGCGTTTTCTGAAGCTAATAAGATGCAAGAAACAACCCCATACCATAATTCCACCAGCTCCTTACTCAACAGTTGGCACTACACATGATGGCAGATAACGTTTTCAAGGAATAGTGTTACTGATAACTCTAAATCACTCGTTTCTCGTCATCCATTCTCCAAATAGGTAATCTTGAAACCAAAATTGGTAGCTTAAAACATACCCTCGGAAACCACATAAATAATGTTGCCACGAATATGACAAATCTTGAAACTGGTATCCGTGAGATAGAACAAAGATTAGACTCTCACATAAATACTATTACAGTCAGCATGAGTGATATGCAAACCCAGATAGCTGATGTGGATGGCAACTTACAAGAACAAAATAGTACAGTTGGCAGTAAATTGAACAGTCTTGAATCGCGAGTAGAAGTTACTCAAGTGCGTATGGATAATATAAACTCTGTTATCAGTGATATACAAAGCCAAATTAAAAAGGCAAATGATAACATGGAAGAAAAAAATAAAACTGTTGCCACTGAGTATGCGAACGAAGCAGGCGCAAATGTAAATTCTAGAATAGACAGTGTCCTTTCCATGGTTGGTAAGAAGTTTTCGGGCTTGAAAGCACAGGTCGAAGTATGCAAATCTACCGCGGACGACTCCTTGAAACATTATAGTGAAGTGCCAAGGAAAGTAAACCAACTTACAGAAGGAGTAAATAATATAGGGAAAGAGTTGAAAATATTGCCCAAAGTCTGTCAGATGTCCGTATTAGCAGAAGGATAAATGAAGTCACTGCAGGTATTTCTTCCACAATTAAAAGAGAATTTGAGGAATGGATCGACTCAAAAGAACTCTACATAGAGAACAAAGTACAACTGAACTTAAAGACGGCGTTAAATCTGCCACAATTGAGATTTTAACCGCTCCTGGAACATCTGGTGACACTCTGTCTAGTGAACTTGGAGAAATTAGGAGAACCTTTACTCATGATCTTCCTGAGTGGAATCAACAATTAACTAACGATATTGACCAGTTAAAGAGAAGTAAATGAATTGCAGACCGATAATCAAAGTGACTATCCGCATTCCTTACCACCTGAACCAGATTGTCGGTATTATCCAGAGTATCAGGTACAACAATCCCCACCAGCAAATAGTACACGTGACAAAAATTGGAGAATCAAGTGTCGTTAGCACTGACTAGAGAGGTAGAAAGATGTGGTTTACGAGAAGCGACTCGACCACTGCACTCCATTATTTTGAACTCCCTACGCACATAGTGCTAGCTGCACCACTGATAGCACTTTGGAACTCATGGGTGGTCCCTTCTACCAATTTCATGTGATTTTTTTTCAACCAACCTCCGCTATGCTCAGCGGTCCTTGTCCGTCGGTACACGAGGTCTGTCTGGTTTTGTTTTAGCTGTGGTAGTGTCTTCGCGTTTCCATTTCACAATCAAATCACCGAAAGTCGACTTGCGCAATTTTAGAGAGGTTGAAACGTCCCTAATGGATTTACTACTTAGGTGATATCCAGTGACTAACCCACGTTCGAAGCAGTGGTAAGCACACTGGACTCACATTCGGGAGGACGACCACGATGATTTAGGTTTTCCGCGATTTCCCTAGACCGCTCCAGGCAAATGCCGGGATGGGTCCTTTGAAAAGGCACGGCTGACTTACTTCCCTTCCTTTCCCATCTTTTCCTAATCCAACGTTGTGGCCGAGTGGTTCTAGGCGCTCCAGTCCGGAACCGCGCTGCTGTTATGGTCGCAGGTTCGAATCCTGCCTCGGGCATGGATGTGTGTGATGTCCTTAGGTTAGTTAGGTTTAAGCACTTCTACGTCTAGGGGACTGATGACCTCAGATGTTAGGTCCCATAGTGCTTAGAGCCATTTGAACCTAATCCGACGGGAGCGATGACCTCTCTGTTTGGTCCCTTCCCCCCAAATCAACCAACCAAACAAACAATTAATCCGCGTTCGAAGTCGCTGACATCTCCTCACCAAGCCATTCTGCTGTTACTGCTGCCCTACTAACAACACAATACCCCCCACCTTTAATACTGGCGGATCTGTCTCTCGAGACGCCTAGCGGTCAGTGCCGCATTACATATTGGTGTCGAAACACTTTTGATCGGATAGCGCGCTTCTCATGTTAGACTAAAGCTAAACTAACATCAGAAGCGCGCTGTACGATCAAAAGTGTTTAGAGACCCCTGTGTAATTTTAGTTGCAGGGTCTGGTAAGGAAGCAAGAAGACTTTCGTCAACACAGGCCTGTCAACATTGCTGCTTTGCTCTGTAAGCATTCCATACGATTTGATGTGGAATAAAGTTCCTGTGGAACTGCAAGGAAATCTGAATTCATTACTCATTCCATAGCAGACTGTATAGAAATAGAGTATTGCCGAGATAATGAATGTATCTTTGCAGAAATTAAAATCATGGTTGTAGAACCCTAAAAAAGCTGCAGTCATCTCAGCCACAGAATATATGTAACTTTGTCGAAGTTTAATCTGGAACACCTTGTTCGGGAAGGTGCTGTGTCGTCAGTGTTTGAATAGATCCACTAGTACTACATAATTAATAATCCCGTAGAAATGATTCAGATATCGTTTCTGGGGTCTTCTACTTGCGAAGATAATAAGAAGGATGTATGAATATTTGTCAGCCAGCTGTGTTTCCACATCTGTTTCCACAGATAATCTCTATACAGTAAGAATCTGTGAGAAAGTGTGTTTCTATCTACCAGTGAGGGAAGCAGAAGTTTTCTTGTGTGTTCTGTGCTATATAGTATTGGCACCGATATCTTTCCCTCCGAGGAAACCAGCAAGCTTGTTTCACCACGAATCAGAACGCTTCCAACTTTTTCGCTATGGGCATTTCGAGATTCCATCCCCCACCACTTTTTAAAAAAATCTACCGCCTCCAATGGGCATTTTAAAACGAGATTCAGATTCGAGACGCACACTTGGTAAGACCTGATGCTCCTTCGGAACTTATCTTAAGATGATTTTATTTCGGTTAGTGCAGTTAAGTGTTTATTAAGTATGAGAAAACCATTTGATTCGATTCTTGGAATATTTGCGGGTGCTTTCTGTTTAATTCTACTGAATTACTTCAGTTAACTCCGTGAAGAATGCTGAAATAGGTACTTTGGCTTTATTCATGCTAGAAGGAACCATTTGCTCACAATAGTGGTCTCGTTTGATTATTTACATTCCGTGTTTTGTTTTATAAAGGCATACATATTAAATTTGACAAAGTTACCTTTCGGCTTGGAAAATTTCCCACATTTTCATCAGTTTTAAGTTCTTGCAAGGGAGAAGTTACGTGTGAAGAGTAATAGTCAGTCTCCAACTGTTCATACGAGTTTATTGCCTTCAGCAACCACTCACACTCCCAACACTGTTACATGGATCAGCTCGCTCAACTTTGGAGCTTATTCCAGCACATTTTGAGGTATAACTTCGTGTGCAGCTTCACTCACCACTATGTGTGAACGAAATCATAACATGACAAGTTTAGGCTATTGCATTGTACAGAACATTTAACTTGATGCAGAATGAAACCCTTTTTGAATACTTTTTCGGTTAGTTTGATAAATATGGAATTTACCATCATTACTGGGGAAATTTGATGCTAGCCTTGCAACCTCTCCAGTTCTCTCAAATAGTTTCAGTGATGATTGAATGTAATCTAATTCCATGTCTTAAGTTACGTATTGATAAGTTATTAATGCAGGGTTACCCTCCTTCCCACACAAGTGTCCATTTTTATCCCATCTCCCTCTTAAAGTTTCTCCCTTGTAACCTGTCGTTCGACACGCAACCGTTAAAAGTAAGGGACTGTAATTTCATTTTTGATCAGAGCTACCTTGTTGATTTAATGAGGGTTATTGCTCCCTATAATAAATTATTAGTATCAGTGAAACCTTTTTTACCAAAATTTTTACCTCACATCACTCTCTCCCGCCTCCTGAAATTATTCCCCCCAAAAGATAAAAGAAAAAGTTCGTCAGGTGCAATTTGTAGTAGTCGTGCTTTTATGTTCAGGTAATGCACGTCATATCTACATGTAGTCTGTCTAGATGACAGAGAGCGTTTCCACTGCCTTATTTTAATCAGCGTCTCTCAAAATTCTAACCTGATCGGCCGACAATGCGCACTCGATGAAAGTTACGTAATCTACTGGCTTCTCCCAATAAGCATAACTCCCTGGTAAAGGTCAGCACTTTTTTACAGCCACATTGCCGAGGTCTGTCTAAAATGTCAAAAATACACACATTTTTCGCCCTAGTATCCTCTTACGTCAACAGACTTGTCGACAAGTTTCCCATGGAATAGATTCCATCTGCAAGGTGTGATCCTAGAAGCTCTGTAAAATACCCACATTAACCATCTACGCTACCACAAACCCGTCACTGGACTCAAAATATTTGCTAATTGCTAATTTCTTCAGATGTGCGAACAGTTGAGACTCAAAGGGTACCAAATCTGGTGAAAGTGATGTGTATTCCAGTGATTATAAGCAATAATCGTGAGGTGTTCTCCATGTCCTGTACAATATTTTCTTTCGTATACATCAAAGCTATGCTGAACGGAAAGATTTTTCAATGAATAGAAATGCCGAACATACTAGTCGGGACGGAATCCGCGAACTCCGTCGCCTTTTCGTTGTGTTGGTCTACAACGCTTTACTGTCTGTTTCAGAGCACAGTCCAAGTTGTCGTGATATATTGTCAACTCACATGTGGCACAATTTTACCTTACATGAATCAAATAGTGGTAAACAAATGGACCACCGTTAGGAGTTAAAACGAAATTTCAGCAAAAAGTTTAGCAAAACCTTCAGTTTTATTCTCCCATAAAATGTGGAAGGAAAATATTCATTTACAAGTATCACATCAGTAATAACTTTCTTCGAGGTATTTTTTTTTTTTAATAACACAATGTATGCCGGCCACTGTGGCCCGAGAGGTTCTAGGCGCTTCAGTCCGGAACCGCGCTGCTGCTACGGTCGCAGGTTCGAATCATGCTTCGGGCATGGATGTATGTGTTTTCCTTAGGTTAGTCAGGTTTAAGTAGTTCTAAGTGTAGGGGACTGATGATCTCAAATGTTAAGTCCCATAGTGCTTAGAGCCATTTGAACCACTTTTTAACACAATGTGACCTCGTAAACGAATTTCCAACTGCTTACAATTTTATTTTTCCACAGATTTTTAATTTTTCACGACTGACACATTATTTTCTACATCCCTCCAATCGTAAATTCAGTAAACGAAGAGAGCGATAAAACTTGAAATGCTGCGGTTCTGACACATTAGTCAGACATTTCTGACACTGTGGAATGGTAAAGTCTTCAATAGAATTTCGCGAATTAGATGACGGGAAGTGTCATTGCAAGTTTCTGTCAGTTGATCCCAACAGAGACAGGATGCGGAAGTTTGGTTGGTCGCTAAGCAACCGATGACGCATATTCAGAAAAAGACGAGACGAAACTAGCGAGCATACTCCTTTAACAGTATGAATATGATCCGATGGCTACACGCGAACAACGTTATATATAACAGACGTTGTCATAGTTGTACTAAGATTCAGATAAATTTTTCTTGTTGTTCCTAATGGCTCTGAGCACTATGCTGCTTAACTTCTGAGGTCATCAGTCGCCTAGAACTTAGAACTAATTAAACCTAACTAACCTAAGGACATCACACACATCCATGCCCGAGGCAGGATTCGAACCTGCGACCGTAGCGGTCGCTCGGTTCCAGACTGTAGCGCCTAGAACCGCACGGCCACTCCGGCCGGCCTTGTTGTTCCTAATCGTCAAACGTTTAGCTAAAGAGAAAGTTCGCTGGGATGAAGATGAGGACACGTCTAAAACCATTACTCGGGATGGCTGGCATGACAGAATCGAACGGCCTGAGTACCGTCCAAGACGGTTTCCGTCTATCCAGTCTGGACCGGTACGTTAAACTGTGTGGCCACTCTCTAGCTGTGGGCCTCAATTATCGAAGTATCGGAACACATGTCGTCCTACGGAGAAAATGTGTATATCGATCCCAACTGCAACGAACGAGCCAGTTAACTAATACGTACTGCACTAGCACGTATGCTCATCCCGTACCAAAAGTACTGATTCGTTAAGATGTTTTACACCGTCTACTACGAATCGCTAGAGCCCACGGAGCTCCCACAATTACCAGAGCGCCCACAAGTTTTATCTGGCGCTAGGGCAGTGACAACTGTTTGGCGTGGTGGGTCGCACGTGGTTGTCTTGAAAGTGAATATTTCACTATAATTATTGTCTCCACTAGATCTAACATTTACGGTCGACAAAGCAGCTAAAATATTAATTTAAATATAATACAAATACAAGATAGCTGTAATGTAATTGAAGACGATTTTTATGTCCCTACATATTACAAAAATGTGTGTGTGTTTTTTGGGGGGGGGGGGAGGGGGGGACGGTCTGTGCTCGGTACCTTTCCTGGGAGTCCAGTAGTAGCTTTCTGATGCACCACTGCAGGTTTACTGTAACCCTTGGACCTTCACATTCATGATGAAACACAGAAATTGCATCGGGATTGTATACAACAGGCACCATGCCGACTACTGTCCAGGGGAGTAACGCTTCAAACGGTCTGTGCTTGGAACCATTCCTGGGACTACAGTAGTAGCTTTCCGATGCACCACTGCAGGTTTACTGTAACCCCTTGACCTTCACACTGAAGATGAAACTCCGAAATTGAATCGTTAAATCGTCATTCTGGGAGTGCGAAAGATACAGTAAACTGGCAGTAGTGCATCGGTAAACGATACTTGACTCCCAGGAGGGATTTCTATGTCTCATCGTCAATGTGAAGTTCCAAGAGTTACAGTAAACCTGCAGTGGAGCATCGGAAACTACTACTGGACTCCCAGGAAAGGTTCTAAGCACAGACCGTTTGCAGCGTTACTCCCCTGGACAGAAGACGGCATACTGCCTGTTGTGTTCAATCCCGATTCAATTTCTGTGTTTCATCGTCAATGTGAAGGTCCAAGGATTACAGTAAACCTACAGTGGTGCATCGGAATGCCGACTTCTGTCCAGGCGAGTAACGCCTCAAACGGTCTGTGCTTGAAACCTTTCCTGGGAGTCCAGTGGGTCCATGTCTCCTCCTAAATCACTGGATCAGTTTCAACCAAACTTCGTAAACACACCCCTTGCTGTCTGACATTAATCTCTGTCAGAAAAAGAACGACCTGCATGTCATAGTTCAGGAAATCTGACGTCATAAACGACATGCGTGAAAAAATGTCGCATCACGTATAAAGTTTAAATTTAGTACTTCAGTCCTACTAACTCTATTCACGATAAGCATCGTAGATAGTATCCATATATGCAGCTAAATGCACCTACAAAATTGTAGGATGGCACCACATATAGTTCAGGACATAAGTCATTAACACTAAGATGCCTGAAAAACTGCCGCACTGTGCATGACGTTTAAATTTATTACTCCTGTGCTACTAACTCCATTCGCAACACATTTGTCACACTGTATCCACTTATGCCACTGAATGTACCTACATAAGTATATCATTGTACGACACATAGTTAAGAGGATTGACGTTAAAAACACTGAGATACGTGAAAAAATTACGCATCCTGTGTAAAGTTTTAATACATTTATTCTTTACTACTAAGATACTCCTTCGGTCGAGTCAACTTAAGGAACTCCCTTACATCTGACAGCACCTTTGACAGCTTTCAATTGCGAAGAGCAAACGGCTGTAGGAGAAAACGATCGCCATCTATACAGCTGTGGAGATGCTTTGCCATAGAAACGTTTGTAGACAAATGGAGCAGCTACGTCCAGCGTGCAGAAACTGTCCGCGATGTAACACTACAAATACAGTTCATTTTTTGTTTTCTTTTCTAATAGAAAATCGCCAAAATGAATAACCGGGCAAGGCCAGGTTTGTGAGCTAGTAGATATGTTATTAATATAATAGTTCCAACTATACCCAAACAAAAATAAATCTTTCCCATTTAGTATGCAATAGTCATCAGTTGTGTTAATAGTAAGTCTAGTAGGCAACCGTAGTAGGAAAACAAGTTTTGTAGTTTCTCATGTAAGAGTTGAGAACTTTAGGCCGCTCTTGATATGTTATTGCCATATATCACTACCCATATCTACAAAGGCTGACAATCGATTGTCAACCTTTACAGCAGTATCTAACCGATGCAAAATTATTATTTCATCTATACAATTAATGAGAATCATATGATAGCATAGTGAAGGTTATGATTGCAAGAAATAAAAGCTCAGACCACCGAAGTTTATTAAAAATGCAACTTTATACAGAAAGTTGACATAGAATTGGTCAACAAACACAAACATCGGTGCTCGTGTCCTGTTCATTTCTTGCACTTCTATTATGCTTCTTACTGTGTCGAAGACAAACATATATGTTAATTTCGTTCATTTAATTAGATGTTTCAGGAAATCCTGCAACTGCGTCATTCATGATGTAAATAATAAAAGAAAGCACCAGTTACTTATTTTTTGTTGTTTAGCACAACGCATTTCGAAAATTTATTCTCATTTTCAAGTGCATTTATGCATTCGTTTACATGAATATATTTGGTGACGCTTGCTTGTGTGATTTTGTGCGTCTCTTGCGTTTTTTTTGTACATTACAAAATAATTTTGTACGTCACAAAAGTAAGGAGAAAAAATTCTCAATAACAAACTAGGTAGTGAATCACTTACTTTCTTCAAATGCTTCTCCTGCAATTGATAACCGCAACGAGTTTCATGAATATGTACATTTCCTCACAAGAAAAAAAGTAATCGATAGTTTAGTAGTCAATACTGACAAAAATACATTTTATAATGTGCAGCCTTACTTATATACATAATGTAATCCAAAAACACTGTAACAACTCTGTGTACAAACTCTTTGTGAAGCCATATTATCGGAACATCTTTGCAGCATGTTTTGTAAACAAACAATGTAAATGATTATTTGCATGTGTGTCATAATCCGTATAATGCAGGAGGCGCAATCTCTCTAAGAGACAATCAAAAATATTATTTCTAACAGTAGCATTTAAAATCACTCAAAGATTCGCCTTGACCGATTTTCTGATTGCAGTCTAACTTCAAAAAGACAAAAGAGAAACAGAAAATCACCAAATATATTCACGTAAACAAATGCACAAATGCACCTGAAAATGATAAATTCTCGAAACGCGTTTGTGCTAAGCATAAAAAAATAAGTGGTGTAGTTTTCATTATTTAAATCAGAAACATATATGTATTTTAACACTGTTGAAGAACTGCTGACATCATGGCGAAATTGATGTGGTCTTCCACAGTGTCGTTTCGTAGCCTCGAAAAAAATCTGGATGATAAGAGAAATATTTTTAACATGTAACTGTGTAGAAACCGGAGAATTTCGTAACCAGACAATAATTTTTTATTTCAATAATGATACAAAAACAAAATATTATGTTTAAGCAAGACGCAGAGTTTATATTTGCTGTGACATCTCCCTCTGTCATATAAAACGGCTTCACTCTAGTCGATAGCGGTGAACATCACCGTGTTTAACATGCTTTCCGAAAAACTATGGCGTCCGGAGTTCTTGGAATTGCTGGAGATGAACATCACCTTTTGCTGAGAGAGATTTGGAATAGTAAACCAGAACCAGTCCACTACATCAGACAGCATTTGCCTACAGCTAAATAGGGAAATAATGACAAAATTAAATCAGGACGAACAGACAGGAATTTGAACCAACCAAAGAAAAAGTCAGACGTACGGATACTCCATGCATGCAGAACATTTTCAATGGTGACTAGATATGGTGCCTTTATGTCACCCTCATAAAGAAATGGTTGAACCCTAACAAAAACACATCAAATGTTTGTGTAAGACCTCAGAAGATGCTGTTATGCATCTCACGACACAAGGAAGGTGCGGTGTACCATGCTTCTCAGGATTTGTATATTGCCACTGACATGTGTTGCCAACATATGAGACGCCTGTAGGCAAGCAGTCTGCTGATTTCACAAAAGTTTCTGTCCAGGATCTTGGTTGGGAAATAATCCCTCACCCCATTCTTCTGCTCTTATGTCACAATATGTTTAAATTTTACGAACCCTATCGAACAACCACCAACAAAATCCCTTGCCGGGCGAAAATGCGTTTCAACCTTTGGCTAATAACATATTGCACTCTGAAACAATAAGTTTCTACAGAAATGGCGTTTACAAATCAAATGAGGCCTTGAACGGGGAATGTTTATAACATTTATTTTGATGGTGGTTATTTATCTTAGCTCATTCCTCTATGTTCGTCGGAATCGCATGACGTTCGTTTGCGTCACATTCACAGCCCAGAGTGCCGATCACACTAATTAAGTTCGTACTATTGAAATGGCCCAGTAATTAAAGTGATTACTGTTGTTTTTAAGCTCAACGGATAACTAGGAGGAGTGAGTTTTACAATTATCCCCACGAAATAAATGTTCAAACAAATTTCGGGCTTGCAGCTGGTCGTCGTTGTACTCCTCTCATGATATTTCGACTGGGAACCTGCCAGTCATCTTCATCTGTAGACTCATCTGAAGATGACTGGCAAGTCCCCAGTCGAAATACCGTTGGATGGACAGAAGTTCGACGACGACCGGCTCCAGTCCCGAAATCTGTCCGAACAACTAGAAGAATTATTTTATTGTTTAAAATGTATGTGGAGGAGAAAGAAGGTGACGACCCTGGCAACGCGTTATATTTTAAGTTCGAGAAAACTGTTTCCTAAGCATGAATCGTTCTCCAACTCCAGGCATACACATAGACATCGTGCATATCAACACTTTGGGGGATCACATGGGGTGGATAGGGGAAGGAGATGGTGTCATACAGGCTGCGTTAAGGAGCAATGAAATTCATTAAACACAATGCGAATTTATTAAGCAAGAAAGAATAAGGACTTGCATCAATATAGCGTCAAAGGAGATCTCTGCACAGATCAGCATATACCTATAAGAACAGGAAGAGTAACCAGTTCAAAAACACATGAATTCTGTGCCAAAACTATTCTGTAAGTAGTCCCTTAATATACACCTACGCAAGGAAAATCAGTAATGCACACAGTCCGATTCCAAAAGATGAGATGCAGTATGGTAAGGGGAGTGGAGAACACTCATTTACCTACATGAAGTTATATACAGGAACGTAACAACATTTCCATCCACAATTTACGATCTTTCAGGCAGATTAGAGAGTTATCGGGAATATCAGTGTCGTCAATCTGGCCTGACGAGAAGCATCAAGGACCATCATATAAAAGGGAACGATAATACAGAAATCAGAAACACGAGATTATGCGTCCTGTAACGCAGTCTGGAAAATGTACCACTGGTAACAGGATTCAAGAGACATGGTGGGCTGAAGGGCAGAGTTTGCTCTATCTTCAAGAAATACAAAAATAGGGAAACAGATAGAAATTCCACACGCATGTATTAGCTAGATTCGCTGCTTTGTGATCTACAGTTTGAATAATGCCATTTAACAGTAGCATCAAAGTATGGGACACTTGGTGGACTGAATGAAGGCCAGAATTTTCTATAACTTCTAGGAACTCAAAATAAGGAAACAGGCAACAATCCCTTACAAGTTTGGGTATTCGGTAGATTCGCTGATTCGTTATCTATAGTTTGTGTGACATAATTTAACTCTACCAGCAAAGTACGGGAGACATGATGGGTCGAAGGTTGAATTTAATCTTCAAGAAATTCAAAGATCGGAAAATGGACAGAAATTCGGCACGTAAGTGGACGTTCGCTAGAGTCGCTGCTTTGTCATCTTCAGTTTGAACAAGACGATTTAACATCGGCAGCGAAATATGAGACACAAGGGGTGTTAACAGTGAAAAGTTATCCTGCCAGACACAAAGGTAGCTCCATCAAGATATTGGAAAACGACTGACAACTCATCATAAGAGCTATCTAAAAGTAGAACCACACCATCAATAAAATCGTTCACAATGCCTCAACGTTCTGGGAAAAAGCACATACGCGGTGTCTCCTCTAGTACCTGCACTTCCCGTCTACGAAGTTCCAACAGCTCTGTAACTCTGGACATAGTGAAGGCAACTTAAAAGTACTCTCATTTTCGCATCCACTCACCCACGCACATTTATAGGGAAAAGTGGGAATCAAGGGGACTGTGTAGAGGTGAATAAATAAACAAAACCCCTCCTCTCTTTTCCACAGGCTACGTTTAGTTGCGACAGAGTGAAATGTCGAAGGAACCAAACACTCCCAGCATGTGAAGGCACCAGACGTACTTAGCTTCATGAAACAGAGTCAACTGACTCCGTTACATTGTTAGACTGTTTCTGATAATGTGAGCGAATATGTCACTGACAATTAATTTCTCCCTTATGTTTATCAATTGTGTTGAATAAACTAACGCAAATGTAAGTCTGTAAGCCGGCCGCTGTGGCCGAGCGGTTCTAGGCGCTTCAGTCCGGAACAGCGCTGCTGCTACGCTCGCAGGTTCGAATCCTGCCTCGGGCATGGATGTGTGTGATGTCCTTACGGTAGTTAGGTTTAACTAGTTCTAAGCCTAGGGGACTGGTGACCTCAGATGTTACGTCCCATAGTGCTCAGAGCCATTTGAACCATTCTGTAAGTCTGTAACGCAAGCTTCTGACTGGACTATCGGCCTGAGGGCGGGTAGAGTGGAGACTTTCTATTCGCCAGGGTACTAGGAAGGGAAGGTAGGTGGCTACCTCGCTCTGGCTACCTTTTACCCCTTGAGAGAGATCCCTAGCTCTCATTTTGACACCAGGATGGAGGTCATTTTGGAGCGGCTGGGATGGAATCAGAACCTGCAGTCCTGGGGTCCAAACTCTACCCGCCCGACCACCGCAGCCACATAAACTAACGCACAACGCTATAAAATATGCATTGTACAACTGCAAATAAATTACAGCTCTATCATAATGATCTTACAACAAAAGTGTATTTTAATAAAACATATAGCACCTGCAATACGAGCTTGTGCAAAATGCCACAGATAGTAAGATATTAACGAATTTTGACTAGAAAGTGGTCTGTCTACATGCAGTCCTACGTCATACTCGAGTAGCATCAGAGCAGTTGCATAGAAGTATGGAAATGTGGCAGTGGGAACAGACAAATTACAAAACCTAGTTAACAAAATACACTCCTGGAAATTGAAATAAGAACACCGTGAATTCATTGTCCCAGGAAGGGGAAACTTTATTGACACATTCCTGGGGTCAGATACATCACATGATCAAACTGACAGAACCACAGGCACATAGACACAGGCAACAGAGCATGCACAATGTCGGCACTAGTACAGTGTATATCCACCTTTCGCAGCAATCTCCCATGGAGACGATCGTAGAGATGCTGGATGTAGTCCTGTGGAACGGCGTGCCATGCCATTTCCACCTGGCGCCTCAGTTGGACCAGCGTTCGTGCTGGACGTGCAGACCGCGTGAGACGACGCTTCATCCAGTCCCAAACATGCTCAATGGGGGACAGATCCGGAGATCTTGCTGGCCAGGGTAGTTGACTTACACCTTCTAGAGCACGTTGGGTGGCACGGGATACATGCGGACGTGCATTGTCCTGTTGGAACAGCAAGTTCCCTTGCCGGTCTAGGAATGGTAGAACGATGGGTTCGATGACGGTTTGGATGTACCGTGCACTATTCAGTGTCCCCTCGACGATCACCAGTGGTGTACGGCCAGTGTAGGAGATCGCTCCCCACACCATGATGCCGGGTGTTGGCCCTGTGTGCCTCGGTCGTATGCAGTCCTGATTGTGGCGCTCACCTGCACGGCGCCAAACACGCATACGACCATCATTGGCACCAAGGCAGAAGCGACTCTCATCGCTGAAGACGACACGTCTCCATTCGTCCCTCCATTCACGCCTGTCGCGACACCACTGGAGGCGGGCTGCACGATGTTGGGGCGTGAGCGGAAGACGGCCTAACGGTGCGCGGGACCGTAGCCCAGCTTCATGGAGACGGTTGCGAATGGTCCTCGCCGATACCCCAGGAGCAACAGTGTCCCTAATTTGCTGGGAAGTGGCGGTGCGGTCCCCTACGGCACTGCGTAGGATCCTACGGTCTTGGCGTGCATCCGTGCGTCGCTGCGGTCCGGTCCCAGGTCGACGGGCACGTGCACCTTCCGCCGACCACTGGCGACAACATCGATGTACTGTGGAGACCTCACGCCCCACGTGTTGAGCAATTCGGCGGTACGTCCACCCGGCCTCCCGCATGCCCACTATACGCCCTCGCTCAAAGTCCGTCAACTGCACATACGGTTCACGTCCACGCTGTCGCGGCATGCTACCAGTGTTAAAGACTGCGATGGAGCTCCGTATGCCACGGCAAACTGGCTGACACTGACGGCGGCGGTGCACAAATGCTGCGCAGCTAGCGCCATTCGACGGCCAACACCGCAGTTCCTGGTGTGTCCGCTGTGCCGTGCGTGTGATCATTGCTTGTACAGCCCTCTCGCAGTGTCCGGAGCAAGTATGGTGGGTCTGACACACCGGTGTCAATGTGTTCTTTTTTCCATTTCCAGGAGTGTATTATGCCACTATTTCATCAATAAAGTTGTCTTCTCGAAAGACTAAAAATTATCTTGGCTGAAGCAGAAAAATGCATTCATTAACAAGTGTTCAGTTCTGCAGTAAAACAAGTTTTCCACCAGGGGCTCTTAATCTAGATAGTGACGTGACATATAATGCACAATTTTCTTAAGTTTTTCTCTTAATTTTCGATCTATTGCCCGTGGTTTTGTTACAGAAGAGGTAAAAGCGTTCACTCAAGAGAGATTAGAATCAAGAGATAACAATCCCCAGTTTTACAGTGTGTCCACAATACCACTGAGCTGCAGAAAAACTGCGGCATTTATCTTTCTTCTACTGTCTCAGATATTGCGAGACGGCACATTCCTAACGTAAAATGTGCAATTGTTTGTGGTTTCCGTGTGGACTGACCCTGCTGGGCTCATAAATGTAAAGTTACTAACTCAGTGTCACACCTCAAACGAGAATAATTCGGGGTATTTAGCGGAAATTTCAAGAAAATATCAAGTGAGCATATCGGGATAATTCTGAGTCATTCCAGGAAGTATGACAATGGTAACAGAGCTGTTAAAAATATTCTGCAAGGTTGTTTTCACAGACAGACTTTCTTGAGATGCAAAGGGTGTGCGTCAATGACGCTGCACAGTCAGCTGCTGAGTCACTTAGGGCCAAAATACAAAAGGAATAGGACAACGAGTTTTATTCCCATTTCTGTTCAAAATGGTTCAAATGGCTCTGAGCACTATGGGACTTAACTTCTGAGGTCATCAGTCCCCTAGAACTTAGAACTACTTAAACCTAACTACCTAAGGACATCACACACATCCATGCCCGAGGCAAGATTCGAACCTGCGACCGTAGTGGTCGCGCGGTTCCAGACTGTAGCGCCTAGACCCGCTCGGCCACCCCGGCCGGCCCCATTTTGTAACTAGGGTTTGGAGCTAAAGCAAGCCTATTAATAACATTCAGATTCACTGATGGCAATCTGGATACCATAAATTAAGAGCTATTTGGCTAGTCCTCCTCTTCAGTAACTGTCGTTATTACTATCATTTTCCTGTGTACTCCAAACTGACAAGCCTTCTTTTTTTTATTTTCCCTTATCTCCAGTAGCCAACGGCCTTGCCGCAGTGATAACACCGGTTCCCCTCAGATCACTGAAGTTAAGCGCTGTCGAGCTGGGCTAGCACTTGGATGGGTGACCATCCGGTCTGCCGAGCGCCGTTGGCAAGCGGGGTGCACTCAGCCCTTGTGAGGCAAACTGAGGAGCTACTTGATTGAGAAGTAGCGGCTCATGTCTCGGAAACTGATATACGGCCGGGAGAACGGTGTGCTGACCACATGCTCCTCCGTATCCGCATCCAGTGACGCATGTGGGCTGAGGATGACACGGCGGCCAGTTGATACCTTTGGGCCTTCAAGGCCTGTGCGAGAGGAGAGAGTTTATCTCCAGTGGTTACACTGTAAACATAATGGGCAAACAATACTTTTGATCATTTTGTAATTTACGTGAATGTAGCAAAGTTATTCGGCCGCATGAAATTGGTACTAGATGAGGCGAATTTTGCTTGTGAGGTTGAGCGCTGGCTGACAGTCGCAGGGCCGTCAAAGCACTGCGGCCGGTCCAGCCGCAGCGATCGTTGCTGGCCAGCCCAGGAGCGGGTACAAAAGCTTGACGGGTAAGCCCAAGGCCCTAAAGCTGGGAATGTGGGAAGTGGTCAGTCGCTTATAAGAGTGCGGGCAGCACCAGCTAAGGTGGACTTTCAGGCAAGCTGAAAGACGGGTTCTTAAAGCTCTCTGAACGTGCGAGCAGCATCAGGTGAAGTGGCAGCGGGTTTCCTGGTTTGGGGTGCTGTTCAGAGGGCTACTACTCAGCAGGATACGGTTAGGTAAAGTCTCAATTAAAAACTTAAAAAAGTTACTCTTAGGAATATTTTCATTGACACTATCCTGAAAGGTGCGAATAATATAAAGTTTCAAATCAATAAAATGAATTTTTTGATGAAACCACGTATAATAAGCAGTTAGTCGGCTCAAAAACCCATGAATAAATGCAACCACCCAATGTATTCAGTGACAATTAATTTGCAGCCTCTGTTAACACTGCGGAAGAAACAGCTGTCATCAGGATGTGTAGAAAGGAACACTATCCCCTTACGTTAAGCGATACTGCTGTTCAGTTGTAATAATCAAAAGAACGAAAACGGCCATCCTGTGGTATAGTAACTATATCACAGTAGGCGTTGCTGTGCCAACGGGGAATACGTCTGATAAATGGATCTGTCCACTTTAGAACGCTTATGGCAGAGAGATATGAAGATAACATTAAGACGTCCATCAAGCTGGGAGTGGGGAGGAGTTTCCATCTAGGGCCTTGCAATTGGTGACGTTTGCTCCTAATCCCTATTGATTTCATACTAACGAAGCCTCTAGGCTACCAGAATATTCGTATTTTGAAAGTGTAATTGTGAGTACAGACTGCTACGTTACATAGTATTCTATTTGTGGATGTATATGGCTCAGTCGGTGACACTAGTTTTAATTTCGTTGCATATGCTGCCGACACTCTGAATGAATACCTAAATGATCTCACTGTTGTGTGAAAGTCGCCAGGACATTGTTTTATCAGAACTGATTGCAGACTTGAGACATTCTTCACTGTTGTGGATTATTATCTCTTCTGAGCAGCACGGTGCTCACTACAGTAATTCGTGAAATTAGGTAAGGCTCATTCTGCTGAAGAGCTCAATGACACGAAGTCCGTAAGTGAAAAAAATAAAGAATTAGGGCGACATTTACACAAAACACCGAGCGGTAAATGGACCGACGCTGGTGGAATGGGCGGAGAATATCCTTGTTCTCCTGATCCACGGAGCTAAACTACAATCGTTGTTCAACGGCAGACACTGGCTGCATCACTATAACACAAACTAAATCACTAAATTTCTGCCAGTAAGAGATACTCGGAACTCGCCACTGATGACACGTCTCTGAAAGAATAACAGGGTTAACAAATCAGATGAAAATAAGTCGTCACTTCTGATGCACTTTGGGGGCGGGGATTCTGTAACTCAGTGCATTTTTATTAATGAACAGCTGCGACTAAAGCGTACCAAAGGATTTGCTTAAAACACAACAGTGATCTGTGAAAAATGCAAAACAATTCGCAGCGAACAGTGTACCAACTATTTGCTCTAATCCCTGTTCAGAGCGTCGTTCGTCAAACATACTGATAATCCATTTTCATTTTGACAGATAATCAGTTGTGTTTTCTAAGTCATCATTATGTTCTCCGTTTGAAATCTACAAAATAATTATACTGTCTCCAGGAGAATTACTGATTTGGCGCTAAAAATCAGCAAAGCCCTATTTGAAAAAAATTTGATGCCTGTATCACTATGGATGATAAGATTACGTATATATGCTGGTCATTATTGTGTGTGAAGCTTTCGAAATGTGGTGCTACAGAAGAATGCTGAAGATTAGATGGGTAGACCACATAACTAATGAGGAAGTATTGAATACAATTGGAGAAAAGAGGAGTTTGTGGCAAAACTTGACTTGAAGAAGGGATCGGTTGGTAGGACATGTTCTGAGTATTGGAGGGCAGCGTGGAGAGTAAAAATCGTAGAGGGAGACCAAGAGATGAATACACTAAGCAGATTCAGAAGGATGTAGGTTGCAGTAGGTACTGGGAGATGAAGAAACTTGCACAGGATAGAGCAGCACGGAGAGCTACATTAAACCAGTCTCAGGACTGAAGACCACAACAACAACAATATTATGTGTGTCACTAGTGGCTACTCATATATATATATATATCACACACCCACACACGCACAGAGCCAAAATTCTGGCACTTAGATGACACAAAGCGATTCCTTGCACACTAGCAGTACAAAAAATGTCACATAAAATTTCGTCCCGTGCATTTTTTTCTGTAGAATGTGGATGTCGAAGAAAGGAAATTTGGCAGATGTACACCAAGTATCTTCACTCAGTAGTTTGCAAGTGTGCTGCCCATTTAGTGCAGAGGCTGCAGTTTCGCGTTAGAATAACCGAGTTTGAGTCCAGATCCATGTGAATTTTTTTTTTCTAATTTTGGCCTGCGTGACAAGGTCTCTGGCTTCTTAATACTTATACAGCAATTACAGCAGATCTTATAACGTGTGTAGTTATTTAGTACTAACATAGAAATGGGAGTAAGATGGTTTCCATTATTCCACTTTTTCAGACGTATTTTGGCTTTAAATATTAATTCTGTTCTCTTCCACGCACGACGCCTGTCAACGCTCTCCAATCCATTGTCAGTATTTATTCCTGCTGCTCTTTTCTTCAGTTATACCCCTTGCTTCCTGAAATTAAAGAGAAGGGGTGCTCCTAACGAATGTAGTATGAGTATTTAACATCGGAGGGGCACGTCAAATTCCCCTTTAAAATCATTTTGTTTGTAACGAGTAACAAACTGACGCTTTCTGTCGACACTGTGCGTTAAATGAAACAAAGTGATGAGCTATATTTGTTTGGGCTGACTCCACTCACGTTGCAAAAGCAAAATTGCAAATATCTGGCGAAACGTACATATATGTCCCAGCCGTAATGGTCAACAGACAAGGATATGTGTAGAATGCTCACTTCAGCCAAAAAAACTTCATATGAACGTACGCCGTATTCCGAGTGATTTCTGTGATTTAATGTAAAAATACATTGTGATTTATAGAACTGACTGCATACACACAGCCTGTTTGACTCATAGTCAAAAAGCAGAACACAAAAAGTTGTGCTGAATAATTCAAACAATGTAGAAAAGGTAGAAAACTTTAGTGAGTTGAGGGAAATCACAAAGGGTCCCACAGGGTTAAATTTTGCATCCACTCCTAATCCTATGGCAGAAAGATATCCCGAACAAAGCGGTTGAAAGCAATAAGGTAGGTTAGGCTAAAATCGAATGTCAAACAGACTGGTTGGGTAAGAGACATACTTGTGCAGCACTAGCCCAAAAACGATTGTACACTGAAACAACGTGTTCTATCTCGGAGATCATTTGGAATGGGGCGTATGTCCATATGAAATTTTTTGCTCCAGATTAACGTTCCTGCCATACTCCTTTAATACTGAGCACTCCTGCTGGAATAGTCTATATACGGGACCAGGCAGCCAAGGCAGGCCACCCCCAAATATAACCAGAATGAATAAATATATGAAAGTGCGGTATTCGCGAAGTTATAGTGGATAATACGGCGAATTTCTCGACGTTGACAAGTAACTTTAACCGTTTATAGTAGCTGAATTGCAGCACCGGCTTAGTATTTCTCTAACGGAACTATATACACTTTTCTGTGGCATTCGGAAGAAGCTTCTAAGAGAACATCAACGACATAACGTGTAAGGGACTTGATCAAATATTATAGGTGGTGGTGGTTAGTGTTTAACGTCCCGTCGACAACGAGGTCATTAGAGACGGAGCGCAAGCTCGAGTTAGGGAAGGATTGGGAAGGAAATCGGCCGTGCCCTTTCACAGGAACCATCCCGGCATTTGCCTGAAACGATTTAGGGAAATCACGGAAAACCTAAATCAGGATGGCTGGAGACAGGATTGAACCGTCGTCCTCTCGAATGCGAGTCCAGTGTGCTAACCACTGCGCCATCTCGCTCGGTCAAATATTATAGAACAACGCCACAATTCACTGTCCCATAGTCAGAAGAAGAGGTTTCACAAAGGCCTACCCTATTATACCAGATGTAAGCAAACACGTAGCTCGGATACGGTTCTTGCGTTTCCCGTGCGCTTGAAGCCCATCAGTGTGTGTTCTGCTATGGCAGCAATCAGATAACTTGCTCATAAAACTATTGAAAGATTCACAATGTATACAGCAGTGGAAAAAGTGAATACGGTTTACGGTGAATGTTACTAAGTTATTGGGGCAGAGTATCCAGATCAAGCCAAGTACTCACGATCTGCCTTTGCAAGAGTTATAGAAACTGGAAGTGTGGAGAATAAAATACGCCAAGGAAAAATATGAGCAACACATGAAAGAAATGAAACCAAAATTTTAGCAGCGCTAACTCACAATGCAAATGTCACTGAGAGGCATCTTGGAAGTAAGTGGGGGTTCAACCAATCGAATGTTCTGCAAACACTACAGTCCATCGCATTTCATTCTCATCACATTTCGCCGTATCTGCAGCTTCATGGTAGTGACTTCCAAAAATGGTTCAAATGGCTCTGAGCACTATGGGACTTAACATCTGAGGTCATCAGTCCCCTAGAACTTAGAACTACTTAAACATAACTAACCTAAGGACATCACACACATCCATGCCCGACGCAGGATTCGAACCTGCGACCGTAGAGGTCGCGCGCGGTTCCAGACTGAAGCGCCTAGAACCTCTCGGCCGCACAGGCCGGCGAGACAGGATTCGAACCTGCGACCGTGGCAGCAGCGCGGGTCCGGACTGAAGCGCCTAGAACCGCTCGGCCACAGCGGCCGGCCTAGTGACTTCCAAAATTGGTTACAGATCTCCGAATGTTACCCACGAAGAGTGGAAAATGATGCCGCTTATCTATGCAAAATTTTGTTTAAGGAAGGATCATCGTTTACAAATTACTGGAAAGTGAATCTCCGCAATATGCACTAATGGTCATTTGTGTGTGTGTGTGTGTGTGTGTGTGTGTGTGTGTGTGTGTTTCGAGTTAACGGGCGTTCAACGGCGTTACGCTGACTCAAAGAAGTGACTGAAATCAAATGGTTCAAATGGGTCTGAGCACTATGCAACTTAACTTCTGAGGTCATCAGTCGCCTAGAACTTAGAACTAATTAAACCTAACTAACCTAAGGGCATCACACACATCCATTCCCGAGACAGAATTCGAACCTGCGACCGTAGCGGTCGCTCGGTTCCAGACTGTAGCGCCTAGAACCGCAGGGCCACTCAGGCCGGCAGTGACTAAAAACAACGCTCGTTGGTCAGTAAACGTTTGGTGCGTGTTTTTCAAGATCCGCAACATTGGTATCTATTTTAGTGATGGGAATCTAAATACACTCAAGCATCATGAATTCCTAAGATATGCTGCTGTCGCAGTTATTGGAAGACGAACCACTGGACAATCGGTGTATTACCAACGTGACGATGTCCCTTGCATTCCATACTTGTAATGACAGACCCTCTTAAGAGAAAGAGAAGTTTGGAGGGCATTGCAACGGCGTTTTCACTACAGCGCAGGAGGAGATGGAGGGCGGTGGAACGTGGGTGGGGGGGGGGGGGGGGGTGCCGCCTCGATCAGCGGAAATACATTTCCCTGACAACAGAGGCGCTGCTCACCGGGACACACCCCCGCTCAGTGCGCGGATTGTTACCAAAATGTAACCAAAGTACTCTACGAAAATTAACGAAAATATAGTCAGCTGACCACGAAGCTGACATATGAGACTATAAGTAACAAAACAAACAATTAGTGCTCTCCTTTGCCTACAACGTCAACTAGTGGATACACTGTAAGGTCATGAAGACGCGGAAGCTACCAGGCACTTGCTCTCGAACCACAGAGAATATTTTTTCAGCAAATAGTTTCTATAAAATTGTTTGAGAAATAATGCGGAACAACTGGCGTGCACGATACACACTCTTGGTGCCGTGTGGCTAGCGCCTCCCGTCAGGTAGACCGTTCTCCTGGTCTTTCGAGTAGACGCCACTTCGGCGACTTGTGTGTCGATGGGGATGAAATGACGATGATAAGGACAACACAACACCCAGTCCCTGAGCGGAGAAAATCTCCGACCCAGCCGTGAATCGAACCCGGGCCGTTAGGTAAGACATTCCGTCGCGCTGACCACTCAGCAACCAGGGGCGGACACTGTTGGTGCTAGTAGTGTTACATAAACTGGCCTGTTAACAAGCGTTTTCTTTGTGCATTAACCAGCGTTCTATCCGTGCACCTGCAGGCACATACAGCTGTGCTGGACAGCGCAGTGAATCAGCATACTGGCTACCTACTTTCTTTGTGATACCACGCCAAGAATGCCCTGTTACCTGGAAAAAGGCTTCTATGGTACAGTCTGCGAGCTCGTGGAATCTTCTCACCCAATAGGTGAGCTCTCCTCTCCGAGAGTACATTCTGGAGACACTAGGAACTGCATCAGGTAAGCACTCTGTATTCTCTACAGCCTTTTCTTCGGTATTTTCCCCACGTTCCCTCACCTCGTAACCAACGTACACTTTGATTAACAGCCAGTGCAGTGTTTTGAACCATATTTCCGATTTCGTATCCCTCTTTTGGACGAAATGAGTCATATTGTGGTTAGATCTTGAGCCACCCTCTAATTTGTATACATAAAAGGTACGACTACTGGCTTTGGTAACGACAATATTTGGCAACTCTCCAAGCTGTCCTTCATACACTACACGCCATTAAAATTGCTACACCAAGAAGAAATGCAGATGATAAACGGGTATTCATTGGGCAAATATATTATACTAGAATTGACATGTGATTACAGTTTCACGCAATTTGGGTGCATAGATCCTGAGAAATCAGTACCCAGAACAACCACCTCCGGCCGTAATAACGGCCTTGATACGCCTGGGCATTGAGTCAAACAGAGCTTGGATGGCGTGTACAGGTACAGCTGCCCATGCAGCTTCAACACGATACCACAGTTCATCAAGAGTAGTGACTGGCGTATTGTGACCAGCCAGTTGCTTGGCCACCATTGACCAGACATTTTCAGTTGGTGAGAGATCTGGAGAATGTGAAGGCCAGGACATCAGTCGAACATTTTCTGTATCCAGAAAGACCCGTACAGGACCTGCAGCATGCGGTCGTGCATTATCCTGTTGGAATGTAGGGTTTCGCAGGGATCGAATGAACGGTAGAGCCACGGGTCGTAACACATCTGAAATGTAACGTCCACTGTTCAAAGTGCCGTCAATGCAAACAAGAGGTGACCGAGACGTGTAACCAGTGGCACCCCACACCATCACGCCGGGTGATACGCCAGTATGGCGATGACGAATACACGCTTCCAATGTGCGTTCACCGCGATGTCGCCAAACACGGATGCGACCATCATGATGCTGTAAACAGAACCTGGAATAACGTTTTGCCATTCGTGCCGTTCGTCGTTGAGTACACCATCGCAGGCGCTCCTGTCTGTGATGCAGCGTCAAGGGTAACCGCAGCCATGGTCTCCGAGCTGATAGTCCACGCTGCTGCCAACGTCGTCGAACTGTTCGTGCAGATGGTTGTTGTCTTGCAAACGTCCCCATCTGTTGACTCAGGGATCGAGACGTGGCTGCATGATCCGTTACAGCCATGCGGATATGATGCATGTCATCTCTACTGCTAGGGATACGAGGCCGTTGGGGTCCAGCACTGCGTTCCGTATTATCCTCCTGAACCCACCGATTCCATATTTTGCTAACAGTCATTGGATCTCGACCAACGCGAGCAGCAATGTCGCGATACGATAAACCGCAATCGCGATAGGCTACAATCCGACCTTTATCAAAGTCGGAAACGTGATGGTACGCATTTCTCCTCCTTACACGAGGCATCACAACAACCTTTCACCACGCAACGCCGATCAACTGCTGTTTGTGTATGAGAAATGGGTTGGAATCTTTCCTCATGTCAGCACGTTGCAGGTGTCGCCACCGGCGGAAACTTTGTGTGAATGCTCTGAAATGCTAATCATTTGCATATCACAACATCTTCTTCCTGTTGGTTAAATTTCGCATCTGTAGCACGTGATCTTCGTGGTGTACCAGTTTTGTTGGCCAGTAGTGTAGCTCGGTAAGTTACATGGTAATTTTGGCATATGAAGCTGAAGCTCTTTTGTCACGTCGTGTAACTCAAAACCAATAGCATCCAGAACTCTTCTTTTCATAAAATTGATTTGATATTCTAATGTCAGTTATTACGAGGACAAATATATTGTGTGGTGCTTCACAGGCACACCTGAGATTTCTTATTGAAATACAGGGTGTTTCAAAAGGAATGATCTGATTTTGGCCGGTAATAATTACAAAACATGGGACGTTCCGGCAAGGAAATGTATGTAGTCTGAATGGATGTGGCCTAGAGTTTTTCAATGCATCTTCTCAGTTTTCGGTCAGTCAGAAATAAGATGGTGTCCGTTCAACAGAAGACGTTTTGTGTGCTGCAGTTTGCAAAGAGTGAATCGGTTATTGCGGTCCAACGTGCTTTTCGTCAGCATTTTGTCACTGATCACCCTGCACCCAGACACGTTCGTCGTTGGTACCACCGATCTGAAGCGAAAGGATGCTTGTGCAAAGGAAAGAATCCAGGCTGACCTCGTATGGTGGAAAGTATTCGGCAATCGTTTACGTTGAGTCCACGGAAGTCTACTCGCCGCGCAAGCAGAGAACTATCTGGCGAGTGTTAAAGCGTCGTTTGGTCTATAAACCACATAGACTATAATTAGGGCAAGCTGTTCGGGTTGGTCATAAAGGGAAAGTGTTTGACTTCAGCAATGCTCTGCTAGAGGTCATTTAAGACGGTACATGTTTGCCACTGTTAATTTTGAGTGACGAAGTAACATTTCATGTTAGCTGAAAAGAGACATAACGTGCGCATATGGGGACTCGAGAACCCTCATGACATTATTGATCACGAAAGAGACTCACCTAAAATGAACGATTTTTGTGTCATTTCTTGTGAAAAAGTGTACAATCCCTTCTTCCTTAGGAAAACACAGTGACTGGAATGTTGCAGACTACCTTTTTTGCACAACTTCAGGAGGACTCAGATGACATCATTTTCCAACAAGATGGAGCTCCACTATATTGGCACAACAACGCACGTCAGTTTCTCAATGACCCTCTGCCCGAGAATCTGCCCTGCATGCTTGGCCTCCCAAGATCGCCAGACATGATCCCAAGCAATTTTTGCTTCTGGGGATATGTGAAGGAAATCGTGTTCACCTCTCCTGTATCTCGTGACATGGAAGAACTGAAGAACTGAAGAACAGAATAACAGCAGCTGTAACTTCAGTAAAAGCAGATACACTGCGCAAAGTTTATGACGAATTTAGCAATCTTTTAGATGTTGTTCGTGCTGCAATAGCATAGTTAAAACTTTAAAGATATTGTCAATATTTTGCAATTCATTTCATAGTTTGTAGTATGTTTTTATCAATAAATATGGTGTCTTGAAATCGGGTCATACTTTTTGAAACATCCTATACTTTCAGTTCTACTAAGACCACACATTTACAAACTGCCATAGTCCGAAAGGAGGTATTATTCTACTACAAGGACAAGTTCGCCACAAAACTGTTGTTATACGTCATACATTGTTTTATTAATGATGATTATCGACCGTGCTTTCCTGCAGTGATAACTAGTGCAGTATCTGACATCAGTCAGATGTTGCCTTCACTGGTGTACGGCGTCTGTAAACAGATTACATCGAAAGTCATCTTCTCAGTCAGCTGCCTCATTTCGTTTATTACCTATACAACTAATGGTTCAAATGGCTCTGAGCACTATGGGACTTAACATCTATGGTCATCAGTCCCCTAGAACTTAGAACTACTTAAACCTAACTAACCTAAGGACAGCACACAACACCCAGCCATCACGAGGCAGAGAAAATCCCTGACCCCGCCGGGAATCGAACCCGGGAACCCGGGCGTGGGAAGCGAGAACGCTACCGCACGACCACGAGATGCGGGCTATACAACTAATGATCACGCGCATGGCTTTGAGCTGCGCCACGTGTATTGTATTTAGCTGAATTAATGTATGTGACATGATATTTCGCCTTGGTTTCCATGGGTCAAAAACACTTCCGCCACGCAAAATTTCAACTTGTCAGAAAATAATTTAATGACAGAAATTATTTCCTACGAAATATCGGAACAACTAGATCCACTTACTCATCCTTATTGGTAGGGAGAGTGAACATTTATAAACATTTTCCTTGCTATGGCCCCACAGGGACTATTTAAAGGTGCGGAGTTTGACGGCTTTGTAGCAGTTTCTCCTCTGTGGTCTGGAAGAACATCATGTCGTTGAAAAATTACGTACTTGTTCGCTTCATTTTCCGTTTGAGCTATTGCATATATTTCTAACATGTCAAGCTACACGTTCAGGGGATCTTTTCTGGCTCCTCAAAGGTTTGTATTACGCCACACTTATATGAATATATGGATGAGAAGACTTCAGCGCGTTTCCAACTGTGTTAGAGACGCTGTTTTATGTAGTTTAGCCCCAGGTCAATATTCTGCTATATTTGTGGACTTTGGGAATCATATATCACCATTGAGTTATGGTCACGCTCCACATTATGCCAAGCTCACACTTACTGTAGGGAAGTATTAGAGCACGCGAGGTGACACTGATTTTTAGTTGGAACGGAAAATAACTAAAACAGTACTGCAATCTGTCCTCTGGTACCTTGTATACTTTGTAGCTAAATGCAAATACAGATGGCATTTTATCACTCTAATTCAGAGCTTATTGAATTTCTTATTTTGATCGGAAAAAAATCTGTGTGTGAATCCGCAAGGGACCAAACCGCTGAGATCATCGATCCCTAGACTTACACACTACTTAAACAAAGTTATGCTAAGAACAACACACACACCCATGCCCGAGGGAGGACTCGAACCTCCGGCGGGAGGGACCGCGCAATCCGTTACATGGCGCCGCAAATCTGATTTTTCTACCCCACGATGTAGTAATTTGTGTACTTTGCGGCTCCCTTTGTTCCCTTTTCAAGGAATCGGCAGGAGTAGACTAATTATCATCCATTATTTCTTTAGATACCTGCACGAAATAAATTTTTTATACCGTGAACGTAACATTGCCTTCGGAGTCTGATAACTTCTACAAAGCGGGCGGAGGTAGTATTAGCGACGGTAAATTCCCCTGTAGTAATCCCTGGCCCCCATCTTGACAAATTTTTGCGCCTGCCGGAGAGATCCATTGTGAAATTTGTACGCCTGCCATAAGCGGTCTTTTCTCATGGTTGATGCACAGAAGTTCTGACAATATCTGTCAGTCACCCGTGCCACCCTCGTAGGTTAGCCCCGCGGGGTGGGCGTGCGCTATTATTTTCTCAGCGGGGTGGCCAGGCCTCGCCCCCAAGCTGCGGCGTCAACCCCCAGCTTAAAAAACTGCGAGGAGGCTACAGGGCACCCCGTGGTTCCCCTCTCGCGGTTCTGCAAGATAGTCACAGAAACGTTATAGCAATAGCTGTCAAGAGTGTCGCTAGCTGTCCACGCCTCCCCTCAACTAAAAGTTGTTCTCGTACAAAAAAAGCTCTTAAATTCCTTTGGACTGACCCGCAAGAAACCCATGAAAACACGTCACTATCTTCTAGTCTAATGTCAACGTGCAGTTGCACTTTACTCCCTTATACACGGAAGAAGCCATCTGAAACATTAGGTCATGCTGTGCACTCACTCTCGCACGCCAATCTGTATATTACTGTATCCAGCTGCCGCCACCCGGTTCAAAGTAGCCTTCATCCACAACATGTGGGATCTCAAATATTAAACGACACACACTACTATCACTAACTGAAATGCATAACACGGTTTAAAAAGTCATCATAATTTCATTTTCTGTGGTCGCCTTTCACAAATCGAAATCTCCACTGAGAACCACGTGTGTAACCAGCGCTTCACTGGGATAAACAAAACAAACAGTAAGTAAACAAAGGTATAAACCACCTCAGCTGTCCCCAAAATTTGATCTAAGTTGAAATTACGCAACACAAAATAAACAGTATGAGCAACAACACAAGATCTGAGTATTACACTTGCCAACAACAGATACCGCAACCAATTACATTTCCGTGCATTAAACCAATTTTTCAAACAGTTTCCAGGAAAATACAAAATAAACGTGACCGGTTAAAGTAATTTGTATTTTCATTTGATATCCATAACAGTCATGGTCAAGACTAACCTAAAATATTCTCATTTAAAAATAAAAATGTCTTTCTCTCATGCTTTTCCCAGTATCACGCCTTACCTGTGGCAAAAAGTCCCAAGTCTGACGTGTTAGAACTATTTGGACAGGCGCAACGGACTTTCAAGCATTAAGATCTGCCATTGCTACGCCCAGCCTTCGCAATGTGTAATGTCAGGGACTCCATTCTGTCGATATGACACTGTCTGACGAACTTAAGCGAAACGGATTTTCAAAATATACGATATATCGAAGGGAGATTACCTTATGTAAACACTGTAATGGTTCTTTATTTACGTGACCATTACGGAACTCCAACCCAAGTTCTCGATACCAGCAATATCGTACTACTTTTCCGCGAAGTAACAGACATATTTTTGTGACAATATTCACATTTGGTTTTAATAATGTATAGGTACTCCGATGTATCTATATATTATAGTGATATGGTTCTTGTGTGTATTCATTTCTGTGAAACTGTCATAATCTTTGACTTACTTGTAACCGTTTTGGCGCGAATGCGCACTGGGCAGTCTTTGTTTCACTTTGCAGAAGTTGTTATTTCGCTTTGTAACAGAACAGTCAAGTCTTGTGTTTGGTTAAAGTGGAAATTAAATATATGAAGATCGATACAAAACTGTTTTCTTGATGATGTGACAATTAAGAAGAAGTATATGTGAATTTACAAGAAGTTTAATAAAAATGTGGATCGTGAACACCAAGTCAAAAATTATTTCTACCATACCATTGTCCTGGTCGTGGATTGTTTGATCATAAAGAATTTCCTGAAAAACGCATTTCTTAGGTCTTCAAATATTGCTAAAATACAGATCTGAACCTTCTAGCAGTCAACGTAGAATCACCCTAGAATCAA
Organism: Schistocerca americana; assembly: GCF_021461395.2. NCBI lineage: Eukaryota > Metazoa > Arthropoda > Insecta > Orthoptera > Acrididae > Schistocerca > Schistocerca americana. Next base: position 431,368,884 of record NC_060124.1, on the reverse strand, counting down.
CAAGATGAGCCATAACAACTTCGACGAAATCTACGTGTGAATCCATTCAAGATAAGTGCCAAAATTAATGACTGTTTTACAGTGACTTCATTATTTCCATTCTGACGATACCATCCACAGTCAATAACTTTGTTGTTGCCCGTTAAAGCGAAGATATGCTGCGTGAGCAACATTAGTAATCTGATTTCTAGCCTACTTTGCAAGTGGTGGTATTGTTAGAACACGAATAACTACTTTTGCGTTTTGTTGTATGTACAGTCGGCCATAACTGGCCAAGAAAACCTTCTGGCAGAATTAGAACACTTGAAATGTATAACATTTACAGAAACAAAATTAAATCAGTTAGAGAAAAATATAACAATAAAAACAAACAGGAGAGAAGGAGCCGACATTACTTCGCAACGGAAGGCTATACAACGTCAGGCTAGCGAGAATCCTAAAGAAACTATGCATCAGAACCAACTTTCTACCGGTAAAGAAGCTCTCCTGGGTTGAGCGTGCAGGACTGTACACATTGGTGACATAACACACGTGAGTACGGGCAGCGTGACTCTTGACACGTCCACTTAATTTTTTTTTCATTGCTTCACAATAACAAAATTATTAATAGGAGATGCAGTTGCCGCTAGTTACTCCAGTCACCATCTGCTTGGCAGTGACGTAGCAACGTCTTTGTGAGGTGTTCAAGGGTGCTATTGGCAACAGATCCTATATTCTACTCCTTATAGGTCTGGAAAATTCCTTAGTGATTGTTCACAGACTGTAGTTCATCTGCATAACACATCCCTAAAATCTCCTGTAGGACTCACATAAGAAGACCACACCAGACTACGCAGTGGATATCTTCATCCGAGAAAAAAACAATCAGAGCAGCTCGACACGAACGGCTATTTTCGACCAGTAAGTGGATGTCTTGGCCAACAGTATCTTTGAAAAGATGCACTTGCTGTATCCCGCCTCTTAACGTCTGGGAATTAACGATACTCGTATGAGTAACAAAAGAGATGTCTAGCTCCGGATGTCCACCCAACGTGATGCATTCCCACATTGTGCTCCATCACCGACTCCAAGATGGTCAGTTTGGATGGTGTTCCAGTGTTTGCATCAGCTACCACTTTTTGTCTCTTGTTTCATGGACCAAAAGGTGTTCGGACTGTCCGCCGAAAAGTATCGGAACAGCCAGCGTCACAAACTCGCGCCCGCACTCACCTTTCTGCGCTACCACGGTGACGAAACCTCAAGCAGATGTCAGAGAAAGGATGTCTCTCAATACCGGACAGTCGACAGCAAACGATAGACTCGTTGGTTACTCTCCGGGCTCTTTTACTTTGGTAATGATCTGAAATTCTTCGACTGGCTTCTCCTCAAATGGTTCAAATGGCTCTGAGCACTACGGGACCTAACATCTGAGGTCATCAGTCGCCTAGAACTTAGAACTACTTAAACCTAACTAACCTGAGGACATCACACACATCCATGCCCAAGGCAGGATTCGAAACTGCGACCGTAGCGGTCGCGCGGTTCCAGACTGAATCGCCTAGAACCGCTCGGCCACAACGGCCGTCTGCTACTCCTGTGGATTCTGTTTTTGACAAGAGAGAGAGACGATGATTTTTCTGCGAAATGAGGCGGGTTCACCATTAAGAGCACATTCCTCCATTCATCCACGGAGATTTCATAATTCACCTGATCTGTGGAAACCACAGAAAACAGAAATCCGGCCGCTAGGATGGAGACTCGACCCCGTTCCTCGTGGAAAACCAGTCCAGTACCTGCGATATAGGGTTTGTGCTTTTAGTTGACCCGTTTTATTCTATAGAGCAAATTCCGATTCCATTACAGCGTGTCTTTTTACAAAAACGATGTTGCCGCTGCTTGTAAAGGTTGTGTTATCTAATCGTGTTTTTCTGACCACGAAGACTAGGTTTTACATCTTACACAGATCTCAGAGCGAAAGAAATCCTGATGCCTGTTCTGAAGACCAGAGTTCATTTCCGATCGCCTCCTTTCTTGTCAATACTGAGCGACTTTTGCATTATGAGTGATACACAAAAATAGCGTTACGTATACGGCATCAAATAGTTATGATGATCCCCAGTGTTTCATGCACCAAACTTACTCTGTATAAGCAGTTTGGGCTTTCGTTCCTCGTCATGCACCTTATTACATCGATCACATTGGTTCATAACTCCATAGAGTTTTTCCATAAGATTAATAACCACAACAGATACACTTAGCATAGACTTAATTCATCAATAATATATTCTCCTTTACTATTTACAACAGTCTCCCAGCGCTCACATAATTTTGAGTCGAAGAACTTGTCGAGCCATGTTCGGCGCGCATTTTCATGTGGAAAGGAAGTTCCGTGAAGGCTGTTCGATGGAGAGCGGAAAAGGTGGAATCTGAGGGTGCATGATCTAGTGAATAAGGAGGATGCGGAACGACCTCCTGACCCAACTCCCGTATAGTGTTTTCTGTCAGTCTAGCAGAATGGGGGCTGTTGTTATCGTGGAGCTGCATCACTTCACACAGTCTTCCTAGTCATTGCTCTTGGACTGCTGTTTCGGCTTTGACTGAGATAAAGATTCACAACACAAACGTCGTGCAAACATTGTTCTTTTCTCATTTTCCGGGAAATAGAGAAAGAACTTTAATGACGTTGTGCTAAAATTTCAATGGTTTTTCTGATTTGTGTATGCACGCAGTTTGGCAACTACATTTTGTACCTTTTTGTCAGCACCGAAGGTACAACCGCCAGCAGAAGCTACACACCTGCTTACAATTGCAACAAAAGCTGAAACTCAACAGACCAATTGCTACAGTCTGAAAGTGGTTTCAATTAAGTTAGTGTTAATTTAGAGAACAAAATGAGAGTTCCTCAACAAAAATACGTTTCTTATAACAAGAGCCCGTATTTCTATGCTAATGCATACTGCATGCATGTTTGCCTCTTTTGGCCATTTGGAAAGAAATGCAGATTTCGAAGATGTCATCGAATACAACTGCATGAATTTACACATTTATAATGCATATTATTTCATTTTTCTGGCCTAAGTGAATATACCGCAGTAACGTGCATGTTAACACCTTTCATTGTTGCTTTTTCTTATGAATTAGGCGGAAAGTGCCCCAGTTCGTTTCGACGAATGTCGGTAGAAATCAATATACTTTCTGCCAATAAATTTAAGTAAAAAAAAAGGTTCTGTCGTTTTAAGAAATGCTCTCCCCTATATGATGAATACCGGGAACTCAATTTAAAAAAATTATCCTGAGCTAAAGCCCGTTACATGTTTAGCTCATGCAATATGACAATATGAATACGCTCATTTCCTCTACATACAAGGTAAATAGACGCACAGAATACAAAGGTTTGATAATTCTGCCAACATTAATTACGTCATACGTCTATGCTGACCTTTTTTTCTACTGAAAGTAATCCTGAAAGCATTTGTCCGTGTTGCTTCACTTAGAGTTGTACTCCTAGTATAGTCATCATTTGGATCTGCAGTTCTTGTCCTTTCTATCCGCATTTGCAGTTAAATTATAGGATATGGGTTCCGTCTTTTCACAAAGACACTGTTTTTTCTTTTTCCCCAAACATGTTTCAGAATCTCTGTGCCATCATCAGTGTTTATTCAAAACTGTAAAAAGTGAAAATGTTTTGGGTTATAACTGATTTAACAAAGTGAGGCCTAAAGAAAGGTTTTGTTCCTTTTGCTTCTTACCGTGATTTTACATCATATGGTTTTGCAGAACCAACTGTATGGTGTCCTACTGAAACATGTTTGGGTAAAAAGAAAAAAACCAGTGTGTTTGCAAAACGGCATAACCTATATCCTACAATTATACTTCCAGATTTAGCATAACTATAACAAACTTTTTTAAAAGATGGGATACCTGGGTAAAGGTTGCCATCTTCTGCTGTGATAATTTTGATGACGTTAAATCGGTAAGATACTGTAAATTCCCTCAAATTTATTGGACTTAATTCTTTTTTCCGGTTTTGGGTTACACACTTTCGAAGCCACTAATGGAGCTTCCGGAAGTGGCATTCGGGAAAGTAGATTTTAAGAAAGACATGATTTAAATCAAATCAAATTTTGCACATTTGCCTGCGGAAATAGCGAAGTTGGAAGCCAAAGGTACCTGGTGAAATCTCTGAAAAGATGGTGTGGCACTGATGGCCGGGAGGCCCCATTCTGGGAAGCTCGGCCGCCGGGTTGCAAGTCTTATTTCAGGTGACGCCAAATTGGGCGACTTGCGCGTCGGTGATGGAAGGATGATGAGGGCAACACAACACACAATCCACACTAGAAAATCCCTAACCCGGCCAGAAATAGAACCGGGGCCTGTTGCGTGGTAGACAAACACGTTGTAACACCCCACCCGTCACTTATTTGGTTTTGGAGTGTGTTCACCCTAACTAATTGACTAACAGATCAACTGCCGCAATATCGGATAACGCAAAAAAAGTAATATGGCCCTGTGATTCCTGATTGAACTGCGGTGGCAGTTTTGACATTAATTTATTCAGAATTGATCACTTTTAATTAAAAAGGGGTGCACATTGACGTTATATTCATCTATTCAACACCAGATGCAAATCTTGAACATAAAATTAATTAAGAAAGTGACTTGGGATTTCAACTACTTGATTGAAAACAGATGCAGTTGATTAGCACAAATTTATTTTAACTCAAGACCTTCAATCATGACATTGCAAGACTCTCCTATCAGGCAGTGGTAATAAATTGCGTTTGCGTGGAGTAAAGTGCGATACTCAAAAGTAATTCCTATCGACTGACCCAGGCGTAATGCGAAGTGCGAGAAGAATTCCACAACACATGGCCCATGAAACCCTCGTGGAAACTTTGCCAACGTGATCCAGCAAATTAATCAGTGGCCGGAGCGGGCGCAATATCATCGAATACAGCGTGGTGGAGCGGCGTTGTTGTGTGGACGTCGGCCGACCTCGTGGTGCTGCAAGGCTGTGCTCGTCTATTCACTTCTGGCTATCTTGCTCAGTACATAGCTGAACCAAAACTTCCTGTCTCCAAGCTCAATCGTTCCCTTTGCTGAGTCCTAAACTGCAGAGATGCTCACTATTTCTCAGGCAAGCTGAGTCAAGAACGCCACGTCCGCACTCTAGGCAAGCTGGGAATGGAAGACCTCTACGGAGACTTCTGCCAGTCCGCTCTTCACCTCGGTTTCCCCTCCAGCAAAATCACTTACACCAATTGCAGCACAAGTCGCGTTAATTATGCATCACTTCCCAACGCCGACCAATGCCTGCTCTGGGAAGTGAACAAATTCCCACAAAATTTCCCTTCCTCTCAACTTCTGCTATTTAGCTGCTCCCAGGCCACCCATCAAGGTCAGCGTCTGCACAAAACACCAATTTTTCCGGAATTCTGATTCCCAGGAGAGTACTTCAAATTCCTTGGTCCTATGTTCCCATCGGAGGCCGGCATATTTCGTTCTGTCGCTCTTCACCTGATTTACTTCAGACTCTATGGACTGTGAATTCAGCGTGAAGTTGCTATAGTCACGAACATGTATATTTTGACCTCTGTTGACCGCTCCACCATAGCATTGAGTGGCTTTCTTGCATGTTTCACAGAAAATGGGACGACGGACATTTATCAACAGGCGTACAAGTTCTCCATCTGTTTCCCGGTACACCAGCATGGAGTCGGGGTCAACCACCCACTCACTGTCATTCATCTTAAGGCGGCTAGAGGCCACACACCGTTACTGCTTTCTCAGAGCTTGAGCCGACCTAAGCTGCCTATTGTCGCTTCCCTTAGCCATTCCCCAGCTGGCCACAGTCAACTCTAAATGCTTCCCTGGGGTAAACTAGCGTCCAGTAAATCGACTCGTTTCCACAAAGTTTTCATGTCGTGTGAATTACTTTAAAACCATCACCCGACATTAATTATTCCAATACGTCCATACTATACCCTCTACAAGATGCATTGCGCCTTGTCAGTCATTTTGTTCAGCCCTACTGTTCGCTCAACGTCAGTTAGGTGATCTTTAATGACTTCATGTAAGGGGCATAGTTCTTGCCATCTTACGTTACCACTTTCTCTTGCATTTTGTTCATTGTATTTGGTCGTACCCAACGTCACATGACATCCATTGAGGTTCGTTGTCGATCCCTCCATTCAGCTTTTTATTACAGAGACCAGGCAACTCTCTGACCGAACACGCTGAACTACCGTGCCGGCATACCCAGTTAAGCAGGTGGACAACTTTGCAATCTTACTATAGAGAAGTGAGTGTTGCAGGAAAAGCTAAGATGAACAAAGCTATCAGACCAAATCCTGATTTTAAATTTATGAAGCTGACAAAAAAATTGTCACAAAAATGTAAAACACGTTTAACTTTATCTGACTTTGTTGGAAATTTCCTCACTTAGGTACGCACCTGTCACATCTTATGACATAGAAGAGTCATTTTCTATGTCCAAAAATGTTTTGTCCGGTATATGTATGAGCCTAAGTAAAGAAAATCAGAAGGAATTGGTTGTTGTGTACTGTTTCAGAAAAATACATTGAAACAGCTTAATTTTGATACCGCATATTTTCATTGTTTGGTGCCTCATTGTGCTTGTTTAATGATTCATTAAGTTGTAATATTCCGGAAGCAGTGAATCTTTTGTGGTTCGGGAGCCCTTTGTTTATGAGCAACTGGAAATCTGTCTTACCTTTTTGAACTTTTCAAGTATTTGCAGACTTTCATAAGTGTAAGTAGTGATTACCAAATGTTTCTAGACTCACTGAATACATTGTCATACGTCGCACGATAACACGTTTTATTGATGGTTTTTCATATGAATTAGGCCGAAAGTGTCCCAGTTCGGCTCGGTAGATGCCGGTAGAAATCAGTATATATCAATGTGTTTTACGATTTGACAATGCATGAAAATCTGAGCTCTAGTCATAACGTCAGGCGAGACCTCGAAATGCATAGTGCATAACCTGTTGAGCTCTCTGTTCGTGTGGCTTTCACCAGCCGTGTAGTGCTACCACTCTGTCAGTCACGATCACTCATGAGCAACGTGGCGTATAAAGTGGAATGCACCTAATCAACAATGTCTGGATGGTATTTTCATCATTATTAATAACGATTAACTGTCATAAATCTGACCTCATTGTTTCTACATTTTAATTTCTCTGAAACAAAAAGATGGTAACTGAAGAAAACTTCACAAGCCAAGATCGCTAAAAAAGCAATTTTCTGGATGACCGGATTCGACAGAGTTATGCCGTCATCAACGGATCTAATCCTTTTCAATTTTTGCAGCATATTATCCATCAGCGCTACAAGTAGTTTCACATTTCATATGTACACTCCACAACCACGAAGATCACTACACGTTGGCTTGCCAAATGTAAAAGTATCATATACAACTGGAATTGCCAACTGGTACTGAAAATAAACACTTTAAATCGGCGTAATACACTACTGGCCATTAAAATTGCTCCACCACTAAGATGACGTGCTACAGACGCGAAATTTAACCGACAGGAAGAAGATGCTGTGATATGCAAATGATCAGCTTTTCAGAGCATTCACACAAGGTTGGCGCCGGTGGTGACACCTACAACGTGCTGACATAAGGATAGTTTCCAACCGATTTCACATACACAAACAGAAGTTGACCGGCGTTGCTTGGTGAACCGTTGTTGGGATGCCTCGTGTAACGAGAAGAAATACGTACCATCACGTTCCCGACTTTGAAAAAAGTCGGATTGTAGCCTATCGTATTTGCGGTTTATCGTATTGCGACATTGGTGCTCGCGTTAGTCGAGATCCAATGACTGTTAGTGAATATGGAATCGTAGGGTTCAGGAGGGTAATACGGAACGTCGTGCTGGATCCCAACTGCCTCGTATCACTAGCAGTCGAGATGACAGGCATCTCATCCGCATAGCTGTAACGGATCGTGCAGCCACGTCTCGATCCCTGAGTCAACAGATGGGGACGTTTGCAAAACGACCTCCTGCACGAACAGTTCGACGACGTTTGCAGCTGCATCACAGACAGGAGCGCCTGCGAAGGTGTACTCAACGATGAACCTCGGTGCGCGAATGGCAAAACGTCATTTTATCGGATGAAGACAGGTTCTGTTTACAGCATCATGATTGTCGCATCCGTGTTTGGCGACATCGCGGTGAACGCACATTGGAAGCGTGTATTCGTCATCGCCATACTGGCGTATCACCCGGCGTGATGGTATGGGGTGCCATTGGTTACACGTCTCGGTCACCTCTTGTTCGCATTGACGGCACTTTGAACAGTGGACGTTACATTTCAGATATGTTACGACCCGTGGCTCTACCCTTCATTCAGTCCCTGCGAAACCCTACATTTCAGCAGGAAAATGCACGATCGCATGTTACAGGTCCTGTACGGGCCTTTGTGGATACAGAAAATGTTCGACTGCTGCCCTGGCCAGCACATTCTCAAGATCTCTCACCAATTGAAAATGTCTGGTCAATGGTGGCCGAGCAACTGGCTCGTCACAATACGCCAGTCACTACTCTTGATGAACTGTGGTATCGTGTTGAAGCTGCATGGGCAGCTGTACTGTGCACGCTATCCAAGCTCTGTTTGACTCAATGCCCAGGTGTATCAAGGCCGTTATTATGGCCAAAGGTGGTTTTCTGGGTACTGATTTCTCAGGGTCTATGCACCTAAATTGCGTGAAAATGTAATCACCTGTCTGTTCTAGTATAATATATTTGTCCAATGAATACCCGTTTATCATCTGCATTTCTTCTTGGTGTAGCAATTTTAATGGCCAGTAGCGTATATCTATGTTTAGGTTTGTACATGATACTTTTAAATTTGACACTGTGTAGAGATGTCCATGATAACAGTAATGGGTAACATACAGCAAAAATTCAAAAGCATAAATCCAATGATGACATCATAGCTCTGCCGAAACAGGTCATCCACGAAACGCTGTTTTGGCGCTCTTGGCTTGTGAAGTTTTTTCTCATTTATCAGACACTGCAGATCGCAACAGACTGACCATATCAGGAATATAACAGGGTGAGTCAAAAAAGACTTCACTACTTTGGAATAGTACACAAATTTAGTGAGATAACTTACTGAATCGGTAGGTATGTCATTTTGTAGTAAACAACCTCAAGTTCGATTCATGTAGTGCATCAGTACCCCACTCCGCCTCTAGGAGCACCAGCCTTGCCTTTAGCAAATTGAAAGTGTACGGCCCTTTCTTCTCCATGGAGAAAACTATCAGTGCCGTTGTGTATCTGGATATGCTTGAAAAGTTTTTAACTCCACAGATCGATGAAGATGACCAAGATGGAACGGTTTACTAGCAGCAAGACGGTGCACCACATCATTTCCTCACGCAGGTTCGAGGTTTCTTCGACAATCGCTTCCAGGTCGGTGAATTAGGCGTGGCCACTCGCTCCCCAGACTTGACGACACTGGATTTCTTTCTCTGGGTCTTCATTAAAAACCGTCTGTATGTTCCTCCTCCAACAATTTAATCGACCTGGAAAACTGAATATACGCTGCCGTTCCACAAGTTATGCCCGATTTGCTGCAACGAGTGTGGGAAAAATTTGATTATCAGTGGAATGTATGACGCATCATAAATGATAGTCACACTGAACCATAATGACACTTGATACTTTTATGTGAAACTTGAGGTTGTTTCCTACAAAGTGACACATCTATCGACTCCGTAAGTTATCTCAATAAATTTTTATATATATTTAGACAACATTGTCTATGGAGTGAATGTTAAACTCAACAGTCGAGAACGCATTATCATTTGTTTATTGGCCCGTTTCGGCTTATGTTAAAGCCATCTTCAGAATTTATCTTCAGAATTTTTGGGCCCCCTATGGCTAGTGCTGGCGGCTCCTTGGTTTTTCACAGGATACCACAACCGTACACTGTTTGTCGCCAGTGTATGATCGTGGTATCAGGTAAATGTAAATGCGTGGGGCTAGGGCCTCTCGTCGGGTAGACCGGTCGCCTGGTGCAGGTCTTTCCAGTTGACGCCTCTTCGGCGACTTGCGTGTCGATGGGGATGAAATGATGATGATAAGGACAATACAAAACCCAGTCCCTGAGCAGAGAAAATCTACAACCCAGCCGCGAATCGAAACCGGGCCGTTAGGTATGCCATTCCGTCGCGCTGACCACTCAGCCACCAGGGGCGGACATGGTTGTTGTTGTTATGGTCTTCGGTCCAGAGACTGGTTTGATGCAGCTCTCCATGCTACTCTATCCTGTGCAAGCTTCTTCATCTCCCAGTACCTACTGCAACCTACATCCTTCTGAATCTGCTGAGTGTATTCATCTCTTGGTCTCCCTCTACGATTTTTACCCTCCACGCTGCCCTCCAATACTAAATTGGTGATCCCTTATGCCTCAGAACATGTCCTACCAACCGATCCCTTCTTCTAGTCAAGTTGTGCCACAAATTTCTCTTCTCGCCAATTCTATTCAATACCTCCTCATTAGTTATGTGATCTACCCATCTAATCTTCAGCGTCCTTCTGCAGCACCACATTTCGAAAGCTTCTATTCTCTTTTTGTTTAAACTATTTATCGTCCACGTTTCACTTCCATACATGGCTACACTCCACACAAATACTTTCAGTAAAGACTTCCTGACACTTAAATCTATACTCGATGTTAACACATTTTTCTTCTTCAGAAACGCTTTCCTTGCCATTGCCAGTCTACATTTTATATCCTCTCTACTTCGACCACCGTCAGTTATTTTGCTCCCCAAATAGCAAAACTCCTTTACTGCTTTAAGCGTCTCATTTCCTAATCTAATTTCCGCAGCATCACTCGACTTAATTCGACTAAATTCCATTATTCTCGTTTTGCTTTTGTTGATGTTCATCTTATATCCTCCTTTCAAGACACTGTCCGTTCCGTTCAGCTGCTCTTCCAGATCCTTTGCTGTCTCTGACAGAATTACAATGTCATCGGCGAACCTCAAAGTTTTTATTTCTTCTCCATGGATTTTAATTCCTACTGCGAATTTTTCTTTTGTTTCCTTCGTTGCTTGCTCAATATACAGATTGAATAACATCGGGGATAGGCTACAACCCTGTCTCACTCCATTCCCAACCACTGCTTCCCTTTCATGCCCCTCGACTCTCATAACTGCCATCTCGTTTCTGTACAAATTATAAATAGCCTTTCGCTCCCTGTATTTTACCCCTGCCACCTTCAGAATTTGAAAGAGAGTATTCCAGTCAACATTGTCAAAAGCTTTCTCTATGTGTACAAATGGTAGAAACGTAGGTTTGCCTTTCGTGAATAACCGATAAGCCGCTAGCACCATCTATAGGAGGCCCAAAAATTCTGAGGAGGGCTTTAACATAAACCGGTCAATAAAGAATTGTTTTTGCGATCTTGACTGTTGATTTTGACCTAAATTTCTGTTTCAGTCTGAAGTTGTTAAGTCCTTTTTGACTCGCTCTGTAAAACAGAAAGAAACCGAACCGACAGTTTTTTTCGGTAAGAAGCGTAGTGCCGCGATGCGCAAGTTACGTGAAACTGTTGTGACTGTGATGTGAAAAGCTGAAGTGAGTGTGGTGGCCACCCCTGCAGGCTGGGGTCGAGCCACCCCACACCCGAAGCGACACGCACTCACACACGCCGCCCTCACCACGAGCCTCCCAGCGATGCGAAAATTCTGCCCAGAGCCGGTCGGCCGGTCGGTCGCCTTTCCCGCTTCCGACGCGAAATCGCCTTTTTTCTGTATAAAAATCGCTTCCCTCGTGTTTTCTATACATTTTATACAAGAGCGCGAGGTCCGGCCCGGGGTGAGATTACACGGCGCGGTGGGGGAAGCGGCGGGTTGGGGGTGAGTGCGCGCGCCCCTGCTCCCGCGGGAACACTCCAGCTCCCAACTCCGGCTCCAGATCTCTCTCCTGCGGAAGTGGCGCCTGGAGGGGAAGGGGGAGCGCGGGCTGGACAACATGGCCGCCCTGGTCAGCGCGCCGCTCTCCGCTCCAGACCGGGCGCTTTCGTTCCGGAATTGGCGACGTCGTTAAAATCGTAGAGCACGTCATTTCGGTCTAAGACCTGCGAGCGAAAGGAAATCGACTGCGGACAGTTGATCTGATCTCTTCTTCTCTGCCAAGTCCGTTCCTTTCTTCCTTTTCGTCTATTTTCATCTTCTGTTCACCTCGCTCTCTCCTTAAATTCTTCCTCTCGTCCCTATTTTGCTCTTTGACTTCCTTCTTTTGTCAACCGTCGATAGGAACGTGCTTGCGCTCAGAAAATCCACTTCTGTGCCATTAGGCCATTCTTATATGTCCTTTGTCGCAGGAACTAAGTTTAAGACGATCGAACAACAAGCTACAGCAGTTAGCTCCGACTCGTCTGTCCGACTAGTTTCTTCAGCCGACCACTAACATTTAATTTATCTGACTCTGCGACGGTAGAGTTTGGTATGTTCCTATTACAAGGATGATGAAGGCTTTCTTACCAAATGTTGCCCAAGCAAAATGGACATCATTCCTTCTTCAATAACGTCAAAAGCAAACGATGGAGCTGAAAATATTCTAGGTCATGAAGTTCCCCTTTTCAGTTGAACGTTTTCTGACGTGATATCATAAGATATGGATATTATCGCAATCTGAGGAAGGTGAGAAAAGCACTCTCTCTCTTAACAGAATAATTCTAGCACTTGGGGGAAGTGCAAACAATCTGAGAAAGTGAGAACTCCATTTAAACCCAACTCCCTGAATACACAGCCGGGTGCTGTGGCCGAGCGGTTCTAGGCGCTTCAGTCCGGAACGGCGCTGCTGCTACAGTCGCAGGTTCGAATCCTGCCTCGGCCATGGATGTGTGTGATGTCCTTAGGTTAGTTAGGTTTAAGTAGTTCTAAGTCTAGGGGATTGATGACCTCAGATGTTAAGTCCCATAGTGCTTAGAGCCATTCGAAACATTTGAATACATATATACGGTTTTTCCAGCAGCTTCAATGACATTTACGCTGAATAAATGCCCACTTCTCTTTCTAATTCATTTTCATACAGGCGGCTAGTAACACTTACAATCTGCTTTAGTTATTTAAGATTCCTTAACAGGCACATATTTCCGCAAGGAAAGTTAACAAATAAAAATTGACTGAAGGAAGCATGGTAGGACAGACGCTGTTCAAGCGATACATTGACAGGGCAGCTGCACGTGGAGGTAATACGAATCTCTGATTGGTGAAAGATGGTCAAACATATCGTCAATGTCGAAAACATTACGGATGGAACGCTAATTGAGATGGAGAAAAACTCCATCTCTCATCGCCGAAGAGGTAGCTGTTTCCTTAAGGAACTACTACGGAATTAGGTTGAAGTGTTTCGAGAAAGCCACGTAAGCCATAAATCCGGATGCCTGGAACCACGCTCCTTTCGATGATGACTCCAGTTTCAAGCAAAGCACCACCCCGCTCGGAGCGATACGACGAAGCGTATTCCCAACAAAGCTGCAAGTCTTTTGCAGCCTTCAGCTTGATGAAAGTACTGGCCATTGTTTAAACATAGGAAACTAAATAAACACATACATTTGAGTAAACACAGAAATATTTCCCTTTTTATGAGCTTGTTGAATTTAAAGCCAAATTAATGCACATTCAGTGTCCGTGTGTACAACGGATTAGCTCTCGTATCTGATTGACTTCTAAATACACTAACACGTGTTTAATCGAATGGGGCTGCTACCACTCGGCCTGAAAGTTGTCAAACATATTTGCTCAAACGATAGGGAACCAATTTTCAAGGCTGCCAGTACGGATGGTGTTGACAGGCTTCTCTTAGGCCCGCGAGATAGGTCACAGAAATAGTGAGTAATGTCCGTTAGGGCAGCCGATTAACTCGTGAAAATATAGTAAATTTTAGGAACCATTTTGTTATGAATTTTCGAAAAATCACTTAGTGGTTCGTTCAAATGGCTCTGAGCACTATGGGACTTAACATCTGAGGTCATCAGTCCCCTAGAACTTAGAACTACTTAAACCTAACTAACCTAAGGACATCACACACATCCATGCCCGAGGCAAGATTCGAACCTGCGACCGTAGCGGTCGAGCGGTTCCAGACTGAAGCGCCTAGAACCGCTCGGCCACTTCGGCCGGCTTAGTGGTTCGTGTTTCATCACCAAGGTGATCTTGAAAATAAGATTACGTAAAATAAATACGACAAAGAGGCAGAAAAGCCGGGGTACAGAAAAACATGGAAACACCAAAAACACGACACATTACAATTACTAACACCGTGTAGGAAAACCATTGGCATTGAAAACAACTTTCAGTCGTCTCGCAATGGATAAATGATCCTTTATGATTTTAAAGGGAATCTTATGCTATTATACCGCAAAATAATAGCAAGCTCAGATAACGATGATGGTTCAAATGGCTCTGAGCACTATGGGACTTAACTGCTGAGGTCATCAGTCCCCTAGAACTTGGAACTAACTAACCTAAGGACATCACACACATCCAAGCCCGAGGTAGGATTCGAACCTGCGACCGTAGCGGTCGCGCGGTTCCAGACTGTAGCGCCTAGAACCGCTCGGCCACACCGGCCGGCATGTCGATGGTGGAGGGTGGATGCGATCTCGCACCCTTCTCTCCAAAGTAGACCACAAAGGCTCAATGATATTGAGGGCTGGTGACTGTAGTGGCCACGGTAGATGCGATAATTAGCCTCGTGCCAACGAAACCAGAGCTGGACGATGTGATCTGTGTGAACTGGGGCCTTTCGTCTTAGAAAACAGCATCACCAATGGGGAACAAGCAGCGCACCATGCGATGGAGCTGATCAGCCAAAATGGTCACACAGTCCCTGGCAGTAACGCGACCGTGCCGAACGACCGTAGTCCCATGGAATACCATGATATGTCTGGCCAAATGTTTCATTCTTAGTACGTAAATTGAGGCAAAAGTTAGAAACAAAGTGAAACAAGGCTCGTCCGACCCACTGGCATTCTTCCATTGCTCCGTAGTCCAGTTTTCTGTTACGGACATTTACATCATTGATGAGTGCTTTTGGAATTTTTAGCTCGCCCTGCAACTCCCATCTTATGGAGCTTCCTCCACGTTGTTTTGGCGTTGACAGGGTTCCTGAGTGCGACAATCTGTTCTGCAGAGATTTCTGGAGCTATCGTCTTCTTACTTTTCGTCACAGTCCTCTTTAGTGACCGCCCTCACAATCATTGAACACATACTTTCGTGACTTAGCGGATATGTTTTTTCGCGTTCTCTGTATGCGGTGTGAATCTTCGACACGGAGCCTCTTGAAACACCAAATATTTCGGCTACTTTGGTTGCGGAAGCATCCACCATTCCTGCACCAACAATCTGCCTAGGTTCGAGTTCACATGGCTCCAACATAATGCACTCATAGCTACACAGAACACTGTTCTGACCGTGACTGACACTTGCAACGGATTGAGGACATTGCACAGGTGCCTTTCGTGGTCAAAAATAACAGTGCAACCTGAGGCTTGGATAGCGTCTGCATTTATGTTCAAGCACGAATTTCTTGCGGTGTTTTTTTCTTTTTGTCGAATCCCTTCACATCGAACGAATACCTTCCACTGTTCACTGCATGCTTTCCTATCTCAAGCCTCATCGACGGACTACATGTCAATGTCGCTGATTATTTATGGGTTACACATGCTCAGTCGACCTAACGAAGTTTAGTGAACCCACAATCTTTGAGAAAGAAGTAAGTAACGTAAGCGCGACACTACTGAGATCCTCTGAACTTAAGCTTCCATGGAAAGCAACATGTTTACAGTGATTTGCAAATGTGTAGACCTGTACGAGTGTGTTGATCAGAGGTCGTCTAACTTTTTCGCTTGAGAGCTAATACTGACATTGTACGGTAACACTTCGGGCCGTATAGGTGGTGGTGTGGGGGGAGGGGGGGGGGGGGCTGTCGGAGGGCGGGATGGGGGTCAAAGTGGCCACTCGAAAAGAAATTAAATTTTCACCAAACCGTGGTAACTGAGAGAAGCTTGCAAATTATGAGTTTTGAATCTTCATATTATAAAGTATCACAGGAAATATTTTTAAATATATAGGATCTGTTGTGTTGGCAGAAAAGCCAACACCGTGTTACTAGTGGAGGCCGAAATGCACGCGTTTTAGCTCACGCAAGCTGGCGTGAGGAGGGAAGGACTATACTGACATGATGTCTGGAACATGACAAAGGCCGGCCGGAGTGGCCGAACGGTTAAAGGCGCTACAGTCTGGAACCGCACGACCGCTACGGTCGCAGGTTCGAATCCTGCCTCGGGCATGGATGTGTGTGATGTCCTTAGGTTAGTTAGGTTTAAGTAGTTCTAAGTTCTAGGGGACTTATGACCACAGCAGTTGAGTCCCATAGTGCTCAGAGCCATTTGAACCATTTTGAACATGACAAGCAATTAGAATTCAGAAAGCGGACGTAATTAGTTTGATACTTAACTTTAATCCATTAATGATGAACGTCGCTCTTTGACGGTACATGAGTCACAATATTATCTGTTCAGAATACATTCATAGTAACTGAATATGGCGCCTTGCTAGGTCGTAGCAAATGACGTAGCTGAAGGCTATGCTAAACTGTCGTCTCTGCAAATGAGAGCGTATGTAGACAGTGAACCATCGCTAGCAAAGTCGGCTGTACAACTGGGGCGAGTGCTAGGGAGGCTCTCTAGACTAGACCTGCCGTGTCTAGTCTGCAGCACTGATAGTGGCGAGACGCGGGTCCGACGTATACTAACGGACCGCGGCCGATTTAAAGACTACCACCTAGCAAGTGTGGTGTCTGGCGGTGACACCACAGGAACTACATGCATTTTTCTGAAGACTTGCGTAGTGGTCAGTCTTCCGTACCTGAGCTGTAATGTGGCCAGTGCAATCGCAACACGATCCCATATTTCTTTCTGGTTTCCGGGCACGTTTTCTGAGGCTTTTGGTGCCCTAGTATTGAAACAACACTAAGCGTCTGCACGTCCATTTTCAATCGGACTTTTGAGTCAGGGCAAATATAATAGGGCAGAGACGGTTTTAAATAATATCATTTAATTAGTCCAAAACTGACACAAAGGGATAGAATGGCGGGTGGCAGCTTTGCTTATAAAAGTGTTAGAAGTCAGGTTTATCTGTTGTATTATGTGCGTTTTTTCTGGAAATAATTCTTATTGGGATAAACACCTTGCCCACTTTTTCCGACGTGTAGTGTGGTCGATTTTCCCAAACAAACGCAATTTCCGCGTTAGTGCTCCACAGAAGAAATTACCAAACTGAAAGAAATAACAAGGAACTAGATTTTTAGGCGAAAAGGCGTTCTTTAAACATTGACTTTGTAAAAGATTATTACTCTCCGCACAAGTAAGACAGCAAGAGTGAAACGACCCAAAATCAAGGAAGTTTTTGCAGAGAAAGAACGAAACGAGCTTCCTCTTTCAGTCTCACTGACAACAATAGTGACGTATTAACAACTTGTGTGACAACTTCTCGCCAGATAGCAGCATTGTTCAGGGCAAAAGCTATGCAATGGCCACTTTTCCCCTCCTGGCTACTTTATCACACCTTCTCCTAACGGTCTTATTATTGACAACCTGCACAAATTAGTACGATATATTAATTAAAACAATAACTGCAATATAAGAGATCAGACACGATCGCAAATGTTTACTTAATTTTTTAAATGTCATTTTCCTTCTACTCGTTGCTATGTATTAAAACAGCTTAATTTGATTTCATATTATTTGCTACATGTATAACATTTCTACAATGCGCATTCACGAACCCACGTTACTTCCGTTTCAAATTTATGCGGTGGGAACTGATTTGTGTAAGTTGCGCACGTTCGTGAGTTGTCAGCATTGGAAGAGAAACAATAAAGTACTCCCCCTCTCACTTCTACTAACCCCTGCGGTAAGGTCAGACTATACTTAGCTCTCGGGCGACTTCATCATCGTCAATTAAAATTAAGCACATCTTAAAATACTACGGTCTGCGTAAGTATTTTTGTTTACTACAGAGGAAGAAATATACGGCCTTGAGAGGTTCTGAACGTTAGTTGCCGTGTTTGGATTCTGCTGCTGGTTATTATAAAACACGGCTGAGAACCGCGGGCCCCATTAACATCTGATTCGGCCACAGTTTGTCGACCACTGGAACAGATGAATCCTGGAGCTGGCTGCCGCGAGATGGGTGGCAGTGCGTGACTGCGTGCCGCACACGGGGACCGCAGGCTCTCCGCGACAACGAAACGCTCTCGGCCGGCTGCCGCCCTCGGGGATTACCCGAACAATAGCCGCACCGTTTCCATAGGGTCACAGCTTGCGCGGTCGCAGAGCTGCAAAACTTTCCGACGCACTGTAGCTATCGCGCAGTATATGCTGCTTCAAAAAGATTTATTCTATTTTTCAAGACTCTTTATATCCTCCGCGAAGGAAGATAGTAACTTGGAGCAAATTTTTAATTACGCATCGAAAAAGTTTATCTTGATGCCAGTTCCAGGTTGACTATTAGTGTGGTTGCTCCCCTTCGCATACCAAAGCTATCGTCGACACAACTTTTCCTACCGACGGGACGTCTTCGACTTCTTTGGAGTACATACACGGGATCATTAAAATACACTGGTTCCAACATTACAAGCATAAGTTCAAAACGTCAATCCAATAAGCAGGACTCTAGCTGTGTCTCTTTTAGTTGTATATTACTTAATGAAGTACACGTACCCATATATTTGGTTGGCTGGTTGATTTGGTGGAGGGGGCCAAAAGGTGCGGTCATTGGTCCCATCGGTTTAGGGAAGAATGGGGAATGAAGTCGGCCGTGCCCTTTCAAAGGAACCATCCCGGCATTTGCCTGAAGCGATTTAGGAAAATCTCGAAAAACCTAAGTCAGGGTGGTCGGACGCGGATTTGAACCGTCGTCCTTCCGAATGCAAGTCCAGCGTGATGCTTATATGTCTCTTCGGATATGCATACATGCTTATATTTTTATTAGACCTCTGCCACGCAATATATGGCGATTCTGCCACGGGTCACAACATTCTACCATATGGAGTTGTGGTTATGGGGTGGCTTGGCTAGATGGTGTACTATAATTATTTCGAACAATACAAGCAAGATTACCAAAATGGCAATAAAAAAGTGGTTCAAATGGCTCTCAGCACTATGGAACTTAACTGCTGAGGTCATCAGTCCCCTAGAACTTAGAGCTACTTAAACCTAAGTAACCTAAGGACATCACACACAACCATGCCCGAGGCAGGATTCGAACCTGCGACCGTAGCGGTCGTGCAGTTCCAGACTGAAGCGCCTAGAACCGCTCGGCCACTCCGGTCGGCAAAATGGCAATACAATCAACCAAGCAACGAGCCTTTGACTACGCCTCCTTTAGTTCTGCCACAAAATACAGGGCACTCCCGCCACTTGTCACAACACTTTATCATATGGAAGTGTGGTTAGGGGGTGGCTTGGACGGATATTGCACTATTCATTAATTCCATCAATAGAAGCAGGAGTCCAGAACGCCAATACAATTAGCGGGACTCTGGCTATGCCTTCTGAAGTTGTGTGTTACGTGGCGAAATACGTTGTTAATATACGGCGTAATATAAGGGGGTGTACAAAATGTTTTCGTTCAAACACTATACTGTCCAGAATAGGTATGCCAATCAGGCAAAAACACCGTGAGCAATGAGGCAATCATGCTCCCCTCTTCTCCGCTAGTTGCCTTGGTTCTTCACCTTCTACCTCCCATTCTTCTCAAGTCCTCCTCCATGTTGTCTAGCCATCTGGTCGCTGGTCTGCGTCTTATACCGCGTCCACCTGGTTTTCCTTTGAAAACTTTCTTGGCTGTGCTGATCTCCACCATTCTTTCTACATGTCCCAACCAACCGGAGTCTATTTCTGTCACGATATCTGGTTTGTTATACAACTCTCTGATCTCCTTCTTATTTCTGATTCGCCAAAATCCCCTAAAAATCTTCCTTCCGCGTCTCTGCAAAAACTCCTCATCGTCTTGCGTCATTGTCCAAGTCTGCAAACCATACATCACCACAGGTTTCACTGCCGTACTAGACACTGTCAGCTTCAAATTCCTACTAAGGCTTCTTACTTTAAATACTTTCATCAGTGCAAAGTAAACCCTGTTACCAGTTGCAACGCTTGGATGTATTTCTTCTCTCATACCATTATTCTCAGTTACCAATTACCTAAGATATTTAAAGCTCTCACAGCATTCATATTCTTTCCCCTCCAAAGTCATGCTTCTTTGTGCTTCGCTATACCTTTTCCTATATGTTAACATGCACCTGGTCTTTGATTAATTGTCAGCCCTGCCTCCGCTCCATATCTTTCTAATCCCTCAAGCTTTTCTTCCACGTCCTGTTTTCTCCCGGATAACAAATCAATATAATCTGCATATGCAAGATCCTGCGTCGCTCTACTAAACAGTGTTCACTAGGTTGCCCTCTGCCAGGCGACATTAAACAGACTAGTGAAGGGCACATGACCCTTCTGCAATCCTTGGTTAACATCAAATGTCTTTGATAAAGCGCCCTAACCTTTACTTTGCTTAATGTTTTTCTCAGTCTTTTGAACCAGTCTTATCAGTTTGTTGGGTTGAAGATAGCCGTTTGATAAAACACCGTATCCTGTTGTGTGAAGAAGTCCGTAACTGTTACACATACTCGTCTAAAGGGAATTGAAGACCCTTCAAGGCCTTTTTCTAAGACATAATCAGATGGGGAGAAATCAAGACTGTAGGGCGGTTACTCAAGTGTCTTCCGCTTGAGTTGACTTAATTTCTATGTTACGAGGAGGAGGAGGATGTTAGTGTTTAACGTCCCGTCGACAACGAGGTCATTAGAGACGGAGCGCAAGCTCGGATGAGGGAAGGATGGGGAAGGAAATCGGCCGTGCCCTTTCGAAGGAACCATCCCGGCATTTGCCTGAAGCGATTTAGGGAAATCACGGAAAACCTAAATCAGGATGGCCGGAGACGGGATTGAACCTTCGTCCTCCCGAATGCGAGTCCAGTGTGCTAACCACTGCGCCACCTCGCTCGGTATATGTTACGATATTTGCGATATGAGGACATACGTTATCATGAAGCAGTAGCACTCAGAACTTGGCGCACCATTCCACAACGGTGGTTTTCAGCATATGCTCATATGCTGCTCCATGCGCTTTCTTCATTTTCCGATGGATGTCTACCGGTGTTTGTCCTTTGGCATTCAAAAACAGAATGGCAGCCCTGTTTGGACGCATTTTGTAATAACGTCACCACAGTTAACGTTGCCGCGTTTACCGAAAGTACGTCCGAAAGACACGAATGCCACATTAATGCCTCGGCTGCATGTATGTGCCTATATACCCGCGTCCCGCATTATACTACTTGCATATACAGTGCATCAACGCCCTTAAATGGAAACTTTTTGATCGCCCCTTATACATATAAATTTTGAGATGAATCATGCACAGAAATTAGGCTACAGGATATTACGGGGTTCCTGCGGCCTCCTTAGATGCTGTACATTAATCGTGTCAAATGGGCAGCAGATAACAGGGCTATTTTAGCCACGCAGATCTCCCAATCTACTGCCCGCCAACCATTTAACATTGAATATGTCTGAGGACGACGAACACAAAATACAAACCGCGGACTGTCGATCTAATCAAAGGCTGAGCAGTAAGAGCACTAGTTTCGAAGAGCGCATACAATTTGAAATAATACAGGACGCTTTGACAGGATTATTTTTTGTTAAGAAACCAATTCTTTTACAGTCGTCTTTTGAGTTATCCATAAGAGTGAGGGGCTTTGATCATTGTACACGACGCCCCGCAATTAGTTATTACAATTGATTCCTCAGAAATTTGCTGCTTTCTGTGGGACATGAACGATAGAAGTACATCAATGATCACATTCGGCCGGCCGCTGTGGCCGAGCGGTTCTAGGCGCGTCAGTCCGGAACCACGCAGTTGCTACGGTCGCAGGTTCGAATCCTGCCTCGGCATGGATGTGTGTGACGTCCTTAGGTTAGTTAGGTTTACGAAGTTCTTAGTCTAGGGGACTGATGACCTCGGATGTTTAGTCCCATAGTGCTTAGAGCCATTTGAACCATTTTTGATCACATGGGTTTTCCTCTACGTTGTAACTAAATCAACTAAATCGAAGCATTCCTTACCGATCAACATGGGAAAGAGGGATATCCGTCCCGCTCTTGAAAAATGGCAATCAAAATTGTTTTCCACTATAAGGAATCGAATATACAATCTGGTAGCTTTCGTTACCAACCTTATCTATTGAGTAGGGTCCCTTGTAGCGAACGCACATGAAATCAAAGCCCACCTCAGAATCTGAGTGTTTGTCTTGTGGCTGATTAGTATTCAATGTACGCGTGGTGAAATCATGTAGAGCATGCTGTCCAGGCTCGGGAAAGCGCTGTCGAAAACTGACCAAACAAAGGATCGTGTTGTTATCATGTAAAAAGGTAAATGCGTTGTAGGCAGGCCGTAAAGCCGTCGTTATAAGGACCGTGCATCCGAACGTTGAATGTTGAGCATGCCGAGTTTCTGACGTCACAGCGTGGAATATCACGTTGGGAAGTCCTTCCGAACGAGCAGAGCAATATCTAGAGTGTTAGATATTCTGAAAGTACGGTTGAACGTTGACCAATGAGATGGCAGAACACCACCTACGTCACATGCAGCCAATTTCCCTTTGGTGGAGATTTGTGAAGCGCCATATTGGATTCCAGTTGAAGCATGTATGTGTATATGCCGTTTCTGAGCACCAGAAAACTGGGGAGCTCTCTAAAACTCTCCGTTAATTATATGCTTCGTTGTAATAAAATGAAAAGAAACGTCATATTCGTGCTAAAAGAGTTACTGTAACTTGCATATTATGAGAGCAGGCCATTTGAAATCAACTGCATGTTGAGGATCCATTGAAAACGCATTGTTCTTGGTACAGTTTCTTATAATTACATTTCAGTTAGTAATATAGCTACGATCAAAGCTTTCAGGATGTGGTAACGAGCTAGACACCGTCTCTCAACAATTGTGATCGCGCTAGCGCAGAGAGTAGTGTCATAGTTATAAAGCGTAATTTTGAAGTGTTGGTAGTTTGCATCCCACTACACTCAAAATTTTCTTATAACCTTTGCTTTTTTAATGGGTCCTGATATTTTATTAGTTTAACATAAATATATACTATAATATTCGATGTTATGTAAATATAAGAATGATCTTTTTGAGAGGTGAGTTTGTTCGAATGGCTTAATCTATAGGGCACCTTGCAGTACTTGCAGTAAGATATTTGCCCTATTTTCTTTTACCTTTCATAATTCACATGCAGAGATTCTGCTACTGAGGTGGAACAGTGATCAAGTAAGAATGACCTTAGGGGTATATTAAAAAATGAGAATGATGAAATAATTTTTATCTGATGTGGAGAGCTACTGTAAATTTGTATCGCACTATCTGTAACGGAACTTTCGTAAGCCGACGTCTTTACTGACTGGACATGGTACTACCCTTTTTTCCTTATAATATTTTCAGGGATATTGAAGTTTTTATTTACGTACAGACAGAACGTCTGACTACCATACGGACAAGGGAGAAAAGTACGTTTTAATAGAGCTAATAAGGAAATTTTACGCCCGTCCATTTCGTAAATAGTGTGATTTAAGAGCGAGATACAGCCGAAAACTGCCACTGGAGCGCGTTGCAATCGCGGTACCACGTTGGGGCCCATGTACCATATCCGTAAGTCGCATCTTTTCTGAGCGTACAGTACCACGTTGAACTCCTTACGTTCAACGTTGACGTTCCGTGACGGTCCGTGTGCCGATGGCTTAACCAAGGCGATCAGACTTAATTCGACAGGTGGTCACCCTAAGCACCGAACGCTTCCCGCTTACTGCTGTCTCCATTCCGGAGGTGTGGGCGTCGCTGCGAGATCAATACTAACGGCGGTGTCGGTGTCGGGGGCGGCGCGGCCATCAAATATGAATGCGAGACGGCGGCGCGGGCGGTCAGCGGCTGACTCACCCTCCGTTCGTCTCATTCTCATTCCACTGCCCACTGCGACGCCCTGGCCCTAGCATGGGCCGGGCTTCGCCCGAACTCGCCCCTACTTGGCGTCCTGCAGAGCTGGTTGCACGCATCTCCGGCTACTTCGAACGCAGTCTAATGCTATTTAGCCTTTCATTTCGTCCACATAATAACAGTTGACACTATGTCTGTTCATACCGTATTATGGGGCTGGTGCATAAGTTCGCAGCGTCTTTGTTTTCCATGTTTGTAGTCCGGTTATTATGGGTTTATTTATCGATTGTTATTTTTTATTTATACACTACTAGCCATTAAAATTGCTACACCACGAAGATGACGCGCTACAAAAGGGAAATTTAACCGACAGGAAGAAGATGCTGTGATATGCAAATGATTAGCTTTTCAGAGCATTCACACAAGGTTGGCGCCGGTGGCGACACCTACAACGTGCTGATTTGAGGAACGTTTGCAACCGATTTCTCATACACAAACAGCAGTTGACCGGCGTTGCCTGGCGAAATGTTGTTTTGATGCCTCATGTAAGGAGGAGAAATGCGTACCATCGCGTTTCCGACTTTGATAAAGGTCGGATTGTAGCCTATCGCGATTGCGGTTTATCGTATCGCGACATTGCTGCTTGCGTTGGTCGAAATACAATGACTGTTAACAGAATATGGAATCGGTGGGTTCAGGAGGGTAATACGGAACGCCGTACTGGATCCCAACGACCTCGTATCACTAGCAGTCGAGATGATAGGCATCTTATCCGCATGGCTGTAACGGATCGTGAGGCCACGTCTCGATCTCTGAGTCCACAGATGGGGACGTTTGCAAGACAACAACCATCTGCACGAACAGTTCGACGACGTTTGCAGCAGCATGGACTATCAGCTCGGAGACCATGGCTGCGGTTACTATTGACGCAGCATCACAGACAGGAGCGCCTGCGATGGTGTACTGAACGACGAACGGCACGAATGGCAAAACGTTATTCCAGGTTCTGTTTACAGCATCATTATGGTCGCATCCGTGTTTGGCGACATCGCGGTGAACGCACATTCGTCATCGCCATACTGGCGTATCACCCGGCGTGATGGTATGGGGTGCCATTCGTTACACGTCTCGGTCATCTCTTGTTCGCATTGACGGCACTTTGAACAGTGGACGTTGCATTTCAGATGTATTACGACCCGTGGTTCTACCGTTCATTCGATCCCTGCGAAGCCCTACATTTCAGCAGGATAATGCACGACCACATTTTCAGGTCCTGTACGGGCCTTTCTGGATACAGAAAATGTTCGACTGCATCCCTGGCCAGCAAATTCTCCAGATCTCTCACCAATTGAAAACGTCTGGTCAATGGTGGCCGAGCAACTGGCTCGTCACAATACGCCAGTCACTACTGTTGATGAACTGTGGTACCGTGTTGCAGCTGCATGGCTAGCTGTACCTGTACACATCATCCAAGCTCCATTTGACTCAATACCCAGGCGTATCAAGGGCGTTATTACGGCCAGAAGTGGTTGTTCTGGGTACTGATTTCTCAGGATCTATGCACCCAAACTGCGTGAAAATGTAATCACATGTCAGTTCTAGTATAACATATTTGCCCAGTGAATACCCGTTTATCATCTTCATTTCCTCTTGGTGTATCAAGTTGTATATTTCACTGTTGCTATTAGAGTTTACATGTTGTCATTTTGTCATATGGCGGTAGCGAATGGTTCTGTGGACGCTGGAAAATGGAGTGCCAAGTGGAGGAATCGGAACATTTCCGACAGTCTCCTGTTTGAGCTCAGGAAGGGGCGACAACAACGGAAGCAGTCAGAAACATTTGCGCTGTGTGTAGGGGTAATGCCACTGACATAGCACGGCAAGAAAATGGTTTTCTCGTTTTAGGAAGGATATCTTGACATTAGTGACTCTCCACACTCAGGAAGAACTTCGCGATATTATGACGATCGTTTAAACACGTTATTTCACAATGATCCATGTCAGTGTACTCGAGAACTGAGGAATGTGATGAAGTGTGGCCATTCCACCATCGTACGACGTTTGCATATAATGGGGTAGGTTGAAAACTCGGGTGTAAGCGTACCGTATGCTCTAAACCAAAATCACAAAAATCTGCTGATGGTCATAAGTGCATCTCTGCGTGCTAATTACCAAATGGCTGGTGAATAACACCGACGGTTCCTATCCTGTATCGTTACTGGTGACGAGAAATTGTGTCTTTATGCTAATGTACGGAAGAGAAAGGACTGGCTGAGCCCAACTCCATGTACAAAGACCTGCGCGCATTCACAAAAGATAATATTATGCATCTGGTGGAAAAGCGACGGTATGGTGTCCTACGAATTGCTTCCCCGAGGTGTAACCACCACGGCAGACATTTATTGTCAACAACCGAGACGTTTTGCAGACACAGTCCAAAAATCACGACCAGGAAGACAGCGTGAAGTGATGCTGATCCACGGTAACGCCCGCCCGCATTCTGCTAGACTGAACAAAAACCCTATACAGGGGCTGCATTGGGAAGTCATTCCGCACCCACCTTATTCACCTGATCTTGCGCCCTCAAATTTTCACCTTTTCCGCTCTCTATCGAACAACCTTCAAGGAAATTCCTTTCCATATGAAAATGCTCTCCCAACATTGGCTCGACGAGTTCTTCCACTCAAAATCATGTGATTTCTAAGGCTGCGGTATCGAAAAATTATCCCGACGTTGGCAGACTGTTGTAAATAGTGAATGAGAATATATTATTGTTGGCCAAATTCTCTGTTATGTGCATCTGTCTTGTTTATTAAACTTATGAAAAACCGCTACGAACTTATGCACCAAACCAATATCTTTACGCTATTCGAACCTGGCTGAGAAAGAAGAAGTTAAACGTCTCGTTGATGTCAGGGTCATTAGATACTGTGCAGGAAGTGTCTAACCACTGCGACACGCCCGCGAGTGACCTGGCTGAACGCCGGCCGGAGTGGCCGTGCGGTTCTAGGCGCTACAGTCTGGAACCGCGAGACCGCTACGGTCGCAGGTTCGAATCCTGCCTCGGGCATGGATGTGTGTGATGTCTTTAGGTTAGTTAGGTTTAAGTAGTTCTAAGTTCTAGGGGACTGATGACCTTAGAAGTTAAGTCCCATAGTGCTCAGAGCCATTTGAACCATTTTTTTGAGCCTGGCTGAACTACACGATTGCCGGTATTACTTTCTCATTTTGCTTTGGAAAACACGTCAGATCTCGTTACTGCGTACTATACCTGGCATGACAGCTTGTAGGGCTTTCGTGTTGTACACTTCAATGTTTTTGACACCTAGTCACGAGAAATTAATCAACAGGGTTTTGTAATTTTACCAACGATATTCCTCGATCTTTGCATGCTTGCACATTATGAAAAAATAGTGGTCGCATTAGTAAAGCGTAAGTGTCGAATTGAATAGAATCTAGGCTTGCTGTAACTGCATGCTGTAAGTGGGCTGCTTCTGTGTTGGCAGCGCTGTGTAGCGCTTTGCATTGGATCTCTGACTGCGCTTTCTTTGAAAGAGACTCTGTGACTGGTTGTTGGAAGTTAATCGCCAGTAGTGTTGGACAGTTGGAAGTTGGTCGCCAGCAGTGATGGAACCACTGTTGGGCAATTGGAGGTGAACATCCAGCAGTGACCGAGCGAGGTGGCGCAGTGGTTAGCACACTGGATTCGCATTCGGGAGGACGACGGTTCAATCCCGCGTCCGGCCATCCTGATTTAGGTTTTCCGTGATTTCCCTAAATCACCCCAGGCAAATGCCGGGATGGTTCCTTTGAAAGGGCACGGCCGACTTCCTTCCCCGTCCTTCCCTAATCACATGAGACCGATGACCTCGCTGTTTGGTCTCTTCCCCCAAACAATCCAATCCATCCAGCAGTGTTGGGTGTTAAATGTGAGAAGTTAACATTGATGGAGGGTAGAGGTCTGAAGTGAAGTGTTACCGTAGGCTAACGACTGTACATGTTAGACTTGGAGATTGAATATTATTCATGATTATATACCTTTGTACTTGATGTCAATGACGATTTATATTCGTGTCTCAACTGGATGTCACATTATTAAGGTAAACAAAAATACATTATTTGGTTTGCAACAAGATCTTCCTTTGCTAACTACATGCCTATTAGTAGATAGTGGCTTTAGTAGTTAGAATCTTTTATTTAGCTGGCAGTATTGACGCTCGCTGTATTGCAGTAGTTCGCGTAATGAAGATTTTTGTGAAGTGAGTGCTTAATGAAATGTGTAGGTGTAGGTTATTGTCAGGATTGCTTCTTATTCAGAGCCATTCTTTTGTATTAGTTATTTGAAGTCAGGTTGCAATTTTTTTTTGTTTTTTTTAAATTTTTTTTTGAGCAGTCAGATTGCGTTGCGCTAGAATATTGTGGGGCAGTGTTGACATGATACGAAAAAGTAAAGAGAAAGTAGGCTCAGTACGTTCAGTTTTACTCAGCTGTTTCAGAATCAAATAACGAAGAAGTTTCATCTTCTCAGTCATTCAGCTATTTCAGCACAGACACACTCATTTAAATAAAGAAGTTTCAATGCTTATTATGAATAACGCGCTGCTGCGAAGACGAATACGACAACAGTTCATTATTTTGATAAACTCGATGTAGCGTTCATTCAGACCTCTCCGTTGCTTCTGTGGACAAGTTCCGTTAAATACTTAATCTTTGCTGTATTATTGTACTTATCGGTAAGTTCATTGCGTACGCTTATCCCAAGTGTCGCTTCTTAATACACTGTACTTCGGAATTTTTAGAAACCAGTTGCACTGAAGCTCTCACGTGCCACATTTTCAATTTTAATTTTTGTTGCTGTCCAATTCCACAAAAAACGACAAGAAGAAAACAAAAGGATCACATTTGTGCAGATTGTCCTTTAGTAACAGTTTCCGCACATGTACAAAACAAAACGTTGTCTCCACATGTAATTTCTAAGAAGGAACTATTACATACTTTATTGCTTTTGTTTTTCGCTGAGAACTCTGTCGGAAAACGCGAAGAAATTTTATGGTTCGACCAGCAAATCCGTCTTACGGTTTTTATCGAATGAAACAACAACTTTGCTGTTAACAGTCACTATTTAATTTACTTCTACAACGCATTTCGGATGTTTCAATATCCGTCACCAGGTGGATTTATTTGCGTTAATATGACATGTGTGTGGTGTGTTACTGTCTCAGGATAAGCTGTGACACTGTCTCCAGTGGTCACAGGCTCCTTCCTCTGTCGTAATGCATCACTAATAAGCTGTCACACTTCATAAACAAATATGGTGTCTAGGAACTGATAGGTGCGGACATCATATTTGTTTACAAGTGTGGCAGTGTACACGTGATGTATTAAGAAAAAGAAAGAGCAATGTGACCACTGGAGACAGCGCCCGAGGTTACTCCGAAGACGTAACACGGCGCACACATGTCATAATAATACAAATAAATCTGTTTAATGATGCAGGTTAAATCTTTGAAATGCTTTGCGGGAATAAATTAAACAGAGACTGGTAACAATAAACTTGTTGTTTCATACGATATCAGTAACAGTCATGATAAATGTGCAGCTTCATATTTTCGCGGCGCAAATACTGATCAGTAAATTTCGGGCGTGCAGCCGCATAAATTTGACTTCTTCTAATGTTTCCACTGAATACTGTCTAGCCATCTTCAGAGTGACTGACGCTGCAGCACTTGCTCCGTCCTTTTAAAGCCGTGGACCGCACCACTGTGCATGCGGCCACAGATACACAAGGCGCCAGAGAAGTTAATCGGCGTCAAAGACGTATGGCATATGCATGGAAATAGATCTATGACTGCGCAGTCGACCCACACGGTGATATCGATGTATCACTGCGAGCAGCACCGTCGTGATGTCTTTGTGATTTTATTAACGAAATTGCCGGATTTCAAGATTTGACCAAGCAGAAGCCGCTATCTCAGTTACTTAAATTCGTCGCCAAGCGAATTTCAATTGCTTCCTTCACCACTGAGTCCCAGAAGGATGAAGTCGAGGCTAAAATTGCAACGTTATCGTACACCATAGAGTGCCCAGTGTCAATACAGTTCTTGGCCACCGCAGATTTATTGGGTTGTAAGAGCCGGGTGTACCTGCGGTGCTCTGTGCATCTGTCCTGGACAGTACGTGTCGTCTGTCCGATGTATGAAGGGCGGCACTCACAGGGGATCTTGTAAAACCCAGGCTTCCGAAGCACCAAATCATCTTTAATGGAACCCAGGAGTGCTGCTGTCTTTGGTGGAGGGCGAGTCATAATAAAGTCTAAGGCAAAATGTTCTCATTTAAGGTTGCGGTTTTTATCTAACAGATGGAGTGTTCCACCACATTGGTCTGTTTCCAAATGGATGTGTTTTGGTGTGTGAACGTTCAGATTACTGATCCTGTGTGTGCCGGCCGAGGTAGCCGAACGGTTCTAGGCGCTACAGTCTGGAATCGCGCGACCGCTACGGTCGCAGGTTCGAATCCTGCCTCGGGCATGGATGTGTGTGATGTCCTTAGGTTAGTTAGGTTTAAGTAGTTCTAAGTTCTAGGAGACTGATGACCTTAGAAGTTAAGTCCCATAGTGCTCAGAGCCATTTGATCCTGTGTGTTTCATTTATTCCGTTTTTCCTGTCGCCATATCACCATTTCAATATACGGAGCTTACAGACCTAAACCCTGTCTCGAACGGCGTAAATTTCTTTTTCTGTCTCTTCGCGTTTTAACTCCCTTTATGTTATCTTTACTGGGAATAAAATTCGCAAGAAAATGATCAACAGAGAACCCTGGTAAGGACATTGCACGATAAATAGAACCTAATTACGTAACAGTTGGGTGACTTGAAGTATTTTTGAAGCGGAGCTGGAGAAGCAGCTTGGCATTTGTCGAGACGTGCGGCCTCGACGCGGTACCAGATCAACGGTAGTCAATCCAATAGGACTGATTGGGTCCGAAAGCGGCTCGCTTCCTGCTCTCACTGAACATGTTGAGCTCTATGTTGGCAGAAGTAAAGACATACACAGACGGCAAAACATCGCAACACCAAGAAGGAGTTGTATGACATAAACGAAAGTTGGTAGGCTTTTTTCTACATCTGAAACGTAGTGTCTATTCGAATTTCGCACCAGTCGCGTAACAGTGGCTCTAGTAGCATCACCTGAGGATGCAAATCATATTTGCTGTAACGGTCGCGAGCGTTAACTATCTTTGAAATTTGTAGCGGGACTTTGAATTTCGCGGCGCTACACTCGTTCCCTCAGATATAAATTATACCGTTGCAGCGGTATGAGCGCTCGACGGCAGAGAAGATACTAAAATTGTAACTCTTTTTTTTCTATCCGTCTATTGTCTCTCGAGAGCGGAAGCTTATTGCAGACGTAAAAAACGTATTAGCTAGTCTTGATCTGATTTAAGACGAAAAAAGTCATTAATGTGTAGACATATTGTGGAAGTTGTTATGAAATTCGTAGGATGGAAGTAGCAACATAAAATTATATTGCATTCAGTATCAAGATGATTTTAATTTGTATAAATTAGTGATTCCTGGACAATTGCAAGATTTCGGAGCAGACTTTTCACGCAGAAATGAAGTAGGAGATTTTTGAAGACCTGGACGCCGCACGAAAGAAGACATGTTAACATGGTAAAGGATGAACTCTTATCCACGCCATTTCCCCTGCCAGTTACATTTTTTTTATTCTCTGGTTTTTTTTCAAATAATTTTTGTAATGAAAATTGGTTTAACTTTTGCTCAGAAACGCCACAAGGACCACCCCAACAATAGCTTGTCCGAATCACGAAGTCCGATAACTTTTCTGTAATACGAAGTCCGACTTGCATTTCATTCTTTCCTTTTTCACGGTCATTAACGATTTTTTAAAACCCCCTTTTTATTCACCATTTCTTCCCACATTTTCAACCTTTTCTTCTCTTCTCTTCTCTTTTTCTTTTTTTACTAACCACTACAAATTGGACATGGTGAGTAGACGTTACTCATGAACGACATTAAGGAGACAAAGTAGCCATTATCAACGTCTCACTGAGTTTGAACGACGTCGTGCAACAGAGCTACGAGAAGCTGGATGTTACTTGGTGATACTGCAGAAAGACTTGGCAGGAATGTAGTCACTGTACATGATTGCAGGCAGCAGTGGTTACGAGTAGACCGAGTTCCGGACGGCGACGTGGCACTACCGATTGGAAAGACCAACGCGTTCGGCGTTTGGCTCTGGAGCATCGTACTGCATCTCCAGCAACAATTTGAGCAGCAGTTGGCACCACAGTGACACAATGAACTGTTACAAATTGGTTACATCACAGACAGCTCTGAGCCGGACGCCCGCCCAGTAGGGCGCACTCTATTGGCCCCGAACTACCGCCATTTGCGACTTCAGTGGTGTCAAGCGAGAGCTCACTGGAGGGCAGAGTGGACGTCTGTTGTATTTTCTTATGAAAACTGGTTATGCCTCTGCGCCAGTGATGTCTGTGCGTAGTTTAGAAGGAGGCCAATCGAGTGCCTGCAACCACCCTGTCTGCGTGCTAGACACACTGGACCTACACCTAAACTTGAGGTCTGGGGTGCGATTTCGTATGACAGCAGGAGCACTCTCGTGGTTGTCCAACGCACACTGACTGCAAATTTGTACGTCAGTCTGGTAATTCGACCCCTTATGCTGCCATTCATGAACAGCATTCCAGGGGGTGTTTTCCAACAAGATAACGCTCGTCCACATACCGCTGTCTTAATCCAAAATGCTCTGCAGAGTGTCAACATATTGCCTTGGCCTACTCGATCACCATTTCTTTCTCCAGTCGAGAACGTGTGGGACATCATCGGACGAAAACTCCAGCGTCATCCACAAACAGCATGAACAGTTCCTGTATTGACCGACGAAGAGGAACAGCCATGGAACTCTTTCGCACAAACTGACATCAGGCACCTGCACAACGCAATGCAACACGTTTGCACGCTTGCGTTCAACATTCTGGCGGTTTGGTTATTAATGTACCAGCACTTGACATTTTCAATGGTTTATCTCGCACTTACATTGTAAGGTGGCAACGGCCTTGCACCTTACATGAGTCCATTTAACGTGACAATTTATGTTTTGTTGGAGTAATACTCTAAATTACGGTGAAAATCTATGTGGAAACGCATCGGCACGCGAGAATTCCGCGATTTTGTAATTATAAGATTTTGGGGAAAGGCAGTACGCGAGACAGAGCTCGGCTACGTCCCCGGCTAGCTGCCGAAGGCCACAGCCTGATGGTATGAATGGTGAACTGGGGGATTTCTGTAATTCATTTAGAGAGGCCACAGCGGCCGCCAACCTCTGAGGGACGCGCGGCTGCAGGTGTTCAAGTGTTTACCAAAACAGAGCAGTGGATAACTGGACGGGCTTTCCTGTGCGTGCTCTCGCCTATGTCCCACTAATTTTACGCCTACGAGTAGCTCAAATGAGGCAGGCCAGGAGTTCCGAATAACAAACTTTCAATGCAAGAATCTGTGTTCGCTACGACGGGGAATCTTGCTGGGAAAATCTCGAGTGGTCTCTTGGGAGAAAACTTCCAGTAAACGTGTTATTGCCCACAGCTGTGGTTCTTCCCAGCCGGCGAGGGCGCAGTTTACTTGTGAAATTTTGTAGAAATAAAAGAAGTGTGGAAAAGTGTTCTATTTGCAGGCCGTACATTGGTCGGCACTGGCAAACTGGGTATTTTGAGAGCTTCTAGTGATATGATTCGCTTGGTAAAAGTTGAGGTGAGAAAACAAAGGCGAAGAGCGATCTTGTTGGACTCTCGGTAGAGGTCTTCCGTTCTGCGCTCTCGTACTGAGAGGACGTTAGCCAAGTCGTCTCCCGTCTTGGTCTTTCATTCTGAGTGGACGTTAGCCGCGCCAGCTCTTTGCTGCCGGGAAGATCGTTGCAAATAGAGAAGTTTATGGACACAGCGGTCTGTTGTCCGAGTAGTGTAAGAGTGTACTTCCCGAGACGCCACACGCCAAACGCACAGCCGCGCGGTCGCCGTCGGAAACCGCCGCTCCAACAGGAACATTACGGTGAGATCGCTCCCGCTTCGGCCTGTGTTAAGAGTAACGTTAAATAGTTGGATCACGTGCAGTTGCTGTTTCCACAGAGGTTTCACGTTGCTTTGAGGTGTAGTGGTTCTTCGTATTTTACGTTTTGTGTCGATGTCAGTCGGTCAGCCAAGTTATAAGAGATCGCGTTTTGGACCAATTTTAACACAGTTCACTGCCATTGCCAGCCAGGAGGATAATTTGTAAATTATTAATTGTGTTTTATTCAGCATTGATCTGAAGGTTATAATAGAATTATTGTGATTCAGTAGAGCCTTTACTTTCAGTAGTTGATCCTGAATTCACCCTTTTGCATTATTTTATTTTTGTGTATGTGTTTGATGTCACTGAACACCCTAAGTGTTCGTGATCGTTCATGTTTGGAAGTAAAAAGAGGTGTGATTTATTGTCAACACTACCACCGCAGATTAATTAGGGGTGACAGGGCCACATTTAAATCTAGCGTTATCCATTTTTGCGTACAGTTCCACTCCCAATTCCTCTGTAAGTTGTATGTCAGGGGCGAACACATGCAAAAAACGGACAAGCAACGGGTGGGGTGTTACAACATTAAACTATGATCTTGTAATTTTAGTGACTTAAATATTTTACCTAGACAAATGTATTCCTGAAATTTCATTACTCTTCATTAACTGCTTTCTGGTGTTCCAATTTCGTTTCCATCAGTTTATATCTTACGTCTAACATTTACTGAATATGTGGTACGAAAATACCGTTTCGTTGGTGGTAAGCTGGACATGAAACATTTTTGGCGCGTAATCTTACATGCATGAGAGACAGGCGAGAGGAATACCAAGAACTGTGGAAGCGGCGCCGCTGGCCAGTCAAGATGGCGCTGGCGCCCCTAGTCGGCGCGTCATGAATTTTAACGCGGCCGCTGCCCCGGGTGGAGCTACGGCCGCAAGGCATTTCTTGGGGTGGGGAAGAGGGGAGGTGGTAATCCTGCACTGGACAGCCGAGGGACACGCGCTTGTCGCCGCAGGCTTCCCTCCGAGAGATCCACGGCTCTTATCGAGGCGCGGCCTGTCTGCACGTCCCCGCCTATGTCGGCAGTATTATAGCTGTACCGCACGCAGAACATCATCTGCCTACCCCGGTCGAAATCCTCCAAGATACAAGCCAAACAGTTCGAAGACTTTATATGTGATGGTTCGCTTGAGACGAGCGTCAGTACGTCATTTAAAATCTCGCGTACATCATAAAGACAGGGGACTTTATCGATCGATATTGCGGATCGGACAAGTGAAACTACAAGTGGGGGATTTAACTGAGCTAATGTTTGTAAAAATACTGGGTGGTTACAATTAAAGCGCAACTACTTACAGAGGTCCAGAGTAGGCTGTCATTACTGTACGGCACTAAATTTGGTAACAATCCTGATACGTTATTGCAGAACCGATTTACGCTGGAAAAAATTAGTTCCTTCCTGGCAGATTAAAAGCGTGTGCCGGACCGAGACTCGAACTCGGGACCTTTGCCTTACCATCTTTTTTTTTTTTTATCTATGTGTTTGGTCGTTGCGGGCGTCACATGACATCCGGTCAAGTTCGTTTTGTTGATCCTTCCACTCAGTTTTTTATCACAGAGGCCAACCAGCTCTCTGACCGAACACGCTGAGCTACCGTGCCGGCATTATCTGAGCTACCCAAGTACGACCCACGCCCCGTCCTCACAGCTTTACTTCTGCCAGTATCTCGTCTCCTACCTTCCAAACTTTACAGAAGCTCTCCTGCGAACCTTGCAAAACTAGCACTCCTGAAAGAAAGGATATTGCGGAGATATGGCGTGGCCACAGCCTGGGAGATGTTTCCAGAATGAGATTTTCACTCTGCAGCGGAGTGTGCACTGATACGAAACTTCCTGGCAGATTAAAACTGTGTGTCGGACCTAGTTTGGAAAGTAGGAGACAAGATACTGGAAAAAGTAAAGCTGTCAAGACGGGGCCTGAGTCGTGCTCGGGTAGCTCCGATGGTAGAGCACTTGCCCGCGAAATGCAAAGGTCCCGAGTTCGAGTCTCGGTCCGACACACAGTTTTAATCTGCCAGGAAGTTTCATATCAGCGAACTCTCCGCTGCAGAGTGAAAATCTCATTCTGGAGACGTCTAGAAATGTTTCCATAGGTAATGGATTAGGAACGGGACGTGGGCAGAAAAGGTCAGGTAAGTGAGAAAGCCATACCGCTGATTTTATTATAAACCGCCGCTTACAGAGTTTCATCAATATGAGTACCAGAGAATTCGCAAAACGACGTGATCAACAGTTTTCTGCAGCAGTTGCGGTGGAATCTGAGCAGCGCGTTCTTGTTATACTGACCTCAGGCAAGCGACTCTGGTAAACGCGTTCTTTTAGATACCCCCCTGAGCCAAAAGTCACATGGATTCAGACAACGTGGCTTTCAGGCCAGGCATCTGGTAAACCTCTGGAGATAATACGTTCGTGGAAGAGTGCATTAAACAGATCTTTCACCGGAAGAGTGACATGTGTTGTTGCCCATCTTCCATGAAAATAGTGGTTTCCACACAGATGCGCTCTTCCAGTGCAGGAACAACATGCTGTAGAAGGACATCTCGGTAATGTGCAGACGTCGCGGTACACCTGACAGGCCCTCCGGATGTATTCTCCTCAAAAAATAAAGGATCGAGAATAAACGTGCTTGTAAATCCGCACCATCCGGTCACGGCGAGTGCAGTGGCTCTCCATACACAGCACGTGATTTAACAGTACCCCAAATTCGTCAGTTCTATTTATTCACTGCCCCCTGTAGTGTAAAATGTGCCTCGTCTCTCCATAGAATACTCCCCAGCCACATGTCATCAACTTCGATCCGTACCAGAAACCGAAGAGCAAATTTAGACTTGTTGCTGGGGATCATGAGGTTTCAGTTCTTGCACTGTCTGGATATTGTAGGATACCAGTGTAAGCTGACCGGTGTGGCCGAGCGGTTCTCTGCGCTTCAGTCTGGAACCGCGTGACCGCTACGGTCGCTGGTTCGAATCCTGCCTCGGGCATGGATGTGTGTGACGTCCTTAGTTTAGTTAGGTTTAAGTAGTTCTAACAAGGGAAACTCCCCATCCCACCCCCCTCAGATTTAATTACTAGTTGGCACAGTGGATAGGCCTTGAAAAACTGAACACAGATCAATCGAGAAAACAGGAAGAAGTTGTGTGGAACTATGAAAAAAATAAGCAAAATATAGAAACCGAGTAGTCGATGTGCAAGATAAGCAGCATCAAGGGCACCGTGAACTGTGAAGCGCCGTGGTCCCGTGGTTAGCGTGAGCAGCTGCGAAATGGAAGGTCTTTGGTTCAAACCTCCCTCGAGTGAAAAATTTTTTATTTTCAGACTATTATCAAAGTTAAGGCACTCAAACATAATCAACTTCGCTCTCCAAAATTCCAGGATATGTTCAGATTTGCTTGGACACATGCAGGATTTGACGGTCTACACACGGAAAAATTTGAAAACGTTAAAAACATATGTTTTGACAGAGCACAGGGAAAACTGTGCGACTGTGAAACTGTTGCAGTCATTTGTTGCAGTTCATGTGACAAACTCTTATGTTTTCATCACTTTTTTGGGAGTGATTATCACATCCACAAGAAAACCTAAATCGGCAAGGTAGAAGAATCTTTTTACCCATTCGCCAAGTGTACAGGTTAGATGGGTCGACAACATATTCCTGTCAGGTGACGCACATGCCGTCACCAGTGTCGTATAGAATATATCAGACGTGTTGTCCTGTGGAGGAATCGGTTGACCTATGACCTTGCGAGCAAATGTTTTCGGTTCCCATTGGAGAGGCACGTCCTTTCGTCTACTAATCGCACGGTTTTGCGGTGCGGTCGCAAAACACAGACACTAAACTTATTACAGTGAACAGAGACGTCAATGAACGAACGGGCAGATCATAACTTTGCGAAAATAAAGAAAATAAATTTTTCACTTGAAGGGAAGACTTGAACCGAGGACCTCTCGCTCTGGAGCTGCTCACGCTAGCCACTGGACCACGGCGCTCCTGAACTCACAATAACCTTAATGTTACTTATGTTGCGCATGGACTACTCAGTTCGTATATTTTGCTTATTTTTTTCGTAGTTCCACACAACTTCTTCCTGTTTTCTCGATTGATCTGTGTCCAGTTTTTCAAGGCCTATCCACTGTGCCAACTTCTAACAAAATCTGAGGGGGGTGCGATGGGGAGGTTCCCTTGTAAGTTCTAGGGGTCTGATGACCTCAAATGTTAAGTCCCATTGTGCTCAGAGCCATTTGAACTATTTTTTTGTTCCAGTGTAAATAGACAACAAAACTTTCTGTGCTGCTGACCATGGGGGTGGTCAATTTTACTGACACTGCAGGAGCACTAGCACTACCCGTGGCAAGTGCTGCATGGTCAGTTACAGCAACAGAAACCTCGTCAATAACTTCTACAGGGGCAGGACGCCTTCCTCTTCCAGGCGACACATCAAGCTCATACGTTTTTCCAAATTCATTTCCATCTTCTTTAAACCATTTAATGACATCGGGCCTCTCCTTAGACCTTTCAGTCGACGATACTTTCTCAATGCAGTACTGTAATTACTGCCGTAAATATCAAACAATTTCGCTAACAGTACACAGCCTGTCTTCTCTATAGCCATTCTGTTCGCTCAGGTTATGGCTTGTCAAATGACACCGTGGATGTCATACCGTCACACAAACAGTGTACAGCGGCAGATTTGTACCTGGTAGCCTCAACTGTAACTAATTTGTTTTCCAGCATAAGTCGATTCCGCATTAACGTATTAGCATATCTATCACGTTTCTCAGCCATGCGGTAATTACAGTCCACACTACGCCTCTGCGAATAGCTGCTCTTTAATTATAAGCACCCGGTATGTTGCAAGAGCTGTTTACTGTGAAGAGCCACGCGGTATCCAGAGGAGCTGGGGAAGATAAGGTTTCCTGGCACCTGGATGCGTGGACAACGACAGCAGGACGATGATACATCGGCAACTAAAGAAGATCGGGACGCCACTGCTGCAGAACATAAAATGTAACTAACACTACTGGCCATTAAAATTTCCACACCAAGAATAAATGCAGATGATAAACGAGTATTCATTGGACAAATATATTATACTAGAACTGACATGTGATTACACTTTCACGGAATTTCGTTTCACAGATCCTGCGAAATCAGTACCCAGAACAACCACATCTGGTCGTAATAACGGCCTTGATACGCCTGGACATTGAGTCAAACAGAGCTTGGATGGCGTGTACAGGTACAGCTGCCCATGCAGCTTCAACACGATACCACATTTCATCAAGAGTAGTGACTGGCGTATTGTGACGAGCCAGTTGCACGGCCACCATTGACTAGACGTTTTCAATTGGTGAGAGATCTGGAGAATGTGCTGGCCAGGGCAGCAGTCGAACATTTTCTGTATCCAGAAAGGCCCGTACAGGACCTGCAACATGCAGTCGTGTATTATCCTGCTGAAATGTAGGGTTTCGCAGGGATCGAATGATCGCAGATGGTATCGACAGTTTCTAGATACAGGATGTGTATGTAAAGGAAAGCGTCCTGGCAGCCCTCATGTTCCTGAAGAAAATGTTGACGAATCCAAACTGCTTTCCAACGTAGTCCTTCAAAATCAACTCGTCGTGCCAGTCGGGAGCTACAACTGCTTAACAGCTACGGTCGCAGGTTCGAATCCTGCCTCGGGCATGGATGTGTGTGATGTCCTTAGGTTAGTTAGGTTTAAGTAGTTCTAAGTTCTAGGGGACTGATGACCACAGATGTTAAGTCCCATAGTGCTCAGAGCCATTTTTTACAACTGCTTACAACGACAATTTGACGTGATTTGAAACGTCGGTTGGTTATGAAGCCGCACAAGTTACAGCTGTTACAAGCTCTACGTCCCGATGACAAGCTCAAACATGTGGTAATTTGCAACGAGATTCTCGATGCTATTGACAATGATAACACTTTCGCACAACGCATCTTGTTCTGCGATGGAGCGACTTTCCATGTTAGTGGCCAGGTAAACAAACACAATGTTCGAATTTGGGGCCTACAGAACCCACGTGCAGCCATTGAACATCTACGAGATTCGCCCAAAGTCAATGTGTTTTGTGTGATATCCTTTCATCTCTTTACGGCCCATTCTTCTTTGCCGGCCGAAGTGGCCGTGCGGTTAAAGGCGCTGCAGTCTGGAACCGCAAGACCGCTACGGTCGCAGGTTCGAATCCTGCCTCGGGCATGGATGTGTGTGATGTCCTTAGGTTAGTTAGGTTTAATTAGTTCTAAGTTCTAGGGGACTGATGACCACAGCAGTTGAGTCCCATAGTGCTCAGAGCCATTTGAACCATTGAACCCATTCTTCTTTAATGGCCGGCCGGAGTGGCCGAGCGGTTAAAGGCGCTACAGTCTGGAACTGCGAGACCGCTACGGTCGCAGGTTCGAATCCTGCCTCGGGCATGGATGTGTGTGATGTCCTTTGGTTAGTTAGGTTTAAGTAGTTCTAAGTTCTAGGGGACTTATGACCACAGCAGTTGAGTCCCATAGTGCTCAAAGCCATTTGAACCATTTTCTTCTTTAATGGAAACACGGTTAACGGTCAGCAGTATCTCGCTATGTTACAAAACTAGTTGTTCCGGGATGCTGCACGAAGACAACTTCATTTTTCAGCAAGACGGGGCACCCCCTCACTGGAGTTACAAAGTGCGTGAATACCTGAATGAGACACTAGCGAACCGCTGGATTGGCCGTCACGGAGGTGCCGATTTAGCATGTCTCAGCTGGGCTCCACAGTCACTGGATTTGACACCATTTGACTTCTTCCTGTGGGGTTTCGTTAAAGACAATATTTATGCACCACCACTCCCACAGAACCTGGAAGAGTTGAAAAACCGGATCCGTACTGCCATAATATCAATGACGAAGGACATGCTTGCCCGGGTATGGAAGGAATTTGAGTATCAATGTGATATTGTTCGTGTCACTGATGTAGGACATATTGAACATGTGTAATCTGAACTTGAGAGGCTCGTAAATATGTGTGTGAAGTTTCATATTCGTATGTCTTAAAGTTTAATAAATATATGCACTCGAAATACGTATATTTTTTTGAAACACTCTGTATTAGGTTGTCGTAATATGTGCATCCAGTGACATGCGCGCTGTCTGTAGCTGACAACCGGAAGGTTAGTTGAAGTAGCGTAGTGAGCAACAGCGGCTGTGTGTAAGTCATTTGCCGGCCGCGGTGGTCTAGCGGTTCTAGGCGCGCAGTCCGGAACCGCACGACTGCTACGGTCGCAGGTTCGCATCCTGCCTCGGGCATGGATGTGTGTGATGTCGTTAGGTTAGTTAGGTTTAAGTAGTTCTAAGTTCTAGGGGACTGATGACCACAGTAGTTAAGTCCCATAGTGCTCAGACCCATTTGAACCATTTGTAAGTCATTTGCACTGTGTACTGTCTGAAACTGCGGGAGGCCAGTTCAGGAGCCATAACAGTATGTCTAGGAAACACGAACAACATGCATGGATCAAGACTGAAATGGCATGCTGTCGGAGCTCTCAACAATGTTGTCAGTAACTGCATGAGGCGTGTGATGATGCAGCGTTGCAATATCGTATGGTGACGAGTGAAAGTATTTCGGGACGACAAGGATATCATTCAAGATCGGCCCCGTTCGGGACGACTCTCCATGGACAACATGACAATTGCGCATCTTGCCTCTCTGCTGTACGTGGGTCGCCGATTGACTGCCTCCCACTATGCTTCATGACAATGCACGATGCCACAGGACGAAGCCGGTGCAGGAGCTCTTGCGTATGTAGGCGTGTTAGGTACTGGAACATCCACCGTATTCACCCAATATGAGTCCGTGCGGTTAAGACCTATTTGTCATAATTAAGGAAACGCTTCGTGGCTTGCGCTACAGCACAAGACACATCATCCGAGTCAGAGGACGAATGTTGCTAGACATCGACAGAG
Organism: Schistocerca americana; assembly: GCF_021461395.2. Lineage (NCBI taxonomy): Eukaryota > Metazoa > Arthropoda > Insecta > Orthoptera > Acrididae > Schistocerca > Schistocerca americana. The sequence goes on along the minus strand of NC_060124.1, from coordinate 431,326,702 downwards.
ATGGACGCGCTAACGGTGGACGACACCTTTCGTCTGTGTGGGCGAAGGTGGTCAAGATGCAGGGCGGTTATGGTGAGGACACGTAATACGGTGAACATCTGTCAGTAAAGTCTAATGTTGCCACTAGATTTTATCCAACCAATCTAGGTAACTCCATCATCCGCGAAAACTCTGAGGTCGCTATTAATACTATTGGCCAGCTCATTGATACACATTTTCCCAGGGCACCCCTGAAATTACTTATACTTTTGTGGATGAACCTCCAGCCAAGGTACAATGCCTACCATCACGCCTACCAAATGCTTCATCCAATCAGAAATACTGATTGATGACCCATCAACTTTGGTGTGGAACAGAGTCAAACGATTTTCAGAAGAAATAATGCATCTGCTTGAGTTCCTTCACCCATGGCTTTCAGGCTATCATGAGAAAATAGCGCAAGTAGGGTTTCGCATGATCTATTTTGGCTGTCATGAGGAAGGTCATTCTGTTCGAGAGAGCTCATTGTGTTTGATCTCACAATATGTTCTAGGATTCTAAAGCACATGATCATCAATGACATTTGATGGCATTTTTGTGTATCGCATCTGTTCTAAAGCACAAGATCACCAATGACATTTAACGGTATTTTTGTGTATCACATTTGTATCCTTCTTGAAGACCGGTGGTGACCTGCGCTTTTTTCTAATCACTGCACACAGTTTTTTGTTCAAGGTATCTACGGTGTATAATGGTTAAAATAAGAGCTAACTCAGCTGCAAATTCTGTATGGAGTCTGACAGGGATCCCATCACGTACTTCAGCCTTGTTTAATATTAGGGATTTTATCTGTTTCTCAACGCAGTGCAGGTATGTAAAATAAAACAGAAATCAATTTTAAATTTTATTTTCCCCATCGTATCCATTTTTTTTATTTTTTATTTTTTTTTTTTTTTTTTTTGCAGCAAATTATGCCTCCAACGTTGCCACGAAATTAACACCGCCAAATAAAAGATTACGCACCTTTTCGGAAAATCCTGGGAAGTTGTGAATGATTGTCATAGACTCAAATATTCTTGATCAATTTAGACAATTTTTCCCGATTCGACGTTCCCTAAATTTTAATGTTGGGCGTATCTCGTAGGACAAATGATGCATCTGAAATAGTAGAGCGTTTCCTTGGTTATAGATGTATTCAGTGTGTTTTCAGGAAGCGTTGCTGCCCCCTCCAAAAGCCTAAATACAAATTCGTTAGTTATATTAGGCGTTACATGAAATTCTAATTTTCCTTCGATTCTGACGAGAAACGACTAGTTTCCTCTGTACATCTACATCTACATCTACATGGATACTCAGCAAATCACATTTAAGTGCCTGCCAGAGGGTTCATCGAACCACCTTCACAGTTCTCTATTATTCCAATCTCGTATAACGCCGGAAAGAATGAGCACCTATATCTTTCCGTACGAGCTCTGATTTCCCTTATTTTATTGTGGTGATCGTTCCTCCCTATGTAGGTCGGTGTCAACAAAATATTTTCGCATTTGGAGGAGAAAGTTGGTGATTGGAATTTGGTGAGAAGATTCCGTCGCAACGAAAAACGCCTTTCTTTTAATGATTTCCAGCCCAAATCCTGTATCATTTCTGTTACACTTTCTCCCAATTTCGCGATAATACAAAACGTGCTGCCTTTCTTTGAACTTTTTCGATGTACTCCGTCAGTCCTATCTGGTAAGGATCCCACACCGCCCAGCAGTATTCTAAAAGAGGACGGACACGTATCTATTACATTTCTGTAGCTACACTGACGGGAAAAAAATCGCAGCGTCAAGAAGGAGCTGTGCAACGTAAACAAAATTTGGTAGGCGTGTTTCTATATCTGAAAGATGACGTCTATTCAAATTTCGCTCCAGTCGCAAAAGAGTAGCATTAGTAGCACCACTCGAGAATGCAAATCAGATTTGCTCTAAACATACGCAGTAACGGTCGTGAGCGTTGGTTACCCTGCAGATTGGACGTGGTGAGTTGATGTTAGTCAAGAATGGCTTTAAGGCGACAAAGACGCCGTTATCAACATCTCACTGCGTTTGAACGAGGTCCTGTAATAGGGCTGTGAAAAGCGGCATGTTCCTTCTGCGATATTGCAGAAAGACTTGGCAGGAATGTAGACACAGTACAACGACTGCTGATTGCTGTCAACGGTAGTCACGAGAATGTACGGTCGCAAGAAGATCGGGCTCCGGACGACCATGTGCCACTACCGGGAGGGAAGACCATGGTTTTCGGCATATGGTTCCGGTGCATCGTACTGCATCTATAGCAGAAATTTGAGCAGCAGTTGGCGCCATAGTGACACAAGGAACTATTACAAAACGATAACTTCAATGACAGCTCAGAGCCAGACGAACTGTAGCGTGCATTCCACTGATCCCAAACCACCGCCATTTGGGGCGTTAGTGGTGTCAAGCAGGAGCTCATTGTAGGGCAGGGTGGAGGTGTGTTCTGTTTTCTGAAGAAAGCTGGTCCTGTCTCGGTGCCACTGACGGCTGTGTGTTGCTTTTAAGGGGCCAGCTGACGGCCTGCAGCCAACATGTTTGCGTGGTAGGCACACAGGACCTTCACCTGGATATGTGATCTGGGCTGCGATTTCGTATAACAGGAGGAGCACTCTCGTTGTTATCCCATTGACCCCGATTGCAAATCTGCTGATGCGACCTATTGTGCTGCCATTCATGAAAAGCTTTCCAGTTTTGCAACAGAATTACGCTCGGCCACATACCGCTCTTATAACCCAAATGCTCTATAGAATGTCGACATGTTGCCTCGCCCTTCTCGATCACCAGATCTGTCTCCAGCTGCGTACATATTGGACATCATCGGAGACGATAACTCCAGCGTTATGCACAAAGAGCATTAACCGCCCCTGTACTGACCGGTCCAAATGCAACAGGCATGAAAGTCCATCCCACAAACTGGTATCCGGCATCTGTACAACACAATGTATGCACGTTTGCAAGTTCACACTCAACACTCTGACGGTTACACTGGTTATTAACACATTAGCATTTCACATTTGCAAATGCTTGTCTGGTCCTTACATTAATCTGTGCTATTGCTACGTTAATTAGTTACATGTGTCGCCTAGACAAATGTTTTGCCGAAATTTCATCACTCTACATTAATTTTTTTTATTTTTTTTTGGTGTTGCGATTTTTCTCCGTCAGTTTATTTTCCCCTTCTTATATGCTAGGTACACTACTGGCCATTAAAATTGCAACACCAAGAAGAAATGCAGATGATAAACGGGTATTCACTGGACAAATATATTATACTAGAACTGACATGTGATTACATTTTCACGCAATTTGGCTGCATAGATACTGAGAAATCAGTACCCAGAACAACCACCTCCAGCCGAAATAACGGCCTTGATACGCCTGGGCATTGAGTCAAACAGAGCTTGGATGGCGTGTACAGGTACAGCTGCCCATGCAGCTTCAACACGATACCACAGTTCATCAAGAGTAGTGACTGGCGTATTGTGACGAGCCAGTTGCTCGGCCACCATTGACCAGACGTTTTCAATTGGTGACAGATCTGGAGAATGTGCTGGTCAGGGCAGCAGTCGAACATTTTCTGCATCCATAAAGGCCCGTACATGACCTGCAACATGCGGTCGTGCAGTATCCTGCTGAAATGTAAGGTTTCGCAGGGATCGAATGAAGGGTGGAGTCACGGGTCGTAACACATCTGAAATGTAACGTCTACTGTTCAAAGTGACGTCAATGCGAACAAGAGGTGACCGAGACTTGTAACCAATGGCACCCCATACCATTACGTCGGTTGATATGCCAGTATGGCGGTAACGAATACACGCTTCCAATGTGCATTCTCCGCGATGTCGTCAGACACGGATGCGACCATCATGGTGCTGTAAACAGAACCTGGATTCATCCGAAAAAATGACGTTTTGTCATTCGTGCACCCAGGTTCCTCATTGAGTACACCATCGCAGGCGCTCCTGTCTGTGATGCAGCGGCAAGGGTAACCGCAGCCATGGTCTCCGAGCTGATAGTCCATGCTGTCGCAAACGTCGTCGAACTGTTCGTGCAGATGGCTGTTGTCTTTCAAACGTACCCATCTGTTGACTCAGGGATCGAGATGTGGCTGCACAATCCGTTACAGCCATGCGGATAGGATGCCTGTCATCTCGACTGCTAGTGATATGAGACCGTTGGGATCCAGCACGGCGTTCCGTATTACCCTCCTGAACTCAACGATTCCATATTCTGCTAACAGTCATTGGATCTCGACCAATGCTAGCAGCAATGTCACGATACGATAAACCGCAATCGCGAAAGGCTACAATCCGACCTTTATCAAAGTCGGAAACGCGATGGTACGCATTTCTCCTCCTTAGACGAGGCATCACAACAACGTTTCACCAGGCAACGCCGGCCAACTGGTGTTTGTGTATGAGAATCCGGTTGGAAACTTTCCTCATGTCAGCACGTTGTAGGTGTCGCCACCGGCGCCAACCTTGTGTGAATGCTCTGAAAAGCTAATTTTTTCATATCACAGCATCATCTTCCTGCCGGTTTAATTTCACATCTGTAGCGCGTCATCTTCGTGGTGTAGCAATTTTAATGGCCAGTAGTGTATTCACCGAGATGCAATCTGGACCGCTCACTCGTCCGTTCGTGGAGTAGAACAGGGCAGAGCGCACTGCGCCTGAGGTGGATTGGCTGCTCTGGTAGGCGGAGTGATTCCGAGTCGGAGCGCGAGCAGACAGACACAAGTTAGCACTCGGGCGCACAAAGCAGCGGCCGCGGACAGTAGCGGAGGGTGGCCGCGAGGGGCATCCCAATGAGGACACGCGCACCATCCTCCATTATTCACCAGCCGGGACACCCGCCCCCGGGAAGGCTGCTGCGCGGGGCTACATTCTGCGCTACATTCGCCGCCACCCCAAGTGGCAGCACGGAACTCCGTGCGAAAACAGAAAACTACGGTCATACTGCTAGCAGCTACTTGTTTGCGTTGTCTTAGAAGTGCTGCAAGATTACAAATTACTGAATGACTTCGTAAGGCTAGATTTTTATCAACAAAGGGCGTAAATGAAATTATAAAAAATCCTATCGCTGGTGCACTACTTGCCTGCTCATACTCTCAATATATTAATAGAAATCAGATAGTCACATTAACAGACTGTTCTACTTTTTTAGTAAAGACAGCCCACTGGTTGCAATGGATTTTATAGTCGAATTGACCATGGTTTCGACTCCTAAACTAAGGGAGTCTTCATCAGAATTTATATTACCTAAATAAGGGGGATACAAAGGTAGTCATTAATAAGAAAATACAGGACAGTAATAATTAATATTCGTATAGAAAGATGTACTTACATACGTAAAACGTTGAGCATTGCAGCACTCGTCATACAATTTTAGCACCAAAAAAGGCCACGTCACATAATAAAACATCTTACGTAAAAGTTTCACTGTCATTTCTAGTTTAAAAAATTTAAAAAATGGCTCTGAGCACTATGGGACTTAACATCTGAGGTCATCAGTCCCCTAGAACTTAGAACTACTTAAACCTAACTAACCTAAGGACATCACACACATCCATGCCCGAGGCAGGATTCGAACCTGCGACCGTAGCGGTCGCTCGGCTCCAGACTCTAGCGCCTAGAACCGCCGGCCACTCCGGCCGGCTTAAAAATTAAAGATTGCCGCTAAGGGCTGCTTGTGTATACTGAAACAGGTGGCATCAGACTGGCTGGTGCGTGCGCCGGCTGTGCTACATGAGGTGTCACGCCATCTAGTCATGAAAATTGGTAACATCTAATTTACCTGATAGAAAGGTTACGGCAGTTTGTATGGAAGATGTGTCTACAACTTTTAAACATTTTATAGTATGAAGACGTATTATAATTTAAAAGCAGTAAGAAATCATGAAAAAAAAATTTCAGTAATTTGTTACAGTAAAATACAGTATGTGATTAAACTGCAATAAGAGTATCGCAGTATAGCCGGAGCACGCGCCACCCAGTCTGATGTCACCTATTTCAGTATACACAAGTAACCCTTAACGGCAATCTTTAATTTTTAACTAAAATGACATTAAAACTTTTAAGTAAGATGTTTTATTATGTGACGTGGCCTTTTTGGTGTTAAAATTGTATGACGAGAGCTGCAATACTCAACGTTTTACATATGTAAGTACATCTTTATACACAGGGTGTCCAGAAAAGGGCTCCCTGATTTCAAAATTAAATATCTCGAAAACAAGAATCGATAGAGGAACGCAGTAAGAAGTTTATACAGCAGTTTGAAATAATAGTTACAAAAGCTGCTAACAGATGGCGCTGTACAGCTCATATCAGCGTACATAAGTGAAATAATCGTATGAAAACAATCTTTGCAAACAATCACATCACAATGTTTTTAAAATGTTCACCATTGGCACTACAGAGGTGGTGCAAACGAAGAATGAAATTCGCAATCACATTTCGTAGTGTCTCAACCGAAATGGATTCACATGCCACAGAGATCGCCGATACAAGCTCTTCCAGCGTGGCGGGATGCTTCGGGTAGACCATGTCTTTCACTGTGCCCCACAAAAAAAGGTCACAGGGAGTCAAATCCGGCGAATATGGAGGCCAATCCATGCCTGCACCAGTAAATTTGGGGTATTCCAAAGCAATGACTCGATTCCCGAAGTATTCCTCAAGAAAGCGAAACACTTGTTCGGTCCGATGTGGTCGGGCTCCATCTTGCATAAACCATTCAGTACCTGGTCGATCCTCTAACGCTTGCTGTGTGGCCCAAAATTGCAACGTAACGTGCACCAGTGACCGTTTCTCGAATGAAAAAAGGGCCAACAATGCCTCTGCTGCATACTGCAGCCCACACAGTAACTTTAGGAGAATACAGGGGTTTCGCTTCACACCAATATGGCTTTTCGGAACCCCAAAATCGCTAGCTCTGCTTATTCACGTATCCATTCAGGTGGAAGTGTGCTTCATCTGTAAACCAGATGCAGCCAACATCAAATCCTTCACTATCAATCATTGTGAGCATCTGATTAGCAAAGGCAACCCTTTGTTGCACAGCTCGTACGGGTATGGCCTGGTGCGTTTGAATTTTGAATGGAAACATGTGTAAGCTCTTTCTCAGTATTTTCTGCGTGCTGGAACGCTTCAAACCAGTCTCCGATGCAAATCTACGGACGGATGACATTGGATTTCGTTGAATAATTCCAGAAACTGTGGCGATATTTTCAGGCGTAACTGCGGTTTGCTTGCGGCCAACATGCCACACTAGATGATCAGTTACGCTGCCTGTTCGTTGAAATTTTGCGAAGAGCGTACGAATGGTTTTCGCATCGGGTCCTTTTGGAACATTAAATCGTGCTTGAAAACTTCGCCTTGTTGCCGTAGCACTCTCTTTTAACCTGTGGTACTCTAGCACCAGAAAAACGCGTTGTTCAATGGAGTACATGCTTTTAATCTCTTCCTTCGGAACGCTAACCTCCTTTCACGTTTCAATAGTGGAACTGATCACTCTGGGCTTCGGATCACTATTTATACTAGGCATTACGTATGGCGATTACAGCGCCATCTGTTAGCAGCTTTTGTAACTATTATTTCAAACTGCTGTATAAACTACTTACAGCTTTTACAATAAACATACCGTTTACTGCATTCCTCTATCGATCTTTGTTTTCGAGATATTTAATTTTGGAATCAGGGAGTCCTTTTCTAGACACCCTGTACGAAAATTAATTATTACTGTCCTGTATTTTCTTATTAATGACTAACTTTGTATCCCCCTTATTTAGGTCATATAAATTCTGATGAAGACTCCCTTAGTTTAGGAGTCGAAGCCATGGTCAATTCGACTATAAAACCCATTGCAACCAGTGGACTGTCTTTACTACAAAAAATATTTTCACGGTTGCTGCACACAACTGTGTTTAAAGTTGTAAGACTGTTCTACAAGATTTGTGGTGCAGAAGCGGACATAATAAAATACGGGGTTAGCCTAATCGACTCATCAGGTTTCAAAACCAGATGACTGACAAGCATACCACGTACAAAGACGGCTGATACAAGAAAAGATACACTGCTTGATAGTTGCTAAGGAAGAGAGACATTGCTGGACAAGAATAATAACAGGCAATGATAGACTATATCGAAAACAGTACATATGTACCACTGGTGGAATCGTTTATTTATAACGAAAAATGATAGAAATTTCACCACATGAGAAAACAGGATAACATACACAAATAATGTTCGTTTTATACAGGTCACGTTGTATATTGTATGTTAACCGGGGACCTAGAAACGACGGGGAGGCTCCGTCCCCGCCGCAGCCGCAGTGGTCCACAATCCCACGACGACTATCGCAGTCCACCTCTCCGCTGCCCCACACCGAACCACTCTTTCAGGGTTATTGTGCGGTTCGGTCCCCGGTGGATCCCCCCAGGGAACATCTCACACCAGACGAGTGTAAGCCCTATGTTTGCGTGGTAGAGCAATGATGGTGTACGCGTACATGGAGAACTTCTTTGCGCACCAATCGCCGACATAGTGTAGCTGAGGTGGAATAAGGGGAACCAGCCCTCATTCACCGAGGCAGATGGAAAACCGCCTAAAAACCGTCCACAGACTGGCTGGCTCACCGGACCTCGACACAAGTCCGCCGGGCGGATTCGTGCCGGGGACCCGGCGCTCGTTCCCCCTCCAGAAAGCTGTGCGTTAGACCGATCGGCTAACCGGGCGGGCGATACAGGTCATACTCTCAATACGAAGATCAACATCGGACTCTCAGTAAGGAATAAACCCTGCTCTGTCACTAATGCACATTTTGCACCTTTTATTTGTACAAAACTGTTGAGGAGTCCTTGGGGGCTGATGTCCCACACACTCTCAGGGCGGTTATCAGTTGTTGCACGTTTCGGAGAGGGGCTGTTCGTTGAGAAACACGTCTGCCAACAGCAAGCCAGACATGCAGCATGGGGTTCAGTTCCGAAGAGTACACATACCATTCCATACGTTTAGTATCCTCACTTTCCAGTGTGTCCGATACCATAGCAGTCCCGTGCAAACAGGAAGTCAGGATCTACCGCACTCCTAAACAGATAGACACAACCCCGAATAACCTCCCTCCAATACCGCTTTGCTGTAACGGTACCTTGCGCAAAGATATGCATCGATGTTGGGCCATTGTGTATGCCAGCCCACACAATAATGATCAGGCCGTATCGATGACGTTCACAAACATTCTGTGATGTGTAATGTGTTCCCCTCTCTCCACACTAACTGGTTACCAGAATCACTCGCCACAGTGAAGCGGGGTTCGTCGGACAACATTACTTTGAGCCACTGTTGCTAACCCCAACCAGCATACCCCCTACACCAACGAAATCTTTCTCGCCGATTGCATGGTTGAAGAGGGATGCGTTTAAAAGGCTTTCGAGCACACAAGCTGAGCTGTGGCGCCATTGAATTAGCAGACTGTTCTGTCTGGCGTCACTGGCTCAGGTGTATATCGACTATCCCTATTGCGGCACCATTGCCAATATCTGTGAGGAAGAGTAGGTACCTGTGGGTTGTGTCCTAAGAAGGTCTTTGGCTATCTCTCACTGGCCCGAGAGAGAGGCACGAAGTTTGGGGATTGGCGGTAGAGTCGCGACAAGAGGTGGTCACGAGCTTCCAGCGGCCGAAGCCACTAGCTGCGCAAGGAGGGCCTGCGCAGAGCGTAGATACCGGAGTACTTCACCGGGGTCAGCGTCGACTACAAGCAGCAGGCCGACTTCCCTCGGTTGGTTGGCACATTCGTGTCAGACGACCGCTCGTGGCCTGGCTGCCCTCTTCTATGAGGCTTTCATCAGCACCACTCAGTAACCGCTGCGACGCACCGTGGATCCATGGAATTGATTCCTGATAATGGGGAGTAACAGTCTGTAATCCTTGTGGTGATTTGTTTCATTGTCTACCTGCCCTCCTTATTATTTTCTGATTTGTACCCTAAGAGTTTTACTCTGTCGGTTCTTTGGTCGTAAATGTAGGCAATAGTATTGTACTAAGACTGCCGTTTGAAAATTTGTCCCGCTACTATATTGCCTTTCCTTTCTGGTTTGTACCCGATCATTAATGTTCTAATTAATCAGCTCTTGGTCGTAAATACAGTCGGAATAACTGTACTAACGCACAGGTTCCCTTGAGCTAAAGAGGGACCTTGTGGTTAGCTTTAGCTGTTAACCGGTTCAATTCTTTGATTGTAATTGTATTTCTCAGTCATTAGTTATAATCTGAACTACCTGTTGTACTAGGCTGTTCCTTTCTGTGTTTGAAAGACCGGGACGTTATTGGTGCATTTTACCTGGATCTTGTGGTTCCGCCGAGTGAGTTCTCTTGTAATAAGTGTTCACAAGTAATGTTTTAAGACGTTCTTTCAGAGCGGTCTTACTAAGTCATAATCAGTTTAACTTTGAAAATATTAACAGCCAACTGTCACCAGAGCTTTAGTCAAAATGAAATTGTCAGAAGGGACTCGTTGGGACCCAGTCGCACCTTGGTTGCCGATTGAAATTAAGAGGTTGGTTGCTTCGAAGTAAACCATATCATTGTCATATTGCTTGCTAATCTGTTTAACCTTTAAGCACAGGTGTGCATCTTAACCCCGAACCTTTCGAGATACAAGCTTTCAAATTAAAAGTTAAGTCATCTGTTTTGAGTAACTGAACCATTCTTGTCATCAATGGTGCTTATATAGTTTCCATGTGTTGCAGAAGGGCATTTAATAAGGCAGACTGTGCCCAGTGCGGTAGTAAACACCGCTGTTTCACCCGATAACGGGCGGGCTACAGGTCCGGCCGTCTTATAATCACCTTCATATTGTTTGCTGTTTTGCAATACAGCACTTCAGGTATTTTTTGCAAAGATTAAAAGCTTATTCAACTTAAGGTTTAAGGTCAAAAGAATTTTGGAAATTTGTTCATTTTCTCAAAGAAAACTTTATGGTAAAATGCTCCGGTTAGCTGTAAAACACAGTTTATATATTGTTAAATAAACAGATTGCGTGAAAAGAATATTATATTGGTGGGTCCTCCCTTCCACGTTTTCCTTCATTCCAGTAAGTACCACGTATCACAAACCAGTTTGATTTCGTCATCTCTGGCAGGGACATGTGTACCAGTAACACTTGCAAGGTCTGCAGCGAACTGCAATGGAGTCACTCTGAAATGTTTTTGTCGAAGCTTAATACACTTGTACCTTCAGTGATTCAGTCCCTCGCGATTTTACTAGAATTAATTCGCGTGCTGTGCTGCTCCTTTTGCGCAGCCGATGAACACGACGGCGTATTCGTATGTGCTGTCACTCTCAAGTTGCTCGCAAGCTGAGTTTCCCATTAACCACGAGGAGATGCCCTTTCAGTGTCTGCAGAAGAAACCGCGGGAAGATACTAGTGGACGGAGAGAGGTCTTGCAAAGCGACGAGTAGACGGCGATGGTATTCTGAGCTGCCAGCCAATCGATGCAGCGGCTGGGGCAGCGCCCCCGCCTAGCTGTGCGCATGCAACACAGCCTCCGCTGTAAGGCACCACATCACCCAGTACAGCATGCGACGATTTACGACGGCTTGCTGAAAAGTAAGGGCTCCGAATTGTCTGTGTGAACACTCTTATGGCTTTTTAAATAAGACGAACTTTATTAACATTCTACATCTTTATTTTTCTTGCCTACATATTTACACTGAGCTGATAAAAGCCATGGGATAGCGATATGCACATATATAGATGGCGGTAGTATCGTGTACACACGGCTTAAAAGGGCAGTGCATTGACGGAGTTCTCAGTTGTACTCATGTGATTCATGTGAAAAGGTTTTCGACATGATTGTGGCCACACAACGGGAATTTATATACTTTGAACGCTGAATGGTAGCTGGAGCTAGACGCATGGGACATTCCATTTCGGAATGCGTTAGGGAATTCAATATTGTGAGAACTACATTATCAAGAATGTGCTGCGAATACCAAATTTCAGTTATGGGCAACGCAGTGACTGACGACCTTCACTTAATAACCAAGGGCAACGGCGCTTGCGTACAGTTGTCAGTGCTAACACACAACCAACGATGCGTGAAACAACCGCAAAAATCAATATGGGACGTGCGACGAACGTATCCGTTAGGGCAGAGCGGCGAAATACGGTGTTCATTGGCCATGGCAGTAGACGAGCAACGCAAGTGCCTTTGCTAACACTACGACATCGCCTGCGAAGCCTCTTCTGGGGTCGCGACCATATCGGTTGGACCCTAGACGACTGGAAAATCGTGGCATGCTCAGACGAGTGACGATTTCAGTTGGTAAGAGCCGATGGCACGATTCGAGTGTGATTCAGATCCCACGAACCCATGGACCTAAGCTGTCAACATGGCACTGTGCAAGGTGGTGGTGGGTCCCTAACAGTTTGGGCTGTGTATACGTGGAATGGACTGGGTCCTCCGGTCCAACTGAACCGATCATTGTCTACAAATGGTTAAGTTCGACTACTCGCAGACCATTTGCAGCCAATGATGGACTTCGTGTTCCCAAACAGCGATGTGGCGTCACTGGGCCACAGTTGTTCGCGACTGGCTTGAAGAACATTCTGGGCAATTTGAGCGAATGATTTGGCCACCCAGATCGCCCGAGACGAATCCCATCGAACATTTATGGGACATTATCGAGAGGTCAGTTAGTGGACAAAATCCTGTATCGACTACACTTCTGCAATATGGACTGGTATAACGGTAGCATGGCTCAGTATTTCTGCAGGGGACTCTCAACGACTTGTTGAGTCCATGTCACTTCGAGTTGCTGCAGTAGGCAGGGGAAAATGAAGCCTGACACGGTATTAGGTGTCCCATGACTTTTGTCATCTCAGTGTATTTCTCAACATAGTCATCCTGGCGACGAACACATTTCTGCCAACGAGAGATCAGTTTGCTAATATCGTCACTGTAGCATGTTTAACTTTATTGACGGAGCCATAACCTCACCTCTGATTGTGCCGCTTCGTCCCTGTCGAAGTGGGTTCCTCGAAGGTGTTCTTTAAGTTTTGGAAACACGCAAAAATCGTATAGCTCCAAGTCGGGACTGTATGGAGGATGATCGATGATAATGAACACAAGTTGTCGGATTGTTGCAGATGTCGCAGCACTCGTGTGTGGTCTGGCATTGTGATGCTGAAGGAGAGGTGCTCCATGTGTGGACGAACTCTTCCTTTCGAAACTCGATCACAGCACGCTCTTTCTCACATAGTTACGTTACACACCGCCATTTTACAGGCTACAATTCAATGGACTGAAAATATGTAGACATGAAGATTAAAGATGTAGAATGTTAATAACGTGTGTTATTTAAAAAGCTTTAAGACTTTTCACCAAAAAAATTTGGTGAGCTTACTTTTCAGCACGCTCTCCGACATGTCATCTTGTTACGCTGGGCTTGACAGTGGTGTACAATATGGCAGACTACAGCACAACGATTCACGTACACTTGACATTTATAATATTGTACAAAAATTTCACGAAATCGTAAGAGATACAAATAGACGGGCATGTTGAAGTACAACCACCGTAACTTCCTTATCTAGCGAGATATTGCGCCAACTATGGAATGAAACAGTGTAAAAAGAAAGGTGATTATATCCCCCCTCCACCCGACCCCTCCCCTCAAACCGGCCCCCTCCACTGATAACTGCATGTAATATCGCAACTTCAGCTGAAAGTGGAATTTGTCTGACCAGACTACGGTTTTCCCGTCGTCTAGGGTTCAACCGGTATGGTCATGAGCCGAGGAGAGGCAATGCAGGCGACGTCGCGTCGCTAGCCTACTGCGATAACCTGTTAACGTTCTAGTGGATACGCTCGTCGTACGTCGTACGTCCCACATTGGTTTCTGCGGTTATTTCACGCATATTGCCCGTCTGTTAGCACTGACAACTCTACGCAAACGCTGCTGCGATCGGTTGTTAAGTGAAGACCTTAGGCCACTACGTTGGTCGTGGTGATAGGTAATACTCGAAATTTGGTATTCTCGGCATATTCTTGACACTGTAGATCCCAAAATACTGAATTCCCAAACGATTTCCGAAACGAAATGTCCCAAGCGTCTAGTTTCGAAACCCATTCCGGGTTCGAAGTCTGTTAATTCCCACCCTGCGACCACATTCACCTCGGAAATCTTTTCATGCGAATCACAGCTCTACAAACGACAGCTCCGTCAATGTACTGCCCTTTTATACCTTGTGTACGTAATACTACGGTCCTCTGCGTATATGCATATCGTCACCTCAGTGTATTTTTTTCACATACGACGAAACACCTGACATACAGCCTCTCCTATGATAAAGTCTGTAGCGAGAGGACGACATCTCTGCGCAGACGCAGACTCCCTGCTGTGTATTTGATGCCACGGCTTGCTACCCCCTCCCCGCCCCTGCGCTCCGGCCGTATACTGGAAGACGCGCGATAGCGTCGGGGGACGGAGCGCCTGTGGGAGGAGAGGAAGATGATGCTAAGACGCCACCGGCCCGGCCTGCTGGGGTGGCTGACTCACTTGACCCTCCTGACGAGCAGGGAGAGCTGCCCCGGCCCGATAACGCACACGCACACGCATCCACGCTGCGTGTGTGTGTGGGGTCGAGCATCTCTACGCACAATGGCGGGCCTCCGCGCAGACTTCAATTCGCAAATTGCTAGTCCGCCGGGCACGCCTGCGCCCTGGAGATAAGCCACGGTGCTTGTGCACTCCGGGACTCAAAACGCGCCGGACCTAGGAACCTTCCTTCGAGGTTGCGAAATTAACGTAGGAAACGCTTTGGAAGAGTTTCCCATCCGTTTCAAGCTTACTGACGTCCAATCATAACTGTTTTACGTAACACGCCGTTGCTTTGTGACCTCGTACTACTGTTTTCGTAGCAGGGTCTGTGTTGGTAAAATCAGCCATTCCTAATTTCTAACTACTGATTAGCGCCTTCTTTCTCTGTGATCGAGTATCCTATAATGTCCCAACTTCACTGTCCATCACAAAAGGCAAATAAGTAAGGAAGTTTATGGTTTATCGCATCAGTGACTTAGAAGTCATTATAGGCTGAGTATTGTCCCGTCTGGAGAGGAAAAAGCCAGGAAACTGGAAGCAGCCTTGCTGGTGGATACATACCAGTTTCGTCTCATATAACTTAGGAAAACCACCAACAAAATTAAATCCCATAAAACCATTTGAATCTCACCTCTTGTGAACGCAAGACCAATGTCCTAATGATTGCGCCACTTTTCCCGATACGCAAAAGAATGTAATAAAAGTGAAAGACATGCTGACAGCATCTACAGGGTGTTTCAAAAATGACCGGTGTATTTGAAACGGCAATAAAAACTAAACGAGCAGCGATAGAAATACACCGTTTGTTGCAATATGCTTGGGACAACAGTACATTTTCAGGCAGAAAAACTTTCGAAATTACAGTAGTTACAATTTTCAACAACAGATGGCGCTGCGGTCTGGGAAACTCTATAGTACGATATTTTCCACATATCCACCATGCCTAGCAATAATATGGCGTAGTCTCTGAATGAAATTACCCGAAACCTTTGACAACGTGTCTGGCGGAATGGCTTCACATGCAGATGAGATGTACTGCTTCAGCTGTTCAATTGTTTCTGGATTCTGGCGGTACACCTGGTCTTTCAAGTGTCCCCACAGAAAGAGGTCACAGGGGTTCATGTCTGGCGAATAGGGAGGCCAATCCACGCCGCCTCCTGTATGTTTCGGATAGCCCAAAGAAATCACACGATCATCGAAATATTCATTCAAAAAATTAAAGACGTCGGCCGTGCGATGTGGCCGGGCACCATCTTGCATAAATCACGAGGTGTTCGCAGTGTCGTTTAAGGCAGTTTGTACCGCCACAAATTCACGAAGAATATCCAGATAGCGTGATACAGTATTCGTTTCGGATCTGAAAAATGGGCCAATGATTCCTTTGGAAGAAATGGCGGCCCAGACCAGTACTTTTTGAGGATGCAGGGACGATGGGACTGCAACATGGGGCTTTTCGGTTCCCCATATGCGCCAGTTCTGTTTATTGACGAAGCCGTCCAGGTAAAAATAAGCTTCGTCAGTAAACCAAATGCTGCCCACATGCATATCGCCGTCATCAATCCTGTGCACTATATCGTTAGCGAATGTCTCTCGTGCAGCAATGGTAGCGGCGCTGAGGGGTTGCCGCATTTGAATTTTGTATGGATAGAGGTGTAAACTCTGGCGCATGAGACGATACGTGGACGTTGGCGTCATTTGGACCGCAGCTGCAACATGGCGAACGGAAACCCGAGGCCGCTGTTGGATCACCTGCTGCACTAGCTGCGCGTTGCCCTCTGTGGTTGCCGTACGCGGTCGCCCTACCTTTCCAGCACGTTCATCCGTCACGTTCCCAGTCCATTGAAATTTTTCAAACAGATCCTTTATTGTATCGCTTTTCGGTCCTTTGGTTACATTAAACCTCCATTGAAAACTTCGTCTTGTTGCAACAACACTGTGTTCTAGGCGGTGGAATTCCAACACCAGAAAAATCCTCTGTTCTAAGGAATAAACCATGTTGTCTACAGCACACTTGCACGTTGTGAACAGCACACGCTTACAGCAGAAAGACGACGTACAGAATGGCGCACCCACAGACTGCGTTGCCTTCTATATCTTTCACATCACTTGCAGCGCCATCTGTTGTTGAAAATTGTAACTACTGTAATTTCGGAAGTTTGTCCGCCTGAAAATGTACTGTTGTCCCAAGCATATTGCAACAAACGGTGTATTTCTATCGCTGCTCGTTTAGTTTTTATTGCCGTTTCAAATATACCGGTCATTTTTGAAACACCCTGTATAAATGGAATAACATTTAATTTATTAATATGAAAACAGCGACTACAGTTAAAACATCTACTTTTTCGCGGCCGAAAGTCTTGTTCAGGATTCCTTCTATCTTTCCTCATGACATCCCAAATCAGCAAAAGAAATACTGCTCAAAACAAATCTTTATTTTAATATATGTGCTTTGATGGCAATTAATGATAATTCAATGCCGATGCACACTTCGTCCGGCATCTTCCGAGAATCAGCGTGAACCTGCGGGCAATGAGGGTAATGAACATGGGACGCTGCGCAAGTAGTGTGCTCCAAGTTGGGAATATGTGTTGGACGTGAAGCGTGCACGGGTAGCTGACCCATATAGAGTCTTCTTGGATACTCCCCGGAGCCGGGTATGAAAAATTAGCTTCATATGCATGGCAGTTTTACGAATAGGAACAACTGACAGAAGCATATGGACCCTTTCTTTATGAAGACGTGCCCAGCTCCAATGGCGGGTTAGAAGGATCCGCAGACATCTTGTTGCCAGTAGCTGCGGTTGTAGTATCCAATGTTGGTTCTGTCGGAAGTGCGGCCTTTAGCCCTAGGACGACACAATTATATGAATAAGGATGTTTTGTTTAATCTGCCTTACAGTTGCATTAAAAAAAATCTTAGGGGGCGGTTCAGGAATGGGAAGAGGGAGGCATCGAGGCCAGGCCTCGGGTTTTGACCCCTGCCCACCTTGTCTTCACCGGCCTAAATCAGACCGCTCTATTTCCCTAAAAAAATGCTGTTAAGGAAACCAATAATAAAAAGAAAACTCCACGGTAAATGATAACAGCCAAATTGTTGCAGAATAAAGATTTATTGAAATCCTTGACCACGGCTTCGATATATCTAAATATACCTTCATCAGAAGCAAAAATACACTAAAATCACATCCTGCAGGCTACAGGCCAAGTACTGATAGTATGCCGGGTTCGCATCGATCATCTCTTTATAATTATGCTGTACAAATGGAGGCGATATTTAACTACTGACGACGCCTTTGGCACGATTGTTTTATGCATCTTCACTGCAGGATGTGATTTTAGTGTATTTTTGCTTCTGGTGAAGGTATATTTAGATACATCGAAAGCGTGGTCAAGGATTTCCATAAATCTTTATTCTGCAACTGTTTGGCTGTTATCATTTACCGTGAAGATTTTCAACAGTTGCTGCTTCAGCCATGTTTAAAATTTTGAACAAAAAAAGCTGTTAAGGCATGCGCCCGCGTCAAGTAAAAAACGCGGGTTCGAGTCCCAGGCTGGCACAAATTTTCACTTGTCGCCGTTGGATTTGTTCCAACGTCCGAGTGCGGCTAATGTCGCAATTTCAATTTCGTCAATTCTCTCATTACTGTATGACTGAAATTACTATTACGTGACAACGAACGACAAACGATTTACGTACCTCTGAGGATTGTCAGCAATGATGTAGGGCAGGAGTCTAACGTTAGTGTTATTTATCATTTATGCTGATCAAGGAATTACACAAATGAAAGAAAATTTCCTTAGAGGAACTAGACTCGAAGGTTCAAAGATATCAGTAATAAGTCTGAGGACAGCATCTTTGAATAACTATTGAATTGGATGAACAGCACACTTATACCGGGATCAGAGCATCACAGTATTTGATAGCTTGTTGCCGACAGAAGGGCTCCCACAGCAACGACTATTCTCAGAGTCAACCTAGTAACGTCTTCTGTTTTGCTCACCGTTGTCAAATCGCTCTGCCCTATCTGATGCCGGTCCACTGTGAGCTGCGAATGGCAACTGCAGCCTGTAATGTAGATGTCTTGATTCTCTTTCATTGTGTGGTGTTTTATTCTTTGTGGCGTATTTATTTAGCGTAACAGTATACACTCCTGGAAATGGAAAAAAGAACCCATTGACACCGGTGTGTCAGACCCACCATACTTGCTCCGGACACTGCGAGAGGGCTGTACAAGCAATGATCACACGCACGGCACAGCGGACGCACCAGGAACCGCGGTGTTGGCCGTCGAATGGCGCTAGCTGCGCAGCATTTGTGCACCGCCGCCGTCAGTGTCAGCCAGTTTGCCGTGGCATACGGAGCTCCATCGCAGTCTTTAACACTGGTAGCATGCCGCGACAGCGTGGACGTGAACCGTATGTGCAGTTGACGGACTTTGAGCGAGGGCGTATAGTGGGCATGCGGGAGGCCGGGTGGACGTACCGCCGAATTGCTCAACACGTGGGGCGTGAGGTCTCCACAGTACATCGATGTAGTCGCCAGTGGTCGTCGGAAGGTGCACATGCCCGTCAACCTGGGACCGGACCGCAGCGACGCACGGATGCACGCCAAGACCGTAGGATCCTACCCAGTGCCGTAGGGGACCGCACCGCCACTTCCCAGCAAATTAGGGACACTGTTGCTCCTGGGGTATCGGCGAGGACCATTCGCAACCGTCTCCATGAAGCTGGGCTACGGTCCCGCACACCGTTAGGCCGTCTTCCGCTCACGCCCCAACATCGTGCAGCCCGCCTCCAGTGGTGTCGCGACAGGCGTGAATGGAGGGACGAATGGAGACGTGTCGTCTTCAGTGATGAGAGTCGCTTCTGCCTTGGTGCCAATGATGGTCGTATGCGTGTTTGGCGCCGTGCAGGTGAGCGCCACAATCAGGACTGCATACGACCAAGGCACACAGGGCCAACACCCGGCATCATGGTGTGGGGAGCGATCTCCTACACTGGCCGTACATCACTGGTGACCGTCGAGGGGACACTGAATAGTGCACGGTACATCCAAACCGTCATCGAACCCATCGTTCTACCATTCCTAGACCGGCAAGGGAACTTGCTGTTCCAACAGGACAATGCACGTCCGCATGTATCCCGTGCCACCCAGCGTGCTCTAGAAGGTGTAAGTCAACTACCCTGGCCAGCAAGATCTCCGGATCTGTCCCCCATTGAGTATGTTTGGGACTGGATGAAGCGTCGTCTCACGCGGTCTGCACGTCCAGCACGAACGCTGGTCCAGCTGAGGCGCCAGGTGGAAATGGCATGGCAAGCCGTTCCACAGGACTACATCCAGCATCTCTATGATCGTCTCCATGGGAGAATAGCAGCCTGCATTGCTGCGAAAGGTGGATATACACTGTACTAGTGCCGACATTGTGCATGCTCTGTTGCCTGTGTCTATGTGCCTGTGGTTCTGTCAGTGTGATCATGTGATGTATCTGACCCCAGGAATGTGTCAATAAAGTTTCCCCTTCCTGGGACAATGAATTCACGGTGTTATTATTTCAATTTCCAGGAGTGTATTTTAAGCAGGAAACGAACGCAGGAAAATCAAGTTGTTATTACATTACTGCAAATTAACACTGTGCGTTAACAGGGAATTTGTGAACGTATTCGTAACGGAATCGCGCAGCTGATTCTGCGACACTCATAATGTGTACCGGTAACGGCGAACTGACATCCCTCTTTCAAAGTTTAACTGTTCTCCACTGTCAACAACTTTTTATTCTGATTTGAGTGTAGCACAGAAAATGAGTTAGTGTAAAGGAAACGAAGAAAGGTGGCAAAGTGATTGAGAGTACTAGGAAAGCGAATAATCAGCTGTTACACATCGGTGTTGGGGAAGGAACAATAGAACAAATGTAAGATTTCTGCAGTCTAGGATGCAAGATTACACAAGACAAAAAAGAAGACATCAGAAGCATGTTGGTGCAGGGCAAGAAATTTTTTATCGGCAGAAGAAGTCCTTTTGGCATCAAATGTGGAACTGAGAAAGATATTTCTACAAACTGTACGTTAGAAACGCATCACTGTATCAAAAGAGAAACATAGACTATGTGGAAACAAAACAGGGTAAATTGGAAGTATCTGAAAACTGATGCAACAGTGGGATGTTAAAAATTAAATGGAGATATCAAGTACCATAAGTGATACTAGAAATAGTAATAGAAGAAAGAAAACTATGGATAATTCTTGACTTACGAAGAAGTAGGATAATGGGACGTGTGTTAAGTCAGCTAGAGGTATTCAGCGTGTCCTACATTCACTATTGGATGGAAAAAGATTAGAATCCGTACATATTACAAAATAGGATGCATGTATGTGTGTACGTACATTATGTGATCAAAAGTATCCGGACACCTGGCTGAAAATGACTTAAAAGTTCGTGGTGCCCTCCATCGGTAATGCTGGAAATCAATATGGTGTTGGCCCACCATTAGCCGTGATGATAGCTTCCACTCTCGCAGGCATACGTTCAATCAGGTGCTGGAAGGTTTCTTGAGGAAAGGCAGCCCATTCTCCACGGAGTGCTGCACTGAGGAGAATCGATGTCGGTCGGTGAGGCCTGGAACGAAGTCGGCGTTCCAAAGCATCCCAAAGGTGTTCTATAGGATTAAGGTCAGGACTCTGTGAAGGCCAGACCATTACAGGGATGTTATTGCCGTGTAACCACTCCGCCACAGGCCGTGCATTATGAACATCTGCTCGATCTTGTTGAAAGATGCAATCGCCACCCCTGAATTGCTCTTCAATAGTGGGAAGCAAGAAGGTGCTTTAAACATCAATGTAGGCCTGTGCTGTGATAGTGCCACGCAAAACAATAAGGGATGCAAGCCCCCTCCATGAAAAACACGACCACACCACAACACCACCACCTCCGAATTTTACTGTTGGCACTGCACACGTTGGCAGATGACGTTCACCAAACATTCGCCATACTCACACACTGCCATCGGCTCGCCACATTGTGTATCGTGATTCATTATTCCACACAACGTTTTTCCACTGTTCAATCGACCATTGTTCACGCTCCTTACACCAAGCGAGGCGTCGTTTGGCATTTACCGGCTTGATGTGTGGCTTATGAGCAGCCGCTCGACCATGAAATCCAAGTTTTCTCACCTCCCGCGTAACTGTCATAATACCTGAAGTGGATCCTGTCGCAGTTTGGAATTCCTGTGTGATGGTCTGGATAGATGTCTGCCTATTACATACTACGAACCTCTTCAACTGTCGGCGGTCTCTGTCAGTCAACAGAAGAGGTCAGCCTGAACGCTTTTGTGCTGTACGTGTCCCTTCACGTTTCCACTTCACTATTACATCGGAAACAGTGGACCTAGGGATGTTTAGGAGTGTGAAAATCTCGCTTACAGATGTATGACGTAAGTTACACCCAAGTGTTCGAAGTCCGTGAGTTCCAAGGAGCGCCAAATTCTGCTCTCTCACAATGTTTAATGACTACTGAGGTCGCTGATTATGGAGTACCTGGTAGTAGGTGGCAGCACAACGCACCTGATATGAAAAAGGTATATTTTTGGGGGTGTACGGATACTTTTGATCACATAATGTATCTATGTACTCAAGTATGTATGCTCCACATCTCTTAAACCAGTGGACCGATTTCAACCAAACTTCGTACACACATCACTTAGTGTCTGAAAAGAATTGACGTGGGTGTAAGAATCACCCACCTATGGAAAGAGGGGGGGGGGGGGGGGGTGAAAAAGTAATGGAGCCCACGACGATCGAGTATCCATACTTTATTCATTCAGTATTTGAGAACGAGAGCACGTAATGACTTGCAACAAACTTTGCACCTATTTTCAAACCTCTACGAACCTTTATCTCGCTGGTAACGCCCACAAAACGATGTAAGGAAAAAAGTTCATCGCTTACTACATTTTCAGTGTTCATGCAGAAAACTGCCGCGTCAGGCATGATGTTTTAGTTATTATTGCTTTACTACTAACTGTATTAGCGGCACATTATTCAGACAGTCTTCACATAATCCACTGAATGTACTTGCAAAATTATATATTTGTGTGACATATTACGTTATAGACAGTGAGATGCGTGAAAAACCGTCAGTCTTTACATAATCCACTCAGCATCATGTGATTTTATTTTGGCTCACACCATTGCCTTCTTTTATTGTTGTTGCTGTTTTTTGCGTTGATCTTCCATATTCTTTGACATCTTTGACAGAATGACAATATCATTGGCAAAGCTTAAGCAATTTTTAATTCTATTTCCAAATTTCTCTCTGGTTTCCTTCATTGTTTTCTCAACGCACTAGTTAAATAACATCGGGGATAGGTTACAACTCTATCTCACACACCTATATTTTCATATCCTTCGATTCGTAGAGCTGCTTCTGTAATGAAAACGAAAGAATGACATGCACTGTGTAAAGTAAGCAACGGTAATTCACTACTCACACAGAGTGTATTTATTCTTTGATTTAATACCCATTGCCTTTTTCCTAACTGAATGACCTAGTATTGCAACTTTTGCCCCTCTTCTCGCCCCTAAGCCAGAACCATTCATGTGTCTCTGGCAGCGACAGGATACACAGCGTCCGTGAGACTTGGATTCAGGCGGGGGAGCGATGTAGTGGGCGAGCGCGCTCTCGCTTCTTGCGGGGGATTATGAAAAATGATCCGGCCTAACGGAGCTGCGACAGACGCAGTGATAAATGACGTCGCAGAGACCAGCAGTGGACAGCCGCGGGAGAAAGACGCGGAGGGGGGCTGTGTTAGCACCATCTCTGAACGAAAGGGTAGCAAACTCTGCGAAAAAGGGTCACGGCGGGACGGCACGGGGAAGAGGGGGACTGTCAAATGGGAGATGACAGTTTTGCACACTCCCTTTTCGCTTAACCAAGAAAAGTATGATCAACGTTCTATCGTCTCATTTAATAACACACACTTAAGCTTACGTAAGCAAAAGGACACCACTGCAGCAGACGATAATCATACTGACCCCTGACCCACACTTTGCTCATGCCTTTCTTTTATTTAAACCCAGTTTCTGCTATCTGTCCTGGCAAATCATCGACTGGTTTCATATCACCGCTTCAGAAACACAACACAAACTGAATCCCGACGATTCTCAGATAGAGAGCTACACGATATTCCTTATCGTCTTAGAGTGAGCAGCGACGCGCCGGCAGTAACGGCATCATGCACTGTTCCTTTTAAGTGAGTACCCACATGTCAGTTTTGACGGTAAACTTCGTGTTAGTGAGGTGAAATATTTTCGGCTGGGTGTCGTTGATATCGGTGAATCATTTTGACATGCAGGTACATGACATCAATAACACAAATCAAGATCCGACTTGAACTGTAGAATAGCGTTGTTTATACACCTTTTCAAAAAGTCGTGTGTGTATTCAGTTCAAGCAAATTGGAATACATAGCGGAAACTAAATACATTTATCTGTGTGAGTAACGTCCGTAAGCTGTAATAACAGATGAAAACTTGGAGAAAACGCATGATATGGTACTCGACAGTCGACTGTTAAATGTACACCGCCTGAAGAAAAAATCAAGCACCAGGGAGACATAAATTGATGTCAATGTAAGATCGTTCACGTGCACATCATCAGAAATTCTCCGTGACAGGTCCAACGGCCACCAGAGTGCGTTAGCATTGTTCGTATTTAGTGTCTCTAGGGGATTGCCGGCACGGTAACTCGGCGTGTTCGGTCAGGGGGTTAGCTGCCCTCTGTAATAAAAAAACAGTAAATGGATCAACGACGAACTGAAACGGGTGTCTAGCGACGTCTGCCTCGAGCACATACAACGAACGAAAACGAACAAAATGAGATTATAAAAAAAAAGGTGGCGCCTTTGATTAGTAATCAAAAACGTTATCGGTCCCGGGTTAGAAACCAGCCGCTGCTTAAATTTTGATTAATAATCAGCAATGACGGCCGAAGACTTCCGGCATAAGGAGTCACCCTCATTCTCCCAATGGGCTTGTCAAAGAAAGAGGAGGAGCGAGCAGAGGTTCAGGGCACTCTCCTGTCAATGGGGTGGAAAATTGCCCCTAAAAAATGTTCAAATATGTGTGAAATCTTATGGGACTTAACTGCTAAGGTCATCAGTCCCTAAGCTTACACACTACTTAACCTAAATTATCCTAAGGACAAACACACACACCAATGGCCGAGGGAGGACTCGAACCTCCGCCGGGACCAGCCGCACAGTCCATGACTGCAGCGCCTAAGACCACTCAGCTAATTCCGCGCGGCAACTTCCCCTAAAGGCGGAAGAATAGCAATAAGGATGTGAAAGGCAGTAGAAACCACTGCATTAAAGACACATAATGTGTATCCACAGGACATGTGGCCTGTAATTGAAAAAAGTGTCATGATGATCTCTTCATTGGCAAAAGATTCCGGAATACTCCCCCATTCGGATCTCCAGAAGGGGATTGCCATAGGGGAGGTGACCGTGAGAAAAATACTGAATAACCAACGAATGGATAACATTCTACGAGGTGTGGCGTGGAATGTCAGAAGCTTGAACGTGTTAGGGAAGCTACAAAATCTGAAAAGGGTAAAGCAAAGCTTAATCTAGATAGAGTGAAGCGAAATGGAAAGAATACAAGGATTTCTGGTCATATGAGTACAGCAGCAGAAAATGGTATAACTGGAGTAGGATTCGTTATGAATAGGAAGGTAGGACAGAGAGTTTGTTACTGTGAACAGTTCACTGATAGGGTTGTTCTTATCTGAATTGACAACAAACCAACATCGACAATGATAGTTCAGGTATACATGGAGACGTCGCAAGCTGAAGACGAAGAGGTAGAGAAAGTATATGAGGATGTTGAAAGAGTAATACAGTAGATAAAGGGAGATGAAAATCTAATAGTCATGGGGACTGGAATGCGGTTGCAGGGGAAGGAGTAGAAGAAAAGGTTGCGGGAAATACGCGCTTGGGACAAGGAATGAGAAAGGAGAAAGACTAATTGAATTCTGTAATAAATTTCAGCTAGTAATAGTGAATACTCTGTTCAAGAATCACAAGAGGGGGAGGTACACTTGGAAAAAGCTGGGTAATACTGGAAGATTTAAGTTAGATTGCATCATGGTCAGACAGAGATTCCGAAATCATATACAGGACTGTAAGGCACAGCCAGGAGCAGGTACAGACTCAGATCACAATGTAGTAGTTCATACAGCAATAAGGAATAGCCCACTAGGCAGTACAGTTGAAGAGACATGGACATCTCTAAAAAGGACAATCATAGAAGTTGGA
Source organism: Schistocerca americana (assembly GCF_021461395.2). Taxonomy (NCBI): domain Eukaryota; kingdom Metazoa; phylum Arthropoda; class Insecta; order Orthoptera; family Acrididae; genus Schistocerca; species Schistocerca americana. The sequence goes on along the minus strand of NC_060124.1, from coordinate 431,300,750 downwards.
ATGAAAAACATTGGTACACAGATGGTAACTGCGAAGAAATCATGGGTAACAGAAGAAATACTTCAGTTGATCGATGAAAGAAGGAAGTACAAAAACGTTCAGGAAAATCCAGGAATACAGAAATACAAGTCACTGAGGAATGAAATAAAAAGGAAGTGCAGGGAAGCTGAGACGAAATATCTGCATGAAAAATGTAAAGAAATCGAAAAAGAAATGATTGTCAGAAGGACTGATTCAGCTTGTAAGAAAGTCAAAATAACCTACGGTGAAATTAAAAGCAAAGGTGGTAACATTAAGAGTGCAACGGGAATTCTAGTGTTAAATACAGAGGAGAGAGCGGATAGGTGGAAAGAGTTCACTGAAGGCCTCTATATGGGGGAAGATTTGTCTCGGCTCTGAGCACTATGGGAATTAACATCTGAGGTCATCAGTCCCCCAGAACTCAGAACTACTTAAATCTAACTAACCTAAGCACATCACACAGATCCATGCCCGAGGCAGGATTCGAAACTGCGACCGTAGCAGTCGCGCGGTTCCGGACTGAAGCGCCTAGAACCGCTCGGCCACCGCGGCCGGCGGAGATTTGTCTGATGTGAGAGAAGAAACAGGAGTCAATTTAGAAAAGGTTGGAGATCCAGTAATGGAATTAGAATTTCAGAGAGCTTTGAAGATCAAGTAAGGCGGAAAGGATATATAACATTCTATCAGAATTTCTAAAATCATGGGAGGAAGTGGCAACAAAACGGCTATTCACGTTGGTGTGTAAAAAGTATGAGTCTGGTGAGATACTATCTGACTTTCTTAATAACATCATCCACACAATTCCGAAGACTGCAAGAGCTGACAAGTGCGAGAATTATCGTGCTATCAGCTTAATGGCTCATGCATCCAAGTTGCTGACAAGAATAATATACAGATGACTGGAAGAGAAAATTGAGGATGCGTTAGATGACGATCAGCTTGGCTTTAGGAAAGGTAAAGGTAAGAGATAGGCAGTTCTGACGTTGCGATTGATAACGAAAACAAGATTAAAGAAAAATCAAGAAACGTTCATAGAATTTGTCGACTTGGAAAAAGCGTTCGACAATGTAAAATAATGCAAGATGTTTGAAATTCTGAGAAAAATAGGTGTTAACTATAGGTTAATATACCTGGTATTGACGTGTAATATACAATATCTACAGAAGACAAGAGAGAATAATAAGAGCGGACGACCAAGAACGAAGTGCTCAGATTAAAAAAAGAGTGTAAGACAGAGATATAGTCTTTCGATCCTACTGTTCAATCTGTACATCGAAGAAGGAATGATGGAAATAAAAGAAATGTTCAGGAGTGGAATTCAAATTCAATGTGAAAGGAAATCAGTGACACGATTCGCTGATGACATTGTTATCCTGAGTGAAAGTGGAGAAGATTTACATGGTCTTCTGAATGGAAGTAGAGAATATGAATTAAGAGTAAATCGAAGAAAGACTAAAGTAATGAGAAATAGCAGAAATGAGAACAGCGAGAAACTTAACATCAGGATTGATAGGAACGAAGTAGATGAAGTTAAGGAATTCTGCTGCCTAGGCAGCGAAGTAAGCAATGATGGACGGAGCAAGGAGGACATCAAAAGTAGACTAGCACTGGCAAGAATGACATTCCTGGCCAAGAGAAGTCTACTAGTATCAATTATAGGCCTTAATTTTTAGGAACAAAATTTTGAGAATGTACGTTTCGAGCACAGCATTGTATGGTAGTGAAAACGGGAATTAAAGACAATTGAAGCATTTGAGGTGTGGTGCTACAGATGATTTGAAAATTACGTGGACGGATAAGGTAAGAAATGAGGAGGTTCTGCTCAGACTCGGAGAGGAAAGGAATATGTGAAAAACAGTGACAAGGAGGTCCGCCAGCTTAGCTGAGTGGTAACGTGTTTGCCTCCCACGCAGCGGGGATGGGTTCGATTCCCATCCGCGTTGGAGATTTTCTCTGCTCGTGGACTGGGTATTGTCTGTCCCCACCATCACCGACGCGCAGGTCGCCCAATCTGGCGTCACCTGAAATAAGACTTGCAACCCTGCGGCCGAACTTCCCCGGACGGGGCCTCCCGGTCAGCAATGCTACATGATCATTTTATTTTTTTACTGACAAGGAGAAGGGACAGTATGACAAGACACCTCTTAAGACAACAGGGAATGACTTCCATGGTACTAGAGGGAGGCCGGTCGGAGTGGCCGAGTGCCGGCACGGTAGTTCAGCGTGTTCGGTCAGAGCGTTAGCTGCCCTCTGTAATAAAAAAAAACTGAGTTAATGGGTCGATGACGAACTGAAACGGGTGTCTTGCGACGTCCGCCCCGAGCAGATACAACGAACGAAAACGAACAAAATGAGATTAAAAAAAAAAGCGGTTCTAGGCACTACAGTCTGGAACCGCGAGACCGCTACGGTCGCAGGTTCGAATCCTGCCTCGGGCATGGATGTGTGTGATGTCCTTAGGTTAGTTAGGTTTAAGTAGTTCTAAGTTCTAGGGGACTGATGACCTCAGAAGTTTAGTCCCATAGTGCTCAGAGCTGCAGAGGGCAAAAACTGTAGAGGAAAGACGGAGGTTGGAATACACCAAGAAATAATTGAGGACGTAGGTTGCAAGTGCTACTCTGAGAACAAGAGGATGGCACAGGAGAGGAATTCGTGGTGGGCCGCATCAAACCAATCAGGAGACTGATGACACACACACACACACACACACACACACACAAAAAAGGCTTGTAGGGTATATAAGAGGAGTGATCACTAAGAAGGACACGAAGATGTCGCCTACTCGCTTGAGACAGCATTATCAGCATCCAACAGAATTTGAAACAGGCATAATTGTGGATCTTCATTTGGCCGGCTGGTCCAGGTTTGTGAGACTGTTGGACTGCCTGCAAATGTGAGGGTGGGCACACTTCGCGTCAAGGTTCCAGTCAAACACGTCTGACCATAACAAAGGAGAACTGCCATATTGTGCCCCAAGCATATCGCAACGCCTTCAGGCGATTTGAGAACAAGTAATGGACTCCCTGCAATATTCTGTTTCATCTAACACCACAGCCAGATAAGGAAATTACCGTCTCAAGCTTAGGCTGCCACTAACATGACATCACAAACGGCTGCGTTTGGAGTGGTGCCGTGACCGAAGCATCGACTGCTTGCGTTCAGCGATGAATCGCGGTTCTGCATTACTCCGTATGACCATTGCCAGCGAATACGGCGGCGACCTGGGCAGAGGTACCATTCCTCCTATGTTTTGGAGAGGAACAGCAGTGTTCCTCCTAGTGTCATTGTATGGGGAACCACTGTATATTATTTCAGGTCATAAATGGTAGTGATTGAGCAAACACTGACGCCAAAACGGTGTATCACGAGCATCCTGCATCCACATATGCGACAGTAACGTAGTGACACTTTTCAACAGCACAATGCTCATCCACTCACGGCAGGTGCCTCTATGAACTGTCTGCGTGATACTGACGAACTCCCATGGCCAGCAAGAGTCCCACGTCTATCTCCGATAGAACAAGTGTAGGACCAGCTCGGATGTCAACTCCATCCCAGAACCAGTAACCAGAATATCAAGAATAAGTTGCAAAAATTGTGGACCACCTTCCCTCAGGAGAGGATACAATGGCTTTATGACACCCTTCCCAATCAGTTCACGCATCAGGCCAGGTCGGTGCAAATTCATACTGATAAGTGGCTCGTACTGCCAAGTTCTTTGTGACATCACATGCTCTCTTACTCCGCGAAGTTTCATTTCGTTTAGTCCTCTCCTTCTAGATAGTTTACTTTTTTTGACAGGCAGTATAAACGAAACAGCTAACGCTGTAGACGTATCAAATATTACACGAAAAATTAACTTTGTGGAATCTTTTTGGAATATGTATCCGGCATTACTGTTGACCAAATTTAAGAGGGTCTTTTTTAAACAATCGTACTGATCTTTTGCGCAGTTTTAATTCTGTACAAGATATTGGTCTGCCATTTCAAGCAGAAACAAAACACCAATTAAAGCAACAGATGGAAGCCTATGGTCCTGCCGCAGAAAGGACGTATTGGCGGTCGATGTGGAAAGAATATAGCCAGTTTTGTTAGATGCGAATATGAGTATTGTTTTTACTTCCATTTCGAAAGGTAAAGCAATGATTGGCGAAGTAAGTTTTCCGCAATAATTTGATGAAAAAAAAAGGTAAGGTGACGGCCGGAAATTAAAGAAGGGGGAGAGGGACTTATCTAACACCGGATCGATGCGCAGAAAGGTGCTTTCACAATGCGAAAACTTTGGGATTTGAAATATAAACACATGGAGCGCCCACTCTATTCACCAGATATGTCACCTTCTGATTTCTTTACACCTACTTCCACATCTGAGGAAACATGTCATTGGATAAAGGTTTCAGTTGATTAAGTGGCTGGAGTAGCCCAGAATAAGTTTTCACAGACCTCCGATAATGAGAGAGGCAGAAGCTGCATATTGGAAAACACTGTACATGTTCCGCTGGCTTAAGAAGGGACTACGTCGAAAACGAGCGTATTTTGAAAGTAAAAACAAAATTAAAAACAGGATTCATAGTCAGATCGAAACGTTTTATCCTTGCTCTTGTAAGTGAATTAATAATATGCTATATCTATACGTACATTACTGCGTTTCAATTGACACTTAAGTGCCTGGCATTGGGTTCATCTTTGGACTATTTCTCTATAGATCCACTCTAGAACAGCACGCGGGAAAAACGAACACTTAAATCCTTCCGTGTGAGCTCTGATTATCTTATTTTATTATGATGATCATCTCTCACTCTGTAGATGGGTACCAGCACCTATTTTTGACCTATTTTGTATCTCTATCGATATTTCTATGTCAATTTGTAGAACTGCGTATGTATAATGTTATATCTGTCATGGAAATCTTTGACTATGTATATACGTTTCAGTTATGTGAAACTTAGAATGATATCGTTTAAATTATGCTTGTGAATTTAAATAACTACTGAAATGATTGTTATATAATGTACTGTAAATGACTTGGTCCAGAGTTAAGGAACATAGGGTTGAATGTAAAAGTTGCGGGGAAGCCCCACACCTACGAAAGTAGACTGGCGGAGTGAAAAAGGTGTGTTTGGCGCGCAAGTGGAAAGTCGTCCTTTGTGACAGGTAAGGAGCCTGGGCTGAGTAGTGCTGTAGTTAATACCTCACTAGCAGCAGCGGATCATTGTGGTTCATGTTCCTGGAGTTTTGAGGCCAGAAGAGCTTAAGGGCAGTATTTATAGGCCTGGGGTGCTGCATTAGGGGATACCATCATCATGGCATGGTTTTTAGCCCTTTAAATATAATTCCGACTTTAATGTTGCATTGCCATTTGCACAGCCAGTTTTACTTTTGAGTAGGTCAAAAGACTGCTTATGAAAGCACATTTGTTATTTAAAGAGTTATAGTTTGTTGTGCTCTACTTAATTAATAATTATGACAAGAACACTTACCATTTCCCATACATACTGGTGTAGTTTTGTTAATGAGCATGAAAGTTTATGGGTCATCATATACTAGGCTAGTTAGTTAATGAAGCAATGCAAAGGCTCCTTCAGAGCCAGTGTAATTAGGTCTGCATTCTGTTTAGTTGCTTCAAACCAAGTGTTATTTATTCTAATGCATGTTGGTTAATGCTCAGGGATAGAGACCCTGCACTAAGCAATGAAGTTGTAGATTATGATCATTAGCAAACCTCTGATTTAAATTCAAAATCATTTCATGTTGTTTACTGTTCAGTATTGCTGCTAATTTCATGTGTGTCAGTAATTGGTGTTATAAACTGTTATACCTAGGTCATTTAAGGTATGTGTTGTCGAGTTACTGTTTACTATCTCATTGGGCATTTGTTTGTTAGTAGCACAGTCTACAAGATTAGGTTACTGTGTTGTAGTATGAACAGATATAAGGAAAGAGTTTAGTGTGTGTGTGTCGAGAAAGGTTATGTTAGCCTTAGCACTGCGTCCTGCTTTACCATTTTGCTTGACACAAGAATGCCTAATTAGGCTGGTGACTGATTTTAATATGCAATGTTACAACTTGCTTTTGTGCTGAGAGAACTGCTGCTCCAGACCCATCGTTGCTATTGTTTATATTCTGCTGGAGTGTCTAAAATGAATCTCAGTTTGATTGTTCCATTTCCATTCTGTTATCTCACGGTCACACCTCAAAAATTCCTCGCAGAGGTATAACGTTAGCACTGACTGCCGTTTAAGGTGATCGGTGGTACCATATCACATCCACTTCCACAAATTAGCCCACTTGCGTAACTGCTGCCCCATAACATACACCTACACACAGCCTTTCCAGTGCAGATCCTTCCTAGTCAGAACAGTGCATAATCTAATACCTTCACCATTTTATCAATATCATCATGCAGTTTAAACATCATTGGTCTCAATCACATTTTCAACACTTTCAAAAGAAGCAGTTAGTCATTAATGTTAAATATTTAATCTTTTTTCTTCAAATTCTTGACATATTTGGCAGATGGCCCACTCTTGGTCATGAGCGGTTAAGGAATGAAGTAATAAAGAGGAACAGAGAACTCCACCAATCTTGACCCTTCAGGGAGCCAAGCTCTGCCTGTCACAAACCAAAACAAAGGATGAGGGATCAGAGAATAGGACCTCATTAAAAAATCCTTGGTTCACCTGGCTCTGACTGAAAGTAACTTGTGATGGATCCTTACTAGGTTATGTTGAAGACCTCATTGCAGTAAAGGTGCCAATCCTTCCCACATGCAGTTGATCAACTTGGGCTACTGCCCTGTATGTGGAGGATGGTTTCTCAAACACTTAAGTCCTAACCTGAGAGAAAAGGGTTCTAAGGCTTGGGACAACCTCAGTTCTGTTCTCAAAAACAGGATATCCTGATTTCTCAACAATTGCCATGATAGAAACTTCTTTGGTAAAAATTACTCCGGGAGCAACCACCACTGATGGTGCGAGCAGGCCATTGGATTCTGGAGAGCCTGGAACACTATGTAGGTAAGAGTCAAAGTTTCCTGGAACCCTGTCACAATGAAAGCATCTGCATGCAATGTTGAATAAAAATGCACTTCTGCAAATAGAAAAAACTAAAACAACTGGCTAAAGTTTTGGAAGAAAGGAACATATACATCTTGGTATTGCAAGAAATGAGATTACTAGATGAAACTAAAGTGGAGTCAGACGATTTCAGAGTATACCAAAGTAAATTCAGCTATAGAACAGGACTCCAAAGGAAGGCCACCAATTTTAGGGACAGTTTTGTGGTGAAGAAATCTCTCACCAAAGAAAATGCGAAAATTATAGTTGGAGGCTGTAATGCACATTTAGGAAAGGAAAATAGATGTCAAAAAATTATTTTTTGTCTACTCACTTCAGAGCCCTCCCAAAGCAGAAAAATAACATGGACCTGCCTCAATTCACTGGTAGGTATAGGATGTTGGAACAGCAACCAGAAACAAAAGGGAGCTACTGAACTTTAGAGTAAGTAAAAGTATGAATAGTGATTCTGAATATTACTTTTTGGAAATTAGACATCCAGCTGAATAGACACCGAAACAGAACTTGAAAAAGACCTAAAATTGATTCACAAAATATCAAACAAAGCAAGAACGTCTAGCAAGAGAACCTACCAAAGTTGAACAACTGGGAGGATGAATGAATCATTAATAAAAACATCTGAAAACCTGGAGGAATGAAGGAGAGATAGGCCACACAGTGGTGGGGCAACAGCCATCGTAGCAAACCTGGACAGGACCAGAAATGATTAGTGAACAAGTTAATCACAGTGAACAGAAGATATACTTGACTCATATTTCTCCAAGCATACGAAAACTCATTACAAATACTGCTGCAATAAACAGAGTCCAGCTTATCAGCATCAACTAGGCAGCATCTGTGTATCATCATGTGGCTCCAAGTGCAAGTGGGCTTTGCGGCTGCCACCGGCCATCCTATATTGTGGCAGCAGAGGGCACTTGTCATATGAAGACATGGCTCAGTGAGCGTGCACCACTGGATCTGCCAGGTCCCACATGACTGCTATCAGCATCAATCAAAAACTTCCCCATCCGTTATCACCTTGGCACGCCAGTAAGGTGGTATCGATATATGATACTACAGACATAATAAACACAGATGGTGGAATAAAATATGATGATGGCCTAGATAAGAGGTTAAGAGCCTGAAAGAAACGAAAGAATTTGGACTAGATGGAAAAACTAAAGCAGTTATAAATCAAATGCTGATACAAATCATCTCCAAATTAAAATTTCATGGGGGAATTTCAGAGCCGATTGAGATCAAGATCGAAGTTAAACAGGGGGATGGACTACCAGCAACCCACTACAAAAAAAAAAAAAGAGAGAGAGAGAGAGAGAGAGAAGGAAGCCATGAAAGAAGAAGGAGTAGAAGAAAACTGTCTGGGTCCAAATAAGCAGGTTTTGAAAATAGACTGTCTTGTGTTCACTGGTGATTTTGTGTAGCTAGGCAATGTTAAAGAAGAAGCAGAAGCTCTAATAATGCTAGAAAAGCTTCATGTGATAGCAGAAGAAACAGGACGCATGATCTCCTATGTTAAACTGAGTACATGACATACAAACAAGATAGAGAATCTCATCTTGAATATGAGGTTTGACAAACTGAACAAACAATGGGGCATCCATGTTGTCATGCTTTGCACACATTTTAGACACAGATATCAAAACTGATAAATGACCCTCATGCAGGTGGAAGAATGCAGAATAGATAACACTACATTCTTTGTACATTATCTTTTTTCCCACTTTGTTTCTTGACTTCAGCCTTGCTGTGGAGCACACACAACAGCTTTCTGTTTTAGTCTGGACTTTGCTTTTACTGGAACCCTGTGAATTTGTCAACCCCTAATTTGAAATACTTCTTTATTACAATTCTTTTTCTAACTATCCCAACTTCCTCCGTGTCCTTTTTATTTGTCAGTCCTTGTTCATTCATTCTGAAGAAGTGCTCATAAAACTTCAGCCTTCTCATGTGTATAGTGTCTGTGATCTTGTCCACTTGTTCATACAGATCTTCACTTTTCCTCTTCTTCATTGTAGCATCACTTCTTTTTTGTGCCCTGAGGATCTTCCTTAAAATTTTTCTTTCCTTCTTCCCCAGTTTTCCGTTTCTCCTTTTTTGTTCAGTATCAAGCACACAGAACAGTAAAATGTAAAGTGCTTAAGAGTCGTATTCAAGTGCATAATCTCTGCATTATTCAAAAGTGTTCTTATGTTACCAATATGTCCATTCCATTCCAACCTGTATGTTAGTTTTATATTTCCTGCTAGTCCTTTGTTTACTTTTTTATGGAGCACATTCGGTTGGATGCATTCACCAAGATACTGTACTTGAATTTATCTGTTCTCTTGAAAAAACTAGACAATGTACATATCACAGCAGTTTTTTTCAGTTATTACAAAAACAGATAGCAGTACTACAATTTTAAATGCATATCCACAAGGAGTTACCCAAAAAACCATTTACTGAAGATGTTACAAGGTTTCAAAGTATATCATTACAAAAAATAAAGACAATGTACATCTATGAAAGACAATCATGTGATAAGAAATAAAGTAATTCATGTATTCTAGTTCAATAATTTATCATAGGCAATTATTTAGTTTTTTTTCTAAATATATGTTCCTATTTTTATGCATAAAACTCTTCTAACATGTAAATGTACAAACCTATCAAAAAAAATTTTTTTTAATTTGGTTTTAAATTTATATTCATTATCTCTTAAACACCCTGTTTGTTCCAGGAGAGAGTTAAAAAATTTGGTGGCAGACAATTTTGACCTCTTGGCACTGCTTTCAGATTCTTAAGGTCATAACAGAAATTTTCTTTCCCTCTTGTATCATTGCTAAGGTGGTTTCTATTACAATCATACAGAACAGGGTTCTTGCCTGTACAATATATAACTGAATATATGTACTGGGACGCAGTGGTCATTATTTGAGGCTTTCTGAAAAGGTTATAGCATCCTGGGAGGTACTCTAACATAATTCACATATTCTTTCTTTGGGCCACTAAAATTTGCTTTGTCAAGGCCAAATATTCTCAGAAGATAATTCCATAACACATAATGGAGTGAAAATATCCAAAGTATGCATACTTCATAATGGCTAAGTCTCCAATGAAAAAGATCATTCAGATAGCACAGTGATGTAAGTCTGCCTCTGTAAAAGCCATGCACTGCTTCATTTGTGGAAGAAGAGTGACAGTACTGCTCCAGTCCATGGCTGATTTAGGCTATGTCAAATGTATAAGCAGCATTTCAGCACTACCTAAATTGGCCAGTGGCTGGACCAAGACAGCTGTCCTTCTGTCACAAATGAAGCAGAGTGTGTGTGTGTGTGTGTGTGTGTGTGTGTGTGTGTGTGTGTGTGTGTGTGTGTGTTTGAGTGTTATAAATTTTAGGAAATTGGACTTAATCCCATTTACCTTTCAGGTATGAGATTATAACTTGTAAATTTCCTTACAAAGTACTGAGAATCTATTTTTGAAGAGCTTCAAAAACTACATTTACACTCATACTTTAAAAACTATTGTTAAGTACTTGGTAAAGTGTACTTCCCACTGTACCTTCTTTTAGGGTTTCACCCCATTCCAATCACACATGGCACTTCTGAAAAACAGCTGCTCAAATGCCCCTGTGCACACTGTAACTAGTCTAATCTTGAATTTGTGGATCTTCTGGGAATGGTGCATAGGGGGTAGTACAGTCCTAGATTCCTCACTTAATACTGGTTCTTGAAACCCTGTAAGTAGACTTTCGGAGGATAGTATGTCTCTATCTTCGAGCATCTGTCGGTTCAGGTTTTTCAACATCTTTCTGACCCTATCCCATGGGTCAAATGAATTTGTTAACCATACACACTGCCATTATTTGTATATGTTCAATATTCCCTAACAGTCATATTTGGTATAGGTTCCCCTCATATTCTAGGATGGGTCACATGACTGTTTTGCAAGCACTCTCCTGTGCAGAATGATTGCATTTCCCCAGTACCCTACCATCAAACCGAATTCTACCACTTACTTTGCCTACAAGTAGGCCTGTGTAATCATTCCATTTCATATCAGCACAAATTGTTATCCCAAGTATTTGTATGAGTTGACTGATACCATTCAGTCATTGTGTTCTGTAGACCCCATCATGAAGGGGAACCTTTGGGGATGCAGAACAGGTCAAGATAGATATTAACACAAGAAAACCATTGAAGTTTCACATCTATGCTGTATTCACAGCAAACTATCACTATACTGCTCTTGCTATTCATACTTATGACTGCTAAATTCAGTCAAGTAAATTAGAAATGAAGCTGACTTAAAAAAGTTTCCTGTCTCTTCAGTTACACCATACCTGCTATTGGTATGTCTACACCTACATACACACTCCGCAGTCCACCATGTGGTGCATGACAGAAGGTATTCTGTATCACTACTAGCCATTCCCTTCCCTGTTCCACTTGCAAATGGAGCGAGAGAAAAAACAACAGCCTATATGTCACCATACAAGCCTTATTTTCTCTTATCTTGTTATACTGGTTCGCATGCAAACCGCGCATTGGTGGAAGTAGAATCATTCTGCAGTAAGTTGCAAATCTGAATACCTTACACTTTTTCAGTAGTATTTCATGAAAAGAATGTCGTCTTCCCTCCAGGGATTCCAACATGAAGCATTTCTGTAATATTTGTGGGGGACTGAACCTACAGGGAACAATTCTAGCAGCATGCTTCTGAATTGCTTCAACATCTTTGGTTAATTCCACCTGGTGGCGATACCCAACACTCAAGCAGTACTCAAGAATGAGTTGCAGTAGTATTCCATATGTTGTCTGCTTTCTAGTTGAGCTAGAATTCTCCCAATAAACTAAAGTCAATCACTTGCGTTATATACCACCAGCCTTACATGCTCGCTCCACTTCATATAACTTCAGAATATTACACCTAGATACTTACTTGACATGACTCTGTTAAGCAGTGGACAACTAATATTGTATTCAAATATCAAAGGATTGTTTTTCCTACTTATTTGAATTAACTATTATTTCTTACGTTTAGAGCCAGCTGCCATTCATAATACCTAATATAAATTAAGTCATGCTGCATCACCTTACAGTCACTCAATAACAGTTTCCCTTACACTACAGTATCGTAAGACAACGCTTTTCTGGGGCACTCCTGACGATACCCTTGTCTCTGATGATGACCCACAATCCAGAACAACATACTCTATTCTATTACTCAAAAAGTCTTCCAGCCAGTCACATATCTGAGAAACTATTCCATACACTCAGAGCTTCATTAACAGTCTGCAGTGGGGACCTGTGTATAATGCTTTCTTCAAATATAGCCACGAGAATGGCCTCCTACATAGTTCAGATGAGGCACCCCCCCCACTCCCCCCCCCCTCTCCCCCCCTCCCTCCTCCCCCCCCCCCCCCCCCCCCACACACACACACCCTGCACATGTCCCAAGCACACACTGGATGTATTTCCAGCCCAGGACACTATTTTCGTAAGTAGTTCCGTAGTGTGCCTGCAGTGGAGCTCCCAATAACTTGGAAGTTTTATACTGCTAAATTACAATTGTATATTTCAAGGAAAATGAATCCTCTCTGACTTATTGATATTGTAATCACAGGAACGAACATTTGCACATTTTTCGACATAATAAATCTTATATTTCTGACCATTTAAAACAAGCTGCCAGTCTATGCACCTCTTTGAAATCTTACCAAGAGACCGCTGAATATTTGTGCAGCTTTTAAATATAGTACTTCAGTATAGATAACTGCATCATGCCCAAAAAGTCTGAGGTTACTATTAATATCCTGAAGTTTACATAGGAATTGCAAAAATGAAATTATATAATGTATAAGCTGCTATTCTTTCTCATTAATTCTGTGCTGTGTAAAGCATATTTACATGCCAATTATTTGTTGTCATCTTTACTTAAACATAAAAATATGTTTATAGTACTGCAAGTTGTTTTCTGTTCTTTTCAGTCTAAGGCAGCAACAATCATTGTGATACCCAAATACATAACAGGTATGAGCGCATGCAAAATTTGGTTCTTTGGTTCACAAGAATTGCAGGAATGAAATGGAAAGTGTAAATTCACAAGAAACAGCAAGGAAATGCAGCAGCAAAATAAAAGTACACAATGCGAACAAACTTGATGAGGCTATGTGCTTGTCATTGAAGTCCATTCCTGGCAGTTAAAGCTGCAACACATTTGAGGGCGTACAAAGTGCAAATTCTGGTGCATAGAGCTATCACCTCTGGCAGAAACCATGGATCTTACCTGACTGGGTATCGGGTCAAACTGATATTAGATGACAGCTAAGGTTATTTTATTCTGTGCCCTTCAACCATACGCCAGAATTCATAAATTGTAGTGGTTGGCAAGAGGGAGTATGCAGTCCCTCAACAACCCATGACCAGATGTTTTCAGGAGGTGAGAACTCTGGAGAACATGCTGACCAGGGCAACAGTGGAATGCCATTTGCATAGGGTTGGTTCAAGACAACATGGGAAATGTGCAGTCTTGCATTATCTTGTTGAGAAATAATGTCACACAGTCCTCAAAGACAGGCAACATCCATCAGCTGTAACAGTCAGAAATGTGATACCTGCTGCCCAAATAACTCACTGTGCAAATCAGTGGTGATCATGTTGTGCACACATTGTCACCCCAATCATGTCAGTTGCCTGGCCCATTTGATGGAGGAAAATGTAATCTTGCAGTATTCATCATCCTCAGAACCTTGACACTTGTGCAGAACGGGCACTTGCCTGAAAAGATGATGTAGTGCCACTACTGTGTCCATTGCTTGGAAAGACCACTGCCATCACACCTCTTCCTGCCGCTGTGTTATGCAGCAATGTTCACCATGCTGACAGTCCATGGTGCTCCAGACATTGTCGCTATGTCTGTATGGATACTTGTCTTGTTGGAAGCAAGCCCACTCCTTGATTCAAGATATGTATGTGGCTGTATGATTTAGTATGGCAGATGGCATAATGTGTCTTTCCTCTTGGGCATTAGTCATGCAGGACTACTGAGATCCTCCAGGGCATTGAGTATGGTCTTCAAGAATCCATCGGTCCCATATCTGCAGGACAGTCACAGGATCTCAACCAACATGAGCAGCAATGATAAATGACAGGTGCCCTCTCCTTCTTACATGAGATGTAATATATTCTGATTGTAGGTGGTGCGCTCCTATTTTTTGTGTTGTGTTGAAATGCTAACCAGTTGTATATCCTAATATATTGTACACTTCATGCCAGTTTGAAGTATGTTGCATGCTGTCTTCATGGGGTTTAAATTTCAAAGGCTTGAAGTGTAGTTGTGTAAATGACAGGCTAGACATTTTTCCTCATTGTACCTGATTTGCAAAGGCAAAGAGTCCAATTCTGTCCCGTCTCCCCCCCCCCCCCCCTCCTCCTCCACTGCCCCTGCCCCTTCTCTATAAAATAAAGGTTTAACTGTCTGTAAAAACCTTATCTATAAAATAAAGGTTAACCTGTCTGTAAAAACATAAAAATGAGTAATAAAAAACAACAGATACCTGCAAAATAATGGTAGGAATGAACTGAACCAGGCTCGGAGTAAACTGAAGGAAATTAGTAGTTATATTGAAGAGCCAAAGAAACAGGTACACCTGGCTAATATTGCGTAGGGCCTCCGCAAGCATGTGCACAACATCACAACATGGCATGGCCTCAACTAATGTCTGAAGTAGTGCAGGAGAGAACTGACACCATGAATCCTGCAGGGCTATCCATAAATCTGTAAGAGTACGAGGGGGTGGAGATCTCTTCTGAACAATACGTAGTTAGGCATCCCGGATATGCACAATAATGTCCATGTCTGGGGAGTTGGTGGTCAGTGGAAGTGTTTAAACTCAGAAGAGTGTTCCTGGAGCCACTCTGTAGCAATTCGGGGAATGTGGGGTGTCGCATTGTCTTGTTTGAATTGCCCACATCTGTCAAAATGTACAATGGACATGCATGGATGCTGGTGATCAGACAGGACACTTACGTACATGTCACCTGTCCCAGTCGTATCTGGACATATCAGGTGTTCCATATCACTCCAACTGCTATGCCCCACACCATTACAGAGCCTCCACCAGTTTGAACAGTCCCCTGCTGACATGCAAGGTCCATAGAATCATGAGGTTGTCTTCATAACCGTACATATCCATCTGCTCGATACAATCTGAAATGAGACTCCTCCGACCAGGCAACATGTTTTCAGTCATCAACAGTCCTATGATGGTGCTGACAGGCCCAGTCGAGGAATAAAGCTTAGTGTTGCGCAGTCCTCAAAGGTACATAAAAGGGCCTTTGTCTCCGAAAGCCCATATTGATGATATTTCATTGAATGGTTCGCACACTCTCACTTGTTGATGGCCCAGCATTGAAATCTGCAGTAATTTGCGGAAGGGTTGCCCTTTGCCACGTTGAACAATTCTCTTCAGTCATCATTGGTCTCCCTCTTGCAGGATCCTTTTCTGGTTGCAGTGATGTCGGAGATTTGATGTTGTACCAGATTCCTGATATTCGCAGTACACTCGTGAAATGTTCATGCGGGGAAAATCCCTACTTCATTGCTGCCTTGGAGGTGCTGTGTACCATCCCTTGTGCGCTGACTATAACACCACATTCAAACTCACTTAAATCTTGATAACCTGCCATTGTAGCAACAGTAACTGATCTAACAACTGCGCCAGACACTTGTTGTCTTATTAGCAATTGCTGACTGCAGTGCCACATTCTTCCTGTTTACATATCTCTGTATTTGAATACACATGCCTATACCATTTGTTTGGTGCTTTAGTGTATAACACATGGGAAATTAATATAACATAACACACACAAATATCAGAAAACAATGAATCAGATAATTTGTAAAATTATCAATGGTGGCAATATTTTTCATTTCGCTGTGCTATCTTCTTTGAATTCCTACAGTGTATCATGTCTGGTGCAATATATTGTTTTCTTATAGTTGCCTATGGGGCTTCACATCTATGTCTGTAGGCCTGAAATCTGTTCTCTGTGAAATACATATATGTTTTGTACAAAGTTAATAACCTCTAGTAGAGGATAAGTTTCATGATACCAAATGAGAATAACAATATTCACAAATTTAATTGTGCATATAAAAAATTCTTTATTTCTGGTATTGTACTGATACAAATTGGAACAAATGTTGGGCTACAGTCTTTTAACAAGTAATACAGCTTTTAGAATGTACTGGAATCTGAAACATGGGTTGTTCCTGGCGAACCTTCACATCATTGGGAATTGAAGGCTATAGTATGGCCAGCAAAAGAAAATATGTCTGTCCTTTTTTCCCTATTTCAGATTTTTAATGTTCAGATTCAATGTATCATTATGCAAGTATGAATAAATTATTTTTGTGGATATTTTCTGGCTTTATTTCATAAATATTTGGATACCGTGGATTTAATTATATGGGTATGTAATTTCAGATCATTGAATCAAAAGTGTGGCATCCCTATACATATTAATAAGATAAAAAGATGTACTTTGCATACACTGCTTACTCTTTAGGTACCAAAGTAATCTACCTCTAAAATGTACAAAGTAAATAGCCATCAACCTTCTGAGGTACAATAAATTTTGTGTACTTCTTGGTAAATACGTTTTTGGGGCACAACATGCTTTCAAACTCACCAAATTAGTTATGTCGTGACCAGTAAGTTTTTAACATCACCCCTCTTGGAAAAATTTCTGCAGGCACCCAAGGAGACATGGTAGATAAAGATTCTATGTATAGTCAAATTTCACGTGTATCATAAGGTTTGAAGATAGCACTTTTTTCTTGAAACGTGTGTGTGTGTTTTTGCACAAATTCATAATTCATTACAGAGATGAGTGCAGTATTGCATACGAATGTGAGGTGCGAGTGATAGTGAAATACTGTATGTCATGTAATGTACTGAAGTAGGACTGTACTTCTTGATAAGGTTGGCCAAAGGAGACATTTGAGGCAACTCAGATGGGGATTCAATTGAAAAGTTTACATCTGATGTACATTTGCACTGAATAGGACAACATGCTATACAGTACTAAAGTCGGAGACGGGTTGTAATCATATATTTGCTCATTTGCAGATCCAAAATGACTAGAACATTTTTGCTTCTCTTTATGGAATTGGAGGGTTGGTGGTGGTGGGGGAGGGGGGGGGGGGGGGGGGTTGAGGGGGCACATTTAAAAATAAGCATAGTTGTGGAATTCCTGGAGTCATTTCAACAAAACTTGGTACATGTGTGACTCCATACCTGGACAAAAATAAACAAGTAAAGTTGGGATAGGACATCACTAACATTCATAGTCATTGTGCTAGAGGCAGGTAGAGGGTGAATAAAATTTTGAAAAAATATTAGCACTGAATCCATAGTTTTCAAGGTTGTCAAGCTAATAAATAACTATCCTGTTCTAATAGAGGTTTGGGATAAATAAGTATATATGAAATGGCAGATGATCAACCAACTGTTGACACATTAGCATTACTTCATTTGAAAAATTCACTAAAAATAATCCAGAAAGACAAAATAAAGTGGCTCAAACTTATATATTAGTTAACTTCTGAAACAATATTATGAAAACGGAAGTTGCTACTCATCATATAGTGGAGATGCTGAGTCGCAGATAGGCACAACAAAAAGACTGTCACAAATAAAGCGCTTGGCCAGTAAGGCCTTCATTAAAAATGGACGACAGACACACACACACACACACACTCACACACACACACATACACACACACACACACACACACACGCACATGCAAATGCAACTCACATGACTGCAGTCTCAGGCAACCTTCTGAAACTATGATCTAAGAATTCTTTAGCAACTAAAGAACATCACATGAGTATTAACTCTGTAAGAAATGTAATTAACCGGCAACATGCCTACAGAAAAAGCTTTTCTAACATTTTGAATTCTTTGAGGCTTTTAATGATGATGATTGTAGTGGTTAATAAAAAAAAGAAAAGAGAGAAGAAAAGAAAAAGAAAAGGGTTGAAAATGTGGGAAGAAATTGTAAGTGAAAATGTTTTTTTTTAAATTGTTAATGACCGTGAAAAAAGGGAAAGAAAGAAAGAAATGCAGATCGGACTTCGTATTACAGAAAAGCTATCGGACTTCGTGATTCGGAAAAGCTGTTGTTGGGGTGGTCCTTGTGGCGTTTTTGAGCAAAAGTTAAACCAATTTCCACTACAAAAATTATTGAAAAGAAACAGAGAATAACAAAATGTAACTGCAGGGGGATGTGGCGTAGATAAGAGTTCATCCTTTACCAGGTTAACTTGTCTTCTTTCGTGCGGCGTCCAGGTCTTCAAAAATCTTCATTTCTACGTGAAAAGTCTGCTCCGAAATCTTGCAGTCATCCAGGAATCACTAATTTATACCAATTAAAATCATCTTGATACTGTATGCAATTTAATTTACTTTGCTACTTCCATCCTCCAAATTTCTTAAAAACTTCCACAATATGCCTACACATTAAAATCGGATCAAGACTAGCTAATAAGTTTTTTTACATCTTCATCAGATCACGTCTGCCTTAAGCTTCGGCTATCAAGAGACAAACAAGAAACGGATAGAAAACAAAAAAAGAGTTACAATTTTAGCATTTTCTCTGCCGTCGAGTGCTCATACCGCTGCGACGGGACATTTTTTATCTGAGGGAACGAGTGTAGCGCGACGAAATTCAAAGTTCCGCTACATGATGATCATGACCATGATGTAGTTGTTGATAATGATGACGATAAAAATGATAAAAATAACAAGGTGAAATGGAAAATTGGCAGCTAAGGCACTGAAAGAGGTATCATATCCACAGAGCATCTAATATGAGTCAGAGACACTGGTAATGAATGAAAATGAAAATATATCTGACTTTCTCAATTCACTACTTTCTCAAATAATATGATGAGCTCCTGTAGATGACATGAGCGCTTCATAATGTTGGTCCTGGTGATTTAGTGGCTGACAGCTGCAGTGGGCTTGGTGTGGCTGCTGTGGGTGTACACCTCAACCAATCATGTAACGTGATTTTGTATACATCTCTATGGCAATGCCTCACTGTTATCACAGCTGTAACTACTTTTTTCACCTGCAGCCATTTGCACTTCACAGTTGAAAACTGTCAGGAGTCTTCTTTTGCTAGGTATGCTATAGCCTCCAATTCCCAATTATGCGAAGGTTCACCAGGAACAACACATGGTTCAGATTCCAGTACATTCTAAAAGCCGTATTACTTGTTAAAAGACTGCAGCCCAACATTTGTTCCAATCTGTACCAGTACAATGCCAGAAATAAAGAAAATTTTTACATCAGCAGCCTCAGAACAGCACTCTATGAAAAGGGCCCACAATATGTAGGTTTAAAGTCAGCCAATACACTGCCCAGTAAAGTTGTGACCCTAGGCAAAATTAAGCCTAAATTTCAGGTAAGGAAATTCCTGTTACAAAATCCATTTTACACATTAGAATACCATACTTAAATGCAGAATATGAAAGGCTCAGAAAAATATGTAAATGGTGTTAAGCAAACCATTTTATATGTAACTTAAACATGTTGTTAATCAATGACATATTCAGAAGAATGTATTATTGCAAGAATTGTAACCTGTTTTTATACATATGCAATGAGTCATTTGATGTTAAAGAAGGTATTATTATTATTATTTATTATTTATTATTAGGTCCCCTTCCATGGTAGAATTACTGGAGTGGGTTAGGAACACACAAGTCATCAGAGTGGTATCAAACTGAAAGATTTTCACCAG
Organism: Schistocerca americana; assembly: GCF_021461395.2. NCBI lineage: Eukaryota > Metazoa > Arthropoda > Insecta > Orthoptera > Acrididae > Schistocerca > Schistocerca americana. The sequence goes on along the minus strand of NC_060124.1, from coordinate 431,280,849 downwards.
GTCATTGAGCCATATAGCATTATTATCATTGTTATCATTATTATTAACATCATCATTATTGCAAATAGTCTTCACAGGTTTGCCACCACATCACATTGTGCAAATTCCACAATATTTCCTCGGAGCAACTGTCCAACATCTTCATGTGATTCAACCTTGCTTGTGGCTAGGTACAACTGTCAGAATCAAGTGTTTCTGTCATGCATCTGTAATCTAGCCACAAGCAAAGCTGAACCACCTGAAGATATTGTTGCTGCGAGGAAATAGTGTAGAATTTGCAAGTGATTGGGCGGCAATCCCGTGAAGACGATTTACTACATATCTTCCGGGAAAGCTTGAAGAATCACACCATCATTATTGCTATTACTATTACTATTATTATTATTATTGTTATTATTATTATTATTATTATTATTGTTGTTGTTGTTGTTGTTGTTGTTATTGCCTCTTTGGAATCATTTACTAAGGATTGTGGGCAGTAGAACAGCAGTCAAGGACAATACACAACATCTAACTGTGTTTGAGATAAGAGACAGCAGTGATATATCAGAAACATTGATATTTAACAGAAATAATACCAACAGTCACACATCAGTATCATGTATTTCCCCAGCATATCAGGCATTTGTAATTCTGTTCCTACACACTTGTAATGGGTATTGTTTTGAACGTGTCCTGTAAAATAAACTTAACAAAATGAAGATTCATTACATATTTTAACTATTACATATGTTGCAGCCACTGAACACAACCAAGAAAGTGTTGTGAACCTTGACTCAGAAGAAATCTCCCTCTGTTTGTCAACAGCTGTCACTGTTTATCATAAAGTGAGTTCATTAGAGGTACTGGAAAATCTCAAGCACAAGTGCCTGATACTCTGTGTTTTAGCAAGATATTGCTTGAGAGTTGTGATTTCTTACCCAACTGAGGGAATATTTGCAAAAGCTGGCAACACTGTCAGATGTTGTAATAGAGCAGTGATGGCCACAACATGGCTCACGAGTTGCATGTGGCTGTTGCTCTTATCTCAGCAGTGCTGTAAATGTAAAAGCTTGCTGTTGCGTAGATAATGCTGTATACGGCAGTTAGCAATCATTCAGTCACTACCACAGCAAGCAAGATGAGTATCATACCCATACAGAAACACTGTTTACATGAAACTATGATTACTACTGGTTCCCTGACTGTTACAATGTTGTCTAAGAAGCATAAATATGGGGAAGAGACTGTAGTGTTTAGCAAAGATTGATGAGAAGAATTTGTTTTTGTACAGAGAAAAGACAAACCAGTGTCTCTTGTGTCAAATGATATTGTCACATAGGAAGGCAAGTAATTTAAAATGCCATCACAACACTAATCACAAAGGTTTCACAAAAGAATTTTCTGTTGGTGCTCAACTGAGGAAAACCAAACGGTTATTACCAAAGGAACAACTTCAACACAAGAGTAGAGTTATGTCCATGTTCACAAAAGGAGCAGATTTAACAACCATAGATGGCTTCATATTGATTTTTGATTTAGTAAATGAAAAGAAACCTTACACAGGAGGTGAGTTTATAAAGAAGTGGAAGTTGTCTCTATTTTAGACCCCAAAAATTAGAAACAAAAATCTTTCTTCACAAATGTTAACTAATGGACTCTATATTAAAATACATTGCTTAAGTTTGCTGCCCCCAAAGGTAACATTACTGGCCACTGCTATAACATTATTCATCTCTTATCAAAAATTCACTAGTACAGAGCAATGTCGCAAGAAAATAATTCTTCAGTTTCATGGTTTCTGGACACAAACTGTCAATTTACATGTGAATAAAAGACACAAATATTATATAGACTTGCATATACAATGCATGCACTCAATTCCTCACAAGTTATTTAGAAGAATATTTAGAAAGTACTTAATGAATGAAAGAATTTGAGTCTTGGGTGTCAACACAATTCCACATATAATTAGCTTTTTATCTACTCCTGATTATAATTTTATTTCACGGTAAGTTATAGTCTACGTATGTTATTACATTGTTTCAGTCAGAAATATTTCATACAGCTCTTACAATTTTTTAAAATCATTATCATTTCATGTAGTTCTCAGTGATGCCTTCTGCTCAGTTTAAGAGTCACAGAAAGTGGGTTAATGGGAACTGTATAATATTAAATATTTTCAAGCCAATAGAATATAAGAGTTTCCTGCCTGTATGTTGCAAGAGGTAGGAGCGGGACCAGGTCGTCTACATCTACATCCACACTCTGCAAACTACTGTGAAGTGAATGGCACATGGTACTTCCCACTGTTAAATTATGAAGGTTTCTTCCTGTCCCATTCACAAATGGAGCACAATATGAATGGTTGGTTAAATGCCTCTGTGTACAATGCTATTAGTCTAATCCTATCCTGTGGCCCCTATGGGAACAATATGTAGGAGGTTGCAATATATTCCCAGATTCATCAATCATATTGGTTTGCAAGCCACCTAATTTTGTACAGGTTATCTTATTCATGTAAATGTTGTGATCACAAGTCCTCCATCACTTGCTATATGCAAAAAGCAGACATTCACTTCAACAAGATTACACAGATCATTGATAAACAGTTGAAACAATGTTTGATATCTCCCTCAGTTATGCATTTACTTCATGGTGATTTATCCCACCTCTGGTGACTTAATCTGATGAGCCTCCCTCAATTTCACATTTATTATGATGGCTTACCCCATCTCTAATGAGCTGAAGCGATTGTCCATGATCACTTCGGGTTATCAATAATTAAAAGAACGTGTCCAGAAAACTGCACTAGCCTACGAAAAAATGTTCTTCATTACTCTACAGTACTTCAAGAGGATAAATGAAACTTCTATAAAAATATTCAATGACTTACATAATGACAGTGAAATGCCATTAAACCAAACTAAAGTATGTCAACTAAGTTAACAATTTTTCCCCATAAACTAGCAAAATGTTTTGTGCCACCATACTTAAGCTGATAAACTCAAACTAGCTCATACACACAAATGTATCAAACAAACTCTTTACAGCTTTAGAAAAACCTTTGTTCCACATCATCACAAATTGTTTTGAATGTTAATTATTGTCCATCCAACACAGTAACTTGCCACTGACAGAGCATAAAATGATAGGCAAATAAATAGTAAGGAAAAAGATGCCAAAACAAAATATAATTACAATAGGAAAACACCAAGCTTTTTATAATACGGTATATTACACAACACAGTTGAAGTGCTCCATGTGCTTAAAAACCAAGTTATGTGATCTCGCTTTTTCCATGCAGTGACAGACATAACAACATACAAGCAAATATAAACTGTACACATAAGTAAGAGAGCAAAAACTGAAAGTCACTTAAATGAACACTGAGAATTCATTTGCCTTCTTGTTTTGCAAAAGAATTCAGCAGCAACTTGATTAAGATGTAGCTCAAATATATGTAGCTAGCTATTTGCATTTGAGAGCTATTCCATATCCATGAATGGAAGGTGCACAACAAACATTGTAAGAAATTATCAAAATAGCAGTTCAGGGGTATGTCAGACTTTTAAAAAGAGGAAAAGAAAAATAGTTCACAAACTTCACATCATTTTCAGTTCTGAAGATAAACAATCCTTAAGTTGACAGATTTTGCTGCTCCATTAATTTATGACTTGTGATATCATATCCTGGTAAGTTCATAAATTGGACAGAGATTTTTTGTTGCTGTATGAGTACAGTGAGAAGGACACACATGGTTCATTCACAACTGTGCTGAAGGCACCTCTCTGGGGAGCTGAATACTCAGCTATAATTCATATTTTAGAACTGAATCATCTTTTAAATAAGCTATAAAGTGTATAAGCTGAATGCTGAAGGCACCTCTCCGGGGAGCTGAATACTCAACTATAATTCATATTTTAGAACTGAATCATCTTTTAAATAAGCTATAAAGTGTATAAGCTGAATACTAGGAAAAAAACTCTTCTCCATTAACTATAAGAACTTCTACTCTTCTCCATTAACTATAAGAACTTCTACCCTTCTCCATTAACTACAAAAACTATTCTCAGTAGTTGCTGTATACCTGTTTGCAAGTGGTCAATATTTAATCATTTACACATCTGTTCAGTTACTTCTGGTAACACATTGCATGCCATTATGATGTATATTATGCTTCTGCCATATGAAATATGACACTAATTAACCAATTCAATAAAAAACAATATTAACAAATAAATACAAAAAACTGACAGATAGTGTTTAGAAAAAAGTATCACTGCAGTTGTATTTTTGTGAGACTGAATAAAACACAAAGTTCTTTAAAAATGTTAGATGATTAGATGACATTTGCTGAGTGGGATATAATAGCATAACGTACTGCTTGGGAAATGCACACTGTTTGAGGACATACTATTGCTCACTTGTAAGATGGAGTGTTCTGTGCACTGTGCCTGCCCATCAATCAATACTTAATCATACATAAGCATTGTAATGTGTGCTTTCATCACTGTGTTTTTCATTTTTAAATTTATTATCAATTGCCTCTGTGACATGATAACTCTCTATAGACTTTACTGAGCTTTTATAATCTGATAAAACTGCATCTTGATTTATCTATACCACTAAATACGTATCTCTATATTGTGTGGTTTAGTTTATTAGTTAGAGAATGACATTTTCACTTTTAACATATGTTTGCTGCTGGGGCAGATTAGGAAATAAAACATACAGAATGTGAGAAAGAGAAAAATGCTCCTGGTGCCACCTCAAACACTCTCATTAGCACATAATCATGTTTTGTTATGAAATTGTCAAGGAGATGTAATCAGTATCACACATTTAGGTCCTACTGTACAGCTCATGTCTAGTTTTATCTGTGTGGCATTACGAAGAGGCCTACACTTAATAACTAATTTGCAACTTTACACTGAAACACTATGGCAAGTAATATGTTGTAATGTTCAAGAAAAGTATTTAGGTAGTGCATGCTGTTTAAGTGACAATAGCAATCAAAAATATAACCAATATCTGATGCATCTAGGAGAGGTGTTACTCAGTGAGAAATGTTATTTCTCAAAGTGGTAGAGAAAACACTTTTCCTACCCTCATATTTTGTTTTGTAACATTAACATTACTCTCTGTTTCTGCACTTGTAAATGCATGTTCATCCAAAGTTGTTTCACTATGCAATTAAAAATTACCTGTGTGTTTCATTATAAGTCATATACACAATGTGTGCTTTAATTTTGTTGCAGTTGGTTTTGTGCTGCATTTAAAACTCACACACTATGTAAAATTATCACACACATAAGTTTATCAAACCTGCACAACTATTTTCCAAATACTTCACCATTTCAAATTACCTGATTTTGAAAGAAACAAATATGTAAAGAAACTAAACATTAGATAACAGTGAAGAAAGCATATGGAGAAACAAGGTAACATATCTGAGAAACTTACCTGTCAAGCATGAGTAATCCAAGTTAGACTATGACATTTCACTCACAAACAACACAGCATTAAGTGAACACACCCACCAGTGAAATTGTACCGATGTTGACTGCTCCAAGGCACAGCGGCAACTGGTGACGGAGCTGTGCTCCCATCTGATTGGCTACAGAGTGCAGCATCTCTGCGCTTGCTCAAATGCGGAGGGTGTGCTCCTCTCGTTCAGCCAATCATTGTGCGTCTGGGGTCCCTCGTCTTTTAGCAGTCATTTATGAGCTCCTCCATGGTGCAACCCTTTCTGCAATGGAAGGGGTTAGCACAAAAGACTGTCCATAATCCCACTACTAAAAAAGTTCCCACCCTACCAGCCATTTCATTTTTCCGGGCCCCTCTGTTTAACATTTCCACCCCTCGTACTCTGAAAGGGTTGGTGTGAGGCTCAGAGCAGTGGAGGGGATCTCTCTCACTGCAGTTCTATTAAAGAGTGATTTATCTGAAAGGGGTGTGTCTACTCCCATAAAACTATGCATGGCCTATTACTGAAAATAGTATTATTAATCAAACTGGAAATAACCGTATTATTGTTATGTCAATTAGAGTATTTTATTCTCATTTATTTACAAAAATGTGCCACTAAGCATGCTAAACTGCTGTTACTTCCTCTGTGACATTTGTTAGTGTGCTGAAAACATTACCTCAAATGAAATGAGGTTGTACATTTACAAAAGATGTAAAATCAAATAGGCTATATGGCTACATAAAATTATAGAGCAACTCAAACTTACTAGGGAGCATCAGACTAAAATAAATCACACTGGATACCAATGCACTGGGTAATATTTTGAAGCCATGTACGTCAAAGGGTATAAGCTATATTTAAAATAAGCGCACAGAAACTTCTCTGCCAGTTTGGAATCCGTACATCATTGTTTCTCTTTTAAAGGTGGTTGGAAACAGCGCTTGCAGAGTCGCTTTTTTAGCACACAATGCAGTGCGTATTGGCGGAGGTTCTGTCAACCCTTTCCATTGTGAATAGCTCCTGTGTATGTTCCCTTAGCCCCCGCCTTCCACTCCCCTCGCTTATTCAGGGAGACGCCTGCCTTTCAACTCTCTCCCTAATAAAAGCGGGAAAAAAGAGAGGGTACATCGTTGTAAAAGGGTTCACAACGTACGCTGGATTGGCGCGTGCTATACAACAAAGCTTTAAAGCCCACCCTAAACACAGACACCCCACCCCTTTCGTTCCTTGGGCGCAAACGCGCAAAAAATACTCGGTAGAAGTCATACAAGGAAATTCATTAGAACAGTTCCTAGCAGATATGCTTGCCGTTCAAAAATTGTTATAGTAGACAGAAACGGCGCCATAGGCAAAAAACAGATACATCCGTTAATACTGTAATAGCCAACCACTGTCTGGGTTGTCGCTAAAATAAAATGCATTTAATTTGCTGCGATTTTGTTATTTACCTCCGAAACTAACGTGTGATTAATGAAACTTAGCTAGGAGGCGGCTAGATTTTGCAAGCCGAAGCGTTTTACAAACTGAAATGTTTAAGAAATCTGCATTTTAAACCCTGCGACTCGGTGCTGTTCGAAACTAGTGAACTTTCGAGATGAAACTGTACTAGCACCCCACAATGAGGCTTAATGATGCCAACATTTCTGTGATGCGCATTTAATGGATTGTAGGCCTTAATACCCTTTTTTTAAAATAGTTTCATACAAAAATACTTAAGCTTTCTTTAACGGTTGACTTCGGTAGTGGAGTAGACTGCTCAGTACGGTAAGACAAAACGGAGAGAACAGCTTTTTTAACATCGAATTTTTATGTAACGAGGAAGTTTCACTTTGAAAAGTCTCATTTTATTATATTCACATTACCGTTACTATTGCAAGTAGAAGAAAGATTGTTTTATAATTCACCGTATGTTTTTATCGTTTTATTTAAAGCAGATAGAAAAGAAAATAAATCTCTTTTCATGTCTTAACACCACTCAGCTTTCTCATCATCACACTAGTAGTCATTCAAGTCAACAGAACATGAAAATTTACTTCGTTTTAAGGTTATGTCAGTAGCGTAATCATGCTTTGTTACTCTTTCGTTTAACGAAATTTTTGCTAGTACCCGATGGTCCATTTATCTTCGGTTTCAACATCTCGTTAGCAGACACGTGGCACCAACTCGGTTTTGACAATATTCAAATATGCCATTTGCCATCATTTTGTTAAAGAAATTAATCTCATTTTTTTAACATTTGCTCTACACTTTTATTGCGTTCAGTGGTTTCTTTTCTTGTGTAACGTAAGCCCTACCAATTAAAAAATATCGTGTTCATTTAAATAGTAAGCGTAATCATTTGTAAAACAAATATATCTCGCTTTAGGTCAAATAAGTGTTTCTCAGAAATCTACGAACGATTTTTAATTGAACTGACATCAACCATTGTTTCGGCAATTTAATGTCCTCAGACTAACGAGTGTGTAATGTATGTAACCCTGAGTACAGTTTGCACGTATTCCTTTCTAATTGTTGAGTAACATTGAGAGCAGTATTTGTGTTTGGCGTTATAGTAATTACTTTTACTAGGCAGTTAAGAAAAAGGTGAAATTGACTAGTTCAAACCAAAGTAACGAAAAAATTTTCTTCGATCCAGCGTACAGGATTACACTTTGTGGCATGAAGTCCCTAATTACTGTTTAAAGCAGCCGCCAATGTCCTGCGTTTACTCCCAAATCTCTCCGCTGCTACGTGAAGGTATGTGAAACTTATCATGGTAAGCTGTCGGTCTGTTGGACACGTACCGTACACTGTGGATGGTATTCAAAATGAGCAAGTTATTTTCTGGAATCGTCTATCTCTCCCACTGTCACTTTAGTACAAACATAAAGTACATACTGCACGTCAACACGAAAAGCACACGTTAATTCGACATGCGCTTTAGCTGATCTAAAAAAAAAATTCTCTGGCGCAGCTGGGACAGAGCAGCAACGTAGCAAAGCGATCGGAGGGGGGTGGGGGGAGGGTGCAACGAAGCAGTGTTATTTCTTTCTTCTGATTAACATTCCGATCTGCAACTGGAGGGGAAGAGGCCCAGAGGAAGACCAAGAGATAGATGGGTGAAGGGAGTGAAGGAATGTGTGACGAGAAGAGGAGAGAACTGGACGAAGGTGGAAGAGGGGGAATGGTGGAAAGACAGAACACGATGGAGAGGCTTGTGTTCCCGACAGACCCAGCCAGTGGCTGGAAACTGCCCAAGATGATGATGATGATTCCGTCCGGGGCCCGCAGAGTCGGTAGAATACTAACACTAACTTATAGTCGGTCTATCTACAGTGAGCTCACCTTAGTGGAATTTGTGGGGAGAGGGGAAAGACAGTATCTGCTTCCGAGCGTGACTAGCGGTGTGGGGGGCAGCGTCTCGTGAATACTGACAGAGCAGGTTTCGTGATAATCATCTGCTGTGATAGAAATATCTCATGCAAATAGAACAATTCTGAAAGCGCAATGTACAAAGAGGTGACGAAAGTTATGGGATATCCCTTAATATCGTGTCGGATCTCGTTTTGCTGGGCGATTGGAGCAACTCGACGTGGCGTGGACTCAGTAAGCCGTTGGAAGTCCCCTGCTAACCAATATAGCCGTCTATAATTGCTAAAGTGTTGCCGGTGCAGAATTTTTCGCGCGAACTGATCTCTCGATCACATCCAATAAATGTTCGACTGGATTTATGTCAGGCGATTTGCGTGGCCAAGTCATTCCCACGAATTGTCCAGAACGTTCTTCAAACCAATCGCAAACAATTGTGGCCCGGTGATACGGTGTACGGTCATCACAAAAATTCCATCGTTGTTTGGAAACATGAAGTCCATGAATGGCTGCAAATGCCGAACATAACTATTTCCAGTCAATGATCGGTTCAATTGAACCGAAGGACCCTGTCCACCCCATGTAAACATATGTGTATATCGCTTTTATTTGACGTTTGTCACATCAGTGTAAAGACGTTCGCTTTTAAATGCGGTATAATATGACAGCAAGAACACACACTGTTCACGTACAATATTTGGCAATACAGTTACTGGAATGCATTCTAACCGCCCTTCGTACCAAAATGTGGCGTCTCGTGAACAGATCTGGTATCTGGTGGGCGCGCGTGCTGTTGTTTAAGACCGATTTGGAGGGGGGGGGGAGGGATGTTTCAAGGAACAGTGTTGTAAAAGTTACACATACTAAGCTCCCTGGGTGTGGTTCGCGGGAAGAGAGGAAGAAGCACATATTATACACGCAAACTAAGTTGATACTCGGCGCAGTGGCTGATGGGAGCTACTGTAAATGGGAAATCTCTCCCATCACCGGCCAGGTCGAGCGTCAACTTAAGCTTGTGCATATATAAAACACTACGGCGAGAAAGGGGGGGCGGTACTGTTATGGTAAAAAATGTCACACTGAAGTATAATCAGACTTCCCTCAACGATCGTCTCCCATAACGAGTAGTAGAACAAAAACAAAAATAGAAAAAATTGACTCTCTTAGCGATCAGTATTTCGGATAAAGAGACTATTTTGTGCTTTTCTTCAGTTTTGAATAACCATTTCGATAACCACCTTCTCATCTAGAGCGGCCTCTTTGGCTTCTATGAATAGACAATAATTTACACACCACTACGACCAGTAGTGGATACATATGGGGGCCACGCCGCCCCAGCCAGTCAGCTCGCATGCTGTTCGTTCGTTCATTTCTTTCGTCAGTGGACTCGACTGAATCGAGTTATCTAGTACTTGTACTTTCCTATGTAACACACACGTACGCGTCATCGTATGTTATACTTTTCTGCCTGGCACATAGGTAACTAACACATACCTACGGGAAAAGTCGCGGTTATTGTAGTGATCGCCGAATAGGAAGCTAGTTTAAATTCAGAAGGAGAAATATTATATTTATATAGAATTCATCATTTAAAGAAGAGAACCACAATTGTAACTTTTTTATATCATGAGATGGCATTGTCTTGTATATGTGTACAATCAGTTCAAATAAAACTTTCTAAAACTTTGCATGTGACGTGATTATTTTTTATTACGGTACCTCTCCCTGAGGTTTTTCTGTGTCCGCCACTGGCTATGACTCACTATTTTGTAAAGTAGAAGCTTCGACAATGCCGTATTCAGCTGTACTGGTCGCGACGCATCTCGCGCGTCAATTGTCTGCGGTGCCACGGCTCTAAACATGGTTTACCGTAGTTTCCGTTTTCACAACTGGCAAATTCTGAGACTATACCCTTCGGGTCGTAGTTTTTTCCCACCCTTGCGTCTCGAAAGCCTTCAGAGTGAGTGTAACGCTAAACTTCTAGCAAAATATAAGAATTAAAAAAGACATACATTAACAGCAATAAATCGTCATGTTATTTACAGTTACTTGAATTCTAATTACAGTCTTCGTTCTTTCTGCAAGAATTTCTCGACCGAGCCTTGGTCGACTTTGCATGTATCAACATCTCGCAGCTTCTAAAGCAACTGTTTCTCACTGGAGATGGGGTTTAGATTATCCATGCGATGCTGAAATAGTATTATACGACGGCATGTGTGAATCCAGTTCAAGGGTAAAAATGACCCATCGACAGATGATGTCTTGGATGGAACTGTTGCAGTGAGGGCCAGTTTGTAAATTTCTGTAAAGCCACTCTGCGGTTTAATTTTTAGTAAATAATTAACAATCTGAACTCGTGTTTCCTCCGATTCTTCTTCAGAAGCGGAAAGTTCATTCTGGAGCTTGTTCAAATTAAGAATATCTCCATAGACTTAGTGTAATTTTTTTGTGACATGGAAAACTTTCTCTTCTCTTAAAGTGGCTCGTTTTTGATGGATTTATCAAACTGAAGTAGCCTACTGCATCTTCTCAAAAGATGAGAATCCAATTTCTATTGATTGCTAATATTATCTGTGATTTAGAAATACAGTCGTCGAAAATAGTTCTCGCTTGATTCATCATTCAGCCTTCCTCTTTTTAGCGGTGAAAGTTCTTCATCCCCAATGTATTTAAAATATATGACCATAACGGTTTGAAATTCTCTCTTTCCTTTTGCACCTGTTGCTGAAATTCAACTATTTTATTACTACAATATAATATGTCAACATTTGTGGACTGGAGTACGCTGAACAGTACATCTGAAAAAGCCACATATCGACAACACTTATATTGACAACATATTTTTCGAAATCCTTCAAAAAGCCAGAAAATCCTCTCGCTGGCTTTGAAGTCAAGTTGTCGAAATCTCCGCTTTTACTAACGTGTCCGAAAAACATGCTTCTCTCTTGTTATCCGCTGTATGTATAAGTCTTGAAGTAAAATTCCTTCCGCTAGGAACTACTGATGGAGGCGTTCTGGGCACGAAAACCGGAAGTTCGTGCAGCCTTTTAGGAGAATGAGAAAAGAAAGATGGTAGAGACTTAACACAGCTGAAGAAGACCTTAAGCTCTTTGTTAGGCTGTCCTAGAGACTGTTGAAGTGCCAAATTAAGTTGAGCATAGCAATGTGTGAAGATGGCTAGGGTACTGGGGCAAATAAAAGTGACCTGGACGAGTGTATACGGTTGGACGTGAGTTCTGCACATAACCACAGCCCGTGACGGGGACATCACTTATTTTTGTACGCCCGCCACGTGATCCATACCGCTTCAGAGCGTAGTCAGTATGAGTGGAGCACTGCAAAGAGGACGATGGGAAGTGGAACAGCAGGTGTTTGTTGTGGATAGTTACATGACAACAAAGTCGTTGAAACGTTGTTCTCAGTTGTTTGTAACGGTGTCAAAGCGCCAGCAAAAATTGCCATGAAACGCTTAGTCCGAAAATGACCTGTTTTGAACAAGTCAAAAAACGTTCAGAAACGTGCCCGCACACAAAAAAAATGTGGCTGCAATTCACCAGAAAATTCTTCAGAGTCCTACCAACGGGCCGAACCTTGCAGCACTATTACACAATCTTGATGCCTGGAAGAGTTGTCAGCAGAGGCCAGTCAAGTCGCGGCGCTAGCTGCCCACCGAGGTCACCTGATCTGTCAGTGTGCGATTACTTTGTGTGTGGAGCACTCGAGTCTAAGGTGTGCAGTAACAATCCTCATATTCTTCAAGAACTGCAGCAAAACATTTCGGATGACATTGCAGCAATTCCAACAGTCCATCTTCGATCCGCCTTCAGTTACTTGCTGACCAGGGCCCAAAAGTGCCAAGAGATGAATGGTGGTCACTTTCAACATCTGCTATAGTCAGGTTAGTACTGTATTTCCACCCCTCTGCTGTGTTTCTTTGTACCCTGGAACTCTGTTCACCGGGCCACTTTTATTTGCCCCACCCTGTACTTTCGTTTGAAAACCATTAAGGAGGGCTACTCATCACTGATGCTCCATCGTATGCCTGGGCAATTAATTTATCGCTACATTTATATCTGTGCATGTTTGTGTTTACATGACTGAATACGGCTTGTACAGTTCTTTAGGCACTTACAACAAATCTAACGAATTTTTCTACTACTTTTTTTGTGATGGAAAAGTATCGCTACACGGTTGAGAGCTGAGACTTCTTGTTCACATCTTATGTCCGTTTTCTGAACTTCGTCGTGAATCTCATCTCTCAGTACATTCAACAATTGAAAGTATTAAACCATTCTGAATACTTGCTGAGGCTCCGCAGAAGACTGTAAAAGTTTCTAAACGTTCTTTCAGTGTAGCATCAAGCTCAGCATTTGCAATAGGTTATTCCACATAATTCCAGCTACTGAAGGACTCTTTATTTTCATTGTGATCTCGGAATGGCAGTCGCTGGTTCCCTAAATAGCATACCTCATTAACTGGCCTCTTTAATGTCCCCCTGTTCTTTCTCACTTTTTCATTGAGCTGTTCGAGTTCATGTCTCCGTTGGCAATCTAACAAAATATAGTGTCCAGTAGGAAACTAAATAAATTGTTAAATTTGGAAAAAGTGTAAAGTTGAATTAGACTCACTGTGTTATTTCACAATAGTATTCAGATGATTCAGATCCTCGTATCCTTGATGATTCCAAACAGTTTACAGTTTTTTTTTCTTTCACCACATTACACCCGCAAAGACACCACGCATCATACAGTTCTCTACGTAAGTGTCTTTCGAGCCCTCCTCTCGCCTCTTGCTCACATGTTGACGGCTTGAGAGTCGGCGTGGTCGGCCGCTATCAGTCACTTGTTTCTTTTTGTTATAAGAAAGTTATGAAAAACGGTCTTACTACGCTTTTACTATCCATATTAAACATTTGAAGTTACTACTCGGTTGCGTAAGCAATAACACACTAGCGCGCAGCTCGAAAACAACAATCAACACAAAGCGTTGGAAACCGAACCAAAGACTTAAATCAGGTTTAGCCAGAACAAGGCATGAGGACTGAAGGCATATGCGCGCATAAGCATATCCAGGGAGTGAAGCTTCCAAGTCATTGAGAACAGGTCCAACACCTTGCCGGTTAGCATGGCAGTAGCAGACGACTCCGGACAGTGCAGAGAGTAGCTATAGCATATATGGAGCCGCATAATGAATTATGTTGTTGTTGTGGTCTTCAGTCCTGAGACTGGTTTGATGCAGCTCTCCATGCTACTCTATCCTGTGCAAGCTTCTTCATCTCCCAGTACCTACTGCAACCTACATCCTTCTGAATCTGCTTAGTGTGTTTATCTCTTGGTCTCCCTCTACGATTTTTACCCTCCACGCTGCCCTCCAATACTAAACTGGTGATCCCTTGATGCCTCAGAACATGTCCTACCAACCGATCCCTTCTTCTGGTCAAGTTGTGCCACAAACTTCTCTTCTCTGAATGAATTACACTCCTTGAAATTGAAATAAGAACACCGTGAATTCATTGTCCCAGGAAGGGGAAACTTTATTGACACATTCCTGGGGTCAGATACATCACATGATCACACTGACAGAACCACAGGCACATAGACACAGGCAACAGAGCATGCACAATGTCGGCACTAGTACAGTGTATATCCACCTTTCGCAGCAATGCAGGCTGCTATTCTCCCATGGAGACGATCGTAGAGATGCTGGATGTAGTCCTGTGGAACGGCTTGCCATGCCATTTCCACCTGGCGCCTCAGTTGGACCAGCGTTCGTGCTGGACGTGCAGACCGCGTGAGACGACGCTTCATCCAGTCCCAAACATGCTCAATGGGGGACAGATCCGGAGATCTTGCTGGCCAGGGTAGTTGACTTACACCTTCTAGAGCACGTTGGGTGGCACGGGATACATGCGGACGTGCATTGTCCTGTTGAAACAGCAAGTTCCCTTGCCGTTCTAGGAATGGTAGAACGATGGGTTCGATGACGGTTTGGATGTACCGTGCACTATTCAGTGTCCCCTCGACGATCACCAGTGGTGTACGGCCAGTGTAGGAGATCGCTCCCCACACCATGATGCCGGGTGTTGGCCCTGTGTGCCTCGGTCGTATGCAGTCCTGATTGTGGCGCTCACCTGCACGGCGCCAAACACGCATACGACCATCATTGGCACCAAGGCAGAAGCGACTCTCATCGCTGAAGACGACACGTCTCCATTCGTCCCTCCATTCACGCCTGTCGCGACACCACTGGAGGCGGGCTGCACGATGTTGGGGCGTGAGCGGAAGACGGCCTAACGGTGTGCGGGACCGTAGCCCAGCTTCATGAAGACGGTTGCGAATGGTCCTCGCCGATACCCCAGGAGCAACAGTGTCCCTAATTTGCTGGGAAGTGGCGGTGCGGTCCCCTACGGCACTGCGTAGGATCCTACGGTCTTGGCGTGCATCCGTGCGTCGCTGCGGTCCGGTCCCAGGTCGACGGGCACGTGCACCTTCCGCCGACCACTGGCGACAACATCGATGTGCTGTGGAGACCTCACGCCCCACGTCTTGAGCAATTCGGCGGTACGTCCACCCGGCCTCCCGCATGCCCACTATACGCCCTCGCGCAAAGTCCGTCAACTGCACATACGGTTCACGTCCACGCTGTCGCGGCATGCTACCAGTGTTAAAGACTGCGATGGAGCTCCGTATGCCACGGCAAACTGGCTGACACTGACGGCGGCGGTGCACAAATGCTGCGCAGCTAGCGCCATTCGACGGCCAACACCGCGGTTCCTGGTGTGTCCGCTGTGCCGTGCGTGTGATCATTGCTTGTACAGCCCTCTCGCAGTGTCCGGAGCAAGTATGGTGAGTCTGACACACCGGTGTCAATGTGTTCTTTTTTCCATTTCCAGGAGTGTATAATGAAAGGAAAACACACTATAATGGAATGTTATATTTAAACAAATGAAATAATATAATTTATTACTTTTCTTTCGATTGCATTTGGGCGATGACACACAACCTGAGAAAACGCCACTGGTACCAAACAATAGATCGCTAGAATTGGCGGCTGTGACAGAAGGCACGAAGTACAGCTACTTCTTCGGAACTGAACTGCAGGTAATGGACACTGTTGTTTTTATTTCCATAGGTCTGTTGCTCGGACGGGGTACCCCAAAAACCGTCATTGCTTGTCGGCTGTTTCTTTTCTCGTTTCTTTCGTGTTGTAAACTGTGACTGACGTTAAGTGAATCATTGTTATTTCGCTAGTGTCATAAAAGATCTGGAAAGATATCCTGTGAAAAACTAAACCCAAGGTAAGCCGATTGGATAGTTCAGTAATTTGTAACAAAATACATAAATATTGTTTATCACTGTCGCTTCAAGAATTGTCACATAGGCTAATTCAGGATGTAAAATACAGTCACCAGTTGTGCCTGGAAATTTGTTATTGGCCGGTTTCGATTAGCATAAATTATCTACTCTCGAAATTCACATCAGAAAGATTTATGGCATGGGTAACATGGATTATTTTTATGATCACTTCTTTTTTTCATGACAGCAATGTGAAAATCATCGGGAACGGGTCTGCTCCAGTGAGAGACATTCAAATTCTGAAGTGACTCATTCATATCATTATAGTCTTTGATAGTAGTAACATTATCGACTTTGCCACAATCATTCTCAGTATTTTTCCCCATTCGTCTTCTTCATGGGGTATCATCACTTCTGTATTGTCGTTCTTGCCATCTTAAGATGACATGGGTAGATTTATGGCATGGGTAGCATAAGTCACACACCTAAATCATAACGGAAGTGGTAACAATCGATTGTCAATCAATCATACAGTGCTCAGCTCTTGTGTGCCAACTGTACCACTTCTGTTACGATTCATGTACGTGACTTGTGCTACCCAAGCACAAACATATCATAAATCATGTCATGTAACTTTAGAAAATGGGTGGCTTAAGCTAACTGAACCTAGCTGTAACATTACCATATTATTTTTGGTATCGATATCTAATGTTACACCTCGTAAACAAGCGTAGCAACAAACATTTCATTTCATTCTTCGAAAATAAACAGCCAGTGGAGCCAGCTTTCTGCTGGGCTAAGTAAGTGAAATTTCCCAAGGCGCAGCCATCCTTTGTTTGAAGACAGGTACAGAAATTAGGAAGCGGTAGTGCGCACAACGCTAATATTTTTCATAGAATTCGAAAACATTAAGTATCAGTTTCTGTTTGTTACTGCCTTAGCAAAAGGGAGAGAAGGAAACATAGTCTGTGAATATGGATTGGGGCTAAGAAATGAAAGAGGAAGCCGCCTGGTAGAATTTTGCACAGAGCACAACATAATCATAGCTAACACTTGGTTTAAGAATCATGAAAGAAGGTTGTATACATGGAAGAACCCTGGAGATACTAAAAGGTATCAGATAGATTATATAATGGTAAGACAGAGATTTAGGAACAAGGTTTTAAATTGAAAGACATTTCCAGGGGCAGATGTGGACTCGGGCCACAATCTATTGGTTATGACCTGTAGATTAAAACTGAAGAAACTGCAAAAAGGTGGGAATTTAAGGAGATGGGACCTGGAAAAACTGAAAGAACCAGAGGTTGTACAGAGTTTCAGGGAGAGCATAAGGGAGCAATTGACAGGAATGGGGGAAAGAAATACAGTAGAAGAAGAATGGGTAGCTTTGAGGGATGAAGTAGTGAAGGCAGCAGAGGATCAAGTAGGTAAAAAGACGAGGGTTAGTAGAAATCCTTGGGTAACAGAAGAAATATTGAATTTAATTGATGAAAGGAGAAAATATAAAAATGCGGTAAATGAAGCAGGCAAAAAGGAATACAAACGTCTCAAAAATGAGATCGAAAGGAAGTGCAAAATGGCTAAGCAGGGATGGCTAGAGGACAAATGTAAGGATGTAGAGGCTTATCTCACTAGGGGTAAGATAGATAATGCCTACAGGAAAATTAAAGAGACCTTTGTAGATAAGAGAACGACTTGTATGAATATCAAGAGCTCAGATGGAAACCCAGTTCTAAGCAAAGAAGGGAAAGCAGAAAGGTAGAAGGAGTATATAGAGGGTCTACCCAAGGGCGATATGCTTGAGGACAATATTATGGAAATGGAAGAGGATGTAGATGAAGATGGAATGGGAGATACGATACTGCGTGAAGAGTTTGACAGAGCACTGAAAGACCTGAGTCGAAACAAGGCCCCCGAAGTAGACAACATTCCACTGGAACTACTGACGGCCTTGGGAGAGCCAGTCCTGACAAAACTCTACCATCTGGTGAGCAAGATGTATGAAACAGGCGAAATACCCTCAGACTTCAAGAAGAATATAATAACTCCAATCCCAAAGAAAGCAGGTGTTGACAGATGTGAAAATTACCGAACTATCAGTTTAATAAGTCACAGCTGCAAAATACTAACACGAATTCTATACAGACGAATGGAAAAACTAGTAGAAGCCAACCTCGGGGAAGATCAGTTTGGATTCAGAAGAAACACTGGAACACGTGAGGCAATACTGACCTTACGACTTATCTTAGAAGAAAGATTAAGGAAAGGCAAACCTACGTTTCTAGCATTTGTAGACTTAGAGAAGGCTTTTGACAATGTTGACTGGAATACTCTCTTTCAAATTCTTAAGGTGGCATGGGTAAAATACAGGGAGCGAAAGGCTATTTACAATTTGTACAGAAACCAGATGGCAGTTATAAGAGTCGAGGGGTATGAAAGGGAAGCAGTGGTTGGGAAGGGAGTAAGACAGGGTTGTAGCCTCTCCCCGATGTTGTTCAATCCGTATATTGAGCAAGCAGTAAAGGAAACAAAAGAAAAATTCGGAGTAGGTATTAAAATCCATGGAGAAGAAATAAAAACTTTGAGGTTCGCTGATGACATTGTAATTCTGTCAGAGACAGCAAAGGACTTGGAAGAGCAGTTGAATGGAATGGACAGTGTCTTGAAAGGAGGATATAAAATGAACATCAACAAAAGCAAAACGAAAATAATGGAATGTAGTCGAATTAAGTCGGGTGATGCTGAGTTAATTAGATTAGGAAATGAGACACTTAAAGTAGTAAAGGAGTTTTGCTATTTGGGGAGCAAAATAACTGATGATGGTCGAAGTAGAGAGGATATAAAATGTAGACTGGCAATGGCAAGGAAAGCTTTTCTGAAGAAGAAAAATTTGTTAACATCGAGTATAGATTTAAGTGTCAGGAAGTCATTTCTGAAAGCATTTGTATGGAGTGTAGCCATGTATGGAAGTGAAACATGGACGATAAATAGTTTGGACAAGAAGAGAATAGAAGCATTCGAAATGTGGTGCTACAGAAGAATGCTGAAGATTAGATGGGTAGATCTCATAACTAATGAGGAAGTATTGAATAGGATTGGGGAGAAGAGAAGTTTGTGTCACAATTTGACCAGAAGACGGGATCGATTGGTAGGACATGTTCTGAGGCATCAAGGGATCACCAATTTAGTGTTGGAGGGCAGCGTGGAGGGTAAAAATCGTAGAGGGAGACCAAGAGATGAATACACTAAGCAGATTCAGAAGGATGTAGGTTGCAGTAGGTACTGGGAGATGAAGAAGCTTGCACAGGATAGAGTAGCATGGAGAGCTGCGTCAAACCAGTCTCAGGACTGAAGACCACAACAACAACAACAACAACAACAACAACTGCCTTTCAGCACGATTGTTTAACAAAGTACACTCTGGCCATTAAAATTGCTACACCAAGAAGAAATGCAGATGATAAACGGGTATTAATTGGACAAATATGTCATACCAGAACTGACATGTGATTACATTTTCACGCAATTTGGGTGTACAGATCCTGCGAAAGCAGTACCCTGAACAACCACCTCTGGCCGTAATAACGGCCTTGGTACGCCTGGGCATGTGTCAAACAAAGCTTGGATGGCTTGTACAGGCCCATGCAGCTTCAACACGATACCACAGTTCATCAAGAGTAGTGACTGGTGTATTGTGACGAGCCAGTTGCTCGGCCACCATTGACCAGACGTTTTCAATTGGTGAGAGATCTGGAGAATGTGCTAGCCAGGGCAGCAGTCGAACATTTTCTGTACCCAGAAAGGCCCGTACAGGACCTGCAACATGTGATCGTGCATTATCCTGCTGAAATGATCGAATGAAGAATAGCGCCTCGGGCCGTAACACATCTGAAATGTAACGTCCACTGTTCAAAGTGTTGTCAATGCGAACAAGAGGTGAGCGAGGCATGTAACCAATGGCACGACAAATACACGCTTTCAATGTGCGTTCACCGCGATGTCGCCAAACATGGATGCGACCATCATGATGCTGTAAACAGAGCCTCGATTCATCCGAAAAAAAATGACGTTTTGCCATTCGTGCACCCAGGTTCGTCGTTGAGTAGACCATCGCAGGCGCTTCTGTCTGTAATGCAGCGTCAAGGCTAACCGCAGCCATGGTCTCTGAGCTGATAGTCCATGCTGCTGCAAACGTCGTCGAACTTTTCGTGCAGATGGTTGTTGTCTTGCAAACGTCCCCATCTGTTGACTCAGGGATCGAGATCTGGCTGCACGATCCGTTACAGCCATGCGGATAAGATGCCTGTCATCTCGAATGCTAGTGATACGAGGCCGTTGGGATCCAGCACGGCGTTCCGTATTACCCTCCTGAACCCACCGATTCCACATTCTGCTAACAGTCATTGGATCTCGACCAACGCGAGCAGCAATGTCGCGATACGATAAACCGCAATCGCGATAGGCTACAATCCGACCTTTATCAAAGTCGGAGATGTGATGGTACGCATTTCTCCTCCTTACACGAGGCATGACAACAACGTTTCACCAGGCAACGCCGGTCAACTGCTGTTTGTGTATGAGAAATCGGTTGGAAATTCTCCTCATGTCAGCCCGTTGTAGGTGTCGCCACCGGCGCCAACCTTGTGTGAATGCTCTGAAAAGCTAATCATATCACAGCATCTTCTTCCTGTCGGTTAAATTTCGCGTCTGTAGCACGTCATCTTTGTGGTGTAGCAATTTTAATGGCCAGTACTGGAACTTAAGTCATTTTCACAGTGCATACGAAGACGCTTGCAGAAAATGCAACAGTCCTTATTAGTTAACATAGGTAGTGTACGTATTTATTCGTTAAAAACATGTATTTATTATAAAACGTATTCCTATAATTCTACAAATAAATGTATTTTGAATATATAAAGTCGATTATACTAACTGAGAATTTGTTTTAGTTATGTGTACCAAAGACCCAAAAAAATCCAGAAGAAAAGTGAATTTCAGCAGATAAAAGCAAAACATAATAAAACTTACGCACTTCGAGCATGCCTGAAGCCATCTTATAATATGTTACAAAACCTATAGTCAAAGCTCATCAAAAGAAACTGATTCTCACATTGAAGCAAGGAATGATTCGGATAATATCAGCTCATCTTCAAAAGGCAAAGACGGCATCACAGAAATGATGATACGAATGAGAAAAAAATACTGAAAATGATAGTGATAATACTGATAATGTTACTATTATCAGCCACTATAATAATATGAATGAACCACTTCAGAATTTGACGTGTGTCTCTCACTGGAGCAGACCCGTTCCTGATAATGTTCACATTGCTGTCACGAAAAGATGAAATGATCATACAAATAATCCATTTTTAAAAAATTGTAATCATTTGTTTGTCAGTACACGAACACCACAGCTATCAATTTCCGTCCCATTCAGATAATTCCTTCGTGGTGCGTTGTTTCCTTTTCTTTTCCTGGCTTAAGAGTATATAATGCAATTTGATGATTAATGACACTGAGGGTTTTCATTTTATTATTTAAAATCATATTTGACTCGTACCCAGTTTTTTTTATTTTTAATTTCAAGCTTTTCTATTCGTGGCGTGACACCGTCGATATCCGCCGTGGGTGCCATCCACGCCACTGAAATAGAGGGAGCTTATCTCGGACATTTAGACACTTTCGAGAAATTCACAGCTTTGGAGGCGTGTAGGGGCCTACAAAGAAACACCAGCACTAACTACATCAGTGGTTGTTGGGCAATAGGGCATAACCCGTTTGGAGCTGATTTATATGAACCCTCGGATGGCGCCCTAACCGACTACTCACGTGACTGATGCAAAGTACCATATTTCAATTCACATTAGATGTGTAACAAATGGGTCTAGACAATGCTGTCTAAATACGGAATAAAACGACTACTTCCAATAATAGTACTTTGCTGATCACTATGAAGTGCGTGGCGAAGGGTACTTAATAGCAGGCCATATATTAGGATTTCTGCCTATTTCAACTGCGTATGGAGTACGGGAAGAATAACTGGTTTAGTGTCTCTATGCGTGCTGTAATTAGTCTAATTTTGTCTTCGCAGTGCCCGTGTACGCACACGTCTAATATACATCACATATATGTAACATATTTCACACGTATTTCTATACATATTTCACCCGTATATCTAGCGAATTCCGCCCTGCAGTTTCATTTTCACGCAGCTCGATGTTTATGACTTCGTATCTCCTAAACTGTAAGCTGTATAATGATATAATTTTGTAGGTACACCCAATGGTATACAGGGTGGTCCACTGATCGTGACCGGGCCAAATATCTCACGAAATAAGCGTCAAACGAAAAAACTACAAAGAACGAAACTTGTCTAGCTTGAAGGGGGGAACCAGATGGCGCTATGGTTGGCCCACTAGTTGGCGTTACCATAGGTCAAACGGAAATCAACTGCGTTTTTTAAAATAGGGACCCCCATTTTTAATTACATATTCGTGTAGTATGTAAAGAAATATGAATGTTTTAGTTGGACCACTTTCTTCGCTTTGTGATAGATGGCGCTGTAATAGTCACAAACATATGGCTCATAATTTTAGACGAAGAGTTGGTAACAGGTAGGTTTCTTAAATTGAAATACAGAACATAGGTACGTTTGAACATTTTATTTCGGTTGTTCCAGTGTGATACATGTACCTTTGTGAATTTATCATTTCTGAGAACGCATGCTGTTACAGCGTGATTACCTGTAAATACCACATTAATGCAATAAATGCTCGAAAATTATGTCCGTCAACCTCAATGCATTTGGCAATACGTGTAACGACATTCCTCTCAACAGCGAGTAGTTTGCCTTCCGTAATGTTCGCATATCCATTAACAATGCGCTGAGGCATGTTGTCAGGCGTTGTCGGTGGATCACGATAGCAAATATCCTTCAACTTTCCCCACAGAAAGAAATCCGGGGACGTCAGATCCCGTGAACGTGCGGGCCATGGTATGGTGCTTCGACGACCAATCCACTTGTCATGAAATATGCTATTCAATACCGCTTCAACCGCACGCGAGCTATGTGCCGGACATCCATCATGTTGGAAGTACATCGCCATTCTGTCATGCAGTGAAACATCTAGTAGTAACATCAGTAGAACATTACGTAGGAAATCAGCATACATTGCACCATTTAGATTGCCATCAATAAAATGGGGGCCAATTATCCTTCCTCCCATAATGCCGCACCATACGAACCCGCCAAGGTCGCTGATGTTCCACTTGTCGCAGCCATCGTGGATTTTCCGTTGCCCAGTAGTGCATATTATGCCGGTTTACGTTACCGCTGTTGGTGAATGACGCTTCGTCGCTAAATAGAACGCGTGCAAAAAATCTGTCATCGTCCCGTAATTTCTCTTGTGCCCAGTGGTAGAACTGTACACGACGTTCAAAGTCGTCGCCATGAAATTCCTCGTGCATAGAAATATGGTACGGGTGCAATCGATGTTGATGTAGCATACTCAACACCGACGTTTTTGAGGTTTCCGATTCTCGCGCAATTTGTCTGCTACTGATGTGCGGATTAGCGGCGACAGCAGCTGAAACACCTACTTGGGCACCATCATTTGTTGCAGGTCGTGGTTGACGTTTCATATATGGCTGAACACTTCCTGTTTCCTTAAATAACGTAACTATCCGGCGAACGGTCCGGACAATTGGATGATGGTCTCCAGGATACCGAATAGCATACCTAGCACACACCCGTTGGGCATTTTGATCACGATAGCCATACATCAACACGATATCGACCTTTTCCGCAATTGGTAAACGGTCCATTTTAACACGGGTAATGTATCACGAAGCAAATGCCGTCTGCACTGGCGGAATGTTACGTGATACCACGTACTTATACGTTTGTGACTATTACAACGCCATCTGTCACAAAGCGAAAAAGTGGTACAATTAAAACATTCATATTTCTTTACGTACTACACGAAAATGTAATAAAAATGGGGGTTCCTATTTTAAAAAAACGCAGTTGATATCCGTTTGACCTATGGCAGCGCCATCTAACGGGCCAACATAGCGCCATCTGGTTTCCCCCTTCAAGCTAGACGTGTTTCGTTCTTTGTAGTTTTTCGTTTGACGCTTATTTCGTGAGATATTTGGCCCGGTCACGATCAGTGGACCACCCTGTATACCATTGGGTGTACCTTCCACGACCACCAGCAGCATACGCTGTCCCATATAATGCCACCCCAAAATAGCGAAGGAACCTCCACCTTGCTGCATTCACTGGACAGGTTGTCTAAGGCGTTCAGCCTGACCGGGTTGCCACCAAACACGTCTCCGACGATTGTCAAGTTGAAGCCATATGCGACACTCATCGGGGAAGAGAATGTGATGCCAATCTTGAGCAGTCCATTCGGCATGTTGTTGGGCCCATCTGTACTGCGCTGCGTAGTGTCATGGTTGCAAAGATGGACATCAGCAGTGAAGATGCGCATCATGCACCCTACTGTGCACAGTTTGAGTCATAACACGACGTCCTGTGGCTGCACGAAAAGCATTATTCAACATGGTGGCGTTGCTGTCAGAGTTCCTCCGAGCCGTAATCTGTAGGTAGTGGTCATTTACTGCAGTAGCAGTGCTTGGGTGGCCTGAGCGAGGCATGTCATCGACAGTTCCTGTCTCTCTGTATCTCCTCCATGTCCGAACAACATCACTTTGATTCACTCCAAGACACCTGGATACCTCCCTTGTTGAGAGCCCTTCGTGGCATAAAGTGACAATGCAGACGTGATCAAACCGCGGTATTGACCATCTAGGCATGGTTGAACTGCAGACAAGCAGACAACATGAGCCGTGTACTCCTTCCTGGTGGAATGACTGGAACTGATCGGCAGTCGGACCCCCTCCATCTAACAGGCACTGCTCATGCATGGTTTTTTCCATCCTTGGGCGGGTTTAGTGACATCTCTGGACAGTCAAAGGGACTGTGTCTGTGATACAATATCCACAGTCGGCGTCTATCTTCAGGAGTTCTGGGAACCAGGATGATGTAAAACTTTTTCGATGTGTGAATAATGAAACTGCATCCGCAAAATTCAATGAAGAACTGAATCTCATAGTCGTGAACCCTTCAGCACCAAAACAACATGAAGAGAACTCCATATGAAGTGAAGTGCGGGGCAAATCGGAATTCCAAAACCATTTATCAGTGATGCAAGTGCCCGTAACAGGAAACCTGGTGCCAAAGTCATCAACTCTGGAATTTACGGCATTGGAAGAATGTCATTTAGTTGGACGAGTCCTTTTCGCCACCGTTTCCAATTTCTGGCTGAGTTTACATTCCAAGAGCGAAACACAGCAGGGATTTTGTGATGATTTGAGCTGCCATAACGTGGTATTTCATGGGATCCACGTTCACTCTGTGAGGTCACATTGCTTCCTAGGGTTATGTGATCATGTTGGCTGATCAGGCCCCAATAGCGATGTTGTGTTCCAAGACATCAGGGTCCCTGTTCACACAGCTCACATCATCAAGGATTGGTTTTCTGAGTGCAGGTATAAAATGCCACATATGCACTGGCCACCACATTTCAATAGTATTGAGACTTTGTGCCCTACTTTGTAGTGAAGGGTGCATGATCGCAATCCACCTGCATCATTGTTACCTCAGCTTGCTACTATTTTGCACAAAAAATTATTTAAGATTCCCATGAAAATCATACAGGACCTTGTATTTAGCCCTTCAAAGACGACTAGAAGCTATTTTGTATGCCAGTGGACTTCCTACACAATATTAGGCAATGGTAATGCATTATGTTTTTGGTGTTTCCATATTTTTGTCTGTGCCCTGTATTCAATATGAATCCCATGCACTTTAACAGTATTCTACAGTGGGGATTACAAGAGATGTGTAACCAGTCTCCTCTGTAGACCAATTGCATTTCTCCAGTATCCTGCCAATTAACTGAAATTTGCCACCTGCCGTACATGCAGCTGAGCCTATGTGAAGATTCCATTTCATATCCTTACAAATCGTTAAAGACACATATTTGTATGATTTTGAATCCCTACAAATTGTTACACCCACGTATTTGTATGAGTTGATTGATTCCAGTACTAACTCATTCACATTTTTTATGGCCAGCACCCACCAGACCTCGCCAACGACATCTAGTGAACAAATCTCCAGCTGCGACATAGGTCTTAATGTATCCAACACAGTTTTGAGTGCAACGGGGACTAACGGTGTTAATGGACAAGCAGACCAGCAGAAGGACAGTAGAGGTAGCTATAAGAATCTTATTATTCTTCATCAAAATATCAGAAGTCTCAAAAGTAAATTAGAGTTTTTATCTGTAAATTTAGGGGACATGGACACTGTTGACCGTCCTCATGTTTTATGCCTTACTGAGCATCATGTAACAGTTGGAATTGATGGGCTGCAGCTTGATGGGTATGATCTAGCTACTCATTACTGCAGAACAAGTAAGGAGAAAGGTGGTGCTGTAATTTATATAGACAGTAAAATCATTTATAAATCTTTAGATCTAAGTAAGTATTGTGTAGATCAACATTTTGAAGTTTGCGGGACTGAAATTTCTGCAAAGGACATGTTACTTACTGTGCTTGCAATTTACAGAGCTCCAGCAGGGAAGTTTTGCATCTTTATGAATAAGTTAGAATCTCTTTTGACCAAATTGTTCTCTAAAACTAGAAATTTAATAATTGTAGGTGACTTTAATGTCAACTTCTTAACTGATAACAACCTCAAAACTGACCTGGTCCACTTAATGAATTCTTACAACTTGGCTGCGATGGTTACCTGGCCCACTAGAGTTACAGAAAATTGCAAGAGCCTTCTAGATAATATTTTCATTGACAAGAATAGAGTCAACAGTGCTAGTGTGAGCAAAGTAATTTATGGCCTGTCTGACCATGATGGACAACTTCTGAAAGTAAATAACATCAGTTTGTGCAATAAAATCTCCCACACCTATAGGTCCTATAGATGTATAAACACTGAAACTGTGTCTGCCTTTAACGACTATTTGTCACAGATAGATTGGGAGCCAGTGTACAGCACATCAGATGTTAATGATAAATTTAACCTTTTTTTAAATGAATTTATATCTGTATTTGAAATGGCTTTCCCAAAAAAAACTGTCAGAAAGAACAATGAGGTTTCTTCCAGTAAACCATGGATTACTGGAGGTATAAAAATTTCTTGCAGGACTAAGAGGGAGTTACATGCCTCACTAAGAGTATCAAATGATCCCCTTGAAAGGTCTCATTTTAAGTTATATTGTAAAATTTTAAAAAGGGTGATAAACAAATCCAAGAGCCTGTATATTAAGTCTGAAATTGATAAATCTGAGAACAAAATAAAAGCAGTTTGGAATGTTATAAAGAGAGAGAGTGGCAAGAGTAACAAGAATGTTAATACCACAGAGATAAGCTATAAGGATGAGGTTATTCATAATCCTGTAACAGTTTCCAACATATTCAACAATCACTTCATAACTGCAGCAGAACAAGTAGGTTGTAACGGTTCCTTAAATGCTGCTACGCATTTATTACACAGAGCTAACCCTAACACGTATGACCCAATTTGTATTGCCCCAGTTACTATTACTGAAGTTAAAAATACCATCAAGGCCTTAAAAAATAAAAATTCCACTGGTATTGACAACATTTCACCAAAAATACTGAAGCATTGTAGTGACCACATATGTCAAGTCCTGTGTCACATTTTTAATGAGTCTATCCAGCAAGGTGTTGTCCCAGAGAGATTAAAGCTTGCCGTTGTGAAACCACTTTTCAAGAAGGGTGACAAAACTAATTTATCTAACTACCGTCCAATATCACTACTAAGTAGTTTCTCAAAAGTATTAGAGAAACTAATGTATACAAGAATTGTAGAACATCTTAACAGCCACAACATACTCAACAGAAACCAGTTTGGTTTCCAAAAAGGTAGATCAACTGAGCAGGCTATTTTTTCTCTCACAAATGAAATTTTAGAGTCAATAAATAATAAACTGTCACCTATTGGAATTTTTTGTGACTTGTCTAAGGCCTTTGACTGTGTGGACCACAACATTCTCTTACATAAGGCTAATTTTTATGGCTTGCGAGGTAGCATTGGTAGATGGATAGAATCATATCTGCAAAACAGAAAACAGAAGGTGATAATTAATGGTGCCAATGATAGTCCCATTTCTTCTGATTGGGGCACATTAAAGTGTGGTGTGCCTCAGGGGTCCATCCTAGGACCTTTGCTTTTCCTTATCTTCATCAATGATCTCCCACTTTGCACAGACACCGAGTGTAAATTTACTCTTTTTGCCGATGACACCACTATTCTGCTTGAAAGTCGAACTAACAGTGACCTAGAAAATAAATGTAATGCTGTACTCGTTGACATCCTACACTGGTTTAAGTGCAACGGACTAACTCTAAACATTCAGAAAACTCAGTATATGCAATTTCACACATCTCAACAAGAAAATGAAGTATGCCACTTAAACTGTGGTAACCAAAATATACTAGACTGTGAATCATCTAAGTTCTTGGGCATTCTAATTGATGGCAAGCTGAACTGGTCTGAGCATATCTTAGACCTACATAGAAGGCTCAGTGTGGCAACTTATGCTCTGCGTGTAATCACCCCCATTGGTGATGAGGACGCTACTAAAGCTGCCTACTTTGGTTATTTTCATTCTATCATGTCGTATGGCATAATATTTTGGGGCAACAAGCCTTTAGCCAAAAAAATATTTACTGCACAGAAGAGAGCTGTTAGAATCATGAGTGGTGTTCATCCAAGATATTCTTGCAGAAGTCTGTTTCATAAGTTACAAATATTAACACTTACCTCTCAATTCATATTTTCTTTGATGATTTTTGTTTCTAACAACCTATCTCTTTTTAAAACTAATAGTGAATGTCATGATCATAATACTAGGTCTAAAAATGATCTACACAGGGATCTGAAACATTTAAGTCTTGTTCAGAAAGGTGTTCATCATTCAGCCACAAAAATTTTCAACTCCCTTCCATCAGGTATTAAAGATCACATTAATGTCTTACCTACTTTTAAATGTAAATTGAGAGAATACCTAATGGTAAATTCCTTCTATTCTCTTGATGAGTATCTACAGATAAAGCAATGATTTTTTATACTGATAAAAATTTGTTTGCTATAGATCACATTAACTGTTTAATTTGGAAAATGTACTATATTTCCTTTTTAGGTATTGTTTTATATTACTTGAGCTATACCTTTGATTTGATTTTAACCTACAAACTTATTCATAATGTTATGGTACCTTTTTGTCATTTTATATATGTGTATTATTTGTTTAATTTGGAAAATGTACTATATTTCCTTTTTAGGTATTGTTTTATATTACTTGAGCTATACCTTTGATTTGATTTTAACCTACAAACGTATTCATAATCTTATGGTACATTTTTGTCATTTTATATATGTGTATTATATCTGTTGTATGTAATCATGACTCATTCCACATCCTTGTGATTTATCACAATACGGATTAATGGAATACGAAATAAATAAATAAATAAATAAAACATTGTAGTCATAAGAATAGCTACAGTACTATGATTTTCTGTTTTTTGAAGCAAAGTATTTTACATTTCTGAACATTTGATGCAAGTTGCCAATGTCAGCGCCACTTTAAATCTTATCAAGGTCTGACTGAATGTGTGTGCCGATTTTATCAGACAGTACTTCATTACAGACAACTGCATCCTCTACAAAAAGATTGTAGTTACTATTACACAGTCCACTCACATTAATGTGAACACTGGCTGCATTTAACATCGGCATGCAATAATCTCTCATGTACAGCAGGTGGCAGCACTTGCAGAGGAGGATGTGTAAAGCATGTTGAGAGGATGTGAACAACAGTGCAGTCATTGTCATAATTCAGAAACGGATCAATTTATCTGAAGTCCAAAAGGGCAAGCTCATTGGCTTTTGGAACAGAGGTGGAAACATTTCCAAAACAGTTATGCTTGTAAACTGTTCATGTGGCACTATGGTTGAAGTATACCACGCATGGTCAAATGGTGCTATCCAAAACTGGCAATGAGTCAACTGCAGTGCACCACGGGCCAAAGATGACATGGGTGAAGACAGCTACAGAGATGTGTACGAGTGAACAGACATGCAACTACTGAGCAACTGGCTGCCCAGATGAACCAAGGGGCTATCAATAGTGTCTCCTCAATGAGTGTTCAGTGAGCAATGCTGTGTATGCTCCTTCACAGCAACATCTTTCTTGCTCCCATGTTGACTACTGTTCATTGGCAACAAAACCTGGAATTTGAACAGTAGTACTACAACTGGACATCCACTGAGAAGCAACAGGTGGCCTTTTCAGATGAATCATGTTTTGTGTTCCATTGTATAAATGATCATTGTTGTATTTGGCCTGCAACAATCAGCAGAAGGTTCCAGGTCGAAGGAGGAAGCGTTATGGTTCGGGGAATGTTTTCATGGCGTTCCCCGGGTGATCTTGTCATTCTGGAAGGCAAAATGGATCAACACAAGTGTGCGACTGTTGTTAGAGCCATTCCACACATTATGCAGTTGGTTTTTTCTTGGTATGATGGCATGTACCTGCAGGACAATGCAACATGTCACACAACTCATAGTGTATGTCCATGGTTCAAAGAGTACCAGGATGAGTTTACTGCACTCCCCTGGCCACCAAATTCACCACCTTTAAACCCAATCAAGAATCTGTGGGACCACCTCATTCAGCTGTTCACGTTGTGGATCCTCGACCAAGAAACCTAATGCAGTTAATCATAGCTTCGATATGCAAATGACTATATCTAGCAGTTAATCGAAACTGCACAATGTAAGGAAGAATAATGCTATGTACATAATGTATGCAAGGAAGATTACACAGTATGTTTTTCATTCAAAAATCACATCTGAATTTGATTTGTTTGTCAGAAGATTGCATTGTACTTTGTGCAAGTAGGATAAATGTCTACTACCATGTGTCAGCTATTGGCACCGGCAGGATTGTTGCCTACCAAAACTGCATTTTATAGTTCTACAATATTGCTGTCATGTTGGTTGAGATCCCATGACTGTCATATGACTATAGAATCAAAGGGTTCAGGAGGGCTTTACTCAATACCATACATGATCTCAACCCATGCAACCAGTACCCAAGAGGACAGATATGTTTTTGGTCATTTGTGCAGAATTGCTCAGCAACATCAGGTACCTCGATTCAGGAAATATTCTTGTTTCCAGCATGACCAGTATCCACATTATATTTTGCAATATTTATTTCTCTGTAACACTTATTATTTTGTAATCTTTATCTATCTCCAAAATGAATTTTTTGTAGTGTGACCTAAGTTACTGTTTACTGTTTTTGTTTTGTAATCTCTGTGTATCTCTAAAATGTATTTTTTGTAGTCGGACCTAAGTTACTGTTTACTGTTTTTGTTTTGTTTTATGTATTACCATAAATTCTCACCAAAAGCTTGTAAAATTGACACATTCCATATTCTGTGATAGTGTCACAACATGGATCACCGGAACAAGAGATAAGTAAGTAAATAAATAAAAATAAACAGGGACAGCACAATGACATCTGGAGCACAGTGAACTGTACGCATGATAACCATTATTGTGGTTTCCACTGACGTGACAGAAGAGAGATATATAGTTAATCATATATTCATCCTACTATGTAAATCATCATACTAAGTAAAATTGTGTTTTTTGAACTGAGTTTGTGAGATCATATACTAAATTCTCAGTAGAGAAGCCAAACTGAGCTGTTATTAAAAGGTCATTCTGAGAAAGATGGTTCAGGAATTTGTTGTAAGCTACTTTCTCAAAAAAAATTGAGAAACAGGAAGGAACAGCATTGGTCAGTAATTAGAGGTCAGTTGCTAATCTCCACATTTGTATGCTGGTGTCACTACTGCATATTCTGTCTTTCAGGAAATGGTCTTTTACTTATCACCTGATAACAAAGGTAACACAATGGTGGCACTATCAAGTCAACATCAGATTTTAGTACTTTAACCCAGCCACTGCTTTTTTCAAGCTCTCTTCACCTACTTACACAATAAACACAGTCTGACTGACTTGTAGAACACCAGTTTTATTGACAATGCCCTTCTAAGTAATGCCTTCTCAGAGAACATACTGAGTGATTATTTTACCTTTACAATCTTTTACCCAGAAGGACATCATCATTATTAAGCCATACAATAAAGCTCTTCATCTATGGGGAAAATGACTGTGTCTTCTGTTTTCTTTCAATCATGCAGAATTTTCAATATAACTCTGCCATGTTGGTTTATGTTACAAGAGCAGGGCCCTCAGTCATATAGACTGTTGTTCCTGTAACTACAGAAAAGGCTGCTGCCTTTGTGCAGGATACATTAGGGCAGTCAGAATATAAGAGGTGTAAGTACACTTGTTTCCAACAGCGGCAAATTACACTCTTCAGTATGGAGAAAGGAAAAGTGAATGAAGTCCCTAGTTGTTGTGAGATGATAGCACTTTACTTGGCAACTGAAACAGTTGTTTATCATTTCAGAATACATGTGAAGCAAGTCCACAGTCCATACTGTCTTTAGATGTTTGTTGTTCTCTTACACAGGATGCTTGTAATATGGACAAAGAAGAGCTTTAGAAGAAAATTAAGGTAAAGTGACTTATTTTAAAACATCGTGTGAAACAATTTTTTCATTAAGGGGCTGAGAAAGGAAAGCGTCGAGAATAGTGAGCCACAACAGGAAGAAAATTTACAAGAAACATAGAAATCTGAAAGACCAATAAAAGGAAGGGTCTCCAAAATACCGGACAATGATACAACCAGAAAAGAAAAACTGATAAAGGAAAAATTTTTACCTTGAGAATCTGCTCATGTCATTTAAAATGCTCTTCAAGACTAAGAGATGGACAGTCTAGTAAATTGTCTGATTCTTTCTGGAAGCTAGGTGACTATTCACAACAAAATGTTGAATAGTACAGTCATTCAATACTCAAAGGAAATTGATGCAAAATGGCTCTGGAAATGATAAACCAATGTCATTTAAGTATTTCCTACAGTGGAAACATAAAACTTGCAGGAATGTACATCATTTTTCTGAAGACTTTTTAGATGTCTAATGGACCAAAGTTTTTGCAGAAGTTGACTCGCATGGCAAGAAGACCGCAAGAAATATAACTGATGACACTGAAGTTATTGATCATATAAATAATTTCCTGCCTGTTAGAGTCATTACACAATAAACAAAAATATTCAAAGAAAATATTTATACTCAGATTTTTCTATTTCAAATAAGTGCAATATGTAGTCCAGAAAACTGTTGAAAAACATAAAATGTCACTAAAAGAGAAATGCTGATAGCATATTTTTTTGACCAGATTTAATCTACCAACAAAAGATACATGCAGTTTCTGAGATGAAATTAACATGAAGATTTCAGTCGAATAAAATGAATTTAAACTGATATCCGTGAAGCAAGAAAAAGAAGTGTAAAAAAGAAAAGATGCTCAGGTTATGCAGACTTTGAAGTTAGGAGCAGCAAATATTTCAGATGAGTTTTATGTACTGACTTTTGATTTACAAAAGGCACTCCAATTCCCTAAAATGTTCACATCACTAACATGCTACAAGAGGAATCTGTATGTGTATGACTTTGGACTACATTTATTTAATGAAAAGAATTGTTTTATGTAGGCATATAGGTGGAATGAAACAGAAGGGAGAAGAGGATCACAAGACCTCTTGTCTTGCTTAGCGAAGCATCTGAAGGAATGTGAAAAACATTTGAAGCGTGTGATTTTATATTCTGACAGCTTGTAATGGTACAGACTAGTATGCAATTGGATCCCCTGAATTGCTATGGAACCAAATACATAGGTCACTGGAATCATGATATTTTTAATTACTGTTAATTTTCTTACATTCTTAATTTCTGTGTTATACCAGGGTTAAGGTGTAATTAGAGTTAAGGAACATGCCATTTGGTGGAATAACATTATTATTTTATATAAAATCATGATCTATGGAAGATTTCAGAAGATTGGGTATTTTGTAACCAGCCTAAGAATGTTCATGCCATTTCTACTGAGGTTCTGACTGTAATAAATTGTTCATCTTTTGTCAAAGACAGAGGGAATGTTAGTGACAAACCCACTGAGTAATTAAAATGTAAATGGACTTTTATCTGTACTAACTGTTTATGATAGATAGTCCTCTGAATTTTGAACTAAAAATGTTTGCTATATAAATTCTGCTTATGTGATTTGTAATCATATTTTATAGTAACAAATCCTGTGTTCAGACTGTCATTGATTTACAATTTTTAATTATAATATCAGTTATACACCACTGAAAGAATACTGTGAAATATGCTGATTGTTGTATGTTATTTATGTTGTGTGGCAAGAGAGTCTGATTTTAGTTTGCATTGAGTTGGCAGTCTGTGTTTTATTTGTATACAGGTCATAAATGTGTGAAGTGATGTTCCTCTTTGTCTGGTGAAATTTGAAGCAATAAAAGTGAAGAGAAATTTTGAAACAGTGTTTGAATTATAATTATTCCACTTATTTAACATCCAGGCAGAGTTACTCTTTCCTACAGATGAGTGTATTTTGAAAATTGTTCTTGCTTGCGCATTTACCATTCAAATTTCTACCTCTCAGTGATGTACATAGACAACTGTATCAGCAAAATCACCTCTAATTTTATAAAGTCCATTATTTGCAATAATTAAATTGCTTATTGTTTCAAGATGCACTGGACAAAACTGGAACATAGAACTGGCACATGCTTTACTCTATTGCAAGACACTGGTATGAAAAAAGAAATCATATGTCATAAATTTCTTGTATCAGTGCATTCTTACCTACCTAATGATGCCTGCTGTATTTGAAGACATTAAACCTACAACATGCATCTGACTTCATAGTCAGTAGTATTTCAGAGCAGTGACAGCTGATAGTATTGCAGAATTTTGGGGTAGCTCCAAACTGTTGACGTAAACCAGTCTGTGTTGTTAGTCATGTTGAATGCTTCGAAGTGATGAAGTCATGCTCATTTGTAATTATAGGAGGCAATGACATTTGTATTCATTATAAAATGTGTAAAAGAAGGATGAATTTATTTGTTATATACAACCTCTGACAATAAAGTTCGGTTAATGAAGTCAAAACGGTCGATCGGGCAACACTGGCGACTCACAATGCTGCACCTGCGTAGTGGCTGGTGTTAACAACCTGCCCCGCCGTAGTTCAGTTGAGCATCATGTGTGTTCTGTGTTAGACCTGTTGGACAAAGTGCTTTGTTAGTGTGTTGGTTCTGAACTGAGAACAGGACAATGGACGAGCAAAGGATCAATTTAAAGTTTTGTTTTAAGCTTGGCAAAGACACTGAAAGAAACACATGCAATGCCAGTATGCGTTTATGGGGATCAAGCACTCACTTTCCATGAAGTGTGTGCACAAGTGGTTCACCAGTTTTTGAGGAGACCGTAAAAGTGTTTCTGACAACCGGTGACCACCGTCAGTGATTAAAACATTGAGAAAGTGAGGACATTAATCACAAATAACTGTCGTTTAACTGTGCTCATGATAGCGGATGAACTGCAGATGAACCTTTGTGCAACAAATCCTTACCCAGGAGTTAGGGAAGAGGAAAACATGTTGTCGTCTTGTGCCACATCACTTGACTGACGATCAGCACTAGGCATGTTTAGAGGCTTCACAGGATTTTCTCGAAATGGTGGATGTAACACCCAATTTCTTGAACCATATTGTCACTGACGATGAAACCTGGTGTCTCCGGTACGACCTTGAAATGAAAAGGCAAAGCATGGAATGGCATTCTCTGACATCAGCTCATTGGAAAAAGGTTAGAGCTGAAAAATCACGCATCAAAATGATTTTCATCACCTTTTTCAATAGTCAAGGCATTATCCACAAGGAATTTCTACCTGAGGGAACGACATTGAATGCTGCACGGTACGTTGAAATTTTGACCTGTTTCATGCAACATCTACACAGGGTACAACCCCAGTATCCAAAACGAGGTTCCTGGTTTTTTGTTCATGACAACACTTGCCCACACATAGCCAATATCGTCAAACAGTTCCTGGCAAAAAAGGGGGTGGCAGAACTTGAACATCCAACATATTCACCAGATCTCATTCCTCCAGACTTCTTAATATTCTCTTGACTCAAACTCACTTTGAAAGGAAAGAGATTTGATGATATTCCTGACATCCAAAAAAATTTGACACGTCTTTTGAACACCATCCCAAAGGAAGACTGTGTGCAAAGCTTCCAGGACATGTATCGCAGAACTCAGCAATGTGTAGTTATGGATGGTGACTGTTTTGAAGGGCAGTAAGGTAAATGTAGTTCAAGTTCATCTGCGTTAATGTTACAGGACTATTCACTAAACTTTATTGTCAGAGGTTGTATGCTAGAAACTCAGTGATTTATCTTCTTTGGTTATCATGAGTCTTTGCTATCTGCATATACTGTGCAGCCCAATATCTTTGTTCTTTCTATTGTAAGTATCTGTTCATTCCGAATGTTTTGTGTGTGTAACTGTGTATCAAACAAAATCCAACTTCATCACATTCAATCTATTATTTGTACTGTGTTGTTCAAACAAGACACAGCCAGGGCAAAAGCACCACAGGTGCAAAGATGCGAGCTGGTGCCAGTGCCACAGAGACTCGTCATTTGAGCGAGTTCCACCCGTGCCACAGATGGCGCTGAGGATGAAGATATCAACTTCACTTTGGCCAATTGCCAGCCAACTACAATTTGGCAATGACCAGATGACAATGGACAGAAACCCATTCAGAAGATAGAAGAGCAGCTCTCCCCCACTCGGTTATAGATCACCAGCCAGAACTGACTTAGACAACAAACATCATTTAGTAACCCTTAGAAGTGAACAGACAGTTGTTGTAAATTGCATTTCCTATTTAATGTGAAGTTTACCTATGATTATTTGCACTTAGCCATTGAGGGCCTTTTTCTGTGTTATATTACATGCATGTTGCAGACTTAATTACTCCATGAGTCACAAAGATAAGATTTTAACTCATTTGTGTGACTTTGTTACTAATTTGTTGGAGTGTTGTAGAACCTTTGTTCTCCTATCCTGTTACCTGACCCTAGGGCATAGCTACGCAATAGTGGCAGATAGAAATTGTCTTAGCATTGTACTGCACCAGAAACTGTTTCACGAACTCATAAACTCAGCCTACCATAACAACAGTGGCTACTCAGCCTACACAGCAGTAGTGATGAGATCTTTACAAAACTAGCGAGAAGGGTTTACAAAAATTTGTTAACTCAGGAATAATCAGTTCCAACAGGTTATGGGACCAGGACTGCAAGACAAATAATATTTTGTGAATTTGATTTGATTTGATTTGATTGATTTGATTTATTTCGTGTTCCATAGGTCAACTGTGTTGAATACACAAGGACGTGGAACGAGTCAGTTTTTTACAAATACAGTCTGATAATCTTATAGCATATACAGAAATTTGAGTACATAATTATATAAAAACTTATACAGTAAATTCTTTGGGCAGCAATATA
Source organism: Schistocerca americana (assembly GCF_021461395.2). Taxonomy (NCBI): domain Eukaryota; kingdom Metazoa; phylum Arthropoda; class Insecta; order Orthoptera; family Acrididae; genus Schistocerca; species Schistocerca americana. The sequence goes on along the minus strand of NC_060124.1, from coordinate 431,243,111 downwards.
GAAAAAGAAAATACATATTTTCTTAGAATTATTAAAACACTACAAAATTTAGCATCGGACACAAAGTGTTAATTCAAATACAGTTGTGCCACATGAGGCTAGTTTTGCAGCCATGCACAAAGGGAAAGATAATTTAACCTCAAGATGGAAAGAAAGATCATCCACATAAATAAACTTAAAATTTTTTAAAAATGTGCGTAGTGTTGAAATCACAATGCTTGGACTCTTGTCAACAGTTTGTCTAACCTGCCCGAAGAAGCACCCAATAATGATGCAAACAGCAAGTTGTTTCAGCCTGGATGAGGTGTGACACAACAGCTCAACGAATTATCAACATGTCAGCTATAAAAAGAAATTATACTCCATATTATGAACTGCAATGTGTAGAAAGAAATGTGGGACAAGTTAGTGTTTACTTATGAACAAAAATCTGGAACCAGTGTTTACATGTTACTGTAGGAGTGATATAGTTAGCAAAAGATACCTACTGATGACATAGTGACACACATCGCTAGAGTTGATGATCTTGCACATTATTTGCAGATGCTACATGAGCACATACCTGAGCAGACAGTCACAAAAATTTTGATGACTTTACCAGTAGCATAAAAATATTTTGTCAGTGCATGAGAATCTGTGCAGGGACATGAATGAACAATTAGGAATCTGATATCCAGACTTGCTATTGAGGAAAGTGGAGTGAGCACAAGTGATAAAGGTGAAAGTTTAGTACATGCAGCAAGCAACAGCTCTCATAAAAATGTTGTGGTAAAAAACACAAGCAATTTGGAAAATCAGGCATTTGTCGCTATTGTCATAAGCCAGATCACCTGGTTTTGATAGTGTTTCCAGTAGTGTACTAAAAATTGTTCCCATACAATAAGCCCGGTCTTATCTGAAATATGTAATGCATCACTAACTCAAGGCATTTTTCCAGAGAGACTGAAATATGCCATTGTTAAACTTCTCTTTACAAAAGGTGGTAAGAGAGATTAATAACTACCAATCTAGTTCACAGCTGACATTATTTCCCAAAATATATGAGAAGGAGATGTATTCTAGAATAGTATTTCATCTTAGCAGCAGTACTATCCTCAATAAATCACAGTTTGGGTTTCAGTAGAGTTGCTTTGCTGAGAATGCCATTTACATGTACACTTACCACATTTATACAAGTATTACATTATAAAATAGTACCAGCTGGTATTTTCTGTGACCTATATAAGACTTTTGACTGTGTGAATAACAGTATTCTCCTATATAAATTGAAGTTTTATGGGTCTGATGGTACAGCCACTCAATGGATAATGTTGTATCAAACCTAAACAATGCAAAAGCTGTAGTTATTAATTCAACCAATATGGCCTGGAATGTAATTCTGACTGAAGAGAAATCACCTATGGGTTCTACAAGGCCCAATCTTAGGTCCACTATTATTCCTCACATATGTAAATGATCTTCCATCTAATATACAACAAGTAGAATTAGTTATTTTTGCAGATGATACAAGGACTGTAATCAATCCAAGCACACAGACAGGAACAGAAGAAGTGGTAAACAATGTTCTTAAAGTATAATGGACTGATTTTCTGCAAATGGTCTCATCCTCAATTTTAAAAAGACACAACATATTCAGTTCTGCACATCGAGGATACCACACCAATGATAAGTGTGATACATAGTGCAGAAATAATAAATAGGATGGAAACTTCAGAATTCTAAGGTGTCCACATTGATGAGAATTTAAACTGGAGAAAGCACATTTTGGAACTTGTAAATCAACTTAGCCCAACCACATTTGCCCTCACAATCAAGTTCCTGTTAAATAATCCACTACAGTTTAAAAGGAACAATGATGTTTCATAACTACAATACCAGAAGGCAAAAAGGATATTCATTACTCCACATTAAGGTCGTCTTTAGCCCAAAAATAGGTGCACAATGCTGAAACAAAAGTTTTTGATCACTTACCCAGTGATATAAAATGTTTGATGGACAGAAAAGTAAAATTTGAAAACAAACTGAAAAAATGTCTCCTTTACAATGCCTCCTATTCCATAGATGAATTTCTACTATTGTAATGTGTAGAAGGTGGTGGGGTAGTAATTACTAACTCACATCTGTGTACTTCCTGGCAGATTAAAACTGTGTGCCTGACAGAGACTCAAACTTGAAATCTTTTCCTGTCATAGATAAGTTTTGCAGGAGAACTTCCGTGAAGTTTGGAATGTAGGAGATGAGGTACTGGCAGAAGTAAAGCTATGAAGAAGGGTCATGAGTCATACTTGGGTAGCTCAGGTTGTAGAGCTCTTAACGGCAAAAGACAAAGGTCCAGAGTTCGAGTCTTAGTCCGGCACACAGCTTTAATCTGCCAGGAAGTTTCGTATCGCTGCACAGTCCTCTGCAGAATGAAAATTTCAGCCTGGGCACTTTTGAGTACTAAAAAATAAATAAAAAATAAAAACATAAATGTTCAGCATGTAGCCGTATTTACAAATTAATTTGCAATGTGAATGTAATAATGACTCATTCAACATCATTATGATTTATCATGCAAAATGATCCGTGGAACATGAAACTAACTAACTGACTGGATCTGTGACTGTAGAAAACAAAAAATAGTAACTACAAACTAGTATTCACCCAATGGAAAAGCTCTTGTTGGAAAAGATATATTCAATGCAAGTGATTCAGTTACAATTGGAGAAGTATGGTATATCAATTTCACCTGTTAGGATTTCCAGAGGCAAGACCTTTTTGTATTGGTGATGGAAAACACATTTCTGCTATTGGATCTGGAGACATTAATATTCTAGCCTACACTGAAAAGGAATGGAAGGAGAAGTACATCTGCAAGGTTTTGTATGTTCCAGAGTTATCCTACAATCTGTTCTCTTTGGATGCATCCCTTGACAAAGGTATGACACATCACTTTTACAATAACAAGTGTACATTTTTAAACGATGGAAGTATTGTTGCAGTATGAGAGAGACATGACAAACTATTTACATCAAAATTTAAGGTTATGCTGAATCATGAGTGTTGTGCAATGTTGCTGCTTGTGAACCTCTTTCTGTGTGGCATAAGAGGATGATGCATCAGAACATCACGCAAGTTAAAGAAGTTTTGTCAAGTGCCAGGATACGTTTTCAAGATCAGAAGTTTCAGTTGAAGACTTCATAGCTGTAAAATGTGTATACTGTCATTTCCATCCAGTGACACCAAATCACAACAAATAGGTGAGCTTGTACAACAAAATTTGTGTGGTAAAATGCAATAAGTCTCTGTTGGTGGTGCAAAACATTTCTTAATACTGAAAGATGACTATAGTCACTGGAGAATGATGTACTTCATCAAGAATAAATCAGACACAGTCGAATACTTCAGAAATTTCTTTAACATGAGTGAGAAGCATTTGTTCAGAGGCATAAAGACATTAAGAATAGATAATGATTAGAGTTTTGTAATCAAGAGGTTAACAGTGTGGCTAACTAGCATTCCTCTTTACCTCAGGAAATGGTACCATAGAGTCCACAACAAAGAGTCGATGGAAGGGGGAACAGAACTGTTGTCAAGTTTTCCAGAACTTGCATGCATGCGAGTGGACTGCCAACAGAAATGTGGGCAGAAGTTGTGAATTATGCAGCACTCATACTCAACTGGACTGGAACAAGTAAAGAAAGGTATGTTACGGCATGTGAGCTGTGACTAGGGAGCATCTGTTGTGCCCTTTAAGCTGTGGCTAGGGAAGAGACAAAGCTTTAAAATCCTCAGAACTTTTGGTGAAGAATATTATGTCCACGTCCCCAAAGAAAAGGGGCAAAAATGGGATGCAGACACTGAAAAGGGGTATTTTGTTGGTTAGAGCCAAAACACAAAAGATTATCAGGTGTGTTTTCCAGACTGGCAACAAGTAAGACTCCACAGAGATGTTTTATTTATAGGAAAACTTTTTAAAGAGAACTGCAGTACATACAGAACATCAACACCAAGAACAGTGGATTTTTTTCTATCTGAAAATAAGTTAGTATCTGTAGAAGGCAACCTTCATAATGTTTCCATGATGCAGGATTCTACAGAAATCTGTGAAGAGAGAGACAGTGATGCACATTCTGATCATATCGGTCAACAGAAAGCTGTGGCTGATGAAGCTGTTCAATTGCATGCCACAGTGTCTGATGGAACCGTACAATGTTCTTGTTAACAACAGAGGCACTACAATATCATATTTATCCACCCATACCAGGCAGTGATTTTCAATTAAAATGTAGTGACTTTCAATTAAAATGTCCTCCACTTACATAATGTGTGTACAACTACAGGTTGTGATGCAGGAACAATGACATATGGAAGTTTGGGTCTGGCCATGAGTTGTGCATGGTTAGCCAAACTGGTTAATGTGACGGCTCATGTAATTTGAGAATCTCGGGTACAAGTCCCAGTCTGCCACCAATTTTCATCATCGTCATTCCCTTATACAAGCTGATGATCATTTGTACTCACAACTGCAAATACATTCCATGTATTTCATAATACCTGTAGTTGCCGCAGTGCCTGTTCCTTTGGACATTCATGTTTGTGTGAAAGAATTTTGCATCATTCTTCTTAACTATACACACACTGCAATACCATATTCTAACAGTGATGATGCTTTTGAATAAACTGTATTATAGAGCTGATGAATATATACAATTTTAAGCAATATAGACGCTAATGAAGCTAGCTGCCTTCTAAAATTTGGATGGGTTCCTGTAGAATATTTCAATCCGTAACATATTCAGTGTTAGTGTATGTCATAGAAATAGTAAATATTTTCTAATCCTTAAAGTTGTATCATTTGTACAAATGCAAAAGCTGTAAACTATAGTCGTGAAGATACCAAAAACCTGTAAATATTACTCTGATTTTTTAGTCAATAAGAGTAATTGTTGTTAATTGAAAAGAAAAGTGTCATAATTAAAGTAAATTTGTTTTTCCTTTTACAAAATAATTGTAAGTTATGATCAGAACAAACAGGTCTGCTTGTGTCTGTGTATGTGCGGATGGATATGTGTGTGTGTGCGCGAGTGTATACCTGTCCTTTTTTCCACCTAAGGTAAGTCTTTCCGCTCCCGGGATTGGAATGACTCCTTACCCTCTCCCTTAAAACCCACATCCTTTCGTCTTTCCCTCTCCTTCCCTCTTTCCTGATGAAGCAACCGTTAGTTGCGAAAGCTTGAATTTTGTGTGTATGTTTGTGTGTCTATCAGCCTGCCAGCACTTTCGTTTGGTCAGTCACATCATCTTTGTTTTTAGATATATTTATTTATTTATTTACTTGTCCATATAAATCTCTTTTTCAGTGCATATATTGTACACAGGATATTGGACATAAAACCTTTTTAGCTATTGGTTTTTCAAACGTCAAACATACATTATTTAAATTTTTATGACAAACTGGATCTACACAGGTAATAATTACAAATTTTTGAAATACTGTATATTTATAACCTATTTCTACAATGAAAGATACAAATTACATTTTTTTTCTTGCATAAGATACTGTGAGATTGAATAGCAGCACTTTTTCAGAAGGTAGGCTGTTACAGACTTTTTAAAGCTTTGTAGTTCAGGAAGAGATTTTATATGTCTTGGTAATCTGTTGTAAAGTTTTGTTCCTGCGTGATATACACCTTTTTGGCATAATGTGGTGTTACAATGATTAACATGTATGTCACTGTCTGACCTGGTACTGTAATCATGGACACTTTTGTTTTGAGGAAAAAGGTTTTCTTTTCTCAGTATGCTTTTTTTGACATGCATGACTACTTCCAATATATAAATGCAGGGAAAAGGTAGGATATTTAGATCTTTAAAGAAAGGTTTGCATGGTTTTCTGCTGCTCACTTGTATCATTATTGTTACAATTGCCTTTTTTTCCTGAAAACTGTTATGGCCTGGTGTACATTTCCCCAGAAAATGATACCGTACATCAGTATTGAATATACATGAGCAAAGTATACACCCCTAACTGTTTCTGCACAAGTATTTTTGCAGAGAATTCTTATTACATAGCTCATTTTTGCTAGTTTTGAATTTAGGGATGTGATATGAGTGCTCCATTTAAGATTTTCCTGGTTATGAGTCCCAAGAAATTCAGTTTCATTGATAGCACTAATGTTTCAGTTATCTATACATATTACAGGTTGTGCCGAATTTTTATTTTGATCAGTGTGGAAATTCATGAGTACCGTTTTTTGGGGATTAACTATTATCCTCTTGCTGGTAAACCATTCAGACACTCCTTTTGTAATATCTTTTGCAGATGCAGTAAGATTTTCTTCTTTATTCCCTTCAATCAATAGACTGGCTTCATCTGCAAACAGTACTGGTTCAGAATCCCTAACATGTGATGGCAAATCATTAATGAAGACCATAAAAGGAAAGGGGCCTAAAATGGAGCCCTGTGGAACACCATGACTTAGTCCACATGGTTCTGAAAGGTGTACCTGGAGTTCATTTCCTTCCATGTACTTAATTTCAGTTACCTGAGAGCAATATTCCAAATATGATTTAATCCACTGATTTGGCACACCTCTTACACCATACCATTCAAGCTTCCTCAGGAGTATAATATGATCAATCACATCAAAAGCTTTTGTTAGGTGCAAGAATAAACCTGAGCTATTTCTGTGGTTGTCCACTGCATTTAAGACATGGTTTATCAGATTGAAAGTGGCTGTTTGAATGGATCGCTGTGGTCTGAAGCCATGTTGACATCCAGAAATAATATTATTCTTGTCGAAGAAAGGAACACTTTTTCAATAATTTTCGAACACCCTGACAATAGAGAGACAGGCTTATAGTTACCCATACGTTGATGATCACCTTTTTTATATAGGGGTATTACTTTTGCTATTTTCAGTTGCTGAGAGAAGACACCACATGATAAGGATGAATTGCATATGTCCAGTAAAGGCGAAAGTATTTGTCTTGCTGTTATTTTTATAATATAATCTGGAATATCATCAATACCAGTTGAATACTTACTCTTCAGTGAATTAATGGTGTTTAGGAGCTCTGTTGGGCTTACTGGTCTGAAGAACATGGATATATTACTTATTTCAATAGATGAAAGTTCTTTCCATGTTGTATTCGGTGGATTTCCAAATTTTTCTTTCGTTAATTTTTCAGAAACAGTTGCATAGTAAGAGTTGAAACTGTTTGCAACTGCCCTAGGGTCAGTGACATTCTTACCATCATGTGATATCACAATATTTTTGTGAGTTTCCTTCTTCCCCGTAAGATCCTGCACAGCTTTCCAAATGGACTTAGTTTTATTGGCTGACTTCATAATATATTTGTCATTTTCCTTAATTTTTGCCTCTTTTATGACACGTTTCAAAACTAGCTTGTATTTTTTGAAATAATTAATAAATTCTGGACTACTGTGAGTTTTCCCACTTCCTTTTACAAGATACTCTAATGCCTGATGTAATTCAGTTTTTGAATCTATCTGTGCTTTTGGAAATCACTTTTCTTTGTGGAAAAGCTATGTCAAAGTTATGCTTGAAAATGTTGAAAAAATGTTCCATCTTTTCATTGGTAATAGAAGTATCATATACTTCTCTCCAAGAATGTTCAAAGCCATTCTTCGCTACAAGGGCAGAAGTATCATTGGCAAGTAAAACTGAGTGCAAATTTATATTTAGGGGCAAGTCTTTTATATAAAGAAGTCTTTCATATAAAGTAGCAATAAAATTGGATCCTGAATTGAACTTTGTGGAATGCCTTGTGAATAATCATCCATTCAGTGATGAAATTTCCTTTACCTTATGATATAGCTACCTTTTGTTTTCTTTTGTGAGATATGACCTAAACCACCCTAAAGCATGACCCCCAGTTCCATATCTTTCCATTTTATACACGAACAACTGATAGTTAACACAATCAAATGCTTTTGTGAGGTTTCAGAATAAAGCTGCATCTTTTCTCAAGTTGTCTAAGCCAGAACTGATTTTTTTTTTTTTTTTTTTTTTTTTCACAATCGCATTAATGGCCTCTAAAGTGCCTTTGCCTTTTTGAAAGCCATATTGATTATCCAAAATTATGTCTGATTTTTCTATAATTTTTTCTGTTTGTATACCACCACTTTTTTAAATATTTTTGAAAAAAGTGGGAGTAGAGATTGGGCAGTAGTTCCTCATATCTTCTCATGGGCCTTTTTAAACAAAAGTTTTACCTTTGTGACTTCAGAGCATCTGAAAAGTTATCTTCTTTAAGTGATTTGTTAATTATTGAACAAAGAGGGTGGGCTTTTATCCTGATAGCTGCTTTAACTATTTTGGTAGGAATGCCATCTCAAACTGCAGAATTTTTATATTTTAGCTGTAATATAGTTTTCTCTACAGCTTGGGCCAAAATGTTAACAGATTTATTAAAGTATTCTTCTGCCTTCTGGGCTAAACGTACATTTTTTGTATAAGCATCTCTGTCAGCATATGATTTTGATACATGTAAAAAAAAATTATTGAATGATTCTGACATATGAGGAGGATTTATCATTTAATTCTGGAAATATCTTTGCTGTAAGTTCTGATTTTACAACAGGCAACACTGCCTTTGATTTGAGTCCCTGAACCACAATGTACTGATTGTTAACTATTTCTTTTGCTGCTTTCACTATCTTTTAAATATGCATATACTCTAACATAATTAATGAAACCAGCCTCTTTGTTGTATTTCAGTTGTCTCTTTATCGCACTGGCTGTCTTTATTCCAGCAGTAGTCCAACTTAGGTTATTTGACACTTTTGAGTGGCATACTCTAAGAAGAAATGTTTCATTAAATACTATATAAGTAAAAAATTTTATAAAAATCTGTTAAAATGCACAGAAACTGGAATATCATCTTAAAATGTTCTTTGCAATAAGTTTTTCTAGTGCTTGGTTCAGTTGGATTAGTTATTTCAGTAAACAGAGCAGGGTAATCTGAAAGTCTTAAGTCTACACATAGCTTCCTAGACTCAACAAATTTATAATTTGTTGAAATATTATCAATGCAGGTTGCTGTATTTTCATTTTCTCTTGTTTGCCTTGAAACCAAATTTTTACATTATGACCATTACTGAGTCAATGATTTCATCTAATATATTTATATTGAAACACAAGTAAAGCATTAGTATTTGAAACGTATCTGGAACACAAACATGTAAAATGAAAAAGAAAGCCCTAGGAAAAATAAACAGAAAACATTTGGTACTTACTACTACATAAATGCTTTAAACATTAAGGAAAAGGAGTCTATGGAAAATCTTCTAAGGAAGGAGGTACAGCTTGGTGGGACATCTGCTAAAACATCCAATACTAATTAACTTGACATTGGAAGGTCTGGAAAGATGGAAAAAATACTTTGTCAGATGAAGATTAGAATATGTGAAACAGTTTATCAAAGATTTTAGGTATATCTACTATGCATAGACAAAAAGAACAGCTGAAGATGTGGAGAGATGTATGTACCAAACAGTCAATAAAAGGTATGAGTAATGAATGAAAGAATGCAATTAACTGCCAGTTCTGTGTCTGAGTCTGCATCAGCATGATGTTTGGATAAACAATAGTGATACTGTGATGCCACACTGACAAGGAATAGCCATATCATGTATATATTTAGGTTGGTTGGTTGGTTTTGGGGAAGGAGACCAGACAGCATGGTCATCGAATTAGGGAAGGATGGGGAAGGAAGTCGGCCGTGCCCTTTCAGAGGAACCATCCCGGCATTGGCCTGGAGTGATTTAGGGAAATCACGGAAAACCTAAATCAGGATGGCCGGACACGGGATTGAACCGTCGTCCTCCTGAATGCGAGTCCAGTGTCTAACCACTGTGCCACCTTGCTCGGTTTTATATTTAGGAATCAAGAAAAATATGAGCTACAAATTGCTATGAAAATGTTATTAGTAATTCAGTACTTAAATTTGAATACTGATATTAATTTTAAGTATGTTCCCAGGTTGTCTAGCAGATGAAGAAAATGTAATGATGTGTCCCAATATTTAATTAAGTAATGTAATTGATGAGTTACACCTGGCTAAAAATGACTTACAAGCCCGTGGAGCCCTCCATTGGTAATGCTGGAATTCTATATGGTGTTGACCCATGCTTAGCCTTGATGACAGCTTCCACTCTAACAGGCATATGTTTGATCAGGTGCTGGAAGGTTTCTTGGTGAATGGCAGCCCATTCTTCATGAAGTGCTGCACTGAGGAGAGGTATAGACGTTGGTCAATGGGGCCTGACACAAAGTCAGCGTTCCAAAACATCCCATAGGTGTTCTATATGATTCAGGTCAGGACTCTGTGCAGGGCTAGTCCATTACAGGGATGTTATTGTCGTGTAACCACTGTGCATTATGAACAGGTGCTAAATCATGTTGAAAGATGCAGTCATTATCCCCGAATTGCTCTTCAACAGTAGAAAGCAAGAAGGTGCTTAAAACATCAACGTAGGCCTGTGCTGTGATAGTGGCATGCAAAACAAGTGGTGCAATCCCCCTCCATGAAAAACATGACTACAACATAACACCACCACCTCACAATTTTACTGTTGATACTACAAACATGGCAAATGATGTTCATCGGGCATTCACCATACTCACACCCTGCCATCGGATCGCCACATTGTGTACTGTGATTCGTCATTCCACACAATGTTTTTCCCCTGTTCAATTGTCCAATATTTACGCTCCTTACAACAAGCGAGGCATCATTTGGCAATTACCGGCGTGATGTGTGGTGTATGAGCAGCTGCTCGACCATGAAATCCAAGTTTTCTCACCTCCTGCCTAACTGTCATAGTACTTGCAGTGGATCCTGATGCAGTTTAGAATTCCTGCAAGTGGACCTAGGGATGTTTAGGAGTGTGGAAATCTCGCATACAGATGTATGACACAAGTGACACCCAATCACGTGACCACCTTCGAAGTCCATGAGTTCCAAGGAGTGCCCCATTCTGCTCTCTCACAATGTCTAATGACTACTGAGGTCGCTGATATGGAGTACCTGGCAGTAGGTGGTAGCACAATGCACCTAATACAAAAAACGTATGTTTTTGGGGTGTCTGGATCATTTTGATTACATAGCATACCAATTATTGCCAAGATGACAATTTCTGTTAGACAGAAACCCATTGTGAACATGAAACTGCCTACTGTCAAATGCAGTGATACACCTGCAAACTGAAACTGGCAGCACAAAATCAACAGGATTTACCAACTTAAAATCACAGAACAGTTCTTTCAGAAACTGCTACATATAAATCACAAACAGTAGTTCCACTTTCATTAGTAAGCTGTTTTTTCTCTAGTTAGGAGTCTTTCAATAGACCCCAGAGAGAGCATCTAGGTCACATGTTTTACCTGGACTTATAGAAGACAACACCTACTTACATGACTGGAACCGAGGGTAGCCAAACCATGTGGATCTCCAGTTGGTTGAAATATTCCTAAGTGATGATGCTTCAGAAGAATAGGGTAAGCAACTAATTCAACAATAAATCATTTTGTTCATTTTATTCCTCATGAGTAGAACCTAGATGTTTATGCAATAACATCAACTTTTTCTTCACTCCTGTGCACACAAAAAGTGTAAATGTTCACAAATTATGTTGCACCCATTTTTATATTTCAACTTGTTTTTATATATTTCATTACAATTACATGTTTTACATATTTTAACTTTATGTTACATAAAGATACATATTTGCTTTTCTACTCTTATTTTTCTGCAAGCTTAGTCAGTAACCCACAAAGAAAAATATTCACATCCAACCTACTATAAGAATTGAAGTTAGGTATTAAATAATATTTAAAAACACACTGTAGTGCAGTAAAAGATGGGTAATTTTACTCTGAGTATGACTGCAAAAGATGTGCTTTTGCTTAATTTTCTAAGATTCAGAATTATAGTTCTCAAAAGTACAGCAGATGCAATAAAAATACTGTGTGGTATTGTAGTAGCCACTATTGTGTATAGTAAAGGACTCCATATGCTGTCAAGATTGGCAATGGGGAAAATGAAATACTAGCAGCCTGGAGTTTTCCTACTACTAGAGACTTCCATCAATTCAGAATTAGGAACTGTCTGCATGAAGAAAAGTTTACTAAATAGTGCTACTAAAGAGTTCATGACTGTATGTTCATGATGCCTCCTGTTGCATCAAAATCACTATCTAAATTAAGATCTTGTTTTACAATGGACAATGCTTTCAGTACTGATGGTGAGACTGTTCTATGTCAATTGTGCAGTAAGCAAATCAGGTGCCATACGAAGTCCAGATTTCAGTAACAAATACATACTGACGCACACACAGTCGGGGCTGGATTGAAGGGGGCAGAGCAGGAGGGGTTGAGGGGAGGGGGGATGAACCATGCCACTGCCTCAGGTTGCAGATTTTTGCGAGTGAAAAAATCTAAAATTTTAAATATGAGGTAGCACACACCAGTTTCCCAACAAGAATATCAAATAGGTTATGCATTATGGAAATTTCTCCAAATGAAACTACCAAAGAGGTAATCTAAAAAAGACATCCTCCATCAGAGAAAGTGATGCAACTGGACCATTGGATTCTGAGGAGTTCAGAACAACACACAAAGTAAAGATTCACAATTGTCACGGAAACCCAACGTGTAAATCAGAACAAAAAATATATACTTCCTTGGCATCCTAAACATTAATGCTCTTTTGAAAATAGGGAAACTAAAAGAATTGATTAAAGTATTACACAAATTCTAAATACAACTCTTGGTTCTTCAAGAGACTAGGTATACTGGTGAAGACATTATAGAATCAAAAGGATGTATGAATCTCAAAGGAAAGAGAGGCTGGAATCCAGTGGGAAAAGGCATTCCATAACTAGGAATAGGATTCATTGTATGCAGAACAATTGTAAATTCAGTCAAAGATTTTTATTCTCCAAAGGGAAGGTCCTGAAGTCTCACCCTGACATACAAATACGCCTTACACATTAATAAACTGTCATGTTCCAATAAATCAGGAAAATAAAAGGAATTCAGAAAAAATTGAAATCTTCTGGGAATTACTGGAAAATTATTGAGTAAAGGTTGAATTGAAGAATGGTAATATTTTATTAGGGGACTTCAATGCATATATTTGAAAAGAAAGAAAGTTCAGGAAAACTGTATGAGAGTATCCAGTGCACAAAAGAACCAATAAGAATGGGGAAAGACTAATAGAACTATGCAGAGTCTTCAGCCTCATATAATGTCCACATATTTTAAGAAACTGCTGAGGAAACAATAAACTTGGGAATCATCTATTATAAACCTAGAAGAATTTCAGATCGACTATGTACCTATATATTTCACCAATGAAAAAAAAAAAAAAAATCATGAACATAAAATTTAAAAAGGGTGCAAATAGAGAAACAGATCACTAACTACAATAATAATGAAATTTATTTCACAAAGAAGATTCCAAAACAAGGGTATAGGATTCATAAAATTTATACTGAAACTCTGAAAATGAAGAAACAAGAATTTCAGAAACAGCTAAATATAGACTCAGATGACAGGGATGAGATTTAAACAAAATTAGTCAAGACAGCCTGTGAAATAGCACTACTCAAAAAACACAAAAAGCACAGATGGTAAAATGAACAGTGTGCAAAAGCATTACTACTTAGAAAACAGGCCTGGCAGAAATGGTGCTCCACAAAAAGAGATGAAACTTTATCAGCTTTAGACAACAAAGGTGTCATAAACAATAAAGGCAGTCAAAAGAAAGTTAGAAAGGTACCGTCTACCACTAATTGAGGAAGACTTCCAAATGAACAATGCCAGGAACTCTTATTGTAATGTAACAGACTACTGAAACTACCGATACCACCGGCTGGCGAGGTGTGCAGTGCTGTCAATCAACTTGAAGGAGCAAGTGAACTTTAACTACGTAAACATAAAGTGAAATATTATCATTTTGTTACAAAACTGTTAATATGAGGACAATCATGACGTATAGTGTCACAGAACTATATTATAAACACTTTTCATTTTTCATACTATGTTTTTCATATGTGTATATGTGCGATGTATAAAATATCGATATACAACCAAGGTCGGCAGTACTACACAGTTTGTAAGCTCTCTGAACAGGAGCCGGTTGTTGGCGGGTGTAGAGACAATGGGCAGTTGGTGTTGAGACGTCTTGTAATACGCTTGCTTTGAGAAGGTCAAGGATAGAGGGAACGAAATGACGTATAGGAAAAGTTGTTACATTGAAAATTATTGAATATCGTCATGATCGGCATTTATAAAATAAAAGTTGGAAGTTTAAGTATGTGTCAGTTCTTACGCAGCAGAACACACACCGGACCTCAAATTGATTTAACAAACAGCGGATGGCAAGATTCATCACTGGACCACAAGCATGCAACAACAACCAATAAAGGTAAGAAAGTTATATTACTCTAAATTCAAATTGTGATGATACCTTTCTTTCTCCATGTCTTCAACCCTGTATGTACTCTGTTGTTAGAGTGAACAGCGTGATGAGGACATGTGGTTGACTAGGCACACCAGGGAGACCACACAGGTTTAAAATGATAATTTGTAGCTTAATATACTACTACTGATAATAATTAATATTTGTCCCCTGGAGAATGAGGTGCATTACACTATACAACTTTTAACAAAGCTTCCAAACTAACCAACTATGTAACTTGCGCTTCAAAAATGAAGGTGGAAAACTAGTCCTAAACAACCAAAAAAACTCTGAAATAAAGCAAGCTATTTCAAGAAGTTACTAAACTGTGAGGAACCAGGAGCAACTTTCTAGAACAAAAAGGATGCATGTACACAAACTCAGAACCCCACTGCCAGCATGGGTGGATCCTAAATATCATTTAAGATTTAAAGAATGATAAGGCCCCTAGACGAGATTCAGTAACTGCTGAAATGTGGAAAGCTGCAGGTGCTGGAACAGTCAAGAAGCTACACAGAATTTTTCAAAAAGTCTGGGAAACAGAAGCTAAAGGAGAAGATTGGAAAACAGCATTAACTCACCACATCCAAAAGAGGAGATAAAACTGACCTGAACAACCACACAGGAATTTTCTCCTTCCAGTGCCTTACAAAATTGATTCAACTGTATTACAAAACAAATTACAAAGCCAACTGGATCAGCAGTTAGGAGAGGACCAAAGAGGGTTGTAGTAACCAAGTAATACGTGAAACTGATATAAGTAATACAAATATGGCTTTATTCATAAGCCTCTGAACAATAACAGAAATAATCCTCTCATTACTCCACACATAACACAACAAAAGAATGATACAGGAGATGCAACATAAGCAATACACATAACAATTGACATCAACAGTACAAACTAAAAGAACATAGTGAGGGTGAGTTTATATAAGTGCAAGTTGTCGGTAAACGGTGTCGCAGAGACAATGCCTTGTCCATGCTTCCTACAGGCAGCCTCTAGTGGCGAGCCCACACTGATACAATTGGCAGATGATTAAAGTACACAGCCAGCAGCTCAATGAGAGATGCATCCATCGCATCTAGAGTGGTGGCAGATGGTGCCAACAGTGGGGCAGGGGAACAACGTCCTGTACAGGATGGAACATGCAGAGATCAGGCACACCTGAGGGCAATACGACAGCACCAGGGAGGAGGGTGCCATTGCCATCTCTGCATTGTCACCAGCAGGCAGGTCACAATGTAAAGGAGATGGGGCTAGAACCATTGGTGATGATGGTGAGGGAGCTGGCGGAGGCAGCTGGCCAGAACAGCAAACTGTGGCAATGGACCCTAGGCTTGACACGGACTGGCACTTTGTGCCAGGAAGCTGGAACCCCAGGGCACCGCATGTGGAGGAGGCAGCCAATGGGATGGGGGTGCCTACACAACAGATGATGATGGGCTTGAGGTGGAGGATGTCAGGACAGGTTGCGGTGATGGGGGCCACACCTGCAAACCGGCAGCTTCCTGCGGCAACAGGGGCACAACTGATGAAAGTAGTGCACAATCAGCCTGCCAGCCATATGGATTTCACAAAGATGGCATCCCAGCAGTGGAAAGCAGTGGCCAGCACCCACTTGGGCCAGAGACCAAACCATTGCTATGTAGCATCAGTTGCCAAAAGGTCAGTTGGCAAAAGGTCTCTCCTTGGTCAGGAGTGAACATAGCTAAACAAAAGACTGAAAGTAGATTGAATTTCAACATTTGATGAGCATGTTCACAATCGAGGCTCCAGCAAAAAGGTACATTCTTGTGTAACAAGGCATGCAATGGTTAGGCCAATGTGGCTGCCCCCAGCAGGTATTTTTGCTAGTAGGCTATCTTTCCTAGGAAGGCCTGAAGCTCCTTCATAGACAAGGGGTGAGGCATAGACATAACGGGAGATGGCGTCTGACAGGAGGTGAACCCCGTCCAACGATACCTTGAACCCCAAATAAATAATAGAATGTTTAAAAAATTGAGATTTCATGAGGTTACACTAAAAGCCTGCAAACTGTAAGACAGAAAACAAAGTGCACAAATTTTTCAAGTGATTGGCCATGGAGGAGCTCTTGACAAGAGTATTAGCAAGATAATTAATGCAGCCTGGGACAGGTATATTTAATTGCTTTAAAAATCATTGGAAAATAGCAGGGGCACTAGTCGTGCCAAAAGGAAGGCACAAATATTGATAGAGACCAAAAGGAGTATTCAAAACCAGGACTCACCAAGGCTCTTCAACCATAGAATCCTGCAGACATACTTCAGACAAATCAATTTTAGAAAAATAGTGCCCCCCCCCCCCCCCCCAAGTATTTTCGCCAACTTTTCTCCTGGCATGGGAGAAGATATGTATCCACGATAGACCACACATAACAGTAGTACTGAAGTCACCACAGAGGCGAAGTTTCCCCGATGGCGTCTGAACTACAACCAGTGGAGACAACCATTCACTAGCCATAACAGGTTGTGCCACCCCTAGAGGTTGATGTCTGTCTAGTTCTGCTTTTGCCTGATCTTCCAGAGTGAAAGGGATAGGACGTGCATAAGAATAATGAGGCGGAGGTGTGGATTTCAAAGAAATATGAGCAGAAAATTTTTTAGCATACTCCATACCTTCCAAAAACAAGTCTAAAAACTCCTCACAGTGTTCCCTATTGACAATACAGTATCAGTTCGTGATTGGACACAAGGTGAGCTGCATTGGTGATTGGAAATCCAAATACCTGAAATGCGTCCATCCCGAACAAGTTTTCAACATAGGCATCAGAAACCACCAAAAATGTAATGGAGTGAACCACTGCTGTAAACTCTCCCACTAGTGCCATGTTCTGTTTGTTATAACTGACCAGCTTCCACGTGACTTGTGTCAATGGCGGCAAGCCTAAACTCATATAGATTTGAGAGTTCAAGAACCTATCTGAAACACTGTGTCGACTTGTAGCCAGAATGCTTGGCAAAAAACACTTAACTCAGTAAAAGTACTTGGGAGAAATCACAAGCATTGGAGTAACACAGTTTACATCCAAGTTCATATCCTCAGCAACCTTTGGCGAATGACACACAGAGGTGATGTGGCCTTCCATCTGGAAAGCATTACAAGTAGCCCAGCACTTAGGACAAGCTGAATGTTCATGCTGGTGAAAACAGAAAGAACAAGATGGAAACAGTGAATGCTGATGCTGGCACTGTGGCGGGTATGGCTGCCTGGACTGGCATTGGTCTGTTTGACACTGGGCCAGTATGTTTACTGCAGCCACTGTCACTTCCTCATGCAAGCTGTCTGTTGTCCTAGAGTGTACATCTTGTGACACTACTGCCCATCACCCCATACTTCAATTTGGCCGCCCGCTGCCTGCGAAACTTTGAAAGATTGTGCTATTTGCAAACCTTCTGCCAACAAAGGGTTTTCACAGAGTAAAGCCCTGTGATGCACTTCCTTGTCTGGAGCTAAATAGATAATTGCATCATGCACCATGGAGTCTGCATAAGAGTCATTTTGGGCGCCAGTAATGAACTGACACTTATCGCTAAGCCATGAAGTTCAGCTGTCCAGGATCTATTGACTGGTTTGGGTTTCTTGCGGCTTCAGTAGAATTCAACTCACACCAATGTGCTATGCATTCCTTTTTGGTGGTAATTGGACAATAAACTGCACATGTGATCAAAAGTAAGAGCGCTGGTTCTTGTAAATGGGCAAGCTGATACAGTAATTGATACACCTTAGGTGGAATCCGTGAGAGAAATAAGGATGTGCACAAGTTAGAGTCTATAACACTGAAAGCCAAAAATGCTGCCTGAGTCTTTTTTCATTTATGTTCCAATATTTGGCTGAATCATCATATGGAGGTAAAGTTGATGGATAGACTGGTGGAACAGTACAATGTCTGTTAGTGAAAGCCAACAAAGTGGTCACTGATGAAGTAAGCTGTTCAGTCAGGGCCTGTAGCACAGTGTCCATAATGACTAAACCTGATGAAATAACACTTAGGGACTGCACACATGGAAACCATCCCACCCACATCGCCAGTCATATAGTAACCAAGTAATACATGAAACCAGCCCAAGAAACACCATTCATAAACCTCTGAACAATAACAGAAATAAGCCTCTTGTGACTCCATACGTAACACGACAAAAGAATCATACATAAGGTGAAACAAAAGTGATACACAGAACAAATGATGTGAGCAGTACAAACTAAAAGAACATAGTTAAAGTGAGTCAGCACTACTCTGCATGTATGTAGGTGTGAGTCACTGGTAGACAGTGCAGCGGAGACTGTGCCGTGTGCACACTTCCTTGATTTGATTGACAGTGAAACATTATGAACACCTCAAAAGAGTTTGGAGGTGACAACAAATCAGCAGCAATGGTAAAAAACACCCTAACAAATACAAAATTAAATTTTTAGGTGAAATCTCCATGGCTTATTAGAACAAAACTGGTGTACAAAATGGAGACGGATTGTCCAAACCGCCGCTCAATTGTGTACTAGAAAAGGTAATCATTGATTGGAGGAAAAGAACAGAGGAAAAAGGAATTAAAAAAAAAACATAACTGGGAGAAAAGGGGATGATTTGAGTATTGATAGTTTGGTTTTTGCAGACACTCTTGCCATCTTAGCTGAATCTACAGGAAACACAACAGTTCAGATAAATCTCCTACAAGAAATAGTTTCAAAAGCAGGCCTGTGTATATTTTCTGAAGTAACAGAGTAATGATAGATGTGAAGGAGGCATTGAAATACATGGAAACTAATTATAAAAGAATAAAAAAGGCTGCAAAATTTAAATATCTAGGTGAAATAATGCAACCAAATGGTTTGGACCAAAAATCCTGCATAACAAGAAATCTATTTCCATAGATGCAAAACTCTGGCACTTTCATTATACCAGAATATCATTATGCTTCCAAATTTCTTCCATTAAATACAGTTAAACAATTAGGTGGAATAAAAAAGAAGGAAAGGAAAATAATACTTAATAAAGAAGTTTGTGAAAAAATAGAATGAATAGTAGATAAAATGAGGAAGAGAAGAGTTATATTCTATGGATGCCTAAAGATGCTACATGAATAAAGGATAAAAAAAGAGTTTCTAGCTTTTATGACAGAAACCCAAATCATCAATGACATGCATCAAAGAAGTTGAAGCAGATCAGAAGGAAATGATAATAATGAAGGAAGAAATAGGAAAGAAAGGAAAGTTCATAGCAAAAATGAAAAGTTTCAAGGGCTTCCAGGAAGAAACAAATAAGAAAGCAACATGAACAGAAGATGAGAAAAACATAGGGAGTAAATGAAAAACTACTGGAAAGAAAGAAAGGAGAAAAGAAATAAGACAAATTATTTCATGTGGTCTTTTGTAGGCCAATCCAATGATAAAAAATTAAGGACAAATATCAACATGTGATGACCTAACAATTCTACACAGGAGGGATGCACAGACCATGGTTCGCATACAGCCTGCCATTGATTTGATGGTGGCATACCCCTCACCATCATTTTTATAATTTTTTTCACATTTTTACTCATCTTTCTTCCCTCTTGAAATGAAGGGAGTGGGGCCATTGTAGACTTAATTCTTTTGAGTCCAGTCTAGGTGGCATTGTGCAGTAGGATCCTAATTCAAAATAACAATTTGTCTCACAGTATGATATTTTTGAACTTGCGTTCCTTATGTAGTCACAGTAAGGAATCTGAAGCCCACAGTACTAGCAAGTACTACATTCCTGCTATGCAGCAACCTTAAACACCTACAAAAGCTACAGGAGAGAATTATTCTTTGTATTAAATTAATATAGAATAAGTCAAATGTGTACTGCAAGTGTTTCACTTCTGTTTCGCTAACAAGTGCCGCATACTTGCCTCTGGTCTTAAAGATGTTCTGATGGGAAGTGATGAGAAGCTGCACAGTCATCAATGGTATCTGTTCTTTCAAGAACAGTTACTATCTTCATATACAGTTAAAGGCTACCCAGCCATTGACCTTCGTCTGTGTGATGCGCACATGTTGCCCGAACTCTTACAGGAATCATCACCTTAGTTGGCGCGAGTAATGAGTGGATGGGCAAATACCTATTAGGAACATTACACATGCAGATTGTGGACAGTTGGGAATGTGGGTCTCACGGTAGGCGTGCAAGGGATAAGTCCCTGCAGTCGCACTATTCATCTGGGTCCTTGGTGGCAGATGGATAGTGTCTGCTATGTAAGCAGGAGATCCCAGCTTTGAGGCACGGTCGGGCCACACATTTTCAGCTGTCCCCATCGAGGTATATCAACAACACCTGTCGGCAGCTGAGGAGGACTAACTGTTCTGAATGGGGTGTTACATTTCAATCTTAATTTCATTTAACCTTTCTACTGATAGTTTCATCAGATCTTAAAATGCATGAAGTTAAAGTCATGCCAGAGGGCTTCACAAAATGGAATGAGTTATGATAGATTCTATTAGGTCTAAAAGACATTCTCTTAATAGTTTATTGTTACAATACTGTATGTGCGGATGGATATGTGTGTGTGTGCGAGTGTGTGCCTGTCCTTTTTTCCCCCTAAGGTAAGTCTTTCCGCTCCCAGGATTGCAATGACTCCTTACCCTCTCCCTTAAAACCCACATCCTTTCGTCTTTCCCTCTTTCCTGATGAGGCAACAGTTTGTTGCGAAAGCTTGAATTTCGTGTGTATGTTTGTGTTTGTTTGTGTGTCTATCGACCTGCCAGCACTTTCATTCGGTAAGTCACATCATCTGTGGTTTTTAGATTATTTTTCCCACGTGGAATGTTTCCCTCTATTATATTCATTAATTAATTCTTTGTTATACAAGAATACATACAGGCCAAACTGAATCACCACAGATTTTACAACAATTTACAGGTACCCCTAGAAAGGTGTAGCTGTTTTCGTAATCTGAAAAACATCAACACACAATTACAGTAGAAATGCAGAACTCAATCAGCAAGTCAGAGGGATGGTGTACCATAAAACAAAAAACTCAAATCTTGGGTATATTGGCCCATGTCAACATACAGAGGTACAAAATATTTTCTTGT
Source organism: Schistocerca americana (assembly GCF_021461395.2). NCBI lineage: Eukaryota > Metazoa > Arthropoda > Insecta > Orthoptera > Acrididae > Schistocerca > Schistocerca americana. The sequence continues at coordinate 431,221,564 of NC_060124.1, read as the reverse complement.
ATTACATAGCACATTCCCAACGGAATAAAACAAAAATTACTCATTGATGGATATATGCAGGTGGACAATTTCCTTAGAATGCTAGGAACTTATACTTTAAAATAATCAAATGGAAAAAAGACTTTTATATGATAAATAAAGGTAATGTTTATTGAAAAGTGCCAGGTCCATGTGTCATCAGATAAGGTGGATAACAATAAAGTGACAACTCATGAAAAACAAGAAAATCTTACCTTATAAGGGATAGTTAAGGTTTTAAAATTAAAAGAAGAGTGCAAGATGGACCCCAAGGTAAATACACTTCAGAATGATAAGTGTAACTGCTTACTGGTTATGCATGATATTTTACTTATTGAAGATTTCTATTAACAAAACTCCAGTTTGCTAAATATTGTCAGAGGAGCAACACCTCCAAATTGTGTACGGAAAGATAAAACAGAAAATCGGTACTGTTGGGAAGGCAAAGTCAAACTTAACCCCCTTCCCTAAAACAAAAAAAGTACAGCATAACTTCTGTAACTTAGCAGAGGGTAAGAGAAAAAAAGAAACAGGCAAAACTAAACAATGATTTGTCAGAGGCCACTATCCATGGAAATCAGCATAACGGATAATGGCAATTGAACCACCTGAGCAGCATAAAGCAACTTTGCTACAGAAAAATTGTCTGAACTTGCCCATGGTTGCCGGGTGAAAGAGTGCAAGTGCAAAAATAGACATCATATAAAGGAAACAAAATGACATATCTATTCTCTTAAAAAATCTTAAATTACCTCATGGGGAGTTGTAGTTCCAAACATGACATACTGAAAGACAAGTGAAGGGTAAACAATTACATCTTCCATTTGCATGAAAGTTATACTGTAAAAAGATTGCCTCATTTATCAGTTCATTATTTTGGTAAGTGATTTTAACACAATGCAGTACCACCTCCATCAAACTCCTCTGCACATCACTTAGTTAAGACTAATAAGTCATAATTGAGGCAAATGAAAATCAATAAGACTGAAGTATGGCTGATTTGTGGTCTGCTTGTTACAGGTTTGCACAACAGTTTCGTAAGTGGACATCTGTAAACCTCACATAAATAGGTGACACTTAATTAATATTTTTCATAAGTCACTACACAGGACTTGACATGCCACAATATTTTCTAATTGCAAAATGAGGATCTGGTATAACATTAAATATTTGTGGAGACTGACATAACAAATAAAATATCAAGAAAAAGGTTGAGCGTGCCTATGGTAAGAGCTTCCCAGACATCATACAGTTGCAACTTAAGTTACTTGTCAATTGTAGACAACACACAGTCATTTGATTGCTCATCAAAATTCCAGAACCACAGAAATAAAAATCATCAACCTCTAATCATCAATCTCTACAACCCCACTACATCACAGTTAAAATAAGAGCATGAAGCAACAAAGTACTTAGTGGAACACATCTGTGTCAATCGTAAAACTTAAATACAAGATGAATGCATAAAAGAACATAATTATGAAACATTTATCCATCACAAGTCATTAATGTCCATCACATGAGGAACTGCTACACTCATTCCACTTCAACTGTCTTATGAAGAACATTGCACACTGCCTTATCAATCAACATCAGGCAAAACCATGTTCCACTAATTGAGTACCACTCTAAGTCCCTTTGGCAGTAAAACACACTGAAAATAACTAATTCCTGTCAACCTAATGAGGTAAGACATGAAAATACACCAGGAGTTTAAGATCTCACCACAATGCATTAAATAATTGCACTCAACATGCAATGTTTTACAAATCTGCTGCAATAATTATTAATGAATTGCCCTCTATGACTAATACTTAATATTAGAACAATATTATGAAAAGGAAAGCTGCTAATCACCATATAGCAGAAATGCTGAGTCACAGATAGGCACAACAAAAAGACAGTCACAAATAAAGCTTTTGGCCTGTATGCCCTTACTGTCCTATTGTGACAGTCTTTTTGTTGTGTCTGTCTGCGACTCAGCACCTCTGCTATATGGTGAGTAGCAACTTCCATTTTCATAATATTGTTACGTTCCATCCTGGATTTTCCATTACCTAATATTACAAAACCAGAAACAGCAGTTGTCCATTTCATTTTTCATTTCATTTTATTATCTTCCTGTATATCATTTACATGATGTAGGAATTGTCACAACAAAGTTATCATACTAGTACAAGTACTACAGACATAATAATAGAATATCACTTTCAAGGCATTTTTTAAAAGTACAAGTTTAGACATACAAATTAAAATTTTTGGCAATAAATTTACACACAATCAAAGTACTCATCTACGTCATACAAAGTTTTGCTTAAAAGGTAATTTTTAAGTTCAGTCTTAAATTTTACTTCATCTATTATTGCCTTCATGTACACTGGCAGAGCATTGTAGAGTTTTATTCCAAAATAACTTACATGCTTTTGGGTTTGTGTTGTCCTTACCCTTTCTACATACAAATTCTTACGAGTTCTAGTATTATAATTATGGCAGTCCTCATTTGTACGTAGATTTTTCATATGTGCTCTTGTACACAGAATGCTTTTAAAAATATACAGTGATGGTATTGTGAGTATTTGCAGTTCTTTGAAAAGGGGCCTACAATGAGTTCTTGGAGAGTTGTGTGTTATGATTCGTACAGCTCTTTTCTGAAATTTGAAGATATCTGTTAAGCTTGATTTAGTTTTACCCCAGAACACTATGCCATAAGACACGATGGACTGAAAGTAAGCAAAATATACTAGTCTAGTACAGTCTGTACTGCATACTCTAGATAATATCCTCAATGCAAAACATGCCGAATTGAGCCTGTGGGATAAGTACTTGAGATGGTCTTTCCAGCTTAAGTTTTGATCAATGTGCATGCCCAAAAACTTTGTGGATTGTACACTCTCTATCTTCTTATCCATTAGTTTCAACTGGAGGTCCATATCTTGAGTTGCTTTGCCATACTGTATATAATTTGTTTTACTTAGATTAAGTGTTAACTCATTAGCATTAAACCAATGTTGAATATATTTCAGGACTATATCAGTTGTGGTGGTTAATAATTTTTTATCATCACTTATAATTATGCTAGTGTCATCTGCGAACAACATTATTTTGGTAGAAATATTAGGGTTTTTTATGTCATTTATATAAAGCAAGAATACTAAGGGACTGAGAACACTGCCCTGTGGGACACCTATTTCCAATTTCTTTGCATCTGAGACCCACTTGATTTTCTGATTTTTATGCTCTGCGATGATTTCTACCACCTGAATTCTATCTTGAAGGTAAGATTCAAACCACTGCTTCACAACTCCCCTTACACCTATTGCTTCCATCTTGTTTAACAGAATTTTGTGATTTACTGTATCAAAAGCTTTAGATAAATCTAAGTTAATTCCCACTACACATTTTTTAGTGTCGAGACCCCTGACAATCTCTTTGGTATAGGCATGGATAGCTGATTCTGTGCTGTGGCCTGAGCGAAAGCCATGTTGATTGCAGTTTAGAAGTTTGTGAGCATCTAAGTAATTTATGAGTCTGGTTTTCATTAATTTCTCTAGAATTTTTGAAAATGATTGGAGAAGGGATATTGGTCTATAATTTTCTACCTTGTATGGATCTCCTTTTTTAAACAGAGGTCTAACCTTAGAGATTTTCAACCTCTCAGGAAACACACCTTCGCTGAAAGACAAATTGGCAATATGTACCGGGGGCTTTATAATTTGTTGGGCAACTTTTTTATTATTGACACAGGCACTTCATCCACACCTGCAGACATTTTTGATTTTAGACTCTTTATCACCTTTAATATTTCATTATCATTTGTGGGAGTTAACAACATACTACTGTCTACTTTTGGGGCTGTTAATTTCTCATGTTTAGTAAAGTTTTTACTTAATGACATTGGTACACTTAAAAAGTAATTATTAATGTAATTTGTCAGAGTTTCATCTTTTAATTCAATATTTTCACTATTTTTGAGTACTATTTCCTGATCCTTGAGGCCCTTACCTGTTTCCCTTTTCACAATTTCCCAAATAGTTTTTGATTTATTGCCTGATTTTCTTATTAATTTATCATTACTTAGTAATTTTGCTTTTGTCCATTACTTAATATTATAAAAATTAAAGGACAAAACCAGAAACAGCAGTTGTTGGATTATCAACTGAAAATGAGGATTGGTACAACATTTTTTAGATGGCAAAATTTTTAAGAAAAAGGTGTCTTGTCAGATGTTCGTAGGATATACAATTATACACACACCAAAAAAAGTTTTGCATCACCATGGTTCCCAGAACTTCTGAAGACAGACATTGACTGTTGATACTGTATCACAGATACAGTCCTTTTGTTCAAAGATGTCACTAAACCCACCCACAGATATAAAAAAAACCATGCATGAGCAGCAGCTGTTAGACGGAGAGGGTCCGACAGCCATTCAATTCCAGTCATTCCACCAGGAAGTAGGTACATGGCTCATGTTTTCTGTAGTTCAACCATGCCTAGACAGTCAATAACGTGGGTTTATTCATGTCTGCATTATTACTTTGTGCCAAGAAGGGCTCACAACAAGGGAAGTGTCCAGGCGTCTCTGAGTAAACCAAAGCGATGTTGTTCGGACATGGGGAGATACAGAGAGACAGGAACCGTTGATGACTTGCCTCATTCAGGCACGCAGTGGATGACCACTACCTATGGATTATGGCTTGGAGGAACCCTGACAGCAATGCCACCATGTTGAATAATGCTTTTTGTGCAGCCACAGGACATCATGTTAGGATTCCAACTGTGCACAATAGGCTGCATGAAGCGCAGCTTCACTCATGACATCCATGGCAAGGTCCATCTTTGCAACCACGGCACCATGCAGCATGCTACAGATCAGCCCAACAACATGCCAAATGGACTGCTCAGGTTTGGCATCACGTTCTCTTCATCAATGAGTGTCACGTATGTCTTCAACCAGACAATAGTCGGAGATGTGTTTGGAGGCAACATGGTCATGTTGAACGCCTTAGACACACTGTCCAGTGAGTGCAGCAAAGTAGAGGTTCCTGCTGCTATGCGGTGGCATTATGTGGGGCCGATGTATGCCGGTGGTGGTCATGGAAGGAGCTGTAACGGCTGTACGATATGTGAATACCATCCTCTGACCAATAGTGCAACCATATCAGCAGCATATTGGTGAGGCATTCATCTTCATGGACGACAATTAATGCACGCAATAACTAATTGAATATACAATTTGTGCTATAATATTAACCTAACCTAAAAATGGTCCCGGGGGCAAGATGGGGTGCCCCTCATGACATAACACACAGTGCAAGAAATCTAATTATATTTTTTATTTCCAGAAAATTGTTCATACATATAAAAGGAAAACAGAGAGGGGTTCATGGAGTGAAGAAGCTATGAATAATGCTGTCACTGAAGTAGTCAACTGCCGAATGGGCATATGAAGAGTATGGAAAGCCATTTGTTAGGTTTGGCTGGTAATGATGTAAAGTGGCTGGCGTACCAGTTAACTGTGAAAAATAACAAGCAGCATAATTTTAACCAGACCAAAGAATCAGCCAGAAAGGATTGGCTTAGGGGGTTTTTGCAAAAAAAACCAGGTTTATCATTTAGGAAACCTGACCAAACCTCCGCAGCTAGAGTGATGGCTTTTAACAAAGTTAATGTATCCAAATTCTTTGGTTTATTAGGGGAACTACACGACCAGCACAAATTTACAGCAGATCAAATTTATAATTGTGATGAAAGTGGGATTTCTGCTGTTTCAAAGAACATTTTCAAGATATTGGCATTGAAAGGGAAAAAACAAGTAGGCTCGTTATCATCTGCCGAAAGAGGGCAAAACTGTCTTTGTTCAATTTTGCATGAATGCAGCTGGAGGTTTTATGCTGCCCATGCTAATGCATCCTCGCCAGTCAATGAAGCCAGAACTACTTAACAATTCTTCACCTGGAATGTGGGCGGAATGTCATGTCTCTGGTTAGATGCAAAAAGACATTTTTGAGAAATGGTTTGACAAATTCATTGAATTTTCTAAAGCAACCAAAGAGAAACCCGTGCTGTTATTGTTGGGTGGACATTCAACCCATATGCAGAGCCTGACTATAATTGATAGAGCAAGGGATAATGGTGTGGTCATCCCGTTTTCCATCTCATTGTACCCACAGGCTTCAGCCTCTAGATGTTTCATTCATGAAGCCTCTCAGCATGTACTATAATCAAGAGCTAACCAACTGGCTAAGATCAAATCCTGGTAAAGTTGTTGCCATGTTTCAGATTGCAAAGGTTTTGGGTAAAACTTTTCTCAGAGTTGCAACCATGTTGACTGCCATAAAGGGTTTAAAAAAAAAGAAAAATAAATAAATAAAAAGGGAATTTGCCCTTTCGAACCAAACATCTTCCCAGATTTAGTGTTTGAAGCTTCTCTCACTACAGACACTCCTTTCTACAAATGAGGCCGTTAACATTACTGTCAATAATGACCAAGGAGAGGCTTCAGTTGGCTCAGATAAGCAGGTTATGCCAGAGAGAAGCGATAGTCCTGTCAACCAAGCCGGTCCTAAAGAGCAAGATGCACCTGCTGTAGGTCTAAGCCCTGGATGCTCATTTTGGAATGATAATAACCCTAATTACCACACAACAAACAAGCAGGCTGCTGAGAACAACACCAATCATTTAAGTTCATTTGCTGTTTCACCTGAACAAATTGTCCCGATCTCTCATGTCAGAAAGAAAAACATCCGAAAAACAGGCCACAAAAAAGGAAAAACTGTTGTTGTCACTAGCTCCCCTTACAAAGGAGAACTCTGGAGAGTGCAAGTAAAGTTAAGCGTGGCAAAAAGAAGGAACAAGAAGGAAAGAGTGCACCTGAGAAGAATGTTAAAAAATCCCTGTTTATTTGTAAAGGACAAAGTGGGAAAAATAAAAAACCCAATGAAAAACTTGGCAAAAAAGATAAAAAAGGTTAAAAATGAAGAAGAAAGCACATCAGAAGAAGATTACATGCGTGCCTGTATTGCAGCTATTTCCACTCGCAATCAACAGAAGGGTGGGTGTCATGCATCTCTTGTAAAAAGTGGGCTCACTTTTCATGAGCGGGAGAAGAGGACGAGGATTCCAAGGTACATCATGTCTGTGAATTTTGCTTACAGAAAGACGATGATAACTGAATAACAATAAACTAAACCTACTAGCAATTAAAGTAAAAATGATTGAACATCTCTTACCTCCATTAAGAAGAATTATTTTAGTTAGGCCTATTGAAGTTAATATTTTGAGTAACTAATATAACTTTTTTATCATACAGTGTTTTGGGTATTGAAGTTAATGTTACAATTACCTTTTAAGTTAGTAGCCTATTTATATAATTTCTTTACAATACAATGTTAAAAAGATGATTTGTATTTAGTTATTGGAATTATCTTTAGTAATAAGTTAATATTTTAAAGTTAATGTTTACTGAACTTGTAACATCACATAATATTTACTTAATGCATTTTCATTAGATATTACAATAAATCTTGTATAAATTTCTAAACCTGTGTTCATTGAATCATTTAATAACCTTTGCCTTATATAGTATTGAGGTAACCCATCTTGCCCCCACCTACGCACCCCATCTTGCCATCACTATAGGGCAAGGTGGGGTACTTGGTAAATCCTGTAAAAATATTTTTTAATAGTAAATACTAACATTTTTTGTCCTAATTTTTTTATAAACTGTAGAAATACTGAAGTTTAAGGTGGAATATCTGGTATTTTTATTGAGCATTTTGTATGTCTACAAAAAATTGTTAAGTGCTTAAGTACCCCGTCTTGCCCTGCTCTCCCTTACCACTTCTGTAGTGAGTACTTGGACTGCATTTTTACAGCATTTTCTTTACTTATTAAAATTCATCTGGTATTTCCTTGTTGTATTTTGTTTCCTTCTGTGTCTTTAGCAACTTTATCTCTGCTATGGCATCCAAGGCATTAACTGAAAGAAAGTCTTCTAATTTGTCAACATGCTGACTGTGCCTCAAGATGCACAAGTAGTATTTCAAAATATGGCCCATTTAAGCATGCACTAAATATTACTATAAGTACTCTTCAATGCATACACATTGGATTATTGCAGTATTTTCAAAAAAAAGTACCTGAACCTTATATCCTATATCCTCACCCGCAATTACTTCTCCAGGGTACGGCTATGGGCACCCACATGGCACCATCCTGTGCCAACCTATTCATTGGCCATCTAGAGGAATCCTTCCTAAAAACCCAGAATCCTAAACTCCTCACCTGGTTCAGATTCATTGATGACATCTTTGCTATCTGTATCAAAGGTGAGGACCCCTATCCACATTCCTCCAGAACCTCAACAACTTCACCCCAATTTGCTTCACCTGGTCCTACTCAACCCAACAAGCCACCTAGCCACCTTCCTAGATATTGACCTCCACCTCAAGAGATGGCTACATCAGCATCTTCATCCATATCAAAACTACTAACCACCAGCAATACCTGCCACCCATTCCATACCAAGAAGTCCCTCCCGTGCAGCCTAGATACCTGTGGTCGCTGCATTTGCAGTGCTGAGCAATCCCTCTTGAAATATCCCAAGGGTCTCACTGAAGCCTTCACTGACCATAATTATCCTCTCAGCCTAGTACAAAAACAAATCTCCCCTGCCTTATCTTCCCAGTATCCCACAACCTCCTAAATTCCCACTGTATGGCCACAGAGAAGCATTCCCCTTGTAACTCAGTACCACCCACGACTGGAGCAATTGAATTACATTCTCAGTGTTTCGATTACCTCTTGTCATGCCCTGAAATGAGAAATGTCCTGTCCACTATCCTCCCCACCCCTCACACAGTGGTATTCCACTGTCCACTGAATCTACACTATATACTTGTCCACCCTTACACAACCCCTGCTCCCAATCCCTTATCTCATGGCTCGTACCACTGTAATAGTCTTAGATACAAGACCTGCCCCATACATCCTTCCACCACCACCCACTCCAATCCAGTCACTAATGTCACCGATCCCATCAAAGGCAGGGCTACCTGTGAAACCAGTCATGTGATCTACAAGCTAAGCTGCAACCACTGCGCTGCATTGTATCTAGGGATGACAACCACTAAGCTGTCTGTCCACATGAATGGCCACCGACAAACTGTGGCCAAGAAACAAGTAGACCACCCTGTTGCTGAACACGCTGCCAAACATGATATCCTTCATTTCAAGGACTGCTTCACAGCCTGTGCCATATGGATCCTTGCCACCAACACCAGCTTTTCTGAATTGCACAGGTGGGAACTTTCCCTGCAATACATCTTACATTCCCGTAACCCTCCTGGCCTCAACCTCCATTAGTGACTGTCCTCACCCACCACCACACCCATTCTTTTTATTTCTCTCCTTTTCTGCTATTCCACCCCCCACCCCCACCCCTCACATCTCCCGTGCCCTCCATCTAACCTGCAGTACTTCACTGTCTGCCACCCCCACCCATACTATCCCTCCCTCCCTGCCCCAGCCTCCTCCTTACCTCCACCTGGTCGCCGCTCCCATAAGAACTGATGCTGCTGCTTGCAGTGTGGTTTCAGTTGCCTGGGACTGCAGTCATGTGTGTGAGTTGTGTTTGCGTGAGTGTGTGTGTATGTGTCTGTGTGCGTGTCTATTGTTGAAGAAGGCCTTAATGGGCAAAAGCTTTAATTGTGAGAGTCTTTTTGTTGTGCCTATCTGTGACTCAGCATCTCCGCTATATGGTGAGTAGCAACTTTCCTTTTCATAATACAGTTACGTGCCATTCTGGATTTTCCATTGTTTGATTGATACCTGAACCTTCATTGGGAATAGCAGCAATTCTCCCTCTGTCCACCATTTCTCTTATACTAGTTGTATTCTAAACGCAGTCCAGCCATTGGCTTAGAGCTTAAACTTAATCATCACAGAATGAGACACTGTGCAGGAAATCACTTGTACTTCATTCACTCTGAAGAGGTCCACACTTTAGCTTTCCAAATGTGCATTTACATAATTTTCTTGTGAAATAACACTTGTACTCTCAGACCCACAATTTGAACCACCAATAACAAAAATGGATGTCATAGTGCATCTTCATTTTAAGTTTTTATTTTGTCTCAGCACACTTCCATATTGACTTTTAGCAAACACAAAATTCAGAAAACACTGGCCAGCCACCATAAATTCACTGTCTACATAAAAAGCACAACACAGTCACACCAAGATGACAAAAATAGCAAATATGTAAGGAACAGAGTGCGATAAGAACTACTGTAGTTTGGACTTCAAATTACCTATAGAAAAAATAGGTAAAAAATGGGTGCATATTAATTTCATGTAACACAGATCATGAAAATTTTATAATGGACCACTGAAAAATAAAAGCACATAGAATAAACACCACAAAGAGAGGCTGCACATTCTTGACTTGACAACAAGACAAAACACTCAACAAAGCAGGATTGTAAAAATTAATATTGTAGAAAACATAGGAAGAAAAGTAAACTTATTGCACTCTTTTGAAAGAAACCACAAAACAGATCAAGCAAAATCCCTGTCAACAAAAAGAAACTGGAAGGACATTCACATCATAGCCACTTTGAGAGAAATACAATATGAGTTCAAAAGTCTACAACAAGACTAAATAATGCAAACTGCCTAGTATAATCAAATGTCAAAGACCTATACAAGAAATGAGCCTAGAAACCTGCACTCCTATACTTATGAGTAGGTCCCTCATATGTAAACTGGACTCAATAATGGCAGACAAGATGAAGAAGGGAAAGCTGCCTTATTGCAAGGCAACAGCTGTGCCAGGTGACATGTTTGCATGAACTGTCCACTGCTTATTGCAAACATTCATGGATGACAAAGGCTGTGCCTTCAAACAACTCCAAAGTCATATCATTGCCTGAACTAGGAACTCACTGAGTGGTAAAATAAATTGGGCTTAACTGTCACTCAGAAATATCATAATACATCACTAGTCAACCAAACTTCACTTCCTGCTGGGACATAACAGCTGAAGGTCAAAATAACGTGTTGTATTAGTTGTCTGGCATGTAGTGGTGAACCCTAACATTAAATGTGCATCTTGTCTCCTCTCATTATATATCACATATTAACTACATCCTTTTTTCATTATTAATCATTAACTACCCTGGATTACATTACTTAAAACATTTCAAAGGTAGCTACTACTAATTACAGATAGATGGTTGAAAGGAAGAAAATAGTCAAAACATACACGGAATGCAGAGAGAGAGAAAGGAAGACAGAGAAGGTTTAACCCTTTTGCCTTTCAGTCTGGAAGTTCACAGCATTCTAAAGGTTATTGCAGCAGCAGATGCAAATTGTATAACAACTGTATGGCATCTGCAGGCCTAAAGCTGGCTAATCCCATAACTGATCTGACATACGCAACTGTGACTGAATAGCTCTATGGTTTGTGGCCTCTCTCTCTCTCTCTCTCTCTCTCTCTCTCTCTCTCTCTCTCTCTCTCTCTCTCTTTTCCCAAAGCTAGATGCAGATGTTGCATCTGTGTCTGGTCTTGAAACAAAAACCCACTCCCAATAGAGAATATACTAAAAATGTCATTCCACAAAACATTATGCAACTACAAGCAGAACCTACATCCTTCACTGAAAGTAATAGAATTATAAAAATTCTAAAAATACAGGATAATATTGTGTTGATGGAATTTCTAACAGAATTCTGAAAAGTTGTTCTAACTTAATAAGTAATGTTCTCAGTATCGTACATAACATCAATTTTTCCAGAAAGGTTAAAATATGCTATTGTTAAGCCTCTTTATAAGAAAGGTGACAAGTAAAACTTAAATAATTATCATCGAGTTTATTTACTGACACATTTTCCCAAAACATTCAAAAAATTAATTTACTCAAAAGTTGTACCACGTTTAAGTAGAAACAATTTGCTCAGAATAACACAGTTCGGCTTCCAGAATGGTTACTCAACTGAGTGTGTTATTTACACATTCACCCACCAAAACTTACGAGTCTTAAATAATAAAATATCACCAGTTGGTATTTTTTGTGATCTTTAGAAAGCATTTGATTGTGTAGATTATGTTACACACTTAAAAAAACTTAAAATTAAAAATTTATGGATTGATGGATTTACATGCAACTGTTTTGAATCGCACATAACAAACAAAATGCAACAAGTTCTGCTGAATAATTCAGACAATATTGGAAAGATAGAAAATATTAGAGGCTGTGGATCACAAAGAGAATCCTGCAAGGTTCAATTTTACGTCCACTCCTGTTCCTTGTGTATGTGAATGACACACTACTTAACATTCAACAAGCAGAGTTGGTATTTTTGCAGACAATGCTAGTATTATAATAAGTCCCATTAGAGAGAAAGCAACAGAAGAGATTGTTAATGTGTTTGCCAGAGAATCATTAAGTGGTTTTCTGAAAGTGGACTCTCCTTAAATTTTAAGAAAACACAAAATATTCAGATCTGTACAAAAAATAGATTCATACCGATGGTTGATGTATCACATGAACAGGAGTAAAGAAATATGGTACAATGCACCAGATTTTTGCTGTACATATTGATGAGAATTTGAACTGGAAGAAGCACATCCCTGAGTTTCCCAAACACTTAAGTTCAGCTGGTTTTTATCTTCATATAGCTGCTAGTTATGGAAACAAATGAATAAATCTCCTGACATATTATGCATATTTCCACTCAGTAATGTTTTTTGGAGCAACCTTCTGGAGTAACTCATCACTTATAAAAAAAGTATTGATTGCACAACAGCAAGCAATAAAAATAATATGTGGTGTTCACTTGTGATCATCATATAGGTCCCTCCTCATGTTCAAAGACCAGGATATCTTAACTGCATCACCGTGCAAATATTTGTTATGAACTTCATCACAATTTGAGAAGAATAGTAATATCCATAGGTACAACACTAGAGGAGAAAATGACGTTTGTTATCAACTATTAAAGGCTCAGAAAGGAGTTCAGTGTGCAGCAACAAACATTTTTGATCATTTGCCCAATTTCATAAAAAGTCTGACAGGTAGGAAAGTAAGATTTAAGTCTAACCTAAAATAATTTCTCCTGGACAACTCCTATTCTATGGTCAAATATTTATTTAAAAATTGATAGCTTGTAAAAAAAAACAGAAGAAGAAGCTAGTTTTTAACTGTAGTGGCATGAGTAGGACTAAAAATTATGTCTACATTAAAGGTAACACTAATCATGTACCATGTACACCTGTAAACTGACTTGTTCCACATCATTTCAATAAACTAATAATTCAAATGACCTATGGAACATGTAACTAACATCAGGATCCAATGGATTCAGTGTGCCAGTGATTTTTGTCACCTTGCAGATGTGATGAAGAGTCACAGAATGATGAAAGAAAATAGGATTCATGGAAGAAGATGCCACAAACAGCGGGGATATTCTGTAGTGCCAATCATATCTTGCAAGCTGCAACTCCTTGGAAATGGACTGAAAACTCAACCCTGGAGTCATCTTAGCGCATAACATTCAAAAATATATCTATACATACTTATATTTCCACATTCAACCATCAACTAAGCATGAAAAGTGGTCATCAGAAATCAACTTGAAAGTAATACTTCAGCAATGATGGAGCTTAAAACTGGGATAAGAAACCCACTGCATCATACAGTTACAACAGAATTATGTGTCTAAATTATACAGGCATTTAACATCCAAACAACATACATCTGAAGTGCCTATCTACAAACAATTTTGCATTCAACATACCTCACAGTAGCTACACACAATAAAAACATAAAGTTCAAAACACCCTACTAAGTAAAGACATATCCAAACAAAAATACAATAACTGGATGACATACAAAATTTAACTTTGTACAATGGACTACTATTGACGCAGCAACCCATACGAGCAACAACGCTAATGAGGGCATAAGAAAACACAGCTTAGTACCACAACATTCAGGAAAACCCTTCCTCTAAACATATTTGAGTCTGTCATGAGCTATGCAGCGACTTCTAGGAGAATAGTTCTGAACTCATGACATCTTTATATTACAGACATAAGCGGTCAAACTAATGACATGTGATATAAAAGCTTGGCACTATAAATGTTCAACAGCATAGTATTTGCCAACTTAAAAATATAATTTTCTGGTCTGAGATTCCCTATTCAATCTCAACATTCTCTACTGAACAAATGGCTTCAGTACCTTAATACACAGAAACACTTGCAATACACTTGTCATATCATGACATGCAGATGGGGTGGTGGGCGGCAGCAGTGTAGCATGCAGGGGTCAGCAAATGCTGCGGGTGGTTGAGGATCATACACAAATGATGTTCTTGTAGCAGTAGCTTGGGTGGGATAGCTGAAATGTACATCTTGGCTGGCAGTCTCTGATTGGCACTGTGTGGCCCCAACTACGCTCGGAGGCAGTTCAACAGGCAGGTGATGGGTGGGCAATCTACCTCTACATCTACATCACACTCCGCAAGCCACCTAATGGTGTGTGGTGGAGGGTACTTTCGGTACCGCTATTTAATCCCTCCAAGTCAGTAAGCCTCTGTATTGGCTCTAATTTCTCGAAGTTTCTCCTCATGGTCAATACGGGAGATGTATGTGGGGGGAAGTAATACATTGTCTGACTCCTTCTGAAAAGTGCTGTCCTGAAATTTCAGTAGTAAATCTCTCCATGATGCACAATGCCTCTCTTGTAACGTCTGCCAGTGGAGTTTGTTGAGCAAATCTGTTACCCTCTCTCTCCAGCTAAACGACCCTGTGATGAAACGCGCTGCTCTTTGTTGGATCTCCTCTATCAGTCCTACCTGATAGGGACCCAGACAGATGACCAATATTCAAGAATCGGGAGAAAATCATCTTACAAGCCACTTCCTTCATGGGTGAGTTACATTTCCTTAAGATTCTTCTGATGAATCTGAGTCTTGTGTCTGCTTTTCCCACTATCTGTTTTACATGGTCATTCCACTTAAGGTCGCTCTGGATAGTTACCCCCAGGTATTTTACGGCAGATGCTGTCTCCAGCTGTTTGTCATCAATAGTTTAGCTGTACAGTAGTGGATTTCTTTTCCTATGTATGCACAATATGTTACATTTATTTACATTCAGGGTCAACTGCCAGAGTCTCCACCATTCATCAATTCTCTGCAGGTCATTCTGCAAATTCTTACTATCTTCTGCCATTGCTACTTTGCTATAACCAACTGCATCATCTGCAAATAGCCTTAAAGAGCATCCAATGCTTTCTACTAGATCATTTATGTATAATTTGAACAGCAATGGTCCTATCACACTTCCCTGTGGTACTTAGATATTAGATATTACCTTTATATCTGTTGATTTAGTTCCGTTCTGTTAAGAGCAATGTGTTGAGTTCTATCTGCAAGAACGTCTTGAATCCAACCGCAGGTCTGCTCTGATACTCAGTAAGCTTGTATTTTTTTCATTAAACAGTGATGCGGGATGGTGCCAAATGCCTTACTGAAATCAAGGAACATGGCATCAACCTGAGCACCATTGTCCATCGCAGGATGTCTGTTTGCAGAATCCATGTTGATTTTTATAGAGGAGCTGTTCATTTTCCAAGAACGTCATAATTCTTTAGCATAAAATATGTTCTATAATTCCACAACAGATTGACGTCAACAATATAGGTCTACAATTGTGTGGATCTGTCTTACGGCCTTTCTTAAAAATGAGAATTACCTGCACTTTTCTCCAGTCATTAAGTGCCTTTCATTGCTCAAGCAATCTACGATAAATTACTGCTAGAAGGGGAGCAAGTTCTTTCACATAATCTTTATAGAATCTTATAGGTATCTCATCTGGTCCTGAAGCGTTTCCACTACCAAGCCATTGTAGCTGCTTTTCAGTTCCGCGATCAGTTATCTCAATATTTTCCATTTCAACATTCGATCGAAAGGAGGAACAGTGTTACAATCTTCCACAGTGAATAACTTCAAAAGACCAAATTTAGTATTTCAGCCTTCTCTCTGTTAACTTACATTATGGTGCCGGTGTGGTTGCTGAGAGATTTTGACCCACTTGCTGATTTTACATACAATAAAAATCTCTTAGTGTTTTTACTTAGGTCTGTTGACAGCATCTTACTTTTGAAGTCATTTAACGCTTCTCTCGTTGCTCTCCTTATGCTCACTTTCACTTCGTTCAGCTTTTGTTTGTCAGCTAGGTTTTTACTTCTCTTGAATCTGAGATGAAGTGCTCTTTGTTTATATAGCACTTTTCTAACATGGCTATTAAACCATGGTGGATCTTTCCCATCCCTTAAAACCTTACTTGGCACATAATTGCCTAGGACATATTGAAAGATGCATTTGATTCTATTTGTTCTCCACATCTTCGTCCTCAGCACTGAATATTTGATGCTGCCTGTTGAGATATTCTGAAATTTGTATCCTGTCACCCTTGCTGAGCAAATATATCTTCCTACCTTTCTTAACATTCCTTGTAGGACCCGTCATCATAGATGCTGTCACAGTGTTATGATCACTGATATCTTCCTCTATGTTAACTGATTCAATAATTTCAGGTCTGTTTGTTGCCAGGAGGTCTAAGACATTACCCTCAAGAGTTGGTTCTCTAACTATCTGCTCAAGGTAATTTTCAGACAAGACATCCAGAACAATACCATATGATTCCCTGTCTCTGGCACCAATTTTGACGGCATAACACTCCCAATCTTTACCTGGCAAGTTAAAGTCACCCCCTATTACAACAGCATGATCAGAAAATTACCAATGATATTCTGCAAGCTCTGTTTGAAGTGCTCTACAACTACAGATCCTGACCCAGGTGGTCTATTGCCATTTTAGACCGTTTTTTGATACTCAGTTTCACCCAGATTAATTCACATTCGGAATCCGTGATAATCTCATTAGATTTTATCGAATATTTTACTGCCATAAACACACTGCCACCATTGGTGACTAACCCATCCATACAATAAACACTCCACTCTGAACTTAGGATTTCATTGTCATTGATGTCTGGCTTCAACCATCTTTCTGTTCCCAATGCTATCTGTGCATTATAACGTTCAATAAGCAATACTAATTCTGGGATCTTTCATTGGATGTTCCTGCAGTTTACTAAAATTAAATTAATCTTTTCTATTTCTGATCTGCAAGGATCTCTGAGGTCACTGTGGTGGATTTAACAGGCAAATTGTGTTTGCTCCCAAGGGTGGGGTCCTCTAACCTAAAAAAGCCCCATGTGCACACCACATGTACTCCTCTACCCTAGTAGCCACTACCAGCATGTAATGCATGCCTGACTTATTAACAGGAACCCTACAATTCTGTACCTGATAGCAGAGGTCGAGAAATTCACATCCGATACTGTCGCAGAGCCATCTGAGCCTTTGGTTTAGACCTTCCACTCTGCTCCAAACCAGAGGACCGCGATCAACCCTGGGTACGATGCTACACATAGACAGCTTAGCCCGCACCCAGTGTGCATTGCTAATTGCCTTCACCAAGTCAGCCAGCCACTGAAAGGAGCCAAGGACGGCCTCAGAACCCAAGCGGCAGGTGTCATCCGTGCCGACAAGTGCAACTACATGCAGCTGGTTGCACCCAGTGCGCTCGATAGCTGCAAGCAGGGCCCCTTCCACATCACACACGAGACCTCCTGGCAAAGATACCAAATGCACACTGGAATTCTTTCTTGCCTTGCCTGCTATCTCCCTCAGGGGCTCCATCACCCGCCTAACATTGGATCTCCCAATGACTTGCATACCCATCCTCTGTACTTGTCCAGACTGGGCAGGAAAATCGACCACTGGCATAACAGGAGAGGCATCCTGTGCTGACTGAGAGTTATCATCAACACTGGGAATCACCTCATACCTGTTGCTAAGACGTATGGAGCCAGCCGCATGGCCTGCTCCCTGTTTCGCCTTCTGCCCAGTGACATGTGAACCTGCCACTGTCTGCCACCCACTCTGGAGTGAGGATGGACAGATCAGATGTTGCGTATCAGAAGCTGCAGTGATGTCTGGGCCACCAGGGGATTCCAGTGACACCAAAGGTGTCACAGGTCTCATCACTGGTGCCCCGACATCACCACAACTTCGCGCATAAGCTAGAAGCTTGTCAATGGTAGCCAACGTAGCTTCCAGTTGTTTACGGACACCAACCAACTCTCTCTGTGTCTGCTCATAACAAGCACAGTCCCTAGCCATGTTGTACTGTGCAGAAAATAGATATGAGGTCTCAAATGATGCTACTGAGTTTGAAGATATACCAAAGGAGAATAAAGTAACACTAGAAGTTGGTGTGCAGGTGTGCAGATTTCTCACTGAACTCTGAGATCGCAAGCTATTAAACAGAAATAAATTTCTCTACATGTGAAATTTACACTAGGAAGCCACCCTACGCAACAATATTCACAAGACTTATGCAAAAACAAAAAACTGTGATTAATTTTCTAACCACTAGTCTACACAGTAAAATACACATGTATAGTTCACTTCTTTGCAGAAGCACGTGGACAAAAAACAAAGACTAAATTAATTTACAGTTTATCACACAAGTGCTGCTGCTCTGCTTCGCATCCTCTCGGCTTGGCAGCTGCTGCTACACTGGAGGCAATGCAAATGGATGATGCCTTTAGGCAGCAGCAGAGGCAGGTGAGTGATGCCAACCATACATAGCATGCACATGCACTTGTGGGGTATAAGAAGTGGGAGAAGTGGCGGTTGACATTTATGTGGCTGATCCTGATGAGCAGTGACATAAGTGGATGGTGCCACGCCATCTGCTCAGAAGTCTGAAAGCTAAGAGAGATTTCTTCTCTTGCTGAGATTTGGATTACGAGAGAGAAGAACGACTGTGTTTAGAGCTCCATAACACTCCAATGACTACACACATGACCTGCCTCCCACACTCACTATTCGCTAAAGTGATGGTACTGATTCGCCAGCACATTCAGCAGAGGGCTGAAGGCATCTCTTGTCAACAGTTTTAACTGGATGGAACTGCCTCAATTCTGAAAGGCAGGCAACTCTGGTCATGTAGGCCCTCTAAAGGCCCGGGAAAGTGTCTGAAAGATGTGTCTAAATTCCTTGACTATATGTACATAGTGACTGTTTGCATAATGTATATGTGCATGCAAAATTAAAAAGGTTCATGTCTGAAAAGTGCTTTACAAAGGCTTTTGGGATTGGAATGGTATACAAATTCCCTTCTGACGTGTGTGTGTGAAGCTGCCCAAAAAAACCATTCAGTAATTTTTATGTGATGCATGTCATGATGAAATGACTATAGTCCGATCCATGAATGACGGCATTTCACACAAGTTGAAGCATGGACGAGGATGGCATTGTTGACAATCCAAGCAACAGTTGCGGTATGCGCATACAAATGATTTTCACTTGAAGAAAGCATATATCCTGCAAATTATGTCTTCCTTTACTTATGCGGAATGTATGACTTATCACCACCATCAGCAATGACATCTCGCAACAAAAGGGATAAAAATTCACTAAACAATTTGCTATGATTATGATTAATGCTCATATTAGCTATGGAATTCAGAACAGAATGCTCAAAAAACTACTGAATGCTCTCTACATCTACATCTACATCTCCATTTATACTCCACAAGCCACCCAACGGTGTGTGGCGGAGGGCACTTTACGTGCCACTGTCATTACCTCCCTTTCCTGTTCCAGTCGCGTATGGTTCTTGGGAAGAACGACTGCCAGAAAGCCTCCATGCGCACTCAAATCTCTCTAATTTTACATTTGTGATCTCCTCAGGAAGTATAAGTAGGGGGAAGCAATATATTCGATACCTCATCCAGAAATGCACCCTCTCGAGACCCTGACAGCAAGCTACACCGCGATGCAGAGCGCCTCTCTTGCAGAGTCTGCCACTTGAGTTTGCTAAACATCTCCATAACGCTTACCAAATAACCCTGTGACGAAAGGTGCCGCTCTTCTTTGAATCTTCTCTATCTCCTCTGTCAACCTGACCTGGTACAGATCCCACACTGATTAGCAAGTATAGGTCGAACGAGTGTTTTGTAAGCCACCTCCTTTGTTGATGGACTACATTCTCTAAGGACTCTCCCAATGAATCTCAACCTGGCACCCGCCTTACCAACAATTAATTTTATATGATCATTCCACTTCAAATTGTTCCGCACACATACTCCCAGATATTTTACAGAACTAACAGCTACCAGTGTTTGTTCCGCTATCAGATATTTTACAGAAGTAACTGCTACTAGTGTTTGTTACGCTATCATATAATCATACTATAAAGGATCCTTCTTTCTATGTATTCACAATACATTACATTTGTCTATGTTAAGGGTCAGTTGCCACTCCCTGCACCAAGTGTCTATCCGCTGCAGATCTTTCTGCATTTCGCTGCAATTTTCTAATGCTGCAACTTCTCTGTATACTACAGCATCAGCCGCGAAAAGCCGCATGGAACTTCCAACACTATCTACTAGGTCATTTATATATATTGTGAAAAGCAATGGTCCCATAACACTCCTCTGTGGCATGCCAGAGGTTACTTTAACGTCTGTAGACGTCTCTCCATTGAGAACAACATGCTGTGTTCTGTTTGCTAAAAACTCTTCAATCCAGCCACACAGCTGGTCTGATATTCTTTAGGCTCTTACTTTGTTTATCAGGCGACAATGTAGAACTGTATCGAATGCCTTCCGGAAGTCAAGGAAAATGGCATCTACCTGGGAGCCTGTATCTAATATTTTCTGGGTCTCATGAACAAATAAAGCGAGTTGGGTCACACGATCGCTGTTTCCGGAATCCATATTGATTCCTACAGAGTAGGTTCTGGGTTTCCAGAAATGACATGATACGCTCATTGGCTGTCAGAGAATGCACAGAGCAAGCCTAAACTTGACCACCATTGTTCGTAACTCCAGCTACAGTAGAGGCAAGCTTCTTTTATACCAACATAACTAGGTTAACATGATTAGTTTTATTTCATTTAAGAGTTCATTCAATCTGATACGCAGCTGCATCTGCTAATGGATGGTTATAGGTTAATCTTTATTGCTATGACAGGACATATAAATCAGTTGTGTACTGTAGTAATGTTGTATATTTACAAATGGTGATTTGCAATAATTCTTCAACTGCCAATCAGTCTGTATGTGAATTGCTCAACTCCTTGAACCTGATGGTAAACTGTTTTTGCTGTCACACTGATGTCTACTGACGCTCTTATAAATAATACAGCTCCATCGTATGCCAAAATCATTAGTTTTGGGCCATAGGACTTGAGCATAGCCTGTTGTGTACATGCTGCATTCTTGAGCAAATTTTGTAATGTTGTGTATATGTTGCATTCTTGAACAAATGTTGTAATGTGCAGATTCCAAAACAGACATGTATTTTTCAGCAACCATCACAGGAAATCATCTATCTTTGAAAAGAGATGAAGGGGTGAATGAACAGTCACCTAGTTCCCCAGAGTGTAAGTTTCATACCAAATATCAAAAAACTGGTGCAATCATGTTGAATCTTTACTTCCTGTTGATCTCTTTCACTGAATAAATTTGCATGTTAGAGCCCCTTGCACCTTATCTGCTAGCTGTGTTTAAGAGTTCTGACAAAGGAGGAGAGGGGGGTAGATAGGATTCAGTTTTTATTTATGTTTTTGTGATGGCAGTGCAGATCCTTGGGGTGAGAGTGGGGTGTTGTGGGAAAGGGTGGGGGGGGGGGGGGGGGGGGGAGTGAGGATGAGGGGTAGTCCAGAATACTTAGGGATCTATGAAGCACAGAGTGGAGACTGGAGACCACTTCTCCAGAATTTAATGGTAATTTATGAGATTCAAAACTTTGTATCAGCTTGATATTTTTGTAATTTTATGAATCTGTTTGTTTTTTATTGTTGCCACAAGACAATCCCATCAATTCAGACACACAACATGATGATGCTATTGTTCTTATGAAGAGAAAGTTGGACATTCTGTGTGAAGCAAACAAGCAATATCAGAAGAAAATCAAGCATCTTCAGCAAACAAAACATTGCTTCAAGAAGAAAAATTTCATTGAGGTAAAATGAAGCTGTGCTTGTGTTAGTATCAATACCTGTTAGTATTAAACTTCTCTGTACTTCCTATCTTCATGACAAGTTTTCTGGCATCCCACCAGAGGCAGTGTAGCTGCTCGCCTTATGGATTTAACCACGTGTTCTCTGCTGGTGGATTTTTGGTTGCTGTTCCACATGGTTACTAGACCTGTTAGACCCTAAATGGTTATGTACAATGGTGGAAATTGTGCATAAGACATTTGAAGAATTACTGTTTTCTGGTGCCTTCATTGTAATGAGTTCACTTCTTCAGAATCAGCATGTTTCTCATTTCTGCTGCTTTGGTTTGTGGATCCCTAGCTGCCAGTATTTACTAAGCTGCCAAGGACTAGCATATAAAGAAAACAGTGAGCATCTTTTGGTATGTGTGACTAAAGTACTGGTGGTGACTTGCAAAAACCCCTGTTCTTTCAGCTTGGCCTTGTTAATATTTAATACAATGAATGGCTGTTATATATTCTTAGTCTTCAGTGTGAATCAGTATTCGAAGTTAACAGAACATACCTGAGTTATTTGTAAGCCAACTTGTAAAAATCGGTACCTTGCCATACTAAAACTCTGTTACTATTGGGTGCAATAATGGCTGGGTATAACAAGAATTAATCATTTTAATTTGTGTGTTTTCTTTTTAAAAGCCGATCTGTTAAAAATCTCAGGCATTGATTAATCTTTGAACTGTTTGATGCTTTTTGAATAGTCATGTGTTAAACTGCCAGAGTTATTACTTTTTTAATTCGAGATTACTAACTGATATATAAAGACTTATACTGTTCCCTGAAAGGGCCTTATGAGATCTTTTGGTATGTGATCTGCAACTCATTTCTGTTGTTGGCACCTTGTTGCTATGTGATTGTAATTTTGACCTTGTATGTGTTTTAGATGACCTAATCTGAGCTGAATGAAGGGACTGAGTGATGTCTGGGCTAAGCTCAAGCTGGTTGTATTATGTCAATCCCTGATTATTAACCAAATGTATTCGTTTTCAACTCTTTGAAGTGTAATTTAATACTGTTAATGCTTTCACTGTTTACTTGTGAATTTATTATCTCATCTATTGAATAACGGAAATTGTTATGAAATTTCTAAATTCTGGTAATATTGATTTTCTCGCTCTTTATGGGTTTTAAAGTTCATAGGTGCAAAATTTTAAAATTGTCCATAAATGTTTAAACCAATAACTTGAAGTGTGTATTCCAATTGTGTGAATTCATTAACTTCAGGCGGCTTTATAACTTCATTATTGTTTGAATGCCACTGAGGCAAATGAATGTTGTAAAAAGATCTTTCTTCCTTCTGGAAGTATAATACACACATCAAAAAAAGTTTTGCATCACCTTGGTTCTGAGAGTTCTGGAACCTGTATAGAAAATTGGAATAGAGATCAACATAAACATCATTTCTGCCCTTTCTATTGCTCATGAAAACCACACATTGCATGTTGTACCACCATACAGAGAGACCTTCACAGGTGCTGGTCCAGACTGCTGTACACACCACTACCTCTAACACCCAGTAGCACATCCTTTTGCATTGATGCATGCCTGTATTCATTGTAGCATACTATCCACAAGTTCATTAAGGCACTGTCGGTCCAGATTGTATCACTCCTCAACATAGATTTGGCATAGATCCCTCAGAGTGGTTGGTGGGTCCCGTCATCCATAAACAGCCCTTTTCAACCTATCCCAGGAAATTTGATAGGATTCATGTCTGGAGAACATGCTGGCCACTCTAGTCGAGTGATGTCATTATCTGGAAGGAAGTCATTCACAAGATGTGCATGATGGTGGCACAAATTGTCATCCATGAAGATAAATGTCCCGTCCATATGCTGTTGATATGGTTGCACTATCGGTCGGAGGAAGGCATTCACATATCGCACAGTCGTTACAGCTCCTTCCATGACCACCAGCGGCATATGTTGGCCCCACATAATGCCCAAATTAGCAGGGCACCTCAACCTTACTGCACTCACAGGACAGTGTGTCTAAGGCATTCAGCGTGACCGTGTTGCCTCCAAACACATCTCCGACTATTGTCTGGTTGAAGACATATATGACAGTCATCGGTGAAGAGAACGTGACGCCAATCCTGAGCGGTCCATTCGGCGTGTTGTTGGGCCCATCCGTACCGCATTGTATGGTGTCGTGGTTGCAAAGACGGACCTCGCCATAGATGTTAGAAGTGAAGTTGCGCATCATGCAGCCTATTGCACACATTTGGAATCATAACACGACGTCCTGTGTCTGCACAAAAAGCATTATTCAACATGATGGCATTGCTGTCAGGGTTCCTCCAAGCGATAATCTGTAGGTAGCGGTCATCCACTGCAGTAGTAGCCCTTGGGTGGCCTGAGCGAGACATGTCATCGACAGTTCCTGTCTCTCTGTATCTCCTCCATATCCGAACGACATCGCTTTGGTTCACTCTGAGATGCTTGGATGCTGCTTCCCTTGTTGAGAGCCCATCCTGGCACAAAGTAACAATGCAGATGCAATCAAACTACACTATTGACAGTCTAGGCATGGTTGAACTACAGATAACATAAGCTGTG
Organism: Schistocerca americana; assembly: GCF_021461395.2. Lineage (NCBI taxonomy): Eukaryota > Metazoa > Arthropoda > Insecta > Orthoptera > Acrididae > Schistocerca > Schistocerca americana. The sequence continues at coordinate 431,196,843 of NC_060124.1, read as the reverse complement.
TACCAGCTTGCTGATGGGATGACTGGAACTGATCAGCTGTCAGACCTTCTCCATCTAATAGGCCCTGCTCATGCATGGTTGTTTACATCTTTGGGCAGGTTTAGTGACATCTCTGAACAGTCAAAGTGACTGTGTCTATGACACAATATCCATGGTCAACATCTATCTTCAGGAGTTCTGGGAACCACAGTGTTGCAAAACTTTTTTGATGTATGTATGTTGTTGTTGTTGTGGTCTTCAGTCCTGGGACTGGTTTGATGCAGCTCTCCATGCTACTCTATCCTGTGCAAGCTTCTTCATTCCCAGTACCTACTCCAACCTACATCCTTCTGAATCTGCTTAGTGTATTCATCTCTTGGTCTCCCTCTACGATTTTTATCCTCCACGCTGCCCTCCAATACTAAATTGGTGATCCCTTGATGCCTAAGAAAATGTCCTATCAACCGATCCCTTCTTCTAGTCAAGTTGTGCCATATACTCCTCTTCTCCCCATTCTATTCAATACCTCCTCATTAGTTATGTGATCTACCCATCTAACCTTCAGCATTCTTCCGCAGCACCACATTTCGAAAGCTTCTATTCTCTTCTTGTCCAAACTATTTATCGTCCTTGTTTCACTTCCATACATGGCTACACTCCGTACAAATACTTTCAGAAATGACGTCCTGACACTTACGTTTATGCTCGATGGTAACAAATTTCTCTTCTTCAGAAATGCTTTCCTTGCCATTGCCAGTCTACATTTTATACCCTCTCTACTTTGATCATCATCAGTTATTTTGCTCCCCAAATAGCAAATCTCCTTTACTACTTTAAGTGTCTCATTTCCTAATCTAATTCCCTCAGCATCACCTGACTTAATTTGACTACATTCCATTATCCTCATTTTTCTCTTGTTGATTTTCATCTTATATCCTCCTTTCAAGACACTGTCCATTCCATTCAACTGCTCTTCTAAGTCCTTTGCTGTCCATTCAACTGCTCTTCTAAGTCCTTTGCTGTCTCTGACAGAATTACAATGTCATCGGCAAACCTCAAAGTTTTTATTTCTTCTCCATGGATTTTAATACCTACTCTGAATTTTTCTTATGTTTCCTTTGCTGCTTGCTCAATATACAGATTGAATAACATCGGGGAGAAGCTACAATCCTGTCTCACTCCCTTCCCAACCACTGCTTCCCTTTCATGTCCCTTGACTCTTATAACTACCATCTGGTTTCTGTACAAATTGTAAATAGCCCTTTGCTCCCCATATTTTACCCCTGCCACCTTTAGAATTTGAAAGAGAGTATTCCAGACAACATTGTCGCAAGCTTTCTCTAAGTCTACAAATGCTAGATACGTAGGTTTGCCTTTCCTTAACCTTTCTTCTAAGATATGTTGTAGGGTCAGTATTGCCTCACATGTTCCAATATTTCTACAGACTCCAAACTGATCTTCCCAAAGGTGGGGTTCTACCAGTTTTTCAATTCGTCTGTAAAGAATTTGCGTTAGTATTTTGCAGCTGTGACTTATTAAACTGATAGTTCAGTAATTTCCACATCTGTCAACACCCGCTTTTGTTGAGATTGGAATTATTACATTCTTCTTGAAGTCTAAGGTTATTTTGCCTGTCCCATACATCTTGGTCACCAGATGGTAGAGTTTTGTCAGGACTGGCTCTCCCAAGGCTGTCAGTAATTCTAATGGAATGTTGTCTACTCCCGGGGCCTTGTTTCGACTCAGGTCTTTGAGTGCTCTGTCAAACTCTTCATGCAGTATCATATCTCCCATTTCATCTTCATCTACATCCTCTTTCATTTTGATAATATTGTCCTCAAGTACATCGCCCTTGTATAGACCCTCTGCATACTCCTTCCACCTACCTGCTTTCCCTTCTTTGCTTAAAACTGGGTTTCCATCTGAGCTCTTGATATTCATACAAGTGGTTCTCTTTTCTCCAAAGGTCTCTTTAATTTTCCTGTAGGCAGTATCTATCTTACCCCTAGTGAGATACGCCTCTACATCCTTACATTTGTCCTCTAGCCATCCCTTCTTAGTCATTTTGCACATCCTGTCGATCTCATTTCTGAGACGTTTGTATTCCTTTTTGCCTGCTTCATTTACTGCATTTTTATATTTTCTCCTTTCATCAATTAAATTCAATATTTGTTCTGTTACCCAAGGATTTCTACTAGCCCTTGTCTTTTTACCTACTTGACCCTGTGCTGCCTTCACTATTTCATCCATCAAAACTACCCATTCTTATTCTACTGTATTTCTTTCCCCCATTCCTGTCAATTGTTCCCTTATGCTCTCCCTGAAACTCTGTACAACCTCTGGTTTAGTCTGTTTATCCAGGTCCCATCTCATTAGATTCCCACCTTTTTGCAGTTTCATTAGTTTTAATCTACAGTTCATAAGAAATAGATTGTGGTCAGAGTCCACATCTGCCCCTGGAAATGTCTTACAATTTAAAACCTGGTTCCTAAATCTCTGTCTTACCATTATATAATCTATCTGATACGTTCTAGTATCTCCAGGCTTCTTCCACATATACAACCTTCTTTCATGATTCTTGAACCAAGTGTTAGCTATGATAAGTTATGCTCTGTGCAAAATTCTACCAGGCGGCTTCCTCTTTCATTTCTTAGCCCCAATCCATATTCACCCACTATGTTTCCTTCTCTCCCTTTTCCTACTATCGAATTCCAGTCACCCATGACTATTAAATTTTCGTCTCTCTTCACTGTCTGGATAATTTCTTTTATATCATCATACATTTCATCAATTTCTTCGTCATCTGCAGAGCTAGTTGGCATATAAACTTGCACTACTGTAGTGGGCGTGGGCTTCATGTCTATCTTGGCCACAATAATGCGTTCATTATGCTGTTTCTGGTAGCTTACCCGCACAGCTATTTTTTTTTTTTATTCATTATTAAACCTACTCCTGCATTACCCCTATTTGATTTTGTATTTATAAGCCTGTATTCACCTGACCAAAAGTCTTGTTCCTCCTGCCACTGAACTTCACTAATTCCCACTATATCTAACTTTAACCTATCCATTTCCCTTTTTAAATTTTCTAACCTACCTGCCCCATTAAGGGATCTGACATTCCACACTCTGATCCATAGAACGTGTGTGTACATAGATAATAGATAAACTCTCTAAGTGACAGCAGGAGAACATACCTATGAAGGTAATAAAGTTCACTAGCTTTGGGAGCCGATAGCTTCTTCTTCTGGCAGAACTGTTGAAGGATTCAGAAGAGGGGTGAAGGAAAAGGTCTGGTGGGGTTTAGGAAAAGAGCAGAGTTCAGTAAAGTCACCCAGAACCCCAGGTCCAGGAAGACTTATCAGACAGGATAAGAAAGAATGACTGATCGTTGGTAAGTGTCCCCTGCACAAGGGTTCTGGATGACTTTTCCAAACTCTACCCCTTTTCCTAAACCTCATCAGTTCTTTTCCATCACCCTTCTTCCTCTCTCTTCAACTCTTTTGCCAGAAGGAGCCACTGGCTTCAAAAGCTTGCAGACTTTAACACTTTTATATGTGTGTTCTCCTGCCACCGCTTGATGAGTAGTTTTTTTTTTATCTATCCATATATTATATTTTCAAAAATTGAAAATCAAAAGTCAAGGATTTATTAATTTGTTCCTTCTGAGTAAGTTGAGTTCAGCACCTTTTTTTTTATCTATCCATATATTATATTTTCAAAAATTGAAAATCAAAAGTCAAGGATTTATTAATTTGTTCCTTCTGAGTAAGTTGAGTTCAGCACCTTACCATTCTCCTCTCCTGTCATTTCGTCAGCAGCTCAGTGTGATTTTATTAATGGGTGGGGATATTGCACAAACAACTGGCAGGAAGAAAGGTTGCTCATTTTTTGTAAAGTTTACTGCTTGGTATTTGGTTGTAGGTGACTGTAAGGTGGTTTCGGCCATGGACAAGAGAGCTGTATTGGGCATATCATGTTTAATGAAAAACAACTCCAATATGAGTTGGCAGTATGTGATTTATCTGTAGAAGGAAACGTTAAAGAGTTAAGCCAGTGTTTGCACAGTGCATTGGACCACCAACTCTTTATCATAGCTGACAACACTGGCCAGGTAGGTGTGCAGTATGCGGTAATTTTTTTTTTTTTTTTTTGGGGGGGTGGGGGGGGGGGGCAGGTGAATATTGAATAGTTGCATGGAACTTTCACTTCACATTTGCAGATCTGTAGAACTCATATACCTTTAAATCATTTGTGTACCTATGTTCAGGGTTTATGGACGGTGAATATGGACTGCAAACAAGTCCCGGTTATTGAGCAATTTTGCAATAAAGACATTCAATTGCAACTTAGTGCAAGTTCACTAAATTGGCCAGATATTGAAAGTCAAAATATAATGGCCTGTTTTCATTCTGATCTAGCTACCAGAGTTATGAGTTTGGGATCAAGGGTAAACATCGTGGGGGCTGGTGGAAGCAGTTTGACTAATTACCTAATCTGCTTTTGCTGGAAACTCAAAACATCAATAAATTGTTGATTGAAATAAGTTGTGAAATAATAGACCATTTTTTGTTACCTGTCCATTTAAAAAAATCAGGCCAAAGTTCTTCAGATTCAACATCCATTTTAATGATGAAAAGCACAGCACTAGTGAATGTAAGTTTGTGTCCTTTTCAACTAAAAACACATCATCTGATAACAAGGGAAAACAGCTTTCATTTGATAGTATAACTTATTTCCACTGCAATCAATTGGGTCATCTAGTGCTTGAATGTCTGGTACCAAGAAGCAAGATTAAAAAGAGCTGTCACCACTGGTCAGTTGCTCACAGTGGACTACCAATAGTCTGTTTCAGGGTTGGATTTACCCTTTGTTTGCACCACCTGAAATCACAAACTAACATGTGCTTTGCTTGACTCAGGCAGCAATATTTCTCTGCTTGATAGTCAATAGTGTTATAAACATGCTGTCATTTGTAATTTCCTCCCTTACAATTAGTTTTCAAGCATTGCCAAACTTTCAATGGGGAATTGCTGCCTGTGTTAAGGGAAATCTGTGTCAATTAAAGTGCTCATGAGTTGTCATGACCAATAAGTGTTATCACTGTGAAGGCATTGTCCGCTGATGTGCTACTAGGCTGTGACTTCATAAAGAAGACACAATTTTAGATTGTGTGTATAGACAGTAATTTTTTGAGTTCCAGCCCAACCATATTTGTCATGCAGTCATAATTATAATCAGGGTGTTTGTAATGTTCAGGATAAAGTCATTTCTTTTAACATGTGTCATGAACAAAGTACAAACCCAGTAAATGCATAAATTACTCAATCAGTTTCCTTACTGACAAATTTGGGGCCAAGAACAAAATTAAGTCTCTAATTCAGCTTACAAATCACATTCCTGTCACTCGAACTTCCTATAGTTTGTCTCTTCCTAAAAAAGAAGGGACTATGTCGGACTATAGATAAACTTTTGGCTGACAGCACAGTTAGACTATCAGTTTCACCATATGCTTCACCATTTCTTTGTGGCAAAGCATTATGATGGAGGTTATCAGCCATTGGTGGATTACGAAATTCAACCAACAGGAAGAAGATGCTGTGATATGCAAATGATTAGCTTTTCAGAGCATTCACACAAGCTTGGCGCCGGTGGCGACACCTACAATGTACTGACATGAGGAAAGTTTCCAACCGATTTCTCATACACAAACAGCAGTTGACCGGCGTTGCCTGGTGAAACGTTGTTGGGATGCCTCGTGAAAGGAGGAGAAATGCGTATCATCACGTTTCTGACTTTGATAAAGGTTGGATTGGAGCCTATCACGATTGCGGTTTATCGTATCGCGACATTGCTGCTCGTGTTGATTGAGATCCAATGACTGTTAGCAGAATATGGAATTGGTGGGTTCAGGAGGGTAATACGGAACACCATGCTGGATCCTAATGGTTTCATATCACTAGCAGTCGAGATGACATGCATCTTATCCGCGTGGCTGTAATGGATTGTGCAGCCACGTCTCAATCCCTGAGTCAACAGATGGACACGTTTGCAAGACGACAACCATCTGCACAAACAGTTCAATGACGTTTGCAGCAGCATGGACTATCAGCTCATAGACCATGGCTGTGGCTACACGTGATGCTGCATCACAGACAGGAGCGCCTGCGATGGTGTACTCAACGACGAACCTGGGTGCACGAATGGCAAAACGTCATTTTTTCGGATGAATCCAGGTTCTGTTTACAGCATCATGATGGTCGCATCTGTGTTTGGCGACATCGGTGAACGCACATTGGAAGCGTGTACTCATCATCACCATACTGGCATATCACCTGGCGTGATGGTATGGTGTGCCATTGGTCGTCTCAGTCACCTCTTGTTCGCATTGACAGCATTTTGAACAGTGGACATCACATTTCAGATGTGTTACGACTCGTAGCTCTACCCTTCATTCGATCCCTGTGAAACCCTACATTTCAACAGGATAATGCACAACCGCATATTGCAGGTCCTGTATGGGCCTTTCTGGATACAGAAAATGTTTGACTGCTGCCCTGGCCGGCACAATCTCCAGATCTCTCACCAATTGAAAACGTCTAGTCAATGGTGACCGAGCAGCTGGCTCATCACAATACGCCAGTCACTACTGTTGATGAACTGTGGTATCGTGTTGAAGCTGCATGGGCAGCTGTACCTGTACACGCCATCCAAGCTCTGTTTGACTCAATGCCCAGGCGTATCAAGGCTGTTATTACGGCCAGAGGTGGTTGTTCTGGGTACTGATTTCTCAGGATCTATGCATCCAAAGTGCGTGAAAATATAATCACATGTCAGTTCGAGTATAATATATTTGTCCAATGAATAACCGTTTATTATCTGCATTTCTTCTTGGTGTAGCAATTTTAATGGCCGGTAGTGTATGTGGTCATGTGTCAATGCAGAAGTAAAAATAGCAAATGAAGCCATGTTTAATATCTGTAAGAAACATACATATGCATTATTTATGTACATAAGTAGATTAGGAAGCAGAGTCCATACAACACATGGACTTCATCTCAACAGCCTCAGTAAAAAATATATAGTGTAAAAATTCTGGAATTTTCTAAAAAAAAAAAAAAAAATAGCATTAGACTTTGGCAGTAGCCTGTGTATGAGTAGTTGTCTCACTTCCATGATGTGAAATAGAAGCAGCTATAAAGGACCAGGGAAACACGAGTCATTGACCAAGTCTGGTCTAGGTAAGGCTTGGTCATTTCCAAATCATCATGACCAGAAACATACTAAAAAACAAGATGTTTTTGGCAAAATGTTAGGACTGACTGTATCCAAGAAAATGTGACCCTAATTCATCTGGACACACAGAGTCACTTAGAAACAAACTCTGAGTTAGAGATATTCTTAGAAAAAATACATTGAGAAATATTTTGTCTGAACAAACACTGTCTTAAGGAAGAGGAATGTAAAGAGATGTTCTTAGAAAAAAATACCTTGAGAAATATTTTGTCTTAACAAACACTGGTTTAAGGAAGAGGAATGTGACTTGTACATTCCACACTCCAGCTAGCTGTACAAGCCTAACTGGTTACTACAGATCACAGAAGATAAAGAGTGGTGGTGTAGCAGTATTAGTTAAAGAACAGTCATCCCTGAAAGCCAGGGTAATAGATTTTGAACATTTTAATGCAGAAATAAAATTTGAAGCTGCTGCTACTCAAGTATTTTCCATCATTGGCCACGACTTTCTCCCATCTTTCGGGCAGTGTACGAATACCGCATCCAAAAAATTGTTCGTCTTTTGAAGTGATCCACAAATCGATCCAATCTGTGACTTCTTCATGAGATTGCAAGTGTTGGTCCGCCAGACCATGTGCCATCGATCTAAAAAGGAGATAGTCAGAGGGAGCAATGTCTCAAGAATACGGCAGGTTGGGTAGGACTTCCCATTTTAACGTTTCCAAGTATGTTTTGAGCTCTTTTGCAACATGGGGTTGAGCGTTGTCATGCTGCAAAATCACTTTATCGTGCCTCTCACTGTAGTGCGGCCGTTTGTCTTTTAATTCTCGGCTCAGATGCATTGATTGCATTCGATAATGAGCACCTGTGATTGTTTCACTTGGTTTTAACACCTCATAGTACATGACACCGAGCTGGTCCCACCAAATGCAGAGCATGATCTTGGAGCCATGAATATTCAGTTTTCCTCATCAATGTGGAAGCATGGCCAGGATATCCCCATTTTTCATCCCCGGTTACAATGTGATGCAGAAATCCCTTCCGTTTCTTGCCTCTGAAGCAACTGTTCACAAACACACAAATGCCATTCAACATCTCTTGGTTTCAAGCTCATACGGGACCCAAGTTCCTGATTGCAAAATGATTATAATGTCTGTATGCTGTCCACCCACATCAGACTTTAAAGACTTTATGGAGTGCAGAGAAAATTTGTAAGTATCATTGTTTAAAGACATTTAAGACATATAGAATATTAATCATTGGTAATATTAATTTAGATGTAAACTCTTTCTAGATACTCTAAGGTCACACAACTTTTACTACCTCAATGATAAACTTACCAGACAAAATGCTTGCCTAGATAATGTCACTTCAAACAAAGGTAAACATGAGACTCACCTGCACATCATTAAGCCCTTGATCATCATGACAGCCTACTCCTAAAACCATGTAGAGTTTGAAATATTCACAGACATGAGGCCGAATCCAGGACAGTGAGACTGCTGCATGATATGCGCATAACAAATCTCAGATATGATACACAGGGTACTAACTGGATCTCCATTGCCAATGGGTATCAGTCCTCTTGTGAAGCATATGAAAATTTCTTACATATTATAGTAGATTTCTTTAATGAATGCTGTCCTACTTCAAGTACCTGAGGAATTGTTGAAATAAAAACAGAAAGGACACATAACTAACTGGTAAGCTTCTTATCTACATAAACTAAAAATACTGCTAAAGTCATACTATAACATGTCATGAGGCAATGGTTGATAATGGAATATAATAATATTATGAAAAGGATAGTAGCTACTCACAATATAGCAGAGATGCTGAGTCACAATGTGGCCTCACCAGCAACTGCAATCATATGTGTGTGTGTGTGTGTGTGTGTGTGTGTGTGTGTGTGTGTGTGTGTGTGTGTGTGTGTTCGTTCTATCTTCAACAAAAGCCTTATTGGCTGAAAGCTCATTTTCTGACAGTCTTTCTGTTGTGCCTATCTGCAACTTAGCATCTCCGCCATGTGGCAATAGTATATACAAGACATTATATGTAAACCTGAAGCAATATTACAGAAAGTAAACAAATAAAAGTAAAAAGCTAGCCAATGGTAACCATATGGTTAAGTCAACTAACAAATGTAAGGCAGCATGGAAGATGATAAAAGCAGAATCTGGGATCTCTACAAAAAAAACTACCTATTCCTATTAGCCCAGATCAGCTGAATCTCAGTTTTGTCAGCTCAGGGAAATACACTGATAATGGTGAGACAGCAACCAATGATGACTCAAAAACTGAAGAGTATTATGGCCTCTACAACTGTAATGTACAAGGTGTACAACTTTGCTTCCACCATTTGTTCCCCAACATTTGAGGCTTTAATGAAACAAATTGATTACACATGTATCATTTTCAAAGAATTGTACATCACTGGCCACTACTTTCTCCCATCTTTCTTGCCTGTCGACGTGGAAGCATGGCCAGCATATCCCCATGATTTTTTGCGTTAAGGGTTATCATAATGAACCCATTTTTTGTCCCCGGTCACAATGAAATGCAGAAATCCCTTCTGTTTTTGCTTCTGAAGCAACTGTTCACAAACACACAAACGCCGTTCAACATCTCTTGGTTTCAGATCACATGGGACCCAAGTTCCTTCTTTCTAAATCATGCCCATAGCCTCGAGACGTTTTGAAATGGCTTGCTGTGTCCCTCCCACAAATCGTGTCAATTCTTCTTGGGTTTGACCCGAGTCTTCACTCACCAATGTCTCCAATTCTGCATCTTCAAAGACATTCTCTCTTCCACAACTATGCCAGTCTGTGATGTTAAAATTATCGTTCCTGAAGCATTTAAACCACTCATGACGCATTCTTTCACTAATAGCATCCGTACCATATGTACTAGCATTCAATGAGACACAGCAGCTGTTTTCTTCATACTGAAACAAAACAATAACACCTCACAAAAATGACAAGAATTAGGCTCGTAAACTGACATTTTGAGTCGAGAACAACTTTATGATGCAGACACAAATCAACTAATGTTTGAATGAGGTTATGTTGACTGAGGTCCAAGCTAACTGCCTGACATCTGCAATCTGTTTCTTTCGACCGCTACTTACCGTTGTTGCCACCTATCGGCAACTGGCGGAAGCAAAGTTGTACAATTTGTAAAACAAATTACAGAAATAATAAGCCATCCTCTGTGCTACGTTACAAACTGGATGTTTGAAGAAACTGCATTTCCTCACTGTTTTAAGTTAACTGTAATTTTACTTGTGCATAAAAAGGGAGACAGGGAATTACCAGACAATTATAGACCCATTGCCATGGTTCCAATATTATTTAAAATCGTTGAGATGATGGTAAAAAAAAAAAAAAAAAAAAAAAAAAAACAAGTAAATGAATATTTTGAGAACAATTGTCTCTTAAATCAGGTCCAATATGGATTTTGTGAAGGTCTGTCTGTGGTTAAAGCAGTGCAGCACATTGATCTATCTGTCTTAAAGCAATTTCAACAGGAGGAATATATATGTGCCACATTGGTTGATCTAACAAACATCTCTGACACAATATCACATAATATTCTTCCAAATAAACTTAAAAAGTATGGGACAAGTGAATCGAGGTTGGCATTACTACAGCTACACTTGTCCAGTAGGAAGCAAATGGTCCTAACTGATTTAAATAAAGAGTCAGGCTTTCTGAACTTCTTATTTAAATAAAGAGTCAGGCTTTCTGAACTTCATAAGAGAAGTGCCTCAAGGATGATTATCTGCCTAGCCTGCTACCTTTCAAAGCAGTAATGTATGCAGATGATACCACATTCATTACTTCTGATAATGACAAAAATACTATGGAGGAAATGAATAAACTTATGATAGACAAGGCATCATGCTGGTTTAAGGTAAATGAATTAAAATTAATCACGCACACACACAGACAGACAGAGAGAATTTATGCAGCAAATTATCTTGTTTGATGTCCTAATCAGGAAATTAAAAACCTGTGTTAGTGCACCGCTACTCCCTGCCTACTATGCCTTTTACCACACACACACAAACTATGAAATAATGGTGCAGAGTAACTCTGCTGGAGCCAGAAGAGTCTATATTTCACAAAAAAAGCTATTAGATGCATGTATGGTATAGGAGCCAACACTCCATACAAAATGTATTTCATTGACAACAAAATAATGAGTGTCCCAAGTTTATACATATTTCACACCTTTATGCACACCAAAAACAACTGGGATAAATATGCCATATGGTCATTCACTCTTACTGAACTAGGAACATGAATTCTCTGAATATTCCCTGGACGCGACTTACAAAAATTTAAAAAAGCTCTCTGAACATACGGAGGTCTCTTTTCAACAAATTACCAGGTGAGATGGGGAAATTAAATACTAATAAGTTCAGGAAGAGTATAGAATCTTGGTTGAAAGAAAAAGCTTTCCTTTCTGTTGATGAATTTGTAAATAGCAACGTAAGTGAGCTAGCAATTTAATTACACACAAATTTCTGCTATCCTTATTATCCATTAATTTAACTATAAACAAGCAGCTTCCATCCTTATTATTCTTAAGTGGGTGAACAGAACAACTTTGTATAGATAGCGTAATTATAACATTGTCCAATTGCATACTGTGCAATGCAACCTGTGTTTCAAAAACACATAATATATATGTATGTAATTATGTGGTGCCTTATGCAGCTTTAAGGCTGTCTTATGAGCTAATGAATAAATGAATAAATAAATGAACCAAAAGGTGATATTGGAATTGGTCTCCTTGTCTGACCTCTATAACTGTTTCACTTGGTTTGTTGGAGCCCAGTATTTTACCATTCTTGAACTTAATCAAGGCTGTCATTTGGTGTTGCTGACAGAAGAGTCTAAACTTCTGACTGAATTTTGTGCGGACTGGAATTTGTTTGCATATAACTGCATCCCCTCAGTTTGTCCACTGGGACAACTTTGTTGTCATGTTTACTGGATTCTGTTTTAGGCAAATTTAAATTTAGATGTGTTTAAAATTATTTATAGAACATTATCGTATACAGTGAAGCCTTTGTTGAGCATCTTGACCAGATTTGACACCATTTATAGGAAAATTAGTTAAATTTTAATCTGCTAAGGTTAATTTAGCCCAGTGGGAAATCTCCTTTCTGGGACATATTGTCTCAGCAGATGGCATCAGGACTGATGAGGATCACTCTAAGGCTGTTTATCAATTTCCTCCACCTAAGGATAAGAGTGGTATGGCTAGATAGCAAATTTGTTTTTAGAAAATTTATTTCTAATTTCGCTCAGTTGGCTGTGTATTAAAATCAATTACATCAGAAGGGAGAAAAATTACAGTGAACTGACAGCGATCAATCTGGCTTTGATGCCTTGAAAATGTCTTTAAGCAAGGCTAGGGTTTTTGCTGTTCTGATTATGAGCATAAGTTTGTCCTTCTGACTTATATATCTAACTCCAGTATAGCCACAGTGTTATGTACTTCAGGAGTACAATGGTGAGTGGAAGTCACAAGCTTATGCCTTAAGGGCTTATCATTTGCTGAAATTAAATATTCAGTGTGTGGGTTAGAAGCCTTTGCTGACCAGCTCACCCTTAGGAAATTTAAATTCTATCTCAAGCATAAGTAAGTCCAGTTAGAAACAGATAATGAGGCTTTGAGATGGGTGTTGGTCGTTCCCCGTAAAATGGGTAGGATTGTTTGCTGGGCTGTAAAGATTTCTGTTTTCCATTTCCATGCTCACATACCAGAAGCATTGAAAACCAAATCACTGCTGCCCTTAGTCATATGTTTCAGCATGAGCTGGAAATAATTGAAAAACCCCAAGTCAACCAGGAACCCATGTGTGTTTCTACAGTCCTGAGTGAAATACTGTCATTATTTGGTAACCCGAGATAATAACAGAATCAAGATGCTTGGTTATGTAATATCAAGCAGCAACTTAAATTGTCTAAGAATTTTCAACCATCCTTATGTACAAAACTACCATGAAAATTAATGAGCATTTAACTTAGAGGAATTTGAACTCCTATGTAAGGAAATTGGTCAGTCAACATCAGGACTGTAACATTGCTAAGTCTAATTCAGATGCCCATTCAGATTTTTTACATTCCAGCCAGGAGCACTATCTGAAGTCTCCCACCCCCCTCCACCCCCCACCCCCCCACCCCCCACCCCCCACCCCCCAAAAAAGGTGTAGGTATATGTTTGCTGTGGGTGACTCATTTAATCATTTTGTTTGACTAATTCTGAGTAGAGCAAAGACAACCAGAGTTACAGCCCAGTATCTGGCAAAAATATTTTCTGTTTTTGGGGTTTCAAAGTTTCTAATAAGTGTCAATGCAAACACCTTTTTCTTATGAGAATTTAAGAAATTTTGCTTTATTAATATAGTTCCTCATATTATGACTACACCTTATTATACACTCTATGAACTGGCTTAATTTTGCTCTTAATGTTACAGTTCATGAAAGCCATAGGACAACATCCTCTAAGATGAAGTTTGAATATTCTATTAAGTTGCCTATATGTAATCTAGTATCGGTAAATTACCTTCTTCATGAAGATATTGATCCTAACCTCATTAAAGAAAACTGGCAAGCTGCAAAGCATCTCATTCACCTCATAGACCAGAGGACATCTGCAAGGTATCACAGGTGTTGGGCCTTCCTATCTCACTAACAGTCAGTGATGTAATCTTTTTGAAAAGCTTTTGGCACATAGTCAGAGGAAGATTTCACACAAGATGCTCCCATACTTTGTTGATAGATATAATGTCACCGAGGTTATACCCCAGACAACTTTCTTGACTAGAATAGAGAAGAGAGCCACCAAGCAAAAGTTTTGGACACATAACACAGCTTAAGGTTGAGCCTGAAAACCAGGCTAAACTAACCTTAATTAAATATCTCCCTCACCCCCCCCCCCTTTTCCAAAGGAGAATTGAGCTGTGCATACGTTAGTATGGATATCTGTCGCTTATTAAACCTCTTTGTATTTTGAATCATAGCAACAGGTTTACTGGCATCCCACTAGAGGCACTGAAGTCACTTTCTGAGCAGATTTGACCCTTGAGCATTTTCATAACATCAGCAGGCACGCGGTGTACTGTTGTGTCTAGACAAGACAGCCTAGACACAATGAGAGGAAGCCGAAAGGCACGCGCTAAGTTAAAGCAGGATGTCGTGAGGTCTGAAACAGGATACGTATTGAATGCTATAAAGAAAAGTACATAGCTTCTGGAATACTTAACTTTAATCCATCCTTTTGGTACATCTGGAGATTGTGGCGATACAAGTGAGACTCTTTAGATACATGCAATGTTACTAATGGCGCCTTGCTAGGTCGTAGCCATTGACTTAGCTGAAGGCTACTCTAACTATCGGCTCGGCAAAGGAGCGAGGCTTCGTCAGTGTAGTCGCTAGCTACGTCGTCCGTACAACTGGGGCGAGTGCTAGTCCTGTATCTCGAGACCTGCCTTGTGGTGGCGCTCGGTCTGCGATCCCTGACAGTGGCGACACGCGGACCGCGGCCGATTTAAAGCTACCACCTAGCAAGTGTGGTGTCTGGCGGTGACACCACATGTACTTTGTACACGCATAAAGAATAGCTGTCTCTATGTTACCAACGTAAATGTGTATGAGCAAAATCACAGTTTAATCTTATATTTGAATTGAACAACAATAAAATAAACCTATATTATATGAGCTAAATCACTGCTTAATTAAACAATAACAAAATAAACTTACATTGTATCATTCTGTTGCCACGTACAAATGTTACACCACAATAATAACCCATGCAGAGCATTAAACAACACAGTTGCATCATATCCCATCCAAACACTTATTTGATTACTAATTATCTCATAGACAACTGCCTCATGGCAGGATTATGCTGCTAGCTCAGAAACTGTGTCATATTCTTTTGGAATTGTAAATTTTGTCTCACATAGCTCTCTGTTTATTTCATATTACTTCTGTTCATTTGGACATACGGCAACACAACTTATCACTGTGTTAGTTGGATCAAAAATGAAGGAATAGTTTTGGGATCACAATTTTAAAACAACAATGGAAAGGTACAAGACAATTTTATTTGTTGTTGGCTCACTTTATACACAGGTGCACCCACTCAAGGTTAATTGCACAGGCATACTCTGCTGGTAGAGTTTTGCTTATTGTTCCCCATGATAACTAGGGTTGTTCACTGAGGACAGATTTCTCATTTGTCCTGTTATGGATGGTGATCCATAACTGAACAGTGTGCCTACAACTTTTAAAGAATTACTGCCTTCGTAGTTCATGAGTTCATGTCTTCAGAGTGGGCACATTTCCCATTTTCTAAGCTTCAGTTTGTGGATGCCTAGCTGTTGGTATTTGCTATATAGTCAAGAACTATAGAAATACTGGTGGGCACCTTATATGTGACTTAAGGACTGGCTGTGATTCAGAGAAACCATTGTTCTTTGTGCAAGGCCTTATTATAGAAATTTAATTTGGGTTCTAATGTATAATGCTGTCTAGCTTTGATTAGTGGCTATACTTTTCTCTTTGTCCTCAATGTGGATCAGCATTCTGAGCTATCAGAACGTGCCGAATTTATTCCTAAGCCCACTTGTAAAAAGCAATACCTTGCCAAACTGAAAGTCTTGTACTATTTGGATTAATAATGGCTAGGTATAAAAAGAATTAATCATTATAGTTTGTTTGTTTCCTTTTTAAAGGTCCCAGCATTAAAACTTTCAAGGAACATTATTCTTTGAATTGTTTGTTCCTTTTCAGTCGTCTATGCATTAAATTGCCACAGTTTTTTGCTTAAAGATAATTCCCTAATGCCTCAGGATGTGTCCTACCAACTAATCCCTTCGTTTAGTCTAGTTGTGCCAAATTTCTTTCTTCTCTATTTTGAGTTATTTGTTATTCCATGTACCCATCTAATCTTTAGCATTCTTTTACAGCACAACATTTCAGAGGCTTCTATCTTCTTCTTGTCTAAATTGCCTTTTGTCCTTGTTCCACTTCTATACAAGGCTACATTCCAGACAGATACTTTCAGGAAAGACTTTGTAACACTTAAATTTATATCAAATGTTCACAAATTTCACTTTTTCAGAAAAGCTCTTCATGCTGTTACCAGTCTGCATTTTATTTCTTTTGTGCTTCAGCAATCATCAATCATTTTCCAGCACAAGTAACAAAACTCATATACTACTTTTAGTATCTCACTTCATCACCTCATTCCCTCAGCATCACCTGACCTACTTTGACTACATCCCATTACCCTTGTTTCACTTTTATTGATGTTCATCTCCTAATCTGTTTTCAAGGCATTATCCAATCCATTCAACTGCTCTTGTAAGTCCTTAGCTCATCAGCAAACTGCAAAGTTCTTAGATCTTTTTTCTGAACTTAAGTTTACTTTCAGAATTGTCTTTTGTTTCCTTAACAGCTTCCTCAATGTGCAGATTGAATAACATGGAGGCCAGGCTGCATTCCTGTCTCAAACCCTTCTTAACTACCACTTCATTTCCACTTCCTTCGAAGACTTATAATTGCAGTCTGGTTCCTGTATAAGTTTTAAATAACCTTTCAGGCCCTCTGTTTTATTCCTGCTGCCTTTAAAATTTCAAAGAGTGTAGTCCAGATCATATTGTCCAAAACTTTCTCTAAATCTACTAATGATATAAACATAGTTTGCCTTTCTTCAATCTATCTTCTAGAAAATGTTGTAGGGTCAGTATTGCCTTGTGCATTTCTACATTTCTCTGGAACTCAGACTCTTCCTCCCCAAGGTCAGCCTATACCAGTTTTTCCACTCTTCTGTAAATAATTCATGTCAATAATTTGCAAACCATAATTTATGGCTTGGCAGCATTTACACCTGGTCAACATGTACCTTGTTTGGACCTGGAATTATTATATTTTTCCCAAAGTCTGAGTGTATTTTGCCTGTCTCACATATCATACACATGGCTTGCTCTCCTAGGAATCTCAATAATTCTGATGGAATTTTGTCTACTACAAGGCCCTCGTTTCCGATTTGCTCTTTCAGTGCGATGTTAATTTTTTCTCACATTATCATATCTCCCATCTCATTTTCATCTGCTTCCTTTTCACTTTCTACAATATTGTCTTCAAGTTCATTTCCCTTGTAGAGGCACTATATATATTCCTTCCACCTTTCCCTTCTTTGCCTAGTACTAGCTTCGTATCTGAGCTTAGGATGATTCACATTGTTGCTTATCTTTTCTCCAAAGGTGTCTTTAATTTTCTTATAGAGAGCATCTATATTTTCTCTAGTTTGTAGGCATCTATAGCCTTACATATGTCCTCTATCCCTCCCTACTTAATATTTTTGCACTTTCCATCCGTCTCATTTTCTAGACATGTGTGTTCCCTTTTGCCTGATCCATTTTTATTTTTTCTCCTTTCCCCAATAAATTCAGTATCTCCTTAGCTATCCAAGGATATCTACCAGGTCTTGTCATTTCACTTGTGTGATCCTTTGTTGCCTTCACTATTTCAGCTCTCAAAGATACCCATCCATTTTCTGTTGTATTCCTTTCCCTTGTTTTAGTTGAATGTTGCCTAATGCTTCCACTGAAACTCTCAACAATCTCTGGTTCTACAATTTTTATTCAGATCCCATCTCTTTAATTTCCCACCTTTTTGCAGTATCATCTTGTTTGGTCCTTATTTCAAAATTATGGTCACAGTCCAAATCTTCCCATGAACATACCTTACAGTTTAAAATCTGGTTTCAAAATCTCTGTCCTAGCCTGATATAATCAATTTGAAACCTTCCAGAGTCCCTAGTTCTCTTTCAGTATACAACTTCCCTAAATGATTCTTAAGTATTGTCTATGATTCAATTATACTCGGCACAAAATTCTACCGAGCAGCTTCCTCTTTCATTTCCTTCCCCTGGATCATGTTCACTTACTATTTTTCCTTCTCATCCTTTTCCTACAACCAAATTCCTGTCACCCATCACAGTTAAATTTCCATCTCTAGTTACCTGAATAATTTCGTCTCATCATCTGTCAAAGTAGTAGGCATATGAGCTTGTATTTCAGTGGTGGATGTTGCCTTTGAATCTGTATTGACTGTAGTAATGCATTCATTATGCTGTTCATAGTAGCTTACTTGCATTTCTAATTTCTTATTCATTACCTCCTGAATACCCCTCTCTGATTTCGTGTTGGTTGCCTTGTAGTGACCTGACCAAAGTCATGCTCTTCCTGCTGCTGCACTTCACTAATTCCCACTTCAATCCATCCATCTCCCTTTTTAAATTTTCTAACATACCTAATCGATTCAGAGATCTAACATTCCACTCTCTGACCAGTAGAATGCCAGTTTTTTTTTCCTCCTGATGATGACATCCTCTTGAGTAGCCCAGCCCAGAGGTTGCCATCATAATTTAATTGTTCAGTGCAGCAGCATGCCCTTGGGAGGAAGAGATCACAGCTGTAGTGTCCCATTGCTTTCAACCTTTCACAGTAGCAGTACTGGCTAACGCCAAGGCCAGATTACTCAACTATGCATATACTTGCCCCTGCAGCTACTGCAAAGGCTCCTGCTCTTCTTCAGGCGCCATGTGTTGGTATGGCCTCTTTACAGATATTCCTTTGTTGTGGTTGCACATTAGATATAGCTACCTGTATAGTCTTCCCCCCATGAACCATGGACCTTGCCGTTGGTGGGGAGGCTTGCGTGCCTCAACGATACAGATAGCCGTACCGTAGGTTCAACCACAACGGAGGGGTATCTGTTGAGAGGCCAGACAAACGTGTGGTTCCTGAAGAGGGGCAGCAGCTTTTTCAGTAGTTGCAACAGTCTGGATGATTGATCTGGTCTTGTAACACTAACCAAAATGGCCTTGCTGTTCTGGTACTGCGAACGGCTGAAAGCAAGGGGAAACTACAGCCGTAATTTTTCCCGAGGGCATGCAGCTTTACTGTATGATTAAATGATGATGGCATCCTCTTGGGTAAAATATTCCGGAGGTAAAATAGTCCCCCATTCGGATCTCCAGGCAGGGACTACTCAAGAGGATGCTGTTATCAGGAGAAAGAAAACTGCCGTTCTACGGATCGTAGTGTGGAATGTCAGATCCCTTAATCGGGCAGGTAGGTTAGAAAATTTAAAAAGGGAAATGGATAGGTTAAAGATAGATATAGTGGGAATTAGTGAAGTTCAGTGGCAGGAGGAACAAGACTTCTGGTCAGGTGAATACAGGCTTATAAATACAAAATCAAATAGAGGTAATGCAGGAGTAGGTTTAATAATGAATAAAAAAATAGGTGTACGGGTAAGCTACTACAAACAGCATAGTGAACGCATTATTGTGGCCAAGATAGACACGAAGCCCACACCTACTACAGTAGTACAAGTTTATATGCCAACTAGCTCTGCAGATGACGAAGAAATTGATGAAATGTATGATGAGATAAAAAAAATTATTCAGATAGTGAAGGGAGATGAAAATTTAATAGTCATGGGTGATTGGAATTCGTCAGTAGGAAAAGGGAGAGAAGGAAACATAGTAGGTGAATATGGATTGGGGCTAAGAAATGAAAGAGGAAGCCATCTGGTAGAATTTTGCGCAGAACATAACTTAATCATAGCTAATACCTGGTTTAAGAATCATCAAAAAAGGTTGTATACATGGAAGAACCCTGGAGATACTGAAAGGTATCAGATAGATTATATAATGGTAAGACAGAGATTTAGGAACCAGGTTTTAAATTGTAAGACATTTCCAGGGGCAGATGTGGACTCTGACCACAATCTATTGGTTATGAACTGTAGATTAAAACTGAAGAAACTGCAAACAGGTGGGAATTTAAGGAGATGGGACCTGGATAAACTGAAAGAGCCAGATATTGTACAGAGTTTCAGGGAGAGCATAAGGGAACAATTGACAGGAATGGGGGAAAGAAATACAGTAGAAGAAGAATGGGTAGCTTTGAGGGATGAAATAGTGAAGGCAGCAGAGGATCAAATAGGTAAAAAGTAGAAACCCTTGGGTAACACAAGAAATACTGAATTTAATTGATGAAAGGAGAAAATATAAAAATGCAGTAAATGAAGCAGGCAAAAAGGAATACAAACGTCTCAAAAACGAGATCGACAGGAAGTGCAAAATGGCTTCGCAGGGATGGCTAGAGAATGAATGTAAGGATGTACAGGCTTATCTCACTAGGGGTAAGATAGATACTGCCTACAGGAAAATTAGAGAGACCTTTGGGGGAAGGAGAACCACTTGCATGAATATCAAGAGCTCAGATGGAAACCCAGTTCTAAGCAAAGAAGGGAAAGCAGAAAGGTGGAAGGAGTGTATAGTGGGCCTATACAAGGGCGATGTACTTGAGGACAATATTATGGAAATGGAAGAGGATGTAGATGAAGATGAAATGGGAGATATGATATTGCGTGAAGAGTTTGACAGAGCACTGAAAGACTTGAGTCGAAACAAGGCCCCGGGAGTAGACAACATTCCATTAGAACTACTGACAGCCTTGGGAGAGCCAGTCCTGACAAAACTCTACCATCTCGTGAGCAAGATGTATGAGACAGGCGAAATACCCTCAGACTTCAAGAAGAATATAATAATCCCAATCCCAAAGAAAGCAGGTGTTGACAGATGTGAAAATTACCAAACTATCAGTTTAATAAGTCACAGCTGCAAAATACTAACGTGAATTCTTTACAGACGAATTGAAAAACTGGTAGAAGCCCACCTTTGGGAAGATCAGTTTGGAGTCTGTAGAAATATTAGAACACGTGAGGCAATACTGACCCTACAACTCATCTTAGAAGAAAGATTAAGAAAAGGTAAACCTACGTTTCTAGCATTTGTAGACTTAGAGAAAGGTTTTGACAATGTTGATTGGAATACTCTCTTTCAAATTCTGAAGGTGGCAGGGGTAAATTACAGAGAGCAAAAGGCTATTTACAATTTATACAGAAAGCAGATGGCAGTTATAAGAGTCGAGGGGTATGAAAGAGAAGCAGTGGTTGGGAATGGAGTGAGACAGGGTTGTAGCCTATCCCCGAAGTTATTCAATCTGTATATTGAGCAAGCAATAAAGGAAACAAAAGAAAAATTCGGAGTAGGTATTAAAATCCATGGAGGAGAAATAAAAAATTTAAGGTTCGCCGATGACATTGTAATTCTGTCAGAGACAGCAAAGGACTTGGAAGAGCAGTTGAACGGAATGAACAGTGTCTTGAAAGGAGGGTATAAGATGAACATCAACAAAAGCAAAACGAGGATAATGGAATGTAGTCGAATTAAGTCGGGTGATGCTGAGGGAATTAGATTAGGAAATGACACACTTTAAGTGGTAAAGGAGTTTTGCTATTTGGGGAGCAAAATAACTGATGATGGTTGTAGTAGAGAGGATATAAAATGTAGACTGGCAATGGCAAGGAAAGCGTTTCTTAAGAAGAGAAATTTGTTAACATAGAGTACTGATTTAAGTGTCAGGAAGTCGTTTCTCAAAGTATTTGTATGGAGTGTAGCCATGTATGAAAGTGAAACGTGGACGATAAATAGCTTAGACAAGAAGAGAATAGAAGCTTTCGAAATGTGGTGCTACAGATGAATGCTGAAGATTAGATGGGTTGATCACATAACTAATGAGGAGGTATTGAACAGAATTGGGGAGAAGAGGAGCTTGTGGCACAACTTGACTAGAAGAAGGGATCAGTTGGTAGGACATGTTCTGAGACATCGAGGGACCACCAATTTAGTATTGGAGGGCAACGTGGAGGGTAAAAATCGTAGAGGGAGACCAAGAGATGAATACACTAAACAGATTCAGAAGGATGTAGGTTGCAGTAGGCGCTGGGAGATGAAGAAGAAGCTTGCACAGGATAGAGTAGCGTGGAGAGCTGCATCAAACCAGTCTCAGGACTGAAGACCACAACAACAACAACCTGTATAGTCCCATCTATATAGCTCATTTATTAACAGTTTTCAACAATGCTTCATTTTTATTAAGCCAACCTTGCAAATAACATAATTTCCTAAATCTGTCTAGAAAAAATTGCAGAAAGGTAGTTTTTCTGGGAAGGGGGGAACAGACATGGCTGTTGGCCATGATAATGCCTATGTCACTAGCAGTGGTAGTCTATCTTACATTTCTGTGTATGTTGCTATACACACATACTTGGTTTTGTTATTAATGAAAATAATCATTTTATGGAAATATAATGTAATTGGATAGATAAAAAAAATCTCCTCCGAAGGTGGCAACAGCAGAGCACGCATGAAAAATTTATTAAAGTTTGCGAGCTTTCAGAGCCAGTGGCTCCTCCTTCTGGCAGAAGCGTTGAAGAGGAAGGAAGAGGAGCGAAGTGAAAGGACTGGTGAGATTTAGGAAAAGGGGTAGAGTTTGGAAAAGTTGCCCAGAACCCCAGGTCAGGGAAAACTTACCAACAGTCAGTCTTTCCTTCTCATCCCATCCAGAACCCCAAGGTGGAAGGTTTACCAACAATCAGTCTTTCCATCTCATCCTGTACAGTAAGTCTCCCTAACCTGGGCTTCTGGAAGACTTTTCCAAACTCTATCCCTTTTCCTAAACCTCTCCAGTCGTTTTCCTTCACCCTCTTCCTTCCTTTTGCCAAAAGTAGTTGCTGGCTCCAAAAGCTTGCAAACTTTAATGCCTTTTGTATGTGTGTTCTCCTGCCACCATTGGTGAGCATGTTTCTTATCCAACCTTTTACATTATGGTTTGGTTGTCAGGTATTTAGAGATGACAATTAGATGTGAAATCTTTTTGACTGCACTGAGAGGTTATGATACAGAGAAAGAGTAATGGTGCTCTTATTAAGCCTGTAGATGATGTCAATGTTTGTATATTTGCATAGCAACTGTTTCATTCTTGCAGTAAGGGTGTTGAATATGTGTGTTCGCAGAACGCTGACAATTCCATGGTAAATGACGTTTTGTGTATGTGCATAAACAAGCCTTTATTTCTTAACATGAGTGCCCACATGGAAGACTAATTGCCACTGGACATTTGGTGTTACTTTTTAAAAGCCATTGCCCAACCTACAATCTGTGATAGCCCATGGAGTAAGAATGACTTTGCCCACAGAAACAAAATTAGATATAAATACCTATAATTGGATATAAATCTGTGTCAGTAACATAGATTTGTGATAACCTACATTAGTTAATAAATTTGTGAAGTGAATTAAAACAAATATTTACTGGAGTATTAAGTTATAAATAAAATGATTTTACTTACTTGATAAATTTGTGAAGTGAAATAAAAAAATTGTGTACTGGAGTATTAAGTTATTAGTAAAATTATCATTTAAGTGTGCTTCCCATTACTGAAATTACTTTTACAAACATCATAATTGAATGCATGTGCACTAGTGCGTGGAATGGTTACTTAAAATCAGGAAAGAGGTATGTCAATGGAATATGAAAAATTGAAAACAAAATAGTTATGCAGCATTTAGAATTACGTAAACTTTCCTGAAAAAGAAAAACAATATTGTGGGAGAGAAAGAAAGGGTTTCCCTAAAATGAAGTGTATTATTTTAGTGGGAACGGTTAAATGCACCTAAGCTCAAACAAAAATATTCATACGAGGTTGTCATGCTTCTGACTAAAAAGTTCGGTTTCTGACCTTAAATTCTGAAAAACATTCGTTTCAGTAAGGAAATGATGGGAAGAATCTTTTGCTGTGGATGATTATGAGTATTTCTCTACGAACGTTTGTCCTGTCAACAACGTACGGTACTCAGATGTGACTGTCAGTTCATTGGCTTTTCAGTTGAGATGCCAGTTTCCGAGAACAATGAGGAGCCGCCGACAATTGACGATAATATGTACCGCGCAGTTGTGCTCCGGCAAGCCAAATCTGCAGTATGTTTCACTGCACACGGCTTTGTCGCATACATAAATATGTCGATATAATAGTTCACCGACTACGTAAGTTTGTATCATTTATATTCGTTGAGCATTTTTTGGCTCGTAGTGGTTTTATTTGTATCGGGTTCCGTAACTTAAAAATTGTCTACTGGCTGTATGTGTCCGGGAAAATAATCCGACTCAACACAAATGTCCTGGGTTTCGAAGTTCTGTGCGGAGTTGGCAATTTACAATAAGTGACGGTTGGCCTACTGTGCGTGTCATGCTCGTGACTAGACACCAACGGAAGTGGGAATAGTTCGTTAAGTGGCACCACGTCTTCGGACGATGTAGTTCTAGCGTTAGTCAGTTTATGTAACATTAATCAACAAATGTCTAAAATACGAAGTTGGGTACATCCTTACTAATGTGATCGAACGTGGTACTTGGACGACGCTTAAAAAGTTGAATACGCTATGTGACTTGCTTTACTGTTATTTTTTTTCCAAGGGCACACTACAGTTCTAAGAATTCTTGCCGAAAAATCAAAGACAACGTGGAACATCTGCAGCCTGAATATTTACCAACATCAACTGCAGTAATCTGGGAAAAAGATTGCTGATCGCTACCGAGAACCATGGAATCTATTAAACTGTGTAGATTAACCGGAAAACACACCAGACATACAGACCCTGCTAAATCTGGATTACCATTTTATAATTACAAAGGTTTTTCTTTGATGGTTTTTTTACATTATTTTTATCAACTGACGTTGGGCAGTATGGCTGAAACAGTGTTCGGACAGTATTAAAAGAAATCTGTTGTGAAACCTTCGTACAACTGCACCACGGCATCAGTAGCGACAATATGAAGCACCAGTTGTCCGAATGTGCCCTTTACTTAATTTAAAAACCCATCTTGTTTCGGGAAGAAACTATCCCATTGTCCAATTACCGGTACTTAAAAAGTATTACGCCGTGCCATAATGGTTCATGTCTTCCCGAAACATGTTCTGTTTCTAAATTAAATAAACCACACTTATAGACAACTGCTTCACATTCTCCGCATTAAAATTAAAAGAAAGTTCTTTCGGTAAGGCAGTTTGGAAGTGAGATCCCACTTCCGTATCCTCCGTCTTTGCCGCAAGCGGACTACAAATTTATTTATTATTTTGAAGCCCTTGAAGCCTTTCCTCTCACAATATACATTATACCACATCCTTAGTCAATTAACTGATAAAAAGTGCATATTTAATCAAAGCTTATCTAAGGTAAAGAGGTCTTTACAGTGTCCATTTAGTAACGCATGTTGCTGCCGAAGTTCCGGGTGTTGGTTCATAGGAAGCCACATTAAATATTTGTACTTAGTTCTATATCTTTCCCACGAATTCATTAAATTAACTTCAATTACTATACCATTCTCTGATATCTTACTTGCAATCGTTTCTCGCCGTATGTTGAGCTTCCCATGGTTCTGTTCAACACTGCTGTGATCGTAAATACAAGGATATTCCTCCACAAGACCAGTGCAATGAATATTCTTAGTCTTCTGGGTATAGGGACGATCGCACAGCAAAATCGTAAACTGTCGCTGGATAGCACATGCGTGACGCGTGGCAGAAGTAAAGCCAGCCGTAGCGATGACTTGCAGTAAGACGAGGTTATCTTGGCATCATTCCTGTAGACGCTGTCCCATTTGACTGTGTTTGCTCCAAGCTGGATGCAAGCCTTGTGTCATGCCCCAAGTCACGCCGCTTGCCGTATTGCTCGAACGGGCGTCCTGCCCGATGCTCATCTCAATGCCCGCCAGCCGTCTAAACGGCACAGTAAACACGGCATGCCGCCGCGGTGGTTTCACAATAATTATCCGGCTGCTGTTGTGTACGGCACCGTAATTCCCGTCATTTCATGTCTTCCCAGTCTCTCAGTACAATGAGACGTGTTTTAGTTTACCCCCTAACTGAGAGACACGAAAATTGTAACGCAAATGGCCCACCTGTGTCCTCTGGACCAACGTAAGTTTTGAGTATGTTTTGTTAATAAAAGAAAACAGTTGGGTGGAATTTAAATATTTAACATTTAATAAGAATTAATTACTACTATTTTAAAATAACATTCATCATTTCTGGTCATGTCTTATAGACGTTATAAAAAAAGACAGTGAAAATGCATGAACTGTTGTATGTGAAAAATATGCTCTTCCAAAGTCCTGTATCAGCTGCAAATACTAAGCAACACAATTGAGACTTCACATTTAAACACATCGTAGACTATGCTTCAAAGCTGTACGCCAAAAGAAAAAGTCAAATTCAGTATAAAAATTTCTGCCGGTATAACTTACGGGGGGGATTTTATTTTACCATTTTGAACTGAACGACTACCTCATTTATGAAAATAGTGCGCAATAGCAGAAAATTGCTGTAAAATCTTATTTTTTGATCATTCAGTATCGTTACCAGACAATTTCAGTACTTTTGTTCATCAAAACTACCGAGACAGTTTGGACAGAATCGCTGTCACTTCCGCCTGTCATCGAAATCACTGGTCAATGGTTCGTTTGAGTACCTATGTGTAATATCTTCCTAGTTCATTCTTGAGTATGGTAGCGTCAATCAACAATACTGAAAATCATGCCAGGAGAAAGCAACTTTCAGTAAATGTACATGTGGGGCTTCGAGACGGGACTAGTTTTATGGAAGCAAAACTAGCAAAGGCACGCGTGCAGCGATGTTGTGGGTCGTACCAACGTCGTACCCAACTGAATGTTTGGGAAGTACAGGTCCGTGCTACCACATCTATTGCGGCCCATCGGCTCCCTAGGACCCAGGTGTAACAGTTGCAAGGTAACGTCGTTGAAAGGAAGGAATAATAGAATACAGTGGATTCCTCCATTTCTGCAGATACTGTGTTTGCGTCGATTTGCGTATCTTTATGGTTCAGAGAGAGGCTTATGAAACTGAAGATATATTATCGATAACTGGACTTGAACAAGTGCAGGCAGCTAGACAAGTATGTGGAGGAATTTCAATAAATTATACGAGGAACACAACCACGGTTTACCTTTTGACTTTATCTGGGTCTGTAACCTGGAAGTTTTTCTAAAATGTAGTTTTTGGAAAGACTGTTATTACTCTATTCAATGCAAACACAATTTTTCAATGAGGATGGGCCTTAAGCTCTGTCACAAGGCAGCACTATTAGGCTGCGTTCACACTGCCGGCCGGGCCGGGCTGACGCGTACTGGCTCGGCTCGTGCCTAGCCAGCTCAGGCCGACGTGTAGAGCATTCACACTGCGCGCCGCGCCGAGCCGGGTCGGCGAAATGGGGGAAAATCCACTTCTCCGATTTTCATGTTCTAAAAATTCTTAGCGGTATATAAGACTGCGCCACATCGTTTTATGAACTCATTTTTTCCTTAAAAGCGTTACTTACGTCGTGAAAAAAGAAAAAGTCCACTTTTCGTTTCGCGTGATTTCTTAGTTTCGTAACGCTTCCCAACCGATTTTGAAGAAAGTATGCGGCTAAAAAATCTTATTTTTGTACACGTGCTAGCGTAACATATTAGCTTTGTATTGAATAATTTATCTTTTCATATTTCTTAACAGTCATTGTGAAATGATGCTATTTGTCAACGTTGTGCACTTGATTTACAAATCTTGTAGTGAAAAAGTTATGTAGCGGGTAGCTTACTGTTAGATCCGTTTTAGACCATACATTGTTGCGAATGAAATGTAGCTAAAAGTACCAAAAAGTTTTTGAAATGATAATGACACTGATATCTGTCTCTGGTCACAAGTAATGCGAGATATTCAGTGGCGTCAGTGCCGCGTCCGCAAGCCACGGAGTTCGAGCGGTTACAGCTTGGTTTAATGTAGTCATATTATGCAGGACAGAAAAAAATTAATTACTAGTGATCAGTGGTGTAAAACTAATCACAAAAACAAACTGGAGATTTGTGATACGTTTACTGCAGAAACTGAAGCGCAATTCTGTAGTCTCGTTGTCTACTTTAACAGAAAATTAATGGAGAGTTAATGAAACTACTGTACATCGACACAGCGTTTCATTGTTCTTCATTGTTTTTTTTTTTTCTTCCTTGGAGGGCTGCGCTGCACTGTCAAGGTAATCCCCACTCTTTGGCTAAATGGATGTCAGCTGCCGGAGGCCAAATAAATAAATTTTAAAAAATCCCCACCGTTCGACAGCTGACAAGCAAGTCAGTAGAAAACGCAGCTGCAGCCAACAGCTGCTCGCCTTTGGCTAGACTGTGCTGTCGTGTAGAACAATGTCTTCACTCTTTTATTCGTATTGTTTTGAATCTGCTGTAACTCGTCGAGTTTTGAAGTACAGAACAACTAGGAGGTTATGGATTCATCCCATAAATAGCGACAGACACTTAGGAGAGTTTTTTTCTTTATATGAAGAACTTAAAAACTATCCTGAAAAATTTTATTCTAATTACAGAATGAATCATAATACATTTCAGTATGTGCTGCAGAACATTCAAGACAAAATTTCTAAACAGAACACAAATTTTCGCAGAAGTATAACAGCAGAAGAAAAATTGTGTATAACGATAAGGTAAGATTCGTTAGTACAAAATTTTTGGTTTGCAGTAGAACTTTGTACAGCATTCGCTACCTCCAGTTAATTGTAGTCATGCTTTTGTATTTTAAATTTCACAAACGCTAACCTCTGAGGGGAAGAGAGTTTATGGGACTCCTGAGAATCATTAGGAAGTAATTAGCTTCGTCATTTTGGGTAATGTCTTGCTGTGCCTTGAACGAAGAATCGCAGAAATACTCCTTCAGAATTTTCCAACTTGTTTCTTCTTTTTTCTTCATGATGCAGCGCTTGGCAGTGGTGATGGTTCATCATGTGGAGCCACTGATGACCTCACAGAATTCTTTTCATTACCTTGTAAGATAGACAGATTGATAGGCGAAGAGTTTTGAGATAATGCCCTTTGACTCAGTGGTTCTATTTCCACTGATAAGGAACTGCCACAGCATGACTTTACAATGCATTATCATCTGGTAGGGACACATTTCCGTCCCTCAGTGACACTCATATCTGTCTCCGTTTACAAGTAACTGCGAACTATTCAGTGGCGGCAATGCCGCGATCGCTGGCAAGCTATTGTTGTAAATGCATGTAAATACGGTAGATTAAATAAATGAAATAAAAGTAATTTCGCATGTATCATCATAATAAACGTAATTTTTCCTCACTGATTGTGAAATGTGAGGTAACATCTTAAAATAAAAGACGTGTGCAGTCACACTTGTGAAGAAAGCAGAAGGGAGACGTGTGATGCTTGTACTGCAGAAGCTGTAGTGCTGCTCCACAGGCTCGCGCCTGCGGTCGGCTCGCGCCGGCAATATTATTATAGGTGGCCCGGAGCGCGCTCGCTGTGATGCATTGCAATTAGAATAACGTTTTAGCAGTGGAGGCGGTTTTACGGCCCAAGCGACACAAGCCGTCGCTTGAAGCGCCGAAGCGCAAGATTTGTATACAATGCGCATCTCAGTAAGATGCGAAAATTGTCACGGGTAAAAGAATGTTAGAGAAAAGGGGACAGGAGGGGAGCCAAATGGTAACTCGTTTATGTGGAAAAATGTTCTCGAGATTTCCATATTTTATAGTCAGACAGTGTATGCTTTATCCCCGAGCACTCACTCCGACTTCAGGCCACAAGTGGCCCATCGGGACCATCCGACCGCCGAGTCATCCTCAATAAGGATGCGTATAGTAGGGGCACGTGGTCAGCACACCGCTCTCCCAGTCGTTATGATGGTTGTCTATAACCGAAGCCGCTACTATTCGGTCGAGTAGCTCCTGAATTGGCATCACGATGCTGAATGCACCCCGAAAAATGGCAATATCCAAGTGCTGGTGACGCCCGACAGCGCTTAACGTCGGTGATCTGACGGGAACCGGTGTATCCACTACGGCAAGGCCATTGTCTTATCCCCGAGATTCACCAAGTATTATTACAACGACTGAGTATGATTACGTATATATATGTAAAAGGAAAATTGAAGTCATATTCAAATCCTGAATTTTATTGAAGGTCATCAATTTAGCTGTGGAACTGTAACACTGGGTGAATGCCTAGCTGATGAAATAATGCTTACGTTCTGTCTGCAGCTAAAATCGCACTAACAATAAGACACATTTTGGACAGAACAAATGAAACAGATTTACGCCGGGGAAAGTGACAGCTGATTATAGTCATCAAATTCGTTTATAACGAACAAAAAAGTCTTATATTCAGCTACGTGGTAGCATCCAGCAGTTAGGACCTACATAGGTTCATTTCTGGTTTCTCCTCTGTTGGAGATTTTGCAGGTAACTGTTCAGAAACAGGATGTTGTCGACATTTGTAGGGGAAATACTTGACCTCCCTGTCAGAAGTGACTGTCCACTTGCGCTGAACACACTGTCAGATGAAGCGACGGTAGTTGGTATTCCCAAGATTTTCCTGGCCACTTTCGCCAGTTTAGGGTAACGATGTTCCTGTAAAAAAAAAAAGATTATACTTCAAAAATAAAATTTTTAGGTCCTATCAGAAGGAGAACAATTTACCTTAGACTGCCACCATTTAAGCAAATCTTGGTCGTCTCCTGGACTGTCCCTGAGGTAGGCTTCAATTTCGTCCTCCTCTTCGTCGTCGCTGTCACGCCATTCGTCGTACTTGTCATCACGTGATCGCTTCGGGGATGATAGGACAGCGGGCTCGGCTACTTTATCCTCGGAAGGAATCATGGCCCAAAGTTTTCTAATCTCAGCGTGGACCTGAGGCAGAATTAAATCACCGTCTACTTTGTTGTTGTTTGGTTCATACAAAACATGTGAGCTAAAAAATCTTGCGGACGGTACCTCACTCCTCTCCTCTTGTGTCAGCATTTTCAGACGTCGGAATTGAGGCCATAAAAACACCGCTACCTTTTGCAAGATATGTGGCACAAACTTTTCACGCAACAGAGAGCGAGATTTACATTTCAGATTGCTCATTGCCGCACTTTCGCTGCCCGTGGGCGTGCAATGTTTCATAAGCCTAGCAAACGACAACAAAACGTATTGAGCTGTAGGTTTTCTTTCAGCTTCCATTTTGTCTGTTTCTTCCTTGAAAACTGTCAAAAAACTGACTAACTCAAGAATAGTTTGTTGTTCCGACGACGAAAGTATGAAATGATGTTCACCGTGAGCTTCCAAAAGACGATTTATCTGAGAAAAAAAGAAAAAAAATATACAGGTTAAAAATATTAATTAATAGTTCTGAGTCTAGCGACGTATTGTGTGAGATAGTAAATATACCTGTACGAAGTTGCGCGGAAACTGAAGCAACATAAGCAACTTTGAATTCCATCGTGTTTCCATGTCTTTTATCATCGTAATGCCAAGATCGTCCTCCACTCCAAGACGTTTGAACAGAGTAACGATCCGTTCGCACTTATTCATAAGTTGTAAACAATCTAAAACCGCCAGTTCATTCCTGACGTGCGCCTTTACTATTTTCAAAAATGACGATTCTTGAATTTTTTCTTCAATGTGCCCAGACAGCCAGTTCAAATCAATGCACTCCAGAGCGTTTCCATATGCTCTAGCTGCACTCTCAATTGGTTCCATGAAATTTATTAATTCCTTTACATCATTCACGTGATCCTGCAGATCGTTCGCAAGCTTCATTTGATCAGCCTGCCTTAATACTTGACATACCTGCAAAATGTACATTACACTTATCATAATTCCATCAGAAAAAAACAGATGGAGAATGAATGCTTTTTCCCAATCATTTCATCCACAAGGAACCTGACTCGATTGTGCATATTACAGAAGAATTAGAGTTATTTGCATAACGGCCAGATTCTAAGATAAGATATTGAAACTTAATATAGAAATATATGGAGGAGCAAAATGAGTTTCGAGCAGTACGCACGAGCACAGATGGCATATTCACTCTTAAACAACTCATTGAAAAGAGGCTAAAAACGGAAGTGATAGGTTACTTAATGTTTTTTTGATCTACAGAAGGTATATGATACAGTTGCACTACATACGTTATGGGTAGCAATGCAAAATTTTGTATTGCTAATAAGTATATAAAAGCAATAAGACTCTCATGTGTGGGTTGCAACAGTATGGTTGAAGCAAGTAACAAAATTTTCCAAGAATTCTCCATAAATAAGAGTCTAAGGCAAGGGTGTTCATTATCACTGACTTTATATAAAATATACTTAGTAGAAGTTCTGCAAAACTGGAAGAGCGTCGTGGAATAAAAATCCCTCTTCCCCGATGACCAGGTCCTGATAGTGGAAGACAAAGATGACTCCTGTTAGTACTCGTTCAGGAAACTGCACGAACAATACTCAAAATGGGGCCTGACAATAAACACAGAATACAAAAGCAGTGGGTGAATATCACAGAGGTTTTATTGCAGGATTCTGCAAAATTATAAATTTCTCTACATTTAAATATTTGGGCATCACTTATACAACAAATGAAAAAAGTGCACAAGACATCACAAACAAAATTGGACAGGGAAAAAGAGAAACTAACCAACTTAATTCCTTGCTATTGCATGACAAAATTACAAGGAGAACAAACGTTGTACAAGTGAATCAGAGTATTACCACACATGGCGCGGAAATATGGGAACTAATCAAAACGGAGAAAAATAAGTTGATGCCGTTGAAATGGATTTTTAAAGAAGTTGTCGCATCTTCAGACATCTCAGAAACGACAGAAACGGGAAACTACAGGAGAAAAAGACGCTACTTTCGATGTCATAGACAGAAAAATACTAACTTGGTTTGGCCACATCCAACGAACTAATGAATGAAAAGCGACGATCAGAAAGAATCTATGAATGAAGACAAACTGAGCGAAGAAAATGCAGAAGACCACCTAGAAGAGGGATGCATGATGTTAAATATGCGATGAATTCAAGAGGCCTTCTGGAAGAAGTTTGGACAAGAGAAAACTACGGAAGCTCATTGGCCGCATTATAAAACATGGAGCTAGTTTACTACGTAACTGTGACTTACTTGTTCAAAGTTATGATTCAGGCTCTCCAGTGCAGGCAGTAGAGACGTGAATACTCTTGACATTTGTGGTGGAGCAATTGGGACTTCTGTTAGTGAGTCTTTTAAGCACTTGTCGGAATATCTTACAAAAGCGACAACAAGGCGAGCTAATTCTAGAATCTTCTGCCCCGTATCGCCATAAAGATTTAGATCTGTCAGTCTCAGAGTAAACGTGGTCTTCAGAACATCCTTAAGGCAATGAGCAGTACAATATAGTCGTACTTTCGCGAAGGACAATGCTTTTACGATGTTGGAACCACCACCTGTCACAAATGTTACATTTCTCAACATTTCAGGTGTTACTCCTATTTTTTTACCTCCATGCAGTATTTCCTTATTAATGTTTTCTGCCGTCTCATATCCATCGGAGAATTTTCCAGTAAATAGAACCCTATTGACAAGATTCCAATCCTGATCTATATAATGGGCAGTTAGAGTCAAATAATGATTTTGGGTGAAATTATCAGTCCAAAGATCGGTTGTAGCTACAAGTCGTTCATTCTGCGCAGCGTTCATAACCTCCGGCAGTACCTCGTCTTTAGCAGCATTTACACGTGATGCAACTGCGCGCGAAATTGTTGACGGATCGCTCAGCAGCTCGCATGCATTAATACAGCCGTACGTTGCTCCCAACTCAATGCATACTTGCACCAGATCCGTAAAATAGGGACCTGAGAATGTAGTTAACGGCCGAATGTCTCCTGCACTCATATTCACACAAGCATCCCTAAATCTGATTTAGACCGAGCGGGGTGGCGCAGTGGTTAGACACTGGACTCGCATTCGGGAGGACGACGGTTCAATCCCGCGTCCGGCCATCCTGATTTAGGTTTTCCGTGATTTCCCTAAATCACTCCAGGCAAATGCCGGGATGGTTCCTCTGAAAGGGCACGGCCGACTTCCTTCCCAATCCTTCCCTAATCCGATGAGACCGATGACCACGCTGTCTGGTCTCCTTCCCCAAACCAACCAACCAACCAAATCTGATTTTCATTTCGGAAGTAATTTTCGTTGCACGTGTATCCACATGCGTGTTTGAACTGATACACTGGTGTTTTGACAGCCAGGAGGGACTCATGCCTTTTTTGAAAATTTTTATGTTGGAACATGAAAAACATTGTACAAAACCAGTGTACCTGTTAGTGTTCCTTTCGAGTATCTCTCCAAACTTTTCCCAGCCTGGACTCGTTACGCGCCTACCTGTTTTGGTCCGCACCACCCAGTCACCCGTTAAAATTTTTTCCCGTGCATATTGTTTCTCTAATTCTTCGATCGCCCTCTTTTCAGAGCCTACCCCAGAGAACGATGGTCCTGCTACGATGTTCTGCTGTTCTTCGCTCATCTCGTAACAACATTGAGCAACTATATAGTAGGACTCGTTAACAGTTGACGATAATCACTACACTTACTGGAAAGATGATGGAACCACAAGGTGTACTGGAAAGGGTATCCCATCACGCATGCGCACGCTACAAATGCGCAGCCAGAGTGCAAGCGAGTGGCATCCGCGTGCACATGGTCGAACACGTGACATCCGCGTGGCCATGAATAGGCGCTCACTCGATAGTGCTACATACACAGTTACGCACGCTGAACGGCTTACGCCATGTTGGTTTTGAGGTCTTTGAGTTTTGTTTTTTTTTTTTTTAACTTGCTCTATGCCATCTCAAGGGACCGGCGCATTTTAGATACGTCACCCTTCGTACTCTTTCATATAATTAAATGTCAATTGATTACGCATCGATTATCAAACCCTACTAAATATGCAACACACAAAGACCATATTGCTGCAATAACGTTGTAGAGCAGATGATGGTATGCTGCGATGAAGGCCGTAGGTTCTAGTTTCGATGCGGGAGTTATATTTTTTCTTTCCATCTAAGCGTTTTTGACGTATTCTGCGACATTGTTATGAATGTAAAACAAGTATGTTCTGCAATATTCGACCTTTGCAAATAAGTGCATCCTCTCTCGAGGATGAGTTTGTGTCTGCCTGATTAGAAAACGAAGCATTAAACTGCTGCGAAGGAAACGACCAGCAACAACATATTTTGTATTGTCACAAATATTTGATGGTTTTTCGAGATATATCGCGTTTTCCGGCGGTGTTTCGACAGGAATCCAAGAGGACAGCTTAAATAACAAAATTCATATTCTTCTTGTCACAAATATTTGGCTCTTTTTTTCCTAATATACTGCGATTTCCGAGTGCATGGTTAGGTTGGAACCTAAGAGGACAGCTTGAATTGTGAAATATTTGGCTTTTGTTTCTACATCAACAAAACACATGTGCCCTCCGTAATCATTTAAAGTTGGATGTTGAAGGTCCAAAACAAAATTTATCACAGTACTGACAATTTTTTAAACATCTGCATCCATTAATTTTCATTGCGTCAACACCTGTTTTTATGACATAGTCTTACTACCAAGTTTCCTGAGGTATAAAAACCCAAATTTAATTTGTCTTTTTAAAATCTATGAACGATTTTATCTTAGTGTGGTGCAAAATGTCACACTGCAATATCTCTTATATTGCACGCATCCTTTTTTGTTCAAATTTTAACGGAATAAGTTACTGCACTTGACTGCCACAATAAGTTTTATTTAAGGCAAGCTGTCTAGCTAAACTGTGGCTCTGGTCTGTGATGGCACTAGGCCATGGTGTGGGTGTACATTGGATTTCTAATTAGATAATTTGCATGTATGTCATTTTAACACTGGACATTTCATTTTATTTCATATTTACTTACTTATCTATTTAACATGATCTGGTTAGTGCTATCAGGCGTTCTCTTACGTTGGACATGGGTGTCACACACACTAAAACTTTTTAACACCAGAGTTTCCTAAGAAATAACAATTTTAATACGACAAGTAGTATTAAAATGATATGATTGCCTGAAGTGGCAATGTGAGTAAATAATACTGACGTTGAACTACTAACGTTAATACAGGCAGTTATTGTGCTAATGCAGTTGCTGATAATAATTATGATAATGACAGTGGCAGATACAAAAAGAATTTTTAGGTGTACAGAATAGTCATTTTCTGATAAGGAAACTGCATCAGCTAAGCATACTGGAAAATGAAGAAGATGTTGCTAGAAACAAGTGTGCACAAGGGTAACAAGTGCTTACAGGAAAAATGGTAATCCGTATTGTTGCTTTACTAAATATGTCATTAACTGTCTTCTGAAGCTGATGTTATTTAGTTCTCTAATAGAATATGGGAGGTTATTCTAGAGTCGAGCTCCTGCAACTGAGGAGGACTCCGATAAATGTGGCTAGACATTATGGGACAAAAAGGATTTTGCTCTGATGGGAATGGGTGTTTCTGGCACGTTGTTCAGACAAGAGCATTAAGGTCAAGGAGAGATACGAGGGACAATGTTCGTTTATTTTGCGTTCGATATGCCAGATGCCTTACAGCACTATACACATTCTGCATGGGAAACTTAACTAACATGCAAATGTAGCAAAACATTATTAATTAAAAATTTATTTATACATGTTACAGTACTTATAAACCTATAGTGCATACATGTTGTAATCTGTCAAAAAATTAACAATCAAACAGAAACAAATTACAAAGCCAAGAAATGGCACAGTCTATGCAGATCCTCTAGTGAACCGTCCCGAAAACTATGAATTTCACACTTGATTATGTGCTGCATCGTCTGTATTTTGCCGCCGTCACACTGAGGGACTTCCATGTAGCCACACTTGGCCATCAGCTCGTTGCACAGTCCAACACCATTCTGAATCTGTTTATTGCCACACAGGTTCTTCAAGGGATGTTGAGGCCAGGAACACGATCAGCTGGGTTCTTAATAAGGTGTCCCTTATTACTTCCTCAGGTAGAGCCCTCAAGTTTCTGGATGATATTGACTCCATCTCTGAGTTTTTGGCTGACATCTTGCAGGTGTTCTTTGAATGTTAGGCTGCAGTCCAGTTTAACACCCAGGTATTTTGGTGTTCTTTCGTGTATCATATTCTGGCCTGCTATATTCAAGCGCAGCTTCCTGTCTGCTTGTTTGTTATTCAGGTGCATCACTGTACTTACTGTTTTTGATGCATTAAGGTTCAGATGCCAGGTCCTGTAGCAGACAATGTTCATTGAAAATACATAAGAGAAGACAGAGGGTATGGAAATCTCTATGCTTATCTACAAATAGCCAGGGTAGCTAGTTGTGCATATGATGATGAAATACGATGATGAAATATGATCAAAGAGTCGAACATCACAGATGTAACGAACACAAGCATTCACAATCAGTTCCAGGCACTGTGAACTTTCCTGAGAAAGGGCTTGCAGGATAACATCACTGTAATCAATAATTGGAAGTATAAGGGTTTGTGCGAGCTCCTTTTTCTGGTCAAAAGGGAAAAGCAAGCTTTTCATATTTTTGTAAGGCAGGGAGATAAGCTGATTCCTTCTTGCACATTGAAGTTGTGTGTTCAGTTCAATTTAAATTTTCGTCTATTATTACTCCTAGACTTGTCTCAGAAGGAGAAAAGTTGACATTTGTCCCGTTTAGTGTTAAAGATGGTAGGTATTCACCACTTGGGTTTTGGATGGGTTGAGCTCTTTAACCGTACATTCTGCATCCATTTTGATAGTGCAGGTCAATATGAAGATTCTCGATAGCAGTCTTCAAGGTTATTGGTTTTGCACATAGACACAAGTGGAGGCAATCAGTATACATGTGGTATTTGCAGTAAGACAGAACCGATGACACATCATTGATAGGCAATGAAATGAGTATAGGACCCTGGGGGATGCCTGATACTACTTATCTTTATTAAAGCAGATGTTGTGTCATGATATTTAAGTATCTAAAATTTTATGCTCTTCATAAAACTAATATTCATTTGTTCCTTTCTTATTTGTCAGATTCTGATAAAGGATTAAGCCAAAATATGCAAAATTTATCTAGTTGAAACTTAAAAAAATATGGAGTAAAAAGCAATGTAACCACAGCAAAAGGCCAAAGATGTCATATAAATCCCTACCCTCACTCCAGAGAGAGAGAGAGAGAGAGAGAGAGAGAGAGAGAGAGAGAGAGAGAGAGCGCACTGTGACAGAGGTCACTAGCTGCCAATGTCATTTATCTACTGTCACTGCCTCAAGCCTTCCACTTACAAAACGGGCAAGAACACAGCTGGAGCCTTGCCGACTATGCTACTAACATGTAAGAAACTGCTTTTCCACTCACATCCCATACAAATCATGCTTTTCGTAACTGATAGCCTAATGGCCTTTAATTGTGTGTGGGTGCATTCTGATCGAATCTAATTAATAATTTCCCCTATTTACCATTTTCAAGAGTCTGGCTACCAAACTGATAAGCTCATCTTGAAGCAATGTTCTCAATGTCGTGTGTTTACCATTCATTTTGTCGGAATCTCATTTTGTCCATCAAATTACAAATTTTTTGAAACATGTCTATTTCAGTTTACAGTTTCATGAAATGTTTACAGTTTAACATGGTGAATGATCCAACTATACTGAAGCTGACATTATTGATCTTTACCATGATGTAGGTCATACTCAACCTTAATGAACTTGTAAACATTATGCACAGTGATACAACTCTGTACTGAATTTTCTAATCATGTACAACACTCTACACTACAAATAAAAAATGACTGATACTACTACATTCATTTTTATGCGAAATGGTTCTTGCACAAACGCTCTAGATTTAAACTTTCAAAAACGCAGGTCATCCAGCTTTTTACAGTCAAAAGTAATGACCTCATTAAGATAGTGCACCAACAAAGAATAATAACAGAGAGAGGAAAATTCTAAATTACGGGATGAGCATATTAATGAAAATTAGGAACACCACTTAGTAGTCTGGTGGATGAAAATCACTGAGCACACTAAGAATAACAAATTTTCAAGGTGGGAGAAATAGTGATAAGAGTAAGACAGTGATGATGAGATTCTGGCTCACCTGTTCTTGAGAATGATGAAGTGAATGTCACCCAATTATTTCAAAGAATTCGTCGATTCCAAATTGATAGCCTGATTTTGCTTATCAAAGGAAGCCGTACTTCGTCTTTTCAGTCTTCTATGTGAGAAACTGGAGCACATGACAGACAGGTGAGACTTTTTCTCTGTTTACTAAACTAATACTGTTACTTTATATTAATATGAATTTGATTTCAGTATTTCTTGAATTCTGTCATGTTATTTATGTAGATTAGACACATTAAAATGATGATTCAAGTCAAAATAATCTTGTTTATCTGGCGTCTGTTACAGCTGCTGACGTCAATAGCAGAGAATATTGTTCCAATCTGATTTCAATTGGGAACGACCTTTTATGGAAACACTACAGCAGTGTCAGAAAAACTATCCATCTGTTCATAATAATATTAAAACCACAGCCCCATTAATGCTTCAGAGAACAACATTGTCTCCCATCTACCATTATTCACTCATGCCTGTGAACTATTTGTGCTTTCTCAAGCTAAGTTTAACACACTAAGATTAACAGGAAACTTAGTATTTTTTAACGCCCTTCTAGCAATTGTTTCAATATAGACATCTTCAAAGTGCTCAGCACTGTTTTTGCCATTACAGTATTTCTTCATACAAGGTTCGTCAACTTTAGTAGGGCGAGTACGATCACATCTTTGTTTTGAACAGATTTTTTTCTGGCTGTGCAAGACTTATTATAATTATTTTAAACGGTGATGCTTCCTCAGCTATATAACTTAATTGTCGTGTTTCTCAGCTAACCGCATAAGCCGTTCCATATTAATCATAAAATAATATGTGAATGCACATGGAATCTGCAGCAGTGATACATTTTATGTAATTGAATTAAGACACAAAGGTATTACAGATATTGGCTGCAAGTGGACATTCATTGGAATCAGTGGAGAAAATAGAAAATTTTACCGGGGTGGGATTCAAACCCAGGGATCCTGTTTAATAGGCAGGTGCTCTGACCACTAAGCCTCCAGACACATTGGCCATTGCAATTGCACGGACTACTTGAGCACACTTCCCATCATAGCCAAATTCCGAACTTACCCATACACTACTAACATTTGTGCCCCTTGCTCGTTATCCTCATTACTTGCAGCATTTTGTCGATTCCCATAAGAGTTTGAGCCTGTTGTGCAACTGCACTGAAGAGATCAATGGCTGTTGGATCAAAATGGTGTACACACACACACACACACACACACACACACACACACACACACACACACACAAAGCGAGAGGAGGGAGGGGGAGAGATAATTGAAGGTGGAGGGGGGCAGAAAGGGAAGGGAAGGGAAGGAACTGATGAAGTCTGCTGCATCGAGACTGCGAAATCAGCAGCGAAGGGAACTCTTGCTCACTACGCACTTGCTTTAACTACTGCGCCATCCAGATACGGTGTTTATTGCAAACGCATGGGCTATACATACTATTCTGTGTGATGTCTGTTCTTTGAGACATGTCTGAAAGAACAGATACCTCACATTCATGTAATTGATTCATCTCAATGGGCAATGAATCCAGTGGGAATCTAAAATTAGCAAGCAGGGAGGAAATGTACGGGGACAGCGGACAGGTGGAGCTAGGTGGGAATGCGAGTCGGCTGGGGACCATGCCAAGATAATCCGCACATTTGCCGTAAACTCTGTGACCAGATGCCACAGTGGTTAAAGTAGATGCGTAGTAAGGAGATCCGAGGTTCAAATCCTAGTCCAGCTCACATTTTCATTCACTGCACACAAAGTCCTAATGCTGCTGATATTGTCAGTTCCTTCCCTTCCTTTTCCTTTCTCTCTCCTCCGCCTTCAATTACATAATATAAAATAATAGAATACATGCATGTTATAAGATCAGAACAGGAACAGGAAGTTAGGCATTGAATCTACATAGTTGTATGTGGAAGCAGTGCCTAGAATGCTATATTTTTAACTTTCCTTGAATATAGAGTTATTTTCAGCATCCTCCTTTATGTCAAATTGTAGCTAGTCAAAGGTAACTTAAACTGAAATATCTTATATTTTACTTGAGTGAAGCATCATTTTTCTGAAACTGGTGGATTATCATGATGTTTAACAAAAAGTTTGATAATACACTAATTTCCTGAGGGAGTAACACAGTAAAATTAATAGGAAAGTCAGTTATAGGATATAGCTGTTGGGTTTCTGAATTGTTAGTATTATCCACACTACTATACCTATATTTATTGTAAAGTAATAGTTACCTGTGTGTTATAAGAACACAGGTACTTGTAATTCTGCTGACAGGAGTATTTAGTTATTGAATCAGAACAGTGGCCAGTGGGGCTGGCAAGTTATGTTTTTAAATTTCACTTGATTTGCCACACAAATTCTCTCATGCCATTCTTTTATTCCTTTCAGAAATGAGTTTGTTCCACCAATGAAGCAGGCAGTCTAATATTTTGCCTCTGGTGATTTCCTTCCGTCCACTGGAGACTTCTTTGGTATTGCTAGTGTCAGCTAGCAGGATTGCTAAAAGGATGTGTATGGCACTTGACAACAAGCACAAAAGACAGTTTTGTCAGTTATTTCACTTCTCGGGTGTAATTAAATGAAAATACAACAAACCATGTGTATGTATTACTATATTTCTATTCTGACATAATTTGTATTAATTTTTATATCCTGGTCCTAATTTTGAGCTGTGTGCTCTTTTTCTAACCAATACAGTTCTTCCCCCCTTCTCTGGTTCTTGTCACGTTACTTTTGAAGCAGCACCCTGCCAATTCTTTCACATTAGAGAACAGGTATTTCTATTCTGAAAACAAAACTGACAGTTTTACCCTGAGATGACTGCAGAAAAGAAGGAAGAACAGACTGAAGGTGTCATGCCTCCAGTTACTTCCTCTTCCCTCCCAGATTGCATACAGCTCCTAGAGACAGTTGCACAAGCCAAAACTATATACTGATCCTCAAAAGTTTATGGTGAGATACAATAACAACAGCCTCCAGTTTTGATGTGTGCCATACGTAAATTTCTACCCCAAGAATACAAAAAAAGATTATGGTCATTTATTGTAAATGTTGGCATCTCATTCTTCATATATATATAGAGGGAAACATTCCACGCGGGAAAAATATATTTAAAAACAAAGATGATGTGACTTACCATACGAAAGCGCTGGCAGGTCGATAGAAACACAAACACACACATACATACACACAAAATTCAAGCTTTCGCAACAAACTGTTGCCTCATCGGGTCTTTAAATATGTCTGCTTGTGTCTGTATATGTGTGGATGGATATGTGTGTGTGTGCGCGAGTGTATACCCGTCCTTTTTTCCCCCTAAGGTAAGTCTTTCCGCTCCTGGGATTGGAATGACTCCTTACCCTCTCCCTTAAAACCCACTTCCACTCGCACACACACACACACACACACACACACACACACACACATATCCATCCACACATATACAGACACAAGCAGACATATTTAAAGACCAAATATGTCGTTTAACTACTTTCAAAATAGATTGTTATACACGCAAGTACACTACAAACTTAGCTAAATTTTCACTGAATGATACTGCAGCAGTTTGTGCTTTCTACTAGACTCTTTAACTCATTTTCTGTATCTACCAGCCTCAAAGTATCCTCAAGCGAATAATTTTACGATCTGGAGTGCTAATCGCTGATGTTGGACATGCCAATTCTGCAGACGATAATTAAGTAAATACTAAATGAGGTATGCAAAAATACCCAGTGTGCTATTCAGTTGTTGCTAACTTAACTGGACAGAAATGCTGTTCTGAGAATAGCTATCCAGGGAGTAAAATGCCATTGTACAATCCACAGTCCAAGCTACCCCTCAATTAGCTACCCCTGGATTTATGCCAAGGTTCTACAACTGGCCCTAAGTGACAATACGGCAAGACATATGAAAGGGTCACATGTACGTGATCACAATACTATGAGAATGATGTAAAGGAATGCCATAATTTTTACAATTTATTTTACACACATATCCTGATCTTTGATAAACTTAGGAATTTGCCAGGCCTACATTTTTCCGAACTCCATTTCAACATCTTTCTTTTTACTTCCAGTACCCTTTGTTTCAGGAAACTGCGTGCTGCAACCAAATGAGACCATTTTTTTTAATACT
Source organism: Schistocerca americana (assembly GCF_021461395.2). Classification (NCBI taxonomy): domain Eukaryota; kingdom Metazoa; phylum Arthropoda; class Insecta; order Orthoptera; family Acrididae; genus Schistocerca; species Schistocerca americana. The sequence goes on along the minus strand of NC_060124.1, from coordinate 431,153,512 downwards.
CGTCAGCCGGCCGAAGTGGCCGTGCGGTTAAAGGCGCTGCAGTCTGGAACCGCAGGACCGCTACGGTCGCAGGTTCGAATCCTGCCTCGGGCATGGATGTTTGTGATGTCCTTAGGTTAGTTAGGTTTAACTAGTTCTAAGTTCTAGGGGACTAATGACCTCAGCAGTTGAGTCCCATAGTGCTCAGAGCCATTTGAACCATTTTAATACTCGTCTTTACCAAGTAGTCAAGATTTAAACACCCAACATTCATTATTCAAGTACCTGACTCAACTTCGTAGTGGCTCATTTTAACGTAACTAAATTACTTACACATCAGATATTCAGTATGATTACAAAAGCTTTAATGACAAGACAACACCTCTGTGCACATGCAAACAAATTTTAGAAAAATTAAATCTGTTGTAAACAAGATGCTTTATTTAAGCACAGAATAAGTGCAACTAAGTTTTGAGTACACAACTTTGAAAGGAAAAAAAAAAGCAAAATGCATGTTAACCTTTAGTTGCACAATTTAGCACAAAAATAATTAAATAAAACATATTAGGCAACATTAAAAATTCTCTTCTTCACACTTTTCCTCCTGGGAAGGGACGAGTCAGATGTTATGCACTGGCCTATCAATGAATTGTATTTATCTGCAAAAGATAAAGTGTGTTGTTAATTATACAAGCAAGTCAATGGCACAAGCATTATAATAAATATATTACATCAAAGGTTTTCCATTGATATGGTAAATATGACTAACATTTAGATCTATTACAACATTTCAAATCCTCACCCTTAGCTCCTTTTTCCAATATTTTACATGTATGTCAATTAACTTAAAAATGTGGTCTTTAAAATACAATTATTAATTTTATGAATGTTAAAATGTTCCTTCTGGGTATGAGTAATTTATGCTGAATTAATTGAACTAAAAATGTTCAAGATTGTGAGGAAGAAATATAGACCGGCTGCTCACCTCCGTGCACGGCAGCAAGCACAATGAATAAATTGCCAACAATCCTCTAGACTCTGATAGTCAACCTTTATTACCCACCACCCACTTATATATATCTCTGTAACAAGTAAAATTTTCTAACTGCCCACCAGTTCCTCAGTAATTGTGATTTATAAAGCAGGGAAGTATCTTTACTTTAGAAAATTTATAAAGCAGAGTTAGTTCAAGTTAAAGCATATGGTAATGACCACTCACTAAACATTTCATATCAAAATTTTATGAAAACCTAATGAAAATGTTTTTACAGCCCTTACCACCTACCATGAAGGCCGAAATGTCCACAAGGTCCACAAGAGGGCAGTAAGGACCAGATTGACTACCACTGCTCTAGACTTATCGTTAAATGCAAACAGATCATACAAATTCACATTAGGAGACAAAACTAACTTCAGGATTCTGCTCATATGTGATCACTCATTTTTTATTAATATGGGGAACAGTGCTAGTTTTAGCCATGTAACAGAAAATATAGCGCAAATATGTAAGTATTTTACTGAAGACGAACAGGTGCTGATGGTTATGAGTTCTGGAAACAACTCACTCACTCCACATCATTTCAATAAAAGACTCATTCAAACAATCTAGGGAACTTGTAACTAACTTAGCTAGAAATAATAGGTGTGACCTAAACAAAATATGAGCAGCTAGTGAACACACACTTGAGTTTTATAGAGTTCGGGGTGTATACGCAGACAAGGGAAAAAAAAATTCTCGGATTTCCCGATTAAAAAAATACTTACTCCCAAGTGAAAATACACTTTTTCCATGTTAAGTGACAGTACTGTAAAACTTATCAATCATTTGAATGGTTGTGGTTTTATATACCAGCGTAGAATTTCCTGGCACTTTAGAAAACGAAACTGGGGGGTGGGGTGGGGCGGAAGATATTTGATGTGCAGCAACATGTACACTGCATATTTTCATATTTCGAAAGTATGAATTCGAATTCCAGCAAACACCTCTCTGAAGCATTAAATCAAGATTGCGATGCGCTTTTGTAAGCCAGTCATAGGTCATGTCACATGACCTCACCAGCCGATGACAGTGGATATTCAGAGCATAGGACACTTGATGTAGTCAGCCAATAGCAACATCATTGTTAAGTAGCAAAAACAGACAACTAGGAAAAGTTCATAGTTTAAATTAGTATACACAGCACTGCTACAAGGAAAGCAAAGCTTTCACATATAATATTGGTCTCAAAGATTAATAAGCTACAAGGGAAGCTAAGCTTTCAGATATAATGTTGATGCTTTTTGTACGCGTTATAGTTTAAGACAAATCGCACAAATCTGCCAGTAAAAATTTTAACAACAACATAAATGTCTCATCTTCTGGGCTTGAAAGTCTTATAAATGGGCATCCTCAAAGAGCTGATTTTTAAATGAGAGTCAAATGCTCAGTGATTTAAGAATTCATCATACATTTGCACATAGTTCATCTTGCGTAAAAGGAAATTTACTTTGAAAGTATGCTTTTCAAACAACCATTCACAATATTTTCCCGCAACCTGTTGGAAATAGGTTCGTTTCAGCAGTTGCCAGAGACCGCCAGAAAACAAGCATCACCATGCTTGCGCAGCTACGATGATACAAGAAGTCCATATGTTCGTACGTGTAAAACATTAAAAGATCTTACATTATGCCATAGAAAAAACAAGACATCAGAGGATACTCCAAGAGCATCGCAATTTTGTGAACCATACTAAAATGCATAATTTGGCTTAAAGTGCACATTTGTATGTCCAGATTCGGATGTAAATTTTCTTGGAGTACCAATACTGGTTCTGTGTTATCCCATGTTTGGTTCTTTATTATGGCATAATGCCATAAGTGCTAGAAGATGAAATGCCATACGTGCTAGAAGATGAAAACGTGCACTTGAAAAGCAGCGAACATTTGAAACTAGCCAATAGTGTGGAATTAAACACTTCTTTCCAATAAACTGATGGCCTCAGCAGAAAAGATTAATGAAAGCCTAATTTCTTTAGCAAACCGACAAAAATAATTTCATTGTTCTGAAAGGTGATTAATGCTTGACCGTCATAAAGGTAGAAATAAAATAAAATCTGAAATCAATAACATATTTTAGCCTTCTGTAATTATGTAATATATTTTAATTCACTTGATAGTGCCCAGCCACAGAAATCCGTTTTGTTTTCATTTGACATGAGAACAATGAATGAAGAGGAAACAGCAAAATTACTAACCGTAAACCAGTGTCATGTGGATACTACCCACGAACCACTACAACTCAGGTCTCATACATTTGTCCACTTCCCACTCTGTTTGGCTATGAAAATTTTAACAAAATGGTTGATGATGCAAATGTCAACAATCCGGACATAACATCAGGTAATTTACAATAATATCATTCACCTTTCCCACTTTATTGAAGATATGTGGATTTTGAAGGACTTTTGACTCAATTATAACAAAATCTGTACTAACAGCTCTTGAGAAATAAGATTGATCCAAGCTATTGCAGTATACGGAGGAATAGTACTAAAGGAAGTTTCAGAACCCTAAGCTGGAAAAGAATAAGGACCTGTACCACCTTTGTTGGGCTGATGACGTACAGTCTGCACCGATATAGATATAATACAGTAATTAATGGAAGAGCATGATAGGATGTAACCCTGAAAATAACTTCTGATGAAACTGAAGTAGTGTATAAACTATATATGGCAGAAAAATAATTGTACAAATTTAGAACACAGTCAAAAAACCAGTTGATGAGTTAAAGGAGATCTTGTGAGCTGCATTTAAAATGTTTAATAGCTAAACCGGTATTCGGGTGCAGAACCCATCATCAGTGGCACCTGATAAGTGGCACCTGTAGAGGACAACAAACAATCAATGTGTATCAATATCTACAGCACAAGAATTTTATGCATAACAGTAGGAATTCAAGTTTACTTACATATTATGTTTTTCCATATCAATGACGTGCATGTTAATTATACATTTTTTGTAATTTTCAAATCAATTTCCATTTATAAAACATACAACAATTTTGATATTTAGAATCTCTATTATAACTATGTCAATGTTGATATTATAGAATATTAAATCCATCACACCTCACAGTACAGTTTGTCGTGTATGTTACTGCTGTTAAATCTTAAACAATGACACTTCTTGGTCACACTGGACACAACTGTCATATAATGTAAACCAAGGGGGTGAAACATTTATAGGGACTTCCAGTAACATGACCTTGGTTCACTGGCATGCTGTACAGTGTTACAAGTTTCATCAAATTATTTTACTGTTGGTTGATGTAAATTCTTCCGTTGTGGTTTTTGTCTTCGAAACAGCAGCTGATATTCTACAGACTTTCACAAATTTATTCATGGTCATTGCTTCTTGTTTGTATGGCACTATTTAAATTGCATTATAAACACATTGCTCGTATTCTGCTGGATTTTAATACTGAGTGACATAAATGATTCCAAAATTTGTGTTTGCTTCATATAAAAGCAGATGCTGCTTTTGTCACATGGTGTTCTGCGGACACACGAGTAACTGGGTCCTGCTTATAAACCCATGTGTACTGCTTGTTTTAATACAGTTTAAACATATTGCTCATATTCTACTTTATTTTTGTTTGCATCTGTTTTTCTTATTTTCTCACATCTGAAGACAAACTAAGTAGGAGTTACATAGCGGATCTCCTCACATGTTTTGTCATTTATTTACAATATATCTACATAACATGCATCAAACTGCTTGTCAGATACTTGTGCATTATGTAATAAACCATGGCACAGTGTGTGTAAGTATGGCATGAACATAAACATTAAGCTACACTACAGGTTATTCTTTTACCAGAACTTTTATTTGACATTCGCATTTGTTATCTGTTGGCCACACACACACACACACACACACCACCTTTCTACCTTGCCTAGATCTCAGGCTACACCAGAGATGTTAGAAGTTTTTGACAGAACTAGTATTCAACTTTATTATATCTTTTTGTGGAATGAGTATGTCTCTTGCCACTGAGTATGCTTGTAATCTTAGTGACAGAAGAAGTAGTTATTGCACCAAGAGCTTTTACACATCAAAAATATTCTGCATCCACAAGGTGTGTGAGAAAAGTAATGAGCCTGATTTTTTTATCAATTAAAAAAATAATAATAATAATATTGTTCCCTTGAGCAGCCATACACCAGCAGAGTCACTGTGGCTAGTCTTGGTAGCAGCACTGAAAGGCTGTAACATGTAAGTCGCAATCTTTTGAATGTTGTCCAGAGTTCCAAAAGGACATCATTTTAAGACTTTTTTTCAATTTTGGTAAAAGTAAAAAGTCACAAGGACTCAGATCAGGTGAACAGGCAAGGCTCACTGTTAATTGCATTAACAGCCCAACATATTTATTAAGCATAAAACTTAGTTTCATTATCAACCAAATTATATGAGGGCTATCCACAAAGTACATTATGTTTTGGAATTAAAAATAAAGTATTGGAAATTTTTTTTATTATATACAGATTAAAGCCACACTTAAATACTACTTTTCTACATAGTTGCCATTTAAATTAAGGCACTTATCATAGCGATGGACAAGCTTGGAAATTCCTTCGTCGTAAAATTCGGCCGCCTGCGCCTTCAACCACGTGGTTACCTCTTTTGGGACAGAAAAGGTGTGATTTTTGTGGATTTCCTGGAAAGAGGCACTACAATAAACTCTCAAAGGTATTGCCAAACTCTGCACAACCTCAGAAGAGCAATACAAAACAAGCGCAGGGGAAAGTTGTGCTCAAAGATCTTGCTGATTCATGACAACGCCCGGGTCCACACGGCAAAGTTCTCGAATCTTTTAAGTGGGAGCTGTTTCCTCAACCGCCGTATAGTCCCGACCTGGCACCGAGTGACTTCCACTTATTCCAAGCGATGAAGAAGTGGTTGGCTATGCAGTGTTTTGATGACGAAGCACAGCTTCAAGATTAGGTAACCACGTGGTTGAAGGCGCAGGCGGCCGAATTTTACGACGAAGGAATTTCCAAGCTCGTCCATCGCTACGATAAGTGCCTTAATTTAAATGGCAACTATGTAGAAAAGTAGTGTTTAAGTGTGGCTTTCATCTGTATATAATAAAAAAATTCCAATACTTTATTTATTTTTAATTCCAAAACGTAATGTACTTTGTGGATAGCCCTCGTAAAACTGAGAAAAAGATTACGGTTTAAAGCTCAGGAGGCCTGATAAACCAGATGAAAGACCTTTGCAACACAACTAATGGTATTTTTTTGTCCTTAGATTACACTGATATGTAAGAACATCCCAATAGTAGAAACTGTATCCATTATCAAAATGATCTTGTTAAAAAATAAACCTGATGAAATGGGTGACCTTGTTGAGTTAGTTATATCACCTTCACCACTGAACATGAAGGCAATGTAATTATTAATTTGGAGGTCAAAAGAAAGAGGAGGAGATACCCAGTACACCTGACTGCATAATTCACAATTCCTGCTATCTGTCCTATAAAGCGGCATATTTGCACACTGTGATTAACAGAACAATCAAATAATCGTTAAGTAAGGCGAACACTAATGCTGGCTTGCATGCACTGAAAAAGATAGGTAGCATCTAACAATAGCTCTGATTCAAAACTAATTGTGAAGTTATACATAAGACAATAGGAAGAACGAAATTAAAAACAGAGATCAGATCACACGAGAATAGATCACATTAGAACAGAGTGAACAAATAGAAAAAGAGAAAGAGAAGTTTATAACTTGACCGTACTGAGGTCATTTTTCCAATAAAATAAGTTGCTTGTTTCAAAAAATGGCTTCAGATCATGCATTACACACGCACAACATAGACAAGAGCCAGACATGTAAAATGTGAGGTGTATGTAAAATAATGTGTAGTGCTTGTGATCAATTTTATTTTGGGCAAAGAGGAAAATTTTCCAAATGAGATTTAGACCATATATTACTATTAGTGAAACCAATCCCTCTGCATTCAGTGCTCATTTAAGAGAACACAAGCATTCTGCTAGTGATATCACTAGAAACATCCCATTCTTCACAAGCCAGAAGCAGGGAGACCATTAAATATCCTAGAAGAAATTGAACACACACACATGATGTAACATCTCGATAACACCCTTAATAAACAGACGGAATTACAGAATTAGATTTATATACTGACTTTTAACAGTGTTTTCACTGAATAAGTTCAATTCAGAGTTGCCTCCATCACCTGCATGTAAAATTAACTAATCCATCATGATATGTTAGATAACTGTTACATCCAAGTCATATTTGACAATGGTACACACAGATTTTGCATTATGTCTATCTTAACATGTTATTTATCAAAAAACAAAGATGTGACTTACCAAACGAAAGCGCTGGCAGGTCGAAAGACACACAAACAAACACAAACACACACACAAAATTCAAGCTTTCGCAACAAACTGTTGCCTCATCAGGAAAGAGGGAAGGAGAGGGAAAGACGAAAGGATGTGGGTTTTAAGGGAAAGGGTAAGGAGTCATTCCAATCCCGGGAGCGGAAAGACTTACCTTAGGGGGAAAAAAAGGACGGGTATACACTCTCACACACACACATATCCATCCACACATATACAGACACAAGCAGACATATTTAAAGACAAAGAGTTTGGGCAGAGATGTCAGTCGAGGCGGAAGTGCAGAGGCAAAGATGTTGTTGAAAGACAGGTGAGGTATGAGTGGCGGCAACTTGAAATTAGCGGAGATTGAGGCCTGGTGGGTAACGGGAAGAGAGGATATATTGAAGAGCAAGTTCCCATCTCCGGAGTTCGGATAGGTTGGTGTTGGTGGGAAGTATGCAGATAACCCGGACGGTGTAACACTGTGCCAAGATGTGCTGGCCGTGCACCAAGGCATGTTTAGCCACATGGTGATCCTCATTACCAACAAACACTGTCTGCCTGTGTCCATTCATGCGAATGGACAGTTTGTTGCTGGTCATTCCCACATAGAATGCATCACAGTGTAGGCGGAGCTTCAAGGAATCCTCAAAACCTTAGGCCCCCTGCAAAACCTTTCACCTGACTCCATCAACCTCCTGACCCCACTGACACCCCTCACCCCTACCTTCTACCTTCTTCCTAAAATTCACAAACCCAATCATCCCGGCCGCCCCATTGTAGCTGGTTACCAAGCCCCCACAGAACGTATCTCTGCCTACATAGATCAACACCTTCAACCCATTACATGCAGTCTCCCATCCTTCATCAAAGACACCAACCACTTTCTCGAACGCCTGGAATCCTTGCCCAATCTGTTACCCCAGGAAACCATCCTTGTAACCATCGATGCCACTTCCTTATACACAAATATTCCGCACATCCAGGGCCTCGCTGCGATGGATCATTTCCTTTCACGCCGATCTCCTGCCACCCTACCTAAAACCTCTTTCCTCATTACCTTAGCCAGCTTCATCCTGACCCACAACTTCTTCACTTTTGAAGGCCAGACATACCAACAATTAAAGGGAACAGCCATGGGTACCAGGATGGCCCCTTCGTACGCCAACCTACTCATGGGTTGCTTAGAGGAAGCCTTCTTGGTTACCCAGGCCTGCCAATCCAAAGTTTGGTACAGATTTATTGATGACATCTTCATGGTCTGGACTCACAGCGAAGAAGAACTCCAGAATTTCCTCTCCAACCTCAACTCCTTTGGTTCCATCAGATTCACCTGGTCCTACTCCAAATCCCACGCCACTTTCCTTGACGTTGACCTCCATCTGTCCAATGGCCAGCTTCACACGTCCGTCCACATCAAACCCACCAACAAGCAACAGTACCTGCATTATGACAGCTGCCACCCATTCCACATCAAACGGTCCCTTCCCTACAGCCTAGGTCTTCGTGGCAAACGAATCTGCTCCAGTCCGGAATCCCTGAACCATTACACCAACAACCTGAAAACAGCTTTCGCATCCCGTAACTACCCTCCTGACCTGGTACAGAAGCAAATAACCAGAGCCACTTCCTCATCCCCTCAAACCCAGAACCTCCCACAGAAGAACCACAAAAGTGCCCCACTTGTGACAGGATACTTTCCGGGACTGGACCAGACTCTGAATGTGGCTCTCCAGCAGGGATACGACTTCCTCAAATCCTGCCCTGAAATGAGATCCATCCTTCATGAAATCCTCCCCACTCCATGAAAAGTGTCTTTCCGCCGTCCACCTAATCTTCGTAACCTGTTAGTTCATCCCTATAAAATCCCCAAACCACCTTCCCTACCCTCTGGCTCCTATCCTTGTAACCGCCCCCGGTGTATAACCTGTCCCATGCACCCTCCCACCACCACCTACTCCAGTCCTGTAACCCAGAAGGTGTACACAATCAAAGGCAGAGCCACGTGTGAAAGCACCCACGTGATTTACCAACTGACCTGCCTACACTGTGATGCATTCTATGTGGGAATGACCAGCAACGAACTGTCCATTCGCATGAATGGACACAGGCAGACAGTGTTTGTTGGTAATGAGGATCACCATGTGGCTAAACATGCCTTGGTGCACGGCCAGCACATCTTGGCACAGTGTTACACCGTCGGGTTATCTGGATACTTCCCACCAACACCAACCTATCCGAACTCCGGAGATGGGAACTTGCTCTTCAATATATCCTCTCTTCCCGTTACCCACCAGACCTCAATCTCCGCTACTTTCAAGTTGCCGCCACTCATACCTCACCTGTCATTCAACAACATCTTTGCCTCTGCACTTCCGCCTCGACTGACATCTCTGCCCAAACTCTTTGTCTTTAAATATGTCTGCTTGTGTCTGTATATGTGTGGATGGATATGTGTGTGTGTGTGCGCGAGTGTATACCCGTCCATTTGACCCCCTAAGGTAAGTCTTTCCGCTCCCGGGATTGGAATGACGCCTTACCCTCTCCCTTAAAACCCACATCCTTTTGTCTTTCCTTCTCCTTCCCTCTTTCCCGATGAGGCAACAGTTTGTTGCGAAAGCTTGAATTTTGAGTGTATGTTTGTGTGTCTTTCGACCTGCCAGCGCTTTCGTTTGGTATGTCACATCATCTTTGTTTTTTGATAAATTTTTTCCCACGTGGAATGTTTCCCTCTAATATATTAATATCATTAACATGTTATTTATGACTTAACATCACTTTCTATCTATTTATATTTTACACTTTGATACGTATACACTTTACCATTACATATCAATTGTCCAAGCATAGTATTTTGAAGTGCATTTAAGTTGTAACACCTCTGATTTTCTTCTCACATAGCGACCACACAAAAACTGTGAAACTTCTGCCACTTCTTGGCATAATTTCCCTGTGCCTATTTTTCACTTTTAATGCCATTATTCCACAGAAGCTGAGGACACTTCTTTAAGAGTCTGGTTTGATAACTGGAAACTGATGCAACATCGGCACAACTAGTGAATGTGCGACCAAGGAGTGTGTCTTATCTTTAGAAACAGTCATAAGTCACTTGGAGCCAGTCCGTATAAGTAGCGAGCATGAGAAATCACTTCAAAGTTGTTGTCACAAAGAAATTGCAACACTGCATTTGCTTGATTTGCATTCATCCATATGTGGCAACCACTTGGAGGACACATTCTGCACTTTCAGGTCTTCATCCAGTTTCGTGTGCACAGGTTCCACGAAAATGCCAGCTCTGGATGCAATGTGTTCCACACTCATATGGCAATCCTCCAAAACAATTTTCTCCACTAGTTCAATAATGTCGTCGTCAGACTGGCTGGTGTGAGGTTGAGATTGTCTCGTTTGTTTGCCTTCTTTGATCTGCTGCACTCATGAATGCACATTAGATACACCCATGACACCATCCACTTATCTCACTGAACTAGCAAAGAATGTGTATCAGCATCATACCACACAAATGGAGAAAATTAATGATTACACACTGTTCTTGCAGTGAAAACGTCACCATTTTGAGTATCAAGAACAATCCTTCCTCTTGGTGCTGCCAATACACATCTGTATGCCACACACTGCTACCATCTCTGTAACGTATTCACACCAAATGTACACATACTGCCAGTTCCATATTAACATTATATGAGTGTGTGCAATGTGACCAAGAAGTGTCACTATTTAAGATCTGACAGCAGTAACATCCATGACAAACTGTGTACCGTGAGGTAGGATAAATTTTGTACCTTAGCATATGAACACTGACAAAGTTAGAATTAGATTTTAAGTAACCACATGGTTGTATGCTTTCTAAATGGACATTGGTCTGAATATCACAAAGAATTTATAATTAACATGCACCTCATTGATGCAGTGATACATAATATGTAAGCAAGCTTACATTTCTACTGTTATACATGCAACAGTTACGTTGCAAATATCGATATGTATGCAATTATTTGATATCGCATGTATCAGATGCCACTGATGATTAATTCCATACTCAAATACTGGTTGGACTATTAAACATTTTAAATGCAGGTCCTGGTACTTATAAGGTTTCCTGTAACAAATATTTACGAGTTACAGAGCACCAAACAATCAGGAGTTTTAAGTCTGAGTTTTGATGGTAACACTGAGTCAGCAGTGAACGGAATAAGGAATACCATAAAAATGACGAGTGATTTTGATAAACTAAACACTACTTCTAAAACTATGCGTTTGATGTACCTGAAAAGTATGTTCACAACTGTTGTTTATTGGTAGTTGTGAATAATAGCTTTAATATGAAAGCCATACAAAAGTTTAAAAGCAGTCTAAAGCAAGAGAGAGCTGCAGTGGAAATCACTAGCAGAAAAAGGGAAACAAATGGAACAGTGAATAAGTTATGTAATTATGATTGCAAAGAACATTACACATAGGTAGACAGCACGAGGAATCCAGCAAAGTGGCATACAGAAAAGTGAAATCCAGTACAGAATTTCTCTGGTCCATCTGCCATCCATTCACATGTGTCTAAGAGTTATAAACAACTGCTTCCATGACTTAAGTTGGATGGAAAAAATATAAATAATGACTGCTTATAGTTAACAAATTAAGTTAAAGCACTTTCCTTGTCGGTCTGATTTTATAGTTAAGAGTCATGAACAGTAGCAGTCGAGTTTAGGCTTGTTCTGCACATCTACGTCGCGCTTTCTCAGACAGCCAATGAGCATTCAGAAGTGTTCTGAGCACTCTGCTGTGAATGCATAGCTAATGTGAGCATTAAACATGATTGTAGCGAGTTGTTTTATTAATTTCTATTCCATCTGTTGTGAGTTGTAATGGCTGCTGGTGGTGCTACATGATAAATTCTATGTAAGCGAGTTTGCAGGATAAAAACTTTCTTAACACGGAAAGCACCGGTGTGGGCGTACTGCAACTGTCGCTTGTAATTGCCAACATCGCAATCCCCTTCTGTGTCTCGACATGCGTGAACTGCCATCGTCCAGGAGGGATAAAAGCTAAGAAACGAAAAGGAAACAGCTGCTCAACTTCAAGTAATTGGTTACCCCATAGCTTGTAAATATTTGAAGAATGTCATGATTTATCACCAGCCAAAAACTGCTGATAAATGTCCGCCGGCTGAAGTGGCCGTGCGATTCTAGGCGCTACGGTCTGGAACCGCGAGACCGCTATGGTCGCAGGTTCGAATCCTGCCTTGGGCATGGATGTGTGTGTGGTCCTTAGGTTAGTTAGGTTTAACTAGTTCTAAGTTCTAGGGGACTAATGACCTCAGAAGTTGAGTCCCATAGTGCTCAGAGCCATTTGAACCATCTGATAAATGTCCGTAGACCATCATTAGGTACATAAAAAACATTTATCGTCCAGTATGATGATGTAAATGTTTCATGAAGCTGATGATAATCTGTAAGCCAAAAGTTCAATAAATACACTCCTGGAAATTGAAATAAGAACACCGTGAATTCATTGTCCCAGGAAGGGGAAACTTTATTGACACATTCCTGGGGTCAGATACATCACATGATCACACTGACAGAACCACAGGCACATAGACACAGGCAACAGAGCATGCACAATGTCGCCACTAGTACAGTGTATATCCACCTTTCGCAGCAATGCAGGCTGCTATTCTCCCATGGAGACGATCGTAGAGATGCTGGATGTAGTCCTGTGGAACGGCTTGCCATGCCATTTCCACCTGGCGCCTCAGTTGGACCAGCGTTCGTGCTGGATGTGCAGACCGCGTGAGACGACGCTTCATCCAATCCCAAACATGCTCAATGGGGGACAGATCCGGAATCTTGCTGGCCAGGGTAGTTGACTTACACCTTCTAGAGCACGTTGGGTGGCACGAGATACATGCGGACGTGCATTGTCCTGTTGGAACAGCAAGTTCCGTTGCCGGTCTAGGAATGGTAGAACGATGGGTTCGATGACGGTTTGGATGTACCGTGCACTATTCAGTGTCCCCTCGACGATCACCAGTGGTGTACGGCCAGTGTAGGAGATCGCTCCCACACCATGATGCCGGGTGTTGGCCGTGTGTGCCTCGGTCGTATGCAGTCCTGATTGTGGCGCTCACCTGCACGGCGCCAAACACGCATACGACCATCATTGGGACCAAGGCAGAAGCAACTCTCATCGCTGAAGACGACACGTCTCCATTCGTCCCTCCATTCACGCCTGTCGCGACACCACTGGAGGCGGGCTGCACGATGTTGGGGCGTGAGCGGAAGACGGCCTAACGGTGTGCGGGACCGTAGCCCAGCTTCATGGAGACGGTTGCGAATGGTCCTCGCCGATACCCCAGGAGCAACAGTGTCCCTAATTTGCTGGGAAGTGGCGGTGCGGTCCCCTACGGCACTGCGTAGGATCCTACGGTCTTGGCGTGCATCCGTGCGTCGCTGCGGTCCGGTCCAAGGTCGACGGGCACGTGCACCTTCCGCCGACCACTGGCGACAACATCGATGTATTGTGGAGACCTCATGCCCCACGTGTTGAGCAATTCGGCGGTACGTCCACCCGGCCTCCCGCATGCCCACTATACGCCCTCTCTCAAAGTCCGTCAACTGCACATACGGTTCACGTCCACGCTGTCGCGGCATGCTACCAGTGTTAAAGACTGCGATGGAGCTCCGTATGCCACGGCAAACTGGCTGACACTGACGGCGGCGGTGCACAAATGTTGCGCAGCTAGCGCCATTTGACGGCCAACACCGCGGTTCCTGGTGTGTCCGCTGTGCCGTGCGTGTGATCATTGCTTGTACAGCCCTCTCGCAGTGTCCGGAGCAAGTATGGTGGGTCTGACATACCGGTGTCAATGTGTTCTTTTTTCCATTTCCAGGAGTGTAGTATTAATCAGCTGCTTTTTGCAGTAAATCATGATGTCCTTAAACAGCACATGCTTGGGCCTCTCATCATGACACCGTTGGAATATTCCCGAAAAAGAGGAAGTTTGTAACTTAATGTTTTAACAACACCATAGTCATCAGATACTGAGCGATAATTCAACAGAAAAGAGGTAAGGCAAGAAATCTTCCATGGCCTTGTCTGTGGAATATCAATAGCATTCAATCAGGGAGTTTTAAGGAAACAATGGAGAACTTAAATCAGAAATATTGTGTGAGAATTTGAATCCTTCCTCTTCAAAATAAAAGAGTCCAGTGTCTTAAAAGTGCACTAACTACCGCTGTAAAACTTCAAGACAACTGCAGTGTCGCAATGAAATTCCTTATTACTAAATTAATAACAGAACACATTTAAGCAAAAGGACACAACAATCAAAGCCTTATAGGCTGATACAAGAGCTATTAATCTTTAAATTTTTTCAGAACTATCCTACCAACAGTGAAGTAAATGGAGACGAAGTACCAAGTCAGAAAGGAAAACAAAATTTACCCTTGACACCACCACCACCACCACCACCACCACCACCACCACCACCAATTATCAAATGCCTAAAAACATACATAAAACTGATAGTAGCAGCGACTGAATGCACTACATTAATTAACTTCTGTATCGAAAGAAATGTAAATTATATATACTAATAAAGTATAATGAACATATAATACTAACTATGTCATCTATCTTGAGAATGCTGCGGACAGTTTCAGATGCTAGTGTAATGGCGCTTATTGATACCAGCAAAGGTTGAACAACATTTTCCTCCAGGATGTTTGTTATCGCTCCCTGGAAAAAGAAAATCATAAAAATGTTATTTGAGTCAATGGACAACACCAATGTCAGCATTCCTACAAGCTAGAAATTCTTTGTAACAAATTATAATTTAAGGTCTATTTGGTTTATTTTAAATGTAGAAAAATGTTGTACCAACAGTAAAATATGTTAAAAGAAAATACAAGGATAAAATATGTAAAATAAAGGAGAGACATCCACTTACCTGTACCAGATTGCTGTGTGGCGCACAGAAACATGCAACAATAATTACACTAGCTTATGAGCTCTTGCTCTTTCTCTATCAAAAGTACACACATTCACGTAATCAACCACACAAGACCCCCAAATGCTCATATCCACAACCACGACGAGACTTATCGCAGCCACAGATGTGAGTGCTGGGTGTCAAGTTCATTACCCTGGACAGGTCTTCTTACACGCCTAAGTTCAGTTCCTACATGCTGTGTCATTGTGCCACAATGCATTCACGAACGCCGTACCTTGCCCTGGCCTCCAATACGATCAAATTCCCTTCCTCCATAACAGCAATTACGGAGTCACTACAAGCCTGTTGATGATGATGCATGGTGTATGAATGTGAATCTACTGTAAGCGATGTGATGGAGTTATATGACCTAGGTCATGTACTGTCATTGGTTATTATAGAATTAATGGTGTGTTTGTGTATCTAAACCCTCCATGCCAGTCAGTCTATTTGTACCATCACTGCATAATTTTCGTGTATTACATCAAACAAAGGTAGTAAATTAAAGTTTTAGACTTCAGGGAGGTCATTCTCCACCAGAAGTGACTCTCACTGATTTGCAGCCATAATTCTGACACATCTTCTGTGGGAAATTAGCTGCATATCATTGAAATGTGTTTTGTTTAATACAGTGGAGGGATTTGTAGGCAGCACATTGTTGTATCAGAGGAATGCATCTCTTATGGTAGAAAATAATTTGCTTGTATTCAGTCATTAAGCACTTTGTTTATTCAGCTACTATGACCATTTACAAACTTTTCACTGTTCAGTTAACATGCACAGTATCTACCCAAGGCTGGTTTACAGGCCAAGTGACACAAGCTGCTGCTTGGGCCACCAAGCTGGAAGGGGTGTCAGAGGCCCCACCACTGTTAGACTTTTATATAGGACATATCACAATTAGTAGAAGTCACTTGCTGTGCCATGCTGAAATAGGTGCCAGTTGTGCCCAAGTACAAGATTTGATTCCAGTGCCTATCACAATAGGTGAAAACTTGCTCAGGTTAAAGTGTACGAGGGAAAGGTGGGAAGAGAGGGCATGTCAAATGATAAACCAATTGTGTGGAAAAATGTTGTTAAACTCCTCCTGTATCAATAATACTAGTACATTCTACTTGCAGAAAATATTTTGTGCCTTCATGGGACAGATCTGGAATACTGACAAGATCAGTCTCTTGTCATTTTTGAAGTAATATTTCCTTGTCTACATGTTCTCAATGTAAAAAGAAAAATATGGCATTTTGCTACCACCATGGCTGTGTCGAACTTCAAATCTGGCTGTGATTTCCACAGGCAAATTTTTGTGGTGTCTTGGAGAAAAGGGGAGATACAACAGTTGTTGAAACTGAAAAATTGTTTTGTAATGAAAGATGATAAGACATTCAAAAGAACAGTACAGCTCTGAACATTTATATGAAAGAGACTTTGTGGAACAGTAAACATCTCACCTGAAGTCAGTTTCATCTTAGATATAACAACTAAGTTAGTCATCACATTTATGGCTCCATCATAGATACTTCAATTCTCTGAGATTAGCAGGTAAAACAGAAAATACATGTGCACTAACCTTAATGGAACTACAAAAGAAAGGGTAGGAGCAAACTTGCAAAAGGCCCCTAAGACCACTGCAATGATTTTGGTATCAAAACAGCCTGAGCACATGTGCTAAAGTGAAGTGGTGTACCATCTTGGAGGTAACAAATCTGCTGACCACCGTAATCTTTGTTACGGAGTTGTGCTTTTCTGCAAACAAAAATGGAAAATCCACCATGGATGCCAAAATGCATTAACTTGTTTGACCAATCCAGATCCTCCAGCTGTTTCCACTGCCAATGATTTAGAAAAAAAAGGAAAAATGTCCTGCTGATGTCAAAGTCATTAAATCAAATTCACTAAAATTTGAATCAAATGTTAGTTTAAAAATACAGAATTCCCGAGATTTTATGAAATTCCTTGAGATTTCCCTAACTGTTCCAGGTAAAATGTTGGTTCATTGGTTAATTTATTTGCGGGAGGGAACCAAACAGCAAGGTCGTCGGTCCTATCGGTCAGGTAAAATGTAATTCCTTGAGCAGTCCAGTTTTCCAAAAGAATCACCACCCTGGAATCTTACTGTTCCAGGCCTCTATGCTACACAATACTGTCATCAAGGAATGTCTATGTTAACTATGTGCTGAACTGTAGCAGTTCTGTTGAGAGAAAGGTTGTAACTATTGCCTTCAAAAGTTGCTAGGCACAATGGCTAGTTCTTCATTCACAGTCCTTCCTGAGGAAGAAGTTGCAGAGCTTTTAGAGGAAAGTCTAAGTGAAAATGAGAGTGACAATGATTTTGATGATGACAGTGATTCATTTGTAAACAATTAGAGTGAAATAACGATGAAAGCAGTCCACCCTGGATAGTTTCAAAAAGTATCACAAAAAGAAAAGTTTTATGTTGTAATGCTTTAGGTAAAGATATTTGAATGAAAGCATATGTTTTAATGTATATCCTAATTGTCCATCAGCGACCTCACTGTTTCCACAAAAAGACTCGTGCAATTCTCTATAGCGCACTCGGGTGGTGATTTAAATAAGAGAGCAGATGACCTGTGTCTGCATTATACAGTGCAAAGGGTTAATGAAGACAGAGGAGAGAAATGGGGTTGACCAGATAACAAACTTAAGTATGAAAATTATAAAATTTGCTGTGTTAAATAAAATGCACTTCATAAAACACTTAAACTGTAAGGACAATCCCCAGTCTCACAGTAGTTACTGTAAGTTTTTTTTTTATTAAAACAAGAAAATTTCAATTTCACCTTTCGAACATTGATGCCTGCGTACATCTCCCCCTGAGCATGTCGATTCCGTAATTCAGTGACTGTTGCAATTGGATTCAGTCCAGCATTTTCTGCTAAAGTAGAAGGTATCACTTCCAATGCATCAGCAAAGGCCCTGTAATTGAAATTTCGAAATTAAAATAATTTATAATATGAGGGAAAAAAGTAAGCTGGACAAGTGCCATGTTAAACAATTTTACATTCAAATTTTTACAGATCTCATAAAAACGAATAATGGATGGACACACACACACACACACACACACACACACACACACACACACACACACACACACACAGAGAGAGAGAGAGAGAGAGAGAGAGAGAGAGAGAGAGAGAGAGAGAGAGAGGGAGAGAGAGAGAGAGACGGGGGGGGGGGGGGGGGGGGGGGGTAGGTTCATACACACGTGTGGCTATCTGAGTGGCCTCCTATCTTTCACAAATTCAAACTGATCTTTAATTAAATATCTGTTCCTTTTGCCTGGTATTGGAACTCACATTGAAAACAAGTCTACAGACATGATCTTTTCTGTACTTACCATTTTTGATCTAACAGTAGTAGTTCTGGTTTCTTTGTATCACTCTAGACTGCACAGAATTTTATGTTATTATCCAGAGGATAGACTTTAAATTAAAACACTGTATCTTCCTCTGGAATTATTTTCACTTCAGCCTGGCTTTTATGAAGACAAGATTATTGTCTACAATATTAGGAAAAGGATAGTTGCTACTCACCATAAAGGTGACCCACTGAGTTGCAGGCAGGCACAAGGAAATGACTGTTGTGCCTGTCTGCAACTTAATGGGTCGCCTTTGTGGTGAGGAGCGACAATTTATCCTTTCCCTAATACTGTTGATATTACAACCTGGAGTTTCCGCAGCAATATTATTGTCAGTGATTTTAGAGTTTCCCAGTGTAGGAACATTCTGAATATTTCTTGGGCAGTCAACCAGATGGTGCCATACAGAAGGAATGATGTTAAGGCAAAGCATTTTCTGGCCACCTTCAGGCATTCCCAATGACTGCCTGCCTGTGCCATTAAATCCTCCCCCTTCCCAACACCCACAGACATCCTACAGCTGACAGACTCCAGGCTCAGATGAAAGTGCATCGCTGGGGCACAATCTCGTGTCCTCTCAGTCATGCTGGCACCAGCGAAGGACGTAAATTCCTGCTCAGATTGCCACTGTGATTTGACTGTTTTCTAAGCCGGGCCCTAGGCCCTGCTTACTTGATAACTGCTGCCTTTATTTATTAGTTCATCGTGTAGCTGTACGAGCTCTGTAGGCTCTTTTAGAATAAAGTCCCAGAAGGTACTGGACTGTTGCAACAACTCTGTGGGAACGTAATTCATGACATGTCCATGAGAGATGAAGCGCTCTGCCACAGTGGACTTTGTTCATTTTTCCTGGGGCGTTTATGCTCCATTCATCTCTCCTGTAGCACCCAGATAGTCTGACCTGCATACATTTTCCCGCAATGGCAGAAGACGCAGTAGACCTCCAGTTTCCGGAGTCTTGTCATCCTCTACTGATGCCAACAAAGCTCTCATCTTGGCTGATGTGAGGAACACACACCTGACGTTATGTTTCCATAGTATTCTTCCAATTTTCACTGCCTTCTTCGTGATGTATGGTATGGTTGCCACTGAAACAAGTTTTCCTTCATACTCAGCAGACTTTGTCCTCGACTTTTTCGGTCTTACAGTGTATTTTATCTGGCATTTGTTGCAACCATCCGTATGGAACACACCCTGTAGGTGCTTCAATTTGGCTGCTAGACTGCCTTGATCTGAATTTTCATGTGCTCTGTGCCTTAGCGAGCTTACATCATCAGCTTGTTGCAAAGTAGGAAGACAGTTGGAGTCATGCAAGTACAAATCTGTACTTGTCAGTTTATATTAAATGCTGTGTCCTAGTGTGCCATATAATCTTTGCTTGATGAGCACATCCGGAAATGAAAGCTGAATATTATGTTTCCATTGTGAATTTGATATTTTCGTGCAGCAAACTCAGGTGCTGCAAGAAGTCTTATAGACGAGATGATGCCCGTGCGGCCAGATTATGGAAGTATCATCCACATACCAAGAAAAGCATAAGGGCTTGTAGACTGTTGACTCCAGAGCTTGTTCAAATGACTCCATAAAAATACTGGCCACCACTGGCGGTAGCGGGCTGCCTATCGCACTCCATCTATTTGTTCATGGTAATTTCCATTTCATAGAAAGAAGGTTGACGTAATCACAAATTCAAGCACTTTTGTTAGCTAGTTGAAGACGGAAGTGTTGCTGCAGACTGAGAGCTGGCCTATTTGTCTGTGGTTGCTGTATGCACAGCAGTGATTGTGTGCTGGCTCACCTAAGCAGACTTGAGCCGTTGGAACTAACTAACACACACACACACACACACACACACACACACACACACACACACACACACACTGAGAATGTTGGGTATATGTTGTGTATGTAAATATTATCTTCAGAACATGTACTGTAATCTGCTTCTCACTAAATCAACGTTTTCTGACAGCTACCTGTGAACAGAGCATTGCTGGAGTGTGTTTGAACTAAGCACATTAAGTTAGCTGCCTACAATGTATTATGTTGCTGTTTACTGTGCAGATTTCTTCCTGTTAGTGTGTGATTAACCCGACAGTTGGTTGCCTACAAGTTTTCATGTTTTTGTACAATGTAATTAACTAAGCCGTGTGACTGGACACAGACAATAGAGGTAGCACAAGTTTGTTCAGAGAATACAAAAAGGTTGGTACCTTTTTTTAGCACTGTACCGTTTCAGGTTAGTTTAGGGTATTTCCTGGCATCTTCATATGCCAAGGTGGACTGATATTAAAACATGGGAGGGAGGGAACGGATTTCTCAGCTAAAAAATATACCTTTTCTCGAGTGAAAATATACTTTTTCCAGCGTGACAATGCACTAAAACACCATGTGAAAGTACATTATACATAGAAAAAGAACTTCCCACAATTTTAGGAAACAAAACACAGCAAAAAAATGCTTCTTGGAAAGACCTGATATGCAGCAACACATACACTGCATATTTTTGTACTATGAAAGTATAAATATGAATTCCACCGAAGACAGCATGGTAGCTTTCAAACCAGTGAAATTGAGATTGTGCTGCATGATGCACTTTTGTCAGCCAATTATGCTCATGCCACGTGGTCTCATAAGACAATGACAACAGGTATTCAAAGTGTATGACACATGGTGCAGTCAGCCAATAGCAGCATCAGTGTGAAGTAGCGCGTAGATGCAAGTAGGAAAAGTTCATGGTTTAAATTAATATACATACAGTACAGCTACAAGGAAAGTTAAGTGTTCACTTAGTATACAGCTCGACAAAGGTTCTTTGCTGTTCCCCCTCTCCTCCGCCTCCCCTCAAGGGTGTGCTTAAGGGAGGCTCCAAAGGGCCCAGCTTAAATTGCAGCTCCTGAATATTTCTGACAAGCACAATTATAAATATCAATGCTGTGCACCGAACATTTGTGGATAGAAAAGACAGTTACATGTGAAATTACTCAAGAACTCACA
Source organism: Schistocerca americana (assembly GCF_021461395.2). Taxonomy (NCBI): domain Eukaryota; kingdom Metazoa; phylum Arthropoda; class Insecta; order Orthoptera; family Acrididae; genus Schistocerca; species Schistocerca americana. The sequence goes on along the minus strand of NC_060124.1, from coordinate 431,131,759 downwards.
CCCCCCCCCCCCCCATTTTTTAAAGGGATTATTATACTTGTTGCCATCATTATTGCATAATTTGTAATCTCCAAAAAGAACTAAAACAAATATGAAAAACTAACCTTGAAGCTTGGTCCTTTTTAATGTTTGTTCCCCTTTAAGATATATCAGACACAAATGTGCCAGTAAAATTCTAAATACTGGCATAAATGGCTAGTCTTTTGGGCCAACAATTTTTCTAAGTGGCTAGTCCTCAAAGTGTTAAATTTTGAACAAGAGTCTAATGCTCTGTGATTTAAGAAATTTGTCGCACGTTTTCACATTTAACACAATTATTCTTATGTAAACAGAAATTGACTGCAAAAGTAACAATTCTCAAAGCATCATTCACAATATTTTCCTGTGACCTATTAAAAATCTGAACAGTTGTGACATCATGTTCATCAAAAGCAGTTTGTTGTTACAAAGTATTACATAGTCTTCGTTCTAAAGCCTTTGACACACTTTGCTGTTGGCAGACGCTTGGGTGTGCACTATGTTTTGTTGTTGTAAATGACATATTTTCTTAAGTTTTATTTTGGTGTTATTCTCTCATTTATGTTTTACTGCTGCAGTATTATTCTGCATTAATGGGCTAAAGTAAAATTCCTTGTTAGAGTACCAGTGCTTACCAATCAAAAGTACAAAAATTTTGCTGAAAAATCAAACAATGAAAAATTCCCAGGAATCTAAAATATTCCTGTGTTTTCCTGGATGAAAACTCCTAAGTTCTTCCCAGATTTCATAGTTATCTCGGGTTGTATACACCCTGAAGGAAGGACTACCTATTTTTAAAAATTAATGTCTCAAAAACTAAAATTAAGATGGCTAGATGAATGCAACAAACAATATGTTTATTGCAAAAGTTGAAGGAATTTTTTACAGAATTATACAAAAATAGTTAAAGGTGCTAACAGAAGGCACTGCAATCACAAAATCAGTGCTTATAAATAGTGTGCTGCAGCTCCTAGTGATCAGTTCCACCACTGAAATGGTAAAGGAGGTTAGCATACAGAAGGAAGAGGTAGAAATCATGTGTACCAGTTAACAACCTGTTTTTCGGTGTTAGAATATCACAAGTTGGTACACAGTTCTATAGCAACAAGGAACAGTTTTCAAACAAGATTTAATATTACAAAAGGTTCCAATGGGAAAAAAACATTCACAAGCTATTCACCAAATTCCTACAGACAGGCATCGTTGCTTGTGATCTAGCAGGGAATGCTGGCCCCAGGCAAACTGTAGCTTCTCAATTCACAGAAGGACTCAAATGACGACAATCAGCAGATAAAACGTCCAGCACAGCTTGGACACCACTCAGAACTTAATTCAGCTATACTGACAATGGATAATACCCACAAAGTACGCACACAGCGTTCGGAACAGCCGCGGCTACAGGAAAATGCTACAGCTATTGCTATTGGTCAGTGCACATCAAGGACAGAATGCCAGATGTGGCGTGGACCGCAGAGGGAACGCCTAGCACAACATAGGCATAAATACCGGACTTCTTCCACACTGGAATCAGTATCTGATAGAACCTGAAGAAGACTGCGAGTCACGCAGTTGAAATATCGTGCAGGAAAGATGCGAATAACCAGCAGAAACCCGATTAAATCAACACGACATGCTCAAAATGTTTTGCAATGTGTTAAATTAAATATAAAAACCAATAAAATTGACTAGTAGCATAAGATACACATAAGCAATTGCTTTTGATTGTTTTATTATGCTATTAAACTCATTTAAATTTTATTAAGATTTAAGTTTTATTAACAATTCTGTGCTGTACTGAATTATGAATTTAGTTGTTTGGGCAGGTTGTCTGTATTTTCTGTCCAAGTGGTCAATAAATGTATTAGCATTTTACTTTCAACCCAAACTCAATCGATTCCACCCTTTAATCCTAATGGTTCTACTGCATATAACAGCAGCAGCTTAAGAGTATGAGGATATTGAATAACCACAGTGACTCCATAGAAGCGATGGAAAAAACAGATGCCTATAAATATCTAGGATACAGACAAAAAATAGGAATAGATAATACAAATATTAAAGAAGAACTAAAAGAAAAATATGGACAAAGACTAACAAAAATACTGAAAACAGAACTGACAGCAAGAAACAAGACAAAAGCTATAAATACTTATGCTATACCAATATTGACCTACTCATTTGGAGTAGTGAAATGGAGTAACACAGACCTAGAAGCACTCAATACACTTACACGCTCACAATGCCATAAATATAGAATACATCACATACATTCAGCAACAGAAAGATTCACATTAAGCAGAAAGGAAGGAGGAAGGGGATTCATAGACATAAAAAACCTACATTATGGACAGGTAGACAGTTTAAGAAAATTCTTTCTAGAATGAGCAGAAACTAGCAAAATACACAAAGCAATCACTCATATAAATACATCGGCTACACCATTGCAATTTCATAATGACTTTTACAACCCTTTAGATCACATAACATCAACAGATACGAAGAAAGTAAATTGGAAAAAGAAAACACTACATGGCAAGCACCCATATCATCTAACACAGCCGCACATCGATCAAGACGCATCCAACACATGGCTAAGAAAAGGCAATATATACAGTGAGACAGAAGGATTCTTGATTGCAATACAGGATCAAACAATAAACACCAGATATTACAGCAAGCATATTAATACCACAACAGATAAATGCAGACTTTGCAAACAACAAATAGAAACAGTAGATCACATCACAAGCGGATGTACAATACTAGCAAATACAGAATACCCCAGAAGACATGACAATGTAGCAAAAATAATACATCAACAGCTTGCCTTACAACATAAACTTATAAAACAACATGTTCCCACAGACAAGTATGCACCACAAAATGTACTGGAGAACGATGAATACAAATTATACTGGAACAGAACCATTATAACAGATAAAACAACACCACATAACAAACCTGACATCATACTCACCAATAAAAAGAAGAAATCAACACAACTAATCGAAATATCCATACCCAATACAACAAATATACAAAAGAAAACAGGAGAAAAAATTAAAAATACATCCAACTGGCTGAGGAAGTCAAGGACATGTGGCATCAGGATAAAGTTGACATCGTACCAATTATACCATCAACTACAGGAGCCATACCACACAATATCCACCAGTACATCAATGCAATACAGCTACATCCAAACTTATATATACAACTACAGAAATCTGTAATTATTGACACTTGTTCAATTACCTGAAAGTTCCTAAATGCAATGTAACATATACCGTACAGTTAAAAGGAAGTCACGCTTGATCAAGGTCCGCGTCACCTTCCATTTTTAACGAGACTTAACGTCTGAGACAAGAAAGAAATGATAATATTCTCATGCTGAGAAATTTACTTGATAGTCTGAACTCCAGCATTTTTTTCCTATGTCATTTAATTTCACTGGCCCCATAACATCAACACATTCACAATTATGTAACACCCTCTTCCTTCAATTATTTCTAACCAATAACATACTCCAAGAATAATGTGGGTTTGACTAACAACTTTACAAAAATTTTGAAACCATTGGTGAGTGATATCTAAACAAGTTACTGGAGGAAAAAAAAAAACAGTTCTTTTTTATAAATACAAAAAGACTGTAGCCTACCCAACAGCTACACCTAACGTATCTCAAAGAATTTTAGTGAAACATGGTGGTACAAAATAACTGTTTAATGGATCAGTGGGTTCAGATTACTAGGAGGAGTAACAAGGATCCTAACAAGATCTGAATGTATTCTGTTAGAAACTACGATCTTAAGTAACTTCAGATATCACGGAGTCACAACTTACCATCACTTGTCTCAAACATTCTAAAATGACAATAACACTAAATAGGACGATAGATTGCTACTCACCACACAGAGTAGGCACTGAGTGGCATACAGGCACATCAAAAGAAGACTGTTAGTTATTAACAATAAACCCAATTCCTTAAAGAATTTTCCATGTATGAAACAGCTTAAAACATTTGATTACTTCACAAATGAGTTAATGTGTTAAATACTTGACATTAAGCATGTAAATGAGAAAAAATTTAAAGAGATTTGAAATGATGTGTAGAGTTTACTGGAAGGCACTAAGTGCTCTTGCTATGAAACACAATCTGGGTGCCACACACTCCACTTTAAGTGAAAGGAATCAAACAATGGAAAATCCAGGATGGAATGTAACAATACCAGACAAGGAAAGGTGCTACTCACCATATAGCAGAGATGCTGAGTCGCAATAGGCACAACAAAAAGATTCACACAATTATAGCTTTCGGCCATTAAGGCCTTTGTCAGCAGTAGACACAAACGTGCGCACAAAAACGCGCACGCGCACACGCACACGCACACACATATAACTTGCACACATGTCTGCAGTCTCAGAGAACAGAAACTACACTGTGAGCAGCAGCACCAGTGCATGATGGGAGTGGCGACTGGGTGGGGGTAAGGAGGAGGCTGGGGCGGGGAGGGGGACGGATAGTATGGTGGGAGTGGCGGGCAGTGAAGTGTTGCAGTTTAGACAGAGGGCAGGAGAGAAGGAGCGGAGGGGGGAGGGGGGGGTAAATAGTGGAAAGGAGAGAAATAAAAAGAAATTAAAAGACTGGGTGTGGCGGTGAAATGACGGCTGTGTAGTGCTGGAATGGGAACAGGGAGGGGGCTGGATGGGTGAGGAAAGTGACTAACCTCTTGATGAGTAGATTGTGACAACATTTTAAATTCAGTTGATAGTTATGTAAAATATTGAAAATCAAATTTTTATTCCTCCTGGAAGCCATCAGATACTCTTTGAGGGTAACTATCCATCCTATTTCATACTGTTATTCCATGTCAGATGTTCCATGTTTGACATTCTAAATTAAAAAATTGGCAGGAGAAATTACTATCTCCTATTGTCAACCATGCAAATTAAATTACTTGAATTGTAACCACCCATATTTCTTGTCAAATCTCCAAGTGGGTTTGATAAGTAAGATGGTGCTGAAAAAGTCATCTAGAACATTAATACATCTCTATGAGTGTAGATAAAAGGAAATGTCCTGACTCATTAGCACACAGCCCAAACCATTAAGGATAGAAATTTGAAATTTGGAGAGGGTGTTGATCTTATACTGTAGGTCTTGTTTAGTATGGGATTATTCAAAATCCCACCCTAGATGTGGTGAAGTAGGGGATGGAAGGTTTTCTGAAAATATGTCACTACTAAAGCAATTTTTGAACTATAACTATGAAAAGTGGTAATTGTTTTCTCAAAAAAGTGCTTCGGCATTTTTTGAAATGCAAGCACTAAGGAGGTTAAATAGTAGGTGGAAGTTTGTGTTTAACAAATCATCATTAAAGAACTTATAAAGCACTTTTGAAGCTACATTTATGGAAATGGGCATTTGACTTCTCAGTTAAAAATAAAAAAATTACACATTTCAGTGCTTTTGGAAATTTAACCCCTATGGGGGTGAAATAGGATATGGAAGTTTCTATGGAAACATCACTGTAAGAACTCTAAAGGAAGGATTAACAAAAATCTCAGACTCCAGCTACCAGAATCATTTTTTGTCAGAAACTCAGAAGCACACCCTATAGTCAGAATGAAAAGTTTATAAGATGTTGCAATTTTTGAACAACACAAAAATTTGATAAAAAAATCTGTGGAGACCACCCAATCTACATAAGCGAAGCAGTGAGCACTAAGCTAGTCACACAATAAAACTTCATGGAAACCAACTGTTGTCAAATTTACAGCATCAGACAGGAGCTAACAGCAAAAAAAACTTAAATAAGCATGCTGAAATATCTCAATGACTATCATCAGTGGCTGGCTAGCAAATTAAAAAATCACTTAGTAGAATTTCAATAGTATTAGATCTACCTGAAACAGTATGCATCTACACCAGTAATAGTTTGTGAATACTGGGCAAGACGGAGAGCAAGTTCTATTTCCGGTGCACCACCTCCAGCAATAAGAGCCCTGAAAACAAGTCTAAATTAGTAACAGCACATCATATGGACAACATAAGAAGACAAAAGCAAGCTTTCAAACTCAGATTAAGTTAACTACCACTGACCTTTTTTTCACTAGGCAGCGAACAACACACAATGCATCATGCAGTGACCTGTCTGCTTCATCAAGCACCAATTTATTGGATCCTCGCACTAACACTGTCACTGTACGACCCGCATTATGAATGCCTGAAACTTTCACAAATTTCCCTGTTGCTCCAGCTGCAACCTCCTCTACCAACTCTGCTGATCCCAAGTGCTCTGGTACAAAGTGATCCAAGCTAGCAATCGGCCTCAGGCCAAGTGTCTGTAAACAGCAATAATGTTATCACTACTTTGATCAAGTATACCACGTGCTAAAGCAAAAAGGATCAAATGTGGAGGGAGAATATGTGATAGATGAGGCTCAGAAGGAACAAACATCAACATCACATCTGCTTTCAGATGTGTTGTATGATTCAGGAGACGATCACAGCCAAGGGATATGAATTTTTATGTAACTTTCAGTTCACAATTCTGCTTAATACATAAGTGGAAAATAATCACAATTTTCCTGTAGTTACCTTTGACACAAACTCGATATCTTCACGTTCTATATCTTTTATTACCATTACTTTAATTTTGTCCAAGAAATGTACTGCCAGATCACTTATAGCATCCCTGCAAAATACATAAAGTTATCTTCAGAAAAAATAAGTTAAAAGCCACTAAAAATAAATTGCAATACATAAAACTGGATCACAAGATCATATATAAACATTCAGCTCTCAAAACTAAAACATTAAATTATAAATGCTGCAGAAATAAATCTAGTGACATACCGAAGTATAGATTTCTGAACAAGCAACACATTGCAGCCTGCTTTCTTGATCTGTTTTACTATATTAAGTATGTAGGCACGTTCTTCCTTCAGAACACGGTCCATTGCTGCGTAATCTGATACTATGACATTGTGGTCCATCTGCAATTAGAAATGATTTTTGCCTTTACAAATGTCTGGTTGTGTCTATGTGCGGATGGATATGTGTGTGTGTGTGCGTGTGTGTGTGTGTGTGTGTGTGTGTGTGTGTGTGTGTGTGTGTGTGTGTGTATGTGTGCGTGTGTGTGAATCCTTACCAAATCTGTTACCCCCGGAAACCATCCTTGTAACCATTGATGCCATGCTGCAAACCAGAATTCTTAAGTGGTTGTTTCACTAATTGATTGATTGATTGATGGGTTTTATGGGACTAAATGGTGATGTCATCAGTCCTGTGATCAAAAGTTAACTAGCGTAAGATAGATGTGTCTGCTAAAAGTGGGCAGATCTAGTCAGAGGGGTCAAACTATAAAGTGAGGAAGTTAAAAACCCATACAGTAGAAGGCAAAAAAGGGTAAGCCAAACCTAAAAACCAGATAAACAGATGGATAGAATGAGGCCCTTGCAAGGAGAGTGGTCGTGGGTTCCAGACCCAGAAAACTTTAAGAGAGGTTCCAACCACAACCACCCTGTCCCTGCTTCAAGAGTAAGCAAAAGCTTTTAACTGAAAATAAAAGCCACTGTCATTTAGGATACTGAAGACCATTTCAACCAACGATGAATCGTCTGCTAACATTAAAACATTGAATCTGGAAGCCTATAATTAGCACGGGCGGCCAAAAGAAGGGGACATTCTATCAATATATGGGATACTGTTAGTCTGGCTCCACAGGCACACTGTGGGGGTAGCCCATTACACAAGAGAAAACAATGGATGAATCTGGTCTGACTGATGAGTAGATGGCATAAGACAGTGGACTACTACTAAGAGGAGCAAAAGGGAGAGTGCCAAACTGCAGTAGTCTCCTTGATTGTGCGGAGTTTATTACTGAGAGCAGTACTGCACCAGATATCATACAAGTTTTGGGCAAAGAGAAATTTCATGTGGGTCTGCATAGCTACACCTGGAATCACAGGGGGGAATGGGGAGTAAGTATCTGCCTCTCTAGCCAAGTGGTCAGCCAGATCATTCCCTGATATGCCCACATGACTTGGAACCTAGAGAAAGACAACTGAGCAGGCAGCACAGCCAAGAACAGAGAAAAGGTCATGGATAGCAGAGACCAAAGGGAAAGGTGAAGAGAGTAGCACTGGCCTATAGCCTGCAGGCTCCTCATTGGATCAGTACATATTAAAATACTGTGGAGGGAGGCCTGAATACCAAAATGGAGGGACCTATTAATGGCTACAAGCTCTGCTGTGAACACACTACATGATCATGGCAGTAAATGGTGTTCCATGGCAGTAGGAGATGTAAAAGTGTATCCCATCTTATCTATTGTTTTAGAAACATCAGTGTAGAAGACGGTAGCACCCTGGAACATATAAGACACCGATATATCATAGGGACGACAGCGACCTTAGGACCCTGGAATAGGTCAGTCCTTATCAGTTGTCTAGGCACCATCCGAGAAAGGGGGGCGAGGATGCAGGAGGAAATGCACGAGGTACATTACAGTGGGTGGGAACGGCAATCCCGACGGGGGAAAGTGAGACACAGTCCAATCAGTAATCCCATCCAAGGGCAAACACTAGGAGGAAAAAGTCCCTCATTTGCAAAGAGGGCGAGGTACAGAGAATGGTCAGGGAATCACCGCCAGATTGACCCCATACTGAAAAACAGGTTTTAGAGTGGAAATGGCCACTGAGCTATAAACCTGGATGAAACCAGAGCAAGTAAATATGGAGACGAGTAGCACGGTCTGCATCCCAAAACTTATGGGCCAGGAGGCAGAGAACATTAAGGTCCTGCATGCAGGTAGTCTTCAGGAGGCGAATATGGGGCAGCCACATCAGCTTTTTATCACAAAGAAGGACAAAGAAACGGGACTTCTAAGTGCTGGTTTCCTAAATAACATTCTGCATTGGGTATACTGTGCATCAACGGCAAAAATCCTTAACCCATGTTTTGGAGGGAGAAATATGGGAGCCATGGGAAAGTGCCTATGCACACGTCCATTGCATGGTGCCTTGGAGCCGGCATTCAGCAGATACTAACAAGTGGGAACTGCACCAAATGCAAAAATCGTTGGCATACAATGCTGGGGTAACCAAAGGCCCATTGATGGTGAGGAGAAAGACTGAACTTAACACAGAACCCTGTGGGATACCATTCTCCTGGAGCTGAGGGGTGCCAACTCTAACCCAGGAGAGGCGGTGGAATAAAAATTCGTGGATAAAAATTAGAAGGCGGCCATGAAAGCCCCAGTCATGGAGGCTAATTAAAATGTGATGGTGCAAAGTCATGTCGTATGCCTTATGTGATCAAAGAAGACCACGAAAAAGGACTGCAGTTTTCAATCTCAGTAAATGGTCAGCTGTAGATCATCCTTCCTGGAAGCTACACTGATACATGGACAAAAGGTTGGTTGGTTTAAAAAAGGGTGGGGGGAGGGGGGTGGGGGGGGGGGGTGGGGGGGGGGGGGGGGGGGGAAGGGACCAAACTGCGAGGTCATCGGCCCCTTGTTCCCGGTAAAACTATTACACAAGGGAAAGAAAGGAGACGAACAACACAATAACAGGAGAAAGGAAGAACCAGAAGAAGGACAACCAACACTAACATGGACAAAACAGGAAAAGAATACCACAGAAAAGAATACACAGAGAGAAGCAAGAAACCAGTAGAAGGGGTAAAAACAAGAGGGCAGATGAGCATGGCTGGCCGACCGTGAGAATAAAAAGGAAAAGCCAGCCACTCTGCGACACATTAAAACATCCACCCTGAAAGCATTAGAGTGGAGAACACAAACAGACAAAGGACATGCGCTAAAACTAAAAGAATGATAAAACCCATAGTCACATATAATAGGTAAAACTAAATCAGCCGATGAGGCATTGTCAGCTAAAATTAATGGCAATGAGCCTGGTAACTGAAGAGTCCGTCGCAGGGCAGCCAAAGGAAGACAGCTCACCAAGATATGGGCCATTGTCAGCCAGGCGCCGCACCGACACTGAGGTGGGTCATCACTGCGCGGGAGGTAGCTGTGTGTCAACCAAACGTGGCCAATGCCGAGCTGGTAGAGAACCACAGAGTCCCTGCGAGAGGCCCGCTTGGAGGACTGCCACACACTCAGTTTCCTTCATGGTACGTAGTTTGTTGCGTGTGCTGAGGTTATGTCATTTCGTCTCCCAAAGCCGCAAAACTTTGCGGCTTTGTACTGAACGCAGGTCGGTTGCAGAGAAGCCGATCTCCATAAGTCGTTTCTGCGTAACCCATTTGGCCAGCCTGTTGGCAAGTTCGTTGCCTGGGATTCCAACGTGACCTGGAGTCCAGACAAACATCACTGAACGACTGGACCATTTCAGGGCATAGATTGACTCCTAGATGGTCGCTACCAAAGGGTGATGAGTGTAGCACTCGTCGATAGCTTGTAGGCTGCTCAAGGAGTCAGAAACGACTCCCCAGGGCATGAACGGATGTGCTCAGGAGCACAAGATATAGCCACCAGCTCGGCAGTAAACACACTGCAGCCATTGGGCAAGGAATGCTGTTCAATATGTCCTTCATGGACACATGCAAAGCCGACCTGATCATCACCCATTGAGCCATCGATGTGAACCACTTCATGGCCTCAGTGCATGTCAAGAATCGAGAGGAAGTGGCAGTGGAGAGCTGTGGAGTTAACCGAGTCCTTAGGGCCATGTGAAAGGTCCAGGCAAAGCCGCAGCCTAGGTGAACACCATGGAGGTGTATGTGAGTGGACCTCAAGTGTAGGTGGTAAACACAAGGACTTCAGTTTGGAAAGAAGGGATTGGACATGAACTGCAATTGGAAGCCCTGACTTGGGCCACCAATGCAGGAGCTGAACCGCCGTGGGTGGGAAAAGGAGATGGTGATACGGATGCGCAGGAGAACTACGAACGTGTGCAACATAACTCGGCAGGGGCTTGAGCATAGTGCTCAGCAATTGCGTTTGCGTCAGTAGATAACATGCCATTGATGTTAACACTGGGAACACCTGTTGGGGTCTGGTACCTGAAAACATGTTTGATCTTTGCCCAGACTTGGGAATGTGACATATGGCACCCAATGGTGGAGACATATCTCTCCCAACACTTCTACTCCGTCGTTCGGTAAGTTGACGAACGCGGGCACGGAGACGTTTAAAAGCTATGAGGTGCTCCAGGGAAGGGAGCCACTTATGCCACTGTAGAGCTCACCGATGCTCCTTAACTGCTTCAGCGACTTCCGGCGACCAGCAAGGGACTGCCTTTCGCCAGGGGAACCCTAAAGAGCGAGGGATCGTGTTTCCTGCCACAGAAATGATTGCTGTAGTCACCTGCTCAACCATCACATCGATGTTCCCACATGGGGTAGATTAAATGGTGACATCAGAGGTGAAAGTTTCCCAGTCCGCACTGTTTAAAGCTCATCTGGGCAGGTGTCTGTGGGCCTGATGCTAGGGCAGTGACAGGAAGATTGGAAAGTGGTCACTACCACACAAGTCGTCATGTGCTCTCCAGAGGATAGATGGGAGAAGTCCTGGGCTGCAAATTGATAAATCAATGGCTGAGTAACTGTCAAGAGCAACACTGAAATGTGTGGCAGCCCTAGTTTTTAAGAGGCAGAGGTCAAACTGAGACAGTAAAGTTTCGACATCTCTCCTTGGCTAGTAAGCACGGTGCCACCCCACAAGGGGTTATGGGAGTTAAAATCTCCCAAAAGTCGGAAAGGTTTAAGGAGTTGATCAATCAGTGCAGCTAATACATTCAGGGGCACTGCACCATCTGGAGGAAGATATACGCTGCAGACAGTTATTTCCTGCGTTGTCCTTATTCTGACAGCCACAGCTTCAAGAGGGGTTTGAAGGGGCATAGTTTCACTACAAACCGAGTTTAGGACAAACGCAAACTTCACCTGACACTTGATTATACTCGCTACAGTTCCTGTATTATCCCCTATAGCCACGGAGGGCAGGGGTCCGCATTGCCAGGAACCAGGTTTCCTGGAGGGCAAGGCAGAAAGCAGGTATAAAGCTTAACAGTTGCCGTAGCTCAGCCAGGCGATGGAAAAAACTGCCACAATTCCACAGGAGGATGACATCAACGTGAGACTGGGAAGACATGGAACATTCAATGAGGCAGTTTACACATCAGGGTCACCTGCTGGCACCGACTTTTTGCCTGAGCAGTCTATATCCATTGTGTCTGAGCTTGTAGGTAGCGGTGGTGTGGGTGCCACTGCAATTCCCTTGGTCTTGGGGACCTTCTTTTTGGATTTCTCTCGCAGCTCTTTGGGTTTCCCTGGCTGAGAGGACTTTACTGATTCAGTCTCCGGGACTGAGGATGAGCGTGAAGCCCTACGACCAGCTGCTTTTGGGCTCTTCAGCCACTGATGGGTGTCATCTTTCCCACTAGCAGAAACCTGGGCAGGAAGTGACCCAAGAGACCCCTTCCTAGCCAGAGGAGCCAAAGAAGACTTACGCTTCTCTGGCTTAGAAGTGGGGAGTGATGTCCTCGATGGTTGGGGGGGGGGGGGGGGTTGCTCCCAAAATAGGTAGTGTGGGAGCAACAGGGAGGGAAATGCCCCCCCCACAGTCAAGGGGGGCAGGTGTCTTTTGGTTCCGAGAGGTGACAAGAATGCGAGGAACTGACGAGGTGACAACTGTTCTCGTAGCAGCGGCGTAAGAGGTGGTCATAGTCACAGGATGAAGGCGCTCAAATTTCCTCTTGGCCTCAGTGTAGGTCAGTCGGTCCAGGGTGTTATATTCCACGATTTTCCTCGTTTTCTGTAATATCCTGCAGTCTGCAAGGTGAATGATGCTCTCTGCAGTTGACACAGATGGGAGGCGCGGCACATGGAGTATTGGGATGTGATGGACGTCTACAACCTCAGCATGTGACGCTGGAAGTACGGCGGGAAGACATATGACTGAACTTCCAGCACTTAAAGCACCGCATCGGGGGAGGGATATATGGCTCAACGTCACAGTGGTAGACCATCACCTTGAACTTCTCGGGCAACGTGTCACCCTCGAAGGCCAAGATGAAAGCACCAGTGGCAACCTGATTATCCCTAGAAACCCGATGGACGCGCCAGACGAAATGAACACCTCACCGCCCTAAATTGGCGTGCAGCTCGTCATCAGACTGCAAAAGAAGGTCCCAGTGGAATATAATACCCTGGACCATATTTAAGCTCTTATGGAGCTGTGATCGTAACAGAAACAACCCCCAACTTGTCACAAGCAGAAGATGCTTTTTTTATCAAGACTGATCCCGAGCACATTTTGGACAAGCCCTCCATCTCCTCAAACTTGTCCTCCAAATGCTCCACAAAAACCTGAGGCTTCAAGGATATGACATATTCCCTATCAACTCTTGTATATGTGAGGTACCAGGGCGAATAAGCTTCACTGCCATCATTAGCATGGCATTCCTCTGATGGTGTGGCCAGGGAGGGGTACAATTTGAGGTCATATTTCTTAGCACTGATGTTAGACTTTGCCTGCTTAGAGACTGCTGGCGGCAGACCACCAGCAAGAGATGACGTACTACACTTCATGGCGTGTCATACGCCCTGATGCCACCTACTCCAACCAGGGGACCTCCCCACGGGTGCCACCCAGCTTCAGCAAGGACCACCTGGCAGGATGGCCTTTGCTGGGAGTCCCGATGACCCAGGGTGACGGGCATCTACTCCTTGGCGTACGTGGAGAGTTAATGGCACAGGCATCAGCAGAGCAATCCCTATGTAGTCAGGGGGCTACAACCAACAGGGTACATAGCGGCTCCAACACAACTGACAGGCTACCATGCTGGATATGAGGTGCAAATAATTCCATGATCATTGTCGGCGCAGAAAACAACACAGCACAGTGGGTGGAGGAAATCACACCCAGGAAGGTGTCCGCACTCAAGAGATGGAGGATGAGCAGGACGGCAATGCCACGAAGAGAAAGTGGGCTAAAGATCTCAATCAATGATGGACACGATGCACAATGTAAGGTGCCCTTCCCCAACTGGCTCGCTCTTCGGGAAAATTTTAAAAAATGGAGGTCAAACCCTAGAGGGGATCATCATGAAGGCAGAAAGGTGAGAGACTCCTTTTAGTCGCCTCTTACGGCAGGCATGAATACCTCGGGCCTATTCTATCCCCCAGACCCGCATGGGGGTGGACAAAAGGCCCTGAGATTTGAGTACCCAACATAATCTTACGATAACTATCCTCTTGAGCAGTTTACGAAGTACATTGGTCAAGCTTATCGCTCGGTAGCGGTCTAGAGACGTTGGATCCTTCCCGGCCTTAAGTACGGGGATAACTATGATGTCTCGCCATTGTGAGGGGAAGACACCTGTGAACCAAATGCAGTTGAAGACCCTAAGTAGATGTTGCTTCTGTGTAACGTCCAAGTGTTGAATCATCTGGCTGTGGATGGAATATTGGCCTGGGGCCGTGTCATGTGAAGATGTGAGAGACTGCAAGAATTCCTATTCAGTGAAGCATTCATTATAGGCATCAGCTTGGCAGGGGGGGGGGGGGGGGGGCAGAAAAGGGGGTTTCTTCAACGGGTCGTTTCTGCTGCACTAAAGTAGCAAGGATAGGAAGAGGACACCAATGCTGTTGCAAAGTGTGTCGTGGAGTGTTCTGCAAGAACCAACGGATCAGTGCACAGAGCACCCTAGACAGCTGATTGTCACTGGTGTCCAGAAGGCTACAGAGCTTATACCATAACCTTAGAGGAAGAGGCATATGTCCCCAGGGATGAAGCATAGCACGCCCAGCAGTCTTTTTTTTACTACACTTAATAAGGCAGCAAGCCTTACTACAGAGACACTTAAAAGCGATTAAGTTGGTCTGCGAAGAGTGTCGTTTAATTCACTGTAGCACCTGTAGACAGTCCTGGATAATGACTGCTATGTCCTTGGTGCACCACGGTAATGGCTGACACTGAGGGGGACTTGTGGATAGGGGGATCGCAGGGCCAGCGGCATGAAGAATAGGGTCGGTGACATCTTACACAACCACATCAATGCAATCTGAGAGAGAAGTGATGAAGTGCACAGCAGACATATATGAAGGACAACTGCCCCTGTGGAATGCCCAGTGTGAGAGCCTGTCTGCCTGGCGGCGGCAGGGGAGTAATAGAACCACTGGAAAATGGTCACTGTCATGAGGATCAAACTGGGGTGACCATTATAGTGAAGCCACAAGAGCAGGGGAGGAGACCATGAGGTCGATATCAGAAAAGATGTCATGAGTAGGTAGGGCAACCATCATTGAGGAGAGACAAAAAGTCTGTATGAGAGGAATGGACGTGATTCAACAGGGGGGAGGAAAGGGAAGGGGGGACAACATGGGCGTGAGGAGGAAGGAAGATGAATGGAATACATAACTGAGATAAAGGTAAATGAAAGATTCACAGGGTGAAGTCTGTCAAATTTTCCTGGCCTCAAAGTAGCTGAGACAGTTAAGGATCTTTATTTCCTGGATTTTTTTGTATTCACTGGGCACTCTGGTGAGTGGGGAGAATGTAGATTAGAGCAGTTTACACAGTTAGGCAGTGGAGTGCAAGGGTTCTCCACATGATGAGGGTGGCCACAGTCACCACAAATGGGAGTGGCATCACCTTGCAAGAACACATGGCCAAACTTGAGGCAACAGAAGCAATGCATGGGAGGTGGAACGTATCATTTGGTGTCACATCTGTATACCATTACGTTGATCACCTCGGGCAGAGTATGCCCCTCAAAGGCCAGGATGAAATTGCCAGAGTCTACAGGATTGTCCTTAGAGCCCCTCTGGAAACACCGGATGAAATAACACTACATCGTTCCTGAATAACCTTAAGTTCCTCATCGGACTCTAGGAGAAGGTCCCTATGGAAAGTTACAACCTGTGTCATATTGAGAGACCTGAGGAGTGATATTCACTGGGATGTCTCCTAAGCATTTGAAATTTAGAGATGGAGGAGGAAAAACAGACAAACCAGAACTGCAAGAAGAAACTTAGTCAGGAGAACAGCCGGGCCGGTATAAATAAGAACACCAAGAGAGGACCAAGGGAGTGGAATAAGGGCAGGGACAAAAAAGGAAGGGGAAGGTACAGCAGAACGGAAAAGAACGAAGGCTGCTACAGCTCGGGGACTCTGCACACCACACACACATCCACAAAAGATCTGTTGATCCCTTGGAGTGATTTTAGTAACAGAGGCTGTCATGTTTCTTAACTCAATACGGGAAAGTTCTGGACTATAATGTCCATCTCATGTTTATAAGAACAGTGTGTGAACCGTAACAGAAATTTATAGCACCTGAGTATCACAATACGGAAACAGTGATTCATATTCTATGGATTTTGATTGATGGTAATGGCAGCAAGACCTTGATTACATGACTTACAAATTAGGTACATAAAAGTAGTTTCTTTGCAAGGTATGGACATGAAAAAAGGAATTTGGAAATGGATAAATTTTTCCCATTGACAATGCAATAGCTGATCAGCTTGCATAAAGCTTACACGATACCTCATACAAATTGGATCTAGTAACATTTAAATTTTATTTATCTAACAGAAGATGGTGACAACACACAGGGAAGGTTTTGCAATTATGCTATATATCAGTCAAAAGATAATGTATCGTACAATTTTTTTCAAAATTAAGATTTACACCACAGCAATTGTCAATTAAAATAATAATAAAAGTTGTGCTTGCCAACCACAGATCCTAAATAAAGTAGATTGCAAAGATGTTGTACATATTGTCTCATGGCATTTGTTTTTTTTTAATTTTAATTTTTTTATGACCACAGTTGAAATTAGGACCGATTTTCAGAATAAACTGAATATGTACCAAATAGATCAAATTTTTCTGCAACAAAAATGGCATATGATTATTTTTAATCAGGCCATCTTTCCTTTTAAGTAATAACAACAGTTTCATAACTGCACTATTACCTTCACTGTATGTGTTGCAAAGTTTCTTAGGCATTGTCTTTGCTTTGGGTATTCCATCATGGATAACATAAATGCCTACCTCTATCAAAATATTGTGAGGTTTCAGTAATACCATCTGACAGTATCTGAGAGCCTCCGCACTGTTACACAGTTCAAAAAAAGAAACCTCTTCAATATGTCACAGTGAAATTAACTTGAGACTGATTTCTATCCTTCAGAAGTAAAAAACCCACACATCTTTCCACTCTCTGCATGATAATATGATAAAACTACACATCACTCTTGACAACATAGTAAATCATAGTGTCTGCCTATTAATTTAACTCAAACTGGAAGCAATATGTCATCAATAATTTGAAAATGACCTTGTCTGGAAGCTGTAAAAAAATGCATTCCCTTGTTTTCTGTCCAAGAAAAATGTTTCATTAAGGGGTGATCACAACATCTTTCAAGGCAAAAACATAGAAAAAAATTCTATGCCATTTCATTATTTTGTGTAAAGCAGGTTTTGTAACTACTTACATCTGTCTTAGGGGGAGATATGCAGAACTGAATGAGTCCAATACGGGCTTTCTCCACACGCTTTGGGCCATTTACATTCACTGTCTTCTGTGTAAAAACCATACCATCCACCAGTTCAGAATCTTCAACTGTTCCACCAAGTTTCTTGATTATGCGGATGTCCTGCAATAATAATAAATTCAAAAAATAATGTCTATACTGTTGACAGTTGACTCAAATTACAGTTTTTTGGAAGGCAAGTGCAATATTTAATGTAGAAAAACTTCAAATTTTCACTGTTGTAAGTTTTAGCATACACTACCATTCATAAGTTTGGAAACACCATGTTGTGTATTACAATGGATCTATGTGAGTTACTGGTTAGAATACAGAATAGTATGCTCAAATAACAATTATTAATGACACTTACAGTATTGTACAGATAACACAGCATGACAATGAAATTTGTCACAGAACAAAAATATGTGGTTGCCCTGATGACAATGGTGAAACTGTCATTCACAATCATCTAAACTTTCTTCTGGAAACACAATATTACCTGCACTTGGTTGCATTATGTTGTCACGGTGCTTATAACATTCCGTTATTTTGGGAATATTATTGCCTATTGGTGGGAGTAGAGGGGGGCAGAGGAGATAGCCACTTGGGGTAGGTAAAGAGAAGTTGCAGTTCCGTCGGTCAGTTGAATATTGACCAATGATTATCTCAGTATGTGACCACACATTATTGATTCTTGACATGTGTACATCCTAACATAAAGAATATTGTCTGTGGGTGTTCCCGCATTTCTTATACTCAGCAACATCTACAATTTGTGTTAAATCACCAAACCTTTTCTACTATGTGCATAGCAAGTTTACGACCAAGTCTCAGAAATCCCATTTCACCAATTGTCAAAAAGGCAAAGGAGTTGTATTTTGAATTAAAGATAGTTGAGGGTAAATGTTGGGATCCACAGGACTGTTGCCCACATTGCTCCCACTATTTAAGAGGCTGGTTGCATGGAACCCAACCAGCTACGCCATATCACAACTGTGGGGGGCAGGGGGCACCTCAAGTAAATTAAAACATAGTTTTTTGTCCAAATCTGGAATCTGCAATTCGCCCAGTTCCACATTCTGACACACTTTCATTCTAAAACAACCAACAATGGACACAAAGATGAAACAGACAATGATGACGAGAAATCAAAAGATCATGTAGATAACGAAGATCTTGAGTACACACCATCTGCAGCACATCTAGAACCACAGCTGCAGAACTAAATGGTCTTTTAAGATATCTAAACTTTCAAAGAGGCAAGCAGAATTACTTGGGTCTTGTATTCAAGAAAAGACCATGTTACAACCAAACATTAGTATTACAGTCTGTAACATCATGGCCTTTCTACTTTTCTCAATGACAGAATTTGGTATACTGTAGTGGCATAAATGGGCTGCTTACAAAATTTAGGACCATTTACAACCCACAAGAATGGCATCTATTTATACCTTCCTGACAGAGTCGTGTTCAAACTGTTCTGTTAAGTAACAGAAACAAGAAACCTTTGATACCAGTGACCTATTTTTTTCCCTTCAGTTAAAGGAAAACTGAGAACACTGCACTACTCCTGAAGTACATTGCTATTCAAATCACAAATGGAAAATTTGTTGTGATCCCAAAGTTATGGGACTACTACTGGAATGCAGATAATTGCTGTTTCTTGTCACTGGGATAGTAAGTAGGGTAATGAAAGACCATTATGTAGTCAAAGAGTGGCCTGAGAGAAATTTTCAATCAAGGTGAAAAGAAAGTCACACATGAACGCCTAATTGACAAACACAGTTTGCTGTTGCCACTACTCCATCTGAAACTGGACTTTATGGAGAATTTTGTGAAAGCAATGGACAAAGATGGCCAGGGTTTTTGATTTTTACTCTCTAAATTTCCTGCAATTAGTACTACAAAAATTAAAGAAGGAATTTTCATTGGACCTCAGACCTGTGACTTGACGAAATATATTACCTCTGAACAGTAGCTGACAGATACTGAGAAGTCAGTCTGCCTCACTTACGGATATATGCTACAATTTCTTGGGGAAGTGTAATGTCTGAGTATTACAGGGAACTGGCAGAACACATACTGATCTGTTGCAAGGCTATGGGGTGCAACATGTCTCTGAAATTACATTTCCTTCATTGTCATTTGGATTTCTTCCACCTAATCTTAGAGATGTGAGTGACAAACATGTTGAGTGATTTCAACAAGATGTCACAATCATGGAAAGATGATATAAGGGAAGATAATTGCCAAATTTTTTGGCAAATTACTGCTGGACACTCCTAAAAGAAGTTTCACCACCTACCCACAAACAGGAAGTTTTCAGGAAAAGATTCTAACCTGTTAAGTACATTCCCAGCTTTACTCAGCTTTTTCATACTATCCTCATTTTATATTATGTTTTATAATACAAACAATTACTTTTGACTTAAATAATGTAATTGTATAGATAAAAGATGTACTCACTAAGTGGCGGCAGAACACACACATAAAAGGAGATTATAATTAGGCAAGCTTTCGGAGCCAGTGGCTCCTCCTTCACGTAGAAGGGTTGAAGGGGAAGGAAGAGGGTTGAAGGAAAAGGAATGGAGAAGTCTACGAAACGGGACAGAGTCAGCCAGTACCATGGGTCAGGGGAGACTTACGGGATGGGATAAGAAGGAAATACTTATTGCGTGATCTGTATATTAAGTTACTGCAGATTCCTCCTGTACTGCTACTCAGTCGTTTCCAAGATTGTAGAAAGTAGTATATGCGGCATAGAAAGTTGTAAATGTGGCGTACCTTTCTGAGAAAAAACGGTATGTGATGGAACATTTCTGATTTCATTTTCGCACTCAGCACATGTGATCTACACTGTGTGATTATTGTACATATACATACATATTGGTATTGCTCAGTTCTATACAAACTGACTGATTGTGCAAGCAACAAAGAAGAAAAGAAACAGTTGAGGGACTATCCTGATGTCAGGCTACGGAAAATTCAGAACACATACCCAAAAATAATATCCCAGACATGTTCCCGAAGAAAGGGGAAAAAGAATAGCAGGAGGATACACATGCAGCACAGAAGATGCTGTAAAGGCTTGGGTCCCATGGTAGCCAAACACGAACTCAGCAAAGAGTGGTGTGCGCTCTGAGGGGATTACAGGGACAAACAAGGAAAATTTGATCCAGACAATCAGTGTGTGAAGGAGTGAGTACTCACCCTCAGGAAAATAAAAATCATCACATACATTCTTTATTGTGGAGGCGAGGTTTAAGAAGAACTAATGAATTGGCAGAAATTGCCATAAAAAATCTGGGCACACCAGTTACATCTGCTGCTGCTGAGTGTTCCTTCAGCAGGATCCACAGTAAAAAAGCAACAGACTCATATCACAGATAGCTGCAAAACTAACCTACCTCTCCTACAACTGGAAGTTGATGAATGGAGCAGGAACATGACATAAGCCTGTTGACGCCACGAAAAATGATTCCAAGGAAAAGTCCATACTGACAAGTCCAAGCAAAGACAAAACCGAAAGGAACCCAGTGGTGAGCAAGAAGTTAGATTAAGGAGAATCTGAAACACATTTGAACTTCATGATTCTTTGACTTCAGATCAAGAAACTGACTGGCAATATTTAATTTTTTTGCAGTAGTATAGTATAAGTAAAGGTACTACCTACAGGCTAGCTGCTTAATATAAACTATACTTTATTTCAAAAATTACTTTTAGACTTGAGTGTTTTATTCTTTTCTTACTATGCACCACTCCAGAAACTGAGCTCATTGAAGATGTAAAAAGTTATGTTTACAATCCAATTTATTTCCCCAATAACTCTCCCCTAACTCTGAGGCAGCTTTTTCAACTTGTTTACCCATACATTAAAGAAGCAGTGTTCCAAAAACACCTTCTCCAATACAATATATTTGCCCCCCTTTAAAAAAAAAAAGGGGGGGCACTGCTTATCAATATTTAAAATGCCTAAATGTCTAGGCATTTATGAATTTTGGTCATTTGCCCAGGCATTTCTCCTGGGTATTTGCCCCAACTTATATATCCCCAGGCATTTTACACCACTTATCAAGACAATACAATGACATTGAAATACTGGCCCCTATGATGATTGTCCTCTCTCAGGAGCACCCAGGAAAATATCAGAACGCCAGAAAAGGTATTTGGCAGTGACTGGTAAAGGTAATAGATTCAAAACTGTCTGTGAATTGACTGACAAAACTAGGGATACATGCGAGTCAACAGTGAGAAGGAGCCTGGCAGAAAACAACCTCCACGATTATGTAGCTGCAAGGAAACCATTGCTGTGCTCTGTCAAGAAGAAGAAAAGACTTCAATGAACTACAACATACCAACATTGGACAGCAGGGGATTGGGAAAGAGTCTTATTCACTGATGGACCCCCAAGTTTGAAATATTTGGAAGTAAATACCAACAATTTAAAAGCTGTTCACCCCATGAATGTGTGAATCACCTATGCCTAATTGCAACTGTGAAGCTTGGAGGGGTTCTGTGATGGTATGAGGATCTTTTAGTGGGAATAAGTAAGAGATTTGGTGAAAGTAGATGGAAAATGAACAAAAGGACTATTATGGCATTCTACAGCAACATGTCAATACATCTGCTTTGCTTCTGATTGAGAAGGGGTTTGTCTTGCAGCAAAACAACCACCCAAAACATACACCTCCGCCAGTCTCTATTCTCTGGAGGTTCAGAAATTGCTACTATGGGATGAGTTGGACATGAAGATCTGGAAACAAGGAATCATAAGCAGGACACACTTGTGGAAGGTCCTGCAGCAAGAATGGAGACTAAACCCAACTGACGCACTGGCAAAATTGACCAACTGCTTGCCGAGAGTATGCAAGGCAGCGATTAAAGCAAAGGGTGGCTATTTTGAGAAATCTAAAATTTAATATTTGCATTTACCAATGTATTGTTTGAGCATAATAGAAATTTAAAAAAACAGTAAAATGCAATTTTATAATGTATTTCCTTTCAATTGCCCACAACCACTGGGCGTTTCCAAACTTATAAGAGGGCAGCGTATGTAGGTGAAGAAAATCTGACACAATATAGTTTATTGAAGCATGTCATATTATGCATGAAGATAAAGTCAATATTAGATTGGCAGAACCTCACTTTAACCATGATCTCTCTGATAATTAGCTAACCATTTTACTGCTGAATTATCTCTCTCAATTTCACTGTTCCTGGAGTTGCCAATACCACACTAACACCTAAGCTAACAGCACCACATACATCATTAGAAAATACACCGAAGAGCCAAGGAAACTGGTACACTTGCCTAATATCATGTAGGGCCCCTGCAAGTACACAGAAATGCCACAACATGACGTGCCATGGACTCTAATAATGTCTGGAGTAGTGCTCGAGGGAATTGACACCATGAATCATGCAATACTCAATAATGTTCATGACTGGGGAGTTATTTTTCGTGTGATAAAGATTATTTATTATTTGGGTTTAAAGTCTAATGATTTTTTTTTCTATAGGTTTGTCTCGTGATGTTAATGCTAGATTTAGTGGCCAGCAGGAGTGTTCAAACTCAGAAGAACGTTCCTGGAGCCATTCTGCAGCAATTCTGGACATGTGGAGTATCATACTGTCCTGCTGGAATTGCTCAAGTCCATCGGAATGTACAATGGACATGAATGGATGCAGGTGATCAAACAGAATGCTTACGTGTCACCTGTTACAATTGTATCAGGGGTTCCACATCACTACAACTGCACATGCCCCAAACCATTACAGAGCCTCCACTAGCTTGAACAGTCCCCTGCTGACAAGCAGGGTCCATGCATTCATGAGGTTGTCTCCATACCCGTACACATCCATCCGCTAGATACAATTTGAAACGAGACCCGTCTGACTAGGCAACATGTTTCCTGTCATCAACAGTCTAATGTCAGTGTTGATGGACCCAAGCAAGGCGTAAAGCTTTGTGTCATGCAGTCATCAAGGGTTCATGAGAGGACCTTCGGCTCCAAGACCCCATATCAATGATGACACTTGTTGGTGGCCCTATCATTGAAATCTGTAGCAATTTGCAGATGGGTTGCATTTCTGTCATGTCTAACAATTCTCTTCAGTCATTGTTGGTCCCATTCTTGCAGGATCTTTTTCTGGCCACAGCAGTGACGGAGATTTGATGTTTTACTACATACTTGATATTCACAGTACACCCCTAAAATGGTCATACAGGAAAATCCCCACTTCATCACTACCCCGGAGATGCTCTGTCCCATCGCTTGTGCGCCAACTGTAACAACATTCAAACTCACTTAAATCTTGATAACCTGCCACTGTAGCAGCAGTAACTGATCTAACAACTGCACCAGACACTTGTTTTATATAGGTGTTGCCAACTGCAGCGCCATACTCTGCCAGTTTACATATCTGTATTTGAATATGTATGCATCTACCAGTTTCTTTGGTGCTCCAGTGTAATTAGGTAGGGAGATGTTGAGTCAACTGGCGTTTCAAGTAGTATAACTAACGCAAATTGGAAAAATGTTGTCATACTTATCAAACAATTGCAACTGTTGTTGTTGTTGTGGTCTTCAGTCCTGAGACTGGTTTGATGCAGCTCTCCATGCTACTCTATCCTGTGCAAGCTTTTTCATCTCCCAGTACCTACTGCACCCTACATCCTTCTGAATCTGCTTAGTATATTCATCTCTTGGTCTCCCTCTACGATTTTTACCCTCCACGCTGCCCTCCAATACTAAATTGGTGATCCCTTGATGCCTCAGAACATGTCCTACCAACCGATCCCTTCTTCTCGTCAAGTTGTGCCACAAACTTCTCTTCTCCCCAATCCTATTCAATACTTCCTCATTAGTTATGTAATCTACTCATCTAATCTTCAGCATTCTTCTGTAGCACCACATTTCGAAAGCTTCTATTCTCTTCTTGTCCAAACTATTTATCGTCCATGTTTCACTTCCATACATGGCTACACTCCATACGAATACTTTCAGAAATGACTTCCTGACACTTAAATCAATACTGGATGTTAACAAATTTCTCTTCTTCAGAAACGCTTTCCTTGCCATTGCCAGCCTACATTTTATATCCTCTCTACTTCGACCATCATCAGTTATTTTGCTCCCCAAATAGCAAAACTCCTTTACTACTTTAAGTGCCTCATTTCCTAATCTAATTCCCTCAGCATCACCCGACTTAATTAGACTCCATTCCATTATCCTTGTTTTGCTTTTGTTGATGTTCATCTTATATCCTCCTTTCAAGACACTGTCCATTCCATTCAACTGCTCTTCCAAGTCCTTTGCTGTCTCTAACAGAATTACAATGTCATCGGCAAACCTCAAAGTTTTTATTTCTTCTCCATGAATTTTAATACCTACTCCTTTACTGCTTGCTCAATATACAGATTGAACAACAAATTCTAAATAGCCTTTCGCTCCCTGTATTTTACCCCTGCCACCTTTAGAATTTGAAAGAGAGTATTCCAGTCAACATTGTCAAAAGCTTTCTCTAAGTCTACAAATGCTAGAAACGTAGGTTTGCCTTTCCTTAATCTTTCTTCTAAGATAAGTCGTAAGGTCAGTATTGCCTCACGTGTTCCGGTGTTTCTACGGAATCCAAACTGATCTTCCCCGAGGTTGGCTTCTACTAGATTTTCCATTCGTCTGTAAAGAATTTGTGTTAGTATTTTGCAGCCGTGACTTATTAAACTGATAGTTCGATAATTTTCACATCTGTCAACACCTGCTTTCTTTGGGATTGGAATTATTATATTCTTCTTGAAGTCTGAGGGTATTTCGCCTGTTTCATACATCTTGCTCACCAGATGGTAGAATTTTGTCAGGACTGGCTCTCCCACGGCCGTCAGTAGTTCTAATTGAATGTTGTCTACTCCCGGAGCATTGTTGCGACTCAGGTCTTTCAGTGCTCTGTCAAACTCTTCACGCAGTATCATATCTCCCATTTCATCTTCATCTACATCCTCTTCCATTTCCATAATATTGTCCTCAAGTACATCGCCCTTGTATAGACCCTCTATATACTCCTTCCACCTTTCTGCTTTCCCTTCTTTGCTTAGAACTGGGTTTCCATCTGAGCTCTTGATATTCATACAAGTCGTTCTCTTATCTCCAAAGGTCTCTTTAATTTTCCTGTAGGCAGTATATCTTACCCCTAGTGAGATAGGCCTCTACATCCTTACATTTGTCCTCTAGCCATCCCTGCTTAGCCATTTTACACTTCCTGTCGATCTCATTTTTGAGACGTTTGTATTCCTTTTTGCCTGCTACATTTACTGCATTTTTATATTTTCTCCTTTCATCAATTAAATTCAATATTTCTTCTGTTACCCAAGGATTTCTACTAGCCCTCGTCTTTTTACCTACTTGATCCTCTGCTGCCTTCGCTACTTCATCCCTCAAAGCTACCCATTCTTCTTCTACTGTATTCTTTCCCCCATTCCTGTCAATTGTTCCCTTATGCTCTCCCTGAAACTCTGTACAACCTCTGGTTCTGTCAGTTTAGCCAGGTCCCATCTCCTTAAATTCCCACCTTTTTGCAGTTTCTTCAGTTTTAATCTACAGGTCATAACCAATAGATTGTGGTCAGAGTCCACATCTGCCCCTGGAACTGTCTTACAATTTAAAACCTGGTTCCTAAATCTCTGTCTTACCATTATATAATCTATCTGATACCTTTTAGTATTTCCAGGGTTCTTCCATGTATACAACCTTCTTTCATGATTCTTAAACCAAGTGTTAGTTATGATTATGTTGTGCTCTGTGCAAAATTCTACCAGGCGGCTTTCTCTTTCATTTCTTAGCCCCAATCCATATTCACCTACTATGTTTCCTTCTCTCCCTTTTCCTACACTCGAATTCCAGTCACCCATGACTATTAAATTTTCGTCTCCCTTCACAAGCTGAATAATTTCTTTTATTTCATCATACATTTCTTCAATTTCTTCGTCATCTGCAGAGCCAGTTGGCATATAAACTTGTACTACTGTAGTAGGTGTGGGCTTCGTATCTATCTTGCCCACAATAATGCGTTCACTATGCTGTTTGTAGTAGCTTACCCGCATTCCTATTTTCGTATTTATTATTAAACCTACTCCTGCATTACCCCTATTTGATTTTGTGTTTATAACCCTGTAGTCACCTGACCAGAAGTCTTGTTCCTCCTGCCACCGAACTTCACTAATTCCCACTATATCTAACTTCAACCTATCCATTTCCCTTTTTAAATTTTCTAACCTACCTGCCCGATTAAGGGATCTGACATTCCACGCTCTGATCCGTAGAACGACAGTATAAAAATTATTAAAAAACATGAAATTTATCATTTTACACACTCCAAACATCGTGAATATGTAGATCTCCATACATTCTCACAATAGTAAACAGCTCTGAACAGCTCCAGTGGTATGGAACCAATTTATTCTTGGCCAGTTTCAAGCAATGACGATTATCATCAAATGATAAAGGATTACAATGCCTACAAAGTAAACCACTTTTTATGTCACAGCATCAGAGGTTTTTGACCTGATAACAGCCTTCTACCAATCATGACAAGCTGCTATGCTGATGTTATTCAAATGTGAAACATTGCAGTCAGCTCAATTGTCTTGTAAATAACTGGTAATATGAAATAAAACCAAAGATATTACACCGAGTCTAATTGGACAGAGACATTTCAATAGATTTTAGAAGTGTTTGCACTGTGTAATGTCAATTTGTAAAATTTGTTTTATTTGCAGTTCTTCAGTTTTAGCATGGATACAGAGCTGTACTGCTGAAACTCAATATGTTAAATTACTAATACAAACTTACTTTGATGTCACACACTGCTACAAAGCATACTGCCTCATCAGGCAAATGCTGACAAAGTTATTACTGCCATCTGTTACTTTGAAATGAGAAGTAAATACCCACAGATACATTAAGGACACTTAATGCTGTCCGTATGGCCATGTGTTAAATGGAAATGTGAGAAGAGCAGCAGAATGACTTTTAGTCCCATGAGACAATGGTGTATTACCCATCTACACCTACATCTAAGCTCTGTAAACCACTGTGAGGTGCATGGCAGAGGGTATGTCTCATTGTACCAGTTATTTGAGTCTCTTCCTGTTCCATTCATTTATGGAACACAGGAAGAATGATTGAATGTCTCAGCGCGTACAGTAATTATTCTATCCTCACGATCCCTGTGTGAGCAATACCTAGGGGGTTGTAGTAGATCCCCAGAGTAATCAAATAAAGCCGGTTCTTGAAACTTTGTTAATAGACTTTCTCAGAACAGTTTATGTCTATCTTCAAGAGTCTTCCTGTTCAGTTCCTTCAGCATCTCTGTAACTCTCTCCCATGGATTAAAAAACCTGCGACCATTCCTGCTGCTCTTCTCTGTGTATGTTCACATTCCCTGTTATTCCTGCCTGGTACAGGTACCACACACTTGAGCAATATTCTACAGCTGGTCGCGCAAGTGATTTTTAAGCAACCTCCTTTTTATACTGATTGCACTTCCCCAGTATTCTGCCAATGAACCAAAGTCTACCTCCTGCTTTACCCACAACTGAAGCTATGTCATCATTCCACTTCATATCCCTAGAATGTGTTACACCCATGTATTCATTTGAGTTCGCCAATTCCAACAGAGACTCGCTGATAGTATGGTTAGGATACTAAGTTTTTTCATTTTGTGAAGCGCAAAATTTTAAATTTCTGAACATTTAAAGCAAATTGTCAATCTCTGCACCACTTTGAACTCTTATCAAGATATGACTGAATATTTATGCAGCTTCTTTCAGGTAGTACTTTATTGTAGATAACTGCATATCTGTAAAAAGCCTGATTTTGCTGTTGTCTGCAAGGTCATTAACATACAACATGAACAGCAAGGGTTCTCACACTTTCCTGGGGCACACCCGAAGTTACTTCATCTGTCGATGACTCTCCATCCAAGATAACAAGCTGTGTCCTCCCTAACAAGGCGTCCTCAATCCAGTCATAAATTTCACTTGATACTCCATATGACTGTACATTTGACAATTAGCGTAGGTGCAGTACTGGGTCAAAAGACTTTTGGAAATAAAGAAACACTGCATCTATACAGTTGCCTTGATCCACAGCTTTCGCTATGTCACGTGAGAAATATTCTAACATTCTACAACAAATCAATGACAAGGATGATGGATGGTAGTTTTGTGGATCACTTCTACTACTCTTCTTGTAGACAGGTGTGAGCTGTGCCTTTTTCCAAGAATTGGGCATGGTTTTTTGTTTGATGGACTTACAATAGATTATAATTAGAAGAGAGGCTAAATCAACTGCAAATTCAGTGTAGAATCTGACAGGGATTCCACTAGCCCTGGAGCTTTGCTCAATTTTAATGATTTCAGTTGTTTCTCAACACCACTGACACTAACACTTATTTCTTTCATCTTTGCAGGTTGCTGTGGTACAAGGATTAAATTGGAGCAAATCTCCTGGGTTTTCCTTTGTAAAGCAACAGTCGAAAATGGAGAAAAGCATTTCAGCTTTTGCTCTCTACCCTAAACTTCAATTCGTATCTTATTCATTGGTAACTGGGCACAAACTGTAGTGCCACTACCAGCCTTTACGTATGGCTAGAATTTCTTTGAGTTCTGTGAAAGATCACTTGACAATATTCTGCAATTGAAGGCATCACCCATTGCTCTCTTGAGAGCCAAACATGTTTCATTCTATCTACGGCTCTACACTTTGTTTCACACCTGTTATGCAGTAATCTCTGTTTCTTTGGAAGTTTGTTTACAGTGACTGTGTACCATGGAGATTCTCTCCCATTATGAATTGTTCTACTGGGTACATATTTATTCAGTGCATGGTCAACTATTCTTTTAAACACGAGCCAGAGTTTCATTCTCAGTGGTATATGATACTACTGACTTTTTATTTAGTTTACTGAACATGTGTGTCTTTCTACTTGTCCTTTGTACCTTGGTAATCACTGCTGTCACAAATGGGTCATGATCAGTGATACCAGTTTCAATGTGGGCATCCTCAAAGAAGTCAAGTCTACTTGTTGCCATTAGATTTAATATATTTCCATCAAGAGCAGTGTTACTAACTGTCTGTTCTACGTAGTTTTCAGAGAAGACATTCAGTAAAGTTGCATAGGATATCTTATAACACCCACCACTAACAAAACTATAATTTTCCCAATTAATTGTTGAATGATTAAAGTCTCCACAGATTATTACAGTACAGTACGATTGGGGAACTTACAAGTGAACTGTGGTTTTCTCTGAAGTTTTCGGTTATGTCAGAAGACGAGTCTGGTGAGTGATAGAACGATCCAATTATTGTTTCATGGCCACCCTTGATACAGAGTCTTGCCCGACAATCTCACATGCAGCTTCAGTTTCTACCTTGGTGGATACGAGTTTCTCAACTACTGTGACATACACCACTATCATTTCCTTTTGCCTATCCTTTCAATATAGATTTAATTTTCCCTAAAAATCTCACTGCTATCAGCTTCACATTTCAACCAGCTTTCTGTACCTAGTATGAAGTGAGCTACACTGCTTTCCATGAGCACTTCAAACTCTGGCACAATGTTAGAAAACCTGCTGTAGTAATTAAATCACAAACACCCATTTGCTACAAACTGCTCATAGAATATGCAAAGGGCAATGAAAGCTTCCAAAAATTCTCAAAAATGCACATTTATTTGCAATGATATACAATGAAGTTCAGGGGTGATGTATTCTTCGGAAGAACTATGAACCACAAACGCTGATTTGCTACGAAATACATTGCATATCTAAAACACTAGTACCAATTTCTTATGAAAATATAGTTCTAAGTGTCTGAAAATTCTCAAGATAACCTATTTCTCACTTCATTGTACCCTGTTTTGAATCAGGATAGGCCCACTGTTCTCAAAAGTTTTAAAATTAAGTTGAAACCTATAACTGAAGATAAGAGTAAGAGTTTATTGCGGCACTCGTGAATGTTAAAAATTTCGCATTATGTTGCAATACAAATGAATATTGATGCAGTCAATGAAAGATTACGCAGAAATTACCCAAACAGTAAAATAGGCAAATCTAGAACTCTAATTTGGCACACGATATTATACAAGTGGTTTCACACAAAGGAAATAAATGGGCACGTTGCATGGATTTTTCTCTTAACTGCTTCTGTGCACACTTTTACACTGACATGCTGAAGAAGTACACTGCAGTGTTAGTTTACCTTGATCAAAATCACTAATATGTGCAGCACCAACAAAGCATGTCTTCTGCATGTTGTTTCGGCTAACATATTCGACGCTTGGAGCAAATAACGAAACAAAGCAAAAAGATAATCACATCTGATCAGTATGGCAATGCCTCAAGTTTGTGTAACAGAAGTTTCCCACTATGTAAGAAAATAACAGTTAATAACCGTATAACTTTTTTGAAACAATGAAAGAAGATGATAGAAACACATTATCTACGACTTTACGGCATTTAATGGATGTCAGCAAGGTCTAATCTTAATAACAGATGACTTATAAACCATCACATTCCAAGCTAACTTCTGACATGACTGCATTGTTACACATTTTATACCAACAGCTTTTGGAAAAAAAAGATTTTTCTAGTCACAACCTTTCCTCACCTGAGTTCACTTATGGCTTTATACTGAATTAAATGCCCCACCAACGAATGTTGCTCTAGTTCTATTGTCATTTTCTGTCCACTCAGTTTCTGTTCTTACGCATTAACCTGCTCAAGTATTTGATTTTAACTAGTTCACTGCTTGTCTGCATTTTCATTTTGACCCACTTCTCTCTCACATTTTTCTGGACAGACTTCCATACTATTAAAAATAAGCACTACTTCATAATTCAACTCAGTAACTTCCACTGTGTTTATAGCTTTTCAAAACACTGCTAGACCTATTTTACAACATTCTGCAGATTACAATTATTTTGACAAATTAAATTTCAGTCTGATAATGGATTTTTTTTAAAAAAATCATAATACCATCACATTTAAACACATTGAAATTTATCCATCATACTTTATAAGGGGAATATGAAAGATAAATCATCAACGTAAATAAACTACCTAAAAAAAAGAAAAGAGAGAGAGAGAGAGAGATTCAAACAATGTTTTTACATCATCTGGTAGGAAATTTTAGTTCACTTTATTTTACTAGCGGGTATTACATATCTTTTGAAGCTGCATCAAATTACATGAATTTGCAATATGCTCTTCTATTAAAAGATTTCACTAAGTACACTATAACTGCACTAGTGTGTAACTGATAAAACCACAAAAAGAAAGTGCACTTTAAACTTGGCGTAGGGAACAGGAAGCATTGCCTAACTTTCAATAACCGTGGAAATACAATTATTATACAGAATGAACAACATCAATAATTTCACATATCTGTGGTAAGTATGGGGCCAAAAGTCTTGCTGTAATGGTAACACAAGTTTCCATAAAATTACCAAAGTTAAGCGCTATCGGGCTTGGCTAGCACTTGAATGAGTGACCATTGGGGTCTACCAAGTGCTGCTGGCAAGAAAGGCCCATGTGACGCTACCAAAGGAGCTACTTGATTGAGAAGAAGTAGCTCTTGTCATGAAAACTGACAACAGCTGGGTGAGCAGTTTGCTGACCCCAAGCCCATCTGCATCCAGTGATGCCTAAGGGCTGAGGATGACACGGCAGCCAATCGATACTGTTGGGCCTTCTGAGGCCTGTTCGGAAGTAGTTTGGTATTAGTGATACATTTGGAATATTTGTATAATGTGTGATGCAGAAAAAAGAGGAAATTTGGCAGAACATGCACAGTGAAAGGTCCAGTTCCACAGGTTATGGTGTTAGAACATGATACGTTAACCACAAAGTATTAAACTGTCACATTCCATCCTGGATTTTTCCCACTGATTTAACCACAAAGTGTATTACCACAATGTGCCCAAGATTGCATTTGCAGAGCAAGTACATCGCTTTCTGAAAAATGTTGATTTATAGCTGATATCCCCCAATATTTACCCTCACTGGTAAGTTACCTTCCACAAAACACTAACCTTGAATGTGTGTTCATTTTACTGGCACCCACAGTACTTTCATTTCTAGCTCTTAGACTAAGCAGCATTTCCTCACCACTGCAACATGTGCAGCTTCCAGTAACTCATCAGAATTATTTCACACCTCCATAATTAAAAAAGACTACATAACTAAAGGAGTAAAACTATAAGGAAAAAGGGCACATATTAAGTATATTATCACTGTCTCACCTTCAGGTCAACATTGGTGTCTTGCGCAGGGTCAATCACTTTGAGGACTGCATCTACAGCTATTGGTGCCAGTAAGCTGGACTGTTGTGATACAACCTGTAAATATACAAAAATTAGAATTAAATATTCCAACTATGGGCACATTAGTGTACTGCCACAGCCCTTAATATCAAAACATACTGTAACTGAAAACAACACAATAATGGTGACTAAGGTAGCAGATTGCTATAAACATGCCTCACTTTTAGTAAGAGAAAGTGTTTACTACACTCTCCTAAAGTTTTATTATTTCCCAAATATCAGATACCCTTCCACCCTCTCTATAGCCTACAAACAATTCTCCACAAACCTCAATAAACAACCATAATACTTACAACGAGCAGTCAAATTAGAATGAGACAGATGGAAAAAAGTAAGTAAATTGTTTATTATCTCAAAAGTAATTGCCAGAGTTTCTTACACATTTATCCCACTGACAGGCAAGATGGTCAACATCTGTGGTTGCCCATGGAACCATGATTGTACACAGATGTTTATCTCTTCCTCCATGCATTCCCGATCCCTCCCTATGAGATTTCCATATTTTTGAAGCTCTGAGAAAATACACTTGTGGCTGTCAATTTGCTGTGGTAAATGATGTGCGTACCTAGAGACAATCATGGTTCTATAGGCAACACAAACCTTTTTCAATGAAGGCTTTCACAATCTTGTCTCACAGTGGGATAAATGTATTAACAGTTTGGAACTACTTTTGATATGATTGTTTCCCATCTGTCTCACTTTCATTTGACTGTCCCCTTACAATTTTTCAATCGGAACAGAAGTTTTACTGAAGTACAAACATGAACACATCTCTCTATTACAAAGTAATTGTGTATCCCTTGGCTTTTATTACTTCCCTCCCTCCCCTCCTCTCCCCCTCAAAGCATCTTAGCAGCTTTGTCCTCCAATGAATTGCTTATCACACAGTGAAGTGACCAACAGTAGGCAGCCATCACATTGTATTCCAATGGCCTTTATACCACATTTTCATCACTTTGGTGAAAGCACACCTTGTCCCCAATTGCTATCACCAAAACTTTCTGGTGTATTCGCGCATTGGTGGTGGTGGTGGTGGTGGTGGTGGGGGTTAAGGTTGAAATTTCAAAAAGTGAATCTTTAGGCTCATGAAATGGCATAACTTTCTGAAATTTTCCAATATGTTGCCTACAACAGAAAAAACATCCTCCATCTTTGGGTAAGACCTTCACTAGCAGTATCACTAAACCAAACTTAATGTGTGAAGGTTGTCATAGAACTGCTTTTCAAATCACACGGTTCTTGTGCAAGAAGTTGTTCTTTCCACGCTCCAAAAATTTTTCTGCCAGGCCAGCTTATTTTGGACCAATGTTGCCCCCCTTGACCTACTATTCAATATATTAATTATACTGTTAATTGTATGAAATTTATACACTGTAGGCAAATAAAATTTTAACACCCCGAAAGATACCAAATAACGGAATTTTATTTATTGGGCATACACAGTATAGTAGAAAGTAGTACACTGAGCTGCTACCTCTTAAATCAACAATAATCTCTAATCCAATTAGGTATTGAGGAACTGAGCTCGGATAACATACGATTATGTCATTCCATGCTGCTTCAGTTTTATCCTCTGTTTATCAATTGTACTTGCTGATGAGAGTTGAGGTGTCAGTCTCTCAGGGGTGGGGAGGGGGGCATATCAACTGGACAGTATATCTGTACTCTTTGGCACTAGCCACACTGGGCATCTCAGATGCCATACAGCCTCGAGAATGGCTCTGCTGAATCCATCAATTCCATATTTGCATGACAGCTGGGATTATGGCTACTGTGAGCATTAATATTGCTGACATAAACTGCAGTCTCAACTGGCCACTGTCCTGAGTATGTAATTCCAGCACACACTGGTACTGCTCCCCCTTACACAAATAAATCCTGTCACAAACAAGAGAGGCTCGTTATGTAACCTCTCCTTACATACAGAATGTAGATAGCATTACTCCTACCTACCTCATGCAGTTGCACTGAAATGTTATTTAGCTGCACATTCCTGCATGTACCTGCACTTCATGCCAATTTGATTTGTTTCATGTCGTGATCAAGGTGTTGCATTTTTTGCCCAAAACACTGTTAGCCATTAAAACCATATTTTGTTTAAAAAACTGAGTTAAATGAAAAAATGTGGGTGTTATGGCTTTATTACTACCATATTAGTGTTCTGCACAAGTTGCCATCACTGGACTGTGTATGTAATTTTCATCACAAAATTAATTAACTCTGGACAAATAGTTCACAGGACTAAGAATCAGTAAACAAACCTTAGAATTAAGTGCAGTTGCTGCTGAACGTATGAGACTGTCCCTGTCTGCCAGAGATACTGGCTGTGACATGCCAGAAAGGATCTCCACAGACTTGGCAGCAGCACGCTGGAATGCATCTGAAACTACTGTCGGGTGAATGCCACGTGCCAGTAACTTCTGTGCTGCTTCCAAGAGGCTGCCAGCGACGACGACGACACTTGTTGTTCCATCTCCAGCCTCAATGTCTTGTGCCTTTGAGAGTTCGACAAGCTGTAAGCAAATGTAAAATGTATATGACGACAAGCAAGCAAACATGAAATAAAAGAAAAATGTTCAATGCTTTCCTAAATTCTACAAAAATATATATCGGTAAAACACTCAGCATAATCATAGGTACTTTTTTTAGCCACTTTACTGATTAGTGAGAAATCTGATGACAACAAAGTCCAAATTTAGTTAAATGGAAATACTGTCTTGAAAAAGTTAGAAGACAAACATCTACAAAAGTAAAACACAGTCAATGGAATGTAGTGGGTTTAATCAGATGATAGTGGGAGAATTACATTAGGAAACAAGACACTAAAAGTGGTGGACTAGTTTTGCTATCTGGGCAGTAAAATACCAGATGTTGGAAGTAGTAAAGAGGATATAAAATGTAGACACCTACAACAAAGAAAGCAGTTCTGAAGGTATCTGTCTTCAGTGTAACCTTGTTATGGAAGTAATAAAAAATAAATGCCGTGTGACTAAGCCTCCCATAGGGTAGACCGTTCGCCAGGTGCAAGTCTTTCGATCTGACACCACTTTGGCAACTTGCGCGTCGATACATGGAAGTGAAACATGGACAATAAGCACTTCAGACAAGGAGGAAAACTTTGCTTTTGAAATGTGGTGCTATAGAAGACTGCTGAAGATTATACGGATACATCGGGTAACTAAGAATCTAACTGGGGAGAAAAGAAATTTATGGCTCAACTTGACTAATGGAAGGAACTGACTGACTGGACACTTTCTGAGGCATCAACAAACTGTCAATTTGGTACTGGAGTGAAGTGTAGTGGGTAAAAATTCTAAAGGGAGATTAAGGGTTGAATACAATAAGCAGGTTCAGGTTGGTATTGGCTGCAACAGCCATGTAGATTACATAAGACTTTCGCAAGAAAGACGTGTGAAGTATGAAACCAGTCTTTGGATATCATCATGACTGGAAGAACAGTCACTGAATACCAGTCTGTTGCTACTTAAATACCAAAATTTTGTACAAAAGCCTTTATAATAAAGAAGTTGTCCTATTTAATTGAAGCCACTATCTTAAAAGATAGTCCCATGAGCCACAGACATCATTGACGTAGGGCAGCTTATGTGTCTCAACAATACCACAATGGAGGTGTCAGTGGAGAGGCCAGACAAACGTTCCTGAAGAGGCACAAGTAGCTTTTCAGTAATTGCAAGGGCAACAGTGGATGATGGATTGATTTGGCCTTGTAACATCAGCCAATATGGCCTTTGTGTGTTGGTACTGTGAATAGCTGAAAGCAAGCCAATTAACAGCCATTACTTTTCCCACGGACATCTCAGCTGTATGGTTAAATGATGATGGCATCTTCTTGGGTAAAATATTCCAGAGGTAAAACAGTCCCCCATTCAGATCTTTGGACAGGGTCTACTCAGGAGAAATGAAACTATCAATCTTCGGGTCTGAGTCTGGTACGTTAGATCCCCAATCAGCCAGCTAGGTTAGTAAATTTGAAAATGAAAAAAGATAGATTAAAGTTAATATAATAGAGGGAAACATTCCACGTGGGAAAAATTATATATAAAAACAAAGATGAGGTGACTTACTGAACGCAAGCGCTGGCAGGTCGATAGACACACAAACAAACACAAACATGCACACAAAATTCAAGCTTTCGCAACAAACTGTTGCCTCATCAGGAAAGAGGGAAGGAGAGGGAAAGACGAAAGGAAGTGGGTTTTAAGGGAGAGGGTAAGGAGTCATTCCAATCCCGGGAGCGGAAAGACTTACCTTAGGGGGAAAAAAGGACAGGTATACACTCGCGCACACACACACACATATATCCATCCACACATACAGACACAAGCAGACATTAGGTTAGGTTAGGTTTTATGTCTGCTTGTGTCTGTATGTGTGGATGGATGTGTGTGTGTGTGCGCGCGCGCGCGCGCGAGTGTATACCTGTCCTTTTTTCCCCCCTAAGGTAAGTCTTTCCGCTCCCGGGATTGGAATGACTCCTTACCCTCTCCCTTAAAATCCACTTCCTTTCGTCTTTCCCTCTCCTTCCCTCTTTCCTGATGAGGCAACAGTTTGTTGCGAAAGCTTGAATTTTGTGTGCATGTCTGTGTTTGTTTGTGTGTCTATCGACCTGCCAACGCTTTCGTTCGGTAAGTCACCTCATCTTTGTTTTTATACATAATAGATTAATTTTTCCCACGTGGAAGTTTTCTTCCATTATATTGATAGATTAAAGTTAGATACACTAAGGTGATAGAAGTCATGGGATGTCTCCTAATATCATTTTAACCTCCTTTTGCCTGGCTTAGTGCAGCAACTCGACAAGGCATGGATTCAACAATTGGAAGTCCCCTGTATAAATACTGAGCCATGCTGCCTCCACAACCATCCATAATTGTGAATGTGTTGCCCGTGTAGGATCTTGTGCACGAATTGACCTCTCAATTATGTCCCATAAATGTTCAGTGGGGTTCATGTTGGGTGATCTGGGTGACCAAATCATTCACTCAAATTGTCCAGAATGTTCTTCAAACCAAATGCAAACACCTGTGGCCCTGTGACAACATGCATTGTCATCCACAAAAATTTCGTTGTTGTTTGGGAACATGAAGTCAACAAATGGCTGCCAATTGTCCTGAAGTACCAAACGTAACCATTTCCAGTCAATGATCAGTTCAAATGGACCAGAGGGCCCAGTCCACTCCATTTTGGAGTCACCACCAGTTTGCACACTGCCTTGAGTTGAGTCCATGGCTTCATGAGGTCTGCACCACATACTAACCCTACCATGAGCTCTTACCACCTTGGAATCAGGACTCATCCAACCAGGCCACAATTTTTCAGTCATCTAGGTTCAACCAATATGGTGACGAGAGCAGAAGAGGCGCTGCAGGCAACATCGTGCTGTTAGCAAAGACACTCTTGTCAGTTATCTGCTCCCATAGCCCATTAATGCCAAATATCGCCACAATGTCCTACCTGATGCATTCGTCATACTTGTCACATTGATTCTGCGATTATTTCACGCGGCGTTGCTTGTCTGTTAGCAATGACACCTCTATGAAAACGCCGCTGCTCTCTGTCAGTTAGAGAAGGCCATCAGTGTTGATAGGTAATGCCTGAAATTTGGTGTCTTTGGCACACTCTTGACACTGTGGATCTTGGAATATCGAATTCTCTAATGATTTCCGAAATGTAATGTCCGATGCATCTAGTTCCAACTAGTATTCCATGTACAAAGCCTTTTAATTCTCTTCATGCAGCTATAATAATGTCAAACCTTTACACATGAATCACCTCAGTACTAATGACAGCTCTGCCAATGCACTGCCCTTTTATATCTTACATAAGCGATACTACCACCACCTGTATACATGTATTATCACTGTCCCATCACTTTTGTCACCTCAGTGTATAGTGGGGATTAGTGAACTTCAGTAGCAGGATTAACAGGGCTTTCTGGTCAGGTGAGTAGGGATTTATAAATACAAAATCAGATAGAAGTAATACAGGAGTAAATCAAATAGAGGTAATGCAGGAGTAAGTCTAATTATGAATCAGAAAATAAGAATGCAGGTAAGCTACTAAGAGCAGTATAGCGAACATATTATCACAGACAAGAGGCACAAAGGCAACACCCGCCACAGCAGTACAAGTTCATTTCCCACCTACCTCCACACACAGGTGAAGAAGACAGATGAGATAAAAGAAATGAAAACTTAATTGTGACACAGGACTTAGAATTCAGCAGTAGGAAATGGAAGACAAGGATAATAGTAGAATACGGATGGAGGAAAAGAAATGAAAGAGGTGGCCACTTGGTACAATTTTGCACAGAGCACAATTTAATCATCACCAACACTTGGTTTAAGTATCATTTAAGGTTTGGAGATTACAAACTGATTATATAATGGTAACACAGAAATTTCAGAATCAGATTTTAAACTGAAATACTTTCCGGGTCAGTAGTGGAATGTCCATAATTTATTGGTCATGAACTTTAGATTAAAACTGAAGAATTTGCAAAAAGACATGAAGTTAATGAGATGGGACCTGGATAAGTTGAAGAACCAGAGGTTGTTCAGAGTTTCAATGGGAGCATTAGGAAATGACTGAGTGAAATGGGAGAAAGGAATACAGTAGAAGACACGTGAGTAGTAACTTCGAGAGATGAAATAGTGAAGGCAGCAGAGGATGAAATAAGTAGAAAGACAAGGCCTTGCAAAAATCCTTGGATATCACAGGAGATATTTAATTTAATTGATGAAAGGAGAAAATACAGAAAAGCTGCAAATGAAGCAGGCGAAGGGGAATATGGATGTCTAACATTGAGGGTGACCTGAAGTGCAAAATGGCTAAGCAGGAGTGGCCAAAGGAGAAATGTAAGTCTCTATACTTCCTTCATTGTAAGAAGGAATCTGATGTAAACAAACACAAATGCGATGACTGGTCAAGAGCCATAGTACAAGCACGCTGATGTTGTTACATTCTTTGAAGTACTATATTTAACTGATTATAATAAATACGAGGGTTTTTCCCAAATTCGTCATTCAAAACATATAGGGTTGTCTTACATTCACAGATTAAACTACTGCTGCTGAGGCTAACATTTTTACAATGTTTAATAGAGTATACTGGGGTTGTCTTTCATTTACAGATGAAGCTTTGGATATTGAGGTTACATGTAGATTTATTTTGAAGAATTCAGAAGGGCAGGTCTAGGCAAATGATACTTGTGTTCGAATAAGTTCAAGATTTCCCGATACACCAAAGTGCTAGATACAGTATCAACGTTGCCCACAAAACACATGACATTTGACGCATACAGCACTAGTGCAAAGGACATACGAGAAACTATGAACTAGTCATTACAACAATCATTTGCTCTGCTTAAAATGTGACAAGTTTGGTGAAACACTAGAGGAAATAGCACTAAATTTTATCACTTTGGAAACTCTTGATATATTTGAACAGATTTGCAATAAAAGTTCTATTATATGTATCGGTACCATGTACAAGCAATTAAGTAGCTTTTCAAGTAAAGGCTACATTCAGAAAGGTGAATGTATTACTTCAAAAAACATTACTCGATTCAGAACCGAGATCAATATTTCATTTGATTAGAGAGGCTAATGATTTACTAAGTGGGTTGTAATGAGAAATTCAGACATTGCTCACATATTAGAATAGCAAGTAAATACATTACCATCTTTCAATCAGATTTAGAACACGATGGTGTTATTCAGGTGAAACAAGAAGGAAAATTAATCCAAAATGAAATGCCTAATAAACGAAATCATTCTTATTAAACTGATTATAACTGTTGTGAGAACAAAGTATGGCAGTTCCAACACAAGTCAGTAGATCACAGGATGATCGCAAGCTGAAGAATCGGACAATCATGTTGGTGCTCTTTTATTCATGTATTAATTGCTGTTGTTACTTATGACTTGTACCCTAGAAGACACTGCAGTCCATTTTTCACAGCTGCTGAAGCACAGAACTACAGAAGGGTTGGAGGGAGAACATTGATATCAGCTTGCTGCAGTGAGCTGGTAGAAAATTATGTGACATTACCAAACATGAGAATCTATACCGCATACTTTGGCTTTTTAGGAACATCTACCATGTTTAGACAGCAGTTTGCCTGAAAACATTTGTAGTCGGAATTGAATTGAACTTAAAATTGTACAAATACTCAAGAACAGTATTCATTTCTGCATGAGGTGGTGAAAGTCTAGGTATGGGGCAGAGGTGTACATGCTTCATGCTATAATGTTATTGACGCTCACCATGAACTAAGATGGGAACAAATGAGGGTGTGTCAGCCCCTTAGTTCTAACAGCCAATGAGAGCGCAATGGGCAGACAGTGTGTTTGGAAGCAAGTGGCACTGTGACATACCCATGTCAGTAGAGAAAGCGAGAGCTGTTATGTATAAAGATAAAAACAGCTGTGTTCTCAGGTCGTATGGTAACCACAACCTCATAAATCACAACATATTCAGAAGAAACAGCCAAATATTTGTGACAATGAAGATATAAATTTTACAGCTGTGCTGTTAGGATGATGATAAAAATAGTGACAGGGTTACTAAGCAAAAAATATTGCTAAAAAGGGTCCACAAATTAATGTAAACCATTTCTTTTTATTACTTTATTTCTCCTGTTTTATGAAAATTTACACAAACAACAAAATGCATAAATTTATAATATGTCGAATGTTAGCTTTTTAGGTAGATACTTTATGTCAATAAAACACTTTGTAATTCTGATTAGTCAGAATACGTTACACATAAAATTTTCTTCAAAAGAGTCTTTAAAAAGAGAGAGAGAGAGAGAGAGAGAGAGAGAGAGAGAGAGAGAGAGAGAGAGAGAGAGAGAGAGAGGTCATCTTATAATCAAAGTCATCCTATACTCAGGTAAGTACAGTAGGTTCCACTAATGCATTACATATCTTACTACTATGTTGATGTAAATGAAACTTTAAGACATTCTAACGTATTAGGAGTCATCAATGGTTTTCAATCATACTTTGGCTATTTTAATTTAAAAAACAGTGTACAATAGCAGTCTCTGTAAACTGCTGCCTGTGCGCTGATTGTTGCACTGTTAATATGTACTGTAAATATGGCTGACACTGCTTTCTGTTCCATAGTGAAACATGCAGGAAGACTGTTAAAAAGCTGCAAGAAATAAGTTGTTCTTAATGCTTTAAACAAGTTTATAGAAAAATATCTGGTGCTAGTGATACAGAAGACTGCAGATATGACATCAGACAAGGTGACCAATCGACAATTGGATTTTCCTATTTTTTTTTTTTTTATTTATTTATGGTATGTGAAATTCAGAACTCAAAATATCAAATCGTGAAGCAGTTTGATACAGCTCTCAGAAATTCTCAAGGAACTTGACAATTTTCCAAGTAACAATAAAGTTAGGCTTTTTTGTAGACAAGCTATGTGGCTTAATCAGCAGCATGGGAGAACAATTGATCGATAACTGGTTTGAATATCACTTTGGTCTTTTTATTTATTTGTTCAATCCAAATACCTAAATCATTTAAATATACGATTCATCAAATATATAATGATTAACGCATACCTAATCATAATTTATGAAAAATGCATGTCATCTTGTTACTAATTACATATCACACCCAAAGTTCCCATTTCCATTGCAAATATAAATTTGCAATTATTTATATTTCATAAAATATTGTTCGTAGTAAGAAAATGATCGAACTTAATTTATTGGGGCAACAGTGAAAAACCAAATACTCTTTATTTGCACTATAACCATTATTGTATGGTACAGATGAGGTCTCACATGAGCCAGACCATTAAGCATCACAGAAGCACAGAGAAAGTAACTTTTGTGGCATCGAGCACACCATACAAATACTTTGATAACCTTTAAGCATCCACATAGTGCAACAAATTCATTTTATTGGTCACAAGGAGTGATAAGTACTGTGTTCTGAAACAGCACATTATTGCTGTTGTTCCACCACCATCAGTGACATCATCTGGCTGCCAGGATAGTTTTCCAAGTGACTTTCTACAGAAATTAAAGAAACCTGCCAAAAATTCAAATAGTCTGGAGTAAACATTAGCTTAGGATCCCAAAAGAGATTTCTTCTAGCTTTGGCCTTTGAAACTTGAAGAAAATTATCCTCAGGCTTGGGAACCAGTGTGAAAGAAATCCACCCGTGGCTGCTATTGCGCAGCTAATGGGTGTTGCCCCTTTGACAATGGGGATGCAGCAGTGGTTAAGCCAACATGGACCACAGCCACACATTACACAATTTTTCATCTGTATAATAATGTTCCAATAAACTGCAAACTATGCAAATACAAAATATGCTGTAATTTAAACTGAAGTTAAACTAGCCTGTCAATAGCATTGCACAATAAAAAGAAATACTTGCACAAGAAATAAAATGAATCCTTTCCAAAAAATGTCAGGCAGACTGCTATGAACTTCACCAAAATTCACACATTGTGACAATGGTGTAAAACTTGGAGACTGTTTATAAAATGTTTGTTGTACTTGTTATGAAACAACTTTACTATCATGATCCCAGTGCCTTGGTAAAGCACAATTAAATTTTGAAGTTTCTAAACAGTTTGAGTCTGTAATTATTACAGCACAAAAACAGGCTGAAATATGTCATGACGAGCCATGACAAAACACACATCTTTTTTGAGGTTTTTCACGTTCTTCTGACTATCTCACTTCCTATCATCAGGACTTTCAATATTACCTTTCCCAAAGAGTACTAAGCAAGTGTAGAATAGAATAAAAGATGCCAAATTTAGTTTAATCAGCAGTGGAATGGGGGTATATTTTCAATTCGCCTCCACCTTGTCATTGTCTTTTAGAGTCTTACATGCTTGCACTGCAAAACCAAATTTGTATTTTAGAAGTTTAAAACACTGTCTTTCTAATTCAAAACGTTTTAAAGAGTTTGCAAAAGATTCTTTATCATAAAAGTTACCTAAAGAACCACCTTTCGGTGTCTTTACAAAAATCGTTAACTTTGCCCTCAATTTGTAAACTATTGGAAAATAGTAAGAAAATGAAAATTTATGTTTTAAAACCTGGTACAGGTAAGTTATTACACACAGTTTTAAATATATCGCGCAATTACTTCCGGAGATATGAAAAGCTTAACTTCACATTTTTTAAGCATCTATTTTTTTTGACCAACTTCGCCTAAGAGAACGCAAAAAGTTGTAAAGGATGATCTAGTTTTGTTCCTTTCAAGAAAGTACTGCTGGAGATAAATTTAAAAGTTGCTGAAAACTCACTAACAGCCCACTGTTGATAGCTGCAGTAGGGGGTCATGCAAATAAAGATATCTCCAAAAGTATTTAATTGGTCATCATGCGGCTACACCAATGTTTACAGGGAAAAAGTGCAAATGCTCACACAATATTTTAGCAAAATCCATGACAGTCATGTGGAAATCTCTAGACCACTTGGTATGGAATGACTCTGCAGTTATTTGGAGATGAAGAGGCTTGCACAGGATATGGTAGTGTAGAAATCTGTACCACACTAACCTTTGGACCAAAGACCACAAGCAAAAGAGGGTGAAATAGTTTTTGTTCGACATACCATTCATTCCAATGGATCTCCAGCTCTATCATATGAGAGAACTATCTGAAATATTAAGCGATTCTCTTCATATGTGCTTCCTTGTTTTTTAAGTACTCTTTCTGTCTTATGTGT
Organism: Schistocerca americana; assembly: GCF_021461395.2. NCBI lineage: Eukaryota > Metazoa > Arthropoda > Insecta > Orthoptera > Acrididae > Schistocerca > Schistocerca americana. The sequence continues at coordinate 431,087,114 of NC_060124.1, read as the reverse complement.
GCAGTCATATGTGAATTGCTACACCATAAGCTAATTAAAGGTCTGACAGAGGACAATTTCCAAGAGTGCTTAGTATACACCATTTATCATTGCCTTACCTACGTATTAAGTGATTACCTGTATTCCTTCGGTTACCTGTTACATGAAATTTAATTTGTGCATGGCAATGTCTATTTCTTTTATTAATGTCCTGTATTATGTTACACATCAGTTTTCATGTATGATTCAAAACTACTATCAGAGTAGCACTTGAACTGTCATTTTTGGGTTGCCAATTTCCTTACCTTATACATTATTCAGCACACAATGATCTTCTTGAATCCTCTCTACCAATTGCTTGTTTTCAGAACTACCTAAAATTTCATCATTTCTGTCACAACCATTCTGTTATGTCTGTCAGACTGTCCTGTGCAACATCCTGTTTTCTCTGCAATTCACTATATTAAGTACACAATATTAATACAATTGTCTACTCAAAGAACCCACTTTTCATCACCTAAATAATACATTAAAATAAAAATGTTGGGGTAACTTTTGAAGTGTGAATCACAAATTTTGTTTTAAAAAGTTATGCTTTGATGTGGTATACCTCAAGATGATAGCATGAAGATAACCTATTGCCATTTCTACTTTACACTATGCAGATTCTGACTACGAACTTATACAGTACACAAGGTACTGATTCATAATATTTTTAAAAATAAGACTTGAGCTGTATGTCTCAACTGTAGTGGTGAAAAATGGAATTCTCACCAGGCAGCACAAAAAATACAACCCCCCACCCACACACACAAATTGACAACAACTACATTCTAGTTAAACAGATGCAGCAATGGGTGGATGAATTTACTTACCAACTTTGCTGCTGGATGTGTGACGTTCATCTGCTTCAGAATTGTTGCCCCATCATTTGTAATAGTAACTTCACCATTGCTGGCTTGTATCTGTGGAAAGGAAAAGTTACATGTATGTGAATACATTTAATTCTGTGAAGATTATTTACCACATATGACAAATGTACATATTAAAGCTTATGATGCTCATTTTATCAGTATGTTAACTATATTCATGGTCTACCTACTGCATATGAAATAATGAAAGGACATCCAATAATATGGGCTTCATAACGGAAAGTAGGCGATAGTATGAGAACATGTCTACGACAATGACTGTTGCTGGATGGGACCAAACTGCATGGTCACTGGTACCTACAAAGACAGAAAGTTTAAAAGTAGTTGATGATGCACACCAAAATGGATGGTTGCTTTCCAGGAGACCAGTAGCAACGGTGAAGAGGTGTAATCCCCAGATTTTTTGTCGTAGTAGTAGCACAGCACAGTAGTGGAGTAAAGGGAGAAGGTTCACCTTCCATGCTCATCCCCTATATCAACGACAACAAGGGGGACTCGTAGCTTTTTATAATAACTGCAGAATCTTATAAAATGCAGAGTTCACTTGGCAGCTACTTCAAGCCAAAAAGTAGGAGGCGTTATGAATCATCCAACTTCAGTCCTCTCTGCATGTTGGTCAGAATAATGTATTCCACAAGTAAATGGGTGACTGTCAGGGCAGCACCATATTCACATCACAGTGGGCCCATCACTTTGGGAATAAAACCTTAGGTACAACTGCTGTGGCCCACGTGCAGTCTGCACAGCAAGACATTCTTTCCGAGAAGCTCTTTGAGACATCTTCCTTGCAGCTGTGGTTCCCTTAACCAGTCGTAATTTGTTGTATGTTGCTCTAGCTGGCCATTCTTCTTACCATCCTTTTAGAATAAGGTGCCATAGTTGGGACTGTACAGCAGTAGTGGAGATTCTGATGCTGAGAAGTTCTTTAGACATTGTCTTCTGATCAGCCAGTTCATTTCCTGTAATCACCAAGTGGCATGGCATCCAAATTAATGTAACATGGATGCCGGCAACGTACTGTTCTGCTAGCTGGTCCTGAACATTACGTTCACATACACTGTGGGTGTAACACAGATAATAGTTTGTAAACAGCTTCGCTCATTGAGCTACTCTTCTGAGATTTTATGTGGCACAGGGCCTGGGTGACTGCTGTAAGTTTAGCAGTAAACACTCTACAAGCATTCAGTAAAGATTTCTGTTCAGAACAATCACTGGAAGAAAAAGCAAAATTCACTCAGTTGTTAAGACCAATAATCAGAAGACTATTGGATTGGTGTTCTCCTTTGAATTGTGGCACAGGCCGAGTTACTTGCCACAGAGATGCAGCAGGACAAGATAATCTTGCGCATTCCAATGAAGGAAGTTTGAGGTCACTTCTCAGAGCTTCCAGATGCGTCCTTGTTGGTTTGTCTGCTCTGGGTAAGCTCGTAAAGAGCCTGTATTGATAGTGGCAGAAAAGAACTGAGCGACTGGGTGATTTAGCATCTGGAGAACTGTCACTGCAAAATTGGGGTACACGAAAGGAACCTCCACGAAGATTGCAATAAGAGAAGACCAAGAAATTAGTAGCAATGGGGTGTACCCTGGGCAATGTCAGAAGACGCTACAAAGCGCGCTGATGGCATATCCTTTCACAACAGGTCTCCATTCAAATGGACTGCATCCTGACCTGTCTCTCTAAAGACCATCCCCCCCACATAAACCCCAAGGGATTTTCCCAATAGAAAGAAGTTTTAGTAGCAAAAATATAAATGTGACATTCTGTTAGTCCAGGAAACACACGGGAATTACTAAGCATTGTCCATGAATTGGTGGTAAGGAATTAATACTGGAAAGGCCTCACAACAAATGCGGCAGTGCCATCTTTGCCAGATCACATCAGCCTCACCGACTAAAAACAATAACATCGAGCTCCTCACAGAGCTAACTCCATTCTTCTGTGTAATATCAGCCTACAAAACAACCGATGCCAATTTCAGCATTAAAACACCAGCCAACATTAATGATAAGGACATGAACTTTGTCATATGCAATTTCAATTGCAGAAGCACATCATGGGGATACCCAGACACTGACACAAATGGAATGAGTGTAGAAAACATGGGCTGAGGCTCATGACCTACATCTGATCTACGATCCGAAGATCCCACCTTCCTTTAACAGTGGCAGGTGGAAAAGAGGGTACAACCCAGACAACATCTTTGTTTGTTGGAGGGCCCATCCCCTGTACCCAACACAGACCTGCCATATGCACTGTGAATCCTGTAGTAGTGCCTGAAGAGGTACCATTCAAGAGGACGTTTAACTTCAAGAAGACAGACTGGCAGAAGTTCAGTGAAGAGCTTGACTCAAAAGTGAAAAACATTCCACCACAACCTGAAATGTACGAAACCTTCATCAAATGCGTCCAATAAGTTTCAAGGAAAACTATTCCAACAGGATGTAGAACTCAGTATTTTCTAGGCATGTCCAGTGATGACAAACTGTTGTTAGAACGATAACAAACACTCTATGAAGAGGATCCACTTGCAGAAGAAATGATTCAAGCTGGTGAAATATTACAGAAAGCCATTTCAGCAACTCACAAGACCAATTGGAGTAACCTGGTAGAGAATACAGACATGAATCTGAACAGTAGACAAATCTGGAAACTGCTTAAAACCTTAATGGCGATCCTGTAAAATCACAAGGCAATTTTACGAGTGAACTCCTAATAAAGCAGCAACCCGGCTCCTGCAGAACGGCAAAATTTAAGGAAGGATGCCCAAAGAAGCTCTTCAGCGTGACCCAAACAGAGCATTATTTTCTTAGGGATCCCTTCTCCATGGCTGAACTCAAAGCTGCCATTTCCAGTTTGAAGATGCATAAGGCTGCAGGTGTCGATGACCTTAGAGTTAAATAGATAAAGAACTTCGGCTGTGAAACGATGGAGTGGCTACTAAGCCTAATGAACACCTGTGTCGCAAAGCTACACATCCCCAAAATGTGGCGGAAGTCTCGAGTCGTAGTATTTAAACCTGGGAAGGAACCAAATGATAACAAAAAATGCCAAACCATCAAGATATTAGAACAGCTGGTACTTAACCGAATCAGTGCCACCCGAAGGAAGTGAAGTTTATCCCACAACAAGGACGCTTTCACGCTGGCAAATCATGCTGTAGTCAGATCTTTAATCTAACCCAGCACATCGAGGACGGTTTTGAGTGTGGTGAGATTACTGGAGTCACTTTTGTTGATCTAACAGCTGCATAGGAAAGTGTTAAAGAAAGTGTATGACCTTACTAAGGATTACCAACTAACATCCTTTATTAGCACCTTCCTGCAGAACAGAAGATTCATAGTTTCATTACAGGGTAAGAGGAATAGATGGCGATCGCAGAAGAACAGCCTCCCACAAGGCAGTGTGCTTACTCCAGGGCTGTACAATATCTACAAAAATGATCAACCAACACCAGCAAGTACTAGGCCCTTCATCTAAGCCGATGATACAGCAGTAGCTGTTCAGGGACCAACCTTTAAAGAAGTAGAGGGGAAAACTGTCTCTAGCAATGGATGAACTCTCCAAATTCTATGCTGCCAACCACCTGAAGCCCAATCCCAATAAAACTCAACTGAGTGCATTCCACTTACAAAACAGTGAATCACAGCAAAAGCTGGATTTCACATGGCAAGGAGAGCAACTGAGAAATTGCCCAACACCAGTCTATCTGGGTGTCAGACTGGACAGGGCTCTAATGTACAGGCAGCAATTTCTAAATGTGAAACAGAAAGTCATTGCTAGCAATGAGATACTTAAGAAGCTGATTGGCAGCAGCTGGGGGGCCAACCTGCACCTCCTACGGACTTCAGCATTTGCTCTTTGTGCATGATCCACTGACTATGCAGCTCTTGTGTGGAACGCTTCAGCTCATGCTAAGTAAGTTGATATTGCAGTCAACAATACTACAAGGATCATCTCAGGATGCTTGAAGCCAACACCAGTGCAGAAATTGTATCTGATTGCTGGAATAGCCCCACCCAATATCTGAAGGGCCACTGCCGGAGACAATGAGAGAACAAAGCAGGAGAATGGCCGCCGACATCTCCTGTATGGTCATCAGGCAGCAACATCCCGCCTTAAATCCTGCACGAGTTTCCTTTGTAGGACTGCGCCACTCGAGGGAACACCAGAAGCAATTTGTCTTGCAACATGGAAGAGCTCACTGCCCGTAGACGTATCACCAAAAGAAGAATTAGCTCCTGGCACAAACCTACAATACTCTGTATGGAGGTCCCTCAACCACCTAAGAGTGGGCATCCCTCGATGCAAGACCAACCTCAAGAAATGGGGTATCCTTCCCATGAGCACAGACACCTCTTGCAACTGCGGGGCTGACGAAGATCCAAGCCACCTATTTGTATGCCCCCTCATGGACAACCGGTGCACAACACAAGATGTTTATGAAGGAAATGACAAAGCTATCACAGCTGCTATTTTTTGGAAACGCTGACCGGGCACAGAAATGAATGAATGAATGACTGCAGCCCCTGCTAGAAGACTGTTCGTGAGACGTGTGCAAAAGATGCCACTCATCAGTTTCATAGTTTTGTCATGGACGGCATTGAGCAGTGTAATATCGATGGAGTTGCTGAGCCATACGTGAAAGTATCTTCAGAAAAGCATGTGATCAGCTCCAGAGTTGGTGCTGATGTGTAACTACAGTGCACTGAGCTTCACAATACAGTTTGTTTCCAGTTGGTGTACATACGTGAAAACTGTGTTTGTTGACTATCATGGAGAAGACTCAACCAGTTCTAGTAATTTATTTTCTAGGTAGAGTTCAGAGAGATGACAGGCTGTTTTGAGCCTGCAGAAATGCATAACTCTGGCATCTGATGGACAGTTTGAAGCCCTGTTTCTGCCTTTAAGATCATTCTCTGGGAAGAGGAAAGAAAAGAGAGAGAGATAGAGATAGAGGGAGAGAGAGAGAGAGAGAGAGAGAGAGAGAGAGAGAGTGGAAGAAATTGTTCCTCGGGAGCATGTAACCCCTATACCTAATGTTTCCTGTTCTATTTCTACAATGCCATTAGTCAAAGTTTGAATTGACCTTCCCTTCCTTTCCTTGTGCCGTTGTCCCACATCAGTGCATGGTCAGCACGGTTATTAATGGAATTTGCGTGGGTAATTTAACACTTTGGAGACCAAGCCCCGAGCATAACTCAGGCCACAATGCTGTGTTCAAAGGACCACATCTGAGTACAGCTTGAGACACGATTTTCACACTGTACGAGCCGCATATGCTCAAAAACTGGACTGACTCAGTCATATGAGAACAATGTACAGATGTCTCACTATCTGTTCCTTGACAGGTGATGCCTTCTGTTGTCAATTTCCAGAATTATTTCAAAAGAAATATTAGCAAATGTAATAGCCGCTGTTGCGAATGGCTGAGCCAATATGTGATCATGTTGATGACATTTCATGCATGTACCCACTAGGTTTCACAGTTTTCTGTAATTCTGTTACAAATATGTCACATTTGCTGAGTGAACAAGAAATTTTACAAGCTCAAGAGGAAGGAATTGTTTAGTAACTCACCTCATACTCCTTTTGGAAGGTTGGTTTTATTTTAAAATTTGTAATCTATAAAAGAACTACAGTAAATACAAAAAATAAATCTTGAAGCTTGGTCATTATTAGCTCTTGAAGATATTATTACATATGTGCCAATAACACTTTAAATAATGACATAAATGGCCAGTTTTCTAAGTCCAACATTCTTCTAAATGGCTGGACACCATTCACCACCTTCCACAGAGTATGTGTACCCCCAACTGTCTGCATATAGTGTTATTCATGTGAAAGTACGTGAAAATTTTCTAAATGTATGCTAATCATTTATAGGGTGTATACGCAGACAAGAAAAAAATTCCCGGATTTTCTGGTTAAAAATACACCTTTTCCCCAGGTGAAAATTCACTTTCTCCCTGGTGAAAGTCCACTTTTTTTTCTGCATTAAGTGACAATATACTTTCCTTCGACCCTGTAAAACTTATCAACCCTTTGAGTAGTAAAGGCTTTATATACTGGTATAGAAATTCCTGGGAAATGAAACCCAGCAAGAAACAATACATTTTGTAAAGATCTTTGGTATGTGTCAACATTTACAGTGATTAATAGAAAATCTCATATAAAGATGTGAAAAATGGTTCAAATGGCTCTGAGCACTATGGGACTTGACATCTGAGGTCATCAGTCCCCTAGAACTTAGAACTACTTAAACCTAACTAACCTAAGGACATCACACACATCCATACCTGAGGCAGGATTCGAACTTGCGACCATAGCGGTCACGCGGTTCCAGATTGAAGCGCCTAGAACCGTTCGGCCACAGCGGCCAGCAAAGATGTGAAACAAATACTACTAAAGAGATAGAGGGGCTGGCCAGTACTTAACCTCAGCTCAGTACAGCCGATAGATTCACAAAACAGAACAGAACAGAAAATTTACATTCCTAGCTTTCGGAACTTTGTTCCTTCATCAGTGAGGAGAGGGGGAGGAAAAAAAGGGAAGGAGGGAAAGTGGATTCAGTTACTCACAACCCAGGTTATGAAGCAACAGGGAAAGGTAAACGGGGAGGGTAGCAAGAATGGAGGCATGGTTGTCAGAGGGAAGCCAAAGATATTCTACTGTTAAGTACTGTGCCAGCTACAAACCAAAGAGGATGCATACAGAAGTAAAGACATATATAGTATAAAGATAAACACAACTATGTAGGATGAAAAGATGCGTGAATGGATAAAGAGGAGAGGGAAAAAGGAGAAGACTGTAGAGTAAATGGGAGTGAGGTTGGTTAACGTAGGTTCAGTCCAGGGGGATGGTGGGATGAAAGGATGTGTTGGAGTGCAAATTCCCATTCCGCAGTTCCGAGGGACTGGTGTTGGGTGGGAGAAGCCAAATGGCACGTACGTTGTAGGATGTTACGGAAGTTAACGTCCTTGTCAAACCCTACAATATTCCCAGACCACCTTCTCTACCCAGCGGTTCCTACCCATGTAATCAACCCAGCTGCAAAACCTACCCCATGCATCCCCCCCACAACCACCTACTCCAGCCCCACTACTGGTAAAACATACATAATTCAAGGCAAGGCCACATGTGAAACAACACATGTCATTTATCAGTTGACATGCCTGCACTGCACAGCCTTTTACATCGATATGACGACAACTAAACTGGCTGAGCGGATGAAAGGGCACAGACGAACTGTCCGCCTAGGAGATGTCCAATTCCCAGTAGCAGAGCATGCCGTCCAGCGTAATTCTAGGGATCTAGGAACCTGCTGAAACATATGTGCCATTTGGCTTCTCCCCCCCCCCCCCCCCCCCCCAACACCAGTCCCTCGGAACTGCGGAGATGGGAACTTTCACTCCAACACATCCTTTCATCCCGCCATCCCCCTGGACTGAACCTACGTTAACCAACTTCACTCCCGTTTACTCTACAGTCTTCTCCTTTTTCCCTCTCCTCTTTAGCCATTCACGCATCTTTTCATCCTACATAGTTGTGTTTATCTTCATACTATATACCTCTTTACTTCTGTATGCATCCTCTTTGGTTTGTAGCTGGCACAGTACTTAACAGTAGACTATCTTTGGCTTCCCACTGACAACCATGCCTCCATCCTTGCTACCCTCCCTATTTACCTTTCCCTGTTGCTTCATAACCTGGGCTGTGAGTAACTGAATCCACTTTCCCTTCTTCCCTTTTTTCCCCTCTCTCCTCCCTGATGAAGGAACAAAGTTCAGAGAGCTAGGAATGTAAATTTTCTGTTCTGTTTTGTGTATCTATCAGCTGTACTGAGCTAAGTACTGGCCAGCACCTCTATCTCTTCGTTAGTATTTGTTCAACATTTACAGTGTATGTATTTGTATTACAGAAGTATAAGCACAAACTCCACTAAATACCATACAATAGCTTCCAAAACACTGAAATCTAGACTGCAACGCACTTTTGCCAAGCAATTGTAGCTCATGTCACGTGATCTCGTCAGCCAATCACAGCAGATATTCAGAGTGATATGACATGTGACCCAGTCAGCCAACATCAGTGGCAAATAGTGCGAACACACAAATTAGAAAATTAATGGTTTAAATTAATATGCATACGTGCAGCTACCACAGAAAAACTTAGCTTTCACATTTAATATTTATCAACATGGATGAAGTGAAAGATATATTAAAACTCACTTTCAAACTTGGTTTTTTTAGTGCGTGTTGCCCTTTAAGAGATGAAACACAGATGTGGCAGTAAAATTTTAAGTATTGGGCTGAAATTTTTCTAGGTACTTGGTCCTCAGTGTTAAATTTTGAATGAGTCTAACACTCCGTGATTTAAGAAATTCATTGCACGTTCTAGCATGTAACATAATTCATGTTGCTTAAAATGAAATATATTTTGAAAGTAATGCCTCTCAAACCACCAATCGCAACATTTTCCCACCACCTGTTTGAAATATAAACAACTGTGAAGCCACACTCATTGAAATGCGGCCCACGAGAAAGATGCAGTGAAAGCAGTTTGCTGTTATGAAGTACTGCTTACTCTGTGAAACATTATCCTGCTTTTACGTACATTGTGTTTTGCTGTTGTAAATAGTGCATTTTCTTTGCAATTGAAGTTTTATTTTGGTTCTGTTCTCTCATTTACATTTTATTGCTCCAGTATTATTCTGCAGTAGCGGGCTAAAGTAAAATCCTTTGTTAGAGTATCGGTTCTTACCCATCAAAATGAGAAAAATTTAACTGAAAACTAAAACAATGAAAAATTCCAAGGTTTTCCCAGATTTCCCCGAGGGTATGAGGTGCTGTCCAAAATTTTTGGGACCTGTTGAAAACCTTACCTTTGGACTAATGTCACCATCACGAAGTAGTTCCCATCCACACTTACACACCAGTCCCAGCACTTCTGGCACTAGTCAAATGTTTTTCTGGGAGTCCTGTTCTTTGAGGGTTTTTATCACCGCCAGCATTGCTTCTTGAATCCTCTCTAGAGTGTCGAGCCGACCGCCTTTCAACTTGAATTTCACTTCTGGGAATAGCGTGAAGTCACAAGGTGCCAAATCTGGCGAGTATGATGGGTGGGGTGCAACCACCATGTTGTTTTTTCCAAAAATGTCCTGCTGAGAAAGTATGTATGACAGGGCACGTTGTCATTATGCAGCAGCCAGTTCCCTTGATGCCCAAGTTGGGGCCGTCATCACTGCACGTTTTCATCACAAAATGTTACAGTAGTACGCAGAATTCACGGTTTGGTTGGGTGAGACGAATTCTTTGTGCACAATCCCCTTGGTACCAAAGAAAACGATGATCATGCCCCTAACTTTGCTCTTCACCTGTCTCGCTTTTTTGGGTCTTGGCCGGGCTTTTCCGCTAGGATAATTGTTGCTTTGTCTCTGGGTCATAACCGTAAATTCAGCTCTCGTCGCCGGTGATAACCCGTGACAAGAAGGTTGGACCATCAGATGCAGTCCGACAAAGGTCCGTGCACACTTCAACACGCTGTGCCTTCTGATCAGCAGTCAAGATCCTTGGCACAAATTTTGCTGCAACACAATGCATGCCCAATTCATCAGTCAACATTCATTGACATGTCCCATAACCAATACCCACTTCATCCGCAAGGTCTTGAATGGTTCAACGCCAATCCACACAAACCAACTGTTGAAGTTTGGCAACAATGTCTGGCGTTGTGAGAGTAACGGGCCTTCCAGTGTGAGCATCATCTTTGACACCTGTACGGCCAGCCCTGAACTGAGCATGCCACTTAAACACACACGTACGGCTCATTCTCTGTCCCCCCAAACACTTGATGAATCATTGCAAGATTCTAGGTAGCACTTTCCCCGAGCTTCGCACAGAATTTGATACACACGCTCTGTTCTGTTCACGGATCCATCATAAAATCGCCACACACCAAACACAGAGATGGAAATCACTGTGGACATGCAACATGTCCTCCCAGCTGAATGCCATTTCACACACTGACTCATCAGATGTGCAGCTCTCACCACCTAGTGGTGGAAAGATCTACTAACTACTAATTTCCAGATGGCAGCACCAGTCCTGAAAATTTTGGATTCCACCTTGTATACAACCTGCATGTAAATGATGCGGGACTTAAGTACTAGCCTGGTACTCACCTAGTGGTATACAGGAAATCGCCTAAAGGCCACATCCAAGTTGGCTGGTACACCAACCCAGTCATCAATCCGCTGGATAGATTCGATTCAGGGCACTCTTTCCCATCCTGGAAGTGGTGCTTTAACATGCACAGCTTTCCAGGCAGGTTTGGATTGACTTTTCCTCGTTTGCTTTTGTATTCAAATATCACCAACAGTTTCTCCTTGTGCTTATGTTCATTTCGTCCAAGATTCTCTCCCCTTAAACATTTTTGCTCTGTCACAAAAGTCCTTGTTCCTGCTTGCACAATGAATTGTCATATGCACAGATGGAGATGATCATCTCTTTGGCACAACATTTCAGAGTGCAAGTGCATTCAAAAAGATAATGAAACACCTTACCAAAATAGTAAAGAAGTACCATTAGGTTTGTATATCCTGTTGACAATGATGTCATTAGTATCAGAAACACATTCCAACTGAATATGCAGTGTTTTTGAAGTAACCATCTCAGCATCCTGAATCAGGATGACCTTAACAAGTTTGATTTTGTACCCACTTCGTGACCTCAGTCATTCGAAGAAGTGAGAGGAACAATTTACAGTACTGATCATTTGCACGCCTCACAAACCACCAAGGACCAGTTATACTGTGAAGTTACTGGCAATAGACAAGCCAAACCCAAATAGATTGTACCAACTGTGGGCATGTCGACCTACATATTAACACAAGTTTTTTTTGACAATGACAGTGCACTTTTTATGCAGCACAAAGTACAGCATGCCATTATGCCCACTGTGCACATTGCTGATTGGCAAACTTCTGAAAATATTGCCAAACGTGTTGAAACATTTGTTTCTGAATGGCAATTAGTGACAAAATGCTTTGTCACTGTTGACACACGTTATATGTATCGTTGTTCCTCTGGGTTGTGCTGCTCACTCACTCAAGTTAGCAGAGTCAGATGCATTCAGCCACTCTGAATCACCAGTACTAAGACCCACAAGACAGAAATGTCATAATATCTTCAAGTTTTTCAAAAGTGGCTCAGTCACATGAAACACAAATATTTATAATGAAAGAAATTATATATAAAACCAAAGATGAGGTGACTTACCGAACAAAAGCGCTGGCAGGTCGATAGACACACAAACAAACATACACACAAAATTCAAGCTTTCGCAACAAACTGTTGCCTCATCAGGAAAGATGGAAGGAGAGGGAAAGACGAAAGGAAGTGGGTTTTAAGGGAGAGGGTAAGGAGTCATTCCAATCCCGGGAGCGGAAAGACTTACCTTAGGGGGAAAAAAGGACAGGTATACACTCGCACACACGCACATATCCATCCACACATACAGACACAAGCAGACATATTTAATTTGGTCTTTAAATATGTCTGCTTGTGTCTGTATGTGTGGATGGATATGTGCGTGTGTGCGAGTGTATACCTGTCCTTTTTTCCCCCTAAGGTAAGTCTTTCCGCTCCCGGGATTGGAATGACTCCTTACCCTCTCCCTTAAAACCCACTTCCTTTCGTCTTCCCCTCTCCTTCCCTCTTTCCTGATGAGGCAACAGTTTGTTGCGAAAGCTTGAATTTTGTGTGTATGTTTGTGTTTGTTTTTGTTTTTTTTGTTTGTGTGTCTATCGACCTGCCAGCGCTTTTGTTCGGTAAGTCACCTCATCTTTGGTTTTATATATAAATTTTTCCCACGTGGAATGTTTCCTTCCATTATATTGATATCTATAATGAAAGAAAGAAATATCTAGACTATATAGAAACTCTAATATGCAGATACTTCAAGATACGTAAGATCGACCTGGAAAATTACTTTCTGCTACATCATCTAGCTTTTTATATTTCAGTTACTGTAAAAGACCTGCAAAGTTTGGGATTTATAAAAGTATTTTGTGCATGTGTACCCCTTAAATTTGAACAAATAATACTGAAAGTGATTCTGATAATTAGTCTGATGAAAACATGAAGCCTTAATATAGATATATAAAAAAAATGAATGGGAGAATTCATATAACTGGACAAAAAGAGAAGCTAAAGATAAATTCAATGCGATAAACAGCATCTTCAAGGCTGATTCCTAGTCAGAAACTAAATAAATTTCAAAAATTGAAAGAAAATTAAGGAATGACATTTTTTGCGAAAAAATACACCTGAAGTGGCAATATATGCATAAAAAACAAGAGATGTATCCTATGTACTTTTCTTTCTGTTCACAGCATTTCAGTATGTACTGAAAGAATTATTGGTGAAAGGTGCAAACCAGCGGGAAGAGATGGACAGAAGCAGCTATCATATTTGTAAAACAACCAAAATTGATACTTCTAACAATGGGAAATCCTGGGTGGAATCACAACAATATGCAAACGATAGAGTACTACTCACCACATAGAGGCGGTGTTGTGAGCTCAATATTTTCTCAGTCTTTTTCATTGTGCCTGTCTGTGATTCAATGCCTCCAATAACTGATATTTCATGCACGAGATATGAAAGATGGTATCTAAGTAAATAAATTCTGGAAACATTTTGTTCATTTTTTAAATACATCTCTTACTTGTCTTTTCTTGAAAGATGATATTTCAATTGTATTTAGTCACGCCCCTAGTAGTATCTCACGTCTCATTTAAAGGTTGAACACACGTAAGTGAAAACACTATTTGCTGGACACTGAGAGATAATTTTAATATTAAGCTTAAAAAACACACTATTACACTATTTAATGAATGATTTGTACACCACTAGCAGTAATTACCATCGAAATAATTTATCTTTACAAGACTGCAAAAGCTCAACATGTATCACCAGGCACATGGCTGATCCAAATAGGTTTTGCTTTAGAGTGTTATTCTGCGAGCACTGTGTATGACTTTTGCTTTCTTGAAGACCGACTGAAGAATTTTACAATACTGGTGCTAACAGAATCTCAAATCTTGACTAGTGATTGAGAACAATCACGTAGGGTTCTTTCTTCCTAGCATAAGGTATTTTAATCCCCTGGTTGCCCATATTTTTTTTAAGGAAAAACATGATTTAAAGCTTTCTGTCTCATATAAAATAATAATTACCTATGAGTAAGAAACACATGTAATTTGATAACAAGAAGAGACATCAACAATTAATGTGCAAGAAATTAATTTGAAGCTGTTTGAATGCGTGGTCTCACAGTGATATGAATAAAATCTGCTCAGGCTTCTAGCCCCATCAGGTGGTTAAAATTCCCAAAGCTCGTGGGATTTTAACCACCTGACATGGCTGTAAGACAAGAAGATCTTAAGCTGTTAATTTTTCAATGTTCTGAATGACGAAATCCATACAATGTAAACTGTTTTGTGGGTTAATAAAGAAATCAAGCAATGTGCTGTAGGAATATGTTGAAGAAAGAGTTAAATTTCCGTCACTGCCTGCTTTATAAATTTCTGTCCAGCATTCTTTCAACAATTTCTCTCTGAACACTGTGATGAAGACATTGTTTATGATTCTGCGACAATATCTTTCTTCTATGATCTGTTCCTAAACTGTCAGTAAATTTTATTAACATCTGACTATCACATTATGATAAACCACTGACCAAGATATTACATCCCAGTCTCTGCAAGTTACTGGATCTAACAAGAAACTTCCATAGCTACTGCACTATGTCCTTACATCAAAGCAGAGAATTTTGTTATGGAAAACACCTGAAAGTTGGTTGTCAAGAACACTACCTAACATCAGTCAGTACTCTCTGACAGAAAAATCAACATTAACATCTCCACACACAATAACTGTTGTTCAGTTAAATCTGCATAACTTTGCTAAAACTGCTTCTAACTGCTTTAAGAAGATACTTCCTGCAGGTGGTCTGTAAACTATCAGTAGTATGAACTTGTGTGTTTCTGGTCCACTATTGTTGCACAGTATTGAAAAAAATACAATATTCATTAGTTTGAAGAGCCTGAAACTTCATTTTTTTGCATATACAGTTACTCCCCTTTATTTTTGTATTTCCTACAGCAGTATGATATTAGCCTGTATCCGCCAAGAAAAATTTGTTCAATTTCAGTGATTCCCATATGATGTTCTGATATGCATATCAGTATACTGACGTTCCCTTTACATTTTCATTTTCCTGACTGGATTTGAGAAATTCATCTTTTCTTTACTAGGTCTTCTGATGTTTTTGATAGAAGGCTCTGAAAGGTCATTCCATGTACACTCAGATATTCTGGTGGATCCTAAGGTGACCATCACATGCTTTCAAAGACTGAGATTAACTGCATGTCTCCTGATGAATCACATTTCTATCCATGATCCAGTGGGTAAGACGATGTCTAGGTTCCCTTCTGCAATGTTATGTGTCAGTTGGATGTCCTGTCATAACAAAGTCACAATGCACGGTTCAATAAACTTGACAATATGTGTTACGAAAAAATCTTATATCTCATCTTTACGAGAATGCATTTTGTTTCTGGATGATGGCAAGGAAAGCAATGTTATATGCAAGGCAAAAGAAAAAAATATGTATCTTCTTTTGTTTCACTGAATTTGTCTGTTAATTCATATTAACAGAATAAGAATACATCAGTACATCTGTGCATCCAAGCTGTGTCTTAATTCTTTACACTGAAAAGACACTAAACAGTGAAATACAACATATGCATTAATAAAAATGATAAGTGTTTTCCACTCTCGCCTTTTTACAGTTCTGAACTATAGGTCAACCACAAATATTTTTATGAACAGTTTTTCAAGAAGTGCACATGGTTTTTATTTACCAATTCCCTGTGGTGGTGAATTTAGATGGTATGATTAAGTGGCACTTTTATTTAATCTTTGCCAGTGAATAAAGTGAGTTAGGATATTATTCTTTGCAGCCAAGATTGCTACCAGATTTGTAAACGTTTCAGCAAATAAAAAAATCAAGTTAAGATTCAACTGCTCCAGAGAGTCACCTTTAAGCGAAGGTAAGAAGCACTAACGACAAGGGAAACAGAAAACCGGTTGAAGCCAGACATCAATGACAACAAAATCCTAAGTTCACACTGGATTGTTCATCGTAAGGGTAGGATAGTCGCCAATGGTTGTGGCATGTTTATTGCAGTAAAAAATTTGATAAAATCTAGCAAGGTCTCGGATTCCGAATGCGAATTAATCTGGGTGAAATTGAATATCAAAGAATGGTCAAAAAAGGTGGTCAGATGCTTTTACAGACCACCTGTGTAAGGATCTGTAGTTGTAGAGCACTTCAGACAGAGCTTGCTGAATACCACTAGTAATTTTCCTGATCGTGCTGTTGTAACAGGGAGTGACTTCAACTTCACAGGTACAGATTGGGAGTGTTATGCCATCAAAACTGGTGCCAGAGACAAGGAATAGTGTGGCATTGTTCTAGATGTCTCGTCCGAAAATTACCTTGAGCAGATAGAGAACCAACTCGTGAGGGTAATGTCTTAGACTTCCTGGCAACAAACATAGCTGAACTTCTCAAATCAGTTAACGTAGCGGAAGGTATCAGTGATCATAAGGCTGTGACAGCATCTATGACGACAGGTCCTACATGGATTGTTAAGAAAGGTAGGAAGATATACAGGGTTATTACAAATGATTGAAGCGATTTCACAGCTCTACAATAATTTTATTATTTGAGATATTTTCACAATGCTTTGCACACACATACAAAAACTCAAAAAGTTTTTTTTAGGCATTCACAAATGTTCGATATGTGCCCCTTTAGTGATTCGACAGACATCAAGCCTATAATCAAGTTCCTCCCACACTCGGCACAGCATGTCCGCATCAATGAGTTCGAAAGCATCGTTGATGCGAGCTCACAGTTCTGGCCCGTTTCTTGGTAGAGGAGGTTTGAACACTGAATCTTTCACATAACCCCACAGAAAGAAATCGCATGGGGTTAAGTCGGGAGAGTGTGGAAGCCATGACATGAATTGCTGATCATGATCTCCACCACGACCGATCCATCGGTTTTCGAATCTCCTGTTTAAGAAATGCCGAACATCATGATGGAAGTGCGGTGGAGCACTATCCTGTTGAAAGATAAAGTCGGCGCTGTCGGTCTCCAGGTGTGGCATGAGCCAATTTTCCAGCATGTCCAGATACACGTGTCCTGTAACGTTTTTTCGCAGAAGAAAAAGCGGCCGTAAACTTTAAACTGTGAGATTGCACAAAACACGTTAACTTTTGGTGAATTGCGAATTTGCTGCACGAATGCGTGAGGATTCTCTACCGCCCAGATTCGCACATTGTGTCTGTTCACTTCACCATTAAGAAAAAATGTTGCTTCATCACTGAAAACACGTTTTGCACTGAACGCATCCTCTTCCATGAGCTGTTGCAACCGCGCTGAAAATTCAAAGCGTTTGACTTTGTCATCGGGTGTCAGGGCTTGTAGCAATTGTAAACGGTAAGGCTTCTGCTTTAGCCTTTTCCGTAAGATTTTCCAAACCGTCGGCAGTGGTACGTTTAGCTCCCTGTTTGCTTTATGCGTCGACTTCCGCGGGCTGCGCGTGAAACTTGCCCGCACGCGTTCAACCGTTTCTTCGCTCACTGCAGGCCGACCCGTTGATTTCCCCTTATAGAGGCATCCAGAAGCTTTAAACTGCGCATACCATCGCCGAATGGAGTTAGCAGTTGGTGGATCTTTGTTGAACTTCGTCCTGAAGTGTCGTTGCACTGTTATGACTGACTGATGTGAGTGCATTTCAAGCACGACATACGCTTTCTCGGCTCCTGTCGTCATTTTGTCTCACTGCGCTCTCGAGCACTCTGGCGGCAGAAACCTGAAGTGCGGCTTCAGCCGAACAAAACTTTATGAGTTTTTCTACGTGTCTGTAGTGTGTCATGACCATATGTCAATGAATGGAGCTACAGTGAATTTATGAAATCGCTTCAATCATTTGTAATAGCCCTGTATTTGCTCAGCAAAGATGACAGGATACAAATTTCAGAATATGTCAGCAGTCAGGATCAAACATTCAGTGATGAGGACGATGATGTGGAGAACAAATGGAAAAAATTCAAATGCATCATTCAATATGCCCTAGACAAGTACGTTCCGAGTAAGTTTTTAAGGGATGGGAAAGATCCACCATGGTTTAATAGCCATGTTAGAAAAGCGCTACATAAACAAAGAGCACTTCATCTCAGATTCATGACAAGTACAAACACAGCTGACAGACAAAGCTGAATGAAGCAAAAATGAGCGTGAGGAGAGCAATGGGAGAAGAGTTCAATGATTTCGAAAGTAAGACATTGTCAACTGACCTGAGTAAAAAACCTAAGAGATTTTGATCATATGTAAAACCAGTAAGTGGGTCAAAATCATCTATTCATTCTCTCAGCAACCACAACGGCACCAAAAAGGAAGATAACAGAGAGAAGGCCAAAATACTGAATTTGCTCTTTCAAAATTGTTTCACCGCAGAAGATCGTAACACTGTCCCTCTTTTCAATCATCGTGCGAACATCAAAATGGCAGATATCGAGATGACGGATCGCGGAATTGAAAAAGCAGCTACAATCGCTCAGTAGCAGAAAGGCTCCAGGACCAGATGAGATACCTGTAAGATTCTATAAAGATTATGTGAAAGAACTTTCTGCCCTTCTAGCAGTAATTTATCGTAGACTGCTTGAGCAACGAAAGGTACCTAACGACTGGAAAAAAGCACAGGTAAATCCCGTTTTTAAGAAAGGCCTTAAGACAGATCCACACAATTATAGACCTATATCATTCACGTCAATCTGTTGTGGAATTATGGAACATGTTTTACGCCTAAGAATTATGACATTCTTGGAAAATGAACAGCTCCTCTATAAAAATCACCGTGGATCCCTCAAACAAAGATCCTGCGAAGCTCTCACTCTGCTCCTCCATGAGATCCACAGCGGTGTGGACAACGGCGCTCGGATTGATGCTGTGTTCCTTCATTTGATACCGCCCTGCATTGCCATTTAATGAAAAAAATATGAGCTTATGGAGTATTGGAGCAGACCTGCAACTGGGTTCAAGACTTTCTTGGAAATAGAAGTCAACAGGTTGCTCTTAACAGAACTAAATCGACAGATGCAAAGGTAATATCCGGTATACCACAGGGAAGTGTAATAGAACCATTGCTGTTCACAATATATATAAATGATCTAATAGAAAGCGTTGGATGCTCTTTAAGGCTATTCGCAGATGATGCAATTGATTATACCAAAGTAGCAACACCAGAAGATAAGAATTTTCAGAATGACCTGCAGAGAATTGACGAATGGTGCAGACTCTGGCAGTTGACCCTGAACATAAATAAATGCAACATATGCGCATACATAGGAAAAGAAATCCACTACTGTGCAGTTACACTACTGATGACAGACAGCTGGAGACAGCATCTGCCATAAAATATCTAGACGTAACTATCCAGAGCAACCCTAAGTGGAGTGATCATATAGAACAGATAGTGGGAAAAGCAGACACAAAACTCAGAATCATCGGAGGAATTTTAAGGAAATGTAATTCATCCACGAAAGAAGTGGCTTATAAGGCGCTTGTTCGCCCAATTCTTGAGTACTGTTTATCTATCTGGGATCCTATCAGGTAGGACTGATAGAGGACATAGAGAAGATCCAACAAAGAGCGGTGCATCTTGTCATGGGATCGTTTAGCTGGTGAGAGAGCATTATGGAGATACTAAACAAACTCCACTGGCAGACATTACGAGAGACATTGTGCATCATGGGGAGATTTACGATTGAGATTTCGGGACAGCACTTTTCAGGAGGAGTCAGACAACATATTACTTCCTTGTGGTATTGACCACACAGAGAAAATTCGAGAAATTAGAGCCAATACAGATGTTTACCGAGAATCTTTCTTCCCATGAACCACCTTCGCGAGTGGAACAGGGTTGGGGGATCAGATAGTGGTACCGAAAGTACCCTCCGCCACACACCATTAGGTGGCCAGAGTATGATGCAGATGTTGATGAATGCCAAATGTTTTTCACTGTTAGTTATTCTTAATACCAGGACTAAAGAGTTACAGTGCACAAGCTGAGGTCTGTACTGTTTCCCAGTGCAAAGTTATAACTTCTTAAAAAACCATAAATTTAAAGCACAGAACTGAAAAAGTGTTTTTCAACATTTTTCATAAAAAATCTGTATGATGTGTTCTACTTTTTATATGCTACATCAACTTATTTGCCTACAAACTAAATGCATAAAAACTAGGTCTGTAAGTCAACACATTACTGAAAATAGGGAATTTGGTGCCTGACTAATGACTGGATACACACCCTTAAGCCTTCAAACCTGAAATTATCAAAAACAGAGTTAGGACAGTGCTATTTGGCAATTTTACTATTACAACATGTAGGTAGCCATGTACCAAATATTATGACAAGTTTGGTTTGTGGGGTGCTCAACTGCGCGGTCGTCAGTGCCCATACGAAGTCCCAATTTTTACACAGTCCAATTTTTACACAATGCAATCTAGCCACTCTCACAAATGATGATGATGATGATGATGATGATGAAATGATGAGAACAACACAAACAACACCCAGTCCCCGAGCAGAGAAAATCCCCAACCCAGCCGGAAATTGAACCTGGGACCCCATGATCCAGAAGCAGCAATGCTAGTCACTAGACCACGAGCTGTGCACAGGTACCAAATATTACTAAATTGTGGGATGGTCACCATACCATTCCCCATGAGATTGCATGGGATGGCCCTAAATGCATTTTCTTTACAACCCTTCACTTTTTCCAAGCTGCAGCGTCGTCTTTTGGATGAATTTACACTAAAAATGGCCTAGTGAACACACTGTAAATCACTGGGGTGGTCACACTACACACTTCTGGCAATTAGCCCTTTAGTTATTCCCTTACAAGAAGCAGCCAGATAGTAACTACGCCACGTATGATGCAACTGAGTGACAGGCAATACTTTAATCACACAGATGTGGAAATGCCTCTCTCCCTTGAGTGATTTCCCACATAATGCTTCATTCGGGGCTTATCACAGAATTCAAACAGTGGGATGATCTTCACACTAGTGTGATGAGCAGCCTCAGCAATGTGCCTGTATAACTGAGGTTATGACCCAAGTAGTTTACATGCACTCTCCATTATTAAAACAATCTTTTCCAAGATCCTTCTCCAAAGAGTCTGACTCTCACAATTCTGAGCAGTGCACTTGGCTTAAAAATATAGTTACACTGTTATCACTTCATAAATAGTACTGATCCAGTTCTGGCACTCCACTTACAGCAATGAGACATTTTTCAAACTTTCCTTCCTTCACTTAGCTTGTACCTTATGTCTTACACTGTCAGACTGCTTTGGAACTTCTCAGGATGTCTGAATGCTTTATCCTCACTCTCCAATGCCCTGAAGCTACAAAGACAGCTAGATGAAGCACTAACATGTGCAACATCTGATGGGTCTTTTCAATGATTAGGAAGGGTTTTACTGTAATCCAGAAAAGACCTGACATTACTACTGGTAACAGTGGCACACAAAACTGTGAACTCTCCTTATATCACTTCCAAATCATCTCAAAGTTCCACACTAAACTGCTCTTTTCCAAGTGTTATGCTAAGACACTGGGAACAAAAGTAAATCAGAAGAATGAAACCGCTCACCATTTTGTCCATGCCTCGTGGCCCCAAGCTTGTGCGTATAGCATCAGCAACAGCTGGAAAAAAAAAAATTAGTAAACTTTTGAGAAATCTAGCTGAAACACACCATTTTTTTTAAAGAGACCTTCCACACTCCCTTTTAGGCAATAAAGAAAATAAAAAATAGTTATGAGTGTTCTGAATTTAGCATCTATGTTAAAGTGAATACTGACACTGCATAATTGCATAGCAGTGTTGAATTACATGTACTGCTAAAACAGGTTCACAATACAAACTGACAAAAGACACTAAAAGAAGAATAACTGCATAATTTCTAGGTCCCATAATGTTTTGACACTTGCTTCTGTAAGAAAATGGAAATGGACAGAAAACAGCAAAGCGGGGGAGGGGAGATGGATGTGACATATTATAACACAGACAGATTGAAAACAGAAGTAAGGAAGTCAACTGAGAGATAAAAAGTAGAAAAACCAGAATGAGATCGGGGGGATTTTGAACATAGAATGAAGAGCAGGCATGTGAAGACTGCCCAGAACATTTAGAGTGACAAGTTTCATGCTCTTTAACCTTTAAACGAATCTATGAATGTACATATAAAGTGTACCATTTACAAATTACATTGTCTTGTCCTGTTCTATTGTCATTTCACAATTGTGAGCCCATACCCATTCCCTCATCACTGCTTCAGCTAACACAGTGCTGTTAATCTACAAGATTAGAAACTTTAGCATAACCCTCTCTACATAAGAGATGGTATATCACCTGTCCCTCCTTTCCAAACTTCGCCAACTTCCCCTCTGAAGAAAATACAATACATTCCAAAAATGAAGATTACTATTTTCTACTTAATGTGCTTCTACCAGCAGCACTAAGACTTTCAGCTTCTGAGGTTAAGAAGTGGTTAGCCTTTCTGCCTCATTGTAATTTAAAATGAAGACAAAAACAAAATCAAAGTAGCCTGACATGTCACCAAACTGGAAACAAATACAAAAAAGTGAAACAAGTGAACATGCAATTTTACCCGACTAGTGCCACAAAACACGATCCAAAAAAAAAATTTGTGAATCCGAACTTCACCAATATGGGCTACAAGTTACAGCAGAAATTTGACAAGAGAGAACGTGTACAAACACTGAACTATGTTCCAAACATACTAATGCTGTGACCCACCATTGAGACATTATGCAATGTCGAGTACAGCCTAAAAAATATAAACTCAGCAGGTACAGATGAAGTATCCATATAATAGCTGATTGGGTGTATAGACAATATCAAAGACCCTTCAGCTAACATCATAAATGAATCTTTCACCACAGGTTGCTGTCCAGAAACACTAAAGGATGCACAAACCCTGCCCCTACATAAGAAAGGCAACCCAGAAAATTATAGGCCATTCTGTTTACTGTCATTATTTCCAAAAATAATAAAACCATAATGAAAAACAGACTCACAGCCTACTTAACAACATACATTCTAATGTGTGAAGAAGAGTTTGGTTTCAGGTCCAGTAAAAGTACTGCATAAAGATCGTATTACAGAGATCTTCCTTTACTTTACGAATGATTTTAATACAGTATAAACACAATTCTGCTACATAAATGGCACACACAAAATAAGAAGTAAATAATGTT
The DNA here is from genome assembly GCF_021461395.2 of Schistocerca americana. NCBI lineage: Eukaryota > Metazoa > Arthropoda > Insecta > Orthoptera > Acrididae > Schistocerca > Schistocerca americana. Next base: position 431,063,780 of record NC_060124.1, on the reverse strand, counting down.
TTCATTCGTAACTGAAAAACAGAGTTCAGTATGTGGAGATCTCTTGAATAACTCAAATCTACTATAAAACACATTGCTAACACAGAATAGGCCTTCATTAATATTGAAGTCTCTGTGGAAGTGTGCAGGGCCCAATACTCTTCTTGATACAGGCGATATCAATGATTTTCTCCAAAATGTAAAACACAGCAAAACAGTACTGTTTGCTGATGAAGCTACTATTATAATCCGTGATGAGATACCAAGTGGAGTAAACAAAAAACTAAACAATCGAGTATGTATGCAGGTCAATAGAAAGCAACAAATTAACCTTACACATAAAAAATTTGACCGTATTAGTTCCCAAATAAGCTGAAAAATCCAACAGTAACACTCTCTGAAGTGAAAGAGGAGCTAACTGAATGACTACCGAACCAATGCTGACTACACCTGTTACTGCTTACCTCATGCACTAGAACACCATATTTTGCATGCATTCATTCTATAACTGGTTATGGCATAAACTTCTGGGGAACAAATCAGCAGAATATACAAACTGAAAGATATCAACCTGTACCCAATGAACAGGCCTCTACAGAAATGTGGAACCTCACATCTCAGTATGAAAAAACCAATAGTGTGCTGTATAATGTAATTAAATTAGACAAAAAACTTCTGCAAGTAATCAAAGGCAAAAGTGAAATGCATGCCTCCAGGGACAGGCTAAAAATGATCTGTAAGAAAAGTGATTTTATACCATAGTGTCAAGGATTACCTAAATGACATGTAAATTTTGTTGACAATTATACTAACTGCCAAAGGATGCATAAACAAACAAATAAATGGAAAATAAAAAGTGCAATATTTAAATGTCAATATTACTGGAATCAAAGATTTATCATTACAGATCAGACAAAGATTCAAAAGCCACTGAAGGTGCTCAGTTCTATTTAACAACAGTACTGCCTCAATGCCTTCAACATCAAGTGTTTTCATTTCATGACAATATTTGAAAAACCAAATTTATTTATTTTATTTTCTCGAGTTCTAAGCGCACACATAGGAGTCTATAAATTTACAATTTCAGGTAAGGAAATAGAACAAATTTACACATACACACACATCAAAACTGAAATAAAAGTTTCTGCCCAGAAATGAGCAGCTGCCACAGGGCTTTCTTGTGACTTGAACAACTTCTCCTCATTGCAAGACAGATCTGTTGTCAGTACCTGTTCTGTTTCCTTATCATCATCTGTATATGCAGTCAAAGTAAGGTCATCAGCAGCATATATGAAACTTTCACATGGATTAGGTCTTGGCTGATCATTTGTGTAAATGTTGATGAGCACCAGTGCCAGTATACTCCCCACAGAGTTGTCCATATTTTTTTGTGTTCCTCCAACATCTGCCTTTTCCCTGGAATTCAACACAGAATCTTTGGTTGCAAAGTAAAGTGCCAATTATTCTACTGAAACCTAGTTCTGGGTCAGCAAATAGGTTTGTGGAGCATTATGCAGTGTTGAATTTTATCATACGCAGATGAAAGATTCATTAATACCGCTCCAGTAACACTACCCCTGGGCCATTCCATGTCAAGTGGCCTAAATTTAAATATGCTCCCCATTCCATTATCTTGAATTTTGATGAAATTTTTACAAGATGTGCATACAGGACTTATATGGACCCTTACCAAATTACAGCTCCACAAGTAGTGTGGTTGGGCAACTACATTTACACAAACTTTCATTGGTCCATGCTCACTTTGCCACTACCAAACTTGCTGTTATGGTTCCCAAGTCCTAATTTTTCAGTTATTGATTCAGTTGTTGAAATGTGTTAATAATATCAATTACAATTGATTCTAACAAGCTGTATTGTCAGCCCATTCTTGTTGTTGGTGGAGCTGGAATGACAGAAATAATGTGTTGGTCGGGAATCCAAGTTCTGCCTGGCTGGCCAGCAGAATGAATGTGCAGGTCCATTTGGATGCAAGAAACTGACATTTTCTTCATCTGAAACTATTGAGACATTGCCAATCCACCAATTTCCATCATAAATATAGGTAATGTATTGGCCTGGTTGTAAGGCTGCAATATTTCCATAAGAAATCATTCTTTGACTTCATTCAACATTTGGCACAAAACAATTTATATCTTTGGGTATGCTTCTAATGCAAACTTACTTTTCATTTAATAGCACAGAGTGATGATTATCTCTTGTTCCTGATACTGTGCAGCCATTTTTGAAGCTTTCCCCCTGTTCAGTTTTTAATGCTTGAAACTGAAATTAACTGGATTCCACTGGTATTCTTTGAGCAGTGTTTAAACAAATCGGTTTGTGTCAAAATCTGGTGCTCAGTTGGTCTCTGAAGGCTTGCTCTTGCTGCCAGGGGCTTTTCAAACCATCCAACTCCACCACATGGAGATTTTCCATGGTTTGCAGCAAAAAAAGTTCCATTCAGCTGAGATTTCAAAGTCATTTTGATAGTTGCAAAGATTCTGGAAATTTTTGACACTTTTATACTGTGTTGCTGACCCATCACTGAAGTAGCAAATGTGTTTGGTTTTTTTGAAGGTGGCACTTTAGCTCTTCTATTAGTATCATTAAAAAAAGCATGTACAGCAACTGTGTCTTGCTTCAAGCATTCACTTATGACAGTAGCTGATGATGCTGATGCCTATATGTTATTTCTAAAGTACATAACAAATTGGTGTAAAGTTACGTGACTGCCAGCCAAATGAAAACCTTGAGCTGCATCTTAGACAATGAATAACTTTCAGCAAAATCAATCAATCTGATCAGTTCAGTTAGCTTGAGGCATTCCTTTATGGAATTTAGAAGCTTACTTTGGTGCTTTGCAATATAATGAGCAGAAAGCTTGAAAATCTTTCAAATCAAGATTTTCCATAAAATCTTCAGTGGTCATCTGCTTGGTTTCCAACGCATGAATGTGAACCCATTGTTTGCACTCAATGGTATCATCTGGATCACTGTCCTCAAAACTGCTTTCTAAAAACTTTTTTAAAGTTGTTTTTCTGGACAGTGTCTCACCAAGGAAGCATGCAGTCTTTGGATTCCAAATAACACACTATTTTAGCAATCAGACTCTTTGTAAACTGCTGTTACAGGACTGCTTGCAAGTATCAATTCTAGGCTTTTATGCATAGTGCAAATACGGACTTAGTAAGTTCCTGCAGCATCTGCAGCGATGCAAAATTTTGGCCTCAACTCACAGAATTTAGAAAATCCAATTTCGGGCCTGTGCTGAAGTCAATGTGTGGCAAACATTTCTCTCAAATTATTCACACATCAAAACTTTATTTTTATTTATTCTAATTGAAACACAGTCCTTTTTTTCCTGGGAAAATTTGCTTAAATTCTTTATTTTGGAGAAAATGTTACTACTCTTTCTTTTACACATTTGGAATCTTCTGGCAGTGTCAACAATACACCATCTTTTGCCTTTAACTTTCTAGCTGCTTTCACCATCCTCTCTGAAACACTAAATTTAGAGGGGTAGCCCCAAAAGCAGTTCGACTTTTACTGAGTGTTTGATTCTGAAGGTTATGCTAATTCGGGTTCGTCTTCTGACTGGGATTAAGTTGACACAAACTTTTCTGCTTTCTTTGCTGAAAATTGTTTTTTACAGTAGAGCAAAGCTTCTGACCAAGTTTCACACTGCTTTGTCACAGCCTACAACTGACTTGCTGTTTCCACATTAAAAATCCATAAATCCATTTTTACAGAAAGGTTCTTTGCACTGAAATGGTTACAGCAGGATTTCTGTAGAAATTCATACTTGTCTGAAAGTATCGCTTTGTTATGAAAGCATATCTGTGTATCTTCAATAAAACATGTTTCACTTCTTTGGTTTACTAATCCTTGCTGTTCTCCCGGAAATTCTTTGAGATAATTTGAAATAACAGAAAAAACACATTTAACTAGTAATAACATCATTCAAAAATGCACACACTAAATCTGAACAGTCTTCACCACACAAAAGTGCCCTTTGCCATCACGGTCAAAGAATGCTTTTATCATCATCGTTGTCTCTAAACTTGTCTGTCACAAAAATGAAACACACTTTCCCTGGTAAGACAAAATGAGCTCTTTTCATGGTTCCAAGAGAAATGAGATTTGAGTGATCCCACTCGAAAGTGAGGCAAAATTAACTCAAATTTTTGAGTATATGTTCAAAAGTAATTATTTGGACAGTCAAGCTGATACACACAAAATTTTTGACAGATCACAGATGACTAAAGACTCAGCTTCAGCAATTTCTGTCAATAGACACATGCTGATAAACACAGTCCAAATTTGTTATGACAACGTTTATGATCCACTTTGATAGCACATTACGATAAATTTACTATAACTTGAGCTTTGTTCTACAACTTAGCCATTGCAACAAAAAGTTGAACTGGATTGCTAAGTTTCATCATGATAGGTCCCTTGGATCCTGAGCAGTGGTAAAACAAACTTTACAATTTACTCATTCAACTCACAATATCAAAAAAGTAGGCTCCACAAAAAGGTGGTTAATGGCCTCAACAAGTTACTCATGGAGCAGTAATCTAATATATATATTGAAAAATATTCATCAAAATTGGAGGTGGTCAAGTGGGGACCTTTAGGTCATGAGACATGATTGCCCTTTCAAATCCACCCTCTATGTGCTGCACAAGATATTTGTGCTGCACATTTTGTTTGTAGTCCGAAACTGGCCTTTTCTTGTAAAGTACACTATCAGTCTTCAGTAATAGACAGCTCAAAAGCATTCTTTCAAACATCTTATATAGACAGTCCCGCCCCCCCCCCCCCCCCCACACACATGAACAATGGACCTTGCCATTGGTGGGGAGACTTGCATGCCTCAGCGATACAGATAGCCGTACCGTAGGTGCAGCCACAACGGAGGGGTATCTGTTGAGAGGCCAGACAAACGTGTGGTTCCTGAAGAGGGGCAGCAGCCTTTTCAGTAGTTGCAGGGGCAACAGTCTGGATGATTGACTGATATGGCCTTGTAACACTAACCAAAACAGCCTTGCTGTGCTGGTACGGTGAACGGCTGAAAGCAAGTGGAAACTACGGCCGTAATTTTTCCCAAAGGCATGAGGTTTTACCGTATGGTTAAATGATTATGGCATCCTCTTGGGTAAAACATTCCGGAGGTAAAATAGTCCCCATTCGGATCTACAGGCGGGGACTACTCAAGACGATGTCGTTATCAGGAGAAAGAAAACTGGCGTTCTACGGATCGGAACGTGGAATGTCAGATCCCTTAATCGGGCAGCTAGGTTAGAAAATTTAAAAAGGGAAATGGACAGGTTAAAGTTGGATATAGTGGGAATTAGTGAAGTTTGGTGGCAGGAGGAACAAGACTTCTGGTCAGGTGACTACAGGGTTATAAACACAAAATCAAATAGGGCTAATGCAGGAGTAGGTTTAATAATGAATAGGAAAATAGGAATGCGGGTAAGCTACTACAAACAGCATAGTGAACGTATTATTGTGGCCAAGATAGATACGAAGCCCACGCCTACCACAGTAGCACAAGTTTATATGCCAACTAGCTCTGCAGATGACGAAGAAATGTATGATGAAATAAAAAAAATTATTCAGATAGTGAAGGGAGATGAAAATTTAATAGTCATGGGTGACTGGAATTCGTCAGTAGGAAAAGGGAGAGAAGGAAACATAGTAGGTGAATATGGATTGGGGCTAAGAAATGAAAGGGGAAGCCGCCTGGTGGAATTTTGCACAGAGCACAACATAATCATAGTTAACACTTGGTTCAAGAATCATAAAAGAAGGTTGCATACATGGAAGAAGCCTGGAGATACTGATAGGTTTCAGATAGATTATATAATGGTAAGACAGATTTAGGAACCAGGTTTTAAATTGTAAGACATTTCCAGGGGCAGATGTGGACTCTGACCACAATCTAGTGGTTATGAACTGTAGATTAAAACTGAAGAAACTGCAAAAAGGTGGGAATTTAAGGAGATGGGACCTGGATAAACAGAGTTTCAGGGAGAGCATAAGGGAACAATTGGCAAGAATGGGGGAAAGAAATACAGTAGAAGAAGAATGGTTAGCTTTGAGGGATGAAGTGGTGAAGGCACCAGAGGATCAAATAGGTAAAAAGACGAGGACTAGTAGAAATCTTTGGGTAACAGAAGAAATATTGAATTTAATCGATGAATGGAGAAAATATAAAAATGCAGTAAATGAAGCAGGCAAAAAGGAATACAAACGTCTCAAAAATGAGATCGACAGGAAGTGCAAAATGGCTAAGCATGGATGGCTAGAGGACAAATGTAAGGATGTAGAGGGTTATCTCACTAGGGGTAAGACAGATACCACCTACAGGAAAATTAAGGAGACCTTCAGAGAAAAGAGAACCACTTGTATGAATATCAAGAGCTCAGATGGAAACCCAGTTCTAAGCAAAGAGGAGAAAGCAGAAAGTTGGAAGGAGTATGTAGAGGGTCCATAGAAGGGCAATGTAGTTTAGGACAATATTATGGAAATGGAAGAGGATGTAGATGAAATGGGAGATATGATACTGCGTGAAGAGTTTCACAGAGCACTGAAAGACCTGAGTCGCAACAATGCTCCGGGAGTAGACAACATTCCATTAGAACTACTGACAGCCTTGGGAGAGCCAGTCCTGACAAAACTCTACCATTTGGTGATCAAGATGTATGAGACACGCGAAATACCCTCAGACTTCAAGAAGAATATAATAATTTCAATCCCAAATAAAGCAGGTGTTGACAGATGTGAAAAATACCGAACTATCATTTTAATAAGTCACAGCTGCAAAATACTAACACGAATTCTATACAGACGAATGGTAAAACTGGTAGAAGCCGACCTCGGGGAAGATCAGTTTGGATTCCGTAGAAATATTGGAACACGTGAGGCAATACTGACCCTATGACTTACCTTAGAAGCTAGATTAAGGAAAGGCAAACCTACCTTCCTAGCATTTGTAGGCTTAGAGAAAGCTTTTGACAATGTTGACTGGATTACTCTCTTTCAAATTCTGAAAGTGGCAGGAGTAAACTACAGGGAGCGAAAGGTTATTTACTATTTGTACAGAAACCAGATGGCAGTTATAAGAGTCGAGGGACATGAAAGGGAAGCAGTAGTTGGGAAGGGAGTGAGACAGGGTTGTAGCCTCTCCCCGATGTTATTCAATCTCTATATTGAGCAAGCAGTGAAGGAAACAAAAGAAAAATTCGGAGTAGGTATTAAAATCCATGGAGAAGAAATAAAAACTTTGAGGTTCGCCGATGACATTGTAATTCTGTCAGAGACAGCAAAGGACTTGGAAGAGCAGTTGAATGGAACGGATAGTGTCTTGTAAGGAGGATATAAGATGAACATCAACAAAAGCAAAACAAGGATAATGGAATGTAGTCGAATTAAGTCGGGTGATGCTGAGGGAATTAGATTGGGAAATGAGACACTTAAAGTAGTAAAGGAGGTTTGCTATTTGGGGAGCAAAATAACTGATGATGGTCAAAGTAGAGAGGATATAAAATGTAGACTGGCATTGGCAAGGAAATCGTTTCTGAAGAGAAATTTGTTAACATCGAGTATAGATTTAAGTGTCAGGAAGTCGTTTCTGAAAGTATTTGTATGGAGTGTAGCTGTGTATGGAAGTGAAACATGGACGATAAATAGTTTGGACAAGAAGAGAATAGAAGCTTTCGAAATGTGGTGCTACAGAAGGATGCTGAAGATTAGATGGGTAGATAACGAAACTAATGAGGAGGTATTGAATTGGGGAGAAGAGAAGTTTGTCGCACAACTTGACTAGAAGAAGGGATCGGTTGGTAGGACATGTTCGGGGGCATCAAGGGATCACTAGTTTAGTATTTGAGGGCAGCGTGGAGGGTAAAAATCGTAGAGGGAGACCAAGAGATGAATACACTAAGCAGATTCAGAAGGATGTAGGTTGCAGTAGGTACTGGGAGATGATGAAGCTTGCACAGGATAGAGTAGCATGGAGAGCTGCATCAAACCAGTCACAGGACTGAAGACCACAACAACAACATATAGACAGTATAATAATGAGCTCGTCCAATAGCTTGGAGGGTTGGAAAGCTCTTTCTCCAATTTTACAACAGCAATTATCTAGGTTTCCCTCCACACTTTTGGTTTATTATTCTGTTTTAAGCAGTTATCATAGAGTTCCACAAGCCTTTTCAGTGTTCTTAGTCTGAGTTCATTTGTCTGTTCTATTTGTCATCCATTGGTCCTTATCATCCTTACTTTTCTCCTATGGCTTTTTCAGCTCTCCTTCACTAAAGGAGCTGAGAACTGATTCATTTCCAGGTGCCCTTGCCACTGAATCTTAGGTCATTTGCCTCATTTGTCTGGTTTACATTTATAAGAAGCTGTTGAATTATTTGATTTGGGGAAATGTTTGCATGAGTTCTCTTTCATGTTGAATGATGGTGTTAATTACTCAGCACCATAATTGAGTCTGATAGACAGAAACAGAGCAACTTAAAGAATATTTTCTTCATCAGGAGAAGGAAAGGGAATTTAATACATTTTGAGCCACAAGTGCTTTACAGTCATCTCAAATACAATGTTTGCAAGAGAGTCTGTTGATCGACAGACAAATGTAAGTTTATAACATGATGATAATCCACTGTCCAAACATACTTTTTAAAAACTTAAGTATTCTTACAGTGATTATGCAGTTTTGAAATGCAACTAATTAACATCTATTTAGCACTTCCACAATTTATTGTATTAGTTCTTGTACCTTTTGTCACATTGAGCCTTTGTGTCAGTCATAAAAGAAATTCACCAATGAGTGACTAAACATGGAAGTAAATAACTAATGAATATAATTTTTCTAAATTTTTATTCCCTGCAGAAGTCAAATTTCTCTACCCATGTCTATTTCCACATCCCCCCCCCCCCCTCTCTCTACCTTTCTTTGTGGATTAACAACATCGTTCCTGTTTACTTCTTAATTTAATTTCCTGTACGGTGTTCAGTCTTGTAGTACTTGATACTGGATAAATTTTTGACATGGCTTTCTATCAGAGCAGCATATAAGCTGAAACTATTCTCACCATAATACATTTTTCTACCTAAAGTGTGCAACTTTGATTTTGACTGAGGTAGTGTTAAGTAACATGGATCAACCACTTGTTTCATACATAATTTGTGTCCTGCAGATCTAATTATAGAGAACCTTCAAGGATATGAAATGAGTCAGGGTACACAACAACAATGTTTAGTATCTGCTAGAAACAGCACTAATAATTTACTACTGTTACAGCAGTTTAACATATTTTGACTTACTGTAGCTAAAAATTAATTGGAATGCTGCTACTAAGAAACAAAAGCTGGAGCTTCCTCTGTTGCATGTGGCTGCTGGTTACCTCTTAATGTCCATCAACTATTAATAGTCTACAGTGACTTATTTACCATAAGAACAAAGTCATGTATAAATTAAAACTTACTTCTTGTGCCACTAACATGAATATAATTTTCACGTACAGATGTACTAAGGCTTTCTTTGGGACTTCATTTTGAATTTGAGTATTCTCATACTTTACGTTAAGTGGGAGCTTGATGAGGATATTCACATCACAATAGAGTTCCACTCTAAACTCTAGGCATGGATGTCAAGGCTGCATGGAAATTGTGTGTGTCATAAGGTAGTTTTGTAAACAACAAATCAACAAAAACCAATTTTTTATATCAGCCGCATATATTGTTACAGAGAAAATACTGTTCGAGAAAATACTGTTCAGTGAACAAGTCTTATAAGTCTCTGTGACGTGTTTGGTTATCTACTTCAAACAGAATTCTAACTAGATCTACTTTGTTAAGCTAGAGGAATCTTCCATTCACTGCAGCTACAGCACCACGACAGTTAAGTCCACAAGACAATGAAGTGAAAGCATATAAAATAAAAACAGTACCACAGTCTTCAAGGCCAACACAATGAGGACTGCCAAAAATGCCAAGTAGTGCTTCCTGACAATGAATGAATCATAACTTAAGAGTTTTTACTACTCATCTGTGTTGCTTGATGGGCCCAATTAATCACCGATATAGCCACTTAACAAATGATTCATAACATCAAGCTCACAGTACTGATGCAGTTCTTGTGTACAAATCTGCTTACTTGATCTTGTGTAAAGATCTCATGTCGTCACATCGAATAACGTAATTTGTAGACAAGAGAAAAAAAAAAAAAAAAAACCTCTTGTAAGTTTCACAATCTGGATCTTCCGCGATATCTACTACGTGTGCGACTGTCTTCAATACTAGTATACTTCCCACTGTCACTGAGGCGTTATTATGCATCAAAATGTCGTTCAGTGGCCTGTTCGTTATTTAATGTTTGTCTTCTGAATTTACCTTTAGTTTTTATATCGACCACCCTGCTTCAAGCTAACTTCAACCATGGCTAGCTACAGAGGCGTCTGTCGCCTCAACCAAGATTTCATGTTGAAATGGGTATCCAGCATCACACTAGCCAAATTTTTATTTCAGTAAAGACTGTAACGGGCATTGGGAATCCGAGCGATAAAATTAAGATTTTTCAGAATCAGATATATGCCTCACTTGTAAGAAGTTGCGACAAATAACTTCGGTAGAGTAACTTTGGGCATACCTTTGGCAGCATTTATATTGCTCTCGCGAACGTCTGCTGGTTTTCTCTTATCTTTATAAGCACCCGCTTGGGTCTTTCTGGAATCGCCAGCGCCAGTTTGTGCAGTCATCATGGAAAAATAAATGCGCTCCGCTTAAATTAACCACACTTTACACAAGCACGTGTAAAACCTTTCCTCCCAAATTTCTGAACTGTCCACCCACGCTCGAAAATCACTCTCGTCCTTATACGGCAACAATCCCAAAGACAACTACCAACAATTCTTTAGATCTTTGAACGAAGTGCCTTTTCTAGAGGAAGTTGGAGAATCAAAGAACTTCCTACAGTTCTTAATAAAGAAAGTAAACAAAACTGATTCTGGAGGCGGGACATATATTACCGCAAACAAGAGAGACAAACAATGGGTTGAAACATATTAATTACTTTACGTCACTACGTATTAGAGAGGTTGAAGCGATAAAGTTTGTTTTCTAGCAAGTATTTAAAAAAAATGACCTGGAGAAAATATTTTTAAAAATTGCATATTGAACTGCAAGGATTATCCCTATTTATCGCTGCTTTTGAAATATGATACAATCTGCAATTTTCTGAAGAGCAGTGAAGCATGTTCAGGCCAGTTCATACAATAATTTGTTCATCATAAGAATAAACCAGATGTAAACATTGCACTATATATTCTTCCGCGTTTTGGCTATACGATAAATCGCACAAATCTAAGGGTTATCAATTCGCCTAAATACCTAGGAATTACAATTTGGAGCAACTTAAATTGGAAAAACCACACAGATAATATTGTGGAGAAGGAGAAACAAAGACTGCACTTTGTTGGCGGAACACTTAGAAGATGCGACAAACCCACTAAAGAAACAGCCTTCATTACACTTGTCCGTCCTCTGCTGGAACATTGCTGCGCGGTGTGGGACCCTTACCAGATAGGATTGACGGAGGACATTGAAAAAGTGCGAAGAAGGGCAGCTGGTTTCGGTTATCGCGCAGTAGGGGTGAGAGTGTCACTGATACGATACGCGAGTTAGAGTGGCAGTTACTGAAACAAAGGCGGTTCTCTTTGCGGCGAGATCTATTTACGAAATTTCAATCACCAACTTTCTCTTCGGAATGCGAAAATATTTTATTGACACCCACCTACGTAGGGAGAAATGATCATCATGTAATAAAATAAGAGAAATCAGAGCTCGAACGGAAAGATTCAGGTGTTCCTTTTTCCCACGCTTCATTCGAGAGTGGAATGGTAAAGAAGTAGTATGAAAATAATTCCATGAACCCTCTGTCAGGCACTTCAGTGTGAATTGCAGAGTAACCATGTACATGTAGATGCTGAAACCTCATTGGATTTCAGTTTCACGTGGGACTGCACCCAAGCTGTCGCGAGTACTGTCAAGTACGTTAATAGGATACGTTTTGTGCTGTCGTTACGCGCACGTCGACTTAGCGATGATACGGGACAACAGCTTTACTGGCGCATTTCATTTAGCACTGGCAGGTCAGTTGATTACACCTGGCCTGCAGTGACATGGCCAGATGCAGTTCACACGTAAAATGAGACGAGCACAGCAAGAATACAGCTTCGAATGCCATTTAATTTTTAAGCAGCATGAAATAATACACTGCAAATCTCCCACAATACGCTCCTTAGACGACTAGACAAAAACCGAAACACGTTATCGTTTTTAGATAATGTACTATTGTAACTAAAACAAGAACGATGAAAATTCCTGACTTAACCACAGGGTAATTTTTCTGCGTAATCTATGTGTAACATAAGATAATATTCAAGGATTTCGCCATATAGTTAAACATTGAGGTCACTGAAGGTATTACTTACAGTCAGTCGTCTGGTAACCTCTTAGCTCCTTCCTTATCCGAATTCGAGAAATACATTTCAATTCTGGAAGTGTCACCTTCTACGTGGATAACGAACCTATCAACAACAGAATCCACGAAGCCAGCCAGGCGTAGAATTTTCTCCTTTTATGACGAGCCGTTCTACAGGGTGAAAAGTATTTAAACCGACAAACTCTGTGAGGTTGTAGGGGACACCAAAACAAATATTTTTCCCTAACGTCATGTTTTCCTATGAGGATTATTTAAACCGGTAGAGGAAGATTTCTCTGGTGGAAAAGTAACTAAACCAACAAACGCTTTTCCATTTTTTTATGACCAAGAGGCAACATATTAACACAACCCAATTTCAATTACAGTAAATTGTCAAAAATGCCTCCATTGACACGTAAACAAAGGTTAAACTGTCGGATCATGTTCTGTCTGACACGGGCAAAAACCCCAGGAGTATCCTGAATTGTTCCTGCTGCTGCTACTATCCGGGCAACCAGAACCTCTTCTGATGCAACAGGAGTTGCATAAACAAGGTTGTGCATCTCGCCCCACACAAAAAAGTCTAGAGGGGAAATATTTGGGGACTGAGCAGGCCATGCTACAGAACCACCTCTGCCAATCCACCTTTCTGGGAACCGTCGGTCCAGGAATCGACGCATACGACGACTGAAATGTGCCGGCGCCCCGTCATGTTGGAACCACATGCGTTGTATTGTAGGGAGCGGGACGTCTTCCAGCAATTCTGACAATGCTCTGCCGAGAAAATTGTAATGTTGCCTGCCATTTAATGGCCTAGGTAGCAGATACGCCCCAATTAAACAGCCCTCAACAACACCGACCCGCACATTAACAAAGAACCGCACTTGATGAGCGCTAGTAACTGTGGCATGTTGGTTATCCTCACTCCAAAAATGCGAATTGTGCATATTGAAGACTCCATCACGCCCCAACGTTGCTTCATCGGTAAATAACACGGAGGATGGAAATGTAGGATATATTTCACACTGTTCCAGGTACCACCGCGAAAACTATGCTCTAGGTGGATAATCAATTGGTTCCAGGTTGCGGACACGCTGCAAGTGAAATGGACGTAAAAATTGCACTCGAAGGACTGTTCTTACATTCGTCTGATTCGTCCCCATGGTACGTGCAATTGCACGAGTGTTGATTGAAGGATCCTGCTCCGCATGCTGCAAGACAGCTTCCTCAAATTGCAGCGTTCTTACCGTGCGACGACGTCCCTGTCCAGGTAATCTGCTAAATGACCCGGTCTCACGCAGATGTTGGTATAGAGCAGCAAAGGTCATATGGTGCGGGATACGGCGATTAGGATATTGTTGTTGATAAACCCGCTGTGCAGCTTGTCGGTTGTGTTGCGTTACGCAGTATGCACCAACCACATCAGTGTACTCACTCCAGGTGTATCACTCTATTAGTAAACGCAGACAATGCACTACTACACTGGTGGACAGCAGTTGCCTACAACTGAAGATCGTAATACGGCCTCTAACAATTGAAGAGAGTAATTTGGCCTCCACCAGTTTAAAAAATCCTCATAGGAAAAAAATGATTTAGGGAAAAATATTTGTTTTGATGTCACCTACCAGAGTTTGTCGGTTTAAGTACTTTTCATCCTGTATATCCCGCCAGCGTTCGTCAGTGACGAGTGAAAAAGCTGTGTGCGTTAGTTCCAGTACGTCTGGCAGCTTGTTTTGTCACTTCTCGGGCCAAATCCCACAGCTTGGCTCCAGATCAGTTCTGTTGGTTTCGTATTCTTATGGTACAGTAGCAAATGTAAAAATGAAGCATTTGTATGATGCGCTCGATGCTGTGAAAATGATTGTTTTTCATATGTGTTATGAAACGATGGACATAGTCCAAATAAAGAGGATTAGGTTTATCATTTTTGCCTTGAAAATTAAATTGTTATGTTTTCTTAATTTAAACAACTTTTATGAACAGTCTTTCATGTAACATCGATAATTAAGAATTTGCATTTGAAACGGAAAAAGGAATTTCGCGTCCAATATGTAATTAGAAGCAAGAGGCCATGCATTATTCATAAAAAATGATGATGAGTTTCATAATTACGAGATGTAGGTATTTCAAATTGAGCGAGAAGAAAAAAATTATACTGGAGAAATCTGCACGAACGCATGAATAGCCGACTTTGCTTTACATTCCGTTACGCTATCGACTGCGCTACACGTTCAATGTGAGTTGCTTTATCAACTGCATTATATACAACGCTGGGAAAACTTCAAAGCCGATTATCTCGGTAAATTTATGGAAAACATTAAGAACAACCTATTTCTCAGTACTTTTTAACCGTGTTCGACACGCGTGTTTCACTACGGAACAGAAAGCAACCTCAGCCATTTTCATACTACGCATTAACAGCGCGGCAATTAGAGTACAACGCTGCAGAGGCTGTGACCGTACACGATTTTTGAAATAAAAACTGCGTGGCTAAAGCGTGATTAAGAAAATCGTCGATGGCTGTTAATGCATTTGAATATCTTGAAGTTTTACTTAACGTAACTTAGTAATAAGATATCTAATACACAAGCAGGACCTAATTCTGGGAGTGTAACAACACAAGTGTACGTATTCTACTGCTTCTGACCAATCACCGCGTTTGTGTTTGTTTACATCAGGTTTATTCTCATGATGAACGAAATATAGTTGTCACGCTGCGTGACGTGACAACATTCCACAATGCATTGCAAAGATGATATTCATACAGAAAATCAAGTGAAGCCTTGGTTTTTCGGGAACAAAGTTTGACGATGTTGTCGTATGCTAACACCGCTAGGCAACTATTTACGCTGCGCAAACTCAAGTTACAGTAGTAGATATTGCGCTTCTGTGCCTTAATCTTTATTTTTACTTTATTTAATTTTTTTAACATTCTTATTGACCAATTAGGATCACCTAACAACTTCGGTTCTTCTTCTTTCCTTGTTATTTTCTATTTGTCCATTACTCCTTCCTCTTCTTCCCATATTATCTTGTGGGAACGTGGGAGTAGCCAGTGATGGATGCTTCGTTTACTCCATGCAAGTGCAGCGAACGTTAGACATAAGTGTTTACTCTTCGATTATTAGTTGAGTTTACTTTTATTTTCCGAGTCGGAAAAATAAAGTGTTTTGTGCAAAGCTCTATGTGGGTTTAATTTGTTGTCTACACAACTGGTGACCCTGGGAAAAATAGAAAAAGCTCTCGCAAGTTAATATTGTGTGGTAGTTTCGTCAAAGATGGAAGAATCTAACAAAATTCTCCAAGCAACAAGCGACGAGATACGACGGCTAAAGCAAGAGATTGGGCTTTCGCAGCTTGAAATGCCGAAGAATGGTGGCGAAACGGAATCCAAAAATTTTCAAACTCTAGTAGTATACCCACATTCTGAAGATTTTTCGCGCACGAACACGCCATTATCAACAACGCCATAGTTGCAGTTAAGAGCGCCTCCATTCATGTATACGCAACCAGACATAAGGTTTGCGATAATAGAGAATATCTTCGAGCAACAACACATAACCGAAGAGTATGAACAATTCACTCTCACAATTAGCAACTTGGATCAGAGGGCAACAGCAGTAATCTCTGATATGACCATACATCCGCCGCTCCAACAATCATACACCGCAATAAAAAACGACGTTGACCGCTCGCTGCATGAAATTACCTGAACAGCGTCTTTCCCAGGTGATGTATCAGGAGAAACGCGGCGACAGAAGTCCATCTGAATTTTGGAGACATTTACATATTGTAGTCAACGCAAGCATGATACCTAATGGATTGTTACTGCACATCCGGCGACAGTAGTTTCCTCATCAAATTCAACTGACGTTGATTGCGGACAAATGACAGTCTCTTGACAAGCAACTGCAAATAGCTGACAGAGCTTTCGCTACTTTACAGTCGACGCTCATAGCGTCTGTAGCAACGTTATCTGCCACCTCTGCAATGGAAGCCAATGATGACTCATAGGAATGATTAGAAGAATCGAAGCTAAGCTGTGCAGCCACAGGTTACTGACAAAAACTAGGCGTCACTGAGGGGACAGGAAATTGCAAGATGCGATGGAAAATATGCCTACTCGGCTACATAACTTGGAGCTGCAGGCGTCCACCAGGTTAACCAGTAACAAGATGACGTCAGATGCCAAACAGGATCAAGCTCACACCGACAATTTTTACTGGTATCACAGACGATTCGGGTCACAAGCTATGAGATGCACAAAACCTTGCGGATACCCAAATGGCGAGGAAAGCCCGCTCTAAGCGCTACGGGCTGCGGCACTCGCGAACCGCGCTGTATACGAATGGGGAAACAGGTGACAGTTGCAGGCAGCAACACGCACAGTCAAGGTAAGGCACTGGAAGGCTTCCCATATGCTGCGCCTTTATGCCACTCTGCATCACCCTGGGAGTTTAAGCTAATATCACACAGATTACAAGTGGTTGATAGACTCTCAGGCCTCAACTTCCTGATAGACACCGGCTCGGAAGTGAGCATCTCGCTGGCCCCGAGCTTTCTTAAAAAGGACACATGGGAGCCTTTGAAATTGATAGCAGTTAACAATTCAAGTATAAACACATACAGTTATAAAGAACTCACGATAGATATTGGTTTTGCTACCTGTTATAAGTGGAATTTTGTAGTGGCAGATATTTTACAGCCAATCTTAGGCGCAGATTTCTTGTCTCATTTTGCACTCACCATGGACTTGTCAAATCACTCTCTTACTACCGGATCAAAAAGGGGCATGTTAAAAGGTTTTCGGTGCAGTGTGGCAGAGGCTGTTTTAGGAAGAGTCAGTAGCTCAGCTATACAGTCTCCCCAACAAGAAGCCATAAGGACTCCAGTAGTTAAACATAACTCAGTGCATTACATACGCACCACCCCAGGTCCGTCAGTATCAAGACACGTCCGCAGATTAGCCCCAGAGCGATTAGCGGAGATAAAAGCTATATTTGAGGAGATGCACCAGGCTGGAGTAATTAGAAGATCTGCCAGTTCTTGGGCGTCCCCTCTCCACCTGGTACGCAAGAAAGACGGCACATGACGTCGCTGTGGCGACTACCGCCGATTGAACACGAGAACAATCCCGGACAAGTTCCCCATACCAAACATTCAAGAGTTTACCTATGCTCTTGCATGTGCGAAAGTATTCTCAGTACTGGATTGTCGTGATGCATACAGTCAGATTCCTGTGGCTGCTGCTGACGTGGCAAAGACGGCGGTGATCACACTCTTTGGGCTACTCGAATTACTGTTTATGCCATACGGACACAAAAATGCAGCCCAGTCCTAGCAAAGATTCGTTGATGAAGTGCTCCAGGGATTACCTTCCTTCTATGCATATCTGGAAGATATTTTGGTATTCTCAGAGGATATGCAATCACATGATAGACATATTCAGGAGGTACGACAGAGGCCCGATAAATATGGAGTAGTGTTAAATGAGCACAAATGCGTCATGGGCAAGAGTCAAGTAACTTTTCTCGGCTATGTAGTCCTAACCGACAGTATACAATCATTACCGGAGAAGATCGACATGTTAGGCAACTTACCAAAACCCACAGACTACAAACAACTTAGACGTTATCTCGTAACGGTAATTTTTATCGGCGTCATTTACCAATTACCGCCGAAACAGACGCCCCACTTACGAGTGCACTGACTGGCAAGAATACCACAGAAAAGCGAAAGCTTCAGTGGACACCAGAAATGACAAAAGCTTTTGGAGACTTACAAAGAAGCTTAGAAGAGACAGTGTTACTCGCGCACCCCATAGCTGCAGCACCGTTGAGTTTTGTTGTAGACGCCAGCCAGGTCGCAATTGGTGCAGCCTTGCAACGACAGGTCGATGGTCATTGGCAACCTCTTAGTTTCTTCACAAAGAGGCTGCAACTCCGAAAGACACGATGGAGTGCATATGATAGAGAGTTGTTGGAAATATATGAAAGCGCCAAACATTTCCTCCCGTATACTGAAGCCAGGCCAGTAATAATTTTCACTGATCATAAACCTATAGTGTCAGTTTTCAGCAACATAAGAGATAAGTGCTCACCAAGGCAGTTCCGGCACATAGAGTTTGTCAGTCAATTTACCATGGTTTAAGACACATCGGAGGCGCAGAGAATCTGGTTGGAGATTACTTTTCTCGTGTTTGCGGTGTGACCAGCACAATAAACTACGAAGAAGTCGCGACATCGCACGAAGCGGATCTGGATCTACAGAAGCTATTGACAGACCACACAACAGGGTTACACTTACGGCCGATACTCATACCAGGAAGAAGGCTTAAGTTATAGTGCATTATATCACGGCAGAATCCGGGCCCATACATTCCACAACAATTTCGTAAGGCGGCATTTGACTGTGTTCATGGCCTGGCACACCCAGGGGCAAATGCCACGATCAAGCTACTGACAGCACGTTTCGTCTGGCCATCAATTAAAAAGGACGCCAGGGAATGGGCTCGCGCATGCCTACAGTGTCATTGCTGCAAAGTTGGACGACACGTTCATGCAGAAATTGGGAATTTCACAGGATCACCATCAAGATTTGCACCTGTCCTTCTGTACTTAGTGGGTCCACTCCCAGTTTCAGATGGCTATAAATACTTGTTAACAGTGGTATACAGACGCACGAAATGGGCGGAGGCCACTCAGATCAGTGACATAGTGGCAGAAACGCATGCAAAAGCGTTTGTCTCTCAATGGCTAGCTCGCTTTGGTTGTTCCCTTCATATCACAACAGATCAAGGCCGCCAGTTCGAGTCTATTCTGTTCAACGAGCTAACTAATTTATGTGAGTTCCAGCACCACCATACAACAAGCTACCATCCAGTGGGCAATGTTATGGTGGGGAGGTGGCACAGGATGTTGAAGGCAGCTCTTATGTGTCGTCAGAGAAGCTGGACAGAAGCATTACCATCGGTTCTCCTTTGATTATGGACCACAAACAAGACGAATATCAGTAGCGAAATTGGTGCATGGGGAACCAATGAGAATCCCAGCAGATTACCTAACCGCCACTGTATCACTGATGCCAACAAACCTCTCATCACTGATACGTTAAATCCGTCAGCATGTGGAAACAATGTATCTAGACATGGTGAGCGACCAGTTTTCGTACATAATACGTTGGCAGACTGTACACATCTCATGCTCCGCACAGATTCAGTCAGAACGCCACTACAACCACCATATATTGGACCTTATAGAATAGTACGACGCAACACCCATGCTGTGGACATCTCACCGAACGACGGAACTATTAGAGTGTCCATAGAGAAGGTAAAACTAGCATGTGTCTTACCATAACTGGAGTATGATGACACTCAACAGGATGAGAAGGACCAAAGTTTGGGACTCACAACGCATGATATGGCAGAAGAACCCATGGCAAGAGGGCATGGAAGCAGAACGCAACAACCCACACCGGCTCCCTCATCCTCGCAGCAACTAGTTATCCATACGAGATTGGGGAGACAAGTCAAGTTTAAATACCCGTTTATCCCGGGTGCTCCGCGCTTTAAGGGGGGCTGTGTGGGAACGTGGGAGTAGCCAGTGATGTGGGCTTCGTTTACTCCATGCAAGTACAGCGAACATTATATATAAGTTTTTACTCTTTGACTGTTAGTTGAGTATACTTTCCTTTCCCGAGTCGGAAAAATAAAGTATTTTGTGCAAAGCTGTATGTGGGTTTAATTTGTTGCCTGTAATCTTTTCGTTTCTTCTGTCCATGTTGTTTCAGAATTCTCACTTCCCCCGCATTGAAAGCCTCCTAAATACAATATTTTATTCTTGAAAAGATTTCAGTCTGTTATTTTCGATTCTTTGACGTTGTTCCTTTCTAGATTTTTCCCTTATTTCTGTAATCCAAGATATCATCGATTTCTTCTTTCAGATATACAGCAATATTTGTTTCATGACCCTATTTTCATTCATTCGGTACACATGTCCAAATAAGAGTAATCTTCTCTTAGCCATCACTTCTGATATTTTCTCTATATTTAGATAGATCTCCTCATTACTTCTCATTTTCCATCCATCTGCAGTTTGTATTGCACCTGTTATTTTTCTAACCATCTGTCTTTCAGGTACCTCTGTTTTCTCCAGCTTATAGTCCCTTGTTAGGCCTTCATATCCATATAAAAATTCTGGTCATACCACTTTGACATAGTGTTGTATTTCTAGAAATGAATTCCTTTTTATAAATATTCTTTGTCAAACAGTATGCACTCTCCAATTTGTTTACTCTTGCATCTACTGCAAATCGTTCTAGTCCATTCTATTGTATAGTTTCCCTAAGATATTTGAATTTTTTACTCACTCTATTTTACCTATTTGTGTTTCTATGAATTTTGGTGCATTTTGTGTGTTTGGCGTGGATTTTGCTTCTTCAATATAAATTCTTAGACCAATTCTATTTGCTATTTCTTCCAGAAGATTTATTTGAATAACTGTAGTTCTCAGATTTTCTGAAAGTACTGCAAAATTGTCTGCAAAAGCCAGGCGGTTTACCTTAATTCAACTTCTTTTCCTTCCTAGAAAAATGGTTCAGTTTTGTGATTCCTCAGCTATAGATTCCAGATCCTTACAATTTTTTCTAGAACACCATTAAATAGTAAAGGTGATGAACCATCCCCTTGTCTAACACCAATTTTTATTTCAAATGGCTGAGACAATTCTTCCATAAATTTAACTTTAGATATCTTCTTTGTTAGAGTTTCATATATTATGTATGCTAATTTCGCTTGAACACCAAATTATGTAATGATTTTATCTATTGTCTCTCTGTCTACCGAATCAAATGCTTTTTGAAATCAATAAATAATACTATTACAGCTTTTCTGGTTAAAATTCTGTAGTGAATTATTGGTTTTAAGTTAAAAATCTGTTATGTGCAGATCTTCCCTTTTGAAAACCTCTCAGTTTTTTGTCTAAGGTTTCTACCACTCTGTCCAGGAGAACTGATGATGATATACTTATGCCAGTGGCAGAAGTGACACTCCTCTGAAACTGTTGATCTTTTGTTTGTCTCCCTTTTTATGTGGCAGATGGATTAACGCAACTTTCCAGCCTGCTGGAATCTTTTAGGTTTTCCAAATGTTCTGAAAAAGCAGTTCTAGATCATTTATAATCTATGGTTCTGACCATTTCAATAATTCTGCTGTAATGGAGTCTTCACCATTTTCTTACTTGTTTTTGAGTGATCTGATGGCTTCATGATTTTCTTGCTCTGTCGGTAGGAATCTTCCTCCAGATTTTGTGATATTGCTGGACACTCCAATTTAAGTGTTGAAACTAGACAGCTTAAGAGCCTGTCAAAAAATATTCTAGTATTTTGCAATTTTCTTTGTTATTTAGTCCTATTTTGCGAGTTTCATTTTTGAAACAAATATTTGGTGCTTGCTTTTTTCTTACATAAAATACTGTTCCAAACATTGACATGTTTATTATTATACTTACTACTGGTTTCCCTTTATAAATTCTGTAATGATGTGTATCAACTACATTCTCATTTAAGAATCTCGTTTCCTGCATTGCTAATATTTATGTATTGTTGTTCTATAGCAATAATTCCAAGTCCTTCTGTTTCCCAATTTTCGGAAGAGAATTTACATGTAATATTCAAAAGTAGCAGTTCTATTTGAACTTAAACTTAAAAGGCTTTACAGTATAGTCTATCAGAGCTACCAGCCGGGGTAGTGCATCCATCGTCCGAACTTCCTATTTCGTTATCTGAAGTTGTAAATTGTAGAGAGTAAGAACAGCATCATCCTTGAATTACCAAACTGTATCTAGGTTGTTAGCCTGGAGTATTATCGATTCAGCTGCCACTAATATGTGCAACAGACGCCACTAACGTGGGAACCATCGTGCCCTTTGTCCACTTCAACCCTGGACAAGAGGTTACCTTTTTTGCCAGCTCTCCCATACCAAAATCTGTCTTCTCTGTCTTTGTTGCTGTTGAGGTCTTCACTGTAACCCTGGCAATGGGCCCTAACATGATACTTTCAGCTGGGCCACTTAAACCAAGGTTTTTGTTAATGATGTTTTCCACTCTCCTAGCTTGTGACAGAAAACCTCTATACAGTTAGGACCCATGTTCATTGAGTTCTTTATTTTATTATTGTGCTTTGTTTTCGTGGCGAATTGCAATGTTATGTGACGACTTGGACATTTTTTCCCATTGGATGTTCTTCCACAAACGAGATCAGATATCTGAAGGCGAAAAATAATTTAGATTTTT
Organism: Schistocerca americana; assembly: GCF_021461395.2. Lineage (NCBI taxonomy): Eukaryota > Metazoa > Arthropoda > Insecta > Orthoptera > Acrididae > Schistocerca > Schistocerca americana. Next base: position 431,041,015 of record NC_060124.1, on the reverse strand, counting down.
CATTAACAGAACAGAGCTGATGCTTATACTGTTTACAAGAAAGAGCATAATTCAGTGAAGGAGTTTTTATTAAATAACATTTGAAGTGAAAAAGTCAACTCTAATGAAGCATAAAAATACATTATTTAAGACGATATTGATTACATAAGGAAAAAAATAAAATTGATAAGGTAAACAGGCATTAGTTATTCCCCTAAAATATTGTTTGACATGTTTGTATGTATATATTTTCGTTAGGAAATAAATCTCGATGTTTCAAAATGTTGTTTCATTTCTCAGCACTTTACCATACAAAACTGATCAAGAACGTATGTAATGAAATTTGCTTGGCCAATAATGAACTTTCTTCATAGAATGATATTTTCACTCTGCAGCAGAGTGTGCTCTGATATGCAACTTCCTGGCAGATTAAAACTCTGGCCCGGACCGAGACTCGAACTCGGGACCATTGCCTTACATAGGCAAAGCACTTGCCCGCAAAAGGCAAAGGTCTCGAGTTCAAGTCTCGGTCTGGAACACAGTTTTAATCTGCCAGGAAGTTTCATATCAGAGCACACTCCACTGCAGAGTGAAAATCTCATTCTGGAAACATCCCCTAGGCTGTGGTTAGGCCATGTCTCCGCAATATCCTTTCTTTCAGGAGTGCTAGTTCTGCATGGTTCGCAGGAGAGCTTCTGTAAAGCTTGGAAGGTAGGAGACGAGGTACTGGAAGAAGTAAAGCTGTGAGGATGGGCCGTGAGTCATGCTTGGGTAGCTCAGTGGTAGAGAACTTGCCTGCGAAAGGCAAAGGTCCCGAGTTCGAGTCTTGGTCCAGCACACTGTTTTAATCTGCCAGGTAGGTTAAACTTTATTTATGTTACTCATTTCTTATACCATACTCTGACTTCTTGTATTATGGATGGTAACTCATGGAATCACTTTCACCGAATTGACATGATGGGCCAGACAGTGCAAATACACCTGCAAGGATGATGTGACCATGATAAACAGGCAGCTTTGTAAATCATATTCTAATCAAATCGGTTGGACTATACAGATTGTCAAGAAACTGGTTTTTCCAAGCCATTCTCGGAGTCCCTTGCCAGACAAGAGAATTCAGAATTCTCAAAGTTTATTCTGTCTCACATAGCTTGTGACCAGTAGACTTTGAGAAACACGTTCAAAAGTTGTTATACAAGTTACATTCTTGCACTCCTAAATACATTCCTGTGGCCGGTTCTCCTTGAAGATGGTCACACATTTATTCAAGCTTATCCTCAATTGGCAATGTAGGTGGTACAGGGTATTCAAATGGATCAAGCCAAGCACAATGGTGAGTCCTGTTGACAGTGTTGCGAAACAAGAACTTCATCACTGATGAAAAATGTTTATGATCAAATTATCCTCACACTACCCTCTGATGTAGCACGCCCTGTTAGCCTTGCAGTCTAACTCACTGCTTTCGGGGTGGGAAGGCATGCTGGTCCCAAGCATGAATCCGCCCAGTGGATTAGTGTCGAGGTCTGGTGTGCCGGCCAGTCTGTGGATGGTTTTTAAGATGGTTTTCCATTTGCCTTGGCGAATGTGGGCTGGTTTTCCTTATTCCGCCTCAGTTACAATATGTCGGCGATTGCTCCGCAAACACGGTCTCCTTGTATGCATACACCATAATTACTCTACCATGTAAACATTGGGATTACACTCGTCTGGTGTGAGACATTCCTGGGGGGAGGGGGGCCGGGGGTTGTGTACCACTGAGGGCTACGGCGGGGACGAAGCCTCTCTGTCGTTTCTGGGTCCCCAGTTGAATACAATACAACACAATACCCTCTGATGTATTGCCATGCTTCCTCGATCTCTTTCAAACCTTTCTTCTTTATTTCCATTACGACCATGCTTGCACGCAGTACACTAATCGTCTCCACAGGGTTCTTGTGAAGAACTTTCACTAGAATCAGGTAGCATGTAACGTCCTCACAAGTGGACAACCCTTTCTTACAAGTCACAGATTGCCTGCTCGTAACGTCGACTGACTTCTCATTGTCCATCCCAGTCACGTTGATGAGAGGTCATTTCTCCCAACACTGCTATGCCCATGATTTGTGTCTAATCCAAAGTGCTGTTGTTACTGAGTGAAATTTGCTCTACCCCAGTTGCGAGCCCTTCAACCCAGTGGTATTTTACTTATATGCTGGTTTGAGAGAGTTTGTCAATTTACTTCACACAATCTGACCTTTTCACTGCTTATCATGTCACGCAATTGGGTCTCGCGCTGGGCTAACTGCTCTTTAATCTCCCACGAATCCTATGGCATCATGACCTCAAATTTTTGTAATAGTTCATTTTTACCCTTTCTGGTGATCGTTTGTAAATTCTTTTTGTGGATTCTCTATCCATTGTTGCAACTTATGGCGTGATTCTTTCTGCACACAACAGTTGTGGAATAAGAAGGTTCAGGGTGCAATTTTGATACCAAATTGATATGCAAATTAATGAAATTGATGAATTAATTGCACCCACCCCCACCCCACCTCTGGATGAGCTCATGTGTTTTCTGCAGCTAGCACTTGAGTCCCCACCCCCTCCCCCTACTGTACCTACTCTAAAGGTGGGAATTTCGAATTTTAGCGGGAATTTCAAATTTTCGTGGGAATTTTTTTGTCCCAGGGCTGTGCTGACGTCCCACTCACACCCCCTCCCACAGAATTTGGCGGGAAATTGAAATGAAGTTGGGATTTTCTTTTTTTCTCCGCTCACATGACCAGAATTAGTGGGAGGGTTTCAGTCTATGCTGAGCAGTCTTTGTGGAAGCATCACAATGTGTTCGATTAATGAGATGAATGTGAAGGATAGAGCAGTATTCGATAGCTGTATTACTTGTACACATTCGAAGGAGGTCTGTAGCCACAGATCGTTACACAGGAGATGGAAGACTTTGATAACAGAAGAGTGTAGGAGAAAGAAGTAGAAAAATTCGGTTCATCAGATTGTTGCAATGCAGAAGGATGGAGTCAAGATTCATGTCACAACCAGTACATGCTCATGAGCATGGGCAAACTGCCGAGATATTCCATAGGAAGCATTCACTCTTCCAAAATAGAAGAAACAGTCTGTTGATGCTAATTCGCTTCAGTAGAAGAATATTCATGTATGTGATATATATCACTGAAGAGCTTCAACTGCTCACCTCCATCCATTTCCCCCTCCATAATGTATTCTCTCATCCCATCATCACTTGCTCGCCATCCTTGCTGCTGTGCAGAGTGCGTTCTATGAAGTGCTTTTGGTGCCTGATTGGGATAAGTTTAACAGCCATGGTACCTGTAAGTATACAACCAAGGACTGTACCCTTAGCCTCCTACATGCAGAATGGAAAGGAGTTATATTGGATCAGCACCTGAAGGAGAAGAGTAGATAATGACTGTGCAGCAGAATGGTATCAAGATGCATTCTGCAAGTCAAGCAGATCGATACTGTTGTTATAACTGCTTGCTATTTTTGAAATTCACAGTCAGTTATCCATCTCACAAGAGATGTCTACCTCCAATACTGAGGACCAAGCAACTGCTCTAGTTCACAATTATGTCACCAGAGGCGCCATCACATTGGGGATATAAGGCGAGCCCAGCAGCTCTGCAGCAGGGTTGCCAAACGTATGAGGTTCCTCATACAAATACGAGATCTGTGGTCTGCTGTACGAGGCACGAGGTCACGGTTATACTCGTACAGTTATGTACGAGATTCTGACATAGGAAATTTTATAATATGATTTTTTTTATTGTGGTCAACAGTTTTAGCATATATTGGTCTTTACACTTTGGCTACATTGGGTCTGCTACATGAAAAGTAGACGTATTGGGTATGATCATGGATTTTACCATTTTAATGTACCTTTTAAAGTTTTCCTAGTTCCCTTAGCTTCCTGTTTACACCACAATAAGATAGGACTGTGTGCTCATTGGCAATATTGTGAGGAAACCATTCCGCTGTTATGCGTTGGTTTTTGCTTTCGGTCTTCGTTACTGCACTTCTCCCTCATCCCAGGAAATTAGAAAAACTTTACAAGGAATAGTGGCCCATACCCAGTAATACTTCTAATTTGCATGGAAATGACACATGTGCAACAGATTGTTACTCAGCAATTAAAAAACTGTTAAATGTAATACTCAAGGAGAATAGATCTGTTCTCCATGGTAATACAGTAGACTCGTTCATTTCCTCAATATGGCGCTGTTCTCCAAAATTGGCCCTTCTGTTTGTAGGTTTTTGTACTTTTTAGTTACAATTTAAATTTCTAAAATTTTGACATAAACACAACATGCCTGTGACTTTCCTATTACTAAAGAAATTAAATGTTTTATTGTACTAATGACATTAATCAATCTTTATTTACTTGCAATTCATAAAAAATAATTAGCTGATAAGCCTGTCTCTGGAATTCATTTTATCTAAGTTTCGAATTTTGCACACTAGACTGCATGGCAATGAGCACGAGAAAGTTCAATGGAAATAAAATAATTTTTTTCTCATTGATACTAATTTTCTTTTCAGGGGCTTTTAGTCATACAAAAATTCTACGTAACACTTGCAAATTCTATACTGAAAGTCAAATCTAAGCTATCCCTAAACAAACATGTCATCATTTAAAAGAAAAAGCAGTCTACCCTATGGTTGGTTAGCCAGGAATCCGTGAGGAACAAATCCTGTTCTTCATATGTGCCGTCCCTGAATATCACAAAAGCGAAAGTACTGCTCAGCGAAAAATAGATGGCCCCTTTCTCCGACAATTACCGAACTGTAGCGCTGCCAACATATGCAGTCTAACAATGCATGCTACGGTATTCAGTATCCATTTCATAATGAATTAGCCACACATTTGAACATGAACACATATGCAAAGTATTTAACGAAATAAGGCGATCGTTACGGCGCTCTAAGCTCACAGTGCACTACAGTTCAGCACAAGTGTACTTCCGTTACTGACAATAGCCCTCCTCACCATATGTAGTATCTACTTTTCTCTGTTCTGTAAGTGTAATATTGTGTCTCTTGTGTAGTTGTTTGGGCTACCTATTTACCTATAATTATGAGTGATTGTGAGGAAGAGAGTAACCGTTTGTGTACTCTTACTTCATCAAGAAAAATACTCACAAAGGCGGCTGGAAAAGAAAAAGGAAAGGTAACACATCATCGCAGCATCGCTCCAAAATTTTAGACATCAGTGGTTAAAGGATCTGGCTTGTAAGGACTGCCTTTTACTCGACTCCAATGATTCAACTAAAGCTAAGCATGCGTTATGCTGGGAACATCGATGGTAGCTGAAATATCGAATTTGAAGACTCAGGCCACTGCCAAAAAACATACATGAATTTCTCAGTAGAACCAACTGATTTGTATGTGTATTTATATATCTATATACAATATAATTTCAGTGCAATAATGTGTTAATTGTGTGTGGAGAGAGAGAGAGAGAGAGAGAGAGAGAGAGAGAGAGAGAGAGAGAGCAACCTAACTTCTGCACCATTTCAGTGAAGTAATGTGTTCTTTGTAAATAAATGTGTGTGTGTGTGTGTGTGTGTGTGTGTGTGTGTGTGTGTGTGTATGTGTGTAAGTACAATCTAACTTTTGCACCATTTCAATGCAGTAATGTGTTCATTGTAAATAACTATTGTAGTAGTTCTATTATATGTTAATTACATTATAAACAAAAAACATTTTTTTTAATTTTAAATTCAGTGCATTAATGCGATATTAGTAAATGAGTGTTTGTAAAATGATTCTTTCACATAGCCTTCATTAAAAAAAATTCCACTTTACCTGTGGAAGGTACATTAGCTTATTTGTTTCAGCTGTAAATATTTGTCATGTATCATTGTTTTTCTAACATCCTGGAGGACCTCCTCACTACATATCAATTGGAATGAAACTAAATCTAATCTAATGTAATCTTCAGCATCACCAAACATTTGCCAAAGCAACAAAGAGGATTTTCCCACCAATGAGGGGGGAATATATTCCAGTTAGCTAACAACAAAGTTAACTAAAGTGCCTTATAGATAGTCTAAATAATAATAATATATCATGTACCTGTGTAATTTTATAAACTAATAAATTATCACCTAATTGTTATGTCTTGAGGTGAAATTATATGTTAATGTGCATCCTCATTTAATCTCAATTTGTATAATGCACTTTTGCGAATCTTTGTTACTTCTGGGAGTGAAATAAAAATATATTATACTTGTTAATCGATATTTAGCATTCACACATTCCAGTATATCTCATCTCACCACCTATATACTGCCCCCCCCCACCCAGCCCAAACAGCTGAGACGAGTAATGGGCCCAGAATTTGGGGCTACAAAATATGACCACTGTAACATGTTATTTGTTTAATTCCAAATTTTTAAATTAACAATTGGCTGCTAAATTCATAGTTATTTAATATATCTTATTTTTAGTTTTATAATATTTTAAACTCTTGGTAAATGTACGAGGTTTGAAAGCCAATGTATGAGATTTTTAGTTGTTTATGTACGGGGAAAAAAGTTGTATGGTTGGCAACCCTGCTCTGTAGCCTCAGGCGGTCAGCATGAAGTGCCAGCCAAGATCGTCCAGTACTGCCCAGCTATAGCAGAGTAGCAGAATAGGAAGAAGCCATGGAAGAGTAAGTACCCCTTGCTTAATGTCGCTATTTACTGTTGTGTGAGGAAGATGAAGTCCTTGTGCTGCTATTATCACTTGTAATGGTTTTTCTTCTTTGCTCAACAGTGGATGCCACGTCCTCCAGCCTGTTGAGGTCTACATCGTTCTCATGTCCCAGCCTGTCGGGACCCACAGCAGTGGCACCCTGGAATTCAGTTCTGCGTCTGGTCAGGTAGTTGGAGTAGGACAATGAGCTGTTATTGTCGGTTGAAGACACCCAGCCAGCACTTGACTCGCTGAAGTGCACCCAAGGTCCTAATCAGCATTACGCAGGTTGGTACTGGGCCCCGTCATGCATGCCATCGCAGTATATTCCAGTGATACGACATGGACAACTACTAAGCCCTTACGTGGGTAAATGACCTCATCACGTTCGGAATTCTATGGATATCTTAAAACGTCTCGAGAACTTCAAGCTGAAAGACTCAGATATCTTGGTGAGTTTTGACGTTGTCTCGTTATTCACCAGGGTGCTTCTTCGAGAGTCAGTTGAGCTCATTGCACAGAAATTTGACGAGAAGACGACCGAACTTTTCAGTCACGTTCTGATTTCCACGTATTTTCTGTTTAATAGAGAATACTATGAGCCAACAGAAGGACTCGCAATGGGGAGCCCACTTTCACCTGTGGTCGCGAATTTCTATATGGAGTATTTCGAGGAGGATGCTTTGGCGTCATCCAAATGGAAACTTACTTGTTTTCTACGTTATGTTGATGACACGTCCGCGAATAGCCCCACGGAAGGGACAAGCTCCTAGACTTCCTTACACACCTGAACTCCATACATCCAAACATCAAATTCACTATGGACACCGAAGCAGAAGGAAGTTTACCATTCCTGGACGTCATGGTCAAAAGAAGAGCGGATGGCACCCTGGGCCATAGGATATACAGGAAGAAAACGCACACTGACCTATATTTGCATTCAAATAGCTGCCACCACCCTTCACAGAGGAATGGGGTACTAAAAACACTGAAAACATTGGTGCAGAGGGCGCGCACCATCTCGGACGCAGAGAGTCTGTCCCATGAGCTGGAACACCTCAAAACTGTGTTTCGGAAAAACGGGAACGCGGAATGGCAGATCAGACGTGCTGTCCGCCCCAGCTCTACAGTACAGCGTGTGGAGATGGACGAAGTAACTGAGAAAGAGATAGCCACCGCCTATATACCGTATACTGGCGCACTATCGGGGAAAATACACTCCTGGAAATGGAAAAAAGAACACATTGACACCGGTGTGTCAGACCCACCATACTTGCTCCGGACACTGCGAGAGGGCTGTACAAGCAATGATCACACGCACGGCACAGCGGACACACCAGGAACCGCGGTGTTGGCCGTCGAATGGCGCTAGCTGCGCAGCATTTGTGCACCGCCGCCGTCAGTGTCAGCCAGTTTGCCGTGGCATACGGAGCTCCATTGCAGTCTTTAACACTGGTAGCATGCCGCGACAGCGTGGACGTGAACCGTATGTGCAGTTGACGGACTTTGAGCGAGGGCGTATAGTGGGCATGCGGGAGGCCGGGTGGACGTACCGCCGAATTGCTCAACACGTGGGGCGTGAGGTCTCCACAGTACATCGATGTTGTCGCCAGTGGTCGGCGGAAGGTGCACGTGCCCGTCGACCTGGGACCGGACCGCAGCGACGCACGGATGCACGCCAAGACCGTAGGATCCTACGCAGTGCCGTAGGGGACCGCACCGCCACTTCCCAGCAAATTAGGGACACTGTTGCTCCTGGGGTATCGGCGAGGACCATTCGCAACCGTCTCCATGAAGCTGGGCTACGGTCCCGCACACCGTTAGGCCGTCTTCCGCTCACGCCCCAACATCGTGCAGCCCGCCTCCAGTGGTGTCGCGACAGGCGTGAATGGAGGGACGAATGGAGACGTGTCGTCTTCGTCCCCCATTGAGCATGTTTGGGACTGGATGAAGCGTCGTATCACGCGGTCTGCACGTCCAGCACGAACGCTGGTCCAACTGAGGCGCCAGGTGGAAATGGCATGGCAAGCAGTTCCACAGGACTACATCCAGCATCTCTACGATCGTCTCCATGGGAGAATAGCAGCCTGCATTGCTGCGAAAGGTGGATATACACTGTACTAGTGCCGACATTGTGCATGCTCTGTTGCCTGTGTCTATGTGCCTGTGGTTCTGTCAGTGTGATCATGTGATGTATCTGACCCCAGGAATGTGTCAATAAAGTTTCCCCTTCCTGGGACAATGAATTCACGGTGTTCTTATTTCAATTTCCAGGAGTGTAGGACGCATATTGAGGAAACATCGAGTAGGAACTGTCTTTTGTCCGCCCAATAAAACACGAGCGTTATTGGGAAGTGTCAAACACGATCTCGGTTTGCGGAAGGCCGGTATATACCAGATTCCCTGTGAGTATGGGAAAACTTACATTGGACAGACAGCGCGCACCATCGAAGATCGTTGATGAGAACATCAGAGGCACACTCGACTTATGTACCCGAACAAGTCGGCAGTCGCAGAGCACTGTTTGTCCGAAAATGACGAAATGGACTACCAACATACCAGGGTCTTGGCACAGACATCTAAATACTGGGACAGCGTCGTTAGAGAGGCTATCGAAATTCGTAGCAGGGACGTACTCATCAACAGAAATTGCGGCTATAACTTCAGCAAGGCATGGGAACCAGCATTGAGTCTAATTAAAAAGAGTCTCAGCAAAGAAAACGTACGAGCGACCAGGGCGGACGAGGCAGTTACACCGACGCCACCACAGACGCCGACGCCAGCCTCTCAGCGAACGCCGACGCGCGGCCGCGGAGAACGCCTCGCGGGGGAAGGGGATTTAGGACGGCCGCACGAGCTCAGTTCGTCAGCGCACCTGACGATGGCGACATGTCTGATCGCCGAAATATTGTGCCCGTTGGACACTATAACTGGCAGTACACCCGTGGACTGTTTGAGCAAGAAAGGTATACTCTTCTCGACAACATACCCGTCAATAATTGTTGGTCCATCCAATTGCGGCAAGACAAAAATTCTCATCTCGCTACTAACACATCTGGATGGAATCCTCTTTGAGCATGTATGTGTATTTTCAAAAACACTGTTTCATACCAAATACCAACTACTACAGGTGGAAGTAGGCTGTTTAGGTTTTTATGTTGGTAACGCCACGTAGTGCTCTGTATGAAAATCACTGACTGTGCTGTGTGCAGTCTGTGGCTGGTTTGCATTGTTGGAATATTTGCTATTGTAGTGTTGGGCAGTTGGATGTGAACAGTGCGTAGCGTTGCACAGTTGGAGGTGAGCTGCCAGCAGTGGTGGATGTGGGGAGAGAGATGGCAGAATTTTGAGAGCGGACGATCTGGACGTGTGTCCATCAGAAAGAGTAAATTTGTAATATTGGATATCATGAAATGATATATATATGATGACTTTTGAGCATTATTAAGGTAAATACATTGTTTGTTCTCTATCAAAATCTTTCATTTGCTAACTATGCCTATCAGTAGTTAGTGCCTTCAGTAGTTAGAATCTTTTATTCAGCTGACAGTATTGGCACACGCTGTATTGCAGTAGTTTGAGTAACGAAGATTTCTGTGAGGTAAGTGATTCATGAAAGGTATAGGTTATTGTCAGTCAGGGCCATTCTTTTGTAGGGATTATTGAAAGTCAGATTGCGTTGCGCTAAAAATATTGTGTGTCAGTTTAGTGATGATCAGAATAAGTAAAAAGAGAAATGTCTGAGTACGTTCAGTTTTGCTCAATTGTTTGAAAACAAAATAACGTATGGGGTTAACCAGCACAGTAAGTCATAAATTTTTCTAAGGGGATGTTTCATATGTCGACTCTTAGCTGAGGATACCTCACTGGAATCTTCTGATTTTTTTTCTTGTAGTTTGAATAATTAGTGTAGTTATTGTTTATTGCTAGCGCATAATTGTAGAGAGAATTTTCTTTTTAGTTGTAGTTTTTCATTGTTGTAGTGTAAAATAGTTGTGGCATGCATGTAGATTGCACCAAGTATTTCCCAGCTGCGCCTCCAATTAATTGGATATTATTTTCAGTGCTATTATAAAGTGTTTTCTCTTTTTGCTCTTCAAATTGTGCCTTTCTGTGTTATTGTGTGAAATATTGTGACAATTATGGCGTGTGAAACAAGTAATACTAAGCTTCAAAGTAAACTGAGAGAGGACGGTGAAGACGAGAGCAGTGTTTTAGCGCCACTGTGCAATGAATTAACTAATGTTCAACATAGTAATTTGGTAATTGTCCATAGGGAAATGGACCAGGCAATAAATAATTGTGTAGACAGTGAAACAGCTAGTGAACAGGGTAGTATTGTCGATCGATCGGTCGGCAACAGCTCGCCCCAGGAACTCGAAATGACAGGACTGAATCTTGCAAATACCGTAGATTCAGGTTTTACATCCTCACCTTTTTCTTAATTAAGTGAAGACACATTTACTGATTTTTAAAATGCGAATGTTGCCGGTGCAAATGCACTGCTGAAAAGCATAAAGGAACAGATTCCAGACACTAATACATTATTATTGCAATTAATGCAACAAATGAAACAAAATCAGAGACAAACACAGCAGCAGTTAGACGCAATGGAACAAAATCAAAAACAGTCACAGCAACAAATGGAACAAAATCAGAAACAAATCAAAGAAACACTTCAACAAACACATGAAGATTTAACTACTGAGTTACATAACATCGAATCGAAATGTCAAAAAGTCTGCAATGACGTAAAAACACAAATTTGTGATCATTTTCAACCTATTTTTTCGCGGTATGAAAATACATCACAGAATCACGAAGCAGCCATAAAAGAACTGCAAACTGTTGTTCATGAAAATCACGAGACCTTGCGGGCTAAAATTGACTCAGTTGCATCTACCGATTCGGTTATGCAACTTGAAAAAAGTCAGGAAAACTTAAAGGACACAGTAGATACTCTAAAAATTGGTTTAGCAAGACACATGGACGAAATTAGTTCATCATCAGAGAAAGTAGTCGAACTTTCGAACCAGGTAAATAATTTATCTACGAAGGTAGATGATAATCTGAATGACACAAGACCGGTAGTCTTTAATGACACAGAAGAGTACAAACAAATTAGGAAATTCAAACAAAACCGGAATCAAATTAATATGCAACACTAAAGAGAAATCCGGGAAGTACAAGATCAATCGGCACAAGTAATACAAGAATTACATATTTCAGAGGAGACTCGCACTCCAACACGGGAAGGGGGACTCAGAAATACGGAAAAGCCACAAAATAATAACACAGGGCATTTCGGAAATTATGAAAGAAATTGGCAAGGTGCACCGAATTTTGAGATGGAACCGCCGACACGACGTAACAATGACCGATATGCGACTCACCGACATGATGACTTTGACTATAAGCTGTTCATTATTACACGTAAATTCAAAACATTTAAGAACTCTGGCAACGACATTCATCCACAAGCGTGGCTTCATCAATTCTCTCATTGTTTTCCTCCCAAATGGTCATTCGAGCACAGATTAGAATTTAAGTGTGGCCACTTAGAGAATGAACCAGCTGTGAGAATTCGATCGGTCATTAATGATTGTCACAGTCAAGGACAATTTTATCATACATTCCTCTCAGCATATTGGTCTCAAGCTACACAAGCCCGAGTAAAACATAGCATCATAATGATGAAACATTTCGAACAATCTGAATTTTCCAGTCTTGTGAAATATTTTGAAGACATGTTGCACAAGAATCAGTACATGTCAAACCCATACAGCCCCTCAGAACTCATCCGCATTTGCTTAATCAAATTTCCTGAACATTTATGACGTATTATTTTGGCAGGACGTTGCAAAGACAACATTGAAGCTATTCAGGGACTCCTACAAGAATTGGAAATTGACACTGACAATTGCGGGAAGCAAAAACAGGAACACAACAATTACATGTCACATCCATAACAACTCCGCGATGAGAAATAATAACTGGACATGACAAGGCTAATCTTATAACGCAAATCATGACAAAAACAGACACCACATGTATGACAACCGTTGACAGAGTAAAAATAATTACAGAGAAAGATCACATTTCCATGGTAACGAATATGACAGAGTCAGTCAGAGAAACAGACAATATAGGAACCAAAATAATTATTATCAAGGGAGACAGAATAACTTCAGATGCAATGGTCCACTGCGCAGTTACAACTCATGGAGAAATTCTCCACCACGTGACCCACAAGAAAAAAATTACAAAAACTACCGACATGACGACAGACGATGTAATCATAATGACAGATCTGAATTTCACCAAAATTGGCGTGGTTCAAACAGGGCAGGGGCCTCTTGACAAGGTGAATTTGTAGAAGTTAGATCTCCAAATCTCAGCAAAGATCCGCAACAACAAGGGTAACAGACAATGACCTGCACTGCAGGTGGCCACGTGCGCCGGCTGGGCTTGAGAAAAATAACATAAGCTAACCTTGAGAAAAATTCCAGTATTCTTTATCAACGTTTACCGCATGATAATTGCATTCAAGTTGAAACTCTGAGTACTAGGAAGAGTAAAGGTTTACACTACATTTCACATGTAAAACCGTTTATTGAAAGATAATCTGCTTTTTAACTTTGTCTTTGCCATAAAATTTTTCACTTCAAGTTACTAGTATGCTTTGTCCGACTTAGAAACTGTTAACATGCAACAATGTTTAAAGTTAACTATCCAGTCAAGAATCAAGAGAACTTATTTAAACAGTAATTACGAATGCATTGTTATAGTGAACAGACGACACAGTGTTGTTATTTGTACGTTCTTGCTTGTTAGCTGCATGATTATGTAACAAATATGCGGCTTACATACTTAGAACATATACTGCTAATGAGATTTTAATGCAAGATTTTGGTTTACTTGAAAAAACATTCTTTATTTGAAGTACTTTCTGTGAGATTAAAGATGACTTATCATTTGGTTTCTTTGACAGCTACACGATTATATCACGACACTACTAATGTGTGACACAATTTACATTGTTGCTTTTGCGGTGTATCTGTTTTATATCTGCACAGGTTTTTCTGTATTATTGTGGAAAGTAAAACATGTTTTATTAGTAACTTTGTGGTATAGCTACAATGAGACAGCATTTTCCGTAGCACAACAATATGTTACAGTACAGTACTTACTTCATCACAGCAATAAGCATAATAACTACGATATCTATACGCAAAGCATTTCACTATTGTTTATGATGAGCTAAGTACATTGACTTCTGCAGAACTTAGCTTACGGAGGACGATACCTAGCACAAATTGCTGTCAGAAATATTTCGGTAAGAAAGCTAAGTAACCTTGACGTAATGCATTGTGGGCGCCCAGCTGCGCCAGTCGCCTGGAGAAAAAGCCATTAGGTTGAGAAAAAAGAGGCCATTAACCTCGCTATTGACTTTCCTTTGTAGAAAGCATCGCAAATACGCTCATTACTTGGAAACATATGATTACACTGTGGAGCTCGTACTTTGTGCTACTTACTGAAATGCTTATGAATTGATGGGAAATATTCTTACATCTGCACACATGATTATGAGTTGAGAGAATTTCTACTGGCTTATGAAATGCCACATGGCTATTGAGCGATGTTTTTATGCTTTGCTTTGTGCATAGTTGCTTATTTCATTTGATATCTGGTTTCCAGTTGTGTTGCAGCATTGGCTTTATAAAATAAAATGAAATGCATTTGCTAATGTGAACACTTTCTGCCAACAGATCTGTTAAATAATAATTTTATGATCCACGTTCTTCAAAAAAGGAGCACTTCGAAAGGAAAGAACAATAAGAAGGGACTAATAACAGTAACTGCATACATCTTTTTTTTTTTGAAGTACTTGGTAATTATTTTTCTAGAATAAGTTGTTGTGGTGCACCACTTTAATGACATAGACATTAAGATTTGAATAGACATTTCCCTTATCTGCATTGTTGTCTTTAGTGTAATATTTTTTCTGCTTGACCTATGGCATTTTTAGGTATAAGTTATTGCATTTGCTGCTGCTGTTTGCCAGGCATAGTGCTACTGAATTTTACTTTGTATTACTCTGTTAAGCCAGTTTTACTACTGATTTATTTTTCTTGTTTGCTGCACATTGCCTTATATTAGTTGTAATGTTGTATTTGCTTTGCTAATTTATATTAATTGCTGCTAGCTTTGCCAATTTGCATTTCTTTGTCATTGCTGTTTGTGTTTATTGTTTTGTGCTGCTGCATTGCGTTGTCCCTTAGTTTATGCTTCTGAGCTCAGTAGATTTAAGTTAGCTTAAGAGGGGGTAGGTTATATAAGAGAATGAGTTGTGATGAATTGGAAGAAATGCATTGAGAAGTTATACGAAAAAGATTTGGGCCAAAATGGGTATTGCACAATGAGAGATAATTATTTTGAAAGAGGATATGAATAGAATACAGAAAGCATGCTTGGATAGATTTTTTTTGTGGGAACAAATGTTGAAATAAGAGGAAAGATCCATGGAATGAAATTTTGGGTTGGACTGCAGCACCAGACGTCTCACTGAAAACAAACCCTGTCCTTTCCTTTTGTGTTATTCCGCTATGTGTTTGTGTACCCTTGTGTATTTGTGTTCTTCCTGTCTTTATATGTTTATCTGATAAGAGTTATGTTGTAGAATTTTTCTAATACTATGTTATTTACTTTGTAAAGATGTTTAGACATCATTTATTTTGTTCTGTTTTAATGCTCATGTGTGAAATTAAAGTTTTGAAAACTATTCTCATCATTTTATTTATTTACTTATGTCATAATTCCTGTAACACTGATGTATATGTTTATGTCTATTCTTTTGCGAAGCCTGTATTACTACAAATGTTATCTGTATTATTGTGTTTTAATGATATTATCTGTACCTTTGTAATTGTATTCACATGTTATAAAATTGTAATTGACACCAGTTCATCAAATTAAGTAACTTGTAAGCATTCATTTCAGTGCTCACATTTCTGTTGCCCATAGTATATGCACAATATGTGAGAAGTTGGGACTGTTAGTGTTTGCATGTGTGTTAATAATTCAGCAAGGGACTGGTTAACAGCATTGCTGGTTCTAAGGACATGTGTGAGTGCACATTGTGAGTGCACATTGTGAGTGCACAAGTGGTGCTTTATGGAGTTGCTATATTGTCCGCAAGACTCTTCAGTGGTGATTGTGCACCTGCACAGTCGCAACAAGTGGCTGCTGGCCGTCTCTACAAGGACTGCAGTTTGTCTGCACCTTTGATGGCCCACCGATACCATACTCCCTACCAGGACTACTGTGGGTCTGCTCTGTAATGACGTGCCTACCAATATTCTTCAAAACTTCGATTGACTCTGTTGTGGGTTTGACTGTTGTGGCCCATAGCCTGTCTGCATGTCAAGAGACAGCCTTGTCTTTCCGTTGGAAGGACAACACTACTTCCTCAAGATTGCATGGAAATCCACTACTTCCATGTGCATTTTCTTTGACTGCTCAGACTTTGAGAAAAAAAAAGAAAACTGTAATTACTATTGTGATGAATGATCAAGACTGTCTTTATGAGAACAATGTTTGCTTTTGACCAACATTGCATCAAAAAGTGTGTGCATTTGATATCTTAGTTATTGTAATTATGAATTTTTTTTTCAAATCTATATAGGCCACTGCGTAAAACAATTTGTAAACAGGGGTTATGTAAGTAGGCTGTTTAGGTTTTTATGTTGGTAATGCCACGTAGTGCTCTGTATGAAAATCACTGACTGTGCTGTGTGCAGTCTGTGGCTGGTTTGCGTTGTTGGAATATTTGCTATTGTAGTGTTGGGCAGTTGGATGTGAACAGCGTGTAGCGTTGCACAGTTGGAGGTGAGCTGCCAGCAGTGGTGGATGTGGGGAGAGAGATGGAAGAATTTTGAGAGTGGACGATCTGGATGTGTGTCCATCAGAAAGAGTAAATTTGTAATATTGGATATCATGAAATGATATATATATGATGACTTTTGAAAATTATTAAGATAAATACATTGTTTGTTCTCTATCAAAATTTTTCATTTGCTAACTATGCCTATCAGTAATTAGTGCCTTCAGTATTTAGAATCTTTTATTCAGCTGGCAGTATTGGCACACACTGTACTGCAGTAGTGTGAGTAACAAAGATTTTTGTGAGGTAAGTGATTCATGAAAGGTATAGGTTATTGATAGTCAGGGCCATTCTTTTGTAGGGATTATTGAAAGTCAGATTGCGTTGCGCTAAAAATAGTGTGTGTCAGTTTAGTGACGATCAGAATAACTAAAAAGAGAAATGTCTGAGTATGTTCAGTTTTACTCAGCTGTTTGAAAATCAAATAACATAAGGGGTTTATCAGCACAGTAAGTCATAAATTTTTCTGAGGGGATGTTTCACAGGGCGTAGATGGTGTGACATACTCAACATTCACTGAGAGCAGTGATATCCCTCCACTGGAAAAAGTAGAGCCTAACACAGTGTTCATACTTGATGATGTTGCTGTGGAAAACCAAAATCGAATTCGATGGTATTACTTTTTTGGTCGCCATATGGCTGTTGATGTATTTCAGCTGAGTCAGACATATTCCAGAATCACAAAACAGCTGGTGAGTGATAATGCAAACCTGATTATAGCATTCAAACAAGACAATCTGAGTTTGAAATACATTTACCAGGCTCATGTAGGGACCGATATGTCGTTCAATAATTTTGTAAAGATATGGGTTTCTCATTACTGATAAAACAAGAAAACTGAATGATGGCAGATATAAACGGAAATTCGAGGAGTTCCTATATATATAGAAATGGAAAGAGGTGAATACATTAGTACATGCATCACCATGGATAAATTTGCAACCATGCCAGGAGCTCAGTTTGATAGGATGGGTGTGCATAGACAAAACATTCGCTTGTATGTGGATGCGAAAATTCAAACTCTCGAAAGTAATGTTGCAGGCGTACGCAATGGACCAAAGACTTATTTCCATACCCTTCTGAAACTGAACAATACATTGAATGATTGGGTAAATGCAATAAAAAACAGAAAATAAACGACTTAACTGAACGGGAAATAGCTGCTATTGACAAGGGGACAATTTTTGAAGAGGTTAATGCGATGGAAAAGAAAGTAGGCGACTTAACTGAAGTGAAAGTAGCTGTTACCTAGAAGAGAGAGCAGCATAAGAAGATGAAAAGGACTGATGACCTCAGAAGTTAAGTCCCATAGTGCTCAGCGCCAAGAAGAAAAGTGGATATATAAAACTTCACGCTGCATAGAAGCCTGATTAGTGTACAACGAGATGTCGACTAAGCATAAAGTCACTGAGGCACGGAAGGCCCTTAGGAGAAATTGTGGTTACTGAGGTTAGGGTTTTTGAAGCAGGAGCGGACACTGTGAGAAACCTTTAAACCAGTACTGAATCTCTCGATGAACTCTCAGCGAAATTCCATAACGATGACGATGACGGTATTACCAGTTTCATTAAACATCAGAGTGGCACTAGGATACACTAAACATTCCGTGTCAGTGATAGAAAACCATACAAGTTGGGCACGCAGCCTATAAATTTAAATGAAAAAAACAATGCAGATAGGGAATTCGAATGAAGTTGTTTCAGTAATGTCTGAGTTCAGAGAGGGAGAGGTATTATCGAATAAGTATGGAGATTGTAGTCCAAGAACTGAACAAACCAGCAAGCAAAACACACCCTTCTAGATATGTAATGATTCAAGGTTTGGACGACCTGTGGCAGGCAGATCTTGTTGACAAGAGGGAATATTCAACTGTGAATAACGGATTCAAATATACACTCCTGGAAATGGAAAAAAGAACACATTGACACCGGTGTGTCAGACCCACCATACTTGCTCCGGACACTGCGAGAGGGCTGTACAAGCAATGATCACATGCACGGCACAGCGGACACACCAGGAACCGCGGTGTTGGCCGTCGAATGGCGCTAGCTGCGCAGCATTTGTGCACCGCCGCCGTCAGTGTCAGCCAGTTTGCCGTGGCATACGGAGCTCCATCGCAGTCTTTAACACTGGTAGCATGCCGCGACAGCGTGGACGTGAACCGTATGTGCAGTTGACGGACTTTGAGCGAGGGCGTATAGTGGGCATGCGGGAGGCCGGGTGGACGTACCGCCGAATTGCTCAACACGTGGGGCGTGAGGTCTCCACAGTACATCGATGTTGTCGCCAGTGGTCGGCGGAAGGAGCACGTGCCCGTCGACCTGGGACCGGACCGCAGCGACGCACGGATGCACGCCAAGACCGTAGGATCCTACGCAGTGCCGTAGGGACCGCACCGCCACTTCCCAGCAAATTAGGGACACTGTTGCTCCTGGGGTATCGGCGAGGACCATTCGCAACCGTCTCCATGAAGCTGGGCTACGGTCCCGCACACCGTTAGGCCGTCTTCCGCTCACGCCCCAACATCGTGCAGCCCGCCTCCAGTGGTGTCCCGACAGGCGTGAATGGAGGGACGAATGGAGATGTGTCGTCTTCAGCGATGAGAGTCGCTTCTGCCTTGGTGCCAATGATGGTCGTATGCGTGTTTGGCGCCGTGCAGGTGAGCGCCACAATCAGGACTGCATACGACCGAAGCACATAGGGCCAACACCCGGCATCATGGTGTGGGGAGCGATCTCCTACACTGGCCGTACACCACTGGTGATCGTCGAGGGGACACTGAATAGTGCACGGTACATCCAAACCGTCATCGAACCCATCGTTCTACCATTCCTAGACCGGCAAGGGAACTTGCTGTTCCAACAGGACAATGCACGTCCGCATGTATCCCGTGCCACCCAACGTGCTCTAGAAGGTGTAAGTCAACTACCCTGGCCAGCAAGATCTTCGGATCTGTCCCCCATTGAGCATGTTTGGGACTGGATGAAGCGTCGTCTCACGTGGTCTGCACGTCCAGCACGAACGCTGCTCCAACTGAGGTGCTAGGTGGAAATGGCATGGCAAGCCGTTCCACAGGACTACATCCAGCATCTCTACGATCGTCTCCATGGGAGAATAGCAGCCTGCATTGCTGCGAAAGGTGGATATACACTGTACTAGTGCCGACATTGTGCATGCTCTGTTGCCTGTGTCTATGTGCCTGTGGTTCTGTCAGTGTGATCATGTGATGTATCTGACCCCAGGAATGTGTCAATAAAGTTTCCCCTTCCTGGGACAATGAATTCACGGTGTTCTTTTTTCCATTTCCAGGAGTGTATTTTAATGGTCATTGATACTTATTCTAATTTTTCCTGGGCATTAACCATGAAAGCCAAAACAGGGAAGGATGTCGCGCATGTGTTTGAGCGATTGCTACAGACGGGGACAAATTGAAACCCAGACAATCTTCAAACAGATCACAGCAGCGAGTTTTACAATTGGTATTTCAAGACTGTGATGGAGCTGTATGGAATACATCACTATTCGACATTCACCCACCTGAAGGCGAATATCGTCTGAACACAACTGTGAAAGGCCAAATGTGGATGCGATTCAATCTTCATGTTTCACGCAAATGGATCGATATCCTCCCGCAAATAATTGCATAGTATGTTCGAACTAAACATCGTACAATGAAAATGAGACCAGTCGGTCTTTGTGATAATAGACTTCTAGATACAATGTACAATCGTTTTAAAATGGTGGATCCACGCCAATAGCAATTTAATGCTGGTAATTTAGCACATATTTCACAACACAAGACAGCATGGCAAACAGGTGAACCGAGATATTCACAGTTTCCAAAGTGCAGAGAACGAATCCTAGAATCTACCTCTTGAAGAACAGCAGTGGTACTGAAACTGCACATTGTTTTTACGCAGAAAAGTTACAGAAGAACTCAGAACCAGATTTGTCTCTCACAGAGACGGTCATAAGGCGTCGAGGGAATAAAATATTAGTTAAATGGCTTGGTTTTCCCGCATCGCAAAACAGCTGGATCGACGCAAATGATCTGTTATATAACAGGGTGCGCAGACCACGAGCACCTCAGTAACATAACATGTGCGATAGGAGACATATTAAAGGAAGAGCCGGTATCCTCGACAAATAATCAGTCGAATTACGTGTTCCTGGATACAACTATTTTGGACATGGAACAAAACTTCAAAATCGATTCGCACTTAGTGATAAGGGGATATATCTGCTCGACAAAGAGTGTATGGAAAACGACATCATATACGCAACAAATAAAGATCGTCGCAACGCCTGTCGAATTTTAGCTAATAAAGCTAAGGCAATGCGTATGAGATGGGATATTGGTATAGGTCAACGCATTGCAACATTTGCAGCTGAAAAATCTATGCATGGTAAATTTATGTTGCTTTTGAGGGTGAAGAAGTTCAATCAAATACTGAGCACTGCACGTAGGACGCTAAGGAAGAAGATGACAACCAAAGGATGCACGAAAAACTGCTTTCTGACAACTATATATGCAGCTAAAACCGCCATGACGCATGAAAGAGCGAAAAAAAGATCGATTAAACCACCCAGGTTGCTACCAATACCGAACTTGATGGGTGGAATTATTCCCTTGTCATTCCTGCCCTAGCCGTTCTCTCGGTGGTAGTTTCACTGGCTGGGGGTGCTGCGGCTATTGCCAGGACAGTCAAGAATGCACAAAACTCTCAGGAGCAACTGCAGGAGGCATGAAGACATAACCACATGATGGAGGCAACTGCTATCGGAAAAGGGCTGTATTTGAAACCGTATAAAAAGGACTGGGCCTCCTTATAATAAAAGCCCCCTTTCAGTCCTACCAGATAGGGCGTTTGCCCTTAAGATTGTTAAGAGGAAATTCAACATTCTGAGATTTCGACGTGTGTTTATGCGGAAAACATTACGATAGATTATGTGGAAATCAGGAGAGTGTGGAATTGTGAATCTAGATGCACCAGGAGGACCTGAAACTCACTGGGCAGCATACGTTAAACAAAATACAAATAACATCTACTATTTCGACTCATTTGGTGACCTACAGCCTCCAGATGAATTACAACAATTCTTCAAAGTCGGAAGATATGTGTTCTCCAAGTTTCGACGCTGCCAAGAATTTAACACATTGCGGTGTGGTCATCTATACATCATGTTCCTTCTGACGTATACGAATGGTACATAAGACTGGACATTAAGCATCTATTCACCAGTTGATGTTTAGATGCTGTGTCGTACATTTCTGACTTTAAAAGAAGGATCGTCTGTATTACATGTTAATTATTTCCCACCAGATGATTTAAGCACTAGAGGTTGGAATATTGAGCTGATTGGACTGGAGACATATAACACTGTTCCAAATATCACAGAGGTTAACAATAAACTGCATCTGGAAATTAATGGTAAAAGCCAAATTGTGGAAGCTGAACATGGTGAATATGACATTACCGATTTAAACGAAATTTCAAAACAGTCTTGAAAAGGGACTGAGTTCCATGCAACATTAGTACACTTAAATCTGGAATAAGGACGGTGAATGCATCCATTGACATTAAGCAGAAAGGTTCACTTTGCTCCCTACTGCATTTCACAAAGGGACAGGTTTTGCAGATGTATCCCAGTAAATTTTACAAATCTGATCAGACACTGGATATTCTCCCTGTCAGTAGGAACCGTGTTGAGTGTAATATTGTAACGAATTGATATCTCAACGATGGATCAGTTCATTCAATTTACGAATTCTTCCCCTCAGTTGGAACAGGGTATAAGATTGTTGAGACTCATACCAACGTTATATACCTTCCAATGACAGGTGAGACATTGGACTACCTGGAGCTGTGTATTGTGTACCAGAATAACCAACTTGTTGACTTTCGTGATGAGGAAATCATCGTACAACTACATGTAAGGCAGGAAGGGCGTAATGTATAAAACCAGCACACACATGCACATCACAGCAATCGCAACAGAATCGTAAAATGATAACATGTGTGAACTACGAATTTCTTAAACCAGTGGGCTTGAAACCTTGCAGTGACGTCGTCCCTCAATGTATCTCACCCAGTGCAATATGATGGTCGAATCATCTGCCAGGAATACTTCTCAAATAAAGCTTATGCTGTAACCTTCCCGTATATAAAAATTTCTGGTACAAAATTGACTGAGAATTGAAACTGATAAATTTTGGACATAAGCAGCGCTACGTCATGGCCATGTGAAATCAACCTGAATAAATTTAAAAGTTCTTACCTCATAATGGTGTCACCAGATAATGCTGTCTATATATCTGCTCCTAAATGGCACAGCTTAGTGCAATGCTGGTCTATCTACTACTACCGAACAACATTTGTCTGAGATTTGCATTATTACAAAAAAACTTACTTTGCTTATTGACACAGTTGCATAGCTGGTCCTCTGATTATTAAATAACATATGACTATGATCTGGGAAAATCTGTAAAATATTTAAACTCAAGTAAATGACTGGTAAAAAATTATGTTGTGAAAAACCTTATTATTGAAAACATTTCTGCAAACCATTACATAAAAAACTGAACATTACAAGTCTGACTTAATTAGTGCTGACAAATCACAAAAAGATTGGAACAAATTAATATTAACATCTCAGACAACCAATTTAAGTATGCGCATGGCGATGAAGAATAATAAAGTTCAGCTTACACTACATGGCAATGAACTGTGCTGCACCAGTGGCGACTGCTATTGCTCTTACATAGCTAGCAAATGTACTGTGGTGGTCAGCTACTATGACTTCTCCATCACCGTGAGCTATTGTGACTGCTCCATAAAATTGAACTATTGCAACTGCTCTGTAGAAGCGAGTGATTATTACTGCTATCGGCACTCCTCTGACCCGTGATTCTATTGCAGCAGAGATGTTTTATATTGCAGGCAGCATGTGAGTAAACATCGAAATTACATTTGCTCCAGTAGGATTGTGAACCATAGACCTCTTACATAATGAACCTCTTACGCAATCCTCCACTGGGGGGTAAAAATTTGGCAGCAATCGGACTTGCCATGAGCAACAAGTTTTTCTATTGCAAACGGATATGACGTATTTAGTTTACCAAGTCTACAAAATGAGTTCTAGTAATTAATATACATATGTTTTACACAATTACAGAGTATATATGAAATCATTGACAAATTATATAAGTACTGAATGTACAAACGTAGTTACGAATATTAAGAATGAGATAAAGTGCACATGCACTGTATAAGTCTTTAGCATATTTATGTGAAGAAGGTTAAGAATGAAAAGGATAGCAACATGGTTGCAGCACAGTGGGTTGCACGTAGCTGCACTGAAAAGTCCATATCTTTTATACAGAAAAAAAACACCAATGGTGACAGTCTGAAGTTCTCTTTTCTGAAGCATTTATCAGTGTAGCTAAGACACCTAAATGTTGTATTAATATCGTATCTTGTCCTTTTGGTAGTGCATAAGATACACCAAACAGTAGGTCCATAATAACATCTCCGCCGGTCAGGGTGGTGGACAGTTTGATATGTCAACACCACATTCTTGTAGAATCCATAATCTTACATCAACGCAGAATTACTGCAAAAACCAAACAGAGTGCTCCATGACCATGATGATGAGCAGGATATAGGAATGTCTCATTAATTGGTGATAACTGGGTCAGAGTTTGAAGGATGTATTTAGTCTTATAACATCTTGTAAAAAATTACGTTATTGACATCAGTCCAAAGTTACAAAGTATAAGCCCAGTTTCTGTCACATAACATATGTAAGTTAAACTAACATGAGCGTTCCATTGGCGGTTTTACATAGATATATACTTGATGTAACATAATTAGTAGACCAAGGAAAAATTTTATGTTACTCATTTATGTGGCTTCAAGAAAGCTTTAGATGACAATTTTACAAAATTTTGTGGCATTCAATGGCCAAACCATAAAATTAAAACATTAAATAAGTGTAACATATAAATTATCATTAGTAATCTTACATTCTTAGCTGGAGAAGTGTTGACACTCAGTGGTCTGTCAATATTTCATTTAGTGATACAGATGATATACAAATCATTATTCAGAAATTGGAGCTATTACATCATTAATAGGGATCATTACTGGTAATTTTATATTCTTAGATGAAGAAGTGTTGGCACTCAGTGGCCATCAATATTTCATTAAGTGATACAGATGATACACAAATCATTATTCAGAAATAGGAGTTACTACATCGTTAATGGGGATCATTACCGTAATTTTACATTCTTAGCTGAAAGGTGTTGGCACTCAGTGGCCTGTCAATATTTCATTAAGTGATATACAAATCATTATTCAGAAATAGGTGTTATTATATATAGCATTTAGCTATTAGTAAGTACATATAATATTGTGCAAGTTACATAAGAGATACCTAAAATGTATGACATTTAACCTAATGATCAAGGTGCTTAGCCTAATGATACATACAGGTAATGGAATCAATGCATAAGACAAGAATGGCACTTTGCAGTATACATTGGACTAGCAATGCATTGCTTTAGAATTAATGGTTAATCCTTTTGATTTACTGCTGGAAATAAAGTGATTAATGTCATTCGTCGTTCTTCATGAGTCAGCTGCAGCAAGGTAATAAAATAAGTAAAGTACATGTGATCACATTTATGAATGATAGAAAGAAGTAGGTAAAATACAAGTAGTGGAGCAGGCTTAATAATTAACTGTTTATAGCACATAACAAAATAATTCTGATAACATGAAATATATTCCTGGAAAAAATTCAAAGTGGATTACTGAGCTGAAAGAAGAAGTGTATGCATATTATGCTGAAAAGTAATAAACTCTCAATTAACAAGTAATGAAAAAATGTGTGTAATGTGCATATATTTTAGCTGTCTCTTCCAAAAACATTCAGTCATTAAACTATGAAATATATGACATATTGTCAAAAAAACTATAACAAATACTTAAACAACTACATAGCATGTCATACCTAAAAGGAAAACTTCATCTTTATCATTGTATGCAAAAAATAAAGATTTTAGTATTCATCATCTTCTTCTTATAACATTATTACTATCACTATTCTCTTTCATATTAATTCATTCTCATCATTATTTCATATATTATAGTTTCTAACATCTAACATACCTCATCACTAAAGTTAACATATATAGTTTTACTTGATAGTCTGCCACAATCATGTCATACTCTGAAATAAAGATAATTAGTCAAGACTGCTACGATACTATGTGTATAATATATTCTTGTTAATGCTTGTTAATTCCAGTCTGTTTAATTTTCATGACAAAGTGTTGCATTTTCTTTCTTTCGTTCTGATGGTAGAATATCCAAGTCAATTTACAGTAAACACTGTGGTTGTAAAATTTATTTTTTTACAGGGTATAGCTTTTTACAGAGTATATCCATATGGATATGGATTAATATCTAGCATTTATATCATGTACACATTAAGGGAAAACTTATTTCTAAAGATATGATCAAATATAACATAGCAAATTTTTGTTTGTTTTATGAGATCCGTCGAGGTGTGTGCGTACAGCATAGCATAATAGAGCAATGTGGTAGGTACAAATCCATAGACAAGAATATACTCAAGTTCAGAAATGCATACTCAATATCACAATGTAGTGGCATGAAGAAATATGAAATAAACAAGATAGTGGTAGTAGCTTCACATATATGTAAAAATGAAGTACTAACAATATGTCAGTTCGGTTTCCAGAAAGGTTTTTCAACAGAAAATGCCATATATGCTTTCACCAATCAAATTTTGAATGATCTGAATAACCAAACACCACCCATTGGGATTTTTTGTGATCTCTCAAAGGCTTTTGATTGTGTAAGTCATGAAATTCTGCTAGACAAGCTCAAGTATTGTGGCATGAGTGGGACAGTGCACAAATGGTTTAATTCATACCTAACTGGAATAGTGCAGAAAGTTGAAATAAGCAGTTCTCATAATATGCAAAGATCAGCACATTCCTCAAACTGGGTAACTATCAAGAATGGGGTTCCACAAGGGTCGGTCTTGAGTCCTTTGTTGTTCTTAATATATATTAATGACTTGCCATTATATATTCATGAAGAAGCAAAGTTAGTTCTCTTTGCTGATGATACAAGTACAGTAATCACACCTGACAAACAATAATTAACTGATGAAATTGTCAATAATGTCTTTCAGAAAATTGCTAAGTGGTTCCTTCTAAATGGACTCTCACTGAATTTTGATAAGACACAGTACATACACTTCTGTACAGTAAATGGTATCACATCATTAATAAATATAGACCTTAATCAGAAGCATATAGCTAAGGTAGCATGTTCAAAATTTTTAGGTGTGTCCATTGATGAGAGATTAAGTTGGAAGAAACACATTGATGATCTGCTGAAACGTTTGAGTTCAGCTACTTATGCAATAAGGGTCATTGCAAATTTTGGTGATAAACATCTTAGAAATTAGCTTACTACGCCTATTTTCACTCATTGCTTGCATATGGCATCATATTTTGGGGTAATTCATCACTAAGGAATGAAGTATTTATTGCACAAAAGCGTGTAATCAGAATAATAGCTGGAGTCCAACTAAACTCATCCTGCAGACGTTTATTTAAGGATCTAGGGATATTCACAGTAGCTTCTCAGTATATATACTCTCTTATGAAATGTGTTATTAACAACCAAACCCAATTCAAAAGTAATAGCAGTGTGCATAACTACAATACTAGAAGAAAGGATGATCTTCACTATTCAAGATTAAATCTAACTTTGGCACACAAAGGGGTGAATTATACTGCCACTAAAGTCTTTGGTCACTTAGCAAATAGTATCAAAAGTCTGACAGATAACCAACAAGTATTCAAGAAGAAATTAAAAGAATTTCTGAATGACAACTCCTTCTACTCCATAGAAGAATTTTTAGATATAAATTAAGAAAAAAAGAAAAAAACCAAACAAAAAATTATAAAAAAAATTTAAAATAAAAAAACAAAAAAATAAAAAGTTGTTTTATTAACTTAATTATGTTGTTAAATTAACTTAATTATGTCATGTAATGGAAAATTTGACTCATTCCACATCATTACAAAATATCGTATTCATGATCCATGGAACTAGTATAATCTAATCTAATCTAATCTAATAAGTTAAAATGTCAATGTGAACTGGTGTTTGTTATATCTTAAAAACTACATAGTAAAGTGGAAAATGTGCTAGGTCTGTGATTACAGTCAGTGAATTGACCCGTTAAGTTCAAGTAACTGAGACTTTGCCAAGAAAAATTATGTCATTTATAAAATGTGCACGGTCAGATATTACGACAAGAAAAGCGACCTGCTAACTTTACCTTGCGAGGCACTTGCCAAGAATAATACGATCATAATCAGTATGTGGCGACATAAATGTAAATGTAACTGGAAATGGCTTACAGCATTATAAATCATAAAAGAAGTTCATTCTATAAAGGGTTTGACGTTTGAAATGTGTTGGTTACCTTTTGACTTTCTGGTTTGTAAAGTTTCGATATGTACTACATTGGAGTTAGGAATGCTGTGGATTCTATATGGGCCAGCTTATAGAAGTTCAAATTTACTACATCTACTCTTTCATCTGTTGGATAAATAATGTGTGTGTGCCAAGGTCTTCTGTCCTATGTGAAATTCACGGAGTTTAGAAACCTGTTTTTGCTATCTTCTGCAGCGCTGTGCGGCACACTTGATGTTGTTGAACGCAATGTCAATTATTTCGTGGTGGCGTAGTCGACGTGATGCAGGGAAAGATACCAGTTCTTTAATTTTATTGGGTGGTTCAATGTTCTACAAAATAACATTAGGAGATAACATAGTGGATTCATTTGGTATAGAATTAATTCCATCTTGAAATGAAAAAATGTGTGTCCCCCAATCAATATGTTTCCTATGGCAGTATATTCTACATTGTTTACCAATTTCTGTCCTCCATTGTTCAGAAGGGTTCGAAGAAACATGATACGTGGATATATAACCCGGAGAAATGTTTCTAACTTGTAACATACGTGTCCATTTTCCAGAGCGAAATTGTGGTAATTGTCAGAAATTACTTTCAATACATGACCCACATAAGATAGAAAATGTTTTACGAATGCATTTGAAATAGATGTAGCAGTAGCTTTGCGTAGTGGGGTAAAGGCAACAAATTTCGAAATTATTTCAATAGCAACAAAGATGTAACAATAATCTCTATTAGATCTAGGAATCGGTCCAAAGATGTCTACAGCGGCCATATGCCTTAATTTAATGGGTACAATAGGATATAAGTAGTGGCTGATTTAGCTCTCTGGCTGATTTTACATGACGCTAAAATTCTTCGAATACGTTTCTCCATGTTGGCAAAATAACAGTTCTGTCTTAGGATAAGAAAACATTTTCTTGGTAGCAATATTCCTACATTGCCAAAGGTATTTAATTTCTTTCTATTTATTGTCTTTGCTCTGTTCTTTCGCAGTGTCTCGTAAAGAGTACGAAATGAAATTATTGAACGCCACTTGTTGAATATACATGAGGCTGAAATTTGTTTGGCAAAAGTTGGCTACGACGTCTTGCTGATTGTTGATGAGAGAACGGGACAGTGCGTCTGCTACAATATTTTTCGCGCCAGAAATATGAACAATTCTAAACTTAAACTCCTGTAAATAAAGTTTCCATCTACTAAATCTATCTTGTGTGATTTTGGCGGAAAGTAAAAATTGTATAGCTCTATGATCTGTATGAACGGTAGTATGTCTTCCATAAAGAAAATGCACAGCTCATACAACACATAATGTTTCAATCTCTGTAACAGAATAATTTTGTTCAGCAGGTGATAGAATGCGACTTCCAAATGCAATGTTTTTGATCACTGTAGTACCATCTTCTTCGATTTCCTGAAAAATGTGTATGCCTAGAGTGGTGTTACAACTGTCTGTAGCAATGGAAAATTTTTTGGTGAGATCTGGATGTGATAAAAGTGGTGCGTTCAACAAGGCATGGTTCAGATTAATAAATTCAGATTGTGCTTGGTTATCCTAGGACCAAATAGTGTTTTTGCCTGTCAACTGGCATAATCTAGGGGTGTCTAAAGCAGAGTAATAAATAAATTTACGAAAAAAATTAATTAATCCTAGAAAACTACGTAGTTGTTTGTTAGTTGTTGGAACAGTAATGTCACGCACAGTTCGAAGTTTTTCAGGGTCAGGCGCAATGCCTTCTGTTGATATTACATGTCCAAGGAATTTTATGCAGGTTTCACAAGTGCGATTTGCTAAGATTAACTGTGAGTCCTTGTGCACGGAAAGTTTGTAACAATTGTTCAAGAATGAAATTATGTTGAGACCAGAATGAGATTTTCACTCTGCAGTGGAGTGTGCGCTGGTATGAAACTTCCTGGTAGATTAAAACTGTGTGCCCGACCGAGACTCGAACTCAGGACCTTTGCCTTTCGCGGGCAAGTGCTCTACCATCTTTTTTTTTTTTTTTTTGCGGGCAAGTGCTCTGCCATCTTTTTTTTCTTTTTTTTCTATTTTAGTTTTTACTTTTTTTGTTTTTTTTTTCATTTTTATGTTTTTTTGTTTTTTTTTACTTTTTTTTAAATAAAACAAATAAAAACCTCTTGGGTATGAAAATAAAAGACGACGTTCTTCATAAATAACACAATATCCTTTGAAAACGTAAAACATAAAAGGTAGCTATATTTCCGCAACGGCCTTCTTTTGCATTTGTATGTTTTTTTTGGTAACATAAATGAGTGTACAGTCTCACCATCAGCAGCATTTCTTTCTTTCTTTTTTTTTTTTTTTTTTTTGGAGCACAAGAGAAAGAAAACAAATAGGCTGCAGATAGAGAGCTATGTATGAAAGGGATAAACATGTGTAAGGAGAAAAAAAAACTTAGAAGAGGAGGAGAAAAGAGAACTGAAATAAAATAGGAATACTTTCCGCGCCATGCTCCACTTTGGCGCGCCAGCAGAACAAAATGCATTCTATCATTGACCATTGAAGGGGAACGTGGGATCGTCCAGCCTTGGCTGGCACGGTTCGTTGAGATTCCAGCTTTGAGGCGGGTTGGTGAAAATGCTCTGTAAATAGTTCGCGAAAGTGGCCCGATAGTGTCGATGCCGGCGAAGGGTGTGGTGATACACTTGGAGGCGTGTCCAAAAGTCCGCCGGATCGACGATGTCGTCTCGGAAGAGGTAGTCGACAGCCATGCCACTGATCCATGTGATGGCGTGCCACTTAGCCGATGGAAAGTAGGTCGTGTCGGGATATATCATCATAGTGGGAGAAACGTGATGTGGTGGTACTCGGAGGTAGAAAGCCACAATCTTCTGTACGAGGGTCCAGACAGCTGCTGCTGGCCCACACTCAAAACGATGTAAATCTGTATCTTCGACATTGCACTTGAGGCACAGGGGTGAGTCCACCAGTGCGATGCGATGTAGTTTCTGTCTTGTAGTATACTTGCCATTGACGAGAAGGTACCACATAGAGGTGGTGTCAGTGGTGTGATATGGTTGGTGGATCGTTTTCCAAACTGTAGGCCATGAAACCTGGGGGTGACGTGTTTCGACGGGGTTGCGGGGTAGGGACTTTCGGAGAAGGTGGTAGATGTCGCGGGTGGTCGTCTGCCTGGTCCTGGGGAGCTCGGTGCATATGTAGCTGTACTCCAAAAAGAAACGGCCGATATGTGACATCGGAGGTGGGATGTGTGCCAAAGACGTCGGTGGGCGTCTCGAAACAGGCGCGAGCTCGGTGGTCAACATTCCAGTAAAACTAGCATTTTGGCTTTTCCATAACCGGAGCATAGTACTGGTGTAAAGTGCCGTTGTCCTGGCTCTCACATTAACCAGATCGAGGCCACCGTCCCGCTTCGGTAAGGTGAGAGCTTCATACTGGACTTTGAAGATGTGTCCAGAACAAATGAAATAGCCGAATGCCGCCTGTAACCTGGCCGCCATTGTCGCAGTGATGGGCAGAATCTGCGCTATATGGGGTATCCGAGCTGCCAGATGGGTATTGACGAAGGTGACTCTCTGGCACATATTCAGCGGGCGTAGTATGTGATTTTGTATGTTGGCCCGGATGCGTTGCAGCAGCGCACGAAAATTGATCGCCGAGGTGCGGCGAATGTCTCGCGTGTACACCAATCCGAGACAACGAATGGTGTCTACCAGTTGAAATGGAACTACGCTGTCTGCGGGAAGGCCGCGGCCGATCTTCATGGCGCATGCTTTTGCCACGTTCATAGCGCTCCCTGCCCCTGCACTGTAACGGGTAATCCACTGCATCGCAGCTTGTACTTCAGCCGCTGAACGTACGACGAGGGCCAAGACGTCCGCGTAAGCTCGGCAGCGGAACATATGATCCCGGAGTGGAATACCTGTCAAACGTCGCCGTAATCCGCAAATGAGTGGTTCCATCGCAATGGCATAAAGTACCGTCGACAAAGGGCAACCCTGCCGTACTGAGCGTTCAATCCGTATAGGTTCTGTAAGTCTGCCGTTGACGAGAAGTCTGGACGTTGCTCCACGTAGGAGCCGCATAATCACGTGCGTGAACGTCGGGGGAATTGCCATTCGGTCCATCACTGCGTTGAGGAATGCATGATTGACGCGGTCAAACGCTTGTTTGAAGTCGATGGAGATGAAAGCGCCTGGCAGTCGCGAGTGTGTTGCCACAGCGATCACATCTCGATAGTCACTGAGGGCCGTCTGTATACTACGATCGCCGCCTAAGGATGTTTGTTCGTGGGAGACAATGTCCCGTAATACATGTTTGAGTCGCACTGCCAGAAGGCGTGTGAAAATCTTGAAGTCCGAATTGAGTAACGTGATCGGCCGATAACTGTCGAGTCGTGTTCCTCCTGCGGGTTTCGGGACTGGTACAAGTAAGCCTTCCATGAACATTGGTGGCGGGTTCGCCGCGCCGGACAAAAGTTCCCAGTACATGTCCCTCCATCGTGGCATCATCAAATCTTGGAAGGTTCTGTAAAATTCGAGAGGTAAACCGTCCGGGCCGGGAGATCGATTCAGAGACCCCTTGGCCACAGCTCCTTGGACGTCGTCGGTGGTCACTTCAGCAGTCAGGAGGGTTGCAGCTGCTGCGTTTAGAGTACCAAGTGTCTCATGGGCAACCTCAGCAATGGACTCTGCACCGGCAGGTATTTCTTGATAGAAAAGTCTATAGTGCGTTGTGAATGCATCCGCAATGGTAGCTTGCGAAGTCAGCCGTCGTCCATCAGGTAAGTCTAAAGTTGTCATTAAAGCCTGTCGGCGTCGACGAACATTTTGAACACTATGATGCATAGAAGGTTCTTCACCATTAATCCTGTCTTGGCTGCGGGCTCGTACAATGGCTCCCTCTAGACGGCATCTGGTCAAGGATAGAATCTTTGCCTTGATGCGTTGAGCTTCTTTGAGGCGATCCGGGGATGGAGGATGATCCATGAGTTCACGTAGAGCGCTATAGTAGAAATCAGTTGTATGGTGATTCCACCTGGCTTTTGCTCTGCCATAGTGTGTCAATGTGCGTCGGATGGCCGGTTTGGCGCACAGCAACCACCACTGCAGTGTGGTCTCGTAACGCATAATGCGTTGAACACAGGTGTGCCACGTGTCGGTGACCTGTTGTCGACATTCAGGGTCCCGCAGTAGCGCGACATTGAGTTTCCAGGGTCCTGCACTGCGCCATATAGATTGTCGACGTAGGTTCATGGTACAGATATAGATGTCATGATCCGAAAAGGCAGACGGCCAACGTTCCGCGTCGAGGAGACTGATTTTAGAGCGTTAGAGATGTATATTCTATCAAGTCGGCTGGCGGAGTGGCTCGTGATGTGTGTATACCCCGGGCGGTCGCCGTGTATCACTCGCCAAGTGTCGAGGAGACGAAGGCGGCGGACGAGGAAGCGAAGTTCGGGACATGTGGTGAAATGGGGGTATTGGTCTGTGCGCTCGAGAACACAGTTGAAATCTCCACCTACGATGAGATGATCGTATCGACCGAGGAATAAAGGCGTGATGTCTTCTGCGTAGAACTGGGAGCGATCCCTCCGTTTATCAGTGCCCGATGGGGCGTAGAGATTTATGATTTTGAGTCCTTCAACTGTTATGGCCACCCCTCGCGCTGTTGGGAGGTATGCGACATCGGAAACTGCAATTCCTTCTCGGAGGAGGATGGCTGCGCCTGTGTGTTCCATAGCTGCAGGGGCGGCGTACGTCTCATATCCATAACACCCAGTCCAAGTCGCTGTCCTCAGTTCTTGTAACAGGGCGATGTCGATGTCCGCTGCTCTTAGCGTGTCACGGAGCAGTTGAAGTTTAGCATGGGAGCCGATATTATTAGTATTGATAGTAGCTATTCGGTACGCCTGATGGGAGATCCGTGCTGTTGATAGGGTCGTAGCTGGTGAAGATTGTTGTTGTGGATGCTGGAAGTCCATAGATGTCGCAGGATTCGTCGTAGAAACTTCCCCCATTTTAGTTTTGGTCTAACGGAGAAACAGATCTCATTTCCGCATCAGATGGAGGTGGGAAATCCGTGTCATCCGCCCATGAAAGGTGTCCGACAGGTTTGACATCGGCGAGAGGTGGCAGCGCTGGCCGAGTCGGCTCAATGGCGTCGGTGACAATAGGCGTGCTATGTTCCATGGCTTCTGGGCGCGGGGCTTGCGCACGATCTCTGTCGGATGGTTCACCGTCTTGTGGATGACGCGTCTCCGTGGCAGAGGTGAAAGTGTTATCGTGTTCTCCGTCGGAGTGATGTGGCATTTCTTCGTCCTGCGGAGGGGGCTCAATGGTCGATTCTGATGTCTTGCGGCGTTTTTTTCGTCGTTTGGGCGACTTCTGCTTTCGGCAATGAGTTTCGGTGTCTGAGGAAGGAAGAGATTCACGTCGTTCCGGTACAAAAGCCGCGGGTGCTATGATGCGGTCTTCATTCTCCAGAACACTCTCATTGGTATCCTTGTGATCTTCTAGCGTGGGTGTGTCCGGCTGTTGGACATGTTCACGGGCGGCATCGCCGGTGTCAAGGTGCTGGGACGCCTCCGGGTGTATCGGACCAGAGAGACGCTCGTGAACGGCGCCTTGTGAGGGCTGGACGTGCAGTGTCGCCGCATAGGTGACTG
Organism: Schistocerca americana; assembly: GCF_021461395.2. Lineage (NCBI taxonomy): Eukaryota > Metazoa > Arthropoda > Insecta > Orthoptera > Acrididae > Schistocerca > Schistocerca americana. The sequence continues at coordinate 431,006,222 of NC_060124.1, read as the reverse complement.
GAAGGGTGGTCGTGGTTCTGTCGGTGTTCGTATCGTCGGGCCTTAGTTGTGTGATGCGGCGTTGCAGGCATTCATTACGGACGTGGCCTTCTTGGCCACAACCGGAACATGTTCGAGGTTGTCCGTCGTAAATGACCACCGCACGGCAGCCGCCGATAGAAATGTACGATGGAACGTGCCGTTTGAGATCGATTCGGACTTGTCTCACACCATTGAGCACCGGATACGTCGTAAACTGTGCCCATGTCTCGGCTACGTGGCTCTGGACTTTTCCGAACGGACTTAGCGCCGCGATGACTTCATCTTCAGCCACCTCGAAAGGCAGTTCGAATACACGGATCGTCCGAAGGCCAAGTCCTGCATGGTCGACATCCACAGGCCCGACGTTTCCGTCGGAGTGCCGAAATTTTAGTCCATGTCGCGTCCTTTGAATGATCTCGTTGCAGGCTGCGTCGGAAGTCATCTTAACATAAACGACGCTACTAATGATCGATAGGTGTATGCCGGTGAGTTCGTCACGCGGGATCTTCACGTCTTCGCGTAGGAAGCGTTCGACGGCCAGTGCTTTGGGTCGTGCGTATTCGTTTGAGAAGGTGAACTTAAGAGTGTTCTTCCTGTAAGAGTTGGCCATTACAGCTTGTTCGAATGAGAAGCGCTGTGACGAGGAAGTAAACAAAACACTCCGCGCACGCAGCGGCGTGGACGGCCGAGCGCGGTGCGCACTGCTGCCCTGCCGAACGCAGACTGTCCATCTGAGCTACCGAAGCACGTCTCATGCCGGGTCCTCACAGCTTTACTTCTGCCAGTATCGCGTCTCCTACCTTCCAAACTTTACAGAAGCTCTCCTGCGAAGCCATGTCTCCGCAATATCCTTTCTTTCAGGAGTGCTACTTCTGCATGGTTCGCAGGAGAGCTTGTGTAAAGTTTGGAAGGTAGGAGACGCGATACTGGCAGAAGTAAAGCTGTGAGGACCCGGCGTGAGTCGTGCTTCGGTAGCTCAGGTGGTAGAGCACTTGCCCGCGAAAGGCGAAGGTCCCGAGTTCGAGTCTCGGTCGGGCACACAGTTTTAATCAGCCAGGAAGTTTCATATGTTGAAACCAAAAAGCTTCTGCTATAAAGATGTCGTGTACGTACATTGTAAGTTCTTTTGGAAGTATTGTATTCATACCACGAATAAATGCTGCTGAAGAAATTATTAAACCAAACGGTAATTTGCAAAAGTGATAACAATCACCAAAACAGAGAAAAGCTGTGTACTTTCTGCAGTTTGGATGGAGCTGAATCTGCCAACAGCTGGATTTTAAATCTAAGGTGGAATAGATAGCAGTACCATGAAATTTCTGAAGAAGTTCTTTTAGTGTCTGTGGGCGATCTGATTTATTAATGATACTGTCATTAACGTGAGGAGATGCAAATACAAGGCGAAGTGAGCCGTCCTTTTTCTTAACAATATGAAGTAGGTTTATGTACGGACTAACTGCCGGTCTGATAATGCCTTAGTCTAACATAGCTTGTAGTTCTTTCTTGACTTGTTCTCTGTGGATATAAGTAATAGGATAATGTTTGACTTTAAATGTGTCGAGCTGTTTAACTATAAATGCATACATAAAACCGGGCACAGTATCAGGGATGTTGTCAAAAACTGGGGCTTGCTCAGAATTTCATGTAGCTGAGTTCGTTCGTCATCTGTGCTTGCGTTGCTGTGTTTTAGTTTCTCAGAAATCGTTTGCATCACGTCGTAATCAGATTCGTCTGATGTATCGTAGTTGAGTACATATGTATCTGTGAACAATGTGAAATGCCAGTCGATGTTACAGGATGTAGACATGATTTCTGTTCGATTAATTGCCTGTTCTTCTGCTGATAATGTGTGATGAAATTCCAATGCCAGCTGTACTTTTCCATCCTTTAACATAAAATAGGAGCTTTTGAAATCGATAATTGCGTCGTGTTGTACCAAGAAATTCGTGCCTAAGATAACGTCTGTTGTCAGTAAAGGAACAATCCAAAAGTTTGTGTGAAACGTACGACCTGCAATAAAACATGATAAGTGTGTCTGTAGTTTTACATATACTCCTTTACCAGATACTGCACCTCTTACTTTAGTTTTGCCTAGTGGTAACGTAGATTAATTATTTTCTTTGTTAAATTTGTTGAGTCTCGTCATTTATTACCGAAATAGGTGATCCAGAATCGATTATTCCTGAAAATGTGAATGATCCAATTTTTACTTCAATAACAGGGTGGCAAATGGTTTTCCATGTAACTGGTTTTTCATGTAAAAGCGCATCTTAGGTATCGTCAAAAGTAATAACATTTTCGTGAACAAAATCTTGTGTATCAAACGTGTTGCTTACGCTGCTGGAAGATGCAACCTGTACTGCATCTAGTCAAATTCTTTCTGACGTGCTGTTACTTGCCGGAGGACGCTGTGGCATTTCAACTATCTGTACTATTCTGTTACTTCGTCCTGACGTATTAGGTTGAGGATGATATCGACTGTCTGGTTCATTCATGATAATCTGTGGTTGTGGATGATTCTGCTGCTGACAAAACCTACTGTTATTAAATGAAGGGCTTATTTCAATAGTGCTACAAGTGCATTACCTCCACTTTTCTGTCTATAATGCTTCTGAAATTAATGAGGCAAACAAACAGAAAGAAAGGTTCATCTCTAGCAAGATTCCATATGCTTGAATATTTCTGGTATCTCAACTGCAGATTTTTCAGCGCTCATTTAACTTCAGGACTTTGTATCTCAATATGAACTCAAAAATGGATTTGTACCACTATTGAAATAAGCCCTTCAAATGTGAGTTGAAAACTGTGCTCATTGCATTTACGTTTCCCATGCTAATTACAATTATATGGCGCGTTGCGATGAGAGTTGAAATAATAGGTTTTCTGTACGAACTTGTTTCCTTGTTGGTGAGCGTTACTGCTCGGCGGAGCCGATGCTATATACATAGGTGGCGTAACATTTAAGGTTCGGCTGACCTTGGAAATTGCATTATTGGTTAAGTGTGCTAAGTGGCTAGTTTTGTTGCTGTTGTGGGGAAAAGCCTAGATTGTTGCCAAAATGTGTGTGCGGTTCCTGAAAATTTTGTACATACTGATGATTACAATTCTGCCTGTCATTAAAGTTGTGCTGGTAGTTCTCATCATTTCGGGAACGTCTAGCTCCTTTGCTATTAAAATAGCGTGGCTGGTCGTAGTCACCATATACCTGTTGGCCTTGGTTATGTTGTGGAAGATTTTTATTTATGAATGAATAATCTGACTGTTGGACTTCCAAAAGCTGTGATAAATCTCTAAATGCCTAAATATTTTCTTTCTGTTGTTAAGAGCGATAATCTTAACGATCGTGGTAATTTCGAAATACATAGCTGAATTAGCGCTGACTCTCTGTATGGCCGGGCGGGGTGGCCGTGCGGTTAAAGGCACTTAAGTCTGGAGCCGCACGACCGCTACGGTCGCAGGTTCGAATCCTGCCTCGGGCATGGATGTGTATGATGTCCTTAGGTTAGTTAGGTTTAAGTACTTCTAAGTTCTAGGCGACTTATGACCACAGCAGTTGAGTCCCATAGTGCTCAGAGCCATTTGAACCATTTGAACTCTCTGTATGGTTCGCATAAAAATATTGGTTTTTCTGTACCATAAGTTCAAAAAATTGCGTAATAGTGGAAAAATTTTTAGTTTTCATAATTCGGTAGGCTAATTAACTGATCCTTGATGCCTTGCTGTGTCGTTTTCGCCAATACGCTGACTGAAAAGCATTTTGAAATTCTTCTATGAGTAACACTGTCTCGCGATCACTCTCATTCGAGTTGCCGGTTCGCCTTCCAAAAAGCTGCAAATAAATTCTACCTTGTGTGTTACAGGCCAATTTAGAGGAAATGCAAAAGAAAATTGTTGTATCCAGTCTAAGGGGTGAATTTGTGTTCTGTCATTCTTACATATCTTAAATTTCCTAACGGATAAAAAGTGATGGTAGTCAAAATTATCGTCTCTAAATGTTTGAGCAAGATCAGGATTGTATAAGAATATGTTTGTCTGTGTCTGTCCAGAATCTAAGTCACGTACTCTCTGTAATCTACCTAAGTTGTGTTGCTGTGGGAGAGTGACAAAAATGTTCAGAATGTGGCGTATGTTGTGGGATGTTAGAGGCTGAAATATTTTTCATTTCTGTCACTTCATGCTGTAAAGATGACATTTTTCGACGTAGCATATTATTGTATGTACCTAATTCACTGATTGTTTGCTGCATCTTTTGAAATTTGGGTGCCTGATTGAAGGAAACTGGTCTGATTGAGTGTCATTATTGTTCTCGATAACAACTCTACTGGCTAATTCATCAAACTTTTTGGTTAATGCTTTTACTCGATTGTCATTTCTGGCGTCACAAGCATCAACTTGTTTTCGCATTTTACGCGTAGTTTTATTTAATTTCTTAATGCCTGCTTTACTGGCATCGGGATCCTGTACTAATTCCAATTGTTCAATTCTACTAGTAACTGTATGAAAGTCTTCTGTGTGTTTACTTTCTAAGGTCTGAATATTAGTGTCTGTCTTTCTTTTCAGGTCAGTAAGTTCATCCTGTAATTCGTTGTTCGATTGTTTGACTGTGTTAATTTCACCTGATACTGTAGCAATGTCGGTGTCTACTTATGCTTTTTCGAACAACTTACACTTACCTTCCTGTCTCTGTGTAGTAATTGTTTTCATTACTTGTTTCTTTACTTTGTTCTGTTCTTGTATGAATTTGCGGTAACGCGTTTCTCTGTTTTGTAGGTGGTAATTAAAACGTTCGTGAATTTGGGTGTTCTGTTGTTCAAATTTCTTTTCAACTTTCGCATCTAAAGTGCGAGAAAGTTCTGCTGATACTGCTTTAAGCTCATCGTGTAACCATGTTGTGTTTTCTAAGCATTGTTTAACGACTGCGTTGATGTCATTTCTGAGTAATTTTGTTGTGGCTTTGTGTGTGTTGCGTGTCTCTTGTGTAACGAATCTGATTTCTTCACTACTACTCCTAGCACAAGCCTTAATTTCCTCATGTAATTGTTCTTTAGTTTCATTGCATTGCACGGCAATGGCTGTAATCTGTTCAATATGCTGTTCAATAGAGGTGTCAAGTTTTTCATTAATCTGTTTCCTGGTTTGTTTGTTCGATTCATAAAGTTGTCTATAGTTGTTGTCTTGTTTTTCATTCGACTGTTTGAAATTTTCATTAAGTTGTTTGTTTGATTCATTCAGTTGTAGCAATATTGCCATAACAAACATCAAAATTAGCGACTCTATTTTTTGTACGGCGTAATAGTGTATCTGCATTTGATATGTGTTCTGTAACCATTTGGCCATTGTCTGATTCATCAATAGGTTTGCTGATTGGTTGTGCACTGTTGGTCACTACATCGGAACTAAATAAACCTGATGTATTTTGAGTAAATTGCTCGTTTTCACTAGTAACATTTAGCTGCTCACTGTGTAAATTTTGCACTTCCGATGTGTGTAACTGGGCAGCATTCATTGGAATGGAATGCACCGCATCATCAATGGTTGTTACATTTACTGTGGACGTAATTAAATGTATTGGCTCGTCGTTTAAATTTGAAATGTTACTGGTGGTTAACACTGATTGTCCAAGGTTGAAGAATTAGAACTGTGAGACTGAATATCTCTGGTATTATCAGTTAAATATACAAATCGGCGTTTTCATTCATTGTACTTCGCAATGTACTGTTTGCAGTTTTTTGCGGCATTTTCATAAGTCAAAGGTGGATGCAAAATCAAACAAAGACAAAGTGGACACAAAATGGAGCAAGTACAATGACAACAAAAAGCAATAAATTGCTGATGATCTGTGAAAAAAAATAACAAATTAGCAAATGCGTTGCGCCAGACTTAATTAGTGCAGACAAATCACAAAAAGATTGAGACAAATTCATATTAACATCTCAGACAACCAATTTAGTACGGGCCAATTTAAGTAAGTGCATGGTGATGAAGAATAATAAAGTTTAGCTTACACTACAGGGCAATGAACCGCGTTGCACCAGCGGCGACTGCTATTGCTCTTACATGGCTAACAACTGTACTGTTGCGGTCAGCTACTACGACTTCTCAGTAACTGTGAGCTATTGCTGCTCCATAACAACGAACTATTGTGACTGCTCTGTAGGAGCGAGCGATCATTACTGCTGCTGACACTGCCTTGACCTGCAATTCTATTGTAGCAGAGATGTTTTATATCACAGGCAGCATGTGAGCAATACATCGAAATTACATTTGCTCCAGTAGGGTAGTGAACAGTAAACTTCTTACATAATGAACTCCTTACAGTGGTTCAACAACATTTAACAAGGATGATGAATGTAGGATTGTCATCCAGCACCAACATGCTTTAACTCTTCCATGCAAGAGCTTCATATATTTGGATGTATCATTTAAGGAGAGGGATGGTAGGCATACATTGGGATCAAAGCTTACATGTAAAGCTTTGGCATTCTTGTTCTAGGAAATACAATATGAACTTAATGGGGGTAGAGGTCGATCGTATACATAGTGTTGGCATAGCATCAACCCTTAAAACATGTCTCGCTGTCAGCCTCAGATTTCAATGGTATAGAAAATGCAGGATGTTCCATAGAAGAGCCTGTGGGCAGAAAAGCAGAAGAGTACCACCGATTTACTGCATACATATCTCTAAAAGTGCGTATGGGATGCTTTGAGAACATGTAGCGTATTATTATACATGCATGCTAAACAAGAACTTATTCTGGTATGGAGTGTAATGGATAGCAACTCGTACATTCTAGAAGCTCAAGAGGAGAATCAGATCGTCATCAGTAAAATTACATGGAAAATGCCACACATCACTGTGGTAGACGAGGAGCGTTTGAAGCTTTTAAAAGTTCTGCATACTGGTGCATATCTCCCATTACCATTCGGCTCATGGGGGATTTTTGAGTATCTATTACTACTAACAGCGAGCTGACAAACATGGACTATTAAAACTGCAGCTTGAAATACCGAGATTCATTATATTTGCATTTCAGACCAATAGAAGGGGGAATTTACGAAATGATTCCACCACATTTGACAACCGTAATTGAACTAGTCCCAGAGTCTACTTGAATTCAGAATTCTATTCATATGACTATTTACTGCTACAGTGAGATCACATTGTATAGAGTCTAGCATTTGATATGTATGCAAGGTTCTGTGCTTCTTACTATGAAGGTGATGTTGAAGAGGAAGGATGCCTACTCATTCCACGGAAAGCTGGGCACAAATCATCACAACAGACTCTTCTAAGCAGAATGAGGTAATTAAATCAGGACCAATAGATGTATGAATCGAATTTGAATCCTCATCAAATTTCCCAGAACACACTGCAGCGTATGCTCTATTTCTACATGACCATTTGGTAACCTATTGTGCACTTACTGGTGTTGTGCTGCACACTGTATAAATGATCAAATGCTGTGTCATACCTTGAGAATTTCACAATGACAAATTGGAGTGTGAACGTCGATTCTGACATTCAAGGTTTCTATGATGATGACTATAGACAACTCATATTTAAAAATGTTGCATTCACAGCATGCACAGAAGATGTGGTATAATAGAGACATCCTCAGCAAGCATTTGATCACCAATGCTTTTCAAGGATGTGAACTGTGCTAAAACATGGAGGAGTGCAAAGTGGTTAAGACATTTCTTCCATAGACTCCACTGGGACTATCCTGTTACACTTTATAAAGATATGAGGACGTCACTTCGAATATTCGATCATCCTGATACCACCAACTGTGTTAAACACGAGGAGAAGCTCACATGAATACATCGTATCTTCAAGTTTGCCTCTGTTCTAGACCTGGAATTCTATGGGTGCCCTGCTCTCCATCAGCTAAAGAAGAAGAAGATGTGAGGAAATAGTGTTGTGTCTGCTTATGAAAATGTTAAATTATTTTTAAGGTGGATTAACGAAAATAAATGAGTTTTTTCTTCCTTCTACTTAGCTCCTACTTAGATAGTATGTAACTTTGCCCAGATCCTATGTCTGTGGCTTTGTTTAAACACAGGTGACATAATTTCAGACTTGTTTGCTGTATGTCTTTAGAAGCAGACACGATCATGCGCCGCCTGTTCCTAAACACCTATCATGCAGTACAATAGGTGAAATTCCATGCAATGATTACATATATTTTGTTTTCCTGCATCTTAAACGTTACCTCCCTCATGCTTCAAACTAACATCTTGTGCATCTTGCACAGCCTTTATATTCATTTGTAATGATAGGGATTTGTGAAAGAACAACAAAGATGTATGGAAGAATAACAATTTTTAATTCGGATTAAATATTTAACAGTAGTAACAAAGCTGTTGCTTTTAAATTCACAGTTCTTATTACTATTTGGAATTTTTTAATTCAAAGTTGTTGGTTTTACAAATAATAACATTGGTTGAATTTTTTTTACTTTACATTGCAGTATTGAATACAGCTATTGCAGAGGTACAGTTTGTCTTACACTAATACTATTACTATCAATAGTGAAATTCAACACAAACAGAAGGCTTAATTTATATGTTCAACTGGGTGGCTCTAAACATTTTTCCACCTCAATCAACTGAAATAATTTAATAACACAATGATCTGGATAGTCCTAAAGTATTCATCCTAAACAGATGCACTAAACTGTGTGGAGCTCACAATTAAAACTAGAGTGACTTGGGCAGCTAGCAGTAGGTGAAACTTAAAAACTATTGTATTTATACATGCATTCACACACATGTAGTGCAAAAGAGAGAAATACAGTGAAACTACTTTTTCTCAATTTACAACTTTTTAAATATTTTTTGTTGATCCTTACTCCAATTTTTAAACTTTGTATGTATATGTATTTGCACATTTTCAACTTTTCCAGCACATGGTGCTTATATATTCATGCATACACAGTATGCTGCTTATTAAGAAAAAATAAGCAGAATGTATTTACACACAGGGGGCATAATTATTTACACAGACATCCACACTCAAATGTATTGACAATCATACACACAGGCACCTAAGCACTCACACATGCAGGCACACAATACAGCACGCACATACAATATTTACTATATGATAAAAGAGCCATACTATTCAGCATAATCTCTCATTCAGTCTGTCACTCACTCTCTCTCAATCACAAAGTTGGAGTCCCTCATCCCCTCTTATGTTTCAAGTAAATAGTGAGAGCAAGGGAGAATTTCGATTCCATCATCACAAATGGCTCTTTTGTTGTCATGAGGTGACAGTCCACCTTTAGATTTCAGCACAGTGTACACCTTTTGACCTGTACCACATGTGGAGTTTGCAGTGGAACACCATGAACACCACCGTACAGGCACTGCAAGTAGTCTTTGACCATAAGGACACATAATGCCACATGCCACATACCCTTAGCCCACCTCTGGATAGCTCCATCTATTGTACGATAAGCACACATTTTGGATCATAGTCCCACAAACTCAGCAATCGGCAATCCATCCGCCTCATCTTTCATTAAGCTAATAGCCTTCTTGTTCTGAGGAATAATACCATAAGGATTATTCGCTGCATATCCAAACGTGTCAAATTCATTACCATGATGCCTAATTACTTCATGTGGATCACAGTTCTTCATCCAACAGATGAGGCCGGCTGTATCTGTATAAAGAAACCTCATAGTGGTAGTGGTACATGTGGAGTTTGGAACTGTCCAGTATACACATACCCAAATAGATAGGTTTTGTAAACTCTGCTGAAACCTTCAACATCTCCCACAACAACAAAGGTCTCATCGAAAATAGTGAGCAGCTTACAATATAGTCTGGCGATGCTCTTTCTTATGCACAATGCCCATCGCATTCAGTCCTATTCTTACATTCTTCATGGTTTTACCGAAATGGAATTATTCATTAATTTATAAAATATTTTTTCCGAAATCACAAGTCGTGCCTATCCTCTTTTCAGTATTTAATTCAATATACTCCTTCAACCAGGTAGACTGACTGAAGGAGATAGATGAGGTGATTCTCCCTAGCTTGTTGCGTAAGATGACCCACTGCTGGAGATTACGATAATGAATTATGTGCCTCTGCTTGTGTCCAATAGTAGTCATCAGTTTAGGGATAGTGCTTCTTAGTGAAACTTGTTGCTCTGGACATAACGGCAAGTCACTTGTCATTTCATGCATACTAACAGGGTATACTGTATGAGGTATGCCTCCACCACATACTCTACATCGCTATCAGCTGCCTGACTCATTATTTTTCTAATTCCTCTAATTCGTTTTTGCACTGATTGAAACCCACCAATTGGCACTGGCTACATCATGGTGTGTTCATTAAAGTTATTCATATCCAAATATAGAATATAACTTGAAATGAGGTGTGTGTTGAACCTCACACCCATACGTGGCTTATTTGCCTTGGCATGTCTATGGACACCCTGGTAAAGTCCTCCACGGATTCCACGCTCAAAGAAAAAAAGCATATCAGCTTCAGTCAAAAGTTATTTACAATAGTAGCATGTACCTTTAATTGCATTAGTGCATGATGTGCTCAACAATGCTAGCTGACTCCTTCAGCTATTGCATAACAACTAATTTATAAAGTTAGCTCAGCATCTGTTAATTGTCATATGAACTATGGATAATATTCATATATGCATATATAAATAATCATGTAATTATTGGCTAAATAGTAATGAATTTGTTTCATTGTCCTAATTATTCTGATAACCTTGATATCATTGTGTGATTGTTGTAAGTTGTTATACTTGGTTTCTGTTATTTCATCATCAGACATTTCATACTCTGCCACAGTGTTCATGAATATACCATAACAAGTACAGCAGCTGTGGCTACTGGTCATTCTCCCTCTTTCTAGTGCTTGGGAAAGCCAGCTGCAGCCCTATGCCTTCTGCATTGTGGTCAAAATACTTCCTGGAGTATACTCATAACCAGAGGGTGACAGGTGTAACTCTATGGCTACAACATTGGCCATTGATAGCGAAGTTAAGTGTTACCTTAAAAGGTTTTACTCAAATGTTACTGGCACGGTGAACACTTCATCAAAATGAAAATATTTGAGGCTCTAATGTCCAACACTAAAATTAATTGTTCTCCTAAGTTAAGCTGTGCATCTATATGTTCACTCCCAAAATATCCTTCAGTAAGTAGCAGCTCTTTGGCCTGCATAAACAGATGGTCATTTACCATCTTATATTGAAATAGAACACACCCTCGCATGTTTCATAGTGTATGGTAGACAGAGAAAGCAAAACACCTAACCACGACCTCTTGATGGTGCCAAGATAGCTTTCTAATGGGCCTCCAATCAAACAAACTTACCTTAGCACTGTGTATCACTGAACGGGGGCCAGCAAGACTTACCTCCAAGTAGCTTTGAAAAGGCTCTCTCCCCACCACAATTATGGGTACGAAAATCAATTGCTTTAGTTAGGGATAGGTTTCGATAAATGGCACAATCAGAACAAAACTTTTGTCAGGAAACCATTTACTCCGAAGCATGGTGGCTTCTTAAAACAATACATTGAACCGTTACCACTGTGTCTGGTGCCAAAGCAGGGAGAGCTAAATCTTAGTCCTGCCACGCAATTCTTCCACGCTTTTTCGTGACTCACAAATGTTACTAAGTTATTGTGACTCAGCAGCCCTCAGTTATTTCTGTTACTCTCAGGAAGACACAAACATAAGTTGCTAGCAGATCAGAGACTTGCTCAAGGAGTGAGGTAAGCTGTACAGTATCATCACCATTTCTAACACCAAGCAATGGCATTACAGTTGCTGCTGGGATGAAACCCCGCCGATGATGCCGCCATTGCTGTAGTAAGGCATGAAGGAGCGTCTAGTAGCGTCTCCGTAGCTCTTGTCATGACTAACTTTACAAAATATTTTAAATTACGCCGTCTTTTTCGTCAAGCAGTTGCACAGACTTATATCGAAAGCTAAGTTCCAATGCTCTCTCCCCAAACACCAGAAGATGCTCTGTGTTATAATCTTGGTTCAGTGATTACTATCATTCTGACTAGATCCTTTTTAACAGTAACTACAGTGTGGTGTAAAGTAAATTCCTGCACTACTTTTCAACTCAAAAAAGATCTCTTGTTGGGACTAAAACGCTTCGCAGTATTTTGCTTCTTTTCCCCACTAAGAAAAACGTATGGTACAATTCTTGCAGGGAAGGTGAAACTATTATGTCATCAAGTGGTACCTACTAGTTCACAATGTTGTGCAATCGGTTGGCAGACCAGTGTGTGTGCAAAAGAAAGAGAGGGTAGATAAGCATAGGATGACACAGCTCTTCCAGTGTGGCAGCTTGGTGACATGACGTCGTGTCAATTATGTAAAAGAACACCGTTGGCAAAGCCTGACTGCGACATATAGTCAGGCAAAATTTCCACGGCAGTGATTGGTCAGAAAACAGGGGAGCAGTTCCCCACCCTGGTCACAAGAGCTGGATGAACAGTGAGACAGAGGAGTCCATAATGAACGGTTGTGTGTTGGTCACAGCTCCCGCTCATTAATTTAATCATAACATTTCAAATTAAAGATATAGCCATTATCGATAGCCTCCATAATCAATACACAAAAGCGGTTCCTCAGTGATTACACTTGCTATTTATATGGTAAATTCGTGGTTCATGAATGTGTGATCACGCATTTACAGCGATCTGTCGATTTTCTGCCTACGGAGCAGACAGGATATAACTGAGTACAGTGCAGTGTATGTGACGACACCGTTGGAGAAATGAAATTATATGGCATCCCTCTTTATATTACGTACACTATTTACGGACCAAATAGTATCAGAGCATTCCTTTCACCATTGTCGCTATGCCTCGACATTCAGATCTGTCGAATCTACAACCAGTGCTTCCGTTACTCCGGAAGCAGGTTAGTGGATTTCAGATCAACAACAGCGAGATGTGATGGACATACATTTCTCCAGAGACAACCCCACCACATACAGTTGCTCTAGTACAAATAGTGACCGATACTGGTCTTTCCAAACCAAGGGGACTGTTGTAAATGAGTGTTTTGCAGGTGTTCTACCCGAATGTCTTAACTTCAGAAATATGTGGCTATATTCCCCTGCCCACATGTCTTTTAGCTCCCCGGTAGCCATATATCCCTTTCCAGTGAGGATACTCGATAAAGTCGGCCATGTTGGTTCTCAATGCTTTCACATCTACTCTCTCCTCTGATGTACGAATTGAGCCCATATTAGCACATGAAAACAAAATAAAAGTTTCCTACCACATCAGCTTTTATAAACTTGACTATGTCGAGCTTATATTAACTAATGAAAGGAATCACTCAAGGCTGTGATGAAACACAAACCCCACCTTGGTGCCATGATACTGACATGAGTGACATATTACCTTGAATTGTGCTGCACGCAGTCTGACATAGCAGTTAGCATCATAGGCTGATGTACTGCTGCTTGCCATTTTAAGCCTGACCACGCACAATTATTTGTTATTTAGTATCTATCAATTCTGGAAGGTCCTAAAAATTTCTTATGTTTGTACTTTTGGTATATTCTGGGATAATTGATGATTATACAATTATCTGTAAAAATCGCAACACCAAAAAATAATTAATGTAGAGTAATGAAATTTTGGGAAAAAATTTGTCTAGGTAACATATGCAAGTCACTAACATTGCAAAATCACAGGTTAATATAAGCATGAGTAAGCCACTGAAAATGCAAACTGCTGGTACATTAATAACTAGTATAACCCCCAGACCGTTGAATGCAAGCGCACAAATGTGCATGCATTGTGCTGTACAGATGCCGGATGTCAGTTTGTGGGATGGAGTTCCATGCCTATTGCACTTGGTTGGTCAATACAGAGACAGTTAATGCTGTTTGTGGAGAACGCTGGACTCGTCTGGTGATGTCCCATTTCTGCTCGATTGGAGACATGTGATGACTGAGCAGGTCAAAACAGTATGTCAACAATGTATAGAGCATATTGGGTTATGGTAGCAGTATGTGTGAGCATTAATTATGCGGTTGGAAAACATCCCCTGGAGTGCTGTTTACGAATGGCAGCACAACAGGTCGAATGACCAAACTGACATACAAAATTGCAGTCAGGGTGCGAAATCGCACAGCCCAGACCATAACTCCAGATGTAAGTCCAGTGTGCCTAGCACGCAGATGAGTTAGTTGCAGGCCTTCAACTGGACTCCTTCTAACCAACACAAGGCCATTACTGGCACCAAGGCAGAGCCAGCTTTCACCAAAAAACACAACAGGCCTCTACCCTACCCTCCGAAGAGCTCTCACTTGACGCCATTCGAGTCACAAATGGCGGTGAGTTGGAGTCAGTGGAATGCAAGCCACATTACGTCTGGCTCGGAGCTGTCGTTGAAGTAACCGATTTGTAACCATCTGTTGTGTCACTGTCGTGCCAACTCCTGCTCAAATTGCAGATGCAGTACGATGCGCCAGAGTCATATGCCGAATGCAATGCTCTTCCCTTTCGGTAGTGCCACGTGGCTATCCGGAGCACAGTCTTCTTGTGACCGCACATTCTCGTGCCCACCGCTGCCAGCAATTATGTACAGTGGCTACATTCCATATAAGTATTTCTGCAATATTGCAGAAAAACATCTAGCTTCTCATAGCTGCTACTGGTTGACAATCGCATCTTTGTCGCCTTAGAGGCATTCTTGACTAACATCAACTCACTACATCCAGTCTCAAAGATAACTAACGCTCACGACCGTTGCAGCGTGTATTTAAAGCGAATCTTATTTGCACCCGCTTATGGGACTGACGCAAAATTTGAACAGAAATCAACTTTCAGATGTAGAAACATGCTTACCATCTTTTGTTTATGTCACACAACTCCCCTCTTGGTGTTGCAATTTTTTTCCTGTTGGCGTATAAATATCTGAACTGCCTGTCCAGGACTTCAGATCTGTTTTATCTGTGTGCTGATGTTTGCCATAAACCTGCCTTCAGCGGCAAGTGTTGCAGTCATTGAGGACCTTGCTTTATGATTTGGACTTGATTCCGGTTATAATATGAGATTGTCTGGTGTAAATATCAGATACTTCGAAACATTTACTCTTCTGTGGCTCCAATTATGTAAAGTAAAACCAGAACACAAGGAGTGCATCATTTCTATGTTGTGTATATTCAGGATTCCAAAACAGCAATAAGCTTAATTAGTTGCACATCACACATCCATCAGTGTTTTCTCGATACGCTGGTCAAGTTACGGAGAAATGGCTGAAATGGTTCCACAAAGTCGCCAAATACAGCAGATGGGATGGCATCAATATAGCGGCGAATGACGATAGTAAATCATGTGCAAAGTGCAAGAAAGCTGTTAAAAGCACTAAAACATTTATAAAGCGTTGATTGTAGTGTCGAAAATCGTTCCACAGTGATTGTATAGGCCTAAGTAACAGTGAATCACGTGCTATGACGTCTTCAAAAGTGCAAATCAAGCTTCCTTGTTAATCCTGCGTTAATAGTTTAGCATCGAACATTTCAGAGAAAAAGGAACACAGAAACAAGGAAACAGGGAACTGTGTAAACAATTGCGTCAATCTGGTCAAGTTAGCAGATAAACTAGCAAACAATTACTAAGAAACAAATACAAAATAAAACCCAGTTCTCAGTTCAAATGCAATATTAGTAAAACACTTATAGCAATCATCAAAGTGCAAAGAAAAACTTAGTGAAGAAACCAATGACAGTAGCATGGACTTTGTGGAAATTTATTCTACGAAACGAAAAACAGAAACTGGTGAGGAAAACAACGACACGAACACAAGCGGGTAAAGCTCGTTTCACAATTCCCGCAGACGTGACGTCATTTTGACGCACACGCAATATCGACGTCCGCTTGATCAACTATCGAATTTCGTTAGCATTCGATCTCTACATCTACATCCGCATCCACACTCTGAAAACCACCGTGAGGTGCATGGCAGAGGGTCCGTTCCACTGTGCCAGTTATTAGGGGTTCTTTCTGTTCATTTACGTCTGGAAGAACGATTGTTTGAATGCCTTTTGCGTGCAGTAATTATTCTAATCTTATAGTCATGACAATATGTGAGCGATACGTGCAGAGTTGTAGTGTATCCCTAGAGTAATCATTTAAGGACGGTTCTTGAAACTTTGTTAATAGATTTTCTTGGGATAGTTTACGCCTATCTTCAACAGTCTAGCAGTTCAGTTCCTTCATTATCTCTCTGATACTCTCCCACAGATTAAAAAAACCTGTGACCGTTCGTGTTGCTCTTCTCTGCATACATTCAAGATCCCTGTCAGTTCTACCTGGTACAGGTACCACACACTTGAGCAATATTCCAGAACCGGTCACACAAGTGATTTGTAAGCAATCTCTTTTTTAGATATGTTGCACTCTCCTAGTATTCTACTAATAACCAAAATCTACCACCTGCTTTACCCACGACTGAACCTACGTGATGATTCCATTTCATATCTCTACAAAGTGTTACGTCAGGTATTTGTGTTAGTTGGCCGATTTCGACAGTGACTCACTGATATTATAGTCACAGGACACTGGGTTTTTTTGTTTTGTGAAGTGCAAAATTTTACATTTCTGAACATTAGGAGCAAGTTGCCAATCTCTGCACCACATTGAAATGTTATCAAGATCTGACTGAATATTTATGCAGTTTCTTTCAGAAAGTGCTTCATTATAGATAACTGCATTATTTGCAAAATGCCTGATTTTACTGTTAATATTGTCTGCAAAGTCATTACTATATAACATGAACAACAGGGGTCCCAATACACTTCCCTGGGGCACACCTGAAGTTACTTCTACATCTGATGATGCCTCTTCATCCAAGACAACATGCTGTGTCCTCCCTACCAAAAAGTACTCAATCCTGTCACAAATTTCACTTGATACACATGTGATCGTACTTTTGAGAATTAGCATAGATGTGGTACTGAGTCAAATGCTTTTCGGAAATCAAGAAATACTGCATATACCTGGTTGCCTTGATCCAAAGCTTTCAGTATGAAATGTGAGAAAAATGCGAATTGGGTTTCATATGATCGAAGTTTTCGAGATCCATGCTGACTGGAATCGACGATGCCATTCTGTTCAAGATACCTCATTATGTTTGAGCTCAGAATATGTTCTAAAATTCTACAACAAATCGATGCCAAGAACACTTGACTGTAGTTTTGCGGATCACTTTTACAAACCTTCTTGTAGATGGGTGTGACCTGTGCCTTTTTGCAAGAAATGGGCACAGTTCGTTGTTTAAGGGATCTACGAGAGATTATAGTTAGAAGGGGAACTAACTCAGCTGCAAATTCATTATAAAATCTGAGAGAGATTCCATTGGGGCCTGGAGCTTTGTTTGGTGTTAACGATTTCAGCTGTTTCTCAACATCACTAACACTAATACTTCTTTCATTCACCTTTTCAGTGGTACAAGGATTAAATTGGGGCAATTCTCCTAGGTTTTCCTTTGTAAGGGAATATTTGAAAACGGACTTAAGCATCTCAGCTTTTGCTTTGCTACCCTTAGTTTCAGTTCCTATCTCATTCACTAAGGACTGGACACTAACTGTAGTGCCACTAACAGCCTTTACATATGACCAGAATTTCTTTGGGTTCTGGAAAAGATCAGTTGACAGTATTCTTCTACGGTAATCACTGAAGGCAGCATGCATTGCTCTTTTGACAGCCAAACATGTTTCATTCAGCATGTATATGTACATCAAAGTATCCATCTATATGGATACTTTGCAAATCACACTTAAGTGCCTGACAGATGATTCATCGAACCACCTTCACAATAATTCTCTTTTATTCCATTCTCGAACAGCATGAAGAAGAAACAAACACCTGCATCTTTCTGTGTGAGCTCTGATTACCCTCATTTTATTATGATAGTCGTTTCTCCTAATGTAAGTCGCCGTCAACAAAATATTTTCGCCTTCAGAGGAGAAAGTCGGTGATTGAAATTTAGCCAGAAGGTTCTGCCACAACGAAAAACATCTTTGTTTGATGATGTCCACTCCAAGTCCAGCATCATATCAGTGACCTCTCCCCCATATTTCGCAGTAACACAAAACGTGCTGCTCTTCTTTGAACTTTCTCGATGTACTACATTAATCCTATCTGGTAAGAACGCCAGACCGCACAGCAGTACTCCAAAAGGGGCTGTGCAAGTGTAGTGCAGGCAGTCTCTTTAGTAGATCTCTTACATTTTCTAAGTATTCTGCCAGTAAAACATAGTCTTTGGTTCACCTTCCCCAAAACATTTTCTACGAGTTCATTCCAGGTTAAGTTGTTCATAATTGTAATTCTTAGGTATTTAGTTGAATTTACAGCCTTTAGAGCCGACTGATTTATCATGTAAGCGAAGTTTAATCGATTCCTTTTAGCATTCATGCGGATGACCTCACACTTTTCATTATTTAGGATCAATTACCAATTTTCGCACCATATGGATACCTTTTCTAAATTGTTTTGCAATTTGTTTCGTTCTTCTGATGACTTTACTAGACGATAAACGAAGGAAACATCTGCAAACAACCTAAGACAGCTGCTCAGATTGTCCCCTAAATCGTTTATATACATAAGGAACAGCAGAGGGCCTTAACGCTACCTTGGGGAACACCAGAAATCGCTTCTGTCTTACTCGAAAACTTTCCATCAGTTAGTACGGACTATGACCTCTCTGACAGGAAATCACGAACTCAGTCACATAACTGAGACGATATTCCAAAAGCACGCAATTTGACTACAAGCCACTTGTGAGGCATGGAGTCATAAACGATGTTTTCTAAATCCGTGTTGACTGTGTGTCAACAGACCATTTTGCTCGAGGTAATTCATAATTTTCGAACAGAATATACATTCCAAAATCCTGCTAATATCGGCTTTAATGATATGAGCCTGTAGTTTAGTAGATTACTCCGACTACCTTTCTTGAATGTTGGTGTGACCTGTGCAATTTTCCAGTCTTTGGGTACAGATGTTTTATCGGGCGTGCAGTTGTATATGATTTTTAAGTGTGGAGCTATTGCACCAGCATACTCTGAAAGGAACTAAATTGGTATACAGTCTGGACCAGGAGACTTGCTGTTATTGAGTTAAGTCGCTTCACTACTCTGTCTATGTTCAGTAACTGTGCTTAGGCAGCACTGTCTTCGACAGTATTTCCATTGCTATCACACAGAGCAGGCATTGATTATGTTTTGCCACTAGCATACTTTACATATAACCAGATTCTCTTTTGATTGTCTGTCAGGTTTCGAGACAAAGTTTAGTTTTATGGAAACTATTATAAGCATCTTCCATTGAAGTCTGCAGTAAGCTTCAAGATTCTGTAAAACATCACCAGTCTTGGAGGTTTTCCATTCGTTTAAATTTAGCATGCATTTTTCGTTGTTTCTTCAACAGTGTTCTGATCTGTTTTGTGTACCAAGGAGGATCAGCTACGTCGTTTGTTAATTTATTTATTATTAATCTCTCATTTGTTTTCGATAGTATTTCTTTGAATTCAAGCCACATCTGGTCTACACTTTCATAGTTAATTTGGAAGGATTGGAGGTTTTCTCTCAGGAAGCCGTCAAGTTAATTTTTATATGCTTTTTTTGAATAGATATATTTTTCATTTATTTTTGGAGGATTTGGTGGTTAAAATATTCGATCTCGCTACGACAACCCTGTGTTCACTAATCCGTTACCCGTTTTGATGCTCGATGTTAGCTCAGGATTATTTGTTACTAAGAGGTGAAGTGTGTTTTTACAACTGTTTACTATTCATTCGCCTGGGCTCATGTGCTAACTGGTCGATATGATTTTCAGAGAATGCGCTTAGCACAATTGTTTCATGCATACCTCCGGATTTAAACATATATTCCCGCTAATATATCGAGGGTAAATTAAAGTAACCACCGACTATAATGGTATGAGTCAGGCATGTGTTTGAAATTAAAGTCAAGTTTTCTTTGAACTTTTCAGCAATTGTATCATATGAGTCGGGAGATCAGTGAAAGGATGCAATTATTATTTTATCCCGGTTGGCAAGAATGACCTGTACCCATACTAACTCACAGGAACTATCTGCTTCAATTTTTCTACAAGATAAACTGCTTCTAACAGCAGCAAACAAGCCACCATCACGTCTTTAGCCTATCCTTTCTGAAATCCGTTATGCTCGTCGCAAAAATTTCGGCTGAACTTATCTCCAGCTTTAGTCAGCTTACAGTGCCTATAACGATTTGAGCATCAACAGTGCTTTCTGTTAGTGCTTGGAGCTCTGGTATCGTCCCTACACAGCTACGACAATTTACAACTGCTATATCGATGGTTCCTGTCTCTACGATCTTCCTGTGTTCAACCTGCACCCTTTGAGACTGAAATCCTTTTTGGGTTTCCCCGAGACCCTCTGACATAAAAAAAACCGCCCAATCCATCATCTCTCCATCTATAGCCGTAAGTTTTGCTTTACACCCATTATGCAGTAATATCTGTTTCTTTGCGTGTTTCTTTACAGTGGCAGTTTACTGTAGAGGTTCGCTCCCACCATGGAATGGACTGTTCTACTCGGTACATATTTATCCAATGCACGGTCAACTGTTCTTTTGAATTGAGCCAGAGTTCCTCTACGTGGTTCTTCCCTGAGCTAGAAGTTTCAAGTTCCTCATTGAGATATGACATTAAGGATTTTTTTTATCTAGTTTGATGAACATATACATCTTTCTGCTTGTTTTAGTTGTCCTTTGTACTCTCGTAATCTTTGTTCCCATAACCACGTCATGGACATTGATACCAGTTTCGATGTGAATATCCTCAAAGAGGTCAGGTTTATTTGTTGCCATTGGTTCCAATATATTTCCACCATGAGTGGGGTTCATAACTATCTGTTTCAGGTAGTTTTCAGAGAAGGCATTTTGTAAAGTGTCAGAGGTTGTCTTATCACGCCCACCAGTAACAAAAAAGCAACTTTCCCAATTAATTGTTGTATGATTAATGTCTCCACCGATGATTACAGTATTATTGGGGAACTTACATGCAAGTGAGCTGAGGTTCCCTCTAAAGTTTTCGGTTACATCAAATGAATCTGGGGGAAGGATCCAGTCACCATTTAATGCCCACCCCTGATACTGAATCTTGTCCGTATAATCTTACATGAAGCTTCAATTTCTATCTCAGTGGATTTCAGTTTCTTACATTCGATATGGACCTCTTACAAGATTTCGTGTGTGCATACTAGAGATTTACAAAAGACACATAGTTCTTGGAATGATTTATTATAATTATTGCCACACAATGATTTATCGATAGTTAATTCAACTAGCAATAGGACTGACACTCATAAAAGAAAAATATGTTTACTTTCGTATACATAGTCATTATTATTATTATTATTACTATCATTATTATTATTATTTTTATTATTCTTGATTGTTATAATTATTTTTTGATTGTTACAATTATCATTGTACTACTTTTATAATCTCTATTTTTTTTCTTTAACATTAATACTGTATAACATGTTATATGTCCTAATTTTCTGTAGACACTGAAATTTGTTCAATCTGAGTATGCCTGGTTAGGTGTAAGAGAGGGCCTGAAGGCCCTAATCTTGCCAGGTAAAATAAATGCATAAATAAATAAATAAATAAATAAATTCCTTCATATAAGAGTGGTCTTTTAGAATGAGTTATCATCGTCAATAATTTACAAATTAAGAATGAAACACACTTCGTTCATAATTTGCAGCATGCCGTTTTAAT
The DNA here is from genome assembly GCF_021461395.2 of Schistocerca americana. Taxonomy (NCBI): domain Eukaryota; kingdom Metazoa; phylum Arthropoda; class Insecta; order Orthoptera; family Acrididae; genus Schistocerca; species Schistocerca americana. The sequence goes on along the minus strand of NC_060124.1, from coordinate 430,984,409 downwards.
GTAAAGGACCACGGAATGAATAAAGTCGTGGTTTCTGTTGTCGAAAGTTGAAGGTTCGCATCCTGTTTAGTGCGGTTTTTTTAACTTTCATGTTCGCATTATTAATGCCTACTGTTACTTAATTATGAATGTAATACAAGTGTGTTATGCAATATTGGATGTCATTTACATTCAGTCTGAGCTGAGAACGAAGCATGAAATTAATATTTAACGATTTCCGAGTATATGATAATGCAGGAACCTAAGAGGACAGCTTAAATTGCTGCGACTGAGACAAGCAACAATAAAATTCATATTCTTCCTTTTCACATATATTTGGCTCTTCATTTCCTAATATGTGCCGCCTTTCGAGTGCGACAGTTTAAATTGCTGCGAGTGAAACGAAGAGCATTGAGATTCATATTCTTCCTTGTCACAAATATTTCGCTGTTTATTTACGAATGTGTAACATTTTCCGAGAGTGTGATAGATAGGAACCTAAGAGTACAGCTTTAATTGTTGCGAGTGAATCTAGGAGCAATAATATTGATATTCTTCCTTGTCGCAAAACGATAGCCGATCATGCGGTCGTCGATGTTTTGTGTGAACCGAGAATTACCGAACTCAAGCAACCAAACCGAATTGTAAACAGTAAATAAACGAAAAGCTGTGCATCGTTATTATCAAAACATTAAAACAACAACAAACTGAAGTTAACAGCTCGTTGCATATTGTAAGTTACCTCACCAAAAAATTTACTGATAGGCAACAACAAAATACTACAAAACGATGTATTTCTAATGTAACCAACGAAATTTAACCAAATATGTATAAACGATTAACATATGATTAACTTTTCAAATAAACAAAAACAAGGCACTACAGTGACATACGCCCCAAGGTCACTTTACAGAGCATGGTATGCACAGGAACGGACAGAAAAAGGAAGCTATGTGCAAACAAGTGTTAAATGCTATTAACTGCAACACAGTGGAAGGTCATGCTGTAATCCCTCTGCCAGTAAGCTTAATAACAAAAATGAAAGAAATGAATGCATCAGAAGTTTCAGTAGCTAGAGGCTCAGATGATCCAGTTTCATCATCAAACATAGTTAACTCAGTGGTTACAGGTACTTAAGAAGAAATCGCAATTGAAGAAGAAAAGGCAGCTGTTCCACCCTTTGAACCTACAGCAACACTACGTGTGCACCCACATACATGCAGTTCATCAAAAATGTCATCATCAGCAGAAAGGCCAGCTGTAACAGCTCAGTAAGACCCCTGGAACCTACAGTAACAGCAAACTTATCCCCACCTACAAGCAAGTCAACAGCTTCATCATCTTCAGTAAAGATGGCAGCATTTACTGAAGAAAAATCAACATCCTCATAGAGAACAGCAGGTAAATGTAAAGTCGTGTGTCCTCCTCATCTGAAGGATTCTTTAACCACAGGCATGAGAAAGAAGACACCACCAAAATAAGTAATAAACCAAACAACTTCTCCATTTTTCATCAAAACATGAGATCAATTAGGAGTTAACATAAATTACAAAAAACTTTATGAACAATGCTCAGATCTTAAGTTTATCAGAACATCATATTACAGAAGGAATTGAGATGTTACATATAGGCAGTTATATCCTTGCTACCTACTACTGTAGAGATAGCATGGGAAAAGGTGGAGTAGCTATTTTCATTAAAAATAACTTAACTTTTAGATCTGTAGATGTAAGGAAATACTGCATTGACCAACAGTTTGAAGTATGTGAAGTAGAAGTGACATTAAACAGTTCAGAATTAATAGTGGTTACAGTCTACAGGGCACCATGAACCAATTTGTGGTGCAGTTAGAATTGGTACTGTCAACCTTATTTTCAAAAAATAATAATAATGACTTGTTTTACTTGGGGACTTTAATGTCAACTTTGCAACCAAATGCAACAACAAAGTAGAGCTCCAGAATTTGCTGAGTTCCTATAATCTTACATTGGTGGTTGACTTCCCTACTAGGATCATACCTGACTGTCAATCTCTGATAGATTTTTAGATGTAAGTTTATACCAGAACTTCACTGCCCCCCTCCCAATCTTAAATGGCATATCTGACCATGACTACAGACATCTCAAGAAAACAGTCCCATCCTGGAAGGCAATCAGACTTATGAACAAAGAGTCCCAGGAAATTTTTAACCATAAGCAGCAGCATGAAGACTGGAATTCAGTGCACTGAGTAGATGATGCTGATACAAAGTTTATCATATTCATAAATGTATTCCTGTCCTGCTTTGTAGAAGCTTTTCCTAAAAAGTTGGTTAGGAACAATATTTCCTCATCCTTATGGAAGCCATGGATCGGAAAGGGTATTAGAGTGTCATGGAAATGTAAGAGGAAACTTTATATTGCAACCAGAGGGTCCAGGGACAGAGAATTAATCAACCATTATAAAATGTATTGTAAAATCCTAAAGAAAGTTATTCAGACATCAAAAGCACTGTATTATGTAAAAAAAATTGATAGCTCCAATAATAAAATGAAGACTGTCCGGCAAATAGTTAGCAAGGAGACAGGGAACAATAAAAAAAGACCCACAGAAAACTTCAAAATCAAACACAAAGGGAATCTTGTGTAAAAGCCTAAGATCGTAGCTGTTATCTTTAATAAACACTTCCTGTCAGTGTCTGAGCAAATAGGCTGCAAGGTTTCAGTGAATGATGCCTTGCCCTTTTTGCTGTCCCTAACAAAATCATTCAAATGCATATTAGACCTATTACAGTATCAGAAATAGAAAGATCAATTGCCTTCACTACTGAAGATTCAATGAACACGCCAGCCGAAGTCGAAAAGTTACGAAATGAACCACAAAAGGTAAACAAACGGTTGACGGTGAACTTCCGACTACTAACATTGTAAAATACGGAAAAATATGTGTGTTAGGCGATAGCCACGGCCGTGGAATTACCGCAGTGCTAACGGAAAAATACAATTACAGAGCAAACGGTTTCGTGAAGCCTGGGGCTCCATTAAGTGAACTGAAAAACCTTACAAAATTACGTGAAGTAACTAGTTTGTGCAAGGATGACTTTGTTGTATTGCTGAGAGGATCAAATGACGTATATGAGTCGTTCAAGGCTAGCACAGAATTGAGAAAATGCCTCATTAATTTATCTCACACGAATGTACTCGTTTAAAAGATACCGCATCGTCACGATTTACCGAGGTGGTCGTGTGTAAACAGTGAAATCCATGCCGCAAACAAGAGTTTCAGTGAAATATATACTCACTTCGTAAATACAGACGTTATTGACATAAACAGTTTGGAGCGAAGGCTCCATACAGTTCACGGTTTTCATTTGAATGCATTAGGAAAGGAGGTACTTACGGAAAAAAAATTTTTACTCGTATTTCGCGGTGCAATGAAGTACCCAGGACAAGTGGAAATCGATCGGAAGTAACAAAGCGTTCTTTTCATGCAGCGACCAATATAGCCATCAATCAGTGTCAAATCACGAAATGGTTTAAAACCAATAGGCCAGAAAGTAACATTCAAGCTGGGAAACAAACACAAATTACGAAATGGTTCAAGCCAAAAAGAAATGAAGCACAAATTTTGCAAGCTCCAAAAATACTGGAAGACAAACAAGCTGCTGTACGTGTGTCTTCCAGAACAAGAAAAGCTCCAGAGAGGAACAGTGATTTTTTATGGCTGGCACCAGGGAAATCACTTCAGCACCATCCAGATCTAGTGCCATCAAGAATGTAACTATAGATGTAAGTACACAATATCAAAGTGACAAAGAAATGTACAAGCCAAGTGAGCAAGCTGATGGTCTGCTACAGAAGAATCCAGACCTACCCTTTTGTGAGGATGGCTCATTATTAAATATTAGGTCTTTAAAAAATAAAATTGATGATCTTAGTAGTAACTATATAATGCATTGTAATATAAATGGTTTAAGTGCTGAATACTCATGTGACAGAAGCTCTAAGTTAGATGAGCTACAAGTTTTTTTATCTGAATTTCTAAAACGTTAAAGTAATTTGTTTAAATGAACACTGGCTTAGTAGTGATACCATAAAAATCTGTGTAAAATAATAGGATACCCACTATCTAAAATAATAAACCAATATTTTGAACAAGGAAGCTTCCCAGAGGTGCTGAAGTATGCAGAAGTAAAACCGTTGCTCAAAAAAGGGTCATGAGAGGATATGGGGAATTATCGTCCCATCTCCCTCCTTCCAGTCCTATAAAAAATCTTTGAAAATGCTGCTGCTAATCAGATTCGAAATTTTATGGAGAAATATGATATTATGACGGAAAACCAATTTGGTTTCCAGCGTGGCAAAAGTACTACTGATGCAATTAATAAGTTTATCGACAAGATCAGCACATCATTAGACAACCATAATAACGTTGCAGGAATCTTTCGTGATCTCACAAAACCCTTTGACTCTGTAAATCATGCACTGCTCATCTATAAGCTTTACAAGTATGGGATCAAGGGTAATGTTCTAAATTGGCTTACTTCATACTTATCAAACAGGAAACAAAAAGTGATTGTCTCATCAAATGCAGCAAATTACTATTCAAAATGGAAAACAGTAGCCCAAGGTGTCCCTCAAGGCTCGATTCTAGGACCTATTTTGTTCTTGTTCTATGTTAATGATTTACAGAACAATATAAATGCTCCATCGATTTTATTTGCAGATGACACATCTGTATTAATTGAAAACCAGGACCCAGAAAACATCCCTCTCTACATAATAAACACAACGAACAAACTACAAACATGGTTCCAACTGAATGGATTAAGATTGAACATCCCCAAAACCCACATGGTCCAGTTCAGAACAAAACAGTCAAAGCCCCAAGAAATTAAAATAACTCATAAAAATCAAGATATAGAAGAAGTAGATTCTGTAAAGTTTTTAGGGTTAAACCCAGATAAAAATTTAAATTGGAATAAACATGTTGACTACCTGTTAAACAAGTTATGTAGCTTTGCATTTGCTATGCAAATATTAGCTGGTGCAACAGACATGAATACAAGGAAAATTGCATACCACAGCTACTTTCAATCAGTTGTAAGATATGGTATCATTTTTTGGGGGAAATTCAAGCAATATATTGCGCATACTAAAGTTACAGAAAAGAATAATAATGAACATATGTACTGCCCATCCAAGGACATCATGTCACCCACTATTTGAAAAACAACAGTTATTAACAGTTCCCTCCTTATACATCTATGATCTTATCATCTTTCTACATAGCAATTTAGAGTTATTCGAGAAAAACTGTTTCAATCACGCGTATAACACGAGAAACAAAGACAATTTTATGCTTCCCACTCATCGCTTAAACCTATATGCGCAGTCTCCTCAGTATATGGCAATGAAAATTCATAACAAGCTAAAAGGAAAGAATGTTCTGAGTATGAGCCTAGAGACATTGAAAACAAAGCTATATGATCTGCTTGTCAAAGGCTGCTACTACACTGTTGAGGAGTTCATGAAGGATGAACTGAACATTTGAGCAGGATAAATTTACATATAGTCTTGTGTGTAAATGTAGCTGTCCTTCACAAAAGGGAGGAAAGAAAAATAAAAGTCTATATTAATGTTAAAATTCTTTGTACCAATTAGGCCTAAGTAGTCTTATCCATTTTTTTTACGTGTCTCCTGTACACTAATCATATGATTAGAAAATGTATGTTATGAGATGAATAAAACACTATTCACTATTCACTATTCATGAAAACCAAGAACTCCTATGGAGTGGACAATATTTCTAGCAAACTGTTAAAACAGTGTTGTACTCTTGTAAGTGGTATACTGTGTCATATTTTCAGTGCCTCCTTGCAACAAGGAATTGTCCCTGATAGACTAAAGTATGCTATCATGAAGCCTCTCTTTAAGAAAGGGGAGTGTCATATTTTAAATGCCTCCTTGCAACAAGGAATTGTTCCTGATAGACTAAAATATACTAAAAGGTATCAGATAGATTATATAATGGTAATACAGAGATTTAGGAACCAGGTTTTAAATTGTAGGACACTTCCAGGGGAAGATGTGGACTCTGACCACAATCTATTGGTTATGAACTGTAGATTAAAACTGAAGAAATTGCAAAAAGGTGGGAATTTAAGGAGATGGGACCTGGATAAACTGACGAAGCCAGAGGTTGTACAGAGTTTCAGGGAGAGCATATGGGAACAATTGACAGGAATGGGGGAAAGAAATACAGTGGAAGACGAATGGGTAGCTCTGAGGGATGAAGTAGTGAAGGCAGCAGAGAATCAAGTAGGTAAAAAGACGAGGGCTAGTAGAAATCATTGGGTAACAGAAGAAATATTGAATTTAATTGATGAAAGGAGAAAATATAAAAATGCAATAAATGAAGCAGGCAAAAAGGAATACAAACGTCTCAAAAATGAGATTGACAGGAAATGCAAAATGGCTAAGCAGGGATGGCTAGAGGACAAATGTAAGGATGTAGAGGCTTATCTCACTAGGGGTGAGATAGATACAGCCTACAGGAAAATTAAAGAGACCTTCAGAGAAAAGAGAGCCACTTGTATGAATATCAAGAGCTCAGATGGAAACCCAGTTCTAAGCAAAGAGGGAAAAGCAGAAAGGTGGAAGGAGTATATAGAGGGTCTATACAAGGGTGATGTACTTGAGGACAATATTATGGAAATCGAAGAGGATGTAGACGACAGCAAAATGGGAGATATGATACTGCGTGAAGAGTTGGACAGAACACTGAAAGACCTAAGTTGAAACAAGGCCCCGGGAGTAGACAACATCCCATTAGAACTACTGACAGCCTTGGGAGAGCCAGCCCTGACAAAAAACTACCATCTGGTGAGCAAGAGGTATGAGACAGGTGAAATACCCTCACACTTAAAGAAAAATATAATAATTCCAATCCCAAAAAAAGCAGGTGTTGACGGATGTGAAAATTACCAAACTATCAGTTTAATAAAACATGACTGGAAAATACTAATGTGAATTCTTTACAGACAAATGGAAAAACTGGTAGAAGCCGACCTTGCGGAAGATCAGTTTGGATTCCGTAGAAATGTTGGAACGCGTGAGGCAATACTGACCCTACAACTTATCTTAGAAGATAGATTAAGGAAAGGCAAACTTATGTTTCTAGCATTTGTAGACTTAGAGAACGCTTTTGACAATGTTGACTGGAATACGCTCTTTCAAATTCTGAAGGTGGCAGGGGTAAAATACAGTGAGCGAAAGGCTATTTACAATTTGTACAGAAACCAGATGGCAGTTATAAGAGTCGAGAGGAATGAAAGGGAAGCAGTGGTTGGGAAGGGAGTGAGACAGGGTTGTAGCCTATCCCCGATGTTATTCAATCTGTATATTGAGCAAGCAGTAAAGGAAACAAAAGAAACATTTGGAGTAGGAATTAAAATCCATGGAGAAGAAATAAAATCTTTGAGGTTCGCTGATGTCATTGTAATTCTGTCACAGACAGCAAAGGACTTGGAAGAGCAGTTGAACGGAATGGACACTGTCTTGAAAGGAGGGTATAAGATGAACATCAACAAAAGCAAAACGAGGATAATGGAATGTAGTCGAATGAAGTCGGGTGATGCCGAGGGAATTAGATTAGGAAATGAGACACTTAAATTAGTAAAGGAGTTTTGCTATTTGGTTAGCAAAATAACTGATGATGGTCGAAGTAGAGAGGATGTAAAATGTAGACTGGCAATGGCAAGGAAATCGTTTCTGAAGAAGAGAAATTTGTTAACATCGAGTATAGATTTAAGTGTCAGGAAGTCGTTTCTGAAAGTATTTGTATGGAGTGTAGCCATGTATGAAAGTGAAACATGGACAATAAATAGTCTGGACAAGAAGAGAATAGAAGCTTTCAAAATGTGGTGCTACAGAAGAATGTTGAAGTTTAGGTGGGTAGATCACGTAACTAATGAGGAGGTATTGAATAGGATTGGGGAGAAGAGAAGTTTGTAGCACAACTTGACTAGAAGAAGGGATCGGTTGGTAGGACGTGTGTTGAGGCATCAAGGGATCACAAATTTAGCATTGGAGGGCAGCGTGGAGGGTAAAAATCGTAGAGGGAGACCAAGAGATGAATACACTAAGCAGATTCAGAAGTATGTAGGTTGCAGTAGGTACTGGGAGATGAAGGAGCTTGCACAGGATAGATTAGCATGGAGAGCCGCATCAAACCAGTCGCAGGACTGAAGACCACAACAACAACAGACTAAAATATGCTATCATGAAGCCTCTCTTTAAGAAAGGGGAGAAATCTGATGTTACAAATTTCAGACCAATATCTCTCCTGATTGTGTTTTCAAAGGTACTAGGAAAACTTATGTATCGTAGAATTTTATAACAACTACATTCTTAGCAAACATCAGTTTGGTTTCCGGAAATGTCTGCCAACTGAACAAGCGATATATGCCTTTATAGGTAAGGTTTTGGAATCTCTAAATGAGAAAATGGTGACAACGGGGTTGCTTTGTGATTTATCTAAAGCCTTTAATACTGTGAACCAGCAAATACTATTACAGAAGGCAGACCATCTAGGAGAAAGTGGTGTAGCAAATACCTGGCTTCAGTCATACCTCACAGATAGGAAACAGAAAGTAGTCATAGATAAGTCAGACAATTTGTGTGGTGGAATGATTTCATCAGAATGGAGAGACATAAATTGTGGAGTGCCACAGGGCTCTATTCTTAGTACATTACTGTTCCAGTTATTTATAAATGATTTACCTTATTCGACCATGATAAAGTGTAATTTTACCATCTTTGCAGATGACATGAACATAATGGTTAATGGTCATAAATGGGAAAATGTTCAAGAGTCTGTTAATATTATTCTTATAGATTTAATGAAATGGTTTACTGCAAATGGTCTTTCACTAAACCTTAGTAAGACTGGTTGTATTGCCAAAACTGAGGAAGAAATGACTGTTAAATATGCCACACAGGTCATAAAAGGAGTGGAAGTAACAAAGTTTCCAGTGTGAAGATTGACTGTTGAGTAAACTGGTCCCATCACATTTTAGATCTTTACAAGAGACTCAGCTCTTCAATTTTTGCAATGCAAATCATCTCTGACAGTGCAAACTTAAGCATTAAAAAAAGCAGCATACTATGGTTATTTCCATATATGGAATATATGGAATTATTTTCTGGGGAAATCAACCTTTTGCAAAGAAAATATTCGTTGCTCAGAAGTATGTTGTAAGAGTGATGTGTGGTGTAGATCCTAGGCGCAGTTGCAGAAGCCTGTTCCGGAATCTGGGAATTCTTACAACTACTTCTCAATACATATATTCACTTATGTGTTTCAGAAGTAAAAACACTGATTTACACAAGTGCAACAGTGAATACCATCAGTGCAATACAAGGAGGAAACATGATTTGCACAATGAAGGTAAAAATTTGAAGGTTGTGCAGAAGGGTGTACAGTACTCTGGTATAAAGATATCTAATGCTCTTCCTCCAGAAATCAAATGTGAAATAGTCAACAAATCTACATTTAAAGAGCTTCTTAGGCAATTTCTTTTAGCCATGTCATTTTACAGTTTGGAAGAGTTTAAAACAAAATAAGATGTATTATCATATAAATTGAACATAAAGCTGTACATTCTTGTCACATATGTAACTCTTTAGTGTTAACTGCTTACATTTAACTCTTTGGATTATATGACCCATTCATATTTAATTTACTATGTTTTATACTTTGTAATCTGGAGGTCTAAGGTTTCTCATTTTATAATATTGTGTTATGGATCATTGTACCAGTTCCATAACTTTCTAATCTTTACTTGTAAACATAGTGTATAAGTACTTGTCATTGACAATGTAAAAATTGACACACACTACATCCATGTGAAATTCTCACAGTTGGACCCATGATGTAAGAAATAAATAGATAAATATAAATAGCAAATCATCCGGTAATATGGAAACAAACCAGTATTTCAATCTAAAAATCCTAATGATCCTGTAAATCTTGCGGGTGAAAACTCACCAAAAAATGCGGAGGCACCCTTTCAAAAAGGGCACAGGAAAATGAGAAGAAATGAGCAGTTTGTCAGTGTTGAAACTGAGGCTGAAGAACATAAATATTGGTACAAAAATACAGTACAAAGTTCCAAACAGAATGCACCCTCATCATCACAGAACCTAGTTGCATCTAGAAACACCAAAACTAACAGCATGACTAAAGCAGTAGTTGGTACAAGAGAAGAACAAGGAGTGCTTTATGGTGAAAAAACGGGGTTGGTTTCATCTGAGCAGATGAAGAAGTGGGACAACTCCAGAATATGTCATTAGTTTCATGCAAAAGACGCTTCCTAAACATAACAACTTTACAGCTGAGAAGCTTGAATCTAAGGGGGTTGATAACGGTTTCACAGTTAGTGTTGACTTTGATTTAAGAGATAAAGTAACAGATAGCACTACATGGCCCAAAAATGTTATGATAAAGCAGTTTTATTCCAAAGAATTACCAATATTCCTGTGAAATATGCTCCTCTATGACAAAGATGTACCAATACCAGCTAAGTGAAAACTGAATTCACTTACAACCAGAACGTCAGTGCTATAGTTGTAAACAGTTCGAATGTGCAAGGTTGTAGTCGAAACTTGATGTGCTGTTATTATTTATAAAATAAGTGAAGCCTATGTGAACAATGGTTGTCAGGACAAGAAGCTGAGTACTGCAGCTATATCTAATACTTAAACTTGGTACATGCATGTTACAGAAAACTGCTTCCTTTGGTGGTGTATCTATATATGCAAACTGTTAAAGAAATTGATTTAAAAAGCTGCTCTTTGGACCTAGATTTAGAGTTGGCTGCTTCGGAGTTATTAGATCCTATTATAATTGACATCTCAGTACACCATTCTCCAAATGGCAACTCTGAAAATTGTGTTAACCAAATGGAGTATTGCATGTGCTATTTAATGCACCTAAAATATAAAATTGCATTGTGTGGTGATTTCAGTGTATTCTTTGGTAAAGGGAGCACTAAGGAGAGAGAATTTATGTACCTATTAACCAATTATAGTCTGTTCTAAAGCAAACCATCTACCAGACAGATGTGATGCCTGCATTGACACTGTGATCACAAGTCTAAATGCTTGGGACTATGAGATGACTGTCGCTGACCCAATGACCTCTGACCACAGTGCACTATTTATAGAACTATATACAAAAAGAGATCAAAATCAACCATTTGTTGTCTGGATTTCTAATTATGTATTCACAAAAAGGGCCATAAGTAAGGAAACATTAAATGCTTTTCAGACAGCAGTATCTGCGGTAAAGTGGCAGAGTGGAAATGACAGAGACCAATGCATTTAAAGAGTTTCTCCAGATCATCAAAGCCAAATTTGACTATATCTATCCATAGAATATCAAAACATGTTCTATGAGCATGTCACAACACAGCCACAGTGCACATTGTGTGAAAAAAAGCATGGTATACTAATAAATTGAAAAACTTAAAATGGGTCATACTGCTATTACATGATCACTACAAAACAGCACAAGATCCCAGTGCAAAGAAAGTATTCTACAGCAGATATTTACAAGCAAAAAGACATTCTAGAAAGGATGCAGAAAAAGCCAAAAAGAAAAGCAATGACAGGTTCATTGAAGGAGCACACAACCTATGCAAGGCAGTGTGGGACCTGATCAATGAACATAGGAAGAAAACGCCCTCCCTGTAGTCCATATGACTTTAATAGTTATTTTATTGACATGGTGAAAAACACGGTAAGTACAAATAGCTGCTGTAATAAATGACAAATGATGCACCATGATGAACTGGAGGGGGAAAGAAAAAAAAATGCTGATGTATTTTTTAAATGTGCAGCAAGTATTGACACATGGACATGCGTGGGCAGTTGAATTAAAATAAACACATCGTCACTGTTAGTAAATGTATTACAGAAAACACATGCATACAATATACGGAATGTCACTACAGTCTCACTACATTCTTCTCAGGGTTGTTTTCATTGTACCCTACCCAAACTGCACCAAAGAAGCACATACAGAGAAGAGAAGCATATACTAGAAACCCTAGGCTCCCTAGTGCTCTTGTAACGAACCTGAATTTGAGTGATGGTCAGTGCATTATGTAAAACTACTTTCAACACTTCCCATCAGTGTGCAACATAAGAGAATACCTTATCAGTTTCACATTGCAAAAATACTTTATTAAACATAACACAAATGAGACCAAATTTAACAGCTAGGTAGTACAACATAAAATAATACTCATTTTAATCCTAATTTGTCTTCGAATCTCTCAGTTTTAATAATGTTAAGACCTTTAGTTAAAATGTCTGCAACATTGTCATCAGTTGAGACATACTTAAATTTAAGAAAACCATCCAAGACAGTCTGACTGACTTTATGATAGCGCTCTCTGAAATGTTTGGTTTCTTTCTGATACACCCTTTTTCTTGATAATGTCAATGGTGTGGTGTCACCGCCAGACACCACACTTGCTAGGTGGTAGTTTTAAATCGGCCGCGGTCCATTAGTACATGTCGGACCCGCGTGTCGCCACTGTGTGATCGCAGACTGAGCGCCACCACAAGACAGGTCTCGAGATACGGGATAGCACTCGCCCCAGTTGTACGGACGACTTTGCTAGCGACTACACGGATGAAGCATAGCTCATTAGCAGAGCAGATAGAATAGCCTTCAGCTAAGTCAATGGCTACGACCTAGCAAGGCGCCATTAGTAACATTGCATGTATCTAAAGAGTCTCACTTGTATCGCCACAATCTCCAGATGTACCAAGGATGGATTAAAGTTAAGTATTACAGAAGCTACGTACTTTTCTTTATAGCATTCATTACGTATCCTGTTACAGACCTATCTCTTGCCTGCTAAACGCGTGCCTTTCGGCTACTTCCATGGCGTGGCTGTCTTGCTACGCCACAACAGTTGGCGACGAGTCAACGGAAAGGGTCGTGTTCTTTCTAATTGCTTACATTTACTTGTGTCATGGCTTCGCCAGATGTACTGTCCGAATTTTATCGCTTGCAGAATCAGCAGACGCAGGCGTTATTGGATGCCCTTGGACAGCTCATCCAGGGTCAACGTGCACTGCAAAACGATGCGGCCGCTGCCGCTTCACCGCTACCGCAGCCACAACACGCAGTTGCACCCCAGTTTCGACCTTTTGATTCAGCCCAGGAATCATGGACGGAGTGGTCACGCCAATTTGGATTCCATCTCGCCGCCTACAGAATTCAAGGTAATGAGCGGCAGCTGTTTTTGCTTTCATGTGTAGGTGTGTCCACCTACCGTGTGATAGTGAAATTGTTTCCCCGACGCGACGTAGCGACTCTGTCCTACGAAGAAATTTTGTCTGCATTGGATGCCTATTTCAAGGAAACAGTCAATGTCGTTGCAAAAAGGTATACTTTCTTTCGTACAAAACGTACGGCCGGTCAAACTAATAGGGAGTGGGTTGCAACATTGCAAGGCCTTACAAGGGATTGTGCTTTTGAGTGTGAATGTGGACTCCCTTATTCAGATACAATGGTATGTGATGCAATTGCACAGAACGTTTCTGATGTTCGTATACGGGAACAGATTTTGAAACTAGTTAATCCCTCCCTTCAGCAAGTGATAGACATATTAGATAGACAAGACACACTTGACTTTGCTCAGGAATCATTTGCAACTTCGCCAGCCGTGTGTACCATTAACCGGCCCGCCGGGCGCGCTGCGCGGACCGATAAACTGCCCTCGCGCACGTCCACGCAGCTGCCGCCACGCTCTAAATCAGGTGTGCCGCACAAGCATACAAATGCAGTGAAATCATGCCCGCAGTGTGCAACTAGACATTCGCGTGACACTTGCCCGTCACGCCAAGCTATTTGTTTTTACTGTAATAAAAATGGACATGTTCAAAGTGTTTGCCAGAAAAAGCTCAGATCAGACAATCACAATCGTTCCCGGCCCTTTGCTTCGCGCCGGAATCGAACCAAGGACACTCAGGCTCGTGGACCTTCGCCCATGGACATTCATGTAGTTAATTCCGCTTCATCCAGTGCCACTTTCTCTAACAGTGACTGTGTTCGTCCCACACGAAGTGTGCGTCGACGTCGCCGGAAATCACGTCAATTAGCAAGTGATGCTGTACCTGTATCAATTCAAATTGCACGTGATAGTCGCTCTTGTCGTCGGCAGGACAATAAACTTTTTGTGGACTTGGACTTTAATGGCAAGGTCATACCATTCCAGCTCTATACCGGAGCTGCTGTTTCATTGATCAATCACGAAACATACAAACAACTGGGCAAACCTCTGTTGCGTGCCGCAAATGTTAAGTTACATAGTTATTCAGGTCAGAATATCCCTGTGTTCGGACAGTGCACTCTTCTTGCACCATATAAGGGACAAACAAAACTTGTGTCATTTTACGTTCTTCGTTCTTCTTCTGCAGTGAACTTGTTTGGTTTAGATTTATTTCAGTTGTTTAACATGTCTATAGTAAATCAGGTCCTATCAGTGAATCAGACTGTGCCTTCAGACAGTGTTTCTCGTCTGTGTGAAGAATTTGCAGACATTTTTGCACCGGGCCTTGGTTGCGCTAAGAACTATGAAGCACATTTGGAACTGAAAGTCAACGCGCAACCGAAATTTTTCAGAGCGCGCAATGTTCCCCACGCATTGCGTGATGAGGTCACAAGAACATTAAACGATTTAGAATCACAAGGAGTAATTGAACGTGTGCAAGCTTCTCTCTGGGCCTCACCCTTAGTAATTTTGCCGAAACCTTCCGGAAAATTGAGACTTTGTGTGGACTTCAAGGCAACAGAGAATCCACAATTAGTGATTGCAACTTATCCTTTACCCCGCCCGGAAGATCTTTTTGATAAACTGTGCCCGGGTAAATATTTTTCGAAGTTGGACCTAGCAGATGCGTACTTGCAAATACCAGTGGACGAGGATTCCCAGCGTGTCTTGGTGGTTAACACGCATCTTGGTTTGTACCGACAATGCCTTTCATTTTGCCCCATGGCAACGCGCCGCCGCAGCCGCCGCCGCCGCCGCCTGTTCTCCCGCCGGCGCCGCCCGCAGTGGACGCTTCGCTGCTGCCGCCGGGCGCCTCCCTGGGTCACGCGCCGCCGATCGCTTCCCGTGACCAGCTGTCCTCCGCCATGGAACTCTTGCCCGCTCCGGACCACATGGCGTCTTCGCGTGTCGGGTACCCCGACGCAATGGAGGTCGACCCTTCGGCCCCTCCTGTCTCTCTACGGGCGCATACACCGCATGTTGACGTGCACCCTGGACTAGGTTTTCAGGCGTTTCCTAGCTCCCCTCGGACCGAATGGCCGGGTGCGGGTGGCACAGCCTCGCCTGTTGTTAGGCTCCCTACCTCATCGCATACGTCAACATGGGGTCGTCCCCACGGCAGGCGGAAGCCTTATCACACGACCGTTCACCGATTTGTGGGGGAGGAATGTGGTGTCACCGCCAGACACCACACTTGCTAGGTGGTAGTTTTAAATTGGCCGCGGTCCATTAGTACATGTCGGACCCGCGTGTCGCCACTGTGTGACCGCAGACCGAGCGCCACCACAAGGCAGGTCTCGAGATACGGGATAGCACTCGCCCCAGTTGTACGGACAACTTTGCTAGCGGCTACACGGATGAAGCATAGCTCATTAGCAGAGCAGATAGTTAGAATAGCCTTCAGCTAAGTCAATGGCTGCGACCTAGCAAGGCGCCATTAGTAACATTGCATGTATCTAAAGAGTCTCACTTGTATCGCCACAATCTCCAGATGTACCAAGGATGGATTAAAGTTAAGTATTACAGAAGCTATGTACTTTTCTTTATAGCATTCATTACGTATCCTGTTACAGACCTATCTCTTGCCTGCTAAACGCGTGCCTTTCGGCTACTTCCGTGGCGTGGCTGTCTTGCTACGCCACAACAAATGGCACCTGTGTTGTCAGCACTCACCTCCAGGGGTAGTCTAACGAATTCAGAACACTTGATCTCAAATCTACAAATCATTCCACCTGTAGACGACTCAAACATTGCAAAGTATTCAGCTTCTGCTGTAGAGGTGGCTACAATGGATTGCCTTTTGCTCTTCCAGCTGATTACTGCTCCAGCTAACAAAGTTGTGTACCCTGTTGCAGATTTACTAAGAACTGGGTCATTTGCCCAGTCAGCATCACTGAATGTGCTAGGATCAGAACCCCTTGGATTAAAACATCAGCTCAGATCTTCAGTTTGCTGCAGGTAATGTAATACCCTTTTTACTCTAGCCCAATGAGAAACCCTTGATTTAGAGTTGAACTGACTAAACCTTCCTGCAATAAAGGCAATTTCAGGTCAAGCACATGTGGATATATACAACAAACAACCCACTGCCTTTTGGTACAAATTTGGTCAAATGGTTTGTCATTTTCATGTTCATCAAAGTGGCTGTTATTATGTGGCATAGCTATGCCCTTGCAGTCATGCATTTTAAACTCTCACAGTGTCTGCTGAATGTAACTGGTTTGGTTTAGTTTCATTTTTCCTTGAGAGTGCTAAATGATAAGTCCTAAAGTAAATAACATCTCATCCATTTCTTTATTGATAATGTAAGACTTCAAAATATTTGTGAATTTTTCAGTCCTCTATTCCTCACCTATTACAACAATATCATTAACAAGAAACGCAGCGATCAAATGGTTAGAGAAAAATACACAAGGATCCTTTTCATATTGTTCCAAATCTAACTTTTTCGTCACAGAGCAGAAAAAAATCATTCCAATTCTTACCAGCTTGGTGAAGCCTGTACAAACTCCTATTCAATAAACACACTTTATTCCCTAAGCTAAACCATTTTGCTTGCTCCATGAAAATGGTGCCTCTTATGGGGCTATTAAGATCAATATATCCCCTAAGTAATGCAATTGTATCAGAATCCTCAAGCTACTTTGTCTCACTACTGGGATACAGCTTTCCCAGTAATCTACTCCAAATGTTTAGCTATAACCCATAGCTACTAACCTTGCTTTAAATTTATTAATCTCACATTCTCTGTTTCTCTTTGTAGTAAACACCCTCTTACTTCCTATAACACAATCAGCTTTTGATCTGTCAACAAGTTGCCAAGTATTGTAGTGTTTTAGGCTATTCATCTCTGACTCCATGGCTGTACACAATTTGTCCCTATGAACTGAAGCTAAAGCCTCTTCTACTGATGTTAGAACAGATGGATTCACTTGACACACGGTAGCAAGAAAACATGCACAGAGATGCGAACCACACTTCTTCAGCTTCATCAGACATGAAGACCGTCTTAACCCTTTTTCACTATTTGCAATAGAAAATTCACTTTCCAACATGGTATCACACTCCTCACACACATCACTATCTCCACTGCTGGTAATTACGTTGCCTTCAGTATCATATCTTTTTCTCCAACCCTTGATTGGCTCTCATCTCCTCAAACAGCTGTTGACTCAACCGCATCATCTGCTACTGGTTCTGCACTCCTTGGTGGTGTGTTGTCACTATCTGTTGATAGATCAGGGAAACTCAACCCTACCATATTGGCATCATCTGCTGTCACCTCATTGTTGTGTGGACCAGCTGTTGCCTTCTGCTTCATGGTTACTTCCTCTGGAAGACACAGTTTTTTGTTTACTGTAGCCCTTAAGAGTGTATACTGTCTCATCAAAGATGATATCTCTTCCAAAAGGATGATATCCTTTTGATCATGCTTCTACTCGAAGATAAACATATTCTTCTGCCCGTTTCCCAAGTTTGTCAGATGTTAATATGCTTGTCCAGGTTCTGCAGCCAAACACAATGAATGTTTTGAAGTTTTCTTAATAAGTTCTTTTTGCTTTCAGACTCCATATGGTATTTTTCCACCAAGTGATCTTGTTGGACATCTATGTCGGATGCAGCATTCCAACATCAGAGTTTCTCCCCAAAAGCTTTTGGGAAAACCACCTTTGGATAGTAGACACCTCACAATGGATATGAGTTTGATTCAGGCACTCTGCTTTTCTTTTGGATGTGCGAGAGTAATCTGTGCTTTCCCAGTGTAATATGCCCTCTTTCTTGAACAACTGTTCAGTTTGCTATTGATGTATTGCCCGATTGGAAACTTTGCAGGTTTCTCCCTGTCTCACACTCTGCATGACCTTTAAACTCCACAAATGAGTCAGACACATCACTTTTCTGCTTTAGCACTTTCACTACTGAATATCTTGAGTGATCATCCAGGTAAGTAGCATAATAATGTGCTCCACCAAAGGAGGTCTGTCTAATATAGCCCACATCTCTATGTACAAATTCTAGAACATTTTCAATAGTAGTTTGGATTGGTTTGAAAGGCTCCACATACTTTTGTTAAAGCTTCTCTGTGTCCAAGTCTTTGGTGCCACAAAATTTCCACCTGTCTGTGTGTTGCTTTATTTTCCACTGGTTGATGTGTTTTGTTGTTGTGGGGCATCACTGTATTGTTATTCACTTTGTAATATTCACAGTGCACTAAATAGACATCACTACATATGATCTTCCTCTCAACACTTCGTCCTCACCTATAAACACATTAACATCACCATTTTTTAATCTAACCAACATTCCTGTCTTGTCCATTTGTTTAACAGACAACAAGTTCCCATCCAGTTCTTTAGAAACAATTCTGTTAGTTGGACTGATTCGCCCCACATGACTTTTCTGCTTTTATGACAACACTTCTCTTACCAGTCCCATTAGTAACTTTTCCATCAGCTAGTTTCACTTCTCCGAAGTTGCCCATCTCTAAGTCCTGTAGTATCTCCTGGTGACTAGTCATATGATGTGATTCTCCTGAATTCAGAAACCCACCCGCCATTTCCCTCAGCATCTCCTCCACTTTTGATCACTGCCATAGCCACAAGTTCATCATCTTCCTTTGCACTTGCACTTAAGTCTACAGTGCTTGGATGATTATTCGCACTGTTGAGCTTACATCCAATTGCCCTGTTTGATGATTTCTTGGGAGCATTCTGCTTGCTTCGTGCACCCCCTCTTTGTTTTCCATGGAAATGTGTGCACTCCTTGTCATGTGATCTGCTTCATCTCAAGATAAACATAGTCTGTTTCTGCTGGCTGCATTCTTATTATCTTCTTGGTTTTGTTTATGATTTTTATAATGGCTTTGGCCAAATTTCTGTTGTTTATGACATTCACCTTGTGGTGCATATGCTTTGGCTTCTTCTTGGCTCTTAGTGGACTTGGAATCTGATTCCAGGCACTTCTCTTCTAGGACTAGTCTGTTGATGACAAAGTCTGTGGTCAATCTGCCTTTGTCTTTCTGTAACTTCTAATGAGGGCTTCAATGTGTCTCCAGAATGCAGTCATAGAAGTATATTTTGTCATAGAGAATAAAGCCCCCTTGCTTCAATAATCTACGAGGTGCTTTCAAGTTCTAAGGCCTCCGATTTTTTTTCTAATTAACTACTCACCCGAAATTGATGAAACTGGCATTACTTCTCGGCGTAATCGCCTTGCAGACGTACACATTTTTCA
The DNA here is from genome assembly GCF_021461395.2 of Schistocerca americana. Taxonomy (NCBI): domain Eukaryota; kingdom Metazoa; phylum Arthropoda; class Insecta; order Orthoptera; family Acrididae; genus Schistocerca; species Schistocerca americana. The sequence goes on along the minus strand of NC_060124.1, from coordinate 430,964,866 downwards.
CAACGCTGACACCATAATTCCATGGCAGTGGCAAAGGCTTCTTTAGGAGTCTGTTTTGACCACTGGAAAAGCACTGAGGCAATAGCAGCACGGCTGCTGAATGTGCGGCCATGGAAAGTGTCTTTCATTGTTGGAAAAAGCCAAAAGTCACTAGGAGCCAGGTCAGGTGAGTAGGGAGCATGAGGAATCACTTCAAGGTTGTTATCACGAAGACACTGTTGCGTAACGTTAGCTTGATGTGCGGGTGCATTGTCTTGGTGAAACAGCACACGCGCAGCCCTTCCTGGACGTTTTTGTTGCAGTGCAGGAAGGAATTTGTTCTTCAAAACATTTTCGTAGGATGCACCTGTTACCATAGTGCCCTTTGGAATGCAATGGGTAAGGATTATGCCCTCGCTGTCCCAGAACATGGACACCATCATTTTTTCAGCACTGGCAGTTACCCGAAATTTTTTTGGTGGCGGTGAATCTGTGTGCTTCCATTGAGCTGACTGGCGCTTTGTTTCTGGATTGAAAAATGGCATCCACGTCTCATCCATTGTCACAACCGACGAGAAGAAAGTCCCATTCATGCTGTCGTTGCGCGTCAACATTGCTTGGCAACATGCCACACGGGCAGCCATGTGGTCGTCTGTCAGCATTCGTGGCACCCACCTGGATGACACTTTTCGCATTTTCAGGTCGTCATGCAGGATTGTGTGCACAGAACCCACAGAAATGCCAACTCTGGAGGCGATCTGTTCAACAGTCATTCGGCGATCCCCCAAAACAGTTCTCTCCATTTTCTCGATCATGTCGTCAGACCAGCTTGTGCGAGCCCGAGGTTGTTTCGGTTTGTTGTCACACGATGTTCTGCCTTCATTAAACTGTCGCACCCACAAACGCACTTTCGACACATCCATAACTCCATCACCATATGTCTCCTTCAACTGTCGATGAATTTCAATTGGTTTCACACCACGCAAATTCAGAAAATGAATGATTGCACGCTGTTCAAGTAAGGAAAATGTCGCCATTTTAAGTATTTAAAACAGTTCTCATTCTCGCCGCTGGCGGTAAAATTCCATCTGCCGTATGGTGCTGCCATCTCTGGGACATATTGGCAATGAACGCGGCCTCATTTTAAAACAATGCGCATGTTTCTATCTCTTTCGCCGGCCAGTGTGGCCAAGCGGTTAAAGGCGCTACAGTCTGGAACCGCGTGGCCGCTACGGTCGCAGGTTCAAATCCTGCCTCGGGCATGGATGTTTGTGATGTCCTTAGGTTATTTAGGTTTAAGTAGTACTAAGTTCTAGGGGACTGATGACCTTAGAAGTTAAGTCCCATAGTGCTCAGACCCATTTGAGCCATTTTTCTATCTCTTTCCAGTCCGGAGAAAAAAAATCGGAGGCCTTAGAACTTGAATGCACCTCATATTGGCAGCCAGTATCTTCATTACATAGTTGTCCACAGTAATATTATCTTATTTCTTCATATTTACTAAGTACCTCCATCTTGGATATCGTGTTAAGTAGGCCATTGTTTGTGTGTATTTTTTATGGTTTCTCCCACTCTTTCTTCATAAATTTAGAGAGCCAATCGTCTTTAGATAGCGGTCTTTGACCAGCACTAGAATGATGGACAAGGCCCTCTCATTTTCATTTTTTTTCTCCACATCCAACTGACTGTTATGTTTCCAAATCTGGGTTCTATGGCATCCCATGTCTCACAATGTTGTATCAGGGAACAAATACGAATTGACAATGTGAAATAGTTATTGCTGGGCAGGCGATAAATCTTCACAGATAGTTCCCTTATTCTGAATTGTTTCCTTCGTCATCAGCTAAGGTAAAATGACAGACACGTCTTCTTCATCAATTCTTGTACCTTATGTTCTTTTTTCATCAAACTCAAACACGCTCACCACACCCACACACTGGGCCAGTAACCCGTCATAATTTATATGTGTACTGACACATGGATATGGATGGGTAGTTGAATTATAATACACACATCATCTCTGTTGATAAATTTATTACAGAAAACACACATACGCAATGTACAGCCTGGCACTATGATAACATTATATTCTTCTCGATCCCTACTCCAACCGCACCAAAGGAGCACATACAGAGAAGAGAAGCATATACTATAAACTCTTGGCCTCTGCATGCTCGGGAAATGGTACTGAATTCAAATGACAGTCATTGCATTAAGTAAACCTAATTGATTGTAAAATCTTCTGATAGTCAGGGTATATATGGGATGTCTACTAATGCCCTTACATAAATAGACATGAACAGTTTATAAAAAGGATGACCCAGCCATGGCAGCAAGCTTCAAACCAATCTCAACCACTCCAGTCTTTGCATAAGTCATTGAGTCTGCAATGAAGGACTAAATATCAAATTACTTTGAAATATATGAACTCTTTACAGATGCACAGCATGGTTTCCAGAAAGGTAAATCTACAACAACACCTGCATTAGATGTGTGTTCTAGGATAGAGAAGCATAGTTCTGTGAACAAAGAATTTGTGGTACTGACACTTTGTGACCTTAGTAAGGTATTTGACTGCATTCCCCATAAGGTACTCCTAAACAAGCTCGTTGTTGTTGTCGTCTTCAGTCCTGAGACTGGTTTGATGCAGCTCTCCATGCAACTCTATCCTGTGCAAGCTTCTTCATCTCCCAGTACCTACTGCAACCTACATACTTCTAAATCTGCTTAGTGTATTCATCTCTTGGTCTCCCTCTACGATTTTTACCCTCCACGCTGCCCTCCAATACTAAATTGGTGATCCCTTGATGCCTCAACACATGTCCTACCAACCGATTCCTTCTTCTAGTCAAGTTGTGCCACGAACTTCTCTTCTCCCCAATCCTATTCAATACTTCCTCATTAGTTATGTGACCTACCCATCTAATCTTCAGCATTCTTCTGTAGCACCACATTTCGAAAGCTTCTATTCTCTTCTTGTCCAAACTATTTATCGTCCATGTTTCACTTCTATACATGGCTACACTCCATACAAATACTTTCAGAAATGACTTCCTGACACTTAAATCTATACTTGATGTTAACAAATTTCTCTTCTTCAGAAACGCTTTCCTTGCCATTGCCAGTCTACATTTTATATCCTCTCGACTTCGACCATCATCAGTTATTTTGCTCCCCAATAGCATAAACCTTTACTACTTTAAGTGTCTCATTTCCTAATCTAATTCCCTCAGCATAACCTGATTTAATTCGACTACATTCCATTATCCTCGTTTTGCTTTTCTTGATGTTCATCTTATACACTCCTTTCAAGACACTATCCCTCGACTCTTATAACTGCCATTTGGTTTCTGTACAAATTGTAAATAGCCTTTCGCTCCCTGTATTTTACCCCTGCCACCTTCAGAATTTGAAAGAGCGTATTCCACTCAACATTGTCAAAAGCTTTCTCTAAGTCTACAAATGCTAGAAACATAGGTTTGCCTTTCCTTAATCTAGCTTCTAAGATAAGTCGTAGGGTCAGTATTGCCTCACGTGTCCCAACATTTCTACGGAATCCAAACTGATCTTCCCCGAGGTCAGCTTCTACTAGTTTTTCCATTTGTCTGTAAAGAATCCGAGTTAGTATTTTGCAGCCGTGACTTATTAAACTGATAGTTCGGTAATTTTCACATTTGTCAACACCTGCTTTCTTTGGGATTGGAATTATTATATTCTTCTTGAAGTCTGAGGATATTTCACCTGTTTCATACATCTTGCTCACCAGATGGTAGAGTTTTGTCAGGACTGGCTCTCCCAAGGCTGTCAGTAGTTCTAATGGAATGTTGTCTATTCCCGGGGCCTTGTTTCGACTCAGGTCTTTCAGTGCTTTGTCAAACTCTTCACGCAGTATTATATATCCCATTTCATCTTCATCTACATCCTCTTCGATTTCCATAATATTGTCCTCAAGTACATCGCCCTTGTATAGACCCTCTATATACTCCTTCCACTTTTCTGCTTTCCCTTCTTTGCTTAGAACTGGGTTTCCATCTGAGCTTTTGATATTCATACAAGTGGTTCTCTTTTCTCTGAAGGTCTCTTTAATTTTCCTGTAGGCTGTATCTATCTTACCCCTAGTGAGATAAGCCTCTACATCCTTACATTTGTCCTCTAGCCATGCCTGCTTAGCCATTTTGCACTTCCTGTCGATCTCATTTTTGAGATGTTTGTATTCCTTTTTGCTTGCATCATTTACTGCATTTTTATATTTTCTCCTTTCATCAATTAAATTCAGTATTTCTTCTGTCACCCAAGGATTTCTACTAGCTCTCGTCTTTTTACCTACTTGATCCTCTGCTGCCTTCACTACTTCATCCCTGAAAGCTACCCATTCTTCTTCTGCTGTATTTCTTTCCCCCATTCCTGTCAATTGTTCCCTTATGCTCTCCCTGAAACTCTGTACAACCTCTGGTTCTTTCAATTTATCCAGGTCCCATCTCCTTAAATTCCCACCTTTTTGCAGTTTCTTCAGTTTTAATCTACAGGTCATAACCAATAGATTGTGGTCAGAGTCCACATCTGCCCCTGGAAATGTCTTACAATTTAAAACCTGGTTCCTAAATCTCTGTCTTACCATTATATAATCTATCTGAAACCTGTCAGTATCTCCAGGCTTCTTCCATGTATACAACCTTCTTTCATGATTCTTGAACCAAGTGTTAGCTATGATTAAGTTGTGCTCTGTGCAAAATTCTACCAGGCGGCTTCCTCTTTCATTTCTTACCCCCAATCCATATTCACCTACTATGTTTCCTTCTCTCCCTTTTCCTACTGCCGAAATCCAGTCACCCAGGACTATTAAATTTTCATCTTCCTTCACTATCTGAATAATTTCTTTTATTTCATCATACATTTCTCCAATTTCTTCGTCATCTGCAGAGCTAGTTGGCATATAAACTTGTACTACTGTAGTAGGCGTGGACTTCGTATCTATCTTGGCCACGATAATGCGTTCACTATGCTGTTTGTAGTAGCTTACCCGCATTCCTATTTTCCTATTCATTATTAAACCTACTCCTGCATTACCCCTATTTGATTTTGTGTTTATAACCCTGTAGTCACCTGACCAGAAGTCTTGTTCCTCCTTCCACCGAACTTCACTAATTCCCACTATATTTAACTTTAACCTATCCATTTCCCTTTTTAAATTCTCTAACCTACCTGCCCGATTAAGGGATCTGACATTCCACGCTTCGATCCATAGAACGCCAGTTCTCTTTCTCCTAATAACGACATCCTCCTGAGTAGTTCCCGCCTGGAGATCTGAATGGGGGACTATTTTACCTCCGGAATATTTTACCTAAGAGGACGCCATCATCATTTAATCATACAGTAAAGCTGCATGCCCTCGGGAAAAATTATGGCCGTAGTTTCCCCTTGCTTTCAGCCGTTCACAGTACCAGCACAGCAAGGCCGTTTTGGTTAGTGTTACAAGGCCAGATTAGTCAATCATCCAGACTGTTGCCCTTGCAACTACTGAAAAGGCTCCTGCCCCTCTTCAGGAACCACACGCTTGTCTGGCCCCTCAACAGATACCCCTCCGTTGTGGTTGCACCTACGGTACGGCTATCTGTATCACTGAGGCACGCAAGCCTCCCCACCAACGGCAAGGTCCATGGTTCATGGTGGTGGTGGTGGTGCAGGGAGGGGGGGGGGGGGAACAAGCTCATTAAATATGAATTTGGAAGCACTGATTTGGCAACCATCAAACCTTATTTGGGTAACAGAAGGCAGATTGTATCAATACAAGAAGCTCTATCTTGTGAATGGAAGTTGGAATGTGATGTGCCACAGGGTTAGGTAATGGGCCACTCCTGTTCCTAGTATTTGTAAATGATTTAAGCTCTCATGGACAGTACTTGTAATTTGTAGATGACACAAGTCTGTACTTGCCAGAAAGGCTCAAGAAGTAGTAGATGCTTTTTTTGTTGCTGCAGAGATTTGTTCCATATAGTCAAAATGAAAATAAATGAAGAAAAAATGCAAAAATTCGTATGTAGCCTCAGATATGTAGGAAATAAGGGAACTGTAAAGCATCTGAGGTTAATGGTGAATTGTAAACTCACTTAACAAGAACACACTGTGCATGTGTGTGACAAACTGCCATAAGTCATATACCTCCTGAGGAAACTAGAGCATGTTATAAATGATCAGTATCTGCTGATGGTATATTATTCAGTGTTCCACACCCATATCAAGCCTGTTACTAAGGGGTCGCTCTACAAGCTGCAAGAAAATACTGCTACTACTACAACAAAAAAGCCGTAAAGATCGTTACATCAAGCAGGGAACTAGACCTCTGCAAACCCTTCTTCACACATCTAGGATTGATGACAATTTTCAGTCAGGAATGATTTCCACAATTATAACGTGCACAGTAAGGAAGACATAGACATCCCTAGCTGTCAGTTCTCCATGACACAGGACAATGTTCCAACAGCAGCAATTAAAATGTTCAACCATTTAAATACTAAAGTGCAGTCCTTGGACTTTGTGAAATTTTGAGGAAAGATGTTGCAAAATCTGCACCAAAAACAATTGTACATTTTAAATGAGTTCTTCAACAGTGAAAGAGCAAATTGGCCTCGCTGTGATATGAAATGAAGTGAACATGTACTTGTTAAAAATTCCTTACTCTATATATCATTGAGAGTTATGCTATAGTTATGCAAAATTGTTCTGTATTATTATGCATACTTACACTAATTTGTGTTTGTATTATAATGATCATGTAATATTAACCTTGTAACACAAACACAGTCTATCCAGTCTTGAGTGGTGAACGACGTAGCTATAATAATAAATGGTAATAAAATCTTTGATGAGTGTGGACTTTTACTTGTATGGCACACCTCAGCAGTGGTTTGAGTACACCAGACAGAAGTTTAATAGCTTAGATAAATTCCAGGCCAAACAGAAGAAAACATTTTGCAACAATCAGCAGCTAGTCCACTTACTAGAAGAACTATTGAAGAACAGGGTCCAATGTCATGGAGAAAGAACAGTCCTATATATGTAATATTTTAGCCCTATGCCATGTTGTGAATCCAAATATGACAGAAACTGACCGAATCTCACACTTGATGAAAGCAGTCACAGGAGATGGACACCAGGCTCTTCTGGTAAAGTGTGTCACAACACCAAAGAAATTCGTCAGCATTGAGGAAATGCAAAGAAAAGGAGCAAGAACTATGATAAACTCCCAAATGTGGCCCCTCTGACAGTAGTGGGAGATCACTGTGACCTCATGTCTCATATGCCGTGTAAGAGAGGTGATAAAGCATTTTATGGCAGTTAGAACTGTCAGACCAAGGAAGCACGAGATAGCAGCCATGAGTGTCAACTGCACATGACAAAAAATATTAGAGAATGTTGAAGAATAAGTGTACCAAACTTTAGCACCAACTGCAGCACCAATCAAACACACCAAGAAGAACAGATTTGGCCAATGCAGACTTAAGCTGCAACTATCAAATGACAACCCAGCACCCGAGAACTCTTCTGTCAAATATTATGCCCCACTGAAAAACAAACATTTGGAGGATGCCTTGAACATGCTGTGCACTATTGCAGAGAAAGAAGAAGAGTTTTTGATGACTACTATGAAAACAAACATCAATGACATAATAGTTCTATTCACACCAGTCAACTGTGGATGATGATTATAGACAACTTGTGGGACAGGGCCCATTGCCAGAGACCAGCACTGATGAAAATCCTCCACAGATAATAGTCAACAAGATATTAGAAAATCTTACTAATGTCATCATCGCCTGCCAACCTGTTCAGGCACACGCCAACTCAGGGGATTTCTTTTCTATAATGTTGAATACTTATTGTTGCCAGCTAAAGAAGTCTATGTTCTTTGATACGAACGCTATTGTGCTGAAAAGTCACAAATAGGATGTTTGTCCAGCCAGTAGCATCAAGTACGACAAGAATAACTACAAAGGACAGAACACAAATCTTTGAATCTATGGTTTTATCAGAACATAGTCATAAGATTATTCTCATATGGGACTTCTTGCAGGCATCACAAGCTGTTATATACTGTTGAAGACCAGAGAACCAGATTGACAAAGCTCTTTCAGTAAGCACCCACTACAAATGTAGCTTAGGGAGGTTGTTTGCTGTTAAAGACATTGTTACCCTATTGTCATCCACAGGATGAGTTCCAGGCATTAGTCTAAATACTCATTTAAACTGTGCAGCTTTTGTTGATTGCAAAAACCTGCTCAAGCTTACAAAAGAAATTGACATACCAGCAATGAGCATAAGCACTGTAGATGGTCAAGCAGAACTTTTGATCATTAACTGTCATTAACAACCACAACTCATCTCTATAACAATGTGTTTAGCGACAGCTGAACCAGTCCAGGAAAGGCAGCTTAGTTCCTTCGACCAAGAATCAGGTTCTGCCACCACTACAGACAGTGTAGGGAAGGAATCTACTGTACTACAGAACTGCCAAGAGGATCAGACCTGACTAAAGAACAACGTTTGTGAGTGTTAGCCATTCTGTGCCATTTTTTGGATGCTTTAAAATCCAGATTGGAGACAAGACTCACCAAATACCCGTGGTAGAACAGCTTATCAATGTTGTGGATCAGCCATCAAGTAGCCAACACTCATGTAGGGTGTCATCGGTTGAATGAAAAATAATCTGGGAGGAAATGGAGGAGATGCTGCAAGATGACGTAATTGAACCTTCAGAGCATCCTTGGTACTTTCTTGTAGTCCTTGTGAAGAACAAGGGTGGCACATGGCATCAGTGATTGCACAGAATCATGATAAAAGATGTTTCGCATTTGCTGTGCATTGCTGACACCCTAGACTTCTTGAGAGGATCCAGAATGCTGAACTCACATCTAATGAGAACTTCTGAAACAGCAAGTCTCTGTTTCTCAGGAGAGGGAGCAATGCTGAGACCTGTGCTGCAGGCAGTGTCGTGATTCGCATGTTCAGCTTGTGTACTGCAGGTTGTCAGTTCGAACCTGACCATCCACAGTTATTTGTCATTCAGTATTTATCAGTTCTGGAAGGTTTTCAGAATTTATTATGTTTGTATAGTCTGGAATATTTGGTGTCCGTATGAGCTGCTGCTGCTGCTGCACTTTCTGTCTAGTGGGTGAGTTCTGTTACAGCTGTATGTTGGTGTTTTAGTTAAAATGCTTTCAGTGCCAAGTGTTGTACTTCCCTGATGATGCTGCTTATGGATTTGGACTTGATTCCAGCTGTGACAAATGTTTTTGTATTAATTGCATCAAGGGCATGTAAAGGAAAAAATTTTCAGCCTGGCTGTGATAGACTTTTTTTCTCTTTTTTATGTAAAAATTCACATTTTTCTGTTGACTAGATTATATCCTTGAAGTATGTTTCTGGGTCTGCAAAATACTCACACAGCTCCTATAAGCTCTTCATTGGACTCAATATGTTTTTCAACATGAAATATCTTTAAACGTAAGGCAAAACTGCAGAGACAACATATATGTGTCAAATACTGTACATTCTAAAATTTGTACAGTGTTATTCAAAAGTACCTCTGGGGTTTCGGAAAATGATTGTGTGAAAACTACAAGACATAGAATTTTTATTTTTATTTTATTTTTATTTATTTATTTGGTCCTGTTGATTACATATTACACAGCCAGTGTACAAGTAATATAGGACAAGTCAATTGATACAATTACAGTAGTACATTAATATTTATACATCACATTGCACAGCCATTGGTTTATTTTACAAGAACAATTACTTGCATGCAGTATTAAAGCTTGCATTATGCCAAAAACAGTTTAAGTGATTGTTCAAAATAGTAGAATAAGTGACAGTGCATATTTTTATGCTATTGACATATATAAGGAAGTAAATTTTCTTCATGGTTATGGTTTGAATGAATAAAAGTTTTAACTGCATTCCTTAAGAAGAGGTTTAAGTGAATGCTCAAGAGAGTGGGATACATGGGAGTTCACATTTTCTCGTAATGAAACAGATAAATTTACATTTTATCACCACAATTTCAGTTAAACTACAAGTAACAGCATCACACTTTATCTTTAAGGGAGTGCTTTTCTTAGGCAGTTTCCCCCACTCTTGTACATCATAACTCTAAGTATTCATCCATTTTATAGAAAGTTTGTTCGATGAGAAATAATTTTAGTTTCCTTTTGAAAATCTGTACATTATTTATTTCCTTTTTTATATTGATGGGGAGCTTATTGAAGACCTTTATATCTGACTCAGTAACTCCTCTATGTACTTTAGTGAGAGATGCAGAGCCTGGATGAAAATTTTTCACCTGTCTTGTGTCATGGTTGTGGATGTCACAATTTTTCTGAAACAGTTCCCTGTTGTTGGCTACAAATAACATCAGTGAATATATATACTGACCTGTGATGGTAAGTATCCCGAGAGATTTGAAGAGACCTCTGCAAGATGTCCCATTAGGGACTTCACATATTAGCCTCACTGCTCGTTTTTGTATTCTGAAGACTTTTTCAACACCTGCAGCATTTCCCCAGAAGATTATGCCATAGGATAGAACAGAATGGAAATACGCAAAGTATGACAACAACATTATTTCTCTGTCTACTAACTGATGGAGAGCTCTTAGTGCAAAGCACGATGAGCTAAGTTTCTTGACCAGCTGATCAATTTGTTCTTCCCATCTTCGGTGACTGTCTATCTGGATACCAAGGAATTTTGTATGTGTGGTTTCATTAATTTTGTGATTGTTAACATGTATTTCGTGAGCTTTAATTTTTTTATTTTTTGTCAGAAACTGTATCATATTGGTTTTTGAAATATTTAAGGTTAGGCTATTCGCAGTGAACCATTTGTGTACTTGAGTAGAGACTGTCATGTCTGTATCCTGCATTGTTGAGTTGGGTCCTTTTACGAGGATACTTGTATCGTCGGCAAACATTACTATTTTTGCTCTGTTGTTAATTGTGATTGGCAGGTCATTAATGTAGATCAGGAAAATTAATGGCCCAAGAATTGAGCCCTGTGGGACTCCATACTTTATATTTCCCCAGTCTGATGTTAATGCTGTTCCTGTCCCCCTTAAGACAACCCTTTGCTTCCTGTTCTGTAAGTATGATTCTAACCAAGTCAAAGATTTGTCTTTAATGCCATAATGTGGAAGCTTTTTCAAGAGTGTGTTGTCATCTACACAATCAAATGCCTTGGCAAGGTCACAAAATATCCCCACTGGATACCTTTTGTAATTTAGTTCACCTAAAATTTCATGTGTTAAGTTAAATATAGCTCTGTCTGTGGAGGAGCCCTTACGAAAGCCGAACTGTGTAGGAGCCAGTAAGCCATTTTGTGTAGTGTGACTATAAATCCTATCATACACTATTCTCTCAAATACCTTTGAGAATACTGGCAGCAGGGAGATGGGCCGATAGTTGGATATTTCATCCTTTGCTCCACTTTTGTGGATTGGCATCACTACTGCATGTTTTAATCTATCTGGGAACACACCAGTTTCCATAGATTTGTTACACAAATAGCACAATATATAACTGATTAAGTCTGCACATGATTTTAGAACCCTACTTGATATGCCATCGTATCCACAGGAATCTGAGTTTTTGAGTAATTTTATGGTTTTTTCAATTTCTTTAGGGGTTGTACTTCTGAAATGAAGTGCTACTTTAGATGTTATTTGCATGTGGTTAAGTAGTTCAATAGCTTCTGTGTGAGCCTCTTTATTATGGTTCACTGTTTTTTCAGCAAAAGAGAGAAAAAATTGTTAAAATCTGAGGCTGCAGCTTTGTGTTTATTATTGTCAGGTTTTATGTTCCAATTTATCTCACTTTTTATGATGTGCCATATGGTTTTTATTTTATTGTTTGAATTGCTAATTTTTTGTGCATAGTGCAACTGTTTGGCCTTCTTCATTACACTTGTTAGGATTTTACAGTATTTCTTGTAATGTAACTTTACTGCTGGGTCTGTACTAGTCCTCTGTTGTACATACAGATCTCTCTTTTTGTTGCATGATATTTTTATGCCAGTAGTTAGCCACTCTTTCTTTTTACTACAGGTTGGTTTGATTTTAATCTGTCTTTGGGGGAAAGAAGCTTCAAAATGTTTAAGGAATAAGTTCACGAATGAGTTGAACTTCTCATTCACTGTGTCAGCCTGGTATACTTCCTCCCATTGTTCATGGCATAAACTATTTCTGAACAAGCAAGTAGATTCAGCATTTATTGATCTAACATGCTTAACTTGGTTACAATGGCCATGTGTTGTTTTTCTGCTGGCAAGTTTAAGGGTTGTCATTTGACCATCGTGATCAGACAGACCATTTGTTACTGCCCGTGTCATCACTTCATTGTAATTTGTGCGATCTAGGAACAGATTATCAATCAGGATCTTGCTGTGCCCATATACTCTTGTTGGGAATGAGATCATGGGAAGCAGGTTGAAGGTTAACAGTAGTGATTCTAATATTTTCTGGTTGTTATTTTTTGTGAGTAAGTTTATGTTAAAGTCACCACATACAATGACATTACTATTGTTTCTATAAAGATTAGTAAGAACTGTTTCTAGCTGAGAGAGAAATTTTTGAATTTCTCCCATAGGTGATCTGTAAACTGTTACTATGATCAGGAACTGTGTTTCAAGCTCTAATTTGACTGCACAACATTCAAAGTGGTGTTCAATACAATATTTAGATACATCTATAACTTGTGACCTAATAGTATTGTGTGTGTAAATTGCCACACCGCCTTGTCTTAAATTGCTCCGACAGTAGGAAGAATCAATTTTGTAACTATTTAAATGTAGCTGATTAATTTCTGTGGCTTCCAAGTGATGTTCAGTTAGGCAGAGCACACAGAGCACATCTGAAATAATTCCATCTGTGTCAGTTGTTTCTTGCAGTGAAAGCATCAGCTCTTCTTTTTTATTCAAAAGACTTCTTATATTCTGATGAAATATTTTTAAACAATATAGCTTATCAATTGTATTTTTAAATGGTTCCTTAATGTCAGTTTTCACACAAGTTAAATTATCAAAAAGTACAACATTTACACTGTGCTCTCTTCTGTTCTTTAGCCTAAAAAAGATCTTATTTGAGTGTTGACTATTACTGGAGTGTGTTGCTGTGGAAAAAAATCACTATTTTTCTTTTCTGTGGTTGGCGATGAAACAAATTTTGTCATTACTGTTGAATTTGTAGTAAAACTGTTGCCTGTGCTTATTTCAATTAGTTTTTGTGCTAGAAACCTTTTCCCAAGACTGTTCAAATGAAGCCCATGTGAGGTATGGAATCTTCGCCCAACACCACTTACATCTAGAACATTTACATTTTTAAACTGTTTACATACGTTTGAGAGCTGTTCATTTGCAAGTTTGATCTCTCTGTTCACACAAGACGACTGATGTAAGTCGTACCTCTTTGGAATGTTTACATATATTACATTTGTGTGTCCTAGATAACACAAGCACTTCTTTAGTTCTTGGTAGGCTACTGATGTTTCATTGCGGTACACGTCAAGAGCCGCCGAGTAGTACAATGAAATCCTTGGATGACAACTTACCGATTTCTTCTGAATGTACATACGTACATATTTGAGAGAGAAATGCTCCAGGCTTGACAAATCCTGTTGCCTTGACAGTTTCATTTATACGAGAAGCAATCTCTTCACTGTGACTATCGGCAAGAATCACAAGCTTCCTCAGAATACCATAATGCGATTTATATTGACAGATGGTTTTCGGAACAGGAACAGCAGCATCACACGGAACTTGAAGATCTCCTTGTTGAAGTTCAGAAGCGGTAGTGCTTCCAGGAAGATTTACTGCAGCATTCGATGATTGAGAATGTTCTGTGTGAGCTTCAAGAGCATCATAGTTACTGTCTACATCGAGCACTTCAAATCTGTTTGTTAGCGGGATATTTGCGGCCCTGCTTAGTATATCGGTTGGCCTACACGTATTACACTTCCACGATTTTGTAAACTACTCATTTCCTTTCAATGAGCTATCCACCTTTGCGCATCGAAAGTGGAATTTTGTTTCATGTTTTACACATACTACACCACTTTTAGCAGTTTTCCCACATTTTTTACAGTTGGTATCATATTTGTTACCACTGGTTCTAATATCATTATCAATTATAAGATCACTGTTTGTTTTATACTCACATTGATTGTTATTGATATATTTGCTCTCGAGACACATGAAATGCGGCTCCGTCACTGAAAACCAATTTCTGCAGAAAACAGTCTTCCTTCATTAGCTACCGCAAGTCATTACAAATGTTAGAATAAAGCTCATTGCCCTGAGTAGTCAGCACATGTAAAAACTGTAGTTGGTATAGTTTTATATGCAGATGTTTGAACAGAATGTGCCAGACACTTGGCTGTGGTATCTGCAATTCTCTGCTTTTGTATGTTGTTGATTACTTTGGACTCCTGGTGAATAATTCCCGCACACGCCCTACCTTCTCTGCTGATGTTACTAGCAGACCTGTTTCCTCCACACAACGTAAGCAGCCAGTCTCACATGATGATGTGTACCACCTAGGGATAGTTTTGTCTGTTGGTGTGTTTACTAGACATCTGATATGGAATCACCAATGAATTCTAGTTCACAAAATGCATGCATTGATCCATCACATGTCATGTTCTGACATGCCTGCTTTCTAGTGGTTGGATCCAAGACAACTGGATAACTATAGCCTGGTCAGATGAGTCCCAATCTCAGTTTGTAAGAGCTTATGGTAGGATTTAAGTGTGGCATAGACCATGGACCCAAGTCATCAACAAGGCACTGTGCAAGTCATCAACAAGGCACTGAGAAAGCTGGTGGTGGCTCCATAATGGTGTGGGCTGTGTTTACATGGAATGGGCTGGGGTCCTATGGTCCAACTGAACCAATCATGGATTGGAAATGGTTACGTTTAGCTACTTGAGCTCATTTTCATCCATTCATGTACTTCATATTCTCAAACAATGATGGAATTTTTATGGATGACATTGAGCCATGTCACCGGGCCCCAATGGTTTCCTATTTGTTTGAAGAACATTTGGACAATTCAAGTGAATGACTCTGCCACCCAGGCTGCCCAACATGAATCCCATTGAACATTTATAGGACATAACTGAGATATCAGTTCATGCACAAAATCCTGCACTAGCAACACTTTCACAATTATGGATGGCTATGGAGGCACCATGGCTCATTATTTCTGCAGGAGACTTCCGACGACTTGTAGAGTCCGTGCCACATCGAGTTGCTGCAGTACACTAGGTAAAAGGAGGTCTGACAAGATATTAGGAGGTATCCTATGACTTGTCACCTCAGTGTTTCAACTATTTATTCTTCTGGCAATGCAAAATATTTATTTCTTAACTGCATCAGTACATTAAATTGTCATCATATAGGTGTTATCTAACAAAATACTTCGCATAATGGCATTTATCACTAACATAAGATATTTGTATTTCTGTGTTTGGATTTTATGATGGAACACACACTGTTATGGTGTGTGTGTGTGTGTGTGTGTGTGTGTGTGTGTGTGTGTGTGTGTGTGCGCGCTCAAGTAACAGCCACTATTTTCTGTAAATGAATTTTTCTCTACAAGTAGAATTGTAGACTGGTCAACATGATACCATCACATGCTAAGCCACAAACTGGAAACATTTAAGAGCTGTGAAGTGCTGTTTATAACTGTTGTTTATAACATCAGTGCTGTGTAATACTTCTTGTCTGTTATCTGAGTTTTAGTCGCAATTTTAATATATAATCCCTAATACATGATGCTGAATGGTATTGACATGGTACTAAAGTATAGAGCATGAAAAGAATAACTAAAATGTTGAGTGCCACACACCAGGCCATGGCATCTGGTATGATGTTCTGCTGTGCCCACTGGCATGCACACACTGTCAGGCATAAGGCTCTGCAGTGGCCGGCAGTGGGCTTATGGCAGTTGAACATGTTATATGCCTCAGTGCATACTGTAATCTAATCTCATTCTTACAGTCCCTACAGAAGTAATACGGGGAAGGGGGTGGGGGGTGGCCCTTACATATTCATAGATTCATCAATAAAAGCTGGTTCCTGAAATTTTGTTTGGAGGTTTTCTTGTGATACTTTGTGTCTATTTTTAGGTCTCTGCCATTCAATTTCTCTGCCACCTCTATGATGTTCTCCCACGGGTCGAACAACCCTGTGACCATTCATGCTGTCCTCTATATACATTTACTATCCCTTTTAGTCTTAGTGGTATAGGTTCCACACACTTAAGCAATGTTCTAGGATTGATAATTACTTGAGAGAGATCCACTTCTGTCGCATTAATATTTATTTAAACCACAAAGAGGTTTCTGATTTAAAATCCCATGTTCAGGTGTATGAAACTGTAATATACAAAGGAGAGGAATGAAGAAATATAATGCAAAACATGTGTAAAAACCGTAAGTGCAGACTGCCAAAACAACGCAATTTACTAATAGTATTTGGTAATACATAACATGCAGTCAGGCTGGTCAGTGTGAGAGTTCCAGTCATCAAGTGTTGGGATAACTAGAAAAAAGAAAATGAGGGGTGGGGGATGGGAGGCAATAATGAAACTGACCTACAAATGTTAACATTTGGATGGGTGAGACAAATTAAGTAGGAGAGAACAACCACAATACATACACTTTCTATTGCAGGTCAGCCACATGGTATGAACACCAACCAGTTCTGCGTGCAGAACCACGCTGACAGTCTGGGAGCATGGTGCAGCGCAGGTGCCAATGATGTAAAAGCAAGTAAACTAATGTTGTCAATCATGATATAGAAAATCTGGACTACTATCATGAATACAAAGTTGAGTTCTTCATTCATTTAACTTTTGTTTGAAATCATCAACCTTGTCCATCATACCTGTAACTGAATCTTTCTCTCCTTGCTTTAAGAGGTTTAAGAAATTCAAATTGTTGGTGATGTTAACCATAAAACCAAGAACAGCAGTTCAAGGATTAAGCAGACGTAAAATTACAAGAGCATGTTGTCGCTGTGGAACGTAATCCAGTCAGTGTTGTTTCCATCATATAAAACTGCAATGGTGTGTTAAGGGAGCCTTGTATCACCAGGTGTGAATGATAGCATCAACTTGTACTTCATGTAAATTTAATTGCTGAGCAGCTGATACCTTGTGCACTGCCTGGACATTTTCGATTTATGTTGCCATTTTCTGGGATTCAGTCATCTTCAAGAGATTTATGGTTACTTTTGATTTCACTCGCTGTTGAAAGTGAAGACACAGGCTGAGTCTAAACTGTTTTCAAATTCGGATGACTTTCTAGTCATGACAAACTTCTCAGCACCAAGACTTCTGCAGTTGCACAGTGTTCCAGCTTAACGATTTGAATGAAACCTATGGCTATTTTAAAGCCCTCATATAAGTTATACTATTCCGTGTTTCAAAATAACTGGATCATTGTGTAACAAGCAACAAAATAAAAACAAATGTACAAATTGATAGTCTGGACACCTGCGTGACCAAGCAAGGTGGCGCAGTGGTTAGCATACTGGACTTGCATTCGGAAGAATGACAGTTCAAACCCACGTCCCATCATCCCAATTTAGGTTTTCTGTGATTTCCATAAATCAATTCAGGCAAATTCCAGGACGGTTCGTTTTGAAAGGGCCTGGCAGACTTCCTTCCCTAACCCAATGGGATCGTTGACCACTGTTTGGTCCCCTTCCCAGAATCAGTCAACCAACCAACTAACCAACCAACCAACCATCTATCTGTGTGCCAACTCAATACATTCTCCTCTTTCCCTTGTACAATCTACTGTTTAAAGTGTTTTTGCTCTAACTCTTGAAAGTTCCCTAGGACACTAGTTAATGAGATACGGTTTTTTGGTATGTATGTCTATGAAGCTGGTAATCATTTTTTCATTGTCTTTTCTGTACACACTTCTGACAAGATTAATGGAAAATTCAGGCATGAATTAGTCCTTAGACACTTCCATCTATCACTTGCAGTATTGCTACTGACACCACTGTAGCCTTGAGTAAGGATAGCAAGACTTGCCAATACATTAACCCACGAGTGATCACGCCATTTTTTTGTAACACGAAAAGGCACGTGGTGTACTATGTACATGTGTAAAGTATACCCGTCTTTATGTTACAAAGGTAAACATGTACGAGCAAAATCACAGTTTAATCAAATAATGATAAAGTGAACTAACATTACATGAGCTACATCACTATTTGACTAAACTACAATAAAATGAACTTTCATTAGATCATCTGTTGCCGTGTAAAAGTGTTGCCTCACATTAATTACCCACTCGAAGCATTAAACAGCACAGTTCCATCAGATACCTGCCAACTGCATATTTTATTACATATTATTTAGTAGACAACTGTCTCACTGTGGCGTTGTGCTGCTTGCTCAGAATCCGGGTCATTATCTTACACAATTGTGATTTCTTTCTCAACTGACTCACTGTTTTATATTACTGCAGCTCAATTGTATGACGACAAATTAGCACTGTTTTAGCTGAAGCAGTAATGAAGGAATAGGTACGGGTTTGCAATTGTAGAACAACAATAGAATGGTACAAGACAATGTTTATTGTGATTGGCGCACTTTATACATAGGTGCACCTGCTCAAAGGTTAAGCTTTACTCATTCTGTGCCCATGATTAGGGTACTGAATAGATCGTGGAACCTTGCTTACTGGTATATTTGCTGTTTCCGACAAAAAAAAGCAGCTTCATATTCCTAGCAATTATATATTGTGCATTTTCATTTCAGTATTGTCTTTTTTTTTATAGACAGTAACAGCTCAATTAACATTTTTATGAATACAAATAATCAGTCTCAAAATAAAAGCAGCAGCAACAGGTAGAGTATTGCAATTAAGATTAGTTGCCCACTTTCAAGTTCTGCTCATAGTTACTTACTACTATTCTATATTAAACAACGTTGAAATACAAGGTACATTTAATTTCAGTACAACACCTACTCTATTTCTGCAACAGGTTAGTATTATGAAACTGACAATTTAGAAAATTATGTAACTTGCAAAACATCAAATGAAACTTTACTTTGTCTAAATAAAAAGTTAAGAGGACATACATGAAAACTGTGCTTCATTTAACTTTCTCAAATGTTAGTTGGAAGACATACATAGCACCACTGTAATTTTTTCCTCTCTCATCAGCATTTTCATATTACAAGACGTATTAAATTTAAACTACTGCATTAAGCAGGTTTTAAGGAAAGGGAATCTTTTATCATTTGTCAAATAAATAATAATCTCAATTCTTTCTCTGGATCATATATTCATTCTCTATAGAAGTCGACTGAAAACACAAGTGGTTTCTCACTTAAACACATTGACTGCCACACATCCACCAGTGTTGACTGTTTCACCATCTGGCCAGGATGTCAGATGTGAGGTTCTGCTGTGGCTGCTGCCTGGTAAACGGCATCAGATGTAGGCTCTGCTGTGGGCACCAGCGGCCTCCTGGCAGTCAACGTGTTAAATACCAACTATTTATTTTCCCAAAACTGGTTGGAATCTGTGTATGTATCTTTCTATATAGCCACAATGTCCTTGATACTGTCATCAAATAAACTGCTTGCAGCAAAATATATTTCCTCTATCTCCCTTTATGTACGTACACAAGAATGTAAGCATCTGCTCCCCACTCCATTTTGTGTGTATTAAACCGCCATCGTATGTCATGAAGTAGCTATGGCATTGTGAGGTAGATTGACAGAGGAGACATCTAAACCGCAAAGACTATTTACTGTGATTCTTTGTGCAGATGTATTGTAGTAGCTCTACAGATACAGTCTCTAGTTTCTTCAGAAAGTGAAAGAGGTTGTCAAACATTTTTGGGGACAGTTCCTTCAGCTTAGTAGTACAGAGATATACGTGTAACTCCATGTTTTGCCCTGAATCATCTCATCTCAAACAGTATCTTTTAACTCTATTCTGAAGAATAGAGTAATGTGACAATAATAGCATATGGCCAGACAGGCTCTGGGAAAACATATTCAATGGGCACTTATCAGCATGTGTCAAAAAGTGAAATGGGTGTCATACCATAGCAATTAAGACATCTTTAAAGGAATGAAGAAACAGAATGACTGGCAATTTAGAGAAAATTTATCTTTCATGGGGCTCTTGCTCCCACTCACTGTGCTGTTGATGTTAGGGAAGCTGGAACCACCATAAACATTAAGTGCAAGTGATGGACTTTGAAGGAACTGTTACAGTCCCAGTCAGAGGTCTTTATGTGAAACAACTGGAGTGACAGTAATGAATGCACATTCAGGCAAGAGTCATGCAATTTTCACCAGAAGCACTGATCAGCTACACAGTAACAATATGTGGTAGATCAATTGCCAGAAAGGTTTAATGTTTTAGTAAAATCTGGCCAACAACTGTCAACAAATTACTTTTCAAGAATGATATGATAGTGCATAAAATACTAGCTAAATTTTCATACCAATGTTGTAAGTTTAATTTAAGGAAACTATAACAGAAGCATGAAAAGAAAATGTTGTTATACAAGATTTCATAACAAAAATAAATTACATCGATGACTGTATGGTCAATATCATTGAATGTCCAAGTAACTAAATAAATCTGGGAATCTACTGGTGCCAAAATTTCTAAACAGAGAAGACATTTAGGCTTAAGATTATAGTAAACGTCTTAATAACATTCATCCCCACTAACAGTAACAACACAATTTAGGGAGTACAAGCTAGTTATACTGCTTTTCAACAGTTGTGTCAGACCCTGCACAATAGAGGACAGGGATTTAACAATATCTCGACAAAATTTTGATGTTATGGTTGGGGTCTACCACCCACAGCCACAGGGCTTTTTATTTCCACAGATTGTTATCTGAAGCAATATTTAAACATTATTTCCACAGCAGTAACACAGATCACTAGCATTAACCGCAATGTCAGTATGCTCAAGTGTGGACAATCTGTTTACATCACATATGCCAAATATATGGGGCACTTAATTTCAATTTTGCTTATGAATGACTGACATTAAGCCCTTTGTTTTGCTTACACTCAAACCTACAGATGTCAGACACTAAGATTGGAACCAAACACTGTATGTCGATAGAGTATCAACCAAAACTGATTTAGGTCATACTATGTGCTGTTGACCAGCAGAACGGGCGTAAACGTTAATTAAAAGAACTAAGGGGCACAGGAAAAGCATAACTGTGAGGAACTAGTATGTACAGCTCCTGTGTAAAAGTAGGTAGAATGTTAAATCGTCATACCAGTGCTCCTAAGTTTATACCCCAATAGTGACAATTTTTTTACTGTATTATGCGCAAAAGTGTTATATGGGGCTATTAATACTTCCACAAGTGTGACGCAATTGTTTCTTTGTTCTAGTGTTCCGATAGTTTATGTTTATTATATGACACTACAAATACAATAGCTGGTTTATCACAAATGTTATCTGTTCAGTCGCACGTCCGACAGAAGACCACACCCAAATGTACTCTCTAGGTTTGCTACTTTCAACAAAAGAAGTGAAAGCAGACTACCAAATGAACATTGCTACAAACTCCGAAAAGTCCTTTCACATGTCAGGAAAATGTTCTCCCCTACAACCGTTTCATATATAAACAGTTGAAACAAATTGTCATCTGTGGAATTTCAATGCAGAATCTTTGACACGATAACCTGACACACTACAAACTCACTCACACGAGAGCTACAAGATCATCTCTCACTAATATGCTTTTCCGATGTTCTGCAGTTGTGGTGCTACTTTTAATTACTATTTACACATTTTCTACTGGATGACAGCACATAGCACGAACTAAATCAGTGTTTTGGTTGATAGTCTATCTACATACATGTCTAGTACCAAACTGAGTGTCTGACACCTGGAGGTTTGGGTGTTAGTGCGAAACCAAATTTAATCAGTCAGAGTCTGACCGAACTTTGAGGATGTGAAACAAGTTTAATATTTAATGTAGTGCTAGAGTGTGGTATAAAAGTAATGTCATTACTAGCAAAGATCTTTTTCCCCACTGAAATGTTTAATTCTTTCTGCAAAATCTCTAATGACAACAACAATGGTCTAATGAACAGTCCCATCACCTACTACTATTTCCCCAGTGAAATACTGCTTTATGTATGTAATTTATTTTCCTGTAAATACTGCCAGTGTTAAAAAATAAAATCTTCATGCTTTTAAATTTTTTGGGTGAAATAATGATAAAACAACACAAATAAATAAAATTCTGCTTATATATTTTAAAAATGATATGAAAATAAATAAATAGACATCAATGCATCATGGAACATAAAAATAGCACCCACCAATACAGCTTGCTGCATTAATATACTGATTTTGGACTCAATATTAGAGTCAGTAAACATAGGACTGACAATATGAAAAACTATATCCTACACACATATTTACAAAATCATTCAGTATCTGATCAGAATACCATTGTCACATCAAGGATCAGTTTATACACAACAGGAAATTAATAAAATAATATCACAGACATGTTGAATTTATATACAGCGATCCACAGATGCCACTGTAGTAGCTGGCAAGTTACCCAGCTGTTGGTGTTTTCATAGCACAATAAGAAAGTCAACCAAGTTTCATCCCTTATGTTGGTTACGTAAGGTCACCAAGCAGAGATGCAGCAACAGCATGGGCTCCAGCAGCAGCAAATCGCACGAAGGTGTCACCGACAAGAGGTCCTAAAGCGTAAAGACCTGCAGGAGCATGGAGCACTTTGTGAGTATAAGGATCCACAGCAATTGGATTACGACGTGGATCCACTGGCTTTGCTGAATTACATGTAAGTTGTGCCACAAGCTCTTCAGGAATAAATGAGAGATTAGGCCTAGCACCAGTCAGGATAGCAGCAGCACACACTTGGACTCGCTCTCTTTTCCCGTCCGCTCCACGAATAAGCACTGATCGAACAGCCTGTGAACCTGTCCCTTCCTCAGAGAACTCCAATACAGCAGCATCTGCCAGAGCCTGGTACCTTGGGTAACAGTGACCTCCATCAGCCATCATTTGACGTACCTGAAAGTAAATATTTCACTTTATCTTTGCCTTTACTGAACACACATTCATCTCAAAGGAAAAGCAACACTGAAGAAAACAAGTTATCAAATCACCTGTATGACTGCACCAATTACTTAATGTTGGGTACAACTTCATAAAGTGTCAAGAAGTATGTTTTAAGAAAGAGAGCAACTGAAATGAAATGAATGGGCTGTAAAGCAGAAATTCTGTGAAATGAAATCGCCAGCAGCAGCAGAGAGAGAGAGAGAGAGAGAGAGAGAGAGAGAGAGAGAGAGAGAGAGAGCGAGCTTATGAACTCCGAACTGTTTAATACGAATGCGTAAGTACTTTAAACATTGTTCTTCCTTACTTGTTTTGTGAAATAAAGAATAATATTGTATTTTATTCTAGGATATTAACTGCTATGTAGTCAATGAATGAAGACAGTAATGAGGATTTATTAATTTAGTCAGGAGTGTATTTTCTGTATGCCATGTATAAATAATTGTTTGAAGTCCTGAAATACGATACGTGATTTGTAGAAAAAGGAGTGACGTTTAGAAAACTGATGTACATAGACAAAACTCCTTGTATAATATTTGAATATTGTAGGTGAATAGTATAATAATAATAATAATAATAATAATAATAATAATAATAATGTGTAACTCAATGCCCTGATGCAAGTCTTTTAACTTGCATAGCCATAACCTACCCCTATTATCCAAGTAGGAAGAGGGGACCTAAAGTTTAATGTCGAATCTGAACCACATGATGTTCTAGTAACTATTCACGCAGATTAAAATGCAGACTGAAAAATCCATCATCCGACTGGGATTTAATCCTGCAACCTCTCTGTTTCCATGCATGCACTTTATCACTTGATCACCAGGCAAGCTAATGTTAAAGCAGACCACTAGTTTGTACAAAAATATATGCATTTCCATTCAAATTAGGAAGAGTGTAACAATGAATACTAAAAACACTCACTTTTATAAACAATTGTGCCATTAATAAATGAAACCTATGATTATTATAAAACTAGAAACGTGCATGTGGCACAGGCAGAGAGAGTGAATTTTTTTGTGGAGACCGGTTTGAAGAACACACTATTTTCACTTGGCATTTACTGAGAGAATGAAAGTTAATATAACTGTCAAGGTAACCCTGGCCAAACCATTATGTGGCCAAGGTAAGTATCTAGTCAGGACGGCAATTGGTAACAGGAAGTCTTATATCTCCTGCTGACATGTAGTGCTGTGTTGGGTGTGGAAGTACACAATAACACACCAGTTTGTTATACTGAGTTTGTATGACTTTTGTTTTTGATTTAAGTTACAGGGTTTAGAAAGGTAAAACTGTAATATCCCACTATACTCACAGGCTGTGTGTCACACATCTGAATCTGTTTAAGAATCTCTCTAGCTTTCACAACTTTTTTTGGGAATACAGAAATACAAAAGGTCAGTTCCACCTAAAAATGATCCAAACAGTTTCTTGCATGTACTACATGGTGGATATATTTTTTTCAGAAACCTAGGTAATAAGTGAATCCTTGCATTGAACTCTTTATGAGCCATTTGATCCTTTCTCCCCCACACCAATTCCTACGTTTCCCATTCCCACATCCGGTTTTAGAATCATTTCCTTTATTTCATTAGCACTGTTACATCAGGCCCTATTTATTTTTAGTAAGAAGATCTTCTATTTTTATGAGAGTTCATTTCATTAACTTTTCTTTCCCTTGTGTGAGATATCAGATTCAGTTTCAAGTTGTATTGATCAACACCAACCTCTCTTCCCCTGTGTTATTTGTCACATCACTACATTTAGTTCAGAACAGCAGAAAATTAAAACCAATATACACCAAGACTTACCTTATGGTACTCAGGATAAACATTCTCAGGCAGCACATGATCAAACAGCGGTGCATCAAGACGCCTCCGAAACACGTGTAGGACTGGAAGAGAACGGAAGCGGGCAGCTATGACAGCATCAGCAGCACTCAACCCTGCACCTACGATAAGCACAGGGTTTACGCCAGTGCCTATCATACCAGGACAGTCAAGAGCTCGCTCCAAGGAGGCGGCATCATGGAAAACCCATCGCAAGCTGTCTTCACCAGGCACTCCCAATTGATTAGGTACATCATGTGCTCCAGTTGCCAGGACCACTGTCCTGCATTTGTAATTAAATACTGCACGACCATCAGTTGCTTCCACCCTCCACAGCTTGTCAGAACTTTCCTGAAAATATCAAGAAAAACACTTGCTTACACATATTTAACAATTTTAAATTAAGTGTCTACTTCTTGTTATTCTTTTATTACATATTTTACAACTTTAATCATAATTTACGTAAAGAGTCAGCCACAAACATTCCAAATCACACATGCATTTGTGAAGACTGCTTACACACCTTGACAGACAAATTAATAGCCAAATGTCATCAACTACATGGGCTTACAGTTTAACAAGTGATCTGAGCAACGGTGTCATCTTGGGTCAACTGAACCTACCCATACACAATGCCACAATGGTGTTGTGGTACATAGCAAGATGTGTGTGCAAATGGAAGTAACAGAATATGGACAGCACTTTTTTGCATATTTATTATTTCTTGGAATGTAGGTTGTCATGAAAAACTGATCTGTAGTTAAGCTCAAAGTACAGGTTAGGTTGAAAATTGAATTTTGTTTCGAGTTGGCGAAGCCAACAAAGTGAAATTAAAGCCCTCGTTTGTGTGTGATCTGTAACACTGCTCGAGGTCTAGGTTAAATTGAAAGGTAACAGTTCCTTTTTGAGTTTGCAATACCATATTGAAAACTCCTTTTAATCCATTATCTCTCAATATTTCTCCAGGTCCATCACACTTTATGAGAGATCAAGTCCAGATAAGGAAACAAAATAACAGTACATTGACCTCAATGTGATTTGAGGAGGAAATATTCAACTCACGATAACAACAATAAACACTCCAAATGTCTAAGATATGGAACATGAAATGGGCTGCCTATCAATGAGATACTTGCTTTTGTTTATCTTCTTTTTTAAATTTTAGTATTCACTCATTTCTTCATTACTCTACTCCAAGCCCTAGTTTTGTTGACAACTAATAGAGATGAATGACTACTGAAACTGGTCATATTACATTCTTAGAACTGAAAGTAATACATCAAAGTCTGGGAACACACTTAAAATAATGAATCAAATTAAACATACAGCAACCATTTCTGAATCCAAGGATTATTCTCAGTCTTATTTACACGACTATCAATGACTCAGGACGTCGTTATCAGGAGAAAGAAAACTGGCGTTCTATGGATCGGAGCGTGGATTGTAAGATCCCTTAATCAGGCAGGTAGGTTAGAAAGTTTAAAAAGGCAAATGGATACGTTAAAGTTAGATATAGTGGGAATTAGTGAAGTTTGGTGGCAGGAGCAACAAGACTTCTGGTCAGGTGAATACAGGATTATAAAAACAAAATCAAATAGGGGTAATGCAGGAATATGTTTAATAATGAATTTAAAAAAAAATAGGAATGCGGGTAAGCTACTACAATCAGCATAGTGAACTCATTATTGTGGTCAAGATAGACACGAAGCCCACACTTGCAACAGTAGTCCAAGTTTATAGGACAACTAGCTTTGCAGATGACGAAGAGATTGATGAAATGTACGAGATAAAAGAAATTATTCAGATAGTGAAGCGAGACGAAAATTTAGCAGTCACGGGTGACTGGAATTCGATAGTAGGGAAAGGAAGAGAAGGAAACTTAGTGGGTGAATATGCAATTGGGGAAGGAATGAAAGAGGAAGCTGCCTGGCAGAATTTTGCACAGAGCATAACTTAATCACAGCTAACACTTGGTTCAATAATCATGAAAGAAGGCTGTATACATGGAAGAGGCCTGGAGATACTGGAAGGTTTCAGATAGATTATATAATGTTAAGACAGAGATTTAGGAACCAGGTTTTAAATTGTAAGACATTTCCAGGGCCAGATGTGGACTGACCACAATCTATTGGTGATGAACTGTAGATTAAAACTGAAGAAACTGCAAAAAGGTGGGAATTTAAGGAGATGGGACCTGGATAAATTGAAAGAACCAGAGGTTGTACAGAGTTTCAGGGAGAGCATAAGGGAACAACTGACAAGAACGGGGGAAAGAAATACAGTAGAAGAAGAATGGGTAGCTTTGAGGAATGAAGTAGTGAAGGCAGCAGAGGATCAAGTAGGTAAAAAGAGAACAGCTGGTAGAAATCCTTGGGTAATAGAAGCTATATTGAATTTAATTGATGATAGGAAAAAATACAAAAATGCAGTAAATGAAGCAGGCGAGAAGGAATACAAACGCCTCACAAATGAGATCGACAGGAAGTGCAAAATGGCTAAGCAGGGATGGCTAGAGGAAAAATGTAAGGATGTAGAGGCATATAGCACTCTGGGTAAGATAGATACTGCCTACAGGAAAATTAAAGAGACCTTCAGAGACAAGAGAACCACTTGTATGAATATCAAGAGCTCAGAAGGAAAAACAGTTCTAAGCAAAGAAGGGAAAGCAGAAAGGTGGAAGGAGTATATAGAGGGTCTATACAAGGGCGATGTACTTGAGGACAATATTATGGAAATCGAAGAGGATGTAGATGACAGCAAAATGGGAGATATGATACTGCGTGAAGAGTTTGACAGAACACTGAAAGACCTAAGTTGAAACAAGGCCCCGGGAGTAGACAACATCCCATTAGAACTACTGACAGCCTTGGGAGAGCCAGCCCTGACAAAACTCTACCATCTGGTGAGCAAGAGGTATGAGACAGGTGAAATACCCTCACACT
The DNA here is from genome assembly GCF_021461395.2 of Schistocerca americana. Lineage (NCBI taxonomy): Eukaryota > Metazoa > Arthropoda > Insecta > Orthoptera > Acrididae > Schistocerca > Schistocerca americana. Next base: position 430,936,951 of record NC_060124.1, on the reverse strand, counting down.
TAAAGAAAAATATAATAATTCCAATCCCAAAAAAAGCAGGTGTTGACAGATGTGAAAATTACCTAACTATCAGTTTAATAAAACATGACTGGAAAATACTAATGTGAATTCTTTACAGACAAATGGAAAAACTGGTAGAAGCCGACCTTGCAGAAGATCAGTTTGGATTCCGTAGAAATGTTGGAACGCGTGAGGCAATACTGACCCTACAACTTATCTTAGATTAAGGAAAGGCAAACCTATGTTTCTAGCATTTGTAGACTTAGAGAAAGCTATTGACAATGTTGACTGGAATACGCTCTTTCAAATTCTGAAGGTGGCAGGGGTAAAATACAGGGAGCGAAAGGCTATTTACAATTTGTACAGAAACCAGATGGCAGTTATAAGAGTCAAGGGGTAAGAAAGGGAAGCAGTGGTTGGGAAGGGAGTGAGACAGGGTTGTAGCCTATCCCTGATGTTCTTCAGTCTGTATATTGAGCAAGCAGTATAGGAAACGAAAGAAAAATTTGGAGTAGGAATAAAATCCATGGAGAAGAAATAGAAACTGTGAGGCTTGCTGACGACATTGTAATTCTGTCACAGACAGCAAAGGACCTGGAAGAGCAGTTGAATGGAATGGACAGTGTCTTGAAATGAGGATATAAGATGAACAACAACTAAAGCAAAACGAGGATAATGGAATGTAGTCGAATTAAGTCGGGTTATGCCGAGGGAATTAGATTAGGAAATGAGACACTTAAAGTAGTAAAGGAGTTTTGCTATTTGGGGAGCAAAATAACTGATGATGGTCGAAGTAGAGAGGGTATAAAATGTAGACTGGCAATGGCAAGGAAAGCGTTTCTGAAGAAGAGAAATTTGTTAACATCGAGTATAGATTTAAGTGTCAGGAAGTTGTTTCTGAAAGTATTTGCATGGAGTGTAGTGATGTATGGAAGTGAAACGTGGACGATAAAGTTTAGACAAGAAGAGAATAGAAGCTTTCTTAATATGGTGCTACACAAGAATGATTTAGATTAGATGGGTAGATCACATGATGAGGTACCGAATAGAATTGTGGAGGAGAGAAATTTGTGGCACAAGTTGACTAGAAGAAGGGATCGGTTGGTAGGACATGTTCCGAGGCATCAAGGGATCACCAATTTAGTACTGGAGGGCAGTGTCGAGGGTAAAAATCGTAGAGGGAGACCAAGAGATGAATACACTAAGCAGATTCAGAAGGATGTAGGTTGCAGTAGGTACTGGGAGATGAAGCTTGCACAGGATAGAGTAGCATGGAGAGCTGCATCAAACCAGTCTCTGGACTGAAGACCACAGCAACGACGACTCAGCACCCCCCATTTTTTGTGAGTTGTTACCTTTATTGCTTAAATTATTCATTTCATAATTTTTACACATCTTCCACAGTGTGGGTATACACCATCAATGAGAGCACTAACTTACAAGGTTAACAGTCAATGCTCTCATATGTTGTTTGTTGACTAGACTTGTTTGAACATTAATGCCATTCACCTTACATGATGACTGCATTGATATACAGTAGGAGCATTACTCAACTTAGGTCTGTTACTCGACTGCAGTTCTCGGCTAAGGTGTAAGATGAGCTACAGAGAATGGCAAATATTGAAACCAGTCTATCCATTAAACATTACATATTGAACACTATCTGTTAACCTCTGTAGTCTTATTTCTCCATGTAATAAATATATCATTAATCTTGCTTAAGCTTTCCTGATATTTGATTGATAACAAGTGAATAAAACAGCAATGGCTCAGGTAGCAGTGAACAGAAGAGTGGAACGGAAAAGGAAAGGACTAGGCCAGGCAAGAGAAAGAGTTCGTGATGGGATTGCAAATATCTAGGTCATGTTGGAGGGACTCTACCAAAACCATTGGTCTGATGAGTTGTTGGAAAAGATGTGCAGGAGCCAGATCATGCACAAAGGAGAACCACTGTGAATGCGAAAGGGTCAAGGACATAGTTATTAATGTATCTACTGCAAACCCTCTTTCACCTTAGAGAGGGTATCAGTTTTTAGATTATGCATGCTAAATGGGTTAAAAAATGGTAAGAGAGCACTTAAAACTTTCACAGCTATTGGATTGCCTGCGAATATTGGTAACAACTCATATGATGAACAATGGGAACTGAATATGACAAATTATGAGCGAGTTGTTGGTAGCCAATCAGAATAGTTGTTCATAATTTCAAATGGTTTGTATATAAAATTAGCTCGTATTTTGTCCCATTAGGCTAAAATTTAACCACATTAGAATTTTCAACAAAACTGGAAATAAGAGATACAAGTAGATCTTGCAATGATGTATGTCCACGTCTGGCTACTCTCCACACCACTATTACGGCAACCATATTTTCGTGTCGAGATTCATTGGCTTCGCCAAGATAAATCTGCCACACTGCCACCTAACCTAGATCAATCGCTACACTACATGTCAGTCAGGCTGTCAGCACATCTAGCTTTTTCCTGCTTTCCATGCCAGAAACAAATGTCATCTATTTTTACCTTCCAACAAAAGAAACCATTAGATTCAGCTATTCTCACTGGCTATGGCCAATGTCAAAGCACTGCCAACATCAGTATACAATGCCAGAGCCACGGAAACTGTAAGTCCACTTCAGTCAAGAAATGAATTTTAACAAAAATTGGTTAGAAATGGGAATGAAATAGGGGGAAAGGTGTTTAATGATGTACCTGCAGTTCATCTCATCATGTATATGCTCTATTCAAAATGAACAAAATAATGCTACAACACAAAACAGTGAATTTAATAAGTAATTGCGAGGCACACTTTTTGAGCTTCTGTGTAAGAGGACCAAATTAATTATAATAAACACTAAAAATGTTTCTTTCTGTGCTATGTCACTGAGAATTTTGTAAAATTTTAACACATTTGCAAAGTAATTATGGTAACTACAAGTGTAATTGTAAATAACTTTTCAACTGGGAGGGCGAGGGCAGGGAGATTTGGGGAGGGAGAGCGGCAGGGGGGGGGGGGGGGGCAGGGATGGTAGGCTGTAAAATTTGCGTTCGGCAGCATTATGATGCCATTCACTCACTCATTAAAGTTACAATAATAAAAACAATTTATAAACAAATATCTAAGCATTCATTTTATTACTTACAGCAACAGGAGGAGGAGAGATGCGTGTTACATCTACTCCTGAGTGGAAATTGTCACTGATTCCTGTTATAGAAGGATATGCAGCAAGATACTGTGCAACCCTTCCTGCAGGAGGACGCCCACTCCCTTCCAGGGGAACACCTGGCAATGACATCCAAGAAGCTGGAGACAGTGCTAGCACTTGTCCATCAACGCGTCGCCATACACCACCTGGAGGCCCACGTCCCAGTGCAATGTAAGAGGGTAACTGCCGTCCTGTTGGTGCACGTCTGTATTGTACCAAAGGATCAATCTCCAAGCCAATGTCAGCTCCTGGTCGAGCCAGGCTATCCATCAACACTGCAACAGGGTTTTGTGACCGTCCCTCTAGTCCCTGCAAATTTGGTTGTTCAATTAGTCACAGAACAGAGAAACGTAAGTAGGTCTACATGTTCTACATACTTTCATGCTACTGCGCATTTTAATATTATGAGTTTTGATTGCTGCAAGTGTTTTAAAGTGTTTCTGGGGGAAAAAAAGAAAAAAAAAGAAAATCAGCATTAAACCAACACTTCCACTATTCTGAGTGTTAATACCATGCAGTACTAATCAGGCTTCAAAATGACAAGTAAATTTTTGCAACAGGTATCTATTTGCCGCATCATCTAATATGAATATATAATTTAGAGATACATTCATCTGTTTTCATACTAATAAATTGCTGAACAAAAATTGACTTAACTCTGGCTCACCTGAGACAGGAATTCCAAATCTTGATCCAACAATGTCACATCAAGTGACGTAACCCTCAGCCGAGCAGTTAACATTTCATCTGGATGCTCTCCACCAGTGTAATATGGTAAGTTTCCTGACAGTAGAAACGAAAGTGCCATAGCCGATGGGCCATTTCCTGAAATACATTATATTGTCCCTGTATAACCTCATACACGTTTTATAATGTACGTTAATTACTATCACATTCCTCGTCGTTCTTTACCATAATGAGTTTCGGAAGATTATGTAAACAACAGTCGCCAAAACTGAGAGATTTCCACGCTTTCACTACAACGGCTCGAGGTTTTTGGAAACCGCGATAAGTAATTTTCAGAAGAATGAAAATAATTTGGTGTGTACTTTAATTACTCACCTACAATGACTACGTCTTTGTATATCTCGTTGTCCGTCGTGAAATCAGGCGCCAGGTTGTTCTTCATGATTCACACGACCTAAAACAAATCGATTATTAGAATTATGTTTGGCCGGTGCCTGCAAGCCACAGTATCATTCTGCATTTTCTTTTTAAAATAAACAATGGAGAAGTGCGTACTTTAGTCTGGTTGTCGAACGATAATTGGCATCGTTCTGGTGACACTGACGAATAATTTCTTAAGACTATATCCTGCATTTTCTTAGTTATGTTACGTTCATGAAAACATTTAGTTTAAATTTCAAAACAACTGTCCACCTCACTACTTTTAAGATCCTCGGCTGTTAAGTACAACATACACTTTCTTCACTGAAGTGAAATGAGATGTATAAATCGTTTTTAATCACAGTTCCTTCAATTCGAATCCCTCCGCAGATTAATCGCGATCGCATTTTCTACATTCTCCTGTCGGTGTTCGTATGAGCGTCAGCTGATGGACAAAGATATTACGCCAGGTCGAATTGCGATGGCCAGCTAACATCTAAAATAGTCAGAAGCACTGTGTTCAGAAGAACCGTGGACTAGTGCATTTATTTCACATGGAACGCACTGTCTGCATCAGTCAAGCAAAAATGCTACAATACAATGGCCATTACGCTGTTGGCGAACGGAACACGTAATGTTATGAGTTCGCACGTTATTGACAACTGCGAAAAGAATGTCGTTGCGTACCGGTACATTTACATTTAATAGCATGCGGCATATGTATACTACTGTTTTACTGTCGTTGATGGCCAGCAAGGCAATTGGCGGCTACAAATAAAAATAAATTATACTGCCGACATTTGTGCAAGGCTCACAAATGTGTTGGCTTTCCACGATAAGATTTAACTGAAAACGGCCGACAATTTCATCTACAGGTGTAGTTGAAATTTTGGGGAGTGATACCACAACGTTGACAAAAGCATCGCTTGGGCACATGCATTTTTATACTCATTCGCTACATCTTTGCCGTAGATACGAACTTCGGTCCTGCAACAACAACGTTATAACGTAGCACTGCGGGGGAAATTCCGTGATCTTGTGTTCAGACACATGATGGTCGGATCACTGTCTCTTAAGTGCGTATTCAGATTGTTAACTGAACACTGTTTCACGGCAGATATCTGTTAGGTCACACCAAGAACACGAAATTTCGTTTACTAGTGCCTTGTACATAGCGCAGGAAATACAAGCTTTTAGATCTGTAGCGAGTTTCCGTAAGTTCTGCTCACTCTAGTTTTACCACTCTAGTGTGGATTGTCGATTATTGACAGTGAGAAATGATTGATTTACGCAGCAGTACCATCACAGAAACCGATAGAATAAAAAGATACGCAAAAAATTCCCAATGTCTAGCGTGCTTCTCGTGAGAGCAAACATATCTACTGCATGCACGGTTACTGAATATATGGAAAACAGCGGAAGTGACCGCAAGGCAGAGGGAAAGCAATAGGTGTATAAGCTCAACAACACAGCTAAAATTATGTTAAATGAGATCGGAATATCAGATACCGGACGGATAGAATACGTAGATTTACAGAAATTTGCAGAATATCAAGTTCTCGTGGTGAACGGGGAGAGTGTCGAAGAAGAGAGTAAACGGTCTATGCTTGTTATGTCGCAACACAAAAACGGGTCGTGGGGATATTGGGGGGCATCATCGGCGCATTGGATAATCTAACACAATCAGTTCAGTTCTCACAGCTGGTAGTTTACAATTTTATATTAAAAAAAAAGGCCCTAGATAAATTTCACAATATGTAGCTCTACATAGACATGCTTCAACCACTTCCGTGAATCTAGTGTAGACGGAGAAGACAGTTCACACAGCTCTAACATACGCAGAAGCTTTAGAGTGTTTCAGAATGATAACTTCAATGAGCACCGTTCCAAACCTTTCCACCTTCTCTCACTAAGAGGCATGTGATTGTTGATAGAGATCCGTCCGCCGAATTCGTCATTAGGGAAACAACACTACATACACTGTACACGCACTCTAACAGTCACCTACAATACACAGAACTACGATACAATACTCCCACACAATACTCGTGAAATACCAATGTGCCCGACAGAAGAAATGCTTCCTCACTTAGGCGGATACATACTCGCTGAGGTCTTTGATTCAGTCATAGCGTAAGATTATAGTATTCCACAGTGGCACTTCAGATGGTAGAGTTACATGCAAACATTCCAGCACGAAGCGCTCAGATTGTTTCCGCCTTAATGGAGAGTTGCTTCAGCCAGGGATAGATTTGATCAACTACCAACGCATTTCTTCGGCACAACAGGTAGAGTGTGTGTGTGTGTGTGTGTGTGTGTGTGTGTGTGTGTGCGCGCGCACTAGAAATGCGTGCCAGGAACGAACGAACTTTATTACAGAAATTACAGAAGGTACAAGAGTAGAAATGGACATTGCTTTATTAAAATCTCATTTCTTTCGCTCGAGCAAAGTCAGTATAGAATACAAAATGGTCGCGCAATAAATATCTGCTTCATGTACACTGTGACAATAGCCTAAGTTTCAAAACTTACTAATTTCCATTTGTCTCTGACGAGCTTCCGGTAGATCTGATTAAGATTGCGGGCCGACTACATGGCTTTGGCACTGCAGCGGGTTGGTTGGTTTACCACTAGAAATGCATTCCTTCGTTAACCTATACTCCGATATTCTAATTAAGATCACAAATTAATAAACAATTTTCTGTGGATTTTATCCAAAGTTATTAAAGACTAGAAACAATCACGTAAAAGCTGCCAATAATTAAACTGATTTTCCGTAACTAGCAATTTGCGGTGGTTATCTAGCTGATGGCGAAACATGATAGCATTGGCAGACAGTTTTATCATCGCATTTATGTACTGTAGAATGGCAACCGACGTAACAAACTGAAAATAGGATCTGAAAACAGATAAGCGGTTCTTCGTTTTGTGTGCAAAACTAATCACATTTATTTTCCGCACAGAAAGACTTTATTAAAATAGAGAATAAAATCTTTCACGATGTACAATTTCTACAGACCCAAGTCAGGGCTTGCTAAGAACATCGTTCAAATCCTGTTATCTAACAGATGCTTTAAGTCGTGCGTTAAGATAATTATCGTCTGCGATTTCTTTAGGCATGGTGCCCTGCATGGAAGAACTGCTTTGTGCTTTACATCTATACCCTAAATACCTATTGCTCCTAGTATCTGAATTATGGAACCAAGTGCTGACAGACTTACTCGCCATCTCATAAAAAAAATCAAGAATGTTAACAAAAATGACGAACCTGTTCTCAATACACACTGCAAAACATTTTCTGCAATAGATCACGAAGGACTGAAGATTACAACCATGCTACAACAGACTGGAAAGAAACGATGTGTCACTAAAAATTTTAAGTCAGCTTCAACTCTCCTTTGGGTTTAAATGCCGCAGACCCATTTCATGAATCTGCGTTTTACGAATTAGGGGTCAAGAAATTTCCTTGTGTAACTTGCAAACTATACGACAATGCTCAAGACAATATTCAGGATGTGGAAAAACTACCATTCGAAGTAAAAAAAAAGTCGAGAGAAACCACGGGCTCTAAAATTCGGACCCTAAGAGCTACGAGCACCACATCTTCTGTACTATGAAACAAATCTCTTTTACTGCAAGCTCTTTGCTTTCCGTATTTTGGAAGGAGATACCTCACTGTGGAGATACTATGGACCAATCCAAGCAAAAATTTTCAGTAATCATGGACTATAAAACGAATACCTGAAAAGCTATGAGGTCTTCTTCACTAAAAGTTTCACACTAGCGAAGATGAACAAACGCTCCTAGCTATTGAGGTATGTATTTTAGAGCCCATGTTTACCAGACTTGTTTCGTTCGAATGATCGTTCTTGTCATATCCCTGAATACTGACCACTCCTGCTGGAAAACCACGTGTACGCTAGGTAACCGCTTACACGGAAAACCTACTAAACATCTATTCTTTCTTGAAGTAAGACGTGAATAACGTGAAGAAAACTATGACAGCAACCAACCAAAGACTTTTACAATATACTTTCATAATGTGCATCAGAAAATATAGTGTGAATCATTTGTCATTAGATAATGGGACGCTTTGGCATCATGGAATACATTGCTAAATATACAGGAATTATCAGTAAGAAACTGAAGGTCGGCTGAGTGTAGATAACTAGAAAACAGTATTATGTACTTTTAAGGTTTATGCAACACGACAGTAAGGTAGGCGTCGTGAGAATAGAAACATGTCTGAACGATGAATTAAACATCGAATAAATCCTTTCATCAAGAAGTTGTTCAAACCAGTTTGCCAGGTCAGCCTCTTTGTTGGATCAACGACTCATTTGAAGAATACTAATTAAATAATCTGAAGATCTAGATTCATTCATTCACAGATCAGCCAATTAGTTTTAAAGAGGTTCATCATGCTCTTACCTACGTCCCCACGTCAAAGTCAACCCCAATCAACGTCCTTCAGACTGTGGGCACTGACAGATGACGCTCAAGCGAAACGCACAATGCCAACTTAATTCTGTACCAGTCTCCTATAATAATATTCGTAGCTCTGTTGCCTTGATTATATGCCATGAAAATTAACAGGCCATCAGTTACAGGGTAAAAGTATAGCTGTATCGCTTGCCCTCTGTTTTTCCCGGTCTCACATCTATAGTTTCCACACGGAACCGACTGCCTTGGTCGATATTTTTTGAATGTTGGTATGACACAAAATTACGTAAGTATCTGTAGCGGCTTCTGCATCCTCTCCATCCTTTCCCTTGCCCGACATTGGCTATCATGTGCTGTAATTTTATCGACCTTTGCTGCCAAGGCCTGGCTAATAGGAGGCAGCTTGTTCACATCGTAATAATGAAAACAATTTCTCCTGCTGAAATTTTGGCTGCAGTGCTACAGTTTCTCGTATGGAGTCCTTGATCACCATAATAAGAAACATAGTCCACAGATAAATGTGGGATATCAACGCAGCATGTTATCAATCAACGCAACCGTCCGTTGCACATTAATATCCTATTGACTCTTCGTATAGGAAAGCCCGTGGCAGGCAAGACGGTGGCCTGGGCGTATCGAATTATGAATTGAGTCTAGTTTTCCTTTTATATCAGTACTATAATTTATACTCCTTCGGCAGTTATGAAGTTCACGAGACCTTATAAATATAAAAAAATCAATCTATTTTCATCTCATTTCCACGTTACATCGAGAGTTACCTACGTATGTTGCAGAGCTTTTAAATTTGACCGGAGGCTGACTTAACTACTGGAAACTAAGCTCTTCTACGCCTCATATTTTTCACACAATGGCTCAGAGAGGCACAGTTCAGGAGTCGTCACCTCTGCAGCCAAACATTCTATACACGGTATAAAAGTTAAACTAGTAGTAACAGCGGCAGCGTCAAGCAACACTATTTTTAATTTTTTGTTTTTATTTGTGTGTGTCAATGCTCATCCCTCGCTTTACAACGCAATTTTCTATGACGTAATGTAAGTCGTGTAAGAGATCAGCCACATCTATTCCTGAGTATCACTGAAGAGTTCCCGACGGAGTGTAGATTCTGTTACATCGTAGTCGCACATTTAGGTTTCTTCGCGTTTCAATCAATTCGAGATAGAGCGCGAAGAGTAACTGCTTATCCGCACCGTGCAAACTGGAATTAATCTAATTTCTTCTTCACAAACTCTATGTGATGGATATTTCTGGTTTGCGTCCTGAAAGTTGGTTCTCGGAATCTTCTAAGTCGGTTTTCGTGAGATGTACAGCCTCCTCGTTCGATTGCCTGCCGTTTAACACATTTCAGCATTTCTTTCACATTGGCTTGGTAATTAATCCGCCTGAGATCAACTACGCCCGGCCTTCCTTGGGTGCGCTCGATTTTCCCTGTGAGTCGCACATCACATGGAGCCTACAGGACGTGGACAAAAATATTGAAACACTACAAACAACACATATTACTACGTCTAATACGTTGTAGGAAACGCGTTGGCATTCGAAACAGCTTCCAGTCTCGGAATGGATAAATACAGGTCCTGTACAGTTTTCAGGGGAATCTTATACCATACTTCCTGCAAAAATGGGTGAGTGTTTAGGTAACAATGATGGAGGTGGATCGCGGTCACGCACCATTCTATCCAAGGTACACAACAAAGGCTCAGTAATACTGACATCTGATAGCTGGTGACCAGGCGAGTTGCGAAATTTCATGAATCAAATGGCTCTGAGCACTATGGGACTTAACATCTGAGGTCATCAGTCCCCTAGAACTTAGAACTACTTAAACGTAACTAACCTAAGGCCATCACACACATCCATGCCCGAGGCAGGATTCGAACCTGCGACCGTAGCTGTCGCGCGGTTGCAGACTGAAGTGCCTAGAACCGCTCGGCCACAGCGGCCGGCTGCAAAATTTCATCCTCGAGCCCACAAAACCAATCTGCGACGATACGAACTGTGTGAACAGGGACTCTGGCGCCTTGGAACACCCAGTATCACCATTGGCAAACCAACATTGTTCAATGGGATGGGCCTTATCAGCCAAAATGGTCACAATCTTCAGTAGCAATGCAACCTTGCGGAATACACAAGAATCCCCTGGAATACCATGATATGGCTGCCCAAGTCATAACCGAGCCTTTGATATCTTTCACTGGAGCCAATACTGTTATTGTCGGGGTGGCACCTTAAGCCGCACATGTATACCGATGATATTGTTAACTGGTAACGTACATAAATAGATGTGTGTGATCTAACAGATTATTTGCTTCAAAGGACTCGGCAAGTTGGGGGCTGGCAGGCAAGTACTGATCGTCAAAACTCGGCATCCGTCGGAACACTTCATGTCGACTGTCCTGTTTCAATTGCCACCACCCCGAACGGTCCCAAAGTTGTGAAACTGTAACTGCCTGACGAAGTCTTGCTGTGTTGTCTGCAAGGCCAGTATTACACTATCAAATTTCTTTGTCCAATATCTTTGTCAACTACCTTTTTCACAGAAATTTGAAGGTGTAATAGGGAACTTTGTCAAATGTTGTCAGATATTTGATCAAATCTAGGGCCTAGCTGTAGATTTGATCAAAGAAGTCGCTTGTCTTCCGTTCACTGCAATGTGACATGTTACCACTTGGAGCGCTAGCATCGCTGCAGCGTTCTGTCATCTGTAGTGCTTTGAACAACATTGCCGGTAAATACAATTGGTGTGTACCGACAACTACAAAATTAATAGGTATGTATAAAACTGATGAGGCGCTTTACAAAGTGAGGCACCCTGAATACAAAAATAGATTAAGAAGAAGATTGGAGACCTAACCTAACCCTCTCCTGTAGCAAGGAATCGGAGTGTTACAGTGAGCCTGTCTCCTGCAGATGTAGCAGTTCTTAAGTGAATATTGTGCTTTTTGATATGACGATGCACTTAATTGAGCACATACAGAAATGTATGCTCATCCATTCTTAAGTAATTTATGTACGACTTGACGTCCTCCACTATAAGCTCACGTAACAAGTTTTTGCTGAATGCTTTTTATCGTGTCGTCGTAAAACCCACGGCCTCACCCAGGTACGTTTCCTTTTTTCCCCGCTTCTCTTCCGCATGTGCACACAGTGCAATTGTGGTACATGCAACTGCTGCGGTTAATAACAAGTTGTTGTTGTCAGCCATCTTGAACTTTGACGAAAAATATGATAGCAGTGTAATACCCCTTCTAGCGCTATACACGACTTTGTCAAATATATTTGACGGAATATTTGATCACATCTTTGATCAAATCTTTGACAAAGAAATTTGATAGTGTAATACCGGCCTATGAATGATTAATAGCAATAATTCTACTTACATTTAAATGCATTATGCAATACGAGACATAAACATGAATAAAAAATAAACGTTTTGAATTTCATTTTTCTTCTAGTCACTGAGAAGCATTATAACAGACTTAATTTCATCTTCCTGAGAAGTGCGGGCGCAATTTGACGACCACTGAGATATGTAGTTTGAAACAGTGGGCAACAAGAGTCATCAGACCAAATAATTTTTCCGTTTCTCTATAGCCCAGGTTTTATGGGACCACCTCGCATTGTCCTGGTACGGGTATTTGTATCACTGCAATTCCCTGCGTCTGGAGCTCCCTCCGTGTTGTTTTGATGCCGACGGGGTTCGCGAGTGAGACATTCAGTTCTGCAGCCACTTTTGCACCGTTGTCCTGTTTTTCGGCACAGTCCTCTTCAATGACTGACTGCCACAGCCACTCAAATTATACTTTTCTCCTTTCCCTGTGTGTGATATAAATCTTCGATACGGTGCGTCTTGAAACACCAAACACTTCAGTTACGTCGGTTACTGATGGACCCACCACACGAGCACAATTTGCCAGTGGTCGAGGCCACTAACACAAGCAACGTATTTAGGACATAGTACAGATGCTGCCCGTGATCAAATAAAACTGCGCAATCTGCAGTCTTATCTACCTTCTTTATTTATGTTCAAACATGCATTTCTCGCAGTGTTCCCAAATTTTTGTGCAACCTCTGTGCGTATGGGCCACACAAGTGTTTCGTAAGAGTTATCTTTCGTAGACAGAAATTGAATTCTGACAGTATCCTACCAGGAAATAGGAGCCTGTAATTTGTTTCACTAAAAAGGGAATTACACGAACATTCCATTGTTACTAGCCAAAGCCCACTATGTTTTTACGTTTCGTTAAGTGCACAACTTAATATTTCTCTAAGAACTTATTACGAAAGCTCTGAGTGAAGAATTGAACGCGGGTCCCATTTTTCTAGTTGGTAGGCCTAGGACTACATCTTAGCTGTGGGTGTAACGACCTCTTTATTCTCTCTGCTCACAACCACTGTTTTCCTTTTTTTCCTTCACGCGTGCGGACAGTAGTATTTAATACGCAGCGGAGCTGCGATAAAATTCGACGTAGCGTAATCTAAACGCCCATGACATTAGTCTTCGTCAGCGAGATGACACTAGTCGGACAGATAAACGCCAGAGCTGATAGCCTCGTGCATAAGACGTGATCGGTCTCTGAAGTGATTGTAGTGGGTGTGGTTCTGAACTACGCGCCTCACTTAATTGATAACTTCTGAGTGTTGAACGAAGTATCTGAAAACATCTGTCATTAGTTTTACGCGTGTGAATTGTATGGAATGAGGTATGTGTCGGAGAGGGGAGGAGGAGGGATAAAAGGTTCAAATTTCGTCGTCCGCCGCAATGATACTGGTTTTCCGTTGCTTGGTGCTTCAGTGGTTAAGCGACAGACTCTGGGGTTCGATACCCGCCCGGTCCTGGAACTTTTCTCAGTTGTCACTTTTTTAACTTCTGGCAGTGTAAACGTGAAAAGTATCGAACTGCACCGTGATTAGGTGTCCACTAAACGGCCAGCCTTCGGGTTAATGGCAGCTTTACATTCTACCTGAACCACTGCAACCCAAAACCGGGATGGCTTTTTAAACAAAACGGTGAGCGCCGGAAATTGGTGCTCGCTAGCTAAGGGCCCCCTATCGGTGGAACGATATATCCAATTAAAAAGAAGAAGTAAAACCGAATTCAGCTCTTCTTTCTAAGCTGGATTCATCTACCGCATCACTGCAACCGTAGACTTAGCATGGCTATGACTCCCACCACCACTTCTAAGAGGGAAGGGTGACTCGGAGGGTCAGTGGTGTAGCTCCAGACTGCGGAGCCGAAGATCTCGTGTTCGATCACTGGCCAGTCCGAAGATTTTTCATCTGTGACGTATTACTCCTTTCACCTTCGATAACGTTTATTAATGTGAAACTGCACTGTTGTTCCGAGTCCACATGAAAATGTAGAGCCCCTTATAGCTGGCAGGCAAAGTTCGTTCAAAGGTCAGAGCACTATAAGGGCATACAATCTCCAGCAAGACCCCGCCTAGTAATGCACTTCTCAACAATTTCCTACAACAGGAAGTAAGTAAATCTGTCCTCTACCCGAAGGTTCGTTGTAAGACCACGCTGCCCTTGCCACGCTCGCTTTCCGCCGAGGTATAATCTGGTTAGAATATACTACAAGATTTTTACTGACATCCCTTCACCCATTCAGCCTATCGCTGAGTGGAGACGTATTAGGTACTTGGTCATATCAAAGTGAACGGAGGAACACACCTGACGAGGTGAATATTTGGCTAGTACCCACGTCCCATCCTGGTTACACGATTCACAACAATTTCCAAAACGTTCACACGGTTCCACATGAGATAAAACCAGACGCTGAGAGACAAGGTACACAGTTCCGTCCTGGGATGGGTGTGGGGAGTGGGGTTGACGACGACACGGACGCACAAACAGGAAGAGGATCAGGCTACCCTTTACCACTAGCACTTCCAAATTCAGATTAACGGGCCGATACCGTGAAAGGTACAAGATAAGGCCTCGAAAAGGAACGAAGGAAAGAAAGACATAAAACGAACAGTTCCTTTTTGGGTCATCACCAAACCATCCCATGATGTATTTTACCGTGTTAAAAATCACAGTTGGTATTTTTTTCATAACGTGTACGAATCCAATAACGTTAGCGCCTTTTGACTGCTCTGTGTTTGTTGTACATGAGGCTTCGTCTCTCTCTCTCTCTCTCTCTCTCTCTCTCTCTCTCTCTCTCTCTCTCTCATATTCGGCTGATTCAGCACCTCATTAGTTATGCGTCCTAAGCATGTAATCTTCAGTTTTCTCCTGTAGCACCACCTTTCAGAAGCTTGTGCTCAAAGTTCAGTCCAGTGGTTTAGGAAGAAAGAGATGGGGAAATCACACGCCCTCCCGCCCCCCCCCCCCCCCCCACCACACAAACTTTTTTATAATATGTATGTCAACAAATTTCTCTTTTTCAGGAAGCTTCTTTTTCTGTTGCCAATCTGTATTTTAAATCCTCCCAACGTCGGCCACCTTTAGCTATTTTACTATCCAATAGCAATACTTAATTACTAGTTTTGATGTCTCAATTCCTAATCCAATCCCCTCAGCAGCGCCTAATTTAATTCTGCTACACAGCATTACCCTTGTTTTACTTTTCGTCGTATAACCTTTTAAATACACAATCCATTCCGTTCAACTGATCTTCCATGTCTTTTACATCTGACTGAATTACAATGTCACCTGCAAACCTCCAACATTTTATTTCGTCTCCTTCGATTCCATTTCCAAATTTCTCCTTGGTTTCTTTCGTAGGTTGATCAATGATCAGACTGAACGACATCAGAGACAGGCTATAATCCTCGTTCAGTCCCTTCTCAATTACTGCTTCCTTTTCATACCGTTCGACTCTTGGTTACTGTATTCTCCAAAGTGTAAAGAAATTTCTCATGAATTATCTTCCTCAGGTAAATTGCCTCCATAGGTGCCTGCAACGCTGAGAGACAATAATTGGCTCTTAGAGTATAGGAACTGTGTAATCGTGCTGTGCCGCGCGGGATTAGCCGAGCGGTCTCAGGCGCTGCAGTCACGGACTGTGCGGCTGGTCCCGGCGGAGGTTCGAGTCCTCCCTCGGGCATGGGTGTGTGTGTTTGTCCTTAGGATAATTTAGGTTAAGTAGTGTGTAAGCTTAGGGACTGATGACCTTAGCAGTTAAGTCCCATAAGATTTCACACACATTTGAACATTTTAATTGTGCTGTCAAACGGCAAATTTTCGGGGCATTTGGAGCTCTGGAAGAAAGGAAACACTTGGAACACGCTTGTATTGCGACTGCTTACCTTCTTGTATTAATGTCGCGAAGCCCCGATTTCGTGTTTATTTCGCTGGAAGTTTCGTCCAAGAGACGATGGAAGCTACTCGGCGTCTTGCGGAGACAACTTGCTCTGCCAAACCTTGGACACAGGTAGTTGGCCAGGGTCTTGTCACAGGTCCAGGTTGGCCACGTCGGCTGAGGGGCAATTCCTGTCCGACCTCGTTCGGGCGGCACAGTTCCTGTACCCAGAGTAACCAGCTAATGAACACTGTCTGCCCTTCAGCCTATCCTACTTGGCAACCAGCACACGTTCAGAATAGGACTTGCAGTACAGCTTCTACTGTATTAATCTACATGATCCTGTCACAATGTGACCACGGCCTTTGTTCCGGAAGGTATATAAAGCGCGTCGGGAGAAGAGGGGGGGGGGGGGGGGGAGAGGCGGCAAACTTCACTTGACGCCGTGGCTAAAGCATACTGCACATGGTAAAATGGCGCTATACAAAACCGGCGGCGCGGCAACTTTATCACAGGGGTCAACGACGGATCGTAGAGGAGTTCAGGCAAATAGATGTGGAACTGTTGACCAGCTGACGGCCCAGACGAACCAAGGGGCTACTGTCTTCTCAATGACTGCTGCGTACTGGCCTCAGCAGCAGACGAGTGGTTCTTGTACCCCTGCTCACTGCCGTTCATGGTGATGAAGGCTGGAATTTGCAAGCCAGTACCGAAACTGCACGTTCGCGAAGTGGCGACAGGTGGCTTTTTTAGATGAATCACGTTTTATGCTCCATCGGACAGATGGCCATTGGCGTTTAAGGTGTGAGATTGCGAAAAGAAACGAAGCGTTATGGTCCGGAGAATGTCTCCGTGGCATTCTCTGGGTGACTCGACATTTTAGAAGGCACGATGGTTCAACCCAAGAATGCATTTATCCTTTAAGAGCAGTTTTTCCTCGGCACAAAGGTACCTGCAAGCAGTACAAAGCAATGTGTCACACAGCTCGCAATGTACGTGCGTTGTTCGAAGAGTACCAATATGAGCTTACTGTACTCCACTGGCCACCAAACTCCCCTGTGTTAAACCCATTCGGGAATCTATGGGATCACATCGATAGGGCTGTTCGTGCCACGGATCCTAAACCAAGAAACCTAGCGCAGCTGACCACGTCACTGGAGTCGGCGTGGATCCACATACCTTCCAGAACCTCACAGACACTCTTCTTGCACATCTCGCGCTACCGAAAGTGGTTACTCAGGCTTTTGACAGATGGTCACATGTCACTGGACAGTGTAGAAGAAATGCTTACCTATCGTAGGCCATGGATGCATCGTAACTCGTCGCATGACAAAATTTCTTAATAGTTACTTGTAATTTAAAATACAGAATTAGTCTCAAACTTATTGCTTTTCGTGTCCATGGTCGATTAGAGCTTTTTCACACTCTAGATAGATTTAGCTAAAGACGCCGATATGATTTACAGAACTAGAACTATCAACTGAGGCATGCTGATTTGTGGACGGAAAGAGATATTAATCGAACAGCCAAATGATGTGTACAAATACGCATGTGGAAGTAAGTTAACAGAAAAGCTGAAATGAAGATTCTTGGATACGAATGCGGAAGTTGCCAACTTTTTGATGCATGATAACGATATTCGTGTATAGCCGCGCGGGGTAGCCTTGTGGTCTCAGGCGCCTTGCCACGGTTCGCGCAGCTTCCCCCGTCGGAGGTTCCAGTCCTCCCTTGGGTGTCTGTGTGTCTGTTGTCCTTAGCGTGTTTTAGTTTAAGCTAGATTAAGTAGTGTGTAAGCCAAGGGACCGATGGCCTCAGCAGTTTGGTCCCATAGAATTTACCACAAATTTCCAATTCGTTTATAAGCTACTGAAATTTGTAACATGAATTTCATCATCCGCTATCGAACAACAACCTAACTGCTGCTAAATAATTTGAAAGTACAAGAAAACGAATAAATTAACAATTGAAAAAGAAACCGTGAATGTAAAGCGATATTCATACAAACCCTCAGAAACATTAAATTTTTTTATAGGAAAAGTTACAAATTTACATCTTTCTCCGTCAGGTCTCTCTTCACAGCAGTCAGTAGTTAGTATAATAGCGAAAGCAGTTTGCAGTTCTGTGTGTTTGCACTTACATTTAGTGTCTAGTACACATTGATGGTCCACAGGACTTTTGAAACACCAAATCCATTTTATTTTCGTTTGTCCCAGCTGATAAACGGGTTTGAATAATGAAAGGCATCAACGCAGAGACTTTGCAGCTCCACTTCTCGGTAACATACAAATGTCCAGAAAATTCATATTCTATAATGAAAAAAAAAGTTTGCGTTCGTATGTGAAGCACATTGAATTAACAGATTTTTTCCGAGTTACTGATACTGAACATTTTCTGTTGTTCTGAATGCCGGTTACTCTTTGATCAAGTTCAATGCGTGATCATAATACAAGGTGAAACTATATTTAACCATTGCACATAAAAAACGATGAAAATTACAATTCCTTGGATAGCACTACATATATCTGAGATGCAGGACTTATGCAAAAATACAAAATATCTAGGTTCAAGCACAATCAGACGCTAGATGTGTAGCTATGTTCTTGTATAATATTGAATAATGCTTGAGAACAGTTTGATTGTTGGAAGGTTATGGAGTATAACGGTGGTAAGCAAAAATGCATTGGAGGGGGAGTCTAAGAAGATAGTTCGCGGACAGTCACAATGATGAACGACTAATGAAACAAGATACCGAACGACGTATGACTGGGGACAAAGGGTCTGGAAGGAAATGATTGTGCAAATACAATCTGATAGTAATACACACTGAAGAGAAAGAAAAATGAACTAAATAGGTACCGCTAAATTATGCTCGGAAAACCGGTATTTGATCTGCATAGAAAAATCGATTAAGGCCTAACATGCAAACAACAACGAAATCCAGTTTTCGTCTACCGAAAGTTATTTCGCACGTTTACACACAATAAATACAGTATTTTTCTGGAAGCCAAGGAATCAGTCGAAGGGTGATGACTTCGAGTCCGTGGGAATATTTCCGCTCGTTTACAACGTTAACTAGGGAACAGTCGAGTGGATCGTAGCAGTGTAGCATTGCAGTGGGCACTGTGAATGCAATGTTGATTCCAGTGTGCCGGCCTGTGAAAAGGAAAACCTCCCCTTCCCGCTCCCCTGTATCATACTGTGTGTTCAGGGACGTTCCGATAGCAAAGTGTTGATGCCTACTTAAACGGGTGGTACTAAAGGCGTCCTCCGATTACTCGTGTGAATACTCAAGAAGTATTGATACCTCATATCAATATTTTTTTTTAATTTTTTATATGGAATCAAATAATGCTGAGTGTGCATAATATTTTACTTTAATTTCTTGATTGTGATAATCCTTCAACATAAGCGTCACCTTTTGGAAGACTTTCCAAAAAGAGCAATTGCTGTAAATACTTATGAGATAACTTATTTCTATTCTGACTCATAACTGCACCAGATTTTGAAAGTACACACTTACTAGGCACAAATATTGCAACGACGATATGATATTTTTGAGCAATAACTTTCACGTCTTCCCATTACGAAATGGGTTGCGTTTTAATGATATTATAGGATTTGAAAAATGAAGAGCGATTTCGCGACTTCGTGTTTTCCTTTTTGCAGCTTTGTGCTAGCTGTTTATGTTGTTTCCAAAAGACGTATTCCTGTGGTACAATAGAAATAGCAGCATCTTTTCATGGTTTATTACTTATAAATCGTACTTTTGAGTTTTGGTATGGCTCATCTACATGTCGCTGGATCCTGAAAATGCAGGTTTTAAAGCGTTGGAGCCAACAGAGTAGCAATAATTTTATGGAGATTTAATTCGGATAAACTATATCTTTTCTTCAGCTTTCTCAATAAGACGTTCCTGTATTCTTTGACAACTGGTGACATTATTGTTCTGCTGACAAAATATCATTGGCACAGTTTTGGATATTGTAACAATACTTTCGTCTAGACACTTCGCTTGTGACATATTCAAAGGGTTTTATTAAATCTGTAAGTTGGTTGAGTGCCTCCATCAGCAGGTGGCATAGCAGAAACTGACACGCTATTAATTACGATTTCAGTTATTTTCCTCGAATGTAACTCTATGCAAATACTTTTCTTATGATTCTAAAAACAGTCTGTATGGAAACACATGTCTCTAATACTTTGTTGTATCGGAAAATTCCTTACAAGTGACCAAGTGACAGGCAGCGATTTCATGTTTTTGCTTACAGCATCCCCACAAGGCGCGCCAGGTTATATCGTGATATAGTAGCGAATGAGAGAGAGAGAGAGAGAGAGAGAGAGAGAGAGAGAGAGAGAGAGAGAGGGGGGGGGGGGGGAGCAGTTGGCAACAGCTGCACCGCGGAAGACCAGAGGTCTAGGCGCGGCCTGCTGAATGGCAGCCGTGGATGCGTGTGCGTAGTGCGTGCAGGTCAAGGGCGCAGTAGTAGCAGGGGCATACACGCACTGGCCGACAGCCAGGCTCGCGCGACCGTGCTGCAGTCTGCCGGCCTTCTCGTGTACCCACGAGAGGCACATGCCGTGCATAGCAGCAGATATCTGCCTGCGACCCGCTGACGAATTCTGACTCTAGACCAACTCGACATGAGTGCCTCAGAGAAGGGTAAGATTCTTCTCCTCCAACTTTCCAGAAGTGGACGTTCTTTTACATCCTGCTGACCATTACATCTGTAATACTGTGAAGGCGACATTCAACGAGCGTCAAATTAGCAGGAAGTGTACGACATGCTCTCATATGCAAATGAATAGCATTTCAGTACAACCCCAACAGCCTCCACTCAACGACCGAGAGCAGCGGCGTTTGCTTACAGTTCGCAGTGCTAGAAGACAAGCAACACTGCGTTAAATAACCACAGAAATGAGTTTGGGACGTACGATCCTTTAGGACAGTGTAGTGAATTTTGGCATTAATGGACTCTGGCAGCAATAGACGACGCGATTGCCTTTGCTAACAGCACTATATCGCCTGCAGCACTTCTCTTGGGCTCGTGAGCATACTGGTTGGGCCCTCGACGACTGGAAAACCATGGCCTTGTCAGGTGAGTCCAGGTTTCAGTAGGTAAGAGCAGATGGTAGGATTCGAGTGTGGCGCGGACCCTGCAAAGCCATGGGCCCAAGATATCAACAAGGCACTGTGCGAGCTGGTCATGTCTCCATAATGGCATGGGCTGTATTTACATGGAATGGACTGGGTCCTTTGGTCCAACACTATTGGCTGGAAATGGTTATTTTCGATTACTTGGAGACCATTTTCTGCCATTCATGGACTTGAAGTTCCCAAACAACGATGGAATTTTTACGCATGACAATGCGCCATGCCAACAGACCACAATTGTTCGCGATTGGTTTGAAGAACATTCTGGACAATTCGAGCGAATGGCTTGGCCGCCTGTCGAACACTTATAGAACACAATCGAGAGGTCAGTTCAAGCACAAAATCCTGCATCGGCAACACAGCTGTAGAGGCATCATGGCTGCATATTTCTGCAGGGGACTTCCAACGACCTGTTGAGTCCATGCCACACACAGTTACTTCATCACGCTGGGCAACAGGAGGCCTGACAATTTCAGGAGGTATTCCACGAGTTGTTACCTCAGTGTAGTAGAAATGACATCTACATTCTGTGTATACGGAATATTTACGCATCTAGTTTCTCATTCAGAAATGACATTTGCATGTTGACTGAGATGATCGTGTTATGCTTCGTGTAAGAGAGTACTAGTACGCGGCAAAATAAGAGAGCGACAGGATCATGGACGGTGGTGTAACATTCCGCGATATTGCTACTTACCTCGGTTGGGATTTCGTGTTTCCGACCCTAGCCCACTCTCGCATGTCACTATCGCATGTAAGGACGAAGATATCGAACCTGTCCCGGACAGACAGAATCTATCCGACGTCGCTGACGGGGAAGCCCCATTGTACTAAAAGGATGCTGCCTGGCGCCTGCCAGTCAGTTTGATGCAGTGTTAGGTCAGTCGAGCATGAGTAACTTTGCAGGCCAAGTCCCCGTGTTCTAGCGATCCGCACAATCGTGCGTAAAAGCGGTACGGAAATTATTTAAATATTTGGGAGATTATTTTTGAATTATGTCCGACCGCGAGGAACTTACCAGCAATGGAAAACTCGATTGAAAAAAAGCGTTAAGTGAGTGCAGAGCTAGTGTGATTAGGCTCATAGGCATAATGTTGTTTACGATTAAAGGACAATAAACCGGGTGCAGTCAGATCAGTGTGAAATGCATTTGATCTGGTCATATTAACTGATAGTATTTTGGTGGGAGTTTTGATTAAAATCATGCGAACTGCAGATACGTCTTGTGTCAGCAGGCAGATGGTTAAGAACTTTCTCGAACAGGCGCGTGTACCTTGTTAGTTAAGTTCGCCGTCCAAGCTTTCGTTCCCATGAAGTCAGATTGCTTTTTAAAATTCCGACAGCTAAAATACGCTAGTTGGCTTTAAGAAAAGGAGGAGCAACTTACACGCCAAAGAGGACGCACGTTGATGGCTCAGTCCTGCAGGATCATGCAGCCAGTGTCACACACCACGAGGCAGGAAATGTGCAGGTCCGCAGCAGTGCGAATACCCACTCTGACATCGCGACGACTTCTCGTGATCCACGGTCCGTCATCGGAGCGACCGCTGCTGCAGCTCCCCTTTATATGGCAGGACTGGACACACGAATGGCACCACGACGTCTTTGCTGACGAGTCCTGACTTAGCGTAAGGCTTCGCGATGATCGTAGCCGTGTTTTGAGGCTCCGAGGAAAACTAACGTCGCCATATTACATCCGTCATCGTCGAACAGGCCTAGCACCTGTTGTGATCGAAAGAGGTGCCATTAGAAATAAGACACGACCAGCTCTGGTACAGACAGGGGGTAACTCGGACGCAGGCATTACATTTCTGACATACCGTGTGGTTGTAATTAAACTGACGGTGTTGCAAGTGCTGCAGTGTAGGCTGAAGACACAGAATCGTCATATGTAACGTTTTTTTTTTAGTGCGTGCGATCACGGAATATGCTGAAAAAAGATAGTTCCACTTTCTACCACCAGGTGAAAATATTGCATTGTAAGCAGTCAGAACGTGGTGTGGGTGCAGGAAAAGAGGGAACGATCAAAAACATGATAATGGTGATTTTGGCAGGTTTATTAGGATATGGTCACAAGTTACACCATGTGTTCAATATGGTCCCTGACTCAGCAACATACTGCATCTCTAATACGGCATGGTCGACAGTTGCTCGCAGCATATCTGCTGCAATCAGACTTACGTCGTCATATGCTGTCCTTCAGATCAGGAAGAGTCCGGATACATCCCTGATAGACATGGTCTTTCAGATATCACCACAACCGTAAGTCATATGGAATCTGGAAGGCGATGCATCTTGAGATGATGCGGTCGTTACCGAAGATTTTTCGAAGGAAATCCATCTGGCAAGCGACATGTGGTGACGCCCCATCTTACATGAAAATAGTGCTGTGTTCACAGTGTTGCACAATGAGGTCCTTATAGTGTGCACTGTACACGAAAAGGTGCGTGAGATTACATCTGCTCGAAGAAAAACTGACCGGTAACGATGGTGATAGTGAAACCACACCACGAAGTAATAAAATACGATTGCAGTGGATGGTCCTGGCACAACATGTGGCGGAGGAGAACCACAGTATGCGAAGTTATGTGCAATCACGGCACTGTGCAGAATAAAACTTGACTCGGCCACCCAAAGAATATTTCCTAGTCATATGTCATCCGTTCCCATGCGTGACAAAAAACGGAGGGCGAAGTCACGGTGTTGTAACTTATCTTGGGGCTTCATTTGGTGGACATTCTGAATCTTGAAGGGATACCAGTATAAAATGCGCCACAAAATTTTTTTGAACTGTTGACCTGCGGAGAGAGAATTCCCATGACGCAGCTCAAACATTGCTGCATAAGCCCCAGATTCTGCAGTCACAGTCAGCTATCGCTACAGCCACTTCAAATGCCATCGCAATGGGCAGCTTCTCTCTCCCTGCTGCACTACCCAATTCATCTATTTCTTTGCATTTACTGATCACATTCTTTGGCCCATTTACTGCCATGGGGCCTCTTCGCAACTGTTTCATATGCGATACTCCCGCAATGCAGCGCTGCAACTGCTGCCGTTCTGATAAAAACTTTTCCAACAGTGCGCTTTCTTTCTTAACAGCCACTGCGTTTCGTACGGAAAACTTCGACCTTCTTAATCCTTTACACCAACAGCCACTTCACACAAGAAATCAACACGCGTCGCCAAACGACACACAGCATAGTGACGTCAAAACAGGAAACACTCCACATTCTGACTGCTTACAGCGCCCTATTTCACCTAGTGGCATAAAGTGGAAGTACCTTTTTTTCAGTGTACTCCGCTAGTGCACCGATGAATGAACATACCTCCAATGTTTCAGCATCCTGCCATGTATGCAACCTGCATTGCAGTACTCGGGACAGCGTCAGTTTAATTATAACCACCCGGTATTAAGGTCGGCGGCTGTGGCTTATCTTCGAGGTCTTCATGTCGTTCGCTTTGAACAAGATAACGCAAGGTCACATTTTGCCTGTGCTATCCTGACCTATCTAAACTGGCCAGCATGTTCTCCACATCGCTCACCACTGAAAACATCTGGCAATGTTTTGCCAAGAAACTGGCACACCACCGCGTGCCAGCAACTACAATTTATGAACTCCGACCTACAGCTGAACTAGCATGGATTGACTTACCTACCCTCAGTTCAACTTTATAGTCAGCAGGGTTGTTGCTGCCAGAGGTGGCAGATCTGTGTGCTGTATTTTGCACGCTGTACATTCCCACGTTACTATAAATTTAATCCCACTGTACTGTGCGCACACCACAAATTAAATTTCGTTATTTGCTATCCTTACTGAAGTTTCAGTTTTAATAGCCAGTAGAGTATTTAACACACTGCCCAATGAGACATCTGGTAACATGGTTTACAATAAGTGACAGTTTTGAAGGATAATAAGGTTCATGTACGTCTGAAGCTGCTGGAACCGACTGACAAGCGACCTGTCCTATAGCTATAGGAGATTACCCCTTATTAGGGGAAAAGGTGATACGACACGACGCCAGATCAAAAACAGTCGTCTGCATTATGAGAGAGCCTGTCCGCATTGAGGAAGCCTGTTGGAGCAATGCTGTAAGTGGACATTTGAATCATCGCCATGGTGAAACAGCAGTTGAATGGCGTCAGATTAGCGAAAGTATCATCACCGTTGTTTGTGTAAGAAGAGTCTGGAAGTGTACACTCGAAAGAGAAAATAAAACAATTCAGGTTTGGAAAATGACTTGCGTGCGCGTGTGTTTGCGCAGAAGGTGCTTAGAAGCGATGAAAATAGTACTTTGGAAAAGGGTTACTGGAAAAAATAAAATCCAATGGTGTTTTGAAAGAAACCAAAAGGAACGTAATCTCTTAACTATTAAAAAACGAAACTGTAGATATTTCATACATGAGTTTTTAACAAATACGTGGGAAGGCAAAACATCGAAAAAGAAAACGATGGTGAAGCCAATGAAAATTAGCAGATTTAACGAAGATAAAGTTAAATAAATGAAGAAATGAAGAGGACAATAGAAAATATGGATGGGTAGTTGCAACGCCAAGAGATTGTCTACAACTGATGTTGGTAATTTAATGACTTTCGTTAGTTTGCATTTGATGCAATTCGAAACGTGGATATTTATATTTTACACGGTGATGCTTCCTTATTTGGGCTAGTCGCTTCGTAGGGAAAGTGAAGTTTGCTCATTAGTGACATCTCAAGCCAAGTACTCTGAATTTCCTTAATTTTAAATTCTTTAAAAAGATGATGTAACCAGAGAGGAAGACGCAACAGCTATTTCACTTTCCGCGCGAAGACTGCGATGTTTATATAACTACGCTCCAAGGCTAGTTTTTCCGTTAAATTCATCTGCCATGTTTGTTCATAACTTCTATTTATGTTCTTACAATAAATTCTCTTTTTATAATTTCCACAAAATTGGTTTCTTTATTTTCGTTACTCCCCAAATAACTTTAACGTGTGAATGATTGCCAGTTTTCTCTGAAGCTTTACAACCATTTCGAGTACTATGCCATCAGTCCATCGACGGTCACGAACTCCACTGTTTTCAGTTGTAATTTACATGTGTGGCAGAGGACAAAAAACAAATCAGTAACTGAAACACAGTTGTAACAAGATGTGCTTAGGTATTTCCGTGGTAGAACAGTATCGAAAACCAGAATTCCTCGTTGGAGTGCCTATCTCCAACATACCCGCTATCCACGACAAACTTTGATTCATTAGACTTTGATGCTTAAATGCTATTGATCAGATTCACAATGTTACGGGCCTGTCCTCGTAATCTGTTCTGTTCTTTCCGACGGTGACTCACGCAGACGCGAAAGTGGATGGCTTCTTTCAAAGATGGACACTTAAGTTCTACGATCGATAGGTGGCACTTTCTCTTATGAGGGGGAAAATTCCGCAACCTACCCGCTGCAAGGCCCACGAAGTTCCGGGTGATGCAATAAATATTCAGAGACTGCAAGCATTGTATCTCCTTCCAAACTTGCGTTTGGTGATTACTTATAATTATGGTGGCTCTAATTACAGTATTACTGTAATACCGAATAGTGGTACTGTAGCTCCGTAGTTAGAGATTGTCATACAAACACCACAGGCTCCGGTCCGAGATTGGACTTTAAACAATTTTACTGCGATTGTTGTGATTTTCATGACTGACACTGGTTTTGTAAAAGGGTGAGTTACAATTGAGTTCTGATTTTACATTAAACTACAGGTTCCCAAAGCGAGTAGGAGAGGTGCGTGAGACGAACGATAGATATATGTACGAAAATGACACCCCAGCAGCAGTATTCCTAGCAACGTGCTGTTGCATGCAAACCAAACCCCTTCCGTTTTGACTCGAGGATGAATTTCGACAACGACCGGTGGACTCTCGATTAATCATCGTCATGGGTTTTGTTCCTAAACGCAGCGTGAACGTATTTTCGCGGCACTTAACCGGGTTTATTCAACACGAAATTATCTTGCTCAGTGTTCGTCAGCCGGAATTTTCTGCATACATGAACAAGAAAGCCTACAGTAAGCAAAAAATGGGCTTATACATGGAACTAGGGTAAAATCTGACCAACGAAAGTTTTTCCTAAAATCCCATTCGTCGTTTGAACATATTCTTCGTTATTTTAATATGCATTGTCCGAATTTTTCTACACAATTTGACGCCCGGTGCGGAACAGTTTTAAAGTCATCTCACCATTCAATGTGAATTTTGTCCTATCGAGAGATTTCTTAAAGTTTGAGAGAAAGTAACCGAAAGAATAGGGGCGGGAGGGGGGGGGGGGGGTTATACGAGTATAAAATACGGCAATGGTTGTGACAAGCCTGTAAGCTGGTGTAAGGAATTCGCGAAACACAGACCTGTTTTCTTTTTCGTCAGTTATCTGGGAAATTATCCAGTAAGTTGCGTAATGAATATGTGGCAGTTTCCCATGTCCAGGCAATCGATAAATATCACAACACGCCTGTTTCAGCCGGCCGCGGTGGTCTAGCTGTTCTAGGCGCGCAGTCCGGAACCGCGCGACTGCTACGGTCGCGGATTCGAATCCTGCCTCGGGCGTGGATGTGTGTGATGTCCTTTAGGTTAGTTAGGTTTAAGTAGTTCTAAGTTATAGGGGACTGATGACCTCAGAAGTTAAGTCCCATAGTGCTCAGAGCCATTTTTGAACCTGTTTCAGTTGAAGGAATGCTTTACTTTCTGTTGTCCTACGCTTCCTTCGTGCCGTTAAATTTAATGTATCCGAGTTCCATCAACCGTAAAAAAGTGAATCAAAAGTTTGATTGCCCCTGAACGTTTCGAACCTCAAGCCGCCGGATTTCTTTTTTGGTCAAGTGTGTACAGTCGTCTGACGCCAGCCTGCCAACAGCTTCCTCTTACAAAGTTTTTGCGTAACATGTTAAATTTCGTTCATTTCATGCGTCAAGTGTTTTGGGGGTATTCACTCCTTCCAAACATCATAAACTTTGTAAAATACTTCTCCAATTTATGCCAACCCCCCCTCCCCACTGATTCCGCTGAGTTTACTTATTGTCGGACGACTTCTGACTTTTGTGGAACATTTAGTCCCTATATATGCGACTTAGGAGACTACTGAGTGCTTCATTAGGGTTCCCTATCTCCATCGTTAAAAACTGAACATTTGTAGTATCACTTTGTTGACGGCCAGTCTGTCAGACTGTTAAAAACCTTTTTCTCAGGAACAGGTCGATATAACAGATTGAAATTTATGTCACATACTGAGGTCTATGGTTCCTTGTCGGTGAAAAACATTGAAATTTCTAAGTCAGTGTAATACAAAGGTACTTCCCTGTGGTCTAGACGCATGAAAATTATTGGCAAGAAACAAGGTTTTACATTACAAGTAAAGGAAAAAATTCGGAAACCGTAAATTTTTATTATCTCGCCCGAAATTTTTTTTCGGCAATTCTTACCTGAGTGACCGTTCGTCCGCGTTAAGACACCTTTTTATTAGGAACGGCTAGATGCATCACGTTGAAATTTATGTCACGTACTATGGGCTAGGGTCCCTTGATGGTATAATAAACATTAGCTAGTGAGTCAATGTAATCAAAAGGTACGACCGTTTATGTTACATACGTTTATACTAGCTAACTCACTCATCAAAACCTATAGGGTACCTCCCTTCGGTCTAAAGTCATAGACTTTGTCAAGAACAAAGGTTACACAGTAAAACAAAAAATTGTTAATTTGTAATTATATCATACGAAAAAAATATTTCGTCATTTGTTATCCGATGTCAAACTGGAAATTAAAGCAATAAGTAGTTCTGCAGTCAGCCTATTTGATTCTCGATGGTAAAAGACAATCAGGCAATAAATGACATCATCGGTCATATGACGCGTTTCGGAATTTATCCATCAGATATCTAGGAGCAATTACTTCTCATAGATATTGAGTTTCACACACAACTTCAAACGCCTTATCTACTTTCAGTAATCGCTCCTGGATATCCAAGGAAGTATAAATTCCGAAATGCGTCATACGAGCAATAAAGTCGTTCCTTGCCTGATTTTTGTCTTTTACCATTGCGACCCAGCCAGCCTCAATTGAGAACTACTTATAATTAAGGTCACCTTCGTCCTGCATGACACTTCACATTTATGTTACTGGAGTAAAGAAAGCACAACAGTTTGTCTCCTTTCTGGTGTTCTGAACCAATTTCTAAGGGATAAATCAAATCCATTTTTTGTGAGTAAATGTCAAAAATCTTAACGTTATCAGAAATAAAAATGAAGCTTACGCGATTTCTTGTCAGACTGACTGCCCGCACACCCCAGTACTCAACATCTGGACAGCGCACGCGCGAGACAAGTTGGCGGGTAGTTCCCCTTGAAGTATGCCAGGAAGTAGGCCGGGGCTGGAGCTGGCAAGCCGACAGGGGCGTAGGTGGAGCACGCGCCGGCACACACGCCGTGCCGATTATTGTAATGAGGATGCCACGCTGAGGCGAAACGCCACGGATGGGCATCGCAGTGGCAGGCTCACCAGTGGGAATGGGTGCACCTCCTGTTACAACGTGCGAACCTGCATTTACTGCCGATCTAGTCAGGGACCGCAGCTTCAGAGCCCTTTGCTCTTTTCAGACAAAATGCAACGCGACGAGCGTAAAACATTGGAAGTCTCTAAGAGTGAGATACATTTCAGTTCACTAGTCCCTTTGTAATCATAAGAGACATCCAAATGTCTTACTTAGCCACAATCAGCTTTATCGACTTACTATAATTTAGTGAGAGCAGTATTGTTTGACAGAGAGAATGGAAATTCACTCGAGTAACTTCAAATACTGAATACACCTTCTCAATCTATAGCAGGTGGATAACTAGGAAATCACTAAGGATAAGTTGTTGATTTGGATCCCTTGAGCGCAGATATCATTTAAACAACTGCTAGTCATCCTAAAGCCAAAATTTGTAGATCGGTTTGAACTCCATAGATTTACTAGGAGTGATGCTGTTGGAGGTGATCTGAGTTCGCCTTCATTAGGAGAACCGGCTCACCTGGCCAGGCATAAGTTGAAATACAGGGTAACGTGAAAAGAACCGACAGTGCAACCTGGAAGTTTTAGTATAAGCATTTCCAAAGGTGAAAGTAACATTCAGAGCTAAAACAAATAGTTGGCCCTACACAGGACAGAACCCCAAACCTTTGAGATCTTGTCTGGAGAGTTCCTACAACAATGAAATTCAGCTGCTATCGATACATGATTTAACTTTCGAGTAGCCAGGAGCGTCTGTCGTCGATGCAATGGAATTACTACTTATTTTTCATTTTCAGCAATAAGCAGCACAAC
This sequence comes from Schistocerca americana, assembly GCF_021461395.2. Taxonomy (NCBI): domain Eukaryota; kingdom Metazoa; phylum Arthropoda; class Insecta; order Orthoptera; family Acrididae; genus Schistocerca; species Schistocerca americana. The sequence continues at coordinate 430,906,452 of NC_060124.1, read as the reverse complement.
GAACTGTCAAGGTGAGTTTCAGCCTACACAAAGGTAATATTGGCGGCGAGAATTTGTCAAGCAAAAAGGAGCGCAGCATGGTTAGCTGTTTTGAACAGTGCTTTAGATTTTTACTGCTGTTAATCTGTCTTTAGCTTCACTACTAGTGAGTAGTTAAACTGATGCGAGGTTATAGGTTATTTTCTGAGCGGGATGTTGCAGGTGAGAATCAGAAAGACAAATGACACGGGTATGAAATGCTGGAGGGAAATGAAAAGTTGTGACCACATTGTTCACCAGAAAAAAAAACACAAACTTTATACTAGAACTGTTGTAACCTGTGACTCATCAAAATGTGACCAAAGGTTTCAGAAAGTCAATACCGAGTTCAATCCTGTACTGAAAAACTCACAAAACTTCAGTCATCTCAATTAGGAGTGCTATGAACCAGCTTGTGTTTTATTTTATGTCGTAAAAGCAAATCAAATTCGACTGACCATCGTCAGATTCCTACATTCCAATTAGAAAAATACGTAAGCAACATACACGCTTACACTGTCGCGAATCTTAACTTACGTAAATGTTAACGACAACATATAGATAATAAAATGTCACCTACTTACATAGAAGTATTCACAGCTTCATGTTGGGCGAAATATTGAATTATAATCGTCAGATGATAAAATCATGAACTAGACACTGAAAATAGAAGTATATTATACCACACTGGCGGTTTGCATTGGTACAGAGTGACCTGTTATATCACAATGTAATTTACATCGTCAGTCTACAAGTACAGTAGTGTAATCATCCATTGTGTTGTTGCAATCGGCGTCAACAGATACATACAACGTAGTGCCGACTGCACAGCTGATCACTACCTGCTGGTAGAATTGAAGATGGTCATAGAGGTCTTCATGCATCGACAGTGTCTATATCTTACTACTAACAAGTTGTGTGTCGCTTGCTACAGTAAGTAGATGTGACAGACATAACCCAGCTTTTTAATAGTAATATACTACTCGCTCTCGAAGTACAAAGAACTCTGTGACCATCTTTGGTTCTACCAGTAAACAGTGATCAGTTTTGCCGTCGGCTCTATGTTGTATGGATCTGTACACAGCGCTAATGCCGATTACATTTATCACATGAATGAGTACGCTTCTCATAGTTGGAATATATATATATATATATATATATATATATATATATATATCCAGCAACTTAAGACCTAATATAATAACTTATTGTTTTCCTCTTAAGTTTGGTTTGCTTTTACAACCTAAAATAAAAACACAAATTTAGGCTTATTGCACTCCTAAGTCAACTGATTGATGTTCTACGTAATTTTCAATATAGGGTTTCCTGAAATTGATGGTAAGTTTTCCCCAATCTTCTGAAAAACAGTAAATTATCGTTAGTTACTGAAACAGATTGTACACATTGACCAAAAATTACGAAGTGACATTTCTGTCTGACAACAGGCAATTCTACGTCTAACATAAATTAATTTAATGTATTTTGAGAAATTAGTCATTCATCTTTACTGCGTGAATTCAAGAAATTTGTCTGCCATTTATGTTACATGTATCATATGAATCAAACATTTGTGAAAGCGTATACCGTAATATTTCCTTGCTAAAGTCAGCATGCTGGTCAGGATGTATTGGGTGAATGGTAATTTTTGGATAATCGGAACATCTATCTTTCGTAACACAGTATTTGTCAGTTGGTGACACTGAGCATTTATGTACTGCGATGTCATTTGTTGTTGCAGCGAAGAAAGCTAGTCTGCAGCACATGTATTTTGTTTGAATTTTATCCACGGTGGGTGCTAGTGAACTCCCAGACTTTCCCTTTATAGCTTATAGAATTTTTGTTTACCATAGCCTACATGATTGCATGTAAACAAAGCGTATATCACGAGTGCACGTCGCAATAGTGAAATATGCTGCTAAATTTTATAAAACAAACATGGACGTGAAAATGATAAATGTGCAACTAATTGGAGAAACTGTCACCACAGCGTAATAATAATAACGATGTCTCATCTTTATTGGTCTCCAGCGATATAAACACGTACATGAATCTATAAACACATGAGGATGGGCACAAACCCGAAACCGGTCGTGTAACGAATAAGTAATCTTTTATTGTGACTGGTTGCGGAAATTTTTCTACACTGTATCTTGTTTTCCCCCGCGGAACTGACCTGTTTAGCTGATGTCAAATGAGATAATTTCATCAATTATAAAGGTATTTACTTTTTTTCTCTGAAGAGATGAAAGGCTTACTTGAATGTTTCAAAGCAATCAACCGCAAATTGAAAAAAATCCAGTCCGTTTGTGATACGACTATCTCCATCTTTAAGATAAGATTGTAACGTCCAGTGTCAAGTTAAATTACAAGGAAAAGTGAGTGCCTGACCTAGAAAGCGATCAGGGTCCTTGCCATCCACTAAAGACACGCACTAAGCAACGATTTGAAGTGGAACGACCGCTTAAAATTAATCGCGGGTAATGCAGATGCCAGACAGATTCATTGGAAGAATTCTCAGGAGATTTAGTCCACCAAATGAAGTAGCTTACACAACACTCGTTCGACTAATGCTTGGAATTGCTCGTCAGTCTAGGATCCGTAAGAGAGAGGATTGACAGAGGAGATAGGGAAGATCCAAAGAAAAGCAGGGCGTTTCGTTACAGGTTCATTCAGTATATTGCTTCCTCCTACGTATCTCTCGCACGAAGATCATGAACATAAAATTAGAGATATTCGAACTATACGGAAGCTTACCAGCAATCGTTATTCCGAACGATAAGCGACTGGAACAAGAAAAGAGAAAAGTGACACTGGAACAGAACGTACACTTCGCCATACACCTTAAGGTGCACTGCGGAATATGGACGCACATGTAGAAACAGTGCGTTTAGCAGCGGACACATTTAACACTTTACATCTATCAGAGGTAGGCTTCCGGCTTACGGGGGACGCAAAGTGTTACGCAGCGAGAATATAGACGAGGGATTGTCTTATCAGATAACTTGATAGATGCAGCTTCAGTTGATTGAAAAAAAAAACTGAGTCTATGACGAAGTGTGTCTTGAATACCAAGGGTTAACAAAGAATTAAGAAGCTACTTTCGCGGCTAAATATATTGAAAAGATAATTAACTTATGCTTAGATCCTATTTATCAAACTTTTTCTGTTACCTCTTTAGCTGGGCAGCAAGCGAAACTTTTAAGCTTGAAATCGTTTAGTGAAATGTTCGCTACGCTTCCGTGTTTCCTGAAGAAAGGTTCATTCTAAGGCAGACAGAGAAACATAGGAGACGGCCACCCACGGGTGTTTTGGGTTTACACACAGTAGTCTGGAGTACGATGATGCGCCGCATTAGTTGCAAGAGGGAATTACAGAGCTGGAGAAGTTGGATGTCTGAGGGTAGTTCGCGACTGAACCGATGAGGAGACAGAAGCTTTCATTAATAAAATACACGTCTCACATGTATCACACAGTGTCTTGATGGGAACTTTTCATACCTGCAGTTTATTTATTTTTTAATTTGCTCTTAGTTAGAAAGCTTCACTACGTTCGTTTAGTAGCAAAAATATCATCCAGGAGGGAAGGTGATCACGTGTTTCGGATGCACGCGTGCTCCACAGCTTCTACATATCTGATAAATTACTTTTCCTTTTAAAATTAAAACACTTTTAAACTATACATAAATTCCAGAATGAGATTTTCACTCTGCAGCGGAGTGCGCGCTGATATGAAACTTCCTGGCAGATTAAAACTGTGTGCCCGACCGAGACTCGAACTCGGGACCTTTGCCTTTCGCGGGCAAGTGCTCTACCATCTGAGCTACCGAAGCACGACTCACGCCCGGTAGAGCACTTGCCCGCGAAAGGCAAAGGTCCCGAGTTCGAGTCTCGGTCGGGCACACAGTTTTAATCTGCCAGGAAGTTTTATACATAAATTATTTTTCGACCAGTGTTCGGGGCTAGCTCATATCAGAAACCGCGACCAGCTCTAAACACATTCAAAGTTGGCGACATGTATACTTTCCAAGAACTGTTTGCGCTACTTTAGTCAGGATGGTAACTTGAAAAAAAGAAACATATGAATACGCGGCAGGTTGTTAAAAAATAGTAGCACGGACAGCTCATGTTGGCTTCAGGGCATCTGCTCACGGGAGCTGTATTAACGTACTATATCTTGCACTGAGCATCTGGATTCAGTATACTTTGTCTTTTACCGGGCTTTTGGCTCTACTGTGTGCTTTTAACGAAACCCGCGTATTTCCATGATAAATGTTTCAAGTTTTACCTCTTACATAGATATCGCCCACTTTTAATACGCAGTATACATGACACCAACTTTGATGTGATTATTGATAGTATAAAACTCCTGATGCGCTAATCCTGCATATTTGACGAATAATAAATTACTCGTATGCAGCTTAAATGTGTTGGTTTGGAGAGTCGTTTATCAAACCATCAGGAGTGCCCCAGGGAAGTGTGGTAGGGCCGTTGCTATTTTCTAAACACGTAAATAATCTGGAAGACAGGGTGGGCAGCAATCTGCGGTTGTTCGCTGACGATGCTGTGGTGTACAGGAAGCCATGTAAAGTAAGTGATTGTACGTTGATACAAAATGACCTAGACAAAATTTCTAATTGTTGTGACGAATGACTGCTGTCTCTCAATGTAGAAAAATTGAAGTTAATGTGGGTGAGTAGGAAAAACAAACTGGTAATGTTCGGACAAAGCATTAGTAGTGTCCTGGTTGACACAACCACGTCGTTTAAGTATCTGCGCATGACGTTGCATTTCATATAGCTTCGCAACGAGCATGTCAGGGTTGTAGTGGGAAAGGCGATTGGTTGACTTCGGTTTATTGGGATAATTTTAGGAAAGTTCATCTGTAAAGGAGACCGCATATAGGACGCTAGTGCGACAAGTTCTTGAATACTCCTAGAGAGTTTGGGATCCGCACCAGGTCAGATTGAAACGAGACATCGCAGCAATTCAGAGGGGAGCCGCTAGATTTGTACCATTAGGTTCGATCAGCTTTCAAGTGTTACGGATATGCTTCGGGAGCTAAAATGGGAATCCCTGGAGGGAAGAAGACATCCATTTCGAAGACCAATACTGAGAAAGTTTAGAGAACTAGCATTTGAAGCTGACTGCAGAACGATCCTACTGCAGTCAACATACGATTCGCGTGGGGTCCACCAAGATAAGATACGAGAAATTAGGGCTCATACGGAGGCATATAGATAGTCGTTTTTCCCTATATCTGAGAGTGGAACACGAAAGGAAACTGCTAGTTGTGGTAAAGGGCATTCTCCGACACGCATCGTACGGTGGCTTGCGGAGTGTGTGTGTGTGTATATACGTACATACGATTCGTTTATGTTGGTGTAATAGAGTAACTAATTTCCGTTAAATGTGGGTGGAGCATCAATTTTACGTGGTAGCGTCCTTGCGTCAGATTTCTTGCTATGTTTTCTGTAACCAGTCGTAGCGTCCAGCGACCAAAGTCCTTGGCAGTGGCTACAGCTCCCTCAATGGAATTCGGGTCAGTGTGATTGTCAAGGGGCATTTCAGATACAAACAAACAATGTCTGATCAGATACGGGGCGTCTTGTGTGTGTGCCCGTGCGTGTTTGTTGTGTGGGTAACGTTCCATTGAGAAACCGCTGATGCCACGACCCGCTGACTCCACGATTATCGTCAACAAAAGACGAGGCGCGCAACGCAGTCAGCTGCGTGGCGTCCCTGTTTCCAGACGCTTCTTCAGCAGCATTTCTGTATGTCTGTTACAGCTTCGCTGTCTGCATCTCTAAGTAACCGATGAACGAGTCTTTAATATTCATGACAGCTCTTTATACGGCAGCTGGAGTTTAACGTCCTGTCAAAGCAGTGGTTAACACACGAGTTTGCACATTATAAAGTTTGTATAGTTTTGAAACATCGCTGAAGTAAAAGAGCTGAATCCTCAATGAGCGATTTGGGAGGGAGGGGCGATGGTCCCCAACACTAGGATCACACGTGAAGTTCAGCAACACTCGTAAAAACAGAAATGTATAGAACAGAACCGTTGAAGTAGGAAAGTTTGTGAAACTACCGCACTGGTAACTTGGGACGTTTCGCTTCCAACAGCGGTGCTGTTCACAAAGCATGAAGCCACGTCTCAACATGGACTTGCCGTAACATGACTCTTGTGCCACGATTCAGAACTTTCTTGTTTTGTTTTTTGAGACTATACCGTCGAAGAGGGACACTCCTTTGAGAAGTGGTAACTGGAAGCTTGGACAATTGGAAAATAACGGCTGGAGAGAAAAATGTCCCTCAAACACGTCATAGAGCGGTAGTGATTAAATAAAAACGGATGCAGAAATACACTGAAGAGCCAAAGAAACTGGTACACTTGCGTTAGGAATCGTCATAGGGACGAACAACAAACTTCGTGGAGTCATCTAACAGGAAACGCGTGACCGCTGTGGACCAAGGAATGCTCCAGTTTGCTGAGAGGCTGGACTGAAAAAATGCAGCCCCAAAATCAGACCTAGAGCGTGTTTGAGGAAGAGGAAGAATGAGCTATGGTTCTGGGATCGCGGATTAATCTTAAGTTTTGAAACAGTCTTCCTTTTTACTTCAAACTTGAAACGCGTTTTTCTCTAAACATTTTTCAGCGCGCGTAGAGCTCTAGAGCCTCGACAGATTAGATTTATTTGATGTTTTAAAAATGAAAGAATTAAATTTGGGGGCCTTTGCGAGGACATTTTAATCAGAATTTTAAGTATCTTAAAATGTTTGAACGTAAAAAACGATGCCAAAAATTGACATTTTTCAAATTGCTGCCTTTTTCCGAGGTTTTTCCTATCAAATTGTCGTCGTGATCGTCCCCCAGATTCATTCTAATTTAGGAATTTTCTATTTTTATGAGTTTCTGAAATAGTCACTAGTCTGTACAACGCTTCGCGCAAACCAGATTGCGTCGTGAGGCGCATAGTTCGACACAGTTTTTTAATTTATAAGAATTTAATTTATGAGAATTTTTCTGCATACACGAATATATGTGTAATAAAGGCAATCCTTGTATACAGAAGTTCTAAACTTAACCCTTTTTGTGCCTCTCGTCCAAAAGGCAACAGAAAGGAAGGTAGGATCGAGTTCAATATCTCTTAGATGTGATTGGAGATAGGGCAGTGAATAGCTCGACGAGGGCGGGATGTCACCCATACGCTTTTTAAAAGAATGATCTCAGCATTTAATGTGATTTACGGAAGTCGCACGAAGTGCAAATGAGATTGGTCGGATGTGAGATTTAATTCCTACTTCTCTAAACAGGTTTCGATGAAGACCCCTTTGTAACCAGTGAAACTTTTCTCCACTTTGACACGACAGATTCGCCTTGTAAGACCAAACACCTACGAATTTACGTAATTTCCACTGGCAGAAGTCAAATACCTTCACGAATCGTCCGTTTCAGAACCATATGTGCTACTCCAGACCATGTTGCGATTTAAAAGTTTTCCTTGTGTAGCTATAACAGCTGCATGACGTTGAGTTATTCGTCCATATACGTTCGCGGTCGAAATGCAGTTCACATTTATTCTTCTTTACTCTAGTCTTAATGGCCTTGAAAAAACACAGTATACTCACTTGCGTATTACGTAACAGTTGGTATGTACTGATAACTGGGATATGTCTTCCGCCCGTACAGAGATCAGGGAAAAAAGTGAAGAACAACTTCTCCATTCTTGAGTGCATACAGTTCAATGTAAAGAGATGTTTTGTTGCCACTAACATATGATGCAATAAGGATGTGATAAATAGTCGTGTAAAGACACTGAAAAGTTTTGATAGCGTTTCGACACGCTTTCCGTAGGAAGGCAAGAGTGTAGCGACCTAGTGTTGCGTTAACGTTATTCCAGCTCGGAAAACATGCTATTTTTAGCCTCGTGAATGGGGGTTGTATAACCTGGACGCCAGGTGCAAACATCGATGCAGGCACTAAGGACCAGCTGTCATGTGATAAGTTTGTTTACTGCGCTCACGGCAGAGCGGCGGATAACCGTTTGATATAATAAGTTACATTTGATGCCGTTTCATAGGATAGTGTTACTAGTTGTTGTGACCAATAGATGGCACTAGTGCTCCACAACACCGACGCGGTCTGTTAGGCAACGTTAGTTGCTGGCGAAATGGCGTCGAAGCAGGAGAAAGCGCAATGTGTGCTTTGGTTTCACGAAACGAAATCGCCCATCAGGGTTCAGCGTCAATTTCGGGCTTCTTATGGACTGACGTTAAATCAGTAAAGCGATGGTATGTAAAGTTTAACGAAACAGGCAGCGTTGAAGATCGTCCTCGAAGTGGCAGGTCTGGTGTGAGTGATGCAACTGTTGATCGTGTTCGACAACAGTTTCAACGGAGTCCGTCTAAATCAACTCTTCAAGCATCACTTAAACTTCAAATACCGCAAGCAAGTATGGTGAAGATTTTTTATGAAAGGCTTGGGTTGCATGCTTACAAAGTGCAAATCGTGCAGGCCTTGCGACCGAATAATTTTCTGACACGTGCTGAATTTGCAACTGAGAATCTGAACAGGATTGATGGCGCTAACGATTACTTAAATCGCATATGCTTTACCGATGAATCCACCTTTCATGTCAGTGGAATAGTAAATAGGCATAACGTCCGTATGTGGGGTTCAGAGTCTCCACATGCTACTGTTCAGTTACAGAGAGAGAGCGAAAAAGTGAATGTTCGCTGCGTCCTCATGCATAACAAGGTTTTTGGACCGTTTTTCTTCGCGGAAAAATCCATTACCGCTAACATTTACTTAGACGTTTTGCAACTGTTCATTGCCCCACAGAAGAATATCAACCGGCAGTGGAATTTGTGTGGGAACTGTTACATGGCTCTAGAAATATTCTCAGCGAATAAAAAAAAGGCTCTGGCACGCCAAGAGGAAAGAGTCATGTAATCTGAAGGCAAGGAGGAAAGGGCATCATCTAGATGTTTTCTACTGACATAAGCAATTTGGTTGCGAAAAGCGGAAATCCTGCTGAAGAACCATGGCACGAAGGGAAAGTTGCAGACTTCTGACAGTACACAATTTCGCTTTTCGAAAAAGAGGCCATTAAAGACACAGAACGGGCTCCGTTTTTGTACGAGGAGGGGTGAGGAGGGAAGGGAAACAGAAATCAACATGTATCGTCTTAAATGAGACATTTTTACAACGAAATCCATATTCGGGATTTGAATCATTTCCTGTTGAATTCGATACCCGTGTCGCAAGCACCACGTCGCCACACTCGGTCTTCTTAGAGGGACACTTTCTACCAGCTAAAAGATGTTTGTATGCGGTATGTCACTGCAAACGTATTCCAAATTCGAACAGACGGAACATCACTGCTTTTATGACAGTTTTCGGAATGATGTAGACTTTTATGTGGCGTACGAAATATGTAAAAAGATGTGAACTGTTTTCTCAAAGTCCCTCAGGCGTGGATGGTGCTGGTTTTGAAAAAAGCGAAGGACGTGGATCATGAAGATGGCTTCTTTTTAAATACGCTGGACAACTGGAGCGACTTCCGTGTTAGCTTCCTTTATAGTCAGTGTCCATTCTTATATTGATGTGCCCATAGCGCACATCTTGTATGACGAGGATCTATAATCCTAACCAAAAATTCTTCGGTAGTAGCTTGATCTTTTAGTAAATATTCAAAACAGGATAATCGAAACAATGTAGCTTTCAGATGTAGTCCAGTCGACAATGTCTAAATCCAGTGATGCAGATGCGGTGTATGAGCCACGTGAACAGAAAGACGATTAGGAGCTCAGCTTCTGGTTGGGAAAAAGACGGGGAAGGAATTTAACCATGGCCTTTCGAAAGAACCAACACGGAATTTGCCATAGGTGATTTAGGCAAGTCACGGAATATGTGAATCTGAATGATAAGTCAGGGATCTGAACTGCGACCTTCTCGAATATGAGTCCAGAGTCTTCTCAATGACCCACTTTGAGCCACTTCGCTCGGCAGGACACTGGATAGTCCCCTGGCATTCTTCTGTGATGTCATGTACAAATCCGCCGTGGACATAGCGACAAAGATTGCTGGAGAAACAATGCAGTGAATCCAGGACTAGCCACGTACTATGTAGGTGCCTAAGAACATCTGAACGAAGAATTCTGTGCAAAGTTTGTGGACCTGTGAGAGAGGGAGAGGGTTGGAGAGTACGATGTGACTTTGATCCATAGCAGCTTTTAGAAGAAAGATATAATTAAATGTGTAAATATTTATTGCCTTCACCTTTCATTTGCAGTGGGAGAGGAGTCCAACGGTACAGGTGCGCCCCCTTGGTGAAAGTCAGCGGACTTGACTAGCTGCCTCGGCGCTGCTACTGATAAGCTATCAGTTGCAACCGCCCGCCGAACTATCGCTGAACGCAGTGCTGGCGAGAATTCGCACTGTCAGTGGTGTGGGAAATGTAACGAATGCAGGGCACGCTGCACTCTGGCTAATACTTTCCTGCAATGCAAATTAATTGCGGTACGCCTTCGTAATAATCTTGTTAATACTGCAATGAACGTAGCGTAATAGTTCTCAGGACTGGAAGGCTGACTCGTTCGTCCAGTCAAGTTTTTGTGCAGCGTTCACGTACTTCATCTACTGAATGGTGACCTGTGTGTCTTCGTGAGGCGCGGCGAACCATTGAGATACACACGATGCCTGGACTTCAATAGCTGGATAGTCTTAGAATATAAATTCAATCAAACATCGCCTGCACCACCGTGCAACACTGATGTATTCAAACGAAATCGGGAGCTATTCATTTATTTACTTTCCACCGCTGGCCCCAATTGTTTGCACTCCAGATCGATCGTCAGCCACGGACAGGGTTTTTAGTCCTTTGGGAAGTAATTTGTCAGCGTGTGTTAAACCAGACCTTTCTTCTGACTTCACGTAACTATTCGTCCTAAAACACAAAGTGTAGTCTTAACTCGAACTGTTTTCCACAGACGGCACATGACGTCCTATCAAAATTCTCACGGTTACTTAAAATGGCACGGAATATCTCTTGGAAACACGAGTGCTTGCTAATGTCTACTGACAGGTTCTTTAAAGGCGGTAAATACATAAACGGTGAATAAAACTGTCGGTGCATCGAATTTTTCGACTCATTACAAAATGTGTACGTGGTTGTCTCTTCACACACAGTGATTAGACAAAAATGTGGGAACACCAAGAACACGAAACATTAAGATCCCTATTACAGTGTAGGAAATCCGCTGACGTTCATTGCAGCTTCCAGTAGCCTTTGAATGGGTAAATATACGCCATGTGTGGTTTTCAAGGTCGCCTTATACCACTTTTCCAGTAAAATAGTGGCAATTCAAGGTAAAGATAATGGTGGATAGTTATCACGCACCCTTCCCTTCGCTCCAAAGTAGACCACAATGGCTCAGCACTATTGAGATCTGATGACTGGTGGCCAGGCGAGATGCTCACAAAACCACTTCTGGACGAGGCGAGCTGTGAGGACACGGGCCCTGTCGTTTTGGAATTCAGCATCGACATTGGGGAAAAAAGACAGTACCATGGGAGGGACCTGATCAGCCAAAATGATCACACAAACCTCGGAATTAATGCGACCTTGCAGAGTAACGACGGGGCCCATGGAATACCACAATATGGCTGCCCAAATCACCATCTGCCATGTTTAGCGCTTCGAACGTAAACTCGACCAGAATTTGAAAACACTGTGCAACAAGACCCATCCGACCAAATTACTCTCTTCCATTGCTCCACCGTCCAGCTTTATGACTTCGGTACCATGTTTTCCCGTTACGGGGTTCTGGAATCTGAACTCGTCCTGCAGTTCCAGATTTAAGTGCTCCCTTCGCGTTGTTTTGATAATTACTGTTTGCGAGTGCGACATTCAGTTCTGCGGTTACTTTACCTGCTATCCTCCTCTTTATTTATCGTCACATCCCTTACAGTGATCATCTATCACGATCACTCATCCTTTCGTCCGCGATAATGATGATTTTTCCTTTTCCCCGTATGCGGTATAGATCTTCGATATCATGCCTCTTGAAACACCAAACACTTCGGCTACCTTGGTTCCGGAAGCATCCACCGTACGAGCATCAACTATTAGCTCCGACATAATGCACTCTCAACTAAATAAAACTCTTTTCTGACCACTACTGATATTGTAAGCAGGCTTTTTAGGTTTTTTTGTTGGCAAAGCCACGTAGCGCTCTGTATGACGATCACTGACTGTGCTGTGTGCAGTCTGTTGCTGGTTGGACTTATTGTTGGAAGATTCGCTTGTGTAGCGTTGGGCACTTGGATGTGAACAGCACGTAGTGTTGGGCAGTTGGATGTGAGCCGCCAGCAGTGGTGGATATGGAGAGAGATGCCAGAGTTATGAGAGGTTACTATAAGTGGAAGATCTGGACGTGTGTCCGCCAGAAAAAGGAAATTTATAAAAATGGTTGTCCTGAATTGATAGATATATATGATGACTTTTGAACATTATTAAGGTAAATACATTGTTTGTTCTCTATCAAAATCTTTCATTTGCTAACTAGGCCTATCAGTAGTGAGTGCCTTCATTTGTTAGAATCTTTTATTTATCTGGCAGTATTGGCGCTCGCTGTATGCAGTAGTTCCAGTAAAGAAGATTTTTGTGAGGTAAGTGATTCGTGAAAGGTATAGGTTATTGTTAGTCTGGGCCATTCTTCTGTAGGGATTACTGAAAGTCAGATTGCGTTTGCGCTAAAAATATTGTATATCAGTTTAGTCATGAACAGAATAAGCAAAGAAAACTGTTTGAGTACGTTGAGTTTTGCTCAGGTGTTTGAAATTCAGAATAACGTAGAAGTTGAGCAGCACAGTCATTCATAATTTTTCAAGGGGATGTTTAAATACTTGCAACGTACTCAGGACGTTGTACAGGTGCCGTTCGCATGATACTAATGTTTCCAGGAACCTGTGGATGTCATTAAGGCAGCTAATTGTTCCAACTAAAGATACTACACGACATTCTTTTACTACAAAATAATTCCGTTTACAACACAGTTACTGTTTCGCTAAGGCAGTATGCCTAGCGTGTGTAAAGATACTATTCACATTTGACGGTAATGGTAAACACAGCTGCGAGTAAGAACACAGTAAAGCACTCAAACTCTTGGTACTACTACTTGCAGGAAACGTTAACTGTTGGTGTAATGTACACGTTAACTACAGCTGGATGAGTAGGTTTGAAGAAACGCAATCAAATACCAACATCAGCACGCTCAGCAAACCACGGTGGCATTCGCATTTAGCGTTCTTCACAGCTTTGTGTGAAATGCGTCTTTCACAACATTTAAACTCAATATATAGAGCATTCATTTTCGTTATATTTGCAGGATTATTTAAACAATTGCCTCTCTAAACCAGAATATCCACTGCATTTATTGCTTTCTGAGTAGCTTGATTTGATTGGATGTAGAGGTTATGCAACCAGCGCTGCAAGTAAGGCCATTGCACAGAGAGCATACCGGTTCCTCAAGTGCGACGCATGACCTTCAAGAGTGAGTGTATTTATCTGTGTGCGTGTGTACTGTCGTAATCGAAGCAAACTCGCGCGGAAGCGCACGGCGACGAGCAAACAAAATGACGTACGCTAAACAGCGCATAACTCTAGCTGAGTTGGTATCACTGTATGAAGTACAAAACGTGAGGCGCCATTCCACCGCGTCACTGCTCCTCCATCGCTGAGCAGCGTCACAATACCTAGCGGAACAGACGTACGATGATACAATTGGTTGGCAGTAAGGATGAAAGCAAAAACCGGAGGCACTGCCAAAAATCGGGAAGTGGAGCAGTAGTCATTAGGAATCTCGTCAGAACAGCACACTATTTTAACAGGCACAGTGCTGCTGTAGTACCATATCATATATCCAGTTACTGGGGTACCAACAGTGTAGCGTCGATTTTGAACCACGTTACAGGTTCGCAGCTTTCACATGCAGCAAGCATGGAGTCAGGAAAAAAAGTATCTGCTGAAGGTAGGAAACGAGGTACTGTCAGAAGTAAAGCTGTGACAACGGGGCGTGAGTCGTGCTTGGGTAGCTCAGTTAGTAGAGCACTTGCCCGCGAAAGGCAAAGGTCCCGAGTTCGGGTCTCGGACCGGCACACAGTTTTAATCTGCCAGGAAGTTTCATATCTGCTGAAGATGAAACCTCCACAAACGAAAGTCATGAGATGGCGATAAGCACCTGTACAGATGGCGTTTTCGACGTGATTACAGCCGCTTGACGGTAATTAACAGACTCTGAACGCGGAATGGTGGGGCTAGAACCATGGCACATTCCATTTCGGAAATCAATAGCAAATTCGATATTCCGAGATTCACAGTGTCAAGAATGAGCTGATAATGCCGAATGTCAGTCATTACCTCTCACCACAAATAACCCAGTGACTGACGGCCTTCACTTAACGACCGCGAGCACCGGCGTTAGAAAACAGCTGTCAGTGCTGACAGACAAGCAACACTGCGTGAAATAGCCACAGAAATCAATGTGGGACGCACCACCCTTTAGGACAGTGCAGCGAATTTTCGCATTAATGGGCTGTGGCTGCAGAAGACGACGCGACTGCCTTTGCTAACACGGAATCGCCTGCAGTGCTTCGCTTGGGCTCGTGACCGTACTGGTTGGACCCTGGATGACTGGTAAACTGTGGCCTGGTTAGACGAGTCCCAATTTCAGTTGTTAAGAACTCATGGTAGGGTTCGAGTGTGATGTAGATCGTACGAAGCCATGGACCTATGTTGTTAGCAAGGCACTGTGAAAGTTGGAAGTGGGACCATAATGACGTGGGCTGTGCATAAGTGGAATGTACTGGGTTCTCTGGCCCAACTGAACCAATCACTGACAGGAAATGGTACAGAATCTTTGTGGATGGCAGTGTTCCATGTCACCGGACCACCTTTTTTCGCGAACGGATTGAAGAACATTCTGGACAGTTCGAGCGAATGGTTTGGCCATCCAGTTCTCCCGACATGAATCCCATCAAACACACGTGGGATATAATCGAAAGGTCAGTTCGTGCACAAAATTCTACGCCGGCAACAGTTCCGCAATTATGGACGGCTATGGAGAGTTTCAGTGCAGGAGAGTTTCAGTGACTTGTTGAGTCCATGCCACATCGAACTGCTGCACTACGCCAGACAAAAGGAGGTCCGATACGATATTAAGAGGTATTCCATGACTTGCAGATTCGTAATTTCATGCTTCCCAATACTATCGAATTGGATGACGTAAGGCATTCCGGGAGTAATATCGTAACTCACTCGTGCACTTAACACTTTACACAACTAGCTGCCCTTTGAAATGACTGCATTCCGAAACTGTGCCAAGATCTGGGCAGCTTACACAGCTTTTGACGACGTAACTCTTTCAGTTCGAAATATTGATGTGCGGGCAACTGCTGCTTCACATTGTTCAACAGTTTCATCGTTCATTTGTGATGATGCAACAGAAGCAGGAAACTAGAGGCTTAAAAAGCACCCGGCTCTATTACGGGCACGTTATTTACGTAAGAGTGTTGTGGTTTTCAGTTCGAAGACAGGTTTAATGCAGCTCTCCGCGACAGTCTATCCTGAGCAAGTCTCATGTCTGCGTACATTCTGCAAGATACCTCCATTTCAAGCTACTTACTGTAGTAAGCCTTTGGTCTCCTGCAACTTTTCACCCCCAAACTTCCCTCCATTCAAATATAACTATTCTTTGACGTTTCAGGCGGTTCTTATCAAGTGGTCCTTTTGTCAAGCTGTACCACAGACCTCTTTTCAACATCATCGGCGAACATCTGAGTTTTTCATTTCTTCTCCTTTATCTTAGAGTACCTTTCCAAACTTCCCTCGGTTTCATTTACTAGATGTACATATCTATACCAATAATAAAATTATCGTGTCTGTAGATTGAAAATATTTGCCAAAAATGATTGCAGGTGATGTAGGAAGAGCAAAAGAATACCATAAAGCTATTTTAGAAAATAGTTTGTTTTTCTGTTTGATCAAGCTCATCTCCGAAACTACTGGGCTAATTTCATGGCGTTTTCACAGGTGATGTGAGCGAAGCTTGGGGTAACAGGCTTTATTTCACCCAAATCCGAACACGGAAAAAACATGTTCTAAATTAGAGTTTTATCTAAAATCGTCTGCTTAGCTTAGTAGACGAGATGTTTAATCGTCACTTTGTAGTACATCTAAGAAGCAATAGATAGCCCTTTCCGATTTTTTAAACTAAATGACAGATGTATTTTCGGAAGTTTAAATCAGTTGACAGAATCGAGCACCACAATCTTGTCTTTACGAATATAAACTAACACTGAATTTGGCTAGGATATGTGTTTACTGATTTCGTTTCGTGTATTAAAAACTGTTTTGCTTCTTTCGATAGATTATTTATATTTGACTTGTTGACCAGGAAAAACGAATTTCAAAAATGGTTCAAATGGCTCTGAGCGCTATGGGACTTAACATCGATGATCATCAGTCCCCTAGAACTTAGAACTACTTAAACCTAACTAACCTAAGGACATCACACACATCCATGTCCGAGGCAGGATTCGAACCTGCGACCGTAGGAGTCGCGCGGCTCCGGACTGAGCGCCTAGAACCGCTAGACCACCGCGGCCGGCGAAAAACGAATTTATTGAGTTTGTTTTGTGATGTGAGTGCTACTTATTACATTTTGATTTCCTTTTGCTTATGAATAAAAATACCTACAAAATCGCCGTATCTTCCTCAATCCTGAGGACTATACGGAAAATGAGGTCTCAAGAATCCAATGAAGATGATCAGGCGAGACTTGCTGTGGCTCGAGAACATCATGCTGAACTCCTTTCGAAAGCGAGGTGCAACGTAACTCTCATCGAGAGCCGCATGCATCGTTTGGATACTCGCTACATACTAGAAATAAGCCGTCCAGCCATAGACACTTAGTGATACCCATGCAAACCAGTGCAACGAAAAATATGTTTCAGTGCCCTTCTCAACTGCCGCCTCTATTTCATGCGCTTCAGCTTTCAGTACTGCAGTCTAATTTCTGTAGAAATGTAATAGGTAATCTTGCACTCTATGTATTTTCTCCCTGCTACACTTAAGGACAAAATATGTGTCTACAGGTGGCAGGGGTAAAATACAGGGAGCGAAAGGCTATTTACAATTTGTACAGAAACCAGATGGCAGTTATAAGAGTCGAGGGACATGAAAGGGAAGCAGTGGTTGGGAAGGGAGTAAGACAGGGTTGTAGCCTCTCCCAGATGTTGTTCAATCTGTATATTGAGCAAGCAGTAAAGGAAACAAAGGAAAAATTCAGAGTAGGTATTAAAATTCATGGAGAAGAAATAAAAACTTTGCGGTTCGCCGATGACATTGTAATTCTGTCAGAGACAGCAAAGGACTTGGAAGAGCATTTGAATGGAATGGACAGTGTCTTGAAAGGAGGATATAAGATGAACATCAACAAAAGCAAAACAAGGATAATGGAATGTAGTCTAATTAAGTAGGGTGATGCTGAGGGAATTAGATTAGGAAATGAGGCACTTAAAGTAGTAAAGGAATTTTGCTATTTGGGGAGCAAAATAACTGATGATGGTCGAAGTAGAGAGGATACAAAATGTAGGCTGGCAATGGCAAGGAAAGCGTTTCTGAAGAAGAGAAATTGGTTAACATCCAGTATTGATTTAAGTGTCAGGAAGTCATTTCTGAAAGTATTCGTATGGAGTGTAGCCATGTATGGAAGTGAAACATGGACAATAAATAGTTTGGACAAGAAGAGAATAGAAGCTTTCGAAATGTGGTGCTACAGAAGAATGCTGAAGATTAGATGGGTAGATCACATAGCTAATGAGGAAGTATTGAATAGGATTGGGGAGAAGAGAAGTTTGTGGCACAACTTGACCAGAAGAAGGGATCGGTTGGTAGGACATGTTCTGAGGCATCAAGGGATCACCAGTTTAGTATTGGAGGGCAGCGTGGAGGGTAAAAATCGTAGAGGGAGACCAAGAGATGAATACACTAAGCAGATTCAGAAGGATGTAGGTTGCAGTAGGTACTGGGAGATGAAAAAGCTTGCACAGGATAGAGTAGCATGGAGAGCTGCATCAAACCAGTCTCAGGACTGAAGACCACAACAACAACAATGTGTCAATATTGTTACACGTTCCCGCATACTGTTATTAGTGTAAATAAGAAGCACGTGAAAAGAGAGAGCATTCTCTGAAATGCGTTGCAAATCACATGAAGATGTCAACGACATGATATGATTTCACTGAAACATTTTCGACTTAGAAGATTGTGAAAGACTGTGTCAAATGAAATGAAGCCACGCAGAGTGAACATAAATAGCAGACACACATTATAGTGCATCTGGTTTTGTGGTGGGGAGTTATCGTCAAGCCGAAGGTTGGTCTTAACTCTAGCGTGACCTATCGGATGTGCTCTACCTTTTCCTTATTGTTACATGTGGAAGAGTTTAGTCAGTTATGAGGGAAAATGCGACTTGGCATGGAATTGAAATCACAGTTGGTCTCGGGATTTATTTCTCGGACCACTCTCACAGGCGAAACCTGTGTTAAGCGCTAAGGAAAAAAATTGGCCTAGTGTGAGTACGACTGGCGCACTGAAGGTTCAGTACAAAAATTTTTATGTATGGACTTCATATACGAGGTGTGGCTAGAAAAAAACCGGACTAGTACTGGTGAAACAATAAAACGAATGCAATAAGGCTGAAAGTCGCGTGGCCTGTCACGTGACTCTCGCTCCGCCTACTGCTCGAGTTTCATCTGTCTCCTGCACTTAGTCTGCCCGTGGCGTCTGTTTTAAGTAGTTGACGTTTTGTCTGTGCGTCGGAAAATGTTGAGTGTACAGAAAGAACAGCGTGTTAACATCAAATTTTGTTTCAAACTAGGAAAATCTGCAAGTGAAACGTTTGTGATGTTACAACAAGTGTACGGCGATGATTGTTTATCGCGAACGCAGGTGTTTGAGTGGTTTAAACGATTTAAAGATGGCCGCGAAGACACCAGTGATGACACTCGCACTGGCAGACCATTGTCAGCAAAAACTGATGCAAACATTGAAAAAATCGGTAAACTTGTTCGACAAGATCGCCGTTTAACAATCAGAGCAGTGTCTGAGTTAACAGGAGTTGACAAGGAAAGTGTTAGGCAGATTCTTCATGAAAGTTTCAACATGAGCAAAGTGTGTTCAAAAATGGTTCCAAAGTGTCTCACAATTGAACAGAAGGAACGCCGAAGAATGATTTGTTCTGACATCCTGGAAAACATTGAAAGTGATCCCACCTTCTTACAAAATGTTATTACTTGCGATGAATCGTGGTTTTTTACTTACGATCCCGAAACTAAACGCCAATCGATGCATTGGAAAACTCCTGGTTCTCCACGACAAAAAAAAGCACGAATGTCAAAATCGAAATTCAAGGCAATGATGATTGTTTTTTTTGACATCAAAGGGATTGTGCACATTGATTGCGTACCAGAGGGACAAACAGTGAATCAGCATTACTACATTAGCGTCCTGGCTACCCTACGTGAGCGAGTACAGAGAAAACGGAACGATTTGTGGAGAAAAAAGTCATGGAGCCTTCACCAAGACAATGTCCCAGCTCACAGTGCGTTGTCAGTGAAGACGTTTTTGGCAAAACACAACATTCCCATCTTAGATCATCCACCCTACTCACCTGATTTGGCTCCCTGTGACTTTTTTCTTTTCCCTAAAGTCAAGTCAGCTTTGAAAGGAACTAGATTTGAGACTGTTGAAGCAGTAAAAGAAAAAGCGACGGAAGTAATGTATGGACTTACCGAAAATGATCTGCAGCATTGCTATGAACAGTGGAAAATTCGTATGGAGCAGTGTAGAGACCGAGGAGGAGAGTACATTGAAGGAGATAACATGAAATTGTAAATAATTGTAAATAAATGTTTTTTCCACCATCAGTCCGGTTTTTTTCTAGCCGCACCTCGTACGTGGGAATCAGGAATGTCAATGATTTTTACCTGTTATTGATAACTATACTGGCAAGTTATTAGTCCTAGGAATTTCAAGACTATATAAGAAACTCTACTGTAATTGCCCAGTCTAGCCTGGGCATACAAAAAGAAGGAAACTGGGGACTTCAGTTTATATATGTAGAGAGAGAAGATTTACTAAAACATTTTTATTTAACTAATAAAACATGACGACTGACTGACGTATGCGTGCAGTGATGTTAGTCTATTACGCTTTTGGCGAATGATAAATGCAGTGTATGTTCAAAGGGCGGAAACAGATTTTTTATGCGATATAATTTAACACGTTTCATATTCTTTTCTCTACTTCGGCTGTGAAACCTTGCTTCTTGCCGAATTTCGTAAACCTAGATCAACGGGAAGTACCATATAGATCTCGATAAATGAGTTTGCGAGTTTCAAAATGTGTGCCAAATGACCGAATCTTTGATCGCAATGACTTTAAGCTTCTAAGTTTTTACTCAGTTAAGGACCATGCACGTTAATATGTGACAAACTGAACTTGATGTGTCTACCTGTTCCGGAGAAAAAAAGGTTCTTAACAGTCAGACAGACAGAAGACAAAAAACAACACAACGATCCTTGAACGTTTCCGTTTTTACAGGTTGAGGCACGGAATCCTAAAAGCATCTGAACCAACTGAGGTCGAGATCAGATCCGTTGAATTTGTGGTGAAACAGTCGCCCAGCCAACAAGGAAAACACTGGTTCGCAGCAGCACGTTTTACAAAATTTCAAAAGGTGTTACAGTGTCATTTTAGAATATCCTTTTTGTCTGAATAGCGCGATAAGAAATATTTACACCACTCATGTAATAGTATGGAGCCAATAATCCAGCCCCTGCTGTTGTAAGAAGTGTTTTAAAAAGCTTATCAGATTTTGCAAGACTCTCTTTTACGCGAATAAAGATAGAAATTTGGGATAAATTTTACTTTACGCATAAACTAAAGGTTCGCCTTGGCGGCAGTGTTAAGTTGCCAGCTTCGTGTTGTTGCCTGAGAAAGGGGAGGAGGGGGGTAGGTGTCAGCATGGTGCAACTCGGTCGCTGGCTTGTTCACTGATGTGTATAGACTCGATAAGGCGGTAACAGCACCGAAAGGAGTTTTGCGTTCTCCGTTTTAACAAGCACATTTCAGTTGCAACTGTGCTACGTAATTTTCGTCGGAGAACAGCACTGGACCACCTACAGCATAAAGGGCGTACGGATCTGGCATTGGATAGCCTTGCAAAAAACTGTGTCTACTCTTTCAATTACTTTGGGTGAAATGAAAAGCCAAAAAATCAACAAAGGTGAATGCAATAATTGTAGGCATCCTCACAGCATTACGGGACAAGTGA
The DNA here is from genome assembly GCF_021461395.2 of Schistocerca americana. Lineage (NCBI taxonomy): Eukaryota > Metazoa > Arthropoda > Insecta > Orthoptera > Acrididae > Schistocerca > Schistocerca americana. The sequence continues at coordinate 430,885,033 of NC_060124.1, read as the reverse complement.
AAATGCCGTCTGGCTGTTTGTCGTGTGCCCCCGTGGAGGGCACATCGAAATTCTGTGAAAGGTAAATAAAAAACTTTGATTTTAAATGTAACTGTAAGAAGTATTCGTAGGTTGTATGTGCATACATGTGAAAGATAAATTCCTGTAAAACTAGTTATTTTGAAAACAAAAGCTTCATTGTCCTACACATCATTTAAAACTCTTCCTAACTACTATCTTCATTTATGTAGCGGATATGTAATCTTTGAAATTGGATGAATCTTTTTTAAAGACCCTGTAGTTCAAGAGTGGGATTAAAATTCAAGGCCAAAGGATATCAGTGATAAGATTCGCTGATAACACTGCTGTCCTCAATGAAAGTGAAGAAGAATTATAGGATCTGTTTTGTGGTATGAACAGTCTAAGGAGTACAGAATATGGATTAAGGGTAAATCGGAGAAACACGGAAGTCATGAGAAGTAGAAGAAACGAGAACAGTGAGAAATTTAGCGTCAGAACAATTCCTTAACTTCATCTACTCCGTGATCCCCAATTCTACATAGGCAGCAAAATAACCCATAACGGACTGAAGGAGAAGATCAAAAGCAGACTAGCACTGGCGAAAAGGGTATACCTGGCCAAGAGAAGTCTAGTAGTATCAAACGTAAGTCTTAATTTGAGAAAGAAACTTCTGAGAATGTACATGTGGAGTATTGGCTTGTATGCCTGTGAAACATGGACTGTGGGAATACCAGAACAGGGAAGAACCGAAGCATTTGAGATGTGGTGCTACAGAAGAATGCTGAAAATTAAGTGGACTGAGAAGGTAAGGAATGAGGAGGTTCTCCACCGATAGGCGAAGAAAGAAGTACAAGAAAAACAATGACTGGAAGAAGGCACAAGATGACAGTGCATCTGTGAAGACATCTGGGAGTAACTTCCTTGGTTCTAGAGGGTAAAAACTGTAGAGAAAGACAGATACTGGAATGCTTGCAGCAAATAACTGAGAATGTAGGTTGCAACTGCTACTCTTAAGCGAAAAGATTGGCACGTAGAGAAAGTTGTGGTGGGGTGCATCAAACCAGTCAGAGGAGTGACGATAAAGAAACTACTGCGACTGAAACCCCGCTGAAACCATACTGTCTGGTATGTATGTCGTGTCTAGTCTTTCGGACATGTCTCTTCTCTTACGAGAATCGGCGAAATGCCGCGAGTAATTAGGATAATGTGTAAGGGTCACTGCATTAGTAGTGTATGGATAAAGTGAAAATTTGAGGCTGACGGGAGGTGTTCTAAGATAGTCTGCAGTTGCGATGATCACCGTGTCCGTATGGCGCAGCGGTCAGCGCATCTGCCTAGTAAGGACAAGAGCCAGGTTCTGATGCCGGTCTCGTACAAATTTTTAACTTATTTCTTTGTGTCTTTATATTATCTGGATGTTCCAGGAATTCTTTCAGGAAGTTCACATCCATTGGTGGGCTGGCTCCGAAATTGCCCCTCTATCGCTTTTCTTTCCTCCTACAGCTTTGTCGTGACGTACTCTGCTTTAATGGCTGTTATACTAACCGAAAGTTGAACCCTCACAAAGAAAAGAAAACAGATTTAGTCCGGAATATCGCCGCTAATGACCTGGCGGCCTCTGTTCGCACACAGCTTCACGCTGCGCCATTCCGCAAACCAGCCGACAGCAGAACTAGAACAGGTGGAGCAAATGGACACCACTCGACACTGCTTATTACTCTGACATTAGCAGCGGGCGGAAAAACAGTAGGTTCACTGCTAGCACTGCTGACGCGCGCAGCAGAAGCTTTTCCGAGAAACGCATCGGAGTAATGAGAGAAACAGCAGAGGTCTTCCCAGGCCGTGCTATTTTAGCATGTCTATGAAGAGCCAGAGAATGTGAGAGGTTTCTTTTTACCCCTGTTACCAGACACACATTAGTATTGTTACGCAAGAGGCGGACCATTCCTTCTCGCCAAGAGTTACTACCAAACAGAAGTCCGACACGCGATTTTTTTTCTTTTTAACTTTCACAGAAAGCAGATGGCAGTTATAAGAGTCGTAGGGCACGAAAGGGAAGCAGTGGTTGGGAAGGGAGTGAGACAGGGTTGTAGCCTCTCCCCGATGCTATTCAATCTGTATATTGAGCAAGCAGTAAAGGAAACAAAAGAAAAGCTCGGAGTAGGTATTAAAATCCATGGAGAAGAAATAAAAACTTTGAGGTTCGCCGATGACATTGTAATTCTGTCAGAGACAGCAAAGGACTTGGAAGAGCAGTTGAATGGAATGGACAGCGTCTGGAAAGGAGGGGTATAAGATGAACATCAACAAAAGCAAAACGAGGATAATGGAATGTAGTCGAATTAAGTCGGGTGATGCTGAGGGAATTAGGTTAGAAAATAAGAAACTTAAAGTAGTAAAGGAGTTTTGCTGTTTGGGGAGCAAACTAACTGATGATGGTCGAAGTAGAGAGCATATAAAATGTAGACTGGAACGGCAATGAAAGCGTTTCTGAAGAAGAGAAATTTGTTAACATCCAGTATAGATTTAAGTGTCAGGAAGTCGTTTCTGAAAGTATTTGTATGGAGTGTAGCCATGTATGGAAGTGAAACATGGACGATAAATAGGTTGGAAAAGAAGAGAATAGAAGCTTTTGCAATGTGGTGCTACAGAAGAATGCTGAAGATTAGATGGGTAGATCACATAACTAATGAGGAGGTATTGAATAGAATTGGGAGGAGTTTGGGGCACAACTTGACTAGAAGAAGGGATCGGTTGGTAGGACATGTTCTGGGGCATCAAGGGATCACCAATTTAGTACTGGAGGGCAGCGTGGAGGGTAAAAATCGTAGAGGGAGACCAAGAGATGAATACACTAAGCAGATTCAGAAAGATGTAGGCTGCAGTAGGTACTGGGAGATGAAGAAGCTAGCACAAGATAGAGTAGCATGGAGAGCTGCATCAAACCAGTCTCAGGACTGAAAACAACAACAACTTTCCGTGAGTGAGGTTATGCATTTAATGCATCGTATCCATACGATAAAAGAAAGCTGTGAAAAGAGTATAAATTTATGACTGGTTGGGTCATTGAAACTTCCTGGCTGATTAAAACTGGGTGCCGGACCAAGACTCGAACTTTGCCTAGACAAAGCTCCCGAGTACGAGTCTCGGTCCGAATCTGCCAAGAAGTTTCGTATCAGCGCACACTCCGCTGCAGAGTGAAAATTTCACTAGCCGGCCAGAGTGGCCGAGCGGTTCTAGGCGCTACAGTCTGGAACCGCGCGACCGCTACGGTCGCAGGTTCGAATCCTCCCTCGGGCATGGATGTGTGTGATGTCCTTAGGTTAGTTAGGTTTAAGTAGTTCTAAGTTCTAGGGGACTGATGACCACAGTTAAGTCCGATAGTGCTCAGAGCCATTTTTGAAAATTTCATTCTGGCTGATTAATTGCGTGAAAAATGTACACGGTTGAATACACTGCGCTCCCCACCAGACTACTCTGCCTCCATAAATATACGAGTGGTATTCAATGAGTAATGTAACACTATCTTTCTGAGATCAGGATGGTTTTATTCAGGATTCCAATAACCATGTTATTCCCCACATTTATGGCTACAAAACCTTGTTTCTCAATATAATATCCATTCAATGTGACGGCCTTACGCCACCATACTGGGAGGGCGAGTAAGCGTGCATGGTACCGCTATACTAGTATACGTCGGAGCTGTCGTCTTGCTGTGTCAATAACCTCGTCATTATCCAAGTGCTGCTTCCCAAGGACGCCCCCTTCATTGAGTCAAACAGATGGAAGTTGCAAGGTACGAGATAATCTGTTAGTTGGCTAGGAATCCAGTGGGCACTCACATTTGAGTACCCCGTCTAGTGGACGAGTGTGTCAGCACTACTAGCAGAGGCGTCCAGTTTAGCAGCGATGTGTGTGTTCCTGATCCATCGATCACCTCGAACGAGAGTGTACGCACGTTCCAACACTGCAAGAGTCACAGCTGTGTGCGGCCGGCCCGCACGCGGGAGATCAGACAGTTTTGCGCAACTGTGTTGCAATAACAGACGCCTCGCCCAACGACTCACCGTGCTTTTGTTCACTGCCAGGTCTCCGCAAGTGTTCTGCAACCTCTGCAATGCTATAGTGTTCCGCCAGAAGAAATTCAGTGAAAGATCTCTGCTTGGAATGCACCTCCTTTACAGACACCATTGTGAAGTATAGCGCCACCATCTATCAGAACATCGGAGAACAATAGGGGCTGAAGGGGGAATAATCTGCAATATCTCACAACAAATTACGCATTCTTTTTAATCGAAATTGGACGAGATAAAAGGGAGTTGCATTTCTTAAGAGACTCCACTCGTATTTGGTACAATGGATCCTCTTTCGTTACATGAGGACCACTTCCAAAAATCTAATGACATCGGAAGCTACTTTTGAGGAAGCAGTCAATACGAGCATATAAAATGGTAGTTCTTCCAACCAACGTCATGCATTAAGCATTGTTGAAAATTACATTTCTTGATTTTATATCCTTCATTGTAAGCATTTTATGTTTGCTTGAAGTTAGAAATTCCCATACTTGTACCTTGCTGTAAACTACGGTTGTCCATGTAAAATTTTTTTCTGTTTAAATGATCTGAAGATGGCGATTTAATTTCGCTGAAACTAGTAATCACTGTGTATTGTTATGTGATCTGGGCGAATGAACTTCTGTGATAAGAAGAACCGTGTTTAGATTCGGAGTACGCCTCCAATACAGCTGACAATGGCAGGTAATCATCGTAAAGAATAGTCTGTCTGTAAATGGGAGGCGGGAGGGGGGGGGGGGGTGGGGCGTGTTACGAACTGTAGGGGGAAACCAAGGTCAACTGAAGGACCAAGGTAAGAACATAGGTTGTAGCAGCTGTGCTTGCACAGGATAGACTAGCCTGGATGTCTACCTCAAACAAGTCTTCAGATTGAAGAAAACGACGACAAAAACAGTAGCAGACTGAAGTGTCATACTGCTAGAACGAATTTGCGAATAATTAGCGTAAGAGGCTATATCCACGTGATGCTAAACCGCGAGCAGGCCTCTGTAAGACACATGCTGATCTTGCGGTGAAAGCGGAGACGGTCACCAGCGGGAAGTATTCTGCGAATCTTATAGTTCCTGGTGCGAGCTCTTGCGGCGCTGGGATCGAGTGGGTATGCATACACAGCACAAACATCACTCACGATTATCGCAGCTCTCGAGGCCAGTCGGGCGACACGCGACTGATGGTCGCGTCCCGCGGGTGCAGGCAAACCTAGCGTTACCGTGGAAACGCCGTAAACATCACTACCGGTCACGGAAAGGGGAGAAAGGTGCTGCGTGACTTTTTTAAACTTCCTTTGTTCTTCATTTTAATTCTTTATTTTACGAATGCACTAATGACGCAACAATAGCCAACATTTGTTGAAGGTTGCAAATTGATAAAATCTTGGTGTAATTCATTTATTTATTTAGTCGGAAAACGTATATACAGGCAACGAATGCCTACATCTGTATTTGACGCACTCCTTTGTATGTGACCTAGACCCCAGGCAAACTGCACTAATTTTTACTGAAATAGTTCACAATGCAACAGGATCGAATTCGGGACAATGAGGCGAGCCAGACTTCACACTTGCTGTGTGTGTGTGTGTGTGTGTGTGTGTGTGTGTGTGTGTGCGTGTGTGTTCAGAACGTTATATCACGCTTTGACCGTCTCGGCAATGTTATTACATTCCGCTGCGTAATCTTTGTTCCACATGAGTGGTGACTTGTTTTACCGGAAATGATTCTCCCTTTAATTGCTAAGGGATGCTTTTACCCCAAGTTCCAAGTGTGGGCCTAGCTCCCCGTGTCTTCGCTTCACTGCAGACGCGTTTATTGTTTGGAGCTTGGCAGCGTGGGTCGCTGGATGCACGAACTCCAGCGCACACAGTAAATTCGTGAGACTGGGGCTAGCCCCGAACGGTCGATTAATTTCTCACTAACAAGTGTTTATTGGGGAGCACTATGGCGCTTATTAATGCTGTGTTCGTTTAACATGGATTTTCCGAAATATTTGTAACTACGTGGAATATCGACAAGAATGAAAATTTCCTGGCAGATTAAAACTGTGTGCAGGAAGACTCTAAACAGGAGCCTTGCCTCCTACGAGCAATGCTCTTACCAGCTGAGTTCTCCAAGCAGGAGCCGTGATACCCTCAAAGTGTTACTTACGCTAGTTCCTCTAAAACTAGTATATTCCTTCATTTCACTTAATTTATTTGCTATTTCTCAGACAAATTGCCGCATTCATATTTCAGTGAATGCAAATTTCTTGATGTAATAGAAATTCAGGCCTCGGTCGCAACGGGACGGCGACAAGCGAAAATTTGTTACGGACCGAGACTCGAACCCTGATTTCTCGCTTTACACGAGTAGTCGAGTTAACCTCTTCGGTTTCCTGATCACAGTTTCCGTCCAACCAAAATTCTCAATTTGTTGCACATTACACATGTAGCGTCTACTGTCCTTCGTTGCCCGCAGCTTCATCTGATTCCTGAAAGACAGTGATCGCTAAATGTATAGTGTGTGACAAGTTGAGAATTTGGGTTGGACGGAAAGTGTGCTCAGATAACCGGAGTGGTTAAGGCGACGCCTCGCATAAATTGGGAAATCCACGTTCGAGTCCCGCCCGGCACAAATTTTCATTTTCCACCAATGAATTTATTTCAATGCTCTATTGCAGCAGAGGACTCAGTTTCTCTTATGTTTCGCAAAATCAAAAATGATGTGTTCTTTCGGGTATGTCCAAAAGAACAGACACCACACTTACGTAAATTGCTGTGTTCAAAAAATGTAGTTGCCCAAATAAATACTAATAGTGGAAGCATGACACTTCCGAAAACAATCACGCAGGATATGGAGATAGGTGGTAGAGTAACAATGGTGATGTAGGAGAGTGAAAAATAGATGTGCGGGCCGTCTCATGATTCACTAGCCTGCCAGTGGAACCAGTCTTGACAAGTGCCATACTTAGAGTATACTGGTGGACTGATTCAAAGAAGTGACGCTGCATTTAACTGCTAGCACTATGGAGAGAGAGGAATTGCTAAACTGATTGGGACTCTAATCCCATAAAGAAGAACTTGTTTAAATTCCTGTCCGACGAAGCTGGTTTAAGGATTTTCTTAAGTTTCGTAACGAACCTAAAACGAAGACCGAGATGGCTTTTATAAAAAAGCCTTTCGAAAGATTAGTTTATTTTCCTGGTTCATGTGTAATTCTTCCACAGTAAAATACTGTCCAGATTGGTCTCTAATAAAGCACAATCAAAATTTTGTAGCTGGCGAAAACTTTTGGGCGGTGTTTCTTAGTACATAAGAAGTTAGCCCACACCGTGTATTTTCAAACAATATGCAAAACTACTTATTTATGGTACACAGGCAGTCTGAAAAATTGTTTTGCTGAGCTCAATGTGGTTTGGTTAAGTGTAACAGTATTAAGGCAGACCTCAATTTAATTCTCTTTCCTCTTCCTCCTCTCATTTCTTCTTTGCTCTTTTCTTCCTTATCTAAACGTGAATAACTGACAATAATGATATGAAGCGACAGAGTGTCACTTTACTATGTTGTGTTTACTAGAGGCAGCGAGGGTCAAATGGCTCTGAGCACTATGGGACTTAACAGCCGAGGTCATCAGTCCCCTAGAACTTAGAACTACTTAAACCTAAGGACATCACACACATCCATACCCGAGGCAGGATTCGAACCTGCGACCGTAGCGGTCGCGCGGTTCTAGAATGAAGTGCCTAGAACCGCTCGGCCACAGTGACCGGCAGCGAGGGTCACTTAAAATTTTCTTTCATGGTACACTACTCTTGTACAAACTGATGAGGATTCCGCATAAGATGCCAAACTTTACGTTTATCTGAACTAAATTTCTTCCCATCTACCGTTTTAATGGAACATCTAGCTGAGATGCATGTAAGACGTACTCTACTAGCGTCACCTAACAGTGCTTCAGTTCTTCCACCGGTAGTCGTACCCCTGGACCAATATTAGAACAGTGGTTAACAGCACTGATATCACGTTAGTTACTCGGATACAAACGTAGTATTTTCTAATAGCTCTCGCTCTTCCAGCTAGCAGATGAGCGTAGCCTACTGTTTTAGTTAAGAGTTCCTATTCAAACCGTTACCTGTCCAGCATATACTACACATATACTACACATGCTGCTGTATGAGAATGCATTTAATTGGAAACATACTATGGTAATGTTATTTACTGATGGAAGATAGCTCATTCTACTGAGTCTCGAGTATTTATCGACAATTTGGGACTCGTAAGAGGTGAATTAACACGGGAGAAGGAGATACAAAGAAATCGCTAGTTCGCTTAGCAAGCGCTAGGGTATCACGGAGAACTCAAACGCCAATGGCAGACGCTGCAACCGATGCGCTGTGCATCGAGGTGAGAGTTGCTGTTTTAATTACCATAAGAGTCAAGCAATATATTTCTCCATTCACATATATCACACGAAACGCCCACGGCAGGAAAATTGGAGAGATTAGAGTTGTCACGGGGGTTTCACGATTATCTTCGTTCCTAAGCTCGAATCTCGAATAGAACTGCAAAAGTGGTTGTTATGTTGTATGAAGTAAACCTCCGCCACAGACCGCACGGTGGCTGGTGGAGTATATAGGATGTCGACGTAGGTGCTACAAAGTTCGCTCGGCAACTACTTCAGCAGGGGAGATCGCATGCCATATATCGCGAGGCAGGCCCTGCAGACGTCGCATTATGAGACTCCCCGAAGCTGGCTTTCTAGAAGTTTCTCGGCAATCCCGGCCTCGCCGTGCCAGAGCGTCACAATGTGTAAGCACGCGTCAGTTTGTCAGCTCTGGGGTTCGGGGTCCTGAAAGCACCTGGTGCCTTGCCAACAGTAAAGACTCGTCTGGCACTCTTCTCCACTTTGTGTGTGTGGCCTGGCGTGCGCTGACTTTGTACTCCACCACGTGTGATGGTGCACCAAGCCTTTACTTTCCCCTCTACGTCGCAGGGCAGGTGCAAGTGCTTCGGTACGCTCACTAGGGGACCGCTTCTACCGGCCATCACCTATTTCGTCCAAACCTGTGGTATACGCAAGGCTCGTTCAGAAATGAAAGCGATAGAAGTGGGCGCTCCAGATGGCTAAGCTTTAGAGGAAAAAAGTCACGGTTCCAGCCAGACACGAACGCTTTAAGCTAAGGTATTCTCCAGACAACGATAGTCCAAACGTAAAGATTACAGAACGGCAATCAGAGGGTCGTGGGGTCGAGTCTATGTGAAAAGGTTATTTTTTCCTATGTTCACGTTGCATACACTGAAAATAAGTCGAAATAATGGTTAAGATGTATACATTGATGAGCCAGAACATTATTACCACCTGCTTAATAGCTCGTTTGCCCATCTTTGCAATGAAATACGTCATTGATTCTACGTATCAGGGATCAGACAGTTTGTTGGTAGGTTTGTGGAGGTAGGGGGCAATAGATGTCTACGCACAGGTCATGCAATTCGCATAAATAACAAGTCGCTGATTTGCGTAATCGGTGATGGCGCCCGATAGCGACCCAGATGGGTTCCACAGGATGTACATAAAGCGAATTTGGTCGCAGAGACATCAACCGAGTTCACAATAATGCCGCCCCCTTTGTCAAATATCTTTTTCAAAGAAATTAAATGGTGTAATAGGGAACTTTGCTAAATGTCGTCAAATATTTGATGAAATCTAGGGCCTCGCTGTAGATCTGATCAAAGAAGTCGCTTGTTTTCCATTCACTGCAATGTGACATGTTACCACGTGGAGCGCTAGCATCGCTGCAGCGTTCTGTGATCTGTAGTGTTTTGAACAACATTGCCGGTAAATACAACTGGTTTGTACCGACAACTACAAAATTAATAGGGCTGTATAAAACTGATGAGGCGCTTTACAACGTGAGGCACCCTGAATACAAAAATAGATTAAGAAGATTGGAGACCTAACCTAACCCTCTCCTGTAGCAAGGAATCGGAGTGTTACAGTGAGCCTGTCTTCTGCAGATGTAGCAGTTCTTAAGTGAATATTATGCTTTTTGATATGACGATATACTTCACTGAGCACATACAGAAATGTATGCTCATCCATTCTTAAATAATTGATGTGGGACTTAACGTCCTCCACTATAAGCTCAAGTAACAAGTTTGTGTTAAATGCTTTTTATCGTGTCGTCGTGAAACCCACGGCTTCACCCAGGTGTGTTTCCTTTTTTTTCCCCGCTTCTCTTCCGCATGTGCTTACAGTGCAATTGTGGTACATGCAACTGCTGCGGTTAACAACGAGTTGTTGTCAGCCATCTTGAACTTTGACGAAAAATATGATGACAGTAATGCCCGCTTTTAGCGCCAAGACGAAGATCTTTGTCAAATATATTTGAGGAATAGTTGATCAAATCTTTGACAAAGAAATATGATAGTGTAATACCGGCCTAAGGGGTGGCCGGTTGCCCTTCCCGTCGCCACCAGACTAGATTTGAGTCTTTTGAAATGACCGAAATATCACATGCCCCGTAACCCCGTGATGATGATGGCGTTGAAACAGAGGATGACACGCGTAAAGCTGAAATACTAAACACCTTTTTCCAAAGCTGTTTCGCAGAAGAAGACCGCACTGCAGTTCCTTCTCTAAATCCTCGCACAAACGAAAAAATGGCTGACATCGAAATAAGTGTCCAAGGAATAGAAAAGCAACTGGAATCACTCAACAGAGAAAAGTCCGCTGGACCTGACGGGATACCAATTCGATTCTACACAGAGTACGCGAAAGAACTTGCCCCCCTTCTAACAGCCGTGTACCGCAAGTCTCTAGAGGAACGGAAGGTTCCAAATGATTGGAAAAGAGCACAGATGGTCCCAGTCTTCAAGAAGGGTCGTCGAGCAGATGCACAAAAGTATAGACCTATATCTCTGACGTCGATCTGTTGTAGAATTTTAGAACATGTTTTTTGCTCGCGTATCATGTCGTTTTTGGAAACCCAGAATCTAATCTGTAGGAATCAACATGGGCTCCGGAAACAGCGATCGTGTGAGACCAAACTCGCTTTATTTGAACATGAGACCCAGAAAATATTAGATACAGGCTCCCACGTAGATGCTATTTTCCTTGACTTCCGGAAGGCGTTCGATTCAGTTCCGCACTGTCGCCTGATAAAATAAGAGTCTACGGAATATCAGACCAGTTGTGTGGCTGGATTGAAGAGTTTTTAGCAAACAGAACACAGCATGTTGTTCTCAATGGAGAGACGTCTACAGACAAAGTAACCTACGGCGTGCCACAGGGGAGTGTTATGGGACCATTGCTTTTCACAATATATATATAAATGATCTAGTAGATAGTGTCGGAAGTTCCATGCGGCATTTCGCGGGTGATGCTGTAGTACACAGAGAAGTTGCAGCATTAGAAAATTGTAGCGAAATGCAGGAAGATCTGCAGCGGATAGGCACTTGGTGCAGGGATTGGCAACTGACCCTTAACATAGACAAATGTAACGTATTGGGAATACATAGAAAGAAGGATCCTTTATTGTATGATTATATGATAGCGGAACAAACACTGTTAGCAGTTACTTCTGTAAAATATCTGGGAGTATGCGCACGGAACGATTTGAAGTGGAATGGTCATATAAAATTAATTGTTGGTAAGGCGGGTACCAGGTTCAGATTCATTGGGAGAGTCCTTAGAACATGTAGTCCATCAACAAAGGAGGCGGCTTACAAAACACTCGTTCGACCTATAGTTGAGTATTGCTCATCAGTGTGGGATCCGTACCAGGTCGGGTTGACAGAGGAGATAGAGAAGATCCAAAGAAGAGCGGTGTGTTTCGTCACAAAGTTATTTGGTAACCGTGATAGCGTTACAGAGATGTTTAACAAACTCAAGTGGCAGACTCTGTAAGAGAGGCGCTCTGCATCGCGGTGTAGCTTGCTGTCCAGGTTTCGAGAGGGTGCGTTTCTGGATGAGGTATCAAATATATTGCTTCCCCCTACTTATACCTCCTGAGGAGATCACGAATGTAAAATTAGAGATATTAGAGCGCGCACGGAGGCTTTCAGACAGTCGTTCTTCCCGCGAACCATACGCGACTGGAACCGGAAAGGGAGGTAATGACAGTAGCACGTAAAGTACACTCCGCCACACTTCGGTGGCTTGCGGAGTATAAATGTAGATGCAGAAGATTCATTTCGTTTCCCCCTCCGTTTCTGGGTGCTCCACTTGTTGTTGCCAGGCTGTGTATATCTGGTTGTCCGAATGGGGATGCGATACACCGTCCTGCCGATTGCGGACTCATTGAGGCCTCTGCTCTGGGTAGCCGGTTCATAGCCGAAGGAGATTCGTACTGAAGCGGCTGTGCTAGCTGAGCAGAGAAAGGGCGCCCGATTTGGCACGGGAGACTGCGCCCCGTAGAGCAGCGGCTGCTTCCAGAAAGTGGCAGCGTGAAGGGCTCTGAGGGGGGGTGGGGGGGGGGGGAGGGGGCGTCATTTACTGGCGCTGCGTGTGACGGGCGCGCTGCCAGCTCCCGGCCCCGCTGGAGACGGCGCATCGCCCGACAGCAGCACAGGACGCCGGCCACTGCGCCCGCACCCGCACACGGCAATGCGGCAAACTACGAGGCGTGTTTTTTAAGTAAGTACCATTTTGAAATAATAAAAAAAGACGTGCTAAGATATCTCAATTTTATTTTTACATAATAGCCTGTACCTTAATCTACCCACTGACGCCAGTACAGCCTGATTCTTCCTTGTTTACGTTGTGTACTGAGTGTTTAAGATGCCACCGATAATCGTGAGTCCCGCCCACCGTGAAGTGCAGGCTTTTATAAGATTTCTTAGTGCTAAAGGCCTAAAGGCGATCGATATTCATCGTGAGATCTGTGCAGTTTACGGAGAAAACATTATGAGTGATGGAATGGTAAGAAAGTGGGCGAGAGCATTTAAAGGTGGCCGCACAAATGTGCATGATAAACAATGGAGTGGGCGTCCTTCGGTCGTTAATGAAAATTTCGTGCAGGAAGTGGACAATAAGGTGAGAGAAAACAGATGCTTTACGATTTCCTCCTAGCGGGATGACTTTCCTAATGTTTCTCGTAGTGTTTTGTATGGCATTGTGACCGAGCACTTGAATTAGCGAAAATTGTGCGCAGTTGGGTTTCGACAATGTTGACAGATGTGCACAAAACCAAACGTTTAGACAGTGCATTGACTTTCCTTTAGCGGTACCACAACGACGGTGATTATTTCTTAAGCCAAATTGTTACGGGCAATGAAACATGGGTGGCTTACGTCACACCAGAATCAAAGCAACAGTCCATGGATGTTGAGCAAAGGGTATCGTTTTGCTGCTAGACAATGCCCGTCCGCATGTGGCGAATCAGATCAAAGATCTCATCGTAGCTTTTCGACGGGAAGCTCGAAATCATCCTCCGTACAGCCCCGATCTTGCGCCCAGTGACTACCATCTGTTCCTGCACTTGAAGAAACACCTGGGCGGCCAGCATCTTCAAGACGATGGCGAAGTCAAAACAGTGGTGATGCAGTGGTTAACAAGTCAGGCGGCAGACTTATATGAGGAGGGTATTCAAAAACTGATACAACGTTATGAAAAATGCCTCAATATTGTCGGAAATTATGTAGAAAAGTAAATTAAGGGACAAGCTTTCATGTAAAAATGAAATTATTGAGATATCTTAGCAGGTATTTTCTAATTTCGAAACGGTACTTAAGAAACACGCCTCGTAATAACGGAAGCGTACATTTATCTTTACAAGTCCATTTTTATCATTATTTATTTACTGGTCACTGTTACTTGCCGGCCTACGACCGTCCCGGTACTGTACGTTCCTCTGCACTTGCATCTTCCAAGAACCACCTACATGGTGGCCCATGGAAAGAGCAATTTTCAGTTACTTATGAGATTCAGCCTGTATTTACAACAGTATAGCATGGGTAACTTTTTTTGCACAAATTGCCCTTACTGAGAAGTCAACGATTTAATTTGCTAAAAAAACTTTCTAAAGCCATTATCGAATAAATATTTATTTTCAACAACCGGTTTCAACAGAATTTTCCTCTCGTCTTATAGTGCATATATTGACATTAAAAGAAACGGGAAAGTAAATTTTACACTTGCATACCTTCAACTTTTTTTTGTTCAAAAATGGTTCACATGGCTCTAAGCACTATGGAACTTAACATCTGAGGTCATCAGTGCCCTAGACTTAGAACTACTTAAACTTAACTAACCTAAGAGGATTACACACATCCATGGAACCTGCGACCGTAGCAGCAGCGCAGTTCCGGACTGAAGCGCCTAGAACCGCTCGGCCACATCGGCCGGCTCCGTGTGCGGGGAGGACATATTACTAAAGACTGAATCATCGTCACCATCGACGTCGTCGACATGAGAAAGATTTTCATTGGTTTTGTTTTGATGTACACTTAGGGGAGAGCCTGCTTCGTTTTGGAATGATTTTTGTAACTATCCAAAAGCTTTGTTTTCACAAGGAATTGTTTATTTTTTTAAGAAAGAAAGGCGCAAACGTCAATGGATGTGCCATAACAAGTAGTCGTGGTAAACTCTGTGGTATTGTGGAGAGTATAAAGGGGCGATCTAATTGTTTCCGTCTGAGGGCGTTACTGCAGCTCATATGCAACGTAGCACGACTCCGATGCGGGTATGTAAGCATTGATATGCAGGGAAGGTATCAGTTTGGGATTCGTGTCTTTCCGACGTGCGTGCAATAAATGTGGAAACGAACTGTGCCAACGATATTACCAAATGCGTCCAAGCAGGACCAATGTGCTGCTGTTCTTTTCTTGGCTGCCGAAGGGCAAACGTCTGGTAGACATCCATCGCTGAAGAAATTACTGCGGAAAACTATGAAAAGGGGTGTTACTGCTTCACGATAACACACGTCCCCATATTGCAAATGTCGTAAAGCGGAAGTTAACGAACTTAAGTGGGAGACACTCGAGCACCCGCCCTGTAGTCATGCTCTCTCTCGCTGATCACTCCGGCTCCTTCGGACGGCCTAGAAGGGTCGGACGACGATACGCAGGAGGCAGTTACGGAGTACTTCGCGCAGCTGTACACAGTGTTTACCTAACGAGCATCTTCGAAATGGTGCGTCGGTCGGATGATTGCCTCAGTGCTCACGGCGATTTCGCCTGATTGCCACAGCGGTTCCAGACTGTACGGCCTCCGAACGGAAACTTTATGATCGCTCCTACTGGAAAAAGACAGTGTGTTTTGCAGAGGACGGACTTCAAAATCCCAAACATACCATGTAATACTGTGCATTAAAAAACAACAGACTAGACGCATGCCAGACAGAAACTGTAGAAGAATCCTTAACAAAATTTAGTCAGTTCACAAAAGAGGTAACTTACAAAACCCTTGTTCGTACCATACTTGAATACGGCTCGTCAATACGTGTCCGTACCATGTAGATTTGATAGAAGATGTAGAGAAGATCCAAAGAAGAGCGACACGTTTCGTTGTACGTTTATTTACCAAGCGCGGAGATGCGCGCACAACCCCAGTGGCATACGCTGCAAGATAGGCTTTCTGCATCACGGTGTGTTTTGCTGTTGAAGTTCCGCGAGCGTACTTTCCTGGAGGCGTCAGCCAATAAATTGCTTCCTTCTGCGTATTTCTCGCGAAAAGATCTTGAAGATAAAATTAGAAAGCTTTGAGCCCACCCTATCGAGCCCATTATTTCTTCCCGCGAACCATTCACGAGTGGTACAAGAAAATGAAGGAGGGGGTAATAAAAGTGGTACACACAGCACCCCCGCCACATAGCATTGGTAGTCTGCGGAGTACAGACCTAGATGTCATTTAAATACGTAGCGGCCGTAGCAGACTGCCCTACCTTGTCAAAGATGTCAAGAACACTGCTGTCATTACCAGGTGTGGAACGGTCGCATCTAGTACATCAGCTACATATTTAAACGTTGAGAGTCAGCAGTTCAAAATAGCACATCGGATAGAATCAGTTCGCCGTGTGAAATAAAGCACATCGTAACACACCCAAGATGAAAACTGGAATTAATCGTCTTAATAAATTTGTGCCTGTGGCGGCTTATGGAACAAAGAAAATACTAGCTTGGTCGTAAAAACTACCCATTACAAACTCCCCCCATCCAATATTACAAAGATCTAATAATAATAATAATAATAATAATAATAATAATAATAATGTTCGATAGAGGGAATTGAAGTAAGACTGGAAATGTTGAAGAAAGCAAGAAAGATGCTGAGACTGCTTAAAGTTACCCAAAAGCTGTCTTAGTATGTGCCAAATCATTCACAATTTTTTGAAATATTGAAGTTCTTATAGCCAACGGATTGCCGATTTGTACGTACTTTGATGTTAGGAATGCTTTTTTAGAAGTGTACAGACGGTTACCAAAATTACTTTTGCGCCTGGTTCCAGAACGGGTCACTTTTTCACGGCGACCAGTCATTTGCTGCTACCGCAGGGTGTTCAAAATGTGACTCACCACGTGAATGTATGTTTTATTCTTTTAGTTGCAAGTCTGGTCTTTGTTTAACTGACGAAGAAGTGAGTGACAACGCTACAGCAGATAGTCTTCATTGTCACCCAATACATTAGATGTGCCGGTTATGCCGAGACATCACTGCAAAGTGTGATAAGAATGCACCGGCCACGTTCGCCCTCAGGCAGCTGCACGACAACTTCCTGAAGACAGGAAATGCAGCGTGTGCAGCCAAAAGTGGGCGACCGAAAGTGTCAGCACCAGAGAAGCTGAACGACATGTAAGCTACATAACCTCGTTTCAAAGTCTGCCCATGTATTTAAGGATGCATGTGCACATAATTTTAGTGTTAATCGTGAATTGTTACCTGAATAGAATGGAGGAAGCGTAGCTTTCTGTCAGTTGCGCCTGTCATTAACAGCAGGTGAGGACCTCTACGATTGGTTTTAGTCTGACGAGGCATGGTTCGACCTTTATGGATATGCGACTGCACAGGATCTAAACGTGCAGGCTGCAGATAATACAACTAATCTGCACAAGTCATTTATGCACACATTGAAAATTGATATTTGGTATGTAATGTTACGTACGCGAATATTCATCACACCCTTTCATGACAGTGAGCGCTGAATTCAGGTGACGCTACAAATGGACTAGCTGAATACTAGCTACAGAGCACTTTGTTTCTGCGGGACAATGCTGCGACTCACACAGCTAACAGTATGCTGCTGGTCAGGTGTTTTCAGAGAGGTTGTGGTTCCCTCAGTCCTTTGACTTATCTACACATCACTTTTCCTTGTGGGGGCTACATTAAGGAGGATGCTTTCTGAACTAATCCCCTTATTATTACTGAATTCCAGAAAGGACATTAACGACATGTTGCTGCGATCGTTCAACAAACGTTACGACAGGTCTTTCAGAATATGAAACGTCGTATTTAGTTATGTGACTGGGGAAAATTAGTAACTTTTGAAATTCGTTGATATCCATTATGCCAAAGGTCGCCTTACTTTTTAAATACTCTGTATGTTTCCTCGTGACAGTGGAGGAAGCTGTTTTTTCAACCACAAGTGCGTCCGTTACATGTTCCCCCATAAAACTGAACAGTCGTGTTGTATTTGTACAAAGTTGGTCATGTTTTTTGGCCATGATTCATGTATCGGATAGGATTAACGAATATAAATTAGTAAATAGAAGAGTCTTCCTGTAAACCGTGCTGTAGCATCTAAAAAATGGAAGAAAACGTTTGAAAATGATCATAGCTAGTTTGGAAAATGCTGTAGTATTCAGATTTTTGAGGGGAGGGGGGGGGGGGGGGGAGAGAGAAAAGGAACTTTAAAGGTGAAAACTCAAGTTTATATGGGGAAATGTTGAGTCTTCCCCAGTCTAGCTCTTGAAGAAATGTTTTGTCGGCGGTTAGCAGGCATGCATTGTCGTGCTATGGCTGCAGTTGATGCAGCCTTCGCGGTCGCTATTCTTCCATTACTATCGCAAAGTGTGCGAGTTGGCAATAAGTGTCAGAATAAGTGATTATACCTGCGGGCAGCAAACCGTCGTACAAGACGGCTCTCTGTACCATTAGATGATTATATATGGTCTTATGTCTACTGCGTAGTTTGAAAACAGCTACAATTTGCGGTTATATGATATTGTATTTAGCTGTAAAGCCAGTAACTTGGAACTGCTTTCAAACTACGCAGTAAACAAAAGTATAGGCGTAAATATATTAATAATCTCCTTTTGTTGTTCGGCATTCGTCAACACAGCACAGCTCAGCTTGAAATGACTGGTGCCACTGGTGCCCGATCCGATTCCGTATTGCAACCCACTGTGATCGGTGTCAAATCAGTCCCACCACGTTGGAAAATGAAGTGCGGGGAGAATGAAAATTATGTGCAAAATCACTCCCCAAAAAATAATCACTGACTGACGTGACAAGTACTTTGAATTCGTTTCAGGCCCATATCGTTCCCGGCAACCCGGAAATTCATCACCGTCACTGCACACGCGATCCCAGGTTGCTGTCGACGTTTATCTACTGCCCGTGTTTGCACAGAGCACATAGCTGCAGTACGTGATCATTTCCGTACGGATGTGTAAGGAAGTAAACAGAAGTGAGATAATGAAACTCGACACAAACCTGTATGTCTACAAGAAATTTTGAAATTAATTGTCTTTACCATCCAAAGGGGTAGTGAGAAACAAAAGGCACCCAAATGTGTGATCTGCTTCATGCCTTTATCCTCCCTTCCGCGCTCCCAAATCAACCCCGTCCCCTAGGGCTCGCACCACCTACTTTCTAGCCATTCAGCAATGACTTTTTCCACGAACGAGATGCGGGTATACAGCGTCCATAATTTAGAGACCTCGGGCGAAAGATAGGTAGATACGATGGAAATTACGTGTTCTGTTATCTTTCGCGGTACACATTTCAGGACTCTTAACTACCTAGAACAGTGTCGTCCTTTTGTCTACAGCACTTTCCTTCTGTTGTTTATAGAGGAATACTGGTGTCGGCGAATTCTAGCCCTGAAAGACGAACCGTAAATATGTCACCAAGACAACAGGATACGGTCACGCAATGCAATATCCTCGCTCCAGTTCGCGACCTATATCCATAAACAGTTGCTGATGGCAGACTCCGCCATCTGAATAATGTCGGGAGCGCTAACACAGGGTATCGACCGAGTTGAGAGTTTTACTATACCTAGTCACTAACTGCAAAACCATGCTGAATCGAGAAACCAAAGTAGCGCGTGTGAAACTATCCATGTCAACATTGGATGCTGCATTATACAGTACAAATGCTGGTGTCACTGAGACGCATTCTTTATAATAGCTGGAAGGAAATTTGCAATAAACGAATTTTGTGTAGACTGTTTCCTTGTGCCGTCTGCAACATGGGGCGGATCAGTAGCTAGCATTGGAATATGTTCGGTCCTCTATTGTCAATCCATTCTTCAGTATCTACGAGACGAAACAATACCAAGTGGTGATTAAGGAAGAAAGCAGGTATCTCAATTATTCCCCGTTGTTCGTGTTGCAAAACACCGTAATAATGCTATTGTCGGCATTCTCTTTCTTTACAAATAAAATATTCATCAACTGTTCTCGAGAAAGAATTCCACTACTGACCATAACGATCTTCATATAACTATGCAACTCTCTTCAAAGCATCTAGAGTACCATTCCAAAATTTTTTTTCTTACGAAACCACTAACTGTCTATTGAAAATTGTCAGATGGTATCTGTGTGTAAGTGGAGTTAGGGACAGCTCAGCGCTGTTCTTCGTGTAAATAAAACCGCATGAAAACCGTACGGAGCCTAACTTTACTCGTATATCGCTTTTCCACTGTGGTATGGTCGCGCGACGAACTGTGTCACCTGGGTAGCTAGAAAAACACGCGACAGAAGCCGATTCACGGATGATTAAACTGCCCACCGCATTACACATTCCTTCAGGTCGATGGCGTAGCCAGGCAACTCGATCGATGTCGGGTGCAGTCGGTAATTGTGCTCTTGTATCCAATGTTTTCTTAATGACGTCACCACAGACAGCACGATATCTACAATCTCTCTGAGGGCAGCGTAAAAGTGCCGATGCGTATTATGTAAAAATCATGCAGGTATCTATTTAAAGGTAATGAGAAATTCGATGCAAGCTCCGACATGATGCTGGAAAGAGACGGAAAGAGGGGCTGTCTTCAGTTATGAAAACCCGCACTGTAATTCGTATTTGCGGTTCGGATCATATATTTTTAAATTCTATCGCAGTTCAAATGGCTCTGAGCACTATGGGACTTAACTGCTGAGGTTATCAGTCCCCTAGAACTTAAAACTACTTAAACCTAACTAACCTAAGGACATCACACACATCCATGCCCGAGGCAGGGTTCGAACCTGCGACCGTAGCGGTCGCGCGGCTCCAGACTGTAGCGTCTAGAACCGATCGGCCACTCTGGCCAGCTTCTGTCGCAGTTGATTAAATCTTTGATCACGAAAGAATTACACTATTACTGTATAGATTGTATCACAGATTTGTTTTACACACTCCGCATTTTTCATTGATTTTTTCCATGCGGCACGAGATATTCTGAATACAGTTGGGAGCAGCAGAATGTTATATGTACTTGGTTGCTGTTTCTACACCAATCTCCCATGGCCATCACACGTATTTTGTGGCAACCTTCCCAGCGGCTTTGTGTTTGTACATGCTCAAGTATGCTACTATTTTGATCTTATACAACTTTTCTTTTCAGCCACATGCTTATACTGAAAAATTGATCAATGGCACACAGGCAACTCTGACATGATTGGAAGAAATGCACTGTGTGAAGACTTTTTACACAGAGCATAACTGTCCATCAGACACGAAAAGAGACGAAAATATTTTCCAAATGTACCTTGAAGCTAGTGAAATAGTTCAGCAACTTCTTAGCAACTTATTTTACCCTGTGGGTATGGTTACATAGAATTTTTTTTTATATTTAGTGTCGGACCGTTATGTATAGTTCACGTAACTACAACGGCTGGTTTGGACGTATTTCCACGTAGAAATTAACATTATTCAAGGCATTCTGCGACGTTCCACGACAGTGCTTGCAGGTTATATAATTTTTGGGTCGTATCTTGTACGTCTATCTGGATTACAGCGTAGAATCTCTTACGAGTGATAACTCTCGTTTAGAAGTCACTGACAGTCCAAGAAGTATGTAGCAGAAACGTGTATCACACATGAATATGACAATAAGCAGTTGTCAGAATACCATAAAGTAGGTTGCGCATGAATTTTGTGGTACGAAAGCATATAAAAGTGAGAAACGGCAGAGTCGGCGAGACGTTGATCGACGTTAGGAATTTAAGACTAGGACTGAAAATCTTCATGTTAATTCCTCATCTGAAGAACAGACTTCACGCCATCATTTGGCTCGTATGTCTATAAAATATTGCAAAAGCCGTGTTGACAAGTCGTCGATATTAACTTCGTATAACGTAAGCCCTTTTGTTTAAATTAGGACAGCAACAAGGAAGTTTTGCTTTAAAGATGATGTCGCTTACTTCAAGCCTTGAATATGAACAGGCAAGAAATAAACAGGAAACCTACACCGCTTGGAAACGACGTACTCTAAGGGTCTTCTTGAGGGCAACGATGACCAAACTAACTAGGTAAACGCATATCGGAGAGTAATCACGTATTTTCAAACATGGTCTGCTATGTTTTTTCGAACTCGAGATTCAAATCGATCCTTATGAATATGAACTTGGGGAATCTGCACTCTAGATTACAGGAGCGCTTAAATTGGCCGTGTTCCTTTATTACTTAGTAATCTCAGGTACAAAAAACTACTAACTGTACAATTAATTAGTACCGAAAAATTTAACTAAAAACAATTAGTAGTTCTAACGTAAATTAAATGCTCGTGGGAGACGGCTATTGTTGACGGAGTGTAGTGTGATCAGACGTTGTGCAATATCCATCACAGCTATCACTGTTCCACTTCAAATACTAACCTTCACCTCAAGTCACGATATACCTAAGTTTACTATGCGATATTGAAGACATTATTGAGCAACCAAAGAGCAGGAAACAGTTTTTTTAGTTCGAAGCCATCTCTACACCAACAACTGAAGGAAACAGAAGAATTGTTACATAACTATGCTTCTGCAGGTAGGCCTACTAAAGATTACGCAGAAATATCAGCTTGACGGGCAGTATGATACATTAAGGTTGTAGCTCTTTCGAGAAATTCTGAGAATGTATGTTGAGCTTGCTTGTGACAACAGTGCTACTCGTAAGTCAAAATAAAAAATATTCGCCGTTGTAGGTGTTCAGAAGAGAGAAATTAGACCATTATTGATTTCGGGGACTATTGAATTACTGCGATGAGCAAACAATGATTTTCTTGCTTTTGGACAGCAAGGAAGAAAGAAGTCATTTCAATGACTAATATCAAGGTGAATGAGTGCGTGAATGGGAAACATGAGATGAGAATAAAGAGCATCGCGGCCCCAATGTAAAGAAAACCTGTGCAGTTTGCCAAGGTGTTGGCCTCTGAGAAAGGCCAACCTCCTTTGAAATACAGAAAGGTTGCGATATTTATCAGTAGCGGCCGAGATGTTATTGGCAAAAGTGTTAATGGCAAAGTAATTGGTCACACAAGTGTTTCTGAGAAACTAGATAAGGTATTAATGTCCGTGACTGCCTCTCGCAGGTCGGAGCATCTACAGCTAACGGTTACGTAAGGCTGTAGTGTAGTAAGAGCCCCGGGTGCTCGGACGCAATGTTAAGAGATCCGTGGCGTTTGTTGTCCTCGCAGACACGTCGAGGCTGTAAAGCAGGGATGAGTAGCGAGCCAGACAATGCACGGTTCCGCTGGAGGGCGATGCTGGGTGTGCGCCCACGCGAAGCATAGGCCTTGCGGCCGTTGTCCCTACTGAAGGACGCACTAGAGTAAGCTGTTAGTCTGCTTGTTCCTCCATAGGATACTTAATAAACGTGAACATGGTCCGTAGTAGGCTGTAATTCTATGTTTATTTAATCGTGCAATTAGCTAATTTCAACTAAGCGTCATTGTCAAGCACCTTTAAAATATCTGTATTTCATGTCATTTTCAAATCACAATTACAAGTAAAAAGTAGCCATATTCCATCATTTTACGAAAGGATCCACACTACAGTGACACCGTTTAATACGATCTTAAAAGGTGGAAGTCAGGGAATTTTCCAGTAATTGTTAATCACCGCTTATATACCGGAGACTGAACAAGGGGAAAAAAAAAAAAAAAAAAAAAAGATTCAGGCTAAGAGAGAAGAACTGAAGACCTGAAACGAGTAGTCAAAGGCGTTTTAGTGATCCTGACCGAGAATTTAATCATGTATTTTACAACTCAGTGTAATAACAGTGTAATTCCAGTGTCAATAGAGACTGCTTCCGACAACCGGTTTCCTTGACTGTAGTAATCTCTTTTCTTTGTAACCATTGTCAGCTATTACGAAATAATTCGTGACTTGGCCCTCGCTACGTTTCCACTCTCCATTCGACTGCTGACGGAAACAAAACAACAGTAAACATCACAATCTGGCAGCTGTTAGATCAACGAAAAAAAATAAAATAAAATGAAACCGACCAGTAACTGGCTAGCCTGAGAATGTGATTCGCTTTGTGGACCTTGGGAAGCAGAAGTGATTGTGGGACAAGGACCTCTGCCAGTTTCTCGTGCGACCTTCGCTGCGACAGACAATACTGCCAAACTGTCGCCTCCAGGTAGAGGAAAAAGGGAGAATTCGTGCACGTCAAAGAAAAAGAAAATCAGCTACACGCGGAAGAGCTACCTGGCAACCTCCACACGTTACCGATGGCCTCTACAATTCTTGTCTCTGGTTTGATGAAAACATTTCGTTAACGTTTCTTTCTGGAATTCGCTACGGTGAGGCTAAAGTAAATCAAATGTAACGCCGTCAGTTGTTTCCTGAGTTGTATCGCAAAGAAACAGAACAATACTGGTCTCTGGTACCGCAGCAGACTTCGAGGTTGTTCGAACAATGACGTACTAACTATGTTTGTTCTCGCTGGAGTTATTCTTTATGCCAGCTTCTTTTATTTGCAACAGATAATGAATATCAAACAGGTTATGGTGCATCATTCAGTATATTTAGAGAAGAACGTAAGTCTGTGTTTTATTTACCAGACTTGATGGGTGAGGGACTCTCATAGGTCTGCAGTGTCGGCAGAAGCACTGGCTTAGTAAAAAAACAAGTAACATGCTAGTACATTAGCTATTAAACATTATTCAGGGCGAAGAATAAAATTCAGTTCTAACATTACATATATACATGACCACAAAATCCCATGTCTATATGTAAATTTAATTCCCATAGTGATTACATTTTAGAGATCACTTTTATGGCTCACACTTATTTAAGTAGTTGCTCACATACATAGGACAGACAGTAGAAAATTCACAAATTCTATGCCAAAAATATTATCTAATTAAACAGTTTTTCGGTAACTCATACAATATATTGATTCTGGCTGTTGGCCGTGCCTGAAGATACAAACAATGTTCATTTTTAGTCTCCGTCACACAGAACATACTCCAACAACAACAACTAACGGCAGTTTTAAGTATTTGGATTAGACGGACAACATCTGAATATCACAATAGATGGCGGGGCTTTTGATAATCATAAAAAATTCTGTCTTTAATCTGAAGACTGAACTGAACAACGCAGGAAACACACACACACACACACACACACACACACACACACACACTTTCCGCAACTGGAGGGGAGTTTCACTCAAGCTTTTGAGAGCCACTCTAAGAAAATAACTTATCTGGTGATGCAGGCAGCACAGTGGCGCATTGTAACTAGCGAAATGAAGGAAGAACGTTTGGGATTTAACGTCCCGTCGATGACGAGGTCATTCATGACGGAGTCATTCATGACGGAGCAAAATGTCGGACCGATGAAAAATGGGTAATGAAAATTTGTCGTGTCCATTTCAAATGGACCATCAGGGCATTTGCTTTCAGCGATTCCGAAGACGAATTTGAACTGTTGTCCTGCCATTGTCTGCGCCACTTCGCTTGATTTCTGCCTAGGAGGGAAACATGGAGTTACTGGTACACGTAGGGGCAAAAAAGACCAACTACAACAATTTACAGTCCGAAGAAGGAATACACTAATGTGCCAAAACACGATGACTCCCTGCTTAGTAGCTTGTTTGTTCGTATTTGGAACGAAATACATCACTGATTCTGCCTATCAGGGATCCGACAGTCTGTTGGTAGGTTTGTGGAGGTATGTGGCATTAGAGGTCTTCGCACAGGTCATGTGAACAATGGGCCGCTGATTTACGTGCGTGCTGATGGCGGCCCGATAGCGACCCTTATGTGTTCCATAGGACTTGAATCAGGCGACTTTGGTCGTCGAGACAATAGCATGAGTTCACTGTAATGCTCCTCAAACGACTGCACCACTGTTCTGGCTCCGAGACGCGCACAATTATACTGCTGAAAGATGACATCGCTGTCAAGTATGAGGGAATGCAGGTGGTTGGCAGCTGCCAGCCTGTCTTCGGTTACTACCACAGGTCACATGCAAGCGCAGGACAATGTTTCCCACAGCATAATACTAGTCCCATCAGCCCGCGTCCATGGTGCGATGCACGTTTGGAGACGACGTCGATTACGGCGTTTGCGAAGACGACTAGCAACCTTACGTAGCAAACACGTTATTCACCCGAAGAGCCGACACCTTTCCATTGATCGACGGTCACATCTCGTAGGTTCCGTGCCCACCACAATCTTAACTGACAATGTTGTTGGGTCAGCATGTGAACACGTTGAGGTGGTCCGCTACGGTATCCCATGTTCAACAATGTACGATGAACGGTGCACCAGCATTGTGCTCCGTCAACACAGATGCCACAGATCACCATCTGTCCTATTTTACAGAGCAGACAAGCCTCCGAACCCTACGTTCTGTGGAGAGTCGTGGATGTCCAACCATTCCGCGTCTAATGGTAATTTCACTGTCTACCTCTTTCCGTAGATGCTGACGGCAGTAGCACGTGAGCATTCGACCAACTTCGTCGTTTTTCGAGGTACTCGTCAACAGGCTCTGAGTAATAGTAATCTGTCCTTTGTCATGTCGCTTATATCTGTCAACTTCGCCACTTGCAGCCCACATGTTCGCTCCACTTACATACTTCTGTTACCGCGTCACGTGCTCGCAGCGCCAACAGACGGAATCCGACGTCGCGGTGGGCAGTGGTTATAAAGTTTAGGTTTAAGAGTGTATAACAGAATAAGAAAGAAGACGTTCTAAGCAGACTGCACCTCGGATGGTTTGAAATTGAGAACGCTGTCCTTCCAGACACATGTTCGCTTTTTCAGGCTGTCTTTAGGGGTAATCAACACGAGCGTTCAATTAGTAATGGAACATTTTTTTTCTGAAAGCAGGTTGGTTTTATTCAGGATTCCAATACACCAAATTATTCCCCACTCTTGGCTACAAAATGCTGTTTTTCAACATAATCCCTGTTCAATGCGATGTCCTCATGCCACCTTACTGAGAGAGCAATTATGCCTTCTGGTCGACGTCGGAGCCAACGTCTTATTGCATCAAAAACATTACCATCTGCGTACTGTTACCCGCGGAGTGAATCACTGATTTGCGCCAAACGGATGGAAGTCGAAAGTGCGAGACGCCGACTACGGTATGGATGGGAAAGAACAGTCTAATGAAGTTTTGAGAGCTCCTCACTGGTGCATAGCATTGTGTAAGGCGCTGCGTTGTCATGCAAAAAGAGAACTTAGTTTGCGTCACCTCGAGTGAGAGTGTCCGCACGTTTGCAGAAGTCACAGCTGTGTGTGGCCGGTCGGCGCGGGATATGGGACAGGTTTGCGCGGCCTTGTTGCGATGATAGACGCCTCGCCCAACGACTCCGCGTGCTTTCGTTCACTGCCAGGTCTCCATAGACTTTTGCAAGCGCCTATGATATCTACTATGCTCTGGTTTTCCGCCAAAAGAAACTCGACAGTTCTCTGCTTGGAATCCACCCCGTTGTAGACGACATTGTGAAGGCTAAATATAGCACCGCCATCTACCGGCAATTCACGAAACTTTAGGGACTGTAGTGGGAATATTCCACTACGTACTACAACAAATTCCGCATTTATTAACTGTAATTGTCCGAGAAAAAAATGTGTTGCATTACTTATTGAACACCCCTCCTATTAACACAAATCAATGGGACACATATACAGGGTGTTTAACTATCTGCACAAGACGTCTAGGGGATGGATCATATCATCGCGAACAACTTTTATCAGAGACAATGTTTCCTGACGCTTCCCGGCGATTTTATTCTGTTTATTATCGGATATCCCCCTTAGCTGTGGCAGGGCGTCGGCATTCTGTCCTGTCGACATGTAATGCGTGTTGCCTATAGTACAGCCAGCTGCTCCGCTTGAAAGGAGTAGGGGCGGAAATTTAAAGTTGCTGATTCACCTCTAAAATGTCTTTCTCCACTTAAAAACACTTATTCTTAAGGTTTTCTTGTTGAAAATAGATTTACTGGGTTGGAAAGAATATGCACGCCTCAGAGTTCCTACGCTCTTTCGCTTTTCAGAGGCGTAACAAATAATAAACAGTCCGATTAAAATTACTTGATAGTTGACGTCTGTCACTTGTCGAAACAGTGTTGCCACATCGCCTACCGTCTACCCCTCGGTTACAGGTGACACAAACACGGCGGGTCACTTCACATATACTGCTAATGTGTAACGCGGAGAAATGTCGAAAGTGGCCGCCGCGAGATATCTCGAAAATACGAGCTCATTTTAAGTGACCGAGGACTGAACTGCGGCACATGACGCGTTTTGTAGCCCTTAATTAAAAAGCTAACCACAACTTCATGAAAAAAATAAGTTTCAGCCCTAAAAACAAAGTGTAATTTCTCGCTATCATTGGTTACCTCAAAATATCCTCGCACTGGTCACAAAAGCTGCCGCATTAGCAACCGACGAGCAGTCCTGATTGGAAGTTGGTTGCGCATTATAGGGGACACAGGCAGATACCAAACGAAAATAGAACGGCAGGAAGAAAAATAAGAGTAAATGAAATCAATACGATGATGAAAATGATGCGGCAGAGAATTAGAAATAAAAAAATTACACGCAAACTAATTAATCGACTAAAAATAAGAAAACTCTTTATTAGATTTAATAATTAAAAGTTTTGCTATATTAACATGAGTCGAACCTACGATCTTCTAGACATCAGGTTTATTCAGTAAACGCTACGCTACGCCACAACATTGGGTTAAGGTTGTATATATATGACATTGGAGACCCGGTCGCAGCGATGAATTGCAGCGTTCAAAAATTCAGCTTCACGGAATTTCGTGCGAAGCTTATATAATGTAAGCTGATCTCTATGATCATGATAAATGTACATTTGCGTCTTTTGCGAAAGTATCCAATACTGTTTCGTTAGTGCTGTGTGTGAAACGTGTGTATTTCTGTATTCTGACATGACTGTCATAAGGACTGTGACTAAAATATAATTTAAAAGTTTGACACTACAATAGTGAAACAGTAGTCACAGTACATAAATTTTTTTTCTTTAAAAAGAAAGGGTTAAATTACCGCTTTCAACGAACTACGTCGCCATTTTCAAATGTAAAAACGTCAGTTGGAGAATATATAATGGGAATTATATATTCTCCAACTAACGTATTTACATTTGAAAATGACTTAGTTCGTTGAAACCGGTGACGTAACCCTTTCTTTTTACAGAAAAAATTTTATGTACTGTGACTTTGGCTTCACTATTGTAGTGTTAAATGTGTGTACTTCATGAGAGAGAGAGAGAGAGAATATTGTGTGTGTGTGTGTGTGTGTGTGTGTGTGTGTGTGTGTGTGTGTGTGTGTGTGTGTGTTTGTGTGTTTGTGTGGCTATCATATGTGATGAAATACGAAATAAACGTGCCAGACCCATGATTCGGGATCCAAACATATCAAGAGAGAATGCCCGACAAGGAATTCGAAGTGAACTGACAAATTTTGTGGTAGTTGAGCAACTGTGAATGGTTCGGGCGTAACATTGAGCGCTCTGAAGAAATCAGCTCCAACGGGTTAGGTTTAAACTATAAAGTAATTTTAAACGGACTAAAACATCGCTGGTAAGTGTCCGTAAACGTATAGTCTAGTGATTAGAAGTGATTCACATGATGCTATTTATCATACGCGGACCTTTATTGCAAAGACTTAAATACCCTGTGCAACGAACAGAGACGCTCTGAACGCATTTCAGGTTGCCGATAGTAGGTTCACACTTAGCGTGGGTGGGATTAAAGTAGTCCTGCTGTTCCTCTGCGATTATCAGCACAATAATCTGGCCAGCAGTTAGGTTTATTTGGACACGACGAAGAGTTAACTTGACTACCTCAACACAATTGAAATCAGGAAAAATCTAGAATCTGAAAGTGATTTCACGGTGTTTTACAACCAGACGGGACACCGTGTTGCATCATTCTCCTGCGAACACTGATAAAGCAGCTGTTTTAAACACTGATAAGGCTGTGCACACGTTTTCATATCTCCCGGCGCCCACCCCCACTCGTACGTATCCCTAATTACAAAAGCGTGGGAACAGCACGATAAGGCAGCACATCTGTCAGAGACATTTGAGAACACACTAGAGCAAACATCCTCACTAGTTTTGCCTTATCGCTGGCAGACACCCCACTCCCCAGCCCTCGCTAGCGTCAACCGCAGTCTCGGGGAGATAGTCCAGAGCATAATCCGTGACATAATTTGCATGTCTCTCCTCCGATGCTACTAAATTCCGCCGATGGAAACAAATTCCACCATCAAGATTCGAACCAGAAGCCTTCTGGTGTCCTTTACTGCATCATAGTCGTTTGTCGGAAGCGGTTACAGAGACTGTTCTCGTTGACAGCAGGCGCTTCCAAACACGGAGAACTACTGACACACCGATCTACATCTACATTCGTACTCGACAGCCCTTCGCAATGGTGTGTGCGATTTATCCATTATTGAACATTAGGATGATTCTTATTTAGCAAGTTTGGTTGGTTGGTTTGGTTTTTTGGGGGAAGAGACCAAACAGCGAGGTCATCGGTCTCATCGGATTAGGAAAGGACAGGGAAGGAAGTCGGCCGTGCCCTTTCGGAGGAACCATCCCAGCATTTGCCTGGAGCGATTTAGGGTGAATCACGGAAAACTTAAATCAGGATGGCCGGACGCGGGATTGAACCGTCGTCCTCCCGAATGCGAGTCCAGTGTGCTAACCACTGCGCCACCTAGCTCGGTATTTAGCAAGTTTGTCCGCTATACTATCCTTTAGTTTGGTTCTATTGCAGGGAAAACTCAGTTGTGTAATTTGCGCTCCATAGAAAAAGTGGTCTACATTTGAAAAATGGTTCAAATGGCTCTGAGCACTATGGGACTTAACATCTATGGTCATCAGTCCCCTAGAACTTAGAACTAATTAAACCTAACTAACCTAAGGACAGCACACAACACCCAGCCATCACGAGGCAGAGAAAATCCCTGACCCCGCCGGGAACCGAACCCGGAAACCCGGGCGTGGGAAGCGAGAACGCTACCGCACGACCACGAGATGCGGGCGTCTACGTTTGAAAATAAAACTAATAATTACATAAAAATCTTATCTTTCATCACACAAAACATTACACTGAAGTAGCCGAGTAACCAAATACTTTAAACTTAATTATTAAATTTTTTGCATTAATTTTAACAATTCGATTTGTAATGTTACTATGTATGATGTTTAAGTAAACTAACAGCCTACATTGGGTAATGAATGAGTGACTCATGCAGAACCAATATTTTGTGAAGTTGGTTGTGTTTTTGCGGCAGAGGCACCCCTTCCCCTATTACCGAGTCCAAATTTCACATAGCTAATTTTTACATGGAATGGAACCAAACTGTTGGATATTGCAAGAAAAATTATAAAAATATAAAGAAGTTTCAAGTAAGAGCCACTCTACTGTTCAAGTGGCACAAACTATGGAACCCACGCTAACACCAAGCAAAGTCACTTAGACGTGTTTTAGTTTGTAATCGAATTTTTTTTCGCCCATTGGCTCTAGGTTTCTGTACACACTACTATACTCTGAGACATCCTATGATCAAAGAATCACGGTACATAGTTAAAATAACAAACAACGCAAGAAATTTGTAAAATATTTTCTCTCTGTGGTAGCAAATGTATGGTATAGAGTGCACCATTAAAATATATAGGTAGCCCCTTACACGTGGCACATGCTCTTCATGCCCAGTTACCGAGGATTCGAATTATATACTGATTTTTTTTAAAAAGGATAATCAACCGTTAGCAGTTCTGAACTGAAAGTAAACACATTATGTGCGCATGACTGTGCAGCAATTTAAAATAACTGAAAACAATAAATCCGTTACATAATACATTTCTAATATTTGACGAATACAGTCGACGTAATTATACACTATTATATCACATTTTACGTACCTCAAACTGAACAAAAGTTTTATCTACTACGTGTACGGGTCCATTGTGGTTAGTTGTACATTAGTAACAACTTGCACCATCAACACTGGGCAGCAGCTTTGAATTTAGGTATCCTCCCTTGTACAGGAACCACGTAACGTGTGTACGACTGCAAGTTGTAATGCTTGAACGACGACATATGGGAGTTTTGGTCTGGTCGTGAGTCGTGTACGGACAGCCAAAGCAGTTAAGGCGACCACTCGCGTAAAGCGGGAAGTCGGGGTTCGAATCCCAATCCGACACAAATTTTCATTGATATTTCGTTATATGGTTAATAGTTGCTCGTATTCTCAAGTGCGAATACATTTCATGTAATGCACTACGGTATCTTCAAAAAAGATTGTTTTACATTGCGAACAAACCTCGCCTAAAAATCGTTTGCTAGTGACGTCCGACACTAAGGTAAACGCAGGGACAACTAGAATACAGAGTCTGACAGTTATTCATTTCACAGAGTTAGATGTTATCTAGCTCACTTAGATTGCTAGTTTATCATCCTGCTTTACGTTCTTTCCAGTAAGTTTGTATATACCGTACTTATACAAATTTCTTTCAGTTTTCTATTCATTCTTCAAAGTTTATCCTATTCAGATACAAAAGTGTATCTAGTCTCTTCTGATGAATGTGGTAGTGTTGGGTTCCCAGCTTCCGCCACGAAGCACAACGTAGATCTGGCTTTCCCTACTATTGCTTCAAAACGCTTGGCATACTCAATGTAGTGTGTCGCGAAATATCGTTGTATCCAAAGTTGTTAACTTTATGCTTGTATAATACGATAAATTCGCTTTTTAACATGAGTTGTAATAATTTGTGAACTTTTTCTAGCCTGTATGTACAAGCCAGTAACTGCAACAAGACCCATTGCTCTGCTTGCCGATAATACACGGCCAATTTCCATTAGTTTACATGCTCTGTCGTGCTTCTACTTCATCATTAATGACTGTTGCGTACGGGACGATGACCTGTGATGTTCCTTCCTTTCTTCTTTACCCCATTGTCTCTTATTTCCCGCCAAATACGTCGAATACATAGGGATATCCCATTCAGAACGGCGTAAGGCGTATCAACCCAGTTGTGGTTAAGGAGAACCTCTTAGCAGCTGCAAACTTTTGTAGGCCTCCGGTCTCAGTGCCGTTGCAATGGTCTGATTTCAGTTTAGCTGCTACACGTAGTATAACAAGTTTCACGTGTAACTTAACACTTTTACTGTCTGTGGCCTTACTGTGTTCTGACATCATGCACTGCCTTACAGTGGTGTAAACCACCACTCCAGTCGTTTAGTCATGTAGTTGCCAACAAACAGACCCAGGAAACAATCCGAACTGGTTTAACTATTGAGCGATAAAACTTTACGCCTGTGACGTAGACGAGCTGCAATAACAGTAAGACAATGGACGGTATGCTACAATGCAAGCCGTCAGTAAATTGAAATCTATTGTTCACGAACAGTAGAGAACTTCGATTATACCATACGTCCGGTAACGCCGACACCACGATCACGTGTCTCCTTTACGCAGTTCGCCACGTTTCGCACCGGCTTCTTCTCCGAGTGCTGTCACGAAATTGCGAAAGCGTAGATGTTCGCGATAAGAACGTCCATCAGACACCCTCCAGCAGACACCTTAATGCTCCTGGATTTATCTGTGTCATGCGCCGCAAGTATCAACCGCAATGCCGCGAAAGCTTACTGCGTAATTGCGCAAGTTCCTCCCCTCTCCCCTCTCCTCATTCCTTCGCCTCCGAGCAACTCATCCTTTCAGTGTCTTGCTTTAATCCAGATTTATTCTTACATCTGCACTCCATAGCTCCAGCAACCTAGATACACATGGGGAAGTGAAATACGTTAATATCTAATATTAATTTCAATATTAGGAAATTTAGGTGCCAGTACGCCGATCTAGAGGGGGGTGGGGAGGAATGGGGCGACAGAGACAAAGACGAAGACTGCTGTCCCCACAGGCGAAGCTGCTTTTCTTCTTCTTCTTCTTCTTCTTCTTCTTCTTCCTCATCCTCCTCCTCCTCCTCCTCCAAACAGGGATTAGGCCTTAGTGACTGTTTCGCCTTCTGGTATTTATTCCAATCTTTTCTTTGGTCTTTCCACACTACTAAATCTGATTGGCTTTTCGTTAGTAGCCGGGTTTAGTAATCTACTTCCACTCATACATTCTAGGAGGTCTTTCCATTTTTATGCAGTTGTACACTGATGGCAAAAAAATGAGCGCAAAGGAGTTGCGAGACGTAAACGAAAGTTGGTAGGCGTGTTTCTATACGTGAAAGATGTCTCTTCAAATTTCACACCAGTTGCTTAAGAGTGATGCTAGTAGTGCCATCATGAGTATGCAAATACACGCTCTGTAACGGTCTTGAGCCGTAGTCATCTTTGAAATTGGACGTGGTGAAGTGTTGTTAATCAAGAATGACTTTCTGGTGACAAAGACGACACTATCAACACCTTTCTGAATTTGAAAGAGGTCGTGCAATAGGGCCATGAGGAGCTGGATATTTCTTCTGCGATATTGGAGAAAGGTTGGTAGGAATGTAGCCACTATACACGACTGCTGGCATTGGTGGTCACTGGAGTATACGTCGCAAGAAGATCGGGCTCCGGACGGTTTAATGGCACTCCCGGCAGGAAAGACCATCGTGTTCGGCGTATGGCTCTGGCGCATCGTATTGGATCTGCAGCAGCAATTTAATCAGCAGTTGGCACCACTGTCACACGACGATCTGTTACAAATTTGTTACTTCAAGGACAAGCCCAGACGCCCTGTAGCGTGCATTCCACTGACCCCAAATCTCCGACATTTGTGCCTTGAGTGGTGCGAAGCGAGAGCTCGTTCTAGGGCAGGATGGAGGTCTGCTATTTCCTGCTGAAAGCTGTCTCGGTGCCAGTCTTAGCCGCGTGTAGGTAAGAAGAGGCCAGCTGAAGACCTGCAATCAACGTGTCTGCTTGCTAGGCAGAGTGGACCTACAACTGAGTTATGGTCTGAGGCGTGGTTTCGTATGACAGATCACTCTCTTGGTTATCCCAAGAAGCCTGACTGCAAATGTCTACGACAACCTGGTGATTCGACCTCTTGTGCTGCCATTCATGAACAGCATTCCATGGGGTGTTTTGTAACGTGATAATGCTCGCCAGCAAACCGCTATTATAACCCAACGTGCTCTACAAAGTGTCCATGTGTTGTTTAGGCCTGCTCGGTCACCAGATCTGTCTCCAGTCGAGAAAATATGTGACATCATCGGACGTCTACAGTGTCATCCGTAAACAGCATTAACCATCCCTGACTTGACGGACGAAGTGCAAAAGGCGTGGAACTCCATCCCACAAACTGACATCCGGCAACCGTGCAACAATGCGTACACATTCGCATGCTTGCATCAACAGTCTGGGGGTTACATAGGTTATTAATGAATCCAGCATTTCACATTTGCTTTGGCTTAACTCGCGCTTACATTAACCTATGATATTGCGATATTAATCACTTACATATATTCCCTAGACAAATATATTCCGAAAATCTGATTACTCTGTTTTTTGGTGTTGCGATTTTTTCCATCAATGTATTTTATATTTAGGTTAAATATGTGCATTTCTCCTATAATCTCTTTTACATCCTTTTACAGACCTAAGAAATTTCATTTCTACTGTTCGTACGTGGCCTCCTCCTCGTCGTCCTGCTCCCTCT
Organism: Schistocerca americana; assembly: GCF_021461395.2. Lineage (NCBI taxonomy): Eukaryota > Metazoa > Arthropoda > Insecta > Orthoptera > Acrididae > Schistocerca > Schistocerca americana. Next base: position 430,849,703 of record NC_060124.1, on the reverse strand, counting down.
CTCCCTCATAAAGCAATATAGGGGCAGCCAGTACGTTGTATGACTTCAGCCGGGTATCCTCCTGGGTGTTTTCCTTAATATCTTTCTTATGGTGCCACACATCATTTGAAATTAATTTAATATCTATGCCTCTGTCGCTAAAAGTTACAATTTATTAAAATGCTGCGGCCAGTTACACGAGTAAACACTGTCGTCATTTTACACTAAACTAAGACACAAAACCAATTAACAAAAATGCTAAGGTGTCTGGGTGATCTATCCATTCGGAGCACGCTGATCTCCCCTCCCCAATACTTTTCGTATGAGACCTAACATTTTACAGAATTTAAAAACCGGTGCTACACTGGTGACGGTGGCGTCGAGGACGGTGGGCTGATCTCCAGCCAAACTGAGGGTTGCCCATATGTCAGTAGATGGAACACACCTAGCTAAAACGTGCTAACCTAAAGTGGAACACTACAAACTTCATAAAGTGGCGAATTTTCCCGCTGTAAGTGAAATCGTGTGTTAATGGGCAGTGTCCTAATCTTAGTCTTTGGAGGAGCACTTCCATCATCAGTGTTGTTGACATTAAATTCTCTTTTTGGAAGTATTTGTGTGAAGTGTAGTCTTGTATGGAAGTTAACACTGGACGATAGATAGTTCAGAGAACTGAACCTTTTGAAATGCAGTACTACAAAATATCGCTGAAGATTAGAATCGTAGACTGAGCAACTAAAGAAGAGGTGCTGGATAGAACTCTAGATCAGTGCTTTATGGCACAACTTAACTACAAGAAGGAATAGGCTGACAACACATGCTAAGACGTCATGGACTAGTAAATTTGGTAATGGCGGGCAAAATTGGCACAGGAGGGGGAGCGGGTAAAAGTTGTAGAGGAAGACTAAGAGAAAACAGGTGCTAAAGGACGCAGGTTGCACTAGTTACAACGACCGATATGAGAATAACTTGTACAATACAGACTGAAAACAGGGTGTCTGGCAGATGCCTCCACTAGATCTAGCTGATAAGGCAGTTCGGCATTAAATCGCTCAAAATAGACACGCCACAGGTATCTGACGGTTGTCGTGTTTCCCTTGAGTGCTCGGTGGTAGTGTAATCATAAAATATCAGGTCTTTTCATAGCATTACGCACGTTTCATTTCTTTATGGTGAAGGGCCGCTCAGCTGAAAGTCTCTGCACTGCAGGTCCCTTCGTTTTTCCTTGCGATGAACCGATGCACTTCCTCCTCGTACGGTAACTCCCCTCTAAAGCGTGTATTAGACGACGATCCGTGACGCACGGCACCGGTCCAGCGCGACAGCTATCTGTTGGTAGAATGGGTGGCACTAAGAGAATTAGCAGGCGCATTATCCGCGCACGGAAATAGACATCAGCTGGAATCTCTCGTGAATTCGCGCATGCGTACCGCTAATAGGCGGTGACAACACGTGCAAATGCAGAAGGAGATACTCAGAGTAGGCTTTCTACTTAATGTGTATGGTGATCTGTTCTAGCTCACATCTGTGGCCAGCCGATAACCTCCAGTTTTTTCATATTGGAGATTTTTGCGCATTTTTCAGTGAGCAAACTTCCATAAATGCATTAAACGAAAGCAATATATTTCTCCAGCAGACTTAATTTTATACAAGCTGTTTGCAAAATGCGTTCTTTGTACTGATTGCTTCCTACATAGAAGTGGAGTGGACCAAACAAGCATTAAGCTTTCTAATCTAGTTGTATAACGCGGAAAGGTGTCTGTCTTAAAAAGATACGTCAACAAATTTTGTTTCTGAGTAAATACGCGTATACCTTTACATGCTTGATTTTCAAATTGATTCGTAGAGCAGTAACTGACGGAAGTTCACTTTTGTTTTAATTCTTTTGCTTTATTTCAGCGTACTACAAAGGAGAAACTGACTAGTCTGCGAGACAGCCCGCTCACAAAAGCAATAAACGAATGGTTTAGTTCTTACTTCCGACTGGGTGAAACTGCTTCCTACATTACTGTGTCACGTGAGCGAATTTCTTCCAGTATCATCGACAGCAAGTTTTCAAAACACTCCACGGCAATTCTCACGACGTTCCGAAATTCCTTCGGATCTTCTGGCCTCAACTGCTCCATTAACAGGGAACATATCCCCCTACCATCTTCCATTCTTCCCAGCCAGGATCGAACCCAACAACGTCTCAGTTTTCGTCGTCGTCGTCGTCATGGCACAATCCTAAGGGTCAGAGTCACTGCCAGGCAATAACTCCAAAAACAACTCCGTTCCGTGTCCACAAAGCCGTATAAACGTAAATTTTGATATATCTTTGTGGAAACAAGTGTCTTAATATAAAACGGACAGTTGAGCCCGTAATTCAGAACGGTAATAACGTAATTCTGTGATAGGTACGTACACTAACTGCAATTACTTGTTTAATAGGAACCTCAAGCTCCTATTTCCGCGTTCTTGCTGTATAGTGCGCATGCGCGAATTCGCGCCGTGAATATCCCGCGTGCGTCATGAAATCGGTCGACGTGAACCAGTCTGTAGTTCCGAACTCGCACACTTGCGGTGCTGCTGCGGAGGTGTACACCTTGGGTGGATCGCGTAATAGGGACCTACGCTATGTTTGATAAGAAGTCTTCAGTCCAACCCAGTGTTGGGCTTTCGAGGACCAGTAACTGAGTATTTTTCGATTTTGTGTGCGATCGAGAACTGACGTCAAGTATTCGACAGCGACTGCCACATCCGCGTATCACCTTGCGAGTCATCTTGTGCAGGCTTCATTAGAGACCAGAAGGAGAAGTTAGCAGTTGTTCTCGTAAAAGTTCTCGGTTTCGGATATGTTTTCGTCTCCGGTTATCTCCAGCTGACTTATAACAGAATTCGGGCAACGATAATTATTACAAAAAAAGGGTAATGGAAGATGCACCAAACAATACTGGACTGTGCATAAGATATTCGCATTATCATAATCATATAAAATTTCGCTGTGAATCCGAATAACTACTTTCAGTAGTGGGTGTAGCTTTGTTTCATTCACATAAAACTGATCTCTAGAAGTTATCGGCTCCGCCAGTAAGTCTAATCGCATGTTTGGTTTTGTTTATAAGCTGGTAGGAGAGAACTGTCACTGACAAGACACTTGCTCTCCGCTTGAAAAAGCTGTTTTACAACAACCAGTTGACCAACTTGGACAAGAGCTAAAAAGATAATCGCTTTCACCTACGGCATCGTTCTATTACAGGGTAGTAATATTGGTACTTAACATACATACCAAAGTATTTCTCGGACTTTTAGTATAAGTTTTCTTATTCTGCAGTTTTGTTTTCATCTGGACTGAAGATAATTAAGTCTCTGTAAGTCCATCTTTTCAAAGTTGGTTGCGGGACTCGGTTGCTCGATACAGAAGGTCAAATTAAACAGCTGTCAGCCATCTAGTTACTTTATTTGGCAACCAGTTTTAGCGTTTTACTACGCCATCTTGATCTAACAATGTTTAGATAACAATAGGCAGATGATTGTTGAAATGATCTCTATAGCAAAAATCTACTAATACCAGTATTGCTGACCCCTGTTTTGATGACAACCAAGGTAGAATCTTCCTCCACATCAGTCAAGGGCCTGAAGATGGCGTAGTAAAACGCTGAAACTGGTCACCAAATAAAATAACTAGACGTCTGAAAGGTGTTTAATTTGACATCCTGAAGATCGTTAGTTTTCTGCGAACTAGGTGGATGTGACATGGAGGATATTTTAATATATAGGTTGTCACAACGTGTATTTTTTTTTACCCAGCCACAGTCTCAAAATGCCAGTTCTCGACAAAACAGCGTATTTTAATATATCTCGAGTTCAGGGTTGAGTTTCCAGCAGAGATGTAATTTTGCAACTTTTTTCTCCTAATTTCGCGACAAGTAGAGGGCGATTTTGGATATTGCAGACAGCGAATAACATATATGTATGCACTTTACAAAGAAAAAGAGAGAGAGAGAGAGAGAGAGAGAGAGAGAGAGAGAGAGAGAGAGAGAGAGAGAGAGAGAGGGGGTGGGGGGGGGGGGGGGGAGGTACGTAATACAACCGGGAACCGGGAAACTAACTACCATCTTTGAAATACGAGACCAGAGGCCGAGAAATGCTCCGGCTACTTCCAGATGTTACGTAATCTCACGAACAGGTGCAGCAATCGCTGTCAAGTTGCCATGCATATCCATGAGGTGTTCCGCCATTCGCTTTTATGAATAACATCTTGATTCTGCTGAACTTCGCTTTACTGAACACGTTGACTTTTTTTTTGTTTTGAGGCGTTTCCTACCGCAGTCGCAGTTTTACAGGTGATTGTAGTTACGTCAGCTTATGTTAATTTATGATCTCCATTCTCGTCTTCTGTTCAGTGATATGCTGAGGTTTTCTCCGTAGAAAAAAAAAATGTCTTTTCCTTGTGCTCAGAGCTTCTAAGGCGAAGTATTTGCAACTTTAACCAGCCCCTGAAGTGCTCTGGACAGTAACTATGTGATTTGTGTGTTGCTCATATCACGTTTAAATGCGCTTGCCAGTTGGTGCCCACTACAACGTAATACTTTTTCAGGACGAATCGTCATTGACCCTCTACGTTTGGAGCGCGATGCACTGTGCTAGAATAATATTTGGCCGTCGTTTTGAAATACTGCAGCTCTTCTGTACACTGGATGATCCTGCTTCCTCTCTGCCCCCACCCCCATTTTTCCAGTGGGTGTGGTTCGTTGGTGGCGAAATTAATTTCGATGAAAGTATGTGGGACATTTGAGTTCCAGGCATTGTATGTGGGCGAGAAAATTATGTAACGTTTGATGTTACATTGAACGCCTTGGATTCTTCGTTGTTGGCAGAAATCGAAGAAAATAATAAAATAGTGCGTAAGGGGGGTGCCAGTTGCATGAAATTAAATCAACTTCCGTATTTACGTTCTATAATTTGCGAAAAGGTCTTAGAAAATACACGTTAAAACCTTACAGTAAGTATCTTTCATTCGTTTTATATGTTATAAAACGATTAGAAATGGTTTCCTTGTCGCGTGACATTAAGCAAGGACCATTGTGAAAATTTATTATTATTTTACAGCAGTCTACGTGGTATAGATTGTGTTCCTGATGAATCATAATTAGGAGCTTGATCTAGAAGATTTGCATGAACATTATTCGGTAATTACCTGCTCAACATACCCTAAGAACAGATTTACAATGCCACTTCTCAGATTATAGAGATCTGCTGTGACAGAATTCTAGGAAGATAATATGGCACATAGTAATCATAAGGATGATAGAAGTAAGAGAGATGTCACACAGAGGAAAGAACTAGCAATTTTGTTTCTACACAGCTTTCGCAAATAGAATAAGAAAGGGCATGGAGAGGACACACATTACTTGTATCAAACAGATGTTCCACCCCTTAAAAAAAATCATATGGGAATGATAGGACAATTGAGTTTCAGAAAGGCAGTGTAGGTTCCTGAGGATTATGAACGGAATATCATAATGGGTACCAGCTTCCTGAAAACTGAGAAACTTCTCCTAGAAGTTGTGGCTCCAGCTTCAATATTAGACACTAACGGATGCTAAGATGGTATGTGGGACTCGTGTAACTCCTGCAGCAAGACAACATGGCGTCAGTCAGCTGTAAAGACACTATCTCACTTCGCCAAAACCATTCAGGCACGAGATTTATTTGCTGTCAAACGTCTTTTGTCGCTAATCGCCATGTCAATACAATCCACCAGTTGTTAACCCACTTTTGACAGCTACACGCTCCACATTGACCAATCAAAGCCAAACATATACGATTCACCGATAGCCTCGTTGTTGTAAAGGTTGCAGCACCAGCGTCTAAGGTTCCAGGTGCTATTCAGTGTTGGTAGGAGTCAATCTCTCGTCTCTGGTCCTGGTGTGTACTGTACTAGTTATACTAGTCCCATTTTAAATAATTGAGAAATGAGGGAATAGAAAGTGCACGCCTGCCATCACTGCTATATTAACCCACAGTATATGATGTTCGAGACAATTATACTCCAGTGTTTTAGAAGAAAGGAAGAAAAATTACAATTAACCGTACCATCGACGACATCATTAGAGGGAGCACACGCTCGAGTTTGAAAGGAAGCAGCCCAGCATTTGATTCAAGCTATTTTGAAAAATGACTGAACGCTTAAATCTGGATGGTCAGATGGAGATGTGAACCGCAGTCCTAGCAAACAAGAAATTTAGTGTCTCACCACTGCGCCAGATGGTTCGGTCCTTATTATAAACAACAGTGGTAGTGGCAGCTTTCCCGATCACATATCGAAGGTTCATGCGCCTCTCGATTAAGCGTCTGCGTGTCGCAAGAGACCTCATTAACTTGTAACGGTGCCGAGGAAAAGGAAAAACGCGAAGGAAACGTCCAATCTTCCCGTACGAAGGTCGCCGGTAGGTAGCCAGCGCCACGACCTCCTTCGAGAACTCACTGTCAATGAACGCTGTACTAGCAACCACGTCTGCTTTTGCAAGAGAACAGGCAGTGGCAAGTGAGCGTACATTGAACCGGAGGGCCGCAAAGTACGATTTGTGGATCACCTATGACCTGCGGAGTTTGTAGTGCTAGTCGCATCACTGCTCAAAACTTAAAGAAATATCTGACAGTTTGTGAATACAAGCTACTGCTAAAGCGGGCACAGCGTGCGGTTATTGTGGTCGGACGATGGCACGATTGTGGGTGTCCCACATCCATAACTTCAGCATTTACTAAAATGCAGGATGAGCACTAAGTTCTTCACTGATATACAGTATTTCAAAGGAACCATGATAGATAAAGCTATGGAAATTCTGCCTTGACTCGTGAAGCTTTTATGGATATACTTCTAGATTTGTTCTGACAGCATCCGATATCTCTCTCTCTCTCTCTCTCTCTCTCTCTCTCTCTCTCTCTATCACGGATGGTATTTGAACAATATACAACGTAGGGGATTGCTACACCGGACGTTATTTGCTCGCCAGTTCTGGGATGAAACGTTTCGGGATAGATGGATTGGTCGAGACGGTACTCGTCATGACCACCATGTTCACAAGGCATTCGTCCTTTACTTTTTTCTGAGGTACGCTAAGGATAACATGTACCGTTCACGACTATGAAATGATGAAAAGGCGTTGTCGGAAGAGGTTTTGGCGAAGACATGGAGAGAAATTGAGTACGCCTTGACGTTCTACGGGAGAGAGACGGGACACATATGGAAGTGAATCCATAAAAAGCTATACGAGTTCCGATACCATTTGCAATAAACCGCATGAGTGTGTCTAGCGTAGTTACTTAGAAGTACGTTTTTGTAATCAGGGCAAAACAATCTACCCTGTATTATGGCTGACGGCCAACAATATAGACGTGTCTCAATGTTGCCACACTATGAAGCGTGATTGCGCAGTGGAGACATTCGACCTCTACTCGGGAGGAGGCAGAATGTGATATCACATCCTCAACAACTTTATCAGATAGCGGTAGTGACGGTAGTGATAATAATGACGACGGTAATGATGATAATGACGGCGGTAATGATGATAATGACGGCGGTAATGATGATAATGACGGCGGTAATGATGATAATGACGGCGGTAATGATGATAATGACGGCGGTAATGATGATAATGACGGCGGTAATGATGATAATGACGGCGGTAATGTTGATAATGACGGCGGTAATGTTGTTAATGACGGCGGTAATGATGATAATGACGGCGGTAATGATGATAATGACGGCGGTAATGATGATAATGACGGCGGTAATGATGATAATGACGGCGGTAATGATGATAATGACGGCGGTAATGATGATAATGACGGCGGTAATGATGATAATGACGATGATAATGATTATAATGATTACAATTATAATGAAGATGATTATTTGAGGTGAGGGCGCTCGACATCATGGTCATCAGTGCTCTGACGAAAAATCAGCATGCTAATCTCATGGGCGGGGACTAAGGCTGTTCCCACATGCGAAGCAATTTATGTATCAATGCCTGCCTCCATTCCCCACTAATTTAGGGATGAGGCCTGACAGTTCACAAAATGTCACCACCCTTGTAACAAGGGAATCAGTATCTGCGAGGATGGTGTGCAGATCTCCATCGAATCTGAGGGCTGCCCTAATATCTTTATAGGACACACATTGCCATAGTACGCTGAGCTGAAAGTGATACGCCACTAGCTTCAGAGTGGTGGACCACACCGCCGGAGGAGGAAGCCAAGTCTTAAAGGGCTACGTCCGATGTGCAGTCTGGTAAGCAGAACTCCTTCCAACATTTAAGTCATGCCTTTATGGTCGATTTGAACGACCACGATATCAGGGTTCTGTATAATTACGTAAGAGAAACCACGGGGCTATAAATCTACGAAAAAATATTAATGAATGCGATAATCTGAATAATTTTATTACGGTTTCGAGTGCGACCGAGAGATAATAACGTGATGTTCCACAGGCACTTCAGTATTTTTCCCTGATTTTTATCTAGCCAATGCGTAACGGCATTAATAAATTATCGCCATGATGGCGAGATCCATCAAAACAAAGTCGTCGTGTTATTAAAGGCTGGCTTCAAGCACTCGGATGAACCTGCAAGACGTAGAGTGGTTTTTCAGGTCGCTACAAAGACCCACTTAGGTTGGTGGCAAGAAACACCGAGACTGTGGTCAGTCGACCATTTTTCTCGGGGCCGAAGATTTTGAATAGGACTCGACAAGAGCAGTCGACGTTACTTTTTAGCAGGTCTTCAACAGGTGCTTCCATGAACAGTAAAGTCAGTCTCTGGACCGCATAAAATATCTGAAGAAGTTCACCACAGTGAAGCTCGGTGAACTTAGGGAAGGCTATCGGGTTTCAACGAGCAATCAATTTAAACCCATTACTGCTCGATAGTCGCTGTAGCTCTTATCTATGAGGTCACCCAATCTGCTGCTGCTCCTGCCGCTGTATCATTATTCGACGATATCTGCCCACTCGTCTTATTATTGCCTTTGTTTCTCATGTCTTGTATTCTCTAATTAACCGATCAGTGACCGTTGGATTTATTCTATGTACGTGCTGAACAACTTTAACACCCTTGGCTACCAATTTTAGTGCTATTGCGACTAATTAGCGAGTGTTGTAAGCTGCCCACATGCTTGATTCATGATAGTACCTTTAATCTTGTCGACGGTGATTAAGTATAACTACTGCCAATAGGGCGTGAAATCTGATCCCCAGATAACTCGGTCAGGATAGGGGAACTATCAGGCACGCTCTCAGTTCAGCAGGACCAGACAGCACAGTTTGGAGAATACTTGCTTTTCGCGAACATAACGAGCACAGGACATTTTACAGGCTGCAGTTATTCTTGGTAAGGATTTTTGTATCACCACTTAAGGTTAATGCTGGAATCTTAGCTTCAACATGGCATGAGGCTTCTCCCAGTGAGACATTCTCGCTCTCTATTTTGGTTGAGACCTGACTGTTCACAAAATTTCACCACTCTTAACACTTGTATCGGTATCTGCGAGGATGGTGGGCAGATCTCCAGCGAGACCAAGGGCTGCCCTAATATCAGTAGACAGGAGACACGTATCCACAATATGCTGAACTGAAAGCGGCACGCCACAAACTTCACAGAATGTTGGATCCTCCTGCCAGAGGAGGAAGCCATGTGTTAAAGGGCTATGCCCGATGTGCAGTCTGGTAAGCAAAACCTCCTTCCAGCGGCGAGGGTGACACTAAGTCCGCCAAAGCTTTGTGGTCGATTTGAGCGACCGCAGTTTTTTGTGTGACACCTGCAACCATTCAGTCTCCCACTGACGCATGATGCAGCATGAGATAATGGCGTGCAACGGGATGGGACATTGATGGACAGCACCATCCGAACATGCTTCCTTGCCAGTTTCGTCAGCCATGCCGTTACCCTGTATTATCCCAACGTGGCCAGGTACCCAGCGAAAGATCACCACCGTCCATTGCGTTGGAGCCGCTGTAAGGAGTCATGGATGAGCTGAATCAGCGGGTCTACCGGATACATTTAGTGAAGAGCTTGCAACGCACTAAGAGTGGGAACAGACAAGGAAACTCGTACGGCGATGTCTGTGAACCCACTCCAGTGCCATCAGAATGCCATATAAGTCCGCATCATAATTTGTAAATTATTCTGGAAGACGGATTTTAAAAACCTTATCAGGGAAACCACAGGACAACCGAGAGAATTCTCTTGCTGGGATCCATCTGTTTACATAACGATAAAACTATGGTACATACTTAATATAGACGAACACAAAGTTGTAAAAACCATATCTGGAGTACAACTTACCGTGTACTGTCAAGCTTAAAATCACTATTTAAGACGGTAGTTCACAGCTATCCCAGTATTAATACAAACATTTTCTCTACGTGTGTGTCTGGCTCACTCACACAAAGGAAGGGTCTCTTGTCACGTTCCATCGATATCGTTTCCATTACACGCCGAACACTAATTCGGACTAAACAAGGAAACTGAGGGGACCGGAGAAACAGTTCAGTGAAAGAATTCTGGAAGTATCCGTATGAAGAAATTTAGTGAAACATAAATCCGTATGGCTAGTTGTGGATTCCAACAGTTACTCCTCCACAGTACAAGCCCAGCGTCTGAACGATCTCGAATCGAACGGGATACAGCTTGCAGCTCTCAGTCACACTCTTAAACGACTGTCCCAGTGAATTTTCCGCTAACTGTACTACTTTACTACCTCGCTCTTGTGAAATAATGGCACAGACTCAGAACAGGTCTGTTTTTAGAAAATGATTGGCAATTCTCTAGCTTCCTCAAAAGTTTGGAGTTTCTCCGTAGAAATAGGTTTAAGAGATTCCTTTCACTTTCTAGAGCTCCGAAATCTATGAGTTCCTGAACTGAGCTAAGATTCCAGAATGAGATTTTCACTCTGCAGCGGAGTGTGCGTTGATATGAAACTTCCTGGTAGATTAAAACTGTGTGCCGGAGCGAGACTCGAACTCCTGACCTTTGCCTTTCGCGGGCAAGTGCTCTACCATCTGAGCTACCCAAGCACGACTCACGACCCGTCCTCACAGCTTCAGATCCGCCAGTGCCTCGTCTCCTACCTTACAGACTTCACAGAAGTTCTTCTGCGAACCTTTAAGAACTATCTAAGATTGTCGTAATTGTATCTTTTAACCTTCCGCAGCAATTTATTCTAAGCACGCCTTTCGTAGCAATTTATTCTACGTACGATTAAAGTGTCACCACTACCTTTTCTTCAATCATGCACTACACTTCTCAGATTTAGAATTGCTACTTGTAAACTGTTACAGCACTGATGAGTAAAACGCTCTGCAGGTCAGTTTCATAACAAGCCCTGTTCGATTTTGTTCTACAGCCCAGCTACGTGCCTAGTTATTTCATGGCTACACTGCGTATTGTGTTTATAGGTCTAGAGCTCTTCTGATACGCAGCTGACAGTTCGTGCTAGGTGTGAAACGTTGTAAATAAGTGATAACAGATGGAGGCCGCGCAGATGCGAGGCTCGAACAACAATACGGAAGCTCACGTCCTTCCGCCGCGGTGTGCTTCTTATGTTATCTGCAAACTGATGTCGTCTGCAAGGTTGCAACGTTCAGCACCATTCGCTTCCAGCAACCATCCACATCACCACTTATGCCTTCGTTTTCGGCGCCATATGACGGCGAAGAAAGTGCTATATCCACGTTCGGATACTTTCGTTGAATTTAACTATTCTTATCTGCCAGCAAGAGGTACGAGCACCAGGTCTTTGCACCCTCAACTTGGTATCTGTAAACCACAAAATCCAGCAACAATTGCTATTACACAGTCGGCGACCAATTTTCATCCTCTTCCTGAACCAGCTATCATATGATATACAGGGCTATTACAAATGATAGAAGCGATTTCATAAATTCACTGCAGCTCCATTGACATATGGTCACGACACACTACAGATACGTAGAAAAACTCATAAAGTTTTGTTCGGCTGAAGCCGCACTTCAGGTTTCTGCCGCCAGAGCTCTCGAGAGCGCAGTGAGACAAAATGGCGACAGGAGTCGAGAAAGCGTATGTCGTGCTTGAAATGCACTCACATCAGTCAGTCATAACAGTGCAACGACACTTCAGGACGAAGTTCAACAAAGATCCACCAACTGCCAAGTCCATTCGGCGATGGTATGCGCAGTTTAAAGCTTCTGGATGCCTCTGTAAGGGGAAATCAACGGGTCGGCCTGCAGTGAGCGAAGAAACGGTTGAACGCGTGCGGGCAAGTTTCACGCGTAGCCCGCGGAAGTCGACGAATAAAGCAAGCAGGGAGCTAAATGTACCACAGGATGGTGCTCCACCGCACTTCCATCATGATGTTCGGCATTTCTTAAACAGGAGATTGGAAAACCGATGGTGGAGATCATGGTCAGCAATTCATGTCGTGGCCTCCACGCTCTCCCGACTTAACCCCATGCAATTTCTTTCTGTGGGCTTATGTGAAAGATTCAGTGTTTAAACCTCCTCTACCAAGAAACGTGCCAGAACTGCGAGCTCACATCAACGATGCTTTCGAACTCATTGATGGGGACATGCTGCGCCGAGTGTGGGAGGAACTTGATTATCGGCTTGATGTCTGCCGAATCACTAAAGGGGCACATATCGAACATTTGTGAATGCCTAAAAAAACTTTGAGTTTTTGTATGTGTGTGCAAAGCATTGTGAAAATATCTCAAATAATGAAGTTATTGTAAAGCTGTGAAATCGCTTCAATCATTTGTAATAACCCTGTACGAGCACGGTCGCAATAATACATGATAAATTTAACGTAATTTGATTTGATTTAAGTAGGAAGAAAAACTTCTGTGGTCCTAGCCCTCTGTTTCCCGAAGCGAAACAATTTATTGTGCGGAATTTCTCTCCGTCATTCTATAAAGGTCAACCAGTATCCTTACAGAGTAGTACAAGTGCTTTTACCGGATCTGTCAGCCACAATTTCTTCAGGAGTTAATCACCCAGGTATTTTGTCCCTTTTCGTCTTCGAATTGGAAGTGTAAATGTGTTGCAGTTTCATCCCCCCTCTTCCCCCGTACTACATAATCTGCACTACGGGGCTTTTTTCCCTATACCCATCGTGTATAGGTGTTTCATGAAGTTCCTATGGCCAGTCACTAGAACTACCACGAGTATAACCTGCTTCCTGTTAAGGCCCAGAACTACACAACTTCTCTTAAAACATGGTTACGGCATCTTCAGCTTACCATGCTTTTGTTTTTGGTTTTTAGTCCTGATCCACTTACGCAGTTTATATTTTACCATCGCCTTAGCGATAGGTAAGACAGGTTCCGGTGCAACAAATGGAGTCATCACCAGTACTCTGGAAAGCTTATCAGCGTGTTCATTACGAATAATTCATGAGTGAACAGGGACCCACAGCAGTGTCTAAAAACGTACATGTCTAATTACTGTGGGCTTTCCAACTTCAACGCACTGAATGCTGGAACACAATACACCAGATATAAAAATTGTGAAGGAAAAAAGGGGTGGATAATTGACACTGTCATCACAAGTGATAGCAGAATCGATAAGACACAACTTGGCAAAGCTTGCCAGGTATGATAAATTGAAAAGCGAACTACAGCGACTCCTGCAAAAAGCAGTGAAAGTGGTCCCAGTGGTTGACAGCAGATTGGGAGCAGTGCCGAAAGATCTTAGTGGGCATTAAAACCGTAGGCACTGGAAAAAATTTATCTGCCAATTACAAAAAAAATAACTTTACTGGGATCTGCACGAACTCACCGGTACATCACGCAGTCCTAGACGCTTAGGAAGTGTGACTAGTGATAAAACACTAAATCCTGCGTAGTGAACTCATCTGCTGTGCTTAGTGTTGTAAACAGTACGTATAGTGACAATAGTTGTACCGTTCGTAGTGATATGCATGGTGACAGTGGACGGTGGTAGTGAGTGCTTATTAGTGGTGGTTCTGAGGATGGTTAATGTTGGTGTCAGTGTTGTACAAGGGTCATGCGCACTGTGACGGTGGCGTGATGAGGTTGAAATTACTGTCAGTCGTGAGCGACACTTAAGGCGTGACGGTCGCTTATGCGTTTCGTGATTCGTGTGGCTGTGTATTAATTCAGTTTTAAAACGGAAGCTGAAACCTAATCAGGTCGGATTACACGTAGTTCAAAAATGGCTCTAAGCACACTATGCGACTTAACTTCTGAGGTCACCAGTCGCCTAGAACTTAGAACTAATTAAACTTAACTAACCTAAGGACATCACACACATTCATGCCCGAGGCAGGATTCGAACCTGCGACCGTAGCGGTCGCTCGCCTCCAGACTGTAGCGCCTAGAACCGCACGGCCACTCCGGCCGGCTTACACGTAGTGACCAGCGCTCCTACATCAGAATCTAATCTCTATGTGGAAAGAACTCAACGGAAATTGCAGATAGGTTCTGCGTGATCTGAGTGAAGAGCAGAAAGCAGGTCACAAAAGAGTCTGAGAAGAATTGCTTCAACATTATCAAACAGAAGGACAAAAGTTACGGAAAAGCATTGTTGCACTTGATGAAACCTGGATACGAGATTTCGAGCAAGAACTGTCAGTCTCAGTCATCACAATGGAAGAGTTCTGTCTCTCCACGCCCGAAAAAATTCCGCCGCCAACAATAAAATGCGAAACTGATGATCATCTTTGCATGTGACATGAATGAGTCGCAGGCACAATTGAGTGCTCCAGGGGACGTCTGTAACAGGCGGGTACTACAAGCTGTTTCTGTAAAATGTTTTGCGCCAGAAAATGTGTCAAAGGCTGCCTGACATGCTTGCAACTGGTGTCATTTTGCACGATAATGCAAGACCGCATATTGCATACCAGTGAGAGAAATGCCCGACAAATATTGATAGTAAATACTTCCTCACCCACCATACAGTCCTGATATGGGCCAACCAGGCCCACATTGAAGGAACAAAAAAAAAAAAAAGAAGTACAATTTATGAAGCTTTCAGTTGGGTGACTCGAATAATCAGACAGCTCACCAATGAACGTGCCCTCTGCGGAATACTGAAGTTGCCAAAACGTTGGGAAGCCGTCAAACAAGACTGGAGATTATACTGAATGTCTGTAAACGTATTCTGTAAATTACATTATTTTCTTCGATTCTGTCTTACGGTGTACAGAACTTTTGAAATGACCCTCGTATTATGGTAATGAAGGATTGAGTGTAATGAATTCAGCTCTTCCATATCCGCATTCACAGACACTATGTGCAACTACTTCTCCAGTTCAAGGGCATTTTTTTCTGAACTTTTTTTCATTCTGTCTGGCACGTGTAGGAGTCAACATCAAAGCAGAAGAAGACCAGGCCGACACACGTTTTACGAGACGGAAAAAAGTGAAGTATGGCATGTATGTGTTCATCAAATAGCTTACGAGACATGCACTGAGGCAAAAATAACACCTCGAGTCAGTTTTCAGCTGTCTGACAAAAGGCTCTTAAAACGACGCGTTGCACTGACTCTGCATACCTTGCACAGGTAGACATGACGTAACAGATAAGATGCGTCTTTCAACATCCTCAAACTACGTGCCTATTCTGTAAACCAAGGAAGCTTTGCACTTTCGGTATTTACATACGTCCAGTTTCGTGGCCGGAGCAAAATCAGAACTACCTTCCGGTAGCACCCCGCCCCACCGTTGCGCCGCTTTCGTCGGTGGTTCCGAGTTTCGAGGTAAGGGCATCCGACCTCGGCTTCCGATCTGATCTTGTCGGGACTTGTCGGGCACGTCTGCAGCTCCCACGGTCGCGCCGATACGGTGCAGGCGCATGGCTCTGGCAGCACGCTATCGTCAGCCGAAACGCCTGGGGGTCAGATAAACGTCGCCCTGCCCTTACCGAGATCCACTCCGCACAGTGGCAAAGGGCGCGCGTTCACAGCCGGATGGCAACTGGTATATACTGACAGGCTTCAGTCGAGTTCGCACTGGCAGTCAGAGTCCACGGAGTAGCGAAGCAGCTTAAAGCACATAATAAATGCAAGTCTTCCGGTCCAGATCGCATACCAATAAGGTTCTTTTCAGAGTATGCTGATTCAACAGGCTCATTCTTACAAGGGAACCTCCCCATCGCACCCTCCTCATATTTACACTCCTGGAAATGGAAAAAAGAACACATTGACACCGGTGTGTCAGACCCACCATACTTGCTCCGGACACTGCGAGAGGGCTGTACAAGCAATGATCACACGCACGGCACAGCGGACACACCAGGAACCGCGGTGTTGGCCGTCGAATGGCGCTAGCTGCGCAGCATTTGTGCACCGCCGCCGTCAGTGTCAGCCAGTTTGCCGTGGCATACGGAGCTCCATCGCAGTCTTTAACACTGGTAGCATGCCGCGACAGCGTGGACGTGAACCGTATGTGCAGTTGACGGACTTTGAGCGAGGGCGTATAGTGGGCATGCGGGAGGCCGGGTGGACGTACCGCCGAATTGCTCAACACGTGGGGCGTGAGGTCTCCACAGTACATCGATGTTGTCGCCAGTGGTCGGCGGAAGGTGCACGTGCCCGTCGGCCTGGGACCGGACCGCAGCGACGCACGGATGCACGCCAAGACCGTAGGATCCTACGCAGTGCCGTAGGGGACCGCACCGCCACTTCCCAGGAAATTAGGGACACTGTTGCTCCTGGGGTATCGGCGAGGACCATTCGCAACCGTCTCCATGAAGCTGGGCTACGGTCTCGCACACCGTTAGGCCGTCTTCCGCTCACGCCCCAACATCGTGCAGCCCGCCTCCAGTGGTGTCGCGACAGGCGTGAATGGAGGGACGAATGGAGACGTGTCGTCTTCAGCGATGAGAGTCGCTTCTGCCTTGGTGCCAATGATGGTCGTATGCGTGTTTGGCGCCGTGCAGGTGAGCGCCACAATCAGGACTGCATACGACCGAGGCACACAGGGCCAACACCCGGCATCATGGTGTGGGGAGCGATCTCCTACACTGGCCGTACACCACTGGTGATCGTCGAGGGGACACTGAATAGTGCACGGTACATCCAAACCGTCATCGAACCCATCGTTCTACCATTCCTAGACCGGCAAGGGAACTTGCTGTTCCAACAGGACAATGCACGTCCGCATGTAGCCCGTGCCACCCAACGTGCTCTAGAAGGTGTAAGTCAACTACCCTGGCCAGTAAGATCTCCGGATCTCTCCCCCATTGAGCATGTTTGGGACTGGATGAAGCGTCGTCTCACGCGGTCTGCACGTCCAGCACGAACGCTGGTCCAATTGAGGCGCCAGGTGGAAATGGCATGGCAAGCCGTTCCACAGGACTACATCCAGCATCTCTACGATCGTCTCCATGGGAGAATAGCAGCCTGCATTGCTGCGAAAGGTGGATATACACTGTACTAGTGCCGACATTGTGCATGCTCTGTTGCCTGTGTCTATGTGCCTGTGGTTCTGTCAGTGTGATCATGTGATGTATCTGACCCCAGGAATGTGTCAATAAAGTTTCCCCTTCCTGGGACAATGAATTCACGGTGTCCTTATTTCAATTTCCAGGAGTGTAGTTTTAGGTTGGCACACTGGATAGGCCTTGAAAAGCTGAACACAGATCAGTCTAGGAAACAGGAAGAAGTTGTGTGGAGCTATGAAAAAAATAAGCAAAATATACAAACTGAGTAGTCAATGCGCAAGATAGGCAACATCAAGGATAGTGTGACCTCAGGAGCGCCGTGGTCCCGTGGTTAGAGTGAGCAGCTGCGGAACGAGAGGTCCTTGGTTCAAGTCTTCCTCGAGTGAAAAGTTTACTTTCTTTATTTTCGGAAAGTTATGATCTGTCCGTTCGTTCATTTACGTCTCTGTTCACTGTAATAAGTTTAGTTTCTGTGTTTTGCGACCGCACCGCATAACCGTGCGATTAGTAGACGAAAGGACGTGCCTCTCCAATGGGAACCGAAAACATGTGATCGCAAGGTCATAGGTCAACCGATTCCTCCACAGGAAAACACGTCTGATATATTCTATACGGCACTGGTGACTGCATGTGCGTCACATGACAGGAATATGTTGTCGACCCACCTAACTTTTACACCTGGCGTATGGGTAAAAAGATTCTTCACCTTGCCAGATTTAGATTTTCTTGTAGATGTGATAGTCACTCCCAAAAATGTGATGAAAACATAAGAGTTTGTCACATAAACTGCAACAAATGAATGCAACAGTTTCACAGTCGCACAGTTTTCCCTGTGCTCTATCAAAACATATGTTTTTAACGTTTTCAAATTTTTCCGTGTGTAGACCGTCAAATCCTGCATATGTCCAAGCAAATCTGAACGTGTCCTGGAATTTTGGAGAGCGAAGTTGATTATGTGTGAGTGCCTGAACTTTGATAATTGACACACGATCACGTAAACAATACTGCTCTGTGTACCTGTGCAGCTTCGCAAAATAATTGTCTGAAAATAAAAAATCAAACTTTTCGCTCGAGGGGAGACTTGAACCTAGGACCTCCCGCTCCGCAGCTGCTCACGCTAACCACGGGACCACGGCGCTCCTGAGTTCACACTGTCCTTGATGCTGCCTATCTTGCGCATGGACTACTCAGCTTGTATATTTTGCTTATTTTTTCATAGTTCCACACAACTTCTTGTTTTCTCGAGTGATCTGTGTTCAGTTTTTCAAGACCTATCCACTTTGTCAACTTATAACTAAATCTGAGGGGGGGGGGGAGGGGTGCGATGGGGAGGTTCCCTTGTTAGCAATCATATACAACCACTCGTTTCGCGAAAGATTCCTATCAAAAGACTAAAGTTGCAAAAGTCACACCAATACTCATGGAAATAGGAGTAATTCGCTGAATTGTACACCCACTTGACTAACGTCGATTTGCAGCAGGAGTTTGGAACATAACTCTGTTCGAACATAATTAATTACCTCGCAGGTAACGGTCTGCTGAGAGTCAGCACGGACTCAAAATAACCTTGCGAAACAACTAGCTCTGTATTTGCACGAGGAATCTCAAATGGATTTTATATTTCTGGATTTTCAGAAGGCTTTTGACACAGTTCCTCACAAGAAACTTCTAATAAAATTACGTGTCTACGGAGAATCACTTCAGTTGTGCAATTGGATTCCCGAATTCCTGCCCCAAAGGCCGCAATACGTAATAACCGACGGAAAATCGTCGAGTAAAACAGAAATGATATCCTGAGTTCCCCAACGAAGTTTTGTAGGCCCTTTGCTGTTTCTAATTCACATAAATGATTTAGGACATTTTTTTGAGCAGCCCTCTTAGTTTGTTTGGAGATGATGCTGTCACTTACCGTCTAGTCATGTCATCAGAAGATGAAAACCAATTGTAAAATGAAAGACGCGACATCTGAATGGTGCGAAAAGTGACAACTGTCTTTCAACAAGAAAAAGCGTGACGTCATCCACATGAGTTCAGAAAGAAATCCGTTAAATTTCGATTAAATGACGAATCTCACAAATTTCAGGGCTGTCAATTCGACTAAATATCTGGAAATTACAAGTTGTAACAGTCACATAAATAATGTGGGGAAGGCGAACCAAAGACTACGTTTTATTGGCAACAATTAGGAGATGCAACGAGTCTATTAAAGAGACTGCTTAATTACACTTGTTCGTCCTCTGCGAGACAACTGCTGTACTATACGGAATCCTTACGAAACAAGACTGACGGAGGACATCGAAAAAGCTCAATGAAGGGCAGCTAGTTCTGTATTCTCGCGGAATGGAGTATCACGGCTGTGATAAGCGAGTTGGGATAGCAATCATTAAAACAAAGGCGTTTTTCGTTGCGTTGAAATCTTTTCACTGAACTTCAAACACCAACTTTCTCCTCTGAGTGTGAAAATATTTTATTGTCGCCAACATACAAAGCGAGATACGATCATAATGATATCATAAGAGAAGCCAGAGCTCGTACAGGAATATTTGTTCATTTTTTCCCCACGCGCTGTTTGAGTGTGGAACGGTAGAGAAATAGTCTGAATGCGGTTCGAAGAACACTCTACCCGGTGTGCAAGTGTGAACTGCATAGTATTGATGTAGACGTCTTTTACGGCATCCATTAGAGCCTCGCAATAGTGTAGAGTAATGAAAATCTGAAGTTAATAACCCACCAGTTAAATTGACTGCGGAAGGAAATTAGTTACAACCACGATGAAGAAACCATTCTGGGAGTGAGTAGTGAGGTAGTTAAGACAATCACAAAAAACTGAAAAATTTAATACTACAGATTCACATAACTGCTAAGAAGACTAATTCTAGTCTAAAAAGATGCTCACCTGATCAGACAAAGCAAAACAGCAAATTTTCAGACAAGAAAGTGAGGCCAAAAGACGTCGAAAGATACCACAACTTTGATTTTCAGCTTTCAGAGATGCCGTCACAAGTGCTTCGATGAAAAGACGTGTAGAATTTCCGAATGTCCGTAATAAAGTTTTGGATGATACGCTACCAACAACAACGTCACTTTGAAACGCATAGTGTTCTTGTGGTAAAAGAATCATTTTACCTGTTACAGGAAGAGAGAGAGAGAGAGAGAGAGAGTGTGAGAGTGTGTGTGTGTGTGTGTGTGTGTGTGTGTGTGTGTGTGTGTGTGTGGTAACAAGGAAGCTAAAGTAAAAAGACATTCTCAACAATGGGGCTCGGTTCTTTGGATTTCTGCAAATACATGTTAATGGGAATTTGTAATTAACACATGCACATTTCTGTAGCAACTAAAAGTGAGAGAAATGCACCAGCTGCTGATCTTTTGAGGCCGCTAACAGAGAAACTATGATGCCTAAACAAAAGCTACCTCTAACGAAGCTATGCGTAAAGTGGTCGAATAAGTGGAAGGTTGATAGTGTGTGCCAAGGAAAACATGAACGAAGCGAAACATATTCTACTGTCCATTGACAGGACTATAACTCGCCCAGAATCGTAAACCGCCATATGGCGTTCGTGGGCTATTGATTTCTATAGTAACGTTCTGGTTCCGACGTCAGTAGCACAGAAGATTTAAAGGCCTGTATTACTCTGAACCAACGTAAGTTAATATGTCTACTCATACATTTTCCTTCAGGAGACTACTGAAAACTTTTGATTGACAATTTTCGAGTCCCGATTCTTCTAATATTTTAACAATCCTTTGGGGAATTCACCATCAAACACTCAAGAAAAAAGATTCAACTTTTTGTAATAATGCTATCGGCTAATTCTTCAGATTTATTATTTAATTTTTCGATGTTCTCTTCGGGAATATGATATAGTTTGGTTGGATATTGTATAAGAATGACTGACTGATGTGATCATATATGCAATACTGCGAAATGTGGTGACGATGTCTGCGAATACATACATGACATTTTGCGTAGTGAATTCGTAATAGACATGCACAGCTGAGCAATTGTTAGACGCAATGAAGTGGACGTTCACAACGTTCTCCTCAGATATCTAAGATTACTGCTTTCACATATCGCCGGACAGTCTTTGGTTTCCCTAGCCTGTCTCGTTGGTTAATCGGTAACAATAACACGACCCCGACCTCTCTGGTTGATGATTATATATTTGTGTGGCCAAAATTGCCACTAAAGATATCGAGTTTAACTAACATAACATACAGTTAACTAAAAAAGCATCTGAAAAACACACACACACACACACACACACACACACACACACACAGTGGAGTTCTGAGTGGTAGTCTAAATGGATGTGCCAACCGTCGTAGGCCATTACAATTCTACGTCTCATATTAGCAGCACAATGGCAGGGGAACACACACAGCTGTTTGTCGAAGCATTCTCCACGATGCATTTTGCGCAACAGGTTTCCGTTGTGCGGTATCAGCGCAGTTTAACGAGACTAAAAATCCACGTACTTAATTACCTGGTTTAAGTTTAAGCTATTTTACCATCATTTTACTTCGACTTGCGACCTCCGTGCACGCGGATAAGACTCTAATCACTATTTACATTTCTCGTTAAATTTTATGTTTCGCTATAATTGGCTGAACGAACCGGTTGCTAAGAGGCAGGCACCTGCCGTGTTTAACATTTAGCACTATGCTGTTCAAACATGTTGTCGTGTTAAGGGCTTCTTTTTGTGCAAAGCTTGGGCAGTCTCGTCTGAGGCTCATGAACTAATCCAAGGTTGGTCCATATGTTATTACTAAATACATTGTAGATCTTAGCTCGTTCCGGCGGAAAAACAGAAAAAGGAGTGTGTTCTGCCAGTTTCTGGAATTTTGCTAGAAAAACGGTGGCTATTTTCCTAAAAAGTAAATTAGTACCGAACTAAATGACTTAATATACAAATGAAAAAAACTGCGTCTAGTTACATAAGGGAAGGCACCAACAGTGCTAGGCGTTCAGCGCTCCGGGGTCGCCGGATTTCACCCGCTGCAGAAGGCGGTAACTATCGCGAAAGTATACAGTTTCTCGCGGCCGGGCCGGCGTGAAACAGGTAGCTGGCTGACTACGTCACAACGAGAAACGCTTAGTCAGCGCTCTGGTCGATAGGGACCTCGTCCATTATATTGGTGACACCTAACGCCGTTATGGCAATTTCTTGTCCGCTCTGCTTGTGTAAAACGTTTCTGAAAATATCGGGAGCGTTCATTCAAATGGACGGAATGAAATATTCAGGATAGCGCTGCTATGGAAATGCCGCAGTACGTAACCCACGGCAACGACCTGGCAGACACAAACCGCTCCCGTCCCTAGATGAAGACGTCGTGTGGCGAACACGCCTTTTCCTGCAAGACTCTTGGCATGTGCATAAGGAAGACTGTGCTGCGAGGAGAATACAAACGGGTTGGCTCTCGTCCCGCGCTCCTATGCAGCTGCAGACGACAGCTGACACTGCGAAATTAAGTGAAAAGGTATACTTTTTGCCACAACTGATTTCAGGCGGGCAATCTATCTTCATGTGGCTACAATTCAGTGCGCTACACGCTGTCCAAGAAATAGTGTAGCTATCATGTGCTAGTACAGGAAACTGGATCGTGGAAAAGTATTATCCATATCGGAGTAGCACAGAAACCGAGAAATAGTTTTCTCTTATTTCATGACAAACGCAATGAGGGAAACACTGGACGAACTATTTACCTCTTGCAAACGAAACATGTGGTTGCCCGTTGAGACGGCACTAAGCCTGGCGCCTGTAGTTAAAAGTAAATAAACAATCACTAGCGCCGAATACTATCCGGTTACTCTTGCTTTGCCTTCTTCATTGTAAGAAGAACCAAGGATTTCGTTGAAACCACTGCAAGACTACAATTTAATTTCTTTAGCGTCCATAATGGTTTAGGAACAGAAAATAGCTTATCTTTGCCGTAAAAGGTGCATTCACGTACACACACACACACACACACACACACACACACACACACACACACACACACGCGCGCGCGCGCGTACTATTAATTACACCGTCAGGTTACGGATAAACGTGGATAAATGTCACACTAAATTCCAGATGTTTACTTTTCTCTTGGTAAATGGATAAACAGACCATTGCATGAACACTCAAAACCTAACGAGTGACACTTTAGCGAAACTGGAAAATACAGTTTCACAGATTTTACAACATTACGACGAATCAGTACGCTAAAATAGCTAAAGGTTCAATATATTTGTATATTGTGCCACTTTAGACTAAGCAGCTTCAATAAATTGCGAGGAAAACAGGAGCACTCATAAGAACATCAGGGTCGAATCACCAGCATTTCTTTGAGGTTTGTTTACAAATGCTGCAATATAGCAATGAGTGTAAACAACGAGGAAAATCTGTCACTGGCGCACGTATTGTCGACTGCAGGAGAGAAAATGAAGTCTTGCATATAGTAATGAATGACGTGCGTTTTGAACTGCATTTGTTCTTGCCGCCGGCAGCAATTGCGCAACGACCGGCAAAAAATGCCAAGTTACGAGCGTATTCAGCTTCAGTTCACTAATACAGTGCTCGGTCTCATACCTGTTTGTGCTACGCGTGAGACAGGCGGGAACTCCAGTTCTTGCAAGTTTTGTTAGCTGTCGCAGACGTAAGCCGCCGGCTACGTCGGGAAGTTGCGCCACTCCTCGTCCGCACGCGGCGACAGTCAGAGACTGAATGAGGAGCGAGACCACGAGGCAGACCCGGCGCAGAGCCGGCGGCGACCCCGAACTCTGCCGACGGGAACCGAGCGCAGCCGAGTGCACGCGCCGAAGGCGTAGCCAGACGGAGCTTTTGCACTAGTTGCGACAGGTTCGGGTTGGCAGCAGGGATCTCCGCGGTTGAGGACGATCTTCTTCGGCGCCGCACACCAGAGGCGAGGTTCAAGGTTGCAGGCATAGCATTCCCCTCCCCGTTTTCCCCTCTCTATCCTCGGAACCAGCACTGGCGCCTCATCAAGTCTGACAGAAATAAGAACATGACGTCACTTATTCTTCTTATTTGTAGGCAGAGACTTGTCGGCATGTGCTAACGTTTGAGGAAGAGTGCATTTCCCGTACTCCGTGCCCGTAGGTGTTGCACAAAATCACCGCGGCTTGTACTCTACTTGTCGCACTCGCTAGGCCTCTGGCCTCATATTCGGGGGCGGAGACTCTGGTCCAAATCCTGCCCGACCAGTCTGCGTTTTCTGTGATTTTCCACGAGTGACTGTTTCTTCGAACGGAATATGAACGATGTCTTTCCCCATCACTGTCCAACAGAGCGATTGCTGTGTGTTTAAACGGGGCACTAGGTTCTAATGTTGAACTAAATGCTCTCAGTGACATGAAATTTTTCCATTCTTTCGTGCAGTTAACTTTGTGATGAAAATTTGTAACGCGTTAAAATTGTGTATCTGACTGGGACTCGAACCCAGATACCTGAATTCTGCATGTAATGCGCTGTCAATTGCGTTACCCGTACAAGTTTCATATACCGACTCAAAGATTCAAGCCGGCCGAGGTGGCCGAGCGGTTCTAGGCGCTATAGTCTGAAACCGCGCTTCCGCTACGGTCGCAGGTTCGAATCCTGCCTCGGGCATGGGTGTGTGTGATGTCCTTAGGTTAGTTAGGTTTAAGTAGTTGTAAGTTCTAAGGGACTGATGACCTCAGAAGTTAAGTCCCATAGTGCTCAGAGCCATTTGAGTCAAAGATTCAAAGTAAGCTAATCAAAACAAGTTTCACATCAGCCTCTCTACTTGCAAAGTACAGTATGTGGTAGTTTGAGCAAAGAAAATCGCCACTGTCAGCCATATGTCTAAGGGAGATAAAAATAAATCTGTATTATGAATCAGTTCAGTACAGTGTTCTATCTCTCCAATCGTGAATGGGAAAATGTGGGTTGTGTTCACCGTTCAGATTGTCGGAGCACCTTTATAGTGCAGTCAAAGATAGTGGTAAGTTTTGTAGAAGCATTTTTGACAAGCTTTCTATATGTTTTCAAGAGTACTGAATCCGAATTTTCAAAGCCCCGTCAGAATTTCGGTCCGGAAGCTGATCATAAATGGAAAAACCACAACAACATGTTTTTTTTTTTATTTTTCACTTGTATCTCAGAAGCGGCACAATTTTCAGCAAAACTGTCTATGAAAATAAAGGTCCTGCGTTTCAGATTCGAAATCGCGCTAACTTCAACAAGCGCTGACGAAAAATGTCATGCAGACCTATTTTGTGGAAAGTTCCATACCCTTTATTTTCATAAAGACTTAGCTTCGCCGAAAATTTAATCGTTTCCGAGTTATAAGAGAAAGACCAAAAAAGTCCCATTTTTTTGTAGTTTTCTTTATTTTTTGACCCATTTCGGGGCCGAAATTTTGGTGGGACTTTGAAAATTCGGATTCAGCATCCTCAAAAACTTATAGAAACCTTGTCACAAAACTTCTACGAAACCTTCCGCTAGTTTCTCTTTTTGTGCACAATTTGAATGAACTATAGAGGATTGTTTCAAACCTAGGCTCTGTACGCATTGTCACTTTATGGCAAAGAGAGCTGCCGGGAAGTTACTCGCCGAAATGGCGTATATCACAGCAGTGGCATTGGAACGTTCATGTCCTATCGTGAGAGACAGTTAAGGTGTAGCTCGCAGCGAACGTCTCCAGTTGATGACCGTTAACTTACGGCACGTAGCTACCCCGGCGTGCTAGACTGTCAAACCTTCAATAAACTGAAGCCACTGTCATACCATCGATAAATCTACCAGTATTGTCAGACGCCAGTTGGAACGAGGTTTTAAGAAGGCTAAGAATGACATTGGACACCCAAAAGAAAACGTGTGCCGCAATTTTATCAGCTACAACTGCCAAGAAACAATGAAAAACAACGAAAAGGAGGAAACGGGTCCGAGAAGGGCTGCAAAGGGACGACTTGTGACGTAATTATATCTGCCCTACAAAGATATGTGCACTTGTTTAACGCAAAACTTTTTTTTTTACGTTTTATGAGAATTTTGCAAGACTGGCATACATTTCGCAGACCTCTTAGTAGTCACTGCAAATGAATGACTTACTTTTCGAAGTTTTTCCACACTGCTGTGTAATTCAACAAGGTTCAAATGGCTCTGACCACTATGGGACTTAACATCTGAGGCCATCAGTCCCCTAGAACTTAGAACTACTTAAACCTAACTGACCTAAGGACATCACACACATCCATGCCCGAGACAGGATTCGAACCTGCGACATAGCGGTCGCGCAGTTCCGGACTGATGCGCCTAGAACCGCTCGTCCACAACGGCCGGCAATTCAACAAGGAAACACTATATTTAGAAATGAATAAAGGAAGCGATACCGTACTGAATCCTTCAGTGATCGTCTTAAAGTGACACATTCCATGACTATCTTTGCATTAGGCTATTAGAACTGTTTCGTGTTAAAAAAGACTACGTGAAAAATAGAATGTGCGGTATGATATGCACAAACACGAACAGTGCACACTAACGCACTGCGGCTGATTCATGAAGCTCTGTCAACATCTGAATGACGGATATTATCACACCGTCAGTACTCAACCTTGCACGGTCGGTACATATTGACAGTACTGAGAATATTTTTGGGACCATCAATACTGCTCGCCAGTATTTCTATTGTTGACAATACGTCAATACGGCCCTCAGACGGACAATACGTTTGACAGTATTATTGAATGCGTGTGGGCTCCTTTAGATATATGAGGAAGGGTTGTGTCGATCCAGACAGTAAGCAACCTTGTCCGTACGATTAGTGTGGCCTCCAATTGTCCGTTACGAATAATAGTACGAATGCTCCAACACCGTCGTGAACGAGGAAAGTGGGGAAGGGAACGGATAGAATGAAACTTAGATCAGGGCGTTCGTCTCTCTTAACTGGCCATTGTGGGATTTTTATGACGCACGATGATCGCCGTAGAAAAGTTTGGGTGACGCGAGGTACAAATACACGTTTCAGGTATGTAATTCTCGGGTTAAATAGGGAGGTGGATCAATCCTGATTTGGATTATCTGTAATTCATCATCCCTTTTCTTAGCTACTTAAGAAAAGTTGATCGCTTTTGGCTACTTTTGATACTAACCTTCCCAAGCCGATAACGGTAAATAATTGGGTCGCCGGTCTCACTATAAAATGTTGACTAACTAAATGAAACGCTTTTTTAGCCTTGTTTCACTAACTTTATTATTAATGTACGATCTACGTTTCGTGTTATAACACCATTTCCTAGAACACAACTGATCCCAAAGATGAGAACTAATGAAAGATAAACACGTCATTTTCTTTATCTGCCTGTCTATCTAGCTGTATATGGATTAAGAAGTCGAGGTGGTTATCTTTGCTTGTTTCCCATCTTTAGGATCGGCAGTGTACTAGAAAATGGGGTTATGACCCGAAACTTAAGTCTTACACTATAATAAAGTTGGCGAAAAATGCCAAAAAAGTGTTTCGTTTAGTTAATGCAATCTACATCGTTTCACCAAGAACCCACAGTTTAATCGATTAAAATGATAAAATATTGTCCCCCTTGAGTCGGGAGTGTAAGGGGCGATCAGAAAGTTTTACATTCGAGGACGTATAGTCCAGAGCCGATATGGAAACCAGGTAAAATTGCCATGAATATTGAGGCAATCATCCTAATGACGCACCAGAATGAAGATACCCGTTTGGAGAAACACCACGTTCTGCTGCCGCACATGCTCTTCCGACAGAAATCGTCGGCCCTTCAAGCCCTTCAAGGCCTTTTTTTTAAAGGAACCGAAGGCGTGAAAAGCGCATGGGGAGAGACCAGGACTACAGGGCGGGTACTCGAGTGTTTCCCACGTGAGTTGGCGTAACTTCTGCGTTACGAAATTTGCGATATGGGGACGTGCGTTATCATGAAGCAGCAACACCCTTAGCACACTATTTCACAGCGGTGCTGTGGACGTCTATCGGTGTTTGTCCTTCGGCAGTCAAGGAAAGAATAACAGGACGTTGTCCCCGCTTGGACGCATTTCATAATAACGTCGCCATAGTTCACATTTAGCATTTACCGCACGTGCGTTGGGGAGACACGGATGCCACACTCATCTCTTGTCTACATGTCGGTGCTTCTATACCAGCAACGGAGTCGCGATTCATTTGTATACGCCACGGGAACGCCCTCAGACGGAAACTTTTTTGATCGTCCCTTATAATTCAAGAGTAATTCACTAACCGGCTCATCATATCCTTCTGATTGCTCATTTCCAGAGCGCCCAGCGTACGTTCAAAGGATCGTCGAACAATAGTAATGTCTGCGCCGGAAAATGGACAGCAATAACTCGCTTAAAATGAGCAAATCTTCTGTTCCCATACATCTGCCACACACTGGTCTACCTGAAAAGAAAAATAAAGGCTAACTATTGATAAGGACATGTCAACATAAATTAATACTGAATATTAATACCCAGCAATCCCTGGTTTCGTATCTTAACCGAAGAAGTTGCTAAATCTTTGTTGCCTCAGTAGTACGCTTAACAGCTTATAGGTTCTCCTGGAAAGTAGACATAGTAGCAAAAAACCATGAACCTCCAGTCCTTTACCGAACAGAGTTCCTTCCTCCTACCAATAAAGTACTCTACTGGCCAATAAAATTACTACACCAAGAAGAAATGCAGATGATAAACGGGTATTCATTAGACAAATATATTATACTAGAACTGACATGTGATTACATTTTCACGCAATTTGGGTGCATAGATCCTGAGAAATCAGTACCCAGAACAACCACCTCTGGCCGTAATAACGGCCTTGATACGCCTGCGCATTGAGTCAAACAGGGCTTGGATGGCGTATACAGGTACAGCTGCCCATGCACCTTCAACACGATACCACAGTTCATCAACAGTAGTGACTGGCGTATTGTGACGAGCCAGTTGCTCGGCAACCATTGACCAGACGTTTTCAATTGATGAGATATCTGGAGAATGTGCTGGCCAGGGCAGCAGTCGAACATTTTCTATATCCAGAAAGACCCGTACAGGACCTGCAACATGCGGCCGTGCATTATCCTGCTGAAATGTAGGGTTTCGCAGGTATCGAATGAAGGGTAGAGCCACGGGTCGTAACACATCTGAAATGTAACGTCAACTGTTCAAAGTGCCGACAATGCGAACAAGAGGTGACCGAGACATGTAACCAAAGGCACCCCAGACCATCACGCCGGGTGATACGCCACCATGGCGATGACGAATACACGCTTTCAATGTGCGTTCACGGTGATGTCGCCAAACACGGATGCGACCATCATGATGCTGTAAACAGAACCTGGATTCATCCGAAAAACTGACGTTTTGCCATTCGTGCACCCAGGTTCGTCGTTGAGTACACCATCGCAGGGGCTCCTGTCTGTGATGCAGCGTCAAGGGTAACCGCAGCCATGGTCTCCGAGCTGATAGTCCACGCTGCTGTAAACGTCGTCGAACTGTTCGTGCAGATGGTTGTTGTCTTGCAAACGTCCCCATCTGTTGGCTCAGGGATCGAGACGTGGCTGCACGATCCGTTACAGCCATGCGGATAAGATGCCTGTCATCTCGACTGCTAGTGATACGAGGCCGTTGGGATCCAGCACGGCGTTCCGTATTACCATCCTGAACCCACCGATTCCGTATTCTGCTAACAGTCTCGACCAACGCGAGCAGCAATGTCGCGATACGATAAACCGCAACGCGATAGGCTACAATTCGACCTAGATCACAGTCGGAAACGTGATGGTACGCATATGAGAAATCGGTTGGAAACTTTCCTCATGTCAGCACGTTGTGTCGCCACCGGCGCCAACCTTGTATGAATGCTCTGAAAAACTAATCATTTGCATATCACAGCATCTTCTTCCTGTCGGTTAAATTTCGCGTCTGTAGCACGTCATCTTTGTGGTGTAGCAATTTTAATGGCCAGTAGTGTAACTGCAACGAGCTCTCTTCAGCACAGTACTTCGAGTTACGCAGACTGCGTCTCTCGCTTTCTGCCACTCCAGGCGGAATTCCCAGTCTCTTCCATCGTGCAGTGAACCCACTTTAAACATATCTCGTCGCACCTTACACTAACCAGTCGACCGCTGTGCAGCGATGGTCGGATTAACACCGACAGACTTTACTGCCTTCCAGCTCCTGTAGGCTGATACAAATTCTTGGCCTCTCCATTGTGTTGATTAGTTGTCTCATAAACATCCGTTTGCCACTCGGCTCGCTTCTACCCTGTCGCCTAGTCTGCTCCTCCCAGGTGAAATTCCTGGTGTACCTGTCATCTGGAAATCACAAATTTTACCTTTAGCAGGAAAGCAAAACTTCACAGTTGCCGACCCACGAGCGTTCGGTGTATGTTAATAGCCTCGGAGCTCCCGGAGCCGCTACGGTTTCATAACAACTCCACGTGTCGCCTAGGCTTCGTAGCAAACACTGTGTGGAAGAGTTAACTGTTCTGTGTCCGGTGTCCCTTTGTCACTTGTACCTGAGCGCGTAGGCAGGCCTTCCTGCCATCTTCTCGCACGACATGAACCGTTCCCACTCATTCACCAGACACCATTACCCAGCGTGATATTCTCACTGTGGCCAAGGCAGCAGCTTTCCCACATTCCACCTTCAACCAAAGAGTGAACAAAAATGGAAACGAGCGTTTGGCGTCATTGGCCGGGAGGCCCCTTGCGGTGCAGGTCCGGCCGCCTTGGCGCAGGTTTATTACATTCGACGACACATTGGGCAACCTGCGCGCCGTATGGGGATGAAATGATGATGAAGGCAGCACAACACCCAGTCCCTGAGCGGAGAAAATCCCCGACCCAGACGGGAAGCGAACCTTTTTTTTTGTAACCATATACACTCCTGGAAATTGAAATAAGAACACCGTGAATTCATTGTCCCAGGAAGGGGAAACTTTATTGACACATTCCTGGGGTCAGATACATCACATGATCACACTGACAGAACCACAGGCACATAGACACAGGCAACAGAGCATGCACAATGTCGGCACTAGTACAGTGTATATCCACCTTTCGCAGCAATGCAGGCTGCTATTCTCCCATGGAGACGATCGTAGAGATGCTGGATGTAGTCCTGTGGAACGGCTTGCCATGCCATTTCCACCTGGCGCCTCAGTTGGACCAGCGTTCGTGCTGGACGTGCAGACCGCGTGAGACGACGCTTCATCCAGTCCCAAACATGCTCAATGGGGGACAGATCCGGAGATCTTGCTGGCCAGGGTAGTTGACTTACACCTTCTAGAGCACGTTGGGTGGCACGGGATACATGCGGACGTGCATTGTCCTGTTGGAACAGCAAGTTCCCTTGCCGGTCTAGGAATGGTAGAACGATGGGTTCGATGATGGCTTGGATGTACCGTGCATTATTCAGTGTCCCCTCGACGATCACCAGTGGTGTACGGCCAGTGTAGGAGATCGCTCCCCACACCATGATGCCGGGTGTTGGCCCTGTGTGCCTCGGTCGTATGCAGTCCTGATTGTGGCGCTCACCTGCACGGCGCCAAACACGCATACGACCATCATTGGCACCAAGGCAGAAGCGACTCTCATCGCTGAAGACGACACGTCTCCATTCGTCCCTCCATTCACGCCTGTCGCGACACCACTGGAGGCGGGCTGCACGATGTTGGGGCGTGAGCGGAAGACGGCCTAACGGTGTGCGGGACCGTAGCCCAGCTTCATGGAGACGGTTGCGAATGGTCCTCGCCGATACCCCAAGAGCAACAGTGTCCCTAATTTGCTGGGAAGTGGCGGTGCGGTCCCCTACGGCACTGCGTAGGATCCTACGGTCTTGGCGTGCATCCGTGCGTCGCTGCGGTCCGGTCCCAGGTCGACGGGCACGTGCACCTTCCGCCGACCACTGGCGACAACATCGATGTACTGTGGAGACCTCACGCCCCACGTGTTGAGCAATTCGGCGGTACGTCCACCCGGCCTCCCGCATGCACACTATACGCCCTCGCTGAAAGTCCGTCAACTGCACATACGGTTCACGTCCACGCTGTCGCGGCATGCTACCAGTGTCAAAGACTGCGATGGAGCTCCGTATGCCACGGCAAACTGGCTGACACTGACGGCGGCGGTGCACAAATGCTGCGCAGCTAGCGCCATTCGACGGCCAACACCGCGGTTCCTGGTGTGTCCGCTGTGCCGTGCGTGTGATCATTGCTTGTACAGCCCTCTCGCAGTGTCCGGAGCAAGTATGGTGGGTCTGACACACCGGTGTCAATGTGTTCTTTTTTCCATTTCCAGGAGTGTATGAGAGAAGCAGAGAGGAAAGTGTGAGTAAACAATATAAATTTTATGGGGCACATGGTAAAGGAATTCATTAAAAAAAATTATGAGTAGTCGGTACTTTCCACTAAGTAATGCTTATATCATAGACAATATAGTACAAATAGTGAAAAAAAAGACTGGTAGTACTACTGGGCATTCTTTTGACACTGATTTGGCTGTGAGCATCACAAATGTTTGGTGAGAAGCACTTTGTATCACTCATTTCTCTAAGAAGAAACACTTTACACTATTATACTTCGCTATTTGAGGCGAGAGGAGAAAGCACTTTATCTTTTCTGTTGAAGTTATTCACTATGTAAGCTGTCAGGCAAATCCAACACCTTCCATGAAAACCCTGACATGATAAGCAAATCCAGTAGTATGTCACATAGCTCCGAATAAATCGTGACATTAAATTAACCAAAGTAATACGAGTAACGAGTGAGCAAATGGAATACCACAGACTAACACAAGAATGCCTAAATGCCTGTCATACCTTCCCACCGTGAGACAGGCGCAGTTCCGAGGGGAGAAACGAGAACAGAAGCCGAGAGCAGAACCGTGTTAAGCAAGAAGGCCCTACGATAAGGGACGGATACTCACGTAGCCAGCTAACCGACAGGACCACCCCCCAGCCCATGTTAAAAGCTAGAGCCCTCCAGAAGAACAGTATATATCTTACGATAACACTAAAAGGGCCACACCAGCTGCAAGTTTTAGCGTGAGACTTTTTCGCGTCTCTGTTACGTTGCAAACTTTAAAAACATTGCCCCACCACTAAAAGTATAACGTTTCTCATTGGATAGACAGAATTTTTGTAGGCGGAGCTTAAGGCTAACATTGAGACCCTGATTGGTCAGATGAAAACACAGCCAGATAGGTTTTTTTTTAAGCCAACTTCGGTAAATTGTAGTAAGGAGAAGTTAGGAAAGAGTTGCTTCCGAGAAGGCGAACTGGATGGCGCTGCGCCGGCCGCCGCCCCCTGACGAACACCGAAAAGGTAATGAACGCAAGCAATGCCGCATTTTTGAGCGCATAAAGCTTCACTCAGAACTGCAGAAGTCTCATCTGTTACATCCCCTTTTTACGTAATACTAGTGTCGATCGTCAATTGAAGCTCATGGTATTCACATTTGCTATGTAAGTTAAAATCTGAAACGCGATGATTTTTCTGTTATATAATTATTGAGAAGCCACATCAGTCACTGTAATTTACGACAAGTTAGATAAATAATTAAAGATAATTGAAGGTCACTGTAGACCATTTTGATAGTTTTCTCTTTTGTGAAACTTAATTTAAACCTAGATTATAGGTGTGATATGGCATAGGTCATCCTTCGATCCATTGTAGAACTTGGAAACCCATTCAGGGAATATTCGTTCACATTTTTGTTGAACGCAGTTGGTTTTTATCATCCTGTATTAAAACATTTCCTTTTATCAATAGTGCAATTTATAAACAATGTTTTGTGAGTAGAATAAAATTTCCAATGGTAAACTTAACTGCTTTTTCGACGTTATTTTACCAGCTAACTAAAAATAGGAAAGCGTTGAACCCCTTCCACTAAATTTAGTTAGTATTAAGATTCTTTTACAGGGAGTGCAGTGAAGCTGACGCTGAAATCATTAAGTATATGGTTATATCATTGTTAGTCTCACTGAACTCTTCTGAAGTCTACATGTCATGTGTGGTCTGGCGTCTCCTTACCAGCAACAGGTCCCAGGTTCAAACTAGTCAGTTCCCTAAAAAACACGCTCAGAGCATCGTTGCGCGAAAGTGGTAGGGAGACACGACTTAGAACAAACAGAAACCACGCAGAATGGTAGAGAATGGCGACCCTGCCAAGATGGTAACATACCATGATTGAAGGTCGACCACGTGCCTAACTAGGCCAGAAAAATATCCTGTTAAAAAATTTTCGTAATAAAAATTTTTTTTTGAAAGGCATAAATAGTAAAAAACAGTAGCTGCAGCGATAGATAGTAAGAAAGTATTCAATAGGAAGTAAGACATTCTAGCATAGCATAATTAAGTTATGAATTTTAAAAATTGTTAGAATTAAGTTTTCTTCTCAATGCAAACGCACAGGTGGCGGATACATCGTTGACAAGTTCATTCTGACCCAACAAGTAAGTGAATGGATTGTCAGTCTTGGGTATAATAAGTGTCAAGTCGTGTGAACAAAAAGTTTATGAAACGCGTGAGATCGTATGAGCGCATGTTGACTCGAAGTAGGGCGCGTGAATTGCTTTTAAAACGGAAAATAAGGGATTCGGAAAGATTAGCAATGGCAGATCGAGACCTTAACCGAATTGAGGTAGAGACCCAACATGAAGACGGACAGAGAATAGAGGACAGTACAACAGACGATGCAGTATCGCGAGAAATAGGACATATAACGCACCATAACGAGGATAATGTACGCCAAGGCACAGAAAACCTAGGTCAGCATACGACAGAGGAGCAGGAAAGTAGAGAGACAGTCGATGAGGATTCTAACTTGCGTCTTGAATACGTAGAACCCATAGTAAAAGTAATCAGAGCTCCCTCACCACAGAGTACAAGGAATGCGAGCAGAAACGTGTCACAGCACAGTTCAGTGCAATCGGTTGCGAACCAACACTTGGGCGAAAACACAGAGCGTAGGACGTCGGAAAAAGACGCAATAGGACCCACCAATCTGGCAGAATTATTACAACAAATTACGGAAACAATGACAAGGCAAAATAAAGACATAGCGAACCAAATTCAAATTCAGAATGCAGAAACCACGAAACAAATGCGTGAGATTAAAGAACAAAACAAAAAAAATTCAGTTACACCTAAGTCATATTGAAGACGAGGCAAAAGAATCTCAAGAAGTGATAGAAAACTTAATAACAGGTCACAATCAATTGAAAACAGACATTGACAAGGTACAAGTGGACGTACAAACATTGCGTAATGACTCTCAGGACGAGATCAAAACATTACGTAACAACACCCAGGGAGAAGTCAAGAAACTAGAGAAACAGATAAACGTAATTACTAGACAAGCAGCAGGTACAGCGCGTGAAATTATTGAAAACAGTGTGCTACACAAACGTATCACAAAAGCAGCGCTGAAAAGATATGATAACCGCATAGTCAAAATAGAAGCTCAAACGAAGCGACAATTTCAGAAATTGCGAACAGAGTTGTTGCAAACCATTGAAGAGCGTAGTGAACAAGATCGAACAACCACTGAGTCTGCAACCACATCCGTATCTGTAACAGCACCGGAAAAACAAGCAATTAACGAAGATATTACGCATTTGCGATTCCAATCACAGGCAGAAAGTAACGAACAATATCCAATGAATCTACCACAACCGGAAAGAAAGAGGGGAGAAATGATCAGAAGCAAAAGTGGCGAAGAATCGCGAATTTCATATGGAACTATTACGAAGTACGACAACGATCATTTCCTCACAGTCAGAAAATTTCAATACTTTCGAGAAGGAAACTCATTACATCCACGAACTTTTATTGATCAATTCCGAGTTGGATTACCAGAACACTGGACGCTAGCACACAAATTAGACTTTATATGTGCACACATGTCAGGAACAGTCGCAGAAACCATGCAAAATGTTGCAGCGACATGCCGATCGTACGAAGATTTCAGAGAGAAGTTTCTCTCACGATATTGGTCCAGCGAAGCACAGAACAGAGTGAAGTACGAATTATTACAGAACCCATATTTTGAAAATTCAGGAGAGAAGAGTCCCGTGAAATTTTTCGAATTAATGGCAAAGAAAAATCAATGCTTAGATGTACCATACAGTGACGGAGAGTTGATTAAATTATGCGCGATGAAGTTACCAGCAATCATTAGTAGGTCGCAGAGGCAATGACGTCGAAGCATTTAAAGATATTCTAAGGGAACTAGAGTTCATATTTTCGGAAGATGACGCAAGAAAAAGACGAAGCGCACGTGAAAACGAAAGCAAAAAGCAGTGGAATCCACAAGACACAGTACGAAGAAACAATAATTACGAGCCACATGATAACTTCGCACCAAGAAACGACAATAGATTTCAACAAAGAACCGGTTATGGATTTAGAAGAGAATATGGCAATAACTATAATTCACCCAGGAACGGCAACAACTATTACAGAGAGAATAACGACAACCGGAACGGGTACTGGAGAACCAATAGACCGACAAATTATCAACAAAGAAACCACTATCAACAAGCAGAGCGAGGAAAGAGAATACAGATAGAAGAGGTGGAGGTAAGACCACCAAACCCCGATAAACGTTCGAATTGACGGCTAAGCGCCCATGGCAAAGAGAATGATGCACCGACCCAGGACAGTTGCAGCACCTTGAACAGAGAAGTAAAAATCTTATCACGAGAAGAGAAGAAGGAAGAAACAAATCCGCAGGGACCAGATGAAAACGAAGCCAGGAAAATAACAATATCGTGTTGGGACGAAATTAATTGGGAGAATACTGACGAGGAAGATGACTTACCAGAGGCATGCACAACAAATGTAGGAGGGAAGGACGAAGTAATGAGTATTGCAGAGCTATTTGAGATGGAAACCAGGGAAAGCGAATTCAATGAGGATAATGCGCAGTCGACAGAAGTTGAAAATAAGTTACTAGTGGGCACACAACCCAACGTATATAATGAAGGTAGTTATGAAGCGATAATTAGAGCATTTAGATGCGATTATGTGGAAGTAGCGACGAAGAAGGAATAGATAGACGAGGATGAGGAAAAAGTAGAGGATGTTGAAGAAAGCGGTAATGAAGGAAGAAATAAAGAAGAGGAAATAAAAGAGAGAGAAGTAGCAGTCGAAGCTTATCCTACAGAAAGTTCGAATTCACAAGGGAAATTCCTGAAAAGACTCATGTATGATTCAGTGGAGGATTCGTTGATGCAAGAAGAAGAAGAACAGAACCAACCCTTTCAAATTCAACCAATTGTGAAGGCCATGGTAAAGCATATCCCAGTCAATATTGTAATTGATAGCGGAAGTGAACTGATTGCGATCTCAGAAAATTTATTCATGCAGTGTAACGCCAATGAGGAATTGACAGTTCTGAAAACACGTAAGATTAAAGTAAGCAGTCCTATTAGAAACAATGCTGCGGAAGTTAAAAGACAAACAAGGTTAACTCTTTCGTGTCAAGGTCAAAAGATCGAAGCCAACTTCGTGATTATACCTAAACTAACTGTAGACTTGATTATAGGTGCAGATTTTTTAAATGAGAGATGAGCGATAATAGATATGGGGAAAGGTCGCATAACATTCGGAAATGTCACACTGCTCTTTGAGCAAAGGCTAAAATTGGAAGAAATACCAGTTATAAACAAACAATTAAGAATGATGCGAGATAAAAGAGGATGAAGAATTAGAATGGTATGCGCAAAAGGGGGAATTGCCTCAACTCACGTTAGACGTCCATAAAGAAATCGACGAAAAATTGCAAGAAGTTCAAGGTATTTCTGAACACAGTAAAAGTGAATTAGAGGGTATTTTACGAGATAATGCAGAGGTATTTTTACCCAAGACTGGCAGTATTAAACACTTTCAGTACAAGTTGGAAGATTAATTTTATTACTGATAAATAATCAGCACAATATTTCAAGATTATGTTGCAGATAAGATCGTCAGGAGAAAGAAGAATGAAGAAAGAGGAAGGTGGGAAAAAGAAAGTAGTTTCAATAAAATAAAAAACAAAAATAACACCAATAGTACCATAGATTAAGGTGAAGGGATAAAGTGTAGATAGTCTAACAGCATGAAATACTAAAATGCTATACACCACGACACTACACAAAAAATAAAAAAAAACGAATTTGAGGATTCTTGTAGAAGTTAAGACTCAAAATATCTTAGAATTCTAATATGGAAAGGGCACCGAAATTTGTAAAGCTTTTTAAGAAGGTGTAAAACAATGTAGGTACTAGACAAATGTTAGACAATTATAAGTAAAACTTATTGTAAGAACCATTGTAAAAACTCCAGCAAGGAAGAGATGCAACGACCCACAAGTTGCAATGAGAGATGTATGAAGAAAGAAAATGACATAATTAGCAAGACACGATTCCTACAAGGCAGAAGCGTCGAGAGAAGGGAAAGGACAGTGAGACCAACAGAAGGCCCTTGTATCGAAAGTGGTCAGTAAATCTGCCCACTAAGCGGAACCCTACTGGGACAGAACACGGAACCACAGAGTGTGGAACCCTGCAGAGACACGACAGGACACTGAACGCCAGAAGGGTCTCGGAATGCCCTGACTCAGGGAGCGAGCAAAAAATGGCCCGGCGAGAAGACTGCTTGGGCAAACCACCACTGGCAAAAAAAAAATGTGTAAAAGTCACACTACTGCTATTAAACAGCACGCTGATGCACGAAACTGAAGAAAACTTCCACAAAGTAAAAATGACACGCTCAAACAATTTATCAAACTGTTACAAAGAGGAGAACTTCAAAGCGACTAGTTATCAATAAATATATCCATATCCTGCCCAGAGAAGAACCAAGAATGAAGTAAGAAGCAGAGAAAAAGCAGGAAGAACAGAAGTTGAAGATTCGCAAGATTGAGACCAAGAAAGAAGATGGGTGAAGAATAGACGACATACCTTCCCAAATCCCTATCCTATTGTAAACTAGTCGTCTGCGAAGTATTACAACGAAAAACGACCGCTTTCAGCGACACATAACGATGACTTTCACGTATACAAAGCCAGTATCCATGAGATTCTGCACTCACAGCTCCATTCCATTATGGGACCTCCACAACAGCAACACACACTTGCGAAGCCAACAAGGAACGACGAACGAAGCTTTACATCAAATACTTGCCCACATCCTTGTGCAAAAACATTCGCCAACCTCATGCTTAAACATTCATAGGATTGTGTGGATGTGTGAAATCAAATTATGTGGTGGTGGTGGTTAGTGTTTATCGTCCCGTCGACAACGAGGTCATTAGAGACGGAGCTCATGCTCGGGTTAGGGAAAGATTGGGAAGGAAATCGGCCGTGCCCTTTCAAAGGAACCATCCCGGCATTTGCCTGAAGCGATTTAGGGAAATCACGGAAAACCTAAATCAGGATGGCTGGAGACGGGATTGAACCGTCGTCCTTCCGAATGCGAGTCCAGTGTGCTAACCACTGCGCCACCTCGCTCGGTCAAATTATGTGATGTAGGAATTGTGCAAAAGAAACGTGTGAAAAACTAAATAAGTTAAGCACACCAGACAGTTAATAAACTACAAAATAACAGTAATTGACTATGGACTTAAGTAAAAATATAGACTG
The DNA here is from genome assembly GCF_021461395.2 of Schistocerca americana. Lineage (NCBI taxonomy): Eukaryota > Metazoa > Arthropoda > Insecta > Orthoptera > Acrididae > Schistocerca > Schistocerca americana. Next base: position 430,809,690 of record NC_060124.1, on the reverse strand, counting down.
TCGATAAAAATAAGTCATTAGTTCTGAAATGGACAGTATATAAAGAACAAAAGTAAGGCATAATAAACACTAAAACTATATGCCACTTATTTTCTCCTCATAAAAATAAAAGAATAACTACATTTTACTTATTTGCTCCTTATAAAAACAAAGAATAAAAAATTATCTTGTTGGATGTTTTCCCTTTTTTTAACATTTGTACCACTTGTTAGGATAATATCTCAATACTTGTGTATGTATATTTCTTTGTCAAAGCAATTCTTGGAAATAATTCTTATTTGTTAGTGTAACAATGTTGAAATAAGTGTCTAGAAAGAAAAACATTTTACTTGTACATGATATTTAGAAAATGTGTTAGGAATAGATTTTACTTAATTACTACATTTATAATATATATACATATCTTCTTCTCTTGTCAAGATAAACATATTTTTGAGAATAATGTGGAAGAATATAAAAATATACATTAATAATACAAACTAGCATAGAACCAGAATAATGTGGCTGAACAGTAGGCAACAAAATTTAGATAAAGGAATAATTTTTCACTGTCTTAGACAACGATTCAATCATTGCCTAAATTCAGTGCAAAAATTAAGTTCGAAGGGTGGTGATATGTAAGGTGTCAGGCAAATCCAACACCTTCCATGAAAACCCTGACATGATAAGCAAATCCAGTAGTATGTCACATAGCTCTGAATAAATCGTGACATTAAATTAACCAAAGTAATACGAGTAACGAGTGAGCAAATGGAATACCACAGACTAACACAAGAATGCATAAATGCATGTCATACCTTCCCACCGTGAGACAGGCGAAGTTCCGAGGGGAGAAACGAGAACAGAAGCCGAGAGCAGAACCGTGTTAAGCTAGAAGGCCCTACGATAAGGGACGGACACCCACGTAGCCAGCTAACCAACAGGACCACCCCCCAGCCCATGTTAAAAGCTAAAGCCTTCCAGGAGAAGAGTATAGATCTTACGATAACACTGAAAGGGCCACACCAGCTGCAAGTTTTAGCGTGAGACTTCTTCGCGTCTCTGTTACGTTGCAAACTTTAAAAACATTGCCCCACTACTAAAAGTATATCGTTTCTCATTGGATAGACAGAATTTTTGTAGGCGGAGCTTAAGGTTAACACTGAGGCCCTGATTGGTCGGATGAAAACACGGCCAGATAGTTTTTTTTTTAACCAACTTCGGTAAATTGTAGTAAGGAGAAGTTAGGAAAGAGTTGCTTCTGAGACGGTGAACTGGATGGAGCTGCGCCGGCCGCCGCCCCCTGACGAACACCGAAAAGGTAATGAACGCAAGCGATGCCGCATTTTTGAGCGCATAAAGCTTCACTCAGAACTGCAGAAGTCTCATCTGTTACATCCCCTTTTTACGTAATACTAGTGTCGATCTTCAATTAAAGCTCATGGTATTCACATTTGCTATTTAAGTTAAAATCTGAAACGCGATGATTTTTCTGTTACATAATTATTGAGAAGCCACATCAGCCACTGTAATTTACGACAAGTTAGATAAGTAACTAAAGATTGTTGAAGGTCACTGTAGACCATTTTGATAGTTTTCTCTTTTGTGAAACTTAATTTAAACCTAGATTATAGGTGTGATATGGCATAGGTCATCCTTCGATCCATTGTAGAACTTGGAAACCCATTCAGGGAATATTCGTTCACATTTTTGTTGAACGCAGTTGGTTTTTATCATCCTGTATTAAAACATTTCCTTTTATCAATAGTGCAATTTATAAACAATGTTTTGTGAGTAGAATAAAATTTCCAATGGTAAACTTAACTGCTTTTTCGACGTTATTTTACCAGCTAACTAAAAATAGGAAAGCGTTGAACCCCTTCCACTAAATTTAGTTAGTATTAAGATTCTTTTACAGGGAGTGCAGTGGAGCTGACGCTGAAATCATTAAGTATTTGGTTATATCATCGCTAGTCTCACTGAACTCTTCTGAAGTCTACATGTCATGTGTGGTCTGGCGTCTCCTTACCAGCAACAGGTCCCAGGTTCAAACTAGTCAATTCCCTAAAAAACACGCTCAGAGCATCGTTGCGCGAAAGTGGTAGGGAGACACGACTTAGAACAAACAGAAACCGCGCAGAATGGTAAAGTATCAGTGAACACGTTCTTGTGATGAGTGTGTTGAGGTGGCTGGTGACGGTGCTGAGGGTCACAGGCTGGGGAAGACTCTGGCGATCGCTGTCTGCAGTGGAATCTGCAGGAAGTTTCTGAAGCTCTCGCGGTAGCGCCTGTGCTGTTGGGCCGTCTTGTTCTCCTCCCAGAGGTCCCGAGGATCGAAAGAGTCGCTTGGGTCGTGGAAATGGGTTGCAGTCTGGGGTGGTGATTGCTTCCACTGTGATGCCTCCCGGCGCCGTTTTGTTGATGTGGGCCACCATCTGCTGGCAAGCTTCCCGTATGTTGGTGGCATTCCCGCAGGTGAATCGGTGCTCGAGGGGGTCGGTCATGGCACATACGTCGCACTTGTCACTTACGCCGAATTTTATCTCCTCCAGTCTTTGGTTGGTTGGTACCATTCTGTTAACTATTTTGTACCATGTCTCCTTCGCATGTTTAGGCAACACGTTTTCCGAGACGTTTCCCCATATTTGTTTCCAATTGTATTGAACCCAGACCCGTAGGACAGCAATCCGTCACGCTGACCACGCAGCTATCGGGGTGGACAAAGAGTGAAGAGCATCGAGCTTACCGATACCTTCAGAATAGGGTCTCACTGAATGAGCCGACACATGGTATCGTGTAGGGACCCCGGACGTCACTCATTGCAATCGAGGGCAGTCTGAGGGCTGTGCAGTGTTGTGTCAAGATTCTTCGACCTATTGAACAGCCCTACATTTCTGCGACGTAGGCAAAAAAATACCAGTCGACTGTGCTCACTTCAAGAACACCTCCCTCTAGGAGGCGAGAAACGACGGATTGTAATGGCCTGAGGTATCCGCCGACTTGAACCGCACTGAGCGTTCTTTGAATCAACTGGAATTTAGAAAAAAGATGAAAGAAAACACAAGAGAGAGCTCCTATCAAAGAGGGGACAGATTTGAGCGCGACGTTTGCACCAACTTGACGAAAATATGTCAGAGGGTATGCTAGCATGTTACAAAGCACTGGATAAACAACGCGGTGTTGAATAATACCAAGCAGCGGAGTTTGTTTCCACAGGTGGGCAAAGATCTGCCTTTTCGAACAGACTCCCTTTATTTAGGGTATTGCTTTTCTTTTAATCGTATTTGGCAGTGAAGTTTCCTTTAGTTTCATAATGATCATTCTTTCACTTTCTACTCCCCTTCATTCTAAACTCACACACTTTCGCAGAAGCCTAGGCGAGGCAAAACTTTTTTGAGCCGTTTATATCAAGGACATAAATGAGTAGTTGCAATTTTTGTCACTTCGAAAAACGTTTATCATGTAAGTGAGAATAATCATTTCTCTCTTTCACAACAGAATTTTTATTATTGGTTTTACCAAACTTGTTTCATGTAGTATGTTAGGCACCTAAGCTGGTCTCCAAATGAAAAAGTATTTTTGTGATTTAACACTTCCTCTTACGTCTCCTATTCTACATGTGTGTCAATTGGCTCTTATGTAAGCATTATATGAACGAAACCTAAATTTTCAGTCAGTTCCATGGCACACTTTTGCGTTTCACTGTATATAACAATGCTTGCTGCACACTGCAACTACCCTTACTATCAGGTAGACTGAGGGATCATCGGAACAGCACGGAGCAGCAAAGGAGGAGGGTGCTGAGGTGAGAGGGAGAGTTGTGGCTGCTGTGGTAACGATGACACTTTGCTGGTATTAGAACATATATAAATGTATGTAAGTTTATTACTGGAAATTACAATTGAAACACCAGGGCCGGCCGCAGTGGCCGAGCGGTTCTAGGCGCTTCAGTCTGGAACCGCCCAACCGCTACGGTTGCAGGTTCGAATCCTGCCTCGGGCATGGATGTGTGTGATGTCCTTAGGTTAGTTAGGTATAAGTAGTTCTAAGTTCTAGGGGACTGATGACCTCAGATGTTAAGTCCCATAGTGCTCAGAGCCAGTTTGAAACACCAGGAAGAATTGTAAATAACGAAATTTTATTTATGAAATTATGAAATGTATTCGCAGTTTGTTAGAAACATGTGAAAATTTGTGCTCAGTCGGGACTCGAACCCGGATTTCCCGCTTCTCGCGAGCTATCATATTATTCACTTCAGCTGTCCGAGAAGTATCCGAGAATGTCTCGTAGGCTGACCCAAACTTCCGTATGTCGTAGTGTTTCCGTCCGACATGTGACTGCCGCAAAGGGAGAGACTTCGATTTTCTCGTGAGGTTGCTTTGCTTTGTCATGGAATGCAGTGGTACAATGTCTGTATTTAACAGTGTCTCTTTATCTCGGTGCAATGTTCCTTCAGACACGCATCCATGTCTGAAGAAGCAGCCACTGCTGACAAGTAACAGCCATATTAAATTATGAAATATATTCTCAAACTGCGAATGCGGTTGAACAACAGCTATACGATTTACTAGAAACATATCAAAATTTGTGCCGGAACTCGAATGGTCGCGGCTTCAGCTATCCGGACAGACCAAAACTTCCTTATGCCCCAGTATCTGCTTCTAATAGTGCCAGCACAATTTGTGATTCCCGCACAGTCAGAGACTTGTTTAGCTTCCTCGTCAGAATGCCTTGGCTTTGGCATGAAACCCATCAGTTATTGGACTGTGTCTAAAATTCGATGCAATATCCCTCTGGACTTGTATGCGCGTCCAAAGGAACAGCGCCTGGAATTAAAAAGAAACTGTTAAATGGAGACACTGTATCATAGAAATTTTATTTACTGTAGCATATTGAGGGTACGCAGGATGCAGAATTTAGTACACGGAGCTGCCGCGTCTACCAGTAACAATGGATCGCAACTGACTGGCACGGTGCCCACCTGAACTTGGATGACTTACCGATACCGCGGATGCTTCACCGCTGGGTCGGAGTTCATCAATTATAGTGGATTCCGAGAGCTACCGTGCCAATTTCTTAGCAATCCATAATCAAATGCTTTCATTCGTTGTGGGATCTGAGGACGAGCTGGCCATGTTAACAGACAAACGCGTTCTGTGTCCACTTATGTCAGGCCAGCAATTGCACCATGCGGTCTTGTGTTATCTTGTCGAAAGATAACGTCACAGAGACCTCGCCATGGGCCTTAACACGTCAGAAATGTAAAACTTGCTGTCCAATTTACCGGCTGTACGAACCAGATGTGATTGTTTGTGTACCGACTAGTCAACTATACCATCACGCCAGTTGCTCGGCCCAAATGACAACGACGAATGTAGTCTGGCAAAGTTCGTTTTCCTCAGGGCCTAAGTACACAGATACATCCGTTGTATACCTGCACTCTGAACATGAACTCTTCTGGAAAGACGATGTGTGCCACTCCTGAGTCCAATGAATACGCCACTGTTGACGCATTTTTCTCTGCCGCCGCGTCAAGGGAAACCGCAACAATGGTCGCCGTGTTGGCAGTCCATGGTGTTCCAGACTTCGTCTCACTGCCCTTGTGTATACTTCTCCTACAGAGAATAAACTCATACTCTGACGCAAGGTATGTGTCGCGTATTGTACAGTCCCGCACGTCCGAGTGAACGCTATGCCTGTCCTCTCGGGCGCTAGTCGTGTGGCTCTACATGGTGCTGAGTGTGGCCCTTCTGAATCCATGGATTCTATGCTGGTTTGACAGACGCCGGATCCCAAAGCGAGTAGCAGCATTGTGGAATTATAAACCATAGTCTTGATAGGCCAGGATTCTGGCAGTGGCGATTTCCGGTACATGCTAGAACATGCTTCTACTTCGTACATGAGGCGTAACACGATCCCCTCACAAAAAATCAACACTGAAATGAGATTCATAAATGAGAACCCTGCTGCATAAAATATTTCCTTGTATACAGGATATAGTTAGCGTTACTCCTACCTACTTCGAGTGGTTGCGCTGAAATTCTGTTTGCTTGCATATTTCGTGCCAGTTTGACGTTAGTTGCATTCTGCCTTCCATATATATGCTGCACGCTAAAACTGGAAACTATATGTCAGAGGGAGGCATATTGTGATCATTCGTACTGTAATGTCTAGCCACTTCAGTGTGTTAGTTGTTTTTTCTCTGTATCTAACAGTCTTCCCACAGACAAATGGTTCAAATGGCTCTGAGCAGTATGGAACTTAACATCTGAGGTCATCAGTCCCCTAGAACTTGGACTACTGAAACCTAACTAACCTAAGGACATCACACACATCCATGCCCGAGGCAGGATTCGAACCTGCGACCGTAGCGGTCGCGCGGTTCTAGACTGAAGCGCCTAGAACCGCTCGGTCATAAGGGCCGGCTTCCCACAGACTAGTCACATAATTTAGTATCTCATGTAACTGCACCACTAAATGGACTACGCCTGTCTATAATCATTCTGGGTCCACATTGCTGCCAGGGGAAAATAAGCATTAATGGTTTTCCCTTGCCACTTGTACTTCGAGATGATAACCAACCTAAGCACATACTACTCCTGATAGCTATAATAATTACTCTGCAAATTAAGTAAATACTAATTTAATGTTGTCTGACCTCAGTCACCAACATATACATCTGCACATAGCGTGTAACTAAATTCCCTTTATAGACGTTCACGACTGGCTGTGGGGACCAAGACGGTTAAGCGTAGCATAGGAACTCATGTCCGGGAACGTACCGTTTTCTTGCTACACGCAAAATACTAAGATGCATGTTTAACTCTGCTTCGTTTTTGGCGGCAGTGACGAGGGCATTACGCACGTCCTCATCGACGTCTGATGTCCCGTGCCCACTACTGGTCTGTTTGCATGCCGTTCAGTTGGGTGTATGACCTGGCGAGAGAGATTTATACCTGCTGTTGTGCTTGTGGGCTTTGTTCAAACTGCACTACTGTACAGTAGTAATCATTCATTACGATACAAAATGGAAGCTGTTTGTACATATCATTTTTAATGTGTTGTTACTTAGCGTGGTGAACACGCGGAACACGCCGACTTGCTGTCACTGAACGGCGAAGCTCTGTGCAATGGGAGTGCTGCTCGTCAGTAGGATGCATAACGTTTTCCACACCGCCAGACACCTCTGCACTCTCTCTTTGCTACAGTGCATCAGCGAGTCCCAGGGAGATTCACCAGTAGCAGGGCCGCGTATGGTGCTCCGCGGCGGCGCCGCACTCTCGAGTTTGGAGAGGCTGTACTCCACACAGTGGAAGAGAACGCGACTATGAATAGCAGAAACACAGCAGGTAGACTCGATATGGATCACCAAACTGTCTGGCGTATTCTGAATGGAAGGCACAGGCAATGCAGCCCCAGGCTTTTGTACCACGAGCTCACTTTGGCAGGTGGTTCTGGCATCGTTGTGCGGATGAGTGCGACTTCCCACGGTGGCTCTTTTTCACGGATGAAGCCAAGTTCACAAGGAATGTGTTCTCATTTAGCACAACATTCATGTGTGGGCTGATGAAATCCCGCATGCTACTTGTTCCCATGGGTTTCAGGAGCGATACCCTTTTGGACATCTGGACAGAGTTCCCGGATGGACCTGTGATTGGGCAATACCTACTTCCACCACATCTCATGGCTGCATGGGCTCTTGGAAGATATGCCACTGCGTGTGCATCAGAACATGTGGTTCCAACACGATGGCGAACCACCTTTTGCGCGTGCGATTCTAGATTATCTTTGAACAAAGTGGAAAGGTCTTGGTCACCCGTGTACTTGGCCTGCACGTTCTCCCGATTTGAACGCGCTAGACTTCTACCTGTGAGATCACATGTAATCCTTGATTTACGAGAACCCTGTGGCATCCGTAGAAGAGCCACTGGCGCAAGTTATGACTATGGTGGATTCTGGGGGAAGAGGAACATGGTACGGAGGTACGGTATCAGTGTTGACGTCAATGACCGTCGCAACGAGCCCTGTTTGTAAGTGGACCCAGACAACACACAGAAGGAGACAGAGAGTAACATTTGTTGCGATATTTTGAGAGTAGCGGGAAAACGGTTCGTTTTCGGACAAGAGTTCCTATGCCAAACTTAACCGTCTTGGTCTCCATTGCATGTCCTAAAAACGTGTAAAGGTAATTCAGTTACATATGCGGGGACAGAGTATAGATAGCGGAGGAGTACAGAACGGCAATCAGAGGGTTGAGGGATCGAGACTCCATGCGGGAACTTTTTTATTTTTTATTTCTATGTTACTTACACTGTAGATGAACCGAAATGATAGTGTACAAGATTTATCAATATATTTTCATAATAGGCATGGAACGGAAAGGCAGAGCAAAATTTAGGATTGTAAATTAATTTCCAAGGAGGGATTGTAAGGCGTACACGAGAACATCATACATAAAATTAGGTACTTTTATTATTTTAAAGTTGATGCTTTGCACGGGCTGGGGTGATAGTTACTGTGAAAGCAGAGGAATCGTAATTTTCTCTGCTTCATGCTCACATTATCAGTGCCGCATCTTTACAGTTTCATGGTTGTTTGAAAGTTTCTATAGAAAGACAGCCTTGGTTAACATACATAACAGTTTCTCTCTAATCGCACAGTCTGGCAGTAAACTACTCATTTCATGCAGTATTGGTGAGGACAGCAGGTAATGTACAATGGAATGTATTTTGATGCAGTCTTCTCGGAATGTTATTTCTTTTTCTCTCTTGATGAGATAAGAAAAGTTTTGAAGCTTTTTGGTTAAATTCTTTATCTGAGGATGAAAACGGTACCGCAGGGCTGCACTAGCCGATTGCATTTGGGAGAAAGGGGTGGGGGGTGGGGGGGGGGCGGTAGGTTAGGGAAGTCACTTTAATACTGGACGATGGCAATCCTCGTTCATTTAGAAAATTTAATACCCTACTGGCCATTAAAATTACTACACCACGAAGAAGACGTGCTACAGACGCGAAATTTAACCGACAGGGAGAAGATGCTGTGATATGCAAATGATCAGCTTTTCAGAGCATTCACACACGGTCGGCGCCGGTGGCGACACCTACAACGTGCTGACATGAGGAACGTTTCCAACCGATTTCTCATACACAAACAGCAGTTGACCGGCGTTGCCTGGTGAAACGTTGTTGTGATGCCTCGTGTAAGGAGGAGAAATGCGTACCATCACGTTTCCGACTTTGATAAAGGTCGCGATTGCGATTTATCGTATCGCGACATTGCTGCTCGCGTTGGTCGAGATCCAATGACTGTTAGCAGAATATGGAATCGGTGAGTTCAGGAGGGTAATACGGAACGCCGTGCTGGATCCCAACGGCCTCGTAACACTAGCAGTCAGCATGACAGGTATCTTATCCGCATGGCTGTAACGGATCATGGAGCTTCGTCTCCATCCCTGAGTCAACAGATGTGGACGTTTGCAAGACAACCACCATCTGCACGAACAGTTCGACGACGTTTTTCAGCAGCATGGACTATCAGCTCGGAGACCATGACTGCGGTTACCCTTGACTCTGCATCAAAGACAGGAGCGCCTTCGATGGTGTACTCATCGACGAACCTGGGTGCACGAATGGCAAAACGTCATTTTTTCGGATGAATCCAGGTTCTGTTTACAGCATCATGATGGTCGCATACGTGTTTGGCGACACGCGGTGAACGCATATTGGAAGCGTGTATTCGTCGTCGCCGTACTGGCGTATCACCCGGCGTGATGGTATGGGGTGCCATTGGTTACATGTCTCGGTCACCTCTTGTTCGCACTGACGGCACTTTGAACAGTGGACGTTACATTTCAGACGTGTTACGACCCGTGGCTCTACCCTTCATTCGATCCCTGCGAAACCCTACATTTCAGCAGGATAATCCACGACTGTATGTTGTAGGTCCTGTACGGGTCTTTCTGGATACAGAAAATGTTCGACTGCTGACCTGACCAGCACAGTCTCCAGATCTCTCACCAATTGAAAACGTCTGGTCAATCGTGGCCTAGCAACTGGCTCGTCACAATACGCCAGTCACTACTCTTGATGAACTGTGGTATCGTGTTGAATCTGCATAGGCAGCTGTACCTGTGCACGCCATCCAAGCCCTGTTTGACTCAATGCCCAGGCGTATCAAGGCCGTTATTACGGCCAGAGGTGGTTATCTGCATTTCTTCTTGGTGTAGCAATTTTAATGCCTAGTAGTGTATATTCAGCATTATCCCTGTTCATCTGCAGTGTAAATAACTTAAAAACTGGAAATAAAAAATGGAAGAAAGTTTCCTCCGCGAGATTCGACCTCGCAGCATTCACATTACCGTTCTACACTCGATCAGCTGCGCTAACCACTGCGTGCAACCAAGGCTACCATAAATGGCTCATGCCTCACACGATCCGTGCGAAAAATGCTACTTCTCTCTAAATTATTGGCCATCTGGAGCTTCCACCTCTGTCACATACGTTTCTAGCCGGGCCCTGCATATACATAAATTTGGAAGAAATTGGTTATGGCGAGTAGGTGCGGTCCCCTTGTCAGTTATATCAGAATGGGGAAAGGAAACGGCCAACACCTGTATAAAGGACCATCAGTAGTACAGTAGCAGGGATTCTAAGTAATCACAGGAAATGAAAATGAGGCCGACGATTTGAAATTGCTCCTCCAGAACACGACTACAGCATCTTAACCACTGCGCCGTCTCTGTATTCAATATGTTTCACAATCGCTTTTGCGAGGTGACAGGGGTTGTAGCGTGGACTTAGTTGATAAATACGATATTGCATTGTTTGTGTTATTCCATATTACGATCCAATGTTCGTAAGGAACAGGCACTACGGCGACTACATCGTCTTTAAGTACATGAAATGTATTCCATTTGGGAATATAGACAACCATCACCTGTAAAATGGAATGACGACAGTGAAAATTTTGTGCCGGACCAGCACTCGAAACATGATTAGCCGCTTATCACGAGCGGTCGCTTTACCAGTTGGCTATCCGAGCACGAAACGGCCAGATCCAGACTTTCATATCTTGTCAACCATGTGTCAACAACTTCTACTCGTACATCCATTATGTGTATTCTCCTACAGGGGAGACATTTTACTTAGAAGTTGCTCGCCCGGTTTCGAAAGATAAATACGATATTGCAGTGCCTGTATTATTCCAAATTATAATGCAAGATTTCTTCGGACATGCATGCATGTCTTCATTCCATTTTAAAGCTGATGGTTGTCCATATTCGCAAGTGCGAATATGTTGATAAGGAACCCATCCCCAGAAATGTTCCATTTGGATGTAAATTAAGGTTCAAATGGCTCTGAGCACTATGGGACTCAACTGCTGAGGTCATTAGTCCCCTAGAACTTAGAACTAGTTAAACCTAAGGACAACACAAACATCCATGCCCGAGGCAGGATTCGAACCTGCGACCGTAGCGGTCTTGCGGTTCCAGACTGCAGCGCCTTTAACCGCACGGCCACTTCGGCCGGCGGATGTAAATTAAGTTCGAAGATCGGATCGCTTTCAAATACGGCAAGTGGTTGACCGTGGCATTGATGAGGGAATAATCCAGGCATTTACCTGGAATGATTTAAGAAAACCAATTTAAGAAAACCACGGAACACCTAAATCAGGACGCACGGACAGAGCAAACTCCGTCCTTCCAAATATAAGGTCAGTGTCTTAACGATTGTACTTATTCGGCTGTTTCCTACTGTACAATGTCGTCTGGTTCACACACAACTTGCACCTGTAACCTGATGGTGTAAAACATAGTTCTGCACTGCATCACTGCACACACTAACGCAACACGCAGTTGCTTCCTGGAGCGTGAATATGTTGCTACGTCTCTTGCACTAACCCTAGTCTGTTCGGAAAACTGATTCAGGCCCGTAAACATGCCAGTAAGCACGCGAGTCTTCTAGTCCTCGCATCATCCTGAAAAGCCATTTCACCATTTAAAAAAAGGTTCAAATGGCTCTGAGCACTATGGGACTTAACATCCGAGGTCATCAGTCCCCTAGAACTTAGAACTACTGAAACCTAACTAACCTAAGGACATCACACACATCCATGCCCGAGGCAGAATTCGAACCTGCGACCGCAGCGGTCGCTCGGCTCCAGACTGTAGCGCCTAGAAGCGCACGGCCACTCCGGCCGGCTACTGTGCCATTAGCTAGCTTTCGAGCCACTGCAGTTTTATCATCAAGTGGTGACTGTATGAAGTGCACTATAATTAAAAACGAAAAACATACGATAACAGAAACAAAAAACACAATTAGATGAGGATTTAATTGAAAAGTTTGCATTTCAAATAAATTTGTGTTAGCGAGGATAACACTCCACACCGAACTCTGTAGTGGATCGTAACCACACATCCTCAATTAACTCGCAAACTGCTCGTTACCGACCAATGCTTAATGTAACGTTATTGCTTCTGTTGTCGGATACATTGGCCCGTATCGGTTTTCGTTGTCATTTATGACACACATTGTGTACAGGAACTTTATACAATGAAGCGCCAAAGAAACGTATAGGAATGCATATTCGAATACAGAGATATGTATACAGGCAGAATACGGCGCTACGGTCGGCAACGCCTATATAAGACAACTAGTGTCTGGTGCAGTTCTTAGATAGTTTACTGCTGTTACGATGGCACCTTATCAAGATTTAAGTGAGTTTGAACGTGTGTTGTAGTCGGCGCTTGAGCGAGGGCCACAGCACCTCCGAGATAGCGATGAAGTGGGGATTTTCCCGTACGATAATTTCACAAGTGTACCGTGAATATGAGGAAACCTGTAAAACATCAAATCTCCGACATCTCTGCGTCGCAAAAAGATCCTGCAAGAACCGACCAAACGACGACTGGAGAGATTCGTTCAATGCGACAAAAGTGCAACCCTTCCGCAAAATGTCAGCGTGCCAACCATTCAATGAAACATCATCGATATGATCTTTCGGAGCCGAAGGCCCACTCGTGTACCCTTGATGACTGCATGACACAAGGCTTTACAACTCACCTAGGTCCGTCAACAACGACATTGGATTCTTGATGACTGGAAACATGTTGCCTGGTCGGACTAGTCTCATTTGGAAATGTATCGAGCGGAAAGAACGTGTACGGGTATGGAGGGAGACAACCTCATGAATCCATGTTCCCTGCATGTCAGCAGAGGACTGTTCAAGCTGGTAGAGCTTCTGTAATGGTGTGGGGCGACTGCACTTGGAGTGATGTGGGACCCCTGATACGTCTAGATACGACTCTGACAGGTGACACGTACGTAAGCAACCTGCACTCATTCATGTCTTTGTACTTTCCGACGAACTTGGGTAATTCCAGCAGGACAATGCGACACCCCACACGCCCAGAATTGCTACAGAGTGGCTCCAGGAACACTCTTCTGAGTTTAAACACTTCCGCTGTCCACCAGCAACTCCCCAGACATGAACATTATTGAGCATGTCTGGGATGCCTTGCAACGTGCTGTTCAGAAGAGATCTCCACGCCTTCGTATTCTTACGGATTTATGGACCGCCCAGCAGGACTCACGTTGTCAATTCCATCCAGCACTACTTCAGGCATTAGTCGAGTCCATGCCAGGTCGTGATGCGGAACTTCTGCGTGCTCGCGGGGGCCCTACACGATGTTAAGCAGGTGTACCAATTTCTTTGGCTCTTCAGTGTATTTTGTAATAAGTGTGTGTAAATAGCCACCATACGACGAGGAGTCAACAGTGGCTCCAAAACTGGCTAACGGGAGAATGAAAGTGTTTAAGACATTATTATGTAACTAGTCGCAATTTGCACACTAACTACCCATTGAAGTAGCTTTTGTACCGTTTTCATTAAATTCATTTATTTACGTTTCTACAGCGTGATTCAGAAAAACGTTTACAGACTGTCGTGACACATCGGGCATACAACAAGGATCAGTAATCAGCGAGGGTCGCAAAAGCCAGGAGAGGGCGCTACGGTCACGTGTGGGCTCGCTCTGCTGTAAACTGTTTAATTGGGCTCCCGGATCGACTTGATGGTCGCATGTGTCTCTTATCTCGAGAGTGTTGCCGGACACGCTGAATGACGTTCCATGCCTATTCGTCACCACATTTGATTTCATCACGACGGAGTGCCCGCGCGTTCCAGCAGGCAAGTGAGGGCACATCTGCAGGCAACATTCCCCGGCCGCTGGGTTGTCGCGATCTCCCAAAATGTTCCCAATCGCATTTTTCCTGAGGGGTATTTGAGGGGTCTTGTGTATGAAACACCTGTTACATCGCCGGAGGACCTAGTGAGCTGGATTGTTAGGTCAGCGGGATGTCTTCGAGATGCAGCAGGTGCCTTTGAAAGGGTGAACCGTTCTATGCAGTGTCGTCAGACGTGTCTCAATGCACTTGGACAAAACTTTGAGCATCTCCTGTATTGGGTTCCATTTGTAGTAATTGACTAAATAACTGCAACTCCATTTAGTACCTCCGGATGACCAATGCGATCCACAGTCCCTATGTCATTACTGATCATTGTTGTATGCCCAATGTGCCATGTCAGTTTGTAAACCTTTATTTGAATCACCTTGTATATTCACTCTTTATACAGGGTGGTCCATCTAAAGTATCAAATGAGATTGTCTCGAAAACTGTGCATCGGGTAAAAATAGTGGGTAAGACAAGTTCATAAGCTCAAAGGGGGACATCAAATGATACTACACGTGTCCTGCAGACCCCACCCCCTTGGGTGGGGCGGGGGGCAACTTTTAAATCTTAAATGAAAACACCCATTTTTTAAAATTGTAGTTTTGGATTCTCCATAAAAAAAGTAATCAAGTTTTGACTGAAACATTATTTTAAACCATTGACAGATAGCGCTGCAATTGAGACAAATTAAAATTAGGGAAGAACTCCGATTTATTTAGAATGATCCGAGGAAGACGCATCAAATTGATAAAAAAATGTACACCAGTTCTTTCGTTACGTTAAATTAAGGTATTTCTGTGCAAAATGGACTCTATCCTACGTTTAGCGTTACCCAGGAACAACGACATGGACGTAATAGAATGATGTTCCCATGGGGTGCTTCATTAGCGTGAGTCCCCTTGTCTCTCACATGTTGGGGTGCTTCATTAGTGTGACTCCCGTTGCCTCTCACAATTTGGGATGCTTAATTAATGAAATTAGCCAAGAAGAAGTTGTTCAGAATTATCCCCGTTTGCTTCAATGCATAAAGTTGTCCACAGTTTTGACCAGCACATCCCGTGGTATGGCTGCACACGCTCTTCGAATGCGTTGCTGCATATCGTTTCGGGTTGTGGGCTGTCTGTCATAAACAATATTTTTTGAATAACCCCACAAGGAAAAAATCAGGAGATGGTGAACGTGGAGGCCACTGAATTGGTCCGCCGCGTCCTGGTCATCGACCAGGGTACCGTAAATTTAAAAGGGTCGGCACATTTTTAGCATAGAGGGGAGCTGCTCCGCCCTGTTGGAACCACATTCGTAGCTTAGTTTCTAAATCAACATCTTCAATTAGCTCCAACAAATCATCACGGAGAAGTTGCAAATAAGATTCCCCAATAACATTTCGGTCAAAAAATACGGTTTTATCTAGTAACCGTTTAAAATTCCACACCAGACCATTAACAACCATTTGTGTTGATTGTCAACGGGTCTGTTCAAATGGTTCAAATGGCTCTGAGCACTATGGGACTTAACTTCTGAGGTCATCAGTCCCCTAGAACCTAACCTAACCTAACGACATCACACACATCCATGCCCGAGGCAGGATTCGAACCTGCGACCGTAGCGGTCGCGCGGTTCCGGACTGAAGCGCCTAGAACCGTTCGACCACTCCGGCCGGCAACGGGTCTGTGCCAGTGTGGATTGACAGGGGACCAATAATGACAATAATGACGATTTAATTCACCATTGTTTTTGAATGTGGTTTGATCGGTGAACATAACGTATCTAAAGAAATCATTGCCACCTCTTATCGTTTCCAGGGCCCATTGGCAGAAATGGACGCGTATTTGCATATCTTTCGGCGCTAATACCTGTGTACGATACGCATGATATTTAGGTGCCTTCAAGATCGTAAAAACAGTTGATTTCGGTATTCCAGTTTGAATTGCACGACTACTCATTTCGGGATCCAGTTGAGCACAGGCGAGAACGGCAAGAGTACGAGTGTCATTTTCATTGTACTCGCGATGACGAGGTCAACGGTGCATGTATCCATATCGAGCTCGTTGAGTGCAATTTCGAATAATGTTTTCGCTTGGATGTTGTCTGTTTGGGAAACGATCTCTATACAATTGCGCAGCTGCAGCGTAATTGTTATGGCATTCACCTAAAATTGACATCATATCAACAATCTCTGTAGGAGGATAGTGAGCCATGTTTCGCTAAAGAATAATTTACTTTCTTCAGTTGATATTTACGGTTCACAATCTGAGAGTGAAGTGCACCGACCTTTATACTGAGACATTGTTCGCAGTTTGGCCACGGTAGCGCACAGTCGGGTGAGTAATGCAATTGTGAAGAGTTCCCTAACGCGATTCTAATACCATTGTGCCTCCTTCCATCAAAAACTGTGGTGGGTAGGATACATTCTGTAAAAAAATAGCTTAAAGAATTCGTGCACATTTTGTATCGATTCGATGCATCCATCTCGAATCTTTCTAAATAAATCGGAGTTCTTCCCCAATTTTAATTTTTCTCGATTTCAGTGCTATCTGTCAATGGTTTGAAAAAATGTTTCAGACAAAACTTGATTACTTTTTTTATGAAGAATCCGAATCTGCAATAAAAAATGGAGGTTTCCATTTAAGATTTAAAAGTTGCCCCCCGGCCCATCCAAGGGGGTGGGGGCTGGAGGTCACGTGTAGTATCATTTGATGTCCGTCTTTGAGCCTAAGAACTTGAATTGCCCACTATTTTTACCCCATGTATAGTTTTCGAGATAATCTCATCCGAAACTTCAGATGGACCACCCCCGTATACTCACACCCTGAAATTATGAAGACAGCAGGGGTAAAAAAACAGGGAGCGAAAATCTGTTTACAAGCTTTACAGACACTAGACGGCAGTTATAAGAGTCGAGCAGCTTGAAAGAGGAACAGTGGTTGGGAAAGGAGTGATACAGTGTTGTAGCCTTTCCTCCATGTTATTCAGTCTGTACATTGCCGATCAGTACAGGAAGCTAAAGACAAATTTGGAGAAGAAATTAAAGCTCAGAGGGATGAAATAAAAACTTCGTGGTTTGTCTATGACATTGTAATTCTGACAGAAGCCAGCAAAGGACTAGGAAGGGCAGTTGAACGGAATGGACAGTGTCTTGAAGGGAGAATGTAAGATGATCATCAACAAAAGCAAAACATGGGTAATGGATTGTGTCGAATTAAATGAGATGATGACGAGACACAATAAGAAGTAGAGCAGTTTTGTTGTTTGAGCAGTAAAATAAATTACGATGGCCGAGGTGGCGAGAATATAAAATGTAGATTGGGCAACGGCAAGAAAAGCGTTCCTGAGAAATAGTAAATGGTGAACATCGAATATAGAGTTAAGTGTTAGGGAATCTTTCCTGAAGGTATTTATCTGGAGTGCGGCATTATATGGAAGTGAAACACGGACGATAAGCATTTCAGACAAGAAGAAAATGGAAGGGAGAAGAAGTTCTACAGATCGACCACGGCAACTTAGCCCGGAAGAGTTTACTGATAAAGAAAATGGAAGCTTTGGAAATTTCGTGCTACAGAACAATGCTGATGATTAGATGGGCAGATCGCAAAACTAATGAGAAGGTACTGTGTAGAATTGTGAAGGAAAGAAATTTGTGGCACAACTTGACTAAAAGAAGGTATCTGTTGATGAACATATCCTGAGACACCAAGATGTCATGGATTTAGCACTGTAAGGAAGTGCGGGTGGGAGTTAAAAATTGTATTGCTCGACCAAGAGACGAATACAGTAAGCATGTTCAAAAGGATATAGGCTTGCAGAGGATAGAGTAGCATGGAGAGCTGCATCGTACTAGTCTTTTATACTGAAGACCACAACAATATTTTCGTTGTACGAAATCTATTGAATTGTAGTGTGGAAACTATTCTGCGTTGGAGCCGTCCAGCATACATTTCTCGGTGTACCCAGTAGTATAAAAGTAATTTTTCCTGGTGAATCTTGCGTGTACCTGTATGATCTATAACACCGGACCACGTGAGACCTTAGGAAAAAATTGATTAAAACGATTAAAAAATATACAAATATACAAAACTGAATACTCTAAGAAAACAGACTATTTGAGGAAATGAGAATCTGGTCCCTAGTGTAAGCAGAAACGTCAGAAATCTTTAGTGAAAAGGCGTTAACCAAGACTTCGCAGAAACAACAACCGACAACTCGCGAGTGTGTGGTTTTTCGAGAACGTTTACTGCGTCGACATGAATTCCGTAAAGAAACAATTAAATAAGAGATATAATCTCAACACAAGGGGGCTAACCTTTAGAAACACTTGCAAGAGCTAAAGATGACTATTTATTAAACAGTATTACGAAGTCGGCGTAGAGCAACAAATAAAAGTAAAAGCGGTGATCTTTACTGAATGGTGCCGGAAAAATGCAGCGGAAGTTTTAGCTGGGAAGAACCTGAAGATTATTTACACTCTGCACATGGAATATGAGCCTTATTCTGGGCCGGCCGCGGTGGCCGAGTAGTTCTAGGCGCATCAGTCCGGAACCGCGCGACTGCTACGGTCGCAGGTTCGAATCCTGCCTCGGGCATGGATGTGTGTGATGTCCTTAAGTTAGTTAGGTTTAAGTAGTTCTAAGTTCTAGGGGACTGATGACCTCAGATGTTAAGTCACATAGTGCTCAGAGCCATTTGAACCATTTGAACCTTATTCTGGATCCCGATTCCCAGTCCACCTTCATCGGCAAAGTTTTCTTATAGACAGTATGAAACTACGGTTGATTCTCACCTGGTTGCTGAAAGTGCAAACATTTAGTCTTCACGTTTCTTGTAGTGGTCATTTTCACAGCAGCTGTGTATAAATTGCCGTTGTTTCAAAGAAAATGCCTATTTTGCATGCTCCACATCGAAATTTTTATTTTTATTTGTGCATCCAGACGCGTTTCGTCTTTTTTACAAGGCATCTGCAGCGGGTGTCCTGAAATATTATATGATTTCTGCCTTTTTACACATAGGTTATGGTTTCACATCTAGGTTATAGATTTAAAAACAGTTCCTTAACGTTTTTTATGAAATGGAAAGGTACTTACAGGTAACTTCTAATTCATTGCATCCCTGCAAGCCATGCGGTTCTAGGCGCTACAGTGTGGAGCCGAGCGACCGCTGCGGTCGCTCGGCTACAGTGTGGAGCCGAGCGACCGCTGCGGTCGCAGGTTCGAATTCTGCCTCGGGCATGGATGTGTGTGATGTCCTTAGGTTAGTTAGGTTTAATTAGTTCTAAGTTATAGGCAACTGATGACCTCAGAAGTTAAGTCGCATAGTGCTCAGAGCCATTTGAACCAACCATCCAAGCAAACTGCTTTTTCTCATGTGGCAACCGGGTGGATAATTTACAGTTCACTTCCAGTTTTACGTTACACATCACTGTAGCTGCCATCTTTTTAATACAGAGTTTCATTTGTTTTTCTAAGTGTTACCAACATTCTCAGTTTTCTGCATTCAACCGTTTTGTGAATGTGTGTGAGTGTGTGCGTATGCCTTTTTACCCATAGGTTATGGTTTCACATCTAGGTTATAGATTTAAAAACAGAGAGGGAGAGAATTTTTTTGTAAATAAAATAAAATTTATTTATTTTATTTTTATTACTATTTATTACTATTACTATTACAGCTGCAAAATACTAACGCGAATTCTTTACAGACGAATGGAAAAACTGGTAGAAGCAGACCTCGGGGAAGATCAGTTTGGATTCCGTAGAAATGTTGGAACACGTGAGGAAATACTAACCTTACGACTTATCTTAGAAGAAAGATTAAGAAAAGGCAAACCTACGTTTCTAGCATTTGTAGACTTACAGAAAGCTTTTGACAACGTCAACTGGAATACTCTCTTTCAAATTCTGAAGGTGGCAGGGGTAAAATACAGGGAGCGAAAGGCTATTTACAATTTGTACAGAAACCAGATGGCAGTTATAAGAGTTGAGGGGCACGAAAGGGAAGCAGTGGTTGGGAAAGGAGTGAGACAGGGTTGTAGCCTCTCCCCGATGTTATTCAATATGTATATTGAGCAAGCAGTGAAGGAAACAAAAGAAAAATTCGGAGTAGGTATTAAAATCCATGGAGAAGAAGTAAAAACTTTGAGGTTCGCCGATGACATTGTAATTCTGTCAGAGACAGCAAAGGACTTGGAAGAGCAGTTGAACGGAATGGACAGTGTCTTGAAAGGAGGATATAAGACGAACATCAACAAAAGCAAAACGAGGATAATGGAATGTAGTCAAATTAAATCGGGTGTCGCTGAGGGGATTAGATTAGGAAATGAGACACTTAAAGTAGTAAAGGAGTTTTGCTATTTAGGTAGCAAAATAACTGATGGTGGTCGAAGTAGAAAGGATATAAAATGTAGACGGGCAATGGCAAAGAAATCGTTTCTGAAGAAGAGAGATTTGTTAACATCGAGTATAGATTTAAGTGTCAGGAAGTCGTTTCTGAAAGTATTTGTATGGAGTGTAGCCATGTATGGAAGTGAAACATGGACGATAACCAGTTTGGACAGGAAGAGAATAGAAGCTTTCGAAATGTGGTGCTACAGAAGAATGTTGAAGATAAGGTGGGTAGATCACGTAACTAATGAGGAGGTATTGAATAGGATTGGGGAGAAGAGAAGTTTGTGGCACAACTTGACTAGAAGAAGGGATCGGTTTGTAGGACATGTTTTGAGGCATCAAGGGATCACAAATTTAGCATTGGAGGGCAGCGTGGAGGGTAAAAATCGTAGAGGGAGACCAAGAGATCAATACACTAAGCAGATTCAGAAGGATGTAGGTTGCAGTGGGTACTGGGAGATGAAGAAGCTCGCACAGGATAGAGTAGCATGGAGAGCTGCATCAAACCAGTCTCAGGACTGAAGACCACAACAACAACAACAACTATTTTTTATTCATTTATTTATTCTTTGAAACATCTGCAATTTAGTCTTCTTAAATCACACCAGAGTCACACCGACACGTGCAACAGAAGATAGAAATGCATGGCATGACATCACGAAATTGTCGCGGCAATAGAGCGTTTACATTCCTCTTCGAGATATCTGTGTCCAAACAGGCCGAAATAACGCAGCATACCAGTAAATTGCAGCTGGCAGATGTCACACTGAACATAAGAGCAACGCAGCAGTAGAAACTTGATACGGACATCCCGATACAGATATCTCGTGCGTTGACACTACTGCTTCCGAAATTCGTCGTGACGCTCAGAAGAGGTCCTCGATTGGTTACAGCCAATCGCTCTGCCTGCTCTGCTGACCTGGCTTTTAAACAGTCGACTAATGATGTTCCGCGATCCGGAAGCAATAGGGACCAGTGCTGAAAATTACCGATTAAGGAGTGCAGGAAAGCAGTTCTGGAAGAGTTCCATGCGTCTTACCTTACGAAACAGCGGCGGTGACTGGGTTGCTTCCCTCAAAAATCGGCAGCCGTTGATTCCAATAATGTCCAAAAGGCAGGAAATCGATTCACCTCTTAAATGAAGTGCTGAAAAACGATCTCCTCAGCTTGGCTCAGATTTTGGAGTACATCAGCAGGGGACATAAGCATCTATCTCCCACAAAGGAAATGGCAGATTTTACAACTATTCGCGCGCTCCTTAGAGACACTCGGCCAGGTGGCTGATGGGCAGGGGCTAGCCAAATCGACACAAATCTAAGACACTCGACCGCCCCCTGACACCTTCACCTCACTGCCACCCTAGTCTAACTGCGTTGGTAGACAGCACTGAGTTTAGCACGTCGTCTGGTTTTGTGTACAAAAGCGGACGTGACACTGACTAAACGACACACGAAACAAAACCCAGCACAGCGAAGACAACACAAAATTGTGACAACAGTCGCAGTGTACATTGCACTGTGTGATAGGCTAACGTAGGTAGCGGCCTGAAACAAATGATCATTAGTAAAAAGTCGCATGCTATTCTGGGAGTACTGTTGATTACGCTGCTCCCATTAGATACCACGTAGAGAGTCTTTTTGAACAGTGTGGTTAGTATCCATCCCACCTATTAGCTAACGAGGAAACACGAAGAAACATCAAATGATAAGTCGTCTTCGATGCATCCTCGCGAGAAGACAGGCCGAGTATGTCTTAGAATGAGGCACTGAGACTCATAAGGGCCCAAATTTTGAGAAAATAGATGTTTGTGAAAATCAGATTTGAAGGTAAGCCATCTATCTCATAGGTCTAACTTGTGATTTAACCAAGTCTCAGCATTCTGTAGGCCGAGAATTATTTAAACCGACCAACTCTGGACGGTTACACGGGATACCAAAACAACCATTTTTTTCTAATATCATATTTCCCTGTGCGCATCTTTTAAATCGATGAATGAAAATTAATTAGGTTGCACGGGACACTGAAAACCCTTTTTCCAACATGTTTCCCTGTGAGGCATTATCTTTCGAGGACATCAAGTCTTACTTAAAAAAGACAAAAAGTAACAAAACAATTTTTTATTTGTTATTGCCAAGGTACAACAACATTCACCCAACACAATTACTTCAATTACAGTAGAGGTTCAAAAATGCGTCCTTTGACTTGTAAACAAACGTTACACCGGCGGGTCATTTTTTGTCCAACACAGTCAAAGACTGCAGGAGTATTCTTACTATCTCCTGCTGCTGCTACTATCTGGGCAATCAGACCCTCTTCTGGTTCAACAGGGGTATTGTAAACAAGGCTGTTCATCTCTACTCACACAAAAAAAGTTCAGAGGGTTTCAGAACCGCCACAGCAGCGGATCAAGTAGGTGACAGTATAGGATCACCTCTGCCAATCCACTTTTCTGGAAACTATCGACTCATGAATGGACGCACAGAACGACTGAAATGTGCCTGTACTCCGTCATGCTGGGAGCACATGCCCTGTCTTGTAACGAGCAGCACGTCATCCAAGAACCCCGGCAATGCTCTTGCGAGGAAATTGGTAATAATGCCTGCCATTTAATGATCTAGGTCCAATTAAGCAGGCACCAATTCCTGCCCAAGCATTCACGCAGAACGGCAGCTTATGAGTGCGAGCAAATGTGGCATGTAGTTTAAACTCACTCCAAACATGCGAATTGTGGGCGCTAAAGACCCCGTCACGCCCGAACGCCCTGTAAACAGTGGAGAGGATGGAAATATAGGATGCATTTCACACTGTTCCAGGTATCACTACGAAAACTTGCTCTGGGCGGATAATAATTTGGTTCCATGTTGTGCATACGCTGTAACTAAAATGGATGTAACAATTACTCAGCAAGGACGTTTGTTACATTCCTTTGATTCGTTGCCATGTTACGCACAGTTGCACGAGTGCCTATGGGAGGATCCTGCTCCATATGCTGCGGGAAGCTTCCACAAAACTGCAGAGTTCGTACTGTGCGACTCCATCCCTTTACAGGTAATCGCTAAATGACCCGGTCTCGCGCAGGCGTTGACACACAGAGGTAATCGCCGAATGATGCGGGTACAGCGACTGGGCTTTTGTCGTCGAGAGACCCGCTGTTATGTTCGTCCGTTGTAATTCGCTATGTAGTAAGCACCAACCACGTCAGCGTACTCACTCCAGGTGTTTCGCTCCATTAGTAAACAAGTATTGTACTGCGTCAAGACGAACTACTATTACAACTGAAGAGCGAAGTTTGCCCTCTGATGGTACAACGGGAAGCGACACAATGA
The DNA here is from genome assembly GCF_021461395.2 of Schistocerca americana. Classification (NCBI taxonomy): domain Eukaryota; kingdom Metazoa; phylum Arthropoda; class Insecta; order Orthoptera; family Acrididae; genus Schistocerca; species Schistocerca americana. The sequence continues at coordinate 430,785,780 of NC_060124.1, read as the reverse complement.
CAAATCAGTGGAAACAACTAAACAGCGAATATGCCATCTATGCGATTAAATAATGCTTATAGGAAATTATGAGATTAGAGAACAATGTTTTGTGTGTCCCGTGTCGATTTAAATAATTTTCACCTTGTATATTTCCTGTGAAAAAATAATAACGCATTTTATGTTACGAAATTTTAATCCATGTTTAGAATTATTATTATTAATGTCAATTCACAAAATTTTTGTTTATAGGCTAGCGGGAACAGTCTCTTTTTGATAGTTGTAAAGGTTGTAATTATTGTGAAACTAGAATATGAAAATAAAAATTAGATACTAAATGCACTACACACACTATTATGACATATTACAACACTTCATCGTCCTTGTTATCATGGTTTTCATAAAGTACATTCTGTAATTTGAGGTTCGGATAAAAGTCTGTCCACTTCAGGCATGAAATCTAGTAGTTTTGTTATATTTTTGTGTTTCAAGGTTGATATTTACCTTTCACCTACGTATGTAGCCACTAGGGTTTCCAAGGCATCTACAAAAAAATGACAATTTGTGGTCTTCCTCCGTGTGACGTTCAGAAAATGTTGGCCTCCCATGTCTCCTGTAAGTGTATGTTACTTTAAACAACAGTTCCCGCCAGTCTACTGAAAACTTCACCATCGTAAATATTCTGAAATGTGTATTGTTACTACGTACATTAAGTTTAGATGAGGAAGTGAGGTTGGTAATACTCTTAAAGCTTCTGAAATCCTCAGCATCCGTTTTAAAGACTGTAAAAGGCTTAACTAGCCTTGTTAACTATATAACTTGACAACAAGCATCAGGAGAGAAAATTGAAACAGCTTTGCTCCTCACTTCTTCGATTTTTCCGGAGTCAGCATCAAATGGTAAAAATGGCAAACACCTTCAGAAGAACGTTTTGACAGACGCCACGTTTTGCGAACATTACTTACTATGCGGTATTCGTAACTTTCTACTATCTTGTATGTTTTCTGATATTTGACTTTCAGTCTTAGTATAAGCACTCTGATTTACATTTTACTTCAACTGCAAAGCTTGCAAGAAATGTATTGTGTGAATTGTAATTCACGAGTTTGATACTTGTCTTTCCTTCTTTCGAAAGGTTCAAAATTTAGCATGGTATTTCAACCTTACATTTATATTGTTGGCTACATACAGGGTGACAATTATTGAAGTATATGAAATAAAATCTCATAACTTCTGAACGGTTTGCGTTAGAATATTCAAACTGCACGGTTGGCCGCGGTGTATGATGACAGTATGCGCATGCGTACGGGTCTTGTTGTTGTCGACCATTTGCACGTGAAAATGGGTTCGTCAATAAGCAAAATTGGCGCATTTGAGGGACTGAGAATCCGCATTTCGCGTTCGAGATGTCTCTTCACTCTCAAAGGTGACTGTGTGGTGTGCAATGTCCAGTCACGGAAAAATCGGTGTAATATTCCTTTATGGCACAGTGACTATAGAACGGTACTTGTAGGTTTTGGAAGATGATTTCATCCCCAATATCCGAAGCGACCCTGATTTCGACAAGATGTGGTTCATGCAAGATGGAGCTCGACCCCATCGGAGCAGGAGAGTGTTTGATGTCCTGGAGGAGCACTTTGGGGACTGCACTCTGGCTCTGGGGTACCCAGAGGTCACTGCACTGGCATGGGCCTCAGTTGGCCGCCATATTCTCCGAATCTGAACACATGCGACTTCTTTTTGTGGAGCTGTATTAAAGATACGGTGTACAGCAATAACCCCAAAACCATTGATGAGTTGAAAATAGTCTTTCAGGAGGCACTCGACAGCATCGATGTTCTGACACTTCAGCGCGTCATGAAAAATTTCGATATTCGTCTGTGCCACATCATGGACAATGATGGCAGGCACATCGAACATGTCATAACCTAAAGCCGAATCTTTGTAGTGACGTCTACATTTTGAATAAAGTGTGTGCACGCCGTAGTTTGTAACTAATTTACGTTTATTCTATGTGGTTCAACAATTGTCAACCTGTGTGTATGCAATTCCCTGCTCTTTCCGTTGGATCACCCTGTTTACGGTATTCACGTACTCTTCACTACTGTTCCTTTTCCGCTTGCTGACTTTTTTCCCCTGTGCAGATATATCACAAACTTTCCAACAGGTCGATCGTAAGGACAGATCGCATGGAATTTCATTGATACAAGGTCGCTGGTAATGGAACTAAGGAGCCCGTTGGCGCAAGACAGAAGTCACTTTATCATTTAAAGGTTTCCCTTCTGAGCATATATGCAGTCCATTCCTGCTCTGACACTCTCGGAGAACTGTTAGGCACTAATCAGTTCCAGTGCCCTGCCGCTACAGCCGTAGTAGACCAGAACAGTTAACAGGTGTAATTTCACTGCAGCGGGCAAAGAAGAAAACGGCTTGGTCCCTCTGTATTACGAGTTGGCATCGTTAATGAAGCAAACGAACTTACAGCAGTTGACTGAAATATGAATATACTAACATACTATCTAAGAAACGTAGTTGTAATTTGTTAACACATTAACATAACATAACTGGATAGCGTCCTCATTTTGTTGAAGGGAATACATTTGCAGTCAGTTTAAATGTCTAATAAAAGGTGTAACAACATATGTATGCAGCAAGTAAAATTTCAGTGCCAGCTAATAAATAAATGATCAAAGTATAGAAAGCGGGAGGAAGAAATATCACATTGTATTCTTTCTCTTTATTAATTTAATTGGAGTAGTCATCGTGCTAAACTCAACGAACTAAAACATTCTGAATTTAAAAGAAAATAACACTCCTTATGACATGTGCTACTGTACACATCACTGCCGCATACATAGATGACGTGCACAGGAAACTGGTAGAAACTTTTAGGGGAAAGAGGCAACTGTGGATTTCGGTTTTAGAGAGATTGGGAATGAGTCTCCATATGGCGAAATATTAATGTATTTTGTCAGTGAGAGTGTTCAGCACTGTTGTTCTCTTAAAGCTGAGCCGCAAGTGCTAGATCGTCAGCATATCGAAATTTCTTTGCGCTGCTTTCAGGTATGTGAGAAATATAAAGGTTGAAAAGTACAGGGAATAATACTGACCCCTGAGGAAGCCCATTATTTAATTTCCTTTCTTTGCTTATGAGATTACGCTTCACTGCTCATAAGTGCCTGTCTGCGAGCAAGTTATTGATTTAGCTTAGCAGGGTTTGGTAGAGGATGACCCTGATCAGCGTATACCAGAGCCCTTCTTTCCACAATCTATCGTAAGCGACAGTCGACGAAGGCTACGGGTGTCTTCACTTGCTTCTGAAAGCCAACTTCAATGTGTGTATTTAGGCATAGAACCTGGTCTTTGCAGCTCCTATTTGGTCTGAAACCTGCTTGTTCTACACGGACTTATAGCTAAACTGTTTAATAGAAATCTTTCCAAAAGTTTGTAGCAAAACCGAGAAGCTCTATTGGATGATAACTTTCTATTTTATCCGGAGGCGATAATTTTTAGTAATTTTGAAAGTTTTTAGAATCTGCGTAAAAAGTTTGTTCAGCCATACCCTAGTGCTCTTCCCACAGCTAGTTAGAAACTCAGGGTGTGTCCTATAAAACTAAGTGCCTTGCCTGTCTTTACATTCTGGAGAGCCGATTGTGGTTCCTTTAGTTTGAAATCCTGAGATAGCAGCAGGCGTTAGTTACCGAATGATACTAAGCTCCTTTTATACTTTTCTTGTATACTTTTTGTCTCATGGGGTTTTCGACAGTGAAAGAATTTTGTTTGCTATTTGGTCTGGTGTCACTAATTAAACTACCCGAATTGGTGGGCTGCTTCCACCCAACTTCTTCAGTAAGATCCAGGACTGGCCACTTTATTTCTTAAAATCCAACTGAGTTGTTGTTTTGAACCACGTCTCTCTTCTTGATTCATTCAATTTTTGTGTCAGTTTGGGATCAGGATCACCATCCACCATGTATGATTCTTAAAGTTCTTCGTATTCATGGCTCTACGCTGGGATATATTCTTTACAATAGCCCTTTGGTATACGTTTCTTTGCAGTCGAGATTACAGCACCAACAAATCTGTCATAATTTTCAGGTGATGCTGGTATCACTCTGATAATTTTGTCAAGTTATTCCATCTTAGTCAAGGAATGGATTGAATAACAGCAACGTGACACTTCACTTCACAAATGACTGGCCAGTGTTGGCTGTTTGGAAAGTCACCAAGAACTATTGTGGACATATTTAGAGGTTGATTTTGAGAATTCTGTGATGAGAAGCAGAGATCTGGGCTGTAATATCTGCTTGAAGCTGCAAACCTGAACGTATCCTTACCTTTTGCGTAAAAGACGAGGCTTCTTGAGCCCATTCTGCAGCATGCAGTACGTACCACACATCAGAATCACTGCCAGACGTTGGTGCACAATCACATGCTTATTTGAAATTATTTGTATACCCAAATATACTAAACTAAATTAAAAATGGCTAATAAATCTTGTTTTATCAATGTAAACTGTGTTTCATTGTATCCAGCCTCCAACATGTTGAATAAAATATGCATTCATGATTACTAAAGTTCAAAGAGCAACTGAAACAACTAGAGTGATTTATATGTTCAGTAATCTAGATAAAGAGGCAGTCAAGTCATATCTCATACAGTAAGAAATGAAGCATGTTGTGTCTTTAACTATCCAATTTGGTCTAGTTTTTAATGTCAGCCAACTAACCAATTTCATATACTCTTCAAGATCAGTGTGCAAAGACACAAGTAGATTATGGTAAATATGAGAGTTTTAATGTTTAAACCATTACCATTGTGTGTATGTTGTAAGTTAGAAAAGAACAGGAACGTTTATTTATTTAAAGGAGTGCCACTCGAGCCTCTGTCAACCGCCTGCCAAACCGCTTGTTGAGATTTTTACACCAGCTGGGTTGACTGTCGCAGTGTCCCACACCGCTGCTGAAGCTGTTTTGCCAAGTTTGTAATAGCATAGGGACATCTTTTATTTATTGAAACAACTGGACAGGGTGTCAGCACACCACAACGTGTGTCAATGGCTTGATGCCCCTTCCGGTAGGAAAAACCCAGGAGGACAAGTGGCCATCTCCGATCGCTATCTTGGATTCTGAACGTAGCACAGATGGAATGTGACATCATAGAGGCTGTCCTGAAGTCTGGCTTCTTGGATTATAATGTCATAGAGGTTGTCCTAAGGCCCGCCATATTGGATTTTAACTTAGGACAGTTTGGGTACGCCCGCCATTTTGGGCCGCCATCTTGCATTCGGACGCCAAAGAACTGGGAAAAATTCTCTAGGATAAGTGCTTCATACCTGCTTCTTGGATTTTATACTTATGACGATTGGGCTAGGTCCACCAACTTGGATGTTTTAGCATGATTTCTTGAACTTCTCACCATTTTATACACAGGCCAACTGATCTACATCCGTTGTGACAACAGAGCGATGAAAGGACGAATGCGGAGAGGTATATGGTAACAATACGTGACGTTGTCAGTGATATCAGAGAGGGAATCTGACAACACTGCAGTCTGTCTTGTAACATACCTCCCCCATTGCTGGTGGCAGACTACTGCACCAAAGTCCACGTTGACAAAAAACGAATATGTCACAACAAAAGAACGAGAAATGAATGAGACGACTGTACTATGAATGAGCTGGAGTGCGGTATCTCCAGCAATTTTTCATTCATGAAAGTGGCGAGACTGGACTGAGCAAAGGTTGGGAATTTATACGGGTGCTGATTACCGCGCAGTTGAGCGCCCCACAAACCAAACATCATCATCATCATCATCATTCAGCAATTTTGTAAACTGGATAGTGTGCTTCCTTGGTTAACAACCTAGCCCGAACTGCCAACCAGCAGAGAAGCCAGAATGACCTATCCTTGTTAAGTTTTTTTGGCATGGGCTAGAATACTTTTACTTCTAGGTTTGCCCTTTCCATATAGCACCAATGTGACGACACATAGAGAAATGTATAACCCCATGAGTGCGTGATTTAGGAACAAAATTGGAATGGAAATAGTTTTTCCTAATGGTCAATTCCAAATTGAGATTTGTAATAAAAGAAATAATGGTGATAATATAGTTATTCTGACATAGCTGTCTAAAAGTAATTGACCTGTGATTGTGGTTCCTCGATTTATAATTTAATCAGCTGTTAGAATCTGTGCTTAGAATTTGGGTTAATTCATACAAACATATTATAAAAATGTATGTATGTTCTACATCTCCTCCTAATCAACTGGATCGATTTCAACTTGGTACACATATCCCTTACTGTCGGGCAAGAAGCCACGAGGGCGGGGAGTAAGAATCACCTACCCATCATAGTTCAGAAGATACGATGTCATAACCAATCAATGAGAAGAGTGAAAAATTGTCTCATCATGCATGATGTTTAAATTAATTACTTCTGTGCTAGGAACTCTATTCGGAATAAATTTCACATACTCTCCTAACTACGCCTACAAAAGTATGTCTTGATACAATACATAGTTCAGAGATATGACGTCATAAACACTTAGATGGGTTAAAAACTGGTGTAGTGTGCATCACATTTAAATTTATTACTTCTTTGCTACTTACTCTATTTATATAGATTATATTTCTAAGACGGTCTTCACATATGCCACTGAATTCACCTACACAAATATGTCATTGTACGGAAAATAGTTCAAGAGATGTGTGAAAATTTCCGCTTCATGAATGAAGTTTTAATACATTTGATCTTTACTACTAAGTTACTCCCACAGTCGTGTCATCTTTGACAGTTCGACAGCGAAGCCCAAACGGCTGTAGGCGAAAACACTAGCCATCTACACTGATCAGCCAGAACATTACGACCACTTATCTAATAGCTGGTACGTCCACCTTTGGCATGGAAGCAATGAGGCCTTGGTTGATCGCTGGAAGTAGTTAGCACCACGTCTACACACACAAGTCACCTAGTTCCTGGGAGGCAGCAATGAGCTCTGACGCCACATTCAATCACATCCCAGGTTTGTTCGATCGGGTTCAGATTTGGAGAGTAGTGGGCCAGCGCATCAACTGAAACTCGCCAGTGTGTTCCTCGAACCACTCCCATCACACGCCTAGCCTTGTGACATGGAGCATTATCTTATTGAAAAATGCCACTGTCGCCGGGTAACATGGTCGTCATGTAAGATACTCCTTGGTCGTCTTGTTCTCTTGCACGAGCTCCACTGAACCCACAGATGCTCACATGAATGCTCCCAGAGCATAATGGAGCCCCAGCTTGCCTCCGTCCGGTGTATAGGTGTCAAGGAGCTCTTGCCCTGGAAGACGACTGACTCGCGCCCACCCATCGACATGATGAAGAAGGTATCAGGATTTATCAGACCATGAAACGCTTTAGCACGGCGCCAACGTCCAGTGCCCATTTTAGTCGTAGCTACCGATGTCGTGGTGTTAACATTGATACATGCGTGGGTCGTCGGCTGCAGAAGGCCGTCGTTAGGAGAGCTGGGTGCACTGTGTATTCAGACAAACTTGTACTCTGCCCAGCATTAAATCTGATGTTAGTTCCACCACAGTTCGCTGCCTGTCCTATTTTACCAACCTGTCCAGCCTACAACGTCCGACATCTGTCATGAGGAGTAGCCGCCCAACCCCACGACGTTTGGAGTTGGTTTCATCTTTGTTTTGCCACATGTTCAAAACATTCACCATATGGTTTTGCCACGTGTTGAAGGCACTCACCACAGCACTTCTCGAAAACCGACAAGTCGTGCAGTTTCCGAAATTCTTGTGCTGAGCCTCCGGGCCAAAACAATCTGCCCTCGGTCAGACTCAGATGATAGATGGCGCGCCTTCACAATTCTACACATGAACAGCACATTCACTGATACTACGTCCACCGAGCGCATGTCTAGCTTATAGTCATTCCTCGCCAGGTGATGCTGCTATCGCCTGTACTGGTTTATATCAATAGTAGGTTGATAGTCATAATATTCTGGCTGATCATCGAATAGAGCGCGGCCTTACAGACGTATACAAAACGCGTTGTAGACACGTGAAGTAATTGCGCCCGGCGAGCAGAAACTGCCCGGGATACTGCACTCATAAATTTGTACATTATGCATATTTCTTTGTGAGACTGTTTCATAATTTCAAAGGCGTTTTCAAGAAATCGTGAACATGAAATTTTTTCGATATTACACTATGAAGACAGTTTATTGTTTCTAATAGAAAATTGGCTAAATGCCGGGTTTCTCAGCTAGTTGAATTATAGAATGCTCTTTCTTTATATGAGCTAGTTGCAATGGTTGGCTTTGCCTTGACAACTTGAGTGTGAACTGCTGTAGTGAGAGACCAAGACTTGAATACAATGGTTGAAATACTTGCGCAGAGATAAACAAACTTGCACAGGATAGATCACTGTCAACATCTTCAGAGCGAAGACGACAAAGTTGATGGCTGTTGAGCATTAAGTCACCGCATTCTATGCCCTTGAAAGCCAGGTTTCTTACTCATACGCCTGAGTCATCCACGTGCTTTAAGTGACCAATGGTTTGTTACATGGGGGGGGGGGGGGGGGGTGCCCAAGTTTCGCTATGCTAATGACACGTACACCTCCTAGCCTGTGATAAAGCTTCCAATGTGGTTTAATTCATTTCTGTGGTAAATATTCAAATGGCTCTACAGAGTGACCTGAAATGTCACTACAGGACCCACCATTGAGACTTACAGCACGTAAGATATCAGGCGGTGGGGTAACACGCAACAACAAGACGGTTAGTACCGCGTGACACCGCAGCCGAGAGCGCTATTCTGCCAAATATGAATGTAGCGTGAGCTTAAAAGAACGTGTAGAACAACTAACGTTGATTTTTGTAGTTTTCGTATGGTGCAGGTACCTTATCACTACAGGCATCCACAAGAACAACACAGAGCTTTTATTCAGACATAATTCTTAAGCACTTCCAGAAGTGAGTTCATAATCATCAGTTGTGTCGGCTATAAAATTTAGTTACAGTGGTATGAAACGTATTGAAACTAATCAACTTATTTACATAAAAAACGGCAATTTAAGCCTTGCACCCTCCTTCCCCAGAATCAATTTAGTAGTGTTCACTACGGTTGGAATAAAGGAAACACGTGAAGTACTACGTTCAGAAGCGACAGCGATAGTTGTCTGAGTATAGGGTGTTTCAGAACCTGAAACAATTCTCCAATGTGGCACTTGCTCCAGCGTTGTCTGTTACTAAGCTACGCAACGACTGGAGGGTGTGGTAGGGAACAGAGAGAGACAGAGAGAGAGAGAGAGAGAGAGAGAGAGAGAGAGAGAGAGAGAGAGAGCATTGGATATGCCGCAAAGTGTGCTCCGTCTCTGCCTCCGCAGAACGCATCACGCACCTGTCTCCTGGCTTGCACACTACTATAACTCTAGCAATATACATGGTTCAGTCACATTAATGTGACCACCACCTCTGTTCGACATCAACGTGCAATAACCACTCACAGACGGCAAGTCTACGCCTACATGCAGTTTGTTTTTCCTCGACACGATGGTATCTACCAGCAGGATAATACAACGTACCGGGGAGCTCGCAGTGTACGTGCGTCCTTCAAAGAGCATCACGATGAGTTTACCGTACTCCCCTGGCCACCAAACTCTCCGGATTTGAACCCAGTCGAAAATCTGTTGGACCACCTCCATCGGGCTGGAAGCGCCATGGACCCTCAACCAAGCGGACCATGGCACTGGAGTCGTCATGGCTCCGTATCCATCTTGGTAACTTCTAGAACCTCATTCACTCTCTTCTTGCACGTCTCGTAGGGCTCCGCGCCGCAAAATGACAGGTGGTCACGTTAATGTCATTAGATAGTTTATAACTGCAAATACGGCTTGGTGAGGGGAATGGTGGTGAAACCTTCCCATCTCCTCTATAACTCTTTTGTTAATGATAACCTTCCCTTTTACAATAAACTATGTAACCTTCCCTTAGGATTTCTATCTCTTGCTTAATAACAAATGAAATCTTTCCTTTGAAATTTATTCTCTTTCTCAATTTTCGCATACAAATTTAATTGCTGCCTTTTAAAAGTGATTTTCTGATTATTTCGACGAAACGTAGAATGTGTCGTCGTCGTGGCCCTAAGTCGTTATCTGCAATAACCCAAAACTGTTCCTTACCTTTTTTCTGTTACTGGATCGCCATCTGACTGCTACATCGAACTGCGACATGAATATACTTACTCTGGTTTACTATACTCTATTAACTGCTGGTGGTCTGTCATAATACGTGGCTGTATTTATTACCAAAGCTGACGTTATTCTTTAATAGCAAAGCTGAAGTTATTAATTAATTAATTTGACTGAAGTTACGTAATTCATAGTCACATTTTTTCTTGACAACAATAAAATGTTTGCAAAGTTTTACGTTGATGGTTTTTGTGATGGATTATAATCAGTAACGCAACATTGCTGCCAAAAATTAATTACATTCTGAAAACGTTTCTTCAAATATTTACTGCTGGTAATGAAATGATTTTACGAACGTTCAAATGGGACTTACTTTTTACAGTAATCTTACAACTGGCATTGCGCAAACATACCTTCAGCAGTCTTGAGTTTCGCAAAGAAAATAATTCAATAGTATTAGTTCCTCTTACGATAATAGTTAGTTGATGTCTCTGTACATCCGTTTATAATCTCTTGTAGATCATAGCTGGTAGCTGGCAGGCACACTACTCCTCTCAACCTCTCGCTTCAGACCTGCTACCAACTCGCTTCACATCTCGCTTACTACTGACTTCCCACGAACCCTAAAGTGCGGTCTCTTCCGCCAACAATGCTTTCTGGTGCAGACAATCCCTGCTACCATTACAAAATGTATCAATGCGCGGTCTTTCCTGCTCTTTTCTTGAAATGTATCCATACGCTGTCTCTCCCGCCTGTTTTAAAATTATATCAATGTGCGGTCTCTCTTGCCAACAATACTTTGGTGCAGACATTCCCTGCTACCACAATTATTTCCAACATGACAAATATTAATTATTCCTACTTAATCCTATTAATAAAATATAAACATCTTTCATAAATTGTGGTTTGACAATACAGAATATAAATATACACGTCTTACAGTGGGAAGAGCTGGGTTGGTTCCGTAAAACGGTACCTTCATAAAATACACGCGTGCTGCAGTATGCGTATGCAAATGCTGCAAACTCCACCGTGAGCATTGAAGTCTGTGTCAACTCCAGCCTCATGATGCAAAATGAGGACAAAGCGTCCTCCTATCACCCCCCCCCCCCCCCTCCTTCCAGAAAACAATCTCTTTAATGGGAGATCTACATTGTCAATGTTTTCAGGTTCACTTGAAGTGTATTTTACTGAGGAAGCAACAGATTTTCTCAGCATAGTGTCTACTTTCTAATTTATTAAGTTACAGCTAGCTGGCGTAATGACTAATCACTTATGGCATTAAGCAGTTCAAATAGCTCTGAGCACTATGGGACTTAACTTCTGAGGTCATCAGTCCCCTAGAACTTAGAACTACTTAAACCTAACTAACCTAAGGACATCACACACATCCATGCCCGAGGCAGGATTCGAACCTGCGACCGTAGTGGTCGCGCGGTTCCAGACTGTAGCGCCTAGAACCGCTCGGCCATGCCAGCCGGCCCATTAAGCAGTACAATGATAAACTTACAGAACAAGAAATTAGTCACCCCCTTCTGAAAAGTGTACAGTCGTCGCTCTGGAGCGACGGGTGATCACCTGACCCTCCACCATTCTCCTAAGTCGTGACGATAAAGTGTAGAGTGTAAAAATTTCCTAAAGCCAAGGTCACATAAACATTTGTGCATTTTCAAACAACCGGTTTCGACGGACTCTACTGTCATCATCAGGTCTTCATAAATTTGTTACAGAACGTGTTCATTTCGAGATGGACAGCACGACAAGTTGTCATGGATGGGCATGGAGAAGAGAAAGAACGACAGAAAAGAGTTGTTGTTTTTCGACTTGTCGATGATCACACTGTGTGTAAAGTTGTCCAATTTATTGGTGTAACTGTACGAGCAGTACAACGTGTCTAGAAGAACTGGTGTGACCTATGGTCGTAAGAACATTCTAGCCGACGGGGACCGTAGAACAGTGTCACGCTTTGGCAATGATAATCGGTTAGGGACCCAACAGAGATTGTGGGGTTATCATGCTAAAGAGGCTAAGTAACAAAATGCACTTTCTGGGTTATTCAGAATAAACTCTGTCGAAATAACAAACATAAATATGCACAAACTTCATTTTAACAATTACTCATTTGTTTTAGGAAAGCAAGTAATCCAAAATAATGTGTTAGAACACTGACTTGTAGCGATTTATGTGAAGGAGATTAACAATGGTAACCTTTCACAAGCTGCGACATCGTCGCGAAAAAATACAGTGACCCGTATATGTAATAAGTTTCCTTTAATTTACATCTATGGTCAAAATCTTTTTTGTTTAACAGATTACCGGTTTCGGTCTTTAATGACCATCATCAGATCTGCAGCAAAAATGGGAAAAATATAAATACACTCGCAAACTGTATAGAGCTTAAGAATAATACATAGAGCATATTGAAAAGTAGTACTCACAAAATTTACATTTGTGCGTTTTAAATATGAAGAGGCATACCTGTTTCATAAAAACAAAATCCTAATGTACTGCAGCCATAGTGGCATCGTCAAATGTTAAATGCGGAATCAGCACCAGCATCGTCAATACATATAAATCATATCACGTGCACGAGTCACGTTGTCAGTAAAACTACTGTTTAAAACAAGCTGCCGTACAGTAGCCACAAGATGTTTGTGTTGTAAGTTGACCAGATGTCGCTAATGCCGGCATACACTAGTTTCAATAATTAATTGAAACAGCGAAAGTAAAAGGAGGATACAATAGTTAAAGTCTGTAATAAGCTTATAAAGTATAAAAGGTGTTACAGTAATAAAAAGCAATAAAAAGGAAAACACGACTAAATTAATATTGTTAAAAAGACGAAGAGTTAAAAAAACAGTGGTTGACATATGCTCTAGTGCCAATATTCTAGACAATGATATAAATATTAAACACCGTTAATATTGCACCGGGTATAATTAAACAACATAAAACAAATCGCTAAAGGAGCCACAAACGAAAGAAAATATAGTTCTGCAGATAATCAGCGCCCTCTGTTAGCGCTAACGCCACTGACAACATGAATCGTGCATGTGATGTTATTTCATCATCATTCTGGACTCGAAACGCAATGAGAGTTTTGTTGAAGTTATGAGAGTCTACGAAATCACATCTCGGCTGCATATATCTTTGGACACAAGTAATTATTTCAGTGTATGTCACATACCGTGGTCCACACGTCAGTAATTTGGAAATATCGTAAAAGTAACAGGTATGCGTTTACAGGAATAAGTGAGATAGCAATAAGATGAAGTTGTAATAAGAAAGGAATGCTGGAAAGTCATAAACATTAACGTATTCGCACTCTGTGAAGCAATCTCGAAGATTTAAAGCTCGTTAAATGTCTTGGTAATTATGAGGTAAAGCCGAGAGTATTCCCTCAGTTTATCTTCTAGCTAGTGGATCTCCGCTTAAGAGCTGCCGTAAAACATTGCCACACGCTGAGGGGCCTGCAGCGTGACGACGTTAGAAAGGTTGGGCGGAGACGGAGAGGTGGCGACACCTACAACGTGCTGACATGAGGAAAGTTGAAACCGATTTCTCATACACAAACAGCAGTTGACCGGCGTTGCCTGGTGAAACGTTGTTGTGATGCCTCGTGTAAGGAGGAGGGTTGCGTACCATCACGTTTCCGACTTTGATAAAGGTCGGATTGTAGCCCATCGCGATTGCGGTTTATCGTATCGCGACATTGCTGCTCGCGTTGGTCGAGATCCATGATTGTTAGCAGAATATGGAATCGGTGGTTTCAGGAGGGTAATACGGAACGCCGTGCTGGATCCCAACGGCCTCTTATCACTAGCAGTCGAGATGACAGGCACCTTATCTGCATGGCTGTAACGGTTCGTGCAGCCACGTTTCGATCCCTGAGTCAACAGATGGGGACGTTTGCAAGACAACAATCATCTGCACGATCAGTTCGACGACGTTTGCAGCAGCATGTGAAGTGTTGGCAGAAGAGCCAACACCGTGTTGCTAGAGGGGGCCGAAATGCACGCTTTTAGCTCACGCAGGCTGGCGTGAGGTCTGGAACAGTTATAGGAGTTGAGTCTAATAAAGAAGGTACGTAGCTGGTAGAATACTTAACTTTAATCCACAATTGGTGTACATCGCTCTTGACGGTACATGTTATAACCTCAATATAAACAGGTAATGGCGCCTTGCTAGGTCGTAACAAATGACGTAGCTGAAGGCTGTGCTAACTATCGTCTCGGCAAATGAGAGCGTATTTGTCACTGTAGCATCGCTAGCAAAGTCGGCTGTACAACTGGGGCGAGTGCCAGGACGTCTCTCTAGACCTGCCGTGTGGTGGCGCTCGGTCTGCAATCACTGACAGTGGCGACACGCGGATCCGACGTATACTAACGGACCGCGGCCGATTTAAAGGCTACCACCTTGCAAGTGTGGTGTCTGGCAGTGACACCACAGCATGTACTATCAGCTCGGAGACTATGGCTGCGGTTACCCTTGAAGCTGCATCACAAACAGGAGCGCCTGCGGTGGTGTACTCAACAACGAACGTGGGTGCACGAATGGCAAAACGTCATTTTTTCGGATGAATCAAGGTTCTGTTTACAGCATCGTGTACGGCGACATCGCGGTGAACGCATATTGGAAGCATGTGTTCGTCATCGTCATACTGGCGTATCACCCGGCGTGATGGTATGGGGTGCCATTGGTTACACGTCTCTGTCACCTCTTGTTCGGATTGACGGCACTTTCAACAGTGGGCGTTACATTTCAGATGTGTTACGACCCGTAGTTCTACCTTTCATTCGATCCCAGCGAAACCCTACATATCAGCAGTATAATGCACGACCGCATGTTGCAGGTCCTGTACGGGCCTTTCTGGATACAGAAAATGTTCGACTGCTGCCTTGACAACACATTCTCCAGATCTCTCACCAATTGATCTCTTGTTAATGGTGGCCGAGCAACTTGCTCGTCACAATACGCCAGTCACTACTCTTGATGAACTGTGGTATCGTGTTGAAGCTGCATGGGCAGCTGTATCTGTACACGCCATCCAAGCTCTGTTTGACTCAATGCCCAGGCGTATCAAGGTCGTTATTACGGCCAGAGGTGGTTGTTCTGGGTACTGATTTCTCAGGATCTATGCACCCAAATTGCGTGAAAATGTAATCACATGTCAGTTCTAGTATAATATATTTGTCCAATGAATACCCGTTTATCATCTGCATTTCTTCATGGTGTAGCAATTTTAATGGCCAGTAGTTGTACTTGACAGCTACCAGACCCACGTTCAATGCCGTAACTCTGTTTTCACTTTCCATGGTTTCCGTGCTTTTGTCCTGAGGAATACTACAAGTGCTGTATTCACCAATAATAAAAACACTTATCGCTCAAATTGTTACTAGCTTATAAGTGTAATACTATGATACAACTATATTCTGAATTTTAATTTAACTGTTATCTGCGTATCAGCTAGAGGTGTGTAGTAAAGATTGGTTTTATTTAACTGTAGATTAAAATTACTTCCTGTTACATTCGTGAATGGGGTATAGGAACAATGACTAAAGGAAGTAAGGAGAAATGTTAGGGTTTAACGCCCACTCAACGACGATGTCATTAGAGACCAGAAGAAGACGAGTTACACTCTCTTCTGCGTACTGTTATTACTTAATTTACTGCTCAAAGAAGTTTCACTCCCGCTACAAACCTGAGAACGCGTGTTAAGATCCAAGGGGCACAGGGAGTGAAAACATAATTTTACTGTGAAATGAAAACGAAACAATAACCAAAATTGCGGAATCGACGGTATCTCCGACGACGGCACCCAGCGCGCCGCCCGTGTCTCACAGCTACGAGAGAGACAGAGGGCAGTTTTGAACCTCCCGCCAGCGCGCCGCGGGGCAAGGTCTCTCTTCCATCGCTCGCTGTTCTCCGATGGGTGGCGCTACAGACACACGCCACCAGAGGACGCTGACTTAACCACACCGCCCGCGACTCTGATTGGGAGGCGTGTCTTTTTAAGCAGCCAAACTCATAGTTTCACCACCCAGACTCAAATGCATCTACAGACTTATCACCATTAGTACCGAAGAAAACAGTGAGGACAATACATCGAGATAACACGACGCTACTAAGCATTACAGATACTCAGAGACTTATATGAGAGTATCAGCATTCACGTCAGTTTGGTAGTATTGTGAACATTACCTTCTTAGTATACAACACAACATCGCAGAAGAACCTACAGCTATACAATGTTATGTATGTCTCAGTTATTAAACGTACACAGTGTAAATAAACTTATTAATATTCTTTTGTAGATGTCTGTCTTTACTAGCCACCTCTACTAACGATACATCAAAAATAAAGCCAGTGTCTTCGAAAGTGCACCTCTTTGCGGATTAGTGAACCCAAAAGTAGCTGCTGGGTAATATTTCATCCAGGTGATGTGTGACAAAGTACAGATCGTCTTCAGTCTTTCGAAAAAGAGCATATATATACAGGGTGTTACAAAAAGGTACGGCCAAACTTTCAGGAAACATTCCTACCACACAAAGAAAGAAAATATGTTATGTGGACATGTGTCCGGAAACGCTTACTTTCCATGTTAGAGCTCATTTTATTACTTCTCTTCAAATCACATTAATCATGGAATGGAAACACACGGCAACAGAACGTACAGGAAATGTTCGAAATGTCCTCCGTTAGCGAGGATACATGCATCCACGCTCCGTCGCATGGAATCCCTGATGCGCTGATGCAGCCCTGGAGAATGGCGTATTGTATCACAGCCGTCCACAATACGAGCACGAAGAGTATCTACATTTGGTACAGGGTTGCGTAGACAAGAGCTTTCAAACGCCACCATAAATGAAAGTCAAGAGGGTTGAGGCCAGGACAGCGTGGACGCCATGGAATTGGTCCGCCTCTACCAATCCATCGGTCACCGAATCTGTTGTTGAGAAGCGTACGAACACTTCGATTGAAATGTGCACGAGCCCCATCGTGCATGAACCACATGTTGTGTCGTACTTGTAAAGGCACATATTCTAGCAGCACAGGTAGAGTATCCCGTATGAAATCATGATAACGTCCTCCATTGAGCGTAGGTGGAAGAACGTACTGACGAAACTAAAATGAGCTCTAACATGGAAATTAAGCGTTTCCAGACACATGTACACATAACATCTTTTCTTTATTTGTGTGTGAGGAATGGTTCCTGAAAGTTTGGCCGTACCTTTTTGTAACACCATATATATATATATATATATACACTCCTGGAAATTGAAATAAGAACACCGTGAATTCATTGTCCCAGGAAGGGGAAACTTTATTGACACATTCCTGGGGTCAGATACATCACATGATCACACTGACAGAACCACAGGCACATAGACACAGGCAACAGAGCATGCACAATGTCGGCACTAGTACAGTGTATATCCACCTTTCGCAGCAATGCAGGCTGCTATTCTCCCATGGAGACGATCGTAGAGATGCTGGATGTAGTCCTGTGGAACGGCTTGCCATGCCATTTCCACCTGGCGCCTCAGTTGGACCAGCGTTCGTGCTGGACGTGCAGACCACGTGAGACGACGCTTCATCCAGTCCCAAACATGCTCAATGGGGGACAGATCCGGAGATCTTGCTGGCCAGGGTAGTTGACTTACACCTTCTAGAGCACGTTGGGTGGCACGGGATACACGCGGACGTGCATTGTCCTGTTGGAACAGCAAGTTCCCTTGCCGGTCTACGAATGGTAGAACGATGGGTTCGATGACGGTTTGGATGTACCGTGCACTATTCAGTGTCCCCTCGACGATCACCAGTGGTGTACGGCCAGTGTAGGAGATCGCTCCCCACACCATGATGCCGGGTGTTGGCCCTGTGTGCCTCGGTCGTATGCAGTCCTGGTTGTGGCGCTCACCTGCACGGCGCCAAACACGCATACGACCATCATTGGCACCAAGGCAGAAGCGACTCTCATCGCTGAAGACGACACGTCTCCATTCGTCCCTCCATTCACGCCTGTCGCGACACCACTGGAGGCGGGCTGCACGATGTTGGGGCGTGAGCGGAAGACGGCCTAACGGTGTGCGGGACCGTAGCCCAGCTTCATGGAGACGGTTGCGAATGGTCCTCGCCGATACCCCAGGAGCAACAGTGTCCCTAATTTGCTGGGAAGTGGCGGTGCGGTCCCCTACGGCACTGCGTAGGATCCTACGGTCTTGGCGTGCATCCGTGCGTCGCTGCGGTCCGGTCCCAGGTCGACGGGCACGTGCACCTTCCGCCGACCACTGGCGACAACATCGATGTACTGTGGAGACCTCACGCCCCACGTGTTGAGCAATTCGGCGGTACGTCCACCCGGCCTCCCGCATGCCCACTATACGCCCTCGCTCAAAGTCCGTCAACTGCACATACGGTTCACGTCCACGCTGTCGCGGCATGCTACCAGTGTTAAAGACTGCGATGGAGCTCCGTATGCCACGGCAAACTGGCTGACACTGACGGCGGCGGTGCACAAATGCTGCGCAGCTAGCGCCATTCGACGGCCAACACCGCGGTTCCTGGTGTGTCCGCTGTGCCGTGCGTGTGATCATTGCTTGTACAGCCCTCTCGCAGTGTCCGGAGCAAGTATGGTGGGTCTGACACACCGGTGTCAATGTGTTCTTTTTTCCATTTCCAGGAGTATATATATATATATATATATATATATATATATATATATATGTGTGTGTGTGTGTGTGTGTGTGTGTGATAATCTAACATCTTGATTAACATCATATTTCATTTACTAAAAGAATACGTACCTTTTAAGGGAATTTTCATCAACTGCTGTAGCTCTTTGAAAGGTGTACGTGACTTTTAGCTTCCGTCTGTTTTCATATTTCACACGTGAATCCTAAGACTAAATTATTGTGTATACATTTATGTCATTATGATCGAGTTCTAAGATGTTTGTGAAAGAAATTTTCTTCTCACAGTTTCCCTAGTAGCGAGAGGAGAGATAGTGGTACCATAGTTTTTTAGCTACGAGTTGCGCACCGAAGCTTTGTGTTAAATTCCAAACTTAATTCTCTTCTCTTCTGCTCTGTGTACCGACTGAAAAAAGAACAATGGACGACCAGTAACTCGGAGAACAGTGAAATCTTCCACCTATTATTTTAATCCAGGTGCGTGGCACCAAGCACTCAACATTGTGCTAGAGATGTTTCAACGACATTCTCAGGCGACAAGTTACACTATTGTCACATTATAAGACCCTTCATAATATCCGTGCCTGATCTGTGAAGTGGACAACTACACTGAGGCGGCAGGCGCCCGGTGATGTAAATAAATGGCGTAATCTCTGCTGAATGTTTTGAAGATAAGAAGCTTTATTTTACAAAAAGACTTCGAGTGAATGATTATTTAGTTACAAGGTTAGTATTATACTTTTCCTATTGCCTTGAAGGTTCGCACAAAGAAAAGGATAGACGCCACACGAAATTCTTCTGGAATCATCTGACGAAGAGGCAATTTCTTTGACAGCGATGATGAAACAGAAATAATTGACGCTGCAAATAATTCCAGTGAATCTGAACAATTGTACGATGGCCGGAATTACGTAAATTAATCACCAAGTGAGGAGTGCCATTTTTGTATTGGTAAGGACCAGGAAACTTGATGGATAAATAATGTATTAGTGGTGCCGGATACAACAAAACTTAAGAATATAATCAAGGTCTTACCAGGCCCGAAACGTAATGCTACAGAAACTAAAAATGAAATTGAAAGTTTTCTCAAATTTTTTGATACTGAGATAATTGATTGTGTTGTTGCGAACAGCAACAGACATATAATTAACAAGAGATCATCTGTGAACAGATGCGAGGGACAGAGAGTACAGAAAATTAACCTTGAACCAATCGAGGGCACTCACGGACAATTATTACAGCAGTTATCCTTCAGGACAATATCTTCTACAAAATGGGCTAGCCTTCATAGGGACACTGAAAAAGAACAGGAACGAAATTCCTCCGGAATTTTTGCCGTGCAGGTCGCGAGACACTGGAAACTGTATTTTCGGATTTCAAGATGACTTCCCGTTTGTTTCGTGCCAAACGAAATGAAACAAGTCGGTGCTTTTTCTGTCGTCAATGCATGAAACAGATGAAATAGACACTTCTACAGGAAAGTCTGTTGTAAATCTGGATTACAATGCAACCAAAGTTGGCATAGATACTGTTGATTACATGTGTACATACTACTCCACTCAGAAGACAAGAAGAAGATTGGCGTTAGCTTTGTTTTTTTTTTCGGTATCTGCATATTGCTGGAATTAATTAACAATCGCTGTTATTCGCAAATAATTCAATAAAAGGTTCAGAAGAAGAACGTACCTCACAAACCTGGTCATGGCTGCAATGGACAACCAGTCGAAAGAAAGGGCACAACTCTTTATCAAAGTAAAATACAAGGATTTCTGTCACCCTATCAATCGGTCCCCGTAAGGAACGAAGAGATTGTTAGAAGTGGAAGGTGCTATCCTTGTAGTGGTAAAAAAATAACAAAACTACTGTGACTTGCAACAGTTGCAAAATATTTGTTTGCACACAGCCAAAACATTGTGACTTGTAATAACTGCCTAGCTTCTCCAGAGAAACAAAGTGTGATTCTTGATACATGTTCATGATACTTTTTTTCTTAATTGGACGTCTTGTTCTTTATTATGACTATACAATATTTCCGTTTCTCTTCACTATACATTTTTGTAAGACTTGCTTTAATATAGGCCTAGAATAACACTAAAATCTGTGGTTATAACGATCCTACTTGTAGCTCAAACCCTCTTCTATAAATTCAACCAGACAATTAAAAAATCGTAAGTTACATGGTATAGTGGCGCACGCGTCCGCTGGCGTAAAAATCTTCAGTGCGCCTGCCGCAGAGTTAACAAAGAACGTATTTTTACTCAAGTTCTGGTGGGGCCTGGTGCTGAAGCAATGAAGCGCTTACCAGGAAATCTGAAAGTCGCAGTAATGAATCCTGGTCGAACCGTTGTTTTTTTTCTTTTTCAGCTGGCACATCTCCTTGGTGTGCAGTTTCGTCAGAAACGACTTGTGGTTCGGGTTCCACGTTAAGCTGTAGGCTTCCTTTCTCTGCCTGGATAGCTGGTATACATTAGGGACACATGAGTCTCAAAATCAATTGAAAGACTTACACGAGGTCACACGAAATTCTTACGATTTGGAAATTCTAGCCGTCGGTGGTACTTGTCAGCATCTAAATTAGGTAGTTTTTGTATAGATTTGTCCCTTGTATCTAAAATAGGTTTATTTTATCCTCTCACATTTGTAGTGAAGGGAAATGAGTGAATTAAGACAGGCACCTGTTCGAAATGGGAACACACGGAGGTATCGCAATGGTTTACAGCCGGCCATGTGTCGGGTATCAAATCCCCATCATGAGTTATCTCCCTGAGCGTTCCATAAATCATCCGAGGTGACTGCAGAAATACTCGGTATTTTCAGCAAGACCACACTGATTCCTTTTTGCGTTCGTGTCTCTATTCAGTAAATGTCTATCAATAATGGCCAGTTTTTCGACACATACTCACCCACTTCCACTTCTCTGGTCTTTTGACCGAAGTGATGTGGTGGTTAAGAGGCTGAACTCGTTTTCAGAAGTGACGGAGTTTATATCTCTGTCAGGAAACCCTATGAGGGTCAGTCAGAAAGGACTGGCTCGAATTTTATTTCCTGTAAATACAGTTTGTTAAGTGAAAATTTTGAAATTGATGCTGTTCCGCAAAGCTTCTTCTCCATTTCACTGCAGTAGTAACTTTCCGCATCAACAGATACCAGTACTGCCGTCGCTTGCAAAATGGCCAACGTCGATGTTCGTACTAGACAGCTTTCTGTGATAGAATTCTTGGATGCACAAGGTGAAACTCCCATTCGTACGCGAGGTAATAGAAAGTGCACATTTAACACAGGTCCACATGGTTGGAACATTGCACCCACCTCGTCCTGGAAGCAAATTTTACACAGACGAGTACCCTCAACTACAAGCTGTTCGAATGACACTCTTTTTTCAGAATATCTGCCTCATGTTCAAAATTTAATGCATTGTTTCCAAAAAGTGTTGAGTTTTTCGTTCGACCGTCGTTCATTGCCCTTTACATGAATTACAAACACACATTTTTAAACAACGGAGCATGTGCTGTTCATGGATCATCCTATCCATACCAATGCTCCAAACCACTAACACAACGAAAACACTGTTTCATCGCCATTATCGGTGTAAAAGTACCCCTCTTCACTTAGCTCATCTGGTCACTGTTTAGTAGCAAGAGGCTACTCATCGAATGACGCTAATTTCGCCTCCTGCATGCTGTATTTAGGACACAAGATTTAGGATTTCAGCTGAACTGCATAGAGGCGTCGGTTCTGGAAAGGAATTTAGGGGGCGTATTTTCATTCTGCGCAGATCTACTTGCTACGTCTACGTATATACCTAGGATTGTTACCATTATCGACCTGCAACTGCTGTGAACTGGAATCACAATACACACTGCTACACCATGTGGAACTGCAGTAGAATCGAGAACTAACAACTCAGCACAGCAATACCATGCCTGCTGCGATCTGTTGGTGCAACCTGAGAGACAGGTCAGGTCCGCAAGGCTCTTCTTGGTATCAGCCAAGGTTGAGAACCTCAGAACCGACGACTTGGTACAGAGCGTATTGGGACCTGGACTGCAATTAGAGACCAGGTGAGTCTCCCATTTAAGGCGTGCCACGTT
The DNA here is from genome assembly GCF_021461395.2 of Schistocerca americana. Taxonomy (NCBI): domain Eukaryota; kingdom Metazoa; phylum Arthropoda; class Insecta; order Orthoptera; family Acrididae; genus Schistocerca; species Schistocerca americana. The sequence goes on along the minus strand of NC_060124.1, from coordinate 430,762,825 downwards.
TGCTGGGGGCATGAACGCCAGGAAGCTAGTTCATTTTCCGGACCCTGTGTGCACAACAGTTAACGTGTTGTAGCACTGGTATTTTACCACATACAGAGAGGCTCGCAGGGATGCAAGTGCTAATCGATCGCGAGTACTTTGGTCATCGTGTTGATGATGTCTCCAACATTATTTCTCCAAGACGAGCACAGACGACGTATGTTTCTTGAAGAGAAGCACAGATGACATACATTGAGTACTTACCTGACGCCTGGAGGCGAGAAGGTGGAAAATAGGAAGTGAATAAATTAATACGAAGTTCTGTTTAAAAAAAACTATTGGTGGACGATGTGATGGTATTTTGTGGAAGCAATCAGTCTAGTGCATACACTCATACCACATGCGTTTTGGCGTGATAGTTGCATAATATGAGGCCTACTGTCTAATGCAATGGTTAAACATTAAAATCATAAGACACAGCTAAATGGTTGCTGGCCGCTAGATTATATAATATCACCTAAGGCGACAGTCTTCTACACAGAGCTGCATGTTCAGAATAGTATTCTGAACCTATATGGTTGGAAGTGGAATGGTGGCGTGTTGTTAATGGTACGTAGCATGGGTAGCATGGCAACACCTCATCCTGGTGTGCAGGTACAACACGTTGTAACTAGTGGTGTAGCAACACAGATGTAGGCAGGTAGGGAAGCAAGACATGAAATGTCACTCCAGGGAGGCAGAACCACCTAGGAAATTTCAAGTTAATGATCATGTGACCTGAAGTTCGAAAGTATTGTGATATAGATGCAGGCATTTATCTGTAACATATTTTTATAACACGATAGCCACACAGTCTGTGTTTTTCTCGACGAGTAAGGTGGTGGGGCCACTTGAGATAAGGTACGTGTTTTTTTCGATACTTATCCATTTCTTCCATATTCTATATGTAAATGTAAAAGTATAAATATACTTTCATTGCTTGCATGACCAGGCGTACTGTGATACTTTTTTTATACATCCAGCTTTGAAAGAGTGACATCGCTTTAAGTGATTTGAGTATTACAATGTTTTTTTCATGTATTAACCTCAACTAGCAGTGTGAACATCGCACTTTTTCGCGCTAGTGACGTGTTCTGCAGACATTTTAGAACTTTAAAACATCTTAGATGTGGAAAATAATTAATTTACAACTCTTTTGTGTTTTTAACCACGCAGCAACCAACTGATGGTAATACAAAATCGTGGTACAAAGAACGAACGTCCTTGTTTTACACTGCAGCCATGTGCTGATCGCACTAAGCACTCGATTTCTACAGTGCTGCAAACTGCTGATGACAGGAGAAATAGGATGTGACAAGGAATTGCTTTTGCTTCCGTTTACAGAGCTTGTGGGATAGGATATATTCAACAAATATGAACTCCTACTTTGTTATTTCTTTTTAAATGTAAATGTTGGTTTTTAATTTTATTTATAGATAAATATGCTATTCCATGGTGAATGATTTGTAGCTTCAAATCAAAGTTACCAATGTGCAAATTCCCAACCCTCCTCATCCACCTCGAAACCTCCTCCATATCTCCTATGCTATCCACGAACTAGGTTGCAATAATGTCGTTGTCTTCCCTCTGATCGCCAACCCTAGTACGCTGCCGTGCCTTCACAAATACATTCTTCCGTCTCTACATCTGCAGACAGACAATATCCTATCTCAAACGCAATTTCGACCAACTCCCACTCCCAGACAGTGAGATCTGCTCCGATATTTATTCCTCCTACCAAATTTAAATCTTTATTTAACCTTTAACGAATGGTTGCTTAAACAAATTTCTGAAAGTCAGAAATGTAGACATAGTCACAGAGCAGCGGCGGAGGGGTGCGTGGGTGTGTTTCATACAACATTTGCAGAATTGCAGGGAGGAGCGAGACCGCCCTCCCCTCCCCTCCCCTCCACTCCTCTTGACCTTGGTATGTCGCAGCATGTCTTGATTCCTGGAGTAACAATGGAGATAACGAAGTGCTGATGCTGCTCTTAGTGAAATATAACATGCGAAATTGTCTCAGCTGTATTTTTTTTAGTCAGAAAACTGATCACTCAAAAAAACAGTATAATCTAAAGGCCATAAATTTAATTAAATACCTTCTTTTTTGAGTCATCAGTCTGAATTCCTCTCCTGTGCCAACCTTTCCATCTCAGAGTAGCAATGGCATCCTACGTCCTCAATCATTTGCTGGCTATATTCCAGTCTCTATCTTCCTATACAGTTTTTAACGTCAACAGCTCCCTATAGTACCATGAAAGTTATCATCTGATGCCTTAATAGATGTTCTATCAACTTGTCCCTTCTTCTTGTTAGTGTTTTCAATATGTCCCTATCCTCGCGGATTCGGGAGAACCTCCTCGTTCTTTATCATACCTATCCACCTAAGTTTCAACATTCATCCGTAGCACCACATTTCAAAGGCTTCTATTCCCTTTTGTTCTGGATTTCCCACAGTCCATGTCTGACTACTATACAAAGCTATGCTCTCAGAAATTTATTCCTCACGTTAAGACCTTTGTTTGATACTACCTCTCTCGGCCAGGAATACGCATTTCGCCAGTGCTAGTCTGTTTTTATGTCGTTCTTGCTCCGGTGTCACAGGTTATTTTGCTTCCTAGGTAGAAGAATTACTTAACTTCGTCTACTTCGTGATCCCCAATTGTAATGTAAAGTTTCTCGCTGTTCTCATTTCTACTACCTCTTCTTATCTTTATCTTTCTTCGATTTATTCTCAACCCATGTTCTGTACTCATTCGACTGTTCATTCCATTCAATACATCCTGAAGTTCTTCACTTCCACTGAGAGTGGCAATATCATCAGCGAATCCTATCACTGATATCCTTTCACGCTTAATTTTAATCCCACTCTTGAAAATTTCTTTTATTTCTATCACTGGTTCTTCGAAGTTTAAATTGGACAGTAAAGGCGAAAGACTTCATCCCTGTCTTACACCATTTTTAATCCTAGCACTTCGTTCTTGAACATCCAGTGTTATTGTCCCCTCTTGGTTCTTGTACATATTGTATGTTACCCGCCTTTCCCTATAGCTAACCCCTGTTTATCTCAGAATTTCGAACATATTGCAACCTTTTTACGGTGTCGAGAGCTTTTTCCAGGTCGACAAATCCAATGAACGTGTCTTTTCTTTTGTTCAATCTTGCTTCCATTATCAACCGCAACCTCAGAACTGTCTCTCTGCTGCTTTTACCTTTCCTAAAGCCAGACTGATCGTCATCTAACAGATCGTCAGCTGTCTTTTCCGTTCTTCTGTATATTATCGGCCGGCCGGGGTGGCCGAGCGGTTCTAGGCGCTACAAACTGCAACCGCGCGACCGCTACGGTCGCAGTTTCGAATCCTGCAGCGGGCATGGATGTATGTGATGTCCTTAGGTTAGTTAGGTTTAAGTAGTTCTAAGTTATAGGAGACTGATGACCTCAGAAGTTGATTGTATTACTGGGTCCCATAACTCTTCCCAGTCAACTCCTGTTTCTTCTTGTATCAATTCCTCAGATACGTTATCCCCCTCATAGAGGCATTCAATATACTCTTTCCATCTATCCGTTCTCTCTTTTGTGTTTAACAGTGGAATTTCCATTGAACTCTTAATGTTACCACCCTTGCTTTTAATTTCACTAAAGGTCGTTTTGACTTCCCTATATGCTGAAAACGTCCTTCTGACAATCATTTCTTTTTTAGTGTCTTCACGTGTTTCAAGCAGTCATTCTGTCTTAGCTCCCCTGCACTTTCTGTGTATTTCTGTATTCCTGAATTTCACAGAAATTTTTGTACTTCGTTTCGTCGATCAGCTGAAGTATTTCGAGTGTTATTCATGATTTCTTGGGAGTAGACTTCCTTATACTTACGGTTTTCTTTCCAACATCTGTTATTGCCCTGTTTTGAGATGTTCACTCCTCTTCAACTTTCCTACCTACTGAGCTATTCATCATCGCAGTGTCTATAGCCTCAGAGAACTTCAAACGTATTTCTTCATTTCTTACAAGGGAACCTCCCCATCGTACCCCCCTCAGATTTAGTTATAAGTTGGCACAGTGGATAGGCCTTGAAAAACTGAACACAGATCACTCGAGAAAACAGGAAGAAGTTGTATGGAACTATGAAAAAAAATAAGCAAAATATACAAACTGAGTAGTCCATCCACAAGATACGCAACATCTAGGAGAGTATGTGCTCGGGAGCGCCGTGGTCCCGTGGTTAGCGTGTGCAGCTGCGGAACGAGGGGTCCTTGGTTCAAGTCTTCACTTGAGCGAAAATTTTACTGTCTTTATTTTCACAAAGTTATGATCTGTTCGTTCGTTCATTGACGTCTCTGTTCACTGTAATAAGTTTAGTGTCTGTGTTTTGCGACCGCACCGCAGAACCGTGCGATTGTTATTGAAGTCGCGAGCTATATTTGCTGGATTCATATTGCCCACGGAATACACCTCACGTATTTATTGCACTCTCGTCCAAAGTAGCGAACAGTCAACTGCCAGCCAGGGAGCCTCGTTAGCAGGAATACTGTCTCTTCCGTGCGCTGTAGTCGAGTGACGTCGTGTGTTTCGATGTTTGTTTAGGTGTAGCGCCCCATACTACGTCGCAGTTACCTCGCATCGCACGGACGGATAATAATTGTCTGAAAATAAAAATTGAAACTTTTCACATTCGAGAGGACTTGAACCGAGGACCTCTCGTTCCATAGTTGCTCACGCTAACCACGGGACCACGGTGCGCCTGAGCTCACATTGTCCTCGATGTTGCCTGTCTTGCGCATGGACTACTCAGTTTGTATATTTTGCTTATTTTCTTCAGTTCCACACAACTTCTTCCTGTTTTCTCGATTGATCTGTGTTCAGTTTTTCTAGGCCTATCCACTGTGTCAACTTATAACTAAATCTGAGGGGGGTGCGATGGGGAGGTTCCCTTGTTAGTACCTCCGCATCCCACTTCTTAGCGTATTGATTCTTTCTGACCGGTCTTTTGAACTTCAGCCTACTCTTCATCACTACTGAATTGTAATCTGAGTCTATATCTGCTCGTGGGTACACCTTACAATGCAGTCTCTAGTTTAGGAATTTCTGTTTGACCATGATGTAATCTAACGGAAATCTTACCGTATCTCCTTGCCGTTTCCAAGTATACCTCCTCCTGTGATTCTTGAACAGAATATTCGCTATTGCTGACTAATATTTATTGCTGAACTCAATTAGATTTTCTCCTTTTTCGATTTTCTACTACCAAAACCGTATTGTCCCGTAACCCTTTTTTCTACTCTTTCGCCTGCAAGCGCATTCCAGTCCCCCCCCCCCCCCCCATTACTGTTAGATTTTCATTTCCCTTTACGTACTGTATTACCCGTTCAACACACTCATTTGCTATCCATTCTGATAAGAACAATCCTATCACCGAACTGTTCGCAGTAACTCACTCTCTGCCCTACCTTACTACCCACAACGAATCCTACTCCCTTTATGCCATTTAATGCTCCTATTGATATTATCCTGTATTCCTATGACGTGATATCCTTGTTTTCTTTCTATTTCGCTTCACTGACCCCACTATGTCTGGATTGGGCCTTAGAATTTTAGTTTTTAGGTTTTCTAGCTTCCCCAGCACGTTCAAACTTCTGACTTTCGACGCCCCGACTGGTAGAACGTTTTCTTTTCGTTGGTTATTCAGTCTTTTTCTCAAGGCCACTTCCCCCTTGGCAGTCCCCTCCCAGAGATCCGAATGGGGAATGTTCCGTTATCTTTTGCCAATGGAGAGATCATTACGGTCCCGTGGATACAAATCATGGATCTTTAATGCAGTGTTTTCCATTGCCCTTTGCATCCTCATTTCGTTGATCATTTCTGATTCTTTCGTCTTCCGCTTTTCCCGCCCCAAGGGCAAGAGAGTATCTTGAACCTCTATCCGCTCCTCCGCCCTTTTTGATAAGACCGTTGAGCCGGCCGAAGTGGCCGTGCGGTTAAAGGCGCTGCAGTCTGGAACCGCAAGACCACTACGGTCGCAGGTGCGAATCCTGCCTCGGGCATGGATGTTTGTGATGTCCTTAGGTTAGTTAGGTTTAACTAGTTCTAAGTTCTAGGGGACTAATGACCTCAGCAGTTGAGTCCCATAGTGCTCAGAGCCATAAGACCGTTGACTGAATGAGGGTGACTTCTTATGCTGGAAGTCTTCGGCCGCCAAACCTGATAATTTTTACTCAGAATTAAAGCAGGTACGCCATGGCCCTGTGAAATCAATCTGAATCTGTCCGTGAGCAATAAACTGAAAAATTCTTACCCCGTGATGGTGTCGCCGGATAAGGCTGTCTATATATCTACTCGTAAATGGCGCAGCTTAGTGCAATGCTGGCCTATCTACTAATACTGGACAACGTTTGTCTGAGATCTGAATTACTAGAAAAACAGACTTTACTTAGTGACACAGCTGCACAGCTGGTCGTCTGATTACTAAAGAGCACTTGACTATGCTCTGACAAAAATTCTGGAATAGATAAATGACTGGATCTGGACTGGCAATGACTTAAGGGGAAATTATACTTTTATAGTTGACTGGTAAAAACAATTATATTCCGAAAAATATTTTTAAGTTATTGATAATGATCTACAATCTAAAACAAAGGAAAATTGAATATATTAAAAATCTGGGTCAACTGGTGCTGATGAATCACAAAAGACTAACTATGCGAATGCTAATAAAAATAATAAAATTTACCTTACAATAGATGGTTGAGTTAATTACACTGTTAACTTTTCATTATATTAACAATTACTCATTTGTTCATCATCAAAAATTTTACAATTTGTTCTGCACTGTGACTTTAACAACTATTAGCTGTAAACAGCGCTGTACCAACGACAGACTACAACTACATTGTAGCAGCGAGCCACTGCAACTACCGCAGAGACTGCTCTTACCTGCTTACCTGCGACTCTATTGCAGGACGTTTTGATTACAGATCAATGACCTTACTCCTAGACCTGTAACATGACATCACAGATAAGAGTGCTGTCAGCACATTCTCTACACGAATGGCCCACTGTCATCCTGCTTGCGTGAACAGTAATTAATAATTCTGAAAAGAGAATCAAATACTAATTTGCTAAAACAGCATTTTAAAGGAAACGAGAATAAGAAGGCAAGCTGTCTTGCAGTCATTTATTTCAACTAATCGTTCTTCCAGTGGAGCCAGCCAGAGTCAAGTTATCTGTTGCAACGTAAGAATTGGTTATAGGGCCTGAATGAAAGCTCTGACTGTATATTAGGAACAGTTTTCGATTGCTGAAATTTCACGTAAACTCAACAGAGCCATTTTTTAATTTTTTTTTAAACTTTGTGTTCTGCCTTACGGCAGGTCTTGTCATGGGGGAATCCCCGTGAGAGGTCCACCGCATGAGCGTCTAGGGAAGTGATTTCAGTGGTGGTTTCCCGCTGCCTTCCACTGATGATGGTGAAGTGATAATGAGGACAACACAACACCCAGTCCCTGGGGGGGAGAAAAGCTCCGACCCAGCCGGGAACCGAACCCGGGCCCCTTGGCGTGGCAGACAGCCTCGCTGACCACTTAGCTATCGGGGTGCACTTTTTTTAATAATACGCCACATTTAAATTACTTAACAGTTAGTGATTCTGAGTATTCCTAAAAAGTAATATGCATAAAGAATTCCACGTTCAAAAGTAGGGTAGCTATGCCCATCCTAGATCGGAATCTGTAATAGAAATTTAGAAGTCAGGCGGTTTTTAGATTGTCAGATGAATTTCACGTGGACTGTGGGATGACCGAAAACAAGAGAATCGAGGCTTTCGAGATGTGGTGGTATAGAAGGATGCTGAGAATTCGCTTGATTGATGTAAAGCATGAGGCACTTCTCGGTATAATTGGCGAAGTAAGCACTTGTGTTTAGCCATGAGGAAGTACACTGCACGAAAAAAAATTAGTCCACCTCGAAAGATGACGTCGATTTTGATCCGATGACGGCATACGCCATTTGGGGCATCTGATGTACTGGCAATGGCATCGTCGTCGTCCAGCGACAGATAACATGGTGGCATAGCTACCAGAACGCAATCTGTGTCTACTCTTTAATAGGGAAGCTCACAGCCAGAAGGCTCAGTGTGGTGCAAACGCGTATAGCAAGAAGGAAACCATGCTACGGAGACGCACTCATGCTTCCTACAGGTGGCTTAGTGAGTTTTAAAAGTGCCAAATTGTGGCCTTCCGAATGGCGTGGCGGTTCTTTCAGAGAAATGCCACGCAGCACAGACGCCCGCCAGGATCGTCATACTGTTAGGCAGTGGCAGATCGTACGGCTACCCAGGACAGATAACTAGGCTTGTGAGCCCAGATGTGTCGACACGAACTGTTGCGAACCAGTATTTAACAGTGGAACTATGGGCATGCACACCTCTAGCTCATCTTCCAACACGCTACAGGCATCAACGTGCTAGGTCCGACTGGTGTCGTCGGACAAATCACTTGGAAGATGGAATGGCTCAATGTGATCTTCAGCAGTGAAAGTAAATTCTGTCTGCAAGCAAGTGATGGTCGTTTACGCGTATTACGTAGACTGGTGAGCTCTGTCTCGTAGAATGAATCCGTCACCTCCACAAACGCCAAAGGTGAACGAGAGTTGTAGCTTACCGCACACCGGACCATAAGGCCTCGGGTGGTCCCATCCCAGGCCTTAGGGTCCGGGGTGTGACGAGCTACAACTCTCGTTCACCATTGGTGTTTGTGGAGGGGACGCTAACCAGCGCTCCGTTTGTGCAGAATGTTCTTAGACCCCTTGTTTTGCCGTTCTTGCAACAGGAAGGTGATGTGTAGTTCCAACAGGATAATTCTCAACCACACACTGCACGTGAAACTCAACGTATTCTGTAAGATGTGCAGCAACTTCCATGGCCAGTCCTATCTCCGGACTTATCTCCAGTCTAGCACGTGTGGGATGTGTTGGGACGAGAAGTGACTCACGCGACTCGTCAGCCAACAACTCTTGACAGAACTACGTGAACAGGTCGAACAGGCGTGGCGTAGCGTATCCCAAGACAGTATTCGCTGCGTGTACGGTCGACTGGATGTCAGAGGTAGCAGCTGTATTGCCGCCCGCTGAGAAAAAAATGGTTCAAATGGCTCTGAGCACTTTGGGACCTAACATCTGAGGTCATCAGTCCCCTAGAACTTAGAACTACTTAAACCTAAATAGCCTAAGAACATCTCACACATCCAAGCCCGAGGCAGGATTCGAACCTGCGCCCGTAAAAGACACAAACACAAACACACTTTTATACACAGGCATACACACGCCTATGACTACATGGTGCCCTTTGACGAGCTAGAGTAAAGTACACAAACACATATACATGCGTACACATACTTATGTCCCTAGATTGTCGCACCATCATGTAGGGCCATAGGCATGTGTTTGTGTATGTGTATGTATATATATATATATATATATGTGTGTGTGTGTGTGTGTGTGTGTGTGTGTGTGTGTGTGTGTACTTTACTCTAGCTCGTCTAAAGATGACTACGAAAGCTAGCAAGTTTTCCTTCTTCTGTGTGTACCTGTGGCCAACTCAATGCTTCTGCTTTTCTCTCTGAGTGGTCTCTTTAATTTTAAAATATTAGTCTCAGCTGTGATTGACGAAGCGTTTAGCTGTGCATCTGCTGAAGGAAACCGGAATGACGGAAATCTTCCACTGTGCATTCTGCTGTGCCATTACGTCGCTTTCGTCCGCGGTTCCTGTGTGGATTTCCAGGAGGAGTGGGTACAGATTCACAATGGAGACGGTGTTTGTTTCTATTTTCTCAAACCGACAGATGTGTGGAACAGAAATTACTGGCCGTCTGCGTGCACATCGCTGTGCACCCGTGTTTTATGGCAGTGTCGGTATTCTGCGTGGTGAAGGAATCAGTTTTTGCGGTCATGCATCACAGATCGATGCCACCCTCACTGGCGTCTCACAGTTGCAACGTTTCAGACAGACGATAAGAGATGTGGCGTGGAATCGCGGCGAATCCAATGATGCGCGCTCGGTGAGCCAACGCTTCAGCATCTCTAACTACGAGCACCATCTGCCGCTGCAATATACGAGGGTAATCCCAAAAGTAAGGTCTCCCATTTTTTTATAAGTGCATAGACCTGTTTATTTCTACAGTGGTTTTCATCAGTTTACAGCTTGAACATTTCGCTGTTTTTCTAGATAATCACCAATTCTGTCGATGCATTTTTGTAGACGCTCTGGCAGTTTTTGTATGCCCATGTCATACCAGCTCACCGTCACGATGTTTAGAAAGTTATGAATCTCTTCTTTCACCTCGTCGCAGGAGCTGAATCGCTTTCCGGCCAAATGTTCTTTAAACCTAGGGAACAGGTGATAGTCACTGGGCGCCAAGTCAGGACTATAGGGTGGGTGGGTGATTATGTTCCACTGAACCTGTTGCACGAAAGCAACGGTTTGCCGAGAGATGTGTGGGCGAGCGTTGTCATGGAGCATGTGTAGACCCCTCTTCTCCGGTTCAGAATTGCCCGTTTGAGGTTTTTCAGAGACAGTACCTGTCACCGTTAATTGTGGTCCCATTGGGCATAAAGTCGACCAACAATACCCCTTACCGATTTCAAAAAGCGGTTGTCATGACTCTACCGGCAGACTGTGTTTGTTTGAATTTCCGCGGCTTTGGCGAAGAAAGATGCCGCCACTGGGGTGATTGTTGCTTGGTCTCAGGTATAAAGTGGTATGCCCAAGTTTTGTCATCCGTGACAACTGAGTCCAGAAAGTTGTCCTGTCTGGTTGCAAGGCAGTGAATAAATGCGCGGGAAGCATCAACTCGTTGCCGCATGTGGTCCTCAGTCAGCATGCATGGACCCATCTTGCGCACACCTTCCGGTAGTTCAATGTTTCGGATAAAATTCTGTGAGCCGTGCTTCGGGAAACCTCAGGAACCAACGTGCAGAGATCATCCAGGGTGATCCGCCGATCTTCACGCATGCTTTGCTCAACCTTCAACACTGTCTCAGAAACTGACGGTCTCCGGCTCCTTTGTTCGTCGTGAATTTCGGTTCAAAATGGTTCAAATGACTCTAAGATGAATTTCGGTCCGACCAGCTGCAAACTCTCTACACCACTTACGAACATTTTTGATATCCATGCACGACTCACCATACACTTCCGTCAAATGGTGATGGATTTCAATCGGTGCAGTGCCCTTTGAGTTCAAAAACCGAATAACTGCTCGCAGTTCGCACTTGGCGGTAACATCCAACAGGAGCTTCATGCTCAACGGCTTCCAAGCCAAGACTGAGCGCCTCAGCGTGGCGTGCGCATGTTTACACACAGCGCGTGAAGCACAGTGTGACCAACTGCCACACAAACAGAGTTCTGTACTTATAAAAAATAGGGGACCTTACTTTTGGGATTACCCTCATAGGATGGCCGGCGGCAGCTACACGGCCCAATCTCAGTCGCAATCTTAGACATTTTCAGTCTGTCAACCTTCAACAGTCCGCTCGTACATTAGCAGCAAGAGCCTCACACTACACGATGTTCTTTTGCAAAAGGTGGAATTTATTGCTGTTTATACCTTTGTTAAGTTTGAAACGTCCCCTTAGAACAATTATACATGACTGTGCTTAAACTGACACACAATATTTTGTTAGCGCAACGCAATCTGACTTTCAAAATTCCCTACAAAAGAATGGCCCTGACTAACATTAAACTATACCTTTCACAAATCACTTACCTCACAAAAATCTTCGCTGCTCAAGCTACTGCAATACAGCGAGCGCCACTACTGCCAGCTAAATAAAAGATTCAAACTATGGAAGGCACTAACTACTGATAGGGATAGTTAGCAAATGAAAGATATTAATAGAGAACAAACAATGTATTTACCTTGATATCATCATATATAAATATAGAAGTTCATGACAAATTACAAAACTCTGCCATCTCTCTCCCCACATTCACCACTGCTGGCGGCTCACCTCCAACTGCGCAACGCTACGCGCTGTTCACAGCCAGCTGCCTAACACTACAATGGCGAGTATTACAACAATGCAAAGCAGCCACAGACTGCACACAGCACAACCAGTGATTTTCATACAGAGGTGGCGTTACCAATAAAAAAACCTAAACAGCCTACTTACATAGCCCCCATGCTCCCCACAAAAAATTTTACAAATTGTATTGGGCAGTGGCCAATACAGATTTGAAAAAAATTTTTCATAATTACAATAACAAATAAATCAATTGCACACACTTATTGATACAATGTTGGTCAAAAGCTAAAATTTTCTCACAGTCCATAAAGACAGTCCTCATCATTTGTCACAGTAAAATTGCAGTGTTTTTCTCAAAGTCTGAGCAGTAAAGGAAAATGCACACAGAAGTAGTGGATTTCCATGCAATCTTGAAGAAGTAGTGTTGTCCTTCCAACGGAACGACAGTGCTGACTCTTGACATGCACACAGGTAATGGGCCACAACAGAGCAAACCCACAGCAGAGTCCGCCGAAATTTTGAAGAGTATTGGTAGGTAGGTCATCACAGAGCAGACCCACTGTAGTCCTGGTAGAGATTACGGTATTGGTGGGCCACCAGAGGTGCAGACCCACTGCAGTCCTTGTAGAAATAATGGTATTGATGGATCATCAAAGATGTAGACCCACTGTAGTCCTTGTAGAGATAGCCAGCAGCCATCTGTTGTGACTGTGCAGGTGCACAATCACCATTGAAGAGTCTTGTGGACAATATAGCAAGTCCATAAACCACCACTTGTGCACTCACAAAGTTTTTGAAATTGTCCTTGCTGAGTTATTAACACACGTGCAAACACTGTCAGTCCCTACTTCTCACATATTGTCCATATACTATGACCAACAGAAATGTGTGCAGTGAAATGTAACTTACAAGTTAATAATATGATGAACTGGTGACAATTATAATTTTATAACATAAGAATACAATTACAAAGATACAGAAAACATCATTAAAAACATAATAATACAGATAACATTTGTAGTAATACAGGCTTTACAAAAGAATAGAAATAAACATATACATCAATGTTACAGGAATTATGAGATAAGTAGATACATAAAAGATCACAATACATTTTGAAACATCAACTTCACACATGAGCATTAAAACAAAACAGAACAAATAATGTCTAAGCATATTTACAAGGTAAATAACATATTATTAATGCCAATTATATTTGAGGATAACAGTATTCCTCATCATAGTGAATGTAGCTTAGTACTAGAACAGAAAAAAAATTTCTATGAAACAGTACACAGAGACAGGAAGAAAAGAAATACACAAGGGTACACAAACACATAGCATAATAATACAAAAGGAAAGAACAGGGTTTGTTTTACTGCAGTATTTTGCAAACAAAACTTTCTTTACTTCTTGGAGATCTCCCTTCATTCATCATTATTCCCAAAAGCCCTATCTATACCTGCTTTCTGTATTCTATTCATATTTCTTTCAAAATATTTATTTCTCAGTGCACAATACTCATTTTCACCAAATCTGTTTCTTATATCTTCTCAATGCGTTTCTTCCAATTCATTGCAACTCATTCTCTTATATAGTCTACCCCCTCTTAAGCTAACTTAAATCTACTGAGCTCAGATGCTAAACTAAGGGACGAGGCAATGCAGCAGCACATAAAACAATTAATATAAACAGCAATGAAAAAAAATGGAAAATCGCAAAGCAAGCTACAGTAAATCTAAGTTACCAAGCAATTCAACATTACAACTAATATGAGCCAATGTGCAGCAACAAGAAAAATAAATGAGTAGTAAAATTGGCTTAGCAGAGTAACACAAAGTCAAATTCAGTAACACTACACCTGGCAAACAGCAGTAACTTATACCTAAACATGACATAGCTCAAGCAGAAAAAATATTACAGTAAAAACAACAATGCAGATAAGGGAAATGTATATTCACATCTTAATATCTATGTAATTAAAGTGGTGCACCACAACAACTGATTGTAAAAAGAAATATTACCATGTACTTGAAAAGAAAATTATGTGTTACTGTTACTAGTTCCTTCTTATTGTTCTTTCCTTTCCAAGTGCTCCTTTTTTAAAGAATGTGGATCATAAAATAATTATTTAATAGATCTGTTGACAGAAAGTGTTCACATTAGCAAATGCATTTCATTTTATAAAAGCAATGCTGCAACACAGCTGGAAACCAGATATCAAATGAAATAAGCAACTATGAAAAGCAAAGCATAAAAATATCATTCAGTAGTCATGTCACATTTCATAAGTTAGTAGAAATTCTCTCAACTCTCATAGAAAGACGCTTGTCATAATCAGGTGTGCAGATGTAAAAATATTTCTTGTCATTTTATTAGGCATTTCAGTAAATATCATAAATTACGAGCTCCACAGTATGCTTTCAACAAGGAAATGTCAGTAGCACGGACAATGGCCTCCCCTTTTTTTTTCTACCTGTGCCACTGAAAGGCTAATGGCTTTTTTTTTTTTTTTTTTTTTTTCGGGCGGCTGTCGCCCAGGTGGATGCCCGCGACGCATTACGTGCAGGTGGTCACTTAACTTTCTTACGGAAATATTTACGACAGCAGTTTCCGCTACAGTGACAGTCTCACATAAAAATATTTCACAGGTCAAGAATTAGCGTTGCAAATCTGTAGAAACAAAATCCTATAAATATAAGTGTCCAAAAAAATTTTCGCTGGCATTGTGATACATTCACGCATTTACACACATTTCATAACTCTTAAAGTACGATTCTTGGTTTCCAACATCCTGTTTCACAAGTCAAGAGTCCCTACCCACTATTCATTACTCCTTACCTTATTACACATATACGTGTCCATCGACACTCGTCAATATTTCGTCATTATAAATATGAAGCATAATCAAATAACTCATATAGCCTCAGCCTATTAATCATAAACATACCTCAGCAGCATAATACACATCGTCGTCGTAAAAATAACATCATAACACCTCAGTCAAATCTCAAAATCGTCGTAGCTTCCTCCAATAATTAAAAAAATTCTCTGCTCATGTCAAAAGTGTCATCTGCCTCAAACGTACTTTAAAAATCATGAATCCATACCAAATACATCATTCAAAGCTCTCATACTATCACAATGGTTCCAAAAAAATATGAAGAGTTCACACAGTACAGACAAAATACAATTTCGTAAGTGTGAAGTTATCCAACGGTGTAATTACGTAAACATGTGTCACTGACGTAGTAAAAAACATGTTTATCTCTCAGTTAAATGATCAGATAGCTGTGTAATTTGTGTGTTAGAGAAATATGGTACCGATGTGTAAAGTTGTATAAGCAAATACCATATTAGCTAGGGTTCCTTGTGGTTGTCACACACATGGTACACAAAGTAAGCATGTGCCCCCCTGAGGATTAATGTAATTATACTCCCAGGTGTTACAAATTACAGCAATGGAATGAAATGTATCACGGAAAACTTTCTTTGTAATTAAAAAAATCTTTAAAAATAAGTGTTTTAAGTATAAGATTAATCACTCAAATGCGTGTACTGTAGCGCTAAACTGTGCATCTTGTCGCAACATAATCTGTGTGGAAGTGTCGTAGTTATCGTCCTCCGAAAGCTAAGTTCTGCAGAAGTCAATGTACTTACCACATGATAAACAAAAGTGAAATGCTTTGCGTATAGATATCGTAGTTATTATGCTTATTGGCGTGATGAAGAAAGTACTGTACAGTAACGTATTGTTATGCCACGAAAAAGGCTGTCTCATTGTTGCTATACCACAAAAGTTACTACTAAAACATGTTTTTCTTCCTAGAAGAATTCAGAAAACTGTGCAGATATAAAACAGATACACTGCAAAAGCAACATTGTAAATTGTCACTCATTAGTAGCGTCGTGATAACATCGTGTAGCTGTCACATAAACTAACCACTGTGTCCTCTGGTATCTCACAGAAAGTACTTTAAACCCAGAATGTATTTTCAAGTAAACGAAAATGTTGCATTAAAATCTCATTAGCAGTACCAGTATGTGTCCTAAGTATGTAAGCCTGATAGTCGTTATGTAATCGTGCAACTAACAAGCAAGAATGTACAACTAACAACACTGTGTCGTCTGTTCATTATAACAATGCATTCGTAATTTCTGTTTAAATAAGTTCTCTTGGTTCTTGACTGGATATTTCACTTCAAACATTGTTACATGTTAACAGATTCTAAATCTGACAAAGCATACTAGAAATGTGAAGTGAAAAGTTTTATGGCAAAGACAAAGTTAAAAAGCAGATTATCTTTCAATAAACGGTTTTACATGTGAAAAGTGGTGCAATCCTTTACTCTTCATAGTACTCAGAGTTTGAACTTGAATGCAATTGTCATGCGGTATACGTTGGTAAAGAATACTGGAATTTTTCTCAAGGTTAGCGTCTACGTTATTTTTCTCTGAGCCACCTGGCGCACGCGGCTGCCTGCTGTGCGAGTCATTGTCTGTCTCTTTGTTGGCGCGCGTCGTTATTGGGATTAGGAGACCTAACTTCTACAAATTCGCCTTGCCGAGAGGGCCCAGCTCTGTTAGATTCCCGCCAGTTCTGATGAAATTCGGGTCTGTCGTTACGAATATATCGTCTGTCATCATGTCGGTAGATTCCGTAGTTTCTTCCTTGTCCGTCACGTGGTTGAGAATTTCTCCCTGAGTCGTAACAGCGCGCTGGACCGTAGCGTCTAAAGTTATTCTGTCTCCCTTGATAATAATTGTTTTGGTTCCCATATTGTCTGTTTCTCTGATTGTCTCTGTGATAGTCATTACCGTGGAAAGGTGATCTTTCCCTGTAACTATTACTCTGCCAGTGGTTGTCATATAGGTGGTGTCTGTTTTGGTCACGATTTACGTTATAAGAATAGCCTTGTCGTGTATTATTTCTGTCATCGCGGAATTGTGACAGATGTGACCTGTAATTGTTGTGCTCCTGTTCCCGCGTTCCCCGATTGTCAGTGTCAATTTCCAGTTCTTGTAACAGTCCCTGAAAAGCCTCAATGTCTTCTTTGCAACGTCCTGCTAAAATAATATGTCGTAAATGTTCAGGTAATTTGATTAAGCAAATGCGGATGAGTTCTGAGGGGCTGTATGGGTTTGACAGGTACTGATTCTTGTGCAACATGTCTTCAAAATATTTCACAAGACTGGAGAATTCAGATTGTTCGAAATGTTTCATCATTATGATGGCATGTTTTACTCGGTCTTGTGTGGCTTGAGACCAATATGCTGAGAGGAAGGCATGGTAAAATTCTCCTTCACTGTGGCAATCGTGAATGACCGATCGCATTCTTACAGCTGGTTCATTCTCTAAATAGCCACACATGAATTCTAATCTGTGTTCTAACGACCAGTTGGGAGGAAAACAATGAGAGAATTGATGGAGCCATGCTTGTGGATGAATGTCGTTGCCAGAATTCTTAAATGTTTTGAATTTACGTGTAGTAATGAACAGCTTATAGTCAAAATCATCATGTCGGCAAGTCGCATGTCGGTCACTGTTACGTCGTTTCGGCGGTTCCATCTCAAAATTCGGCGTACCTTGCCAACTTCTTTCACAATTTCCGAAGTGCCCTGTGTTGTTATTTTGTGTCTGTTCCGTATTTCTATGTCCCTCTTCCCGTATTGGGGCGCGAGTGTCCTCTGAAACACGTAATTCTTGTACTACTTGTGCCAACTGATCTTGCACTTCCCGGATTTCTCTTTTGTACTGTGTATTGATTTGATTTTGATTTTGTTTGAATTTTCTAATTTGTTCATACTCTTCAGTGTCCGTGAAGGCTACAGGTGTTGTGTCATTCAGATCATCATCTACCTTTGTAGATAAATTAGTGAACTGATCCGAAAGTTCGGCTACTTTCTCCGATAGTGTACTTATTTCCTCAGTGTGTTTTTCTGAACCAAGTTTCAGAGTATCTACTGCGTCCTTTAAGTTTTCCTGAGTTTTTGCAAGTTGCGGAACCGAATCGATAGATGCAACTGAGTCAAATTTTGCTTGCAAGGTCTCATGATTTTCATGAACAATAGTTTGCAGTTCTTTTATGGCTGCTTTGTGATTCTGTAGTGCATTTTCATGACGCAAAAAAATAGGTTGGAAATGCTCACAAATTTGTGTTTTTACGTCATTACAGACTTTTTGACATTTCGATTCAATGTGATGTAACTCAGTAGTTAAATCCTCACGTGTTTGTTCAAGAGTTTGCTCCAATGAGCCTAACTTTTGAAAATTTTGTTCCATTGCGTCTAACTTTTTAAGATTTTGTTCCATTGTGTCTAACTTTTGAAGCTTTTGCTGTGTTTGTCCCATTTGTTGTATTAATTGTAATAACAATGCATTGGTGTCTGAAACATGTTCCTCAGTGCTTTTCGGAAGTGAATTTACACCGGAAACATTCACATTTTGACAAGCAGAAAATGTGTCTTGACTTAATTGAGAAAACGGTGAGGATCCAAAACCTGAATCTACAGTATTTGCGAAATTGTGTCCTGTCATTTCGGATTCCTGAGGCGAGCTGTTGCCGACCGATCGATCGATAATGCTTCCCTGTTTACTACCTGTTTCACTGTCTACACCATTGTTTGCAGCCCGCTCCATTTCCCTATGCACAATTACCAAATTACTACTTTGAACATCAGTTAATTCATTACTCGGTGGCGCTAACACACTGCTTTCATTTTCACTGTCATTTCTCAGTTTACTTTGGAGCCTAGTATTACGTTTTTCACACGCCATTATTGTCACAGTATTTAACACGACAACACAGATAAACACAATCTGAAGATCAAAAATAAGAGAACACATTAACATAGCACTGAAAATAATATCTAGTTAATTGCAGCTGCAAAATACTTGGTGCAAATCTACATGCATGCCACACCTGTTTTATTGTACAACAATGAAAGACTGCAACTACAAAGGAGATTCTCTCTACAGTTACGCGCTAGCAATAAACAAAATCTACACTAATTACACAAACTACAAGAAAAATCAGAAGATTCCAGTGAGGTATCCTAGGCTAAGGGTCGACATATGAAACGTCCCCTTAGAACAATTATACATGACTGTGCTTAAACTGACACACAATATTTTCTTAGCGCAACGCAATCTGACTTTCAAAATTCCCTACAAAAGAATGGCCCTGACTAACATTAAACTATACCTTTCACAAATCACTTACCTCACAAAAATCTTCGCTGCTCAAGCTACTGCAATACAGCGAGCGCCACTACTGCCAGCTAAATAAAAGATTCAAACTATGGAAGGCACTAACTACTGATAGGGATAGTTAGCAAATGAAAGATATTAATAGAGAACAAACAATGTATTTACCTTGATATCATCATATATAAAAATAGCAGTTCATGACAAATTACAAAACTCCGCCATCTCTTTCCCCACATCCACCACTGCTGGCGGCTCACCTCCAACTGCGCAACGCTACGCGCTGTTCACAGCCAGCTGCCTAACACTACAATGGCGAGTATTACAACAATGCAAAGCAGCCACAGACTGCACACAGCACAACCAGTGATTTTCATACAGAGGTAGCGTTACCAATAAAAAAACCTAAACAGCCTACTTACAAGTTTCTTCACAAAGCCTGGAGAAAGTTATAAGTTGAGTAAAACATTTGTTTGCCGTGTTTAAGTGTTCGCTAATCATTTCTGCTCTTGACCAGTTTCGATACGACAACAGCTGCTACTCCATTCTTCAGCCCAACTCTCCTTACTGATGTGAACGAAACAGCACACAACAACAGCGTGCCACACAAGACTTCAGAACGTTGGAATGAGCCGAGGAGGGGGCTAACAACGTCGTACTTTGTGGGTATCGTTGCTTGTGGTAGCGGTTGTCGTGTGCCCTGCGAAATGAGGCTACTTCGAGCTATCCGCAGTCGGCATAGCAACAGGCACTTTAAAGTCACATTCAGTGAAGTATTGAACTTCCTGAGCTTCGATTACTTTAGGCATGTCATTGATACCAGGCCCGCTATACTTAAGTATCTCAGGCCTTATTCTGTTATTAGGAAGGTTTTCAATAATGGCATCACGATGCATTTCGTCTCGAAATGAAGCTCCGCAAGAGCAGTTGAATTTATAGTTCCTAGTGATGCCGCCGGCCGTTGTGGCCGAGCGGTTCTAGGCGCTTCACTCCGGAATCGCGCTGCTGCTAGGGTCGCAAGTTCGAATCCTGCCTTGGGCATGGATGTGTGTGATGTCCTTAGGTTAGTTAGGTTTAAGTAGTTCTAAGTCTAGGGGACTGATGACCTCAGAAGTTAAGTCCCATAGTGCTTACAGCCACTTGAACCATTCTTTCAAACTCTGTCAGATGCTGATAACGTTGTCTCAGACGGTCCACGGCATTTCAATGTCATTTACGGTGATGATTCAACATCTGACGCCGTTCACGTCGCTTCTAAGTACTTCTAGGCCCCGTAACAACATTAAAGCACTCTGGTGGCCGGTATACCTGTCACAGAGAACTGAAGCTCCCATAAATCACATATGGTGTGATGTTAAGTCCCATAGTGTTCAGAGCCATGCCCTTGAGTTCAGTAGTACATTCGTTGTAAGACATTACTATGACGACGCATATGAAAAAGTTTGAAACAAGCGGCAGCTTCATGAGTTTGTGCTTCGAATAATGTCTTCATAGGGTGGGATTTGGAGCTCTGACTAAGGGAACAACTTGCGACACAATCGGAAAATTTGCACCTCTACCCACGAAATAAGAAAAAGCGTCGTGATTCACCTGATATGTTGTATGCAATGTGTTGCTCTAGCTGCAGACGGTACTCTGTCCATTCCTCTTGTTGTGCATCAAAAGAGAGGAAGGGAGGAGGCGATAGCACCTAGCCACTGGCATCCAGTGATTCATTTATTGTTTATTGGATTTGTTGCGTTTCCATCAATCTGCCAATAGTTTCCAGCAAGGGGGTAATTTGTTGGCTTTGAAACTGAATGAGTCCTGTGAGGGATTGCTCTCCAGAAGTTGCCACTGCAGACGTACCCATTAGCTTAAGATGCTTTAAATAGAGGAAGTTCCACATACAAAAGTCAGGAAGAAATATTACATTTTGCCGAACACTGACAACTCAAGTACCAGTTGCAACGCCAGTTGTGTCTGGTAATGTCAGACTCGTCGCCAGTTGATATCTATTGTATCGGTAGCTGAGGTGGCCAATAAATATAATGAAGCATCTAGAATAAAAGGTAAGATATTAATACTTTTATTTACACTATGAAAATTTAATAATCGAGTTATACGTAACATCGAATGCCGTAGGTTCTTCTGTGGTGCTGATTTATGATACTAATGTTCTTGCTTGTCAGATAGTCTTGAATGCTGATGAACTTCTGTGAGTCTCTGAGACGTTCTAATTCCCAGTACCATCGTGCTACAGTGATGTATTGATCTCACAGCAGTCCTCCGTCCTAATATTGATGAGTCTGTCAGCGCACTAAATCTGGAAGCGAAGCACTGAGTGAAGCTGCTTAAAAAAACGCAGCGGCCAATAGGCGTCGCACACAGTTAGGTTACGTGGTTTTAGCATTCTCTGGCACCACCGAATGGAAAACATCGAGCGATGGATGATCGATGCTCGCCCGGCGGCATGTAGTCTGGACACCTACAAGTGGCTTTCCTCGCTTAGCTGTAAGCGGCGTGCGGCGCTCAAATGCTGTCGCTGAAGAAACCGTTGATACCGCAGTCCTCCTGCCGATAACTGCAACGAAGAATGTTACACAAAACAACGTAAGACGAAGGAATTACCCGAATGGGCCGGAAATCGGTAGATGCGACGCACATATACAGGACAAACAAATGATTACAGTTTCATAAAAATTGCGTGATTTATTCAAGAGAAAGCTTCACAGATTGAGCAAGTTAATAATAATGACGACATGTTAGTAGAGATTTGTGTCTGTGGAAAGATCTATTTCGATTCCCGGCGGGGTCAGGGATTTTCTCTGCCTCGTGATGACTGGGTGTTGTGTGATGTCCTTAGGTTAGTTAGGTTTAAGTAGTTCGAAGTTCTATGGGACTGATGACCATAGATGTTAAGTTCCATAGTGCTCAGAGCCATTTGAACCCTTTTGAAAGATCTATGCGCGAAGCATACAACAACTACTACCGCCACAACTTAGCAAAAGATCTGTAAGAGAACCTGAGAAAATTCTCGTAGTATGTAAAATCGCTAAGCGGGTCTAAGGCTTCCATTCAGTCCTTTGTTGACGAGTCTGGTGTGGCAGTTGAAGATAGCAAAACGAAAGCCGAAGTTTTAAATTTCACGTTCAAGAAATCGTTCACACACGAGAATCGTACAAACATACCGCTATTTGACCATCGGACACACTACCGTATGGACGACATAGTAATAATCATACAACTAAAAGGTTTGAAAGCAAGTAAATCACTAGATCCGGATGGAAACCTAGTTCGATTCTAAAAAGAGTATACTACGGCATTGCCCTCTTACCTAGCTTCCATTTATCGTGAATCTCTCGCCCAGCACAAAGTCCCAAGTGATTGGACAAAAGCGCAGGTGACTCCAGTATATAAGAAGTGTAAAAGAACGGACCCACAAAATTACAGACCAATATCCCTGACTTCCGTTTGTTTGCAGAATCCTTGAACATATTCTCAGTTAGAATATAAAAAACTTTCCTGAGACTGAGAAGCATATGTCCACGAACTAGCAAGGTTTTAGAAAGCACTGCCCGTGCGAAACTCAGCTTGCCCTTCTTTCACATATACTGAGAACTATGGATGAAGAGCAACAGGCAGATTCTGTATTTCATTTCCGGAAAGCATTTGACACGGTACCCCATTGTGGTTTCACAGATAAGTGAGTTGCTCGAAGACTTCTTAAATCATAGAAGCCAGTATGTTGTCCTCGACGGCGAGTGTTCATCAGACTGGGGTATTGTCAGGAGTGGCCCAGGGAAGTACGATAAGACTGGTGTTGTTGTCTATATACATAAATGATTTGGCGGACAGGGTTGGCAGAAGTCTGCGGTTATTAACTGATGATGCTTATGTACGGTAAGGTATCGAGATTGAGTGACTGTAGGAAGATACAAGACGAGTAATATAAAATTTTCAATTGGTGCGATGAATGGCAGCTTGCCCTAAATGTAAGTTATTGCGGATGAGTAGGAAGATCAAACCTGTAATGTTCGGTTGCAGTATTACTAGCGTCCTGAATGACACAGTGAAATCGGTTAAATATCTGGTCGTAACGTTGCAAAGCGGTATGAGGTGGAACGAAAAAATGAGAGTTGTGGTTTGGAAGGCGAATCGTCGACTTCGGTTTATTGGTAGAATTTTAGAAATGAGTGGTTCACTTGTAAAGGAGACAGCATATACACTCCTGGAAATGGAAAAAAGAACACATTGACACCGGTGTGTCAGACCCACCATACTTGCTCCGGACACTGCGAGAGGGCTGTACAAGCAATGATCACACGCACGGCACACCGGACACACCAGGAACCGCGGTGTTGGCCGTCGAATGGCGCTAGCTGCGCAGCATTTGTGCACCGCCGCCGTCAGTGTCAGCCAGTTTGCCGTGGCATACGGAGCTCCATCGCAGTCTTTAACACTGGTAGCATGCCGCGACAGCGTTGACGTGAACCGTATGTGCAGTTGACGGACTTTGAGCGAGGGCGTATAGTGGGCATGCGGGAGGCCGGGTGTATGTACCGCCGAATTGCTCAACACGTGGGGCGTGAGGTCTCCACAGTACATCGATGTTGTCGCCAGTGGTCGGCGGAAGGTGCACGTGCCCGTCGACCTGGGACCGGACCGCAGCGACGCACGGAAGCACGCCAAGACCGTAGGATCCTACGCAGTGCCGTAGGGGACCGCACCGCCACTTCCCAGCAAATTAGGGACACTGTTGCTCCTGGGGTATCGGCGAGGACCATTCGCAACCGTCTCCATGAAGCTGGGCTACGGTCCCGCACACCGTTTGGCCGTCTTCCGCTCACGCCCCAACATCGTGCAGCCCGCCTCCAGTGGTGTCGCGACAGGCGTGAATGGAGGGACGAATGGAGACGTCGCTTCTGCCTTGGTGCCAATGATGGTCGTATGCGTGTTTGGCGCCGTGCAGGTGAGCGCCACAATCAGGACTGCATACGACCGAGGCACACAGAGCCAACACCCGGCATCATGGTGTGGGGAGCGATCTCCTACACTGGCCGTACACCACTGGTGATCGTCGAGGGGACACTGAATAGTGCACGGTACATCCAAACCGTCATCGAACCCATCGTTCTACCATTCCTAGACCGGCAAGGGAACTTGCTGTTCCAACAGGACAATGCACGTCCGCATGTATCCCGTGCCACCCAACGTGCTCTAGAAGGTGTAAGTCAACTACCCTGGCCAGCAAGATCTCCGGATCTGTCCCCCATTGAGCATGTTTGGGACTGGATGAAGCGTCGTCTCACACGGTCTGCACGTCCAGCACGAACGCTGGTCCAACTGAGGCGCCAGGTGGAAATGGCATGGCAAGCCGTTCCACAGGACTACATCCAGCATCTCTACGATCGTCTCCATGGGAGACTAGCAGCCTGCATTGCTGCGAAAGGTGGATATACACTGTACTAGTGCCGACATTGTGCATGCTCTGTTGCCTGTGTATATGTGCCTGTGGTTCTGTCAGTGTGATCACGTGATGTATCTGACCCCAGGAATGTGTCAATAAAGTTTCCCCTTCCTGGGACAATGAATTCACGGTGTTCTTATTTCAATTTCCAGGAGTGTAGAACGCTGGTGCCACCTATTGTTGAATACTGCTCGAGTGTTTGGAATCCGTACCAGGTGGGATTGACCTGGAACACAGCAAAGCTGTTCAGAGGCAGGCTGCTAGATTCTTTACCCTTAGGTTCGAACAGCACGTAAGTATTATGGAGATACTTCGGGAACTCAAATGGGAATCCCTGGAGGGAAGGCGACATTCTTCTCGAAAAACATTATTGAGAAAATTTAGACAACCGGCATTTGAAGCTGATTGCCGAACGATTCTACCGCCGCCAAAGTACGTTGCGAAGATAAGATACGAGAAATTAGGGCTCGTACGTAGGCATATAGACAGTAGTTCTTCCCTCGCTCTGTGAGTGGAACAGGAAAGGAAATGACAAGTAGTGGTACACGCACCGAACTGTGGCTTGCGGAATATCTATGTAGATGTAGATATATAGATGTTGGTTTTCCTCTGGCCCAGCTGCAAGCAATTATCCTGCTTTGCATTGATTGACCATTCTTGGATGTCCTCCTTAGATGGTCAAAATCCCGAGCTCGTTGGAGGGCCCTGTCCACAGTACTTCAAACTTTCTCAATATGGGAGATATCCGGCGACGTTGCTGCCCAAGGCAGGGTTTGGCAAGCTCGAAGACAAGCACTAGAAACTGGCCAAGTGCGGGCGGCCGTTATCTTGCTGAAATGTATAGGAAAGGAAATCGGTGATTTATGGTTTACGTTAATCGATTGGGAGGAACCACAATAAACCTAAACCTGAATGACCGGACAGGAATTTGAACTCCGTTCTACCCGAGTGACAGCATAGTGCCTTAAGTAATGCTCCACTTCCCTAGAACATACTGTGTGGTGACATGTCACTTCTAAGACAGCTCGATACGGTCTGTTGGCTCATCTTCTAACAGTTGTAGCATTAAAAAAAAAAAACAAAGCAAAAATAATTATTAAGCAGACAGCTCACATGACTTCTTAGTATTCACATATTTAAGGAAAATATTCTAATAGCTGCCATAATTTTTTAAAATAGCCGAAACAGTTACTAAGCAGACAGTTAATTTGAGTTATTATTCATCATTTTAAAAATAATATTCTAACAGCTGTCGCAGATTTTTAAAATAGCCAAACATTTATTAACCGTGCAACTGAAACACTAAGTTTCTATGTACCAGCTCACCTTCAGTTGTGTTTCAAGGACATCTCTATACGTCAGTACCAACTGTTTAAACCCAAAGACAGGAAAAAGCATAATCACCAGTATTTTCTGAGTCGGCAGTTACCGTTGTCTGTCAACATTCCTAGGATTATTAATGTATTATGCGTTTTTATTGCTTAAGTAATTGGATGGTAAAAGAATTTTACTGATTTTCTTTGGGTGGAAACATAATTTTCAATTTAGAGTTTATTTTTCCTGTCTAGGATACAAATTTTAGTGCTATTAACAATGGCCAACGTTTTCGGATATTGAGAGAAGCCCTAGGACGGGATTCTAATAAAGCAAAGGAACTGATTGTCATCCGGGCTATTTTTGCAGCGCAGCGTGCTTTTGAGAACTTAGCTTGCAACATCACCGAAGCCACTCAACGGTCTCGTGACCCTCCAAGCCGTTCAGCGATAATCACCACGTCGCGACTATTCTGCCTATCGTATTTTGCGTACGTGTGATATAATTTTCTGCTACTGTGGTTCCCTGTCAACGACCAGCGTTTTGCACTTGAAATGACATTGTTAGTACTGGAATTTCAAGCGACAGTAACTCGGTTAGATGAAACTTCCAGTAAATATAATAACTGTCATTCGGTGTCTAAACCGCACTCAAGGCAACATTATGGCGTTAACGTCACTTTTGTTTGAATCTTAGAAACAACTCAACGATGTTTTTCATAATTACCGCACTATATAACTTTTCTTTTTATACGAAGATTATGGGAACGATCCAAATGTACAAGTTGTTCCTGCTGACAAAGGTTGGGCCCCTAATTTTTATAGTTTTGTATACACCTGGTAAATTTTGAAGCGAAAAGAAGATGACCACTTTTCTTTGATCGAAAAATCGATAGCGTCATTTTTTCATTGCGCTGAGTAGCGTCTTTAAAGTCCACCTTTTATCTTACGCAAATACCTTGTGTAAAAGTGGGAAAAACAGCAACCCATCCGTCATTTCGTGTATTTTTACTGTTTCGTCGACTTTTGAAGGCTATGTACGGTTACACATGCGTGCAATACCGCTATCACACTCTCAGGTGCTGGACTGATAATTAGTCAGACGCCACGGAGTTCTCAAATTTTATTTGTCTGCAAGGTGCACTTTCTACGAGGGCAAGTAAAAAACTGTAGGAAATCTTTTAAAAATAAATTTTTTATTGGGAGAACAATATTGCAGGTAACATCATTTAGCCACATAATCTCGCTCAGTCCGTATCCACTTGGTCCATCTATTGACAAGCTCTGTAATTCAATCCTGGAAGACGCCTTGGGTCATCGTGTGCATCCACTCTTGCGCCACCTATACAACCTCGTCATCTGTCGGAAACTTGGATTCACGCAGGTATTACTTCATGTCGCGGTATTTATCAGTGGCTGCCACTATTCGCTGTTTGATCTTTAGGAGCGTAAAGACACTGTAGTGAATATTTCAGCTTCTAAAACATTGTCAATATCAACTACACAGCAAAATATTGGCTTTTGAACCTATTTGTTGTTTAGCAACATGAATGTTTCCACATCATGCTGTTTCGTTTAATCTCCGGTTGACAGTTGCGGACCCATGTCTTTTCAAAGATTGGTACGCGGCTAAGAAAGCCTTCTCTTTTCAAAGCGACTTAACTGTGGTTTTGACATTTCCAGACACTCCTGTTCGTAATTGCTGATTGTCTTCCTGGCTGTGTGGCCGTGGCCGAAGATACTTTTCGGTTCCTGCTGTTTTGTCCAGAAATATGCTGGGCATCTTCGGATATATTCCTGGCAATGATGAGTCCTGGCGACCGACCCAGTCAGCAAGACTCAGGGTCGCCAGGAGTATCTCCGAAGATGCCCAGCATATTTCTGGACAAAACAGCAGGAATCAAAAAGTATCTTGGACCACAGCCATGCAGCCCGGAAGACTCATCAGAAACTATGACATCCGGTCTTGAAAGCCTTCATAGTATGTCTGTTAGTTGATGTGGTACCCAGTGACCACAAATTTATGATACTTTCAAGATTCATGGACGATTGAAACTGCTGCGCCTTGACTTATGTTCAGTTCATGCAGAATATCATCTGTTCTGGCATGAGGATCATCACGAATCATTCACTCAGCCGTCTCGATGTCCCTGTTGGAAGTGGAAGTCCTACCCGAACGCTCTTCGTTGCAGCTACGTTCACGTTCACTTATACGGCTATTTATCCGCTGGTAAATTTTTCGTTTGGACAGGAAACGAGTCAGTCCAATTTATTCCTCTCTGCTTAGAGACACCGGGATATTCATAACAAAATGCTGTGAAATCGTTATGGATAGAACTGTTCACCATATCAACACAGCTAACGTACATACACAACAATGAGGTTATAGGCATCCCATTGTTCAGTCAGTGCTGTTAAACTATATAGCAGAAGAATTGTCTTTTCATATTGAATTGACATGTGGTAGATATTATGTAACCAGTTCCAATCTGAACCGTTACGCACAGCGACCGTAGAATACAAGGAAGGAGAACGACATCTACCATATGCGAAGGATGAATAAAGTGGTATGTTTGCATGTCCCTCACTTCAACCATTTCGATTCATATGTCGGGGATAATCCTGGTTGCTTTCTGAACTTGGAAAAACTTGCTGGCGTGTTGTCACTATTTACAACAAAAATAATTCCCATGACCAGATTGGGTATGGGGAACTTCTGTGGTGAAGTTTAGTAAACTTGCAACGTGAAATACCACCTGCCAAGACACATACCCATATCATCCCATAATTTGAGAGGTTACTGCCATGACATATACCCATCTTCTTCCATAATTTGAGTGACTACGATGGCTCACTCACTTACTGAGCACTTTGGTGTGGAAAATAATAAATTCTGTGTCATTCTTCACAGTGTTGAAGACTGCATAGCGTTTTCCAAGCAAATCATTAAGGTTCCACTTCCTCCACTCACTAAGTTTCATTTGCGCGCCTCTTCAGAAATTTTCTGAGAAAATGCGTCAGGACGATACGCATTTCACAGAGCTGTGTATCCGTATGATTAAAAGTCTATAACGATGAACGGGTTCTTTCCTTACAAATACCAGGGTTCGCTGGAACAACTCCATGAAAACAGATTGCCCGACATCAGCACATTCTCCAGTAAACTAGCAGTCAGTACCATAACGGATGCGGAATATGAGCATCTGGCGAATATTAGGCAGGAATTTGGCATCACTAATGTAGGAGAATATACAATATCCTGTGTGCACCTGCTCACAAATGTTTCGAGAAATTGCAGAGTGTGTGCATCGACCCATACACTCTGGATCCTGTCTGGGACGCAATGTTAAAAATACACGTGTCAGCATCGGACTCTGGACCGATGTTGACATGTTGGTCTTTATAGAAAGCAGGATTCGCTGGAGATTTTCCTAGTGTGTGCATAGGTATGCCAAGATGAATAACCTGCGAATGAGTGAGGAATACAATGCAAGTTACACCCTTTGCTTGGATGTAAACAACCTACAGGCTTACAGGCACACCCTGTTAACATTCTCTTCAGTTGATGGGTTCCGATGGCAGTCTGATGACGAAATCGCCAGATTGGATAAGTTCTAAGATGTGGCTCCGGATTTTGGTGAAGGATATGTCATGGAGGCGAACATGGCATATTTTACTGATTTGCATGATGTGGACAGCGACTTGTTGCTGGTCCGCAGCGTTTAGTCCCACGCAGTGGTTCCATCCCCAAGCTGATGACAAAGCTGGGGAGATACATTCTGCACTAAAATGTCTCAGTGTCTCAGTTTGGGGATGAAACTTATAAGAGCCATCTACAGCTTCTCATTCAATAACGCAAGTTGAAGGAGTACATACATATAAATACCGAAAAGAAGGCTCTCGCGACATGTAACTTCAAAAATGATTTTTTAAAAGTAATGGACGATACAGCTATTGGAAAAACAATGAAAAATGTTAGAGGTGCCGCGAAATTAATTTAGTTTACCCTTAAGAGATGCGTTATGGATGAAGAGATGTATTGGCAGGCCTAATTTTGAGTGGGCCACGATGTTCAATAAAGAACTAGTTGGTAAGGAGATGGCTAAGCTTTCGTTGGAGTTCACGAAACCTGTCAATGTCGGCATATGTATTCTGGACATTTCCGAACCCCACATGTGCCGATTTTGCTATGAGCTTGCGAAGCCAAACTTCCCTGATCCAAAGTTACTTTATATGGATACAGGCAGCTTCATCCACTAGGTGAAAGGCTGTGATCCATATGAAGTAATTAGTTATCATCTTAACGCATTCGGCTAATCTGGATATGCCTATAATTCTTAAAACAAGAAGGATATCGGCCTGATGAAAAACGAGATGAGTGGGTCGTGTATTGTCTTGTGGAGTTCGAGGGGCTCAAATCTAAAACGTACGCATATCATACAGCTACAGGTGCAACCGGGCGGTGGGCGAGTCGTGCGCCCTCAATGGTTCTCGCGATCAGAGATTGGAAAGATTGTCTACTCAACGGCGTTGATGGTGCTCCGCCAATTCTATAGTGCCCCGAGTAGTCTTTCTATGGAGATGTCATGAGGTACATACTGCAACGCAGCTGAGAGTTGGTCTGTGGCGCCATACTGTTCTCATAGTATTCACTTGAGTAATTGGAGATTATGATGGACATTTACTTGCGTAAAAGAGTGAAAACTATAAGTAGAAAGAAAACTGAACCCTATTAAAAGCCAGTCAGAAAAATGAATGATCAGATGGAAAATGTAGTATAGAGGATGAGAGGTAGTTAATAGAGATCACTCCAAATATATCCAGATTGAATAATTATATCGAGGTGCAATTTTTGCCAAGTTGTAGCAGACAAGATGGCAAATTTGTCTGACGTTCGAAAGTAATTTTTATCGTTTATAATCACCGAATTACGACGCTGACTTGGTTAGTTTTCAGTGGAACTATATACTTCTTTCTGTGTTATTTGCAAGAAGCTTCTAAGAGAACTTCAACAACATAACACGTATGGGACTTAATCAAACAGTATTAAGATAACATCGCCACCAACCTCTGTCCCGCAGTCAGGAGACGAGATTCCACAAACTTCTGTCGTATTGTACCAAAAATAAGCAAGAAAAAAGCTCAGGTACGGCTATAACATCAAGTGCTCAAAATATTGACCCTGAGTACTGCTGCAAGCTATAAAGTCAGTCTAGAGAAACAATAGTATACGTTTAACTTCATCTGGAACTAACGGTAGCACAGGCCCGTGTTTTGAGGCATTTGACACCTTCGGGCGTTGTCGGTGTTTCCTAATAGACCTGTTGTTTTAATTTTTGCCACAGATAACAGTATAGAAGTGTTAAGTTTCGTGAGTGTGCAGACCATTTTGCGTTTCCTGAACCACGGTTTTAATGCCTTTCAAATGTTCTGTTAAGAGGTCATAATATGTGCAGAATTAGGGGATATCCGTCAGTTAGGTACGTTATTGATTACCTTAGGTCCAGTGGGATATCTTCCAATAATTGCGGTAGCACCATTTCTTAGAAATTTCAAATTCTTAGCTGTATTTAGGTACCCATCAATAAACCAGTGACCAGTGATGAGGATTTAGAAGAGCATGCACCAAACGTTCATAGATCAAGATCGTTGATTTAATAAACTTCTTTGAGTCAGCGTGAATTTTCAAGTAAAGGTTAGTGCAGTTTCCTAAGATTAGCTTACCAGTGGTTTGTAAACGACGCTTCTTCCTTAAATAAAATTTTGCATAGATATGTCACATCAATTTGCACTTTTCGTAGCTGACACTCACAGAACAGTAAAGAGTTTTGGAAGTCATTGCCATGACGCTGTAGAAGCATCGAAAAGTGAACAGGATGAAAGGCGATGGAATGTAACGTTCACAGAAAAACCGGTGGATTGATCTCTCTAGATCGGAGATGCCTTTTAATGACACATGCACTGTGCTGCTAAAATGTTAGTTTCATTTCTTTCATCAGTTGCTCTTCTTTTCCTGTGGAGTATTTCATTCTCCACACTTTCAGTTTCACAGATTGTGAGTGCTTGACAGGATCTGGATAGTCTTCAGTATATAACCGCACTGCTGCTCTAATACACTGGTGTCCAAAATTAAAGCAACAAACCGCTATTTCCCCGTACTGTATCTAATTCACGATATAATCATACCAACCGTCAACAGATGTCCATACAATCGTGTTCTGCACGGAAGATGGCATTCCGATCCAACGGACAACCACGTCAGTAATGACAGCAGGGCACCCATCAAACTGGGTGGTATTTGTTGGGTAGCTCCACATCCACAGTTACTGTGTACATAGCCACAGATGGTGTAGTATGGCACAGAGAAGACCCCTTCCTGACTCTCTGCAGTGGAGAAGAGGAGGGGAAATAGGCACGACAGTTGGAATCTGAGTTCTAGGCGCTCAGTCCGGAACCGCGCGACTGCTACGGTCGCAGGTTCGAATCCTGCCTCGGGCATGGATGTGTGTGATGTCCTTAGGTTAGTTAGGTTTAAGTAGTTCTAAGTTCTAGGGGACTGATGACCACAGATGTTAAGTCCCATAGTGCTCAGAGCCATCTGAACCATTTTTTAGTTGCAATCTGATGTGGCCCGATGGCTTAAGGTGAATCGTTCTGTTGTTTCTCGGAGGTGGCGACAGACTGTAGCGACCGAAACTGTATTCCAAAGACCAAGGCAGCGCCTACCTCATGTGACATCAGAAGGAGAAGACAGTTGGCTGCAAGGGTACAACGGTACCGACTTAGTACTGCACGGCAACTGGCATCTGACCTCGCAGTATCCACGAGGCAAACGGTGTACAGCAGTCTTCGGCAGAATGGCCTTTATTGTCGAAGGCTGTATGTGTACCTCTGACGCGTCTTCATAGAAGGGAACGTCTAGAGTGGAGCCGTCAATATGCCACCTAGACGATCGAACAGTGGACCAATGTTCTTTTCATGGATGAGTCCTGAATTGGTCTAGACAGCAAGTCTCGACGGATTCGCATCTGGAGAGAATGTGGAACATGATTTCAGGACCCAAACATTGTGGAAAGATACCGATGTCGAGAGGGATCCCTGATGGTGTGGACAGAGATTATGTGACCCCTCGAACAACTCTTCATGAAATTGTACGGGTGAATCGGTAAGGTTTAACTGCTGTCAGGTAATGTGACAAGATGTTGTGACCTCATGTGCGGTTGTTCCGAGGTGCTGTGGTGTCAGACTTCGTTTTGATGGACAATAATGTTCGACCTCATAGAGCACAGGTGGTTGATGTTTTATTGGAGACAGAAGATATTGCACACATGACGTGGCCTTCGCGCTCTTCCGATTTGAGTTGCATAGAAGATGTCTGCGATACACTACGGAGACGGACTGCATCACCCCAGGATCTACTAACCAATACTCAAGACTTACGAGCTGTTCTGCAGGAAGAATGGGCGTTACTGCCTCAACACGAGATTGACGACATCATTCACAGCATACCCTGTCGTTGTCAGGCCTGTACTGCTACCAGAGGTGCTCACACCCCTTACTAAGCACAGTAATCAGTTGTCGCAACACATGTACAAATCCGTTAAGTTGGAAAAAACGAAGAACATTTTTGTCTTCCGTTATTCACGTTGCGGTTGATTACATTATGTATTCTTTGCTTTGTTTCTGTTTTACTGTCGCTTGTTTATACTGTTTTGTGGCAAAATAAACGCAACCTTGCAAAATTTCCGTTTGTTCCTTTAATGTTGGAACCAGTGTAGTTTGGCGACATTCGCTGTAAATGATATTCACCCTTTTCGACTGTCTTATACATTGTGCAGTTCCCAATAGCTTTATGAGCAAATTATCTGGCTGCTACAACAGCAGAACATAGACTGACGAGCTTCAACCGCACACGTAAACACAAGAACCATACCTGAATTACACGTTTGCCTACATTTTGTATAATGGGAGAGATGTTTTATGGAACCTCTTATCCTGACGGCTGGACAGTGATTTGCAGT
Organism: Schistocerca americana; assembly: GCF_021461395.2. Lineage (NCBI taxonomy): Eukaryota > Metazoa > Arthropoda > Insecta > Orthoptera > Acrididae > Schistocerca > Schistocerca americana. Next base: position 430,728,810 of record NC_060124.1, on the reverse strand, counting down.
GCTGTTATCTTGATAATGTTGATCAAGTCTCATACATGTTACGTCATTAAAGTTCTCTTAGAAGCTTCGTTGAAATGCCACAGAAAATGTATGTAATCCCATTAGCAAATAAACCAAGTCGGTGTCCTAATTCGGCGACAATAAACGATAAAAATTATCTGCGAACGTCAGGAAGTTCACCATATTGTCCGCTATAACTTGGCGGAAACCACACCTCGATGTATTTTTTCATTCTGGATATATTTGGAGTGGTTTTTCTTAGCTGCCTCATCTGTATAGTTTCTTCTTCTTTAGTACTAGTTTTAGTATAGATAATTAGTATCTCTGTATGTATGTATCTCTGTAACTAATAGTGTTAGCTCATAAAAAATTATTATGCAGTATGCATGCAAGTTATCTTTAAAGGATAAAAAAGAATTTATTGTAAAAGCGGCTTTGATATTTATTGCAAATAAATAATAAATTAAAAATTAAAAATAGTTATAAATAAACAAAAATGAGGAATTGGAAACAGAACTTTACTGTTAATAAATAATAAGATAATTTGTTATATCATTGTTATTAGTTAGAAAAGAAGCCGATCGTTTCAGTACAGAGTCTAAATGATAAGTCACACGCACTTGTTATAGAGAGAGGAAAGGAGGAGTTGAAAATTATTGTTTATAATTCAGAAATTGGTATGTTATTATTATTCAAAAACCGTCTGATCCTCTCGCCATGGCAAACAGACATTGAACGACAAAGCTCATACAATTGCTCAGAGAGGAGGGGAGCAAGGTTGAAGGCGAGCTTTGTTACCCAGCCAATTTTATGTCACTCAGTTGCCCAAGATGCAAGGGCAGGGTATGAGGTTACATCCTGACTGTACCACACACAAGTGGCCTACAGGCGTGGGCGACCACGTGACCAGTATTAGGCTATATCCTGACCTTGGATATAACAAGGCCAATTGGCTTAGGTGTAACCTGGCACAGAATGAGACCAAGAGATAAGATCGTTGTTTTGGCTTGTACTGGTACTGCTCCTCTACTCGTTAACTGGTGCACTTGCAGGGTATGCTGAAAAAATAATGGTTCTACTTCCTGCCACCAGGTAAAAATTTGTCGCTGTAAGCAGACAGAATGTGGTATGGGTGCAAGAAACGGTGGTTCTGGCAAATTAATTAGTGTGTGATCACAAGTTACAACATGTATTCAATATGGTCTCCCAACTTAGCAACATGCTGCATGTGTAGCTTGACGTGGTCGACAATTACTCGAAACAATCCAGTGTAATCAGACAATCAGAGTGACTTGTCGTCGTATGCTATCCTTCAGGTGGGGAAGAGCCCGGGCACATCCAGTATAGACACTATCTTTCAGAAATCCCCACAACCAGAAGTCACATGTATTTAGACCGGAGGATTTGGAAAGCCGCACCACGTAATTCAACTGATACTTTAAACTTCTCGATCATATTCTTTAGCTCAGTTGCAGACATGGGGCATTTTCACAGCTGTTTCTGTGGTTGATATTGCCGCAATGAAGCTCTGCTATTGCCACCATACTGACAAAATAACTTTACAGGCAGTGTATAGTCTTTCTTCTCAACAGCCATTGCTGTTAGTACGGAAAAGTTCAATTTTATTAATCATCTACACCGACAGCATCTTCAGAAAAGAAATCAAGACACGTCACCAAGCGACGAACAGCATACTGTCGTCAGAACAGGAAACATTTCACGTTTTGACTGCTTACAGCCCCATATTTTCATCTGGTGACAGAAAGTGAAATTATCATTTTTTCAGCATATTCCACGAGAGCACCGGCTAATGAACATATCTACGATGTTTCAGAATCCTGTGATCTATATAGCCCGCGCTGCAGCACTTGGAACACCGACAGTTTAATTATATCCACCCGGAATAATTGGAACTGAAAAAACAATTTTTTAAAATATAGAGTGTTAATTGTAATAAATGGCAGCTATTTTTGTTATCTTATTAGGACTCAGCAAACTAAAAACTACGAGAAAACACGTCTCATTAAAACGTGTTTTTCACAGTGCGTCTGTGTTATGGTCAAGAGCCGATATGATTAAAAAAAAAAATGTTCAAATTTGTGTGAAATCTTATGGGACTTAACTGCTGTCATCAGTCCCTAAGCTTACACACTGCTTAACCTAAATTATCCTAAGGACAAACACACACACCCATGCACGAGGGAGGACTCGAACCTCCGCCGGGACGAGCCGCACAGTCCATGACTGCAGCGCCTAAGACCGCTCGGCTAATCCCGCGCGGCTGATGTGGTTCGATGCATATTCTGTGAGCAACTTGATGGAATCAAAAAACATCTGCTGTCACATGGAAAGCTAATCCGGAACTTACCTGAATGTGACTGGTCCTGCAGTGGGCTGCAGTCCGATGCCCATATTGGTGAGGCCATGGGATTCCCCTGTCGCGAGGATGGTTGCACGTGTTGTCTCCCATTCCTGGCACCTTCCTGAAGCCAGTTGCGCACAACGCTCGGTGATATCATCTTCCGGCGGTTGCAGCAACTGCAAGCGTACTTGGCATGAGGTCATGCAACAATTCCTTGTGATGCATAACAGCAAACATTAATCATTCTCGCATGCAACAGTCCGTGCCTGAATGAATTTTCTAGATGCAAAACGCGAACTCCATTCGCGGAGAGAAAACCCATTCGGTAAGCACTCGTTGAGCTGTATTTTCTCTGAACATACCGTGGTGATCACTTTGTGAGATATGCATGGGAGGAAGCAATGCGTTGCTTGACACTTCTTGGAATGTACGCTCTCGGAATTACAACGGAAGATCTCTCCACAATGCAGCTCGCTTTTCGTGCAGCGTCCGCCCCTGGAGTTTAATGAGCATCGGCGTGACACTTCCGGTCTTACCAAACGAAATCGACAGGGAAAAGGGAAGATTAGACTTTAACGTCCCGTCGATGATGAGGTTATTAGAGAGAGAGAGAGAGAACACGCTCGGACTGAGGAAGAACAGAGTACCGAGGCCTTTCCGAAGAGATCCCACTCAAACGGCTCTGAGCACTATGGGACTTAACATCTATGGTCATCAGTCCCATAGAACTTAGAACTACTTAAACCTAACTAACCTGAGGACAGCACACAACACCCAGCCATCACGAGGCAGAGAAAATCCCTGACCCCGCCGGGAATCGAACCCGGGAACCCGGGCGTGGGAAGCGAGAACGCTACCGCACGACCACGAGATGCGGGCAGAGATCCCACTCCCGGGATTTAGGGAAAGTAATGGAGAGCTAAATCTAGTTGATCAGCTACTAACTCAATAAGTTTCTGATGCCTCTCGAAGACGGTTCTTATCGAACGCGTTCGAACTAAAGACAAGGTTAAAAAATACGTTATTCAACAGGGAATCTACTAGTGTATCATAATCACACCTAATGTTGAACACTCTGAGCAGTGGCTACTGGCGCTAGTTATGCTCCACTTGCGTCGTTGATATCGACAGTCGTCTGGTCTTTTATCTCTGTTCCGCCTTTAGTCTTCCGGCTTGGCGTGTGGCCGGGCACTCTCTCCGGTCGGCGGTCAACGAGGCAACGTGCTTTGAAGGCAGGCCCTCGTCTCGATTAGATGTGCCTGGGCCTCGCCGTCCTTGCCATTTTGCCGCGCGCGGGGCGTATAGTGCTGATCAGTCGACGCGTTTGCGTGCGAAACGGTGGTGGGTCCGTCATCTCATGCTGGACATCTTCTCATCGCGTAACTGGAAGCATTAAGTTGCGTATGATTCATATTCTGCTGTTAACCTATGAATATTTGTGAAACTTATGGTGGCATGTTGTATCTACCGGAGATCAGTTACGGATGGTTTTGAATAAGAGATTGTTATACGGAACTTACGAAGTCTAAGGCTTCGAAGTGTTGTTTCCGCGGAGCGGAGTCTAATTATTTCGGCAAATGCGAAAGGAAATAGAGTTTTACTGATTGTTTTAAAGGCTCCGTGCAGCGCTAATTTGATGTAGTATGGACAGTGTCTTGAAAGGAGGATATATGATGAACATCAACAAAAGCAAAACGAGGCTAATGGAATGTAGTCGAATTAAGTCGGGTGATTCCGAGGGAATTAGATTAGGAAATGAGACACTTAAACTAGTAAAGGAGTTTTGCTATTTGGGGAGCAAAATAACTGATGATGGTCGAAGTAGAGAGGATATGAAATGTAGACTGGCAATGGCAAGGAAAGCGTTTCTGAAGAAGAGAAATTTGTTAACGTCGAGTATAGATGTAAGAGTCAGGAAGTCGTTTCTGAAAGTATTTGTATTGAGTGTAGCCATGTATGGAAGTGAAACATGGACGATAAATAGTTTGGACAGGAAGAGAATAGAAGCTTTCGAAATGTGGTGCTACAGAAGAATGCTGAAGATTAGATGGGTAGATCACATAACTAATGATGAAGTATTGAATAGAATTGGGGAGAAGAGGAGTATGTGGCACAACTTGACAAAAAGACGGGACCGGTTAGTAGGACATGTTCTGAGGCATCAATGGATCACAAATTTAGCATTGGAGGGCAGCGTGGAGGGTAAAAATCGTAGAGGGAGACCAAGAGATGAATACACTAAGCAGATTCAGAAGGATGTAGGTTGCAGTAAGTACTGGGAGATGAAGAAGCTTGCACAGGACAGGGTAGCATGGAGAGCTGCATCAAACCAGTCTCAGGACTGAAGACCACAACAAACAACATGTTAATTAGTATGATCTTTGCCAAGTTTTGGTTTGAGACATTTTTTTTAATATGAAGGGCAGAGCTTTTGTTAAGTCAGTGTAATTTTAATTGCTCTTCTATTCGGAAAACGTCTCACTTCGGTTTTCAGTTACAGATAGTCACGTAGTTAGTAAGCCTTGCATGGTCTTGAATAAGGGGAATCACGAGTTAAATTTGTCTGCTGCGTGAATTATTTGCTGTTGCAGAAATGGTCTGGTGTGTTGGGCAGATGGGGTTTGTCTCCTTAGCGGGCAGGCTGAGATCGTCTGTGTGTTCGGCGTGTTTTCTGCCCTGGCTTGCAGCCTGATCATCTCCGAAATTGCTTGGCGGTTGCTTTCTAGTCGTTTGGTGTTCCGAGTACCACCGTGTATAAGCCGCGCTTCCATCCTTTAGTTAAATATCCGACCTGTCCGCCGGGACGGACGAGATCTTTTCATAAGTAACTCAAGGAGAATCATCAGTGTTGTGTAAATTTTGGTTACTTAAGCAATGAACTGGATAGTGTGCTTATGGTGGTGACTGTCTGTGGTCCTTTTGCAATCAGACCTAATTATTATCTTTAAAATACTGTTTTTTATATTAGTTCATGTCCTAATCACACAGTTTTTCTAAGTTAGGTGAAGGACAAGCGTCCGCAATTTCATGACTTGGTCTTCGGTAATTCCATTTGTATCTTTTTTTTATTTAAAAAAATAGGCCAGACAGTTAAAGTCAGTTTTATATTTTCTTAAGAGTACAAAGATCTGAATTGAATTTTTATATTGTTATTCTTGATTCTGTAATCCTGTAATAATGAAACTTGTTCTTTAGTTGAAATTAAAATTATGTACCAACCACAGGTTTGCCCATCATCAAAGATCTCTAGCTTCCTATCTCCTTTGAGTAGCTGTGGTTAAATTGCAATATTGGTTCCTCTAGCACGTAACTTAATCGGTCACACAGCTCACACTCGCCACGCGATACATTGTAGCGCAATAAGATCGCGTTCAAAGGAAAGACATTTGGACTGTCAAAATTTTATCAGTAAATTGTAGAAATGTTCCTAACAATCTTCTCGATTTTACTGCTCGTCAGGAAAGTTCTCGCGCTCAAATTATTCTTGGGAGTGAGAGTTGGCTGAAAGCCGAAGTAGAAAGCTGTGAGATATTTAGCGAGTCATGAAACGTATATCTGAAAGACAGAATAGATGCCATTGGAGATGGAGTGTTTATTCCAGTTGACAAACATATTGTCCCTGTTGAGGTCGAAGTTGAATGTGACTGTGAAGTTGTCTAGTCGCGCATAACAGGTCTAGGTGAAACCAAGTTAATTGTTGGATGCTTTCACCGGCCACCCGATTTCGCTGTGGTAGTTCCGGAGTCATTAAAAGAAAGTCTTCAGTCAGTAGCATGAAATATCCAAATCATGCAAAACTAGTGGCAGTCGACTTTAACGTATTGAGTATAGACTGGGGCGTAATTGGATTCATAGCACGAGGGACAGACACTTTTGTGTAGTACTTTTGAACATGATTTTTCGAAAACTGTCTTGAGCAGAGAGTTCGGCAGCCCACACGAAATGAAAATATTTTAGGGCCTTTTGGCTGTATCGAAAATGTCAGTATAGAAACCGGGATTAGCGATCATGATGTCATTATAGCAACTATGGTTACGAAAGTTAATAAATGGTTCAAATGGCTCTGAGCACTATGCGACTTAACTTCTGAGGTCATCAGTCGCCTAGAACTTAGAACTAATTAAACCTAACTAACCTAAGGACATCACACACATCCATGCCCGAGGCAGGATTCGAACCTGCGACCGCAGCGGTCACGTGGTTCCAGACTGAAGCGCCTTTAACCGCACGGCCACACCGGCCGGCAAAGTTAATAAATCATTCAAAAAAGCTAGGAGAGTGTTTTTACTAGAAAGAGTAGATAACCAGTATTATCATATCACTTGGACTATGAACTGACATCATTTAGGTCCAGTAAGATGGATGTAGAAGAATTAGGGGCAAAGTCTAAACAGATTGCAATTCGTGGTCTGGAAAAATATGTGCCTAGTAAGTGGATTAAGGACGTAAAAGACCCACCATCGTTTAACAACGAAATTCGTAAAATGCTGAGGAAGCAGAGGCTCCTGCACTCTCGGCTCAAAAAAGAAAGCTTAGATGACGACATGCAAAGGATACTAGAGATTCGTAAGTGTGTGAAAAGATCTATGCGTGAAGCATACGACTATCACCTCCATACATCCAAAGATCAAGCCGACAACCCGAGAAAATTCTGGTCCTAAATAACATCGGCAACTGGTCTAAGGCTTCCATCCAGTCATTCGATGACCATTCCGGTGTGGCAGTAGAAGATACCAAAACCAAAGCCGAAGTTTTAAATTTCGTGGTAATAAGCATCCCTAGTGTAGAGAAACACCTAAAGAGTTGAAAAGATATAAGTCGCGAGGGCGAGATGGAATCCCATTTCGGTTTTACAAAGAGTACTCTACGGCACTGGCTCCTCACTTAATTAACTTGCATTTATCGCCAACCTCTCGCCAAGCGCAAAGTCCGAAACGACATGAAAAAAGCGCAGGTGACTCCTGTATATGTTGTTGTTGTTGTTGTGGTCTTCAGTCCTGAGACTGGTTTGATGCAGCTCTCCATGTTACTCTATCCTGTGCAAGCTTCTTCATCTCCCAGTACTTACTGCAACCTACGTCCTTCTGAATCTGCTTAGTGTATTCATCTCTTGGTCTCCCACTATGATTTTTACCCTCTACACTGCCCTACAATGCTAAATTTGTGATCCCTTGATGCCTCAGAATATGTCCTACCAACCGGTCCCTTCTTCTTGTCAAGTTGTGCCACAAACTCCTCTTCTCCCCAATTCTATTCAATACCTCCTCATTAGTTATTTGATCTACCCATCTAATCTTCTGTAGCACCACATTTCGAAAGCTTCTATTCTCTTCTTGTCCAAACTATTTATCGTCCATGTTTCACTTCCATACATGGCTACACTACGTACAAATACCTTCAGAAACGACTTCCTGACACTTAAATCTATACTCGATGTTAACAAATTTCTCTTCTTCAGAAACGCTTTCCTTGCCATTGCCAGTCTACATTTTATATCCTCTCTACTTCGACCATCATCAGTTATTTTGCTCTCCAAATAGCAAAACTCCTTTACTAGTTTAAGTGTCTCATTTCCTAATCTAATTGCCTCGGCATCACCCGACTTAATTCGACTACATTCCATTAGCCTCGTTTTGCTTTTGTTGATGTTCATCATATATCCTCCTTTCAAGATACTGTCCCTTCCGTTCAACTGCTCTTCCAAGCTCTCACAATGTCATCGGCGAACCTCAAAGTTTTTATTTCTTCTCCATGGATTTTAATACCTACTCCGAATTTTTCTTTTGTTTCCTTTACTGCTTGCTCAATATACAGATTGAATAACATCGGGGAGAGGCTACAGCCCTGTCCATTCCCAACCACTGCTTCCCTTTCATGCCCCTCGACTCTTATAACTGCCATCTGCTTTCTGTACAAATTGTAAACAGCCTTTCGCTCACTGTATTTTACCCCTGCCAGCTGTATATAAGAACGGTAAAAGAAACGACTCGCGAAATTGCAGACCAGCATTCTTAACATGGGTTTTCTGCAGAGTTATTGAACATATTCGAAAGTCGAAAACAACAAATTTCCTTGAGACCGAAAAGTGTATGCCCGGGAATCAGTACGGTTTTAGAGAGCATCGTACGTGCGAAACTCATCTTTCCCGTTTCTCACATGATATACAGAGAAATGTAGGTCTTATATCAGTAGAATTATTATTCCGGAAAAATGTGGTTTATCCGTGAAAGAGATCGCTTATAGTGAGTCTGCGGAATCGCTGTATTAGAAGAAACTGATACCTGATTAATCATCATCATCGTCGTCATCATCATCAATCATTCTATGTTCCCTTTCCTCAATTTTTCCATGCATTACGACCTTCAGCTGTACACATCCATGCCGCAGTTCACCCACATTCAGTTATTGCTTGTCTCTGCCTCTTTGCACCTCATTAAATCCAGAAACGTTTTTTCGTTGCTCCCTTACTATCAGTTTACATGTCTATAAATCCAAGGGACCGAAAACCTCGCTGTTTTGTCCCTCCCCACAAATCAACCGATCTATAAATCCAGCTGACATCCATTTCCTTTTTTATCAGAGTCAGAATTCCATCTTCCACTGCCGTAGTTCAAATCTGGTAATACACACTGACTTGACTGTAACTTTCGTTTTTGTACACGCAGGAAGCTCAGTTTTTAAAAGTCTGTTTAGTTCATTAAAAGGTATTCTGCACCATTTTTACTCTTCTGTTCCTGTGAGTTCCATAATCGTGTCCAACTGCGCTAAATACAAAAACCTCCGTAACTAATTTTAGGAGGAGCGCTTTTAACTTTATAAACGAACCCTAGATGGTGGACGCTATTGAGAAGTGACGTTATATTTTGCTTCGGACTTTTCTGTATGTTGGAAACAATGGAAGCTCAACAACTGATCCATTATTTTGTCTACAGGAAACGTTTAGAGAAAGAACTTTCCAAATAACGTAAAAATCACCTCGAGGATTCTGTTGAATTGTTTTTTACGTGTTTGGTAAAGAAGTAACACGGCGACAGCGTCTCCAGGCGCTTTGTTCTCATTTTGCTCATCATTCACCTTAACAAATAAATGTTAACAGGTGAGTCACAGGGTCGGTTCGAGAAAATTTTTCCACACGATCGAGATTTCATTTTGCGCCCCCCTCGTTCTCCCCTCCCCTTACACATGAATTGGTTTTCCTCCGGATCCTGTTTTACCTTTTAAAATGAATAATACACCGACGTTCCACTGAAACAGAAATATTTTATTAAACTTTTTCCGATAATAAATGTTAAAATAAGAAACTATATCCGTTTAAAGTAATTCCTGACAACTTTCATAGCTTTCAATGAAAGCAAAAGTAATTAGATCTATTGTGTTATTTTTGCGCCAATGAAAACGTGCTATTTTTTAAACTAAATGCATATATTGGAAATATATTTAAATTGTGTCATGCTGCAGCTAAATAATGGTACGTTTTCAGATTATAACTAACAAATTATTTAACTTTCCATCGAAAAAGGGGAACAGCAGCACAGAAAAACTATCATCTAATTTTGTACTACGAAGAAAACTCACCAGTATGTAGTTAAATTTTAGAAAATTTATCATGAAAGTAGTTGAAAATTTTTAAACATGGTCAAAGTTTTTATGTATGCAACTGAAAACAAAAAAAGTTACAGGTGATACGAAAGAGAAATCATCTAATAGGACCATGTATATTTCTACAGCTGTTCAGCAAACAGACTATAAGTTCGTTCCATCTGATAAACCTTATATTGAAATTTTTCTAGCTTTCAACTTTATAAACTCTTTCAAAGTAGAATCTGAATCTGTTTACTTCAAAGTATCGTTCAATGTCTAAGACTAACAGTCTATACAATCCATCAACATCTATTCTCTCTTCATTTTCCTATTATAAGGATGTGAAAAGTTCCTCTAAGATAGCTGTCAATTGTGTAGGTGACAAGGCTTCTTCTCTCTTTGCCTCATCTTTGAATTTCCCAGTTTTATGATGAAGACCAATGGAAGCTGCAGCAGCAATGTATATATTTTGAAGTATATTGAGGTAGATTGAATCAGTGGCTTGTTTTGTAAGATATCTTAGCACAGATTATATCGAAACTGATTCAAAAGCATTCTCCAATCTATAAATCACAGATTTCTTCCTCCAGTTCAAGGAGCTTGTGTTGACCAGTTGCAAAATCAACTGAACCGTTAAGAGAACTGTTGTCTTCATTTCTATATAGGCTGTCCTATATCCTGTCTTACAGTTTGGTTAAAATGTAATGCTTGCCATGGTAAGCGCTCAGGTGGCATTATTTGGTGAGGTCATACTATTTTTTGGTAGCACCTACTCTCTTCCATCGTTGTATTTACGGTTAGTTGCTGCCTTATGTCTTCACTCTGGACTCTGCCTCTTAATTTTACTCAAAGAAGTGACCACAGGACCCTCAACTCAGTTGCTTCAGTTCTTTGTTCCTCTCCTGTGCACACAGTTTTAATCTGCCAGGAAGTTTCACATCAGAATTAGTTTTGTATATTGGGGTATCTGTTCTGAGGTAATGAAATGATTTTACCTGTTCTGTTATTTTAATGTTTATCATTATTTTTGCCCTTTCTATACTTTCCTTTCCATTGCCATTGCTTTCCTTTTATTTGATAATATAACCATTTGATAAGTTTGAAAAGCATTATTCAATTTAACCACATTTTCTCATGGAGCTCTTTCACTATCTACTAGGAGAACTTGGTCGTCCACAAATAATATATTGTTGACAAATTCGTTCGTTCCCAAGTCGATCCTCTTGGGGATTTAGAATTTCAGTCTTATACATTGGGTACATGTACTGGGTGGTGTATAGTACAACGATAGGAAACAATTACGAGAAAACGAAGATGGTATCAAAATGACAGGACTGCAAGGAGAGCTACAGGTGAAGGCCTGTTCTAAGGCAGGGCACTGATGATGATAAGCGTGTTAGGTAGATATTTTATAGGTGACTGAGGGTAGTGTACAGACTAACATAACAACAGTATTTACTTCGTTTGCAGATTAATAATTAAAGCTAGGATGTTTTTAGGTTGGTTGGTACCTCAAAGTACATGTGGCAAGAGCTAGTCATTAATGCTTATTTTCCTCTGGACAGCACATCGGATGTTGTAGTGTGGATGCTTGGATACAAAAAGTTTAGTCTGTAGTGTTGTGTATAACCTTGTACACAATGGTAAGGAGAGGTGGGCTACAGAGTGGTGAGGTAACTATTGTTGTAGGAAAGCTGGACAGATGCAGAAACGATTAGAGAACAAGCAACACAGCGAACAGAAGATTTACTTAGCCAGCATCTCTCCAAATATACGAAGACTCATTACAAATGATGCAACAACAAATAGAGTCCAACTATTGACATCAACAAGGAAGAGTTTCTTGGTGCTAAGCGCGAACTGTGGTGTTGGAGCCGTGACTAGATGGCTTCTGCAGAGCGTCATATGGCGATGTGGCTCTGGACACAAGTGGGATGAGCGGCTGCCGCCGGCCACTCTATACTGTGGCAGCAGAGGGCGCTTGTGGTATGGAGACGCAGGAGATGTGGCTCAGTGGGCACGCCTCATTGGGGTCGCCGGATCCCACAAGACCGCTAGCAGCGCTGGACGGAAACTTACAATTCCATTGGCAACTGTGACATGCCGGTAGGGCGGTGTCGATACGTGATATCTCTTTGATACATGATACCACATACTCATATACTGACAAGTGCAGTCCACTTAGTGGTGCAGTTACGACCATGTACAGGGTTATTACAAATGATTGAAGCGATTTCACAGCTCTACAATAACTTTATTATTTGAGATATTTTCACAATGCTTTGCACACACATACAAAAACTCAAAAAGATTGTTTAGGCATTCACAAATGTTCGATATGTGCCCCTTTAGTGATTCGGCAGACATCAAGCCGATAATCAAGTTCCTCCCACACTCGCGCAGCAAGTCCCCATCAATGAGTTGGAAAGCATCGTTGATGCGAGCTCGCAGTTCTGGCACGTTTCTTGGTAGAGGAGGTTTAAACACTGAATCTTTCACATAACCCCACAGAAAGAAATCGCATGGGGTTAAGTCGGGAGAGCGTGGAGGCCATGGCATGAATTGCTGATCATGATCTCCACCGCGCCGAAAGTTCAAAGCGTTTGACTTTGTCATCGGATGTCAGGGCTTGTAGCAATTGTAAACGGTAAAGCTTCTGCTTTAGCCTTTTCCGTAAGATTTTCCAAACCGTCGGCTGTGGTACGTTTAGCTCCCTGCTTGCCTTAATCATCGACTTCCGCGGGCTACGCGTGAAACTTGCCCGCACGCGTTCAACCGTTTCTTCGCTCACTGCAGGCCGACCCGTTGATTTCCCCGTACAGAGGCATCCAGAAGCTTTAAACTGCGCATACCATCGCCGAATGAAGTTAGCAGTTGGTGGATCTTTGTTGAACTTCGTCCTGAAGTGTCGTTGCACTGTTATGACTGACTGATGTGAGTGCATTTCAAGCACGACATACGCTTTCTCGGCTCCTGTTCCCATTTTGCCTCACTGCGCTCTCGAGCGCTCTGGCGGCAGAAACCTGAAGTGCGGCTTCAGCCGAACAAAACTTTAGGAGTTTTTCTACGTATCTGTAGTGTGCCGTGACCATATGTCAATGAATGGAGCTACAGTGAATTTATGAAATCGCTTCAATCATTTGTAATAGCCCTGTAGAAAACATCAGGTAGTAAATTACATGAAATGTTTGTGGGAAGACTGTTAGACACAGAGAATAAACAACTAAAACACTGAAGGGGGTACATATTAAGGTACCAATGATGATAATATCTGCAGTTGTACTCCTAACACCATGTATGAATCAAAAAGGAGAGACCCTTGTTTTAATCCGTGGTTCACAGTCAATAACTCTCCGTTTATATTTATTTTAGTCTTATTGTTAACTTTCCAACCAGGGAGGCTTGCCAATGGCATTGTAATTATGTCAGAGACAGAAAAGGACTTGGAAGATCGGTTTCACGGAATGTATAGTGTCTTGAAATTAGGTTATAAGATGAATATCAACAAAAGCAATAGTCGCGCAAGGACAAGGGAATGTAGACGAATTAAATTAGCCAATGCTGCTGGAGTTAGATTATCAATGAAACAATAAAAACAGTAGATGAGTTATGGAATTTGGACAGCAAAATAACTAATGTTGGTTGAAGTAGAAAGGATGTTACATGCAGACTGGCAATTGCAAGAAAAGAATTTCTTAAAAGGAGAAATTTCTTTTCATTTAATATAAATTTAAATCACAAGCTGCGACATGGTCGCGAATGAAAAAGTGACCCAAATACAGAATAATTTCCTTTACTCACGTCTATGGTCACAAATTTTTTGTCATCAGACAAAAAACAAAAAAAAAATTGTGACCGTAGACGTGAAGCAAGGAAATTTATAAATTTAAATTTTTTTACAAAGTCGTTATCTGAAAGTATTTGTAGTGTAGCATTGTACGAATGTGAAAAGTGTATGAAAAATAGTTCAGAAAAGAGGAGAATATAAACTTTTGAAGAATGGTGCTGCAGAAGAAAGCCGGTGATTAGATGGGGAGGATTAGATGCGTAGATTGGGTAGCTAATGTGGTTTTGCATCGAATGGCGGGTAAATGAAATTTATGGCACAACTTGACTAGAATAATGTATCCGTTGATAGGACACACAAAGAAATCGCTAATTTTACAATAAACGAAGAGGGATGTATGTTACATTAGTTATACGGAGGTGAAGGGGCTTGCACAAGATAGAGTAGCATGGAGAGCTGCGTTAAACCAGTCTTCGGACTGAAGAGTACAACAGTACTTATATTTCCTATTCATTTCTTGAACTACAGAGACATTTAAAATCTTGGATTGACTGTACAGTTTCCTTTCTGTTGTAAGTTACTGCGGCACTTGAAGAAATGCGGTGTCTATCTAATACACAATTCTTTTTTTTCCTCGTGTTTTAATGTTAACAGCCGTTTCTTATACGAAAGATTCACGGAATATACTCACGTCCTTTCGTAGACGCTCCGAAATGAAATTTTTCACCCTCCACTACTAAAACCTTGAAAAATTTATATTTGCTATTGGTGCCAAATCGCGGTTCCCACAAATATGGTATTGTCGGTACATGGTGTAAAACAGGCCACTTTGTACTTATTTTGTATGTGACATACCATTAGAGACCGTATAATTGTAATTAACTAGTGCATAAACTATAAATAATAGTTCTTTGAATGAAATATGGAGCACTAAAATTTATCATGCTTTAGTAACAGTGTAACATGTTCTCCCCTAAGAGTTCTAGGATTAATTCAGCACAAGCTGTCATACCCCTATAATTGTTTACTCGAAATTCTCACTTTACGCTTAATAGCTATCTTGTTCTTTTTGAGATTTGAATTTCTTTCGTTTTCTTCTGGTTTGTAATATCATTAGATCTAATTTTGGTAAATAACTACCACATTCGTCTAAATTGTTGTAATCTTCATTTTATAAGGCGCTGAAGGTGTTAGGTAATCTGCTTTGGTGTACCTACCTTTGCTTTAATCTCTTTAATCTAAATTTCTCTGTTGATTTTTTTCATTCTGCCTATTATCTACTTTTTACTGTATGCTTTACGAGGCTACAATCTCCTGTAATTCGAAACTGGCACTGAACTATGAAATACTAAACGATTTACTTACTATTTGATAAAAAGAGCTTGAATTTTGTTCCATTTATTTCTTATCGAGACCATTTTCTATTTGTGTTCTTCTGGAAGAATTAGTTAAGGATTAGTACGCTGTTGTTTCGGTTAATTCTACTCACGCATTTCTGTTAACAGATCCGAATTTCTCATTGATGAATTCTTTTTCGGTTTTTGTATTGATTTTACACTAATGTCCACTATTGTCATCTTGTAGGCCAGCCGGAGTGGCCGTGCGGTTCTAGGCGCTACAGTCTGGAGCCGAGAGACCGCTACGGTCGCAAGTTCGAATCCTGCCTCGGGCATGGATGTGTGTGATGTCCTTAGGTTAGTTAGGTTTAATTAGTTCTAAGTTCTAGGCGACTGATGACCTCAGAAGTTAAGTCGCATAGTGCTCAGAGCCATTTGAACCATTTGTCATCTTGTAGTGATATCTGTCGATTTTCAGTTTCTGGAAACCTTTCGTACAGCTCTGAACATTATCTGAACGGGATCACGTTGGGGTAGGCTTGAGTGATTTCGATCAAATATATTTATTTTTAACACGTTTTACTGTTCGGTTTTTTGAGATCCTTTTTAATGTATTTCATATTGTTAAATTTATTGTGTTGGGTACATGTTACGCCCTAAACCGTCTCACTGCTTTTTTATTCTGTAGTAACACATACAATGACGGAGAAAAACCCCAACACCAAGAAATAATTAATGTGGAGTAATGAAATACGTGATTACATTTGTCTAGGTAACATACGTAAGTGTTTAACATTGGAAGATCACAGGTTAATATATGTACGAGATATGTCATTGCAAACGCGAAATGCTAGTACATTAATACCTGATGTAACTGCGAGAATGTTGAATGCAAGCATGCAAATATGAATTAATTATGTTGTACAGGTGCCGAACGTCAATTTGTGCGATTGAGATCCATGCCTGTTACACGTGGTCGGTCAGTACAGGCGTGGTTAATGTTGTTTCTATATGACGCTGGAGTTGTTGTCTGATGATATCTCATATGTGCTCGACTGGAGATAGATCTGGCGATCGAGCAGCCCAAGGCAACACTTCGACACTCTGTACAGCATGTTGGGCTATAGCAGCGGTTTGTGGGGGAGCGTTGTCTTGTTAAAATAGCCCCTGGAATGCTGCTCATGAATGGCAGCGCCGGCTGCTGTGGCCGAATGTTTCTAGGCGCTTCAGTCCGGAACCGCGCAGGTTCGAATCCTGCCTCGGGCATGGATGAGTGTGATGTCCTTAGGTTAGGTTTAAGTAGTTCTAAGTCTAGGGGACTGACGACCTCAGATGTTAAGTCCCATAGTGCTTAGAGCCATTTGAACCACTTGAATGGCAGCACAGCAGGTCGAATCACCAGTTTCAGGTACAAATTTGCGTTCGAGGTGCGTGGCATAACCGCGAGAGTGCTCCTGCTCTCATATGTAAACGCACCCCAGGCCTTAACTCCACGTGTAGGTCCAATGTGTGCAGCGTGTAGACAGGTTGGTTGCAGGCCCTCAACTGGCCTTCCTCTAACTAACACACGGCCATCACCGGCACCGAGGCAGAACCAGCTTTCATCAGAAAACACGACAGACCTCTACCCTGTCGTCCAGTGAGCTCTCGCTTGACACCACCGCAGTCGCCAATGGCGTTAGTTTGGGGTCAGTGGAATGCACGGTGCAGGTCGTTTGGTTCGGAGCTGTCCTTGAAGTAACCGATTTGTAACAGTTCATTGGTCCGCTGCTCGTGGTCTTGTGGTAGCGTTCTCGCTTCCCGCGCACGGGATCCCGGGTTCGATTCCCGGGATTTTCTCTGTCTCGAGATGACTGGGTGTTGTGTGTCATCATAATTTCGTCATCATTGACTCGCGAGGCACGGAAGTGGCGTCAACTAAAAAGGACTTGCAATACGGCGGCCGAACTCCCCCGCATGGGGACCCCCGGCCAACAATGCCATTGTGTCACTGTGGTGCCAACTGCTGTTCAAATTGTTGCTGTAGATGCAGTACGATGCGCCAGAGCCATACGCTGAACACGATGGTCTTCCCTGTCGGTAGCGCAACGTGGCCGTCCTGAGCCAGGTCGTCTTGCGACCGTACGTCCTCGTGAGAAGTCTTCCGAAGCAAGAGTGATTTCAGGTGTGCCGCAGGGGAGTGTCGTAGGACCGTTGCTATTCACAATATACGTAAATGACCATGTTGATGACATCGGAAGTTCACTGAGGCTTTTTGCGGATGATGCTGTGGTATATCGAGAGGTTTTAACAATGGAAAATTGTACTGAAATGCAGGAGGATCTGCAGCGAATTGACGTATGGTGCGGGGAATGGTAATTGAATCTCAATGTAGACAAGTGTAATGTGCTGCGAATACATAGAAAGAAAGATCCCACATCACTTAGCTACAATATAGCAGGTCAGCAACTGGAAGCAGTTAATCCCATAAATTATCTGGGAGTACGCATTAGGAGTGATTTAAAATGGATTGATCATATAAAGTTGATCGTCAGTAAAGCAGATGCCAGACTGAGATTCATTGGAAGAATCCTAAGGAAATGCAATCCGAAAACAAAGGAAGTAGGTTACAGTACGCTTGTTCGCCCACTGCTTGAATACTGCTCAGCAGTGTGGGATCCGTACCAGATAGGGTTGATAGAAGAGATAGAGAAGATCCAACGGAGAGCAGCGCGCTTCGTTACAGTAGTAATAGCGAAAGCGTTATGGAGATGATAGATAAACTCCAGTGGAAGACTCTGCAGGAGAGACGCTCAGTAGCTCGGTAAGGGGTTTTGTTGAAGTTTCGAGAACATACCTTCACCGAGGAGTCAAGCAGTATATTGTTCCCTCCTACGTGTATCTCGCGAAGAGACCATGAGGATAAAGTCAGAGAGATTAGAGCCCACACAGAGGCATACCGACAATCCTTCTTTCCACGAACAATACGAGACTGGAATAGAAGGGAGAACCGATAGAGGTAGTCAAGGTACCCTCCGCCACACACCGTCAGGTGGCTTGCGGAGTATGGATGTAGATGTAGATGTAGACCATCGCTACCAGCAATCATGTACATTAGCGGCTACATTCGTGCTACGTCGTTCTGCAATATCGAAGAAGAAACATACAGCTTCTCCTAGCCCTATTACACGACCTCGTTAAACTCAGTGATCTGTTGATAATGTCGTCAGTCTTGGTTAACGTCTATTCACCACGTCCAACCTCAAAGCTAACAAAGACTCACGACCGTTGTGGGTCGTATTTAAAGTAAACCTGATTTGCATCATCATAGTGGCGCTACTAGCGCCACTGTTAAGTGAGTGGCGCTAAATCTGAATAGATATCATCTTTCAGATGAAGAAGCACTCCTACCAATTTTCGTTTAAGTAGTGCAAATCCTTCTTGGTGCGGCGACTTTTTCCGTCAGTGTATATTCTGATTTTAATCAATTTTGCCTTCTTTTTCTTCTTTTCTTCGTCGCACTTTAATTACTCTTTTGTTGTTTCGTATTGTTAGTTCCTGAATATTTGTTTGAGTTACCTGTTTCGTTTTCCGTGTAGATCACACCTGCTTGCTGGAGCGACAACTGTCTACATAGACAAGGAAGGCAAGTGTACTGCGCTCTCGTGTCAGGCATGAGTCTGAAGTAACATAAAATGTTTCCGTAAGTGATATATCAAATTTTTCTTTAAATAACATCAGACGGCTACCAAAATGGTTGGGAGCATATGGCGGTCAGTGCAAAATACAAAAGCATAAACGAGATTGAGCGACGCAGTACGTCAATTAACTAAAACACAGCTGCGCATGCACTATGCTTTTCGTTATACGAAGCGCCAATGAAACTGATACAGGTATGGGTATTCAAATACATAGATATGTAAATAGGCAGAATACGGCGCTGGGGTCGGCAACTCCCATGTAAGGCAACAAGTGTCTGGCGCAGTTGTTAGATTGGTTACTACTACTACTACAATGGCGGGTCATCAAGACTTAAGTAAGTTTGAACGTGGTGTTATAGTCGGCGCAAGAGCGGCGGGACACAGCATCTCCGAGCTAGCGATGAAGTGGCGATTTTACTGTACGACCATTTCACGAGTGTACCGTGAATATCACGAATCGGGTAAAACATGATATCTTCGATATCGCTGGGGCCGGAAAAAGATCCTAGAAGAACAGGACCAACGACGACTGAAGAGAATCGTTCAACGTGACAGACGTGCAACCCTTCCGCAGATTGCTGCAGATTTCAGTGCTTGGTCATCAAGTGTCACGTTGCGAACTATTCAACGAAACATAATCGATATGGGTTTTCGGTGCCAAAGGCCCACTCGTGGATTCTTGATAACTGCACGACACAAAGCTTTAAGCCTCGCCTGGACTCGTCAACAACGACATTGGACTGTTGATGACTGGAAACATGTTGCCTGGCCGGACGAGTATCGTTTCAAATTGTATCGAGTGGATGGAAGTGTACATGTATGGGGACAACCTCATGAATCCATAGACCCTGCATGTCAGCAGGGGACTGTTCAAGCGGGCGGAGGCTCTGTAGTGGTGTGGAGCGTGTGCAGTTGTAGTGGTATGGCACGCCTGATACATCTAGATACGACTCCTGACAGGTGACACGTACGTAAGCATCGTGTCTGGTCACCTGCATCCATTCATGACCATTGTGCATTCCGCCGGACTTGGGAGATTCCAGGGCAATGCGACACCCCCCACATCCAGAATTGCTAGAGAGGGGCTCCAGGAACAAAGTTTAAACACTTTCGCTGACCACCAAACTCCTCAGACATGAACATTGCTGAGGATATCTGGGATACCTTGCAACGTGCTGCTCAGAAGAGATCTCCACATCGTCGTACTATTACGGATTTATGTTCGGCCCTGCAGGATTCATGGTGTCAGTTCCCTCCAGCACTACTTCCGACATTAGTCGAGTCCATGTCATGTCGTACTGCGGTACTTCTGCTTACTCGCGTGGGCCCTACACGATATTAAGCAGGTGTACCAGCTTCTTTGGCTCTTCATTGTAAGTAGCTGGTAGATGAATTAAATGAGTGACAAATATAATGACACATTATTTCTTAATTATACATTCCGCAAATCTTTTATGGGCTTCTAATCTAAGCTGCACATTACTAACGTATTTCTCTAATAACCGGAATCACATGCTGTAGACTAGTCGGCGTCAGTACAATTATTACAATGTTTCATCAAGTAACAACAAGAAACGAAGTACCCGTAGATAAGTCAACTGAATAAACAAGAGATGTTTACTAAGACGTTAGTGCTTCTAGGCCTCTCCAAGGTTAGTTATTACGAAATATCTGCTTCGGAATGTACAGGCTACTGTTACGTGAGATGTGAGAAATGTTATTTCGTTTCCTTAATGTATGTGCCATGTAGGACATCTACTGCCACATTAAACTGTAAGTCTGTTAGGGAAGAGCATGTTGCATTCCATTCTATGGTCTGCGACATACATTGTGTGCGTGTGATTATCCTCGTCTTGCAGTACTGAATTTAACGACCGACTGTTGGCACATTTGCTTACGGAGTGAAGTGACGTCGGAGCTATTGCGTCACAGCATGACGTCACACTTGTGACGTCAGTCGCTGCGTTCGATTATCGCTGCTTGCCTACGTACAGATGAGCCACCGCTGGCTACTACGAACGCCATCCACTATTCATTTTAGGATACCATTCAACACTTATATATATACCACGAATATGTTCCGCATTTGTCTGCAATTAATTACCATCTCTAGCGGTACAACACAATAAAACTCCCGATTAGCCTGGTTAATGCGGGCCCGAAAGACTACAAAAATAACCGAAAATAGCGGATAATTCAAAATACACTTTTTTTTATTGGAAACTGCTATTTACTGTATTTATAAAACATGCTGCCTGTCACAGTTGAAAGTTCACTGCCTTAAATACCCTTTACTCGCCGAAACTTGACACTTTATTTACAAAATTTCACTTAAAAGCTCTGTATTTCGCATCACTTGTTTTTAGTTCACTTTCAGCAATTAGTGGTCTAATCTTTACTGTTTCTCTTTTCATTTCATTTTTTCCCAGACGACGGTTCTTCTTTCCCGGTCGGTAAACTCAAACGAAATTTGCCTTGAATTCTTTAATAGAGCTTTAATAGCGGATTTGTACATTTCAGTGGTTCAGTGTGTGTCATAAGGGGTTCCTATATGACTTCTTCTTCATTCTTTTTCTCTACACATTAATACACTAGATCGTTTACAATGCAGCAGTCCAAATTATCTCGGTGAAGATAGGTGCCCGCGTCGTCTACTGGCGCTAAAACACGACTCATATTTATAATACTGTCTTCTGAAAGAAAATTTTCGCTCTGATTGTAACAGAACACTTCAGGATTCGTCTGCTATTTTTCAAAAATCTCTGAACTATGCACAGATAGTCCAAAAAAACGATAATCAGTAGCTTGATGTACTCACATGTTATACAAAGTGATGGACACTTCATTTCATGTGACATGGGAGCAAGGAGCAGTTTAAGACTAGTTATCTTTTACCATTTTCTATTATTTTCTTTGGATGTGGGTGTAAACGAGTTTGACCTATTCATGAAAATCATGAGGAATATTTCTGTTTGATTGGAAAATAGAAAGAAAATACCTAATCTCTAGAAGCCTATCTACAGCTAAAACGAAGAAATTCAGCTCACCATGCTGTGTACGACATATTGGTGTGGCAACTATCATCGTTTCGGCGAAGGCAAATACAGAAGTGGTCCGGAAACTGCGCACTAAATACCAGTCTTAACACCATTTAAGGGTTGTTCATTGTATAGATGAAGATTTTTTTCTCCATAATTGCGCTGGTTCTTTGTGTTGTAAGTAGGCTGTTTCGGTTTTTATGTTGGCAACGCGACGTAGCGCTCTGTATGAAAATCACTGACTGTGCTGTGTGCAGTCTGTGGCTGGTTGGCATTGTTGAAATATTCGCAATTGTAGTGTTGGGCAGTTGGATTTGAACAGCGCGTAGCGTTGCGCAGTTGGAGGTGAGCCGCCAGCAGTGCTGGATGTGGGGAGAGAGATGCCAGAGTTTTGAGAGGGGACGATCTGGACGGATGTCCGTCAAAAAAAGGAAATTTGAAAGACTGGATGTCATGAACTGATATATATATATATATATATATATATATATATATATATATATATATATATATATATATATATATATATATATGACTTTTGAACTTTATTAAGGTAAATACATTGTTTGTTCTCTATCAAAATCTTTCATTTGCTAACTATGCCTATCAGTAGTTAGTGCCTTCAGTAGTTAGAATCTTTTATTTAGCTGGCAGTATTGGCGATTGCTGTATTGCAGTACTTCGAGTAACAAAGATTTTTGTGAGGTAACTGATTCATGAAAGGTATAGGTTATTGTTAGTCAGGGCCATTCTTTTGTAGGGATTATTGAAAGTCAGATTGCGTTGCGCTAAAAATATTGCGTGTCAGTTTAGTGATGATCAGAATAAGTAAAGAGAAAACTGTTTGAGTACGTTGAGTTTTGCTCAGCTGTTTGAAAATCAAATAACGTAATAGGTTTTCCAGCACTGTCATTTTTAAATTTTCGAGAGGGGACGTTTCAGTGTTCACGTATCTGGACAGGGTGACACAGAAGTCATGTTAAGAAATGAAAAAGTGAGAATTCGTATATTTCGGTACCACTTCATTCAGAAACCATTCGCTGAACATCACATATTGATCTGGAAGCCTTAACTCAAGCACAACAGAACATATTTAAGGATAAAGATTCAGTTCCTTTTTAATACTGTTTTGATTCGCTAATTGGCATGTTTGGAGTAGTCTCGAACAGTTTTCTAACTACCTCTGTTTTGGTTCGCTAATTGGCGTGTTTGGACTAGTCTCGAACAGTTTTCTAACTACCTCTATGTCGTTCAGGCCAGCTTGTTACGAAATATCTGAAACACTTTTCCCTCTGGAAATTTTATTTTTGTCGGCCTGCATCTTAGTTCCAAAATATTCGTACCACATTACCTACATTGCTACAAACGTGATAACAGTATCTCTGGTTCATTTAGTAAGCGAGTAGGAAGATATACTGTTTTACTTATTTGTTCTTGTAACATGTAAACACTTGACTCCCGACACGCGCTCCTGTTTGAATCATGTTATCCAACGCTGTTTACATCTCATAAAGTATGTAAAAGGAATTGAGAAACATCATGCATAAATTACGAAAAATGAGATGAAACTTTAAAAAAGATAAAGCCTGTGGCGTTCAAACCATGAAAGGGCTTGTGGACTGATTGCAGTCTTACGTCCGTCGCGGCACTACAAGGGGGAGGGTAGTGAGTCGAGTAGACATGGGATCATGCTGGAGGGACTGGAAACAGCAAAAATTCCCGCGCCTATCCGGAATGGATCCGGGTCCTCCAGGGACTGAGTCGTGCGCACTGGCCAATAGACCACCAAGGCCACTAAAGGAAATTTAACCATAGTAACATTTAATTTACGATAATAAGAAAAGAAATAGTTTAGTTGACATAGAGGTGTCATTGATATCGAAGAAATTTTGTTGTTATTGTCTTGGTACATCTGTCGCAATAACCTTTATCTAGCATCAACTTGATCTCGTTATCATTGCTACGAACTTAAGTATATAAAAAAAAGAAAGAAAGAAAGAAACGACACACCAAAAAGGAATTATTCTAGTGAACGGGAAATCGGTAGATGTGATGTACATGTTCAGAAAAACTGGATGATTTATGTAAGAGAAAGAATTTTGCGAGATGAACAAGTCAATAACACGCTGGTCCACCTCAACCCATTATGCAAGCAGTTATCCGGCTTGGCAGTGATTGATAGAATTATTGAATATCCTCAGGAAGGATTCATGCTAAATTCTGCCCAGCTGGGGCGCTAGATCGTCAAAATCCTGAAGTGGTTGGTCCTGCCCATAATGCTCCAAACTTTCTCAATTGAAGGCATATCTGTCAACCTTTCTGGCCAAGGTAGTGTTTGAAAAGCACGAAGACAACCAGTAGAAACTATTGCCGTGTGTGGGCTGGTGTTATCTTGCTGAAAAGTAAGTTCAGGATGGCCTGCCATGAAGAGCAACAAAACAGGGCGTAGAATATCGTCGACGTACCGGTGCCTTGTATCCAAAGGGGTACTGCTATGGAAAGAAATGGCTCCCCAGATCATCTTCACTGCTCCTTGTCGGGACTTACAGCGGGGGACTGTCAGGTTGATATCCCACCGTCGTCTGGTACGTCTGCAAACCGTCTTCGGCCTAGAAACTCGTTGACTGGCGTAGAATTGTCTTCAGTGACGAGTCTCGCTTCGAAGTGAGCCCCGATGACTAGACTAGATAAAATTGTTCGTGGTGCGTCGCTTTTTTGTCTAATAATGTACTTACCTCCACTCACTGTACAGTTGTTTTCGGGATAAAGATGTAGGTGTAGAATAATTTTCCTTATATGGATTTTAATGCAGTTATTGTTATGTGTATTTCGTTCGAATGGGTACTTTAGTATTAAAAGGTGTCTCTGTACTTATCTTTATAATTTAATTTCTTCGTGTTTATCGGACCTACCTCATTGCCATATCCCGTAGACTTGTTGCAGTTACAATATTTCTTTTTGAGAAAAGCAGTGTCGCGTGAAATCGTTAAAAGAACACGACTCACTAAATTATATCGAGAGCGCGGTGGAATCTGGATTACGATTTCACACAACGGACCAGGGAATGAATTGTATCAAACTTCTCCATTCATCTATCAGGCAGGAATTGTCGTTACTAGTGATTTACAGAGGTTGTTGAAAGCTAGCAGAATACATGTGGGGGTAAGAATGAGAACTGAGTTACTTTCCTTGAGATTTAATATTTATTGCCTTTTGAGCTTCTTCTTTTGCATTTCACTCATGTATCAGAAATACACTAACGGAAGAATCGCAACATAAAAAAATAATTACTGTAGAGTAATGAAGTTTCGGGAATACATTTATCTAGATAACATATGTAAATGATTAATATTGCAGGGACACAGGTTAATGTAAGTGACAGATAAGTCAATGCAAATGTGATATACTGGTACATTAATAACCAGTGTGGCTTCCAGAATGTTGAATGCGAGCATGCAAGCCTGAATGCATTGTGTTGTACAGGTGACGGATGTCAGTTTGTGGGATGGAATTCCGTGCCTGTTGCACCTGGTTGGTCAATGCAAGTACGATTAATGCTGGTTATTGATGACGTTGGAGTTGTTGTCCGATGAAATCCCATATTTGCTGGACTGGAGACGGATCTGGCGATCGAGTATCCCAAGGCAACATGTCGATACTCTATATGTTGGGTAATAACAGCGGTATGTGGGCGAGCGTTACCAGGTTGGAAAACACGCCTTGTAATGCTGTTCGTGAATGGCAGCACAGCAGGTCGAATCACCACACTGACGTACAAATTTGCAGCCAGTGTGCGTGGGATAATTACGAGAGTGCTCCTCCTGTCACGCCATGTCGCGCCCCAGACCGTAACACCAGGAGGTTGGTTGCAGGGTGTCAACTGGCCTTTTTTCAACCAATACACAGCCATCAATGGCTCCAAGGCAGAATCACCTTTATCAGAAAAGATAACAAATCGTCCACCCTGCACTCCAATGACCTCTCGCTTGATGTCATCGAAGTCGCAAATGGCGGTGGTTTGGGGTCTGTGGAATGCACGCTACAGGACATCTGGTTAGAAGCTATTCTTGAAGTACAGGGTGTATCAAAAAGAATCATCCGATTTGGCACGTCTATATTTCCGAAACTAATAAACATATACAATGACTTTTGGTTGTTGATGAACGGGAAACTCAAAAAGTTTCAGATGCACGGTATAAGTCAATGCGGTATTCAAATTATTCCTACACTGCAGTTACAGCTTCCACAGCTGCTGTTATGCGATGTCTGAGTCAATTCTTTGCTGTTGGTAACAAGGCACATGAACAGAGTCTTTTATAACCCCCCCCCCCCCCCCCCCACACACACACAAGAAATAATCACATACAGTCAGGTCTGGTGCCCAGTAACTTAAGGCTGAATCATTTGGTCCAGTGCGACCGATCCTTCGTTCAGTAATCCTCTGATTTAAAAATTCGCGGACTTCCAGATGCCCTAGTGGTGGAGACCCATCCTGTCGGTAAATGAAGTAGTTCGAATCAGTCTCCAACTGCGGAAAAAGAAAGTTCTCAAGCATATCGAGATATGTGATTCCTGTAACAGTGTTCTCTGCAAAGAAAAGTGGACCACACACCTTTTCCCATGAAACTACACAAAACACATTAAATTTTGGAGAGTCCCTCTCATGTTGCACAACTTCATGTTGTTGTTCCGTACCCCATATTCTCACATCACGGCGGTTCACCTTTCCATTTAAATCGAATGTTGTCTCTTCACTTAACACTTAACGTGGAAGAAAACTGTCATCCTCCATCTTGCCAAGGACGAAATTACAGAACTCCGCTTCTTGTTGTTTGTCACCTTCACGAAGAGCTTGCAGTAGCTGAATTTTGTGTGGTTTTATGTGTAAACGTCGACGCAACACACGCAAACGGACATGGAGGGCACGTTGAGCTGCCGAGCTGCATGACGAACAGATTTCTGCGCACTGCTTGTGAAACTATGGCGGATGCGTCCGACGTCTGTGTCAGACACTCGGGGACGGCCCGGCGATTTGCCTTTACACAAACAACCTGTTTCTCGGAATTGTTCATGTCATCGTCTATGTTCTGTGCTGTAGGAAGATCCACACTGTACCTAATACGAAAGTCACGCTGAACAGTTATTACTGGCCCGCGCTGCGCAAAACGTAAAACAAAAAGCGGTTTCTGTTGTCAAAATGGTTCAAATGGCTCTGAGCACTATGGGACTTAACATCTATGGTCATCAGTCCCCTAGAACTTAGAACTACTTAAACCTAACTAACCTAAGGACATCACACAACACCCAGCCATCACGAGGTAGAGAAAATCCCTGACCCCGCCGGGAATCGAACCCGGGAACCCGGGTTCTGTTGTCCCGACGTCATTTTTACTACAACTGAAGTGGACGCTTACTGTTGCTACCTAGCTGGAACCGTGTAAAACTCGAGAGTTTACTCTTTCCAACGATACGTTGTTCACGCACATGTCTCTAATAACATAATAGTTACCATTTTTTAAAAATCGGATAATTCTTTTTGATACACCCTGTAAATGATTTCATTGTGTCACTGTGGTGCCACTTGCTGCTCAAATTGTTGCTGCAGATGCAGTACGATGCACCAGAGCCATACGGTGAACACGATGGTCTTCCCTCCCAGTAGTGCCACATGGCCGTCCGTAGTGAGCACTTCTTGCGACGGTATATTCTAGTGACCACCGCTGCCAGAAATCGTGTGCAGTGGCTGCATTCCTGCCAAGACTTTCCGCAGTATCGAAGAAGGAACATCCAGCTTGTCGTAGCCCTATTACACGTCCTAGTTCAAACTCAGTGAGATATTGATAATTGCTTCTTTGTTCTGGACCAAAATGAACTCACCACGTCCAATCTCAAAGGCAACTAACGCTCACGACCGTTGTAGCGTGTATTTAAAGCAAACTCGATTTGCATCCTCATAGTGCACCTACTAGCTTCATTCTTACGTGAGTGGAGCTAAATTTAAATAGACGTAATTTTCAAGATGTAGAAACACGCCTACCATCTTTTGTTTATGGCGCACATCTCCTTCTTGGTACTGCATTTTTTTCTGTCAGTGTAGAACAAACGCATCGCTGTGGTTCCTTAATGGGTACAAGAGGAAAGTAGACAGCTAATAGAAAAGGTCTTTTCCGATGTATGAAAAATGCCCAAAAACTAAGTTCACCATATAAGATTCCAATGTTCCCTGCTGATTTCCAAACTACTACTGTCTTCCCTGGCTTGTCTGCATCCATAATGTTCAAGAACTAATTTAGAAAAGCACGGTATGGCGATATTATGAGCGAACCGATACTTAAAAGTCAGTCCGTGAAAAATGGAGAAAATTCGTTAAAATCCTCACTCGCAAATTTAAATATCGATTTTAGCATTTCTTCCACTCTGCTTGGAATGCTCTGATTAATAGTTAGAGTAATAATTTGATCCATAAGATGGCACTCATCCCTAGCAGACAGAAAAGCAACCGATTTTAGGAAAGTTTTTCTCTGCACACATCCCCAAAGGCTTTTGATATTCTGGGAGGTTGAATTTAAGTAACTCAGCGAACACCTACATCGAATTACGAAATATATGAACCGATCCTAACCAACATGAGCTTATGCTAGAAGCACTCATGAGAATATGTCTTACTCATTTTGTGGTAAGCGTTCTCTTCAAAATTTTAGAAATCTACGTTAGCCGCTTCTTGACCGATTCATCTTTACGGGATGGGGGCGTTGGTCGTCCAATCACTAAAACGCCCTGGCGGCGCCAGTCCGATGGATGACAGCAAACCGCTCGAGTAGCATTTGGATACTTAAATATATTTTTACGACGTTCTATGCATTTTCTTCAAAAGCTTTAACAAAACACCTTTCGCTATAGACGCAAAACTATGATGAAATGTTTCCGTTTCCACCAAAGTTCACCAAACGAAATTCGAACAGAAAGTTCAGAGAATACTTTCTAAAAGGAGCGCAAAGTTATCTGTCTACAGCCAGCTCAGGCCACAGGCTAGATGTGAAGAAAAAGTTCAACTGAAAATTATTGAGCATCTTCAAAGAAGGAATAAGGTTAGCCACCCTAATTCTCTTGTTACCACTAGTAACCTCTAGTTACCACTTACTCAGCCACCCACATATCATAGGACTTGTTCTTGAAGGGAAGTATGGTGAAACGATAAACGGACGGCTGATGAAATCAATAGATAATAGGCAGTCTTTCTCCCTGCTATTATTTATGTAAAGCAAACAGCAGCAGAGTAACCTCGTATTAATTCTACATAAACTAAATATTCTAACAAGTATTACATGAAAGGGGCTTGGTATAATATCCTTTCAGAACACTTTTCCTTCATAAAATTCTTTGTTCTGAGAAGCTTATCGGCAAAGCATATTAAGCCAAAGATGGTGGAGGCTTATTAGGAGTGTGCCCCTTCACTGTGAGCAGAAATTTGTCGGCTTAATTAGAACGTCGTAGTTCACTGTCCTTCTGTTGGAGATGGCGCATGTCATGAAATCCCAAAACTGCAAACATAGACGAAGTACAAGAAAGTGCTAAATATGGTGCAGGGTGATTAGCTGTTAAGTGTATATGGAACACGAGGAAGTTTCGAAATTTATGGCAGGCCAACCAGCTTTTAATGAATGCTGCACTGCACTTCGAAATGAGACAGATACATGACACTGTCATGTATCAAGGGCGTCAAGCGAATATTTTCAATGGATTTAGATGTTACGATATTCAGTCTCACTACCATGACCTACTGGGCGCAATCCTTGTATCCAGCATGACATTTTATTTATTTGTGTCTAAAATGTATAGTATATTATCACAACCATTTACACTTCGTGTGGGCTCCTGACCCAGTTACTCAAAACAATTTTCGGAGAGATCATTTAAAACAATTTGGAACAATGTTTTATGTCTACTACTACTTTATACATGTAATTTCTCGAGGCTAGATAGAGGTCACAACCAACTAACCTATAATTATGTGGGTCGGGTGCCGATTTGAGATGAGGCTCAAATTTACGTTCAGCCATACAGAAATTACATCATACGAGTCGGGTATCGCCAAAAGGAATCAATTATTAATTTATTCCGGTTGTCAAATATAACCTCTACCCTTATTAGCTAACAGTCATTATCTACTTCAACTTGACTACACGGAAATTAACACGCCACCTCCAACTGAATTTAATCTGTACATAGTTCACAGCACTTTAAAGGAGTAAAATCCAGATGCTTTTATGGATAAAAGTGATTAAATATAAAGCTGAATATAATCACGTTAATCCACTATAGCTGCATTTATTGAAGTCTCGCATTACCGCTTTCGCAACGTTTTCAGTTGCATCTATTGCTGTTACTAAAAAGTTGCGAAAGCGCTAATGCGAGTCTACAAGGACTTCAATAAATACAGCTGTAGTGGATTAACGAGATTTCGCTCAGCTTTATTTTCATCACTTGTACCCATTTTAGCATTTGTATTATACTGCATGAAAGTTCTGTACACTATATGTAAGTAAGTATTTTAGCTGTGATTGTTCTTGTTTTAAAATTATCTGCGGTTAACCCCCGGTAGCTGAGTGCTTAGCGCGACAGAATGTCAATCCTAAGGGCCCGGGTTCGATTCCCGGCTGAGTCGGAGATTTTCTCCGCTCAGGAGCTGGGTGTTGTGTTGTCCTAATCATTCCCCATCGACGCGCAAGTCCCCGAAGTGGCGTCAAATCGAAAAACTTGCACCCGGCGAACGGTCTACCCGACGGGAGGCCCTAGTCGCACGACATTTTATTTTTATCTGCTGAATTTAATAAATCGTATCTGAAGGTTGTTAGGTCCTTGGCAAAAACTCCGGCTGAACTCATCTTTAGCCAGCTTTCAGTACCTATAACGATTTCTGCTTCATTGGTTTCATGAGGGCTTGGATCTCTGTTTTTTTTTTCCGATACAGCCACGACAAGTTTCAGCTGAAATACCATTATTTCCTAGGTCTTTCCTCGTCTGTGTTTGACTTGCATATCTTGAAACCGAATCCCTGTTTATATTTGTTTTTCTACAGACTATTTAAAAGTACCGAGCGAAGTAGTGCAGTGGTTACCACACTGGACTCACATTCGGGAGGACGGCGGTTCAAACGCGAGTCCGGCCACCCTGATTTAGGTTTTTCGTAATTTCCCTAAGTAATCGCTTCAGGCAAATGCCGGGATGGCTCCTTTGAAGGGGCACGGCCGAATTCCTTCCGCATCCTTCCCTAATTCGATGGGACCGATGTCTCGCTGTTCAGTCCCCTCCCCCAAAATCAACCAACCAATCAATTTATGTAAAAGTAATTATGCACTTATATGTCAATAATGGCCCTCTTTCATAACAGATCCACGGATCACGGTATACATACGTACGTATAGAGACGTACCGATGTAGCAGTTTCAGTATAACCGCAGTTCAGGCGAGAGTTCTTTGACGTGGCACAATCATGAACGGCCGCGACGCACCGTTAGGCTGCTACCGATGGAAAGCACCGCAGGCGCTCGTTTAGGCGACTGTCGGCTATTATCCCCCCAATAACGAGGTGACATTTCCCCTCGCCTCTGTTAGTCGTCACAGCTGGCCGTGTAATGGCTTAAATGTCACTCTTGTAACGGTCCAGCTGCTTGCTGACAGAGCGATTAGGGGCAAGACAAAGTCATTTACCTTCTGTTCAGTCGCCGAACCGTTTCCGTGTCGTTTGGGCTATGAAGGCATCTACATGATTCTACAATTTGGCAGTTCCCTGCTCACCGGATATATGAATTTTGGTGTATAAAAGGTCTAAATGTAGGAAGTGAGATTTATTTTTTGATTCAGTGAGTCCTTTAGTGTACGAGGGTGAGTCAAATGAAAACCTTAAATATTTTTTTAAATATTATTTATTGTCCAGAAGTGGTATAAAGCTGTATCACTTTTCAACATAATCTGCCCCACGCTCAATGCAAGTCCTCCAGCGCCAAAATTCTTTTGGTAGTCCGCGCAACCACTCATGCACCCCGTGGCGTACCTCTTCGTGAGAACAGAACTTATTTCCTCCCATTGCGTCTTTGAGTGGTCCAAACGTATGGAAATAACTTGGGGCAAGGTCTGGTGAGTATGATGGATGAGGAAGGCACTCAAAATGCAGGTCTGTGATTATTGCAACTGTTGTACGGGCAGTGTGGGGCCTTGCATTGTCACGTTGCCAAAAAGGACACCTGCTGACAGCAATCCACGTCGCTTTGATTTGATTGCAGGCCGCAGATGATTTTTTAGGAGACCTGTGTATGATGCACTGGTGACAGTGGTCCCTCTAGGCGTATAATGCTCCAAAATGACGCCTTTTTCGTCTCAAAAGAGAGACAGCATAACCTTCCCTGCTTATGGGTCTGTTCGAAACTTCTCTGATTTTGGTGACGAGGAATGGCGCCATTCCTTGCTCGCTCTCTTCGTTACCGTTTGGTTGAAGTGAACCCAGGTTTCGTTGCCAGTAACGATTCTTGAAAGGAAGCCATCACTATCTCGTTCAAAGCGCCGAAGAAGTTCTTAACAACCATCAACACGTTCTCTCATTTCAGGAGTTACCTGCCGTGGTACACATCTTGCAGACACTTTGTGAAACTGGAGCACATCATGCACAATGTGGTGGGCTGGCCCATGACTAATCTGTAAACATGCTTCAATGTCGTTCAGTGTCACTCGGCGGTTTTCCTTCACTATGGCTTCAACTGCTGCAATGTCCTGTGGAGTCACAACTCGTTGTGCCTGACCTGGATGCGGAGCATCTTCCACTAAGCTCACACCATTTGCGAACTTCCCACTCCATTCGTAGACTTGCTGCTGGGACAAACATGCATCACAGCACTGAACCGTCGATGAATTTCAATAGATTTCACACCTTCACTATGCAAAAACCGAATAACAGATCGCTGTTCTTCCTTGGTGCAAGTCGCAAGTGGGGCGGCCATCTTTATACTGATACTGCGATGGTATGTGTGCATCTGCACTATGCTGCCACCTACAGGCCATTCTGCATGCTGTTTGTAGCACGCTTACCAACTTACAGGATAACGGCGCGAATTTCGATTCGTGATTACAAATTTAACGTTTTCATTTGACTCAACCTCGTCTGTCTGTAGGTAGCAAACAAACTGGTACCCAATGACAATTCCTTTTTTACTGTATCTTTTGACACAGGTAGACTTCGGTTGGTATTATTTGATCTGGTTGTAATTTATTTTCTGTAAGGCTTTCTACATGAATTTTCCACAGTGAGGAACGTAGGACTAAGTATCGGAGCTGCTGTCTGTATGGATACTATAAGGGGCACGCAAATGAAAACCAGACACATAGAAAAAAAGCAAGTAAACTGTTTATTATTTCGAAAGAATTCACAATAACGTAAGTGAGAGACAAGGCGCTAAGAGCATTGATGGACAAAATTTTGC
Source organism: Schistocerca americana (assembly GCF_021461395.2). Lineage (NCBI taxonomy): Eukaryota > Metazoa > Arthropoda > Insecta > Orthoptera > Acrididae > Schistocerca > Schistocerca americana. The sequence continues at coordinate 430,695,551 of NC_060124.1, read as the reverse complement.
TGGTGCTTACGGAACCATGATTGTAACAGGCGTACTTCTCTTTGTCCAAAGCAAATCGATGGCCGCGAGTATCTTTCTTCAAGGCCCCAATACGAAATTCGCTTAGGGAGGGCTCGAGATTGTGTGGGGGATGTGACCCGCCCACATGTTGTCAAGATTTTTTCGAGTTCGCTGCAGATATTTCTGGGAAGACCTTACACATCCTCCACACAGTCCCGATCCCTCCACATGCGATTTCTTTATTTTTGGAGTAATGTTTTAATATTAATGACTTTGTATCATTACCATTGGAACTACATATGTTCCAATACAAGATTCGATATTACACTTTCGCCTTGATACCAGTAGCTAATACACTACTGGCCATTAAAATTGCTATACCACGAAGTTGACGTGCTATAGACGCGAAATTTAACCGACAGGAAGAAGATGCTGTGATATGGAAATGATTAACTTTTCAGAGCATTCACACAAGGTTGGCGCCGCTGGCGACACCTACAACGTGCTGATATGAGGAAAGTTTCCAACCGATTTCTCATACACAAACAGCAGTTGACCCGCGTTGCCTGGTGAAACGTTGATGTGATGCCTCGTGTAAGGAGGAGAAATGCGTACCATCACATTTCCGACTTTGATAAAGGTCGGATTGTAGCCTATCACCATTGCGGTTTATCGTATCGCGACATTGCTGCTCGCGTTGGTAGAGATCCAATGACTGTTAGCAGAATATGGAATCGGTGGGTTCAGGAGGGTAATACGGAACGCCGTGCTGGATCCCAACGGCCTCGTATCACTAGCAGTCGAGATGACAGGCATCTTATCCGCATGGCTGTAACGGATCGTGCAGCCACGTCTCGATCCCTGAGTCAACAGATGGGGACATTTGCAAGACAACAACCATCTGCACGAACAGTTCGACAACGTTTGCAGCAGCATGGACTATCAGCTCGGAGACCATGGCTGCGGCTACCCTTGCCGCTGCATCACAGACAGGAGCGCCTGCGATGGTATAATCAACGAGGAACCTGGGTGCACGAATGGCAAAACGTCATTTTCTCGGACGAATCCAGGTTCTGTTTACAGCATCGTGATGGTCGCATCCGTGTTTGGCGACATCGTGGTGAACGCACATTGGAAACGTGTATTCGTCATCGCCATACTGGTGTATCACCCGACGTGATGGTTTGGGGTGCCATTGGTTACACGTCTCTGTCACCTCTTGTTCGCATTGACGGCACTTTGAACAGTGGACGTTACATTTCAGACGTGTTATGACCCGTGGTCCTACCCTTCATTCGATCCCTATGAAACCCTACATTTCAGCAGGATAATGCACGACCGCATGTTGCAGGTCCTGTAGGGGCCTTTCTGGATACAGAAAATGTTCGCCTGCTGCCCTGGCCAGCACATTCTTCAGATCTCTCACCAACTGAAAACGTCTGGTCAATGGTGGCCGAGCAACTGGCTCGTCACAATACGCCAGTCACTTCTCTTGATGAACTACGGTATCGTGTTGAAGCTGCATGGGCAGCTGTACACGCTATCCAAGCTCTTTTGGACTCAATGCCCAGACGTATCGAGGCCGTTATTATGGCCAGAGGTGGTCGTTCTGGGTACTGATTTCTCAGAATCTATGCACCCAAATTGCGTGAAAATGTAATCACATGTGAGTTCTAGTATAATATATTTGTCCAATGAATACCCGCTTATCATCTGCATTTCTTCTTGGTGTAGTGATTTTAATGGCCAGTAGTGTATTATTCGTACCCTTGACAATATCGACACAAAAGAATCAACTTCGAAAGAATCGCAAATACTGATTACTCTTGTACAATGCCGACAAAAAATAATTAAAGCACCCAGAAGAGGGGAAGGAAACGAAATGGAACTACACGATAGGTGTTATTTCAGAGATTCCAAAATTGAATGAAATTTGCAAAGAAGTTGGCAGTATGAGCGAATTTACAAGCATGACGTAGGATCCCTTCTCGGCCTGGTTGCATGCACTGCTTTGGGCGAGAAGGGATTCGTAAAGTCGTTGTATCCTCTCATGAATCAAATTGGCCCACAATTGTTGTAACTGGTCCTCGAGATCTGTTATAGCGTCCGAGATGACACTACTCATGTTTTATCTGGAGTAGATCTGAAGGTCTTACTGGCCATGGTAGTACAGTGCCTCAACATTACTTTACGCTTTATACATTGATTGTGGAGACAGCGTTATTTCTCATAAACGAATTAATTTATGCTATCATTTACTTTTAAGTGACAGATAGCATGAGGTTTTTTCTTTGCAAGAAATAACTCTACAACCAAGAACTCCGTCGCCTGGGGGAGTGTAAAAATCAGTTTTTTTGGCTATCGTCTAATTTCGGAATTTCTTACAATGCGGCTTACATTGCGGTTAACATACCCACATTCACACTTGGCTGAAGGTAAATTGCCACATTTCTGTAGTGTATCTGCGTGTGTTCCACGTCGGTGTGGGATCTTTTAGTTGTCATATTTTCGGGGTGGATCGAATCCATTAGGCACAGTCTTCGTTGCTAACATGCAAGACATGTCCAGTGGAACGTCTGCTTCCATTTCAGAAATCAAAAGTTTCTCTGCAGTACCGACTACATTTTTTTCCAATCTGTATTATGAGTACTAGGGCCTGCTATCTTATCACTTTATGTAGGCCATAGTGCTCCGAAAAGACCTCTTAGCCAGCACCTATGCCCACCACCACGCAGCAAAATTATGTTACGCATTTGAGGCTATGGACATTGTCGCTCATGCAGCACCACGTCGAGATGGGGGTACCGTTCTTTTATCTACTCTTTGGTATTATCTTTTATTTACCTACAGCAACTACCTTTATTTTTTAAAGAAAAATACATCGGTTTGGAAGTAAGAAATTATAAATTTATGGTATATTTTAAGAAGAGAATGAAAAGAAGACAGGGAAGAGTAGACGTAGAAGCCCCTTTACCTGCACCACCTGGAGAAGGGGACTTGGGTGGCGCTAGCTATGTTAGTATTTCCGCACGAACTTCACTCCTTGGAAAACTCGTTTTGTTCAGCCCATGCGAATATGATCTAATATATGTTGGTGTTTTTTGTTAGCATTCTGTGTGAGTTAATGTTTGTTAGGTTACATAACAACTAATACTAGCTAAGTTAGGAACCAAATTTTGCACGGGTTTAAAACAATATCCTGCATTGAAGTAATCTAATTAAATTATATACAGATTTTACGTGGATGTAGAAAGAAACAACAAGCCACAACTAGTCTAATTACTAATATTATAAAAACATGTATTTGTGTAAATGAAAACGTAAATATCGTGTGACTAGGGTAGGCCGTTCAAATGATTCAAATGGCTCTGAGCACTATGGGACTTAACAGCTGTGGTCATCAGTCCCCTAGAACTTAGAACTACTTAAACCTAGGACATTACACACATCCATGCCCGAGGCAGGATTCGAACCTGCGACCGTAGCAGTCGCGCGGTTCCGGACTGCGCGCCTAGAACCGCGAGACCTCCGCGGCCGGCGGTAGGCCGTTCGCCGGGTGCAAGTCTTCCGATTTGACTCCACTTTGGCGACTTGCGCGTCGCTGGGGATGAAATGGTGATGATTAGGATAACACAACACCCAGTCCCTGAGCGGAAAAAATCTCCGACCCAGCCGGGAATCGAACCCGGGCCCTTAGAATTGACATTCTGTCGCGCTGACCACTTTTTTTTGTTTGTAATCTCATTTTGTTCGTTGCATATGCTCGGGGCGGACGTCGCAAGACACCCGTTTCACTTCGGTGTTGATCCATTAACTCAGTTTTTTTGTTACAGGGGGCAGTTAACCCTCTGACCGAAGCCACTCAACTACCGGGGGCGGACATATATTTCTGTAATAAAACTAGTTTCTTTGAGTAGTATACTTGTTACTTTTGCATATGTTACGTAATCTGCATGACCTGTCACTGTTTTATACTAACACTGTTTGAATTACAGGTTACTTACTTTATGCTACATATATATCAAAAGAAATTATTCAGATTGTGAAGGGAGACGAAAATTTAATAGTCATGGGTGACTGGAATTCGAGTGTGGGAAAAGGGAGAGAAGGAAACATAGTAGGTGAATATGGATTGGGGGACAGAAATGAAAGAGGAAGCCGCCTGGTAGAATTTTGCACAGAGCACAACATAATCATAACTAACACTTGGTTTAAGAATCATGAAAGAAGGTTGTATACATGGAAGAACCCTGGAGATACTAAAAGGTATCAGATAGATTATATAATGGTAAGACAGAGATTTAGGAACCAGGTTTTAAATTGTAAGACATTTCCAGGGGCAGATGTGGACTCTGACCACAATTTATTGGTTATGACCTGTAGATTAAAACTGAAGAAACTGCAAAAAGGTGGGAATTTAAGGAGATGGGACCTGGATAAACTAAAAGAACCAGAGGTTGTACAGAGATTCAGGGAGAGCATAAGGGAGCAATTGACAGGAATGGGGGAAAGAAATACAGTAGAAGAAGAATGGGTAGCTTTGAGGGATGAAGTAGTGAAGGCAGCAGAGGATCAAGTAGGTAAAAAGACGAGGGCTAGTAGAAATCCTTGGGTAACAGAAGAAATATTGAATTTAATTGATGAAAGGAGAAAATATAAAAATGCAGTAAGTGAAACAGGCAAAAAGGAATACAAACGTCTCAAAAATGAGATCGACAGGAAGTGCAAAATGGCTAAACAGGGATGGCTAGAGGACAAATGTAAGGATGTAGAGGCCTATCTCACTAGGGGTAAGATAGATACCGCCTACAGGAAAATTAAAGAGACCTTTGGAGATAAGAGAACGACTTGTATGAATATCAAGAGCTCAGATGGAAACCCAGTGCTAAGCAAAGAAGGGAAAGCAGAAAGGTGGAAGGAGTATATAGAGGGTCTATACAAGGGCGATGTACTTGAGGACAATATTATGGAAATGGAAGAGGATATAGATGAAGATGAAATGGGAGATACGATACTGCGTGGAGAGTTTGACAGAGCACTGAAAGACCTGAGTCGAAACAAGGCCCCCGGAGTAGACAATATTCCATTGGAACTACTGACGGCCGTGGGAGAGCCAGTCCTGACAAAACTCTACCATCTGGTGAGCAAGATGTATGAAACAGGCGAAATACCCTCAGACTTCAAGAAGAATATAATAATTCCAATCCCCAAGAAAGCAGGTGTTGACAGATGTGAAAATTACCGAACTATCAGCTTAATAAGTCACAGCTGCAAAATACTAACACGAATTCTTTACAGACGAATGGAAAAACTAGTAGAAGCCAACCTCGGGGAAGATCAGTTTGGATTCCGTAGAAACACTGGAACACGTGAGGCAATACTGACCTTACGACTTATCTTAGAAGAAAGATTAAGGAAAGGCAAACCTACGTTTCTAGCATTTGTAGACTTAGAGAAAGCTTTTGACAATGTTGACTGGAATACTCTCTTTCAAATTCTAAGGGTGGCAGGGGTAAAATACAGGGAGCGAAAGGCTATTTACAATTTGTACAGAAACCAGATGGCAGTTATAAGAGTCGAGGGACATGAAAGGGAAGCAGTGGTTGGGAAGGGAGTAAGACAGGGTTGTAGCCTGTCCCCGATGTTATTCAATCTGTATATTGAGCAAGCAGTGAAGGAAACAAAAGAAAAATTTGGAGTAGGAATTACAATCTATGGAGAAGAAATAAAAACTTTGTGGTTTGCCGATGTCATTGTAATTCTGTCAGAGACAGAAAAGGACTTGGAAGAGCAGTTGAGTGGAATGGACAGTGTCTTGAAAGGAGGGTATAAGATGAACATCAACAAAAGCAAAACAAGGATAATGGAATGTAGTCTAATTAAGTCGGGTGATGCTGAGGGAATTAGATTAGGAGATGAGGCACTTAAAGTAGTAAAGGAGTTTTGCTATTTGGGGAGCAAAATAACTGATGATGGTCGAAGTAGAGAGGATATAAGATGTAGACTGGCAATGGCAAGGAAAGCGTTTCTGAAGAAGAGAAATTTGTTAACATCCAGTATTGATTTAAGTGTCAGGAAGTCATTTCTGAAAGTATTCGTATGGAGTGTAGCCATGTATGGAAGTGAAACATGGACGATAAATAGTTTAGACAAGAAGAGAATAGAAGCTTTCGAAATGTGGTGCTACAGAAGAATGCTGAAGATTAGATGGGTAGATCATGTAACTAATGAGGAAGTATTGAATAGGATTGGGGAGAAGAGAAGTATGTGGCACAACTTGACCAGAAGAAGGGATCGGTTGGTAGGGCATGTTCTGAGGCATCAAGGGATCACCAATTTAGTATTGGAGGGCAGCGTGGAGGGTAAAAATCGTAGAGGGAGACCACGAGATGAATACACTAAGCAGATTCAGAAGGATGTAGGTTGCAGTAGGTACTGGGAGATGAAAAAGCTTGCACAGGATAGAGTAGCATGGAGAGCTGCATCAAACCAGTCTCAGGACTGAAGACCACAACAACAACAACATATCACACTCATATTATTACATTTACAAAGATGTGTTCATTCGTATTACAACAATGAAGTGTACAGGTATAGTGTGGAATCTACAATGGACTAATTGCTTGTACTTTTAATTACTTTCATGCATAATGAGAGATAAATTGCGATCTTTGACTGACATTCATGTTACTCGTTGCGTATGTTTTATGCGTTTTATGCTATGTATCTTTTGTGTGTCTTTTTTATGTCAGTGTCATCAGCGTCTCTCGTTTCATCGTCAGTACTGGAGCTACTAGAGCTATGTATGTCGCCTGTCTTTGTCTTCTGCGCCATCTGTACTGATGAATCTGTTTGTACATTTTCTGCTGTTGAAATGTACCGACTGTTAGTTTTCCTGAGTAAGAGATGTGAATAGCAGCGGTACCTATGTCTCATGTTATTGTCTGGATGTGACAAGTCGAAGTTTGTTGCCGCGTGATATGGCCGACGGCAGCGTAAATATAGGAGGTAACTCTATGAAGCCCATGATAATTCGCATTGCAGAGTTCAGTTGGGTGTCAAATAGTCGCAAACACCAGCTGTCTGTCCAAAATGTGATTCATGGACTGCTGCGGTGTTCGTATCTGAGCAGATGTTGTAACAAAATGTTGTTTTATATATTCCTATCCAGAGTAGCTCTCAAGCTCAAGTCTTGCGATAGGGTTATGCTGAAGCATATCTTCGATGGTTCATCAGTTTATTATTAAAATGAAAGAAGGTATACTCTGGTTTCCGTAGGTTCCATTTCACTCATCTGAGGTCAAAGATTTCTAATAATAATGTTACCCCTGAGTATTACAGCTGTTTTTATCATTGCTAAAGTCACGTCGTCAAATAAGCGGTTTTCCTTATTTTTTCTCCTACTTTAGCAATGTACTGGGATTATTCTAAATATTTACACAGATTTTAAGGACGCCGACAAGATGAACTTTCCACGTAAACATGTCCGAAAATCCTTCGTTTCTTACGTGTCAATGAAAGAATTCTCCTTGTATCTATCATGTCAGAAGTTCGTCACAAAGTTTCAATATTTCAACCGCATGCTTCTGTGCCCACACGCGGTCCACCAAAATCTGTAGGATACTGGTCGCTTTGCAGGTGATGTAGGTCCATTACTAGCGGGGTCACATGACCCTCCACTGCTGACGTGTTACAGGAGTGAAATGGTGTGTGTACTGAGGTGACGAAAGTCATGCGATACCTCCTAAAATCGCGTCGAACCTCTCTTTTCCCCGTGTAGTGCAGCATCTTGACGTGGCATGGACTCAACAAGTCGTCGCAAGGCGCTTGCAGAAATATTTAGCCATGCTGCCTCTATAGCTGTCCATAATTGCGAAAGTGTTGCCGGTGCAGGATTTTGTGCACGGACTGATCTCTCGATTATGTTCCGTAAATGGTCGACGGGATTCATGTCGGGCGATCTGGGTGGCCAAATCATTCGCTCGAACTGTTCAGAATGTTCCTTAGACGAATCATGAACAATTATGGCTAGTGACATGGCGCATTATCATCCATAAAAATTTCATCGTTGCTTGGGAACTTGATGTCGATGAATGGCTGCAAATGGTCTCCAAATAGCCGAACATAAGCATTTCCCGTCAATGATCAGTTCAGCTGGACCAGAGAATCCAGTCCATTCCACTAAACACGGCCCAAACCATTATGGAGCCACCACCAACTTGCGCGGTGCTTTGTTGACTACTTGGGTCCTTCGTGGGGTCTAGGCCGCGCTCGAACCCTACTATCAGATCTTACCTACTGAAATCGGGACTTACCCAGGACGCTAGCAAAGGCACTCGTGTCGGTCGTCTGCTGCCACAGCCCATCATCGCCAAATTTCGCCGCACAGTCCTGGCGAGTACGTTCGTCGTACGTCCCAGTTTGATTTCTAAGGTTATTTCATGCAGTGTTACCTGTCTGTTAGCACTGACAACTCTACCCTCCTCTCAGAACACTCTTCACACTGCCGATATCGGAATACGGAACTCCCTAACGATATCCGAAATGGAATGTCCATGCATCTACCTCCCTCCACCATTCCGCGTTCAAGGTCTATTAATTCCCGTCGTACAACCATAATCACATCGTAAACATTTTCACATGAATCGCCTGAGTACAAATAATAGCTTTGCCAATGCACTGACCTTCTATGCCATGTGTATGCGGTACTAACGCCATCTGTATATGTCAATATCGCTACCCCCACGACGTTTGTCACCTCAGTGTTTGTCCGTATGAGCCCTAATTTCTTGAATCTTATCTTTGTCCTCCTTACGCGCAATGTACGTTGGCGTCAGTAGAATCGTTCGGTAGTCAGCTTCAAATGCCTGTTCTCTAAACTTTCTCACTAGTGTTTCTCGCAAACGAAATCGCGTTCCCTCCAGGGATTCCCATTTGAGTTCCTGAAGCATCTCCATAACACTTACGTGTTGTTCGAATCTATTGGTAACAAATCTAGCAGCCCGTCTCTGAATTGCTTCAATGTCTTCCTTCAATCCGACCTGGTGCGTATCCCAAACAGTAGAGCAGTAAAGCGTTTACTGGGTTTGCACGTGTCCATGACCGTACCGTGAATGAACGAAGTTGCTCAATGTGATGGTATATCAACGCGAATTTTCTTAAGTGTTCATAAGGGATGGTGCACCATCGCTATGCAATGTGGCGTAAGAACAGTGGTTGTAAAAAGATACTAACCAACGGGGATCGTAGAGCTCTGTCACTTATTGTCAAAATCCCTAGGTTTCAAACACGACTAGAAACCTCGTGAATTATTGAATCTCTACCAGTCTTCGAACGAATAATATAATGCTGGCTCAAAAGATGAGACCTATTGGAAGTTATTTATGGTGATGGATGACTGCTCATTCAGAATTAGTTCTGGGACTGTGTTCTTATGCATAAGGATCTCAATTTCCTTTACAAGATTATCTTTATTTAAGGAACAGGGAAGCATCATTACGCATCTAAATACTTGGGAGTCACTCTCGATAGAACTCTGACATTTAAAGTTCACTGCAAGAAGACCAAAATGAAAATCTCCGCTCGAAACAACCTAATTCGCAAACTAGCGGGGACACGTGGGGATCAGATCCACAAACTATTCGCCGTTCTGCAATGGCACTGTGCTTTTCTACTGCTGAATATGCTTCTCCAGCCTGGTACAGGTCATCTCATGCCAGACAAGTAGACATTGCTCTCAACGAAACCTGCAGGTTGATCACATGTTGCTTAAGACATACCCCAACTGATAAACTCTACTGCCTGGCTGGAATAGCGCCATCATGGGCTACGCAGAACAGTGGCTGCCAACAACGAGAGACTGAAAGTGGAACAGGACAGTGCCCATCCACTGCAGGGACATAATCCACCACAGCAACGGCTGAGATCGCGAAAGAGCTTCCTGAGAACATACGAGAAGCTCACCATTTCACCAGAGAAGGCGAGGTTGGACTCATGGAAGAAGTCGACGCCTCACCTGCACACGCCAGAAGCTGAAGATCTACCACCTGGACACAACGAGAGCTGGCTGGTATGGAAATCTTTAAACAGATTGCGATCAGGAGTTGGACGATCCAGAGACAACCTGAAGAGATGGGGCTTCATAACAGAAGATACGTCCTGTGATTGTGGACAAGAACAAACCACAAGCCACATTCTCCAGTGCTTTTTGTGCCCTACATCCTGCACGAAGATTAATCTCCTGCAAGCCACTCCAAGTGCCTTGGAGGTTGCAAAGTACTGGGCACATGTAATATAAATACAATTTGTGTATATATATATATATTTTGATGTGAATGGCTACTGTAAATTTGAATGTTTCTGACTCGAGAATAAAAAAGAAATTTGCAGTTTCTATATAGGTCTTTCTACAGAAAAATATGTCATTGTGGTGGAATATTGATAACGCTTCTTTTCTGGAAATATTGTAAATATAAAAGTCTTTGAGTGTCTTTAACACTGGCTACTTTCACTATCCATGACAGATGCGCCACTCCTTCATATGTGCAGAATGCTTTCCACGTAGACACGTATCGACTGGTCGTACAGACGAATCTATTGTCCATTGGTCTTCTGAGACTCGCTGCTACCATGTGTGGGGGGGATTTTTAACGTTGTTATTATAGGCATGGCCGCTACTGGCAACCATAAGTTGAGGCGGCGTTCTCTCCATAGGTGCGAGGCAACTAACATTATGATCACAACACAGTGAAGCTTACAAGGCGGCAGTGTCTGTGACAGTGTGAGCCCGGTCTCTCGTGGCTTGAGTGATTGTGGCCTGTGGGAGAGTCCCTCCCCAGTTTTGTTTGTTTATAATAAAGTGTATACCACTCCTGTTCCAGTCCTACTACTTCAGATGGCAGTGACGAGTGTTTCACCACCAGTTAGTCAAACAATTTTTAAACTTGTAGTAAGTGAATTATTTTTTTTACAAATTCATTGTCGTGTCATGGTGACAGACTCATCTTAAGCAGCCTGATACTGACATCACACTGTTTCGGCCGCTGAATTATTAGCCCACTAAAAGCGCCAAATCAACTGCCTATAGCGAAAAGTTCCTACATAAGTAGACTTGATACTTGGCCAGAGTGTATTTCTATAAATAATGGATGATGGTAATTGTTTAACGTGAAACCAGGGTGTATAGGTTTTGTACTAGATACAACTGGAATTCATCAGCGTGCATGGGGTATTCGCAACAGAACACGACTGATGACACATCCTGTACTTAAAATGAAAAACGTATAGGACCTAATAGCGATCCTTGAGGGACGCTTGACACTGCCTGCCTCCGTTTTGACTTTATGGTGCCGGACATGACGCATTGCTGGTGAGATCTCAGGTATGTGAGAACACGTTGCACTGATGTTAATATTAATATCTGCTGATTATGGCTACAACACTGAGAAAAGGCGGGAAAATCTAATTTAGAGGAGCGTAAAAGGAAGAACAGCACATTAACGGCAGATCCAAAGTAGAGGGAGTGCGGAGCGGATGCCACGCGACTTTTCACATGTAAACGTCGCTTAATTGCAAGCTAAGAGATATGATGGGTAATTACAAAGTATTTTTTTCAACAATAGTGATATAGGTGTTTAAGATTACTGCATTGGAACTTTTCGGCCATAGTATGCTGACGTTAATTTTTATTTCTTTATAAACTTTTTCACTTCTATGAGGGCTTTCACGCTGGCCTTGTGCTGTGTTTCGTAAGCGCACGGTCGAAAATGAGCTCGCGACATCGCCACTAGCAATCGTTGCTATTTTGAAAGACACACAAGCAACTCCAGCGCTTCGTTTCTCAGCTGTTTCACAATACCGAAGTAAATTTCTAGTAACATGAATTTATGTATGATTTGTATTTCTAAATATTCTAACACTTCTACATTTACGGAAAACTGTCCCACCCCCCCAAAACCCACCACACTGGGCGGTGGCTCGGTTCGGGACCTCCCCCCCCCCCCCTTCTTCTTCTTCTAGAACCAGCCCTGTGGAGGATAAAAACTGCAGGCGAAGACCGAGATTGGTGCTACTCTGTAATCTGAGAGGAATTAATAGCGAACCGCATCAAACCAGTCAAAAGAATTTTAGCCATACTAAACTGGTAGAAGCCGACCTCGGGGAAGGTCAGTTTGGATTCCGTAGAATTATTGGAACAATAATGACCCTACGACTTATCTTAGAAGAATAGATTAAGGAAAGGCAAACCTACGTTTCTAGCATTTGTAGACTTAGAGAAAGCTTTTCAAAATGTTGACTGGAATACTCTCTTTCAAATTCTGAAAGTGGCAGGGGTAAAATACAGGGAGCGAAATGCTATTTACAATTTATGCAGAAACCACATGGCAGTTGTAAGAGTCGAGGAGCACGAAAGGGAAGCAGTAGTAAGCAAGGGAGTGAGACAGGGTTGTAGCCTATCTTTGATGTAATTTAATCTGTATATTGTGCATGCAGTAAAGGAAACAAAATAAAAATTGGGAGTATGAATTAAAATCCATGGAGAAGCAATAAAAACATTGAGGTTTGCCGATGATATTGTAATTCTCTCAGAGACTGTAAAAGAGCTGAAAGAGCAGTTGAACGGCATGGACAGTGTCTTGTAAGGAGGATATAAGATGAACATCAGCAAAAGCAAAACGATGATAATAGAAAGTAGTCGAATAAAATCAGATGATGCTAAGGGAATTAGATTAGAAAATGAGACACTTAAAGTAGTAAAGGAGTTTCGCTATTTGAGGAGCAAAATAACTGATGATGGTCGAAGTAGAGAGGATATAAAATGTAGACTGGCAATGGCAAGAAAAGCGTTTCTAAAGAAGAGAAATTTGTTGACATCGAGTATAGATTTAAGTGTCAGGAAGTCTTTTCTGAAAGTATTTGTATGGAGTGTAGCCGTGTCCGGAAGCGAAACATGGACGATAAATAGTTTAGACAAGAATAGAAGCTTTCGAAATGTGGTGCTACAGAAGAATGCTGAAGATTAGATGGGTAGATCAAGTAACTAATCAGGAGGTACTGAAACGAATTGGGGAGAAGCGAAATTTGTGGCACAACTTGACTAGAAGAGGGGATCGGTTGGTAGGACATGTTCTGAGGCATCAAGGGATCACAAATTTAGTATCGAAGGGCAACGTGGAGGGTAAAAAAACGCAGAGGGAGACCAAGAGATGAATACACTAAGCAGATTCAGAAGGAAGTAGGTTGCAGTAGGTTCAATTAGCTCAAATGGCTCTGAGCACTATGGGACTTAACTTCTGAGGTCATCAGTCCCCTAGAACTTAGAACTGCTCAAACATAACTAACCTAAGGACATCACACACATCCATGCCCGAGGTAGGATTCGAACCAGCGACCGTAGCGGTCGCGCGTTTGCAGACTGTAGCGCCTAGAACCGCTCGGCCACCCCGGCCGGCTGCAGTAGGTACTGGGAGATGAAGAGCTTGCGCAAGATAGAGTAGCATGGAGAGCTGCATCAAACCAGTCTCTGGACTGAAGAGAACAACAGCTACCTGTTGTCTTCTGTCTCAGGTTGTTCGGCCGACGTTTGTCTGATGATTTTTCTGACGTTTCGCCAGCACGAGTGGCTGTCATTGTCAAAACCTGACCCTCCATTGCTGGTGGTGGACTAGATTATATGAAGCTGGCTATCCAACTTCCAAGGGCCTTTCCGTGGTCGTATCCGGTGCTTTTCTGCTCTTGCTGTCTGCAACGGTCGTTCGCTGCAGCACGGGAATCCAGGAGCCATTCGCCCCGAGTCTTTCTTGTTGACGTTAATGTCTGTGTACTTCTATAGCCTCTCTGAGCAAGCGGGTTGATAGCTCTTCTCTACAGGCAGAACTTCCGTGTCGGCGGATTTGACTTTGTAGTCGGCCTCACACAGCGCCTACTCCCACACGGCTGTTATCTCCACCGGCCCCAACCTGCAATTCTGCTTATCTTCTGTGATCCTGGTGTTGATTGATCGTTCAGTCACCCCAAAATAAACTTTTTCGCATGTGTATGGTGTGGGATATCCGACGTTACTAGTAGGTTCCTTTTCTTGAATAAACATTTGACAATGGCAGAACATGTAAATGCTAGCGTGAATTGTCGCAAGTTTGTACTCTAACATGGTTGTGCCTGCATGATTCTTCTGGTAAAGCACGGATAATGACTAAAGTTATAGTCAGTAAATTACGGATTCGGCAACTGACTGCTGTCCTTCGATACATTTGAACATTCAAGGTCGCTGTGCGTCACCGGTATCCAGCTGATTCCAATTTAGTTAAAAAAAATATTAAGATTTACAAATTCAACAATTCAGTATGCACTTGTTTGGCAGTACGTGGCATCTTTTTACTTACCACAGCATGATATGAAGGGCTTATTTTAATAGTGGTACAAGTCCATTACCTCCACTTTTCTGCCTATAATGCTTCTGAAATTAATGATCCAAGCAAACAGAAAGAGAGGTTCATCTCTAGCAAGAAGCCATATGCTTGAATATTTCTGGTATCTCAACTGCAGATTTTTTCATTTAACTTTAGACTCTGTATCTCAAAATGAACAAAAATGGACTTGTACCACTATTGAAATAAGCCCTTCATATCTGTTTATTCATTTATTTATTTTTTACTTATTATGTCTTGTCAACAGCAACTCAGTGATAACTTGCATTGTCCATAACTATTACTGAGTTTTCATTTCTGATTGATATCCCTTGAATTGTTTTTCTTTGCCCGGAACTTTAATGTTCTTTCCCCACGACCCGGAAGAAGAACCTGCGTGAAGCACAATTATTCGTCCACCTTTACCAACTGGTATTTTAAGGCCACAAGTTTTCCTCTTACGATTCTAGTTTACCCGTGTATCGTCTAAGTAAAAAGCGTTGTCACTGCCGGATTCTCTTATTTGAAGAAAACTTCCTTAAAACTGTGCCCTTGAAGCAGTGATATCACTATGTTCCATTAAAAATTTTATTTTGTCAGTAGTACGTACATATCTGAATCCAATGTTTTTCAGAATTGTTTGTGAAATGTGATAACATGACATGGGGAATCGGGAGTGGAAACCACTGAGCACATAGAGGCAAATACACAAGAAATTTTATTTCTCACGCCAGCTATTGTATACACGCTATGAATAAGTACTCTTGAGAATGTAAAGTTGAAATGGCACATATTTAACAGAAAACATAACCAACTCAAACTTTACATCCTGGCATAAACACGTATATTAATTATTTTTTTCTGATTAAGCAACACTGTAATTATCAGTTACTTAATGGGGCGAATACTAAATGACCTCGGTTTGTGGAAGGCCGGCGTGTACCAGATTCCGTGTCAATGTGGCAAGTCGTATATTCGTCAGACGATGCGTACCGTCGAGGATCGATGCCGTGAACACCAGAGTCACACTCGACTGATGTATCCGAGCAAGTCGGTGGTCGCTGAACATTGTTTGTCGGAAAATCACGCTATGGAGTATGAACGCACGAGGATTCTGGTACAGACGTCGAGATACTGGGACAGCGTTGTTAGAGGGGCCATCGAAATTCACAAATGGCTCTGAGCACTATGGGACTCAACTGCTGAGGTCATTAGTCCCCTAGAACTTAGAAATAGTTAAACCTAACTAACCTAAGGACATCACAAACATCCATGCCCGAGGCAGGATTCGAACCTGCGACCGTAGCGGTCTTGCGGTTCCAGACTGCAGCGCGTTTAAGCGCACGGCCACTTCGGCCGGCTCGAAATTCGCACCAATGACGACCTCATAAACCGTGACTGTGGCTATAATCTTAGCAAGGCTTGGGAACCAGCGATTGGGTTAATCAAGAGTAAATCGAGCAAACGTATAGTTGTGACGACCACGGTGGACAGAGCCATCACACCGACGTCATGTCAGACGCCGTCGCAATCTGTTCCACCGCGCGACGGCGGAAGGAGCGCGCCACGGGCGGAGGGTATTTAAATCGGCCGCCACCGCGACCGAACCCAGTTCCCTCTGAGCAGCCATAGCGTACGGATCTCCGTGCCGGCACGTTCACAGGAGCTCAATCCGTCAGTTCACCTGATGATGGCGACATGTATGATCGCCGAAATATTGTGCCCGTTGGGACACTGTAGACCGGCAGTACACACGTGGATATTTTGATTAATACTAAAATCGTTTAGTTGAATATTTACACTACTGCAGGAAGTTCAATATTCAAAGTAATCTTTACGTTTAAAATACAAACAACTGCATGCATTATTGAAACGTTACCCTCACAAAGTGCACCAAAGACAATTTCTCACGAACATTGAAGGTTAAACCATTATACCTTAAAAAAAAAAAAAAAAACCAAGTAACACTGCTGAGACTCAGGTGGCACAGGTACGCCTCCACTAGGTGCCACTGTACAGACAGGCCGTCGCCACTAAAGAACAGGCGCCTAACAAGAAAAAAAAAACACTTTCTAACACGGAGGAACGCCAATCAGTTCCAAGGTTTGCAACATTCTTAAAAGGTACTAGGCTAAAACACATACGTATTGTCCCTACGACCTTGCCTTTAACCAACGCCATAGTTAACATATCCCTTTAGTGAATGATGAAGATTATTGCACGGTTACCTTTACTAATGGCCGGCGCTTTGCCTTTGTGTTGAATGAGAACATTAATTACAAGAGTACAACTATCGATTGCACTAAAAGAAACGCTGCACACTTAATTTTGCTAGCTGCGAGTCTCTTGCCTTTAGAAAATAAGAGCATTGATTACCTCAAAAAACACAACCATTCACGGCACAAAAGGTACCGCGTATTTAAACTGATTACCGGCAAACAGCTTGCCTTACAACTGCCACTAACCTCCTTTGAGAACAACCGACACATTATTCAGTGGGTGCGGCGAGAAACGGTGAGTCCTTAAAAAATTAAGGGACAACGCCCGTGAATTAACGACTTGAACGAAACGCGTTAATAAGCCACGATAGTTCATACACTACTGGGCATTAAAACTGCTACACCAAGAAGAAATGCAGATGATAAACGCATACTCATTGGACAAATATACTAGAACCGACATGTGATTACATTTTCACGCAATTTCGGTGCATAGATCCTGAGAAATCAGTACCCAGAACAACCACCTCTGGCCATAATAACGGCCTTGATACGCCTGGGCATTGAGTCAAACAGAGCTTGGATGGCGTGTACAGGTACAGCTGCACATGCAGCTTCAACACGATACCACAGTTCATCAAGAGTAGTGACTGACGTATTGCGACGAGCCAGTTGCTCGGCCACCATTGACCATGCGTTTTCAGTTGGTGAGAGATCTGAAGAATGTGCTGGCCAGGGCAGCAGGCGAACATTTTCTGTATCCAGAAAGGCCCGTACAGGACCTGCAACATGCGATGGTGCATTATCCTGCTGAAATGTAGGGTTTCGCAGGGATCGAATGAAGAGTAGAGCCACGGGTCGTAACACATTTGAAATGTAACGTCCACTGTTCAAAGTGCCGTCAATGCCAACAAGAGGTGACCGAGGCGTGTAACCAGTGGCACCCCAAACTATCATGCCGGGTGATGACGAATACATGCTTCCAATGTGCGTTCACCGCGATGTCGCCAAACACGGATGCGACCATAATGATGCTGTAAACGGAACCTGGATTCATCCGAAAAAATGACGTTTTGCCATTCGTGCACGTCGTTGAATATACCATTGCAGGCGCTCCTGTGTGTGATGCAGCGTCAAGGGTAACCGCAGCCATGGACTACGAGCTGATAGTCCATGATGCTGCAAACGTCGTCGAACTGTTCGTGCAGACGGTTGTTGTCTTGCAAACGTCCCCATCTGTTGACTCAGGGATCGAGACGTGGCTGAACGATCCGTTACAGCCATGCGGGTAAGATGCCTGTCATGTCGACTGGTAGTGAAACGACGCCGTTGGGATCCAGCACGGCGTTCCGTATTACCCTCCTGAACCCACCGATTCCATATTCTGCTAACAGTCATTGGATATCGACCAACGCGAGCAACAATGTCGCGATACGATAAACTGCAGTCGCGATAGGCTACAATCCGACCTTTATCGAAATCGTAAACGTGATGGTACGAATTTCTCCTCCTGACACGAGGGATCATAACAACGTTTCACCAGGCAACGCCGGTCAACTGTTGTTTGTGTATGAGAAATCGGTTGGAAACTTTCCTCATGTCAGCACGTTGTAGGTGTCGCCACCGGCACCAACCATGTGTGAATGCTCTGAAAAGCTAATCATTTGCATATCACAGCATTTTCTTCCTGTCGGTTAAATTTCGCGTCTGTAGCACGTCATCTTCGTGGTGCAGCAATATTAATGGCCAGTAATGTAATTCCGGCGTAGCGCACTTTAACTGCCGGCAAGAGCGGACTGACGGCAACATTATTTATCATAACGGCTCACAGCCACACATCATTGATGACAATTTACTACTGTGCCATGAAATTCGGACCAGAATTTAACGTGAATGTTCACCGTTTCTAAAACTGAAGTCCATATGTGTTGCCGCAGCCCTTGGTGAGCAACTGGGAATAGACGGGAACACGCGCACTTGATTCTTCGTGCCCGGGCACTTCTACGTCGGCGCCAATCCACATGTATTTCTCTAGGACGCCTTCCTCGTGCATCAGACAGCGAGCCGCTCTGCCTCTGTCCTACCCACTGGCTTCACGTGGCCTGTCCCACCGGCGTCACGGTCCCTAGCAGCACTCTCCCCATCCAGCGCATGCGCTGGATCTGTAATTTTCTCATTCGCGCTCAAGGCGGTCTCCCATCACCGGACCCGGAACTCAGCGCTGAGTGAAGAAACCCTCTGGGCGCGAGTATCGATGCATTGGTATCACTTTGGATAGAGCTAATGCTGTCTTTAAAATGTACATATTCACGAATTTTCAACACAGTTTTTTTAGCAGTCGCGTGTCTTACGCACGGTCAGCACAACTCGTCTTAGAACATCTTTGTCGAAATCGATCAGTCGGGAACCGCGCGACCGCTGCGGTCGCAGGTTCGAATCCTGCCACGGGCATGGATGTGTGTGATGTCCTTAGGTTAGTTAGGTGTAAGTAGTTCTAAGTTCTAGGGGACTGATGACCTCAGATGAGAAGTCCCATAGTGATCAGAACCATTTGAACCATTTTTTTCGAAATAGACTAAATTCGTGATAGGCTTCTCACGAATGGGCTGTTTCCCCGGCGCTCTGAAAACTGAACATCCACAGGTGGGACAGGTAAATTACCTTCATAGGCAATCCGTTGAACGATTCTCAGACTGACGCTAGACGCTTCCGCAGTGCGTTTGTGAAAGGTCTACAGTTTTTCTACTTCGCGCGTGAAGAAAGAGCGTATCCTGTAAGTCATGTTTCTCGCTTGGTTCCGGAGGATTTGTCACATACCACAACCATCAGCCGTGACAACTCGCAACAAATGGAATAAAAGTACACTAAATAACTCACTAATACCATGTTTAACTCACACACTGGCTACAGAGTTGAGAGTAGGGCATTCAGGAAGCTACTGAGCGCTCATTGCCTGTTGGAGGATGCATGACGCCAGGTGCACAGAACGAGTCTAAACTTGACCAGCATCGTCCATGACTCCGGCTATAACCGAGGGAGATGTGAAAACCGTGCTGTTTACAAGATAGAGTCAAAACTTCTTTCAAAGGCCAAAATGTTTTTATGTCAATGGGAGGAAAAATTGTTTTATCACTACTAATTCTGTTGAAGTGGTTTGCGATGACTATACTGTATTATGATCTGTCAGGAATATAAAGTCCCTTTTTGATAAAAATGAAATAAAGTCCCAAAAATTATTTCTTTTGGTTTTCTTTCCAGTAAAGCACTTTACATCTTACCATAACGACATAAAAATGAGAATTTCCAGAGAAAAATCCAAACCTTAGGCCGCAAAAGGTCAGTTGCTAATTACATAGGGGTTTTAGGTGCTTTTGATGCCACAGAATAATCTGATTAAGTGAATCCCATTATGAATCTACAGTCACCTATAAAAGCTAGCCTTACGTAACTGTCCCTTACCTTAATATCCTAATGGTTTAATCCTGTTCATGTCCTTACTGATAGCCCGCATCTCGTGGTCGTGCGGTAGCGTTCTCGCTTCCCACGCCCGGGTTCCCGGGTTCGATTCCCGGCGGGGTCAGGGATTTTCTCTACCTCATGATGGCTGGGTGTTGTGTGATGTCCTTAGGTTAGTTAGGTTTAAGTAGTTCTAAGTTCTAGGGGACTGATGACCACAGATGTTAAGTCCCATAGTGCTCAGAGCCATTTGAACCGTTTTTTTTTTCCTTACTGATATTGCTGTAGCTGATCTGTCCTTACTGTTATTGCTGTGCATAAAGTTCCTTTGATGCCTTGAAACGTGATTCCTTATCTTCAAGGTAATGGGCTAATTACTTATTCAGTATTTTAGACTTTGCAAAGTTAATTTTGATTTCCAAAATGGTTTTATTGTCACAGAGTTCATTATTGTTAAATAAAATTTGATTTCTTAGAGCTACATATTTTAACATTTACATGTTGAATTTCCAATTTAGAGCAAATAAGGGGATTCAATATAAATATTTTGATTATCTTTATAGAGTTAATGTTTAATAAATCTGTTGTATTGTAAAGTATTATAAAAATATTTTTCCTTTAGCCCAGCAACATAATTTAAACCCTATAGGTTCAATGTCATTTTTTAAATCGGAAGCTGAAGCATACTTGCAGTGTTTATTTCGACAAACAAAATAAAATTCATTCAGATTTTGTACTAAAAAAAATCAAAGAAAAGCTCGACCATTTACAGCGTACGCAAATGTTATTTCACTCCAAGCAGAAACTCTTTCTCACCTAAAGACACAGAAAGAATGCATGAACAACGGCAAACGTCTGGCCTTTATATCATTAAACATGTCAACTGCAGCTCAAGTACGCCATTTTCCCGCGAAGTCCAGCCAACACAAAAAAACTGCAAATTTAGACCGTGCGTAGTGTTGATCGTACTTGCTTTGGAGTCCTGTATCAGCTTTTACTTCTACTAGTAGTAGAACTAAAGTTATGTCATCAATAACTTTGATTTGAAGAGAAAAACCGGTGAAGCGCGAGTAGGACTAGCTCTCCGAGAGTTCCGTACAAACGTAATTATGTGTATAGATAGTTCATTCATCCTGAGAATCGAGAACCAACGATTTTTGTCTCTTATTGATATCGACACTGGCAAGCTATCGGTCCCGGGAATTCCAGAAATTTCGAGAATGTTTTAATATTAATGCAAGAAAACACCTGCAGCCGTACTGAGTCATTTATTGTATGGGTACCAGTTTCACGCCTTTTCTGGTGCTAATGGGGATAACACCATCCGCATACACGATGCATCTGTGGCAAACACAACTGGTTTATCAGACTCCTGGTAAGTGTGATGTCTCTCCAACTATCAACTAAGTTGGTTGTTGGAGGGACAACATCACAGTTACAGGTAGTCAGCGTAAAACAGTTATGTTGGCCACTAATGCATCATATATAGCGATGATGTTAATGCATTTAGCATCAGTAAGGCCTGAACATGGTGCACTGAAACACCGAAACTGGTGGCCTACAATAAATGACGTCATAACGACGCCTGTAGTTGTTTCATTTTCCCAAAAAAGTGAACGGTCCCCCAGACCTCCGATCACAAGGATGGGCATACAGACACTTTTAATACCAGGTTTTAAGTTTCAATCTTTTGTGTAATTTCGCTTTCGCTATTGCAATTTTTCATTTATTTTCTTAATTCTGAAGTTATATTAACAAGCTATGCTAATTGTTAACTGCAGATGCGTTGACTTCGTCTGGTCTGGTCTGTTAATATTTGACGGAACCTCCAGAAGAGAAAACGGTACAGCCGGCCATAGTGCTACAGTACTTAGGCAAATATCTTATTCTGTGGAATGCTTTGACAGATATTTTATGGTTTATGAGAACTTCATCCGAAAAAATGGAAGTGCAATCCTGCATCAGTTACATGTATTACTTTTCTCTGCAACGTTACAGATGTTGTACGTTTCGTAGGGAATTTTTCTAAACCACTAAATGGTAAGGGCATCCTTTCCACAGCGACAGAGGACTTAACTTCATCGTAGCTCTGCCAATTGGCACGAAATATTTGTAAATTATGTTCACGAATCTTCCTCTAAATCACTCTACCTCTTACCGAAAACAGGAATAAAAATGGTTCAAATGGCTCTGAGCACTATGGGACTTAACATCTGTGGTCATCAGTCCCCTAGAACTTAGAACTACTTAAATCTAACTAACCTAAGGACATCACAAACATCCATGCCCGAGGCAGGATTCGAATCTGCGACCGTAGCGGTCACGCGGTTCCAGACAGAAGCGCCTAGAACCGCACGGCCACACCGGCCGGCAAAACAGGAATAAAATCCCTACAGCAGTTCCTGAGAATTTTGACAGATTGTGAATGCAGTGTAACGGCAAAAACATATTTTTATATGCTATAACTACAAATCAGCAATTTACGGATTTTTTTTCCTTTACTTGTACGGTGAAACCTTGATCCTTGTCAAATTTCACAATTCTAGGTCAACGGAAGGTACCCTACAGACTTTAATGAGTGACTTTGCGAGTGACAAATAAGGCCGTGTCTTTTGATTGTATTCATTTAGAAATTTAAATTTTTTACACCGCAAAGTGATCGTAGACCTTAGTATGCGCCCTATATTTCAACTTAACAATCGGACAGACAGACAAACGTACGGGTAACAAAGTGCTCCTATCATTTTTACCGACTGTGGTACTGAACCTTAAAAGTAAAAGGCACAACGCAAGTTCAATTATCACTATGACATGCTGCGTGTAGGTCGTGCTCTGATGTAACAGAATGATGCTTTGGAATATTCCAAATGCATTACGTAAAATTATCGTACTTGCGGGACGCATCAATCTTCCGGGTGTGTCAGTGGTTCTAACTTATCCCCGTTACTCATTTATCAGAAAGAACATGGACAAGGATGACACTGTAACTTCCAAATTAAATTTGGATATTACAAAAAAATAATAAGTAAATAAAATAGACGCCCACTTATTGCAAGAGCTGCTGTTGTAAGCGACGGCAGAACTGGGGAATGTTACTGTGTGGCGCCTTTACCCTGTAATGAAAATAACTTTAGCCTTTGTAAAGTATAATTACGCTCTTTCAGAACGTACCAGAGATAAGGCATGTACCTAAATATGGCTGGAGGCGTGCTCTGAGATTTATCTGGAGCCGCAGTGTTCAAAGGTCGCACGTGACGGAAACTTGTGAGGCCTTCAGAACCGCAAACCGACTGACCCCAGTCATTACGTCAGAGTCAGGGCAACGGAACGACGCCAAGCTTATACGGCTGAAGAGGTCAAGCGATGATTAAGACGGAGAGGAAATTTCCCTCGCCCTGTAAGCCCGGCGGCATATCGCTCGTGGTCTTCCTGCAGAGTGGCTTGTTTACACGCAATTCCAGTGCTGCGTTTTGTTATATGGATGTCAAGGGTACGACAAGGGATGCTACAATTAGCGAATGTGCGGTTTTAATGAAATACGTCGTTTCTGATTTTAGCCACCGACTAAGACGGGGCAGTGTTTAAGGCACTGGGTTTGCATCCTGGAGGAGCAGGGTTCAAATCCCATGCAACCCCCTAGACGGAGGTTTTCGATGCTTTCCTTCAAGCGCTCATCGCGAAAGACCGGAATTTTCCGAATTGATCTCTTACAAAAAAAGTGGCCGACAACTCAAAACTTTATGTTATTGGCAATTCCTTTACAATTTATTTTTCCTTGCAATAATCCAGTAAAAAGCTAAAAATAGGCTCGCTGTTTGTGTCTCAGGGAGCACCAAGTGAAAAGTACCAGTTTTGGATCCTTTATTACAATCCACCGCACAGAACAACAAATCTACTACGAGTAACACTACCACCATTACTGCTGCTAGTAATAATAATCAATAATAATATCAGCAACACACATATCAGTAAACGTCTGTTTCACTATCCCACATTTTGGGAAATAAAGAAGGTAATAAACTTCTTTGTCTTTGAAAATATTTTACAATTTCTTAATTGATTAATTCATGTGAATTATCACATTTTCTTTCGCTGTGATTGTGTAACTGCAGCTATAGTATTATAACAACTGATCACAATTACTATTGCGTTACTATCTGCGGCCGGCCGAAGTGGCCGTGCGGTTAAAGGCGCTGCAGTCTGGAACCGCAAGACCGCTACGGTCGCAGGTTCGAATCCTGCCTCGGGCATGGATGTTTGTGACGTCCTTAGGTTAGTTAGGTTTAACTAGTTCTAAGTTCTACGGGACTAATGACCTCAGCAGTTGAGTCCCATAGTGCTCAGAGCCATTTGAACCATGCTATCTGGGACACTACTCCCATGGACGTCCACTAGAACCAACGGCGCCACCTTGTCATCTTGGCCTGTTTATTACAGTTTATATTGTGATTCTGCACCTAATAGTCCAGACGATTTATATACCTTCTGATCAAAAATATCAGGACACATATTTGTAACGCGGAATTGACCACTAGATGTCACGACAGGTGAGACCGCCAACATACGAAGGGCGTTCAGTAAGCGATGCAACACTTTTTTTTGTCGGCTAATTTCTGCTGAAAAAGAATGCAGAATTTGTTGTGGGACATCGTAGAATATTCCCGCTCCAGCCCCTATGGATTCCGAAGTTCTGACAGGTGGAGCTCTACGTAGCCTTCAAAATGTCCTCTGTAACGGAGTTACGTTCCAAAGAGAGAGCTGAGATTCAGTTTCTTCTCGCGAAAAAATGAGGTCATCACAGACATTCATCGGCACTTGCAGTACGTCTAAGAGACTTGGCACTGAACAAAAGTACGGTGACTTGTTGGGCGAGGCGTCTGTCATCTTCGCAACAAGGTCGCACAAACCCTTTCATCCTCCGCGTGCTGGCCGGCTGCACATAACTGTGACTCCTGCAGAGTTGGAACCTGCGGCCAATCTCAGTCGAGGTGATCGATGTATCACAAAAAATGGCTCTGAGCACTATGGGACTTAACATCTATGGTCATCAGTCCCCTAGAACTTAGAACTACTTAAACCTAACTAACCTAAGGACAGCACACAACACCCAGCCATCACGAGGCAGAGAAAATCCCTGACCCCGCCGGGAATCGAACCCGGGAACCCGGGCGTGGGAAGCGAGAACGCTACCGCACGACCACGAGATGCGGGCTCGATGTATCACAGTCAGATACCTTGCACCTCAGCTCGACGTCTCTGAGGGTAGTTGTGACACACTCGTCTACCAGCTCGGTTCGTCGTCTAACAGAGGATCATAAAGAGCAATGAAGGAAGATCTGGCGGAATTGTTGCGCGTTTCAAAGCTGATGTTGACAATTTTTGTCGAACGTGGTCACAGGCGATGAAACACGGGTTCATCACTTCGATCCGGAAAAAAACCGACAATCCATGGAGTGGCGCCATTCCACCTCTCCTCCGAGGACCGTCGCCATGAGTTTATCGACAGAGGGTGCGACTCTGAATTTTCTCCTCGGAGGAGAGGTGGAGTGGCACCACTCCATGGACTGTCGTTTTGTTTCCGGTTAGAAGTGATGAATCCGTGTTTCATCGCCTGTGACTACGTTCCACTCAGTCGGCAAGACTCAGCGCAGCCAGGAGCACCTCCGAAGATGTCCAACGTAGCTTTGGACGAAACGTCAGGGATAGAAGAGTTCCATGGACCACGGCCATACAACCCGGAAGAATTCTCGGCATCTGAAACATCCGGTCGCGAAAGCCTTTATTGTATGAAATAGATGTGTCGCAAGCAAAGGGCGACATACGAAATAATCAATCTTCTTCAGTATAGACAGTCCGAAGTCTGTGCTACACAGAGAGTATAAGCGAATTGACTAGCGTTGACGCTGCAATCGTAGTCGCTAGTCTTGAAGCTGCTATTGAACTGGGCCACAACAAGTCGGTCGCGGCGCTTATGTCCTCTCCATATGGGGGCCGCTGCTGTCGCGCTGTTGTCCTGGAGAGGGGTCGGTCAGCGTGGGATTGGCTGACTTCTTCTCACAGCCTTCTCTGCTTTGTTGTTTCCGACTGGCCTGCCGGCACTTGACTTTACGCCGTAACAAGAGGTACACGTACAGCAGGTCTCGGCCTTCTGTACGCCGTTTGCCTCGATACAACACGTCCAGTTGTAAGGTGGCTATAATTTCGCACCTTACAAGCACTCATCCACATACTTTGCCGTGAACTACAACCACAATTAGGTGTCATTTGACAGGTTGTACATCGTATATATGAATATATAAAGGAGACTGACATTGTCACGTACTAGACTGACATTGTCACGCACGTCTTGTAAATAATTGTTAACGCTTATTGAATGAAAGGTGACGGGGTGTCTTTATCATCAGAACGGCGTAATGAATGATTGCCTATACTAGCAGAGGTTGGAACGCCAGTGGAGATGAAACGGCAGGCAGAACTCAAGCTCTGGGTGGAAGACCCGCACAGGTGTTGGTCCTGCTTAAAAACAGGAGGTAGCTAGACGGACGTCGCGGCACCTGAGCTCTGGAGCACAATAGGGTGACGGCCGGCCGCTATTGTAGTAGGGTCGGAAGGATAACCGGATAATACTTCCGAACTCTGCAAATCTTGGACGCAGGTGAGAGGAACGAAGAAGCAGCACCTCGGAAACCATGCAGGCTGAGCTATTTCCAAGGATTTTTACTCAGAAGCGTACCATTGTACGAGTATAGGTTTTTCCTCGCAAACTTTCCGCGCTGGACGACAAAAGACTAAAATATGGTTGGTCGGCGTTGGGAAGAATCTGTGGAGAGGGAGAGTATTCCGTGGTTTCGAGAATAAGGTTCGTTTTCGGAATTACGAGGGTGGGAAGCCGAGCCTTACTGGGAAGTCAGCGGTGGAGAGACGAGGTCTTCGGTTGTGAGCGCCCGTGTGTGACGGTCGCTGAGTATCAGCTTTGTTCATGCAGACGCACTTGCTGTTCTTGCTCTCAGGAGAGTTTATAGTTAGAACAGTTAGGCACTGTACTTTTGCAAACTTATACGATCTGGCCTTCACCTTTGCCTTGGAAGTCGTCATTGAGTATGCAGCGTTCAGTAATTTAGAGCACTTCTTCTGCCTGTACTTACGTTGAGACGTTATCTGAACTCCGTCCTTGTGGCTGGGAGTTCGCGTTTCTCGTCTGTAGAACACAGAGAGGAGAAGACAGTATTAGAGTATATTAGTCAGAGGACCGCCTTCTGCCGTCCTAGTGTTTGAAATAGTTTATTTGTGGCTGAAGTTCTTCCATCGTCGCAGACGAGTATGAGAACCATCACTTCGACACACCGGACGCAGTACATACGGTGATATCGCAAATTGCTTCGGCTTATTAGGGCTATAAAGCTAAGCAGCTGTGATCACGTTGGTTTATTTCCACTGAGGTTCCACACCACTGTAGATCATCTTTGAAAGAAGTGTCTTCTAGTGTTTGGTATGTAGATGATGTCAGTCATTTCGCGTTATTGATATTAGTTCGCGCAGTCATAATAAGGGACAGAGTTGGGCAATTGACTAATAATTTTAGTTAGGAAATATAGACAATTGTACTTAAAATGTTCATTTTTAATCTATAATAAATATATAATGAACAACAAAGTTCATCATTTAGTAGTATCACTTGCCTTCATCATTCATTAATGCTTAGAATGTAATTTACATGTTAAAAAAGAGCATTAAGAGATCCTAAGATCTGCTTCAGGGGGATAGTCAGACAGGGCCAAATCATCATTTTAGCGTTCATTAATTTCCGTCGCGCGCATTCATTTTGCACCCACCTGGAGTAGCATCTTGGACAGTGTGTGCAGTAGTGAGGCGATATCGTCGTGTCCTTACAGACAATTAATTGTCGTCTCTTTCCGATGTCACGCGTGGTCGGTCCTGCTCTCGTCTTAAGGATGCAGTTTCGGTCTCTATAAACCGTCGCAACATCCGCCAGGCCGGCCGGGGTGGCCGAGCGGTTCTAGGCGCTACAGCCTGGAACCGCGCGACCTCTACGGTCGCAGGTTCGAATCGTGCCTCGGGCATGGATGTGTGTGATGACCTTAGGTTAGTTCGGTTTAAGTAGGTCTAAGTTCTAGGGGACTGATGGCCTCAGCAGTTGAGTCCCATAGTGCTCAGAGCCATTTGAACCATTTTTGAACATCCGCCAAATCAGTTTACGTCTGTTCCGCTTTCATTCTTCCTATGGCCCTCCATCGCAGTGTCTGATAGGCGTCTTCTCTGTGCCATATTGCACCGACGATAGTGGTTGTGAGACTACCCGGTAAATACTACCCCATTTGATATGTGCCCTGACGTCATGGTTGGCGTGGTTGTCCGTTGATTGGAATGCCAGCTTCCGTGCACAACACGATCGTACAGACATTTGTTGACAGTTCGTATCATTATATGGTGAATTAGACACAGGGCGGTGAAATAGCGGTTTGTTGCCTTAATTTTGGACACCAATGTATATTACGTTTTCCCTTTGTTATTATCTTGTTTTTCAGGTATGAGACAACTTTTATAGCACAAGTTTTGCGAGGCTAAATAATCATTTAGTGTTTCTCACTATTCACGATGTCGTTCTTCGTAGCTGATTTTAAAATTTCTGCCTATCATTTTCAGATACACTTATTCGCGTTCTTGGCATACTAAGTGGTATACGCCTGCTCCTTGGTATTTATCTGGTTTGTCAATTACTGTGTGTAGGTGTGACTGCAGCGTGTTTCTTGTTCTGTAAGCAACGTATAATTCTTGCTTGTTTAGTATACAGAGTATTGCCTATTCCCTGTGTTGGTTTGTGTTTGCACGTTGAAGCGTGTGATGCTGTTACTGTTCTGTTTTTCTGTGTGTACTGTAGTGTGTGTACTGTTTGTGGGGTTTTACAGTATTTGTGTTCTCTGTTTGTTTTCGTTTTTCGTGGGTTATGTTTTGATTTTGTGGCTGAGTCTTTGTATTATATGGGTGTTAAAACCGATGTTTTTGGCCTTGAGTTTTTTTCTTTAAATTGGCGTTTGCGTCCCTACTCATATAGCCCTCTACATACAGTTTTTAAGTTTTAGTACTTAATTCTTTCGATATGACAGCATGTTTTCAACTAGTTTTGGTAGGTCGGATACGACACTTCTGCCTGCGTATTTGGAGAGAAATAAGTAGCTAGAACGAATGTTCAGAATTAGACAGTTGGTGCTGTTTCATAACGCCAGTCAAAACAGAACGGGTAAAAAAGGAGTGAGAAATGAAATCGTAATCGAAGGTATGCACTACATAATCAGATACTTAATAAGTCTACATTACTGATAGAGGTAGTACCAGTACGCTCGATTCATAGATCCCAGAAAGGTCAGTTAGAATTAACTGTATTAACTGGTATAAATTAATAGGCAAATTCAATTTATCACGTCAGTGCTAATAGGAAAAGAAAAACTTTGTTAACCAGCAATGTAAAAACAATGCTATAAGGGTGGTGTCTTGCGGGCACCAAGAAGTGTGCAGAATTCTGTATGAGGTAACACATATCGACGGCCAGTCGGAAAAGTGGTCTTGCTGTAATTGCTGGCGAGAACAACGAGCCCCGGATATCTTGGAGGCGTCAAGGTGACTGTAACCAGCAGAAGCAATTTATCTGAACCAGCAACAACGTCATGGAAATATTTCGATCTTTAGGAAGATCTTCGGACACGTTCGGGAGAAACGAAACAACGAGAGAAACTCGTCCAAGAGCTATGAAAAGTCGGTACATAAGCGTCCAGCACAGAAACCAAAGCAGTTGGTACCATGAGTAAGAACACCACCAGGGCCAACCGAAGAAGTTGCAGTCAAGAGGCGTATGCGTCGCCAAGTCGTCGGGAGTTGTACCAGTGCCGAGTGTCGAAGTCACTGTAGAGTGACACTTTGATGCTGCTGCAGATAAGACTCGGAGAAGTCTGTACATAGACGGGTAGAACAAGCACTGACTCGCACTTGTCTCCAATTACGGTTAAGGTATTTGACTGTGTATTGTCAGAACGAGTTGCGAGCAGAGCGCTCGTCTATCATGGCGAACGGTAGGACTCAGGAACTGGGAGTTGTTGGAATAGCCCAACATACATAGTGGTTGGGTGTACTCAATGAGTTGCAAATACACTACTGGCCATTAAAATTGCTAAACCAAGAAGAAATGCAGATGATAAACGGGTATTCATTGGACAAATATATTATACTAGAACTGGCATGTGATTACATTTTCACGCAATTTGGGTGCATAGATCCTGAGAAATCACTACCCAGAACAACCACCTCTAGCCGTAATAACGACCTTGATACGCCTGGCCATTGAACCAAACAGAGCTTGGATGGCGTGTACAGGTACAGCTGCCCATGCACCTTCAACACGATACCACAGTTCATCAAGGTTAGTGACTTTCGTATTGTGACGAGCCAGTTGCTCGGCCACCATTGACCAGACGTTCTCAATTGGTGAGAGATCTGGAGAATGTGCTGGCCAGGCCAGCAGTCGAACATTTTGTGCATCCAGAAAGGCCCGTACAGAACCTGCAACATGCGGTCGTGCATTATCCTGCTGAAATGTAGGGTTTCGCAGGGATCGAATGAAGGGTAGAGCCACGGCTCGTAACACATCTGAAATGTAACGTCCACTGTTCAAAGTGCCGTCAATGCGAACAAGAGGTGACCGAGACGTGTAACCAATGCCACCCCATACCATCACGCCGGGTGATACGCCAATATGGCGATGACGAATACACGCTTCCAATGTGCATTCACCACGATGTCACCAAACACGGATGCGACCATCATTATACCGTAAACAGAACCTGGATTTATCCGAAAAAAATGACGTTTTGCCATTCATGCACCCAGGTTCGTCGAAGAGAACACCATCGCAGGCGCTCCCGTCTGTAATGCAGCGTCAAGGGTAACCACAGCCGTGGTCTCCGAGCTGATAGTCTATGCTGCTGAAAACTGTTCGTGCAGATGGTTATTGTCTTGCAAGCGTCCCCATCTGTTGACTCAGGGATCGAGACGTGGCCGCACAATCCGTTACAGCCATGCGGATAAGATGCCTGTCATCTCGACTGCTAGTGATACGAGGTCGTTGGGATCCAGCACGGTGTTCCGTATTACCCTCATGAAACCACCGATTCCATATTCTGCTAACAGTCATTGGATCTCGACCAAAGCGAGCAGCAATGTCGCGATACGATAAACCGCAATCGCGATAGGCTACAATCCGACCTTTATCAAAGTCGGAAACGTGATGGTACGCATTTCTCCTCCTTACACGAGGCATCAGAACAACGTTTCACCAGGCAACGACGGTCAACTGCTGTTTGTGTATGAGAAATCGGTTGGAAACTTTCCTGTTGTAGGTGTCGCCACCGGCGCCAACCTTGTGTGAATGCTCTGAAAAGCTGATCATTTGCATATCATAGCATCTTCTTCCTGTCGGTTAAATTTCGCGTCTGTAGCACATCTTCGTGGTGTAGCAATTTTAATGGCCAGTAGTGTATATACGGCCATTGTAAGTCATCTCTCCGAACAAAGTTGATTTATTCTGAAAATAAATTGTTCTTAAACTGAATCCTTAAGCTTTGGCACCCTTATTCAGTTTCTCTGTTCCAGAATCAACTGTGTTTAGTAACGTAGAAGACTTCCTCCGTCTCACTCCGTTAAAGGTGAGTTAGTAGGTTTTGACCCACGATAAAGATATCGTCGTCAACGTCTGGATTGCACGACGCAGGTCGCATCTTCACCGAAGCTGGTGATAGGAGCTGTTCAGGAGTGATTAATGTGATTATGTTTATCGATAGAAAAATAAAAGTTCCCTGTAGTCTCTTGTCACCAGGGGTGTCAGCACAGACGTAGAAAGAGCATTGTAACGCCACCAAATGCCAATTCAGTGTTGCGGATCGTTGTCTTCGACTCTCGCATCCGAAGAACTTGATGCAATAATTTACCAAAAGCCGTATGTATTGTAGACATTTATTTTATGTTATTAGCTTCTTTGTGCTACCAGTTTCGGCATTACATTGATGCCATCTTCAGGCCCCACTCGTCATACACGGAAGGAGCCATATAACTGGATCCGTGAATTAAATCGTCCTGCAACAGCTCTTGGTGGCCAGGCGATGAAGATGGCATCAATGCAATGCCGAAACTGGTAACACATAGTTCATAAAATAAAATAAATTTCTACAATACATAAAGCTGTTGGTAAAGTATTGCATCAAGAAGTTCATGCCAGCCGTCGTCCCACGATCCATAATGGATCAACGAAGATCAAATAACATGTGGTTCACATCCTCCCTGATTCCACGATCAGAAAGCGGTGACTCAACAGCATGAATGCGGTTAGCTGCTAACTGAAACAAGCGTCATTGAAGCTCGGTCATGCGATAGCGGATACAAACTTTCTGCCGTAACAGCTCTTCGTGTACCTAGGTGTTACAGATGATATACTTCCATAATGTCGGCCTCTTGATTTCGAGGATGTACTCACTCTTTATTTCACTCATTACTTGCTAGTCGTCTATATTTTTGTAAAAAGCCGTTTTTTCGCCATCATTTATTGCCTGTTTGGCTAGACTACCTGCAACTTCGTTTTCATTTATCCCACAACGAACTTTGATCCAAAGCATTTTGACTTGCTGTTTGCCGGCCGCGGTGGTCTCGCGGTTCTAGGCGCTCAGTCCGGAGCCGCGCGACCGCTACGGTCGCAGGTTCGAATCCTGCTTCGGGCATGGATGTGTGTGATGTCCTTAGGTTAGTTAGGTTTAAGTAGTTCTAAGTTCTAGGGGACTGATGACCAAAGATGTTAAGTCCCATAGTGCTCAGAGCCATTTGAACCATTTGAACTTGCTGTTTCTTGTTTTGGATTTTTCTCAGTGGGTCTATTTGTGCTGTGGGTTGACTCATTTTTCCTGCGACGTCGTTCTTAAGCACGACAAGGATCCATTTGGAATCAGATTAATGTATACTGAAAAAAAAAGAACTTCCAGAATTACGGTTAACTGTACTGTCAAGATCTCATTGTCCTTCGCTTGTTTAAAGTTTCTGCTGTATTGGCTTGTACTGTGCCAATATGCAGTGCCTGCTCCAGCTTCATTCTTAGAAAGTATTGGTCGCACTGTGGAAACCAGATGCAAGTTCTTGAGTGTCGAAAATAGTTGTTGGTGCTAAAGCCAATGACTGTCTGGTTCTAAGATCGAATTGTTTAAGTCGTATGCATGACAGAAATTTTGTGGAGGATACTCGTATATACTGTATCTTCTCATACGCTTATTGCATCCACGTATACAGACGCAACGCGCTGTGTGTTCTTCTTAATCTAAAATCTTTCCGTCAGATACCTGAGTGTGAAGGAGGTACTAAAAGTTTTGCATCAGCCTGACCTGAGAAAATTGCGCGCGTTTCATAATAAATTTATGGCTGAGATATTTCATTCTCAAGTATAATGGAGGTTGTTTGTTCGCTTCATCGAGAAGCGCGTAAGAGGGTGTAGATGCCGTGGCTCCAATTCAAATTTAATCGCTTACTTAGTTTACTTAGTTTTTCTAATAGACTATCTTCCCCGCACCCAATACTTAGACATGCGTGACCTAAGTGTCGGTACCAACGCTCGATATGTGTTCAAACATTTATTTCGATCTGCTTCCCATTTAAAACCAATTGTCACCCGTATTGCACTGATCATTTCATCACATTTACTTCCTATGTTTCTTACAGGTGGAGCCGAACTTAGTCTTACGTCAGGATAGAGACCCTTTTTCTTGTCACCTTCGTCGTAGGGAACTGATTAGGACCGAGTTTTGTTTGTTGCTTCCCTTGTCTGTGTCTTTTGTAAATTCAGACGGACGATTTGCTCAGTGATTTGTCCAGACCATTTATTCTTAGCCAGTTGTTACTTAGTTGTTCATATTGAGCCCATGAAGTTGCTTTAAATTTTCGGAAACAGCAATCCACTCGCATATAAACATGAAAGTTTACTACAAACGAACCAGGCACATCAATTTTTGTCGTCTTCTCCGCCAGTAGGAGTAGACCAACATTAACGAATGCACGATCTTTGTACAGGGCATTCAAAAAAGAAAGAACAGATTTCAATTGCTTATTACAGACAAACTACACTCCTGGAAATGGAAAAAAGAACACATTGACACCGGTGTGTCAGACCCACCATACTTGCTCCGGACACTGCGAGAGGGCTGTACAAGCAATGATCACACGCACGGCACAGCGGACACACCAGGAACCGCGGTGTTGGCCGTCGAATGGCGCTAGCTGCGCAGCATTTGTGCACCGCCGCCGTCAGTGTCAGCCAGTTTGCCGTGGCATACGGAGCTCCATCGCAGTCTTTAACACTGGTAGCATGCCGCGACAGCGTGGACGTGAACCGTATGTGCAGTTGACGGACTTTGAGCGAGGGCGTATAGTGGGCATGCGGGAGGCCGGGTGGACGTAACGCCGAATTGCTCAACACGTGGGGCGTGAGGTTTCCACAGTACATCGATGTTGTCGCCAGTGGTCGGCGGAAGGTGCACGTGCCCGTCGACCTGGGACCGGACCGCAGAGACGCGCGGATGCACGCCAAGACCGTAGGATCCTACGCAGTGCCGTAGGGGACCGCACCGCCACTTCCCAGCAAATTAGGGACACTGTTGCTCCTGGGGTATCGGCGAGGACCATTCGCAACCGTCTCCATGAAGCTGGGCTACGGTCCCGCACACCGTTAGGCCGTCTTCCGCTCACGCCCCAACATCGTGTAGCCCGCCCCCTGGGGTGTCGCGACAGGCGTGAATGGAGGGACGAATGGAGACGTGTCGTCTTCAGCGATGACAGTCGCTTCTGCCTTGGTGCCAATGATGGTCGTATGCGTGTTTGGCGCCGTGCAGGTGAGCGCCACAATCAGGACTGCATACGACCGAGGCACACAGGGCCAACACCCGGCATCATGGTGTGGGGAGCGATCTCCTACACTGGCCGTACACCACTGGTGATCGTCGAGGGGACACTGAATAGTGCACGGTACATCCAAACCGTCATCGAACCCATCGTTCTACCATTCCTAGACCGGCAAGGGAACTTGCTGTTCCAACAGGACAATGCACGTCCGCATGTATCCCGTGCCACCCAACGTGCTCTAGAAGGTCTAAGTCAACTACCCTGGCCAGCAAGATCTCCGGATCTGTCCCCCATTGAGCATGTTTGGGACTGGATGAAGCGTCGTCTCACGCGGTCTGCACGTCCAGCACGAACGCTGGTCCAACTGAGGCGCCAGGTGGAAATGGCATGGCAAGCCGTTCCACAGGACTACATCCAGCATCTCTACGATCGTCTCCATGGGAGAATAGCAGCCTGCATTGCTGCGAAAGGTGGATATACACTGTACTAGTGCCGACACTGTGCATGCTCTGTTGCCTGTGTCTATGTGCCTGTGGTTCTGTCAGTGTGATCATGTGATGTATCTGACCCCAGGAATGTGTCAATAAAGTTTCCCCTTCCTGGGACAATGAATTCACGGTGTTCTTATTTCAATTTCCAGGAGTGTATAAAAGACAGAATCACATTGAGGATGTCACTTGGAAGAGAACAGTTCAAGGTCTTGACAAAGCTGAGCTGTTGTTCGTAGCGACATGGCGACTACACCACAACAGAAATCATTTTTGTATATTGGAGTTTGAGCGAAGTCAATCCATTGTTCAACTGCAATGTGCAGTACTCCGTCGGTTCAGCAAGAAGCTGCCTTCGCAGAAGCAGAGGTACGTCTGGCATAAAAAATTCTTGGAAGCTGGTTGTATATGCAAAGGGAAGAGCAATGGTAGGCTAGACATGTCTGATGAAAATGTCAAGCTTATCAGAGATGCGTTGACACGGAGCCCTCGGAAGACGGATAGGCAAGGAACTTGAACTTCCTCAAATAATAGTGTGGCGTGCTCTGAAACGACTCCTCCATACGCAATTACTGTACCAGTTGCATCTCGGTGACCACAGCAGAAGATACGAATTCTGCATTTCAGTTCTTCAGGATATGGCAGAAGACACTTTTTCCGAACGACTCATCATTTCGTACAAATCGACGTTTCATCTATTGGGTAAATTAAACTGACATAATGTAAGAATTTGGGGGGGGGGGGGGTGTCACTAATTCTGGCGTCGTCGTCGAACATGAAAGAGACTCACCGAAACTGAATGTGTTTTGTGCCATTTCTGTTCACAACGTTTGTGGACTTTCCCTTTTTGCAGAGGAAACTGTGACGGGAATATCATACCTGGACATACTGCAAAACTGGCTATTTCCTCACATTCACGAAGATTCCAATGGTTTCATTTTTATGCACAACGCCGCCCCGCAAATGGTTCAAATGGCTCTGAGCACTATGGGACTTAACTTCTGCGGTCATCAGTCCCCTAGAACTTAGAACTACTTAAACCTAACTAACCTAAGGACATCACACACATCCATGCCCAAGGCAGGATTCGAACCTGCGACCGTAGCGGTCGCGCGGTTCCAGACTCTAGCGCCTAGAACCGCTCGGCCAACAGGGCCGGCCAACGTTACCGCGCCTGACATTTTACCTTGAGGTGCGGCGTTATCTTAACAACACTATCCCACAATACTGGAGTGGAAGAGGTGAACAACAAGATCTTATTCATTGCTTTTGGTCTCACCCAGGTCACAAGACCTCACACCTTGCGATATTTTTCTGTGGCGGTACACAAAAGACAGAGGCTTTGTCCCGTCTGTGGCTGCTACTCTTCAAGAGCTGAGAGACTGAATTGTTGAAACAGTTGATTCAAGAAATAGGGATCTGTTTCTGTGTAGAATGAAATGGACTGCCGTTTCGATATTTCTCGAGCAACGCATGGCGCTCATGTTGAGTGTATGGCATAGTGTCTTTGTGAACGTAAAACTTTTGAACTAACCTCTATCTACTGATATGCACAGTGTATTCCTAGCTTTCATAGCTTTTAAAAAGCAACTGAAATCTATTGAACTATTCTGTATATGAAGCTATTAGATATTTATTTGTTTCAACAGCACCGCACCATTTTCTGAATTCCATTTACGAACTTGGCTATATCTTTCCACATTGACACCACCATTACAGCTTGTCTCTTACCACCCTTTCAAGTGTTTTGGTGATACTTGATGAAAATGTTGCAGATCTGTGTGACCGTATGTCTTGGAAAGGTTTCATGATTTCTGAACTCTGATATCCCCTGATATCAGTTCTTCGCTTCCCCGAAAATTATTTAATATTTTGCACAGTAAAGTGCAGCCTTCGGAAACAAAATAACATTCGAATGCGATTTATCAGTGAGAAACCCGCTGTGTATTCTTTCATTATATACATAATGTAGATAGAGTTAATTGTACTTAACAGGGTGCTTGTAGTTTGCCAGTAATTTGCGAAGCCGAGCAAGTAATACGCTCAGGAGACAGAAGTCATGGGATAGCGATATGTACGTATACAAGGTGTACAACTTTGCTTCCGCCGTTTGCCGATAGGTGGCGACAACGGCAAGTAGCGGTTGAAAGAAACAGATCGCAGTTAGCTTGGACCTTGGTGAACGTAACCTCATTCAAACATAACTCTATTTGTGTCTGCATCATAAAGTTTTTCTTGATTGAAAATGTCAGTTCACGAGCCTAATTCTCGTCATTTACGGGAGGTGTTACTGTTTTGTTTCAATACGAAGAAAACAGCGGCTGAGTCTCATCGAATGCTCTCAGGTACGTATGGTAAAGACGCTATTAGTGAAAGAACGTGTCCTGAGTGGGTTCAACGCTTCAAGAACGGTGATTTTAACGTCGTAGACGGGTATAGTGGTGGAAGAGAGAATGTTCTCGAGGATACACAATTGGAGACATTTCTGAGTGAAGACTATCGTCAAACTCAAGAAGAATTGGCACGATTAGTGGGAGTGACTCAGCAAGCTATTTAAAAACGTCTCAAGGCTATGGGCATGATTCAGAAAGAAGGATCTTGGTTCCCGTGTGAGCTGAAACCAAGAGACATTGAATGGCGTTTGTGTGTTTGTAAACAGTTGCTTCGGAGGCAAAAACGGAAGGGATTTCTGCATCGCATTGTGACCGGGGACGAAAAATGGGATCATTACGATAACTCTAAACGCAAAAAATCCAGGGGATATCTCGGCCGTACTTCCACGTCGACGGCCAAATCGAATTTTCACGGCTCCAAGATCATGCTGTGCTTTTGGTGGGACCAGATCGGCGTCGTGTACTATGAGGTATTAAAACAAGTGAAACAATCACGGGTGCTCGTTATCGAACGCAATTAATGCGTTTGAGGAGAGCATTAAAAGACGAACGGCCGCAATACAGCGAGAGGGACGATAAAGTGATTTTGTAGCACGACAACGCTCGACCCCACGTTGCAAAAGCGGTCAAAACGCACTTGGAAACGTTAAAATGGGAAGTCCTACCCCACCCGCCGTATTCTCCAGACATTGCTCCCTCTGACTATCACCTGTTTAGATCAATGGCGCATGACCTGGTTGACAAACACTTCCGATCTCATGAAGACGTCACAAATTGAATCGCTTCAAAAGATGAACAATTCTTTCGACGCGGGATTCGTACACTGCCCGAAAGATGGTAGAAAGTAGTGGCCAGCGTGGAAAATACTTTGAATGAAACATGTGAAACCAATTTATTTCATTAAAGCCTCAAATTTTGGGGAAAAAACGGAAGCAGTTATACACGTTGTACATATGGCAGTAGTATCGATACACAAGGTATACAATGGTAGGCATTGGCGAAGCTGTCATTTGTACTCAGGTGACTCATGTGGAAGGGTTTCCGATGAGATTATAGCTACATGACGGGAATTAACAGACTTTGGAGGTGGAGTGGTAGTTGGAGCTAGAAGCATGGGACAGTTCAGTTCGGAAATCATCAGGGAATTCAATATTCCGAGATCTATAGTGTCAAGAGTGTGTCGAAAATATCAGGCTGCAGGTATTACTTCTCACCAGGGACAACGAAGTGGCCGACGACCTTCACTTACCAACAGAGATCTGCCAGAGCTAACAGACAAGCATCACCGCATGAAATCACCGTAGAAATCAATGTTAAACGTACGACGAAGGTATCCGTTAGGATACTGCAGTGAATTTGGCCTTAATGGGCTATGGCAGCAGACGACCGACGCAACTGCCTTTGGTAACAGCATGGCATCGCCTGCAGCGCCTATCCTGGGATCGTGACCATATCGGTTGGACCCTAGACGACTGGAAAACAGTCCCGATTTGAGTTGGTAAGAACTGATGGGTTCGAGTGTGGCGCAGACCCCACGAAACCACGGACCCAAGTTGTCAACAAGGCACTGCTGAAGCTGGTGGTGGCTCCGTTGTGATGTGGGCTGTGTTTATATGGCATGTACTGCGCTCTCCAGTCCAGCTGAACCGATCGTTGACTGGAAATGGTCATATTCATCTTTTTTTTTTTTTTTTTGGAGACCGTTTTTAGCTGTTCATGGACTTCATGTTGCCAAACAACTATTGAATTTTTATGGATGACAACGTTCCATGTCACCGGGCCACAATTGGTCGCGAATGGTTTGGAGAACACTCTGAACAACCGGAACGAATCGTTTGGTCACGCAGATGGCCGACATGAATCCCATCGAACATTTATGGAACATGGTCGAAAGATGAGTTCGTGCACAAAATCCTGCAGCGGCAAGTCTTTCTCAATTACGTACGGCTAAAGGTAGCGTGGCTCAATATTTCTGCAGGGGGCTTTCAACGACTTGTTGAGTCCGTGCCACGCCGAATTGCTGCACCACCGCGGGAAAAAGGAAGTCCAACGCGAGATTAGGAGGTATCCCACGACTTCTGTCACCTCAGTCTACAGTATTTGCTGGTTTGATGCGTGTTCCATGTTGACTTAATGGTATTGCGTTTTTACCGAACAATGGTGTGTAAGTGTTTAGAGTTACACGTTTGCCATGAGTTTGATGATAAAAGAATAGGTCAAAGGTAGCAGGATCATTAGAACTGTAAAAAATAAAAATAAAAGTATTCGAATTGACTGTAATCTAAGAACTGAACTGCATCGCGCACAGTAAAAGGCCTGTCGTATTCTTTGGAATACTTGGCAGCGAACATGCGCCGCCTTTGTTGTCATATACGGAAACGCCTGTTTTTGAGCACTGGTGCGTTAGCCTTCTAAGAAGATGAAGAGACGCCGAGCGGAACTCTGCCATAGCACAGTCCAAGGTCAAGGACTTAAACACTTGGAACGAATTTACGTCGCAATGTCGTTTTGATAAGAGGCAAGTGCAAAGCTGACATATCTGGTCAAGAATAGCTGCTTTCCAGAAGATTCTATTTAAGAACTACTTGGAGGTGCAGATTTAGTAAAATACTGCAGAAATACGAAGAAGTTAAAGATACAAATGAATACAAGCCTGAGTGTATATCAACCCACAAAAATATTTTTAGCAAGCTAAAATACACTCTGCGTTACACTTTCCTTCAGTAACGGAATCATGAACGTCCATGCTATATACTTTTATAGTTTCCTACTTTCAGAAGGTTGAAAGAGGAATAATTTCTTAAAGCTTAAATAACTTACATTGCGACTATCGTCAGTACCGTAGCTGCATTGTGATGTAGTTGTGTCTCACCAAAATTGTTGCAAAGCTAACATGGAGTCTTATACGCTTCATCTGTCTCGAGAAACACGCAGACGAAAAAGCCATGGCTTAAACGTAGACCAGAAAGTTGTTGATGTGTCCAGTTTTAAATGC
This sequence comes from Schistocerca americana, assembly GCF_021461395.2. Lineage (NCBI taxonomy): Eukaryota > Metazoa > Arthropoda > Insecta > Orthoptera > Acrididae > Schistocerca > Schistocerca americana. The sequence goes on along the minus strand of NC_060124.1, from coordinate 430,654,655 downwards.
CGGTGAAAATGTTTAGGTAAAATAGTAAGAAATTTCGGAAAATGTACTATCAGGAATAGTTCATTTAACGGAAATGACCTTCATGCCGCAGGTTAATGCGTGGCAGCATACAACCACTCACAGAATCAGTGTATTATTGCTGTAAGCAAAGTGTGCAAGTGTAGCGGCTTGGAATCCGATATAACTTACGCTGAAGTTATGTACGATCGTGTATGAAAGTGCGAAAAATGTGTACAATAACTGAACAAGGAGTTATTGGTTGCAAAATGAAAGTACGTGTTCGTAATTATAAATTAGATGTTAATATTCGAATAGGAGTGAAGTAGGACATCTGTAGTATTGAAAATACGTTATACTATTCTTTCTTTTGTAAGGGAAGGGCTTCCTCGACGATGCGCCTACTCCACAAGCTCCATCCATTTCATTCTGACTAACGTGTATGTTGTTCGATGTTGACAGTCATCCCAGCTACGCCGTCCTATAAGTTGTTTCGCCATCTGCTTCTGCGTCTTCTTTTTCCTCGCGTTCGTTTTGATAGAAAATACTATACTATGTATTTAATATTTGATACTTACTATATTAGCAGCCCACCTCAAGGTTGTGACAACGCTTATGTTGTTCGTACAGTGACCGCACATCTTCATTTTTACCAATTGTCCATTCTAAGGCATTTTCATCGATTGCAGATAAAAACCATTTATCAATATTTTCTTTTCGAATGGTGATAATATTTCTTCGTATTATCTTCCTTAAAAGTTAAAGCTTCACATTCATATAATAATACCGGCATTACGGAGGAGTGTTAGAAGCGATTAGTAAAGTTGGTGCTCGGTATTCGTTTTCTTGGAATTTTTTGGAAAATGTAGAACACTGTGTAAGCAACTGCTAGATGTGCACCTGCTATTTGTATATTTGTTCTGTCATCCTTACTCAAGAGACTCTCTGTGTTCTGATGTGGTGAACACTCCCGAAGATTACTTCAAGCCAGGGGGTTATCAATGACAGAAAACATTTCCTGGACGGGGCGCTGAACAGTCACAGTGATGATAAATATGTCACTATGTTAAGCCAACAGAAGGTGGATGAAAACCTGATTGCTTCTTCGCATAAATAAAGTAAAATGAAAAAGTGACTCATTGGTGAATCTCATCATGTCATTTAATTCCCACCCACAGAGCTCATAAACCATTATCATGCATGAAATGTTTCTGAGGAATCTCCCCACACACACTTTGTGTGCAACTTAAGCTATCAGTCAGTATATTGTTGCAAGCTGTATGGGAAGGCAGATACACGTGGTCCTATGACTGAGATTGCTACAAAGAGTGAGTTAACGCTTATTACTTTTCAGTATCATGTGATTTGTGGGTGGTTACTGAGCAAGCCATCGCACAGTGGGTGGCGGAGGGGTACCCTGCTCCACTTGTAAACAAAGCGACGGAAAATTCTTCCGTATGAGCCGTAATTTCTCTAAGCTTATCATTGTGGTCCTTACGCGAAATGTATGTTTGTGGCAATAGAATCGTTCGGCAGTCAGCTTCAAATGCTGCGTCTCTAAATTTTCTCGATAGCGCTCCTCGAAAAGAACGTCGCCTTCCCTCAAGGGATTTCCATTTGTGTTCCGGAAGCATGTCCATAATACCTGCGTGTTGTTTGAAATTAATGGTAATAATTCTAGCAGCTCGCCCCTGAAATGTTTCAATGTCTTCCCTTAATCCGACCTAGTGCGGATCCCAAGCAGTACTCAAGAACAGGTTGCTCTAGCGTCCTTCACAGATGAACCACACTTTTCTAAAATTCTCCCTAAAACCTCTCTACAACTATCCTGACATGCTCGTTCCATTTCATATGCTACACCCAGATTTTTAAGCGACGTGGCTGTTTCAAACTGGCCGCTACTTATGCTGTATCAGAATATTACGTGTTTGTTTTTTCTACTCATCCACATTAACTTACATTTTTCTACATTTGGAGCTAGCTGCGAGTCATCACACCAACTAGAAATTTTGCTCAAATCAGCTTGTATTCTGCTACAGTCATTTAACGACGACACCTTCCAATGCGCCACAGCATCATCAACAAACAACTGCAATTTGCTAATAGCCCTGTCCGCCTGATCAGTTATGTACGAGGGTTGCCCAGGAAGTAATGTACCGCTTTTTTTCTTCAACAGTTCTTTACTGAACATAATGAGAATGACACACACGAAAGAATGGTGTTTTATCTGCACACCTTATTTTTCCACGTTATCTCCATCCCGTTCTATGGCCTTCCTGCATCGCGAAACAAGGGCGTGCATGCCCTATCAGCACCAATCCTTGTCCTGGTGGCGGAGCCAGTGCTTCACTGTGTGAATCACCTCCTCATCGTCCTCAAAATGTCTTCGACAAATGGCATCTTTTAATGGCCCAAACAAGTGGAAGTCTTAGGGGGCTAGGTCAGGGCTGTCAGGTGTGACAACCGTGGATGCTCTCCCTGACTGCTGCAAAACGTGGAGCTCCACCGAACCGCATTCTGATCACCTCTCCCTCCGTGCCCAGCAACTAACTGTTTTGTCGACAACAGATGCTCCATAGACTTAATCAAGTGTTTGTGAATATTCCCCAGAATTTCTTTCAATGACGGCACGTTGCTTGTAACATACATCACCTAGAGACGCCATTATGAAACTGCCCTGCAGCTACGCTGTCGGAAGTGACGGATACTCACTCAGGAGACTTAAAATAATACACACGTAACGTTTCGCATTCGTAGCATTGTTCTCGTCTGAGAAAAAAAATGCGGTGTGTTACTTTGTGGGCAACCCTCGTACATAGAAAATAATAACGGTCCTTCCAGGGGCACTTCTGATGATGCCCTTCTCTCTGATGAACTCGCCATGGAAGACAACATATTGGGTTTTGTTACTTAAAAAATATTCGAGCCACTCACATATTTGGAAACCCACACGCTCATACCTTCGTTAACAGTTGCAGTGGGACGCCGTATTAAACGATTTTCTAAAATTTAGAAATATGAAATCTGCCTATTGCCCTTCATCCGTAGTTTGCTGTATATCATGTGAGAAAAGGTCAAGCTGGCGTTTGAACGAACGATGCTTTCTAAAACCGTGCTGATTTATGGACAAGAGTTTCTAAGTATCAAGGAAATTAATTATATTCGAACTCAGATTGAAGCGTTTTGCAACGAACAAGTAGTAGTCGGTGTATGTATCTTTCGGTCCAAAGGGGGGCATTGTTCTCGTAAGTAAACAAACCAGCAACTTTCGCTAGTCTAATTTAATAGCCTTGTGTACACAAATTGTTCACTTGGGCGCATGGTTTGTTTATTCAGGACGTAATTAATGGACAATAACTGTCATGTTAATGACAATTAATGGTTAACAACTGTCATCACAATTAATATAATTCATGTGCAAGGTTGTGGCATATTTATCAGGGGTTCACTACTTTTAGCATAATTTTTAGCTACGGTAATTTATGACTCAAAAAAGGAGACACCCACTACAAACAATGTATTGCTACTGGCTACACCCCTACTTATTGTTCTTCCAGCATCCCGAGATGGTCGTTTTTAATCTGGACTTCACTGGAGCAACAGCAGCAGCTGTAAATTCAGGTTGTTGTTGTTGTGGTCTTCAGTCCTGAGACTGGTTTGATGCAGCTCTCCATGCTACTCTATCCTGTGCAAGCCTCTTCATCTCCCAGTACCTACTGCAACCTACATCCTTCTGAATCTGCTTAGTGTATTCATCTCTTGGTCTCCCTCTACGATTTTTACCCCCCACGCTGCCCTCCAATACTAAATTGGTGATCCCTTGATGCCTCAGAACATGTCCTACCAACCGATCCCTTCTTCTGGTCAAGTTGTGCCACAAACTTCTCTTCTCCCCAATCCTATTCAATACTTCCTCATTAGTTATGTGGTCTATCCATCCAATCTTCAGCATTCTTCTGTAGCACCACATTTCGAAAGCTTCTATTCTCTTCTTGTCCAAACTATTTATCGTCCATGTTTCACTTCCATACATGGCTACACTCCATACAAATACTTTCAGAAATGACTTCCTGACACATCTATACTCGATGTTAACAAACTTCTCTTCTTCAGAAACGCTTTCCTTGCCAGTGCCAGTCTACATTTTATATCCTCTCTACTTCGCCCATCATCAGTTATTTTGCCCCCCAAATAGCAAAACTCTTTTACTACTTTAAGTGTCTCATTTCCTAATCTAATTCCCTCCGCATCACCCGACTTAATTCGACTACATTCCATTATCCTCGTTTTGCTTTTGTTGATGTTCATCTTATATCCTCCTTTCAAGACACTGTCCATTCCACTCAACTGCTCTTCCAAGTCCTTTGCTGTCTCTGACAGAATTACAATGTCATCGGCGAACCTCATAGTTTTTATTTCTTCTCCATGGATTTTAATACCTACTCCGAATTTTTCTTTTGTTTCCTTTACTGCTTGCTCAATATACAGATTGAATAACATCGGGGAGAGACTACAACCCTGTCTTACTCCTTTCCCAACCACAGCTTCCCTTTCATGTCCCTCGACTCTTATAACTGCCATCTGGTTTCTGTACAAATTGTAAATAGCCTGCCGCTCCTTGTATTTTGCCCCTGCCATCTTTAGAGTTTGAAAGAGAGTATTCCAGTCAACATTGTCAAAAGCTTTCTCTAAGTCTACAAACGCTAGAAACGTAGGTTTGCCTTTCCTTAATCTTTCTTCTAAGATAAGTCGTAAGGTCAGTATTGCCTCACGTGTTCCAGTGTTTCTACGGAATCCAAACTGATCTTCCCCGAGGTCGGCTTCTACTAGTTTTTCCATTCGTCTGTAAAGAATTCGTGTTATTATTTTGCAGCTGTGGCTTATTAAACTAATTGTTCGGTAATTTTCACATCTGTCAACACCTGCTTTCTTTGAGATTGGAATTATTATATTCTTCCTGAAGTCTGAGGGTATTTCGCCTGTTTCATACATCTTGCTCTCCCAAGGCCGTCAGTAGTTCCAATGGAATGTTGTCTACTTCCGGGGCCTTGTTTCGAATCATGTCTTTCAGAGCTCTGTCAAACTCTTCACGCAGTATCGTATCTCCCGTTTCATCTTCATCTACATCCTCTTCCATTTCCATGATATTGTCCTCAAGTACATCGCCCTTGTATAGACCCTCTATATACTCCTTCCACCTTTCTGCTTTCCCTTTTTTGGTTAGAACTGGGTTTCCATCTGAGCTCTTGATATTCATACAAGTCGTTCTCTTATCTCCAAAGGTCTCTTTAATTTTCCTGTAGGCAGTATCTATCTTACCCCTAGTGAGATAAGTCTCTACATCCTTACATTTGTCTGCTAGCCATCCCTGCTTAGCCATTTTGCACTTCCTGTCGATCTCATTTTTGAGACGTTTGTATTCCTTTTTGCCTGCTTCATTTACTGCATTTTTATATTTTCTCCTTTCATCAATTAAATTCAATATATCTTCTGTTACCCAAAGATTTCTACTAGTCCTCGTCTTTTTACCTACTTGATCCTCTGCTGCCTTCACTACTTCATCCCTCAAAGCTACCCATTGTTCTTCTACTGTATTTCTTTCCCCCATTCCTGTCAATTGTTCCCTTATGCTCTCCCTGAAACTCTGTACAACCTCTGGTTCTTTCAGTTTATCCAGGTCCCATCTCCTTAAATTCCCACCTTTTTGCAGTTTCTTCAGTTTTAATCTACAGGTCATAACCAATAGATTGTGGTCAGAGTCCACATCTGCCCCTGGAAATGTCTTACAATTTAAAACCTGGTTCCTAAATCTCTGTCTTACCATTATATAATCTATCTGATACCTTTTAGTATCTCCAGGGTTCTTCCATGTATACAACCTTCTTTCATGGTTCTTAAACCAAATGTTAGCTATGATTATGTTGTGCTCTGTGGAAAATTCTACCAGGCGACTTCCTCTTTCATTTCTTAGCCGCAGTCCATATTCACCTACTACGTTTCCTTCTCTCCCTTTTCCTACACTCGAATTCCAGTCACCCATGACTATTAAATTTTCGTCTCCCTTCACTATCTGAATAATATCTTTTATTTTATCATACATTTCTTCAATTTCTTCGTCATCTGCAGAGCTAGTTGGCATATAAACTTGTACTACTGTAGTAGGTGTGGGCTTCGTATCTATCTTGCCCACAGTAATGCGTTCACTATGCTGTTTGTAGTAGCTTACCCGCATTCCGATTTTCCTATTCATTATTAAACCTACTCCTGCATTACCCCTATTTGATTTTGTGTTTATAACCCTGTAGTCACCTGACCAGAAGTCTTGGTCCTCCTGCCACCTAACTTCACTGATTCCCACTATATCTAACTTTAACCTATCCATTTCCCTTTTTAAATTTTCTAACCTACCTGCCCGATTAAGGGATCTGACATTCCACGCTCCGATCCGTAGAACGCCAGTTTTCTTTCTCCTGATAACGACATTCTCTTGAGTAGTCCCCGCCCGGAGATCCTAATGGGGGACTATTTTACCTCCGAAATATTTTACCCAAGAGGACGCCATCATCATTTAATCATACAGTAAAGCTGCATGCCCTCGGGAAAAATTACGGCTGGAGTTTCCCCTTGCTTTCAGCCGTTGGCAGTACCAGCACATCAAGGCCGTTTTGGTTATTGTTACAAGGCCAGATCAGTCAATCATCCAGACTGTTGCCCTTGCAACTACTGAAAAGGCTGCTGCCCCTCTTCAGGAACCACACGTTTGTCTGGCCTCTCAACAGATACCCCTCCGTTGTGGTTGCACCTACGGTACGGCTATCTGTATCGCTGAGGCACGCAAACCTCCCCACCAACGGGGCAAGGTCCATGGTTCATGGAGGGGGGGGGGGGGGGGGGGTAAATTCAGGTGATATTGCAGATTTCCAACATAGCATAGCACCCGGCAGTTTTGGCCCAGTTTTCGCAAATGTTTCCCAATCACGATTTTTCTGCAAATATGACGCTATTTATGATTTCCTGATTTATTTCTAGTGATTTTAAGAAGACACATGTTTCATTACTATTTTACTGATTTCTCCCACCTTTTAGAAAGAGACACATCAACAAGGGCTTGTTTGCGGTTTTCCTCCAGTTTTTACGAAGGTAAACGTAAATACTGGATTCGTGACTAATTTTACTGTTTTTCTTTTAAGACGACGCACATATATATGAATTTCACAGCTGTTTTATATCGATTTTTTGGATGCATATTTAAAATACGTGGCTTTAAATGATTAATAACTATCGTCATATCACGATATTTTTAATTTTTGGCGATTCGTTAAAATTTTAGCGATTTTCCTCTCAGTACAGGAAGTTAGATAATTCTGCTATCTAGGAAGCAAAATAACCCATGATTGACGGAGTGATGAGGACATAAAACGGAGACTAGAACCATCAGAAAAGGCGTTCCTGGTCAAGAGATGTCTACTTGGTCAAACAAAGGCTTTAACTTGAGGAAGACGTTTCTGAGACTATACGTTTGGATCACAACACTGGATTGCATGAAACATGGACTGTGGGAAAAACGGAAGAGAAGAGAATCGAAGCGTTCTAGGTACGGTGATACAGAAGAGTATTGAAAATTAGGTGGAATGCTAAGGTAAGGAGTGAGGAGATTCTTCAGAGAATCGGCGAGGAAAGGAAGTCTGATACGGGCAAAGAGAAGGGACAGGATGGTAGGACATCTTCTAAAACATTGGGGAATAGCTTCCACGGTACCAGAGGGAGCTGTAGAGGGGAAAAACTGTACAGGAAGACAGGGACTGGAATACATCCAGAAAGTAATTGAGGACGTATGTTGCAAGTGCTACTCTGAGATGAAGAGGTCGGGTTGGCACAAGAGAGGAATTCATGGTGGGCGACATCAAAGCAGTCAGAAGGCTGATTAAAATAAAAAAGAAAAAAAAGTCTGCAAATATCGACATGTTTAATAAGACGCACTTAATGCAGAGATGTAAATGTGTAACCACTAACACCACAGCACATAGCCTGCAATCAGACCAACGTGTGACACTATTTATACTTCCCCAAAAATTTTTGCGATTTTCCCCTCAAACAGGTCAGCCACTCAGTCTTCTCCGGTAGTCATAACACGACGAGAAATACACAGTAGGCCTACGCCTACGTTTCACTTAAAATGAACTTATTCCCTTTGCTTTTAGTGTGTGACGTAACTATTAGCTACCATAGCACTATATGATTATAAAAGACTTGCAAAAATAACATTTGGCACGCTTCTGCTGCGCATCTAAGTATGAGATACGTAGCCTCTGCCAAGGTCTGCCCCTGTATAAAGTAAACCGTCCCCCCCCCCCCCCCCCACCTCCACCTCCGCCACATCCTTTCCGCACTGCGAACAGACAGAGGACCATTGTGCAACATGCCAGGACCTGTCGCCGCTGGAGCTTCCGCTGCTACTGCTGCGGCTGCTATCAGAGAGATCGCTGACGTTAACACTCAGCTCAACAAAAGTTGCTCGAGAATTTGAGCGATGTGCAGTCTGAGCGGAACCATCTGGACACTAACTAGAGAACATTAATATGAGATCCGTCTACTGGTAAAATCGCACACCACATTTAAGGAAAAGAGAAAAAAGTATCGTGACAGACAAGTTTGAGATGTCAGATGTGCCGAGGTGATTCCACATTTATTGCATCCACAACCTGTTTGAGCAGGTATACCATCCTACTTAGAACTTTCGATGATCTTAGACTGAGTGACTGAAGTCATAAACAGCTCATTTCCATCTCAATGCTCCCACTATCTTAGGCAAAACAATACCACAGGTCTACTCTCGCTCCACTACATCTCTTACCGCTACCTGCAGACCATGTGTGTTCATGACCGTTTGATGCTTTAGAAGTGCGCTTCGCGATGACTCTCAAGCTGTTAATTTTAAGTTAACAATACCAAGGACAATGAGTATTGATACACTAACATTGCTGCTCTCGAAGACAGGAATGCTGAGACGGAATGTGCCATACTTAGCCGTCAATTGCCCCTCGATATGTGCCATTTTTCCGCACCATACATTCTCAGGTTCCACCTTAATTTTGGGGTCATTGTCAGGCGCTACCCCGGCTTTAACACTAAAAGATCCATTTGTGGTTAAATGATACGTACTGCTGAACAGTTACAGCTCAAAACTACATAGTCGCTGTCTACTAACCATCTGAGTGCATATCTTTTTGTGTTACGTAGCTGATCTGTGAAGCAAAAACATCATGTGGATGCTTCTAGTATCGTATAGAATGGCATACTCCATTCGAATATCTAACGAAAAAAAAAAATCTTTGGGAAAGATGACGTATTTCCTCTGGAAACGTTACGGTGGCTTAGGGTATGTGTGGTGGTATATATACAATCATTTTTTTACTAGATCACTGAGTAAAACCGGGATGAAAGTGTAATTGATAATAATGGTGCTATGTACCCTCCACCGCGCACTGTACAGCGGCTTGCGGTGTACTTGTTTTAGATGTAGGATGTTTGCAGATGATGGACTTGTCTACAACACGAGAAGACCTGTGGTGGAGTTGGTAGTTGACTTGAACGTAACTAAATCTAGTAGACATCCCATACATTATCTTTAGCATCAGCTATAGTAAAAAAAAAAAATGCCTAACAGTAAGCATCTCCAGCGATCTGAAGTAGAATGCACATGTCGGGCTCATATTCGTTCGTTGGAATCGTAAGGGAAATAATCCAGACACTAAGAAGTGGTGAGAGGAAGCAGAGGAATATGTTGGGCTCAAATTAATTTTCGTGGATTTTTTAGGTGGGTGTAATCGACCTGCCAACAAGAAGTGACAGTTTAGGAGGTGAGTGGCCGCAGATCCCGTTGGCCTGTGACCTAGAGACTGTGGCACTACAATTCGGATCGAGATCAAGAGGCACTAAGACGGCTGCTGTTCCTGGAGGAAATATTGACACTGATTTGGTTTGGCTTATGTTTCTTGGTTAACTGGCTCTTGATGTATGATAGTCGGAGAAGCATGTAAGTACTGGGATTGCTTCTAAATAAATTTCATTACGCATGTGTGTACTATCCATGTCGGTATACTCTGTTGTAGACGGAATACGGTATCATGGTCGATCCTCTCTCGAATAGCGCATGAGGGGCAAAATCAACAACGTTGTGATTAAACTCTGAATGTTTTCATACTCTTGCAGTAGCTCTGAATTGTGCGTGGAGGTGCGAGGCTGTTGCATCGATGTAAATGATTCAATGGATAGAGTGCGTGTTGCAAGCTCTGTGACACTTAGAATCGTATCGTGGAGATATAACCGAATTGAAAAGCAGGTGATGTACTTCTCACGAGATACCATTCTGTAAACGTAGGCTCTAGTACCATTATGCCGTCACATATCTAGCACAGCGATCAATGGAATATCGTAAAGATTAGGTCACCGTAGAGGGACATATTTGTAGACAATCGTTCGATATCAATGAATTACAGGTCTGATGCATTAGATTTTCTTTGTGCAGTCATCGTATACTAAAGTTGGAGCAGTAAGGCTTCCTGGGCCAATAAAAAACCTGTATCTGGCGTGGCGATCATAGACGAGATTAGGGTATATACAAAGGCACATGGACATTCCTTTTTACTCGATCAGGAAATGAATAAATCGATAATACTACTACAAATAGTCTTCACCGTGCAGTGGTTTGCAGGATACGTATTTAGATGTAGGCTCCTGTCTATAGCAGAGTTGCGACACAGGTGAGTTGAGAGATTTGTAGAGGACTGGTGAGCATTGGGGCTGAATGTAGATAAATGTAACCTAAAACAGTTGAACAGACCAGCTACTGTTCTATTACGTCATCTATTACAAATCACTAGAAGCAGTAGCGTTCGTAAAAAATAACTGGACGTGAGCATGCGCATGGTTGTGAATTTCCGTCTGTGCGTTAGTGTGCTATTTTTTGTAGTTGTGATAGCTTTCTACATAGCCAATCAAAGGTAAAGGTCTAGTCAGCCATCTAACTAATGGAGCAGTGCTGTCGCAACGTTGGGCTCTGTGACATGGATGGGAACGTCTAGAGCCGGCTTTACTCTTCAACAAAAAAGATGCAGGTTTCACATATCGAAGACTGGAAGATTCATGATAATATGGCGGGTAAGAGATATTCTGGCTAAAGGGAGGCTAAGTGGTGATCGCTTTACCACTTCTTCTAAGTACATACGCCTCGCTAAGTGACTGAAAGGGGAAAATTAGGGGCTGGTACAAAAGTTTTCACAGGGAGGCAGTTCCGTATTTTTATTTTCTCTCGATAAAAATTGTGTGTTAGGGTGGGGTAGGAGAGAAAGAAAGGCAACATTACTGCTGCATTGTACATCTATATGTCGACAGTTGAAGTTTTTTTAACGGTGGAATTTGTTAACGGTGAGAGTATGTAAGGAAAAGCCATGTCATCCACGGAGGATCAACCCTCGTATATTAAAGGTGGTTGGTGACCCACCACCTATTAAAATGTGCTGAAAGATATCGAATAAAAAGCAAATGGACTTTTTTAAAATGTCTTTTTATTTTCATATAAAATGTGTCACCGATTTATTACCACCAGAAGGTGATGAGGTGTGCACTCGCCTTTTTTCTGTCTGTTTTAAAGCATCGTACTATCTGTATTGAAACGGCGTCAACCCTGTAAGCGCTTTAAATTAGGTGCAGATCATACAACCAGAGACAACATTATCCCGTGAGTTTTGTGTTCTATAAATGGATGGACTGGCATTTTAATTCGTTGACTAAATTTACATTGTTGACTAGAAGTTGAAATTCTGTGAATGGAGTTATAGCATTTCCCTGCAGCTCAAAAATTTTGATGGAGAGATACATTGTTTCCACCCGCCAGAAACGAGCAAATGAATGTACCAGCAACGAAACCAGATTCTAACGTTTTTATATTATATTTAAAGTCTGTTATATGATGATTATGTAATAAATGACGCTGGACAAATAGCCTGAAGGAGAATGTAGCATCAATGTAAATAGACAAAGGTTCCCATAGTTTTTTTCAATTACGTTACTTCGACAATTCTCATCAATCCTCTACTAAGTTGTTGTAGAGACTTCGTGAGTGACTGAGAAGACTGGGTGGATAGTGCACATCCTTCCATGAGTTTTGTCAGTCTGTAAATGGATGGACTGATGTCTCCCTTAATAGAATAAATTTTTCGTTGTTGACTCATGGATAAAATACGGTGAGTAAAATTAAGGATCTGAAGCACAAAAATTCTGGTTGACAGACACACAGTCTTTTAGAACACTAACTACAATGATTCTAACTGCAGACGAAAAACAAATATGTTTGACGACTCCTAGGAGTGACACAGTGTATACGTGATCGCTACGAAAATAGCAATGAAACATATGTCATCTTAAAAATAATCGGTAAGATTAGACTCAGAACTTGTATTTATATGCGTATTATTGATGAATTCGTCTCCGTCTTTGGTGCGGAATCTACGTTGCACTGGAAATTGCAGGAATTCCATATATGAAGTTCTAGCAACTCTCAGGTGGACTGAGTGCATACTAAATAACTACAGCACACATTCCACTTACAGTTCGTTAATATTACCTGATAATGGTCCTGTATTGCACAGAAAGAGTCTATAGGAAAGGTGAACAAGCGAAGTGTATGGTACTCTATTACTTTCTGTTTGTTTTGATATATGGGTTTTCTGTATGTTCGAAGAGTTCTACATCTACATCTACATGGATACTCTGCAAATCACGCTTAAGCGTCTGGCAAAAGGTTCATCGAACCACCTTCACAATAATTCTTTATTATTCCATTCTCGAACAGCGCTTGGGAAGAACGAACACCTATATCTTTCTGTGCGAGCACTGATTTCCTTTACTTTATTATGATATCATTTGTCCCTATGTAGATTGGCGTCAACAAAATATTTTCGCACTCGGAGGAAAAAGTTGGTGATTGAAATTTTGTGAGAAGATTCCGCCGCAACGAAAAACGGGATTGTGTTAATGGTGTCCATCCAAAATCCTGTATCATGTCTGTGACACTCTCTCCCCTATTTCTCGATAATACAGAGTGTGCTGCTCTTCTTTGAACTTTCACGATGTACTCCGCTGATCCTATCTGGTAAGGATCCGAGACCGCGCAGCAGTACTCCAAAAGAGGAAGGATAAGCGTAGTGCAGGCAGTCTCATTAGTAGATCCGTTACATTTTATAAGTATTCTGCCAATAAAACAGTCTTCGGTTTTCCTTCCGAACAACCTTTTCAGTGTGTTCCTTCCAATCTAAATTGTTTGTAATTGTAATTCCTATGTACACTCCTGGAAATTGAAATAAGAACACCGTGAATTCATTGTCCCAGGAAGGGGAAACTTTCTTGACACATTCCTGGGGACAGATACATCACATGATCACACTGACAGAACCACAGGCACATAGACACGGGCAACAGAGCATGCACAATGTCGGCACTAGTACAGTGTATATCCACCTTTCGCAGCAATGCAGGCTGCTATTCTCCCATGGAGACGATCGTAGAGATGCTGGATGTAGTCTTGTGGAACGGCTTGCCATGCCATTTCCACCTGGCGCCTCAGTTGGACCAGCGTTCGTGCTGGACGTGCAGACCGCGTGAGACGACGCTTCATCCAGTCCCAAACATGCTCAATGGGGGACAGATCCGGAGATCTTGCTGGCCAGGGTAGTTGACTTAGACCTTCTAGAGCACGTTGGGTGGCACGGGATACATGCGGACGTGCATTGTCCTGTTGGAACAGCAAGTTCCCTTGCCGGTCTAGGAATGGTAGAACGATGGGTTCGATGACGGTTTGGATGTACCGTGCACTATTCAGTGTCCCCTCGACGATCACCAGTGGTGTACGGCCAGTGTAGGAGATCGCTCCCCACACCATGATGCCGGGTGTTGGCCCTGTGTGCCTCGGTCGTATGCAGTCCTGATTGTGGCGCTCACCTGCACGGTGCCAAACACGCATACGACCATCATTGGCACCAAGGCAGAAGCGACTCTCATCGCTGAAGACGACACGTCTCCATTCGTCCCACCATTCACGCCTGTCGCGACACCACTGGAGGCGGGCTGCACGATGTTGGGGCGTGAGCGGAAGACGGCCTAACGGTGTGCAGGACCATAGTCCAGCTTAATGGAGACGGTTGGGAATAGTCCTCGCCGATACCCCAGGAGCAACAGTGTCCCTAATTTGCTGGGAAGTGGCGGTGCGGTCCCCTACGGCACTGCGTAGGATCCTACAGTCTTGGCGTGCATCCGTGCGTCGCTGCGGTCCGGTCCCAGGTCGACGGGCACGTGCACCTTCCGCCGACCACTGGCGACAACATCGATGTACTGTGGAGACTTCACGCCCCACGTGTTGAGCAATTCGGCGGTACGTCCACCCGGCCTCCCGCATGCCCACTATACGCCCTCGCTCAAAGTCCGTCAACTGCACATACGGTTCACGTCCACGCTGTCGCGGCATGCTACCAGTGTTAAAGACTGCGATGGAGCTCCGTATGCCACGGCAAACTGGCTGACACTGACGGTGGCGGTGCACAAATGCTGCGCAGCTAGCGCCATTCGACGGCCAACACCGCGGTTCCTGGTGTGTCCGCTGTGCCGTGCGTGTGATCATTGCTTGTACAGCCCTCTCGCAGTGTCCAGAGCAAGTATGGTGGGTCTGACACACCGGTGTCAATGTGTTCTTTTTTCCATTTCCAGGAGTGTATTTAGTTGAACTTACGACCTTTAGATTGATTTATCCTGGAACGAATTTTAAGGGATTCCTTTTAGCACCCGTGTGGGTGATCTCCCACTTTTCATTATTTATGGTCAATTGTCAATTTTTGCAACATTGAGATATCTTTGATATATTTTTTTCAATTTGTTGTGATCTTCTGATGAGTTTACTAGACGATAAACGACAGCATCTAAGATAGCTGCTCAGATTGTCTCCGAAATTGTTTATATAGATAAGCAACTGCAGAGGGCCTGTAACACTACCCTGGGGGATGCCAGATCTCTCTTCTAAAACGAAATACGTTAAGCAATGTCGAAATATTACTGTTGATTCCTAGAGGGTATTACACTATAATACTTACTGTGGTGGTTAATCCACCCTAATCAGCCAATTGCTGTTGAGAGGAAGGGCCGGGCCACATAAGCAACATTCACAGTTAATAACAACAACACTTTTATTCTTTCTCCAAATAAAATTTTATCTTTAAAAATCAAAATCTTTATAAGTATGGGCAACCGTCCTATTCAAACAACAACATTGATCTTTAACCAAACATTGACTTGCAAAGTTAATTAAATTCTATACACAAATAGCTCTGAGCACTATGGGACTTAACTTCTAAGGTCATCAGTCCCCTAGAACTTAGAACTACTTAAACCTAACCAACCTAAGGACATCACACACATCCATGCCCGAGGCAGGATTCGAACCTGCGACCATAGCGGTCGCACGGCTCCAGACTGTAGCGCCTAGAACCGCTCGGCCACTCCGACCGGCTTCTATACACAGTAAGGCTCCCAAAAGGAGACTACAAAAATAAGATAATGTTAAACCAATAACGGATATTACAATTTTTTTAACACAAAATAAAATACAAACAGATACGCCCCTTCGTGACACATTTTAAAACAGGTGACGTCACATTGGCACGGGCTAATTCAAGTAGCAGAAAGGGGGGCCCACTGGACACAGACCAGAGGCGGCTAGACCCAGAACCCACAGCAAGCGGGCGAGCTGGACAGGGTGCCGCACACAGTACACTATAACACACTGATAAAAAAGGTCTTAGAGCCCGTGCTACTATACGATTTCAGAGAAAGGGGGGGGGGGGGGGGACGGCAAACAGTAATTCCTCAAACGTAAAATAACTACGATGTATAAAATGATAGCCTATTTCACAAACATTGAAGTAAAGTAGTGAAGGATGAATCAATAATTAATGCCCTTGACGTAACCTTAAAGGACGAGGGCGAAGAGCATAATACCAAGTCAGCTTAGAAATTTAAACTACACTAGTATATTAACATATGCTCACTGAAACTGGAGAGCTCATTTAAATTACCCCTTAACAGGATACTGATAAGTCAAGTAAGGCTACCATTTCACTATTTAGTAGTGAACAAGTAATGCAATTAGATAACACAGAACGTACAGATTTAATGTTAAGCCTGTGCTTTGAACCAACTGTACCAACGTCCACACAGCTCAGTGTACCAGGAAAAATATTACAGTTTAACCATACTGGCTTAGGCCGTCCGTCACTCCGAACAGCAATAGTACCAATTAATACACCTCGCTTGCTCGGACTGTATCACATCACCAAAATCCAGCCGGCCAGAGTGGCCGAGCGGTTCTAGGCGCTACAGTCTGGAACCGCGCGACCGCTACGGTCGCAGGTTCGAATCCTGCCTCGGGCATGGTTGTGTGTGCTGTCCTTAGGTTAGTTAAGTTTAAGTAGTTCTAAGTTCTAGGGGACTGATGACCTCAGAAGTTAAGTCCCATAGTCCTCAGAGCTATTTGAACCATTTTGAACCAAAATCCAGATAGACCTTCAACCAAACACTATAACACGTGTTTACTTAAACAGCTCTAATACAGGGGACCTTTTGGTTGGCAAGACAACAGTTTCCGGTCATGATGCTGATACTTGGAAAGCAAGAATCAGTATAATATGCGCACCAAAAACATGACAAGTAGTTCACACCAAACCTTTTATGAAATCCTTTACAGATCCAAATCGAGGCCGCAAGACTCGATTCGGGTAATGTGGCCAAGTCTAGTTGCCACACTACAGCCGGCAGAAGTGGCCGCGCGGTCAAAGGCGCTGCAGTCTGGAACCGCAAGACCGCTACGGTCGCAGGTTCGAATCCTGCCTCGGGCATGGATGTTTGTGATGTCCTTAGGTTAGTTAGGTTTAACTAGTTCTAAGTTCTAGGGGACTAATGACCTCAGCAGTTGAGTCCCATAGTGCTCAGAGCCATTTGAACCATTTGAACCCACACTACAAGCCAGGTTCGGTCTTGCAAACGTGTCAAACACACCACGACCTCTGCGTCGTGCCCCGGCCTGCTCAATCACACTCGCCTCCGATTCTCATGCGCCGCGCGGCTCCCCGGCTGTCCCTCTCTAGCGCCACACACCCGTCGCGGCCAAAAGCCACGACAAACGGCCGAGCCCAAAGATCACACCATGTCGACCCGATCGATCAATCGTACTTACATAAAAAAAGGCACTTTCAGTGCATCCCACATCCTGTTCGGACGCCTGAAACTTGTCTGTCACGTTTCCTTTTGTTATTGCTTTTAATATGGTGTGCGACTTTTCCATTAGACGTATCTCATTTTAAGGTCCGTTAGTTAGTCTCCAGATAGTTCCTAACAGATTCCACATCACTCGTATGGGTTAAATTCTCGTACAACTTTTCTTGAGCTGAATGTTAACGCCAACGATGCTTGCGACAGCAGCCGCTGCAGTAGCAGCGGAAGCGCCAGCGGCGACAGGTCCTGGCGTGTTACACAATGGCCCACTGTCTGTACGCCGTGCGGAGGGGATGGGTAGTGGGGGGGGGGGGGGGTTACTTCATACAGGGGCAGACCTTGGCCGAGGCTGCGTACCTCATACCCAGATGCGTTCTGGTACAGCGAAGACGAGGCCTCCTTCGGTGCGGTACGGGTCACTGTGCACAGTACGCTAGTCTAGTGCGGGCTTTATGAGTACAACATACACTTTTCTCTGTAGACGCGTTCCAGCCGTTATTTTTTACAAGTCAGACATACGAACATTATTAAGCATATTTGGGATGCTTTGCAACGTGCTGTTCAGAAGAGATCTCCAACCCCTCGTATTCTTATGGTTTTATGTACAGCCCTACAGGATTCGTGGTGTCAGTTCCCTCCATCACTACTTCAGATATTAGTCGAGACCATGCCACGTCATGTTACGGCGTTTCTGCGTGCTCGCAGGGTCCCTACTCGATATTAGGCAGGTTTACGACATTCTTTGGCTCTTCTGAAGTACTACTCCTCTGTGACGAGTATTTGTAAAATACCATTTTGGTACTATATTTTTATACAAGATCTGATCAAAAGTATCCGGACACCTATTAATGGACATTAATATGTAGCGTAGACGGCTTGAAATCTTATGGGGGCACTTTCAATGAGGTGTCTGAATCTCTGTGGAGGAATGACAGGCCAATCTTCCTCAAGAGCCGAAACCAGACGAGGTAGCTATTCTGGACGCTGGGATCTGGAGCGAAGTCGACCTTCTCACACGTCCCAGAGGTTTCCCATGGTCTGGACTCTGTGCAGTCCAGCGTATCGCCTCACAAATGTTGCTTTATTGGAGGCTGCATTGTCATGTTGATACAGATAATTATCGTCTCCGAACTGTTCCTCTACCGTACACATTGCGCAATGCTACAAAATGTGTTTACATACTTCAGCTTTTAGCCTTATTACGTGCTACAAGGGACTTAGCACCAATCAAGAAAAATACCGCTGTACCGTGGTATCATTTCCTCCGCAGATTATCACTGGCACTACACATGATGGCCCAAAAGCGTCCACCGGATTGCCACAGTCTATGGTGTGATTCATCAAATCATTCGTTTCCAGTCATCCACTGGTCCAGTGGCGTCGCACTTTACACCACAGCATGCGTTGCTAAGCACCGAGAAAAAAAATGTAGCCTCTGTCCGTCCGAACTCTTATTAGATTATTGTGTAAAACTTTGAAGTAAATCGGTCAATAACTTCTCGAGATCTTCGGTAAGAATATTATAGTAGGACTTTTTTATATTGTGACGTAGAAGAAGGTGTAATTAGATGAATGACGAACACTAACTTCACTTAACGAAGGTTTATTCAGCACTTGCACATACAAGAGCGCGGAGCGAACTGCATCCAGCCGTCACATACGGCATATATACAGTTGGAGAAAATTCCAGTACAATGATTCTTGACACTTGTGGATACTTCTAGAATGTACTCGAACCGAATTTAGAAAGTCGAACTCACGACCTCCCGCTCAAGAGTCTAGGATCATAACCACTACACTACAGTGATTATATCACAGAGCTGCTTCATTGGGAATATAGTCATATTGGGAAAGGTATTTATACACCATATTTATTTAAAACCGTTAGTCTATATCGGTATGAACGTTTATTACAGTATCATATAAAAATCTAAAATAGACGGATAACATATAGTAAGAGATAAAGTAATCTGGTCAGGATTTGTGGCTTGTGAAGAGCTTCTCGACCGTTGTACCCAATTCTTTTTTACTACCTGCGCGCAGTCATTGTGCTAGCTGGACTGTTAGTCACATTTTGGACCAATCCATGAAGATCCCGTCCGTCAGTACGTGTAATCTACCTACACACTATTTAGCT
This sequence comes from Schistocerca americana, assembly GCF_021461395.2. NCBI lineage: Eukaryota > Metazoa > Arthropoda > Insecta > Orthoptera > Acrididae > Schistocerca > Schistocerca americana. The sequence continues at coordinate 430,635,205 of NC_060124.1, read as the reverse complement.
GCGGCTGTTCCTTCCCGTTTCCACTTCATAGCCAAGTCACTAAAAGTCGATCTGTGCACTTTTAGAAGGGCTGAAATGTCGCTGATGACTTTTTTACTCAGGTGACATCGAATTATTAGTTCACATTCAAAGTGAATGAGCTCTCCTCACCGACCCGTTCTCCTGTCACTCCTTCTCTACTGTTAACACAATACTCCAGGCGTGCTTCTATACTAGCTGTTCCGCCTCTCGTGACGTGTATAGTGTTAAATGCAGCGTTACATATTATTTATTTATTTATTTACGCATCAAGTTCCGTAGGATCAAATTGAGGAGCAAATCTTCAATGTCATGGAACATGTCAGTACATGAAATTACAAGATAAAAGTAAAAACAGATAAAAATAAAATGTTTATGAACCCAACAAAGTCAAGCCATAAGTTTAAGTAAACGCAATCAACAATGTAACATAAGAATCAGATTAATTTTTCAAGGAAAACCTCAACAGAAGGAGTGACTCACGAGGAAACTCTTTAGTTTAGATTTGAAAGCGAGTGAATTACTGCTAGGGTTTTTGAATTCTTGTCGTAGCTTATTGAAAATGGATGCAGCAGTATACTGTACACCTTTCTGCACAAGAGTTTAGGAAGTCCGACCCAAATGCAGGTTGCATTTCTGCAGATTATTAACTGAGTGAAAGCTGCTTACTCTTGGGAATAAGCTGATATTATTAACACGAAACGACAGTAAAGAATACAGTACATTGAGAGGCCAGTGTCAAAATACCCAGTCTAGTGAACACAGGTCGATAAGAGGTTCGCGAACTTACACCACTTATTGCCCGAACCGCCAGCTTGAGCCAAAAATTACTTCGAGAATGGGATGAGTTACTCCAAAATATAACACCATACGTCATAACCTAATGAAAATAAGCAATGTAGACTGCTCTTCGTGTCGAACTATCACTTACTTCAGATACCGTTCGAATAATAAAAATGGCACCATTAAGTCTTTGAACTAGATCCTGAATATAGGCTTTCCACGACAGTTTACTATCTGAACACGAACAAATTTGAACGGTTCAGTTTCAATAATCATATGCCCATTCTGTGAAATTAAAACATCAGGGTTTGTTGAATTGTGTGTTAGGAACTATAAAAACTGAGTCTTACTGTGATTTAGAGTTAATTTATTTTCTACAAGCCATGAATTTATGTCATGAACTGCACTATTTGAAACCGAGCCAATGTTGCACACAATATCCTTTACTACCAAGCTGGTGTCGTCAGCAAACAGAAATATTTTAGAGTTGCCTGTAATACAAGAGGGCTTATCATTTTTAAATATAAGGAACAGGAGTGCCCAACACTGATCCCTGGGGCACCCCCCACTTGACGGTAGCCCACTCAGACCCCACATCACAGCCATTCTCAACACTGTGAATAATGACCTTTTGCTGTCTGTTATTAAAGTAAGAGGTGTACCAATTGTGAGCTACTCTCTGTATTCCGTAATGCTACAACTTCTGGAGCGATATTTTATCATCAACACAACCAAATGCTTTAGTTAAATCAAAAAATATGCCTAGCGTTCGAAACCTTCATTTAACCCATCCAGTACCTCACAGAGAAACGATAATATAGAATTTTCAGTTGTTAAATGACTTCTAAAGCGATACTGCACATTTGATAGCAAATTATCTGATACAAAATGACCAATCTCCCTACATACACAGCCTTTCCAGTCACTTTAGCAAACACTGATGGCATAGAAATAGGTCTAAAATTTCTGTCTACATTCTCCCTTTTTATAAAGTGGCTTTACTACTGAGTACTTTAATCGTTCAGGAAACTGACCATTCCAAAAGGAAGAATTACAAATATGGCTATGTACAGGGCTAACATGTGTACCACAGTACTTTAATATTCTGCGAAGCACTCCATCATAGGTGTGACTGGATACATTTGATCCGATAGTGTATGTGTCTCTAATCATGCCAAATGTGAGCCTAAAACGCCTTTAGTGTGTTTCTATCTCTCTCTCTCTCTTTCTCTCTCTCTCTCTCTCTCTCTCTCTCTCTCTCTCTCTCTCTCTCTCTCTGTGTGTGTGTGTGTGTGTGTGTGTGTGTGTGTAAACATTTCATCACTTCCAATTTGTGTCAGTATGGCGTGAGTAACACTTCAAGGATACAGGGGTCCTTGTGTGAGCCCATAAGACTCCTGCTATCAAACTTACTGCCCGCATCAAATGGGATACGCGTCTCGGATCTAGCTCAGACCAATCTTCGAGAGTGGTCGGCAGTGGTTTAGCGGTAATGGATAAGCATGGCTCCCCAGGGCTTTCTGCGGAGTCCACACCACGACGCCACGCCTTTGTGATAGGGACGAAAGGGGATGCTAGTCCCTTCCTAGAGAGGGAAGGTATACGTGTAGTTGTTTCAAAACAGCTAGCTGTTACCCAGTATATTGTGACTATTACAGTACAATGAGCTTCCCATGAAACTCTATTTCTACAGTACAAAACTTCAGTTTGGTGCTCACTGCAAAGGATAAGGGCATGATTGTTTTTACAATTCTATTCGTTGTTAATATAAGTCAACATTCGTGCCCACTAAATATCTACAAATTCTAACGTAAAGATTTTATTAAAAAAAAAATGGTTCAAATGGCTCTGAGCACTATGGGACTCAACTGCTGAGGTCATTAGTCCCCTAGAACTTAGAACTAGTTAAACCTAACTAACCTAAGGACATCACAAACATCCATGCCCGAGGCAGGATTCGAACCTGCGACCGTAGCGGTCCTGCGGTTCCAGACTGCAGCGCCTTTAACCTCACGGCCACTTCGGCCGGCAAAGACTTTATTCCATATCGCAAAAAGGAAAGGAAACGTAACTACACTACTACGCTTAATATCTGAGGCACGAATCTTAGACAGACAGCCATACTGCCACACTCCGCACGCGATTCATGATATTGCTTGGGAATTACGAGCGACCAGCGACAGACTGCTGCGATCTGTGATTTGCCAGCACATGTTCGATCTGTCGGGATGCCGACAGATTGCTGCGATCCGTCGCTAGGCTGTCGGGCCCTTCAGACTCCCGTGGAAAAGATTACCTTTAGAAATTACAGTCTTATTTACTAAAATACTTGTTAATTGCTAAAAAGTGACAAGAGGGAGAAGGTTTTGAAGTCTGGTACTGCAAAAGATCACGGCAAATAAAATGGTTACACAGCGTAACTAACGAAGGGGTACTGAATCGAATTGAGGATTAAGTCAGCTCTTGATAAGATTTCAGAATGGTGAAGAGATGTTTTAAACATTCAGAGATGTAAAATTGTCCACTTCACACAAGACAGAACTGTGTTATCCCATGACTCAGTATCAACGATTCATAGCAAGAATCGTTGATATAATTCAATACCTGAATGTAACGGTTCGTAAAGATATGAAAAGCATTGTAATATAGGCTCACGCGTAATAAGGAAGGAAGGAAACAAAGATAAGCGCTGAGATCGATTACAGGTTTATCTGACTCACGGGACACCGTCACGGAAGCGCCAACCACATGAACTGGCAGAATGTTGAAGATAAACTCGACTTATCCAGCGAAAGCCAGTTTACGTACTTTCAGAAAGTGATGAATCTAGAGATAAACTATAGCCCAATACGTAGCGCTGCCTTAGGGAACGCGAGTTCAAGATTTGACAAGTTAGAGAGCGCCCTTTAAGCAGTTATCCCTCCCGCGTTTCATTCGCAAATGGACCTGAAAGAAAACTTAACACACTGAAGTGCCAAAGAAACGACTACAGGCATGCGTATTCAAATGTAGAGATATGTAAACAGGCAGAATACGGCGCTGCGGTCGGCAACTCGATGTAAGACAACAAGTGTCTGGTGCAATTGTTAGATCGATTACTGCTGCTACAATGGCAGGTTATCAAGATTTAAGAGAGTTTGAACGTGGTGTTACAGTCGGCGCACGAGCGATGCAACAGAGCATCTCCGACGTAACGATGAAGTTGGGATTTTCCCGTATGACCATTTCAAGAGTGTACCGTCAATATCAGGAATCCGGTAAAACATCAAATCGCTGCGGACGGAAAAAGATCCTACAAGAAAGGGACCAGCGACGACTGAAGAGAATCGTTCAGCGTGATAGAAGTGCAACCATTTCGCTAATTGCTGCAGATTTCAATGCTGGGCCATCGATAAGTGTCACGATGCGAACCATGCAATGAAGTATCATCGATATGGGCTTTCGGAGGCGAAGGCCCCCTCGTGTACGATTGACGACTGCACCACACAAAGCTTTACGCCTCGCCTGGACCGTCACTACCGACACTGAACTGTTGATGACTGGAAACATAATGCCTGGTCGGCCGAGTCTCGTTTCAAATTGTATGGAGTGGATTGAAGTGTACTGGTATGGAGACAACCTCATGAATCCATGGACCCTGCTTGTCAGCAGGGGGCTGTTCAAGCTGGTGGACGCTTTGTAATGGTTTGAGGCGTGTGCAGTAGGGGTGATATGTGACCCCTGTTACGTCTAGATACGACTCTGACATGTGACACATACGTAAGCATCCTGTCTGGTCATCCATTCATGTCCATTGTACTTTCCGACGGACTTGTGCAATTCGAGCAGGGCAATGGAACACCCCACATTCCCTGAATTGCTACATGGTGGCTCGAGTAACACTTCTCTGAGTTTAAACACTTCCGCCGGTCACCAAACTCTCCAGATATGAGCATCATTGAGCATATCTGGGATGCATTGCAACGTGCTGTTCAGAAGAGATCTCCACCCACTCGCACTCGTATGGATTTAAGGACAGCCCTGCAAGATTCATGGTGTCATTTCCCTCCATCACTACTTCACACATTAATCAAGTCCACGCCACTTCGTGTTACGGTACTTCTGCGTGCTCGCGGGGGCTCTACACGACATGAGTCAGGTGTACCAGTTTCTTTGGCTCTTCATTATATATTAAACAATAGGAGGTACACTCTCTCATGCAGTTTACGGTGGACTGCAGAGTATGGATACAGATATGGATGTAGATACAGATACAGCACTGCCTGATAAAAAAAAAAAGAAAAAAAAGAAACAAACTGAAACACCCACATGAAATGGTCGGATGTCGACGTAACTTCGACCAAGTACACGCCATATGTAATTGATGGTTGCTGCAGCTCTTTGTAACAGGTATAACGGCTATCAGAGTACATTAATATTGTTACGAGGCCTAGCAGTACATGTATGGGACGTGAACGGCGTCAGATGTTGAGTCATCACTGTAAAGGACACGGAGATGCCGTGGACCACCTTTATCAACATCTGACAGAGTTTGAAGGAGACCTTATTGTTGATATCCATTCGGCCGGCTGGTCGAACAGTGTAGTGTCCAGATTTGTTAGGCGTTCAGATGTGACAGGAGCCTAATACTGTACTGCATGGGAACATGAAGCTCTCAGTATCCAGGATGACCTTCGTGGTCGAGTATAGTGTAGCGGCGACCTGGCGAGAGGCTCCATTCTTCCAATGTTTCGAAGAGATACAGCGGTGTTACTTCTTGAGTCGTGGTGTAGGGAGCCATGGAGTATGACTTGAGGTCATCGGTGGTAGAAATTGAAGGAATTCTCACAGAAAAATGATACGTCACGGGCATCCTGCTTTTTCCCATGTTGGAGAAGACCGGCTATGGTAGTCAAATTTTTTTATTTTAATTTTTTTATAATATCCACAATATAAATATTCCCACTTTTATTTGACTGACTTGAAGTCTACATATTTAAGAATGCCTGTAAAAATAATTTATGTCTCCGTAACTATTGTGAAAAAATTAGCATTGCCTTTTCTATTACGCGATACTTGTGAGACTGGAATGGCTGTCACAGGGATCGGGGTTGCTTGTCATGTGTTAACATTACGTGAAAAATACAGGTGTCAGAAGAAATAAAATCATTCCTGTGTTCATATAGTTTACTTCCGGCCATAGGAGCATTCAAGATTAAAATATAACTATCGTTTTTAATACTAGTAATACAAAGACAAACAAAATAATTCTGATGATATTACACAAAAAAGGTCAGAAATTCAACAAACGCAAGGAAAATATGGCTTAAGAGCTAATATCATAGGACTGCAACAATAAATTCAGTGCAAACTGTCCATCGATAACAGACCTAAAATAAAAGTTGCTAGGACTCGCCAAATTTAGCCGGCCGGTGCGGCCGAGCGGCTCTAGGCGCTTCAGTCTGGAACCGCGCGACCACTACGGTCGCAGGTTCGAATCCTGCCTCGGGCATGGATGTGTGTGATGTCCTTAGGTTAGTTAGGTTTAAGTAGTTCTAAGTTCTAGGGGACTGATGACCTCAGATGTTAAGTCCCATAGTGCTCAGAGCCATTTGAGCCTTTAAATGCCAACATTTTAGGTTAGGCTTTACCGGGACTGTTATTGACATTAGCATTGACAGTAGACTTGTTGTGTCATTTAAAATCCTTCGATTCCTTATTATGGGTAATAATCGGTAAACAACAACGAAAATCGGCCAGCCTATCGTGAAGCGATAAATTGCACAGGTATTGTGCCTGCCGCCATACCTCTTCTGCTCCCAAGTTACAAAGCTCCTCATCACTAATAATTCCTTCAGAAACAAACAAATCTTCATCACTGTCTTCATCTTCAAAAATAAATTGTCTAACATCTTACTCATTCCTAACAGGAGCTTCATCAATTTCAATACCATTGTGCCTGGCGTACCGCAAAAACGCGTGAAGGGCATGATTGGAATTAGTGTGCACGCATTATTTGGTTTAGCGACGAAGCCCGCTTTCATTTGGATGGGTTCATCAACAAGCAAAGTTGACGCATTTAGGGGGCTGAGAACCCGCACTTCGCGATCGAGAAGTCTCTTCATCCTCAACGAATAACTGTGTGGTGCGCAATGACCAGTCACGGAACAATCGGTGTGATATTCCTTGCTCGCACGGTGACTACCGGGGAATACGTGAAGGTTTTGGAAGATGGTTTCATCCTCACTATCCAAAGTGGCCCTGATTTCGACAAGTTGCGATTCATGCAAGACGGAACTCGATCCTGTCAGAGCTCGAGAGTGTTTAATGTCCTGGAGCAGCACTTTGGAGACCGCATCTGGGGTACTCAGAGGTTACTGGCAAGGGCCTCGATTGGCCGCCATATTCTCCAGTTCCGAATACATGCAATTCCTTTTTGTGTTGCTATATTAAGGACAAGGTGTACAGCAGTAACCCCAAAACCATTGCTGAGCTGAAAACAGTCATTCAGGGCATCATCGACAGCATCGATGTTCTGACTCTTCACGGGTGCTGCAGAATTCTGCTATTCGTCCGCGCCACTTCATCGCCAAGGATGGCTGGCATATCGAACGTGTCATAACCTATGTCCGAATATCTTCAGTGTCGTTTACGTATTGAATAAAATGCGTGCACACCGTAGTTTGTAACTAATTTACGTTTTTTTCATACAGTTCAATAACTGTCACAAGCAAACCGTGCCCGGCATTCGCCGGCCCGCGCGCAGATTTACCGTTTCGCCTATGCGAAGTTTTGCTCATTCGCTCTTTTCGAGATGTCTTTCATCCGTCCACGAAAGACACGACGCACCGTTGGTCGCGCCGGACCATTCGGAGACGCGAACTATACCGGGTGATCAAAAAGTCAGCATAAATTTGAAAACTGAATAAATCACGGAATAATGTAGATAGAGAGGTACAAATTGACACACATGCTTGGAATGACATGGGGTTTTATTAGAACCAAAAAATATAAACGTTCAAAAATGTCCGACAGATAGTGCTTCATCTGATCAGAATAGCAATAATTAGCATAACAAAGTAAGACAAAGCAAAGATGATGTTCTTTGCAGGAAATGCTCAATATGTCCACCATCATTCCTTAACAATAGATATAGACGAGGAATAATGTTGTGAACAGCACTGTAAAGCATGTCCGGAGTTATGGTGAGGCATTGGCGTCGGATGTTGTCTTTCAGCATCCCTAGAGATGTCGGTCGATCACGATACACTTGCGACTTCAGGTAACCGCAAAGCCATTAATCGCACGGACTGAGGTTGCACACGATCATCACCAAACGACGCGCGCAAGAGATTTTCACGCGTCTAGCAATAATTTTTTATTTGGTTCTAATAAAACCCCATGCCATTCCAAGCATGTGTGTCAATTCTTACCTCTCTATCTACATTATTCCGTGGTTTATTAAGTTTTCAAATTTATACTGACTTTTTGATCACCCGGTATTTCGCGCGGTTAGTACGGTCGTGCAACTTGCTCGTCACCAGCATATGTACGCTCCAGGATGGGTGATCAAGGCAGCGCGGTGTAGCCGTGTGGTTTGAGGCGCTTGTCACGGTCCGGGCGGCTGCCCCCATCGGAGGTTCGAGTCCTCCCTCGGGTATGGGTGTGTGTCTTGTCCATAGCGTAAGTTAGTTCAAGTTAGATTAAGTAGTGCGAAAGCTTAGGGACCGATGACCTCAGCAGTTTGACCCCATAAGACCTTACCACAAATTTCCAAAACGGGTGATCGAGCCGTACCACCAGTGCATCGCACCAGTACGGACATTAAAGACAGGAGTTTGTTTTTAGGATCCAGCGAGGTATGGCAAACGAAATGTATGTCACTGACAAAAGAACTCTAGTTAGCTCCCATCATGTTCCTGTCACCAAGCCTTTCCCTTGCACATAGTGCGTTAGTGCGGCAATAAGGCCGGTTCGTTGCACGTGTAGGACTGTAAACGGCGATAACACAAATCCCTCTGTAGGTGCTTCACGTCTTTATCAGGCAGTGTAGATATTGTTGTAATGCGCCCTTAAAACAAAACATATAGCACGACAGCAGGATTAATACTGCCGTAGTTTATTAACAAATAATAAATTTTAGTTTACTTCAGCAAGTTATTTTATCTGGAAGTAGGAGGTAATTAATCGTCACGCCAGAAGACGCCTTTACGCAGTTCACCTCAGATAACAAATTTTGTTTGAGAAGTGCGATTTTATCTTGAAAGATATTATTTTACATCTACATCTACATATATACTCCGCTAGCCACCAAGCGGTGTGTGGCGGAGGGCACAATTCGCGCCGAAGTCATATTTCCCCCCTCTGTTCCACTCGCGGATCGCGCGAGGGAAAAATGACTGTCTGAACGCCTCAGTACGAGCACTTATTTCCCTTATCTTTGAATGGCGATCATTGCGCGATTTTAAAGTTGGTGGTAATAATATATGCTCTACATCCTCGATGAAGATCGGATTACGAAATTTAGTGATCAGCCCCTTCTGTTTAGCGCGCCTTCTATCTGCAAGTGTGTCCCAATTCAAAAACTTTCTATGAGATTTGTAACGCTCTCACGATGGCTAAGTGTACCAGTCTCGAATCTTACCGCTCTTCTTTGGATCTTCTCAATCTCTTGAATCAGACTCAACTGGTAAGGGTCCCATACAGACGAACAGTACTCCAAGACTGGACGAACTAACGTATTGTAAGCTATTTCCTTTGTTGAAGGACTGCATCGCTTCAGGATTCTACCAATAAACCGCAGTCTAGAGTTCGCCTTACCCGTTACTTGTATAATCTGATCATTCCATTTGAGATCATTTCGAATAGATACCCCCAGATACTTGACTGATATTAACGCTTCCAAAGACTGATCATTTATTTTGTACTCATACATTAATGGGGATTTTCGCCTTGTTATACGCAGTAGGTTACACTTACTAATAATATTGAGAGATAACTGCCAGTCATTACACCACGCATTTATTTTCTGCAAATCCTCTTGTTCACAACTTTCGTGTGATACTACTTTCCTGTAGACTACAGCATCATCGGCAAACAGGAGGAGAGTACAAATATTTTATTTTCTGAGCCAGCCGGGCGGAGAAGGGAAAATTTGGAGATCTACAGAAAAAAATGTGGGTTAGTGACAGTTTACGAATCTAAATGGCAGGGTTTTGATCCACAGTCTCTCCTTGAATTTCTTCCGTCAATGATTCTTTCATATGTCAATGATTTGTTAATGTGAAAAATGCCGTGTTATGCCGTGGCTCAGAGCCCATCTTAAACAGTATCTGCTTGCGTACCTCGGTGGGTAAGTCAGTTCAGAGGTCGGAGGAAGGAAACAGAAACACGACCGATATAGCGCTGTGGTGTTCAAAACAACCCTCAATTTTATGACCGCTTTACATTTTTACCTCAACAAAATACAAACTCATTATTGATGTTTTAGGATAAGGTAGTCTTTTCTTGTTTATACTATTTTATGCCAAGTACGGAAGAAGAATTCCAGTGAAAATAAACAGTTGTGCTCGGTACTTAAATTCTTCAATCATACAACATCCCTCCCCCTGTCCCCCCTCCCCAGCCATAAAAATCACTAGTTTCGATTTTTTAAAACTTGTTATAATACTTACAATGAGAAATCATCTTTTACGAATTCAGGTTTTATAACACAATTCTTATAATCAAAACAATAAAACGACAAGGTTTAATATAAATAACAGGTACTAACGTTTGTTCCCGTAGACACAAACAACACACATACACACACACACACACACACACACACACACCACGCCCCTGTCAATCGCATCGCGTTGGTTAACCATTGTTACGTTCATTCGTGCCGGCGCAGCAGCTAATCATAATTACGTTGCGATTTAATACACATGTACTATTTTTAAGTATCCTGTGCCGACTTTATCCAGTGAGTTAAAAAAAAAAGTTGCTGCGAGGTGCCGGAAAACCGTTTCGGCCGAAATTAAATCCTAGTCACACTGTTTCAGAAACGGTATCACGTACAATAGGCGCAACACACACCTCGTGTGACAGGAATAATGCACCAATGGACAGCTTTAATTAAAGTGATGGGTAAGCTAGACCAATTAAGCAAAAGAAAACTGGTTCTAAAACTTGAACCAAGCTTTTCCGACTGCTATCTATTCTAGAGTAGATGAAAAAACCAACCCGCTTCAAAACTTGTAAAATGGAATAAAAACGTAGAAAGAAATTTCTGTACCACGTTAACAAGCAAAAACTATTTTTCAACTGTAAGATTCAAAATTTAGAAACGTAATACGTGCGCTACATTTAAGGAACCACCAATCATAATGCTTTGTTAATAAAAGTTAAATGAGTCCGGTGTAGCACTCTCTCAAGCTGCTTTTCACTTAAGACAAATGGTATAGCTGCGGCTGCGAAAGATGTCTATCCTAATAAACATATTACGATAGTCTCAGTTTGTAATGGTACTTGAATTACGTAACCATTACGGCACCTCACCTGAACCTCTCGATACCAGCAATATTCTACAGTTTTTGTAAAGTAGTTAACATATTTCTGAGACAACATTCAGATTTGATTTTATTAATGTAGAGATACTTTGATACATCGATATGTGTATGTTGCAATGATATTATTCTTATGTGTATTCTTTCTTTTGTCACTATGATCTTTGACGTACTTGTATCTCTGATTTTTGGGCACGTAAGCGATTATTAGTTAGTTAGTTAGAGAGTCGGACCTTGAGAAAGTCAAGTCTTGGACGTCATGTTGGAAAGACACATATTGTAGTCAGCTTATAAAATGTGAACTTTAACAGTAAGGAAGATGTTTTCAAGTATGTTTTGTATTGTGAAGTGATGTTTTGTGTTTTACGTGATATTGCAACAAAAGCAATAAAAAGGAAGTGTAACTTAAACTCGGAGTGCTGACTATTTTTTTACTTCACCATTGTGCTAACTTTCAAAGGTTTAATCTTCAAGAATGGTTTGTGAAATGCATCTACAAAACTTTTGAATATAGCAGAATAAAACCTAGGCCTCTTTGCATCCGAGCTTGGAATCATCACCACCTAGATTTTCGACGATTGAGCCATGATTTTACAACGAGACCAGCGTGGGAAATACGAAAAGATGAGTGCCTAGTTCATTTATTATTACATGAAATGACTTTATTAACTGTGCTCTGCCGGCCGGTGTGGCCGTGCAGTTAAAGGCGCTTCAGTCTGGAACCGCGTGACCGCTACGGTCGCAGGTTCGAATCCTGCCTCGGGCATGGATGTGTGTGTTGTCCTTAGGTTAGTTAGGTTTAATTAGTTCTAAGTTCTAGGCGACTGATGACCTCAGAAGTTAAGTCGCATAGTTCTCAGAACCATTATTTTAACTGTGCTCTAATGACACCTGCCACATAATAACTTTGTTGTTGCCCGAAAATGCAGTATTTAGCAGCGTGAGCAACACCACAATCATTATTAAATTTTGACCTTTGTTTTTTGACCTTTTTGACCTTTGGTAGGGTTGTTAGAAGTTGAACGTTTTTACGCCTGTCAAGTAATTGTGTGACTCCAGCGCCTACATTAAGGCGATAAATACTGAACATTTCCCGGAAGTGCCGGCACGCTAGCTGTTGATACGACCGCCGCATTTTCGTATCACAACATAGAAATGCAATTACAAGGTAAAAACCAACACGAGGTATTCGTGATGCGATGAAGTGATAGGAAAGTTCACGCTCTCAAATGTGCATGTCATGTGAAATGTGTTCTCGGTTATAAATAAATAGGAAGTGGGTGAAGGCAAGAAATGCAATTATAAGGTAACAACCAGCCCGAGGTATTCGTGATGCGATGAAGTGATAGGAAAGTTCACGCTCTCAAACGTGCATGTCATGTGAAATTTGTTGTCGGTTATAAATAAACGGGAAGTGGGTGGAGGCAAAGCCCCACGTGCGGTAAAAGCGCGCATATTTTATGAATACACTGTCATCGATTCAAGAGTTGATCACCAGATGGTAGGTTTGTCTTATTGTAATTGATTGTTCCATGATTCCAAGAAAGTTTGCCCCGGCAGGTCGCTCCAGAGGTGAGAAAACTGTGTAAGTCTGCGTTTCACTACTTACATATAACTTTTTTCTGATGTTTACTTGAACACTGTGTAACGTAGTGTTTGAAAAGAAGAATCAACCAATTTCCCATGGACACTATCGCATTTAAGCTTCACTTGCTCGTGGAAATAATTGTTCTAGTTGGTCTCCAAAATCAACAATGGCGCATTTATCACAAAATAGCGAAACGAAGCAAATCCCAGAACGTGTTTAGGAGCAAAGCCCCGCAGTTCCAACAATGTGACGACAATTCTTCAACGATAACCCCCACAAACGACATTAACACGGACTGCGTGAGGTTATCTCGCCTGAAGATATAATTTCGCTCTTTAAATTAAAGATTTTAGGGGAACTTTCTGGTAAGGCGATGAAATCTGTGCTTCTAATGTCTACACACAATAAAGAACGAGTGGAAGAAGAATGAATGGGAAAATGAAAGATTGTTACTGAGAAGGAAAGACGTTCCAAAGAAAGATAGGAGCATGCTGTAGAAACGACGTAAGCTAGATTTAATTACATCAATGACAAGAAAAGGAAGAAAACAGGTGAAGCAGCTAGTTGATTAAACTTTAGAGTTATATTCAGACTTCTCACATCATGACAGTAGCTCAGATATAGATATGGGGTTACTATTTCGCGAAGAAGTGTCTGAAGACGAAGAAGAACAAGAGCCTTTGAGTTACAGGACGATTCAGAGGACCTATTGTGTACTAACAAGGGAACCTCCCCATCGCACCACCCTCAGATTTATTTGTACGTTGGCACAGTGGATAGGCCTAGAAAAACTGAAGACAGATCAATCGAGAAAACAGGAAGAAGTTGTGTGGAACTATGAAAAAATAAGCAAAATATACAAAGTGAGTAGTTAATGTGCAAAATAGGCAACATGAAGGACACTGTGAGCTCAGGAGCGCCGTGGTCCCGTGGTTAGCGTGAGCAAACTGCGGAGATAGTGGTTCTTGGTTCAAGTCTTCCCTCGAGTGAAAAGTGTAATTTTTTATTTTCAGTTTATGTGACAAACTCTTATGTTTTGATCACTTTTTTGGGAGTGATTCTCACAACCACAAGAAAACCTAAATCGGGCAAGGTAGAAGAATCTTTTTACCCATTCGCCAAGTATACAAGTTAGGTGGGTCGACAACAGATTCCTGTCGTGTGACGCACATGCCGTCACCAGTGTCGTATAGAATATATCAGACGTGTTTTTCTTTGGAGGAATCGGTTGACCTATGACCTTGCGATCAAATGTTTTCGGTTCCCATTGGAGAGGCACGTCCTTTCGTCTACTAATCCCACGGTTTTGCGGTGCGGTCGCAAAACACACACACTAAACTTATTACAGTGAACAGAGACGTCAATGAACGGACGGACAGATCATAACTTTGCGAAAATAAAGAAAGTAAACTTTTCACTCGAGGAAAGACTTGAACCAAATACCTCTCGTTCCGCAGCTGCTCACGCTAACCACGCGACCACGGCGCTCCTGAGCTGTCACTCTCCTTGATGTTTCATATCTTGCACATGGACTACTCAGTTCGTACATTTTGCTTATTATTTCATAGTTCCACAAAACTTCTTCCTGTTTTCTCGATCGATCTGTGTTCAGCGTTTCAAGGCCTATCCACTGTCCCAGATTATAACTAAATCTGAGGGGGGTGCGATGGGGAGGTTCCCTTGTAAGTACCTAGATAGCTTAGCCTCAATAACTGAACTTTTTCAGGTTACCATACTAATCCTCCTTTAGCTGTGAGAAAAGTATTATTTTTGTACAAGTACTTTTAAGCATTACGTTCAAATTTTTGAGAAATTTCAGTTCAATATTGTTTTGGATAACTTGGTCACAATACAAGAATGTTACAAAGGGTTATTTCAAGTGTTTTTATTATCCAGTTATCCTATTTCTATCCCTGCTTATCTCACATGAGGAGAACGTTGGTTCAAACCCATGTCTGGGCATCCTGATTCAGTTTTTCTGTGATTTCCGTAAACCACTTCAGGATAATGCCGGGATGGTACGTTTGAAGGGGCAGGGCCGATTTCCTTCCCCATCCTTCTCTAATTCGAGCTTCTACTCCGTCTCCAATTACCAGGTTGTCGACGGGACGCTAAACACTAATCTCCTCCTCCTCTTTCCTCCTCAAATGGGGCACAGACCCGTACTACTTTGGGGGGTAACATTCCACAATTTTTGGTCTAGCTAAATTTGCAAATTTTTCTGTAATTAATAATCACACAAAACTGAAATCTGAATGGATTATAGGTAACAACTAAACCTATGATTTTAGTCTGAAATAGCTGGAAAATCTATTCCTCATCGATCACAGTATCAGAGAAAATGAAAATGGCGGGGCTTTATCCCCACCTACCCTACACCTTGCATTCGCAGCGTCCAGTGAGTAACGAATTTATTCCAGCCAAGTTTAAATTCCTTTCACCCCTAATTCTTGCATTTTGCATTATTGACTGTGCATGGTTTCCTCTTGTCATTTTTACAAAGCCCATACAGATTTTAAATAAAATCTTTATGTGGAAATTGTTACTTTACGTCGGTAAAATCAGCTGTCAGAAATTCTAAATACGCGTTACTGCTTTCTCATACGTCCCAGGCATTCTGTCAGTCACAAATGGCAATTAACTTTGGAAACAACTAAACATGTCAGCTATTTTTCTAGAGTCAGTTTATAAATGCAGTACTTTGTTTTGAAATGTCAGAGTGGAATATTATTGTGACGATAACAGAACGTGCCAGTTCAGTGTTTTATCTTTCTCCATCTGTAACCTTTCCTAGTCTTTCTGGTAACTATTACACACTTCACTAATCAAAGTACGTACACATGTCTTCAATTGTCAAATGTTCCACATGGTGCATGTACAGACACAAGTAGGGTTTTAATATTGACCATAATTTATTGGTTACGAACTACAGATAAAATTGAAGAAACTGCAGAAGAGCTGGAAGTTAAAGATGTGAAATGTGAGATTGTTGGGAGTTTCAGAGGGTGCACTGGGCAACGATTACCTGATACAGAGGAAGAAATAGTAGAGGACGAATGCGTAGCTTTAAGAAATGGTAGAGTGAAAGCAACAAAGTATGAAACAGGCAAAAAGACTAATTCTATAGAAACAATTCGGAACAAACGAGATACTGAATTTAACTGGTGAAAAGAGAAAATATTAAAATGCAGCAAATGAACCAGGCAACGGGACTATAGATGCCCAAAAAGTTAGTCTGACAGGAAGTGGAAAACGGCAAGCAGGAATGGCTAGAGGAGAAATGCAAGTCTGCAGACGCAAGTATGACTATCGGAAACATATATGCCGCTTGCAGAAAAATTAAGGAGGCCTTTCGAGAAAAGAGAAGCACCTGTGTGAATATCAACAGGTTGGATGGCAAGCCAACGCTAAGTAAAGAGGGAAAGACTGGAAGATGGAAGGAGTATAGAAGGAATATACAAGGAAAACGAAATTAATATTATAGTAACGGAAGAAGAAGTAGATGAAGATGAGATAGAAGATATAATACTGCGGCAAGAATTTGACAGAGGTCTGGAAATGGTATTGTCCATTCCGTTTCGTATAACCGTTTGATATTTACAATCTTTTTATACTGTCTTACTACCATGAGGAGGATGAGCGGAATGATACATTTTTTAATCACCTGTTGACACCTTCCTGTACCCTTCCAGTAAACCTTCCTGAAACAGTGGGTGGGCGAAACAGCCTATTTCTAATGGTTTAAATGGCTCTGAGCACTATGCGATTTAACTTCTGAGGTCATCAGTCGCCTAGAACTTAGAAATAATTAAAGCTAACTAACCTAAGGACATCACACACATCCATGCCCGAGGCAGGATTCGAACCCGCGACCGTAGCGGTCGCTCGGCTCCAGACTGTATTGCCAGTCTGTTTCAAAAGTTCTGTGTGAACCAGAGATGTAACTCAGTTCTGCATGATATACTGACTTGCAGTAATTTTATAGCCATACGACTAAAGGAGAATGAAAGTTGTGTTAGAGAAGTTCCATTGCTGGGAACCATACTACGCCGCAGTTGGCAAGACAGGCAACTGTATTAAATATCCCATTCTCTTTGCCTAAACTGGACAAATCAACCCATATCCACTATGGTACTGCAGTTCAGCAGTTACTTTAGTAGTTGTTGTCTCTGCGCTCATGTTTTATCAGTTTCCTAGTGTAGCAGGCGATTTAGCGATGTAGTCTTTGTCTGTAAGGGAATACCCCCACTAGCAGTTAACTGTCGGTGTTTCATGTTTTAGCTTGTTCGGGAAAAAGTAATATGAAGCGTTTTGTCAAAATTTTACTTTATATGCTCGTTTCTTAATCCCGACACTTTGTTTATGATTGTTTCAGATGGCACAGTAGTTGATCAAAGTACATTCTGAAGTGTTTAAACGAGTGTGCAGACGTCTTAATCGATTGCATTTAGTCGTCATGGCCGTTTGTCTCGGGATATTTTTATCTGAGTTAGATTTTTGTTCGATGTTTCACACAGTAGTCGTAGGCAGAATCAGCTCCATGTTGTTTAGCTAGCATCAAACGAGAAGTGATATACTTCGCATTGTCATACATAAAATTAGGAGCCGATAAGGGTAATGAATTCTTAGTCATTTGGTATTTGTAGAATTTGACGTGTTTTTCCTCGGTTCAGAATCTGACTAGTGAGATGCCTGCACTCGTCCTGTTTTCTCTGAAGTTAATTTTCGCTGTAGTATTTGAGCAGCACCGCCATGGCCGGTCCTAAGCCTGGTTGAGAAAGGAGGAGGGGGAGGAGAACACCTCGTTAAAAAAACCTTCGTTCACCGGGCCCGAGTGATAGTACCTCAAGAGGACGTTGCGAGTGCTTAAAGGGCAGTGAAGGCTGAATAGAGACCATCGTGACGCCTGAGCCAGGGTACACCCGAAGGAAAAGTCCCCTGGTCTTCCAGGTTGGGAGCATTGCTACAGGTAAACGAGTTGGCGTTACATGTCTCAGAAAGAAAGAAACGTTAACGGGTTCGTAAAAGGATTAATCGAATAGGGACGTGGAACATTCAGGGTTTGAGCAATAGCTTTCAAGAGGTGGTATCAAAAGTCGAGAAACAGGAAGCAGATATTATAGTTTTGATAGAACGAAGAAGAAAGGCAGAGGCCGTGAAATGTGAAGAAATACCAGCATACGTGGAGTGGAGTTGACAAAGGTGCAGGGGCTGAAGCTGGGAGGAAGTAAATTAGAAGTTCTTGAAGTTGATGACTGAAATGCTTGGTAGTGAAGTGGTTATAGTAGTAACATATGCCTCCTGTGACAATGCTACCATCTCTGACAAAGAGAAATGTTTCTATTGCCATAGGGATTTGACTGGAGAAACTTCTTCTCATCAGGAACTGTTTGTTCTGGGTGATTTCAACAGCAGAGTTTGGGCTCGATTAAATAATAGGGTGACGGTACACTGAACAATAAAGGGCGGTATTAATCGAAGTATATGCTTAGAGGGAATGTCAAATTACGAATGGGTTTTTCCAATATCAGGACATCCGTAAGTCACATGGATTCAACCAGCTAGGAATTTGAGGTCAATTACAAATTTAGTAATTGGCAAGCACGATAAAAGGTCGGTAGTTCAGGAAGAGGGAGTAGAAGGCCAGCATGTGGAACACGTCGCCATATGGTACTGGGGAGAGTCATAATCCCTCTAACTTCCGAAGATGTAGAGAGGGAACAGGACGAAGGGCTCAGTATCGAAGTAACACGGCTAAAGGTAGGGCTTCTCCGGGAATGCAGTATACGAGATCGATGCCAGAGAAGAGTTGAGCAGAAATTCAAGCTGGATAAGGACCGGAATGTAACATCACTATATGAAGATTTAAAATGTTGTGTTCTGGGAGCTGCTAAGGAGGCTCTTGGGCGAGGAGGACGAGGAGGAGGAGGAAAGGATGCTGTGTTGATGACTCAAGCCTTGAGAGAAAAGACTGAAAGACTGAAAAAAAGAAGACAGCTTACCAGAAATGGAAAAAAATGGAAATGGTCGTATGGCGACAGTGGCCGGGAGTTCCCAGGCGGGAAGCTCAGCCGCCAAGAGCTAATCTCATTGAGTGCGACACCACATTGTGTGCGATGCTCGTCGACGATGGGGATGAAATGATGATGAGAACAGCACAATACCCAGTCCCTGAGGGGAGAATATCTCCCACCCCAGCCGGGAATCGAGCCCGGGCCCCGGTGCGTGGCCTTCCAATGCGCTGACCGTTCAGCTAATGCTGAACCAGAAATGGTTGAGCTCTAAAAGACAGGAAATTAGGGGTCACTGCAACACAGTTAAGAGAGAAGTGAAAACAGTGGTTCACCGAACTAGAGAGGAATCGTGAGAGAAGAAATGTGCCAACGAACAACATTTAGTTGGATACAACAGGGTATTAGAAGCTTGGCGATTTACAGCTCAAGTGAGAGCTCCTGCTAAAATTAAAAGAGGAGGTAAAGTGATTGCCACTTCGAGTGGAAGACACATTTTAAATATCTTCTTATAGAGGAATAGAGGATGGGGTAGAGTTTCGAGAAGAGCAGAATGAAGTGAAGATTTATTCTTTGGAACAGGCGGTTGTCAATGAATTTTATCAGGACCTTCGAAAATAGAAAAATTGGAAAGGCAGCCTGTCCTGGAGGTATACTAATGGACTTATTGAAGTGCAGAGGACCTAAAGTCGTAGCAGCACGACAATTATTTTTGATAAAGTGCTTTAGTGAGATGAAGTACCTCAAAAATGAAAGATGTCATACATTACCACCATTTATAAGACATGAAGCAGGAGAGATTGGGCTAATAAGAGGAAGATAGGTGTAATGGCTTTAGTGAGTAGGTTGTTCAGCAGTATAATAAAAATCAGATTGGAAAAGTTTGCGCAGGTTTTTGTATCGCAGGAACAGTAGACTTCTGCCACTAAGAAAAACATGTCTTTTATGAATATGAAACTTGCCAGGTAATCATTGCAAAAAAATGGAAGACTCATTTTAATGTTTGTTGATTTAGAAAAGGCATGTGATTCTGTGCCAAGACGGTTATTATGGACAGCACTGGAAAAGGGTGTAGTAGATGGTGTATTAATAGATTTGGTGAAAAGGATATACCACCAATGTGAGACAGTTGTGCAGAATGAAGTGAAGATTTATTCTTTGGAACAGGCGGTTGTCAATGAATTTTATCAGGACCTTCAAAAATAGAAAAAATGGAAAGGCAGCCTGTCCTGGAGGTATACTAATGGACTTATTGAAGTGCAGAGGACCTAAAGTCGTAGCAGCACGACAATTATTTTTGATGAAGTGCTTTAGTGAGATGAAATACCTCAAAAATGAAAGATGTCATACATTACCACCATTTATAAGACATGAAGCAGGAGAGATTGGGCTAATAAGAGGAAGATAGGTGTAATGGCTTTAGTGAGTAGGTTGTTCAGCAGTATAATAAAAATCAGATTGGAAAAGTTTGCGCAGGTTTTTGTATCGCAGGAACAGTAGACTTCTGCCACTAAGAAAAACATGTCTTTTATGAATATGAAACTTGCCAGGTAATCATTGCAAAAAAATGAAAGACTCATTTTAATGTTTGTTGATTTAGAAAAGGCATGTGATTCTGTGCCAAGACGGATATTATGGACAGCACTGGAAAAGGGTGTAGTAGATGGTGTATTAATAGATTTGGTGAAAAGGATATACCACCAATGTGAGACAGTTGTGAAGGTTATTCGTAAGATATCGGAAAGGTCTGAAACAAGTAAAGGATTAAGACAAGGATATTCTATCTGATTAACCTTTTTCCGTTGTATTTAGAAGTTGTTCTTTGTTACTGGAATAGACAGAGTAGAAGTTTGGGTGTGACAGTAGAGCATCAAAGTCATCAAAGTTTATATTCATTGCTGTTTGCCGACGATCGAGTGCTTATGATTGTGGATAGTGCCATTTATCAAATGAGACAGTTAATGGGTACTTATAAGCAATGGGGACTAACAGTCAATATCGATAAAATAGAATACACTATGTGATCAAAAGTATCCGAGAGCCTGGCGGAAAATGACTTACCAGTTCGTGGCGCCCTCCATCGGTAATGCCTTGATGACAGCTTCTACTCTCGCAGGCATACGTTCAGTCAGATGCTGGAAGGTTTCTTGGGGAATGGCAGCGGAGTGCTGAACTGAGAAGAGGTATCGATGTCGGTCGGCGAGGCCTGGCACGAAGTCAACGATCCAAAACATCCCAAAGGCGTGTTACAGGACTCAGGTCAGGACTCTGTGCAGGCCAGTCAATTACGGGGATGTTATTGTCGTGCAACCACTCCGCCACAGGCCGTGCATTATGAACAGGTGCTCGATCGTGTTGAAAGATGCAAAGGCCATGCCCGAATTGCTCTTCAACAGTTGGAAGCAAGAAGGTGCTTAAAACATAAATGTAGGCTGTTCTGTGATAGTGCCACGCAAAACAACAAGAGGTGCAAGCCCTCTCCATAAAAAACACGATCACACGATAACACCACCGCCTCCGAATTTTACTGTTGGCACTACACACGCTGGCAGATGACGTTCACCGGGCATTCTCCATACCCACACACTGCCATCGGATCGCCATATTGTGTACCGTGATTCGTCACTCCACACAACGTTTTTCCACTGTTCAATCGTCCAATGTTTACGTTCCTTACACCAAGCGAGGCGCCGTTTGGCATTTACCGGCGTGATGCGTGGCTTATGAGCAGCCGATCTACCATGAAATCCAAGTTTTCTCACCTCCCGCCTAACTGTCATAGTACTTGCGGTGGATCCTGGTGCAGTCTGGATAGATGTCTGCCTATTACACATTACGACCCTCTTCAACTATCGGCGGTCTCTCACAGTCAACAGACGAGGTAGGCCTGTACTTTTGTGCTGTACGTGTCCCTTCATGTCTGCACTTCACTATCACATCGGAAACAGTGGAAGTAGGGTTGTTTAGGAGCGTGGAAATCACGCGTACAGACGTATGACACAAGTGACACCCAATCACCTGACCACGTTCGAAGTCCGTGAGTTTCGCGGAGCGCCCCATTCTGCTCTCTCACGATGTCTAATCACTACTGAGGTCGCTGATATGGAGGTACCTGGGACTAGGTGGCAGCACAGTGTACCTAATATGAAAAACGTATGTTTTTGGAGGTGTCCGGATACTTTTGATCACATAGTGTATCTTGTTGGAAGTGATCACGATAAGGAATTGGATTCTGAGTTTGGTCGGGTCAGAAATGCGGAAGTGTTCAAGGATCTGGGTTTACTAACTGATAACACTGGACAGTGTGACGTGGACGTATCCCACAGGATAAGTCGAGCGAGGGTGGCCATGAGAGTATTAATTTACAAACAAAAAAAGTAGCCCTACGCGCTGTGGTTTAAAGCATTCTCACATATGGCTCAAAGTGTTTGACGATGAACTAGAGAGAAAGGGATAATACTGAGGCTGTCGAAATGGACAGGTTACGGTGGAACATGAGAGCGACCCGCTTGAATCGACCAGGGAATGAATATGTAAGAATTGAGATGATGCGATGGAACCAGTCGCACATTGGCTTAATACTCGACCACTGAGATGGTGTGTACATGTACGATGGATGGAAGAACGAAAATGGCCGCACTGTTTGTTCAATTAGTCTCCGCCAGGGAGAAGGAGCCGAGGAAGGTCGAGGGCAACGTGGAGGGCAACTGTAGCCGAAGCCACGGAAAGAAGAGGTCTATCGGAAGAAGATTGGCAGGATAGAAGTTTGTGGCATCTCAGAACAGAAAGCTGCTGAAAGGTAGAAATGCCTACTAAAGTAAAGTAAAAGGAGGTAAGTATCTCAGCAGTTGTAAGTTCTTAGTAGCATGGCAGTTTTCGTGAATTCGAATGATTGATTTCTGTTATCACTGTTTACACTATTGTCCCTATTCACCCCCTGTGTAAAAGAAGCTACCTCTCCAGTAGCATCCTCATATTAACGAGTGTGGAATCCCAGCGCATTTACTGGCTAATTAAATTATAACATTTTCCTTGTTATCCATTAGCGATTGCTGAAGTCGCTTTTAGTGGTCTTTTATTTTGAAAATCAATGCCCATATTTGTACTTACAGATAATAAATGTCCATTATTGTGATTATTGAACTACTCTTTCTTATGAGTGAACCAGATATATCAAAACTACAATACTTCCCACATACCATCCTGTTTCCTTGACGTAATGAATGCTAGAAGGCAAATGAAGTCAAATACTGAGACATTCAGTAAAATTTCTTCCATGTAGCATGTCGTATTCCTGAGATCGAGAGGTGATGCGAGTTTCCATTGTGCATTAAATCAATGCTAATGACACCAGTGGCCAAATCAAATTAAATCAGATTCGAAATCTTTACATTCCCCTTCGTACCATGCCAGTTCGTGGATTCGGAGATAGCTTGGTATAAATTTATAGTAATTAGTGAACCTCATCGATGTTGGATTACACATAGGGCGACCCTCTCATTTTATTGAAAATAAAAGGACAAGGCAACAAAAATTAAGACCTCCCCCCTTCCCCGCCTTTCATCTGGCGTTCCTGCTCAAGATTTTTGCTGACGGCCAATAGTACATAATTGTTACATACAAGATTAAAACACTTTCCTGACCATTTCAGTGTGAAACATCAATGTCTAAACAAGGCCCCTGGAATATACAACATCCGTTCAGAACTACTGAGATCACTGGGAGAGCCAGTGACGAAACTATTCTATATGGTGAGCAAGTAACACAAGACCGGCGAAATATCCTCAGACTTCAAGAAGAGTGTCACAGTTTCCATTTCAGAAAAGCAGGCACTAAAAGATGTGAATACTACCGTACTATCAGATTCAGAAGTCTTGGTCAGAAAATGGTGACTCAAATTATATATAAACGAGTGAAAAACCTGGAAGGAGCCAACCTCAGGGAAGGTCAGTTGGGGTTCTGGGGATACCAGAAAAGTTGTAGCCTACCCCCGATGTTATTCATTCACACTGAGCAAGCTGCGAAGAAAACCAAGGAGAACTACAGGAAATTAAAACACAGGGGAAAAAAAGGCAGTGAGATTGAATCGTGGCAATACTGAACCTGTCATGGAAAACAGATAGATTAAAAGCAAACCTAAGTTTATAGAATTCTTAGATTTGGGTAAAGCTTTTGAAAAGGTTGACCACAATACACTCTACGAAATTCTGAAACTAGAAGGGTTATGATACAGGAAATGAAAGGTTATCCGCAACTTGTACAGAAAGACAAAGGACATGAAAGGGAAACAGTAACTGAAAAGGATATCAGAAAATATGTAGTCTACCCCCGATGTTATTCATTCTGCACACTGAGCAAGCTGCGAAGAAAACCAAGGAGAACTACAGAATTAAAACACAGGAAGAAGATAAAAAGGCAGTGAGATTTACTGATGATATTGTAATTTTGTCAGAGAGAGAAAATGACTTGGAAGAGCAACTGAGTGTATTGGAAAGTGTCTTCAAAAGAGATTGTATGGTGAACATCAACAAAAATAAATCAGGGTAATAGAAAGCAGTCAAATCAGATGAGGTTATGGTGAGAGAGTTAGATTAGGAACAGAGACATTAATCAAATCTGATGAGGTTATGGTGAGAGAGTTAGATTAGGAACAGAGACACTAAAAGCAATACATAAGACTTGTGATCTGAGCAGTAAAAGAAGTGATGGTTGCCAAAGCTGAGAGGATATGAAATAAAGACTGGCGAAGTGTTTGTGAGAAAAAACACATACCATCAGGTGGCTTGCGGAGTATGGATGTAGATGTAGATATCTTTACTGAATTATTTGTCGGGGTGTAGACTGAGATTCATTGGAAGAATCCTAAGGAAATGTAATCCAAAAACTAAGGAAGTAGGTTACAGTACACTTGTTTGCCCACTGCTTGAATATTGCTCACCAGTGTGGGATCCGTACCAGATAGGGTTGATAGAAGAGATAGAGAACATCCAACGGAGAGCAGCGCGGTTCGTTACAGGATCATTTAGCAATCGAGAAAGCGTTACGGAGATGATAGATAAACTCCAGTGGAAGTCTCTGCAGGAGAGACGCTCAGTAGCTCGGTACGGGCTTTTGTTGAAGTTTCGAGAACATACCTTCACCGAGGTGTCAAGCAGTATATTGCTTCCTCCTACGTATATCTCGCGAAGAGACCATGAGGATAAAATCAGAGAGATTAGAGCCCACACAGAGGCATACCGACAATCTTTCTTTCCACGAACAATACGAGACTGGAATAGAAGGGAGAACCGATAGAGGTACTCAAGGTACCCTCCGCCACACACCGTCAGGTGGCTTGCGGAGTATGGATGTCGATGTAGATGTAGATATCTTTACTGAATTATTTGTCGGAGTGTAGACTTTTATGGAAGTGAAACGTGATCGATAAAGGGTTTAGACAAGAAGAAAAATGAAGCTTTCGAAATCTTGTGCTGCAAAAGGATACTGAAGATATGATGGATAGAGCGGGTATCTAAAGAGGAAGTACTAAACAGATATGGTAAAAAAGCCACAGCTTGACTAAAAGAAGGTAGAATCGTCAACTTGATTATGCACCTACGTATAGGGAAGAGGGGTAAAACTGTATATGCTTGACTGTAGAAGTAGGTTAATTCTGTTACAGGTTGTCTTACTTAACTGTACGCAGAGATGGAGAGACTTGCGCTGAATAGATTTGCGTGGAGAGCTGAGTCAAACCAGTCTTCTGACTGAAGATCACAACAACAATAACAATGTTGACATCAATTCGATAAGAATTGTTGAATGAAGTCGTACCTCAGGGTTTATAGATGACAATGAATCTTGTTTCATTACGCATTAAAACTGAAATATGTTAACATGACTGACAAGAGGGAGGTGTCCTCTTAAGAGAGATGAATATGCATGCAGTGAAGCACTTCATAATGAGCTATTTTTACTTGAGAGTGGTACAAAAACCAAAATCATAATCGTAAATAAATAAAGTCAGTAGCAGTCCATGAGCAAAATGTAATTTCAAATCAGGATATGTTTTTGTAATGTACTGGCTGACAATAATATAAGCTGCTACACATAATTTGGGTATCCGTTGCTCATGTTTTGCTGGTAGGTCTATTTTTTTTCTTGTTTTGTTAGTATCTACATATACATATATGTCCCCGCAAGTCAGCTTATGTTGTGTGGCAGAGGGTAATCTGTGTAACAATGTCACTTCGTCCTTTCCTTTTCTAGACTCGAATGGAGCACGGCCACAAGGCCAGTTCCGTATGAGCTCGAAACACTCGCAAGGTCTATCTAGGAGGAAGTAATATGTTGGGTGAGCCTTTTGAGTACGTACGCCCTCGGAATATTAACAATAAACTACACCGTGATGCAGAACCTCTGTTGCAGTTTCTACCACTCGAGTTAGGCGAGCTTCTCCGTGACTCTTCCGCGCTTACTGAGCGAACACGAGGTGCAGCCCGCTGCCCTTATGCGGATCTTCTTCCTCCATCATTTCTATCTGCTAACAGCCCCAGCCTGACGAGTAGCGCTGGGAATTTTAGGTGAAAATTTCAGATGAAAACAGGAAGGGAAAAAGTGCTAAAATAAGGAAAAAAACTGACAAAGTGGAAACAGTATTTGCGCACTAAGGGTTCCGTACAAATTAAATTATGTATCTAGATACGTCATTCATCCAGGGAATCGATCATTTCGACGATTTTTGCTTGCTATCGACGTCGATACTGGCAAGATGTCGGTCCCAGAATTTCCAAGATCGCATTACAGTCGTTCCAGTAGATGCTAAGACTAGCCCGGACATACAAAAACAAAAGAGCAGGGGACTTCAGAGTAGAAAGAGGGAATTTAATAAAATTTTATTTACGTACTGAAATACGACTACAACTTACATTTTATGTTTGCATGCAGTAATTTGATTTTCTTGTGCTTTTGACGGATGACGAACGCAATGTAAGTTTTAATGGCAAAAAGGTATTTTTTCGTGATATAATTAAAATTTCAAAGTTTTCGCAATTTTTTTTCGTTACTTGTACTGTGAAACCTTACTACTTACCAAATTTCGTGATTCTAGGCCAACGGACAGTACGCTATAGCTTTTAATGAGTTAGTCTGCGAGTATCAAAATATGTGGCGTAAAATGCATGATCTTTTCCTTGTATTGACCTAAAAGCTTAAATATTTCACACCGCCAAGGAACTGTAATTGTTGCTATGTATCATAAATGTGAACTTGGTACGTCTATCCGTTCCTGAGAAACAGGGTTGTTAACAGTCACTTTTTGTTTTGTTTGTTTTTACAGCTGGTAAACAGTGAAACAGTGACAATGACAGTGGCAACTCAGTATATAGTGTGTGACAATGATGAAGATGAGCAAAAAGAAAACGTGTAAGTGGTTGCAGATGACAAACTGTGGAACAAAACAGTCACTGTAGAAACACAACACATCAGAAAAAACACACAATGTGATAAAAAGCCATAAAATAAAAGACCACGGAAGATGCTGCAACTGCAGTGAAACATGTTTGGGTAAAAAAACAAAATCGTGTTTTGCTAAAGGCGGACCCTATCCAAAAACATACATAATCCTACAAGGGTTCCGTTTTTACTGATTGACGTACGGAACTCTTAAAAGGAACAAAGAGCTGCTGACTTACTCAACAAATTCTCTTGCTTCTATTTACAAATACATCAAAGCATCACTCATCAGAAGAAGGAAAAGACATGAAGCTGTTGTACTTACAGATATTAAGTACGTCTACATGTTTAAAAATAAGTCTGTTTTCATTAGGAAATAGAACTTCTACTTAGATGCTAAAGGTTCTTTCGATTTCCACAGAAACCAGTGGGGCAAACTTTGTATTCACTCGGAATGGCTGCTCTACAGATGCTGTAAATTCCTTAATATCCAGATTCTTCTGAAAATAAGATTCAAGTTTGTCTTTGGCAGAGACATCTAACTGCTCCCGTACTTAAATAAAAACATCCGATTGTATTTCCCTTTTCAAAGTTTATTCTTCTAATCATGTAATAGCTGCAGTGAGGTACTTGTAATTATGGACAAAAAAACAGTTCTGTACGAAAATTATGTATTTTCTTTTGTTATAGAAGTTGCTGTTCTTGGAAACTCCACCTGCGTCAGATAAATCCGAAGAAAGAGCAAACTCTTTAATCATGTCCAAATTCTCAGACATCATAGCAGCACACGCACTCCAAGAACCCCAGCAAGAAATGACTGGAAAATTTGGAAGTGGTAGCACAGTGATTTCCCTGTAGACACCAGCTTT
This sequence comes from Schistocerca americana, assembly GCF_021461395.2. Lineage (NCBI taxonomy): Eukaryota > Metazoa > Arthropoda > Insecta > Orthoptera > Acrididae > Schistocerca > Schistocerca americana. The sequence goes on along the minus strand of NC_060124.1, from coordinate 430,606,974 downwards.
CAGCGGAATCTTCTTCAGGACAGAGCTCAATCGACTTGCATGTCCTGTTCGTTCGTTATGGACTCATTAAGTAAGTGAAGACCACGGACCAAGTATTTCACATGCTTCAACTTAGGCTGCTGTTTCAATTGTTAACAGCTGAAACCATGCATGGAGTCTGGTGTGTAACCAGCAGAACATACTCGATATCAGTAGACACAGGTCCATCATTGATGCATCAGTCCATGACTGATGCAGCTCATACATTTACAACAACATGGACTTAACTATCTCCCCTGCTAAGGAAAAAACTAAAATATTCAAAAAATATAGTTCCATTGAGTCTATGGTTTCATCCGGAATGGTTCCCACATCGCAGACAGACAATTTCTCCTTGATTCTTTGTACGGGAAACAGGTTACATGTAGCTTTTTCTTGAAGTACTCTCATCGAGCATTGGCATCTTTGTTTATTTCTGAAGAAACCCCTTGGAAGCTGCATGGTTCACCCTACTGAATGGAAGTCCTGCTGCCGGCCGAAGTGGCCGAGCGCTTAAAGGCGCTACAGTCTGGAACCGCACGACCGCTACGGTCGCAGGTTCGAATCCTGTCTCGGGCATGGATGTGTGTGATGTCCTTAGGTTAGTTAGGTTTAAGTAGTTCTAAGTTCTAGGGGACTTATGACCACAGCAGTTGAGTCCCATAGTGCTCAGAGCCATTTGAACCATTTTTTTTTTTTTTTTTTTTTTGAAGTCCTGCTTGTGCAAGAACTGCACTCAAACCAGTGTCGCATTCCTTCAAATTTTGGCTTTTTAAAGAACGCTACTCAGATTAATTTTGTAACAGAGGTCACCGTGATTTGTTTGTTTGAAGAGTGTTGTACTTTTGATGCTTAGAGCTGGAAATGTGTTGTTTGATGTGTTGCTGTTTATAGCGGAAAAGTGAAAGAGAATTTGACGTATACACAATTTCAATTTTTGCAGGTGGGCTTTCAGTCCCGCGTTTACTAAAAAAGGTAGGCTTATTATTCGCATGTACACTGTACGCTAAGGAGACAGTAATTGAAAGTTAAATATTTTATTCTGATTTGGTACCTTAAACAAAAAGAATTTGACTCGTGTGTGATTTCTCTTATAAATAATAAGATGCACTCAAGAACATTAGTGAAAACATTCAGTAAACGGGAAAGAGAAAAGGGGGTTGTAGACGTGCTTGGTAGAAAAGAGTTATAAAGATCCAAAACAAGGGAAAATTGGATTTGAAAAACTGTCTCTTTTAAAAACTAGAGTCAAAATTTCGCACTATGTCATCTTTCCGAACCACAAGAGAAGGTGTGCACTTAAAGATCCTAACCCTGCTGATGAGCTGTCCTCATGTAATGGTCCTGTGATAGTTTTGTCAGTTCCATCCTTCATTGATGACGTGTGTTTCCTGAGGAGTGTTCCAATGAATTTTTATGGCATTTGCCTTCCGTACTAGTTGTTGTGCCATGCAGTAAGCCCGGATTCGATTCTCGGCCGGGTCGGGGATTTTCTCCTCTCGGGGACTGGTTGTTGTGTTATAATCGTCATTTCATCATCATCGGCACGCAAGACTTCCAATGTGGCGCCACCTGAAAAGCCCTGCTACTCGGCGGCCGAACTTCCCCAGGTGGGGACTCCAGGCCAACAATGCCATAGAGTCATTTCATTTTACCTATAGTTGTGGTCGTCACACTTTAAAATCTTTTCTAGCGCATACTGATATATACACTCCTGGAAATGGAAAAAAGAACACATTGACACCGGTGTGTCAGACCCACCATACTTGCTCCGGACACTGCGAGAGGGCTGTACAAGCAATGATCACACGCACGGCACAGCGGACACACCAGGAACCGCGGTGTTGGCCGTCGAATGGCGCTAGCTGCGCAGCATTTGTGCACCGCCGCCGTCAGTGTCAGCCAGTTTGCCGTGGCATACGGAGCTCCATCGCAGTCTTTAACACTGGTAGCATGCCGCGACAGCGTGGACGTGAACCGTATGTGCAGTTGACGGACTTTGAGCGAGGGCGTATAGTGGGCATGCGGGAGGCCGGGTGGACGTACCGCCGAATTGCTCAACACGTGGGGCGTGAGGTCTCCACAGTACATCGATGTTGTCGCCAGTGGTCGGCGGAAGGTGCACGTGCCCGTCGACCTGGGACCGGACCGCAGCGACGCACGGATGCACGCCAAGACCGTAGGATCCTACGCAGTGCCGTAGGGGACCGCACCGCCACTTCCCAGCAAATTAGGGACACTGTTGCTCCTGGGGTATCGGCGAGGACCATTCGCAACCGTCTCCATGAAGCTGGGCTACGGTCCCGCACACCGTTAGGCCGTCTTCCGCTCACGCCCCAACATCGTGCAGCCCGCCTCCAGTGGTGTCGCGACAGGCGTGAATGGAGGGACGAATGGAGACGTGTCGTCTTCAGCGATGAGAGTCGCTTCTGCCTTGGTGCCAATGATGGTCGTACGCGTGTTTGGCGCCGTGCAGGTGAGCGCCACAATCAGGACTGCATACGACCAAGGCACACAGGGCCAACACCCGGCATCATGGTGTGGGGAGCGATCTCCTACACTGGCCGTACACCACTGGTGATCGTCGAGGGGACACTGAAGAGTGCACGGTACATCCAAACCGTCATCGAACCCATCGTTCTACCATTCCTAGACCGGCAAGGGAACTTGCTGTTCCAACAGGACAATGCACGTCCGCATGTATCCCGTGCCACCCAACGTGCTCTAGAAGGTGTAAGTCAACTACCCTGGCCAGCAAGATCTCCGGATCTGTCCCCCATTGAGCATGTTTGGGACTGGATGAAGCGTCGTCTCACGCGGTCTGCACGTCCAGCACGAACGCTGGTCCAACTGAGGCGCCAGGTGGAAATGGCATGGCAAGCCGTTCCACAGGACTACATCCAGCATCTCTACGATCGTCTCCATGGGAGAATAGCAGCCTGCATTGCTGCGAAAGGTGGATACACACTGTACTAGTGCCGACATTGTGCATGCTCTGTTGCCTGTGTCTATGTGCCTGTGGTTCTGTCAGTGTGATCATGTGATGTATCTGACCCCAGGAATGTGTCAATAAAGTTTCCCCTTCCTGGGACAATGAATTCACGGTGTTCTTATTTCAATTTCCAGGAGTGTATTTAAAGGATGTGAGTGCTTGCTGTTATTATGCGGCAAATGTGCAATCATGCGAGAGGACTTCAGGAAGTAAGTTACACATTATTATGGCTTGGTTAGTTGGTTGATTTGGGGGAGGGAACCAAACAGTGAGGTCATCGGTTCCATTGGATTAGGGAAGGATGGGGGAGGAAGTCGGCCGTGCCCTTTTCAAAGGAACCATTCCGGCATCTGTCTGAAGCGATTTAGGGATATCACGGAAAACCTAAATCAGGATGGCCGGACGCGGTTTGAACAGTCGTCCTCCCGAATGCGAGTCCAGTGTGCTCATTACGGCAAGCCAAGTGTCTTCTGCACAATGCTGCACTGCACATCAAATTGAAGCAGATACATGGTACTATTTTTCAACATGGATACCAAGAGTCTGTAAACAATAGTCGGAACGTTATACCAGTCGTTCAGTTCCTCGACGACAGAAATCTGCTGCTTGGTTAGGGAGCCAATCGAAAAACGTTGTGTAAACGTCCTCGTCGTTTCAGAATGAATTTTTGACCCAGCAGTGGAGTGTGCACTGATATGAAACTTGCTGCCAGATTAATACTGCTTGCCGGACCCAGACTTTCGCGGGAAAGTGCTCTACTGACTGAGCTACCCACGCGCGACTGAGGACCCCCCCCCCCCCTTCTCCTCTTTAGTTGGGCAATTCGACAGGTAGAGTACTTGCCCGCTAAAGGCAGTGGTCTCGAGTTCGAATCTCGGTCCGGAACACAATATTACTCTGCCGGTAAGTTTCACATTAGCGCACACTCCGCTGCAGAGTGAAAAATTCATTCTGGCAACATCCCTTAGGCTGAAGCATGTCTCCGAATTATCCTTTCTTCCAGGAGTGCTAGTCCTGCACGTTTCAGAGGAGAACTTACGTGATGTTTGAAAGGTAGAAACTGAGGTACTGCCAGAAAAGGGCTGCATGGACTGGTCCTGAATTGTGCTTGGATAGCTCAGCCGGTAGAGGACTTTCTAGGGAAAGGATAAGGTCCCGGGTTCGAGGCCTGGTCTGGCAAACAGTTTTAATCTATCAGGAAGTTTCATGTCCTCATCGTTGGAATACAGGATGTCTTTCCTCCCAGAGGGTCTGTCAGCTTTCCGTAAAGATTACCTGTACACTGTCGTCTGCGGTCGACGTCGATGGCCTTCCTTCCCGATCAGGATCACCCACATCTGTGCGGCCTCGCTCAAATTGCTGGCACCGCTTCTCTAAGGCAGAACGCGATGTTGGATTTGGTCTATACAACGCAAGAATTTCACTGTGGACCTGCGTGCGATTTAGACTTTCTGACCACAAGAATCGTAGTGTCTGACGTACTTCAGCTTTGGGATACATTTCCAGTAACCGCGCTATTTCACTCGCACAGTGTGATGCAACTGTTACCAGGAACGCGGACGGACTGCATGTGCAGGGAACCCGGAACATGTACTCTCTTCTGACAATGTGACAATGCGGCACTCTTGCTGCGCAATGGTCCTAGCGTGGTATTTCTTGTTCGTCTATGCCAGGGGTTCCCAACAAACTCTTCTCGAGGACCTCCTCATCGAGTGTGATTGGTAACTTGTCATATGACAGTATCAAGTACCTAAAAAAGCCAAATGAAGAGTCTTTTTATACGTTTTCTATTTTTGGTACTTAGAAAAAACATTGACATATTCATTATTGAAAAAATATTGAGCGGCCAAAACAAAAAATCTGTTATCATACGAAATGTATTTAATATATTTTTTATTCTAATAGCATCCTGCGGACCCCTGTGGCATAGCTTGCGAACCCCTTGGGGTCAACGGACCACCTGTTGGGAACCACTGGTCTATGCTATCGTTGATTATAACGAACAACTTATGCACACAGAACCGTAGTAGTTATTGCAATTTAAATTTATTAACACTTTTGCACAGTTCTGATGTAACTTATCGTACACTACTGTGGTCTCACAGTTGTTCTTGTTTATTTAAATGAGTGTGTCGGGCGATGTTAAGATTACTTTTGCGGTTACGTAGGTATACGATACGTGTCGGAACAATTTCAGACATTTGCAGTACAACCTCGCGTTCCTTCTCAACACGGTCACTACGAACATTGCAGAATCAATGTTATCAATGTTTCGCACAAGTACATGAAGCCGTTTCTCGAGACACGCTGCCTGAATGTGGGGTAACTTTCCACTTGCTTATTATACAACCACCTAACGCACAGTGATAGACGGCGGGATCCGCTCAGGGTCAAGTGGTCGGGTTAACACGACTTTCCGCTTCAGCTGCCTGACCCACCAGCAAGCGATGTGAATCGGGTTGAAGTGCAGAATGGGTAGCCTCCCTGTCCCCGCTCGCCGCTACTTCACATTCATTTGATCCCTAGCCGATGTAATTGAACTCCCTCATAGCTCGCACACGAACATCTGTATTGTTAGAGATATTCCTGATCAAGGACTACATAAATACACTACTGGCCATTAAAATTGCTACACCAAGAAGAAATACAGATGATAAACGGGTATTCATTGGACAAATGTATTATACTAGAACTGACATGTGATTACATTTTCACGCAATTTGGGTGCATAGATCCTGAGAAATCAGTGCCCAGAACAACCACCTCTGGCCGTAATAACGGCCGTGATACGCCTGGGCATTGAGTCAAACAGAGCTTGGATGGCGTATACAGGTACACCTGCCCATGCAGCTTGAACACAATTCCACAGTTCATCAAGAGTAGTGCCTGGCGTATTGTGACGAGCAAGTTGCTCGGCCACCATTGACCAGAGGTTTTCAATTGGTGAGAGATCTGGAGAATGTGCTGGCCAGGGCAACAGTCGAACATTTTCTGTATCCAGAGAAGCCCGTACAGGACCAGCAACATGCGGTCGTGCATTATCCTGCTGAAATGTAGGGTTTCGCAGGGATCGAATCAATGGTAGAGCCACGGGTCGCAACACATCTTAAATGTAACGTCTACTGTTCAAAGTGCGGTCAATGCGAACAAGAGGTGACCGAGACGTGTAACCAATGGCACCCCATACCATCACGCCGGGTGATACGCCAGTATGGCGATGACGAACACACGCTTCCGCTGTGCGTTGACAGCGATGTCGCCAAATACGGATGCGACCATCATGACACTGTAAACAGAACCTGGATTGATTCGAAAAAATGCCGTTGGCCATTCGTGCAACAAATTTCGTCGTTGAGTACACCATCGCAGGCGCTCCTGTCTGTGATGCAGCTTCTAGGGTAACCGCAGCCATGCTCTCCGAGCTGATAGTCCATGCTGCTGCAAACGTCGTCGAACTGTTCGTGCAGATGGTTGTTGTCTTGGAAACGTCCCCATCTGTTGACTCAGGGATCGAGACGTGGCTACACGATCCGTTACAGCCATGCGGATAAGATGCCTGTCATCTCGATACCAGACCGTTGGGATCCATCACGGCGTTGCGTATTACCCTCCTGAACCCACCGATGCCATATTCCGCTAACAGTCATTGGATCTCGACCAACGCGAGCAGCAATGTCGCGACACGATAAACCGCAATCGCGATAGTCTACAATCCGACCTTTATCAAAGTCGGAAACGTGATGGTACGCATTTCTCCTCCTTACGCGAGGTATCACAACAACGTTTCACCAGGCAACGCCGGTCAACTGCTGTTTGTGTATGAGAAATCGGTTGGAAACTTTCCTCATGTCAGCACGTTGTATGTGTCGCCACCGGCGCCAACCTTGTTTGAATGCTCTGAAAAGCTAATCATTTGCATATCACAGCATCTTTTTCCTGTCGGTTAAATTTCGCGTCTGTTGCACGTTATCTTCGTGGGGTAGCAATTTTAATGGCCAGTAGTGTATTTTACGAGGGACGTTCAAAAAGTAACGCAACACTTTTTTTCTTGGTCGATTGCGGTTGGAAAGACGCATAATTTGTTGTGATACATCGCGTAATATTACGCTACCCTTCAGCCGCAACAGTTTCAAGTAGTTGCGATAGGTGGTGGCGCTATACGTAATCTCCAAAATGGCATCTAACGGAATGCATTCCAAGCAGGGAGCTGTCACTGAATTTCTTTTGGCGGAAAACCTGAGCATCGCAGATGGCACTACCTATTGTAAGTGCGACTGGTACGAAATTTGAACAGACATCTTTCAGATGTAGAAACACGCCTACCAACTTTCGTTTGTGCTGCACAACTCCTTCATTCTGTTACGATTTTTTTCTGTCAGTGCTGTTAGCATAAAGCCAGCTTGGTCGTGTAAAAATGACTGAATTTACAACTTCAAGCGCTAGGAAGGGTAATTGTAATTTTTCTGTCGTTGGTTGCAGCTTCACAACTTCCTGAAATGAAGTTCTTCTCCTTTCGAAATGAAAAGCAACACGCAACTAGACGGAAAGCTTGCATCACGGCATTGAAGAGGAATACACCTCGTGGTAAGCAACGGACTCCCGCAAAACGCTATTGGGTTTTGCAGTTATCGCGTTTGTAGTCATCATTCCATCAATGGTTTGCCCACAAGATACCCTGAGAGTCCGGGGTATGTATCAAGATTGCACATGGCTCCAACACTATCTTGCGTACAGTTTCCAACAAATAATATTACTGCGAGATAGAAAAAGGAGAGAAGAAGAATCTGCAAAGAACTACAACGATGTACTTCTTTATGAATCTAAAACACCACAAGCAAGTACACGGACGCAGTACAATACTTAAAACCCTTCTAATAGCCTAAACACACTCTTTTGTAGTTTAAAAGGTAACTTTGAGACGGAAGTTCAAATAAATTTGCAACATGTGGGTAAATAGTATATGGAAGAGAGTTGTGTAAAGGCTGATTGTGGTGTGTAAGCAGAGTTAATAAATCATAAACCATTTCAATCAGACGCATTTATAGGACAGGGTATTAGGAGGTTCTCCGCAGAATCAGAAAGCGCTGACGAAGACAAGGGACAGTATTATAGTACATGTGTTAAGACTTCAGGGAATATCCTCCATGGTACTAGAGGGGACTGTAGAAAATTTCACTGCCACAACTGGTGTAGATGTAGTGTTTCATATTTTATTTTCATTGTTACCGTGCATTCACTCAAAGACATTAATCAATGAGAATATCCTTCTTCTCTTTTTAATGAAAATGAAATTAGGAATTAGTTTTGCTGCTCTTCCCCTATTTTTAACTATCATAGGATGGCAAATTCGCTAGTTTCAAATTTATTCTGTACCATGTTGTTGTTGTTCTGGTCTTCAGTCCTGAGACTGGTTTGATGCAGCTCTCCATGCTACTCTATCCTGTGCAAGCTTTTTCATCTCCCAATACCTACTGCAGCCAACATCCTTCTGAATCTGTTTAGTGTATTCATCTCTTGGTCTCCCTCTACGATTTTTACCCTCCACGTGGCCCTCCAATACTAAATTGGCGATCCCTCGATGTCTCAGAACATGTCCTACCAATCGATCCCTTCTTCTAGTCAAGTTGTGCCACAAATTTCTCCTCTCCCCAATAGTGTTCAGTACTTCCTCATTAGTTTCGTGATTTACTCGTGTAATCTTTAGCATTATTCTGTAGCACCACATTTCGAAAGCTTCTATTCTCTTCTTGTCTAAACTATTTATCGTCTATGTTTCACTTCCGTACATGGCTACACTCCATGCAAATACTTTCAGAAAAGACGTCCTGACACTTAAATCTATACTCGGTGTTACCAAATTTCTCTTCTTCAGAAACACTTTACTTGCCATTGCCAGTCTACATTTTATATCCTCTCTACTTCGACCATCATCAGTTATTTTGCTCCCCAAATAGCAAAACTCATTTACTACTTTAAGCGGCTCATTTCCTAATCTAATTTCTGTAGCATCAGCCAATTTGATTTGACTACATTCCATTATCCTCGTTTTGCTTTTGTTGATGTTCATCTTATACCCTCCGTTCAAGACACTGTCCACACGTTCAACTTCTCTTCCAGGTCCTTTTTGCCTCTGACAGAATTATAATATCATCGGCGAACCTCAAAGTTTTATTTCTTCTCGATGGATTTTAATACCTACTCCGAACTTTTCTTTTATTTCCTTTACTGCTTGCTCAATATACATATTGAATAACATCGGGGAGAGGTTAAAACCCTGTCTCACTCCCTTCCCAGCCACTGCTTCCCTTTCATACCCCTCGACTCTTATAACTGCCATCTGGGTTATGTACAAATTGTAAATAGCTTTTCACTCCCTGTATTTTACCCCTGCCACCTTCAGAATTTGAAAGAGAGTATTCCAGTCAACATTGTCAAAAGCTTTCTCTAAGTCTACAAATGCTAGAAATGTAGGTTTGCCTTTCCTTAATCTATCTTCTATGATAAGTAGGCTCAGTATTGCCTCGTGTGTTCCAACATTTCTACGGAATCCAAACTGATCTTCCGAGAGGTTGGCTTGTGCCAGCTTTTCCATTCGTTTGTAAAGAATTCGCGTTAGTATTTTGCAGCTGTGACTTATTAAACTGATAGTTCGGTAATTTTCACATCTGTTAACACCTGCTTTCTTTGGGATTGGAATTATTATATTTTTCTTGAAGTCTGAAGGTATTTCGCCTGTCTCATACATCTTGCTCACCAGATGGTAGAGTTTTGTCAGGACTGGCTCTCCCAAGGCTGCCAGTAGTTCTAATGGAATGTTGTCTACTCTGGGGGCCTTGTTACGACTCAGGTCTTTCAGTGCTCTGTCAAACTCTTCACGCAATATCATATCTCCCATTTCATCTTCATCTACATCCTCTTCCATTTCTATAATATTGTCCTCAAGTACATCGCCCTTGTATAGATCCTCTATATACTCCTTCCACCTTTCTGCTTTCCCTTCTTTGCTTGGAAATGGGTTTCCATCAAAGCTCTTGATATTCATGCAAGTGGTTCTCCTTGCTCTAAAGGTCTCTTTAATTTTCCTGTAGGCAGTATCTATCTTACCCCTAGTGAGATAAGCCTCTACATCCATACATTTGTCCTCTAGCCATCCCTGCTTAGCCATTTTGCACTTCCTATCGATCTCATTTTTGAGACGTTTGTATTCCTCTTTGGCTGCTTCATTTACTGCATTTTTATATTTTCTCCTTTCATCAATTAAATTCAATATTTCTTCTGTTACCCAAGGGTTTCTACTAGCCCTCGTCTTTTTACCTATTTGATCCTTTGCTGCCCTCACTATTTCATCCCTCAAAGCTACCCGTTCTTCTTCTACTGTATTTCTTTCCCCCATTCTTGTGCATCGTGCCCTAATGCTCTCCCTGAAGCTCTCTACAACCTCTGGTTCTTTCAGTTTATCCAGGTCCCATCTCCTTAAATTCCCACCTTTTTGCAGATTCTTCAGTTTTAATCTACAGTTCATAACCAATAGATTGTGGTCAGAATCCACATCTGCCCCTGGAAATATCTTCAATTTAAAACCTGGTTCCTAAACCTCTGTCTTACTATTGTATAATCTATCTGATACCTTTTAGTATCTCCACGGTTCTTTCATGTATACAACCTTCTTTCACGATTCCTAAACCAAGTGTTAGCTATGATTAAGTTATGCTCTGAGCAAAATTTTACCAGGCGGCTTCCTCTTTCATTTCTCAGCCCCAATCCATATTCACCTACTATGTTTCCTTCTCTCCCTTTTCCTACTCTTGAATTCCAGTCACCCATGACTATTAAATTTTCGTCTCCCTTCACTACCTGAATAATTTCTTTTATCTCATCATACATTTCATCAATTTCTTCGTCATCTGCAGAGCTAGTTGGCATATAAACTTGTACTATAGTAGTAGGCGTGGGCTTCGTGTCTATCTTACCCACAATAATGCGTTCACTATGCTGTTTGTAATAGCTTACCCGTACTCCTATTTTTTTTAATCATTATTAAACCTACTCGTGCATTACCCGTATTCGATTTTGTGTTTATAGCCCTGTATTCACCTGACCAAAAGTCTTGTTCCTCCTGCCAACGAACTTCACTAATTACCACTATATCTAACTTTAACCTATCCATTTCCAATTTTAAATTTTCTGACCTACCTGCCCGATTAAGGGATCTGACATTCCACGCTCCGATCCGTAGAACGCCAGTTTTCTTTCTCCTGATAACAACGTCCTCTTGAGTAGTCCCCGCCCGGAGATCCGAATGGAGGACTATTTTACCTCCGGAATATTTTACCCAAGAGGACGCCATCATCATTTAATCATACAGTAAAGCTGCATGTCCTCGGGAAAAATTACGGCTGTAGTTTCCCCTTGCTTTCAGCCGTTCGCAGTACCAGAAAAGCAAGGCCATTTTGGTTAATGTTACAAGGCCAGATCAGTCAATCACCCAGACTGTTGCCCCTGCAACTACTGAAAAGGCTGCTGCCCCTCTTCAGGAACCACACGTTTGTGTGGCCTCTCAACAGATACCCCTCCGTTGTGGTTGCACCTACGGTACGGCCATCTGTATCGCTGAGGCACGCAAGCCTCCCCACCAAACGCAAGGTTCATGGGGGGATTCTGTACCATAGATATTTAAATTAAGGAGTGTATATTTTGGCCTTTGAAGTCTACCATACACAGTGCTATGCCAAATTGAATTAAAAACATTTTGGAAATTGTGCAATAATCATATTTCGCGACTTACTTTGATTTTCACCGCATAAGGTTGCTGATTGACACTAGTTTTAAACGCTTGCAGGACCCTTCCTGTCCCAATATTTCCTTAACTTCAAAAACATGTTTACTGATTTGCCGACTATCCCTTTCTTAATTGTGAAATACTTGAAATACTACGAGTCCCATTTTGCACTCTGGAAGCTGACATAATTTAGGCTTGTTGCATTGGGCTCTTTACCCAAGACATGCACTGGAATACAACTGACATCTCGGTCTCTCATTTACAAACTTTTCAGCTATTGGTGCCAGAGGCGCTCGTAGTCATAAATGCTGCATTTGCTCGCTCCCTACAGCTTAAACGCAATAGTTGTCCAGTTTGCTTTATTCCACCGGAAATGAACACTACAGTGGCTAAGTACTTTCACCGCACCTACGATAACATGAAAATCACTGTTAAATGTCTTGCAGACACTCTAATCGCATGTAACACACAGATGGGACAGAATGATGCTGTTGGCTGGATGTGTGTGATGTCCTTAGGTTAGTTAGGTTTAAGTAGTTCTAAGTTCTATGGGACTGATGACCTCAGATGTTAAGTCCCATAGTGCTCAGAGCCATTTGAACCAGCCACCCGCCTTCTTACGGGCACACCACCATAGTGCGTGGCAGCTGTTGGACTGGGGACGACGTTACAGTGCAAGGCAGCTGCCGGTTTGGTCCCCAATGTGCACCTCAGATAGTACGATACATAAACGTTTACAATATCACACGAAACTGTATGATTTCAGAGCTCTTTACAAGTTTAAAACATCTATGATGTGTATATGGAGACCGAAGCAAGGATTGAAAAGTTATAACAAAGCCGGTAGTTGAACCCAGGTCTCCTGCCCACTAGGCAGATGCGCTAACCACTACTCCCCCCTGACACCGTGGGTTTGCACAGCTGCGCGGACTACGCTAGTGCGCGTCCCTCCTCAATACAAAGTCCGATTGACGTCTCAGCCCATTTGATATTCCCCCTAAATGCAAACAGCATTGCAGAGGCTCTCCTGATGCACGAAAGACTCGGGGGATCCTGAAACCATAGCATAGTTGCTTTAATCAAGTGAGACTATGCGGTACCAGAGGACTTTTCAAGTCTCATGCTTCTGTGATGTATACATACAGACTGAAGCGATGAATCATAATTTGTAGCAAATATACTAGGAAGCAGAACAAACATTACACGATCTACAGTCAAGTGGTGCATCTGATTTCCCGCTCGTAGGTCAGCAGACGACCGTGGCGATAATAAACGCGTCTAGCCACAAACTTAAAACAAAGTAAATTCGTCAAATCATGAGAACAGTGGATCCCGTACTAAAGCATAAACTCTTGATAAGACAGAAACAATTACAAATAAAAGAATATCCAACACGAGATTCCCTTTCAAACGCGACCATGGTTTACTCGGTTAGAATGTTTTTCAAAGGGGTGAACCGTATCTGCTTGCCAACTATCTGTTGTGGTAGAGGTCCCTGGGCCCTGTGATGTACCGTGCCTTTCGGTTACATGTAGCTTCCCTAGGAACTGGAAGTGCCTGGTGGTCTAGACATGCGACTATAGGTTCAACTCTGCCTTCGGACGCTTAAATGTCCTTAAACGATATGTTTCCAACAGCATCACCGGTACTGCGAACACTGTGGCTTGGCGGGCATAGTGATCCACCGAACAGTAAGCTTTCTTTTACAAGTGGATAGAATTTAGATGTTCAGTGCTATTAACAAAAATGTCTGAAATTAACACCAAAAAGATAACGTACACGGATTCAAAACTGACCCGGCTTCTAAGACGACAAAAATCACCTGTCTTATATATTCCTACATAAACTACGTCATCATCAATGCACGGGAATCTTTAACTAAATTCAGACAGTACTCGGACCAAAAAAGGGATAAAATTGTAAAAAGCCCCAGGAAAAAGAAAACATTGGCCCCTTTCACAAACTTTTATAAAAATAAGAATATTTTAAAAAGGAAAACACCAAACATTTACGTTCCAGAGGAAGAAGTTTATGTATAATTACTGGCTGGTTTCCATAAGTCCTCTAAAGAATGAAATTAATTTTAAATATTTTAATTGCTGCCAATTAGAAAGGTAACTTACGACTAGAAAGGAGAAAGTTTTGCTTTTAACAGGAAATAGAAACTTTTTGTTAATTTTAAAGAAGAAGAATTTAGTTAACTGAGGAAAATGCGTATACAGCTGATGAAGGCGTAATCTGGCGAGCACAAGCATGGGCAGAAGGAGTGGATGGAAACCTGACATAGGTAGCGGGGTCGAATCTCGACCGGCTCATGCAAATTTCCTGTCTTGCGCGGATATCACCTCTTAACGATGCGCAGAGCCTCCAGGAAGGACACTTAGTTCGGAGTCTACATTGAAATGTAAATCTCCTTCCTTATTTGGGTAACAGGAGTAGATTACGAACACACAAGTCGCCAAAGTTGTGTCCAATTGAGGACTTCAATCAGATCACTGAGCCCCCAAAATTACAAAGCTAGGTAGTCGGAGTACAGACCAATGTTTTGTTGGTAGCTGCCGATCGGCCGCTGGCTCATCGCAATACATGTAGCAGCGGCTCGTGGACTGTCTGTTGCTTTCAGTATTGATGGAAGTCGACAAGTTTCCTCCCATCGCCTGCTATCCTTTATCTTCTGCGTCTCGTACCAGTAAGTCTCTTCTTGCACATCTCCAAAACGTTTATATCCTCTTCTGCATCCCCATGCTGAATGCTGTAACTGCTGGTAACTTCAATGTACTCATTCCACCCACCTGCTCTTTTATCTGTGCTTCACAGAGAAATTCCTTTAGCTCTTTTAATGTTGATGTCCCTACTTTTAACTTCACTTTTCAGTATTTTGAAGCTATCCTTCCGGCGACCATTCCTTTTTAGATTTCTTCACATTTTTCTTGCAGCAATTTTGCTTTAGCTTCACTGCATCTCTATTGATTTCGATAAATTATTGTACTTCCTTCTGTGGTCGATCAGTCGAAGGGTCTCTTTCGCTGTTCAAGATTTCTCCGGAGAAGCCTTCCTTGTACCTACATTTATTCGTTGATTCTATGATTACCACCTTAAGGGATTATTATTAATAGGTTAAATGAGATGAAAAGGCTTGCACGGCATGAACTATAGAAGAAAGCTGCATTAGAACAGTTTTTGGACTAACGACATGACATCGCAAAAAATGAGATTTTATGTTGTTGACATAAATAATAGTCTTTCGTCGCTGAAACTGACAGACAATGGTGATAATACGTTTTCTGTTTCAGTTGTAACCTCATTTTTTCAAATGTTTGAAGAACATAATATTTTGACGTCCAGTGGTGTTCTGCCGTTTTACGCTTCATACTACGTGACCACCGAGAAATATTCACGATTTCTTACATGTGTTATTTTAAAAGTTTTTCTGTTTCTTTCGCAATTTTGCGTATTTTGTATTAGTATTTACATTCTGAGATAACAATTTTGTGAAGCTGTTGCTTCTTGAATTTATCACTTCACGCCTATAGGGCGCTAAGATAGGGTAACAGGTCTACGGATAGTGGAAACTATGTAGGTGTGCGCTCTGAAAAACAGTATTTGTTTCGATTAGTTTTTTTTATTGTGAATGATAATAATTCAGTGTTTTTTCCCCTAGATATTCCGTAATTTTCATAAACAATATGGTCTGCTGGCGTATATAATAGAGTACGTATATGACATATTTGTATATAAGCAGGTATAGTGATCTAAATATTTGTCAAATTAACGCAAATTACATACTTTTTCTATTAAATATCCATACATTTATCACCCTCGTCCGCGATGCTTGGCTGAGTTGTTGACATCACTTCACTGTGGTTGGATACGACATTTCACTTGGTCCACGTCTCATCAAAATTTCGCGGTGAACCTGTGTGTACTTTAGACTTTTTTCCCACTATAATCATGCTGTACCACGTATTTCAGCATTGGAGCACACTTCCAGTTGCAGCGCCATTTCATTCGCACACTATGGTGCACTTGTTACCGGCATCGCACCAGTACTGTATCTGCAGGAACTTCAGAATGTGTATTCTGAAAATACGTCACTTTTGTTGCGCAATGGTCTTAGCCTTGGTTGACATATGTAATTTACTTGCTGACGTCCTTACGTACTATCTTCGGAAACACTTGTTCTACCAACAGTGAAAGAAATGTCACTACTGTGATAAGACATTATCTGGCGCATGTGCGTGGGTGAAATAACAGTTTCGAGAAGAACCGATGGGATAGTGTTTTTGCAGAAAAAAATATTGAAAGCATGGTTTTTTTATATCAGCAAAAGTAAATTTACAGTCATGTATAAACAAAAGCAATGCTAAGTGCTTGTACATAATGGGGTTTACTCGTATACAGGGAGGTCCATTGATGGTGACCGGGCCAAATATCTCACGAAATAAGCGTCAAACGAAAAAACTACAAAGAATGAAACTCGTCTAGCTTGAAGGGGGAAACCACATGGTGCTATGGTTGGCCCGCTAGACAGCGCTGCCATAGGTCAAACGGATATCAACTGTGTTTTTTAAAATAGGAACCCCCATTTTTTATTACACATTCGTGTAGTACGTAAAGAAATATGAATGTTTTAGTTGAACCACTTTCTTCGCTTTGTGATAGATGGCGCTGTAATAGTCGCGAACGTATAAGTACGTGGTATCACGTAACATTCCGCCAGTGCGGACGGTATTTGCTTCGTGAAACATTACCCTTGTTAAAACGGACCGTTTACCAATTGCGGAAAGGGTCGGTATCGTGTTGACGTATGGCAATTCTGATCAAAATGCCCAACGGGCGTGTGCTATGTACGCTGCTCGGTATCCTGGACGACATCATCCAAGTGTTCGGACCGTTCGTCGGATAGTTACAGTATTTAAGGAAACAGGAAGTGTTCAGCCACATGTGAAACATCAACCACGACCTGCAACAAATGATAATGCCCAAGTAGGTGTTTTAGCTGCTGTCGCGGCTAATCCGCACATCAGTAGCAGCCAAATTACGCGAGAATCGGGAATTTCAAAAATATCGGTGTTGAGAATGCTACATCAACATCGATTGGACCCGTACCATATTTCTATGCGCCTGGAATTCCATGGCAACGATTTTGAACATCGTGTACAGTTCTGACACTGGACACAAGAGAAATTCAGGAGCGTAAGATCTGTGCCCTTCAGGTGCAGTTGAAAAACGCACAGGAGGAGCTAGATCGGATGAGGAGGGTGAAGGGGGTTGGGGAATGGGAGCTGGCTGTTGGCAAGAGATCTGCTAGGAGAAGGAGATTTTCAGATAGTTTTACTATTGGTGTTTGTAATAGATTTGACCAACTGTCAGAGTCTAGTGGAGAGGAATCTCTAGTAGCTGTAGATGTAGGAAGTATGCAGCAGACCTCAGCAGTTACGGTGGCTAGGACAGTTGCAAAGTCTAAGAGAAAGAAGAAGGTTCTGCTGTTAGGTAGTTCTCATGGTAGAGGTGTAGGCCAGCAGTTGCAGGAAATTTTGGGGAGTGAGTACCAGGTCACCAGCATTGTGAAGCCTAATGCAGGTGACTTTTAACATAGGGGGGTTATGTAGGGATTTTACAAAAGAGTATCAGGTAGTGACTGTGGGTGGGGCTGGTAATAGTATTGATAGGGATGTGGAGTATGACATAGAAGGTGACCTGGAAAAAATAGCCACTCAGACTGGCAACACGAATGTGCATTTCGTGGAACTGTTTCAGCGTCACGATCGGCCTCATCTTAATACAGCCGTCAGGCGTAATAACATGAGACTTGGGGGTGCGCTAATGACAGAAGGCATGAGTCACATTTCAGTGGTGTCAGTGGAGTCTATCAGCAGGACGGGTTTCACTAGACATGGCCTGCACCTCAACAGGTATGGAAAGGGGAGGTTGGCAAAGCTTATAGGTGACAGCATAGGTGGGGTTGGTGGGATCACTCATGGGAAAATTCCTGCAGTACTGTGTGTTAGAGCTGCACCTTTTTTAGATTGAAGTCAGCTGATAGGTATTCCTGCTTAAAGGAAGTCTCTCTAACAAAGGAACCACTTTTGACAAAGCTTAGGTATCCGAGTAATGAGGGAATTAGAGTAGTTCATCAAAATATACAAGGTATTAGAGATAAAATTAGTGAACTGCTTGTAGATGTTTGAAATTATTGGTATATCTGAACACTTCTTAAATAAGGAGATAATTCAGAGGCTTCCTTTACTAGGATACAGGTTGGCTGGCAGCTTTTCTACGAGCTCTTTGCGGTGTGGGGGAGTAGCCATGTATGTGAAAAACGATATCCCATTTGAGTCAATTGATGTTTCAAAGTACTGCACTGAAAAGGTGTTTGAATGTTGTGCAGGTGTGGTTAAATTTAGTGGAGCTAAACTTCTTACTGTTGTTATTTATAGATCCCCAGACTCCGATTTCACAACATTTTTGCTAAAGCTAGAGGAGGTTCTTGGTTCACTTTATAGGAAATACAAAAAGTTAGTTATATGTGGTGACTTCAATATTAATTGTATAAGTGATTGTGCAAAGAAAAGGATGCTGGTAGACCTCCTTAATTCATATAATCTCATGCAAACCGTATTCTTTCCAATGAGAGTGCAAGGGAACAGTAGAACAACCATAGACAATATTTTTGTTCATTCGTCATTACTAGAAGGGCATTCTGTTAGCAAAATGGTGAATGGCCTTTCAGATCATGATGCACAAATTTTAAGTCTAAAAGATTTTTGTGCTGCAACACAGGTTAAATATAGTTACCAACTTTTTAGGAAATCTGATCCAGTTGCTGTAGAGACTTTTGTAAACCTTATCAAGGAACAAGAGTGGCAAGATGTTTATAGTGCTGATACAGTAGACGATAAATATAATGCTTTCCTCAAGACTTTTCTCGTGCTCTTTGAAAGTTGCTTTCCGTTAGAACGTTCAAAACAGGGTACTAGCACAAACAGGCAGCCTGGGTGGCTGACTAAAGGTATAAGAATATCTTGTAGAACAAAGTGGCAATTATATCAAAACGTTAGAAACAGTCACAATCTAAATGCAGTATTGTAAGGTGCTTAAAAAAGTTATTAGGAAGGCAAAAAGTATGTGGTATGCAGATAGAATAGCTAAGTCTCAGGATAAAATTAAAACCATATGTCAGTCGTAAAGGAAGTAGCTGGTCTGCAGAGACAGGTCGAGGATATAGAATCAGTGCATAGTGGGAATGTCCGTGTTACTGATAAGTCGCATATTTGTACAGTATTTAATAATCACTTTCTGAATATAGCAGGTGAACTAAATAGAAACCTAGTCCCAACAGGGAATCATATAGCGCTCGTAGAAAAAAAGTGTTCCGAGACTGTTACCTGAAATGCTCCTCCATGACACTGACAAGAGGGAGTTTGAGTTAATAATTAAATCACTAACGACCAAGAACTCTCATGTATATGACGGGGTATCTAGCAGAATACTGAAGTATTGTTCCATGTTTGTTAGCCCATTACTTAGCCATATCTGTAACTTTTCCTTTAGGAGTGGTCGGTTTCCTGACCGATTAAAGTACTCGGTAGTGAAGCCATTTTATAAAAAGGGAGACAGGCATAATGTTGATAATTATAGACCTATTTCTATGCCATCGATGTTTGCTAAAGTTATCGAGAGGGTTGTATATACAAGGTTACTGCAGCATTTAAATTTGCTGTCAAATGTACAGTTTGGTTTTAGAAATGGCTTGACAACTGAAAATGCTATAGTCTCTTTTCTCTGTGAGGTTTTGGACGGATTAAATAAAAGGTTGCGAACGTTAGGAGTTTTCTTTGATTTAACGAAGGCTTTTGACTGTGTTGACTACAAAATATTACTGCAGAAGTTGGAACATTATGGAATAAGGGGAGTAGCCTATAATTGGTTCGCCTCTTACTTTAAGAACAGAAAGCAGAAGGTAATTCTCCGCAATATTGAGAGTGGTAATGATGTTCAGTCCCAATGGGGCACTGTTAAATGGGGCGTTCCCCAAGGATCGGTGCTGGGGCCACTGCTGTTTTTTATTTATATAAATGATATGCCTTCTAGTATTACAGGTGGTTCAAAAATATTTCTGTTTGCTGATGACACCAGCTTGGTAGTGAAGGATCTTGTGTGTAATATTGAAACATTATCAAATAATGTAGTTCATGAAATAATTTCGTGGCTTGTGGAAAATAATTTGATGCTAAATCACAGTAAGACTCATTTTTTACAGTTTCTAACTCACAATTCAACAAGAACTGATATTTTAATCAGACAGAATGGGCATGTTATAAGCGAGACGGAGCAGTTCAAGTTCCTAGGCGTACGGATAGATAGTAAGCTGTCGTGGAAAGCCCATGTTCAGGATCTTGTTAAGAAACTCAATGCCGCTTTATTTACCAATAGAACAGTATCTGAAATAAGTGACATTTCAACACGAAAAGTAGTCTACTTCGCATATTTTCATACGCTTGTGTCATATGGTATTATTTTTTGGGGTAATTCTTCTGATTCAAAAAGGGTATTTTTGGCTCAAAAACGGGCTGTTCGAGCTATGTGTGGTGTAAGTTGGAGAACCTCTTGTCGACCCCTATTCAATAGTCTGGGAATTCTGACATTGCCCTCACAGTATATATTTTCTTTAATGTCGTTTGCTGTTAGTAATATTAGCTTATTCCCAAGCGTTAGCAGCTTTCACTCAGTTATTACTAGGCAGAAATCAAATCTGCATGTGGAATGCACTTCCTTGACTCTTGTGCAGAAAAAAGTGCAGTATTCTGCTGCATCCATTTTCAATAAGCTACCACAAGAACTCAAAAATCTTAGCAGTAGCCAAAACGCTTTTAAGTCTAAACTGAAGAGTTTCCTCATGTCTCACTCCTTCTATTCTGTCGAGGAGCTCCTGGAAGAGCTAAAAAATTAAGCAAATTCCAGTGTTACATTCTTGATTTTCTTTACTTAAACTAACGACGTGTCGCCTGAATATGTTTCTTATCTTTCATTTTATCTGTTTCTACAATCGTGCTATAATTTCATGTATTGACTCGTTCCATGACCATGGAGACTTCTCCTTAATGTGGTCCCACGGAACAATAAATAAATAAATAAATTACGGGAGGATGGCAGATTTTTTTGCACGTGCACTATTTAGCGACAAAGCGTCATTCACCAACAGCGGTAACGTAAACCGGCATAATATGCACTATTTGCCAACGGAAAATCCACAATGTCTACGGTAAGTGGAACATCAGTGACCTTGGCGGGGTAACTGTTGGTGTAGATGGTTGTTGTCTTGCAGACGTCCCCATCTGTTGACTCAGGGATCGAGACGTGGCTGTACGATCCGTTACATCCATGCGGATAAGACGCCTGTTATCTCGACTGCTAGTGATACGAGGCCGTTGGGATCCAGCACGGCGTTCCGTATTACCCTCCTGAACCCACCCATTCCATATTCTGGTAACAGTCATTGGACCTCGACCAACGCGAGCAGCAATGTCGCGATAGGATAAACCGCAATCGCGATAGGTTAAAATCCAACCTTTATCAAAGTCGGAAACGTGATGGCACGCTTTTCTCCTCCTTACATGAGGCATCACAACAACGTTTCACCAGGCAACGCCGGTCAACTGCTGTTTGTGTATGAGAAATCGGTTGGAAACTTTCCTCATGTCAGCACGTTGTAGGTGTCGCCATCGGCGCCAACCTTGTGTGAATGTTCTGAAAAGCTAATCATTTGCATATCACAGCACCTTGTTCCTGTCGGTTATATTTCGCGTCTGTAGCACGTCATCTTCGTGGTGTAGCTATTTTAATGGCCAGTAGTGTATTATCACTTGGAGATTTACAATGGAACTCAATAGGGAGAGTGCGTTGCACTGTAGCAAAAGATTCACTCCTTGCAAAGTGTAAAATACAAAAAGCTTTCTGTTTAAAAGTCGCCATCTTTGCTAGTAGCACTTGCTAACGGAACACACGGGAAACAGTGCATGCGCACATGCTCAGGAACACAAATAAAACTGAGTTTCTCTTTCATTTGATGTGTAATTTATAACTGCAAGTTGAATGTCATAAATGTTACAAAGCCTTAAAAGCCAAATATTCATTTTGAAACACGTAAATTCTAACTCTTTGTTACAGGTATTGTCCTAACATTTAAACAGAAAGAGGGTAGCACTCATTAATACCAAGAGGAAATTTCGTCCAAGTCGATGTGCATTTCGTTACGATCATCCAACGATGGAACTCTCCTGCACACAACAGAATCGTCCGTGAACAATCTCAAAGCACTGCTAATAAAAGTTTTACGTATATTGACCGTCACAATATACATAAATGACCTTGTGGATGACATCGGAAGTTCACTGTGGCTTTTTGCGGATGATGCTGTGGTATATCGAGAGGTTGTAACAATGGAAAATTGTACTGAAATGCCGGAGGATCTGCGGTGAATTGACGCATGGTACAGGGAATGGCAATTGAATCTCAATGTAGACAAGTGTAATGTGCTGCGAATACACAGAAAGATAGATCCCTTATCATTTAGCTACAAAATAGCAGGTCAGCAACTGGAAGCAGCTAATTCCATAAACTATCTGGGAGTACGCATTAGGAGTGATTTAAAATGGAATGATCATATAATGTTGATCGTTAGTAAAGCAGTTGCCAGACAGATTCATTGGAAGAATCCTAAGGAAATGCAAAGGAAGTAGGTTACAGTACGCTTCTTCGCCCACTGCTTGAATACTGCTCAGCAGTGTGGGATCCGTACCAGATAGGGTTGATAGATGAGATAGAGAAGATCCATCGGAGAGCAGCGTGCTTCGTTACAGGATCATTTAGTAATCGCGAAAGCGTTACGGAGATGATAGATAAACTCCAGTGGAAGACTCTGCAGGATAGACGCTCAGCAGCTCGGTACGGGCTTTTGTTGAAGTTTCGAGAACATACCTTCACCGAGGTGTCAAGCAGTATATTGCTCCCTCCTACGTATATCTCGCGAAGAGACCGTGAGGATAAAATCAGAGAGATTAGAGTCCACACAGAAGCATACCGACAATCCTTTCCACGAACAATACGAGACTGGAATAGAAGGGAGAACCGATAGAGATACTCAAGGTACCCTCCGCCACACACCGTCAGGTGGCTTGCGGAGTATGGATGTAGATGTAGATGTATTAAAGGTTTATTATGCAGCTAGCAACCGCCGAGTTGAAAAACGCTGAGAACCGCCGGCCCACAGTGTGACGGGCCTTGCAGAGCTGCCTTCAGCCCAGTGCGCATGCGCAGTCGAGGCCGTGCCTCCCGGCTAGCATAGCAGTGTCACGGCCGGCATACACGGCCCACAGACAGCGGCGGCGCCGTGTTGGTGCTTCAGGCTTATTGCTCGCTGTGATGGAAACTTCCCACAAGGACAAAAGCAAGAGCAATTCCGGCCATTTAGGGACTTGACACACTGCTGCTTGCAACAACGGTTACACTAACAGATATTTCAGCCAGGACAAAAAGAATTGAGGGTCACACATTTTTAACCACACGAAACTGTCAGAAAGAAAATTAGGTACTTAGTTGAGAGGCCATACTCATACAGGTCAACGTGCAGAGCATTACTTATGGGACAAGTTGTTAAGACAGGACCGGATAGAATTATCGCTTCCGCGGATAGTCCCTGCTCCCCTCCTCCCCCCCCCCCCCCACCCCATATTTCCTTCGGACTCCAGTGTAGTATGTTTATTTGTTGACCACAGATTCTCGTCGATAGCACTGATACTGTGTTTCTTTATAAGGAAAGTTACTCATTACTAGTTTTTCTGGTTAGTCTGTTAAACCTGGAGCGGATGCCCTGATCTTTCCTTGATGCACTTAAAGTGGGTTGCAGCTGGGGCATGCGAGGATGGCTTAACGGTTAGCGACTTTCCCATGACGGCGGGTGTTTTCCGTCACCTATTGATAGTAAACCATTGGTAGACAGAAGTCCTGGCATGTGGCAGCATTTTTCCGAAGAATGTTAAAATGAGAGGGAAATAACCGATGACAATGATTGCTTACTGCACCTGAGTCTGGATGGGTGAAAGGCCTGAGCGTTTGAACATTTTTCTCGGGTTGTACGTAGCTTTCTTTCTAGGACTTCAAGGCGTGTGAAAATTTCCAAGATGGAAAACTTACAAGAATTCAAGAGTGCATACCCGTGCAAAGTCCATGGAACTATGATTAATCGCATTCGGTTTCTTTAGACCAGTGGTTGAAGCAGGAATGTGATCTGCAGATAGAGACCTTTCATCAGATGGTGGAGCCATTTGCTCTTTGAAGAGCTGTTTAATAATAATAATAATAAAAAAAGACGGAGTTTGAAGGGTCTAATTGAAGACAATAAAGTGCACTAGTTTCCGTGGAAAGTTGAAGTATTTTTTTTGTGTAACTTCTGACTTACTGGCTTTGAAAAGTTCTCTGTTTTTCCTTTCTGGAGGTTAACTGAAGCTGCGTCAGCCGCTGTGGCCGAGTGGTTCTAGGCGTTTCAGTCCGGAACAGCGCTGCTGCTACGGTCGCAGGTTCGAATCCTGCCTCGGGCATGGGTGTGTGTCATGTCCTTAGGTTAGTTAGGTTTAAGTAGTTCTAAGTCTAGGAGACTGTCGACCTCAGACGTTAACTCCCATAGTGCATAGAGCCATTTTTAACTGAAGCTGCAAGGGGACCAGTTGTCCTTCACAGAAACTCAAACGCCGGTATAAATTTGGATAGTAGAAGGAGATGTTGATACTGATAAAAGTGTTGGAATTAGTGTTTGACTGAGTTTTGGAAGACAAAGGAGAACTGGCGGATAACATTCCTTCTGACTCCCTAAGAACAGTTGGGGCAAGTGTCAACCGAACGATTACAAAAGTTAGCGTGTCGGATCTGTTAGACAAGAAGCATGTCACCTAATATTTGCGAAGAACATCAACCACACATTTATGAGAATATGAAGGAAACATGCAAGATAGAATGACAACTAAAATGGAGGATCAGTTCGGCTTCAGGATAGGTGCAGGCTCCGTAGAAACTGGCCTGACACTCCACCTGGCAATACGGGCAAGACTTAAGAAATAGACGACATCTTCATTGAATTTGTCGACTTAACGTTCGACAATGTAAAAATTGTGAAAGATGTTTGAAATTGTCACAATCTACACTCCTGGAAATGGAAAAAAGAACACATTGACACCGGTCTGTCAGACCCACCATACTTGCTCCGGACACTGCGAGAGGGCTGTACAAGCAATGATCACACGCACAGCACAGCGGACACACCAGGAACCGCGGTGTTGGCTGTCGAATGGCGCTAGCTGGGCAGCATTTGTGCACCGCCGCCGTCAGTGTCAGCCAGTTTGCCGTGGCATACGGAGCTCCATCGCAGTCTTTAACACTGGTAGCATGCCGCGACAGCGTGGACGTGAACCGTATGTGCAGTTGACGGACTTTGAGCGAGGGCATATAGTGGGCATGCGGGAGGCCGGGTGGACGTACCGCCGAATTGCTCAACACGTGGGGCGTGAGGTCTCCACAGTACATCGATGTTGTCGCCAGTGGTCGGCGGAAGGTGCACGTGCCCGTCGACCTGGGACCGGACCGCAGCGACGCACGGATGCACGCCAAGACCTTAGGATCCTACGCAGTGCCGTAGGGGACCGCACCGCCACTTCCCAGCAAATTAGGGACACTGTTGCTCCTGGGGTATCGGCGAGGACCATTCGCAACCGTCTCCATGAAGCTGGGCTACGGTCCCGCACACCGTTAGGCCGTCTTCCGCTCACGCCCCAACATCGTGCAGCCCGCCTCCAGTGGTGTCGCGACAGGCGTGAATGGAGGGACGAATGGAGACGTGTCGTCTTCAGCGATGAGAGTCGCTTCTGCCTTGGTGCCAATGATGGTCGTATGCGTGTTTGGCGCCGTGCAGGTGAGCGCCACAATCAGGACTGCATACGACCGAGGCACACAGGGCCAACACCCGGCATCATGGTGTGGGGAGCGATCTCCTACACTGGCCGTACACCACTGGTGATCGTCGAGGGGACACTGAATAGTGCACGGTACATCCAAACCGTCATCGAACCCATCGTTCTACCATTCCTAGACCGGCAAGGGAACTTGCTGTTCCAACAGGACAACGCACGTCCGCATGTATCCCGTGCCACCCAACGTGCTCTAGAAGGTGTAAGTCAACTACCCTGGCCAGCAAGATCTCCGGATCTGTCCCCCATTGAGCATGTTTGGGACTGGATGAAGCGTCGTCTCACGCGGTCTGCACGTCCAGCACGAACGCTGGTCCAACTGAGGCGCCAGGTGGAAATGGCATGGCAAGCCGTTCCACAGGACTACATCCAGCATCTCTACGATCGTCTCCATGGGAGAATAGCAGCCTGCATTGCTGCGAAAGGTGGATATACACTGTACTAGTGCCGACATTGTGCATGCTCTGTTGCCTGTGTCTATGTGCCTGTGGTTCCGTCAGTGTGATCATGTGATGTATCTGACCCCAGGAATGTGTCAATAAAGTTTCCCCTTCCTGGGACAATGAATTCACGGTGTTCTTATTTCAATTTCCAGGAGTGTATACGAAAAACGGGTGATATGGTAATATGCAACAGGACAACAACCAAGAGGGAACAATAAGAATGTAATACCAAATGACAAGTTCTCGGATTTAAAAGGGTGTAAAGCGGGGACGAGGTCTTTCTTCCCTACAGTTCAGTCTGTGCATCGAGGATTCAGGGACGGAGATAAACAAAAGAAAGGTTTAAGGGAGCGATTAAAATCCAGGATCTAAGGATGCAAATGATTATGATCATTGGCGACATTGCTATCTTCACGGAAACTGAAGAATAGTCACAGAAATGTTGAATGGAATTATAATGAGTACAGAATTTGGATTGATAGCAAACCGTAGAAATACAACAGTAGCGAGGAGCAGCAGAAATGAGATTAGCAACGAACTTAACATCGAAATCCGGGCCCACAAAGTAGACGATGTGAAGAGATTATGCTATTGGGCAGCGAACTAGCAAATCAACGACGGGGAAAGGAGGATCTAGAACAAGGAGAGACAGCGTTCCGAGCTAAAAGAAGCCATCTAGCATCAAACGTTGACCTTAATTTGAGGAAGAAACTTCTGAGGATGCTTCGTTTGGAAGTGAACCACGGACTGCAGGAGAACCGAAAATAAAAGAAACGTAGCGCTTAAGTTGTGGTGTTACAAAACAATTTTGGAAATTGTCCTGCGATAGGCAGCGTTGTCCGATGAACACGCTCGAGGCGTAGACTATCTAGTACAATCATTAGGAGACAGACTGCAGGCCTTTCATACGGAAAAGGGCCTGAACTTTGTTACCAATTCCTCTTTCTACCAAACTACTGGCAACAGAGAAAGTTACTCGTAAATATTTTTGAAGAAATGCTTTCACCTTATGTGTTAAACATATATAATCATGCAACAAAAAATGTGTCATGAGGCATTGAAGTGCTAAAGAAATAGCTAAGGAACGTGACGTAACTAAAGTAAACTAAACTTACGCTCAGACGAACACCACTCATGTTTCCAGGTCCGGTTTAAGGCTTAAGGGTTCATAACTGGTTATTTATTAATTACGTTTGAATACATTATGGGAGTGACAGTGATCAATGTGTTACAAATACTTACTATTAAAAACAGTCTTGATCACGATTTATTTATTAAGGTGACCGGTTTCGACCACTACTGTGGTCATCTTCAGACCATTGAGTAGGAACCTCTTTCTGCTGGAGAATCACTAGTAGTGATTCTCCAGCAGAAAGAGGGCCGGCCGATGTGGCCGAGCGGTTCTAGGCGCATCAGTCTGGAACCGCGCGACCGCTACGGTCGCAGGTTCGAATCCTGCCTCGGGCATGGATTTGTGTGATGTCCTTAGGTTAGTTAGGTTTAAGTAGTTCTTAGTTCTAGGGGACTGATGACCTCAGAATTTAAGTCCCATAGTGCTCAGAGCCATTTCAACCGTTTTTGAGCGGAAAGAGGTTCCTACTCAATGGTCTGAAGATGACCACAGTGGTGCTCGAACCCGGTCACCTTAATAAATAAATCGTGATCAAGACCGTTTTTAATAGTAAATATGGTTATTTATTACAGTCACAGTTGCGATTTCATAAATGATCAGTCTTAAATTTGAAACTGTTGCTGTATCGCTTAGTATACTTTATATCTATCGTTATAATGTTATGGGTAATTAAAGGATTTTTTTATCTATGTCGGTGCTGCTGCTAAAAAACCACAGTCACATGGATAAAGTAATCAGGAAATTACGGTTTTGTGATGTGTTGACCTATTTACAGGGTGACAATTATTGAACTATATAAGAAAACATAATTAGTTACAAACTACAGCGTGGGCACACTATTCAACATGCAAACGTCACTACAGATATTCAGATTTAGATTATAACATGTTCGATATGCCTGCCATCATTGGCGATGGGCTCTCCCCGTCGGAGGTTCGAGTCCTCCCTCGGGCATGGGTGTGTGTGTGTTTTCCTTAGTGTAAGTTATGAAACGTTCTCTTTGAACAATTATACATTACTGTCCTTAAACTGACACACAATATTTTTAGCTCAACGCAATCTGACTTTCAATAATCCCTTCAAAAGAATGGCCCTGACTAACATTAACCTATACCTTTCACGAATCACTTACCTCACAAAAATCTTCGTTACTCGAACTTCTGCAATACAGCGAGCGCCACTACTGCCAGCTAAATAAAAGATTCAAACTATGGAAGGCACTAACTACTGATAGGCATAGTTAGCAAATGAAAGATTTTAATAGAGAACAAACAATGTATTTACCTTAATAGTGTTGAAAAATCATAATATACATAGCAGTTCATGACATTCAGTCTTACAAATTTCAAAACTCCGCCATTTCTCTCCCCACATCCACCACTGCTGGCGGCTCACCTCCAACTGCGCAACGCTACGCGCTGTTCACATCCAGCTGCCGCTGCCCAACACTACAATGGCAGACAACAATGCAAACTAGCCACAGACTGCACACAGCACAGCCAGTGATTTTCATACAGAGCGCTACGTAACGTTGCCAATAAGAAAACATAAACAGCCTACTTACATAGCCCCCATGCTCCCCACAAAAAATTTTACAAATTGTTTTGGGCAGTGGCCAATACAGATTTGAAAAAAATTTTCATAGTTACAATAACAAAGATATCAAATGCACACACTTATTGATACAATGTTGGTCATAAGCTAAAATTTTCTCACAGTCCATGAAGACAGTCCTGATCATTCATCACAGTAAAATTGCAGTGTTTTTCTCAAAGTCTGAGCAGTAAAAGAAAATGCACACGGACGTAGTGGATTTCCATGCAGTCTTGAAGAAGTAGTGTTGTCCTTCCAACGGAAAGACAGTGCTGACTCTCGACATGCAGACAGGTAATGGGCCACAACAGAGGAAGCCCACAGCAGAGTCATTCGACGTTTTGAAGAATATTGGTAGGTAGGTCATCACAGAGTAGACCCACTGTAGTCCTGGTAGAGATTACGGTATTTGTGGGCCACCAGAGGTGCAGACCCACTGTAGTCCTGGTAGAGATTGTGGTACTGGTGGGCCACCAGAGGTGCAAACCCACTGCAGTCCTTGTAGAAATAATGGTACTGGTGAGTCAGCAAAGATGCAGACCCACTGTAGTCCTTGTAGAGATGGCCAGCAGCCATCTGTTGTGACTCTGAAGGTGCACAATCACCATTGAAGAGTCTTGCGGATAATATAGCAAGTCCATAACCACCACTTGTGCACTCACAAAGTTTTCGGAATTGTCCTTAGAACCAGCAATGCTGTTACCCAGTCCCTTGCTGAATTATTAAAACACGTGCAAACACTAACAGTCCCTACTTCTCACATATTGTCCATATACTATGACCAACAGAAACGTGTGCAGTGAAATGGAACTTACAAGTTAATAATATGATGAACTGGTGTCAATTACAATTTTATAACATAAGTATACAATTACAAAGGTACAAAATACATCATTAAAGAACATAACAATACAGATAACATTTGTAGCACAAGCTTTACAAAAGAATCGAAATAACATATACATCAGTGTTACAGGAATTATGACATGAGTGCATACATAAAAGATCAGAATAACTTTCGAAACATCATCTTCACACATGAGCATTAAAACAGAACAGAATAAATAATGTCTAAACATCTTTACAAAGAAAATAACATATTATCAGAAAAATTCTACAACATAACTCTGATTAGCTAAACACATTAAGACAGGAAAAACACAAATTCACATAGTGTAATAACACAAAAATACAGGACAGAGTTTGTTTTCAGTGTGACATTTGGTACTGCAGTCGACCCCAAAACTTCATTCCATATATCTTTCCTCTTATTTCAACATTTGTTTCCACCAAAAAAATTCTATCCAAGCATGCTTTCTGTATTTATATGCTCACACATTCCTTACCTCATTATTTATTTTCCATTATCTTACCTCATCATTTATTTCCAAGAAAATCCTATCTAAACCTGTTGTCCCTAAACCCTACTTTTTTGGTTCATATCCTCTTTCAAAATACTTTTTTGGCCAAACCATTTTCTTATAGCTTCTCAATGCATTTCTTCCAATTCATCACAACTTGTTCTCTTATATGGCCTACCCCATCTTAAGCTAACTTGAATCTACTGAGCTCAGATGCTAAACTAAGGGACAAGGCAATGCAGCAGCACAAAACAATTAACACAAACAGCAATGACAAAAAAATGGAAATTGGCAAAGCAAGCTACAGTAAATCTAAATTACCAAGCAAATACAACATTTCAACTAATATGAGCCAATGTGCAGCAACAAGAAAAAAAATCTGTAGTAAAACTAGCTTAACAGAGTAATACAAAGTGAAATTTAGTAGCACTATGCCTGGCAAACAGCAGCAGCAAATGCAGTAACTTATATCTAATCATGCCAAAGCTCAAGCAGAAAAAATATTACAGTAAAAATGGCCATGTTTGATACCTATGTCACATCTTAACACTAGAGTGATGCATCACAATAACTTACTCTACCAAAAAAATTACCAACTAGTTGAAAAGAAAATTATGTATGCAGTTACTGTTATTAATCCCTTCTTATTGTTCTTTCCATTCCAAGTGTTCGTTTTTCGAAGAATATGGATCATAAAATTATTATTTAATAGATCTGTTGGCAGAAAGTGTTCACATTAGCAAATGCACTTAATTTTATTTTATAAAGCCAATGCTGCAACACAGCTGGAAACCAGATATTAAACAAAATGAGCAATTTCTCAACTAGAAAGACAATAGATGTAAAATGTTTCTCATTAGGCATTTTAGTAAATATCATAAATTAAGAGCTCCACAGTGTAATCATATGTTTTCAAGTTTGAGCGTGTCGTATTTGCGATGCTTTCTACAAAGAAATGTCAATAGCGAGGATAATGACCTCTTTTCTTTTCTCCACCTGTGCCTCTGAAAGGCACACACTAATGTCTTTTTTCCAGGCGACTGTCGTACAGCTGGGTGCCCACGACTCATTACGTGAAGGTGGTCACTTAACTTTATTACTGAAATATTTACGACAGCAGTTTGCATTACAGTGACAGTCTCATATAAAAAATTTCACAGGTCGAGAATTTGCGTTGCAAATATGTAGAAACAAAATCCTATGAATATAACAGTGTGCAAAAAATTTTCGCCTGCATTGTGATACATTCACGCATTTACACACATTTCATAACTCTTAAAGTACGATTCTTGGTTTCCAACATCCTTTTTCACAAGTCAGAGTCCCTAACCACTACTCATTATTCCTTACCTTATTACACATATACATATTCGTCGACACTTCTTCAATATTTCATCTTAATAAATACGTAGCATAATCAAATTCCTCATATATGGTAGTATCATCTTATTGATCATAAACATACCTCAACAGCATAATACACATCGTCGTCGTAAAAATAACATCATAACACCACAGTCAAATCTCAAAAACGTCGTAGCTTTCTGCAATAATGTCAAAACCTAAAAAAAATTCTCTGCTCATTTCAATAGTGTCATCTACCTCAAACATACTTTACAATCATGCTCCCTTACCAAATACATCATTCAAAGCTCTCATAGTATCACAATGGTTCCGAAAAAATATGAACAGTTCACAAAGTACAGACAAAATACAATTTCATAAGTGTGAAGTTACCCAACTGTGTAATTGCGTAAACATGTGTCACTGATGTAGTAAAAAAAATGTTTATCTCTCAGTTAAATGATCAGATAGCTGTGTAATTTGTGTGTTTGAGAAATATGGTACCGATGTGTAAAGTTGTATAAGCAAATACCATATTAGCTAGGGCTCCTTGTGCTTGCCAAACACATGGTACACAAAGTAAGCGTGTACCCCCCTGAGGATTAATGTAATTATACCCTCAGGTGTTACAGATTACAGCAATGGAATGAAATGTATCAGGGAAAACCTTTGTATCATTGTACTTCAAATATCTTTAAAAATAAATGATTTAAGTATAAAATTAATCACTCAAATATGTGTCCTGTAGCGCTAAATGTGCGTCTTGCTATAAGATAATCTTTGTGGAAGTGTCGTAGTTATTGTCCTCCGAAAGCTAAGTTCTGCAGAAGCCAATGTACTTACCTCATGATAAACAAAAGTGAAATGCTTTGCGTATAGATATCTTAGTTATTACGCTTATTGCCGTGTTGAAGAAAGTGCTGTGCTGTAATGTATTGTTGTGCTACGGAAAAGGCAGTCTCATTGTAGCTATACCACAAAAGTTACTACTAAAACATGTTGCATTAAAATCTCATTAGCAGTACTAGTAAATGTTGTAAGTATGTGAGCCTTATAGTCGTTACGTGATGGTGCAACTAACAAGCAAGAATGTACACACACAGTAACACTGTGTCGTCTGTTCACTATAACAATGCACTCGTAACTACTGTCTAAATATGTATCCTAGGTTCTGGATTGGATAGTTAACTTCAAACACTGTTGCATGTTAACAGTTTCTAAGTCTAACAAAGCATACTAGTAATGTAAAGTGAAAAATTTTATGGCAAAGACTAAGTCAAAAAGCAGATTATCTCTCAATAAGCGGTTTTATATGTGAAGTGTGGTGAAATCCTTTACTCTTCATAGTACTCAGAGTTTGAACTTGAATGCAATTGTCATGCGGTATATGTCAGTAAAGAATACTGGAATTTTTCTCAAGGTTAGCGTCTATGTTATTTTTCTCTGAGCCAGCCTGCGCATGGCGCACGTGGCTGCCTGCGGTGCGGGTCATTGTCTGTTTCTTTGTTGGCGCGCGTCGTTATTGGGATTAGGAGACCTAACTTCTACAAATTCACCTTGACGAGAAGGCCCTGCCCTGTTTGAAGCTCGCCAGTTCTGATGGAATTCAGGTCTGTCGTTTTGTCGGTAGTTTACATAGTTTCTTGTTTGTCGGTCATGTGGTGGAGAATTTCTCCCGGAATCGTAACTGCGTGGTGGACCGTTGCGTCTGAAGTTATTCTGTCTCCCTTGATAATAATTATTTTGGTTCCCATATTGTCTGATTCTATGGTTGTCTCTGTCGCATTCATTACTATGGAAAAGCGATCTTTCTCTGTAACTATTATTCTGCCAACGGTTGTCATACGGATGGTGTCTGTTTTGGTCACGATTTGTGTTGTGAGAATAGCCTTGTCGTGTCCAGTTACTATTTCTTTCATTGCGGAATTGCAATTGTTGTGCTTCTGTTTTCGCGTTCCGCGATTGTCAGTGTCAATTTATAATTCTTGTAAGAGTCCCTGAAAAGCTTCAATGTCGTCTTTACAACGTCCTGCCAAAATAATATGTCGTAAATGTTCAGGCAGTTTGATTAAGCAAATGCGGATGAGTTCTGAGGGGCTGTATGGGTTTGAAAGATACTGATTCTTATGCAACATGTCTTCAAAATATTTCATAAGACTGCAAAATTCAGATTGTTCGAAACGTTTCATCATTATGATTCTATGTTTTACTCGGTCGTGTGTAACTTGAGATCAATACACTGAGAGGAAGGCATGACAAAATTCTCCTTCACTGTGACAATCGTGAATGACCGATCGCATTCTTACAGCTGGTTCATTCTCCAAGTAGCCACACATAAATTCTAATCTGTGCTCTAATGACCAGTTGGGAGGAAAACAATGAGAGAATTGATGGAGCCACGCTTGTGGATGAATGTTGTTGCCAGAATTCTTAAATGTTTTAAATTTACGTGTAGTAATGAACAGCCTATAGTCAAAATCATCATGTCAGCGAGTCGCATATCGGTCACTGTTACGTCGTTTCGGCGGTTCCATATCAAAATTCGGTGCACCTTGCCAATTTCTTTCATAATTTCCGAAATGCGCTGTGTTATTATTTTGTGGCTGTTCCGTATTTCTATGTTCCTCTTCCCGTATTGGGGCGTGAGTGTCCTCTGAAATACGTAATTCTTGTATTACCTGTGTCAGCTGATCTTGTACTTCCCGGATTTCTCTTTGGTGTTGCGTATTAATTTGATTCTGATTTTGATTGAATTTCCTAATTTGTTCGCACTCTTCTGTGTCATTAAAGACTACCGGTTTTGTGTCATTCAGATAATCATCTACCTTCGTAGATAAATTATTTAGCTGATCCGAAAGTTCAACTACTTTCTCTGATAATGAACTAATTTCCTCCATGTGTCTTTCTGAACCAATTTTCAGAGTATCTACTGTGTCCTTTAAGTTTTCCTGAGTTTTTGCAAGTTGCGTAACCGAATCGGTAGATGCAACTGAGTCAATTTTAGCTTGCAGTTCTTTTATGGCTGCTTCGTGATTCTGTAATGCATTTTCATGCCGCGAAAAAATAGGTTGAAAATGCTCACAAATTTGTGTTTTTACGTCATTACAAACATTTTGACATTTCGATTCAATGTTATGTAACTCAGTAGTTAAATCTTCATGAGCCGGCCAAAGTGGCCGTGCGGTTAAAGACGCTGCAGTCTGGAACCGCAAGACCGCTACGGTTGCAGGTTCGAATCCTGCCTCGGGCATGGATGTTTGTGATGTCCTTAGGTTAGTTAGGTTTAACTAGTTCTAAGTTGTAGGGGACTAATGACCTCAGCAGTTGAGTCCCATAGTGCTCAGAGCCATTTGAACCATTTGATATCTTCATGTGTTTGTTCAAGCATGGTGTCTAACTTCCGAAGATTTTGTTCCATTGTGTCTAACTTTTGAAGCTTTTGCTGTGTTTGTCTCTGATTTTGTTCCACTGTGTCTACCTTTTGAAGCATTTGCTGCGTTTGTCCCATTTGTTGTATTAATTGTAATAACAATGGATTGGTGTCTGAAACATGTTCCTCAGTGCTTTTCAGCAGTGAATTTGCACCGGCAACATTCACATTTTGACAAGCAGAAAATGTGTCTTGACTTATTTGAGAAAACGGTGAGGACTCAAAACCTGAATCTACAGTATTTGCGAGATTGTGTCCTGTCATTTCGGATTCCTGAGGCGAGCTATTGCCGACCGATCGATCGATAATGCTTCCCTGTTCACTAATTGTTTCACTGTCTGCGCCATTATTTGTCGCCCGCTCCATTTCCCTATGCACAGTTACCAAATCACTAGTTCAAACATTAGTTAATTCATTACACGGTGGCACTAACACACTGCTTTCGTCTTCACTGTCATTTCTCAGTTTACTTTGGAGCCTAGTATTACGTTTTTCTCACGCCATTATTGTCACAATATTTCACACGACAACACAGAAAAGCACAATTTGAAGAGCAAAATAAGAAAACGAAATACTTGGTGCAAATCTACATGCATGCCACAACAACAATGAAAGACTGCAACTACAAAGGAGATTCTCTCTACAATTACACACTAGCAATGAACAATAGCTACACTAATTACACAAACTACAAGAAAATGATCAGAAGATTCCAGTGAGGTATCCTGGCAGGGTCGCCATATGAACCGTCCCCTTTGTACAATTATACATTACTGTCCTTAAACTGACACACAATATTTTTAGCGCAATGCAGTCTGACTTTCAATAATCCCTACAAAAGAATGGCCCTGACTAACATTAACCTATACCTTTCACAAATCACTTACCTCACAAAAATCTTCGTTACTCGAACTACTGCAATACAGCGAGTGCCACTACTGCCAGCTAAATAAAAGATTCAAACTACAGAAGGCACTAACTACTGATAGGCATAGTTAGCAAATGAAAGATTTTAATAGAGAACAAACAATGTATTTGCCTTAATAGTGTTGAAAAATCATAATATACATAGCAGTTCATGACATCCAGTCTTACAAATTTCAAAACTCCGCCATTTCTCTCCCCACATCCACCACTGCTGGTGGCTCACCTCCAACTGCACAACGCTACGTGCTGTTCACATCCAGCTGCCGCTGTCCAACACTACAATGGCAGACAACAATGCAAACTAGCCACAGACTGCACACAGCACAGCCAGTGATTTTCATACAGAGCGCTATGTAATGTTGCCAATAAGAAAACATAAACAGCCTACTTACAGTTAGTTTAAGTTAGGTTAAGTAGTGTGTAACCTTAGGGACCGATGACCTCAGCAGTTTGGTCCCATAAGATCTTATCACAAATTTCCAATTTCCATTGGCGATGATGTGGGGCAGACGAATAGCGAAGTTCTGCATGACCCTCTGAAATGTTGGAACATCGATGCTGTTGATGGCCTCCTGAATGGCTGTTTTCAGTTCAGCAATGGTTTTGGGGTTATTGCTGTACACCTTATCTTCAATATAGGCCCACAACAAGGAGTCGCATGTGCTCAGATCCGGAGAATATTGCGGCCAATCGAGGCCCACGCCTGTAGCCCAGGGTAGCCCAGAGCGGAAGTGCTCCTCCAGGACATCACACACTCTCCTGCTTCGCTGGGTTGAGCTCCGTCTTGCGTGAACCATATATTGTCGAAATCAGGGTCACTTTAGATACTGGGGATGAAATCATCTTCCAAAACCTGCACGTACGGTTTGGTAGTCACCGTGCCATCAAGGAATATGGCACCGATTATTCCGTGACTGGACATTGACACCACACAGTCACCTGTTGAGGGTGAAGAGAATTCTTGATTGCGAAATGCGGATTCTCAGTCCCCCAAATGCGCTAGTTTTACTTATTGATGAACCCATCCAAATGAATGTAGGCCTCGTCGCTAAAACAAACAACAATGAGCTTACTAATTCCCATCATGCCCCGCGGCCAACCGTGCAGTTTGAACGTCCTAACACATGCCGTTAAGAAGTTATAACGATTTTATTTCATATAGTTCAATAACTGTCACCCTGTATGATTGTTAGAGACAGATATTGCCGTAGGTGTCAAGTGTCAAACTTTGTATCATTAAATTAAACTTAGAAAAAGTGTTTAGACGAATCATACTTTCTTGTAACCACAATTACGGGGGGGGATCAGCATCTAAACTTTACCACGAGCTACAACTTACCGTTACAGACTGATAAGTCGACTCTCTTTTGTCACACAATGCTCTTGTGGAGAAAAGGCCGGCGCAATGAAGCGGCTGTAGATCAGCTGCTAGAATAGCGCAGGTAATAGTGTACCATACAGCCAACCCTCCAGAGGCATCTTGATTTCGAACTTTACAATGACATGTGAGAGTGGGACATCAACTGTCTGCTGACAACCGAAGTAAGATGGTGTGTAGAGAGAAGACTACAGTACACGAACATGTGGCAGCAAAGTGGATCGAATTTCATATCCAGTTCTCAATGGAGTACGCCAGGAGTGCATTGAACGTCGACGGCATGTACTATCATACCTCCAAAAAGGAAGCTGCAGAGCCATAGTTATATCTGAAGGGCAGCCTAAGACGTGTTCAGGATGCGGCAAGGATCGTCACCTGCGTTCCGAGTGCCTCCAACGTAGGATTGCAAAACTTCCACAGCAGGACTTGGCACATCCATTGACCCCGACAATCCTCCCAGTAACTTATGCGGCGGTGCTCACATCTCCATCTGTCCAAACGCAACAGACCTACGTTGGAGTACCAGATCCACCCTCTGCAGACCGACGCTGGGATGATCAGTCAGACTAGCCAGTGGCAGAACTCCAGCCACTGCCACCGATACCACCGGATGCTGCAGGCACCGCAGACAGCATAATGGAAATCGATACAGTTATCGTACCAACTGGGGCCTTTGTGGTGGCGAGGCGTAAGTCAATGCCATCGTCGAACACAGAAGGCCACAAGCGAAAACAGCTTTCCCCGAAACGCCGAGAGTGTCGCTGGAGGACTGTGTCAGAACAAGGCTGCTCCCGCTCTTAGGAGGAAGAAGAACTACTCCTGCAGGTCGCCAACCATCAGGCTGACACCATTTCAGTTGGCTCCACCCCTTTCGAACGGACGGCGGGGCGGGAGAGATCCGTCTGCCAGTCGTCTGCGGCGAACAGTGATCACAGGAAGGTTCCAGTGCAGGCTGCGAAGCCGCTCGGTACCTCCCTATCAACCCCCACGACCTTATGGAACATGAACAGACTTCCGGGTCCACATCGTGAGCTGAGGACGTCGAGACTGTGCAGGACCCACATCCAGGGTCCGCTGAGGTTTGAACAACACCGGGAGGGCCGCGGTCGGTGGAGTGTGACGTCACTCGCGACGTCCGCTTCTCTCCACAATCACCACGTATAACACTACCCAACCTCCGCCCGCGTGACCGCTACGGTCGCAGGTTCGAATCCTGCCTCGGGCATGGATGTGTGTGATGTCCTTAGGTTAGTTAGGTTTAAGTAGTTCTAAGTTCTAGGGGACTGATGACCTTAGAAGTTAAGTCCCATAGTGCTCAGAGCCATTTGAACCAACCACCGCACCGTCAGGCTTACCGCCTGGCCACGATGAATATCAACATAGTTAGCTCTTCTGCTATGATACAACTTCTGAAGGAAGTAATACGACCCACAGGAATCGACTTTGCATTTCTGCGAGAGGCGCGAACGTTTGGTGGTCCCACAGACACCAGCGTGACGATTTTAGTGCGTGGCGTTATCGTCGTGACAGCAGCAGATCTTACTCTGCTGACATTCCTCCCCCCCCCCCCCCCTCCTCCACGCCCTTTTCTTCCTAGGATGGTATGAACACAACGTCTTCGCTGACGATATTAATTGCATCGTTCCTCGCAAGGACCAAATTCTGCACTACACACCTTTTCCGAAACTGGATACGGTGAGTGATGATCTTCACTAGTCCAATACGCGGGAAAAGAGGGAAAGATACTCGCGACATCTCTGGACACACCCATGTTACCAACAATTCAGCGAGACAACTGGATCACATATAAGTGTCGCAAGATCTTATTCAGGGAGTGGTGGACGCCGAACGATGGCCTTCTGATCACATTGGCTGTATCTTTAGAGTAACGGCCTTTGGAAGATGAATGTGACACACCTTCAGGACCCGACTGCCATTGCCAAGCTGTAGCAATATGGACCATCTCTGGACGACGTCACTCCCGATAATACTCGACTTTGGTATGGTGACTTCTCTGTGCCAAACCGGCAGTCTGCATAACTTTTATGCTGGTTGGCTGCATGGAACCAGTAGACTACGAACCCTTACTGTGTGTCACTCAGGGACCTCGACGCTCTACCCCCATCGCCTGACACACAGAGAGAAAGCCATCCAACCAAGGCTCACATATTATCGTCGATGAAGTGTCTCTTAGAAGGCGCTGTAGTCCACTTGCGACGACTCGACCGAACGACTGGACAGGTCCTCATCGTGCAACACATTGTGGCTGACAAGCACCGACATCGCCGACAGTCACACGCCTTACGACGCAGAAAGGTCGCTCCTATACGACCCAAGCAACCATAGTAATAGCCATGGAGGATCATTTTCGTTATTCTTACCCGGAAAGTGCCGTAGACGACGAGGCCACTGCGGAAGCGTTACAACAGGTTGACATGCACTGTCGACAAGCCAACAGAGACGGCATGAATGGAGGTAATCTCGTCTGAGGGGGCGGGGACGCCTAGGAGGAAAGTGCAGTTAATAAGCCACAAGGACCCGATGGATTACCAGTCGAGTTATACCGGATCTTCCGTGACATCACGATGCCCAGCTGGGTTACAATGTTCCGAGAACTCACGTACCCAGACTGTACAGCACCGCCTGCCTTCGTCGAAGGACTTCTCTTATTTGTACAAAAGTCAGTGGGAGGGCAATCGGTCAGCGACTATCGGCCACTTACAACAAGGCTACAAGTTTTCCGCCAGGCTTTTGTCAGATCGCATGAAGAAGACTTTGGCAATGATTCTGGCCCGCAACAGCCGTCGCAGGAAACAGCCACTGGCGACTGCCTTCGACAGAGTGCATCATAACTATCATAACTTGTCCTACAGGTGATGGTCGTATGAGATTTCCCCCCTCCCCCCACCCTCCCCAGGCTCATATAGACGCCTTGCGGCTCCTTCTTGCAGCAGTCTGCTCTCAGATTCAGGTCAACGGACGAAAGGTGGGACCAACGGCCATCAAGAGGTCTCTGCGCAAAGATTCCCCTCTTTCTACCTACCTTTATGCAATCGCGCTCGAGACACTCCTCGGGGGCCTCAACCACAGGCTGTCTGGCATCACTTTGCGGGACTTCAGCTTCTGCTTCAAGACATACGCCGACGACCTGCTACTGCTAGTTCGTTCCGCCGATGAAGTCCGCAGCGTACTAAACTGAATCAAGCGACAGGAACAGACTGCAGGCAGTCTTCTGAACATCAACAAGTTGGCGGAGCTGGATGTCGGACACGGTACCAGGCCGGGCACTGTCGGTCCCTTCCGCCATTTACCAAACTGAGATATTTGTGAGTCACGTTTACGATTGATGTGAGCGGAACGGCCGTGACAATTTAACACCGGTTACTACAGATTTTACGAGTGATGTTGCACCAGATCCTGCTCTGGGATTTGAACCAGCTGCAATGTGTGGAATACCTGAACCTCTACGTAGCATCACACGCACAGGTCCTCCCCCTTCCGGCGGCGATAAATCGTAGACTTCGGGCGGTCTTCGGTTATTTCCTATCCACAGGACATATATTCAAAGTACGACACTCTCATTCTCCCCTTACGCTGGGACTGGTTAACGTACGAACACAGGTAACTACCCTTTATGTGAGCAATATGTGGAAATGATGGACCAGTCAACACGCCTCCCTCACGGGTTGTCTATTGTAGGTCCTGATGCCGGTCTCTCACGTCCAATGGTCCGGTGGTTAGGTAGCGTCACAACTGTCCAATATATTGACACTCATTCTGGAAGACAGCGATGTGGCCTCGGATCTCCGGGCAACGCTGACGAAAGATCTTTATACCACCGCCCGTGGGCAGTTCCACGTAACGTGGTAGAAATAAAATATTTAACTGTCAATTGGTCACGAGTGTGGAAAACACCACTTTCTTGCAACCAACGTGCGTGCGACGTGGTATCAAGTCACCAACCAAAAATATGTCACGAGATACCGGCTCTACATAATCGGCTTAACGAACTCCCTAGATTGCTCCGACTGTCGCCTCCTGGACACCGATGAATATCGCTTCACGTGCGTGTCGTCGTCCGGCGTTTGATGACTGACACAGAAGTTCTTAGCTTGTTACCTCCGTGTCACACCAGACGTTGTTGAACCTCGTTCTCTTCTGTGTCAGGATTATTACTTTCCCCCAGCCAAATATCATGCTCTTACATTATTCAAGTGAATGACAATCAAATGGTTCAAATGGCTCTGAGCACTATGGGACTTAACAGCTGTGGTCATCAGTCCCCTAGAACTTAGAACTACTTAAACCTAACTAACCTAAGGACATCACACACATCCATGCTCGAGGCAGGATTCGAACCAGCAACCGAAGCAGTCGCGCGGTTCCGGACTGCGCGCCTAGAACCGCGAGACCACCGCGGCCGGCGAATGACAATCGACTACATTTTCGGCGAAGGGGAGAAAGTGGTGCTTGAGTACTGGCGGAACCGGAAAAACGCTCAGAACGCTCTTCAACGCACACCGAGGTACCGTACGCCCTTTGCAAAATATTTACACAGTGTTTTCGTAAATCCCCTACCGCTAATTGATGAGTGCCACGCTCAGTGCGACTTACGACGCATTACATCGAAGACGGAATGACCTGAACTGAACTGCAAGCAGTGAGAAAGGAAAAGAGATTGGCTGATTCATGGAACGCTGCATTCATTGGGGCTTCAGCAATACT
This sequence comes from Schistocerca americana, assembly GCF_021461395.2. Lineage (NCBI taxonomy): Eukaryota > Metazoa > Arthropoda > Insecta > Orthoptera > Acrididae > Schistocerca > Schistocerca americana. The sequence goes on along the minus strand of NC_060124.1, from coordinate 430,564,834 downwards.
GCAAGAGTCTGTTGTAAATATTTTAGACGGCATTGTTGGAGATAGAAAACGCCAGTGGCAGTGCACAAGAAAACTCCAGTTGCACCATTTCTTGAAGAAAGATTATTTTAGCTGAAACAACGGAGACAGTATGCAAAGTTTGTGCTTTGAATCACATTTTTTGTAACATTCTGTTTTATAGAAATTTCATTAGTACATATTTACTAATAACAAACATATAAAAAAATTAAAGACCCCTGGGGCCTATCACCATGGGAGAATTTTTGGGAATAGTTATGGGCAACGTCTGAAGAGCTATAGTTACTTTTTTATGGTAGGACAAAAGTGGTGGTGCCAAGTAGGGGTAGATTTGATTTTTGTTGTTGTTGAGACTAAACTTAGATAAGGAGACAGGCCCATATAAAGAAAGTAAGCAGGAGACCAGCATTCGAAACCCAGGCTGGCACCAATTTTCGACTATCTCCATTGATTTAAGTCAACGTCCGCTGGCAGCCAATGTCTATAATTCCTCTGTGCTTCAAAAAAAGTCATAAATTTACGACAACCATGACTGCCATTCCAAAACCAAAATATCTACTGTTCAGTGCTTTGCTCCATGCTGTCATCACAGTTCGGAGCGCCTCATAAAAGTTAAGACCCAAACTTTGCTTAAGTCGTCACTGTCTTCGATTCTCTTATCGTTTATCGGAGCTCCAACATACAAATACACATATCGTTAGCAATGATCTCTCAGTATTGCGCCTTCCCCTGGACCTGATGATCAAATAAGGTAAAGGGCAGTTTGTATTCGCTCTTTCATTTTTTAATTATTAATAACATTTAGAAATTATCCGTAAAGGAAGCCTGCATTGGCTATTTTACTTCAAGCGATGAGGACGCTGTGTTCCGGACTGTTGCACAGACATTTGCCACGTGATTGTGCATCTTTAAGGTGATGATTAATCTAGTGTCAATAGGATTGTGCTTTTCACATAAATATTTTATTATTACCAAGCGAGGTGGCGCAGAAACAATCCGAGCTTTAAAGTCCTCGATGTCGACGGGACGTTAAACCCAACCTTCCTTCCTTCCTTCCTTTTTTATTGCAATTATTGAACCGTGGGAAATCTGAGACAGGCTTTGTTTAATTTTTCATCTAACAAAAATCTTCCGTAACTGCTCCGTTTTCGAATTTCTAGAAAATTTTCGTTTTAATCGCCCAGGTTCTCTGGCACTGCCGTCTACAATTCTCTAGTTGCACAAGATTACGCTCGCCTCAACCTTGCGGTATGTTCGTGGCCAGACTTCTAGGAAAGCGACGTCTGTGTTAATAGGAATTACCTCACCAGGTGGGTGGTTAGGAAACAGTGTGGCACAAAGTTTATTGTCCAGCGTGCGTGGTGCAATGAATCTCGCTACTGACCTTCGCGCCAAAGACTCAGTACTTGAGTGAGTCACAACTCTCGGAATTCTACCGTTTCTGTCTGGAGCGTACAGTGACAGCTCCGGGAGCCTCACATAAATATTAGCATGTTGACTGTGAACAAATTGGAGACGCCGACAGGGACACTCTTAACGCGTTCACGCGTGCTTATGTAAGCACATTTCTAGGCTACTGGTAGCGACGTTAAAAGCCTCTGATGTTTGCGTTGTTCTTGGGAGCTACTGGGAAAGCGTTTTGAATCAGATGTAACTAAATCTTTCGATTAACAATGCAATACTGATACTAAACGGATACTATGTCTAGTATATGATGAAAAGTAAAGGACACAACTAACTTCTCTGGTCGCTTAAGCATTTATTTTGCCATTTTTTATTTGTAATTTTCTTACGTATTAAATGAGGTTCCTGAGTGTGTGAACTAGAATTTTGCTAGCATACACGATAACTTTTGGTTATATAGGTACTTCCAGGAGGGTGGATGAGGAAGACTGCCTTCGTAGAATGAGCTCAAGGATTAAATTATAATTTGCCAAAAGCAAGTATCCTCTTTCACCATATCAAGAGGAATTTTATTTCGTTTTTGGCAATAAGAGGCGATGCATGACTAGAAGGAACAATATTCAACTAGTCTTTCGTACGTGCAGTGGTCGGAACCTCTAGATGTAATTTAGCAAAACAAGAGCACAATGACAACGCGGGATCCATGAGGACCGTAAAAAACCGAATGCAGTTTTCATGAACTTAATTGTCGTCCTTACGATAGCCATGACAGGTTATTTGCAGTTTTATCATTTCATCTACGGTTTTACTTGGGTCGTATGTTATTAAAAAGAGGAATTTCCAACATTAGTTTATTGTAGCAAATCTCAGTATCGATTACAAACGGAACATGATTAGCCTACCACAATTCAATATTACATCTGCATGAACACTTGTTAAAGCAGTCAAGACACTCAGTAAAAAATCGAGCGGGGAAAAAGGGAGATTGATGGAACTGGACCGTAACTGCAAGAAAATGACTTTAGTGGTAGCAAAGAAATGGGGAGGATTAACAAACACCAACACTGAAGACAGATAAACCGGGAAATAACTCGCTACAGGGAAGAAAGAACAGCAAAGGAGGATACTTTCGATATCTAAGGTAAATCACTGGAGCATTCATCACACGGTGCGTAACTCATTACAGTGCAAATGATGGGTTCCTCAGCCACGTATAATTATTGTTCTATTAGGCAATAATGAAATCACTCTCTCCACGCAATTTTAAAATTAGTAACAAACCAAGACGATCATCTCTTGCGAAAAAATAACAGCTAGAAAAATAATCACTCGCTTGCAAAAAATTGTATCACAGAACTTGTTGAAGGCGAAACAGATTCATGAAAAGTGGATAAATTAACTTAAGGTGGTTATCAAATATTTCCTCACGTGGTCTTAAGATCAGTAACAAAGCAATGAGATCATGTCTCGCGAAAAATTAACCCTTCCAAAAATATTCGTTTCAGTCACGAAGTATTGAATCATACAGTTCGTTGAAGACGAAACAAATTTAAAAAGCGGATGAATTAACGAGCTTATCAAGTGTCTCAACGTACAGGAGATTAAACTAACAACTCAACGTTAATGAATTTCATACGCAAAAGGATAAAAAAAATTGAGACAATAATAGAACAAGAAAGCGCTGATGCTTTTAAGTTTACGGGATTTCTGACTTAATATATGTATCGCGACTTAGTCTAAATCGGTGTCCACTAGGATCACATGCTTATTCATCGACGGCAGGAACACGACAACAAAGTCTGCCTCCCTCTCTCTCTCTTGTTCAAAGTGGAGACGCGACTTATGGTGGTGGTGGTGTGTGGGGGGGGGGGGGGGGGGGCGGAATCTGGCGCTCGCCATTCTGGTCACGGAGGTCGCGCAAAACTGAACTACCTGTTGTTCTGGCAAGTGGCCCGAACGCTGCAGGATAACTCGTGATTCGCCACATTTAGGCAGGGTGGCCTCTTTGCGTCACCAAACATGCAGGAGAGGCAAGGTTTCAATGGTTGGTACTGCTACTTCTGAGGCTAAGTAAAGGGTCTTCTTTGGCCCATACTAGGCAACCAAACAAGCAAGATATGCATTCAAGCTAAACGCTCTAGGCGGGAAAAGGAAGCCATTATGGTTACTTGAGAGAGATAGCAGTTTTTAAGAAAATAAAAGAGAAATACCTTGCTCCCATGCTCTTTCAAGCAACGGTGTGTTTTTAAGTGTACACAATTAAGGGCCAACAGCGTATTACATTCGCACATGGGGGAATGATAACGATATCATTGCAGGATTAAATTTTCCAAAAAGTGCGAAAGAAGTACGAAAAAGTCCGTCTTTCAGTTTATTTAGCCTGTGCTCACGTAATTCTGTTGTAATGTGGTGTCGTCCGCAGAACGAAGTCTCGCGCAAAAGTAGGCACTTCACGACAGCACCACAAGTAAAGACAGTCGCTACGAACTTCCAGTATGCTGAAATCATTGTAGGTCAACAACTTCTGTTAATCAGTATAACGAAAAACCAGCCAAAGCTGCAAATTCAGGGCAGGAAACAAAATTTATGCTCATGTGCAATACAGATATTACCATATTTAAGCACATGCCAAAAATACAGAACATATCGTTTCAAGATTTGAGTAACATAATCAAAACATTGGCTGGTTTTTCATTGTTCTGAAAGACTGTCAGACGCATCAACGTTTCGGAGGCGTCGGTGTAAACACGCCTCCTATGTGTTTCCATGCGTAGCCGCAGTTATACATGAATAAACCAAAACATTATGACCATTACCCACCGCGACGCTGGATGCCATTTGGTGGCGTTGCGGCCACGTGACGCGGTAACAGAAGTATGTAACCGGAGCAGACACGGACGGGGACCACGCTAGCAAAGGTATGGGCTGCAAATGGGGAAATCCACTGAGATAAGCACCTTTGATAAAGGGCAGATCATTATTATGTAGACGCTGTGAACGAGGTCGAATGTTCATGTGCTACTGTCGTGAGCATCTACGCAAAGATGTAGAACAACAGTGAAACTACACTATGCGCTAAATGGTTGGACGTCCACGAGTGTTCACAGAACATGGGGTGATCTGTGGCATCTCTGCCGAAAGAGCACAGTGCTGGTACACGCACAAGTGTTTCGGAGCACGTCGTTCAACGTACATTTTTTAATATGGAGCTCCGCAGCAGACCCCGTTCTAAACAGGGTACAAGCTACAGTAGCCCATTACAAACAGTACTGTAAGGTGCTTAAAAATATTATTAGGAAGGCAAGGAGTATGTGGTATGCAAATAGAATAGCTAATTCGCAGGATAAAATTAAAACCATATAGTCAGTTGTGAAGGAAGTGTCTGGTCAGCAGCACAAGGTCGACAATATAAAATCAGTTGGCAGTAAAAATATTTCTGTTACTGATAAATCAGATAAATGTGTGGTATTCAAGAATCATTTTCTGAGCATTGCTGGTTAATTAAATAAAAATTTAGTATCTAAAGGAAATCATATAACTCTCTTGGCAATGACTTTCCGAAATTTATGTCTGCAATACTCCTCTCTAATACTGACAACGGGGAGACTGAGTCAATAATTAAATCACTGAAGACTAGGGAGTCTCATGGATATGACTGAGTGCCTAGCAGAATATTAAAGTACTGTGCTGCACATGTTAGCCCTGTACTTAGCCATATTTGTAACTTTTCCTTTAGGAATGGTCAGTTTCCTGAACGATTAAAGTACTCAGTAGTAAAGACACTTTATAAAAAGGGAGAAAGGGACAATGTAGACAATTTTAGACCTATTTCTATGCCCTCAGTGTTTGCTAAAGTTATTGAAATGGCTGTGTATGTAACGATATTGATCATTTTATATCACACGATTTGCTATCAGATGTATAGTTCGGCTTTAAAAGTCGTTTAACAACTGAAAATGCTATATTCTCTTTTCTCTGTGAGGTACTGGATGGGTTAAACAAAAGGTTTTGAACGCTAGGCATATTTTTTTGATTTAAATAGGGCGTTTGATTGTGTTGATCACAAAATACTGTTCCAGATGTTGGACGATTACGGAATGCAGGGAGTAGCTCAGAATTGGTTCACCTCTTACTTTAGCAACAGACAGGAAAAGGTCATTACTCACGGTGTTGAGAATGGCTGTGATGTGGGGTCTGAGTGGGGTACTGTCAAGTTGTCAAGTGGGGGAGGGGGGGGGGGTGCCCCAGGGATCAGTCTTGGCGCCACTCCTGTTCCTTAATTATATAAATGATATGCTGTCTAGTATTACGGGTAATTCTAAAATACTTCTGTTTGGTGATGACACTAGCTTGGTAGTAAAGGATGTTATGTGCAACATTGACTCGGTTTCAAATAGTGCAGTTCACGACATAAGTTCATGTCTTGTAGAAAATAAACTAACGGTAAATCACAGTGAGACTCAGTTTTTACAGTTTCTAACACACAATTCAACAAAACCTGACCTTCTCATTTCCCAGAATGGGCATATGGTTAGTGAAACTGAGAAGTTCAAATTTCTAGGTATTCAGATAGATAGTAAACTGTCTTGGAAAGTCCACGTTCAGGATCTTGTTCAAAGACTTAATATTGCCATTTTTACCATTGGAACGGAATATGAAGTCTACGTTGCTTATTTTTATTTGCTTAAGTCGTGTGATATTATTTTTTTTGGCAACTCTTCCCATTCCAAAAGGATATTTTTGGCTCAGAAACGGGCGGTTCGGGCAATAAGTGGCGTAAGTTCACAAACCTCTTGTCGATTTCTGTTCACTAGTCTGGGCATTCTGACATTAGCCTCTCAGTACATATATTCCTTACTGTCATTTTTTGTTAACGATATTAGCTTATTCCCAAGAATAAGCAGCTTTCACCTGGTTAATACTCGGCAGAAATCAAACCTGCGTTTGGATCGCACTTCCTTAGCTCTTGTGCAGAATGGTGTGCAGTATACTACTGCATCTCTTTTTAATAAGCTACCACTAGAATCCCCCCCCCGTGAACCATTGACCTTGGTGGGGAGGCTTGCGTGCCTCAGTGATACAGATGGCCGTACCGTAGGAGCAACCACAACGGAGGGGTATCTGTTGAGAGGCCAGACAAACGTGTGGTTCCTGAAGCGGGGCAGCAGCCTTTTCAGAAGTTGCAGAACCATTGACCTTGGTGGGGAGGCTTGCGTGCCTCAGCGATACAGATGGCCGTACCGTAGGTGCAACCACAACGGAGGGGTATCTGTTGAGAGGCCAGACAAACGTGTGGTTCCTGAAGGGGGGCAGCAGCCTTTTCAGAAGTTGCAGGAGCAACAGTTTGGATGATTGACTGATCTGGCCTTGTAACAATAACCAAAACGGCCTTGCTGTTCTGGTACTGCGAACGGTTGAAAGGAAGGGGAAACTACAGCCGTAATTTTTCCCGAGGGCATGCAACTTTACTGCATTTTTAAATGATCATAGCGTCCTCTTGGGTAAAATATTCCGGAGGTAAAATAGTCCCCCATTCGGAACTCCGGGCGGGGACTACTCAAGAGGACGCCGTTATCAGGAGAAAGAAAACTGGCGTTCTACGGATCGGAGCGTGGAATGTCAGATCCCCTAATCGAGCAGGTAGGTTAGAAAATTTAAAAAGGGAAATGGATAGGTTAAAGTTAGATATAGTGGGAATTAGTGAAGTTCGGTGGCAGGAGGAACAAGACTTTTGGTCAGGTGAATACAGGGTTATAAATACAAAATCAAATAGAGGTAATGCAGGAGTAGGTTTAATAATGAATAATAAATAGGCGTGCTGGTAAGCTACTACAAACAGCATAGTGAATGCATTATTGTGGCCAAGATAGACACGAAGCCCACGCCTACTACAGTAGTACAAGTTTATATGCCAACTAGCTCTGCAGATGATGAAGAAATTGATGAAATGTATGATGAGATAAAAGAAATTATTCAGATAGTGAAGGGAGACGAAAATTTAAAAGTCATGGGTGACTGGAATTTGATTGTAGGAAAAGGGAGAGAAGGAAACATAGTAGGTGAACATGGATTGGGGCTAAGAAATGAAAGAGGAAGCCGCCTGGTAGAATTTTGCACAGAGCATTATTTAATCATAGCTAACACTTGGTTCATGAATCATAAAAGAAGGTTGTATACATGGAAGAATCCCGGAGATACTAAAAGGTATCAGATAGATTATTTAAGGGTAAGACAGAGATTTAGGAACCAGGTTTTAAATTGTAAGACATTTCCAGGGGCAGATGTGGACTCTGAGCACAAACTATTGGTTATAAACTGCAGATTAAAATCGAAGAAACTGCAAAAAGGTGGGAATTTAAGGAGATGGGACCTGGATAAACTGACTAGGCCAGAGGTAGTACAGAGTTTCAGGGAGAGCATAAGGGAACAATTGACAGCAGTGGGGGACAGAAGTACAGTAGAAGAAGAATGGGTAGCTCTGAGGGATGAAGTAGTGAAGGCAGCAGAAGATCAAGTAGGTAAAAGGATGAGGGCTAGTAGAAATCCTTGGGTAACAGAAGAACTATTGAATTGATGAAAGGAGAAAATATAAAAATGCAGTAAATGAAGCAGGCCAAATGGAATACAAACGTCTCAAAAATGAGATCGACAGGAAGTGCATAATGGCTAAGCAGGGATGGCTAGAGGACAAATGTAAGGATGTAGAGGCTTATCTCACTATGGGTAAGATAGATACTGCCTACAGGAAATTAAAGAGACCTTTGGAGAAAAGAGAACCACTTGTTTGAATATCAAGAGCTCAGATGGAAACCCAGTTCTAAGCAAAGAAGGGAAAGGAGAAAGATGGGAGGAGTATATAGAGGGTCTATACAAGGGCGATATACTTGAGGACAATATCATAGAAATGGAAGAGAATGTAGATGAAGATGAAATGGGAGATACGATACTGCGTGAAGAGTTTGACAGAGCACTGAAAGACCTGAGTCGAAATAAGGCTCCCAGAGTAGACAACATTCAATTAGAACTACTGACGGCCTTGGGAGAGCCAGTCCTGACAAAACTCTACCATCTGGTGAGGAGGATGTATGAGATGGGCGAATTACCCTCAGACTTCAAGAAGAATATAATAATTCCAATCCCAAAGAAAGCAGGTGTTGACAGATGTGAAAATTACCGAACTATCAGTTTAATAAGTCACAGCTGCAAAATACTAACACGAATTCTTTACAGACGAATGGAAAAACTGGTAGAAGCCGACATTGGGGAAGATCAGTTTGGATTCCGTAGAAATATTGGAACACGTGAGGCAATACTGACCTTACGACTTATCTTAGAAGCTAGATTAAGGAAAGGCAAAACCTACGTTTCTAGCATTTGTAGACTTAGAGGAAGCTTTTGACGATGTTGACTGGAATACTCTGTTTCAAATTCTGAAGGTGGCAGTGCTAAAACACAGGGAGCGAATGGCTGTTTACAATATGCACAGAAAGCAGATGGCAGTTATAAGAGTCGAGGAGTATGAAAGGGAAGCAGTGGTTGGGAAGCGAGTGGGACAGGGTTGTAGCCTATCCCCTATGTTATTCAATCTGTATATTGAGCAAGCAGTAAAGGAAACAAAAGAAAAATTCGGAGTAGGTATTAAAATCCATGGAGAAGAAATAAAAACTTTGAGGTTCGCCGATGACACTGTAATTCTGTCAGAGACAGCAAAGGACTTGGAAGAGCAGTTGAACGAAATGGACACTGTCTTGAAAGGAGGATATAAGATGAACATCAACAAAAGCAAAACGAGGATAATGGATTGTAGTCGAATTAAGTCGGGTGATGCTGAGGGAATTAGATTAGGAAATGAGACACTTAAAGTAGTGAAGGAGTTTTGCTATTTGGGGAGCAAAATAACTGATGATGATCGAAGTAGAGAAGATATAAAATGTAGACTGGCAATGGCAAGAAAAGCGTTTCTGAAGAAGAGAAATTTGTTAACATCGAGTATAGATGTGTCAGGAAGTCGTTTGTGAAAGTATTTGTATGGAGTGTAGCCATGTATGGAAGTGAAACATGGACGAAAAATAGTTTGTACAGAAAGAGAATAGAAGCTTTCGAAATGTGGTGCTACAGAAGAATGCTGAAGATTAGATGGGTAGATCACATAACTAATGAGGAGGTATTGAATAGGATTGGGGAGAAGAGAAGTTTGTGGCACATCTTGACGAGGAGAAGGGACCGGTTGGTAGGATATGTTCTGAGGCATCAAGGGATCACAAATTTAGGATTGGAGGGCAGTGTGGAGGATAAAAAATGTAGAGGGAGACCAAGAGATGAATACACTAAGCAGATTCAGAATGATGTAGATCGCAGTAGGTACTGGGAGATGAAGAAACTTGCATAGGATAGGGTAGTATGGAGAGCTGCATCAAACCAGTCTCAGGACTGAAGACCACAACAACAACAACAACAACCACTAGAATTCAAAAATCTTAGCAGTAATCCATGCATTTTCAAATCAAAACTGAAGTGTTTCCTCATGGGTCACTCCTTCTATTCTGTCGAGGAGTTTCTTGGAAAATTAAGCTGATCCTTGTTATACAGGGTGTTACAAAAAGGTACGGCCAAACTTTCAGGAAACATTCCTCACGCACAAATAAAGAAAAGATGTTATGTGGACATGTGTCCGGAAATGCTTAATTTCCATGTTAGAGCTCATTTTAGTTTCGTCAGTATGTACTGTACTTCCTCGATTCACCGCCAGTTGGCCCAATTGAAGGAAGGTAACGTTGACTTCGGTGCTTGTGTTGACATGCGACTCATTGCTCTACAGCACTAGCATCAAGCACATCAGTACGTAGCATCAACAGGTTAGTGTTCATCACGAACGTGGTTTTGCAGTCAGTGCAATATTTACAAATGCGGAGTTGGCAGATGTCCATTTGATGTATGGATTAGCACGGGGCAATAGCCGTGGCGCGGTACGTTTGTATCGAGACAGATTTCCAGAATGAAGGTGTCCCGACAGGAAGACGTTCGCAGCAATTGATCGGCATCTTAGGGAGCACGGAACATTCCAGTCTATGACTCGCGACTGGAGAAGACCTAGAACGACGAGGACACCTGCAATGGACGAGGCAATTCTTACTGCAGTTGACGATAACCCTAATGTCAGCGTCAGAGAAGTTGCTGCTGTACAAGGTAACGTTGACCACGTCACTGTATGGAGAGTGCTACCGGAGAACCAGTTGTTTCCGTACCATGTACAGCGTGTGCAGGCACTATCAGCAACTGATTGGCTTCCACGGGTACACTTCTGCGAATGGTTCATCCAACAATGTGTCAATCCTCATTTTAGTGCAAATATTCTCTTTACGGATGAGGCTACATTACAACGTGATCAAATTGTAAATTTTCACAATCAACATGTGTGGGCTGACGAGAATCCGCACGCAATTGTGCAATCACGTCAGCAACACAGATTTTCTGTGAACGTTTGGGCAGGCGTTGTTGGTGATGTCTTGATTGGGCCCCATGTTCTTCCACCTAAGCTCAATGGAGCACGTTATCGTGATTTCATACGGGTAATCTACCTGTGCTGCTAGAACATGTGCCTTTACAAGTACGACACAACATGTGGTTCATGCACGATGGAGCTCCTGCACATTTCAGTCGAAGTGTTCGTACGCTTCTCAACAACAGATTCGGTGACCGATGGATTGGTAGAGGCGGACCAATTCCATGGCCTCCACGCTCTCCTGACCTCAACCCTCTTGACTTTCATTTATGGGGGCATTTGAAAGCTCTTGTCTACGCAACCCCGGTACCAAATGTAGATACTCTTCGTGCTCGTATTGTGGACGGCTGTGATACAATACGCCATTGTCCAGGGCTGCATCAGCGCATCAGGGATTCCATGCGACGGAGGGTGGATGCATGTATCCTCGCTAACGGAGAACATTTTGAACATTTCCCGTAACAAAGTGTTAGAAGTCACGATGGTGCGTTCTGTTGCTGTGTGTTTCCATTCCATGATTAATGTGATTTGAAGAGAAGTAATAAAATGAGCCCTAACATGGAAGGTAAGCGTTTCCGGACACATGTCCACATAACATATTTTCTTTCTTTGTGTGTGAGGAATGTTTCCTGAAAGTTTGGCCGTACCTTTTTGTAACACCCTGTATTGTTGATTACGTTTACTTAAACTTATGGCTTGATTTTTTTCGGGTTCATAAACATTTTTTTTTATCTGTTACTACTTTTATGTTGTAATTTCATGTACTGATACGTCCCATGACCTTGGAGGTTTGCTCCTCAATTTGGCCCTACGGAACTTGACGTGTAAATAAAAATAAAACCACCGGTTCGTAGTTGAGCCAACGGGATCGTCAGTTACGATTGCGGTGGGCACGGGATTCGACAATCGGTCAATGGAAACGTGTCGGCTCTTCAGGTGAAGCACATTTTTGTTACAAAAGGTCGGTGGTTGTCTCCACAAACACCGTCCCCGAGTTGAACGGCGGCCCTAAACCTCCATCGCGTCACGGATACAGACTTGTGGGAGCAGTGATAAGGTATGAGAAATATTCTCATGCGCTTGCATGGGATCTATGGTAATAATCGAAGACACGCTAACAGTGCGAACCACCAGCATCCCTTCATGCTTGATGTCTTCCCCGACGGCGATGTCTTCTTTCAGCCGTATAACTGTTCGTGTCTCTGTGCCAGAACCGTGCTACAGTGGTTTGAGGAGCACTACAGTGAACTCACGTTGATGTCACGCCAACCATATTCGCCTGATGTAAATCCTGTGTGACCCAACTGGGTCGCTATCGGGCGCCATCACCGCGTTCGCAAATCAGCGGCCCGTTATTTACGCGAATTACGTGACCTGTGCGTAGACATCTAACGCCACATACTTCCACAAACCTACCAACAAACTGTCCGATCCCTGACACGAAGAATCAGTGATGTACTTCGTTTCAAAGACGGACAAACAAGCTGAGCCGTGCACGGCTCGTGTTAATGCCATTTATGGTTTGTCGTCTTCTATTACGGTACTGCCGCCTCATTTTCTTATTCCGTTTCCTGGCGTCACTAACTTCCTGCCTTACTTGCCTGTGAGCGGCAGCAGCGGCGCGCATCGATAAGTGCACTGTCCTACCATCTCTGGAGCGACTGATAGTATTTCCGGTTCGTCGTGTGTCTGGGAGTCAGTTGGACCAGCAGTGCAGTCGGGACGCAGCAGCAATGAAGTCGGGACGGAGCGCCGGTGAGGCGCTGGCGACACACGTGAACTGTCCGGTGGAGGGAGACTGGAGCGGGACGACCGTTGGTCGGTAATTCGGTTGGTCGTCTCATCGGCCGACATAGATTTGGTCCTTTCACCCTTTCCGGGCCTGGGCGGTCGGTTGGCTTGGAGCAACAAGGAAGCCCCCATCGCGCGGAGTCGGGCGAGAGCCGCTGGCGGCTTCCACGTGCGGCTGGAAAGTGAGGTGTTGCTTGCGAGTGCTACGAAGTTCGTCGCCCACCGCTCTTGGACATGAATGTTGAGTCCTCACCTAACCTACTAACGAGCCTCAACTGTTCTCATTTCTTCGTTTTATCCTGCTTGTTGCTTTGGGACATTCCCACGAGCAACAATGTGTGTGGTTTTAAGTCGGTTAAGATTCCAGCCATCTTCCTGTGAAGTTTAAATTAATTTAATTTATTCCATGATATGGAAGTTCACCAGCGGTATCTTCTGTCTTGTGGCCGTTGACGTTCCGGTTACCTGCCCTGGTCGCTCACGTAGTTTTAGGCAGTGTATTTTCCTCGTCGTGTTGTTGCTGTCCAGCACAGCGTGTAGTTAGACAGCTGAGGAGTTTTTGGTCAGTGTAGGTCCCAATATTCGGTGTGTCGTGTATGGAAATCTTGTATTCGTTTGGTAGTTGCGTCGAGCGGAAATGATTTGCTTGATTGGTCGGTCGGCTGTCTGTCTGTCGGTTGGGTTGCCTCCAGTTTAAGAAGTGTCGGTCGTTAGTGTCACAATTCCAGGCCGACCCTTAGAAACTTCTGAGTGCCGTTCCTTGTGTGTTATGTAGAAATTTCCTTGTTTGGGTTTTAGTTATGTGGTTGATGTGTGACCTTCAGTCGAGTTTTAATGTCTCTTAAATTAATGTTCTTGTCTTCAACTTAAGGCATAAGATTGTTATGCTTTTGTTTTAAGATAAGGCCTTCTGTCTTTTGATTGAAACTCTTCTTATTGTCTAATATGTGGCCTCCAGCCAAGTTCCATTAAAATCAAATTGCTAAGGCCTTCAGCCTGTTTAGATTGAAGATTTAGAAAATATTTTTGGATGAAACCTCCAGAAGAGCCTTGTATTTCAAATGCTTGCTTAGGCCTTGTGTGTTGGATTTTGAGTGGGCCTACAGCCAATCTAAACTTAATTAAAGGAGGTCGATTAAAGTTTTTAGTGTTTTGCATCCTTGTTCTAATATTATGTGTTGATGAATAAAGTTTGTATGTTGAGTGAAACTGACAGCAACATATTTTGGCCCTATTCCACAACCTAAACCGCTCTGACCTGTTAGCGCGGGCGTTTCATAAGCCATTAAGCAGGTGGTCATAGTGTTTTGGCTCATGAGTGTGTATGTCCGAGCGCAGTGCCACTCAGCCCAACCTCTCTGTAATCATCTCTTACGACGACGGCGGACGGCGGTGTCGTATTAGCACAGATCCGCCAGCGTGCTAATAGAACAGTTATCCAGAACAAACAGTCCTGCGGGAGAAACATCTGCAACTGGGCATTATAGCGAAGGTTGAAAGTACCACTTCAATTACAAGATTCTCTTTATTTTTCAGCAGTTAAAACACGACCAGTTTTGGACACTTACATGTCCATCATCAGGTGTTATGACTTCTTACTGTGACCTCGAGCGCCGCTGTGGACGAGTACAGGCCACGGTGTATCACCAGCGAGGAAGGCACCTGCTGTTGTGTACGATCCCGTGCTCTGCGTTCGCTGGTGGTACGCCGCGTCTTGTACTCGTCCAACTCGGCGCTCCAGGTCACAGCACAAAGTTATAACACCTGATGATGGATATGTAAGAGCCCAAAACCGGTTAACTACTGAAAAAGAAAAAGAACCTTACAACTGAAGCGGTATTTTCAACCTGTGGTGTTATTCAGACTTTATACCAAGTGACAGATAACTGTACTCTGATGTAAAACTAAAATTCTGCAATGACCAAAGTGGTAAATGTCATAAATGTCGGTTGCAGTATCAATATACGTCATTGGTGAGGGCAATAATTGTTTCCAAAGTTAAGTATTTGCCATGATCAAGTTTTAATAAATTATTAAATTGTGTGTGTGTGCGTGTGCGTGTGTGTGTGTGTGTGTGTGTGTGTGTGTGTGTGTGTGTGTGTGTGTGTGTGCGCGAGTTTGTAGTATCTGCTAGACCTCCTCTTGAAGTAATTTAGACATGCACACTGGCGACGGTGACGGTCGTTTAGTATTTTTTCGTCCGAAACACAGTGGTGATGCTGAAGAGTGCACGTTTCTTCAGTGCATAGACATCCCACGCTTGCACTATGGTTCTTTGTGAAGCGCTAGTTGCGGCGGCATTCACATATGCACATTTGTCTCTTTTTGAGTAACATTGTGCCTTTAACCATATCTAAGGCTCACAAGAAATGGCTCTAAACCATGACGTTCAGTTTGAGATACAGCAGACTGAACGATTGCTGCTCAGTGCACAACAAATGGCATCATTACTTTCGCAACAAGCAGTTCCGCAACAGGTTGCTACTGCCCAGTTTTGCCGGTTTAACAGTAAAGGAGATGACTTATCGGAATATCACGTGGAACTGGTAGTACACTTCACAGCTTACAACATTAAAGTTATGGCGCACTTTGCTGATTTTCTCTCGGCTGTCGGAGCCGATGTGCATAGACTGTGTAGGAAATTGTTCCCTGACATTCGTCCGGAAGAAATTGCTTACGACGAACTCGTTCATCAGCTGTACGAGCATTTTGTGGCTCAGGTTCCTGTACCTGTAGCGATACTTGAAAGTTTTCGCCTTAAAGAACAGTGCATTGCTGAATTTAAAGAGCTAACGAGACATTATGGACTAAGCTATAGCGATGTGAAGGTACGTTTACACTGGGATACATGTATCGCGACATGTATGAGCGACATGTCAGTTTGACATGTCGCGATACATCACCTCATACAAAAATTCACGTAACTTGTATGCGGACCCTCGAGCTCATACATGTCGCGTATACATTTTGTATATCGCTCTTTGGCCATATACGCGACATGTATGAGCGACATTTGAAGAACTCGCGCATGCGCAGTACTATCATTTCCTGTCGTCTTGTCGACTGCCGCTTATTTCGACGATTAGCGCACGCGTAGTACCAGGCTCTTTGGCGGCTGTTTGAGTTTTGAAGGTGCCGACTGTCGTTTCGACGTCAATGTATCTGCATAGAATATCAAAAAGTGCCATATGCAACATTATTCTTCGTGTTTGCGAGGCCATTGTGCAAGTTTTATCCCAAGAAGTGAAGGTAAAAGTTTTATATATATATCAGAGTATGTAATACATTATATAATTTTTTCGTGCATCTGGCACGTATATCAATGTTTTGCTATTATTCCGGCGGCCTCGCGTGATAATGTTGACAACGGATGCCGACAATCGTGTGTGAGACGTTGGCATTAGCAATCGCTCGACAATGCAAATGTTTTGTCATGAAATCTTCGTTTTACGAGGAATCCCCAGTGGCTAAAAAACGGAGTGATACTGCCAACTGATCCTCTGGTGGAATCGCTTCCCGAAAGTTTGTGTTGGTTTTGGACACAAGAGGAGCCACAAGTGATAACAAACCGCGGAAATCCTCCATACTCATCCTAACATAATTTCTAAAATATGCGCCATCCTCTAGCGTTAATTCGCGAGAAACTCTCTGTGCCACCATCTACGCTTCCTCCGCCTGTTCTTCCTATCATCTTCCAAAAGAGCAAGTGTATCAGCACATAAAAATGTGAAATCTTCCAAATCGTCGTCGGAAGCTATCGCACAGTGATACATATCAACCAGTGTAAACGCACGCTCATACATGTATGAGGTTGATATTTGTCAACTCATACAAGTCGCGATACATGTCGCAAACTCGCATATACATGTATGTCATACATGTTCCGATACAAATCGCAGTGTAAACGCACCTTTACGTTACGTGATGAAAGCACGGAAAATGCGTCAGACATCCGTATATTCACATTGCTGTTTTAACGCTTCCAGATCCGTATTTGAAACTAGTTTTGTCTATTACAGAGTCTCAAAGTATCGTGGACATAACTAAAGTTGATTTTGAGTTTCCTTCTATATCTCTTCTTCATAGCATACAAGCTATTCAGTCTAAAGTGAATGCAAAAGCGAAGAAAACAGGGCTCAGTTTAAATGTAAACGTAAAGGTAAATCTTGACAGTCTCATAGTCCATAAGGTGTACCTCAGAATAATATAAATAAATCTCGTCCTCAGTGTTTTTTCTAGACAAACTAGACAAGCTTGCCCCTGTCGTAACTCAGAATGTTTCCATTGTGGTAAGCAGTATCATAAACAGACCATACGTTTGCAACGCTGTACTTCACAGTGACTAATGTGACGCTACATCGTAGCTGTCAGCAAGTACACGTTGTCACGTCAAGGCAAATACAGTCAGCGCCTACTCAAACAGGCTTTTCTGCTCTTCGGAAGACGCCTGTTATTATGTATGACTTCGTACACAACAGTAAGGAAAGGTGGACTAAAGAGTGATGTGACAAATGTCGTCGCAGGAAAGATGGACAGGAGCAGAAATGATTAGCGAACCAGTTAACACAACAAGCAGAAGATAAACTTCACTTATACAGGGTGATTTTTTTTCAACCGTGTACAAACTCTAGGGACTGATCGACGAGAGGATACGGAACGAAAAAGGTCCAATGAACGTATGTTCGGAAATGAATGGTTTCCATGCTAGAGATCATTTATTCAATGATACATCGTTACAGAGACTGCAGTCTAATACGCGCTGTACTATGCAGCCATTGTTACAGTATGTTCCACGTTCCATGTGTCTCAACGCATATTCTGTCTCACACGTTCACACCAGTCAGGCTGGATCTGAACAGTGTCAAAGGCAGCATGAATACGCTGCTCCAATGTCTCCACATCTGGAATGGGCTCTGCATACACGATACTTTTGAGATGGACCCATATCATGGGTGAGATCCGGTGACGAGCGGGCCATGCAACTGGACCCTATAAACTAATATATAGAAAACTAAATATGTCAAAAAACATTAACCAAGGTGACAATTGTCATGACGTACAAAGGTTACGTACGTAAAATTACACTGCGAGAAAGCAATGGTCAGAATTAAGAACGGATGTGCTCAAGTCAAAAAATAAAATAAAACACGTTCCACCCTTGGCACTTGTGCCTAGCTAGGAACAGCATCAGACTGGTCGGCCCAGTGGCTTACATTGCTGCCACGAAAAACAATACCAGTAGAGCCGCCTATCGGGCGCGCACAGTGACATGTGCCCATTTGAACATTATAGCAGAAATAATTGGAAAAAAAGACAGTCAGTTTTAAAAACAAAATACAAAGGAAGAGAGCTTATTGTATTTTTGAAAATCCACTATAGTCAAACAGATAAAGTATAGCTAAGAGCCATCTATTAGACTTTACAGAAGTTGATGTTACGTACAGAACATATTAATAAAGAAAAATTGTACAAACAGCTGCACAATACAGAAAATATCTGCATAAACGTTACTTAAGTAGCACACAGCTATGAGATTCGAAGAAAATGTTTCGGAACCAGAGACAGGAAAATGCAGTAAATAATAGAGGAATCAAAATTCCGCGAGGAGTGCCTTAAAACCATTGAAAAATTTTTTGTTACGCAGTTGAAACTGTTCACTGAGGATGAGGCCATCGTTTTCTATATTATTCTGTCCTTTACGTAATATTAATTTTTATAAAACATTAAAGATGGCTTTTAGTTGTACTTACTCTGCTTGACTACTGTGTATTTTCACCGGCCGTGGTGGCCGAACGGTTGTAGGCGCTTTAGTCCGGAACCACGCAGCTGATACGGTCGCAGGTTCGAATCCTGCCTCGGGCTTAGATGTGTGTGATGTCCTTAGGATAGTTAGGTTTACGTAGTCCTAAGTCTAGGGAGCTGATGACCTCAGATGTTAAGTCCCATAGTGCTTAGAGCCTTTCGAATTGTGTATTTTCGAAAATACATTAGGCTATCTTTCTTTTCATTTTACTCTTAAAACTGTCTCGTTTTTTTCCGATTATTTCTGTTATAACGTTTCAAATGGGCACATATCACTGTCCGAGCCCGACAGGCGGCGCAAATTTCATATTTCTTGAGGGTATTTTTGTTCTGCAACTACGGACACCATGGCCCCACAAATGAAGCAACTTGTGTAGTTTTCGTGGAAACAATGTAAGCAACTGCGCCGACCAGTCTGATGTTGTTCCTAGCTAGGCACACGTGCCAAAGGCTGGAACGTTTTTTATTCTATTTTTTCACTTGAGCATACCTATTCTTAATTCTGACCATTGCTTTCTCTCAGTGTAATTTTACGTAAGTAACCTTTGTACGACATGACAATTGTCGTCTTGGGTAATGTTTTATGTCGTACTCAGATTAAGAAAGGGAAAATTATTTTCCGAGAGTGATTCGCCTGAGGCATACTTAGAGCTACTGCTGGACAAGCATTCCAACAATATTTTTTGCTAAACACTCTCCTAGGTTTGTTCCAGTTTCTACATCTACATATATACTCCGCTAGCCACCCAGCGGTGTGTGGCGGAGGGCACAATTTGCGCCAAAGTCATATCCTCCTCCCCCCCCCCCCCCCCCCCCCGCCCTCTGTTCCACTCGCTGATCGCACGAGGGAAAAACGACTATCTGAACGCCTCGGTACGAGCTCTAATTTCCCTTATCTTTGAATGGTGATCATTGTGCGGTTTGAAAGTTGGTAGTAATAATATATGCTCTAATTCCTCGTCGAAGATCGGATATCGGAATTTAGTGAGCAGCCCCTTCCGTTTAGCGCGTCGTGTATCTGCAAGTGTATCCCACTTACAACTTTCTATAAGATTTGAAACGCTCTCGCGATGGGTAAATGTACCAGTCACGAATCTTGCCGCTCTTCTTTGGACCTTTTCAATCTCTTGAATGAGACCCAACTGGTAAGAGCCCCATACAGACGAGCAATACTCTAAAACTGGACGAACTAACGTATTGTAAGCAATTTCCTTTGTTGAAGGACTGCATCGCTTCAGGATTCTACCAATAAACCGCAATCTAGAGTTCGTGTTGTCCGTCACTTATGTAATCTGATCTTTCCATTTGATATCATTTCCAATAGTCACACCCAGATACTTGACAGATGTTACCGCTTCCAAAGACTGGGCATTTATTTAGTACTCGTATACCACTTGTACCCACCTCAGTGTACATTGAATAGTAAAAGAAGGAAAGACTGTCACATAAAGGATACGGATTCAGCTCCCACCACTGACAAGAGTTTTTTATTGGCGGGCGTACTGGAGTGAGGTGCCGTGGAACTCTGTAGGCAGTTGAGGCGCTGCTTGGAGAATTAGTGTCCAAGTTTCGGAAGCCAATATGAACAACCGGAAGGACTGAGTCCTAGCACCGTACACTCCAACAGTGTCGCCCAGCAATGCCTTAAGGTAGATTCTTGTTGGAGCTGCGATGAACGGCAAAAGCGACTATGGTAGCGTAGCGGCGAGAAGGGTAAACAGCATCCCCGTAGCACATCACTCTAAGCCACGAATGATGAGTAAGGAGGGGGACGATCGTGGATAACACTACACTCATGCTCATAAATTAAGTAAAACTGCAGAATGTGCTGCCACACAATGTGGCACTACACAAAACTGACGCTAATAGCATAGGTACATAGGGAACACACACGACACAGATCTGTACGTCCTCGGTATTGGTGATAAGTTGAGAAACACATGTGCTACAAAACGCCATTGATTCCTGCGCATGTACCCCGACATCAATATGGGATATGATCACCATGCATACGTATACAGACCGCACAACGGGTTGGCACACTCTGGATCAGGTGGTCGAGCAGTTGCTGGGTTATAGCTTGCCATTCTTGCACCAGTGCCTATCGGAGCTCCTGAAGTGTCGTACGGGTTTGAAGACGTGCAGCGATACGTCGACCGAGAGCACCCCAGACGTGCTCGATGGGGTTTAGGTCTGGAGAACAGGCAGGCACTCTATTCGCCTGATATCTTATGTTTCAAGGTACTACTCCACGATGGCAGCTCGGTGAGGCCGAGCGCTATCGTCCATCAGGAGAAAGGTGGGACCCACTGCATCCCTCAAAAGGCGGACTGGTGCAATACACCTGACCCATTACAGTTCCTTTGTCAAAGACATGCAGGAGTGTACGTGCACCAATCATAATCCCACTCCATACGACCAAACCACGACCTCCATACAATTCCCTTTCAAGGACACTAAGGGGTTTGTATCTGGTTCCTGGTTCACGTCAGATGAAAACCCAGCGAGAATCACTGTTCAGACTATACCTGGACTCGTCCGTGAATATAACCTGGGGACTGTTCCAATGACCATCTACTGTGTTCTTGACTTTACGGGCTCTCCTGTGACCAGGGGACAGTGGAATGCACCTTGCAGGTCTCCGGGGGAATAAACCGTGTCTGTTCAGCCGTCTGTAGACTGTGTGTCTGGAGATCTGTTCCAGTGGCTGCGGTAAGGTGCCGAGCAAGGCTACCTGCAATACTCCGTGTGCCATCTGCGGGCACTGATGGTGAGATATCGGTCTTCTTGTGGTCACTGTGGTCGTCCCGTACTGTAGCGCCTGGACACGTTTACTGTCTGCAGGAATCGTTGCCATAATCTTGAGATCACACTTTGTGGCACACGGAGGGCCTGTGCTACGACCTGCTGTGTTTGACCAGCCTCCAGTCGCCCTAGTATTCTACCTCTCATAACGTCATCAATATGTGTTCTTTGAGCTATTTTCAATACACAGTCACCGTTAGCACGTCTGAAAACGTCTGCACACTTACTCGCTGCACCGTACTCTGACATGCACCAAGACACCTCTACGTATGTGGACTACTACCAGCACCACCGTGCGATGACCTCAGGTCAAATGCACCGCATGGTCATACCCCGAGGTGATTTAAGCCCACTAAACGCCCACCAGAGCGTTGTTTCACCATGTATCAGCATTATCCTTAATTTATGAGCGTGAGTGTAGCATAGTTTCCTTCATTAGTAACGAGATGGAGGTCGGAAGTTTTGTTGGTGATGTACTTACAGGTCTATGTTGCTGAACACGAAAGGTAAAGAGGCGCCCGTTTTAGACAAATATTTTAATGAATTAGCGCTGAAACTGAAACCCACACATAACTTAAAAAGTTCATTTAATAGTAATAACCGTATCAACTAACATAAATTTCGACTAGGACAAATTTGAAGAGCTCGCGAATATTTGCGACCATTAGATATTGTATTCCGGCAGAAGCCAGCTTAGGCTGTGAAGTTGTTTTACCACTAAAATAATGTTCAATACCTTATGTCTCAATTTTTCAGTTGTGCAGTAAGCAAATGCATTTAAGAATATCGACATCGGGCATGCTTTCCTACGTAAAGGAGCTTGAAGGCTATCACAACTGAGGTTTCTGGGACTTCCAACAAGCAACAGACCATTGGAGGTTAAAAAGTATTTAGAGAATGTCATTTTCATTTTTCTGTTCTTGTAAGTGTAGTTTTCGGAGGTAGCACTTGGATGGTTGTAGCTATTGTGAAAGTTTGTCACGCGGAAAGCGTTATATCAAAGACAAATTCAACAATTCTTTATTCCACTGATAGTCTAATATTGACTTATTCTTCGTCAGCATCTAACTAATGCAATCGTAAGATTTTAACGAACTTAAGAAAAACGAATAAACTTCATCGTAGAGAATAATTAAAGTTTTCGTAAAACAATAGTGTCAGAAATTTCGAATCTTCCATCTGACAACTGCAGAAACAAAGTTGAGGACGTGGATATTCCGCCATTGTTCCGTTTACCATTACCACAAACGTAAACGTTAAATTAAATTGTAATTAGCATCCTAAGAGTCCTTGTAAAACATAGAACCATAAAGTTTGTAGTGCATGAACGTAGAGCCAGAATGGACGGAGCAGATAATTCGTATACCTTTTCCGTGTACACTTCCTACGCAGTTATAAAAATTGAAAGTATTGTAGCTACCATCCGCTATTTCTCTGAAATGAGTGACATCTAGAGTTTTCATTTTCGACGATCTGACCTCATTTGTGAAATCTGGAACACCTGGAACTCCATTTCGAAACAAAATCGCTAGGCTTTTAAAATGACTGATCAGTGACACACATCTCAGAATAATCATAATTCAGTAAAGCATATGGATTTATATTTTAATTTTTTGTAGTAGTTGAGAGTGGTTTTCGGGAGGTCAGAGTGTTGTTAATCGCTCATAGTTTTATTTTTCAGCAACTTCAGCATGAAATATATGAAAAATTTTAACTGATAAATTTAATACTACCTTGACTTTCAGAATCAAAATGTCTGTACTGCCCATTCCTTAGCTCCACGTTCTTATCACGTATCTCTCGTGAGGGCTTCATAAAATCCAAATGCGACACTTTTCTGCAGGCGCTGCTGTTCTATCCTTCAACACAGCGTGGCTTAAGCTGGACTCTGAAGGAACGATTTGTCAGTATGGCTCCGGGCCCTGGACTACATTATCAAGTTAACAATTTGGATCCGGAGTTGTAATTTGTCTTGCTTATTACTGGCTTCTGGACATCACTCTTAAAGCAGTCCTTGTTCGCCATTAACTTCACGCGACGGCAGCGCTGCCTACCAGAGAGTGGCACAAACGATTGCCGCGTGAACATGCATTTTTTAAGGAGCTGAGTTATCTTGTGTCAAGAGGAACCTTTCTTTTCTCAAAATGTGTGTTGCTACAGTTACTGAAACATGGGACCTCTAAAAGCGGCACTGTGTATAGCATTTCATATTAAGAGAAAGCCACCCTGCGCAACTCCTCTTTTTGCAAATTTATATCAAAGTGTTTTAATCGCCTTGGCATTGCCCGCTACCATCCTCTCAGTTGCACAAGATTACGCGGGCCTTAACCTTGCGAGGTGTTCGTGACTAGCCTTCCAGGAAAGTGGCGTCTGTGTTTGTATGAATTACTTCACCAAGAGGAATGAGACCCGGTGAGGGGATACACAGTAGCTCAAAGTTTATTGTCCCGCGTAGTTGTGCAAAGAATCTCGCCATCGACCTTGGCGTGAAAGATTGAGTGCTTGTGTGAGTCACCATTCCACGAAACGCTCCAGTTTCTGTCTGCAGGCTGTATACAGCAACAACTCTTGGATTCAGTTATAAATATTAGCATGTTGACTGTGAGTAAATTGGAAACGTTGATAGGGGCACAGTTAACGCGTTCACACTTGGTTACGTAAGCAAATTTAGAGGGTACTTAGAGCGACATTAAAACCTTCCGATGTTTCTGTTGTTCCTGAGAACTAGCATCAAATCGATCAAATATAACCGAATCTTTCAGTTGATATAATAAAAAGTTAAAACAACTGCCACATTACGGCTCACGTACGAATTTTATGTACAAAATTTTAAGTTATGTGCAGAGTCCGCCAGAAAAATGTGTACACTCTTTGTCAGGGGCTATCTACATATCGATATTGTCGTTCGATCTGAGTTACGAGTGTGTTGTAGTACGGTCTTTGGCTCAACAGATGTTAGTACTTTCATGTCGGTATTGAGAAAACAACATGGCTGGAGCACGATTGATATTCGAGAGCCGAAAATGTATTATGAAGAGGTTTTACAAGTTTGATAACGCCGCTGAACTGCAACGTCAGTGGAGGCGTGAGTTTGAAACAGAACCGCCAACCCACCTAACAGTTAAATGCATCATTGACAAGTTTGAATTGCATGGAACGATTTGTGATATTCACAAAGGAAGATCAGGAAGACAGCATACAGCTACAAGTTCTGCTTCGTCGGCTCTCGTGTTTGAAACATTTGTTGTCCCGCGTGTGTGAGATGCAATGTGCACGTGAAGTGGGAAAAGTGGGAAGTTTGCATTCGATGATGCACGCGATTAATGATGACGACTCTGATCGCCGAATGCAATTTTGCGAATGGTATCAGCAAATGGTAACTGATGACGAACAATTTGTGATGAATGTAGTGTGAAATGATGAGGCACAATTTAAACTTAATGGAACTGTGAATCGGCGTAACAATGTGTACTGGTCACCAGAAATACCGCATGTTTATGTGGATAAAACGGTGAATCTACCAGGGTTTCATGTGTGGTGTGGACTATCATCTAGGGGCTTAGTAGAACCCTTTTTCTTTGATGCTACTGTCACTGGAGAAATGTACCTGGATATGTTACGCACATCAATTTTGCCATGTATACATGCGCCTTCCTACCCCCATGAACCATGGACCTTGCCGTTGGTGGGTAGGCTTGCGTGCCTCAGCGATACAGATGGCCGTACCGTAGGTGCAACCACAACGGAGGGGTATCTGTTGAGAGGCCAGACAAACGTGTGGTTCCTGAAGAGGGGCAGCAGCCTTTTCAGTAGTTGCAGGGGCAACAGTTTGGATGATTGACTGATCTGGCCTTGCAACACTAACCAAAACGGCCTTGCTGTGCTGGTACTGCGAACAGCTGAAAGCAAGGGGAAACTACAGACGTAATTATTCCCGAGTGTTTGCAGCTTTACTGTATGGTTAAATGATGATGGCGTCCTCTTGGGTAAAATATTCCGGAGGTAAAATAGTCCCCCATTCGGATCTCCGGGCGGGGACTACTGAAGAGGACGTCGTTATCAGGAGAAAGAAAACTGGCGTTCTACGGATCGGAGCGTGGAATGTCAGATCCCTTAATCGGGCAGGTAGGCTAGAAAATTTAAAAAGGGAAATGGATAGGTTAAAGTTAGATATAGTGGGAATTAGTGAAGTTCGGTGGCAGGAGGAACAAGACTTTTGGTCGGGTGAATACAGGGTTATATATACAAAATCAAATAGGGGTAATGCAGGAGTATGTTTAATAATGAATAAAAAATTAGGAGTGCGGGTAAGCTACTACCAACAGCATAGTGAACGCATTATTGTGGCCAAGATAGACACGAAGCCCATGCCTACTACAGTAGTACAAGTTTATGTGCCAACTAGCTCTGCAGATGATGAAGAAATTGATGAAATGTATGATGAGATAAAAGAAATTATTCAGGTAGTGAAGGGAGACGAAAATTTAATAGTCATGGGTGACTGGAATTCGAGAGTAGGAAAAGGGAGAGAAGGAAACATAGTGGGTGAATATGGATTGGGGGAGAGAAATGAAAGAGGAAGCCGTCTGGTAGAATTTTGCGCAGAGCATAACTTAATCATAGCTAACACTTGGTTCAAGAATCATAAAAGAGGGTTGTATACATGGAAGAGTCCTGGAGATACTAAAAGGTATCAGATAGATCATATAATGGTAAGACAGAGATTTAGGAACCAGGTTTTAAATTGTAAGACATTTCCAGGTGCAGATGTGGACTCTGACCACAATCTATTGGTTATGAACTGTAGATTAAAACTGAAGAAACTGCAAAAAGGTGGGAATTTAAGGAGATGGGACCTGCATAAACTGACTAAACCAGAGGTTGTACAGAGTTTCAGGGAGAGCATAAGGGAACAATTGACAGGAATGGGGCAAAGAAATACAGTGGAAGACGAATGGGTAGCTCTGAGGGACGAAGTAGTGAAGGCAGCAGAGGATCAAGTAGGTAAAAAGACGAGGGCTAGTAGAAATCATTGGGTAACAGAAGAAATATTGAATTTAATTGATGAAAGGAGAAAATATAAAAACGCAGTAAATGAAGCAGGCAAAAGGGAATACAAACACCTCAAAAAGAGATCGACAGGAAGTGGAAAATGGCTAAGCAGGGATGGCTAGAGGACAAATGTAAGGATGTAGAGGCTTATCTCACATGGGGTAAGATAGATACTGCCTACAGGAAAATTATTTATTTATTTATTTATGCATTTATTTTACCTGGCAAGATTAGGGCCTTCAGGCCCTCTCTTACACCTAACCAGGCATACTCAGATTGAACGAATTACAGTTTCTACAGAACATTAAGGACATATAACGTGTTATACAGTATTAATGTTAAAGAAAAAAGTAGAGATTATAACAGTAGTACAATGACAATTATAACAATCAATTATAATTATAACAATCAAGAATAATAATAATAATAATAATAAATTATCATTGATCAAGGTCTGCGTCACTTTCCATTTTTAATCAGATAAATGATAAAATAGCAAATTTCTGGCTAAAGAAGTTCACCTAAACACATTCACATCTAACTAAATTATTTAACAGTTACATTGCAGACCCATACACATTCCCTGATACACTTACACATGGAATAACTTATCTGAAACCTAAAGATCAAGCAGACACGGCAAACCCAGCTAAATATCGTCCCATAACATGCCTATCAACAATCTACAAAATATTAACTTCAGTTATTACACAGAAATTAATAACACATACAACAGCGAACAAAATTGTAAATGAAGAACAAAAAGGCTGCTGCAAAGGAGCACGAGGATGTAAAGAGCAACTGATAATAGATGCAGAGGTGACATATCAAGCTAAAACTAAACAAAGGTCGCTACACTACGCATACATTGATTACCAAAAAGCTTTTGATAGTGTACCCCACTCATGGTTACTACAGATATTGGAAATATACAAAGTAGATCCTAAATTGATACAGTTCCTAAACATAGTAATGAAAACCTGGAAAACCACACTTAATATCCAAACAAATTCAGATAATATCACATCAGAGCCAATACAGATTAAGCGTGGAATATACCAAGGAGACTCATTAAGTCCTTTCTGGTTCTGTCTTGCTCTGAACCCACTATCCAACATGCTAAATAGTACAAATTATGGATATAATATTACTGGAACATACCCACACAAAATCACACATTTGCTGTACATGGATGATCTAAAACTACTGGCAGCAACCAATCAACAACTCAACCAATTACTAAAGTTAACAGAAGTATTCAGCAATGATATAAATATGGCTTTTGGAACAGACAAATGTAAGAAAAATAGCATAGTCAAGGGAAAGCACACTAAACAAGAAGATTACATATTGAATAACCACAGTGACTCCATAGAAGCGATGGAAAAAACAGATGCCTATAAATATCTAGGATACAGACAAAAAATAGGAATAAATAATACAAATATTAAAGAAGAACTAAAAGAAAAATATAGACAAAGACTAACAAAAATACTGAAAACAGAATTGACAGCAAGAAACAAGACAAAAGCTATAAATACTTATGCTATACCAATATTGACCTACTCATTTGGAGTAGTGAAATGGAGTCACATATATAGAATACATCACATACATTCAGCAACAGAAAGATTCACATTAAGCAGAAAGGAAGGAGGAAGGGGATTTATCGGCATAAAAAACCTACACTATGGACAGGTAGACAATTTAAGAAAATTCTTTATAGAATGAGCAGAAACTAGCAAAATACACAAAGCAATCACTCATATAAATACATCGGCTACACCACTGCAATTTCATAACCACTTCTACAACCCTTTAGATCACATAACATCAACAGATACGAAGATAGTAAATTGGAAAAAGAAAACACTACATGGCAAGCACCCATATCATCTAACACAGCCACACATCGATCAAGATGCATCCAACACATGGCTAAGAAAAGGCAATATATACAGTGAGACGGAAGGATTCATGATTGCAATACAGGATCAAACAATAAACACCAGATATTACAGCAAGCATATTATTAAAGATCCCAATACCACAAAAGATAAATGCAGACTTTGCAAACAACAAATAGAAACAGTAGATCACATCACAAGTGGATGTACAATGCTAGCAAATACAGAATACCCCAGAAGACATGACAATGTAGCAAAAATAATACATCAACAACTTGCCATAAAACATACACTAATAAAACAACACGTTCCCACATACAAGTCTGCACCACAAAATGTACTGGAGAATGATGAATACAAATTATACTGGAACAGAACCATTATAACAGATAAAACAACACCACATAACAAACCTGACATCATACTCACGAATAAAAAGGAGAAATTAACACAACTAATCGAAATATCCATACCCAATACAACAAATATACAGAAGAAAACAGGAGAAAAAATTGAAAAATACATCCAACTGGCTGAGGAAGTCAAGGACATGTGGCATCAGGATAAAGTTGACATTATACCAATTATACTATCAACTACAGGAGTCATACCACACAATATTCACCAGTATATCAACGCAGTACAGCTACATCCAAACTTATATATTCAACTACAGAAATCTGTAATTATTGACACTTGTTCAATTACCCGAAAGTTCCTAAATGCAATGTAACATATACCGTACAGTTAAAAGGAAGTGACGCTTGATCAAGGTCCGCGTCACTTTCCATTTTTAATCAGACATAACATCTGAGAAAAGATAATAATAATAATAATAATAATAGTAATGACTATGTATATGAGAGTAAACATATTTTTTTTATGAATGTCAGTCCCATTGCTAGTTGGGAATTTTCTCGTTATGTTCTTGCAGCTTGTGAGTCATTCTCATCGAGCAGTCACATAAGAAGATAGAATGGGGTGAAAGAGATATAGAAGAGGTAAATAGGTTAGAGGAAGAGAAATAGAATGGTAAAATTCGAAGCTATGATGGACAGGAGAAAGAAAGAGATGAGAGGGGCACAACAATGGTGGCTATACCGTCCCTAATATGTAAGTTTTGAGTTCCCTCTTGAATGTTGAATGGTTCTGGATAAGACGCAGATCACAGGGGGCGCGTTCCATAGTCGTATGGCTGAGATGGAGAATGACACGGAGAGAGATTTTGTGTTATGTAAAGGTACAGCCAAGATGCTAGACGTATCCTATCTGGTATTGCGATTGTGGAATGATGATAGGTGTTTAATGTGAGAAGATAAGTACTGGGGGCACCAGTGGCTAAGAAATCGATGAAGTAAGCACATCGTGTGGAGATCGCGTGCCTTATGTGGGCGTATACAAAAAAAATGGCTCTGAGCACTATGGGACTTAACATCTGAGGTCATCAGTCCCCTAGAACTTAGAACTACTTAAATCTAACTAACCTAAGGACATCACACACATTCATGCCCGAGGCAGGAATCGAACCTGCGACCGTAGTGGTCGCACAGTTCCAGACTGAAGCGCCTAGAATCGCTCGGCCACACAGGCCAGCTGGGTGTATCCAACCTAGCTGGGAGTATGAAGGACTGATATGATCATTCAACCGTATATTGCACACGTATCTAACGCAGGCATTCATCACTAGCTCGAGGCATCTCGAATTTTCACTATTTGTGCCGTGTTGAACTACATCACAGTAGTAAAGATTAGGCAAGACTAGTGTTTGGACTAATTTTTGTTTAACATGGGTTAGAAATATTTTTCTAAATTTTTGAATTGCATGTAGGGAGGAGAGCGATTTCCGGCAAGCTGTGACTGTTTGTTCTTCCCAGTTTAGGTGTTCATCCAAGATTATTCCAAGGTCTATTACTGTTTTTTGGTATGGTAGTTGGGTACCATTGAGGAGTATTTGAGGGACTGTTTCGCGAAAGTACCAGCTGATTAACTTTGGATGAGATATAAGTATGACCTGGGATTTCTTGGGGTTTAGTTTCAGACTTAGGTTTTGTGCCCATCGAGAAACAGAGCAAAGAACTGCGTTCATACTCGCTACTGCGTCAGCAATGTTCTTGGGGCCTTTGGAGAAAAGAGAGCCACTTGTATGAATATCAAGAGATCAGATGGAAACCCAGATCTAAGCAAAGAAGGGAAAGCAGAAAGGTGGAAGGAGTATATAGAGTGTCTATACTAGGGCGATGTACTTGAGGACAATATTATGGAAATGGAAGAGGATGTAGATGAAGATGAAATGGGAGATACGATACTGCGTGAAGAGTTTGACAGAGCACTGAATGACCTGAGTCGAAACAAGGCCCCGGGAGTAGACAACATTTCATCAGAACTACTGACGGCCTTGGGAGAGCCAGTCCTGACAAAACTCTACCATCTGGTGAGCAAGATGTATGAGACAGACGAAATACCCTCAGACTTCAAGAAGAATATAATAATTTCATCCCAAAGAAAGCAGGTGTTGACAGATGTGAAAATTACCGAACTATCAGTTTAATAAGTCACAGCTGCAAAATACTAACGCGAATTCTTTACAGACGAATGGAAAAACTGGTAGAAGCCGACCTCGGTGAAGATCAGTTTGGATTCCGCAAAAATGTTGGAACACGTGAAGCAATACTGAACCTATGGCTTATCTTAGAAAATAGATTAAGGAAAGGCAAACCTACATTTATAGCATTTGTGGACTTAGAGAAAGCTTTTGACAATGTTGACTGGAATACTCTCTTTCAAATTCCAAAGGTGGCAGGGGTAAAATACAGGGAGCGAAAGGCTATTTACAATTTGTACAGAAACCAGATGGCAGTTATAAGAGTCGAGGGGCATGAAAGGGAAGCAGTGGTTGAGGAGACAGGGTTGTAGCCTGTCCCCGATGTTATTCAATCTGTATATTGAGCAAGCAGTAAAGGAAACAAAAGAAAAATTCGGATTAGGTATTAAAGTCCATGGAGAAGAAATAAAAACTGAGGTTCACCGATGACATTGTAATTCTGTCAGAGACAGCAAAGGACGTGGAAGAGCAGCTGAACGGAATGGACAGTGTCTTGAAAGGAGGATATAAGATGAACATCAACAAAAGCAAAACGAAGATAATGGAATGTAGTCGAATTAAGTCGGGTGATGCTGAGGGAATTAGATTAGGAAATGAGACACTTAAAGTAGTGAAGGAGTTTTGCTATTTAGGGAGCAAAATAACTGATGATGGTCGAAGTAGAGAGGATATAAAATGTAGACTGGCAATGGCAAGGAAAGCGTTTCTGAAGAAGAGAAATTTGTTAACATCGAGTATAGATTTAAGTGTCAGGAAGTCGTTTCTGAAAGTATTTTGTATGGAGTGTAGCCATGTATGGAAGTGAAACATGGACGATAAATAGTTTGGACAAGAAGAGAATAGAAGCTTTCGACATGTGGTGCTACAGAAATCTGCTGAAGATTAGATGGGTAGATCACATAACTAATGAGGAGGTATTGAATAGAATTGGGAAGAAGAGGAGTTCGTGGCACAACTTGACAAGAAGAAGGGACCGGTTGGTAGGACATGTTCTGAGGCATCAAGGGATCACAAATTTAGCAGTGGAGGGCAGCGTGGAGGGTAAAAATCGTATAGGGAGACCAAGAGATGAATATACTAAGCAGATTTAGAAGGATGTAGGTTGCAGTAGGTACTGGGAATGAGGAAGCTTGCACAGGATAGAGTAGCATGGAGAGCTGCATCAAACCAGTCTCAGGACTGAAGACAACAACAACAACAACAACGTGCGCCTTATGGAGCTGATGAAGAGGTCTTCTACCAACAGGACAGGGTGCACCACACTACCACCTAGCCGTACGAGTTTTCCTGGACTACAATTTTCTGGGGCATTGGATTTGACGAAAAGTGCCCATCGAGTTCCTTCCACAACCGCAGATCTAACAACTATGGACTTTTACTTGTGGAGAACTGAGAAAGATAACGTCTATCGACGTAAGCCACGTACGTTGGAGGAACTTCACCAGGAGACTACAGCAACATGAGCAGCGATCTACACTGTAACACTGACTGACGCAGTCGCGGCGACCACTCGTTCGCCAACGGTGAACATTTTTAACATTTAAAGTAACCATGTGCTAAACTGAAGGTTGTACAACACGTGTGATCAATTATTGAATGTACGCAACTGGCCATAAAAATTGCTACACCAAGAAGAAATGCAGATGATAAACGGGTATTCATTGGACAAATATATTAGACTTTAACTGAAATGTGATTACATTTTCACGAAATGTGGGTGCATAGCTCCTGAGAAATCAGTATCCAGAACAACCACCTATGGCCGTAATAACGGCTTTGAAACGCCTGGGCATTGAGTCAAACAGAGCTTGGATGGCGTGTACAGGTACACCTGTCCATGCAGCTTCAACACAATATCACAGTTCATCACGAGTAGTGACTGGCGTATTGTGACGAGCCAGTTGCTCGGCCACCATTGACCAGACGATTTCAATTGGTGAGAGATCTGGAGAATGTGCTGGCCACGGCAGCAGTCGAACATTTTCTGTATCCAGAAAGGCCCGTACAGGACCTGCAACATGCGGTCGTGCATTATGCTGCTGATATGTCGGGTTTCGCAGGGATCGAATGAAGGGTAGAGCCACGGGTCGTAATACATCTGAAATGTAACGTCCACTGTTCAAAGTGCCGTCAATGTGAACAAGAGGTGACCGAGACGTGTAACCAATGGCACCCCATACCATCACGCCAGGTGATACGCCAGTATGGCGATGACGAATACACGCTTGCAATGTGCGTTCACCGCGGTGTCACCAAACACGGATGCGACCATCATGATGCCGTAAACAGAACCTGGATTCATCCGAGGAAATGATGTTTTGCCATTCGTGCACCCAGGTTCGTCGTTGAGTACACCATCGCAGGCGCTCCTGTCTATGATGCAGTGTCAAGGGTAACCGCAGTCACGGTCTCCGAGCTGATAGTCCATGCTGCTGCAAACGTCGTCGAACTGCTCGTGCAGATGGTGGTTGTCTTGCAAACGTCCCCATCTGTTGACTGAGGGATCGAGACGTGGCTGCACGATCCGTTACAGCCATGCGGATAAGATGCCTGTTATCTCGACTGCTATTGATACGATGCCGTTGGGATCCAGCACGGTGTTCCGTTTTACCCTCCTGAACCCACCGATTCCATATTCTGTTAACAGTCATTGGATCTCGACCAACGTGAACAGCAATGTCACAATACGATAAACCGCAATCGCGATAGGCTACAATCCGACCTTTATCAAAGTCGGAAACGTATGGTACGCATTTCTCCTCCTTACATGGTGCATCACAACAAAGTTTCACCGGGCAACGCCGGTCAACTACTGTTTGTGTATGAGCAATCGGTTGGAAACTTTCCTCACGTCAGCACGCTGTAGGTGCCGCCACCGGCGCCAACCTTGTGTGAATGCTCTGAAAAGCTAATCATTTCCATATCACAGCATCTTCTTCCTGTCTGTTAAATTTCACGTCTGTAGCACGTCAGCTTCGTGGTGTAGCAATTTTAATGGCCAGTTGTGTATAATAAACACGTAGGCAATACTTTTTGTTCCTTGAAGTGTGTACACATTTTTCTGGCAGACCCCATATTTTAGCCTCGTCCGCATTCCTAGCTATAAGTTCAGCGTAGGTGGCTATCACGTGGAGGACGCAAGTTCGAATCTCAACATTGCCAAGGAGTTTTCCTTGGTGGGAGCACTAGACTGGGGTACACTCAGCCTCGTGGTGGCAACTGAGGAGCTGCTTGACTGAGAGATAGCTTCTCTAAGGTCTAAACGTCGACAACGGCCGGGAGAGTGGTGTGCTGATCACACGCCCCTCCATACCACACCACAATTCAGCAATTGGCACAGGATACACGGGGGCCGGTCGACATCATCTTCAGGACCTGATCCCGGAGTTCCATTTCATTTGGTTTCAGCCCCGGACCACACAAATGTATCACAACTGGTTTCGACTTTTCAGCAAGTCATCATCAGATGATCTGAAAGAAAATGGAAGAACTGTGGTAAAACACTAGGAAAAAATTTACAAAAATCAACTTCCGTACACAACTTGAATATATTACAATGTTACACAGTAACTCGTCAAATTTGAGCCTAGAGAGGTGCTCACAGTCTAAACTTACCTGCAATCTGATAGTTGGAACTGAAGACCGCAGTTAACTACGTAACAACATTTGTTAAAATTTAAATAGTGAATATGTGATAAAAATACTGAAATGTCAACTTTCAAATTATTCATCCTTACGCAGTCCTGAGTCGCTGTCATATTTGAGAGACATTCTGTACCCGATTGTCCATTGCTTAATGCGTTACAGCCTTTGACTACTCGAGTGAAAGCATGTCTGCCGTTCAAAGCACTTGCATCGGTTGTGTCTCGTTTTTGTGGGCCCCACTGAACTGTGAACAAAGCATTCTGTTTCCTGTTCTACTCTCGGCTTGTCTCGTACCGCCACTTCCACGTACTTGCTACGAACGACTGGAGTGGCTGTTTGGTTATGGATTTTTCGTATTTGCAAATTCAGTTACTTTCTGTTGGCCGTTTTCCTGCAAGGAGCTGCGAAATTTACGGTGAGGTGGAGATTTGCACTTACAGCTGGCCTTAATACAATGATGGGAAGAAAAAGTCGCAGCAACAAAAAGTAATTAATATAGAGAAATGAAATTTCGAGAATATAGTTGTCGAGGTGAAAAATTTAAGTGATTCACGTTGCAAGTTCATATGTTAATAACCCATTAAAAATGTCAAACAGTGGCACATTAATAACTTGCGTTGCGGCCAGAATGTTGAATGCAAGCACGCAAACGTGAATGCACCGTGTTGTACAGGTGCTGGGAACCCATTTGTGGTATGGAGTTCCTTGCCTGTAGCACTTGGTCGGTCAATACAGGAACGTTTAATGCTGTTTGTGGATGAGGCTACAGTTGTCCGATTGTGTCCCATATGTGCTCGACTGGAGACAGATCTGATGGCCGAACAGGTCAAGGTTACGACAGTGGTATGTGGGCGAACGTTATCGCCTGGAACGCTATTCATGTGTGACAGCACAGCAGGTCGAATCACCAGGTTGACGTAAAATTTTGCAGTCAGAGTGTGTGTGTGTGGGGTAACCATGAGAGTGATCGTGCTGTCATTCAAAACCGCAAAATCGCATCGCAGACCATAACTTCAGGTACAGGTCCAACGTGCCTAGCACGCAGACAGGTTCGTTGCAGGCCTTCAAAATAGCCTCCTTCTAAGCAGCACGCGGCCATCACTGGTACTGATGCAAACTCAGATTTCATCAGAAAACACAACAGACTCCTACCATGCCCTCAAATGAGCTTTCGCGTGACGCCACTCAAGTCGTAAATGGCGGTGGCTTGGGGTTAGTGGAATTCACGCTACAGGGCGTCTGGCTCAGAGATATCCTTGAAGTAACCGATTTGTAACAGTTCGTTGTGTCACTGTGGTGCCAACTGCTGCTCAGACTGCTGCTGCAGATGCAGTGCGATGTGCCAGAGGATTACGCCGAACACGATGGTCTTCCCTCTCGGTAGTTCCACGTGGCTGTCCGGAGCCCAGGTCTTCTCGTGGAAGTTTTTCTGCAGTATTGCATAAGGAACGTCCAGCTACGCGTAGCCCTATTACATGACCTCTTTCGAACCAAGTGTGCTGTTGATAATGGCACCTTTGTTCCCTTAAAGGTATTCTTGACTAAGATCAGTTCACCATGTCCAGTCTCAAAGATAATTAACGCACACGACCGTTAGAGTGCGTATTTAAGGCAAACGTGATTTGCATCCTCATTGTGGCGTTACTAACGCCTTTCTCATGCGACAGCTGCAAAAACTGAATAAACGTCATCTTTCAGACGTATAAACATGTCTACCAACGATCGCTTTTGTCGCACAACTCCTTCTTGATGTTGCGATTATTTTCCGTTACTGTATTTTGTTTGAAGAATTTTCAGATCTTTAAATATGCGTTCACTTACGTTCAAATTCAACTTCCATTGTTCAAGGAGAGAGATTGTTGTCCATACATGTGATATACCGTCGTTTTTTCACTCGTTCATCCGTATGGTAGACGTACTGGCTAAATGACATTCCTGTTAATTTAAATATGTTCAGGACTTGTTGATGTGTCTAGAAAATTTCTTTGCTAACTTTTTATATATCTTGGCCTCGTGTACCACGTGATCCATCACAGGACAAGAGTAATCTTTCGTTTGTTAGAACTTATGAAATGAGTGTCAATAATCAGGATTTGATTAAAATATTTAAGATTTACTTTCCTTCCCAGTCGCTTAATGAAATCTGTCAGCAGCTGATGGACTGGTGGTTAGCGCTGCTGACTTTCGATTTATGGGCTCCGGATTAAATTTGCGGCCGGGTTGGGATTTTCTCCGCCCGGGAGTGGGTGTGTGTTGTTATCATCATTTCATCATTATCGACGCAGAAGACGCTGGATTGGGGTCAAATAAAAAGACTTGCAACAGGCAACAGAACACGTCAGATGCGGTCTCCCACCCAATAATGCCGTACGAACATTTCACATGTCAGGGAAATCTGTGTTAAAATTCGACTGCACACATCGTTTTGAATTCACCCTGTATTTAATCCGAGCACAAAATGTGTTGTAAGTCTGCCTACAGAACGAACATTAATCATTGTGAAGCAATCAGTAGAAGACTTCTTCAGTTCTTTGTAGCCGGTCGCGGTGGTCAAGCGGTTCAGGCGCTCAGTCCGGAACCGCGCGA
The DNA here is from genome assembly GCF_021461395.2 of Schistocerca americana. NCBI lineage: Eukaryota > Metazoa > Arthropoda > Insecta > Orthoptera > Acrididae > Schistocerca > Schistocerca americana. The sequence continues at coordinate 430,527,720 of NC_060124.1, read as the reverse complement.
CTACTACGGTCGCAGGTTCGAATCCTGCCTCGGGCATGGATGTGTGTGATGTCCTTAGGTTGGTTAGGTTTAAGTAGTTCTAAGTTCTAGGGGACTGATGACCACAGATGTTAAGTCCCATAGTGCTCAGAGCCATTTGAACCATTTTGAAGTTCTTTGTATACTTTTACAACACGAAAGGTAAACACTACTGCTGGGATTGTGACACTACTTGATATTTACCAGATTATGTTCGACGTGATAATTATATTTCATGTTCTTCTGTGGACAGATCACTGATGTGACAAAAGTCATGGGCCACCCACCCCCCCCACCCCCCCTAATATCCTGTCAGACCTCCTTTCGCACGGCCTACTGCAGCAGCTCGGTCTGCCATAGTCGCTGGAAGTCCCCTGCTGAAATACTGAGCCATGCGTCCTCCATAATTGCGAAAGTGTTGACAGTGTAGGATGTCGTGCACGAATTGACCTCTAGATTATGTCCCATAAACGTTCGACCGGATTCGTCTCGGACAATGTGGGTGGCCAGGCCACTAGCTCGAACTGCCCAGAATGTTCTTCAAATCAATCGCGAACAATTGTAGCCCGTTGACGTGGCGCATTTCCATCATTCTTTGGGAACGTCACGTCCACGAATGGCTGAAAATGGTTACCAAGTAGCCGAACAGCCAGAGGACCAGTTCCATTCCATGTGAACACAGCCCACACCATTATGGAGCCACCACCAGCTTACACAGCGCATTGTTGACTATTTGGCTCCATGGGTTCGTGTGGTCTGCACCACATTCGAACTTGCCATTAGCTCTTACCAACTGAAATCGGGGCTTATCTGAAAAGGCTACGGTTTTCCAGTCGTCTAGGGTCCAACAGATTTGGCCACGAGCCTAGAAGGGGCTCTGCAGGCGTTGTCGTACTATTGGCAAGGAAACCTGCTCGGCCATCTGCTGTTATAGACCATTAACACCAAATTTCGCCACACTGTCCTAGGGGATACGCTCGTCTTACGTCCCACATTGATTTCTGCTGTTATTTTTCACAATGTTGCTTGTCTGTTAGCAACAACAACTCTACGCAAACCCCGCTGCTCTCTGTCGTTAAGTGAAGGCCGTCAGTACCAACGTTGTCCGTGGTAAGAGGTAATGCGTGAAATCTGGCATTCTCGGCACACTCTTGACACTGTGGAGTTCGAAATATTGAATTTTCTAGTGATTTCCGAAGTGGAATGTCCGATGCACCTTGCTGCGAGTACCATTATGCGTTCAAAGTCCGTTAATTTCGTTATGCTGCAATAATGACGTCCGAAACCTTTTCACATGAATCATCGGACTACAAATGACCGTTGCGCCAATGCACTGCCCTTTTACAACTTGTGTACGCGATACTGCCGCCATCTGTATACATGCAAAACACTATCCCATGACTTTTGTCAGCTCAGTGTAATACACGGGACCTGTAATATATGTGAACTTAATAATTAGGTGAGTTACATTACAATTTGAGGTCCCATATAGCATAACAGAATCAAATTAGAGAAATTAAGTTACGCTATAATTGTCATGGATATTTCAAGTGGTGTAAAAATTAGATATGCGTTGTGTTACATACATGATGTATGAATACATGTGTCAGAAATTTTAGGAATTTCTTCTTCCTATCAAAACATTACAAAAATGTATGAACACAGGTCTGAAAATCTTTCGCTACAGAGGCATGGAGGGGTTTCCCTATAGTGATTCCCAGTAGTCTATGTTACCCCAAATGTGCATTTTTACAGTAACTTCCGTCACAACACATCATAACACTGTATTCTGAGTAAATGTTGAAGGTGATCTGGGTGCAAAACCAGCACCCGTTCTTTAAGTTCAGGCGTTCGTACATGGCGTGGTCTCCAGCTATCTGCAACTCGCTCTTCATACATGCAGTGGCTCACAAGTGTTGGTAGAGCAGCACAGCCGTTCTTGTACAGTACAATTGCTTCTCACTGTAATGGTCAACATAAAGCTGACATGCTAGGTCCGCATACCCATCTGCGAGGTCGTGCATTGCATATGCGTCATTTCGGATACTGACTACATCATTGTGATGTGTTATGGTGGAAGTTGCTCTAAAACTGAAGAAATGACAATAGGAGAAAACGAACAAAACGTTACGACCAACTGTCAACAAGAATGTGAGTAAAAATGGACGTTTGAGGTAAGTTGTACTATAGAGAAATCCTTTCATATCTACCAAACGAAAGATTTTCGGATTTTCGGACTCATGTTCATATGAACGTTTTGTGATGTTTTGTTGCCAATAATAAATCCCATACATCAAATGAATTCGCAATTGTGAATAAGGACTACCATCAGCAATAGAATGGAATGAAGACAATGAAAATTTGTGTCGGAACAGTACATGAACCCAGATTTCCCACTTGTCGCCATACCATTTGGCTATCCGTGCACGACTCATGACCAGATCCAAACTTCCACATATCGTCAACCATGCGTCTACGAGCCGTACTCGTACATCCTTTATGTACATTCCTGTACAGGTCAGATGTTGTACTTAACACAGGCACTCCAGTACCATATAAATCCCTTAGGTTTATGCTTTTATGCATCCTTTATACATTTCTGCCATTTAAATTACACCAGCGTGAAGGAACCAATTATGTGATTTTACTTACTGTGTCTACTGTATAGTAGAAGGAATACGTTGAAAGAAGATGACTGTTAATGAAGTAAAGATCCATGCAGTGGACACCAAATGAAGAAAAGCTACTCCTTATGTTTCTGATCTAGATTGCCATAAAAATGCGAAGGAACTGTTAATCAGAACTCAGGGTGAAGTTTTAGTCTAATTCACAATCGATTTATTGATCTTAAACAAGGCAAGACAACAAAATTGTTAAAGAAACATCATACAAAAATATTTATCAAAAGCCTTACTAAAATCGGATCTATGGTGGACAAAGCGATCTGCTAGGGATCGACACACGACACTAACCAGAACACTAATCGCTTTATCTCACTTCATACACGTGAATCCAGGTTATAGCATCAAACTACGCCACCACCAAGCATCTGTATTCTGTTGGACAAATAAGTACTTCCACACATCACTCGTTTTGACCGTAATAATATAAGCAGCACCTCTGATGGTTCAGAAGGTGACTGACACAGGCTCTAAGTCACCCCCTAGCACCGAGCGAGGTGGCGCAGTGGTTAGCACACTGGACTCGCATTCGGGAGGACGACGGTTCAATCCCACGTCCGGCCATCCTGATTTAGGTTTTCCGTGATCTCCCTAGATCACTCCAGGAAAATGCCGGGATGGTTCCTTTCAATGGGCAAGGCCGACTTCTTTCCCTATCCTTCCCTAATCCGAGCTTGTGCTCCATCTCTAATGACCTCGTTGTCGACGGGACGTTAAACACCAATATCCTCCTCCTTCTCACCCCCTAGCAAAGGACACGAGTCTCACCGTTTAGGCAGAGACCTGCAGTTCTTTACTAGCGAAGCGCCAGTACAAGAGACTTGTACAAGAGACGACCTCCCTTTCTCTGTGTTGCCTCCCAGCTCGGTTCCAAAAGCACATTTCTCTTTTTAGACTTCCCCCAATTTCGCACAAGCCAATCACGAGCTGGAGCCTGGCATTCTAATCTCGGTGAATGGTCTTTCCACTGCAAACCGATTTGACCAATCAGAGACTTAAAGTTAATTGGCAAAAAACAGAAAAAAATTCAGCTTTGCAGCCTCTTTCCCGTACGTTTGCCAGGTCTTTTGCTAACACAACACAGGGTGGAAGCACAGCCCTCTATATACAGCTTATTATCTGCCCTGTTGCGTCCATTTCAAAGTTTGTAGGGAATGGCCATAAAATCGCATTGACAAAACATGTTTTGAATCAGAGTCTGCACGTCTGACCGCCAGTTTTCCTGTCCCACGGACATTTACAGAACGTCTACACTTCTTTTGGCGGCTTGCTCGCTAACAAGGCCTACAATGTGCTGTCGGCGACTTTTCGGCGTTAGGCCGTACACCTGGACGTCTGCCCCCGTCCGTGGCGCCAAGCTTAATGTTATTCTTCATGGACTGTCTGGAAATGTCTCAACCATTCTCCAGAAAAAACGCGCTTTGTTGCCCCACCAATGCCGTGATTTTAATGCAGTCGTTTAAGTCGGCACCCTGTACATTTGAACGCAGGTAAAGCTTACCATATTTCTTTCCCTTAGGGCACACAAACAAGACCATAAACTGCTGCCCACCATTTCATCACAATGTATGTAGTCAAATCGCCATAGATCGTATTCCCTACACCAAATCAGAAGGGAGAGTGCCCTGCTATCTCTTAATATGACTAAATTTGGTGGTGGTTCGGTGATATACAGCGGGAGAAATTGAACAGACGCAGCTGTCGCATCTAGCAGCAAACAACATCCCTAACACAGCTGAGAATCGATTTGAAATGAGCTTTGACGACAGATAGAGGTATGAAGATAGGGCAGAAGATAGAGTATAGCTACCAGCCTTATCACGCCAGAAATGTCGCAACTACTGACCAAATTACTGACACTCTACCACCTGATTGCATTTTTCTAACCTTGTTCGTCAATAATTTAAGGTAGCACACCTTACCTCGACACTTTGATTGCAGTAACCGCAGAGGACAACCAGAGACTCCCCGCCCTGTCTGTCACCACACTGTGACGTCAGCATCAGAAGGCAGATTGGCAGGTGGTTGGGGGCGGCCCGAGTGGTTCCTCTGCACGCTGTCCGCAGTCAGAGAGGTGCCAGCGGCGCAGGCACGCAAACAAAACACATCACGGCTAACACCAGGGCTTGTAGCACCTGAACCACCATTAGTAACGACAGAAATTTTGTACATAAAGTCAAGAGCTATGTACAAAACACTATTTCGTCCGTTTTTGTGCTTTCATTCTCGTGCATTTCACGGCAAATTTGTCCCTTTTCAAGCTGAGTACATCATATAACTAAATTATGCACCTTAGAAATTTTTAATCAGTTGTTGTTGTTGTTGTGGTCTTCAGTCCTGAGACTGGTTTGATGCAGCTCTCCATGCTACTCTATCCTGTGCAAGCTTCTTCATCTCCCAGTACCTACTGCAACCTACATCCTTCTGAATCAGCTTAGTGTGTTGATCTCTTGGTCTCCCTCTACGATTTTTACCCTCCACGCTGCCCTCCAATGCTAAATTTGTGATCCCTTGATGCCTCAAAACATTTCCTACCAACCGATCCCTTCTTCTAGTCAAGTTGTGCCACAAACTTCTCTTCTCCCCAATCCTATTCAATACCTCCTCATTAGTTACGTGATCTACCCACCTTATCTTCAGCATTCTTCTGTAGCACCACATTTCGAAAGCTTCTATTCTCTTCCTGTCCAAACTGGTTATCGTCCATGTTTCACTTCCATACATGGCTTAATCAGTATCTACTCTGAATAGCCAAAGAAACTGGTACATCTGTCTGATATCGTGTAGGGGCCCCGTGAAAATGCAACACGACGTGGCATTGAATCGAATAATGTCTGAAGTAGTGTTTGAGGGAAATGACACCATGAATCCTGCAGGGCTCTCCATAAATCCGCAAGACTAAGAGGGAGTGGAGATCTCTTCTGAACAGCACGTTGCAAGGCATCCTAGATTTGCTCAGTAATGTTCCTGTCTGGGGAGCCTGGTGGGCAATTGAAGTGTTTTAACTCCGAAGAGTGTTCCTGGAGCCACTCTGTAGAAATTCTGGACGGGTGGGGTGTCGCATTGTCTTGCTGCAATTGCCCTAGTCCGTCGAAATGCACAATGGACATGAATGGATGCAGGTGGTCAGAGAGGATGATTACGTGCGTGTCACCTGTCTAGACGTATCTGGGCTCCCATATCATTCCAGCTGCACATGCCCCACACAATTACAGAGCCTCCACTTGCTGGAACAGTATCTGCTGACATGCGGGGTCCTTGGATTCATGAGGTTGTCTCCATACCCGTACACGTCCATCTGAAACGAGATTCATCTGACCACGCGACATGTTTCCAGTCATCAACACTCCACTGTCGGTGTTGACGGGCCCAGGCAAATGGGCCTTCAGCTCCGAAAGCCCGTATCGATGATATTTCGTTGAATAGGTCGCACGCTGAGACTTTTTACTGACCCAGCGCTAAAATCTGAACGATTGTCTTCAGTCGTCGTGGTCCCGTTCTTACAGGATGTTTTTTCGGCCACAGCGATGTCGGAGATTTGATGTATTACCGGATTCCTGATATTCATGGTACATTCGTGAAATTGTCGTACGGGGCAATCATCGCTACCTCGGAGATGCTGTGTCCCATCGCTCGTGCGTCGACTGTAACACCACGTTCAAACTCTCTTGCCATTGTAGCAGCAGTAACCGATCTACCAACTACGCCAGACATTTGTTGTCTTATACGGGCTTTGCCGACCGCAGCCATGTATTCTGGCTATTTACGTATCTCTGTATTTGGTTCAAATGCCTCTGAACACTATGGGACTTAATTTCTGAGGTCATCAGTCCCCTAGAACTTAGAACTCTTTAAACAAACCTAAGGACATCACACACATCCATGCCCGAGGCAGGATCCGAACCTGCAACCGTAGCGGTCGCGCGGTTCCAGATTGTAGGACCTAGAACCGCTCGGCCACCACGGCCGGCTCTCTGTATTTGAATATGCGTGCCTATAGCCGCTTCTTTGGCGCTTCAATGTATATGGATGACATGATCAGAGAATGGGAAAGAGGCAGAACACCAGGTACAAATATTGGGAGAAATAAACATATTAATACGATGTTATTCACAGATGATCAAGTGATGATAGAAGAAAGAGAATATAAATTACAAATGGTATTACATAAACTAACTACAATCTGACCATATAAATAACATTAAAATCAGGGTCTGTTTAGGTATTGACCCAGTATTAATCAAAACTGTCCTCAATGTTAAACCGATAGGACAGGTAGCCCATTCCAGTTATTTCGTATGATCAACATATGAATACACAGAAAAAAAATTACCAGAGACAAAATAAGGACAACATCCAAGACAGCCAAGAAAAGAAAAACAACTTAAATTTCATAAAACCGTGGCAGTTCCCACTTTATTACGTGGTGGGGAGGGAGACGGGGGTGGGAGGGAAGCTCGACGCTCAGAAATCAAGGTTTACGGAGATTAGAAGTATCAGAAATAATTAGAAATCAAGTAATAAAGGAAGAATGAAGCATACCACTAGTAACCCAAAATACCACTCAATAAAAACTAAAATGGAGAGACAGCGGTCAGAAAGGAGATGTGTAATACAACATTTTGTTTTCCATCAACGTCATCGTCACTCTCCTTACAGGAACAAAACGATGGCACAACGAAATAGAAATATGCACGACATTATGTGGAACGGAGTGTGCAAAGATTGTGTTTTCTGGTGCCAGCCAAACCACATCTCAGAAATTGTGACACATCTAGAAAGAAGTGCAAAGATATATGTTAACAGTGATTCTAAAAATCAGTACCCACGCAGGAGATTAAGATGTGCTGCCCGATACCCACCCGAAGACCAGCTATGAACTCCTTACAGATTTTGAGAAAAATACTACGCCATATAGCCCTAACAACGTCTGACCGCAAAAGAAAGTTTTTGCATATTTTACGAAATAATGTCCTAGCAGACTGGACTTGGTACAAAGAGGCGCCATATTTAAGAAAATTCGAAACTAAACTAGATTCTGGTAATCATTAAGAAAACATAATTTTACACACTACTCATCAATTTTTAACAGAGCTTCTTCAGTGGGGAACCTAGAGTAATATATTATTTTTGTTTTACGGTTTGGTATATAGATTTAATACACTCAACGCAAATATTTCATGGTACAATGAAATTGTACTGAAAACATCGTATTAATTACTTGAAGCTTATGCAGTCCCCCCCCCCCCCCCCCCCCCCATACGGACAAATAATGGTTGAAAGCTGCAATTTTTTCGAGTAGATTCTGTGTTTGGGGGGGGGGGGGGCGAGGGGAGGGGGTTGCGTGGGTGGGTGGGTGCGTTGTTTGGCGAGTGGTTGATTTTATAACATATAAAATTAGGAGAGGAATAGGATTTATGATCATATATTAGGATGTTTGTCTACTACGTAATAAATTACTGTAAATAGTGTTCTTATATTTACTTGGTCTTTTAATAGTAAACAAACATTCCAATACGTGATGATGAGTCCCATTCATCTCCTAAATCTATACTTAAAAGGCACACGTCCACACACATACACATCAACGTACTTACGTAAATATTGGTACATATACAGATAGAAAAAAAGAAATTGGAAGGAAGTCGGGAAAGATAACAGAAAACACCGAAAACGACAGTCGGGTTAATGATCTGTTACGAAATTATAGTGTCTCTACGCGAAACAGCAGCACATTCAGCCAGTTTTCCACACTGGGAGATACCTGTAGGAACATCAGGCGATGAGTTAGACGAAAGACCATGTAATATTGCGGGACACACATTACGGACGCCTTGTTAAGAAGGCAAAATGCGTCGGTGTATATACATGAAAATATCATGAAGAGCATGCTAGCTGCTATAACTTACATACAACTTCTGTTAAGAATGGCTTCTACAAGAAACTTTATTCGTAACTAGTTCACAGAGAGACCGGAAGAGGCGCAACCAGAACCCTTGTTTATTGGTCACAATTTAACTTCCATTTGGGCTGCTGCTAAGCTTTAGTCTGTTGCCTCTGCCGGACATCTGAAATGAAGATTAGAAACAACTGGAAAACAGTACTAGTGGGTCCTCAACTGTCGGACTTACTTGGCCCCCGTATGCGCTGCAAAATTGTAAGCGCACGGCTCGGCTGCGTGGTGGGCCACACCGTGGTGGCCTGCCTCCACACCTCTCTCCTCCAGGACCACGTACCGGTGGGTCCACGCGAGCGACACCACTTCGTCCCAGACGTGGCTCACCGTCGGCCTACTGGCCAGGTCCACCACGTTACCTAAGGCACACTTAAGCGCCTCCCAGAACATCGCGAACCACACTCTTGAGAAACAACAAGAGATATGCTGTTTTTCCCGGAAACCGATCACCTACAGACACATCATTGTAACAGGGCCAGCTATTGCGATACTCCATCCTTGACAAGTCCTGTTAAAAAATATCATTCCTATAAACTTTCTCTTACAGTTTGTCATTTTGCTTGCTCCCTTCCTCTGTAACAATGCAGATAATTTTAAACAGCTTAGTTGTGCTAAACTTAGTCACAAAGTTTTTAAAACCACCACGAAAAGCTGTTTTACGTTGTTAATATTCTCTTTGTTTGCAGTCCTGGACAAGGTGAAATCTAAGCGGCACAGTACAGTCCGTAGTACCTCGGTAGAGGGTCCGAAACGAAATGGCTGCACCAATTCATGAAGTGCCACACCCTGCAGTAATCCGTTTTCTGCATTTGAAGGAGGACAACCCCCCACTAATTCACGCCGAGTTGGCGGAAGACTACAGCATCAACGCAACATCTTATGGAACAGTGATTAGATGGCATATACCTCTTCAGCGAAGTCAAACAAGTATGGATGTCGAAGAACGACGCGGCAGACCAACTTCAGACTACCTTCAGGCACGACCATGTTTGGATATACACTACTGGCCATTAAAATTGCTACACCACGAAGATGACGTGTTACAGTCGCGAAATTTAACCGACAGGAAGAAGATGCTGTGATATGCAAATGATTAGCTTTTCAGAGCATTCACACAAGGTTGGCGCCGGTGGCGACACCTGCAACGTGCTGACATGAGGAAAGTTTCCAACCGATTTCTCATACACAAACAGCAGTTGACCGGCGTTGCCTATTGAAACGTTGTTGTGATGCCTCGTGTAAGGAGGAGAAATGAGTACCATCACGTATCCGACTTTGATAAAGGTCAGATTGTAGCCTATCGCGATTGCGGTTTATCGTATCGCGACATTGCTGCTCGCGTTGGTCGAGATCCAATGACTGTTAGCAGATTATGGAATCGAAGGGTTCAGGACGGTAATACGGAACGCCGTGCTGGATCCCAACGGCCTCGTATCACTAGCAGTCGAGATGACAGTCATCTTATCCGCATGGCTGTAACGGATCGTGCAGTCACGTCTCGATCCCTGAGTCAACAGATGGGGACGTTTGCAAGACAACAACCATCTGCATGAACAGTTGGATGACGCTTGCAGCAGCATGGACTATCAGCTCGGAGACCATGGATGCGGTTACCCTTGACGCTGCATTACAGACAGGTGCGCCTGCGATGGTGTACTCAACGACGAACCTGGATGCATGGGTGCACGAATGGCAAAACGTCATTTTTTCGGATGAATCCAGGTTCTGTTTACAGCATCATGATGGTCGCATCCATGTTTGGCGACATCGCGGTAAACGCACATTGGAAGCGTGTATTCGTCATCGCCATACTGGTGCATCACTCAGTGTGATGGTATGGGGTGCCATTGGGTACACGTCTCGGTCACCTCTTGTTCGCATTGACGGCACTTTGAACTGTGGACGCTACATTTCAGATGTGTTACGACCCGTGGCTCTACCTTTCATTCGATCCCTCCGAAAGCCTACATTTCAACAGGATAATGCACGACTGCATGTTGCAGGTCCTGCACGGACCTTTCTGGATACAGAAAATGTTCGACTGCTGCACTGACCAGCACATCCTCCAGATCTCTCACCAATTGAAAGCGTCTGGTCAATGGTGGCCGAGCAACTGGCTCGTCATAATACGCCAGTCACTACTCTTGATGAACTGTGGTATCGTGTTGAAGCTGAATGGGCAGCTGTACCTGTACACGCGATCCAAGCTCTGTTTGACTCAATGCCCAGGCGTATCAAGGCCGTTATTACGGCAAGAGGTGGTTGTTCTGGGTACTGATTTCTGAAGATCGATGCACCCAAATTTCGTGAAAATGTAATGACGTGTCAGTTCTAGTATTATATATTTGTCCAATGAATACTCGTTTATCATCTGCATTTCTTCTTGGTATAGCTATTTTAATTGCCAGAAGTATAGATATACAATGAGGTGACAAGCGTCATGAGATACCTACTGCCTGACATAGTGCAGCATCTAGACGTGGCATGGATTCAAGAAGTCGTTGGAAGGCCGTTGCAGAAATAGTGATCCATGTTGCCCCTATACACGTCCACAATTGCGAAAGTGTTGCCGGTGCAGAATTTTGTGCACAAACTGACGTCTCGGTTATGGCCCATAACTGTTCGATGTGATTCACGTCGGGCGATCTGGGTGACCAAGACGTTCTCTCGGACAGTCCAGAATGTTCTTCAGACCAAACGCGAACAATAGCGTCCCGATGAAATGGTTCATTGTTATCCATTCAAATTCCATCGTTTTTTGGCAACATGAAGTCAATGAATTGCTCCAAATGGTCTCCAAGCAACCGAACATTTCCAGTCAACGATCGGTTGAGTTGGACCAGAGGACCCACTCCATTCCATGTAAACACATTATACACCATTATGGACCAGTCAACAGCTTCCACAGTGACTCGTTAACAACTGCGCTACACTAGAACCTTACCATGAGGTCATACCAACCGAAATCTGGAACCATTTGACCACCCCACAGTTTTCCAGTCGTCTAGGATCCAACCGTAATGGTCACGAGCCAAGGAGAGGGGCTGCAGGCAATGTCGTGCTGTTTGACAAAGGCACTCGCATCTGTTATCTGCTGCCGTACAAATTAACGCCGAACTTCGCCGCACTGTCCTAACGGATACGTTCCTCGCACGTCCCACATTGATTTCTGAGCTTATTTCACGCAGTGTTGCTTGTCTGTTAGCGCTGACTATTCTACTCAAAAGCCACTACTCTCGGTAGTTAAGAGAAGGCCGTCGGCCACTGCATTTTCCACAGTGAGAGTTAATACCTGAAATGTGGTATCTCGGCTCACTCTTGACTCTTTGGATCGCAAAATTATGAACCCCTAACGATTTCCGAAATGGAATGATGCGTCTAGGTCCAAGTACCATTCCGCGTTCAGAGTCTGCTAATTCTCATCGTGCTGCCAAAATCACGTCGCAAACCTTTTGTAATATCCACGACACTATGTTCTAGCCACAAGATGTTAAAATGAACTAAGTGTACAAACATCAACAAATATTATCGATACTATGTATAAAAAAGACTTTATCGTTTAAAAATGACGATAATTATTTCGTTATTTCTGTAATAATTTAATTTCTGTGTGAATTAAAACTATTATCAGAGAATTACATTCATAGACAACGAAAATTATATATATTTTTTTATTATCTGTGATAATTGTGGTTTAGTTGTTCTTCCTGTGCTAACAGACGAACTGTTCGGACGTGAGACGTGTGAGGTCTGTGAAGAGAAAACCTGTAACTATATTGTTAATTATTATATGAAAAAATGATTCCTTATTGTCTACACGTGGATTTGTATTTATTTCAATTGTAATCCAATCTAATTAATGGTTTTAAGTGTTAATTTTCAGCTACGCAATTAGGAGCGCAGCCATTAGCGCTAGTAACTTACAGCGGAGTTTACTAGTAGCTGGTATAAAGAATATGAAACATTTTTCATTGAGAATAATTTTAAATGCTAAAGAATAGAGAACAAAACGCTTAAAGACTTTTATCTGAATGTATTAACTTGATATAAAAGGAATCGATAACTAAAATAGACAAATTGACTATCGTCTGTCTGCCGCCATCTTAGCAAAAATATCTCCGCGGCAGTTTTGAATCGAGAATTTTAACAAATATAAATATTGTTAGATATAATGAATGGAAATAAATGTGCACCGATGGTCCCGACTCTACTTTAAAAGACAGAATTCAACTCAGATTGAATCTTTAAAAATAGTGCTAACAGCACGTTACGTAATATCAATTTCTTATTTGCTGATGTGTGAAGCCTAATTATTTCGGACGATTTACATGAAATATTTTAATAGGAGTCATAGGCCAGTGCTTTGTGCGGGTAGTATTTTATGACTAAATGTTCCTTTTGCTAGAGAAAAGTCCTTCCATCTTAAGTAACAAAAAATGGCTCTGAGCACTGTGGGACTTGACATCTGTGGTCATCAGTCCCCTAGAACTTAAAACCAATTAAACCTAAGGACATCACACACATCCATGCCCGTGGCAGGATTCGAACCTGCGACCGTAGCAGCCGCGCGGTTCCGAACTGAGCGCCTAGAACCGCTAGACCACCACGGCCGGTTCTTAAGTAACACTTGTGTAAAATCTGATAAATGATATGCAATTTAGTGCCACCCACACGTCTTTACAGACAACATTTCTACACAACATCAAATGGAGATTTCTTTAGCAGAGTGACAAATATTAGCCGGGATAATCATTTTTGAGATCAAACGAATTGTTACGCTGACAATAGGTAACTGGTTTTTATATATTTTTTTGATCTACGTGAAATATCATTTATAACTAATCAGTCACGAATTACTATTAACCGGTTCCGCCACACTTTTCACATGAATTACCTGAGTACAAGTGACATCTTTGCCATATATCTTGTGCATGCTACGCTACGTCATATGTATATATGCACATCGCTAACTCATGAGTTTTGTCACCCCAGTGTTTATCCTCTTAGCACCTGACCTACCAACAAGGAAGATCTGTTATACGTTCGTTGAATCATGTCATGAAATTGCGCGAAGTAATTGTGATCTTAAATTCATTCAGCTATTCATGAGTGCGCCCCATCTCTTTTCCGTTGCGCAAAGTAGGGCTAAGCATCTCCTATGCTTCAATATGATGCCGGGCACGGTTCTAGATTACTAGCTGACAAACCTGGCAGGGTGCGTTGTCATTCTGATACCAGCAGTCATCTTCTCTGATGTGTTCCTCTACTGTAGGCAGTACACAGTGCTGAAAAATATCCTTCCACATTTAGCGTTTTCTGAGGCGCAATAATGGACCGCATCCTAACCACGAATAACAGCCCCACACCACAGCACGACTTTCGTATTAGGCTGTTGGTGTTACGCACGATGGCAAGTAACTTTCTCCAGCAACTTCGCGAACCCATACTCTTCCATCGGATTGTCGCTGACAAGGGAACCTCCCCATCGCACCCTCCTCAGATTTAGTTATGAGTTGGCATAGTGGATAGGCCTTGAAAAACTGAACACAGAGCAATCGAGAAAACAAGAAGAAGTTGTACGGAACTATGAAAAAAGTAAGCAAAATATACAAACTGAGTAGTCCATGTCTACGATAGGCAACATCAAAGACAATTTGAGTTTAGGAGCGCCGTGGTCCCGTGGTTAGCGTGAGTCGCTGCGGAACAAGAGGTCCTTGGTTCAAGTCTTCGCTCGAGTGAAAATTTTACGTTCTTTATTTTCGCAAAGTTATGATTTGTTCGTTCGTTCATTGACGTCTCTCTTCACTGTAATAAGTTTAGTGCCTGTGTTTTGCGACCGCACCGCAAAACCGTGCGATTGTTACTGAAGTCGCGAGCTATATTTGCTGGATTCATACATCTCACGCATTTAATGCACTCTCGTCCAAAGTAGTGAACAGTAAACTGCCAGCCAGGGAGCCTCGTTTGCAGGAATACTCTCTCTCTTCCGTGCGCTGTAGTCGACTGACGTGTGTTTCGATGTTTGTTTAGGTGTGGCGTTCCCATACTACGGCGCAGTTACCTCGCATCGGACGGACAGATAATAATTGTCTGAAAACAAAAAATGAAAATTTCAGTCAATCGACGACTTGAACCAAGGACCTCTCGTTCCGCAGCTGCTCACGCTAACCACGAGACCACGGCGCTCTAGGGCTAATATTGTCCTCGATGTTGCCTATGTTCCGCATTGACTACTCAGTTTGTATATTTTGCTTATTTTTTCATAGTTCCATACAACTTCTTCCTGTTTTCTCGATTGATGTGGATTCAGTTTTTCAAGGCCTATCCACTGTGCCAACTTATAACTACATCTGAGGGGGGTGCAATGGGGAGGTTCCCTTGTGAGTATAAGGTGAATCGTTACTGCAAATCACTCGTTTCCAATCATCCACTCTCGTCGCTTTTTACACCGCCTCAGACATCGCTTAGAACTGACTACAGAGCTGGGTGGCTCGTGAAGAGCTGGTTTACCACTGCACCCTATTCTTTCAAATCTCTATGCACTGCCGGCCGAAGTGGCCGTGCGGTTAAAGGCGCTGCAGTCTGGAACCGCAAGACCGCTACGGTCGCAGGTTCGAATCCTGCCTCGGGCATGGATGTTTGTGTTGTCCTTAGGTTAGTTAGGTTTAACTAGTTCTAAGTTCTAGGGGACTAATGACCTCAGCAGTTGAGTCCCATAGTGCTCAGAGCCAGCCTCTATGCACTTACAATGTGCTGGCTGCACTGTTAGCAACACTTTGGAACTCATGGCTAATTTCTTCCACTGATTTCACACGATTTTTAATGCCGCTTTCCAGAATTCTCGACGATCCTCGTCCATCAGTACATGAGCCCCACCTGCTCTTTTTTCAGCTAATTTTGTTCCTATACGTTTCCACTTCACAGTATCATCATCAGCAGTCGACTTGGACAGTTTTAGAAGAGTTGTCCCTGATAGATTTATTGCTCATGTGACACGCATTGACTATCTCTACGTTCGAAGTCGGTGAGTTATCCTTACTGACTCATTCTGCTGGTCCTGCTTCTCTGTTGGCAACAAATACTCCATGCCTCCTTTAATACTGCTGTCCGCAGCTCGTGGTCTAGTGGCTAGCGTTGCTGCCTCCGGATCGAGGGGTCCCGAGTTCGGCTCCCGGCCATGTTGGGGATTTTATCTGCCCGAGGGCCGGGTGTTTGTGATGACACCATCATTCGTGACAGTGGCTAGACTGGACTGCGTAAAAATTGGGACATTGTACGGGCGCTGATGACCGCGCAGTTGAGCACCCCACAAACCAAACATCGTCATCATCATTTAATACTGCTGGACACTTCTAATGGTTAATTCTGTATTACATGGTGTGTCCGGATCGTCTTGATTAGATAGTGTAAGCACTTCGCCATTAAATGCCACATTTTATTAAAGAAAGCGTTTGAGCAACATCAGTCATGGCCCTGAAAGGAACACTGCATGATTCATCTAAAAATAAAAAACAACAACCACCCGCAGTACATACAGATCGGTTCGAGATGCCCATATCTCGCTCGAAGGACTCTCAGACACGGTCTCGAATGAGATTATCGTTGCCGTGGTTAGTTTGTAAGTGGGCTGCTTCTGTGTTGGCAGCGCTGTGTAGCGCTTTGCATTGGGTCTCTGACTGCGCTTTCTTTGTAAGAGACTCTGTGGCTGGTTGTACTCGATGTTGGAAATTAATCGCCAGTAGTGTTGGGCAGTTGGAAGTTAGTCGCCAGCAGTGATGGAAGTACTGGGCAGTTGGAGGTGAACAGCCAGCAGTGATGGATGTTATATGTGAGAAGTTAGCATTGACGGAGAGTAGAGGTCTGAAGTGTTAGCGTAGGCTAACGATCTGGAAGTATCCGACTTGGAGACTGAAAATTATTCATGCTTATATATCTTTGTACTGGATGTCAATGACGATTTATATTCGTGTTTGAACTGGGTGTCACATTATTAAGGTAAAAAATACATTATTTGGTTGCAACAAAATCTTTCTTTTGCTAACCACGTGCCTATTAGTAGTTAGTGGCTTTAGTAGTTAGAATCTTTTATTTAGCTGGCAGTATTGACGCTCGCTGTATTGCAGTAGTTCCCGTAATGAAGATTTTCGTAAGTGCTTAATGAAATGTATAGGTTATTGTTAGGATTGCTTCTTATTCAGGGCCATTCTTTTGTATTAATTATTTGAATTCTGGTTGTAATTTTTTGAGCAGTCAGACCATGTTGCGCCAGAATATTGTGGGTCAGTGTCGACATGATAAGAAAAAGTAAAGAGAAAGTGGGCTTAGTACGTTCAGTTTTACTCAGCTGTTTCAGAATCAAATGACGTAGGAGTTTAATCTTCTTAGTCGTTCAGCAGTTTGAGTGCAGATTCACACATTTAAATTAACAAGTTTTGAGTTGTGTCCAGTTGGTTATGGTATTTGTAGACTTGCGAAAAGCACTCCGTCTCCAGGCCACAAGTGGCCCATCGGGACCATCCGACCGCCGTGTCATCCTCAGTTGAGGATGTAGATAGGAGGGGTGTGTGGTCAGCACACCGCTCTCCCAGTCGTTATGATGGCTTTCTTTGACCGGAGCCGCTACTATTCGGTCGAGTAGCTCCTGAATTGGCGTCACGATGCTTAGTGCACCACAAAAAATGGCAACAGAGCATGTCGGCTGGATGGTCACCCATCCAAGTGCCGGCCACTCCCGACAGCGCTTAAGTTCGGTGACCTTACGGGAACCGGTGTATTCACTGCGACAAGGCCGTTGCAGACTTGCGAAAAGCATTTCATGCATTACCACACCGACTACTGCGGAAGAGCAAATGTTGTGTGATATCTACCCGCTTTTGCCGCTGGAAGGAAAATTTCGTGACTGCTAGGGCGCAGTACGCTATATTGGACGGAGAGTTATCTCCAGACGTTAAAATAATATCTGGCGTGCCCCAAGGAAGAGTCGTAGGACATTTTCTGTCCATATTGTACATTAATGACTTATCGGGTAATGTTAGTTTCTATATCTGACTCTTTAGGGTTCAGTGCCTCAATCTGTAAAAACAGAACCACTGTAGAGTCGCTTCGTTGTCCGTCTGTCTGTCTGCGTCTGTCCGTGTCTATCTGTCCGACTATTAAAAACCCTTTTTCTCAAGAACGAGTTGCCGTATCAAGTACAAATTTACGTCACTTGTAAAGGTCCATAGTCCTTTGGCGGTGTAAAAATTTTACGCTCATAAGTCAGTTCATTAAAACCACCTTTTATGTCACATGTTTTGATGCTCGAAAACACTCATCAAAACCTACAAGGTACTTCCTGTTGATCTACAGTCATGAGATTTGACAAGAAGCAAGATTTCAAATTACAAGTACAGTAAAAAAAATCGAAAATTCTTCATCGGTAATTGCATAATAGAAAAAAATATTTTTGTCATTTTCTGACTGTCTGTCCGTTTGCCTGTTCGTCTGTTCAGGACGTTAAAACTGCATGGCTGGCTGCGGGGCATGAAGGGATTTAGTATGCGCATGCGTAGTTCGGTTCAGCGACAAAGCCCACTTTCATTTGGATGGATTCGTCAATAAGTAAAACTGGTGCATTTGGCGGATTGAGAATCCGTATAACGCGATAGAAAAGTCTCATCACCCTGAGTGGGTGACTGTGTGGTGTGCAGCGCCTAATCACGAAATAATCAGTTGGATATTCCTTGGTGGCACGGTGACTACCGAATGGTACGCGAAGGTTTTGGAAGATGGTTTCATTCCGATAAGCTAAGCGCCCCTGCTTTCGACGAGACGTGGTTCATGCAAGACGGAGCTCGACGCCATCGAAGAGTGTTTGATGTCCTGGAAGAGCACTTTGGGTACGGCTTCCTGGCTCTGACGTACCCACAGGACACAGGCATGGGACTCGATTGGCCGCCATGTTTTTTGGATCTGAACACATGCGACACATTTTTGTGGGGCTATATTAAAGACAGGGTGTACAGCACAACCATGAGATCGTTGCTGAGCTGAAAACAGCCATGCAGGAGGTCATCGACAGCGTCGATGTTCCGACACTTCAACGGGTCATGCAGAGCTTCGCTTTTGTCTGCGCCTCACCGTCGCCAATGAAGGCAGGGGTATCGAACATGTTATAATCTAAATCCGAATATACGTAGTGACGTTTACATGTTCAATAAAGTGTGCGAACGACGTAGTTTGTAACTAATTTACGGTTTTTTCTTAGAGTTAAATAATTGTCCCCAAGTATTACGAATATGTTTTTGTAGTATATGTATCGAGCCCTAGCAGATCATTGATATAAAAATCGCCGGCCGGTGTGGCCGTGCGGTTCTAGGCGCTTCAATCTGGAACAGCGTGACCGCTAAGGTCGCAAGTTCGATCCTGCCTCGGGCATGGATGTGTGTGAGGTCCTTAGGTTAGTTACGTTTAATTAGTTCTAAGTTCTAGGCGACTGATGACCTCAGAAGTTATGTCGCATTGTGCTCAGAGCCATTTCATATAAAAATCAGCCAAGTCACGTCTCAGACCGACGCCTGCAAACAGTCAATTTTCCAATGCTCGACTCATGAATAGTATACAAAGAATATTAAAGTGTCCGCATGCGGAACTGAGTAGTAAAGGCGGTTGACTGCGACACAGAGAACGCGGGTTCGAATCCCGGTGATATCAGAGATTCTTCCGTGGTGGGGGGGACTGGAACGGAGTACACTCATCCTCGTAATGCCAGCTGGGGAGCTACTTGAATGAGAAGTACCGGTACCTAGGTAAAAAAGTAAATTCGCGTGGCTTGGTTAGCTGGGAGACTTCGAAGGGTAGGTTCAGCCGCCTAACTGAAATGGATTTCCTGACTGTTGTGTACTACTTCGTACACGATGGTAAGCAGAAGTGGGCTACAGAGTGGGGCAGCGGTTGTCGCCCTAAGGAAGCTGGACAGGAGCATAAACGATTGGCGATCACGTAAATACAGTAGCCGCGCGGGATTAGCCGAGCGGTCTGAGGCGCTGCAGTCATGGACTGTGCGGCTGATCCCGGCGGAGGTTCGAGTCCTCCCTTGGGCATGGGTGTGTGTGTTCGTCCTTAGGATAATTTAGATTAAGTAGTGTGTAAACTTATGTACTGTTGACCTTAGCAGTTAAGTCCCGTAAGATTTCACACACATTTGAACATAAATGCAGTAAACAGAAGTTTTAGTTAACTTGCAGCTCTCTCCAAGCATTGGGAAGAAACTTAAGAAAAGAAAAAAAAACAGCAGTAAAGTCCAGCTATTAGAAGAAGTAAAATGGCGTCGTGCAGTGTGAGGCTTCCACTACTAACGCACGTGTGAACCGTAACTCACTCTCTGCCCTACGTTCCTATTCATAAAGAATCCTACACCTGTTATACCAGTTTCTGCTGCTGTTAATATTACCCTACACTCATGTGACCAGAAATCCTTGTATTCTTTCCATTTCACTTAAGTGACCTCCACTGTATCCGGATTGAGTCTTAGCATTTCCACTTTTAGATTTTCTAGCTTCTCTAGCATGCTGAAACTTCTGACGTTCCTCGACCCGATTTGTAGAACGTTATCCTTTCGTTGGTTTTTCAGTCTTTTTCTCAAGGACACCTGCCTTTGACAGCTCCTCCCAGAGATCCAAATGGGGGACTAGTCTGGAATCTGTTGCCAATGAAGAGATCATCACGACGCCAAAGGCGGCCGCTTGTGGCCGTGCGGTTCTAGGCGCTACAGTCTGGAACCGCGCGACCGCTACGGCAGCAGGTTCGAATCCTGCCTCGGGTATGGATGTGTGTGATGTCCTTAGGTTGGTTAGGTTTAAGTAGTTCTAAGTTCTAGGGGACTGATGACCTCAGAAGTTGGGCCCTATAGTGCTCAGAGCCATTTGAACCAAGCCATCACGACGCTTTTTCAATTACAGGCCACATGACCTGTGGATACACATAATGTGTCTTTAAAGCAGTGGTTTCCATTGGCTTATGCATCTTCACGCACTTGATCATTGCCGATTCTTCCACCCTTAGGGGCAGTTTCCCACCCCAAGGACAAGAGAGTGCCCTGGACCTCTGTCTGCTCCTCCACCCTCTTTGATAAGGCTGTCGAACTTCTGACATTCCGCCCACGACTCGTAGGACGTTATCTTTTCGTTGGTTATTCAATCTTTTTCTTTTGGTCACCTCCCCATTGGCAGTCCCCTCCCAGAGATCCATCCGAATGGGAGTTGGTGAGGGAGACTTCTTATGCCGGAAGTCTTCGGACCCCAATGCTAATTATTTTTATAAAAATTTGAGCGGTTACGGTTTTCAATCATGGACCGTGGAGGTTTTGATTACTAAGCAAAGACGGTGCCCTTAGAGTATACGTAGTACAAAGTGCTGTTCCTAGACTTCTGCATTTAACTTGTACCTAATCGCAATAAGGAGATCACACTCTAACAATACCACCACTTGCAAAGTAGGTTAGAAATCAGATTAATAATGTTGCTCACGCAGCATATGTTCGCTTTATCGGGCAACAACGAAGTTATTGACTTTGGATGGTATCGTCAGAATGGAAATAATGAAGTCACTGTAAAAAAGTCATTACTTTTGACACTTGTCTTGAATGGATTAACACGTAGATTTCGTCGAAGTTGTTATGGCTCATCTTGTTGATTCTAAGGTGATTCCACTTTGACTGTAGAAGGTCCAGATCTGTATTTTAGCAATATTTCAAGACCTAACAAATGCGTTTTTCAGGAAATTCTTAATGATGAAACAGTCCCAGATCAGAACAATGGTATGGTAGAAATAATTTTTGACTTGGTGTTCACGATCCACATTTTTATTAAACTTCTTGTAAATTCACATATACTTCTTCTTAATTGTCACATCATCAAGAAAACAGTTATGTATCAATCTTCATATATTTAATTTCCACTTTAACCAAACACAAGACTTGACCACCGAGCGAGGTGGCGCAGTGGTTAGCACACTGGACTCGCATTCGGGAGGACGACGGTTCAATCCCGCGTCCGGCCATCCTGATTTAGGTTTTCCGGTATTTCCCTAAATCGCTCCAGGCAAATGCCGGGATGGTTCCTTTGAAAGAGCACGGCCGACTTTCTTGCCCGTCCTTCCCTAAACCGATGAGACCGATGACCTCGCAGTTTGGTTTCCTCACCCAATACAACCCAACAAGACTTCACTGTTCCTTTACAAAGCGAAATAACTACTTCACTTCTGCAAAGTGAAACAGAGTGCTCTGTGCGCAGTCGCCCCAAAACGGATACAAGTAAGTCAAAGATTATTACAGTCTCACAGAAATGAGTACACACAAGAACCATATCACTGTAATATATCGATACATCGGAGTACCTATACATTATTAAAACCAAATGTGAATATTGTCACAAAAATATGTCTGTTACTTCGCAGAAAAGTAGTACGATATTACTGGTATCGAGAACTGGGGTTGGAGTGCCGTAATGGTCACGTAAATGAGGAACCATTACAACAGCTTAACCACGAAAATCACCCACATTCCGTAAATGTCACCTCCTCCGTACTTCGCTGCTAGCACTACACGTGACGGCAGGTAACGTTCTCCAGGCACCCGCACTGGCACAGCGGGTAACTTGTTTCATCACACCAAATCACTCGTTTCCCGTCATCGATTGTCCAATGGCGTCGCTGTTTACGCCACACCGTGCATCACTAAGCATTGGCTACAGAAATGTATTGCTGCTCGACCATTGTACCCCGGTATTTTAACAACCTACGCACACTCAATGTGTTTGCAGAAGTGCTAGTAGCATTTTGAAATTCGCTCGTGATCCTTCCTCTGATTTCATGAGATTTTTCTACAAAAGCACTCCGCAATGCATAACAGTTCCTCTCCATCAGCACATGTGGTCTGGCTAGTCTTGGTTTATTTGTGGCTGTTTCTTCACGTTACCGCTTCACAGTCACATCATCAACAGTCGAGATGGGTTGCTTTACAAGGGTTGAAATGTCCCTGATGGATCTGCAACTCAAGTGACATCGAATGACTAGGCCCATTCGAAGTCTGTAAACTTCCCTAAACGACCCATTCTGCTGTTATTTATTCTCTACTGATAACACAAGAGCCGGCCGGAGTGGCCGAGCGGTTCTAGGCACTAGAGTCTGGAACCGCGCGACCGCTACGGTCACAGGTTCGAATCCTGCCTCGGGCATGGGTGTGTGTGATGTCCTTAGGTTGGTTAGGTTTAAGTAGTTCTAACTTCTAGGGGACTGATGACCTCAGATGTTAAGTCCCATAGTGCTCAGAGCCATTTGAACCATTTGAACCATTAGTACCCACGTCAAGTAGCAGAGATTGATGGCTGAACACAACGAGCGTCTACCCAGACAGTCCTGTCGCTCGTCGGCCTTCCACCACCAATAATGCTTGCTTGAATCTGAGTGAGTATTTCGCATTGTCCACTATTCGTAAACACTGTAAGAACAATTACGAGTGTTGCAGTGTTCCTAAGCGAATGATAAAACCCTTGAAGCGAAATGTCATCATAGCAACAGTCTTAGAACGAAGCAAATACTACATGTAATAAAAAAATATAGTTGTGCTTGGAGCAAACACAATTCACATACATGTTTTGGAGAAGTTTCTGCAATGGCTTTTATTTATTATCTGGTGAATAGTATAAAAAGAATTTATGCATTGCGATATTTATCATTTTTTTTAGATTATAGTATTTACATCACTGTAAGTACTGACAGAAATATTAACGTGAAGAATAAATATATACCTTATTATTACATACTGGTGTCCACAAGTCTGTTTGTTATTTGAAGCACAGCTACAATTATGTCATACGCAGTTCATAACCGTTTATCACTGTTTTGTTACGTAATTCCTCACAAGTTTTAAAGGCCTACTGTCATATTATTTTTTTAATATAGTAGTATTTTATGTTGTTTTGCAAACAAAGATACGCTAGTTTACTCTTAGACTGGCATTTTCTATTACGTTACAGTACCGTTTTTCGAAAAATGTGCGAAATGTGTGCTGACTGTGATTATGCTTTATGAAACGTTGATCGGGTGGGGGACCAGACTACGTATGTAAATGTGTATACTTACTCTTTATACATTTCGGTTTTTCGTGCTTCTACAGAGTGTTTGAGTGGAACTTCCTAACACATACTGTTTCACTGTTTGCGTGTTCGCTTGCTCAGCCATCTTATCCTGGGTGTTCTGGCAGGGAATTTTTAGCTTTTCAGTGACATTTTTTCAAAAAGTAGTATTTTAACCGAAAGACATAATATAAAGACATTAAAGATATAGAGAGAAGAAAAAAGCAATAATATCATAGTAGGCCTTAGTTGGCGAGAAATTACGTATCAAAACAGTGATAAACTCTTATTAATTGTAAATGACATGCCAGAAGGCAGTAATTGTAGCTGTGCTGCAAATATCAAACAAACTTGTGAACACGAATTTGTAATAATAAGGTACATATTTATTCTTCATGTCACTATATCTGTCAATACTTGTTGTAAGGCAAATACTATAATCTCAATAAACTGATGAATATCATAATACAATAAAGTCATTGTATACTACTCAGCAGATAATAAATAAAACCCTCTGAAAAAAATTTCTCCGAAATATGTATGAAGAGTAAAACAGGAAAAATTGTGTTTGCTTAAGGTAGAACCACGTATCCTCATTACATATTAAGAAGCAAACGAGACCACGGACAGAGATTTGACCGCAAAATGGTTTTTATCTACGTTTATGATGCAAATAAGTATCATTCCTGAAACAAACAATTCAGCTGTTAAATGAATGTGTGAGTCACCGGTAAACTGTCAGAAGACAAGCAGTATCTATGTCGCTCAAAGTGACCCCTTAATTACTCTTATCACCACAGATATGTAAGTAGGTAATCAGTCTTGCAGGTACCTCTTCGTGCAACCTGATGGAAGGCTATGTTACATAATATATTGAAATATAGCGTGATCAACAAAGAATCGAGTTGATATTGTGTGAAATTTTAACTATACATTCTTTATTTAGAATTTAAGTATCTGCTTTAAAAGAAAAATAGGTGAAACCAATAGATAACAAGAACATTTTGACCACTGCCCACTGAAAGACTGTTTGCCTTCTTGTGGCGCTGTGGGCGCGTGACGCGGTAAGGAAAGTAATATCGTTTTTTACCTTAAATTCAAGCAGATAAACTGTCAACAACTTGTTATTTTAATCAGTGGTTTAATCACCCTCGACAGCGAAAACCTTTTGCTATCTAGTGTGTAAATTTCTCATGCCGGATCAAAATAAATAAATACACTATGGGCCATTAAAATTGCTACACCAAGAAGAAATGCAGATGATAAGCGGGTATTCATTGGACAAGTATATTATACTACAACTGACATGTGATTACATTTTCACGCAATTTGGCTGCATAGATCCTGACAAATCAGTACCCAGAAGAACCACCTCTGGCCGTTATAAGGGCCTTGATACGCCTGGGCATTGAGTCAAACAGAGCTTGGATGGCGTGTACAGGCACAGCTGCCCTTGCAGCTTCAACACGATACCACAATTCATCACGAGTAGTGACTAGCGTATTGTGACGAGCCAGTTGCTCGGCCACCACTGATCAGACGTTTTCAATTGGTGAGAGATCTGGAGAATGTGCTGGCCAGGGCAGCAGTCGACCATTTTCTGTATCCAGAAAGGCCCGTACAGGACCTGCAACATGCGGTCGTGCATTATCCTGCTGAAATGTAGGGTTTCGCAGAGATCGAATGAAGGGTAGAGCCACGGGTCGTAATACATCTGAAATGTAACGTCCACTGTTCAAAGTGCCGTCGATGCGAACAGGAGATAACCGAGACGTGTAACCAATGGCACCCCATACCATCACGCCGCGTGATACGCCAGTATGGCGATGACGAATACACGCTTCCAATGTGCGTTCACTGCGATGTCGCCAAACACGGATGCGACCATCATGATGCTGTAAACAGAACCTGGATTCATCCGAAAAAAATAACGTTTTGCCATTCGTGCATCCAGGTTCGTCGTTGAGTACACCGTCGCCGGCGCTCCTGTCTGTGATGCAGCGTCAAGAGTAACCGCAGCCATGGTCTCCGAGCTGATAGCCCATTCTGCTGCAAACGTCGTCGAACTGTTCGTGCAGATGGTTGTTGTCTTGCAAACGTCCCCATCTGTTGACTCAGGGATCGAGACGTGGCTGCACGATCCGTTACAGCCATGCGGATAAGATGACTGTCATCTCGACTTCTAGTAATACGAGGCCGTTGGGATCCAGCACGGCGTTCCGTATTATCCTCCTGAACCCACCGATTCCATATTCTGCTAACAGTCATTGGATCTCGACCAACGCGAGCAGCAATGTCGCGATACGATAAACCGCAATCGCGATAGGCTACAATCCGACCTTTATCAAAGTCGGAAACGCGATGGTACGCATTTCTCCTCCTTACATGAGGCATCACAACAACGATACTCCAGGCAACGCCGGTCAACTGCAGTTTGTGCATGAGAAATCGGTTGGAAACTTTCCTCATGTCAGCACGTTGTAGGTGTCGCCACCGGCGCCAACCTTGTGTGAATGCTCTGAAAAGCTAATCATTTGCATATCACAGCATCTTCTTCCTGTCGGTTAAATTTCGCGTCTGTAACACGTCATCTTCGTGATGTAGCAATTTCAATGGCCAGTAGTGTAAATAAGTTTTTGAACAAAATATTTGGAGATGGTCTTTTCGACGTGTACATTTTGATATTTACTGCCACACGGAAAATATTGTAACGATCGGAATAAAAGAAAATTCGAGGCGGAGGAGGAGGAGATTAGTGTTTAACATCCCGTCGACAACGAGGTCATTAGAGACGGAGCGCAAGCTCGGGTGAGGAAAGGTTGGGGAAGGAAATCGGCCGTGCCCTTTCAGAGGAACCATCCCGGCATTTGCCTGAAGCGATTTAGGGAAATCACGGAAAACCTAAATCAGGATGACTGGAGACGGGATTGAACCGTCGTCCTCCCGAATAAGAAAATTCGAGGGGGCAATGTTGGCGAGTATGGAAGGTGAGACAACAACTCCAACCCCAATTAATTAATTTCTTCCAGGGTCCATCTTGCGCAGTGTCGTCTTGCTTTATCGTGTTATAGAATAACGCCTTTTCTGTTGACGGTCACTAGGCGCTTCTCAATAAAATGTTGATTTTTCGATTCAGTTGGTCGTAGTGAAGGTTGTCATTAACAGTTTGGTTTTAGTTTACAGTTTGTCCGTGTTTCAGTACTTCAGGATGAACGACCCCGTGAATACTCCACCAAACACACAAAAGCGTCTTTTTAGGGTGTAACCCTGGCTGAGCCGTACTTCGTGGCTATTCATTCGGAGAGATCCACCGACCTCCTCATTTTCGATTATCTCAGAGGAACCATGTGCCATCTCCAGTGCTCAAGGGCTCAAAATACGCCACCATATTGTGCCGCTGAAGCAATAAGATGCGTGTGGTGGACCTGCTAGCTCCGCTTTCTTAACCAGTCTGCTGCACATGTTCTTGGATGGTCAACCAAGGCATGTTCAGAGCGCTGGACAGTTCCTCGATCGTCTGACAAGGATTTGATTCCACGTCCGCGCTTAACATGCCATCGTCTGAAGTTGGTCTTCCTGATCGATACGAATCGGAAAGATCAATATTACAGAGTTTGAACTTACAAGGCCACCTTTGTCGTTTACAAATGTCTAAGACACTTTGATAAACATCGCAAAGACACACATCAAAAAAGGTCTGCATCACCTCGGTTTTGAGAGTTCCGGAACCTATACAGAAAATTGGAACAGAGACCAACATAAACATCATTTCCACCCTTTTGATTGCTCATGGAAACCACACATTGCATGCTGTACCACAATACAGTGAGACCTTCACAGGTGGTGGTCCAGATTGCTGTACACACCGGTACCTCTAATATCCAGTTGCACGTCCTCTTGTGTACTATACACAAGTTCATCAACGCACTGTTGGTCCGGATTGTCTTACGCCTCAATGGCGATTCGGCGTAGATTCCTCAGATTGGTTGGTGGGTTCAAAAATGGTTCAAATGGCTCTGAGCACTATGGAACTTAACATCTGAGGTCATCAGTGCCCTAGAACTTAGAATTACTTAAATCTAAGGACATCACACACATCCATACCAGAGGCAGGATTCGAACCTGCGACCGTAGCGGTGACGCGGTTCCAGACTGAAGCGCCGAGAACCGCTGAGCCACAGCGGCCGGCTGTTGGTGGGTCACGTCGTCCATCAACAGTCCTTTTCGATCTATTCGAGGCATGTTCGATAGGTTTCATGTCTGGAGAACATGCTGGGCATTCTAGTCGAGCGATGTCGTTATCCTGAAGGAAGTCATTCACAAGATGTGGCCGGCCGCGGTGGCCGTGCGGTTCTAGGCGCTTCAGTCCGGAACCGCGGGACTGCTACGGTCGCAGGTTCGACTTCTGCCTCGAGCATGGATGTGTGTGATGTCCTTAGGTTAGTTAGGTTTAAGTAGTTCTAAGTTCTAGGTGGCTGATGACCTAAGATGTTAAGTCCCATAGTGCTCAGAGCCATTTGAACCACAAGATGTGCACGATGGGGGCGCTGATTGTCATCCATGAAGACGAATGCCTCGGGAATATGTTGCCTATATGGTTGGAGGATGGCATTCACGTATCGTACAGCCGTTACGGCGCCTTCCATGACCACCAGCGGTGTTCGTCGGCCCCACATAATGCCACCCCAAAACAGCAGAGTACCTCCACCTTGCTGTACTCGCTGGACAGTGTGTCTAAGGCGTTCAGTCTGACCGGGTTGTCTCCAAACACGTCTGCGACGATTGTCTGGCTGAAGACATATGCAACACTCATCGGTGAAGAGAACGTAATGCCAATCCCGAGCGGTCCATTTGGCATGTTGTTGGGCCCCGCACGGCGTCGTGGTTGAAAAGATGGACCTCGCCATGGACGTCGGGAGTGAAGTTGCGCATCATGCAGCCTATTGTGCACAGTTTGAGTCGTAACACGACGTCCTGTGGCTGCAGGAAAAGCATTATTCAACATGGTGACCTTGCTATCAGGGTTCCCCCGAGCCGTAATTCGTAGGTAGCGGTCATCCACTGAAGTAGTAGCCCTTGGACGGCCGGAGCGAGGCATGTTATCGACAGTTCCTGTCTTTCTGTATTTCCTCCATGTTCGAACAATATCGTTTTTGATCATTCCGACACTTCCCTTGTTGAGAGCCTTTCCAGGCACAAAGTAACAATGTGGACGCGATCGAACTGCGGTGTTGACAGTCTAGGCATGGTTGAACTACAGACAACACGAGCCGTGTACCTCATTCCTTGTGGCATGACTGGAACTGATCGGCTGTCGGACCCTCTCCGTCTAATAGGCGCTGGTCATGTATGGTTGTTTACGTTTTTTGGGCGGGTTTAGTGACTTGTCTGAACAGTCAAACTGACTCTGTGATACAATATCCACAGTAAAAGTCTATCTTCAGGACTTCTGGGAACCGTCGTGATGCAAAACCTTTTTTATGTGTGAAGTATAAGCGGCTGCCTGTGTCGTATTTGACTGCATATTACGGTACAATGCTGGTGTGGGCATATGTGTTGCGGAGCACACCAGCTAGTGCACGTTGTTGACCATGGGGCTCCGCAGAAGACAACCCCTACAGAATCTGCGAACTTGTCCACTGAATCTGTTGGAAGACATCCAGTACTTTTAGAGGTGCATTTCTAAGACCACAACAGGATCAGTATATGTCATACGATAGCAGTGTTGAAGAAGGGCGACCTAATTCTCTCGAAACACTGCTGAAAACGTTGAAAGAACAAACTGCGCAACAGTTCTACTGACTCCATCTCAGTGCAGGATAATCGATGAGAGGGCGCGTACTGAGACGTAAAGACAGCCATTTTACCGACCTAGGTGGCGTAGTGGTTAGCACACTGGACTCGCAATCGGGAGGACAACGGTTCGGACCCACGTCCGGCCATCCTTATTTAGGTTTTCCGTGATTTCCCTAAATCGTTTCGGGGAAATGCCAGGATTTGTTCTTTCGAAAGGGCACGACCGACTTCCCTCCCCATCCTTCCCTAATCCGATGGGACCGATAGCCTCGCTGTTTGGTCCCCTCCTCCAAAACAGTCAACCAATCAATAGGCATTTTTCTCCACTTGTCATCAGATTGAACTGGGAGTGTCTAATATTTCTAAGCAATGCACTCTACCACACACTATAATATGTACTGAGGAGTAATTTGTAAAATTGGGCCTGAATATGTGGCTGCATAATCTGTTGTCTGTATAGCAGTGTTTCCTAAGAGACCAAGAGAGCCACAATTCTACAAGATTAGCAGCAGCATTGATTTTCGTGGTGGGTCTCATTCGAGACGCTGTCTCATATATTAACCGAATTATTATGAAGGGGGAGGATATCACGCAATTCAACTGATAGAAAACGACAGTTGATTCAGTGATATCACGTACATTTGTCACTGAAATAAACTGCATCAATAGCTGTCAAAAGTTCGTACACGCAGATTCCATGCCCCACAACACGGCCATGTTGTGCATTCATCAACGTTACGGTTGGCTATGCGGAAACAACAGACGACGCAAGTGCTGGCGTGTTATTATTGTCTTGCGAGACAATGCAAGTCCGCATTCCGTCATGCTGGCACAAATCTTGTTGTGTGATAGACGCCACTGAGAGGCATTTGATCATCCTCCGTGCAGAACAAACGCATGCTATGAAGCACTAACCATTCGTATTTTATAGTACATTTGTATCAGGCGTCTAATGGAGAAACAAGTGACAAGTGATTTGTTCACTGTTATTGTAGTGCCACCTATTAAAAACTAACATACTGTCCACGAAGATTCAGTGATTAGTTGTGTTCTTTAATTATTTTCATATTTTCAAGTCACAGTCATACGTACATTTCACAGTGCAGTAACTAGTTTCCATCAGGCAGTGATCGCCTTCAGCATATTCGAGAGATCACAATGTGCAAATGACGATAGAGCAATAATTCCGGTTTAAAAAGCGTTTTATTTAAGCTGATCATCCAAAAAGGAAAAAAAGTAAGAGTAAAAATGCACGAGGTTCAAAATTCTGAATTGTTCGACCTTTGCACATTTAGTGTGATGTATGTGCTTGATTTTGTTGAGAAAGCAGATAAGCAGATCCAGTTTTGGCTGCATCTTTGCAACAGCAGCTCGCCGATCCTCTTATCTGGCGTCGAGACCGATCTTTCGTCTTCATTAATGCCATGGCTGAAAATGTTGAATCACACAAGTAAGTTGACGTGAAGTGTAATTACTCGTCCACTCTCCTTCTTGCTAAACTGGGTTATTCATGTCGCGTCTGCACCCAAAAATCTTCCTAGAGACTTCGAATTAAATTCATTTCGAAGTCTTCTGTCACATGGGAGTTCTAGTAACTCCTCCTGTTCAACCTGTTGAGAAGTGGTTTGTTATTATCTCATCGAACAGATTTTGGATCCGATCAGATGTAGGTTTTGGTAATTTATCCTCAAATTAGATACATACTAAGCCAATTCTAATAATTTTACATATATGCAACTCAGTTACTCTTATCCATCAGGTTTTCCCAAAATCCAAGATTTCTCTTGAACGCCAACATTTCCTCTCTTCAAAAGACTATATAACTCCGGCCTTTAAGCTATACGTTAAGATCATTCTTTCTCAGAAACGTCGTCTGATTAGCACAATATTAGGAGCCATTTTTCATCCAGAAACAGAGCCAAGAGTGTAGGACTTCTGTTCAGCAGGAAACGACGAAGTTCAACCTTCAGCTCCACAATAAGGAGAACTTTACCACGACGCAACCAAGGAACCACTAAGTGCAATAAAAGTAAATCATGAGTGGAACCGATAGTCTTTGCAAAGAATGGAAGATAGCCTACTGTTCAAAGCTCGTGCTTTCACAAAATTTACGACACTGACTGCTTCGTTCAGAATTTTATTGACTTCGGGGCACTACTTCAGCAGTCACTGCCTCCCAGCGCACCATACCGTGTGTGAATTTTACAGAAGGAGCACGCACTCTTGCCATGAAGCCCCTTTTAGTTCCTGTAAATGCTGGCGCCCCACCAGTGGATATACTAACACAATTAATTCATAACAGATTGTTGTCAACAGCAAAGGAAGTCACAATAAATCTTCGCCAGCTGTTCTCCATTCCATAGACTAACAAAACAGAACGTTCTCGTGCATTTCATTTTCATAACAATAACATACAAAAACATGAAGCTGTAAAAGATTATCTATATCAGTACTGTCATCGATGCAGGATGAATTTCGGGCTGTCATGAAGACGTGCTAGCAATCGATTTTCCATCATCTGTGAGTAGTATCGACGTCAGACTCTTGCCAAACCTTTCTCCATGCATTATTTCACACATTTTGACAGGTGCGGGAAGAAGCAATTTGTCACCAGTTATGTGCGGCGATTTGAATCTTGCAGTTAAGCTGAATACTTTTTGGATGCTGTTAGGGCTGTCTTAGGAGCTGTAGGAAGTGATACCTATTTTTATTTTATTTTAGGGAATCCAACACTTATAGGACCGGATGTTTTGCTTGCAGGTTTTTCTTTAGTTTCGTCTCTTTAGTTCATGTCGTTCCTCCTTATTCAAAAGTATTCTTATAAAGCCTGACGTCATACAGTCAACCACATATTTACAAACTTTGGTTTTGCGTTTAGAACTAACGCTGCTGACCGGAACAGAGAAAGATGTGAAATAAGAAAGTATTTTGATTAAATTCGAATATATTTCCTTATTAAAACAGCAAACTTTTGGAGGAGAAGAGACACTAGGTGAATCGTTTCCAGGGGATCTCTTGTTACCACAGCCAGTCAGCCACTTATCCATGGGAATGGCGGCACTGTCTTATAAACCCGATTAATTATTCCACTGAACACGCACTAGAATTCGACTTGTAGCTAATTCACTATCTTTGAACTACTCCGGAAGCCTGAAATGAAATCGAGTGAACGGTCACAATGGCTGCTATTAACAACCTATTCTTGTAGTTCGTGTTGCAAGAAAGTGGCGGTCGCATTGTCAAGCGGCTTATTGTCACTAGTGGTTGTTAAGTGTGACGGGGGCTGTGTGATGAAATATTATTCGCGATTTTTCTCAGGGTTCATGGTGACAGCGTTTTTTGGTCAGTTCTCCTGAAATAAGACAACACATAACGATAAAGGAGCTTCCTTGGTTCACCTGGTGAGAATCTGACACTGGCAACTTTATTCACTGGAAGTCCTTTTTTCTACATAATATGAAATATAAATATTTCAATAAAACCCCAAGCTTCCCTCTATTATTACTCTCTGCGCTCTCCCCCCCCCCCCCCCCCCCCCCAACTCGAGGACGGCTGCTACAGACGACGCAACGGAAATAGCTGCAGTATGTGCCTTTAATATAAAGTTGACCACCGCCTGTTCGAAACTGGTTACTGAGTCGTGAAATGTACGTCTGATTGTGTCGGAATAAGAAGTAAAGAAAATATATTTTTATAAAGTAACTTTCTAAGGAATACGTGAGAGGATGTGACTGGAATTCTAATTCCTTACTTTCTTGCTTGTATCATATCAGCGAGGAACAGAACAGGCCTATATTAAAGTTTTATTAAGCGTATGTAAAACATCTACAGCGTTTGAAGAAACCAGTGAATTTCCCATCGAAAAGAGCGTAAAACAAGGTGACTCTGTATCTCCAAAACTATTTTCAGCAGTTCTCGAAAAGACAATGTTTAAATTAGACTGGAAAACAAAGAGATTCCAAATTCTGGGAAAGAGATTAAATGATCTGAGGTTCACTGATGATATTGTAGTATCTGCAAATAGGACAGAAAAGCTTCAAATACTTGTTAGAGAACTTACGTCAGTCTACTCTGAAGTTGGTTTAAAAATGAACTATGATAAAAACAAAACAACGATCAATGAATGGGCACCGGAGGAATATATATCTGTTGGAAGTACGCGCCTGCAAAGGGTCACAGAATGTGTCATCTCGGTCAACTGCTAAGTACGAAAGGACACCTAAAAACAGAAATATTTGGATGTATTGAATTGGGCTGGCAAGCTTGTGGAAGATACTCCTCAGTTTTGAAGCCCTAGAGGTCAACCAAGCTGAAGAAAGCAGTTTTTGACAAATTTATACTGTCAGCAATATCTTATGGCTGTGAGACGTGGATATTAAATGAGTTCAATTGTCAGAAAACTATTAGTAGCCCAAAGAGGAATGGGCCACACAAAGAAACACAGAAAGAAAGCAGTTGATATCAGGCAGACAACAAAGGTCAATGACATAATGGAAAGAGTGAATACCTTGAAATGGCAGTGGTTTGGTCATGTCGCTCGAAGAAAAGATGGCAGGTGGTCAAAACAAGTACTAGATTGGAGCCCAATTGACTAAAAGCGGCCAAGGGGAAGTCCACCGGACAGATGGGACAGCGACTTAAGAAAGACAGCTGGATTGAACTGGCAGCGGGAAGATCAAGGAAGGCAAAAATGTAAGGACCTGCAGGGATTGTACGATGCAGGCTAACTCAAAGAGGCCACATTGTCAGTTGATCAGAGTCGATGATGATGGTGATGATTGTATCAGTAACATTGATTGATCCTGTTATTAAATGATGGACAGGTTTATTCAAAATATACGTGGTAAGTACTTTGTTTGCCATCAAACACCACACTCTAAAGGGAAACTGAGTAAAATCAGATAGTACTTCAGAAGCTTTGAATCTGCGAGATCATGATAAAGGTCGCGCTTATTGCTCGTATTATTTCCTGAAGCAGAACCAAGGACATTATTCGTTATCTATCCTGTTCATAAGGTCTTTGCTTGTTTTTGATAACTGGCGTCTGACCTTCCCTCCGCGTTTCCGCGTAAACAACGAAAAATCTTGGTTTCGTCCTACTACCTCCATCTCATACTAGCTACTACGCCAGTGGAAATTCGGTTCCAAGTCTGCCTAACGTATTTGTATCTGCTACTGAGTTATGATATCGTTTTCTTCAGTGTCAGATCTGCAAAAAAAGTATTAAAAAAATCGTCAGAAGAAACCAGTGACTGTTGCTTGTCTTTTTTCTACAGTAATGGCTCTGTTGTGCAATCCACTGTCTCACGCCAGAACCATCAGTGGACAAACCCATTCACACGTCCACGACAGGCCGGGGCGCTCTCATCGTTGGGTCAACATTACACACAGTCGTCAATGAAAGGCAAGCCGGACCATCAGACGTAAGCCGACTACAGCCACATTAGTGCCTACGTCCGAACCGGAAGTAGGGCTCGTCTGATAACTGTCGAAACAGTTTACAGCGGCAACAACCTTTACTTTCCCCCTGCAAACAACAGATCCGGTTTCTGAGGCAGCTGTTCAGTTTTAATCGTCTACGAAAAACTGTTTTGCTCGTCCTACTTTGTACTATAACGCCATGTGGAGAAATGTAGCACTTAAGTTTACAGCTTAGCTAAAACCAAACATACCCCAGCTGTCGTGAAATTAGGCGGCAGATAAAATCCGCCAGAAGTAGCAACAGTCGGCATATATCTTTCAGGCAACATAAGGCTATTTACGACTGTCCTCGACACTTTAGGAAATACCACCTAAACGTCACTGAAATTCACGTTCTAAAGGAAACTGTTGCAACCAGAATATCTCAGTCCGGCGATAGGCAACTTTGTTTTAGAGAAATTAACTTTCTTGTTCATGTTATTTTTTAATATACGATAGATAATGGAATTTACCCCCCCCCCCCCCCCCCCCATAAACCATGGACCTTGTTGTTGGTGGGGAGGCTTGCGTGCCTCAGCGATACAGACAGCCATACCGTAGGTGCAATCACAACAGAGGGGTATCTATTGAGAGGCCAGACAAACGTGTGGTTCCTGAAGAGGGGCAGCAGCCTTTTCAGTAGTTGCAGGGACAGCAGTCTGGATGATTGACTGATCTGGCCTTGTAACAATAACCAAAACGGCCTTGCTGTGCTGGTATTGCGAACGGCTGAAAGCAAGGGGAAACTACAGCTGTAATTTTTCCCGAGGGCATGCAGCTTTACTGTATGGTTAAATGATGATGGCGTCCTCTTGGATAAAATATTCCGAAGGTAAAATAGTCCCACATTCGGATCTCCGGGCGGGGACTACTCAAGAGGACGTCGTTATCAGGAGAGAGAAAAAAAAAAAAAAAAAAAAACTGGCGTTCTACGGATCGGAGCGTGGATGTCAGATCCCTTAATCGGCCAGGTAGGTTAGAAAATTTAAAAAGGGAAATGGATAGGTTAAAGTTAGACATAGTGGGAATTAGCGAAGTTCGGTGGCAGGAGGAACAAGACTTTTGGTCAGGTGAATACAGACTTATAAATACAAAATCAAATAGGGGTAATGCAGGAGTAGGTTTAACAATGAATAAAAAAATGGGAGTGCAGTTAAGCTACTACAAACAGCATAGCGAACGCATTATTGTGGCCAAGATAGACACGAAGCCCACGCCTACTACTGTAGTACAAGTTTATATGCCAACTAGCACTGCAGATGATGAAGAAATTGATGAAATGTATGATGAGATAAAAGAAATTATTCAGATAGTGAAGGGAGACGAAAATTTAATAGTCATGGGTGACTGGAATTCGGTAGTAGGAAAAGGGAGAGAAGGAAACGTAGTAGGTGAATATGGATTGGGGGTAAGGAATGAAAGAGGAAGCCGCCTGGTAGAATTTTGCACAGAGCATAACTTAATCATAGCTAATACTTAGTTCAAGAATTATAAAAGAAGGTTGTATATATGGAAGAATCCTGGAGATACTAGAAGGTATCAGGTAGATTATATAATGCTAAGACAGAGATTTAGGAACCAGGTTTTAAATTGTAAGACATTTCCAGGGGCAGATGTGGACTCTGACCACAATCTATTGGTTATGAACTGTAGATTAAAACTGATGAAACTGCAAAAAGGTGGGAATTTAAGGAGATGGGTCCTGGATAAACTGACTAAACCAGAGGTTGTACAGAGTTTCAGGGAGAGCATAAGGGAACAATTGACAGGAATGGGGGAAAGAAGTACAGTACAGGAAGAATGGGTAGCTTTGAGGGATGAAGTAGTGAAGGCAGCAGAGGATCAAGTGGGTAAAAAGACGAGGGCTAGTAGAAATCCTTGGGTAACTGAAGATATATTGAATTTAATTGATGAAAGGAGAAAATATAAAAATGCAGTAAATGAAACAGTCAAAAAAGAATACAAACGTCTCAAAAATGAGATCGACAGGAAATGCAAAATGGCTAAGCAGGGATGGCTAGAGGGTAAATGTAAGTACGTAGAGGCTTATCTCACTAGGGGTAAAACAGATACTGCCCACAGGAAAATTAAAGAGACTTTGGAGAAAAGAGAACCACTTGTATGAATATCAAGAGCTCAGATGGAAGCACAAAGGTGGAAGGAGAGGAGTATATAGAGAGTCTATACAAGAGCAATGTACTTGAGGACAATATTGTGGAAATGGAAGAGGTTGTAGAGGGAGATGAAATGGGAGATATGATACTGCGTGAAGAGTTTGACAGATCACTGAAACACCTGAGTTGAATCAAACCCCGGGAGTAGACAACATTCCATCAGAACTACTGGCAGCCTTGGGAGAGCCATTCCTGACAAAACTCTACCATCTGGTGAGCAAGATGTATGAGATAGGCGAAATACCCTCAGACTTCAAAAAGAATATAATACTTCCAATCCCAAAGAAAGCAGGTGTTGACAGAACTACTATCAGTTTAATAAGTCACGGCTGCAAAATACTAACACGAATTTTTAACAGACGAATGGAAAAACTGTTAGAATCCGACGTCGGGGAAGATCAGTTTGGATTCCGCAGAAATGTTGGAACACGTGAGGCAATACTGACCCTACGACTTATCTTAGAAGATAGATTAAGGAAAGGTAAACCTAATTTTCTAGCATTTGTAGCCCTAGAGAAAGCTTTTGACAATGTTGGCTGGAATACTTTCTTTCAAATTCTGAAGGTGGCCGGGGTAAAATACAGGGAGCGAAAGGCTATTTACAATTTGTACAGAAACCAGATGGCAGTTGTAAGAGACGAGGGACATGAAAGGGAAGCAGTGGTTGGCAAGGGAGTGAGATAGGGTTGTAGCCTCTCCCTGATGCTATTCAATCTGCATATTGAGCAAGCAGTAAAGAAAAAAAAAGAAAAGTTCGGAGTAGGTATTAAAATCCATGGAGAAGAAATAAAAACTTTGAGGTTCGCCGATGACATTGTAATTCTGTCAGAGACAGCAAAGGACTTGGAAGAGCAGTTGAACGGGATTGACAGTGTCTTGAAAGGAGGGTACAAGATGAACAACAAAAGCAAAACAAGGATAATGGAATGTAGTCGAATTAAGTCGGGTGATGATGAAGGAATTAGATTTGGAAATGAGACACTTAAAGTAGTAAAGGAGTTTAGCTATTTGGGGAACAAAATAACTGATGATGGTCGAAGTAAAGAAGATATAAAATGTAGACTGGTAATGGCAGAAAAGCGTTTCTGAAGAAGAGACGTTTGTTAACATCGAGTATAGATTTAAGTGTCAGGAAGTCGTTTCTGAAAGTATTTGTATGGAGTGTATCCATGTATGGAAGTGAAACGTGGACGATAAATAGTTTAGACAAGAAGAGAATAGAAGCTTTCGAAATGTGGTGCTACGGAAGAATGCTGAAGATTAGATGGGTAGGTCACATAACTAATGAAGAGGTACCGAATAGAACTGGAGAGAAGAGAAATTTGTGGCACAACTTGACTAGAAGAAGGGATCAGCTGGTAGGGTATATTCTGAGGCATCAAGGGATCACCAGTTTAGTATTGGAGGGCAGCGTGGAGGGTAAAAATTGTAGAGGGAGACCAAGAGATGAATACACTGAAGAGATTCAGAAGGATGTAGATTGTAGTAGGTACTGGGAGATCAAGAAGCTTGCACACGACGGAGTAGCATGGAGAGCTGCATCGAACCAGTCTCAGGACTGAAGACCACAACAGCAACGGAATTTAAAAAATAGATCACAAACACGATTATGAAAGCAAGCTACTTCATAATAAAGTACACCTTCAGCTACAGGGTGGGGCAAATATAAGTGACCCAGAGAACAGAGGTCCTGGGTGCAAAGACGTACAGCAGAGGAAAAGAGATACTGTTCTAACCTAACTATAGCAGATTGAAGCTGGACTGCTGGAATTGCTGCAGCCTCATCAGAGATGTTCTGCTGCATTTATTGAAGACTGTGAGGGTTGTTGCCGTACACCTTAGACTTGAGGGGTCCCCACACAAAGTAATTGCACACTGACAGATCAGATCACCTGGGTGGGTCTGGCCTCTGACAGACGTGATTGTGTAAATGTGCTCCAAGGCTCGGCCGTTGTATGGGCAGTTGCTCCATCCTGTTGGAACTAACTCTACGTCTTTTCCTCCTCCGTTAACGCTGCTACTCGTCCGGGCCACTTGTATTAGCCCCATCCTGTACTTCCATCGTAGCACTCAAGAACGAAATAACATCTATTGTAATCATGTATCGCATGCGATTCATGGTGCAACGAGTCGCAGTTGTTATTGCTCTTGAAATAAATTACCTAGTACACAAAACTGATTGTGCCACGATCGTGTAATGGTATTATTATCATTATTGTTACTGTGTTCTGCGCGCAGGAAGATTGTCACACGGCCACTCTCATGTTCTTCTGTCTTCCGCTGCTCTCTTCATTTCCTCGTAGCTTCCACTATCTTTGATGGCTTCCTCCATCTTGTATACCCTTCGTTTTATTCTTCTTCCACACACTAATGTTTCCAGTGGAATCACCGTCAAACAGCCGAGGCGTTTTATTTTACTACTTCAGTGTTACGTACTTTACCTCTTTTGCCAATCACCTTGCGCTTTGTTTTTCTCTTATTGATATCTGTAATATTCATATCATATTCTTAACAAATCTCATCATCATCTTTGAACATTTTGTTTTCACCACTTTTACTTCTTCCTAGCAAAACGTATCATCTGCAAATTATACACATAGTATTGTATTCCACCAGTGATGTGGGTTATTTATCAATGAAAATAAAACAATTTAACTTATTACTGGCATTTAGAATAATTAGAACTTCTACATGCAGATTTAATAATGTGGAATTATACAGATTTAATGTGACAGCGAACTATGGGTTTGAAGTTGTGTACACGCATTATTTACGGCAGATTTTCATTGTCAGACATTTCACGACGAATGAGGGATACGCAGACTGTGACTTCCAACGTAGGCCGCTCTCATTCTCGCTGTGCTGCCTCCGTAGCGAAACTTCGATTGCCGGCAGGCCCGTCCTGCATTTTGAATGAGTAGGCTTTCCAGAGGTAGTGCACTCTCCCAGAAGCTGTAGAGCGACTGCTTCATTTACACTTCGGTTGATGGGAGGAATCACCGCTGTTCCTGTACTTCTACTCCACACGTCAATTTTAATGGAAATTCAGCCCCTAGCCCTACCCAGCGCCTGATCCTTTACCATTGTGTATTACCCCTTTTATTTGCAAAACAAAGACTGGTATTTTTGTAATTAGGAATGATTGTCTTAAGGAGCGCGACTAAATGTAAGTTTTTTTATATTTATTGGACGTCAGTACGGTAGTCAAGCCATAGTAGCAGTAAATTACAGAACGTTTACATGATTAGTTTCGGTGAAGTTCAGTCACTATTATCAAATGTACCAAGTATGAAATAAGTCTTTTGTTGATTATGAGAACCTGAAACATAAGTAACTTCTAATCACAACGTCTTTGTCACAGGAAACAATACTGTGAATTTATCACGTTAAATCAAACCTCGTTGCGTAGTAATGGCAAAGAAGCAATGTCATCGCAATTGATCGCTGTAAAGCCTTTATCTATACAGAACATTAAAGTCTTAACGTCGTATATGTTGGATTAGGATCGGTGTTGTCTAACTACTAGCATAACGAAACTGACAAGTGACGATCTTGTCTCATTAATCTTAGCAAGTCTGCTGTTGTTCTGAAACAAACGTCGCTCAAGTATGAGATGGATCCGTTAACTGAATTATCAGAATGCTCCTTGATGAAGTTAACGAAATAACAACCTCCATGCATGAATGGTTAATGTTATTATCTGTATTTATTGTTTCCAAACCAACTGGTCAACTCTGAGACAAAAATCTCTATATCTCAGCGTCTTAAAGTTGAAAATACATGAGTGGTGTATACATGATGATGATTTGGCATGAGAAATTCACAGTATTGTTTCCTATGACAAAGATGTTATGATTAGATGTTACTTATACATCAGCTTCTCATAATTAATAGAAGACTTATTTCATACTTATTACTTTTGATAATGCTGGCTGAATTTCACCGAAACTAGTCATGGTAAACTTCCTGTAATTTACTGCGACTGTGGCTTGACTGCTGTACCGATGTAAAAATAAATTTGAAGAATTTGTCTCGGTACATTGCTGAAATGCTTTCATCATGCAAATACTTATTTTTCTGATTTCAGTGTCAGACAGTATTGTACGAAGGGTACCTATCAAGCTGTTAACTACAGCATCAAGAAGAGAAATTAGTGATGCCAGTGGTGTTACTTCTTTTCGACATTTTCAGGACATCGATTTGTTGAAGAATCATGGAACATATTTTGGGTTCAGACATATTGACCTTGCTAGACTCTGAGAAGCTCATCTGTAGAAACCAGCACGGTTTTAGGAAATAGCGGTCATGCGAGACACAGCTGGCCCTCTTTGTGCAAGATAGACAACAGGCTCTAGATACCGGCTCCCAGGTTGATGCCATATTTCTCGACTATCGAAAGGCGTTCGACTCAGTTCCGCACTGTCGCTTCTACAAAAAGTGCGCGCTTACGGTCTATCCAATGACATAAGCGGTTGGATAGAAAGTTTCCTAACAGACAGGGAGCAGTATGTCGTCCTGAACGGGGTAACTTCAACAGAAACAAGAGTAACTTCAGGTGTGCCCCAGGGCAGCGTAATAGGTACCCTGCTTTTCACGATTTACATAAACGATCTGGTTGATGTTATTGACAGCGGCGTTAGACTGTTTGCCGATGATGCTGTAGTCTACAGGAAAGTGGTATCACACGAAAGTTGTGAACAAATCACTAAGGATTTGCAGAAAATAAATGCGTGGTGTAATGACCGGCAGTTATCTCTCAATATTAGTAAGTGTAATCTACTGCGTATAACAAGGCGAAAATCCCCATTAATGTGTGAGTACAAAATAAATGATCGTTCTTTGGAAGCGGTAACATCAGTCAAGTATCTGGGTGAGACTATTCGAAATGATCTCAAACGGAATGATCAGATTACAGAAGTAACCGGTAAGGCGAAGTCTAGATTGCGGTTTATTGGTAGAATCCTGAAGCGATGCAGTCCTTCAACAAAGGAAATAGCTTACAATACGTTAGTT
The DNA here is from genome assembly GCF_021461395.2 of Schistocerca americana. NCBI lineage: Eukaryota > Metazoa > Arthropoda > Insecta > Orthoptera > Acrididae > Schistocerca > Schistocerca americana. Next base: position 430,485,509 of record NC_060124.1, on the reverse strand, counting down.
CGTCCAGTCTTAGAGCATTGTTCGTCTGTATGGGACCCTTACCAGTTGGGGCTGATTCAAGAGATTGAGAAGGTCCAAAGAAGAGCGGCAAGATTCGTGACTGGTACATTTACCCATCGCGAGAGCGTTACAAATCTCATAGAAAGTTTGAAGCGGGACACACTTTCAGATAGACGACGCGCTAAACAGAAGGGGCTGCTCTCTAAATTCTGAAATCCAATCTTCACCGAGGATGTAGAGCATATATTATTACCACCAACTTTCAAATCGCGTAATGATCATCATTCGAAGATAAGGGAAATAAGAGCTCGTACTGAGGCGTTCAGACAGTCGTTTTTCCATCGCGCGACCCGCGAGTGGAACAGAGGGGGGCAAATATGGGTCTGGCGCGAATTGTGCCCTCCGACACACACCGCTTGGTGGCTAGCGGAGTATGTATGTCGATGTAGACGTAGAGAACATGGTGGGTCGGTACGGGGGCGGGAGGGGAGAGGTGACGAGGCAGAATTTCTTAGTCCGCGACGATTCGTCTTCACAATGTCTTGTAACACCGTCAACATTTCGGTAGTTACATCTGTGACGGAGTGCCCGTTAAGAGCATATAATCTGTTAGTTTCACACCAAGGCAAAATGGCTCAGCCTCACATTACTCGATGATGACTAGATCTTCGCCTTGTTTCACTTCTTTGTTTCGTGGTCATAATGATAGTCCCAGTACTCGACCTTGGTAATCAGGCAGCTCCGGAAGTAATTTGGTGGCCTGTCACAGCCGCAACATCACCACTGCTACCACGGTTCGGCTGTCTTTTTCAATGGGTGTGAGCAGTCGTGGAATCACGTGGGTGTCGATCTTTATCTTGTTCAGACAATTGGGTAAGATGTTGAATACTGCCCCATGACATTTTCACTGTTTCCACTATCTTCCCGATTGCCACACTCCAGTTACAGTCTTACAGCACACCACGAGGGAAGCAGAAAAAAATGCAGTCCATTGATAAAATGGCGTATCGCGCGCTAATTCGCTTTGTGTATTGGAAGGGGAACAACGTAGCAAAAATCCATGGTGAGTTGGTGGAAGCGGACGGCAACAATGCACCATCGTGTGCCGCAGTGATAAGGTGGCGTCGAGCTGTGCTCAGATAAGAATAATTCCCTATTCCGGCTGGACTTCTGTTAAACGATAATTTTCGTTTCAAAAGTATTTTCTTCTATTAGCTGACAGTTTAGTTATTTTTCCCATACACCACCGGTGCTGCAGCACCACCAATCTCGTTCTAGAGACTTCCGATACAGGATAATCAACGAAAGCAACAAAGCCCTTTCCGTAGTCTCAAACGTAGAGCATGCACCATTCAGTGATTTTTTATTAATACTTTAGTGGTTTAAAGAAATGGAAAATGTTCCTAGATTCCTTTCTGGAAACAGACATCACAGCTTTCTAAGTAGCTTTTGTCGAGGGCCTGTCGGTTACAAAAGAAAATGGACTAGCTGAAATTGTTACTCGTAAGTTGCTGTAAACTTAGTCTGTTCAGCGCGTTTTTCATTTTCAGCTATGATCCTATATCTTAGAAAGTGCATTTGTACCGTTCCGATCCTATCATTACTTTTGCCCTTGGTTCCAGTACTGCGTATCTACTGTGATACGTCCCAGCAATCTTACTGGCTGCAGCGGCTCGATATGTGACTTTTAATGTGATCCAGGAAAATGATAACTTTGCCTGTACGTTAATCTACAACTTATACTTTTAATAACTGTCAGTTATTAAGTTGTCACCAATCTATGTACTGTAACGTACAAGATAAATTCGAAAATGTCTGTACGATTCTCTCAAAACTGCAACTCAGATTAATATATACTCAATTACCTGCATAAACGAACATCTCCTATTCCTATATATTCATAACATATACTATATCTAAGGGAGTGCAGTTACTTTTCTTTGAATAATCAAACGTAGGCGTATTAAAGTCAACTGAGCTCACCGCTCTGTACAGCTCTAAAAAAATACTAGTATCTCTGACTAATCGTATCAATAAGAGCCAAATAATTTTATAGCAGGGTTACTTCCCGCAACTGTTTAAGAAAAAAGTCTTAAGAAAATTTTTTTTCGTAACTACGTCCTGTCATACGTAATGTGAAATCTTCACTGTTAGTCTTTTGTTATGGTCGTAATTTTAACTAAGGAAATAGTTCCCTACTAATGAAGTCTAAAATGCAGTTTCTTTTCGTTTTTATGACCTCATTAACTTCAGTATTAAAATACTACATTTATTATTCATTTTAATAGGATTTAAATGTTAATTTTCTTGTTAGTAGTAGGAAAAACTCATGCTATCTCATAGAGTCTCTTTCCTTAGCATTCTGAATGTACAATGATGAAGGTAAAATTATTTTCTTTCCGACATGAGGTCACAGTGCTATCTTTGAAAGTACTTATTACGGGAGTCATTATTCTATCTCTTTGTGGTTTCTTTATCTTTCTTTTCAAATTTTTTTATAGGGGAATTCGAAATAAAATTTCTAGTCTTTTCAGTATCACGTACTCATGTGTCTAACTACAGAACATCACAAACGCACTGATTGAATTTAAAAGAACCTGGTTGTCTCTGTACAGACATTTTTAAAATTCTCATTGAAGGTGTCACAATGGGTGTTGCCATATTGCTTATGTGTCAATGTCGCACGCCGTCCCTCAAACGCATGAGCATCGTTTGTTGCTTCGCATCAAGTTCAAATTTCGTCGAATGGTTTTGACCGGGTCCTAGTGGATGTAACCTGTACGTGAGAGGAAAAATTACAGTCTCGCTGCAACCCCAAAAGGGGTGCGATACCTTTGGAAGGCATCGCACACGCTCAGTGTCCTCAGAAAAGGACTGTAACGTCTGGTGGAGTCTGCAGCGTCAAAGGTTGTCAATGTTGTCCTGTTGCTCGTAGCACTGCGTATTGTCGTTTCCGAAATATGTGGGAATCAATATCCCGAGGAAAGGGACAGTGGCATTGTCGCCCTTTATGGCATCGCCTGATGATTTTCCGTGTAGATCCTGAGCGGCGATGTGACTTAGAAGTTTTTCTTTGCAACAGACAAGAATAATGGTGATTCCAACGCTGGGCATCATGGTTCTGACCCCCATCGCAGAGGCGTCAAAAGTAGAGGCGAGATGTGGGTAAGAGGGGGCGTGACGACCTTCCCACGGTGTGACAGTTCCACGGTGGTGCTGGACACAATTGCGGTGCCAATGTGACGTCATTAACACACATTATACCTCTTATGAACTTCTCGGCTCTGGCCCTTTTTCGGAGGTGTCGTCACTTTGCTGTTTGAAGAGTCGGTGAGCCCGAGGGTGACTTCCATGGGCATTCCAAACTTTTGCGTTAGAATGGGAGACCATTACAGGGTTACGAAAAAGTGATCCTTTAATTGTGTTGCGCAGTGCAGAAAGACAATGAGGTAAACTTGTTCTGCTATTAACGGAGTATCTATTCTTATGGGCAGGAACAAAGTTTTAATTACTACCCAGTAAAAAACTGCTACATGAAACTTAATGACGTTATTAATCCACCTCTACATATTCACCCTTCAGCGCGACACATTTGTCTCAACGATGGTTGAGACTTCGGTTGTAAAAATCTTACAGCGCAAAGAAGTAGAATGTGAGAAAATATCCTTGTGAGAATGTATCCTACACAGAATGAGCTGTGGCGTTGTCGTGGAGTAAAAACAGTTACTTGGACAACTTCTTCCCGCAACCCGCAACGCTTCGTATCGACAGCCTCCCTGGCTTTCGTTGGAGGTTTCGCTAGCTTGCTCCGGTGACGGTCTACCTCTCACGAGTAGTATCTGTTAGGATCGTACCATGGAACTCCTAAAATACCGCCTTGCTCGATGATGCTTGTGTCTTCTCTGTTTTCGGTAGAGGTGGTTCCACGTGTTCTACTGCTTGCTTTGCCTCTTTGCCTCGCAGTCCAGCTCTCGTCGATGCTGATCAGCCGACTAAAGAAGCCATCATGCAACATTTCCGCTGCTGCCTCAACTCGGTGGACTTTTCTGTACGTTTGTGTGTGACTTTGGGGAGGGGGAGACGAACAGCAGACATGTACTTATCAACAAACAAACAAAAATAATAAATAAAATAAAATAATCCAGAATGAGATTTTCACTCTGCAGCGGAGTGTGCACTGATATGAAACTTCATGGCATATTAAAACTGTGTGCCGGACCGAGACTCGAACTCGTGACCTTTGCCTTTCGCGGTCAAGTGCTCTACCATTTTTTTTTAAATGTTCGTTGCGTTTGTTCGGGGCGGACGTCCCAAGACACCCGTTCAAGTTCATTTTTGATCCATTCACTCAGTTTTTTTTTTATTACAGAGGGCTGCTAACCCTCCTACCGAACACGCTGAGCTACCGTGCCGGCGTCGTCTGAGCTACCCAAGCATGACTCACGCCCCGTCCTCACAGCTTTACTTCTGTCAGTATCTCGTCTCCTAACTTCCAAACTTTACAAAAGCTCTCCTGCGAAAACCTTGCAGAACTAGCACTCCTGGAAGAAAGGTTCTGGTAGAGCACTTGCCCGCAAAAGGCTAAGGTCCCGAGTTCGAGTCTCGGTCCGGCACACAGTTTTAATTTGCCAGGAAGTTTCAAAAAAATAATTACCTGACTTGTTCCCGATGCGATAACTGAAACTTTTTGACTACCTCGCGTGCATTTTTTTATTTAACACGTCTAGTTCAGTACGACCAAATTGAGGAGCAAATCTCCAAGTCATGGAAAGTGTGAGTACACGAAATTACAACATAAAAGTAATAACAGATAACATAAAATGCTTATGAACCCAAAAAAGACAAGCCAGGAGTTTACGTAAACGCAGTCAACAATATAACACAGGAATAACCTTAATTTTTCAACGAACTCCTCGGCAGAATAGAAGGAGAGACCAATGAGGAAGCTCTTCAGCTTCGATTTGAAAGCGGGTTGACTACTGCTAAGGTTTTTGAATTCTTGTGGTAGCTTATTGAAAATGGATGCAGCAGTATACAGCACACCTTTGCGAACAAGAGTCAAGAATGTGCGATCTAAATGCAGATTGGGTTTCTGTCTGGTATTAACTGAGTGAAAGCTGATAATTCTTGGGAATAAGCTGATAGTGTTAATAGGAAACGACAGCAAATATATATATATATATATTGAGAGACCAATGTCAAAATACCGAAACTCGTGAACAGGGGTCGATAAGAAGTTCGTGAACTTGCACCACTTATTTCCCGAATCGCCCCTTTCTGAGTCAAAAATATATATACTTTGAGAATGCGGAGAGTTCCTCCAAAATATAATACCATACATCATAAGAGAATGAAAATAAGCAAAGTAGACGGCTCATCCTGTCGAACTATCACTTACTTTAGATACCGTTCGAATAGTAAAAATGGCAGCATTAAGTCTTTGAACTAGATCCTGAACGCGAGCATTCCACGACAGCTTACTATCTATCTGAACACCTAGAAATTTGAACTGTTTAATTTCACTAATCATATGCCCGTTCTGTGAAATTAAAGAGTCAGATTTTGTTGAATTGTGTGTTAGAAACTGTAAAAAATGAGTCTTATTGTCGTTTAGCGTTAATTCATTTTCTACAAGCCATGAACGTATGTCATGGACTGCACTAGTTGAAACAGTGCCAGTGTTGCTCACAACATCCTTTACTACCAAGCTAGTGTCATCAGCAAACAGAAATATTTTTGAATCACCTGTAATAGTAGAGGGCGTATCATTTATATTAATGGGTCTAAGCACTATGTGACTTAACATTTGAGGTCATCAGTCCCCTAGATTTAGAACTACTTAAAGCTAACTAACCTAAAGACATCACACACATCCATGTCCGAGGCAGGATTCGAACCTGCGACCGTAGCAGCAGCGCGGTTCCGGACTGAAGCGTCTAGAACCGCTCGGCCACACCGGCCGGCGGTATCATTTATATAAATAAGGAACAGGAGTGGCCGCAACACAGATCTCTGCGACAGCCCCCCATTTGACCGTAAACCCACTCAGACCCCACATCATAGCCATTCTCAACAATATGGCTAATGACGTTTTGCTATCTGTTGTTAAAGTAAGAGATGAACGAATTGTGGGCCATTCCCCGTATTCCATAATGGCACATTTTCTGGAGCAATACTTTGTGATCAACACAATCAAACGCCTTCGTTAAACCAAAACAGATCCCTAGCGTTGTTTAATCCACGCAGTACCTCACAGAGAATAGAGAATATAGCATTTGCAATTGTTAAACCACTTCTAAAACCAAACTGTACATTTGATAGCAAATTATCTGAATTAAAATGAACAATCATGTCCTTACATACGCAGCCTTTTCAATAACTTTAGTAAACACTGATGGTCTAGAAGTAGGTCTAAATTGTCTACATTATCGCTTTCTCCCTTTTTATAAAGCGGCTGTACTACTGAGTACTGTAATCGTAAAGAAAACTGACTATTCTTAAAGGAAAATTCCAAATACGGATATGTACAGGGCTAACAGTATTTTAATATTCTGCTCACATCAACGCTCAACGCTTAGTGTTAAGTGATTTGATTATTGACTCAATATGCCCCTTGCCAGTATCACAGAGGAGTATTTCAGACATCAGTTTCGGAAAGGCATTTTCCAAGAGAGTTGTATGATAACCTGTAGAAACTAACTATTTTTAAATTCACCAGCATTGCTAAGAAAGTGACTGTTAAATGGTGTACGTATATGACTTACCAGTAATAGAAGTACACTCCTGGAAATGGAAAAAAGAACACATTGACACCGGTGTGTCAGACCCACCATACTTGCTCCGGACACTGCGAGAGGGCTGTACAAGCAATGATCACACGCACGGCACAGCGGACACACCTGGAACCGCGGTGTTAGCCGTCGAATGGTGCTAGCTGCGCAGCATTTGTGCACCGCCGCCGTCAGTGTCAGCCAGTTTGCCGTGGCATACGGAGCTCCATCGCAGTCTTTAACACTGGTAGCATGCCGCGACAGCGTGGACGTGAACCGTATGTGCAGTTGACGGACTTTGAGCGAGGGCGTATAGTGGGCATGCGGGAGGCCGGGTGGACGTACCGCCGAATTGCTCAACACGTGGGGCGTGAGGTCTCCACAGTACATCGATGTTGTCGCCAGTGGTCGGCGGAAGGTGCACGTGCCCGTCGACCTGGGGCCGGACCGCAGCGACGCACGGATGCACGCCAAGACCGTAGGATCCTACGCAGTGCCGTAGGGGACCGCACCGCCACTTCCCAGCAAATTAGGGACAGTTGCTCCTGGGGTATCGGCGAGGACCATTCGCAACCGTCTCCATGAAGCTGGGCTACGGTCCCGCACACCGTTAGGCCGTCTTCCGCTCACGCCCCAACATCGTGCAGCCCGCCTCCAGTGGTGTCGCGACAGGCGTGAATGGAGGGACGAATGGAGACGTGTCGTCTTCAGCGATGAGAGTCGCTTCTGCCTTGGTGCCAATGATGGTCGTATGCGTGTTTGGCGCCGTGCAGGTGAGCGCCACAATCAGGACTGCATACGACCGAGGCACACAGGGCCAACACCCGGCATCATGGTGTGGGGAGCGATCTCCTACAGTGGCCGTACACCACTGGTGATCGTCGAGGGGACACTGAATAGTGCACGGTACATCCAAACCGTCATCGAACCCATCGTTCTACCATTCCTAGACTGACAAGGGAACTTGCTGTTCCAACAGGACAATGCACGTCCGCATGTATCCCGTGCCACCCAACGTGCTCTAGAAGGTGTAAGTCAACTACCCTGGCCAGCAAGATCTCCGGACCTGTCCCCCATTGAGCATGTTTGGGACTGGATGAAGCGTCGTCTCACGCGGTCTGCACGTCCAGCACGAACGCTGGTCCAACTGAGGCGCCAGGTGGAAATGGCATGGCAAGCCGTTCCACAGGACTACATCCAGCATCTCTACGATCGTCTCCATAGGAGAATAGCAGCCTGCATTGCTGCGAAAGGTGGATATACACTGTACTAGTGCCGACATTGTGCATGCTCTGTTGCCTGTGTCTATGAGCCTGTGGTTCTGTCAGTGTGATCATGTGATGTATCTGACCCCAGGAATGTGTCAATAAAGTTTCCCCTTCCTGGGACAATGAATTCACGGTGTTCTTATTTCAATTTCCAGGAGTGTATTTTTATTGCAAACTTACTTTGTATCGTTGATCTTGTGCTGCTGGTCAGTGCCCATAAGGTTTTAATTTTATCCTGTGAATTAGCTATTCTATTTGCGTACCAAATACTCTTTTCCTTCCAAGTAACATTTTTAAGCACCTTACAGTACTGACTGTAATCGGCTACTCTATATCGATTGTGACTACTTCTAGCATTTTGGTGTAATTCCTACTTTGTTCTACATTATCTTCTACTCCCACTAGTCAGGTACCAAGGTTGCGTTTTACTACTAGTACCCTGTTTAAAACGTTCTAAGGAAAAGCAACTTCCAATGAGCATGAGAAATGTGTGAAGGAAAGTATTATATTTGTCATCTACGTTATCGGCACTACAAACATCTTGCCACTCACGTTCCTTAACAAGGTTTAAAAAACTCTATTGCTGTAGGGTTAGCTTTCCCACTTAGTTTGTAATTATATACAACAGTTGTTTGAGTACAAAAATCTTTTAGTGTCAAAATTTGTGCATTAAGGTCTGGAAGGCCATTCACACTTTTACTAACAGAATGTCGATCTAGTAATGAAGAATGAGTGAAAATATTTGTTTCCCTGCACCCTAGTTGGAAGAAGCACAGCCCGCATCAGATCATATGGATTTAGGACATCTTCCAACAGCCTTTTTCCTGCACAATAGCATACAAAATTAATACACTACTGGCCATTAAAATTGCTACACCACGAAGATGGCGTGGTACAGACGCGAAATTTAAACTACAGGAAGCAGATGCTGTGATATGCAAATGGTTAGCTTTTAAGAACATTCACACAAGGTTGGCGCCGGTGGCGACACCTACAACGTGCTGACATGAGGAAAGTTTCCAACCGATTTCTCATACACAAACAGCAGTTGACCGGCGTTGCCTGGTGAAACGTCGTTGTGATGCCTCGTGTAAGGAGGAGAAATGCGTACCATCACGCTTCCGACTTTGATAAAGATCGGATTGTAGCCTATCGCGATTGCGGTTTATCGTATCGCGATACTGCTGCTCGCGTTGGTCGAGATCCAATGACTGTTAGCAGAATATGGAATGGGTGGGTTCTGGAGGGTAATATGGAACGCCGTGCTGGATCCCAACGGCCTCGTATCACTAGCAGTCGAGATGACGGGCGTCTTATCCGCATGGCTGTAACGGATCGTGCGGCCACGTCTCGATCCCTGAGTCAACATATGGGGACGTTTGCAAGACAACAACCATCTGCACGAACAGTTCGAAGACGTTTGCAGCAGCATGGACTATCAGCTCGGAGACCACGGCTCCGGTTACCCTTGACGATGCATCACAGACAGGAGCGCCTGCGATCGTGTACTCAACGACGAAGCTGTGTGCACGAATGGTAAAACGTCATTTTTCGGATGAATCCAGGTTATGTTTACAGCATCATGATTGTCGCATCCGTGTTTGGCGAGATCGCGGTGAACGCACATTGGAAGCGTGTATTCGTCACCGCCATACTGGCGTATCACCCGGCGTGATGGTATGGGGTGCTATTGGTTACACGTCTCGGTCACCTCTTGTTCGCATCGACAGCACTTTGAACAGTGGACGTTACATTTCACATCTGTTACGACCCGTGGCTCTACCCTTCATTCGATTCCTGCGAAACCCTACATTTCTGCAGGATAATGCACGACCGCATGTTGCAGGTCCTGTACGGGCCTTTCTGGATACAGAAAATGTTCGAGTACTGCCCTGGCCAACACACTGTCCAGATCTCTCACCAATTGATAACGTCTGGTCAATGGTGGCCGAGCAACTGGCTCGTCACAATACGCCAATCACTACTCTTGATGATCTGTGGTATCGTGTTGAAGCTGCATGGGCAGCTGTATCTGTACACGCCATCCAAGCTCTGTTTGGCTCAATGGCCAGGTGGATCAAGGCCGTTATTACGGCCAGAGGTGGTTGTTCTGGGTACTGATTTCTCAGGATCTATGCACCGAAATTGTGTGAAAATGTAATGACATGTCAGTTCTAGAATAATATATTTGTCCAATGAATACCCGTTTATCATCTGTGTTCTTCTCTGTGTACAATTTTAATGGCTATAGTGTATGATCAGTGGCACAGGTAAGGTTCGGACTCTGGTTTCTGCGTCCCGCCCCTCACTATCGTGCTAAATGTGAGTGGAGGCGCGGCGCCCGGACGGACCCTGCCCCCGGAACACGGCGCGTCAGCTGTAGGCTGCGCCTCCCGTGTTGGCCCAGCGCCGGCACATGGGCGGCGGCCGTTGCGTAACCCGCCTCAGACGCCGCCGCCCACGCCGGTCTGGCTCAACATTGCGAAACCACGGCGCCTGACTCACTGCCAGGCGCCGGCTGGGGAGCGTCTTGTTGAGCAGCCGGGCAGATAAGATTGCACCGCGGCGCCCATTGTACTCACCTCAGAGAGCAATGGCGGGATCTGCGCAGTTACGTCAGTAAGGGCTATTAACGTGTTGCTCACAACTACAGCTCCTCCACTTTTCTGCACATCCCGCCGTCCCTAGTTACTGACCTCTTGCGGCACCTATCTTCCTATCATACTCAGAACACTTCATGTTCTTTCCCTGCTGTAAATACCACTCTCCACCAGACAAAGACTTAATCATTAACGCTTTCTGACCTGACCCCTCCCCAATTAAACTTGAAATAGGATTTAGAGATCAGTGGTGTTTGTAACAAACAGCAGGTAGGTTCTGGCCTTCCAAAAACATATTCAAGAAAATTCTGCTCTGCAGACGATTGTTTGTCAAAAGAGCTTCATCAGTCAGACGAAACACTAACAGAGGAATTACAGCCCACTAAGAAATTGCTGTGAATAACGAATGAAAGAAAATGGAAAAAGAACAGACCCATCCCCAGTAAGGGAAAAAAAGAAAGGGCATAAACCGCATTCGCAGTAATCGAAGTTATGGAGGAGTTTCCTTAGAACGTCGATGTACTTACTGCTGAAAATGCCAGGGTGCAATTTCCAAGTAGACCCGTGGTTTCAGGCGCCGTGTCACGGACTGGGCGGCCGCTCCCGCCGGAGGTTCGAGTCTTCCTTCGGGCGTGGGTGTGTGTGTTGCTCTTAGAATAAGACAGTTTAAGGTAGTTTAAGCAATGTGTAAGTCTAGGGACCGATGACGTCAGCAGTTTGGTCCCTTAGAATTCACACGCATTTTTTTGCAAAGTTCAACGCATAGGATCTCCCATGCCACTGGTTGGAAAAGAGTTTCTGAAACTCTGTCCCCAGGATATGACGAGCAATGGATGGCCCGTAAATATATGAATAAGGTGAGATCAGGAGTGGGTAGATCAAGGTTTAATCTGTTAAGATAGGGCTGTAGTACAAAAAACAATATTAAGTGTGATTGTGGCGAAATCCAGGTTGTCCAGCAAATACTCCAGCGCCAACTCTCTCCAGTCTCCTGTGCTGCAGAACAACTCCATCAAGAGGTAGGATACGGACTGGAAGTGGCCAAATTTTGATCAAAGACTATATGAGGGGCTTAAAGCCAAAGTAGTGTAAGTCATGTTTCATGCATTTTGAGAAACAGAAGGTTTTGTGAGAAGCATTGTAATAAATTCCACAAGAAATCAATACCACTTTTTTTGTGTTTTACATCACAGGAAGGTGTCATTGTTTCAATGTGTTCATAATTGAAAACGATTTAATACAAAATTATGTGTCTTTTGAAGGGCCCAAATGACTTACACCATTTTGCCTTTAACCAATCTTGTATTTACAGTAAATTTAAATAAATCCAAAAGGTATTTTTAATGACAAATGATATATTTCAGAAATAAGTAAGAGCCGTACAACGAAATATCCTTTCTTAGCTATGACAATGTTCAGTCACGTTCAGTATCAACAACATCCAGCGGACCTGCATCATCTACTGTTGCTTCAGCTGTTGTAAGTCCCTGGAAGTAAGCATGGTTGATGGGAGGAATGTATGGTAAAAGATCTAACATGTCCCTTTTATTTTCCTTGGTTACAGGTCTTGGTCCATGGTATAGGTTTTCCATAGCATTGCGTCCAAGTGAAACTGGCCTTCCTGGTTTGGCTGGCTTTAGACATAGAGCGGAGAATGGAAAATCCTCATTAAGAGTCTCCTTGTAATAGAGCATAAAAGGTTCGTTCTTCAGTAAACGAATCCACTGCATATTAAGCCACGACACTGGTTTTTTAGCGACATTTTCTTTTCTCCTTGTAATAGCTTGTTCAAGATTCTTCGTAGACTTGAAGTCTTCACGTGACATTTGCGTAACAATAAAAGCTTTCTTTCTTCTTGATTTTGCGATTATGGAGCACCAATCAGCAGGAACATAAACTGTTTTACCTCGTGCATAGGATTCTATAGATCCAAAATCTGAACCATTAGGGAGATAGGAGTGGCCACTAACCATAAATTTATGGTCCATAATGTCGGTGTTAACACTGGTGTGAAGCAATTTCATGAGACACAATGCAAATTTCAAATTCCTATTTTGCCCCGTACAAGTGTCACTATACATGACAACATGTTTTGAAGCTGAAGCTCTTGTAATAATATGTTTTGTAAAACAAGAACCTATTTCTTGTGACCGACGGGAGGCCATTGTCTCATCCCATCAGTTGACAGCTCATGACAGCCAAGACTGTATAAGTACATGTTTCTTTTATAAGAGGCCACAGAAGTGGTCAGTTTGGGGAATTTTAGAGCTTTCTGCAAGTCAAAAGTGAAGGCATAACACAATTTATCTTTCTGTGACTTTTCTTTATCTAATTTCATGGATGATGTAGCAACCTCCGCCTTTCGAAGATGAAGTTCGTGTTGTACTTCCACGTTCTTTCTTTCTATTGCATCTTCTAAAGTGGACATCTGTATTTTGTACTTGTCACACTTCACACAGGTATCTTTACGTGGAGCATGAAAGTGCAAGTTGAAGTCATGACTGAAACATCCGCGATAAATGGGCTCTTTAACAGGTAAGATTTTTTTTCTCTTTGCAGAATTCTCTGTATAAGTTATACGTAAGACCTACATTAAGGTCAGGGAATAAATATTTTCTGTTTGGGTTTTGAGCTCTTGTATAACGAGACTGGTATGAGGGGAGATTTTGTTCACGTTTGTCCGATCCTGGTTGCTCTCCCATTTTCAACTTTTGTTCAGATCTGGTCATCCGCCCATCTGATATTTGGAATGTTTGAAGGAAATATTTTTTGCATACTTTAACACCAGTTCCATCAACTTGAATATAAAATCGATTGCTGGTTGACTTTGGCAATCTTGACCCATCTCTAGGACGCCTGTGTTGAGGACTTATTTGCTTAATTAACCCACACAGAAAAGCATTCTGACAGGAAAACGAACATAAATTCCAAAATGTTTCGAATGAACTTCGGCGTGCCACTTGTGATATCTTATCTATATATTTTAATCTGCAGTTACAATTTATGTTTGAGAACGTCTTTTCAGGAACCATTCTCCTTTCCTTAGTTTCATATGCCTGACCCAAATTTCTTTTTTTCTTTCTTTCCTGCTTCGTACTCCCCTTGTTTTGCCTCTTTCTACTTCGATTTGGTAATTCAAGTTGTGTTATTTCCACTTCTTCCTCTGCAACCAAACAAACACACATTATTATTTTCCGAATGTTATGCTACGACGTTTTGAGGTTGTGTATCAAGACTTATTATTTTTACGAATTGTTTTGCGGAAATTATGCTACATCGTTTAGCTCGCGCACCACGTTTGCTATTATTTTCAGTGAAATTACGTTTATAGGCCAGTCACTGTTAAACTTCAAAGACATGATAATGTGTTACTAACGTAATTGGCCAAATGATAGACTACGTGAGTTAAACTTACCTGAAGAACCAAACATTTTATTCTCTGAAGGATCATAATCATCGCTAGATACTGCATTTTGCAATATACTGGGTTCACTACTTGTGTCTTCATCAAATTGAGGATCCATCTTCACCAAAACACGTAAACTACACAGAACGAAAGCACAACTTAGAAGCACTTAGAGGAATAATGGCGTAAGTCAGACTTGCACCGTAATGCCTGTAAACAAAGCAGCCGTTTCATTTACATGTGAAACTGCTAACGCCATCTATGGGGGTAAGAACAAAACTGTCAGTTACACCATTCGTCCATTTAACAGATCTATATTTCAAAATTGTATTGCAGCACTTAAGTCAATAACTTTAAAAACGTGACTTACACCCCTTCGGCTTTAACCCCGTCATATGACATGTTAACTGTACACCTAAGTATGTTTCTGACATGAGAATAAATAAAATAAAACTTGTATTTCAAACTACAGAGACTGAAGCCCAGTAGCAGTGAGAGCGAGGTTTGTGCGTTTACAACAAACAAGCTAACAATGAGATCAAGGTGCCATATGATGGCAACATTATCCATCATAACAAGTGCCCAAATATTTTGGCATTACACTTGACCGCACTCTGTCTTATGAAAACATATGGGAAACATATCAACCAAGATAAAAAATCGCAACAGTGTCATTTGGAGGCTGTGTAGCACAACCTGGGGTGGTTCAATGGAGACTGTCTACATCGGCTGGCGCACTGCGTTTTTCGGCCTCGAAGTATTGTGCTTCAGTGCATGTAATAGTTGTCATACCAACCTCATTGATGCTCAGCGCAACAACACGATGCACATGATTACTGGTGCAATCAGACCAACTCCTCTCTCCAGGCTCCATCTGCGAAGCAATATGTACCCACCAGAGATTCGCAGAACTGAGACCTTGCTTAAAGATTATCACAACATATAAGAAAATAAGGAACTTACTCATTCAGCACGACATACCTGTCTTACTTTCGAGACACCCGCCACTACTGTGCACTGAAGAACTAGCTACAAGTAACACCAAAGTAAGAGATCCCTGGAACGAGAACAACACATCGGAAATTACCAGGAACGGAAGTGGTTCGAGAAATATAACTGTCATACTGTGAGTGTCGAAGTTGACAGGAAATTGTGGGTCAAATTAAATAGGACCCGCACTGGATGCGGTTGGTACTCTGACCAATTCTATAAATAGGGTATTGTGGAGTCTCCGAGTTGTGACTGTGGTGCACTAAAACGATCTATCAGACGTACAAGAGAGGAGGGAGCCCCACGATGCTACAAGGGCACGTGGAATGATTTTATGAATGCCAGTCCCACAGCGGTGGAATGGATTAGAAACTGATATTAATATTTAATTGTTTTATTTTTGTTTTACGCAACGGCGTTCACTAAATATCATAAATTTACTGCATGTGTCTAACATAAAAATAATGATGATGAGAACAAAAATATTCGTAGAATGGTATATTAAAGAGCAAATTTTTATTATTTCATTTCCACAAAAATCTAGGACACACACTATAAACTTTCTATGAAAATTATCTGAATATGAAATACTGAGTATTCTTTTTCAAAAACTTTCTCTCGTGTAACGTGTCCTTGAGGTATCATATTCAACTGCTGAGGAAAAATGACTTGCGCTTGTGAACAGTGTCAACAAAACTTTAATCTAAATGAAACACTGAATTTGAAATAACGTAAATGAATCTAATTAATCCCAAAAGAAACTAATTGTATGCTCAGTGAAGTCTATTTAACTGGAAGTTGATACTGAAGTAAGTTATGAAACCTCCGAAGCGTGTAGGGCAATGCCCAATTTGTAATGTCCACAAAATGAAATATTGCCTAACTCGGAATAAAATAACTTTTAGAGATTATCTTCGCTGTCCTCTATAAATTAATCTGCCTACTTGGCAGTCCTGACATTGTAATTCTGTCAGAGACAGCAAAGGACTCTGAAGAGTAGTTGAACGGAATGGATGGTGTCTTGAAGGGAGGATATAAGATGAACATCAACAAAAGCAAAACGAGGATAATGGAATGTAGTCGAGTTAAGTCGGGTGATGCTGAGGGTATTAGATTAGGAAATGAGACACTTAAAGTAGTAAAGGAGTTTTGCTATTTGGGGAGCAAAATAACTGATGATGGACGAAGTAGAGAGGATATAAAATGTAGACTGGCAATGACAAGGAAAGCGTTTCTGAAGAAGAGAAATTTGTTAACATCGAGTATAGATTTAAGTGTCAGGAAGTTATTTCAGAAAGTATTTGTATGGAGTGTAGCCATGTATGGAAGTGAAACGGTAAATAGTTTGGACAAGAAGAGAATAGAAGCTTTTGAAATGTGGTGCTACAGAAGAATGCTGAAGATTAGATGGGTAGATCACATAACTAATGAGGAAGTATTGAATAGGATTGGGGAGAAGAGACGTTTGTGGCACAACTTGACCAGAAGAAGGGATCGGTTGGTAGGACATGTTCTGAGGCATCAAGGGATCACCAATTTAGTATTTGAGGGCAGCGTGGAGGGTAAAAATCGTAGAGGGAGACCAAGAGATGAATACACTAAGCAGATTCAGAAGGATGTAGGTTGCAGTAGGTACTGGGAGATGAAGAAGCTTGCACAGGATAGAGTAGCATGGAGAGCTGCATCAAACCAGTCTCAGGACTGAAGACCACAACAACAACAACTTGGCACAACACTTGAAAATTCTGACAGCGTACTATTTGCTCAGAAGAATGCAAAGTGAGATCTGCCCTGACAGAAAAGTAACTTACCTCGTGCTCACCACACTATTTTGTGTCTGCTGCATTGACGTCCTCGTAAGCAAATTAAGATCAGCAAATGCCGCAGCTAAAGAAAAATAATCTACTAACCACTAAATTTTTCTTTGCTTGTCAGAAACAAACTGTGTCTAAGTGATGCGGCAAAACATTTAAAACTGTACTAAGAGTAATGGAGGACGATTTTACTTCAAAGAAAAGCGTTCTAGAAAAAGTGAACTCTGATTATTGTCAAAAACGCTGTACAACGTAGGAAGACTAACAATTACAAAATTCAGTCATTACAAAAGTTACAGACATTTAAACAGATTGAGTTATTTATGAAATAATGAAAACAAAGAGATAAAATTAATACTAAAGATGCGTGTTATTAGTTATCAAAGGAACAATGATTTCCTTCTGTCAATAGTTCTGACAAACAAGCATTTCATTCTTGCTCTTGGACTGGTTATCTTGAAATATTCCTTCCAAAATATTCTCCACCCACACAGTCAAGGAAATATCCTTACAAAAAAGTTTTCATCTCCATAATAAAGTATTTCAGATAATTTCTTACGGAGTCCCAAATATATCTCCTTCTCTAAAACTCAACTGGTCGCTACCATGCCTCTAACAAGAATGCCATAAGGCTGTGCAAGTGCCCGTTGATGAAGTGCTCCACAGATTATGCGAAACACACATTCAAGGACCTCAGGCACTATTAGTAGAGTGCGCTCATGCCTCTTTGTCCCAGTACAGCAAACGTGAAATACTTAGAATGGCAGAAAACCTATGAAAACCTTACAACATAATTGTGTGGGTCACGACCGTCTCACATATTCAAATAATTTCTTACGCTGGTATCCACGGAAGCAGTACCGGATATTCCACAAACGAGATAAACATAACACTTCACGCATCTCGTCCTTGTTCTCTTTCTGTAATTATTTTTCCTGCAGCAATGAGTGAAGTACGAATCGGCAATAGTAGGCCAGCTCTGATACCTGTGTAGCTTCTTACTGTCACGTAGTGTAGTTGCTGGTTTATGTATTCTGTTTGGTAGCTCTTTGTCAGGTCCACATAAGTGCTCTTTATCCTAAGACGAAGAAATTAACGCTTTCCTATCCATCTGCCGTAAGCCCACTGAGGTCTTCCAGTTTGGACTGATCTAATAAGACCAGCGTTTCGTCAGTAAGCCCTAAAAAATAATATATAAAGTTAACGGTAATGACATATCAATTTCATAATCTCCCTGAATCCTAACCTCAGACACTGACTGAAAAGAGCATCCGTCTGTGACGTAGTCCCAGTACGCACAGTTGTGCATATGGAAGTTACAGACGTTGTAGCTTTGAAACTATTGAAAATTTTTCATCTACTAATTTTTAATTACTTCCGTAGACCTTCCAAATTCTGAAACACATTTTTTTCAGATGTCAATACGGAATAAATAATCAACAATTAAAGCTTTTCTTGATACAGATCTTCCCGAATAGACATAGTGAAAATTTCCAAATATCTCGCGTCTCTAACAAAATATTGACTTGTAGACGAAGTAGCAATTCCTGCACAGTCGTTTGAATCAGGACTCAGCGACATGGCCCAATCATATGACGCTACAACGCAAATATACCGCATCCACACAATGGTACGTGCTGCGTCTGAAAGCACTAATATCTACCTTAACTGTATCCCACCTCACCTGTCTCAACCCAGACGAATGGTCGAAGCCACTGTACTCCCATCTAACTAAAATCTTATTCATCTGATCCCAAATCCCCTACCCAGGTTGAGGAACCTGAGACTAATAAGCATTCCGGGCAAAAAATTAATCGTTCTAGAGGACATGAGGCTCGTGTTACATCATGCCTAGCCTCATAATGGCCTCAGTTTGGCGCACACGGCAGTCCGCAAATTTCTCCTGGTGTACTATATTCAACTGGAACCACTTCTTGTGAATCAAGTCCAGTAGAGCTACCAAACTGCAGCAGTGTTCCTCGTCTCACACGCTGTTGCAGTTAATCCCAGGGTGATGGTACGTCACATAAATATTGACATTTTTACCGGTTGTCAGCAGTGAACAATATTGTGAAGTGTTAAGGGTGAACTAAAAATTATTTGTAAACACTTAACGTATTTTATGAACACAATTAGCAGAAAAGATGCAGTTAATGTTCTTGGAAAAAAAAACTTAGATGCAGCGATAATCTAAAAGTAGCATCTTTATTTAAAACATGTCAATGAAAATAAAAATCTATCGCTAAGAGACGTGATTGTACGACCGAGGAGGACGGACATACTTTATGGTACACACACACTGTTTTGTTTCGCGATACGGAAAGCAGCCATTGAGCGGTTACACATATTTTATGTAAGCTATTCCGTATTCTGCTAAAATAAACTAATTATTGCTATCACAAAATAGATTTCTTTGTAATAGTTGTCACCTCAAATGGTCACAGCGGCTAATTATTTTTAATAAGCATTTTTTTTAGTAATTTGAGCTGCCGGAAGCTCATCTTCCGATGCAGCCTCTGGTCGGCCATTACGCGTCGAAGTATTAATTTATTTTTCAGAGTGTTAACAGTACCTGTAAATGCGAGAGATTTCGTTGTAAGAACCTTTCTAAATTGCAACAGGTAATTAATTTAACGTTAAAGATCATTTTTAAAATTATACCGATTCCCTGAGTTCAGTAAGTTTTATCTTGGCCGTTCCATGGCAAGAATCAAAATTCTCTTGAGCGTTGCTTTGCAATCAGTAAATAGAAATTAACAAAATTAAATTAAAAAAATGGCTCTGAGCACTATGGGACTTAACATCAATGGTCATCAGTCCCCTAGAACTTAGAACTACTTAAACCTAACTAACCTAAGGACATCACACAACACCCAGCCATCACGAAGCAGAGAAAATCCCTAACCCCGCCGGGAATCGAACCCGGGAACCCGGGCGTGGGAAGCGAGAACACTACGGCACGACCACGAGATGCGGGCGATTACATTCAATTCAGTCAACGGCAACTATACACTACTGGCCATTAAAATTGCTACACCCCGAAGATGACGTGCTACAGACCTGAAAGTTAACCGACAGGAAGAAGATGCTGTGTTATGCAAATGAATAGCTTTTCACAGCATTCACACAAGGTTGGCGCCGGTGGCGACACCTACAACGTGCTGATATGAGGAAAGTTTCCAACCGATTTCTCATACGCAAACAGCAGTTGACCGGCATTGCCTGGTGAAACGTTGTTGTGATGCCTCGTGTAAGGAGGAGAAATGCGTACCATCACGTTTCCGACTTTGATAAAGATCGGATTGTAGGCTATCGCGATTGCGGTTTATCGTATCGCGACATTGCTGCTCGCGTTGGTCGAGATCCAATTACTTAACAGAGTATGGAATCGGTGGGTTCAGGAGGGTAATACGGAACGACGTGCTGGATCCCAACGGCCTCGTATCACTAGCAGTCGAGATGACAGTCATCTTATCCGCATGGCTGTAACGGATCGTGCAGCCACGTCTCGATCCCTGAGTCAACAGATGGGGACATCTGCAATACAACAACCATATCCACGAACAGTTCGACGACGTTTGCAGCAGCATGGACTATCAGCTAGGAGACCATGGCTCCGGTTACCCTTGACGCTGCATCACAGACTGGAGCGCCTGCGATGGTGTACTCAACGACGAACCTGGGTGCACGAATGGCAAAACGTCATTTTTTCGGATGAATCCAGGTTCTGTTTACAGCATCATGATGGTCGCATCCGTGTTTGGCGACATCACGGTGAACGAACATTGGAATCGTGTATTCGTCATCGCCATACTGGCGTATCACCCGGCGTGATGGTATGGGGTGCCACTGGTTACACGTCTCGGTCACCTCTTGTTCACATTGACGGTGCTTTGAACAGTGGACGTTACAATTCAAATGTGTTACGACCCGTGGCTCTACCCTTCATTCGATCCCTGCGAAACCCTACATTGCAGCAGGATAATGCACGACCGCATGTTGAAGGTCCTGTACGGTCCTTTCTGGGTACAGAAAATGTTCGACAGCTGTACTGGCCAGCACATTCTCCAGATCTCTCACCAATTGAAAACGTCTGGTCAATGGTGACCGAGCAACTGGGGCTCGTCACGCCCGCACAGCTGGCCCCTAATGAGGTGGGAGCATCATGGTGCTGAAAGGAAGTTCGAAATAACCAGTTTCAAGCAGCACCGCTATCAACTGCAGATAAAGGGCTGCTGTTAGGGAATTAAGAAGGGCCCAACAATACGTGAAAATCGTTTTCCACGCCAAACCGTCCCTTTCGATGCGCCATCTATTCCTGATGGGTGCATCCAGTGGGTGTTGATATCCAACCAGTGTCTGTGATAGCTTTTCTACCTGTCCGTCCACAAAGAAATTAGATTCAACCGTGTGTGATAGGGAAAAGGAAGATTTTCGTCCAGCTTGCGTCTCACTCATTCTGCAAACTGAGTCCGACTATCTGGATATTCCTCGGGGAGATCTTGTACCACTCGCATTTTCTATGGACGCCCTTTATAGGTGGCAAAAATGCTTGTAAATGATGTAAGGCTGACCCCAGTTTCCTGTGGAGTGCGACGAGTGCTGAACGATGCCAGAATAGTGGTTGATGTCGGTTCTTTCGTACCCGTTTTCGGTCACCCAGCATCCGGTTTGTCTTTTCCACAAAATTTTGTGAGATATTTCACCACCACTTTGTGGGTAATGGGTGGCCCGTCTGCGCGGCATTGATAGAAGTGCTCTGCGATAACTTTGGTGCTTCTCTTTCCTGTTATCAGTACGATCTCAGAGCGTTAGGCTTACGTTAACGCCAACTGCTTTGACATCATCTGTAAAGAATAAAGATGTCACAATTTCAGAATGAATAAAAAGCTATTCTCAAATTAAAGGCACAGTTGTGTTTCTCGTACAATTCCCTATGTATTTCATAAATACATGACCCCCTTTCAATTTGAAAATTACGTACTTCATGCAGAATGGCTGATTACAAAATGGCCGACATGCTGGTAAAATAGCCTCACAGGATTTCCCCTCTTCCATCTCTTACTGTTTCTTTCATTTCATACTACTGGACTTTAAATTTATGTTACTCCACCTGTTTGGTCTGACATCATTTCGAAGTTTCACTGTCACAACTTGTTGGAGGTGATTTTAAAATCTGATGAATCCTCTTGGACAGGCTGAGCCTGAATTCCACCAACGAAAAATAAATTCAGTTTTTTCACGGAATTTACTTTTCACAACAACAATGTCCACTTTACTCTTCGGTCTCAAGCCTGCATTCAGTACTGCTCGGTTCTATGTCGGGTTTGTTTTTCCAGCAGTATTAACTATACTTTTACAATGTTACACAACATTATGGACAGGCTTACTGATGAGGAATTCTCCGAAACGCACCTCCTATGCGGATCCAATGAATGCAATAGAAGACTTAAACGATGACGCCATACTGAGTGTTCCCGCAGCGACGACAATTACGATACAGTATTTTTACATTATCTGAGTCTTGTTTCACTACAATGTGTTTTGGGTGATTCCGTGTTATAGGCTTTTTCACTGCTGTGGAAATGTTTAGACAGAAAAAAATTATTATTTGGGGCAACAAACCGAATGAATGATGATTGCATTAGTTCTCTGTAATGAACCACCGCAGACAAAGTGTCTCTTATATTTAAATAAATAGAAAATATCTCTGTACATGTCTGAAATTTTGTCGATGGAGATTGTGTTCATCTTGAATGCTAAATAAAGCTAGCACTAATTCAACCTAGATGTGATAACAGATAACTGCGAACCAAAAAAATTGGTACAAGTAGAACTACAAAGGATGCCGCAAAGAATTTATTGTGTAAACTGTTCCCGCTGCACTTGAAGCGTTAATTCTCTATGAAAATCCGAGCTCTCAAGAATAACTATCGTTATGAGAAAAAAAGAAAAAATGATACATTGCAACAGCTTGAAAGTTGCGTATTAAATCGCCACTTTCAAAAGTCAAAAATTTTCTTTTTCTTTCTATATTTCCATTACTTCGCAAGCTCGATACCGCATTGCTGAAAAGAGGATTCTGTTCCCTGTATTGATTACAAACGCTGCCTATCTTCGAAGCATATATCTATTGAGTTTACGGGGAGCATGGGCAGCACTTCCGGATGTACAGGTGAACGAAATAGTAGTCCGCTCTCGAGGTAGGCCGGGACTAGCTTTGAAATACGTTCCGTAGCGAGGGAGGGCCGTCTTTGTTCCTGAACCCGCTGTAGGTTGCTGTTTGATGAGATGGTTCACGTAAATGGGTTGTGCGTACGCAATCCATATCTGCAATGTTATTTCCTTAATTATTCATATGGATCTGGCAAATTTTCATTAATTCACATTGCGAAATTGCTCTGAACAGCGAGAGTGGACTTGCATTCCACGTGTCTTTACTGACTCTTGTTGCTTAGCGAAGACAGTAGTTACGAGGGCTGATACATAATGTGACTTAAGTAAATTAATCAGAAGAGTATTACAATCAATTCAGTAACACTTCTCATCAGTTTATCTTCATAAATGGTTTGTGAGTTGTATAGTTTTACGGTGATTGCGTATTTTGGACTTTATCTGCCACGTGTTGCTTGTGCACTGATATACTTATCTTGTTGATCTGGATCTCTAAAATCAATTGTATGAAGTGGTATCGAAAAATTTTCTCTCATTTCAGTTTCCCTGCTTATGTATTAGCTTTTGAAATGAATTTGCCGGACTTGCATTCTGCGGTCGTTATATGGCCGCTTGTTGCAAAACGTAACCTATGTCTCCAGTAATTGGCACACTGGACTATTCTCGTATGTTTTTTCGCATCAAGTCAGCAGTCACTCTTCTGACTATTATATGTTCCGTTTTTTACAAGTATACCTAAGGTAAGTTGTGACGCTGATGTCATTTGCAGAGACGCTGTACTTGCTTCTACGCGAGTGTGTATGTTCGATGCATCATGTTTAACTGTCATAATTTCGCATCAGGGTACACATATCAGGGTATACATCGCCAGAGCATAGTAACTGACTGTAAGTCGAGTTGTTAAAACGCACAACATAGGACAAAAAAAACGACACAACTCTATGAAATTATCCAACTGAGTTGGAAATATGTAGGAGTAATCTACACGTACAGAGAAACAAATGATTACGATTTCAACAAAATTGGATGATTTATTCAAGGGAATAAGCTTCACAAATTGAGTAAGTCAATAAATGCTGCGCTGAGTGGCCGTGTGGTTTGAGGCGCCATGTCACGGACTGTGCATCCCCTCCCGCCGGAGGTTCGAGTCCTCCCTCTGGCATGGGATTGTGTGTTGTTCTTAGAATAAGCTAGTTTAAGTTAGTTTAAGTAGTGTGTAAGGCTAGGGACCGATGACCTCAGCCGTTTGGTCCATTGGGAATTCACACACACATTTCAATAACGCGTTGGTCCACTTCTGGCCCTTAAAAAGTAGTTACTCGGCTTAGCACTGATTGATAGAGTAGTTGGGTGTCCTCCTGAGGGATATCGTGGAAAATTCTGTTCAACTGGCGCGTCAGATCGTCAAAATCCCGAGCTGCTTTGAGGGTTCTGCTCATAACACTTGCTGGCCAACGTAGTGTTTGGCCATCATCACGTACACAAGCAACTGAAATTCTTGTCGTGTCTGAATTTTGACCATCTAACTCGCCCATTGGACAGAGTTTGGCGTGATGTGCCTCAGGAGAATATCCAACAATCAGTGACAAGCCGAATAACTGCTTGCATAAGGTCCAGCGATGGACCAATGCGTTATTAACTTACCTAGTTTGTAAAGTTCTTTCCCTGGAATAAATCATCATTTTTTTCTGAAATTATAATCATTTATTTGTCTGTACGTGTACATCATATCTACAGATTCCATTCCCATTCGGCTAATTCCTTCGCTCAAATGTTTCAAATGGCTCTAAGCACTATGGAACTTAACATCTGAGGTCATAAGTCCCCTAGGACTTAGAACTACTTAAAGCTAACTAACCTAAGGACATCACACACAACCATGCCCGAGGCAGTATTCGAACCTGCAACCGTAGCAGCAGCGCGGTTCCGGACTGAAGTGCCTAGAACCAATCGGTCACAGCGGCCGGCAATTACTTTGTGGTGCGACCCATTTTGTCTTAAGGAGTATTTATTACCGCAGACATCCCTCGCATGATTCTGCGTATTCATTTAAGTTCAATTTTCTTTTTCTATCGGTGTTACTATTTGTTGTACTTTTAAAGTGTTTACTTTGATAGGTGTATTTTCTCTACCATTTGGTAGTCAAATAGCGTTCCTAAATTGATTGCGTGGATCAAAACTCCGCATACGAAACGGGATAGCTTTCCAAATCAGGGCATCTTCGGATTTACTTATACTAGCAGTCTAACTTTAAACCGATCCGTGAATTTACAAACTAAAATCAACAAAATCCATTTCTAAATATTTCTAATTTTTTGCAAGGTAATAAAAAATTTAAATTCCATAAAAAAACCTTACTGGATTGACTTCTGTTTCTTAAACAGCTACAGTTTCGGGATCATATTTTGCAACGTATACTGTAGAACTCACTGTGCTGTTGAGAAAGAAATGTCTTTTCATAAAATTTTCCAAATACACGTTGTTCTACACCAACATTTTACTATTTTTGAGAAACAAATCTCCATCCAATACAAAAATGTTTGACAGCTGCAAACAAAAATTAACACGCATTTTGTTTACTATGCAAACTATGCATCACCTAAATGGAGGAGGCGTTAATGCACTGCACTTGGAACTCCAGAGGAAGCACTGCTTGCCACAAAGAACACGCGCATCTGCTAACGAGTGTTTTAAATATGTGCATCACGGTGTCTTCTATCAACCATTCCCCATCTTCTAGTCACTCAGTGTCATAAATTTCGTTTTTCCCCATTTTGGTCCAGTACTTCTTCATTGGGTTTACTTACTCCGCGTACCCATCTAATCTTCAGTATTGTTCCGGAACACAAAATGTCAAATGCTGCTGTTGTCTTCTTGTCTGAAGTGCTTATCTCCACGTTTCACTTCTGTACAAGGCTACACTCCCGATGAATAATTTCTGAAAAGATTTCCTACAACGTAAGTGGATATTAGATGTTAACAAATTCTTCTTTTTCAGTAATACTGTTCTTGCTATAGTCAGTATTCTTTTTATATCCTCTCTACTTTGGCAGTCATCAGTTACTTTGTTGCCTAGATAGTAATCTTGTGCTATTGGTTTCGATAATGCATTCACTATGCTGTTCATAGTATCTTACCACCTTTCCTATTTTGTCATTCATTATTAGGCCTACTCCTCCATTATCCCCTGTACTCACTTGACAACAGTTCACTAGTTCCCACTACATCCAATGTAATTAGCCTTTTATAAAAGCAAAATATTCGCCAACCTATGTACACTATTAAGAGATCCAACTCCGACTCGTAGAATACCAATTCTGTTTATCTGATGACATCCTTCTGAATGGAATATTTTACCTGAGACGATACCATAATCATTATGCTATACGGAATAGCGACATGTCCTCGGGGAAAACAACAGCTGTAGTTCACCCTTGCCTTCAGCCGCTCACAGTACCAGCTGAAGAAAGCCATGTTGCAAAGCCAGGTCAGCAAATCATCCAAACTGTTGCCCCTGAAACTACTGAGAAGGCTGCTGCCCCTCTTCAGGACTTACGTGTCAGTCTGGGCTCTTCACAGATTTCCCTACGCTGAGTTGCACCTACAGTACGGTTACTTGTGGCGTTGAGGCACGCAAGCCACACCATCCCGGAAAACCCCACTGTTCATGGGCCGTTTTATTAAGAACGCTGATTTAAGGGTTTGACTACCAAGAAATATTTTCTCGAAATATCGCTAGCCACTTTTCGGCTATTTGGGTCATCATCATGTGATAAATGACTGTCGCAACCAGAGATACGATCAATAAGGTCTTTCCATTTTCTTGTTACTGAAGAGTTTTCAATTCGAATACGCATTCACCTACCCTCGAATCAAGAAAGAAACATGATGGTGCAGAGTAAACTCTCAGATAATATGGAATATTGTATGGTAAAACATTTTACAAGATACAGAAAATGAAAGGACAAGAGTTGGTAAATGAGAATGTTGGACTAAATATCCTAGTTCACATTAACGGTAACATATGTGGGTGGAAGTCATAGAACAAGAAACACCCCCAAAACATAACAGAACTATTTGTGGCATGAAATGAATTCTTCACACACTGCAGGTTAGCAACTTATTCTGCCGTCGATGCACACGACGTCTTGTGTTATTTGAGGGGAAAAAAGGAAAATTCGTCACAAGCCCCAGCCAGGTAGGGTTTCTGTATCGTTTGTCCCATTGAAGACATGCAGCTTGGTGTGGCCCTGTGTGCAATGGCCTTTCGCGGGGTACCCGCCTCCAAATGTCCATGGCATGCAGTTCCCTCCGCCATGTTTTGGAATGGTTGAGATGGACCTTCACTCACTGGCAACAGCAGTTCGTGTGGTGTTTAGAATCATTATCATTAATTAGGCGTGACGGTCGTCTCCTGATCCTCTGGGCTAGGTTCAAATGGCTCTGGGCACTATGGGACCTAACATCTGAGGTCATCAGTCCCCTAGAACTTAGAACTACTTAAACCTAACTAACCTAAAGACTTCACACACATCATGCCCGAGGCAGGATTCGAACCTGCGACTGAAGCGATCAGGTGCATATGTGAAGGCCCGGGTTCCCGGGTTCGATTCCCGGCGGGGTCAGGGATTTTCTCTGCCTCGTGATGACTGGGTGTTGTGTGATGTCCTTAGGTTAGTTAGGTTTAAGTAGTTCTAAGTTCTAGGGGACTGATGACCATAGATGTTAAGTCCCATAGTGCTCAGAGCCATATGTGAAGGGGTTACCATGTGCTTCTTGGTGCACAATACTGAATGCTACCTTGTGGCTGTGAGACGTGTTCAACTAAAACCTTCACAAGTATGCCTGTGCTCACGTTCCCATGTACTCCAACATCGATTCACTGTCACATTACAATGCCTCACAAAATTGGATATTGCAAGACTTGATCAAAATGGCTCTAAGCACTATGGGACTTAACATCTGAGGTCATCAGTTCCCACCGAGCGAGGTGGCGCGGTGGTTAGCACACTGGACTCGCATTCGGGAGGACGACGGTTCAATCCGGCGTCCGGCCGTCCTGATTTAGGTTTTCCGTGATTTCCCTAAATCGCTCCTGGCAAATACCGGGATGGTTCCTTTGAAAGGGCACGCCCGACTTCCTTCCCCGTCCTTCCCTAAAACCGATGAGACCGATGACTTCGTAGTTTGGTCTCTTCCCCCAAAACAACCCAACCAATCATCAGTTCCCTAGAACTTAGAACTACTTAAACCTAACTAACCTAAGGACATCACACACACCCATGGCCGAGGCAGGATTCGAACCTACGACCGTAGCAGTTGCGCAGTTCCCGACTGAAGCGCCTAGAACAGCTCGGCCACCGCGGCCGGCTCTAGGCTAGGACCTCCTTACGATGACTCCTATTACGCCGCGTTACATAACTGCGGATGATACATCATTCTCGGACAAGTTAGATAGTCTGCGTCGACACACCAACAAATGTCGCAACTTCATTCGAGCTGTGGCTATGGGTACGTTCAGACGAGACAGCTCGGTTCTTCAATTGTGCCACGTCTGCACGTCCATCTCACTGCACGCATTCCATCCAGCCGCCTGTTTCATACACGCCGGCTTACAGAGGTTGGATAAAAACATGGAAACACCGCAAACGCAACACAAACTTGCTAGTACAGTGTAGGAAAACCGTTGGCATTCAGGCCAGCTTTCCACTGATCGCAGAATGGATGAATACAGGTACTATATGGCTTTGTAAGAGCTCGTATGCTATTCTTCCTGTAACACAGTGGCAACTTCAGGTAACAATTTTGGTGACTGTGATGGCCAGGCTGGATGCGACAACTCATCCTCGTGTTTCACCAAATCATTTCTGGACGATGTGATTTGTGGGAACTGGGCTGTGTTTTTAAATACGGCAACACCATTGGGAAGCAAAGATTGGACCAGACCAGCCAAAATGGTCACGTAATCCTTAGCATTAATATGACGTCGCACAGTAATCAAGGGATCCATGGAATACAGCGATATACCTCCCCAAATCATCACCGAAACCCCGGCATAATTCACTCCTGGGAAGCAAACTCGAGTAGAAGTTGGAAACAGTTTGAAACAAGACGCACCCGACTGACGTCCACTGCTCCGTACTCAAGGTTTTACCGCTTCGGCACCAAGGTTTCCTGTTACGGGCATTTACGTCACTGAAGAATGCTCTCACTGCAATTCCAGGCTTCTGGAGATCTGTTTTGTGTTGTTTTGGTGTTCACTGGGGCCGGGTGAGCCTCATTCAGTTATGCAGCAACTTTTGCAAGTGTCGTCTTATTATGTGACATTTCAGAGCATATATTTCAGAGTATGCAGACGCAATAGCGCCTTTCTTAGCGATCATATACAACCGCTGACTTGACAAAGAGTCTGTTCCTAAAGATTGGAAAGTGGCACAGGTCACACCAATATTCTGGCCGAGATGTTCTAGGCGCTATAGTCGGGAACCGCGCGACCGCTACGGTCGCAGGTTCGAATCCTGCCTCGGGCATGGATGTGTGTGGTGTCCTTAGGTTAGTTAGGTTTAATTAGTTCTAAGTTCTAGGGGACTGATGACCTCAGAAGTTAAGTCCCATAGTGCTCAGAACCATTTCAACCAACATCAATATTCAAGAAAAGAAATAGGAGAAACCCATTGAATTACAGAACCATATCACTGACCTCAATTTGCAGTAGGAGTTTAGAGCATATACTGTACTCTAACATTATGAATCACCTAGAAGACTTATTGATACACATCCTACACGGATTCAGAAAATATCGTTCTTGTGCTACACAGCTAGCTCTTTATTCGCATGAAGTAATGAGTGCTGTCGACAAGGGATCTCAGATCGATTCCATATTCCTAGATTTCCAGAAGGCTTTTGATACCGTTCCTCACAAGCGGCTATTAATCAAATTGCGTGCATATGGAGTATCGTCTCATTTGTGTGACTGGATTCCTGATTTCCTCTCAGGGAGGCCACAGTTCGTAGTGATAGACGGTAAATCATCGAGTAGAACAGAAGTGATATGTGGCGTTCCGCAAGGTAGTGTCATAGGCCCTCTGCTGTTCCTGATTTATATAAATGATCTAGGTGATAATCTGAGCAGCCCCCTTAGATTGTTTGCAGATGACGCTGTTATTTACTGTCTAGTAAAATCATCAGACGATCAATTCCAATTACAAAATGGCAAAGTGGCAATTAGCACTAAACAAAGAGAAGTGCGAGGTCTTCCGCATGTGTACTAAAAGATTTCCGATAAATTTTGGGTATACGATAAATTGCACAACTCTAAGCGCTGTCAATTCGACTAAATACCTAGGAATTACAATTACCAGCAACTTAAATTGTAAAGACCACAAAGGTAATATTGTGGGGAAGGCGAAACAAAGAGTACGCTTTGTTGGCAGAACACTTAGAAGATGCGACAAACCCACTAAAGAGACAGCCTACATTATACTTGTCCGTCCTCTGCTGGAATACTGCTGCGCAGTGTGGGATCCTTACCAGGTAGGATTGACGGAGGACATCGAGAAAAAGTGCAAAGAAGGGCAGCTCGTTTCTTGTTATCGCGCAGTAGGGGTGAGAGTGTCACTGATATGATATGCGAGTTGGGGTGGCAGTCACTGAAACAAAGGCAGCTTTCTTTGCGGCGAGATCTATTTACGAAATTTCAATCACCAACTTTCTCTTCCCAATGCGTAAATATTTTGTTGACACCCACCTACATAGGGAGAAATGGTCATCATAATAAAATAACAGAAGTCAGAGCTCGAACGGAATGATTTGGGTGTTCCTTTTTCCCACGTGCCATTCGAGAGTGGAATGGTAGAGAAGTAGTAAGAAAATGGTTCGATGAACCCTCTGCCAAGCACTTAAGTGTGAATTGCAGAGTAACCATGTAGATATAGATGTAGATGTTTCGTCGCAATCCTCTTCAGTGACCGACCGTCACGATCGCTCAACATACACTTCCGTCCGCAATGTGACTTGACGGTTGAAGTCTTTCCGCTTTCCCTGTATGCGGTATAAATCTTCGACAGTGTGCAACTTGAAACACGAAACATTTCGCCACCTTGGTTACGGAAGCGCCCACCATGCGAACACCGACAATTTGCCCGCGTTCGAATTCGCTTAGCTCCAACACACTGCACTCACAATCACGCAGAACATTGTCCCGACTACCAATGGCACTCGCGACGTTTTGAGGGCACTGCGCGGTTGCCGTTCGAGCCAAATACAACGGCGCCGTCTGCAGTCGTGGTTAGCATCTGCGTTTTGTTCAAGCGGGATTTCCCTCGGTGTTTCTATATTTTTGAATGACAGAGGCACATACACAGGCCATTCACATTAATGTGATCACCGCTTATGTTCGATGTCAATGTGAAATAACTATGCTGTGCGCCCACGTTTAATTTTGCGCAGCTCTCGCGGATTTGGAACCCCTCTGGCCGCCAGAGCGCATGGAGTATTACTGTCGCCGGTAGAGGGCAGGTCAGAGGAGAAAGTAGTTGAGGGCTGCGGCGACCTGGAGGAAAACGGGGGGGGGGTCTGACACGGATGGCGAAGAGCGCAAGTAAGACGGCGTGTTGTGGCCGAGCGCCTGCCGTGGCCCATTGGCAAGAGTGGTGCCTTTGCTCACTGCGGGTTTGGCGGGTCAGAGTGTTGGTCGCAACCGTGAATATAGGACGTTAAAAAGCTACTTCGGCAGGACGCCCAGTTTTCGGCATGTCCTCTGCTATTCAAGTTGCAAGCAGTTTGTGTCCATTGTGGTGCCGGGTTGGAGTCCGGTCTGCCCTTTGCAAGTACTGGACGCGGTGGGGTCTGCTGGATGGTACCCGTGGGTTTCCGACTACGAGTAATCTTTGCTACATCAATCTCTCGGAGAACTCTAAGCAGGCGTTTGTCAATGGGCGCTGGATTTTACGAGAAGCACATCACTTGGTATCGTGTAGTGGCTATTTTGACACCGTATCCTGGTTGCCCGTTGTTAGGTAATCTTTTTTTCTTTTAGTGTTCAACCCTGAGGTTGGTTTGCAGCAGAGCGCCAGTCCTCTCTTCTGTCTGCCTTCCTCTTCATTCCCCGTATGTGTTACATCCTACGTCATTCATGATCTGTTGCATGTATAATATCCTTGGTCGCCCCCGCCGATTCCTTCCCTCAATAGCTCCTTTGCTATTGTTCCAACGATGTTATTGTGTCATAGGATATGCCCTAGGATGTTAGGTATATAAATGTGTTATTTATGAAGGTTTTTCCTGATACTGCTTGAGTGAGCTGGTGGCTGTCGCTATTACAAACTGATTTTAGAATGTAAGGGTACAGAATGCAGATATAATTCTTCTGACTTACGAATTGTACTTTACAGCCAGTGAAAATCGTTGAATCTAGCTGCGTTATTTCTGAGGCCTGTCCGCCCCGATAGCTGAGTGGTAAGCGTGGCGGATTGCCGTCCTACGGGCCCGTGTTCGATTACCGTCTGGGTCGGGGAGTTTCTCCGCTCAGGGACTGGCTGTTGTGCTGTCTCCATCATCGTTTCATCCCCATCCGGCGCGCAGGTCGCCCAATGTGGTGTCGAATGAATAAGACCTGCACCAAGCCGGCCGGACCTGCCCCACAAGGGGCCTCCTGGCCAGTGACGCCAAACGCTCATTTCCATTTCTGAGGTATGCACATAGTTACCTGTTGGCTATTATCACGAGCTCCAGCTGTTTAATAAGTTGTTTGCTTCTACAAAAGAAACTAAAGAAGAATGTCTGCATTTGTAGTATGTTTAATTGTTACTAATTAATAAACTAGTTGACTCTGTGTTACAGGATAGGTGATTGTATCTCTGGTTAACTGTGATCTGGTTAAAGATGTCTGTGTACCATGACTGAAATTTTTAATGAAGGTTTCTACTACTGTGGCAGCGGCAGTCGCCGTCCTAAGTTAGTAGAGAAGGAGGAATTATTGCTACTGGCGTCCCCAGTCATTTTCGCAACTTCTAAGGCAATCGCGTTTTGATAATTACTGGCAATGTCCGTGCCCAGTAGCTCAGTGTTGCCAGCACGGAAGCTCAGCGTGTTCGGTCAGAAGCTTAGCTGTCAGTTTGCAATGAAAAAACTGAGTTAATGGATCACCGATGAACTTAAACAAGCATCATGGTACGTCCGCCCCAAACAAATAAAACGAACACTATCAAACAAAATGAGATAAAGAAAAGTGTTAGTGAGACGGAATGTCAACCGTAGGGGCCCGGGTTCGATTCCCGGCTGGGTCGGAGATTTTCTCCGCTCAGGGACTGGGTGTTGTGTTGTCCTAATCACTATAATTTCATCCCCATCGAGGCGCAAGTCTCCGTAGTGGCGTCAAATCGAAAGACTTGCGCCCGACGAATGGTTTACCTGGCGGAAGGCCCAAATCACACGACATTTACATTTTCTCTGGCAATAGCCGATAGTTGAGATTTGTGACAATCATTTGATCGTATGTTTTGCTGTTTGTGATGTAAATGTATTTTCTTACTCCATCTAATATTTTTTACGAAAAGGAAGTGATTATATACTGTTGCCATCTTGAAGTTTTGGCCATCAGTTGGTTATTGAAATTCAGTCTTTTCAGTTGTTGTTATTCTTGGATGTTTGCTTTTCAAAATAAATTCATTAGTCTTTTTAGAAACCTTAATAAACTCATTATCGCTCACTACCTTTCCACTCAACACTAGCTCTCTACCGTATTTCAATAACCATTCACAGACACCAGGTGAGACCACTAGCAGTGGTAAGCACATAAAGCGTTTCGGAGGACACGGAAAACAGTGTACTGATTGTCAAAATGTGAAAACTGAGCTATTTATCTGACGTCCAAAAGGGTATGATCATTGGCTTTCGGTCCAAGGGCGGAAGCATTTTATAAACTGTTCGGCTGGCGTCATTGTTAAAGTGCACTACTGGTCATTAAATTTGCTACACCAAGAATAAATGCAGATGATAAACAGGTATTCATTGGACAAATATATTATACTAGAACTGACATGTGATTACATTTTCACGCAATTTGGGTGCATAGAGCCCGCATCTCGTGGTCGTGCGGTAGCGTTCTCGGTTCCCACGCCCGGGTTCCCGGGTTCGATTCCCGGCGGGGTCAGGGATTTTCTCTGCCTCGTGATGGCTGGGTGTTGTGTGATGTCCTTAGGTTAGTTAGGTTTAAGTAGTTCTAAGTTTTAGGGGACTGATGACCATAGATGTTAAGTCCCATCGTGCTCAGAGCCATTTGAACCATTTGGGTGCATAGATCCTGAGAAACCAGTACCCAGAACAACCACCTCTGGCCGTAATAACGGCCTTGATACACCTGGGCATTGAGTCAAACCGAGCTTGGATGGCGTGTACAGGTAGAGCTGACCATGCAGCTTCAACACGATAGCACAGTTCATCACGAGTAGTGACTGGCGTATTGTGACGAGCCAGCTGCTCGGCCACCATTGACCAGACGTTTTCAATTGGTGAGAGATCTGGGGACTGTGCTGGCCAGGGCAGCAGTCGAACATTTTCTGTATCCAGAAAGGCCCGTACAGGACCTGCAACATGCGGTCGTGCATTATCCTGCTGAAATGTAGGGTTTCGCAGGCATCGAATGAAGGGTAAAGCCACGGGTCGTCACACATCTGAAATGTAACGTCCACTGTTCAAAGCACCGTCAATGTGAACAAGAGGTTACCGAGACGAGTAACCAGTGGCACCCCATAACATCACGCTGGTTGATAACGCCATTATGGCGATGACGAATAAACGCTTCGAATGTGAGTTCACCGCGATGTCGCCAAACATGGATGCGACCATCATGATGCTGTAAAGCGAACCTGTATTCATCCGAAAAAATAACGTCTTGCCATTCGTGCACGCAGCTTCGTCGTTGAGTACACCATCGCAGGCGCTCCTGTCTGTGATGCAGCGTCAAGGATAACCGCAGCCATGGTCTCCGAACGAATAGTCCATGCTGCTGTAAATGTCGTCGAACCGTTCGTGTTGATGGTAGTTGTCTTGCAAACGTCCCCATCTGTTGACTCAGCGATCGAGACGTGGCTGCACGATCCGTTACAGCCATGCGGATAAGATGCCTGTCATCTCGACTGCTAGTGATACGAGGCCGTTGGGATCCAGCTCGGCGTTCCGTAGTACCCTCCTGAACCCACCGATTCCATATTCTGCTAACAGTCATTGGATCTCGACCAACGCGAGCACCAATGCCGCGATACGATAAACCGCAATGCGATAGGCTACAATCCGATCTTTATCAAAGTCGGAAACGTGATGGTACGCATTTCTCCTCCTTACACGAGGCATCAC
Source organism: Schistocerca americana (assembly GCF_021461395.2). Lineage (NCBI taxonomy): Eukaryota > Metazoa > Arthropoda > Insecta > Orthoptera > Acrididae > Schistocerca > Schistocerca americana. Next base: position 430,450,133 of record NC_060124.1, on the reverse strand, counting down.
AACGACGTTTCACCAGGCAACGCCGGTCAACTGCTGTTTGTGTATGAGAAATCGTTTGGAAACTTTCCTCATGTCAGCAAGTTGTAGGTGTCGCCACTGGCGCCAACCTTGTGTGAATGATCTGAAAAGCTAATCTTTTGCATATCACAGCATCTTCATCCTGTCGGTTAAATTTCGCGTCTGTAGCACGTCATCTTCGTGGTGTAGCAATTTTACTGGCCAGTAGTGTATATTGTGTATAGCAAAATGGCGCCCAGGCATCTCTGGCCCACTACGGGCCAGGAGTGAACGACGGGCGGATAGACGTGAAACTGTTGAGCAACTGACCGCTCTTATGATCCAAGAGACTACCAACGGCGTCTCCTCAACGACCATTCTTCGAACGTTGCTCCACATGGGCCTCCACAGCAGGTGCCAGGTTCATGCTCCCATGCTGACTGCTGTTCATCGGCGACGAAGACTGCAATTTTCACGCCAGTTCCACAATCGGACTTCCACGTAGTGGCCTTTTCAGATGAATCACGTTTTATGGTCCATCGAAATAGATGGCTGTTGGTGGTCGAAACTTGAAACATCTGAAAGTAAACTCCCTTATGGTCTGGAGAATGCTTTCATGCCATTCCCTCTGTGATATCGTGATTCTGGGAAGCAATATGGATAAAGACAAGTATGCATCTGTCCTTGTTGACCATGTTCGTCCCAACATGCAGTTGTTTTTCCTCGTCACGATGGTATCTACCAGCAGGACAATGCAACGTGTCACACAGCTCGCAGTGTACGGGCGTGGTTCGAAGAGTGCAAAGATAAGCTTACGGTATTCTTCTGGCCAACCTAGTCGAGAATCTGTGGGACCGCCTCTATCGGCTGTTCGTGCCTCAACCGAGAAACCTAGTGCCACTGGCCACGGTACTGAAGTCGGCCGGGTACATTCCATAATCTCACTGACTTTCTCCCTCCACGTCTCGCAGTGGTCCGCGCTGCAAAAGGCCAGTATTCAGGGTTTTGACAGGAGCTCACAGGCAGTACCTGGGAAGTGTATGGCCATCTGGTATCAGTTCCGTAACATCTAAAGCGCTCCAAAGTGACCAGTGTGCTCTGTTAAGATCGTAACTTCACTCATGCTCGTAAATTAACGACAATTGCAGAATGTGGTGCCACACAACCTGGCACCACACAAAACTAGCGCTGATAGCATAGGCACATAGGGAACACACACGACACAGATCTGTAAGTCCACGATATTAGTGATAACTTGAGAAAACCGTCCTGAAACACATGTGCTACAAAATGCCACTGTTCCCTGCTCATGTACCTCGACATCAATATGGGATGTGATCACCATGCACACGTACACAAGCCGCACAACGGGTTGGCGTACTCTGGATCAGGTGGTCGAGCTGTTGCTGGGGTATAGCCTCCCATTCTTACACCAGTACGAGTCGGAGCTCCTGAAGTGTCCTAGGGATTTGAAGACGTGCAGCGATACGTCGACGGAGAGCATCCCAGACATGCTGATGGGGTTAGGTCTGGAGAGCAGGTAGGCCACTCCATTCGCCTTATATCTTCTGTTTCAAGGTACTCCTCCACGATGGCAGCTCGGTGGGGCCGTGCGTTATCATCCATCAGGAGGAAGGCGGGACCCACTGCACCCCTGAAAAGGCGGACATACTGGTGCAAAATGACGTCCCGGTACACCTGACCTGTTACAGTTCCTCCGTCAAAGACATGCAGTGGTGTACGTGCACCAATCATAATCTCACCCCACACCATCAAACCACGACCTCCATAAAGGTACCTTTCAAGGACATTAAGGGGTTGGTATCTGGTTCCTGGTTCACGCCAGATGAAAACCCGGCGAGAATCACTGTTCAGACTATACCTGGACTCGCCCGTGAACATAACCTGGGACCACTGTTCCAATGACCATGGACTGTGTTCTTGACACCAGGCTTTACGGGCTCTCCTGTGACCAGAGGTCAGTGGAATGTACCTTGCAGGTCTCCGGGCGAATAAACCATGTCTGTTCAGTCGTCTGTAGACTGTGTGTCTGGAGACAACCGTTCCAGTGGCAGCATTAAGGTCCCTAGCAAGGCTACCTGCAGTATTCCGTGGCCTTCTGCGCGCACTGATGGTGAGATATCGGTCTTCTTGTGGTGTTGAACACTGTGGATGTCCCGTACTGTAGCGCCTGGACACGTTTCCTGTCTTCTGGAATCATTGCCATAATCTTGAGATCACATTTTGTGGCACACGGAGGGCCCGTGCTACGACCTGCTGTGTTTGACCGGCTTCCAGTCGCCCTAGTATTCTACCCCTCATAACGTCATCGATGTGTGTTCTTTGAGCCATTTTAGATACACAGTCACCATTAGCACGTTTGAAAACGTCTACAAACTTACTCGTTACACCGTCCTCTGACATCCACCAACACACCTCTGCGTATGTGGACTGTTGCCAGAGCCACCGTGCGTCGACCGCAAGTAAAATGCACCACATGGTAATATCCCGAGGTGATTTAAATCCGCAATCCGCCCACCAGAGCGTTGTTTCACCATGTATCAGCACTATCCTTAATTTATGAGCATGAGTGTAGTATCTCATCCGGTGCGCTTACTAGTGCTTGATGCTGTCACAGAGCCACTGCGGGTACTATTTTCATGACTTTGTCCAGCAGTCAGTCTCGTCTCACATATGATGCAGTTTCTCCTGCTCGCGACCTGGCCGAACGCAGACAGCCTATGCGAGCGAATGTAGCTCTGCGGCTATTCTCGCGTGTCCGTCAAAATTCCTGGAAGCCGGCCTCTCGCTGACCTGCACTTCTCGCCTGCAAGTTCCGAGTCACGGCCAGTCACGCAGCAACAAGCAGAGTCAGTGTCCAGCAGCGGACGCTTACCTTGAGTGCGTGTGTACTTCTTAGGAAGAAAGATTCCGTCCCACTTGAGCTGCGTTACTTGCAAACACGAATACTCCTGCGCCTTAGTCTGTAATACTGACGACGCAGTATTTGCGGCAACAAAGCTACAAGTTAAAAAACTGAACCAAATTATCCTCTTAGAAGATTATAAAAGGCACAACGCAGTGAAGTTGTCGTTGTTGTTGACATGCGATTTACGCTATACATTTGAAAGTAGTCCATTTCGAACACCTTTACGGCAAGCCCAAAGGAAAATCGTCTTATATTTAAGACTGCCCTAGGGGTTTCCTTTTAGAGAATATTCTTCACAGTTAACATTATTTCAAGCTGTACTTAGACAACTTGCTAGGAAATTTTAGTTGTAGCAAAATGAATAAAGCAATTTGACTGATAATGTGTTATTTGCACTCAAATTTAATGGAGATTAGAATTCAAGACACTTTTGAACTAAGTATCAAGTTTGTAGCAATGACGATAGCACGTCTGGAAACCAAACAAAATTTCTTTATAATTTTTGGTAACTTCGCCGTGGGTACTTGATGAAAATCTATTGCAGGGAAAAAACAGGCTTTTTGTCGGTTGTGTTACTGATTATTTATTTTAGTGTCCCACGTTTTACATTATGAGCCTTTTCTCTAGCATTAACGGCAAGAGCGTGGGGAAGGAAATTGGCTGTAACGTCTTTATATTCAGAGTGTTTCAGAATTCACGTTACACACTTCTAGAGGTTGTAGAGGGGACTTAGCAGATCAAGTTTTACAGAGAAACCCGTGTCCAGAAACGTCATCCAGCGACTCTACAGAGCGCTGAAGTTACAGGCACCGGCGCCTGTAAATGTATGTACAGGTTGATTCAAGAAAATGTTTACAAACTGGCACATCGGGCATACAAAAACTTCAGTAATCACATAGGAACGGCGGTTCGCAGAAGCCACAAGAGGGAGCTACGGACACGAGACCGAAGCTTCACACCGAGTGTCCTTTTCACCGATGAGGTTTCGTTCTCACTCGGCAGTGTGATAAACATTCACAACCTGCATACATGAGCGGATGTGGAACCACATCGTACACGTATGCATGCCTCACAACGCGTGCGTTGGCGGCGTCGGACACTGTTTCATTGGCCGTTGATACTCCCGGCCGTTGATACTCCCGGTTCTGCCAGTCATTCTGAATGCTGAATGATGTTCCCATGCCTATTCGTCACCACATCCGATTTCAGCACGACGGATCCCCGTGCATGTCAGCAGACATCTGCAGACAAACTTTCCGGGCTGCTGGATTGGACGCATGACCCAACCGATCTGTCTCCAATCTATTTTTTTCTGTGGAGGTACCCGAAGGGCCTTGTGTAACACCTGATACATCGCCGGAGGAGCTAGTAGACGGATTGTTGCGGCAGCAGAATGTCTTCGAGGTACACCAGGTATCTTTGAGATCGTGAGCCCTTCGAAGCAGCGTCGATGTCAGGCCTGTCTCGATGCCTGTGGGAAAACTCTGAGCATGTCGTCCTGGTTCCTATGCGATTACTGACCCTTGTTGCATGCCCAATGTGCCATGTCAGTTTGTAAGCCTTTTTTTGAATCACCTTGTGTATGTTACATACTTTCTGGGATGATGGAGTACGAGAAATGGGCCAGCCGGAGTGGCCGAGCGGTTCTAGGTGCTACAGTCTGGAACCGCGCGACCGCTACAGTCGCTGGTTCGAATCCTGCCTAGGGCATGGATGTGTGTGATGTCCTTAGGTTAGTTAGGTTTAAGTAGTTCTAAGTTCTAGGGGACTCAGAAGTTAAGTCCCATAGTGCTTAGAGCCACCAGCCAGTACGAGAAAGCTAACAATCTGAGGTAAGGGTCCGTGTGCCGGACACGAACTAGTCGAATGTTATAAGCGAAATTCGTTCTGATGGATCTGACAATGGAATACATGTTATGTTACTGTTTTTGTTAAGATTGTACGGTAGGCGACTTTCAAAGGTGGTAGTATGGCCAAAAACAAGCAAACTGTCTAGCAAACATGGGTTCGAAGATGCATACCTTAACAGCTAAGAGCACTTGTTCAAGAGAGGAGATGTGTTTCACAGTAGCAAAGATGAATAAGTGCTCATAGCTCCTCAAGTATGCATTTTATAGCCCATGTTTACTTCCTTGTTTTGGTCCTACCTTACAATCTTAGCAACGACAGTACCGGTGCATGTATTCCTCTGTCATAGTCGCTTATAACTTTCGACTTGGTTGTTTCCGGTACAGGGAGCCTTACCTCAAATTGATGCATTTATCCTTCTCCATCATATTGGAAAGTCTGTAACATCATCACGGAATCACCCTGTATATACACACATTTACAGGCCCCGGCGCGTATGACTTTGAGGCTTTGTAGCGTCGTTGGATGACGTTACCGGACTTCATCTACTAAGTCGGCTCTACAACCTGTATGAATGGGTAACAAATCACGGAACACCACTTATAAAGCAGATTTGAAGAAATTGTGTAGAATACCCAGCCTGAAAAACCGACCAGGGATAGGAAACCTGCTTTTCTTGACTCTAACCGTCCAGTATCGAAATGGTGACACAGACCCGAGAGAACAACAATCGTTTAGCACACTCTTGAGGCAGTTTTCGAGTTCCACCGGGCTCCTCAGTGCGTCCACCGTTATGATCGTTGTACATGTAACGGCCGAACGACGTCGGTTACGCGTTTCCGAAGAAATCGCCGCGTCACTACAATGAGAAAGCATCCGCAAGGGCACCATCTGCCAACTCATCTGGCGACTGTGACGTCAGCGCGCCCCTAGCAGCCGGCTACGCAGCATGAGCAAGCAGCAGTTGGTGTACAGCTACAGCATGGCCAGTCGCAGCACTAATTACCGATGTAGCAAGGTCTCAGGAAACACAAAGATCTCTCTCTCGCCCGGAACCACCCGTATGATGTTTATAAATGTTGGCTGACAATTCTGTCCTGTAATCTTACACTGCCCCATCTGTTTCAGCAGAACAGTGACTTCATGACGACATAAAAATTGCCGGCCGGTGTGGCCAAGCGGTTAAAGGCGCTTCAGCCTGGAACCGCGCGACCGCTACGGTCGCAGGTTCGAATCCTGCCTCGGGTATGGATGTGTGTGATGTCCTTAGGTTAGTTAGGTTTAAGTAGTTCTAAGTTCTAGGGGACTGATGACCTTAGATGTTAAGTCCCATAGTGCTCAGAGCCATTTGAAAATAAAAATTAAAAAAATAACTTGTGTAACCAAGCCGTGCCGTCCACGAAGACATCACATACCTCACAACACAGCAGAGTTCCTAGAAACTTTTCGTTGTTAACGTACTTAGATGTGTTAGCGAAACCCGTATTGTATCCTATACTGAGTGTTACAGTGACTCCACAGATAACACGAATCCACTGTAATAATCGTAAGGAAATGTACTTAAGCCACGAAAGATGTGGCTCACAAAAACTCGACAATAGTTCGGTAAGCTGGGGCTGTTACTCGGTACAATTAATAGAGGAGATATGGAGAAAATCAATTAAGTGCGATGCATTTCGTCACGGCTTCGTTTAATAAGGATGGGAGCAGGACAGAGATACCAAACTCCAGTGACAGGCACTGCAAAAGAGGCGTCTTACAGAACAGAGAGGTTTATTACTAAAGAGTGCGCAGGCAAGAAGTGGCAGGCAGATACTATCTCCTCACTATCGACATCTCAGGAAAATATCATTAAGGGAAACTCAGAAACATTCTGGCTCATACTGAAGTTTTTTGATGGTCATTCTTCTCAAGAACCATTTGTAAATGCAATACGAAAGGTGAGACATAGTAGTACAAAACGAACGACTTGTGGAGTGCAGATATAACACATCGGATGTAGTCGTAAGTGAACAGAACAGCAAACGTACATTGAAAATATACTGCCTGACAAAAAAAAGTGAAACATCTAGAAGGTATGGTCGAAGTCAGAATAACTTGGTAGACGAATACATTGCCGGCCGCTGGTGGCCGAGCGGTTCTAGGCTCTCCAGTCTGGAACCGCGCGACCGCTACGGTCGCAGGTTCGAATCCTGCCTCGGGTGTGGATGAGTGTGATGTCCTTAGGTTGGTTAGGTTTAAGTAGTTCTAAGTCCTAGGGGACTGATGACCTCAGATGTTAAGTCCCATAGTGCTCAGAGCCATTTGAACCATTTGAACGAATACACCACCGGCAGCTATATAAACGATTAGATTTGAAATTCTCTTAGACAGGTAGAATGGCCACAAGAACGTAATAATGTTGTTCGTGTTTAGTGTTGTTGTCAACAGCCTTGCAACAGTGGTAACACCGGTTCCCGTCATATCACGCAAGTTAAGCGCATGGCAGATACTCTATCCGACTGAGCCGTCGAAGACACAGAGGATAGTACGACTGCAGGGACTTATCTCTGGCATGCTCTCCGTGAGACCCACATTTCCAACTTACTGTCCACACCCTACCTTTGTAGTGACCCTGCCCACTTACGGCAATCGGTAGATTGACTGCCGCACTACAAATGTAGTGTTTGGATAGTGGTTGGAAATGTGGATCTCACGGGGAGCGTGCCTGAGGTAAGTCCTTGCATTCGCACTACCCTCTGTGTCCTCGATGGCTCAGTCACATAGAGCGTCTGCCATGTAAGCAGGAGACCCCGGTACGAGTCCTGGTCGGGGCACACATTCTCAACTGCCCACGTTAATATTTGTATATTTATCAACGCCTGTAAGCATCTAATGGTCTGGATTTCATTGTAATTTCACTTTTCGAGAGCTGGAAGATCACCAATTGTATCCGTTCTTTCGAACATGTCCGCAAAAACAATCTTCATATATGATAGAGAAGTAGCGGCTTCGGTCTCGTAAACTGACATACGGCCCGGAGAGCGGTGTGCTGAGCACATGCCCCTCCATGTCCGCATCCAGTGACGCCTGTGGGCTGAGGATGACACGGCGGCCGGTCGGTTGCCACTGGATCTTCCAAGGCCTGTTCGGGCGGAGTTCAGTTTGTTAGTGTTTAGTCTTGTTACGAGGCCTGGTAGAGTATATACACTGAAGAGGCAAAGAAACCGGTACACCTACCTAATATCGTGTAGGGCGCTCTGGAGCACACATGGATTTGACTACGGTCTGAAGTGGTGCTGGTGGAAACAGACATCATGAATCCTGCAGGGCTGTCCATAAATTCGTAAGAGTGCGAGGGGTGGAGATCTCTTCTGAACAGCACGTTGCAAGGCAACCCATATATGCTCAATAATGTTCATATCTGGTGAGTTTGGTGTTTAAATTCAGAAGAGTGTAACAATTCCGGACATGTGGTGTGTTGCAGTGTCCTGCTGGAATTACATAAGTCCGTCGGATTGTAAAATGGACATGAGTGGATGCAGGTGATCAGGTTGGATGCTTACGTACTTATAACCTGTCAGAGTCGTATATATATATGTATCAGTGAACCCATATCACCCCAGCTGCACACGCCCCACATTATTACAGAACCTCAACCAGCTTGAACAGTCCCCTGCTGACATGCAGGGTCCACGAGTTCATGAGACTCTCTCCATACCCGTACACGTCCATCTGCTCGATACAATTTGAAACGAGACTCGTCCAACTAACCAACATGTTTCCAGTCATCAACAGTCCAATGTCGGTGTCGACGGGCTCAGGCAAGGCAGAAAGCTTTATGTTGTGCAGTCATCAAGGGTACACGAGTGGGCCTTCGGCTCCGAAACCCATATCGATGACGTTTCGTTGAATGGTTTGCACGCTGACACTTGTTGACGGCCCAGCATTGAAATCTGCAGAAATTTGCGGAAGGGTTGCACTCCTGTTAACGTTGAACGATTCTCTTCACTCGTCGTTGGTTCACTTCTTTCAAGATCTTTCTCCGGCCGCAGCGATGTCGGACAGTTGATATTTTACCGGATTCCTGATATTCACTGTACACTCGTGAAATGGTCGTACGGAAAACTCCTCACTTCATAGCTACCTCAGAGATGCAGTGTCCCATTGCCCGTGCGCCGGCTATAACACCACATTCAAACTCACTCAAATCTTGATATCCTGCCATTGTAGTAGCAGTCTTTTGGTTTATCCTTACGTTAAAGAGTTTATTTGTGACTATTTTTGATCCCTCCCTGATTATTAAACAATTGTTGGTGGACACTTGTCCTTTATAGGCGTTGCCTACCGCAGGGCTGTATTCTTCCTGTTTATATATCTCTGTATTTGAGTACTCATGTTTTGTACAAGTCCCTTTGGCGCTTCAGTATAAGAGGAGCGTCAGATTATGAGTAATCCATGAGAGGCACACAGAGATGCTGTGGACTCGTGTGAGATAGCGTTATCAGCACATGACAGTTTTGAAAAGGGCCCTCATTGTGAATCTCCGTTTGGCATATTTGTCGGTCGTGCAATATCCAGATTTGTGGGACACTCGGATATGACAGTGGCTCAGTGTTAGACTGCGTGAGAACTTGAGGGCAGCATACTCGTCCAAGTAGCGTTCGACCACGTCTGACCATCACAAGAGAGGATCGCCATGCTGTGCACCAGGCACAACGTAGCCCTTTCACATCTGTGCCTGCCATCCGACAATGAGTAGGGGCCTGATGGCCTCTTTGCAGCATTCAGTGTCATCCCGTGTCATTCAAAAAATGGTTCAAATGGCTCTAAGTACTATGGGACTTAACATCTGAGGTCATCAGTCCGCTAGACTTAGAACTGCTTAAACCTAACTAACCTAAGGACATGACACACATCGATGCCTAAGGCAGGATTCGAACCTGCGACCGTAGCAGCGGGGCGATTCCGGACTGAAGCGCCTAGAACCGCCCGGCCACAGCGGCCGGCCGCTTGTCACTGATCGGAGGCTAGCAGCAGACAGACTAGGTAATTACTGTCGTATTCGTAGCTGCCGTTAACACCACAACACAAACGGCTGTGTTTGCAGTGGCGCCGTGACAGAGAAGCATAGACTGCTAATGGTTGGCGTCGCATTTTCTTGTGCGATGAACTGCCGTTCCACACTACCCCGAATCACAATTATCGACGAATATGGCGACCATCTGAGGAGAGGTCCCGTTCTTTGAATGTTTTGGAGAGGCACAGCGTTGTTACTTCTGGCATCGTGGTGGGGGAACGATCAGGTGTCTTCACAGGGCTGGTAGTGACTGAGGGAACTTTGACAGCACAACGGTACGTCACAGACATCCTTAAGCCTCATGTGTTACCTATCAAGCGACCATTTAGTGGTACCGTGTTTCAAAGGGACGATGCTCGTCTACACACGGCACGTGTCGCTATGGACTGTCTCCGTTGTGCAGAAGTACTCCCATGGCCAGTAGTATCTTCAAACGTGTTCCTGAAAGAACATGTGAACATGACTGGGATCATCTCGGATGTCAGTCGCAGTATCCAGGATATCAAGGACCCATTACGACAGTGTTGGGCAAGTTTGTCTCAGGAGATGACATAACGGCTTTTGTGACACTCTTCCCAACCGAATCAGTGCATCCATTCAAACCAGAAGGGGCCCATTGTCGTACTGACAAGTGGGTTAATCCTGGCAAGTTCTTTGTAAATTTGACTAGATTTTGTAATTACCGTAACAACAGCACAGACCATCTCCACACGTGACGTTTCATTTCGTTTACTCATCCCGTTCAGAGTCTTTCACTTTTCTTGTCAAATAGTGTATGCTCTGAAACAAATGTACCCACCATACAGCTATCACTGTAGATGGTGTTGCTGTCCGCCCTGATAGCTATGCCAGCACGGCAGCTCAGCGTGTTCGGTCAGGGCGTTAGTTACCCTTTGATTACCCCAAGACTCGAACGAACTCCGTCACCTGGATATGTGGACATGCGGTCCATTACCTCTGCCGTGACGGACACTAGAATTTACATGACTTCTGGCTCTATTTGCAAGAAAGACATAATGCTATTTCCGGGCATACTAGATATCGACAGTGCTTCGCAAACTACCTATGGAGTGCCTTTCACAGCCCGCCGTGTAGCTGGAATGTTCCAGGCAGTGGCAGATGAGGTCAGAACGAACTGCAAACGATCATATATCGAACAAACTTTATCAGTGGGCGCAGTCGCTGGGAAGCCTAACTGCGAAGTGGTAGCTTTATTTTCATGTTATTTATGTTTACTATCTTCGATGGTATCTTCATTCTGTTTTAGTTTTCCAGGCTTGATTAACTATGACTGTTCGCACATCGATATCTATATAAATAATAAAAAAAACCAGATAGCTGAATGGTCATCGTGACGGCCTCCCGTCCTCAGAGGCCCGGGTTCGATTCCCAGCTGGGTCGGGGATTTTCTCCGCTCAGGGACTGAGTGTTGTGTTGCCTTCATCATCGTTTCATCCTCATCCGGCCCAATGCGGCGTCGAATGTAATAAGACCTGCACCAAGCCGGCCGGACCTGCCCGTAAAGGGCCTCCTGGCCAATGACATCAAACACTCATTTCCATTTTTCCGTAGATGTTGTTGCTGAAAGTTTTTCGTTCTGACTCGATCGTTCGTTTTTTCATGAGTATTAAAATGTTTGCCTACTTTTTTATTCAAAACTGAATGTTCTGTCCTCTGTTATAAAAAGGTTGAACTGACATTACTATTGCGAACAGCACATCTCAGTGCACAAATTTACATAAAGACAAAACTAATTGGCGTTCAGTGTGCAGGAAATTAAATCAAAACTGTTACTCAAAAACCAGTACCATAATCAAACTGTGTATTGCCCAAAAAAATACTGAAATTACGTAGCAACACTATGAAACACACAGTGTTGAGTCGCCGATTAAAAGTCTGAATTATAAATAAAAATTAGAATTTGTGCAATGGAAACGTGAGATGAGAAACGAAAGAGCCAACAAAATATGAAAAGAATCCCACCTGAAAAATTACAGTATAATCAGCAGCAATAGCATGAAGAAACTGCGCCAGCTAAAATATGCTACAGTGAAACTAAACTACTGAGAGAAAGATTGGGACGATTTTCTCTTACTAAAAAAAGCTTCTTACTTGAAATCAAAATACTGATCCGTTCATTATAATGACAATGCTGTAATTCAAACTGTTATTTCACAAGAACATAAAACTCACAGAAAACCAAAAATTTACCTTCCATGCAAAAGTCTTACAAGGCAATGTTTTTAAGATTATGCAAATTGAAATGAATTAAACTGATATGACATAAACCGAGGTGGAGAGGTGGACTGTTGCAAGAATCGCTAACATTATCAGTACGCGCCAGCAAAAATTATTACTTTAAAAACATTCCATAACGCAAATCCATCCTCTCCGTTCCATAAATTCTGCGACTGTAAGTCCGTCCATCGGATTAATAATTCCTAACAATTTTCTTCCTCAAAATCCTCCTCCAATATGCACTGCGCTAAAGGTTCTGGCAGCCTTGCTCCAAGTCCAGTATTCGACAATCGTCCGCTCTACAAGTAAGCCAAAGATATGCATGTTCGCAAATACCACTGTCACTGCCGTAAGTCCACCTTTCCACAGATGTCACACGCGACTGCTTAGCTCCCGTAACATGAAATTTTCACTCATTCTCAAACTAGCCGAAAATAAATGTCCAGTCCACCTATGTATGTCCACCTTTCACTGCGTTACGCTCTATGACTACTACGTGACTAAATTTGTGAAAGTACACCAGTTAGCTTAAAAACCACGATGCAGGGTACATAACGTTACCGCTATTAACTCAGATGTTTGCGTTGTCATTTTTTCTATATATTATCCATATGGTTCATTACAACAGACGTTTTGTAAGGGGGCATCATTTGCGTGTCTGCTCCAAAGCAACATATCTTCGACGAAAGATGATAAACTAGAAGAATGACATTTAAGGCCATTACTCGCATTTGGAATATTAATATTCGTAGGCGTACGACGGTTTACATCGTTTTATTTTTATTTAGGAGGATTGAGACTGGTTTGATGCAGACAGCAGCTATTTCCCCTCCTGTGCCCCAATCTCTTAACCTCGAGTAACACTTACACCCAACGTCATGAATGTATGTTACACGCCCTGCCTTTTTCTGAGAATTTCACTCTCTCACTATTTTATATCGTCGACGCTTCTCGACGAATCATATGCAGATATCTTGATTTTTCTTAAGTCATGCTTCCATTATCAGTCGCAACGTCAGATCTGCGTCTCGGCGCCTTTGTCTTTCCTAAAGTCGAACTGGTCGCCATTTAGCAGATTATAATTTTATTTTCCCTTCTTCTCTGTATTATTCATGCAGATTTTGGGAAAACCGCAACAGAAGAGATTCGAAGCATTTGGAATGCGCTGTTACAGAAGAATGTTGAAAATTGTAAGTGAACTGGCAGAATCGGCGAGGAGGGGAATATATGGAATACTAGAGGGAGATGTAAAGGGAAAAACTATAGAAGGAGACAGAGATTAGAATACATACAGCAAATAATTGAGGACGTAGGGTGCAAGTGATATAGAAAGTTTGGCACAGGAGAGGAATTCGTGGCGTGCCGCATCAAATGACTCAGAATACTGATGACTCAAAAGAAAAGGAAAAATGTGTGTGTGACACCTCCTGGCTGATTGAAACTGTGCATGGAATCGGGAGTCTAAACTTCCTCAGTAGTATTTCACCCGAGAAATACATCTTCCTTCCACAGATTACCATTCGAGTTCTAGGTAAAGTTTTGTAATACTCGCATGTTGATTGAACATGCCGGTAAATCCAGGAGCACACCTCATTATTGCTTAAACGTCTTCCTTTAATCCGACATGGTGGGGATCCGAAACACTCGAGCAGTACTCAAGAATAGGCCGTACTGGTTGTTACGGCGTAAAGTGAAGCGCCGGCACGCCAGTCGGGAACGAGAGAGCAGAGACGACTGTGAGAAGACGTCAGCCAACTGCACGCTGACCGACACCTCTCCAGGACGACAACGCGACAGCAGCGGCCTCTGGTCTATGCGAAGACGACGTAAGCGCCGCTCGGAGTGGCCGCGGGCCCAGTTCTACAGCAGCTTGAAGACTAGCAACTAGACAGAAGCGTCGAAGCTCGTTACTTTGCTCGTACATTCTTTGTAGCTCAAAGATGGAATTGTTATTCTGGATAACGTTGTTTATTTTGTCCGTAGCCCTTTGCTTGCCACACATCTGTATTTCTCAAAGCTGAGTATTCATTTATCTTATTGTAATCAAAACTTATTAATGTGATTTGTTTGAGTGTTGTCTAGCGATCCGAGAAAGCAGGTTTCCTAGACACCCTATATCGACGACTAGGGAGGATTCAACATTTCTGGTGTGACTAGCTACATTTTTCTAGAATTCTCTCAATAAACCTAAGTCGACAATTTGTGCTCGTTCCATTTCATTTCACTTTGCAACGTTACGCCTAGATATCTAACCAATGTGGCTGTGTCAAGCACATAAAAATTCGCTTGACGACTAAGAGAGAGCCTCCATTTCTTAGAGTCTGATTATGTAAAGGCGGACCAAATGTAGTTTGAATTCAAAGAAATAGTATCAGTGACAGCTGAGAGATATATACGAAATAAATTAATAAGAGGTAGCACTGACCCCAATAGTACACACAACAGGTCAGAACACTGCTGCAGAAGCAACGAAAAAAGTAAAGTACAACAGTAGAAGAACATAATCAATACCCCCATTGCGCGATAAGGATTGTGATGTTATGGATGACAATGCCACTAAAGAAGAGTTACTAAACGCAGTTTTCCGAAATTCCTTCTTAAAACACAAGAAAGGCAAGGCCTACGGTCCAGATTGTATAGCAGCTAGGTTCCTTGCAGAGTATGCTAACACAATAGCTCCATACTTAGCAATCATATATAACCGCTCGCTCGTAGAAAAGTCCGTATCCAAAGATAGGAAAGTAACGTAAGTCACATCAATACCCAAGAGATGAAATAGGTATAATCCGCTGAATTACAGATCCATATCACTAAAGTCGATTTGCAATAGTATTTTGTAACATTTACTGTGTTCGAACATTATGAATTACCCCGAAGGAAACGAATAATTGACAAATAACCAACAAGAATCCAGAAAATATTGTTCTTGTGAAACACAACTAGCTTCCTACTCTTATGAAGTAATGAGTGCTATAGACAGGGGACATCTCATTGGTTGCAGTAGGCTCTTGACACCGTTCCACACAATCGATTTCTAATTAAATTGTGTGCCTATGGAGTACTCTCTCAGATCCGTGACTGGATTCGTGATTTCGTATCAGAAAGGCGACAGTTCGTGATAATTGACGGAAGGTCAACGAGTAAAACAGAAGTAATATCTGAAGTTCTCCAAGGAAATGTTATAGGTCTTTTGCTGTTTCTAATCGACATAAAGGAATTAGGAGACTATCTGAGCAGCCCTCTTAGATTGTCTTCAGATGGTGCTGTCATTTACAGTCTTGCAAAGTCATCAAATGATCAAAACGAATTGGTTCAAATGGTTCAAATGGTTCAAATGGCTCTGAGCACTATGGGACTTAACTTCTAAGGTCATCAGTCCCCTAGAACTTAGAACTACTTAAACCTAACTAACCTAAGGACATCACACACATCCATGCCCGAGGCAGGAATCTAACCTGCGACGTAGCGGCCGCGCGGTTCCAGACTGTAGCGCCTTTAACCGCTTGGCCACCACGGCCGGCCAAAACGAATTGCAAAATGATTTAGACAAGATATTTGTATGGCATTAAAAGTGACAATTGACTCTAACTAATGAAAAGAATAAAGTCTTCCATATGAGCACTAAAAGGAATCCGTTAAATGCCAGTTACACGATAAATCACAGAAATCTAAAGACTGTAAATTCAACTAAATACTTAGGGATTACACTTACGAATAACAAATTGGAATGATCACATACTAATGTTGTGGGGAAAGCAAAGCAAAGACTGCAATTTATTGGCAGAACACATAGAAAATGTAACAGCTCTACTGAAGTGAGTGTTTACATTGCGCTTGTCCACCCTCTCCTGGAAGACTGTTGTGCGGTGTGGGATCCGCACGAGACAGGACTGACGGAGAAGAAAAAGTTCAAAGGAGGACAGCTCGTTTTGTATTCTCGCGAAGTAAGGGAGAGAGTGCTACGGATGTGATACACGAAATGGGGTGGCAGTCATTAAAACAAAGACGTTTTCCTCTTTGGTAGGACTTTCTCACGAAAATTCAATCACCACCTTCCCCTCAGAGTGTGAAAATATTTTGTTGTCGGCCACTAAATAGGGAGAAATGATCATCATAATAACATAAGAGAAATGAGAACTCGCACGTAAAGATTTAAGTGTTCGTCTTTCGCGTGCGCTATTTGACAGTGGAGCGGTAGAGAAGTACGAGTAGCTTAAAGGTGGTTCGTCGAACCCTCTCTCAGGCAGAATAATGATGATGTAGATGTGCAACACTAATACTGTGTTCGAACGTTGCAGCATTGTTTTTCGTACTCATCTGCATTAACATAGATTTTTCTATATGTAGAACAAGCTGCTACTCATTACACCAAAAACAAATCCTGTCCTAAGTCATGATGTACCCTGCTGCAGTCATTCAAAAACGACACTTTTCTGTCCACTAGAGTCATCTGCATACAGTCGCAGGTTGGTGCTTACCCTATCCGTCAGATCTTTTATGTGTGTGGAGCAGTTCTATCACACTTCGCTGGGTCACTCCTGACGATACCCTTGTCCCTGATGAACGCTAGCCGTCGAGGACAGCTTACGGGTCCCGTAACTTAAAATGTCTTCGAGCTGCTCAAATATCTAAGACCCTGTTCCGTATGCCCAGACCTTTGTTAACAGTCTGAAGTGGGGCACTATGTCGCTCCATCCGTCAAGCTGTGACAAGTTGCACAGCAGTGTAAGGAGTGGACGTGTTAGACCGTGGTTTGCGTCGCAACAGATTTAGTAACGTGCGTCAACAGACGAAGCGAGGTGCAGTTGCAGCAAACGAGACGTGGTGTGGCGGCCGCGGCCGGTGAGATGGAACTCTCAGAATGTGGCGGGCGCTGCCAAACCGCGCAGAGCAATAAACAAACACGTCACTCCGCACACGCGTGGACGGCTGCGAAAGCAGACTAAATGTATCCCTCCCAACTAACAGGCAATGTTTACTGCTATAAGTTTGTCAGAATCCACAGCCTGTGTCAATTTGAATAAAATCCTTTTGGGTGTTGTGACCGCGTCATTATAAAACGCTAGTACAACTAACCACCGACGTCATTGCACAACGATATTACAGCTGCACCACCGATGTTTCGAGCGTCTTTGCAGCGGTTCTCTTCACAGCGACTAACTACTAGATCACTTTTATGCTTTATTATTATTTCGACTACCTACGAAGGGGGCGTGCTGGCAGCGGATAATTTCACTCTTGAGCCAAAGGTCACAAAAATTAAAAAGATGTTTTAAAATACACAAACGCAAATAACAATAACGATATCTTCCTTTATCGTTATATAAGAAAAGGAAGTTGGTGGAATGAAAATGATCTTTATATAAGAACGGATGGCAATGAAGAATGTTTTTTAGAAAGGACGTTGGTAGACAATATATATGATTGTTAGAACTTTTTAGATAATTATATACGGCAATTAAAAATAGAGTGTAACTAAATTCCCCGCCGTAGCCCGCAGTGGTGCACAAACCCACAACAGGCTACAGCAGTCCACTCACCCCACCACCGCCCCACACCGAACCCAGGGTTACTGTGCGGTTCGGCCGCCAGTGGACTCCCCCGGGAACGTCTCACACCAGACGAGTGTAACCCCAATGTTTGCATGGTAAAGTAATTACGGTGTACGCGTACGTGGAGAAAGTGTTTGCGCAGCAATCGCAGAGGCGGAATAAGAGGAAGCACCCCGCATTCACCGAAGCAGATGGAAAACCGCCTTAAAAACCGTCTCAAGAGTGGCCGGCACACCGGACCTCGACACTAATCCGCCGGGCGAATTCGTGCCAGGGACCGGCACGCCTTCCCGCCCGGAAAGCAGTGCACCGCACGGGCACCACATGTTACTCTCTGACTCCTGCTACTTGTCGTCTGGGTTCATTTAAAGTAGCACTCGATATGTCGACCACGGAAATCTAACACCATATCTCGTATCACATTCTGGTAGACACGATTACCAATCCCTGGTCCGCCGCAGTCATAACCCTCGACAGTAGGTCTTCCTCGGATGTGCAGCGGTCTCCTAAATCAAGAATTTCATGAGACCTCCACAGGTGGTAGTCTAGCGAGTTCAAGCAACACCGACTCAAAGGAAGGCCTCGGCGCTTGTTGGTGACGTCATGTCAGCTAGGCACGGCGAACGCTAGGTCTGTTGCAGGCAGAAACGCCTGGGCGTGCTTAACACTATAAATCTCTTATTTTTGGACAAAATGTTTGGTATTGTTTTGGATTCTGCAGTTTTATTTAGACGAAAGATTTTCTTACTATCGTAAAGTTACAAATGAAGATCATAGTTCTGTATTACTTAATCCTGTCGAAACAACCGTAGATCAATATGAGAAGATCCTTTGCCCCATTGCAAGCTTCGGGAAATTTTACATTCAAGTAACTATATTTACTTGATCCATTTTGTTATCGAAACATACCCCAACCCCCTTACAATTAACTCGTTTCTTTTATTTATTTATTTATTTTCGTTTGACATCGTCACTGGAATTGTGAACTAATTTACACGTGTAAATGTCCAACTGTTGCCAGTCATTAGATTACAGTCGTTTTCAACGAAAGGAATTCTAAACAGGAAACAAAATAGCTTCATACATCGAAAATACTGCTGAGCTTAAACTTTTTTAAACATGCACATTAGAAAAGATAAATATTCCCCTCTTGCAACCGAAAGGAGAAACTTTATAAGATAAAAAAATTTTGTTTAATAAAACAAGTATCTCTCTTTTGCCTCTTCTTCTGTCCCCCACCCCCTCCCCCAAGGTGTACAATCGCAAGATATTTCATTAACATTCAGTTCTCCTCACCCCATAGTCAACCAAGATACCTAAAGAAGAGCAGCAATATGTTCACAGTTTCTTGTAAAAGCAACCCAGTACAAACGTAACTTCCTCAGATTTACAAATAAGGTAAAGAAGCACGAATTCTGTTGCTGCTCGACCATGAAGTTGTTTTTGTATGTCAATCCTTAAAACAGGTGGAAATTTAAGTCCAGTAGTACACTATTTGTAAAGAAGTATAATGAATTGCACAATCAATTGATTGCAGAAATCTCTCAGAACAATGTGTGTTGGTCAACTACCGCCAATAGTTTCACATTTTCCTGTGTCAGAGAGGGAGACACAACCATTATGAGTACGCCTGCAACAGACCTGAAGTTCGCCGTGCCTACCTGACGTGACGTCACGAACAAGCGCCGAGGCCTTCCTTTGAGTCGGTGTTGGTTCAAGTCGGGAGAATGCACGTAACACACTAGTCAGTGGCACCGAAAATACGACACATTTGAACATGTACTGCGGTATTTTACGTGTTGTTGGACAACGCTACATTTGCGGACATGAGTTCCTGTGCTAAACTTGACCGTCTTGGTCCCCCACTACAAGTCCTCAACATCTGTAAAGGGAATTTACTTATACACTATGTATAAACTGATGGTAATGTGAATGATGCTGTGATGTAATGTTGACGCAGGTATTGTACGTTGTATGTTAACCGGGGACTTAGAAACGACGGAGAGACTCCGTCCCCGCCACAGCCGCAGTGGTTCACAATCCCAGTACTACTATCGCAGTCCACTTCAACCCACGTCCGCCCCACACCGAACCCAGGGTTATTGTGAGGTTCGGCCCCCGGTGGATTCCCCCCCCACAGGGAACGTCTCACACCAGACCAGTGTAACCCCTATGTTTGCGTGGTAGAGTAATGGTGGTGTACGCGTATGGGGAGAACTTGTTTGCGCAGCAATCGCCGACATAGTGTAGCTGAGGCGGACTGACCGGCTCACTGGACCTCGACACAAGTCCGCCGGGAGAATTCGTGCCGGGGACCAGGCGCTCCTTCCCACTCTAGAAAGCCGTGCGTTAGACCGCTCGGCTAGGCGCAGGTCTTACTTGAAATGATCATGGCCACGATGGAGGTGGAATAATACGAATCACTTGGGGGCCATTTGAACTGCAGGTAAGGACCCAAAGCCAGTGAGACATAGAAAGTGGGGGGAAGAAAAATTGAAGGATGATTTGAGCTGGATCTTTGTGACTAGGGGCGGATTTCATTGATGGGATGGAGGGGGGGGGGGGTATGGTTTGGTTGAAATTCCGACGGAAGAGGATGGATAACGCATGAAGGTGCTTGAAATGTGGAGTTATGGTGCTGGACTGGTGCCGCGACTGAGTTTAGAGATTCATGTATTGGATCCGGAGATGCTCCAGGAAGAGAAGAAGGTGAGAGAAGTGAATGAGTTTGTTGTGACTTGGCAAGACAGCCAAGCCACTAGGAGGTGAAGCCGAAAGGCACGCGTTTAAGCTCACGCAGGCTGGCGTGAGGTCTGGAACAGTTAAAGGATTTGAGTCTAGCAAATGAAGTACGTAGCTGTTGGAATACTTAACTTTAATCCATAATTGGTGAACATCGGTCTGACGGTACATGCATCACAAGATAAATAGCAATTGATAATGGCGCCTTTCTAGGTCGTAGCAAATGATGTAGCTGAAGGCTATGCTAACTATCGTCTCGGAAAATGAGAGCGTAATTTGTCAGTGAACCATCGCTAGCAAAGTCGGCTGTACAACTGGGGCGAGTGCTAGGAAGTCTCTCTAGACCTGCCGTGTGGCGGCGCTCGGTCTGCAATCACTGATAGTGGCGACACGCGGGTCCGACGTATACTACCGGACCGCGGCCGATTTAAAGGCTACCACCTAGCAAGTGTGGTGTCTGGCGGTGACACCACAGAGTTTATATAGGTAGGCAGATGCGGAAGGCGAGACAGATTTCATACCTCTTTTGAGGATGGTCTTTCCTAAATACTGAGTACTGTCCTAGTTAGGTGTCCAGGTAAATATTGACCTTACAGTCTAGGATACTACTGGGCAGTTTGACGTAACGACTGCTAAGGTGGTGTGGCTGTTCGATACGCTATTGCCTGCACTACTCTGTAGATGATTGGTAGGCGATAGCGAACCGGCTAATTGAACCGAAGGTTATTATTTTCCCGCACCAGGACCGCGATGCCATACGGCAGTTCCTTTGTGACCAGTTCTTCACAGCTGAACACGGGCCAGTATGGGGCTGCTAGCTGGTGAACACAAGTGGCCCGCTGGACGAGAATCGCTGGCAGGTAGGCCATCAATGACTTGCAGCGATCTTGCTCGTTCGCGCTGTTATTTGGATAGCTCTTCTTGTTTTACGGAACTCCTTATTACTGTTTGAGTCTTCAAAAAATCGCAAAATCAGCTAGGACAGTGTAAAGACACTGGTAGAACAAGCAGTATACACTTGTGTGCAATTTAATAGGCCTAAGTGGGGGTCACAAATCATTCCTTCGAAATTCAAATACATTCAAAGTCAAAAATTTTTAGTGCACTGTTCGTTTTGATTTTCATTCGCTTATCAGTTCATTGTTTCGGTGGTTGCTACCAGTGTTTTTTTTTTTTATTGCAGAAGTCATATTCGCTAAATGTCTTATTTCAGGATGGATGCAAAGATTGTCTCTCAGTACATACATTATATGATAGGAAGTATCCGGAGACGTTGATATGGGCCTTGTCCACGCTTCACCTTTGTGAGGGCTTGAACTCTGCTGGGGACACATTCAAAGATTTCTCTGACTGACTGTGGAAGAATGGCAGCCGAAATCAGAGGAGAAGTGATTTGGGTGCTGGGGGCTGGAGCTAAGCCGACGTTCTAACTCTTCTGAAGGGGTTCCATTGAGTGTACGTCGGGACTCCGGTCAGGACAGTCCATTTCAGGAATGTTATAGACTGCCGGCCGCGGTGGTCTCGCGGTTCTAGGCGCGCAGTCCGGAACCGTGCGACTGCTACGGTCGCAGGTTCGAATCCTGCCTCGGGCATGGATGTGTGTGATGTCCTTAGGTTAGTTAGGTTTAAGTAGTTCTAAGTTCTAGGGGACTGATAACCACAGCAGTTGAGTCCCATAGTGCTCAGAGCCATTTGAACCAATTTTTTTGTTATAGACTACAAACTATTGCTTCGCACATGCGGTTTTATGACAAGATGCATTGTCATTCTGATACAATCATCATTTCCGAAGTGTTCTCCTACAGTACGCAGTACACAATGCCTTTCGTATTTAGCGGTTTCTGAAGAGTAACATTTTATCAATGGATACGCACATTAACTTTGGAGGAGTCTCGGTGGAATTCTAGATACTCCACTGTTAGTGTGTCAGTCCAGCTGATGCAGGTATGTCGGTTAATTCTTTCTCAAGTGTGGAAGATTGCCTCGTCGTTGAATAGGATCTGGCTGAGGATGTTGCGATTTGCGTCTGCGTCAAGTAATTCCTGGCACATGTTCAAACGCTCTGCCAAATCCTCGTCATGTAATTGGAGGATAACCTGCAGAGGGTACGGCGCTTTTTTCAGCGTGTGTCGCAACGCTTTATGTACCGTCGAGTGTTGAATGTCCCATTCCACCGACAATCACCGCACCGATGTTGGTCTGTGTTGACTCAACGTTTCAGTGTTCTAAATTCGAACAGCAGAGGCTGATGGACGGCCTTGTCTGGATTCGTTCTTAACGGTACCAGTGCGCTTAAATTGTTGAATTGCCGTATCAGCAGGTTCAGGTTTATGGAATCAGCGATCAAATCTCATCCGAATTTCACCATACGACATCCCACGTCACAATAGCTATCCTCTCCTGCACAGTTAACATCACGCCAGTACGGGTACTTGTAACAACGGAACACATGTTTAGAGATGCCTCGTAGCCAGTCCACCGCTTTCAGTAGCGACCACAATTTTTACATCCAAAGTGCACCTGCGATCCACCAACATATATGTCTTACTCCTACAGCACCGTTTTCTCAAAATCGATACTTAGTTTCTGCATACACTGTAGAACTGTTACCCTCAAAAATGATCTTACAAGGGGAGGCCGCCAATTGTGAAATTCAGATTCGATTCATACTGCGCATAATAAAAGCTCATGGCCAGAGGTGTAATGTGGCAAAGCACCAAGATGCACTTCTCAGCCGTTGTCGAGAAAATCGACAGTTAAAAGAAACCGTTGGGGTGAAATACTCTCTACGATTAATAATTTTCTACAGCGTCGTGGCACAGTGGTAAGCGCTCCGGTTCGTAATCCGAAGGTCGCCGGATCGAATCTCGCGCCAAGCATTTTTTTAATTATTAGTTTTTTGTAATTTATATATATAAACTATTAATGAATTGCTTATGCATGTTGGTGAAGGCGGATCGCTCTCCAATTGTACCGCCTCCATTTTTCCGTTTGTTTAACAGGGTGTACCAAAGCTCTCCCGTCCGCACTGATTTTCGACGATGTTATAAGTTGCGCTAGGGACCGCATCTACCTTCTTTCGAAGTTAGCAGGCAACTACGCTGTTATGCGGAGGCTCGTTTCGGCCCATTCAACATCTGTCCTTCAAGTTTAACGAGCGAGTAACGGAGTTTATATTTCATACCTGCCGCAGCAAATTTGTGTTCGTGGGGTCTCTATTCTAATTCGAACGTTTGACTTACGCTATACGTATTCATTTCGGAATACCGTTTCTATGTCTTCCGTTAACTATACGTGGTTAACATTATGAAGACAATTAATAACATTTGTGAAATACAACTTTGTTTGCGGAAAACATAATGATGTTCGAAGTCGCCAGTTTTTCCACGACAAACGACTTTCAACAACTTATTATATGCATAATTGTTGAAACTGATTGCCGGGAATTTATATATATATATATATATATATATATATATATATATATATATATATATATATATATATATATATATATATATATATATATATATAAAAATTACAAAAAACAAATACTAAAAAAAAAAGGATTGCATGGTGCGAGATTCGATCCGGCGACCTTCGGATTACGAATCCGAGAGCTTACCGCTGCGCCACGACGCTGTAGAAAATTATTAATCGTAGAGAGTATTTCACCGCAACGGTTTCTTTTAACTGTCGATTTTCTCGACAACGGCTGAGAAGTGCATCTTGGTACTTTGCCACATTACACCTCTGGCCATGAGCTTTTATTATGCACAGTATGAATCGAATCTGAATTTTACAATTGGCGGCCTCCCCTTGTTAGTATAGGACAACACTGAGTATGGGAGCTTTGCGATATCTGAAGAATAAAACATCTCATACACAAGTAAATATTGTTTTTTAACCTCACATATGGAATGAATAAACATTAGATCTCCTTCCTCTTATGGGTATATCAGAAGTGTCGTTCAGAGTTAGTGTTCTGAACTCCGTCCTAACAGAGCTTGAATGACCAACGGTACTGACCACCGTGTCATCCTTAGCCCATAGGCGTCACTGACTGCAGCATATCGCTCTGCCGGCCCCGTTACCAGCTTTCGTGACCGGAGATGCAACTTCTCCGTCAAATAACTCCACATTTTGTTTCACGAGGGCTGAGTGCAGCTCGCTTGCTAACAGCGCTCGCCCGGTCAGTGTTCCAAAATTGTATTATTTTCCCAGTTCAACAGTTCACATCATAATCATATTAGCATACAAAATTTCAAAGCAAATGTCTAAAAATATTGAAGTTAAACACACAAAAGTTACAAAATTGATAAAAACCGTGTAGTTCGCTTCTACAGCAAGAAATATAGAAGTTTAAGCATTACTAATGAAGAACTCATAATTTTACTAGAATTGCAGTGATATCACAATGTTACATGTGTACGTCGTATCACAATGTTACATATTTGCTAACAAGTGGCCCGTTAATTACTGTGAGGCATTTTATGGCAGTACGTTGCTGTGATACGTAAGTGCAGCGAAACACCTAACCAGACAAGAAATATCGTCTTAGAAATATTGAACGACTGTTCTACAGACTTCTATCATAATAGCTCCTACAAAGTGTCCACAGCAATGCATCAGGTATTTAAAGTCCTCATCATTTCTCCAGCCAACGAAACGGTCTTTCCTTTTTTCGAAATCCTTTCATCCCGCCAACCCACTGCTGTGACACGAGTTGTTTCTCGAATTTAATATCGGAACCAAGTTTCGCCTGCAACTACATAACGAAACAAAAAGTGCTGTATAATATGTCGAAAATATTCTCAACACTATTTTGAAGTGTTCTTCCACAAGCGTATTTCGTCTGAGGTGAACAAACGTGGGACCCATCGCACATTCGTCTACCTGACACGCAGAACTGATTTCAGGATGTCTTGCATCCACCACGATATCGCTACCATCTGCATAAACTCACAGATCTTAATAGCATAGTTCCATCACGTACCTCGTCTTTGATAGCGTCTGCATATCATAAACTGAACGAATTGATCAAGTGAAATAGACATTAGACGTTTTATTCGTATAGGACTCGATTTCTGTTTACTTTCACTCTTGAACTACAAACAGACCGAAATAATAGTTTTGGGCTCTACAGCTACGATACTATTTTTTGCTCATTACACAACTGATCAGTCTAACGTAGAGGGAACATCACAACATCGCTTTCCGGGGTTAACAATTCACAGCGTCTTACCTCCATATGCCACGGTATCGTGTAACTAAAATGTTTCAAGCTATCGATGTCCATGTAGTGGTTCGGAACAGGAACTTAACATAATTCATTTTTTGCTTCAAAAATTGTATAATGCTTCTACCAAGGTCATCAGCCTAGAAAGCTATTCAGTCTGTACATACGCGTTTCCTTCAGAAAGCGATGACGACGTAACATGCCTCTTCATTATTGAAACGTCCTAACGGAACGTGTTTTGTTAAGCGCAATTAGAGGCAACGCGTTAAGTAGGATGAAAGTAGTGTCGTGCGCACGTGGGTGGTTGTGCAATGCCCCAGAGGCGTGCCTGTGTACTCGTAGCAGGCAGGACACTGAGCGAGCGAAACGCTCTGTAGTAATACTACTAAATATTGCGCCACTCATGTTTATTTACGTTCCCATCCCTCACCTCTCCTCTTCCGCTCTATCTAGAGCACCAACCCGCACTTTAGCTTCAATTCACTCACATAATGAAGTAATACCTAGGAGCACAAATAAAATTTCACATTACACTTACCGCAGAGCATAGTTCAAATGATCGTTTTTTGGGTAGAATGAAACGGAATCTAAAAGACAAGGTGACAGCAGTTTACGCATAAAATACAGAGACGTGCGTTTAGGCAGAGGAACGTAAATATATATTTGTGCTGCAATCTTTAGTCATGTTTTTGAGTCAGGAAATGTGTAGGGCTGTAAGACAACGTAAAGCTAGGACAAAAACACCAGGCGCAAGAATGCCTTTTCTTGTTTGTTCTTGTTGTTTGTGCTTGTATGGATTCTAGCCGATTTTTAGATTAAGGTTGTTTTGCCCTTAAGGCGTGAGATGGTTTTGGCCTTGAGCCTAATTTAAGAACTGTTTTTCGTAAAGCCTTTGGCATTTTTAAAAGTAATGTTATTGACTCTTAAATGTTGGCCCTTCAGCCGATTTGAAGTTTAGGTTGTTTGGTCTTAAAGAGACAGATTCTTTGGGCCTTCTGCCTAATTAAGGAACTGGTTTTAAGATAAGGCAATGACTTTTTAGTTTCTGATTTTCGTTGAGCTTTAAGTTATTGTCTTTCAGTCGTTTTTAAATGAAAGTGGTCATGCCCTTAAGGCATTAGATAGTACGGCGCATTCAGCCACTAATTAAGTTCAAAAAGTAAAGCTGTGTTTCTTTTTTAATTTTTTCTTGGTTCTTGTAATGTTTGATCAAATAAAAGATTATATGGTCGAGTGTAACTGACAGTCACTTATTTTGGCCCCTTTCCACAACTTAAACTACCTATCCTGCCCTGCGGGTTTAGCAGGGCGTCTCATTCGGTTACAGCAGGATTTGTTTTTAGTACTAACCGGATAAAAAAACCGAAATATCAATCATCCATAGCAGCAGTGTTAAAATTTTTCGTTTTCGAGTAAACGTTTTTTAAATAAGGAGTAGTTTTTACTCGTGAAATTTGCATGTTTTGAAATATTGCGTCATTATAGAAATTGGGAAAAAGTGAACAGTGCTATTTTAATAACATACCGACAGAAATAAGCAGCTGACACATTGTGTAAAAATTGGTACAGCATTGCTGAGACAATAGCGTACCTGTTACCACGTGGCACATGTATTAGGTGTGGCACGTGTTTTCATCTCAGCGTCGTCATCAGATATCAGTTGTATTATAAAATGGCACCATCCTCAGTCTGGAAGTGTTTTACGAAGTTCGATATCAATTAAGTACACTGCTCCAGTTGCTTTAAATGGTTACAGACGGGAGAAACCACAACAGACTTGTGACGTAATGTAAGGAGAAAACTTAAAAACCCAATCATTGACAGTTACAATAAAAATGGAAAGCAGCTGACCTACTGCCTAAGTACACAACACGCCCTTATATAATTGTAGCCCCTGAAAACGAAATATACAGTTCTTCAACCTCAGTTTTCACCATTCATAACTGACTACGTGTAATGTCCAAATAGTGGTGTGATCCGCTATTGCAACATGATTTTTGGGCAGAATTTCAAAAACCTACACTCAATAGAGTAACACTGGTGAATTTTTGCAGTTGTCAGACACTTACCACTTTCCGAGAAAAGCAGTGAGCGGAGGGCAGGCTAACCATTCTGTTATTTGCCTGTTTAATTTAATGTTTTGAGTTTACGAATCTCGAAACAGGGAGTCAAAAATTTTCAATCTTTTCTCGAGTTCTACGTTTATTACAGGAAATAATAGGAATAAAAAATACTAAAAATCAATTATTTCAGAAACCGATTATTTTGAGTGGTTTTAACAGTCCGGTTAAACTGGCGTTGAAGAAAACCAATATAACACGGAACCGGTTGTTTCAGCGATTACCGCCATCCGTGTACCTAACGAGCTAAACCCTCAGTGTACTACTGCTAAATTCTGAGCTTGTCAATATATTTGAGAGAAATATTCATAGATTCTTTGGCGTATAACGCACGTTATTTGCATCTTGCTGAAGGAGAAAAAGCAAAATTTGTGGCCGATTAACTGGAGTTACAATTACGAACTTACGTCACGGACGCTGCGCCGGCCAAGGTGGCCGAGCTGTTCTAGGCGCTACAGTCTGGAACCGTGCGACCGCTACGGTCGCAGATTCGAATCATGCCTCGGGCATGGATGTGTGTGACGTCCTTAGGTTAGTTAGATTTACAGTTCTAAATTCTAGGGGACTGATGACCTCAGCAGTTAAGTCACATAGTGCTCAGAGCCACTTCATCCATTTTGATGACGCTGCCGGTCGCTGTGAACGAGCGGTTCTAGGCGCTTCAGACCGGAACCGCGCGACCGCTACGGTCGCAGGTTCGAATCCTGTCTCGGGCATGGATGTGTGTGATGTCCTAAGGTTAGTTAGGTTTAAGTAGTTCTCCAAGTTATAGGGGATTTATGACCTTAGATGTTAAGCCCCATAGTGCTCAGAGCCATTTCAACCATTTTGAACGATGACGCAAGTGACAGCTGGGAAGTGTTAGTTCCTGGACGAGTAACTCAGTTGAGGACAGGAAGACCATACAGGGCTTTCACCGTTCTGGACGAGGACACTGTGTGTGCTCTCATCAAATGCCCGGACAATCTTTAAGCACCTGGTCCTGATCGCATTCGGGATCTTTTTCTCAAACGCGTCCATCCCAGAGCCATCACCTTTTTTTACTTATCTTTATAGCCTTCCACCTCCTCTCTGTGTGAAAGTTGTCTGAAATCATCACCCTTACCAAACCTCTGAAAAGCTGCTTCTTCCTGAAAAGTGTAGATTTACTTCCCTCCTTGGTTTCGTTAGTACGAGGGTTATTCCAAAAGTAAGGTCCGATTCGCCGTAACTATTGAAATTTGGCGCCAATGACAAAACACGCATGCGCGCCGACTCCCGGCAAGCCTTGCGCGTCAAACGCCGCCATTCGCTTTGTTACTGTTGCTGAGTGTAGTTCACAGTGTCACTTTACAATGTTTAAGACAATTGATCAGCCCGCCGATTGTGAAGTAAGGGCAGTGATACGGTTTTTGTCTGCAAGAAACAATTCAGCGGCGGAAATCCATCGGCAGATTACTGAAGTGTACGGTCCTAACATAATGAGCGACAGTAAAGTGCGCAAGTGGGTGCGAGCTTTTAATGAAGGACGGGATAATGTGCACGATGAACCACGGTGTGGCCGACCATCAGTGATTTCAGACGATTTGGTCAATGCGGTTGACAAAAAAATTCGTGAAGATCGCCGATTCACTATTACAGACGTAGACATGCATTTTCCGAATGTGAGTAGAACAACTTTGTACAGAATTGTGTCTGAACATTTGAAGTTTCACAAATTGTGTGCCCGTTGGGTTCCCAGGCTGCTTACTGAGCCCCAACGAATGAAAAGAATGGCTTTTGCTCTTGATTTTTTGGAGCGATATCATAAGGAAGGTGACAGTCTTTTAGACAATGTTGTCACAGGGGATGAGACATGGGTTTCTCACATCACTCCAGAGTCTAAACGTCAGTCAATGCAATGGCGTCACACGTCATCGCCAGTCAAGGTCAAGGCAAAGCAGACAATCTCAACACGTAAGGTTATGGCGACTGTGTTCTGGGATAGACGTGGAGTATTGTTAGTCGACTTTATGGAGAGAGGAACAACGATTAATAAAGCCGCCTACTGCGCTACCCTGACTAAACTTCGACGTGCAATCCAGAATAAGCGACGTGGTCTTTTGTCGTCTGGAATCTTGTTGTTGCATGACAATGCCAGACCCCACACTGCAAATGAAACGCAAGCTCTGATCAAGAAATTTGGATGGGAACAGATGGACCATCCTCCTTACAGTCCGGACCTGGCGCCAAGTGATTTCCACCTGTTCCGTTACTTAAAGGAGTTTCTCGGCGGCAAGCGCTTCGACACAGATGATGAAGTGAAAGAAGCAGTTAAGGACTGGTTATCGTCACAGGCGGCCGATTTCTATAACATGGGCATTCAAAAGCTTGTTGAACGATGTGACAAATGTTTAAATAAGTATGGAAGTTATGTAGAAAAATAGATAAAGATGTAAGGAATGTAAATAAAACAATTGTTTTGAAAAAACATTTTAGTTTTGATTTTTTTTTATAACCGGACCTTACTTTTGGAATAACCCTCGTAAATTTCTGTAACGTATTGTACTGCAGTCGCTACGGACACCAATACTGTCCACAACATTCTTTTCCCAGAACTGTTTCGCTGCGTCGCCGAGCACACCACAACCCAGCAGCTCCTGCTCCTGGGGAAATACGTTTGTACAGCCAGGAGCCAAGGAGAAAGCTCTGGATGTGTAATCCTTAGCAAAGAAGAAGCTTCTGGCCGCATCTGGCGTAATGGTTTTATACCCAAACTGGACTCCTAAGCTTGTCCAAGACATATGCTTCAGATGGTTGAGTCAGTCTTGATAGAGAAGAACTCCTTTGTCAGGAATGGAAATCATTGCAAAATCATAAAACGGTACTGACTAGAGCGCTACAGAGTTCAGTTCTGGGATCATTGCTGTATTCTGTCTGCAGTAATGACATACCAAATCAGGTGGAAGCGGCAAACGCCATGTAACCCAATGAAAGTCCACTACTAATGCGCTACCACAGTCTCAGTTTCATTGTTGGGCACCTCCAGAGATAGCTGGACAAATACACAGAATGGTGACACTCAGTCCTAACATGAACCAAGCGATTACGTTGACGACCAAGCTCAAGCTCCCCAACGGCCAGCTCGCCGTTGGTGACAAGGATTGACATGATATGGCTCAGGCAAATACCTTGGTCTTACCATAGACAAGAGAGTGCGTTCAAGGTCACACAAAACCTGTACTGTCAATAAGGGTTGCGCCCATGTTTTATGAACTGTACCCTCTCATCAAGAGTAATGTACTTTCAAACAACACAGAACTGAATATCTGGCGCATGATCATACTTCAAGACATTTTCTATGGTTCGGATGTGCGGTCAATGGAAGCCAACAAACACCTGAGAAGGCTACAGTATATTTAGAACAAGGTATTCGGAGCTATACACGATACTCGCTGCAATACTCTCAACACAGACATTTGGCAACACTTACGACATCACCATATCAAGCATATTCTACACAAAAAACAATTACTTCACTCCCACAACCTCATTAGTTCATCAGACAAACCCAAAACTCGCTTCGTGAACGTCCGGATACGATCTTTATATCACCTCAGGGACTGACACACCTTTACATACACAAAGAGTAACATCACAAACAATGCATATCTCCTCATTTTCCTTGTCATCAACAGCTCAGACAGAAGTCGGATGGGCATAATGTCCTACGGAGCTTCTACTTTCTTATCTGATCAGTAGGCACAGATTTACTTCACCCTGTCAGCTCACTTGCAAGATGGCCTGACCCGTGAATTTACTTTCAAATTTTTTTTCTTAAAGAATTTACTTTATTTACTAGCGATTCGTCAAGAACATTAACACGTTTAATCATACTAGGCGAGCGTGGAAGTAGTTGCCAGGAAGTAACTGATGGAAAATGAAATTACTTTAACAAATGTGAATTTTATTTCTAAAAGCTTTTTCAAAAAACAGATTTAAAATTATAAGCAGAAAAGCACCCTCGAAATATCAAGTTACAATTTTATTTAGAGGCAGAAATAACAATATTAACAGTAGGAGCCTTTGGGCTGAGATGCTTGCCTGCTCCCTTTCAACATGACCGTAGTCATGACCGCTCACAACAACCTCTGAAAGAGTACACGGTGCAAATCTGCAACACACCAGATTACTTTAAACTACAAAAATTCTTTAACAACTCACAGAAACACGTAAACTATGCACCCTGTAAGAGGGATGGAAATGGTACAACACTCAAATTATTCGCCACCGAAAATGAATTTTTTTTTTTTTTTTTTTTTTTTTTTTACGGATTCTTGCGGTTGAAGGGTGTCAACCTTCTAACCTAAAATGACTAAATAAAACCCATAAAATACAGACTTACATAAAATGTACAACATGCTCTACATTACACATATACCACCTCGCAAGATAAAAACATATTTCAAGAATTCGGCCTTTATGCAATAAATTCGTTAACACCGAATCCGACAAACATGACAGAGGCAGCTATTAACGTATGGTAGATTTACAGGGGGGGGGGGGGGTTACTAAACGACCCGATCCGAAGATTGCGCTAAACCTCCCCAATTTCACAAGGGAAAAACGGACCACCCAATTCACAAATAACCACCTTCCCGCGGGTGGGCAAACGGAGAAGAATGGTGGGACGACCCCAAAACAAACTAGCTGGTGACCTCACCAAGAAAACAAGTAGAATTTAACAAGTTAATGAAACAACATATCTCCAATCACTTTACTTCTAATAAACTGCGATTTCTGGCGAAGACCTGGAGCAGCACCCCCAACGCTCTCCCAAACCGTCCGCTGCCAGCCGCTTCAACGGACGCAGGAAGGCGCGCCGATCTCCCGTCTCACGGCGTCGCAGCTCGCCCCGGTCAGCCCGATGTCGTGGTTTCGCTCCTGTTGCTCTCGTGTGAACCGCGAAGCCACTGCCCCTTTCTATACGTCGCTGCCCACTGGAATTACGTGGGGACTTCACATGCGCCAAAGCTCAAGGCGGACAAGTCATCTCGTGTCCCAGTGCGCGACCGACCAACCAACCGATCCAACCGCCAATGACCATTGCACGAGCAACTCGAGCAGACTGGAGGCCTAACGCGCAGACTCAGATGCAGGAACTCAGCCCCGACCGGGCGACCACTAGCTGAGTTCTGTTACTGGCGGAGAGGTAAGACTCTCATTTTCTGGCTTTAAAGTTTGATCCAAACGACAGACATACTACCACTCCGACGACAGACAGGCACTAACTGCCGCACAAATGCAGACGAGAGACAGACCAGCAACTCGTCACGCGAGACTGACCTAGCCTCACTCCGACTGACTTCCTGCCGAGCTAAAAGCGCCCCTTAAATGCACGTGAACAGGCAACTTTTCCGCTTTCCCACCAGAGGGAGACACCAAAGCTGCGATTACCACAGCGGCGCCACCGCAAGAAACAGGGGGGCGACTGCTTCACACTACGCGCTGCGGCGCGCTCTTCAAAACAGCAATTTTTTTACCACGGCTCATGGCCGAAACATATACGACCGACATATCTGGCGAAGCAATAGGGTTTCTGCGGTTGTACGCCCAAAATCTGAGGGTATATTCATTGTTGTGTCGGTAGCTGGGCCGACACCGTGAAGTTGAGATGGCTGAAAATAAACTCTAGACTAACGCTGTAGCCGATAGGGCACGCACGGCTAAAGCAGACGGGCGTGAAGTCTGGAACATGAGAACTTATAAATGAATAAGAAAAGTATGTAGATGCTTATTACTTATCTTTTATTTAGTCCTTGGAATACATCTCTCTTGAATACTCGTAAGCTATAGGCACTGATACAAATGGCGCCTTGCTAGTTCGTAGCCATTAACTTAGCTGATGGCTATTCTGTCTCTCGGCTAATGAGAGAGAAAGGCTTCGTACATCTAGTCGCTAGCTAGGTTCTCGTACAACTGGGCTGTAGCTAGGTTCTCGTCCAACTGGGCTGTAGCTAGGTTCTCGTACAACTGGGCGGTAGCTTGGTTCTCGTACAACTGGGCGGTAGCTAGGTTCTCGTACAACTGGGGCGAGTGCTCTCTCGTATCACGAGACCTGCCTTGGTGGTGGCGCTAGGTCTGCGATCACAGTGGCGACACGCGGGTCCGACATGTACTACATGGACCGCGGCCGATTTAAGCTACCACCTAGCAAGTGTGGTGTCTGGCGGTGACACCACATTCCTCCCCCGCAAATCGGCGAACGGTTGTGTGATAAGGCTTCCGCCCGCCGTGGGGAGGACCACATGTTGACGTATGCGATGAGGTGGGGAGCCTAACAACAGGCGAGGCTGTGCCACCCGCACCCGGCCATTCGGTCCGAGGGGAGCTAGGAAACGCCTGAAAAACTAGTCCAGGGTGCACGTCAACATGCGGTGTATGCGCCCGTAATGAGACAGGAGGGACCGAAGGGTCGATTTCCATTGCGTCGGGGTAGCCGACGCGCGATGACGTCATGTGGTCCGGAGCGGGCGGGAGTTCCATGGCGGAGGACAGCTGGTCACGGGAAGCGATCGGCGGCGCGTGACCCTGGGAGGCGCTTGGCGGCTGCAACGAAGCGTCGAACGCGGGCGGCGCCGGCGGGAGAACAAGCGGCGGCGGCGGCGGCTGCTGCTGCTGCTGCTGCTGCGGCGGCGGCGGCGCGTCGCCATGGGGCAAAATGGAAGGCATCGTCGGTAACACCTGGGGATGAGGTGAGCCAGTAGATGGGTCCCCAGGGCGCTGACCGGACGGCACCGTCGCTGAAAGCAGACGGGGAGCGGCAGAACCCGAGCGACGACAGAGGCGCAGCTGATTGAGATGCCGACGCACCTCACCAGAGGCCCCCAAAACCAAATACATCGCGCGGCCGAGGCAGCTAAGAATGCGCCCTGCGAGCCAACGCCGTGAACCGCGATAGTTGCGATAAAATACAACGTCGCCTGGAGCAAAAGCAGGAGTCTGCCGCTGCACAGGAACCTGATGCGGCGGATGCAGCAAAGACATCAAGGTGCGATGAGGACGACCGTGGAGCAACTCAGCCGGCGAGCGACCATCTCGGGGCTGAGAGCGATACGAAGACAAAAAGAGCAACAATGCGTCCTCCCGAGAATGCGACTCTTTCAATTTCAACATCTGTGACTTGAAAGTCCGGACCAATCGTTCAGCGGCACCGTTGGACTGAGGCGAAAACGGCGCGGATGTCAGATGTTGAATACCATGGGCCTGGCAGAATGACTGAAATTCTGCGGACAGGAATTGTGGGCCATTGTCGGAAACAATAGTCTGCGGAAGACTTTCAATGCAAAAGATAGCAGACAACGCTTGGATGGTGGCGGAGGACGTCGTGGAAGACATCCGGACAACAAAAGGAAAATTACTGAAGGCGTCGACCAGGACCAACCATCGAGCATTCCAGAAGGGACCAGCAAAATCAATGTGCAAGCGTTGCCAAGGGGAAGTGGCCTTTGGCCACGCAAAGACTTTCCGCGGCGGTGCGGATTGTTGTTCGGCACACGCCGGGCACGAAGAACACATATTCGTAATCGCAGCATCGATTCCGAACCAAGTACAGTGCTGACGAGCAAGTTGTTTCGTTCGCACTATACCCCAATGTCCTTGGTGAAGAAGCCGTAAAACAGAGGACTGTAACGAACGTGGGACCACGACTCTGGACTGATCATTATCAGAACGCAACAACAAAACACCACGTCGAACAAAAAGTCTCTCCTTGTGAACAAAAATCGGCGAACCAACGGATCCTCGATCCGAGACTTTGACAAAGGCCATTGCGTAGCAACAAAACGTAAAACAGTAGCAAGGACAGGGTCAGCAGCTGTGGCTGTAGCGACACGACGAAAATCAATCGGAAACGATTCGACCACTTCATCGGTTTCCGAATCAATGAACATGCAAGCAAGTTCGGAAGAATCGAATGCTTTATCCTCAGCAACAGGCAAACGGGACAACGCATCGGCGTTTCCGTGCTTAGCAGTGGACCGATACAAGATATCGTAGCGGTACTGCGAGAGGAAAATAGACCAGCGAATGAATTTCTGCGCTGTACGCGGAGGTACAGGCTTGGTCGGATGAAAAAGCGATGTCAAAGGTTTGTGGTCTGTGATGATGGTAAAGTGACGACCATACAAGAAATCATGGAACTTAGTAACACCAAACACGAGAGCCAAAGCTTCTTTCTCTATCTGTGAATAATTTCTTTGCGCAGACGAGAGCAATTTGGACGCAAAGGCAATAGGGCGATCATGGGAGCCAACTTTGTGCGCAAGCACAGCACCGATCCCGAAATCCGATGCATCTACCATCAACAAAAGGGGTTTCTGGGGATCGAATGGCGTAAGGCAAGTATTAGAAAGCAACGCCGATTTCAACTGGCGAAAGGCGCGTTCACATTCCGTCGTCCAGACGAACGGAACACCTGTACGGCGTAAGCGATGAAGCGGAGCTGAAATGAAAGAGGCATTGCGCACATTCACTCACACCTTGTGATTCTACATTGTTCAATGTTCTTGCGACCTCCTGACGCAATGCGTGGGGAACATTGCGCGCTCTGAAAAATTTCGGTTGCGCGTTTCCTTCCAGTTCCAAATGTGCTCCATAGTTTTTAGCGCAACCTAAGCCCGGTGCAAAAATGTCTGCAAATTCGTCACACAGCCGAGAAACACTGTCTGTAGGCACAGTCTGATTCACTGATAGGACCTGATTTACAATAGACATGTTAAACAACTGAAACAAGTCTAGACCAAACAAGTTCACTGCAGAAGAAGAACGAAGAACGTAAAATGACACAAGTTTTGTTTGTCCCTTGTATGTTGCAAGAAGGCTGCACTGTCCTAATACAGGAATTTTCTGTCCGGAATATGTAGGTAGCTTAACATTTGCGGAACGCAACGGAGGTTTGCCCAGTTGTTTGTACGTGTCGTGATTGAGCAATGAAACTGCAGCTCCGGTATCGAGCTGGAATGGTATCACTTTGCCTTCAAAGTCTAAGTCCACAAAAAGTTTATTGTCCTGCCGACGACAAGAGCGACTGTTTTGTGCAATTGGAACAGACACTGGTACAGAATCACTTGCTAATTGACGTGATTTCCGGCGACGTCGACGCACAGTTTTTGTGGGACGATCACAGTTACTGTTAGAGAAAGTGTCACTGGACGAAGCGGAATTAACGACATGAATGTCCATAGGCGAAGGTCCACGAGCCTGAGTGTCCTGGGTTCGATTCCGGCGCGAAGCAAAGGGCCTGGAATGATTGTGATTGTCTGATCTGAGCTTTTTCTGGCAAACACTTTGAACATGTCCTTTCTTATTGCAGAAAAAGCAAATAGCTTGGCGTGACGGGCAATGTTCACGCGAATGTCTAGTAGCACACCGCGGGCATGATTTCACTGCATTTGTGGGCTGGCGCGGCACACCTGGCTTAGCACGCGGCGGCCGCCGTGTCGACGTGCGCAAGGCCCGGTTACCGGGCCGCGCAGCGCGTCCAGCGGGCCGGTTAATGTTACACACTGCTGGCGAAGTTTCAAAAGATTCCTGAGCACAGTCAAGTGTGTCCTGTCTATCCAATATGTCTATCACTTGTTGAAGGGAGGGATTAACTAGTTTCAAAATTTGCTCCCGTATGCGAACATCAGAAACGTTCTGTGCAATTGCATCACGCACCATTGTATCTGAATAAGAAAGACCACAGTCACATTCAAAGGCACAGTCCCTGGTAAGTCCTTGCAATGTTGCTACCCACTCCCTATTAGTTTGACCGGCCGTACGTTTTGTACGAAAGAACGTATACCGTTTTGCAACCACATTAACTGTTTCTTTGAAATAGGCATCTAATGCAGACAAAATTTCCTCGTAGGACAGAGTTGCTACGTCGCGTCGGGGAAACAATTTCACTATCACACGGTATGTGGACACACCGACACAAGAAAGCAAAAACGGCTGCCGCTCATTACCTTGAATTCTGTAGGCAGCGAGGTGAAAGTTGAACTGGCGAGACCACTCTTGCCACGTCTCATCGGCTGCCACGTATGGTCGAAAGGGAGGTGCAACAGCGTTTAGTGGCAGCGGTAGCGAAGAAGCGGCGGCGGCCGCATCGGTTTGAATGGTACGTTGACCCTGGACGAGCTGTCCAAGGGCATCCAGTAACGCCTGCGTCTGCTGATTCTGCAAGCGATAAAATTCGGACAGTACATCTGGAGAATGTGGCGAAGCCATGACAATTAAATGTAAGCAATCAGAAAACACTTTAAATCGTCGCCAATGTTGTAAACGAATTAATACAAACTCTTTTGCTCGTCGCCAATAAATGTTGTGTCGGTAGCTGGGCCGACACCGTGAAGTTGAGATGGCTGAAAATAAACTCTAGACTAACGCTGTAGCCGATAGGGCACGCACGGCTAAAGCAGACGGGCGTGAAGTCTGGAACATGAGAACTTATAAATGAATAAGAAGAAAAGTATGTAGATGCTTATTACTTATCTTTTATTTAGTCCTTGGAATACATCTCTCTTGAATACTCGTAAGCTATAGGCACTGATACAAATGGCGCCTTGCTAGTTCGTAGCCATTAACTTAGCTGATGGCTATTCTGTCTCTCGGCTAATGAGAGAGAAAGGCTTCGTACATCTAGTCGCTAGCTAGGTTCTCGTACAACTGGGCGGTAGCTAGGTTCTCGTACAACTGGGGCGAGTGCTCTCTCGTATCACGAGACCTGCCTTGGTGGTGGCGCTAGGT
Source organism: Schistocerca americana (assembly GCF_021461395.2). NCBI lineage: Eukaryota > Metazoa > Arthropoda > Insecta > Orthoptera > Acrididae > Schistocerca > Schistocerca americana. The sequence goes on along the minus strand of NC_060124.1, from coordinate 430,411,660 downwards.
CTGCGATCACAGTGGCGACACGCGGGTCCGACATGTACTACATGGACCGCGGCCGATTTAAGCTACCACCTAGCAAGTGTGGTGTCTGGCGGTGACACCACATTCATTGCGCCGCGAAAGCATGAAAAAGCACCGGTTTTGTATCTGTGTAAAATCAAAGGGATGAACAGCTAAAGGAAAGTGGAAGGAGGGAAAGATAACTTGGGGTGGCGTGAGATTTTCTGGAAAATTAATGTATAAAAATTGGAGTCTGAACGGCTTAAAAACTGGCAATAAGTCAAAAGGACGTATAAGCGTAGAGTGAAGTTTGTGATTCCAAGCGATTGAACCGGTTGGGATTTATAAGAGGAGCTGCTTTGTCAACTACACGTGAAGAAAGAAAATTGATTTTTACTGAATGATGGTAAGCAGTTATGGTATTGCGGAGGGGAGAAGGATGGGAGATGGCGGAAGCTCGCCACCCGCTGTTTTGACCGAGCGGTTCTAGGCGCTTCAGTCCGGAACCCCGCTGATGCTACGGTCTCAGGTTCGAATCCTGCCTCGGGCATGGATGTATGTGATGTCCTTAGATTAGTTAGGTTTAACTAGTTCTAAGTCTAGGGGACTGATGACCTCAGATGTTAAGTCCCATTGTGTTTAGAGCCATTTGAGCCATTTCTGAGCGGAAGCCCGGGGAAGAAATAGTTGAGGGGTTGCTATGCTGTCAAGTCATTCAATACGCAGAATCAATAAATATCATCTGCACCTTGCACAAGAAATTCGAACGTCTTTGCTGGCTTGCAGGAGGGTAATTTTAGTGACAGTCAGTTTGCAAAGACATGCTAAAAAATAGCGCCTCCGAATTTTTTACTCTGTTCACAAAAGCGGCTGAAGTATAACATGCCATACATATAACTCGGTCGACTTTCTTGCTTCGCTTGCGGAAGTTGTAACCACCTGCCGCTAGAGGGCACTGTACTGTAGAGTGTAACATTATTGCCGGCCGGGGTGGCCGAGCGGTTCTAGGCGCTACAGTCTGGAATCGCGCGACCGCTACGGTCGCAGGTTCGAATCCTGCCTCGGGCATGGATGTGTGTGATGTTCTTAGCTTAGTTAGGTTTAAGTAGTTCTACGTCCTAGGGGACTGATGACCTCAGATGTTAAGTCCCATAGTGCTCAGAGCCATTTGAACCATTTTTTGTAACATTGTTATGTGTAACGTAACTACGCTGGTACACGAGAAAAGCGTGCTGTAATCGCATTTCGAATCCGACGACTTCATCCACACATGGAGCACCTTCTCCTTCAACATGAGAACACCAGACCACACACGAGAGCTGCCATGTTTATAGTGTTGCAGAACTTGTTAACAAAGATGGGGCTGTCAAGTTCTGTAGATTGTAAGAGGTATGCGCTATATGCGCTGCCTGCAACAGGCAAGACTTAGGAGAGTCTCTGACCAGAGAGCAGTATGTAGTTAGTTGTTGCTTGTCGCTAGTCGGCATTAGGCTGTGCTTTGTGATTCGTGAAAGGATTTAATTATTCATTGGATAAAATTTTTAAATTGAAATGAATGCTTTTTTTTAAAAAAATTACTTTATATTATAAAAATTATTATTGGGGCATTTTTTGAAACAAATTAAATGACAATTAACATACATTATTAGATATGCGCAAGGCTGCTTCTTTACCTTCTACAACAATACTCATCCTCCAGAGTCCTGACCAGAGTCCCGAGCAGAGCAGACAGCCGACACGCGCCGACTACCGCCGACTCACGCAGACTACTCAAGACTACTGTCGACACGCGCAGACAAGCGCAGACTACTGTATTCAACCGCAGACTAGCACAGACTAATGCTGACTAGCGACAAGCAACAACTAACTACATACTGCTCTCTGGTCAGAGACTCTCCTAAGTCTTGCCTGTTGCAGGCAGCGCATACATCGCATACCTCTTACAAGATGATGCCGGCCGCGGTGGCCGAGCGGTTCTTGGCGCTTTAGTCCGGAACCGCGCGACCGCTACGGTCGCAGGTTCGAATCCCGCCTCGGGCATGAATGTGTGTGAGGTCCTTAGGTTAGTTAGGTTTAAGTAGTTCTAAGTTCTAGGGGACTGATGACCTCAGAAGTTAAGTCCCATAGTGCTCAGAGCCATTTGAACCATTTTTTTAAGTTCTGGAGACAGATGAAAATCGGAGGGGCCAAGTCGGGAGTGTATGGAGAATGATAGATGTCAGTGTACCCAAGGTGTTGGATTGTTACAGAGAGGTTAGATTAGATTTACTCTTTATTCCAATTGATCCGTAGTGAGGAGGTCCTCTGGGTTGCAGAATATGCCAGAAAAACAATAATACATGAAAAATATTTACAACTAAAACAATACTAATTTACTAAGATCGCATTAATGCACTGAATCTAAAACTTATCCATGCCCCAGGCAGGATACGAACCTGCGACCGTAGCGGTCGGGCGGTTCCAGACTTTAGCGCCTAGCACCGTTCGGCCACCCCGCCCGGCACAGAACTTAAAAAACATCTTCGAGGACTTGACTTTGATAGTGATGAAGCCGTGCAAGCAGAGGTGAGGTAGTTGCTCCTTCAACAAAATCAAACATTTTACAGTTACGCTATCAACAAACTGGCCTGTCGTTGAGTGAAATGTGTTCGTCGCCAGGATGAACATGTCAGAAAAAATTATGAGGATATGAAGAATAAAGATGCAAGAAGTTAATAACATTTGTTTTATTTAAAACGGTTTACGAGTTTTCACATAAAAATTTAGAGGCATTAATTTTCAGGGCGCCCTCGGCTAATTAGCATGAATTGCAAGGAACAGCTTATTTCGTAGCTACTCAAAGCAAAAAGATACATATTTCTAATCCTGATGCCTCTGCCGCCTCCGTAGCTGAGTGGTTAGTGTGATTTACTGCCATGTGGGTGACCTGGGTTCGATTCTTGGTATTGTCAGGGATTGTGCCTTAGTGGGAGGACTGCAACGAAGTGCACTGAGTGCATCGTGAGACTAATTGAGGAGGTACTTGACCACGTAATAGCGGCTCCAAGTTTAAGAAATGTGACAACGACCGGGAAAACGGCGTGTTGACCACACATCCCTCCATACCGCGTCCAGTGAAGCTGCAGAGGGGCACAGCGACTGATTGCACCCGATTGGCACCTATAGGGCCAGAAGTAGGAACTCTACTTTACCATGTATGCCTGTAGCAGTCTGCCTCGGTAGCTGCGCTGTAAACGCTGCGGATTGCTAAGCAAAGGGGCTCGGCCTCCATTCCGGGCCGGGTCGGAGCTTTTCTCCACTCGGGGACTGCGTGTTGTGCTTACGGTCGCAAATGAATGGTTCAAATGGCTCTGAGCACTGTGGGACTTAACTTCTGAGGTCATCAGTCCCCTAGAACTTAGAACTACTTCAACCTAACTAACCTAAGGACCTCACACACATCCATGCCCGAGCGGCCGGGCGGTTCCAGATGTAGCACCTAGAACCGGCGCGTGTTTAGTGACATCTCTAAACAGTCAAAGTTATTGTGTCTGTGATACAATACCCACAGTCAACGTCTATCTTCAGGAGTTCTGGGAACCGCGTTGCATCGTCAAATTAACATTACATTAGTGAGTTAGCTGAATAGGCACTGCCTGAAAGCCATTAAAATTGGGAAAAAATATAATGCATTTAGAAGTGAGAGCATAGTTAAAATGGCCTATCAGAACTACGTTCATTATATTACCGATGGCACCTTGCTGTAGGCAAAGGGTACCTTGAAAGTATATGGAGCAAATATTGGAAAGCCCACACAGATACGCATATGTTTAACAGATCACGTATAAAGAGTACTGATAGGCGACTCCATAGAGTGCTGTGTGCACATCGAGTATATAATAAGTAAAATTAGAAGGAAGGTCAGCGTTGGCCGTAATTTTTATGATTTATTAACAGCAAAATCTATTGTCGATCACATAACGATCATCTTCAGTGCTGGAAGTTAAAAATTTTCACATAGCGATCAGTGAATAAGAAAAGACCACAAATATACCTGAGTATAAACCGTTGGCAAGAACATACACCGAGCGAGGTGGCGCAGTGGTTAGACACTGGACTCGCATTCGGGGGGACGACGGTTCAATCCCGCGTCCGGCCATCCTGATTTAGGTTTTCCGTGATTTCCCTAAATCACTCCAGGCAAATGCCGGGATGGTTCCTCTGAAAGTGCACGGCCGACTTCCTTCACCATCTTTCCCTGATCCGATGAGACCGATGACCTCGCTGTCTGGTCTCCTTCCCCAAACAACCCCCAACCCCCAAGAACATACCTTTAGCATACGAATTAAATCTCGTAGGCGCTGGTGTTTAGTTATTAGAAGTAACAGAAGTTATGAAACGACCACAATAACTGAAGCCGCTGTTTACATTCACCTATACGGCAGACCTCGGTGTGGCAGGGGCTTGGATCGACCTCTATGTAACATGTGTCACGTGAAGACTTAACATTACTTTATTTGGCAAGAGATTACCACAAAATACCAATTGTGCACTTGCAAATCATTAACTGAATACATCAAATTTCAAATTGTACATTAAAAACGCATAGCAAAAAGGAAGGGGGAAATGCACATCTTGCCAACATAAACTGGGGTGTTATTTTCAAAACAACTTAAAAACATGCAAGAATAAAAATCAAGAGGTAAAATTATACGGTGTCAGATTACAGGACTAGTAAAAAAGAAAAATATACAAATAACATGACATGAAATATAACAGAAATTGTTGTAGCACAGTAACAGCCATCGGGCGTGGGAAGTCAGAGGTACAAAGTTCTTAATTTACGTAAAATATTACGTTGAAACCAAGAAGCAAAATACATAAATAGTGGTAATTGTACAATGTATGTCACGATTTAACAGGTCAAAATGTAATGAAACACATTATGTACTATAAAAAAAATTTAGGGTGCAGACTAACAATTTTTTATCGTATGTAACGACATGATGATACACACATCCCAATCGTCCCGTTGGGACATGTTAACACATTGTAACAAATTATGAGGCTTAATTACAAAAAATTACCGTAATTATGAAAAGCAGAATGATTTAAAAACACATTGTGGGTGCAGAGATATTTTAGCGCACTCATGAGTAAGAATTACTGTTACAAATTGCAAAGAATTAGTGATATGTTGGCTAGAGACAGAAGTGTACGGAATACGCTAGCCTAATAGAAACCTACAGCACCACACCTATTATTGATAGAAAAAATTTCCTCATATGATACAAACAGAACTTGGGTATCATATGAGGAAATTTTTACGAGCTTTAATTTGTACACTAAAGGTATGTTCTTGCCAACAGTTGGTTTATACTCAGGTGTATTTGTGGTCTTTTGTTTCTTATTCACTGATCGCTATGTGAAAACCTTTAACTTCCAGCACTGAAGATGATCATTATGTTATCTAAAATCGATTTTGCTTTTAGTAAATCATCAAAATTACGGCCAACGCTGACCTTCCTTCTAATATAAAGAGTACATTTCTGTTCCGTAGCTCGTAACTCCAAGTAGTAATCTATCAAAGGCCTAACGAAAATTCGGAGAATGGAGTGTGAAGCGGTGGAAAGTAATGGCGAGACGGTTCACCTCGTGTGCAGAAGCTGCTCGGGCATTATCGCAACTTTTCACGAACTTCCAGCATCGGCGTAGATAGACGTGGGCTAAGAGTGAGAATGTGCTCTTTGAAGAACGGTTTTAAACATCCGCCCTTCCAGTTTGTCTGTTCAGCAGCTCTCCCACCACTGACTCGGACTACCAACTCAAGCAGGGATGACGTGGAGGAACCATGCCGAGTGTTACCTGCACGAGCCAAGGGCAAGCACCTACCATGGTTGGCAAGACGCGACCACATAGTGCATAAAGGCAGCACACGCATCGCGATCGGGAAAGTATCCCTACGCTAACGGCCACAGTAGGTACCCCTTTCTCGCACTGATCTTCACAGCAGCTTTGTTGAACGTATCTGAGACATAACTGTTGACTGAAATAAACCTGCTATCGGTGTCACAAATAGTGGAACAAAAGTAAATGTGGGGAATAGTTTAGCGAGGTAACTACTTGCTCTGACAATTTACAACCATTATGTTTAACTGGTAGTGTTATGTTTAACTGGATTGGTATTTAAAGAATAAGCTATTTCTAATCAGTTATTTCACCTGAAGTTTCGTTATAAGCCACCCATTCGTCCTCCAATCGGCAATATACTACTAACTGCGTCGTTTGGAAACAAAGTAAATAATACCTTTATGGCCAAGCACATCTAATTTCTTTATGCTTCTTTTCATTATAACAAACGATTGCACATCTGAAAACATACACTGAATGACAAAGAAAGTAAAACAGCCAGAATACGTGGTCGGATGTCAATCTAACTTCGTACACGTACGCACCATCGACGGGTATGTAAATAATTGGAGTTGCTATTCTCTGTGACAGGTAGAATGGCCAGCAGACTGCATTAGTGTTGTTCATGTTTAGTATGGTTGACAGGCCAGGTAGATATCTAAGTGGAGTGAACAGTGTCAGATATCGAGTGATTAATTTGAAGGATACTAAGAAGCTGCGTAATTGTATGAGACAGCGTTATCAGCATCTGACAGAGTTTTAAACGGACCTCATTGTAGGTTTCCATTTGCCCACCTGGTCGAATCATGCAATGTCCAGATTTGTGAGACACAGTAGTCCGATGCTGGACTTCAGAGGAAAGAGAGGGCCGGCACACTCGTCATCAAGGTTCCTCTCGACCCTGTCCGACCACCGCAATGGATTATCGCCGTATTGTGCACCAAGTAATACTTTCACATCTGTGTTTGCCATCCCAGAACAAGAAACGGACTCTCTGCAACGTTTTGTGTCGTCCCGCAGCTGGACAGGGAATTACTTATTCCAAAATATTTTATCTTTTAAAGTACCGATAGCTGTTAGGTGCGAAAGTGTATAAACTCTGTTCCTTGAGCCACTCTGTAGCAATTCTGTGAGTGCGAGGTGTCGCATTGTCCTGCTGGTATTGCCCAAGTCCGTCGGAATGCACAATGGACATGACTGGACGCAGGTGATCAGACAGGTTGCTTACGTCCGTGTCACCTGTCAGAATCGTATCTAGACGTATCAGAGGTCCCATGTCAACCCAACTGCACACGCCCCACACCATTACAGAACCTCCACCAGCTTGCACAGTCCGCTGCTGACGTTCAGGGTTCATGGATTCATGAGGTTGTTTCCATACCCATACACGTCCATCCGCTCGATATAATTTAAAACGAGACTCACCCGATCAGGCAATGTGTTTCCAGTCATTAACAATCCAATGATGGTGTTGACGGGCTCAGGCGGGGTGGAAAGCTTTGTGTCGCGCGGTCATCGAGGATATACGAGTGGGCCTTCGTCTCCGAAAGCCTGTATCGATGATATTTCGTTGAACGATTCACGCGCTGACACTTGTTGATGGTCCAGCATTGAAAGCTTCAGCAATGTGCGGAAGGGTTGCACTCTGTCACGTTGAATGATTCTCTTCAGTCGTTATTGGTCCGTTCTTGCAGGATCTTTTTCCGGCTGCAGCGATGTCTGAGACTGTATCGGATTCCTGATATTCACAGTACATTCGTGAAATGGTCGTACGGGAAAATCCCCACTTCCTCGCTACCTCGCAGATGCAGCGTCTCATCATTCGTGCGCCGACTATAACACAACGTTCAAGCTCACTTAAATCTTGATAACCTATCATTGTGGCAGCAGCAACCGATCTAAAAACTATGCCAGACACTTGTTATCTTATATAGGCTCTTCTGACCGCAGCGCCATATTCTGGCTGTTTACGTATCTCTGTATTAGAATACGCATGCCTATACCAATTTCTTTGGCGCTTCACTGTAGGTTAAAAATCTCCTGCTCGTGCGGATTTTTGTCATTTCCAACCAATAGCGCACTGAAGTTGGAAGGAAGGCAGAAAATATCTCCCACTACAGGACAAAATGTTAACAAGGGTCTATGAGAAGTTTGACACATAGGAATGTCCGAGAAACTGCTCTATGGAAAGGAACACAAAGACCCAACCAGAACACTGTATTATAAAATTCAAACCGAATTGTATTTCGTGACGTCGTCACTGGGTTAATGAAGGTTCACACACTAAACTCTGGGCAGCCCCACCTGGCTAGATGATCTCTTGTCTTGCTGAAATGTTGCTGCAAACAGTACTGTGCTTTTTCGACAGGTAGCGGCAATCCCATGTCCTGCCTGGAAAGGGTGGGGTGAGGGAACTGAATGCCTGTCTGTCTACCTGAGGCTGCGGCTTCGCCGCATGTTCTGCGCATATTTATGATAGCCGACTACTCTTAACAGGATTCTTATGTTTTGCTATCCAGCTAGAAGGCTTCCAACTATGTAATCCCTCCACTGTACTAAAAAGAGAAGTGAACAAAAAAGCAGTAAAAGAACAGTCACTGGAGGCACTGAATCTCGATTACAATTATTAAGCAGCGATCGACTACTTTATCAAGGTAAATGAGCATAAAAATATTCTGAAGTATGTTGGATGACAGTTTCAGAGAAAACTGGCAGTCTAACAACTGGTAACAGTGTTGTTTCATTTTTCAGCTGTCTATAAAGTAGCAATTTTTTAATATTGCTCTCTCGTGCTGGGCGGAGTGGGATTCAAAAATTTGCCTGAAAGAAAAAGAAAAATGCACACAATAAAAATCCCATTATGAGGCAGCAAATTCAGTGATACTATGAACAATACAAACAAATATCAAGTTCATGAAAACATCACATCTTTTGTCATACACAGCTGGATCTAAATTCTAGCGAAGAAACTCTGGAAAACTTGTACTGTCTATGAGATTTGTTTTTAGAAAATGCAAATGTAAAAAAGTCATCACGTGTACTAACGAGGCGATCTACACTCCTGGAAATTGAAATAAGAACACCGTGAATTCATTGTCCCAGGAAGGGGAAACTTTATTGACACATTCCTGGGGTCAGATACATCACATGATCACACTGACAGAACCACAGGCACATAGACACAGGCAACAGAGCATGCACAATGTCGGCACTAGTACAGTGTATATCCACCTTTCGCAGCAATGCAGGCTGCTATTCTCCCATGGAGACGATCGTAGAGATGCTGGATGTAGTCCTGTGGAACGGCTTGCCATGCCATTTCCACCTGGCGCCTCAGTTGGACCAGCGTTCGTGCTGGACATGCAGACCGCGTGAGACGACGCTTCATCCAGTCCCAAACATGCTCAATGGGGGACAGATCAGGAGATCTTGCTGGCCAGGGTAGTTGACTTACACCTTCTAGAACACGTTGGGTGGCACGGGATACATGCGGACTTGCATTGTCCTGTTGGAACAGCAAGTTCCCTTGCCGGTCTAGGAATGGTAGAACGATGGGTTCGATGACGGTTTGGATGTACCGTGCACTATTCAGTGTCCCCTCGACGATCACCAGTGGTGTACGGCCAGTGTAGGAGATCGCTCCCCACACCATGATGCCGGGTGTTGGCCCTGTGTGCCTCGGTCGTATGCAGTCCTGATTGTGGCGCTCACCTGCACGGCGCCAAACACGCATACGACCATCATTGGCACCAAGGCAGAAGCTACTCTCATCGCTGAAGACGACACGTCTCCATTCGTCCCTCCATTCACGCCTGTCGCGACACCACTGGAGGCGGGCTGCACGATGTTGGGGCGTGAGCGGAAGACGGCCTAACGGTGTGCGGGACCGTAGCCCAGCTTCATGGAGACGGTTGCGAATGGTCCTCGCCGATACCCCAGGAACAACAGTGTCCCTAATTTGCTGGGAAGTGGCGGTGCGGTCCCCTACGGCACTGCGTAGGATCCTACGGTCTTGGCGTGCATCCGTGCGTCGCTGCGGTCCGGTCCCAGGTCGACGGGCACGTGCACCTTCCGCCGACCACTGGCGACAACATCGATGTACTGTGGAGACCTCACGCCCCACGTGTTGAGCAATTCGGCGGTACGTCCACCCGGCCTCCCGCATGCCCACTATACGCCCTCGCTCAAGTCCGTCAACTGCACATACGGTTCACGTCCACGCTGTCGCGGCATGTTACCAGTGATAAAGACTGCGATGGAGCTCCGTATGCCACGGCAAACTGGCTGACACTGACGGCGGCGGTGCACAAATGCTGCGCAGCTAGCGCCATTCGACGGCCAACACCGCGGTTCCTGGTGTGTCCGCTGTGCCGTGCGTGTGATCATTGCTTGTACAGCCCTCTCGCAGTGTCCGGAGCAAGTATGGTGGGTCTGACACACCGGTGTCAATGTGTTCTTTTTTCCATTTCCAGGAGTGTAGTTTCAAGAATGGCATACTATAGTAAAAATCTACTGAAGAATGAAGCATCACGAGGGGCCAGAAGTTTATTCAGATGAAACGTAGAGTCATACAAATTAGGTTGTGAACAAATGTTAAAAGTATGCATAGAGTATTGTGAAACAAAAGTGCCCGTTAACTAATGTCTTATTCAGGGCATTCACATATAGCGTCTGAAGGCGCTCCATTTCTTAGAATATTAGAGTATACTCTATCGCTACCTACCCTACCTGTTTCTGTGGCGCAAACACGAATGTGCTGCTACCACTCTGGTTAGTTCATCAGTTGGTTCTGCTCGATAAAACAGTTTTCTGAGTTTGACAAGTCAATGTATTGCGGTATGCGATCTTATACCAAGCAATCATACATGCGCATTTATTTATTTAGTGCTTATTTCACATTACCATATCAGGGCCTTAAGGCTCTCTCTTACATGTGACCAGGAAAAAATGTACAAAAAATATTAAATACCAAACACAATAATAGTAATCTGCAATATTAATAAAAATAATAATTAGCATTAATAATAATAATAGAAACACTAAAAATGTTGATAAAGTAATGGAGCAATTAAGAATAATATTAATTAATTATTAGATAACAAACTCAATAAAAATAATTTGCGTTATTATCGGAAAGTAATAATTTGCGATAATAATAATAATAGTGTCACTAATAATAATAAAATAATGGAGGCACTAAGAAGAATTATTAGAATGATTACTTTAACACTTTTGAAGCTTGTTTGGTGTTAGAAGAAGTGAGAGGGATGATGAAAGGGAGAAGATTGAAATGAAAGTGATAATGGCTGCTAGGAAAGAAGAGAATTTCAGTAGATATCTCCGTAGACAAGGGGAGGGAAAAGTAGTGGGGTAGGGTGGGTTGATAACAGTGAGCTCCAACGAGAAGTACCTATTGTGTTTTGAAATTTGAAAGGATTTTGATTTTTTTAATATTTTTAGGAAGATTGTTCCAAAGTCGAGTTCTTGATACAGAAAATGATTTAGAGAACATGGCAATGCTGTGTAGTGGTACGGAGGGGTTTTTACTTTGTTGTAAACGAGTATTTCTGCTGTGTTTTTCAGGTAAGGATTGAAGATACATAGGAAGGAGTGCAATTCTTGGCCGGCCAGTGTGGCCGAGCGGTTCTAGGCGCTTCAGTCTGGAACCGCGCGACCGCTACGCTGGCAGGTTCGAATCCTGCTTCGGGCATGGATGTGTGTGATGTCCTTAGGTTAGTTAGGTTTAAGTAGTTCTAAGTTCTAGGGGACTGATGACCTCAGATGTTAAGTCCCATAGCGCTCAGAACCATTTGAACCATTTTTTTTTTCAAGTCTTGGGAAGACGATGCAGCAAACACAGGGTATGATAATCTGTACGTTTATCGGCACGTAGCCATGATAACTGTTCATCGGCAGAAGTGATATGGTCGCATTAGAGTACGTCACAAGTGTATCGCACACAAGCATTATCATCCGTTCCAGTTCCAGCCGACGTGAGGTCTCATACGGAAATTCTTGAAGAACAGGATCACCATAATCAAGGACGTGGAGTATTAGTGACTCTACGAGATTCTTTTTGAGGTAGAAAGGAAATATCATTTTATATGTCTGTAATTCTTCAAATTCTAAAGGTGGCAGGGGTAAAATACAGGGAGCGAAAGGCTATTTACAATTTGTACAGAAACCAGAAGGCAGTTATAAGAGTCGAGGGACATGAAAGGGAAGCAGTGGTTGGGAAGGGAGTAAGACAGGGTTGTAGCCTCTCCCCGATGTTGTTCAATCTGTATATTGAGCAAGCAGTGAAGGAAACAAAAGAAAAAATCGGAGTAGGTATTAAAATTCATGGAGAAGAAATAAAAACTTTGAGGTTCGCCGATGACATTGTAATTCTGTCAGAGACAGCAAAGGACTTGGAAGAGCAGTTGAATGGAATGGACAGTGTCTTGAAAGGAGGATATAAGATGAACATCAACAAAAGCAAAACAAGGATAATGGAATGTAGTCTAATTAAGTCGGGTGATGCTGAGGGAATTAGATTAGGAAATGAGGCACTTAAAGTAGTAAAGGAGTTTTGCTATTTGGGGAGCATAATAACTGATGATGGTCGAAGTAGAGAGGATATAAAATGTAGGCTGGCAATGGCAAGGAAAGCGTTTCTGAAGAAGAGGAATTTGTTAACATCCAGTATTGATTTAAGTGTCAGGAAGTCATTTCTGAAAGTATTTGTATGGAGTGTAGCCATGTATGGAAGTGAAACATGGACGATAAATAGTTTGGACAAGAAGAGAATAGAAGCTTTCGAAATGTGGTGCTACAGAAGAATGCTGAAGATTAGATGGGTAGATCACATAACTAATGAGGAAGTATTGAATAGGATTGGGGAGAAGAGAAGTTTGTGGCACAACTTGACCAGAAGAAGGGATCGGTTGGTAGGACATGTTCTGAGGCATCAAGGGATCACCAATTTAGTATTGGAGGGCAGCGTGGAGGGTAAAAATCGTAGAGGGAGACCAAGAGATGAATACACTAAGCAGATTCAGAAGGATGTAGGTTGCAGTAGGTACTGGGAGATGAAAAAGCTTGCACAGGATAGAGTAGCATGGAGAGCTGCATCAAACCAGTCTCAGGACTGAAGACCACAACAACAACAACAATTCAGATGTTAATTGAAGGTGGAGAGGGGAAGAAAGGAAAGGAAAGGAAAGGGAGGGGATCACTGCTGTCAGTTGCATCGGGTCATTACGATCATTACGCAGAATCAGAGGCGACGAATAAAAATATGAGCCGCACCAGGGATCTCCTGCTTACCACGTAGGTGCCGTAACCACTGTACCATCGTTGACACAGCGTTACCGCAACTGCACGGGCTATCTGGACACGCCTCACGGCCGATTCACATTCCCATCGAGTGACACCTACCGCAGTACCTGGCCATTTCATCCACATTCACACATTTTCACTTGCGGCCGTTGATTACGCTCAATGTCCCGGTGCATCTGATCCCTTCCCTTTCCTTTCCTCTCTTCCCCTCTCCACTTTCAGTTTACATTTGATGTATAACAGCTGCGTATTCTGTGTGGTGTCTGCTCTTTCGGACATGTTCGAAAGAATAGACGCCACATTCACATAATTTCTGTAATTAATGAAATGATTACGATACCTTCTTACAGGCTACAGTTGTGTTCAGTGCAGCTTAGATGATGGTCCAGAATTATCACCAAATTCTCTGCAAAAGAAGAAAAGGTGATTTCTGTGCTGGTTAGGGTTAAGGGTGCGGAGACCCTGCGATTCCTACCACGAAAGTGTCGAAACGAAGTCTACAGAAAGAGAGGACGTCATGTCCCACAGCGAAAGAATGAACAAAGCGATTCTCTGTTCGGGCACAAACTTGGAAATGCGTTTACGTTCCTGTGAAACAGCTTACGTTCCTGGAACAGAAGAAGCGAGCCACGGCCAGCTGGTTCGCGTTTGGTAGGCTTCAAAACAGTGGCAGTCACGCTGACTGGCGTCGTTGCAGCTGACGCGTCGCGGGCCACCATGTTACAGCTGAGTCAAGGGGCGTCTAGGAAGGCCCTGCGATTCCTACCACGAAAGTGTCAAAACGAAGTCTACAGAAAGAGAGGACGTCATGTCCCACAGCGAAAGAATGAACAAAGCGATTCTCTGTTCGGGCACAAACTTGGAAATGCGTTTACGTTCCTGTGAAACAGCTTACTTTCCTGGAACGGAAGAAGCGAGCCACGGCCAGCTGGTTCGCGTTTGGTAGGCTTCAAAACAGTGGCAGTCACGCTGACTGGCGTCGTTGCAGCTGACGCGTCGCGGGCCACCATGTTACAGCTGAGTCAAGGGGCGTCTAGGAAGGGCCGAGGACACGACACGGTCGGTGCAGTAAAGTAGGAGCACGCCAGTGCCGTAACGATCGTGACACAAAATATTCACCCAGCGCTCGAAATCAACGATATACTCGAATGAGATTTTCACTCTGCAGCGGAGTGTGCGCTGATCTGAAACTTTCTCGCAGATTAAAACTGTGTGCCGGACCGAGACTCGAACTCGGGAACTTTGCCTTTTCCTTTTTGTTGATCCTTCCACTCAGTTTTTTTTATTACAGAGGCCAACCAGCTCTCTGATCGAACGCGCTGAGCTACCGTGCCGGCATCTGAGCTACCGAAGCACGACTCACGACCCGTCCCAACAGCTTCAATTTTGCCAGTACCTCGTCTCCTACCTTCCAGACCTCACAGAAGCTCTTCTGCGATCCTTGCAGAACTAGCACTCCTGGAAGAAAGGATACTGCGGAGACATAGCTTAGCCCCACACAGCCTGGGGGATGTTTCCAGAATGAGATTTTCACTCTGCAGTGGAGTGTGAGCTGATATGAAACTTCCTGGCAGATGGCTGTGGCTAAGCCATTTCTCCGCAATATCCTTTCTTTCAGGAGTGCTAGTTCTCAAAGGTTGGCGGGGGAGCTTCTGTGAGGTCTGGAATGTAGGAGTCGAGGTACTTGCAGAACTGAAGCTGTGGGGACGGGTCATGAGTTGTGCTTGGGTAGCTCAGATGGTAGTGCACTTGCCCACGAAAAGCAAAAGTCCCCAGTTCTAGCCTCGGTGCGGTTCAAATGGCTTTGAGCACTATGGGACTTAACTTCTGTGGTCATCAGTTCCATAGAACTTAGAACTACTTAAACCTAACTAACCTAAGGACATCACAAACATCCATGCCCGAGGCAGAATTCGAACCTGCGACGGTAGCAGTCGCGCGGTTCCGGACTGAGCGCCTAGAACCGCTAGACCACCGCGGCCGGCCCTCGGTGCGGTACACAGTTTTAATCTGCCAGGAAGTTTCAACGATATACTGCCAGGCTACCAAAACTGTTTTCACAAAGATAGTTCTATATTTATTTCATAAAACTGGCTTTGGACAGGCAAAGAGCATTTGTGGAAAGACAGTAAGTCATGTTCAAGTTTGTGGATACTGAGGAGGCATATGATAATGCTACCATTCCTTTCTTATGACAAAGAAAGACACAGATCGGACAGCTCTACAGCTTCATTTGGGGTAGAAACAATATTTGTCGTTAGAGAGACTACCCTCTTAGCCCAAAAAGAAAACTGTAAGCCCGAGGTATGCCACTATTGGCCTTCCACTAGTATTGATACTAAGCCAACTACTGTTTGATGTTTACACAGCGGACATGAGCACCAAAGTACGAATAATTGTAGCCCAAAAAGATCCGAGCGTGATTTTATACCTGGTGTATAAGCGCCGTCAGCGCAGTAACTACGGTGGCTGTTTGAACCAACAAGCGTAGACAACAGATACGCAGTCGACCAGCCTGTTGTGAGAAGGCAGTGTTAAGAAGAGACCGGGAGGCGTTAGTGTATCAACGCTGTTGTGCATTGGAGGAATACACTACTGGCAATTAAAATTGCTAAACCAAAATGACGTGCTACAGACTCGAAATTTAACCGACAGGAAGAAGATGCTGTGATATGCAAATGATTAGCTTTTCAGAGCATTCACACAAGGTTGGCGCCGGCGGCGACACCTACAACATGCTGACATGAGGAAAGTTTCCAACCGATTTCTCATACACAAACAGCAGTTGACCGGCTTTGCCTGGTGAAACTTTGTTGTGATGCCTCGTGTAAGGAGGAGAAATGCGTACCATCACATTTCCGACTTTGAGAAAGGTCGGATTGTAGCCTATCGCGATTGCGGTTTATCGTAATGGTTCAAATGGCTCTGAGCACTATGGGACTTAACATCTGAGGTCATCTGTCCCCTAGAACTTAGAACTACTTAAACCTAAGTAACCTAAGGACATCACACACATCCATGCCCGAGGCAGGATTCGGACCTGCGACCGTAGCGCCTAGAACCACCCGGCCACACCGGCCGGCGGTTTATCGTATCGCGACATTGCTGCTCGCGTTGGTCGAGATCCAATGACTGTTAGAAGAACATAGAATCGGTGGGTTCAGGAGGGTAATACGGAACGCCGTGCTGGATCCCAACGGCCTCGTATCGCTAGTAGTCGAGATGACAGGCATCTTTTCCGCATGGCTGTAACGGATCGTGCAGCCACGTCTAGATCCCTGAGTCAACAGATGGGGACGTTTGCAAGACAACAATCATCCGCACGAACAGTTCGACGATGTTTGCAGCAGCATCTACTATCAGCTCGGAGACCATGGCTGCGGCCACCCTTGACGCTGCATCACAGACAGGAGCGCCTGCGATGGTGTACTCAACGACGAACCTGGGTGCACGAATGGCAAAAGTCATTTTTTCGGATGAATCCAGGTTCTGTTTACAGCATCATGATGGTCGCATCCGTGTTTGGCGACATCGCGGTGAACACACATTGGAAGCGTGTATTCGTCATCGCCATACTGGCTTATCACCTGGCGTGATGGTATGGGTTGCCATTGGTTACACGTCTCGGTCACCTCTTGTTCGTATTGCCGGCACTTTGAGCAGTGGACGTTACATTTCAGATGTGTTACGACCCGTGGCTCAACCCTTCATTCGATCCCTGCGAAACCCTATATTTCAGCAGGATAATGCACGACCGCACGTTGCAGGTCATGTACGGGCCTTTCTGGATACAGAAAATGTTCGACTGCTGCCCTGGCCAGCACATTCTCCAGATCTCTCACCAATTGAAAACGTCTGGTCAATGGTGGCCGAGCAACTGGCTCGTCACAATACGCCAATCACTACTCTTGATGAACTGTGGTATCGTGTTGAAGCTGCATGGGCAGCTGTTCGTGTATACGCCATCCAAGTTCTGTTTGATTCAATGCCCAGGCGTATCAAGGCCGTTATTACGGCCAGAGGTGGTTGTTCTGGGTACTGATTTCTCAGGATCTATGCACCCAAATTGCGTGAAAATGTAATCACATGTCAGTTCTAGTATAATATATTTGTCCAATGAATACTCGTTTATCATCTGGATTTCTTCTTGGTGTAGCAATTTTAATGGCCAGTACTGCATCTCTAAATCAAGTGTTCAAGACATTATCGAGGACGTCTTGCAGAAGATTAAAGTGTGTGCAAAGTTTGGACCGCACACCTTGACTCCCGCACAAAAACTACTGCGCATGGCCGCCTACCACGACTTAATTGAAATGCATGACGTAGACAATTCTTTTCCGGAAAAAGACATTACGGGTGATGAGACTTGGTGTTATCTGTACGAATCTACTACAAAACGGTAAGGTGTAGCAATTCACATGAAGAGTCAAAGTTTGGACAACATAATCGACATTCGAGCCAATGTGATGCGCCAGTTGAACAACACACCAAACAAGGACTGTTAACAGTTTCACATGACTATATGAACATTCTGAGCGTTGTACTCAAGTACAGAGGAGGGGGAAGGATAATATATAGAACACTAGAGCATTATAATCAAATTCTTAGCTTTTCTATACACGGAAGTAACAAAAGTCATGGGATAGCGATATGTGCACACATACAGACGGCGGTAGTATCGCGTACTCTCGGTATAAAAGGGCAGTGCATTAGCGGAGCTGTCACTTGTACTCAGGTGAATCATGTGATAAGGTTTCCGACGTGATGATGGCGGCACGGCGGGAATTAGCAGCCATTGAACGCGGAATTGTAGTTGTAGCTAGGTGAATGGGACGTTCCATTTCGGAAATCTATAGGGAATTCAAATATTCCGAGATCCATAGTGTCAAGAGTGTGCCGAGAGGACCAAATTTCAGGCATTACTATTCAGCAGGATAGCGCAGTGGCCGGTGGCCTTCACTTAACCACCGACAACAGCAGTGTTTGCAAAGCTGTTTCACGGAGGAAGACTGCACTGTAGTTGCTTCTCTAGATTGTCGCACAGATGAGAAAATGTTAAATATCGAAATAGATGACAGAGGGATAGAAAAACAACTAAAATCGCTCAAAAGAGGAAAGGCTGCTGGACCTGACGGGATACCAGTTCGATTTTACACAGAGTACGCGAAGGAATTTGGCCCCCTTCTTGCAGCGGTGTACCGTAGGTCTCTAGAAGAGCGTAGCGTTCCAAAAGATTGGAAAAGGGCACAGATCATCCTCGTGTTCAAGAAGGGATATCGAACAGATGTGCAGAAGTATAGACCTATATCTCTAACGTCGATCAGTTCTAGTTATTTTGGAACACGTATTATGTTCGAGTATAATGACTTTTCTGGAGACTAGAAATCTACTCTGTAGGAATCAGCATGGGTTTCGAAAAAGACGATCGTGTGAAACCCAGCTCGCGCTATTCGTCCAGAGGGTCATAGACACGGATTCCCAGGTAGATGCCGTGTTTCTTGACTTCCGCAAGGCGTTTGATACAGTTCCCCACAGTCGTTTAATGAACAAAGTAAGAGCATATGGACTATCAGACCAATTGTGTGATTGGATTGAAGAGTTCCTACATAACAGAACACAGCATGTCATTCTCAATGGATAGAAGTCTTCCGAAGTAAGAGTGATTTCAGGTGTGCCGCAGGGGAGTGCCGTAGGACCGTTACTATACACAATATACTTAAATGGCCTTGTGGATGACATCGGAAGTTCAGTGAGGCTTTTTGCGGATGATGCTGTGGTATATCGAGAGGTTGTAACAATGGAAAATTGTACTGAAATGTAGGTGGATCTGCAACGAATTGACGCATGGTGCAAGGAATGGCAATTGAGTCTCAACGTAGAAAAGTGCAATGTGCTGCGAATACACAGAAAGAAGAATCCTTTATTATTTAGCTACAATGTAGCAGGTCAGCAGCTGGAAACAGTTAATTCCATAAATTATCTGGGAGTACGCATTAGGAGTGATTTAAAATGGAATGATCATATAAAGTTGATCGTCGGTAAAGCAGATGGCAGACTGAGATTCATTGGAAGAATCCTAAGGAAATGCAGTCCGAAAACAAAGGAAGTAGGTTACAGTATACTTGTTCGTCCACTGCTTGAATTCTGCTCACCAGTGTTTGATCCGTATCATATAGGGCTGATAGAAGAGATAGAGAAGATCCAACGGAGAGCAGCACGCTTCGTTACAGGATCATTTAGTAATCGCGAAAGCGTTATGGAGATGATAGATAAACTCCCGTGGATGACTATGCAAGAGAGACGCTCAGTAGCTCTGTACGGGCTTTTGTTGAAGTTTCGAGAACATATCTTCACCGAGAAGTCAAGCAGTATATTGCTCCCTCCTACGTATATCTGGCGAAGAGACCATGAGGATAAAATCAGAGAGATTAGAGCCCACACAGAGGCATACCGACAATCTTTCTTTCCACGAACAATACGAGACTGGAATAGAAGGGAGAACCGATAGAGGTACTCAAGGTACCCTCCGCCACACACCGTCAGGTGGCTTGCGGAGTATGGATGTAGATAGATGGAGATTTCAGTGGTAATAGACAAGCAACAACGCGTGAAACAACCACAGAAACCAATGTGGGACGTACGACGAACGTATCCGCTAGGACAGTGCAGCGAAATTTGGCGTTAATGGGCTCCGGCAGCAAACGAGCGACGCGAGTACCTTCGCTTACAGCACGACGTCCCCTGAAGCGCCTCTCCTGGGCTCGTGATCTTATCGGTTAGTCCTTAGACGACTGGAAAACCGTGGCCTGGTCAGACGAGTCTCGATTTTAGTTGGTAGGAGCTGATGGTAGGCTATGTGTGTGGCACAGACCACACGAAGCCATTGACCCAGGTTATCAGCAAGGCTGTGCACAGTCTGGTGGTGGCTCCATAGTGGTGTTGGTTGTGCTTACATGGAATGGACTGGGTCCTCTGGTGCACCTGAAATTATCATTGACTGGAAATGACCATGGTCGGCTACTTGGAGACCATTTGGAGCCAGTCATGAACTTCATGTTTCCAAAAGACGATGGAATTTTTATGGATGACAGTGCGCCAAGTCATCAGGCCCCAATTGTTCACGATTGGTTTTAAGAACATTCTGGGCAATTAGAGTGAATGATTTGGCCATCCAGATCGCGAGACATAAAGCCCATCAGACACCTATATGACATAATCGAGAGGTCAATTCGTGCACAGAATCCTGGCTCTGGCTCTGAGCACTATGGGACTTAACATCTGTGGTCATCAGTCCCCTAGAACTTAAACCTAACT
This sequence comes from Schistocerca americana, assembly GCF_021461395.2. NCBI lineage: Eukaryota > Metazoa > Arthropoda > Insecta > Orthoptera > Acrididae > Schistocerca > Schistocerca americana. Next base: position 430,391,140 of record NC_060124.1, on the reverse strand, counting down.
AACCTAAGGACATCACACACACCCATGCCCGAGGCAGGATTCGAACCTGCGACCGTAGCAGTCCCGCGGTTCCTGACTGCGCGCCTAGAACCGCTAGACCACCGCGGCCGGCCACAGAATCCTGCACCGGCGACGCTTTCTCAATTATGAACGCCTACCGGGGTAGCATGTCCGAATATTCCTGCAGGGGACTTCCAACTATTTGTCGAGTCCGTGCTACTTCGAGGTGCTGCACTTCGCCGGTCAGAGGAGGTGAGACATGATATTCGGAGGTATCCCATGACTTTTGTCACCTCACCGTTAATGCTTGCCCACCACTCAAGTACGGGGGTGTACTAGAATAATATGAAATATGGAAGTAAAAACTTCAACAGCCAATATCGCTAACACTAATTTCTTCATTGATGATCGGTTTGTGCAAATCTAAGTTACCGTAATCGGATCTGTAAAGCATATAAGTCGAAAATTATAAGCATAATCGGTCATATATAGTAAGGTGGGGTATATATTTTCACAAAATGGATATATACAGCATTTCAATGTAGATTTTTTGGATTACATATTTTCACAAAATGGATATATACAGCATACCTTATGCAAACACACCTTAAATACATTTGTATCAAATGTACAACATGTCGTGTCAAGTCGTAACACGTCATGACACACATAGGCATGACACACATCGGCATGACAATAATGCAGCAGACCTCAGCAGTTACGGTGGCTAGGACAGTTGCAAAATCTAAGAGAGAGAAGAAGGTTCTGCTGTTAGGTAGTTCTCATGGTAGAGGTGTAGGCCAGCAGTTGCAGGAAGTTTTGGGGAGTGAGTACCAGGTCACCAGCATTGTGAAGCCTAATGCAGGATTGGCTCAGGTGACTTTTAACGTAGGGGGGTTATGTAGGGATTTTACTAAAGAGGATCAGGTAGTGATTGTGGGTGGGGCTGGTAATAGTATTGATAGGGATGGGGAGTATGACATAGATGGTGACCTGGAAAAGATAGCCACTCAGACTGGCAACACGAATGTGCATTTCGTGGAACTGTTTCAGCGTCACGATCGGCCTCATCTTAATACAGCCGTCAGGCGTAATAACATGAGACTTGGGGGTGCGCTGATGACAGAAGGCTTGAGTCACATTTCAGTGGTGTCGGTGGAGTCTATCAGTAGGACGGGTTTCACTAGACACGGCCTGCACCTCAACAGGTATGGGAAGGGGAGGTTGGCAAAACTTATAGGTGACAGCATAGGTGGGGGTGGTGGGATCACTCATGGGAAAATTCCGGTAGTTGTGGGTGTTAGAGCTGTACGTTTTTTAGATTGAAGTCAGCTGATAGGTATTCCTGCTTAAGGGAAGTCTCTCTAACAAAGAAACCACTTTCTACAAAGCTTGGGTATCCGATTAATGAGGGAATTAGTATATTTCATCAAAATATACAAGGTATTAGAGATAAAGTTAGTGAACTGCTTATAGATGTTGACTCTGAAATTATTGGTGTATCTGAACACTTCTTAAATAAGGAGATAATTCAGAGGCTTTCTTTACCAGGATACAGGTTGGCTGGCAGCTTTTCTAGGAGCTCTTTGCGGTGTGGGGGAGTAGCCATGTATGTGAAAAACGGTATCCCATTTGAGTCAATTGATGTTTCAAAGTACTGCGCTGAAAAGGTGTTTGAATGTTGTGCAGGTGTGGTTAAATTTAGTGGAGCTAAACTTCTTACTGTTGTTATTTATAGATCCCCAGACTCCGATTTCACAACATTTTTGCTAAAGCTAGAGGAGGTTCTTGGTTCACTTTATAGGAAATACAAAAAGTTAGTTATATGTGGTGACTTCAATATTAATTGTATAAGTGATTGTGCAAGGAAAAGGCTGGTAGACCCCCTTAATTCATACAATCTTATGCAAACCGTATTCTTTCCAACGAGAGTGCAAGGGAACAGTAGAACAACCATAGACAATATTTTTGTTCATTCGTCATTATTAGAAGGGCATTCTGTTAGCAAAAAGGTGAATGGCCTTTCAGATCATGATGCACAAATTTTAAGTCTAAAAGATTTTTGTGCTGCAACACATGTTAAATATAGTTACCAACTTTTTAGGAAAGCTGATCCAGTTGCTGTACAGACTTTTGTAAACCTTATCAAGGAACAAGAGTGGCAAGATGTTTATAGTGCTGATACAGTAGACGATAAATACAATGCTTTCCTCAAGACTTTTCTTGTGCTCTTTGAAAGTTGCTTTCCGTTAGAACGTTCAAAACAGGGTACTAGCACAAACAGGCAGCCTGGGTGGCTGACTAAAGGGATAAGAATATCTTGTAGAACAAAGTGGCAATTATATCAAAACGTTAGAAACAGTCAAAATCTAAATGCAGCAGCCCATTACAAATAGTATTGTAAGGTGCTTAAAAAGTTATTATTAATGCAAAAAGTATGTGGTATGCAGATAGAATAGCTAAGTCTCAGAATAAAATTAAAACCATATGGTCAGTCGTAAAGGAAGTGGCTGGTCTGCAGAGACAGGTCGAGAATATAGAATCAGTGCGTAGTGGGGATGTCCGTGTTACTGATAAGTCGCATATATGTACAGTACTTAATAATCACTTTCTGAATATAGCAGGTGAACTAAACAGAAACCTAGTCCCAACAGGGAATCATATAGCTCTCTTAGAGAAAAGTGTTCCGAGACTGTTACCTGAAATGCTCCTCCATGATACTGACAAGAGGGAGATTGAGTTAATAATTAAATCACTAAAGACCAAGAACTCTCATGGATATGACGGGGTATCTAGCAGAATACTTAAGTATTGTTCCACGTATGTTAGCTCAGTACTTAGCCATATCTGTAACTTTTCTTTTAGGAGTGGTCGGTTTCCTGACCGATTAAAGTACTCGGTAGTGAAGCCACTTTATAAAAAGGGAGACAGGGATAATGTTGACAATTATAGACCTATTTCTATGCCATCGGTGTTTGCTAAAGTTATCGAGAGGGTTGTATATACAAGGTTACTGCAGCATTTAAATTCACATAATTTGCTGTCAAATGTACAGTTTGGTTTTAGAAATGGCTTAACAACTGAAAATGCTATAGTCTCTTTTCTCTGTGAGGTTTTGGATGGATTAAATAAAAGGTTGCGAACGTTAGGTGTTTTCTTTGATTTAACGAAGGCTTTTGACTGTGTTGACCACAAAATATTACTGCAGAAGTTGGAACATTATGGAGTAAGGGCAGTAGCTTACAATTGGTTCGCCTCCTACTTTAAGAACAGAAAGCAGAAGGTAATCCTCCGCAATATTGAGAGTGGTGATGATGTTCAGTCCCAATGGGGCACTGTTAAATGGGGCGTTCCCCAAGGGTCGGTGCTGGGGCCACTGCTGTTTCTTATTTATGTAAATGATATGCCTTCTAGTATTACAGGTGATTCAAAAATATTTCTGTTTGCTGATGACACCACCTTGGTAGTGAAGGATCTTGTGTGTAATATTGAAACATTATCAAATAATGTAGTTCATGATATAAGTTCGTGGCTTGTGGAAAATAATTTGATGCTAAATCACAGTAAGACTCAGTTTTTACAGTTTCTAACCCACAATTCAACAAGAACTGACATTTTAATCAGACAGAATGGGCATGTTATAAGCGAGACGGAACAGTTCAAGTTCCTAGGCGTACGGATAGATAGTAAGCTGTTGTGGAAAGCCCATGTTCAGGATCTTGTTCAGAAACTAAATGCCGCTTTATTTACCATTAGAACAGTATCTGAAATAAGTGACATTTCAACACGAAAAGTAGTATACTTCGCATATTTTCATACGCTTATCTCATATGGTATTATTTTTTGGGGTAATTCTTCTGATTCAAAAAGGGTATTTTTGTCGACCCCTATTCAATAGTCTGGGAATTTTGACATTGCCCTCACAGTATGTATTTTCTTTAATGTCGTTTGTTGTTAGCAATATTAGCTTATTCCCAAGAGTTAGCAGCTTTCACTCAGTTAATACTAGGCAGAAATCAAATCTGCATGTGGAATGCACTTCCTTGACTCTTGTGCAAAAAGGAGTGCAGTATTCTGCTGCATACATTTTCAATAAGCTACCACAAGAACTCAAAAATCTTAGCAGTAGCCCAAACACTTTTAAGTCTAAACTGAAGAGTTTCCTCATGGCTCACTCCTTCTATTCTGTCGAGGAGCTCCTGGAAGAGCTAAAAAATTAAGCAAATTCCATTGTTACATTCTTGATTTTCTTTATTTAAACTAACGACTTGTCGCCTGAATATGTTTCTTATATTTCAGTTTATCTGTTTCTACAATCGTGTTATAATTTCATGTATTGACTCGTTCCATGACCATGGAGACTTCTCCTAAATGTGGTCCCACGGAACAATAAATAAATAAATAAAAAATGAAACAAGATTCACATAAAATAAAAATAGCATTTTGTTATTCCAGTATACTCTAGTTTTGATTATTAGTACTATACAGGGTGAGTCACTATTGTCACCTAGAATAACTCCGAAAGTATGTTAGTAGCTGAAAAGTTTGTGGGACAAATGTTGCATGAGACAACAGGGGCCATAACATCACGTTGGTTTCTTGTTGCTAGGTGGGGTCGCGTCAGAGATGTTAAGGTCGACTTTGCTTTTTTTTTAAGAGGGGTGCTATAGTTTGGTACTTATTGTCTAATAGCGTTTATCGAGACGAATCCAATGATGTGTAACAGTAATGTCTTTGAAGATAAACGAAGACCAAAAAGGTGGCATGAAAGTTCATTTACAGGTGTTCGAAGAGATGACCATTGGTATCAATGCAATCTTCTTATCGTGGATTGAGTGGTATTCCTTATCACTTCGGCACTTATCGAAGGACATGCTCTGACAATTCTCTCTTGCATATCGTGCAAATAGGAATATTCGCCGAACACTGCGTATCCACCTAAAGTGCCATCCATACGAAAACACCATTCGACGGTTTCGCAATACAACAGTAATAGGAGCGGTAAGACTACTATCGTCGAATCAAGAGAATTTGAATGATGTATTCCTTCGAAGAACAGGTCAATATGCCAACGAAATCCAGTGAGAGCTAGAGACTTATATGCTGAAAGATATCTTCAACGTACTCACCCTACATGTCGTACATTTAAGTGTGTGTATGATAAATCAAGAACAACTGGATCGTTAACGCATCTGAAACATATCCGGCAAAGGAAAGTTACTAATGAGGGAACGAAAATTGGTACTCCTGCCACTATGATTCGAGATCCTTGTGATAGTTCGCGTCAGATCGCTAGGGAACCTGGCATGAGCCAGAGTAGTGTTGTTCGTGTTCTGCATCGCGATAAATACCATCCTTACCACATCAGTGTCCACCAAGAATTAACTGGCACGGATTGTATGATGGTAACTTAGATTTGCCGAAAACGGTCATAAAAATATAATTATAATTAGCTCTATTGGCTGTTGAAGTTTTTACTTCTCTGTTTTTATTTATGCAGCCTTTTTGGACGACACATTTATTAATTTGATTTTATTTACTGACCAGGCTAAATTCACGAACCATGGAAATGTTAATTTGCGCAACATGCATCATTGGGCAACTGAAAATCCATGTTGCCTGCGGCAAGTTGCAACCCAAAAACCGTGGTCGGTGAATTTATGATGTGGGATTGTGGAGGACAGAATTATAGGCCCCCATTTCATCGAAGGAAATCTTAATGGTAGGAATTACACCACATCCCTGCAAGAAACATTAGGTCTGTTATTGGAAGAACAGAATGTGGTATGAAAACGATGGGCGCCCGGCACCTTTTTCGCTGATGGCTAGAAATGAGTTGCAGAAACAATTCCCAGATCGTTGGATTGAACGCGGAGGAGGTGTGTCATGGCCGGCTCATTCGCCAGACTTGACGCCTCCGGATTTTTTCTTGTGGGAATTCGTAAAACACATTGTTCATAAAGACGTTCCATCTACACCTGAAGATATGCGTGAGAGAATTGTCAGAGCATGTGCTTCGATAAGTGCCGAAGTGATAAGGAATACCACTCAATCCATGAATAAGAAGATTGCAGCAGTGCATTGATACCTTCTGTAAATGGACGTTCATGCCACCTTTGTGACCTTCGTTGACCATCAAAGACCTTACTGTTACATATCATTGGATTCGTCTAGATAGTCGCTATGAGAAAATAAGTACCAAAATATAGCATTCCACTTTAAAAAACAAAATTGACCTTCATATCTTCGACGCGACCCCACCTAGCAAGAAAAAAACCAACGTCATATCATGGCCCCCATTGTCCCATGCTACATTTGTCCCACAAACTTTTCACCTCCTAACATACTTTCGGAGTTATTCTTGGTAGCAATAGTTAGTAACTCACCCTGTATAATTTTATACTAAAAGTATATACGGCATTGTTTTGTCGACTCCTCTGATGAAAACTTCTTTCTTTTGTTTTATATGTTACGAGCGTATTTCTGTATGTTTACCACTAGTGTCACCTATTGGCAATTTGTAACTGCTTTGACTTGTGGTCCTCAGTCTCCTTTCATCTTTTGTGTGAATGTGAACTTGTGCTGTCGGTGCAATATGCACGACATTTTATGTAAATCTTGTTTTATTACTGACATGGCAATGTATGGCTTTCTTCATGTTCCTGGAACGTGTTACGACTTGTTACAATTGTACATTTGGTGGAAGTGTATTGAGGTGTACTTGCATAAGATATGTTGTATATATCCATTATGTGAATATATATACCACGGCTTTTTATATATGATCTGATTATTCTTGTAATTTTCGAACTATATGCTTTATAGATCTGATGATGGTAACTTAGATTTGCCGAAAACGGTCATAAAAATATAATTATAATTAGCTATATTGGCTGTTGAAGTTTTTACTTCTCTGTTTTTATTTATGCAGCCTTTTTGGATTGACAGGGTATTTACATAGAGCACTGCTATCACCGTTGGATAAACGAGGAGTTTTCAGTAACGTTTCAGTTAGGAACCTTTTTGACGTCCACAGACGTACATGTCTCAGTTCTCAAGACGACTATTGTTAACTATAATAGGCAATGGATTCCACATGGACTAGCACACGAGCTTAAATAGTCATCTTTTCTCAGCGAAGAGACAAAGTAAATTTCTTGGAATGGTAATGGAGTCACACCTCTCACGCGGGATATTGCGTATCTCACAAGACCCATCCTTGTCTCAACGTCTTGCGCTCTCTTATTAGAGCATGTTTAGGTGCGGATCATAATATTTTGCTGTTAATATGCAGGGGGTTAATAAGATTCAAAATTGACAATGGTAGCACGTTGCTCTGGAGAGGTAAGCAGAAGTCAATTTCAAACCTGCAAAAATCTCTAGTTCAGTTGCATCAGAACTTGCCTAGTTTGGTTAGCGGAAGCTGCAGAAATGCCCAACACCTTACGCTGGAAATTAATGGCAGGTGTACTTCTCCTGGAAACACTTTCTACAGTTCGCCAACCACTAATACAGAAACTTGGAAGACTGTCTCATGGAGGAGTGAATGGACAGAGGATACACGGCCCCAAACAGGAGTTATGTAGCAGCTTCTTACATTGAACAGCCAAAGAAACTGATAAACCTACCTGATATCATGTAGGTCCCTGCGATCACGCAGAAGTGCCGCAGCACGACGTGGCACGAACTCGACTAATGTCAGAAGTAGTGTTGGAGGCAATTGCTCAATAGTGTTCATGTACCGGGAGTTTCGTGACCAGCGGAAGTGTTTAAGCCAGAAGAGTGTTTCTGGAGCCACTCTGCAGCAATTCTGGACGTGTGGCATGTCGCAATGTCCTGCTGAAATTGCCCAAGTCCGTCGGAACGCACAATGAACATGAATGGATGTAGGTGATCAGACAGGATTCTTACGTACGTGTGACCTGTCAGAGTCGTATCTAAACGTATCAGAGGTCCCATATCAATACAACTGCACACGCCCCACACCATTACAAAGCCTCCACCAGCTTGAATAGCAGTGTACATGGATTCATGAGATTGTCTCCGTACCCGCACACGTCCATCCACTCAATACAATTTGAAACGAGACTCGTCCGACCAGGCAACGTGTTTCCAGTCATCAATAGTACAATGTCGGCGTTGGAAGGGCCCTGGCGAGACGTACAGCTTTTTGTCATGCAGTCATCGAGGATAAATGAATGGGCCCTCGGCTCCGAAAGTCTGAAAGTCCATATCGATGATATTTCGTTGAATGGTTCGCACTGAAATTTGCTGCATTTTGCGGAAGGGTTGCACTTCTGTCGCGTTGAACGATTCTCTTCAGTCGTCGTTGGTCCCGTTCTTCCAGGATCTTTTTCCGGCCACAGCGATGTCGGAGATCGTGAAATGGTCATACGGGAAAATCCCCACTTCAACGCTACGTTGGAGATGCTGTGTACGATCGCTCGTGCGCTGTCAACAACACCACGTTCAAAGTCACTTAAATCTTGATAACCTGCCATTGTAGCAATAGTAGTCGATCTAACAACTGCACCAGACACTTGTTGTCTTATATAGGCGGTTCCGACAGTTGCGCCGTATTCTGCCCGTTTACATATCTCCGTATTTGAATACGCATACCTATACCAATTTCTTTGGCGCTTCGGTGTATACTTGTAGGAAATTTTACCCTGTTTCCGAAAAAGCCATCATATGCTACTCCGTTACCAGTATAACGAAATAACTTCAGCAACCAACGTTTTCAACTTAAAAAAAGAAAGAAAATAGATTTATCAGAGTATTTTGGAATATATACTGACGGCTGTGGTATCGTCCAAAGATGGCGTTGCTACACCAAAGTCGGCAACGCGCAACAGTACCACAAACACTAGCGATGACTCACTGCAATCCGCAACAACAAATGGGAGAGGCTGAAGATGACACGCTATGTCTCTGTGCACAGCAGCACGCTCGCACGGAGGTCAAGACAGGGCAGAAATGGGATGAGCTGCGCAGATCGTGACTCCAACTGAAGCACTCAACGTTATTGAGTAGGATTAAAGAGCTATTTAAGTCTCAGACGGAAGCGTACTTTTGTAAATGTTGAACGTCGTACTTGAGGAGAAGAGTTTGTTAATTAGTGCATCAAGTGGTGCTTTAATAGTCAGTCATCATCATCGTCATCATCATCATCATTTAACAGTTCCAGTTTCCCGGGCACCGGTACTGAGCCTCTTCCACTTCGTCCTTTCCAAATACACCTGTTCATGGAGATCATCCACTGTCCATCCTCTGGTCACTAGATAGCCTTAATCAAGTCCATCCATCGGGTTCGAGATCTTCCTTGAGGCCTTCTCCCATCCAATTGTCTTTCTAAATTTATTTTATCTGTTCTAATTGGCTCCATTCTCATCACATGCCCGTACCATTGAAGTCTAAATGTGCCAATTCGATCTAATAGGGATGTCTTTGTTCTGGCTTCTTTCCTCACCTCCTCAATCCTTAACTTGTCCGTCTTGGTCTTTCGGATGGTGGATCTCAGAAATTTCATCTCTGCTGCTTGCAGCATTGATGATACTCTTTTTGTGAGGGGGCATGTTTCAATACCATAGGTCAATATTGGTACGAAGTAGCTATTAAACATCATCTGTTTGGCCGGTTTTGGGATCAAGTCATCCCATAAAAGTGATTATTTGTTGGCAGAATGCGGATCCTTTTTGCACTCTGTTGGTGATTTCATTTCTGACCAAATGTCCCTGGAGATTACACTTCCAAGGTGAGGAAAACTGTCCACACACTGTAGTTGGCAGCCGCTTAGTTTTACACCTCTGTTGACTGCCATCAGCACTGTCTTGGTCTTGCTGATGTTGAGGCTATATTTCTGGAACTGAGCTTTCCATTCATCGAGTCTGATCTGTACTTCCTCTTCAGTTTCACCCCATATCATGACGTCATCAGCAAAGCCAAACACATTCACTTCACCTGACTTCTCCTTGACGTTCTTCATTGTAGTATCCTAACTGTGATGGATAGTAGTGGGAACAGCGCACTTTCTTGCTGAACTCCACTATTGGTCACAAACCATGATGATCGTCCTGCTCCAACTTGTACAGAGCTAGTGCAGTCTTTGTACAATATCTGAATTTTTCTTATTAGTCCTTCAGGCATATTCTTTTTGCTCAGGCATTCCCAGATCTTATCCCTTATAACATTATTATAGGCCTTTTCTATATTCAGGAATACAATGACCAGGTTCTTGCCTTTCTTCCAATACTTTTCCACCACCATGAGAGTGCTAAAAATTAGATCTATTGTTGATCTGTCACTTCTGAAGCCATACTGTTCCTCCTGCAGTTGTAGTTCTCAGTCTCTTTTCTATGGTCTTCTCAAGCATTTGCAGCCCATGAGACAATAGGATTATTCCTCTGTAGTTTAATAGTCACTGACAGTTGCAAATTATCAAGCACTCCTGTGGCAAAGGACTTTATAAAGTTAAGTAATTCTGTTTATAATCCATATGATAAAGTGGACTAATATCTCATCTATCGTAGTTCAGATGAGCCACCTCTCAGAGCAAGCAAAGAACCCACAGTTATGGTTGGATGATTATAGTTTTGTCTGGTCATAACACAGGCAATGGCAGAGTGAGTTGCGTATTTCTATGTCCGAACACAGATTACAACGCATTTATTTCGCTTTACAGTGACACTTCTAGCTTCGCTGCAGAATCCACAGCTCATGATCCGTCTCTAAGGATCTCGATATCGACGTTACGATGAACACTAACTACCCTCCTATTTCAAATAAACAGTTATGAACCTCCATCATATTCGTAATCGTTAGATGAGCAAACCCAAAGAAAAATGACGTCATAAAAGCATTGGCTCCAAAAGGATGGATATTTATGAGTTTCAAAGTAAATTGGGCTTCCATTTTTATTCACCCCTCTTGGTTTTTGTACTTTTTATATGCTGTCCGTCTATGCGGATGGGTTACTCCCATTTTTCTTAGAATTTCGAATATCTTGCTCCATTTTAAATTATCGAACAGTTTTTCAGGTCGACAAGTCCTATGAAGGTCTTGCTTCCATTGTCGATCACAACGTCAGAAATGCCTGTCTGGCACCTTTCCCTCTGCGAAAGCCATAAACATCTACAAATCTTCAATTTCATTTTCCACTTGGGGTTCCGTATTTCATTCTGATATTTCATCCATTTAGTTCAAACTGCAAAATCCTTACAAACCGCTCTATGATTATGTGCCAGACCGTGTCTGGATCAGTCATATACGGTTGTTTCACTTATCACTTCCTTCATCTGGAGCAATAATTTATATGTGAGAAAATGACGAGTTACATCGTGCTTCAGGATCAGTCCTAAGCTCAACTTCCCGCGTTTATGATTCGATAAGTTGTTTCAAAAGTCAGAGGAAGACAAGCATACCTACCTCCATTATGACCGTGGCTAAGACTGCACTGTGGTATTCCAACCAAACTTCGATCTGACGACAATTTTCTTTGCTTTTTACTTAGTCTCTAAACGAGATCAGCAGTCACACGATTCCATTATCAACTCCGGCTCGTCTGTCCACTATGGATATCTCATTCTTGATTCACGTGCAACCTTTTATAGTAAAAATCACCTGCTCATACGAGGACGTGATGAAAATTAATCCTCTCGAAAACGCCTAAAACTGAAACTTCCTCGCAGATTATAACTGTATACAGGGCCGAGACTCGGATGGCAAGTACTCTATCATCTGAGCTATCTAAGGACGACTCACGACCTGTCCTCACAGCTTCGATTCACCCAGAACCTCGTTTTCTACCTTCGAAACTTCATAGAAGCTCTCCTGCCGACCTTCCAGAACTAGCACTCCTGGAAGAAAGGATATTGCGGAGACATGGCTTAGCTACAGCCTGGGAATGTTTCCAGAATGAAATCTCACTCTGCAGTTTAGTGTGCGCTGATATGAAACTTCCTGGAAGATTAAAACTGTGTACTAGTGGAACTGAACCTTTGAGGATGAGTCGTAGGTCGCTGTTGAATAGCTCAGATGTAAGAACACTTCCACGCGAAAGGCAGAGGTCCCGAGTTCGAGTCTCGGTCCGCAGAGATTTAATTTTACAGAAAGTTTCATATCAGCACACACTCCGCTGCAGAGTGAAAATTTCATCCTCCTTCTTCAAGGAGTGCTAGTTCTGCGAGATTCGCAGGAGAGATTCTGCGAAGTATGAGTGGTAGGAGGCGAGGTATTGGCGGAAGTAATGCTGCCAAGACGGATAGTGAGCCGTGCTTGGGTAGTTCAGATGGTACAGTATTTTCCCGCGAAACGCAAAGGTCCCGAGTTCGAGTTTCGGTCCAGCACACAGTTTTAATCTGCCAGGTTTCTTATCAGCACACACTCCGCTGCAGAGTGAGAATTTCATTCTGGAGACTCGGCTTTTTAAAATATAACAAACGATTTTAACATTCTACATCTTTATTCTTCATGTCACAACATTTATTTCTCAGAACACACCTTGGCCGAAGAACACATTTCTTTTAACGAGAGATCAGTTTGTTAATACCGCCACTGTCGAATATTTGTTTTTTTTTAAGGAGCCAAGACCTCATTTCTGCTTGCACTGCTTCATCACTATTAAAGTGAAGTCCTCGACGGTGTACATTAAGTTTTGGAAACAGATTAAAATCGAATAGGGCCAAGTCGGGACTGTATGCCTGATCGATGACACCAAGGCGTCGGACTGTTGTAGATGACTCAGCCCTCATGTGTGGTCTGGCATTGACATACTCAATGTGACTGTGCTCCATGTTGGACGAACGCGTGGAATTAGAAACTTGATTATAGCACGCCGTTCCTCACTCACTGAGGTAGTTACCTTACACACCGCCACGTTGAGCGTTACAATTCGGAGCCCTCTAGCGGAAGAGGGCTGTGAAGATGTAGACATGAAGAATAAAGACGTAGAAGGTTAGTAACGTTGGTTTTATTTAAAAAGCTTGAAGAGTATTCAAATAAAAAGTTCGGAGGCATTCCTTTTTAGTACGCCCTCGTACAGGGATACCCTTTGATATAACACATGCCCTTAGTCAAAAATCATTAAAGACAGTGGCACTAACTACTAAACGTTATAAAATTATTTTTTAAATATTTTTTTTCAGAGACACCTTACGTCATTACATATCGAACGTCACCCAACTAACATGGAAGTGTTTAGGCTCGTTATTTTGGATTCACTTCGTGGAATCATTTTGTTAACAATCGCAGAAGGTAATCTTGATACTTTATTTACCTATGTTGTTGTTGTTGTTGTGGTCTTCAGTCCTGAGACTGGTTTGATGCAGCTCTCCATGCTACTCTATCTTGTGCAAGCTGCTTCATCTCCCAGTACGTACTGCAGCCTACATCCTTCTGAATCTGCTTAGCGTATTCATCTCGTGGTCTCCCTCTACGATTTTTACCCTCCACGCTGTCCTCCAATACTAAATTGGTGATCCCTTGATGCCTGAGAACATGTCCTAGCAACCGATCCCTTCTTCTAGTCATGTTGTGCCACAAACTCCTTTTCTCCCCAATTCTATTCAATACCTCCTCATTAGTTATGTGATCTACCCATCTAATCTTCAGCATTCTTCCGTAGCACCACATTTTGAAAGCTTCTATTCTCTTCTTGTCCATGTTCCACTTCCATTCATGGCTACAATCCATACAAATACTTTCAGAAACGACTTCCTTACACTTAAATCTATACTCGATGTTAACAAATTTCTCTTCTTCAGAAACGCTTTCCTTGTCATTACCAGTCTACATTTTATATCCTCTCTACTTCGGCCATCATCAGTTATTTGCTCCCCAAATAGCAAAACGCATCTACTACTTTAAGTGTCTCATTTCCTAATCTAATTCCCTCAGCATTACCCGACTTAATTCGACTACATTTCATTATCTTCGTTTTGCTTTTGTTGATGTTCATCTTATATTCTCCTTTCAAGACACTGTCCATTCCGTTCAACTGCTCTTCCAAGTCTTTTGCTGACAGAATTACAATGTCATCGGCGAACATTTAAGTTTTTATTTCTTCTCCATGGATTTATACTTTTCAAGCTTTTTAAATAAAACCAACGTTATTAACGTTCTACGTCTTTATTCTTCATGTCTACATCTTTTACCTATATTTCGAGTATTTACAAGATTCCATATACTGATTAGGTTTTACCTTGTTTCTTTTGTTATTAACGTTCTCATTTGTAATATTGCTCTGTAACCAGCGGTTTATACCATTTGTACCTCAATTCGTAGTGATACAGAATATCAGTAATGAAAGTATTTTGCGGTGATACTCAGTACCACGATTTAGAATTCTACGACTTCCATGCAGTTTCATCTCTCAGATTCGAAACTATTTGCGCTCAGGGTAGCCGATTTTGGGAACAGCTTTACTTTAAATGCGCCGGCCTACAGCTAGTGAGTATAGCATTTGTCACACACAGAATAAATACACTCCTGGAAATTGAAATAAGAACACCGTGAATTCATTGTCCCAGGAAGGGGAAACTTTATTGACACATTCCTAGGGTCAGATACATCACATGATCACACCGAAGACCCACAGGCACATAGACACAGGCAACAGAGCATGCACAATGTCGGCACTAGTACAGTGTATATCCACCTTTCGCAGCAATGCAGGCTGCTATTCTCCCATGGAGACGATCGTAGAGATACTGGATGTAGTCCTGTGGAACGGCTTGCCATGCCATTTCCACCTGGCGCCTCAGTTGATCCAGCGTTCGTGCTGGACGTGCAGACCGCGTGAGACGACGCTTCATCCAGTCCCAAACATGCTCAATGGGGGACAGATCCGGAGATCTTGCTGGCCAGGGTAGTTGACTTACACCTTCTAGAGCACGTTGGGTGGCACGGGATACATGCGGACGTGCATTGTCCTGTTGGAACAGCAAGTTCCCTTGCCGGTCTAGGAATGGTAGAACGATGGGTTCGATGACGGTTTGGATGTACCGTGCACTATTCAGTGTCCCCTCGACGATCACCAGTGGTGTACGGCCAGTGTAGGAGATCGCTCCCCACACCATGATGCCGGGTGTTGGCCCTGTGTGCCTCGGTCGTATGCAGTCCTGATTGTGGCGCTCACCTGCACGGCGCCAAACACGCATACGACCATCATTGGCACCAAGGCAGAAGCGACTCTCATCGCTGAAGACGACACGTCTCCATTCGTCCCTCCATTCACGCCTGTCGCGACACCACTGGAGGCGGGCTGCACGATGTTGGGGCGTGAGCAGAAGACGGCCTAACGGTGTGCGGGACCGTAGCCCAGCTTCATGGAGACGGTTGCGAATGGTCCTCGCCGATACCCCAGGAGCAACAGTGTCCCTAATTTGCTGGGAAGTGGCGGTGCGGTCCCCTACGGCACTGCGTAGGATCCTACGGTCTTGGCGTGCATCCGTGCGTCGCTGCGGTCCGGTCCCAGGTCGACGGGCACGCGCACCTTCCGCCGACCACTGGCGACAACATCGATGTACTGTGGAGACCTCACGCCCCACGTGTTGAGCAATTCGGCGGTACGTCCACCCGGCCTCCCGCATGCCCACTATACGCCCTCGCTCAAAGTCCGTCAACTGCACATACGGTTCACGTCCACGCTGTCGCGGCATGCTACCAGTGTTAAAGACTGCGATGGAGCTCCGTATGCCACGGCAAACTGGCTGACACTGACGGCGGCGGTGCACAAATGCTGCGCAGCTAGCGCCATTCGACGGCCAACACCGCGGTTTCTGGTGTGTCCGCTGTGCCGTGCGTGTGATCATTGCTTGTACAGCCCTCTCGCAGTGTCCGGAGCAAGTATGGTGGGTCTGACACACCGGTGTCAATATGTTCTTTTTTCCATTTCCAGGAGTGTAGTTGATACTGTAGGCTAGGAATAAACTACAATGTGGACGAGCTGTCCAGTAGACAACGGATAGATATACGGCACTAAATTCGAGGACAATGGGCAGCTTTTGGGATGAACGTATCTACAGCCGTCATCTTACGCAAGCGCGACGCACTGAAGGCTTGTTTATTACAGCTCACGTGTTGCAAGGTTTCAGACTACTGGTCGGTGAGGATAGCGTCTTGTTATTCGCAGAGGTGGATACAGGAGGAGAGATTCCTATTGAAGTTACTATCTACGGAAAACTGGGGTAGTGAGCTATGGACTTTTACGCGTTGCTTATGGTTTTCTTTACAAGGCCTCCGGCACTTTCGAGTCAGTAATCAGAAAAACGATAATAGTATTCTTCATTTGAATAATAATAACATTAAAATTTCAGACCATCGTTACTGCCATGGCATGGTGAGAGTTTTCAATCATCACCAATAATACATCATGACACAGTATTTGGTTGTGCAATCCATTCCACACTGTACGGAGGAAGCAATGCAGGTTAACCATAACGTCCAGTCCACTGAGATTTCATTACTTTATCCGAGGCACAAAGGGATGGAAAGTGGCCGCGATCCATCTGAAGAAACCATTCTGAAATTCGTCTCAAGTTAACTGATAGAAATTACGAAAAAAAGGTGACGTTTTAAAACTCAGCACGGGCTGGATCCAGAGGACAATAAATATTGGCTCCCAAGACGCTAACATGTTGCTTTACTTCCAGAATGCTTTCATTATACTTCAGTCCTGTCGCTGAGATGACGGAATACAGATTTACGGAATATCGGGCCTGCCAGCTTTGTAGCTGTATTTTGGACTTCCTGGCAGATAGAACTATCAGGAACAAGAAGTCCTACCGTGAACGTTATTCCACGATGTCTTAACAGATGTCTGCCATCCTATGCCTGCTACTTGTCAGTGGTTCCATTTATTCCTTTTCTTGCCGGTTGTCGGGAGATCCTCCTGATTCCTACCTAATTTTATAATTATCAACACTGTTCTGTAGCATCTCATCTCAAATGCTTCGATTCTCTTCTTTTCCGGTTTTCCCGCAGTACATTTTTCACCTCCATACAATTCTGTGCTCCAAACGCACATTCTCAGAAATTTCTTCCTGTAATTAAGACCTGTAGTTGAGACTAGCAGACTTCTCTTGACCAGAAACGACCTTTTTACCAATGCTAGTTTACTTTTTATATTCCCCTCGCTCCATCTGTCGTGGGTTGTTTTGGTGCCTAGATAGCAGAACTCCTTTACTTCATCTACTTTGAGACCACCAATTATGACGTTAAGTTTCGTCTCTGCTACTTCTCAGTAGTTTTGTCTTTCTTCGATTTATTCTCAATCCTTATTCTGTACTCATTAGACTGTTCACTACATTCAGCAGAACTTGTAATACTTCTTCACTTTGACAAAGGATAGCAATGTCATCAGCGAAACTAATGATTGTAATCTTGTCAAGCCGGTCGGTGTGGCCGAGCTGTTCTAGGTGCTTCACTATGGAACTGCGGGACCGCTACGGTCGCAGGTTCGAATCCTGCTTCGATCATGGATGTGCGTGATGCCCTTAGGTTAGTTATGTTTAAGTAGTTCTAAGTTCTAGGGGGCTGATGACCTCAAATGTTAAGTCCCATAGTGCTTAGAGCCATTTGAAATCTTGTCACCTTGAATTATTATTCGACTCTTGAACCTTTCTTTTATTTCCATCATTGCTTCTTTTATGTACAGACTGAACAGAAGGGGCGAAAGATTGCATCTCTGTCTTATAAGCTTTTTAATCCGAGGACTTCGTTCTAGCCCGCATCTCGTGGTCGTGCGGTAGCGTTCTCGCTTCCCACGCCCGGGTTCCCGGGTTCGATTCCCGACGGGGTCAGGGGTTTTCTCTGCCTCGTGATGGCTGGGTGTTGTGTGCTGTCCTTAGGTTAGTTAGGTTTAAGTAGTTCTAAGTTCTAGGGGACTGATGACCGTAGATGTTAAGTCCCATAGTGCTCAGAGCCATTTGAACTTCGTTCTAGGTCATCTACTGTTATTGTCCTCCCCCCCCCCCCTCCCGGCTATTGTACGTATCACGTATCGTATAATACCCGTCTTTTCCTATAATTTACCACTATTTTTCTCCGACTTTCTAACATCTTGCAACATCGGACATTGTCGAATTCTTTTTCCTGGTCGACAAATCGTATGAACGTGTCTTAATTTTTCTTTAGTCTTTTTTCCATTATCAACCGGAGCGTCAGAACTGCCTCTCTCGTGCCTTTTCCTCTCCTAAAACCAAAGTGATCGTCTTCTAAACATCGTTATTTTTCTTTTCCATTCTTCTGTATATGTATGAGCTACTAAGCTAAATGCGCGATAATTCTCGCAATTTTCGGCTTTTCAAATTTTGGGAATTATATGAATGGTATATCGGCAGACCTAAACGCTCTGCACACCAACGTGAATAGCCGTTTTTTAGCCACTTCCCCCAATGATTTTAGAATTTCTGATGGAATGTTATCTATTCCTTCTGCCTCATTCAATATTAAGTCTTCCAAAGGTCTTTTAAATTCTAATTGTAATACTGCATCTCCTATTCCTTCTGTATCCAGTTTCTTCTTCTATCACGTCATTAGACAAGTATTCTCCCTCTTACAAGGGAACCTCCCCATCGCACCCCCCTCATTTTAGTTTTAAGTTGGCGCAGTGGATAGGCCTTGAAAAACTGAACACAGATCAATCGAGAAAACAGGAAGAAGTTGTGTGCAACTATGAAAAAAATAAGCAAAATATACAAACTGAGTAGTCCATGCTCAAGATATGTAACATTAAGGATAGTAGTACCTCAATAGTGCCGTGGTCGTGTGGTTAGTGTGAACAGCTGTGGAACCAGAGGGCGTTGGTTCGAGTCTTGCCCCCGAGTGAAAATTTTAATTTTTTATTTTCAGACAATTATCAAAGTTCAGGCACACACATACACACAATCAACTTCGTTCTCCAAAATTCCAGGATGTGTTCAGATTTGCTTGGACAAATGCAGGATTTGACGGTCTACACACGGAAAAATTTGAAAACGTTAAAAACATATGTTTTGACAGAGCACGGGGAAAACTGTGCGACTGTTGTGCGACTGTTGCAGTCATTTGTTGCAGTTTATGTGACAAACTCTTATGTTTTCATCACTTTTTTGGGAGTGATTATCACATCCACAGGAAAACCTAAATCGGGCAAGGTAGAAGAATCTTTTTACCTATTCGCCAAGTGTACAAGTTAGGTGGGTCGACAACATATTCCTGTCACGTGACGCACATGCCGCCACCAGTGTCGTATAGAATATATCAGACTTGTTTTCCTGTGGAGGAATCGGTTGACTTATGACCTTGCAATCCACTGTTTTCGGTTCCCATTGGAGAGGCACGTCTTTTCGTCTACTAATCGCACGGTTTTGCGGTGCAGTCGCAAAACACCGACACTAAACTTATTACAGTGATCGAAGACGTCAATGAACGAACGGACAGATCATAACTGCGAAAATAAAGAAATTAAATTTTTCACTCGAGGGAGGACTTGAACCAAGGATCTCTCGTTCCACTGCTGCTCACGCTAACCACGGGACCACGGCGCTCCTGATCTCACACCGTCCTTGATGTTGCATATGTTCCACATAGACTACTCAGTTTGTATATTTTGCTTATTTTTTTCATAGTTCCACACAACTTCTTCCTGTTTTCTTGATTGATCTGTGTTCAGTTTTTGAAGGCCTATCCACTGTGCCAACTTATAACTAAATCTGAGGGGGGTGCGATGGGGAGGTTCCCTTGTTAGAAGCCTTCAGTGTACTCTTTCCACCTATCCGCTCTCTCCTCTACATTTGACAGTGGAATTCCCATTGCATTCTTCATGTTACCATCTTTGCTTTTAATGTCACAGAAGGTTGTTTTGACTTTCCTGTATGCAAAGTCTGTCCTTCCGACAGTCATTTATTACTCGATATCTTCACATTTTTCATGCAGCCATTTCGTGTTAGCTTCCCAGCACTTCCTATTAATTTCATTCCTCGGCGACTTGTATTTCTGTGTTCCTGAATGTACCTCAACGTTGTTTTGCTTTCAAACTTCAGTGATTATCCTTTTTAGAGGTGTCAATTTTACTTCAACAGAACTACCAACTTTGATTTTCATTATCGCAGTATTTACAGCCTGGAGTACTTCAAGTATATCTCTGATTTCCCTCCGCATCCCATTTCTTTGTGAATTCATTCTTAATGTCTAGTCTCTTTAACTTCAGCCTACTCTTCACCACTACTACACTCTGTGATCTGAGTCTATATCTGCTCCTGGGTACGCCTTACAATCCAGTATCCGATTTCGGAATCTCTACTTGAGTATGATGAAATCTAATTGAAATCTTCCCGTATCTCCCGGCCTTTTTCAAGTACACCTCCTCCTCTTGAGATTTTAAAAAAGAGTATTCGCTGTTACTTGCTGAGATTAATTGCAGAATTCAGTTTCTTTCTTCTCTCATTCCTAGTTCGAAGCCCATATTCTCCCGTAACCCTTTCTTCTATTCCTTCCCCTAAACCGCTTTCCAATACCCCATGACTATTAGATTTTCAATTTCCTTTACGTACTGCATTACCTGTTCTATCCTCATATACTTTCTCTGTCTCTTCAACTTCGACTTGCGACGTCGGCGTGTATATCCTAACTACAGTTGTCGGTGTTGGTTTGCTGTCGATTCTGATGAGAAGAATCTATCACTGTACCATTCACAGTAACTCTCTCTCTTCCCTAGCTTCCTATTCATGATGAATCCTACACCCGTTGTATCACTTCCTGCAGCTATTCATATTACATTTGACCAGAAATCTTTGCCTCCTTTACATTTCACTTCACTGACCCTCACTACATCTAGATTGCACTTCAGCATTTCCCTTTTTAGATTTTCTAACTTCCATAACATGTTAAACTTCTGACATTCCATGCCCCGAATCACAGAACGTTATCCCTTCGTTGGTTATTCAATCTTTCGCTTATGATCACCTCCACTTTGGTAGTTCTTTCCCCGAGATCAAAATGGGGGACTAGACCGAAATCTTTTGCCAATGGAGAGATCATCACAACACTTTTTCTCTAGTGGCTAGCGTTGCTGCCTCTGGATCATGCGGTCCTGGGTTCGATTCCTAGCCACGTTGGGGATTTTATCTGCCCAGGGACTGGGTATTTGTGCTGTTCTCATCATTTTATCATCATCATTCACGACACTGGCTAGATCTGACTGTGTAAAAAATTGGACTGTGAAAAAAATGGGGACTTTGTACGGGCGCAGATGACCGCGCAGTTGAGCGCCCCAAAAACCAAACATGATGATCACAGCATTTTTCCAGTTACAGGCCACTCTTTTTTTAATGCAGTGGCTTCCGTTGCCTTCTGCATCTTCATGTCCTTGTTCATTGACGTATCTTCCACCTTTTTAAGCAGTGTCCCACCCAAAGGACAAGAGAGTGGCCCGAACCTCTGTCCGCTCCTCTGCCCTCTTTAAAAAGGCCATTGGCTGAATGAGGATGATTTCTTATGCCAGAAGTGTTCATCCACCATTGATGATGATTTTCATTGAAAGTTTAAGCAGTGGCGGAACAGAAGATGATCGAAGTGTTTGGTATGTTGCGCTACAGAAGAAGGTTGATAATTCGGTGGACTGATAAGCTATGGAATGAAGAGGTTCTTTGCAGAATCGGTGAAGAACGGAATATACGGAAAACACTGAGAACAAGAAGGGAAAGATGATAGGACATCTATTAAGACATGAACGATAACTTCCATGGTACTAGAGGGAACTGTAGAGGGTAAAAAAGGTAGAGGAAGACACAGATTGTGATACATCCAGCAAAGAACTGAGGACGTACGTTGCAAGTGCTAATCTGAGACGCAGAGGTGGGCGCAGGAGAGGAATTCGTGGCGGACAACGTCAAAAACAGTCAGAAGACTGATTACTCAAAAAAAGTCTCGTGAAGACAGCACGATTTAACAGAACATCTAACGTCAATAAAAAAGTTTTAATGTCGAAATCATGTATTCACTGTTCATTAAAAATTTTATATCTTCCTCAGCGAAGACTGGTCCATATCCGGTGAAATTTTGTATGATGACTGCAAAAAGCAAAACTGTTTAATCAAAGGCGATAACTTGCTACAGAATTGCTAGAGGATACAGTGTCGGTGAAAATTTCAGCTAGTCTGGCTATAATTTTACTGTTTGTATTATTTAAAAACCTGTTCGTTCTGTGCATTTCTATTAAAATCTTTAGCGCACTGCTGAATATTTTTTAAATTTCTGCGATTGCTGGTGAACAGAAAGATTCCTTAGAAATTTCGCATTCCATACCTCAAACAGAAACTGATCGCTGTCGTCTTCATAGCAGCTGTAATTTCCACTGCAACTGACATTGAAACATGAAATTTTATTTACTTTCCTTATTTTTGCTCTATTGTGTCCTACTGACGTAAATTCTGGGGTACATCTATGCCGTCAAAAGAATATTTCTAACTCAGCAAACGGCTATCAGAATTGTTAACGGTATAAGTTCTGAAATTTCGTTGTGGCCACAGTTGAAGCGTCTAGAAATTCAGACACTGGCATCTCAGTACATGTAGTTCATGGAATTCTTGACCCTTTAATATGGACTGACACAAAGAGACTGCTCCATGTTCTCTGTATGTGCCAACAGACAAGATATTTACCCTTGGACAGCAGAAATAACAACACAAAAACTGTACGGTGTACTGCAAGGCCTTCCAACAGAAATAAAAATGTGATGTATGGAAAACAGTTTCTCGGCTAAATGCTATAGTTAATAACCTGCCAAAAAAAAAGTGAATCATACAAAACGCATGGTCGGGTGTCAACGTAACTTCGTTCATGCACACAACATTGACGGGTGTATAAACGATTAGAGTTGCACTTGTCTGTCACAGGCAGAAAGGCGGCCGGGGTACACCAGCGTTTTCGTTTTTACTGTTGTCACCAGGCCTGGTGGGGTATATGAAGGGTGTGAACAGCGTCAAATGCTGAGTGATCACTATCTGGAAGAATCTGAAAGACGCCTCGCTGTGGCTCTCCATTTGGCCAGTAATCGAATAGTGCAATACCCAGATTTGTGGGAAGTTCCAGTGTGACTGCGTAGGAACGCGAAGGCAGACATACTCGTTGTCAAATTTCCGGTCGACCACGTCTGACCATGAAAAGAGAGGATCCCCGTGGTGTACACCAAGAACATCGTCATCCCTTCACCTCTGCGCCTGCCGTCCAAGAACAATTAATGGACCCCAGCAACATTACGTGTGATGCCGCACCAGTAGCCTTACTAGGGTTGTACCGTCTCACCTGTACGCTGCCGTTGACATCACAGCACAAAAGACTGAGTTTGGCGTGGTGTCGTAACCGGGAAGTAGGGACTATTGGTGAATGGCATCACAATAAGTTCAGCGATGAATCGCGGTTCTGCACAAGTCCGGATGACCATTGTCGATGAGTATGACGGCGATCTGGGGAGATGTCGCATTCTTCCAATGGTATGAAGAAGCATAGAGATGTTATTTCCGATGACATTATGTAGGATGCCATCAGATACCATTTCAGGTCACTGACTGAGGGATCTCTTATGGCACAGTCGTATGTCGCTGGCACGCTTGGACTTGATGTGTTACCTCTCAAGCTGCAGTGTTGTAGTGTCGTTTATCAACATGGCAGTGCTCGTCAACACTTAGCATTTGTCTCGTCTCTATGACCTACCTATGTGACATTTTTCAACAGGGCAGTGCTCATCTACACTTGGCACATGCCCCTATGAGCTTTCCACATGGCATTTTTCAACAGGACAGTACTCGTCTACACTTGGCACATGTCTCTATGAGCTGCCTGCACAGCATTTTGCAACAGGGCAGTGTTCATCTACACTTGGCACATGTCTCTATGAGCTGCCTGCATGGCATATTTTAACAGGGCAGTGACGTCTACACTTGGCACACGTCTCTATGAGCCCCCTGTGTGCCATTTTCCAACAGGGCAGTGCTTGTTTACACTTGGCACATGTCTCTATGACCCACCCGTGTGCCATTTTTCAACAGGGAAGTGCTTGTTTACACTTGGCACATGTCTCTATGAGCAGCCCACATGGCATTTTTCAACAGGGTAGTACTCGTCTACACTTGGCACATGTCTCTATGAGCTGCCTGCATGGCATTTTGCAACAGGGCAGTGTTCATCTACACTTGGCACATGTCTCTATGAGCTGCCTGCATGGTATATTTTAACAGGGCAGTGACGTCTACACTTGGCACATGTCTCTATGAGCCACCTGTGTGCCATTTTCCAACAGGGCAGTGCTTGTTTACACTTGGAACATGTCTCTATGAGCAGCCCACGTGGCATTTTTCAACAGGTAAGTGCTCGTCTACACTTGGCACATGTCTTTATGAACTGCCCATATGGCATTTTGCAACGGGGCAGTGCTCATCTACACTTGGCACACGTCTCTATGAGCTGCCTGCATGGCATATTTTAACAGGACAGTGAAGTCTACACTTGGCACATGTCTCTATGAGCCACCTGTGTGCCATTATTCAACAGGGCAGTACTTGTTTACACTTGGCATATGTCTCTATGAGCTGCCCACGTGGGATTTTTCAACAGGGTAGTACTCGTCTACACTTGGCACAGGTCTCTATTAGCTGCCCCCATGGCATTTTTCAATAGGGCTGTGCTCGTCTACACTTCGTACATGTCTCTATGAGCCGCCTGTGTGCCATTTTCCAACAGGGCAGTGCTTGTTTCCACTTGGCACATGTCTCTATGAGCAGCCTGCGGGCTGTTTTTCAACAGGGCAGTGCTTGTTTACATTTGACACATGTCTCTATAAGCAGCCCACGCGACATTTTTCAACAGGGCAGTGCTCATCTACACTTTGGCACATGTCCCTATGAGCTGCCCGCATGGCATTTTTCAACAGAGCAGTGCTCGTCTACACTTGACACATGTCTCCATGAGCCGCCTGTGGGCAGTTTTTCAACAGGGCAGTCCTTGTTTACACTTAGCACATCTCTCTATGAGCTGTCTGCGCGATGGTCATGTACTCCAGCGGCCACCAAGATACCCAAAGCTATCTCCAATACAACACATGTGGTACCAGCTCAAAGTCAACACTGTCGCAGTGGCAGTATCCAATATATCAAGGATCAGCTGTGGAACATCTTGCCTCCAGAGAGGATACAACGGCATTACGACAACCTTCCCAACCAAATCAGTGTTTGCATCCAGGCCAGTTGGGCTGCATCGTCATACTAATAAGTGGGCTCATACTGATAAGTTCTTTGTATATTTGACTCGATATTGTAAGCACTGAAATAACATCACATATCCACTCGACCGGTGCTGATTCATTTCGTTTGCTCCTTCATTTTGGTCTAGCGGTTCTAGGCGCTGAGTCCGGAACCGCGCGACTGCTACGGTCGCAGGTTCGAATCCTGCCTCGGGCATGGATGTGTGTGATGTCCTTAGGTTAGTTAGGTTAAACTAGTTCTAAGTTCTAGGGGACTAATGACCTCAGAAGTTGAGTCCCATAGTGCTCAGAGCCATTTTTTGCTCCTTCATTTCCGGGTGCTTCTTTGCTTTATTTAGTCAAGCAACGACGCTTCGGGAGCGTATGCTCATTCTCAGCTGTAACAATACGCTTGCCACTTGTTGAGCCAGGCGCCTCTGTGTATCACAAAATTGCAAAGTAACCTGTGGCTCTCGGGCCTCTGTATTTAGCGAGTTCCGCTAGTCACCAGCTCTGAGCGCGGAAATTGCTCTGCCCACACCCCTCGGAAGGCCACCGTGACTCGGTGCTGCCCTCATAGCTAGCACAATGTTCGACTGGTCGGGCCTTGGCCTAAGACGTCACCGTTGTTGACTCTGCGGCTTACGTAAAGCCGCGAAACGCCGGCTATTGCGCCGGCCACACTCGGGGCACCGTTATAGCCTCCCACCACGCCTCGGCGGCCTAGACCAGCCGCCAAACTCAATATTTTTCTAGTCTCCTCGCTAACGACTCGGTAAATCACAGCCGCCGAAGTTTTCCGACCGCTCCCAACGACCTTGCTGTTGTAGCTACCAGTACCAGCACTTCAAAAATGAGGAAATAGTCACACTATAGATAACCCATTCATTAGCTTTGCTATTCAACAACGGCTCCGCATAGCTCCAACCACGAAACGCCTGCCTGGTGATAAAAAGTAAAAAAAAGAACGTATGTGTATATGAAACAGCACTTTTTCGTATTTCATGGGACTATTTGAGTCAAAGGTACTTGGCCAATCGTAAACACATACAGGGTGATTAAAATATTTATATCATTTAATAGTGAACATAATGGCATTTTAGAATAGATACGGTTATTTTTTGAAGGTGCCATCGTGCACGTGATGCCTTCTCTACTTAAACATTCCTGCAGTCTCTTCGATACATCGTTCATGGTTTGACATAACATCTCAACTGGAATTTCTGCAGTTACGTTTTGAATCTTGGCTTTCAGTACTTTCGTTGTCACAGCTCGACTAAGGAACATTTTGCTTTTAAGGTCACTCCACAAATAGAAATCACAAGCTGTCAGATCAGGGGATCTCGGAGGCCACTGAATGTCACCATTTCTCGAAATTTCAAGTTCTCCAAACAATTGACGTACAGCAGCCATCGACATTCGTGATGTCTGTAAACCTGATCCATCTTGTTGATACCAGGCTGTGTCAATAATGCCTGGAAATCTCTGGCCGGCGGCTGTGGCCGAGCGGTTCTAGGCGCTTCAGTCCGGAACCGCGCTACGGTAGCAGGTTCGAATCCTGCCTCGGGCATGGATATGTGTGATGTCCTTAGATTAGTTAGGTTTAAGTACCTCTAAATCTAGGGGACTGATGACACCAGATGTTAAGTCCCTTAGTGTTTAGAGCAATTCGAACCATTTTGTAAATCTCTGTAGTTGTTGGACAACAAAGGTTTCAAGCGTGGCGACGCAACGATTCGATGTGACTGTAATAGCATGACAATTCTCGTCCTCAAAAATCAAAGAACAAAACAAAAATGAAGGCCTGTCACCCCGTGTGATGACATAGCACACCACACCGAACTTTGTTGATGTTCGATGGATGCTGGTGCAGCTCCTTAGGACCGTCTTGTGCCCAATTTATAAAATTTTGTATGTTAACAAAACTTGAATGAATGGCATTACAACTCCTGAACTAACATTCTTCGAGCGATCGAACAATCCAACTGGAAAGATGCTGAGCGACGACGGATTGGCCGAAGTCTGACGTGCGAAAGGTTCGCACACGGCCTGGGGGGGGGGGGGGGGGGGGTGCTTTTCCTTGTGCTGAACCAGTTTCTTCGAAAGTACGTATCAATGTTTTAATTGTGTGTATTGCTGGTACACGATCATGGCGTCTTAAATTAAAATGACGGTGGAATTCTCTAGAGGCCCCATAAACGCTGTCATTGTTCTATTGTTTTTGCAAAACGTTTTCTTAGGAGATGGACGTTGCCTTCCCCCCCACCCTCGAAGCACCTATGACAACTAAATGGCAAGGTGTTGTTGAGATGCTAGCGTACGTTATTTAGTGTACCAATGCCCCCCCCCCCCCCAAAAAAAAAACGTAGGAGTATCAAAAAATACTTTCGTCGCATTGGTCGTGCTAATTCTTCATGTGACCATGTGCCGGAGAGGATTTCAACTCCATTTAGTTGATACCTACATAGTCTCATTATATTAACAGTTGTGAGACCTGATGGTACTGCATCTTTTCTTGTCAACTACAACACAAAAAATTGTTGTCAGAGAAGCTATTGTGTGCAACAGATAGAGTTACGCCTGTGAAATAGATTGCAAATTATGGAGACGCTTAACAAATGAACAAAATAAGACACAATCACTTTGTATCACCGACAGTGTTTCACTGAGAAGTAACAGTTAACTCTGTTACATGAGGAAATGTTCTTGCTGTTCTGAAGTTAGTTCTGTACAACAAACATTGTTTCTTTGTATTGTCAAAATTTGTCTTTGTGTGGTACACCGAACTGACAAGTCATGGGCTAGCGATATGCACATATACAGATGGCTGTAGTATCGTGTATGCAAATATAAATGGGAAGTGTATTGGCGGGCATGTCATTTGCACTCAGGTGATTTATGAGAAAAGCTATCCGAAGTGATAATGGCCACACGATGGAAATTAAAAGACTCTGAACGCGAAATGGTAGTTGGAGCTAGACGCATCGGACATTCTGTCTCAGAAATCGTTAGGAAATTCAGTACTTCGAGATCCACAGTGTGAATAGTGTGTTGAGAATAGCAAATATCAGGCACTACACCTCACCACGGACCACGCAGTGGCCGACTACCTCCACCTAACGAACGTGAGCAGCGGCGTTTGCGTAGAATTGCCAGTGCTAATACAGTTCAACGTGGGATGTACGACGAACGTATCCGTTCGGACAGTGCGACAAAATTTGGCGCTGGTGGACTACGACAGCAGACTACCGACGTTGAATGCGTTTGATAACAACACGACATCGCCTGCAGCGCCTCTCCTGGGCTCGTGACTATTGGCTGGACTCTAGGCAACAGGAAAACAGTGGCCCGGTCAGAGGGGTCCCGATTTCATTTGGTAAGAAAAGATAGGGTTCGAGTGTGGCGCAGACCCCACAAAGCCATAGGCCCAAGTTATCAATAAGGCACCGTGACAGCTGGTTGTGGCTCTATAACGTGTGGGCTGTATTTACATGGAATGGACTTGGTCTTCCGGATGTTCGGTTACTTGGACATTATTTGTAGCCATCTGCGATGGATTTTTTATGGATGTCAATGCACCCTGTCACCGTGCCACAGTCCTTCGTGACTGGTTCGGAGAACATTCTGGATAATTCGAGCGAATGGTTTGGCCACTGAGATCGTCCAGCGTGAATTCAATCGGACATCTGTGGGAGATCATCGAGAGGTCAGTTCGTGCACAAAATCCTGCACCAGCAACAATTTCACAATTATGGACGACTTTTTTATTTTGGGTCATCAGTCTTCTGACTGCTTTGATGCAGCCCTCCACCAATTCCTCTCCTGTGCCTACCTCTTCATTTTACAGTAGCACTTGCAACCTACGTCCTCAATTATTTGCTGGATGTATTCAAATTCAAATGGCTCTGAGCATTATGGGACTTAACTGCTGAGGTCATCAGTCCCCTAGAACTTAGAACTACTTAAACCTAACTAACCTAAGGACATCACACACATCCATGCCCGAGGCAGGATTCGAACCTGCGACCGTAGCGGTCGCGCGGTTCCAGACTGTAGCGCCTAGAACCGCTCGGCGCTGTATGTATTCCAATCTCTGTCTTCCTCTACAGTTTTTGCCCTCTACAGCTCCCCCGAGTGCCATGGAAGTCATTCCCTCATGTCTTAGCAGAGACCTGTCATCCTGTCCCTTCTCCTTATAAGTGTTTTCAACACATTTCTTTCCTCTCCGTTTCTGTGTAGGACCTCCTCATTCCTTATCTTATCAGTCCATATATTTTTCAACTTTCGCCTGTAGCACTAAATCTCAAACGCTTCGATTCTCTCCTATTCCGGTTTTCCCACAGTCCATGCTTCACTACCATACAATGCTGTGCTCCAGACGTACATTCTCAGAAATTTTTTCCTCAACTTAAGGCCTGTGTTTGATACTACTAGACTGCTCTTGGCCAGGAATGCCCTTTTTGCCATAGTTAGTCTGCTTTTGATGTCCTCCTTTCTCCGTCCGTCATTGGTTACTTTACTGCCTAGGTAGCAGAATTCCTTAACTTCATCGACTTCGTGACCATCAATCCTGATGTTAAGGTTCTTGTTGTTCTCATTTCTGGTCTTCTCATACTTTCGTCTTTCTTCGCTTTTTTCTCAATTCATATTCTGTACTCATTAGATTGTTCATTCCATTAAGGAGATCATGTAATTCTTCTTCACTTTCACTCAGGAAAGCAACGCCATCAGTGAATCTTATGATATCCTTTCGCCTTGTATTTTAATTCCACACCTGAACTTTCTTTTATTTCTATCGTTGCCTCTTCGGTGTACAGACTGAACAGTAGGGGCGAAAGACTACATACCTGTCTTACACCCTTTTTAAACCGACCACTTCGTTCTTGGCCGTCCACTCTTATTATTCCCTCTTGGATTCTGTAAATATTGTTTATTACCCGTCTCTCCTTATAACTTAGCCCCATTTTTCTCAGAATTACTAGAATCTTGCACCATTTTACATTGTCGAACGCTTTTTCCAGGTCGAAAAATGCTAAGAACGTGTCTTGATTATCAACCTCACTGTCAGTATTGCATCTCTGGTGCCTTTACCTTTTCTAAAGCCAAACTGATTGCCATCTGTCACATCCTCAGTTTTCTTTTCCATTCCTTTGTACATTATTCTTGTCAGCAACTTGGAAGCATGAGCTGTTAAGTTGACTGTGCGATAATTCTCACACTTCTCAGCTCTTGGAGTCTTCGGAATTGTGTGGATGGTATTTTTCCGAAAGTTAGATGGTATGTCCCAGACTCACACATTCTATACACCAGCGTGAATAGTCGTTTTGTTACCACTCCCAACAAAGATTTTAGAAATTCTGATGGAATGTTATACATCCCTTCTGCCTTATTTGATCTTAACTCCTCCAAGGCTCTTTTAAACTATGATTCTAATACTGCAACCCCTATCTCTAATAAATCGACTCCTGTTTCTTCTTCTACCACATCAGACAAATCAGGGCCCTCATAGAAGCCTTCAATGTACTGTTTCCACCTATCCGGTCTC
This sequence comes from Schistocerca americana, assembly GCF_021461395.2. Lineage (NCBI taxonomy): Eukaryota > Metazoa > Arthropoda > Insecta > Orthoptera > Acrididae > Schistocerca > Schistocerca americana. Next base: position 430,360,379 of record NC_060124.1, on the reverse strand, counting down.
TCCTCTACATTTAACAGTGGTATTCCCGCTGCGCTCTTAATGTTACCACCCTTGATTTTAATTTCACCGAAGGTTATTTTGACTTTCCTGTATGCTGACTCTGTCCTCCCGACAATCATTTCTCTTTCGATTTATTTCTATTTTTCATACAGCCACTTCGTCTTAGCTTCCTATTTATTTCATTTCTCTGCGACTTCTTGAGTTTCGCAGAACATTTTTGTACTTCCTCCTATCATCGATCAACTGAAGTATTTCTTCCGTTACCCGTGGCTTCTTTGCAGTTACCTTCTTTGTACCCACGTTTTTCTTTCCAATTTCTGTGATGGCTCTTTTCAGAGATGTCCATTCCTCTTCAACTATACTACCTATTGAGCTATTCCTTATTGCTATATCTATAGCGTTAGAGTACTTCAAGCGTATCTCGTAATTCCGTAGTACTTCCGTATCCCACTTCTTTGCGTATTGATTCTTCGTGACTAATGTGTTCTTCTTCACCTACTCTTCATCACTACAACGTTTGGACCTGAGTCTATATCTGCTCCTGGATACGCCTTAAAATCCAGTATCTGATCTCGGAATTGCTGTTGACCATGATGTAATCTAACTGAAATTTTTCCGTACCACCCGGCCTTTCCCACGTATACCTCCTCCTCTTGTGATTCTTGAACAGAGTATTCGCTGTTACTAGTTGTAATTTGTTGCAGATCTCAATTAGTCTTTCTCCTCTCTCATTCCTTGTCCCAAGCCCGTATTCTCGTGCAACCTTTCCTCCTACACCTTCCCCTACAACTGCATTCCAGTCCCAAATGACTATTAGATTTTCATCTTCCTTTACGTATTGTATTACCCGTTCAGTATCCTCATCATTTTCTCTGTTCTTCATCTTCAGCTTGCGACGTCGGTATGTATAACTGAAGTATCGTTGTCGGTTTTGGTACGGTGTCGAGTCACTGTACTGTGCACAGTAACACATTCTCTGCCCTACCTTCCTATTTATAAGGAATGCTACTCCCGTTATACCATTTTCTGCTACTATTGATATTACTCTATACTTGCTTGACTGCTACTATTGATATTACCCTATACTTTTTTGACCAGGAATTTCCATTATTTCCATTTCCCTTCACTTACCCCTACTATATCTAGATCGAGCCTTTACATTTCCCTTTCCAGATTTGCCAATTTCCCACCCCTAGGACAAGACAAGCTCTGTCCGATCCTCCGCCCTCTTCGACAAGCTCGTTGGCAGAATGAGGGTGACTTCTTAGGCCAGAAGTCTTTGCCTGCCAGTGCTGATTATTCGGGATTCGAACCCAGGCCCGAGGACGTTTTGATTACTCATCACTGACGCTACCCCTACACAAAGGGTGCAAACTGTAGACTATAGCTGCAAAATGGCTCAGTATTTCTGTAGCGACCTGTTGAGTCCTTGTGACATCGATGTGCTTCACTATGTCGGAGGAGGCCAGACACGATATTCGGAGGTTATCCCACGTCTTCTTCCACCTCAGTGTAAACATCACAGAATGGGTGCAAAAGACTAGAACGGCACAATGTGTCAACATATGATTTTTGGGTATAAATGACATTACACACAGTTGTACACATTAAATTCACTACCAAAAGGCATCAAATTAATCAAACTAACTGAAATAAATAAAGCACTGGAGCACTGTACCATGTGACGAATCCGCGTGAGTAGCGTTATTCTACGTCACTCACTATGCAAGCGCTCGTGAAAGCACGCGATTGGCAGTTCACTCACTCACCGAGCGATGGGCCATAGCAGGATGGCCTTGCAATTGTTCGAATGTATTTAGAATTAAAATTTCTTTTTAGCTGTCAATTTTCCGTGTTTTCTATGGAGAATGCGTGTTGTGTAACTGGGATTCACGAAGTGCTACCACAGTATAACGAAAATTAAAGTGCTAATGGAATATTAAATGTTACTGGTTTAGCTGCAGAACTGTGTAGTTACGTGAAAGAATAGCTGATGAAATAAAGCTCGCTTTCAGTCAGCTACTAAAGTTGCACTGACATTCAGACATAATTTGATCAGAACTAATTAAAGATTTATGTTGAGAAGCAGGACAGCAGACTATAATTGTCAAATTTGTTTGTAATTAACAAAAAAAAAAAATCTTCAGTCCAGCTCCACTGCAGGGTTTCGTCAGACAGTTGAACAAATGAACTGATAGAACTCGTTGCAGTTGATAATATGAACGGAAAGAGAAAAGAAGCGTAAAGTGCATTGATGAGAAGAGATGGGTATTACCCGAATAAGTTCGTACAAGCAGATCATTCAAACAGATTTAATCACCAATAAATTATTTGTAACTTAAACAATGAATAACATATAACGCCACTGTATTTTCTTTGTTTATTTCTTGTACATAATTAGTATCTATTCCCTTGTCTCAGTGCAGTTACTGTTTGGTAAATAAGTTGTTAATGGCTTGTCCAGAAATGTGCCTTTGTGGCTCAACGGCTTGTCGGGGTACACATTAGCCGGCACGGTAGCTCAGCGTATTCGGTCGGAGAGGCGCTGGCCCTCTGAAATAAAATAACTGAGTAAAGGAATCAACGATCAACTTGAACGGATGTCCTATAACGTCCGCCCAGACCAAAACACAACGAACATTACCTAACAAAGAAAAGGGCTTCAGTTTCCGTTTAGAAAACTAAAGGCGTTTGTCCTGCAATTTTCTCTATTAATTATAGCTTCTTTCACCTATAACAATGACAGTAATGCCAAGTCAAGTTGCAACGTATTTGTGAATACGTGTTGAAATGTGGATCCCCCTCTAACTCACTGTATAAGTCTGTTCAGAGGTGTGAGGAAGTCAACTGCACACCACCATGGCTAGTAAAGCACTGCATTGCCGAAACCGACCTCAGCAGTTAGCGCTAAGCTGCCTGGCTGTGGTAGCCGCAATGTCGAGCAGGCGGTTTAGGATGCATTCACACGAGCGGTATTTACGGAAAGTCAGTTGCGCGGTGAATGGGTGTATTGCTATGGCTCACGGGGTGGATGTAGCAGTCCCAGACAAGGCGGAACGTCTGCGACTGCGGAATTTCGCCGCTTGCCTGCTGCATCACCTAGAGCGAGAAGGAAATCGCGCGGCAGAAACCGCAGTGCTATGGACCATGAGAATCAATTGGGCAGTTCGCACGGGTTGTGCCGCGCGTATGCGGAGAGAGGCGAGCTGCAGCATTCAGTGCTGGGATCGGAGTGGCCAGCTGTCAGACAACAAGAGTGTTGCGATCTGTGTGTCTACAAAGGGTCTTCCACAGTCTGTCTCCTGGACATAGAGAAAATCTACACAGAAATTCTGATAACGGAAATGAAAAAGAGACCTTGTATTTGGGACGTAAGGACGAGAAATACAAGATTCGATACAAGAAGATACATCATGACATGTGGATCGAAACAGCATATCCAGACACTCTAGGATGATATTGGCATTGAAACAGAGGGTGACACGCGTAAAGCTGAAATACTAAACACCTTTTTCCAAAGCTGTTTCACAGAATAAGACCGCACTGCAGCTCCTTCTCTAAATCCTCGCACGAACGAAAAAATGGCTGACTTCGAAATAAGTGTCCAAGAAATAGAAAAGCAACTGAAATCATTCAACAGAGGAAAGTCCACTGGGCCTGACGGGATACCAAGTCGATTCTACACAGAGTACGCGAAAGAGCTAGCCCCCCTTCTAACAGCCGTGTACCGCAAGTCTCTAGAGGAACGGAAGGTTCCAAATGATTGGAAAAGAGCACAGGTAGTTCCAGTTTTCAAGAAGAGTCGTCGAGCAGATGCGCAAAACTATAGACCCATATCTCTGACATGGATCTGTTGTAGAATTTTAGAACATGTCTTTTGCTCGCGTATCATGTCATTTCTGGAAACCGAGAATCTACTCTGTAGGAATCAACATGGATTCCGGAAACAGCGATCGTGTGAGACCCAACTCGCTTTATTTATTTATGAGACCCAGAAAATATTAGATACAGCCTCCCAGATAGATGCCATTTTCCTTGACTTCCGGAAGGCGTTCGATACAGTTCCGCACTGTCGCCTGACAAACAAAGTAAGAGCCTACTGAATATCAGGCCAGCTATGTGGCTGGATTGAAGAGTTTTTAGCAAACAGAACACAGCATGTTTTTCTCAATGGAGAGACGTCTACAGACGTTAAAGTAACCTCTGGCGTGCCACAGGGGAGTGTTATGGGGCCATTGCTTTTCACAATATACATAAATGACCTAGTAGATTGTGTCGAAAGTTCCATGCGGCTTTTCGTGGATGATGCTGTAGTATACAGAGAAGTTGCAGCATTAAAAAATTTGCAGCGAAGTGCATGAAGATCCGCAACTGATAGGCACTTGATGCAGGGAGTGGCAACTGACCCTTAACATAGACAAATGTAATGTATTGCGAATACACAGAAAGAAGGATCCTTTATTGTATGATTTATGATAGCGGAACAAACACTGGTAGCAGTTACTTCTGTAAAATATCTGGGAGTATGCGTACGGAACGATTTGAAGTGGAATGATCATATAAAATTAATTGGTGGTAAGGCGGGTGCCAGGTTGAGATTCATTGGGAGAGTCCTTCGAAAATGTAGTCCATCAACAAAGGAGGTGGCTTACAAAACACTCGTTCGACCTATACTTGAGTATTGCTCATCAATGTGGGATCCGTACCAGGTCGGGTTGACAGAGAAGATAGAGAAGATCCAAAGAAGAGCTGCGCCTTTCGTCACAGGGTTATTTGGTAAGCGTGATAGCGTTACGGAGATGTTTAATAAACTCAAGTGGCAGACTGCAAGAGAGGCACTCTGCATCGCGGTGTGGCTTACTGTCCAGGTTTCGAGAGGGTGCGTTTCTGAATGAGGTATCGAATATATTGCTTCCCCCTACTTATACCTCCCGAGGAGATCACGAATGTAAAATTAGAGAGATTCGAGCGCGCTCGGAGGCTTTTCGGCAGTCGTTTTTCCCGCGAACCATACGCGACTGGAACAGGAAAGGGAGGTAGTGACAGTGGCACATAAAGTGCCCTCCGCTACACACCTTTGGGTGGCTTGCTGAGTATAAATGTAGACGTACATGTAGATATCAACGGTGAATTATTTTCTGATTTTGCAGAGCACTCAAGTAGAGAGAGAAAATTGGTTGGTAACTTTCTTTAGACTTTTTCATTAGTCAAACAACACTTTGGTTTTAAGGATCAGTCGGAATTGCAACAGAATTAGCGATTTAGTTTCCCCATATATGTTGGAAGATGTTCCAAAGTTCCGAGAAAAGAACGAGTAACATACACGATCCAGTCATAGTAATGTGACCACTAAAACTAAACTCCTCCCCCACAGGCCATGGAGGCCCAAAGGTACCGACTGACCGCCGTGTCATCCTCAGCCCACAGGCGTCACTGGATGCGGATATGGAGGGGCATGTGATCAGCATACCGCTCTCCCGGCCGTATGTCAGTTTCCGAGACCAGAGCCGCTATTTCTAATCAAGTAGCTCCTCAGTTTGCCTCACAAGGACTGAGTGCAGCCCGCTTGCCAACAGCGCTCGGCAGACCGGATGGTCGCCCATCCAAGTGCTAGCCCAACCCGACAGCGCTTAACTTCGCTGATTTGACGGGAACCGGTGTTACCGCTGCGGCAGGCCGTTGGCTAATGTGACCACTATCTATGTTCAACATCAACATGCAATAACCACTCACAGACAGGAGGTGGCAGCGCGAGTGAATGGTTTATAAACCGTGTCCGGAAAGGGAGGTGGGGAAAACAGTGGATTAGTTGTCGTAAGTAGGAAATGGAGCGACTTACCTAAGGTCAAAACGGGCATTATCATTGGCTTTCTGGCCAATGGTGGAAGCATTTCCGAAACTACGAAGTACGTAAATTGTTCACTATCCATCGTAGTTTCACGCACACCGCGCATTGGGAAACAGCGCTTAACAAAATCGTCGCAGGCCATAGATAGCAGGGGAGAGCGACAGCTACGGAGCTGTGAAGGGCCAGTAGAAGCGCAACTGTTGAGCAACTAACCGCCCAGATGAACCAAGGGACCACCAACAGTAGGAATCCGCATCAGGCACCTGGTTCATTCAGACATGCTGCTTTTCATCGGCAATGAAGGCTGGAATCTACACACTATTACCGGATATCCACTGTGGGCGACAGGTGGCCTTCTCAGATGAATCACGTTTTACGCTCGATCTGACAGATGGCCTTTGGCGTGTATGGCCCTGCATCAATCACTGTAAGAGTCCAGGCCGGTCAAGGGAACGTTGTGGTCTGGGGAATGATTTCGTTGCATTCTCTGGGTGATTTCGTCTTTCTGGAAGGCACCATAAATTAACACAAATATGCATCTCTCCTTGGGGACCAGGTCCACCACCGCAATCAGCCGGCACTATGGTCTCTACCTGCAGGACAATGCAACATGTTCAAAATGGCTCAAATGGCTCTAAGCACTATGGGACTTAACTTCTGAGGTCATCAGTCCCCTAGAACTTAGAACTACTTAAACCCAACTAACCTAAGGACATCACACACATCCATGCCCGAGGCAGGATTCGAACCTGGGACCGTAACGGTCTCGCGGTTCCACTCTGTAGCGCCTATAACCGCTCGGTCACTCCGGCCGGCGATGCAGCATGTCACACAGCTCGCAGTGTATGTGTGCGGTTGGAAGAACACCAGGATGAGTTTGGTATAGTCTCCTTGCCACCAGACTTCCAGGATTTACACCAGATCGAGAATTTGCGGGACCACAACTATCCGGCTGTTCCTGCCATGGATCCTCAACTGAGAAATGACTTTACGTAATCTTGTAGAACTTCATTGACAGTCTTTCCTCCCGTTCGCACTGCAAAATGTGGTTATTCAGGATTTAGACAGATGGCTTCATTAAAACGGTTGGACCGTGTGCCTTAAGTACAAGAACCAAGAGAGAACAATAAGACTGGGAGATTAAGGGCCAGGTGCTCGAACTGAAAAGTGTGTAACACGAGGATGCAGTTTTTCGCCCCTACTGATCAATCTATACATCGAAGAAGCAGTGTCGGAAATAATAGAAATTTTAATAGTGGGATTAAAAGACAGGGTGAAAGGATATCAATGATAAGGTTCGCTGATGACATTGCTGTCGTTAGTGAAGGTGTAGACGAATTACGAGATCTGCTTTATGGAAAGAACAGTCTAATTAGTACTCGACATAATTTGAGTGTAATCTGAAGAAAGGCTGAAGTATATATGAAGATAGTAACTGTTCTCGAAAGAACAGATACCACTGACGACCGTGCAGCTTCTCTAGAATAAAAGATAATTCATTGAAACCCTGAGCTGCCGACAGGTATTGTTGACATACCTTGATGGGGACGGCTGAAAATGTGTGCCCTGACCGGGACTCGAAGCCGTGATCTCCTGCGTACATGGCAGACGCTCTATCCATCAGAGCCACCGAGGACACAGATGAATAGCGCGACTGCAGGGAGTCTCACGGGAAGCATGCAAGGGATAAGTGCCTGCAGTGGCGCTATTCATCTGTGTCCTCGGTGGCTCTGATGGATAGAGCGTCTGCCATGTAAGCAGGAGATCACGGCTTCGAGTCCCGGTCAGAGCACACATTTTCAGCCGTCCCCATCAAGGTATGTCAACAACCCCTGTCTGCAGCTCAGGGTTTCAATGAATTATCATTTAAAGACGAAAGTAATGAGAAGTAGCAGAAACGACAGTAACGAAAAGCTTAACGTTAAAATTGGTGATGACAAAGTAGACGAAAATAAGGAATTCTGCTATCTTGGCAGAAAGATTAACCATGACGGACGAATCAAGAACATAAAAAGCGTACCTGGATAATAGAAGTCTACTAGGTATTAATTTGAGCAAAACGTTTCTGAGAATGTACGTTTGGAGCACAGCTTCGTAAGGGTTGCGAATCGCGGACTATAGGGAAACCAGAACAGAAGGCAATCAAAGCTGTTGAGATGTGATGCTACAGAAGAATGTTGAATATCAGGTGGAGTGATAAGGTAATTAATGAGGAGGTTCTTCTCAGAATCGGCGAAGAAAAAACATACGGAAAAAACTGACAAGAAGAGGGGACGAGATTATGGGACATACAGGGTGGTCCATTGATAATGACCGGGCCAAATATCTCACGAAATAAGCGTCAAACGAAAAAAACTACAAAGAACGAAACTTGTCTAGCTTGAAGGGGGAAACTAGATGGCGCTATGGTTGGCCCGCTAGATGGCGTTGCCATAGGTCAAACGGATGTCAACTGCGTTTTTTTAAATAGGAACCCCCATTTTTTATAACATATTCGTGTAGTACGTAAAGAAATATGAATGTTTTAGTTGGACCTATGACAGCGCCATTTAGCGGGCAAACCACAGCGCCATCTGGTTTCCCCCTTAAAGTTAGACAAGTTTCGATCTTTGTAGTTTTTTCGTTTGACGCTTACTTTGTGAGATATTTGGCCTGGTCACGATCAATGGACCACCCTGTCTGTACATTAAGATATTATGGAATAGCTTACACGATACCAGAGGGAGCTGTAGAGGGTAAAAACTATAGAGGAAGACAGGTATTAGAGTAAATACAAAAACAATTGAGGATGTTGGTTGCAAGTGTTACTCTGAGATGAAGGTGGTACAGAATAGTAATTCCTGGTGGGTCGCATATAAAAAAAGAAAAAAGGACTCTCCTTGCTATGCTTGCTATGTCGAGGAATTGTTACTTAACCCTGTCCCAGTCTTCAACGGTGACCCTACTAAGGCCGTCGAGTGTGGGAGGAGGGTCCCTGTCATGATACACTGCAGGTTTCAGTGCTCCCAAGCGTGCTCATTCAGGTTCATATCAGAAGATAGCGTAGTCCACTGCATCGGATGGATTCATGCCTCCTGGCGGAGGTACTCACAGTGATGACTCTTTTCAAAGAAGAACCTATCGATAAAATGTTACCTACAAGCCTGGCCAGTAAGTTGAAAGATCGTATCTCGATTTCTCCACAGCCCTCAGATTACCCTCGATAAAGATGAGAGGTGTAAATAAGCCCTCAACACCTGGATGACCGATACGCAGCCCCCTGTGGAACTATTGCCTGAGATATGCCACCCGTCCACCTCGAGATTTTTCTATGACGATCATCAGGTGTTATGCAGATTCGGCACTCGTTGGTGAAGAAAACCCAAGACTACAGAACCAGCTTCCATTTCAGATGCTCCCTTGCCCATCCCCTTCGCGTACCATTATGATGGTGTCTTATGATGTTGTGCATTCCCCTAGACGTGAAATTGATCGCGTAGAGATGGTTGCGGACAGTGTAGGTCTAAAGAAACTAGTTGCCTCTCAAAAGGCAGTCTGCAGTTTCGCTGCACTTTCCCTTTGGTATCTACAGCTACGCCGTCGCTATAGTACGATTAAAATTACTTGATAGTTGACTTGCTGCTACAATGTTGCCACATGCGCTGCCGGCTACGGTCTGTTACAGGCGACGCACAAACACAGTGGGTTGCTTCACAAATGATGTTAATATGTAACGCGTAGCAATGTTGAAAGCGGCCGCCGCGGGGTATGACGGAAATGGGAGATGCTCAGTCGACAGCTGATTTAAGAGACCAGTGACTGAACTGCGGCAGGCGAAGCGTTTTGTAGGCCTAAATTTAGACTGATGTCCTAACCTATCCACAACCTCGTGATGTGCAGTTGTTGTTGTGGTCTTCAGTCCTGAGACTGGTTTGACGCAGCTCTCCATGCTACTCTATCCTGTGCAAGCTTCTTCATCGCCCAGTACTTACTGCAACCTACATCCTTCTGTATCTGTTTAGTGTATTCATCTCTTGGTCTCCCTCTACGATTTTTACCCTCCACGCTGCCCTCCAATACCAAATTGGTGATCCTTTGATGCCTCAGAATATCCGAGTAAATGATTAATTAAATGCAGTATATCCGAGAAAAAGGCGAACAACAATCTGTGGTGGAACTAAAATCACGATCGCTTTGTTCACGGTGTTAAAGACTGACCTTTACGAGCAAACTCAAGACACAAAAATTGCATAATATGTTTGTTAGCATAGCTACATTCAGCAGCAAAATTTCTGTTTTAGCGGTAAAAGCAAACTGTAATTTCTCGCTGACAATGGTTACCTGGAACCATCCTCACACTGGCTACAAGGGATGAAGCGTTACCAACTGATGAACAGTTCTGGTTAGCACTCGGTTGCAGATTACAGCGACACAAGCAGATTCCAAACGAAAAAAGAGTGATGGGAATAAAAATGAGAGCAAGTCTGTAAAACGATGAAAATGAATTATGAGAAATAAAAAAATTATTACTAATTAACTCAATAAAACGATAATCAAAGTCTTTTAGCCGGTCGCTGTGGCAGAGAGGTTCTAGGCGCTTCAGTCCGGAACCACGCGGCTGGTATGGTCGCAGGTTCGAATCCTGCCTCGGGCATGGATGTATGTGGTGTCCTTAGATTAGTTAGGTTTACGTAGTTCTAAGTCTAGGAGACTGATGACCTCAGATGTTAAGTCCCATACTGCTTAGAGCCATTTGAAAGTCTTTTGATTAGGTTCAGAAAATTAAAATTATTTTCTGAATTTGACTAAATTCGAACCTCTGGCCTTCTAAACCACTACACTGTGCCATTACACTGCAAATCGCTGTTGCGCTTATGGCTCTTGTGTGCCAGTTGCAGCAATTAATTGACAGCCTTGAAAAATTCTGCTTCGCACAATATTGTGTGATTATAATAACTGTATAAATGACGCTGAATCGCGTCTTGTGCGGAAGGATCCAGCAGTGTTTGTTTAGTGCAGTGTATGAAATGAGTTTATTTCGACAGCATCGTTTAGTGTGAGTGTGTTGTTTTTGGTGAGCTTATCATGTCTGATGAAATACGGAACAAAAGAGCCAGATCCAGGAATCGGGATCCAAACACATCAAGAAAGAAAGCCGGACATGAATAGGGAAGTAATTGTTGCGGCATTTTGGCAAACGGTTCGGGCGTGATGTTGAGCGCTCTGATTGGAGGAAACCAGTTACAATGCGTGATGTGTCAGCTGTCAAGTAATTTTAATCGGGCTATAGACGTTACCATCCGCGGCAAGTTCAAAAACCCGCCGCTGGAGCCATGGTGGCACCACCGCTTCGACGCGAGGGCGTTGACAGCCTCCGTGACACAACAGCAGAAACCTCCGGAGCCAAGGACAGAGGCTGCGGTGTTCTGCAAGGAGAACGGGGGACAGTCCACAAGAGGGCACGTGACAATGAACCTGGAGGCACCGCCGAACGAGCGGGCTGGGTGGATTTAACCGCGTGCCCCGGCAGCCGTGATTGAGTGGCAGCCGTTAAGAAGAATGTGTTGGCCGATGTGTCGCAGTGCGGCGCGCCCGGTGCGGTTTGCTGTAGAGAAGTCGGTGCTGCTTGGGTGCATCGCATTTTCGAGAGTTCCTGCAGTTCGTCGAAGTTTATAACATGCATCTCAGGAATGAAAATGTTTCGTATATGGTGCTACGGTCTAAAACTATTACGGCGGAGATCTTTCATCTCTGTCTACTGTTGTTGAGGATTCGATCGCAGACAAATAATGGTGACAAGCAAGATTGTGAGGATGACTGCTGCTAGTTACATTCCCAGTAATTTAAGTTGTGCTCTTAGATTCCTGTCTAACCGCATACTCGGAAATCGCTACATATTCGGAAAAAATGGTGAATTTATCTGACAAGAAAGAATATAAAGGTCACTGTCGGTTGTTTCACTCACAGCAATTTCATATTTCGATTTTTAAACTCACAGAAATCACGAAATCATTACTGAGGAAGTGCGCTCTTACATGTAAGTAATAACAAATATTGCAGAAAAATCTTCACTCACACGAACAACATTGTCTTAGAACGTCTTGCATGTATGAAGAGTAAAAAAAAATTGTACCCCATCCATCCTCGAACCCGCAGCCTTTCTTGTCACATACCTGCGCGCTAACCACATAGTCACCCCAAACATCAGTAATTCAATGCTCAATTCTTGTACTATGGCGGAGAGGAACGTAGGTTGACTTCGTTCTCAAACGGTCCTGCATAAGTCATAAATGAGTGATAGTTTGGACGGTTTCCAGTATCAGGCTTCACATAATTACTATCCAATGTTACCTGAAAGCTGTAAACACGTTTACATAGTTACTAACTAAATCATTTATGGGTGGTGGTGGTGGTTAGTGTTTAACGTCCCGACGACAACGAGGTCATTAGAGACGGAGCTCATGCTCGGGTTAGGGAAGGATTGGGAAGGAAATCGGCCGTGCCCTTTCAAAGGAACCATCCATTTGTGGGAAAAGTACACAAAGTCACTAGTAACGTCAGGTCACACTCACGTAATATACGTAAGCAGAGCCGATGTCTTGATATTTAATGATCTTTAAACTCTTATTTGCATAAAAGTAACAAGTATTTTGATAGAATATTGACCGAAAACGTTTTTTTGGATGTAATCATTCACAGTAACAACCTAACCTAACCGTGTTACTAACAAAGGAAAATAGTCTATTGTGAACTCACATTCCAACCGGATGCGTCCTCTGGTGATTCTTTAGTAACACAATCACTAAATCCTAAGCTAAAACTGCTAAATATGTTTAAAATAACAAATTATAGGCGTACATAAATCACAGCTCACCGATCGACAGGGTCACACCGAAATCCAAAACCTCTCGGTACAATTGTAAAGTCGGTGGGAGGACCGTTCGGTAACAGGTCTCAGAAGCTTACTGAATAGAATATTTCGATAAAGAACCGAAAATGACGTCACTACCGAGACTAACCCACTACACCGATCGGTATGAAAGATACAGAATAGAGCCCCTGGTCCGGAATGGCACCAGAAAGTTCAGCATGGGAGAAGACTGCACATCAGGGGAACCTGGAAGCACTGTGGAGCAAACAGGATGGATCTGACGGAACGCCTGGGTAGCCGCTGTACGAGGCCAGTTAGAAGATAACCAGACTGAAAACTCTGCGAGCGATCCGACAACGCTGCGTTGTTCTACTTGTGTAGACTTGTGTTTTCATCCCTTCCAGATGCTCAGTCTGATTTTCAGCTCCGTACAACCTTCACGTGATATATGAGAACGTCATCCGTCAAGTTTCGTTGTTGGTTGTGTGTAACGAAAATGGAGCAGCGGAATTTAGAGCTACGTTATACCAGCAAGTTCTGCGTTAAACTTGGGGAACCCGCGAATGTGAGCTTTGGAAAGTTGAAACAGGCCAATGGAGAGCATTTATTATCAAGAGCACATTTTTGAACACGTTGAAAGTGAACCTCGCTCAGGGGGACCTTCACCTTCAAAAATCGACGAAAACGCTGAACATGTGCGTTCTGTTGTGAGATGAGATCATTAAGAATAAGGACGACGGACGACCTGTTAAACGCTTTCACCGTACATCAAATTTTGACCATAGTTTTGCACATGCGAAAGGTTTGTGCCAAAATGGGGTCGAAAAACCTCACAACTGAGCAGAAGGACTGTCGACGAAACGTCGCAATCTTCTTGAGAGGATTGTGAAAGACCACGAATTGTTCAGTCGCGTGATGACAGATGATGAATTCTTTATTTTTGAGTACTATCCTGAGAAAAAGCGACAAAGTGAGGAGTGGCACACTGTGACGTCTCCTCGACCGAGAAATAGATTAAATGAGCAAATCAAAGATCAAAACTATTCTGATTTGCTTTCCTAACAGTATGCGTAACACCCGTAAAGAATTTGTTCCTCCAGAACAAACTGTCAACCTAGGGTTTGCAAAAACGTTCGTGAAAAGCTCAGGGAAAGGGTGAATCGAGTGAGACCATAGATTGCAGACAAGTGGATACTGCATCGTGACAACACCCCATGTCACACTGTCACTTCCATAACGGAATTTTTAACCTCAAAAGACTCTCCCATTGTTCCATAGTCCCTCCTGGCCACCTGATCTTAGTGACTTTTTTCTTTTTCCGAACGTTATTTTGGGCTCTGGAGAATGTGACAGACATAAAGGCCCTACCATGTGAATGATATCAGCGCTGCAACCATGACTGGGAACGACTTCGCCAGTGTATAGCCGCTGAAGGGGACGATATTGTTGTTTGAAAAAAAAAAAAAACGTTTTGGTAGATGAAATGTCAATATCATTACTTTTCTCACACTCCTCGTACACTCGGCGGCGGATAAAAAGAGCAGATGAACTGGCCGAGTAGAGGAGTTACGACATGCTGGGTTCCGTTTGCCATAGATCTGTCTGTCCTGTAGTGTCCTGGAACGCACAAATTAGGGCGACATATTGTGGTGTACGCGTGTGTTGTTGTTGTGTGTGTGTGTGTGTGTGTGTGTGTGTGTGTGTGTGTGTGTATGTGTGTCATATAGTGTTTCCTTAACTCTTCGTGCAAGTTATGCTTAATTATCTTACCGATGTGATAGCTAGTGTACTCACGGGAAAGAGTAGATTTACTTCTATGTACATACGGTTCTAGCGAGTAGTGATTACTGCGTGCATGCTCAGTCCTTACAGGATTATGGCTGTTTTTCTTAGCGCGGTGTGTTGTTTATGTAGCGCAGTTATGCAATAATACTCAGCGAACAAAGCACGTTATTGTACCTGTGGCCAGGTCATGTGAGCACTTACAATTGAAACAAACCTTGGCGTATTTTCTGCTAGAATGCTCGTGTCTCGATCTGGTTTTCTCTTGCAATGATGGTGTTAAAAGCTTTACTTTATCTGGTCAGTGTTGTTGTGCATAAAGCATAAATTATTTTTAAAACATGTGAAAACATTGGCTCTGTTTTGTCTGTTTTCAAATTCCTTAGATATTTCTTGCATCCGATAACAGTGTCTGTAAATTATAACTGTCTTATTCACCGAACGGTGTGTAGCATTATTCAGCGCAATCTTTCATGCGAGCGGTCTCACTGTTATAGCATGCTTGTATGTAGTTCTCTGGCCTAGGCACATTTATTTTAAATCTGTTACGCATTTTAAAATTTTCTAGCTAATTGTATTTATTTTGATGGGCAGCACTCTGTAATTTTAATATTCAGTTTTTTCAACACTATGTGGGTATTCTTGGGGTGTTCGTTACCTGTTTTTTGAATCTTTTTGCTGTAACGCCTTGGACTTTTGGTCTAATTCAGAGGCTATCAGTCTGTTAATACCACTGAATGTTGCAATTTTACAACCAGTGATATTTTTAAAATTGGGAAATTTGTTCTAAAGTTATGGACTTGTTTGTAAATAACTTTTCTGCTACTAGTCAAGATTTTCCTTCATTTTCTTTAATTTATATTTTACACGGCGCGTTTTGGGAAATGATTCCCATTTTAAAGTGCGTATTTTATGGTGATATTAAGTAAAATTGTCGCAGTACACAGGAAGAAACTCACATGAAAATGAGAATCATTTCCTGAAACTCGGCGTGTAAAATATGAATAAAAGATAATAGTGCTTGGTAGCAGAAAAGTTATTTAGAAACAAACACAGTGTTCTCACAGTCGCAAGCTCTCACAAACGATTTTAAATTTATAAAATCGGACTGTTGTAAAATTATTTTGATATTTCATCAAATGAAAATTTCAAAGAGTATTGATCACTCACAGCTCAACACAGTCCTACAGTCCCTGAACGATAGAAGAGCCGTAAATTGTCTGTAGTAGTCATTAACTGGTGTTGTTGATCGCACGCGACCACTACAAAGCAGTTCTTCAATGTTTTGTGCTTCATGTTAGCAATAGAATGTCCGTATGACGTTACTATAGTGTACGAATGGCAATGCGCGCACTACAGATGAGTTAGTTGTTCTACTGAACCGCACAGAGAATATTACTTTTACCTTCATTACAAAAGCGGGTGTACTCGGCATTTTGCTAATGGTGAAAGAGCGCTGAAAAATAAGTTCCTGATCAAAAACCAATGTACGAGTCATGAGGACGATCAGAACTGAACTCTTTCTGAGCAGTTTAATTATTGATGCTTACCTACAGAATCAAACAGTCCACTTGTACTAAAATGGAGGTACAGTTACACCACCCTTGGTCCTTGATTGATCAAACCACACAGCTCTATGGAACTGTATAGCATCCTACATGTTGGTACTTTTTAAATAATTATTGATCTTTTGACAGCCGAGTAGTATCGTGGACAGCACTAAATGTTGAACGCCGTTTGTTAGAAAACGTCTTGCATATCATTTATCCTTGCATGAGTTATACACTGAAGTGTCAAAAATCATGGAGTAGCGATACGTCCATTTGACAGAAAAAAAAAGGCCACTGCTGAACACAACCTATATAATGCAGCTGTGTCGCAGGTCATCTGAACACTGAAGCACTGTGGGGTACAGTCATTAGACTGTACACAGTGGTTACTACAAGAGACCGCTACAGAACACTACATTTTATAGCAGTCAGTCCAGATGTAAACTAATACCACGATACAACAAATAATAGAAAACCACTTATTAGACATGAGACAGTTCTTTACGCTTTTAAATTGATCTTCATTGCAATAAATGACGCTGTAGAAGTCTTATCACACTCATTAAATGACATGACGAGTTGTCGTTTGTGATCCGAATTTGAACCCACTGCTAACAAAATAAAGTTTGCGTGTCTGATCGAGACTCGACTAGGCATAAAGAGACATAAAATGTGGAAGTGTTCACCAGTATCAGCTTACAACGCCGAATGTCCAAAGCAGGAAATAAATTACGATTTATTTAGCACTGCAGCGGGAATCCAGTGAAGCCTATATTGCCCTGACAAATAACCACGAAAATGTATATAATAAAGTGCAACAAAGAAGTGTGAAACGCCGTGAAGTAAAGTTGTGGTGCTGGACGGGGACTACAAGACAGTACCTATATGAATTGTTATCTAAGCACAATCAGATGTCAGATACTAAATATGTTCACCAACAACATGATACCTACATCTGAAATGACGATACAAATGATTTTTGCTTGGCAGTGATTCGAACCCTATTGTCTTATAACTACGAATAGACATGAAATATTTATTGTTTCTTCACCAATAAGAAAGATGTGCTAGAGGTAAATCAAACAATAGTTCTGAGTTGCGCGCTGCCTGTGACGCCAACCCCGTGCATAACATTGTTGTCCACTCCACACGAAGATGTGTCATCTATGAAATTCCCGTTCGCTAGTAGCTATGATGGCGCTGTTTATAAACACCTGGAGGAGTTTAACATCGTGAGGAAACAATGAAATGATGGACAGTATCATCTCGAAGGGTTGAAATCCAGAAAAGATTGGAAATGGACCTCGAATCCTAGTCCAGTTGCAGGAATTTCGATATCTCAATATCACTTAAAATAAGAAATGAAAGTCCTATGACCTTAATTGACGATTAGTTTGTGAACTAAATTAAAATTACTAGTGTAAGAAAGCTTACTAGATGCAGAGTTTCTGCAAGCAGCGTCTTCCTCCTCTGACAGCCAAAACTAATTTAACTCCGTTCCAGTCAGCAGCGAATGGACACGTTTAATGTTGATGTGGAACCACGGCACAGTCCTGCGTTCTTCACTTTGCGTTAGTGGAGATGAAGATGGTATGTTTGTGGGTGTTGAAAAATGGTACCCCCAGCGGGGATCAAACCCGCACCTTAGTCATTACAAGCTAGCCTCAACTCAACCAACCACCGAATTCTACATGTGTTAGCATCATGCTTTCGTCATAAAGGGGTACACAGCATACGGTATACGAGAAGTGTTGACTTCCATAGGAGCTGCTGTTGTGAATAACCTATTCGTGATCTGGTAGTCAACGTCATGCAGTGAGAATGCAAAGCCGTGGTCGTAATATTAAACCTCTCCTTTTCCTTTTTTTTAAAGACGTATTTCGTATGTCTGGTGGCAGCATCAGTTTGACAGAAGGTCAGAGACAGTTTCATTCAGTTCATAAACATCAAGTAACAGAAAAATCTTGCAGAAACATGTTTGTGAGAGGGCTCGTGGGTGTTTGTTGTGGAAAGAGCAATTTTAGCGCCATGAGCCGGCGGCCTCTCGACAGAGACAGGCATCTGCCCAAGTGATGGAACGCACTGGGCACCGAGCTTACGATCTCCAGCGGTCTTTCCTGGTCTAGATTAAGGAAGTTCAACATTATGTAACGTTGCGTGCGATGTAATACTGTTTTTCAGCAACCTCCGTGGCATGTTGCTATAAGCGCATTTGACAACTGTCTTATTTTTTCAAAAAATGGTACAAATGGCTCTGAGCACTATGGGACTTAACATCTGAGGTCATCAGTCCCCTGCAGTTTAGAACTACTTAAACCTAACTAACCTAACCATGCCCGAGGCAGGATTCGAACCTGCGACCGTAGCAGTCGCGGGGTTCCGGACTGAAGCGCCTAGAACCGCTTGGCCACCGCGGCCGGCCTTATTTTTTTAAGTTTGTAGTATAGCTCGTTCCATGACTGCCTGAATATACTCATTTCTGACGTTATGAGGAGCGTCGTTTATGCATTAGAAAACGGAGACTTAAAACGGAGTAAATTATAACATTTTTGACATTGTGTTCTGTTTGCGTTTAATAAAAGAGTGAAAGCAGTGGAGAGAATTCGAAACACCTGTACGCTGTATGGACTGAATGCTATCGAGAAAGTTAGATTTTATCGTTTCAAGTACGAATGTTTTGAGATAAATTAATCACCACATTCAGAAAGACAAACAGGCATTAATGAAGGTCGTTTCTGCGATTTACTACTATGGCCAATGGCAGTGTATCCGATAACTGACAAGTGTGACGACCAGTTAACCTTCATGCGACACTTGCCACCAGCAGTCAGCTCTGTGCAAACTGGTGGTGGCTTCATAATGGTGTGGGCTGTGTTAACATAATATGGACTAGGTTGTCTGGTCCAACTGAACCGATCATTGACTGGAAATGGTTCTGTTCGGCTGCCTAGAGACCACTTACAGCTATTCATGCACTTCATGTTCCCAAATAATGATGCTCCATGTCGCAGGGCCACAATTGTTCGTGACTGGATTGAAGAACTTTCTGGACATTTCCACGGTATGATTTGGCCATCCACATCGGTCGAGACGAATCCCAGTGAACATTTATGGGACATAACAGAGACATCAGTACTTGTACGAAATCCTCCACAGCTGAGACTTTCTTAGTTACGTAGGGCTATAGAAGCAGCATGGCTTAATAATTCTGAAGGAGACTTCCAACGATTTGTTCAGTCCATTTCGCGTCGCCTTGATGCAGTACGCCGGTCAGAAGGATGTGCAACACGATATTAGAAGGTATCCGATGACTTCAATCACGTCAGTCTAAATCAATGACGAGGTGCAAGGATGCTCTATGCACGGGCTTCGTCTTCTAGGAAGGCCTCTGTCCTTGACTGCAGAGCGAAAGTATATTTATACTCTGTAATTTGGAGGTTGTAGCTGATTGGTCATTCCTGGATAAGCACGGTTCAGATTTCTCCTAGCGTGCCCACGTGGATGGTAAGACAAAAGCGCACTTGTCTTTTCCGGGACTGCCGGGACCAGAAACATCGAACTCATCGCATGGACGCTGACGCATGCTCTTTCCATGGCTCTAATTCGATGACTCGTTTAATGTTTTATTTTTATAATCATTTCAAATCTGAAATATACAAGAATTTATGACGAGAACGTTGCTTGCAAGCGCACTTTGGCGTAACGTAATGTTTTTGTTATCAAGATTAAATCCGTTGTTCAAAGCGTGAGACTTTGTTTTATATTGGGGGATAAATATCGGTCTGTGATTTATTAATCAGCGAATGTATGCCATGTCATACGCTACTAACCCACTTATATGATATTATTACGGTGATTATAAATTATAATGAGAGTCCTTTTTAGGGCTCCGTAGCTCAATCGGTAGAAACGGAATCCTTATACCAGCACTTTGTTATCCATCTGTCTGTCTGTCTGCTTGTCTGCCCCACTGTTCAAAACCCTTTTTTCTTGGGACCGGTAGACGTACCAAGTCGAAATGTATGTCTACGGTCTCTTGATGGTATAGCAAAAAATAGTTTCTCAGTCAACGCGTTCGGAAAATACGGCCATTAGTGTTTCATATTTTAACACTCGCAAACTCAGTCATCGACCCTACAGCGTACTTCCCGTTGACTTAAGATCATGAAATTTGGCAAAAAGAAAGGTTTCATACTACAACCAAAGAAAAAGTACGGAAATTGTTACTTTGCAGCTATGTCATTCGAAAACCACTTTTCGTTGTTTGTTATCGGACTGTCTGTCTCTCCGTCCTTCTATTAACACCCCTTCTTCTCAGGAACTGCCATTTATGTCACTCACTCATGAAACCTTGACGTAGAATCGTGAAATTTACCAAGAAAAAGGCTTCACACAATAAGTAAACGATGAAAAGCAGAAAATTGTTAATTCATAATTATAGCAGACAAAAAAGTATTTCTTTTGTCATTTGTAATCTGACTAGAAACTTGAAATTATAAACAGCTCGAAAGTCTAGGAATCAGTGTGACCGATATTTTGCCATTATCAATATCAATAAAAGGCAAAAATCGTCAATACCTGGAACGGATGTACTGTCTATATAAATAATTAAGTTTGTACGAAACCCTCAGCGCACGAGTTCTACACTCCTGGAAATTGAAATAAGAACACCGTGAATTCATTGTCCCAGGAAGGGGAAACTTTATTGACACATTCCTGGGGTCAGATACATCACATGATCACACTGACAGAACCACAGGCACATAGACACAGGCAACAGAGCATGCACAATGTCGGCACTAGTACAGTGTATATCCACCTTTCGCAGCAATGCAGGCTGCTATTCTCCCATGGAGACGATCGTAGAGATGCTGGATGTAGTCCTGTGGAACGGCTTGCCATGCCATTTCCACCTGGCGGCTCAGTTGGACCAGCGTTCGTGCTGGACGTGCAGACCGCGTGAGACGACGCTTCATCCAGTCCCAAACATGCTCAATGGGGGACAGATCCGGAGATCTTGCTGGCCAGGGTAGTTGACTTACACCTTCTAGAGCACGTTGGGTGGCACGGGATACATGCGGACGTGCATTGCCCTGTTGGAACAGCAAGTTCCCTTGCCGGTCTAGGAATGGTAGAACGATGGGTTCGATGACGGTTTGGATGTACCGTGCACTATTCAGTGTCCCCTCGACGATCACCAGTGGTGTACGGCCAGTGTAGGAGATCGCTCCCCACACCATGATTCCGGGTGTTGGCCCTGTGTGCCTCGGTCGTATGCAGTCCTGATTGTGGCGCTCACCTGCACGGCGCCAAACACGCTTACGACCATCATTGGCACCAAGGCAGAAGCGACTCTCATCGCTGAAGACGACACGTCTCCATTCGTCCCTCCATTCACGCCTGTCGCGACACCACTGGAGGCGGGCTGCACGATGTTGGGGCGTGAGCGGAAGACGGCCTAACGGTGTGCGGGACCGTAGCCCAGCTTCATGGAGACGGTTGCGAATGGTCCTCGCCGGTACCCCAGGAGCAACAGTGTCCCTAATTTGCTGGGAAGTGGCGGTGCGGTCCCCTACGGCACTGCGTGGGATCCTACGGCCTTGGCGTGCATCCGTGCGTCGCTGCGGTCCGGTCCCAGGTCGACGGGCACGTGCATCTTCCGCCGACCACTGGCGACAACATCGATGTACTGTGGAGACCTCACGCCCCACGTGTTGAGCAATTCGGCGGTACGTCTACCCGGCCTCCCGCATGCCCACTATACGCCCTCGCTCAAAGTCCGTCAACTGCACATACGGTTCACGTTCAGGCTGTCGCGGCATGCTACCAGTGTTAAAGACTGCGATGGAGCTCCGTATGCCACGGCAAACTGGCTGACACTGACGGCGGCGGTGCACAAATGCTGCGCAGCTAGCGCCATTCGACGGCCAACACCGCGGTTCCTGGTGTGTCCGCTGTGCCGTGCGTGTGATCATTGCTTGTACAGCCCTCTCGCAGTGTTCGGAGCAAGTATGGTGGGTCTGACACACCGGTGTCAATGTGTTCTTTTTTCCATTTCCAGGAGTGTACATACTTGCACCCGGCCAATTATTTTAGTTTTTTCCTGTTTTTCGTAGTTTGTGGTCTTGTAAACCAAGTGGTCTGTTGGAGGAGACCTGTAACATTGTTACTAAATTCTATTGTCTATTTGATAAATAACAATGCGAAGTTACATTAAATTCTCTTTAGCTGTTTTTCACTCTGAAGTAAATTAATTTTTATTACGTTTTCCCTGTGTTGGTCCCATGTGCTCACTTTTACCCCAAACGAGTTGATGCGAGCACAATTTTCTAAGTACGTTATGCCTTTAGCGGAATCGTTATTCATACAATTTCCCATCAGTAGGAATAGTTTTAAGTTCTTTGCATTAACTTTGCTCCAAGTATAAGTTAGATAGGCGCTGATGACAACTTCGAGAGTTCTTGCTTATACTGAATATGTTCGGAGCGATTATTGTGATTCGTTTTTATTGTGAATAGCTATTAGACTATACATCGTGGGGCTTACATACCCATTGCACGCGTCCTCCCCGCAAGAGAGAATGAAAATGTTTTTTCAGACCGTACTACGATGTTTGAGTGTTGACAATAATTTTGTATTCATTTAAGTACATTTTTCTCGTTGCGCTATAAAGGTCGTTGCTTTTGAATATAGCACCTACTGTAGTCGTATCGTGTTGTAAATCATTCATGGATCAAACTTTTGTATAAAAATGGGAATATTTTAGGGTCATTTGCACTGAATCACACTAGTTATGTACTCAGTTCAAGTATAAAAAGCAGTAGGAGGCATTCAGGGTGATTAATTAGTATTTATTTTACGGGGAACTTCTACCTGCATATTTGAAGCGGAACCTGGAAGACTTGTTAAATCATTACCGTGTTCGAGCATTTCTAATGACTCGTCAGAATATCGCATTCAAGCAAACTAAGTTAAATCCTCTTGGAGCCGACCACCGAGCACAAAAACGCGTGTGTCAGCCTGTCAATTGCATGTAAGCCCCTCCCCCTCCCCCATATAATACATATGGAAACGTTTTTATACCATAAGAAATGGCAGTTTTGTTTGGAATGTTTGCCATTATGTGAGTCTCTGGATATCTGAACACGTAAATTATGTGTGACTCTTTGGCTACCAGAGGTTGTGTTAGTAGCGGACGACAACACTGTGATTCCGTTGCGAGAATCTGTGCCCAATTGTCCGTGTGCGAGGAGCCGTGATGACTGGCGTGGCGAACACACGATGATTTTCCTTTGAGATGCTTCCCGGTATAATGAAAGATAGATGGTTTTAGAGACGCTTTCATGGAGTGACTGTACATTTGGAAAGAGGTAAGATGACAGAGTTCGTATCTGCTGCAAGTGCGTCTTGCACATTTAACTTCCACAAATGCGAATACAGAACTGTGATTCCAGTAAACGATAGCTATGTTTTGGTATCTATTGTAAAATTATCGGTCATCTGTTGGGTGTTTCGATACCTACTCTTCGCCTTCCGCCTTTCAGCTAAAAGTACTTCGTAACAAAAACGAGTAAATTTCGTAATTTTAAGACTGTTTGTCTGAATCAGTTTTCACTGCCAAAGGAAGAGCATAACTTTCAATTTATTGTGATCCACTTCTGTGTTATTAAAGGATCGTAATACAACATCAATTTAAAGGAAACGTTTCACTCATTTGCCAACATATCACTAAATTTCTCCTCAGGCCTGAACGCAAATCTTAATACAACAGTGCTGACATGTCTTACACTATTGCGTGGTCAGCTAGCAGCATTTAGTTCCAAGATTCGTAAAAAAGGGCAACTGACTTAATTTTAAGAATACTTGTTACGACATGATTTTTTACAGCTGTGTAAATAACCAGGCGGTAATGCAGAGCGGAGCAGCGTTGTCGATTGCGCAAGTAAGAACCAATCGTAGGAGCAATATGAACTTTGTGAGGTGGAATAAGGAAACCGTATGCCGTTGAAAGTTTTTTGTATAATTCAGGAGTGGCAGTTAGCCATTGTGTTGGGTACTGTTGACAATCAGTCCTTGTATTAAATTTCAGAAATTGTGTAATTTTTTAAATAACATACAGGGTTTGCTTGGAATTCTGTACATTTTGAGATGTCGTCTTTTAAGTTTTTTGTTTCCGCTACACATTAATTTTGGATTGGGACGATACAGAGTTACACAGTGATTTATGGTGTATCTTATACTGAATATTCATTCTGTGTTATAGACATCCTGTAGAATAGATTTGCATTTCCCTTGGAAATTTGTGTTTTGAGATAGGAACACTGGTATCCTTTCTCAGTTGTTTGCTTGTTTCTTGGATATGTAGGGGAGTAAGTTGTGACTTCAGTAACTGTTTGCATATAGTAATTATTCACTAATACTATTAGGATATTTGTGATTTTCATTCGTTATTGTTGTCTGCGTTTGAGTTAAGGTGTCAAGAACTATTATGTCGAAATCAGGTGTTACAGGACTAATGGAAGCTGCTGCTAATAGTAATCACATTCAGTAATGAATGAAGACATGCCTTCTCAGATTAATGATTGAAGTGAGGTAGATGTAACAATGGTATACAGACATGATCAGAGCAGCCGTCTTTTCATACTTGGAAATGAACAACAAAACGCAGTGCGAGATTCCATATTTGAAAATAATTTTAGGAGATTCCATATTTGAAACTAATTCTATAGTACTTGAATGTCACAACCCTCGAGTTTAGGGATTTCTCTTTAACTCCGCTCACTGCGTAAATATTGGACTAAAAGAGAACGAAAAATGTGTGACAATATACTGACCGACATCATGAAAGGAAGCAAATGTAACAATACCCAGGCTGAATTGCATAATATCAGCCACTTGATCAGCGGCCAGCTTGAGACGTTATTTTAAGTACTGATGGGTCAACTGACTGGTTTCCAGAACTATGTAGCCAGTTGATTATTTTCTGGTTCGGTCGGCTTTTTTTTGGTCGAATGAATCAACAAAATGAAACTAGTCCTGGCTGTTACCCTAATTATACGAATGTTTTCACTCAGTCTCTGGGTTTGAGTGGTTTCACTTATGTAACTTTCAGCTTTTTCTGTTCCGTCTAAACTAAGACTAGGACTGCCAACTTTTTTTTAGAAACAAATAACTTAAGAGACAAATAACTTACATTACTTCAGTAATAGATGAACAACAAGAATATTTCTGTAAATAATGTATTTTCAAAATTTATATGTTTATTTACTTGAATATGATTTTTTCTTACTTGTGGCATTACAATTAAAATGAACATTCAGTTGATATTAAAAATGGTGCTACATTATAAATATTTGTTCAAATAAATGAACAATTGCTTATTTTTTCAAAAAACATTATTGAATCTCTATCTCTCTCTCTTTCCGCTAGTTAGCACTCATCACCTATCACTTCCTTACGATAACTGCTGAGCTGAACAGAAAGCATATAATATGATTTTTTTAATTGGTTGGTGACTTAATCACTTGCTTTTTAGACATACATTACCACATGTCGGAAGAATTTTGTTTTTTCGCTAGAAAAACTTGCCATCCTTGGTTAATTTTCATTGAATTTTTTAAACTAGTATAGTTTCAGAAAATGAATCATCTTTGCAGATACGGTATAATTCATTGAATTTGTCTTGAAGATATTTTTAACTAGCCATACGATTTCTTATATTTCCAAGCCACTGAACACTTTGGCATTCTGATCCATATGTAAAGCTTACTATTAAGTAAACACCTATTTGTAAGCATAGATGAAAAATTGAAATAAAGGCTACCGATCGCCCCTCAATAAAAAGCAAATATCCGAACAGTAATAATAGTGACAATAGGCATCAACAAGGTGAAGCCTACAATAGCAATCTAACAATGTCAATCGGATATTTCCGCTCAGAACTGAATTCACGAAGGATCAGGTGACTCCAGTTATCCCTCTCAGCGGTCCAAGGGGAAGGACTACAAAAGGCTCAACTGTGAAACTGAAATACCAATGTGAGAATGTGAGCAGTACTTTTTCATGTTCATGAAATACTTGTTGTTGTGGCTAGACAAGACAGCCTAGACACAATGAGAGGAAGCCGAAAGGCACGCGCTTAAACTCACGCAGGCTGGCGCGAGGTCTGAAACAGGATACGTAATGAATGCTATAAAGAAAAGTACGTAGCTTCTGGAATACTTAACTTTAATCCACATTTGTAGAACATCGCTCTTGATGATACATTAATAGAATCTCAATATCAATTGAATACGGCGCCTTGCTAGGTCGTAGCAAAAGTAGCTGAAGGCTATGCTAAGTATCGTCTCGGCAAATGAGAGTGAAGTTGTCAGTGAACCGTTCCTTGCAAAGTCGGCTGTACAACTGGGGCGAGTGCCAGGACGTCTCTCTAGACCTGCCGTGTGGTGGCGCTCGGTCTGCAATTACTGACAGTGGCGACACGCGGGTCCGGCGTATACTAATGGACCGCGGCCGATTTAAAGGCTACCACCTAGCAAGTGTGGTGTCTGGCGGTGACACCACACTTGTTGTTTTTCAAACGCTGTAAAATGTGAACAGATTTGTGTGCAAGGGTACGATCTGTACTTACGTAGCCGGTAACGCTGTGTTTTGCGCAATATATTTACCTTCCACACAAACAAATGGCTGAATGCCTGTCTATATCGTGCTGTTAGCGAAGTCACTCGCATCCGTCGCCTGTTGTCACAGCCCAGTAGCTACAAACTTAGCCGTAGCAGATACGTTCGTCATACGTCCCACAATGTTTCCTGCGGTTATTTCACGCAGTGTTGCTTGTCTGTTAGCACTGACAGCTCTACACAAATGCCGCTGCTCTCGGTCGTTAAGTGGAGGCCGCCGGGCACTGTGTTGTCCGTGGCGAGAGATAATGCCTGATATTTGCTGTTGTCGGCACACTCTTGCCACTGTGATCTCAGAGTACCGAATTCCTAACGTTTACCGAAATGGAATGTCGCATGCGTCTAGCTCCAACTACCATTCCGCGTTCAGAGTTTGTTGATTCTCGCCGTGCGGCCATAATCACGTCGGAAACCTTGTCATATGAATCACCTGAGTACTGGTGACAACTCCGCCAATGCACTGTCTTTTCATACCTTGTGTACAAGATACTATCGCCGCCTGTATTGTGCATATTGCTATCCAATGATTTAGTCACCTCCTTGTAGTTTGAAATGATTATTATTTAATGGTCATCGTCACACTTTTTCAACAAAATGGAATGCAGTCAGTCGTTAATGTTTGGTTTTGTTCCCTTCTTCAAGAGCCCCTGAGGCAACCTTTATATTCAATATTTTACCCCCAACGACCTTAATTAGTTACGTATTAATTTCATCTTGAGAACTTAATCCATAGCAATATATTACTGTTTTCAATGACAAATAGACTGGTTTCACCTAGAAGAATAAGTCAGATAAAACACTACAGAGCGGTTATAGTTGAAAGAATGAATACATGTTTCAACAGACAGCTTTCACTTGAAAAGAAAGAATGAGAAATTAAGTGAATGTGCAGATCTTCAACTGACTTAATCGACTGTTCTCGTTCGGTTGCTCCACTCGAGAGAAAAGTGTGGCTCACAGTCCAACCGATACTTAAATCAACCGGCTTAATCCACAGTTTTCATTCGGTTTTGCCATCATGAATTTTAAAAAAATTTGGTTTGGTTTTCTCTCACTTTTATCGATGCCCACCAAACAGAGCCTCTCCACGTACCTACCATTTGCGTCAGAACACAAGATTAATAGTGCTCAGGAACACCATGCAGCTATAAGCTGGTTGTACACCTAGCAAGAAGCGGCAAAGTCACCGTACCTTTGCTAATGAAGTGTAAATGAACAGTTATGTTTACAGTAAATACTAAGCGAACAGGTGCAGTAAGGTCGTATGTGTCGCTCGAAAGCAATGTGTTTGTTTAGGAACCTTGTCCATGTGTGCATATCTGTTCGCCTACTGTGAATGCCACCCTTTCTTAATGGTGCCCGAACACTTCTTTGCTGACGCAACCAACGTTTTATTGGTGTCCTACGCCTACAGGGTCACCACATCGGTAAGTTCGCGGTGTCTCGCAGTGCGAGGGAATAGCAATTTGTGACTATTGCCACTAATCCAGAGGAACTGTTTGGTGGCACCGTAGTACCTCCCATTCTTTCGTCCTACAGTCATCTGTGAGATAGAAACATTGCACCGCTCTGCTCGAGATCCATAAGACATTTACCCGATGCAGGTGTATACTACGTTGTTTACTCATTTAGGCGCTTAAACTAATTGTCGGGAAATGCCTTTGAAAACTCTGTTGAAACCTCCACTTATTTTAAATTTCGTTTTTAATTGTCTGTCTGGTATATATTCATTCAGATTTATTTCAGAATTTCAAAAGTGAAAGTAGGTCGTTTTTTATGTTTTGGCATATAATTCGATCCTACGTCAGCATTTATCAAATCTACACCTTCCATGGGTATATTTACTTTGTGTTCTTTCTGTCAGAGAGCTGCAGAAGCACGGCTTCATTTGATATCTACGGTAGTGTGAAAGACTTAGTAAATAATAATCATAATAATAAAAAACTTTACGTAAAGGTTATTATTGGTGGTCCCCAGTACAAAAAAACTTGTCTCTGCATCGCTTCAATATGGCCACTGTAATTGTTGCCAGTATACTATTTCTTGGAGATGAAAGCACAATCACCTGACGTTTCCCTCACTCTGCTAATAACTACCTACCATCATCTTAAGTAGTTATTTTTATAAATGTGGCTTTTAGCGTTCTTATGGTGTCAGTCAAGCCTTACATCAGAATTTCCACAATCTCTTTTGAATGAAATTATCATTTATACAGTTTTAAATGACGCTGAAGCAAAATTGAGTAGATAAATTCAGAACTAGGGAATCGTCACGTATTACCGCTTCTGTTCGCATGCAAACAGTGATTATAATGTTTTGTTTGCACCAGTTTGACACGAGACAGAAGGACCAAAACACACGAAAATAAAAATCACTCCAAAATACGAAAATAAATGCTTTACAGAATACAATTTTATACTTACGTCAAGAGATTGGATTTGGTTAACAGCTTAAAAACGTGTAGTCGGATTTTGTAAAGACAGAATTTTTCCAGTTTTCGATGTATTTTTCGATGTTTTGATAGTAATTAAGACATAGCTTCTTTCATCTAAAACAAAAACTGTATCAAATTATTTTGACCTCGAACTTCGACTGAAACGATTGCTTCAGAATGTTTTCTTTAGAAAGTGTCAAAAAATAAGTTGAACAGTGCTCTGCCCATAAATTTGTAGATAAGAGGTAGTCCTGACCCTTAGTAAATGTTACTGATATTGGGCATTATTTGTAATAAGGAAACCAAAAGCAAGAACTAGGATAACGTTATGACAGCTGATAATATAAATATAAGTAAGAAGGCTGATGTGAAAGAAGAGTCGGTGAATTTCAAGCAATTTTATGACGTAGCCTAAAGCATGTTGTTGTATATCAGTGCCAACATTTTTTCCGCTAAAATTTTGGTTGTGGTGAACAAAGAGCCTCCTGTCTCATGCAGTCAATTAGATACAGACAGAGTACTTGCGATAGAACTAATGAGGAGACCTCCTGGCAACCGGATTTTTGAATTTTTTAAATTTTTTAAATATTTAGAGTGCTTTAATTTCACAAATTAAATATCAGTTCCCCAAGCAGTAAAAAGTAACACTTGAAATGTATCGAGAAAATCGAATTTGAAGTTTTCCGTGGACTTTTAATTCGTTAAAACTAAGGCACCTTTAACGATGTTTCGCGCGGCTCACTCGTTAGCATTTGAGGACGGTGATTAGGTAATAAATAGATTCAAAACTTGCTGTTGTCGTTTCCTTGTTTTATTTTTTGTTCAATTAGAATTCTTACTCCATTTAAACATAAAATTCATCAAAAATATCTCAATTTAGACACATTTAAACATTTTGTATAGAAATGAAAAAATCTACTTGTGTCTAATTATATATCGTACAAAAAATTGCTTTTCATTGCAAATATAAATTCTTAACTATTGATATTTTACAAGAGATTTAAAATTTAAACTAACTTTATTAACAATATTAAATAAACTTCGATAGTTCACAATGTTTGCAATGCATGTGATGTGTAATTAGAAACAAGAAAGGTTTTTCATACAAAATTATGACTAGGATATATATTTGATAAATTTTATATTTAAGCGCTGTAGGTATTGGAATTGAACAAAAAATATAAACAGAAAAAAAGACTTCAGCAAGATTCGACACAGTGCTCCATGATTACCTCATTACCATTCTCTAATACTGTCGAGTGAGCGACGTGGCCTGTCGTAAGATTCTTTAATTTAAATGCGTTAGAGACACTCAGAAAATTTATGAGTCGATTTTCTTGAAATTTTTTGATTGTTTTATCTAATGCGATTTTGGGACCGATTTATAATCTTCACTTACTACACTGCTCAGAAAAACTAATGGATCACTTTTCCGAAACACCGTAACTCCCTCCACATGCGGGAAAAAGGCCACAGCTCAGAAGTTCGTCACTATTCAGCCCAACGCCACCGTGGACGAGTCACACGAAGTGAAGATCGTCAAAGCCTCTCTTACTCAAATATTACGCCTTGTTTTGACACCTCTACGATGGAGGTTAGATCTGCGATCACACGGTTTTTTTACGAGTGGCCGAGAACAACATTCCAGATACCGCAGCTCAGAATCGGCATAAAAAGGCCTCAGGGGCTCACGTAAAGGACCTCAATGAAACAACCCCTTCCTCCTGGGGCGTTGATTCCTACACATTTCGCAGTCGAAAACGACAGTTCACAGTGTGATGAGCAACAACAATATGTTCTTGATAACCTCTAACACTGCTGAGATTGCCGGCCGCTGTGACCGAGCGTTCTAGGCTCTTCAGTCTAGAACCACGCGACCGCTACGATCGCAGGTTCGAATACTGCCTCGGGCGTGGATGTGTGTGATGTCCTCAGGTTAGTTAGGTTTAAGTAGTTCTAAGTTCTAGGGGACTGATGACCTCAGATGTTAAGTCCCATAGTGCTCAGAGCCATTTGAACTGCTGAGATCCTTGATCGTTTCAGCTCTTCTCATTAAACGGGATCTGACCTGTTTAGAACACAGTGGTATCACAACTTATGCTCTTGTATACAGGATGGATCCATTAGGGGCGATTCAGAACCATTCGACAACATTTGACACGAAACAGGAAAGCATGCTTTTGAATTACTACTATTTTGTGGTATACTGTAGTGTGACAGGAGCGAAGCGATATTGGCAGTTTCGTGAATAAAACGGCAAAGAATCCTTGTAAGACCCATCTTCCAGTTCGGCAGTATCCTCAGTGTCATCCACCCACCTTTGCTGAACGCCTTAAAAATGTACCTACAGAGACACAACCTGTCACGATACTACCAGGCGCCTGCGAGCAAGCTACACTACTCTTTCTCAATAGTGGTGCTCTTGCACCTTCTAGTAGACCAACCCTAGTTGGAGGGTGTCGAAGGGCTGCTGGTCTGATTGTGCCTGGGGCTGTGTCACGGGTTCTGTCTGCACAGGCACATTTTAAAAATTCTCAATAAAGATGGCTGGTGCCATCGAGGGCTTTGCAGAACTGGCGTGGTCTTAGTGTGACGCTTTGCCGTTTTGTTTGTGCATGTGTCACTGTCGCATCCGACCCCTTTCCGTGCTCACCCCACAGGAGGCCACAAAATAGGAAAGCTGAAAAAGCATAATCACATTCAGCTGCTTCGTATCTGGGTCAAATTTTGTCGAATAGTTTTCAAGGGTCTGTAGTGCTTCCAACGTGTACGCGAGAGCAAAAATTGCGGTTGCGCAGTGCTCCTGATGGGTACAATCTTGTTCGATGGAGATGCAGACTCAATATATTTTTAGAAAAGTGATGAAACGCCAGAGAGTGTGAGCACAGTCGAAGTTTGTGAAAGGAAGTCTTCCTGCTGCTGATCACACAGAAAACTGTCGTTCCAACTGTGAAACGCTTGGAAATGAACGCCCCAGAGAAAGCAGTGATTTCATTGAGGTCCTTCATGCCACCCCCTGCGGTCTTTCCGTGCCGATTCTGAGAGATCGTGTGTCTGATATGTTTTCCTGGGCCGCTCACCGGAAAACAGCGTGATTTCAAAGCCGGGCATCTCGGTTCCGACCTCCATCGCAGAGGCGTCAAGATGTGACATGAGGGTAAGTTGGGTTTGACGACACTCCGATCACTTGACACAATGGCATTTGGCAGAATTGTGGTGAAATTTGGTGCCAATGTGACATGATTAACACACCTTACACGCCACACCAGCTTTTCAGCTGTGGCCTTTTCTTCCACATGTGTCGACACCTTGTTGTCAGAAGAATCGTTGAGCCCCAGAGTGACGTTGCAGGGTACCAGGCTTTTGAATCATTATGGAGGAAGGCTTTATGCACCTTTGAGCGAAATTTCAAACTTAAGCGTCAAAATGTGTGAAAATTACGGTGTTTCGAAGCAATGATTCTTTAATTCTGTTGCGCATTGCATAAATATTAGAATTACAAAAATCCGATTACTGGATGCTCTTGTTATTAGATTGACAAAATGGGCAAAGAAGTGTGACCAATTAACAGCTTGTTGTCAGAACTAAAAACGTAATGGTAAGTGATGTCATCCCCCAGAAATTAAATTAACGTGTTGACTGTCACGAGGCCCCCGGCAGCCACAGCGGAGCCTGACTCCCGACGCATTGTGCCTGCCAATGTCCGAAATGTTTTCCATCACGTCCACATCAGGCGAATTTGCCCAAGGCATAAACCACATCCACCGCCCGACATCCGTAGCAAGATGCATATTTTGGTTTACGGCGTATGTGAATCTAACCATATAGCAAAACCGTAATTCATCCAACCAGGTGACTTTCCCCTATCCACGGTCCGGTCTCAGTAGTCCTGTGCTCACTACAATCGTAGTTGATAATGTTGACTGGCCCGCATAGGAAATGTAGGGGTCGTCTGCTGAGGGGAGATCCATGTTCAATAAATCGCGCTGAACGGTGTGCACTGCGACACTTGTCTGCAGAGGCACTACACTCTGTCCAGAGATCTTCTACAGTCCGCCGCCTATCCTACATCACTGAGCGGGGAAACCTCCTACCTACATGTTCTGTGATGAGGCGTGAACGCACAAGCCCGTGTCGCATACTCGTGGTTTAATCGTCTTCCAGTCACTTCTCAAATGGTTCAAATGGCTCTGAGCACTAAGGGACTTAACATCTGAGGTCATCAGTCCCCTAGAACTTAGAACTACTTAAACTTAACTAACCTAAGGACATCACACACATCCATGTCCGAGGCAGGATTCGAACCTGCAACCGTAGCGGACGCGCGGTTCCGGACTGAAGTGCCTAGAACTCTCGGCCACACCGGCCGGTCTCCAGCCACTTCTCATACATTCTCACGACAGTAGTACACGAACAGCCGACCAGCTATGTCGCTTCCGAGATATTCGTTTCCAGGCACTGAGGTGTAACTATCTGGCTTTTTTTAAAGTCCCTTATGTCAGTGGATTTCCACTTTCGCAGATTGTATCATCACTGGAATGTTTCTTCATTCATTTCTCTTCAGCTTATATACCTTCCTTGCGACGTCAGCTAACCACAACGTCACCATGTGGCATACGAACAAGCGTTAGACAATGGTCATGGCGTTTTGGTTCATGATGGAGAATTACACATTGGACCACAGCGAGCGGTGTTGACGGGTAACCCACCGACATTGTCAGAGTAGAACAATGCATGTGACAGTAGGTGTCGTTGTTTTAATCAGAATAGCCTCTTCGCACTTCGCTAAGAGATGTTGTTTTCCTCATTTTTTTTCGCAATATTATAACGACGTGGTATGGATTTTTACTGCGCCGTTAAACGAAAAGTGGGTTGCTGTGGGAAACGGCTCTGAAATTATGTAATTTGGTGAATGGCTTTAGGGTTCGTAGCAAGAGGCGCCATTGAGATACGTCCCAGAGTGGGAACATCGCCTGCAAAAACATACATTTATTGAAATCGCGACTATATGATAATTTTTTGCATGATGCAAATAATCACGTGTGTTGAGAAAGGTATCTTAGACTAAGAGCATGATATATCGAACAGCTTAAAGGTGATTTCTATTAATATAGACATGTCAAAAGAAGTTTTGCATCACAACGGTTCCCAGAACTCCTTGAAGACAGAGGTTGTCTGTGGATATTGTATCACCGACACAGTAATTTTGACTGTTAAGAGATGTCACTAAACCGGCCCGAAGATGTAAAAAACCATGCATGAACAGCGCCTATTAGATGAGGGGGGGGGGGTCAAACAGCCGATCAGTTCCAATCATTTTGCCAGGAAGGAGGGACACGGCTCGTGTTGTCTGTAGTTCAACCCCATGCCTAGACGGTCAATACCGCGGTTCCATCGCGCCCGCATTGTTACTTCGTGCCAGGAAGGGCTCTCAACAAGGGAGGTGTCCAGCGTCTCAGAGTGAACCAAAGCGACGTTGTTCGGACATGGAGGAGATACAGAGAGACATCAACTGTCGATGACATTCCTCACTGAGGCCACCCAAGGGCTACTAATGTAGTGGATGACCGGTACCTACGGATTATGGCTCGGGGGAACCCTGACAGCAACGCCACCATGTTGAATAATGCTTTTCGTGCAGCCACAGGACGTCGTGTTATGGCTCTTACTGTGCGCAATAGGCTGCAAGATGGTCAACTTCATTCCCGACGTCCATGGTGATGTCCATCGCCGGCCAGGGTGGCCGAGCGATTCTAGGCGCTACGATCTGGAGCAGCGCGACCGCTACGGTCGCAGGTTCGAATCCTACCTCGGGCATGGATGTGTGTGATGTCCTTAGGTTAGTTAGCTTTAAGTAGTTCTAAGTTCTAGGGGACTGATGACCTCAGAAGTTAAGTCCCATAGTGCTCAGAGCCATTTGAACCATTTTTGAGGTCCATCTTTGCAACCACGACACCATGCAGCGCGGTACAGATGGGCCCAACAACATGCCGAATGGACCAGTCAGGACTGGCATCACCTTCTCTTCACCGATGAGTGTCGCATGTGCCTGAACCTGTTTGGAGGCAACCCGGTCAGGCTGAACGCCTTAGACACACCGCCCAGCGAGTGCAGCAAGGTCGATGGGCCCAACAACATGCCGAATGGACCAGTCAGGACTGGCATCACCTTCTCTTCACCGATGAGTGTCGCATGTGCCTGAACCTGTTTGGAGGCAACCCGGTCAGGCTGAACGCCTTAGACACACCGCCCAGCGAGTGCAGCAAGGTCGAGGAGATCCCTTGCTGTTTTGGGGTGCCATTATGTGGGGCCGACGTACGCCGCCGGTGGTCATGGAAGGCGCCGTAACGGCTGTACGATACGTGAATGCCATCCTCCGACCGACAGTGCAACCATATCGGCACTTCCTTAAGGATAACGACTTCGCTCGACTAGAGTGACCAGCATGTTCTCCAAACATGGACCCTATCGAACATGCCTGGGATAGATTGAAAAGGGCTGTTTATGGACGACGTGACCCAACAACCACTCTGAGGGATCTATGCCGAATCGCCGTTGAGGAGAAGAAGTAGGACAATGTAAACCAACAGATGAACTTGTGGGTAGTATGCCACGACGAATACAGGCATGCATCAATGCAAGAGGATGTGCTACTGGCTATTAGAGGTGCCGGTGTGTACAGCAATCTTGACCTCTACCTCTGAAGGTCTCACTATATGGTGGTACAACATGCAACGTGTGGCTCTCATGAGCAATAAAAAGGGCGGAAATGATGTTTATGTTATCTCTATCCCAATTTTCTGTACAGGTTCCGGAACTCTCGGAATCGAGGTGATGCAAAACCTTTTTTGATGTGTGTACTTAGTGGTTTAACGAAAATAGAGACCAACATGACAAACAGGCGGCTTTAACTGTATTAAAGTTTGAGTCAGAACCTATAATTACTCTTTGCCCGCAGTGTGAAGTAATTCCTATATTCACATGAGCAAGCAAAGCGGTCGCCCCAGCCGTTCTAAATGCATCTTCTCCGTCTGCCGAGAAAGTTGGTATCAATAAACCAAACAGGAAGTTTTGCTTTCCCCACCGAGCTATCTATCTACCGTTTTTCTTGATCATTGCTATTTTCATTATTGTGACAACTTCCTAGTTCAAAGAGGGACAACCGCACTGCATCCTTTATCCATTGTAGTTTCTCTTTATCAATGATTACATAACATTTTTGCCCACAAACTCGTACCCAAAACAAACTGCAGAGGAAAATGGCGTATCTCGTCTTCCGACCTGTGTGATGCTGCTCGGGGCTGGAAATCTAATCCTCTCTACGACAGCGTTACAAACACGAAAGCAATCACCGTTCTCACACCACTGCCAGGACCGCATGGCCATTGTATCCACTGTAAAGGTCAGGAACTCATCTCCGCCCTGACACTATCAAATTTCCGGTGCTGCGAAAATACCCTCTTCCATTCAAACATTATTTGAAATGTCTCAATGTCTTGAATAAGAAGCGAGTGTTTTGTAGTCGAGAAGGACTCCCCATCTGTTTGTGTACAACCTGATATGAGGGGAGTATGTCTCACCATTTCTTTCCACTCTGTATTGCCATGGCATGATCATGAAAGGAAAGACTTTCAAATGACACTGCTTGCGTATAGTGGCCATCGCCATGTGAAAGCTTGAGTACCTTCATTGCTGATCATTCAGCATGGTGCCTGTGGGCCTACTCAGCCACTGCAACAC
The DNA here is from genome assembly GCF_021461395.2 of Schistocerca americana. Classification (NCBI taxonomy): domain Eukaryota; kingdom Metazoa; phylum Arthropoda; class Insecta; order Orthoptera; family Acrididae; genus Schistocerca; species Schistocerca americana. The sequence goes on along the minus strand of NC_060124.1, from coordinate 430,323,496 downwards.
CTGCCAGCAATACTAACCTATGGCCGGAGAAAATCAAGAAAGATGAAACTAAAGAGGAGTACCAGAAAGGAGATTACTGTTAAAGATAACTTCAAAATTGGAGAGCACAAAATAGACGAAATGAAGGAAATCTGCTGCCCTAGAAACAAAATAACACTATGGACGAAAACGAAGAACTTAAAAAGCAGTCTAGCAAGAAGTCCACTAGAGGAAGAAATGTCTGATAACGTGTGTTTGGGACTCAGCAGTATATCGAAGTGTAATAGCTGTGCCCTCTTGTAATGTTTTGTGGTTCCTGGCTGGTTGGAGAGAGGGTGATATGATAGGTGGGTGGCCGGTTTCCTCTCACTACAACACAAAATGTACATATGGTTAAAATACACTTCATTATAGGAACCAATTAAGTACTTAACTTCAACGATGTCCAGTCTGAAGTTCTGTGGTTAACAGTAATCAAATAATATGTACTAATTCTTGAATCTTTTACGTGTCCCCATCAGAGCTATATACAATGACTAACTAAGGTGCGAGGCGAAGATTATCACTGTGGAAGAGTGGACTATAGTGCGACGTATTAAGGTGCAATGCGAACTGAGTCTCGATGCGACGTACTGAGGTACTAAAATTGAGAGATTGAGACAGCTCGGTCGGCGGCGGCGGCCTATTTGCATGCTGCCCAGGGAGCGTTATCGGCGGGTAGCCTGGGGGCCTGTCTCTTGTCATAGGCGTGCCTAGTTCAGCACCTGCTATACAACGTTTCCTCGTACCGACCTGTGCTCTGGAGAAGGCGTACGCTAGCACAGGAAGTGAATCGTGGACTGTGGGACAACCAGGAAACAAAAGAATAAGAGCAGTTGAAATGTGGTGTTGTTGAAGGATAATGGAAATTAGGTGGCTGATGACGTAAGAAATGAGGAGTACCTGCATAGAATCTGCGAGGAGAGGAACTTGTGGAAAACATTGACAAGAAGAAGGGAGAGGGTGATAGGATGGTAGTGGGGAAAGGTACATTCTGGTTCAGATGACGATCTAGATCAAGGTGGGCACCCACACTTATAGGGCAACTGCATGTGGTAAATTCAAGGTCACGATGTAACCAGATACCTATTACGTATCAAGATATGTCCTAGTTTCGGCACCCAGACCTGTAGGCCAATTGTGTGACGTAAGAATGGAGCGTAAATTAAGGTCACCCATCTACTATGAACATACGAGTTCACTTTCAAGGTCACACTCGTTCCCAGTGATCTATGGCAATAGGATGACTTAAAAATGGCAGGAAGATCAAGTCCCCTTCTGCTGCCCCCCCCCCCCTCCCAAGCCTCCTGCTTATCTAGCCCAGTTGTGTGGTTTTCGTTACTTGTGGTCTATACACTCTAGTGAAACGACCATCATCAAGTGTCATCAACACACATCAGCCCTGCCTTCAGGAAGAACAAGAAGAACAAAAACACTATCACATTCAAATGTAAGTATTACACATTTATTAATATTCTATACTCACGATTTTCCTTTTTCCCAGTGGCACAACACCCCTGTCATTCAATAGAGCTGAAAACAGTACTAGCTGATACGTTGGACCAGGACACATCACTGTTCGAGTTTCTATTGGCTGCACCACAGCAGCAGCACAGACCTAAATCACGGCACCAGGAAACGAAGCCAGCGTAGACACCCTAGTAGCACGGCAGTGGGAGATCAGAGCAACCACCGGAGTCTCCTCAAGCTCATGATCTACAGTTAAGTGCCCAGAATGAGATTTTCACTCTGCAGCGGAGTGTGCGCTGATATGAAACTTCCTGGCAGATTAAAACTGTGTGCCCGACCGAGACTCGAACTCGGGACCTTTGCCTTTCGCGGGCAAGTGCTCTACCATCTGAGCTACCGAAGCACGACTCACGCCCGGTACTCACAGCTTTACTTCTGCCAGTATCCTGTCTCCTACCTTCCAAACTTTACAGAAGCTCTTCTGCGAACCATGCAGAACTAGCACTCCTGAAAGAAAGGATATTGCGGAGACATGGCTTAGCCACAGCCTGGGGGATGTTTCCAGAATGAGATTTTCACTCTGCAGCAGAGTGTGCGCTGATATGAAACTTCCTGGCAGATTAAAACTGTGTGCCCGACCGAGACTCGAACTCGGGACCTTTGCCTTTCGCGGGCAAGTGCTCTATCATCTGAGCTACCGAAGCACGACTCACGCCCGGTACTCACAGCTTTACTTCTGCCAGTATCCTGTCTCCTACCTTCCAAACTTTACAGAAGCTCTTCTGCGAACCATGCAGAACTAGCACTCCTGAAAGAAAGGATATTGCGGAGACATGGCTTAGCCACAGCCTGGGGGATGTTTCCAGAATGAGATTTTCACTCTGCAGCGGAGTGTGCGCTGATATGAAACTTCCTGGCAGATTAAAACTGTGTGCCCGACCGAGACTCGAACTCGGGACCTTTGCCTTTCGCGGGCAAGTGCTCTACCATCTGAGCTACCGAAGCACGACTCACGCCCGGTACTCACAGCTTTACTTCTGCCAGTATCCTGTCTCCTACCTTCCAAACTTTACAGAAGCTCTTCTGCGAACCATGCAGAACTAGCACTCCTGAAAAGAAAGGATATTGCGGAGACATGGCTTAGCCACAGCCTGGGGGATGTTTCCAGAATGAGATTTTCACTCTGCAGCGGAGTGTGCGCTGATATGAAACTTCCTGGCAGATTAAAACTGTGTGCCCGACCGAGACTCGAACTCGGGACCTTTGCCTTTCGCGGGCAAGTGCTCTACCATCTGAGCTACCGAAGCACGACTCACGCCCGGTACTCACAGCTGTACTTCTGCCAGTATCCTGTCTCCTACCTTCCAAACTTTACAGAAGCTCTTCTGCGAACCATGCAGAACTAGCACTCCTGAAAGAAAGGATATTGCGGAGACATGGCTTAGCCACAGCCTGGGGGATGTTTCCAGAATGAGATTTTCACTCTGCAGCGGAGTGTGCGCTGATATGAAACTTCCTGGCAGATTAAAACTGTGTGCCCGACCGAGACTCGAACTCGGGACCTTTGCCTTTCGCGGGCAAGTGCTCTACCATCTGAGCTACCGAAGCACGACTCACGCCCGGTACTCACAGCTATACTTCTGCCAGTATCCTGTCTCCTACCTTCCAAACCTTACAGAAGCTCTTCTGCGAACCATGCAGAACTAGCACTCCTGAAAGAAAGGATATTGCGGAGACATGGCTTAGCCACAGCCTGGGGGATGTTTCCAGAATGAGATTTTCACTCTGCAGCGGAGTGTGCGCTGATATGAAACTTCCTGGCAGATTAAAACTGTGTGCCCGACCGAGACTCGAACTCGGGACCTTTGCCTTTCGCGGGCAAGTGCTCTACCATCTGAGCTACCGAAGCACGACTCACGCCCGGTACTCACAGCTTTACTTCTGCCAGTATCCTGTCTCCTACCTTCCAAACTTTACAGATGCTCTTCTGCGAACCATGCGGAACTAGCACTCCTGAAAGAAAGGATATTGCGGAGACATGGCTTAGCCACAGCCTGGGGGATGTTTCCAGAATGAGATTTTCACTCTGCAGCGGAGTGTGCGCTGATATGAAACTTCCTGGCAGATTAAAACTGTGTGCCCGACCGAGACTCGAACTCGGGACCTTTGCCTTTCGCGGGCAAGTGCTCTACCATCTGAGCTACCGAAGCACGACTCACGCCCGGTACTCACAGCTTTACTTCTGCCAGTATCCTGTCTCCTACCTTCCAAACTTTACAGAAGCTCTTCTGCGAACCATGCAGAACTAGCACTCCTGAAAGAAAGGATATTGCGGAGACATGGCTTAGCCACAGCCTGGGGGATGTTTCCAGAATGAGATTTTCACTCTGCAGCGGAGTGTGCGCTGATATGAAACTTCCTGGCAGATTAAAACTGTGTGCCCGACCGAGACTCGAACTCGGGACCTTTGCCTTTCGCGGGCAAGTGCTCTACCATCTGAGCTACCGAAGCACGACTCACGCCCGGTACTCACAGCTATACTTCTGCCAGTATCCTGTCTCCTACCTTCCAAACCTTACAGAAGCTCTTCTGCGAACCATGCAGAACTAGCACTCCTGAAAGAAAGGATATTGCGGAGACATGGCTTAGCCACAGCCTGGGGGATGTTTCCAGAATGAGATTTTCACTCTGCAGCGGAGTGTGCGCTGATATGAAACTTCCTGGCAGATTAAAACTGTGTGCCCGACCGAGACTCGAACTCGGGACCTTTGCCTTTCGCGGGCAAGTGCTCTACCATCTGAGCTACCGAAGCACGACTCACGCCCGGTACTCACAGCTTTACTTCTGCCAGTATCCTGTCTCCTACCTTCCAAACTTTACAGATGCTCTTCTGCGAACCATGCGGAACTAGCACTCCTGAAAGAAAGGATATTGCGGAGACATGGCTTAGCCACAGCCTGGGGGATGTTTCCAGAATGAGATTTTCACTCTGCAGCGGAGTGTGCGCTGATATGAAACTTCCTGGCAGATTAAAACTGTGTGCCCGACCGAGACTCGAACTCGGGACCTTTGCCTTTCGCGGGCAAGTGCTCTACCATCTGAGCTACCGAAGCACGACTCACGCCCGGTACTCACAGCTTTACTTCTGCCAGTATCCTGTCTCCTACCTTCCAAACTTTACAGATGCTCTTCTGCGAACCATGCGGAACTAGCACTCCTGAAAGAAAGGATATTGCGGAGACATGGCTTAGCCACAGCCTGGGGGATGTTTCCAGAATGAGATTTTCACTCTGCAGCGGAGTGTGCGCTGATATGAAACTTCCTGGCAGATTAAAACTGTGTGCCCGACCGAGACTCGAACTCGGGACCTTTGCCTTTCGCGGGCAAGTGCTCTACCATCTGAGCTACCGAAGCACGACTCACGCCCGGTACTCACAGCTTTACTTCTGCCAGTATCCTGTCTCCTACCTTCCAAACTTTACAGAAGCTCTTCTGCGAACCATGCAGAACTAGCACTCCTGAAAGAAAGGATATTGCGGAGACATGGCTTAGCCACAGCCTGGGGGATGTTTCCAGAATGAGATTTTCACTCTGCAGAGGAGTGTGCGCTGATATGAAACTTCCTGGCAGATTAAAACTGTGTGCCCGACCGAGACTCGAACTCGGGACCTTTGCCTTTCGCGGGCAAGTGCTCTACCATCTGAGCTACCGAAGCACGACTCACGCCCGGTACTCACAGCTTTACTTCTGCCAGTATCCTGTCTCCTACCTTCCAAACTTTACAGAAGCTCTTCTGCGAACCATGCAGAACTAGCACTCCTGAAAGAAAGGATATTGCGGAGACATGGCTTAGCCACAGCCTGGGGGATGTTTCCAGAATGAGATTTTCACTCTGCAGCGGAGTGTGCGCTGATATGAAACTTCCTGGCAGATTAAAACTGTGTGCCCGACCGAGACTCGAACTCGGGACCTTTGCCTTTCGCGGGCAAGTGCTCTACCATCTGAGCTACCGAAGCACGACTCACGCCCGGTACTCACAGCTTTACTTCTGCCAGTATCCTGTCTCCTACCTTCCAAACTTTACAGAAGCTCTTCTGCGAACCATGCAGAACTAGCACTCCTGAAAGAAAGGATATTGCGGAGACATGGCTTAGCCACAGCCTGGGGGATGTTTCCAGAATGAGATTTTCACTCTGCAGCGGAGTGTGCGCTGATATGAAACTTCCTGGCAGATTAAAACTGTGTGCCCGACCGAGACTCGAACTCGGGACCTTTGCCTTTCGCGGGCAAGTGCTCTACCATCTGAGCTACCGAAGCACGACTCACGCCCGGTACTCACAGCTTTACTTCTGCCAGTATCCTGTCTCCTACCTTCCAAACTTTACAGAAGCTCTTCTGCGAACCATGCAGAACTAGCACTCCTGAAAGAAAGGATATTGCGGAGACATGGCTTAGCCACAGCCTGGGGGATGTTTCCAGAATGAGATTTTCACTCTGCAGCGGAGTGTGCGCTGATATGAAACTTCCTGGCAGATTAAAACTGTGTGCCCGACCGAGACTCGAACTCGGGACCTTTGCCTTTCGCGGGCAAGTGCTCTACCATCTGAGCTACCGAAGCACGACTCACGCCCGGAACTCACAGCTTTACTTCTGCCAGTATCCTGTCTCCTACCTTCCAAACTTTACAGAAGCTCTTCTGCGAACCATGCAGAACTAGCACTCCTGAAAGAAAGGATATTGCGGAGACATGGCTTAGCCACAGCCTGGGGGATGTTTCCAGAATGAGATTTTCACTCTGCAGCGGAGTGTGCGCTGATATGAAACTTCCTGGCAGATTAAAACTGTGTGCCCGACCGAGACTCGAACTCGGGACCTTTGCCTTTCGCGGGCAAGTGCTCTACCATCTGAGCTACCGAAGAACGACTCACGCCCGGTACTCACAGCTTTACTTCTGCCAGTATCCTGTCTCCTACCTTCCAAACTTTACAGAAGCTCTTCTGCGAACCATGCAGAACTAGCACTCCTGAAAGAAAGGATATTGCGGAGACATGGCTTAGCCACAGCCTGGGGGATGTTTCCAGAATGAGATTTTCACTCTGCAGCGGAGTGTGCGCTGATATGAAACTTCCTGGCAGATTAAAACTGTGTGCCCGACCGAGACTCGAACTCGGGACCTTTGCCTTTCGCGGGCAAGTGCTCTACCATCTGAGCTACCGAAGCACGACTCACGCCCGGTACTCACAGCTTTACTTCTGCCAGTATCCTGTCTCCTACCTTCCAAACTTTACAGAAGCTCTTCTGCGAACCATGCAGAACTAGCACTCTTGAAAGAAAGGATATTGCGGAGACATGGCTTAGCCACAGCCTGGGGGATGTTTCCAGAATAAGATTTTCACTCTGCAGCGGAGTGTGCGCTGATATGAAACTTCCTGGCAGATTAAAACTGTGTGCCCGACCGAGACTCGAACTCGGGACCTTTGCCTTTCGCGGGCAAGTGCTCTACCATCTGAGCTACCGAAGCATGACTCACGCCCGGTACTCACAGCTTTACTTCTGCCAGTATCCTGTCTCCTACCTTCCAAACTTTACAGAAGCTCTTCTGCGAACCATGCAGAACTAGCACTCCTGAAAGAAAGGATATTGCGGAGACATGGCTTAGCCACAGCCTGGGGGATGTTTCCAGAATGAGATTTTCACTCTGCAGCGGAGTGTACGCTGATATGAAACTTCCTGGCAGATTAAAACTGTGTGCCCGACCGAGACTCGAACTCGGGACCTTTGCCTTTCGCGGGCAAGTGCTCTACCATCTGAGCTACCGAAGCACGACTCACGCCCGGTACTCACAGCTTTACTTCTGCCAGTATCCTGTCTCCTACCTTCCAAACTTTACAGAAGCTCTTCTGCGAACCATGCAGAACTAGCACTCCTGAAAGAAAGGATATTGCGGAGACATGGCTTAGCCACAGCCTGGGGGATGTTTCCAGAATGAGATTTTCACTCTGCAGCGGAGTGTGCGCTGATATGAAACTTCCTGGCAGATTAAAACTGTGTGCCCGACCGAGACTCGAACTCGGGACCTTTGCCTTTCGCGGGCAAGTGCTCTACCATCTGAGCTACCGAAGCACGACTCACGCCCGGTACTCACAGCTTTACTTCTGCCAGTATCCTGTCTCCTACCTTCCAAACTTTACAGAAGCTCTTCTGCGAACCATGCAGAACTAGCACTCCTGAAAGAAAGGATATTGCGGAGACATGGCTTAGCCACAGCCTGGGGGATGTTTCCAGAATGAGATTTTCACTCTGCAGCGGAGTGTGCGCTGATATGAAACTTCCTGGCAGATTAAAACTGTGTGCCCGACCGAGACTCGAACTCGGGACCTTTGCCTTTCGCGGGCAAGTGCTCTACCATCTGAGCTACCGAAGCACGACTCACGCCCGGTACTCACAGCTTTACTTCTGCCAGTATCCTGTCTCCTACCTTCCAAACTTTACAGAAGCTCTTCTGCGAACCATGCAGAACTAGCACTCCTGAAAGAAAGGATATTGCGGAGACATGGCTTAGCCACAGCCTGGGGGATGTTTCCAGAATGAGATTTTCACTCTGCAGCGGAGTGTGCGCTGATATGAAACTTCCTGGCAGATTAAAACTGTGTGCCCGACCGAGACTCGAACTCGGGACCTTTGCCTTTCGCGGGCAAGTGCTCTACCATCTGAGCTACCGAAGCACGACTCACGCCCGGTACTCACAGCTTTACTTCTGCCAGTATCCTGTCTCCTACCTTCCAAACTTTACAGAAGCTCTTCTGCGAACCATGCAGAACTAGCACTCCTGAAAGAAAGGATATTGCGGAGACATGGCTTAGCCACAGCCTGGGGGATGTTTCCAGAATGAGATTTTCACTCTGCAGCGGAGTGTGCGCTGATATGAAACTTCCTGGCAGATTAAAACTGTGTGCCCGACCGAGACTCGAACTCGGGACCTTTGCCTTTCGCGGGCAAGTGCTCTACCATCTGAGCTACCGAAGCACGACTCACGCCCGGTACTCACAGCTTTACTTCTGCCAGTATCCTGTCTCCTACCTTCCAAACTTTACAGAAGCTGTTCTGCGAACCATGCAGAACTAGCACTCCTGAAAGAAAGGATATTGCGGAGACATGGCTTAGCCACAGCCTGGGGGATGTTTCCAGAATGAGATTTTCACTCTGCAGCGGAGTGTGCGCTGATATGAAACTTCCTGGCAGATTAAAACTGTGTGCCCGACCGAGACTCGAACTCGGGACCTTTGCCTTTCGCGGGCAAGTGCTCTACCATCCTAGCTACCGAAGCACGACTCATGCCCGGTACTCACAGCTTTACTTCTGCCAGTATCCTGTCTCCTACCTTCCAAACTTTACAGAAGCTCTTCTGCGAACCATGCAGAACTAGCACTCTTGAAAGAAAGGATATTGCGGAGACATGGCTTAGCCACAGCCTGGGGGATGTTTCCAGAATAAGATTTTCACTCTGCAACGGAGTGTGCGCTGATATGAAACTTCCTGGCAGATTAAAACTGTGTGCCCGACCGAGACTCGAACTCGGGACCTTTGCCTTTCGCGGGCAAGTGCTCTACCATCTGAGCTACCGAAGCACGACTCACGCCCGGTACTCACAGCTTTACTTCTGCCAGTATCCTGTCTCCTACCTTCCAAACTTTACAGAAGCTGTTCTGCGAACCATGCAGAACTAGCACTCCTGAAAGAAAGGATATTGCGGAGACATGGCTTAGCCACAGCCTGGGGGATGTTTCCAGAATGAGATTTTCACTCTGCAGCGGAGTGTGCGCTGATATGAAACTTCCTGGCAGATTAAAACTGTGTGCCCGACCGAGACTCGAACTCGGGACCTTTGCCTTTCGCGGGCAAGTGCTCTACCATCTGAGCTACCGAAGCACGACTCACGCCCGGTACTCACAGCTTTACTTCTGCCAGTATCCTGTCTCCTACCTTCCGAACTTTACAGAAGCTCTTCTGCGAACCATGCAGAACTAGCACTCCTGAAAGAAAGGATATTGCGGAGACATGGCTTAGCCACAGCCTGGGGGATGTTTCCAGAATGAGATTTTCACTCTGCAGCGGAGTGTGCGCTGATATGAAACTTCCTGGCAGATTAAAACTGTGTGCCCGACCGAGACTCGAACTCGGGACCTTTGCCTTTCGCGGGCAAGTGCTCTACCATCTGAGCTACCGAAGCACGACTCACGCCCGGTACTCACAGCTTTACTTCTGCCAGTATCCTGTCTCCTACCTTCCAAACTTTACAGAAGCTCTTCTGCGAACCATGCAGAACTAGCACTCCTGAAAGAAAGGATATTGCGGAGACATGGCTTAGCCACAGCCTGGGGGATGTTTCCAGAATGAGATTTTCACTCTGCAGCGGAGTGTGCGCTGATATGAAACTTCCTGGCAGATTAAAACTGTGTGCCCGACCGAGACTCGAACTCGGGACCTTTGCCTTTCGCGGGCAAGTGCTCTACCATCTGAGCTACCGAAGCACGACTCACGCCCGGTACTCACAGCTTTACTTCTGCCAGTATCCTGTCTCCTACCTTCCAAACTTTACAGAAGCTCTTCTGCGAACCATGCAGAACTAGCACTCCTGAAAGAAAGGATATTGCGGAGACATGGCTTAGCCACAGCCTGGGGGATGTTTCCAGAATGAGATTTTCACACTGCAGCGGAGTGTGCGCTGATATGAAACTTCCTGGCAGATTAAAACTGTGTGCCCGACCGAGACTCGAACTCGGGACCTTTGCCTTTCGCGGGCAAGTGCTCTACCATCTGAGCTACCAAAGCACGACTCACGCCCAGTACTCACAGCTTTACTTCTGCCAGTATCCTGTCTCCTACCTTCCAAACTTTACAGAAGCTCTTCTGCGAACCATGCAGAACTAGCACTCTTGAAAGAAAGGATATTGCGGAGACATGGCTTAGCCACAGCCTGGGGGATGTTTCCAGAATGAGATTTTCACTCTGCAGCGGAGTGTGCGCTGATATGAAACTTCCTGGCAGATTAAAACTGTGTGCCCGACCGAGACTCGAACTCGGGACCTTTGCCTTTCGCGGGCAAGTGCTCTACCATCTGAGCTACCGAAGCACGACTCACGCCCGGTACTCACAGCCTTACTTCTGCCAGTATCATGTCTCCTACCTTCCAAACTTTACAGAAGCCCTTCTGCGAACCATGCAGAACTAGCACTCCTGAAAGAAAGGATATTGCGGAGACATGGCTTAGCCACAGCCTGGGGGATGTTTTCAGAATGAGATTTTCACTCTGCAGCGGAGTGTGCGCTGATATGAAACTTCCTGGCAGATTAAAACTGTGTGCCCAACCGAGACTCGAACTCGGGACCTTTGCCTTTCGCGGGCAAGTGCTCTACCATCTGAGCTACCGAACCACGACTCACGCCCGGTACTCACAGCTTTACTTCTGCCAGTATCCTGTCTCCTACCTTCCAAACTTTACAGAAGCTCTTCTGCGAACCATGCAGAACTAGCACTCCTGAAAGAAAGGATATTGCGGAGACATGGCTTAGCCACAGCCTGGGGGATGTTTCCAGAATGAGATTTTCACTCTGCAGCGGAGTGTGCGCTGATATGAAACTTCCTGGCAGATTAAAACTGTGTGCCCGACTGAGACTCGAACTCGGGGCTTTTGCCTTTCGCGGGCAAGTGCTCTACCATCTGAGCTACCGAAGCACGACTCACGCCCGGTACTCACAGCTTTACTTCTGCCAGTATCCTGTCTCCTACCTTCCAAACTTTACAGATGCTCTTTTGCGAACCATGCGGAACTAGCACTCCTGAAAGAAAGGATATTGCGGAGACATGGCTTAGCCACAGCCTGGGGGATGTTTCCAGAATGAGATTTTCACTCTGCAGCGGAGTGTGCGCTGATATGAAACTTCCTGGCAGATTAAAACTGTGTGCCCGACCGAGACTCGAACTCGGGACCTTTGCCTTTCGCGGGCAAGTGCTCTACCATCTGAGCTACCGAAGCACGACTCACGCCCGGTACTCACAGCTTTACTTCTGCCAGTATCCTGTCTCCTACCTTCCAAACTTTACAGAAGCTCTTCTGCGAACCATGCAGAACTAGCACTCCTGAAAGAAAGGATATTGCGGAGACATGGCTTAGCCACAGCCTGGGGGATGTTTCCAGAATGAGATTTTCACTCTGCAGCGGAGTGTGCGCTGATATGAAACTTCCTGGCAGATTAAAACTGTGTGCCCGACCGAGACTCGAACTCGGGACCTTTGCCTTTCGCGGGCAAGTGCTCTACCATCTGAGCTACCGAAGCACGAGTCACGCCCGGTACTCACAGCTTTACTTCTGCCAGTATCCTGTCTCCTACCTTCCAAACTTTACAGAAGCTCTTCTGCGAACCATGCAGAACTAGCACTCTTGAAAGAAAGGATATTGCGGAGACATGGCTTAGCCACAGCCTGGGGGATGTCTCCAGAATGAGATTTTCACTCTGCAGCGGAGTGTGCGCCGATATGAAACTTCCTGGCAGATTAAAACTGTGTGCCCGACCGAGACTCGAACTCGGGACCTTTGCCTTTCGCGGGCAAGTGCTCTACCATCTGAGCTACCGAAGCACGACTCACGCCCGGTACTCACAGCTTTACTTCTGCCAGTATCCTGTCTCCTACCTTCCAAACTTTACAGAAGCTCTTCTGCGAACCATGCAGAACTAGCACTCCTGAAAGAAAGGATATTGCGGAGACATGGCTTAGCCACAGCCTGGGGGATGTTTCCAGAATGAGATTTTCACTCTGCAGCGGAGTGTGCGCTGATATGAAACTTCCTGGCAGATTAAAATTGTGTGCCCGACCGAGACTCGAACTCGGGACCTTTGCCTCTCGCGGGCAAGTGCTCTACCATCTGAGCTACCGAAGCACGACTCACGCCCGGTACTCACAGCTTTACTTCTGTCAGTATCCTGTCTCCTACCTTCCAAACTTTACAGAAGCTCTTCTGCGAACCATGCAGAACTAGCACTCCTGAAAGAAAGGATATTGCGGAGACATGGCTTAGCCACAGCCTGGGGGATGTTTCCAGAATGAGATTTTCACTCTGCAGCGGAGTGTGCGCTGATATGAAACTTCCTGGCAGATTAAAACTGTGTGCCCGACCGAGACTCGAACTCGGGACCTTTGCCTTTCGCGGGCAAGTGCTCTACCATCTGAGCTACCGAAGCACGACTCACGCCCGATACTCACAGCTTTACTTCTGCCAGTATCCTGTCTCCTACCTTCCAAACTTTACAGAAGCTCTTCTGCGAACCATGCAGAACTAGCACTCCTGAAAGAAAGGATATTGCGGAGACATGGCTTAGCCACAGCCTGGGGGATGTTTCCAGAATGAGATTTTCACTCTGCAGCGGAGTGTGCGCTGATATGAAACTTCCTGGCAGATTAAAACTGTGTGCCCGACCGAGACTCGAACTCGGGACCTTTGCCTTTCGCGGGCAAGTGCTCTACCATCTGAGCTACCGAAGCACGGCTCACGCCCGGTATTCACAGCTTTGCTTCTGCCAGTATCCTGTCTCCTACCTTCCAAACTTTACAGAAGCTCTTCTGCGAACCATGCAGAACTAGCACTCCTGAAAGAAAGGATATTGCGGAGACATGGCTTAGCCACAGCCTGGGGGATGTTTCCAGAATGAGATTTTCACTCTGCAGCGGAGTGTGCGCTGATATGAAACTTCCTGGCAGATTAAAACTGTGTGCCCGACCGAGACTCGAACTCGGGACCTTTGCCTTTCGCGGGCAAGTGCTCTACCATCTGAGCTACCGAAGCACGACTCACGCCCGGTACTCACAGCTTTACTTCTGCCAGTATCCTGTCTCCTACCTTCCAAATTTTTACAGAAGCTCTTCTGCGAACCATGCAGAACTAGCACTCCTGAAAGAAAGGATATTGCGGAGACATGGCTTAGCCACAGCCTGGGGGATGTTTCCAGAATGAGATTTTCACTCTGCAGCGGAGTGTGCGCTGATATGAAACTTCCTGGCAGATTAAAACTGTGTGCCCGACCGAGACTCGAACTCGGGGCCTTTGCCTTTCGCGGGCAATTGCTCTACCATCTGAGCTACCGAAGCACGACTCACGCCCGGTACTCACAGCTTTACTTCTGCCAGTATCCTGTCTCCTACCTTCCAAACTTTACAGAAGCTCTTCTGCGAACCATGCAGAACTAGCACTCCTGAAAGAATGGATATTGCGGAGACATGGCTTAGCCACAGCCTGGGGGATGTTTCCAGAATGAGATTTTCACTCTGCAGCGGAGTGTGCGCTGATATGAAACTTCCTGGCAGATTAAAACTGTGTGCCCGACCGAGACTCGAACTCGGGACCTTTGCCTTTCGCGGGCAAGTGCTCTACCATCTGAGCTACCGAAGCACGACTCACGCCCGGTACTCACAGCTTTACTTCTGCCAGTATCCTGTCTCCTACCTTCCAAACTTTACAGAAGCTCTTCTGCGAACCATGCAGAACTAGCACTCCTGAAAGAAAGGATATTGCGGAGACATGGCTTAGCCACAGCCTGGGGGATGTTTCCAGAATGAGATTTTCACTCTGCAGCGGAGTGTGCGCTGATATGAAACTTCCTGGCAGATTAAAACTGTGTGCCCGACCGAGACTCGAACTCGGGACCTTTGCCTTTCGCGGGCACGTGCTCTACCATCTGAGCTACCGAAGCACGACTCACGCCCGGTACTCACAGCTTTACTTCTGCCAGTATCCTGTCTCCTACCTTCCAAACTTTACAGAAGCTCTTCTGCGAACCATGCAGAACTAGCACTCCTGAAAGAAAGGATATTGCGGAGACATGGCTTAGCCACAGCCTGGGGGATGTTTCCAGAATGAGATTTTCACTCTGCAGCGGAGTGTGCGCTGATATGAAACTTCCTGGCAGATTAAAACTGTGTGCCCGACCGAGACTCGAACTCGGGACCTTTGCCTTTCGCGGGCAAGTGCTCTACCATCTGAGCTACCGAAGCACGACTCTGCCAGGAAGTTTCATATCAGCACACACTCCGCTGCAGAGTGAAAATCTCATTCTGGAAACATCCCCCAGGCTGTGGCTAAGCCATGTCTCCGCAATATCCTTTCTTTCAGGCGTGCTAGTTCTGCATGGTTCGCAGAAGAGCTTCTGTAAAGTTTGGAAGGTAGGAGACAGGATACTGGCAGAAGTAAAGCTGTGAGTACCGGGCGTGAGTCGTGCTTCGGTAGCTCAGATGGTAGAGCACTTGCCCGCGAAAGGCAAAGGTCCCGAGTTCGAGTCTCGGTCGGGCACACAGTTTTAATCTGCCAGGAAGTTTCATATCAGCGCACACTTCGCTGCAGAGTGAAAATCTCATTCTGGAAACATCCCCCAGGCTGTGGCTAAGCCATGTCTCCGCAATATCCTTTCTTTCAGGAGTGCTAGTTCTGCATGGTTCGCAGAGGAGCTTCTGTAAAGTTTGGAAGGTAGGAGACAGGATACTGGCAGAAGTAAAGCTGTGAGTACCGGGCGTGAGTCGTGCTTCGGTAGCTCAGATGGTAGAGCACTTGCCCGCGAAAGGCAAAGGTCCCGAGTTCGAGTCTCGGTCGGGCACACAGTTTTAATCTGCCAGGAAGTTTCATATCAGCGCACACTCTGCTGCAGAGTGAAAATCTCATTCTGGAAACATCCCCCAGGCTGTGGCTAAGCCATGTCTCCGCAATATCCTTTCTTTCAGGAGTGCTAGTTCTGCACGGTTCGCAGAAGAGCTTCTGTAGAGTTTGGAAGGTAGGAGACAGGATACTGGCAGAAGTAAAGCTGTGAGTACCGGGCGTGAGTCGTGCTTCGGTAGCTCAGATGGTAGAGCACTTGCCCGCGAAAGGCAAAGGTCCCGAGTTCGAGTCTCGGTCGGGCACACAGTTTTAATCTGCCAGGAAGTTTCATATCAGCGCACACTCCGCTGCAGAGTGAAAATCTCATTCTGGAAACATCCCCCAGGCTGTGGCTAAGCCATGTCTCCGCAATATCCTTTCTTTCAGGAGTGCTAGTTCTGCATGGTTCGCAGAAGAGCTTCTGTAAAGTTTGGAAGGTAGGAGACAGGATACTGGCAGAAGTAAAGCTGTGAGTACCGGGCGTGAGTCGTGCTTCGGTAGCTCAGATGGTAGAGCACTTGCCCGCGAAAGGCAAAGGTCCCGAGTTCGAGTCTCGGTCGGGCACACAGTTTTAATCTGCCAGGAAGTTTCATACAGTTAAGTGGTTCCAGAATACTTTTTTTTGCCAATACTTGTCACGCGTCAGCCACCGGATCGAAACACAAGAATGCAAGCACAGCACTTGACACAGACTTCGAAAGTATAGTAGAAGTAGAGAACAACGTGGTGGTGCTAAAGGGCAGTGTATATGGTTTGAGTGGGACTATCAATGCAGCATGTTGGGTCACATGAAGAGTAAGATGATGATCAGATATTACCAGCCTCACACTGTTATTAATGCCTGCTCGTTGCACAGGAAGATATCCACTATCAGTACACATAGAGAAGCAAAACTGTGGTATACAACTGAAGACTCGTGCATTTCTTTACGTCTTTCAAGTATGTAACCTATGCAGTATGTGATTGTGTTCTGACAGACAGGCTGAGTCACTAGTAGTCATATCTTAAAGCATTATTCCATGACATTGCAAACAGTCTGTGTGAGCAAAGTGTACATACGAGTGAGTTAGAACAATGTATAAATTCGTGTGTTCATTCAGAACCAAAGTACCCTATTATCGTCCAAATAAGTATTAAATCCATAGAAGTGTAATTTGCAGCTGGAATACTTAAGTATTCTGTGGCTTCTATTGGTTTGAATTTAAGGCACATAGAAAACAATTATTTGTGAAATAATGCAAAACACAATGACTGTAGTTTTTAACTATTATGATTGACAATGTATGTACATAGTCCAATTAAAACTATTTGATAACTGCAGACTACCGCTCGTTTACAGGTAACGCGCAAACACGGCAGGTCACTTCACAAATGAAGCAATGTTGGAAGCATCCTGCCGTGAGGTATGATGGACAGGCAAGATGCTCTGTCGACAGCTCATTTAAAGTGATTACTGGCAGAACTGCGGCAGACGACACGTTTTGTAGCCGTGAACTTAAATTCATGTCTTAACCTAATAACAATCTCCTGATGTGCAGTGTATTCGAGAAAGCGGTGGTCATCAATCAGCTGCAGAAGTAAAAATCACGATTTCTTTGTTCACAGGGATTAAAGATAACCTCTACGAGCAAAGACAAGACAGAAAAATTTCAATTTCAGAGCCAAAAAACAAAATTTAAATTTTCGCTATCCTTCACTGGTTACCTGAAGCTATCCACACAGTGGCAGGACGAACTTCCACGTTACCAACCAATGAGCTGTTCTGGTTGGCACGTGATTGCTGATTATAGGCAGTATAGGCAGATTCCAAACAAAAAAAGAATGATAGGAAACCAGTGCAAATAAAAAGTCAATTTTGTACTTAGAATGAAGCGGCAAAGTATTAGAAATATAAAAAAGTTACATTTAAACAAAAATGGTTCAAATGGCTCTGAGCACTATGGGACTTAACTCCTGAGGTCATAAGTCCCCTAGAACTTAGAACTACTTAAACCTAACTAACCTAAGGACAGCACACACATCCATGCCCGAGGCAGGATTCGAACCTGCGACCGTAGCGGTCGCGCGGTCCCAGACTGTAGTGCCTAGAACCTCTCGACCACCCAGGCCGGCTACATTTAAACAAATTAATTGAATAACAGCAATAATGAAAGTCTTTTGACTAGATTTAAAAATAAATGAAGTTTCGCTTCATTTGATTAACTTTTAAACTACGACCTTCTACACGTTGTGCAACAAGTTGCTACATTTATATCTCTGGTTCTCCAGTAGCAACGATGAATTGCAGCCTTCAAAAATTCGGCTTCACACAATTTTGTGTGAAGCTTATCTAATGTAAGCTGGTCTCTCTGATTATATTAACTGTATATGTGGCACTGAATTGCTTCTTGTGCCGAAGGTTAGTACTGTGTATGAAACATGTGTATATCATTAGCATTGTTCTGTGTGCGTGCGTGTGTGAGTGTGCTTGTGTGTGTGGGGTTGGATTCAGGATCCAAACACATCAAGAAAGAAAGCCAGACAAGATGAAATGAGCAACTATTGCGGTAGCTTGGCAACAGCGAACGGCTTGGGATTGATGTCGAACTATCTGACTGAAGGAAACGAGCTCCAGCACTTGAAATCTCAGTTATCAAGTAATTTTAACCGGATTATAGAAAAATTATATTTCCCATAAAATTGTTTTATTTCCCAGATCCTATTCTGTCAATAAAATGTTGCTATGTGTACCCTGCGCAGAGTCACTCCTTTACATATATCGTAATAGCATCTGCCTAGGAACTACAGCTTACTGGAGACAGAGAGAGGGAGAGCCAGAGATCAGATGCTGCATCGTCGATAAGAGACATCGGGTCTCAACTCGAAGACATCGAAGACAGCAAACACGTGGCAGCAACCATCGGAATGACACACACACACACACACACACACACACATGCACAGAGACACACACACACACACACACACACACACACACACACACACACACACCAGATAATGCTACTGCAGAGCTAGAGTGTTTGATAATGGCTTCTTGGCTGCCCTCGTCGCACCTGAGATGGCCAACCACAAAGATAACATTCCCGCAGTAAGTCCTGCCAACCTGCACTTGTAGTGGCCGCCCGCTGCCGCATCAGCCAGCAAGTTAGTAGAAGCGTCCACACACCTGAGATATAACATTCCCGCCTCATCCTACAGCGGCAGCAACCTCAGTATAAGTCCCACCTCAACTTGTCATTTCGTCAAGAAGTCACCGTTCAGCTGCTCATCTGGACCATAAGCTTCAACGCAGCTTTCTGGAGCTGATTTTGGAGAAGGGGCTGCGTTTCTGTGTCACACAGACCTAGTGATTTAGTGGTAAAGCCCCTGCACGGAAATGTAGCGGGACTGAAAATACCTGTCGCATCACGGAATTTTCACTCTGCCTTTAACGAAGCTTTCACCTCTCAGTGATGTGAAGATTCGCCAGGAACAACAACTTATTCGGATTCAATGTTAAACAGTAGGTCTACTTTCCCCAGCATGGTTACTTCGGAAAACCATGGACTCACAAGTCGCCGAAGGGATATCAAATTTAGACACCTGCACCAGGCCGTTGATCCTAAGCAGTACACTGAAGATACAAGACTCAAAGGATACCTCTTTCTATCGTGCTGAACCTCCTTTCTCCCGGAATAGCGCAGTAACACAACGTGGCATGGACTCAACAAGTCGTTGGAAGTCCCCTGCAGAAATAATGTGCCATGCAGCCTCTACAGCCGTTCATAATAAAGTATTCCCGGTGCAGGATATTGTGCACAAGCTGGCCTCTCGATTATTATAAATAATAAATATTAATATAAATAATATCATTATTATAAATGTTCCACGGGACTCATGACGGGCGATCTAGGTGACGAAATTATTGCCACAATTTCTCCAGAATGTTCCCCAAATCAGTTGCGAACAGTTGTGGCCCGGTGACATGAAATCCACGAGTACCTTCAAATGGTCTCCATGTAGCCGAATATAAACATTTCCCGTCAATGATCGCTTCGCTTGGACAAGACCATTCCTCGTAAATACAGTCCACACCATTACGGAGCCACCAACAGCTTGCACAGTGCGCTATTGACAACTTGGGTGTATGGCCTCGCTGGGTCTGCGGCACACCCGAGCCCTACCATCACCTCTTACCAACTGAAATTAGGACTCACGTCACTCACGGTTTTACAGTCGTCTAGGGACCAACCGATATGATCACCAGCGCAATAGATGCGCTGCAGTCGATGTCATGATGTTAACAAAGGCACTTACATCGGTCGTCTGCTGCCAAGTCCATTAACGCCAAAATTCGCGGCACTATCCTAAAGGATACGTTCGTCGTACGTCCCACACTGATTTCTGCGATTGTTTCCCGCAGTGTTGCTTGTCTGTTAGCAATGACAACATTACGCAAACGCCGCTGCTGTCGGTCGTTAAGTGAATGCCGTCGGCCATTGCGTTTTCCATGGTCAGAGTTAATGCCTGAAATTTGGTATTCTTGATACACTGTTGACAGTCTGAATCTTGGAATACTGAATTCTCTAACGATGTCCGAAACGGAATGTCCTATACGTCCGGCTGCAACTATCCTGTGGGTTAATTCTCGTCGTGCGGCCATAATCAAGTCGGATACCTTTATCTGCTCGTGTAGCATAACGCGCGGCGAGATAGAGAGGTGTACCATACCTGTGCATTAACGGACGTCGGGCTGGGTTTTTAGGCGGTTTCCTTCTCTCGTCCAAGCAAATACTGGGCTCCCAAAATTCTGCCCCAAAGCATTAAAATGCAATAACAGCGAAGTTACACGATTGAAAGGTAGATAGCGCAACCTCACTTTGTTAGGTTACCTTGACGACTGTGGCGTCACGAAGAGCACCGGGCCACATAGTTAAACCATGAATTAAAATTTGCCGGATTTTGACAAAGCGGACGCCGTACTAGACGAGATAAATGCTAGGAGAAAGAAAGTGAAGAAGGACTGGATACTCTTTATGTACATAGTTTATGTCTTATGAACAGTTTTCACAGGGCAAATAATTGTTTTTAATAGACGGAAGGAATTCAGCTACATGCGCTTGCGTAGTTGATATGCTGCGTTTTGCGGATGACATTGCTGTCCTAGTGGAAAATGAGGAAGAATTACAAGTAGTGTTGGAGGAAATGGAAAACACTATTGCTACACGGTACAACATGAAAATTAATAAGTCAAAAACAAAAATCTTAGTTGCAAGCAAACAAAATAATCAAGCAATTACGAATATAAGGCTGAATGGAGAGAAGCTGAAAGAAATACAACACTTTGTCAACTTGGGAAGCAGAATAACATCAGGTGGTCGTAGTAGGAAAGATGTAATAAGTAGAATAAATCAGGCAAAGATTGCATTCTATAAAAGGAAAGGACTCCTCACATCAAATATGATAAGTCTGTCGTTAAGGAAGCGGTTAATAAAGACCTTTGTTGGGAGTGTGCTTCTCTACGGCAGCGAAACCTGGACACTTGGAGAGGACGAAAGAAGAAGGATTGAAGGATTCGAAATGTGGTGTCTGCGAAGGATGTTAAAAATTCCATGGACGGCCAGGATGACAAATGAAGAAGTCCTGCAGAGAGCGGAGGAAGTTCCAGTTCTTTGGAAGACGGTCAAGAAGAGGAGAGATATATGGATGGGACACATTCTGAGACATGAAAGTCTTCTCCACACTATAACGGAAGGCCTTGTGGAGGGCAAAAGGGCAAGAGGCAGACCTAGAAGAAAGTACATAAGCCAGATAATGCAGGACCTAGGATGCGGAAGTTTCACAGAATTGAAGAGGCTGGCCGACAATCGCACTGAATGGAGAGCTGCTGCAAATCAATCTTAGGATTGGCAACTTAAGAAGAAGATTATACAGGGTGTTCGGAAATTTCCCTTAGAAACTCCTAGGACCTGTAGAGGCGAGTTAGTACGTAATATTTTGAACAAGAACCGATGTCCCAAAACGTACCGTTTACGTCCTACGACGGTTTCAGTTCAGATTTGTAACGCCTCCACGTCTGATGAGGGGAAGAGAAAAAGTCTCAGAGTTGCTTGTTCTGGTATGCAGCTGGGTGGACAGCATGACGTATAATACGTCCAACGGTCGCCTGATTTCATTTAACGTCTGCCTTGCACAGTTTGACTTACGAGACTCCTGTAAAGACAGAGGAAGGTCTGCTGACACGACTTCTGGCTGCTGCTCTAGAAAATGTGACATGCAGAGTGTGTACCATAATATACCTCGTAGGTACAGCGTCTGTAACAACGTTGTCGGTCGTTACATCGAGTCGTTGCTGTAATGCATCAACTCTGTTCAAAATGTATGAAATATTATGGGACTTAACTGCTAAGGTCATCAGTCCCTAAGCTTACACACTACTTAACCTAAATTATCCTAAGGACAAACACACACACCCATGCCCGAGGGAGGACTCGAACCTCCACCGGGACCAGCCGCACAACCCATGACTGCAGCCCTCAGACCATTCCGCTAATGCCTCGCGGCAACTCTGTTCTGTACATACTCTTATTTTACTGGAATCATGGAAACACGTAATGTTTAAGTGTTAATTCAAACAGCTGTGCTAAAGTTATAAATTGATGTTTTGCTATGCTTCCTTTCGAATTGTTACCTAATAATTTGTGGTGTCACCGCCAGACACCACACTTGCTAGGTGGTAGTTTTAAATCGGCCGCGGTCCATTTAGTACATGTCGGACCCGCGTGTCGCCACTGTCAGGGATCGCAGACCGAGCGCCACCACAAGGCAGGTCTCGAGATACGGACTAACACTCGCCCCAGTTGTACGGACGACGTAGCTAGCGATGCACACTGACGAAGCCTCGCTCATTTGCAGAGCAGATAGTTAGAATAGCCTTCAGCTAAGTCAATGGTTACGACCTAGCAAGGCGCCATTAGTAACATTGCATGTATCTAAAGAGTCTCACTTGTATCGCCACAATCTCCAAATGTACCAAAAGGATGGATTAAAGTTAAGTATTCCAGAAGCTACGTACTTTTCTTTATAGCATTCATTACGTATCCTGTTTCAGACCTCACGCCATCCTGCTTTAGCTTAGCGCGTGCCTTTCGGCTTCCTCTCATTGTGTCTAGGCTGTCTTGTCTAGACACAACATAATTTTACTGCGTCACACCTAATTCAGTCTCTCAAGCAAAAGTGGATGATTTAAACATCTGAACTGAAACTTTCGTAGAACGGAATTGGCACGTTTCCGGAAATGGGTTCCTATTCAAAATATTGTGTACTCACTTGCCTTTAAAGTCCTAGAAGTTTGTAACGGGAATTTCCGAACACACTGTATGCAACGCGAGCAGGTACTCTCCCAGTCAGAGTTCAGATTCTTCATGAAGTCTACGGCATTTCACTGTGGCAATCCGCTCCATCTTTGAAGAAAGAAGTACGGGCTCCACTGCCTGTTAACGAGGAAACGATTAGAAACGGAGCAGGACTGTCATTGTTAAAGGATGAGGAGGGAATCTAGATGAAGTCAGCCAAGCACTCGTTGGAGGAAATACACGGAAGTGCCAAAGAAACTGGTACATCTGCCGAATATCGCGTAGGGCTCCCGCGACACGCAGAAGTGCCGCAACACGATATGGCATGGACTCGACTAATGTGTGAAATAGTGCTGGAGGGAACTGACTCCATGCATCCTGCATGGCTGTCCATAAATCCTTAAGAGTACGAGAGGGTGAAGATCTTTTCTGAACAGCACGTTGCAAGGCATCCCACATACGTTCAATAATGTTTATGTCTGGGAAGTTTGGTAGCCAGCGTAAGTGTTTAAATTCAGAAGAGTGTTCCTGGAGTAACTCTCTAGCAATTCTAGACGTGTGGAGTGTTGCATTGTCCTGCTGGAACTGCCCAAGTCCGTCGGAAAACACAATGGACATGAATGGATGCAGGTGACCAGACAGGATGCTTGCGTGCGTGTCACCTGTCAGAATTGTATCTGGACGTATTAGGGGTGCCGTATCACTCCAACTGCACATGCCCCATAGCATTACAGACCTCCACCAGCTTGAACAGCCCCCTGCTGACATGCAGGGTCCATGGATTCATGAGGTTGCCTCCATACCCGTACACGTCCATCCGCTCGAGACGATTCAAAACGAGACTCGTCCGACAAAGCAACGTGTTTCCAGTCATCAACACTCCAATGTCGGTGTTGACGGGCCCAGGCGAGGCGTGAAGCTTTGTGTCGTGCTGTCATCAAGGGTACACGAGTGGGCCTTCGGCTCCGAAAGCCCATATCGATGATGTTTCGTTGAATTGTTCGCACGTCGACACTTGTTGAGATGGCCCAGCATTGAAATCTGCAGCAGTTCGTGGAAGGGTTGCACTTCTGTCACGGTGAACGATTTTCTTCAGTCGTCGTTGGTCCCGTTCTTGGAAAAATTTTTTCCAGCCTCTGCGATCTCGGAGATTTGAAGTTGTACCGGATTCCTGATATTCGCAATACAGTCGTGAAATGGTCGTATGGGAAAATCCCCATTTCATCGCTACCTCGGAGATGCTGTGTCCTATCACTCGTGCGCCGATTATAACACCATGTTCACACTTGGTAACCCGCCATTGTAGCAGCAGTAATTGATCTAACAACTGCGCCAGATACTTGTTGCCTTATATAAGCGTTGGCGATAGCAGCACCGTATTCTGCCTGTTTACATATCTCTGTAATTGATTACACATGCCTATACCACTTTCTTTGTCACTTCAGTGTAAAATATACAACCCTTAATATGAGCACGGGTTTTTCAAATCTGCTTCGCTGGAATGTGAGTCCTGACGCTCTATGGTAAGCGTTCTACGTGTTGTAAGTAGGCTGTTTAGGTTTTTTTATTGGTAACGCCACCTCTGTATGAAAATCACTGGCTGTGCTGTGTGCAGTCTGTGGCTGCTTTGCATTGTTGTAATACTCGCCATTGTAGTGTTAGGCAGCTGGCTGTGAACAGCGCGTAGCATTGCGCAGTTGGAGGTGAGCCGCCAGCAGTGGTGGATGTGGGGAGAGAGATGGCGGAGTTTTGAAATTTGTCATGAACTGCTATATTTATATATGATGACATCAAGGTAAATACATTGTTTGTTCTCTATTAATATCTTTCATTTGCTAACTATCCCTATCAGTAGTTAGTGCCTTCCATAGTTTGAATCTTTTATTTAGCTGGCAGTAGTGGCGCTCGCTGTATTGCAGTAGCTTGAGCAGCGAAGATTTTTGTGAGGTGAGTGATTTGTGAAAGGTATAGTTTAATGTTAGTCAGGGCCATTCTTTTGTATGGAATTTTGAAAGTCAGATTGCGTTGCGCTAACAAAATATTGTGTGTCAGTTTAAGCACAGTCATGTATAATTGTTCAAAGGGGACGTTTCATATGTCGACCCTTAGCCTAGGATACCTCACTGGAATCTTCTGATTTTTCTTGTAGTTTGTGTAATTAGTGTAGATTTTGTTTATTGCTAGCGCGTAATTGTAGAGAGAATCTCCTTTGTAGTTGTAGTCTTTCAGCCGGCCGGTGTGGCCGTGCGGTTAAAGGCGCTTCAGTCTGGAATCGCGTGACCGCTACGGTCGCAGGTTCGAATCCTGCCTCGGGCATGGATGTGTGTGATGTCCTTAGGTTAGTTAGGTTTAGTTAGTTCTAAGTTCTAGGCGACTGATGACTTCAGAAGTTAAGTCGCATAGTGCTCAGAGCCATTTTTTTGTAGTCTTTCATTGTTGTACATTAAAACAGTTGTGGCATGCATGTAGATTTGCACCAAGTATTTCGCAGCTGCAATTAACTAGATATTATTTTCAGTGTTATGGTAATGTGTTCTCTTATTTTTGCTCTTCAAATTGTGTTTTTCTGTGTTGTCGTGTGAAATACTGTGACAATAATGGCGTGTGAAAAACGTAATACTAGGCTCCAAAGTAAACTGAGAAATGACAGTGAAGACGAAAGCAGTGTGATAGCGCCGCAGAGTAATGAATTAACAGACATTCAAAGTAGTAATTTGGTAACTGTGCATAGGGAAATGGAGCAGGCGGCAAACAATGGCGTGGACAGTGAAACAATTAGTGAAGAGGGACGCATTATCGATCGATCGGTCGGCAACAGCTTGCCTCAGGAATCGGGAATGACAGAACACAATATTGCAAATACTGTAGACTCAGGTTTTGGGTTCTCACCGTTTTCTCAAATGAGTCAAGAAACATTTTCTGCTTGTCAAAATGTGAATGTTGCCGGTGCAACTTCACTGCCGAAAAGCACTGAGGAACATGTTTCAGACACCAGTGCATTGTTATTACAATTAATGCAACAAATGGGACAAAAGCTTGAAAAGTTAGACACAATGGAACAACACCAGAGACAAACACAGCAACAGTTAGACACAGTGGAACAAAATCTCAAAAAGTTAGACACAATGGAACAAAATCTTCAAAAGTTAGACACCACACTTGAACAAACACGCGAAGATTTAACTACTGAGTTACATAACATCGAATCGAAATGTCAAAAGGTCTGTAATGACGTAAAAACACAAATTTGTGAGCATTTCCAACCTATTTTTTCGCGTCATGAAGATGTATTACAGAATCACGAAGCAGCCATAAAAGAACTGCAAACTATTGTTCATGAAAATCATGAGACCTTGCAAGCTAAAATTGACTCAGTTGCATCTACCGATTCGGTTACGCAACTTGCAAAAACTCAGGAAAACTTAAAGGACACAGTAGATACCCTGAAAATTGGTTCAGAAAGACACATGGAGGAAATAAGTACACTATCGGAGAAAGTAGCCGAACTTTCGGATCAGGTCACTAACTTATCTACAAAGGTAGATGATGATCTGAATGACACAAGACCCGTAGCCTTCACTGACACAGAAGAGTATGAACAAATTAGAAAATTCAAACAAAATCAAAATCAAATCAATACACAGTACAAAAGAGAAATCCGGGAAGTGCAAGATCAGTTGGCACAAGTAATACAAGAATTACATATTTCAGAGGACACTCGCGCTCCAGTACGGGAAGAGGGACATAGAAATACGGAACAGACACAAAATAACAACACAGGGCACTTCGGAAATTGTGAAAGACGTTGGCAAGGTGCACCGAATTTTGAGATGGAACCGCCGAAACGACGTAACAATGACCGACATGCGACTCGCCGACATGATGATTTTGACTATAAGCTGTTCATTACTACACGTAAATTCAAAACATTTAAGAATTCTGGCAACGACATTCATCCACAAGCATGGCTCCATCAATTCTCTCATTGTTTTCCTCCCAACTGGTCGTTAGAACACAGATTAGAATTTATGTGTGGCTACTTAGAGAATGAACCAGCTGTAAGAATGCGATCGGTCATTCACGATTGCCACAGTGAAGGAGAATTTTACCATGCCTTCCTCTCAGCATATTGGTCTCAAGCCACACAAGACCGAGTAAAACATGGCATCATAATGATGAAACATTTCGAACAATCTGAATTTTCCAGTCTTGTCAAATATTTTGAAGACATGTTGCATAAGAATCAATATCTTTCAAACCCATACAGCCCTTCAGAACTCATCCGCATTTGCTTAGTGAAATTGCCTGAATATTTACGACATATTATTTTAGCAGGATGTTGCAAAGACGACATTGAAGCTTTTCAGGGACTGTTACAAGAATTAGAAATCGACACAGACAGTCGCGGGATGCAAAAACAGGAAAACAATCACTACAGGTCACATCCGTCACAATTTTGTGACGACAGAAGCAATAACTGGACATGACAAGCCTATTCTTACAACGCAAATCGTGACCAAAACAGACACCACCCATATGACAACCACTGGCAGCGTAATAATAGTTACAGAGAAAGATCGCATTTCCGTAGTAAAGAATATGACAGAGATTACCTTAGAAATAGACAATATGGGAACCAAAACAATTATTATCAAGGGAGACAGAATAACTTTAGACGCAACGGTCCAGCGCGCAGTTACGACTCAGGGCGAAATTCTCCACCACATGACCGACAAACAAGAAACTATGTAAACTACCGACAAAACGACAGACGTGAATTTCATCAGAACTGGCGGGATTCTAACAGAGCTGGGCCCTCTCGGCAAGGCGAATTTGCAGAAGTTAGGTCTCCTAATCCCAATAACAACGCGCGCCAACAAGGAGACAGACAATGACTCGCGCCGCAGGCACCCACGTGCGTCGGCTGGCTCAGAGAAAAATAACATAGATGCTAACCTTGTGAAAAATTCCAGTATTCTTTACCGACGTATACTGCATGATAATTGCGTTCAAGCTGAAATTCTGAGTATCTTGAAGAGTAAAAGATTGTACCACATTTCACATGTAAAACCGATTATTGAAAGACAATCTGCTTTTTAACTTTTTCTTTGCCATAAAACTTTTCAATTGACGCTACTAGTATGCTTTGTCAGACTTAGAATCTGTTAACATACAACAATGTTTGAAGTTAAACATCCAGTCTAGAACCTAGGGAGCATTTTTAAACAGAAATTACGAATGCATTGTTATAATGAACAGAGAACACAGTGTTGTTAGTTGTACATTCTTGCTTGTTAGTTGCACGATTACGTAACGACTATCAGGCTTACATACTTAGGACACATACTGGTACTGCTAATGAGATTTTAATGCAACATTTTGGTTTACTTGAAAATACATTCTGGGTTTAAAGTACTTTCTGTGAGATACCAGAGGACACAGTGGTTAGTTTATGTGACAGCTACACGATATTATCACGACGCTACTAATGAGTGACAATTTACAATGTTGCTTTTGCGGTGTATTTGTTTTATATCTGCACAGTTTTTCTGAATTCTTCTGGAAAGTAAAACATGTTTTAGTAGTAACTTTTGTGGTGTAGCTACAATGAGACAGCCTTTTCCGTAGCACAACAATACGTTACAGCACAGTAATTTCTTCATTGCGACAATAAGCGTAATAACTAAGAAATCTATACGCAAAGCATTTCACTTTTGTTTATCGTGAGGTGAGTACATTGACTTCTGCAGAACTTATCTTTCGGAGGACGATAACTAAGACACTTCCACAGAGATTATCTTACAGCAAGACGCATATTTAGCGCTACAGGACACGTATTTGACTGATTAATTTTGTACTTAAAACATTTATTTTTAAAGATTTTTGAATTACAAAGAAAGTTTTCCGTGATACATTTCATTCCATTGCTGTAATCTGTAACACCTGAGGGTATAATTACAATAATCCTCAGGGGGGTACACGCCTGCTTTGTGTACCATGTGTTTGGCAAGCACAAGGAGCCCTAGCTAATATGGTATTTGCTTATACAACTTTACACGTCGGTACCATATTTCTCTAAAACATAAATTACACAGCTATCTGATCATTTAACTGAGAGATAAACATGTTTTTTACTACGTCAGTGGCACATGTTTACGTAATTACACCGTTGGATAACTTCACACTTACGAAATTGTATTTTGTCTGTACTTTGAGAAATGCTCATATTTTTCAGAACCATTGTGATACTACGAGAGCTTTGAATGATGTATTTGGTATGAGATCATGATTTTTAAAGTACGTTTGAGGCAGATGACACTATTGATATGAGCAGAGAATATTTTTTATGGTTTGAAATTATTGCAGAAAGCTACGACTTTTTTGAGATTTGACTGAGGTGTTATGATGTTATTATTACGACGACGATGTGTACTATGCTGTTGAGATATGTTTATGATCAATAAGATGAGGCTACCGTATATGAGGAATAAGAAGTATGTTGGAAACCAAGAATCGTGCTTTAAGAGTTATGAAATGTGCGTAAATGCGTGACTGTATCACAATGCTGACGAATATTTTATTTGGACACTTATATTTATAGAATTTTCTTTCTACAGATTTGCAACGCTAATTCTTGACCTGTGAAATATTTTTATGTGAGACTGTCACTGTAGCGGAAACTGCTGTCGTAAATATTTCCGTAAGAAAGTTAAGTGACCACCTGCACGTAATGCGTCGCGGGCACCCATCTGGGCGACAGCCGCCCGAAAAAAAAACCCATTAGCCTTTCAGCGGCACAGGTAGAAAAAAAAGGGGAGGCCATTATACTCGCTATTGACATTTCCTTGTTGAAAGCATACTGTGGAGCTCGTAATTTATGATATTTACTGAAATGCCTAATGAAATGACGAGAAATATTTTTACATCTGCACACCTGATTACGACAAGCGTCTTTCTACGAGAGTTGAGAGAATTTCTACTAACTTATGAAATGTCACATGACTATTGAATGATATTTTTATGCTTTGGTTTGTGTAATTGCTTATTTCATTTGATACCTGTTTTCCAGCTGTGTTACAGCATTAGTTTTATAAAATAAACTTAGATGCATTTGCTAATGTGAACACTTTCTGTCAACAGATCTATTAAATAATAATTTTGTGATCCACATTCTTTAAAAAAAAGGAGCACTTGGAAAGGAAAGAACAATAAGAAGGGACTAGTAACAGTAACTGGACACATAATTTTCTTTTCAAGTACATGGTAATATTTCTTTTTACAATCAGTTGTTGTGGTGCACCACTTTAATTACATAGATATTAAGATGTGAATATACATTTCCCTTATCTGCATTGTTGTTTTTACTGTAATATTTTTTCTGCTTGAGCTATGTCATGTTTAGGTATAAGTTACAGCTGTTTGCCAGGCGTAGTGTTACTGAATTTGACTTTGTGTTACTCTGCTAAGCCAATTTTACTACTCATTTATTTTTCTTGTTGCTGCACATTAGCTCATATTAGTTGTAATGTTGCATTGCTTGGTAATTTAGATTTACTGTAGCTTGCTTTGCAATTTTCCATTTTTTTGGTCATTGCTGTTTGTGTTACTTATTTTGTGCTGCTGCATTGCCTCGTCCCTTAGTTTAGCATCTGAGCTCAGTAGATTTAAGTTAGCTTAAGAGGGGGTAGCCTCTAAGAGAATGAGTTGCGATGAATTGGAAGAAATGCATTGAGAAGTTATACGAAAAAGGTACAGAAAACAGGTTTAGGTAGGATTTTCTTGGAAATAAATGTTGAGGTAAGAAATGTGTGAACATATAAATACAGAAAGCATGCTTAGATAGAATTTTTTTTTGTGGAAACAAAGGATGAAATAAGAGGAAAGATATATGAAGTTTTGGGTTGGACTGCAGTACCACATGTTACACTGAAAACGAACCCTGTCCTTTCCTATTGGTGTTATCCCACTATGTGTTTGTGTACCCTTGTGTAGTTGTTTTCTTCCTGTCTCTGCGTAGTTTCATAGAATTTTTTCTTCTTTTAATATTAAGCTACATTCACTATGATGAGGAATACTGTTATCCTCAAATATAATTGGCATTAATAATATGTTATTTACTTTGTAAAGATGTTAGACATTAATTATTCTGTTTAAATGCTCATGTGTGAAGTTGATGTTTCGCAAGTTATTCTGATCTTCTATGTATGTACTCATGTCATAATTCCTGTAACACTGATGTATATGTTATTTCGATTCTTTTGTAAAGCCCATATTGCTACAAATGTTATCTGTACTATTATGTTCTTTAATGATGTATTTTGTACCTTTGTAATTGTATTTTCATGTTGTAAATTTATAATTGTATAGACACCAGTTCTTCAAATTAAGTTACATTTCACTGCACACGTTTCTGTTGGTCATAGTACATGGACAATATGTGAGAAGTAGGGACTGATAGTGTTTGCACGTGTGTTACTAATTCGGCAAGGGACTGGATAACAGCATTGCTGGTTCTAAGGACAATTCCAGAAACTTTGTGAGTGCACAAGTTGTGGTTTATGGACTTGCTATATTCTCCGCAAGACTCTTCGATGGTGAATGTGCACCTGCACAATCGCAACAGATGGCTGCTGGACATCTCTACAAGGACTCTGATGGCCCACCAATACCGTAATCTCTACCAGGACTACAGTGGGTCTGCTCTGTGATGACCTACCTACCAATACTCTTCAAAATTTCGACTGACTCTGCTGTGGGTTTGCTCTGTTGTGGCCCATTCATTACCTGTATGCATGTCAAGTGTCAGCACTGTCGTTCCGTTGGAAGGACAACACTACTTCTTCAAGATTGCATGGAAATCCACTACTTCTGTGTGCATTTTCCTTTACTGCTCAGACTTTGAGAAAAACACTGCAATTTTACTGTGATGAATCAGGACTGTCTTTATAGACTGTGAGAAAATTTTAGCTTTTGACCAACATTGTATCAATAAGTGTGTGCATTTGATATCTTTGTTATTGTAATTATGAAAAAATTTTTCAAATCTGTATTGGCCACTGCCCAAACCAATTTGTAAAATTTTTTGTGGGGAGCATGGGGGCTATGTAAGTAGGCTGTTTAGGTTTTTTTATTGGTAACGCCACCTCTGTATGAAAATCACTGGCTGTGCTGTGTGCAGTCTGTGGCTGCTTTGCATTGTTGTAATACTCGCCATTGTAGTGTTAGGCAGCTGGCTGTGAACAGCGCGTAGCATTGCGCAGTTGGAGGTGAGCCGCCAGCAGTGGTGGATGTGGGGAGAGAGATGGCGGAGTTTTGAAATTTGTCATGAACTGCTATATTTATATATGATGACATCAAGGTAAATACATTGTTTGTTCTCTATTAATATCTTTCATTTGCTAACTATCCCTATCAGTAGTTAGTGCCTTCCATAGTTTGAATCTTTTATTTAGCTGGCAGTAGTGGCGCTCGCTGTATTGCAGTAGCTTGAGCAGCGAAGATTTTTGTGAGGTGAGTGATTTGTGAAAGGTATAGTTTAATGTTAGTCAGGGCCATTCTTTTGTAGGGAATTTTGAAAGTCAGATTGCGTTGCGCTAACAAAATATTGTGTGTCAGTTTAAGCACAGTCATGTATAATTGTTCAAAGGGGACGTTTCAGTGTAATCTTTCATGATTACTGCAATATACTTGTACGTTCAATATCAACAAGCTGAGTAATGAAATTAATTTTAATTTAAGCACATACAGGTACAATAGTTTATTTCCCGCTACAGATTAAACAAGCAGGCTGGTTTTCTGAAAGTTAACAGCAGTTGTAATTATCATTGGGAAATGGAAGCTATCCAACACCTATCACAGAACATACTCATATCTCCAGTCTGTGTGATGTTTTGTTACAGCAAACTGTACGGCGAGATGCGTTACTTCCATTATCAGATAAACTCTGGACATCAGAAGAAGCCAGGAACTTCCGCATGTTCACGTCTGCGAGAATAAAGCTGCGTCCGAGATAAGCTAACCCTCTGTAAAGATTCTGCGACCCAGTTGTCGGTTCGTGACAGCAAGGAATTTACTTAATCCGTAGGCGTACGGTGACGACACCGAAGATGTTTACTATGTGCTGAAGAATGAGCTATCTACACTCAGATGGTCTGTGGAGAAAATTAAATGCGGGTTTTTTCCATCGCTCCTTTTAAACGCTTGTGCACTTACGTTAGACATTTTGTTGTGTGCACTATGTCTGTCGCTTTTTACGTATGTGCAAGGTTAAAATCACAAGAAGTTTGCAGTTTGAAATAATATCTATGTCTTCTTAATAACATAGCTACGGTAGCGACGTTAGATTATTTCGGTTAATAGTTCATTTCCCATATTATTAAATGACTGTACGGTGACTTGCTCGTATATTATCGGTAATACAGTGTATAACGTATATTTTTAAGTTGTCTTGAGATTCTTCAATAATTCCATAGACGCTCGCAACGGAGGACCTACGACTACTATAGGACCAGCACCATTCGTAGCAAAACAAACCCATAGGGCATCACAACGACCGTATTTACACCTCAAATTTCTACCCCTCCTGCAGGAGTCGAGTGCGGCTAACGTATTATTGAAGAGGCAGCCCTGTTGTCTGAAGATGGCACTTAGCACCTCCTGATTACGACAGTCGCTCTGAAATTATCGTGTTTGAAAGGTAGCTTGAAAGAAAATAAACCCACAAGTAAGGAAAATCCATCAGTGTAGCCACTGTTTTCTTTCTCTCCTCACTCAAACATTCCAAATTTCTATCTCTTAGAACTACTGGAAGTCTGCCACTGTAAGTGTGTAATCAGAAATTCATTAGTCGAAACATGTCGATAACATCCTCGAGTGCCAATTCTTTCGGAGGTTAAACCATTTTGTAACTTAAATCATCGAGTAGAGTAGTCCCAGTCCTTAGTCAAGAGGAATCCACAGTCGTTGCTCCTCTGTTTTCGTTGTTATTGCACCGATCTTTCTAAATCTCCCATTTCAGTTTCATGCCCTTACATTCGTCGCTAAATTGACGATAACCAACGATGGTTTGGTGTTCTATCATCTTTCGGGTGTGTATTCAGGACAAAATATTTCATGTTCGGATATTTCTGCTGTTAACGCAACAGCCGTCGGTGACTGATTTAAAACCACTTGGCACTGTGGAGTAAAATCCACAAGTGTGAGAGATAACACAAGCACAGCGTCAATAATAAGTAAAACTTAGGAAGCCCCTAGTCGGAAAACCCACACTGGTTACAAACTACATGGTTAATTTTTAAAACATATGGCACGTGTTGGACTGAAAGACTCATAACCATAATTCCTCTAGGAGTGCAGATGCGAAGTGAGAGACTTCCATTAGCTGTTGAGCTGGAAACTCTTGTCGCAGCTGAACAGATTGTCTACCAATAGTATTTTCACAGCTTTCTTAGCCACTGAATCCCAACAGGATGACACTGTGGCGAGTATCATAATCTTCCCCTAATCCACTTCAGATTTGATGGACTGTAGCAGATGGGTGTGTCGCTGGTGTTTGTTGCACCGTGCTTGTGCAGTGAGTACTGTACGAGGGTCGTTCAATAATTAATGTCCCACAATTTTTTCTCATAACGTATTTATTGCTAAGAGTCAGAATTTAGTGACAATATGCATCAAAATGTCTTGTCCATGTCCTATTTTTCTACGTGGTATCCATCACGTTCTATGGCCGTACGCCAACGTTATCGAACAGCATGTATTCCCTGCCGGTGAAACTTCTTGTTCTGTAGGCGTAGCCATGTTTTCACTGCATTACTAACATATTCAAAGCGACGGAGACGCCTCTCCGTCGGTCTCAAAATGCTCTAACAGTTCAGATGAAATGGCCTTTCTTTGAATCTTGTGGTCCACCGTGAGTATTTGTGGAACCCATCGTGAACACCTCTTTGAATATCCAAGAGTCTCGATCTTTGCAGACACACCTCCAGTGCTGACAGACAACTGTAGAGCCAACTGTCGAGTTGTGATGCGCCGGTCGGCATGAATAATGGCATACACAGGATTCGGCTTGTCTGGGGTAGTGGCTGTGACAGGATGACTCGAGCGTGGCTGTTGATGGAGCTCTATTTCTGCATTTTCTAGCACTGCAACTTTCTTTACCTGTCGACCAACTGTACTCATATCAACTGCAGCATCGCCATACACTACACACAACCGTTTATGGGTGTTCACCACGGTTTGTTTGTCTGTAAACAAGAATTCATTACCAGCACGCAGCTTGTAAGGTGAGTCGTATTCAGTCGCCATTTTTGACGCTGTACTACGGCTCTTCCATCTGCCAGAACGGTTCGGAACTTCACCGGTGCACAGAACAAACATCAAATGTGAAGCAACAGCAAGGACGTTTACATATGTATACATATTAATGGATTTTTAAAAAATGTGGGGCATTACTTACTGAACGACCCTCGTATGTCTGCCTCGTGATGACTGGGTGCTGTGTGATGTCCTTAGGTTAGTTAGATTTAAGTAGTTCTAGGGGACTGATGACCATAGATGTTAAGTCCCAAGTGCTCAGAGCCATTTGAACCTCGTATGTCGACTGTAGCTATATTGACAAGGAATTTCATAAATAACTGCCGTAAAAGCACGTCGTCTTTTGTACGCCCCAGAAGAGTTGACGTACTGGACGGGGGCTTACATATTTTCTAGCGGAAACGTCAGAGTTGTGTCTCACTTGTAACTGTCTTAGCGTCCTTAAGAGATAAGTGCTAGTGATGTGTTCTGTGTTGTTGAGCTGGTGAAAGACAAGTGAGAAACTGACAAGCAGTACATGTACATCTACACTCCAAAAGCCACCTTACGAAGCGTGGCGGAGACTAATTTGTGTACCATTGTCACTTCTCCTCATTCATGTTCGCGGGAAGAATGATTGTTGGTAAGTCTCCGCGTGAGCTCCAATGTCTCTAATTTTTCCACATGGCGTTTCCGTACTATTTATGTGGGAGAAAGGAATATGTTGGTTCACTGTTCTAGGAACGTACGCTCTCGGAACTTTAACAGTAAACCACACTGATGCGCAACGCCTGCGTTTCAGCGTGACGACTTCGCACTCACTAAAAGAACATATAACGAAACTTACTGCTCTTATTTGGATCTTCTCTATTTCCTTTATCACTCTTTATGTGGTACTGATCCCAGCAATGTTCAAGAATTGGCCGAACGTGGTTTTGCAAGTTACTCCTTTTGTCGATGGACTACATTTCCTGAGAATTCTTCCAGTGAGTCTGTCTGGACTGGCCTAACCTGAGATTTAGTTCTGTATGGTTATTCCACCTTAAATAGGTCTGTACGCATAGTATTGGCTATTTTATTGATGTGATTGCTTCCAGCAATTGTTCTACAGTTGTTTACAGTGTTGTGTTTACGGTGTTTACGCAATGTTTACAGTTACGAGTCAAAACATTATGACCATCTGCTTAATGGCTTCTTTGTCTGTCTTTGAAACGAAATACATCATTGATTCTACGTATCAGTGGTCCGACAGTTTGTTAGTAGGTTTGTGCAAGTATGTGGCGTTACATGTCTTCTCACAGGTCACTTAATTCGCATAAGTAACGGAATTCATTCATTTCCGTGTCCGGTCAGCATTTCCAGAAGGTAGCAACTCCGATGGCTTTGTTGTTACCCACGATCGGGTACTGTGTTGTGAAGTGTTGTTCAAGTTGAGGGCAAATCGGCATGTGGGCCGGATCTTTTGTTGTTCCGCACTCGCAGGATGTATTTCCATCAGCTGGAAGAATGCCCCATTTTCGCATGTTGGTCTTGCAAAGAGGAACGCCCACCCTGAGACGATTTAGCGATCTTCAAATAGGGTAGGGTAAGTAATTTCCTGGAGCTAGCTCTTCCTTTACAGGGATATCAGGTGGTAGCTTGCTCTTCCACCTGGGTTTCAAAGGATTTTCAACAGGCGAATTTGGTCATCCAGATATCAACGTGAGTTCAATATAATGCTTCTCAAACCACTGTAGCACTATTCTGGTTCCGAGACTGCTGATGACATCACCGTCGGGGAGGACATTAAGCGTGAAGGGATGCACGTGGTTCGAAGCTGTCAGCGCATCTCCCATTACTACCACGGGTGCCATGCAAGCACAGGAGAACGTCTCCCGTAGCATAATAACGTTCTCATCAGCCTCCGTCCGTGGCGCGCTGCACGTTTCGAGCCGCCGTTCACCTCGATGGCGGCGTTTGTGAAGACAACCAGCGACCAAATGTGGCAAAAATGTGATTCATCTGAAGAGCCGACACCTTTCCATTGATCGGCGGTCGAATACCGATGGTCCCGTACAATCGTAATTGACGATGCCACTGGGTCAGCGTGCGAACACGAACGGGTGTTCTGCTGCGGTGCTCCATGTTCAACAATGTACGATGAACGGTGTGCACCGAAACACTTGTGCGTGCACCAGCATTCTGCTCTTTCGGAAGAGATGCCACAGATCACCATCGCCGCGCGGTTTTAGCCGAGCGGTCTAACGCGCTGCAGTCATGGACTGTGTGGCTGGCCTCGGCGGAGGTTCGAGTCCTCCCTCGGGCATGGGTGTGTGTGTTTGTCC
Organism: Schistocerca americana; assembly: GCF_021461395.2. Lineage (NCBI taxonomy): Eukaryota > Metazoa > Arthropoda > Insecta > Orthoptera > Acrididae > Schistocerca > Schistocerca americana. Next base: position 430,286,378 of record NC_060124.1, on the reverse strand, counting down.
TTAGGATAATTTAGGTTAAGTAGTGTGTACGCTTAGGGACTGATGACCTTAGCAGTTAAGTACCATAAGATTTCACACACATTTGAACAATTCGAAGATCACCATCCGTCCTACTTTACAGAGCAGACAAGCCTCCGAATCCCACGTTTTGCGGAGAGTCGTGGATGTCCGACGATTTAGCGCGCAGTGGTAGTTTCTTATATCTCTTTCTGTAGATGTTCACGACAGTAGCATGTGAACGTCTGACCAGCTTCGCCATTTTCGAGGTACTCGTTCACAGGCTTTGCGTAATAATCATCTACCCTTTGTCAAATTCTCTTACCCCAGTGGATTTCCGCATTTGCAGCCCAAATCTTTGCTATGGTGATCGCCCGTCTGTGTCTGTATCGCCTAAATATTTTTGCTGCCGCGTCACTTGCCCGCAACGCCACCCGGCCGCATCCAACGTCGCGGTGTGCAGGTGTCACAATGTTTTGGCTTATCAGTGTACGCGCAGTAGCCTACATTACATTAGTAATCCATTACATTAGTAATCCCTGCATTAATCGTCGATCCTCTACAAGTTTTCCTGAATCTCGTTACAATTTCATAGCGTTGTGACTATTCTATATACATATGAAGATGGTATCTGTTCTATTGTACATGTACGAAAAAACAGATACCATCGGTGACCGTGCAACTCGTTAGAATGAAATTACAATTAAATCAATACAATGAAATGAATACTCTTAGCTGTATACAGGCGTTGATACACTCAGCGGGGACAGTTGAAAATGTTTTCCTCGACCTGGACTCGAACCCGGGATCTCCTGCTTACATGGAATCGATCTGAGCCAGCGAGGACACAGAGGATAGTGCGACTGCAGGGACTTATCTCTGGCACGCGTCCCATGAGATCCACATTCTCAACTTATTGTCCCGCACTATATTCGTATTGCTCCTGTCCATTACATGCATTACTTGCGGCTTTAAAATTCCTGTAAGAGTTCGGGCAATGAGTGTGCATCCGCACAGAAGATGGTCAAATGGCCAGTGAACCTTAACTATATATATGAAGACGGTATCTGTTCTTTCTGAGTTGTCCGAAAAAACAGATACCATCGGTGACTGTGCAACAAATTACAATTAAATCAAAACTTTTTTTTTAAGGGATGTTATACCCTCGCGGGTAGTGGTGAATGTTGAGGACCCAAGTCCTTCTCAGCCTGGGGTATATTTATGCTGTTCAGGCACCATTAATTTATTTCATGGGGGAGTCCTGCCTACTTGGTTGTTAATGTTGTACTGTCTACAATGAAATAAATACAGATACCATCTTCATATATATAGTTAAAGCTCACCGGCATTTGACCATCTTCTGTGCCGATGCACACACATTGCCCGAACTCTTATGGGAATCGGTAAAGCCGTGAGTAATGAGTGTAATTGGCAGGGGCACTACGAGTACAATGCGGGACAATAAGTTGGGAATGTGGGTCTCACAGGAGGTGCGCCAGCGGTAAGTCCCTGCAGTCGCATTAGCCTCTGTGTCCTCGGTGGCTCGCATGGATAGAGCATCTGCCCTGTAAGCACGTGATTCCGGGTTCGAGTCCAGGTCGAGACAAACATTTTCAACTGTCCCCGTTGACGTATATCAATGCATGTATGCTTGTAAAGGTATTCATTTCACTGTATTGATTTAACTGTAATTTTATTCTATATACAGCAACAGCATCTGCGAAAAGCCCCATAGAATTTGCTACTTTATATTCGTTGTTAAAAGTAATGGTCCTTCAACATTTCCTTGGGGTACTCCTGAAATTACTTATCGTCCGAGGATTTGCCTCCGTTCAGAATGACATACTGTGTTCTGTATGCCAGAAACTCTTCAGTCCACTTGCACAGCTGATCTCATATTCCTTACTCGTATTATGTTCATTAGGCAGCAGTGCAGAACCGTTTCGACCGTCTTTCGGAAGACAAGCAACACAGTGTCAACCTGGGCGCCGGAGTTAGTTGCTTTCAGGGTCTCGTGGACGAAGAGAGCGCTGCCCACGTTAATTCCTTCATAAGAAATATTCAGTGTTCAGAAATGTCATAATATGCGAGGATTGTCTAGAAAGTAAGTTACGATCGGTCGCGAAATGGAAACCACTGGGAAAATCCGGTAACGCTTTGCACAGATGTGTTGGGCAGTGTCTCTAGTACGCCCGTCGATAGTGTCGCGTCGCTCTTTTTAGTTTTGAGTGAACAGTGAGCGCGTAAAGATGCGTAGGGAATAGCGTCTCCCACCAAGTATGAGGGCCTGGTTAGAGATTTCGCCTGTGTCATGCAGCCCACATAACACAACTGTCGAGCAGTTCCTTCTTTATGCCAATTCTCGGCCGCACACTGCAGGGGCAATGAAGACGCTCCTGCAGCATTTCCGATAAGAAGTGTTTGATCACCCATAATACAGTCCGTAATTGGCTCCCCTTGAGTCTCGTCTCTGTTCACAAGAACCGCTGGCTATGAAGAAAAAATTTTCCAGAGACAACGAGCTGCAGACCAGTGTAGATAACTGGCTGAAAGCACAGGTGGCTGCTTTCTGTGACGAGGATATTGGAAATTTGATACAGCACTACGATAGCACTCGAGTTTGGTACGGCGACTAAGTAGAGCAGTAGGTGGAAGGTGTACCTAACTGTTGCAAATAAAACGGTTCTAGTTTTCACTGTAGTTTCCATTTCGCGACCAATCGGAACTTACTTTCTGACAACCCTCGTATAACATAAAACATAGCTGTGCATATTTAAATATTTTAGGTAAATACAAAGCTTCACGTTGTACACTGCGGTCCATAAAATTTGTAATACCAGGAAGGATAGCAAACAACAATAAGTTGACTTATTATGTATGTACGATCTATTAGGAAGAATATCGGATTAACACGATATGTTAGGAAGAACATATGAATAAATTTGGAATATGTACTGCATACGAAATTTATTACATAGCTGCCTTCTATAGCACTAACAGTTGCTCTACTCTGCCTGCGCATCGATTCGAGCTCACCGTGGATAACAGATACGGTTACTTTATTCCACGCTGCTTCAGTACTGTGCCAGATTTCTTCAGTCATGGTGGCCGGTGAATAGTGGCGAGCCAGTGTTTCGGCAACTATTGCCAGATGTTTTCAGTGGGTGTTGTGGCGAGTGTGCGTGTGTCGGCTCTATGGAAGTGGATGTTCAAGTCTGGTTACACAGGTCGGCGTCCGTCGATCGCGACAACTCAGATCTGTAACTGTTAAAACAAACTCCCCACTTTGTTTGGTTAGTTTCAGATACTATCTCCCTTTAACAGATATCCGCGTATCGATGGAGCAGCACGCCGAAATGTATAAGCGGCTCTCGCTTATAATTGAAGCGATGGTGTTCGAATGTCTTCTCTACAACTACACACAGCGAGTTCACGACTCGCTACCGCAACAACTCCCTTTATCTGAAACAATAAACCAAATATTTTTCGCGTATTCACGACAGGCTTATAAGCTTACGCGAAACTTGATAACAGTAGTTTTTATGCCCGGTTTGGAAATGAATGTTCAAACGTAGATAATATGATATCTCGAATTATAAATTCCACCATTCAAGCCGATGCCACATTATAGTCTTTCGAAGATGTTGATTTGTGAAGTATTATAGCATCGTTAATGCGTTGCTACGGTGCTAATTCAATAACCCCTACGTCGTAAATGCAGAGATAATGAATTCTCTAAATAACGTACAGAAAGCGTCGTAATACAATGTTCAATTACTGTTCCCTGTTAATAATGTCACTCAATCACCTTTAGCTTTGGCGTTCTATCAAGAAAATAATTATTCACAGTTACACAATAAAGTTCAATTAAATGATGGAGACAACACGAAGTATTAAAGTAATAACTGAGTTTATTGAACTTATGAGTTATTTAACCACTGTGCTGGAAAGCACACCGATCTGTCATTCAAGGAACTGAAGCTACGAATTACATCAGCAATTCTGACATTGACTACAGCTTCCGACAACACGGCGTACCATAGAATTATTCATGACTGCATGTATGCGTTTCCTACTCAAGTCTATTTGTAGAGTTTATGTCGGCGTCTGGTACATTGCTGTGTCCTTCAATGTTCGTGACAATCACAGATCACGACGACTATGTCCCAGAATTGATTAAGTATCAGACGAGTTACTTTTCCCTCTGTTCCGTCGTCTCCTAAACGGTAAATGTTCTATCACTTTTCTTCAGAACTTTGACTAATACGTCAAGACGATACTTGAAGAACTTTAAAATTCCATATCGGTCTGAAACAATCTAATATCGGCCAATAAGCGTGTTTCTATCGCGACGTCTACAAGAGAGCGAAATAACATCTCCATTGAAGTTTTTCATTGTAGTCGCAGCGAACTTACAGCTCTATACGGCTACAACTCTTTTCTTGGATAATGTTATCTCTGATCACTTTATTTCGTCCGGGTTTTAACCTTCGAAAAGCATATATTTTGACTTCTTTATTTAGAGTTTCATGCTTCGTAGATTAATTGATCATCTGCTAGTCTTTCATTTAGTTCTTTCCGTGGAATAGATGTTGTTAGTGCCCTAGTATTGCTGTTGGTAAAACTTTCGGTAGTGTTAATAATTTTATATCTTTTGCTGTCAAAATGGATGTCATTAGGGGCTCTATATATGGGGTTTTATAGTGTGAGGCGTAAATGACGTGCTGTCCAGAGCATTTACATCTATATCTACATGATATCATATCTGCAATTCACATTTAAGTCCTGGCAGAGGTTTCATTGAACCACCATCAAGCTATTTCTCTACCGTTCTACTCTCGAATAGCGCGCTGTAAGAACGAACACTTAATTCGTTTCGTGCGAGCATTGGTTTCTCTTATTTTATTACGATGATTATTTCTCCTTATATAGGTGAGCACCAACATAATATCTTCACACACTAGGATAAAGTTAGTAATTGAAATTTCACGAGAAGATCTTGCTGCCACAAAAATACCTTTCTTTTGATGATGGCCAATCCAATTCGGGTATTATACCCGTTGCATCTCTCCTCTTTTTGTATTGAGTCATCACTCTTCTAACTGGTTGGATGCAGCCTACCACGAATTCCTGTCCTGTGCCAGATTTTTCATCTCAGGATAACACTTGCAACCTGCGTCCTCAATTATTTGCTAGATTTATTCCAATCTCTGTCTTCCTCTATAGTTTTTACTTTCTGTAGCTTCCCCTAGTAGCATGGAAGTTGTTCCCTAACGTCTTAACAGATATTGTCATCCTGTCCCTTCGTCTTGTCAGTCTTTGTCATATATTCCTTTTCTAGCTCATTCTACGGAGAACCTACTTATTCCTTACGTTATCCTGTTCTAGGCACTTCAGTCCGGCACCGCGCTGCTGCTGCGGTCGCAGGTTAGAATTCTGCTTCGGTCATGGATGTGTGTGATGCCCTAGGTTAGTTGGGTTTAAGTAGTTCTAAGTCTAGGGGACTGATGACCTCAGATGTTAAGTCCCATAGCGCTTAGAGCCATTTGAATCATTTCAACATTACGTTATCAGTCCACCTAATTTTCAACATTCTTCTGTAGCATCACATATCAAATGCTTGTATTCTCTTCTTTTCCGGTTTTCCCATACTCCATGTTTCACTACCATACAATGTTGTGCTCCAGAAGTATATTCTCAGAAATTTCTTCCTCAAATTACGGTCTACGTTTGATATTAACAGACTGTTATTTGCCAGGAATGCCCTTTTTGCCAGTGCTAGTTTTCTTTTTATGTCATCCTTCCTCCGTCCGTCACAGGTTATTTTACTATTTGAAGTGCATCTACATCGCGATCAGCAAGTCTGATGTTAAGTTTCCCGCTGTTCTTATTTCTGCTAATTACTTTCGTCTTCCTTCAGTTTACTATCACTCCAATTCTATACTCATTAGTCTGTTCATTCCGTTCAACGTGTCCTGTGATTCTTCTTCGCTTTCACTGAGGACAGCAATCTCATTAGTTAATCTTAACATTGATACCCTTTCACCTTCAATGATAATCCCACTCTTGAATCCTTTTATTTCCCTCATTGCTTCTTCGGCGCAGGTATTGAACAGTAGGGAAGAAAGACTACATCCCTGTCTTACACCCTTTACAATCCGTCGACTTCCAAATGTCCAAATGTGTGTGAAATCTTATGAGACTTAACTGCTAATGTCATCAGTCCCTAAGCTTACACACTACTTAACCTAAATTATCCTAAGGACTAACACACACACCCATGCCCGAGGGAGGACTCGAACCTCCGCCGGGACCAACCACACAGTCCATGACTGCAGCGCCTTAGACCGCTCGGCTAATCCCGCGCGGCCCGTCGGCTTCGATCTTCCACTCTTATTGTTCCGTCTCGGTTCTTGTAACTATTGTATATTATCCATCTTTCCCTATAACTTACTCCTATTTTATTCAGAATTACGAACATCTTGAACCATTTTACATGGTCGAACTCTTTTTACAGGTCGACAAATGCAATGAACGTTCGTGATTTTTCTTCGGTTTTGCTTCTATTATCAACTGCAATGTCAGAACTGCCTTAGCTTTCCTAAAGCCAAACTGATCATCAACTAACAGATCCTCAATTTTATTTTCCATTCTTCTGAGTACTTTGCCTGTCAGCAACCAAATTTCGCGATATTACAAAATGAGCTGCCGTTCTTTAAGCTTTTCCGATATCTTCTGTCAATCGTCTCTGATGCGGTATACGAAAAATGTATTCGCAGTTGCGAATGTGACAACCATCAGCTGTATAATGGAATGACAACGAAGAAAATTTGTCCCGGACCGGGACTCGAACCCGGATTTCTCGCTTATCGGGAGCGGTCGCCCCACGATTGTCTATCCGAGCACGACTCTCGGCGAGACCCAAACTTCCATATGTTATCTACCATGTGTCTTCAATTTGAACTCTTACATCTATTATGATTATTCTTGTACAGGGAAGACATTTTTATTGAAAGTCGCTTACCCGGTGTCAGAGGATAAATACGATATTTTAGTGCCTGTGTTGTGAAACTACCCCTTTGAATGTAAAGAATGAGTGTGTTAGTAAAACTTCTACGTTACTTGATTATCAAACTCCAGAGTGAAACTGCGCGTACTAAGACAGTTTTCTCTTTACTTATTCTCAACATTTCTGAACTGACACACAATATTTTAGCGCAATGCAATCTGACTTTCAATAATCCCTGCAAAAGAATAGCCCTGACTAACAATAACCTATACCCTTCATGAATCACTTACCTCACAAAAATCTTCGTTACTCGAACTACTGCAATGCAGTGAGCGCCAATACTGCCAGCTAAATAGAAGATTCTAACTACTGATAGCACTAACTACTGATAGGCATATAATTAGCAAATGAGACATTTTGGTAGAGAACAAACAATATATTTATCTTAATAATGTTGAAAAGTCATTATATATATATATATATATATATATATATATATATATATATATATATTCTTAACATCCAGTTTAAGAAATTTCCTTTTTCTGACGGCCACACGTCCAGATCGTCCGCTCATATTAACATCTCAAAACTCTGGCCTCTCTCTCCCCACATCCACCACTGCTGGCGGCTCACCTCCAACCGCCCAACACTACGGGCTGTTCATATCCAACTGCCCAACACTACACTGGCGAATAACTTCCAACAACGAATCCAACCAGCCACAGACTGCACACAGCGTAGTCAGCGATTTTAATAGAGAGCGCCACGTGGCGTTACCAACATAAAAACCTAAACAGCTTACAGCCTGTGTTGTTCTGAAGTACGATGCAATGTTCGTTCGGATATGCACTGCAGTATCTCATCGTTACGCCGACTCTGGGCACGCGACTTTCAATAAAAATGACTCTCCTGTACAGGAATATTCATAATGGATGTACGAGTTCAAATTGCAGACACATGGTTGACGTCGAAGTTTGGGTGTGGCCGCGAGTCGTGCTCGGATAGCCTAATGGTAAGCCGACTGCTCGCTAAAAGCGGGAAATCCGGCCAGGAACAAACTTTTGACTGTCGTCTTTCATCAACAGCTGATGGTTCTCCATATTCGGAACTGCGAATACATTTCATAGTCCTCACAGTTCTTGTTCCTTCATACATGAATGCACGTCCGAAGAAAGAATCCATCGTACTTTAGAATAGGATGTCTTTGCAGGAAGGATGCGTGGGTTCCAGGGCAGCACACAAACAATTAAGAACCACAGAATAGTGAACAGTAAAACATAAACTTCAGTAAATGTCATTACAGCAACTGTAGAATGCAGGTTTAGACTGGGTAATCTGCGTTGACAACAGTTCTATGAAGACAGACTAAATGATGCTCTCTGAACTTGGGTCGTAAGAAAACTAATCTTCTGTCTTGATGTAATATTCGAAGAACAGTTCCAAACGAATAGTACTCAGTTAACCTCTAGGCAGGTGGTATCTGTCCATACACGATTATTCTATTCACTGTCCGGTTTCTGCCGAAGACTAACCACTGTCTACCTATCGGCCACTGTTTCTATCTCACACGACGACTTGAAGACTTGCAGACACGACGAATGTTTTGCAGGAGCAATACTCGGACTGACTTACAACTTCCAACTGAACAACTTCTGTTCGTGCACGGTTCTGTAAGCACGTGTCTCTCTTCCTAGGCCGGCCGGAGTGGCCGAGCGGTTCTAGGCGCTACAGTCTGGAACCGCGCGACCGCTACGGTCGCAGGTTCGAATCCTGCCTCGGGCATGGATGTGTGTGCTGTCCTTAGGTTAGTTAGGTTTAAGTAGTTCTAAGTCTAGGGGACTGATAACCACAGCAGTTAAGTCCCATAGTGCTCAGAGCCATTTGAACCATTTGACCCTCTCTTCCCGGTGGCGCTGCCGCTCCAGGGGGCGTGATTCTCGCTGACAGCGTGATTGGCTTTCACGGAGCGATGTTCCTGCTGCGGACGGACGTCCACGGCACTTCTGGCACGAACAGTCCCAAACTCTTCTTGTCTGGTATCTCGGTACACCACAACAACAACACAGGCACCACAATATCGTATATATCTGATGCGGATCCCACACTGCACAGCAGGACTCCAGAAGAGGGCGGACAAGCGTAATGTAAGCAGCCTCTTTAGTTCTCCTGTTTCATTTTCCAAGTGTTCTGCCAATAAATCACAGTCTTTGGTTTGTTTTCCCCACGACATTATCTATGTGGTCGTTCCAATTTAAGTTATTCGCAGCTGTAATCGCTAAATATTTAGTTTAATTTTCAGCCTTCATATTTCTGTGATTTATCGTGTAACCGAAATTTAGTGCATTCCTATTAGTACTCACGGTGATGACTTGACGCTTTTCGTTATGTAGTGTCAATAGCCACTTTCCACAACATACATATATCTTTTTAAAACATTTTGCAATTGATTTTGATCATCTGATGGCTTTACAAGACAGTAAATGACAGCATCGTCCGCAAACAATCTAAGAAATCTGCTCAGATTGTCTCTTGATTCGTTTTGTACATTAGCAACAGCAGGGGGCCTATAACACTTCCTAGGATTTTACTCTAAGACTTTCCGTCAGTTACTACGAACCTTTAGGAAAGGAAACCATGAATCCAGTCGCACAACTAGACGGTACTCCATTGGATGCAACTTTATTAGAAATTGCTTGTGAATAACTGTGTCAAAACCCATCTGGAAATCTAAAAATATGGAATCAATTTGACATCCCCCGTCGGTAGCACGTATTACTCCGTGAGACTGAAGAGCTAGTTGTGTTTCACAAGGATGATATTTTCCTAATCCGTGTTGGCTGTTTGTCAATAACTCGTTTTCTTCGCGATATTTCATAATGTCCAAACACAGTACACGTTCCAAAATCCTACTGCAAATCGACGTTCGTGATAAGCGTATGCAATTCAGCGGATTTCAACTTTCCAGTCTTTCGGTATGTATCTTTCAACGAGTGAGCGGTTGTATAGGACTGCTAAGTGTGGAGCTATTGTATCAGCATACACTGAGAGGAACCTGCGTGGTATACAGTCTGAACCAGAAGCCTTGCTCTTATGAACCGTTTTAAGCTGCGTCGCTACATCGAAGATATCTTCTTTTAAGCTACTCACGTTGGCACTTGTTTTTAATCGAATTGTGGAATATTTATCCGTCTTTTTTGGTGAAATACTTTCGGAAAGCCGTGTTTAGTAAATCTTCGTTAATGGCACCGTTATCAGTAACATCATCATTATTATCGCGCAGTGAAGGTACTGTTTGCGTCTTGCCCCTTCTGTACTTCACATCCGTCCAGAACCTACTTGGGTTTGCTACCAGATTTGAAGACAGAGTTTAGCTGTGAAAAGTATTAAAATCATCTCGCGTTAAATTTCGCTCTAAATTTCGAGATTCTGTAAAATAGTAAAATATTGCCAAGCTTGCGGGTTTTGCGTTCTTTTAAATTTGGAATGTTTTTTCGTTGCTTCTACGACAGTGTTCTAACGTGTTTTGTGTACGATTGGGGATCAGTACCACCTCTTATTAATTTATTTGATATACATCTCTCAACTATTTCTTTGAATTCACACCATGTCTGGTCCACGCATAAATAGACTGGGAGAAGTAGAAACTCTCAGGCAAGAGTGAAGCGAATTTTTACCTGCCTTTTTAATTAAGTGTATTTTGCGTTTATTCGCAAAATTATTGGGTTTCGATGTTACGGTTTTCAGTCTCGCTACAACAATCTAGTGGCCACTACTCTCTGTATCCGTCATGATCCTCCCTACTTACTCAGGATTATTTGCTAATTGTAGATCAAGTATATTTTCGCAACCATCTGCACTTGAAGTGGGCTCCTGAACTTACTGCTCAAAATGATTTTCTGAGAAACCATTCAGTACGATTTCGGACGACATTTTATTCTTACCACCGATTTTAAACATGTATTTTCACCATCGTATCGAGTGTAGGCCAAGGTCACCACTAACACGGTACATATTTGAAGCGAGACTCAAGTTTTCTTTGAACTGTTCATCAACTGTCTCACCTGAGTCGTAGGGGGGAGGGGGGGGGTAGAGGGGCGGTGAAAGGAACCCATTATTAATTTATACCGGTTGTCACGTATAACCTCTACTCATACTAACCCACAGGAACTATCTACATCAATAATTTCATTCTAACACATTCTGTATCGAGGTAGGGGCGGGCAGCAAAGGAAAGATGGGATGTTGCATTATTTTGTTGAAAGCTTACGTCACGGAGAGCTGGAAAATATGGCACAGAGGCCGCTACTGTTTCTGTGACCTAGAGGCCAAGGACTGGTTTGATGCAATCGTTCATGCTAGCCTATCCTGTGCAAGTCTCTTCACCTCTGCATAAAGACTACAACCCACATCCACTTGAATGCGTTTACTGTACTGAATTCTACAGCCCCACTTCCCTCCATTATCAAATGATGATTCCTTGATGCCTCAATATGTGTCTTATCCAGTAACCCTTTGTTTTAGGTCGGTTGTATCACGACTTTTTTCCCCAATTCGGCTCAGTATCTCCTCATTAGTTATTCCATCTGCCGAACAAATTTTCAACATTCTTTTGTAACACATTTCAAAATCTTCTACTCTTATCATGCCTCATCTGTTTGTTATCTATGTACGGAAATTCCCGTGACAGTCTTCCAGGGCTTGTAGAGGGAAGTGAGTACGTAATTTTTTGAATTGGAACTCACGTCCAGAAACTTACCATTTCAATACATATTGGTAACGCGACCACTTTTACGTGAGACTCAGTATATAACTTGTTTTACAATTCCATTCATTAATAGCCAAAGAAATTGGTCGTGTACTCGTCGACGGGTTCTGTTCAACGTGATGCAGTGCAGCCTCTTCCAATTTGAGTGTGCGGCGTCTCGCCGGCCGCTGTGGCCGAGCGGTTCTAGACGCTACAGTCTGGAAACGCGCGATCACTACGATCGCAGGTTCGAATCCTGCCTTGGGCATGGGTGTGTGTGATGTCCTTAGGTTAGTTATGTTTAAGTAGTTCTAAGTTCTAGGGAACTGATGACCTCAGATGTTAAGTTCCATAGTGCTCAGAGCCATTTGAACCATTTGTGCGGCGTCTCCTTGGTGCACCACAGTCACGCCAGCCCTTTCTCGAAGCCGTTGTGTAATTGTGGCGAAAAGTATATGCGATGGAGTCGAACGTTGTGGAGAACGATCTTGATAAAGGCGACGAGCAGCTGTTCAATTACCGTGAACTTCGCCGTTCAGAAGTATCATGTCGGTGTATTCTGCAAACGTGTAGTCAGCCATGTTGCTCTAATAGTCATAGACATGTGAATAAAGCTCGAAGCAGGTCAGACAGACAGAGCAGTCGTGAAATAACGTGATCTGATTCGATGTAACCACCCCCCCCCCCCAATCATGACTACCTTGTTGTATATCTACCTAGCAAAGATATTCTCAAACGGTTGTAGCACGGACAATGCATGTTTCCGGACATGGCTTCTTATTCGAAATATTATGTACTCACCCCCCTCTGCGACTCCTGCAATGGGAATATCCAGACACTCTGTATATTCATAAAGGGCTTCCCAACATTTAGATTTATAAGTTGATAAGGTCACACCAGGACTCAAGAAAAGAAATAGTAGTAATCTGATGAGTTAAGGAGCCATATCATAGAATTTTGCAATATGTTCTGTGTTCAGACATTATGAATAACCTAGAAGGTAACCATCTATTGATACAGTCTGCACGGATTCAGAAAATGCCGTTCTCTTTATTCGCATGAAGTAACGAGTGCTATCAGAAGGGGGACCAGCAACGATTCCATATTTCTTGACTTCCATAAAACTTCTGATACCGTTCCTCACAACAGACTTCTAATCAACTTGAATGCCTGAGCAGTAATTCTTCAGCTGTGCGACTGGATTTCTTATTTCCTGTCAGAAAAGAAGCAGTACATAGTAACTGACGGAAAATCATCGAATAATACAGAAGTGAACAGACATAGCTGACAAAAAAAAGTAATACAGTCTACTACGGACCATGCCTTGCTTCATAAAATTTGTAGAGGTTGTGGCCCCTCACACTAGCAAAATTATTCCGATAGAATTATTATATCATTAGTAAATCTGAGTGCTTATATATTCTCCCTGATCTTTACCTTCATTTCCCAAATTCTCCGTAATTTCCTTCACAACTAGCTCAGTATTCGATATACAGACACAGGCTGCAATCATGTCTCTCTCCCTTTTCAGTTACTGCTTCCCTTTCACGTTCTTCGACGGATTGGTTAGTGTACAAGTTGTATGTAAATTTTGGCTCCCTGTGTTCTGTACCTGCTACCTGCTGAATTTCAAGGAGTGTAGTGCAGTCGACATGGTCAAAAACTTTTTCTCTGTCTGCAAATGCTACACTCCTGGAAATTGAAATAAGAACACCGTGAATTCATTGTCCCAGGAAGGGGAAACTTTATTGACACATTCCTGGGGTCAGATACATCACATGATCACACTGACAGAACCACAGGCACATAGACACAGGCAACAGAGCATGCACAATGTCGGCACTAGTACAGTGTATATCCACCTTTCGCAGCAATGAAGGCTGCTAGTCTCCCATGGAGACGATCGTAGAGATGCTGGACGTAGTCCTGTGGAACGGCTTGCCATGCCATTTCCACCTGGCGCCTCAGTTGGACCAGCGTTCGTGCTGGACGTGCAGACCGCGTGAGACGACGCTTCATCCAGTCCCAAACATGCTCAATGGGGGACAGATCCGGAGATCTTGCTGGCCAGGGTAGTTGACTTACACCTTCTAGAACACGTTGGGTGGCACGGGATACATGCGGACGTGCATTGTCCTGTTGGAACAGCAAGTTACCTTGCCGGTCTAGGAATGGTAGAACGATGGGTTCGATGACGGTTTGGATGTACCGTGCACTATTCAGTGTCCCCTCGACGATCACCAGTGGTGTACGGCCAGTGTAGGAGATCGCTCCCCACACCATGATGCCGGGTGTTGGCCCTGTGTGCCTCGGTCGTATGCAGTCCTGATTGTGGCGCTCACCTGCACGGCGCCAAACAAGCATACGACCATCATTGGCACCAAGGCAGAAGCGACTCTCATCGCTGAAGACGACACGTCTCCATTCGTCCCTCCATTCACGCCTGTCGCGACACCACTGGAGGCGGGCTGCACGATGTTGGGGCGTGAGCGGAAGACGGCCTAACGGTGTGCGGGACCGTAGCCCAGCTTCATGGAGACGGTTGCGAATGGTCCTCGCCGATACCCCAGGAGCAACAGTGTCCCTAATTTGCTGGGAAGTGGCGGTGCGGTCCCCTACGGCACTACATAGGATCCTACGGTCTTGGCGTGCATCCGTGCGTCGCTGCGGTCCGGTCCCAGGTCGACGGGCACGTGCACCTTCCGCCGACCACTGGCGACAACATCGATGTACTGTGGAGACCTCACGCCCCACGTGTTGAGCAATTCGGCGGTACGTCCACCCGGCCTCCCGCATGCCCACTATACGCCCTCGCTCAAAGTCCGTCAACTGCACATACGGTTCACGTCCACGCTGTCGCGGCATGCTACCAGTGTTAAAGACTGCGATGGAGCTCCGTATGCCACGGCAAACTGGCTGACACTGACGGCGGCGGTGCACAAATGCTGCGCAGCTAGCGCCATTCGACGGCCAACACCGCGGTTCCTGGTGTGTCCGCTGTGCCGTGCGTGTGATCATTGCTTGTACAGCCCTCTCGCAGTGGCCGGAGCAAGTATGGTGGGTCTGACACACCGGTGTCAATGTGTTCTTTTTTCCACTTCCAGGAGTGTATAAACATAGGTTGACCTTTCTCTAACCAAACTTCTAAAATAAGATGTAGGGTTAGGATTGCCTGGCATGTTCCTACATTTCTCCGGGATATAAACTGCTCTTTCCCAAGATTGGCCTCTTCTACCAGTTATTTCATTCATCTGTAAATAATCCGTGTTTTTCTCAACTATGTCTTTTTAAACTGATAGTTCAGTTATATTTACAATTTTCGGCATTTGCCTTTCTTGGAATTGGAAAGTATCACAGTTTTAGTGTCTAACAGTTAATTCGAGTACATTTCAACAGACATAAATTACATAGCCTGCCTCAGCAGTTTGCATTCATACCATTACCAATTATGTGACCTCGATGTGACGAGAATATCTGCCTTCATTCCTTGGTAATATCGTTTTTTCTCCTACATACATTTATAGCCGGCTGTTTTGACTGAGCTGTTCTAAGCGCTTCAGTCCGCGTTGCTGCTACGGTCACAGGTTCGAATCCTACCTCGGGCTTGGATGTGTGTGCTGTTCTTAGGTTAGTTAGGTTTAAGTAGTTCTGAGTCTAGGGGACTGATCACCTCAGATGTTAAGTCCCATAGTGCTCAGAGCCATTTGGACCATTTTTATATTTATATCTCTTAATCTGCAGCTTATATCCCATCATTTACATAAGGTACTTCTTCACCATCAAACTTAAATAAAGTATCTCTTTTGGCAGTTAGTATACACAAGTGAAGTAGATAGTTTTTCTTGTCTGAAAAACATACCACATTAGCATCGGACTCAGATAGTAATAAGTTCAATACATATACATAACTTCCTACGAAGGGTTCACAAATTGAATTTTTATAAGAACATAATATTATGACTTGCTAGCTTATTTAAGATACTGAACGACCATTACGCTTACACTAATTATGATTAAAAATAATATTCTATGCTCGGTGGAAAAAAAATTGCAAGAAGCACGTTCGCCAACAAGTTCAAAATGATAAAAAAAAGAAAAAAAAAGAAGTTTAGTATGCGCAACACCATTTGAATTTCAAAACCACGAGACAACATTTAATGCACAATCACAGTAATAAAAACAAGTGCGAGTTTCCAAAGAGGTCTTGTTAACGTTCAGCACCCACGCCTATAGCTAGAGCCTAGTACTGTGTTTAACACAGTTAGTAGCAGACATAATTCATAAGTAGCATAAACCACTTACAAATGGCCAATGGCCTCACATAGTGGATACATCGACAAGAAGTTGTGCAGTAAGAACTGACGCCCAATGCATATGCCAGCTGGGGTTATGTGTGATGTACGCAGTACCAAACCGCAAGGTTTTCTTCCTTTTTTTGTTTAAACATGTTACAGTTGCTAGACATGAAATACGAAAATTACTGTAAGGTAGCCTTAAATCAAAATGTCATCATTCGTGGGGAACCGTAATTAACCAGGAGTGGCGCCAGCCTGCAAGCTCTATTCGAAGCCAATACTTGCACAAGGAAACATGAGCCATCTCCATAAGTAAAAAAAATGCTAGTATCCGTATCCATTACGAAGTTTCGAGTGAATTACATCTCTCCTCACACATGTTCCCTCGAACAAATGCACCAAAGTTTCGTTGACAACAGCTTGGTCTAGAACATCCACTGCGCACCACATTATATACCACATGATCAAAAGTATCAGGACATTCCTGACTAATACAGAATTGACCACTAGACGTCACGAGTGGTCCACCTGCCAGCACACAAGGAGGCGGGGCGTACGAGTGTTGTGTTGTCAATAGGGAAGCAGGAGCTGCAGAATGGGTTGGTCAGGTGAGCCCAGTGACTTCAAACGTGATGATGATGATGATGATGATGATGATTGGTGTGCGGGGCGCTCAACTGCGCAGTCATCAGCGCCCATGCAAAGTCTCAATTTTTACACAGTGCAATTTTGTTTACACAGTCCAATCTAGCCACTGCCACAAATGATGATGATGATGATGATGAAATGATGAGGACAACACTGGCATCCAGTCCCCGGGCAGACAAAATTCGTAACCCGGCCGGGAATAGAACCCGGGATCCCGTGATCCAGAGGCAGCAACTTTCAAACCTGGTCTAGCCACTGGGTGTCATCTGAGGGCAAATCTGTCAGGGACATTTTTACCTTTCTAAAGCTGCGAAGGCCGACTGTTGGCGTTGTGATTTTTATGTGAAACCACGAAGCAACAATCACAGCTAAATCAAGACCCGGAAGACCTCACGTAGTGACGGTCTGGCACCGTCGAACACTGCGGAGGATGGGTGTAAAATCAGCGGAAGGAATCACTCATGAGTTCCGAAGTGCTATCAGCAGTCCAGACAGCACAATGACAGTGCGTAGGAACACAAGAAAGTCGTCGAGCAGCTCCTCATAAGCCCCAAATTTCTGTAGTCAATGCTAAGCGAAGCTTTTGATGGTGTAAAAAGCGACACCACTGGACATTGGATGACTGGAATCATTTGGAGTGATGACTCACGCTGACCCCTGTGGTAATCCAGTGGCAGGGGTTGGGTTTGGCGAATACCAGAGGAGAATGTTAGCTGCGATCGTTTGTAGTACCAACAGTGAAATACGGAGGAGTTGATGTTGTAGTACGGTGGTGGGTGGTTTTTTTCCGTGGTTGTGATGTGGTCTCATTGTAGCGATTACGAAAACGCTTTTGATCAGTCACGTGAATTCCAGGACAGCTGATGATAAACGTTACAAGCACTTTCGCAACCATTGGGCATTACCATGACACTCAAATATACAGTCCCTCTTACGTTGCTCCCCGGCTCGTGGTCACACGGTCGCGTTCTCGCGCTCGCTTCCCGTGCACGGGGTCTCGGGTTCGATTCCCGGCGGGGCCAGGGATTTTTACCTACCTTCAAGATGACTGGGTGTTTGTGTTGTCCTCATCATTTCATCATCATTCATGCAAGTGGCGAGATTGGACTTACGTTTCTGTATAATGGGACACTGTATCGACTTGCCGAACTTTATTCTTTCTCCATAAGCAGAACCTTCCCTTTCGGAAGTCAATACGACACCTGTTAGCAAGCTGCTCCGACGAACCGCCTAGATTTCGGCACATACGAAACCACCAGGCTCAGAAATTAGGATCGTCTTTACGGGGATCAGGCGTACCACGCTAGCTGCGACTTAAACAACGATTTCTTTTATGATCGCAGATGGTAATAAAGACCGTTTCGCCTTTCAGCACATTACGAATAAGCGAACAAAAATTAATTAATTCTACAGTGGAAAATTAAATGATTTGCATTATTTTATATCATTGTTGTTCTATAGTGGAGAGTAATTAAGAGGTTTGCTCACTTAAAGTTAGACTACGAGAAGCCATATGGTCATTTTAAATGTTGTTTCTAAATTTTTAGTTCTGTAAGTACCCCCCTTTGCCGTATCCGTTTAAACTGTCTAAGTGTATTAAGCACGAATATTTGTGTTTTGCTTCTTGGCATTGTTACAGAAACATGGGATTATTTTACAGTAGTTTTCAGCTTATGTCCATACAGTCTTAGTAAGCACTGATTTCCCTGCCATGTCTACGTAGTTCAAATGGCTCTGAGCACTATGGGACTCAACTGCTGAGGTCATTAGTCCCCTAGAACTTAGAACTAGTTAAACCTAACTAACCTAAGGACATCACAAACATCCATGCCCGAGGCAGGATTCGAACCTGCGACCGTAGCGCGTCTACGTAGTACGGACCGTATTATGTACAGATCTTTTGGAACATGGTGGCCATATCTTACTTCGCTTGGCTCTTGTCTGGCGCCACTGACTCGCGTTTGCTATCGATTTACTATTTGTTCATTAAGCATCTTTGGTCGAAGTCTCTGGGTGGGAAGACAGTTGGTCTGATACAGTGGAGTTGCACGATTAGAGCCGAGTTGTTTGTGACATCGGGTTCCTATGTGAGAGCTGAGTTGGGCTGTTTGAGCAAGTTGGTCTGCGAAAGCCGCATCCGACCGACACAGAAAATTGTCTGTCAGACGAGTGGTGGGTGGGGGTCGTGTCGGACGGTTGATGGGGACTCCCTTCGTCGCGTCCGTCTGCTAGTGCGGGCCTCCGGCTGTGGAAAAGGGGTTACTTTGTGGCCGTCCCCCTTTTTTTTTTTTGTCATCAGTCTACTGACTGGTTTGATGCGGCCCGCCACGAATTCCTTTCGTGTGCTAACCTCTTCATCTCAGAGTAGCACTTGCAACCTACGTCCTCGATTATTTGCTTGACGTATTCCAATATCTCTCTTCCTCTACAGATTTTGCCCTCTACAGCTCCCTCTAGTACCATGGAAGTCATTCCCTCATGTCTTAGCAGAGTTATGTCATCCTGTCCCTTCTCCTTATAAGTGTTTTCCACATATTCCTTTCCTCTCCGTTTCTGCGTAGAACCTCCTCATTCCTTATCTTATCAGTCCATATATTTTTCAACTTTCGCCTGTAGCACTACATCTCAAATGCTTTGATTCTCTTCTGTTCCGGTTTTCCCACGGTCCATGTTTCACTACCATACAATGCTGTACTCCAGACGTACATCCTCAGAAATTTCTTCCTCAAATTAAGGCCGGTATTTGATATTAGTAGACTTCTCTTGGCCAGAAATGCCTTTTTTTGCCATAGCGAGTCTGCTTTTGATGTCCTCCTTGCTCCGTCCGTCATTGGTTATTTTACTGCCTAGGTAGCAGAATTCCTTAACTTCATTGACTTCGTGACCATCAATCCTGATGTTAAGTTTCTCGCTGTTCTCATTTCTACTACTTCTCATTACCTTCGCCTTTCTCCGATTTACTCTCAAACCATACTGTGTAGTCATTAGACTGTTCATTCCGTTCAGCAGATCATTTAATTCTTCTTCACTTTCACTCAGGATAGCAATGTCATCAGCGAATCGTATCATTGATATCCTTTCACCTATTTTAATTCCACTCCTGAACCTTTCTTTTATTTCCATCATTGCTTCCTCGATGTACAGATTGAAGAGTAGGGGCGAAAGGCTACAGCCTTGTCTTACACCCTTCTTAATACGAGCACTTCGTTCTTGATCGTCCACTCTTATTATTCCCTCTTCGTTGTTGTACATATTGTATATGACCCGTCTCTTCCTATAGCTTACCCCTACTTTTTTCAGAATCTCGAACAGCTTGCACTATTTTATATTGTCGAACGCTTTTTCCAGGTCGACAAATCCTATGAAAGTGTCTTGATTTTTCTTTAGCCTTGCTTCCATTATTAGCCGTAACGTCAGAATTGCCTCTCTCGTCCCTTTACTTTTCCTAAAGCCAAACTGATCGTCACCTAGCGCATTCTCAATTTTCTTTTCCATTCTTCTATATATTATTCTTGTAAGCAGCTTCGATGCATGAGCTGTTAAGCTGATTGTGCGATAATTCTCGCACTTGTCAGCTCTTGCCGTCTTCGGAACTGTGTGGATGATGCTTTTCCGAAAGTCAGATGGTATGTCGCCAGACTCATATATTCTACACACCAACGTGAATAGTCGTTTTGTTGCCACTTCCACAATGATTTTAGAAATTCTGATGGAATGTTATCTATCCCTTCTGCCTTATTTGACCGTAAGTCCTCCAAAGCTCTTAAATTCCGATTCTAATACTGGATCCCCTATCTCTTCTAAATCGACTCCTGTTTCTTCTTCTATCACATCAGACAAATCTTCACCCTCATAGAGGCTTTCAATGTATTCTTTCCACCTATCTGCTCTCTCCTCTGCATTTAACAGTGGAATTCCCGTTGCACTCTTAATGTTACCACCGTTGCTCTTTTTAATGTCACCAAAGGTTGTTTTGACTTTCCTGTATGCTGAGTCTGTCCTTCCAACAATCATATCTTTTTCGATGTCTTCACATTTTTCCTGCAGCCATTTCGTCTACTATATCTAGATTGAGCCTTTGCATTTCCCTTTTCAGATTTTCTAGTTTCCCTACCACGTTCAAGCTTATGACGTTCCACGCCCCGACTCGTAGAACGTTATCCTTTCGTTGATTATTCAATCTTTTTCTCATGGTAACCTCTGCCTTGGCAGTCCCCTCCCGGAGATCCGAATGGGGGACTATTCCGGAATCTTTTGCCAATGGAGAGATCATCATGACACTTCTTCAATTACAGGCCACATGTCCTGTGGATACACGTTACGTGTCTTTTATGCAGTGGTTTCCATTGCCTTCTGCATCCTCATGTCGTTGATCATTGCTGATTCTTCCGCCTTTAGGGGCAATTTCCCACCCCTAGGACAAGAGTGTGCCCTGAACCTCTATCCGCTCCTCCGCCCTCTTTGATAAGGCCGTTGGCAGAATGAGGCTGACTTCTTATGCCTGAAGTCTTCGGCCGCCAATGCTGATTATTTATCAAAATTTAGACAATGGCGGGGATCGAACCCGGGACCGAAGACGTTTTGATCATGGATCAAAGACGCGACCCCCTTTTTTTTCCCTCCATTTTGTTCGTTGTTGATCGTTGTGTTTGTTCGTTGCGGACGTCACATGACATCCGGTTAAGTTCGTCTGTTGATCGTTTCACTCAGTTTTTTTATTACAGAGGCCAACCAGCTCTCTGACCGAACACGCTGAGCTACCGTGCCGGCACCCCTAGACCCATCGCTGGTTAATGACACCCCGATTCATCGGGTTGTCTGGACTGACCCTTCACGTCGCTCGCAACCTGGTTCGTCTGCTTCATCCTGGACCGAGATTAGCAGTAAGTGTGTGCCGCGCGACATTAGCCGAGCGGTCTGAGGCGCTGCAGTCATGGACTGTGCGGCTGGACCGGCGGAGGTTTGAGTCCTCCTTCAGGCATGGGTGTGTGTGTTTGTCCTTAGGATAATTTAGGCTAAGTAGTGTGTAAGCTAAGGGACTGATGACCTTAGCAGTTAAGTCCCATAAGATTTCACACACATTTCAACATTTTTTTAGTAAGTGTGGCTTCGTTTAACTACAGTGGTCTGAAAGGAGTAACCTTGTAGTCATATTTCTCCAAACGATGGCCTTAGGATTTAAATTGCCATTTTTACCTGAACTTTTACATTTTCTTATTAATATTATTAATGATGATGATGATGTCCCATACTCCTTGACAGAACGTAAGGGAACGATGCGGGAGACCCGCGCCGCCGTACTAGGCAAGGTCCTAGTGGAGGTGGTTTGCCATTGCCTTCCTCCGACCGTAATAAGGATGAATGACGATGATGAAGACGACACAACAACACCTAGTCATCTCGAGGCAGGTGAAAATCCCTGATCCCACCGGGAATGGTACCCGGGACCTCGTGCTCGGGAAGCGAGAACGCTGCCTCGAGACCACGAGCTGCGGCTATATTATTAATAGCATGTTATATTTCCCCAAACAGTTGCGTTAAGACTTTAAATTACAAATTTCACCTGAAGTTTTGTATAGCTGCCCCTTTTATTATTATTAATAAAAGCATGTTGTATTTCTTTTAAAATGTGGCCTTAAGATTAAAATTGCAGTGTTTATTACCTTGATTTTAAGTTAAAAATTAACTTATCAATAAACTACTAGCATGAAATAATAACCAGTCCATGCTAATTACTTGAAACAAAGGTAGTGTGAAAGCATGTTTTTTTTGTAATATAGGGTATAGATAAGTGTGTCCTTCGTAGTTATCACAATGTTTTGCAGCATAAGACATACCGACACGATAATTTACTTTAGTAGGCATATCCGTCATCAATAAATAACGCGAACATGTCTGTTGCAATTAGCATCGATTTCGAGAAGCGATGTCACTGTTACAATATTAATGATATACTTCCTGGACTTCAGCCGAGTTGCTTTCTCCGTTGTATGCACAAACTTTCGATGGCCGACCAAATGGGCTTCTGGTGCGGCGAGTTACACTGTTGTGCATACTCACTGCGCGGGTCGAGTCAGGCAAAGAGTACACGTAACAGCGTGATTCGCCGTACCTGGATAATACGGCTTGGTCAGTCGTAGGAATGGAAAAAACCGTCCGGTTGAAACCGATACCGGTATTTTGGTTCTGAATAACCAATACTTTGCGGTGTTTGTTTGGTCTCGGTTATAGTAAGGGTTTCTTGTTTTTTACTAATAACCGGTTAGAAAAACGAAATATCAGTTACTCACATGAGAAGTGATAAACTTTTTGGTTTTTAAATATACCTTTTTAAAAAAAAAATCCACGTGTCTCAGTTCCGAGAGCTCCGGAACCTGTATAGAAAATTGGAATAGAGATTAACACAAACATTCATACAGCGAGACCCTCAGTGGTGGTGGTCCACATTACTGTACACACCTGTACCTCTAATACCCAGTAGCACGTCCTCTTGCATTGATGCGTGCCTGTATTCGTCGTGGCATACTATCCACAAGTTCATCAAGGTCCAGATCGTCCCACTCCTCAATGGCGATTCGGCGTAGATCCCTCAGAGTGGTTGGTAGGTCACGTCGTCCATAAACAGCCCTTTTCTATCTATCCGAGGCATGGTCGATAGGGTTCATGTATGGAGAACATGCTGGCCACTGAAGTCGAGCGATGTCGTTATCCTGAAGGAAGTCATTCTCAAGATGTGCACGATGGGGGAGCGAATTCTCGTCCGTGAAGACGAATGCCTCGCCAATATGCTGTCGATATGGTTGCACTATCGGTCGGAGGATGGGATTCACGTACGGACAGCCGTTACGGCAGTTCCATGACCACCGGCGGCGTACGTCTGCCCCACATAATGCAACCCCAAAACA
Source organism: Schistocerca americana (assembly GCF_021461395.2). Lineage (NCBI taxonomy): Eukaryota > Metazoa > Arthropoda > Insecta > Orthoptera > Acrididae > Schistocerca > Schistocerca americana. The sequence continues at coordinate 430,262,777 of NC_060124.1, read as the reverse complement.
GCAGGGTTAGCTCCACCTTGCTGCACTCGCTGAACAGTGTGTCTAAGGCGTTCAGCCTGACCGTGTTGCCTCCAAACACACCTCCAATGATTGTCTGGTTGAAGGCATAAGCGACGCTCTTTGGTGAAGAGAACGTGATGCCAATCCTGAGCGGTCCATTCGGCATGTTGTTGGGTTCATCTATGCCGCGCAGCATGGAGTCGTGGTTGCAAAGATGGACCTCGCCATGGGCGTCAGGAGTGAAGTTGCGCATCATGCAGCCCATTGGGCACAGTTTGAGTCGTAACACGACGTCCTGTGCCTGCACGAAAAACATCATTCAACATGGTGGCGTTGCTGTCAGGGTTCCACCGAGCCATAATCCGTAGGTAGTGGTCATCCACTACGGCCTGAGCGAGGGATGTCATCGACAGTTTCTGCCTCTCTGTATCTCTTCCATGTCTGAACAACGTCGCTTTGGTTCACTCTGAGACGCCTTGACACTTCCCTTGTTCAGAGACCTTCCTGGCACAAAGTAACAATCCGGACGCGATCGAACCGCGGTATTGACCATCTAGGCATCGTTGAACTACAGATAACACGAGCCGTGTACCTCCTTCCTGGTGGAACGACTGGAACTGGTCGGACCCCCTCCGTGTAATAGGTGCTAGCCAAGCATAGTTGTTTACATCTTTGGGCAGGTTTAGTGACATCCCTGAACAGTCAAAGGGACTGTATCTGTAACACAATATCCACAGTCAACGTCTATCTTCAGGATTTCTGCGAACCCGGATGATGCAAAACTTTTTTTTATGTGTGTATTTTTTTCAGCACGTCATCTTTATCGCTGGATGTCGTTCTCTAAAATACGGTTAAAAGCCAAAGATGTTGTGAAGCGTATTGTTTCCACTGCCTTGGATGCAATCAAGCCTAATGGTGATACAGTTACCCATGAAACGCCGAACTACAGACTACCTTATGGTTGATTAGCATCAATACCTGCCTCCAAATCGTAATACACTTCCACTGTAAGTAAGCAGCTGACGGACGAATGTCTGACATGATAAAGTGTTACGTTTATGTTATTCGAGAACATTATACAAATGAAGAGAAATGCAGGGATAAGGTGAAACACAATGTCGGTTCGAAGACTACTCCCTTCGAGTAGCACTGAAGGGGTAGCCGAACTTAACATTTCAGCGTAACAGACAATTCGCATAAAATTTTGTCCTATCTCTCTCTAGCCCTCTCTTTTTATTATGTGAATCCGAGCGCGGTTGCACAATGATTACGACACAGGACCCGCATTAGGAAGGACGACGGTCAAACCCGCGTGCGACTGTCCTGATTTAGGCTTGCCGTGATTTCCCTAAATCTCTACAGGCAAATGCCAGGATGGTTTCTTTGGCAGGACAAGGCCGATTTCCTTCCCTATCCTGAAATCAATCAGAGCTTCTACTCCAATGATTTTAATATCAACGAGCCGTTAAGCCACAATCTTCCTTCTTTTTTATTAAGTGGCCTCTACATCCACATTCGCGTGGTGACCATCACAAAAACTTCTGCTGTAACCACTGGGACGGTAATAGTTGCTATGAGGAGTAATATTGTCCACACGTCAGGGTGCAAACACTCATTAACATAGTAGCAGACAATACGTATAGAGCATTTGAACTGTAATGGCTTAGGGTGGGACAAAAAAAAACCATGGAAAAAGAAAAGCTGTGGAACAGTGTGGGTGGCTTGCAGGGCAATGCGCATAGTACGCTTTCCAGTTCCAACAGTCATGGATGCAAAGATGTACCGATGTGTGGCTAATTACAGTTGTAGCTGCCCAGCCACAGCATTCTCGTTCCAGTAACATGCCATAGTTGTCATCAGAGAGACAAATAGGTATATTAAATCGGCCTCGCAGTACATTTGGTGAGAGGGGATGTCTCTCGGTTTTCTGTAACCATCTGCCCTACTGTAGCGAGGTGGTAGGCTGCAGAAATAAAGGTGGCAAAGCCAGTCAGATTTGCCGATACAGAGGGACTCAGCGTCATCGTATTGACTACAGTGTGAGGGTTTGAACTTAAATACAGTTTGTTACGTTGCCTTACGTAATAGTATGGTTGGCTGTTTCTGTTTCCCAGAATGAGAATGGATCACTCGGAGGCCTCGAGCTCTTCTATAGTCATATAGCGAGTTTCTTGAATACCTAGAGAAGGAACCCGAGACGCAATTCATTGCCAGTGCCCACGGCACATCTACAATCCTGTTCTGTATGAGCTGCGTGTGCCATGACGTGTTGCAACCGCAAGCTGCAGCTGTGTGTGTTATCAGTGATTCAACGAGAGTCACGTTCATGCATCTTAGTAACTACGTATTACAGGGGTAATCGGCTATTGAGCATCGTGTAGATTAACTCAGCCTTTTTGACTCTCACAGGTGGGTAATCATCGACTGTGTAGTAATGTACCGACGGAAAAAATCGCAACACCAAGAAGGAGTCGTGTGACGTAAACGAAAGTTGGCAGGCGTGTTTCTACATCTTATAGACGATGTCTATTCAGATTTCCCGCCAGTCGCATAAGAGTGGCGCTAATAGCGCGACTACGAGGATGCAAATCAGGTTCGCTTTTAATACACGCTGTAACGGCCGTGAGCGTTAGTTACCTCTGAGATTAGACGTGGTGAGTTGATGCCTTTTAGGCGACAAAGACATCATAATCAACACCTCACTGAATTTAGACGAGTTTGTGTAACAGGGCTACAAGAAGTTGGATGTTCCTTTTGCGATATTGCAGAAGGCTTTGCAGGAGTGTAGCCACTGTACTTGATTACTGGCAGAGGTGGTCACGACATTGTATGGTAGCAAGAAGATAGAGCTCCGGACTGCCACGTGGCACTGCCGAGAGGGAAGAACATCGTTGTTCGGCCTATGGCTCTGGTGCATCTTACAGCATCTGCAGCAGCCATTTGTGGAGCAGTTGGTACCACAGTGACACAACGAATTGTTACAAGTCAGATACCCTGTAGCGTGCATTCAACTAACCCCAACCCACCCCCATTTGTGACTTCAGTAGTGTGGAGTGAGACCTCATCGGAAGGCAGGGTGGAGTTGTGCTGTGTTTTCTGATAAAAGCTGGTTCTCCTCGGTGCCAGTGATGACCGTTAGCCGGTCAAGAGGAGGCCAGTTTAGCGCCGCACTAACCTGTCTCCCTGCTAGAGACACGGGACCTGCACCTGGAGTCTGACGTTCGGTTTCGTATGACAGCAGGAACCCTCTTTCATGTTATCCCATATACGTCGACTGCAAATTTGTACGTCGATGTGGTGGTTGGACCTGTTGTGCTGTCGTTCATGAATGGCATTACAGGGAGTGTTTTCCATAAGGAAAACGCTCGCTCATATACCCCTATTGTAACTCAACATCCTCTACAGAGTGTCAACATTTGGACTTGGCCCGCTCCATCACCAGATTTGTCTCCAGTCGAGCACACACGGGACATCAACTGGTGACAACACCAGTGTCATCCACAAATAGAGTTAACGACCCTGTAATGATCGACCAAACGCAACAGACATGGAACTCCGTACCAGCAAGTGAAATGTGGCACTTGTACAACACAATGCCGCGCGGGATTAGCCGAGCGGTCTTAGGCGCTGCAGTCATGGACTGTGCGGGTGGTCCCGGCGGAGGTTCGAGTCCTCCCTTAGGCATGGCTGCGTGTGTTTGTCATTAGGATAATTTAGGTTAAGTAGTGCGTAAGCTTAGGGACTGATGACCTTAGCAGTTAAGTCCCATAAGATTCCACACACATTTGAACACACATACAACACGATGGATAGTCGTTCGCATGCTTGAATTAAACAACGCGGATTATTAACGTACCAGCATTTCACATTTGCAATGGCATATCTCGCGTAACGTGTGATTTTTCAATGTTTATCTCATACGTATGTTACCTAAACTAATGAATTCCCGAAATTTCATTACTCTACATTAATTATTTGTGGATGTTTCAATTTTTTTCAGCGAGTGACTATGTTTGCACAGTGGTTTGTCTTAGTGGGTGGGCATAACTACTTCACACTCATCAAATGATTATTTTAACGTGTCATTTCTCAAGTAAAGGATAGAATGTTCTATTCTCAGACACTGTGGAGCTTTTGAAATTCACCCCTAGACTGGCACACATCTTACTCTTCAAACCTGTGTCAGCTAAATATTGATGGTGAAAATTACACTTGACTTCGTACTGATCGAGCTGAACTGCGGAGGAATGGGTTAGCGATTCAAAAAAAAAAAAAAAAAAAATGGTTCAAATGGCTCTGAGCACTATGGGACGCAACTGCTGAGGTCATTAGTCCCCTAGAACTTAGAACTAGTTAAACATAACTAACCTAAGGACATCACAAACATCCATGCCCGAGGCAGGATTCGAACCTGCGACCGTAGCGGTCTTGCGGCTCCAGACTGCAGCGCCTTTAACCGCACGGCCACTTCGGCCGGCGGTTAGCGATATCAGGTACGGAGACAGGTTTAGGGAGTATGAGGTGCTTCAGCGAAAGCTTTCTGATTTACGTGCGTGCAAAAAGATTGGAGAGTTATGGTACTAACGGAGGAAACTTATTAAGGAAAACGAAAGACATTTCGTGAAATAGTCATTTTTGTAACGAAAGGGCTGTATTGGAGATGCCGTCATAATCTCATCTGATATTAGGTTAGCGATAATCTTTAGACTGTGCAGAGGGTGTCAGATCTGTTGTTGTGCCAATCAGATCTGCAGACGGGAGCAAAAAGCGCACTCCAAATTTAATGCAGCTTTGAAGAAGGAAGTCGAGGGCTTTCACATCAGCAGAGCGTGCTGCAATGTAATTGGTCCTCTTGTCATGTAACTGACTTCAGTTGATTTATCTTTCTTATCACAAATGGAAAATAACGTCCAGAGAAGTGACACTCGACACTTCTTACAGAGCCGAACAGTCGGTGTAGAACTTATCAGATTAAAGATATATTAATACAGATGCTTCCAAGAGCCCGTTGGGAAAAACTCTGGCCTCAACCTACACTACTGATTTTTCCGTGGGGACCAGATTACGTTTGATTGAGCAGAACAGCAATGCTGTTTTTCGTAAAGCGCTAGATCTATTGTTAGAGAAATTAAAATTAGCGTCCTTGGATATTTTTAACTGTTCAACGTGTAATGAGTTATAAAGAACAGTGACAGCGTTATCTGTAATATAACGAACAAAATAGTCCTGTTAAAGTAAACAAAAATCCGTAGCCACACAAATTTGGACAATGAAACGTTTTTAGAGGTGAATGTACACTGTTAGCAAAATTAGGATAAGCACTGCAATAAACTATTAAAATAGAAAAAGTCTATGTTGATGGATCTAGACAGCATCATTCAGCCTCAAAGACAGCGAAAAAATTAAATCAAAAGGAGACGATTTCTTGCTCATGGGCTTTTGGTAAAAGAGAACATATTGGAGCTAAAACATCTCATTCAAAAGCTGAGTTATATATTTTCTATAATTTGAGAATATTTTTAAAAAATACTAAATTCTAACTAAACGTTCATGTTAGTTAAAATTAAATGAGTCAAACACCGATATTTTCAACACGGACTCCTTAGAAAGCTGTAGTTAGGTCCAGGACAATCACCTGATCAAACCAAGTATATTCTAAGTTACGTGTAAAACAACGAAATATTTAAAAGTGAAATCAACTGAGGCGACTCAGCTAAAATTTTATGAATGTATAGCCATGAATCGCTTTTCTTTAAGGTGAAATATCAGTTATGAATGAGACTAACGGAAACGTATTCGAGCGCAGGGATGAAATTTCCAAAATAAAGCAAATGGAAAACATTCAGTAAAATGTGTAAAATAAAATAGTCAGGGCATGCCAACCCGAAACCTATTAATTAAAAAATTAAACACGATTTACGTATATGGGAGAATGCATGTTTTAAAGTCTAAAGTTAAGTTATTCCTTTGAGCATAATTCAAAATTTCCAATAAATTTTTAGACAATTCTACTGACGGATAATTAGTGACCTCTTGAATTCATCTCTGTGATTTTTCCCTTACAGACTTCCTTATCAGTCATATGGTAAGACCCACAAGACACATGTCTTAGTACGTGCAGAGAGATAGCGGATAGGAACTTTCAGATTAACATACACATTCCTTTACTCTCATTTAAATTGTTTATACATTCTGATTATTTCAGTACATTCTTATTATTTAACACACCGTTATTACTGTACTTCTATAATGAGAGAGAATTGCATTCAGGTGGACCATCCACTCACAGTTTTCTTTGTGGATTTATGCACTTAACAGAGATCGATAAAGCATGAGCAACTTCCTTGCACTTTTATAATGACGAGAAAATTGCGTTCAGGTGGACCATCCACTTACGGTTTTCCTTGTAGGTTTACACACTTAACAGGTGTCGATATGGCTTGAGCCACATCCTTCCGCTTTTATAATGACGAGAGAATTGCAGTCAGGGGTCCTTCCACATACAGTTTTCCTTGTGGGTTTACACACCTCACAAAGGGGTGGTAAGGCTTGAACGATCAGTTCGCTAGAAGAAAGCTAGTCAAGCCAAGGTACATGCTTGCCACAATAACTCTCGAGACTTGTGGGTTGTTTGGAAATACTTAGTGAGATGTCAGGTGGTTTTTGTTGCGCATGCGCCGTACTCACCTAAATGTACTTCGTTACGTAAGTAGCACTTGATAGCTCAGCGCGGCCTAGGTTTCTCTGTGTACAACTGCTCGTGTAGTGTAGGACAGAACAGTACTTCCCACGCTTCCACCTGCGCCATGAGGATACCGTTTGCTGCGAGCGCGTTACATAAATCCGCAAGGCGAAGGGCCTCCCCTCGGCATACAGTGTCCGCCAGCTCATGAGTCCGGTACACCTGTCTTAGGACGCTACAAGTCCTTGTTACTCTACAGAAGACAGTGGTTCACCCTTTGCACTTCTTAATAACTCCATGCACGGCCTTCACCTTCAACTGCCGGATCTCCCGTTTTCCTCATAAACACAGTCAACAATTTCCTAAAACTACTATTTCAATTTTTTTATCTACTGAGGTACAACTAAATTTACATATTGTTACTTTTTTCAGTTACTAAGGTACAACTAAATTTACAAATATGTAATTTGCCTCAAAAACACAAACAGATTTTCCTCTATTTTTAGTTATTATTTGGGCATTACTGTCATCAGAAAAGATAGACTTGTAAACCTCCTGAGACTGACGCGTATACAAACGGAAAATGTCATTTACCACGTAATAGGGACTTAATGCCGCTTAGTATGGGTATCACTAACGTAAATATCTGCTGTCGGATGACTTTTTTTCTAATATATATCGATACACAGCTTTCTCATGAATCACTCCAATTGTAAGGTAAAACCGTATCGAAATCCCTACAATAGCTCGTGAGGTTAAACACATACAAACAGAAAAAAGTGGCGACGGATTTTAATTTACAACATGTATAGACTCCGTTTAACCTTCACTGCTCTCTGGAGTTTGGGGGCTATTACTTTACTGATTTTCTCGGCACATACCACCTCCTCTGTAGCTGACTTGCTCGTGCTTACAAACATTGCCACAAGATGTCACCGCACCAATTAAACATGGAAGAGATAGCAAAACATATACTACCCTCATGGCTACTATAAAAAATAAATTACGTGCACAAACCTTCCTCGTAAACCAGTCCATCTATTAATGAAAACCGTATTAAAATCCTGATAATAGCCAGTGGTGAAGTATTACACATTTGCGAGAAGTGTATAGTCGGGGCTAACGTCACGAATCAGCGTGGGTAATGGTGACTGGACGCCAAATACAGCGCCACGTGAACACATTCTACGTGGAAGCTCCGACAGGCTGCATAGTCATTGGTATCGGCTTATAAGCGCTCCATTCATGCGTTGTCATTCTACCTGTTCATTTTGTCCGTAAGTGATTTAGAAGTAGCTTTGTCGTAGCTTATCCACACGTCCACAACGTAAACATCTGTCGTGACATCCGAGCTGCCTTATCGGCGCCTGTCTGCTTATCTAAATACGAACGGCGACATTAATATTGGCGCGGCTTTCGGTGGGAAAGTCATTAGAAGTTGAGTACGTGACGCAACGTTTAGGTCCTATCACAAGTCGTGGCTGTGGGATTCTGTCGTAGTGTTTTAAAGCCAACATCAAAGGTACATGGGCATAAAAAGAATCTATGTATTCTTCTGCATGTTCGCATTTATCGCGTAAATGGCACTCAACTATGGTATTCCTCGGATGACAGCAAAATATCAACAGCGGAGATGAAATTCTCGAGGACAGTCAAGGGCTGTACAAGATGAGATACTAAAACGCTGGTAATTAGTTGAACATACATCCTATTCATGAGGAAATATCTAAAGTCAGAGAGAGGTGGAAACAACATGACAGTTGAATAAGAAATGTAGGGCTAGCCAAGAAAATTATGACTAGAAACCGAGAGGAAGAAGAAACATAGGTCGAACAAGGAAACGATGGACATACACTTTGCGAAGATAAAACAGATACACTATGTGATCAAAAGTATCCGAACACCTGGCTGAAAATTACTTACAAGTTCGTGGCACCTTACATCGATAAAACTGTAATTCCATGTGGTGTTGGCCCACCCTCAGCCTTGATGACAGTTTCCTCTCTCGCAGGCATTCACAGAGTGCTGCACTGAGGAGAGGTTTAGATGTCGGTCGTCGAGGCCTGCCACGAAGTCGGCGTTCCAAAGCATCCCCAAGGTGTTCTATAGGATTCAGGTCAGGACTCTGTGCAGGCCAGTCCATTACAGGAATGTTATTGTCGTGTAACCGCGCCGCCATATACCGTGCATTATGAACAGGTGCTCGAAGCATTATGAACAGGTGCTCGATCGTAATGAAAGATGCAGTCACCATCCCCGAACTGCTCTTCAATAGTCTGAAGAAAGAAGGTGCTTAAAACATCAACGTAGGCTTGTGCTATAATAGTGCCACGCAAAACGACAAGGGTTGCAAGCCCTCTCCATGAAAAACACAACCACACCACAACACCACCGCCTCCAAATTTTACTGTTGGCAGTACACACGCTGGCAGATGACGTTCACGGGGCATTCACCATACCCACACACTGCCATCGGGTCGCCACATTGTGTACCGTGATTCATCACTCCACACATCGTTTTTCCACTGCTCAATCGTCCAATGTTTACACTCCTTATACCAAGCGAGGCGTCGTTTGGAATTTACCTGAATGATATATGGATTATGAGCAGCCGCTCGACCATGAAACCCAAGTTTTCTCACCTCCCACATAACTGTCATAGTACTTGCAGTGGATCCTGATGCAGTTTGGAATTCCTGTGTGATGGTCTGGATAGATGTCTGCCTATTACACATTACGACCCTCTCCAACTGTCGGCTGTCTCTGTCAGTCGACAGACGAGATCGGCCTGTATGCTTTTGTGCTGTACTTGTCCCTTCACATTTCCACTTCACTATCACATCGGAAGCAGTGGACCCAGGGATGTTTAGGTGTGTGGAAATCTCGCATACAGACGTATGACACAAGTGATAACCAATCACCTGGACATGTTCAATGTCCGTGAGTTCCGTGGAGCGCCCCATTCTGCTCTCTCACGATGTCTAATGACTACTGAGGTCACTGACATGGAATACGTGGCAGTAGGTGGCAGTACAATGCACCCAATATGAAGAACGTATGTTTTTTGGGGGTGTCCAGATACTTTTGATCACATAGTGTAGATGTCTAATCCCTGTGCTTAAGAAAAGGACGCTTACGTCGGCAAAGTATCAGGTTGATTCGAAGACTCGTAACCAGCTGTTTTCTGTTTCCTCCAGAAGATGCAGTGCATAGGCTGTATTGAAAGTCGACGTGTTGCCTATGACTTAAGCGCAGAGTAGTAAGGTTAAGCTACAAATGATGGTGCACACAAGGACTCTCTTTAAACTTCCATCTGGCTAACGTGGATAAAAGCGGACACAAATTCCACTTAGTAGTTATTTTTAGCCGTTTAGTAAAATAGATTAGCTTGATAATGATTCATTTAAGTGCTACCAGTTAATAGTATGATAACGATTTACGTTTGGTATTTCAGAATGACCAAAATAAGAACATACAGACACTTTGACAACTATTTCAACTTGTCAGTTTTACAAACATACACACTCGTCATTTTTGTTACAATTGTCATTAAGGCTAGTGTCAATCTTCATGGTTTCCTATGAAAACTACAACGCTTATGTTCAAAGCATCAATTACTTCAATTACTATATCTTGTTATATGCTCGATTGCTAAATTTAACCACTTAAGCCATTTTTAAACAAAACAATATGTATTTAATTTATCACTTTCATCTGTATTACTAACAAGGGGAGGCCGCCAATTGTGAAATTCAGATTCGATTCATACTGCGCATAGTAAAAGCTCATGGCCAGAGGTGTAATGTGGCAAAGCACCAAGATGCTCTTCTCAGCCGTTGTCGAGAAAATCGACAGTTAAAAGAAACCGTTGCGGTGAAATACTCTCTCCGATTAACAATTTTCTCCAGCGTCGTGGCGCAGCGGTATGCGCTCGGGTTCGTAGTCCAAAGGTCGCCGGATCGAATCTCGCGCCATGCAGTTTCTTTTTTTATAATTAGTTTTTTGTATTTCATATATATATACACTATTAATGAATTGCTTGTGCATGTTGGTGAAGGCGGATCGCTCTCCAATTGTACCGCCTCCATTTTTCCGTTTGTTTAAGAGGGTGTACCAAAGCTCTCCCGTCCGCACTGATTTTCGACGATGTTATAAGTTGCGCTAGGGACCGCATCTACCTTCTTTCGAAGTTAGCAGGCAACTACGCTAGTTATGCGGCGGCTCGTTTCGGCCCATTCAACGTCTGTTCTTCAAGAGTAACGAGCGAGTAACGGAGTTTATATTTCATACCTGCCACAGCAAATTTGTGTTCGTGGGGTCTCTATTCTAATTCGAACGTTTGACTTACGCTATACGTATTCGTTTCGGAATATCGTTTCTACGTCTTCCGTTAACTATACGTGGTTAACATTATGAAGACAATTAATAACATTTGTGAAATACAACTTTGTTTACGGAAAACATAATGATGTTCGAAGTCGCCAGTTTTTCCACGACAAACGACTTTCAACAACTTATTATATGCATAATTGTTGCAACTGATTGCCGGGAATTATATATATGAATTACAAAAAACAAACCGAGCGAGGTGGCGCAGTGGTTAGCACACTGGACTCGCATTCGGGAGGACGACGGTTCAATCCCGTCTCCAGCCATCCTGATTTAGGTTTTCCGTGATTTCCCTAGATCGTTTCAGGCAAATGCCGGGATGGTTCCTTTGAAAGGGCACGGCCGATATCCTTCTCCATCCTTTCCTAACCCGAGCTTGCGCTCCGTCTCTAATGACCTCGTTGTCGACGGGACGTTAAAAAACACTAACCTAACAAAAAACAAATACTAAAAAAAAAAAAAAAAAAAGGTTGCATGGCGCGAGATTCGATCCGGCGACCTTCGGATTACGAACCCGAGCGCTTGCCGCTGCACCACGACGCTGTAGAAAGTTATTAATCGTAGCGAGTATTTCACTGCAACGGTGCTTACCGCTGCACCACGACGCTGTAGAAAGTTATTAATCGTAGAGAGTATTTCACCGCAACGGTTTCTTTTAACTGTCGATTTTCTCGACAACGGCTGAGAAGTGCATCTTGGTCCTTTGCCACATTACACCTCTGGCCATGAGCTTTTATTATGCGCAGTATGAATCGAATCTGAATTTCACATTTGGCGGCTCCCCCTTGTAAGTAATACACTCTGCCTCATCACGTTTAGTCCGCAGCTCGTGGTCTTGTAGCTAGTATTGTTGCCCGCGGATCATGGGCTTGTGAGGTAACGGGTGAGTTCGCATCTACATCTACATCTACATTGATACTCCGCAAGCCACCCAACGGTGTGTGGCGGAGGGCACTTTACGTGCCACTGTCATTACCTCCCTTTCCTGTTCCAGTCGCGTATGGTTCGCGGGAAGAACGACTGTCTGAAAGCCTCCGTGCGCGCTCTAATCTCTCTAATTTTACATTCGTGATCTCCTCGGGAGGTATAAGTAGGGGGAAGCAATATATTCGATACCTCATCCAGAAACGCACCCCCTCGAAACCTGGCGAGCAAGCTACACCGCGATGCAGAGCGCCTCTCTTGCAGAGTCTGCCACTTGAGTTTATTAAACATCTCCGTAACGCTATCACGGTTACCAAATAACCCTGTGACGAAACGCGCCGCTCTTCTTTGGATCTTCTCTATCTCCTCCGTCAGACCGATCTGGTACGGATCCCACACTGATGAGCAATACTCAAGTATAGGTCGAACGAGTGTTTTGTAAGCCACCTCCTTTGTTGACGGACTACATTTTCTAAGCACTCTCCCAATGAATCTCAACCTGGTACCCGCCTTACCAACAATTAATTTTATATGATCATTCCACTTCAAATCGTTCCGCACGCATACTCCCAGATATTTTACAGAAGTAACTGCTACCAGTGTTTGTTCCGCTATCATATAATCATACAATAAAGGATCCTTCTTTCTATGTATTCGCAATACATTACATTTGTCTATGTTAAGGGTCAGTTGCCACTCCCTGCACCAAGTGCCTATCCGCTGCAGCTCTTCCTGCATTTCGCTACAATTTTCTAATGCTGCAACTTCTCTGTATACTACAGCATCATCCGCGAAAAGCCGCATGGAACTTCCGACACTATCTACTAGGTCATTTATATATATTGTGAAAAGCAATGGTCCCATAACACTCCCCTGTGGCACGCCAGAGGTTACTTTAACGTCTGTAGACGTCTCTCCATTGATAACAACATGCTGTGTTCTGTTTGCTAAAAACTCTTCAATCCAGCCACGCAGCTGGTCTGATATTCCGTAGGCTCTTACTTTGTTTATCAGGCGACAGTGCGGAACTGTATCGAACGCCTTCCGGAAGTCAAGAAAAATAGCATCTACCTGGGAGCCTGTATCTAATATTTTCTGGGTCTCATGAACAAATAAGGCGAGTTGGGTCTCACACGATCGCTGTTTCCGGAATCCATGTTGATTCCTACGTAGTAGATTCTGGGTTTCCAGAAATGACATGATACGCGAGCAAAAAACATGTTCTAAAATTCTACAAGAGATCGACGTAAGAGATATAGGTCTATAGTTTTGCGCATCTGCTCGACGACCCTTCTTGAAGACTGGGACTATCTGTGCTCTTTTCCAATCATTTGGAACTCTCCGTTCCTCTAGAGACTTGCGGTACACGGCTGTTAGAAGGGGGGCAAGTTCTTTCGCGTACTCTGTGTAGAATCGAATTGGTATCCCGTCAGGTCCAGTGGACTTTCCTCTATTGAGTGATTCCAGTTGCTTTTCTATTCCTTGGACACTTATTTCGATGTCAGCCATTTTTTCGTTTGTGCGAGGATTTAGAGAAGGAACTGCAGTGCGGTCTTCCTCTGTGAAACAGCTTTGGAAAAAGGTGTTTAGTATTTCAGCTTTACGCGTGTCATCCTCTGTTTCAATGCCATCATCATCCCGCCCTGAAAATATTCTAAGTTCGGAGTTGGCGTGGCTGCACGGGCCGCTCGGCAAGCTGGGGCTCGTCAGCAACAGGGTGGTGTCGAACATTAGCCGGAGCAAGAGGGGCAGCCCCAGCGCGTGGTCCAGGCCGACTGCGTGGCTGGGAATTCCATGTTGACACTGTGTCAAGGGCTGTGTTTTGTGTCGATGAGGGAGACTTGTATGCCGGGAGTGCCAAAGATGGCGGTCTTCGTGAAACCATAATGGCAGACATTTCACAGTTCATTCACAAATTAATAATAGCCAGAGGAATCATGATACCTTAAGAGGGAAACATGTATATTGCCATTACTTGCACGACGATTCTGATGGTGTAATCAGATTTTCAATATCTCTGTTAGATATTAGTGTAAACAGAAATTGGTATAAATTATAGGCATGTAACTTGAATAGTAAATGAGTTATTGGAGGTCAAATTAGCCAATTAGTATTGATCGCATCAGCCCATTACTCCACAGTTGCACGAAAAAACGGTAATCATGCTTATAAATATATTTATTCGTCTGTGTCTTTGTTTATATGCGATATATATTATTCATGAAGAAATTGGTCAAGTATTTACTGTGTTCTAGAAAGCACACAGACATTAGGCTACTGGCCTACTCTTGTTTCTATTTCTTTCGTATATGTTTATTTTATTTAATTATGTATTTACTAATATGTGTGAGAGAATGTTTATGGTCCAGCTGTAGGAATATTTATTTGATTTTAAGTTATTTAAGTGTATATCCAGTATTTGGTATGTATTTCAATATGTTTATGAGTGTGCGTTGGCTTGGAGAAATGACGGGAGCGCTTTAGCCAATCACAGCGCTCGTTACTACGGCAGGCGACTACCGAAGTCAATGGAGAGACTATATGGAAGTGGGGGAGGATCATCGGGTGGCACAGGACATGGGGGAGTGCTGGGTGGGAAGGCACTACAAACGGCCGCAGGAGATACTTGGAGAATGTTGGGCAGTTTGCGCATGGTCGCGGGAGATAGAAATATTTCGTAGTACCGACTGGTGCACTTGTGAGATTTCCGTGGCTTCTGCAGTGAAGAAGTAATATGCGTTTAGAAGTGAACATCTCGCGAGCTATGTTGTTGTTCATAACTAACTACATTAAGTGGGAATCTATTGTTTCCCTGTTATTCAAGTTATATTTTATTTAATTGCTGAACCATCGACACCAATAAGTGTTTTGCAGTAATAAACGCCATTCTTAAAGATACTTCTGCTATCGTACTCATCATTTAAAGTCGTTAAAATAGTACCTTCAGATTTTATTTAATTGCAATCTTTCATTTATAAATTTCTATGTTACATTCAAAATTCGCAATTGCCGAGTAATAGCAACTTTCGACCATTTGATTCATGTGTGTATTCATATTGTATACTGTAGACTCAGCATTATTTGACATGCAATGCTGCAACTACGTATCCCAGCCCCTAGGCAACGAAACCAGGCAAAATTTTTAATATTTCAACTCCGAGTCTGAGTGTACGTAGTTAAGGGCCACATGTTTTATTTGAAAGCCCGCAATTGGGGGCTCGTCCAGGATTTGTGTCCTGCAAAGTGGTAATTCTTTTGCTCTCTGTTAATCAGCGTACTATGTGAAGTGTAAAAACCTTTTAAAAACCAAAACCAGTGGAGATATCTGTAGAGTGAACCTCTCACAAAACACAGTGTCAGATCGGTTTATTCCGCAATTAGATTTCTGGAAATAGTGAAATTACGCAGTAATTTCTGCAACTAACATATGCTATCGATAGAGGTCCTAATCAATCACATTAAAGGAAAGTTCCTACTCACAGAAACGGTAGAATTCCCTCCGTGAAAAGCTGAATCGGCTGCTGAGAGAGAGCAGGTAGTAACGGCCCACAAGAAAAAGTTAGCCGCTGTAAGAAAAAGGCGACACTATGGGCGATACAAACCGATGAAGTATAAAGTGGGGGACAAAGTGCTTGTACGCACCAAAGAGCGTTCCAGCGAAGTGGACGGGGAGATTAAGAAATTATTCGAGTTAAACTACGGACCATTTGTTATAGAAGAGTGCCTTCACCCAAATGCATACCGTTTAAAATATCCTGTCTCAGGAAAACCTTTGCGTCTAAGAAACGACACGGAGTTGAGGCTGTATATAGAGAAAGGGGAGAAATGATAAGCGGATCTAATTTGTAATTAGTGATATTAATTTTGGAGGGATAGTTTTATATGTTTTACTTGGGGATTCATTAGTAATTTGTTGGTTTATTGTTACACTCCACGCGTGTAAGAGGGGGACGTTTAGGCACTGAGGGTACGTGGAGGTCAGTGACCTCGTGAATTTAAGTAAAATATGTATTGATTTATACATTTTATAAGAGCGTGATGTGATAGAAGATAGAAACAGGAGTCGATTTAGAAGAGATAGGGGTCCAGGATTAGAATCGGAATTTAAAAGAGCTTTGGAGGACTTACGGTCAAATAAGGCAGAAGGGATAGATAACATTCCATCAGAATTTCTAAAATCATTGGGGGAAGTGGCAACAAAACGACTATTCACGTTGGTGTGTAGAATATATGAGTCTGGCGATATACCATCTGACTTTCGGAAAATCATCATCCACACAATTCCGAAGACGGCAAGAGCTGACAAGTGCGAGAATTATCGCACAATCAGCTTAACAGCTCATGCATTGAAGCTGCTTACAAGAATAATATACAAAAGAATGGAAAAGAAAATTGAGAATGCGATAGGTGAGGATCAGTTTGGCTTTAGGAAAAGTAAAGGGACGAGAGAGGCAATTCTGACGTTACGGCTAATAATGGAAGCAAGGATAAAGAAAAATCAAGACACTTTCATAGGATTTGTCTACCTGGAAAAAGCGTTCGACAATATAAAATGGTGCAAGCTGTTCGAGATTCTGAAAAAAGTAGGGGTAAGCTATAGGGAGAGACGGGTCATATACAATATGTACAACAACCAAGAGGGAATAGTAAGAGTGGACGATCAAGAACGAAGTGCTCGTATTAAGAAGGGTGTAAGACAAGGCTGCAGCCTTTCGCCCCTACTCTTCAATCTGTACATCGAGGAAGCAATGATGGAAATAAAAGAAAGGTTCAGGAGTGGAATTAAAATACAAGGTGAAAGGATATCAATGATACGATTCGCTGATGACATTGCTATCCTGAGTGAAAGTGAAGAAGAATTAAATGATCTGTTGAACGGAATGAACAGTCTAATGAGTACACAGTCTGGTTTGAGAGTAAATCGGAGAAAGACGAAGGTAGTGAGAAGTAGTAGAAATGAGAACAGCAAGAAACTTAACATCGGGATTGATGGTCACGAAGTCAATGAAGTTAAGGAATTCTGCTACCTAGGCAGTAAAATAACCAATGACGGACGGTGCAAGGAGGACATCAAAAGCAGACTCGCTATGGCAAAAAAGGCATTTCTGGCCAAGAGAAGTCTACTAATATCAAATACCGGCCTTAATTTGAGGAAGAAATTTCTGAGGATGCACGTCTGGAGTACAGCATTGTATGGTAGTGAAACATGGACTGTGGGAAAACCGGAACAGAAGAGAATCGAAACATTTGAGATGTGGTGCTATAGACGAATGTTGAAAATTAGGTGGACTGATAAGGTAAGGAATGAGGCGGTTCTACGCAGAATCGGAGAGGAAAACACTGATAAGGAGAAGGGACAGGATGATAGGACATCTGCTAAGACATGAGGGAAATGACATCCATGGTACTAGAGGGATCTGTAGAGGGCAAAAACTGTAGAGGAAGACAGAGATTGGAATACGTCAAGCAAATAATTGAGGACGTAGGTTGCAAGTGCTACTCTGAGATGAAGAGGTTAGCACAGGAAAGGAATTCGTGGCGGGCCGCATCAAACCAGTCAGTAGACTGATGACCAAAAAAAAAAAAAAAAAAAAGCGTGGCAAGGAATTTAGTGGTCAATTTGAAGGATATTAAAATTGTAATTGTATGTGCACGCATTTTTTGGTGTGTGGAGGTAGGAAGAACTTATTAAAGTCAATTAACTAGAACTTGTGGGATTTTGAGCCAACTGTCAATCAGTCATTTGCCTTGTCACTTTGTTCCTAAAGTATCTTTTCCCACTGGAGGGAATCTTTAGCGAGGATCCTGGTTGGGTTCGGGAAATGGTTTGTTGATGGGTTTCTACTTTTGGCTAGACAGGTTTGTCACGTTAAACGATGGAGCTCGGAATTCAGAGGCAGACACAATTTCTGCGACGCACGTGGTCAAATACTGATGTGGGTTGATCAATACTTCGTGCTAAAATCCATGTGAGCGTGTTTAGTGCGATGGAAAAATTAGTGCAAGAAGACGCCTTAGCGTTGAGTGGGTTGCGCAAGAAGTGCTTACGAAATTCGCACATAAGTGAAAGTGCATTTAAACATTTTATTTCTTGTCCAAAAAAGTCGTTTATGCATAACTGAAACGCGGGCATTTATTAATATGCCCTTTCGTTCATAATTTGTGTTAGTTTAAGTTTAATTCGAAATTCATGACGTTCCCACATCACTACAAAAATTTTGTAAACACTATTGGCTTGGCGTTTCAACCACTTAATTCTGTTCTTTGTAATTTGTTTTCAAATGCTTCAAATGGCTCTGAGCACTATGGGACTCAACTGCTGTGGTCATCGGTCCCCTAGAACCCAAAACTACTTAAACCTAACTAACCTGAGGACATCACACGCACCCATGCCCGAGGCAGGATTCGAACCTGTGACCGTAGCAGTCGCGCAGTTAAGGACAGAAGCGCCTAGAACCGCTTGGCCACCGCGGCCGGCTAATTTGTTTTATATGTACTTGTATGAACTGAAGGGTGCTACTTCTGAACATTGCCGGCCGGGTCCGGGATCTTCTCAGCCTGAGTAGAAATCATTTCATCATCATTCGGGAAACTGGCGAGACTGGACAGTGAAAAATGTGGTGTTGAGCGCCCCACAAACCAAATATCATCATCATCACTTTTACCTTAAAATTGTCTACATTAATCTCACATTTCATATTATTTACTGTTCCATATGATACCACTCCTCTGATATTGAATAACTTGGAATTCTGAATGCCTCCAACAGATTCCACCGAATCACACACTACAAAAACGAATGCGCACTCGAATCAAAAATCTCGCATGGTCAACACTAGAAAGAATTGTCTCCCAGAAACTGAGCTGGTACAGGGTGACAATTATTGAACTATATGAAATAAAATCGTCATAACTTCTGTCCGGTTTGCATTAGGACGATCAAACTCCATGGTTGGCCGCGTGGCATAATGGGAATTAGTATGACTGTATGGTCTGGTTTAGTGACGAAGGCTACTTTCATTTGGATGGGTTAGTCAGTGAGCCAAATTGACGCATCTGAGGGGCTGAGAATTCCCATTTCAAGATCGAGAAGTCTCTTCATACTCAGCGGGAGACTGTGTTGTGTCCAATGTCCAGATACGGAATAATCGCTGCGTCATTCCCTGATGGCACGGTGATTATCGAATGGTACGTGAAGGTTTTAGAAGATGATTTCATCCCCATTATCCAAAGTGATCCTGATTCCGATAAGATGTGTTTCATGCAAGACGGAGTTCGCCCCATCGAAGAAGGAGAGTGTTTAATGTCCTGGAGGAGCATTCTGGAGACCGCATTCTGGCTCTGTGGTACCAAGAGCGCAGTGGCATGGGCCTCGAATGGCCACTGTATCGCCGAGCAGGATTAGCCGGAGCCGGCACGGTAGCTCAGCGTGTTCGGTCAGAGGGTTAGCTACCCTCTGTAACAAAATAACTGAGTTAATAGATCAACAACGAACTTAAAACGGATGTCTTACGACGTCCGCCCCGAGCAGATACAACGAACGAAACGGAACAAAATGAGATAAAAAAAAAAAAGCGGTCTAGGGCGCTGCAATCGTGGACTGGTTCCGGCGGGGGTTCGAGTCCTCCCTCGGGCATGGGTGAGTGTGTTTGTCCTTAGGATAATTTAGGTTAAGTAGTGTGTAAGCTTAGGGACTGATGACCTTAGCAGTTAAGTCCCATAAGATTTCACACACATTTGAACTTTTTTTTTTTTTTTTTTTTTTTTTTTTTTTTTTTTTTTTTTTTTTTTTTTTTTTTTTTTGCCGCTGTATCCTCCAGTTCTGAACACATGCGACTCCTTTTTGCGAGGTTATATTAAAGACAAGGCCTAACGCAATAACACCAAAACCATTGCTGAGATGAAAACAGGAGTTCAGGAGGTCATTGACAGCATCGATGTTCCGACACTTCAGTGGGTCATGTAGAATTTCGCTATTTGTCTGCGCCACATAATCACCAATGATGGCAGGCATGTAGAACATGTCATAACCTAAATGCGCATATCTGTAGTGACGTTTACATGTTCAATAAAGTGTAGCACGCCTCAGTTTGTAACTAATTTACGTTTTTTTTTCGTATAACTCAATAACTATCACCCTGTATATGTGGCACTATGGCACATTTACATCAGATACTGTTCATTAAGAAAACTTTTACGTTACTAAGTATACCTAAATGGCACCCTTCATGGACGGAGCAAGGAGGACATAAAAAAGACTATCACTGGCAAAAAGGGTATTCCTGGCCAAGAGAAGTCTACCAGTGTGAAACAGAGATCTTAATTTGAGGAAGAAATTTCCGAGAATCTACGTCTGCAGCACAGCATTGTATGGTAGTGAGATATGGACTATGGGAAAAGCGGAACAGAAGAGAAGCAAAGCGTTTGGGACGTGATGCTACAGAAGAATTTTGAAAATCAGTTGGACTGATAAGGTAAGGAATGAGGATGTTCTGCGCAGAATCGGTGAGAAAAAGAAAAAATATATAGAAAACAATAACAAGAATAAGGAACAGGATGACAGAATATCTATAAAGAAATCAGGGAGTAACTTCCATGGTACTACAGGGAGATGTAGAGCGTAAACATGGTAGAGGAAGACAGAGATTGGGTTACATGCAGCAAATCATTGAGGTCGTAGGTTGCATCTGCTACTGTGAGATGAAAAGATTTGGACAGGAGAGGAATTCCTAGCGGGCCCCATCAAATCAGTCAGAAAATTGATAAAGGCCACTTTCTGTGTTTTGTTTGCACCAGACGTAGTCAACATCTAAATGAGAATGATTAAAACTTATGTGATGTTTGCATGAACGTTTGATGAATTTGTTACTTTGTGTGACATGAAAAATCTGGATCTGCGTGGGCCAAAGAATGTGAGGAGCGTGACATCTAGTGGGCTCTGCGGCAGCTAATAATAATTTACTTTCTTATGAAGAAACAACGTAACCGTCCCATTAAGTGTGAACGCCATTTGCATATGCAACAATGTGCATTTTAAAAGTAGAGTCGCATTTTACCAGTCATTCAGAAAGGGCGCACGTTTAGAGAGATGGATATTTCAGTATTATAGAGAACAACAGCGGTTTTCATTGCCCAAGTTGAATGGATAATAAAGTAGCCGCTTCGTGTCTGAAGCTAATCGGATTTTCTTTGGTAGGAAGGAAGTGACGCCTTCGATTAGAAAGTATTGTTTAATTGACGCAGAGTTCAAAGATATGCAGTTTTGCAAAAAAAAATTGCGTTAACATTCACTTGAATAGGCGTTTGCATAAATTAGGGTTATGTACGAACATAGAGTATTTACCTCTAAATCGTGTACACATCTTTGTTTGATCACCATAGTATTAAAGAGACGCAGACCGCCTATCTGTATAATAATACATCATTTGTCTCTTAAATACACACACACACACACACACACACACACACACACACACACACATACATACATACATACATGTTATGGACGTCAATTCAGCAACTTGATGTGACAGAGTGAGATCCTGAGGAGGCCAGAGCTGGAGACAGAAATGTCTCTTCATGCATCGGGTGTCTGAGAAGATACAGGCCAATAAGGTCCGCTAAGAGACACAATGAATGGCAACTCGCTAATGTTATGCTGAATGAAACACAACCAGTATGTTACACAGGAAATGGAAGGAATAACAAACAAAAAACACACTACATATAATACTTTTATAAAAAAAATTTACAACGTTTTTACATTGAGTGTCTTTTGTGGTTTCATATTATCTTTCTACATTTTCATGCAATGTTTTTACATCCAACGTTTTTACATTTCAGCAATTAGTTTTCTTTCACACTTTTTTTTACATACCAGCCTATCCTATAGGGGAACTTGGGGAGAACGGGATAGCGGGGCACAATGGGAAATTGCTCTTTTCTAGGCTGGACAGTGTTGCAACCTGTTGTATGGGCATGTAACTATTTCTCCGAATTCAAGGGAAGTGAGGGCAGCCATTCTGATTTAGTTTGAAGTGCGAGATCTAAGTGAATTGTTGTCCGTCACGTTACCGCTTGCGTTGTTCTAACGTTTGGTGAATTTCAACGCCACGTAAGCTGTTAATTGTTAATTGTATACCCTAAAATGACACAGTCCCTTAAAGTGCATGGCATTTGTTTTACTTTAGTTATTTAATGCGTTTAAATACGACAGTTATTACACTCCATAAAAGTTGTTAACCACAAAACTGATCTTGGGGCGGAACGGGACAGGGCAGAATGGTATAGTGTCCTGTTCTGCCCCGTCATATTTTGATGCAAGTAGAAAGCAAACCCAGCCTGGATGTTCATGGATGCCAGACTCTCCCAACCAGCCACGTTCGCCGAACAACTCAGCTTTCCAGATATCACCCGAGGCTCTCATCCCAATCCCACTAATCTGTCAAAATACTCGGCGGACTACAAGACGAAAAGGAAAAACCGTCGTATTAACAGATTCTCCTTAAAAGAAGGAACTGCAGAATTCTGTCGCACGTAAAGTAGGCCTACAGAAATGAGGAGGGTGCATAAATATAAACAGTGTCAGGACAGAGACGTCAGGCGCAATGCAACTTAAGGCAAAAATATCAAACTGTTCACCCAAAAAATCAAAACAGAGGACATCAAAGACCTTAAGAAAAATAAAAGGAAGAAGATGATGGAGAAATATTCAGAGAGAGAGGATGCTGAGTGTCTCTACTGTGGGGACTTCTACTCCGTTTCTAATGAGGGCTGGGTCGCATGCCAGAGTGGGCACACAATTCATGTGCTGGCACAGACAGTGAAGATGAAGAGGAAATACTGATTTGTGACTATTGTCGAAAGGGCTAGTAGTTAGTGGTTTGGTGGCTATTAAGCATTGTACATTTTTCAGAATGACATTAAAATATTTTCTTATTTTGAAGAATGACTCTTTAATTGTTTAATTTACTCATTCCTTAATCTGAATTGCCTGTTATACAACATTTTGTTATAGTTTGATACGATATTCGTAATTCAAATTCAACGTTTATGCAATAATTTAACAAAAAATACCCTTATCCCATTCTGCCCCTTGGGTGGGGCGGAACGGTAAATATGCAAGACTTTCTTTGAAAAATTGTAAAAAATGCAAAATGTATTGTTTTAAGTGATTTTAAAATATGGTACATTAGGATACACTACAAGGTGTTTTTTATCACTTTAAGAAGTGTTTCCTTGTGTTGCCTTATTTTATAGAAATTGTTAAACATTAAGTATCCAGTTCCGCCCCGAGTTCCCCTAACATTTACACTAGCTACAAGACGGGCTATTGAGTTTAAATTGTACAGTGTTTGTATATTTTTTACTATCTCAGTAATTATGATGGATCACGAACAAACTAAGTTTCCGTAAAGAAGAATACGTGTATTGAACTCAGGCTACTGAAAACATGAGTTTAAGCAGAATGGACTACGTGAATTAACATCAGTTACAAAACCGCTAGTGATATTTTTGTGGACTGGCGAGACAGCCAATCCACGAGAACGAGAGGCCGAAGGGCACGCGTTTAAGCTCACGCAGGATGGCGTGAGGTCCGGAAAATGACAAGGTCTTTATAGTAGCAAAAATAGTACGTAGCTTCTGGAATACTTAACTTTAATCCATAATTGGTGAACATCGGTCTGACGGTACATGCATCACAAGATAAATAGCAGTTGATAATGGCGCCTTGCTAGGTCGTAGCAAACTGTGACACCGCATTCCTCCCTCGCAAATCGGCGTACGGTTGTGTTATAAGGCTTCCGCCCGCCGTGGGGAGGACCCCATATTGACGTATGCGACGAGGTGGGGAGCCTAACAACAGGCGAGGCTGTGCCACCCGCACCCTGCCATTCGGTCCGAGGGGAGCTAGGAAACGCCTGAAAACCTAGTCCAGGGTGCACGCCAACATGCGGTGTATGCGCCCGTAGAAAGACAGGAGGGGCCAAAGGGTCGACCTCCATCGGGTCGGGGCACCCGACGGGCGAAGACGCCATGTGGTCCGGAGCGGGCAAGAAGTCCATGGCGGAGGATAACGGGTCACGGGAAGCGATCGGCGGCGCGTGACCCAGGGAGGCGCTTGGCGGCTGCAGCGACGCATCCACTGCGAGCGTCGCCGACGGGAGAACAGGCGGCGGCTGCGGCTGTGGCGGCGGCGCGTCGCCATGGGGCAAAATGGAAGACAGCGTCGGTAACACCTGGGGATGAGGCGAGCCAGTAGGTGGGTCCCCAGGGCGCTGACCGGACGGCACCGTCGCTGAAAGCAGACGGGGAGCGGCACAACCCGTGCGACGACAGAGGCGCAGCTGATTGACTGAAATTCTGCGGACATGAATTGTGGGCCACTGTCGGAAACAATAGTCTGTGGAAGACCTTCAATGCAAAAGATAGAGGATAACGCTTGGATGGTGGCAGATGACGTCGTGGAAGACATCCGGACAACAAAAGGAAAATTACTGAATGAATCTACCACAACCAACCATCGAGCATTCCAGAATGGACCAGCAAAATCGATGTGTAAGCGCTGCCAAGGGGTAGTGGGTTTCGGCCATGCAAAGAATTTCCGCGGTGGTGCGGATTGTCGTTCGGCACGCGCCATGCAAGAAGAGCACATATTCGTAATCGCACCATCGATGCCGAACCAAGTACAGTGCTGACGAGCAAGTTGTTACGTTCGCACTGTACCCCAATGTCCTTGGTGGAGAAGCTTTAAGACAGAGGACCACGACCCTGGACTGATCATTATCAGAACGCAACAGCAAAACACCACGTCGTACAAAAAATCCCATCCTCGTCGCCAACTTTTGTGGACTGGCAAGACAGACAATGAACGAGGACGGGAGGCCGAAGGGCACGCATTTAAGCTCACGCAGGATGGCGTGAGGTCTGGAAAATGACAAGATCTTTATAGTAGCAAAAATAGTATGTAGCTTCTGGAATACTTAACTTTAATCCATAATTGGTGAACATCGGTC
Organism: Schistocerca americana; assembly: GCF_021461395.2. NCBI lineage: Eukaryota > Metazoa > Arthropoda > Insecta > Orthoptera > Acrididae > Schistocerca > Schistocerca americana. The sequence goes on along the minus strand of NC_060124.1, from coordinate 430,237,766 downwards.
TGACGGTACATGTATCACAAGATAAATAGCAGTTGATAATGGCGCCTTGCTAGGTCGTAGCAAATGACGTAGCTGAAGGCTATGCCAACTATCGTCTCGGCAAATGAGAGCGTAATATGTCAGTGAACCATCGCTAGCAAAGTCGGCTGTACAACTGGGGCGAGTGCTAGGAAGTCTCTCTAGACCTGCCGTGTGGCGGCGCTCGGTCTGCAATCACTGATAGTGGCGACACGCGGGTCCGACGTATACTAACGGACCGCGGCCGATTTAAAGGCTACCACCTAGCAAGTGTGGTGTCTGGCGGTGACACCACAGATATCAAGTTAAAATCTATAACTTACGTTTTTAAGGTATTTACGATATTTACTTTTTCTTAGGTATGTGCAATAAAATCAGTCATCATCATTTTTCGTTTAGTAATGGCCCCAAGCCACTGTTTTTATCTTATCCAGAAGTATTAAACTTTTATCGTCCTATGTAGATGAAGACAGTTTATGTTACAGTACTAACAACGTGGTGCCCTGACTCCATTACGTATAGGAGGTATTTGTATGAGTATTTCCGAATCCAACACTCATTGCCTGTAACCATCAATGGTTAACCTATCAACAGAACGTTATGTTACACCCTTTCATCTGCACATTGTGCATCCCGACTCAGTCTCGAGAGCATATATTTTTGCTCACACACCAAAAAATTCTGTAATAAGTTTAACATTAATTTCGTCCTTAATTAGCGCGAACTCTTTTATTCACCAGTGGTATATTGTATCTGTTACGTACAGGGAAACCTGAAGTATTAACCCTTGTGTGGACATGATTCCTGCTATTCTCAGAGATTTTTAGATTTGTAATGTGATAGATTAAGCTATCGATGTCGGTGTAGCAGAGCTTTACATGGTTTGATGGAAACTTTTTTAATGTGTATCTGCAGTGAAAGTCGATAAGGAGAGTTTTTGAAATATCGAAAATGGCCATTCCTACTCAAGTAGGTTTGTCGAAGACTGCACTAAGCTCGTTCAGTTCAACGGTGGTTAAATTTTCGTTGAACATCAGACTCCTTTGAAAATTAATGCAGCTGCTCCATATCTGTCTTCCCAGAATGTCAATAGTCTTATTTCGCTTATCTTTACCATATTTTTCATGTTTTTTCCTAGTGCACTATTACACATCAGTTTGAAATAGTTTTCCTAGAACAATTTCCTGTACTCTTGCATATTTTACGTCAATCTCAACGTTTGGCCTCATCCCGGGAGCGTCCCTAAATGAGAAAACTCGCTGGATCATTGTAAAGCCAATTTATGTTGCAAATGTTGTTCCAGATTTCTGTACTGAGTAAGATAGTTTTTCTTGTCATACAAGGTCGAAAATTATTAATTTCTTACTGTCGGATGCTGCCGACAGTTTTTTCAAGGCATAAGGGAAAATCTGAATGAAAATCGGGAATACTCTTGGAGTATTCGATAGCAGCTTCTAAAATGCACTCTATGTTGGAATCGCCTGTTATGTTTTCCACCAGTTTCAAGACTGTCAGGAGAAAGGTGTACAGAAGTAAACATTGGAAGTTACTGTAACATCGCACTTCTGTATAGGCTTTTCTCATCAAAATAAATGATGTACGAGTCGTCAATTTTGTTGTTATAACGGCCATGAATCTGCTGTTGACAGCAGTATGCCTACAAGAAGAATGGACGATAGTATCTCTAATGCCGCTTTCAACAAACTGGGGTTGGTTCAAAATGGTTCAAACGGCTCTGAGCACTATGGGACTTAACTTCTGTGGTCATCAGTCCCCTAGAACTTAGAACTACTTAAACCTAACTAACCTTAGGACATCACACACATCCATGCCCGAGGCAGGATTCGAACCTGCGACCGTAGCAGTCACACGGTTCCGGACTGAGTGCCTTAACCGCGAGACCACCGCGGCCGGCAAACTGGGGTTGTTCGTTATCGTTATTAAGCTGCAATTCCGCTTCAGTAATTTTCTGCAGAACATCCCACGCCAAGCTAGGCAAAATCATGTACATAACTGAAGCGGATTAAAATCTTACGTCTTGAGGCAAAGGCCGCAAAGGTTTTCAAGCGTGTCAGCAAGGAGTTGTACATCAATTTTCAGACATAAATCGGAATAATCCGCAAGTGCTTTACACTTGTATACATTCCACACACTGCAAGTTCTTTGTGTATTCGGTTGCTGTTATCATTCAGCTCGTTAATAAACTTTTAAACTTTTCACTTGAGAGTAGGCGAACTTTCAGTGGAATCGATTCTTAGAACACATACTCTAAAGAAAAAATTTCCTTCTGTTAACTATATTACACTCTCGATCATTGGGAAAATACGTCCTCATTACCGTGAGTTTATCTGATTTTAGATATGATGCACACTTTTTGAGACGGAATGTCACGAAATTCAGTGAATCGACGTACCAGAAATGTACACTACTGGCCATAACAAGAATAAATGCAGATGATAAACGGGTATTCATTGGACAAATATATTACACTAGAACTGACATGTGATTACATTTTCACGCGATTTGGGTGTATAGATCCTGAGAAATCAGTACCCAGAACAACCGCCTCTGGCCGTAATAACGGCCTTGTTGCGCCTGGGCATTGAGTCCAACAGAGTTCGGATGGCGTGTACAGGTACAGCTGCCCATGCAGCTTCAACATGATACCACAGTTCATCAGGACTAGTGACTGGCGTATTGTGACGAGCCAGTTCCTCGGCCACCATTGACCAGACTTTTCAATTGGTGACAGATCTGCAGAATGTGCTGGCCAGCGCAGCAGTCGAACATTTTCTGTATCCAGAAAGGCCCGTACAGGACCTGCAACATGTGGTCGTGCATTATCCTGCTGAAATGTAGGGTTTCACATTGATCGAATGAAGAGTAGAGACACGGGTTGTAACACATCTGAAATGTAACGTCCACTGTTCAAAGTGTCGTCAATGCGAACAAGAGGTGACCGAGACGAGTAACCAATGGCACCCCATACCATCATGCCGGGCGCGTTCACCACGATGTCGCCAAACACGGATGCGACCATCATGATGCTGTAAACATAATCTGGATTCATCCGAAAAAATGACGTTTTACCATTCGTGCATCCAGGTTCGTCGTTCAGCACACGATCACAGGCGCTACTGTCTGTGATGCAGCGTCAAGGGTAACCGCAGCCATGGTCTCCGAGCTGATAGTTCATGCTGCAGCAAACATCGTCGAACTGTTCGTGCATATGGTTGTTGTCTTGCAAACGTCCCTATCTGTTCACTCAGGGATCGACACGTGGCTGCACGATCCGTTACAGCCATGCGGATAAGATGCCCGTCATGTCGACTGCTAGTGATACGAGGCCGTTGGGATCCAGCACGGCGTTCCGTATTACCCTCCTGAACCCACCGATTCCATATTCTCCTAACAGTCATTGGATCTCGACCAACGCGAGCAGCAATGTCGCGATACGATAAATCGCAATCGCGATAGGCTACAATCCGACCTTTATCAAAGTCGGAAACGTGATGGAACGCATTTCTCCTCCTTACACGAGGCATCACAACAACGTTTCACCAGGCAATGCCGTTCAATTGCTGTTTGTGTATGAGAAATCGGTTGGAAACTTTCCTCATGTCAGCACGTTGTAGGTGTCTCCACCGGCGCCAACCTTGTGTGAATGCTTTGAAAGGCTAATCACTTGCATATCACAGCATCTTTTTCCTGTCTGTTAAATTTCGCGCCTGTAGCACGTCATCTTCATGGTATAGCAATTTCAATGGCCAGTAATGTATAAGGCTAGGTTTTGTGCAATACTGCAAAAATTTCGTAAAATATTTATATTTTTCCATGTTCGATGGCAGAAGAGAACATGGCCTGGATTTCATTTATCTTCTCTGTCACCATTTGATGACTTTTGTTCATAAATGTTCGTGATCAAGAAATATCGTATCTTATGGGTTGCAGAATATAATGGAGGACTATAGTTCATATGCAACTGGGATGTGCTGCATCTCGGTACGGCAGTAGCCTCTGTGTTTAAAATTGCCTTTCTGAAATTGTTCCTGCAAATAAGGCAGATCTCTGCCAAGCGAAACTCTAAATTTTCTCAGGGCTTACTTATATCTCTTAATTTTGCAATAACATGTCATTCAGACTCTCAGCGATTGCATTCTGCTGTTCAGTGCTACCATTTTATGCAATAGCTGCCTTTGTACAATTTAAACCCGGAATACCCTACATCTTAACCGCAGTGTATGTAATAGGCAATGTCAAATGGTATATGCCTATGTGCCTGATAGGAATACGAACCTGAGTCAATGCTACAGCTGCAACTGGCAATTGATTTTAATACGCATTCCGTATCAGCATAAATTACACAACTCAGCTTAGTTTGGTTACTGAACTTACTAAAGTTAGTAAACTCGTTCTTGCCGCTAAACGATATACTGTGAACTGTTCTAAACTGTGCACAGTTAAGTAAATATGTGTGTAACTTTTCCTTGGAATGGATATAGCACAGGTGGCATTCACATACTTTGATGGATCAACTATGAGCAGTAATACCGTTTCGTGTTAGCCTCGACTGGAATTTTTAAGGCACTAGAAATGGTATGTATCTCTAATAATAACCTACAGCATTAATAGATTTACATGTTTCGTACAATAATGTTCGGTAATATGCAGATGTACAACTCGGAATTCGTCCTCGTCTCTAGTGTCTTCTGCGCTCATTCGTTCGAAATTTGAATATTGGAAGCCATATAAGGTCATAAAGATGTTTTCATTTTCTCTTTTCTAGCTGTAAACATATGTCAGCTCTACATGGAATAGTATGTTCGCAAAGGTTAATTTTTTTTTCGTGTTGCCAATAGTTAGACTCGTGTTCTGCATGCTGATTTATGATATACAACCCTGCTAAAATTGACCATTCAAAACATTAATTGTTCTTTGACTTGATGTTTATCACTGTGGTTTTATTTGTCATCAATCTGGGCAGATTTGTATATATTCCGCATAAAACTCATTATTTTCATTTTCATTAAAATGTAGTTAACTACTCTCTTCAAAGTCCAACCGGAAACTCATCTTGGAATGTCTCAAGTTTTTTTAACAGCGTGTCTGTGACGTTAGTCGAGTACCAATAATCACTTATTTTGGACGGAATTTATTCATGTTCCCGAAATTGAGGTAAGTTTGTTTTCCTTCACCTGACTTGGGAAAGAGGAACTTGAAAATTAGTAAAATATTTATTTTAGGACTTGGTTAATTACACCAGCCCTGTTCTTGAAACCATGTGAATAGGCATCCGCAAAATGTCTAGGCTCCTCAAAACCAAATGTCTTATTTATCACAGCTTGATCTACAGAATTTCTAAACGCAGACACGACAGCAGCACCTGTGAATCATTCTAGATCATCTAATGTAATTTATTTTGCTGCCGATCCTCGCTTTACTGATAAATTAATTATATTAATACCTTAATTTGAAAGTCGGTGAAGTTAAGTCTACTGAAAGAATTAGATCTTCTTCTTCTTCTTCACCCACTGTAAATGCTCCAATGCTGCTTGCAGATCCTCCAGTGCTTGATCAGGGGTAGGTACTAGAGTACAGATCCTTGTAAATTCTTCCTGCATGACCGAGTAATGCTTGCGAATTCCGTTAATATTGAATGAAAAACATAACTACGTTGCATTCGTAGATGTCAGAACAAATGAAACATACCTGAATGATGGACAGTACAGAGGGAAGAAAACTCACATTTCTTGTTGCAGAGAGTAGCCACACAGGTCGAATTTCGCTGTATTTTTACGGCAGACAGTTTACAATAATCACTATTCTTTCTCTGCTGCTTACAGGTACCGCAACATTCAATGAGAAAAATCTTACATGAGTCACAGAAAATAATCAACAGGTTAATATTAATAAGAATTTGTCAGACATACACTTTTTGGTTACGCAGGTGTCCTTGATGAAAAAAAAACCTGTATTGATGGCTATAATGTGAGACTTCAGTGTCTTCCTCGAGTGGAAGCCTCAATTTTAATAACCCAATCTCCCAACTAAACAGTTCTGAATACTTCTGAGTTGTTCTGATCCTCTCTTCTGAGTCAGAAAGTCGTGGAGAGAGGAATTCCCCAGAATTTCTTACCTTGTGTGCCATTTCCTGTTGGATCTGCAGACAAAGCATCTGCATTTGCGCTTTCCTGAAATTTCTTATTTAGTGTGAAACGCCAAGTTCCCACTACCAGTTTCCAGGCGTGTTCTGACAGGCAAATCGTCCTCTTGTAAACATCTATCTCTTATCTCTTCTTCATTTCCAAGAAAGATGGTGTCGCTTCCACATCTTAATGCTGCGTGCATTTCAGTGGTTTGCAATGGTTACACATTGAAGAGCTAAAGAAACTGGTACACCATCCTAATATGGTATAGAGCTCCAGCGAGCACGCAGAAGTGCCGCAACACGACGTGGCATGAACTCGACTAATGTCTGAAGTAGTGGTGGAGGGAAATGACACCATGTAACCTGCAGGGTTGTCCATAAATCCGTAAGAGTACGAGGGGGTAGAGATCTCTTGTGAACAGCACGTTGCAAGGCATCCCAGATACGCTCAATAATGTTGATGTCTGGGGAGTTTGGTAGCCAGCGGAGGCGTTTAAACTCAGAAGAGTGTCCCTGGAGCCACTCTGTAGCAATTCTGGACGTGTGGGATGTCGCATTGTCCTAAGTAATCGGACAGGATGCTTACGTATGTGTCACCTGTCACAGTCGTATCTAGACATTTTAGGGGTCCCATATCACTCCAACTGCGCACTCTCCAAATCATTACAAAGCCTCCACCAACTTGAACAGTCCCCTGGTGACATGCAGGGTCCATGGAGTTATGTGGTTGACTCCATACTCGTACACGTCCATCCGCTCGATACAATTTGGAACGAGACTCGTCCGACTAGGCGACATGTTTCCAGTCATCAAGAGTCGGTGTTGACGGGCCCAGGCAAGACATAAAGCTTTGTGTCGTGCAGGGACATGAGTTCGCCCCACATCGGTGACGTTTCGTTGAATGGTTCGCACACTGACAATTGTTGATGGCCCGACATAGAAATCTGCAGCAATTTGCGAAAGAGTTACACTTCTGTCACGTTGGACGACTCTCTTCGTCGTCGTTGGTCCCGTTCTTGCAGAATATTTTTCCAGCCGCAGAGATGTCGGAGATTTGATGTTTTATCGGATTCCTGATATTCACTGAACACTCCTGAAATGGTCGTACGGGAAAATCCCCACTTCATCGGTGCCTCGGAGATGCTGTGCCCCATCGGTCCCATAGCTCGCGCGCCGATTATTACACCACGTTAAACTCACTGAAATCTTGATAACCTACCATTGCAGCAGCAGTAACTGAGGTGGACACTTGTTGTCTTACATAGGCGTTGCCGTCAGCAGCGCCGTATTCTGCCTGTTTACATATCTCTGAATTTGAATACGCATGCCTGTAACAGTTTCTTTGGCGCTTCAATGTATGTTAGCCATAACGAATATCATCAAAACCAGAAGATAAAAATTATACCATCCAGAAATGAGATGCCTAGAGATTTTTCCTGGTAATATTGGTGCAGTAGTGTCGTTTTACATGAGTCTTACATCCGTTTATAGCACCATCCCTCAGAGCTTAGCCGCCACTACATACTCGGTTGTCGACGAGAATGGTACGTATCAGGTAATATGAGCCGTTCTTGCTCGAGAGCGACCAGTGTGTTCCTAATGTGACAAATATTTTCTCACGTTTTTATAAACAGAGATAAAAAATGAACACTAAAAAAGACTTACCGCCAAGATGTGCGAACGGTTGGAAGACTACAGCGACATATGACGATGTTAACTGCAGGCCATCGACATTACGAGCAGCATAATATGTACACTGTTCATAGTAGAGATGCTTCAGCTGTTGTGAAATGTACGGGTGGCGTTCGATGAGTAGGTCAGTTTCGGTTTAAAAAGTGGGGAGTTTGTTCTGGGAACGTGGAATATTCCCGCTTCATCCCGTATTGTTTCATGAAGTTCCGACAGGTGGTGGTGCTACTACACGTAGCCTTAAAATTGGCGACTGTAAGGGATACGCGTTCCAAGTAAAGAGCTGTCATTGAGTTTCTTTTGGCGGAAAATCAGAGTATCGGAAGTATTCTTAGGCGTTTGGAGAGCGTCTCCAGAGACATGGTAGAGGAAAAAAAGCACGGTGAGTTGTTGGGCGTGGTGTCTGTCATCACAGTAAAAGAAAATCGCGCAGAACTGTCCGATCTCACGCGTGCGGCACCTTCCGACTTCCATCTGCTTGGCCCAATGAAGGATGCACTTCGCGGGAAACAGCACGTGGGTGATAGGGATGTTACTGATGCAGTGTGACGTTGGCTCCGTCGTCGACCACTAAGGTGGCTTCAGGCCGTCACATTGAACGGGGATTTTGTTGAAAAATAAGGTTTTGTAGGCAAAAGGGTGAGGAATAATATGGTGTATTGGAATCCCGAATAAAAGCAACGTGATTTCAGAAAAAAATGTGTTGCATTACTTATGGAACGCCCTCGTATACTGTACAGTGTCCGTAATTATCTTTACACTTGTGGAGTTTAATAACTCTAAAACTATGCTGATTTTGAACATAAGACTAAATGATTTATGAAGTTTTGATTCCTCACTCGTACACGTCAATGTGTACAACGCTAGTGCTAGGGACAACATCCTCTTCATTTAGCGTGCAGGAATGTGTCTGTGACATGTTCAGATACATTGTGAATGTGTGTTTTCAATTCTGAAACCAAGCTACAGTACACCTGATCCTTTAAAAAAACCCGTGGGAAGATGTCTAGTGGTGTGATGTCAGGTGATCGTTGAAACCAACGAACCTCAGCATCTCGCCCTATCTTCTTGTCCTAAAATTTTCATCCAGAAAATGATGAACTCAGGTAGCAGGTTTTGCCTACTGTGGTAGGTAAACCTTGATGCTGACGGCAGACTAGCTGAGAAATAATGAACCAATGAAGCAGTTGTCGACATGTCCGCACCATATACTGGGACTATCCATTTCCATTTCACGTTACACATGAGGATACTGATCTCCATTTGTGAACGTTATGACAGTTAAGTTTCCCAGATGTAGGGAAAGTTCATTCATCGGAGAGAAAAAAAAAGCTTTTCCAAAAAGTCATCTTCTGTTAATTAAAACCGAGCGAGGTGGCGCAGTGGTTAGCACACTGGACTCGCATTCGGAAGGACGACGGTTCAATCCCGCGTCCGGCCATCCTGATTTAGGTTTTCCGTGATTTCCCTATATCACTTCAGGCAAATGCCGGGATGGTTCCTTTGAAAGGGCACGGCCGATTTCCTTCCCCATCCTTCCCTAACCCGAGCTTGTGCTCCGTCTCTAATGACCCCGTTGTCGATGGGACGTTAAACACTAATCTCCTCCTCCTCCTCGTGTTAATTAAAACTTCCGGGCTGAATTGCCGTGGTCCATATATAAAACTGCTTCTCCTTCCTGACGTTTCGTTGCCTACTGCGGGCAACATCTTCTGAGGTGAGTCGGCGACTGGCTGCTAGGCGCTGGAGGTCCCGCTTAGATGGCGCCACCACTCATCACGTGCTTTCGACTTTAATAAAGAAGAAGGATTAAAACTAGACAAGATATGGCGGTCGACTTTATACAACCGAAGTGACCTGTAATCGAGAGAGATGGCACTAGCCAGAGATAGTCGACAGCACGTTATGAGTGGTGGAGCCATCTAAGCGCTCTATATAAGCGGGACCTCCAGCGCCTAGCAGCCAGTCGCCGACTCACCTCAGAAGATGTTGCCCGCAGTAGCCAACGAAACGTCAGCAAGGAGAAGAAGTTTTACATATGGACCACGGCAATTCAGCCCGGAAGTTTTAATTAATGAAGACGCCGGCCGTGAAAGCATACATGTTATGATTAGTCATCTTTTGTGTCAATGTTGGAAAGCATATCGCCTGCAAACTATTTGTTGTGTCTAGACAAGACAGCCTAGACACAATGAGAGGAAGCCGAAAGGCACGCGCTAAGCTAAAGCAGGATGGCGTGAGGTCTGAAACAGGATACGTAATGAATGCTATAAAGAAAAGTACGTAGCTGCTGGAATACTTAACTTTAATCCATCATTTGTAGACATCGTTCTTGATGCGACATGCTTCATACGATAACTATCAATTTCTATGGCGCCTTGCTAGGTCGTACCCATTGACTTAGCTGAAGGCTATTCTAACTATCTTCTCTGCAAATAAACGAGGCGTCGTCAGTGTTGCATCGCTAGATAAGTCGTCCGTACAACTGGGGCGAGTGCTAGTCCGTATCTCGAGACCTGCCTTGTGGTGGCGCTCGGTCTGCGATCCTTGACAGTGGCGACACGCGGGTCCGACATGTACTAATGGGCTGCGGCCGATTTAAAGCTACCACCTAGCAAGTGTGGTGTCTGGCGGTGACACCACACTATTGACGTTTGAGTATTATCTGTCAGCTTTTGTGCCTGAACTATCTGCATTATATAGGCATAAAAACGTAACCCAGTACGTAAGACTTTGAGCAAGGTTGACCTGGCACATCCAATTCTCTGGCCGCTGTACCCACTGATTTTGTTGGACTCCTTGTAAACGGCTGCCGTACCTTGTGCACGTTGGCGTCTCGAATAGGAGGGAGACACTGCCTTGTTTATGAAGGGCAATACCTGTTTCTTCTAACGGCTTACACCAGGTCGGAATAGTTGGCCGGGTCGGTTGTTCTCTTTCATACTGTGTCCGAAAGTATCGTTGCACTTCGGACTTAGAATCTGTGACACAAGCTACACGCTCAGCTCTCTCCTCTGGTGTCCACATTTTTCGTCAAATCTGCGGCATCTGGAAATTTTTAAAAATGCAGTGTTTCACAATAAAACGCCTTTTTTCATGTTGCGCATGATTTTTTTTTAAAATTTTATTTATACATCCAGACACCTGCTAAAAACAAGCCGTCTTCAATGGGTGTCCTGGAATATTACATGATTTTTCGTTTCACGAATTGGTTTTAAGATTTAAAATGGTTAATGGAAATCATGTATTATAAAAGGAAAAGGTGTGACACAGACGATTTTGCAAATACTTTCAGAGGATATGATACACGTAGTTATTCAAATAAATCTTCTGTAAAGAATAGCAAATAGAAGAGGTCTCAAATTTTCAGCTGAAAAAAAGAAAAAAAATCATGACAAATATAAAAAATTCACGAAAATTCATAGAAACACAAATAAGTAAAATAGAGTTACTTAAATATACTGGAGAAACTGTACTGCAGAATGGGCTACAAAAATTTGCAGTAGCTATCGGAGTTAACAAAATGGAGAGAGCATATTCTTTGAGAGAGAATACTTACAACAAGAAATACATATCTAGAAAAACAAAACTCAAACAGTATATCACAGCGGTAGGATCAGAAAGTTTATATGGATGTGAATGTCCAGCAATAAACTATAAGCTGCACAGAATACAGGTACCTGAAAGATGGGTTGTTAGAAAAGCAACGGATGCAATACAAACTACAAATGGCTGGAAAATAATAAATAATGACAAAGATCTACAAAAATATAGAGAATATATCCGAATAATGGCTAAAAGAAGATTAATCTTTTTTGAACACCTCTATCGAATGAATGAGAACAGGTTCACTAACAAATGTTCTTGTATTTCTGGAAGAAGAAATCAAAAATAGTATAGATTACAGAAATAAGGAAAGAACTAGAAAGAAACAGCATCTACGAGTCCGAAATAATAGACAGAAATTCTTTAAAGAAGAAATTGCTAAATTTAGAAGGCTTCCAGTGCAGAAGAAATAATAAATTGGGAACACGGAGGACAGAAGAAAGTATAGAAACAATACTCAGAGAATACGAAGGAGCACTGCAAAAGTGGAAAACAATAAAGAAAGATTAGGAATTGAAGTTATTACGTGATCCTAAAGTGATACCAAATTTCACGACTTTTTTTTTGTTTACGCTTGTGTGTGTGTGTGTGTGTGTGTGTGAGAGAGAGAGAGAGAGAGAGACAGAGAGAGAGAGAGAGCGAGAGAGAGAGAGAGAGAGAGAGAGAGAGAGACAGAAAGAGAGAGAGCAAGTGAGTGAATCCACATATAAGAGAATCTTTAGTTTTTTTAACTGGGAAAGAAATGGTATTTGTGATTACCTATAAAGGTGTATGTCTATTATGCAATAAATTAACTTAAACAGTAACTTGTTCATCATACTCATTTGGTCATCAAGCAGTTTCTTCTCTGCAGTTGCGTTGTGTATGTAACATTTTTGTTGGAATTTAGCTGGTGTATTTCTTTATTTGTTCTTATTATTTTTATGCATCTCTCTTTTGTGGTTGGCCTGTGATTCATTACTCTTCAATATTCTACAAAAGTCGAGTGGATCGTTCATACTCCCAGGCTCTGATGTTCTCTATGTATTGAACGTTAAATGTTCTGCGAGTTTATCCTAGGTATCTACCATCAAATTTTTTGCATTGTAATTGATTGGTACATTCCTGTCGGCAGAACACAGACCAATTGGAATTTATACGAGGTGGTCAGAAACAGTCTCAAAATATTGTAAGGATGCTGCAGGTTAGCGTGGGATGACAAATAATAGTTAAGAAAAAATTTGATACGTTGCGCCGTTCTTGATTTAATTAACATTGAAGATAGCCTATCAGCTCGTTCGCGAGAAAATTCTAGCTGCCTGGATGATGAAATTGTTATTGTCAGTTGTTTCTCATAAAGTAGATGATAGCGCACGAGACTGCTCAACCATTGGATCGGGTTTGACCTTTGCTACCAGCCTATGTCCAGATTCTCTATCGCTGTCGTGTTTGGTTCTAGGAAAGCAAACGAAGAACACGTCTGGCAACACCGCCGCTGGCAGGCTACATGAATTTTGGCGCGAAACGACCTGAAACGGCGCAACGTATCAAATTATTTTATTAACAATTATTTCTCAGCATAACCTACCCTGTAACACCCTTAAAAGCGTTTCAGATGTTTCTGCCACCCTATGTATAGGTTGTCTATGGGGAATGGTCAGTATTCAGGAATATGACGGGAACTACCATTCAAAGCAAAGAAGTCTAGCAGACATGGGCTCCAAAATGTATAACTTAAAACAGTGAGCGCTTATTCATCTTCGTTACTGTGAAACATATATCTTCTACCGAATAAGTGCACATAGCTCTTACAGTATTCACCTTAGGGCCCATGTTTACTTGATATTCTTTTTTTTTTTTAGTTTTGGTTCATCCTACCACTTTCCAAAATATGGAAGTGAAAGAGTTTGCAGTAGATGAAATTTGTTTCAAATTATCGAAGATGAAGATGTGCTCCTACCTCTTAAGACATACGTTTTAGAGCTCATGTTTACTCGACTGTTTTTGCTTCGAACGATTGTTCTTACCACATACGTGAATACTGATCGTTCCTGCTGGGGCATCTATGTAGCAGCTGCAAAAAACTGACACCACAAGAAACTTTGCAGAAAACTTGTTGTTACTAATTACCATACTTTTAACGTTATTAAAGTGTAAAGTTTTGAAAGTAATTTATGATTATGCATGGTCAGAAAGTAAGTGTAACGCAACAATATAGGGGAACGTTTTTTTAATGTTTGGCAACAATGACCAGAGTGAGCATCGCAGGAACTCGATATTATCTAAACTCACGTTATAGTCTCTAGCTGCGCGAAAGATGTTGATAGCAAATCACGCCAAGTGCGAGACATTCCTACTCTCTGTAAGACATCTATTGAATTTTTTTCATGAATCAAAAAGGCTTACAGCGAAGATGTTAAGAACAGAACGAGTGTGTGTAAGGGGTGTAGGGAGTTTAGTGGAGCCAGAACAAATGCTCATGCTGAACAGAGGAGTAGAAGACCTTCAATTCTGATTGATGACTCAGCGCAAAAAATGGAGGAAACTTTTCATGAAGACCGGCGATTGGCAGTGGATTAAATTTCTTCGATATTTATGCAACTCTCCAGAGTCTCTTATGAGAGACACTCACAGAAACACGTGGGTACCGGAAACTGTGCGCAAGATGGGTCCCAAAATAGCTGACAGTTCAGCATAAGGAAATAAGGAAATTCGAGTCAATGGCGCCCGCTCTCTCTTGAGCTTCTTCAGTTAGAAGGTGAGGATTTCCTGACTTCTGTTGTGACTAGAGGCGAAACTTGGGCGGATCATTATACGCCTGAGACAAAAAGTCAATCGTCACAATGACACCACACCTATTCCCCATCTGTCAACAAGTTCAAAACTAGAATTTCCGGCAAAGAAACCGTGGCGTCAGCGTTTTGGGACATAAAAGGCATATTGTTTGTCGAATTTCTGCCTCAGAGGGGAGACCCCCCCATGAACCGCGGAACTTGCCGTTGGTGGGGAGGCTTGCGTGCCTCAGCGATACAGATAGCCGTACCGTAGGTGCAACCACAACGGAGGGGTATCTGTTGAGAGGCCAGACAAACGTGTGGTTCCTGAAGAGGGGCAGCAGCCTTTTCAGTAGTTGCAAGGGCAACAGTCTGGATGATTGACTGATCTGGCCTTGTAACAATAACCAAAACGGCCTTGCTGTGCTGGTACTGCGAACGGCTGAAAGCAAGGGGAAACTACAGCCGTAATTTTTCCCGAGGGCATGCAGCTTTACTGTATGATTAAATGATGATGGCGTCCTCTTGGGTAAAATATTCCGGAGGTAAAATAGTCCCCCATTCGGATCTCCGGGCGGGGACTACTCAAGAGGATGTCGTTATCAGGAGAAAGAAAACTGGCGTGCCGGCCGAAGTGGCCGTGCGGTTAAAAGGCGCTGCAGTCTGGAACCGCAAGACCGCTACGGTCGCAGGTTCGAATCCTGCCTCGGGCATGGATGTTTGTGATGTCCTTAGGTTAGTTAGGTTTAACTGGTTCTAAGTTCTAGGGGACTAATGACCTCAGCAATTGAGTCCCATAGTGCTCAGAGCCATTTGAACCATTTTTTGAAAACTGACGTTCTACGGATCGGAGCGTGGAATGTCAGATCCCTTAATCGGGCAGATAGATTAGAAAATTTAAAAAGGGAAATGGATAGGTTGAAGTTAGATATAGTGGGAATAAGTGAAGTTCGGTGGCAGGAGGAACAAGACTTCTGGTCAGGTGACCACAGGGTTATAAACACAAAATCAAATAGGGGTAATGCAGGAGTAGGTTTAATAATGAATAGGAAAATAGGAATGCGGGTAAGCTACTACAAACAGCATAGTGAACGCATTATTGTGGCCAAAATAGATACGAAGCCCACACCTACTACAGTAGTACAAGTTTATATGCCAACTAGCTCTGCAGATGACGAAGAAATTGAAGAAATGTCTGATGAAATAAAAGAAATTATTCAGATTGTGAAGGAAGACGAAAATTTAATAGTCATGGGTGACTGGAATTCGAGTGTAGGAAAAGGGAGAGAAGGAAACATAGTAGGTGAATATGGATTGGGGCTAAGAAATGAAAGAGGAAGCCGCCTGGTAGAATTTTGCACAGAGCACAACATAATCATAGCTAACACTTGGTTTAAGAATCATGAAAGAAGGTTGTATACATGAAAGAACCCTGGAGATACTAAAAGGTATCAGATAGATTATATAATGGTAAGACAGAGATTTAGGAACCAGGTTTTAAATTGTAAGACATTTCCAGGGGCAGATGTGGACTCTGACCACAATCTATTGGTTATGACCTGTAGATTAAAACTGAAGAAACTGCAAAAAGGTGGGAATTTAAGGAGATAGGACCTGGATAAACTGAAAGAACCAGAGGTTGTACAGAGTTTCAGGGAGAGCATAAGGGAACAATTGACAGGAATGGGGGAAAGAAATACAGTAGAAGAAGAATGGGTAGCTTTGAGGGATGAAGTAGCGAAGGCAGCAGAGGATCAAGTAGGTAAAAAGACGAGGGCTAGTAGAAATCCTTGGGTAACAGAAGAAATATTGAATTTAATTGATGAAAGGAGAAAATATAAAAATGCAGTAAATGAAGCAGGCAAAAAGGAATACAAACGTCTCAAAAATTAGATCGACAGGAAGTGCAAAATGGCTAAGCAGGGATGGCTAGAGGACAAATGTCAGGATGTAGAGGCCTATCTCACTAGGGGTAAGATAGATACTGCCTACAGGAAAATTAAAGAGACCTTTGGAGATAAGAGAACGACTTGTATGAATATCAAGAGCTCAGATGGAAACCCAGTTGTAAGCAAAGAAGGGAAAGCAGAAAGATGGAAGGAGTATATAGAGGGTCTATACAAGGGCGATGTACTTGAGGACAATATTGTGGAAATGGAAGAGGATGTAGATGAAGATGAAATGGGAGATATGATACTGCGTGAAGAATTTGACAGAGCACTGAAAGACCTGAGTCGAAACAAGGACCCCGGAGTAGACAACATTCCATTGGAACTACTGACGGCCTCGGGAGAGCCAGTCCTGACAAAACTCTACCATCTGGTGAGCAAGATGTATGAAACAGGCGAAATACCCTCAGACTTCAAGAAGAATATAATAATTCCAATCCCAAAGAAAGCAGGTGTTGACAGATGTGAAAATTACCGGACTATCAGTTTAATAAGTCACGGCTGCAAAATACTAACACGAATTCTTTACAGACGAATGGAAAAACTAGTAGAAGCCAACCTCGGGGAAGATCAGTTTGGATTCCGTAGAAACACTGGAACTCGTGAGGCAATACTGACCTTACGACTTATCTTAGAAGAAAGATTAAGGAAAGGCAAACCTACGTTTCTAGCATTTGTAGACTTAGAGAAAGCTTTGACAATGTTGACTGGAATACCCTCTTTCAAATTCAAAAGGTGGCAGGGGTAAAATACAGGGAGCGAAAGGCTATTTACAATTTGTACAGAAACCAGATGGCAGTTATAAGAGTCGAGGGACATGAAAGGGAAGCAGTGTTTGGGAAGGGAGTAAGACAGGGTTGTAGCCTCTCCTCGATGTTGTTCAATCTGTATATTGAGCAAGCTGTAAAGGAAACAAAAGAAAAATTCGGAGTAGGTGTTAAAATTCATGGAGAAGAAATAAAAACTTTGAGGTTCGCCGATGACATTGTAATTCTGTCAGACACAGTAAAGGACTTGGAAGAGCAGTTGAATGGAATGGACAGTGTCTTGAAAGGAGGGTATAAGATGAACATCAACAAAAGCAAAACGAGGATAATGGAATGTAGTCGAATTAAGTCGGGTGATGCTGGGGGAATTAGATTAGGAAATGAGACGCTTAAAGTAGTACAGGAGTATTGCTATTTGGGGAGCAAAATAACTGATGATGATCGAAGTAGAGAGGATATAAAATGTAGACTGGCAATGGCAAGGAAAGTCAATCTGAAGAAGAGAAATTTGTTAACATCGAGTATAGATTTAAGTGTCAGGAAGTCATTTCTGAAAGTATTTGTATGGAGTGTAGCCATGTATGGAAGTGAAACATGGACGATAAACAGTTTGGACAAGAAGTGAATAGAAGCTTTCGAAATGTGGTGCTACAGAAGAATGCTGAAGATTAGATGGGTAGATCACATAACTAATGAGGAAGTATTGAATAGGATTGGGGAGAAGAGAAGTTTGTGGCACAACTTGACCAGAAGAAGGGATCGGTTGGTAGGACATGTTCTGAGGCATCAAGGGATCACCAATTTAGTATTGGAGGGCAGCGTGGAGGGTAAAAATCGTAGGGGGAGACCAAGAGATGAATACACTAAGCAGATTCAGAAGGATGTAGGTTGCAGTAGGTACTGGGAGATGAAAAAGCTTGCACAGGATAGAGTAGCATGGAGATCTGCATCAAACCAATCTCAGGACTGAAGACCACAACAACAACAGGGGAGACCATCAGTACACAACGATGTTGTGAGACTTTAAAAAAAACTGAAAAGGAACATTCAAAATGAGGGGAATTCTGACGAGAGATGAGCTTGTTGCACGACAACGCCCATCCTCTCACAGTATTAGCCACCAAGGCGCTCTCGGACTCATTTGCTTGAGATATTTTGAACCACTCCAATGTCTCCATGACTTGGTGTCATCTCTCCATATCCCTGAGATACACGTGAGCAGCATTAAATTTCCAAATGACGAGCAGGTGCAGGAAGAGGTTCTGAGTTGGCGGGAGAGACCTTGGAGCAGGTTGTACCAAGTATCACTACAAGCATTGAATGGGATGTCGAAGATGTGGAAAAATAAAGTGTATCAACAATATCTTGTTCCTTTTAAAAAAACTCTTTCTTTCTAAAAAAAAAGTATAAAAATCTAGTGCACTAACTTTCTGAACATGTGCCTCGAATAAAGGTGTTCAAAAATTCCGGTTACAAACTTCTAGGACATTTTTAATGGGAGTCCATGTCTGGAAACGATATGCAACCGTGTCCAAGAGAACTTTGCATCGTAAATCGGAATAACACAGGCACCGTAATATCGTATTATCCGCCGACATGTGGCAAGCGACTTTCATGTAAAAAGTCGCTAGTGTAATAGAATATACACAGTTTATGTACGAGTACAGGGTGTGGACGTGTGGTTGACGACATACAGAACTTTGGGTCCCGCGAGTCGTGCATGGATACCCAAATGGTAAGGCGACTGCTCACTATAAGCGGAAAATCCGGGTTTCAATCTCGATCCGACAAAAACTTTCATTGTCGTCATTCCATTCTACAGCTGATCCATTCACAAATGCGATTACACTTACTGTGTTTCCGTTCCACCACGGTTTCAATTCAGATGTTTAACTCATCCACTTGTGCTTGAGGAACTGAATTAGGCGTGACGCAGTACAATTATCAGATAACGTTTCGAGAGAAAGCATAACGAAGCATCCATTTATAACTTCAGCACATTAGTTTCTGTTAACACTTAACCATTACGTGTTTCCAAAACGGAAAAGAAACAGGCGTACTTTAAGTACAGAAAAAGGTGTGACGCGCTGGCCGAAGTGGCCGAGCGGTTCTAGGCGCTACAGTCTGGAACCGCGCGACCGCTACGGTCGTGGGATCGAAACCTGCCTCGGGCATGGATGTGTGTGATGTCTTAGGTTAGTTAGGTTTAAGTAGTTCTAAGTTCTAGGGGACTGATGACCTCAGATGCTAAGTCCCATAGTGCTCAGAGCCATTTGAACCAGTAGTGACGCATTACAACAGCATCTCGATGTGGCCGCAACCAACATAGCGACTGGCATTGTACCTACGAATCCTGTTGTGGTAAACACTCTCCATCTCACTTGGTGTCTCTTCAGATTCTAGTACAGCGGCCAGAACTAGTGCCAGCAGATCTTCCTCCGTCCCTACAGGAACCTCGTAGCAATGCAGACGTTGCGTGACCTGAGGTGACCATCTGACGTGGTAAACGTCATGCTGTCTACCCAACTGCGTACCTGGAGAAGCAACCTCGAGACTTTTCTCTGTCCCTCAGCAGACGTGGACGCGTTACACATCTGAACTGAAACCGTCTTAGAATGGAAGCGGTACGTTTCCGGACATGGGTTGCTATTGAAAGTATTATGTTGCTCGCTTCCGTCTACAAGTCCTAAAATCTGTAAGAGGAATTTCCGAACACCCCTTATTACGCACTAAGATGCAGGTACGCCGCTGGAAACTAAAATTACAACACCAGGGAGGTTCACAAACAATAAATTTTAATTTGTGTACAGTAGGAGCAATACATAACTAAATTTCTAAGTGATTTGGGGATAGACGGTCTGGTACTTATACTTTCTGATCCAGTATGCTTACGAACTGAAACGCAGGACGTGCGGTGGCTGGGCACGTGGCCCAGTGAGTAGAGCGAGAGCGCCTGAGAATGCTGTCATCAGTTCGTCCTGGACCGTGCCCTCGACCTCATAATATTCAGCATTAATTAGGGCCGCGCAGGCGGCAATCGCAAAGGCGCCACCGAGACTCGCCGTATGCAGGGTTGGCCGCAGGAGCAGCCGCGAGGGCCGGCCACAGACCATACGAGAACGACACACACATCGCGGACGGCGACCGATAACGAAACGTCTGCATCTACACACACACAAATACTCCGCAAGCCACAGTACTGTGCGTGGCCGAGGGAACCCTGAGCCACCACCTGTAATTTCCTTTCTTGTTCCACTCGTAAATAGAGCGAGGGAAAAAATGTTGTTTGCCTCTGTATGAGCCCCAATTTCTCGTATCTCATCTTCGCGATCTTTACCCACAGTGTATGTTGGCGGCAGTACAATCGTTTGGCACTCAGTTTCAAATGCCAATTCACTGTTTTTTCTCAACAGTGTTTCTCAAGAAGAATGTTGACTCCGCTGCAGGGATTCCCGAATTTGAGGTCCCGAAGTATCTCCATAAAACTTACGTGTTGTTCGAACCTACCGGTAACAAATCTAGCAGCCCGCCTCTGAATTGCTTCGATGTATTCCTTCAATCTGACCTGGTATGGATCTCAAACGCTCTGCCAGTACTCAACAATAGGTCCTACCAGCGTCCTATATGCGGTCTTCTTTACAAGTGACCCACTTTTTCCTAAAATTCCCACTATAAACTGTTGTCGACCATTCGCCTTCCCTACCACAGTTCTCACATGCTTGTTCCATTTCATACCGCTTTGCAGAGTTACGCCCAGATATTTTAACCACTTGTCAGTGTCAAACAGGACACTAGTAATACTCTAATCAAACATTTCAAGCTTGTTTGGATTTGTTTTTCCTACACATGTACACTCATGCTCATAAATTACGGATAATTGCAGAATGTGGTGACACACAACATGGCACTACACAAAACTGGCGCTAATAGCATAGGCACTTAGGGAACACACACGATACAGATCTGTAAGTCCACGGTATTGGTGATAAGTTGAGAAAACCGTCCCGAAACACATGTGGTACAAAACGCCACTGTTTCCTGCGCATGTACCCCGACATCAGTATGGGATATGATCACCATGCACACGTACACAGGCCGCACAACAGGCTGGCATACTCTGGATCAGGAGGTCGAGCAGCTGCTGCGGTATAGCCTCCCATTCTTGCACCAGTGCCTGTCGGAGCTCCTGAAGACGTGCAGCGATACGTCGACCGAGAGCATCCGACACGCGCTCGATGGGGTTTAAGTCTGGAGAACAGGCAGGCCACTCCATTCGCCTGATATCTTCTGTTTCACGGTACTCCTCCACGGTGGCAGCGTGGTGGGGCCGTGCGTTATCATCCATCAGGAGGAACGTGGGTCCCACTGCAAAGGCGCCCTGAAAAGGCGAACATACTGGTGCAAAAGTGCATTAAGGGATTGGTATCTAACCAGATGCGAGATGAAAACGCAGCGAGACTCACTTTTCAGACTATACCTGGACTCGTCTGTGAACGTAACCTGGGACCACTGTTCCAATGACTATGTACTGTGTTCTTGACACCGGGCTCTCCTGTGACCAGGATTCAGTGGAATGAACCTCGCAGGTCTCTGGGTGAATGAACTATATCAGTTCAGTCGTTTGTCGACTGTGTGTCTGGAGATAACTGTTCCAGTGGTTGCGGTAAGGTTCAGAGCAAGGCTACCTGCACGACTCCGTGGCCTTTTGCGGGCACTGATGGTGAGATATCGGTCTTCTTGTGTTGTTGTACACTGTGGACGTCCCGTACTGTAGCACCTGGGCACGTTTACTGTCTGCTGGAATCGTTGCCATAATCTTGAGATCACACTTTGTGGCACACGGAGGGCCTGTGCTACGACCTGCTGTGTTTGACCATCCTCCAGTCGCACTAGTATTCTACCCCTCATAACGTCACCAATATGTGTTATTTGAGCCATTTTCAACACACAGTCGCCATTAGGACGTCTGAAAACGTCTGCACACTTACTCGCTGCAGCGTACTTTGACATGCACCAACACACCTCTGCGTATGTGGACTGCTGCCAGTGCCACCGTGAGACTACCGCAGGTCAAATGCACCGCATGGTCATATCTCGAGGTGATTTAAACCCGCAAACCGCACACCAGAGCGTTGTTTCACTATGTATGAGCATTATCATTAATTTATGAGCATGAGTGTACATTAACTTACATTTTTACACATTTAGATCTAGCTGCCATTCATCACACCAACTAGAAATTTTGTCTACGTCGTCTTGTATTTCCTGCAGTCATTCGACTTCAACACTTTACTGTACACCACAGCACCATCAGCAAACAACCGCAGATTGCTGCCCACCCTGTCCGCCAAACCATTTATGTGTATAGAGAATAGCAGTGGTCCTACCACACTTCCCTGCGACATTCCTGACGATACCCTTACTCTGATGAACACTCGCCGTCGAGGACAACATGCGGGGTTATGTTACTTATGGAGTCTTCGAGCCACTCACATATCTGTGAACTTATTCCGTATGGTCCTACCTTCGTTAGCAGCTTGC
Source organism: Schistocerca americana (assembly GCF_021461395.2). NCBI lineage: Eukaryota > Metazoa > Arthropoda > Insecta > Orthoptera > Acrididae > Schistocerca > Schistocerca americana. The sequence continues at coordinate 430,215,295 of NC_060124.1, read as the reverse complement.
AGTGCGGCACCGCGTGAAATGCTTTCCGGAAATCTAGAAATATGGAATCTGCCTGTTCCCCTTTTCGAGAAATGCGTGCGGAAATTTTGCCCCGATGCATAGCATTAGATATACTGCTACTCTGAACGATGGCGTCGACATGTATAGGGTGTTTTAACTTGTAACAAGTAAATATCTCGAAAATAAAACGTTCGAGATGAAAAGTTAATATTTTCGAAGGGGACTTCTGTCAGTGGTGCAACCGGTCACCCCATAAACACCCACGGCCTCTCCTCTCCCCCGTGGAGGGGCCAACTTTCTATTTTCAAATGGAAACAACCCATTTTATTGAAAATTAGTATTCTTCTCCAAGAAACTCCTAGGGTTTATCCGAAAAATTGTTTTTCTATTCTTGTTAGATGGAGGCCACGGCGTTTAGGCGGAAGAACACACCGAAATCAGTTCCCCTAATAGTGACATACAAGGGGCCTCACCGAAATCAGACATCCCCTTAGTGTAAGGACACACTGAAACCAGCTCCTAACTACGTTAAGTTACAAATAATTTATTTGGCAGAGTTTAAAATGACTAAACGAAAGGGTGCACTGTGCAATAAAAGTTGCAATACTGAATTAAATTTTTTACAATAGCTCAGCTGCTTAGAGCAAAAAATTTACATTTGTATCGAAAATGTAATGTAGAATGTAAGAGTGTGTTCTTAAGAGCAAAAACTGGAAAAATTAAATTTTGTCGATTACTTTACCGTCTACCACGAATGCCAGAAATGTCTTGGGTATACCCCAGGCATTTTTATGGCGTAGAATCAGAATCTGCAATAAAAAAAGGGGTTCCCATTTGCCATTTGTAAATAAAAGCCAATCCGTCCATGGAGAGTGGGAGGGAAAGCCAGTTAGCCAGTTGTAGCACAGAGAGATGTTCCCTTTAAAAATACTGAGCTGTCACCTCAAATATTTTTCCCTTGTGATGCGTATCTTTCGAAATATTTAGTTGAACCAAATTAAAACAAACACGCCGTATAAGTTGGGGGTGGTGGAATAAAGTGGAGAGGGTGGAAAAGAGGAAAATGCATATTTTTTGCCCTGAACAATGCTATTATCTGCCGAGAAATGGTGAGGCTTGTGTTGGTGAATTATTTGTAAAAACTTTTCTGTCGTCTGTGTAATGTGAATCAATTATATTACTCTTATTGCCTTACTTAAACGTAGAGTAATACTTCTTTTATGAAGCCAACGTTTAAACAACATCTTTTGGCTGAAAAATGTAGTTCCTTGTTGTTTCTTTCGATCCGATAGTTTCATCTGTGAACCATTAGTGTCGACATGGTGTCCGATCGGGAAAGTGGCCACTCCACTAGTCGGGAAATTTGACAAAAGTGCCCACTTTTTCCAACACTTAATTTTTAATCGGTTTACCCGAATAATAGTTACTTCCATATACCACACGTATTAATGCAGACTAACTTCTATATCGTTTTACATACAAAACTTTCGTGCATTAGTCTACCCTTTGTCACGATACTGAAATGGTTAACTAATGTCATTTAAAACCATCTCTGTTCTGTTGTATTTCACCTACTACAAAAACCCGATTGAAAACGTTTGCAGCAGCCTCACCAAATTCTTTGAGGTACTAGGGCGTCAATATGCCGGGAAAATACGTGCAGAATCAGTGCAACAAATGTGCTACATTGTTTCTATGGCAAACGCTGTTGAGCTATGGACAATGAGCCATATTATGTATGTTTGATATGTGCTCATACCCCGTAATACGGCGACGGGTTAATAAGTCCAGATATGTGTTATTTCGATGATGATGTGTAATTCAGAGATTTTGTGACATTTCAGCTTTCAGCGAGAGTGGCTGTAAAGCCGAAATCATGATTGTGTGAATAAGTGAACATAAATTCACAGTCAAATTTCTTTGAAAAAGTTGAAAAATATTGTCATGTTTACACTTTGAATCATAGATAATCATTCAATAAAAGTCTCCTAGCCTGTATTAATAATTTGTAACTTTTTCAATCCCCTTCATATAAGGCTACACCCCAGACAAGAACAGTCAGAAAAAAAGTGTATATTCGCTGTTAACGTAAATCTCCTTTTCAGAAACACCCTTCTTTCTGTTGCCAGTCTGTATTTTAATCCTCTTTGCCATCGTAAGTTGCTTTGCTCCCCAAAAACCCCATATTTTCCCCGATAGTCGCGCGTGGTAGTGCGTGGTCTGGAACGCCTTGCCACGGTTCGCGTGTTTCCCCCCGTCCAAGATTCGAGTCCTCCCTCGGGCATGGATCTGTGTGTTGTCCTTTAGGTTAGATTAAGTAGTGTGTAAGCCTAGAGACCGATGACCTCAGCAGCTTGGAAATTACCACTAATTTCAAAACTTTTTCCCAATGCGAAAATTTCGTCCATTTCAAGAAAATAGTAGCTGCGGCCTTAATTTAATGTATAGCACTCATATTAATATGCTTTAACACATTACAGAGCTCTGTGTCATACATGACCATCAGAATGATATTCGTAGGGCATGAGACTTCAAAGCTGATACTTGGTGCTGCACTGGTGTGCAGAACATAAGACGAAAAGTAACTCTTCGCTCGATACAGACAAGTAACATAGTTCGATTAAACTTGTTGCGTATATAGAAAGAACTGTTACAAGTAAGGTAACTGAAAGAAATACGGAATGAGTCAAAGAGGAATCATACTTTCATTCAAAGATGTCGCGATTTATGGAAGTCCCCCGGACATTACAAAAGGCGGTACATGGTTCTTAAACAGGGTATGTGAGCACTACGGACGGTACTGCATGTTCTGCAACTTGCTCCCACGCTGGCCACAAGGGTGGAAAGGAGTCCTCGTGGTAGAGCGTTCCATTCCTCCAGCAGAGCGTTGTCGGATGGTCGTTGGTGCATGTGGACGTGCGGCAATAAATCTCCCTAATGCATCTTACACGTGCCAGGTGGGATATAAGTCGGGGGAATAGGTAGACCAGTCCATTCGCCGAATATTCTCTCGTTCCAACATCTCCTCCACCAGCGCAGTTCGATAGGGTCGCGCATTCTCATTCATAAAAATGAAGTCTTGGCCTAGAGCTCCCCTGAAAAGATGCACACGGGGAACGAGTACAGTGTCACCAGTGAGTCCACGCAGTTTAGGCCTCTCCACACCATAACATCTGGCCCTCGAAAACGATCGACAGTGCTGGACGCGCCCTCATATGGTGCGAGATGGGAACTCATAATATACTCAGGAACATTGTCGAACATTATCGTTTTGTTAAATATAGACAAAACTGAAAAAAAGGACCACTTTTTCTGAAGTTTATACACATTAACCCTCGCAATACCAGGGGGAGGATATGTCCTTTATGCCCACCTCTTGAAGAAACTGTGATCTAGTCAGTTACTTTATATTTGAAATTTTTTAATGATATTTACTGTTTCTAATAAATTCTTTTACCAGATAACATATATTTTTTAAACTTTTCAGTTAAACTTAAAGCAAAAATCTCAGTCCCAGTTACAGATTTCACTTTCCCTGATGTTTGTCAAATTGAAAATAAAAGTCAGCAACAATGAACGAAATTTGCATTTTTAAATTTTTGTGTCGTTGTTATGAAGCCTGTAGTACATGTTATTGAAGGTGCATTGATATTGCTAAGAGGTACTGTTCGTTATGGAAAAGGCGTTGGAATTCGCAGTGTCAAGCGCAATGCGATACGAAACAAGTGATATACAGGGTGTCCGAAAAGTCTTTCCCTGACTACAGGCTAGAAGTAAGATACAAATATGAAACTTGTGTCGATTGTTTACAACTATCAAAGTTTTTTTTCTGTTTTAAGTTCGCAGTACGTAAGTAGTGGAAGAGGTGCAGTGACCAAGAAGTCATGTTAACAATTCAGGAGAAGGCACACAGTGTGTCCTGTGGTACCATGAGACACGATCAGCAACCACAGTGCAGAGACACTTCCAGACAACATTTGGAAGGAATCGACCTGATGTCAAGAGCATGAAAGCCTGGTATGAGAAGTTCAAGTCTGCTCCACCAAGAACCTCAGCAGACAGGGTGGATGCTGTAAGGCAGTCTTTTCTGCGAAGTCCGAAGAAATCGGTGCGCAGGGCCTCACGTGAATTACATATGCCAAAAAGCTCTCTCCATGAAAACTTTTATTGTTTCGCGCATGCAAAGTGCAAATCGTTCAGGCCTTGTTGCCCAATGACAGTACACGTCAATATGACTTTGCGGTCGAAATGCTATCACGTATTGAGGACGATGATGGTTAGCTCAGACGAATTTCCTTTTCCGACGAAGCGACCTTTTTCGTCAGTGGAGTAGTGAATCGCCATTATGTGCGCATTTGAGGTTCACAACCCCCTGGCGAGATCATGGAGTGCACCAGAGGCAGTCCAAAGGTGAATGTTTGGTGCGCGCTATTGCGCGATCCAATTATCGGGCCATTCTTCTTCGCTGGGCTACCACCACATCTGCAGTATCTGGACATAACTGTATGCTGTTCTTCAGCTGCTTCAGTATCACCCCGATGTCTTGATTCAGCAAGACGGTGCACCGCCTCACTGCGGTTTGGACGTCCGTGACTATCTCGATATGACCTTTCCTGGGCGATGGATTGGTCGTGATGGGCCAACGGTTTGGCCTCCACGCTCTCCTGACATAACCCCATTAGACTTCTTTTTATGGGGTTATGTCAAGGACGAGGTCTACCGAACACGTGTACCAGATCTTGAAACCCTGCGGCAACGGATAACCACAGTCGTTGAATCGATCCCTCCAGTGATGTTGGCTAATGTGTGGAGGGAAATTGAATATCGCCTATATGTGCTACGTGCTACCAAGGGTGCTCATGTGGAAGTTTACTGATGTGTGAAAATAACTTTGATAGTTTGTCAACAGTTAGACACAAGTTTCATATTTGTATCTTACTTCTAGCCTGAGTTATCAATTTATGTAATCAGGAAAAGACTTTTCGGACACCCTGTATTTTCGAAATCAACGAATGATAAATACTTACTGCAATGAGTTTAATAGTTTTGGGGATATGATAATTTTGAGACTCTAATACAGGCGCTCAAATTTCACACATTTAAAAACAATTATCACAAGTCCTAGACTAAAATTAACTCGGATGTGGCTCGTCCACCTGTTTCGCAAGCTAGCCCGCTGCACGGTAGGCTCTACCAGCAGGTCCAGACGCTGCATATAGGGCGTGGTGAGGAGTACGCGGCTCAGCGACGTGGAACAGCTGTGCCACGTGCTCCCGTGGTGGACGCATCGCCGCGATGCGCAAGTCGCGACTTGCAGCGCCGAAAAAAAGACGATCGCCGTTTCAGCAGTGCCGGGCTTCCGCCGCAGGTCATTGCCAGCGCCTGTTACCAGCCGGGCTCCGTCTACTACCAGCTGGCTGCTCATCTCCGTGTCACGACCAGCCGCCGGCGAATAAAAGGCTTCCATTCACCACCGAGCGCGGGTAACTCACTGAAAACCTATTTGAGCGAACGGCCGTTCACATCGTCTTCTGGCCATTCGCATTTAGGTTACCCTAAATTGCTCGAGCCTAATTTCTAGAATGGTTCTTCTAAAAAAAAAACACCACCGAATTACTTCCTTCTTCATCTGTGATGAACTCACTGTTCACGTGACTTTAATCCCAGAATTCGTTCCTTGTGTAGAAATCGGCCGATTCCAAACTGCTGTCTCAGTGTGCAAGAGGCTGTTGTCTAAAAAGATTACCACAAACACCTGCATTCCTTCTGCCATTGAAGAAGTTCAAGTAAGGATAACAGCTCTTCTCACAAAACTCTAGGAATAATTATCGTATTTTAAGGTTTTCAGTGACACCGAAGTTGATATACAATTCTTCATGGATGACACATGTCCCGAATTTGTGGGTATCTATACAAAAGCAGAAACACCTAATTCAGTTTCCAAATTTCTGGTGCACTTCAGGATTTAGGACTGCTTCCTCAGTTTAATTCCTACATCACTGCAAAGAAGAATGATACACATCTTGTGCAGAAATCCACCGACAAGATTTCGGAGGCAGTTCAGGGGTATTTTGGTGCAAATGGCTCTGAGCACTATGGGACTTAACATCTGAGGTCATCAGTCCCCTAGAACTTAGAACTACTTAAACCTAACTAACCTAAGGACACCACACACATCCATGCCCCAGGCAGGATTCGAACCTGCGACCGTAGCGGTCGCGTGGTTCCAGACTGAAGTCCGCAACTCGTGGTCGTGCGGTAGCGTTCTCGCTTCCCACGCCCGGGTTCCCGGGTTCGATTCCCTGCGGGGTCAGGGATTTTCTCTGCCTCGTGATGACTGGGTGTTGTGTGCTGTCCTTAGGTTAGTTAGGTTTAAGTAGTTCTAAGTTCTAGGGGACTGATGACCATAGATGTTAAGTCCCATAGTGCTCAGAGCCAGACTGAAGTGTCTAGAACCGCTCGGCCAAACCGGCGTTTCTGAATATTTATGTGTGATACACCCGTGGTCCCCGGTGGGTAATTGCAGAGTAACTGAATTTCGTTTGATTTCTTAACCAGATCTGTCTTTGTATTTGCTTTGCATGAAGTGTTTTTAAGCCTTAATATACCGTACGCACCTCGAACGAAACCCTGTGCCTAACGATTGAGAGAAAGAGCAGAAATGATCCACAGCATCAAAGTGCATTGACGTCTATCTCTTGTAAAATTTTAGAACGTATTCTGAGTTCAAACGTAATAAAGTATCTCGAGTAGAACGACCGATATCATCTTAATGAGAATGGATTCCGAAAGCATCGTCATACGAAACCAAAAAGATTTCTAGGTAGGGAAGATGCAGCATCTTACCTGGAATGGAGAGGTATGGATAGAAGTAAAAGTAATTTTAGGCGTGCCCCCAAGTACGCTGTAGTGGGATAACTGCTGTTCATTTTTTACGCTTATAATATTAATAGTACCCTTAGACTTTTTGCAGATGATGCACTTACGCCGGCCGCTGTGGCCGAGCGGTTCTAGGCGCTTCAGTCTGGAACCGCGCGACCGCAACGGTCGCAGGTTCGAATCCTGCCTCGGGCATGAATGTGTGTGAGGACCTTAGGTTAGTTACGTTTAAGTAGTTCTAAGTTGTAGGGAACTGATGACCTCAGATGTTAAGTTCCATAGTGCTCACAAGGGAACCTCCCCATCGCACCCCCCTCAGATTTAGTTATAAGTTGGCACAGTGAATAGGCCTTGAAAAACTGAACACAGATCAATCGAGAAAACAGGAAGAAGGTGTGTGGAACTACGAAAAAATAAGTAAAATATACAATTTGAGTAGTCCATATGCAACATAGGCAACATCAAGGATAGCGTGATCTCAGGAGCGCAGTGGTCCCGTGGGTAGCGTGAGCAGCTACGGAACGAGAGGTCCTTGGTTCAAGTCCTGCCTCCAGTGAAAAGTTTAATATTCTATTTGCAGTTTATGTGACAGACTCTTATGTTATCATCAATTTTTTTGGAGTGATTATCACATCCACAAGAAAACCTAAATCGGGCAAGGTAGAAGAATCTTTTTACCCATTTGCCAAGTGTGCAAGTTAGGTGGGTCGACAACATATTCCTGTCATGTGACGCACATGCCTTCACCAGTGTCGTATAGAATATATCAGACGTGTTTTCCTGTGGAGGAATCGGTTGACCTATGACCTTGCGATCAAATGTTTTCGGTTCCCATTGGAGAGGCACGTCCTTCCGTCTACTAATCGCACGGTTTTGCGGTGCGGTCGCAAAACACAGACACTAAACTTATTACAGTGAACAGAGATTTCAATGAACGAACGGACAGATCATAACTTTGCGAAAATAAGAAATTAAAATTTTGACGCGAGGGCGGACTTGAAACGTTGACCTTTCGTTCCACAGCTGCTCATGCTAACCACGGGACCACGGCGCTCGTGAACGTAGATTATCCTATATGTTGCCTGTCTTGCGCATAGACAACTCAGTTTGTATATTTTGCTTATTTTTTCATAGTTCCATACAACTTCTTCCTGTTTTCTCGATTGATTTGTGTTTAGTTTTTCAAGGCCTATCCACTGTGCCAACTTATAACTAAATCTGAGGCGGGTGCGATGGGGAGGTTCCCTTGTCAGAGCCGTTTGAGCCATTTTTTGATGCAGTTACCTATAACGAGACGGTGGTCTAGCGATGTTCCGATTAACGCGTACTGTGAGGACGTCGTGTGTTCTCCGTCTTTTTCGCGTTGGCACTAGTGTGTGTGCGTGTGTGTGTGTGTGTGTGTGTGTGTTTAGTCTTACTCTGTCTACTGCGTTACTGAGTTTCAGTGATTGTACGGCTTCAGCTATCATTTCATCGGTACGGCTCACGGAGTAGAGGCTGTGGTATGCGGTTGGATTCCATTCTCCTCTTTCTTTGGCGAGTGAATACATTCCCATCCTCTGTTTGCAGATTCTGGGACATCATCGAGACTACTTTTATTGAATCGAAAATTTTAAATGACTTTATCAGTGACAGGAATGTCCAAAAGAAGAGAGGACTGAAAAAATTCGAAAAACACGACCTATTGCACTGTTCACTTTGACTTAAACGATCGCCAGAGATATTAACACGAGGACAGAGTTGCTTAAAAAAAGTAGTACAAAAATATCAGCATTGCATTCCCGGAAGTACTATTACGTCCGCAGAAGTTGGGGATGTCATTTCAACAACAGCTGTGACTAACATGAAATGCACTTTTTTTATCGGGTTCCTTGATTGTCAGTAATACATAATGAGAATAATGGAGAATGTGTATCTGGAAGAGATTGTAATAAAAGTCATTCTGAATATGATCACTGACGTATCTGCTAGGGTACAAGTTAATATACAGCTAACAAAATCTGTTGACATTTTGCGGGATGTGCCACACGGGCAGTCGGCTCTCTATGCTTCGCGCTGTCACTGGAGCCGTTCTTTAACGAAATGTTATCAGGTATTTATGGTAGATCAAACGCTGGTTGTCAGAGCATTGCTGATGACGTCGTTCTTCTAATAGTACGTGAAGAAGAGATAGCACGTATGAAACGAGGCGTTAATAAACTTAGCGTAACGTCGGGGGCACAACTCACAAGGGGAGGCCGCCAATTGTGAAATTCAGATTCGATTCATATTGCGCATAATAAAAGCTCATGGCCAGAGGTGTAATGTGGCAAAGCACCAAGATGCACTTCTCAGCCGTAGTCGAGAAAATCGACAGTTAAAAGAAACCGTTGCGATGAAATACTCTCTACGATTAATAATTTTCTACAGCGTCGTGGCGCAGCGGTAAGCGCTCGGGTTCGTAATCCGAAGGTCGCCGGATCGAATCAGTCTGCCTTCGGCAGGGCAACAGAGCGGACGCGTACGTGTTGACTTCGTGCGGCGCGCGAGCTCGCCTTGTTTACTTTCCGACGGCCGTTGCTTAAGTGCCGGCTTACCTTGTACGATCCATGGCGAACCGTTACCGTAAATCAACACTCCGATTTACTTTCTGCAACGATTATGCCCGACCCAAAGCACTTGAGGTGGAGCGTTTTCTGCGAGAGAAAGTGAAGATCCCGGCGACCGATATTATAGGCATACATTTGTCCATCGTGAGCAGCACGGTCTATGTACAAATCATTAACGACGCGGCGTGCGAACGCATACTACGTGAGACCAAACAGGGGCTCCGCTTCTGTCACGCTGATGGCAATGTGGGAGAGGTAACCGTCGACCACGCAGGCTTAGGTATGCGAACGATACGCATTTTCGAATTGCCATTCGAACTTCCAGCTGAGGAAGTCGTCGCGGCACTACGCCCATACGGCACAGTCCACGGCCACACTGCGGAGAAGTGGACACAGTTTCGGACGTATCCTGTCCTAAACGGGGTCCGACAGGTCACCATAGATCTCCGAAGCCACGTCCCGTCCTACTTACAGATCGGCGGATGCCGTGCCATAATTATATACGATGGCCAGCCTCGGACCTGTTCCGGGTGCGGCAAAGAAGGCCACCTTAGATCCGAATGCCTACAACGGCGTATTACGCAACTTCCAGCTGCCGAAAAACCACCCACGTCGCAACCTACAGTGCTACCGGTGACCTATGCCGCTGCTCTGGCTTCTCCTACCACTTTGCAACGTCGCCCGGTCACCGCAAACGACGCCACCAACGAGCCCGACTAGACACTGACGGAGAGCGCCTCGGACGACCTGCCGCCTCGGCCGGCCATTGACGCCGCTCCGAAGATGCCGACGCAACCAGACGCTGACCCTGATCTCGGAAACACGATGGAGATCGACTCGCTCATCGTTCCTACAGCGGCCTTTCTGCCAGAACGACGTGACTCCCTTCCGTCGTCGGACACGGAGGGTCGCACAAGGAAACAACGTTCCCCGAAACGTCGCAAGCGAAGACGTCGCACCGTTTTCGGCCAAGAGGAGACGTTACAAGTCGAGGAGGACGTACCCGTCGACCAGCACGAAGCCTCAGAACCCGCTACTGCTGACGAAGACGTCATGAGCGCGGAGACATCTATCGGTGTGCCTGCGCCCCGTGCTGACGCTGAACTAAATCATGAACGTCTCACAGGCGACACGACACCACGCACAATTACAACATCTTCTGAAGACAAAATGGACGATACACCAGTTTCCGCTTCCACGGCGTGGCACGAGGAGGAGGTCACGGAGCAGGACCCGTTACGGGACCCTGCGCCGTCACGGCCGCACCACTAATCTTACTCTCCCCAGACTCCCCTGCGGCCCAGCGTGATAACGTTCCGCTGCGACGCCCACACCCTTGCGCGGACGGCGGAGTGGACCAGCCACCAGCAATCCGACACCAGGCCTACCGGATAGCAACCATCAACACCAACAACATCCGTTCCAGGGTGAAAATCCGCCTTATGCAGGAGATGTTCTGGGCTTCGGATATTGATTTCGCCCTTCTGCAGGAAGTTCACTTGACTAGTCTCCCGGATATTAATGGCTATACCGCCCACGCCTCCGTGAGTGATCCTATGGGCCGCGGGGTGGCCATCTACGTCCGCCACGGGATTTCTGTGACCGATGTCGCCTTCCTTCCATCAGCTCGGGGCATGGCACTCACTGCCATGGGGACACGCATCATTAATGTCTACGCTCCCTCAGGCACCGAACGACGGCATGAAAGAGCCCAGTTTTATTCCGAGGAAATCGCTCCCCTGTTTTTAGGGCGTTATGACCATTTCCTACTAGGAGGTGACTTTAACAGCGTTCTGCATCCTAAAGATCAGATCCCCCACTATACTACATGCCAGGAGCTACGTATAGTGGTGCGAGACCTCCTGCTTCACGATACCTGGGAAGTACAACACGGCGACCTTTCTGGCCATACCTTTCTTACAAGTCATTCCGCAAGCCGACTAGACAGGATATATGTCTCACAAACTCTTAGATCTGCGATACGGGGCGCCGAACGCTGGCCGCTGGCCTTTTCCGACCATTGCGCTTACATCTGTACGGTCCTCCTTCCGCCGCAATCAGTATGGCGCAGCCGTGCGCCACGGAAACTCAATACCTCACACTTGCATGACCAGGCGTGTCGCCAACAAGTCACTGACACGTGGACAGCCTGCGAACGACGCCTTTCCCGCTACCGCTCGACATTGACATGGTGGTTGGACTGCGCCAAGCCGGCGATCCGGAGGACACTGATGAGATACGGGAAGGACATGGCCGACTGGCATCGCACCACTGTTGACTTCTATTACGCGATTCTCCGAGATCTGGATGCTCAACCGCCAACCCCGGACAACCAGTTGGAACGGCAAAGAACTAAGGCGAAGATAATTGCGCTGGCACGCCGGAAATTGCAAGGGGTCGTGATACGGACGCGGCGCCACGATCACGCGGATTTAGAAATTCCATCCATGCATGATATAGTGTCCGACAACCGAAGGCGTCGTCGGCAGATCATCAGCACTTTGACAACGCCTCATGGAACGCAGGTGACCACTCAGAATGACATCGTCCGCGCATTCGTCGAGCACTACCGTCGTACTTATAGTGATGACGACTCTGAAACTGCAGCAGACGACTCCATTTTGAATTACGTCACGCGCACCCTCCCCCACACGGAGGCGGATGCTTTGACAGTGGCGGTCACGCTAGACGAAGTCAACAACGCAATCGCCAAAGGTGCAGTCAACAGATCGCCCGGCATTGACGGCTTACCGATTGAGTTTTACCGTACCTTTCGGGACCTCATGGCCCCACGGTGGACGACTATGTATCAAGAACTGATAACATCTGACCAAGCAATCCCACCCGCCTTTGCTGAGGGCATCATTATACCAGTCCACAAACCAGCCCGTGGTTCGATGGTCACGAGTTACAGACCGCGCACCCTCCTCAATGCCGATTACAAGATTTTCGCGCGCTTACTGGCAATGCTGCTCCGAACTACACTCCCTCATATCCTCTCGCCAGAACAAACGACGCCTGGCGGACAGATTAACATACAGACTGCCACAGGGGAATGCCGCGACTTATTGCGATAGCGGCGGCCTGCAGGCTCCGGGCAGCGGTCGTCGCTATAGACTTCGACAGCGCCTTCGATAAAGTGCGTCATCGTTTCCTGTTTTCGGTGGCAGCCCGAATGGGCATCCCCCCTCCGTTTCTCGACGTCATCCGGCGTCTTTACGACAGTGCCAGTTCACGTGTCCAAGTCAATGGACGTATAGCAGGGCCGGTACCTATCTGCCGTTCGATACGGCAGGGGTGCCCCCTCTCTACCCTCCTGTATGCTATTGCCCTTGAGCCCCTTATTGGGGGCTTGACGACCAAGCTTTCTGGCCTCACCCTACGCCAACACACTTTTCGCTGTCGGGCATATGCTGATGACCTCCTCCTCTTCATTCGCTCCGGCTCTGAGATTCGGGATATCCTCGACTTGATTACCCGTTATGGGGCTGCCGCTGGCAGTGCCATGAATGTCGCCAAATCTTCTGCAATGCACATTGGACGAGGCCTCCAGGAGGGTGAAGTGGCACCACTGCCGCTTGTGCGGACTTTCCGGTACCTGGGCATTACCTTTACCCCCACGGTCACACGCACGGCGGCAACGAATTACCGTCGCCTGTTACACGTCATCCGCAACGACGTCCGCCAGAACCTCTTGCGCCGCCAGGACACACTTCAAAGGGTTGCGTTTATTAATCTTTATGTGGCATCAAAATTGGTTCACATCGCGCAAGTTCTCCCTCTGCCAACTGCAATTGGGCGCAACCTTCAGGCGGCTTTTGGCTATTACCTCACGGCTGGTTCAATGTTTAAAGTCCGTTATGAGACACTTACCCTGCCCACACGGTATGGTGGCGTTGGGCTCGTCAATGTCCGTATGCGATCTGCAGCCTTGTACATGAGTACCATGAGAAAACAGTGGATGGGCCAGGGTACATCTCTAACACGCAGCTTGCTTGAGGTCCTCCTACCAGCTTCCACCTCACCACCAGTGTCTGTCGGCCATATCGTGCCTCATTTGTCCCATCTTTCGACCTTTTTCGTCGACTACAGTTATATACATACCAGTCTCCCAGATACACGCCCACCTAGGACTAAGGATTTTTACAGCCTGTTGCTGCGCTGTGTTCCCCGGAATGTGATGGAGACCAAACACCCCTCCATCCAGTGGCCCATAGTGTGGACTACCGTCCACCAGCCCTTCCTCCCTACGAACGTCCGGGCGCTGTGGTATCACATAGTCAACAGGAAATTTGCCACGAAGCAGCGCCTGCACAACATTGGCTTGTCAGAATCCCCTCTTTGTCTCCTTTGCCAGCAGCTGGACACTGATGAACACCGTCTGACATGCGCCTCATCGCAAGATGTATGGCGCTTCGTGCAGCAAATCATTGCCTGCTATCTCCGGGTGCCACCAGACACAGTCGAGCCTCGAATGTTTCTATACCCGGAGGACCGACATATTCCCGCCGCCAAATGTCATGCTATTACGTGGGTCAAAGGGTGGGCGGTCGCTTATCTCTTTAATGAGGGACCTAAATCCCGCCTCGACTTCTGGACCTATTTACGAACAGCCCATGCAGCTCTCGAAAACACGCCACGTTACCGAACATTATTTGCTAACTATCTTCGAGCGGTCCTTGTTAGACCTCCACTGAGTTGGGGGGTGCCTGGCACAGAGGGCACCCACCCCTCCTCCCCCGGCGGTGTCTGAGTTTCAACCGCCTACGATCTATTCTACTTCTGACCTCCGCGGATGGGAGAGCGCGTCGCAGATTGCGCGGATTTTGTTTCTTTTTGCTTTTCCTTTTTCCTTTCTTTTTCTTTACCTAGAATTTATATTTCTTTTATCTTTCGCATATGTGTTCCCATAATTTCATGCTATTAGTGAATATTACAAAAACACATGCAAATAAATAAATAACAACGCCTTCCACTACTGTTGATTCCTGTTTATCCCACTTCCCTAAGCACCACAGGCTCGGTGGTGGTGCGGGGGACACTGTGGCCAGGCCTCAAGTTTCGACCCCTGCCCACTTTGCCCCCCGAGCCCCCACCGGTCCCCCCCCCTCCCCAAAAAAAAAAAAGATGGTAGAGCACTTGCCTGCGAAAGGCAAAGGTCCCGAGTTCGAGTCTCGGTCGGGCACACAGTTTTAATCTGCCAGGAAGTTTCATATCACCGCACACTCCGCTGCAGAGTGAAAATCTCATCCCGGAAACATCCCCCAGGCTGTGGCTAAGCCATGTCTCTGCAATAAAAAAAAAAAAAATAATAATAATAATAAAAAAATAAAAAATAAAAATCTCGCGCCAAGCATTTTTTTTAATTATTAGTTTTTTGTAATTTATATATATAAACTATTAATGAATTGCTTATGCATGTTGGTGAAGGCGGGTCACTCTCCAATTGTACCGCCTCCGTTTTTCTGTGTGTTTAAGAGGGTGTACCAAAGCTCTCCCGTCCGCACTGATTTTCGACGATGTTATAAGTTGCGCTTGGGACCGCATCTACCTTCTTTCGAAGTTAGCAGGCAACTACGCTGTTATGCGGCGGCTCGTTTCGGCCCATTCAACATCTGTCCTTCAAGTGTAACGAGCGAGTAACGGAGTTTATATTTCATACCTGCCGCAGCAAATTTGTGTTCGTGTGGTCTCTATTCTAACTCGAACGTTTGACTTACGCTATACGTATTCGTTTCGGAATACTGTTTCTACGTCATCCGTTAACTATACGCGGTTAACATTATGAAGACAATTAATAACATTTGTGAAATACAACTTTGTTTGCGGAAAACATAATGATGTTCGAAGTCGCCAGTTTTCCCACGACAAACGACTTTCAACAACTTATTACATGCATAATTGTTGCAACTGATTGCCGGGAAATATATATATATATATATATATATATATATATATATATATTTTAATTACAAAAAACAAATACTAAAAAAAAAAGGGATGCATGGTGCCAGATTCGATCCGGCGACCTTCGGATTACGAACCCGAGAGCTTACCGCTGCGCCACGACGCTGTACAAAATTATTAATCGTAGAGAGTATTTCACCGCAACGGTTTCTTTTAACTGTCGATTTTCTCGACTACGGCTGAGAAGTGCATCTTGGTGTTTTGCCACATTACACCTCTGGCCATGAGCTTTTATTATGCACAGTATGAATCGAATCTGAATTTTACAATTGGCGGCCTCCCCTTGTCAGCCATCGGAATCGTAAAATCCTAAACGCCAGCGGATTTCCTAACCTCGCTATGCCGTGGGCGCAAGTTGTCTAAAATCACAACACGCCAAGAGTCATACTAGACAGATGTCCTCTAAAGATGAAGATGTGTAACAAACAAAATGCAAGGGGCAGTTGTAGAAAATAACTGGTTCGCCGTGAACCTAATTTAAAAAAAGCTTATAGTCATAAGCACTTAGGTGTTCTCCAAAATATACTACATCGCGCACTTCTTTACATTTCCATAACTACAAGGCAACTAGATAATGCGCCTGACAAGCAGTTGCAAACGGAAGGAAAATGTATTCAAACTGTCTATTATACGACAGCCAAATCGAAGAAGTAAGGTGGGCTCTAATTTGTTCACGACAAAAAAAAAAAAATGGTTCACATGGCTCTGAGCACTATGGGACTCAACTTCTGAGGTCATCAGTCCCCTAGAACTTAGAACTACTTAAACCTTACTAACCTAAGGACATCACACACACCCATGCCCGAGGCAGGATTCGAACCTGGGATCGTAGCGGTCGCGCGGTTCCAGACTGTAGCGTCTAAAACCGCTCGGCTGCTCTGACGGCCCACAACATAAATGCAATGACGCTTTTCTTCGGGCGTATAATAACGCTGCTGTACAAAAGTCCAGGGAATATTACAATAACGTCTTTCCAAACCGGGCGCCTAGGAAGTATGCGTCCCCCGATCGACGTAAGCAAAACTAACTACAAATTAAAACACTTTGCAGAATTGTGTCTCTTACATAAACACTAGTATTTTAAGGAGCAACCGCCAGACAAGAGCTTCACAAAGAGAGTGATCAAAGGCGATAAACCTAACAATACGGAATAAAATTAGTTGGATACCGACAGAGAGCCTATAGAGAAACATAACGTTTAAAATCTATACAACTGACGTTACAACAACATGGCACAAGGAAGTGAACAAAATCACTACAATAAACGAAAAGAGCCACAATGACACAAACAAATGCTCCTCATGTGGCTTAATTGATTAACGTCTTCACTTTCAGCGGTCATTAATGTAACTGGAGATGGTGCTGAAACAGATTTGCACCGCTGCCAAGAACTTCCGGAACCGACTCTACAACCGAGGTCCTACCTAGGCCTGACACCAAACTGCGTCTCACATAAAAAAAACACTGTAATGTATCAGATAGACAATTAACTTAAGAAACTTCAATAACTGCATGAAAACTGTCTTCTGGAAAACAAAAAGTGTTGTAACTTAAAGTTATTCGAGAATAAGCTGGAAATAACATTTGAAACATATGGAATAAGATATCCACAGGAGAAGAATCCAGGGAAAACAACACATATTTTAAAAGCAAAAAGTTTGAAAACAAAAAAATCTTAACACTCGAGAACGATACTTGTTTGTAGTTACATTTTTTAAAGTTATTATTAGATTATTTTCAAGATTTTCACTAATGAATATGTTTTCAAGAAAACATCACTTGCCAATTCTGGAAGATTAACATAAAATTCATCTAGAATATCTAATTAGCATCTATTTTAGAAGAAAATTTTATTTATTGAAGAAGAAAGTCACGAGTCAAGAAATATGCTAATTTCGAAAATCGAATACTCGGGTAAAAATGGGTAGCGTCGTTGACTAATAATCATAACGTTCTGGATCCTGTGTCCGAACCCAGTCACTGCTTAAATTTTGAATACCCGTCTTCATCACCAATGGCGGCTGAAGAAATCTGGTATGATCATTCACGATCAGTCTGAAAACGGTCCTGTCACAGACGTCGGATGAGTGGACAGAGATGTGGAAAACTAAATGGCGAAAGATCAACGGCATGAGAAATGAGAAGGCACTGGAAACCACTCTATTAAGAGATCGTGTATGGTTTTCAGCTTTACAAATGTTGCTATTGCTCATTTTCCGTAACGCTTTTAGGAATGGTGGTACTGGGATCGAGGGGTGTGCGCAACATTTGATCATAATTTAACATTCCCCAATTTCTTAAAACAGTCTTAAACTCAATTTCCCTATTAGATTTGTACTTCATTATTAATTAGAAAATCAAGAAGCAGCAACCGTCGAAATAGTATCAAGGAACTCTCTTTAAAGTTGGTCATCCGTAACATTGAAATTTAAAGAACTTTCTAATAATAAACGGAACAGTCTTACACCAAAATATCTCATAAAATTAACTGTGCCTGTGGAATACTGATTGTCACAACCGAACAAGAAATCAACTTGGCAAGTGAGAAATCACCAAGAGATCCGTTAAACAACAGGTAAAGCTTTCCTAAACTAAGTACTAGATATCGGCCACTAACACCGGCCTTCAGGAGTAGGATTACAAAATGTTATAACTTCACTTGCTGTTTCAATACGATGTCCGTGAGTTAGAATGGTTCAGTGCTTTCAAGCCGTGCACGGACAACTTCCTTTCGCTACACGGTGCAGTTGTTTCTCAGTAACGTGTTCCCTGTGGACTCAATACAAGAGCCCACTCGCCATCGGAAAACGACGGACATTGCACGTCGTGCTGGACTCGCTGAGCGGAAATACAAATCCGCGGGCATTGGGTAGATATCAGAAACAAAGCGAGGAGGTATCGAACGTTTGGGTTGCATACTTCACAAATCAAGGCACCGCAGTTACGTCAGTGCTAATGGGCTTCCTTCGTTTCCGCTGTAGTTCAGCGAATATGACGAGTGCGAGAAGTGCGGCGCTGCGGTCGCTTCAAACTCGTCGACTCGTTCTCTCTTGCAGAAGCACACAGTAGTTTAAGGTTAAGTCGTGACTTATTGTTAGTACTGAAGATGAGTACACGATCCTGCTGCTGTAAAGTACACTGACAAGACGAAATGACCGACTGTCGGGATCAGATGGCCTTTAACGATGCTGTGTTTTTTGAGACTGTGAAGGGTGTACGGTCGGCAGCTCGTGGTCGTGCGGTAGCGTTCTCGCTTCCCACGCCCGGGTTCGATTCCCGGCGGGGTCAGGGATTTTCTCTGCCTCGTGATGACTGGGTGTTGTGTGATGTCCTTAGGTTAGTTATGTTTATGTAGTTCTAAGTTCTAGGGGACTGATGACCATAGATGTTAAGTCCCATAGTGCTCAGAGCCATTTGAACCATTTTTTTGAAGGGTGTACGACGAAAATAAGTTAACTGATGCAAAATACGTAACTGTAGATGTGTTCCGTTAGAAGAGGTGTGATATCTGGAATAAGTTTCACGCTATATTCCACGCGTCAGATGAAAAACAAACAACTTTTCTCAAATGGAAACAAAATGGTTCTATTCTTATTAATCCCAGGTCCACCGTGAGAAAACATACGTGCTGCGTCAAGCGAAAACTGGGCACTGAGCAGCGTCACTGTTACAGCCCTGCGATTAGAAAGTGCGCTATTTCTGTCTTCATTCGGCCATGACAACTTGCATTTATGGGCTGACAGCGAGTCGTGCAGCTTATCATTTATTTCTGTCGTTTATTTTAATAATTAATCAACATTTAGAGATTGCACTTTATCCGCATGTCACGTTATCTGGCGCTATCGTTACACACTTGGTAACGCCTCGAAAGTGTGTACATGTCAACGTAATTGTTAGAGATTCTCTGAATAGGTATCAAATATTAAAAAAAAAGTTTTATCTTTATGAATGTGTACATAAACATAACAATATTCGCTGTTAACCAATCAGTCGTTATATTGGTAAATTATTTGCTTCGTCATTTAGGCAGGCAGGACTGTTTGTGATATTTCAAGTTGCACCTGAGAATGGCTATGAAGCCGTAATCATGATTGTGTGAAATAAATGAATAGTAATTTACAGTTTAAGGGAGGAAATTTCTTTCAAAACGGTTGCCTATGTAGCGGGAATGTAGGGAGTCCGCCCTTATACTTTCTCAGCGAATCGCGTCTACTTCTACCCTACACCAGACTCAGGTGACGAGTGGGCTTCGGCGGAGACTCACGAGACGGCGGGTTCGGAGATGACGTCACAGGGCTCGCTAGTGAGCTTAAAGCAAGTATATGGAGCTCATTTCGGAACTCCACTACTCATGACGAAAATGAACAATCATACTTTCTCTGTGAGAAAATAAGGTAGCACATTTGATTTCACTTCAACAGAAAGAAAAAAAGGCAGTAAACGTTTAAAATCCCATCGGTGATGAATTCCTTGGAGAAGGAGCACGAACTCAGGATGGAGAAGAATCGCGAATGAGGCAGGCAGTTAATCATAATCAGCCTCGAGAAATTTAAGGCAGCCGCTGAAAAAACTAAATTGGGAAGGCTGTAGATGTATTCGACTCCCATTCTAATAGGAAGTGAACTCACTGTCTTTAACTATTCTGCCACTTCAGCCAGTAGAGCAAGAAGAGGTACTTCAAATTTCAAAATGCTCCTATATGTTTTTTTCTGCTTTAGTTAATATGTCCGTCCACCTAAGCTTGTTATACAGAAGTCCTCCAAAGGATTTTACATAATCTTGTATTTAGCGTAAGACCGTTAATGTCTAGGTCCAGTTTTCCCTGGCTGTGAGACTTCCGGCTGGTCTGAAACGACGTGCCATGACTTTCACTCTTGTGCTTACCTCTTCATCTCAGAGTATCACTTACATGCGACGTCCTCAATCATTTGTTGAATAAATTTCACTATCTCTCTTCCCATACTGTTTTTGCCCTCTGCTGCTATTTTTGGTATCACAGAAGTTGTTTTCTTATGTCTTAATATGTTTCTTCTCTTCCTGTCCTTTATTCCAGTAAGTGGTTTCCATGTATCCCTTTTCTCGACGTTTCGCAACTTTAGAGTTCCGTAGCTGACAGTCCGCAGCTCGTGGTCGTGCGGTAGCGTTCTCGCTTCCCGCGCCCGGATTCCCGGGTTCGATTCCCGGCGGGGTCAGGGATTTTCTCTGCCTCGTGATGACTGGGTGTTGTGTGATGTCCTTAGGTTAGTTAGGTTTAAGTAGTTCTAAGTTCTAGGGGACTGATGACCGTAGATGTTAAGTGCCATAGTGCTCAGTGCCATTTGAACCATTGGAACCGTAGCTGACTCGGAAAGGTGGAACCGTTATAGGATCACTTCGTTGTCCATCTGTCTGTCCGCCTGCCCATATCTTAAGAGCCCTTTTCTCAGGACGAGTACATGTATCAATTAATTTTTGGGCGTTTGTGTGCTCTTGAGCCTTTCAGATAGACGAACGTGAAGGGAGTGCGGCGGACTGCGCGTACACTAGGTTTTGAGGATCCGGTTCTGCGGGATATTCAGACGAGCCCCAGTACAAGCTCCAGACAAGTGGCCCGCCAACATGGTGTAAGCCTAAGTACGATTATGAGTATGCTGCATGCTACTATCCCTATCACCTGCAACGAGTGCAAGGATTACCAGAAACAGATTTTCCTATAATGGAAGGATTTTGTCGATCGTTTTTGCACCAGACAATCACAATTATGGAATTTTTGTCTTTAGTCCTCTTTACCATGAACCTTTGTCATGATTGGCACTATTAATCTGCATAATCGTCATCTGTGGGCTACAGATAATCTTCGGGGAGCACATTGGTTCAGCTTCGATGTGTGGGTGGGGATTCTTGGCGACCACATACTTGGACCGGTTATTATTCCACAGTGCCTCGACAGAGGAACGTACCTGGGCGTCTTGTAGAATACTCTGCCTGGGTTGCTTGAGAATGTGCCTTTGCCAATACGACAGGTTACGTGATTAGGTGGTTTCCGCATGACGGAGCACCACCCCACTTCCGCATTACAGTTTGCCGACGCCTCAAAATCTTTCCCGGACGTTGACTAGGACGCAGAAACCTTGTAGCATGGCCTGCTACGTCACTGAACTTAATTACCCTGGATCTTTACCTCCGGGGACATGGGAAAATCGTTGTGTATCCTCAACCAGTTCCTGAAGTGCAGACCCTTCAATAACGTGTTCACAACGCCTGTGAAGTTTTTCGGAGAGAGACCGGAACGTACGAAAGAGTGCAGCAATCCACGATGCGGCGCGAGATAGCGTGCATTGCATCCCATGGGGCCCACTTTGAAAATCTGTTGTGACGTGGATGTAATGCAATTCTGTATTGTGTTCCGGGACAATCTGTTCTCGTTGCATGCACAACGTCCATTTCCGGTCACATGTTCATAGGACCTTGGTTCCTCCGTTACCTGTCAGGAATCGGTTCCTGCAGTTTGTCGATTTTGTTGACGTTCATACTCTACAGGTTGTGTCCGTAAGAGCGTGCAAAAATGTAACAGGACATAAAGAATGCGCTACCGAAAAATTTAAGGTCGGAGAAGACAGCTTACGGAGATATGGAAGTAAACTTGTCTACCCATTTGTCTAACATTTATGTCTTCCGGCTTATTTACAAATAATATGCGTACAAATTTACACGTATTGTACTGTTTATTTACATGTACATTCTTTATTTCCTGCAAGGAAACAAGGAGTAGGTGCATCATTACTAGGAAGTCACGATGCAGGCTTTGTTTACTTTACTTGTCCATAAAGTCTCTCTGTTGTATCGTATTTACATTGTCTCATGACAGAACGTGCTATGAGTCAACGACAGACCCGTTCATTACTCTGTGCTATTCAGAGACGTACAGTGCAATACGATGGAGCAGTACCAGTACAGTTTCGCAGAACCCACTGCCATGCGTCTTGTGTATGGGTAAGTACTTTGCAATGCTCTCGCTAACAGGTATCATCCATGGCGACAAGTATTTATTTCTCTCAATAGACGAATTAAGGAGAGTGGTTCATTGGAAAGAAGAAGCGAGGAACCTGGCAGCATGAGGAACACTCGCACACCCGATTTTGAAGAGTAGGTGCTGGAACATGTTGCAGCGGACCCCACTACAAGTACTCGTCGTATTGCACGTGACATCGGCGCTCCACATACTAGTGTGTGGCGAGTACCCCACGAACAACAATTACACCCAAATCACCCACAACGACTCCACGCGATGCTTGTGACTCACTTTGCACCGAGGGTCGTGTGGTATCGATAGCAACGATGCCACACAGTTCAAAGGTTGTCACTGCGAGAGACACCGACGACAGCGCCCTCTAGCCGGTGCTGTCGAGGTCTACGAGCTCCGCGATTGCTTCAGCCCATTCCATCAGGTGCAGCCAGCCAGAACACTTCGCTTCAGCTCCGCACTTCATTCCAAGTTATGTATTCTTATCGCTTGAGTAAAGGGGATTTAAATTCATACAGCAGTACCGACCTGTTTTACGTTTTCCTGATCCAACCCATGCGCCGCCCTCCAGGCGGGATACAAAATTTGGCGAGGAGGATGGGATTAAAATTCTTTTGCCTTTCCTATCATTTCCTTTTTTGATCGGTACTACTTTAGCTTTTTTGAGATACTCCCGTGTGCCTGAGTGTTCTCATCATTCGCTATAAAACTTTCATTTGTGTACACCATGGCTTCGCCACAGGAACAGGCTTCGCTGTCCGATCTTGTACGTTTTCAGGCTCAGCAAATGACGCAGCTGCTTGCTGCCATAAATGGACTGGTGACACTACAAACTGCAGCTACTTCGGCGCCTCCGACGCCACCGCCTGTACCGACGCCGTCGCCGACGGCGCCGTCATTTCGTGCCTTCAATCCAGACGTTGAACGCTGGCCAGAATACATCGCCCAGCTCGAGGCACACTTCGCAGCTTACAACATACCAGGTACAGAGCGGCTTGCTTTTTTCATTGCCAACGCGGGTGTTGTGTTGTACCGCGTGCTCGTGAAATTGTTTCGCACCACCCGCGCAGAAATTAAAAGTTACGACGAAGTGATTGAAGCTTTGAACTCCCACTTCCGTGACAGTGTAAATGTGGTAGCTACAAGTTACAAATTCTTTCGCCTCCGGCGTGGCCCTACTCGGTCTAATAAATCTTGATTTTGCTGGTCCTCTCTGGGACACTCACTGGCTGATTGTATTTGATGCATACAGCAACTTTCCTTTTGTTGTGCTTATGTCTTCTACTACATCTGCGAGTACTATTCGGGCTTTGACGTCTATTTTTTGCATTGAGGGCCTTCCTGAAGTTATTGTCTCCGACAACGGCCCACAATTCGTGTCCTCAGAGTTTGAAGTGTTCTGTGCCGCTAATGGCAATCGCCATCTGACTTCAGCCCCGTTCCACCTCAGTCGAACGGCGAGGCTGAACGCTTTGAGCATACATTTAAGTCGCAGATGAGCAAGTTGCGCGCCACGCACTCTCGCGAGCGCGCGCTCTGGACTTTCCTCGCTTCCTATCGCTCTCAGACGCGCGGCACCCATTCCCCAGCGGAATTGTTACAGGTCGCTCCTGCAGCTATTGCACCCGCCGCTGCACTCCCCCGCTGCTTCGCATCGCTCTGGCTTGGCGCCGCATGATTTGGTGTTGCGTCTCGTTTTCTCTGGCAGGCAGCGCTGGGAGCAGGGGCGCTTTCTTCGCCAGCTTGGCCGCACCTTATTTGTCATTTCTGGTCCCTCCGGCTCTGTCAAGCGACTCCGGAACCAAATTCGTTTTTGCCGTCCTCTGTTTTCTGCCGCTGGTTGTTTTCCGCCAGAATTGGAGGCTTCGCGACTTCCGCCGCCACGGCCCATGACACCAATGACGGCGCCTCCGCAGCGGGCGCGCCTCCTGTCGTCGCCGCTGCCGGTCCGGTCACCTGCTCCGGACGGACGCCTCCTGCCGCCGCCGCCGCCGCCGCCGCCGCGTTCCTCCGCGGTGCCTGAAGCTGTGGACGCTGAGGCTGCCGTCACTCCGCCGCCGTCACCCATGGAGGTCCTTGCTCCACCTCCTCCTTCGAACATACCCAGTAGCGGTGCGCGGCCTGGGCAGGTTTTCCACGGGGCGTTTTCCTCGCCCCCTTGTGAGCAATTCGGGGTCGCGGGTGGACAGCGCGCCCCGGCTGTTCCGCTGTCTGCACCCTCAGCTTCGCCGCCCCTGGGTCCCTCCACCCACCGTCGGAAGCCATACTCAACGACGGCCCGTCATTTCAGGGAGGAGGATGTGGTATCGATAGCAACGATGCCACATAGTTCAAAGGTTGGCACTACCACGAGACACCGACGGCAGCGCCCTCTAGCAGGCGCCGTCGAGATGTACGAGATCCGCGACTGCTTCAGCCCATTTTCATCAGGTGCAGCCAGCCAGCTCCGCATCTCATTCCAAGTTATGTATTCTTATTGCTTGAGAAAAGGGGATTTAAATTCGTACAGCAGTACCGACGTGTTTTACCTTTTCCTGTTCCAACCCACGCGCCGCCTTCCAGGCGGGATAAAAAAGGTCGCATTGTGTCAGTGGTTGCTCCAGTAATGGATTGATCGACCAGACTCCCTCCAAATCGTTCTGTTTACTGAGGAGGCCTCATTCGATTATGATGATATTTGGAACATCAGGAATAGCCATGTGTGGCATGAGGAAAACCCTCATGCTGTAGTAGATTCATACCATCACGTACGTTTTGCTGTGAATATATGGGCCGGCATTATTGGTGACGATCACGTTGGGCCTTATCTTCTATCTGGCCGTCTGATTGGCCTGCAGTACTTGAGGTTCGTACAAACAGTACTACCTGAGTTCTCGGAGAACGTACCCTTGGCTGTTTGGGAGAGGATGTGGATACAACATGACGGTGCACCGCCTCACTTCAGTGTGGACGTCCGCAATCATCTCACTGCTGTATTTCCTGGCGCTGGGTTGGAGGGGGACGTCCTATTCCACGGCCTGCGAATCCCCTTGATTATTTCCTATGGGGATATCTGAAGTCACTTGCGTATTAGACACCAATCGATAAGAAGATGGAATTTGTTGCCAGAATTGTAGCTGCCTGTGATATGATTCGAAACACACCAGTGATAATTATCAGAAAGCGCCAGAATCTTGTTCGCCGGTATCATGCTTGCATTGAGGTTGATATCTGTCAGTTTCAGCACATTTTATAAGAAGCACTACATCTGGTGCGTTCATTGTGTCAGTGACGCCATTTGCAGTTAACTGTAACTACTGTAAATGAAAAAGTACACAGTAATGTGATTTTATTCCCATTATCTCCGTAAGCTGGCTTCTACGACTCCAGGTTCCCTACCTCAAATTCTTCAATGCAGCATCCTCCATATCCTGTTAATTTTTTGCACGGTCTTACGGAAACGATTTGTGTAGTTCCTCGGCGGCATGAAAAACTGAAGCTTCTAAATCATTGTAACCTAAAGACACGGCCATTTGTCATATATTTTGATACTCGCAAACTCACCAAAACCAATAGATACACTAATTACATCCTCGTCGGGCCTGGTAGTCAAACCTTAAATCACATGCCTCCACAAATCGAAAGATCACCGGGTCAGATCTCAGTCGGACCAGGGATTTTTCAGTCTTCGCTTTAACCTAGCCTCCATTTCCTAACTGTGTGAGGCATTACCAGAAAAAACACGTAGTTCGAGTTCCACGTTAAACTCCAGGTACCCCTTTCCCAAGGTGTATAATTGGGGTAGATTAATGACAAGCAAGTCGCCAGAGTGGCGTGCGACAAAGTATTGCATCAGACCATTGAGCCACAAGAAATTGCTACTATTATCATCTGCGTACATAGTAAAGTTGGTACGAAACCCTCAGAGCCCTAGTCCTGCTCGCACTCGTCCGTTTTTTTTTTTTCTTTTAAAATCTATCAGTCCACTAAACTTTTAGCATCCTTCAGTAACGACACATCTCTAAAGCCTCGATTTTCTTATTCTGTGGTTTCCTAAATACATGATTCATATCCGTACGATGCTGTGCTCCAGACGCACATTCTCAGAAATTTCTTTCTCAAATTGAGGCCCATGTTTCGTACAACGAGACTACTTTTAGTGACGAACGCTGTCTTTGCCAATGCTGGCCTGCTTCTGATGTCATTGTTTCATCAGTTATTTTGCTTCCAAGATAGCAAAATTCCTTCCCTTCCGCTGCTTAGTGGCCTCCCATTTCGATAATTTTATTGCGAATCTCATTTCTGCTACTCCTTATTGCGCTCGATTTTCTTTTGTTTATTTTAATTCCACGTTCTATGGTCAGTATACTGCTGATTTTATTCAAGAGGCACGGTGTAGTACTCACTTCCACCGAGGATAGCATTGTTAAGAGGTACTTTGCAACACTCACACTCAGGAAAGAAATATCTCCGTCGAATCACTGATATCCTTAAACCCTAAATTTGAATCCTGCTTCTGAACCTGCTATTTCCATCACAACTTTTATGATGAATAGGTCGAACAGTACGTGAGAACATTTTAATCCCTGCCTTATGCAATTCTGGTCTTCCTTATTCTAACTCCGTGGAGCAGTGGTTAGCATACTGAACTTACGTTTGGAGAGACGATTGTTCAAATCCGCGTCCGACCATACTGATTTAGGCTTCGCACGATTTCCCAAAATCGTTTGAGGCAAATTTCCGGAAGGTTCCTTTGAAAAGTGCATGGGCTCTATCCTTTCCCAGCCTTGAATCATTCCGAGCTTGTCCTCGGTATCTAAAGATGTCGACTTGAACCCTATACTTACTTGCCTTTTCTTTTTCTTCCATTCTTCTCTGGTTCTTGTACTTGTTCTACAAGGGGCAGCCAAATGAAAATGAGACAGATGTAGGTGAACTGTTTATTATTTCAAAATTAATCGCCATAGTTGTTAATACACCTATCGCTCTGTGAGACAAGACGGTCCCTTCGTGCACGGAAAAATATTTACGGTTGAAACTTCCTGGCACATTAAAACTGTGTGTCGGACCGAGACTCGAACTCGCGACATTTGCCTTTCGCTGGCAAGTGTTCAGTGGTAGAGCACTTTCCCGCGAAAGGCAAAGGTCCCGAATTCGAGTCTCGTTCCGGCACACAGTTTTAATCTGCCAGGAAGTTTCATATCAGCGCACACTCCGCTGCGGAGCGAAAATCTCATTCTGGAAATATTTACAGTTGTTTGTGGACTCATAATGGTACCTGGGTGTACACCTTTTCGTCCGAAGCAAATCGACGGCTAGGAATGTTTTTCTTCAGGGCTCTAAAAATATGGAAATCGCCTGGGAAGAGATCGCAATTGTATGAAAGATCAGTAAAAGTTTCCCAGCGAAACTACTGGAGCGTAGTCTAAACAACCTGGGCAACATGTGGGTAGGCACTTTTTGGCAGTTTGTTTCGCTGCAGAAGTTTTGCTGGGAAGCCCTTACACTACCGGCATACAGACCCCACGCCATTTCGTTATTTTTGGAACCCTGAAGAAAGACATCCGTGGCCGTCGATTTGCTTCGGACGAAAAGGTGCACACCTTGGTACAATTATGGTTCTTATGCAACCGCAGTTTTCCATGAAGGCATTGATCATGTTGTCTCAGAGTGGGATAAATGATTTAGCACCTATGGCGATTACTTTTGCAGTGACGAACAATTTACTACTTTTTTCCATCTGTCTCGCTTTCATTTGATTTCCTCTTATGTAAGACACGTTTTTCCCCTATAGATTACAACAATTTTTCTCAGAAGTTCGAATATCTTGCGTAATTCTACTTTATCGAACGCTTTTTTTGTAAGTACACAAATCCTATAAAAGTATCTTGATTTCTTGATATTGTCTCCACTATCAAGCGCAACGTGGGAAATGCCTGTCCAGTACCTTTATCTTTCCTAAAGCCACACCGATCCTCTTCTAACAGGGCGTCACTTTTCTTTTCTGTACTTCTGTGATTCTTCTTATCAATGACATGGATACACGAGCTGTTAATCTGATTGTTCCGGAGTTCTTCCTTCTATCCGCTATCGCTATCTCCGGGATTGCGTAGATGACGTTTCTTCGAAAGTAACATGGTATCAATTGAGAGAAAACAGCCCTCGGTCACTATTTTTAACGAATTAACCGGGTTTCAACACTGCTAGGAGTGTCTTCCTCAGAATTTAAATCAAAGAATGGTCTATAACATGGTCACAGAATTATGACTAAAAACGTATCATACGTCTATAACATGGTCACAGAATTATGACTGCCCGAAGCTCGTGGTCGTGCGGTAGCGTTCTCGCTTCCCACGCCCGGGTTCCCGGGTTCGATTCCCGGCGGGGTCAGGGATTTTCTCTGCCTCGTGATGGCTGGGTGTTGTGTGATGTCCTTAGGTTAGTTAGGTTTAAGTAGTTCTACGTTCTAGGGGACTGATGACCATAGCTGTTAAGTCCCATAGTGCTCAGAGCCATTTTTGAATTATGACTAGTAACAATTCTGTGACCATGTTATAGACGTATGATACGTTTTTAGTCATAATTCTGTGACCATGTTATAGACCATTCTTTGATTTAAATTCTGAGGAAGACACTCCCAGCAGTGTTGAAACCCGGTTAATTCGTTAAAAATAGTGACCAAGGGTGTTTTCTCTCAGTTGTAACTATTCACGGTCTCTGAACATGCAACCATGTACAAAATTTTGTAACTTGGTATATTTCCAGTCACACTAACGTGAATAGTCATTTGGTTGACACAAACTGAATGATTTTAGAAATTCTGAGGGAATGTTATTTATACTTTCTGCCTTGCTTGTTCGCAGGTCTTCCATAGTTCTATTAAACTATGGCTCTAACACAGGATACCGTATCTCTTCCAGATCGACACACCTTTCTCCTCTATCGCATCAGCAAATAGCTCCTGCTCCTCGTTGATTTCCTGGATGTATTATCTATCCACCAATCCGCTCACTGCTCTGAGTTTAACGGTGGAATTCCTATCTAAGTCTTCTTGTTTCAGGTACTATGCAAAAACCATAACAAGTTTCACTTGTAAAGGGTGTTATATATCAAATGAATTTAATTTAGAACTGCCACGTTACAGGATAGCGGAGCAATGACAGACGCAAATGTGTGCGCAGGGCCTTTTCATCGTTGTGCGTACGTTTGTTATCGCGGCAATGTCGTCTGTCAAAGATACGAACGTGAGAAAGACGGCAGACGGCAGCCCGGACCAGCGTGCTGTTACTGCTAGGGTTACCGGGGCAACGGTCAGGCCTGGATGGGGGCGCTGGTATTTGGGCCACGTGACGCTGTTGACATTTCAGCCGCTTAGGCACGCCCCGCCGCCGACAGCGCACACGCCACTGGGCGTCCTTTCCTTCCATTTTGTTTTTTGGGCTGTTCACGCGCGGACAGGCACTGCGAGCGGTATCGTGTAGCTTCCAAAGGGTCGTGGTAGCATCGGGCTTGCACATCACTAACTGAAAAGTGTTATACCGCGAGCACCTACACCAAATTGATACGCCAGTACACATCTGTGGGGTAAGATGATTAAAATTGCGGTGAAAGAAGACATTGCCCGTAGTAGACTAGTAATTATATAAGTTACTCGTCGTGCGATCGGCCAGTTTCGACATTCAGTCATTTTCAAGCACTTATAGACTACTGGCCATTAAAATTGCTACACCAATAATAATTGCAGATGACAAACGGGTATTCATTGGACAAATATGTTATACTAGAACTGAAATGTGATTACATTTTCATGCGATTTGGGTGCATAGATCCTGAGAAATCAGTAATCGGAACAACCACCTCTGGCCGTAATAACGGCCTTGATACGCCTGGGCATTGAGTCAAACAGAGGTTGGATGGCGTGTAAAGGTACAGCTGCCCATGCAGCTTCAACACGATACCACAGTTCATCAAGAGTAGCGACTGGCGTATTGTGACGATCCAGTTGCTCGGCCACCATTGACCAGACGTTTTCAGTTGCTGGGACATCTGGAGAACGTGCTGGCCACAGCAGTAGTCGAACATTTTCTGTATCCAGAAAGGCCCATACAGGACTTGCAACACGTGGCCGTGCATTATCCTGCTGAAATGTAGGGTTTCGCAGGAATCGAATGAAGGGTAGAGCCACGGGTCGTATCATACCTGAAATGTAACTTCCACTGTTCAAAGTGCCGTCGATGCGAACAAGAGGTGACCGAGACGTGTAAGCAATGGCACCCCATACCATCATGCTGGGTGATATGCCAGTATAGCGATGACGAATACACGCTTCCAATTTGCGTTCACCGCAATGTCACCAAACATGGATGCGACCATCATGATGCTGTAAACAGAACCTGGATTTATCCGAAAAAATGACATTTTGCCATTCGTACACACAGGTTCGTCGTTGAGTATACCATCGCAGGCGTCAAGGGTAACCACAGCCATGGTCTCCGAGCTGATAGTCCATGCTGCTGCAAACGTCGTCGAACTGTTCGTGCGCCGTGCGGTTAAAGGCGCTGCAGTCTGGAACCGCAAGACCGCTACGGTCGCAGGTTCGAATCCTGCCTCGGGCATGGATGTTTGTGATGTCCTTAGGGTAGTTAGGTTTAACTAGTTCTAAGTTCTAGGGGACTAATGACCTCAGCAGTTGAGTCCCATAGTGCTCAGAGCCATTTTTTTTTTTTTGAACTGTTCGTGCAGATGGTTGTTGTCTTGCAAACGTCCCCATCTGTTGACTCAGGGATCGAGACGTGGCTGCACGATCCGTTACAGCCATGCGGATAAGATGCCTGTCATCTCGACTGCTAGTGATACGAGGCCGTTGGGATCCAGCACGGCGTTTCGTGTTACCCTCCTGGACCCACCGCTTCCATATTCTACTAACTGTCATTGGATCTCGACCAACGCGAGCAGTAATGTCGCGATACGATAAACCGCAATCGCGATAGGCTACAATCCGACGTTTATCAAAGTCGGAAACGTGAGGGCACGCATTTCTCCTCCTTACACGAGGCATCACATCAACGTTTCACCAGGCAACGCCGGTCAACTGCTGTTTGTGTATGAGAAATCGATTGGATACTTTCCTCATGTCAGCACGTTGTAGGTGTCGCCACTGGTGCCAACCTTGTGTGAATGCTGTGAAAAGCTAATCATTTGCATATCACAGCATCTTCTTCGTATTGGTTAAATTTCGCGTCTGTAGCACGTCATCTTCGTGATGTAACAATTTTAATGGCGAGTAGGATGCATAAGCTTTATGCAATATATCGTTCGTGATGCTGCATACAATCGAAGTCATTCCATATGTGACACCACATATAAAATAATCCATGAACATTATAATGTTAAGAACGGAAGGATCGTCCTAGAACAATGCAGGGTGATTTTTTCCACCCTGTACAAACTCTAGGAATTGATTGATAAAAGGACACGGTACAGAAAATATCTAATGAACTTACGTTCGGAAATGCCTGGTTTCCATGCAAGTGACAATTTATTCAATCATACATTGTCACAGAGATTACGGTCTAGCGCGCAGCTGCAATATGCAAACAAAGTTACAGTATATGTTGAAACCGGTTTCCATGTGGCTCAACGGATGCGTGTGCGCGCTGTAGCATGTTCTGTCTCTCACGTTCACATTAGCCAGGCTGCATCCGAACAGTGCTAAAGGCAGCACGAATATGCTGCTCCAGTGTCCCCTTGTCTGTAAATTTGCTCTGCATACACGATGCCTTTGAGATGGCCCATAACCATTAATCACATGGGTTCGCACGGGATGAGATCCGGTGAACGAGCAGACCATGCAATTGGAACCCCTCGTTCAATTCTTCGTCCAGGGAAGACACGATTGAGATGCGTCCGGACGTTAAAGGTGAAATGGACTGGAGCACCATCATGTAGAAACCACGTAACCCCCCGAATCATCAATGGCATTTCTTCCAGCAGAGGGGCAAAGACATTCGCAAGAAACGTCGATAGTTCCTACCTGTTAGACGAAGTGGAAGGAAGACTGGTCCCAACTATCTCAGCCAAAAAATTCCGGCTGCACCGATGCTGATGATTCGCTGTCACCATACCATAGGGGTTCTGCGTGCTATCCCACATTTGACTGTTATGAAAGGTGAAGATACCACTCCACGTAAACGTAACCACATCTGTTAATCGGATGGATGACACTAATCCCGGAATCGTGGTTGCCTGGTGAAGAAACCACTGACGAAACTGCTCCAGATCGCTGTCGCTAGTAAGCCCTGCAAACGCTGTAAGTGATAAGGGTAATAACAATTGTCATGGAGAATGTTCCACGCGTTCGTCTGGCTTACCCTGTAATTGGAAATTTGTGGTAAGTTCTATGGGACCAAGCTGCTGAGGTCATCGGTCCCTAGGCTTACGCACTACGTAATCAAACTAACTTATGCTAAGTACAACACACACACACACACACACACACACACACACACACACACACACACACACACACACCCATGCCTGAGGGAGGACTCAACCTTCGACAGGGGGAACCGCGCGAACCGTGATAAGACGCCTCGACCGCACGGCTACCCCGAGCGGCACCTACCCTGTACTGGCGGCCCAACTGCCTGGTACTGACACGGCGGTCGCCTTCCACAGTGTTAATCACATTTTCCTCCAAGTCTAGTGTCGTAACATTTCGGGTACCTCCCTCATGATTTCCTGCTCCCTGAAACGGCCCTGTCTCAGACAAACGGTTAAACACTGTTGCAAACATTGAATGGTGTGGTTGATGTCGGCGAGGATAGGTCTCCTGGTACAACCTTGTTTCCCGCCACCTTTTGCCATTTCACTTTTCGTAAGCAAACACCATGTCAGCAAGCTCTCGATTGGAGAACGGAACCACTGTGAACAACGCTGCATCACATCCACTGCAATTTGAGTCCGCAAGAGAAGTGAATGGGACATAGCATTACCAGTGACTATGGCAGGAGAAGGCGCCAGGGAATGATGTATGAGGAACAGCACCACCCGCTAGGAGGAAACCATACGTACTGTAACTGTGGCTGCATGGTACAGCGCGTATTAGACCGCAGTCTCTGTTACAAGGTGTGATTGAATAAATGGTCTTTAGCATGGAAACCGTGCATTTCTGGACATAAGTTCATTAGACATTTTCTGATCCTTATTCTCACATCGATCAATCCATAGAGTTTGTACACGATGGAAAAAATCACCCTGTATAATCACGTCATATCATGCGTGAACCACAACAAATTAGTATTGTTATCGTCCGTATGCATAATGTGGAAATGTGTTTCAACCATGGTATCACGTGATTATATGGTTCCAGAACGACGTTTTCTTTCTTACATTGTAATGCAGATGGGTTATTTCACTTATTGCTTCACATATAGACCGATGGGATGACTTTTCGACTGTATGTAGCATCACGTACGACATTTTGCATCATGATTATGTATAAGTGCTTGAAAGAGACGTAGTATCAAAATTATCCAATCGCACAACGAGTAAAGGATATAATTGTGCAACAGGTGAACGAGTGGTGGCGAGGTGGACTCAGGAAAAGAGCGTGGCAAGACGAGTAGGCACAGGTGCTTCCAGATGGCCAGTACCACGAGAATGTCGTAGGATCGCTGGACTGACTTTGCCGAAATAAGGGGAGAAGATAAAGGGAGAACGTCACCTCAAACCGCCGGGAGCAAATTGCTGGAGGCTGGGATGAGATCTCAAGTTGCCATGAATAGTTTACCTATGACCCTGAGTCAACTGCGACCTTGAGTGGTATTCTGTGGCATACATTGTTGTGCCTTGTTTCTTTTTGAGGGGGTCAGATTGACGCCAGTGTGGCCGTACATGGCCTTGTGAAAGGTGCCAGGAATCAGTGATTCTCGAGACCGGTGCCTCTTCATTCTCTTGAAACCATGAGGTGGGGGGCCATTGCATACAACAAGACGACTGATGTGGTAATTGTTGAAGGGAGACTAAAATTCCCCATTATGCGACAAGAATGGTAAACCTTGTTCTTCTCCCCCTAATGAACAGTCAAACAAATATATTCCACCAGCATAATGAAAGACGTCAAACCAGAGCTCACACCACAAAAGCCTTGAAGACTGCATGGATCCTTGATTTGTCACCAATGTGTACCGTTCCCCTCGCTGGCTGTTAATAGGCGAATAATATCAAAGTAACTTGCCCCAGTTTGCAGAGGCGGCAAAGATCAACAGGCCGTCGGGATTCCAATAACGATTTTCTGTTCAATCTCCGATCGCATTAGGCATCGGAAACGTACCTACTTGCAGGGGTCCTTGAACTGTATAGAAACTGAGGAAGACGGGGGGGATAGGTCAGAACTACGTAAAGAAACAGCAGGTTTAAACGGAAAAATGCCTGCATTTAGGGGAGTGTATGGATAAATACCTCAGCTAAAGGGAACAGAAAGTACACGATACAATTTTATTTACACTGAACAAACGTTATAGTCACAGTGGTCTATGAGGAGTGTCTTTGACTAGTGTTGACGACATTCTGGCTCTCGGGTTCGATCACAACCACTGCTTAATGTTGAAAAAAATCGTCAGCAATGGCGGCCGAAAGGTTCCGACATAAGAGTCACCCTCGTTCCGACAACAGCCTTGTCAAGGAGAGCGGAGAAGGAGGCAGAGGTTTGGGGCAACCTCTTGTCCTTTGGTTGGAAAACTGCACTACTAAATGCGGATAAATCATCAATGATCAACAGCACGAGGATGCAGAACGCAATGAACACAACTACACTGAAGACAATATGTGTTGAAGGGACATACAGCCTGTAGTTGAACCAAGTATCATGTTGAGAAACGATTCTGTAGCAATCTCCCACTCGGACATCGGGGGATGGACTGCGAAGGGAGAGGTGACCATGAGGAAACGGCTGAGTAACCAACGAAATGGTAGCATTCCACGGAACGGAGCACGGAACGTCAGAAGTCTAAATGTGGTAGGAAAGTTAGAGAATCTGGAAAGAGAAATGAAAACGCTCAATTTAGGCATAGTTGAGAGAAGTGAAATGGAAAGAAGATAAGAATTTCTGGTCATAAAAATATACGGTAATACCAGTAGCAGCAAAAAAATGGTGTAACTCTAGTAGGATTCGTTATGAATTGGAAGATACGTCAGAGAGTAACTTACATTGAACAATTCAGTTAAGGGATCATTCTCATCAGAAACGCCAACAAACTTATGCCAACGATTTATAGATACAATCCGGCGTCACAAGCAGAAGATCAGAGGAGTAAATGAGGGCATTAAACGGGCAACCATGTGCAAAGGGGGCGATTTATAATTATGGGTGTTTCGAAAACAGATATTGGAATACAGCAACAGATAAATGTTCGGTGTAAGTGCCGCTGTAAGATGAAGAGTTTGACACAGGATGGGAAATTGTCGTGGACCCCACAAATGGAGTCAGAAGACTGGTGACAGGAAAAGAATGAGCTACACAAAGGGCGGTGCCCTGCTAGATGTGGAACGTTGGAGGGAATTTGCTTAGCCCCACGTGAAAGATGAAGGAATCGTTTGAAGTTTGATGAGTTTTTAACGGTTGCTACTATTTTTACAACACTGATCACGTCTGTCGAAATGACCGCAGCCGAAATTCGCTTGCACATTTCAATTCCTCAGAGCTTTAGGAATAATTATAATTATTCTCTTTTATTCTCAGAATTATAATTAACGGGTTATACGGCAATTGAAAATTAAACGAACTCGAAATAAACCTGATATTCATTATTAGAGGGTGCTGAATGTTTATTCAGCTTGCATGTTTTTTGATTATTAATGTTGTCTGTCTTTGTTCGATGGCTATGTGGGCACACACCCGTGGCGTTACAGGTAGAGCACGTCCGGGATGTGATGGCAAGACATTCTCTCATAACAGCCTCCATCCAGCAACATGTGTTTCGCACATGCCAAGAAACTGACAAGATGACATTTGGAAAATGTCTGCTTCTGTACCACAAAGGATACTGATTGTATACTTGCCCAAGTGGACACACCTCGTACTGAAGTTGTTCTCAATGTAATGAAAGTCACGGAGTTTGATAGACATGGGACTGGTGCTTCATGGGTTATCACATTCCATTTCCGGCAGTGTATCTGAATGTTAACTCACTGTTAGGGACAGTGCAGGATGGCTATACATTAAACGAATAGAATGCATATAGTAGTATACCCTATTCGTCTTATTTGGTTTAACAAATTTTATTAAAGTTTATTATTAACGCGAATGACTCTAATGTTAAACTAAATCTGTGAATCGAACTCGTTACGAAAGTGCGGGGTCTGTGGTCGTTAAATGAAATAATAATTATTAATGTCCGCCTGCTTAGCTATATGCTAATGTGCTTGCCCACCATGTAGCAGGCCCAGCTTTGATTCCCGACCGTGTTAAAGATTTTCTCCGTTCGTGGACTGGGTGCTGTGTTGTCCTCATCATGATTTCATCCTCGTCACCAGCACACGAGTCGCCCAATGTGGCGTCGACTGAAATAAAGACTTGCACTCAGCAGCCAAACTTCTTCGGATGGAGCCTCCCGGCCAACAATGCCACACGTTCATTTCACTTCGTGTCATAATTATTAATCAAGGAATGTAAGCTATCACAAGATAGGATACCAGTTCATGACACACTATAAATCTCAAATATTCCACAAAGTGAATGCTCAGTATTTGACGTATGGATGAAGTTGATTAAATATTTCATAAATTGGGATTGAGATTCTAGTTAAATAAAACACATATTTCTTTTAACATAATTAATTAACCTAGAATATCACACAATCGCACCTTTTCCTCAGAAGTATGTAGTCAGATGGTCGTAATGACCAAAGAGTTGAGTTGAGAACTTTTCGAAACCATTATATTGCAGTTAGATACAGACACTTCGAATTCATACACCGCGAACAAGAACACATCTCTGGTGCAATGTGCGCCCTCGTAAACGTTACTTTACAACAGGAATGCAAATTTACATATAATAAGACCACAAAAGGGACTGCTCAGTATAAAATACGTGTAGACAAGTGTCGACGAAAAGATTGTAGCACTTCGATTCCAAAGTGGGTGCGAGAGACAGCATCTGCCCTCCTCTCCTTAAAAAGACATATAATAAATATACAAATTAATAGGATAATGCAGTTGGAGGAATGAGTGGGTGGCGTACAACGAATTTTTTTATGCGGAATAAACAAATTAAAAATGTCTTATCCTTAGAGTACCACACCTAAATGTGCCAGTTAAGTACAAATTGTCAGAACAGCTAGTCACCTCAGTTTCATTTTCGCCCCATTAAGTGGGGCATCAATCATCCATTTATTTAAGTTAAAAGTAACGCCACAGTTACGTGCAAGAAAGCTGTTACGAAAATCTGAATGCGTGAAAAAGGCACCAACTGTGGTTGTTAGGGGTAGGGACACCAGGTTTCCTGACAGCCCGGCTGCCAACGGTTGATCCGATGCTTTCGGCGCTATATGACCGCGTCTTGCCAACTGTGCGAGGAGTTTCAAAATGTTCAGATGTGTGTGAATTCCTAAGGGACCAAACTTCTGAGGTCATCGGTCCCTAGACTTACACACTACCTAAACTAACTTATGCTAAGAGTAACACACGCATGCCCCATGGAGGACTCGAACCTCCGGCGGGAGGGGCCGCGCAATCCGTGACATGGCGCCTCAAACCACGCGGCCACTCTGCGCGGCGCGAGTTGTCCCTTGTCTTGTGTGAGACAACCACCGGGGATTGTTCCTTCAAGTCACCCTTGCTTGAGATGGTATCTTGAGCCAGATGGTGGAAGACCGCTCAACGGACATATTTCGACTGCGAAGCTATAAAGCAGTAATCGTTTCTGAAAGCATTAGGGAGATGGAGTTGGTGTTGAATGGTAAGATGAAACAAAATAGCTTTAAGTTTAAAGAAACCGCTGTATTTAAACAATCAAAATTTTTATAAGGTAATCAGTGCAAAAAAAGAAAAAAAACAAAGAAAAGCCGCCACAGCTCATTTAGTTTACAGTTACGCTTATTGAAAGCAAGTGACAGAAGAGTTTAAAGGAATAATAAGCTACTGGTGGTGGAATGTAAATAAATAACAAAGCAGCAATTTCCCAGCAGGTTAATAATAAAATATCACAGAAAAAATCTGGTGATGGAATTTAAAAGGCTAATTAACAGTATAAACAAATCAGCAACTGAGCACTACGTTTATAGTTCCACTTGCAGAAAGCCACTGAGGCACAATTTAAAAGAGTAACAACCAACTGGTGACAGAATTTAAGTAACTAATTAATAGAAAAACAGCAACTACTCAGCAGGTCTACGGTTACACTTACGGGAAGCTACAGGCGGCATAATTTAAAATAATAATGAGCAACTGATAGCAGAATTTAAGCAACTAATTGATGCAATACAAAAGCAGCAACTGCTCACAAGAATTACAATTATGCTGTAGGAAACCACTGGGGGCAGAATTTAAAGGAGTAATAATAACTGGTGATTGCATTTAATAAAAATAATCCAATGAATTAATAAAAACATAACTTCCAGCCAGAGAACCGTTTAAAAAAAAGAACACAGCCATAAATATAATTTAGTACAGCACAGGCCATTAAATTGAACTTTAAACCCCACTCAGAGCGGGTAGTCCAGCAAGGCGGCCACTTTTTTCTCCTTCTTATAAAAATGAAGAGCACTGACCTTCAGTCGGACAATACAAAATTCTGTCTGTAAAAGGGGAGTGTCAGGTTGTAACGGAACGAGTCCAAAGCAGAAATGACTGGACTAAACGGCTGGCCAGCCTAACTAGCACTCCTTATGGATGACAAAACTTTTAGTATCAAGTGATTCACCTGTTTCAGAAGAGACGTTACTAATTATATGTTGGTGTCCGGCTCCGGACTCCACGAATACATAAAATGAACAGACAAGTTTATAAAATGCCCTTCCTATAGCACACGAGACACAAATCAAAATAAGTTCACAAACTATACATACACAGAAAGGATCACCATGACATTAACGCACTGAGCCGTGGCGGCTTTAATTTTGGCGGGCATGGAACTCCTCTGGTGCCACTACTTGGATTTCCGATATCGATCTGATCATATGTCTGCAGCTATGGTCTTTGGTCGAGGAGTGTGGTGTTGGTTTTTGGCGGGCTCTGGTACTGACAGGTAGCTGAAGGGCAAGTGGCTGGTTTTGGGGGACTCCTGTTGAGTAAGGGCGTCGGAAACCGCGAGTGGTTAAATCGGTAGGAGGGGGCAAGCCTTGCCGGTTGGATTAAGGAACGCTAGCGGCGAGTTGCGGGAGAGCAGTGGACATCACGCGCAACCTAGACCGCAATTTCCCGGCCTACTTTGCAAGCTGTGTTGGAGGCAATAACTCCCCGGCTTGGAATCGTCGGTCACGGCTCCTTCACACCTGAATGGAGTTAAGTGTTGTGAGCCGTGCGTGGCTCATGTTCGTGCCATATTTATTTAACATCTTGTTTTTACCGTACGGCCGCCTCGTCATTTAAATTTCAGTTACTGGTGTCACTGAATTGTTGTCTTGTCTGCCCATGAGCGGCAGCAGCAGCAGCGCTTATCGATAAGTGCACTGTCGTACTATCTCTGGGCTACCGATAGTATTTCCGAGTCGTCGTGTGTCTGGCAGTCAGCTGGAGAGATCGGACCTGGAGCGGTTGGAGTTGGAACGCGGCAGAAGTTCAGTCGGGGACGGAGCGCTAGGGAGGCGCGGACAGCCAGTACTCGCCGACCGCTCGCGACACAGGATGAACTGTCCGACGGACAGAGATGGCAGCGGGATCGACCGTTGGTCGGTCGTTCAGTTTGTCGCCTCTTTGGGCGATGTGTGTTTGGTCTTTTGACCGCTTCTGGGCCTCGCCACTGGGTCATCTTGCTGGACGTGGAGTGTTTTCTTATCGCGTTGATACTGTCCGCCACGGCGTGTAGTTCCTCAGCTGTTGCGATGTTCATGTATGTCAGTAATCGCCTTGTGTGCCTTGGCTTATTAACACACCCATATTTGAAGACTAGTGTTACTCGTCTCTTCGCCTCGCTGGCATTTTGGTTGTAGTGCCGTTGGTCTGGTGAGCGAAATCAGGTAGTTGGTTGTTTCGCCGGCTGTATAGCGGTTGGGTTGCCTTCCGATTAAGAGATTGTTGGTCAGACTGCCTGTCTCGCTTGAACGGGCGTTAGTGTTACAGTTCCAGGCCGACCCTTGGAAACTTCTGAGCGCCGTTCCGTGTCTGTTATATAGTAACTTCCCTGTTGCAGTTTTAGTTATTTGGTTGATGTGTGGCCTTCAGCCGAGTTATAATATGTCGTCAGTTAATGTTCTTGTCTTGCCCTTAAGGCATACGATTGTGATGTTTTTGTATGGGGCCTTCAGTAGAATTTGCTCCAAGTGCTTTAAGATAAGGCCTTCTGTTGTTGGATTGAAACACTTGTTATTGCTTAATATGCAGCCTCCAGCCGAGTTTCATTAAAATTAAAGTGCTAAGGCCTTCAGCCTGTCTAGATTGAAGATGTAGAAAATATTTTTGGGTGACACCTTCAGAAGAACCTTCTATGTCAATTTCTTATTTAAGTCTTGCGTCTTGGATTTTGAGTGTGGCCTTCACCCGATCTAAAGTTAATTAAAGGAGATCCATTACAACTTTCAGTGTTTTGCTTTCTTGTTTAATATTGTGTGTGAACAAATAAAGTTTGTATGTTGAGTGCAACTGACAGCAACCTCATTTTGGCCCCTTTCCACAACCTAACCCGCTCTGGCCTACTAGCCAGGCATTTCATGCTTTTTATTTCGTGCTTCTTATCGTAATGTCTCGTTTGTGTTAATATGGAATTAGACCTGTTATATTAATGCGCCTCTTAGTGACTGTGTGTGTGGTTATCGGTTAGTGTAACTGATGTAATTTACTATTCCAGGCCATATTCGCCGGCCTAAGTGGCCGAGCGGTTCTAGGCGGTACAGTCTGGGACCGCGCGACCGCTACGGTCGCAGGTTCGCATCCTGCCTCGGGCATGGTTGTGTTTGATGTCCTTAGGTTAGTTAGGTTTAAGTAGTTCTAAGTTCTAGGGGACTGATGATCTCAGAAGTCCCATAGTGCTTAGAGCCATTTGAACCATTTGAACCAGGCCATATTCCGATGAAGTGTACGAGCAATCTCTGTTATAAATTGAGTTAATCAAATTGAAATTGTAACACAGCTTGTACCAAAGGCAAGGGACCCTTTGTAGATGAGTATGACCTAGCCATTGCATTAGCAGGCGCTCATATTTCATCCTTTTAATTTTAAGTAATTTTAATGAGTGTTAAGCTTTTAAGTTGTGTGTGGTCGCTTCTGTAATAAGTTAATATTGGATAAATCTTAGGCATTCTCGTCTGTAGATTTATTTGGGCAGGTTACTATTCCCTTTTGATGTGTGTTGGCAGGGTAGCTCTGGCAGCGGACGACGCGTTCCTGTTTCCTGCGCCTGGAGCAGAGACTTGTTTACTTCTGCAGCGGTGACACCTCCGTCGTCGCACAACGTTTAGGTTGGCCCGCAATCTGGTGCCTCTACCAGCCGCATCAATTAAGTAAAGTTGATCGACTGATACGTGCAATGGCGCAGAGTCGCCAATTAATCAGGAACGCTTAATCTATCCAATTTAAGAATTCAATAAGCACATAAGATTTGAAGCGTGTTGTGCAAGCCCGAAGGTCCCCCTCATCATACCTGATCTTATCTACTCGTTTAAACCTTGCACCCTTATTGCTACTTCTGCAGCGTGTTAAGTTTTAAGGCCCTTTACTTATGATAATGAACTGTTGAACTTTTCCTTTCATCCGCAGTCGTTAGCTAACTCAACTCATTACATAACTTGCCCGCTCGTTGCCTGTTGGCTGCGATAGCCGCCTGCTGTATTTCCCAGCTAGTCTTGTATGTTGGGGGATAGTATATTTCTTTAAGGGCCATTTCAATGTTTCTGCTGTTGTGTAACAGTTGGGAGTCACATTTAAATTGTATGCATTCCCAGCTTTGCTTGTATTTTGGGAGAATGTGTACTTTATTGCTTAATGGATTTCATTAAGGATTATGCATTGTTAACGGCTTTCCAACAGCCAGAATCAGTGGCGTGACTCCTAATCTTTCTGTATTTTAGATGGGCGTTATCCATATGTTTAACGTGTTATCCATTCTTGCGAATTGTTTTAGATTTAGTGGCAGTTATTTGTAATTCATTTTACTGATAAAACTCAGTTTATTGAATCTGCTTGCAGCCACACGTAGTGGGTGTGGCTTATTACTTGTTTTTGAGGAGTGTACATTCCTGATTTCAAGCCCTGTTCTTAACGGCATAAATTCTTAAAATTTGATATTAATGAATCGATCCTGTTGAAATTCTTTAAATTATTGTGAGCGTTGTTATCATTTTAATAAAGTTTTTAAATTGTAATCATAATAATTGTTGTTAAGGAATAAAGTGTGTTCCATAAAACAACAAATGACGAAATATGTGGGTCCACCTTCCATGTGGTTTTCCTTAAAATTATCCCAACCCTTGTTGTGAGGTATCACGGACCACTCATCCACACGAGGTACAACAGCACATAAGGCTCAAAGTACCACGTGACTTAAATCACGTGTGGCTTAGCCATTCTGAACAGGGCCCACACTTAACACTGCCCGACTTGGCTTAGCGACTTCACTG
Source organism: Schistocerca americana (assembly GCF_021461395.2). Lineage (NCBI taxonomy): Eukaryota > Metazoa > Arthropoda > Insecta > Orthoptera > Acrididae > Schistocerca > Schistocerca americana. The sequence goes on along the minus strand of NC_060124.1, from coordinate 430,172,108 downwards.
AAGCAGTAACATTAATGACAAGCAATCGGCACAAAAGCACTTGATAACTAGTTCACCGACTTCACTGCGCTTCTGACAAGTTTACGGGCAGTTAGGGCGGCGAGTACACAGACGGGTAACTCACTTAACGATGTAACGGTCGTAAAACAAAATGGTCACCATAATTTCTGAGGATCAATGCGGAAATCAGCATCAGCCCCCAGATAACAGAGACTGCTAGCTAGCAGTTGCTTTAGCCGTACAGTTGTCGTTCAAGAATTGTAGCAACCAGGACACTCTTACGTCAAAATATGGAAACTGACTTACAGGTAACAAACCCGCCACCACAGCTAAGACAGAGTTCCTTCAGAAATCCAAACTCGAAGCGCAAGTAACGGTTTAACCACCACGTCAAAATAGGTTTTCCAGTGCGTGATATTCACTGGCCAATCATCACCAACCGTCCAATCAGCACAGACTCGCCTCTTGGTGCATAGCTACTGCCGAAGCCTAGCGCCACACCGGTCTCAAACACAGTGTCTTCACTAGCGTCTCCATGCCTGCCCGGAACTCCAGTCTTCTTGCTGACCACCGTGGCAATCCTTAAATCCCGCACCAATCGATACCCTGTGAAAAGGAAAGATATCCCCCGCGGGACAGTCTCGACGGTAAGTTACCTAGTTGCTCTCAGGCGACCTTGATTGTCGCCACCACAGAAAGTTCAAGGAGAACCACGCCAAATGTGAGCAATATGTCCACATTTTGCGGTGTTGTACGTCAGGAGTGGCAGATTGTGGCAAGGATGATGACTGGTTTGTGGGGCGCTCAAATGCGCGGTCGTCAGCGCCCGTACAAAGTCCCCATTTTTTTCACAGTCCAATTATTTACCCAGTCCAATCTAGCCACTGTCACGAATGATGATGATGATGGTGATGATGATGATGATGAAATGATTAGGACAGCACGAACAGCCAGTCCCCGGTCAGAGAAAAATCCCCAGCGCGGTCGGGAATCGAACCCGGGCTCCCATGATCCAGAGGCAGCAACGCTAGCCACTAGACCACGAGCTGCGGACAAATCGTGGCAAGGAAAGACACGTACGATGATATAAGTTGTTAGCATCATAGCGTGTTTAATACTGTTACCGAGCTGTACTCTTGCATGCGGATTCCATCACCTTTGGAACGAAGCGGACCGAGATCTGCTTTATAATGCCATAGCATAACTGTTCCCAACATGTACTTTCACCTCCGTGCCCCGTCGCACAAAAAATTCACCCAATACTCTGCAAATAGCACGCTCACAAGATCGGCAAGAATGAATCAAACACCATGATTGCCATCCGATACCAGCCTGGAATAATTGAACCGAAGTCGAGATAATACTGATAGTTATTACTATAATCTTTCCTCATGTACGATTGCTTTCATGAAGCACAAGTTAAATCCTAAACTAATTATTTACATTTAAGTAGCTGTCTCAAGCAGATGCCAGAGAAGAAGACACACCATCAATGGAACAAGGTAATGTGTGTAAACAATGTCACCAATGTTGTACATCATTACTCTCAAACCCATCGATATCGAAGTCTGGCACGTTTGTCACTCACCTATGGTCTAGAAAGAAGTGCCGTTTTCTGATCTCTACTGTCTCGAGACAAGCTCGTGCCATTTAGGTTTGAGGAGACGGTACCTCCTTCCATGCTTCTTTAGAATTTAATATTATTTTTATGTTAATTACGACCCTGTAAGGTTAATAAACCCTCCAGATGGACGATAGATCCTCTTGGCCCTTATGTATTTTACATAATAATAACTTTTTATACAGTAGTCTGCAAAGCTTAAAGACGAAAGTAACTTTTGGATGATGTGTCATTGACAACTAACGTAGCTAGTTAAAACTTGGACCATACATAGAATGATCTGTTACAATACAGTACAGAAGGTTACTGAAAGAAATACGCAATGACATAAATAAAAATGACACTTTGAAGACAATATTTACACTGAAGTCACCGTAATTCATTATCGTATCTTGGACATTAAAAATGGCAGCAAATGATTCGTAGTAGAATGTGCGATCACCACAGGTTACAATGCATACTATGCTGTGTGCTCCTGGTGGCCCGAAGGTTGCTGAGGAGTTCTCGTGGCAGGACGTCCGTTACCTCCACCTCTGCGGTTGACAAATGCTGGATGGTCGTTGCTGCCCGTGAACGTGATACGTCTTCCCAAAGCGCTCCTCGCTTGCTCAGAGAGATTTAAGTCGAAAAAACGGGCAGGCCAATCCATTCGCCAAATACCCTCTCGTTCCAAGAGCCCCTCAACCTGTGCAGTTCGATGCAGTCGCGCGTTATCATCCATAAAAATGAAATTAGCACCGAATGCTCGCTGAAATCAGGCACGTGACGGAGTGCAGTGTCATAATAATGCTGACAGGGGAGTACACAACGGTGAAGGATTTGGAGGTCAGTGTGCCCATGCTACATTATACCTCCCCACACCACAACTTCTGGATCACAGAAACGATCGTGCTCGTCAATGCTGGATGTACCCTCGTATGGTGATGGGTAGGAACATATTATGCACTCAGGAACATTGTCAAGACAACTGTATCTACGTGATTACTCTGCTGTTCACAATAAAGTGCCTGGCAGAAGGTTCTATGAACCACCTTCAAGCTGTCTCTCTACCGTTCCACTCTCGAACGGCACGCGGGAAAAACGAGCACTTAAATTTTTGTGTGCGAGCCCTGATTTCCCTTATTTTATTGTGATGATCATTTCTCCCTATGTAGGTGGGTACCAACAGAATGTTTCCGCAATCGGTGGAGAAAACTGGTGATTGAAATTTCATGAGAAGATCCCGTCGTAACGAAAAACGCCTTTGTTTTAATGATTGCCACTCCAATTCACGTATCATGTCTGTGACACTATCTCCCCTATTTCGCGATAATACAAAATGAGCTGCCCTTCTTTGTACTTTTTCGATGTCATCCGTCAGTCCCACCTGATGCGGATCCCACACCGCACAGCAATACTCAAGAATAGGGAGGACAAGCGTGATGTAAGAAGTCTCTTTAGTAGACCTGTTGCGCCTTCTAAGTGTTCTGCCAATGAATCGTAGTCTTTGGTTTACTCTACCCACAATATTATCTATGTGATCGTTCCAATTTAGGTTATTTGTAATTGTAATCCGTAAGTATTTAGTTGAATTTACAGCCTTCAGATTTGTGAGACTTATCGCGTAATCGAAATTTAGTTGATTTCTTTTAGTACTCATGTGAATAACTCCGCACTTTTCCTTATTCAGGGTCAATTGCCACTTTTTCGCAGCGTACATATATCTTATCTAAATCATTTTGCAATTCGTTTTGATTATCTGATGACTTTACAAGGCGGTAAATGACAGCATCATCTGCAAACAATCTAAGGCGGCTACTCAGATTTTCTCCTATGTCGTTAATATACAGTAGATCAGGAACAATAGAGGGCCTGTAACACTTCCATAGGGAACGCCGGATGTTACTTCTGTTTTACTCGATGACTTCCCGTCTATTACTACGAACTGTGACCTTTCTGACAGGAAATCACGAATCCAGTCTCACAACTGAGGTGATACTCCGTAGACACGCAGTTTGGTTAGGAGACGCTTGTGAGAAACTGTGTGGAAAGCCTTCTGGAAATCTAAAAATATGGAATCAATTTGACATCCCCTGTCGATAGCACTCATTACTTCATGAGTATGAAGAGCTAGTTGTGTTTCACAAGAACATGGGTGTTTCCGGTGTCCTGGTGATGTGATGTGGAGATGCATAATACTGCATGGGTCCTCCATCTCCAGATATTTGAACACTGTACACTCACAGACACTGTAGTCCTTCCCCATTCTCAGGGGTGTGTTCAGCCGCGACTTCAGTTTTATGGATGACAATGCGCCCCCGCATCGAACAGCTCAGATGGAGAAGCTCTTGGAACGAGAGGATATTCGCAAATGAACTGGCCTGCCCGTTCTCCTGGTTACAATTCCATCGAGCGCATGTGGGATGTGCCGCGAAGACTTGTTGTAGCACGTCCATATGTAGCAAGGATCATCCAGCGGTCGTCAGCCAAGCTGTCAGAGGACTGGAACAGCATGTCCACATACAAGAAAGGCCATCGAACAATGGTCAACAACGCTGGTGGATGAACAGAACTCCCTGCCACAAGAACTCCTTACCATTATTGTAGCCAGTATGGGAGTAGATAGGGTGGTCCATTGATCGAGACTGGGCCAAATACCTCACGAAATAAGCGTCAAACAAAAAACTACAAAGAACGAAACTTGTCTAGCTTGAAGGGGGAAACCAGATGGCGCTATGGTTGGCCCGCTAGATGGCGCTGCCACAGCTCAAACGGATATCAACTGCGTTTTTTAAAAATAGGAACCCCCATTTTTTATTACATATTCGTGTAGTACGTAAAGAAATATGAATGTTTTAGTTGGACCACTTTTTTCGCTTTGTGATAGATGGCGCTGCAATAGTCACAAACACATGGCTCGCAGTTTTAGACGAACATTTGGTAACAGGTAGGTTTTTAAATTGAAATACAGAACGTAGGTGCGTTTGAACATTTTATTTCGGTTGTTCCAGTGTGATACGTGTGCCTTTGTGAACTTATCATTTCTGAGAACGCATGCTGTTACACCGTGATTACTTGTAAATACCACATTAATGCAATAAATGCTCAAAATGATGTCCGTCAACCTCAATGCATTTGGCAATAAGTGTAACGACATTCCTCTCAGCAGCGAGTAGTTCGCCTTCCGTAATGTTCGCACATACATTGACAATGCGCTGACGCATGTTGTCAGGCGTTGCGATTGGATCACGACAGCAAATATCCTTCAACTTTCCCCACAGAAAGAAATCCAGGGACGTCAGATCCGGTGAACTTGCGGGCCATGGTATGGTGCTTCGACGACCAATCCACCTGTCATGAAATATGCTATTCAATACCGCTTCAACCGCACGCGACCTATGTGCCGCACATCCATCATATTGGAAGCACATCGCCATTCTGTCATCCAGTGGAACATCTTGTAGTAACATCGGTAGAACATTACGTAGGAAATCAGCATACATTGCACCATTTAGATTGCTATCGATAAAAGGGGAGCCAATTATCCTTTCTCTCATAATGCCGCATCATACATTAACCCGCCAAGGTCGCTGATGTTCCACTTGATGCAGCCATCGTGAAGTTTTCGTTGCCCAGTAGTGCATATTATGCTGGCTTACGTTACCGCTGTTTGTGAATGACGCTTCGTCGCTAAATAGAACGCGTGCAAAAAATCTATCATCGTCCCATAATTTCTCTTGTGCCCAGTGGCAAAACTGTACACGACGTTCAAAGTCGTCGCCATGCAATTTCTGGTGCATTGAAATATGGTACGAGTGCAAATGATGTTGATGTAACGTTCTCAACACCGACGTATTGGAGATTCCCGATTCTCGCGCAATTTGTCTGCTACTAATGTGCGGATTAGCCGCGACAGCAGCTAAAACACCTACTTGGGCATCTTCATTTGTTGCAGCTCGTGGTTGACGTTTCATATATGTCTGAACACTTCCTGTTTCCTTAAATAACGTAACTATCCGGCGAACGGTCCGGACACTTGGATGATGTCGTCCAGGATACCAAGCAGCATACATAGCACACGCCCGTTGAGCATTTTGATGACACTAGCCATACATCAACACGATATCGACCTTTTCCGCAATTGGTAAACGGTCCATTTTAACACGGGTAATGTATCACGAAGCAGATACCGTCCGCATTGACAGAATGTTACGTGATACCACGTACTTACACGTTTGACTATTACAGCGCCATCTATCACAAAGCGAAAAAAGTGGTCCAACTAAAACATTCATATTTCTTCTCGTACTACACGAATATGTAATAAAAAATGGGGGTTCGTATTTAAAAAAACGCGGTTGATATCCGTTTGACCTACGGCAGCTCCATCTAGCGCGTCAACCATAGCGCCATCTGGTTTCGCCTTCCAAGCTAGACGAGTTTCATTCTTTGTAGTTTTTTCGTTTGATGCTTACTTCGTGAGATATTTGGCCCGGTCACTACCAATGTTCCACCCTGTATTGCAGAGTATGCATCACCATCTGTGGTGATGCACACCCCATCAAGAACCATGTCCCACCAATTGTAATCTCCACGGAACATAGTGGACTACAGTGACTATTTGTCTGTGAATAAAAATGATCTTTCTGTTCGCCTCTCTGCGCAGTTCTTGTAGTTACCTTCTGTGCTTAGTGTAGCAGTTCTTTTTATGTATCCTTCGTTCGTTGTTTGGCAGGGAGACATCACGTGAAAGTTACTTTCGTCCATAAGTTTTGCATGGCAGTGTAATAAACAGGACAGACACAATACTAACGTCGGACTGTATTAGTCAGTTTGGTATCTCGATTTTTGACCGGGCGAGTAAGGACGGTCCATCGCCTGTTTTTCGCCGTTCTACAAAGGACTTCTTTATCCTGTCATTCCCAACAAGAGTGGCGGCCATTTCCAACTGCCTAAGACTGCACGCTTGTTGGAACAATTTCAAAGCACCTGGGCATCAAACTGTTTGTTTCTTTATTTACTCGCTTCACTAAATTGGACTTCCTGTGTGTGTGTGTGTGTGTGTGTGTGTGTGTGTGTGTGTATCTGTATTTGTGTGTGTGCACGCATAGCCGGCTGGTGCGGCCACGCGGTTAAAGGCGCTTCAGTCTGGAACCGCGCGACCGCTACGGTCGCAGGTTCGAATCCTGCCTCGAGCATGGATGTGTATGATGTCCTTAGGTTAGTTAGGTTTAAGTAGTTCTAAGTCTAGGGGACTGATGACCTACGATGTTAAGTCCCATAGTGCTCACAGCCATTTTTGTGCACGCATAATTGTGAGTGCGTGTGCTCCAATTTATTGACCTACATAATTTCAAAGCTCAGCTAGATGTCATCTGTAATACAATGAACAAATTTCTCGTAACTCAATTTCCACCATATTCTCATTACTAAAGGCATCAGTTAACTGCGTGTATTCACTTTTCTCATATAAGTATGGAATTTTCACAATGGTTATTTCAGAAAGAAGCAGATAGTCTATCCATTGCAAGTCATGATATGTAGGAAAGCTACTGTAATAGAAAGTACAGTACATGAACGTCTCTTGAAACTAGACGTAGAAGCCCAGATTGCCTGTGCCGCGGAGTATGGATTAGCTTTACAGCACAACATCACAGAAGTATTACGACAATCTCTGTATTTATGATAGAGCTTTTCTTGTCAGTCCTGTTGTAAAGGAAGTATAAAGTATAGAAAACGTGACGTAGGCTAACAATTCCATTTTTCCAGCGTTTAATATCGCACGACGGATTTATGTACCCAGATCGGACGGTGATGCGTGCCACGTAGCGTGTCTGCTTCTAGTTGTATCAAGTAACAATGGAAATTACATAATGGTGTTGGTCGAGCAGTTATAATTTTCAGTGAGTCCTGTGGTCACAAGAACGGGGAAGGTAGCTGGTCAGGTGTATCAGACAGTTTTACGATATAATGTTGGCTCATTGAAACAGGCATCGTTCCCAGCAGGGAACTGCATCTTGTTTAATGTTTCTCTTCCGACTCACAAACGGCTGGACACGAGCAACATTAGCTTAAGGACAGTCAGAAAGATATAACACGTATATCTAGCCACCGCCATTACCGTATTTGAATATTCTAGAGACATTTTGTTTCATATTGGGATAAAACAAAAATAACAAAACAGTTGACGTCAAATCCAATTGCACTTTTTCAAGATTCATGGACGTCGATCTACTGACGATTATGGCAGTTATAGAAGACAAAATTACTTCTTTATCATAATGACGAGAGTTGTCACAACTTTGACCAATGCCTATGTAAGTGCTGGATTTTCCCAACATCCGTCAATGTCCCGCGAGTTTCTTTAACGTCTTCGTAGAAATCTCTCGACACACCCAAAGTGGTGAATTTCCACTGCAATAGTTTTAGCATCAGATGACCTCAGTGGTCATAGCGTACACAAAACGGACAGACGGTTCTCGAAATCGCGATCTTATCGCAATCCTTTATGAAGCCTTGGCGTTCAGTGACAGAGGTATCTAATAATTGGATGACTTTCTCATTTATATTCTGTGTATCCTAAACAAAAACCATCTGACACTGATGTTAAGATTCTTAAGTTTCGACAGCCGAAGACAATAACTATAGCTGTTCGAAATTTAACTTTCAGTGGACAGTCATAATTATTTGTCTACAGATAACCACGAGCGTGTGCCGCTTAAACAAATTACGAACGCACAAAGATTTACTGGGAAAGCCGAAGCTAAAGAAGGCCTGGATGCAAGAGAGAACAAGAACGAATGCATGATCATTTTGCGGCTCTTAAAGCTAGGAAAAGAGACAGCTGAACTGACGCGGTCCTTGTTGATCGAAACGAAGAAAGAAGAAGAAATAACAAAAACGATTTCTTCAAGTCCATAGTCTACAGATACTTATATAATCGTCCTCCAGTTTAACAAGGAAAAGTTCTATAGCTATTTACTTCGCACTGCCCGATTCATCAAGCGAGACAAGATAACGTTTGTCTCACATCACTAGGTAGGTGTCAGCCCTCCCGACGTGAAAGCGAAGAGCTTTGAACAGGCCGTTTCCTGTGTACTCCTCTGGCTTACTGCCATGATCGATGAGATAGCGTCCCTCGTCCCTGTGTTTGAAGAGGACCCAGACGCGACATGCCAGTTCGCGCAGCAAATGTTTGGCACGTGATTCGGGCCAGTGCGGCTCCAGTCACTGATTGGCTGTTGTTCATTGACGTATGTAACACCCAGTCCAGTGCTAAACAGCGAAACTGCGGTTACAATGTGCCATCCATCTTAACGTAAAGCCGGATTTCTTACATCGGCATTAAAGAAACAGCAATAAATCAGATTTTTTTCAGTGGAATAAGAAATATTTGTGACTGATGCTTCAAATGAAGTAAATTTCAGGATCTAAAAGAATTAGAAGAATAGCTATTATGAAGTCTTACGCAAACATTTGAAAAGTTTAACATTTATTTGCTCAAGATAATACATAAATTCATACATAACAAAGTGGTCAAGTCCGAGTAGGACTGGGGCACTAAGCGTTCTATATAAACATAATTACGTATGTAGATAGTTCATCTATAGGCCTTGATCAGTGAATTTTCGAGTGTCCAATCATGCGACATAAGTAGCCGTACCTTTGCATTGCATAGATTTAGAAGTTTAAATTTTTTACACCGCTAAGGTACGATAGGCCTTAGTACTTCACACAAAAATCAAATTGATTCCTCTATCCGTTCCTGAGCAAACGGGTTTCTACAGGCGAACAGATAGAGAGCAAAGCAATCATATATGAGTTCCGAGTGAGATACGGAACGAAAAAAGGTGTTTGTAATGCAGTACTTTTTTTTCTTTGTATCTTGTTTTATTTCTAATTGCCAAACAATGAAAATGATTTTAGTTTTCCCTCTTAGGTCCGCATCTCGTGGTCGTGCGATAGCGTCCTCGCTTCCCACGCCCGGGTTCCCGGGTTCAATTCCCGGCGGGGTCAGGGATTTTCTCTGCCTCGTGATGACTGGGCGTTCTGTGATGTCCTTGGGTTAGTTAGGTTTAAGTAGTTCTAAGTTCTAGGGGACTGATGACCATAGATGTTAAGTCCCATAGTGCTCAGAGCCAATTGAACCATTTTTTTCCCTCTTAACTGAGCTGCCTGCTTTTGTTATTTCTTCTTCTTTCTTCGTTTCAATTATCTAGGACCGCTTCAGTTCAGCTGTCTCTTTTCCGAGCCTTAAGAGCCGTAGAATGTGCCATCCGTCTTAACGTAAAGTCGGATTTCTTACATTGGCATTAAAGAAACAGCAATAGAATCAGATTGTTTTCAGTGGAATAAGAAATATTGAAGCAACTGTCAGTTTAAAATCTTTTATTGTATTTATTGTAATGTATTGATGTATGGTAGAGGCCTTTTCTTTGTCCAGGCAGTGTAGAGACTAAATAAATTTTAGCTATCACATATTGGGTTTCTTTCATGGGACAGCCTGTGGCGGGTCATGATTTCCATGCTGCGGAAAACCCATCTCAAGGAACTAAAAGAGACTCACTCAAATAAGAACGCCATTAGCGAACACGGAGTTTGTTAGCAACTGAAGGAACCGACACATATTTCGCACCCTTGTACCATCTAATCATTTGTGAAACTCTCACTAGGTAGTAATACTTACCTTACAATATTCTAGTGCACTCTGGCAAGACATATACAAATCTTAGCATGCCTTTACTACAGTGGCCTGAATCGCCAACGCCAGAAATATGTATATTTAAACCTCTAATAATCACGTACCAAAGGGTAGTGATAGATACAGACACAAAGAGCGAAGGGCCAGCTGCTCTGTTGAATCGCCCTTGTTGCGAACAGCAGAATGTGAAAATCATGTTGAGGCTGGTACGACTCCCTCAGCCTCAACTAGTTCAGGTTTCTAGAAGATGTGCTCCTAAAAATCTGTTAAACGGCGTTTCAAGGTACTGCTTTCAGACTGGGTTCTACCCGCTTGAAAAACATCACCCGGTATCAACAGTAGTAAAGAACTGACTGTAGTTATTTAAATGCGTGCGGAAAGTATTCTAAATGCTTCCTGCTAATTTAAATTCTGTATTATATTATCAAAAATATATTTTATTATCTTTTTTGTGGTAGTTCAGCCTTAGAGCCGATAACTATAAGTGCCGCCTGGGTAGAAAATTCCAAAAATAAAAAATGAAATCTGTCAGCAACCTTCGGAATGCGTCAGGGAAACGGCTCATTGAATAAAATAAATATTAAGGTCCGCAGTGAGACAAAATATTTGGTAGTATCATCACTGGTATTACCAGTGGCAACGATATGTGGAAAGACGAATTCACACTTTTCATATAATTGTTACTTTTGACATTAGGTTATGTAATTTGTATTGTTCGCGTGTAGCCACGAAAGCTGTTGTTTTATTTTGTCCCATGAGTGGCGCAGCAGGAAATTGGTAGCGACGACAGTTTTTACATCGAGAGTTAACGTCACCGGACATATTTGCAACCAAGCTGGTGGCCAGAGGGATAAAAAAAAGATGCCAAGAACAAGAAGTTCTTGCTGTGCCTATTTTTGTTAATAATGTATAAAGAAAGAATGATAATTTGTTCTGAAAAACTTTCGGTCCGTCTTGAGATCATGAAGCAACAAGATGTGTGATCTAATCCTGATATTAAGAGTTATTACATTATGTAATGTAACGTATGTACAGGAAAATGAGATGAAAACTTTAATAACAAGTGGTACAAGGACTGAAGATAAAAGTTTTTATTGCAATCTGTAATTATGTTGTATGAAGATGAACAGCAAAGTTAAGATATAATATCGCTAAAGAGGTCAAATGACTTAACTAAAGCTGACCATTTTCGATCTTCTTTTATCTTTTGTGATCTGTTTTGTGTTCTCAAATGAGGTACACGATAAATAGTGCTTGTCTGAATAATTCATGATAAGACTTTGTACATTTTACTGAAACATATCTGAAGGAAGTTGAAACGCTGGCTGGGAGTTATTTAAAACCAGTATGCAAGAATTAACCAGCGGTGGAAGAAAATACGTAATTAAAGACGAAATTTAATTTGACACGGCTGAAAAGTTAAAGGGATCTTCGACTTCTAATAACTTACGCAATTGAGCAAAGGGACTTCACTAATCTTGTTGGTGAAAGGGAATTATTTCAGAGTGCTTTTGCTCTAGTTAGAAGGATCTGAACAGTTCGGTGAAGTGAATGATGAAATTTAAATACAATTTGCCTTTTATTTGTATGGTGGATATTAAGTGTCAGAGACTATATAATCCAACTGCTTGGAAGTAATGATGACAAATTCTCGCAGACACAACCGGGAAGACCTGCGAAGCCATATCCAGATTCGTAGCTAAAGAAGACCTAAAAAGTTAAACGGAATTGTGACCATAGAACTTAACTAAAGAAATGAATTAACGACTAAGTGGTTAGCTGTCAATTGTTCTTTGCAATGTAAATACAACAATCTCGATTTAAGACGTATGTTAATGAAGAACAAATGCTACCTTGATATGTGTATCTGTATCAATACATTTAAATTGTGATGGCTAAGAAGTTTGTATGCTACGGGCCAATGAAATAAATAAATAGTGATGATCTGTGGTGAAAACAAATTACACAAAAGAGATAGAGTATTACTGATAGAGTACGGTCTTATAATACACATTTAACAGATAACGTTGCAGAAGATGATTCTCATACATGAGTAAGAAAGTCTCGGAGTGTGTTACAAACGTGAAGATGGGAAAGAAGGCGTATACCACCACGCGAACATACTTCCTTCGATTCCCCTATTGCACGTCTCTAACTACATGAGCCCAGCGATCGGTTACACTTTCGAAAATTGTTGTCGTTCGTCTTAGAATCTCCTATGGACTTTGCAGTTCATGTGTCCTTAACTGACATTTAATTGTAACAAATTGTACCTAGAGTGACATGTTTGTGATAGATCTTCAACGCGCCGTTGCCATGAAACAGCGTACTGTCGTACCACGGAAACTAGAAAAGGAAATAACAAAATACGATGGATTTTCCAAAATTAACGAGCGTGGGACGTCACGTGACCAATTTCCGACTTCAGACGAACGCCAGTCGAAATCGGTTGTGGCTTCCTCATTTTAGTCGCTCGACATTCTGTCATTGTTTTAAAAGCGAGATGGTACGTGTTCGATCTTGTAAGCTATGCAATTGCAGAATTTCTTTTCGAAATCATGCCTAAAGTTTGCGCAGTCTACAAATGCACTCACAAAAGCAGTAAAACTACGATTATATCTCATTTCATGTGCGTACTATTTAAAAATATTATCTGTTGGTGGTTTTGTTCATTTGTGTTATACTCCAGCACAGAAGGAACTTTCATATGAATAAGTGAATTTATTATTTTATGCTAGGTCTCGTAATTTCCTTACGCACTATCATGTGCTTTGCCCCTTTGTTTCGCTTCCAAAAACATGGGGGCGGGTTGCTCTATTTGCTTCACTCTGATTGCGATGTTGCCTCTCTATGGTATTGTATCTCTTTGAATTGTACAGATTATAAATAAAAAAGTGCAAATGTTCGAAATTTCTTGATACTGTAGCCCCAAGTGAAGAATATTTCAAGTATGTTTATAGAGAAACGCTGATAGTTTTTAAACAGAGATATTGTGACAGCTGGGTTGAAGCCGGTGTCACCATATTAGTAGCTTCTAAATATTAGCAGATTACTGTTTACAATTGCTTCCTGTTCTTCATTGCTGTCGTGTCCACGCAACAGTTGTTTTAAATATTACAGCGCTTTCTTGAATAACACTGTGTTGGGAAGGCATTTTCAGACGCATTTCAGGTCTGGTCCACTAATCGACGCATTTGACCTCCGTACTGTGCTTTCTTTCTGTTACACGTTTTGAATAATCAAGAAGCGAAGTAAGTGCTGTGAAAAGACTGCTTCCGTAATCCAGCATTTTTCTTAATATGCAATAACGAAACTGATGTTCTATTTCCTCTTCCCAAAAATGCTAAGAACATATTTAGTTATGTCTGGACGGTTTGCAGTATTTCCTTCATACAACGTTCGGAGTGCTCTCCGAGTTGTACTGATGGGAAATCTAAAGACAAATTCCAGAAACAAAGCCACTACAGTGAAAGTAACAAACGAAACTACAAATGAAAACATCGCTTGAATGAGTTCATTTACGAATGAAATGTGATTCCTTTGTACTTTAAGCTATAATCGTAACGACTAGTACACATGTAAATGATGCAAGCTGGCATGCTTTATCAGAAGCTAATGTTGGGGGCTACCAACATGGCGGACGTCGGCTTCAAGTCTGTAATATCACGATAACGCCCCTTATTATACCTCCATAAGAATACAACACTGGAGCATAACCTCTGATTGTGAGTCGATATAGCAACAGGAAAATCAACGATTCCGCCTGCGACTGACTGAAAAATTGATTTAGAAAAATAATAGTCTTTACCGCGTGTATTACCGAACTAATACCAACATTCACAACGTGAAAGCGTACAGTATTAAATTATCTTCGTACGAATATCAGAAACCAGCTTCGTCGGTGGAGCTGGCGATCAGGTGAAGAGTAGGTACATCGCCTTAGATACGAACTACTGGTTAAATAATGAGATTATGCCACATTAAGAAGGTCACTGCACTACAGAACCAAAAGCACGAACTTCACTGCTAAAAGTATATAATGCGAGAGTACGTTAACTTTCTACGCTAGCGCACGGTGTCACGTCAAAACACGTCTCGTTTATGGTTAGCAGCCAGTCACGGAGCGCAGCCGAGCTGTCCCGATCCACAAATGTACTGTGCGTCTGTGACAGCAGTGCGGCGGTCGCCAGCGCTCGCCACCCCATCTGTACGCGAATGCCCTTACTATAGCGAGTGGCGCCGTTTCGAAGGGTTCTGTCAGGAGAACGAAGGCGGTTATACTATGAACGATGAATGCGCATACGGCAGGGGTCACATTTCTACAAATCCGAAAGGATACATAATTGAAATTACTGACGCAGCTGCGTCATGCAGGCACGTCGCTATTAGCTATGCGTTTAATCTATGCAATTACTCTCCAAGTGTCAGCATCGACTCTCCTACGTCGACACATCCGAGCAAAAATTGATATTCAAGTTACCCAGTCCTGTTTATTTGTTACCTTTCCTTGTTTGTCGGTTTATGTAATTAACCTTGAACTTATGATCAATGTAGTTTTGTTTCATTTTATCAACCAATAATTTCAGCTATTTCTTTCTTTCCTTCTCCTCCACACTCCATTCTTACGCGATGTTGTTGTCTTCTTGCTTCGGTCCAAGTTGCACCAGTTTTCTTTTTGGGCTTTCCTGGAAACTTAACAATTTTGTAACGTTTCTTTAAACTCATGCACATACATGGAATAATTTTGAGATCTTCAGTGTCCTTTCTCTGTTCCTAACGAATTAGTTATTTTCCATTTTGTAAACTAATTACATAATTTTCTCCCGCATCTGCATCTGTTAGGGTTCATTCGCCTTTTCTTGTTATGTCTGTAGTTTTATCAACAAAGTTATGTCTGCCTCTCTATTCTTCTCCATCTTTAACTGCGCGTAATAGACTTCTTAATACTTTTCTTTGATTGTTTTCCGGTTCCTGTTGTATCATTTACATATACAGTAATAGGCATTCTGCAACATGAAGTGTTTCTAAGCGAACTGCCGTTGCACAGTTTCTAAGCTTAGCGTTTAAGACCACTTGTTAGTTGTTATACATATCTGTAAGGTGTATACTACTTTTACTCGTATTTCGGTTACTTTTCAGTATATTTCTTCTTTTTCTGGAGGATTTTGTGCAATATCTTCTCCTACCTATTTGAATTTATTTGGTAATATTTAGTTACCATGTTCTTAGAAGCTGCCTAAATCTTTATCATACATTTAGTTTTCTCGAAGGAAATCCGTAAACCTTTTTATTTCCAGCTTGTATTTTCAATACTTCAGTTTGTATGGTCTCAATTTCTACAGAATCTGTCAGAATTGCTAGATCGTCCACGGAGGCTAAGCAGTCTATTGCTTGGTTTTCTCTCTTGTATCAAAATTCAATATATACGAGTGCATGCTTTCATTTTTCTCTAATTATTTCCTCCATTCTCTTATAAATATGTCAAGAAACTGTTAAGCAACAATGGTGAAGTACCGTCCTCTTGACTGATATTTGTTCGAATTTAGAAGGTTTTGGATATTTCACTTCTGAAATTAACTTTAGAGTTAAAGTTTTACCATTGAAGGTGGCTGTTCTATTTCCTAGACTCATTTGAAACAACGATACCCTATCAACTAGATCACAAATGCTTTTAAAATTTTTCTCTAATGATTTCCTCCATTCTCTTATAAATATGTCAAGAAACTGTTAAGCAACAATGGTGAAGCACCGTCTTCTTGACTGATATTTGTTTGACTTTCGAAGGTTTTGGATATTTCACATCTGAAATTAACTTTAGAGTTAAAGTTTTATCCTTTAAGGTGGCTGTTCTATTTCCTAGACTCATTTGAAACAACGATACCCTATCAACTGGATCACAAACGCTTTTAAAATATTATATTAAAACGAATTATGTTGTCGTAACTTCCAGGCTTTAGGAAATGTCTTGTCATTTTTAAGAGCTTAAGATATTGTAGCAAGTTATTCAGAGCGAATGTTTCGCTCTGCGCCGTTGTCAGGCTTCCTGACAGATTAAAACCGTGAGCTGACTGGGACTCGAACACTGGTCGTTGGCTTTGGGAGACAGTGCTGTTGCCCTCTGAGCCCAGGCATCAGTAACGACGTGCATCGCAGCTTCCACCTCGTAATGCTAAGTTTTTTAAATTACGCAGAAACTTTTCTGGCACACTAGAGTTAAGGGTCTGTGTTCGAGCCGTCTGGCAGACAGTTACAATTTCTGAAGACTTTGGAAGTAATGGTAATATAAATGCTCACGTCTTTTAAACATTCAAAGACGTTCCATAACGCCCGATTCAGTGGAACACGATCTGCGAGACGTTGATCCAGAGGATGACCTACATCATACTCAATGAACCGTTCTGCAGAAAAAGGGCCTCCACAGGGCATTGGTGCGGGACTCGAATAACTTTTCAGGACTGGACAATATTTCGTATCTATGATTAGCCTGCTTCCAGAAGCGAGAAAACAAGTGTTGCCAAAAATATTCTATGCAATATCGTTCATTTATGTTGATATCCAGGTGCAGAAAGCTGCCCGCATCTCGTGGTCGTGCGGTAGCGTTCTTGATTCCCACGCCCGGGTTCCCGGGTTCGATTCCCGGCGGGGTCAGGGATTTTCTCTGCCTCGTGATGGCTGGGTGTTGTGTGCTGTCCTTAGGTTAGTTAGGTTTAAGTAGTTTTAAGTTCTAGGGGACTTATGACCACAGCAGTTGAGTCCCATAGTGCTCAGAGCCATTTGAACCATTTGTGCAGAAAGCTGGATTTATTGTACTGAATCGTATGAGGTACTTCAGAAGTTACTTTGCTATAATATTTTACACCTCCGAGAATGAGAACTTTTCGGTCAAGGTTGACTCCAGCAGTATGTGGCTTGTGTCCATTATGCTGTTTCCGTCAGCGAATATGTGAATAGTTTGACATAAATGTATAATAAGTGATTCAGAGACGAGCTGTCTGCGCTTTTGGGCAAGATAGATTGGGACTCGCCTGCAGCTGCTGGTAACACCTTCCCCTCACGCTGTATCCTCACTCCTGATATCTCCATCCGGATCCCCCACCTCTCCTCATTCAAGGAAAAATCATGAAACTTCCTGGCAAACTAAAACTGTTTGCCGGACGGAGACTCCAACTGTTTCCCGGCCCGGCACACAGTTTTCATCTGCCAGGAAGTTTCATATCAGCGCACAATCCACTGCAGAGTGAAAATCTCATTCAAGGAAAAATTCTTTGGACATGCCTACGGAAGGACTCGTTCATGGACGAATACAATAAAGAAAGTATGAGGAGGAGAATAGGAACGAGAACAAGATGGACGCAAAGTGGAGACCACTGACAAGGTGAAAGAGGCGATAACAACGACGGGCACAACAAAGAAGAAGAAAAGATATGAAAAAGAAATTGATACTTAGTGAGATTCGAAAAATCTCTGATTCAGATTTACTAGAACAGCAAGTGGGGTTCCGTAAAGGAAGATCTTGTGGCGACAATGTTTCATTCGGAAAGAAATTATACAAAAAAGAAGAGAATTCAATTTGGAGTCACACCTAGCCTTTATTAACTTTGAGAAGGCATCCGCATAAAAAAATCTGTGGTCAATAATGGAGAAAAGACGTTTCCCCAGACGCCCGATTAAACTATGCCAAGGTTTATACATAACACCAAAATCAGAGTAGATTCTGGCAAAGAGTTGACATCAGAATGGAGGTAAATCCGGGAGCAAGGCAAGGCTTTTGTAAGACACCAACACTGGTTTACATTGACGCCCTGGTCAGGGAATGGATGATGGACAGAATACCTCGAGGTATAAGAACTGTGCCACGCATATTTCTAAATACAGTGCGTTTTGTCGATGACCAGGTAATCATACATGGCAGTGAAGGCAAATTATTATCAGCGGTACATAGAGTGAACAATATGAGCCTAAATTACAATTTAAAATTGTCAACAACAAACACAACGCCGTTTTTAGGAAAGTATCCTATAAGAATTAAGGAAGTCATCAATAACACAATAATAGAACAGGTGCCCCTTTCCAGCACCTAGGATGTGACGCAACTTTTGAAGAAGAGAAACACGTAAATAACAAAATTAACCCTATTAACACACATGTGCTACGATGAGAACGTTGAAGGGTAAAACGGGAAGATGGCGCAAAGGAAGTTTTTGAAGTCATGACACTACCTATAGTACTATATGGAGCAAAAAGTCGGACAGCAATATGAAAACATCAGAAATGAAATTCCTCAAATCAGTGAAAGGCTGCACAAGAGCAGACAGAATAAGAAACGAAAAAATAAGGACAGAACCGAGGATACAGCAATTAACTCAAAAAGTAATGCAATGAAAGCAGGATTTTTAATGTTTCAATAAGTCGCGGTTCAACAGCCGAAAAGTATTTTATACAATGCATTTTAACTGTCAACTGTTTATTGTCCCATTAGTCATCTACCGGTTTCGGTTATTAACCAGCCGGCCGAAGTGGCCGAGCGGTTAAAGGCGCTACAGTCTGGAACCGCACGACCGCTACGGTCGCAGGTTCGAATCCTGCCTTGGGCATGGATGTGTGTGATGTCCTTAGGTTAGTTAGGTTTAAGTAGTTCTAAGTTCTAGGGGACTTATGACCACAGCAGTTGAGTCCCATAGTGCTCAGAGCCATTTGAACCATTTTTTTTGGTTATTAACCATCATCCAGGACGTAGGGTACAACAGATTAGTTAAAAACATCCCATATTCTTTTGAAGCTGAACCCTGTCGGAATTATCCACAATTGTAGAAGCAGTTTGCCTTAGAATACTATCATACTTTATGTCAAACATACAGACAGCACAGGAGAAACCAGACAAACAATTACTGGTAAACTCCCCAGTTTTCCAGTAATTGTTCGTTTTGTTTCTCCTGTGATGCCTGTATGTTTGACATAAAATAAGACTGTCAGTACTGTAAGATGGTTAAAATTGGTTTTATATATATAAAGAAAGCAGGATCGTAAAGAGCACGTATTCCGTATCTTACCTCGGAGAATCCCTTAACAAGCGATGGAATACAGTCCTGTTGGAAGAAAGACTGTGGGAAAGCTGAGAAAGAGATGGATTGACAGAAGAAAAAGAAGAAGAAGAAAGAAAGGAAGAAAGAAGAAAAAAGAAAGAAAGAAAGAAAATGGGTAGGTTGTTGACTTTCTGGATCTAAAAGAAGTAACTGTCTTCCGCCCAAAGATTATTTTGCTGTATATGGTACTGTTGTGCATTGTGCACCGCTGCATTACTGTGTCCCATACCAACCTCACTACTCGAATTTTATTTTAAATTTTGGTATCGGAATAACTTATTCTTTTCGCTTACTGAAAATCTTATCTTACGTGGGTGTCCAGATTAATGCCTGGTAGGAACTCTAGGATCAATCAGATATTGATTCTCGAATAGTGGCAATTATATTTATAATCCCAAAAAAGCTGCACTGCCTTGTTTTGTGTGACTTCGACGTACATGGCCTCGAACTCTAATGTACCCATAAACAGCAGGGTTATTTTCTTGGTTAATATACGAAAAGGGAAAAATAATTTAAACAGTGTTAAATATTAATAACTACCAACGTAACAGGTCCGTCTCTGTGGCCGAGTGGTGTCGGCACAGTAGCTCACCGTGTTTCGTCAGGCGTCTGGCCACCCTCTGTAATAATAATAATGATAATAATAAATATAATAATAATGATAATAATGATAACGATAATGACGATATATGAAGGAAAAAAAAGTGGTCAACGTGGCTGACTGCAACGCGGGTGGACCCGGTTCGATTCCGTGTGTTTTTTGCAGGAAAGGCCGGTACGAGGAGCAGCCAGCATCGTGATGGCAACTGAAGAGCAGGTCTGCTAAACCGAGAACAGTCGGGAACGCAGTGTGCTGATTTGAGGATGGCACAGCGATCGTTCCCGAATGGTCCGTCTGTGACCAGGACGGCGGCGGTTAATAGTTCAAATGGTTCAAGTGGCTCGGAGCACTATGGGACTTAACGTCTGAGGTCATCAGTCCCCTAGAACTTAGAACTACTTAAACCTAACTAACCTAAGTACATCACACACATCCATGCCCGAGGCAGGATACGAACCTGCGACCGTAGCGGTCGCGCGGTTCTGGACTGTAACGCCTAGAACCGCTCGGCCACTCCGGCCGGCGGTTAATAGTTACCGAGGTACTATAGGGACGTGGTTTCACTAAATTAAACAAGTTTCTAAGTCTGAGAAAGCAGGGCTGACTGCACAGCACAGTTTTACCGTCACTCCCACATCAACCTGCATAACGAAGATCCGTCCGATCCAGATATTTAAAAAATTTGTGGTTATTTACGCAGAAAGCTTAATTGTTAATAACAGCAAGCCAGTATCATCGCTGCATTCCCGTTTTCCAGAGGATTCGAATATCTATTAAGAAATATTTTGAATTATAATTTTTGTATTATCTCGACGGGTAAATATCTGCATATACGGAAAACAGCTAATCTTTTCCGTATTATAACTGAATGGATAACGTTTTTCGATAGATCAGTTCGTATCAGTTCGTTCAGTTCGTATCAGTTTAGTTATAAGGCGATATAATCTGTATGCCTGTACGTTTGCAATAAAAATAAGTTTAGTCTCTCAAGTTTTCTCTGCGCGATTGATTGATGATATGTTTCCGTTGTGTTTTGTCCATTTGTTGTTTCACACCCGTCTGATTTGGGTGCTGCGAATTTTGCTGTTACGTTTACTTGCTTCCTGTACTCCAACTATATATTGACAGACAGTAGACTAGGTAGGTGACAGCCAGTTCGTGAGCTCTTCATTCTAAACTCTGCATTCTCCAGCTCAGCTAATATATCATCTAAGCCGTACAATGTAAAGAGATTCTTCTAACTTCTCGGTTTGAATGGAGCAGACACAACGGTAAACAGAAAAAGTAGTTGACAGTTAAAGGTTCGGGACACAGAGGTCAATGCATAGTCCACATCCTGATTCAGCGTCTCCCCTGGGATCAGACTAACGCAAGGGGAGGGGGGAGGGGGGGGAGGGGGGGGGGGGGACAACGTTACGTCTCGACCAAAGGCCGTCACTTGGATCCTTGGCCTAATGCGCGGACTATGTGACGGATAGGAGTTGAGGGCTCTTAGGTCATCGCTTTGCGTGGGGCAGCGAACGACTGCCATAAGCAACTATGTAGGTGCCGCAGCACACATGCAAAACATTCACTGACAATGACAACTGTAACATCGTGAAGAAATGCACAATGATCAGCCAGAACATTATGAGCACCTACATGATAATATGTCCACCTTTGCCACGGATAACAGCGGCGACGCGTCGTTTCATGGAAGCAGTGAGGCCTCGGTAGTTCACCGGAGGTAGCTGGCACCACATCTACACATACAAATCACCTAATTCCACTAAATTCCTGGGAGGAGGTCGATGAACTCTGACGCCGTGTTCAGTCACATCCCAGGTGTGTTCGATCTGTTTCAGATATGGTGAGTTGGGAGGTCTGCACATCAACTGGAACTCGACGCTTTGTTCTTCGAATCACTCTATCACACTCCCGTCCTTGTGATATGAGTCATTACCTTGTTGAAAAATGCTACTGCCGTCGGCAAGCAAGATCGTCATGAATCAATGTACGTTGTCTACAACCAGTGCACGATACTCGTTGACCGTCACTGTGCCTTGCACGAGCTCCACTGGGATCATGGATCCCCACGTGAATGTTCCCCAGAGCGTAATGGAGCCGCCACTAACTTGTCTCTGTCTTGCATTACAGGTGTCAACGAGCTGTTCCCATGGAACATCGCGCCCTCCCATCGGCATGATGAAGAAGGTGTTGGGATTCATCAGACCATGCAACGTTCTACCATTGCGCCAACGTCCATTGCCCATATCAGTCGTAGTTGCCGATATCCTGGTGTACGTACATGAGTCGTCGGTTGCAGAGGCCCAGCTTTAGGAGTGTTTGGTGCACTGTGTGTTCAGACACCCTTTTACTCTGCTCAACTTTCAAGCCTGTTGTTAATTCCGCGACAGTTTGCCGCCAGTCCTGTTTTACCAGTCTTCCCAGCCTGCTCGCCAGTCCATGTCCTTCACTAAGTGCAGGTTTGCCTGGTCTTGGATTAGCAGTATGCTCTCTTGACTGACCCAGTCTGCTCTTCCTGCTTCTGTACTGACAACACAAAATCCCTCGCCTCGTTTTGTGCTTGCGGGTCCGCCTCTTCTGACATCTGGTGGTCAATTCCACTTTACACATACTGTAATTAGTGTAATGAGACTATTATAATAATATTTTTATTCTGTGTAATCTGCAATGCGTTTTGTTTGTTACATATACGTTACAGAAATCTGACGAGCACCGACATCTATATTACGCACGGTGCCTTTTTACCTCATCGCGTAGCCGGGTAGAATACCCAGGTGGTCGACGGACGTCCACCGCACCAAGGAACCTGAAGCTATACATCTTGTCCAGCGGCGATTGTGATTTTACAGTGGAATAAATGAATCGACATTCCGTACTATGTACATCTTTCGCTACTCTAGTATTAAGTTCATTTTTACGTAAACATCTAAGACATCTTATTATGTGGCCTACCACTGTACATTGAAGCGCCGAAGAAACTGGTATAGGCATGAGTATTCAAATACAGAAATATGTAAACAGGCAGAATACGGAGCTGCGGTCGGCAACGCCTATATAAGACAACAAGAGTCTGGCGCAGTTATTAGATCGATTACTGCTTCTACAATGGCAGGTTATCAAGATATACGTGAGTTTGAACGTGGTGTTATAGTCGGCGAACGAGCAAATGGGACACAGCATCTCTGACGCAGCGATGAAGCGGGGATTTTCCCGTATGACCACTTCACGAGTCTACTGTGAATCAGGAATCCGGTAAAACATCGAATTTCTGATATCGCTGCGGCCGGAAAAAGATCCTGCAATAACGGGAACAACGACGACTGAAGAGAATCGTTGAACGTGACAGAAGTGCAACCCTTCCTCAAATTGCTGCAGCTTTCAATGCTGGAGCATCAGCAAGTGTCAGCATGAGAATTCATTCAACGAAACATCACCGATATGGGTTTTCGGAGCCGGAGGCCCACTACCCTTGATGACCGCACGACACAAAGCTTTACGCCTCACCTGGGCCCGTCAACACCGACATTGGACTGTTGATGACTGGAAAAATGTTGCCTGGTCGTAGGCGTCTCGTTTCAAATTGTATCGAGCGGATGGACGTGTACAAGTATAGAGAAAACCTCATGAATCCATAGACCCTGCATGTCAGCAGGGGACTGCTCAAGCTGGTGGAGGATCTGTAATGGTGCGGGCGTGTACAGTTGGAGTGATAAGGGATCCCTGATACGTCTAGATACGACTCTTACATGTGACACGCAGCTAAGTATCCTGTCTTATCACCTGCATCCATTCATGTCCATTTTGCATTCCGACGGACTTGGGCAATTCCAGCAGAACAATACGACGCCCCACACGTCCAGAATTGCTACAGAGTGATTCCAGGAACACTCTTCTGAGTTTAAACACTTCCCTCGCAACTAGGCTTCCCAGACATGAACATTATTGAGCATATCTGGGATGGCTTTCAACTTGTTATTCAGAAGAGAACTCAAACCCCTCGTGCTCTTGCGGATTTATGGACAGCCCTGCAAGAGTCAAGGTGTCATTTCCCTGCAGTACTACTTCAGGCATTAATCGAGTTAATGCCACGTCGTGTTGCGGCACTTCTGTGTTTTCGCGGGGGCCCTACACGATTTTAGGCAGGTCTACCAGTGTCTTTGGCTCTTCATTGTATATCGTTGGTGAATACAAATCCAATCACAATGTTTATCAAGAATAATTAATAGTCATTGAATGGTGTTTACTATCTTATGCACGGTCCAGTCACATTGATGTGGTCGCCCGTCAAAAGCATGAATAAGCACCTTTTGCAGTGCGGTCGTGCAGGAAGAGAGTCAATGACGTTGTGGAAGGTACCGACAGGTATTTGGCGCAATTCTGATTCCAGTGGCCGGCCGGAGTGGCTGAGCGGTTCTAGGCGCTTCAGTCTGGAACCGCGCAACCGCTACGGTCGCAGGTTCGAATCCTGCCTCGGGCATGGATGTGTGTGATATCCTTAGGTTAGTTAAGTTTAAGTAGTTCTAAGTTCCAGGCGACTGATGAACTCAGATGTTAAGTCCTATAGTGCTCAGAGTCACTTGAACCATTTTTTGATTCCAGTGCCGTGGCCAGGTGCGCTATGTTCTTCGGTTGAGTATCAATGGCGCGAACAGCCCGATCATCGTGCAGGTTTTCAGCTGGATTTAAATCCGGTCAATCTAGTAGCCAGGGAAGCACGATAAAATCATCCTGGTGATCTTGGAATGACGTATGTACACTGCGAGCAGTGTGGCAATGTCATGCTGGTAGGTGCCATCGGGCCGAAGAAAAAACGAAATCCATTTAGGGATGGACACTGTCCCGAGAGATAGCTTCATACTTGTGTTGATAAACTGTGTCTTCCTGAATGGCGAAATCATCGTGGTAAAGTTGTGAAAACATTTCGCAGACCATAACTTTCTCTCCATTGGATCCTCCTGACGGTTGTTTCATTACTGTAAACGCCGACAGCCATCTGTCCGATGGAGAAAAAAATGTGATTCAACTCAAAAGGCCACCTGTCGTTAGTGGAGGTTCAGTTGTGGTATTGGCGTGCAAGTTTCAGCCTTCATCGCCGAAAAACAGCAGTCAGCATGGGTGTATGAATGAAGTGCCTGCTGCGGAGGCCCATATGCATTAGCGTTCGCTGGACGGTCGTTGAAACGACACTGATGGTAGCCCCTTAGTTCATCTGGGCAATCGGTTGTTCAACAGTTGAACTTCTGGTCGCTCGTACACATATCTGCGCAGTTATCGATCACCCCTGTTATCTATGGCCCATGGCGCACCACAGTTACCTCGGCAACGGTTTTGGATAGCGCCATTTTGCCGTGCACGTATACGTTAACGACGGTAGCACGCGAATAGTTTATCAGCTTTGCCGTTTCGGAAGTGTTGCCACCCTTGACCCTAAGGGCCAACAGTCATACCCTTTTGGACTTCAGATAAATCGCTCCAGTCCCACGTTATGACAACAACTGCACTATTTACCGCGTCTCCTCAAAATGCCTCATGTATCCTCCAGTGCTAGTGTTGCCACCTGCCATCTGTGAGTGGTTGCTGCACGTTTACGTCGAACATAGGCGGTGGTCACATTAATGAGACTGGGTCGTGTACAATCCAGAGAAAGTTACTTCATGCTGAGGTGTACTAGAAGTAATAAGTATATCTTTGGTTTTATAATACTTCGATGACGAGTTTTTACAAAAGAATATTTTTGGCCGGTCGAAATGGCCGAGCGGTTCTACGCGCTACAGTCTGGAACTGCGCGACCGCTACGGTCGCAGGTTCGAATCCTGCCTCGGGAATGGATGTGTGTGACGTCCTTAGGTCAGTTAGGTTTAAGTAGTTCTCTGTTCTAGGGGACTGATGACCTCAGAAGCTAAGTCCCATAGTGCTCAGAGCCATTTGAACCAATATTTTTGTGTTTTAGTGACAGGGAAGGGATACAAACAGTTCGTTGAAGAAAAGTTTACATTGAGACTGCCTGGGAAATAATCTTACGGTCTATTAATGTCGGAAAATATTAATTTCAAGTATAACTGCTAACGCAGAAACTAATATTTCAGTGATATTGATGAGTGCTCCAACGCTGGTTGTTTAGATACGGAGAAAATCAATAACTGAATTTACGACAGTTTCTAAAAGCGTCCATAGAAAAGAATTTCCTTTTTCATATTCTTCCTCAGGTGAGGGAAACCTGCAGATATTTGCGAAATTAATGAAATATAGTCAGAGTTTATCAAGCATCACACGAGAATGAGATTTTCACTCTGCAGCGGAGTGTGCGCTGATATGAAACTTCCTGGCAGATTAAAACTGTGTGCCCGACCGAGACTCGAACTCGGGACCTTTGCCTTTCGCGGGCAAGTGAGTACCGGGCGTGAGTCGTGCTTCTGTAGCTCAGATGGTAGAGCACTTGTCCGCGAAAGGCAAAGGTCCCGAGTTCGAGTCTCGGTCGGGCACACAGTTTTAATCTGCCAGGAAGTTTCAAGCATCACACGATCATAACATCATAACTGGTGTTGTTTACCGTCATCTCAAAAGCAAAAAGGACCCGTTTCACTGCACACCCAGCGGTGTAAGTCTGTTGAATTTGCCGCTCTTTAAATCAAAAGCTGATAAGAAACCCTCGATATATTTCTTCTGACTGCGACCTCCTTGTCCTTTATCTTAAATTTTAAAGTAATGGAAGTTGCTTCAGATGTAATATAACACACTTTCTGTTACAATGTACAGTTACTTAAAATTCTTCGTCTTCTTTGATATAAATCATGTTAGGTATGTTAACTTTATCAGTAGTCATAAAGTTATTCAAGCTGTTGTTCGTGCTGATTTTTAAAATTTGTTCCTAATGTTGGCAAGATTTACGGAGTCAATCAGAGTCAACTTTCATTCGCAGTTTTGTGAAGGATAGCTTCTGTGGGCTAATCTCATCTGGTCTGATACGGAAACACTGCTCTGTTTCTCTCTCTAGTTTTTTGACGATTCTTGAAAACATTTTATGAAACACGTGGGTCATTTTAGTCGAAGCACATTCACACAATCAGCTTTTCACACAAAATGATATTTGATTTCGTAGAAATTAAATATGCTCTGGTTACTTTCCAGATGCGTTGCCTTAACAAGGTCTGATATCAGATTCTTACTCCCAACATCAAACGCTATCGTGTAAGACATTTATCAATAACTTCTTTTTCAGCAATTGTCCTCTGTGAAGCAGGCTGAAGCCATGGACCTGAATCACTAAGTAAAATTACAGCTCTAAAGTCAAAAAGATGATTATAGTTAAGAATTTGTTGCTCTACGTAAGTAAAAGTCTGTTTATGGCTGTACCATACTTGCCACTACCTATCCCCAGAATTGGTTGACTTCTTCCGCACACCTCGAACAACAAGTTCTCAGCCGATAGCTTACAGTTCTACTGGCGATGATGTTGAATTTAGGGCGCTCCAAAGCATAGTCATCAGCTCTCTCAATGGATAGTAACATACACATGTCGTTGTCTGAACGATGTCTCTTCTCACAAATGAGACTGCTGCATGCGTTCCCCAGAAACACAAATTAATTAGTTAATTCAGATGTTGAGCCGTGTCGACACAAATTTTGGGTCATCAGTGATAACATCAGTTGATCTGTTACTTTACCATGTATTAAAATACACTACTGGCCATTAAAACTGCTACACCAATAAGAAATGCAGATGATATACGGGTGTTCATTGGACAAATATATTAAACTAGAACTGACATGTGATTACATTTTCACGCAATTTGGGTGCATAGATGCTGAGAAATCAGTGCCCAGAACAACCACTTCTGGTCGTAATAACGGCCTTGATACTCCTGGGCAGTGAGTCAAACAGAGCTTGGATGGCATGTACAGGTGCAGTTGCCCATGCAGCTTCAACACGATACCACAGTTCATCAAGAGTAGTGACTGGCGTATTGCGACGAGCCAGTTGCTCGGCCACCGTTGACCAGACGTTTTCAGTCGGTGAGAGATCTGGAGAATGTGCTGGCCAGAGCAGCAGTTGAACATTTTCTGTATTCAGAAAGGCCCGTACAGGATCTGCAACACGCGGTCGTACATTATCTTGCTGAAATGTAGGGTTTCGCAGGGATCGAATGAAGGGTAGAGCCACGGGTCGTAATACATCTGAAATGTAACGTCCACTGTTCAAAGTGCCGTCAATGCGAACAAGAGGTGACCAAGACGTGTAACCAATGGCACCCCATACCATCACGACAGGTGATACGCCAGTATGGCAATGACGAATACACAGTTCCAACGTGCGTTCACCGCGATGTCGCCAAACACGGATGCGACCACCATGACGCTGTAAATAGAACCTGGATTCATCGAAAAAAATGACGTTTTGCCATTCGTGCACCCAGGTTCGTCGTTGAGTACACCATCGCAGGCGCTCCTGTCTGTGATGCAGCGTCAAGGGTAACCGCAGCCATGGTCTCCGAGCTCCTGCAAACGTAGTCGAACTGTTCGTGCAGATGGGTGTTGTCTTGCAAACGTCTCAATCTGTTGACTCAGGGATCGAGACGTGGCTGCACGATCCGTTACAGCCATGCGGATAAGATGCCTGTCCCCTCGACTGCTAGTGATACGAGGCCGTTGGGATCCAGCACGGCGTTCCGTATTACCCTCCTGAAGCCACCGATTCCATATTCTGCTTACAGTCATTGGATCTCGACCATCACGAGCAGCAATGTCGCGATACGATAAATCGCAATCGCGATAGGCTACAATACGACCTTTATCAGAGTCGGAAACGTGGTGGTACGCATTTCTCCTCCTTACACAAGGCATCACAACAACGTTTCACCAGGCAACGCCGGTCAACTGCTGTTTGTATATGAGAAATCGGTTGGAAACTTTCCTCATGTCAGCACGTTGTAGGTGTCGCCACCGGCGCCAACATGGTGTGAATGCTCTGAAAAGCTAATCATTTGCATATCACAGCATCTTCTTCCCGTCGGTTAAATTTCGTGTCTGTAGCACCTCATCTTCGTGGCGTAGCAATTTTAATGGCCAGTAGTGTATATGAAACGTTCATGTAAATATCCTTACGCCTCTTAATATATTCAGCTCGTTGTTTCTACTGTGGTTGGTTAATTAGTGTTTCCACACAAAGTGGTGCCTCCATAGTTGAAGAAAACATCGACGGAAGGCATCTTATAAAAAGCGTTGGGAAGAGGAAGTTGAGACGTCCCCTTTGAAAAATTGTACAAGACTGTGCTTAAACTGACACACAATATTTTTGGCGCACGCAATCTGACTTTCAGTAATCCCTACAAAAGAATGGCCCTGACTAACATTAACCTATACGTTTCACAAATCACTTACCTCACAAAAATCTTCGTTACTCGAACTACTGCAAAACAGCGAGCGCCACTACTGCTAGCTAAATAAAAGATTCAAACTACGGAAGGCATAGTTAGCAAATGAAAAATTTTAATAGATAACAAAAAAAGTATTTATTTAATAGTTATAATGTACATAGCAGCTCATGACATCCATTCTTACAAATCTACTGTTTCTGATGGACACACCTCCAGATTATCCATTCTAAAAAATCCGCCACCCCACTTCCCCACATCCACCACTGCTGGCGGCTCACCTCCAACTGCGCAACGCTACGCGCTGTTAACATCCAGCTGCCCAACACTACAATGGCAGACAACAATGCAAACTAGCCACAGACTGCACACAGCACAGCCAGCGATTTTCATACAGAGCGCTACGTGGCGTTACCAGTAAGAAAACCTAAACAGCCTACTTACAAAGTCAGTGCGCTTTGAGTGAATGGTTGGGTTCCTGCTTCTTTTTATTAAGTAATCAGCCATCTACATGTAACAGGCAGTGAAGCCAAATCATTCGCTCGAATTGTTCAGAACGGTATTCATACCAATCGCAAACAGTTGTTGCACACTGATATGACAAGGCCTTTTGGGGGCATTAAGACCATGAATGGTTGCAGATGGTCTCCAAGCAGTCGTACGTAACCATTAACAGTTAAC
Organism: Schistocerca americana; assembly: GCF_021461395.2. NCBI lineage: Eukaryota > Metazoa > Arthropoda > Insecta > Orthoptera > Acrididae > Schistocerca > Schistocerca americana. Next base: position 430,142,065 of record NC_060124.1, on the reverse strand, counting down.
TATCGTTTCAGTTGGACCAGAGGGCCCTGTCCATTCCATGTAAATACAGCCCTCAACATTCTGGAGCCACCACCAACTGTACAGTGCCTTTTGACAACTTAAGTCGATGACTTCGTGGGATCTGAGCCACACTCGAACCCTATGAGCTCTTAACAACTGAAATCGGGACTCACCTGGCGTGGCCGCCGTTTTCCTGTCGTCTAGAGTACTCGTGTCGGTCGTCTGCTGCCATAGCCCACCAACGCCAGATTTCGCCACACTATCCTAACGGTTACGTTAGTCGTACGTCCCACACTCTGCGATTATTTCACGAAGTATTGCTTGTCTGTTAGCACTGACATCTCTACACAAACGCCGCTGCTCACAGTCGTTAAATGAAGGACGTCGGCCACTGCATTATCGGTAGTGAGAGGTACCGCCTGAAATCTCGTATTCTTGGCACACTCCTGACACTGTGGAACTCAGAATATTGAATTCCCTAACAATTTCCGAAATGGAATACTCCTGCATCTAGCTCCAGCTACCATTCTGCTTTCAAAGTCTGTTAATTCTTGTAAAGCGGCCATAATCCGGTCGGAAACCTTTTCATATAAATCAACTGACTACGAGTGATAGCTCTGCCAATACACTGTCCTTTAATATCTTGTGTACGCGATACTACCGCCATCTGTATAAGTGCATATTTCTAGTGGATATTGCTATGTCATGACTTTTGCCTCCTCAGTGTACTGTATGCCTAGACACCACGATAAGTACGGGCATGTTTTAGCTTCTCTGCAAGTTAAACTGTTTCTGTCGACCTAGATCATGTAACTTTCTAATTAAACGTCCTTCATTCTAATAGCTCCTAACGATGTTACTTCTAATTCTGCCGAAGAAGGAAAACTAAAACGCTAATTACCTTATCGACGTAATGTTTTATTGCGGAGTAGCTTTCGATTTTGATACATAATGAACAAAATAGCCTTCACTTCCAACGTAGCTGAGGCTGCGATAAACATTCCCCAGAACAGTGTGACGTCACCAACATCTGCGATAAATCCGCAGGGAACCTGGATGGAGAACTAACTACTTCTTACTCCCTATACATATTTTCGCTTTCCCCCACCCCTCTCTCTCACAAACATGTACGCATACACACACACGCACGCACGCACACACACACACACACACACACACACACACAAACACAAATCGTATCCTGTCGTTTACGAAACTTCTCTGCAGAGCGAAGGCTGCGTGAACTTGTAATGACAAACGGGAAAAAGACAGAAGGGAACTGCCAACCTTCACTTTAGAGGTCGACAACGTTTCCTTTGGAGAGCGCTGTTTCTCCGTAATTTTCCGAAGGTGAGCTAGACTCCTCGATGTAGGAATATTTTTCAAGGATGCAAACCAAATTCTAAGAAGAAAAACACTGAGTGTCGTAAACTAAATTAAGAAGTAGCGTGTGTGTGTGTGTGTGTGTGTGTGTGTGTGTGTGTGTGTGTGTGTGTGCTGGGTGTGTCAGTGTTAGAGACAGAAAAATGGACGAACGCGCAGTTCAGAGGCGGACAACAAGGTTGTGAAAAGTCCTTTGAGATTCCTGATAAACTTCAACAGACAAAAAGTGCGAGCTGTTAAATAAATAAAGGCCTCGTAGCTGTCTGTTCACTGCCTGGGTAGACGAAAACCTTTAATAAGAATCAATATCGTTGTAAATGAGAGCAGCATCTAATCAAGAAATGGCATCCGGGCCGGAGTTGAAACAGCTGAAAGATGTGACGCAGATACGATACATCGAACAGACGTGTAGTAAAAATAAGTTTCTGTGTTTTAACACCCGAGGTTGAGCAGTCGACAGCATGTTGATATCAACTGATAGCGGCTGTATGGATAGTGATGGTTCTGAATCACAGCTCTGGTGTGTGTTCTGGACAACAACTCCGCCGTTCTCGTAAGCGAGAGATTTTTTCAGGACACTGCAGCAAACGAGTGTATGATGCACAGTAAGTGTGTGCCTAAGCTGAGACACATTAAAGCAGTATCCGTTATACATAGAGTATTAGCCGCTGGTCGGTGAGTGGGTAGGTAATATGAACAAATATACTCCTTCGAAGAATATTTTCACACTGTTTTCTTTGCATTATATTCGTGTTCATTCTAATTTATGGTTGTTACGTTATCTCCTGATTTGTCTGGAGCAGCACGTGGAAGCATTGTGACTGATACTCCACAGGTGAAAATTTTTCGATCATCTATCGCAACTATGGCTTTGGGTTTAAACAAGGATTTCGTTTTCAGTATTGTATAACCTCCCCATTATGATAATAAATCAGGTATAAACATGTAAAAACTAAGCGCCTCCGTTGTGCATTTGACTTTTTGTCCTCATAACTGGACGCTGATGAGTATCCACAACAACATCGACGTGTCTTTTCTCAAGTGGTTTCATTCTAATATACCTCTTTCCTTCAGCTGTCTGCGTAGCAATCATTTTCAATTAGTTTTCAGTATATTGTGTGTGCGCCTAGCAGTGTGTTTGTATACCTGATCAGTTTCATATCATTTTACCCCATAATGGGACGGAAATAGTAGGCTGTTTAAAACGTGCTGTAATTGTAGCTCTGCATCGGGAAGGCTGTTCTAGTAGGAGAGTAGCAATAACAGTTGGAGTAACCTATCTACAGTCTTGTACACATTGCAGCGGTTCAAGCAAACTGGTGCCCATGCAAGTGTTTCGTGATCTGGAAGACCCCGGGTAAGGTCGTACGGGAGAGGTCAGTTGCGTGAAAAGAGTAAACGTCAGTGGAGACGTACTGCACCTGAAGTTCGCGAGGAAGTAAGCAGTATGCGAGTAGCTCCAATCTCTGTCTCAACAGTGTAACGCCGTCTTTGTGAACGAGGTTTAAAGGGGTGTATTGCAGCCTAGAAGCCTTTACTACGCAAACAAAATAATGCGAAAAGAGTGCAATGGGCACATTAACATAAAATCTGAAGCGTGTGATAATAATCCAAGGTGTTATTCGTGGACGAATCTATAGCTGAAGTATTTGGAAACCACTGTCGAACGATTTTTCATCGATCTCGTGGAGAACGTATGAAAAGCTAATGTATGAAGCCAACGGTGAAGTATGGTGGAGAGTCAGTGTTGGTGTTTCTAAGGGTGATTTAGTGAAGGAAGGATAGCACAGGATATTGATCAACAATGCAGTTCCATCTGGAGAGGGACTTACTGGAAAAGGGTACGTCAATAGGCTGGGTGGCTCTGAGCACTATGGGACTCAACTGCTGTGGTCATCAGTCCCCTAGAACTTAGAACTACTTAAACCTAACTAACCTAAGGACATCACATACACCCATGCCCGAGGCAGGATTCGAACCTGCGACCGTAGCAACAGCAGCGGCTCCGGACTGGAGCGCCTAGAACCGCACGGCCACCGCGGCCGGCGGTACGTCAATAGAAAAAATAAACATGGAGAACAGAAGAATGTGATCTGACGAAGTCAGTCACCTGACTCAATTCCCATTTGCACTCTTATGGGATGAAACTGACATTGAGGTCAGGAAACTGCGGCTATCTAATGTTGAAGATCTATGCAATAAATTGCATAATTGTTGGCCTGCAAAATCTGCAAATACACTAGTAAATTTGTCTCCAGAATACTAAGATTTAATGCAGCTGTTCTGAGGACAAAAGGACACTATGAAGAGGGTAACATCTAAATAGTGTTGTACTGTACTAAATGAAGGGAGGGAAAACACTAATTTTGTTGATCTATTTAGTTTGTACGATGTTTTTGCATACTGAAATAAATTATATAGTTTTTACCATGGGTGACAGAAAGCTTTTGACCGGTAGTGAAGTTTGGTAGAACTCGTACTGCTCACTTTAAGGCTTTTGTGCTTTCTAACTCAGGGAAGAACACGTTCGGCCGGCCGGAGTGGCCGGGCGGTTCTAGGCGCTATATTCTGGAACCGGGCGACCACTACGGTCGCAGGTTCGGATCCTGCCTTGGGCATGGATGTGTGTGATGTCCTTAGGTTGGTTAGGTTTAAGTAGTTCTAAGTTCTACAGGACTGATGACCTCAGAAGTTAAGTCCCATAGTGCTCAGAGCCATTTTGAACACGTTCGGGGAAACGTAGGAACACGCGAGGCAATAACTGGCCCTACTACTTGTCCTAGAAGACAAATGGAAGAAGGGCATCCGAATTTCATAACATTTCTAGACTTAGTGGAGACTTTGTCAAAAGAATCCTCTTTGAAATTCTGAAGGTGCCAAGGATAACTACAGGGAGAGAAAATTATTTACCAACTTGTATAGGAAGCTGGCTGCTGTTAAGAGTCGAACGAAGGGAAACGGTAGTTAAGAAGGGAGTGAAATACGGTTACAGCCTAACGCTGGTGTCACTCAATCTGGACTACGAGATAACTGGGAAGGAAATCGAGGAATGTTTTTGGAAGAAAACATTTAGGTTTACCAGTGAATTTGCAGTTCTGTTAGATACGGCATCGAATGTGGAAAAACAGCTGAACGGAATGGATAGTGTTTTAAAAAGAGATTATAAGATGAATATCGACGAACGTAACAAAAGGATATTGCACTGTAGTGAGCAAAGGTAGGTGAAGAAATCAGCTAGAGGAAAGAGCGTATAGATTTACGAAGGAAAGTTAGAGTGCAGCGTACCGCCAGCAGTGTAGCCATTAGAGATGTTGATATGTTTACCGGTTTACCGCTTATCTCAGACCGAAGTTCCCTGATAAACTTTCAGGCTATTTAAACTGTGTCCCACACGTGTCCCCGATCCCAGGAATTTGCTTCTTCGGCAGGGGTCTTACGGACTTGCTTGTTGTTAGTGGCGTGTTGCACGGCCTAGTAGCGTTGATTACGTATCTAGGAATAACGTTGCAACTCTATATGAAATGGAACGGGCGCGTAAAACTGGTAGTAGGGAAGGTGAGTGGTCGACTTTGGTTTATTTGGAGAACTTTAGGAAAGTGTAGCTCATCTGTGAAGGTGACTGCGTATAGGACACTCGTGCGACCAGTTCATGAGTACTGTTTGAGTGTTTGTGACCCCCACGAGACCGATGATATCGATGGAGTTCAGAGGCGTATTGCTACATTGGCTACTGCTAGGTTCGATCAACACGCGAGTATTACGGTGATGCTTCGTGAACTCGAATGTGAATCCATTGATAGAAGACAACGTTCATTTCGCGAAACCCTACTGAGAAAATTTAGAAAGCTGGCATTTGCAGCTGACTGGAGAATGATTCAACTGTCACCAACGTACATTTCGAGTAAGGACCGCGAAGAGAAGGTTAGAGGCTCATATGGGGGCGTATGGTATATGGACAGTCGTTTTTCCCTCGCTCCATTTGCAAGTGGCACAGCGAAAGGAAATGACTAGCAGCAGTACAGGGTGTTCCTAGCCGCGTACCACAAAAAAAAAAAGGTTTAAATGGCTCCGAGCACTATGGGACTTAACATCTGAGGTCATCAGTCCGCTAGACTTAGAACTACTTAAACCTAACTAACCTAAGGACATCACACACATTCATGCCCGACGCAGGATTCGAACCTGCGACCGTAGCAGCAGCGCGGTTCCGGACTGAAGCGCCTAGAACCGCTCGGCCACAACGGCAGAGGTGTACCCGTGGAGGCCAATCAGCTGCTGATAGTGCCTGCACACGCTGTACATGGTACGGAAACAACTGGTTCTCTCGTAGCACTCTCCATACAGTTACGTGGTCAACGTTACCTTGTACAGCAGCAACTTCTCTGACGCTGACATTAGGGTTGTCGTCAACTGCACGAAGAATTGCCTCGTCCATTGCAGGTGTCCTCGTCGTTCTAGGTCTTCCCCAGTCGCGAGTCATAGGCTGGAATGTTCCGTGCTCCCTAAGACGCCGATCAATTGCTTCGAACGTCTTCCTGTCGGGACACCTTCGTTCTGGAATTCTGTCTCGACACAAACGTACCGCGCCACGGCTATTGCCCCGTGCTAATCCATACATCAAATGGGCATCTGCCAACTCCGAATTTGTAAACATTGCACTGACTGCAAAACCACGTTCGTGATGAACACTAACCTGTTGATGCTACGTACTGATGTGCTTGATGCTAGTACTGTAGAGCAATGAGTCGCATGTCAACACAAGCACCGAAGTCAACATTACCTTCCTTCAATTGGGCCAACTGGCGGTGAATCGAGGAAGTACAGTACATACTGACGAAACTAAAATGAGCTCTAACTTGTAAATTAAGCGTTTCCGGACACATGTCCACATAACATCTTTTCTATATTTGTGTGTGAGGAATGTTTCCTGAAAGTTTGGCCGTACCTTTTTGTAACACCCTGTATAGGCTCTTTAGCTGCCGCCAGCTGCCTACCGTGTTTGCGGGAGAGCGTCGATCGGGAGGAGGAACTATGATTGCGGACGTTTTGTTGATGGTTTGGCGTGACCCCTGTCAGGTCTGATGCATCGTTAAAGCCGTGATAGCAGCCTATGTTACTGTCTTGGTCGCAGGTGGATCCAAGAGGGTGAGGCCTGGTTGCCCATTGAAACTCCGACCCTACGGATGTCATCGGACTTACAGTAAGACGTTTTGACCATTATTTACGTCATTTGCAAACAACTGGGGATTCCGGCGTCTGCAGTAATTCGGCGAAGATTATTTGTTTCGTCGGTGTGTAAATATTGAACAAGGAGCGGTTTATTTAATGTTCACACTATGCTCGTGTTCTGCATGTGCTGCTTGCGTGTGTAAACTTGACTCTCACCTTGGTCTGTTGATTTTGAGCGCATCGTCAAATACTGAATCCAAGCAGTGACTTTCAGTTAATTAGCTGGACTCTTTCTTTCCTCGTCACGATGCGTGTTAAATGCCAAAGTAGAATTGTAGATCTTAACTTGCTACCTCATTGCGTGGCATAATTAACAGAACCTAACCTGTTAACTAATTAAGGCTTGTGGTAAACAAAGGTATTTAAATGTGTCAATGATTTCTGTTGCGCTAGTTGATTCTGGGATATGAACGGAAGTGTTGACACGTCTGCCGTGTATGGGAACCCTGCTAGTATTGATTGTTTTGGAAACTTTTGTTGAGAGAGAAATTAGTGTGCTTTAGTCCTGTCTTCGGTAAGGCTGTATGCGGGCATTGTCATTTGTACTGCAAGCTGCAATATCATCCTGTTGTTTCATGGTTGTTTTGTTCTCAAACTAGGTGTTTGCACTAAACATGCTTTGAGTTGGGCGTTTCGCCCCTCAGCATTACACTTGGGTTTCAGCGGAATGTTCAGTCTGTCCATCGTATGCAACATCGGTAATGGTCAACCTGTCAGCAGTTGATTTCAATGCGGTAGTTAGTTGTAAATTAGTACTGGTTCCATTACCTCCTGAACAGGGTTCTTGCTCGACGCCTGTCTTAAAATACGCCGCTACCAACACAGTTTGTCGGCCGTCAGAAGCCGTATATGTGTTGTTATTCCTTTATTCTAATCAATCTATAAGCATGCTATTCTTACTTTTGTTACTCTAGGTAGCCCTTAAGTTGCCATTTTTTGGGTGTTTAGATGGATTGCGGCTCCTATGAGTATAGATTTGTCAATTTCCAATTTATTGTTTTTTCACCAGCTTTTAATCGTGGAATTTAAATGTTTTGTTTTTATTACTATTGAGCTGTATTTAATGTCATATTGTAAAGAAAGTAACTTATTGGAGGTTAACTGTGGCCGTAAGGTGTTGTGGACGGAGCACTTTCCTGTTATTCACTTTAATGTTCTGGTCAATGTGTAAACTTGTTGATTACTTTACCTTTAAATGGAGTGTGCTTGCCTTGATGTTGTAAGTGACTGTTTCATAACCAGTTCTTCAACGCGCTTACGCACATATTTATATTTATGGGAGAACTTAAATTGTGTTCGCCTGTTGAACTTTAACTAAAGTGCAGAAAACTGGATCAGAGGCTTATTATTGTTCTAGTGCTATTATCTGGTAAGTGCAACACGCGACATTTTCTTGGTCTGTTATCAAGTGTTACAATAAATGCAAATTGCAGTGAAGTGATGCGCTATTTCAGTTGTTCCCGTGATTTCCTATCTCCTCATATAATATTTAATTGTTTGATAAAAGACTGATTAAGCCTTTGTTGAAATATTTGAGGGAGGTGCTCGTGTCTTAGCTTGTATGACGCGAAACGTCTGAAAGTAAACATCTGCAACAGTCGTCGAAAGGATCTCCTGACATTCCCTGGGTGATCTCGTCGTTCTGGAAGCACAATGGATCAACTGGTTATCGTGCCTACCCCTACATACAGTTTGTTTCTCCTCGCCACGAAGACGTCTACCAGCTGGGCACTGGAACGCGTCACACAGCTCGCCGCGTATGTGAGTGGTTCGAAGAGTTTCTCGTACTTCTCTAATCACCAAATTCTCCGGACATAAATCCAACTGAGAATCTGTGGGACACCTTGATAAGGCTCTTCGGGTCATAGATCCTCAGCTGAGAAACCTAGCAAGTTGACCATGGCATTGAAGTTGGTAGGGCTCCAAATCCCTCTCGGTACTCTCATTGACTGTCTTCCTGCACGTCTCGCAGACTTTTGACAGGTGGTCGCTTTGCTGTAACTGGACTGTATAGTTTCACTACAACACACGCAGTCCCTGCTGATTCAAAGGTTCATTCTGGAACCAGGTCAGAGGTTAATATATGCTTACATATGCTGTAACGCTGTCGCAAGATTTCTCCAAGATGTTTTCAACTCTCGTAACTTTTTCTTATATTACAGATAGAGCTTTATGACATAGCTGGACTAAAGTAAGAGACGGTTTCATAGGACAGTCCGAGAAATATCGAGTAAAAGTTAATCTGATAATAAAGGGAAGCATGCAGGGTGTATATTGCGAAGGGGAGACAGATTTGAAGCGGGTTCAATAATTATACTGAAATGAAGAAACATGGACTAGCATGAGGAACTGCGTCAGACGCATCTTAGTACTGCGGACTTCAATAAAAACAGCAGATAATAGTCACGAATTTTGTTTCTTCAGCCGAAATTGTTAGACTTGTCAGTATGTTGGGATAATTCCATATCTCACATTAATTCCCCTCTTCTCTTGTGCTTAGCACTCGTGACGCAGATCCCACAGCTGTATACGAATACTAAGACACCGGCCCCTTCCACTTAAGGGACAGTCTAATGAAAAACGGGAGAACTAGAAAAAAAGTAATTAAACTGTTTACGATTTCAAAAGTAATCGTCCTAACTGTTAATACACTCCTGGAAATTGAAATAAGAACACCGTGAATTCATTGTCCCAGGAAGGGGAAACTTTATTGACACATTCCTGGGGTCAGATACATCACATGATCACACTGACAGAACCACAGGCACATAGACACAGGCAACAGAGCATGCACAATGTCGGCACTAGTACAGTGTATATCCACCTTTCGCAGCAATGCAGGCTGCTATTCTCCCATGGAGACGATCGTAGAGATGCTGGATGTAGTCCTGTGGAACGGCTTGCCATGCCATTTCCACCTGGCGCCTCAGTTGGACCAGCGTTCGTGCTGGACGTGCAGACCGCGTGAGACGGCGCTTCATCCAGTCCCAAACATGCTCAATGGGGGACAGATATGGAGATCTTGCTGGCCAGGGTAGTTGACTTACACCTTCTAGAGCACGTTGGGTGGCACGGGATACATGCGGACGTGCATTGTCCTGTTGGAACAGCAAGTTCCCTTGCCGGTCTAGGAATGGTAGAACGATGGGTTCGATGACGGTTTGGATGTACCGTGCACTATTCAGTGTCCCCTCGACGATCACCAGTGGTGTACGGCCAGTGTAGGAGATCGCTCCCCATACCATGATGCCGGGTGCTGGCCCTGTGTGCCTCGGTCGTATGCAGTCCTGATTGTGGCGCTCACCTGCACGGCGCCAAACACGCATACGACCATCATTGGCACCAAGGCAGAAGCGACTCTCATCGCTGAAGACGACACGTCTCCATTCGTCCCTCCATTCACGCCTGTCGCGACACCACTGGAGGCGGGCTGCACGATGTTGGGGCGTGAACGGAAGACGGCCTAACGGTGTGCGGGACCGTAGCCCAGCTTCATGGAGACGGTTGCGAATGGTCCTCGCCGATACCCCAGGAGCAACAGTGTCCCTAATTTGCTGGGAAGTGGCGGTGCGGTCCCCTACGGCACTGCGTAGGATCATACGGTCTTGGCGTGCATCCGTGCGTCGCTCCGGTCCGGTCCCAGGTCGACGGGCACGTGCACCTTCCGCCGACCACTGGCGACAACATCGATGTACTGTGGAGACCCCACGCCCCACGTGTTGAGCAATTCGGCGGTACGTCCACCCGGCCTCCCGCATGCCCACTATACGCCCTCGCTCAAAGTCCGTCAACTGCACATACGGTTCACGTCCACGCTGTCGCGGCATGCTACCAGTGTTAAAGACTGCGATGGAGCTCCGTATGCCACGGCAAACTGGCTGACACTGACGGCGGCGGTGTACAAATGCTGCGCAGCTAGCGCCATTCGACGGCCAACACCGCGGTTCCTGGTGTGTCCGCTGTGCCGTGCGTGTGATCATTGCTTGTACAGCCCTCTCGCAGTGTCCGGAGCAAGTATGGTGGGTCTGACACACCGGTGTCAATGTGTTCTTTTTTCCATTTCCAGGAGTGTACATTTATCCCACTGCGAGACACGGCAGTCAATGCCTTTATGGAAAAATGTTTTCGGGTGCCTCCAGAAACGTGATGGTACCTACACGTGTACGTTTTCTTCTGAAGCAAATAGACAGCCACGAATTTCTTAATGTGGTATCGATAGTTCCTATGCCACAGCGTAGGTTGGCACTACGAGAGCGGAAAATCCTCGCCGACCACAGCGCCCTCTAGCCGACGCTGTGCAGCCCAACAAACGCCGCTGCACTTTCGCCCAGTTCATGAAGAGCAGACGGCCGAGAGCCATCGCTTTAGCTTTAGCTTTCTTTAGCTCTATTGAGACTTTCTTATCTGGACTTTGGCTTCGCACCTACGTGCTCCCCTGTACCAAAGCTACGTATTCGTTTTAATATATTCATACACCAATAAAAACCTCTCTTACTTTACTTGCAGTACCGACGTGCTTTACCTCACCTGCTCCTACTCGCTTCCTTCCATTCGGTCTCTTTGTCAGATTTCAGGAGCAGACCCACGCGCCGCCTTCCAGGTGGGATACAAAACTCAAGGCCTCCAAAAATATGGAAATCGCATAGGGAGAGATCGGGATAGTATGGAGGATGTGTAAGAGTTTACCAGCGAATCTTCTGCAGCCTACTCGAAACACTTTTGACTACATGAATACAGCAGGAGACGACCCCTATGTGTTGCCATGTTAAACCCAGTGACGTCGTTCGTTTCAATCGCAGTGGGCACGGGAAAATCTTGTCCGGGTCGTGGATCCACGGAATCGCGTAGCCTGGTCGGATGAAAGAAGTACCTTGATACGGCAGGTCGATGGTCGTGTCCAGATACATCATTACCCAGGGGATTAGGCGGGGGAGGGGGGGGGGGGAGGGGGGCAGGCGGGCCATATTACTCTCTGGGTGACACTGGACACTGCCATGGGAGCTGTGGAGTATGTGATCACTACTGCAGATCACCTGCATCCCTTCAACCTGATGTCTTCCCCGACGACGATGGCATTCTCCAGCATTATAACTGCGCGTGTCACCAAGCCAGAATCATGCTACAGTGATCTGAGGAGCACGATGGTACTGGCCATCAGATTAGCCTGATGTGAATTTGATGGAACACGGCTGGTACGCTATCTAATGCCAGCTCCAGGCTCGTAATGGATCAGTCCGAAGTACACGAGAACTGTGTGATCCATACGTAGTCACCTGTTGCGACATTCCTCTGGAAAACACATAACGTCACAAAACAACAGCCTTCAGGCTACGTGGAACATAGTGAAACGAGAGACAGGACAACTAGCCATAGAAGAGGATAATACCACTGTTGAACTTGTAAGACGTGTATATTTCTATTGTCTCTTGTCAAACCACAATTTATGAAAGATGTTTATATTTTATTAATATGATTAAGTAGGAATAATTAATACACTCCTGGAAATTGAAATAAGAACACCGTGAATTCATTGTCCCAGGAAGGGGAAACTTTATTGACGCATTCCTGGGGTCAGATACATCACATGATCACACTGACAGAACCACAGGCACATAGACACAGGCAACAGAGCATGCACAATGTCGGCACTAGTACAGTGTATATCCACCTTTCGCAGCAATGCAGGCTGCTATTCTCCCATGGAGACGATCGTAGAGATGCTGGATGTAGTCCTGTGGAACGGCTTGCCATGCCATTTCCACCTGGCGCCTCAGTTGGACCAGCGTTCGTGCTGGACGTGCAGACCGCGTGAGACGACGCTTCATCCAGTCCGTAACATGCTCAATGGGGGACAGATCCGGAGATCTTGCTGGCCAGGGTAGTTGACTTACACCTTCTAGAGCACGTTGGGTGGCACGGGATACATGCGGACGTGCATTGTCCTGTTGGAACAGCAAGTTCCCTTGCCGGTATAGGAATGGTAGAACGATGGGTTCGATGACGGTTTGGATGTACCGTGCACTATTCAGTGTCCCCTCGACGATCACCAGTGGTGTACGGCCAGTGTAGGAGATCGCTCCCCACACCATGATGCCGGGTGTTGGCCCTGTGTGCCTCGGTCGTATGCAGTCCTGATTGTGGCGCTCACCTGCACGGCGCCAAACACGCATACGACCATCATTGGCACCAAGGCAGAAGCGCCTCTCATCGCTGAAGACGACACGTCTCCATTCGTCCCTCCATTCACTCCTGTCGCGACACCACTGGAGGCGGGCTGCACGATGTTGGGGCGTGAGCCGAAGACGGCCTAAGGGTGTGCGGGACCGTAGCCCAGCTTCATGGAGATGGTTGCGAATGGTCCTCGCCGATACCCCAGGAGCAACAGTGTCCCTAATTTGCTGGGAAGTGGCGGTGCGGTCCCCTACGGCACTGCGTAGGATCCTACGGTCTTGGCGTGCATCCGTGCGTCGCTGCGGTCCGGTCCCAGGTCGACGGGCACGTGCACCTTCCGCCGACCACTGGCGACAACATCGATGTATTGTGGAGACCTCACGCCCCACGTGTTGAGCAATTCGGCGGTACGTCCACCCGGCCTCCCGCATGCCCACTATACGCCCTCGCTCAAAGTCCGTCAACTGCACATACGGTTCACGTCCACGCTGTCGCGGCATGCTACCAGTGTTAAAGACTGCGATGGAGCTCCGTATGCCACGGCAAACTGGCTGACACTGACGGCGGCGGTGTACAAATGCTGCGCAGCTAGCGCCATTCGACGGCCAACACCGCGGTTCCTGGTGTGTCCGCTGTGCCGTGCGTGTGATCATTGCTTGTACAGCCCTCTCGCAGTGTCCGGAGCAAGTATGGTGGGTCTGACACACCGGTGTCAATGTGTTCTTTTTTCCATTTCCAGGAGTGTACATTTATCCCACTGCGAGACACGGCAGTCAATGCCTTTATGGAAAAATGTTTTCGGGTGCCTCCAGAAACGTGATGGTACCTACACGTGTACGTTTTCTTCTGAAGCAAATAGACAGCCACGAATTTCTTAATGTGGTATCGATAGTTCCTATGCCACAGCGTAGGTTGGCACTACGAGAGCGGAAAATCCTCGCCGACCACAGCGCCCTCTAGCCGACGCTGTGCAGCCCAACAAACGCCGCTGCACTTTCGCCCAGTTCATGAAGAGCAGACGGCCGAGAGCCATCGCTTTAGCTTTAGCTTTCTTTAGCTCTATTGAGACTTTCTTATCTGGACTTTGGCTTCGCACCTACGTGCTCCCCTGTACCAAAGCTACGTATTCGTTTTAATATATTCATACACCAATAAAAACCTCTCTTACTTTACTTGCAGTACCGACGTGCTTTACCTCACCTGCTCCTACTCGCTTCCTTCCATTCGGTCTCTTTGTCAGATTTCAGGAGCAGACCCACGCGCCGCCTTCCAGGTGGGATACAAAACTCAAGGCCTCCAAAAATATGGAAATCGCATAGGGAGAGATCGGGATAGTATGGAGGATGTGTAAGAGTTTACCAGCGAATCTTCTGCAGCCTACTCGAAACACTTTTGACTACATGAATACAGCAGGAGACGACCCCTATGTGTTGCCATGTTAAACCCAGTGACGTCGTTCGTTTCAATCGCAGTGGGCACGGGAAAATCTTGTCCGGGTCGTGGATCCACGGAATCGCGTAGCCTGGTCGGATGAAAGAAGTACCTTGATACGGCAGGTCGATGGTCGTGTCCAGATACATCATTACCCAGGGGATTAGGCGGGGGAGGGGGGGGGGGAGGGGGGCAGGCGGGCCATATTACTCTCTGGGTGACACTGGACACTGCCATGGGAGCTGTGGAGTATGTGATCACTACTGCAGATCACCTGCATCCCTTCAACCTGATGTCTTCCCCGACGACGATGGCATTCTCCAGCATTATAACTGCGCGTGTCACCAAGCCAGAATCATGCTACAGTGATCTGAGGAGCACGATGGTACTGGCCATCAGATTAGCCTGATGTGAATTTGATGGAACACGGCTGGTACGCTATCTAATGCCAGCTCCAGGCTCGTAATGGATCAGTCCGAAGTACACGAGAACTGTGTGATCCATACGTAGTCACCTGTTGCGACATTCCTCTGGAAAACACATAACGTCACAAAACAACAGCCTTCAGGCTACGTGGAACATAGTGAAACGAGAGACAGGACAACTAGCCATAGAAGAGGATAATACCACTGTTGAACTTGTAAGACGTGTATATTTCTATTGTCTCTTGTCAAACCACAATTTATGAAAGATGTTTATATTTTATTAATATGATTAAGTAGGAATAATTAATACACTCCTGGAAATTGAAATAAGAACACCGTGAATTCATTGTCCCAGGAAGGGGAAACTTTATTGACGCATTCCTGGGGTCAGATACATCACATGATCACACTGACAGAACCACAGGCACATAGACACAGGCAACAGAGCATGCACAATGTCGGCACTAGTACAGTGTATATCCACCTTTCGCAGCAATGCAGGCTGCTATTCTCCCATGGAGACGATCGTAGAGATGCTGGATGTAGTCCTGTGGAACGGCTTGCCATGCCATTTCCACCTGGCGCCTCAGTTGGACCAGCGTTCGTGCTGGACGTGCAGACCGCGTGAGACGACGCTTCATCCAGTCCGTAACATGCTCAATGGGGGACAGATCCGGAGATCTTGCTGGCCAGGGTAGTTGACTTACACCTTCTAGAGCACGTTGGGTGGCACGGGATACATGCGGACGTGCATTGTCCTGTTGGAACAGCAAGTTCCCTTGCCGGTATAGGAATGGTAGAACGATGGGTTCGATGACGGTTTGGATGTACCGTGCACTATTCAGTGTCCCCTCGACGATCACCAGTGGTGTACGGCCAGTGTAGGAGATCGCTCCCCACACCATGATGCCGGGTGTTGGCCCTGTGTGCCTCGGTCGTATGCAGTCCTGATTGTGGCGCTCACCTGCACGGCGCCAAACACGCATACGACCATCATTGGCACCAAGGCAGAAGCGCCTCTCATCGCTGAAGACGACACGTCTCCATTCGTCCCTCCATTCACTCCTGTCGCGACACCACTGGAGGCGGGCTGCACGATGTTGGGGCGTGAGCCGAAGACGGCCTAAGGGTGTGCGGGACCGTAGCCCAGCTTCATGGAGATGGTTGCGAATGGTCCTCGCCGATACCCCAGGAGCAACAGTGTCCCTAATTTGCTGGGAAGTGGCGGTGCGGTCCCCTACGGCACTGCGTAGGATCCTACGGTCTTGGCGTGCATCCGTGCGTCGCTGCGGTCCGGTCCCAGGTCGACGGGCACGTGCACCTTCCGCCGACCACTGGCGACAACATCGATGTATTGTGGAGACCTCACGCCCCACGTGTTGAGCAATTCGGCGGTACGTCCACCCGGCCTCCCGCATGCCCACTATACGCCCTCGCTCAAAGTCCGTCAACTGCACATACGGTTCACGTCCACGCTGTCGCGGCATGCTACCAGTGTTAAAGACTGCGATGGAGCTCCGTATGCCACGGCAAACTGGCTGACACTGACGGCGGCGGTGCACAAGTGCTGCGCAGCTAGCGCCATTCGACGGCCAACACCGCGGTTCCTGGTGTGTCCGCTGTGCCGTGCGTGTGATCATTGCTTGTACAGCCCTCTCGCAGAGTCCGGAGCAAGTATGGTGGGTCTGACACACCGGTGTCAATGTGTTCTTTTTTCCATTTCCAGGAGTGTATTTGTCATGTTGGAAATAATTGTGGTAACAGGGAATGTTTGCACCAAAGTATTGTTGACGAGAGAGACCACAAATTGATATAATTTTAAAAAGGGTGGGACAGACCAAACCGCGTATGGATACATTTTGTAATGGTAGCAGGGATTGTCTGCACCAGAAAGCATTGTTGGCAGGAGAGACCGCACTTTAGCGTTCGTAGGAAGTCAGTAGTAAGCGAGAAGTGAAGCGAGTCGGTAACAGGTCTGAAGCGAGAGGTTGAGAGGAGAAAATATTATAAACGGATGTACAGAGACATCAGCTAATTATTATCATAAGAGGAACTAATATTATTGAATTATTTTCTTTGCCAAACTCAAGACTACTGAAGGTATGTTTGCGCAATGCTAGTTGTAAGATTATTATAAAAGGTAAGTCCCATTTGAACGTTTGTAAAATCATTTCATTACCAGCAGTAAATATTTGAAGAAACGTTTCCAGAATATAATTAATTTTTGGCAGCAATGTTGCGTTACTGATTATAATCCATCCCAAAAACCATCAACGTAAAACTTTGCAAAAATTTTATTGTTGTCAAGAAAAAGTGTAACTATGAATTACGTAACTTCAGTCAAATTAATTAAATAATAACGTCAGCTTTGCTATTAAAGAATAACGTCAGCTTTGGTAATAAATACAGCCACTTATTATGACAGCCCACCAGCAGTTAATAGAGTATAGTAAACCAGAGTAAGTATATTCATGTCGCAGTTCGATGTAACAGTCAGATGGCGATCCAGTAACAGAAAAAAGGTAAGGAACAGTTTTGGGTTATTGCAGATAACGACTGAGGGTCACGACGACGACACATTCTATGTTTTGTCGAAATAATCAGAAAATCACTTTTAATATGCAGCAATTAAATTTGTATGCGAAGATTGAGAAAGAGAATAAATTTCAAAGGGAAGATTTTATTTGTTATTATTAAGCAAGAGATAGAAATTCTAAGGAAAGGTTTCATAGGTTATTGTAGAAGGGAAAGTTGCGTAACAGAAAAAAAAGAGGTATAGAGGAGACGGGAAGGTTTCAAACTGAATTGAAGAGCTATAAATGATGAGTCACAGGTAGCAAATTTATTTAATAATCATTTCTTTATTATAGTAGAAAGCATAGAGACAAACAATTCAAGAGAAAAATTATAGCAGTATGTTGAAAAATTAACTGTCGTAAGAAGCGATTATATGGAAATATAACTGTCTTCTCCTTCTGAAATCAAAGAAAATTATACATTCTCTCAAAATATAAGCTCATCTGGTTTTGATGGTGTTTACAATAGAGTTCAAATGGCTCTAAGCACTATGGAACTTAACATCTGAGGTCATCAGTCCCCTAGACTTAGAACTACTTAAGCCTTACTATCTTAAGGACATCACACAAATCAATGCCCGAGGCAGGATTCGAACCTGCGACTGTAGCAGCAGCGCGGTTCCGGAGTGAAGTGCCTGGAACCGCTCGGTCACAACGGCCGGCCGTACAATGGAGTACCAAAGATATGTTCCCATATAATAAGCTCAGTCTTATCTGAAATATGTAACGTATCACTAACTCAAGGCATTACTCCATAGAGATTGAAATATACTGTTGATAAACAACTCTTTAAGAATGGCGAGAGAGAGATGTCAATAACTACCGACCTGTTACATCGCTGACATCACTTTCCAAAATTTTTGAGAAGGTGAGATATTCGAGAATAGATCTCACCTTAGCAACAATAATATCGTCAGCAAATCACAGTTTGGGTTTCAGAACAGTTGCTCTACTAACAAGCCGCTTACACGTTCACTCACCAAATATTACAAACATTAAAGAATAAAACAGTGCTGGTCGGTATATTCTACGAACTATCTAAAGCGTATGACTGCGTGAATCACAGTGCTCTCTAAGACAAATTGAAATTCTATAGGATTGATGCTATAGCTAACCATGTCATATCTAACCAAAGAATGCAAAACTTAGTAATTCAACTAACATAGTCTGTAGGCATAGTTCTGACAGGGGAGAAATCAAGTATAGGTTTCCCTGAGGTACAATCTTATGTCCACTATTGTTCCTCATATAAGATTATCTTTAGCACAAAAAGGGGTGCACAATGCTGCAACAAAAATTTTAGATCACTTAACCAGCAATATAATATGTGTGACAGCCAGAAAAGCAAAATCCGAAAAGAAACAAAAAATTCCTCCTTGACATTTCCTTCTATTCTGTGGTGGAAGAAATTTTACCAACTGCGACATAGTCGCCGGTAAAAACAGTGATCCAATACTGTCAAATGTTTTTTATTACAGTCTTTGATCACAATACGAATTCCTTAGACGATGACCGGTTTCAGTCCGTAATTACCATCCTCAGATCTTTTTTACTCCATGTCCTCAAGTGACGATGCCATTATGGCCTTATCACTTTAGGACATGGTGAAAAAAAGATCTGAGGATGGTCATTACGGACTGAAACCGTTCATCGTCTAAAGAATTCATATTGTGATCAAAGACTGGTATAAAAAAACATTTGAAGAAATTTAATTATTCTAATGTGTAAAAGGTGGTGGGTAGGAATTACTAACTCATATCTGTACAACTGTACATAAAAAAACCTTAGAAATGATCAGCATGTAACTATACTTACTGTTTAAATTGCGATGTGAAAGTAAAAGACTTGTTCCACATCATTACGATTTATCGTGCAAATGATCCCTGGAACGTTTAACTACTTAACTAACTAACAAACAAGGACTTGTCGAAAGCATACCACGCACAATCGCTACTGTACTCCGTTGCGAAGGGGAACCAACACGCTATTAAACAAGTGGTCTCAATGATTTGGCTCATAGGTATATAAATACAGATGTAACATAAGTAACCGTGAGACTCAGGGTGACAAGCTAGTTTTGGAATGACTGTCCATTTTGTAAAAGAAGCACTAAGTACTAATTAGCTTTCAGCCATTGTCCCCTCTGTCCTCTCGGCCCACCAGCCCCCTCGAGCTTCAGACGGAGGGCTCTGCATCTTCCTGGCACTGACATTTCCGCGATTGCAAGCCGCCACTCGGCCTCCCCGTGGGTTTCCCGGGGCGCTGGCGCAACCCGCCGAGGCGCGCGCTATGCCATATCCGCGCCTCCCCTGGGCCCGCAGCCACACAAGGGTCAGAGGTCACATGCTGATCGACCTCTCCCAGCTGCCAGCCGCCAGCCGCACCACTTCCGGTGTATTTTTGGAACGAGGAAAGGAAAGCGACTGCCTCCCACGTCGCGAAACAGAGATACGCGAAGGCGAGGGAATTTGGTCCGCCCAGATGCCGTGTGCGCCTAGGATGAGGTTGACACTCTTCCAGGAGCGACTGGAAATGCGCAAAAACGTGAAACAAACTCCGAAAAAACTGACTTTAACCACCGGAACAACTACTTTTTCGTTACAGCAAAAGATAAATTTTCAGTATCGCTAAATTAAATCCCTAATTACGCAGTGGAACTTACGCTGGTTTTCCTACATATGTTATTTTTCTGCCTATTTTTATCCATTCATTCGCCTAAATAGTACTACAAAGATTAAAACGTGGTGTGCCCACTGCAGTCGAGCATTTGGAGCTGGCGATAAATGATGAAGAACATTAATTTTCTTGTTGATGTTGTTGTGCTCTTCAGTCCAGAGACTGGTTTGATGCAGCTCTCCATGCTACTCTATCCTGTGCAAGCTTCTAAATCTCCGAGTAACTACTGCAACCTACATCCTTATGAATCTGCTTAGTGCATTCATCTCTTGGTCTCCCTCTACGATTTTTACCCTCCACGCTTCCCTCCAGTACTGAATTGGTGATACCTTGATGCCTCAGACCTTGTCCTACCAACTGATCCCTTCTTCTAGTCAAGTTAAGCCACAAATTCCTCTTCTCTCCAATTCTATTCAGTACTTCCTCATTAGTTATGTGATCTACCCATCCAAACTTCAGCATTCTTCTGCAGTACTACATTTCGAAAGCTTCTATTCTCTTCGCCTCTAAACTATTTGTCGTCCATGTTTCTCTTCCATACGTGGCTACACTCCGTACAAATACTTTGAGACAAGACTTCCTGGGACCTGAATCTATACTCGATGTTAACAAATTTCTCTTCTTCAGAAACGCTTTCTTTGCCGTAGCTAGTCAACATTTTATATCCTCTCTACTTCGACCATCATCAGTTACTTCGCTCCCCAAATAGAAAAACCCATTTCCTACTTTAAGTATCCCATTTTCTAATTTAATTCCCTCAGCATCATCATCATCATCATCATTTAAGACTGATTATGCATTTCAGCGTTCAGCCTGGAGCATAGCCCTCCTTATAAAATTCCTCCATGATCCCCTATTCAGTGCTAACATTGGTGCCTCTTCTGATGTTAAATCTATTACTTCAAAATCATTCTTAACCGAATCCAGGTATCTTCTCCTTGGTCTGCCCCGACTCCTCCTACCCTCTACTGCTGAACCCATGAGTCTCTTGGGTAAACTTTCTTCTCCCATGCGTGTAACATGACCCCACCATCTAAGCCTGTTCGCTCTGACTGCTACATCTATAGAGTTCATTCCCAGTTTTTCTTTGATTTCCTCATTGTGGACACCCTCCTGCCATTGTTCCCATCTACTAGTACCTGCAATCATCCTAGCTACTTTCATATCCGTAACCTCAACCTTGTTGATAAGGTAACCTGAATCCACCCAGCTTTCGCTCCCATACAACAAAGTTGGTCGAAAGATTGAACGGTGCACAGATAACTTAGTCTTGGTACTGACTTCCTTCTTGCAGAAGAGAGTAGATCGTAGCTGAGCGCTCACTGCATTAGCTTTGCTATACCTCGCTTCCAGTTCTTTCACTATGTTGCCATCCTGTGAGAATATGCATCCTAAGTACTTGAAACCGTCCACCTGTTCTAACTTTGTTCCTCCTATTTGGCACTCAATCCGTTTATATTTCTTTCCCACTGACATTACTTTCGTTTTGGAGACGCTAATCTTCATACCATAGTCCTTACATTTCTGATCTAGCTCTGAAATATTACTCTGCAAACTTTCAATCGAATCTGCCATCACAACTAAGTCATCCGCATATGCAAGACTGCTTATCTTGTGTTCTCATATCTTAATCTCACCCAGCCAGTCTATTGTTTTCAACATATGATCCATAAATAATATGAACAACTGTGGAGACAGGTTGCAGCCCTGTCTTATCCCTGAAACTACTCTGAACCATGAACTCAATTTACCGTCAACTCTAACTGCTGCCTGACTATCCGTGTAAGGACCTTTAATTGCTTGCAAAAGTTTGCCTCCTATTCCATAATCTCGTAGAACAGACAATAACTTCCTCCTAGGAACCCGGTCACTTGCCTTTTCTAGATCTATAAAGCATAGATACAATTGCCTGTTGCACTCATAACACTTCTCCATTATTTGCCGTAAGCTAAAGATCTGGTCCTGACAACCTCTAAGTGGCCTAAACCCACACTGATTTTCATCCAATTGGTCCTCAACTAATACTCGCACTTTCCTTTCAACAATACCTGAGAAGATTTTACCCACAACGCTGATTAAAGAGATACCTCTGTAGTTGTTACAATCTTTTCTGATTCCATGTTTAAAGATTGGTGTTATTACTGCTTTTGTCCAGTCTGATGGAACCTCTCCCGACTCCCAGGCCATTTCAATTATCCTGTGTAGCCATTTAAGACCTGACATTCCACTGTATTTGATGAGTTCCGACTTAATTTCATCCACCCCAGCTGCTTTATTGCACTGCAGTCTATTGACCATTTTCTCCACTTCCTCAAATGTGAACCTATTTCCATCATCATTCCTATCCCATTCTGCCTCGAAATCTGAAACATTACTGATCGTATTTTCACCTACATTGAGCAACTCTTCAAAATATTCTCTCCATCTGCCCAAGGCATCCACAGGATTCACCAGCAGTTTTCCTGACCTGTCCAAAATACTTGTCATTTCCTTCTTACCTCCCTTTCGAAGACTGCTAATTACACTCCAGAATGGTTTTCCAGCAGCTTGACCCAATGTCTCCAACCTGTTTCCAAAGTCTTCCCAAGATTTCTTCTTGGATGCTGCAGTTATCTGTTTGGCTTTGTTTCTTTCTTCAACATAACTTTCTCTGTCTACCTGAGTTCTAGTATGTAGCCATTTTTCATACGCCTTCTTTTTCCTTTTATAGGCTGCCTTGACTGTGTCATTCCACCAAGCTGTTTGCTTCATCCTACTTTTACACGCTACTGTTCCAAGACATTCTTTAGCCACTTCTAGTACTGTGTCCCTGTACCTTGTCCATTCCTTTTCCAATGACTGTAATTGACTACATTCAACTAACTGGTACCTTTCTGAGATCTCTGTTATGTACTTGTGCCTGATTTCCGTATCCTGAAGTTTCTCCACTCTTATCCTCCTACATATGGGCCTGACCTCCTGCACTTTCGGCCTCACAATCCCAATTTCACTGCAGATTAAATAATGATCAGTGTCATCAGAGAATCCCCTGAATACACGTGTGTCCCTCACAGTCTTCCTGAATTCCTGATCTGTTATTATATAGTCAATGACAGATCTGGTTCCCCTGCCTTCCCAAGTATACCGGTGAATGTTCTTATGTTTAAAAATGGAGTTTGTGATTACTAAACCCATGCTGGCACAGAAATCCAAGAGTTGTTTCCCGTTCCTGTTGGCCTCCATATCCTCTCCAAATTTACCCATAACCTTTTCATACCCTTCTGTTCGATGTCCAATCCTGGCGTTAAAATCACCCATGAGCAGAACACTGTCCTTGTCCCTTACTCTAAAAACTAAATCACTGAGTGCCTCATAAAAACTATCCATCTTATCTTGATCTGTCCCTTCACAATGCGAATATACTGACACAATCCTAATTTTCTTGCTAGACACTGTCAAATCTATCCACATCAGTCGTTCGTTTACATACCTTATTGCAACTACGCTGGGTTCCATTTCTTTCCTGATGTAAAGCCCTACACCCCATTGTGCTATTCCTGCTTTGACTCCTGACAGGTAGACCTTGTATTCTCCCACTTCCTCCTCTTTCTCACCCCTTACCCGAATGCCACTAACAGCTAAAACGTCGAGCCCCATCTTACTTGCAGCCTCTGCCAGCTCTACCTTCTTCCCAGAGTAGCCCCCATTGATATTAATAGCTACCCATCTCATTACCATTTGTTTGCCAAGTCGTATCTTAGGAGTCCCTGGTTTATCAGTTAGAGGTGGGACTCCGTCACCTCCAAAGGTCCAAGGGATTTTGCTCTGATTATTGTCAGCATCATATTTAAAGTACCAGGGAAGCAGGTTACTAGCCTTACTTGCCCCGAGTCCCATTGGGTTTTACCCCTAACGGCTGAGGGACTAACCGGTGGATTTGGTAGTCTTTGCCGTATGAGCACAAAGGTGACCACGACTCAGAATATGTCCGAGATGCCCAGCCTTATTCCAAAGTAACTGGTATCCCGACTGTCGGGACCACTTACTTGGCCACTCCCCCATACGTTGCCCGTGGTTCATGAACTAGGACATGACTACAGGAACCCACACCATGAACCGCAAAACCACCCTCAGCATCACCCGATTTAATTCCGTTACATTCAGTTATCCTCGTTTTACTTTTGTTGATGTTCATCCTATACGTATCTTCCTTTAAAGACACTGTCCATTCGGTTCAACTGCTGTTCCAAGTCCTTTGCTGCCTCTGGCAGAATTACAATGTCATTGGCAAAGCTCAAAAGTTTTTATTCCTTCTCCATGGATTTTCCTACTCCAAATTTTTCTTTTCTTTAGTTTACTGCTTGCTGAATATACAGATTGAATAACACCAGGGCTATTTTTGCAAAAACTCCTATCGGGTGTTTTATCAGTCTCGTAGTGTTTGTCTTTTCTCGTCAATGACAGAGAGAGGAACCGGATTTCTCTTTAGTTTGCTAATAATGTGAAATATATTATTTCTTGTGGTACGAAGTCAACTTGACGAAGTGAACTTCCACCTGATCTATCTTCCTTCACTACCAGCACCTGTAATAATTCGGAGAAGAAAGAGATGTAAGCAGAATAAACTAGACGCCGAAGTATTGTCTTCAAAGAAGAAGAGGAGTAAATAACTTCAAGGCTCGAAGAACTATCATCTAGTAATTCAGTGCTATATGTTACAGACTTCTCATGTATACGAAAAATCATAAGCATGGCTGTCTGGAGCGTGCGTCACTGTGGGTAAATTAGCTGAGATAGACGTTCCCGAGTAAACTCGCTATTGTTGCGCATCTTGTGCGGCACCATCAGACTTCCATCATAATTATTATTCTTAAAATTATTAATTAAACAGAAGATTACATACTACGTAAATTTTGCAATTCTTCGTTTGTTCTGTGCCAGTCTGTGTACATAGCTGTTGCTTCTTGTAAGTGGCACTAGATCGACGACTGACTCTACGAGCACAGGCAAAAGTTACTGTAGACAGGGTTGCCCGGGGAGAAGGCTGTATGTTGTGTACGGAGATGTGTTGGATATCTCCATGTACACAGTCGCAAGTCACCGCTTCTTGCAGGTGGTGGGAACAAAGTCTCGTCAGCGGTATCGAAGTGCATTTGTATTTTTCATACCCTTTAAGTCTTCAAAGAATGTACTTCTTAAGATATACTACAAATCGTGGAGGGGACTGTACTACTAAGAAAAATTTTCAACACATAAAGCAACGTAAAATGAGGACAAGTGACTATTCGTCGAGGTGCAGCGAGAAAAATTGTGTAGCAGGTTTACAGAACCGAAGCCAGAAAATTTCTGAAATACACCCCGCAACAGAATTAAAAGGATCACTTTTGCGAAACAAATTCTCTCGTCTTGAGGCGTAGAAGTTTAAAATTTAGCTCAAAGGTGCGTACATCCTGCCTCTGCAATTGCCAAGAATCGTGGCGCCCTGCGACGCTTCCAACAACTAGGAGTTGACACTTGCGGAGAAAAGGGCCACAACTCAGAAATTCGTTTGAGCTGTAACGTTGGTCAGTGATGTCAAATTGACACCAGATTTCACCACAGTTCGGCGCAACTCCACCGTGGATGTATCATACGATGGGAAGGTCGACACAGCCCCCCTTACACACATTTCACCCGCTGTTTCGACGCCTCTTCGACGGATGTCAGAACCGCGACTCCCAGGGTTGAAAACACACTGCTTTCTTATGATTGAGCGAGGACGTCCGCCACTCGGAATTGACATGAAAACGTGTCAGGGGGGAGCATAAAGGGTGTCTGTGAAGTCACCCCTTTCCCTGGGCCGTTGATTTCCACACATTTCGCGGTCGAAATTACTGTTCGCATTGCAATGAGCAACAGGGCAGCTTTCTTGATAGCCTTTGGCATTGTTGACACCTACTGGGCGATTCAACCCTTCTCGACGTACATCACGGAGCTGTAGCCCCACTGAATGTGGTCTGACCACTTTGAAGTACAGCGCGACCGCGATTTTTGCTCTCGCGTACAGAATGGAACCACTGCGGACCGTTCAAAACTATTTGAAGAAATTTGAAGGTCATCCGAAGCAGCAGAGGGTGCTACGGCTACTCCTCTGTTTCGCTCTTGCGGCATGATCTCGGCGGAGTGTGACACTGACACGTGCGTGAATAAAATTCAAAGGGTCCCTGTAAGATGCCCCAGTTCGACAAAATCCTCGCGGACATCCGCCCATCTTTACTGAGAATTTTAAAAGTGGACATGTACAGAGACAACCTGTGAAGTAGTCCTAGGCGTCTGCAGGCAGGAATTTGGAGTCGGAGGGGTGTCAAGAGGTCGCGTGCGTGCAGGTGCCTAGGGCTACTTGAAAGATTATCTCTATAAACGTGGGTGGATGTAACCGATAGTGTCGCCGATTTATTCACGCGTGTGTCGATGTCGCAGCCTCCCCTTCCCCACCCCCCACCCCATCCACGCCCCACAGTGATCACACCGCGCCACAGGTTGAAATAGCGTAGGCACCCTCTGCTGCTTCGGATCACCGGGGCACGTTTAAATTTCGTCGAATGGCTTTGACCGTTCACTAGCGGTTTCCACCTGTAAATCAGAGCAAAAATTGCGGTCGCGCTGTTCCCCAAAGAGGTGTGGCGTGCAGTAGATTGCGGTATTTTACAAATCGCGGGAAGGACTACAACAAAACCAATTACTTATTATTAGCGCGACATGAGGTTTCATTTAATCGCTGCCTCTCCCCGCTAAAGATAGCTATTCAGTTAAAGAAATCTCTACTTGGAAACGTGAAGCAATGTTGTCTGTCAAGCAGTGTAAGTAAAATGGTTCAAACGGCTCTGAGCTCTATGGGTCTTAACATCTTAGGTCATCGGTCCCCTAGAAGTTAGAACTACTTAAATCTAACTAACCTAAGGACATCACACACATCGATGCCCGAGGCAGGATTCGAACCTGCGACAATAGCGGTCGCGCGGTCCCAGACTGAAGCGCCTAGAACCGCTCGGCCACACCGGCCGGCGAAGCAGTGTAAATGGCACTAAGTTCATGCACAAGAGTGATTTCATACAGTTTACTGCTACTGTTGTTATTCAAGGTAGCAACAGTTTTCCGTAAGCAAAATGAACAGTTTTTACACACAATACCACGCGCGCACAACACTAACGAATTCATTCCTATCAAAAATATTTCATAAAAGTTATTAGTAAATAATTAGGCTTCATATATTAGCAGAGAACACTTTTTAATCACGGAAGATGTTTGCACTATATTTAAAGATTGTTCACAATCTAAGTGGAATTCGTTACCTCTGAGTGGGTTCTGAGCCACCGACATACAATTATTATCGCAATAATATTTATGTCTGTTCAAAAATTCAGTTTAAGACTGCCGCTGCACTAAGATGGCGACTAACATTAGACAAACACTTATCGAATCTGGTTCAGGCTGTGAGCTCAAAGAAGATAATCTAGAGGCAGCACTGTGTGTTACGAAGTCGTTACGCTCGACATCTTTGGCCGCCATGTTACTGAACTCTATCCAACTGTCAGTATATAGCTGTTCCGCAAGTAGAAGAGTAAAATTTTATTTTTCCACCATTATGGGCATAAAACATCACATTTTATGTGAATTTTGTATTTTTGACATTCCTGACTGCTCAATCTGGCAATTATTTGAACATTAAATGCCTACAGAAACTAAAGAACCGTAGCCTTCTGTTTAAAAATATCCTTTTCACATTATCGGCTGAAAAACTGTAAAGCAAAACTTCCTTGAAGACACAGCAATAAATGGTTCAAATGGCTCTGAGCACTATGGGACTTAACATCTGAGGTTATCAGTCCCCGAGAACTTAGAACTACTTAAACCTAGCTAACCTAAGGACATCACACACATCCATGCCCAAGGCAGGATTCGAACCTGCGACGGTAGCGGTCGCGCGGTTCCGGACTGAAGCGCCTAGAACCGCTCGGCCACAGCAATACTGTAATTTGATTGTAACTGGTATTACATACGTTAAAAGTTTGACGACCTTCATTCGAAATAAAATGTACTATGTAGGGAGTGGGTGGGCCTACTACAGACGGTTTGTATATTTCACGATTTATCTCGAAGCAGTTTGAGGAATACTTTAAAGATTTAATGTGTTTCGATTAACCAGTTTTCGTACTAAAAGAATCATTAAGGTGTTTCTACGTGTCTTCAATAGTTTGATCAGCAAATGGAAAAATCTAAACAAATGCAATCTGTCCACATTTACCCCACTGGTAAAGTGTTGCCATTAACTGAAATGGCATGGCATGGGGTAACTCCGCCATTGCCGCTCTTAAGCCCGGGCCCCCATCTCGCAAGTCATGGGGAAGGAGGAGGGGGAGGAGTAACAACCTCGTAAAAAAAAACCTGGGTCCATCTGGCTCCGGATGGTAGCACCCTGTTAGGGCCCCTGCCTAGGGTTACAGGCGAAGCCCGGCCAACGGTCTAGAAGGCGGAAGGGGAACGGCGCTTCCCAACGGCAGAGAGAGCGGAACAGCCACTCAAACATATCAGGTAGCGGCTGTACTCCATGTTAGGGGCGGCTACCAAAGGCGTCTGTGTCCGCATGTCAGGGGCGGCCTGAACACATCTTCTGGGGCTAACAACTTCAGTCGTATAACTGGACGGACATGAGCCGTCCCATCAGAAATTTTTTTTAGCTTATGGAATGGATCGCACTATGGAATCGAGATTACCCCAGGGGGACAATCCCCCGTTGACCAAGGTCGACGCAAGCAGGCATTCGGATTCTGGGGGACCTGCCAAAAAGTGCATAAGGGAAGAGTCGGAGCTCCCAAGAACGTCAAAGAAGATTAAAACTAAAAATACTTTCAGAATTGGAACCATAAATGTACAGACAATGATTAAGACTGGTAAACTTAAACAGGTAATAGATGAGATGAAAGAGAGAAGCATTGGAATATTAGCGATGCAAGAAATAACATACACTGACGAAGATACAGTGGAGTCAGAAGGCTTCATAATACTGAAGGGGAAACCAGGAGTTAAAGTGGGAAAGGAAAAACATGCACCTAGATGCTTTGGTACAGGGCCATAGTAGACAAGAGATACGAGGATGGCATAACTGAAATGAAGAGCAGGTCAGAAAGGTTATCAACACTGACATTTCAAGCAGGGAACAAAAAGTATACAATAATAAATGGACATGCACCAACAAATGACAAGAACAGGAAAGACAAGAAAGTTGCAGATAGTTTCTGGGAAGAGCTAGATGATATACTGAAAAACATACCATACAGACATGTAAAGATACTCGTAGGAGATTATAATGCACAGATTGGAAGAGAGAAGCAACATAGTGGGTGAGTACCCTGCACACCACTGGACAAACAAAAATGGAGAAAGACTAATTGAACTGTGTCGAGAACACAAAATAAGACTGATGACAACACACTTCAGGGCCAAACCGTGTTGGGCAAACCCATGCACCCGCCTTGCGGAATTCCAAATTGATCACATAGCAATCAGCTGGACAAATGCTAAAGAAATCATGAACACAAAGGTCAGGAAGAACACAAGAATAGAATCGAATCACTATCTTACAGAATTTAAGTGCCTTTGGATTCCAAACAGGGACAGACTGCCACAGACGAATAGAAGAACAGAAAACATAAAGGTAGACAGAGACAAATTAAGACACAATCGATCCAGATATGAGGAAGGAATTGAATCATTCAGTGAATGGGACGACATGAAGCGAAATATGGCGAAACATGCTGAACTATGGGGAAAGGAAGAAAAGAAACGGAAGCACTGGTGGTGGAACAAGGAATGTGAGAAAGCGGTAGAGACTCGCAGGAAAGCCTGGAGAGACTGGAGCAGCAAAAAGGACCCGAAAAAATGGGATGTTTTCTTAGGAGCAAGAAAGGAAGCGGCCCGAACAATAAGATAGACCAGAAGACAGAAGATGAAGCAGGAACTGGACGAGATTGAGACCAACTTCAGGAAAAACAACAGCAGACACTTTTTCGGGAAATTCAAAAAGAGCCTCATTGGATACAAGGGTGGAGAACTGTTTATAAGAGATAAGAAAGGGGAGCTGGCTGTTAGTGCAAAGGAGAACTGTCGAATTTTTGCAGAGCACTTTCACGACCTGCTGAACTGTGAACCACCTGAAGAAGAGCTGGAACTGGGTACTGACACAGAAGAGAGAGAGCCACGCCCTCCAACCAGGGATGAAGTCGCACATGCCATAAGCGATCTGAAGAATAATAAGGCACCTGGAGAAGATGTTATAGCAGCCGAGATGATAAAGCGGGGAGGCAACAAAGCAATGGACAACATGACCAACAACATTCACCAGATCCGGAGAACAAAGAAGTTGTCAGAAGGATGGAAGAATGCAATTGTAGTACCAATACATAAGAAGGGGGACAAGAGAGATGCAAACAACTACAGAGGAATATCGCTACTAGAGGTCGGATACAAGGTGCTGTCAAAACTATTGCTCAAGAGAGTAGAAGAACAGGTAGAAAGCACAGTTGGTGACTACCAAGCGGGATTCAGGAAGGGAAGAGGCTGTATAGAACAGATATTTATCCTGAAGCAGCTGATAGAACATAGGGCCTTAAAAAACAAAAAGACAGTAATAACCTTCGTGGACTTCACAAAGGCATATGACTCCATCGGCAGACAGACTCTTGTTAGGATCCTGAAGAACAGAGGACTTGATGGAACTGCACAAGAACTCATAAAACAAATTCTGACAGAGACAAAACCAAGGGTGAAATTCAGAGGAGGTCAGAAGAATTTGAGATCAAGACTGATGTTAACCAGGGAGATGGATTGTCACCATTGTTGTTCAATATAGCACTGGACGAAGTGATCAGGCAGTGGGGAGCAATGAACGAGGAAATGGGAATACCAAAGACCAATGTGGGAGACAAAAAGGACAACAGGGCTCAAGTGGACTGCCTAGCCTTTGCAGACGACATAGCAATAGTAAGTGAGACGGAAGAAGACGCAAAGACACAACTTGACAACTTAAGTAAGGTAGTCAGAAAGGTGGGACAGAGGATCGCCTATAACAAGACAAAGACATTAAATACCACTGCATACTGGGAAACACCGGAAGGCACTGTGCAAATGGTGGACAAATTTAAATATCTGGGAGAATTCATAGCAGGAAGGAACAGGAGCAAGGAGGGAATAACAGAGAGGATAAAGAAGATGAGAGACATAAATAATATAAAGAATATATCCACAGAGGCAAAGTTACGCCACTACAAGGCAACGGTGAGGAATGCAGTATTATATGCTGCTGAGACGATGACACAAGGAAGAAATGGGGCAGAACAACTAGAGAAAGAAGAGAGAAAAATACTAGGTCCCAAAAGAGGTGGAGAGAGGTGGATGCGAAGACGTAGGGAAGAATTGTACCGGAACATGAGAACAATATCCGGGTAATCAGACTCAAAAGGGCAAGGTTTGCTGGACATGTAGTTAGGATGAGTATGGACAGAATGAAGAAGAGAGTGAGGGAAACAACAGGGAGGACAAAGGGAAAGACAGGAACCAAGTGGATTGTTGAACTTCGGAAGGACTGGTTGGAAGTGGAGATCAAGGTCGAAGGAAAGGAAAATTGGAGGAACAAATATACACCGACCAATATGCCGGAGATCAATGACAGAGAAGAATACAGGAAAAGATTAGAGTGTCACCAGTGGAGCCGACAGGAGATACGGAAACTGAAGATCTCGGAAGAGGAGCGGGAGAGAAGAAGAGAAAGAATGAAGAGGTTCTGGGAGAAGAAGAGGAAAATGCAGTCCACGAAGGGGCTACCCGTGGTCCTACAGAGGCCGTAACGTAAGAAGAACAAGAAGAAGAAGAAGAAGAAATGGCATGGGGTAAAAGTGGACACCGTTTTTTTAGACACAGGGTGGTACATTGATCGTGACCGGGCAAAATATCTCACGAAATAAGGGTCAAACGAAAAAACTACAAAGAACGAAATTTTTCTAGCTTGAAGGGGGAAACCAGATGGCGCTATGGTTGGCCCGCTAGATGGCGCTGCCATAGGTCAAACGGATATCAACTGCGTTTTTTAAAAATAGGAACCCCCATTTTTATTGCATATTCGTGTAGTACGTAAAGAAATATGAATGTTTAGTTGGACCACTTTTTTCGCTTTGTGATAGATGGCGCTGTAATAGTCACAAACATATGGCTCACAATTTTAGATGAACAGTTGGTAACAGGTAGGTTTTTTAAATTAAGATACAGAACGTAGGTACGTTTGAACATTTTATTTCGGTTGTTCCAATGTGTTACCTGTTCCTTTGTGAACTTGCTGTTACAGTATGATTACCTGTAAATACCACATTAATACAATAAATGCTAAAATGATGTCCGTTAACCTCAATGCATTTGGCAATACGTGTAACGACATTCCTCTAAGCAGCGAGTAGTTCGCCTTCCGTAATGTTCGCACATGCATTGACAATGCGCTGACGCATGTTGTCAGGCGTTGCCGTTGGATCACGATAGCAAATATCCGTCAACTTTCCCCACAGAAAGAAATTCGGGGACGTCAGATCCGGTGAACGTGCGGACCATGGTATGGCGCTTCGACGACCAATCCACCTGTCATGAAATATGCTATTCAATACCGCTTCAACTGCACGCGAGCTATGTGCCGGACATCCATCATGTTGGAAGTACACCGCCACTCTGTCATGCAGTGAAACATCTTGTACTAACATCGTTAGAATATTACGTAGGAAATCAGCATACATTGCACCATTTAGATTGCCATCGATAAAATGGGGGCCAATTACTCTTCCTTCCATAATGTCGCACCGTAAATTAACTCGGCAAGGTCGCTGGTGTTCCACTTGTCGCAGCCATCGTGAATTTTCCGTTGGCCAATAGTGCATATTATGCCGGTTTACGTTACCACTGTTGGTGAATGACGCTTCGTCGCTAAATAGAACGCGTGCAAAAAATGTGTCATCGTCCCGTAATTTCTCTTGTGCCCAGTGGCAGAACTGTACACGACGTCAAAGTCGTCGCCATGCAATTCCTGATGCATAGGAATATGGTACGGGTGCAGTCGATGTTGGTGTAGCAGTCTCAACACCGACGTGTCTGAGATCACCGATTCTCGCGTAATTTATCTGCTACTGATGTGCGTATTGGCCGCGACAGCAGCTAAAACACCTACTTGAGCATCCTCATTTGTTGCAGGTCGTGGTTGACGTTTCACATGTGGCTGAACTCTTCCTGTTTCCTTAAATAACGTAGCGATCCGGCGAACGGTCCCGACACTTGGATGATGTCGGCCAGGATACCGAGCAGCATACATAGCACACGCCCGTTGGGTATTTTGATCACAATAGCCATACATCAACACGATATCGACCTTTTCCGCAATTGGTAAATGGTCCATTTTATCACGGGTAATGTATCACGAAGCAAATACCGCAACTAAAACATTCATATTTTTTACGTACTACACGAATATGTAATAAAAATGGGGATTCCTATTTAAAAAAAACGCAGTTGATATCTGTTTGAGCTATGTCAGCGCCATCTAGCAGGCCAAACATAGCGTAGCGCCATCTGGTTTCCCCCTTCAAGCTAGACGAGTTTCGTTCTTTGTAGTTTCTTCGTCTGATGCTTATTTCGTGAGATATTTGGCCCGGTCACTATCAATGGACCACCCTGTATAAATAAGATCAATTTTCCCAAAACAAAAAGATTATTTAATTAAAATTATTTTGTGTCCACTTTTACCATCCATATTCTCCCAGATGGCTGTTATAAGAGTCGAGAGGCATGAAAGGGAAGCAGTGGTTGGGAAAGGAGTGAGACAGGGTTGTAGCCTCTCCCCGATGTTATTCAATCTGTATATTGAGCAAGCAGTAAAGGAAACAAAAGAAAAATTCAGAGTAGGTATTAAAATTCATGGAGAAATAGTAAAAACTTTGAGGTTCGCCGATGACGTTGTAATTCTGTCAGAGACAGCAAAGGACTTGGAAGAGCAGTTTAACGGAATGGAGAGTGTCTTGAAAGGAGGATATAAGATGAACATCAACAAAAGCAAAACGAGGATAATGGAATGTAGTCAAATTAAATCGGGTGATGCTGAGGGGATTAGATTAGGAAATGAGACACTTAAAGGAGTAAAGGAGTTTTGCTATTTAGGGAGTAAAATAACTGATGATGGTCGAAGTAGAGAGGATATAAAATGTAGACTGGCAATGGCAAGGAAATCGTTTCTGAAGAAGAGAAATTTGTTAACATCGAGTATAGATTTAAGTGTCAGGAAGTCGTTTCTGAAAGTATTTGTATGGAGTGTAGCCATGTATGGAAGTGAAACATGGACAATAACCAGTTTGGACAAGAAGAGAATAGAAGCTTTCGAAATGTGGTGCTACAGAAGAATGCTGAGGATAAGGTGGGTAGATCACGTAACTAATGAGGAGGTATTGAATAGGATTGGGGAGAAGAGAAGTTTGTGGCACAACTTGACTAGAGGATGGGATCGGTTGGTAGGACATGTTTTGAGGCATCAAGGGATCACAAATTTAGCATTGGAGGGCAGCGTGGAGGGTAAAAACCGTAGAGGGAGACCAAGAGATGAATACACTAAGCAGATTCAGAAGGATGTAGGTTGCAGTAGGTACTGGGAGATGAAGAAGCTTGCACAGGATAGAGTAGCATGGAGAGCTGCATCAAACCAGTCTCAGGACTGAAGACCACAACAACAACAATATTCTCCCCTACTTAAACAGCAGTTTCGGAATGATAAAACTTTTGATACTTTGATCTAGTTTTTGCGGAAAAACTTAATAAACCGCTCACGGATGAATGATTATCAAACAACAGAAAACACAAAACAACACGACGTATACGTACGGAGTTGCCAACCTAACAAAAATTGATCGTCACGATTTCCAAGGGTCCAAAGCACAGCAGTTGTGTATCCTGTTTTTATTGAGATCACTGGGTTCAGGCATTGTTTTACTATTAACAGATAATATACATCAAATTTTTTCGGTACATTTACTATATATATATTACCATTTAAAAGTAATTTTGAATGTTAATCACTTATTATTAAGCATTTTACCAAGAAACAGCGCTGTACATCAGTAGCCGCTAATGGCTGCATTCCATTGTAGCTGAATAAAAAAAAGACTTAACATTTATATAGGACGAGAATCATACAAAAATAAAATTTTAAACACACATATTGATTTCCATGACACAGAAAGTCTATGTTCAAATATTATTTAACGACGTAATAGGGTTTTTACAGACGTCTGGGCAACAAGACATCAATCACGTCCGATCAGTACAACAGTTCGAACAAGAAGCAGGATTAGTCTAGAAGAATCATAGATAACAAAAGATGGAGTTTTTCAATATCTTTATCGATAGGTATTGTCTGAGATACAGGTTTTCACAGACTATTAAATTATGCCTCTGACCATAATTATTTATTATTTTAGTAACGATGAAGTTCTTTTTTATTAATATCACGAGAATGTTCACTCAGATTCCACACACAATGGTGTCCTATTTTCT
The DNA here is from genome assembly GCF_021461395.2 of Schistocerca americana. Lineage (NCBI taxonomy): Eukaryota > Metazoa > Arthropoda > Insecta > Orthoptera > Acrididae > Schistocerca > Schistocerca americana. The sequence goes on along the minus strand of NC_060124.1, from coordinate 430,106,586 downwards.
CAATAAATATACGCGTGGATATTACAGGGGTCAGATAACATTCAGTAGGGATGCAGCCCCACGGCGTCAGTCGTGAACGGTTGAATCGTCCAGGAGATCTCATCAGTGTTAAATGCTATCAAGAACGTCTTCCTGTCGGGAATCGCACTGCGCACTCTAATTTTCGACAGCGAAATGTGCGGGATTCGAAGCCTGAGGGAAAGGGGTGGTATCATTGATACCTTTTCGCGTCGATTCTGACCGGCGGTGTGTCTGAAATGATTTCTTCGGGCACTCATCGCTCACAAGAAAACCGTCTGAATGTGGGTAAGAGGGTCTGTGACGACCGTCGCATAGTATGACCCGATCCTGGTGGCGTTGGGCACCATGTGGTGAATTTGGCGCCATTATGACAAAATTAACCCGTCTTACACGTCGCACGAACTACGGAGCTGTAGTCTATTTTTCGAATGTGTTGACACCAAGGGTGACGTCACAGGGCGTTATGATTTTGCACCACTTGATAGGAAGTTTGTAGGCACCTTTGAGCCAAATTTCAAACTTCTGCGTCGCAATGGGAGACAGTGTTTCGCAAAACTGTTCCTTTGACTCTGTTACACAGTGTATGTGTTTGGTTTAGGATTTCTACCTGCAAGCATAGTCGGGGATGCAGTCGTAGAGTTGCATAGTATTGCTTCCAATAACAATCAGAAAAAATATTTCTTCGATATTTGCTTGAAAACTATGCAAGTGAAGACGCTAAATTTTGCCGTAATTTATGTGGTAGTATACCAACAGATGAAACCGTGCCGAGTTGTTTCATCGACATTTGAAACAATGATTTAGTTTATTTTGATTCTGCGTGTTTATTTAATATCTAATAGCCACAGTTCTCGCGTTTTCGTTTGCGTCGGAAAGTAAACCGATTTCGTGACATATTACAAGTTCCTAAAGAGGGGCGAATTATTTAGTTTCACCTGAGTGCTTCGATAATTAGATTTTTGAATCTCTGCGTCTTAAACTATTAGACGTAGTTCTTCTGTTTTCATCAGGGCGCACAGTAGATTTCCGTAGCGAGAGTTGATAGTCGTCTGTTTGTTTGTTTGTATTGAAAGCTTGTGACCGCTTGTTGGCGTTTGTCAGCCAGCCAGTGAGTCAGGCAGCAGTAGCCGGCCGCGACGCAAGCAGCAACAGGCAGGTAACCGATTTTGTGACTTTTACGAGTTCCTAACCAGAAGCGAATTTTCTAATATCATCTGTGTGCTTTAATAGTTTATTTTCTTGTGTTTCTGGGTGTTTATTTAGTATCTAATAGGCACAGATCTCGCAGTTTCGTTTATGTAGTAAAGCAAACCGATTTTATGACATATTACAATTTCCTAATCAAGGGCGAATTATTTAGTTTCACCTGAGTGCTTGGTAGTTAGGTTTTTGAATCTCTGCGTGTTAATCTAATTTATTAGACACAGTTCCTCCGTTTTCGTCAGGGTCTACAGTAGAGTTGCGCAGCACGTGCCGATAGTCCGTTTATCCGCATAGTTTAGTTTTCCACCGTCTTTTGTATGGACTGGGACTGCGATTGTTGTGTGCGGATGCGAGCCGAGTTGGTGACACTTGGCTCCCAGCTTCAGGCTGTGAGGGCTTCGGTTACACAGCTTGAGGCTGCAGTGGGTGGGCACCACTGTTGTGGGCCGGCCGTGGGGATCCAACGTACGTCCAGCATGGCCGAGTACTCCGATCGCTCTTCACAGGTGGACAGCCCAGCTACTGCTCGTACAGAGGTTGACCCCTGACCTGTGGTCGAGTGGGAGGTCGCCCCGAGGCGTAGCAGGCGGCGAAAGACTTCCCATGCGGCCGCTCGTAAGGCCTCCGCCAGATGCTCTCGCCTGTCCTGCTTCAGAGGAAACCTCTCAGCCTGCGAGATCCGGGCAGTCACAGAGGGTAGGATTATTGATAGTCGGGATCTCCAACATTCGGCCTTTATGGGAGCCGTTAGGGACATGGATGCTAAGAATGGAAAGAAAACCAATGTGCACTCCGTGTGCATACCGGGTGGAGTCATTACAGATGTGGAAAGGGTCCTCCCGGGTGCCATGAAGAGCACAGTGTGCAGCCAACTGCTGGTGGTTGCTCACGTCGGTACCAATGATGTGTGTCACTTTGGATCAGAAGCGATTCTCTCTGGTTTCGAGCGGCTAACAGAAGAAGAAAGTAGAGCTGACCATTTGCAGCATAGTCGACAGCACCGATTGCGGACCTCTGCTACAGAGCCGAGTGGAGGGTCTGAATCGGAGGCTCAGAGGGTTCTGCGACCGTGTAGGCTGCAGATTCCTCGAAAGGCCAAACGGTGGTTGGGTTTTGGGTTCCGCTGAATAGGTCAGGTGTCCCTTATACGCAGGAGGCGGCTACACGGGTAGCAGGGGCTGTGTGGCGTTCGGTTTTTTGGGTTAGAGGGTGTCCGGAAAACACAAGAAGGGCTTCAGCCACAAAGGGTGCAGGCCGAACACAGGAAGAACGTAGATACATAAACCATCGGATAACAGTTGTAAAGCCGGCCGCGGTGGTCTAGCGGTTCTAGGCGCTCAGTCCGGAACCGCAGGACTACTACGGTCGCAGGTTCGAATCCTGCCTCGGGCATGGATGTGTGTGATGTCCTTAGGTTAGTTAGGTTTAAGTAGTTCTAAGTTCTAGGGGACTGATGACCACAGATGTTAAGTCCCATAGTGCTCAGAGCCATTTGAACCATTTTTTGAACAGTTGTAAATTGTCGTAGCTGTGTCGGAAAAGTACCAGAGCGCCAAGCGCTAATAGGAAGCACTGATGCTCAAATCGTTGTAGGCATTGAAAGCTGGATAAAGACGGATATAAGCTCAGCCGAAATTTTTGCGAAGAATCTAATTGTGTTCCGAAAGCATAAGCTAAAAACGGTTGGCAGTGGCCTGTTTGTTGCTGTTAGATGTAGTTTATCTTGACGCGAAATTGAAGTAGATATTTCCTGTGAGTTAGTATGGGCAGTGGTCATTGTTGGCAACCGGAATAAAATCATAATTGGATCCTTTTACCGACCTCCCAATTCAGATGATACAGTTGCTGAAAGGTTCAAAGAAAACTTGAGTTTGATTCCAAACACGTACCCGATTCATACGATTATAGCTGGTGGTGAGTTAAATTTACCCTCGATATGTTGGCGAAAATACATGTGTAATTCCGGAGGCACGCATAAAACACCACCCGAAATTGTGCTAAACGTATTCTCTGAAAATTATTTCGAGCAGTTAGTTTATGAACCCACGCGAATAGTAAACGGTTGTGAAAACACACTTGAACTCTTAGCAACAAATAATCCTGAGTTAATAACGGATACAGGGATTAGTGAGCACAGGGTTGTCGTAGCGCGACTGAATATTGTAACCTCCAAATCCTCCAAAAATAAACGAAAAATATACCTATTCAAAGAAGCAGATAAAAATTCACTTGACGTCTTACTGAGAGACAGTCTCCATTGCTTCCAAATTAATGATAGAAGTGTAGACCAGATGATTGAATTCAGAGAAATAGAAAATGGGTCAGAACACTGTTGCAGAAACAACGAGAAAAACATGCTAAATTTAAACAGACGAAAGATCCTAAAGATTAGCGGTCTTTTACAGAAGCTCGAAATTTAGCGCGGACTTCAATGCGAGATGCTTATAACAGTTTCCACAACGAAACTTTTGCCGCGCGGGATTAGCCGAGCGGTCTAGGGCGCTGCAGTCACGGACTGTGCGGCTGGTCTCGGCGGAGGTTCGAGTCCTCCCTCGGGCATGGGTGTGTGTGTTTGTCCTTAGGATAATTTAGGTTAAGTAGTGTGTAAGCTTAGGGACTGATGACCTTAGCAGTTAAGTCCCATAGGATTTCACACACATTAAAAAAAAAAAATTAAAAAAAACGAAACTTTGTCTCGAAGCCTGGCAGAAAATCCAAAGAGATTCTGGTAGTATGTGAAGTATGTTAGCGGCAATGTCCTCTCTGCGCGATAGCAGTGCTGTCAAAGCAGAGTTACTAAACACAGCCTTCCGAAATTCCTTCACAAAAGAAGATGAAGTAATATTCCAGAATTCGAATCAAGAACAGCTGCCAACATGATCTTGACCTGCTCGAACTTTCCCAGAGAAGTTATAACACTACCGCCCGCTGCAGATACACCATAACCTCTAAGCTGGAGGCAGTTCGTATAATGAAATTATTTTTACTAAAGCAATTACAGTGTAAAGAAGTAGAGCAGTGTTACCCTCTGAATGGAATTTTGTTGTGCTGACCGTGATGTACCCAACGGAGGTGGCTTATCGGAAGTGAAGGTCAGAATTACGTAAACAATCAAACAGTAATAAACAAAATTTAGCCTATCCACACTGTTCGAAGAATAAAGAAAACGGTCGCCAGCCTAATTAGACATAAGAATGAGTAACACTCTTGTTCAAGGAACTTAAAATAAGTAACTTCAATGGGCAAACACAGCCTATACTTTGTCACACGAGAGTGCAATGAATTCTGGCACCTGCATATGTTAACGTTAAGTTTGGAGCTGACAGAGTAGAACTAACTGTTTGCATAAATATAGCACATAACGATACACACTATTACCTTCAGGACGTAGTCAAACTGAATGATCTCAATAATATTACTATTAATATTCACTGTAGGTTCTGTATTACTTTTCAAACATTTTTCTATCTGAAAAAAATTGTAAATGTAGTTCACGGCTAAATTATGATCTGGGCATAGGTTAAGTCTCTCTCAGCTAAATGCTTTTCTATTTAGAATGAAAGTTGACTGTATTTCACTAACAAAGACTTTCTCACTGACCTTTGATTAAAAGAAGCTACTGTTTTCATAGATAGTGGTCTTTCCATTAATCGTTATTTAGCTTGAGCAAAACTGACAAACTGTGGGTCCTGTTACACTGTTAATATGAACTTTCAATACACAAGAGAAACAAGTGCTTAGCAAGCATGAGTATATAATTTTCCACAGTTGCAGTTTTCAATTTTTACAGCAGTGAGATACAAATTTGACATATTTGTAAGATACTGACTCACGTTTTGCGATTTACAACAGGCAGCAATGTGATCATTTACTAAGCAAAACTTTATAAGCCTTAGTTTTAAGAACTTTTTAATTTTGAAGTCGACAGCAAACTGTTATAATTCCTGTTTGTACTATTTTATTACTTTAAATTTTATTTTTCACTTTAGTTTTTTTAGCAAGCCCACAAACTTTTAATAGGCAGTTTTAGTTGCAAAATTACCTTCAGCAAACATTATTTACTTTAGCTCACTCTTTTGCCGCATTAACTTTAACTTTCTGTTTACTATGTTCAAGAGGGATTAATTAGTAAAACACTGGGCTTTAATGTTCTTTCAATAAGGACACTCGATAATCACTTTAGCATGAGAAGGATCCTAAGGGGAAATGTGACAGAGGATAGATCAAGGTAAATTTACATAAACAATCTTTTGGTTTACCTTATACTGAAAACAAATAAATCATCCAAATGAGCTGATCCTTCACTGTACATTTCTACATTTCCTTGGTTCCTTTTCAGTGATTGCGCGACGTGGTGGCGAGTGCATGTCGGTGGGTGGATTTGCAGGCAGAAATGCTGGACTCTGTCATTTTTTGGTGGCGATGATAGATACCAACTCCAGAATAGTTCCAGCTCTTTATCCATCCATCCGAGGCATTGGAAAGCGGCACGAAAAGCCTTTCTCGGCACCAGCACAATACACAACTTCTACATGAGCTGTTGACAGTTTGGTACCCCGTTCCCGACTGGCTCTCCCTTCCACCTATCCATCCATGCCAACCACATTTTGCGCCCGCTACAAAGTTCCGTTCCTGAGGGGAACCACACCACCCTTTACATACAAAATAACTAAAAGCCCTTAGTGAGGATCAGTCTTTACATAACAGCAAGTAGTTACTTTAAACAAAACATACTGTTTGTACATATTGGTATTTCTACAAAAATTTATTTAAACAAAATTACAATTATATACATTAAGTTTAGTTCGCTCCAAATGAGACAAAGCATTTAACTAATAAAGACAATGCATTACATATGATTAAACCAGGACATCAAAGTTTCTACAAAGAAAGAAGTACACATTTTTATACCGAATTAATCATAAAATAATTACAGAAACTCAACGATATAAAATTAAACAAAACAAAAGGCAAAATAAATCAGTACAACATTAGAGCTATGGTGTTACAAAGTGGGGATTCAACTGCCTTTCTACTGACGGTGTGGCGTAAATGTTTCGGAAACTAAGTTGCTGGAGGGAAGGCGATTTTTTTTCGAGGTGCGCTATTGAGAAAATATTGAGAACTGGCATTTGAGCCTGACTGCAGAACGATTCTACTGCCGCCAAAGTACATTTCGCGTAAACACGGGGGATGTCAAATTGATTCCATATTTTTACTTTTCCAGAAGGCTTTCGATACCGTTCCTCACAAGCGTCTTCTAACCAAATTGCGTGCCTATGGAATATCGCCTCAGTCGTGCGACTGGATTCGTGATTTCCTGTCAGAAAGGTCACAGTTCGCAGTAACAGAAGGAAACTCACTGAGTAAAATAGAAGTAATATCCGGCGTTCCCCAAGGTAGTGTTATAGGCCTTCTATTGTTCCTGATCTATATTAACGACATAGGAGACAATCTGAGTAGCCTTCTTTGATTTTTTGTAGATGATGCTGTCATTTAACGTCTTGTTAAGTGATCAGACGACTAAAACGAATTGCAAAATGATTTAGATAAGATATATGTGTGGTGCGAAAAGTGGCAATTGATCCTGAATAAGGAAAAGTGTGAACTGTTTCACATGAGTACTAAAAGAAATCAGCTACATTTCAATTATGCGATAAGTCACACAAATCTGAAGGCTGTAAATTCAACTAAATACTTAGGGATTACAATTACAAATGACCTAAACTGGAACAATCACATAGATAATGTTGTGGGTAGAGCAAATAAAAGACTGCGGTTTATTGGCAGAACAGTTAAAAGATGCAACGGGTCTACTAAAGAGACTGCTTACACCACGCCTGTTCGCCCTATTCTGGAGTATTGCTGTGCGGTGTGGGGTCAGCGTTAAGTGGGACTGACGGATGACATCGAAAAAGTTCAAAGAAGGGCAGCTCGTTTTGTATTGTCGCGAAATAGGGGAGATAGTGCCACAGATATGATACGTGAATTGGAATGGCAATCATTAAAACAAAGGCGTTTTATGTTGCAGCCGGATCTTCTCATACAATTTCAATCACCAGTTTTCTCCTCCCGTTGCGCAAACATTCTTTTGGCACCCACCTACATAGGGAGAAATGATCATCAGGATAAAATAAGAGAAATCAAGGCCCACACAGAAAAATTTAAGTGCTCATTTTTTCCGCGCGTCGTTCGATAGTGGAATGGTAGAGAGACAGCTTGAAGGTGGTTCACCGAACCCTCTGCCAGGCACTTTATTGTGAATAGTAGACTAATCACGTAGATGAAGACCACGAAGATAAGATTAGAGAGCTTAGGGCTTGTACAGAGGCATAGAGGCAGTCGTTTTTCCCTCGCTCTGTTTGCGGGTGGAACAGGTAAGGAAATGACTAGTGGTGGTACAGGGTACCCCTCCGTCACGCACTGTACAGTGGCTGCGGAGTACGTTTGTGGATATAGATGTGGAAGGGCAAATTTCATCTTCTGGTTTACATAATCAGGATTAACTCAGGCCGAAGCTCTCTCTGTGGTTTCTGTAAACAAGACCAGTATAATTGAGACAACAGAAGATTAACCCTACATTGTCCATACAACACGTGATGTATGACTTCTTGCGTGTTTGACACCACCCCTCATGCGTCCCATAAACTATCTGTTAATACTTATAACAGCCTCGTCACTACAACTCCCTTGTTCCATACTTCTCCCCGTGCTTCCAGCACACCCAGATTCCGATTCATCACATCCTGCAATTTCCTAGAGCAGTCGATTATTGTACCCATCCGTTTCCGTGACAAAAGTGTGTTGTAACGCACCTCGCCCTCCAGTTTCGCTGTCTACATAGCGTCGCACTCTCCTGTCGACTTACTTCCCTCTGCCAACTTTATTACTGCTTCCACAGTTTGGTTTCACACTCATGGGCTGCTCGAAACACGCATCCAAACATCCTCCCCCGCGTATGTGGCGTAGCGTCCACTACCTGTCCCGTCAGTTCTCGTTGTGGCTCGTAGGGTTTATACAGTTTACCACCCTTCACTGACACTTCCATGAGCACGCACTTGCTCTAGGTAATTTGTCAAAATCTGTCGAATACTTCTTTCAACCGCCTCATCTCATTCGACATTTCCAGTATGTCTGAAACCTTCTTCAGCAACCACTGGTGACTGGTATCTACCATCTCCTCATGCCCTCAGAATAGCACTCCTCCTTCCAGGTGCTTATTCTGCAATGCCTCCACCCCGATCGAGACGAAAAAATGCAATACCGCTACGTCACGCATTCCTTCCATTCTTGCCATCGACGTATTGCAAACTGATGACAACGACCAATATCATCTTTCCATTTCCTTGACGTTAAGGTATGCGGTACTACTTGTGCAGATTTGACCATACCCCTTCTCCTAATGTTCTTGTCCAGCTATGCCCTTGAGACAGCTACAATCGACTCTGGACTACCTCAGAAAGGTCATAGATATCTAACATGCCCTACTGTCGTTCTTGTTGGCAACTGATGCTTTATGTTGACTCACTACATGACAGTGTCCTTACTACATTGGGATGAAATTGTTTGTCCTCCCTTTCGGTGTGTAAGGACTGGATAACATCACCCAGTGCCCTACTGTTTACTGCAGTAAACTTGGTGTAAGTTTTACTGATTCCTCCTGCTTCTCTAAAACCTTTGTATTCGCCTTCTGTACTCGTTTTCATATTTCTCTTATTGTTTGCACAAATTCGTGAGCGACACCACATCTTTACCTTACTTTGCCTTTATCAAATCCACCGGTGATGGCATTTTCTGACGATAAACAACCTAATACACTGCGTGATCAAAGGTAACGGGACACCTGGCTGAAAGTTCGTGGCGCTCTCCATCGATAATGCTGAAATTCAATATGGTGTTAGCCCACCCTTAGCCTTGATGACACCTTCCAGCCTCGCAGGCATACGTTCAATCAGGTGCTGGGAGGTTTATTGGGGAATGGTGGCCCATTCTTCGCGGAGTGCTGCATTGAAGAGAGGTATCGATGCCGGTCGGCGAGGCCTGGTACGAAGTCGGCGTTCCAAAACATCCCAAAGGTGTTCTGTAGGGTTCAGGTCAAGACTCTGTGCAGGCCACTCCATTACAGGGATGTTATTGTCGTACAACCACTCCGCCACAGGCTATGCATTCCGAACAGGTGCTCGATCGTATTGAAAGATGCGTTTGCCATCCCCGAATTGCTCTTCAACAGTGGGAAGTAAAATATACTTAAAACATTAATGTAGGCCTATGCTGTGACAGTGCCATGCAAAACAACAAGGTGTGCAAGCCCCCTCCATGAAAAACACTACCACACCATAACACCACCGCCTCCGAATGTTACTATTAGCACTATACACGCTGGCAGATGACGTTTACCGGGCATTCTCCACACCCACACCTTGCCAGCCGATCTCCACATTGTGTACCGTGATTCATTACTCCACACAACGTTTTTCCACTGTTTAATCGTCCAATGTTTACGCTCATTACACCAAGCGAGGTGTCGTTTGGCATTTACCAGTGTGATGTGTGGTCGCTCGACCATGAAATCCAAGTTTTCTCACCTCCCGTCTAACTTACATAGTACTTGCAGTGGATCCTGATGCAGTTTGGGATTCCTGTATGATGGTCTGGATAGATGTCTGCCTATTACACATTACGACCCTCTTGAACTATCGGCGGCCTCTGTCAGTCATCATGTGAGGTCGGCCTGTACGCTTTTGTGCTGTACGTGTCCCTTCACGTTTCCACTTCACTATCGCAGTAGACCTAGGGATGTTTAGGAGTGTGGAAAACTCGTATACAAACGTATGACACAATTAAAACCCATTCATCTGACCACGTTCTGCTCTCTCACAATGTCTAATGACTACTGAGGTCGCTGATATGAAGTACATGGAAGTAGGTGGCAGCACAATGCACCCAATATGAGAAACGTATGTTTTTGGGGGTGTCCGGATAGTTTTGATCACATAGTGTACGTGCACAACCAGTATTCGTGTGTGCCTTTGAATTAAACACTCATATGACTTCCGTAAGATACGTATCCAGATCCCTTTGATGAGCATCCACGTAGTAACTTAACATCTTCCTAATTGTTCAGTATACGCTCTCCGTTCTATCACTGGGTAGTAAATGAAAGGAACTAGTTCTTAAATTCTTCAAAGGCAACAATTGGCACAACTGCTTCAGTAAATGCAGCATAAAATTCGTCCCTGGCATTTGTAATCTCCCCTCTCCTTCCTTCTTCCATCTATTGTCCACATTAAACAATACTCAGTCCAAGTAATTAATAAGCAAAGATTTTTATGAAGATTTGAGGAGAGCGAATATTACAATAAACTTTAAAGTTTACTTAGCTTGTCATGTTGAGATGGGTCTAGTTCTTCTTGTCTAGGAGTCTGATTCTTGAAGCTGAAAATCTAAGATCAGATCTTCACGATTGATTTGAACTAAATAAATTGGAAGACTTTTGTTGCAGAATCTCTTACATAAATGTATTTTCCACTGATTTTCACGTATGTTAGTATGTCATACAGTATTTTGCTTTTTCACATTAACAAAGCCGAAATTACAATGTTCGCACCTATTATACAAAAATGCGCCCGATCAAATCAGAGGCAAACGTACGACTCTACACTCTGCAGAGATAACAACATTCCAAATGGTTTACAATTTTTCTTATCAAATGAACTCCTACTATTTTTCGTTACTTTATTAATTTCGATTATTATTTCACAAACAAATCCAGAAATAAACAGAGTAAACACTACAGGATTGCTTAATTAATAATAGAAATTTTAAGTGTGCAAATAATTCGTAGTTTCAAATGTTTCTAAAAAAAAATTTAACTGTACGTACAAAACTAGTACTTATCGATTGTAACATCGAAACTAAAATATTTTATAAAGTAATTCCTTTCATAAATTTTAGCTTGAAATATAACATACTGTGTATAAAATTATATGAAAGTTTTCAGAAAAGCAACTATGATAATAGTGACCTGTCCATAATTGGAAAAATAACACTGGTATCGACAACTACTGTTGAGGAAAAGTAATGGTAGAGGAGGATCTTCCGTTACACATTCCAGACTTCAAGATCCAGTTGTTACCAATAATTGTTTGTGCAATTGTCACTACCTCTTGGTTTGATATAGCAACCATTTCCATGCACCAAGAAAAGTGATCTATTATTATTAATACATTTCCTCCTGGCAATGACTGAATAGTGATAATACATTGATTCCAAGCATTTAAAACGGTTTGGATGCGTCCTGTAGTCTGCGCAATGGCAGTCACTCACAGTTCAAGACTGCTCGCTGGGCACATTGCACTCACGTATCGATTCACATCGGCTTTCTTTTCTCTCCATTATTATCTTTCTCAGCCACTCTTTCGTTTGTTGATCTGCACTCTCCATGGTGAGATAACACGTGATCATGTGCTTTTTTTAGAATCTCCTATCTCAACTTTGCTGCTGCTACTACACACGATCCCTGATTCGTCTTGTTGTACAACAGTCTGTCACATGTGCGAAACTTATTTGTCGCTACTGCTTACAGTCACTGTCAGAGCTCTGAACTGCCTGCCATTCCGTAAGACCAAGACCCAGAATTTTCAACACTGCAATCTTCTTGCTTAATGCGTCTGCTTCCCACGCTTCTTCCCTGACTTGTGTATTATTACACAGTCGAACTCGCTTAGTGTCAGCGTCCACCTCATCAGCCTGCTAGATGGTTCCTACAGTCCTAGTAAACACTTTGAAGCAGCAAGGTCGGTCACTACTCGAAATATTTCCCGTAAAGATAAATTCTAAAATGCACACAATAAATGAGGCTCATAATCTTTTTTTCTCTGTCGTTGAATGGTTCTCCACATATTTATCTGTCTTGATCTGTAGGCTACAGGATACTCTTCACTATTGGTCTCCTGGCTTAGGACACATTAGATACATTAGACATATTAAATGCGTTGCTTGAAAGGATAAAATCCTTATGAAAATCTGCAAATACTAGAACTGCACTTTATGTCAAAACTCTCTTCAATTCTTCAAAAGTATCCTAACACTTTTTTGTCCATACGAACTTCACAGCTTCTCTTAGAAACAATGTGAGTGGTCGCGGTATGTCAGCAGACTCTTTGACGAATTTTCTGTAACAATTTGAGATCCCTAAAAGAGATCGCAGTTTCTTTAATCGACTTCGGCACTCGTAACTTTCGTATTGTTGCACTAGCTTTGAATCCATCCTTCCTCCATTTTTTACTAATTACTTGGTCTAAATACCCAACCTCTTCTAATACGTAACAGCACTTCTCTCTGAACACTGTCAGAAGTGCTGCCCTCTATCTCTTAAATACTTCAGGTGTTTTCTACGTTGCTCCATGTCTTTTGAGAATATGGTGATATCATCCAAGTAAACTGTACACTGGGACGACTTCAGACCTCTCAACGCTTCGCCCAATAACTTCTGAAAGATTGCAGGCGCATTTTTCAGTCCAGACATGATTGTGTTCAATGGATAGTGCTGGATAGTGCTCCCTTCTCATCAAAATGACCACTCTTTAAATCCACAGTCGAAAAGCACCGACATTGTCCTGTGATATCAGTGGTCTCAGTAATATTGTGGCTGGCATGTGTATCCATTACAGTCTTGCTTTCAGGCGATGGTAATCACAACAGAACCTGTACTATTCGGAACTATCTACAAACTTCTTTGGTATGATCATGATTCCAGCACCCATCGACTACTACCCTCTTCTGATATCCTATCAGGTAACTGCTGGTCACCAAAATCGCCAATAATCAGCCGCATATATATGATATGGTATCTGATACACCAATGTCCACGGCCATGGCAATGTGCATAAGGCGTTGTTTTTTCTTTTAAATGTTTTATTTACGGCAAACCTTTATATAATGTTCTACATTTTATCTGCATGACAATTTAAAGTTAGATCCAACTGAAAATGAACACATTTTATAACATAAATTTTTCAATATTGAAGATGACAGAAAACACTTTCAGAACTGGATGTTTATGAATAAAGGAATGTTTATGGATTATTGGCTTTAGAAACTTTTTACAATTAAAACAAATCTCTCCTTCTACTTTCCCAGCATGAGAAGATTCAATCAAAAAAGTCTAAAATTCCTTGGATTATGTTGTCCTCTTGTACATTAGGTACCACCTCCAAACACTGCTTAAACCAAACTCCCCCTATATAAAAATCCATGTCCACCAGCCACAGTGGCCTCACATCATTATCCCCAACCCCACGTAACCTATAGCATGGTGGGTTGCCTCCAAACGACTGAGTCTCTACTGGCAACTGATACATGCTCCCCAGTGTCGAAAAACATTGTGAATGGAACTGCATGTAATAGGCATCTAGATTCAGGTTCTGTGCAAAAGAGAATTGCATACTGCAAAAATGATTGGGCATCTAGTTCAGGTTAAGTACAAAAGAGGCATCGTAAGGCTCAATTTAATGACATTACCACATCTATGATGCCGCATTATTATAAAATGGGTAACACAGTTTTGTTCACATTGCAACACTATCTAAATATGCGTACTGTATGCAATCTGATAATGTGCACCCTGCCATTACCACATATTTCTTTTGTTCACAACCAGATTAGGAGACGGAGCTAAGACAATGCACCACAAATATATGAAATCGGTGACAAGTATTATTAACAAACTGCTGCTGCATTTCGGGAAACTACTGCTCGCGGAAGTAAAACCTGTAATTAGCTTTGCCAACAACTAATTAAAGTACCAACACACACACATGCACAACATAATTATTTCATCAGTCAAGGAAGGAATAAGGTATTCGATTTTAGGAGTGATAAGGTGCCTTATTACAACGTATCACTTGAACTGCTGACGACATGGACAGTCACTCGAAAATAAATAAAATTACTTATTTAATGCAAGACATCTCATACTTTTCAAGCACATTGAGGCATTTAATTAAATATTTCCACGCCTAAGTTGTCTGTATTACTAAAATAAATAATAGGTTAGCAGACGAGGGTAGTTTGATTGCATTAAATTCATCTAAATACGTAACATTGGCTGCACATGGTAACTTAGCCTCATATAAGTAAGAAACAAGGGTTACTATGCTTTAATATATCTCATTTTGACTACATCCCATGCTCACCCAACTGTCCACATAACATACATATATATCATTACAAATACACCGAAGAGAAAAAGAGACTGGTACGTCTGCGTAATATTGTGTAGGGCCAACGTGAGCACACACAAGTGCCGCAGCTCGACGTGGCATGGACTCAACCAATGTCTGAAGTAGTGTTGGAGGGAACTGACACCATGAATCCTGCAGGACTGTCCATAAATCCGCAAGAGTACGAGGGGGTGTAGATGTCTTCTCAACAGGAAGTTGCAAGCCAACCCAGAAATGTTCATTAATGCTCATGTCTGGGGAGTCTGGTGATCAGACGATGTGTTTAAACTCAGAAGAGTGTTCCTGAGGCCAATCTGTAGCAATTCTGGAAATGTGGGTTGTCGCATTGTCCTGCTGGAATTGTCGAAGTCCGTCGGAATGCACAATGGACATGAATGGATGCAGGTGATCGGACAGTATGTATACATACGTGTCATCTGTCAGAGTCGGGTATAGACGTATTAGAGAACCCATATCACTACAACAGCACACGCACCACACCGGTACAAAGCCTCCACCAACCAGCTTGAACAATCCCCTGCTGACATGCAGGGCCCGTGGATTCATTAGGTTGTCTCCATACCCGTACACGTACATCCGCTCGACACAATTTGAAACGAAACTCGTCTGACCAGGCAACATGTTTCCAGTCATCAACAGTCCAACGTCGATGCTGACGGGCCTAGGAGAGGCGTAAAGCTTTGTGTCGTGCAGTCATCAAGGTTACACGAGTGGGCCATCGGCTCCGAAAGTCTATATCGATGACGTTTCGTTGAATGGATCGCAAGCTGACACTCATTGATGGCCCAGCACTGAAATCTGCAGCATTCTCTTTAGTCGTCGTTGGTCCCTTTCTTGCAGGATCTTTTTCCGGCCGCAGCGATGTCGGAGATTTGATGTTTTACAGGATTCCTTATATCCACGGTGCACTCGTGTGAAGGTCGTACGGGAAATCACAACTTCATCGCTACCCCGGAGATGCTATGTCCCACCGCTCGTGCGCCGACTATAACACTATGTTCAAACCCTCTTAAATCTTGATAACCTGCCATTGTAGAAGCAGTAACCGATCTAACATCTGCGCCAGATAATTGTTGTCTTATATAGGTGTTGCCGACCGCAGAGCCGTACTCTGCCTGTTTAGATAGCTCTGTATTTGATTATGCATGCCTATACCAGTTTCTTTGCCGCTTCAGTGTAGGAGACATGTTTAGGAATTTTTAAGAAATATAGAGGAGGATAGAATTACAGATATTGTTGTATACCATATTTATTAAATCCGACATAAACATCTACACACAAAAAATAATGGTTTTTTATTTTTCCTTGGTGTAGCTTTAATTGGGCACACGTTCTTACGTGGAAATAGCAATACCAAATCGTTTTTTATGCACTCCACAAAGCAGGTAGCCGCAGCGCTGGCATGTACACATAGATGTGTCATGACGCCACATCTACCTAATATTAGTTAAGTACTGCCAAAACCTTACTTCAGCTCGTATGCACGAATTGAACAGAACACACAACAGCTTTTGGAATCCAAATAAAGAATAAATAGAATATTATAGCTGGGAACAGAACAGATCGTGTGCTTGAGCCTTGCAACACTGTGAAAGGGTATTAAACACTAACATAGTATTTACAATATACTGCACTACCCTTTGTGCCAATCACCACAATTTAGTATCAGTTAACGAATAACCTGAGGAACAGCTGCTGTGTGGTTGTAACTTATCATAGTGCCACCATCTTTGATCTTTAGCGTATAAAAGAAGACTGGACAGCCACCAGTGTTCGGTCTGCGTGGTAGTGGAAAGTATCATTAATAGTGACAGTGTCCGTGTTTAAGCTGCAGCCGCATTTATTATGATACAATGTCCTTCAGACGTGCCAGTCTTTGAAGATAAGCAGCAGGGGAAATCATGAAAGAGACTCACATTTTGTGAATATGTTCTAACATCAGCTACTTATGACAAATGAAAATTTGTGTCGAAACTAGACTTGGCTTTGGGTTTCCCACTTCTCATGAGCGCCTTCGTCAACCATTTGAATACCTGAGTATGTCCCCAGGGCCAGTCCAGACCTCCATGAGTCACATAGTCACAATTCAAATGTTCGCACATTCGTGCACCAAGCATAGGAAGACCAATATCATTTTTGTATCGTCATTTTTGCCCCTATAGGCTTGATTATATTAATAATGGCGAAAGTGTCTGTTTATTCAGTAGATAGATTTACTATAGTATAACGTACTTCATATGTGATTACAGATATGTCTGAAGGAAGTAATAAATGCAGTTGCTGCATAAACATGTCATTACTAATGGTATTATCATGCCTGGTGAGGCCAAAACGACGAGACAAAAATAACATTGCTCTTTCAATGCTTAGTTTCACGAATGTGCAAGTATTTTAACTATGACTGTGTGGCATTTGGAGATTTGGACTGGCAGTGGAGGGCATGCTCAGACAACCAAAGTATTTGTGGCGACCGTTCATGACAAGCAGGACATCCGGTTTCGAGTCCCAGCCCGGCTCAAATTTTCATTTGTCAAAAGTAGCTAACAGCTGATACATACTGAAAATGTGAACTGTTTCATGAACAGTGGTTAGTGTCAACATGGACTGTTTCAAAGCGCTAAACATCCGTCAGTTATAAGGGCGAAAGATGGGGACAACCGAAGAATGCATTGATTTATGGTTATTCCTGGAGTATCTGGACAATCTTGTTACTAACATTGGCAACATAAATTACACTGATATTTGTATGCTCCTTAACAAGAAGAATTTCGAGTGCTTATATCCATTACAGAACTTCCGCGATAAAATTGCGCTAATTAAAACATTTGTGAAGCTGACTGTCATGAGCGATTAGACAAGGGAGGGTCAGTAACGTTAAAGAACGAGATCTGTGGGTTCCATGTTCGTCACTGTGAGACATGCTGTCAAGGCAAAGTTACCATTTATCCTACGTGGGAACGACAATGTAACGGCAAGAGGAACAGTGGAAGAAATCGGCTAGGAAGCACTAGATATCGTTTCAGAGAAACATAGAAATCCATATAAAGCGGAATTAGTCGACTTTAAAATGGACAGTAAAATGAAAGAGCTGCATACAGTGTTGGAGTATATTCGTGTAGATGACTATTACCTTTTGGATTTGGATATAACGCAAGATTTTCCTGTGGTTTCTAATAACATATAGATTTATGACTACCTAATACCAAACTCCGTCTTTTGCCGGGAAGGGAACTGCTAAAAAAAACAGCAGTTTGATTGTTGACAATGACAGACAGTTGAGATTGTTTGTTTATTGTAGCTGAGTTCCAACTCTAAAGATGTATAATAAATTTATATGTCAAATCACAAGTTCAGGAGTGAACATACTTACTGGTAACCACCTTATAAATTTTATGAAGGGTCCAGACATGCGACTACTGCAATCTCTAATGTCTTCCTCAGCTAAAGAATATACTATTACCAGGCTGGAGGCCACAATATACAGTTACAGAAGGGATCATGTGTTTTATGCAGTACGAGATCGTTTAAATGTATTAAACACATACAAACAATACTTAGAACATGCTCCACTCAATTTTTTGCCAGTTGCTACTATTTGGTGTCAGTTAACGAATAACTTACAGAACAGCTGCTGTGTGATGTTTAATAATGTTCTGCAGTTTGTCTACTGTGGTAATAAATAAAATTAAAAAAAAAAGGAAAATTGATTGGTGTAGAAGTAATTCTTGCAGACACTCAAGACCGAGAAACGCACACCAACTATGTTCTGACTGTATACAGTTTTGATTATCTACCGTTAAAGTATGTGGAGATTCCTAACACCAACATCAACAAACACGATATAAGTGTTGTACAAATGGTTCAAATGGCTCTGAGCACTATGGGACTTAACTTCTGAGGTCATCAGTCCCCTAGAACTTAGAACTACTTAAACCTAACTAACCTAAGGGCTTCACACACATCTATGCCCAAGGCATCATTCGAACCTGCGACCGTAGCGGTCGCGCGGTTCCAGATTGAAGCGCTTGGAACCGCTCGGCCACAGCGGCCACATCGGCTATGTGTTGTACAGAAGTGCTAGATTAAAGTAGGGGAGACTTATACCATCAAATAGGCTACAGATATTACGAAGTTAGGACTGATTGTTATCAACAATTTAATTCCATAAGCATTGAGGAAAAGATGAATATACTGAGCAGTCTTAAGGGGACCACACCCAGCCTATCTAACTCATGTCAATTTAGGCAAGTATTTGACCCATTTCTGAAAAAAAACTATTTGATGCAGGACCTCAATATTTTTACTGTATGTTACATGATGCTAATAGTCAACTTACTAAAAATCTACTTTAGCTATTTTATAGTTTTTAAGAAATACTTTTTAAAAATTTTCAACAAAAAATATTAATATTTTTCTGCAGAAATTTTTTTTTGTGAGCTTTGTAATGGGGGAATATTAATGAATGTAGCACCAGAGTTGGCTTTTTATGTTATGCAGCGTTTCTGAAAATTTCATTCATTTTTCTGTGATGGTTTCTCATATTATGGGGCATAACTACTAAAAATTTTAGTTTTGTTAGCGGGAGATTGACTTGAAAGAAAAAACTTTTTGAAATTTGCTAGTTACAGTTAATTAAAATTGTCCTGCTGCATATGATGGCCCTTCTTTGGCCTCTAGCAGGTCTTCCATCTTATTTTTCACCTTCCTGGATGTTTGTCTTACTTTCTTGGCCATATTAGATGCAGACCTGTCTGCATAGGCTATCCTCATTTTATCCCAATGTTGCAGCCCAGTGATCATATTTTCACCAGTATTAATTCCTAGCTTTTTCAGTACCCAACACTTTCCAGTATTACCACAATTGAATGTAATAACAGCATGATGAACTCCTAGTTTCATTGTATGCATGCCTACAAATGCAGTTTTAGGAAGATGGTTTCAATTTATGCTGCTGAAACATTCATTTGGATTCTGTGTCTGCCCATGCAAACATTTCCTTAGAGGGTTAGGATGACCAAGTCTCTGAAAATAGGTTTAATTGCTATAATAACAGCAGCAGGAAGAGAATGCTGGTAAGAATAAGATTCTCCAGTTGCCTGAGCCATATTGTATTTGCGCCATGAACTTTCTCCTGATGGTCACAATCCATGACATGGCTTATCATCAGTAGAGGATTTATGGAAGAATATGGCTCAACCACCTCTCTTCATTTCCTCCAGATTTTGCTTTAGTCTCCTAATTGCCTGCCCATAGTATACCTGCAAGTTTTCTATTTCAGTTTTAGTTAACTGACCCTGTCTGGTCAACAATTTTCCATCTTCTATTTTTTTCCTCTCATATCAACAATTATTTTTCTCAGCCTTGTTCCCAAACGATTTTGAACATGGCCTACACATTCTATTTTGCTAATAATAGCATCTCCATATGGCTTAGAGTTAACCACATTGTTGTATGCCTTACTGTCACCATCGCCCAAATACCCGGTGTACCGTACACCTCTTGTTTCTATGGAGTGATGAAATATTTGTTGTACTCCATGAACTTCCATACCACCACTTGTTCCTCTAAAATTAGCCACACAGTTGGGTTCTTTGTGTTCATTGACTTTACGGCATTCGCAATATTTAGACATTATCTCCACATCTAACACTTTACCGGTGTCTACACTCATGGCAGTCACTACTCCATTCAGCGAAGTATGTCCTCTTTTCTGCCATCTTCCATCAAGTGCAACTGCAATATCCGAACATCCATCAGTTTCTTCCACTGCTTTCCTAGTAGCCAGTTTCATTCTTTCCTCACTGACCTCACATACAGCTTTCTCTAATATTGCAGTCAGTGTTTCAAATTTATTTGATGGCTGATGTACGTTCATCACTGAACAAAATGTTCTCCCTGCAGCCATGCCCTTGCCAATGGATCGTAAGACATAAACTAATCTAATATTGATTGATAAGGCCCACTTGCATATGATTTTGAAGAACTCATAAATGTAATCACAGCTGAGCATTTAGTGCAAATTAAATTCAAAGCAACTGCTAGGCCTTTTCTCCCACTGGCACTCTCACAAATTTTCACACTCTCTGACTCACCACAGTGTCTACATTGTACAAATTTAGAAATTACATCTGATAATATTCTCAGATTTATAATAACGTTACTGCACCCCTTGTCACTTACAGTAAATTCGTCGTAACTCTTTTGAAATGGTGAGAGCTTCTTTGATGATGCACTTGTTGAAGAATTACAATTAGAAACATCGTTGCCATGCGACATAACCTCTTGTACAGAAAGCTTTCTAAACTTACTTCCTCTAAATCGTCGTTTCTAGAAAATGCGTTTACGTTTCGTCATCTTCAATAAACACAACAAAACACACGAAAACAAGCAGTGCAAACATAAGTATAACAACTACTCGCAATCACACTTGAACAAAACTAACCGCGTGTTGTTTGCAAACAGCAGAAACAAAAGAATACCGACCGTTGCATTCCAAGGATAGCCAACACACTCGGGAGTAAAAAAAAAATCCCTAACGTGTAATGTAGGGGACATAAAGATCTAAAATATATGCAGAAAAGTGGGTGACAGGAAAGTGGACGTGGCACATAAACACACGTGGTAGGAAAATGCTCTTTAAATTCTCGAAAAAAATTTTTTTCAGCAAAAATCTTTTGAGAGTACTTAAATAAAACCTTAATCTATCGAAATATGATGAAAACCGAAAATCATTTTTTTTCGACATGAACCACGGTTTGGTCCCCTCAAACCATTCCCCATTGTAGACATTACGCTTTTAAGCGCTATT
Organism: Schistocerca americana; assembly: GCF_021461395.2. Lineage (NCBI taxonomy): Eukaryota > Metazoa > Arthropoda > Insecta > Orthoptera > Acrididae > Schistocerca > Schistocerca americana. Next base: position 430,085,310 of record NC_060124.1, on the reverse strand, counting down.
AATCTGTTAGGCGCACGAAACAGAAAATTGGAAATGTAAGAGATCAGTCATAACAAAAAAACAAAAGTATACGCCTAAAACTGCCATAGACGAAGAACATAAACTTATTTCAAAATAGAAGAAACGATTATACGGTTGCAACGAATGTTTACATATGGCTTCAAATACAGTGTTTGGACATATCTGACTACGAGTGGGAAATACAAGACATTAGCATTTACTGTAAACAACAATGGTAAGTGGCCATTTGTTAGTCATGGCTGAAAATTATGGATTGGAGCATGGTTACTACGTTATATACGAAAAATCTGTTATAAAACTCCATTCCCACCTGGATATGCTTAAAAAGGATGGTTACATAGCACTGAAATGTGGTGGGCTGGGTGTAGTACACCTAGCAACGGAACAGCAGTCTGCAGAGCTTGTAACCAGCGTATAATAATAACCTCTGATGGTAATTAGTTTGAAAAATTTGTAAACTTTAAGTTGCACATGGAGATTCCACAAGAATTTGCAACAGAAGAGTTGATAGTGTACACCCTGGAAGGTGTGGACTGTTGTAATAAGTGTTGTGCATAAAATAATAGTTCCACGAATTTAACGTCTAGAAGATTTACAGGAAGGAATGGAACTTATTGTTAAAACCATAAGTCGGGTATTTTACAGGAAAAAGTTACATATTGGAATACAAAAACATTCCTTCTTTGTGCTTGTCAAGTTACTGGCTGAAGAAAGAATTAGAAGGCTCTCTGCTGTATATATAAACTATAAGCTAAAAATGAAGCTGGACACTATTAAAACTACACCGAGCAAAAATAAAGAAAGAATTGTTTCCTTTGTGTAAATTTCTATGTAGAATTTAATAGATATTTTGTACAAGAATATTAGTTTTCGTATTCTCTATTCTGTCAAAAATCCATAAAAATGCTTCCTATTTACGATGATCTTTGTGTATGGAAGTGAAAGGTCTATATCAGATTTGCAGGCAGGCTATATGTATTCGGTTAGACACATGGGTATATTATCATTTAACTGTAGATAGCAATGGTAAGTACCCATACTCCCGAGTACTGGTGAAAAATGTTGAAGACCTGCGCATATCTGCAATGGATCAGGCAACATGAACACATTCATGTCGTGACCCAACATTTCCAACACCGGTGGATTGGAGGTTTGTTGGACCGTGGGTACTTGCAATTGATCTGATAGCTCAAAAAATACTAGCTCGCAGAATACGTACATACCCGACTGCAACAGTTCTGCCAGCATAAACATCTTCGCGATGGGTTTATAGATGGGAAATGGCACTATACGCGCTCTCGGAAAGGTTGAAGCACCACACCTCGTATTTTGCTTAAGGGAGTAGTCTCACAGTGATGTCATTGCGGTAACCGCTCAGTGATCGGAGTATTAGTGGATATCAGCTTACGTTATCGAACATTACAATAGGAGGTGGAGTTCCTTGCACGTTGGTGAATTGTGGAGAGGTGGTTGGTTGTCTTGTGGCAGCGGTGGCATCTGTGGTGTGCGTGCGTGTACCGCGTGCTGAGTAGCAGTGCCGACAACACTCGTGGAGAGGCCATCTGACGTTGCTTTAATAGCAGTAATGCATATCACAGGCTGAAAGGATTGGGTCATACTATCGTTATTGGAACATATTGCGACAGTTCTCTTTCACTGGGGGGTTTTAACCACTAGATATTGATAGTTACAGCTCTGATAGGAATATAAGGGGACTATATACGAGTATATTGGCAGATCAGGATGGATTTCTGTGTTCCGCATTGACATACATTATACATGTAATTTTCACATCTATATGACTTATTAAAATGTGTGCTTCTCATAAATGCACTACTGGCCATTAAAATTGCTACACCAAGAAGACTAGATAAACGGGTATTCATTGGACAAATATATTATACTAGAAATGACATGTCATTGCATTTTCACGTAATTTGGGTGCATAGATCCTGAGAAATCAGTACCCAGAACAACCACCTCTGGCCGTAATAACGGCCTTGATACGCCTGGGCATTAAGTCAAACAGAGCTTGGATGGCGTGTACAGGTACAGCTGCCCATGCAACTTCAACACGATACCACAGTTAATCAAGAGTAGTGACTGGGGTATTGTGACGAGCCAGTTGTTCGGCCACCGTTGACCAGACGTTTTCAATGGGTGAGAGATCTGGAGAATGTGCTGGCCAGGGCAGCAGTCGGACATTTTCTGTATCCAGAAAGGCCCGTACAGGACCTGAACATGCGGTCGTGCATTATCCTGCTGAAATGTAGGGTTTCGCAGGGATCGAATGAAGGGTAGACCCACGAGTAGTAACACATCTGAAATGTAACGTCCACTGTTCAAAGTGCCGTCAATGCGAACAAGAGGTGACCGAGACGTGAAACCAATGGCACCCAAAACCATCACGTCACGTGATACTCCACTATGGCGATGACGAATACACGCTTCCAATGTGCGTTCACCGCGATGTCGCCATACACGGATGCGACCATCATGATGCTGTAAACAGAACCTGAATTCATCCGAAAAAATGACGTATTGCCATTCGTGCACCCAGGTTCGTCGTTGAGTACACCATCGCAGGCGCTCCTGTCTGTGAGGCAACATCAAGGGTAACTGCAGCCATGGTCTGCGAGCGGATAGTCCATGCTGCTGCAAACGTCGTCGAACTGTCCCCGCAGGTGGTTGCTGTCTTGCAAACGTCCCCATCTGTTGACTCAGGGATCGAGACGTGGCTGCACGATCCGTTACATCCATGCGGATAAGATGTCTGTCATCTTGGCTACTAATGATACGAGGTCGTTGGGATCCAGCACGGTTCCGTATTACCCTCCTGAACCCACCGATTCCATATTCTGCTAACAGTTATTGGATCTCGACCAACGCGAGCAGCAGTGTCGCGATACGATAAACCGCAATCGCGATAGGCTACAATCCGACCTTTATCAAAGTCGGATATGTGATGGTACGCATTTCTCCTCCTTAGACGAGGCATCACAATAACGTTTCACCAGGCAACGCCGGTCAACTGCTGTTTGTGTATGAGAAATCGGTTGGAAACTTTCCTCGTGTCAGCACGTTGTAGGTGTCGCCAACCTTGCGCGAATGCTCTGAAAAGATAATAATTTGCGTATCACAGCATCTTCTTCCTGTCGGTTAAGTTTCGCGTCTGTAGCACGTCATCTTCGTGGTGTAGCAATTTTAATGTCCAGTAGTGTACAACAAAGACCTCTACGAAAATTCAAGAAAAACAAAATTCCTTAATGAGTAAGATTACTCATACATTGCGAGCGCAATGAGGCCTCAAATTAAACATTGCTGCATCTAAATTGCCTGCATAGCTTATAACACTGATGAGCTGGCACATTATGACAAGCTACCTAATAGCCGGTATGTCCACCTTTGACACGGATATTATCGGCGACGCGTCGTGGCAGGGAAGTAATGAGGCCTTGGTAGGTCGCTGGAGGGAGTTGGCATCACGTCTGCACATACAAACTACCTAATTCCTGTAAATTCCGTGGAGGTTGGCGATCAGCTCTGACACCATGTTCAGTCCCATCCGAGATGTGTTCGATAAGGTTCAGATCTGGCGACCTGGGGGACCAGCACATTAATTTGAGCTCTCTGCTGTCTTCCTCCTGGTCTTGTTTCATGACGCATTACCTTGTTGATAAATTCCACTGCCGTCGGGAAACATGATCGCATTGAAAGGGTGTAAGTGGTCTGCAGCCACTTCACGCTAATCTTTAGTCGTGATCGTGCTTTGCATGAGCTCCACTGTACCCATGGATGTCCCCAGAGCATGATGGAGCTGCCGCCAGTTTACCTTGGTACCACAGAACAGGTGTCAAGGAGCTGTTTCCCTGTAAGACGACGAATTCGCGTCCTCCCAACGCTCGTCCGCTGCGTCAACGTCCAGTGCCGATGGTCATGTGCCCATTTCAGTCGTTGTTGCCGATGTTGTGGTGTTAACATTAGACATCGGCTGCGGACGCCAATCGTTGAGGAGTGTTCCGAGCACTGTGTATTCAGACATACTTGTACCCTGCCCACCATTAAAATCTGACGTTTTTTCTGCTGTATTCTGCTTACTCGTCAAATACGGGGCGCCTAGGAAACCTGCTCTCTCGGATCGCTAATTGTATTAATGAAGTTTATTACAAAAGGAAATGATTACAATACTGAACTTCGTGAAATACAGATATGTCGCAGGCAAAGGGCGTCTGTAATGGTACTTGAATTCCGTAACCATTACGGTACCTCACCTCAACCTCTCGATACCAGCAATACTACTATGTTTCTCTAAAGTAGTTAACATATCTCTGAGACAACATTCAGATTTGATTTCATTAATGTAGAGGTATTTTGTACATCGATATGTTTATTTTGCAATGATATTACTCTTATGTGTATTCTTTCTTTTGTCACTATGTTCTTTGATGTACTTGCAACTCTAATTTTTGGGCGAGTAAGTGATTATTAGTTAGTTAGTTAATAAGTTGTTGAGTCGGACCTTGAAAAAGTCAAGTCTTGGACGTCATGTTGGAAAGACGCATATTGTAGTCAGCTTATAAAATGTGAACTTTAACAGTAAGGAAGATGTTTTCAAGTATGTTTTGTATTGTGAAGTTATGTTTTGTGTGTTACGTGATATTGCAACAAAAGCAATAAAAAAGAAGTGTAACTTAAATTCGGAGTGCTGATTACTTTTTTGCTTCACCATTGTCCTAACTTTGAAAGGTTTAGTCTTCAAGAATGGTTTGTGAAACACATCTATAAAACTTTTGAATATAGCAGAATAAAACCTAGGCCTCTTTGCATCCGATCTTGGAATCATCACCACCTAGATTTTCGACGATTGAGCCATGATTTTACAACGAGACCAGCGTGGGAAACACGAACAGATGCGGTTAAAGGCGCTGCAGTCTGGAACCGCAAGACCGCTACGGTCGCAGGTTCGAATCCTGCCTCGGGCATGGATGTTTGTGATGTCCTTAGGTTAATTAGGTTTAACTAGTTCTAAGTTCTAGGGGACTAATGACCTCAGCAGTGAGTCCCATAGTGCTCAGAGCCATTTTTGAACGAACAGATGAGTGCCTAATTTATTCATTATTACATGAAATGACTTTATTAACTGTGCTCTAATGACATTTGCCACATAATAACTTTGTTGTTGCCCGAAAATGCAGTATTTAGCAGCGTGAGCAACACCACAATCATTATTAAATTTTGAGCTTTGTTGTGGTAGGGTTGTTAGACGTCGTACAAGCAAGAAATCTCTTCGGTATATGCAATTCTAATACAAGAGAAGTAATACAGCTCTGAGCCGTCCACGGCTCGTGTTCATGCCATTATTGTTTGTCAGCTTCTCTTACGATACTGCCGCCTCGTTTCCTTATTCCATTTACTGGCGTCACTAACTTCCTCCCTTACCTGCCCGTGAGTGGCAGCAGCAACGCTTATCGATAAGTGCACTGTCGTACCATCTCTGGAGTGACCAAGAGTATTTCCGGGTCGTGGTCTGTTGAGAGTTCAGTTGGGAGCTCAGTCGGGACGCAGCAGCAGTGAAGTCGGGGATGGAGCGCCGGTGGGGCGTGGACAGCCAGTGCTCACCGACCGCTGGTGACACAGTTCAACTGTCCGATGGAAGGAGACTGGAGTGGCAACGACCGTTGGTTGATCGCTCGGTCGGTCGTCTCATCGGTCTTTGACCGTTTCCAGGCCTAGGCAGTTGGTCGGTTGGGGCAGAGCAGCGAGGAAGTCTCCGTGGCGCATAGTCACGCTGGAGCCACTGGCAGCGTGCAAGCGCGGTTGCAGTTGTGAGGCGCTTCTTGCGAGGGTTACGAAGTTTGTCGCCCACCGATCCTGGACACTACAGTTCAGTGCTCATTTAACCTACTAATCAAGCTTCATCTGATATCACATCTCTTCGTTTGATCCTGGTTGTCGCTTTCCGGGAGATTCCCGCGAGCAACAACGTGTGTGCATCAAAGTCGGCTAGAAATGCATCCGTCTTCCTGTGTGGTGCTTAACTTAATTTAATTCATTCCTTCATTAATGAAGTGTACCAGTGGTATCTTCTGCCTTGTGGCCGTTGACGTTCCGGTGACCTGCCCTGGTCGTTGATGTAGTTTTCGGCAGTGTATTTTCCTTGTCGTGTTGATGCTGTCCAGCACTTCGTGTAGTTCCACAGCTGACGTGTGTTGGTAGTTTTGGGCGTTTATTCTGAATTGGCTGGATTGGGCACAAATATCCAGAACGTTGTGCTATTGACATCTTGTCGCTTTGTTGGTTGGGTGGAGCAGAACCGATCTTGTTGGTTGGTTGGATCGTCGGCTGGATGTCGGTTGGGTTGCCTTCCGATTAACGGGTTGTCGGTCTGGCTGCCTGTCTCACCTGAATGTCCGTTAGTGTTACTTTCCAAGGCCGATCCTTGGAACCTTCTAGGAGCCGCTCCTTGTGTTTTGCATAGTGATTTCCTTTTAAGTCTTAAGTACTCTGTGTGGCCTTCAGCCGAGTTCTAGCTTATTAATCACTAACCAACATATTGTAATGTACAGCAATTTTTTGAGGTTATTTATAGAGATTGTTAATTGGCTTGTACTTTTAGCACCGGTTTTGTAATAATCTCTGTCAACTGGTGGTCAAGTTACATAACTGACAGTCATACTAGGCCTTTGACAAAATCCATGCACACTACACATTAAGCGTTTGGTTATGAAAATTTATGTTTTCCCAATAGACAAGAAATTTAAATCCTCATCACTTTCAAGTGATTATTTCATGTTGCAAGTTTGTCACTACATTTTAACTGCCTTAGTAAGTAATTGCGAAAAAATGTGTATAATATGGTTCTAATTTGTCTACAGTATGATGTATATTTTGGGAATAAATTGTACTGTTACCTTTCCTAAGTTACAGCTTTTTTCTGGATGTACGATGTATATTACTACTCATCCACAACATTATGGCCTACTTTGGATATATGGGTATTTTCAAAATCGGCTTTTATGTTATAAGTGGTCCCACTGCTGCTATAAGATATGTAATAAAATTATCTTCTTAATATGAGTATTCAAAATCGTTTGCTTGACAGTTTTCACTTGTGTTGCATCAACTGTAAATGTATGTATGATGTGTTCTGACCCAGTGCTTGTGCACAAGTGTATAACCAGAGTGCGGTGTATTTTTTAGGACAATGCTTCTATACTTTAAAGAGAACACTGTTTCCTTACACCCAAGTTCTGTTTTTATCACATGAGGAATTTTTTCTGTAAATAATAGGTGTGGTCGAATTAAGTCGGGTGATGTTGAGGGTATTAGATTAGGAAATGAGACACTTAAAGTAGTAAAGGAGTTTTGCTATTTGGGGAGCCAAATAACTGATGATGGTCGAAGTAGAGAGGATATAAAATGTAGACTGGCAGTGGGAAGGAAAGCATTTCTGAAGAAGAGAAATTTGTTAACATCGAGTATTGATTTAAGTGTTAGGAAGTTGTTTCTGAAAGTATTTGTATGGAGTGTAGCCATGTATGGAAGTGAAACATGGACGGTAAATAGTTTAGACAAGAAGAGAATAGAAGCTTTCGAAATGTGGTGCTACAGAAGAATGCTGAAGATCGGATGGGTAGATCACATAACTAATGAGGAGGTGTTGAATAGGATTGGGGAGAAGAGAAGTTTGTGGCACAACTTGACAAGAAGAAGGGACCGGTTGGTAGGACATGTTCTGAGGCATCAAGGGATCACCAATCTAGTATTGGAGGGCAGCGTGGAGGGTAAAAATCGTAGAGGGAGACCGAGAGATGAATACACTAAACAGATTCAGAAGGATGTAGGTTGCAGTAGGTACTGGGAGATGAAGAAGCTTGCACAGGATTGAGTAGCATGGAGAGCTGCATCAAACCAGTCTCAGGACTGAAGACCACAACAACAAATAGGTGTGGTAGTGCAGGTTTCTACTAGGCTAGCGTATTTGTACACTTATCTCTCTAGCCAACATATCACTAATTATTTGCTAATTATTTACTGCTGAGTGCGCTAAACGATCTCTGCATCCACAATGTGCTTTTATATCATTCTGCTTTTCGTAATTACGATGGTTTTTTTGTAATTAAGTCTCAGAAACAGTTATAATGTGTTAACATGTCCAAACGAGGCGAATGAGATGTGTGTGTCATCATGTCGTTAAATACGATAAAAAATTGTTAGTCTGCACCCTAAAAATTTTTTATATAGAATATTATTTCATGACATTTTGACCTGTTAAATCGTGGCATATTGCACAGTGAGCACTATTTCTGTATTTGACATCTTGTTGTCTACGTAATATTTTACGTAAATTAAGAACTTTGCACCTCTAACTTCCTACACCAGATGGCGGTTACTGTGCTACAACAAATTCTGTTATATTTGATGCCATGTTATTTGCATATTTTTTCTTTTTTACTAGTCCTGTAATCTAAAACCTTATAATTTACCTGTTTATTTTTATTCTTGCATGTTTTTTAAGTTGTTTTGAAAATAACACGCCAGTGTATGTTGGCAAGATGTGCATTTCCCCCTTCCATTTTACTATGCGTTTTTAATGTACAATTTTAAATTTGAAATATTCAATTAATGATTTGCAGGTATTTTGGAGTAATCTATTGCCAAATAATGTAATGTTAAGTCTTCATGTGACACGTTTCGCATAGAGGGCGTTCCAAGCCTCTGTGACACCAAGGTCTGCTGTATAGGTGAATGTAAACAGCGGCTTCAGTTACTGTGATCGTTTCATAGCTTCTGTTACTGCTAATAACTAGACACCACTGCCTACGAGCTTTAATTTGTACGCTAAAGGTATGTTCTTACCAACAGTTGGTTTCTACTCAGGTGTATTTGTGGTCTTTTGTTTCTTATTCACTGATCGCTATGTGAAATGTTTAACTTCCAGGGCTGAAGATGTTCATTATGTGATCGAAAATCGATTTTGCTGTTTATAAATCATCAAAATTACTACAAATGCTGAGCTTCCTTCTAATTTTATGTAAAAAAAATTCTTTCTTGTTTGGTATGTGGTCTTCAGCCGAGATTCAGCCTTTCATAATTAAAATTGAAAATTTCTTGTGCCTAGGCCTTTAGTCATAAATTGGTGTCAAGTTGGTATGTGGCCTCCAGCTGAGTTTTCAGCCTTTTAAAATCAAAAGTTGGAAAATTTTGTCTAGGCCTTAAGCTGTAAGAAATATTTTCTAGTTTTTATGTGGCCTTCAGCCGAGTTTTCCAGCTAAAATTAAAAATTGGAAGTTTCTTTGTCTGGCTTTAAGCCGTGAAATTGTTTGGGTTTCGTATGTGGCCTTCAGCCGAGAGTTATGTGAAGCATTTGAGGAAAAAACCTTTAGCTTATTTCAGTTGAAATTTAGAAGCTCTCCCCTTTAGGCCTTAAGCCGTAAAATTGTTTTCTGTATGGTGTGTGGCCTTCAGCCGAATTTTAATCTCTCTTAAATTAAAAATTCAAAATCCTTGTCTCGTCCTTAAGTCACAAAATTTTCTTTAGTACTAGGACTTCAGCCGAGTTTTACTCGAAATATTTTCAGATAAGGCTTTGAGCCTTTTCATATTGGAAGTTCCTTTTCCTAGGCCTTTAGCCGTTAAATTGCTTTGTTGATATGCGGCCTTCAGCCGAGTTTTCAACCTATTTAGATTAAACTTTGAAAATCTTTGTCTCGGCCTTAAGCCGTAACACTGTTCTTGATTAATGTGAGGCCTTCAGCCGAGTTCTATGGGAAAAATTTAAGCTAAGGCTTTCAGCCTATTTATATTGAAGATAATTCTTTTTTTCTAAAGAAGTGAAACCTCCAGAAGAACTCCTGTACCTCAATTCTTTGCTTAGGCATTGTGTCTTGGATTTTCGATGTGGCCTTCAGCCGATCTAAATCAGATCAAAAGAGGTCTTTTGTTAAAACCTTGAGAGTTCTGATTCTTGCTTGTGTGATTGTGTGTTTTAAGAAATAAAGTTTATGTGTTGAGTGCAACTGACAGTAACTTATTTTGGCCCCTTTCCACAAATATAACCGCATCCGCTCTGGCCTACTAGCCCAGGTATTTCAAGTTCCTAAGTCGCTGCTGCACAAGTACCTATTCTCGATGCTGCTATAGAAGTCGGCGAATTGGGTAGACTTCAACTGGGCCGGGGCCAGGTGGCGAGACGCTCATGTCGTCTTCGTGTCGAGGGCGCTGCTGCCTCGTTGTCGTCCTAGAGAGAGGTCGGTACGCGTACCATTGGCTTCACAACCCTCTCTGCTCTAACGTTCCCGGCCGGCGTGTCGGCGCTTGACTTTACGCCGGAACAAGTTCCCCCCCTGTCCGCCGCCTGTCCCGTTATTCCAGTCTGCGCAGTCTACAACGTCTGATATCTGTAATGAGAGATGGCCGCCCAGTCCCACGACTTCTAAACGTGGTTTCACCTTGGTTTCGCCATGTGTTGAACTTTTGGAACAGCCGACAAGTTATGCAGTTTCTGAAATGCTAGTGCCGAGCCTCCACAATCAGCCCTCGGTCAAATTCAGACAGATCGCGCGCCTTTCCCATTCTACATACGGACAGCACGCTTACTGATACTACAATGCACCGTGCGTGTGTCTGACTAACATCAGTCCTGGACAGGTGACGCTGCTGTCACTGCTAGGCAGGTGATCTTGCTGGACCGGTTTATATCGATATTAGTAAAATAAACACACAGCCTGCGTGCTTACCTTAATATGCAACACTCCGTCTTCAGGCCACAAGTGGCCCATCGGGACCATCCGACCGCCGTGTCATCCTCAGATGAGGATGCAGATAGGAGGGGCATGTGGTCAGCACACCACTCTCCCGGTCGTTATGATGGTTTTCTGTGTCCGGAGCCGGTACTATTCTGTCGAGTAACTCTTCAATTGGCATCACGAGGCTGAGTGCACCCCGAAAAATGGCAACAGCACATGGCGGCCCGGGTGGTTACCCATCCAAGTGCCGGCCATTGACAGCGCTTAACTTTGGTGGTCTGCGGCAAGGCCGTTGCCCTTTATATACAGGACTTCTACGAAAATTTGAGCGAAACTAAAGTTGTACTATTTGTAATATTTTGCACACTTTGTAAGCACAACGTTGAATCAAATACACGTAATGGCTAACTTAAATGCCTAACGCATAATACCCAACGCTTAACGCCATTGTATGACCACCTACCAATGCTAAAAATGCTAAACAACCATAGAAACATGTATTAAAGTGATGTGTTACATAAAAACGCCGTGATTTATTTCTGTAAGCACACCAGCCTCCCATTGATATTTCTTATAACATTTTCTGTTTTCTTTCTCTCCAAATATCTACACCTTTCCATCCTAATATACAGGGTGTCCCATTTACCTTGACCACCCTAAATAACTACTTGTCCAAATGAAAATTACAAAATGTTTCAAGAAAATGTTCTTTAGCCCTCAAGGGGACATCAATGAGCATGATTGCCTTCGTTTTAGCTTTGTTTTTTACAAAGATATTGTAAGTAGGCTGTTTAGGTGTTTATGTTGGTAACCCCACGTAGCACTCTGTATGAAAATCACTGACTGTGCTGTGTGCAGTCTGTGGTTGGTTTGCATTGTTGGAATAGTCGCCGTTGTAGTGTTGGGCAGTTGTATGTGAACAGCGCGTAGCGTTGCGCAGTTGGAGGTGAGCCGCCAGCAGTGGTGGATGTGGGGAGAGAGATGGCGGAATTTTGAGAGCAGATGATCTGGAGTGTGTCCACCACAGACAATAAATTTGTAAGACTGGGTGTCATGAACTGATATATATATTATGACTTTTGAACACTATTAAGGTAAATACATTGTTTGTTCTTTATCAAAATCTTTCATTTGCGAACTATGCTTATCAGTAGTTATTCCCTTCAGTAGTTAGAATCTTTTATTTAGCTGGCAGTAGTGGCGCTCGCTGTATTGCAGTAGTTCGAGTAACGAAGATTTTTGTGAGGTAAGTGATTCATGAAAGGTATAGGCTATTGTTAGTCAGGGCCATTCTTTTGTAGGGATTTTTGAAAGTCAGATTGCGTTGCGCTAAAAATATTGTGTGTCAGTTTATTGTTGATCAGAATAAGTAAAGAGCGAAATGTCTGAGTACGTTCAGTTCTGCTCAGCTGTTTGAAAATCAAGTAACGTAAGGGGTTTACCAGCACAGTAATTCAATAATTTTTCTAAGGGGATGTTTCATAATATGAACAGCGGTATGACTTTTTTAAATGGTACCCTGTATTTTTTATTTGGTAATTCATTTCCTCTCCTACAGACCTGTTCAAAAATGTATCACAGTGTGCCATTCGCTGATACACAACGTTATTTATTACGTAACACAACATTGACTTTGAGCCCAGGATCACAAACTCGTCCACTTGCTGGAGTTGTCAGAAAACAAATGAAAACCAAGTAAAAACATAACACGAAATTGACTTTGACTCTCCTGTACCATTGCCCAGGAGTAGAGCATTCAAAGGTGCTCACAGTGGTGGCCCTGGACACTGATACATTGGTGCACTCGTTGAATAAAAGAATTATTTACTGCTTCCAGTGTTACCTGTTGAAGAGAATTAGAAGCTAGCACAATACGTTCCTGCATGTCCTCTGGAGTTGTTGGGATATCGCGATAGACAGCGTCTTTAATGCATCCCCAAAGAAAAGGGTCCAGAGGATTTGAATCAGGAGACCCAGCAGGCGAAGTAACTGTTCCCCCCTCGACCAATCCATCAGGCAGGATACTTTCGGTTCAGAACACGACGTGCACGCAGGGTATTATGTGCTGGACATCCATCGTGTTGATACCACATAAGCATTCTGGTTCTTAGCGGCATACGCCGTGCCGTTTAGACTACCATTTATGAAGTAAGGGTCAATAATTATAGTACCAAGCATTCCACACCAGACTTTAACTCTCCATTGACGCTGATGTTCCACCAAGCCATCGTGGGCTATCGCTGGACCAATAATGCATGTTAATTGTATTTACCTGTCCTTTGTTTGAGAAGGAACATTCATCGGTAAATAGAACATTAGAGAAGAAGTTCGGGTTGGCGAGGATTTGCTGCTGTGCCGACTGGCGGAACTGTACACGATTCTGGAAATCATTGCCATGCAATTCTTGATGTAGGTGTACATGGTAAGGATGGGACCGGTGATGTGTAAGAATACGATGTACACTGGTTTTAGGAATGCCAATCTCGTGTTCAAGTTGTCGTGTGCTCAAATGTGTGGATTCATAGCAACGGAGGCGAGAACAGTATCTTCGGCAGCTTCGTCTGTGCGAGTGCTACGACGATTGCATTGTCGTGGGTTGAAACTTCCAGATTCCTGAAGCGTCACAACAAGACGAGAAAACATCCGTCTGGAATGGGGGGTTCTTGTCAGTATATCGTTATCTGTACAGTTCCGCTGAGTGCGTAGCATTTCACCTCCCTTCAACGACAATAACACAAACGTTTTGTCGACGCACTTTGTAGGAAGGACAGCTTTATTGTATGCCTACTCTACACAACTGTAGCAGTCTGGTCCCTTTAATGCCACAAACCAACCAACTGTATTTAAAAGGACTAAACTACTGTACTAAATGTACCCATGCATAAGAAAACAGTATTGCAATTACTGTTCTGCTAACTTAACGTTCCCCATGGATGAGTAGCATTTCTACCTTCTCTTCGTTGGTGTACATTCTACTCACACGACTCTTCAATTGACGATGATTGACGGAATGACGGGTGTGCATTCTGCTTATGTTTACATTTGTCCTCTGTCAACGTCAGCACGTGGATGTGTTCCATTACCCCGAGTACCTGCACTAAGCGCTGGGAGTGTCAACCTCAATGGTGTGTTATGTAGTAAATAACGTGTGTTTCAGTGAATAGTACACTGTGATACATTTTTCAATAGGTCTTTAGGAAAGGAAATGAATTACCGAATAAAACATACAGGGCGCTATTAAAAAAAGTCATACCGCTGTTCATATCTTTGTAAAAAAACATAGTTACACCGAAGGAAATCATGCTGATTGATGTCCCCCTGACGGCCGAAGAACGTTTCCTTGAAACATTTTGTAATTTGCATCTGGACAAAAATTTATTTAGGGTGGTCAAGATAAATGGGACACCCTGTATATCTAAACATGCGATTCTGAATGTCTAAAATTCAGCACAGCGCCATATTTTAACAAAATACACCAAAAACACACACTAAAAAAGGTATCACAGCATGCAGTTGAGTAGAACATTGAAGTCATAAGACGCAGACAGACGCTTTCTGGCTGCTAGAATATATAAGCTGCTAGAATATATAATCATATGACACTCTTTAGGTGTGACAGTCGTCTAAACTAGGCTACTGCAATACATAGATTCTTCCCGGCAAAGTATTAAGTAAATAACAGCGAAAATCACCCTGCATTTGGGTTACACGCAACAATTATCTACCTGCTGAAAAAGTTATTTCGAACCTAGATGGCTGTAAAATAAGAAAACGAACCACCACAGCCGTATTATCGAAAAATACACACTACTGGCCATTAAAATTGCTACACCACGAAAATGACGTGCTACAGACGCGAAATTTAACCGACAGGAAGAAGATGGTGTGATGTGCAAATGATTAGCTTTTCAGAGCATTTACACAAGGCTGGCGCCGGTGGCGACACCTACAACATGCTGGCATGAGGAACGTTTCCAACCGGTTTCTCATACACAAACAGCAGTTGACCGGCGTTGCCTGGTGAAACGTTGTTGTGATGCCTCGTGTAAGGAGGAGAAATGCGTACCATCACGTTTCCGACTTTGATAAAGGTCGGATTGTAGCCTATCGCGATTGCGGTTTATCGTATCGCGACGTTGCTGCTCGCGTTGGTCGAGATCCAATGACTGTTAGCAGAATATGAAATCGGTGGGTTCAGGAGGGTAATACGGAACGCCGTGCTGGATCCCAACGGCCTCGTATCACTAGCAGTCGAGATGACAGGCATCTTATCCGCATGGCTGTATCGGATCGTGCAGCCACGTCTCGATCCCTGAGTCAACAGATGGGGACGTTTGCAAGACAACAACCATCTGCACGAACAGATCGACGACGTTTGCAGCAGCATGGACTATCATCTCGGAGACCATGGCTGCGGTTACCCTTGACGCTTTATCACAGACAGGAGCGCCTGCGATGGTGTACTCAACGACGAACCTGGGTGCACGAATGGCAATACGTCATTTTTTCGGATGAATCCAGGTTCTGTTTACAGCATCATGATGGTTGCACTCTCGTTTGACGACATCGCGGTGAACGCACATTGGAAGCGTGTACTCGTCATCGCCATACTGGCGTATCACATGACGTGATGGTTTGGGGTGCCATTGGTTACACGTCTCGGTCACCTCTTGTTCGCAGTGACGACACTTTGAACAGTGGACGTTACATTTTAGATGTGTTACGACCCGTGGCTCTACCCTTCATTCGATCCCTGCGAAACCCTACATTTCAGCAGGATAATGCACAGTGGACGTTGCATTTCAGATGTGTTACGACCTGTGGCTCTAACCTTCATTCGAACCCTGCGAAACCCTACATTTCAGCAGGATATCGCACGACCGCATGTTGCAGGTCCTGTACGGGCCTTTCTGGATACAGTCAATGCTCGACTGCTGTCCTGGCCAGCACATTCTTCAGACCTCTCACCAATTGAAAACGTCTGGTCAATGGTGGCCGAGCAACTGGCTCGTAACAATATGCCAGTCACTACTCTTGACGAACTGTGGTATCGTGTTGAAGCTGCATGGGCAGCTGTACCTGTACACGCCATCCAAGCTCTGTTTGACTGAATGCCCAGGCGTTTGAAGGCCGTTATTATGGCCAGAGGTGGTTGTTCTGGGTACTGATTTCTCAGGATCTATGCACCCAAATTGCGTGAAAATGTAATCACATGTCAGTATCACGTGTCTAGTATAATATATTTGTCCAATGAATACCCGTTTATCATCTGCATTTCTTCTTAGTGTAGCAATTTTAATGGCGAGTAGTGTAATAAAATAACATCAAAACGACGACTGCAAGTGCTCATTTTGTTACTTAAGTAAGCGGCCGAAGTCATACAGACTATGAATCACGAGGATGAACCTACAAAAAATTAGGAGTTGCACAAGGAGTTCGGCTTTCGATAAGGTTGCTTCGAAGGTCTCCGAATATACCGCGTTTTCAGTATCAGTGGCCTCCTTGCGCACCTCGGGGCGCAGCCACCCCCCAGTTGGTTGCGGCTTCTTCCGCCAGGGGCTCTGGCGGCGCTCCGCCAGTATTGACGCGCGCGTGCGCTGTGCGGCTCGCCCCCGCCGCCTCCACCGCCTCCGCCGCCTCGGCCTGAGCCGCCGCCGCCGCCACCGCCGCCTCCGCTGGGCCGCGCGGCCGCCGCCATCGATCTGAGCCGCGAGCGACCGTCCAGCCGTCCAGCCGGGGTAGCTGCTCGCCGCTCGCCGCTGCCGCCAGCTGCCGGCAGAGGCACGCAGGGAGCCGCGCAGCATGGCCGGCAGCTGCAGCTGCAGCCGCCGACACGGCAGCCTCCGCCTACGCGGCGCCCGCCGCCGCCCCCGCGCGCTGCTGCCGCCCCCGCCGCCTCCGCAGGTAACTAGTCAGCCGCCCCGCGCAGCTCTGCCGCCGCTCGGCTGCGTCGGAGCCCGGCCCTCTTCACTGGTGTCTGCGAGTGCATTCGGCCCTAACCTCTGCCCTCTCTGTGTCGTCCCCTGCACGGCCTGCCCGGCCACATCGGGTCCCACTCGTGCCTCCGCGCAACACACCACCACCACCACCATCTGCTGAGCCGCCAGTGTTGTCCCCGAGCCATGTACGTAGCCTACAGTCGCGAGAATCGAACCCGTATTCCCACTGGCGGTACCTGGAACATCTGTGTTATCGACCACACTGTGGAGTGACCTCTGATCCGCGGGAACGAGAGTGGTGCCGTTTTTCGCAGCAGTGCTTAGTGATCCAGCAGTGCCTAGGAAACGAGTGGAGCTACAAAGTGTTGCCAGCCGCGCAGCTGCTACTGAGATGGCAGCCAACTGGGCCCTGCCACGTCGCCTACTCACCTTCCTCAAGTCTTCAGCTGTCGGCGATGACAGCTAGGACCACAGAAACGGTAACATCATCATCATGTAGCCTATCACTCCAGAAGGCCTCGATGAACGCCTTCCTACATGTCGTGTGTTCTGCAACTGTTGCATCGCTGAAGGAGGAAAGCCTTACTCGACTGATTCACCCCCAAAAGCTGAACACGTTTGGAAGGATAGTGTCTTCTACAGTTCTGTTATCAATGTGGCCCGTAACTCCTTATTACATGTTTTTTCGTATAATATATTACCCTCATGTAATCTACTCTACATGGCATTACCGCGCCGGACATCACGTGTATATTAATCTGATATATTTTCATTTTGGTTTAATCTGTAATGTGTACTTGAACAGCAGATATTCTGTAGGTCATTTCGATTCGTTGGGAACCAAAGACGTTGCCCGTTTTATTTTTTAGCCTGAGGGAATATTTTCGTACGCACCGTACAAACTGTTGCATCACTGTGGAATCGAAGCCATTGCCATGTCTAGAAAACTGATTGTGACAGAAGAATAGCACCTACTGCAATTCAGTTACCAGTTCCGAGCGAAATTCTTTGCTACAATGCTTCCCATGAAACAGATTGCTTTCTTGTAACGTTATAGGCGCCGTTTTATAGCCCTAAACGTATATTCCTGTCATTTATAGCCTACAGTCTATTTTTACTTTAGTTTAATCTATAATGTGCACTTAAACAGGACTTCAGATTTTTCAAACGTCCTGTAGATTAACTTGGTCCTTGAGGCTTTCAAAAAGTTACGCAGGTTTGCTGCAGGACAGTAAATAAAATACAACTATGTCTTTACAAAAAATGCTAATAACTGGAAATGCGTAGCCAACTGATTGCTATGATGAATTGTACGTCTAGCTTTAAAACTATTATCTGTAATGCATCTCTTATTTAGACTAATTTAACTCAAAAATGTTATCCAAATAGATTACTAATACAACATCGTTTCCCCTCCTCTCTCGCTTTTTTTTGTAATTTATGTACGATGTATGTAGAAATACTTGTCGGAGATTTGACTGCTGTCTACTAAAGTTTTATGACTTTACCTTTCAGTTTTAGTTTTTGTGATGACAAGTGCTTTAAATACTGCTCGAATGTAGACATCGGATTACGCTACAGGGCACTCACGTAGCAGAACTACTGTTTTGCTTGCCTATTCAATGGCTTCCCCACCTTACAACCTAACCTAGCCTTCGTGTGCCCTACATATCAGCTTGTCATCACGACCTTGATTTTAGGAGCAGCTACAATCACAATCTATCCTCGAAATGGAATTCGCAATAATAGCAACTATAAATTACCCTGCTTTCACGAACAGCTAGTCAGTCTACGTTACAGTATCCATATTACTGAGAGCAACTACGGATAGTACTTTCGGGGTACAACTCTTACATTGCCAGAATTGCATATCGTACGAAGAAGTAGCTAAAAAACAGTAAAATTTTTGATGTTATTTTATGAAATGCTCGACGAAAGTGCTGGAGACATAACGAGATTTTGGCGACAGCTTAGAGTTAATCATGAAATTTGACAGATCAGACAGACGTCACTATTTCGTTAATGAAGCCGACTAATTCAGATTCCAGTGATTCCAAGACGTCACAGTTGGCAACACAGAGGTGGTGGTGGTGGTGTGACAAGCTGTTGGCACCATATGTAACGTCTGGTCATCGGAAGAACATCCATTTTATGACTATAATATTGTTTCGACTGTGTGAAGGATTCAGTAGTCATAATGGTCTGTATTGGCGTATTTACAGTGTTCATTACTATCTAGCAAATACTCAGAACCTGTTTTCGAAATTTGACAGCTATGCAATATATCTGCCTTTCATTTAGATCACGCTGAATGGCTCTGTTTCATTAACTTTCCAAACATTCAGTATTGATGTTCCCAGTAGCTTCGCGATCACATGATTGTTTCGAAAATGAGTGTCGTCTGTGTGTGCAGCGACCTAAAATTTGTTCTGCCTGCAGGTCCTGAATCATCCAGAATCGCAGCTACGCCAATAGTAACTTTTGTTTTATTGAACCGTTTTCCACTTTTTAGCACCATGTTGGTTTTTTTTTATTTTTTAACCCAGTGTCAATCGGTTTATGGGGCTGCCGTTGCCCAGCATCGTTACTAGTTAGCATGTTCAACAGTTGGTCGCTAGATGGCAGAGATAGTTTCTTTCATGACCTACCTGAAAATCTACGTAACGTTTGTGACGAGAAAGGTCATTATACATGACAGACGTGTCACCAGTTCAAACTACATACTCCTGTTTTGTTCGATTACGACTAGATATACATTAAATAGTAAAGTAGGTACTAAGCGGGAAATGTCCGTCCTGCACCCCCTTTTTTTGTCTCTAAACCTATCGGTGACTGATATGGTATGTTTGGCTCACATAGCACCACTTAATGTACCTGCGCTTTGGATGAAATACGAAGCTTCTTGATCTCTTAACCATTCTTCGGTAATGGCGTGTATGTTCTTCAGTTACATGCTATTTTGCACAATTTTGGTAAACATTTTTGGAAAGCAGTGATCAATTAGTTGTTATATTTTGACTAAAGTTCAGTCTTGATCACATCATGTATGTTTTAATGATATAGGTATTATCATTAAATATGTATATGTATATTAAATATGTAACCTATATCATTAAAACATACATGATGTGATCAAGACTGAACTTTAGTCAAAATATAACATGATATTATGATCATGAAACTGTTAAAATCAGACCATTAAATACCAGTCATCAAGAATACAATAACAGATTATTACTTTATGCCCATTCACTGTTTGTGTTGACTTTACAGATACAGTTTTGAATGTGTGTTATAAAGGCAGTAACATTTCTCATTTCGTTGCGTTATTTATATGTTGTTTCGTAGATGATACGATTTGGTAAAGGAAATCTGAATTTTTCGTGTATACTTCTTACTTGTGCTATGATTGTTTAAGGCAGATATGTAACAGTTATACAAAAATCTGGTATTGATGATATAAATATTAACACATCGGAAGAACAGCCAACATTCTTATTTACTTGATGACTAGTTTCGGGTTGGGACCCATTTTCAAATCACCCCGATAGTCAAAATGGCATTCCCAAAAACATAAGTACAATGTCAAGATAAATATATACTGGTTACAAAGTACAAATGAACAGGCACAGAGCTTACAGATAACACTGCAAATGTTCATTTGCACTTTGTTATGTGTATACTTTTATCTTGACATGATTCTTATATTCTGGGAAATACAATTTTGACTATCTGGATGATTTGAAAATGGATCCCGATCTGACACTATTTATCAAGTAAATAAAAGTGAAAATTGTAACTTCGGCTGTTTCTCCATTGTACTCATTAACACAAGTTCCTGCCCTGCAATTACTTCAGAATGCTGGATGTTCGTCGATATAGAATGTTGTTGCCAACATGATTATTTGGCGGTACCATTTTTACGTTTGGAATTGAATTATTCAGTTACAAAGAATGGGCTTACTATCTTCAACATGACAAGTACTTCTTATCACGCTTTGTATCTGCCGACAGCTGAAAAAAATTCGAAGTATTTAACTTATTCTCGCTACGGCAGCTCCTGAGGGATTGCCGTCTCTGCTTTACACGTGACGAATACTGTCGAAGTCGTATCTGATATTACTTTCCCTTTATTAATAGGTGACATCCTTCTGTCTCCAATTCTACTAATACGTAGTTGGATTATATCCCATCTGCCTTGACGTCTGGTGATGGTGAGACGTGTAAACGCATTTTAAAACGTTGAGCACCCGTTTCAACAGAAAAGGCGACAGTTATGTCTCACTCCTCCACCCTCTTCATTTCAAGCACATGACAAATTCAGTTCTACGATTGATAGTGGATTCTGGTAATAGATCGTAGATTGTGCAGATCATAATAATTTTTTTCACCAGTTTAATATATACAACTGGTAACTAAAATCGCGATAGTAATGTGATAACATTTCCCTCTAACGCACTTTACAAACACTTCAGTAACATTGTAAGAGTTCTAGACATTTTTGAGAGGTTGTGTTTGCAATTTTCTGTCTATCTAAATGGGATAAGAGTATCAGCCTTTCAATAATGGCAAAATAAACAAGTTGTTCTCAGTAAGAAACCTATAATGCCGGAAAGAATATGAGCTACTCAATAATGAACGCTACATTTCCCATTAAAATGCTCGAATTCTGAGGCTGTTTGAAATGTTTTTGTCTTTCCAGATACATCTCCGCATAGCATTCTACTATGTGCGTGTTTACTGCCGTTTTCTGTAGCGTTGTTTCTTGTAAACCACCCGGCGCTCTCCTCTCCGCTACAGCTGGGTACTTCAGCTTTTATACACCGTCATTATCCCTGTGGTTCGCACGGACCATATTTGTTTCTGCTATGTCCAGTATCATGAATTTTGTGTTTCCACACCTATGCTTTGCTGTTTGTATGTTTTCTGGCAGCACCACCATTTTTCTCGCAGCAGTGCGTAGTATCCGTCTCACATTCAGATTATAATGTGTTCACGATTGGTTTCGGACGCTAAGGATCTAGCATTAAGTTTACAATAGTGGTTAAGCTAGTTGAAATTTGACAATGGATACTTGCCATCCAAAATCGGTTCTCAGCATACCGCAATACGTAAGTGAGACTGTGTACCGTGTAATATATGCATGATGACTCGCTGGTGCTCCGCATCACCATGCAAATATTATCAATTTTACCTGAAAAAGCTTGACACTCGATTTTCATTCTAGACTTTGAAATTCCCATCTCACTTTTCATCTCCAAATTCGTCACTTTGTTACTCCTCATCATCACACTTATCAATTATAATACTGAATCCAATCTGACATGTTAACCCTGAATATTTTATACAACCTACCCACTACCTAAGCCATGAGGTAGCGTCTCTGAAGCTTTCCTTGATGAATACTTTAGTTTGACATCAATAATTATAACAATGAACATACATAACTGTATTAAGTTCAAAGTTTAGTACTGTATTATCTCACGCACTAACCACAGATACACATTTAATTTTCTTCTGGGACAGTGCACAATGTGGGTCTTATCTCCCGGTCCCACCCAAGGTTTTTAATAAGCTTCCGTTGGTTATTATCAGAATACCAGGATGGATATTCTCTCCCAGATATTCTGAACCCCTTTGCCCAAGGCTTCAGAACCGCATCCTGAATTCATGAGTAGATAATAAAACCGCCTGATACCCTCTAAGCCTATTCCCAATATTCTTCGCAATCCTCTTTTGTAGAGACTTATATAGAATTTTATTACCCATACGTAGCAACCATATTCTTCCTCCTCCTCCTACACCACGACCATTCCCAGAATTTTTCATTTTCATTTTTCTTTTTTTTTTTGGTTTTGTAGAGATGCCTGATTATTTCTTCTGTCACGTGTTATTGTCCGCCCCCGGTAGCTGAGTGATCAGCGCGGCAGAATGTCAATGCTAAGGGTCCGGGTTCGCTTCGCGGCTGGGTCGGAGACTTTCTCCTCTCGGGGACTGGGTTTTGTGTTGTCTTAATCATCATCATTTCATCCCATCGACGCGCAGGTCGCCGAAGTGGCATCAACTCGAAAGACCTGACCCGGCGAACGGTCTACCCGACGGGAGGCCCTAGCAACACGACATTTACATTTACCACGTGTTATTATGCCTTGTTTTTCCTTACAGCTATCCATCTTATTTCTGAACTCCTATTTGAAATGTCCTTTTTTTCTTCGACCCTGTTCAGTCTGCATCGCCAGCACCACTTTGCTGACTGGTGAGTGGGGAAACAGTGTCAGCGTCGATTATATAAAAATTATTTTTATATAAATGATTTTATTATAACTTGGTGCTGAGACAGAAATTAACTTTACTCACATTGTAACTTTCTAGTATAATTTCAGGGTTCTGTATCTTCTCGTTTAAGTTATATTCTCCGCCTGCCTGCACAGGTATTTCCTCTTTGTCTATGAACCACCTTATACGCTTTTCTGATCCTAAAATATACCTTAAAATTTTCTTTCTTCTCTACTTCTTTTCTCCTTTCTTTTTCAGTGTCGTGCGTTTTGCATTTTGTCTTCATTACTGTGGTTAATGCCTCGTTTTGTCTTTGTAGGAGTTGATCATTTTGTCCCCCCCTTTCTACTTTAACATATTTATGTGCTTAAACAGTCTCTTTAGCTCTCCTCTCATTTCCTTTTTTTTTTTTTATCAAAGCCTATTTGTCTGCAACTATTCCATGAAATACATGTATCTACTCCCTTGATTTTTCCAGATACTTTCTTTATCGTATTCCATATATTTTGTTTTCCTATAAGAGACCTTATGTTGTCCTTTTTTTAAACATTTCTTAACATCATCTTTGCCTCTTGCTAGCAATTCTAGACCATTACCCTCTCCTCCTCCTTCCTTTTAGTCATCAGCGTCCTGACCTGTTTGATGCAGCCCGCCAGTTTGAATGAAAGCGATTTTTCGGAGATCTTTTCAAGGCTTAAAGAACTTTACACCCATTTTCGAAAGAATGAATATAAAGTTAACAGTGAAATAAGTTTCAAGTGACGGTTCACAAGAACTAGACAGAAATCTTCTTTGCGATGGAAGTGAAACTTATGCCAGCAAGCATACTAGTATCGTTTACTGTCACAAATTACGCTGACTGCAGTATTAATGTGGAAAGGTCATCGTACTTACCTAAGAACTCAAAGCCAAAGGATTCATTAAGACTAACAGTGCAGATTAATTGAGTTTGAACTTCGTGGATTAATTGCAGACTGTTTCAGAATTGAATACTGACGAAATAGATAAAATTTACTGCTCTCATCTCGTATGAAAGTAATATCTGTGAGTTACTATACCAATGAAATAGATGAGACCGTGGTACGGCGATTTTCAAAACTGAAATGTTACAACTGCTGTAAATAATAAAAGGCTTATGCACTCGACGATCGACCATCAAGACAGAACCTCCTAACTGATTTAAAATTATCTTCCGAACTATACAGTGTTATGTGGCCGGAATACGAACCCGCATCTCGTAATTGGCAGGTAGCACATTTCGTTACGGCGTAAGCAATACGACAGGCTACTGTAGGTTGCAGCACTCCCAAATGCTGAGTCATAGTATCCTGCGATTCCTTAGCATAGTCCATTACCCTACTCGTCAAATTCCATAACAACCGTGTATTATTAAGAACTCACTCTCCAAATTTGTACTGATGTTGACATTTTACTCAGGTTGAACCAGAATTCCACAGACAGACTTCCAGGGTTTGTTCAGGAATACCTTCTGAGTATTTTAGTATGAGGGACCCACGATCTCCAAAGGTTCGTTACAGACTTACTGCATCTCGTTTCGTTTCTTGCCCCTATTAGCTTTGCATCCATGTTGTACAACAGTGCAGATCTTGAATGTCTTCGCTAAGTGTCTTGTTTCCATTTGCTCACGATAAAGTGCCGCTGACAGCATTAGTACCAATTCCACTCTTCTCCTTCAAGCTTGCATTCAGCACTACTCGGTTCTGTAGACCACTAGTTTCTCTTCCTCCTTCTTTTTAGCCATCATGGTCCTGACCGGTTTGATGCGATTCGCCACCAATATCTCTCCTGTGCCAGCTTCTTCATGAACCTACGTCCTCAATTATGAGGGAGCGTAGAAAAGTATTCCCTGCGACTTTTCATGTAAAAATTCTAAAAGTTTTTAATAATACACACATCAAAAAAAGTTTTGAATCACCCCAGTTCCCAGAACTCCTGAAAATAGACGTTTACTGTGGAAATCGTATCACAGACACAGTCCCTTTGAATGTTCAGAGATGTCACTAAACCCGCCCAAAGATGTAAAAAACCATGCATGAGCAGCGCCTATTAGACGGAGGGGGTCGGACAGCCGATCAGTTCCAGGAACGAGGTACACGGCTCGTGTAGTCTGTAGTTCAACCATGCCTAGACGGTCAATACCGCGGTTCGATCGCGTCTGCGTTGTTACTTTGTGCCAGCAAAGGATCTCAACAAGGGAAGTGTCCAGGCGTCTCGGAGTGAACCAAAGCGATGTTGTTCGGACGTGGACGAGATACCGAGAGACAGGAACTGTCGATGACATGCCTTGCTCAGGCCGCCCAAGGGCTACTATTGTAGTCGATTACCGCTACCTACCGATTACGGCTCGGAGGAACCCTGACAGCAAAGCTACCATGTTGAATAATGCTTCCCGTGCAGTCACAGGACGTCGTGTTACGACTCAAACTGTGAGCAATAGGCTGCATGATGCGCAACTTCACTCCCGACGTCCATGGCGAGGTCCATCTTTGTAACCACGACACCATGCAGCGTGATACAGATGGTCCTAACAACATGCCGAAAAGACCTCTCAGGATTGGCATCACGTTTCCTTCAGCGATGTGTGTCGTATATGCCTTCAACCAGACAATCGTCGGAGACGTGTTTGGAGGCAACCCAGTCAGGCTGTATGCCTTAGACACACTGTCCAGAGAGTGCAGCAAGGTGGAGGTTTCCTGCTCTTTTGAGGTGGCATTATGTGGGACCGACGTACACCACTGATGATCATGGACGGCGGCGTAACAATTGTACGATACGTGAATGCCATCCTCCGACCGATAATGCAACCATATCGGCAACATATTATCGAGGTATTCGTCTTCATGGAAGACAATTCGCGCCTATCGTGCACATCTTGTGAATGACTTCCTTCAGGAAAAAGACATCGCTGGACTAGACTGGCCAGCATGTTCTCCAGCCATGAACCCTACCGAAGATGCCTAGGATAGATTGAAAAGGACTGTTTAGGACGATGTGACCTACCAACCATCCTGAGGGATCTACGCCGAATCGCCGTTGAGGAGTGGGACAATCTGCACCAACAATGCCTTCATGTACTTGTGGATAGTATGCCACGACGAATACAGGCATCCATCATCAATGCATGAGGCATTGGGCATTAGAGGTACCTGTGCTTACAGCAATCTGGACCACCACCTCTGAAGGTCTCGCCGTATGGTGGTACAACATGCAATGTGTGGTTTTCATGAGAAATAAAAAGCGCGGAAATGATGTTTATATTGATATCTATTTCAATTTTCTGTACAGGTTCAGGAACTCTCGGAACCAAGGTGACGGAAAACTTTTTTGGGTGTGTGTACAAACATTTTAACATAATACATATTTATTTTTCATATGTACATACTTGCTTCTCAACCCTTGCGACCAACTATTTTTTCCAACGAGAGACCAGTTTATTGATACCGTTCCTTCAGGATATTTGGTGACAGAGCCACAGCCTCACCTCTGCCTGCAGCTCTCCTTCACTTTCAAAATCAAGTCTTCGAAGGTGCTCTTTAAGTTTTCGAAACAGATGAAATTCGGATATAGCCTAGTCGCGACTGCATGGAGTATGATCGATGTCAATGAACCCAAGGCGTCGGTTTGTTGAAGGCACTGCAATGCTCTGCTGAAGGAATCGACGAACTCTTCGAATAAGGAGTTGACAAACTCTTCGAATTTACGGCACAATGTTCCTCACTCACCGACATAGCTACGTTACACACCGCCGCGTTACATGCTACAATTCGGAGCCCACTTGCGACAGAGACCTGCAAATAGCTAGACATGAAGTATAACATTTATTTTATTTACAAAGATTTAAGAACTTTCTCACAAACAATTCAGAGGCATTATCTTTCAGCACGCCTTCGTGTTTATTGCGTGGATTCCAATCTCAGCCTTTCCCAATAGTCCTTTCCCCCTGCAGTACCATGGAAGTTATTCCCTGATCTCTTACCACATATCCTATGGTTCTGTCCGTTCTTCTTGTCAGTATTTTCCCTACATTGCTTCCTTTAATATTCTTCCACAGCACCACATCTCCATTGCTTCAGTACTCTTCTCATACGATTTTCCCACAGTCCATGTTTCGCTACCATTCGCTACCATTCTCCAAACATAGGTGTCAGAATTTTTTTCCTCAAACTGAGACCTATGTTTGATACTAGTAGACTTCTCGTGGCCAGGAATGCCGTTTTTGGCAGTGCTCGTCTTGCTCTGTCGATAATGGCTTATTTTGCTGCCTAGATAGCAAAATCCCTTGACGTCAACTATTTCGTGATCACCAATTTTCATGTTAAGTTCCTCTCTATTCTCATTTTTGCTACTTCTCATTACTATCGTATTTCTTCGATTTACTCTCTGTACGTATTCTGTCTCTTTAGACTGTTCATTCCATTCAACAGATCCTGTAATTCTTCTTCACCTTAGCTGAGGACGGCAATGTCACCAGCGAATATTATTATTGGTGCCCTTTCACCGCAAACTTTAATCCCACTCTTGACCCTTTCTTCGATGTTAGACTGAACAGTAGGGGCGAAAGAGTGGATCCCTGTCTTACAACTATCCAACCTGAGCACTTCGTTCTCCCAGGCTTATTTTTCCGTTTTTTTTTGTGTGCTTGCTGTGCCTTACTGCTATTTTGCTCACTATTCCGAACATCTTGCACCGTTTTACAGTGTCGAACGATTTTTTGGGGTCACGAATAGCGAAGGTGTCCTGATTTTTCTTCAGTCTTGCTCCCATTATCATGCGCAACGTCAGCACTGCCACCACGGTGCGGTGTCTTTCCTAAAGCTAAACTGATGGTCATCTAACTGATCCTCAATTTTCTTTTTCATTCTCTTGTATATTATTCTTGTCAGAAACTTGGAAGCGTGAGGTGTTAAACCGATTGTACGATAGTTGTCGCACTTATCAGCTTTTCTTGCTCAGTAATCGTTTATTTCCTAGGATTGAGTTTAAACAAGAATCTACACTCACATGTAAGCTTTGCAAGCCACTTTATGGTGTATGGCGGATACTACATCTGGTATCACTACAATTTCCCCAAGTCCTTGTCTCATTCGCGAATGACGCGTGGGAAGAATGATTTTCGCTTAACAACCGTATTAGATCTAATTTTCTGATTTACCCGTTTTGCGAGACGTATGTGGGAGGGGGTAATATGGTACAGTAATGGTTCCATGTCATCGCTGTGCCCGACTCCCGTCTAAATAACGAGTGGATCCAAAATTTCTCACGTAATTTCGTTTTCGAAATAATGTCCCTTAGTGTTTGAGACAGGTAAAGTACCCTCAGACTTCAAGAAGAATATAATAACTCCAGTTCCAAAGAAAGCATGTGCTGGCAAATATAAAAGCTACCGAACTATCAGTTCAATGGCTCTGAGCACTGTGGGACTTAACTTCTGAGGTCATCAGTCCCTTAGAACTTAGAACTACTTAAACCTAACTAACCTAAGGATATCACACACATCCATGCCCGAGGCAGGATTCGAACCTGCGACCGTAGCGGTCGCGCGGTTCCAGACTGTAGCGCGCAGAACCGCTCGGCCACACCGGCCAGCAGATCAATAAGTCATAGCTGCAAAATACTAATACGAATCCTTTAAAGAAGAATAGAAAAACTCGTAGAAACCGACCTTGGGGAAGATCAGTTGAGATCGCAGAGAAATGTAGGAACACGGAGAAATGTAGGAACACGCGAAGCAGTACTGACCCTACGATTTAGCTTAGAAGATAGGTTAAGGAAAGACAAACCTACGCTTCTAGCATTTGTAGACTTAGAGAAAGCTTTTGACAATATTGACTGGAATACTGTCTTTCAAATTCTGAAAGTGGCAGGGGCAAAATACAAGGTGCGAAAGGCTATTTACAATTTGTACAGAAACCAGATAGTTGTTATAAGAGTCCAGGGCCACGAAAGGGAATGAGTAGTTGAGAAGGGACTGAGACAGAGTTGTAGCCTATCCCCGATGTTATTCAATCCGTATATTGAGCCAAGCAGCAAAAGAAAAAAAAATGGAAGTAGGAATAAAAATCCATGGAGAAGAAATGAAAACTTTGAGGTTTGGCGACGAAATTGTAATTCTGTCGGGGACAGCAAACGACCTGGAAGCGCAGCTGGAAGAATGAACTGTGTCTTGAAACGAGGATATAAGGTGAACATCAATAAAAGCAAAACGTGGATAATCGAATGTAACCGAAATAAATCAGGTGGTGCTGAGGGAATTCGGTTAGGAAATGAGACACAAAGTAATAGATGAGTTTTACTATCTGGGAAGCAAAATAACTGACGATGGTCAAAGTAGAGCGGGTATAGAACGTAAACTGCTAATCGCAAGAAAAACATTTATGAAGAAGAGAAATTTGTTAACATCGAGTATAGATTTAGGTGTCAGGAAATCTTTTCTGAAAGTATTTATTTGAAGTCTAACCATATAAACCATATATGAAGGTGAACCATGGACAATAAACAGCTTAGGCAAGAAGAGAATAGAAGCTTCTGAAATGTGATGATACAGATGAATTCAGAAGGTAAGGCACTGAGTAGAATTAGGGAGATGAGAAATTTGTGGTACTGCCTGACCAAAACAAGGGATCGGTTGGTAGGACACATTGTGAGGCATCAAGGGATCACCAGTCTGGATCTCGAGGGAAGCGTGTGGGGTAAATATCGTAGAGGGAGATCAAGAGATGAATACACGAAGCAGATTCAGAGGGATGTAGGTCGCAATAGCTACTCGGAGATGAAGAGGCTTTCGCAGGATAGAGTAGCATGGAGAGCTGCATCAAACCAGTCTTTGGACTGGAGACCACAACATCAACAACAATATTTGATTTGCAATGTATCTTGTCTTCCTATCTACTTCGACTGTTCCAATATTTTCAGTAGTGTATGTCTACTCCTCTTTAACTATTTGTCTTAGCTTAAAAAATATAACACCTATTTTTTGTGGGAGGCGGCCGATACATTTCTGCTTTTCTCCATTTTTCTGAATCGTCATTGTCTTCGAGATTTCTCTATATAATATCTTATAGCTAACTCTCTAAATGTACTCCTTTGTATTCGAGTAGTTCTTCAACTAACAGGTTTCTAAACGACACATTGCTGTTCTCCAGCCCTTTTACTATTCCGACTGCACTGTCATTGGGGAGCTCTAAGTCTGGTGATTTGTTTGTAGGCCGCCAGAAGGTCCAAATTCTTCAGGATGTTGTTATCACTCTTCACTGTAATTTTCTGATGAGTCCCGGAATTGCTGTTTAGCCCATGTGTTTCCTCCACCTAATATTCTTTTGCTCATATCGTATTCAGAAAAGTGTTTCGGGAGTGGATAAAGGGACTGATGAGGTAATAAACCGGGCAACGTTGGGAAAATCTTCGATCAGGATCAGCAAATTTTTTTATTGTGAAAATATCCCGTTTTGACAGCCTCGCTCTTTAGGATTTGAGAAACTTAATTCAGTTGAACGTTAGTTTTTGCTTATAATGGAACGGGCATACGTGCCATCTCGAAATATACCGTAATTTTTTTTTTCACGTGCAGTTAACATCACGTAAAATCTCCGCTTCAACCTTTTTAATTGCTGATACAGACCGGAAGCCATCACAAGACAATGCTGATGCTCGTAAGAAAAAGAGACATAGTATCTTAGTTGCAACAACTATGTTGACAAGCTATGCGCTCATTGTCGAGAAAGTGCGGCAATTTATTTATCATGGTTGCTCTCGCTGGAAAAAAAAATCTCTTCAAGGTTATGTTCAAATGTAAGTAGACATGTTTCTTGACACTCCCTTTTTTATATTTTTGGTAATTGTTTGACGATTGTTTGAAATATTTTGTACGGAAAATGATGTGGTAGACTCTTCGAGAAATTTAAAACTGGTAATCAAAAAATCTTATTTTACATTTTGTCGTGTTCCAGGAAAGATAATGTAACAGCGTCATACCCCTTCGGAAAACAGAAACTCTTCCTAGTTTTCTGGTTCAAACATATTTCAGTAATTCTGTACCACCATCAGCGGATCCTTATTACACTCAGTAAATTAGTAGTTAATCAGGTCCTACTAAACCTTAATTTACTGTAGTAATAAGGATATTCAATAAAATACGGAACCGCAGTTGTTGGCTCATATGTGATGCAGCACGGTTAGATAAGAAAAATAAAAGCAGTTTGGGGAAGAGAGTTTTCAATTTTCATGAGTTGCCTTCTCGTACCGTTTTCTGGGATCAAATTGGCTTTTTTTTTATAGATTCCTGGACACATCATAGAATTTTGGAATTATTGTCAGACGCATTTCGAAATTACACTGGCAAAGACGTACAGATAGTTCAGTCTCTAACTGGTTCAAATGGCTCTGAGCACTATGGGACTTAACATCTATGGTCATCAGTCCCCTAGAACTTAGAACTACTTAAACCTAACTAACCTAAGGACAGCACACAACACCCAGCCATCACGAGGCAGAGAAAATCCCTGACCCCGCCGGGAATCGAACCCGGGAACCCGGGCGTGGGAAGCGAGAACGCTACCGCACAACCACGAGATGCGGGCAGTCTCTAACTGGAACGATGAAGGTACTACAGATATCACTCCTGCAATTTTTCCAGCATAGAAGACTTTTATGGAACATCAACGTAAGAGATTGTTATAGACATATTTCGTAATTTGTATTTCACCACTTCATAAATATTAGGCATGACTCTTTCCATACTCCGACCATGCGCAACAACAGACAAAATTGTCACCCTTAATTAAATATTCTTCGTGTGTTGTAAATATATGTGTGAAAAAATTAGGTTCCGAAATGAAAGGTTGGACCATTTTACTCTTAGATTCTTGGCAGAAATGGTAATATGTATTAGTGCTTGTGCTTCGCTGTAAAAAGGCGGGTACAAAGTGTGTCACACGTCAATCGAGACTCAGACGCCAAACCTGCATACTTTCCTGTTATGTCCAATTCACTCCACAGTTTTTGCCTTCCAGTTATGAAACGAAAACTGTTCGTCAATTGTCACTGAGTCGGCAAACTATTACACTTATCGGGTCATATGGTTAAATCAAATACCACCGTCCTCTCCTCAATATTCTTCCACAGCACACAAGCAGCTCAATTATAAACCTTGTACTATGGAGCCTGTAGTGTTTTCTTCTCCTGTCGGATCTACCATGAAAACACTACACTTGTAGCAGGTCTGAACCTTACTAGTTCGTTCACAGATCGTGCATATTGTTCAGTACCACTCGTTAACATGCAACTGTCTGATACCTTGATGGAAGTTTAATCAGCGTAACACCTGCTCGACAACTGATATGCAGCTGTTCATTTTCATTTCATATGGGCAACAAATGTTGGGTATCCACACACGCAGCTCACCAGTCATATCCAATTCTGTATTAGCAAGTAAATTACGTAGCAGACATAAGATGAATGATTACCACGACTAACAGATTGGAAAAGTAAAATGGAAGACAGGCTACATACATTGTTAATTATAGTTTATTTTACACTAAATTTATCGTAGAGTCTCGATCGAGCGAACACTAACCAGTGCCCAAATCTCACTATGGCAGCATACGACTGCTCCAATTATCCTCAATAATTTCCTAGCGATTACGAATTCCTGCAGCTGCCGTTAACGAGAGAAATATCTTGTTCAGATTCAATCTGTAAATTGTGCCTGGTACTGCCCACCTCAAACAGAAATGTGAACACAATAGAATGGATGATTGTGAGGGGCAATGAACTGGGCTACTTGAAGCATTACACCGATGGGGATGCGTAACTTTTGTGTCAGTATTGTGTTTTGCGAAAAATCCTGCAGTCATAGTTGACAGTAGTCAGTCTCATTTTTTCATCATCTGCTTTCAGTGTAATGATATTGAGACACAATGTAATTAATAACATTAGCTGACAGTGAGCATTGATTTAAATCAGTAACGAAAGCTGAATATTTACGCCAGGCTGGGATTCAAACCCGGGTCCCCTGCTTACTAGTCAGATCGCTGACCACTGCACCATCTGGATGCAGTGGTCATCACAACTGCATGGACTACCCTAGAACACCTCCTCCCAGACCCAGTTTCTCAATTTCTCCACACTCTACTGATGTAGTGTCCCTTGCCCATTATCCTCATTGCTCGTGGCATTTCGCTGATACGCGTAAGAGTTCGAGCGTGGTGTGCATCCGAAATGATTGGCCGCCATCGCTATAATTATGTGTGTGGTATCTGTTGTTTCGAACATATCCAAAAGAACAGACACCACATACGTAATGATATTCATCGCTCTCAGCTTACAAAAAATGGTTCAAATGGCTCTAAGCACTATGGGACATCAGTCCCCTAGACTTAGAACTACTTAAACCTAATGCCAGAAGCAGGATTCGAACCTGCGACCGTAGCAGGTGCGTGGTTCCAGACTGTTGCGCCTAGAACCGCAAGGCCACAGTTGCCGGCCTCAGCTTACAGCACAATGGATTAATGTGTCTGTGTAATGGTAGTAATTTCCCTGAGTAACACTAGCCTCAATTCTCTACCAGCATGGAAACAAGTATTGCATTACTTTTTCGACTGTTCACATAAGACAGTTTAGTATATCACAAAAGATGTTTGAAAATCGTAGACCCTAGAAATTTCACGACGAAACCTCAAAAATACCAGTATCTCTCTGAAAATTACTACTTTCAATTAAACTCTTGAAACCGTTTTGTGCCGACCGGAGTAGCCGTGCGGTTCTAGGCGCTACAGTCTGAAGCCGAGCGACCGCTCCGGTCGCGGGTTCGAATCCTGCCTCGGGCATGGATGTGTGTGATGTCCTTAGGTTAGTTAGGTTTAATTAGTTCTAAGTTCTAGGCGACTGATGACCTCAGAAGTTAAGTCGCATAGTGCTCAGAGCCATTTGAACCATTTGAACCAAACCATTTTGTCACTTCCGCACAAAGCATGAGCAGTCACTCTCATCCAAAGCAGTCAAAAGTGTTTGTAATATCTACCTTGTAAACGACTGTCCAAGCACCCGCAAACACATCAGCATACAAAAGATCGCTGCATTGACATGTACACATAAATAACTGCAAAGGAAGTGCTCAAACCAGGAATACATGTCCTTCATCTGTCACAGTTGAAAGCATACAGCGCCTGCTACAGTTGACGGCCAATAATAACACGTAAATTACTCGTCTAACTGGCCAGCAACAACACCTGCTCTTACGGATATTACGTACATTTGGTTCGTAAAATATTATTTTTCATGTCTGTATTATTAAATACTGCTGTTAAGTGTCACAGAAAGGTACATAATATAGTTAGACAACAACAGAGAAGAAACCAAAATAATTCGTTTGGAGGAAACGGAAAATATAAAAATATAAGCACAGCTTCTATAACAGTCTGTAACAGTAGTAGTGGTAGTAATAGCAGTAGTAGTAGCAATACATTCTGCGGTTTGAAAAAGATTGTAAAATTTCGGCTTTAAGTCACAGGAAAAATTTCAAATAACATTGTAGGACACTGTGTTACATCTACAAAAATAGGAGCTCAAAGAAAGAAACAAAGAGAGGCAAGAGGGAAGTCCAAAAGAAAACATGAACGTTTTTAAAATTACACCGAGAAACTAATTTGGACTGAAACAATGCAAGCACAGAACACAAATGAAAACTATGACGTGTGTCTTACCATACTAGTGCTCCATGTTCATGTAGTCTTCCCCAAAATAACCCGTCAGTAAAAGTGAGATCACCGTAAGCAATGGTTTACCAAAGAAACAATCGAACTCTGTACTAGACAAGTGAATCTCAGAGAAATTAGGAATCTGAAGACAAATAAACAGTACCAGAAGAAGGAACCATTCATTTAAAAATAGAAGCAAAGAACATTTTAATAAACAGGACCATACAAACCTTAAGAAAAAAATTGAAATACTGAACACTACAGTAAAAAGAATGTAGATAACAGAAATACAATTAAGTAAATAAAAATGTATAACACCGTGCTACTCAACAAAAACTGAAACTGTGAAATAAAACACCAGGGACCATAGCACTCTAGAAGTACTTGGGTAACCATACCGTTCGATGTTTCTAAAGCCAATGTCAGAACAGGAACTTATTAAAGTCTTCCAGAGCCTAAAATACAAGAATACAAAAAGTCTGACGGTGACAATGAAATATTAAATCATACAATAAAGTACATGAGTGAAAAAATAACCGACCCACTCTTGGATCAATCAAACTGCTCTTTGAAACAGAACATTTCCAGAAAAATTCAAAATAGGCAAAATATGCAACAAAATTACAAAACAATTAAAGTTGCACAGAAGTTTATTTTTATTTAAATGGCGGCCTGTTTCGGATTGTGTTCCATTATCAAGACATCCTGTAGAACAGAGTGTACCGTATGACAGTTAACATTTACAATACCTAAGGTGAATCCAAGTACAAGTACGTTTGACAAGATGACTACATACGAATTAAGTCCTACCACAGCAACGTAATATTTGTACACTGGCCACATTGCTTGTATGCGTGGCTAAGTGCAAGGTACTGTTTGAATACGACATTCCAGTCCTGCGTGCAGTGAGACAATGTCACTTGAGCATTGAACGTCGTTAGGTAAACTCAGGTGGAGCGCGCTGAAGGGAGTGCGCCATGGGGAGGTTGTTTTATTTTACAGAATTACAAAATAACGGTTACATATGACCACAAATAATATCCATTTTAGCTTGATATTAAAACACAATCACAACATAAAGGAGGGATGTACAAAAGAAATCTTTCGAACACATACATTTCACACCTCGTAGCGCCGCCAGTGGACAGTCCTTATTATACTAAAATAACTATAGCTCACATATTGGAACACAATTCAAATTTTTTACACAAAAGCTAAAATATCCAAGAGGAGGCCACGACTTTGGGATCACGAATATACTTAAAACTTTGTGTAGCCTTACTAAGCCATTAAAACAACATGGTGTGCAAGTAGCAAGGTGCACTACAGTGGAAATCCAGAGAAAATCACAAGAGAAGTTTTACACGTCTATTATGTGTGATGTATCCGTGCGAAGGTGTCTCATATAAGAAGTCATTGTGGAAAAGTAGCTATCTTTCGCACTTTGCAAGAGGGTTGTAGACGAGACGACGGTTCCAAACCTGTCAACACTTATTTTTCAAAAATGGTTCAAACGGCTCTGTGCACTATGGGACTTAACTGCTGAGGTCATCAGTCACCTAGAACTTAGAACTACTTAAACATAACTAACCTAAGGACATCACACACATCCATACCGGAGGCGGATTCGAACCTGCGACCGTAGCGGTTGCGCGGTTCCAGACTGTAGCACCTAGAACCGCTCGGCCACTCCGGCCAGCACTTATTTTTCAATCAATATCTTTTTTATCACTGGTCACATTATTTATGACACTTGTGAGGTAATATAGTGAAAAACTCCCACGTGGTTTTTCACGAAGTTGTAGTGAATATCGTATGTTTTATTGCATCATCTATAGCATTATAGCAATAAAGCATATAACATCATGCTTGCAAAGTCAATTCATACTGGCCAGAACCATGCAGCTTCAACACGATCCCACAGTTCATCAAGAGTAGTGACTGGCGTATTGTAACGAGCCAGTTGTCGGCTACCATTGACCAGACGTTTTCAATTGGTGAGAGATCTGGAGAATGTGCTGGCCAGGGCAGCAGTCGAACATTTTCTATATCCACAAAGGCCCTTACAGGATCTGCAACATGCGGTCGTGCATTATCTTGCTGAAATGTGGGGTTTCGCAGGGATCGAATGAAGGGTAGAGCCTCGGGTCGTAACACATCTGAAATGTAATGTCCACTGTTCAAAGTGCCGTCAATGCGAACAAGAGGTGACCGAGACGTGTAACCAATGGCACCCCATACTATCACGCCAGGTGATACGCCAGTATGGCGATGACGAATACACGCTTCCAATGTGCATTCACCGCGATGTCGCCAAACACGGATGCGACCATCATGATGTTGTAAACAGAACCTGGATTCATCCGAAAAAATGACGTTTTGCCATTCGTGCACCCAGGTTTGTCGTTGAGTACACCATCGCAGGCGCTCCTGTCTGTGATGCAGCGTCAAGGGTAACCGCAGCCATGGGCTCCGAAATGATAGTGCATGCTGCTGCAAACGTCGTCGAACTGTTCGTGCAGATGGTTGTTGTCTTGCAAACGTCCCCATCTGTTGACTCAGGGATCGAGACGTGGCTGCACGATCCGATACAGCCGTGCGGATAAGATGCATGTCATCTCAACTGCTAATGATACGAGGCCGTTGGGATCCAGCACGGCGTTCCGTATTACCCTCCTGAGCCCACCGATTCCATAATCTGCTAACAATAATTGGATATCGACCAACGCGAGGAGCAATGTCGCGATACGATAAACCGCAATCGCGATAGACTAAAATCCGACCTTTATCAAAGTCGGAAACGCGATGGTACGCATTTCTCCTCCTTACACGAGGCATCACAACAACTTTTCACCAGACAACGCCGGTCAACTGCTGTTTGTGTATGAGAAATCGGTTGGAAACTTTCGTCGTGTCAGCACGTTGTAGGTGTCGCCACCGGCGCCAACCTTGTGTGAATGCTCTAAAAAGATAATAATTGGCATATCACAGCATCTTCTTCCTATCGGTTAAATTTCGCGTCTGTAGTACGTCATCTTCGTGGTGTAGCAATTGTAATGGCCAGTAGTGTACATACACCGTGCGTGTGTCTAACTAGCAGTCAGTCCTCACCAGGTGATGCTCCTATCTAAAGGTTTAAATCAATCGTAAATCGGTGGTAATACTGTTCTGGCTGATCACTTAACTTACCAACTTCCTCATTTGTGACACGATCATACATTTTAACGTAAATGTCTACAGAAGTGTCTGTGTTTCCACGACAGCAAGTCGGCATTCAACTTCTTTTGTTGAAGGCCAATATTCAGCACCACACTGTTTCACTGAACGGCCTACAGATCGGTGTACTTTTGACTTGAACCTGTTTGGGATAATGAGTCACAGAGTACACCAGCACAGATTGCCACTTGAGCCATGTGTAGCTCAGAGGATTAGAGATTCTCACCAGCTCCATTAGTCGAGCCTATGCACTTAAAAGTCCTTACGGTTTGCAGGTCAACACCATTGATTCTGACGGCATCCTAGTCATTTACATCCGCAGTAAGGTATTGCGTTTTCTTCGTGTTGGATCGTACTTATTTCTGCAAGACAGTCGTTCCAGGCTTTTCGTGTCATGGTGGAGCAGTCTGACTCATCCTACTAGTTCTTTAGGTTCTCCATTTGTAGCACCGCACACCAGATCAACTTGTGTGGCGTTCGGCCAAAGTCCCTTTCTGGTTAGAGGAAGGTAAAGTACAGGTGCCTTGACTTTTCATACTGTTTTTCAACAAGTAGGCGAGCAGCATGGATTGCATTCGCCGTCCCACAGCCCTTCACAAATCCATATCTACTGACGGTGAGACTGATAATTTATAGTTTTTTTTTCTTTTGCCAGTAATCCGTTCAGAGACTTTTATTGTGTGTGTAGAAGGTACATTGGGCGAAAATTGTGGTTGTTGTGCTACATGTCCAATCAGGTGGAATCGTCCCCCCCCCCCCAACCCCACCCCCCAAAAACTTTGTTGCCGAAATATATCAGCCATTTAGTTGAATCCTACCCCTTTGCTTTCCAAAGGTCTGTTGGCATATCATCCGGTCCCGCTGCCTTTCCATTTTCCATTTTATGCAATGCATCGACAAACTCATCCTTGATGATTGGTGTAATGAACACCTGTACAGGTGTTGACACTGGAAGTGGAGCGAGTGGGAACTACTCACTGCAATTTTTTTCGTTTGTTTTTGTAAGTTCTTTAATCTCCCTGAATAGTTTATTGTACAACATTATCCCTTGGATGAAAATGTTATTTAGAGATTTATATTTACTCTTCCTAGGTAAATATAAATTTAATGTAGATCTTATTGTATGGTTATGAACAGAGCTGTTTGTATTGTATCTAACAACCTTATTTTTGGTGTACATAATTGGCTGGTGAATACAATCAAATGATGTAGTTAAAATCCCAACGTTTGGATTAGATGTTTACAATGAGCTCAGTGACTATTTTGGTTAATATTCTTATGATCCTTCTCTGTAGTTTGAAGATTATGTTCATTTCTGTGCATTTGTTCCCCTTACCCCATTGGGAATACAATGAAATTTTTTGTAGAATATTTGGCTTCGAGGCATTCTGTTTCATGCTCCTTCCATTTCTCCCTGTAAGTGTTGATTTTTCCCGTTATAAGAAATATTTTAAGCTAATTTCTAATAGCTATCTTCTAGTTAACTCGTCTGAGGAATTTCATTTCTTGCTTCACTATTATATTAATGTCTTCCTTGTTTCCTGAAATTTTGTTGTCTCATTTTTTATAACCTTACCATGGTGAAAATAGATGTCACAGTCCAGGTACTTAAAATGATTTACTTGCTCGATTATTTTTTTCTTTAACTATTTTTGCTTCCACTTGCCGTTTTACTCTGGATGTCATTACTTTTGCTTTTCTACAGATAGTATGAAATTATAATTTTGACCAATTTAGTTAAATTCAAATACATGCCTTTGTACTTCTAACTCTTCTTCTGAAGTGGCTAGTATAGTCTCGTCGTCAGCATACATTAATGTTTTTAATTGATGTTCCTCACCTGGTTTTACTCCTTCGTTGTTCTTTATTTCCTTATTCCACTTTTTAATCATGTCATCTATATATAAACTGAACACAACTGATGAAAGACTGCAACCTTGTTTAACTCCTTGATTAGTTATAATTATAATCTTACTCAATTTGTTCCCTGCTTTTATTACAAGTTTAGATTCATTGTATAAGCTTTTTATGGCCCATGTCAATTGTTGCGGGATTCCATTTTCATGTAACGGAAAGCCGTGGTGAAGAATCCTTCTCTTATGGAAGAACACCTGAAATCATAGTTCCCCGTCCTCCAGGAACAAGTGGTTAAGTTATAGTCCAGTAGCTTCTACTATTAAAACAACTAACGCCTTTCAAGCTTTCAACACATACGAATAGTATGTAACTAAAAAAACGGTGGTTGTTACGCTCTGATGCCAGAACTGTAAGACCACTGACACACTGATGGCATTCTGTTTCCAACTTCCTTTGCGTATTCACGACCGAGCTACGTGGTGCGGTGTTCAGCACTGCACTCGCATTAGGAAGCAAGACGGTTGAAACCAGCGTCCTGCCAGCCTTATTTAGGTTTTCCGTGATTTCCTTAAATAGCTTCAGGCAAATGCTTGGACGGTTCCTTTGGAAGGGCACAGCTGATTTTCTTTCCCATCCTTCCCTACTCCAGTGGGACCGATGACCTAGCTGTTTGGTCCCCTCCTTCAAACAAACCAACAATCAGCATATTCACGTTACTTAGAATCAATATCCTTTCCTAAAACTTTTGTCTTTGTTACACAGACTATCGATGTACTATCTACATTTAACTTCATAGTATCGTTTTTCCACTTCCAACTAAAATTCATGGCATTGTTTCCTTCGTTCTCATTATGTATGGACCCACTCTAAACTTCCGCGAGGTTTTAGTTTGCTTTCACTCCGAGGAGTCTTATTGCGTATCATGACTGTGATATTCCTGTCATCAGCAACGAGAATTCTTTCCCCCATGTCTAATTATATGGGAGATCATGGATGTGTGCCAGCAACAGTACTGTTGTCAGTATGCTACACTGAACAACTCCTGTGTTAATGCAGTTTGATGTTTTAGCCTTATTCGAGGTTTGGGTTATCTCTACTCTTTGTGCCCAGTTTTCCAAGTAGGTGTTAAGTTTGGTTTTGGGTATTTTTATTGTCTTTTCTCTTCAGCACATGGAAAATGCTCATTCAAGTAAGTTCGTTAGCTGGTGAATGTCATTATGCTTTCTTGTCTCATCCTGTTAACTGTTTTATGACTATTTCGATTTTGTTCTCTTCATTGTATATTATTTCGTCTTGCAGCTATCAGCACCATCCCATAAATGTTTATGTAGTATGTATGGGAAAAATTTAAAAACTATGGCTCATTATTACTATTTTTCATGGAAATGGGTTACTTTAGGATCTGTGAGGACTTTTTAATACGTGCTGTTATCCATTTGTTTGAGTGAGACATTGCTACTGATTTAAGTAGTGTCGAAAACGCGATTTCAAACTTCACTTTAAATAATATTGAGAGTTTGTCACGTACATTGGTTTCTCTATACACTTCATCCCAATTCTGGTCTACTAGTTCTCTTGAACAATCGTGCATTTTGATTTCCGATAAAAAACTGTAGTACCTTCGTAGATATTTGTTTTTAATGTTT
This sequence comes from Schistocerca americana, assembly GCF_021461395.2. NCBI lineage: Eukaryota > Metazoa > Arthropoda > Insecta > Orthoptera > Acrididae > Schistocerca > Schistocerca americana. Next base: position 430,043,893 of record NC_060124.1, on the reverse strand, counting down.
CGCCGGAAATGGTCTGAGGTCGTAAGATCTTTTACAGTTACGTCAGAGTTTTTCCCTTTTCCATATTCGTGGCCACATGGTCGATTACGATGCTGACGTTAAAGTTACCATTGTTGCACTGTTGACCAACAGCGACATGCTGAAACTGTGATGGATGTTTATTCGGGTGCCACTGGTTTCATCTGTGATATTTTTTTATGTTCATTTCTCCCCATAAAATTAGGTTGATTTTTGTAATTGAAAGGTTTAAACTGACTTCGTTATGTCCGAAGTGCCTAACAGCATTTGTACCGAAGCTCTTTAGCGGATTCATCAGATCTGAAGGTGTCTACAAGCCGTAACCGGAAATATGAGTGTTTTATATATATTTTAAGAGTTCTTGAAGTAATAAATTATTATGCAGTTCAACAGGCGGTATTTCAATATGTTTGTATCCACCAGCTGTACTAATGTCATACGTCTATTGAAAGGGTGTTCGTTTTTTTATATAAATACATTATCCTTAAGCCTCGGCAAAAGTCTTGTAGTAAGGCTCTGTCCTTTCACATAACGATAGTACTACATATTAAATTTCTTAGTTTCTAGGTCAGTGTTCAGTGACGAAATACCGTGGAGTTCAAAGATCGGAGCTCAACTACAAAATGTTGTATTTTTGTCCTTTACCGTTTGTATTTTCTGACAGATGGTGGTTAAGTTAGTAAAATGCCCAATTTTACTTGTTTCAATGCGTTCTTTTTCTTTACAGCAACTTTTAAGTTTTCCTTTCGGTGTCAGAATCTATCATGTGAGTGCTTACTGCAGTTTTTCTTTTTAATTGACGGATATACTGTCCAGGCAGGGAAATGCGCTATCTCCATTTATCCTAAAAGAGAGCCCCTTTTTCTATCCATGGCAACAAGTATTTATCGATGCGTGATCCCGACGTTAAACCCCATACTTTCATAAATCAGAGCCCTGTCTATCTTCCAACATTAGTCCTAGGTGTGTACAGGCTGTGTCTAGTGAAACCCCATCTATAGAGTAATATGCGCAAAGTCAGTGCCATTTCTAACACAAAAATTATCCACCACACTGCTCCATTAAGACGGTAACTGCAAGCTTGACAAACACACCTATGCAAGCTTGCTTGTGGAAGTATTCACAAATTCCTCACGCTTCCATCCGGCTCAAGAATACTTGTACAAGCATCAGAAAATGTCGAGCTCAGGTGACGATGAGCTGGCTTTGGCAGTCTTTTTGCATGTGTTACGAAAAACGCAAAAGAGGAAACGTGATGAGGAAAAGTGGATGAAGAAAGGAAAATGTTATTCATATATTAAGTATTTGCTGCAGATAAGCTACGAAAACTGAGTCACAACATTGCTGGTTTTCTTCTTTTTTCCTCCATGTAATACTGTATTCGTTGATGTGTCCTACATTACAGTACAAACTTTGTACAGAATGTAACTGAACAGGACCAAATAAAAATTAAATCAAATCGTCTTACTGACGAATTCTTGCGCAAGCCTATTCTTGGTACACAGCTCAAACATGCACACGCTAGGACGCTCGCACAAACATCCATATTCGAAATTTGATCATACATCAAGCCTCTTGTACGGTCCTGATGCTTGCGCAAATTTATTCTACGCACGCATAAGCATGCTTGGGCAATTACATTTGCGCGTGCGTGCTTGTTAAGCATTCAGTTACGTGTGTGGCCGCCTTTAAGACGAGGCCGATCATGGCGGTGGAACACGTGTACATTGGTTTCCGCTTATTGTACTGAATCGTAGCTTTTCTGAAAGGTACGAGGGCAGTTCAATAAGTAATGCAACACATTTTTTTTTCTGAAACAGGGGTTGTTTTATTCAGCATTGAAATACACCAGGTTATTCCCCAATCTTTTAGCTACACAACACTATTTTTCAACGTAATCTCCATTCAATGCTACGGCCTTACGCCACCTTGAAATGGGGGCCTGTATGCCTGCACGGTACCATTCCACTGGTCGATGTCGGAGCCAACGTCGTAGTGCATCAATAACGTCTTCATCATCCGCGTAGTGCCTCCCACGGATTGCGTCCTTCATTGGGCCAAACATATGGAAATCCGACGGTGCGAGATCGGGGCTGTAGGGTGCATGAGGAAGAACAGTCCACTGAAGTTTTGTAAGCTCCTCTCGGGTGCGAAGACTTGTGTGAGGTCTTGCGTTGTCATGAAGAAGGAGAAGTTCGTTCAGATTTTTGTGCCTACGAACACGCTGAAGTCGTTTCTTCAATTTCTGAAGAGTAGCACAATACACTTCAGAGTTCATCGTTTGACCATGGGGAAGGACATCGAACAGAATAACCCCTTCAGCGTCCCAGAAGACTGTAACCATGACTTTACCGGCTGAGGGTATGGCTTTAAACTTTTTCTTGGTAGGGGAGTGGGTGTGGCGCCACTCCATTGATTGCCGTTTTGTTTCAGGTTCGAAGTGATGAACCCATGTTTCATCGCCTGTAACAATCTTTGACAAGAAATTGTCACCCTCAGCCACATGACGAGCAAGCAATTCCGCACAGATGGTTCTCCTTTGCTCTTTATGGTGTTCGGTTAGACAACGAGGGACCCAGCGGGAACAAACCTTTGAATATCCCAACTGGTGAACAATTGTGACAGCACTACCAACAGAGTTGTCAAGTTGAGCACTGAGTTGTTTGATGGTGATCCGTCGATCATCTCGAACGAGTGTGTTCGCACGCTCCGCCATTGCAGGAGTCACAGCTGTGCACGGCCGGCCCGCACGCGGGAGATCAGACAGTCTTGCTTGACCTTGCGGCGATGATGACACACGCTTTGCCCAACGACTCACCGTGCTTTTGTCCACTGCCAGATCACCGTAGACATTCTGCAAGCGCCTATGAATATCTGAGATGCCCTGGTTTTCCGCCAAAAGAAACTCGATCACTGCCCGTTGTTTGCTACGCACATCCGTTACAGACGCCATTTTAACAGCTCCGTACAGCGCTGCCACCTGTCGGAAGTCAATGAAACTATACGAGACGAAGCGGGAATGTTTGAAAATATTTCACAAGAAATTTCCGGTTTTTTCAACCAAAATTGACCGAGAAAAAAATGTGTTGCATTACTTATTGAACTGCCCTCGTAATTCCTGCACCAAACACAAATAACCCGATAGCATCCGATTACAAGATTAGGGTAAACGTCTGGAGCCAATTCATTTAAATGATTAGCGGTGATGATACGAAGCAATATGAAAGTGCAGGAACGTGTGATATTAACAGTAGGGAAGATAGACTGGTGCAGGAAAGCTTAGATTTGTTGGGGAAGAGCAGTGCATTTGTTAAAGAAACTGTGCACAGGACGATGCTGCTTACAAAATTTATCGCAGAATGCTGCTACAACGTGTCGTATCCTCATCAGGTAGGCACAGCATCGAAACCGAGAAAGGGGCTGTAGTAGTAAGACAGCGAACTCCTATTTGGGAGGACATCCGTTGTATAATGTATAATATATAATGTTTACCCATCCCCCTCCTCCCTCCGTCACGAAATTGATGCCTCAGATATGTCCTATGAATTTCCCCTCTTTTAGTCAAGTTGTGTCAAATTTTAGTTTTTCGATGTGGTTGATTATTTGGAGCGGTGGTTCCCTACATCAAATATAAGATCGCCACCCAAGTAACTTTCGACACAGCCAAAATTGCTTGACACCATACCTTAAATGCAGTGTTAAACATCAGTAGCCACCTGACCATGATCCTATCGGTTTCAAACTGGTAATGGCGGTATTTGTTCTTAATAAATAGTATTGTTAACAGTGGATGGTTGCTGTTTTTACTTCCTTGCAAGAATTTATCTGTAATATAAGACAGGTCAGGGCTCCTACAGAGGCTTAGACATTTCTTATTTCATTCACTTTCTATCGTTCACAGCTGTCACTCGTTTCATAAGATAAAGAAAAGTCAGAGTGTAATCGATTCCTGTTTTGGTCACTTTTCCATTGCGAGACAGAACAGGTTGCAGCATAGTGCTTCTGAGTCCACCTACAATGTCGAGCCAAAACATTTTGTACACTTGAGCGGAAGTGAAGCCATGAGGACGCGTACTTGTGTAACTCAGGCGGTAGAGTAGTCGTCCGCGAGAGGAAAAGTTCCCAGTTCGAATCTCGGTCCGGCTCACGGTTTTAATCTGTCAGGATGTTTAGTAAATGTCAGCTGCAATTGTTCATAAACTCTACCGTCTTGCAAGGCAGGAAAAAAAGAGTCACACTGTTATTGTGGTTCAAGTGGCTCTGAGCACTATGGGACTTAACTTCTGAGGTCATCAGTCTCCTAGAACTTAGAACTACTTAAACCTAACTAACCTAAGGACATCACACACATCCACGCCCGAGGCAGGATTCTCACCTGTGAACGTAGCGGTCGCGCGGTTTCAGATTGTAGCGCCTAGAACCGCTCGGCCACTCCGGCCAGCACACTGTTATTGAGTCTTGTTTTTTGGTGGTTGGTTGGTTCGGGAGAAGGGACCAGACAGGAAGGTCATCGGTCCCATCCGGTGAGGGACGGTTGGGGAAGAAAGTCGGCAATGCCCTTTCAAAGGAAGCATTTCTGGATTTGTCCGAAGAGAATTAGGGATATCATGGAAAACCTAAATCAGGATGGCTGGAAGCGGGTTTGATTTTTTTGGTGACCTTTAAATAGTCAAACAGTATCGTTATTTCAAAAATGGCTCTGAGCACTATGGGACTTAACTTCTGAGGTCATCAGTCCCCTAGAACTTAGAACTACTTAAACCTAAATAACCTAAGAACATCACACACATCCATGCCCGAAAGCAGGATTCGAACCTGCGATCGTAGCGGTCGCGCGGTTCCAGACTGGAGCGCCTAGAACCGCTCGGCTACCCCGGCCGGCTATCGTTATTTACCTTGTGCTTCCATGTCCAACTATTTTTATGAGTTATGTTTTCCGAGGGTCCCTATTAGAAGAAAGGAGTCAGCTACACCGCAGAAGCAGTTCCACGCGCAGCGCAGCATGCAAATCAGGGAGCAGAGAGCGACGACCCTCCCAGATAGGCGCAGAGGGCAGGCGATTAGGTGACACGCGGGTCTCTCGAACAGCTGACGAGGCGCCAGTAAGGCGCAGTTCGCGAGCTCTGCTCTAGTGCAGGTGAATCACCCGAGACGCTGCCGCTTCTTCAATGAAACGTGCGCAAAAGTGAATTCGACATTTTCTTTTCCTTCTACCTCATGGTTCGCGTGCAATAAGGCCTAGCGTTTCGCATTTGTTATAAACTGGAGATTGCGAAATAGTACTTCGTCACAGGTATGTACCCATGCATTCCTTCTTCCATTTACTATACGTCATTTTTACGTTTTATTGACTGGGGCTAGAAGCGACTCTCCACACTTTAAACTACTAACTGTGGCTTATCTACACTGGTTGTGTTGCTGAGCAGTTCTCGTCACTGAGTTGTTGTTGTTGTTGTGGTCTTCAGTCCTAAGACTGGTTTGATGCAGCTCTCCATGCTACTCTATCTAACCATACAGTGAAGCTGCATGCCTTCAGGAAAAATTACGGCTGTAGTTTCCCCTTGCTTTCACCCGTTCGCAGTACCAGCACAGCAAGGCCGTTTTGGTTAGTGTTACAAGGACAGTTCAGTCAATCATCCAGACTGTTGCCCCTGAAACTACTGAAAAGGCTGCTGCCCCTCTTCAGGAACCACACGTTTGTCTGGCCTCTCAACGGATACCCCGCCATTGTGGTTGCACCTACGGTACGGCTATCTGTATCGCTGAGGCACGCAAGCCTCCCTATCAACGGCAAGGTCCATGGTTCATGGGGGGAGGGGGGGGGGGCATTGAGTTAAAAAAGAAAAAGCTCATGCTTCATTTGAGTACTGATAAACGATAAAAATATCTTGTGAGAAAATGAAACGCCTACAGCCGTCCTAGTGATTTTATTTGTTTTGTTGCAAACAGTTTCGGCGCTTCAATGCGCCATCTTCAAGCTGTAGTTAATGCGGAAGGGGTTGACACCATCCATATATATATATATCATCAGTGGACAGGATAACTAGTCACACAGACTCTCTGAAATCGTTGGTGTCAGCGCTCTAACTATCGACTGGTGAGATATATATAGGGATCGTGTCAGCCCCCTCCGTATCAACTGCAGCCTGAAGATCGCGCATCGAAGCCCCGAAACTGGTTGCAACAAAATAAATAAAATCGTGAGGGCGGTTGTAGGCGTTTCATTTTCTCACAATAGTAAAAGGCCGTCGTTCGAAAGACCTCCTCAAAACGATGGACATATAAAAATCTCTGGCGGAATCACGATCACGTGATGTAAAGGTAATCATAAAACCGTTTACTTATGCAGTATCAGTATGCTGTTTAGTGATCCTTGAAAACCACCTCTCTACCTTTTTTTGACTTCAACCTGACTGAACGACATTAATGATTCCAGTATTAATGTCCTGAAAATATACATCTACAGCTACATCATACTCCTTAAGCCATCTAACGACGTGTGACGGAGGGTACGACTAACTGATCCCTCCAACACTGTTCCACTCCCGAATAGCGCATGGGAAGAACGTTGGTAAGACTCTGTATTGGCTCTAATTTCTCTCGCATTTTGTCCTCGCGGTCATTATGCGAGACGTATGGAGAAGGGGGGGGGGGGGGGGGGGGGGGGAACTCATATGTTGTCCGACTCTTCCCGGAAAGTGTTCTCTCGAACTATCAATAGTAAATCTCTCCGTGATGCACAACGTTTCTCTTTTAACGCCTGCCAATGAAGTTAGTTGAGCATCTCCGTAACGCTCTCGCACCGGCTAAACGATCCCTTGACGAAACGCGCCGCTATTCGTTGGAGCTTCTCTATCTCTTGTATCAGCCCTACCTGGTAGGGATCCCACATAGATGAACAATACTCAAGAATCGATCGAACAAGCGCCTTATAAGCTACTTCCTTCGTGGATGAGTGACATTTCCTTAAGATTCTTGCTATGAATCTGAGTCTGGCATCTGCTTTTCCCACTATTTGTTTTATGTGGTCATTCCACTGAAGGTCGCTCTGGATAGTTACTCCTAGATATTTTACTGTAGATCTTTCCAGTGGTCTGTTTCGCAAAACTTCTACGTATGAATAGACAATAATGTGATCTGACTTATGTTGGTGAGATATTATGTAGTAAGCAGACTAACAGCACAACGAAATTTATGAAAGGACCTCTAAAATGTAGTGAAGTAGTGGAAAATTATAAGAAATATATTCACGTATTGGAGCGCAAACTGCAAGTGCGGTTGGTCAAGCTATAAGCGGGGTTGCCACTTCTCTTATAGAGAAAATGCGTGCTATGAAAATGTAAAATGCGCCTTATATTGCCTAACATCTGATGATGCAAAGCATAAATCACGAAGTAACCAAATACTGAAGTCTTCAGAATTTAGCACGTGTCTCTAAGTTGTCAGCAGCTCAAACCTATCTTGAATTTGCTGTAAATCGCGTGCATAGGAGAACGATATCGTATTTGTTGAAAGCAGCTTCTCGTTATATCAGTTCTATGGAAGACAGATTACTTTTCAATAGGCTTGCATTATTCATGAACCGCAGCATTCTAACGTAACACGTTTTTACAACGGACAAAGAAGTACAAAATAACTTCTCCTATACCCATACAGACCCCTAACCCCATACACATAGTTCTGAAAATCTGTGCCTGTGAATTTTTAATAACTATGACAACACTTGAAAAATTTAAAACTAAAAGAGCGGTGCACATGCAACAGCTAATTAATGCATCAATAGTTCACCTAAGTCACTAACAGTTTTATAGCACTGCAAATGATAAGAACTGTTATGTGAGTTTCCTTGGCAATTGATTCTCTCTACAATCCTTAAAATTATCTATTGCATCACCCCACCTCTTTCGTTTTAAATTTTACAAGTACTGTCATAGCTATTAAAAAATTCACAAGTACAAAATTTCGTGAATGTATGTGCGAAATTTGGAATTTGTGTGCGTCTAAGGCAAATTATTTTACAATATTTTAACATGTTATTAAAATGATTTTTATTTAAATTAATATTTTCTACTTTATTGGCTTGTTTGTTTTTAAATCTATTTCCTCTTCTTCGATAATATTACAACAGGGAAATGTGGTAAATTACAGGTGTATTTCAGTCTGTCTTCACCTGAGTCGACATATATTGCTTCCTCCTACGTATATCTCGCGAAAAAACTGTGAATTTAATAATTAGAGACATTCGAGTTCATACAGGTGCTTACCAGCAATCGTTATTACCGTGAAACATTGTCGACTGGAAAATAACATTGAGAAACAGAGATGGTACAGAAAGTACCCTTCGCCACACACCAGACAAGAAAGGGAATCCGTATTGCATTGTTGTCCAGTTCTGAGCTATGGTGAAAATTCCAAATCTGTTGGTCATGGGGAAGTTAGTTTAGAATCAGTTGTAAAATTTGTACCGAACAAAGAGGCAGAAAAACAAAATACCCTCCACCACATACTAGACACGAAAGCGGAGCAATATTGCATCGTCGTCAAGTTCTGAGCTATGTTGAAAGTTTCAAGTCTCTAGTTCATCGGGAAGCTAGTTTGAAGTCAATTGCAATAATTGTACCGAACACACAAACGACAAAAAAAGCGAGGTAATAAAAGCGTGTTAAAAAGCACATATAGTTTGAGCATGAACCTCGTAAGATTCAGAAATATTTACGGAAGAGAAATAGTGAAGGACAGAATTGAAACTAAGGAATAAGCATGACAGTTCACAAGAAAAGATACATAAGTATGTCCCCATTCATACCATTTGAAAGTACATTACGACATGTTCTCAAAAATAACAGAAACGTAACTCACGTATTCATGATAAATTTCCTTGAGACGAAAAAGCTTCTGTCCACGAACGAGCGCAATTTTAGAAAGGATCGCTCGAGCGAAGTTCAGCTTGTGTTTTTCTCACATGACATCCTACGAGCTATGGATGAAGGGCAACAGGTAGATTCAATATTTCTACGTTTTCGAAAAGCATTTGAGACGATGCTCCATTCCAGACTTAACGAAGGTACGAGCATACGAAATAGGTTCCAGATATGTAAGTGGCTTCTTAAGAAGTAACTGAACACAGTACGTTGTCCTCGACGGCGAGTGTTCATCAGAGACAAGGGTGTTTTCAAAATTGCCCCAGGGAAGTGTGATAGGACCGCTGTTATATATACAGGGTGATTCAAAAAGAATACCACAACTTTAAAAATGTGTATTTAATGAAAGAAACATAATATAACCTTCTGTTATACATCATTACAAAGAGTATTTAAAAAGGTTTTTTTAACTCAAAAACAAGTTCAGAGATGTTCAACATGGCCCCCTCCAGACACACGAGCAATATCAACCCGATACTCCAACTCGTTCCACACTCTCTGTAGCATATCAGGCGTAACAGTTTGGATAGCTGCTGTTATTTCTCATTTCAAATCATCAATGGTGGCTGGGAGAGGTGGCCGAAGCACCATATCCTTAACATACCCCCATAAGAAAAAATCGCAGGGGGTAAGATCAGGGCTTCTTGGAGGCCAGTGATGAAGTGCTCTGTCACGGGCTGCCTGGCGGCCGATCCATCGCCTCGGGTAGTTGACGTTCAGGTTTCATAACTAACCTTTTTCGTAGGACTCTCCATACAGTTGATTGTGGAATTTGCAGCTCTCTGCTAGCTCTGCGAGTCGATTTTCCTGGGCTGCGAACAAATGCTTGCTGGATGCGTGCTACATTTTCATCACTCGTTCTCGGCCGTCCAGAACTCTTCCCTTTGCACAAACACCCATTCTCTGTAAACTGTTTGTACCAACGTTTAATACACCACCTATCAGGAGGTTTAACACCATACTTCGTTCGAAATGCACGCTGAACAACTGTCGTCGATTCACTTCTGCCGTACTCAATAACATAAAAAGCTTTCTGTTGAGCAGTCGCCATCTTAGCATCAACTGACGCTGACGCCTAGTCAACAGCGCCTCAAGCGAACAAATGTACAACTAAATGAAACTTTATAGCTCCCTTAATTCGCCGACAGATAGTGCTTAGCTCTGCCTTTTGTCGTTGCAGAGTTTTAAATTCCTAAAGTTGTGGTATTCTTTTTGAATCACCCTGTATATATATGATCCGGCGGAGAGGGTGGTCATCATTCTGCGACTGTTTGCCGACGATTCTGTGGCGTGACTGTAGAAGGATATAAGATGACTTAGACAAAATTCCTACTTGGTGTGGTGAATGGCAGCAAGCTTAAATGTAGAAAAATGAAAGTTAATGCGGACGAAAAAAAAAAAAAAAGTTAATGTTCGAATACAGCGTTAGTAATGTGCTGCTTGATAGTCATAGAATGGTCGACTTCGGTTTATTGGCAGAATTTTAGGAGAGTATGGTCATCTCTAAAGGAGACTGCATGTAGGACGCAAGTGCAACGCATTTTGAGTACTGCTCGACTATTTGGGATCAACGCCAGGACAGATTAAAGACAAACATCGAAGCAATTCAGAGGTGAGTTGCTAGATTTGTTACCGGCAGTGTTGCGGATATACTTCGTGAACTCAAATGGGAATCCGTGGAAGAAAGACGACGTTCTTTTCGCGAAACGCTATTGAGAATATTTAGAGAACCGATATTTTGAAGTTGACTGCAGGACGTTTCCACTGCGCCAATGTACATTCCGCGTAAGGAACACGAAGATAAAATACGAGAAATTAGGCTTGATATGGAGACATATAAACAATCGTTTTATCCTCGATCTATATGCGAGGAAAGGAAATGACTAGTAGTTGTACAGTATAACCTCCACCACGCACCGCGCGGTAGCTTGCGGAGTATGTATGTAGATATTATGAAATGAGTGGGAAAGTAAGAAACGACCTGAAACTAAGGATGTCTTAATGAAAACCCGATATGGATCCTTGTACATGGACAAATACTGTGTCGGTGCAAAGAAATCTAACATCACTTGCAATGCGAACACACCACCAAAACAGGAAAACCATGTAAGATAGAATTACGATAATGCTACGCTAGCAAGCAACGCCCTCACCATAACCCGAAGAAACAGCGTACCGTGTCAGCGGCAGCGTGAAAGGCTCAAATGGTTCAAATGGCTCTGAGCACTATGGGACTCAACTACTGAGGTCATTAGTCCCCTAGAACTTAGAACTAGTTAAACCTAACTAACCTAAGGACATCACACACATCCATGCCCGAGGCAGGATTCGAACCTGCGACCGTAGCGGTCTCGCGGTTCCAGACTGCAGCGCCAGAAAGCGTGAAAGGAAGCCCAATAAAGAAGATGTGAGTTCCCAGCTGAAAAGAAGATGTGAGTTCCCAGCTGACCAAAACAGTAGACAGTCTTCGAGCCATGATGGTGACTTGCAAGTCGTGTGGTGATAAATATGAAAGACATTTTAATAAATGGCTTTCATGCCGTAAAATTTGCCCTAATTATGCACTAGTGTTCAATTGACTCTGCAAGTAAATGCCTGTAGGACAGGCTGACCACGATCATTTGACAATACTCTTCTGGAGCGTTGATCAGCGTGTCGTACACTAGGCGCTTCATAGTCTCGAAGATGATAGATAGTGCGCCAAAAGTTACAGATTCCATGTTAACGAAAATTAGCGAGTATGTGATCCTTAACATGGACATCAGAGAGCGCATACAGCTGATTGGAGGTAGAGGGGGAGGGTATTTCCCTCCTGCTACTGTTGTAAACTGTTTTTAAAGGTTACTACCACATCCTCCAGTAACTCACGCACCATTTCCAAAAAAACTGTTGTCCAAAGACCAGAAAATGCGGCTTACTTCGGGAGCGGACTTCGCAGATCAGTAGTCCACCCATAAAATCTGTAAAGCCTGCTAACCAGGCGATCTAGTTTCGATCCTACCTTAGTAACTTTTTATTTTTTTTAAAAGTTATAACAAAATAAAGTTAATGATTTAACATATTATCAATTAAATCATACACAATTTTATTTTACTTATCAAACTGACTGTTACTATCGTCATTAAAATGTTATTACAAATCAGACGACAGTACAAAATGGGGGTGATTAAAAGTATTCGTTGTAAATTTGAGGAAAGGGCTTCTGCGTGGAAGTGTGGAGTGTAGCTGTTGCCGTATTGTACATACAAATAGGCAGACGGTCAGGAAGTGCCAAGACCGTCAAGGAACTAACTGACGAAAGGTCTTTACCTGCTACAGTACGATATGTACAGTTGTAGCCACCCGTATTCATCTAGAAACTCGAACTAACGTCCAGGTGCATTCTTGACTTTTGCAGAGATTGGAATGGACAAGCAACGCCTGAATTATATGACGAAGTCTTTCAGGATGACGAGAAATCACCGACATTTGCAATTAAAGTGATTCCTCCAAAATGTACTTCCTTTGTTCAACCTTGCGATTCTATTTTTACAGACAGGTAAAGAAATATAATTAAGCGCATACAAAACTGCATTTCTCTGATTGAAAATAATAGAGGAATAAATCCCCGTTAACATTGTATAAAAATACAGTCAATAACGCACAATCAAGTGCCATCACCAATTTTTAACGAAATGATACTCTATGCCTGTTACACTCCCAGGCTTTCAGTTGAAAGAGGCGTTTTCATTCATGTTAATGGAGTATATTTTCCAGCATCTTTTCAGAAAAGATTGTTTGTGTAAACAAATTTCCGTCATAAACTGTGCAAGATACAAAGTATTTTTTATTTTCAGTGTTTATATGACACTTCTCACCCTACATGAAAACTACGAAATTGACAAATAAAAAAGATATTTTAAAAATTCTTTGTTTAAATAAGAACCTACCCAAAATTTTCTTACAGTGATAATTAATGCATTGATTTGCCTTCATTAAAATGCATTTGAAGTTATTCAACATTTTAAAAGGAAAATATTATTTGTAATTCATATTTTACCTTAATTAGCTGTAATAGTCATTTCATAAATAAATAAAAATACTGTATGATTTAACAGATAATATTTTAGGTCATCAATTTTATTTAAAATAATTAAAAGAAATAAAACAAAGATTTATCCAAACATAGGATTGAACCTGGATCACCCACTGGGCAAGGGAGTCGGCTACAGACGCAACCACTTGGCTGTCCTGCCGTAGTGTCCAAACTGAACGATACTTATGCTGCGCGTAAATCTTCACAGCGTTTTTTCTCGGATCTTTCTGACTTGTGCGCTTTACAGATTTTACTACTAACCTGGGAAGTCTTATCCCAAACTGAATATTCGAGATCTTAAGGTCCTCTTCTTAATCACAAACGTAGGCCCCATGTCAAGGACCACAATCGCGAATGCAGTACATCTTACGCAGTGAAACACATTGCATGATATAACATACATTGTTCTTGGTACTCTCTTAACACAAAATCTCAGCGATCAAACTCTGTCCATTCCAGTTTGTTAGCTCTTTTTGAACTCTGTAACGGCATGTCGAATATTTCATTTTTGCTCTTACTGCGAACTCTCCTTTATGTTTTCACAAAGGACCACTACATGGCGCTATTGAGAACTGACACTGTCATTGTCTTAACACTCGCAACCAAAAAAGTGATCTAGAAATTTGTATTCAGTGACTGTTTAACAGAAACAATGTGGTTATAAAATGAAAATGCTACTTGAAAGGTTCTCGTTGAATGATTTTTTCACGATTTTAATAAAGACCTAACTCGACAACATGGCCTCCATCGATTAGTTGTACTTATGGTAATCAGCCAGCTTCAGAGCAAACTGTGTACATTTAGTATTCACAGTTTCGTCGTCATACATCCGTCCGTGTTGAATTTCGTGAAGATATACCAAAATCTGTAGCTGTTGTAGAAACATCGATGCTATGTGCATCGAAGGTTGAATAAGATCTCTATGCTATTTTGTAAGTGGGCTGCTTGTGTGTTAGCAGCGCTGTGTAGCGCTTTGCATTGGATCTATGACTGCGCTTTTTTTTTTTGTTAGAAACTCTGTGGCTGGCGGGACACGTTGTTGGAAGTTAATCACCAGTAGTGCTGGACAGTTGGAAGTTAGTCGCCAGCAGTGATGGAAGTACTGTTGGGCAGTTGGAGGTGAACAGCCGGCAGTGATGGATGTTAGATGTGAGAAGTCAGCATTGATGGAGGGTAGAGATCTGAAGTGTTAGCGTAGGCTAACGATCTGTACATGTTCGACTTGGTGATGGCATGTTATTCATGATTATATATCTTTGTACTGGATGTCAATGACGATTTATATTCGTGTTTGAGCTGGATGTCACACTATTAAGGTAAAAAATACATTATTTGATTTGCAACAAAATCTTTCCTTTGCTAACGACATGCCTATTAGTAGTTAGTGGCTTTAGTAGTTAGAATCTTTTATTTAGCTGGCAGTAGTTCGCGTAATGAAGATCTTTCTGAGGTAAGTGCTTAATGAAACGTATAGGTTATTGCTAGGATTTCTTTTTAGTCAGGGCCATTCTTTTGAATTAATTATTTGAAGTCAAGTTATCCTTTTTTTGAGCACTCAGACTGCGTCGCTCTAGGATATTGTGGGTCTCAGACATTCAGCAATTTAAATACAGACACACTCATTTAAATAATGAAGTTTCAACTTAAGCGTGAAATGGAGATTTGAACGTAAGACCGGCCGGTGTGGCCGAGCGGTTCTAGGCGCTACAGTCTGGAACCGCGCTACCGTTACGGTCGCAGGTTCGAATCCTGCCTCGGGCATGGATGTGTGTGATGTCCTTAGGTTAGTTAGGTTTAAGTAGTTCTAAGTTCTAGGGTACTGATGACCTCAGAAGATAAGTCCCATAGTGCTCAGAGCCATTTGAACCATTTTTTTTGTACCTAAGAGTGTACAACATTCGCTGTTGCATCACGTTTAGTTGTGAAAAAGATCGCTTTGGATCTCGCACAATTTGACTCACGCTCAAAAACTGGCTCCTGTCAATTGTTGTAAGGAAATGTTCAAAAAATTCGACCTGGGAGACAGAAAATCCATCTCAGGGATGGGCTTGCCAGCGGGCGCTGTCAGGTCTGCAGTCCCCCCTCCTCCCCTCTGTTAACACCGTACGTCCGGCATACGCAGCAAGAGGACAAGGCGGGGCTGTTTACTTCCCGTTATTAGTGTTGTCGGTGTCTAAGTCTATTTAGAGTTCGTGGGAGGACATTTTTATTTTTAATTTCAATTAATTGGCTTTCTGTTCGTGCCCGTACAGCCATCTCAACAGTGCAAAGACGATATGACAATGTGTTTGAGACGACTTTTGTGTTAGGTGTGGCGATACGAATGTAAGGACTACAGTCCTCGACCCGGCCGGGAATCGATCATGGTCCACTTCGGTTAGCAATCTACTGTGCTGACCCCGCAGCTAACGAGGCGGACCAAGCACAAAATTAGTGAGTTAAGATCCTCAAAAAGAAAACCGATAATCCCTACGCTTCAGCCCACAGTGGAAAGACGGTTACTTTGTTATCGAAACACAAACCAGCCCTCTGCGTCTCTCTTGCAGTGCGTTGTTTTGGTTAGGAAAAAGGCCAGAGAAGTTGGTGTCTAGGAGGAAATAACATTGCAGCATACATTGCGTTAATGTGCTAACAAAATGTGCCAAAATAATTGGCGTCATGGAGGTTGTTGTAAAAACCGTTAATAAACATCGCCGGTTCTAGGCGCTACAGTCTGGAACCGCACGATCGCTACGGTCGCAGGTTCGAATCCTGCCTCGGGCATGGATGTTTGTGATGTCCTTAGGTTAGTTAGGTTTACGTAGTTCTAAGTTCTAGGGCACTGATGACCTTAGAAGTTAAGTCCCATAGTGCTCAGAGCCATTTGAACCAAGCCAATAAACATCGCACGGTTTGGGACATCGGCTTCAAATATTTCCTGACGGAGCTAAAATGTTATTACGGCATGTGGTGTTTTTTTGTGAAGTACACTGGTTGAATCGAGTTGGTGGTGTAGATCATTTCTTTAACTTGTGTAAAGACATAGCATAAAATGAATGGCAGCAAAAGGGTTGAAGAGCCCCACTGAATATTAGATCTTCTATTTCTAACTGACCTTAAAAACATTTTGATGAATATATTAAGGTACTACACAGATTCTTAGAAAGTTTTGGTAGTGATCCATTCGAACTTGATTTCAGTATCTTTCGCAACTTCTTTTCCAGTGGACGTTGAAAGTGACCTCCTGAAATTCAACTGGAGCTCATCGACTTGCAGCGTAGTCTTGTGCTCAGCGAGCGGTTTCGCATTGCAGAAACTGTTATAATGTTTCACAAAAAGTTCCCTCGAGAACAGTTCACGCAGTTGTTTCGAGTTGCTGCTCAAATCCGCAGAGTTTAGGGACCACAAACTTTTGTGAAAGTGCTTTTTTCAACAATGAAATCATCGCACTGAAAGCTCAGGAATAGTCTTAGTGATGTTCATCTGATTGGGGCAATGCGGTTGATGACCAGTAGTCTCACCCCAAACTTCGAGAAGCTAAAAACATTCAAAGATGAAGTTTTATCCATGTATTGTGTAGGCTGTCCACACTGTATTACCGTGGTCACAAACTATTGCATATATGGAGACATAGCCTTAGGCAACAATTTGAAAGTTGGACGACTCTGCTTCTTGTCCTAATGCAGTAGTTGGCTGCCAAGAGCCTATCTCTGTAACTCCTCGTATCTTGTCATGATTTCATCCGCCTGGAATTCCATAAAGAAGGTTAAAGGTGTAAAAAAACAGAAGGGTACTTTGAACATATGGCTAATGGAAGGTGGTGTAGTCCCCTTGCCGTCCTCCGACCATCTAACTGACTGCTACAACAGAATGTGGACTCCTAACCGTAGGACACGCCACATTTTCCACATAAACAAACATTGGCTGAGGCGGAAGAAGTGATAAGTGACATAAAAATCCTAAGACCTACTGGGAATCGGAGAACTTTAGAGTCGTAGTCTAGCACTTTACAGCTACGTTTCCTGATAAATATCCACTTATTTCGTCCGATGACTAATTACGCTCTACGAAAACTTCACGTGAGAATTGGTGGTCCAAGCTGACAGTAAAATGTCAGGACACAGATGATCCACTGAAACCCACGGAATAATACAGCGGGATAAAATTTGTTCAGCTTACTTATTTTAACTATGAAAATTAGCACAAACCAAAACAATCGTGTAAATATTGAAAACTTTTTCAAACCCCTGTCAATGTTATCATGCAATAAGTTCTTATTGCATTATATAAATACACCACATTACCGGCCAGTTCGGCCTTTGTCCGTTTTCAGAAGTTTGAGAATACATTTCCAATAGAACAATAAACAGGTTACACGTGCCATTTTGCGGCGAGTCATAATTCATAGACAGGCGGAGCTCAGCCATGTGACCACAGCGTTGCGTACTTGCATTAATTCTTGAAAAAAGTATTACGTAATGGACTTTGAAAATGTGATATACAGGATGATCTTAATTAAAGCTCCTGTTCCAAAAATGTTGTAAAAAAAAGAACCGCTGTTCAGAATGACGTCAAATATGAGGGAAACGTTATGCAAAGGAAAAAAAATAACCCACTAGATGGCGCTCTGAGCGTCATAATGTAAATGTGTTCGGTTACAAATGACAAATGCCCAGTAATAGGACGGCTAAAGTGTGAGTTGCACATTAAACCAAACGTACTGCGCAATATGCATGACCACACAAGTCTAAGATTCACCAGTTGTAGCGCTGTTAGTTAGATAAGCCCATCCATAATAGCAAGGTAAAAACCTCATTGGATGGGAAAACTCGGTTTTTAACCATCCAAAGGCCAAAATCCGCATAAAAGTATCAATGAAATCGGTTTTTAACTCTCTTGAGGCTAAAAACCGCATAAAAAGCAACAATGACATCGGTTTTTAAATGTCATGAGCATGACGCAAGACATATTCAGTACGCTGTCCGCCTTTTTCTGCCACAAGCTGAAATCGAGAAATAGCATGTTCCATCACCGACAGGAGTGGCACGGGAGTCACTTTCAGAATGCGTTGCGCAGTGCGTGTCCTCGTTTCACCTATGTTTGTGATCGGAGCACTGAACACGGCATCTTCCAGATAATCCCACTGCCGGAATCACACGGGTTAAGATCACGTGATCTGGACGGCGAGGCTGTAGGGAAATGATGGCTGATAAATCTAGAATTTCCAAAATACATCTGCAGAATCTGCTTCGCTGTCTGTGCTACCCACACATCCACGCTGTTTCAGAATTTTATTCACCATACGTCCAAAGTTCAGACAGTTCAAAAAAAATGGTTCGAATGTCTCTGAGCACTATGGGACTTAACATCTGAGGTCATCAGTCCCCTAGAACTTAGAACTACTTAAACCTAACTAACCTAAGGACATTACACACATCCATGCCCGAGGCAGGATTTGAACCTGCGACAGTAGCAGTCGCGCGGTTCCGGACTGAAGCGCCTAGAACTGCTCGGCCACCGCGGCCGGCTCAGACAGTTCCCCGTGCACTGCATGGTTGGTTGATTTGGGGGAGTGGACCAAAAAGCGAGGTCATCGATCCCCTCGGGTTAGGGAAGGATGGGGAAGGAAGTCGGCCGTGCCCTTTCAAACGAACCATCCCGGCATTTGCCTGAAGCGATTTAGGGAAATCACGGGAAACCTAAATCAGGTTCGCTGGACGCAACCATTGTCCTCCCGAATGCGAGTCCATTGTGCCAACCACTGCGCCACCTCGCTCGGTGCATTTCATGTTTGCCCGCCACTGCTCCACCCCCTTTGCAGTGCTGTGGGCACAGCTTTTACTGAGGTCGGAACAATTGTGTCGCTCCCTCTGCCACACTGCACTTCAAAAGATCCTGCATTTTCGAATTTCGTAATCATTTTCTTCAGATCCTTGGCAGGCATGGCCCTAGGCAGGCATCGGACCAAACCCTTTTTTCATACCCTTGACTGGCCTGAACTTCTGCAGAGCTAGTACCGATCAGAGCTTTGTCAGAAGCGCGCGATCCTGTCTTGAAAAGTTACGCCGACCGTCTCAAACGCAAGCTGAGGAACAGCATTTTCCATTTTGCAAATTCTGCCGCTTACTGTGACATGTAGTGATAAAATTTTCGTTAATTTTTTTTGGTTTCATAACGTTTCCCCTCTCTTCGATAGTATTCCGTTCAAAACTGACGTTATTCTCACCAGCGGCTCGTTTTTTTACAGCATTTTGTAACTGAAACTTTAAATACAGGGTGATTCAAAAAGAATACCACAACTTTAAAAATGTGTATTTAATGAAAGAAACATAATATAACCTTCTGTTATACATCATTGCAAAAAGTATTTAAAAAGATTTTTTTTCACTCAAAAACAAGTTCAGAGATGTTCAATATGGCCCCCTCCAGACACACGAGCAATATCAACCCGATACTCCAACTCGTTCCACACTCTCTGTAGCATATCAGGCGTAACAGTTTGGATAGCTGCTGTTATTTCTCGTTTCAAATCATCAATGGTGGCTGGGAGAGGTGGTCGAAACACCATATCCTTAACAAACCCCCATAAGAAAAAATCGCAGGGGGTAAGATCAGGGCTTCTTGGAGGCCAGTGATGAAGTGCTCTGTCACGGGCTGCCTGGCGGCCGATCCATCGCCTCGGGTAGTTGACGTTCAGGTAGTTACGGACAGATAAGTGCCAATGTGGTGGCGCTCCATCCTGCTGAAATATGAATTGTTGTGCTTCTTGTTCGAGCTGAGGGAAGAGCCAATTCTCTAACATCTCCAGATACTGTAGTCCAGTTACAGTAGCACCTTCGAAGAAAAAGGGACCAAAAACTTTATTGGCTGAAATGGCACAGAAAACATTCACCTTAGGCGAGTCACGTTCATACTGAGTTGTTTCCCGCGGATTCTCAGTGCCCCATATACGCTGAACAACTGTCGTCGATTCACTTCTGCCGTACTCAATAACACAAAAAGCTTTCTGTTGAACGGTCGCCATCTTAGCATCAACTGACGCTGACGCCTAGTCAACAGCGCCTCAAGCGAACAAATGTACAACTAAATGAAACTTTATAGCTCCCTTAATTCGCCGACAGATAGTGCTTAGCTCTGCCTTTTGTCGTTGCAGAGTTTTAAATTCCTAAAGTTGTGATATTCTTTTTGAATCACCCTGTATAATCACCCCGTTCACTGAGGTGACAAAATTCTTACAATAGCGACATGCATAAGTACGGATGGCGGTAGTACCGCATTCAGAGGGTATAAAAGGACAGGCATTGACGGAGCTGTCATTTGTGCTTAGATGAGCCACGCGAAAAGGTTTCCTTCATGATTATGCCCGCACGACGTGAATTAACACACTTTGAACGCGCTAGAAGCGTTCCATTTCGGAAATCGTTAGGGAATGCAATATTCCGAGATCCACAGAGTTAAGTGTGTGCCGAGAATACCACGGACAACGCAGTGGCCAACGGCCTTCACTTAACGGCCGAGTGCAGCGGCGTTTGCTTAGTCAGTGCTAACAGACACTGCGTGAAATGCCCGCAAAAATCAATGTGGGACGTAGGATGAAAGTATCCGTTAGGACAGTGCGACGAAATTGGTCGTTTTTGGGCTATGGCAGCAGACAACCGACGCGAGTGCCTTTGCTAACAGTACGACATATCCTGCAGCACCTTTCCTGGACTAGTGACCATACTGCTTGGCCGCTATACGAATGGAAAACAATGACCTGATCGGATGAGTCCCAATTGTAGTTGGTGAGAGCTGATGGCAAGGTCCGAGTGTGGTGCAGACCCCACGAAGTCATGGTGAGAACTGATGGCAGGGTCCGAGTGTGGTGCAGACCCCACGAAGTCATGGTGAGAACTGATGGCAAGGTCCGAGTGTGGTGCAGACCCCACGAAGTCATGGTGAGAACTGATGGCAAGGTCCGAGTGTGGTGCAGACCCCACGAAGTCATGGTGAGAACTGATGGCAAGGTCCGAGTGTGGTGCAGACCCCACGAAGTCATGGACGCAAGATGTCAACAAGGCCCTGCGCAAGCTGGTGGTGGGTCCACTATGGTAACGAATGTGTTCACGTGGAATGGACTGGGACCTCTGGACGCACGGCTAATTGGACACCATTTCCAGCCATTCATGGACGTCACGTTCCCAAAAAACTATGGAAATTTTATGGATAATAATTCGCTATGTCACCGGGCTACAATTATTCGCGACTGGTTTGAAGAACATTCTAGAGGATTTGAGTGAATGGCTTCGTCATCCAGATAGCCAGATATGAACCCCATCGAACATTCATGGGACATAATGGAGCGGTCAGCTCATGCACAAAATTGTGCATATGGGATACTTTCGAGGTTATGAACGGCTACAGAGGCAGCATGACACAATATTTCTGAACCTCGAACGACTTGTTGCATTTTCACCACATCACTATGCCGGGAAAAAGAAGGTCCGACATAATATTAGGAAGTATCCTGTGACTTTTGTCACCTCAGTGTATATACCAATTGCAGTAAAGGCATCTTGTATAATAAATAAATAATGTGGTGGTTTTTTAAATGTTTTCACCATTTAGAAGTTAGATTGAGGTCGAGGAACCATACACGAAGAAATTAATAAAATATTCATGCTGTATTGTCGGTAACCACTCACAATGTTTGCCTTTTGCATACATGGAATCACATTCCAGGCGATAAATGGAGAGAGAAATGGCTCAAGAATTTTGGAATAGCGAGTCACGGTGTA
Organism: Schistocerca americana; assembly: GCF_021461395.2. Lineage (NCBI taxonomy): Eukaryota > Metazoa > Arthropoda > Insecta > Orthoptera > Acrididae > Schistocerca > Schistocerca americana. The sequence goes on along the minus strand of NC_060124.1, from coordinate 430,022,123 downwards.
AAAAAGCAACTCGTTCTGTGTTAACCGAACGAGGTGACGCAGAGATAACACAGTAGACTCTGTATCTAATGACCCTGACGACGGGACGTAACCCTAACGACTGGAAGCCCTGAATGGAGTAAGTTTTAAAGCAGACAAAAAAATTAGAGTAAGACTAAGATAAAGAGTTTCAAACAAATGTCCCATATTCTTGTACGATATAGTGGGTTTAAAAGTAGAAGAAAAGCGATTAACATATGTCGAAGACAATTACCGGTTGACAAATGGCGCATTTACATATGTCGATAACGGCCATTACTCGGCACTGTATGCCATCTTCAAAAAATGGTTCAAATGGCTCTGAGCACTACGGGACTTAACTTCTGAGGTCATCAGTCGCGTAGAACTTAGAACTACTTAAACCGAACTAACCTAAGGACATCACACACATCCATGCCCGAGGCAGGATTCGAACCTGCGACCGTAGCGATCGCGCGGTTCCGGACTGTAGCGCCTAGAACCGTTCGGCCACTCCGTCCGGCATGCCATCTTCCTGTTGCCGTTAATTGTTCATTTCTAATTATGTTTGGCTTCCATTCTTCCGGCCAATCCCGTTGTCAGGCATAGCACTTACAACTACCACCATATCAGACATTCCGCATCGGTCGTTTGTAAGTTGCACTGCTATGAGAACAAGACTTGTGATTCTGTGGACTATGAACTCCGATCCTTAATATTCCACGCGGGAAATACCATATTTGGTAGTCTACTAAGTTTTAGGCTATGGCTTTAATGAACAGATACGCGTCATATACAGCGAACGAGATTCTCGACGCCACCTTATGTCCAGCAGATTGATACGGTGACCAACAGACGAGCGATCATTCGCACCTAAACGAAGAGACTGACGTAGTTTTCATACAGTTTGCCCTCCGATTATGAAGGAGCAAATGTTGCGACGACTAGAAGATGATTCTGAAACGAGAGTGAGAAGACAGCGTAAGGAATGAGGAGGTTCTCCGGAGAATCGGCGAGGAATAGAATTTATGGAAAACACTGACATGAAGAAGAGACAGGATGGTAAGACACCTGTCAAGACATCAGGTAATAAGTTCCATGGTACTAGAGGGAGCTTTAGAGGGTAAAAACTACAGAGAGAGACAGAGAATGGAATACATCCAGAAAATAGTTGAGCAAGTAGGTTGCAAGTGTTACTCTGAGATGAAGAGACTGGCACGGGAGAGGATTTTGTGTCGAGCCGCATCAAACCAGTCAGAAGACTGATGACTCGACAAGAAAAAAGAAGAACATTAGGATTTGAGAGCCTGAAAACTTACGCAACACACGTGACCGCATCCGTGATACACTGAAGCTTAATTTTTGGTGTGGCGTAATACACGATAAGGTGTTAGACCGATTGTTCTTCGCTGAGAAAACTATAATGGGGAACATTTACCCATACGTGTCCTGACGGTTGCTTCTGCAACAGATTGAAGAGCTGCCGCTTTGCGTTATCTACCAACACCGCTACATCGGAGTTTGAACATGTGGGATGTACTGAGTTATGCATTTCCTGAGAGCTGTATGGGTGGTGATGGTCTCATCTCATGGAAACCACACCCTCCTAATGTCACGTCATTAGACTTATTTTTGTGTGGTTACGTCCAGATTCTCGCTTGCACAGCACCAGTCAATGACATCGCAGTCAATCATGTTGATGCTCGAATAACGATGCTTAGGCCTACACGAATGGAATTGGAATATCACTCTGATTTTCTACGAGCGAAGAGTGGGGCACACACTGAAATTCTGGGGCAATAGAAAAAAAGCTGTGATAGCTGCTAAGCATTATACAAGAAACCACGATGTTCTATCTCTGTCTCTAATAGTTTCCAAGTTATGATATTTTAAAGTGATAGCGGGATTTTAAGGACACTCTGTAGTTATGCCTGTGGATTCTAAGACGGGGCGCTGAAATCTATAGCCCACAGTCCACAGCTTACATGTTATTTACGGGTAAGGTGACATTCACACAGTGAGGGCATCTACATCTACATCTACATGGATACTCTGTAAATCACATTTAAGTGCATTTCAGAGGGTTCATCGAACTATCTATTATTCCAACCTCGTATAGCGGGCGGAAAGAACGAACACCTATATCTTTCCGTAAGAGCTCTGATTTCCCTTATTTATGGTGGTGATCGTTTCTCCCTATGTAGGTCACTGTCAACAAGATATTTTCGCATACGGAGGAGAAAGTTGGTGATTGGAATTTCGTGAGACGATACCGTCGCAACGAAAAACGCCTTTCTTTTAATGATGTCCACCCCCAAATCCTGTATCATTTCAGTGACACTCTCTCCCAAATTTCGAGATAATACAAAACGTCCTGCTTTTCTTTGAATTTTTCCGATATACTCCGGGAGTCCTATTCAAATACTTGAGCGATCATGGAAGTAAGCAGTAGGTTCGCTTTAGTATCAGTTAGTGAGTAGTACTTCAAACAACGAATTAACAGGTGCTGTTTAATACCAGTTTCTTCAACACAAATAACCAGCAATATTACAGAATGTTGCTCTTGTAAATCGACAACCGACGTGTCGTTTAGGCGCCACCCCTGTTTCTAAGCCACTTGCGTCAGTGTCTTACATTAATGTATAATGTTTTGTCTTGGAGGTCCAGCGGCATCCCCATTCACTGACATTATTGCCTTAGATTTCTGGCTATGACGGTATCGGAAGGTGTCCCCCACCCATTGAAAAGGCGCACTCATAGTAGGAGCACTTCTCCACCGCGGAGGAGCAGGGCTGAAGGTTGTGTAGGAATGGGTGCTAACCACATTAAGTGCCTCCTGTAGTGTCAACAAATATGTGGCTTTCGTAGCACGGAACGAACAAAATCTCAGTATGTGTTTTTCCGGTTATATGTTCATAGGGCTTTTATTTTCTTGTTTTGACAGTATTGTCACATGCAGGATTGTGAGACATTTTTCTTAAAATACACCGTATAACCAACATATCGAAAAGAAAACGGTACAAATTAGTGGTTAAGTCACGGAACTAGTTGTAAGTGTTTTCCTGGACAGAGCAACTGAAAAGAGAAAGAAACAGAGAAGATGAGCTGGAGCGATTTAGGTAAGCTAAACAGGAGTTTTAAAACCAAGCTCCGGATATGAAATGTACACTTGACCATCCGCGACTATTACCAGTTCTGAGTTATGGCAGTGAATATAGTCTTCAAACGCGAAATCATTGAGAAAATGAGGGTATTTAACGAACAATGCATGTCGTGAATTACTAGAGGAGAGAGGAAGGCAAACAAATGGGCGAGCGAACAGATTAAGTAACAGTTCCTCTCCGTACGCTATACGCTGTAATCTACTGTGATTACGTATACATGGTTTGTCGTAAGGTATCTATTCTGAAGTAATTTGACCAAAATCATGTGGAGAAGTCTACAACTAATCATCAAAATTGCTATTGAAATCACTGTCTTAATAAGGACTTTGTAAAATAAATGTAATTAACAAGGTCAGTTCAGACAGTTAAGTCGAATTTATCATTAAGTAAAATTAGTATATTAATGAAATTCTAATTGTAGAATGAAATAATTTGTGTAATTAACAAGGTCAGTTCAGACAGTTAAGTCGAATTTATCATTAAGTAAAATTAGTATATTAATGAAATTCTAATTATAGAATGAAATAATTTAGTCGTCAGGCAGGCAGTTTATTTCAGAATCTAATTGGTTGTAAACAGACTGAAATTCGCGTAATGAACAGTTACATATGTATTGGTGACGTCAGACATCACTTGTGCTGGTGTATCCAGGGAATCAAAACGAAAATCTTTAGTTAAATCAGGGTTCATACCCATAATTTTAGAATTGTTTGAAATAATGTTGCACAAACTGAAAAATTAATGGATGACAGTAGTACCTTGCACGACTACTCCTCTGAAATGATTAGCGCTTAAGTAAAGTAATATTAAGAGTGAATTTTAAGTATTTGGAAAACTTTATCTAAGACCATTCTTAACAGTAAAGTTCATATAAACTTTACTGTTAAGAATGGTACTAGACAAAGTTTCCCAAATACTTAAAATTCACTCTTAATATTACTTCACTTTAGCGCTAATAATTTCAGAGCAGTATTAAAATACCTTGGCAACACAGAAATACGACAGCCAAAATATAGATATAGAAAACTACCAAAGTAATAGAAAATTAATTCAGTTCAATAAGAAGTAAAATTTAGTTGTTTCAAGAGTTATTTTAAATGTTAATTTCATATCAGTTTTTCTTCAAATTCTTTAATGACTTTCATTAATTAGCAAGAATATGAAATTTCAAATTCAAGAAAAAATTTGTTTTACTTTCTGACAACGTTACTGTCTTTGGTATTAATCAAATTTAGCATTCACAATGTGTCACTCGGAATGTAAGAGAACACGGCATCCAGGTAATAATCATTTGTAATAATGAAATTACAATTAAAGTTCACATGGTAATTATATGTGCAAATAATTTAAAAAACACGCAGAAGTTTGCAAAGCTAAAAATCTTCGCTCCTACATTTTTGGTTCCTGCAGGTGAGAAGTAGTAACTCGGCGAAACAATGCTTCATAATTACAAATTATAGTTTCTCGTCTCCAGATCCAAACATTTCTAACACTTGCTGTGACCAAACAGTACTCTTATTTTTATTCTTCTTGAAGCAGCATTATAAGTAACCATCGTACTGTGGCCCTTGTAACTCGCCTCTTCAAACGCGAGACATTGCTGCAGCCATGAACGCTATACCTCAGCCAGTCACACTTTCATCTTTACTTAGTCATAGCTAAAGAACTTCCTTTTCTGATGGCTTTTTGTTGTCAAAGACTTTATATATTTCAGAGATTTCGTTTTAACCACTGAGAGTGTTCAGTGATTCGACGCAGTACAAAGCTCCTAACATTGATGTGTGTCTACCGCACAGATTTTATAAAACTGTTTCTAACTGTTTTAGGTAACAATACACATACAAACACATTTATCCTGTTTAGTTTACAATACTTAGACGACAGTGAAACTGATCACAGATAGAAACGAATTTTTAAAAAACCACATTCATGAAAAGAAATAAAATTAAACTGTTCACTAGTAAAGCCTGTATTGTCGTGTCATATACTCCACTGCAGTGTCGCAAAAAGACTGACGTGGGAAGGCGTAATTATAACTGTAATGAAACTTTAGTGCAATTGAGAGTGATATGCAGCTAGGTGAACGTATGAAAACTGGACCAAGGACATTCTTGGCTGTATGCTAAGACACCAGTAATACCCCACCCCTAGTTCTTTAAAGAATCGAACTGCCATACGTAAAACAGAAAAGCTAACTTTCCCGACATATCAGTGTTTATGACCTCAACTCTCCTAAACTATGTGCAGTACAGTGACACAATTTTGCAGGTACATACAGTGGTATACGTGTACTGCATGTAGAGTCAGCAGTGGTGAAGTGATAAATTAAAACGGGATTCCACATACTGAAGTTTTACTGCTTCGACAACCAACGGTGTGTGTGTGTGTGTGTGTGTGTGTGTGTGTGTGTGTGTGTGTGTGTGTGCGTGTGCATGTGCGTGTGCGTGTGCGTGTGTGTGTGTGTGTGTGTGGCATAAAGTTTGTTGGAAGTCGCCAAGTCCTCTCCTTCTCCAATACTGGATGAATATAGTCTAAGTAATTTGCGTGCCAAGAGCTGCGCTTTCTCGAGGCATTTACAGTTTCTAACTTTAACACTTATAATACTTAATACTTAAGCCTCTTAATGAGTAGAATACGACAGCATTTCAAATCTTTAAATTCGGTGAATAATTATATGAAATAGTGAAAAACAAATTTTTGTTGCCACTGGGAGACAGCTGATAGGCAGCCTTCAACTTAAACCTAGTGGTCACATACATGTTTAGCAACTCAGTAGATAAGAATTGATGATAACACCGACCTAATGGAAGGTGGGTAGATTTCATTAAAGACATGTGAGAGCAGCATGGGTGTTTGGAGCTTAAGACCGTAATGCGCGGTAAAATCTAGCTGAAGTCTTTATCAAGCAGTAGGTGTCACATAACTGGTGACGATAAAGATGTGGAGTAGGAGGAAGAAGTAAGCATAAATTGGATGATTGGAAGATTTGCACCCGAACATTTCTTGCTGTCTTTCATGGAAACATTAATCTCATAAAAATGACAACTGGCAGACCAAAGCAAGTGTAGTTAGAAGTCCTTGGTTCGCTACTTTCAGTTTTCTACTGAGGCACTGATACAGTCACAATCTATGAACTTTATGATCTTGAGTGTAACTTGTTGCTTCGAAACGTACGTATATGCTAGTACAACTGGCCGGAAATAGCTTAATTTATCACGGGTCTAAATCTGGCTTTACCGAGTCTCATGCTTTCGCACAGTTAACCTGGCGATAAGGCCAAATCTCTGTGCTGAATGAACACGACTTCGCTTCACGCTAGGCGGAACGTTGTTGGTTGCAAGCATGCTATGTTCAGTTCAATAGGTGGTGATTGCGTGACCGTATGTTCAAGATATGCAGCTTTTGTAAATTCCGAAGTCACAGTTATTGGCGGACATGTGTTAACAGGACTTCGCTTCTCGTTGTTGACTGCTAACATGCTATGTTCAGTTCAGTAGGTGCTAGATGCGTAACCGTATATGCAAGATATATAGCTTTTGTAAATTTCGACGGCTCGTCATAGCTTTTGATGAACATGTCGCATATAGGAATTCTGCCGATGCCGACGTTATGTGGGAAGCGCAACTAGTAGATTTACATGTTATGCCTGAACACCTCCGACCAAATATAGGACTTGGATTCTGGAAGATGATGAATTCATCCAGCAACTTAGATTTAATTTTTTCCATTGTTCCCCTAAATCGATGAAGATGAATGATGGGATGGTACCTTTGAAAGGGCCAGGAAGGATTTCCTTTCCAGTCCATCTCTGTGACCATATTAAGATTGAAACGGAGGATGACACAGGAAAGGCCCAAATACAAAACATCTTTTTCCAAAATTATTTCATAGAGGGAGATAGCGCTATAGTTCCTCCTCTAAATCGTCGCAAGAACGACACAATGACCAATATTGAAAAAAAAAATGACCAAGGAACAGAAAAGCAGCTGAAATCGTTTAACAGAGGAAATGTCACTAGACCTGAGGGGATATCAGTTCGATTCTACAAGGGGCATCAGAAAGAAACTCCCCTCTTCTAGCAGCTGTGTACCATGGGTCTCTGGGGGAGTTAAATCTCCAAATTGATCGAAAAATGTACAGGTCATTCCAGTTTTCAAGAAGGGTCTTCGAACGGACGAAATAAACAACAGTGCTATATCACGGACTTCGGAATGTTGAAGAATTTTTTAACATGTTCTATGCTAGGGTAGTGTGAACTTTCTGGAGACCGAGAATCTACCAACGTGGCTTCAGAAAACAACAATCGTGCGAAGCGCAGCTCGCTCTGGTCGTATACGAGATTCAGAAAACAGAACATAAAGGCGCTCAGGTGGATGCAGTGTTGCTTGCCTTGCGAAGACGTTCGGTACTGTTCCGCACCGCCACCTAATGATCAAAATACGCGCATACGCAACGTCAGATCAGTTGTGTGATCGGATTGAAGAGTTTCGTGCAAACAGAACACAGCATGCCATTCTGAACGGATGCGTCCATAAAATATCCAAGACTACGCGATGACGTGATCTGAAGTGGAACAACCACATAAAATTAATCGCAGTTAAGGTGGACGCCATACTTTGATTCAGTGGAAGAATCCTCAAGAAATTTAGTCCATCAACAAAAGAAGTAGCTTACTGGACAGTCATTCAAGAAATGCTTGAATATTGCTCGTCAGTCTGGGGCCCCCACCAATAAGATTGATAGAGGAAATAGAGAAGATTGTAAGAAGGGCAGCACGTTTCATTATGGGTTCATATAGTAAGAGTGAAAGCCTCACGGCGACGATCAGCCAATTGCAGTGGCAGAGACTGCAAGAGAAGCGGTGTGTACCACGGTAAGGTTCAAATAGTTCTAAGCACTAAGGGACTTCTGAGGTCATGAGTCCCCTAGAACTTAGAACTACATAAACCTAACTAACCTAAAGACACCACACACATCCACGCTCGAGGCAGGATTCGAACCTGCGACCGCAGCGGTCTCGCGGTTCTAGACTGTAGCGCCTAGAACCGCACGGCCACTCCGGCCGGCCACCACGGTAAGATCTACCGTCAAAATTCCAAGAGCATATGTTCCTTGAAGGGTCAACCAATATACTGATTCCTCCTACGTATAGCTGGCGAAAAGTCCATGGAGATAAGATTCGTTTCCACAGAGGCGCTTAACAGCTGGTTTTCCCGCGAATTACACTCATGGAGAAAGAAATCGCAACAGCAAAGTATAGCAAATGTACAGCTGAAATTTTGTGAATGCATTTTTCTAGATAACATGTTTAACTGATTAACATTGCAAGATGACAGGGCAATGTAAGCGCGAGATAAGCCATTGCTAATGTGAAATACTGATACATTAATAACCGGTGTAGTCATCAGAATGTTGAACGCAGGCCTGCAAACATATGCGCACCGTGTTGTATAATTACTGGAAGTCAGTTTGTGGGATGGAGTTCTGTGCCCTTTGTACTTGGTCGGCCAGTACAGGGACGGTTCATACTGTTTGTCGACAATGCTGGAGTTGTTGTCCGACGATTTTCCATATGTGCTCGATTGGAGACAGATCTGGTGATCGAGCAGGCCACGACAACATGTCGACAGTCTGTAGCGCATTTTCGGTTACAACAGCGGTGTGTGAGCGAGCGTTATCCTGTTGGAAAACGCCCCCTGGAATGCTGTTCATGAATGGCTGTACAACCGGTCGAATCACCAGTTTCACGTACAAATTTGCAGTCAGGGTGTGTGGGATAGCCACGCGAGTGCTCCAGATATCATGCGAAATTGCATCACAGACCATAACTCGAGTTGTAGGCCCAGTGTGTCTAGCACGCATACAAGCTGGTTGCAGGCCCCAAGTGGTCTCCTCCTAACCAGCACACGGCCACCACTGGTACTGAGGCAGAACCAGATTTCATCAGATAACACAACAGACCTCCACCTTTCCCTCCAATGAGCTCTCGCTTGACACCAGTGGAGTCGCAAATGACTGTGGTTTGGGGTCTGTGGAATGAACGCTACTGAGCGCCTGGCTCGAGGCTGTCCTTGAAGCAACCGATTTGTAACAGTTCTTTGTGTCACTGTGGTTCCAGCTGCTTAAATTGCTGCTGCAGATGAAGTATGGTGCGCCAGAGCCATACTCTCAACACGATTTTCTTTCCTCTCGGTAGTGCCAGGTGGCCATCCAGAGCATCTCAAATGGAACTACCCTCACGACTGTCACAGCGTGTATTTGAAGGAAACCTAATTTGCATCCTCATAGTGACGCAACTAGCTCCACTCTTAAGCGTCAGGCTTGAAATTTGAACAGACGTCATCTTTTAGATGTACAAACACATCTGCCAGCTTTTGATTATGTCGTAAAAATCCTTCTTGGTGTTACAATTTTCTTTCCGTCAGTGTATTTTCTGTTGGAACGTGGCAGTACACGAAGTATTCTACGTCACACACCGCATGATAGCTTGTGGAATATAGAGGTAGACGTGAATGTAGATGTTAGGTGCTGGCCCCTCCGGAAAACCCACAAAAGTGATACAGATAGAACTTCTTGGGTTCCATTTAAAGCCTCCGTCGCACCCTACTCCCGAGTTTCACATTATTTCGTATTGCCACCCGAAATGGACATTCCCACAATAACAGAGTCGTTAAAAGATATTCTTGCATTCATGACGTCCTCCTCCTTTCATACGAATTTATCTAATGAGCACTGGCCTGTCGGTGAAAATGAACAGTTTTAAATTGAAAAGAGGTACAGCATATGCCTAAAAGGGAAATACAGATCCAGGTGAATGGTGAGACGATGTAAATAGTTCTGTTTGTAAAACAGATGGGAGACAATACTACTATACTTACTGAGGAATTAGTGTGATATCAGCACTGGCTAGACTATTAAGTCGATTCTGAAACAAAGAGAAGAAATAGAAGTACAGGACCTAGAAGAGCAGATTTATGCCGGGATATTCACATACATATGGAATATTACCTTACAGAGTTGGTAATGCAATAAAGCCAATGATACAAAGAGAATCCTATGGCACCATAGGGGATCGGAACCTTAGTTATTATAAAAGTAACATCACAAAATACATGCTCATAAAGACTAATTATTTCGTACTTAAAAATCATAATCTAGATATCTGAATTAATTATGAAACACTTTACTTAAATTCTGCAAATTCATTTTATTTATTTTTTAAAGTTATACCAGTGACTGTTACTGAAGAAGTTGTAAACAATTTATCTTACCTCTCTGTACTTGTTCGCTGTGGACGGTCTTAGTGCTAGCTTGGTCGTAGATGGATAGTCTTGGCGGGAGAGTGGTAAAAAGAGCTAGTGTGGTTTCGCGGAACAGCTGAAGGCAGATGTATTTTGTATTACTAGTTCAGAGTGAAAAATATTAATGAATATAATTATTGCAACGTTCAGACATTTTATATCACTCAGTTATCTATGGAAGCCACATGAATACCACAATCCTTTCCTCAGCTAATGTTTCTTCGTATCGGAATAGGAATGGCGACCAGCATCAACAACGAGCCCACTAGCGAGGTAATCAGCTAAGTAATAACTTAAAATTTTAGACGTGGATATGCGATTCGATACAACTTAATTCGAAACGTCTGTTTTGAAGACAGGTCATTGAATACTAAGCACTGAATAGGAACATCACAATTCTCACAGAGAAACAAACAGTAACCACGTACTGACACATTTAGTCTTTGTGGATGTGCAAAAAGTTCCACAAACTAGATTGCTGATCGGCAAAATAAGTGCAGCTGATTCGCATACATTTATTATAGTTATGCAGCAATTCTATACAGATTGTACAAGTAGGTTTAAAGCGGAAAAAATTATTTTCCCTGCTACTCCCAGTCTTCCGAGAACAGCAAAGAAGATCGTCTATGTGGCCAACCATGTTTAAAATGTACTTAGAAGAAGCCTCAAAGAGATGGAGAAGAAAGTTGTACGGAAGGCAACACTTTGTACGTCCTTCTCTTCTCTGACCATCAGGTTATTGTAGCTGGAAGTAACGGCGATGCATACGACATACTGCAAAAATTGAAAGAAGCAATTGGGTATGACAATTGACACGTATAAAACTGAATTTTTAATAGCACAAAAAAGACCTGTAGACGATCCTGACACTTGAACAGATAAAAATCTAAGGATGTGACGCTTTCAGACATTTGTCATTCAAAAGCAGATGCACAGTTGACATAAATAACGAAATAGGCCAAGGGAAAACAGAAATAGTACAAATCAACGGTTATATCTGAAATATCAGCATAGAAAATAGGACGAAGGAAATCACATTTGAATCAGCTGTTGAGAGCGCTGCTATGTGGGACACTGGAGCTGAATATGTGAGAAGGTACTAGCACTTTCGAAGAAGAAGTTGCGGCATATCAAGGCTAGACCAAGTGAAGGAAAACGCAATATGAGAGATTATGGGAACCGGAAAGATAATCGGTTCAACAGAAAAAGTGTCTGTTATTGATCGGCCTCCTAGAAAGGGCGGAAGACCAGAGATGGCCAGAACAAACTTTAAAACGAACTCCATAAGGGAGACGGAAAGGAAGATTTCCGCGAAGAACATTGCAGGAAGGTGTCTATGAGGTAGGAAGGAGATTGGGTTAGTAGATAGAGGTGGAAAATGGGAAGCGAGAAGCTGCCACAGCCGGAAATAACACTCGTGATGTGATGATACTTTTCTGAGAGCATCAAGGAGATGGTAAGAAATTCCGTATAGCCTTAATTCCACAATGATTCGCGTGTATACCATCAAAACCATTTGTTTTTTGTCAAGGACGTTTATGAGAAATGGACAGTCGAATTCTGTGCATTGCTCTCATACATTTCGCAAAGTCAGCCGGCCGATGTGGCCGACCGGTTCTAGGCGCTACAGTCTGGAACCGCGCAACCGCTACGGTCGCAGGTTCGAATCCTGCCTCGGGCATGAATGTGTGTGATGTCCTTATGTTAGTTAGGTTTAAGTAGTTCTAAGTTCTAGGAGACTGATGGCCTCAGAAGGTAAGTCCCACAGTGCTCAGAGCCATCTGAACCATCGCAAAGTGGGCAAAATCTCCTACCTCGGAGGTCTGCCTGTTATTCTCACGGCCAACAATCTGCTGCTTCTTTTTACTTTTTTAGAAGAACGAGGACAAAGCCTTTACCTGGCGACGAGATAAGCGTGAAACCTTACCAGTTTGTACATTCGGTTAGATTTTCTATCACTGTTGCCACGTCTATAGTCTTTGATTGTTGGTGGATTTGATTACAGCAGATTAGCGAAGAAGCACCGACTGACACTGTTCCCTAGCAGATCACTCACTTCCGGATCTTCTGTCCCAGGCGTCGGATTTCGTTCCTTCCGCAGGTGTTTCAGTTCCTAGCAAGGGACTGGTTTACAAAATAGGCATTGGGGTAGCTACAAACAATGAAAGTCGGGATAATCTAGAGAAACATGTATTCAAAAACGAACACGTAAACGAAAACTGTCCTGCCGCATGTTTCTGTAAATTATCTTTTACAGAATGTAGCCGCTGGCGAGTAATAGACATCATGCAGGACAAGTTCAAAGTACACAAGTTCACGCAACAAAACCGTTTTCAAAATAAAGACCAGTCCCCAGAGAGAACGCAGAAATCAAATAATGGGTTCCACTGTAAGAGAAGAAACTAACCATGGTTTACGCTTAGATAAAACTAACAAAGGTCGGCCAGAACAGCTTACCGCGCTAAATGTCGATCTGCAGCGCCAGTATCTTGCTGCGCAGACGTAGCGGTAGTACAGTCGTAACCATTGTAATTGCGACGTGCATAGCAACTAAACATTACGAGTAGTTCCTGGATGACTAACCTATGCACTTCCCAAAGTAAAGGGAAACATTAAATGGCTGTAGCTGTCGTACACTGAACCTTGCGACGTTGACCCCCCTAGAAACTGCAACGGAATGGGCTGGAGAGCTGCTCCCCAGGTTAGTTAAAGCTACACGAAAACGTCCATGTAGCCAACCTAACCGGGGGTGAGAAGTGGAGACATTCCTGCTGTCCTGGCTGCCTGGAGTACCCGAATTACGGCCCTCAAGTTTGGTGTCTTGGACTGACTAGAATTCTCAGAATGTGGGAAACATTTGTGTGCCTCTGCCATCGTGTGGTTTCAACGACGATTCGAAATATCGGCCAGAAAAACAAGCTAGATTTCGCCATCTTGGGCGTTCTCTATATTAATTAAACGGGAGCGTTAAATTTGTGCCAACGGCCTTGCCGCAGTTGTAACACCGGTTCCCGTCAGATCACCGAAGTTAAGCGCTGTGGGGCTGGGGTAGCACTTGGATGGGTGACCATCCGGTCTGCCGACCGCTGTTGGCAAGCGGGGTGCATCAGCCCTTGTGAGGCAAAGTGGGGAGCTACTTGATTGAGAAGTAGCGGCTCCGGTCTCGGAAACTGACATACGGCTGGGAGAGCGGCGTGCTGACCATATGCTCCTCCGCATCCGCATCCAGTGACGCCTGTGGTGAGTATGACACGGCGATCGGTCGGTACCGTTGGGCCTTCATGGCCTGTTCGGGAGGAGTTTTTAGTTTTGGTTAACTTTGTACTGCCCATCCAACCGATGGTCCTCTCTATGTAGACAATACCTCGGTGGTGTCTACAGACTTTGGAAAATTTGTTTAGTAGTGTCAATTCAGAAATGAAGTTTGATGATTTGTTTATTAATTTATCGACTGGTTTCAGTTAGGTATCACTTTATTCAGAATTTTATTTGGAATTCGAGTCTGTGATTAGAATCAAAAGATTGATTTTATTACTCCCTCTTCCTTTGGTGAGGACTGGTCTGCACAGAATCTGTTGCCGTGCCACGTGCGGTTTGTGCTTAACAAAGTCAATGAGTTATAAAGTTCCAAAAAACTTTACACATAATTTCTAACGCATACGAAACTTCTTCTCGCTGACTTTCCCGCTAATTGATGTAAGGAAAAAAATTATTGGTTAGTAGTTTTTCGCTGTTCATGCAGAAAAACGTTATCCACAGACATGACGTTTTAATTTATTATAGCTTTACTACCAATTATATTCGCATCACAGTTTGCAGATAATATACGCATATACCATTGAATGTATCTAAAACTTATATTATTGTACGACACATTGAAGTGCTCTTTCCCGCGAAAGGCAAAGGTCCCGAGTTCGAGTCTCGGTCCGGCACACAGTTGTAATCTGCCAGGAAGTTTCATGTCAGCGCACACTCCGCTGCAGAGTGAAAATTTCCTTCTGGGAACATACACCAAGCTGTGGCTAAGCCATGTCTCCGCAGTATCCTTTCTTCCAGGAGTGTTATGTCTGCAAGGTTTGCAGGAGAGCTTCTGTGTAGTTTGGAGGGTAGGAGACGAGGTACTGGCAGAATAAAACCTGTGAGGACGGGTCGTTAGTAGTGCTTGGGTAGCTCAGTCGGTATAGCACTTGCCCGCGAAAGGCAAAGGTCCCAAGTTCGAGTTTAGATCCGGCATACAATTTCAATCTGCCAGGAAGTTTCATATCAGCGCACGCTAAGCTGCAGAGTGGATATTTCATTCTACATTATCCAGTGTTCGACAATGAGAGCACTTAGCGACTTCCAACAAACTTTAAGCATAATTTCGGACCGTTTCTAAACTTTTTCTCTCTTGGATGTTTAACATCGGATATGTAGCACATTAACCTACTTGGAATGTAATCAGACGTTTGAAGCTGTTGTATACAAGAAAGTTTGATTCTTCAAAGAATCAGAGGTTTACTTGTTAAGTAATAACGTATCAGCTGAACAAAACATTACACTTTCATTCAGTTAAATGACCTTGTACTTCGGCCATAGAATTTCATCAAAATCTGCACCCCTTTGTGAGTCACGCTATAGTCTCTGTTACTAAACGAAGAAACGAAGACAGAAACGACAAGAAGACAAAACGGGCTCCCTGCCCTCTCTCTCTCTCTCTCTCTCTCTCTCTCTCTCTCTCTCTCTCTCTCTCTCTCTGTCACGCAGACACTCTCTCTCTTTGAAAGTGAAACGAAACATCGTTGCACAACGACACATAATAATAAATGAACTCTGTAGAGTTATAAATGTCTGGGAGGTCCCGAAGTTGAGCCGCACCTGTTAGGGGAAGCATTTTCCCTGGGAGATCGATGGCTGCAGCTACCGTATTTGGGAGCCTGTTGGACGTCGGAGTCACGCTATGTGGACTGCAAGGAAACTCTGAGCTTAAATATTTATGGGGCTTCTCTGCACCCTGCTGCATTTCATTGATCGCTGATGTTTATTAAGGTGCTCCTTTGTTTTGATGTTAGTCTCTCAGTACTCTAAAATAAGAACCTATTAAATCTGTCACCCAGTCACCCAGTACCAGTTGAAGGCTGCTATCTAACGGCTTACAAGGGCAACAAAAATTTGATTTTGAGCAGATCATTCAATTATTGACCTAATTTAAAAAGTTAATATTCTGTCATACTCTACTGATTAAGAGGTATAATCTTACGTTATAGCTTTAACGCTGTATTGAAGTTAGAGAAAGTTATACGCCTTGCGACAACAAAACACACAGTGCGCAAATTATCCATACTGTATTCATTCAGTATTTGAGGATGAGAACGCTTGGCAACTTGCATAAAACTTTAAACATAATTTCAGATCTTCTCAAAACTTTTTGTTGCTGACAACACCCCACTAATTAATGAGAGGAAAAGATTTTATGACGTACCGTTCTGGTTCTTCGTACTGTAAACCTTCAGCATCGGGCATGACTCTTTAATTTATTGCTTCTTTACAACTAATTCTATTCGCGACACAATTTGCAAACGTTTTCCACATACAGCACTGAATGTACTTGTAAAATTAATCGTTGCACGAGATATAGTTGAGGAGATACGATATCATAAACGTTGATATAGTTTCTTTGATAATTAGAGTATTTAGCGACTTCCAACAATCTTTAAACGTATGGGAGTTCGATTCTTTAACGAATCGTGGCATGGAGAGGGGAGGTTTACTGGTTTTGTACTAAGTTGTAATAAGGAGGAGGTTGCAATTTAATGACGTATAGTTGCAAGCCACTGAAGGCGGTGCATGGTTGTAGAAAGATGAGGGATAAGATGCAGCCGAGACACGATTAACGTGTGATCCTAAATCAGCCTAAACAGGTTACAAGCGGATAAACTGCTACAACCAAAGGAAATTTCACTATTTTCCTTAAAAGCGACTACCGACGTCAATTACAGTCAGACTTTATTGATATTTTGCACTCGCCTGCTGCTGAGGCGTAAACACATCTGTAAGCTGTTTGGCCGAAGGGATTTCTCCACGTCGCTCACATACGTCGCCAGAACTCTCTGTCCTCTCATCTCTATTGCTCAATGTAACCTGAAACACGAACCTAGTGGGCAGGGGACAAACACAAAGAGGATCAACACTTTCAAACGATTTGATGGATGTTTCAGTTACTTGAATTTTTTTAGCTAACTGCATTGTTCACATCTTTAAAAAAAATCCAACCTATATAAACCATTTACTTTCACCTCAGACTCCACTGGTCAACGACCCACAACTCAATGCCGCGAATTCCTTTTCAAAGATGTTATACTCACAAGCACTCGACTCGCTGGGAGCGGAAGATAGCTATGCAAGATGCTTACAAGATTTGATAAAACTACGACAGTCGTAAAAACCTAAACACGGATGACCAGGCGACACTTTGGACCATGCTCATCCCGACTCAATGTCTAGCGTTCTAGCCATTGAGCCACCTTGCCCGATAGCATAACATTTGCAGTTCCCATCCTGTGCAACGAAAAACAAATTTTTATTGACTGAGCGAAATGGAAGAGCATTACGCCATGATCACCTTGACCGTAAGTTTCCAAACTGATACTCTAGTATTTCCATGCCTATACGATAAGCGGACTAAAATTTCACCCTCAACCATGCTTATTTTCAGTACACAAAGAGAGGAATGACGAGAGAACGTGGTGGCTATTGTGTGTGTGTCTGCCGTTATTGGAACTTTCCAGGTCGTTATCTCAATACAGAATACTCAGAGGACGTGGACTTGCAGTTTATCAATCGGACACTGATTATAGTTCAGTCACTGGATAGAGGGACATAGGGACAGCATACCGACATATCGCACAGACACTTGATTGTAGTGTAATGATCACAGTAGTAGCGACAGTATGGACTCAGTACAACACCGAGACAACAAGAGTAGGAGCGGACCCTTCCAGAAGCGTCACACTACTGTGTGCTACCAATTCTACTGGAGTTTCACATTTTTTACATCTCATTACCTTTGCCTTTTTTCAGTTTACTCTCAAACCATATTCTGTACACATCAGACTATTCATTCCATTCAACCGATCCTGTAATTCTTTTTCACTTTCATTGAGGACAGCAATGTCATCAGCGAATCTTATCATCAACATATTTAAACCCTGAATTTTATCTCCATTCTTCAATCTTTATTTTATTTCCGTCATCGCTTCTTCCATGTATAGATTGAACAGTAGAGGTCAAAGACTGTATCCTTGTCTTGCATCCTTTTTAATCCGAGCACTTCGTTCTTGCGTTTACAATCTTAGAGATTCGTCCAAGCTTAGGGAATACTTCACAAGAAGAGCGTAGGATTGTTGTACTGGCTCTCATGAAGAGACGAATGACAAGAGCTGAAGTCTGGGCAGAGATTACAGGTAGAAAGTCACCACGGACCATCAAGAAGAGATTTGTAGAGACTGAAATGAGAAATCTAGTAGCTGTGCTGACATAGACTACGATATTACACGCAATAGGGACTTACACGGTACAGGGCCAGAGTCAATTCGGACGCTGAGTGGCATTCTGTGACGTTCGATGACGAGTCTAGTTTCTGTTTGTGGCGGTCAGGTTTATGCCAGGGAATGTTAGAATGGAATTCTTGAAATACGGAGGTGAAAACTTAGTAGAATATCTGTGTGTAATTTTTAATGAAACAGAACAAGTGGAGGATACACCTAGAGAGATGAACACTTCTTTTATCTATAAAGAAGGGGATAAGGAGCCCTGTTCAAATTACAATAGAATTAGTGTGATACCCTCAGAAGGGATGACAAATCCCTCAGAGTGGTACAAATGGCTCTGAGCACTATGCGACTTAACTTCTCAGGTCATCAGTCGCCTAGAACTTAGAACTAATTAAACCTAACTAACCTAAGGACATCACACACATCCATGCCCGAGGAAGGATTCGAACCTGCGACCATAGCGGTCGCTCCGTTCCAGACTGTAGCGCCTAGAACCGCACGGCCACTCCGGCCGGCCCCTCAGAGTGTCGAAGTGCTTTTAGGGCTGGTAGATTATCATTCGATAACATCCACTTAGATCAGCAGTTGAAAAGAACGTAGAAATGCACATGACATTTGTGGATTTAGAAAAAGCATACGACAGCATCCCGAGATTTGAGACTGCATTCATCATGAAGACGTTAAAAGTACGGTATAAATGGATTAATATAGTTACGAGAATGTAAAAGGAGACAGAAGCAGTTAAGACGGCTGAAGGCTTTAGAACTACCAGAGGCCTTAAGCAAAGTTTTAGTCTATCCCCTTTACTTTTTAATAAACACACACACACACACACACACACACACACACACCAAACGCTGGAGGCATGGTACTAGAATTGTTCAGGTCTTGGTATATTCGCTAGACAGAACAAAATGCTTCCACTACTTTTTGCAGATGACCAAATAATTTTTACAAACAGCATACACAGTGTGGAACACATGTTGGATAAATTGCAGAAAAAATACGCAAGATGGGGTGTAAAAATTAATTTTGTCGGGAAAAAATAAGTGTCTTGGTAAACGAGGATCAGATTTAGTTCTCGAAGATGGAAAAACTAAAAATATGACAATTTTAAATATTTAGGTACTGTTATATCCAGTAACAGAACTTGCGACAAAGATATTGAGACCAAAGTAGTGATGGATTGACGAGCAACGAAGTTCCTACACAGAGTAATTTGAAACAATGGCACTAGTCAACAGACAAAAGACAGCATTGTATATATTTGAGTGGTGTTCCCGTCCGGAACGAATTTTTGACTTTCGCCAATATCCAGTGCGGCTGGAAGCCACGAAATACCACCATCCCTTCCTTTTGTTTCCCCATTCTCTGTTTCATGTTTCATACAAATAAAAACAGGATCCTACTTAACGTGCAGAAATGTGTCGACTCAGGAACAAAAGAAGGATAAGTTCAGGGGAGTGGAATTAGATTTTATGACAAGAGTCTTGCAGATTACCCGTAAAGATTAAATCGAAAAATCTAAAATGTGAGATAAAACTGTAGTGAAACAAAACAGTGAACAAAAGTCATCAGTGGTTTGGGCATATTAAGAGAAGGGGCAGTGGCAGGTGACTTAATAAGATGTTAGTGTTGGCCCCGAGAAGAACTAAAACGGGGCCGGCACCATCGTTATGGGAGTCATTGATGAGAAGAGGTTAACAGCTTTCCATCGGAGTAATGGAGACTACTGGAAGGAGAAAACGTATACCCTCTGATGGCAAAAGTCAGAGAAGAGGAAGACTGACGCCAACGTGTACATAGACAGTGGGGTGAATGGTCACACAAAGCAGCAATTTTCGAGACCCTTACTGTGTAGGCAGCTATTGGATATGACATCAGGACGATTTTGGCAATAGTGGAGAGGCTGAATTCTCGCCATTATATGTCAAGAACGGTCGAATTCATGTTCGGGATACAAAGTGGTATGTTCCAGCATGATAATGCAAGACCCCACACGGCAGTGCACACCGAAAACGACTTGAGGAATGTACCGATCCTTGCCTGGCCTGCCCGGTCTCCTGTATGTATATTATCACACCAGCCGCCAGTCAGCAATGCTCATGAACTGACAAAGTACGGATTTCAGTCATGGTAAGAAATTTCTCAACGTGATAACCGGTGACTATTAGTTTCCCTGCAACAACAAACACAAGAGTTTATTAGCGCCCATAGCGTTCACAACTCATATCGATGCTGATGGTAGACATCAGTTCCGAATTAAAATTAAAGTTTAGATAATTAATACTTTTTATGTGGTGAACATCTACAAAAGTTTGGGGCACATCGAAATTGTCTTTCGTACCACTTTCCAATTTTTATCAGTGTGTTTTCGTTTGCTTATTTAATTCACCTCCGATCATCAGAAACAAAAGAAAATAAGAAAAGTTTACTTATTATCAGTATGTAGTTGAAATAGTAAGGAGCTTGCATCTGGGAGTGGTAACTTGCTGGACACACCAAATACGAAAATTTGACATCTTTATTTTGCCTCAGTTGCACCAAATACCATAAACAATTAAGGCCTGAATATTTACAGTAGGCTAACTGGAACAACAGAGAAGAATTCAGTCAGAAAAAATTTTCAGACTCTGCCGTTAAACATTTCAGAAATTTAATTCATCTTATTTTTAATTTTTAGCACATCTGTATTTTTAAATCTCACAAACATGTAGAAAAACAATAAAATATCAATTTCACACAGAGACTATAAAAATAACAGATCTAAATAAATATTAAAAGGGAGCTGGAAATGAATGCATTCGCCAACATAAGGTGACCGGCTTGATTTCATTCCATGCATCACACAGTTACTTGGTTCAGTTCAGGCTCTAAAACAAAAACAACATGCAAATAAAATTATACAACAGAAATAAATTTCAGATTGCACTCTAGCCTTTTACTTTGGAATATGAATTTTAAGCAAGAGAAACTGTGCCGATTTAACACTCGAGTCACGAGAGCTTTAGAGTTAACAGGCAGTTGGAGGTATAACTGTTTTATAACAATTTTTAACACCTAAGTATGCACAGTGATACACTCATACAGTTTTATAAGAATCAGTATTTGCACTTAAGGTTAATTATACCATATAATAATGGGACTTGTACTGTTCAAAATATATGGCTCTCTACAGCAGTTTCAAGAATAAAGGAATAACTTGGACATGTTCTGATTATCAGGGATGCTGATCGACATTCAGGATACTGGAGAAAATCATAGCCGCTAGCAAAAATTATGAAGATCTACGTGCGAGAACCCAAGTACGAATTTATGTAGCAAGGGCTCGGTAAATCAACAGATGTTTCCGCGAATCGTGTCAAATCATACACGAGATTAAATGCTCATCATTAGTTCTCCATGCCGGTCTTTGGTTAAATAGTAAAGTTGGCAGGGCAACATCCACCAACCCAGGCAGAAGAAATGAGAACTCGAAAGACAGAAGACGCAAACCTGCGACTACGATGGAAGAGGTAAGCAGTAATCCTTCGTATGACATCGGCTTTCAGGAAGGATCGCCAACCACAACACCGCCACTCCTGGGCTAGCAACCCTTTTTATCATCCTGGATAGCCGACAAGATGAGACGACTTACAGAGTCACGCATTAACTTAAGTCTCTTCAGAGAGCCAGATGCCAGGGAAGCCGTCGCTATGAAGCAAAGACCACAAAGATTTACGGAGCGACAGCAATCGATACGGGTGCACAAACGGCTCAGTAGCATAGTAGGAAGAACACACAATTAAATACCAGTATATAGGTGATCTGTGGCTGCACAGGGTGCCAAATGCAGTCTACAGAGCTGCCCCCTCTGGTGGCAACACTGGCTCTGACCCAACTGGGCGTCGAGTCGATCTTAACTTCGACGACAAATTTGGTTACGTCATTCATCGTTGCGTCACTTCTGTGCCAGAGCCAATCTGTCGTAAAGGGTCACGAGTGGTGGCTGATCGTGCCACTCTTCTGGCAACACTGGACCACAATGGTAGAGGTAAGCACTAATTCTTCAAATTGCATCATCACGCCCTTCACAGATAGGGTCGCCTAACGCAAAATGGCGACCCCACCTCACTCAAGGGCTAGCAGCTCGTGCTATGATCCGCAATAGTCAGCAACATAGGACGACTTAGTGAGACGTTTGTGCGATTAAGACCACACAAAAAAACTGTTCAAATGGCTCGAATCACTATGGGACTTAACATTTGAGGTCATCAGTCCCCTAGATTAAGAACTACGTAAACCAAACTAACCTAAGGACATCACACACATCCATGCCCGAGGCAGGATTCGAACCTGCGACCGTAGCAGTAGCGCGGTTCCGGACTGAAACGCCTAGAACCGCTCGGCCACAGCGTCCGGCTAAGACCGTTCAAAGAGCCGCAAGGCTGCCTCCACATGAGACGCCTGGAAAGCCATAACTAAGAATGAAATACCAGAGATGTTCACTGAGCGCCAGCAACTGATAAGTGTGCACGAACGGTTCAAAACACGAGATATATGAGAAGAGTAACGGGACTGATAACACAGCGAAAGATACGGCAGCGCTTTCTGTTCTACTTCTGTAGACCGGTGTGTTCATCGGTCTAAGGACGCTGCAGTCATGGACTGTGCGGCTGATCCCGGCGGAGGTTCGAGTCCTCCCTCGGGCATGGGTGTGTGTGTTTGTCCTTAGGATAATTTAGGTTAAGTAATGTGTAAGCTTAGGGACTGATGACCTTAGCAGTTAAGTGCCATAAGATTTCACACACATTTGAACATTTTTTGGTGTGTTCATCCTTTCCAGATGCTAAGTCAGAGTTTCAGGTCCGTACAGCCATCGTGTCATCTTTGAGAGCGCCGCCAGTGAAGTTGTATTTTTGTTGTTTGTTACGAAAATGGAACAGCGAAATTTTGAGTTACATTGTGCCATCAAGTTTAAAAACTTGGCGAATTCGTGAACGTGATATTTGAAAAGTTGAAGTAGTCTTATGAGGAGCATTCCTCTTAAAGATCACAAGTTTATTGTGGGCAGAAACCATTTTTGGAAGGCTGAGAAGACGTTGAAGACGAACCTCGCTTAAGGAGATCTTCAAATTCAAAATCTGACGAAAACATCGAACTTGTGCATGCTCTAGAGAGATTAGATCGACGTTTAATAGTACCAACCAAGTATTTTACAAGATGTCCCAAAAAGGCTCATGAAATGGGTAAATCGTGAGACCAGACATTGCAGACAAGTGGATGCTGCATCATGACAACATTCCTTACCACTTCCATAGCGGAATATTTTCCTGTTGTTCCACAGCGCACCCCCCTCCCCCTCCACTCCCCCCCCCCCCCCTTTATTCATCTGAGTACTTGTGACTTTTTTCTTTTCCAAAAATTTAAAAACATCTTAAAGTGACGTCATTTTGGGATTCTGGAGACCATTCATAAGAATGTGAGTGACATGTTAAAGAACCTAACAGTTGGAGCTGTGCAGTCATAACGTATCGACTGCACACCGACCAGCGCAGCGCCGCGATACGGCATCAAGAAGGCGCTGACCAGCGCGCCAATGCAAAGAGCGGGCAGCGCCACGTCCTATAGGAAGACAGAATTCAGAGAGTTCAGCGCCCCCTGTCAACGCTGACTTCTCTGGTCGGCCCCAGTTCGGTTGCAGACTTCGAGAGTATCAGTATTGAGTAATAGGAAGAAGATACTTAGCCTGTGTTCTGCGAGTAGGAATAGTATGTAATAGTAATTTCATGTAGCAGGCACAGAAAGTACAGGAAGCCACTTCATTATGAAAAGTTGTTTTTTTTTCCTTCTGTTAATTTAGAAGTGTTATGTACAGATAATATTGGATTCCTGCCACCAGCCATCGCTACTTCTCTCCTTGCTTGTTTGAATCGGTGCTGACTCCCACTGCAGCTGGTGGTGAAGCCTTTCAGCGCTGCCTCTAAGACTGGGAAGAACGACTCAGCCGTTTCATTATCTGATGAATCTCCTTTGTGGTGATACCTTCTGCTGTCAAGAATTCAATGAATACACGTTGCTTAAATCGCATTGACCGACCGTCTGCGCAGGGCCCCATACTTTACACTGTAACAACACAAATGTTCAATACTAAGGCTCCCCGCCAACTGGAGCTGTAGAGAACAGGCTACGGAACAAGCCAGTACTCGTCGCATACCAATGCTGCCAACTGTTTAAGAGTTACGAAGGTGGAGGCATTACTTCTCAGTCAGCCCTCGTATATGAGGCAGGTGAATTACTCTCACACTTCAAGAAGAATGTAGTAACTCAAATTGATATGTGTGAATATTACAAAATACTACAGAATATCTCGAACAGAAAGACTTACTCCATGCTAACAATCAAAACTTCCGAAAACTACAGTCAAACAAAACCCAACTCTCGCTTTTCTCACATGACGTCATAACCGCCATGGATCTAGGTGGCCAGGTAGATGCAGCATTTCTTGGTGCCACTCCTCCTATCAAAAGTACGATCGTATGAGGTATCAGGCTATATTTGTGACTGCATTAAGGATTTCTGCATACAAAAGACGCAGTATGTTATCCTGGATGAAGTGTCATCGATAAATAAACAACACTAGAACAAAAATATAGAAACATCACGAGAAATACTTGCTTGGACATAAATGAAGACGCTAGCCAAGCGAGCAATTAGCGCTGTTGTATTTGACCACGAACGGCACCTGTGCAATGTCCTCATTATGTTGCAAGCGTCAGTCGTGGTCAAAACAGTGTTCCGTGTAGTTGTGAGTGCATTATGCTGGAGCTAAGTGAATTCGAACGTGAGAAAATTGTTAGTGTTTGTATGATACATACTTCCGTAGTCCGCCCCCCGTAGCTGAGTGGTTAAAAACAAAAAAATAAAAAAACGGGTAGCGTGAAAAGAAAAAAAAGAAAAAAAACAAAAAGGGTAGCGTCTAAAAAACTAAAAAATAAAAAAAATAAAAAAAGATGGATAGAGCGTCTGCCATGTAAGCAGGGGATCCCGGGTTCGAGTCCCGGTCGGGGGAAATAAAAAAAATAAATAAATAAATAAAAAAGTGGTCAGCGCGACATAAGTCAATTCTAAGGGCCCGGGTTCGATTCCCGGCAGGGTCGAAGATTTTCTCATCTCAGGGACTGGGTGTTGTGTTGTCCTAATCATCATCATTTCATCCCCATCGACACGCAAATAGCCGAAGTGGTGTCAAATGAAAGACTTGCACCCGGCGAACGGTCTATCCGACGGGAGGCCCTAGTCGTACGTCATTTTATTTATACTTCCGTCGCCAAGGTAGCCGAAGTGTTTTGTGTTTCAAAAAGCACCATACCGAAAATATGCACTGCATGCAAAGAAAGCTGAAAAACATCATCCGTGAAGTCACAACACCAAGGGAGCTCCATAAGTAGGAAATTTCTGGGTGAGCTGGGATTCCAAAACTATTCATCAGTGTTGCAGATGCCAGTCACAGGAAAAAGTGGTGACAAAGCCATAAAACCTGTACGGTGGAGCAAAGGAAGAAAGTTATTTGATCGCATGAGTCCGGATCCTGGCAGGGTTTACGTCCCAAGAATGAAATATGGCTGTTACTCTGCCAGGACTCATTTTGTGAGCTCGAGGATGAATTGACACATCTCCCCAGGTCACCGCTGTCATTAGACCTCAATATTATTGAGCCTCTGTAGTGTACTTTGGAAAAAAGCACGCGTGATTGCAGTCCTCCTCCATCATCGTTACCTGCGCTTTCCACTATTTTGTGGCAAGAAGGGTATAAAAGCAGCACTCCGTCTTCAGGCCACGAGTGGCCTACCGGGACCATCCGACCGCCGTGTCATCCTCGGTGGAGGATGCGGGTAGGAGGGGCGTGGGGTCAGCACACCGCTCTCCCGGTCGTTATGATGGTATTCTTGACCGAAGCCGCTACTATTCGGTGGACTAGCTCCTCAGCATGTGAGTGTGATCCGGAGTCGGAAGCTGATGTCAACCACATCTTATTTATGTCCCCAAATTTGACCGTGAACGGTTGGCCTTTCTAAAGACGTTGCTGAATATGGGCTACCATCTTCCTCAATCAGCTTCTTCTCTTTTGTGTACTAAAGACGTTCGTCTATATAAAGTGATAGTTAACTTCATCAAGAGTACTGGCCACAATCTGTAGGTTTTAATGGTGTACGTAAACTATAAATATGTCTTGCTGATGAAGATACTTCAGAATTGGTGTGAATTGTAAGCCAAGGCACTTTTAATTATTTTCCAATTCAATTCAATTCAATTTTTAAAACATTATGTACAAACCTGTAACAGTTAAGCTTTTTATTTTTGTAAATATGCATTTCTGTATTTGTTTATTCAACTATGTGTACATTTTCACTATGTGTTGCCGATGGCTAAATTGAGTACACACTCAAAGGCCAAATAAAAAAAAAATTGCCAACACGAGACTCAGTGCACCCCGAAAAGTGGCAACAGCGCATGGCGGTGTGGATGGTCACCCATCCAAGTGTGGACCACGCCCGACAGCGCTTAACTTCGGTGATCCCACGAGAACCGGTGTACCCACTGCGGCAAGGCCGTTGCCAAGAAGGGTATAAGATCCCCTTGAAAACCATACAGGACCTATATTTATCCATTACGAGTTGTTTCGAATGCCGACGTGTTACTCTACAACGTGTTAGGCATGGTGATATGTTAGGTGTTTCCGTATTTTTATCCACTCCCTACATAAGTGGCTTTGCATGGACCCCATGGAAGTGTTCTGAGACACTTACTATACATTTTGTATGTCATTGACCTGGGAGGCAAAGTAACAGTAACTTCGGACTATTCGGAAATGGTTCAGTTGTCCTTAATGGAACTCTGTCTGAAAAATCACTCAACAGATATTGAGCCAGATCAAGATAAGATTTTGCAGTGCTCCAGATTGGCAAATTGCTTTCCACATGCAGAAATGTCAAACTGTGCACTTCACAAGGTAAAAAACTTAGTACCCTATAAGGACATATCAATGGGTCAATGTTATAATAAGTCGAATAGTAACATTTAACATGGATATAAAATCCAGCGACCTCTTAGGCCCAGTCTTAGGTAAAGCACATGGTTCATTTGTAGAGTACTAACAAAATGCAATCAGTCTACAAAGCATGTTGCTTATGAATCATTCGTGCCACCCGTGTTAGAGCACTGCTCAAATGTGAGGACTAACAGAGGCTATCTATTTATTTATTAAGCATACCCATTACCATGTAACATTAGGTGTTTGAAAGTTAACATAAAATGATATCTGTAGAATTTGTGATCAATAAGGGTTACGCAACTCGCGTGGTTAAATCAGCTGCCTTACTCTCCAAATACAAAATTGGAATTTCTCAAAACTTAGCAATTAACACTGGTATGTACAAGTGCAGATCTGCTTCTTGAAGATATTCATATTTGAAATGACTACTGAGGTATTGCTAAGGGCACTTTGAACAATCTGACAACTGAGTCAATGGTTGTATGGCTCAAAATGGTTCAAATGGCTCTGAGCACTACGGGACTTAACATCTGAGGTCATCAGTCCCCTAGAACTTAGAACTACTTAAACCTAACTAACCTAAGGACATCACACACATCCATGCCCGAGGCAGGATTCGAACCTGCGACCGTAGCGGCCGCGCGGTTCCAGACTGAAATGGCTGTATGAGGTATGAATGTAAACCTGTCATATTTCTAGCATACATTCAAGTGTTTCAAGACGTATATGAAACTACAACTGCGAATGTTATCGAGCTACAAAAGTTGTAAAAATCTGTTGTGAATCTGCAAACTAAGGCAGATATATTGATGGGCCATCGTCCTCCTTTCTCAGTTGTTTGCTACCTGATAATATCCTCTCTGTCGTTAAACTGCTGCAGTCGACAAGCAGTTGGTCAGTAGTTTAGTCTTCTCCACTACATATGCACAGTGCATCTTCAGTTATTTTGAATGGTTTCTAATAGGCTTTCTGTCTTCCATGACCTGTTTAGACGGCTGAAAAATTCGGTGATAAAACAGCTGATACTGAATGTATATACGAAATGGCAAAGGATGGTTGATCACTGATTTATTTGATCATAGAATGAAGGCTTTCACGGCAGGTGTTGTCATCACTTAACACTTCCGGGCTGAGATGCCGTACATAAGATTCTCCCCTGACGTTTCGCCTTCGACTGCGGAAGGCAGAACAGATTGACGGGGTGGCTATGGGAAGTCCTCTTAGTCCAGCTGTGGCAAACTTGTTCACGGAGAACTTGAACAACGGGCGCTGCAAACAGATAGAAAAATACCAGCCAGATGGTATCGTTATGTAGACGATACATTTGTTATATGGACTCATGGGGAAGAGGGACTGGATGCCTTCCTGTTACATCTGAATAGTATTAATCCAAGAATTCAATTCACTATGGAAAAGGAAATCGATGGTCTCCTGAACTTCTTAGATGTGACTGTAATCAAACGAGAGGACGGATCATTGGGTCATAAGGGTTTCAGAAAAGACACACACACACACTGATCGCTATGTGCAGAAAGATTTTAACCACCACCCAAAACATAAAAGAGGGGTGATTAAAACATTAATAGACATGGAGCACAAAAAATGTGAACCAGCTCACTTAGATGATGAGATTGAACACCTTAGAGCGACCTTCAAGGAAAATGGGTATTCCAACAGAGAGATAGATCGTGCACTACACCCTAGACTGACAACCAGGACGGACGAGGATCGACACCAAACCAAGGGGAAAGTCTTCTTACCATTCAGAATTTTAAGCAAGTACGATGTGGAAACTGTTTTCAGACCCACCACGAAAATAAAAGAATGTTTAAGATCCGCAGAAGATAAACGACATCCTCTAGCTACACCAGGTGTCTATGAAATTCCGTGCAGTTTTGAAAAGGTCTGCATAAGCACAACAAAAAGAAGCGTCAACATCCGTCTGGATGAACATAAAAGGAACTGCCGCCTCGGACATACTGATAAACCGGCTGTAGCAGAACATGTCTTTCAGGAAGGTGATCATGAAATAAAGTTTAGTGAGACGACCGTCATAGCAAAGTCGTCGCAATATTATGCGCGAATGTACAGAGAGGCCATTGAGCTTGCCAAACACTGCAATAATTTTAATAGAAAAGATGAAGCATCAAGCTGGATAAGATATGGATGTCAACATTGCAGCCTCAGCGTGACAATCGATTAATTTCAATTGAGAAAGTTGGCAATATCAGAGATCATAGCACAGCCGACGTCACGTGATTGATAGCGACGCTCTATGGATGGCTTATATATACGGCGCTCACTCGCGCTCTCGTTGCAGTTCGCCGATTGCCCTCGGAGGATGCCTTCAGCAGTCGAAGGCGAAACGTCGGGGGAGAGACTTATGTACGGACCACGGCATCTCGGCCCGCAAGTGTTAAGTGATGACTGAGTTATTTGACTCCCGGGAGTCCCGGAGAAACTGAACTGGCAGACATCTGAAGAGAGATGGCAGCTATCTTCCTAAAGCCTATTTAAGAAGTTTCACTAGACACCTTTACATGAGGAGTTTAGAAATATTCCACAATTCCTTACGTATGGCTACCGTTAGCTATCGCAAGAAAAAGATTAGCGCAGTTATAGCGCACAGAGATGTTTAAGCAATCCATCGTCCCGGATTTCGTAAGCGAATGGAACGAGAGAAACCCTAGTAATTGGTACAATGCGAAGTGAACACTAAAAAAAAATTTCAGCTGCCAAGTTCTCTAAAATCGTTTATTCGTACAGATCACCTGTTTCAGCAGTTCTCTGTTTCCATCTTCCGTTCTGCAAAAGAAGTGACCGAATATGCTACGATGCAGGAACTAGCATGACAGCACACGTAATTGTATCCAAGATTTGCAATACATGGAATAACGACATTCCTTTGTTTACATCATTACACAATCTTCTCCTTCACTACATCAAGTGGTTCCATACAATGTGTGTCCATGTTGGTATCGTCAGCTATTGTAGAAGTCGGTACATCAGTTTTAAAATAACAGCTATGTGCACACGCGTTATTGCGCCGATTACGATTGCTCACATTCGTCACCATTTTAAAACTGACACATCCCAGCCTAAACATTGTTAGCGACACAGAAGTAAATCAGATGATCCAGTGGTAGTACGTGTCGATATTTCACCTCACATTAAATTAAGACATGGATCTACAACTTCATATAATTACATGTGCCTAACTTATTATCATTACTTATAAGCCGAGTCAATATTCAACAGTTTTAAAAAGTCTCTGAAATCACGTGCAAATGTGCGGTCTTGACAGTTGAAAATTTATTCAGTGTTCATAATACCAGGTGCGATGCATGCTAGTAACTGCTGTAATCGCCGATTACAGTTAAGGATGAGTCCCAGTTATTTATATTTAAAATTTCTTGGTATAAATTTTTTCTGCAATTTCAGTTTGTACAGCGTGCTGTTAACCTGGGGCACTTAACATTATCGGCTATGAACGTGACAGGCGTCAGTTCGGAAGGCCACAGGGGCTGGTCCGCTACATGCAACACTCCTGTAACTTCCCGGCACCAGCGATCAACGATGCGCGCGCATCCCATTGCAAGGTCCTTACCGTCTCTCGCTTCCACTGTACAAAGAGAAGGAAGGGTGTGCAACTGGTAAAGGCCGTTGATAATCGTGTAGCGCCTACGAATCATTAGCTCTTCTGAAGACACGTATGTTATACTTTCACGCGTCACAGTGCTGAAACTGCTCCGGTATAAAGGGGGTACATTTCTAGCATCTCATTGTGCTTTAGTGCATATAGCTATTTATTCAGTTGTAGTGAACGGGTATATTTTTAATGATTTTAAATTTGTTTCTGCGTAAGTATGGTTGGGTTGCTGAAGCAATATACAGGATGTATCATAATTAATGGAGTAAATGCATACAGTTGAAAGTACACGATACTAGAAGCAAAAAACTCTGAGTAAACGTAGGGTCGAAACTGCATACCGTAAGAGCTACGAGCAATTTTTCACCATCGATACAGTAAAGCAAATCTCTTCTAATGCAAGCTCTTTGCTTTTCATATTTTGGGAAGTGGTAATATGGACCAAAACGAGAAAAAAAGTCCAGTAAACATGTACTCTAAAATGCATACCTTAAAAGTTACAGCACTTGTTCATTAGAAGAGTTTTGTTCCAAAGTACCGAAGATCAACCAGTGCTCATAGCTCTTAAGGCAGGCTCGTCCAAACTGTGCCCCTGGGGCGCTAGCACCCGCGATCGCCCGCGGCCAGCGACCCGGGCGAATTCGTATGTTGTCCCAGTGGCCGAGCCATATCGGTTAGCTGGCCGTGCGGACCGCCCGACCGCCCGCCGCGCCTCTCGACCCTATACCAGCATAAGACACAACCACGGGTTTGGATATTTTTCTAACCGTGGAAAACGTGTTAAAGTCGATGGGTTTAAAATGGGAACGCCTGACCATTGTAACAACGGATGGAGCCCCTGCGCTACGAGGGATACGCACTGGATTCCTGGGTCACGTCAGGTCAAAAATAGCTGAAGTCGGCTGTTCCTTATTCGCGGCAGTTCATTGTCTGACATACCAGGAGGCACTTTGTGCAAAAATTGTCAACATAGAAAATGTTACGGACACAGTTCTTCGAACGGTTAATTATCTTCGATCGCATGGACTCACACATCTCCAATTTAAAGAATTTCTGGCTGATATCGAAGTGGAATACCCGGACGTCCCCTACCACAGCCAAGTAAGTTGGCTGAGCAGAGGAAAGGTGCTTCACCGGTTTTTCTCCTTGAGGGGTGAAATAAATATCTTTTTGAAATGAAAGGATGTCCAGAAGAATTACTTTGTGATCCTAAGTGGGTGGCGAATTTGGCTTTTTTGAGTGACCTTACTGGTCATTTAAATACTTTGAACATTTCACTCCAAGGCGAAAATCACTCTGTTGCTGATTTAGTGCAGACGATTCAAGCATTTAAAAAAAACTTATTTTGTTGGGAAAACAGCTGCGCGAGAAGAATTGTGGACACTTTCCTGTACTAGACAGTGTTAAAGAAATGTGGATTTTTCAGATTATGTTGAAATCGTTTGCGAATTACAAGAACAGTCTGAAAATTTATGGAGATGAGTGAGCTTCACCCGGCCTTATATATATTTGTTCGCCCGTTTTCCCGTCGGGAAGAGGGTGTCTCACAAGTGCTTCAACTAGAGCTGATTGACCTGCAGTGCGATATCCGCCTGAAGAACCGCTTTCTTATGTGTAAAACTTTGGATGACTTTTACAGATGACTTCCACCAGAGAAATATCCTCTTTTGCACAAGCACGCGGCCAAAGTTCTTTCAATGTTTGGTTTTACGTATATTTGTGAGCGCTTTTTCTCTCTTTTAAAGCTTGCTAAAACTAAGAACCGTTCATTAGTTGGCGATAAAAATTTGAGTAATCCTTTGAGGTTAGCAGTCTCACGGAATATTGTACCAAACCTAGACAAAATAGTTTCCTCGAAAAAGAAAAACGTGTAAAATGTTAACTGCCTTTTTAACAATATTGACTGTAAGAATTAAAGAGCTTTATAATCTTAATTCTATTTTTAATAAGTTTTCAAACTTGGTCAGTTAAAATTATTACGTACAAAACAGCAGACTAAGGATCCGATTTTTAAACTCTGAAAAGGGATACAAAAAGCTGTAGCACGAAGTATAAAAAAAATATTTACTTGTAACTACTAACAGTAAGAATGAGACACAATATCCCTTACATAAAACCATTTCTAAAATAGAATATGTTGTTTACGTTGGATCAGACCGCGGGACAGTCCAGCGCAGAGCAGTGCTGTGCGGTCTCACTCGCTCCGCAGCTCTCTGTCTCTCTCTGTCTCTGTCTGTCTCTCTCTCTCTCTCTCTTTCTGTCTCCTATGCCGACACTAGCGAAACATGGTCGTGTACGGGGCGCTGAACTACACTGCCTTGGATGAGCCTGTCTTCAGGTATGCATTTTAGAGCACATGTTTACTGGACATTTTTTTCTTCTTTTGGTCCACATTACTACTTCCCAAAAGATGGAAAGCAAAGAACTTGCAGTGGAAGAAATTTGCTTCACAGTACCGAAGATGAAAATTGCTCGTAGCTCTTAAGGTATGCATTTTTGACACTATGTTTACTTAGACATTTTTGATTCTAGTATCGTGTATTTTCAACTGTATGTGTTTACACCATTTATTACGACACACCATGTAGACGGCGTAGTGAGCTCTTCGAAAGATAAAAACGTATCAGATTGTAAATATGTGCTGGAAAGTCTGTGAAACATCCATTTGGAGGACTTAGTTTTGAAAAGAAAAGTGACATGACCAAACAAAGATGGCCTACAGCAAATCTTCCACATTTAAATATAGCAACTAAAAATTATTTCCGACATTTCCAAGAATCTTAGCACTACTTTTAAGCATGGCTATGTAGCTGTAAACATACACAAAAATTGCACTGTTGGCCATATATTTTGTTTTCCTCCTAAGTGTTGAAAACAGAATTGCGTGTGTGCCACGAATAGTTTCAACAACTAACGGAAACCGTACGAAAATTCCAAGGACCAAATTACGTGTGTATAGACACCCATAAAATTTGGTAGGAGAAGTATTGATTTTTGTTTGAATAGTGGTCTGAGGTTAAAAGTTCAGGAGCATAACGAGAAAGTGAAGAAAAACAGAACTATTGTGAGCTGTTTAACTGATGTCACATGTTACCTGGCTGCGCAAGAACTTTCTTTCAGAGGACACGATGGAACGGTGATAATTGGGGCAATTATGTTGGACTATTACTACCTACAACTTATCTTAGAAGAAAGATTAAGGAAAGGCAAACCTACGTTTCTAGCATTTGTAGACTTAGAGAAAGTTTTTGACAATGTTGGCTGGAATACTCTCTTACAAATTCTGAAGGTTGCAGGGGTAAAATACAGGGAGCGAAAGGCTATTTACAATTTGTACAGAAACCAGATGGCAGTTATAAGAGTCAAGGGACATGAAAGGGAAGCAGTGGTTGGGAACGGAGTGAGACTGGGTTGTAGCCTCTCCCCGATGTTATTCAATCTGTATATTGAGCAAGCAGTAAAGTAAACAAAAGAAAACTTCGGAGTAGGTATTAAAATCCATGGAGAAGAAATAAAAACTTTGAGGTTCGCCGATGACATTGTAATTCTGTTAGAGACAGCAAAGGACTTGGAAGAGCAGTTGAGCGGAATGGACAGTGTATTGAAAAAAAGATATAAGATGAACATCTACAAGAGCAAAACGAGTATAATGGTGTAGTCTAATTAAGTCAGGTGATGCTGAGGGAATTATATTAGGAAATGAGACACTTAAAGTAGTGAAGGAGTTTTGCTATTTGGGAGGCAAAATAACTGATGAGGTCGAAGTAGAGAGGATATAAAACGTAGACTGGAAATGGCAAGGAAAGTGTTTCTGAAGAAGAGAAATTTGTTAACATCGTGTATAGATCTGTATGGAGTGTAGCTATGTATGGAAGTGAAACATGGGCGATAAATAGTTTGGACAAGATGAGAATAGAAGCTTTCGAAATGTGGTGCTACAGAAGAATGCCGAAGATTAGATGGATAGATCACATAACTAATGAGGAGATATTGAATAGAATTGGGGAGAAGAGGAGTTTGTGGCACAACTTGACTAGAAGAAGGGATCGGTTGTTAGGACATGTTCTGAGGCATCAAGGGATCACCAATTTAGTATTGGAGGGTAGGGTGGAGTGTAAAAATCGTAGAGGGAGACCAAGAGATGGATACACTAAGCAGATTCAGAAAGATGTAGGTTGCATTAGGTACTTGAAGATGAAGAAGGTTGCACAGTATAGACTAGCATGGAGAGCTCCATCGAACCAGTCTCTGGACTGAAGACCACAACAACAACAACAACATTGTAGCTAATGGCACAAAATAGTGAAAGTTTCTCAAATTACTTGCAGGCTTCAACAGTTTTTCAAGATATCTCAAGTGACATAAAGGATGACCTCATCGATTCTAGTACTGAAGTCATTCGTACAGAAGTTTCGAACGAACTAAAAGGAACACCATTTGTTACTGTTATTGGGATGTAACGTTAGATCTTTGAAGCCTGTCTCATTCAACTGTTTTACGATATTTGTTACCTACTGGTGAAGGTGGGAGATTTTTGAGGTTCGTTGATGTCAATGATCAAATAATGAAATTAATTTTAACAAATCAGTGTTTCGGCAGAAAGATCATTTCGGCGTTGAAGAGAATCAAAATTTACCTTAGAAATACACATCCACAAACCAGACTGTCTCACCTTGCTTTGCAGCGCATTCAAAACGATTGCTCAAGTCCGTGAAACAACAAGTATCATTCTGCAACTTCGTGACTGAAGTTTTCGCCAAGATGGATCACAGAATTGTCCTCAAATATACCGGTAAATATTACTTTTAATGTCATCCTTATTCATTTAGATACATTAACAGGTATTATCCGAATATCTGGTATCGCTCAGTAGGTCACATCTTTACGAGGTGGGCCCTGGTACATTAACAGGTGGCATACATTATTCATGGTAAGACTAGGGCGTGATGCGACGGCACTAACGG
Organism: Schistocerca americana; assembly: GCF_021461395.2. NCBI lineage: Eukaryota > Metazoa > Arthropoda > Insecta > Orthoptera > Acrididae > Schistocerca > Schistocerca americana. The sequence goes on along the minus strand of NC_060124.1, from coordinate 429,986,482 downwards.
ATAATCGTAAACAATATCATAATAAAAATAACAGTGACAATAATCATAATAATTACAGCAACAATACTGTTAGTTGGGTAATAGTAAATTACGTAGTAACAATAACAATAATAAGAATTATTACAATAGCCATACTTTTAACAATCTTTTAAAAGCGATTACAGTTGCGATACCTCACGCCTCGCGACTAGATAATGCACTCACACCGATGATGTCAGAACTCTGCAATGGGAAGTGCCCATTCCAAAGCGGTTTGAAGAACGTTGATGTAGGCCAAGATGCAGGGCTCGTCCTGCTACCTACTGATCGTCCCCAGGAGGCAGAGCAGAAGCAGAAGCAGGGGCGATCCCGGCTCCGTTAGCGGAAGAGCGTCGGCCATGTTGTGGAGCCAGACACTTGCGCAGGTCGATAGCGAGCGCGAGCGGGGTCGAGTGGTGTGCCATAATTGTGCAGCCACCTGTTAGCTCGGGCCGCGCCTGGCGTAGCGTAGCTTAGCTTAGCCTGCAGCACTGCGCAGCGAAACCGTTTGACAGTGCAGGTTGCTCCTCGTGACACGATACCACAATCGAGTGGCACGGCTGAGAGAGCATACGACATTACACGCAAAACCACTCCACCAAATGTGGGAGCGCGAAAGAGGCGTCTGTGTGATAACTGACTTCAGTATGAAATGTTGTCCTGGTTAGTACAAATCCCACCACCGATTCTTCCAAGAGTCGCACTCCCATGTGTGAAAGGGCACCCACATATGAAACAGCTTCAAACGTCATATTAATTTACAAATGTGATAAATACTTTACGTTAAGCATGTAAAATCTTTATGATTGCAGACACTATAATTTTTACTGTATATTGATAATTTTTACTTATGGACCGTCTGACAGTAAATGAATAAAACAGAATTTTAGTGCCATACACGTTTCGCCTTTATTTTCTGCAAGGCATCATCAGTGGCATGGAATATGTACAGAGGTTTGCTATTTAATTTACGTTTTTTCGACTGTACCTATAGGTTAATAAACTGTTCTGGTGGTTGGTATTTCCTATTAAGTAGTAATGTTTTGAACTGTACTTACAGGTTGCGTGGGCAATTTCTAACATATTACGTTCCTGTTGCATTTTTAGAGTTGTTCTTCTTCTTATGAATGCCAATTTGCGGTTTTTCCCACATTCCACAGCACTATGAACTGAAAGCTTGTTTCAATGTAATATTTTGGTTTCTCTTGCCGATTGTCAAATGTTTTTGCCAAAGATCGAACGTTATTGCCAAACTTTCGAGTGAAATTATTGAAGTATCTGTGATTCATTTCGTATATGCATTTGTGTGTGCGCTTGTGTGTGTGAGCGTGTGTGTGTGTGTGTGTGTGTGTGTGTGTGTGTGTGTGTGTGTGTTTAGGTGTGATATAATTTTTTGTGCTGCGTGAGTGTGTGTGTGTGTGTTTTGGTATATATATATATATATATATATATATATATATATGTGTGTGTGTGTGTGTTTTGGTGTGATACAATTTTTTTGTGATGTGTGTGTGTGTGTATGTGTGTGTGTATGTGTGTGTGCAGAAGGTGAAGGGGGAAGAGTTTTTTTGTTTTATCTTATCATTTCCTTTATTAAGTGTAGTAGGGACCCTGTGTTGGTGTGTGTTTGTTCATTTGTCACATATTTGTTTTCTGCTATGGCTTTCTGGATGTGGAAATTTTCTTGTGTCTGTATAAGATCTTTGTCATGGTTGCTTATTCTCATTATTTTCATTTCTTGTTCCATGTTTGTAGGATGATGGTTATGGTGTTTTAAATGTTCTGCAAATGTGGAATGGTTTGTTTCATACTTCCAACATCTAATATGTTCTTTGTATCGTGTTTCAAAATTCCTGCATGTCATGTATATGTATACTGCATCACAACTTTGACATTCAAGTTTATATATTCCTGATTGTTGGAATTTGTCCCTCTTGGTAGCTGGCTGCCTTAGGTGTGATTGCAGGGTTTGCCCACGTTTATATGCTATTTTGAAGCCCTGTGTCGTTAAGATGTTTGCAACTCTGCGTGTTAGTTTATGTGTGTAGGTCATGGTGTACCATCTGGTTCTCTTCTGTGTGGTGTTGTCAGTGTGTGTGTTTCTTGAATGTGTTTGTAAGTTTTCATGTTGTGAGTTCTCTTGAAACAAAAGTTGAAAACTGTAATTTTTCATGAATCTCGAAGTTCATGACGTCATTTCCCCCAAAATATGTGTCGTACAATGACATAATTTTGCAGGTGTATTCAGTGGTGCATGCAGATCACTGGTGTGTGGGGATACAGTCTCCAAAATCCGTTGCCATTCTGCTTTGTCATTTATTTAAAGTGCTGGAGCGAATGATCCTCAAACGCATAGCTGATTATGTGGACAAAGCCCTCATTAACGAACAAGCTGGATTTCGACCAGGAAAATCATGCTGTGGGCAAATCCTTAATCTCACACAGTACATCGAAGACGGCTATCAGAGAGGAGAAGTAACTGGGGTCGCATTCCTGGATCTCAGTGCTGCATATGACACAGTTAACCATAAGTTGCTTACCCAGAAAGTGTATAATGTCACTAAGGACTACACCCTTTCTACGTTCGTGCAATGCATGCTACAGAACAGACGCTACTATGTAACCTTACAATCTAAAAACAGCCGATGGAGGACACAGAAAAATGGACTTGCACAGGGTAGTGTCTTGGCTCCAATATTATTTAACATCTATACCAATGATCTTCCCATCAGCCACCAGACACGAATGTTCATATATGCTGATGATGCAGCAGTGGCCACTCAGGACAAAACCTTTAAACAAGTGGAGGAGAATCTCACAGGAGCCTTAACAGAACTTGCTACCTATTACGACGGCAATAATCTCAAACCAAACCCTAGTAAATCTCAAGTATCCGCCTTCCATCTTAGGAACAAACAAGCCAAACGGAAACTCCGAGTCATGTGGCAAGGGGAAGAGCTGAAACATACAAACAGCCCAAAATACCTGGGAGTAACACTGGACAGAGCACTTACTTTTAAGCAGCACTGTCACAACACTAAAAAAAGGTCTGTGCCAGGAACAACATACTGCGGAAGCTAACAGGTTCATCGTGGGGAGCTCAACCACATGTTTTGCGCACCACGGGTCTGGCGCTGAGTATCTCAGCAGCGGAATATGCGGTGCCAGTTTGGAGGAACTCTGCTCACACAAAGCAAGTTGACGTCGCCGTAAACGAAACTGTACGTATTGCCACAGGATGCCTCAAACCAACTCCCACAGACATCATTTATCCCATCATAGGCATAGCACCACCTACTATCCGCAGACAAGTAGCCGCCGAGATCGAAAGATCAAAACAAAAGAATGATCCTCAACACGTAATGCATAAGCACCGAAAACAACGTGTCCGGCTGAAATCCCGCAGGAGTTTCATTGAAACTACTGAAGAGCTTGCCACCAAGCCCGTCGCAAGGCGGCTATCTCTTTGGGAAGAAATGGTGCCACACTCCACAATGGAACAACTTGAGGAGGGATCTGCAGGATTTCAACTACCTTTTACAACTTGGAGGCCATTAAACCGGCTGCGCACTGGAGTAACTGGGTGCAAATCAAACCTATTTAAATGGGGTTACAGTGATAGCGATAAGTGTGAATGCGGAGCAATACAGGACTTGGACCACCTATTGATTTGCCCAGATATGTCTATAACATGCACTAAAGATGATATTTTGAAAGTCAATGACAAAGCAAACTACGTTGCTAAGTACTGGGAAGGGAAGATATAATTGGTGCATCCGGATACGGAAGAAGAAGAAGTAGTAAAGAAGTAATAATTTAAAACGTCATGCCAGATACTGACGTTTTACTCCATGAACAGCTAAACTTTTTTGTTTTGAGGAGGGTGTCAGTGAGAGAAAGTATCTAAAAGTTTTGAAATTCTGTGTAACATTTTTGGAAGTAGCTAAATGCTCTCATTGATTGTCGTATATTGGATGAATACACTCTAAGTAATTTGTGTGCCGTACGTTATCCTACGTCAAGACATAGACAAAGTTCTGTGAGTGTGTGGGTTTTATTTTGTCAAGTTGCGAAATGGATTGACCCAACAAGTAGCCTGCGGTTCCTGCAAGAAACAATTTCCTCCTCACACTACTACAGAAGTCAGACAGACGCTACTAATGTACCAACAAGAAATGCTTGAAAAACATTCAGCAACAAATATCTTCTGGAGTCGGCCGCTGCAAGTAAAAGACAAAAAATATTCTATATTCTTACGTAACTAGTGGAATACTTGATTACTGGAGTATTGCTAGTTGTTGTGAGAAAAACATTAAACGAACGAAAAATATTATTTATTGCAAAAAAATTCTGAGAAATCAAGTGAAACACATTCTTATAAAAAAATTTCCGGGTTCTTTTCGGAACAGTAGATTTCCTCTTATGGATAGGAATGCTATTATTTTATAAAGCATGGAAAGGTTCTTTTCTCCCTTTTCTTTAAGAATGTTATTTACTCGGCAGAATGGCTGAGAGCCGCGCCTACACAACTTGAATAACTTTTCTAGGTATGGTCAAGGCTGTCGTGTGAGAAATATAATGGAGTGTACTGTTATGGAGGACAGATGGGGCTTGCATACGTTGTAGCGCACATACCGTGAGCTGTGATGACTGCCGCCTGTGTTGCTCGCTGCTGACAAATAACACAACTATCTCTTTCTATCTGGATTGTCCTTCGCCAAACAAACTCTCCCTACACCTTGATGAAGTCAAGGACTTCTATCCGCCCCTAGTCTAACTATTAGAATGGTTTACCAGTCAAATAATCAGTCCAACGCGATGCCACTGAATACTCGCTCGCAGGCGTTTAACTAATACTCTGTCCGTGTTCACACCGCCCAATAAGTGTGGTAGCCAACACAGTGGACAACGCTTAATCGCGAGCGACTCAATATAGAGCGTCACTCCGATTCGCTAACGACAGAGCTGCTCTCCCAGTGAAATACTGAGGAGAGACTTTGTTCCTTGCTCTTTGTGTACACGTACGAGCGCACTCGCTCTTGTTATGTGGTCCCGCTCCAAGAGCGACAACAGAACTGCCCCTTTCCCTGGAAAAGTTGCAATGGTATATCATTCGCTGTCTTCCCTCACTCCTCTGGCTGTTTGCGTTGGAAATAATCCGCCAATCAGCGTTGCTCCTTTAAGTGGGAGAATGACGTTTCGTTTGAGTCGACCAATGCGGAAATCTGTAGCATCTCTGTTAGGCGTATACTGTCCTCCTGTGAGAACTCTGTAACTACGCACTCGGTCGGTGAAAAAAATGTGTCTTCTGGGCGCTCCCACACAATGTAGCGGAATTTGCTTGTAAGTTGAACATGGGGGTCGTTATCCCTTCGCTCTGGCAAAAACTGTCTTCTCTCTGGGCGGTCGCTTCGGCCAAAGTAGGTATGTTGTTGACCCAGCCCTCTCAAGGGTCGGTCTTCCCAGAGGGCTGGTTTCCTCTTTAGAAGGAAAATTCCTGTGGCCGTCATGTTGTGTACGCCATCCTCGACCTTTTCAACCCCAGTGTGCACTTGCGATTTACTTACCAGATTTGCATATCGCTTACATGAATTCATACAAAATTGACTCTACCTTGTCGAGTTTAGATTCGAATGAAGCGTCTTGATGTGCAGAGTATGATTGTGAGGACAGAATATGTAAGAAATGAAGGTCAAGAGACCATGCCACCTAACAAAGTTTCTAACCTTAGTACTTGCTTAATTGTGCCAAATGTAAGATTATAAATTTTAATCAGCAGATAATGACAGCATTTAAAATTCTCAACTTTGATCAATATTTATGTGAAACACTGAGAATCAAACATTTTAGTGCCTGTAAGCCGTTTGGTAGATAACCTGTAGCTGAAACTGAGTGACAGTTTTAGCCATTTAGGAACACGGATGTATCTGAAATATCAACTTTTAGATCACGTCTGGGACGTGAGTCACAAGAAAACGCAAACACAGGCTTTTAGTTCACAAAATTTTATTACATATATCTCCAAAAACAGTTGTACAAAATCTTTTACAAACCAACCTTCCAATAGCCACCAACAACAAATATAATTAAAAACTTTATACAGTCTTTGTAAGATTATACAGAATGAAACAAGTTAAGTAAAGATCCTTCCTTTTAAGTAAATAACAAATAGTCCCAGATAAATATAGATGACTAGAGTAATGGACCACAAATTTAATAGGAATTTACCAGGACTAAATACCCAATGGTAAAACAAACAGTACAGAATATTAAACAACAAATTTCTAGTAAAAGACCAATAGGTAGATCATAGAACAGCGGAATTCTAGTAATTATCAGAAAAGACACTTATCTTAACAATTTAGGTTCCACGCAACAGCGGGCACAGCCCAACGGATGACCCACCCTAAAACAAGAGTGACCAAACTACTACGAACAGGAGACGCAACTTGGCGCAGACCGAACACATAAACAAGAGGACTCTCCAAATAATTACGAGAGAGTATGCTCAATTTCTGTCAACTACTGCGACTCTGACAGGATACAGCCAAGTAGCGCCGAGCGTCATCAAAACGTAGCTGGCCGAGCTAACGGCGGCGTCCGAACATATTTCAATCAAGGCACCGCCCCTTGTATTGGTCAATCTGGAACTGATTGTGCCCGCCGCTCGTAGTACACGGTAACATTAGGAAAAAAAAAGACAACAAAGGACAGACAACCAAACCAAACGACAGAACACAAACCCTCTTATTTCAGAGTTATGTCCACTCCCCCCCCTTTCGAATTTAATACCTTTAACACATGTAAACCAACAGCACGGAAAATTATTTACAGCTCGTACTTGTTTCTCTTACAGGCAGACCCCAATAACAAGCATAAAGTCTGGAGAAGTAACGGCCTGCCGAACCAAGAGCATAAAAACCCATAATACAAGACACCAAAGCCACGTCCCCTCCAAACCAAAACCACAGAATAAATCATAAGATACTTGAGTAACATCACAAGCACACTGTCTTAATACTAAACATGACCTGCGCACTATCCTAGAATGACTCGTGCAGTCTTCACGCTACTCACGCTTAGTGCTCCCGTCACTGAGTAATGTTTTACAATCTTAACAGCACTACTAAACATGTGTCGGAACCAAGCATGAATTCCATATTCCCGTCACGGGGAGGGGGAGGGAGGGGGGGGATAATCACACACAAATAACTTTTTCTGGCTGTGAACACAAATTACTATCAGACTGATCACAAACACAAGTTCAGAGAAATAGCTGAGGCCCACCGTTAGTAGCAGCAAACAACGAGAATTCACATAGCATACATAGGCATCCAGCATCTGGTAGTGCATTGGAGGCCATCACCACCAGCCCGCCGCCGACAAACTCCTCAAATCATAACACAGCGCCGCGAGCAACCGACGCTCCTCCGTAACGGTCACTGCAGGACTCGCCAACACAACCCATGCCCAAGCAATGGGCAAGCAAGACCACTAGGGCCCCGTAGCGGAAAACCGTGCCAGCATAGCCGGAAGCGCCGCGCTTAAATAGCGGCCAGAAGAGGAAAACCAAAGAGAAAACGCGCATGCCAGAACGAGCGGGATTATTGCCCCTCGCCAGCGACTTCCCCACGGCTCAAAGTCCCCAACAAAAATGGGTTAAATTTCACCTATGCCTTCCTTATCAAGAGATCTAGCCCGAGCATGGACATATCCCGAAGAGATGTGCGCAATATGCGTTTTTTCACAGGTTCGTATCTTGGATTCTATTCATCACAGAGATAATGTATCAAATGTTTCGGTTAGCCCTTGGCCTATCGGTCATTTGTATACCTATAGCAAGACCAAACTGTACCTATCCTACAGTACAGGGTAAATATTTTCACGCTTCCTCCATCCCAGGCAAATTGAACAAATCAGTTGGGTCATTACATGTGTTTTACGATGGGGCTAAGGTGGCTTATAAAAATACCGTTTGTTCATGGACGGTTCCTGGGGAAACCTCAAGAATACTAAGATTCTTGGATACCAAAAGTACCAGTTGTTGGGATGGTCACTTCTATAATTTCTGTTTATCGCAGATCTTCGAAATTTTTACCATTTGTTCTTAAGATAATGTTCTCAGAGAACCTTCAAACTTTTTTCGATATCATTATCTCTTACCAAGATCCAGAGGTCCAGAATTACTTTACTTACGCAAAATACCGGTTCTTAACCATTTTTGCACAGTGGGCCACAATTATCTAAATAACTAACAATAGAAAAAGGCTCAAATTTTAACTTTATGTTTTTTAGACTTTTATTTAGAGACACCATATTCTTACCACGTTTACTTCATATATTTCATTGTCAGATAACTATTATAGCTATGTACTATGTACTACGACAAATTCTAAATTGTATGTACTGTGTCTTGCCAAAATTTAAGGTTAATCTATTGAATTTGAACTCTCTATTCCTTTATTGATGTTTTCAATTGTTTCGTTAGTTGCAACTTTTCAAAGGGGACTGGTACTAATGTTCATTACTGTGGGTGTATCACATTCAAGAAGATGAAATTTAACTTCTGGCAATGCAAGCCGAAATTTATGTATAACAGAAACAACAGGGGATTCAAAACAGAACCTTGATGCTTATTATGTCTCACTGCTTCAGATGCTGGGCGCCAATTGTTAACTGACAGACATGAAATTGATACACTCTGCTTTGCATCTTGAGGATAAAGTAAAAATCACGAGTGAACTTATGTCTGCAATTGTCTTAAGCAGGCGGTTCTCTGCAGCTCACGAACATTGAAGTTTAGTTAATTTGTTGTTTTCGTGTTCCGTAGGTCATTTGCATGACAGATCGTAATGATGTTGAACGTGTCATTTCATTCACATCACAAATTATGATGCAAATATTGCTACATGCTGACCATTTGCCAATAGTTTTTTTTTTTAATATACAGATGAGTATTAGTAATTCCTACCCGCCACCTTTTACCCATAACATTAATACAAATTGTTCAACGGAACAGAAGAAGTTGCCAAGGAGAAACTTATCCAATTTGACATCAAATTTTGCTTCACTGTCTATCAGAAATTTTAGATCACTGGGTAAGTCATCAAAAACTTTGGTTGCAACATTCTGTACCCTTTTCGTGCTAAAGACAACCTTAATTGGCGTAATACATAGTATTTCTTCTTCAGGTATTGTAATTATGTACAACAGTTTTCCTTCTAACTGCAGTGGATTATTTACAACAAAATTCATAAGGGGATAAGTATTGTACGCTGTGGAGCAGTACAGAGTAGATGTTTACAAGATGATCGTCGCTGAGCACCAAATATGACTCATACAATACGTTTTTCTGCAGTGAAAACTTTCTTTCTTATAGATGGGTTATCCCAGAACATTATTCCATATGACATTATTGAATTAAATGATGCAAAATATGGCAACTTAGTGATTCGTCCCCTTTCAAGATTTTTAATGATTCTAAGTGTGAATGTACCTGAATTAAATGTTTTAGGGGTTCCAAAACGCTATTTTTGCAATTTAAGTTCTCATCAGTATGGACACCTAAGAATTTTGAAGTTTTCGCCGTATTTTCATTTTCTCGCCATGTGTTACACTTATCATTTAGTAGTACATCTTGAGGTGCTTTTTAGAACTGAGAGCGAGCCCATTTGCTGAAAACCAGTCAATGATACTTTTAACGACATTGCTTACCATTTCCTCTGTTGCTGTATGTATGCTTGGATAAATTACAATACTACTGTCACCCTCAAAAAGAACTGATTCTGATTCATGTATGTTGTTTTGTGGTCTTCAGTCCAGAGACTTGATTGATGTAGCTCTCCATGCTACTCTGTCCTGCGCTAACCTCTTCCATCTCCGACTAACTACTGCAAGCTGCATCCCACTGAATCTGCTTACTGTATTCAGCTCTTGGTCTCCCTCTACTATTTTTACCGTCCACGCTTCCCTCCAGTACTAAATTGGTGATCCCTTGATGCCTCAGACCTTGTCCCACCAACCTATCCCTTCTTCTTGTCAAGTTGTGCCACATATTAGTCTTCTTCCCAGTACCTCTTCATTAGTTATGTGATATACCCATCTAATCTTCAACATTCTTCTGTAGCACCACGTTTCGAAAGCTTTTATTCTCTTCTTGTTTACAGTACTTATCGCCCATTTTTCACTTATATACACGGCTGCACTCCATACAAATACTTTCAGACAGGACTTCCTGACACTTAAATCTATACTCAATGTTAACAAATTTCTCTTCTTCAGAACGCTTTCCTTGCCATAGTCAGTCTACATTGTATATCTTCTCTACTTCGACTGTCATTAATTATTTTGCTTCCCAGGTAGCAAAACGCCTTCACTACTTTAAGTGTCTCATTTCCTAATCTAATTCCCTACCATCACCTGATTTAATCCGACTACATTCCTTTATCTTCGTTTAGCTTTCGTTGATTTTCATCTTATATTTCTCTTTTAAGACACTGTCCATTCCGTTCAACTGCTCTTCCAGGTCCTTTGCTTCTCTGATAGAATTACAATGTCGTCAGCAAACCTCAAAACTTTTATTTCCTCTTCATGTACTTCAATCCCTACTCCATATTATTCTTTTGTTTCCTTTATTGCTTGCTCAATATACAAATTGAATAAAATCGGGGGTAGGCTACAACTCTATCTCACTCCCTTCTCAACCACTGCTTCCCTTTCCTGCCCCTCGACTCATAACTGCCATCTGGTTTCTGTACAAATAGTACATAGCCTTTCGTTCCCTGTATTTTACCCCTGTCACCTTCAGAATTTGAAAGAGAGTATCCCAGTCAACCTTTTCAAAAGCTTTCTCTAAGTCTACAAATGCTATAAACGTTGGTTTGCCTTTCCATAACCTATCTTCTAAGGTACGTCGTAGGGTCAGTGTTGCCACGGTGTTCCACATTTCTACGGAATCCAAACTGATCTTCCCAAAGATCGGCTTCTAGCAGTTTTTCAATTCATCTGTGAAGAATTCGTATTAGTGTTTTCAACCATGACTTATGAGACTGATAGTTCTGTAATTTTCACACCTGTCAACACCTACTTTCTTTGATATTGGAATTATTGTATTATTCTTGAAGTCTGACTCTGCGTGTCTAACACATCTTGCTGATGACATGGAAGAGTTTTATCACGGCTGGCTCACCCAAGGCTATCAGTAGTTTTAATGGAATGTGGCCTACTGCTGGGGCCTTGTTTTGACTTAGGTCTTTCAATGCTCTGTCAAATTCTTTACGCAGTATCATATCTCTCATTTTATCTTCGTCTACGTCCTCTTCCATTTCCATAATATTGCCTTCAAGTACATCGCCCTTGTATAGACCTTCTATATACACCTTCCTCCTTTCTATTTTCCTTCTTTGCTTCGGATTGGTTTTCCATCTGAGCTCTTGATATTCATAGATGTGGTTCACTTTTCTCAAAAGATCTCTTTAACTTTCCTGTAGGCAGTATCTATTCCCCTAGTGATTTATGCTTCTACATTACATTTATTCTCTATCCGTCCCTGCTTAGCCATTCCACACTTCCTGACGATCTCATTTTTGAGACGTATCTATTTCTTTCACCTGCTTCACTTACTGCTTTTTTTATATTTTCTTCTTTCATCAATTAAATTCAATATCTTTTCTGCTACCTAAACATTTGTACTAGTCCCCGTCTTCTCACCTACTTGATCCTCTGCTGCCTTCATTATTACAAAGCTGCCCATTTCTCTTCTATTATATTTCTTTCCCATGTTACTGTCAATCGTTCCCTATTGCTCCCTCTGAAGCCCTCTACAATGTCTGGTTCTTTCAGTTTGCCCAGGTCCCATCTTCTTAAATTCCTACTTTTTAGCAATTTCTTGAGTTTTAATCTACAGTTCATAAAGAATAAATTGTGGTCAATGTCTACTTCTGCCCCTGGAAATATCCTATAATTTAAAACCTTGTTCCTAAATCTCTGTCCTACCATTACGTAATCTATTTGAAACCTTCCAGTGTCTCCAGATCTCTCTCAGGCATACGATCTTCTTTTGTGATTCTTAAATCAAGTGTTAGCTATGATTAAGTTGTGTTCAGTGCAAAATTCTATCAGGCACCTTCCTCTTTCATTCCTTACCTCCAGTGCATATTCACCTACTACTTTTCCTTCATTTACTTCTCCTACTATCAAATTCCAGTCCCCCATGACTATTAAATTTTCGTCTCCTACCTGAATAATTTCTTTTATCTCATCATACAATTCTTCAATCTCTTCATCATCTACGGAACTAGTTCGCATATAAACTTGTACCACTGTGGTAGGCGTGGGCTTCGTGTCTATCTTGGCTACAATAATGCGTTCACTGTGCCGTTCGTGGTAGGTTATCCGCGTTTCTATGTGTTTTTTTTTTCTCATTAGTAAACCTTCTCCTGCGTTACCCATATTTGATTTTGTATTTATAACCCTATATTCAACTGACCAGAAGTCTTGTTTCTCTTGCCAGCGAACTCCACTAATTCCCACTATATCTAAGTTTAACATAGCATTTCCCTTTTTAAATTTTCTAACCTACCTGCCAGATTAAAGGATCTGACATTCCACGCTCCGATCCGTAGAACACCAGTTTTGTTTCCCCTGGTAACGGCGTACTCTTGAGTAGTCCCGCCCGGTGATCCGAACGCGGGACTATTTTACCTCTGGAATATTTTACCCAAGAGGACGCCATCATCATTTGACCGTACAGTAAAGCTGCATGGCCTCGGGAAAAATTACAGCTGTAGTTTCCCCTTGCTTTCAGCTGTTCCCAGTACCAGCACAGCAAGGCCGTTTTGGTTGATGTTACCGGGGCAGATCAGTCAAACATCCACACTATTGCACCTGTGACTATTGAGAAGGCTGCTGCCCCTCTTCAGGAACAACATGTTTCTGGCCCCTCAACGGGCACATCTCCGTTGTGGTTGCACCCATGGCACGGCCATCTGTATCACTAAGGAACGCAAGCCTCCCCACTAACGGCCAAGGTCCATGTTTCATGGAGTGGACGAGGGGGGGGGGGGGGGGGTTCTTGTATATTTTTGTATTAAATGGAAAATGGAATGTCGTTTACATATATGAGAAACAATAGTGCATCTATGTTTGAGCCTTCGGGAATCACATACGTGAAATCTTCCCAGGCAGAAGAATCTCTCCTGATTACGTTGCCTGAATTACTAAGTAGAACTTTCTGCATGCTTCTGGTTAGAAATGACATTATCCATTGGTTGACTACGCCATGAATCCCATAAAATCTCAGATTGTCTACGAAAATATTGTGGCTCCCACAGTCAGATGCCGTAGATAGGTCGCAGGAAATACCAACCGGTTCTATATTGTTGTTTAAAGCTTGTGAAATTTGGTGACTGAATGCGTAAACCGCAGTTTCAATAAAACAACTCTTCTGAAATTCAAACTGTAATATTCTGAGGATATTATTGTTGCTCGATGGGGATGCTGTTCTAGAATACATCACCTTCTTCAGAATTTTAGAAAATGTCAGTAGCGAAACAGGTCGGTAGTTATTAGAATCAGTCACCTTTCTTATAGGCGAAATTAATAATGGAATATTTCAATCTCTCTGAAAAAATTCCTTGAGTCAGTGCGTCATTATATATTTCAGATAGAACAGGGCTTATCACATGAAAACAAATCTTTAGTACTCTGTTGGAAACACTATCAAATCCAGATGAGCTTTTGTTTTTGACGAAATATGTAATTTTCTGAACTTAAGGATGAGAAGTAGGTGATACATTCATCTGACTGAATTTTTGAGGTTGCTTTTTCAAGATACTAGTATGTTTTATCTCTGTAACTGTTTGTCCCTGTATTTTCTAGTATATTTAAGACACGTTGTTAAACATATTTGCTACCATGATGCATGTTCCATTAGTTCAATAGGGATGTTATCATGTTCCGTGGCTGGTTGTCCTGACTCTCCTCTCACTATGTTCCATACAGCCTTAAGTCTGTCTGTGTCTGAATTACTGTTTTCTGACAGAACATATATGTTCATTTTTTTTACTTACGTTTCTTAGTAATTTTTACTCTATTATACTTACTCTGTTTCTCTTCTATTTTGTTTTGTTTTTAGTTTTTTGGGGGGTTATGGAGGGGGGCGTCTTATCAACACCGGCACAACGCGGAAGAAAAAGATCAAGTGGGAGATATCGTTTCTGTTTACGAAAAGGTGGAGGCGAAATACTTGGAAATCCGCGAACAGTGTGCTGTCACGCCAGTCCTTTCGTGGAGAGATCGTAACGACTTGATAAGAGGATAGGGTAATCAAGTAAAAGCCTGTCGAGTCAGTTTCGTGTCCAATTTCTGTGGGTAGCCAGGGACTCCAAACTAATGAAACAGACCCTAACAGAACTCGCAACCAGTCCTGTCACAAGAAATATGCAAATTCATTCGATTACATTTCATTTTCACTATTCGTTTTGGTTCCATACTTTCACATGAATTAAGAAAATTAGCTGGTGTGTTCAGCGACGTTTCCATCTACGGAGCCGGGAATCAATTAACCCATGGGCGGGAAACAGCCGGTAGGTACAAGTCAACTTTTAACTGGGTAGACTTTCGTTATAAGAAAAGGAGAATAGAATCTAAATTATTTAGATTGGAAAGATTACTGGTATTTGCGGTATGTAACTGGTATTGTCGTCGTCATCTTCAGTCTGCAGGCTGGTCTGATGCGGCTCTCCACGCTACTCTGTTCTGTGCCAGCCTGTCCATCTCAGAGAAGGGCTCATGATCGCTATCCACATCCATGATTGTTAGCTGAACTTGCCTCTATTTTGCAGGAATAATGGCGTAATATTTCCATGAAAACAATGTGGTACCCGCGTTTGTCCATTCCGTGACGACTGGAAGCTGTTCTACATGCCAACGGTTTTTCTACACCAGTTTTTCATGGTGATATGTTGTGATTTTTGTGTTTCTATACTTTCGTCCACGTTAAAGAAAGTACTCTAACGAATAATTAATTAGTACGGACGCTAAGAGGGTTGCGGCTGGCTGCAGCCGAAGAGAAATTCGATATGCTCAATTGAATTTTGATCCAAAAACCAACTTCTGTGGGGACCGGCTGTTATGCCAGAACTTCCGGTTCAACAAAACAAGCTCCAAGCCATTCGACAGAACCTAGCGTACAAAACACGGGTGGATAAAAATTTATGTAGACATGTTTTAAACCAACAGATCGCGTATTTCGTCTTTGACAATGTCAAATAATAATAGGAACCTAGCGTACTGTGTGTGTAAGGAGGGGGGGAGGGGCTGCAGAAGACTGTTCTGAACCTTGCTGAGAGACAAACCAATGAATTTAGTCTCAATAATACCTCGGATTAGACCAGTTCCTAGCTTGACATCAAATGCGTGAACATCCTAATTGGCAATCCGAAGCAGGCAGAAAAAATGCGATCTATAAACCACACAAATTGATGGTGCTATGCAGAAAATTTTCGACTAGCTCAGTGAAAGTGATAAGTAGTGTCAGTATTCCCTTGAGCAGTTAACAGACCAGATCTCGGCGACTACCACCCTGATATTAAGACAGTGAAAGCTCAGCTGTAGAAGACGTCTGGAAGTAATAGAGTGACTGCCTCATCAGGAAGAAATCAACTGTTGTTTGTTTCAAAACACTGGGTAAAAATTCTTGCATGTAGTTGGTATCAGTGAAAAAGGTCATCTCCGGAGGAAGACCGTTGACGTGTGATTGAAACAGCAGCAGATATACTTGCTGAAGGTATTCGAAGGCACGTTTACGGTACAACAATACGAAATATCTCCGTCAGACCAGTTTCTGACAGAAGAACGAGGTCTTCACCCCTGATACTGTCCGAAATTTCGTTAATCGCCTAGTGATGAAGAAGCGAGGAAACTTGAATGAACAGAAGACAAAGTGTGGCCATAGCACACTGCATGGTGGCAGCTGTCAGACCCAACTCTTTCTTGTCACCATTGCAAGCTGGCCAGGCACATTCATCTATGAGACGCATGGCTCTCAGAAAATCATTAACTGTCAGCTTTAGAATGCATTGTCATCTACGCAGAAGCACTACGTATGATGGCAAAGGGATGGAATTTACTCCATCCCTCTCATTTCAATTTGCCTCCGACAATGCTGAGTACAATACCCAAACTTTTGATGGCGTATTACCTAGTATGAACTGAAATTAGTCATGTATTACCTAGCTGTAACATACCTATTTATATTCTCATTTTGCCAGTGAATCAAGTAAAGAAGTGGAAAGAGATGGAACTTCTTTAATTTTTTTATGATTATTGTATAAATCATATAATATTATGGTAATAATAATAATTATTATTACTACCAAATGCAAAATGTGCAAATGTATGTGAAATCTTATGGGACTTAACTGCTAAGGTCATCAGTCCCTAAGCTTACACACTACTTAACCTAAATTACCCTAAGGACAAACACACACACCCACGCCCGAGGGAGGGCTCGAACCTCCGCCGGGACCATTACCAAATGCAAACTAAAGCATAATTGTTGTCATTTACATCTGTTACTTGAGACGTGAAAGCTTTCACTTTGTCGATTGAATGAACATAACAGCATATACTTGGTTGTTGGTGGTGGCGCCTGAAGTTACGCTGACTTCAACCTGCGCTATGAGCCATGCGGTTGGTCTGACGAAAAAATACATTGGATAGTATTTTGTGGGAAATTTTATTTTCATTTTCGTAAATCATCAACTTCGCCGAAAACTGCGTCGTTTCCGTATTATAAGCGAAAAATTCAAAAACGTCCCTTTCGTCATAGTTTATTTTCCATTTTTCGTCTACTTCCGGGCAACAATTTTAATGAGACTTCAAAAATTTTCATTCAATACTTCTGCAAAACTTTTCTCCATGAGTCACCATGTGGCTGGACTATAATGATGGCCTGTGCGCTCGGCCCTTGCAAAACTGTCGCGGAGACTCCAGTAGGGACGGAAAAAGCTAATCGGCTAAAACCGACATCAGTATTGCAGTTCTGAATAATCGGTCTTTTTCTATATTTGTTTGGCCTCGGTTATAACAGGATTTTTTGATTTTTAACTAACAACCGATTGAAAAACTAATATATAAATCTGCCATAATAGTGGTGCTAAATTATTTGATTCTGAAATAAAAATTTTTAACGTTTTATGTTTTCCGTAAAACTTTCATTGTTTTGAAATAGCGGGTTATTTTAGAAAAGTGGTCACTACGTTATCTGTTAGAAACGAACTACAGACACATGACACAAGAAGCTATAGACGAATATGGAAATTTAGGTGGACTGATAAGGTAAGGAATGAGGAGGTTCTGCGCATGTGGAGAAAACACTGATAAGGAGAAGGGACAGGATGATAGGACATCTGTTAAAACATGAGGGAATGACTTCCATGGTACTAGAGGGAGCTGTAGAGGGCAAAAACTGTAGAGGAAGACAGAGAATGGAATACATCCAGCAAATAATTGAGGACGTAGGTTGCAAGTGCTACTCTGAGATGAAGAGATTTACACAGGAGAGGAATTCGTGGCAGGCCGCATCAAACCAAAAGATCAGTGACTGGAGCTACAAGTTTTTTCACAAGTTTGTCGTAGTTTTATGTAGACAATACTGCCATTATAGATGAAATGTTTTTATTCTCAAGCTCTCTACGCTAGGTTCTTTTATGAATTGTAGCATGTATACTCCGTTGGTTAAAAGTACTGTTTCCCAGTACTACCACTAAATGTGTGTGTGTGTGTGTGTGTGTGTTTCTTCTTTTTTTATATTAACGTCGGACCTGCTTCTCTTTGGTAATGTTATCCGTGTAGTCGACCAATAACAGTAAATTCCAATAATTTAATTAAATAAATCATGTCAGAATTAAAAACTTCAGAGAATACACTTATGCAATATCGCCATTGCTGTTGGTAAATATAGAAAGTTGTAAGTAAATGTTTTCTACGTTGATTGAAAGCTAATGTCTATACAGAAGTATCCAGTGTCCTCTCATTGCGGTTAATTCTGAAATACTGACACACAAAAAACTTTATCTGGTTAGCAAAAACAAAGACAGAGTAATTACTTACAATCAGGGATACTTCACTTAACTAACCTGCGCCTGAGTCGCAGGGTACTATGGTGCTCTTCCATGTATGCTGCGTCCTGCATCTTCTGGACGACAAAGCAATCACAAAAAGCAAAATCTGCCTGATTATTAAGAATGATTTTCATTTACTTTTTTTTTCTTTATTGTATTTCAGTTCCCCATCGGGGCGTGCTGGCAGCAGCATATGCGCTTCTCTTCAGCCGAAAGACATAAGACATGAAACATACAATAGAAGACATTTAAAAATAACAGAAACGAGAAACCATGGTATACATAGATATGAAAAAAGGGGAATATTATGGAAGACAACAGACAAAAAAGGGGCGACTGTAAAATGGATATAAAAACCGTAAAAAAGTAGCGCACACAAAAAAAGCACACAGTGGGACATTTAAAAGGACACAAGGCGAAGAATCATTTACTTATTTTTGTCAGCATTTAACACTCATAAATATGACCTCATTCCCTAATGTTAAAGTTAGTTTCAATTTACTTCCTTCAAAAACATAGCCACACGTGAAACCAAGTCATGATACAAAACGTATCAAATCACATTCTCAGTTCCTTAAGTGCATTCCTGACAGCTTCCCCCTTCTTCTCTTTTCTCGATAGCTTTATCTTCCTACTGAGCTTCTCGATAGTTAAAGCCAATTCATTTTAGTTCGTCGTCTCGTGCTGCCCTCCTGCGACAAAGACAGGAGTGTCTTACTCCGTACTGACGTGTTTCTCAACGTGAATATTGCGGAACGTTGTTTACAATGTGATCAGTGTGCGCTAAGAAACGGCCTGATATATCACACAGAACGTGCAGTGCAACGTGATTTGAGACCTAGCACACTCCAGCGGAAGTTGAGCGGCTATATCTGTCACGCAAATCACACAGTTTGGTTACGAAAATGGACGCGCGTAAAATAGTTTCGTTAGCTCTCTGAGCAGTCCTGCAGTTCATTGGTCCGTGTTCCCTGGCTCGTTATCAAAATCGAACAAACTCACTCCTGAACGGAGAATTCTTGTTTATATATTAACATCGAATATTCAACAACATATTTCTATTAAATTAGAAAGAAAGCTACAGAAGCTTTTGGAAAACATGAAAGTGATTATCTGCACAATGCAGGTGGAAAACATGCAGTCTTTCTGTATACAGTCCATATTTCTGTCCGTTACACTACAGTTGACAAACGTTGTTGGAATATGTGTCTTTGAGCTTAGAATGCGCTAGCGACTTTCATCGGCAACGAGTCATTAACATGCATTTAATTATAACTTCTATATATTTTTAATGTGGTGATGCCTTGAAATGGTGTACTTTCATAGAAAGCAAGCCATGACGTGAATAACATCAAATCTGAAAAGCCGTCAACCAACTTCATGTCGTTTCTCCTCATTTTATTATAGCAAATTGTATCAAAAACGACGCGTCTCAGAGAGAACATCAATGTACCGTTACATTCAAACAACGTATATTCATATATTGTAAGTTGTGATTAGAAACGTCATATATGTGCATCACCTTGCAAACAACGTAATCCGATGCAGTTTCTTCTGTGTTCTACCAGTAACGTAAAAAATTGCACACGACGTAATCCGATGTAGTTTCTCCTATGTTCTACCAGTAACGTAAAAAGCTATCTTGCATCCTGTTGGCCAAGTTCGTCTCCACACTATAACTTGCGTGATTCTTCTTTTTACGCTCTAGGATACCGCATAATGTGAAATTCCATACTGTGATCACACAAAACTCGTCCAGCTCCTCGCATTCAGTGTGAGGACGGCTTTAGCTGATAGCCTTCATCTCCTACTTGGCGAAATTAATTTCTTTTATCACATTCTTTGTGATGGTGAGCCAATAGTAGCCCCAAAGCACCTTGATGTCTACAACATCGATCACTTTTTTTTTCGTAGACCCTATTTTCTGCAGCCTTTGATTTCATTTTTATTCCAGATGTACGCATCTAACGTATCCTAAGAGGTGTTGCCGTAGTCCACTGCTATATTTACCTGGAATGCTGTACACAGTGTCTTGTATCAGATGATGCTGTCTAGCAATGAACGTCTTTAGTCTTTTGTAACGGGTGGACGGCTAGTTGTTTCACTTTCAGATGACTGTCGTAAGCTTGGCCGAGAATGGTCCACATAAAGAAAATATTGAATATTCTGTCCCCCTGCTGTTCTTCGTGATTGACTGCGTCTTTCCTTCAACACATATCCAATCTGCACTTCCCTGTACTCTTTCAGGCGGTACAAATGGTGACACCGATAACCTCCCAGTAGATCTGTTGCACTTGGAAGAAGTGTTTCGAAAATCGGGTACCACGAAGCTCAGATTATGAGTCGGTACTATCACAGTCTGTCTTTCGATCAGTGTAAGATTATAGTACCAATGGGCTCCAGACACATTACAATATGGCAAGGATCCTATTTCAATAAGTATGATGTTGATTTATTGACAGGAATGTCAAAATTTTGTCTGTCTAAGGCTATAATCACTATGTATTTGGTGTTTCAGTCCTGTACTATGGCTGTGTTTCCCAGTTTGCATGCAGTTGTTGATTATTTGATTTCCTGTTTCCTACATAGTAGTATTATGAAATGCTGTGTATGTGTCTGTGTTTTGGAAGAGACACTCACTTAGCATGAGGTCCTACATGTCAGTCATGGATGTACCATTCCTCCAATGACTGCCAATATTTGTGATCAGCTATAGCCATCGGTGGAGAATAAGTTTCACTTTCTTGTGGTACATCCAAACTGTCTGTGGTAGAATGAGTGAAGGAGCCATTCCTATATTAATGAGTGGAACACCTGCATCTCCTTCCCAGTAACTAAGAGTTCACAGGCCATTGTGCTTCGCATTGTTGCATTGTGCTGTGTTTGAGTGGTGTCAAAATGCGATTACGACTATAATTGCCTACTGTGTCTCCTGCTCCAAAAAGAAAGCCCTCTGTCATCATTCAGTGCAGAAAGATCTGGTCGTTCCAAATTCTTCCAGTGACAGTCTATGTGGAGGCGGAGGTTCTTTCCTCCACTTCTCCTCCCACTAATCCAGCAGTCTTATTTTATCTCTATTTGTGTTTGTTTTATTGGCAGGTTTGCAGTGCAAGTGATTATCCTGTGTCACGAAAACTACCCCAATCAAGTATGTAAACAGATGTGCAGCGGACGAAATCCTAGCACTGCTGCACTGATCAGTACGCAATTGTTTTGTTGGCAGGCACGCAGCAGGTGATGTCTCCGTGCCGTGGCGACGTGGCCCCCTCAGAATGTGGTTGCAGTGTTGGCAGGGACGGAGCAGGTATGCCGCCGCACTCTGCCGATCCGAGCCGATCAGTGTGTAGTTGTTGTGTTGGCAGGCATGCAGCAGGTGAAGCCCCCCCGTGCTTGGCCGTGGCGCCCCGCGCTGACCGCTTTGCGTTTGTCATGTTGGCAGGCGCGCAGCAGGTGATGCCCCTGCGCCGTGGCGACCCGCCCGCCGCAGCTGGCCAGCCATGGGGAGCGCCTCCTCTAAGTTCAAGAAGTACCTGCAGCATGGCGATGAGTTTGCCGCCATGCAGGTGAGTGCACTCGTCCTGCATGCGCCAACCGCTCACCTGCTGCAATGCGTTCTCTAGGTCATACTTAGTAACTGAATCCAAAATATCAATTTTAGCCCTACTACCTGGAAATTTCTCAATATCTCGGAATTTCTAGCACAACTGTTTTGAACTAAAAACAATTATCTTAACGCTTTTGTGCCTGCCACAAACAGAATAGCAGCTTTTGAACGAGAAGTAAGAAAATAACTTTTTTTTACATGTTTGTTTCCCATTCATGAGAGCTGAGTGTGCTGTCATACAATTTCGTTCTTTCCAGCCAAATATCTCAGAAGGCTGGGAGTGGATCATAGGGGTTTCCAATAGCTAGTATTTGGAACGGAATTAGATCTAGCATTCGCATGATAAATTGGGATAACCTCTCAAAAACTTGGCCAGAACCAGGGGATTGGGTATATTTTTAATTTTCTTATGGAACAATGTTTCTCCCAGACAAAAATTAAAATTTAGTGTCTGTGTGTGTGAACGTACATGATGACGCCCGACTGTTGAACCATTTATACTTATGTTTGTTTGAATACTATGACACATAACATTACGAAATACATACTGGCACAAAGCCATAGAGAATTGACATCAGTGAAGATCAGTTGCAATGTGGTCACCATTTTGCCGCCGTCGGTGTTTTAGACTACTCGCCGGCACAGATCTTCGTTGATAGTATTGCAGGCTTCCATAATGCCAGCTCTGAGTTCCACAAGATGTCGAGGATGCTAACGGAAGACTTCTTCTTCCCGACAGAAAATAATCACAAAGACTGATGTTGGAGCTGTGAGGCGGCCAAATTTGCCACACTGAAGAATTTGGGGAAAGCGGTGAAGCAATACTGGCTTACCAAATGTTTCATGCAGAAAGTAGAGAACAACAATGACTGTGTATGGGCGGGCACGATCTTGTGTAAACCAGTGCCTGCACGTTGGAAGTCGTGCGGCAAAAGTGCAGGAAAGGACTGGTTACGCAACGTCCCCATGTACTGTTCAGAACTGACCGTTTCAGTGAAAAAGAAAGATCCAGTTAATTCGTGTCTAGATATGGTAGGCCAAACAGATATTTTCTGGCCGAATTAACCTTTTCATGAAAGGCCACTGGACGTTCAGTAGCTAAAACACGCCCAATTTTGTTGACTGATCATGACATTAACACGGATGTACGTCTCGTCAGGGGACCAGACGTTGTGCAGGAATCCTTCCCCTACTGTCTGCGTTACCCAAGTAGCAAACTTACGTCTGTCTCCTTCCTGCTAATCGATTTTCTACCAGAATAAATGAATGTCTGAATGAATGAAGAATGAGCTGAACATAGCGATGCTATACTTATTCCAAGTTCGGCTGTGGTTCCCCTGTGGACTAACGAGAGCATTACCACACTCACAGTTTCCACGTATTCAGGTGATCGGATTTGAGACATACGTGACTGCTTTGGTTCTAACATTTCATTATTTTCAAGTTGCTGATGCAAGCTATGGATGTTTTTTGGATGTTTTAGCGGGAACCCACCTTGCGTTAAAATGTTGACGGGGACGTCTTCATGTAATAAGCACACTCTTGGTTTCTCTGCCTCTCTGCTAAGCAGCTAGCCGCCCCTTTCCCGCCATCTTAATCAGCTGATCTGACCTGAGCACTAGAGGACTCTCTAAGAACCACTGCATGTACGACCATGATTTACAAATATGTCACTTTAGTAGAATGACCATGATTCATATATCAAATGGTCCAACATCCTCTGCAACAGCCTGTATGTTATGTGAGTGCCTGTATGTCAGTGTATATGGATCAGTGTTCGACTTTTCGCAAATGATATAAATACCTTTTTGATCTGTTAGGATGTGATTCACCGTAATGTGCATTTTGATTCACTAATTCACATATGCTCAGCTGAATGTTACATCCTTGCAGTGAAATACTATAAGGAAAGCAGGTCTTCAGGTACTTATTTTGCTTTTTCGAAAGGAGAACGAACTGTACCGCTCTTTCTGCCTAGAGTAAAAATAGTAGCTTTTCTGACTATCTAACTGGTTTCCACATCACAATATCGCCAGAAGCA
The DNA here is from genome assembly GCF_021461395.2 of Schistocerca americana. Taxonomy (NCBI): domain Eukaryota; kingdom Metazoa; phylum Arthropoda; class Insecta; order Orthoptera; family Acrididae; genus Schistocerca; species Schistocerca americana. The sequence continues at coordinate 429,962,694 of NC_060124.1, read as the reverse complement.
ACATAATACCCTTTACGGTCTCAAATTATACATTAACTGGCCGTGAGGTACGGTGCCATCAAACTGGAGTAAGTCTTCCCTACTTATTCTTGCTTAAACAATTTATACCCTTGTCAGGTGTGGAAAATAATGAAAGACAGCCCGCTCGGCAGTAGGATAGAACAAGAAGCCTTTAACAGCCAAGGCTGTTCGTAAGACACCCAAAGCCAAATGTCAAATACAGGGCAACATTGGAGCCGTCTGTCAAAATTTTGGAATATTGGCCATTCCGTACGGCAGCCTTATCAATAAAGGCTTAGCACCAATTACTGGAGTGGTGTAATCAAATGGTTTTGGTTAAGGAGTACGTTTCAACTGAGATGGTACAACCCCTACTGCTGGAACGATATTAGTTGACCGTAAAACAAGATATTAAATCCTCAAGATAATACTATTCCAGGAACTAAATTAGTTACCCTGTCAGCTGGACCCGGGCTTCAGCAAGCCTATACACAAGTGCCTTAATTACGGTTATCAATATCAGCACTGCAAGGTAGAACGGCGCGGATGACGCCCAAGTCTGAACTGAGCCAACGACCAACTGTCACCTGGGTTCGACTGTTACTTGTTAACTTACAACTGTAATTTTGCACGTAAACGGTAGTACACAGAAAATTACAGTAATTAAGTAAAACACAAAGAATAGAATATAATCACCTTAGTACGGAGTACTGATGTCAGTAGATACAGTCCTACATTTGTACAGTCATTGCAAGTGCGTCTGAAAATTAATATATTAGGTGTGAACCACAGGTCCATTACTCTAGCACAGATCAGCGACTCGTGCGCTTTAGGATTAAGCTAAACATGCGTCACATGAAACTTACAACGATAGTTAGACACGGCCACAGAGTAATCAAGAAAAGCCTCCAAGGGCAAAATTCAGTACAGTACTGATGGCTGGTGCTAAGCGCGAGCTAAGATTTCATTCATCTAGGTTAATGAGTACTACTAGCGCATTATCATATCTCAGATTATCTGACCACACAGTCCAGCAATAAATATACAGGGTGAATCAAAAAGAATACCTCACTGCAACGACAAAAGGCAGAGCTAAGCACTATCTGTCGGCGAATTAAGGGAGCTATAAAGTTTCATTTAGTTGTACATTTGTTCGCTTGAGGCGCTGTTGACTAGGCGTCAGCGTCAGTTGATGCTAAGATGGCGACCGCTCAACAGAAAGCTTTTTGTGTTATTGAGTACGGCAGAAGTGAATCGACGACAGTTGTTCAGCGTGCATTTCGAACGAAGTATGGTGTTAAACCTCCTGATAGGTGGTGTATTAAACGTTGGTATAAACAGTTTACAGAGAATGGGTGTTTGTGCAAAGGGAAAAGTTCTGGACGGCCGAGAACGAGTGATGAAAATGTAGCACGCATCCAGCAAGCATTTGTTCGCAGCCCAGGAAAATCGACTCGCAGAGCTAGCAGAGAGCTGCAAATTCCACAATCAACTGTATGGAGAGTCCTACGAAAAAGGTTAGTTATGAAACCTTATCGTCTGAAATTGGTTCAAGCACTGTCTGCAGCTGATAAGATTAAAAGAATCGATTTCTGTGATTTTATCCTTGCTCAAATGGAAACAGATGAATCTTTCGTTTCATGGATTGTGTTTAGTGATGAAGCAACTTTCCACACTAACGGGAAAGTCAACCGTCACAATGTCTGTGTATGGGGCACTGAGAATCCACGGGAAATAACTCAGTATGAACGTGACTCGCCTAAGGTGAACGTTTTCTGTGCCATTTCAGCCAATAAAGTTTTTGGTCCCTTTTTCTTCGAAGGTGCTACTGTAACTGGACTACAGTATCTGGAGATGTTAGAGAATTGGCTGTTCCCTCAGCTCGAACAAGAAGCACAACAATTCATATTTCAGCAGGATGGAGCGCCTCCACATTGGCACTTATCTGTCCGTAACTACCTGAACGTCAACTACCCGAGGCGATGGATCGGCCGCCAGGCAGCCCGTGACAGAGCACTTCATCACTGGCCTCCAAGAAGCCCTGATCTTACCCCCTGCGATTTTTTCTTATGGGGGTATGTTAAGGATATGGTGTTTCGGCCACCTCTCCCAGCCACCATTGATGATTTGAAACGAGAAATAACAGCAGCTATCCAAACTGTTACGCCTGGTATGCTACAGAGAGTGTGGAACGAGTTGGAGTATCGGGTTGATATTGCTCGTGTGTCTGGAGGGGGCCATATTGAACATCTCTGAACTTGTTTTTGAGTGAAAAAAAACCTTTTCAAATACTCTTTGTAATGATGTATAACAGAAGGTTATATTATGTTTCTTTCATTAAATACACATTTTTAAAGTTGTGGTATTCTTTTTGAATCCCACCCTGGCAGACGCACTTGCACTAAGCAATCCTCACTACTGCGACACAGGTAGCGAACAGAAAGGCGTGCAAAACCCACGGGCTTGACGCTTATGTTTTTCCAAAAGCGAGTTTTTTCAGAAGGCTTGAAAATACACACGTGCAGTAGTGAGTAGCCGGACTTGCCCCAGGTGCGCTCAGTACTAAGAGAACTACGCCTGTCTCCACTCCGTGCCATCCAAACACCGACTGCTGCCGCCAGTACTCATCACCCCAGTTTAATCCAACAGCCACAGCGGCACTGCCCGGAATCTGTCCGCTCGCTCAACACTCTCGCCCTCCTCAAAATTTCGGGTAGTTATAGTTAAACGTTGCCTATGTAACTCGTTATAACACAGAGACTAAATACTGTACGACCAACAAACTTGGTAGCATTAATGTCTAGGGTTTGGTGAAGAGAAATAATGCAGATTCAATTCAATTGAAACACTTTTAATGTACTGCTTCGGTACATCCTGCCATTACATACACACACCATTACTGCTACAAAAGGGGCTGAATATGGCTCCCATCACTCGAGAAGAGTCTGAAAGCGCAGGATTGCATTCTGCACAGCAGAACGAAGTATGCTGCTCTCTTGATATGCTGCACTTCAGATCAGCACGTGTGTGAATGTTCCTCTGGTAAACCCTGTCCTTCAGGAAGCACCACAACCAGAAATCACAGGATGTGAGATCAGGTAGTCGTACCGGCCAAACATTTGGATCGTTTCCAAATGTGTTTCGGAGTAGCAGGTGAGCTTCACCAGTGATGCGTGGTGGTGCACCATCTTGCATGAGTTCAATGCGTCTCTCTCCTGTAGGACGGGTATGACATGCTGGTGAAGCATATCGCAGTAACGCTGGCCATTCACTCTGCATGTCTTTGGTCCTTGAGCGCCAAACTGTTCAAAAAAATAATGGACAATGTTGAACATAGCCGCGAAGGCACACTATACGGTGACAAGTTCACCACACAGAGAAACTTCATGCACAGTGACTGATCCCAACAATCAGCAATTCTGTGTGTTCACCTCACCCGTCAGAGAAAAATGAGCTTCGTTCGTCCATACGATGGTCGAGGGTCATCCCCCGTCAACTTCAATCCTTGTGAGAAAGTGGAGAGCGAAGACAGCACGTCTTTGTGCGTACTGTGGTGCAAGCTCCTGTACGATATGGATCGTGTACGGATACCATTTGAGAATGGTTCGAAGCATCTTCCGTATAGAGAACTACAGGATACTCAACTGTCGTGACACAGCACACGAACTGCCTAACGATCGCGAGTTGCGGGCAGCGCCGTTTGCCATAGCAACAGCGATTTCGTCAACCACCTGTGGTGCGACCTGTCGTCGGCCACTTCCCGGAGCGACACTCAGTTCTCCAGTTGATTTGAGCTTCATCATGCTCCACACAGCAGGTGGAGAAAGAGGAGACTTCCGTAATCCTTTCAGCCGGCGACTATCCCTAAGTGCAGCTGCAGCATTACTGTTGTTTTGATAGTAGAGCCTCACCAATAATGCCCTGCTCGTTTTGTCCAAGCTCATGTTGGCACATCGACAAGTGCACTGTGATTGGTCAAGTGTGTGAGACTATGAATCACGATGACTGATCACGGCACCTGGTGGCCATAGTTGGACCTGGACAGTGGCATTTAGACGCATGGAAATCATGCACCTCATACTCTGGACATTAATACTATCAAGTTTGGTACTCGTACGGTAATTAATGTTATACCGTGTTAAATAGGAAAGTTTAATTATAACCACCCGGTATCTCTGGCGTCATCCGAGCACCAGTTACCTCCGTAGTTTGTAACCACGGGTACATCGATATCCAAGAAACCATCGAGATAACGCGTGCACGGCATACATAGTAAAGGGCCAAAGTCGGACGAGATACTGAGAGACATTATGCTTTGGTCAGCAATAGGTCTCACGATTTGGACGCTGAGTGGCATTCAGTGTTGTTCAGCGATGAATCTTGTTTCTGTTTGTGGCGATCACATCTACAACTTGTCCGTAGACGATCTGGAGAAGCAAATAAGAAGCAAAGATTCTCGAGACCGTTTGAAGACGGTAGCTGGCGAGGCGCTGGGAGTTGTAGGGTGCCATGCTACAAAACATTACACATCACTCAGAAAAGATCAATTTATTTTAAATAACAAGTTGTGCGAAATGTTATTATGATTTTTTTGACAAGTCAAATTTTACAAACTCAAATGAGTACAATTGTTGATAACAATCGAACGACATTAATGCTGTATTTAAAATTTGGTCAGTATTAATTTAAGATTTCAGATCCTGATATTGCGTATAGCTTGACGACATTCAGGTTGTTCTGTCTAAAAATAAATTCAATAATGAGTTCAGGTACTACAAACAGAAAAACATTTCAAATAACAAATGTTCCAGAATAACACATTAATCATCAACAAACGTTTAGCTAACGCATCTGTTAACACGTGTAAGCACAGGCAATGACCATCTATAAAAACAATGTCAAGTAAAACGTTTATGTAAATCGAAAGAACATTAATTGAACTCTCGCAAATAGGAAGTGGTTGTCGCATTAAAGAGCCGGAGATGAGGTACAATTAGACAAATATGGAATTACGCATAAGGCAAATCTCAGTCAAGAGAGAATGTACCAACGCACGAGACATAGCTAGTTTTAAGTTGTGGTAGTTCTGTCTAGTTCTACAAAAGAACGTATAAATAAAATTTAAATAACAGCGCCCATATGTCTTAAACTAAAAAAGCAGGTAGCAAAATTAATCCGAAGTTCAAAATAAATTACACGTAACCAGCACACGTAATATGCATAAATTACCAACAGCGTTCAAACCTGATAGACCAGCACTGGATAACCCGACCGGAATAACTATAGCACAAACAATTTAGAAATGTAAGTTTGCCAATTTGGACCCGGTAAAATAAAATGGGGTAACTCAAACCTAAAACAATATAGCACACATAGTTTAAAAAAGCCTCCGGCACAGTGGATAGCTCTGAATAACTGTTCGTACAGTCTACATGCTAAGGCGCTCACCAAACAATTCCAACATCCTCTGATCACTATGTCTAATTATTTCCACTCTTCCCATGTATGCCGTAAGCACACGAAGTTCCAAGGTTGTGTTCCACCAAGTCCAAGGAATTTGCTTCTCGGATGTGCAACTACTCTTGGCATCCACGATCCACATGACGACGTTCCACATGACCAACAGCACTTGTCCTTCGATCTCCATCCTGCTGTTGTCGGTGAAAGGACGGAGAGCAGGTTTATGCACTGATGTGTCGCACGCACCGACACAGCGAAAACGCTGACCAAAGTTTTACAAAAGTTTATTGACAAAGGAAATAAAGCATCTGCTTCGACGATAATAATAAAATCACAATTACAGTGTCTCGAAAGTGTGAAGACTTGACAGTATGGCGATTCCAGAGTCTGACAAAGTAACACAATTAGGACCTTCATAGACAAATACACATGTAAGGAAAATATTTAAGTCAGATGATGCTATCCTGAACAACACCAGCGTAGGAACAGTAGAGTCTATCCTGCCTACAGTATGACTGCAACAACGATGAATGCTGAATACAGCGCCGTCGGTTCCTGCGAAGCACTTCGAGAGTGTCCAAAACGACGGGTATGTAGCTCCTGCCCGGAGGCTAGGAAAGGCTCTTGAAGCGGGAAGAACTGGCACCGACCGTTCTAGAGACCGGCGGCGGAGTACTCGCGACACTGCTTCCTGGTCACACGTGTGGCGGACGCGAATAGATCCTTTGGAAGTGGCGGCCTCTGCTAGCGCTGGCACCGTGGCAAGGCGAGTTCGCGACTCTGCGTCGTACAGGGGCAATGTAGGCTGCACGCATGCCCAACGCGCCCAAAGGGTTGCCTATCGTTTTTGCGAAGATCTCTGCTACAGCATGCACAGTCCCGTAAGATGGCGCGGTGGACATCGCGCATTGCCCATGGCGGGGTGGGGAGGAGGTGGTTGGTTAGCTACACAGGCAAAGATGTTGTTGTTGTTGTTGTGGTCTTCAGTCCTGAGACTGGTTTGATGCAGCTCTCCATGCTACTCTATCCTGTGCAAGCTTTTTCATCTCCCAGTACGTACTGGAGCCTACATCCTTCTGAATCGGCTTAGTATATTCATCTCTCGCTCTCCCTCAGCGATTTTTACCCTCCACGCTGCACTCCAATACTAAACTGGTGATTCCTTGGTGCCTCAGAACAAGTCCTACCAACCGATCCCTTCTTCTAGTCAAGTTGTGCCACAAACTCCTCTTCTCCCCAATCCTACTCAGTACCTCCTCATTAGTTATGTGATCTACCCATCTAATCTTCAGCATTCATCTGTAGCACCACATTTCGAAAGCTTCTATTCTCTTCTTGTCCAAACAATTTGTCGTCCATGTCTCACTTCCATACATGGCTACATTCCATACAAATACTTTCAGTAACGACTTCTTGACACTTAAATCTATACTCAATGTTAACAAATTTCTCTTCTTCAGAAACGCTTTCCTTGCCATTTCCAGTCTACATTTTATATCCTCTCTACTTCGACGATCATCAGTTATTTTGCTCCCCAAATAGCAAAACTCCTTTACTACTTTAAGTGTCTCATTTCCTACAGCATCACCTGACTTAATTCGACTACATTCCATTATCCTCGATTTGCTTTTGTTGATGTTCATCTTATATCCTCCTTTCATGACACTGCCCACTCCGTTCAGCTGTTTTTTTCCAGTTCACCACGAAGCACCGGACAAGTAACCCATAGTTGTCCGACTCCTTGTATGGAGAGCTATTGGATAGGACAAGAGAACTGTTTTAGTAATTGTTGCAAGGAGGCTGAATACTCTCCACTATGTGACACCAATAGTATACCCTCTTCATGACGAGGCTAGCAAATGCCACACTCCAGCTGGACACACAGAGACTCACACTAGAAATGCCTTGAGGAATATATAGATCCTTGACTGACGTGTCCATTTCTCTCACTTGTCTGTCATAGCCGTGATGGGAAGCCTCCAACCAGCAACCTTCATGAACTGGCACAGTATATTTCTTTTTTTTAGGCATGGCAAAAAATGAATGATGATTTTCAGAGGCTGTTTGCTGCAACAGCACAACAAATGCAAGATTGTATTCTTGCCATTTTGGGTCACACATGATACTGATGTTGATGATGGACACTACTTCCACCTGGAACGAATGTGACCTGTATTGTGATGAACATCCGTACAAAGTTTGATAATATCGAACTAGTGATTAAGGGTGTAATATTTTGCATTTTCGTCAGTGCACACGACTGCATGAGATATCAAACTAACTGTATGATATTTCTTGTATTTACCTGCCCTTGCTACAGTGGTTGGAGAAAAGTATGGGAGTACCATGAGAAATGCATGCTTGAACATAAATGCAGATACTAGCCGTGTCTGCAAGTGCCGCTGTCATATTTGACCATGAACAGCACCTGAGCAGTGCACTCAATACGTTGCAATGGTCACTCATGGTCAGAACAGTGTTCTGTTTAATGGGAGTCGATTATGGCTCTGAGCACTATGCGACTTAACTTCTGAGGTCATCAGTCCCCTAGAACTTAGAACTACTTACACCTAACTAACGTAAGGACATCACACACATCCATACCCGAGGCAGGATTCGAACCTGCGACCGTAGCGGTCGCTCGGCTCCAGACTGTAGCGCCTAGAACCTCACGGCCACTCCGGCCGGCGGTTGGTGCTCGTTTCGTGGGTGCTTCCGTTATCAAGGTAGCCAAAGTGTTTGGTGTTTAAAGAAGTACCATAGCGAAAATTTATACTGCATACAGGAACACCGGGAAAACGTCATAAGGTGATCAAAAGAATGTGTTGACTGATAGTGACAGACGTAATTCAAGACCTTTGTGACAAAAAATAAGTGAAAGACAACTGCAAAAGTCACTGTAGAACTGAATGTAACACTCACGAACCCTCTCAGCTCCAAAACAACACGAAGGGGACTTAGTAAGCAGGGAATTGCTGAGCGAGCTGGAACTACAAAACCACTCATCAGTGATGCAAATGCCCGTAACAGGACAAGTTGTGCCGAAGTCATAAAACCTGGACTACGGAGTAAACTGATTTGGTCGGATGAGTCTTGTTGGCAACTGTTTCCGACTTCTGGCCGGTTTTACGTTCAAATGTTCAAATGCGTGTGAAATCTTATGGGACTTAACTGCTAAGGTCATCAGTCCCTAAGCTTACACACTACTTAACCTAAATTATCCTAAGGACAAACACACACACCCATGCCCGAGGGAGGACTCGAATCTCCGCCGGGACCAGCCGCATAGTCCATGACTGCAGCGCCCGAGACTGCTCAGTTAATCCCACGCGGCCCGAGTTTACGTCTGGCATACGCTGTCCCAAGTTAATGATGCAGAATGCTTGCTGCCAAGAGTGGAACATGATGATTCTGGTAGCGATATTGTGATATTCCGTGAGCCCTTTCGTTACTCTACAAGGTCGCCTTATTGCCAAGGAATATGAGATCATTTTACCGGTCAGGTCCATCCCATGGTACAATAGTAACTCCTCAATGGTGATGCTGTGTTCCAAGACGACAGATCCTGTGTTCACACAGCTCGTATCGTACGAACGAAGATGAATTGTCACATTTCCTCTGGCCACCACAATCACCTGACCTTAATATTACTGAGCATCTGTGATCTACTTTGGAGAGAAGATCGCTATCCGCCACTGCCATCATTATCTTAACTTGCCACTATCTTTCAGGAAGAATGGTATTAAATTCCCTTGAAAATCATACAGATATGATACTGCGTGAAGAGTGACAGAGCACTCAAAGACCTGAGTCGAAACAAGGCCCCGGCAGTAGACAACATTCCATTAGACCTATTGACGGCCTTGGGAGAGCCAGTCCTGACAAAACTCTACCATCTGGTGAGCAGGATGTATGAGACAGGCGAAATACCCTCAGACTTCAAGAAGAATATAATAATTCCAATCCCAAAGAAAGCAGGTGTTGACAGATGTGAAAATTACCGAACTATCAGTTTAATAAGTCACAGCTGCAAAATACTAAAGCGAATTCTTTACAGAAGAATGGAAAAACTGGTAGAAGCCGACCTCAGGGATGATCAGTTTAGATTCCGTAGAAATTTTGGAACACGTGAGGCAATACTGACCCTACGACTTATCTTAGAAGAAAGATTAAGGAAAGGCAAACCTACGTTTCTAGCTTTTGTAGACTTAGAGAAAGCTTTTGACAATGTTGACTGGAGTAATCTCTTTCAAATTCTGAAGGTGGCAGGGGTAAAATACAGGGAGCGAAAGACTATTTACAATTTGTACAGAAACCAGAGGGCTGTTATAAGAGTCGAGGGGCATGAAAGGGAAGCAGTGGTTGGGAAGGGAGAGAGACAGGGTTGTAGCCTCTCCCCGATGTTATTCAATCTCTATATTGAGCAAGCAGTAAAGAAACGAAAGAAAAGTTCGGAGTAGGTATTAAAATCCATGGAGAAGAAGTAAAAACTTTAAGGTTCGCCGATGACATTGTAATTCTGTCAGAGACAGCAAAGGACTTGGAAGAGCAGTAGAACGGAATGGACAGTGTCTTGAAAGGAGGGTATAAGATGAACATCAACAAAAGCAAAACAAGCATAATGCAATGTAGTCGAATTAAGTCGGGTGATGCTGAGGGAATTAGATTAGGATATGAGACACTTAAAGCAGTAAAGGAGTTTTGCTATTTGAGGAGCAAAATAACTGATGATGGTCGAAGTAGAGAGGATATAAAATGTAGACTGGAAATGGCAAGGAAAGCGTTTCCGAAGAAGAGAAATTTGTTAACATCGAGTATAGATTTAAGTGTCAGGAAGTCGTTTCAGAAAGTATTTGTATGGAGTGTAGCCATGTATGGAAGTGAAACATGGACGATAAATAGTTTAGACAAGAAGAGAATAGAAGCTTTCGAAATGTGGTGCTACGGAAGAATGCTGAAGATTAGGTGGGTAGATCACATAACTAATGAGGAGGTATTGAATAGAATTGGGGAGAAGAGAAGTTTGTGGCACAACTTGACCAGAAGAAGGGATCGGTTGGTAGGACATGTTCTGAGGCATCAAGGGATCACCAGTTTAGTACTGGAGGGCAGCGTGGAGGGTAAAAATCGTAGAGGGAGACCAAGAGATGAATACACTAAGCAGATTCAGAAGGATGTAGGCTGCAGTAGGTACTGGGAGATGAAGAGGCTTGCACAGGATAGAGTAGCATGGAGAGCTGCATCAAACCAGTCTCAGGACTGAAGACTACAACAACAACAACAACTGTATTTATCGATTCCGAGGCTACTGAAAGCTGTTTAGAATGCCAACGGTTCTACTGCAGCTTATTAGGCACGGTAATGTGTTGGGATTTTGGTGATTCCAAATTTTTGTCCACGCCTTACATCTACAGTACGATGAAGGAACTCGACCTCCAAAAACTCCTCCTCGCTCACCGATCAAATAAAAGGTAAAGTAACAGAAGATATTTTTCAGCGCTACCTTGGGCGGGCTATGGCAGGAAGTGCCCGTGTATGCGCGTTCCCGGCAGCTGAGAGCTGTGGGCCCCAAACAGGTGGTTCCGCTGGAGTGTGCCGGGTCAGGGCCGTCTGGGCTGAGCTCTGCGACCCGTCCGCCAGCTGGGATCACGTGCGCCTGCCTGGCCGCTGGGGGCACTCCACACGAGCGGACAGCCAAAGACGCGGAAGTCGCGACCGGTAACCACGCGGAAGGGACGCCGGGGGATATTGCTTCTACTCACACTCGCGGCGTTCCTCAGCGCGTTCCTTAAGCCCTTTATACAAAAGCGACATTTTTGTAGCAATCGACTGCTCGTGGCAGGAGATTCTATTGGAGCGCCAATCGTGGCCTGCTTTTCTACTAAGTCTCGCCCGTCAGCAGTTTACACGTCAGCGCGAAAACTGTGTGTATTGTGAGTGCTGTCTTGTGTGCAGTTTGGCACCTGAACGTTGAAGTGAGGTCACTAAAGATCATCGTTTTCGCTAAAAAAAATCGAAATACAGTAACAGAATATAGGAACAAGCAGTCATAATATAGTTTATTAACGAACAAAGCAAAATTCATATTAGATTTTCATGACAAAAGTCGTTTGATAGATTCTCCACACTCCTGAGGACTTCAGGAAAAGGAGAAGTCCTCTCTAAACATTTCAAAACGTCTACATTTATTTTCGCGAGTACGAAATCGCACACAGCCATAAAGTACAAAAACAGTACGAGGGCAGTTCAATAAGTAATGCAACACATTTTTTTTCTCGGCCAATTTTGGTTGAAAAAACCAGAAATTTCTTGTGGAATATTTTCAAATATTCCCGCTTCGTCTCGTATAGTTTCATTGACTTCCGACAAGTGACAGCGCTGTACGGAGCTGTTAAAATGGCGTCTGTAACGGATGTGCGTTGCAAAAACGGGCAGTGATCGAGTTTCTTTTGGCGGAAAACCAGGGCATCTCAGATATTCATAGGCGCTTGCAGAATGTCTACGGTGATCTGACAGTGGACAAAAGCACGGTGAGTCGTTGGGCAAAGCGTGTGTCATCATCGCCGCAAGGTCAAGCAAGACTGTCAGATCTCCCGCGTGCGGGCCGGCCGTGCACACCTGTGACTCCTGCAATGGCGGAGCGTGCGAACACACTCGTTCGAGATGATCGACGGATCACCATCAAACAACTCAGTGCTCAACTTGACATCTCTGTTGGTAGTGCTGTCACAATTGTTCACCAGTTGGGATATTCAAAGGTTTGTTCCCGCTGGGTCCCTCGTTGTCTAACCGAACACCATAAAGAGCAAAGGAGAACCATCTGTGTGGAAATGCTTGCTCGTCATGTGGCTGAGGGTGACAATTTCTTGTCAAAGATTGTTACAGGCGATGAAACATGGGTTCATCACTTCGAACCTGAAACAAAATGGCAATCAATGGAGTGGCGCCACACCCACTCCCCTACCAAGAAAAAGTTTAAAGCCATACCCTCAGCCGGTAAAGTCATGGTTACAGTCTTCTGGGACGCTGAAGGGGTTATTCTGTTCGATGTCCTTCCCCATGGTCAAACGATCAACTCTGAAGTGTATTGTGCTACTCTTCAGAAATTGAAGAAACGACTTCAGCGTGTTCGTAGGCACAAAAATCTGAACGAACTTCTCCTTCTTCGTGACAACGCAAGACCTCACACAAGTCTTCGCACCCGAGAGGATCTCACAAAACTTCAGTGGACTGTTCTTCCTCATGCACCCTACAGTCCCGATCTCGCACCGTCGGATTTCCATATGTTTGGCCCAATGAAGGACGCAATCCGTGGGAGGCACTACGCGGATGATGAAGAAGTTATTGATGCAGTCCGACGTTGACTCCGACATAGACCAGTGGAATGGTACCGTGCAGGCATACAGGCCCTCATTTCAAGGTGGCGTAAGGTCGTAGCATTGAATGGAGATTACGTTGAAAAATAGTGTTGTGTAGCTAAAAGATTGGGGAATAACCTGGTGTATTTCAATGCTGAATAAAACAACCCCTGTTTCAGAAAAAAAATGTGTTGCATTACTTATTGAACTGCCCTCGTATTATTCCAGCAAATACATGAATTTCAGCTTTGTCCATAAAAGAGCTCACACAACTTGCAGTAGTTGCACTGTCTTATTTCAAGTCTCCTGTATCTCAAATGTCCTAAAAATTCGCCTGCTGAATAGAAGCAATGATCTAATAAGAATGACCGTAGAGCTTTACAAAAATGACGATACGATTTTTATTTTATGTACTAGACTATTGTCAATTGGTGTAGCACTACTTGTAGTGTTGTAGTGGGAGTTTAATAGCGCTATTTATAGCGGAAGTTTTATAAGCTAATCCCCTTACTGAGGTGGACATGAAGCCTTTCCTTTTGTTTTGTGCCACGTCATGTTCATTACAATTTTTATTTATGTCTTTTAAATTATAATATATTTACAAATTTCTATCATATACATACAGGGAAGTGGGAAGATTGACGACTTTTGAAAGAGGGGTTTGCAAGTATCTGTCGAGTATGTTGCATTGCTTTTATAGTTTTATTAAGGAAATGACTAAACTAATCGTTATATTACAATAGAATTCTGTGGAATGGGGCAAAATAAGCAAGTCAAAGAGTGTTAAAAGTTGCTTTAGCAAATAGTAAACGTCCACTATATCGTAGTTTGCGTAGTGCCATTCGAAATCATTTTGAAACGGACACGTCCGGAAAAACTGACACCATGTGGAATCCGCGGTTGTGATCCATATTATGTAAAGTGAAGGTGGAGGGAGAGAAAAGAAAGGAGCTGTTTACGTAAGCTGCATTCCGAATCAGCAGCGACGAGTGAAATTGTTTTCTGAACTGAGACTCGAACCCCAGATCTCCTGCTTACGAGGCAGTTCCGTTAACCACTGCACATCCAGACACAGTGTTTATTGCAGCTGCATGGACTGTCTCGGCGCGCTTCTTGGACGATCCACCCCCCCCCCCCTACTCCACCCCCCCTCCCCCAGCACTACCCCGTCCCAGAGCTCCAGCTACCCGCAGTCCCCTCCATGTCCCCCATGCTCGCTATTTTGAGATTCTCGCAGGAGGCCGTAAGTAATTGTGCACCCGCACTGAAGGTGGCGGATTCATTTCCCACCAAGGCGACTCAGTTATATGGGTGCGTGGCCTCTTTTCTTTCGGACATGTGCGATAACTGATTTGCCACCATCCAGTCCGACACAGATTTCACTCGTCGCCTCTGATTCCACACAAAGTTCCAATGCAGCTGACACCAAATGTTGCTTCTCTTTCGCTTCTCCCTCTCCACCTGCCGGCCGCGGTGGTCTAGCTGTTCTAGGCGCTCAGTCCGGAACCGCGCGACTGCTACGGTCGCAGGTTCGAATCCTGCCTCGGGTATGGATGTGTGTGATGTCCTTAGGTTAGTTAGGATTAAGTAGTTCTAAGTTCTAGGGAACTGATGACCACAGATGTTAAGTCCCATAGTGCTCAGAGCCATTTGAACCATTTTTGAACCCTCTCCACCTGCAATTTACGTGATAGTAAACAGTGTCTCTTCCTTTTATCTATTGTGCCTTGTTTTCATTCTAAGTGCCAAATAACATAGAAAACTGTTTTTATTTTCGTTAATATCTCTGAGTTTACCTAGACTGAACACTTTTCAGTAAAAAATCGATTGTCTGTTTACGTTCTTATTTATGCACGGCGAAGGCTTATTGTTTGAGCAAGTATTATATAACCTAAATACCTTTTTTCTTTCAGATATTTCGTCTCTCTTGTGATAAAACATTACTACGAAAAATATGAGGCCCTTGTGCAACCTTTCGATCGTGTCCGACAACAAAGCAACGAAGAAAATAAAGGCTACGAAAACACAAAGGTCCGTTACTGTCGTCGCGAGGAGCCCGGCGAGAGATAGTTAAAACCCGGTGTTAACAGACAACGTCATAGCTCCCTGTGATTCTGTTTATGCGCAGCCTGTAGCATACTGAAGACTTTAGAACGTGACACTGAGCATAGTTACCTGATCACTCGCAACGTGATTGGCTGCCGATTTACTCCCAACCTCCTGACGCAAAAGCGTCGATTTTGACCAGAAAGACGCTCTTGTAAAACGGACTTTGCAAGTTCGTGGAACTTGAGATAGAAAGATCGAAGCATATGCGTAAGGGCTCACCGATTTACCCCACCTTTCGCACGGTTGTAGTACATTCCTATCTTGAGTTAACGCTGCTCTGGTGCGATCCGCTTCTCAACTGTTTCGAGAACTCGAAATTTTACGAGACTATTAGGTACTGTGTCAGAGTGCTAGCGGTATAGCGGTGGCGTTAGCGTGTCCGCGAAACGGCGACCCAGAAGTCTGCTCATACTGCGTTCAAGTGGTATTTTTTCCATTTTAGAGATACGGGACCTTTATAGGATCACTTTGTTGCGGAGTGTTTAGACACCTTCTTCTCGAGAACAGTTAGATACCGAGTTGAACTACAAGTCACATACCAAGAAGACTATAGTCATTTGTCAGTGTGAGAAGTTTAAACTTGTAAGGCAATGCTATCAAAAGATACAGCGATGTAGGCCACATATTTTGATGTTAACTCACTAATCAATACCTATGGATGAAATATATATTTCAGTGTCGGGCCTGGTGGTCTATCGGATGTCTCGTGGGTTTATGACTGCCCGATATTCAAAGTAAAGCGCCTGTGTTATTTGTTCTGCGCACCGTGCTGACTATATCTCATGGTACCCACGCATTCACGTCTCGGTTATTTTACTGCCTGCGGCCGAGCAGTCTTGATCCGCCTGTCGATGTTGGTCGAGAGAATTTCCAGTTAAAATATGTCCATGAACTTTATAGTGCTGTCATTTATTTGGGGGCTGATATTCTATAGACGCAGCGTCTCACTACCACATTTTTGTTAATGCGCGGGAGAGGGTTTGACTGCACGGGCATCACCGCAATCTTCTTGGAAGACGGTGAGGTTTCATCTTAACCTTCCTGTTCTACCAGTGGTGGTCGCGTCCTCCTGGTATCAAGTGGTACGCAACCTGTTACTCAGTGTCATGGATCACTGCAGCCGCTGTTCCGCGACAGACACGCTACAACATAGATTTATTTGTCATGGTCACGAAGCGAACTGCCACTGGTTTATAAAATAGTTAGCGTTTCTAACTCGATTACTCGAGACAGCCTTTTCGACTGATATTCTATTGCGTCCCGACTCTCCTACTTTCCGAGAGCAAAGTGAAATGCCATTGCATAGTTGTCAGGCCACTATATTGATTACATTATAGATGGAGGGAGCGATAGGGACCCACCAGCTTCCTCCAATACATGGCCGCTGCATATCTGAAATGTTGGCACCCCCACGAGATCGCGACTCCCTCGCCAATATGTTGAACCATGTATTTCGTCGTCAAGATATCAATTGTGTTAATTGCTCCTCCTGGTATTCTCGCCATGGTGCCTTTCAAGCTTATTGTTGTACAGTTTATTTCATTTTTGTGGCTCTGTTAGTCTTGTTTTTCCTTTTTTTATTAATAAAAAGAAAATAAACAAAAATCTGTTGCAGGAAACGACCGGAAAAGGCTTTATCTTTTTTAACAGGTGGAAGCCGTGTAGGATTAAAAAAAAAATGGCTCTGAGCACTATGGGACGCAACTGCTGAGGTCATTAGTCCCCTAGAACTTAGAACTAGTTAAACCTAACTAACCTACGGACATCACACACATCCATGCCTGAGGCAGGATTCGAACCTGCGACCGTAGCTGTCTCGCGGTTCCAGACTGCAGCGCCAGAACTGCGCGGCCACTCCGGCCGGCGTGTAGGATTAACTCAGATTTTGTTCCATTCTTTTTTGACTACCAAGTTGTAAGGTTTTAGAAAAAGAAAATAAAAAATTATAAAAAATAAAGAAAAGGCCAGTGCCATGTGAGGGACCAGCACGGTGACATGTTTGGGGGCCAGGGGGAGGCATTCACGCCAAGTCTGGGTTTCGACCTCTGCCCATCTTGTCTCCACCCAGCCAGAAGCTGGGTACAAGGATTTTCTGTATCGTAAAAAAAAAATGGTAAACGTCGCAAAAAAGCAGTAAAGCGCATGCGTGTAAACGGAGAAGTCGCGGGCTCGGATCTCGGTTGGACTACGAATTTTTCAGTCTTAGTTTTAGATTAGCCCTCATGTCTCAGTCGCCAGAAATTTTACACGTGTTTCCGATTCCACGTTAAATTGTAGGTCGCCTTTCCTCGGGTCGATAACTGGAATAGGTAAGGGACAAAATCGCCGAAATGTCGACAGATAGAAAGACTTGTATGGGGCCACTGGGCCACACGAACTTTTAGTTACTGTCTACACACAGTTATGTTTGCACGGAACCCTCAGAGCGTCAGTCCAACTAAGATTTATTTACTTATTTATTTATTTTTATCATCCACCAAACACTTGTATCACTACAACGAATCGTGTTTCTTCAGACATGGACGACAGTGCATCTACACCTATATCTATACTCTGCAAAGCACCGTGAGTTGCGTGGCTGAGGGTACGTCCCATTGTACCACTTATTACAGTTCATCCTGTTCCATCCACGTATAGAGGGTGGGAAGAATGATTGTTTGAAAGCATCTGTTGTGCAGTAATTACTATAATCTTATTCTCACCATCCCTATGCGAGCGATACGTAGGGGGTTGTATATTCCTAGAGTAATCATTTAAAGCCGGTTCCTGAAACTTTGTTTATAGACTTTCTAGGGATAGTTTACTTCTATCGTCAAGAGTCTTCCAGTCAGTTTCTTCACTATCTCTGTGACATTCTCCCGCGGCTTAAACAAACCTGTGACTACTCGTGATAACCTTCTCTGTCTATCTTCATTATCCGCTGTTAGTTCTAGGTACATGTTCTACACACTTGAGCAACATTCTAGAACCGGTAGCACGAGTGATTTGTAACCTGTCTACTTTGTAGACTGACTGCATTTCCCCAGTATTCTACCAACAAACAAGAAGTCTACCATCTGCTTTACCCACGACTGAGCTCTATGTGATCATTCCACTTCATATCCCTACAAAGTGTTACACCCAGTTAATTGTATGAGTTGGCCGTTTCCATTTGTGACTCCTTGATATAATAGTCATAGGATACTACGTTTTTTTAGTTTTGTGAAGTGCAAAATTTTACGTTTCTGAACATTTAAAGTAAGTTGCCAGTCTCTGCACCACTTCGAAATATTGTCAATATCTGACTGAATAATTGTGCAGTTTCTTTCAGATAGCGTTTCATTACAGAAAATTGCATCATCTGATAAAAGCCTGATGCCACTATTAATACTGTATGTAAGGTCATTAATATACAACATGAACAGCAAGGGCCCCAACACACTTCTCTGGAGAAGTAACCACGGCAATCAATGTGCTACATACGTCACGATGTACACGAGGGGTAGTAATAAAGTTTTATCGCCTCGAATGAATACTTTTAAGTTATGAATTTTTTATTTGTTTGCGGGTATATGTCTGCAGTTCTAATGCACACTGAAATGATCGCGCCCCAGTTCCGTGGATGGCCTCTAGAGGGCTCAAAACAAAATGGTGCAGCACGTTGATAAAGCAGAGTACAGTGCAGTAACTCACATTCTGCGTTTGAAGGGGAACGACAGTACAACAATCCATGTTGGGCTGGTGGAAGTGTAAGACAACGATGCTCCATCATACGACACAGTGGTTTATAGTTACAAACAATAGGGACATATCCCTTCGCTTAGGAACTTCTGCCTCTTTTTTTCCATGGCGCAGAGACGTAGGGACGGGTTTCTGATCCCACTCTAAAAAGTAGAAACTAAGCCGTCGTCAGGTCTTATAGATCCAGTTGTATCAAAATAATCGCTCTCTTTGTGTCAAAGATCTTCAGGTAGCATGCCTCGCGAACTTTGTGTCTGACCGCAGAACGTTAGTATGACCGAGCCTGCTGGAGAAGTGTGTGTGTCTTCCGCCAGGAGGAGGCTCCGCCAGTCAGTACGGCTAGACAAGGCAACGGCTAGACGAAGCAACGCATGTGCAGCCAGTGATCATTGGTAGTGGGGCACGAGATGGATGTGCAGTCTTGAAAAGAAATTTTGTTTTCTACTGTACATGTCTCTATTCGTTTTGGAGTTGATTCGTTGCTGGCATAAGGACCATGTTGAGCGTCAGGACTGCAACTGCATCACAGCGACTGCACGCCCCTCATTGTTACTGGTGAGGATTTGTGTTTGTAAACATTGACCGCTGTGTCCCCTGATCTAGTTGGCTCCTGGTCGTGCTCCGATTACAGCCACACGCCAGTCGCCGTTACAGTTAATTGACTGCTCCTATCCGTTAAAGTGCATTTTTAAGATTGCACTCTGGACTTGACAGACTTTACTTATTGCAGCAATTCAGTTAAAGTTATTACTAATCGTTCTCAATTGCTATGTTGAAGAGAACTTACTGCATATTTATTACGAGTGGTGTGCCATTTTGCTGTTTCCTGTACTGTGTTTCGCCGGTTCGTGTGGTGGCGAAGAATCTGTTTGTATCCGTTCTGTCGAGAGTGATTTGCCTACAATTATTTTCACTTCGAAAGGTTTCACTCGCATAATTTCCATATTGTAAAATACGTATCTTATATTTGTCAGATGTTAGTTTATTAGCTGTAATACTTGTCAAAAAAAAGAAGGGAATCAATTTTCTTATATTCATATTACATGATTCTCTAGAGTCAGTGAAATTATTTTTTGCATTTGAAACCGGCCAATACAAATAAAATTGAGATTAAAGTTAAGTTACGAGAAGTTGAGATATTTTTCCTTTAAGATTTATTATACTATCAGATCACATTTGGCATGCATAAAAGTGAACTTATCATCCTTTTTTTCTAATTTTGCAACAGGCAAATCATTTTATCTGTTGCGCTATTTGGTTGCTGTAGCGTGTTAAATTTCTTTACAACACGTCTCGGCATTAAAATAAATATCTTAAGAGAATTTTAAATTTGTTTTCTGGGCTACTAGACCTTACCACTCCAGAGCTCTTCCTTACCTGGCTCAACAGTTAATTAACTGGATTCAGAAACAATTGGCCCAAGAAAGAAAAATTACAAAATGAGAAATTAAAAGAGAAAAAGTTACCAAACTGTATAAATTTTGAACATTGTATACATCTGTCACCATTGCGTACAAAAGTTCGCCTAAAAGTGTTACCTCACGGACAAAACGAGAGGCACAAGGAAAGTATTCTAGATACTGTCTTGAGAGGATACGTCACAAGGGAAATACTGACGTGTTTGTTGCTTAGCGCTCCTCGTGCCGAAGAGCTGCTGCCTATTAAGGTACAAATTTCGCACGGAAATAAAATAGATCCTGGAACGCGTATTATGAGACAATCATTTTCAAATACGGCACTTATTTGTAGCAAAAAACGTAAATTAAAGTAAAGTTGTTGCAAAAAACGCAATGATTAGAAGAACAATGGCCACTGTCGGGGAAACCCTGTCGCTAGCAACAATTGTGAATTTCTAAGACAATCAACACGAAGTACTCCGAATGGGGCCAACATGCGACGATCGAAACTAGGGGCCCATCAGACAACTTTTACCGCGTGTCCTCTAATTTCTGCACTATTGTTACTTCCACACTTCCATTCTTAACTTCCGCGGAGGCGGTTGCGTATCTGTCTTTGTTGTGTGTTCACATGTTGAAAGTAAATGACAAACTGATAAACAGTTCAGCTCGTGTAGATTAGTTCAGTAATTCAGTTCCTCTAGCTTTAATATTAACTTCTAAAGTTTCTTTTCTTTAAGGTAACTGTTGTATTAGTATTTTTTATTATGGGTTAAGCACCGAAAAAGAAAGTTGCAAAACAATGAGAGTCAAAGCCGAAAACAGAAATTTAGGGAAGCGCGGCGAGAGTAAGAACACTTTAAAGGGTGGCTAACTGCAGAGCCCAAGGACAATAGTGTTCCTTACGTGGCGTGTGATATTAGTCTTTTTTCAGCCGACCGCTGTGGCCAAGCGGTTCTAGGTGCTTCAGGCTGGAACAGCGCTGCTGCTACAGTCGCAGGTTCGAATCCTGCCTCGGGCATGGATGTGTGTGATGTTCTTTGGTTACTTAGGGGACTGATGACCTCAGATGTTAAGTCCGATAGTGCTTACAGCCATTTGAACCATTTTTTCATATTAGTTTGTGTGCTAGAAGAAGCGAAGTTTTTAAACATACAAATAGCGATTAGCACAAAAGTCGCATGTCACAATTTAATAAACAGTGTTTTTATTGCGGGTGCAACTAAATACTACAAGCACCGCCGGTCTTGCTCTCGAAAAGTACAACAAAGCTGCTGGAATACGACTGGCGACAGCTTTTGCTGAGCACTCACTATCCTTGTCAACAATAGGCCATATAGGTGAGCTCATAAAGGATATTTTCGTCGCTCATAAAACTGCCCAAAACACTAATAACAGCAAACTTCCCAAGTAACGTATTAAAATCTTTTGTTTGAAAACAGTGGTCGTTCAGTGCATAAATTTGTTATCATTGGTAAAATGTTACTACCCAATAGGTGATTAGGTTTTTTTTTGGCAGTCTAGAATTTTTGACTTTCACAGTGAACGTAGGGACCTTTCACGTGTCGTAAAGGGACGCGGTCGAAAATGAGTTGGCAACACTGCAGTGGTTAGGTGGCACAAACACAGAAACACTTCCAGTATGGTCAAAGACGCCTGATGACGAAGAACGAGTGGCTGACCATCTGCATCTGAAGAACAGATAATAGCAAGAGAAGTTGATGCCCTGCTAATCCAAGACAGATGTATCGCAATCGAGGCGACGGTGGAAAAAGTGAAAGGCATGGAACTGTTCTCAGGATCCTGTACGACAATTTGACTTGACACAGCTCCCACTACAGTGCCAATCATTTGAATATTTCCAATCTCATAATCCATCACATAAACAAATTGACCAAATAAATTGGGCGCGACTGATTTCGAGAGTACTCTTCATACGTAGGAAGTACGATTTACTACGTCACACGTAACACTATCGATAGTTATATACCTTACATAAGCTTACCGTTTTCTCACATGATATCCTGCTGACCACGGATGAAGGGCAACAGGTGCATTCCCCATTCCTAGATTTCCAAAAAGCGTTTGGCACTGTGCCACACTTCAGACTGTAACGAAGTTCTGAACGTACATAAAAGTTTTCCTGATATGTGAGTGCCACAGAAGCTTCTTAAGTGGTTAAACTCAGGGCGTTCTCCTGGGTAACGAGTCAGGAGTGCCCAAGGATAAAGTTATAAGACGGCTGTTGATGGGGCCGCTCTTGTTCTCTATATACAAAAACGATTTGACAGATACGATGAGCAGCAATCTGCGACTGTATGTAGATGACGCTGTAGAGTACGGGAAAGTGCCGTCGTTGAATGACTGTAGGACGATAGAGGATAACTTGGACAGAATTTACATCTGGTGTTAGCATCTGCATTTACGTTCAGGCACGCATTTCTCGCGGTGTTTCCGTATTTCTCTCCTGTCCCTGTAAGTTTTCCGTGGTTTTCCTACATAACTTAAGGCAAATGCTGTTACGGTTCGTCCGAAAATGATTCTACGGGTTTCTTTCCACAGCAAAAGCTTGTACTAAATTGGCCTTGTAGCCATCGGGACGTTAAACTCTAATCTCTTCCTTCCTTCATACGTGAGCGTGAGGTCAAACTGTACAGCGCGAATAAGCAACAAGGTGTTGTTTTGTGGTTAACATCGTGTGTAACAGGCTACTTCTCCCGGTCGCGAAGCTGTCCGGGCCAGTGAACATTTCAGCGAGCTAATGCCCGAGAGAGCGGCACGTGGGTCCTTGACGTGCTCAGTGCTCATGCACGCGATGCAGAGCAGCGATGCGTGCCCGCCGCTATTCTGGGCTGCGATGACGTGCCAGCCTCACACAGACCCTAGGGCGTTGCGGTAGGCCCCACTGCTTCGGCGCGAGCGAGCAGTCATGTCATCTTCGAGGCGCCCACTCTGGTTTCCTTCTTGTATCCTCCACACTGGCGCAGCGGTTAGCACACTGGACTCTCATTCGGGAGGACGACGGTTCACATCCGTGTCCAGTCATCCAGATTTAGCTTTTCCGTGACTTCCCTAAATTGCTCCAAGTAATGGGATGATTAGTTTGAAAGTGCACAGCCGATTTCCTTCCCCATAGCTGACACCATCCGATCTTGCACTCCGTCTCTAATGACCTCGATGTCGCCGAGACGTTAAACTCAATCTTCTTTCCTTCCTTCCTCCACACTCATAGTAATGTCTTAACCACAGACTACGTTGAGCGGTAACACAATTGTATATTGGCAGTGATGACATGACATTTGTAGAAAATGCCTCATCTGTGATATCAAGACATTCTGGATGCTGCTATCACAAACAGCCTATGCCTTTTTCCTGAAATATCTAAGATGCGATTTCTAAGAAGCGGCTTTCCGACGCGACAGCTGACGCACCTACCGTCGCAGTAGAACTACGAGGGCGTGGCTGAAAAGTAATGCCTCCGTGAAATTCTGAAAGCTTTTTACGAGGGTAAGTCAATTATTATCCGCAAAGTAGTTATAAAATTTTATTATAATCAAATAGGAAACTTACAAGAATATCATTTTTCGACATAGTCTTGCGTTTCAACGCACTTCGTCCATCGCTTTACAAGCTTCCTGATTCTCTCTTAAAAGAAGGTTCTCGTTTGAGCTGCAACCTAGGAATCCACCGCTTCTTTCACTGCTTCGTCCGAGGCAAATCGACGGCCCATTAATGCCTGTGTGGAACAAACAAGTGATAATGAAGGGGCAAGATCGGGACTATATGGAGGATGATCCAGTACTTCAAATTTGAGTCTCTGGAGCGTTCAGCAGTGTGGGCAGCAGTATGCGGACAGGCATTGTCGTGCAACAACACAACACCTTTTGACAGCAATCCTCAGCGTTTGCTTCGAATTGCAGGCTTTCCCTGGCAGTAAGCATCTCATTGTAATGTACACTGTTTATTGCTGTGCCCCTTTCCCCATAACGTTTCAGTACTGGACCTTGTGCGTCCCAAAAATCCGCAAGAATTAGTTTTCCCGCGGACGGTTGGGTCTTGAACTTTTTCTTGCACGGTGAATTTGGATGTTCCATTCCATACTCTGCCATTTATTCTCCGGCTCGTAATGATGGATCCATGTTTCGTCATCAGTAATGATCCTGTCTAAGAAGTTGTCCCCTTCGTTACCATAGCGATCCAAATGGTTTTTGCAGATGTCCAAGCGCGTTTGTTTATGCAACTGTGTGAGTTGTTTTGGAACCCATCTTGCACAATCTTTATGAAACCCAAGTCTGTTGTGGATGAATTCGTAGGCCGAACCGTGCCTCATTTGTAGACGATGTGCCACTTCGTCAATAGTTAATCGTCGGCCCAAGAGAAACATTATACGTGAACGCTCAATGGCTTCGGTAAACGGTCGTCCGGCTACTTCATCGTGCGTAGCATTTGTGCGACCATTTCTGAATTTTTCAATCCATTCGTAGACACCCCGTTGTGGCAAAACACTGTTCCCGTATTGTACCGAAAGTCTTCGATGAATTTCAACTCCTGATACGCTTTCCGACCACAAAAAACGGATCACTGGATGTTGCTCTTCTTTGGCGCAAATAGACAGCGGAGCAGCCATGGTTAACAGGACGGCAGCGATAACGAAACTAAGCTAGCAGCCTGAAAATTGCAAATGTATAACAACAAACAAACAAAGCATGCGTCATCCACGTAAAACGACAGTACTAACAGAATAAACAAAAATATAACTAAATTGCGGATTTACCCTCGTAAATAAAACAAACTAAATTAACATTCTACATCTTTATTATTCATGGCTACATATGTATTTCTCAAGATAGCAACCCCGGTGACGAATACGTTTCTCCCAATCGGAGACCAGTTAATTGACGCTGTCAGTGTAGAATGTTTGACTATGTTCATGGAGCCACAATCTCACCTCGGCTTGCACCGCTTCATCACTATCAAAGTGAAGTCCTCGAAGGCGGTCTTTAAGTTCTGGAAACTGAAAATCGCATGGGGACAAATCCAGACTGTGTGGAGAATGACAGATAACAGTGAACACAAGACATTGGATTGTTACAGATATCATAGCGCTCGTGTCTGGTCTGACATTGTAACGCTGGAGGAGATGGTGTTCCATGTGTTCGAATTCGTGCTTTCAGTTTTCTGAGGATGTCATGTACAGACATAAAAACGTCTCACATCGCTACGCTAGACGCTACAATTCGGAGCACTCTAGCAGCAGAGGATTGCAACTTGGGTCAGCGAAACGGGAAAGTCGACCGAAAATATATATGACATGAAAACCTCAATCTATGTTGAGAAAAGATTTAAAAAATTCGGGGGCATTGCTCTTCAGCACGCCCTCGTGCTTGCCCTTTCAAAATTCAATTTCAATAGCGTTTAATACTTAGAGAATTTTAGTTTCTCATATATCTCATGACAACATTAGTTTACTTGAAAACTCTTGTGTATTGAATTTGGATTAATACTTCTGCAGGACTGCACTTCACGAAATTTTTCCTCATCTGATTTTACTGTTATCATTTGGCAGAAATCATCTTTTACTGCTACATCATGTTTTACCGTGTTCATATTTGTGACCACGTGGTCGACTATTGGTACTGCCGTTGTAATTATTCTAGTTGAACTGCCGACCAACAGGAACACGCTGAAACTGTGAAGGTTGTTTATGAATGTATTACTTTTTCGTATGCGGTATTCGTTTTCATGTTTATGCCTCCACGCAAAACAGTACCAATTTTTGTGCGTGAAACATTATGTAGAATTTCTTCAAAAAAAGGACCCACATTGCCACTGAGTGATCAATACATAGACAAAATGATTAACATTCTGTTGATGTCGAGCGCTGTTATTTCAGTAGCTGATATTCGTCTTCGCTACTGCACTAAGATCATGTCTTGAGATAAATTTGCACCTTTTCTTCCAGAATGAGAGTTTTACTCTGCAGTGGAGAGTGTGTCGATATGAAACTTCCTGGCAGATTAAAACTGTGTCCGGTGTCCGGACCGACACTCGAACGTGGGACCATTGCCTTTCGCGGGCAAGTGCTCTACCAACCTTTTTTTAAAATTTTGTTCGTATTGTTAGGTTCGTTTGGTCTGGGCGGATGTCACATGACATCCGTTCAAGTTGATCGTCGATTCTTTTACTCAGTTTTTTTATTACAGGGGACAATCGGCCCTCTGACCGAACACGCTGAGCTACCGCTGCGGCAGCCAACTGAGCTACCGAAGCACGACTGACGACCTGTCCTCCCAGCTTCAATTCTGCCAGTACCTCATCTCCTACCTTCCAAACTTACAGAGGCTCTTCTGCAAACCTTGCAGAACTAGCACTCCTGGAGGAAAGGAGTCGTGCTTGGTTATCTCAGTTGGCAGACCATCTCCCGTAAAAGGCAAAGGTCCCGAGTTCGAGTCTCGGTCCGGCACACAGTTTTAATCAGCCAGGAGGTTTCAAGGGCAAGACTTGTGTAAAATGCATTAGTTTCTAAGCAAGATGCTGATCAAGGTAGACGACCCACTGAAGAGGGTCGAGGTGGCAGAGTAGGCTGTTGTAGAGCTCAGTATAAACACTCTGCCATGTACACCCAAAATTAATGGCCATCACGCGGGATTTACTGGTGGAGGAGACAGTGCCCAGGTACTTGATGGTCTGTATTCCTGGGAGTGATGCTATTTCAGCTGCAAGGAGGCCACGTACTACTGGTAGAGCTGCAGATTATTCACTGTCATCGAGCTGCCTGCTACTGCATCGTTTGTGACGACTGCAGTCTGTTGTGTTTCCAATTCCAAGCGAACCACGAACAGAAAGTGCATTGTCGTAGCGTGACTCTCATGAGCGTAGATTTGAGGTTCCCAATGAGGGGGTCCAGCACGAAGGGGTATAGCAGGGTCGATAGCGGACAGCCTTTTTGGATAGATCGCCGTACTGAAACTTAAATCGTTAAGCAACGTTGACATGTACGTGGGACTGTCATTTATACCGTTGAGGAATGGGAGCAGATAACCAGTTTGAGCCATCTTGGAGTATAGGGAATCGTGATGTACTTTGCCGTATGCGCTGTCGAAGTGTTTTGTAACGATAGCTACCAGGAGCCGACAGGTCGCGACCAGTGCTGTACATCGCGGCATTCGCCAGTTGTTGTAAGCGTAGCTACCTGAACGCCTCGGGTCGTTTGTTCTGCTGAAAAGATGCTGAGCAGTAGGGTACGAGGGCACGCTGCCAGAATGCAGGCCGAGATTTTATAGTCTGCATTAAGGAGGGTTATCGGATGGTAATTGGTGATTGCCACACCCTTGCTAAAGCCAGATGGGACAAAGTGACCTGGCGTGGAAAATTTTTGAAACATACATGCATACTCCCTGCAGACGATCTCGGGCCATCGTTGTTATGCGCGTCTTAATCCGCTGCCACTTTCTCTGGGTGGTCGGGTTGCGTCCTTGAGTGTCAAAGTCTCGGAGGATGGCGTAGTAGCAGCTAGTTGTGTGTCGGCGCTATTCTAACAAGTACTTTCAGCGGCTCAAGAGAAGGAGGGCTTGGTACACCCTAATCATCTCTCTAAAGTCGTTCTGTAGGTGGGGATTCTCCTTTGCAAGTCGTCCAAGTCTGTTACATGCTGGAGACATTGCACCTCCTAGAGACGTGTGAAGTTCACATTTTCCACTGAATACAACTAGCCAGGCTGGGTGCGACTAGAGGAGGATCGTGCAGTTGTATGCACTGTGTCAGAGAAATCCAGCGGCCACAGTTCAGCTTCTTGGACATTAGACGCCAGCTCCCAGGAGACATAAATCCTATCAAATGGCTTGTTTGATATGTGGGGCCTTGAGCATTGCCGTACTTCTCTTCCCATGTGTTGCTGAGCCATAGATCTTGGACAGTCATGCAGACTTCTTGAGAGGTGTTTAAGTTAGGCGCTTGATCTTTCTGTTGCATCACATAGTCGAAGTCATCTTCAAATATACAACTAGTATAACGCTCTAAGAACAACGGGGCGATGTCTTTGGAATAGTGTGTGACTCTCCTGCTGATGGGTGGAACCGGAGAGGTCGTACATGTTGATGATTCGCGTCTGGTGAAGGCTATGCCTCATGCTGTTGGAAGAATGGTGAGAACCGTGACGGGAGTTCCTTCACAAACGTATGCAATGGTGTCCCTGCCAAGGTGGTCATCAGCAGAGGTGTAAGTTATGTATCCAGAAATGTGAAACAGAGCATCCAGTTGTGCTTCTTGTAGGAACGCCATGTCAACGTCAGATGCCCAGATCATATCTCGTCGTCGTCGTCGTCGTCGTCGTCTACCAAAGATTAGGTGTTGTAATCACCTGTTACAATCTCTATCATCCACCCATCTATCTCTAACAAGGTCTACTTAATTCTCTTTCCAGTCGACCGATAATTCAGTATCTGTTTTGGCAATCTGCTTTCTCTCATTCTGTCAATATTATTCTTCCATTACATTCTATTTTCTTCTGTCTTGACATTAACTGAAAAGTTTTTGTTTTGTAGTAGAGGTAACTTTGGGCGAAGTGATATGGTTGGTTGCCATCCTGTATGATTGGCGACATAGTAAGTGGAGGTTCCATATCATTTAACAGAGAGCGAACATGGCAGTCTTATACCGTCCTGTCCAACCACCGAAGTTGCAGTCTAAGTATGTTTAGGTCGTGGGCACTGGAGTCGCTTTGTCCACCGGGAGTCAGGATTGATTTCTATGTCATCACTCCACGCGGAACCATGGAGTCCCAGTAGATCACCACGTATGTTTGTAATTGTGCCCACCTTTTGGCTACATGGCCGTGAACGGTTCTATATGGGTGGAAGGCGTCCATGACGATCGCCTCTGGGAGTTCGAATGGCAGTGCAAAGACCCGAATTGTTCGCATACCTAATTCTATATAGTCGATCGTAGAAACGGAGTCCCTGCTACGTGTTTCGAAGGATCTTATTGCAAGTCGCATCATCGGTGTCTTTAGCATATATCGTGTCGTGCAGTAGGGATAAGTGAATGCCCACTGTGTCGTTCGCCAGGATTTTGGTTACAACAAAGCTCTGTATCTCGAGCGCCTTTGGTAGTGAGTAGTCATTGCACAACGTGAAACGGAGTGTTTATTTGCGTAATCTGTTCGCCGCTGATCTGGACAACAAGGCGGGACGCACATAACGTCCATAAAAGGTAAACAAATCTAGTACGAGTGATCCGCAAGGGGAAATATGGGACGTCCTCACTGTGTAACTCCTAAAGTCAGACTGACTGAATTATCCTAGCAATACTCACTACCCGCCCTGATAGCTTTACTTCCGCCAGTAACTCATCTCCTAATTCCAGACTTCACAGACTCTCTTCTGGGAAACTTGCACGACTAGCACAGATATTGCGGAGACAGGGCTTAGCCACAGCCCCAGAGAACGTTTCCAGAACGAAATTTTCACTCTGCAGCGGAGTGTGCGCTGAGATGAAACGTCCTGGCAGATTTAAACTGTGTGACGGACCAAGGCTAACTCGGAACCTTTGCCTTTCGCTAGCAAGTGGTCTGTCGACTGAGCTAACGTAGCACAATTCGCGATCCGTTCTCACAGTTTTGCTTCATTCCCTGTACCGTATATCCCGCTTTCCAGACTTCTTAGAAGCTCTCCTGAAAGATGCAAGGGTCCCCTTTTCGAGTCTCGGTCTGGCACACTGTTTTAATTTGCCAGGAAGTTTCATATCAATGCACACTCCATTGCAGAGTGAGAGTTTCATTCTGGGGGTTGTCTAATGTTTATCTCCCAATCACCTGTTTCAGAGGAGTCGTTTAGTAAAGAAAGACAGAAGGGAAACATAAAATCCCAACAACAGCAGAGATCTTCTAGGAAGATATGCTCCACCTTTTTTGACAGACAATCGAGGCGAGACAACTAGGCGTAGAACTCACCAACGATCGATGGTAAATGACGCTATTGCTGAAGTTCTGCACAACCATGACTCACCCTTGAAGCCTTTAATTGGGTGGCCCTACACCGATGAGCCTAAACCTTCTGAAAACTACCTACCGCAATATCCATGCCACGTGGTGGTGACGTGAACACGTGAGGTGGTATGAAGAGTATACGGCAAGCGGAACAGAGAGGAACAGCGTATCTCTCTAGCGACGACCGGGCCACAGGTAGAGAAATTCACTGACATAAGCGACTTTGATATCGGCAGATCGTTAAGCCGTAGTACCAGGAAACGAGCTTCTTGGAAACGGCGAAACTGGTCCATTGTTCGCCTGCTGCTGTGGTGAGGATGTCCGAAAAAGGGGTTGAAGGTCTCTGAAACCAGAAGTAGACGACAAGGTGATGGACGTCCACGTCAAATCACAGTACGCGGAGGTCGGGGGCTTACCCGCTTTGCGAAGTTGGATAGGCAGATCTGACGACAGTGTGCAATACTGACGCAGGCGTGTTTTTAAACACACCGTCCAGCACACACTGTTGAACGTGGGATCCGCAGCAGACGACCCCTATGTGTACCTATGTTGAGAAAACTACTTCATCAGTCACGAAGCAGAGGGCACGAAATCTTCGAGATTTGACTATGTAACAGGGGAAACGTGTCACTTTGTCGAACAAATCACGTTTCTTGTTTCAACTGACGATCGTGTCTGGATACGCCGTCATCCGGGCGAACGGCTGCTAGAAACATCCACAACGCCACGGATGCAGGCCCGTGAGGGCAGTATTATGCTATGGGTGTCACTCACCTGGGTATCCAGGGGGGCCTGTTGTAATAATCGAAGGTACTGTGTAAAAAGTGAACATTACTGCTTATCACCCGCCGCTATTACATCCACATCTACATCTACATATATACTCTGCTAGCCACCAAGCGGTGTGTGGCGGAGGGCACAATTCGCGCCAAAGTCATTTTTCCCGCCCTCTGTTCCACTCGCGGATCGCGCGAGGGAAAAACGACTGTCTGAACGCCTCAGTACGAGCTCTTATTTCCCTTATCTTTGAATGGTGATCATTACGCGATCTGAAAGTTGGTGGTAATAATATATGCTCTACATCCTCGGCGAAGATTGGATTTCGGAATTTAGTGAGCAGCCCCTTCTGTATAGCGCGTCGTCTCTCTGCAAGTGTGTCCCACTTCAGACTTTCTATGAGATTCGAAACTCTCTCGCGATGGCTTAATGTACTAGTTACAAATCTTGCCGCTCTTCTTTGGACCTTCTCAGTCTCTTGCATCAGACCCAACTGGTAAGGGTCCCATACAGACGAACAATATTCTAAGACTGGCCGAACTAACGTATTGTAAGCTACTTCCTTTGTTGAAGGACTGCATCGCTTCAGGATTCTACCAATAAACCGCAATCTAGAGTTCACCTTACCCGTTACTTGTGTAATCTGATCATTCCATTTGAGATCATTTCGGTCACGCCCAGATAATTGACTGATGTTACCGCTTCCAAAGACTGATCATTTATTTTGTACTCATACATTAATGGGGATTTTCGCCTTGTTATACGCAGTACTTTACACTTACTAATATTGAGAGATAACTGCCAGTCATTACACCACGTATTTATTTTCTGCAAAGCCTCATTGTTTTGTTCACAACTTTCGTGTGATACTACTTTCCGGTAGACTACAGCATCATCGGCAAACAGTCTAAGGCCGCTACCAATACCATCAACCAGATCGTTTATGTAAATCATAAAAATTAGAGGACCTATTACGCTGCCCAGGGGCACACCTGAAGTTACTCTTCTTTCTGTTGAATTTACCCCGTTCAGGACGACATATTGCTCCCTGTCTGTTAGAAAACTTTCTATCCAACCGCATATGTCATTCGCTAGACCATAAGCGCACACTTTTTGAAACAAGCGACATTGCGGGACTGAGTCGCACGCCTTTCGAAAGCCGAGAAATATGGCATCAACCTGGGAGCCGGTATCTAGAGCCTGTTGTATATCATGCACAAAGAGGGCCAGCTGTATCTCGCATGACCGCTGTTTCCTAAAACCGTGCTGGTTTCTGCAGATGAGCTTCTCAGAGTCTAGAAAGGTCATTATGTCTGAACACAAAATATGTTTCATGATTCTACAACAAATCGATTTCAGTTAAATTGGCCGATAATTATGTGCATCCGATTTTATACCCTTTTTATAGATTGCTATGACATGGGCCTTCTTCCAGTCCCGTGGAACTTACCACCATTCCATGTTTGATGTCTTTCCCGATGGCGATGAGCCTGCCGCACGGTCAAACTCGTGTTGCAGTTGTTTCAGCAGTATGACGCTGATTTCACGTTGATATCCCGGCCACGAAATTCGCCTAGTCTGATCCAATGGAAAGCATCTGGGGCGCCCACGAACGACTGTCCCGTAATTTATGGGAATTGCGTGACCCGTGCATAGACACCAATCCGTGATTGTACCTAGGACTCTTATAATCCATGAGATGTAGAAACCATACTGCATTGGTCTCCAAAGTTTGGGAGACACTATTAGGTAGTTAGTCAAACTGTTTTGGTTCATCATTGTTGCAGGGTGGTTTGGGGCATATACTGTACTCGAACATTATGAATCACCTTGAAGAAAATGACTTATTGATACATAACCAAAACGGATTCAGAAAATATCGTTCTTGTGAAACACAGCAAGCTCTTTATTACCATGTAGTAATGAGTGCTGTGGACAAGGGATCTCAAATCGATTCCCTATTCCTAGATTTCTAGAAGGCTTTTGATACCGTTCCTCAAATTTAATCAAATTGCGTGCATATGGAGTATCGTCTCAGTTGTGTGACTGGATTCGTGATTTCCTCTCAGAGAGGTCACATTTCTTAGTGCTAGACGGTAAATCATTGAATAGAACGGAAGTGATATCTGGTGTTCCGCAAGGTGGTGTCATAGGCCCTCTGCTGTTCCTGATTTACATAAATGATCTAGGTGATAATCTGAGCAGCCCCCTTAGATTGTTTACAGATGACGCTGTAATTTACCATCTAGGAAAATCATCAGACGATCAATTCCAATTACAAAATGATCTAGAGAGAATTTCTGTATGGTGCGAAAAGTGGCAATTAGTACTAAACAAAGAAAAGTGCGAGGTCATCAACATGGGTACTAAAATAAATCCGATAAATTTTGGGTATACGATAAATCGCACAAATCTAAGGGCTGTCAATTCAACTAAGTACCTAGGAAGTACAATTGCGAGCAACTTAAATTGGAAAGACCACATAGATAATACTGTGGGAAGGCGAAACAAAGACTTCGCTTTGTTGACAGAACACTTAGAAGGTGCGACAAACCCACTAAAGAGACAGCCTACAATACACTTGTCCGCCCTCTGCGCGGTGTGGGTTCCTCACCAGACAGGATTGACGGAGGACATCGAAAACGTGCAAAGAAGGGCAGCTCGTTTCGTGTTATCGTGCAGTAGGGGTGAGAGTGTCACCGATATGATACATGAGTTGGGGTGGCAGTCACTGAAAAAAGGCGGTTTTCTTTGCGGCGAGATCTACTTACGAAATTTCAATCACCAACTTTGTCTTCCGAATGCTTAAATATTTTGTTGACACCAACCTATGTAGGGAGAAATGTTCTTCATAATAAAATAAGAGAAATCAGAGCTCGAACGGAAAGATTTAGGTGTTCCTTTTTCCCCACGCGCCATTCGATAGTGAAATGGTAGAGAAGTGGCATGAAAATGGTTCGACGAACCCTCTGGCAGGTACTTAAATGTGAATTGCAGAGTAGCCATGTAGATGTAGACGTACAATTAAACTTTCGCTACTTGACAGGGCTCCCATAAAAATTGAGTGATCGTAGAACATTGAAACTATGAGAAACATTTGTAAGGTCATGCGGAAGTAAAATAATGAACGATATTACAGGGTAACATTTGTTAACTGCGCACCATGGTTACGTTCCAGGTTACAAACGTTGCACAATGTGACGACCATCTGCACCCACGACATTCCGAAAGTATGCACGGATACCGTTTCACAACTGTTCGCAGCGCTTTTCTACCTGTGGACCGTATAACATTACGTTGTCGTGCACTGTTCGAAGGTCGCATATTGCGTACAGCTCTGTCAGCCATGGCAACAGTAACTTCAATAATTTGTTGCAAAATTGGCCATCGGCCTCTCCAAGGAGCAGTTCAGAAACGCCATGTAATTAAAATTTCCGAATCCAGGAAGAAACTCACACTGTATTCTTTCAACAAGTCGACACTCGCGAAGACCAGCAACGCCATTGTTTCAGTTTCGATAAAATAGCTTTACGAGTAAAGCCCTGCTCACGTAGTATAGACCCATGTTCACTGTCTGCAGTTGTAATGCACAATGAAGATTGTGTTTCATCCCAAGGTCGCCTTACCAGTACCGGCGCCTACCGGCAAGCCATGACAGTAACATTATTAACAACGCAAATCCTGCAGCGCGCAGTCTCCTTATCATTCCTGTAAAGTTGGGTAGCCGTACGGTACATAGCTTTCCGTTCGAAAGGTTAATTATTGAAATAAGTGGTTGTAGTTTCGTCATAAGTTGCATTGCAACCATCTATTTCAATAAAAAACTAGTTATGGACCTATATTCACCTGCAGCATGCTGCAAGTATGTAAAGATTAATTATAACCACCCTGCGCATCTACAATGAGCGCCAGCTAGCCAAATAAGGATTGTACAGAGTTCACTTCAGCTGGGATTACCGGTAATTACTTTCTAACAGCCCACCGAATTATTTCTTGACATACAGACTCTTTGTATTCGATATTTATTGTCCTCTCTTGGATGACACTCGGACTCGATCCAGGCGAGTTAAGGAACTGTGAATTCGCATACGAAGATCTGGATACTCTCAGCGAACATGTGTTTCTGTATGTACTTTGCCTTACGTTACAGACATAGTTTCGAAAGTTCTTGAATAACCCTGCCGCCCGCCCGCTATCCTGAGACTCAGGATAGCACTTCTTTTCGTTAGGAAACCTAAACTGAGATTTGTACTTTCTGTGAAACCCAGAGACTTTCCAGAAATTCCCCTCAGGATTCATTATATCCAATAGAACCTTTGCTTCCGTTTGGTAATGTATGAAGGACGGCACAATGAAAACGAAACAGATGGAAAAAAAGGTAAACAGCTCATTATTTTAAAAGTAATCGCCCTAACTGTTAACATATTTATTCCACTGTGAATAAGGGGTATTACGTATGAGGCAGAACTATGGGCCACATGGAAAAAGGGTGACCCGGCCGAGTCACGCAATTTGACGCTATGATCATGAAGTGTGGCCATTACACGCGCTGATCACGTGGGATGACGTAAGGATCAACGAACTACACTTGACGGTATTTATCTGGAACATCTTAGATAATTAGAACTTAGTTGACAGGAATACAATTAAATACTTAGCTTTAATTCAGCATCAGAGATTAATGTCGATCTTGACTTTGCACAATAATATTTACAAGTGCAGTTACAGACTGAACTGCGAATACTGCTTTACAATTCTGATTGCTTCACACATGTAGGTCATTAGTCAGTGCTTAAACTGAAAGTGGCGCCTGGATAGGTCGTAGCTACTGACTTAGTTGAAGGCTATGCTAACTAGCGTCTCTGAAAATGGGCTCTCTGAAGCTATAACAAGTGAACCATTCCTATTAAAGTCGGCTGTAGAACTGGCCAGTGCGCTAGCTTGTCTCGTAAGACCAGCCGAGTGGCGGCGCTCGGTCTGCTAGCGTCGACAGTGGCGACTCGCGGGTCCGATGTGTACTGACGGACCGCGGCCGATTTGAAGCCTACAACCTAGCCAGTGTAGTGTCTTGCGGTGACACCACAAAGGGATGAAGACCTTCATAGAAAAATGTTCATTGAATCCTGATTGACCCAGACTTGCACCTCTTCAGCCGAAGAAAATCGATGGCTACGGATGTCTTTCTTCAGCGTTCCAAGAATATGGTTACCGCATGTGGAGAGATCGAACCGTATGGTGGATGCATAAGCGTTAGCAGCGAAACTTCAGCAGCGTAGTCGAAGCAACCTTGGCAACATGTGGGCCCGCCTCGGTGCAATCGAAACCACCTCGGTAACATGTTGGCCCGTCCACAAGTTGCCACGCTTATTTCGATTATACTGCAAAATTTCGGCTGTGAAGCACTTATATATCCTCCATATGATTTCCGAATTTTTTGTTCAAATGGCTCTGAGCACTATGGGACTTAACACCTGAGGTCATCAGTCCCCTAGAACTTAGAACTACTTAAACCTAACTAACCTAAGGACATCACACACACCATGCCCGAGGCAGGATTCGAACCTGCGACCATAGCGGTCGCGATGTTCCAGACTGAAGCGCCTAGAATCGCTCGGCCACCGAATTTTTGGAGCCATGATGAAAGACATTAGTGCCTGTCGATTTGCTTCTGACGAAGAGGTGTACGCCTGGGTACAAGCATGGTTCCATAGGTAACCGCAAACATTTTTCCGTAAACTGCATTAACGGTTATGGCGATTACGTTTGAAGTAATAAAGGTTTACTCACTTTTTTATGTCTGCCTCGTTTACATTTGACTGCCCATTATATGATAAACTTTTTATTGCCTCCACCTAGTACTGTTCCAGCAGGTGTTTCCCTCTCTGAAGTGATCGATCACATGCAGACTGGTGCCAAAGTTTCTTAAACGTCGTAGAATATTCTGTAATGTTGAACTCCATAAGTCGTAGTCCAGCGGTAGAATAGCAGAAATCGTGGGAGATTTCCCACGACGGACGAACACTCCTCTCCTCGCTTATATACATGAACTTCCCGGTCACCTAGCAGTCGATTTCAGGTCACTAGCATGCATCTGAGCCAATGATGTATGTCCTGTATACTCACGTACACATTAATACTGTCCTGTAAGGTGCATGTAAGCGAGTAGTAAGTGTTTATGTCATTCCACCTAGCAGAATGTGTCCGTAACGGATGTTGGGAGCTATCTTCTCTTCTCTTTGAGGTGAAGCCTCTACCAAAGTCTACGGTTTGCTGCGGCTAAGCGCCTCCTCTCGCACTTGCGTCACCCCAGAAAAAGCAAACACGGCCGTCCCACACCACCGTAAACTAAAATCGGCGCATGGGCTAAAGAAGATCGTCTCATACAAAAGCACATCTTTGCTTTACAATACATACCTACCCATTTACAGTCCTTCTGCGAACATCTTATTACGTAATGTATTGTTTCTGTGTTTTTAAAATAGTATCTTCGATGAGTGTAAATTTTATTTTCACTGCTTTCTAATATCTTATGGCGATATTTGGCGCTGCTTTCCGCACTCCGGAATCGCTAGTGTGTCAATAACGATGAAGTGCATACGAGATACTCACTTCTAATCTATCTCGAAAAACCGATTTATACACTAATATGCAGCATCCGAACACAAAACTTATAATGGTAGTTCTTAATTATTTTCTGACACTGGAAAAGTATCAGTCGTGTGAAAGACACTTGCCGTCGTAGTCAAGAATAGTGCGGAAAAAGATGCTGCAGAACCGAAAGGTTTCGAGTTCCCGTTTTGCAATCGTGCACGAAACAGCTAGGATTTAATCATCGAATAAGAATCTCTATGCAGTGACCACGACGTACTGCAAAAGTTAGCATCATCAACCTGGAACTATCAAGCGACTTCAGTATAACGCTGTTTGTTTACTTTTTGCACTAAGACCGGAACTTGTACACAATTATATATTAGCAACATCAGTCGTCAACAATTATGGGCACTATAGGTCCAAATGTAAATACACGAAAGGAGGGATAGTTATTTTTCATAGTCTAGTGCCACAAAATCAAGTGACATTGATGTTGGCACGAAAGTTCTGCTCTGCTCATTTGAATGTCCACTCCTTAGATATTCCTACTGTATGGACTTAA
This sequence comes from Schistocerca americana, assembly GCF_021461395.2. Classification (NCBI taxonomy): domain Eukaryota; kingdom Metazoa; phylum Arthropoda; class Insecta; order Orthoptera; family Acrididae; genus Schistocerca; species Schistocerca americana. The sequence continues at coordinate 429,924,735 of NC_060124.1, read as the reverse complement.
TCGGAGTTAATGCGAATTAAGGAAACTGAGATGTCATTTAAGGAACCAAATCATCCACATGTACAGTCGACTTCTCTGTTTATCTGCCGTAACAATTTTCGGGACAACGACCTTATTACCAAATGCCCAAGCCATTTGAAACCAAACTTCTGCGGCTACCGTATTTACCTTTATTTGCAAAGATTCATATCACATGTATGCGTCTATTACGATCACGTTTGCGATTGTTAGTCCCATAGCTAGTGAGAAAGCTATCACACCACTTCAGGAAAAATCAAAAAACAAAAAACAAAAAATTGAAGCAGACAGATGTTAACGTCAGTTATGAAGGAAGCTTCGGCAGGCATGTAAATCATTAGAGGTAAATTCTCTGTGACAGGTCGAACCGCCACCAGAGTGTTATTAGTATTTAGTGCTGTTATAACCCCTATAATAGTACATAAGCGGTGTGGACAGCGTCAGATGTTGGGTGATCGCTATAAAGGACACGGAAATGCTGCATACTCATATGAGAAACCGTTATCAGCCGCTGACCTGGGTTTCCACTAATCTAGCTGGTCGAATTGTGCAATATAGAGATTTGTGGGGCATTTGGACAGTCGCCCGACACTGGACTGCAAGGGAATATGAGGGCAGGAAGAATAAAATCTTCTCGATTTTCAAGCCGCATCAATTCGAATAAAATTCTAGAGCTTTCCATGGCCATCTTCGCCATCATCGGCATGAGTAAAACCACTGACTGCCGGGCTGGCACGGTTTTCCGTTTGTACAGCCACGACTGCGGCCTCTGTCACCAAAAACGTGTGCGCGAAAGCTTACTGTGCAGCTCATAACAGCTCCTGCGGGATGGAGTGACGTCAGGTGGCAAGAGGGGTCGGCGCCATGTTTGAAACTGCCGCTCCCTCCCCGCTACAGGCGTCAATCATCCGTAGTTGCTTCCTTTCGACCTCCAAAGTCAATCTCCACGCCCTGCTAAGTGTGTAAGGCTAGTCTACGTTAAAATTGTTGCTTCTCATTCCAATCTCAGTGTTCTGTACATAGTTCCGCGTAGTCAGCGCCTACACAACTTTCCCACTAGAGCGCGCCCCGCTAAGCACAACAGAGCAGGCGCAGCGCTCGTCCAACTCCGCACTACGAGATGGCGCTGCCATAGAGACGGACCAAATTCTGCTTCCGCCGATCAGCGTATTAATATGTAACGCAGCCAATGAGATTGCAGCTAACGTAGTACCTTTCCTCCTCGCAGATCACACTCGTGCAGTGATACATGAACGCGTGAGGTATTATAACGAGTGTACAGACCTACGATTAGTCGGTCTGCATTTGTCTGCACCAGTCTGTACCAGTCTGCATTTGTCTGCACCAGTCTGTACGAGTTCTACATTTGTCTGTACCAGTCTAGTAAAGTTTCAGTCTGCGCCCAATAAGATTACCATATTCCTGTACATAGCCATGAAGATAAATGTATAGACGCTTTTGTCAAGTATCAGAGATATATGTGAGAATAAGATTAACGTACCAATACCAAAGGAACTTCAGACTGTCAATTGTAAATAGCATCCAGAACCAAGTTAAGTAATTTTATGCTTGTTATTATTTTAATAAATGTGTGTGAAAATTAATCAAGTTCTGTTTAAAGCTGATCACCGTCAATCTGCTACTCTAAGCGTGCAAGTGGCATTTCTATCGTCTGACCTAATGGCAGAAGATAAACACGCCACGATAAGACCACGAGACATATTGCTGACACTCGCCTACTTCGTTAGAGCGACAAGTCAAATAATCTGATAGTGTGTGTACTAAAGGTCTTACGGTATGCACACCACACTCAGCTGCATCTTTTATAACGGATTCCTAATATGTTGACGCATGAGCCAAGACACTCGTGTTTCAAACAGTATTTTGTGTCTGTTTTCCAGACAATACTTAGCTACGATCAACTTATTGAACTATATGAAAAAAAACGTAAAATAGTTACAAACTTCGGCGTGCATAAACTTTATTCAACATGTAAAAGTAAGCCGGCCGAGGTGGCCGAGCGGTTCTAGGCGTTACAGTCTGGAACCGCGCGACCACTACGGTCGCAGGTTCGAATCCTGCCTCGGGCATGGATGTGTGTGACGTCCTTAGGTTAGTTAGGTTTAAGTAGTTCTAAGTTCTAGGGGACTGATGACCTCAGACGTTAAGTACCATAGTGCTCAGAGCCATTTTTGTAAAAGTAAATTACAGATATTCGTATTTAGCCTATGACATATTCGATATGCCTGCCATCGTTAGCGAAGACGTGGCGCAGACGAACAGCGAAATTCTGCATGATCCGCTGAAGTGTCGGAACATGACGCTCTCGATGACTCCTGAATGGCTGTTTTCAGTTCAGAAATGGTTTTGGCGTTATTTACGTACACCTTGTCTTTAACAAAGCCCCTCAAACAGAAGTCGCATGTGTTCGGATCCGGAGAATACGGCGGCCAATCGATGCCCATGCCAGCGGCCGTCTCGGTTTCCCAGAGCCAGAATGCGGTCCCCAAAGTGCTCGTCCAGGACATCAAATACTCTCCTACATAGATGGCGTCGAGATCCGTCTTGTATGAACCACGTATTGTCGAAATCAGGATGACTCTGGCCAATGGGGATGAAATCATCTTCCAAAACCTTCACTTACCGTTCGGTAGACACAGTGCCATCAAGAAACATCGCACCGATTATTCCCCGATTGGACATTGCACACCACACAGTCACTCACTGAGGGTGAAGAGACTTCTAGGTTGCGAAATGCTTATTGAGGAACTCATCCAAATGAATGTGGGCTTCGTCGCTAAACCAAACCATACCGTGCATACTATTTCCCATCATGCCCCGCTGCCAGCCGTGCAGTTTGAACGCCCTAACGCAAACCGTTCAGAAGCTATGATGATTTTATTTCACATAGTTCAATAATTGTCACCCTATAGATGCTCCCACATTCGCAAGGAACACCACACACACGTGGTACACGAAGAGCTATGGCGTCTTTAACAGGGCGGAACACATCCCTTAACTTGGGAGCGGGCTGGAACACTAGTCTCAGTCCATGTCACAGCAGCACACGTCCTAACTTGCTGCTCGTTTCCCCACAATATCGCAGGATAGCAGACGGGTTAGCCTCTTTTGCCGATTCACAAGGCGTCCATCTTCGGTGGCACCTAAAAGCGTTTGCAATGTCTCTCTTGCTATAACCATTCTCTCTGAACACGTATCTCAAGTGTTGTAATTCAGACTGTAGGTGGTCGTCGGCTGAAATACCCTTTCTTCGCTTTCTTTTTTAAGTGGATCTATATATAATTATATTTTCGGATGCAGTAGCATTTCTTATTTCTGAGCTGCTACGAAGAAATGTGTAAATAACCCCCCGCCCACACACACACACACACACACACACACACACACACACACACACACAAGTCTAAACATCTCAAACCTAACGCGCGGCACACCCCAAAAAAACATGAAGCGAAACGAATGAACACCACGTAGCTATAACAATACATGAAGTGACAGCAGATATCTTGTCCCTTGATGTCAAATTATACAAAATAGTTGTGTAACATGCAATAAATGACTACATAAAAACAAATCAGTGCTTTATCTCGCAACAAACGAGGAAATTCCCCCACAACATCAAAATGAACCTAACAAGAAATATAAATAACGCAATATAGAGAGATTCTCAGTAGGAAATCAAAGAACGACAGGCAAAAGAGAACATTTCGTTTTTTTCAGATGATAAGCTATAGAGTCTACGGTATATACACAGCTGCCAGCATACGCAACTAACACCGTCATGTGAGGTACATACTGGCAGTATAATTCTAGAAATGATTGATTACATCGCCCGAAGATATGAATGGCCAGCAGACTCTCAAAACGTCACTGCGTCGCACGCATTTGTCGTTATTCAGATCGAAGCCTGCCTGGCCTTGTCCCTCCTACCAGAACAAAACAAGAACTGTAAAGTGCTTTCGAAGAGAATGGTCGCAGATATCAATCGAGCTGGTTACAGCAGTAATTGTAATAACATTGTTATAATGACGACAAAAATGATTATAGTCTTTAATAGAACTTTCGCACAACGAATCTAAGCATTGATTAAATGGTGAATAAAAATCATCAGCTACGGTAGCCGACGATTTCCGGTCTACGGAGCCATCCATGTATTACCAATGGCCTCGTCGAAGTGGGCTCAGGAGCGAGCAGAGTTTCAGGACGACCTCTAGGCCTCTGAGTGAGAAACTGCTCGCAAAGGTGGAAGAATCAGCAATGATTAACGACATGAGGATGCAGAAGGCAGTGTAAACCACTGCATTAAAGACATACATTGTGTTTCTACAGCACATGTTGCCTGTAATTCTTAAAGTGTCAGTACGATTTTTTCATTGGCAAAAGAATCCTGATTAGTCCTCCATTTCGATCTCCAGAAGTGGACTGCCAAATGGGAGTTAACTAAGAGAATAACACCGAATGACCAACGATAGGGTAACGTTTTATGAATTGGGGCGTGGAACGTCAGAAGTCTGAACGTGGTAGGAGAGCTATAAAATCTGAAAGGAGGAATACAGATGCTCAATATGGATATAGTAAGGGTCATTGAAGGACAATGGAAAGACGAGAAAGATTTCTGATCTGCTAACAAATTGTTACAGCTAAGAAGCGCTTGTATCCTAGGAGGACACCAACCAACAGGTACCAGCGGAAAGACTGAACATTATTTGTTACCCAGTACTCTAAAAAAAATTATTAACCAACAATAATTTCTTTTCCTCGAAAGCAAAGAGGTACAAGACAGACATTCTTTAAAGCTTTTTGTTCCTTTCTAAATTACAGTTCATCAAAACATTAAATATTAATAAGTGACACTCAAAGCCGTGTCGGGGCACACCACAACAAGAAAATTAAAATACAGTAATGGAGCGATGCCCCGTCACGCCAGGACACAAACTCACAGACGACGCAACAGATCCCAGACGCGGACCTCAGGACCCAGCCTCCTAGCGACAACAACCCGAGAGAGGATAGGTGGTGCACTAAAACATATACACCAAAGCTCTCTTAGGCAGTGAACAGGTCAAATAAGACCAAAGCTTTCGCCTCGTCTCTAAATGAAATCCAATAACTAATATTAAGGCTAAAGCACAACTGAATGTTAACTCGCCTCTCGATGCTAGTTCAAGTGAACAGGTTTGAGCGAGGTACACACATAAAGCCAAGTATAAAAAATCATTAGTATCTTAAGTGTAGAACAAATATCACCACAATATTGACAACTGTAGAAGCAGCCTTCAAACTAGTATCCACACTCCAAGGTGTTATTAGCTCAGTAATCAAATCAGAGGTTCTCAGGAATTTCAATTGTCCCCGTGGAATTGTTTTTAGCACAGTATTACGTATACTTTGCACCTGCTCCTCCCTGAAGGTCGCTGTGGTATCTAAGGGGGAAGAAAACTTACTGGCTGCAAGAAACAAGTCAGTGCTGCTAAATAAAACGGATTTCTTTTCTTAACACTAACAGTGTGGCAAAATATCACTTACAATTAGGCACAGGCCTCTCGGCCTTCAAATCAAATAGCAAGACAACAGTCTACACTTTATTTAAAACTTGGTGCCCAAAAAAATTTTCAAAACGTTTACTCTAGACATAAGCTAATTTCCCCAAGGGAGAACTTTGAGCACCTGCCACACACCCTTTCAAAACCACATTAAATGGGATATAGGGGAGCAAGGCACACAAAAAAATCTGGAAAACCAAGCGGAAGGCCAGCGACAAGCTGCTTCAAACATAACCAATAGCAAGCAATGGGGACAAGTCTCTGGAGAAAATACTAGCGCTATAAACATCAAAAAGCGGAACCTGGGTCTTTCCTCGTCCATGGAACCCAAAGAAGACGTTGAGTCGGTGCCCGGTAAAATGGTGTGGTGAAGGCGTTCTGGTCGTCTAGCGCAGAAGGGGACACGACCGGTAGGCTTCGCTGAATCGCCCCCATATTCTGTGGAAGGAATCAGGGTACTGTGGGAACAAGTACAGCCAGGGCTGTACTAGGCTGGCCCACTACGGCAGCACTGTTCTGCACTGAGAACGCCGACCGCCAACGCTCACACAAGAAAAGCAAAGACCCTCTAATCGGCTAACTAAACTAAACTCCCTCCGAAAAGGCCTTGAAGGCCTTACGTAACGACAGACAGCCGTGTCGTCCTCAGCCCCATAGGCGTCACTGGATGCGGATTTGGACGGGCATGTGGTGAGCACACAGCTCTCCCAGCCGTCGTCAGTTTTCGTAACCGGATCCGCTACTTCCCCATGAAGCAGCTCCTCAATTGGTCTCACAAGGGATGAATGTACACTGGTTGGCAACAGCGCTCGTCAGACTATAAAGGCACATTTGCATGCCGAGCGTGAGTTTCCTCGGAAACGCGAAATATTAATTAAATAAATAATCAGTGACAAATAAATAAAGCCTATGGCACACAACTGCAGCGCTGTGTCGCTGATAAAACAAAAGCACAATTACATTACTCTTATGTTTGATTAAGAAAGGGAGAGCTCTGGTTGAAGTGGTGCGAGAAGCACGTATTTTATTTTATTGTCTGGCACACCGCCATATTTCATGTTATAGAAGAATACTGCGAGTTGCAACCACACTAGGCACTCGATTCTGTAAAGAATTTATATTTATAAAAGTAAGTAGAATTATGAACTGTAGGCTTATTCATTGAATATATCTGATCTAACTAACTGTGTAACTTTTTTATGTTTAGTAGACAATCACCTCTGTACGACGTATTGGCATGGCTGGCAAATTATTTATTGTAATATTGAGATTTAGATTATGAGTCCGCACCTACCGCAGCAGTCTTTGGAAACGATTTAATTACGAAGTCCGATTATTCAGTTTTATTTCACGGTCAACTACGAGTAACATTGCCTTTACGAAAAAGCCATTGTCAAGCGTCTGATAACGAATAATTAAACGTCCACGTTCCAGATAAGCAAATACAATTGCAATCACAATCACCATCATACAGATAGAATAATTAATTAATATTTAAATAACAATATTTTTTTATTTATTTTATAAGACCGAACGGTCACCCTCCAAGTGTTAGCCAACCCCGACAGCGCTTAACCTCGGTGATCTGACGGTAACCGGTGTTACCACTGTGGCAAGGCCGTTGGTATCTCTAACGAGCAAATAACGTGCTCAATTCTCCAGACTCGATCTATCGGATTCCTCTTGTAAACTGAACTCTTGGGGTGAGAGGTCAGTAAGGGAAACCAAAGAAATCATTCAATATTAGCAGTTTTAAACTGACAAAAGTGTACACATTGCATTTGTTGGATGCCTCGTCCTTCCCTCGTAGCGTGACCCGAGTGATGACCCCCAGGATACGGTTCAAATGGCTCTGAGCACTATGGGACTGAACATCAGTGGTCATCAGTCCCTAGAGCTTAGAACTACTTAAACCTAACTAACCTAAGGACATCACACACATCCATGCCCGAGGCAGGATTCGAACCTGCGACCGTAGCAGTCGCGCAGCTCCGGACTGAGCGCCTAGAACCGCGAGACCACCGCGGCCGGCCCCAGGATACGCCATAGACCCAAAACGTGGCATGAAGTTGTAGGATACCTTGCCTCCCTTTGTTACAATCTCCAAGGTTGCGAATGTAAAGCACGTCGCCTATCTTAAATTTGGCAAGCCGGCTTACACAGTTGTGGTGCGTCGCTTCCCTTTGATGGGCCCAAGCGATGTTTGGTATCGCCCTCCGTCATTTATCACTAAGAACCTAGGGAATTGCCTGGTCAGGAAGCAAGTCCGCTCTTTCACACAAGTGGGACAATGGCAAATTTACAGGGTGGATGAACATTAAGGATGCCGGTACAACCTGATGAGCTTCAAATTAAAGGCAAACTTCAACCATGGGAGAGAACGGCCTCATTTCGACGGCGCTTCAGAGAGAGATCTTCGAGCTCCTGTTTACGTTTTCCACGAAACATGATTGAAGGTAGTAGGCAGTTGCGTGATGGATGCCATGCTAAAACCAAATTCTGCAGAATTCACGAGACAGAAAGGCTGGGGCGTTATTGTTGACGAGAGTGATAGGAGGGCTAAAGAGAGAAATATTTTAACCAACATGTTTTGTGCTGGCCCCTGCAGTTGCTCCCTGCTCGGCGTCAACCATACAAAACCGCAGAGGGTATTGACTGGTACTAAAATGTAGCTGTAACCCACCTGATACCGGGTAAGGGGACCGACGAGGGGTAAATGATTTCAAACACCAAATCCCAAGTAATCTTAAATACACTGACTTGCCTAAGTTCACAGACAACCACAAAAATTTCACCAACTGGTTAACAGTATTTATGGCAAGATAATACTTGCCCTTAAAGACACCAAGAAACGTACTGGGAAGCTTCGCAAAACACGTCGCCTCATTAGCCATGTTTCGTTCAATAGGACTTTGACTCTCCCCCGGACGCTCCTTTTCTGGGCCACTCCCCTCACCCTTTCGGGACCGTTTCTAAGGCGCTTAACTTTCTACATTAGCCTTAGAGGGAAAATCGAAAATTACAGATCTCAAATCCTTCACTACGTTTGACGAATGCGCAGTCTGAGCTTTCGAGTGATAAATTTGGGCGTAAGAGGGAGTAGTGTCGGACAAGAATGCGACATTCCTGTCTGAGTCTGCCTGGGAAGCGAAGCAACTCGCTAACGCGGTAAAAGCTGGCCTCCATGACGAGCGCAGGAAGCGCGGCAGCAACAAGGAGAAGCGCGCATACGTATCACTGACGTCACCTTCCTTTGGCCCGTACTAGCAATTCGTACTAAGTTGCTCCTTCTTGGGGGTCACGAGCTTCCTTGTTGCACAGAGTATCTGAAACAACAATCAAGAGTGAACAGTTTCCAAGAAATACCAAATATTACACAATAAACGAGAAAAAAATTACAAGAAAACAACCGACGTCCACTGAAAGGAGGATAAGACTAGAACGTGACCACGCTCTAGCTACAGTATGGAAACAGGCAACAAGTGCTTGTATCTTAGGATATCAACATACAGTTCCCAGAGGAAGGGATGGAGAAGACTGTTGAAGATTATTTATTGTCAAGTACTCTTCAAAACAATTTGCTAACCGAGAATCATGTCTTTGCCTCAACAGCAAAGAGGTGCAAGGTTCAACTTGAAAAAAAACATTAAATACCAAACATTAGCTTTCACCCTTTAAAAAAGGCATTAAACATGTAATATCTGACGCGAAACAGTTCAGATAGTCTTTAAAATTTTTGTCTTTTTAAGTTTCAGTTCATCAAAACATTAAATGTTTATAATTTACATTCAAAGTCATGCCGAGGCACACCATAACCTGACAATTACAACAGAGTAATCAGAGTAATACAGCACCCCCCCCCCCTTCATCTCAGGGCACAAACACGCAGACGACAACAAGCCGAGACAGGATAATGGTTCAAATGGCTCTGAGCACTATGGGACTTAACATCTGAGGTCATCAATCCCCTAGACTTAGAACTACTTAAACCTAACTAACCTAAGGACATCACACACATCCATGCCCAAGGCAGGATTCGAACTTGTGACCGTATCGGTCGCGCGGCTCCAGACTCAAGCACCTAGAACCGCTCGGCCACTTCGGTCGGCCGAGACAGGATGGGTGGTGCACTTAAACATACAAATCAAAGCTATCTTAAGCAGTGAACAGGTTGAATAAAACCAAAGCCTTTCCACCGGTTCTAAAACAAATCGAATAAATAATATTAAGTTAAGAATAATTGCCACTGAATGTTAATTCGCCTCGTGATGATAGTTAAAGTTAACAGGTTAGGGCGAGATACACACTTGAAGCCGGAATTGCTACTGGCTAAGGATCTAAAATCGTTAGTACCTTAAGTGTAGAACTAATATAACCATAACATTAATAACGGCAGAAGCAGCCTTCGAACTAATATCCACAACCCTTTTATCAGCTTAATAATCAGATGAGAGTATCTCGCGAACTTCAGCTGTCCTTATGGCATTACTTTTAGCACTTTTTTACATATAATTTAACAGAAGCAAGTATCATTTAAGCGTCATATAAAGTATACCACTTATTTCTCCTAAAGGTTGTCCCACGACCACCTTTAGGAGAAATAAGTGGTATATTTTATATATCCAAGTGGGAAAAAGCTTACCGGCTGCAAAAAACAAGTCAGTGCCACTAAATTAACAGGATATCTTTTCTTAAGACCAACGTAGTGACAAAATGTGACTTAGAATAGGGCTCAACCTCTAGGCTTAAAAATTAAATTACCAATCAACAGTATGCACTTCATTTAAAACTGGGTGCTGAAATCTAGAAAAAAAAGTTACTCTAGACATAAGCCAATTTCCCCACCAGAACAGCGCGGAGTAGCCGCGAGGTTTGAGGCTCCATGTCAAGGACTGCGCGGCCTCTTACACCGGAGGTTCGAGTCCTCCCTCAAGCATAGGTGTGTGTGTTGTTCTTAGCATAAGTTAGATTAAGTTAGTGATGTAGAGTCTAGGGATCGATGACATCAGCAGTTTGTTCCCTTAGGAATTCACCCACATTTGAACATTTTACATTGTGTAATTCTGTCGTAATGTTGCAGCGTACTTATCAACTGCAATCATGCAGAGATCTGCGGCGCTGATACGAGGTGCGTGCAGTTGTGTGTCTGTTGGTGAGCTGGGACCGCAGCCGGCGCGGGCGCGACGCGGTAAGCGATAGCAGTGGATTTGGTGGCGCCAGCTGACGCAACAACTCTGGCTTATCGGCCTGACGAGGCACGGCTGTCAGCGATTGGTTCAGGGAATATTTTCTGCTCCTCTCGATTTTAATTTATTACTGTTTTCAGAGATTAAGGCGGTGAACTTGGAACTCATCAGATAACACCTAGAAGTGTGTACATCTGTCTGCTTAACTAAAACAAACGTGTATGATTAGAATGATGGGAAAACCTACTCTATATTTGACATCATGTTTTGATGTCACTAATTTACTCTCTGTCGTGTCACAAATTTTGAGATGTAGAGCAAGATTGCCTTCGGTATCCTTCCCTTGTCGGTTTCGCAAAATACATTCTTACATTCAATTTGGTTCTTGAATTGACCCGTTTCCGTTTTCTTATCTGTGGAAAACTGAGTTCTGCCAGCATGTTCCCTTTTCCGGTTTGTGTGCTGTGTGTTGTGGCGTAGCAAGACAGCCACGCCACGGAGGTAGCCGAAAGGCACGCGTTTAGCAGGCAAGATATAGGTCTGTAACAGGATACGTAATGAATGTTATAAAGAAAAGTACGTAGCTTTTGTAATACTTAACTTTAATCCATCCTTGGTACATCGCTATTGACGATATAAGTGAGACTCCATAGATACATGCAATGTTACTAATGGCGCCTTGCTAGGTCGTAGCCATTGACTTAGCTGAAATTCTAACTATCTGCTCGGCAAAGGAGCGAGGCTTCGTCCGTGTAGTCGCTAGCAAAGTCGTCCGTACAACTGGGGCGAGTGCTCGTCCGTATCTCGAGACCTGCCTTGTGGTGGCGCTTGGTCTGCGATCACACAGTGGCGACACGCGGGTCCGACATGTACTAATGGACCGCGGCCGATGTAAAACTACCACCTAGCAAGTGTGGTGTCTGGCGGTGACACCACACTGTGCTGTAATCGAAATGGTTAAAATGGCTCTGAGCACTATGGGACTCGGAGGTCATCAGTCCCCTAGAACTTAGAACTACGTAAACCTAACCAAGCTAAGGACATCACACACATCCATGCTCGAAGCAGGATTCGAACCTGCGACCGTAACGGTCGCCCGGTTCCAAACTGAAGCTCCTAGAACCGCTCGGCCACAGGGGCTGGCTGCTGTAATCCCTCGTCAATACTAAACACTTGATTTTGTTTGTTCAGTAGAGCATCGATTACCTGAGTATCGATCAACAGAAACATCGGTTAACCCAAAGGGTTGCGCTAGTTCTTCGCGCTGCAGCTTTTTTACTCTCTCTATCAACAATGAGCAACCACGTCTTTGAGCTTGAGCTTCTAGCCATCTAGCGTAAGTGGCATCTGAGCCTTTGCTTGTAACATCGTGTTCTTGTTGTATCGTTCGCAATGGCGAACAAAGGTAAAAGCCTTGTTCCTAGTGATTCCAATAAACTCAGAATAACACACCAATTGAAGAACGGCGCTAGTGAATAGTGAGTTGGGTATGCCGCAGTACTGGATACGAAAAGAAAAAGAACGTGCTGTCATTACAAAATCTGCAAGTCGATTTGACAGTGACGACGTATACTTGCACAGAAAAACGTGGAAAATGCAGAAAACCAGGATTTAGGCAACGCAGTTTACACGAGGTTCATGCAGGAGGTGTACCCAAAGACAACCAATAGGAGACCAATTGATAATGTTGACGAAACTGGTTTCTCGTGGAAGAAAATGCCAACAAAACCCTCGTTTACTAGAAAGAAATGTCTGCACTTTATTATAAGGCAAGCGAAACGACCATCACTGCAATGCCGTGCGGAAATGTCACTGGAACGCATAAGCTATCCTTCCTGACTGTAGAAGAGTTTACGAATCCGCGATGCTTTACGGAACTAAAAAATTTTCCGGTCATCTGCAGAATCAGAGGAATTCATGGATAGATAGAAGCATTTTTACAGAAATATATGAAACTGTATTTATCTCTTAAATCAGAAACCATCAGCATACAACTGGTAATAATGGAAATGTTTTGTTGTTGATTGATGACGAACCAAGTCAGTCTTCAAACCTTTCAACGAATGTGAGATAATGGCAAGTTCAAAGGTTTTTAGTTTCCGAATGTTACTTCATTCCTCCAGCCGATGGGTCAGGCGTTACTGAAAGCTTCAAAAGTTGTTATTGTGCTGAACTACTATGTATCCTTCTGATTGAGGTAGTATGTAAAAACTCAAGAAGTGTGCACTGGAATTAACTTTAAAGCTGCTGTGTACATGGTAGCAGAAGCTTGGGCCACCCGAAGGACACTAACTTAGCAAAACACTGGAATAGCTCCTTCCATCAGATGAGTTTATGACTGCAATTGAAGACTCAACCACTGCCAGTTTGTATCAGAACTGGCTGGATCGATTAAAGAACATTCAGGATTTGAAGACTGCGAGAAGAAAACATTCAAGACTGGCTGGAATGTAATCCCGATGACCCTGGTTGCCAATTAATGACAGGTGATGAAGTCATCGCTAGTTGATTGGCGACTCCATAGAGTGCTGTGTGCACAAAGACCATGTACGTGAAATTAGAAAGGTCAGCGTTGGCCGTAATATTGATGGTTTATTGACAGAAAAATCGATTTTCCTATCACATAGTGATCATCTTCAGTGCTGTTGTGTAGAAATTAAACTCATAGGCATGGTGTCAAGTTATTATCAGTAACTAAAGCTATGAAACGATCACAATAATAATAATCACTTTCGTTTCAACTGCGGTATTGGCGTGCAAATTCCAGCATTCCTCGCCGATGGAACAACAGTCAGCGTGGGTGTACAAAAGAAGAAGCCTGCTATGGACGCCCATACGCAACAACTTTCGCTGAACGGTCTCCAAGGAGTCACTTTTGGTAGCCTTTTGGTTCGCCTGGGCGGTCAGTTGCTCAACAGTTGCACATATATTCGCCAGTACACATCTCTGCCGTTGTTCATCCCTGTCATTTATGACCCGTGGTGCACCACAATGGCCTTGGCGCTCGTTTTGGATAGCGCCATTCTGCTTTGTACGGTATAGTATAATCATGACGGCACGCGAGCAGTTCGCAAACTTAGTCCTTTCGGAAATGCTTCCAAAACTGGCTCGACAGCCAATGATCATGCCCTCTTGGACACCATATAAATCGCTCCGTTTCCGCATTATGGTAACGACTGCACCTCCCTTCCCCCCTCTCCGACATGCTTTGCATACCCTCCAGTGGTAGTTCTGTCACCTTGCGTCTGTGATGGACGGTGTAACATATAACACGCTTATCGTAGTAGTACATTTAATGTGTATAGCGCCTGGTGATATTAAGAGTAGGCCTAATGGATAAAAAAAACATTTGGTAGAATAAACAAAACAAAATGACAAGGAGGGCAAAACAAAGTTATACCTTGATACTAAGTGGTAAATTCGCCTCTTAAAAAGATAAAATAAAAAAAGTGCAGGTCACTGTACTTAGATTGACCTAATATAAAACAATCATCGTTTGACATACATATTGGACACGGATATTGTACCTAATATTTCCATCTGAAATAGCACCGTCTAGCGTAAAGACAGCTGTAAAATACCGAATATAAAAAACAATTCTACTGTTCCAGTTACATTTTCATGTCTGTTAATCGTTTCTTTTCTTCTTTTATTTTTGTTTGTTTGCTGTAACAATACACTAAATGCAAGTAACCAAATAAGAAATGTATGAAACCTTGTCGCATCTGCCCCATCAGTAGGAATCTTATAAAATTTCCCTCCCTTCTGGACTCTAAGAGTCAACAGTGTGTCATTATTTCAGTGGCAACTTCCGAAAATGCACAACACGTCCTATAATGCATACATGACACGAGGACTCAATATGGCCGGAAGAGTCACGTGACGCGACTTTAGCCAATCACAATCGCAGGCGGCTGCAAGCGCAGCCCTCCTGTACACCGAACAGGTCGGAGGCACCTGATTTTCCTGTTAGAGGCGCCACTTAATATCCGTGAAGAAAAATGTTTGTAGCCGATCCTCAGTACGTTTTGCTTCTACCGCTCGGGACTGTTCTCACGCACCGTTGGGGAATAAGATGGATGGCTCGATGTGGACCACTTACTTGGCCATCAAGGTTGTCACGTTTGTGTCCTTTGCACTTTTCCTAGTGGGGCATGATGAAAAGACCTTGTTATGAGGCATCCCTGAACTCATTCCCACTACAGAGATTTTGCTCAATTAAAATGAATCAAATCCACATCGGAACGAATGTCAACTGATAGAAATCGTGGAAGAGCTCATCATATATCAAGACAAGGCACGAATTAGGATTTCGACTTTCAAAATCTAGCTGTAAGAAATAAGAAATAGTACCGAGGACCATAACCTTCCCCGCAGAAGCAAAAAAAAAAAAAAGGACCAGCTCTACCAACCTGATGTATCCTACCAACAACACGAAAAAATGGCTCTGAGCACTATGGGATTTAACATCTCAGGTCATCAGTCCCCTACAACTGAGAACTACTTAAACCTAACTAACCTGAGGTCATCACACACATCCATGTCCGATGCAGGATTCGAACCTGCGAACGTAACGGTCGCGCGGTCCCGGACTGTAGTGCCACCAGCGGCCGCCTTACCAACAACACGACAAGCTTTCACATTATAGGGCACCGATTATGTGTTTCGGAAGAGAATCAGACACTCTAGCAGCGTGAGAAATATAGAATATGGTTTCACAGTTTCGTTAACAAATGTCTCGCCGTAGATTAGGAAGTATAAGGATACATGGAAGAAAGACATAATTTAAAAACGCAAATGTAAAAAGTAGAAAACGTTTTTTCCCTTTTCTTTCATGTTTCTCTCTCTTTCTCTCTATCTCTCTATCTTTTTCAAGACAGGAGATCATAATTTATTTTACAAATTTATATTTTTTGTTCTTAAGTACTTGTTCTATAATTTATTTGGCAAATCAATTATTTTTGTTCTTAAGAACTTTTTCTATATATTATATCAGTTTCTATGTAAAAGGAGTGGCTGAATAATAAAGATATCACGTTAATAAAGGGAAAGGATTTTTTGTGGGAGGGATAATGTGCCGTATATCTGACGATGAGCGAATATATCAGCATTTACAGCGGAGCTAGAACTGATTTTATTGCCTTTACAGATTTCTTTTACTCCTAAAATGCCGGTTTCGCTTCCACATGAACTACCTGCATATAAGATGGAATCTGTTACAGTGATAATCAGTCCATCCTACCAGTAAAATTTACATGCTATTTCATAGGATAATATAATCGTGTGACGCAGAATTTAAATTGTACTTTGGATTCATTATTCTTGTAACCGATTCCGTGAAATCTGAAGATGGGTCATGTGGAACCGAAACTGGCCAATTTAAATGAATCAGTATAGACAGACTATATAAGTTGTTATATAATAAGTGATTGCGAATTTTCCAGGAAATCCATATGTAAATATTTGCCGGCCGCTGTGGCCGAGCGGTTCTAGGCGCTTCAGTTTGCAACCGCACGACCGTTACGGTCGCAGGTTCGAATCCTGCGTCAGGCATGGATGTGTGTGATGTCCTTAGGCTTAAGTAGTTCTAAGTTCTAGGGTACTGATGACCTATGAGTCTCATAGTGCTCAGAGTCATTTGAACCATTTGGATTACAGCACAGCACACAAACCGGAAAAGTGAACATGCTGGCAGAACTCAGTTTTCTACAGGTAAGAAAACGGGAAGAGGTCAATTCAAGAACCAAATTAAATGTAAGAATGTATTTTGCGAAAGCGCCAAGAGAAGGATACGGAAGTCAATCTTGCTCTACGTCTCAAAATTTGTGACACGACAGAGAATAAAGTAGTGCAATCAAAACATGATGTCAAATATAGAGTAGGTTTTCCCTTCATTCTAATCATACACGTTTGTTTTAGTTAAGCAGACGGATGTACACACTTCTAGGTGTTATCTGATGAGTTCCAAGTTCACCGCGCTAATCTCTTAAAACAGTAATTAATTACAATCGAGAGGAGCAGAAAATATTCCCTGAACCAATCGCTGACAGCCTTGCCTCGTCAGGCCGATAAGCCAGAGTTGTTGCGTCAGCTGGCGCTATTAAGTCCACTGCTATCTTTTACTGCGTCGCGCCTATGTCGGCCGCCGTCCCAGCGCACCAACACACACACTCCTGCACGCACCTGATATCAGCTCCGCAGATCTCTGCATGATTGCAGTTGATAAGTACGCTGCAACATTACGATAGAATTGCACAATGTAATCTATAGAATATCTCTGTACGGAAATCCACCAAAAAATAGACAATTACGTTTAAATGACGCACTCATCCTAGGCGGGACTCGAACCACGGAACTGAACCATTTTCAGGGGAAAGATACTATCCCAAAACCATGATGGGTAAACATAGAAACAATCATTTTGCCTGTTATTGCACAAGACAAGAAATCTGTCGTGAAATACCAAAGTTTCCAGAATGAGATTTTCACTTGCAGCGGAGTGTGTGCTGATGTGAAACTTCCTGGCAGATTAAAACTGTGTGCCGGACCAAGACTCGAACTCGGGACATTTGCCTTTTGCGGGCAGGTTTGGAAGGTAGGAGATGAGGTACTGGCAAAAGTAAAGCTATGAGCACGGGGTGTGAGTCGTGCTTGGGTAGCTCTGATGGTAGAGCACTTGCCCGCGAAAGGCAAAGGTCCCGAGTTCGAGACTCGGTCTGGCACACAGTTTTAATCTTCCAGCAAGTTTTAATACCAAACTTTCCTGGTCTCTTTTGGTGATCTCACAAAGTCTGCTTCAGTAATCTTCCGGCGCATATCCTGAGTCTCTCTCCCACTGCAGCATGCTCGTTTACTTACTGAAACTTAAATCACGTTGCTCACTACAACTCCCATGCGCAAAAAGTAAGGCAGACTTATAGTAGCAGCGAATGAATTGGACACCATGATTGGCACGTAATTTGTGTTGGGAAGGAACGAAGACTGAAGTCATAATGAGCTCAGAAACAGAGAGCACGAAAACGCAATCCCCAGATCAGGCACAGAGGAAAACACGGTGCTGACCGGCGGCCTTGTTAAAAAAAGATGTTTCAAATGGCTCTGAGCACTATAGGACTTAACTGCTGAGGTCATCAGTCCCCTAGAACTTAGAACTACTTTAACCTAACTAACCTAAGGACATCACACACATCCATGCCCGAGGCAGCATTCGAACCTGCGACCGTAGCGGTCGCGCGGTTCCAGACTGTAGCGCCTAGAACCGCTCGGCCACTCTGGCCGGCGGCCGCCTTGTTATCCTCTGCCTTACGACGTTTTTTTGATGCGTATGAAAGGTCATGGGATCAGCAAACCGCTCTCAGTGCCTCCGTCAGCTACCGACACATTGGAGTCGTTAATTCTCATTCAAACATCTCTTCAGTTAGCCTGAGTGCTCCCCATTCCACAGCTCCCACAACACAAAACAAAATTCCTGGTAGTACCCGAAATCGAACCATGGTCGACCATATGGCAGTCAGATGCGATGTACGCTCAGCTACAGAGGCAGACATTTCTGTATCGCAAGGGAAATAAAACTGATCCACATTTCTACTCTCGAGCTTGACCAAAATAAAGTCAAGCACCCAGAAGGGCAGGAGGAAACGATGTGAGACTTAACGGGTTGAAATGATGCTACTTCAGCGATTACGGTAACGACTCAAATTTAAAAATAACTCGTCAGTATTAGCCTACTTATCAGTATAGAGGTACATCTTTCTGCCTTGGACGCATGCGGGACTGATGACCACAGCAGTTAAGTCCCATAGTGCTCAGAGCCATTTGAACCATTTTTTGGACGCATGCACTGATTCTGTTGGGAAGGTTGCCATAAAACCTTAGTGCCCTCTGCTGAGGCTAGCTGGCCCACAGTAGTTGTATCTGGTCTTTGATATAGAAGATACTGTCATTGGGGCAGAGTTTACGCCCATGCCAGTCCCGCTCATGTTCTATCAGAAACATATATTGAGATCTTGCTGGCCGCAGGAGTACCTCAACATCACGCAGACCGTTCATTGAGATAAGTGCCATTTTTGAACGAGCATTGTCCTGTTGAAATATGGCCCCGGAATACTATCACGAGGAGACAGGACGTCCGTGACGTACCGTTGTGCCGTCAGCATTCCCTCAGTCACTACCAGCTGTGACCTGAATTCATACCCGATGGCTCTCCACACCATGACGCCGTGAGTGACACGCCATACTTCTCCAACAACGAGTCATGTCTCCAGCTTCCCGCCATACCTGCCGACGATAGTCAGCCGCGTAGCGCAGAATCGCTATTCATCGCCTTCATGAGCGGCCCATGCTTCCCCGTCAGGTCACCGCTCCAAACGCAACCGTTTGGATTGTGTTGTTGATGGCAACATACGCGTTAATTCCCTAGTTCGGCTGCTGCTGGTCTCCGACCAATGAATGTCACACAATGTTGCATGCACTTGTCCTCAGAGGGCAAGTGCAGATGTGAAGATGTTACGATGTGTATGGAGTGCAACACGGCGATGTTCCCTTGTGGTAGTCAGTCGTCGTCGACAAGAACCTTATGGACGATTGTGACTGCTCTCACTTTTCCATGCAGTCCAACATCCGCCCTGTGGCTCCTCCAAAAACCACAAAAATCTAGATATTGCACAGTTCGATCAACTGGACAAATGGAGACCCATAATGAGGCGCTTTTCGATCTCTATCGTGTGCTGATAACGCTGCCTCACACGAGTGTTCACAATAATCACTCAATATTTGGTGCTGCCCACACAATTTACAAGCCTACCAGGCCTGGTAACAGCACTAAACATAAATTGCATTAATGCAACCTGGTATCCGTTCTACTTGCCCCAGATAATTGCAACTCTAAACCATTTACATGCTCTGCAATGGCCTGCACTGCGTTACACTGCCATCTGGATGCTTCACTTTTCTTTATGTTGGCTAGTATAGACGTTTCTTATCCACTGAACTGTAAATACTGCTATCGAGCTTCGGTCCACAAACTCTATCTCCCCAAATATTTACATAGGGAGTTCGGAGAAAATCCGCAATCACTTATTATACAACACCTTATACAGTCAGTCTAGACTGATTCTTTTAAATTGGCCGGTTTCGATTCCACACGAACAATCTTCAGATTTCACGGAATCGGTTACAAGAATAATGAATCCAACATATCAGTAAAATTTACATTCTGCGTCACTCGATTATATTATCCTATGAAATAGCATGTAAATTTTACTGGTAAGATGGACTGATTATTAATGTAACAGATTCCATCTCATATGCGGATAGTTCATGTGGAACCGAAACCGGCCATTTTAAGAGTGAAAGAAATCTGTACAGGCAATAAAATCAATTGTAGCTCTGCTGTAAGTGCTGATACATTCGCTCCTCATCAGATATACGGCACGTTATTCCTCCCGCAGAATAATCCTCTCCTTTTTCAACGTGATCTCTTTATTATTCAGCCGCTTCTTTTAGATAGGAAGTGATAATAGTATTTAGAAAAAAAATATTAATTTGTCAAAAAAATTATAGAAAAAGTTCTTAAGAACAAACTATATTAATTTGTAAAATATGATCTCCTGTCTTGAAAGAGAGAGAGGGAAGGGGAGAGAGAGAGAGAGAGAGAGAGAGAGAAACATGAAGGAAAAGGAAACACACGTTTTATACTTCACACATTTGCATTTTCAAATTATGTCTTCCTTCCATCTATCCTTATGCATACTAATCTACGACAAGACATTTGTTAACAAAACTGTGAAACCATATTTTATATTTCTCATATTGCTAGAGTGTCTGATGCTCTTCCGTAACACATAATCGATGCCCCATAATGTGAATGCTTCCCGTGTTTTTGGTATCATACATCAGCTCGGTACAGCTGCTCTTTTTCGCTTCTGCGAGAAGGTTACAGTCAGGTTGTGAAGAATCCGTTACTGATACTTGGGCCTCCTCGGTACCATTTCTTACACCTAGATTTTGAAAGTCGAAATCCAAATTCGTTCCTTATCTTGACAAATGAATTACTGTTGCACGGTTTCTGTCAGTTGACATTCATTACGATGTGGATTTGGTTCATCTTAACTGAGTAAAATCTCTGTAGTCGGAATGAGTTCAGGGATGCCTCATAATTAGGACTTTTCCTCACGTCCGACTAGGAAAAGTGCAAAGGATACAAACGCTACAACTTTGACGGCCAAGTCAGTAGTCCACATCGAGCCATCCATCTTACTCCCCAACGGTGCGTGAGAACAGTATCGAGCGGGAAAAGCAAAACGTGTTGGGGATGCTGCAAAAGCATTTTTCTTCACGAATATTCAGTGGGTGCTTCTAACAGGAAAACGTGGGACCTACGACCCTTTCGGTATGGAGGAGAGCTGCACTAAAGATCTGTATCAGGAAAGTAAGGTCATCTTTTTCCCCTCCGCTTGCTGCCGTCTGCGGTTCATGATTGGCTCAAGTCGCGTCACGTGACTCTTCCGGCCATATTGGGTCCTCGTGTCATGTATGCATCATAGGACGTCTTGTGTATTCTCGGAAGTTGCCACTGAAATGAGGCCACAGTGATGATGTACTCGGTGGGACTCTTCGAGTCCAGAAGGGAGGAAAATTTTATAGCGTTCCTACTAATAGGACAGACGCGACAAGAAGAAATTTTATGCGTTAACATAATCATCTTAAGTTTTTGTATGTCCATGCTTTTGGCAGGAGGTCTTTGGGACGAGAGCCGTTTACTATTGTGAGAAAATAAAACACCTAGACTAGCAGTGCTGACACATTACCTGCGTATCCAGTTATGCTGGCAACTGGTGCTATATTTAAAGTAATCGTGTCAATCCGTTCCGCAACAACTACAGCCTAAAGATGGCGCATTGAAGCGCCGAAACTAGTTGCAACAAATAAAATCATAAGGACGACTATAGGTGTTTTATTTTCTCACAATAATCATCTTAAGGCTTACGATTCGTCGACGAGAATATTGCGTAACAAGGAACTGCAGTGTTTTAACTTGAACAAAGTCGTGATTAAAGTAATTGTGTAATACTGTCAGATTAAATCTTTGACGTATCTATGCCTTTTATTTCTCTACATCTGACTGAAATTAACATGTAAGGATGATTTATAAATGAGCCAACATACGTGAATATTTTTTCGTTTCTTTTTATAGTTAATCTTAAATTATTGAAGAGTGTTTCATACATTTCTTATTTGTTTATTTGCATTTAGTGTATTGTTACAGCAAACAAAGGAAAATAAAAGATTAATAGATATGAAAATGTAACTGGAACAGTAGAGTTGCTTTTTTTTTAATTTTCGGTATTTTACAGCTCTCTATACGCTAGACGAAGCTATTCCAGACGGAAATACTAGGCACGATGTGTGTGTCTAACATGTATGTCAAACAATGATTGTTGTATATTATTGCAGAAGGTCAACCTAAGTAGAGTAACCTACACATTGTTTATTTTATCTTTTTATGTGGCGATTTTACCACTTAGGATCAACCTACAACTTCATTTTGCCCTCTTTGTCACTTTGTTTTATTTATCCAGGCAAGATCAGGTCTATTAGGCCTTTTCTTAATCCAACAAGGCGCTATACAGACATTACATGTACTACGATAAGCATGTTATAAGTTACACCGTCCATTACAGTAACGTGATCCCTCCTAAGTCCGATGTAACGTGCAATAACCATTCACAGACACCAGGTAGCAGCGCTACAACTGAAGGGTATGCAAAGCGTGTCGGGAGGGTCGCAGAAACAGTGCAGTCGTTGCCGTAATGCGGGAACGGAGAGATTTATATGACGTCCAATATGGGGCATGACAATTCTCTGTCTGGCCAGTTGTGGAAACATTTCCGCAACGGCTAAGCTTGTAAATTGCTCGTGTGCCGCCATGATTAAATTATACCGTGCAAGGCAAAATAGTGCTATCCATAACCAGCACCGATGTCATTGTGATGCACCACGGGTCATCGATGTCGAGAGTGAACAGCTGCAGAGACGTTTATGGGTGAATATACGTGCAACTGTTGAGCAACTGACCGCCTAGACGAACCAAAAGGCTACCCACAGTGTCTCCTCAACGACCGTTCAGCGAATGTTATTGCGTATGGGCCTCCACAGCAGGCGCTTGGATTCATAACTGCTGTCCATCGGTGACGAAGTCTGCAATTGGCACACCAATATCGCAATTTCACATCCACTGAGTGCCGACAGGTTGCCTTTTCAAATCAATCACTTTTTATGCTCTGCAGTACAGGTGGCTGTTGGGGCGTGCAGCCCTGCAACAACCGTCGGAAGTGTTCAGACCGGAGGAGGGAGTGTTATGGTCCAGGAATGTTTTCGTGGCATTCACTGAGTGATCTCGTTACCCTGGAAGGCACAATGGGTCAACACAAGTATGTTTGTACGCTTGGGACCATGTCCACCCCTGCATGCAGTTTGTTTTTCCCTCGGCACGATGATATCTACCAGCAGGACAATGTAACGTGTCATACAGCTCTCAATGTACGCGCGTGGTTCAAAGATCATGAAACTCCCTGGATTTAAACCCAGTCGAGAGTCTGTAGAGCACCTCGACCGGGCTGACCGCTCCGTACATCCTCAACTGGAGACACTAACATAACTGACCACGGGACTGGAGTCTGCATGCCTCCACATTCCTGTCGGTACCTCCCAGACTGTCATGGACACTTTTCCTGGATGTCCACGCTGCAAAATACCGTTATTCAGGCTTCTGACTGGTTGCCACGTTAATGTGAATGGGCCGTATAGATATAATGTGGAATACAACACTGAAAAATAACAGTGGTGGGGAAAAACACAGTTTACGTTCTTTCATGCTAAGTACAACAATAAATATAAATTATGGGAAGATTTAGAAGGTTTAGACTATGAACGCTAGCAGCAATGGACATGAGATGAAACGGTGGAAGAGTTCGAACATAATAAATTTCCTTCAGACGGGGATGCTCACGCCCAGAAATCAGCCCGTATTTAGAGAGCATCGCTCGTGAGAAACTGGTGTTGCCTTTCCTCGCATATCTTGCGAACCGCGGATGAAGGGCAGCAGGCAGATTCCATTTTTCGAAAGGATTTGACAGACTGTAACAAAGGTTCGGGCATACATTTTCAGATATACGAGTTGGGCGAAGTCGTCTCAAGTAATAGAACCCAGAACTTTGCCCTCAACAGCAGTGTCCCGCAGAGGTAAGGGAGTCGTCAGGGAAAATTGGTAGGACAGCTCTGTACGCAAAAATCATCTGACGGATAGGGTGAGTGGCAATCTGCACCTGTTTGCAAATGATATTTGGTATCCGGGAGGGGTCATCACTGAGTGACTGTAGGAGGATACAAAGGCATTTATACGTAGTTTTCTAGTTGGTATGATTGGCAGCGTGATCTAAATGTAGAAAAATATCAATTAATGCAGATGAGGAGGAAAAACAGTCCGTAATACAGCATTGGTAGTGTGCTTCTTGACACAGTCAGGTCGATTAAATATCTGGCGTAACGTTGCAAAGAAAAATGAAATGGAATGAGTGCGTAAGGTCCGCTGTAGGGAACTTTCATTTATTGGGAGAATTTTCGGTAAGTGTGCTTCACATGCAAAGAAGACTGCTATTAGAACAATAGTGCCGCCCATTCTCGAGTGCCGCTCGAGTGTTTGCAATCCCCGCAAGATTAGATTAAAGAAAGACATCGCAGTAATTGCGTGGCGGACTCCAAGATGTTTTAGTGGTAGATTCGATGAACACGCGACTGTTACGGAGATGCTTGATGAACTGAAATGGGAGTCCGTCGAGGGAAGACGGCGTTCCTTCCGGGAAACAATACTGAGAAAATTTAGAGCACTGGCATTTAAGGCTGAATACAGAACGATTCTACTGGCTAAGAATCGAGGAGATAAATTAAATTAGGGCCCGTACGGAGGCATAGCGACTGTCGTTTTCGGCTTGCTCTCTTTGCGAGTGGAGCAGGAAAGGAAGTAGTGGTACAAGGCACCCTCCTTCATGCACAGTTTGGTGACTTACGGAGTATCTATGTAGATGTAGATGTATGGAAGACAGAGAGAGAGAGAGAGAAAGAGAGAGAGAGAGAGAGAGAAAGAGAGAGAGAAAGAGAGAGAGAGAGAGAGAGAGAGAGCGAAAGAGGAACGTGGTAATATACAAAAAAAATGAAGACTCATAAAGAAAAGTGAAGAGAAAGAAACGTAGCTGGAAGAAAATATGAGCATTGGTTTCACTGTGTGACAGAGCGAAAATTGACCACATTCGTTAATTTTTAGGGAAACGTTATGAGGGTGACAAAAGGAAGTCCTTGAGCTGTTTAAAAACAAGAGGGCACTGAGTGCAGGGCAGCTTCTTCCAGAGGCAAGCGGCAGCAAGAAAGAAGAAAATTGCGATTTTTTTTTATTTTATGAATGGGCATAGCTAGCATGCTATATAAGTGAAGCGTTGTGCATCGATTGAGACGACAGTTTTGTAATCTTTATTGTGAGGTATTGGGTTGCATGTGGACTGAGTGACCGATGAGGTAGACATGGCGTGTGGTAGTAACGTCACTTGCTTGTTCGCAACAAACATGACTGGCAGTATAAAGCTTGGCGTGATCTTATAGAGCTGTAGTACTCAACCTTTTTTTACCTACCTCCCACTTCGCTGGCCGCGGCGACCGAGCGGTTCTAAGTGCTTCAGTCCGGAACCACGCGGCTGCTACGGTCGTAGGTTCGAATCCTGCCTCTAGTCTAGGGGACTGATGACCTCAGAAGTTAAGTCCCATAGTGCTCAGAGCCATTTTAACCTCCCACTTTCGTAACTCTGTTCGTTGCAACATTTTATAACCGCCCAGCATGAAGGCTGGAACCTCCACTAGTGGGCGATGGGGCCAGCTTCACTTCCACTGATACAGACGAAAGTTGCAGAAGTAACGCCAACAAACATTCGTGCTCAGTTTCAATCTTCCAGTGTTTTCACCAATCATGCCTTGATGGATTACGTCGCAGCAGTAGAGGTTCGTCAGAAACATGCGACGAAATTTTTTGAGGACATAGATACACTATCCCCACCCAGGTGTTATGATCTGATGTGAGGTAAGCTACCACTCTCGTTAACCTTGGAGGGGACGCTAACCAGATATCAGTACGCGCAGAATGCTGTTGGACACATTCTTTTGCCGTTCTTGCAACATGCATAATGCTCGCCCACAAACTGTCCGTGAAACTTACCGTTCTCTGCAAGATGTGAAGCAACTTTTCCAGACAGCACATTCTCTGGACCTGTCTCCAGTTGAGCACGCTGTGTGTGCGAATCGACTGTGTTCCAGAGTCAGCGTCAGCTTTGACGCCTATGGAGGCTACAGTACGTACTAATATGTGTGTGTCAGCATGGTCGATACCTGGTACCTCAGAATCGATTGTGCTGTTGTTCTGTAAATGTCGTTTCATGTATTCCGTATGCACTGTTGCAACAATAAATCTTGAGTGAATTGGAAACATCTCAAAGGGTGTATTAATTTCTTTCCGGCAGTGTACATCAAGAAAAGCATTAATGAGAATCTCTTCTGAAGCAAGAATACTGTCTTGAGATAAGCTATGCCAGCACTGCTCAACCTGTTCACATAATTCTGTAAGAGTAGTTGGTTCACGACTCAAGTGTGTCACTCCTTGTCTCATCATATATCACACGTGCTCAACTGGAGACAGGTCCAGAGAATGTGCTGTCTGGAAAAGTTGCTTCACATCTTGCAGAGAACGGTAAGTTTCACGGACAGTTTGTGGGCGAGCATTATGCATGTTGCAAGAACGGCAAAAGAATGTGTCCAACAGCATTCTGCGCGTACTGATATCTGGTTAGCGTCCCCTCCAAGGTTAACGAGAGTGGTAGCTTACCTCACATCAGATCATAACACCTGGGTGGGGATAGTGTATCTTGGACGAATATACAGGGTGAAAAGTATTTAAACCGACAAACTCTGGGGGGGTTGTAGGAGACATCAAAACAAATATTTTTCCTTAACGTCATTTTTTCCTATGAGGATTATGTAAACCGGTGGAGGCCGTATTACTCTCTTCAGTCGTTAGAGGCCATATTACGATCTTCAGTTGTTAGAGGACGCATTACACTCTTCAGTTGTAGGCAACTGCTGTCCACCAGTGTAGTAGTGCATTGTCTCTGTTTATTAATGGAGCGATACACCTGGAGTGAGTACACTGATATGGTTGGTGCGTACTACGTAGCGCACCACAACGGACGAGATGCACAGCGGGTTTATCGACAACAATATTCTAATCGCCGTATCCTGCATTATACGATCTTTGCTGCTGTGTACCAACGTCTGCGTGACACCGGGTCATTTAGCAGATTACCTGGACAGGGACGCCGTCGCACGGTAAGAACGCTGCAATTTGAGGAAGCTGTCTTGCAGCATGTGGAGCGGGATCCTTCAATCAACACTCGTGCAATTGCACGTAACATGGAAACGAATCAGATGAATGTAAGAACAGTCCTTCGAGAGCAATTGTTACGTCCATTTCAGTTAGAGCATGTCGACAACCTGGAACCAGTTGATTGTCCACCCAGTGCACAGTTTTTGCAGTGGTACCTAGAACAGTGTGAAATGCATCCTACATTTCCAACCTCTGTGTTAAAAGTTCACCGATGAAACAGCGTTCGGGCGTGATGGAGTCTTCAACGTGCACAATTCGCATGTTTCGAGTAAGGATAACTCGTATGCCACAGTTACTAGCGCTCATCAAGTGCGGTTCTTCGTTAATGTGTGGGTAGGTGCTGTTGGGGACTGTTTAACTGGGCCGTATCTGCTACCTAGGCCATTAAATGGCAGGCACTATTACAATTTTCTCGCCAGAGCATTGCCAGAATTGCTGGAAGACGTCCCGCTCCCCACAAGACAACGTATGTGGTTCCAACGTGACGGGGCGCCGGCACATTTCAGTCGTCGTGTGTGACTATTCCTGGACCGACGGTTCCCAGAAACGTGGATCGGCACAGGTGGTCCTGTACCATGGCCTGCTCGATCCCCAGATATGTCCCCTCTGGACTTTTTTGTGTGAGGAGAGATGCGCAACCTTGTTTACACAACTCCTGTTGCATCAGAAGAGGATCTGGTTGCCAGGATAGTAGCATCAGCAGGGACAATTCAGGATACTCCTGAGGTTTTTGCACGTGCCAGACAGAACATGATCCGACGGTGTTACCTTTGTTTACGTGTCGGTAGAGGCATTTTTGAAAATCTACTGTAATTGAAATTGGGTTGTGTTAATGTGTTGTCTCTTGGTCATAAAAAAATGGAAAAGTGTTTGTTGGTTGATTAATTTGCCAGTTTAAATACTCCTCATAGGAAAAAATGACATTAGGGAAAAATATTTGTTTTGGTGTCCCCTACAACCTCCCAGAGTTTGTCGGTTTAAATACTTTTCACCGTGTACTCTGTCCGCCCCGGTAGCTGAGTGGTCAGCGTGACAGACTGTCAATCCTAAGGGCCCGAGTTCGATTCCCGGCTGGGTCGGAGATTTTCTTCGCTCAGGGACTGGGTGTTGTGTTGTCCTAATCATCATCATTTCATCCCCATCGACGCGCAGGTCACCGAAGTGGCGTCAAATCGAAAGACCTGCACCAGGCGAACGGTCTACCCGACGGGAGGCCCTAGCCACACGACATTTCCATTATTTACCGTGTACTCTGCGAGACAGCGCCCACCTGATCTACGTCGTACCCGCAGGCGACCATCACTTGCGTGCAGGCACAATCCGTTTTCATCGCTGAAGACCACGGCGCGCCATTCCAAGTGATCGTCTGACGGCACTAGTCGCGCCGTGCAAGTCGATGCTGTGGGTGAGTGGAAGACGGGCTAGAGGTGTGCGTGCCCGTACACCGACTGGTAACCACCGATCCCCAACAGGTCAGGTTAACACGTCTGGGCCCAAAAGCCCCCTTACCTGTGCTGTGGTAGCTGTACGATTTTCCACTGGTACCCTTACACTACGACAATTCTGGCGGGCGTCAGTGGCGCGTGGGCGTGCAGAACCTCGTCTACGGATGTGAGAATTTTCACGTGACCACTAACGCCAGCACTGTTGCACAACTTATGCAGCACGTCCGACATATGTGGCAATTCCGAAAGGACCACCCTGCCACTCGGAAGGGCACACATTTACACCGTTCAAACTCACTGTAGGGCGCTGCTTCTACTTGGCACGGTTTCCTGTTTGCTTCACACTGAGCCTTCTGGCAGTGAGCATTCCCTGGCTATCTGTAGGCGCACGACGTTAAAATCTACTATCCACCAGGTTGCATATGCCGTAATCAAAATCAGCGTCGTCTTTCTAGGTGTACTATTTTTTTTTCAAGTGGTGTATTTATTGTAACGTATGGTTCAAATGGCTCTGAGAACTATGCGGCTTAACTTCTGAGGTCATCAGTCGCCTAGAACTTAGAACTAATTAAACCTAACTAACCTAAGGACATCACACACATCCATGCCCGAGGCAGCGGTCGCTCGGTTCCTGACTGTAGCGACTAGAACCACACGGCCACTCCGGCCGGCTATTGTAACGTATTTAAAGTGGAAAGTGTCGTAGTTAATTACGAGGGTGAGTCAAATGAAAACAAATTTGTAATAACAAATCGAAATTTCGCGCCGTTATCCTGTATGTTGGTAAGTGTGCTACAAACAGCGTGTAGATTGGCCTGTAGGTGGCACCATAGTGCAGATGCACACATACCGTCGCAGTATCAGTATAAAGATAGCCGCCCCACTTGCGACTTGCACCAGGGAAGAACAGCGTTCTGTTATTCGGTTTTTGCTTAGTGACGGTGTGAATCCTATTGAAATTCATCGACGAATGAAGGTTCAGTACGGTGATGCATGTCCGTCACAGCAGCAAGTCTACGAGCGGAGTAGAAAGTTCGCAAATGGTGTGACTTCAGTGGAAGATGCTCCTCGTCCAGGTCAAGCACAACGAGTTGTGACCACAGAATATTGCAGCAGTTGAAGCCATAGTGAAGGAAGACCGCCGAGTGACACTGAATGACATCGCAGCATGTTTACAGATTAGCACATTGTGCATGATCTGCTCCAGTTTCACAAAGTGTCTGCAAG
The DNA here is from genome assembly GCF_021461395.2 of Schistocerca americana. Lineage (NCBI taxonomy): Eukaryota > Metazoa > Arthropoda > Insecta > Orthoptera > Acrididae > Schistocerca > Schistocerca americana. The sequence continues at coordinate 429,894,815 of NC_060124.1, read as the reverse complement.
ATGAGTGGCACCGCAGCTGGCTCCTGAAATGAGAGAACGACGTGTTGATGCTTGTGAAGAACTTTCTCGGCGCTTTGAACGAGAAGGTGATGGCTTCCTTGCAAGAATCGTTACTGCGGAAGAAACCTGGGTTCACTTCCACCAACCGGAAACGAAGAAAGAGAGCGAGGAATGGCGCCATTCCTCATCACCAAAACCAAAGAAGTTTCGAACAGAACTATCAGCAGGGAAGGTTATGCTCGGACGAAAAAGGCGTCATTTTGGAGCATTACATGCCTAGAGGGACCGCTGTCACCAGTGCATCATACACAGATCTCCTAAAAAAAAACATCTTCGGCCTGCAAAAAAATCAAAGCGACTTGGATTGCTGTCAACAGGTGTCCTTTTGCAACATGACAATGCAAGGCCCCACACTGCCCGTACAACAGTTGCACCAATCACAGACCTGCATTTTGAGTGTCTTCCTCATCCATCATAGTTACCAAACCTTGCCCCAAGTGATTCCCATACGTTTGGACCACTGAAAGACGCAATGGGAAGAAAGAAGTTACGTTCTGATGAAGAGGTACGCCACGCGGTACATGAGTGGTTGCGCGGACTACCAAAAGAATTTTTTTGTAGAGGAATTTATGCACTTTGTAAGCGCAAGAGGACTTGCATTGAGCGTGGGGAGGATTATGTTGAAAAGTGATACAGATTTGTACCACTTCTGCACAACAAATAATATTTAAAAAATATTTAAGGTTTTCATTTGACTCAGCCTCGTATGTAGTCTGGGTATTCTTGGGGACTACAGTCCTTTGGAGCATGGGTGTTGACCGCTGCTGAGAAAAATTCAGTCATTTCGTCGGGTGATACCAGGTTCTGATCTGGTTTTTCCAATACCAAACTAAAACGAGCGTGTCTGATCTTGACATTGCGATCGCATTGCTTTACCCTGTTTCTTCGTAGTGTTCTAGATTCAGATTTGCCTTGAAACGTCTGCGAGCAGCATCTCTGTTGTTCATGATTTGACGTACGTCATTTGTCAGATAAGGGGTATGAGTTTTTATTAGACGGATTGTACGTATGAGAGCGTGTTTTTTGTACAGAAAAGTGAGCTTATGAGGAGGTTAATCGATTTTGCCACAAATTGTGATTCGGCTGTTAGAGCGTCACGATCTGTATGTTTGATTTTCCTACGGGTTATATGAAGAGAGTTGAGCTTCGAATGCTATGAGAAGTTCACTAAGGATATCACACCACGTGCTGAAAGGTCTGGAGTCGAAGATTGACCTGTCACATTTCCAATCTTTTTTGTTGTTGTTGTAATTACTGCTATAAGACTGTGATAGTGCGCCTTGTAGTGGATAGTAGTGGAAGAATGTTCATGTTGTTGCAACTAAACGATCTTCTTACAATAAACGTGGAGGGAGCATCTCTCAACATGCGTATGTTCATATCTCTGTTTACTATGACGTGCTCGCACTGTCACTGAAGTGAATTTAATTCCGACTGAAAGGAAGTCAGTGTGCTGATTTTCGTCGGCAGTTTATAGATTCATCTGCTAAGCAGTTCTGTACAGGTCTTTCAATGTACGTATCTCTATGTCTCTTAATCCCCCCCCAACGCGTTTCTTGGGCCCGTCAGTTCTGAGGAAAGAACATCCGAGAGATGAACAAATACGGAATATATGTTTGCTTTAAGCCGTGTTTGAGTCAGGAAGATAGCGTGAAAGTTTAGTTGATTGGAAAGGAGCCTCAGCCTGTGCAAATAAGGGTTGGAAATTGCAATGCGTTACTAACAGGTCTGACGTATATTCCCAGAAGGCCTGCAAGAGGGCTTTTGACTACCTAAGGCGAGGGATAGTAACCCACCTTACCAGGTGCAGATGTGAAATTAAGCCTGTCGACACCAACCACTGCTAGCAAGAGGGGAAGGAGCAGATTATGTAAAGCAACAACGTAAGTGGCTTGCAGACCACTTTATAAAGAAAACGCTATTTTCAACCTAAAAGAATTAAAAATAAATACAGTATACAAACATATGTATACAATTTACAGAATACCACAGAAATAAAAGAGAAACGAGTCTGTTGTAATTCTTTTTAATTACATTGCAGTCAGCTCAAGACGGATAACCTATAATAACAGATGTTAACAGCTGCTGCGGAAAATGGCCACACAAACAAACGCAGAAGGTTCAAATGGTTCAAATGGCTCTAAGCACTATTGGACTTAACATCTGAGGTCATCAGTCCCCTAGACTTAGAACTACTTAAACCTAACCAACCTAAGGACATCACACACATCCATGCCCGAGGCAGGATTCGAACCTGCGACCGTAGCAGCTGATCGGAGCCGGATGAAGCGCCTAGAACCGCTCGACCACAGCGGCCGGCGAACGTAGAAGGAATATTCGTTGAGGAGAGATGTGGCTGAGATAGTGACATCTTTGAAATACTTCACGCCCTGTTTTACAGAACGTAATGTAATTAGTATATCGTTCAGAGTGGAAAGAAAGTATTTACAGCGCTGCCAGCAGACAAAAGTAAACTTAATAACTACTAGATCAGTATAAACACCCACAGTTGAAATAGAAATTGCTATAATTTCAACGGTTGTGATTTTTCTAATTATGAATTTAGGAAAGAGAGTGTGAGTAACGTGTCAAGAAAAAGAACAATAATCACAGTACTACTATCACGAACTAGTTGGGAATTTTTGGGTGAAGCACTGCAGTACCTACTTTCCCCAGGATATTGAGCAGTCAAGCCACTATAGCGGCAATCTATCCCGAATGACTAGTAATAGTGACTTAAAACAATGAAAACTATTGTAATCGGTCGCATGTTGTACAAACATACAACACTCGTGTTAATGACGCTTTTCTTTACCTTCTAACCTCAAACCAATTATTACTCCTAATATTCGCAGATATACTCGAAGAAACTGACATCAAAACAGGCCTCTAACTACGGAACTCTGTGACGCTCAGATTCTTTTACGTGGTTTTTGGTAAGAGACAAGGGCTTCAAGCTATTTTCTGTCTGCATGTAGAGAGTAGTGCCATGGTGGCTGCCTGCAGACAACATTGCAACTTTGTACCTTCAAGTAAAGGTGTCAGCTAATTTTAATTTTAATTTTAATTAAACGATACGTTCATAATAGACTGGGTGATGTATATAGTTGCTTTTTTTTTTTTTCTACGAAGTTAATGTTCTTGTAACAAGAAGGTCATTTACTGTATTCTCTGTTCAACGTTCAGAACGGGATGGACAGTGAGCTTCCGTCTGGACGAGAGCCGCTTCGTTAAGCGACGTTGCGATGTCGGCAGGGAAACACACGGGCGCAACTTTTTTATCAGTGACGGCGCAGCAAACCCAGCGGCAGGTCAGATAACAAAAGCCGACGGACAGTGGCGAGCCGTGCCGTGTCTGTGTGGGCGGCCGCTGTGCTATCTGGGCGTCCACCGACGCCGCCGGAAGTCAAGCCAGCCAGCCAGCCAGCCAGCCAGCCTGGCAACTCTCAATGTCCCCACTGCACGAGCGGGCTCTGCCTGCCTGCTGCCGCTCGCTAAAGCAGACTCCACAGTGACACGCGATCGCACTCCCACACTTCCAACTCTTTCTTACTGTCTACAGTCTGAGTACCCGTCGCTGTCCGGCTATGTATTTATTCGAGTTCTATGAGTACACGCCCTCCTTTCTGTCCATCTCCTACTCACCTCTCTCTCTGTCCACCCTTCCACCCTCCACTCTCTATCTGCACCTCCCCCTTTTCTCCCTCCATCTCTTCTTCTCCTTTCTCTCCATCACCTCTTCCCTTTCTCTCTGCATTTCCTCCTCCCTGTCTTCACTCATCCACCTCCTCCTCCACCCTCTCTAGTTCCATCTCCTTATTCCCCACTACCTGTCAGTCCATCTCCTCCTTTCTTCTTCTCTCTGTCCACAGCCTCTTCTTTCATTCTTCTGCCTAAGTCCTCCTCCACCCGTATTCCAGGGAAAGCGTCTTCGATTAGCCGTGTGTTCAAGCCCCATCACTGCTTAAATTTTGAATGAAAATCATCGTCAATGGCGGCCAAAGACTAAGTCCCGCATCTCAGCCTGTATAATTTTCTGTGTACCAATGAGACGGCTTTACAGTATTTTGACCACAGGTATGGCACCAAAAATTTCCGCAGTTAGCAACATTTTTTCAGTATTAATACACTACTGGCCATTAAAATTGCTACGCAAGAAGAAATGCAGATGATAAACGGGTATTCATTGGACAAATGTGTTATACTAGAACTGACATGTGATTACATTTTCACGCAATTTGGGTGCATAGATCCTGACAAATAAATACCCAGAATAACGGCCTTGATACGCCTGGGCATTGAGTCAAACACAGATTGGATGGCGTGTACAGGTACAGCTGCCCATGCAGCTTCAACACGATACCACAGTTCATCAAGAGTAGTGACTGAAGTATTGTGACGAGTCAGTTGCTCGGCCACCATTGATCAGACGATTTCAATTGGCAAGAGATCTGGATAATGTGCTGGCCATGGCAACAGTCGAACATTTTCTGTATCCAGAAAGGTCCGTACAGGACCTGCAACATGCGGTCGTGCATTATCCTGCTGAAATGCAGGGTTTCGCAGGGATCGAATGAAGGGTAGAGCCACGGGTCGTAACACATCTGAAATGTAACGTCCACTGTTCAGAGTGCCGTCAATGCGAACAAGAGGTCACCGAGTCGTGTAACCAATGGCACCCCATACCATCACGCAGGGCGATGACGAATACACGCTTCCAATGTGCGTTCACCACGATGTCGCCAAACACGGATGTGACCATCATGATACTGTAAACAGAACCTGGATTCATCCGAAAAAATACCGTTTTCCCATTCGTGCACCCAGGTTCGTCGTTGAGTACACCACCGCAGGCGCTCCCGTCTGTGATGCAGCGTCAAGGGTAACCGCAGCCATGGTCTCCGAGCTGACAGTCCATGCTGCTGCAAACGTCGTCGAACTGTTCGTGCAGATGGTTGTTGTCTTGCAAACGTCCCCATTTGTTGCCTCAGGGATCGAGACGTGGCTGCACGATTCATTACAGCCATGCGTATAAGATTTCTGTCATCTCGACTGCTAATGATACGAGGCCGATGGGATCCAGCACGGCGTTCCGTATTACCCTCCTGAACCCACTTATTCCATATTCTGCTAACAGTCATTGGATCTCGACCAACGCGAGCAGCAATGTCGCGATACGATAAACCACAATCGCGGATGGCTACAATCCGACCATTATCAAAGTCGGAAACGTGATGGTACGCACTTCTCCTCCTTACACGAGGCACCACAACAACGTTTCATCAGGCAACGCCGGTCAACTGCTGTTTGCGTATGAGAAATCGGTTGGAAACTTTCCTCATTTCAGCACGTTGTGTGAATGGTCTGAAAAGCTAATCATTTGCATATCATTGCATCTTCTTCCTGTCTGTTAAATTTCGCGCCTGTAGCATGTCATCTTCGTGGTGTAGCAATTTTAATGGCCAGTAGTGTATAGCGAAGAAGGCAATTCATCTGACATGCCCTCTCTTGCAGCTGAACTTTCTCACTGCCAATGCGCTGGATTCCAAGTTGGTTTTCTCTGAAAACTAGCCTTTGGCTCCTCCCCACTGCCAAATGATAACTGTTAAATAATTACAAGTTCCACTGCGAATTTTCGACAAGATATCTAACTGCTTCCAGTAGATTATCAAGGCTTCCTCATTTATCGGGATATAGCGAAGTGACCGCTGTACCACTCCACTCTCTTCTGGTAGGACTTCCCGTCACGCAAACGGAGTTTTTTCGTCAACAGTTATGGTCGAGTGGCTCGGCTTGTTAAATTTGCGAGTTAGCCCAAACTCAAGTGTTCGTCCGCTGTGTTACCTCATTTCCTCAAGAAGATAGCGAGACCACTCGTAGCGTGAAGTGAGTGAACCACTGTGCAGCCAGAAGTAGGAAGGACGCACGGCCCAGATAATGTCACAGTTCGACCGGCGAAGCAGTTGTCCGCACAGGGTCGTCCCATTTCCTGGTTCCTAAGCTGAAAGGGTGTTCGTCCCCGCGGACCTTAAGGGATCACAATTTTGCCGTTCACAAGCAGACTTCCCGTCTGGAATTCACCAACTCCAAGAAAATCACCGAAAAAATTACGTGCTATGTCCACAAGTATATAACTCTGAAGGAAAAAAACGTAACACCAAAAAAATAATTAGAGTATGAAATAGGAATTAACATAACAAGATCACAGGTCAATATAAGTGCGAGATAACCTTTTGCATATGTGAAATGCTGGTACATTAATAATCGGTGTAACCTCCAGACATTGAATGCAAGTTTGCAGAAGCGCACGCATTGTACAAGTACCGGACGTCATTTTATGGGATGCAGTTCAATGTCTGTTGCACTTGGTCATGTCTATGGGCGCAATTTTTTTTTCTTTTTTTTCCCATCAGACTACCGGTCTCGGCCTATAATGCCACTATGGCTCCAGTATATTAGGACATGTTTTCATAAAACAGATCTAAAGATGGTCATTATAGGACCGGTCGTGGTCTTGCGGTAGCGTTCTAGCTTCCCGCGCGCGTGGTTCCGGGTTCGATTCCCGGCGGGGTCAGGGATTTTCCCTGCCTCGAGATGACTTACGAAATCTCAACACAGATCATAACTCCAGGTGTAGATCCAATGTGTCTAGCACGCAGACAGGTTGGTTGCAGGTGCTCAGCCGCCCTTCTCCTAACCATCACACTGCCATCACTGGCACCGAGACAGAGCCACTTTTCATCAGGAAACATAATAGATCTCCACCCTGCTCTCCAATTAGCTCTCGCTTGACAGCAGAGAAGTAGCAAATGGTGGTGGCTTGGGGCCAGTGGAATGCGCGCTACAAGGCGTCTGGCTCAGAGATGTTCTTGGAGTAACCGATTTCTAAGAGGTCGTTGTGTCACTGCGCTGCCAACTGCTACTCATATTGGTGCTGCAGATGCGGAACGATGCGCCAGAGCCATATGCCGAGCTCAATGATCTTCCCTTTCGGTAGTGCCACGTAGCCGTCCAGAGTCCAGTCCTCTTGCTACCGTACATTCTCGTGAACACCGCTGTCATGTGCATCTACATCTGCATCAACATCTACACGGTTACTCTGCAATTGACACTTAAGTGCCTGGCAGAGGGTTCATTTAACCATTTTGATACTACTTATCTACCATTCCACTCTCGAATGTCGCGTGGGAAAAAGGAACACCTAAATCTTTCCGTTCGAGCTCTGATTTCCCTTATTTTATTACGATGATCTTTCCTAGCTACGTAGGTGACCGTCATCAAAATATTTTCACGTTCGGAAGAGAAAGTTGGTGATTGAAATTTCGTAAAGAAAACCGCCTTTGTTTCAGTGACTGCCACCCAACTCGCGTATCATATCAGTGACACTCTCACCCCTATTGTGCGATAACACGAAACGAGCTGCCCTTCTTTGGACTTTTTCGATGTCCTCCGTCAATTCTCCCTGGTAAGGATCCCACACCGCGCAGCAATATTCCAGCAGAGGACGGAGAAGTGTAATGTAGGCTGTCGCTTTAGTGGGTTTGTCGCATCTTCTAAGTGTTCTGCCAACAAAGCGCTGTTTCGTCTTCCCTATAATATTATCTATATGGTCTTTCCAATTTAAGTTGCTCGTAATTGTAATTCCTAGGTATTTAGTCGAATTGACAGCCCTAAGATTTGTGCTATTTATCGTATACCCAAAATTTATCGGATTTCTTTTAATACGCATGTGGATGACCTCGCACTTTTCTTTGTTTAGTGCCAGTTGCCACTTTTCGAAAAATGGTTCAAATGGCTCTGAGCACTATGGGACTTAACATCTGTGGTCATCAGTCCCCTAGAACTTAGAACTACTTAAACCTAACTAACCTAAGCATATCACACACATCCATGCCCGAGGCAGGATTCGAACCTGATACCGTAGTGGCCGCGCGGTTCCAGACTGTAGCGCCTAGAACCGCACAGCCACACCGGCCGGCTGCCATTTTTCGCACCATACAGAAATTCTCTCTAGATCATTTTGTAATTGAAATTGGCTACATTCCTGCCTAGTCTTTCTGCAGTATCCCAAATGGAACATACAGCCCCTCGCAGCCCAATTACACTATCTCGGCCAAACTAAGTGAGGTGTTGGTCATGGCGACTTCTCAACTTTAAGGCATTCTTGACTAACATCAACACAGCAAGCCCAATCTCAAAGGTAACTGCCACTACCGTTACAACGTGTATTTATAGCAAACCTGATTTGTATCCTCGTAGTGGCGATACTAGCGCCATCCTTACGCGACTTGTGCGAAATTTTCTGGTGTAAAAACACGCCTGAAAACTTTCTTTTACATCACATAACTCCTTCTCAGTGCCGCGATTTTTTCCGTCAACGTATTTAGAGGAAGAAGTAAGATATTAGTCCTAATTAGTTCGCATCCTAATTTCTTCAATCCTTGACGTTCCTATCTACACTATTGGCCATTAAAATTGCTACAGCACGAAGATGACGTGCTACAGACGCGAAATTAAACCGACAGGAAGAAGATGCTGTGATATGCAAATGATTAGCTTTTCAGAGCATTCACACAAGGTTGGCGCCGGTGGCGACACCTACAGCATGCTGACATGAGGAAAGTTTCCAAACGATTTCTCATACACAAACAGCAGTTGACCGGCGTTGCCTGGTGAAACGTTGTTGTGATGCCTCGTGTAAGGAAGAGCGCCTGCGATGGTGTACTCAACAACGAACCTGGGTGCACGAATGGCAAAACGTCATTTTTTCGGATGAATCCAGGTTCTGTTTACAGCATCATGATGGTTGCATCCGTGTTTGGCGACATCGCGGTGAACGCACATTGGAAGCGTGTATTCGTCATCGCCATACTGGCTTATCACCTGGCGTGATGGTATGGGTTGCCATTGGTTACACATCTCGGTCACCTCTTGTTCGTATTGCCGGCACTTTGAGCAGTGGACGTTACAGTTCAGATGTGTTACGACCCGTGGCTCAACCCTTCATTCGATCCCTGCGAAACCCTATATTTCAGCAGGATAATGCACGACCGCACGTTGCAGGTCCTGTATGGGCCTTTCTGGATACAGAAAATGTTCGACTGCTGCCCTAGCCAGCACATTCTCCAGATCTCTCACCAATTCAAAACGTCTGGTCAATAGTGGCCGAGCAACTGGCTCGTCACAATACGCCAATCACTACTCTTGATGAACTGTGGTATCGTGTTGAAGCTGCATGGGCAGCTGGTCGTGTATACGCCATCCAAGTTCTGTTTGATTCAATGCCCAGGCGTATCAAGGCCGTTATTACGGCCAGAGGTGGATGTTCTGGGTACTGATTTCTCAGGATCTATGCACCCAAATTGCGGGAAAAGGTAATGACATGTCAGTTTTAGTATAATATATATGTCCAATGAATACCCGTTTATCATCTGCATTTCTTCTTGGTGTAGCAATTTTAATGGCCAGTAGTGTATAAAGGCGACCATTCATCTAGTGAAAGAGATCGATCTCACATGAGACGAATCAGTCCAGCAGTAGACTGTCACGTATCAGCTGGACACACGGCTGTCAGTACGACTGTCTCTGCTGCCATGTCCAGGTAAGTCGCAACAGTGGTCACCGTGCTGACGGTCCTTGATGCGCCAGATGGCGTCGAACTATCCGTGCGGATACGCTTCTTGCTGCAAGCAATCCCATTTCTTTACACAAGGTTTGTGGCGTGTCTGTACAACCGTGCACTCGTCCGAGTGAATAATACGGCTGCCCTTTCGAGAGCTAGTCACGCGGGTCCGCTGAGGTCCTGCATGGGGTAGAGATCACGAAGAAGCAGAAGTATCACGGAACGCACCACTGTCTCGATAGGGCACTATCCGTCCGCTACCCAGTTTCAACACATATTGGTAAATTACACGAGACATAGAACGACCACCTCACAAAAAAGCATCAAAACGGGATTTATGAATGAGGAACTGCTGTGTAATTTATCCTGATATACAGAATGTAATTATGAAGCATACTAATTATGAAGAGGGCAAAGTGTTCCCTGAGCCACTGAAAAATTGCAGCTTTGTGTGGAACTGTGAGAAATGGCCTATTTTAGGGTATTCTGTTCCAAATATCCATTGCATACAATTACCTTCGATACGTTCACCCGAAAAATGGTTGCGATGGACCTGCATTTACTAATAGCGGATATTCCTGTCAACTGTGAAGCTGACTGTGATTCACAAGGTATGAGACTCGTCTCTGGTCGCTGTCCATTCGGGATTTTTTTACTTCCAATACTCTTGCTGTTGTGGTCTTCAGTCCAGAGACTGGTTTGATGCAGCTCTCCATGCTACTCTATCCTGTGCAAGCTTCTTCATCTCCCAGTACCTACGTCAACCTACATCCTTCTGAATATGTTTAATGTATTCATCTCTTGGTCTCCCTCTACGATTTTTACCCAACACGCTGCCCTCCAATACTACATTGGCGATTCCTTGATGCCTCAGAATATGCCCTACCAACCGATCCCTTCTTCTAGTCAAGTTGTGCCACAAACTCCTCCCCAATTCTATGCAATACCTCCACATTAGTTATGTGATCTACCCATCTAATCTTTAGCATTCTTCTGTAGCACCACATTTCGAAGGCTTCTATTCTCTTCTAGTCTAAACTATTTATCGTCCACGTTTCGCTTCCATATATGGCTACACTCCATACAAATACTTTCAGAAACAACTTCCTGACGTTTAAATCTATACTCGATGTTAACAAAGTTCTCTTCTTCAGAAACGCTTTCGTTGCCATTACCAGTCTACATTTTATATCCTCTCTACTTCGACCATCATCAGTTATTTTGCTCCCCAAATAGCAAAACTCCTTTACTACTTTAAGTGTCTCATTTCCTAATCTAATTCCGGCAGCATCACCCGATTTAATTCGACTACATTCCATTATCCTCGTTTTGCTTTTGTTGATGTTCATCTTATATCCTCCTTTCAGAACACTGTCCATTCCGTTCAACTGCTCTTCCAGGTCCTTTGCTGTCTCTGACAGAATTACAGTGTCATCGGCGAACCTCAAAGTTTTTATTTCTTCTCCATGGATTTTAATACCTACTGCGTATTATTATTTTGTTTCCTTTACTGCTCGCTCAATATACAGATTTAATAACATCGGGGATAGGTTACAACCCTGTCTCACTCCCTTCCCAACCACTGCTTCCATTTCATGCCCCCCTACTCTTATACCTGCCATCTGATTTCTGTACAAATTGTAAATAGCCTTTCGTTCCCTATATTTTTCCCCTTCCACCTAAAGAATTTGAAAGAGAGTATCCCACTCAACATTGTCAAAAGCTTTGTCTAAGTCTACAAATGCTAGAAACGTAGGTTTGCCTTTCCGTAATCTATTTTCTAAGATAAGTCATAGGGTCAGTTTTGCATCAGGTGATCCAACATTTCTACGGAATCCAAATTGATCTTCCCCGAGGTCGGCTTCTACCAGTTTTTCCAGTCGTCTGTAAAGATTTCGTGTTAGTATTTTGCAGCCGTGGCTTATTAAACTGATAGTTCGGTAATTTTCACATGTGTCAACACCTGCTTTCTTTGGGATTGGAATTATTATATTCTTCTTGATGTCTGAGGGTATTTCACCTGTCTCATACATCTTGCTCACTAGATGGTAGAGTTTTGTTAGGCCTGGTTCGCCCAAGGCTGTCAGTAGTTCTAATGGAATGTTGTCTACTCCCGTGGCCTTGTTTCGACTTAGGTCTTTCAGTGCTCTGTCAAACTCTTCACGTAGTATCATATCTCCTATTTCATCTTCATCTACATTCTCTTCCGTTTCTATAATATTGTCCTCAAGAACATCGTCCTTGTATAGACTCTCTATATACTCCTTCCTGCTTTCCCTTCTATGGTCAGTACTGGGTTTCCATCTGAGCTCTTTATATTCATGCAAGTCGTTCTCTTTTCTCTATGTTGCCCCTAGTGAAATAAGCCTCTACATCCTTACATTTGTCCTCTAGCCATCCCTGCTTAGCCATTTTGCACTTCCTGTCGATCTCATTGTTGAAACGTTTGTATTCCTATTTGCCTGTTTCATTTATATTTTCTCCTTTCACCAGTTATATTCAATATTTCTTCTGTTACCCAAGGATTTCTACTAGCCCTCGTCTTTTTACCTACTTGATCCTCTGCTGCCTTCACTACTTCATACCTCAAAGCTACCCAGTCTTCTGCTACCGTATTTCTATCCCCCATTATTGTTAATCGTTCCCTAATGCTCTCCCTGAAGCTCTCTACAACCTCTGGTTCTTTCAGTTTATCCAGGTCCCATCTCCTCAATTTCCCACCTTTTTGCAGTTTCTTCAGTTATAATCTACAGTTCATAACCAACAGATTGTGGTCAGAGTCCACTTCTGCCCCTGGAAATGTCTTACAATTTAAAATCTGGTTCCTGAATCTCTGTCTTACCATTATATAATCTATATGATACCTTCCAATACTCTTAGGAGGTGTTATATAACTGCGAGTGCTATGTCACACCTTGTAGACACATTAGATCAGGGGCGGGGCAAGAATTTGGCTTGCGAGCTTTGCAGTGGCACGCCTGCCACACCACTCAGCCTGGCTGCATATTTCCTCCAGCACCATAGCACCATTTCTGAGCGTTAGAAGGGGAGAAGGCGGAAACTGCGAACGCGCCACATTTAAATGGCAACGCAGTCACACTGCTTCCGACTTGGTTTCATATTTCACATTTCTCGACAACATAAATCAGAAGCGAAGCAAATTTCCAGTATTATTTAATTACTTGTGGCACACTGAAGTCATAAGATAATTTTTGTCTGCTACAAGCTGTTGGCATACGGACAGACGTTGAAGTGGAACATTAGGTCGCAATGACAAGAAATAACTGTCTGGCGCTGAAGGACAAATCATCTACGCAATTCTTCCTTTAATTACTTTTATTTTCCAATGAAATGTAATTAAATTAAATAATCTGAAACAGTATATAGATATATTCAATTCTAGCGTGGCACTGCCAGAGAAACAGAGCTGTCACGAATTAAGAACGAGTTACGAGTAGTCGTTGAGTAAGATAGGTATATCTCTGAACTGAGCTCTTCTTATTGTGTTCGTGAGTCGTGAGTTGTCAGTTAGCGAGGCAATACGAAGATGGGAGGAAATGTCGCTTCCTATTATGTATAGTTACAATCCGCGTTCTGTTCTGAAGTTGATGTTAAAAGTGTGTACTTTCATGAAGTGAAATAATAAGTGAGTTACAGAAGAGAAAAATGAGTATGGGAAATTAATTCAGATTGGGTTTCATAAAAGCCTTACAGAAAAAGAATTCTGCAAGCAGGGTATGAATTACATATAACTGCAGGGCGACCAAACTTCTACACAGAATACGACAAACAATTCGTATGTCGTCGCCTCTTGGACAAATTAAGAGCTACAGGGTACTGTCATAACTGATTAACAAAAGTTATAACAATACAGAACATTTCTGAAAAAAATGCTGTGTAGGAACCTAGTATAATTACGCTGCGATGGTATTGTCGGGCTGTATCCAGGGGTACCACAACTTCCAATACAACACATTTAAATATAGACTTATATTCTCATTTATATAACTAAAAAACGTCACTTTATTATTCGTTTTTTATAATTTAATAAAAAATGTTATTAGGTTCTACTACAACGTGAACAATTTCACAGATATTTGCACTCAGGTTGCCACGTAATCGCGACTTATTTAGTTTCATAATCAGAAAAGGGTCTTTCACACATATGTCATTCGAAATATTGTACCACTTTGTAACTTCATTATGGAGACGTGGAAACTCTACCGCAGGAAAACAATTTGGAATCCTCAACAGTTTTAACGTAAAAGACATGTCTTTAAAACAAGAATTTAAACTGCAGATCAATCACTTGCACGTGCCAATGCACAGTGCAAGTGATTGATCTGACTGAAATGGCAAACCGTCTCGAAAACAGTTCTAAAGCAGATGCAAGACTGGCAGTGTCTTCAAACCATTTTGAATACTAGTATTTCTTTGAACCCCACAACGAATTCTTCTAACCTCGCTTTCCTTAACGCCAGCGAGCTTAGGGAACAGGACTCGGCTTGTCGGAATCTGTCCCTTCTACAACGTAATTGTCTTTTCAAATGCGTCCACATCAAATCAGAACCAAGTTGTTTTCCACCTTGCAACGTCTTGCTTTGGGCAGTGGGTACTGAAGTCTACTAACAATGTGCGGTATCAATCGATTTTGGATATTCCAATTTTTGTTCCTGTACTCTCCACAAATTCAACAACAGCTCGTTTTGAATCGAAAAATCATTCCAGGCGTGCTCCTGGATCTATCCATAATACGGGAAGTCTCCAACTCATCGTTTAGTTCTATTGAATGTTGTTGCAAATTACAGTGGAATAATGTGACTTCAGAAATTTTACTATTCCTACCACCAGTCTCTTCAAATCCTCCATGCCTTCTAAATTAGCAAAAAGTCCTTCTTGGCGGACAGAGCAATTAATCCCGTCTGTCGTTCGTTGTATTTCTTTGCTCTTTCATTGCCAACTAAATATTAAATTCTTTGTGAATGGTATTGTAACGTCGTATCGTAGCAAATTTGCAGTACCCGTCTATTATGTGACTGTGTAATAGGTACTGAGAATGGTCATCGGTCTCTGCTTGTGACGATCGATGGGTAGACTACCTCTCTCTGTACAAACGGCCACTGGACTTGTCACTGTCCTTCATTTCCCAAACAAACAGCGAAGGGTAAACAGCACTGACACAGTGATTCCGCCGAAGAGAAGAGAATTATGCCGACCACAAGGTGCCACACCGCAAGTGAACTGTCCCACTGTGCCGAGTACTTCCGCGAAGGACTGAGAAATTCCATGGTAGGACGAGACTCGGCCAGCATGCGGCCCGCACATCCGGCTCCTGTGTGATTTGGCACGCCGTGGCCGACCCTGCGTTAGATAGTCCGCGTTGGTACACCAACAAACGGGAAACATTATCCAAGGTTGGTACGTCCAAACATAACAGCTCATTTAGAAATTTTGCCATAGCTCCTTGTCGAGCTATTTTACTGCACTAGCATACACTACTGTCCATTAAAATTGCTACACCACGAAGATTACGTGCTACAGACGCGAAATTAAACCGACAGGAAGAAGATGATGTGATATGCAAATGATTAGCTTTTCAGAGCATTCACACAAGGTTGACGCCGGTGGCGACACCTATAACGTGCTGACATGAGGAACGTTTCCAAACGATTTCTCATAGACAAACAGCAGTTGACCGGCGTTGCCTGGTGAAACGTTGTTGTGATGCCTCGTGTATGGAGGAGAAATGCGTACCATCACGTTTCCGCCTTTGATAAAGGTCGGATTGTAGCCTATCGCGATTGCGGTTTATCGTATCGCGACATTGCTGCACGCGTTGGTCGAGATCCAATGACTGTTAGCAGAATATGGAATCGGTGGGTTCAGGAGGGTAATACGGAACGCCGTGCTGGATCCCAACAGCCTCGTATCACTAGCAGTCGAGATGACAGGCACCTTATCCTCATGGCTGTAACGAATCGCGCAGCCACGTCTCGATCCCTGAGTCAACAGATGGGGACGTTTGCAAGACAACAACCATCTGCAGGAACAGGTCGACGACGTTTGCAGCAGCATGGGCTATCAACTCGGAGACCATGGCTGCGGTTACCCTTGACGCTGCATCACAGACAGGAGCACCTGCGATGGTGTACTCAACGTCGAACCTGGGTGCAAGAATGGCAAAACGTCATTTTTTCTGATGAATCCAGGTTCTGTTTACAGCATCATGATGGTCGCATCCGTGTTTGGCGACATCACGGTGAACGCACATTGGAATCGTGTATTCGTCATCGCCATACTGGCGTATCACCCGGCGTGGTGGCATGGGGTGCCATTGGTTACACGTCTCGGTCACCTCTTGTTCGCATTGACGGCACTTTGAACAGTGGACGTTACATTTCAGATGTATTACGATCCATGGTTCTACCCTTCATTCGATCCCTGCGAAACCCTACGTTTCAGCAGGCTAATGCACCACCGCATGTTGCAGGTCCTGTACGGGCCATTCTGGATACAGAAAATGTTCGACTGCTGCCCTAGCACATTCTCCAGATCTCTCAAAAATTGAAAACGTATGGTCAATGGTGGCCGAGCAACTGGCTTGTCACAATTCGCCAGTCACTACTCTCGATGAACGGTGGTATCGTGTTGAAGCTGCATGGGCAGCTGTACCTGCACACGCCATCCAAGCTCTGTTTGACTCAATGCCCAGGCGTATCAAGGCCATCATTACAGCCAGAGGTGGTTGTTCTGGGTACTGATTTCTCAGGATCTATGCACCCAAATTGCGGGGAAATTGAAAATGTAATCACATGTCAGTTCTAGTATAATATATTTGTCCAATGAATACCCGTTTATCATTTGCATTTCTTCTTGGTGTAGCAATTTTAATGGCCAGTAGTGTATATGCATCACCTTATCGCTGTGACTATCGTCAGCAGTAGAGGTACACAAGACTCCCTGACGTCAGTTCTACAGCATCTGCAGTGAACTTGTACTGCTATTTTAATGTCGTTACTAATAGTTTGTCCAGCTAGCTTACGATATTGTTGCATCAGACGATTAGGGAAGATTCCATTTACTTGAATTCGTACAAGGTTGAGTATGGAGACCAGAGTGAGTAGACAGCAACTTGTAGCGCTGTGGAGACGGCCCGGCTGTTCCTCGGCTGCTGCTGCTGCTGCTGCTGCTACGTGGTCTGGTGTGGCTGTGGCATTCGCCGGCCGGGATATTGATCGGCGGCGCAGCGCGGCCCAGCCTGTTGCTCGGCTGCCACGTAGCGCCCGATTACCAGGCAGCCCGCATAGCAAACAGGCCGCGCGGCTGGCCCACCTCGCCAGCCTAAAACACGGCCGCACCTACAGTGCACACATGACATACTCGGGCAACCTGTCATCCCAAGTATGACGGATGGTACAGTACTTAGTGTACCATTGTCACTTCCTCCCTTTCCTATTCCAGTCGCGAAGGTTGCGCGCGAAAATCGATTGTTGCTAAGCCTCCGTGTGAGCTCGAATCTCTTTTTACACGATCTCGTCGCGAGATATACCGGTAGCTGGAAACACTAAATTGGCTGCCTCTTCTAAAAAAGTACGCTCAACCGTGATGCAAAATGCCTCTCTTGTAGCGTCTGCCACTGGAGTTTGGTGAGCATTTACGGGATGCTGGAGGACTTGTTAACCGAACCTAAACCTTCTCTCCTTTAGATCTTCTCTATTTCCCATATGAAACACACCTGCTAAGGGTCTCAGACTATATCTACAACTACATTTCTACTCCGCAAGCCACCCAACGGTGTGTGGCGGAGAGCACTTTACGTGACACTGTCGTTACCTCCCTTTCCCGTTCCAGTTGCGTATGGTTCGCGGGAAGAACGACTGCCGGAAAGCCTCCGCGCGCGCTCCAATCTCTCCAAATTTACATTCGTGATCTCCTCGGGAGGTATAAGTAGGGGGAAGCAATATATTCGATACCTCATCCAGAAACGCACCCTCTCGAACTCTGGCGAGCAAGCTACACCGCGATGCAGAGCGCCTCTCTTGCAGAGTCTCCCGCATGAGTTTGGTAAACATCTCCGTAACGCTGTCACGCATACCAAATAACCCTGTGACGAAACGCGCCGCTCTTCTTTGGATCTTCTCTATCTCCTCCGTCAACCCGACCTGGTACGGATCCCACACTGATGAGCAATACTCAAGTACAGGGCGAACGAGTGTTTTGTAAGCCACCTTATTTGTTGATGGACTACATTTTCTAAGGACTCTGCCAATGAATCTCAACCTGGCACCCGCCTTACCAACAATTAATTTTATATGATCATTCCACTTCAAATCGTTCCGCACGCATACTCCCAGATATTTTACAGAAGTAACTGCTACCAGTGTTTGTTCCGCTATCATACAATCATACAATAAAGGATCCTTCTTTCTATGTATTCGTAATACATTACATTTGTCAATGTTAAGGGTCAGTTGCCACTCCCGGCACCAAGTGCCTATCCGCTGCAGATCTTCCTGTATTTCGCTGCAATTTTCTAATGCTGCAACTTCTCTGTATACTACAAGGAACTATAATCACGTATCGGTCGAGCGAGGGTTTCTTTGACGATTTTTCAATGAATTTCTAAGGCATCAGACTATCCTAGAAGTAGTTTTACAACTTTCAATTGCTCCATCCGCGTTGTCCCAAATATTTAATGAATGTGACTGCTTGTAGTGCATCTTCAGCAGTTGTGTAGTCGTCGAATAACGCGTCTTTCAGCCTATTTATCCGCGATTCACGTTCAGGATCAACTACCGGTCCCTACACTAAGCGTCTCTCCTCTGCCGATCTTCATGCCATTCGCTACAATCTTCTGGCGTTGCTACTTCAGTACATACAAAGAATTAACCACGTACAGCCTCACCAAGTATAATAATTTATAGCATCATGATTGCTTCAACGTATAAAACATTCATATTGCCGGTTTCGGCAAGCAGTTATCATCTTCACATGTGCTTATTTCACTCAAAAGTTTCTTAAAATATGTATCAAGTATTATAATATATTACATAACATATTATGTAACACTTATTAAAGAACAAAGATTATTATTTATACTCTTATAAAGTTTTCAAAATGAGCACTTGTATTTTAATACAACACATTGTTATAAAAATTTGTTTTGAATTTAAATTAGGCGTGAAATTGGCTATATGTTTTTACATTTTAGAACATTAAAGAAGTTGACAAGTGCATAATTTTTTGATGTTTTCATTCACTTTTTCAGAAACTTTAAAACAACTCTTTGAACAAATTTAATGTCTTATAACTTTAGTTATTTGCACTTTAGCTTCTCCTTTTAAATTATCGATTTTGTAGTGTTGGCAGAAGAGCCAACACCGTGTTGCTAGAGGAGGCCGAAATGCACGCGTTTAAACTCACGCAGACTGGCGTGAGGTCTGGAACAATTAAAGGAGTTGAGTCTAATAAATAAAGAACGCAGTTGATTGAATACTTAACTTTAATCCATAATTGGAGAACATCGCTCTTGTTGATACATTAATAACAATCTCAATATAAACTGGTAATGGCGCCTTGCTAGGTCGTAGCAAATGACGTAGCTGAAGGCTATGGTAACTATCGTCTCGGCAAATGAGAGCGTATTTGTCAGTGTAACATCGCTAGCAAAGTCGTCTGTACAACTGGGGCGAGTGCTAGGAAGTCTCTCTAGACCTGCCGTGTCGCGGCGCTCGGTCTGCAATCACTGACAGTGGCGACACGCGGGTCCTACGTATACTACCTGACCGCGGCCGATTTAAAGGCTACCACCTAGCAAGTGTGGCGTCTGGCGGTGACACCACAGATTTTAATTTATAACTTACGGCAAGCATAAGTTGATACACAGTGCGCGTTTATCCACCGCGTTTGTCCTGTGTATTTCCCCCTTCCTCTTTACCTCCTACCCCATTCTCCCGTAGCCCTCTGTCTCATATACCTGTATTATAACACAGTACGATATTTTAATTTCAGAAGACGATTTCATGATGTTTAATGCGCCTAACAGTATTTGTTCTACATTTTTATCAAGCTCTTTAGCTTATCTGATGATGGAATCCACTTGCCGAAACCGCTAACGTTTCAACGATAGTGACGAAACAAATTATTATAAAAGCGTTTATACACGTCACAAACTTCCAGTTGACAATATATTAATTTTGAAAACCCTCGCGGAGCTTCACACGTTATCCACGAGGTCAAATCGTCACCTGTGATGGATGAAAGAGGAAACAATAAAAATGCAACAAATGAATCAGGTAAAAAGACGCCTAAAAATGAGATTGGGTGAAAGTGCACATGGCTAAGAACGAATGGCTAGGAGAAGCATGCACAACAAGAGGAAAGGTGGATATCACTTACTGGAAAATTAAAGAAGCCTTTGGAGAAGAGCAGCAGCTGTATTAATATCACGAGTGGAGGTGGAAAACCAGTAGCAATCAAAGGAGGGAAACCTGAAAGGTGGAAGAAGTATACCGAGGGTCAATACAACGCAGATTAAATTGAAGACAATATTACAGAGAGAGAAGTGGAAGTTCATGAAGATGAAATGGGAAATCTTATATTGTGAGAAAAATTTGACAGAGTACTAAAACATCGAAGTGCGAACAATACCCCTGGAGTAAATGACACGCCGTCAGAAATATTGAGATCCTATTCCACCTGGTGTACACGATACACGAGAAGGGCAAAACAGCCCGAAATGTAAATGTTCCAATTCCGGAAAAAGAACAGTTCTAATTCCGAAGAAGACAGGTGCCGGGAGGTGCTGAATATTACGGAAATGTCAGTTTAATATGTCATGGTTGCAAGATACTCACTCGAATTAGTTACAAAAGACTGGAAAACTGACAGAATCTGACGTTGGAGCAGAACAGTTTGGGTTCTGGTGAAAAATACGAACACGCGAAGCAATAATAACACTACAACGTACCCTATAAGATAGAATGAAGAGAGACAATCCTGTTTTTATAGCATTTGTAGGGAAAGCTTTTGACAGTGTTGACAGGAATACACTCTTCCTAATACTGAAGTTAGCAGGGATAAAGTACAGAGAGCGAGAGACTATTTACAACACGTACCGAAACCAGACTGCAGTCATACGAGTCAAGGGCATGAAAGAGAAGCAGTTGTTGAGAAGAAAGTGAGACAGGTTTGAAGCCTACGCCTGGTGTTACTTAATCTGTGCGCTGAGCAGGCAGTAAATCAGTGATGAATTAGGAAATTTAGACCAGTATCAGATGCCTTCCGGAGCATTATCGCTTTTCTTTTAAAGTCATTTGTATTTCGACTGGCTTATGCTACAAAAGTTGTTTCTAATCTAAAAAAACAAGAGAAAATCATCAAAAATTGTGACATGGTAACATATTGTAAGTACATCATAAGAAGTTTAACAGATGTATAAAAAGAAACATGTCTTACACCCCACTGAAGATGCTTCATAAATAAAAGAGTCGAAACGCTTATGCGAAAAAAAACTGCCTTTCATTTAGTTGCTTGGACGGAACATGCCTCTATGAATTTATACCAATCTTTGTGAAATAATTACCTAATTAATAGACAGATATGTACCAAACAGAACGGTTTGTGAAGGGAGGGACAGTCCATAGTACACACAGTGCCTATAAAGAAACTTCAGTGTCAGGTTGGCTGCGTCGTGGAAAAAGCATATTGTAAACTTTAGTTCATAAATATGGTATTAGGCAAATATGAGTCCACAAAGGAGATTGCTGTCAAAAGTGTCATGCAGTACATCGTAGAGTATTATTGAAGTGCGCGGGCTCATACCAGATGGGATTAACAGAACGTGTTTAATGCGTACAAACAAGGGCAGCACAAATAGTCACGTGTTTGTTTGATCCATGGGACAGCGCAACGGAGGTGTTAAAAGAACATATACTGGCAGATGCCTGAAAACTGACGCAAACTATCCCGCTAAAGCGTACGTATGAAGTTTCAAGAAAGAAGGAGGAATTTGTGAATATACTACTATCCCGTACGTATCAATGCCGAGGTGACTGCGACAAGATGAAACTGGTTATAGCGCGCACAGAATCATTTTTCCAGCGTTTCATATGCGGATGGAACGTGAAGAAAATGTAATGCGTGGAAGAATGAGAAGTACCCTCCGTCATGCACTTAGCGGTGGTTTTAAGAGTACAGTTGTAGATGTACACGAACATTTACAGGGCTTGGACAAAAACTATGGAAATTTCGCGAGAAATCCATGCTTGGACATTTGGACACAAATGCAGACGCTAGCCAAGCGCAGGTTGCGTTGTTGTATCTGACCACGAACAGCAGATGTCCAGTGCCCTCAATATGTTGCAACTCTCAGTCGCGGTCAGAACAGTTTTCTATGTAGTTATGATTGCATTATTTTGCAACTCAAGAGTGGAACGTTGCGGGTTCGGTAATGATTTGGGCAGCTATAGGGTGGTATTCCATGAGCTCCATGGTTACTTTGCAAGGTCGCATAACTGCAAAGAATTATAGACAATTTGGACAGATTAGGTGTATCCCATGGTACAACGTTTCTTCAGAAATTATAATGCTGTGTTTCAAGACGAAAGGGTCCCTCTTCACTCTGCTCGCATAGTCCAGGACGGGTTTGTGAGCACGAGGATGCACTGTCGTATTTCCAGTGGCCAACACGGTAACCACATCTCAATATCATTGAGCCTTTGTGGTCTACTTTGGAGAGAAGGTTGCGTGCTCGCTACCTGAACGTGCCACTCTTTCACAGAAATAGTGGCGTAAGATTCCCTTGAAAACTAAGCAGTACCTTGAAAACTAAGCATTACCTGTATTTATGCATTTCAACACGACTGGAAGCTGTTTTGAATGCCAACAATTTTCTTACACCTTATTAGGGATAGCAATGTGTCGCGTTTTTCTGTTTCCATATTTTTGTCCACCACCTATATGGTTTTGACTCTAAATCGGCGAAATTTGTTCGTCCTAATACGTACCCAGAAAACTGGTACACACAGTGCTTTGCGCAGTGGAAGTCACAACACAGCGGAAGAACGCAATCCGAGACACTCTTTGGTGTATAACAGTCAGGAGCAGCACTGTCCTCTCGCTATCAAACGCAAGGTAATTCAAATCGAGATATGTGTCATTTCCCTAGCGCAGGTGCATTCATGTTTCGCCACGACAACTAACTACTTCCTGAGGAATTCTGCCAATATGCAGCATCTTGACATGAAGGCGACGAAAAGTTGTTCTGACGTAATATTGCGAAGTTCCAGTGACGTCATCTGGCACAATGTTCAAGAGCAGCAGAAACGTTTACTATGACGGGAGGGCCTTGATCAGCACATTGTAGAATTGATTACAGAGCAATTTTATAATATTCGCCATGCAGCGCGCTGTCCCAAGTTGTCTTTAATGTAACAGAGTGTGAGAATGTGCATCAGATTATTGTTGTTGTGGTCTTCAGTCTGAAGGCTGGTTTGATGCACCTCTCCATGCTATTCTATCCTGCGCAAACCTCTTCATCTCCGAGTAACTACTGCAAAATACATCCTTCTGAATCTACTTACTGTATTCAGCTTGATCTCCCTCGACATTTTTCCCCTCTCGCATCCCTCAAGCACTAAATTCGTTGTCCGTTGATGTCTCAGAATGTGTTCTACCAACCGATCCATTCATGTAGTTAGTTTGTGCCATATATTTCTCTGTTCAGTACATCCTCGTTAGTTACGTCATCTACCCATCTAATCTTCAGCATTCTTCTGTAGCACCATATTTCGAAAGATTCTAAACTGTTTATCGTCCACGTTTCGCTTGCACAAATGGCTACACTCCAGGCAAATACTTTCAGAAAAGACTTCGTGGTAGCTAAATCTATACTCGATGTTAACAAATTTCTCTTCTTCAGTAATGCTTTTCTTGCCATTGGCAGTCTATATTTTATATCCTGTCTACTTCAACCATCATTAGTTATTTTGCTGCACAAATAGCAAAACTCATATACTACTTTAAGTGTCTCATTTCGCAATCTAATTCCCTCAGCGTCACCTGATCTAATTCAACTACATTCCACTATCCTCATTTTGCTTTTGTTGATGCTCATCTTCTACCCTCTCTCCAACACACTGTCCATTCAACTGATCTTCCAAATCCTTTGCTGCCTCTGACCGAATTATAATGTCATCGGCAAACCTCAAGGTTTTTATTTCTTTTCCCTGGACTTTAATTCCTACTCCAAATATTTTTTTTTGTTTCTTTTACTTCTTGATTCGAATACAGATTGAATAACATCGAGGATAGGCTACAACCATGTCTCACTCCCTTCTCAACCACTGCTTCCCTTTCATGCCCCTCGACTCTTATAACTGCCATTTGGTTTCTGTACAAATTTTAAATAGCCTTTCGTTCCCTGTATTTTACCCCTGCTAATTTCAGAATTTCAAGGAGAGTATTCTAATCAAAAGCTTTCTCTAAGTGGGTTCCCTTCCCTCAAGCTATATTTTATGAGAAGTTGTAGGATCAGTAATGCCTCGCGTTTTCCTACGTTTCTCCGGAATCCAAACCGATCTTCCTCGAGGTCGGCGTCTACCAGTTTTTCGATTCTTCTATAAAAAATTCGTGTTAGTATTTTGCGAATGTGACTTGTTCAACCGACCAAACACGCTGCGTAGTAGAAGGCCCAAAGGAAGAACTGAAGTTTATCTGCAGTTTCACGAGATAACAGTACGTGTCATTCAGTAGCATGAGCGGTGAAGTCGTCAACTTTAACTATGAAGTTAGCGAACGTCTCCACAATACGATGCACTGATCCTAGCGTTGAAGAGTAACAATTAGAGCAATGGACGATAAATGTCAGCATGTTCAGCCATGGGAGAACTCGACATGTTGTTGAAAAAAAGGTGACACATTACTTCCCTCATTTGGTTCTCTCGTTTGCCATGCATATTGTATGTCAGGTACCACATAACATTAGTGGTACATTCTGTAAACACAAGGGACAAATTACAGGAAGCGAACGGTTATCTTCAGCTTTTACGGGAAACGGACTGCAGGACACGAATGGGAGATAGGGTTACAGCCTATCCCCTATGTTATCCGTTATTCAATGCGTACATAAAACAAGCACTATAGGACATCAAGAAGAGCATAGTAATAACCATTGCTAGTGTAGAGAAAGTTGAAAGCAAGTAAGTTGTCACGATTTGATAGAATTCCAGTTCGGTTTTACAAGGAGAGTTCCACTTAGCTTGCATTTATCACGAATCTCACGTGCAGCGCAAAGGCCCAAGCGACTGCAAATCAGCTCAGGTAAGGGTAAAGGAACGGACCCTCAAAATTACGGACCAATATCCCTAACATTGGTTTGCTGCAGAATCCTGTAACATATTCTGAGTTCGAATATTATAAATTGCCTTGAGAAGGAAAAGCTACGGACCACAAATTACAACAGTTTTAGACAGCATTGCTCGTGTGAAACCCGGTTTCCCCTTTTCTCATTTGAGCTCCTGCGAACCATGGATGAAAGTTGACAGGCGGATTCCGTATTCATAGATTTCCGTAAAGTAATCGACACGGTCTCAGTCCTTGTGAAGTCAAATGGGGAGCTACTTGATTGAGAAGTAACGGCTCCTCTCACTAAAACTGACATCGGCCGGGAGAGCTATGTGCTGACCACATGCCCCTCCATATCTACATCAATGACCCCTGTCAACTGTGGATGACTCGGCGGTCGTCCGAAAACGTTGGGTCTTGTGAGGCCTGTTCAGAGTTTATTTTTTTAGTTTATTTGACACGGTGCCAGACTGCCGACGGTTAACGAAGGTACAAGCACACGGAATAGGTTCCCAGATAAGAGAGTGGCACGAAGACTTCTTTAGTAGCGGAACTCAGTATGTTTTCCTCGATGGCGAGTAGTCATTAGAGATAAGGGTCTCCTCAGGTACGTCCCACGGACGTATGATAGGACCGCTGTTATTTTCTATATGATCTGGTGGACAGGGTCAGCAAAAATCTTCGGGTATTTGCTGATGAGTCTATGGCGTACGGCAAGGTGTCCTCGTTGAGTGACTGTATGAGGATACAAGATGACTCAGACAAAATTTCTAGTTAATGTTATGAATGACAGCTAAATCTAAATGTAGAAAAATGTAAATGCAGATGAGTATGAAAAACAAAACCGTAATGTTCGAATACAGTGACACAGTCACGTCGATTAAATATCTAGGCGTAACGTTGCACAGTGATATGACATAGAATGAGCACATAAGGACTGTAGTAGGGAATGCGAATGATCGACTTCGGGGTATTGGGAGAATTTTAAGAAAGTGTGGTTCATCTGTAGTGGAAACTGCATATCGGACGCTAGTGTGACCTTTTCTTGAGTACTGTTCGAGTGTTTGGGATCCTCACCAGGTCGAAATAAAGAAAGACATCGAGTCGATTCAGAAGAGGGCTGCTATATTTGATACCGGCAGGTTCGAACGACACGCAAGTATCACGGACATGCTTCGGGAACTCAAATGTGTTTCACAGGTGGTAAGGCGACGATCTTTTCGAGGACAATTTCTGAGAAAATCCAGAAAACCGGCATTTGAGGTTGACTGCAGAACGATTCTGCTGTCGCCAACGTACATTTCGCGAAAGGACCATGGAGTAAAGATCAGAGAGATTAGGACTCGTAAGGAGGAATATAGACAGTCACGTCTAGCATTAACCAATGTATTATCCCAACCTTTAGGCAGCTAATATATGTAACATGTAATCTTAAGACCCCTTGCCATGTAAAGTTTGCTCTCACACAGTTACTCTTTCCACCCTCTCTCTCTCTCTCTCTCACTCTCTCTCTCTCTCTCTCTCACTGCCTCTCTCTCTTCCTCTCCTTCTGCCTCCAGCCTTTCATATCTGTCTATTAATCCCAATCAAATATTGTTATTTATGTATAATTTTATCGCTGTAGCCAATATGATTATTATACTTAAAGTCTGTAACATTTCACCCGATTGCTACTAACAAGTATGAAGTTTGAGCCATTTGAACATTTCATTTGATTGTATGAAGTTTAAGCTGTTTTAACTTGTCATAATCGGATTTATATGCCACCTGAAGTACACACACATGTATTCGACACCTCAAAACAAACACCTCCAAATCCTTTAAAAAAATTATTCTGTAATAATGTTGTTACGATGTAGATTCTCTGTACTTTGCAATAATGTCTTCTCTTCTGCAATACGAACCTTGCACCCAGCAGATTCCAGACGCCATATTTGTTTACAAATATGACAGCATACATGTCATGTGTTACGACAGCGAAAGGAACCTGTGACCACTGGAGGTACCCTATTTTACTTATTTTATGTTTACCGTTAGTTAACAGTTTAATTTTTGTCAGAAGAAACCCAAAACCATGCTCTGAAAT
Source organism: Schistocerca americana (assembly GCF_021461395.2). Taxonomy (NCBI): domain Eukaryota; kingdom Metazoa; phylum Arthropoda; class Insecta; order Orthoptera; family Acrididae; genus Schistocerca; species Schistocerca americana. The sequence goes on along the minus strand of NC_060124.1, from coordinate 429,867,702 downwards.
AGTGTTTTGTTTCTCCACGAGACAGTGCCACAAGTTCCACCACAAAATCGTAAAACAACACACCCACAAATGTCATACTAACTAATGTAAATCCACCTGATGATGGAGGTTTAAACCTTTGAAATGCGTCGTGGAGGTAAATAAAACGGTGACAGTAAACATGTTGTTTCATTTAATGTCAGTAACAGTCATGGTAAAGCCTAATCTTACATGTTCGCATTTCAAATATAGGGGGTCGTTTTTCCCTCGCTCTATTGTGAGTGGATCAGCAAAGGAAATGACTGCTGGTGGTACAGGATAATCTCCGCCATGCACGATACGGTGGCCTGCCGTATATCCATGTAGATGTAGATGTAAAAGAAATTTGGAAAAGCTAATAAGGTGGAGGGAGAAGAAATAAAAACTAAAATTTGCCGAGGACATAGTTATTCTGCCAGACACCTCAAAGTAGGTGGAAGATCTGTTGACTGGAATGGATGGTATCTTGAAAAGAGGACATCAGATGAAATGAACAAAAATAAAACGACGATAACGCAATGTAGTCGAATGAAATAAGACGATCGTGAGGGTCTTAGATTAGGGACTGAACTAGTTTTGCTGTTTGAGAGACAAAATAATGGACGCTGGTCGAAGCAGGTAAAGGTAAAATACAGATTGCCAATGGCAAGAAACGCACTTCTCAAAAAGTGGAATAAAAATTGAAGTGTTGTTAAATCTTTTCCGAAGACACTTGTCTGGAGTGCAGCCTTACACAGATGTGAAGCGTGGACGATAAACAGTTCAGACACAAAGAGAATAGATGATATTAGAAAGTCATGCCACAGAAGAAAACTGAAGGTTAGATGGATATTTCGGATAATTAATGATGAGGTGAGGAACCGAACTGGGGGGGAGAAGAAATTTATGACACAACTTGACTAAAATAATATATTAGTAGGACACTTAATGAAGTAACTAATTAGGTAATGGACTGATGTGGGAAGAATTATAGAAGGAGACGACGACTAGGCTTACAGTAACCAGATTCAAGCGCATGTGTGTTGCAGTACTTTTGTAAGTTGAAGAGCCTTGCACATGATAGACTAGGGTGGAAAGCTGCATCAAACTAGTCTCCGGACCGAAGACCAAAACACTACATCCGATGATTAAAAAATATCGCGTAGGCACTTACAGCGAGGTACAAAAATTCCCACTCGGAAATAAAGCATTTATTCACTGATGAGCTAAACATCCCCCCCATGAACCATGGACCTTGCCGTTGGTGGGGAGGCTTGCGTGCCTCAGCGATAAAGATGGCCGTACCGTAGGTGCAACCACAATGGAGGGGTATCTGTTGAGAGGCCAGACAAACATGTGGTTCCTGAAGAGGGGCAGCAGCCTTTTCAGTAGTTGCAGGGGCAACAGTCTGGATGATTGACTGATCTGGCCTTGTAACATTAACCAAAACGGCCTTGCTGTGCTGGTACTGCGAACGGCTGAAAGCAAGGGGAAACAACAGCCGTATTTTTTCCCGAGGACATGCAGCTTTACTGTATGATTACATGATGATGGCGTCCTCTTGGGTAAAATATTCCGGAGGTAAAATAGTCCCCCATTCGGATCTCCGGGCGGGGACTACTCAGGAGGACGTCGTTATCAGGAGAAAGAAAACTGGCGTTCTACGGATCGGAGCGTGGAATGTCAGATCCCTTAATCGGGCAGGTAGGTTAGAAAATTTAAAAAGGGAAATGGATAGGTTAAAGTTAGATATAGTGGGAATTAGCGAAGTTCGGTGGCAGGAGGAACAAGACTTTTGGTCTGGTGATTACAGGGTTATAAATACAAAATCAAATAGGGGTAATGCTGGAGTAGGTTTAATAATGTATAAAAAAATAGGAGTGCGGGTAAGTACTACAAACAGCATAGTGATCGCATTATTGTGCCCAAGATAGACACGAAGCCCATACCTACTACACTAGTACAAGTTTATATGCCAACTAGCTCTGCGGATGATGAAGAAATAGATGAAATGTATGATGAGATGGAAGAAATTATTCAGGTAGTGAAGGGAGATGAAAATTTAATAGTCATGGGTGACTGGAATTCGTCAGTAGGGAAAGGGAGAGAAGGAAACATAGTAGGTGAATATGGATTGGGGGGAAGAAATGAAAGAGGAAGCCGCCTTGTAGAATTTTGCACAGAGCATAACTTAATCATAACTAACACTTGGTTCAAGAATCATAAAAGAAGGTTGTATACCTGGAAGAATCCTGGAGGTACTAAAAGGTATCAGATAGACTGTATAATGGTAAGACAGAGATTTAGGAACCAGGTTTTAAATTGTAAGACATTTCCAGCGGCATATGTGGATTCTGACCACAATCTATTGGTTATGAACTGCAGATTGAAACTGAAGAAACTGCAAAAAGGTGGGAATTTAAGGAGATGGGACCTGGATAAACTGAAATAACCAGAGGTTGTAGAGAGTTTCAGGGAGAGCATAAGGGAACAATCGACAGGAATGGGGGAAAGAAATACAGTAGAAGAAGAATGGGTAGCTCTGAGGGATGAAGTAGTGAAGGCAGCAGACGATCAAGTAGGTAAAAAGACGAGGGCTAATAGAAATCCTTGGGTAACAGAAGAAATATTGAATTTAATTGATGAAAGGAGAAAATATAAAAATGCAGTAAATGAAGCAGGCAAAAAGGAATACAAACGTCTCAAAAATGATATCGACAGGAAGTGCAAAATGGCTAAGCAAGGATGGCTAGAGAACAAATGTAAGGATGTGGAGGTTTGTCTCACTAGGCGTAAGATAGATACTGCCTACAGGAAAATTAAAGAGACCTTTGGAGAGAAGAGAACCACTTGTATGAATATCAAGAGCTCAGATGGCAACCCAGTTCTAAGCAAAGAAGGGAAGGCAGAAAGGTGGAAGGAGTATATAGAGGGTTTATACAAGGGCAATGTACCTGAGGACAATATTATGGAAATGGAAGAGGATGTAGATGAAGACGAAATGGGAGATAAGATACTGCGTGAAGAGTTTGACAGAGCACTGAAAGAACTGAGTCGAAACAAGGCCCCGGGAATAGACAACATTCCATTAGAAATACTGAAACCCTTGGGAGAGCCAGTCATGACAAAACTGTACCATCTGGTGAGCAAGATGTATGAGACAGGCGAAATACCCTCAGACTTCAAGAAGAATATAATAATTCCAATCCCAAAGAAAGCAGGTGTTGACAGATGTGAAAATTACCGAACTATCAGTTTAATCAGTCACAGCTGCAAAATACTAACGCGAATTCTTTACAGACGAATGGAAAAACTGGTAAAAGCGGACCTCGGAGAAGATCAATTTGGATTCCGTAGAAATGTTGGAACACGTGAGGCAATACTAACCTTACGACTTATCTTAGAAGAAAGATTAAGAAAAGGCAAACCTACGTTTCTAGCATTTGTAGACTTAGAGAAAGCTTTTGATAATATTAACTGGAATACTCTCTTTCAAATTCTGAAGGTGGCAGGAGTAAAATACTGGGAGCGAAAGGCTATTTACAATTTGTACAGAAACCAGATGGCAGTTATAAGAGTTGAGGGGCACGAAAGGGAAGCAGTGGTTGGGAAGGGAGTGAGACAGGGTTGTAGCCTCTCCCCGATGTTATTCAATCTGTATATTGAGCAAGCAGTAAAGGAAACAAAAGAAAAATTCCGAGTAGATATTAAAATTCATGGAGAAGAAGTAAAAACTTTGAGGTTCGCCGATGACATTGTAATTCTATCAGAGACAGCAAAGGACTTGGAAGAGCTGTTGAACGGAATGGACAGTGTCTTGAAAGGAAGATATAAGAAGAACATCAACAAAAGCAAAACGAGGATAATAGAATGTAGTCAAATTAAATCGGGTGATGCTGAGGGAATTAGATTACGAAATGAGACACTTAAAGTAGTAAAGGAGTTTTGCTATTTGGGGAGCATAATAACTGATGATGGTCGAAGTAGAGAGGATATACAATGTAGACTGGCAATGGCAAGGAAATCGTTTCTGAAGAAGAGAAATTTGTTAACATCGAGAATAGATTTAAGTGTCAGGAAGTCGTTTCTGAAAGTATTTGTATGGAGTGTAGCCATGTGTGGAAGTGAAACGTGGACGATAACTAGTTTGAACAAGAAGAGAATAGAAGCTTTCGAAATGTGGTGCTACAGAAGAATGCTGAAGATAAGGTGGGTAGATCACGTAACTAATGAGGAGGTATTGAATAGGATTGGAGAGAAGTTTGTGGCACAACTTGACTAGAAGAAGGGATCGGTTGGTAGGACATGTTTTGAGGCATCAAGGAATCACAAATTTAGCATTGGAGGGCAGCGTGGAGGGTAAAAATCGTAGAGGGAGACCAAGAGATGAATACACTAAGCCGATTCAGAAGGATGTAGGTTGCAGTAAGTACTGGGAGATGAAGAAGCTTGCACAGGATAGAGTAGCATGGAGAGCTGCATCAAACCAGTCTCGGGACTGAAGACCACAATAACAACGAGCTAAACATTCTTATCACTTGCTTAATAGTGTGTTTGTCCATTTTCGGACCGCAGTACAGCAGCGTTGCATGGATTCGACAAGTCCTCTGATAGGTTTCTGGAGGTATGTCGCAGCAGATTTCCACGCACAGGTGACGCAATTACAGTAAATTACGGGCCAGGTGTTTGTGAGCGTCGAGCTGTTACCCGATAGCGTCCCACATGTGTTCTGTCGTGTTCAGATCAGGCAAATTTGATGCCCAAGAGACCAGTGTGAGTTCATTCTCGTACCCTTCATACCAATGTAGCACGATGCTGATGTGGATAGTTATTCTGGAAGATGCCCTCCTCAACAGCGAAGAAATCAAGCATGAACGGATACAGGTGGTCCGTAACGATGTTCTCATAGTCGACATTTGTCATGGTACCTTCGATTACTACCACAGATCCTAAGGAAGCTCAGGTGAATGTCCCACATAGCATTATCCTACCCTCACCAGCCTGCGTCAATGGCGCCGCGCAATTTTCCAGCAGCATCTCTCCTGCGAAGGCAAAGTGACAGTTCCCCTTGATCCACGGTCTACTCTCGATCATCCTATAACCACTGTAATCGGAATTGACGATACCTGTGGATCAACATGCGAACCTGTAGAGGTCGTCTGTTGTGGAATTCCACGTTCAACAATGTGCACCGAACGGTGTGCTCAGAAACACTTGTGCCTGCACCAGTATTGTGCTCTGTCGTCTGATCCGCCACAAATCACAGCCTTTCTTGCTGTACACAGCGGGCAAGCCTCCAACCTACACAAATCTACACCTGCACCTACATCCACATCTATATAACTACTCTGCAATTCACAGTTAAGTGTTTGGCAGAGGGTTCAATAAACCACCTCCAGACTATTTCTTTACCGTTTCACTACCGAAAAGCGCGCAAGGAAAACGAGCAATTAGATCATTCCGTGCGAGCTCTGATTATTATTATGTTATTACGATAATCATTTCTCGTTATGTAGCTGGAGGTCAGCAAAATAAAATTTCGTGAAAAGATCTCGTCACAACGAAAAACGCCTTTGTTTTGATGACTACCCCTCCAACACGCCTATCACATCCGTGACACTCCCTCTTCTGTTCCGTGATTATACAAAACGTGCTGTCCTTCCTTGAACAGTTTCGCTGTCCACCGTGAGTCTGGTCTGATACCAATCAGCAGTACTCCAGAAGAGGACTGACAAGCGTAGTTTAGCCAGTCTGTTTAGCATAAGGTGCAGTCAAATGAAAACGAGACAGGTGGGAAAAAATACGTAAACTGTTTAGTATTGCAAAAATAATCGCTATAACCGTTAACAAATTTATCTCACTGTGAGACAAGATATTGTCTTCACGGAAAAATGTTTGCAGTTGCCTACGGAACCATGATTCTACCCAGGTGTGCATCTCTCCGTCCAAAGCAAGTCGACGGCCACGAGCGTCTTTCTTCACGGCTCTACAATAATGATAACTAAATCGAAAACGCTTAGCTGCCGACAAGTGTTGTTGACATACATGAATGGGGACAGCTCAAAATGTGTGCTCCGACCGGGACTCTAACCCGGGATCTCCTGCTTGCGTGGCAGACGCTCTATCCATATATTTCTTTAAATCTCATTTTGTTCTCTATTGTTCGTTGAATTCGTTCTGGGCGGACGTCCGATGACACCCGTTCAGGTTCTTTGTTGATCCGTTCACTCAGTTTTTCTTTTTTTTTAATTACAGAGGGTAGCTAACCCTGTGATCGAGCACACTGAGCTACCGTGCTGGCCTCCATCTGAGCCACCGAGGGCACAGAGGATAGTGCGACTGCAGGGACTTATCCCTTGCACGCTTGCCGTGATACCCACGTTCCCAACTGTCCACAACCTACATTCGTAGTGTTTCTAATAGACGTTTTCCCATTCACTCATTACTCGCGCCATAAGTCCCATAAGAATTCAACCAAAGCGTGCGCATTCGCACAGAGGAAGGTCAATGGCCGGGTAGCCTTTTAACTATATGAAGGTGGTATCTGTTCCCGAAAGAACAGATACCATTGATGACCGTACAGCTTCTCTAGAATGAAATGATAATTAAATCGAAAACCCTTAGCTGCCCAGAGGTGTTGTTGATATACATCAATGGGGACAGCTTAAAATATGTGCCCCGGCCAGGACTCGAGTGAATGGGCAAATATCTATTAGGAACACTATGAATGGAGGTTGTGGACAGTTGGGAATGTGGGTCTGACGGGAAGTGTGCATGGGGTAAGTCCCTGCATTCGCACTATCCTCTGTGCCCTCGGTGGCTCCGATGGATGTACGGTCAGAGGGTTACCTGCCCTCTGTAACAAAATAAACTGAGTTAATAGATCAACAACGAACGTAAAAGGGTGTCTTACGACGTCCGTCGCAATCAGATGCAACGAACGAAAACGAACAAAATGAAGCGCCGGCACGGTAGCTCAGCGTGTTCGGTCAGAGGGATAGCTGCCCTCTGTAATAAAAAAAAGAACTGAGTTATGGATCAACAACGATCTGAAACGGGTGTCTTTCGACGTCCGCCTAGAGCAGATACAACGAACGAAAACGAACAAAACGAGATTTTTTTAAAAAGAAAAAAGAAAAATAAGATGGATAGAGCGTCTGCCATGTAAGCAGGAGATCAGCGGTTCGAGTCTCGGTCGGGGCACACATTTTCAGCTGTCCCCATTGATGTATATCAACAACACCTGTCGGCAGCTAAGGGTTTTCGATTTAATTATCATTTCATTCAAGAGAAGCTGCACGGCCATCAATGGTATCTGTTCTTTCGGGAACAGATGCCATATTCACATATCCAAAATAATGGAAATCGCATGGGAAGAGATCGGAACCGTATGGGATGCTTTAGGGCTTCCCAGTGAAACATTACAGCGTAGTACAAGCAACAGACGCCAGGTCTGGGAATGTCATGATGACTTTTTCTTATTGCAAAGGCCTACTGTTCATTCACTTTTTGGAACACAGCACCACAATGGACGCACAGGGGCACGTGGGCACTTTGCAGAAACTGAAGCGCGCCATCAAGTCCAAACGTACAGGAGTGTTGACGACGGCATCATCCTGTTGCAGGATAACGCTCGCCCACTTGTTGCCAAGGTTGTTTCGACTACACTGCAGAAGTTTCGCTACGAAGCCCTTAGACATCCTCCATACAGTGGTTCAAATGGCTCTGAGCACCATGGGACGTAACTTCTGAGGTCATCAGTCCCATAGAACTACTTAAACCCAACAGCCGGCCGGTGTGGCCGTGCGGTTCTAGGCGCTACAGTCTGGAACCGAGCGACCGCTACGGTCGCAGGTTCGAATCCTGCCTCGGGCATGGATGTGTGTGATGTCCTTAGGTTAGTTAGGTTTAAGTAGTTCTAAGTTCTAGGCGACTGATGACCTCAGAAGTTGAGTCGCATAGTGCTCAGAGCCATTTTTTAAACCCAACTAACCTAAGGACATCACACACATCCATGCCCGAGGCAGGTTTCGAACCTGCGACCGTAGTCCTCCATACAGTATCGATATCTCCCGGCCATCTATTTGCTTCGGACAAAGAGGTGCGCTCCTAGATACAGTCATGGTTCCGTTGTCAACCGAGAAACTTTTCCATGAAAGCATTCGCCGTCTTGACTCACAGTGCGATAAATGTATTAACTGTTATGGCGATTGTTTCTGATATAATGAACAGTCTACTTACTTATTTTCCACCTTCCTCATTTGACTGCCCCTTATACGGGCGTTAACAGGTAACTGTGCAGATATTTTTGTTGACGACTGAGGACGATGTACCTAAAAACGTTACTTCAGTATTTAGGTCATTTGCAGATTAATAATTAATACAGTCATTTTTTGAAGGGCCTTACTCCAAATTGTGAAAAAAATGAGTAAAGAGCGGTATCAGGTTCTACACACCTCTCTGCACGAAAAGGGCTTTATTCCAAACATTGTAAACGTGTTTTTCCGACTTCGTTACAGCGACGTCATTTTTGAAAGGGTTTCACTCCAGCGATAATACCCCTTCAATGGTGATCACCTTCACGTGCCGTCTATCGAATATTTAATGCACTATGCGTTACGTTTCGCTTTTCGTAGTTCAAATCATATCTCGAACGATACTACTCAATTGGATGCGTAACATGAAGAATAATGAGTCTGTAATGCATGTACACCATGAAGACACTGCGAAGAAACGAGAAAATGAAGTTCCTTCGTTTCGATTTGATTATATAAAAGAATATGTACCAAAGAAGTCAAAGAGCAAGGCTTGTTTTCCGATGGTTGCGCTGGACAACATAAGAATCATTGTAAGGTTGTAATATGTGCAGCTTTAATGAACACTAAACTTTTGATAAAGTGGAACAGTTTTTTCCTATTCGTGGAAATTCGTAAAACATATGTTGTAGGAAATGTTCCATGGTGAAACGAGTAACCGGAAGAGCCCTTAGAGAGTATAAGATGAAAGGCTATTGTGGAATCATTGCAAGTGTTTCCTAACATCGAAAGCTCACCACAATAATAAGAACTGAAGGCATCTACAACTTCTTTAAGTAGTGGCCAACATACTACAGGAAAGGGCTGTTGTCGAACGAATCGGAACGTTGATGTGTTCCAAAACAGCAGAAAGTCAAGTTTCAACTATGTTACTTTACGAATTTTGGACAGCCAGATTCTTTGCGTTCTAAATACATAGAAGGGTTACGGTAGAATAATTCGATGTTTTATTTCTGGAAGTGTCTGTTGTTTTTAACTTTGCGAAGGCTTACTCTGAACCAATGGTTATTAACAGGAACAAACCGCAAGATCTTCAACGTTTACTCGATACATTCCGCATGAATATACGAGGTGAGACAATAAAGTAGGTAATGAGACTGATGTGAAAAACAATGTTACTTACCGTTTTAGTCAAGTTTAGTGTTGTCTCCTTCAAAGTAGGTCCCTTCTGATTGCACACACTTTTTCCAGCGCTTCTGCCGTTGATTGTAGCATTTCTGGAACTCATCTTCTGTAATATCCTTCAAGACCCTCGTCACAGCTTTTTGGACATCTTGTGTTGTTTGAAAATGGTGTCCCTTGACCGCCGTTTTGAATCTTGGAATTAGAAAAAAAGTCGCATGGAGCGATATCTTGTGAATAATGTGGCTGCGGTAGTAGTGAAATTTGGTTTGAAGTTAAAAATTGCTGTACTGACAGAGCAGTATGGGATGGCACATTGTTGTGATGCAGAATCCAATTATCAGCAATGTTGGCACGGACGCGAAGAACTCTTTTACGAAGTCTTTCTAAAATTTCTTTGTAGTAATATTGGTTAACTGTTTGTCCAGGAGGCACCCACTCTTTATGTACAATTCCCTTTGAATCAACGAATCACACAAGCGTGCATTTCACTTTTGATTTTGACATGCGAGCTTTTTTTGGTCTCGGTGATCACTTTGAGCACCACTGCCAACTTTAGCGTTTTGTCTCTGGATCGTACTGAAAAAAACGAACTTTCATCGTCACAATTCTGGATTGGTTTCCGTTTGCTCTAACACACCGGCTGCCATATTTTTCCATGTTTCTCCCTGTTGTGGTGTGCGATTATTGGGGACCATTTTTGCACAAATCTTTCTCGTACCAAGATCTTCAGTTATTATTAGACAAACCGTTTCTCGATTGATGTTCAGTTCTTCTGCAATCGTTTTCCTGGATAATCTTCGATCAGATCGTACGAGTTGACGCACCCTGGCCGCCCTGATGTGCAGTGTGTGAGGTTGATGGTCGTCCACTGCGGTCTTCATGTTCAACATTCGTTCTGCCTTCACTAAACATTTTATGCCAACGAAAAACTTGAGCTCTTGACATAACCGCCTCTCCAAAAGCCTTCTGAAGCTTACTGTCAGTTTTCGTCGCGTTTTCACCCAATTTAACGCAAAAAGAAATGGCATACCGTTGCCCAATATTACGCAGTTCCATTCCATGACGAGAGACACAAACACATGCTAACTTATTGCAGCACAGAAGTTTCATCGATGTGCCGCTTGGACTAGAAGCAGCTTATAGACCAAGGCCAAAGATATTGTGCCTACGCAAGCCTGTAGGGTTGCCACATCTTGCAAAGAAAATCTGTCTCATTACTTTATTGTCGCGCCTCACAGGTATCTATATGATGATTTGATGAGATGACCTGTATATAACAATGATTCTGCTGCTACAGATGATGATTAATGAATCCATTTTGTATGTACTTTTATTAGAGTTACAATAGTGCGAAAATATATGAGTAAAAAAAGAAACAAAATGTTACTAAAAACGTAACTTGATCATGCATATGAATTGCTTCCACAAGAAAAGGACCTTATGCCGACATTTTAGAGTTACTTTTTTTCAAAGAGATTGCAAAACCTTGCAACTACAGTAATTGCAAAAAATTCATTTTATTATGTTCTTTAAACATGCCAAAGCCCAGCCTGTCACATTCCTAATCACCTACAGAATGTTTTCCTTCGCTCCTGAAAACTAAGATTTTGGAGTAAAGTCCTTTCAGAAACGACTGTATCAGTTAGAGCTGTTACAAGTCGTATGTTTCTAAGTTGCGTAGTGGTGGTGGTGGTGGTGGTGGTTAGTGTTTAACGTCACGTCGACAACGAGGTCATTAGAGACGGAGCGCAAGCTCGGGTTAGGGAAGGATTGGGAAGAAAATAGGCCGTGCCCTTTCAAAGGAACCATCCCGGCATTTGCCTGAAACGATTTAGGGAAATCACGGAAAACCTAAATCAGGAAGGCTGGAGACGGGATTGAACCGTCGTCCTCCCGAATGCGAGTCCAGTGTGCTAACCACTGCGCCACCTCGCTCGGTAAGTTGCGTAGTACCTCCAAGGATGTGTGACGAGGAAGCCACAACGTTTATTTTCCCGTGCGCATCTGGTCAGTTGTTGATGTGCGGATACGTCGAAGCAGAACTTTTAGTCTATACTGACAGGCGCAGTCCACTTGGTGGTGCAATTATGACCGTGCAGAAAACGTTTGTGGGAAGACTGTTCGACTCAAAGAAAAAATAACTGACACACTGGTGTGCGTATATATTAAAGCACCACATATATAAATAATTATTTTTACATCTGTTACACCCTGTATACCTGTGGCATGTACTAAGTCTACTGCCAGTAAAACGCAGTCTTTGTTTTTTATTCCTCACAAAATGTTGTATGTGATCGTTCCAATTTAAACCTTTCGTAATTGTAATATTCAATTGAACTGACAGCATTTAGAGTTTTGTGATTTATCGTGAACTGAAAATTAACGGATTTCTTTTAGTATTCATGTGGATGACCTCACACTTTTCATTATTTACAGTCAGGTACCACTTTTCGCATCATACAGACATCTTTTCTAAATCATTTTGCAACTGTTTACGATCTTCTGATGACTCTACTCGACGGTAAACGACAGCATCATCTGCAAACAATCTAAGAGAACTGCTGAGATTGTCTTTAAATCGTTTACGGGTACGGTGGCTGTAATTACACTTACGCTACTTAACAGGACTCCCACGAAAAACGAGTGATCGTAGGACAAAGAAACTTCGCAAAACATTTGTAAGCATATGCGGTAGAGAAATAAAGAATAAAAAGTTCTGCATCACTCCGTAAAATATTTGTAGGTGACATGTCGTCAACTTAAATCGTTGCAAGAAACGTAATAGCAAAGTCTACTGGAATGTCTGCGAACGTGGCAGAAGTTGGTCAGTAATGTGAAGTTTGTACAGACACCATTTCACAATTGTTCGCATTTTGCGATGTACAATGGAGTGTTCAGCTGTCTTGACACGGCTCATGCACTACTTGAACATTGCATATTGCATTCAGCGTGCTCAGCCGTGGGAACAGTAATTTCTTGAACAATTCGTGGCACAATTGGTAGTCGGTCTCTCCCAGGATCAAATCGAACTTCCGAATTATGTTCTTCAACCCCGGTGCGGAAAGAGAAGCTCTTAGTACCAGCACTGGATTCATTAATCATCATCTGTAGCAGCAGAATCATTGTTATATACAGGTCATCTCATCAAATCATCATATAGATACCTGTGAGGCACGACAATAAAGTAATGAGACAGATTTTCTTTGCAAGATGTGGCAACCCTACAGGCCTGTGTAGGCACAATATCTTTGACCTTGGTCTATAAGCTGCTTCTAGTCCAAGCGGCACATCGATGAAACTTCTGTGCTGCAATAGGTTAGCATGTGTTTGTGTCTCTCGTCATGGAAATGGAACTGCGTAATATTGCGCAACGGTATGCCATTTCTTTTTGCGTTAAATTGGGTGAAAACGCGACGAAAACTGACAGTAAGCTTCAGAAGGCTTTTGGAGAGGAGGTTATGTCAAGAGCTCAAGTTTTTCGTTGGCATAAAATGTTTAGTGAAGGCAGAATGAATGTTGAACACGAAGACCGCAGTGGAATTGCTTAAAGAACAAACTGGAAAGCGGGCTTACAAAATCGCGATTGAGAAAACCAAATTTTGTGACAAACACTAGCTGACAAAGTGGGCATTGCCAAGGTATTCATTTTGCCTATTTTCTATTAGAAACAAAAACAAAACTTGAGCTGTGTTTGAAGAGTAATACCGATTTTGTAAGCCTGAAGAACAGCAGTACTTTTCCTGTTTATTATTATTATTTTTCTTTATAAAACAGATTTAAGCGAGTTAAGCCTTGCTCAGTTTGTCTAGACAAACATCAACACTATATCGACCTTTTCCGCAATTGGTAAACGGTTCATTTTAACACGGGTAATGTATCACGAAGCAAATACCGTCCGCACTGGCGGAATGTTACGTGATACCACGTACTTACGTTTGTGACTATTACAGCGCCATCTATCACAAAGCGAAAAAAGTGGTCTAACGAAAACATTCATATTTCTTTACGTACTACACGTATATGTAATAAAATAATCCTATTAAAAAAACGCAGTTGATATCCGTTTGACCTATGGCAGCTCCATCTAGAGGGCCGACCATAGCGCCATCTGGTTTCCCCCTTTAAGGTACGTTCTTTGTAGTTTTTTCGTTTGACGCTTATTTCGCGAGATATTTGGCCAGTCACGATCAATGGACCACCGTCGTGTGTACCACATCTCCTCCTAAACAACTGAATAGAATTCAGCCAAACTTAGGCGGCCGTTGTGGCCAAGCGGTTCTAGGCGCTTCAGCCTGGAACCGTGCTGCTGCTACGGTCACAGGTTCGAATCCTACCTCGGGCATGGATGTGTGTGATATCCTTAGGTTATTTAGGTTTAGGTTGTTCTAAGTCTAGGGGACTGATGACCGCACATGTTAAGTCCCATAGTGCTCAGGGCCACTTGAACCATTTCAAACAAACTTGGTACACATATCTCTTAGTGTCTCTGTGGAAGTAAGAACAACCTAGCTATCAAACAGTTAGATGCGTGAAGAACTTGCGCATAATGTATGAAGTTTTAAAACATTTATTCTTAACTAGTAAAGACACTCCTACAATCCCTGACCACCGGCACCGTTTTCGACAGCATTGAACAGCGAAGGTCAAACGGCTGTAGGCGAAAACAGCAGCCGTCTGTAGGGCTATGAAGAGGCGTTGACATAGAGACGTTTACAAAATCGCGTTGTAGACACTCGAAGCAGCTGCGTCCATTGTAAAGACACATTATGTTTCTTAATTTGGATACTGCACTTATACATTTATACATTACGCATATTTATTTGTACGACTGTTGCATAGTTTCAAAGGTGTTGCCTCTAATACATGAAAATTAATCTTTTTCGGTATTACTCTTCGAACACAGCTCAATTTTTGTTTTTGTTTCTAATAGAAAATAGGCAAAATGAATACCCTGGCAATGCCCACTTTGTCAGCTAGTGTTTGTCACAAAATTTGGTTTTCTCAATGGCGATTTGTAAGCCTGTTTTCCAGCTTGTTCTTTAAGCAATTCTAGTTGTCTAGCGGCTGTTTCCATCGGGTGTGAAAAGATAGTTGGGTCGTCTGCAGACGCTAAACAGTCTATTCGTAGGTTGTAAGTTCTTTACACTAATCTAACTCCCTCACTGATTTGGCTTCCTCCTAATGACTTTGTTCACTCCCTTTTGACTTTTTATAGAACACAGTTAAAGAGCAGCGGGAAGGTACCACCCCTCTCCCCCCCCCCCCCCCCCCCCCCCAACTGCCTTATTCCATTTTTAACCTCGAAACACACAGATACTTCACTTCTAAATTTCACTTTAAGATTGGTGTTAGTTGGTATTTGCTTAAATAGAGCTGTGGTTTTATTTTCTCATTTCATTGGGTATTTCAAACAGTAACTTCCTATCGACTGAGTCATAGGCTTTCCTGAAGTCAATTTACGAAATTTATACATCTTCTTTTCAGACACATATTTATTGTCTTCAAGCTGAGAATCTGCTCTGAACATGATTTATTCTTTCTAAAATGTGTTTATTATATTTATTTATTGCTGTGTTTCCTTACATCATGTGGTGAAATTGTTCCGACAGGTAATAAGTCTCCAGAGCTTAGGTAAGTTGTTGCATTATATTAATGACGCACAGAAAGTGCTACATAATATTTAAATTTAATGTATCGAGCTCCGTTGTCCACTTCTTGTTACTGGCGATATGTAGAGTGGGATGGTATGTCATACACACTTATGAGCCAAAACACTATGACCACCTACTTAACAGCGTGTAAGTCCAACCTTGGAACGCGGAACTGCAACGATTGTGAGTGGCATGAATACCACAAGTCCTTTGTAGGTTTCCTGAGCTATATGACACCTAATGTCTACACACAGTTACCGAATATTACGGAGCGGCGGTTTGTGGGCGCAGAGGTGGCGGCCGATAACGTTCCATCGAGTTGAAATCATGGTGTCCAAGACAACAACATCTGTTAACTATTATTCCACAGCTCAATTGTGGATGTGTTCCGGGGATTGTTTCTCGGCTGGAAGATGCCGCCATCGGTGAAGATACCAAGTATGAAGGGATGTTATGACGCTCACATAGTCCACAGCTGTCATGAGGCATTCGAGTACTACAACATTTCCCAAGCAACCCAAGGCGAATATTGCCCATAATATACACGGTGGTCCATTGACCGTGACCAGGCCAAATATCTCACGAAATAAGCGTCAAACGAAAAAACTACAAAGAACAAAACTTGTCTAGCTTGAAGGGGGGAACCAGATGACGCTATGGTTGGTCCGCTAGATGCCACTGCCATAGGTCAAACGGATATCAACTGCGTTTTCTCAAGTAGGAAAGTTGGACCACTTTTTTCGCTTGTGATAGATGGCGCTGTAACAGTCACAAGCATATGGCTCACAATTTTAGACGAGCAGTTGGTAACAGTTAGGTTTTTTAAATTAAAATACAGAACGTAGGTACGTTTGAACATTTTATTTCGGTTGTTCCAATGTGATACATGTACCTTTGTGAACTTATCATTTCTGAGAACGCATGCTGTTACAGCGTGATTACCTGTAAATAACACATTAATGCAATAAACGCTCAAAATTATGTCCGTAAACCTCAATGCATTTGACAATACGTGTAACGACATTCCTCTCAACAGCGTGTAGTTCGCTTTCCGTAATGTTCGCACATGCATTGACAATGCGCTGACGCATGTTGTCAGGCGTTGTCGCTGGATCACGATAGCAAATATCCTTCAACTTTCCCCACAGAAAGAAATCCGGGGACGTCAGATCCGGTGAACGTGCGGGCCATGGTATGGTGCTTCGACGACCAATCCACCTGTCATGAAATATGCCATTCAATACCGCTTCAACCACACGCGAGCTATGTGCCGGACATCCATCATGTAGGAAGTACAATCTGTCATGCAGTGAAATATCTTGTAGTAACATCGGTAGAACATTACGTAGGAAATCAGCATACATTGCACCATTTAGATTGCCATCGATAAAATGGGGTCCAATTATCCTTTCTCCCATAATGCCACACCATATATTAACCCGCCAATGTCGCCGATGTTCCACTTGTCGCAGCCATCGTGGTTTTTAAGTTTCCCAATAGTGCATTTTATGCCGGTTTACGTTACCGCTGTTGGTGAATGACGCTTTGTCGCTAAATAGAACGCGTGCCAAAAATGTGTCATCGTCCCGAAACTTCTCTTGTACACAGTGGCAGAACTGTACACGACGTTCAAAGTCGTCGTTATCGAGATTCCCGATTCTCGCGCAATTTGTCTGCTTCTGATATGCGGATTAGCCGCGACAGCAGCTAAAACACCTACTTGGGCGTCATCATTTGTTGCATGTCGTAGTTGACGTTTCACATGTGGCTGAACAATTCCTGCTTCCTTAAATAACGTAACTATCCGGCGAACGGTCCGGACACTTGGATGATGTCGTCCAGGATACCTACCAGCATACATACCACACGCCCGTTGGGCATTTTGATCACAACAGCCATACATCAACACGATATCGACCTTTTTCGCAATTGGTAAACGGTCCATTTTAACACGGGTAATGTGTCACGAAGCAAATACCGTCGGCACTGGCGGAATGTTACGTGATACCACGTACTTATACGTTTGTGACTATTACAGTGCCGTCTATCACAAAGCGAAAAAAGTGGCCCAATTAAAACATTCATATTTCTTTACGTACTACATTAATATGTAATAAAAAATGGGGGTTCCTATTTTAAAAGAAGGCAGTTGATACCCGTTTGACCTCTGGCAGCGCCATCTAACGGGCCAACCATAGCGCCATCTGGTATCCCCCTTCAAGATAGACAAGTTTCGTTGTTTGTAGTTTTTTCGTTTGACGCTTATTTCGTGAGATCTTTGGCCCGGTCACTGTCAATAAACTACCCTGTATAATACTGCTCCTACCGGCCTACGCCTGTGGCGCAACACACGTTTTGGGGAGCCGTTCACCTGGATGACAACGTTTCTGGACACGAGCCTCGACCTAGAGCAACAAGGAAATGATTCTGCCTACCAGGCAACACGTCTCTCCTGATTCACAGTCCAATCTCGATATCCCATTCCCACTGCAATCGGGACTGACGATGCCCTTGAGGCCGGCCGCTGTAACTGAGCAGTTCTAGGCGCTTCAGTCCGGAACCGCGCTGCTGCTACGGCCGCCGATTCGAATCCTGCCTCCGGCATGGATGTGTGTGATGTCCTTAGGTTGGTTAGGTTTCAGTAGTTCTAAGTTCTAGGGGACTGATGATCTCAGATGTTAAGTCCCATAGTGCTTGGAGCCTTTTGAATTTGATGTCGTTGGTCAAGACGGGAACGCGTAGGGGTCATCTGCTTCAGAGCATCATGTTCAACAACGTGCGCTGAATGGTGTGCTTTGAAAGTCTTTGGCCTGCACCAGGACTGTACTCTGTCGTCTGATCTGCCACAAATCTCTGCCTATCTTGCTTTACAGAGTGGGCATGCCTCCGACTTCCACGTCTTTCAACCACTTTCCAGGGATGCTCGCTACAGTAGCGCGCGAATAGCCGACCAGCTTCGCCGTTTCCAGATATACTCGTTCCCCGGCGTCGCCATAACAGTCTGTCCTCTGCCAGAGTCGCTTACCTACATGTACATCTGCACTCCGCAAGCCACCTTGCGATGCGTGGCGGAGGGTACTTCGTGTGCCAGTGTCACTTCTCTCTTTCCTGTTCCAGTTGGGCATGGTTCGCTAGAAGAATGAATGCTGGTAGGCCTCCGTATCGTCTATGTAAAAGAAATCAATATAGTGGTTGACTCTTCTACGAACATACGCTGTGGCAACTGTAGCAGTGTTTTATGAGCTACTACCTTTGTTGATGGACTAGATTTCGTGGGGTTCTTCCAATGAATCTAAGTTTTAGGTTGTTTGATTTGGGGGAGGAGCCAAAACAGCGTTTTAGGGAAGGATGGAGAAGGAAGTTGGGAGTGCCTTTTCAAAGGAAGCATCCCGGCATTTGCCTTAAGCGAATCAGGGAAATAACCTAAATCAGAGTAGTCGAACGCGATTTTAAAACGTTGTCCTCCCGAATGCGAGACCAGTGCGTCGCCTCGCTCGGTCATCTCACTTACCGCGACTAATTTTATATGGTCGTTCCGCACAGGTCGCTCCATACACATACTCACAGATGTTTTATGGAAGTAACTGCTTCCCGTGATTGTTCAAAATGGTTCAAATGGCTCTAAGCACTATGTGACATAACATCTGAGTCAGCAGTCCCCTAGATTTAGAACTACTTAAAACTAACTAACCTAAGGAATCACACCCATCCATGCTCGAGGCAGGATTCGAACTGCGGCAGTAGCAGCAGTGCGGTTCCGGGCTGAAGCGTCTAGAACCGCTTGGCCACAGCGTCCGGCCCAGTGATTGTTATGCAGACATGTAATCATAAAGTAGGGGGTATCAGCAGCACCTTACATTTCTTTATTATTAGGGTCAGTTGCCACTCCTCGCACCAAACATCATTCAGTTACATTTCGCTGCAATTTCTTAGCGTTGTGTCACTATGTTTCCATTCGTCTCTGTTGCGCATATGTACTTCAGATGTTCGCAACCCTAACAGCCATCATTAAATTTCGCGGTGAGCAGTTGTCACAATGTTTTGAATCATCAGCGTACGTATATACGCAAACACGATGAGCGGAAAACTTTGATCATTCTCAGTTTTAACCGAAAATGATAGGAATAATAAAGATTTTCGTTGCAGTTGATGAAGGTTCAATACACACAGAAAGTATAACAGAAGTATAAAACTAATAATCCAGAATGAGATTTTCACTCTCCAGTGGAGTGTGCTCTAATATGAAACTTCCTGGCAGATTAAAATTGTGTGCCAGACCGAGACTCGAACTCGGGACCTTTACCTTTCGCGGGCAAGGGCTCTATCGTTTTTTTTTTTTTTTAATCGCATTTTGTTCGTTGAAGTTTGTTCCGTTTGTTCGGGGCGGACGTCCTAGGACGTCCGATAAGT
Organism: Schistocerca americana; assembly: GCF_021461395.2. Classification (NCBI taxonomy): domain Eukaryota; kingdom Metazoa; phylum Arthropoda; class Insecta; order Orthoptera; family Acrididae; genus Schistocerca; species Schistocerca americana. Next base: position 429,848,204 of record NC_060124.1, on the reverse strand, counting down.
CTACGTTGATCCATTCACTCTTTTTTTTTTTTCCAGAGGGCAGCTATCCCTCTGACCGAGCACGCTGAGCTACCGCACCGGCTGTCTGAGCTACCCAAGTACGACTCACACCCTGTCCTCACACCTTCACTTCTCCCAGTACCGCACTTTCCCGCGAAAGGCAAAGGTCCCGAGTTCGAGTCTTGGTCCGGCACACAGTTTAAATCTGCTTGGAAGTTTCAGAACTAATAATATTCGTTATTTCTACTAATTTGGAGAAGAATAAACTGAAAGAGAAGAAGTTAAGCTGCTGAGAGGAAGTTACGTCTAGGAAACGCAATTTCAATTAAACCAGGGGAAGCCCAAAAGTAAAGGGACTTTTGAGAAAAGGAATATTTAATGTAGTGATAGGAAACTGAAACATATACTACTTTTTCTACATAACCTCCCTAAACTTCAACGCACTTTGTCCATCGTTTCTCAAGTTTTTTGATTCCGCCTGAAAAAATGTTTTGGTTGCATCTGTAACCAATTTTGCACCGCATCAATGATTTTTGCATTGATCCCAAATCTTCTTCCCCTGGGCGAAGAGCTTCAATGGTCCAAACGTATGGAAATCGCTTGGAGCCAGGTCTCAGCTGTATGGCGGGTGTTCCAGCAATTCGAAACTCAGCTCTGTTGCTTCGGCCGTCTTTTTGGCAGAATGTGGTCGAGCAGTTTTCCGCATCATTTGGATCTGATTTCAGTTTCAGTTTAGTTCGCAAAACGTCCTAATAATTCTCATTATTCACAGTTTCGTCCCTTGGGGTGAAATGAACGGCTACCACACCATATATGTCCCAGAATAGTGTTACCATAACCTTACCAGCTGATGGCTGACGTTAAATTTCTTAAATGGTGATGATGGATGTTTCCAAACTATACTCATAGCCTTACTTTCCGGTCCGTGATGACGCACCCACATTTTGCCTACAGTAAGGATTTGCTGTAAAAATCCATATCCCTTGCGATGATAACGGATCAGATATTTACGAGAGATGTCCATCCTTTACGTCTTATGCTGCCCTGCTAATTCTTTCTGTATCCACTTTGCACACATTTTCCGAAAATTTAGCCTGCCGTGTAAGATGTAATACGCTAAACCATGACTGATGTGTAAAGTACTGGCAATTTCGTCCACAGTGATTCGTCTGTTTCCCATCAGCGTACCCTCAACGACTGCTAAATTGTCCTCAGTTGTTGACGTCGATGGCCTTCGTCACACAGAAAATTTCTTCCCTGTTTGAAGTTGTTATAGCCATTCGTAGATCTTGGTTCGCGATAAACAGCTGTCACCACACGGCGCTTGCATTCGACGAATAATTTTCGTAGTTTTGGCACCGTACGCAAACAAAAAGCGAATCACTGACCTGATTTCCTCCTTGGTGCAGATCGACAATGTAGTTGCCATATTTCACGGTCTGATAACGCGAGAATAAGAGTGACAAGTTAGTAGAATTGTTGCAGTCGGCAATACTTCAGCCCAGGATACTAGCAGTATGACCCACCTCTACGGCCGGCCGCTGTGGCCGAATCACTGACCTGATTTCCTCCTTGGTGCAGATCGACAATGTAGTTGCCATATTTCACGGTCTGATAACGCGAGAATAAGAGTGACAAGTTAGTAGAATTGTTGCAGTCGGCAATACTTCAGCCCAGGATACTAGCAGTATGACCCACCTCTACGGCCGGCCGCTGTGGCCGAGCGATTCTAGGCGCTTCAGTCCGGAACGCGCTGCTGCTACGGTCGCAGGTTCGAATCCTGCCTCTGGCGTGGATGTGTGTGATATCTTTCGGTTGGTTAGGTTTAAGGCTCTTTACTTTTTGATTTCCGCTCGTATATACTCATCCACAGATGATTTTTTGCAGAAATCAAAGTAGAAGATTTTTATAGATTTCGATGCGCTATACAAACAGTGTTACAAGAAAGTTGCGTCTTTAGTTTTCGCGTGTATTGCTATTGTAATCAATAGTATATCTACAATAATTGAACTTACCTCCTTTATCCGCACCGTTTCTTTGCCGTTCTCTTGTGGGTGGTGTCCGGAACATCTCTCTGTAGCATCCAGCAGAAATCAGTCAACATCGCAATAGTCCACGTTGCTGCGTACCACTGTTCCATGACACAAATATCCTGCTAGAACTGCTGGCCGTGCTCATCGCTGAAAGCATCACAGTACTCTGGGTACACATCGAGACGGGAGTAAAGGCAGTGCACTTTCAGGTTCACGTTGCAGCCAAAGACTTTATAAGCATGCGTGAGCCCGTCCATAAGGTCCATTTAATTTTCGCCTCTCTAGTTTCCCAAGGACAATGTTGTCTCATTACAAAAACAATGCCACACATAAACTCATCAAGAAATATAGTGAACTCTGTCTGTGATTCCCCCAACAGCTATCATAACTGTGGGTCAATGAATATCTTTTCTGCACTGAGTCGTGGCAACTTCTTACACAAATACTGAAGTATTGCTTCATTCCTGGGCACGGTCTTAACAAACACTGCCATGAGTTCCAACTTAATGTGCTGTGGTGGGAGAACAATCTGGATCGGATTCACTGGTGGTTTTTGAACAATGTTTTTTTTTTTATCCAGGCACCAGAGCTGTCCGTGTCGGCTATTCCCTCTGTGTATTGTGTTTTTCTATTGTATGACTGTCCCACTCACACAGGTAACGGCAATACTTAGTTTAACCCCCTCGCAAACAACAACAACATCGTAATAACAACAACAGCACCGCAAAAACTTTGAAATCTCCACGTACGAGCCAGTTATGCTTTATTTAACTACTACAGTTTACAACGGTTTTCAACATGATACTTAGCTAAAACATTTTCGGTGGTGCTGAGCCACAATCATGCAATATTTTTTGAAAGAATAAACCACTGTTTAATTGTGTATTGCTTTTTTTCTCTTCTGTACTGTCTAGATTTCGGCTTTTATGCCACATCGAGTATAGTGCTAAAAGTTTTTAGACCATTAACACGTCATATCTGTTAAGGCAGTCCAAACTTACGTAGCATATGCGACAGAGATAGGTGGTCATTGATTGGTATTGTGTAAGAGCACTCCATTCAGACTTGTTTTTGGCCATCTATAAAGAGTCTCGGACTGTATATGATGTTCACGACTTCCAATAAACCGTCAATGTCACCTGCACTATTGAAATGACATCCAAGTTTTTTTCTGACACTCCCGAAATAGAGACACACCTGCTGTCTCATCGAGGAGATTCAACTGTTGCAAACGTGACGCCAAGAGTTCGACTTTACCCTTTGGAAGATCTAAATCTGTAATCAGATCACTGAGTTCATACTGTCTGATTTTGTGTGGTTCCCCAGACGGTGTTGGTGTGAATGTAGGGTCAGTGTCACTGGCGGATGATTGTACTTTTTCCGCTATATGTGTCAGTTCAGCACCATCGCTACCACTGCTTGATGGTGGAAGGAACAGGACCTGGCAGTCTTTCGCTAGAGCCACAGGCCCAAATACAGATGCGATGTCAGAGTGTTGAATATTCCTCTTCCTCTTGGTACTATCTCCTTTCTTCAAGGGAACTACCACACAAAAACAGCATTTCGATGCACGATTTGTAGGTTCACACCAAATAGCAGGCACACCAAACTTCATGGAAACGGTTTTACAATGCGTCAAGGCATGCAATGTATACGACCACGTGGCGCAACACACGTTTGGAGACTACGATTTATCTTGGCCTCCAACGCGAAACCCGAAATACAAGGCATATGATTTTTACACTCCTTTAGTCAATGGTTGCCTTCTCGAACCAAATATAACGTATGCACAAATGTAACAAAACTGATCAGGTGTGTTACTGCAGGTGTGGGCCATTTTTGTGAAACTGTAAACGTGTACAATAACACATTTATTCAATTTCAACACTTCACATACATTCAATGCCAACTGCTACGACACTCGTCTCATTAAAAAAATGAACTAATGCAGCAGAAGAGCACGCAGCCGTGGCAAACGACAATTAAAATCGGGTCTGGATTTTCTCAAATGACTGTTTGGTGCGCACATGAGTCATGGTGTAAAGCGGTGTTGCCAGATTGCATTGGATGCATCCACCCCATTCAATGACGAACCTTTGTCACAATGTTCTAATAATATTAAATACGTGTTATTGTGAAATGTAAACACCTTGTGTACTTGTAATCCTGAGCTAGGAGACGATTTTAACCTTGACATTTGTGTTCAGCGTATCTAAATCCATTTTTCTGTCAAAAATAATGAGTAAAAGTGTGTGGACCATCTTCCATCATAGAAGAGGCGTTAATGAAAGATGAATGCAAACGTTCAAAGGTGGAGCTTGAGCAATGCGTGACCCACGTAATCTAGATTACTGCTCAATGGAAACACTTAATGTGAAACCGTCAGGCTACGTTTACACTGCTCCCTGCAACAGGGTGTGTTTAAATACGTCTACAATGGGAAGCATACAAGGTAAGTTCAATAAATAAAGGGAATTCTTGTTTTGGGAAGGATTTTAGCTATCCATCCACATCAATTTATCCACTTCAAAATATTCCCCATTATATACTGTACAATAGCTGTTACCCTTGTCTCTATTCACATGTCAGTAAAATGAAATGTGCATATGGCTTTAGTGGCCTGGAGGTCCCATTCAGTATTTTCGGCAGCTTGGTGCAAGTCTTTACATCCGAAGCAGCTTCGGTGACTTGCAAGTCGATAATCATAAAATGGTGATGAGGACAACACACGTACCCTGTCTCGAGTGGAGAAAATCTGACCCGGTTGGGAATAGAACCTGTGACCCCGTGATCGACGGTGAGCAACGCTAACAATAAGACTATTAGTTGTTGACGCATGTCAGTAGTTTCGTTATCAAGAGTGATGATGACGGTACTAAAATAAAAGGTGGGCTTTCTAAAATTGTTAAATAGCATTAAATTGTCAAAGAAAGAAAGTAAATAATATAAATTTTATAATATTTGTACGTTCAATAACGTCAGTTGTCCTCACTTCTCTACCTTCTACCTGCTGCTGCATTCGCGTATGCACCCTTACTAAAAGCCTCCCATGCCCTACATGTAAATGCACATCATCTCTCTGTTTGTCATACATTGTTTAAATGACGACATTCTTGTAAGTCTACAGAAGCTATAAGAGATGCGTGACATTCAGCTGCTAAAATGCAACAGACTTGTGATTGATATTAATGTGGAAGTATGGATTAAATACGTTGCGGATTGTACAAGCGTTGTCTTCATTACGTTAAATCGTATAATGTAGAATATTTCAAACAATTAAAGAATCTTCACAAGAGAAGAGGTCAGAAGTAAAGAGATACAAGAGAAATTTCCCAGAAAAATGAGATAAGTGCATGTAGAGCATGATAAAGCATGTAAAACTGTTTTTCCAATAAGGTAAAAGCGAGATCTCACTTGGGCTGCTCCCTAGCGAACGAAAAGAAAAGTAGTAACAAGATGTCACGAAACAGCTAGTTCCAAAGAGACACATATGTATTTGTGCCTAACAAAACCTGGCACAAAATGTAAAACTCCCACGAATGTCATCTTGTCAATTTCCACAGCCAATCCCCAAAGGTTAAGCTTCATAAGCACAAAAATCTTCTGGAATTGTTTCCGTTTATCCCGTGTATCCGCCATGAATTCTTCTGCTCGCTTCCAAGTACAACCAGGAACAACAACTAGGGATGAGACACTTGAAGAACTTAAACCAGATGATAACAAAGACTTTCTGGAATTAAATTATGAATAGACTGTTTCATTAGCATTACATAACTGTTTTGTTACAGCTCTTAATAGCAATTTCATGTAACTGAATTGATGACGACCAATAATAAAGTATTATAGAGTAAATATAAATCACATTCTTTTTAATTCATAACATTCTACAAACAAAGGGATACGAGTGCATACAGACTTTTAAGAATTGTGATTTAAAGCTGATGATTTGTGTTAATCTGTCATTCCAACGTCAAACGGAAATTGATATAAAGTATTTTTATGTCTAATATACACAAAAAAATTGAAATCTCATTTTGCAATCTCAAGGTAATTCTGAAAACTTGTGAACTATAACTTCAGTTTTCTCTAAATTACAAAAAGTGTACTTATGCCCATAGGCTTTTGACCTCTCAAACATGACGAAGTTCAAAAGTCAGAGGCTAAGTAGCTTTTTCAACGAGTAATCATTGTTCCATATGTCGCGTTCGCTCTATTCTTCAAATCAATAAATATCTTGTACTATACACTTTCTAAAGTATACTATGTTCTCCCTCAGCGTTGAAACTATCTCCTTACCAAATCGGCTGTGTGGTTTATACGTGAAAGCGTAGGAGACAGAGTTTCTTTCGCATTTACAATATTAGTATGGACTGAGGCAGCGGTTTTTTCCAAACCCTGAAACGCTTCTTAAACTCGATCTTTGGGATAGATTTTAGTGCCCTCAGCGAAGTGTTTATAGTCTCGTCTATGCTCGTATAACGACAGCCTTTTAAATTTTTCTTTATTTTTCGTAACAGAAAATGCAACATATGACCTTATCTGTAGAATATGGAGACTGTGGCTTAACTACAGTATTGATTTCTGGTAAAATTTCACAAACAAACCAAGTCTGAGCAGGTGCGTTATCGTGGTGCAAAAGCTATGAAAGATTTACCTCCAAATTCTGGAGTTTTTTTCTGATTGCTTCACACAGGCGGTGTTGAACTTATAAGCAGTGCTCCTTATTGATCGTTCTACCTTGTGGCCAGAACTTGCGGTCCATTACGTTGTTAAGATCGACGAATGCAGTAAGCATAAACAGTAACCACACCTGTCGCGCTTTTCTCGGTCTTGGCGATCCAGAACGCTTCCACAGGGACCGTTCAGCCTTTGTTTCAACGTCGTATCCTAAATTCACATTTAATTACCCGTTATGACACGTTTCAGCAGTTCTGCATCGTTGCTGTCCATCTGTCGACTCCTGAGCGTGTCGCCCCTGGTTTTCTCCGAAATTCAACAATTTTCGGAACAATTTTATCTGTCTCTCGTTTCATAGTAAGTAGAGAGAATATAAAATGTAGACTGGCAATAGCAAGGAAAGCGTTTCTGAAGAAGAGAAATTTGTTAACGTCGAGTACAGATTTAAGTGTCAGGAAGTCGTTTCTGAAAGTATTTGTATGGAGAAGAAATAAAAACTTTGAGATTCGCCGATGGCATTGTAATTCTGTCAGAGACAGCAAAGGACTTGGAAGTGCAGTTGAACGGAATGGACAGTGTCTTGAAAGGAGGATATAAGATGAACATCAACAAAAGCAAAACGAGGATAATGGAATGTAGTCGAATTAAGTCGGGTGATGCTGAGGGATTTAGAATAGGAAATGAGACAAAGTAGTAAATGAGTTTTGCTATTTGGGGAGCAAAATAACTGATGATGGTCGAAGTAGAGAGGATATAAAATGTGGACTGGTAATGGCAAGGAAAGCGTTTCTGAAGAAGAGAAATTTGTTAACATTGAGTATAGAATTAAGTGTCAGGAAGTCGTTTCTGAAAGTATTTGTATGGAGTGTAGCCATGTATGGAAGTGCAACATGGACGATAAATAGTTTGGACAAAAAGAGAATAGAAGTTTTCGAAATGTGGTGCTACAGAAGAATGCTGAAGATTAGATGGGTAGATCACATAACTAATGAGGAGGTATTGAATAGAATTGGGGAGAAGAGGATTTTGTGGCACAACTTGACAAGAAGAAGGGACTGGTTGGTAGGACATGTTCTGAGGAATGAAGGGATCACAAATTTAGCATTGGAGGGCAGTGTGGAGGGTAAAAATCGTAGAGGGAGACCAAGAGATGAATACACTAAGCAGATTCAGAAGGATGTAGGTTGCAGTAAGTACTGGGAGATGAAGAAGCTTGCACAAGATAGAGTAGCATGGAGAGCTGCATCAAACCAGTCTCAGGACTGAAGACCACAACAACAACAATGACATTACATAACCAAAACATCTGAAAAACATTCAGTGCATAAACCATCATCGTTAGCGTCCCCTCTGATTGTGATTCGACGAACACTAAAATCATTTTCTCATGACGTCATCACCTAATGACGTGCTGGGACATCCAGGGCGCTCGTCATCTTCAATACCTTGTAAGGTCTTCTTCCATAAACCTATGCCACTCGTAAACTCTTTCGTACTCGTAACAGACTCACCAAAAGCAATATTTACCATTTGTAAAACTTTTCTTCTAATGGCAAACGTTAATAAACAGTTCATTCGGGCATACACATACGTCCACTCCCGTAAAGCGGGATATGCAGGTTCGAGTCCCATTCCGGCACAAATTTTTATTAACGTCATGTTATTATACAGCTGATGGGTGTCCGAGTTCGCAACTGCGGATACATTTCATTTATTCCATGGTTCATTTATTGCGTTTCCGGTAATGAATACCTTTTTGAAAGGAAATGTTTAGTGAAAGCCAAATACAGTACATTGTAGTGAAGTAAGCTTTGCCAAGCACTATCGTATTACTTGCCACAGTTAGTAAATTATTTTTGGTTTTGAATTATTGCCAAGTGTACTGTCATGATAATTAACCTTCAAAAATTTTCTAATATCTTTCTCTGTAAACCGAGCTCTCACATGTCTTGACTCAAACAGTACATAGTGTAAAATAGTGCTACATGTGGCCACTTACATAATTTTCGGTAATTGTTACCTAATTTCATGTTTTTATTCGACACAGTTTCGAAATTTTTATCGAAATATGAGCTGGTGTCCGTATTATTTTATTAAACAATTGCAGCATTGCTAAATTTCGGTTTGAAATTAATAACATTGTCGTTAATTAATCAAAATCATATCTAAAAGTAGAGACACAGCTTTGATACTGCAGCCACTATGAATCAAGACACAAAGGAATTAATGATATTAGCTGCCAGTGGGCATTGATTTAAATTAATGGGTAAGTTGGAAATTTGTGCCAGACCAAGATTCGAACCCAGATTTTTTGCTTACAACGCAGATGTGTATCCGCTGCGTCAAATGAACACAGTGGTCATCGCAAATTCGCAAACTATAATAGCACGCCTCCCCTCAGACCTAAATTTTCAACTTATCTACACACTACTGATGCACTGCCCCTTGCAGTGTTCAGTGCATCAGCCTAGTAAGCAGGAGACCCGGGTTCGAATCCCAGTCTGGCAAAAAATTTCAACTTTCTCCATAGATTTCAATCAATGCCCACTGGCTGCTACATCATTAATTTATTTGAGTCTTACTCAGAATCAGTTAACACAGTCACATACTTACAGAATCTTCCGTCGGTTCTTGGTAGAACAACATTATAATAAATGAAAAGCACCAGTTTGCTTTTGTTCTACAATATTACTTTTATTGCTAACCGGTTTTCGGCTTATAAGGCCATCTTCAGGCATTTACTGAGTAAATGTCTGAAGATGGCCTTGTAAGCCGGAAACCGGTTAACAATAAAAGTAATATTGTAGAACAAAAGCAAACTGGTACAGTCACATAGTTTTTTGATTTTGATCGTTATTAAGGCAGTGTGTCTAGATTACATAATAGCTTTCAGTAGCACACTTATTCGCATGCTGGCACAAAATGCTTCCCAATTGATGCCTTTTCTTTAAGATACAGAGTGTCATTAATGCAGTGAAAAGTGCAGGCAGGTTTAAGACTGTCAGCGTGGCAAAGCCAGATTGATGTTACAGTGCTTTCAGGAGCATGATAGTGAACTGATGTTGAAGTCTTCGTCACCAAATTCGTCTTATGTGAACACAGTGGAAGACATGTGAGACGCTATCGGCCGCCAGCTCCACGTCCACAAATCACCGGCCTGTAATTTAGTAATTTACAGGAATTTCGCGATGTCTGGTGTCACATACCTCCAGGTACTTACCAAGCACTTATCGAATCCATGCCATGCAGAATCGCCGGTGTACTGTGTTCCAACGGGGACCAAATGCGTTATTGAGCAGGTGTTCATCATATTTTGGATCATCAATGTATCTTTCAGCATTGGAATCCAGATACCGTTCAGTTTCACAATCTCCTCCTTCCAATTATAATTATTATTGTCGTGTTTAATAATCTCTGTCACCTCTCCCTATAGTTTATCACAGTGATCGCTCGTATCAGCCAGGAATCGATTCTTATCAAATTCGAATGTGATGTTTTCCCAGCTCTAAAGCACGCTCTGCAACAGGTGATCCATCTGTTTCTCCCCTTATACAGTTGCCAATCTTCCGCCGTCAGCAATGTACACCAGCCCTGCATCCGTCTGGCGAAAGCAGTGAACAGCACGGTACTCATCTATCGCTATGCACGCGCGAGCGAAGCACGCAGCTGGCAGTCACGTCACGCGACAACACGTGGCGCTCACCCACTGAGTGCAGTTAAGTGGCGCGTAACCCTCCCACGCGGTTAACACACGTAGTGTGACATGCGAGCGATGTGACATATGGCGTGTGAGATACATGGCACTGGCGCGTGACGCGTGTGACACAACGCTGATAGAATAGTAAGTAACGTGACATCATATCTTCCTCAGACGAGAAAGCCTTCCTGGCTTTAGTCAACTTAATTAACATTAATCACTACATGTAAGAAATACGTTGTCGGGTGCATCCTTTTATTGGCGCTGGGGAAATGGCTGCAACAGTGATGGGACAGCATTTAAAAAAATCTGTCGTGAAACCATGCTACATATGTGTCAGTTCAAAAAGTATGATGCACCACTTGTCCAGATGCATCCTTACTTTAATTTAAAAACACAACATGTTTTGGAAAGACGTGACCCCTTTATTAAGTTCTTTAAAATGTTATGCCATACTATAATCACAATGAAATAATGTCTTTTCGAAACACGTTGTGTTTTTAAATAAAATATAGCACACACATGGGCAACTTGTGCATAATATTCTCCGTACTAACAAAGTTCTTTTGGTACGAGCTCTACACCTTTACTGCCAGAAGACTGCCAGTTTTCTTGTTATTCTGCTGTGGTAGAAGGTTCTGGTGTTACAAAACACATTACGAGGTCAGATCCTCATAGAAAATTAACTGAAGAAAGGTGCATATTTAAGTATAAATTAGCTAGGGGAAGAGGTATGTACAGTATTTCTGTATGTTAATGCCAAGGTTCCGGGTGCTGGTTCATAGGACACCACACTGTATATTTCTGTACTGTACAGTCCCATATCTTCTTTCTTTTCCAAGAATTCCTTAAACTAATTTCGATTATCGCACCAGACTCCAACATTTCACTCGCAAAAATTTCTTACTCTATATGTTCAAAAAATGGTTCAAATGGCTCTAAGCACTATGGGACTTAACATCTGAGGTCATCAGTCCCCTAGAAATTAAGAACTACTTAAACCTAACTAACCTAAGGACATCACACACATCCATGCCCGAGGCAGGATTCGAACCTGCGACCGTAGCGGTCGCGCGTTTCCAGACTTAAGCGCCTATTCTTTTTTTAATTTTTTTTATAGTCGTCGTGCAACTTGTAGTTAAAGACCAGTTCTTACGGGAGCGCCTGAAGTGTCTCCGCCTACAGCAGGCCAGCTCGTCCGAACGTGTCATCTCATTGCGTAGGCGTGGGTTCTGGGTAGCAGATCTATTCAGTTTGGTTCGGTTAATAAAGTTTTCAGCTTCTTAGGGCTTGGACGTTCCAGCTATGAGGTGGGTCATCGAAGGTGCTCCGTAAGAAATTGGAAAAATATTGCTTATAGCGTGAGTTGCGTATCAGGACGCAGTGTCGTTCGTTCAGATAAGTCCAATATCCTAGCGCAGACTTGTCGCCAGAAGTAAAAAGATAGCGGATCGTATGGCCACAGACCCAATTCACAGAGTGAGTTTTGGCGGAAGGGTAGAAAGTCTTATCGGGGTACAAAAGCATGTGGACGTCGATCTGAACTGGTGTCTGTCGAGTAAGAAACGCCAAAATTCGCCGCGCAAGTGTCCAGACGTCGAACGCTGTGCCACAGTGGAACCGGTGGACATCCGTGTCATCCACTCCACAGTGGGAGCAGAGGGATGAATCGGCGAGATGGATGCGGTGCAGACGATCTCGGTTAACTTGTTTGCCATTCACGGTGATGTACCACGCCGATTGAACGTCTGATTCGAGAAAACGCGCATGGATCGCCTTCCATATATGTCGCCACACGTACTGTGGATACTTACGTTCGATGGGGTTGGACGGGCGGCACTGTTGTAACAATTCGGAGACTGTTTTCGTGAGGTACAAACGTGTAAGTGGTAAGGACCGGTAGACATAACTGAACTCCAGGAAAAATCGTCGGATGTAATAAAAGGGGTTTGGAATGGTCGATACCAGTACTGGGGCGGACAAGGAGGCCGGCGCAAAGTTGTGAAGCGGGAGGGTAGTAATGCTCTGCGGGCAACGATGCCAAAGTTTTAGTTGGGAGCTGACGTAAAGTGCCTTGACACGAGTCGGCACGTGGGCGGTGTGAGGCGACCATTGTACATGATTTTAGAGGTTGCACTACTCAACAGGCGCATAACCACTGGGACAATACCGCCAGGAAAACCCATAAGCTGAAGAACTGTCCGTAAATAGAAGTGGTCAACACGTTCGAAAGCCTGGCTAAAGTCCAGTGAAGCCAAGGCGCCAGGGAGACTTTGATAATGCGCTAATGCTATCATGTCTCTGTAACGGCAAAGGGTGGCACGGATGTTGTTGTCGCCTCCTAGGGAAGTCTGGTCGCAGGATGTGACGTAACGTGTGACCTTCTTGAGTCGGGATGCCAGTAGCCGTGTGAATATTTTCATGTCGCTGTTGAGCAAAGTAATTGGTCGATAGTCCTCGACCCTCGATAACTCGTGCGGTTTATGTACGGGGATAATAATGCCATCTAGAAAGGCGCTCGGGACCACTGCAATCGGTGACGTCAGCTCTTGTGCGATTGCCGTCCACGTGGAAGCCAACAAATAGTGAAAACCTTTATAAAATTCGATGGGTATACCGTCAGGTCAGGTTGAGGAGATCTGTTATCGGAACCCGCCTTGATAGCATCTACCACTTCATCTGTGGTTACGTCGTCTTGGAGGTCATGCACTGCATCCTCGTTGTAAGCTGAGCGACTTGTGTGATCAGTGCTGCAGAATGCGGTACGGCTGCGTATAGACCCGGCAAAATGAGCATGGAGAGCAATACCGATGCTTTGTTGGGTGTGGTGCCGGCGCCCTTCCACATCAGTGAGTACTTGGATCAGAGCTCGTCGTCGTCATCGTCTTGCCTGAAGGAGGTGGTACATCGACGGACATTCTTGAGGGATACGATTAGAAGCACGAGAACGGACTAGTGATGCCGCATGATCAAGGAGATCTGCGCCTTCGTGCGATGGCGACTGCCGGGCTGGCGAGAAAGGCATCGTCGCACAGTCACGTAGTATGGTGTAGTAGAAGTGCAGGGTATTAGTTTGCCACGCCTTAAATTCCTTCCCATAACTTATCAGTGTCTTCCTGAGGGTCGGCTTTGTACAGGAGAGCCACCATGATAAGGTGGTGTCATAGGCTTCTCGACGATGGCGGCAGCGTGCCCACGCTTCTTCGACCATACGTCGACAGTCTGAGGATGTCAGGTGAGCGACATTGAGTTTCCACAGACCACGACTATGCCACACTTGCTGTCGGGCGAGAGTGATGTCACAGAGGTACGCATCATGGTCTGAGACTCCCGCATGACGTGTGCCATCAGCAAGGGAGCGGGTAACGTAGATGCGATCTATGCGGCTTGACGAGTGAGAGGTGTAGAATGTATAGCCCGGTTGAATTCCGTGGAGCTTCTTCCAAGTGTCAACAAGTCGTAGACGGTCGATGACCACTGAGAGAGATGCACAAGGTGAATGTCACGGGAGTTGGTCTGCGGGCTCTTGTGTCGAGTTAAAATCCCCACCGAGTACCAAATCGTCCTGCGGACCTGTGAAGAGGGGTGTGACGCTTTCGGCAAAAAAAAGTTTGTCGGTCATGACGGCGGCCAGTGCCGGACGGAGCGTAGATATTAATAATACGCACGCCGAACAGTGTGAGGGCCATACCTCGCGCAGTGGGGAGGGAGATGATGTCCTCTGCAGGGAATCCGACGCGTAGCAGGATGGCGACGCCGCTACCGGTGTCGGATGCGGGAGAAACATGGGCGTTGTATCCGGTGGGAACTAGGAAGTCAGCCACAAACATCTCTTGTAAGAGTGCTGTATCAACATCCCCAGAGTAAATAGTGTCTCGGAACACGGCCAGTTTATGGGAGGCACGAATGGTGGCAAGATTCATCGTGGCGATACGATATTGCTGTGTACGGCCACCCTCAGTATTTGCAGAACATGCGGTAGAAGTAGCCGGCAGGTGGAGACCCGCCGGTGGTGCAGCAGTGGTGATAATTACTGGCGGGGCGCCAGCCCCAGTGCCGCCGTGGTGGACTCCTGTGCAGACACGCCGGCAGTCTGTTCCACTTCTTCTTCTACGTCATCGGCCCAGGAAGCTGACGACGTGGACATGTGACGGTCACGTACTTCCGGAAGGGGTGTTGTGGATTCCGCAACATGAGTGGCAGGGGGATCGCCGTCATCATTCGTTGACAACGGCGAGGACACGTCCCAGGCTGGGAGAGGAGGCGTCACAGGAGGGGCGCCTGTTGCTGCCGCATCGCGTGACTGGACGCAATGTGGGAGATCACCGTCAGACATCAGGTCGACATCTCGCGGGACCGTCTGAGAAAGGGCGTCATCGGAAGACGTTCGTCGTCGTTACCTGTGTTTGCGAGGCGACCGCTGTTTTCTGATGTGGCCTTCTGAATCAGAATGTGGTCGCCCGTCGTCTGACGCCGAACCTGTCTGGACAAAGGCAGACGTCGGCACGACACCGAGGTCGACGTCCACGGTTCCAACAGGAACATCAGTTTCGGTCTGCAACCCGGACGGTCCTGAAGCGAGCACCGGAGGCGACACCGTGCTTGTGTCGTCGGCGCGTTGTGTTGCGGCGGGTGGCGTTGACGATACTGCTGGCGCAATCGAGATTGGTACGACGGGGTCCTGTGCAACCTTGGCGTAGGTGATGGGTAAGGACGTGACCGTCGAAGCCTGGGTCTCTTCACGTAACGGCGTCTGTATTAAGCGGCGGTGTAAGCATTCGGAACGTACATATCCCTCTTGCCCACATCCTGCGCACGTTCGTGGCTGTCCATCGTACATGACGATGGCCCTCACACCGCCAATCAGCAGGTACGATGGGACATGTTTCGTCAGCTCAATTTTTATTTGTCGGACGCCATTTAATACGGGGTAGGTCGTAAATGTTTGCCACTTCTCCGCGACGTGACCCAAGACGGTGCCATATGGTTGGAAAGCGGCAATGACCACATCCTGAGGCACCTCGAACGGGAGCTCAAACACCCGCAAGACCGAATCCAGCATGGGCGACTGTCACAGCACCCATATGTCCATCAGAGTGTTTAAATTTTAGCCCGGTGGCATGACGGTGAATTATGTTAGTGCAAATTTCCTCCATCGACATCTTGATGTAGACAACACTTCCAGTGATGGAAAAGTGTATGCCGATTACGTCCTGGGGCTTCAAACGTAGATCCTCTCGTACGAACTGTTCGACTTCGTAAGCTCTGGGTCGTGGATGTTCGGCCTGAAACGTTACTTTGATCGTTGCACGGCGGTACGAGTGCGCCATGGAGTACGTTAGTACTGGACTCGATAGACACAAACACCGCGACGCAGAAGTAAACACCGCCGAGAGCGGAGCGTCGGACGACGCGCGGAGCAGCTCCGCACGCTGACACAGCTGTGAGCCGAGTGAAGCGCCTAGAACCGCTCGGCCTCATCGGCCGGCTTCTACATGTTCCGCATTCCCGTTGATCTATTCAGCACTGTTGTTGTACGTACATCACAAGACCAACAGAATGAATGTTAAACTCAAGATCAGTTGTCGTAAATTGCCATTATATGGTGTAGACGTGTATATGGCTGTGTGCGCCGCCATGTTGGCGGGTGACCTTGAACGAGTTTCGCTCGGCCGCCGCTAGAGCTCAGAGGGAAAAATACCGGAAGCGGGCGCCATGTTGGATTATCAGCGCCCAATGTGGCGGCGCTTATCAGTGGGAACTTCCGCAGTACAGGCAGCTGCACGCTCATTCGACTCAAGGCAGCCGCACTGAGCACACAGCCATGCCGTACAGGAGGAGAAGATATGCAAGAAGAACAAGAATGCCTGTGTACAAGACTGTGGATACATTTAGTCTTACTCCTAATAATGTAGCACAGGAAGAGTTGCTAAATGGACCTATTACTTTTGTAGGAGCTAAGATTAACTTTTCTTGTACAACTACAGAGGTTGTAACTGGTAATAGTTGGTTTACTATTGCTATTGTAAGGGGCAGTGATAAGCCTCAATTAGGCTTGGAATCATATTATGATAGAGACATTATATGTTATCGTACCTGTTCAATTGGAGTTCAGGGCGACAGGAATTATGGTACAGCTGTTGTACTTACTACCCATGTGCAGCACACCACAGTCACTGTCAGCGATGTGGAATGCCAGACGAAGGGGCTATGTCACATAAGTCTGGTAGGCGATGCCCCTTTAGACTGAGTGTGTGTCCCATATCAAGTTTCAGTCTGGGAGCAAGCCACGTGCCACACTTGCTCGGCATCTGTCTAAACGGCATCGCGTACACGGCAAGTCGCCACGGCGTTTTCACATTCTTTTATGCACCTGCTGTTGTGAGCAGCACGGTAGCTCATTTCATTCCGCCCCATTTCTCAGCAGTGAAATTAAACGTCTACAAATGTTTGCATGAGTTTTAACTGAGAGTTTCATGAGTTTTTAACTGGGATTGGACCAGTACACCCACAGCTGGACAGATACGTTGAGAAATTTCAACAAATAATGCGAAGAACCTAATGACGGATTAGTTTTTGACTTCAGCTGGGTCTGTAAACTGACAGTTTTTTAAATATAATTGTATAATAGAGTACACTGGGGAAAACATTTTAATAAACCACAGTGAGAGAGAAGGGTGTACTGAAGATATCCACATAAGCAAGAATAAATGTATTAACATACTATTATATGCTGGTGACACTGTATTAATAGCAAATTCTGAAGGCAAAGTACAAAATTCAATCCGTCTTTTAAACGTTATTGACGAAGACTATAATTTTGAGGCAGTACTACATGTAACTGAGGTCATGGCAATCCATGGAAATACCCAGGAGGGAACAGAATTGTACACTTCTGACCATTAAAATTGCTACACCACGAAGATAACGTGCTACATACGCAAAATTTAACCGACAGGAAGAAGATACTGTGATATGCAAACGATTAGCTTTTCAGAGCATTCACACAAGGCTGGCGCCGATGGCGACACCAACAACGTGCTGACATGAGGAAAGTTTCCAACCAATTTCTCATACACAAACAGCAGTTGACCGGCGTTGCCTGGTGAAACGTTGTTGTGATGCCTCGTGTAAGGAGAAGAAATGCGAACCATCACGTTTCCGATTTTGATAAAGGTCGGATTGTAGCCTATCGCGATTGCGGTTTATCGTATCGCGACATTGCTGCTCGCATTGGTCGAGATCCAATGGCTGTTAGCAGAATATCGAATCGGTGGGTTCAGAAGGGTAATACTGAACGCCGTGCTGGATCCCAACGGCCATCTGCACGAACAGTTCGACGACATTTGCAGCAGCATGGACTATCAGCTCGGAGACCATGGCTGCGGTTACCCTTGACGCTCCATCACAGACAGGAACGCCCGGGTGCACGAATGGTAAAACGTCATTTTTTTCGGATGGATCCAGGTTCTGTTTACAGCATCATGATGGTGGCATCCGTGTTTGGCGACATCGCGGTGAACGCACATTGGAAGCGTGTATTCGTCTTCGCCATACTGGCGTATCATCCAGCGTGATTGTATGGGATGCCATTGGTTACACGTCTCGGTCACCTCTTGTTCGCATTGACGGCACTTTGAACAGTGGACGTTACATTTCAGATGTGTTACGACCCGTGGCTTTACCCTTCATTCGATCCCTGCGAAACCCTACATTTCAGCAGCATAATGCACGACCGCATGTTGCAGGTCCTGTACGGGCCTTTCTGGATACAGAAAATGTTCGACAGCTGCCCTGGCCAGCATATTCACCAGATCTCTCACCAATTGAAAATGTCTGGTCAATGGTGGCCGAGCAACTGGCTCGTCACAATACACCAGTCACTACTCTTGATGAACTGTAGTATCATATTGAAGCTGCATGGGCAGCTGAACCTGTACACGCCATCCAAAGTGTTTGACTCAATGCCCAGGCGTATCAAGGCCGTTATTACGGCCAGAGGTGGTTGTTCTGGGTACTGATTTCTCAGGATTTATGCTCCCAAACTGCGTGGAAATGTAATCACATGTCATTTCTAGTGTAATATATTTGTCCAATGATTACCCGTTTATCATCTGCATTTCTTCTTGGTGTAGCAATTTTAATGGCCAGTAGTGTAATTGAAGATGACATTTTGGAACAAGTTCAATGCATTGTTTACCTAGGGAGGTACATCACTTTTAATGAAAATAAGAATGTAGACGTTAAATTACACAGATATCACAGTGAATATGCCACTATAAGCAGAACATTAAAAGAAATATACGAACAATCAGAAAAATTAAATTCTATAAATAAGCTGCTGTTGTACCTGTCATACTGTACAACAGTGAAACCTGTGTTATGAAGAGAAAAGATTTTAGACATGTTCAGGGGGCTGAAATGAAATGTTTACAAGGAATCGGAGGTTGCACTAAGTAGAATCGGCCTTCTGAAGAAAAAGTGGGACAAGAATGGAACATTTTATCAGTAAATGACACTGTAGAAGAACGCAAACAAAGCGAAGGAACATCTAGCACTTTCAACACTGCCCTCTTTACACCCGGCGCTTGGCTGTGGACTGGTATATTTAATGAATGTTTGAAATTAGATTGCAAAGAACAGAAAAATGATAGGAATATAGTTCTTGCATCATTTAAAAGGAAAAAGTAAGGGCTTTACATGATAGTAAGTTTATTTTACAATATAAAATACAAATGGGTGTCATAATTAAAAAAGAAAACACAAAAATATCGTGGATAAAAAAGTTTTACATGATCTCTCTCTTGAGTAATGCCATTATTACTGTATCTAAATTTAAAACAAAATATCATTTGACTGTCTAACTGCCGGTACCTGTAAACTAGAGTATTTTAATAGTTCAGATGCAGTTAGCCTTCATATGAAAATCCTGGAAACACTGTGGGACGCAAAGGCCAACGCCACAGTCCTTGCGCCACCATCTACTTCCTTCCTGATGCGCTCACCGGTCTCTTTGTTTCCCCTGTCTGAACATACTTTGCAATACCTAGTAGTGTTCACCTTGTTTGCAGTGGGTGGGACCTTCTCTGGAAAGTGCCTTGCAAATGTCCTCTCAATTTGTGAGGATGAAGCGGCTTGTTGCTGAAAAATATTTCCGCCCTTCTCAGGCAATTTCTTCCCCACTCTGTGAATAAAGTCTACTAGGAATACATTCTACCTAGTGTTCTCTTTATATAAAATAAAACTGTTGACAGTTGACACTATAAACAAATGGAAAAACAGCTTTTACCACCACTCAAAGTTTTTCGGGCAAACGGGCTCTTCACTTTATAAAAAATTGAGACATATACATACCTGAATCGTCACTTGTACTTTCGTCTGGAGAGTACGAATCCTCTATGTCAGAATTATCAACTTCAGATCCTTCATCTCCACAAAGAATATCTAAGATCTCTGCCTCCGCCAACTCGCTGCGCGATATTTTCACGATCGTAAACACCTGTGAATGAACTGCAGGTAACTTCGACTTTGCAGTGCTCACAGCCGCCCCCAGGATGAGATAGCCGATAAGTGCTTGCCTCTTGCGGAAGAAAAACGAAATACGTCCACATTAGTTGACGAAACTGCTTCGGAGACGCGCTAAACGCGCTTACGGAGCCAAATAAAGGCTCGCCCGTACGGTATACGGGCGCCGTCGCCAACGTCAGGGCGGCCGCGCCCGTATGGCGTACGGGCACCGTGCTGTAAGTGCTAGAACTAATGACGGGAACTAGGATTCTGAAGATGGCCTTAAAATACAAACCCAGAAGAAAAAAAAGAGGGTGGCTACTTAAAAGATGGAACTAATTCTTATATCACTTTCTTTTTGGATTGTCCTCCACTGACTTTCTGCAGTTGTTCATTCATTTCGTGATTGAAGCGAGAGAATGAACTAATACGACCCGCTGTAGTCGAAAGACGTGGGCAGCGTAAGGTATAGCGGGAATATGTAAGCGTGTGCGAGCGTGTGGTACCCATGTGACGGTAGATAAACGCGTAACTTACTCATGGTGTCAAAAAGAGATCACACGGCTGCGTAGTCAGGCGAGACAGAATCAGTTGTCTTCGGCATCGTACGTCGACAGTTGCGAAGTGCATTCGCGCCGTCTCTTGCACACTGCAGCAACGAGCAGGCCACGCGGATAGGCCAAGCCTGCAGGGCTCTCATACTACGCAGGTGTGGAGACCTGTACGTGAGTACTAAGAAAAGAACATTGGGTTTATCCAAGAAACTCTTTGGACATAGATAGAAGACTGGAATATTTGAATAAGTGAAACGTGGTATTACGCAGTCTCGGGTCTGGAAGTAGTGTTTCACGGTTTCCATCACGACTGCCTGTTTCACCTGATTCACATGTCAGAGATAGGAAAGGGCAACACTGCCTATCACAGGCTAATTTCTAAGGAAACATTGTGGTGGTGAAGCTATCATCCGACTTGTTGACTGTTTTATTTTTTCTCAATATAAGGCAGTTGGCAGCAGGAGGCACCAGCCATGAACGAGTAGGATGGTGAGGGGGGAGGGGGGGGGAGGTGGAGGCTAGAGCCGCCGGCAGGTCTCCCCTGGCTGCAACAGGTGGCTGCCCTGATTCAGACTACAAGCACACACGCCGGAACTTGCTGGTCGGCCGCTGAGCGGATGAAAGGGGTTGGGTGGCGGGGGGGGGGGGGGGGGGACGAGGGGAAGTGAGAGGGAACGTGGTGCCTAGGCTTTCCGGATTAGGCAAACTTCTCCTTTCTGCACAGCGGCAAGGCCCAGGGAGTGAGTGGAATGGCATAATTCTCTCCCAGAATCGGGCATGATACACTAGTGTTGTAAGACATATTATCATCAAGATTGCGGGTGGCAGCTTGAAGCAAACTGCATGAAATAATTTTTATTGCTTCAGTCACTTTTTACAGATATTTATTAACATGACGCATTTTGTCAGCATGCTGCCATCATCAGGTGCCTTCCAGTTATACGTACATTAATCTGTAGTGTGGTGAGGATTATTGGCTGGGTGCCCAGTGAACTTACGTACCGAAATTTATATCTGTACAGAAAGATTTATTTATTTTGTTGTATACATGAAGTGAGCTGAATATTTATATCATTTCATTAATGTATTAACATTTTTGAGGGTTATTTATTTGTCTGGCACACATAGAATAGTAATAAACACACCACCACATAACATTTTCACATTCAGATCTTTACAGCAAAGACTCTTAAATTTTAATATAAACTTATTTTCAGTTACTAACACAGCGCAAACAAGTACTATCTGACAAACCCGGAATTGCTCTCGTTTCCATTTTGCCAGTTATCTGTTGGAAATGAAAAAAAAAAAAATGAATTTCTAGACTTGAATTTATCCATGCTGTCTGAGGGCTGCAATTGTATTGTAAGATCTTTACGATACAATGTATGCTGCAACAGTCACTAGTTACCAATATTTTCTTAGCACAACGCTGTTCTGCAGCATGGTGCCATCATCAAGAGCATTTACAGTTCCTTTCCATTGTGATTAAAAGAAGTGAGGTTACTTTCATTTGCTCTGTTTGTGACTAAGGTTAAGTGTTGAAAAAGACGCCTGTTCAGGAAGATAAGTATCTTTCATTTATGATATAGTTTGTAGTACATGCAAAGCCCTCTACGTAGGTCCAACCGAGTGAGACTTCCTAAAGTCCAACGAATATATAAATGCATTCCACCCTAACGACTATAACAAATCAGCAATAGCCACCCACATGAAAAACACAAGCCACCCATTCCGTGATATTGCACATGATATTCATATATTACATGAAATGGACAAGGGACACCAAATGGACTTATTTGAAGAATCGGAAATATTCATTCATGGCACAGTACATGGAGACATGTTACTAAATGAAAAGTTGTGGGTAATAACATCAAGTTATTTCAAAACTCCTCCACTATTGAAGGCCTATCTCAAGTGAAAAAACCAATGCTTTTACCAGTTACTCATCTAATATGTGCTACAACATAGATACATATAGATATAAATGTTTCATCTTCACTGCATACTTCTGTTTTAACAATAGAAACTACTTTATCTTAGCTTGTAGCACTGTTTGGATTGATGTAAACAAATGATTGTGAAAGTATTAACTCGTGATGTACTTGTTACCACGCTCTATGTGCCAAACAACGAAATTAACAATAAAACTGTAAGTAAATGCAGTAACAGGAATGACCTAATGATGCCTATCACTTAATGTACACACTACAACATATTTAACTTTCTCAACAGGCGAATTTTTCGGCACATAACCTCACTGACACACATATTAAAGGGAACTAACCTCACGGTATTTTAATCATAATGTAAAAGTAACTTTAAATGCACCTGATGATGGCAGAATGCTGCAGAAATGCGTCATGCTAATAAAATATTGGTAACTATGACTTTTGCAGTATATGTTATTTAAAAAAATATTTCATAAAAATAAACTGTGTTTTTAATGAAGTATCGAACGAATTTCATTTGCATACACTCGTGAAAACACCTTTTAAATTATGAAACACTCCTACAAAGAAATTTGCATGATATATAAATGTGTAGGTATAGTATCCAAATTAAGAAACATAACCTTGGACAGATTCTGTATGCTAGGCTCTTCCACTTTGTATGTCTAGGAAGCGATTTTGTAAACTCCTCTATGCCTACGATTCTTCGTACCCCTACTATACGGCTACCGTTTTCTCCAACAGATTTTCCGCAATATAGTTGAAAGCTGTCAAAGGTGCTGCCGGGTGTCAGGGATTTCCTTGATTTGACTCGACTGTATGAGTAGTGCAGATGGATTAAAATTTCACGCATGATGCGGAAATTTTTCACGCATCTTAGTGTTTATAACGTCATATATCTTGAAATATGTGTCGTGCAATAATGTATTTGTGTAGGTACGTTCAGCAACATGTATGGATACTGATTACATAGATTAAGTCTACCTGTGAAATATGTTACGAATGGAGTTAGTAGCAAAAGAGTAACAAATTTAGGCGTCAAGCACGATGTGGCAGATTTTCAAGCATTTCAGTGTTTATGACGTCATATCTCCTGTGTGCGTGTCATATAATAATGTAATTTTGTAGGTACAATGGGCGGCGTATGTGGATACTGTCTGCAAAATGTGTTGGGAATAGTGTTAGTAGAAAAGAAGTAATAAATTTAAACGTTATGCACAATGCGGCCGTTTCTCATGCATCTCATTGTTTATGACATTCGCTCTCCTACACTATGTTCTGTAGGTGATTCTTACCCCCACAGCATTGTTGTCTGACAGTAAAAGATATGTTTACCAAGTTTGGTTGAAATCGCTCCAGTCGTTTATGGGGAGACGCGGAACATACACACACACACACACACATCAATTTTTACAACATTTATGGATATTTATGTCTAGGCACATAATGATGTTATGATCATTTGGTATTTCTTAGTTATTCAGTGGTGCTAGGAGTAACAAAGAAATACCGCATAATCATAGTATTCAATGCCATGATATACTCTTTATAAAAAAAGGCCTGTACTAACATTATAAACACGAAAGTGTGCCACTTCGCAACTAAACCTCTGAATCGATTTTGAGTAAACTTGGCATGGATATAGCTTGAACGCTAGGAGGAATATATGTCACCGGTACTTTGCGAAGTAGTATAAGATATTTATTAATATGTTGAACATAATACGAATTAGGGAAAACGTATATTCCTTGAAGTTATTTACTCTCAATCTTTTGAACTTCATCATATTTGTAAAAATGCTTTCATTGATTGATATGTTCTACGTAACACGATTCAAAGTAATGAATACAATGCTTATATAACCCTCAATACCCTCATACCAATATTTAAAATTATAAATGCGAATGCAACTCTGTTACGTTTTCACGCCAAAACTCCTCAACCGATTTCGATGAAATTTGGTATGGAGATAGCTTGAACACTGAGGAAGAAATAGGCTACTGCAGAAAACGTATAGTAAAAGATATTTATTAATCTGAAGAATATTATGCGAATTACGGAAAATATTTACTCTTTGAAAACGTCTTTTACTCTTTAATCAGGGTATTTTAAATCAGTCTTTACAACAACAAGAAAATTCGTTTATTTGTCTTCAAGTATGTTTAGTTTTACTGAACTAAAACGCCATCGGTGGTCTGCAATGATAGATACTTACAATTACCTAAACAAACACTGTTTTTTGGCTTGTGAAACAAGTAAAAACCAGTTTTTGTTTAGTTAAATTACGATGTTTCACCAAGAACCCACAGATTCAATTAAAGTTACTTACAGTTTGACTCGTTTTCTAGATCGAACAACTGTTCGTTACAGAATACGTTGATTTTTAACTTAACGGTCTTTCGTGCCTGGTTTTTCTGTCACACCAGGACACGCCTCCTGAAAGCAATGTTTGGTGCTATCTCTCTCTGTTTGGCACTTTTTTTTTTGTCCCAATCCGACACTTCGCACTGCTTTGCGGAGCTATGCATAGTTTGACGTTAACCACAACACAGTGAACCACCCAAAGAGTATAACTATCTATAGAGTGGACATTCGGATGCACAGAACGAGAACTCTGTCAGCAACATCACCTGCAGACAAGTCACGCGATTTTGGGACAGCATACTCGTATTTTAGCCCATATAGTGCTTAGCGTATTTTGAATGTTGTTACTGCGCTGCTACAGATAGACCACCTTCAGAAGTAATGTGAGACTTTGCTGACGCGTTTTACAGACATCTTAACCGTTTAATATCAGGAATTGAAGCTGGTATAAAGAAGTGAAAAGCAATGGTACTGTGAAACTCCATGGCAGATTAAAACTGTGTGCCGGACCGAGACTCGAACTCGGGACCTTTGCCGTGGTTCGGCACACAGTTTTAATCTGCCAGGAAGTTTCATATCAGCGCACACTCCGCTGCAGAGTGGAACTCTCATTCATAATGGTATTGTGCTTTTTCATCAGAGTATCATCGCTCAGATTCCACTTTCCTTACGTTTTTTCGGCAACGGGATAAGAAATGAGAGCCGTCAATATTATTTTACGTTTTCTGTTTCACTGAATGTTTCTAATTAATTACGTCACAATGACACTGTAGACGGCGCCGAAGTATCACTAGAAAACAACGAATTTGAACTAGGAAATCGCTACACTAAATATGCTAAGCGACTTGCACCGTTTGCTTGTCGATTATTATTTTCAATTGTTCTTTATTTACCATTCTGCGTTTTTTAGAGAAGTAATATATCTGTAACTATTTTTTTACCATTTCATCAGAAAGTAAAACCGTACACTACACCAAAAAAATAAAAAATACCAGATCAATGCACGAATTTTGGAGTAATAACAGAAGCGACAGCCAACAATATTTTATTAGCTGGCCTGTCTCGCATTTACTCACGTTGTCGAATATGTTGTAATTAATTACGTTACAGTGACATTTAATAGGAAACTGTCTCTTGTAGAAATACCTAGATACACACAAGAGTTTGAGAACTTGCCTAGATTTGAGGAAATCAATCATACTTTCACATATAAATTCTATCTGCATATGATTGGCGGTTTACTCAAACACATTTGCAAAACTATCTAGCTCTTGTCTCATAAACACATGGCAGCAAACTCGCAGAAATTGTATCTACAGTACAAGACTTCATAACAGCGTGTAAGGATATTATTCAGCATATAAAGTGACTCATGTCAATTAGATACTTATAATTATACATTTGTTGTAGATACCTGTGAAAAGTAACTGGTAGTCATTTCACATACTTCTCTTTACGTCTTCAGTAACGACAATACTGCACCTTAGCTGTTACTAAAACTCATACGTACACAAACGTATATAAAACCAAGCGAATATGTGTAATATTCGTTTCGTTGTTAACGCAAGTTGTAGACAAGCAGCATCGTCCCAAAATTACGTGATAAGTCCGTTTCGATGTTGAGAACATGCACAATAGACAGTGTTCTCTCCATAGATATACATAGTCTGTGGCAGCGCTACTACTGTTTGTGTCCTTCTGCCTAATATACCAGCTATACAACTAGTTTCTTCTTTTATCTAAAACTTTCTTTCTTTCTGAAGTTCGTCACTTGTAAGTTATTCCATTTAATTATGATACTATGTATTTATGTAACTTGTAAGAGAGATGAAAATCTAAGTAGTGCGTAGATGTAAGCGTGGAGAGGGCATGAGGGGGCGGAAGGAAGAGACAAAGATGAGTGAACAGTAATTTCAAAATAGTGGGATAGAAAGTGAGATGGAGGGAAAGGGTGAGGAGCAATATGTGAAATGCAATGGGGAGGGGGAGAGGATGGAAAACTAAAAGACTTTTTCCACTGTGTGATTTTTTCAATTATTTTATAGTGTCTGGTTTCCAATATTTATTTCGTTATTGAGTAACTGGTTATTGTGTGTTAGCCGTTTGTATTTTCTTGGAAAGGGAGGTGATGTACGTCTTTACTAGTTTTTGTGGCGTTCCTATCTTTTTCTATACAGTGCTTGTTTCATTTACTCTTCGTATTCTGAACTTTACCGTATTTGTGAAAATTCTTTAATTGGTTGATATGCTCTGTGTAACGCGATTCAATGTAGGGAATACAATGCTTACATAATCGTCGACGTGTATAATCCTTATTTCCATAATAATATTGAAGTTCGTACCGTTTTTCCATGATTTTAATAGAAACAACAGACAAACATAACAGCGACTTTAGTCATCAGTAATATATTATCCTTGAATATTTACAACAGTCTGCCAACGCTGTAACTTTTCGATTCCGCGGCTGTAGAAATTACTTTATTTTGAGGTGTGAAAAACTCATCGAGTCATATTTGAAGCGCACTTTCATCCGGAAAGGAAGTTCCTTGAAAGTTGTTCGATAAAGAGCGGAAAAAGTGAAAATCTGAGAGCGAAAGCTCAGATGAATAAAGTGGTTGCGGAATGACTTCCTTACCCAACTCCTGTATAATGTTTCTTGTCAGCCTGGCAGAATGCGGACAGGTGTTATTTTAGAGTAGTCTTCCGGATAATTGTTTGTGGATTCTGTTTGCAAGACATCACAGGTGTTGGCAAATGTCAGCAGGATGGATACTGTTGTGGTTGGCAGGAGAGCCAACACCGGGCTACTAGAGGAGGCCAAAAGGCACGCGTTTTAGCTCACGCAGGCTGGCGCGAGGTCTGGAACAGGACAAGGAAATTAGAATTTAGAAAAAACGGACGTAGATGGTGGAATACTTAACTTTAATCCGTTAATGAAGAACGTAGGTCTTGACGGTACATTATTACAGTATCGATAGTAACTGGTAATGGCGCCTTGTTAGGTCGTAGCAAATGACGTAGCTGAAGGCTATGCTAACTATCGTCTCGGCAAATGAGAGCGTATTTTGTCAGTGAACCATCGCTAGCAAAGTCGGTTGTACAACTGGAGCGAGTGCTAGGAAGTCTCTCTAGACCTGCCGTGTTGCGGCGCTCGGTCTGCAATCACTGATAGTGGCGACACGCGGGTCCGACGTATACTAACGGACCGCGGCCGATTTAAAGGCTACCACCTAGCAAGCGTGGTGTCTGGCGGTGACACCACAGTCACACCTCGGGCAAGCAATTCGTAGTACACCACACCGTCGCTGTACCACAAGATACGTAACGTTATCTTTTGTGGATGCGCGCAAGTCTATGTACGGAGTGCTGCTGCATTGTTTGGGCTCAACCATTCCTTTCCTTTTCTTTCCTTACGTTAGCATTAACATACAATTTCTGATCATCAGTAACGACACAGGATAGGAATGGTCGGTGTTTTTCAGCAGCCAATTGTTGATTAGCAAGCAGAGATGCACATGTAGCCACCCGCTGATTCCTGTTATTTTGTCTTAGATTATGCGGTACCCTGTGCATCCAGCAACCATACACGCGATTTTTGAGCCTTCCTCATTGCATGTAAATGTTGCAAGATTGTGATATGATGACAGTTCATCATATTTGCCAGTTATCGAGAACTATGACATGGATTAATGCGTTTAAGCTATCTTCATCAAACCCTGAAAGCCTTCCTATATGTGGAAAATCACTAATGTCGAAATGGTTCTTTTTTTATTGAAAATGAAACTCCTCCAGCTGTATTTACGATTTCATATTTATCTGGCTACTAGTTTTTCGACATTGCGTCAGCGCCATTTTCAGGCCCGTACGCTTTGATGATGTCAATTGTATGTGGCTGAGTACTAGAAGTTCGCGGTGAGACCAATACGTGCTCCACATGGATGGCGGACAGTAACAGCTGGAGGAGTTCCATTTTCAATAAAAATTTATACCAGCTGATGTCCCACCATCACCCAATTTAAATGTGGATGTACGAAGAACGTCGAATTGATCCTCCTTAAAAAGAGAAAACCATTTTCTTCCCGTGCTCCATCCAATGACATCATCTCCATATATGGCGCAAATGATTCTGGGTGCCACCGCTGCTGTCACCCCAATATTATGTCTGAAATGTCCCGATTTCTCCTCTTGGCACTCCATTTTCTAACGTCCACAGCTCCACTCACTATCTCGAAAAGATAAAATGACAATATGTAAACTTAGATAGCTATAGTGAACTACAAATAAAAATGACAATCGATAAATAAACCCATAGGACCCGGAATACCAACACGTAAAACAAAAACGCTACGAACTTATGCACCAACCTACTATTATTACATGCGAAAGTAATGTGGTCTGTTAAGTTTTCGCGACTAAACCACTGATCCAATTTCAATGAAATACGATATGGAGATGGCTTTGACTCTGAAGAACAATATGGATTACTTACAACAATCCTGTCAGAGGAACATCCGCAACTGAGCATTATACCAGACGTTGAAAATACCGCTACAGTTGTAAGGTTCTTCTATTTAACACACGACCCGTTTCTGGCTCTTATACGCACATCTTCAGGTGTCATACTGTAAATATCAACACACGTGAGATAATTTTTACACGCAGAAACACACACAAAAATTTTAAAAACATTTAAAAACTCCCGGCTGGCTAGGTACTGTGAAATCTAAGTCAATGCCATCGTGACGCCACACAGTACTATGGACGACTGCCTAAGTAAAGGCTCGGTGTCTCAGCCCGAAGTGTAAGTGCCCTGGTACTCTTTGCATATTTCTCTGTCATGCCCCTCAGCACTCACTGCTCACAGCACTACGCTACGCGTGCCTATGCTTCTTGCGTTGCAGCAGTTGTGCGGTTGAGGTAGTTGAGCAGGGGAGGGGCAGCGGCGCACGTCAAGAAGGTGTGGAGAGGACACTTGAGGGGGAATAGGAGCTGTTGAGTATGTATGGGGGATGGGGCAGATATGGAGGTCGACATTTATAGAAGATCATTACAATCTATATTACTAAGTTGACTAGTTTGGCACATGGGACCCCGACCAGAAGTGCAGGTTCCTTATTTCCGGCTTCCAGTGGAAGAAAAACTTTTATCTTCAATATTTATTACAACTATTGACCGAATTTAAAAATCTAAAACGCTGTTGTAATCTACACATTAAGGGTTCCATACCAGCCCAATTGTTGAAATTTTCAATTTTTTTTTCATTGGTCTCAATCTGCAGAATTTTCTCTTTCTCGTGATACTCTACGTATAAGGGGTGAATCACCTAAAATTGCACCGCAGATATTGCGGAAATGGAAAGTGCTATTGATATGCGGTTTTCTCATATTGTTAGCCAATATACAGATTGTAATAATACTTAGAAAGCGTATTTTTTGTTCAAACATACACTTTTTTTAAATGGAACAACGCCTATTGGCATTAGCACACGAAAAGCAGGGTGAATTAGAATGACAGTGGTGCTTGCTGCAGTTTCTAATGCAAGTCATTTACTAGATATCGTATTTTGAAAAGTTTCCATATCAACAATTGTTTGTGGCATTCAGGCTGAATAACTAGGTACGAAATTGTTGATGCTTACAGTGTGCTTGTGCACTGCAACTTTCTAGTCAATTAGTGTGTGACAGTCCAAGAGTTAGGTTGCCAGTGGACGCAAGGGTTCACCCCAATGCAGAAAAATCCGATACGCTCATGGTGTATGGGGGTGCAGGAAGAATGCAGTTAGTTCTTGTACGGTATATCCGACAAGATATTCGGAGAAACGTAACCAACTCGGCAATTATTGATCAACCTCTTCAGCCAGTTACGTGGAAGTGGTGGTGTAACACCTTGACAGCGTAACGGAAGTAAGCAAGTGACGACAGAAAAGGGGGGAAATTAATGTTCTTGCTGCCGTTGCACTTCATCTGCACATTAGCTCCCGCGCAATCAGACGAGGAAGTCGCATGAACCAGGCAAGCGTCCTACACATTCTCCATCGACATAACTTCCACTCCTACTACATCTCTCTACATCAACAGCTCCATGGAAACGATTATGAGAATCGTCTTAACTTCTGTACATCTGCATTAAGACAGGATACTCCAGATGTATCTTGTTTAATGATGAAGCCACATTTACCTACAGCTAATTTCTAGCTGGATATCAGCCGCTGTCAACGCAGTGTTCACACAAATTACTCCTCTGCGTCGTACAGAGCGTTATGCGCTCCTTTCTGCACTTTACGCCATTTCCGTTTTGTCTTACTCATAACCGAACTGTCTCCCCATCTGCGTTCTTTCGCTCTTCACGTCACGGCTTTTTCCGACCAATAGGAGCGTTCCTCTTCTTTTGTGGAAACTCTCTCCACCAATCGGAAGGTCCCTACCATTAAACTGCGTAGAAACTTTGGCTCTTTTCTCCTTCCTAGCGCATTTCCGCCAAACGGACGTTGTGTGCCCATTCCAGACGGCGAAATGCGTACATTGACTCTCTCACGTGTGTACCACTCGCTGGATACGTGATCGAAAATGCGTCACTGGTCTTGTTTCGTATTCATTTTGAATTCCGAAATGCAGTTTTCTAAAAGCTTTCTTTCCTGTCCTCCCTCAGATGGGTCGTTATGCTCGCTCTCCCCATCTGAGTCACCTGGTCGGCCATTGACTTTCCACCTGGGAAAGCCCTTTAAGTGCTTTCTCTGGTACCCTCTGTAGCACGGCCTTGCCTCTGCGTCGTCCATCTGTATTCCAAACTAAAACGCCTCTCGCTGCTTGTT
Source organism: Schistocerca americana (assembly GCF_021461395.2). Taxonomy (NCBI): domain Eukaryota; kingdom Metazoa; phylum Arthropoda; class Insecta; order Orthoptera; family Acrididae; genus Schistocerca; species Schistocerca americana. The sequence continues at coordinate 429,816,606 of NC_060124.1, read as the reverse complement.
TCACGCTGAGCTCAAACATGCATTATAGAAACGGTGTGTTAATTACCATCAATTGAGTGTCATCCCTTTTTGCATTACATACTGATGGGCAAATTTGCTCATTACCGCCGAATTAAGTTGGGTGTCATATTCACCTTCCCATTGAGATGTATAAACCTCTCATGTAAGGTGAGAATCTGACCTTCATTTATTCTGCCACCTTGCAACTTTGTATGACAATCACACGCAATTGAAGTAAACCATAATCAGAATCTGTACTATTTACAGCATGTGTCTGCACTGTGTAAGTCATTCTCCATGCACGTTCACCCTGAGATAGTGACCACCCCTTCGTGTCAGGCCGTTCTAGTCTCTCTGTCTTCCAGTGTAGCCAGAGGCCAGAAAAGGAAGCGTTACATTATAAGGCTGTGCTTTGGACTTCCACTGGGGGACTAGAAACGTATTGCTAATTCGTTTCACGTATTCTGCCACGCACCTAATGCGTTACTGCGGCGCAGTAGGTGTAACCTCGTTGAGTTTGCACAGTACTGCACATTAGAGTTTCTACATAACGCGTTATTTGGCTGCGATGACCGTCTCCCAGTAAACTAACATCATGGTTCTCATTTGGCAGGTCTTAGCCAGTTAGCCTAAAGAATATATCGCTGGTGGTCACGAACAAAATGTGCGAAGTGATCTGGGTCTCCGTCATGTTCGCACCACATATTTGTACAAAGAGCAAGTGGGATACCTTCTACATTACAGGCAATTAAAATTGCTACTCCAAGAAGAAATGCAGATGATAAACGGGTATTCATTGGACAAATATATTATACTAGAACTGAGATGTGATTACATTTTCACGCACTTTGGGTGCATAGATCCTGAGAAACCAGTACACAGAACAACCACCTCTGGCCGTGATAACGTCCTTGATACTCCTGGGCATTGAGTCAAACAGAGCCTGGATGGCGTGTGCAGGTACAGCTGCCCATGCAGCTTCAACACGATACCACAGTTCATCAAGAGTAGTGACTGGCGCATTGTGACGAGCCAGTTGCTCGGCCACCATTGACCAGACGTTTTGAATTGGTGAGAGATCTGGAGAATGTGCTGGCCAGGGCAGCAGTCGAATATTTTCTGTATCCAGAAAGGACCTAGAGCCACGGGTCGTAACATATCTGAAGTGTAACGTCCACTGTTCAAAGTGCCGTCAATACGAACAAGAGATGACCGTGACGTGTAACCAATGGCACCCCATACCATCACGCCGGGCGATACGCCAGTATGGCGATGACGAATACGCGCTTGCAATGTGCGTTCACCGCGGTGTCACCAAACACGGATGCGACCATCATGATGCCGTAAACAGAACCTGGATTCATCCGAGAAAGTGACGTTTTGCCATTCGTGCACCCAGGTTCGTCGTTGAGTACACCATCGCAGGCGCTCCTGTCTATGATGCAGTGTCAAGGGTAACCGCAGTCACGGTCTCCGAGCTGATAGTCCATGCTACTGCAAACGTCGTCGAACTGTTCGTGCAGATGGTTGTTGTCTTGCATACGTCCCCATCTGTTGACTCAGGGATCGAGACGTGGCTGCACGATCCGTTACAGCCATGCGGATAAGATGCCTGTCATCTCGACTGCTAGTGATACGAGGCCGTTGGGATCCAGTACGGCGTTCAGTATTACCCTCCTGAACCCACCGATTCCATATTCTGCTAACAGTCATTGGATCTCGATCAATGCGAGCAGCAATGTCCCGATGCGATAAACCGCAATCGCGATAGACTACAATCCGACCTTTATCAAAGTCGGAGACGTGATGGTACGCATTTCTCCTCCTTACACGAGGCATCACAACAACGTTTCACCAGGCAACGTCGGTCAACTGCTGTTTGTGTATGAGAAATCGGTTGGAAACTTTCCTCATGTCAGCACGTTGTAGGTGTCGCCACCGGCGCCAACCTTGTGTGAATGCTCTGAAAAGCTAATCATTTGCATATCACAGCATCTTCTTCCTGTCGGTTAAATTTAGCGTCTGTAGCACGTGATCTTCGTGGTGTAGCAATTTTAATGGGCAGTGGTATAAAAACTTGGGAAAGTACAGTAAGTTTCAAAAATATTCATTCTATTTCATAATATGTTCCTTAGAAATTCTGTACTTACAACACTTTTGCTCTGTGCTGTTGGTATATGGAACTCATGAGCGAGACGTACTGTACGCAAATCACTTGCAGTCCTCTGGTCCTACGTAGTACATTTCAGTTTTGAGGGTGCAATGCGATAGGACTCACCGTCCTCCCCTTTTTTTCATTCGCAATAATTATACCGAAGACAGCCCTTTTGGTATATAAACACTTCATTCCGTATTACTTTACAAGTGCTATTCAACAATATCCAACAAGTGCGCAAGATGCCCGCGAGCCGGGGCCCTTGGCTGGACGAGACAGTCCTCGCTGCGGGCTACCTGCTGGCGGCTTACAACAGTCGACCAGCTTACCTGCGGGCAGAAAGGACCTGCGAAGTCCACTTCCGCACATACAGTTACAATCTGTCCCGAAAGGGAGCAGATTATACCGGACAGCCTGACCTCCGCCGGCCGTTGTGGCCGAGCGGTTCTAGGCGCTTCAGTCTGGAACCGCGTGACCGCTACGGTCACAGGTTCGAATCCTACCTCGTTCATGGATGTGTGTGATGTCCTTAGGTTAGTTAGGTTTAAGTAGTTCTAAGTTCTAGGGGACTGATGAGCTCAGATGTTAAGTCCCATAGTGCTCAGAGCCATCTGGGCCAGTCTGACGTCGCCAGTTTTCAAACTGCCGCTAGATGCCGCTTCCAGCTGCAAGTGAGTTAGGGAAGTCAACACGTACTTTCCCTATGCGCAACAAATGTTTTTGGCCTTATTTTTAAGTATGAAGTAGCCTCCACGCAGAAAAGCAGGTAATCACTTTACCTCGAACATTACTACTCACTTATCTGTATCCGTTTGTGTTGATAAAATGCTGCTATCGTCATCGAAAGTGCGTTTCAGTGGGGAAGATACCTTTCACCTAGGGACGAGTCGCTAAAACGCGTACGGTACAGTTAGCGTACGGCTGAAAATGCTCGATTTAGTTGTGGTCACATACAGTCACAACACCAAACACATTTTCATAGTTAATGTGGCCAGTCCGCTAGCAGTGATACGCAACTGTTTGGATATCTTAAGACTCCGGTAATAGTTACTATTCCCTCTTGCTCCTGGAGTTTGCTGATGTGTTTCGCCTGGCGATGAGGCATTTGATACCTTAAGAGAGTCATAGTGTCTTCCGCCAGTTGCTGTTCGTGTTTGCTGATGTGTCTGGTCTGATAACGAGGCATTTGCTACCCTAAGTGAATCATACTTACTCCTGCCAGTTGCTCCCCCTTTTGGCAACCTTCACATTTTCATGCTTACTGTGGCCAGTCCACCAGCGGTGATTCGCTTGATACCTTAAGACTCTCATAGTTACTCCTGCCAATTGCTCCTCGAGTCTGCTGATGTGACTCCTTAAGAGGGTCATAGTTACTCCCACCAGTTACTCCTCGTGTCTGCTGATGTGATTGGTCCGGTGACGAGGCGTTTGCTACATTAAGAGAGTCACAGCTACTCCTGCCAGTGGCTCCCCGTTTTTGGCCACCTTCACATTTTCATGGTTACGGAGACCAGGCAGCCAGCAGTTATACGCAACTATCTGAATACCTTAAAACTCACGTAGTTACCATTCCCAGTTGCTCCTCGAGTTTGCTGATCTGTTTCCCCAGGTGATGAGGTCCGAGCTCTAGGTTAGGTTGAAAGGTGATAATTTGATTGTGAGCCGGCGAAGCCAACGAATGTGAAAGCCAGATAATGGCCGCGATAACAGATTGAGCTGAACGTATCCTAATGTTTACGTTCGCGCCATATTTAATAAGTCGATTTCAGCAGAATGCCAGCTATACCGAACTATAAACGTTGCTGTGCCACCTGGGACGCCTCCCTGGAAGGAGAGACACCACCAGGCAGTGGGCAGCGGGGCCGGCCGTCACGCGCTGACGTGTTCCGCCCACGCCGCGCCGCGCCGCGCCGCGCCGCGCCGCTTCCTTATCGATTCAGAGCCGCACTCGCAAACGACCTACGCCGCAGATTCGCAGCGGACGCTCTGCCAGCAACGCCGAAATACTTCCAATCCCAGAGGCCACGAGCTCCGATTCAGAACATATCACGAATGTCGTTAACCTCCTGCCCTGTCCCCAGTGCTAGGCAAAAGAGGTAAATCTTCTGGTAAACCTTCCGGGATGTAAGGTCGTGGTCCATGAGACTCTTCAGCTCCTAACGTTTCGTCCAGAGCTGCGCTGGACATCTTCAGAGGGGTGTTTCTCCTCCGGTGAGTCTTTCCGACGGCAAGACTCACCGGAGGAGAAACACCCCTCTGAAGATGTCCAGCGCAGCTCTGGACGAAACGTTAGGAGCTGAAGAGTTTCATGGACCACGACCTTACATCCCGGAAGGTTTACCAGAAGATATGTCATCCGGTCGTGAAAGCTTTCATACTATGAAAAGAGGTAAACCTAGAATTCAACGCACCGTCGACGTACAGGTCATTAGCGACGAAGCCTCACCTCGGTAGCCCGTGGGTGGGGGAAATGGCGCCTGTAGCATTACTGGGCTGACAGTAGATTTCAAGCATTCGCCAAAAATTACATATGCGCCAAAAACTATACAGCTTTGTTTTTATCAGTCTTCTGAATGGTTTGATGCGGCCTTGCCAATGTCTTCACCTCAGAGTTGCACTTGCCAGCGTCCTCAATTATGTGTTGCATAAATTCCAATCTCTGCCGTACTACACAGTTTCTTACCCTTGATAGCTCCCTCAAGTGCCATGGATGTTACATCCCGATGTTTTAACACATGTCGTCTCATCCCGTGCCTCCTTCTTATCATTGTTTTCCACGTGTTCCTGTCTTCACCGATTCTACGGAGAATCTCCTCATTTGTAGAATTCTCGGATGTCCGGCTGGACAGTTACCAGGCACCATCTTGTTTGCCGAAATATCGTGGAGTAATTACGAAGTGACTCGGCCGGACACACGAGAATTGCACAAGTTAGAAATGCGCCGCGAACACATCAGTTTGCGACCTCCTCATTCCTTACCGCATCAGTCTGCAAGAAACTCCCACAAGTACCAAACCTCCAGAATGTCTCAGTTTAGCCAGTGAGTCCGTAGATGGTGGTACACGGGGCGTACAGTGTATTTGCCCATACTTTCTCACGCGATTTTTGCGACAATTAAGCCAGTCCTTCCTTGAACTGACTTAGTGAGCCGCCGCGTAGGAATTCTTCCTGCCTGTTAAGGGGAGACGCTCTCGTAGTTTTATGACTCCTTGCAGAGCCGTAGAAGCACAGTTGGATTCTGAAAGTGCAACAGTGATCTATGTCGTACGTAATCAAGCGGGAAGAAGTTTTTTGTACAAATAATTTTTACACAGGATGCAATTATGGTGCGTTTATGTAAGAAACTCTATAAAACGAACTTTTTCACACTAATTATTAACGGTACGAGAGCATGGTCTACCGCATTACTAGATCGAAAGGCATCCTATCAACGCCTGCCGACTGTGCTACATAGTCTGTAAGTTGAGCGTACAATCGGTATAGGTCGTTTAAGATAGTACATCTTCGGTTATGCCAAAGTTAATCATTTATATGTTAATATCAACGTTTCCTGACATTGTAAAATTACTGAAAGATAGTATTTGTCACCTGTACACTCCTCCTAATATCAGAGTGGCAAAATGCAACTTTTGTTAACAAATATATATTAACAGCAATTACTTGATTCGCGCCAGGATAAATGTTCTTTCCCTACGTTTGTCTCTGCTGGTGTATTGAGCAATTTGTGCATCGGCACCTCATCCCATTGGCTCTGAAAGTGCCAGACGGCCAACGGCCTCTGCTAGCCAGCGTGGGAACCTAACGCTTGCTCCTTACTCTGAACGTACCGCAGCACTGGTACATTCACTCCACGTATGTGAAACAGCAAAAGTGGAAATAAAGTAAAATGTGCTCTTATCTGCAAATAAAGGATACCTTACAAGTCCACCTAATTTTCAATATTCTTCTTTAACACTACATCTCAAACGCTTCGATTTTCTTGTTTTCCAATTTTTCCAACGGCCGTGATTCACTACCATGCAATAGTTCGATCAAAACGTACATTGTGAGAAATTTCTTCCTCAAATTGAGGTCTATGTTTGACCCTAATAGACCGCTCTTGGTCAACAATGCCCTAACGTCTGCGAGAGTCTGCTTTTTCTGCCCCGCTTACTTCGTGCGTCACGTGTAAATTTGCTTCCAAGTTAGCAGAATTCTTTCAGTTCATGGTCACCAGTTTTGATCTTTTGTTCTCATTTCTGCTGCTCCTTCTTACATTTCGTCTTTCTTCGATGTACCCTCAATCCAGGCCCCGTACTCATTTAATAGACCCTGCAATTCCTCATAATTTTAAATTTTTATGGGCCGTTTCAAACTTTAACAACCGTTTAAGCAGTTTTTCATAAAAACTACGTACTTTTTGAGCACTCCTTATTGCTAATATAGTACATATTGATAAGACGCAAAGTAACCATAATCAATATTAAAATTTGTTGAATACTGTGTTCATAAAATTTATACTTATCCAGCGCTTGTCGCTTTACTAGGAGATGATTTTATCCAGAGTGTTGATTATAAAGCGGAAAGACTATTTTCTCTAATTTTATTTCATCTTTTTTTCTGATATTTTTGAAAAAGTTTTGCTCAGGTTGCTCTCTTGTGTCTTTTTACATGTATGAAATATTTTACTATTGTGACTAGATACCTTGCCCACGCTCTGAATGACGCGTCCGAGTTACATATTATGTGAATCACTGTCGCGAATGCATGAGCAGTCCGTTGTTATACATGTGTTGATATGGACGGTAAGTGAAATGAAGAGGAGGGAGAGACGCAAGCACATCCTCTGATTCTCTGCCGAGTGCCGACAGTAATGTCTTCCAGCGAAAATGCAATGTCTTCACTCCATGACACACTGCTGGGATACGTGGAGTTCAATCCAGGACATTAAAGTACAGTCTGACGTTCGGAAACTAAGCGTCATCACCTCTTCTTTCGTTTCGAGCCAAGTAGTGTGACTAAACTCTGTTCTTATCATCAGCGATCTAAACTGCTACATGCACCTGAGATATCATTTTGTGTGACAGCTAACTGGCCTCCTATCCGCAAGCCAGATACTGTAAACCTAAACGTTGCAAAAAGACTGTATGTGTTCACACAGAGATACTATGCGCAGCACAATTAAGGGGGGTCGCTGATGAAATTGACCAAAAATATCAATGTTTGATAAATTTTTTATTTGTTAAGACAACTCATGGACAATAAGTTCCCAAAGTTTCAATGTTGAAATCGCATCCTAAGTGCCTAAAAATTAATTAAAGTGTGACGCAGCCTCCCTGCCACGCCCACGTTTTGAAGCAGCACTTCAATACCAGCTCAGTGAACAACGATTCTGTGTATTACTTTAAAACAAAAGTGTGCGGGATACATCTAGAAGGTCGTGATACATACTCTTTGGTTTTATAGACCGTCTTTGGCCGATCCTGCACGTCTCAAAAAGTGTGTTCATGGCAAAACCCAAAATCCAAATGATTCTCTAAACTCAGTCATATGGAAACAATGCACTAAAAACACATTTTCATCTGCTACAGTTGTCAGAATTGCAACTTATGATGCATTATTGTATTTAATGATGGGAACGTCGGGAGGATGAAGGTATAAGAAAGAATGGGCTTCCAGATAGAAAATTTTACTCAAGACATCCTGAGAAAAATAGATTTACAGCACGTCTCTGCAGCTGAAAAGTCAACTGAAGACCTGGTAAAGGAAAAAAGACAGACAACAAGAAACCAGAAGAAAAGCCTTGAAGGGAAAGGCGACCCAGAGTACAAATGTGGTGCCTTCTGAAGAAGTGACAGAAGGAAAAAAGTTAGGTTGAACATTAAATTGCGTTTACTGAAAAGTTTGTTTTTTAAAGTTTATGTACCTTTTCCTCAGATTCTAGGAATGCTAGAATTATGAAATTTTGTACACATTTTTCTGTAAACCTAATAAGCGTTGTCTCAAGAGCAAATTTTGAAATTCGGATTTCAACCTGAGATATGGGGCAAAGTGCTTGGAATTTTGCATGGATTCAAAATTGTACTTGTGGAATTATAATTAAAAAATCATGAAAATTCTCCTATTTGACCAATTCCAAAAACCTCATGAGAGAAGCTTACAACATATAAAGAGATGAAACAGAGAAATTTTTGTAGAAATCCCTTGAATACTTTCAGAGTAAAAGGAACATACATTACTTTTTGAAAATAAAACCTCAAATTTCATTCAAAAAAAGTTGATTATATATAATCAAATGATTTTATACGGAAATGTGTTAATTTCATGTAAAGCGTGGTACAAAATTTCATTGCCATATCTTCAAAAATGTGGATTTGGTGCATTTTTGAAGGAGGGTGTGTGATTCATCAACGTCCTCCCTTAAAGGGTCACTTATTCGAAACCCCGTAATTCTCTCCCATTGTGACGCATAAGTTTGTTTAAATGGTTCAAATGGCTCTAAGCACTATGGGACTTGACATCTGAGGTCATCAGTGCCCTAGACTTAGAACTACTTAAACCTAAGTAACCTAAGAACATCACACACATCCATGCCCGAGGCAGAATTCGAACCTGCGACCGTAGCAGCAGCGCGGTTCCGTACTGAAGCGTCTAGAACCGCTTGGCCACAGCGGCCGGCCATAAGTTTGTAATTTGACTCAAACGTGCCTAGTAGCTTCCTCAGTAAGGGTACAAAAGCGAGCCGCCCTTCAGTATCACCCACGGACGGCGACGCTTCAAACATGCAAAAGGGTGGCCAGAGCTCAAAAGTTCATGTGAGGTGTAAGGCGGGTTAACGATGTCCCACTGGCACCAAATGTCACCATAATTCTTCCCAACACCACCGTGGAATTGTCACACGATGGGGAGGTCATCACAGTCCCTCTTTTGACGCCTGTGTGGTGGAGGTCACAACCGCGACTCCCAGCCTTGAAATCACGCGATTTTCTTATGGGTGGTAGTGGAAAATATTTCAGAACACCCCATCAGTACAAACACAAAGTGGCCTCAGGTGGTGGCATAAATAGCGTCAATGAAACCACCGCTTCCTTTGCGGCGTTGATTCCCACACTTTTTGCAGTCTGATACGAGTTCCCAGGACGGTGAGCGACAGGATAACGTACTTGATAGCTGCTGACATCCCCGGACGATTCAACTCTCCTTTGAGAATATTGTGGGCCTGCAGTCCCACTGAACGTGATCGTACCTCTCTGGAGTGCAGCGCGTCCGCAATTTTTGCTCTGGTATACAGGTTGAAACCACTAGGAATAGTTCAAAACCATTCGGCGAAATCTGAACATGACCCGAAACAGCAAAGGGTGTGTATGCTTTTCCAGCCCACCTGTTTTCGTCTCTCCTGTGTCGTGATCACTTGGGAGATGGGAGAGGGGAGAAGCGTAGCGATCGACATTGATAGATGAATGATTTAAACGACAAAGGTCCTCTCTAGAATCCCCAGTTCTGCAACACCTTCAGTGCCACTCGTACACATTTGCTGGGCGCTTTAAAAATGTAGCTATAGAGAGACTGCGAATCACTGATCACCAGGCACCTGTATGACAGGCATCGTTCTCGACGACCTCAGATTTGGTATGTGGCCAGCAGGCGCTACTTCGGTGACGTAGCACCTCTCAGCTCAGGGGTGTCGAAATGGTTGCCTATCAAGCCGTGGGCTAGTAATCGCTTTCTCTGTACATGAACATTTTTAAGTGTTCAAAAAAGGTGCGCGTATGTCGTTTTAGTCATGCAAGTATCGATGTCACACACCCCTGTGATCACGACGCACGAGAGCGGGAAACAGAAGGCCTGAAAAATCATACACACCCTTTTTAGCTTCGGGTCACGTTCATATACCATCGAATGGTTTTGAACAGTCCCTGGTTGTTTTCCGGCAGAGGTTCTCGAACGGTGGGATACCAAGGAGCGGATTTCAATGGTCGAGGAATTGAACGATTGGTAGAACGTTTTTTTACAGAGACTTAGTGACTATGTGGAAAAGTAGCGTCCTGTATTTGTATTACTTGATGTGTAGTGCAGCATCCAATTGAAGTTACTTGGTCTGTCATCATAATATGTGTTTCACCTTTTGAAGTCCGCTCGTGCAGAGGGCGGAGAAAAAAACTGCAGAAGTTCATGTACTATGTGAATTTTAATTTATTTGATATCAGTTAATATATATTACATGAACATTAAACCACAATGTTCTTACGACCATTATGTATGGGACCCTAGCAGACACCATAACAGTGAGTTGCGAGCTGTCAAGAACAAAAATGGTTCAATTGGCTCTGAGCACTATGGGACTTAACTTCTGAGGTCATCAGTCCCCTAGAACTTAGAACTACTTAAACCCAACTAACCTAAGGACATCACACACATCCATTCCCGAGGCAGAATTCGAACCTGGGACCATAGCGGTCGCGCGGTTCCAGATTGTAGCGCCTAGAACCGCTTGGACACCCCGGCCGGCTGTCAAGAACAGGCAAAAAAGTTGTCGAAAAGCGAACTCACTCCCACCGTGGTTAGAAAAGAGAGAATTCCTTCACCTTCATCACTGTATTCTCTCCTACAGAGTTGGTTGAAAATTCCATTATGAAGAGCTTAGGGAAGGCAGCCTTGGTTGAATGCACCCACTTACATACGCAGTTCAGGACTCTTGGCCGTGGACACTCGGAAATCAAGAAATTACGGAAATAATGTACGTAACCCGTCAGCCTTCGTTGGTGGAGCACCAGGAGGCTATCAAGAAGCATATTTAGCATATCTGTTTGTGTTCTCAATTTAAGCAAAGTATAGTTCTTAAATTCATTGCGTATTTTTGTATTTGAGAGGTATAGTAACGAGTTTTAGTAGCGGTCGTCACTTGTTTATTGTTCTGGACGGGCAATACCTGTCGATAACAGCCAGTCAGCAGCCAGCCTTCGTCGGAGGAGGCTCCAGGAGGCCAACAAGTAGCCTCTCTGTTTGTGTTCTCAGTTTAATTCTTCTTTGCTTGTTTTTGTGAGCTTGCAAATTTTAAATCTTGCATTTATTACGTATTTTTTTATTTGAGAAATATAGTAATGCGTTTTAGTAACGGTAACGTGTGTACATTCGCGCAGACGTCATTTGTTTGTTTGTTTGTTCGTTTGCTTGTTTTTTTGGATGCCCAATTACCGCTGAACACAACTATTGCAGCTGCCACCCTCCGTTGGTGAAGCTCTAGGACCCCAACGAGTCACATATTCAGCTTTTTCATTTTGTTTTCATAGTTTAATTCCCAAGTTACTAGTAGCAGGACTGATAGGGCGTGTGCGTGCTGTGTGAGGACGCAGGAACAGCTGGCTGCGGTTCGTGAAAAGCTGAAGACGCTATGACCACGGTCAGCCGTCTGCGTGTTGCTGCCCCGGGGTGTGGTGGCAGCGGAGAAATTGGCACGTCGCTTGCCACACCTCGGGTGTCGCTTACTTCGCCCACGGTCTCAATGTAGAGCCAATGTGGAGCACTGGCCATCTGGCCTTACGCATTAACCCTGTGAGTGGACAGGTGCCCGTTCCATCCGCAGGGCCGAAGCAGGCAAATCGGGGAAAGGGTTTACTAGTTATCGGGAGCTCCAATGTTAAAGCGTGTTATGGAGCTCCTTAGGGAAATAACGTCCAAGGCCGGAAAGAGTTCCAGTCTACACTCGGTGTGTATGCTGGGAGGATGCCCTGCCTACGGCTACCTAGGGTGCTCGGTGCAGTAGTCTGCAAGCTGTTGCTCATGTCGACACCAATGACGTCAGTTGTTTGGGTCCTAAGGACTTCCTCAGTTGCTACGCGCGGTTGGCGGAAGTGGTGACGACTGATTGCCTCATTCTCAGGGTGAAAGCAGAGCTCACAATTTGTAACATCATAGCCAGAGTCGGGGTCCTTTGCTTTGGAGCCGTCGATTCTCTGACGGTTGTGGCTACATATTTCTGAACCTGCGTTATTGGGTGTTGAGTTGTAGGACACACTCTGATAGGTCAGGGGTGCACAATGAAAAGCGTTTTACCAGGGGGAAGGTAAAGGGCAGCACAAAGGATATAGTATGGAAGCGGAACCCAAGCGCAACAACAGCAACACCCATTAAAAGTTAAAAACTTTTAACAGAAAATTTATTTAACAATTAAAGTTTAATTTGATATAGCATGTAATTATGACAATGAAATCTTAAGGAATATTTTTCAGGTCTCACTCAGATATATTTAAAATAATGATCTATTTAAAAAATAAAAATTGTCTTGAAAACAGTATCATAAATAACAAAGCTCAAGAAAATGACCGTATCGGTCGCGCGGTTCCATACTGTAGCGCCTAGAACCGCTCGGCCACCCCGGCCGGCCATTATTAAGGCAATCAATATCTAGAACTACTAGCGACTCCCTGAATTCGCGCCAAAACTTGAGGCTAACAAAAACTGAGGCTAAGAAAGAGACTGATTAAATATATAACATAAAGAATATTAATACAAATAAGACCGTTGATCATTTCATTTCAGAAACAATTATTTCTCAGGACACACAACTTGCTAAAATTGTAAAACCCACATTCAGTAACTGGCTAGTAACAATTTACATAGATTAAAACGTGATTAAATGGATTTCGTGCGCTTTCACAGGATATAAGAAAATACTGCTGGGCACGCACCTAAACTTCGTTCAATTGCCAAGTGGCAAGCAAATTAAGCGAGGCACTCATACAAACCTTTAAACATCATAACTTTAACACAACTGTTATGTACATAACCTATTCCATAACAATCAAAGGCCAAGGCGCCGACCCGTTCCCCTTTGTCACAGCAGTATTACAAATACGATTGCTGCATTGTGCCGTTTTCTTCCTCCATTAACTGACCGGCCTAAACAACTTGGATCGCCACAAAAACTTGGATTCCTTGTCCAACAACGTAGATGTAAAGGCGATGAATTACAGGACCCGAGGAGTAGTGCACTGAAACATTACTAAGGAGCAGTAGTTGGCCACGCCAAAAGCTTATATTGCTGAAAGTGGCGCTTGGCGTACGACCATTTACACAAGGTTAAACTCAGTTATCTGACAATAATGAAACCTGAACGTACCACGTTACTGCCAGTCTGCACTAATAAGGCCAATGTAAGTAATTACAGCAATCACGACACGGCAAGGGAGCGTTCACAGTTGTGAAGACTAACAGGCTAGATAATGCTATTCAGCTGACCAAGCTATACCACAAAGTCACATGCGAACATATGCTCTGAGCCTACTTCACTTGTGAGATCTTTACCCAGCATACACAGTTCCATGGAATAAGCTCGATTCGTCAGATCCAACTGGTCACATCAGAAACAGTCACTACACTCAGATTTGTCCAATGCGTAGCAAGGCTCGCCGTTTTCAGTCTTTGGAAGTGGTCCTAAAGTACAGAGTATACAGTGGTTTCAATAAACACGAGGCTACCAATTCACAGCTCCACGGACGAATTCGGCCAAGGACAATCGTAGCCGACCAAAGCAGCTCCAGCCAACTGACTCCGGGCTGGTCTCCACACCCTCTGCAGGCCCACAGCACTACTTTCAATTCCCTCTCGCGCCCGCAGTCCGCATGCGTCTCCTCGGTTCGCGCAGCGATACCAACCTCTCACGGCTAGTTTCTCTAGTTGACCTGCCGAAATTCTCTTTATCTTCGTCCCGAATGAAAGCGACCCCTCACATTGAACGCCATGGCTCAGACTACACAACGAAGCAGGTATCCGGATAGCGGAGTACACATGGTTTTTTTTAGACTAGGCAGTAGTCTGAGGTCCACTGATGAACGCTCCCCAGCCGATTGTATTGTATTGTATTGAACTGGGGACCTAGGAACGAAGGAAAGGCTTCGTCCCCGCTGTAACCTTAGTAGTAGCCAACCCCACAACAAGCTATAGCAGTCCACTCACCCCTCCGCCGTCCCACACCGAACCTAGCTAGGGTTATTGTGCAGTTCGGCCCCCCAGTGCACCCCCACCCCCCACCCCCCGGAACCCGGAACGTCTCACGCCAGACGAGTGTAACCCCAGTGTTTGCGTGGTAGAGTAATAGAGTAATGATGGTGTACGCGTAGCAACCGCCGACATGGTGTAACTGAGACGGAATAAGGGGAACCAGCATTCGTTGAGGCAGATGGAAAACCGCCTAAAAACCATCCACAGACTGGCCGGCACAGTGGACTTCGACACTAATCCGCCGGGCGGATTCGTGCTGGGGACCGGTGCGCCTTCCCGCCCGGAAAGCCGTGCGTTAGACCGCACGGCTAACTGGGCGGGCTCCCCAGTCGATACCCAAAGAACGAAACCAGATCGCTTAAAAAAGTAAAGACACTTCAACTGTAAAAATTTTAACAGTAAATTGTTACAGTATTCCCGAATTTACTGCCTCCCCCCCCCCTCCCCCAGTAAATTTCCCGCGCCCAAATCATTCTCGGGACAGAGAGGTGACTGAAATCCGAGGTAGAAAGCTCTGAGATATTTAGCGGTTCATGGAACGTATAGCGGAAAGACGGATTCGATGCCCTAGGAAGGGAAGTATTGCCTCTGCTAACGTCTAATTTGAATGTGACAGCGAAGTTATCTGGGGGCTTATAACAAATCTAGGTGAAATTAAGTTAATTGTTGAATGTTTTTACAGGCCACCTGATTCCGCTGTGCCAGAGACTTCAAGGGAAGTCTACGGTCAGTATCGTGGAAATACCCAGATCATACAATATTAGTTGGAGGTGACTCTATCGGACCGAGTATAGATTGGAACGTCTATGGATTCACTGCAGATTGTATGGACAGCCTTGTTAGTACTTCTGAACATATTTTTTTCCGAAAACTTCCATGAACATTTAGTTAGATAACCCACCCTCAATTTAAATATTTTAGACCTTGTAGCTACAAACTCGCCAGAACTTATCGACAGTGTCAATATAGAGACAGCGATTAGTGATCATGATTTCATCATAGAGATGATGGTTGCTGAAGTTAATAAATCCACCAAGAAGGCTAGAAGAGTGCTTGTACCAGAAAAAGCCGATAAGCAGTTATTAAAAACCCACTTACCACTCCGTCTTCAGGCCACAAGTGGCCCATCTGTACCATCCGACCGCCGTGTCATCCTCGGGTGAGGTTGCGGATAGAAGGGGCGTGTGGTCAGCACGCTCTCCCGGTCGTTATGATGGTTTCCTGTGACCGAGCCGCTACTATTCGGTCGAGTAGCTCCTCAATTGGCATCACGAGGCTGAGTGCACCCCGAAAAATGGCAACAGCGCATGGCGGCCTGGATGGTTACCCATCCAAGAACCGGCCATGCCCGACAGCGCTTAACTTCGGTGATCTCACGGGAACCGGTGTATCCACTGCGGCAAGGCCGTTGCCAACATCCCACTTCGACAATGAGTAAACATCATTTAGCTCCAGTTACAAAAAAATAAACCCAGCCTTAAGAGGTTTGATTACAGTAACAAGTTTGCCATCTACTGTAATCACGACCGATTGGAAATATCATTCCACACAAGCGACATATCATTGGCGCTAACCCCTACCACTGCCTCCCCCCCCCCCCCCCCCGCCTTCCGACCCGAAGAACATCCCGGGTATTAGTTGTCTCTCCTTGCGCATATTGTAAGACCTTTAAAAACAAATATCAGTCTAACGATCGTGGAAAAAGCTGGTTTCTTCTTTTGAAGCAACTGCAATATAGTCATTCCTCTGTAAGAGTAATATATTCCCGAATCTTATTCCAGTGCAAAATATTAACGAAGAAATAATTCATTTCCATTTAAGGTAATTCGTGAGATTTTTAAAAGTGTTTAGTGAAAGCAGAAGGAACTCGACCTACTGCACTGTTCCAGTTTCAATGGAAATGTTTTACTCTATCAAACTGAATGGAAAGAAAGAAATTATAAAATTTCTGTTAATTTTTTTAATGATAGTGGAGGTTTTAGTTCTATAAATTACAAAATATTTCACTTTCCATGAGAACAAAAGGGATGTAAACTTAAAAAATACCATCTAATTTTGTACCGAGGTGTTAAATATAAGATACTGTTTAATAGCATAAGTTGTATTTTAGATGTGAAAAAATTCACCAGTATGTAGTCAAATGACGGAAAATTTGTCGTGAAGTCTTCGATTACGTCCCCGTGCAATTGGACTCGAATTTCTCCCACTGCTTACCTGACCTTGTTTAACGTTGGGGGTATGTGGTTGATACAAGCTTAATGGGGCATAAGCACATTTCGTTGGTGATGTACGACAACGTCTAACGCGAAAATGTGGCCCGAGATGCCTAGGTACTGTAGGACAGCGCTTGATATAAAGCCGTCAGCCACCATAAATTAGAAATTATCTCAAAAACGGCCCGTTTGCGGAACCAGGGGCAGAAGTACATTTTCGCTTCTTTGCAAAAATTGACGTAATGTAGCTGAAGACAAAATCTAAGATCATTGGCTTTAAAACAGATTTATTAGCCGTCTTCAGTGCATTATTTTTTTTGTAACTGACCATTACGGTTCAACATCAACCATCCTCAGATCTGTAGGCAACAGTAAAACAACTAATCAGCAAGCTCTCTGCAAAAAATACAAAAGGCTACCATACCATGTTACAAAAAAACACAAATACATCAGAACGTACCTGACTGTATCGGTTACAAGTGTAACCCCTCCGACTATCAGAAAAATTTGGATGCTGCCTCTCGTAATAAAATATTGGTTTGGTAGAAGCGACGTTATCAGTAGCCTATAGCCCACACGGCTACTGCCGACAAGGAGCGTCTGATACATTTATCTCATTTGAATAAAACATATGCATCAACACTGAATTAATAGTAATTACACTCCTGGAAATTGAAATAAGAACACCGTGAATTCATTGTCCCAGGAAGGGGAAACTTTATTGACACATTCCTGGGGTCAGATACATCACATGATCACACTGACAGAACCACAGGCACATAGACACAGGCAACAGAGCATACACAATGTCGGCACTAGTACAGTGTATATCCACCTTTCGCAGCAATGCAGGCTGCTATTCTCCCATGGAGACGATCGTAGAGATGCTGGATGTAGTCCTGTGGAACGGCTTGCCATGCCATTTCCACCTGGCGCCTCAGTTGGACCAGCGTTCGTGCTGGACGTGCAGACCGCGTGAGACGATGCTTCATCCAGTCCCAAACATGCTCGATGGGGGACAGATCCGGAGATCTTGCTGGCCAGGGTAGTTGACTTACACCTTCTAGAGCACGTTGGGTGGCACGGGATACATGCGGACGTGCATTGTCCTGTTGGAACAGCAAGTTCCCTTGCCGGTCTAGGAATGGTAGAACGATGGGTTCGATGACGGTTTGGATGTACCGTGCACTATTCAGTGTCTCCTCGACGATCACCAGTGGTGTACGGCCAGTGTAGGAGATCGCTCCCCACACCATGATGCCGGGTGTTGGCCCTGTGTGCCTCGGTCGTATGCAGTCCTGATTGTGGCGCTCACCTGCACGGCGCCAAACACGCATACGACCATCATTGGCACCAAGGCAGAAGCGACTCTCATCGCTGAAGACGACACGTCTCCATTCGTCCCTCCATTCACGCCTGGAGGCGGGCTGCACGATGTTGGGGCGTGAGCGGAAGACGGCCTAACGGTGTGCGGGACCGTAGCCCAGCTTCATGGAGACGGTTGCGAATGGTCCTCGCCGATACCCCAGGAGCAACAGTGTCCCTAATTTGCTGGGAAGTGGCGGTGCGGTCCCCTACGGCACTGCGTAGGATCCTACGGTCTTGGCGTGCATCCGCGCGTCGCTGCGGTCCGGTCCCAGGTCGACGGGCACGCGCACCTTCCGCCGACCACTGGCGACAACATCGATGTACTGTGGAGACCTCACGCCCCACGTGTTGAGCAATTCGGCGGTACGTCCACCCGGCCTCCCGCATGCCCACTAGACGCCCTCGCTCAAAGTCCGTCAACTGCACATACGGTTCACGTCCACGCTGTCGCGGCATGCTACCAGTGTTAAAGACTGCGATGGAGCTCCGTATGCCACGGCAAACTGGCTGACACTGACGGCGGCGGTGCACAAATGCTGCGCAGCTAGCGCCATTCGACGGCCAACACCGCGGTTCCTGGTGTGTCCGCTGTGCCGTGCGTGTGATCATTGCTTGTACAGCCCTCTAGCAGTGTCCGGAACAAGTATGGTGGGTCTGACACACCGGTGTCAATGTGTTCTTTTTTCCATTTCCAGGAGTGTATTATTTGTATGGTGAGAATACTGTTCTTGGAGGTACTGAACTAAAATCTGCAGTTGGTCAAGGTTTAAAGGCGTTATAACACGCCATAAAAATTTTCTTAATTCAAAAGACGGTGGTATCCACATCCATGGCGTTCTCTCACCTCTCGTCTTGGTCATACATGTTCAACAATCATCACATTGGTATATCGGCATAAATGTTGAAGTAGTATTATGATTGAATTTGTTCTGCTCATTCAGCACTAGAGTTAGATCTTGCTTTTTGTGAGTACAAATTTCGAGTTCCTCAAGACGTCAAGGCATCGTCCCTTTTGAGTTTTGCGTTGACATCCAAATTTTGCTCAATATTCGTAAAAGAATGCTCGCAGATTGCCACGTGTCCTTCAAACGCTGTTTTGTTCTGAAGTGTAAATCGCTTGCCATTTAGAGGTACTTGTAAAAAATGAAATGATCGTATGGCATTGTTGGCCGGGATGTCCCATTCGGGTTCGGCCGCCAAGTGGAAGGCTTATTTCAGTCGGCGCCACAATGGGCGATTTGCGGCCGATGTTGAGGATGAAAGGATGATGATGACAACACAACACCCATTCCCCGATCGGAGAAAATCTCCAACCCGGCCGGGAATCGAACCCTGGCCAGTGCATGGGAGGCAATCTCGTTACCACCCAGCTAACCAGGCGGACAGCGTTCTTGTGGAAAGCTACCAGAGAGGAAGTCCTACCACTTGGAGAGAGGGGGGGGGGGGGAGGAGGAGGGGAAGAGGCGGCTCTCACACCGACATCAATTTGTGTTTTATAGCAGCTTGCCGGATTTTATTACTGGTGAGAACGTAATTAACGTCGTTGTTTGGCACGTTGTAGCCTTGGCGCAAGAAAGTTGCTGTGCGACCTGTTATTTCATTTCTTCAGTGGTTTTAACGGACGGTGTTCTGTATTCTGTAACTCATGTTACCGGCCGATGTGGCCGGCCGGTGTGGCCGCGCGGTTCTAGGCGCTTCAGCTTGGAACCGCGTGACTGCTACTGTCGCAGGTTCGAATCCTGCCTCGGGCATGGATGTGTGTGACGTCCTTAGGTTAGTTAGGTTTAAGTAGTTCAAAGTTCTAGGTGACTGATGACCTCAGATGTTAAGTCCCATAGTTCTCAGAGCCATTTGAACCATTTGAACCGGCCGATGTAGAGCTGATTTCCTGAAGCCGGACAAGCATGTTTTAGTTAGTTAAATTGTTTGCGGTGCAGCTCAGCCTCTCGCAGTATTTCTGGTTTTTGTACTTTTGTTTTTAAGAACTATTTTAAATGTCATGGCTCATAAAACAATTCGGCAATGCACTCCCCGCCTGGGCTTCGTTTGATTGGTGATTTGTAAGAATTTCGTGAATTAGTTCTGCTCCCATCTGGTGTGTTGACTGGAGCTGCCTTTTGCTTGGCACAGTAACTCGAAATGCAGCAAGGCCTAACAATTTTTTTTACGGCGAAGCAGGTTGACGTGAAACGGGTGAGGGCATTTACCTCTCTTGTTAAAGAACTTCATTTTTATTACGCTATTAATTCTAATGTTTCCAGAATGAGATTTTCACTCTGCAGCGGAGTGTGCGCTGATATGAAACATCCTGGCAGATTAAAACTGTGTACCCGACCGAGACTCGAACTCGGGACCTTTGCCTTTCGCGGGCAAGTGCTCTACCACCTGAGCTACCGAAGCACGACACACGCCCGGTACCCACAGCTTTACTTCTGCCAGTATCTCGTCTCCTACCTACCAAACTGGCAGAAGTAAAGTTGTGGGTACCGGGCGTGAGTCGTGCTTCGGTAGCTCAGATGGTAATTCTAATGTTGCTTGAACGCCTCTTTGCTCATTATTCTATTCTTTACTTTAGCGTATTATAGCAACTCAGCCAGTGTTCTCTGGTTCAAGTTTACATCATCTGCGTTCAAAATCAATTTTAAGTACCTTTTTAAATTTTTTGTCAAGCGTTAAGCTTTCGATTCTTATTTAAGTGCATTTGCGTTCGTTAAATTTCGGACACTTTGCTGTCAGATTTTGACGCGTGTCCATTTGTATCATCGGATTTTGTTGGTAATTATCTTGAGGTACGTGTTTTGCTGACTGTTTTGAACACGCATATGGCATTAGAGATTACTGGGAATCGATTGCATTCAATTTAAATTTAAATGGTTTTAAAGAAAAGAGATTCTTGTGGTTAATGGCAGTATTTAAGGTGCTCTGAGGGTATGTGTGCTTCCTGGCTATGGTTCCGAAGTCCCTCCCTGTTTGTGTAACAGACGCCACCTGTTGTCAGTAACTTTAAGGGCTATATTAATAACATTATTGTACTAAGCGATGTAGCATGTAAATTTTACTGATAGTGGGACGGGATACTCATGTAACCGATACAATCAGCTACGATGCGATGCTTTTGGTGTTTGATTATGGCATGGTACGATAACATTTTGTATTTTCGTAGAGAATTTGCAGATAAGTTATTTTACGGACATGAGGATGGTTGATGTTAAAACGTACAACCGCGCCCTGTGCTACTGAATAGTTCTCGTGCCTATTCGACAAATCAGAGATACACTATGTGATCGAAAGTATCCGAACATCTAGCTGAAAATGACTTACAAGTTCGTGGCGACCTCCATCGGCAATGCTGGAATTCAGTATGGTGTCGGCCCACCCTTACCCTTGATGACAGCTTCCACTCTCGCAGGCATACGTTCAGTCAGGTGCCGGACAGTTTCTTTGGGCAATGACAGCCCATTCCTCATGGAGTGTTGCACTGAGGACAGGCATCGATGTTGGTTGGGGAGGCCTGGCACGAAGTCGGCGTTCCGAAATCCCAAAGGTGTTCTACAGGATTCAGATCAGGACTCTGCGCAGGCCAGGCCATTACAGTTTGTAGAGAGCTTCAGGGAAAGTATTAGGGAACGATTGACAAGAATGGGAGAAAGAAATACAATAGAAGAAGAATGGGTAGCTTTGAGAGATGAAATAGTGAAGGTCGCAGAGGATCAAGTAGGTAAAAAGACGAGGGCTAATAGAAATCCTTGGGTAACAGAAGAAATATTGAATTTAATTGATGAAAGGAGAAAATATAAAAATGCAGTAAATGAAGCAGGCAAAAAGGAATACAAACGTCTCAAAATGAGATCGACAGAAAGTGCAAAATGGCTAAGCAGGCATGGCTAGTGGACAAACGTAAGGATGTAGAGGCGCATACCACTAGGGGTAAGATAGATACTGCCTACAGGAAAATTAAAGAGACCTTTGGAGAAAAGAGAACCACTTGCATGAATATCAAGAGCTCAGATGGAAACCCAGTTCTAAGCAAAGAAGGGAAAGCAGAAAGGTGGAAGGAGTATAAAGAGGGTCTATACAAGGGCGATGTTCTTGAGGACAATATTATAGAAATGGAAGAGAATGTAGATGAAGATGAAATAGGAGATATGATGCTGCATGAAGATTTTGAAAGAGCACTGAAATACCTAAGACGAAACAAGGCCCCGGGAATAGACAACATTCCATTAGAAATACTGACAGCCTTGGGATAGCCAGTCCCGACAAAAGTCTACCATCTGGTGAGCAAAATGTATGAGACAGGCGAAATACCCTCAGACTTCAAGAAGAATATAATAATTCCAATCCCAAAGAAAGCAGGAGTTGGCAGATGTGAAAATTACCGAACTATCAGTTTAATAAGTCACGGCTGCAAAGTACTAACGCGAATTCTTTACAGACGAATGGAAAAACTGGTAGAAGCCAACCTCGGGGAAGATCAGTTTGGATTCCGTAGAAACATGGGAACACGTGAGGCAGTACTGACCCTAAGACTTATTTTAGAAGCTACATTAAGAAAAGCCAAACCTATGTTTCTAGCATTTGTAGACTTAAAGAGAACTTTTGACAATGTTGACAGGAATACTCTCTTCCAAATTCTGGAGGTGGCAGGGGTAAAATACAGGGAGAGAAAGGCTATTTACAATTTGTACAGAAACCAGATGGCAGTTATAAGAGTCGAGGGGCATAAAAGGGAAGTGGTGGTTGGGAAGGGAGTGAGACAGGGTTGTAGCCTATCCCAGGTGTTAGTCAATCTGTAAATTGAGCAAGCAGTGAAAGAAACAAAAGAAAAATTCGGAGTAGGAATTAAAATCCATGGAGAAGAAATAAAAACTTTGAGGTTCGCCGATGACATTGTAATTCTGTCAGAGACAGCAAAGGACCTGGAAAATAAGCTGAACGGTATGGACAGTGTCTTGAAACGAGGATATAAAATGAACATCAACAAAAGCAAAACGAGGATAATGGAATGTAGTCGAATTAAATCGGGTGATGCTGCGCGAATTAGATTAGGAAATGAGACGCTTAAAGTAGTAAATGAGTTTTGCTATTTGGAGAGCAAAACAACTGATGATGGTCGAAGTAGAGAGGATATAAAATGTAGACTGGCAATGGCAAGGAAAGCGTTTCTGAAAAAGAGAAATTTGTTAACTTCGAGTATAGATTTAATTGTCAGGATGTCGTTTCTGAAAGTATTTGTATGGGGTGTAGCCTTGTATGGAAGTGAAACGTGGACGATAAATAGTTTGGACAAGAAGAGAATAGAATCTTTCGAAATGTGGTGCTACAGAAGAATGCTGAAGATTAGATGGGTAGATCACATAACTAATGAGGAGGTATTGAATAGAATTGGAGAGGATTTTGTGGCACAACTTGACTAGAAGAAGGGATCGGTTGGTAGGGCATATTCTGAGACATCAAGGGATCACGAATTTAGTATTGGAGGGAAGCGTGGAGGGTAAAAATCGTAGAGGGAGACCAAGAGATGAATACACTAAACAGATTGAGAAGGATGTAGGTTGCAGATGGTACTGGGAGATGAAGAAGCTTGCACAGGATAGAGTAGCATGGAGAGCTTGATCAAACCAGTCACTGGACTGAAAACCACAACAACAACATTGTCTTTAACCACTCCACCACAGGCCGTGCACTATGAACAGGTGCTCGATCGTGTTGAAAGATGCAATCGCCGTCCCCGAATTGCTCTTCAACAGTAAGAAGCAAGAAGGTGCTTAAAACATCAATGTAGCCCTGTGCTGTGATAATGCAACGCAAAACAACAAGGGGTGAAAGCCCGCTCCATAAAAAACGCGACCACACCATGACACCAGCGCCTACGAATTTTACTGTTGCCACTACACAAGTTGGCAGATGACGTTCACTGGGCATTCGCCATACCAACACCCTGCCGTCGGATTGCACATTGTGTACCGTGATTCGTCACTTCAGACAACGTTCTTCCACTGTTCAATCGTCCGATGTTTACGCTCCTTACACCAAGCGAGTCTTCGTTTGGCATTTACCGGTGTGATGTGTGGCTTATGAGCAGCCGCTCAACAATGAAATCAAAGTTTTCTCACCTTCCGCCTAATTGGCATAATACCTGCAGTGGATCGTGATGCAGTTAGGATTTCCTGTGTGATGGCCCGTATAGATGTCTGCCTACGCCCGTCTTCAACTGTCTGTCAACTGACGCGGTAGGTCTGTGTGCTGTTGTGCAATACGTGACTCATCACGTTTTCACTTCACTACCACATTTGAAACAGTGGACCTAGGGACGTTTAGAAATGTGGAAATCTCACGTACAGACGTATGACACAAGTGACACCCAATCACCTGACCACGTTCAAAGTCCGTGAGTTCCTCGGAGCGCCTCATTCTGCTGTCTCAGCATGTCTAATGACTACTGAGGTCGCTGATATGTAGTATCTGGCAGTAGATAGCGGCACAATGCACCAAATATGAAAAACGTATGTTTTTGGGGATGCCCGGATACTTTTGATCACATAGTGTATGTGAGTAGTGGCGATTACATCCAGATGCGTATAGGGTTGTTGAATTCTGCCATGTGCCTGAAACCAACCTATGCACTGCTTCCTAAGCTTATAGGGATCTATATTTAACGAAATTTTGAAACAATAAAGTCCGCAGCTCGTGGTCGTGCGGTAGCGTTCTCGCTTCCCGCGCCCGGGTTCCCCGGTTCGATTCCCGGCGGGGTCAGGGATTTTCTCTGCCTCGTGATGACTGGGTGTTGTGTGATGTCCTTAGGTTAGTTAGGTTTAAGTAGTTCTAAGTTCTAGGGGAATGATGACCATAGATGTTAAGTCCCATAGTGCTCAGAGCCATTTGAACCATTTTTTTGAAACAATAAAGTTCACTTTGCGGAACACAGTTTATTAATTCTTGAGACAAGTTAATGGTCCCTAACCGACTCAAAGGCAAATTCACAGCATTCACTCCATCTAACCTCTGAAGCCTAAAACTGACTCACTGACACACAACTTCTTCCAACATCCGATAATATCAACGGTCACTTTATTAATGTTGAAGCACCCATGTGATATTAATGGCGGGAACATACGTAATATGCGATGGTATCTCTTCCACTTCCACTTTTTAACTTAAGATTCTTTGCAAATATACTGACAAAACTTCTTCCACAATTATAGAATTACTTCCTCCATTCACTGAACTGCTCAGAACCTTAATCAAGCAGATATACCATAATACAAAAAAATAACGAATTATCCCAATGGGACTGCTAACGGTAGACGGACATGTACAGACGAACAAATGATACAGTTACAGGAAAATTTGAAGATGTATAACAGGACGAGCTTCACAGATTGGGAAGGTCAAGCAGTAGAAACTCTCGCCACTTGCAGGCTGGCATCTTCTTCCTGAAATGTAGGGCAGGATAGCTTGCCATCGAAGGCAACAAAACGGGGCGTAGAATATCGTCGACCTACCGCTGTGCTGTAATGGTGTCGCGGATGATAACAAAACGGGACCTGCTATGAAAAGAAATAGCATCCCAGACCATCACCCCTGCTTGCCGAACCCTACCTTGACCAGCAAGGTCGCCAGATCTCTCCTCATTTGTGAACGTTTGGAGCATTACAGGCAGAGCCTCCAACCAGCTCGGGATTCTGAGATGTGACACGCCAATTGGACATAACACGGCACGATATCCTTCAGGAGGATATCCAACAACTCTGTCAATCATTGCCAAGCCGACTAACGGTTTGCATTTGGCCACTTGTTACAGACGTCTGCGAAGTGTGCGCGATCTAATGGAGGAACTCACTGTGTACTGGCCCGAAATATTCGTTTCTGGAACCTTCCAGAAGGGCAGCGATGTGGCCTCCACCGAAAGTAGGTGGTTATAATCGACAATTTTGTAAGAGTACCGACAACGGTACGTTTACAAACGAAACCGATCGTTTTAAAAAATTAATGTAATCAACGAAGATAATAAATTTGTTTTTCCACCTACCATCGTATACTTTCACGCGAGTCAGTTGTAAGGTTATGGTTAGGTGGTTTCTTATTCCATGACTGAACACAACTGTGTAAGCTGTAATGCCATTGTTTGATATTGCAATTTTTTCACGGAAATACACGTGCCGCGCGGGATTAGCCGAGCGGTCTTAGGCGCTGCAGTTCTCATTTATTCTGCTTGGCTGATCCCGGCGGAGGTTCGAGTCCTCCCTCGGGCATGGGTGTGTGTGTTGGTCCTTAGGATACTTTAGATTAAGTAGTGTGTAAGCTTAGGGACTGATGACCATAGCAGTTAAGTCCCATAAGATTTCACACACATTTGGAAATACACGCTTTTACACAGTTGACAGTGTGACAATGTTAAGACAGTTGTCAAAATGACGCATCTCGGCCTCTGACAGTGAAATAATCCTAAACACAACAATATTAAATTTTAACTAGAAGTTTCTTTACAAAATTATTCTTAGAGTTACGTGATGGTGTTGGCCAGTAGTGCGATAAATCATCCTATTCCGGTTCAAAGTTCGGTACTATTTTTAGGATGACAATCAAGTCTACAGGGGATGGTTAGTTTTGTGACAAGTCGAGCAAATGATTACCCAAGGTCGCTCGAGTTTACAGTGGACACAGGCTGGTGAACCAACAAGTTTACACCTCTGCACGCGGTATTTGCCTTAGCTGCAATGAGCTGTCACCTGCTCGGCTGCTCAAAAATGGTTCAAATGGCTCTGAGCACCATGGAACTTAACTTCTGAGGTCATCAGTCCTCTAGAACTTAGAACTACTTAAACCTAACTAACCTAAGGACATCACACACATCCATGCCCGAGGCAGGATTCGAACCTGCGACCGTAGCGGTCGTGCGGTCCTAGCTCGGCTGCTCTCGCCCACTGAAATTCCTATAAAACTAATTAAACCTTTGCTGAATTTTCCAGCATTAACTCTCCCTATGTTTCTCGATATGTGAGAAAACATGAACTCATCCCTAGTCTCAGACTATGGTAATTTACACACGCATGGCTGGAGCAGCGTGCATATTATAATGCCCTTTCAGTTCTCAGAAGAACAGTTAACTAACTGGCTGGTTAGTTTCTCCACAATTGGAGCTCAACGACGCTACAGATAATTTCTAGCTGGAGGTCAGCCACTGTGAACGCAGTGTTCACACTAATTTCTCCTCTGTGTCGTAATGAGCGTTACGCATTCCGTTCTGCACTTGACGCCAGTTCAGAGAAGAGTCCCCGAAAATTTCGCTCTCGTCTTTCTCATAGTCGAACTTTCTCCCCACCTGGGTTCTTTTGTTCTCCATGTCATGCTTTTTTCCACCAATAGGAGCGTTCCTCTTATTTTGTGGAAACTCTCTCTACCAATCGCAATGGTCCTACCATTAAACTGCATCAAAATCTAATCACTTACTCGTTCTCGGTGCGTCTCCACCAATCGGAAGTTACACGTGTCTGTCACGTGTGTACCACTTGCAGTTCACATGATGGAATGCGTCACTGGTTTTGTTCGTATCCCTTTGGAATTCCGAAACGCAGTTTTCTAAATCTTCTTTCTGTCCTACTTCTGGCGGTCCGTTACTCGCCATGCAGTATGTGTCACCTGTCCAGTCGCTGACCCACCGAGGGACACGCCCCCTTAAGGGCTTTTTGTAGTGCCTCCCGGGGGTGCGACTTCTGCATCTGCCTGCGCTGGCTTCCACACAAAACGTTTCCTCTTGCTGCTTGTTTCACCTTCTGCTCAATGGTATGCATTATATAGGAGTGTCATCCCTTTTGCATTACATACTTATAGGCAAATCTGCTCATTATCACCGAAGTAAGTTAGGTGTAATATTCACTTTCCCGTTACGATATATGAACTCTTATGTAAGGTGCGAAATTGACCCTCATTTATTCTGCCACCTTACACAGTTTCGTTGATAAATATGATTTAAGCGGTGTACAAATTTTGCTCTTGGGAGCCTCTGGCGCCCCTCTCAACTTGGTGTCCAGGTGGTTGTTAGTGTCACGTATGCCTACAACTGGCCACGATTTCAAAAAACCATCCGGGTTGGAGCAGTGGTTAGACACAGGACTCGCGGTCAGAAACACGTCGGTACAAATCCCCGAGAGGCCATGCAGGTTACCGTTTTACGTGATTTCCCTAAACTGCATAAGCCAATTGCCGTAATGGTTCCTTTGAAAGGGCGTCTCTCATTTCCTTCCGCATCTTTCTGTAAACCGACCTTGCGCTCCGCTCTAATGACTTAATTATCGACGGACCGTTAAATTCCAATCTTCCGTCCTTCCTTCCTTCTAATGAAACAACAAGGAAACAGTACCACCACTGCAGTAGGGTCGATTCCCGTTCGGGAATGGTGACTACTTTAGCAGAGCCAGGCGCCTCTTTTCCAGTGATCTTCAGTTGCCTGGCCTGCAGCATGTTCTGCTGTCCTGCCTCTTCTCGTATTGGCCGACCTGATTATCCCAAGCTGCGGTGCACTGTATCCCAGTTCACACGCAATCTAAAGGGTCCTTTACACGCTCCAGTGTATCTGAGCAGACCATGTTCGCAACAACCGCCTGCACATCTGCTCTGCAGTTTCAGTCACATACACCCTCCATCCACAATGCAGATTTCGCAGAGTCCTGAATCAGTAGTCTGCAGAGTATTTTCTGCCCATGGAAAATTAATTAAATTGGCTTATAGGATAATTATTCTGTCTCGTGCTGTTATTTCGGAAGTTATAGAAAGAAATAGATCAGTACGGTGAAGACGGACAAAAGAAAGCTTTCTAAAATGTCTAACGCTTTCGCATGTTAACCTTTTGAAGGAGCTAAATATCGGAAAGGAAGACTAGTTTAATTACCTGAGACTGGACGAAAAGACATTATTTGTGTTGTTGCGGTGTATTACATCCCATGACACTGTAACAAGAAAATATGAAAGAGCTTATGAAAGACTTATACTAACATTGAGGTGCTTGGCAACTGACAGTAATGTGTACGGGTCGTCTCGGCAGAATACCTTACACACGTTGTATTAGGTTTAGGTGCTCCAAGGTGGACAGAGGAACCGTGACACACAGAAAAGATTTATTGCACTACGATACTTAACTAAAATTGTACAGCATCTCGTTGGATGTGCTTACGGAGAGATACATCCAAGCAGTGGCCTGTCAAGGCTTGCATTACTGAACACAATGTCAACAAGACTATGTCCTACGTGGGCGCCACACCGCCTCTCACCGCAGTAAACGTCCCTACGCGAAGACTATAGACGATTCGCAGGCTGATCACCACTATGAACTGTAGCTACTAACAGCAGCCCTGGAACTATGTACTAGAACTGTCGTAAGCCATCGCCAAACATGAACCGTCCGCTGCTGCCTGTAGCCGCCGCTTATCATAATGTGGAAGTCAACTCATTCGTGGCGGCGCAGAAATTGCTTATTGGGCCGTGCTTATGGTTGGCGGCGAATTTCAAAGCGCCACCCATGGTGCCAGTCGGAAACTATCTCAGCGCGCCAGCTCCGATTACATCCACTGGGCGAGGACACAACACTCCTCCCCTCTGAACCTCCTCACCGTCGTCATGTATTGTCGGTTGCTTCTACGACGGCGGGAGGAGGGGGAGGGGTTTGAGGTGTGAATGCAGCAAATCTATGAGGTAACAGGAGCCGAGTCTGTAGCTGGTGTCGAGTCCCCGCTAGTACCCCATCATTGCCTTGCGACTGCCCTCGAACGCCACCTTAAAAACGAGGTGGAGGCCAATCTTCTGCACCTGATAGTGGAGTGCAAACTTCATGGTGTTGACCCGACCCAGTGTCGTGATGTGGGATGGCGCCCTCTTGGTGGCTGTGGCGTGGAGTGAACCATCCCAGAAGACATCTGTTGTCTACTCGGTGCTGGCTGAGCTGTTGGATCCAGGTCCATGGGTTCAGGGCCAGGAAGTGGCGACGCAGGACCACAGGTCACTGGATGGAGTGCAGGCTGCATCATCCGGGCAGGCCACAAATCTGTAAACAAACACTCGGCAGCAGGACCAGGCAAATTACAAGGGACAAGTTAGTTCCGGTGCAGTTGTTGCAAAAAACCTCTAGACCCTGTAGAAGAAACACATGTATCTAATGATTTTACAATACTGCCGCGCTCCCAGGTCTTCCGCCTGCCGCACAATCTGGAAAAAAATTGGTGATTAGCTTTATACACTGCCTGAGTGAGCGGAATAGGCGCCAGCCGCCTTTAGAGGGTGCAGCAGCTGAAGTAGTGTGCTATGACGCTGTCCACGGAGTAACTCCACGAGAAAAGAGTAGCAACGCTTGTTTACGCATGTGGCCGGAGTGTAGCTTGTCCATCCACTGTTTGAAAATGCGCATGAAGCGCTTCACTTCCCCATTTGATAAAGTTTGAAAAGTTGCACTTGTGATGTGACGAATGACCCTGGTTGTACAAAAGTACTCTCGCCAGCAAAAATTAAAGTTCATTGTCAATCACTAGCAACTCTGGAAGACCTTCAACGCAAAATATGGACTACAAAAACTGGAATGTGTGACATGTCGATGTTGAATTCATGGGTACGACGAAAGGAAACTTGTTATATGCGTCGACGACAACCAGCCAACGAGTTTTCCAGTGGAGTCCAGCAAAGTCCAGATGAATGTACTGCCAACGCGGTTGTGGTTTTGGCCAGTCAGATAAACTTTGATGATAGCTGCCTGGTGTTCCGCACAAGAATGGCACTGTGTCCTCATCATTCCGAACCAAGTGCAGTGTCTGCGAGCTAACTGTCTCGTACGGATCACTCCCCAGTGACCCTGGTGGAGCAAGCTAGCTGAGTACGTATCTCTCGAGAGCCTTTGAGATCACCACACGCGATTGTTCTGAGACTGGTTCAAATGGCTCTGAGCACTATGCGACTTAACTTCTGAGGTCATCAGTCGCCTAGAACTTAGAACTAATTAAACCTAACTAACCTAAGGACATCACACACATCCACGCCCGAGGCAGGATTAGAACCTGCGACCGTAGCGGACGCTCGGCACCAGACTGTAGCGCTTATAACCGCACGGCCACTCCGGCCGGCTTCTGAGAGTTAATGCGTAGCAAAACAACACCTTGAAGCACTGACAAGTCATACCGATATGTAAAGTGTCGGTGGACCTCCGGCTAACGATTTTTTCATTGAATGAGGAAATCCTGTGCGGACACAGTGCAACAAAATCTGCAAGTCCGGGTCCACTGCCGTTGTCTGGGCGACCTTCCGGTGATCTAAGGGGAACTGGTCCAGTACAATTAAATCCTGTGCATTGATGTGACAACACGATGCTTCCGAAGTGTCAAAGTCTGCATCCAGTCACATAGGAAGACGCGAGAGCATATTTGCATTAGCACGCTTGGATAAGGGCCTGCAAATTATCTTCTTCTAATAATGTAAAAGAATAAAAGCCCATCGTTGCAATTTTAGTGCAGTGTGGTTTGGAATAGGCTTGACCAGGTTGAAAAGTGACTGCAGCAGTTTGTGGTCAGTGGCTAAGTAGAATTTCCGTCCATACAGGTATTGGTGAAATTCAGTCACTCCATAAACGATTGCAAGAGCCTCCTACACTATCTGCGAATAATTGGTCTGAGCCGGGTTTAGAAGTTTGGAGGCGAAAGCTGTTGATTTGTCTGCAGAACCAGTTCTGTGCGAAAGTACCGCGTCAATGCCGCACGAGGATGTGTCCGTACCGAGACGGCTGCTTTGCCAGCATCGAAATGGACCAGATAACGATCGCTGAGCAAAGCGTCGTTCAGTTTCTAAAATACAATGTCACAATCGTGGGACCACACGAAAGGTATATTCTTGCGTCGAAGACGAAGTAAGGGAGCCGCGATTTGAGCTGTATTAGGAATGAAGCGGATGTAGTAGATCAGCTTCCCTAGTACTGAATACAATTCAGAGAGAGTTCTTGGAGGCTTGAGGTCACGAAGAGCCTGCAAGTGCAACTGCATCAGATGAACACATTGGTGATTGATAACATGACCTAAGTACTCAGTCTCAGTCGGGAAGAACATACACTTGTCTTTTTTACATTTGAGGCCTCTGACAACACTTTGAACAGGGTTCGCAAATTACTGAGGTGCTCTTCTGCCGTATGGCCTGATACCATTATGTCATCCAAGTAATTTGTACATGAAGGCACAGATGTAGTTAACTGTTCGAGGCAGCGTTGAAGGATCGCTGGTGCAGATGCGCTACCGAAAAAGAGGAGAGTCTCTTAAATGGAACACACGTGCCAATCATTGTCAAGTACTGAAACGCGATTTTGTATACGTTTAGAAATTTTATTTTGTAATTTTTCCATGTTTTCGACAGTTTTTATGTTTTCGTATAGGAGTATTCAGATAAATTGAAAGCTCGTCATAATTGAAAGTTCTTCCGATTTCGATGCACTAATTTATGACGGTCACCCACAACAGTGGCTGATAACAGCGCTATAATAGCCCTTTACATGCTCAGATATTTGCCCCAATTTTTCTGTATAGACGATATTTGCGCAGACAAATCGTTACGCCTAATGAATCATCGTCTGAAAAAATAGTCTGCCAGTGAAGAAATTTATAGAGCTCCGGATGTGTATCAGTCGCAAACACTTCCTGTGACTGTTCATGAAATGGAATCTGTAGGTAATCAAAGCGCAGATCGATCTTAGAGAAATAGCAAGCCGCTCCTAAGCGGTCCATAAGCTCATCAAGTCGCGGCACTCGAAATGAATCAACCACTGTCTGCAGTTGTGCAGTGGCGGTGAAGTGGGTGGTGGAGTCTGAATCTGTTTCTCATATGTTACCGTCTCCGTTTGGATGGATTCCTTCAACAGTCCCATAAGGTAGTTCATTGACTGAGTCTATCAATGAACAAACCGAATTAGATCGAGCGGTGGTGCCACAGGTGTTTGCGTTTGTGGCGCCACTAATTGTGAGGCAGGGAAATGAGGGGTTTGAAACGGCGGGTTTGACATGATAAACAAATGCGAATACAAACACACAAGAAATCCCAAAGCTAATTTATGAACTATGGCAGCACAGAAAGCAAATAGCAAAAACGAAGAGCATGTCAAGGACCCTTATAGCACTGTTGTCAGCCACTGCAGTGGGTGACCATCATAAATAAGTAAATCGAAATTGAAAGAGTAATAAATCTGGAGAACTTTCGTTTCTGATTAGCTTCCAGTTTATCTGAATACTCCTGTACGAAAAAATAAAATAAAAACTCTTTCCAGTGAGCTTTCAATTTATCTGAACTGTCGAAAATTTGGAAAAATTACAAAATAAAATTTCTAAACGTTTACAAAATCGCGTTTCAGTACTTGACAATGATTGGCATGTGTGTTCCATTTAAGAGATTGTTTTCACGAATGGATTCAGTTTTAAATCAACAACAAAATGGACTAGCCGGCCGAAGTGGCCGTGCGGTTAAAGGCGCTGCAGTCTGGAACCGCAAGACCGCTACGGTCGCAGGTTCGAATCCTGCCTCGGGCATGGATGTTTGTGATGTCCTTAGGTTAGTTAGGTTTAACTAGTTCTAAGTTCTAGGGGACTAATGACCTCAGCAGTTGAGTCCCATAGTGCTCAGAGCCATTTGAACCATTTGAACAAAATGGACTGAAGGGCAAAATATTTTTTTTTTTTTTTTGCAAAGCTTAGAAAAAACATTGGAGTTTTTGAAAAACTGTGTTTCTTTATAACTTTCCTTCTAATTTCCACAAAGGTTAATCGAAAAGCCTTTACCACTATTTTTATTAGCCGAAGTAAGATAGCTACAGATAAGTACAAACACATGCCCTATTCTATTTACCTTACACTATTTTTCCCTCTACTCACCGCACCGGTTTGTTCCATTGCTGCGCTAAGAAAACAAAAAAAACAACTGGCTCATGCTTTATACATATAGAGGAAGCAATGCCAATCTTTCAGTTTCGAAAAAAGTGCTAAATTGATAACTAAACTACAACAGACTTTATGAAAAGTCTTGGCAGTCGCAAAAATTAAATTTCTCATCAAATGCAAGAAGAATTACCATTGAAGTTGGGAAGATACAAATAACTTCTTGCTTTTAAGAAAACTTATATTATTTCAGAAACTTTTCTGTATACCATTACCAAAATTTTGATTTCGAAAAGATGGGTATCTAACTCTTTTCGATGTTATCCTGGCATTTCGATTAATGTGTGTTGACTAATCTCAAGCTTCTGTATAATTATTAGTATGTCCAGTTACCTGTCATTTTGCGTTTGTTGTTACTTTATACCTATATTAAGTGTCATGATGATCCCTCCATTGGCAAAAGATTCAGGACTAGTCGGCCCTTCACATCGCCGTGTGGGGCCTCCAAAGTGGGAGGTGGCCATGAGAAAAAGATTGAATAACCAACGAAAGGATAACGTCCTACGAATCGGGGCATGGAATGTCAGTAGTTTGAACTTGGTAGGGATGCTCGAAAACCCGAAAAGGGAAACGCTAAGACGCAATCTAGGTATATGGGGGTGAATAAAATGAAATGGATAGAAGACAAGGATTTCTGGTCAGATGAATATAGGGTGATATCGACAGTAGCAGAAAGTGATATAACAAAAGTAGGATTGCCGGCCGGGGTGGCTGAGCTGTTCTAGGCGCTACAGTCTGGAACCGCGCGACCGCTACGGTCGCAGGTTCGAATCCTGCCGCGAGCATGGGTGTGTGTGACGTCCTTAGGTTAGTTAGGTTTAAGTAGTTCTAAGTTGGGGACTGATGACCTCAGCAATTAAGTCCCATAGTGCTCAGATCCATCCCAGAAGTAGGATTCGTTATGAATAGGAAGGTACGGCAGGTAGCGAGTTACTGTGAACAGTTCAGTGATAAGATTGTTCTCGTTAGAATCGACAGCAAACCAACACCGAAACGATAGTTCAGGTGTACAGGCCGACGTCGCGAGTAGAAGATGAAGAGATAGAGAAAGTATATGAGGTTATTGAACGGGTAATTCAGTACGTAAGAGGAGATAAAAATCTAATAGTCGTGGTGGTTGGAATGCGGTTGTAGGGGAAGAGGTAGAGGAAGAGGTTACGAAAGAGTGTGGGCTTGGTAGTAGGAATGAAAGAGGAGAAATACTAAGTTATGCAATAAATTTGAGCTAGTAATAGCGAATACTCTGTTCAAGAATCACAAGAGGTGGAGGTATAGTTGTGAAAGGCTGGGAGATATGGGAAGATTTCATTTAGATTAAATCATGGTCAGGCAGAGATTCCGAAATCAGATACTGGAGTGTAAGTCATACCCAGGATCAGATATAGACTCAGATCACAATTTATTGATGATGAAGAGTAGGCTGAAGTTTAAGAGACTAATCAGGAATAATCAGTGAGAAAAGAAGTGGGATACGGAAGTACTAAGGAATGAAGACATAGGTTTGAAGTTCCTTGAGGCTGTAGATACTGCATTAAGGAATAACTCAGTAGGCAGTTCAGTGGAAGAGGAATGGACATCTCTAAAGAAAAGCGATCACAGATGTTCGAAACAGAAACATAGGTACAGAGAAGGGAACTGCGAAGAAACCATGGGTAATAGAAGAAATACTTAAGCTGATCGATTAAAGAAGGAAGTACAGAAATCTTCAGGGAAATTTGGGATATGCATAGGAGAGAGCGTATATGTGTGAAGTGTATATTAAAGACCTCTATGAAGGGGAAGACTTGTCTGATGGCGTGATAGAAGAAGGAACAGGAGTCCATATAGAAGAGATAGGGGATCCACTTTCAGAATCAGAACTAAAAGAGCTTTGATCGAGTTAAGATCGACTAAGGCAGACACGATATAACATCCCATCAGAATTTCTAAAATCACTAGAGGAAGCGGCAACAAAACTACTGTTCACCATGGTGTTTAGATGGTGATATATCAGCTGACTTTCGGAAAAACGCACCCATACAGTTCCAAAGATTACAAGAGCCAACAAGTGCAAGAATTATCGCACAATCAGCTTAACAGCTCATGTATCCAAATTGCTGGCAAGAATAATATACAGAAGAATGGAAAAGAAAATTGAGGATGTGTTAGGTAACGATCGGTTTGGCTTTAGGAAAGGTAAAGGCACCAGAGAGGCAGTTCTGGCGTTGCCATTGATAATGGAAGTAAGACTAAAGAAAAATCAAGACTTATTTATAAGATTTGTCGACCTGGAAAAAGCGTTTGCGAATGTAAGATGCCGCAAGATGTTCTACTGAGAAAATAAGGGAAAGCTATAGGGAAAGACGGATGATATATAGTGTGGCCGGCCCGAGTGGCCAAGCGGTTCTAGGCTATACAGTCTGGAACTGCGCGACCGCTACGGTCGCAGGTTCGAATCCTGCCTCGGGCATGGATGTGTGTGATGTCCTTAGGTTAGTTAGGTTTAATTAGTTCTAAGTTCTAGGGGACTGATGACCTCAGAAGTTAAGTCCCATAGTGCTCAGAGCCATTTGAACCATATATAGTGTGAACAAGAGCCAGGAGGGAACAATAAGAGTGGAAGACCAAGAACGAAGTGCTCGGATTAAAAATGGTGTAAGTCAGAGATGTAGTCTTTCGCCTCTACTGTTCAATCCCAACTTTGAAGAAGCAATGGAAATAAAACAAAGCTTCAAGAGAGGAATTAAACTTCAAGGTGGGAGGAAAAAAAATTGTGGCAAGGTCTTATGGGACCAAACTGCTGAGGTCATCGGTCCCTAAGCTTGCGCACTACTTAATCGAACTTAATCTAAGGACAAGACACACACCCATGCCCGAGGGAGGACTCGAACCTTCGACGGGGGAAGCCGCCCGTGTGGGGAAATCAGTGATAAGGTTCGTTGATGACATTGCCATCCTCAGTGAAAGTGAAGAAGAATTACAGGATCTGCTGAATGGAATGAACGTTCCAATGAGTACAGAATGTGTATTGAGAGTAAATCGAAGAAAGTCGAAAGAAATGAGAAGTAGCAGAAATGACAACAGAGAGAGCTTTAACATTAGAATTGGTAATGACTTAGTAGACGAAGTTAAGGAATTCTGCAACCTAGGCAGCAAAATAACCATGGTGGACGCAGCAAGGAGGACATAAGAAGCACACTAGCACTGGCAAAAAGGACATTCCTGGCCAAGGGAAGCTACTAGTATAAAAGTAATTTGAGGAATCAGTTTCTAAGAATGTAC
The DNA here is from genome assembly GCF_021461395.2 of Schistocerca americana. Taxonomy (NCBI): domain Eukaryota; kingdom Metazoa; phylum Arthropoda; class Insecta; order Orthoptera; family Acrididae; genus Schistocerca; species Schistocerca americana. The sequence goes on along the minus strand of NC_060124.1, from coordinate 429,779,683 downwards.
ATTTGCAGCACAACATGCATGGTAGTGAAACATGAAAGAAGGGAATCGAAGCATTTGAGATGTGGTGCTACAGACGAATGTTGAAATTTAGGATGACTGATAAAGTAAGGAATGAGGAGGTTCCACGCAGAATCGGAGAGTAAAGGAATATGTGGAAAACACTGGCAAGAAGAAGGGACAGGATGATAGATCATCTGTTTAGACATCAGGAAATAACTTCCATGGTAGTACAGGGAGCTGTGGAGGATAAAAACTGTAGAGGAAGGCGGAAACTGGAATACAGCCAGCACACAATAGGTTGCATGTGCTAGTCTCTAATCTTAGTTGAAGAGATTGTCACAGGAGATGAATTTGTGGCGGGCCGCATCAAACTAGTCTGAAGACATGACGCAAACAAAAAAGAAAAAAAATACTGCTGATTGTGATACACAAAATGTTTTACTACCTGGATATCTCTTACTGTTGTGTATGCAGTATTACTCAAAGTGAAGGACAGCAGATTAGTAGGCATCTAACAGAAAATATTGAGTGATATATTGGGTGTCTCTCCTAAGAGTCATCAGGCGCATTTTTTTTATTATCTGCGTTTATTTCCTATTTCGCTTCTGCAGAGTTTATCTTGAGTCATCCCAAACAAAGACTATTCGTCACATCTTTCATGTACACTCAGTGTCGTCGGAAACCGCCGGCTTTTTCCCCACTACGAACAAAATTTTTTTGTTCCCCACTACGAACAAACCTTTTTAACGCAGAATTTTATGCATCCATTCGATGGAGCCCTACCAAATTAGTGTAGTGCGATACTCGTCTTATCGATATGTACTATCAGGGACATTAAAACACACAGTACTCCAGCAGCGACCGAACAGCACTGCTTCATGGCAGTAGCAGTCAACGAGGGCCATGGCAGTGGTGTCTCTCGCTTCTATAGTAATGGTTATTCTATTTCTTTAACTATCCCTTTTAATACCATCGATAAAACGATAGAACAAACATCGCGCTAGACCAACTTCAAACCTCTCTTTCGAATGCTCACATTAAACTCCACGTGAAGGACTTTGTAGCAGGGAACAAGTCGATGGTTTTTGTTAACACTGGGTGTCGCAGATATCTGCCGAAATACCAGAGAAAATGTGCCTGACAATTCTTAGGAGAATGCAGTCGTAATTTATGGTTTCAGCCTTCTCACTGTAAGGAAGGAAGTATATGAACTTCATTACCGCCACGCGGAGTGGCCGTACGGTTTGAGGCGTCATGTCACGGACTGCACGGTCCCTCCCGCCGGAGGTTCGAGTCCTTGCTCGGGCCTGGGTGTGTGTGTGTGTGTGTGTGTAGTTCTTAGCATAAGTTAGTTTAAGTTAGCTTAAGTAGTGTGTAAGTCTAGGGACCGATGACCTAAGCAGTTTGGTCCCTTAGGAATTCACACACATTTGAACTTCATTGCCATATGAAGTAGTAATGCGTATGTATTTTCTATCATACCCATTATTGATTCCACTGCCTTTCACGTTCCGTAAAGTTATGTTAGTTTCGGTGTAATGGTGCCATACCGGAAAATGAGAAGAATACGTCTCGTTTTGCTACCACTTTTCGAAAGTGACGTCACGGGGAAACGCACGATCGCTGCTGAACGCAGTGGCTCAACATTCTCTGTAGTAATCTTGCACTCCCTGTATTCTGAGCCTTAACTGATGTGATTCTGAAGGCCGAGGTGATAAGTAGTGGGTCCCGTTCGTAAGGCATTCGAGTTGCCCGCAGGACCAACGAGATATAATGGCCCTACAACAAACTTGTGATGTCACACTAGTCGGCTTGTCCGCCACACTTCACGAACGCTGGGCTCGGTGCGGAGCCCATGGGAAATCAATATGTAATTAAAAAGGTAACCATTAAAGGTTTTAATTTTGTCGTGTGTTATCGAGGGCTTGCAAACATTTAAACACACAATCAAGAATTATTAAATCCGTCTGAAATAGTTGCTCGCTCGCTGCCAGAGGAGGCTGCTGGCACTCTAAAGACCTGCAGTGCCACGTGCTGTGACGTGCGCTCCACAGCCTGTCTTCCTCGTGGACGTCGCTTGCTCAGAACAGACGTCAGAATGTCACGTCACTCGATGCGCTGACAGCAGTCGGCAACTTTGGAGGCGTGATATTGATTTCGTCAAAGTTGTATTTTGCTGTCCTTTGTTACAACATGCGTGTTATAGCAGAACGGCGTTTCTAGGGAACACAGGATTTAAGTTTTATCACAAATTGTCGCGCTTGGTACGATTTCTTATAATTAAATGTCTGTTAATGACGAATCACGGGTAAAAGTCTTCAGGAGATCGTTAAGATGAATAATATTGTTGAGACTTTCATGTGTTCGTCGAGGTCTTGTGGTTAGGGAAGCTACTCACAACGTGGAAGGCAGGTTTATATCCCGCTACATGTCAATAATACACTCCTGGAAATTGAAATAAGAACACCGTGAATTCATTGTCCCAGGAAGGGGAAACTTTATTGACACATTCCTGGGGTCAAATACATCACATGATCACACTGACAGAACCACAGGCACATAGACACAGGCAACAGAGCATGCACAATGTCGGCACTAGTACAGTGTATATCCACCTTTCGCAGCAATGCAGGCTGCTATTCTCCCATGGAGACGATCGTAGAGATGCTGGATGTAGTCCTGTGGAACGGCTTGCCATGCCATTTCCACCTGGCGCCTCAGTTGGACCAGCGTTCGTGCTGGACGTGCAGACCGACGCTTCATCCAGTCCCAAACATGCTCAATGGGGGACAGATCCGGAGATCTTGCTGGCCAGGGTAGTTGACTTACACCTTCTAGAGCACGTTGGGTGGCACGGGATACATGCGGACGTTCATTGTCCTGTTGGAACAGCAAGTTCCCTTGCCGGTCTAGGAATGGTAGAACGACGGGTTCGATGACGGTTTGGATGTACCGTGCACTATTCAGTGTCCCCTCGACGATCACCAGTGGTGTACGGCCAGTGTAGGAGATCGCTCCCCACACCATGATGCCGGGTGTTGGCCCTGTGTGCCTCGGTCGTATGCAGTCCTGATTGTGGCGCTCACCTGCACGGCGCCAAACACGCATACGACCATCATTGGCACCAAGGCAGAAGCGACTCTCATCGCTGAAGACGACACGTCTCCATTCGTCCCTCCATTCACGCCTGTCGCGACACCACTGGAGGCGGGCTGCACGATGTTGGGGCGTGAGCGGAAGACGGCCTAACGGTGTGCGGGACCGTAGCCCAGCTTCATGGAGACGGTTGCGAATGGTCCTCGCCGATACCCCAGGAGCAACAGTGTCCCTAATTTGCTGGGAAGTGGCGGTGCGGTCCCCTACGGCACTGCGTAGGATCAAATGGCTCTGAGCACTATGGGACTCAACTGCTGAGGTCATTAGTCCCCTAGAACTTAGAACTAGTTAAACCTAACTAACCTAAGGACATCACAAACATCCATGCCCGAGGCAGGATTCGAACCTGCGACCGTAGCGGTCTTGCGTAGGATCCTACGGTCTTGGCGTGCATCCGTGCGTCGCTGCGGTCCGGTCCCAGGTCGACGGGCACGTGCACCTTCCGCCGACCACTGGCGACAACATCGATGTACTGTGGAGACCTCACGCCCCACGTGTTGAGCAATTCGGCGGTACGTCCACCCGGCCTCCCGCATGCCCACTATACGCCCTCGCTCAAAGTCCGTCAAACTGCACATACGGTTCACGTCCACGCTGTCGCAGCAACATGCTACCAGTGTTAAAGACTGCGATGGAGCTCCGTATGCCACGGCAAACTGGCTGACACTGACGGCGGCGGTGCACAAATGCTGCGCAGCTAGCGCCATTCGACGGCCAACACCGTGGTTCCTGGTGTGTCCGCTGTGCCGTGCGTGTGATCATTGCTTGTACAGCCCTCTCGCAGTGTCACGAGCAAGTATGGTGGGTCTGACACACCGGTGTCAATGTGTTCTTTTTTCCATTTCCAGGAGTGTATATATATTTGTCTTTGCTTTTGTAACAGATTCTGTGACTTTCTTGTTAATGAAATACAAGTATTTGTTGCAATATTCGATATTATTTACATATAAGAGCGCACTCAATCGGGACTGAGTTCTTCGATTTTGTGACATCTGTCCGATAAAATGAAAGGATGAAATTGATATGAGTGAAACGACCAGCAAACACATTTCTATTCCTTGCTTGTCACAAGAATTTCGCTGTTTATTTCCGAACTGTATCGTTTGTTTTATATACATAAAGAGAAAAAAGTAAATGAGTATAATGCGGGCAAGTAACTTCGATGTTAGTTTGTTTTCGTAAAGATAAGACTGCAGCGATTAATTCTACCACGAACGTAAACTTACTACATTTCTTCTGTGGCTGAGATGAGACTAACAGCGCCATCTATTGGTTCTTTGATGTACTACGAAACTAAAAGAGCCATTTCTTGCTTCTTTGGTGTGTTATGCCGTGATGATCGTCGCACTAAAGTAAACATATAATCTACTAAGTTGAGCAGACGCCTAAATTATTAAATAACAATATCTTATTTATATAAAATGAAGATGGAGGGAGAGAAGAAAGGATTACTGATGTCAGACGCATCGGTACATCACGCAGAATCTGCGGAGATGAGTGAAAATGTCTGTCAGACCAGGACTTAAACCTGGGATCTACCGCTCACTAGGCAGTTTAACTACTGCGCCACGTAGACACTGTGTTTATCGCAACTGCGCGGAACGTCTCTGCGCACCTCTAAGCTGACCCACGTTCCCAGCTAGCGCCACCTATCCACAGTCCTCGCTATGCTGATGTTACCTTCGGAAGTCGTTTTTTTTTTAATTTTTTTTTTAAATTGTGTAGTGTTGGCTGAAGAGGTCACCCTTGATGACTTACTCTTCTAGGATGGGATGTGAGGATAAAAGGAAAACACTTTATTTATTCCACATCCAGTTAGGCTTGGGCACTCAATGGGTCCTTTAGCCTGCTGTCTTTGGTGATGTCTGTCTGCTGTGGAGGGTGAGGTGTGTCTAGGCTGTTATGTGTGACTGCTTCCTTGTGTTATGACAGATTGCCTATGGGGAGTGAAATGTTATTGTCTTCGGTACCCGATACTTGTGCCATCTTGCAGGGTTTACCGTTCCTACCGATTCTGATTGTCGAATTTCGTCCCTAAGGGCATCGATTTTGTCAAAAACTCGTAGAGCATTGTCATGGACCTTCTCTTGTATAGTGGTCCCGTGGAGTGCGGTGCGGATGTCGACGTTTCTTGTCCACCATGGAGCTCCTGTGATCCATCGATAGCAAATATTTTGCAGCGTTTGGTGTTTGTTGTAGTTGTAGTTCCCCATGAGGTGGAGCCATATAACATTGTGGGTTCCACCGTTGCCTTATACAATTGAAGTTTAGTCTTAGGGTTGAGATCCTTACTCTTCAGGAACGGAATCAATGACCTGGCCATCTTCTGGTGTGGCGTCTTCTTGTCGTCAATATGCTGCGTAAAGAGTAATTTTTTTGTCAAGTTAGACACCGAGGTACTTCACTCCCGGCGACCATTGGTTAAATTGATCAGCTATTTGGAGTCTGTCGTTCAGAACTGGTTTCTAGGAAGTCTTGGGCATCTGCACTGAAGAGGGTAGATTAGTCGCCCATCGAGTCGAATCAATTACATGAAGGTATCTGTTCTTTCAGACATGTAGCCCGAAGCTTCGCGCAAGTTATCTGTGAAAACCCCATGAAAATTTTCTAGTCGTTTTGGAGCTTAGCGTTTTCAAACAGACAGACATGACAGTTTTACAGTTTTTTTAATTAGTATAAATGTGTTGAGATTTCTGAGAATTTGTTAAGTTAGAAATGTAGGGGGAGAGCTCAATTTCTGCGACTGAAAGAAACACCAGTGACATTTATATTCTTCCTTGTTACAAGCATTTAGCTTCTTTTCTCTCCGAATACGTTGCGTTTTCCGAGAGCCCGCTTACGCATGGGACGACACTGTCACGCTCGGCTTACTCGAAATGTGGGGTTGGGTTGGGTTGTTTGGAGGAAGAGACCAAACACCGAGGTCATCGGCTCATCGGATTAGGGAAGGACGGGGAAGGAAGTCGGTCGTGCCCTTTCAAAAGAACCATCCCAGCATTTGCTTGGAGCGATTTAGGGAAATCACAGAAAACCTAAATGAGGATGGCCGGACGCGGGTCTCGAAATGTGCTGCGGACATTGTGACGTCCCTTCCCTCCTCCTTCACTCGCCGGGAGGAGACGCGACTCGTCACGATGTTCGTCCCCGTCGGTGTGACGTGGAACAGCACCTGTACCTCTCGTAAGAATACAACCCCTTGCGTGGTTTAGAAATATTCTGTTATCTGTCCGCAACAGTCTTCTCACCTTGTGCGAACTGATAAACTGCAATCGTTTATTTTTATTTTTATGCCCGGTTAGTTTCGTGATGAAATAAAATCTTGAATCTTGATTTCATCATTACGGTCGTTTTTCACTTCATACATAGCGAGGATGAACTTTTTCTGTCTACTATTCCGTTGCTATGCCGTTGCTACGTCCAGTTATTAACAACGGTCCATCCATCCATCCATCCATCCACATCCATACTCCGCAAGCCACCTGACGGTGTGTGGCGGAGAGTACCTTGAGTACCTCTATCGGTTCTCCCTTCTATTCCATTCTCGTATTGTTCGTGGAAAGAAGGATTGTCGGTATGCCTCTGTGTGGGCTCTAATCTCTCTGATTTTATCCTCATGGTCTCTTCGCGAGATATACGTAGGAGGGAGCAATATACTGCTTGACTCTTCGGTGAGCCGCGCGGGATTAGCCGAGCGGTCTTGGCGCTGCAGTCATGGACTGTGCGGCTGGTCCCGGCAGAGGTTCGAGTCCTCTCTCGGGCATGGGTGTGTGCGTTTGTCCTTAGGATAATTTAGGTTAAGTAGTGTGTAAGCTTAGGGACTGATGACCTTAGCTGTTAAGTCCGATAACATTTCACACACACTCTTCGGTGAAGGTATGTTCTCGAAACTTTGACAAAAGCCCGTACCGAGCTACTGAGCGTCTCTCCTGCAGAGTCTTCCACTGGAGTTTATCTATCATCTCCGTAACGCTTTCGCGATTACTAAATGATCCTGTAACGAAGCGCGCTGCTCTCCGTTGGATCTTCTCTATATCTTCTATCAACCCTATCTGGTACGGATCCCACACTGCTGAGCAGTATTCAAGCAGTGGGCGAACAAGCGTACTGTAACCTACTTCCTTTGTTTTCGGATTGCATTTCCTTAGGATTCTTCCAATGAATCTCAGTCTGGCATCTGCTTTACCGACGATCAACATTATATGATCATTCCATTTTAAATCACTCCTAATGCGTACTCCCAGATAATTTATGGTATTAACTGCTTCCAGTTGCTGACCTGCTATTTTGTAGCTAGATGATAAAGGATCTATCTTTCTGTGTATTCGCAGCACATTACACTTGTCTACATTGAGATTCAATTCCCATTCCCTGCACCATGCGTCAATTCGCTGCAGATCCTCCTGCATTGCAGTACAATTTTCCATTGTTACAACCTCTCGATACACCACAGCATCATCCGCAAAAAGCCTCAGTGAACCTCCGATGTCATCCACAAGGTCGTTTATGTATATTGTGAATAGCAACGGTCCTATGACACTCCCCTGCGGCACACCTGAAATCACTCTTACTTCGGAAGACTTCTCTCCATAGAGAATGACATGCTGCGTCCTGTTATCTAGGAACTCCTCAATCCAATCACACAATTGGTCTGATAGTCCATATGCTATTACTTTGTTCATTAAACGACTGTGGGGAACTGTATAGAACGCCTTGCGGAAGTCAAGAACACGGCATCTACCTGTGAACCCGTATCTATGGCCCTCTGAGTCTCGTGGACGAATAGCGCGAGCTGGGTTTCACATGACCGTCTTTTTCGAAACCCATGCTGATTCCTACAGAGTAGATTTCTAGTCTCCATAAAAGTCATTATACTCGAACACAATACGTGTTCCAAAATTCTACAACTGATCGACGTTAGAGATATAGGTCTATAGTTCTGCACATTTGCTCGACGTCCCTTCTTGAAAACGGGGATGACCTGTGCCCTTTTCCAATCCTTTGGAACGCTACGCTCTTCTAGAGACCTACGGTACACCGCTGCAAGAAGTTCCTTCGTGTACTCTGTGTAAACTCCAGAGATAACTTATGTTGGGGTAAATGTTTTTTAATACGCCGTAATACTGGTTTAAACTAATCACTTTTCACTGTCCATTATTCATGTACTCATTTAGTCACTTAAAATTTTTAAAGAGTCAATCAATTTGCATTAATACACACTGCATTGTCCGTTTAATGAGTTAGGCAACACGTAAGATTTATCATTTGACTCATATTTTATTGTTCTTTCTGTAATTAATTGTTTGTCCCTACAACACACGAACACCGATATATCATTCAAGATTAACTTCTGTTCAGTTCAGTGATCGTGATGCTGACGACAACTTTTGACTAATCGGCGTACTTGTCTTTCTTCATGTCTTCGTTTTATTGTGTTCTACTCAAGACTACGAATTGTTTTTCTGTCGTTGATCCACTTCTCTCAAGGTTTGTAACTGCTCATCAGTATGAAGACTAAGTCTGATAAACCAATATCACTCAACTGAAGTCTTACTATAGCGTCACGTTGAGAACGGTAAACTTCCTTCGCGTTGAGAACGGTTAACTTTCATCAGTCGAATGACTGAGCAATACTTCAGTCTCTACCTCACGAACTATCAAACTTCCAAAACTGAAACAATCTAATAGCGTTTGCGTCCAAAAAACTATCGCTAAAGTACTCTAGAACGAGCAGCTAACTGAACATTTCCATATCTGAGTTGCATTGTAGCCGCATTGAATTTCCTTTTGGATGTGGCTACAACTCTCTTCCATAGTAAATATTATCTTTGACTGAATTACTTTCTTGGATTTAACCCTCGTTCATATGATTTTGAATTTATTCTGTAGATGTTTGATAAAGAATCTATGATAATCCTTTCCTTTTATCTCATCTTTTTGTATGCTATTCTCAGTATTTGAATGATATTGGTGTTAATCAAAATATTACCAGTGTAGATTTTATCGTCAATAGTTGTCGTCACTGTCAAGATGACTCACGTCCCTACTTTAAGTTTCCACAAAGTTTGTTTATTGGGGTTTTCTGTCCTTGGGGTGTTACAACATGTACAGTACGTGTCATTTTGAATTCAGTCCCGAGTAAGCCGAGCTCGTCACGAACACTATTCGCAGCTAGCGAGTAATTTCACTGAGGTTGTAGAGCGCGGCGAGTGAGTGTGACGGCGGGCTGTGTCAGGTGTTCCAGAGCTCAGCCGAGCTGCGGCGCAACCTGGACCCGAACGTGAGCTACGGCGAGAGCCACGGCCACAACACGGCGCTGCACTACGCGGCGCGCCACGGCATGAAGCACCTGCTCAGGACCTTCCTCAACGACCTGGCGGGCAACCCCAACAAGCGCAACGCCGCCAACGAGACGGCGCTGCACGCGGCGTGCACTCTGCCCGCGGGCAAGCCGCTCAGCGCGCAGGAGCGGCGCGCCGCCTGCGCCGCGCTGCTGCTGCAGTGGCGCGGCGCCGCCACGCCGGGAGGGGGCGCCGAGCGCGTCGACCTGCGCGCGCAGGACCAGGTGCGTGACACTGCTGCCAACTGCCCGCTGCTGCCAACCGACCGCCCACAGCCTCCAACCCCGTCCTTACCTGACGCGGAGAATCAAAGGGGCGGGATATAGTCACAGTCTAATAAAACAGTCGCGACACTTCGCTCCGATTCATCTACATCTACATACATACTCCGCAATCCACCATACGGTGCGTGGCGGAGGGTACCTCATACCACAACTAGCATCTTCTCTCCCTGTTCCACTCCCAAACAGAACGAGGGAAAAATGACTGCCTATATGTCTCTGTACAAGCCCTAATCTCTCTTATCTTATCTTTGTGGTCTTTCCGCCAAATGTAAGTTGGCGGCAGTAAAATTATACTGCAGTCAGACTCAAATGCTGGTTCTCTAAATTTCCTCAGTAGCGATTCACGAAAAGAACGCCTCCTTTCCTCTAGAGACTCCCACCCGAGTTCTTGAAGCATTTCCCGAACACTCGCGTGATAATCAAACCTACCAGTAACAAATCTCGCAGCCCGCCTCTGAATTGCTTCTATGTCCTCCCTCAATCCGACCTGATAGGGATTCCAAACGCTCGAGCAATACTCAAGAATAGGTCGTATTTGTGTTTTATAAGCGGCGTCCTTTACAGATGAACCACATGTTCCCAAAATTCTACCAATGAACCGAAGACAACTATCCGCCTTCCCCACAACTGCCATTACATGTTTGTCCCACTTCATATTGCTCTGCAATGTTACGCCCAAATATTTAATCGACGTGACTGTGTCAAGCGCTACACTACTAATGGAGTATTAAAACATTAGAGGATTCTTTTTCCTATTCATCTGCATTAATTTACATTTATCTATGTTTAGAGTTAGCTGCCATTCTTTACACCAATCATAAATCCTGTCCAAGTCATCTTGTATCCTCCTACAGTCACTCAACGACGACACCTTCCTGTACACCACAGCATCATCAGCAAACAGCCGTACATTGCTATCCACCCTATCCAAAAGATCATTTACATAGGTAGAAAACAACAACGGACCATTTGGGGCACTCCAGATGACACCCTCACCTCCGATGAACACTCACCATCGAGGACAACGTACTGGGTTCTATTACTTAAGAAGTCTTCGAACCACTCACATACTTCGGAACCAATCCCATATGCTCGTACCTTAGTTAGCAGTCTGCAGTGGGGCACCGAGTCAAGGAATATGGCATCCGTCTGATACTCTTCATCCATGCTTTGCCAGATATCATGTGAAAAAAGGGCGAGTTGCGTTTCGCAAGAGCGATGCTTTCTAAAGCCGTGCTGATGCATGGACAGCAACTTCTCTGTTTCAAGGAAATTCATTATATTCGAACTGAGAATATGCTCGAGAATCCTGCAACAAACCTACGTTAAGGATATTGGTCTGTAATTTTGAGGATCCGTCCTTCTACCCTTCTTATACACAGGCGTCACCTGCGCTTTTTTCCAGTCGCTCGGGACTTTACGTTGGGCAAGAGATTCGCGATAAATGCAAGCTAAATAAGGAGCCAAAGCAGTAGAGTAATCTCTGTAAAACCGAATTGGAATCCCATCAGGACCTGGCGATTTATTTATTTTCAACCCATTCAGCTGCTTCACAGCCCCAGGGATGTCTATCACTATGTCCTCCATACGGGAATCTGTACGAGACTCAAACGGCGGTATGTTTGTACGATCCTCCTGCATGAAAGATTTCTCAAATGCTAAATTTAAAATTTCAGCTTTCGTTTTGCTGTCTTCCGTTGCCAGGCCAGACTGATTAGTGAGTGACTGGATGGAAGCCTTAGACCCGCTTACCGATTTTACGTAAGACCAGAATTTCCTAGGGTTTTCAGCAAGATCTTTTGCTAAGGTACAACGGTGGTAGTGGTTGAATGCTTCGCGCATAGCCCTCCTTACAGCAGCACGAATCTCTACTAACTTTTGCCTGTCATTCTCTTTGTTGCCTACCGCGCCAGCAGCGCCCCAAGCGGCCAGCAACTGTGAGTTCGGCGCGATCGTGAAAGCGAATAGTGGTTGTTTATTTTGATTTCTACAATGAGTTTTACAAGTGGGAGCGTTTTTAGCGCAATAAATTGCAGCAACAACAGGAAGTAGACACCACAGCTGTCTTTTTTTAAGGTTTGCTAAGGATCCTGAGAGGTGTATACCATCATGTTATTAAACTGTATCGTCAGGATTCACTTGCAAACTACATTTGTATTAATGATTAATGTTTCGTTTTAGGAGCAGAAAATGGCTAGTTAATAGCAGACGAGAAGACCTTATGAAAAAAGACCCAGTTTATCTGTATAATAGTATTAGTTTTTGTTCGCTACATTTCGAACAAAACCAGTTCTTGAACGCAGACAATAATAAACTCGTGTGGAATGCAGTACCCACACTGTTTGACATCCCAAATAAGCCACCTCAACTGACGATGAAGAGGAAACTGCCACAAACATTCGACAATCCATCTAAAGCTGTAAAACAGTCCTATGACGCAGAAGCAGCCAGTTCAACTCTCTGTGTATCTGTGCCAGATTCGTGTGAATCGCCAACACGGACCTGCTTGGACGATGAAGTGGTTAGATTAAGTGCAGTTACTTGTGTCTTACAAAAGCGTAATGTTTGGTTTGTATTTCATTCACTTCTGTTGTTAGTCACTTAATTTTCCTTCTTTCCTTCATGTGATGACATTACTTTGTTAGCACCTTGTTCACTGACAGATTGTTTGAAAATTATTCAAATATTTGGTTTTGCGTTAAATGTAATGTAATCAGCTCACTATAATATTTTCAACGTATTTCACCCACTATTTGGCAGTTGCTTGTCCCACTTAGAATAATATAAAGATGAAGGTCGTACTTGTGGCAACAGGCGACAATGACAAACACAGTAGGCCTACAGAACGATAAATGAGCAGTCGATCGCTTTTGCATGTAGAGGTACATGTCTGTGCTTCTTCCGTGTGAATCCGTGTGTTTATATTCTTTTGAAATCAACGTGGTAAGCTGCAATTCTGTCCAACGTCACAAGTGTTTCTTCACGAATATGTTGTAGCTTGCCACTCGATTCATAGATTTTGTCCACACTTGCGCTTATTTTAGAATCATTTTAGAAACATATATGCCTTCTGATACTACACAAACCCTTGAAGGCAAGAAAATAACTCAAATATTTCGTAAATTACTAGGAAATGGTTGCAAAACAAACGTGCTTACGAAGCGTCTGACGTTCACCTTATTCGCCGCTTGGAGCGCTAGTGTCGCTCCATATGTCAAACGGTAACAACTTCTACTGCAGTGAGTGTCGCGACTGTTATGTTAAACTGTGATATAGTGATGGGGAAAACCGACCGGCTAAAACCGATACCTGTGTTTTAGTTCTGAATAACTGGTATTTTTCGGTATTTGTGTTATTTCGGTTATAGTACTTTTTTTCTCGTTTACTAATAACTGGCTAAAAAATAGGCACACCAATTTGCTGCAGTAGCAGTGCTGATATTGTTGGTTTCTAAATAAAACTTTTTCAAAAATTAGTAATCTTTATTCGCAAAATTTCAATTGTTTTGAAATATTGGATTATTATCGAAACTGGGAAATGTATTCAGCCCAATTTCAGTACTAAACACCCATCTGTAGGGAGTGATGGTGATCACATTTTTTTTTACGCTCATGGAATGATTTACCAGCATGCAGTTCCCCCTCACTTTGTTCTTACAGCAGCATACTATACGTCAGTATTGGCTAAACTGAGGAAACGCGTTGCAAGAAAACGACCAGAACTTCCTCGGACTGGGTGGCGACTTCATCAGGACAACGAGCGGCCACAGGTCGCAAATCAAATCATGTAGTTTCTGACTCATTTCAACATTACCTGTGTACTGTATCCCCTTTATAGCCCTGATCTTGCACCCTGTGATTTTTTTTACTACCATCATTAAAGGTAAAGCTTCGGGGCATTCGATTTGAGAACTAAAGCAGTGCTCAAGAAAAGTGATGCGATTCCCCACGACTTCACAAAGAATGACCTGCGACATCCGTTCGAGGAGTGGCAGAGACTCTATACAGAGTGCATTCAAGGTGAGGAGGGGAGTACTTCGAAAAAGATCACGTAAACATTGAAATGGAATAACAAACATCTGTGTAAAAACAGTCAGTTTCAGTCTTTGTTGCTCAACCCTCGTATTACGAATCGCTTGGAAATTCTTCGTTCTTTTTTCGAGGAGTTCTGGCTTTAATACCAAACGTGTCTGAAACTAATATTGTTTTTCATTGTTACAATAATCAGAAACTTATGTTCGTAAAAAGCTAATAATGATAAATTAAAATATTTGAAATGTTGAATTCATGTAGAGTGAAATGCCAGACATTTTACGAAATTATAGAAAGGCGCCAGGACCAACCACAATACCAAAAAAAAAAAACGGACTTCTCTTACTTTCACCGGGTGGATGGTAGCCTCACCGTTCGCAGCCGATAGCTACACTCGGTTCAACATTGCTTTAGAACTGAAATTCAATAGAATGCTTGGGGCTAAGTTGCCACATCTCGCATGAAACAGGTGCGTAATTTTACTTTTCGTTCAGTTCGCTGAAACTCGCAAACTGATCAATGTACAAAGATATCAGCATATTATTATGGGGGAGCTGTATTACGTTGTCATTTTGGTTTTACTTTGCAGCGTTTTTTAAGACTACGTTAAATATACGAAAATGTTTTTTCTTGTTGACATTACTAAATGAAACATTAGCTTTTACAAAAGTCTATTTATGATTTAACAGTAGAGAAATTTGCAGCAACACGAAGCACTATAGATGCATCGCATAGTGGGTGACCGAAGCACACGAAATGCGCCTGACTGTAGAAGCCAAACAAATTCATAAGTCGATTACAAGCAGATTATCCTCACACTGCACACTCGTCAGTGCAATAGCGAGGTGAGCATTCTGCGTGTGTTGCATGGTAGTTGGAAGTCTACCAAGTTCGAATCTATCACTGTCTAAGCTAATGATTAGTCGTACTGTCCTGTATAAAATCACTAGCTTCAGTGCCAAGCTTTTCCCAGGATGTTTAATATCGCCACACAAACTAATTGGCCCTGTGTCTATTAACATTATTAATTCATATTTTCAAGCAAGTTTTCGCAAACTTTATATTTTCCCTGTATGAAAACACAATTAGTTGCACCATCTGTTGTTACATTTTGCGATAAATATCTCATTGCGCTTTTGGAGAATTCGTCTTCCGCTTTTCAGCTCAATTGTCACTGTTTGAAGCAGGGCTGTGTTTCAGCATGACTCGAACTGTTCGAACAGTTTACGTCACAGTTCGGGAAATCTCGGGTTCTGTTCGATCTTTTGATCGCCCCGCAATCTAGTGACGTTTTTTGGTACTACATCCACGGCCTGGAAGCGTTTGTACGACACTGTAGTTTTTAATAATAAAAATAACTGTGAAACACGGACTAAAATATCTTCTAGGTTATATGTCATACGTAACAGCCACCCTTATTGTCAATAATATAGTCGTGTGGGATATCAAGTGAAAGTTGTGACTGGATTGAGGACCTTCTGGTAGGGAGCACGTAGCATGTCATCGTCAGATGTAGATGTAAGTGCAGGTGTGCCCCAGAGAAATGTGTTGGGGCCCTTACTGTTCACGTTGTATATTAATGAACTTGCAAACAATATTAATAGTAACCTCAGACTTTTTACAGATGATGCAGTTATCTAGAATGAAACACTGTCTGAGGAGAAGCTGTGTAATTATTCATTCAGATCTTGACAAGATTTCAAAGCGTTGTAAACATGGGCAACTTGCTTTAAATGCTCAAATATGCAAAACTGTGCACTTCACAAAACGAAAACACATAGTATTCTGTGACTATAATATCGATGAGTCACTGTTGGAATCGGCCAACTCATACAAATACCTGGATGCAGTACTTTGTAGGGATGTGAAACGGAATGATCGCTTAGGTTCACTCGTAGGTAAAGCAGGTGGTATTCTTCAGTCTACTGGTAGAATACTGGAGTAGCGCAATCAGTTTACAAAGGAGGCTGCTTATACATCATTCGTGCGACCGGTTCTAGAATATTATTCAACTGTGTGAGATTCGTATCAAATAAGACTAACAGAGTATATTGAACGTAAACAGAGAAGGGCAGCACGAATGGTCACAGGTTTGTTTGACCCTCGGAAGAGTGTCACTGAGACGTTGAAAGAACAGAACTGGCTGACTTGAAGATAGGCGTAAACTATCCCGAAAACATCTACTAACAAAGTTCCAAGAACTGGCTTTAAGTGATGACTCTAGGAATATACTACAACGTTCTAAGTATTGCTCACATATGGATAGTGAGGATAAGATTAGAATAACTACAGCACACACAGTGGCATTCACATAATTGTTCTTCCCGCGTTCCATACGTGAATGGAACGGAAAGAAACCCTAATAACTGGTACATTGGTACGTAGTCTGTGCCATACACTTCAAGCCGGTTCGCGGAGTATAGACATAGATGTAGAATAAGGAATATTTTGTCGGAACATCTGAATAAGTAAAATGGTACTTGGAGAGGTACTAAACAGAAAAATATTAAAGACATAATGATTAGAATATGTAAAATACGTTATTGAATAATTCTAGTTTGTTGGGCAGGTACAGCTTTAGCATGCTGTCAAAGTCAATACAATACGAAGCAAATATGTGACATCACATTTTTAAAAGGCAGTTTATCTTTCTTGCATTATTTTTAATATTTTCATTTCACTCTGTGTTCGCTATGTTTTCCTTCTTTTTTTAAAGTACCGCTTGGAACTGTCTGAACCACAGATGAAAACATATGTTCGTACTCATGTCTAAATATTGCAGTGTTCTCTTCAGCTGCTCATTGTTTTGTGGTAGCTTCCTATGTATTTCGTCGGTTAGCTGCATCCCACAATAATTAGTCCACTAAATTTAGATCAAGTGAATGTGTCGGCATTTCAGTAGCACCCTATTTTTCAATCACTGAAAACAACATGAGGCCATAATCTATCACCTTTTGCGTAATTAGCTGAAAGTAGTATTATTTAAATTTGTTAGCCTGTGGCAAGATTTCTAACGTCATTTCTTCGAGATTTATCAAGTTTATTTTCCAAATACTAATAAGTGCAACTTCCCCGATTAGTCAGTAATAGCTAGAATATCTATACATATAAGGAAGAGTTCTGTTTGTTTTTAATTCATACAAACATATAGTTTTATTTTGAGCTTAGTGAAATATTGTACATTTTACTTTCAAGACAAGCGGAAGATCACTGTCTTCATAAGATTTCGTAATCTTACTTGAATTACACATGTATGCAATATATAAAGGAGAAAGGATTTTACCAAAAATCTCTAAAAGTTCTTGGCCGATTTACTTCAAATTTCTACATTCAGATGAAACAATGCAGAAAATCAATTAAACACTAAATGCAAAACAAAGGAAATACATCATGGCAAACTGACTGTATTCCTATCACGAGAATAAAAGTATAGTGGCAATATCCGTCTTTAAAATACTACTATCAAACGTCGCTAGATCGCGGGACGAGGGACAAATGGAGAGTTTGATAGACGTGATTGCAAACTCTTATTAATTGATTAGTTCGGGAACTTGTTCGTCAACTCCTCGTTGTCATTTGACATCAATCGACCTCTCACAACAACACTTCACAAATAGCGGAGTATTGCTCAACTATTGGAGCAGCTTCTGGGAAAATTTTCATTTTGAAAGAAGGGGGCTGGGATAAAGTTTCAAAAAATTATTTACTGTGTTATGCTGCAAGATGTCCCCACGACGAGCAGTATCAGATGCCACTAGAATGTCGCAAACTGCAATTTCATGCACGTAGACTCGTTTTCAAATATGGGATTTGGGCAGTGACATCCACAAACAATCATGTGCAGAGATATAACCGTTGGCTCGTGATCACAATTTATCGGAAAGAGCAGAGGAATCAAATCTTTCTGCAGTCTGTCTTGCGAACAGGAATAGGACTCATGAAATGAACCCCTATAGTGGTCTTCTTGCTCTTTAATGTGGACTCTGCGCTGGTAGATCTACACTACTGGCCATTAAAATTGCTACACTACGAAGATGATATGCTACAGACGCGAAATTTAACCGACAGCAAGAAGATGCTGTGGTATGCAAATGATTAGCTTTTCAGAGCATTCACACAAGGTTGGCACCGGTGGGGACAACTACAACGTGCTGGCATGAGGAAAGTTTCCAACCGATTTCTCATACACACACACCAGTTGAACGGCGTTGCCTGGCGAAACGTTGTTGTGATGCCTCGTGTAAGGAGGAGAAATGCGTACCATCACGTTTCCGACTTTGATAAAGGTCGGATAGTAGCCTATCGGGATTGCGGTTTATCGTATCGCGACATTGCTGCTCGCGTTGGTCGAGATCCAATGACTGTTAGCAGAATATGGAATCGGTGGGTTCAGGAGGGTAATACGGAACGCCTCGTATCACTAGCAGTCCAGATGACAGGCATCTTATCTGCATGGCTGTAACGGATAGTGCAGCCACGTCTCGATCCCTGGGTCAACAGATGGGGACGTTTGCAAGACAACAACCATCTGCACGAACAGTCCGGCGACGTTTGCAGCAGCATGGACTATCAGCTCGGAGACCATGGCTGCGGTTACCCTTGACGCTGCATCACAGACAGGAGCGCCTGCGATGGTGTACTCAACGACGAACCTGGGTGCACGAATGGCAAAACGTCATTTTTTCATATGAATCGAGGTTCTGTTTACAGCATCATTATAGTCGCTTCCGTGTTTGGCGACATCGCGGTGAACACACATTGGAAGCGTGTATTCGTCATCGCCATACTGGCGTATCACCCGGCGTAATGGTATGGGGTGCCACTGGTTACACGTCTCGGTCACCTATTGTTCGCATTGACGGCACTTTGAACAGTGGACGTTACATTTCAGATTTGTTACGACCCGTGGCTCTATCCTTCATTCGATCCCTGCGAAACCCTACGTTTCAGCAGGATAACGCACGACCACATGTTGCAGGTCCTGTACGGGCCTTTCTGGATACACAAAATGTTCGACAGCTACCCTGGCCAGCACATTCTTCAGATCTCTCACTAATTGAAAACGTCCGGTCAATGGTGGCCGAGCAACTGGCTCGTCACAATACGCCAGTCACTACTCTTGATGAACTGTATAGATGTGACGATTTTGCTGGTCACATGTGTACCTCACATTATACGCACATTTTGTAAACACAAGTGCCACGTGCGACCGAGTATTGTCCTGTTAAAAAATTTCACCTCTATACTGTCACAAGAGAGGTAGCTCAGGAGGACCTATCATTGTGCCATCGGAGTTCCCTGGATTCGAGCCCTGCTCTGGACACAAATTTTCAATGCCCACAAAAGCAGCTAAAGCGTCTCAGAAATCCTTTATCACTTTGTTGTCCGTTTGTCTGTCTGCCCGTCTGTTAAGACCCATATTTTTCAAGAATGGATGAAAGTATCAGTTTAAAATTTATGTTCCCTAACTTAGTGCTTCCTCAGGAGTAGCGCTGTTGTGCCTCTCAGAAACATTGGAAGAATGGAACTTCACCTTAGGTCGCGACCATACTCACCAAAGTTGGTCATGCAGGGTAGTGTTCAAAATGGTTCAAATGGCTCTGAGCACTATGGGACTTAACTACTGAGGTCATCAGTCCCCTAGAACTTAGAAGTACCTAAACCTAACTAACCTAAGGACATTACACACATCCATGCCCGAGGCAGGATTCGAACCTGCGACCGTAGTGGTCTCGCGGTTCCAGACTGTAGCGCCTAGAACCGCACGGCCACTCCGGCCGGCGCAGGGTAGTGTAAACTACGATTCATCACTGAACACAATGTGTCATCATTCATCAGCCGCCCATGCTTTCCAGTCACGGCACCATTCCAAACCCAGCTGTTTATGTAGTGGTGTTGCTGGCGTTGAATGCTAATTCCCTATAGTTGAGACGGCGTAAGGAGATTCCTGACATTTCGTAGCGCTGTTGGTAAGCCTTCAACTGCGAAGCGCTAACGGCTGTAGACGGAAACAGTGGTAATCTACAGAGCTGCGACGACACTGAAGCGTTGCCATAGAGACGTTTACCAAACCGCCTTACGTTATTGGTTGAGGCAGGCTCTCGAAGCCGCCTCGCCGAGCCCACCTTTAGGGATCAACTTACGCCGACTCACCTGCAGTCCGGCCGCAGCTGGTATCCGACCAGTGGTGCCAGATAACAAAGAATGTTACAGGGAGTCCATTACTTATTCTCGGATAGCAGGCGCAGATGTGAAGAAGTTACGATGTGCTTGGTGCGCAATACGGTGATCCTCCCTTATACTGATAGGACGTGATCAGCCGGTACCCTGACGACGGATGTGTTGTCTTTACGTTCCCACGCAGTCCAACGTCGGTCCATTGTGACATCCAATGCGGCACAATCTGGATATTGCACGTTTCGAATAGCCAGCCAAATGGAGACCAATAATGAGGCACAGATTCAAACTCTGTCACGTGTTGATGACGCTGTTTCACACGAATACTCACGCCTGTTGTACTGTCTACCCTACCAGGCTTTGTAACAACATTAACCACTAACAACACCAATAAACTCTGGTAGCTATTTTACCTGTCACAGGAATTTGCAACACTAACCATTTGCTTACGTGCCGAAGGTGTGTACGTGCAAGAAGTTGCATTAACATCAGATGATGACTTCTGGTTGCTTCACTTCTGTTGTCAAGTTGTTTAAACAGGAGTGGACGAAAATATAGAAATACCAAAAAATAACATATTACCATGACTAATACGAGGTAACAGAACCGTTGGCATTGAAAACAGCTTCAAGCTTCGCAGTTGATAAATACAGGTCCAGGGTGGTATTCGAGAGACTCTTTACCATCCTTTCTACAAAATAGTGGACTGTTAAGTAAAAATGACGGAGGTCGATAGTTATAATGCATCCTTCTCTCCAAAGTAGATCAGTGAAGGTCAGTAATATTCAGATCTGGTGACTGCGGTGGCCGGGTAAGACGCGACAGTTCATGGTCGTTCTCACGAAAGCATTTCTGGAAAATGTGAGCGTTCTGGACGCCCTGTGGAGGTTAAGACTCCAGAAATCAATGATAAAATCCGTGATATGGTGATGGATGACAGAAGAGTTAAGGTGGGTGAGATTGTTAGTGCTGTGGGCATCTCGAATTAACGGGTACATAATATATTGCATAAACATTTGGATTTGAGAAAGCTATCCGCAAGATGGGTTCCGCGATTGCTCACGCTTGACCAAAATCGGAATCGTGTGAAGTGTTGCAAAGATGGTTTGCAGTTGTTCAGGAAGAATCCGCAGGACTTTAAGCGTCGTTTCGTCACTGTGGATGAAACATGGATACATTACTATACTCCTGAGACCAAACAGAAAGCTAAACAATGGGTTACCAAGGGAGAATCTGCACCAAAAAAGGGGAAGACCATTCCTTCGCCCGGAAAGGTTATAGCGACTGTCTTTTGGGATTCGCAAGGGATAATTCTCATCGACTATCTGGAAAAGGGTAAAACTATTACAGGTGCATATTATTCATCTTTATTGGACCGTTTGAAAACGGAGCTGCAAGAAAAACGCCAGCGATTGGACCGCAAAAAAGTCCTTTTCCATCACTACAATGCACCAGCACACTTCTCAGTGATTGTGGCCACAAAATTATTGGAAATAGCATTCCAACTCGTTTCACATCCCCCCTCTTCTTCAGACTTGGCTCCCTCGGACTACTATTTGTTCCCCAATTTCAAGAAATGGTTGGCAGGACAAAGATTTTATTCAAACTAGGAGGTGATTGCAGCAACTAATAGCTATTTTGCAGACTTGGACGATTCCTATTATTCAGAAGGGATCAACAAATTAGAACAGCGTTGGACGAAGTGTATAAGTCTAAACGGAGACTATGTCGGAAAATAAAAAAGGTTTACCCCAAACACGTAAGTAGTTTTTATTTTTGGAAGAACTTTTCAAACGACCCTCGTATGTTCGACATCAGAGTGTGATAACCAATCGCAGACGGCAGGCGGCAGCACCAGCAATCAGAGAGTCGTGGAAAAGGTGCAGTTGTTGTAATGCGGAAACGGAGCGATTTATGCGACTTCCAAAAGGGCATGATAATTGGCTTTCGAGTCAAGGGTGGGAGTATTTCTGAAACGGCTAATTTTGTAAACTATTAACGTGCCACCTTGATTAAAGTATACCGTGCATAACAAAACGGCACTACCTAAAACCGAAGGTGAGGCAACTGTGGTGCACGACGGGCCGTAGATTACAGGGGTGAACGATGGCTCCAGAGTTATGTACGGGCGAATAGACGTGCAACTACTGAGCAGCTGACCGCCTAGATGAGCCAAGGGGCTACCATCGGCGTGTCCTCAACGACCGTTCAGTGAACGTTGCTGCATGCGGGCCTAGGCGGCAGGCGCGTGGTTCATGCACCCAAGCTCACTGCTGTTCATCGGCGACAAAGACTGGAATTTGCACGCAAAAGGAGGCCACTGGGTGCCGACAGGTGGCCCTTTCAGATGAATCACTTTCTACGCTGTAGTGGACAGATGATCAGTGACATGTACGGTGTGAAACATCTGAAAGGAAACACCCTGCAACCAGGAAGTAGCGTCATGGACTGAGGAATGTTTTAGTGGCAATTATTATGTATTATAGAAAATAGCTTGGAATGAAAAATGATTATAGAAAATTACATGAAGTAGGTTTATGAAGTCACAATAAGTTCAATGTTTTGAGTACTCAAATTGCCGGCCATCAGCATTTCCACATTTGTGTAGTGTGGTTAGTACACTGTAGCACAGAGTTCTTTATTATCATGAATGTCTTGGCGCGCTTCTCTTTTGAACTGACACATGTCATCAACAGTGTTTGGTTTTCTTGCAAATACGTTATACACTCCTGGAAATGGAAAAAAGAACACATTGACACCGGTGTGTCAGACCCACCATACTTGCTCCGGACACTGCGAGAGGGCTGTACAAGCAATGATCGGGATCACACGCACGGCACAGCGGACATACCAGGAACCGCGGTGTTGGCCGTCGAATGGCGCTAGCTGCGCAGCATTTGTGCACCGCCGCAGTCAGTGTCAGCCAGTTTGCCGTGGCATACGGAGCTCCATCGCAGTCTTTAACACTGGTAGCATGCCGCGACAGCGTGGACGTGAACCGTATGTGCAGTTGACGGACCTTGAGCGAGGGCGTATAGTGGGCATGCGGGAGGCCGGGTGGACGTACCGCCGAATTGCTCAACACGTGGGGCGTGAGGTCTCCACAGTACATCGATGTTGTCGCCAGTGGTCGGCGGAAGGTGCACGTACCCGTCGACCTGGGACCGGACCGCAGCGACGCACGGATGCACGCCAAGACCGTAGGATCCTACGCAGTGCCGTAGGGGACCGCACCGCCACTTCCCAGCAAATTAGGGACACTGTTGCTCCTGGGGTATCGGCGAGGACCATTCGCAACCGTCTCCATGAAGCTGGGCTAAGGTCCCGCACACCGTTAGGCCGTCTTCCGCTCACGCCCCAACATCGTGCAGCCCGCCTCCAGTGGTGTCGCGACAGGCGTGAATGGAGGGACGAATGGAGACGTGTCGTCTTCAGCGATGAGAGTCGCTTCTGCCTTGGTGCCAATGATGGTCGTATGCGTGTTTGGCGCCGTGCAGGTGAGCGCCACAATCAGGACTGCATACGACCGAGGCACACAGGGCCAACACCCGGCATCATGGTGTGGGGAGCGATCTCCTACACTGGCCGTACACCACTGGTGATCGTCGAGGGGACACTGAATAGTGCACGGTACATCCAAACCGTCATCGAACCCATCGTTCTACCATTCCTAGACCGGCAAGGGAACTTGCTGTTCCAACAGGACAATGCACGTCCGCATGTATCCCGTGCCACCCAACGTGCTCTAGAAGGTGTAAGTCAACTACCCTGGCCAGAAAGATCTCCGGATCTGTCCCCCACTGAGAATGTTTGGGACTGGATGAAGCGTCGTCTCACGCGGTCTGCACGTCCAGCACGAACGCTGGTCCAACTGAGGCGCCAGGTGGAAATGGCGTGGCAAGCCGTTCCACAGGACTACATCCAGCATCTCTACGATCGTCTCCATGGGAGAATAGCAGCCTGCATTGCTGCGAAAGGTGGATATACACTGTACTAGTGCCGACATTGTGCATGCTCTGTTGCCTGTGTCTATGTGCCTGTGGTTCTGTCAGTGTGATCATGTGATGTATCTGACCCCAGGAATGTGTCAATAAAGTTTCCCCTTCCTGGGACAATGAATTCACGGTGTTCTTATTTCAATTTCCAGGAGTGTATTTGATAACACACCAAAAGAAAAGGTCCATTGAAGTAAGTTCTAGCGATCCTGGTGACGATTCAGTTGTACCCTGTCAGCGTATCCAGTTACTGGGTAACTCAAAAAAAAAAAAAAAAAAAAATTGTTCAACTGGCACTGAGCACTATGGGACTTAATATCTAAGGTCATCAGTCCCCTATAACTCAGAACTACTTAAACCTAACTAACCTAAGGACAACACACACATCCAAGCCCGAGGCAGGATTCGAACCTGCGACCGTAGCAGCCGCACGGTTCCAGACTGAAGCGCCTAGAACCGCTCGGCCACCGCGGCCGACCGACGGGGTAATTTGTTGTGAAGAAACTGACGCACTGTTAAAGCATAGTGGAAAGGAGGCCCATTTTTCTGTAAGAAGAACTCCTTTAGTACCCTGCAGTAGTAATTGTGGAATTGGAATACCAATATCCTGCAGCATGTTGAGACAGACGTTATACAGGGTGTTACAAAAAGGTACGGCCAAACTTTCAGGAAACATTCCTCACACACAAAGAAAGAAAATATTTTATGTGGACATGTGTCCGGAAACGCTTACGTTCCATGTTAGAGCTCATTTTATTACTTCTCTTCAAATCACATTACTCATGGAATGGAAACACACAGCAACAGAACTTACCAGCGTGACCTCAAACACTTTGTTACAGGAAATGTTCAAAATGTCCTCCGTTAGCGAGGATACATGCATCCACCCTCCGTCGCATGGAATCCTTGATGCGCTGATGCAGCCCTGGAGAATGGCGTATTGTATCACAGCCGTCCACAGTACGAGCATGAAGAGTCTCTACATTTGGTACCGGGGTTGCGTAGACAAGAGCTTTCAAATGTCCCCATACATGAATGTCAAGAGGGTTGAGGTCAGGAGAACGTGGAGGCCATGGAATTGGTCCGCCTCTACCAGTCCAACGGTCACCGAATCTGTTGTTGAGAAGCGTACAAACACTTCGACTGAAATGTGCAGGAGCTCCATCGTACATGAACCACATGTTGTGTCGTACTTGTAAAGGCACATGTTCTAGCAGCACAGGAAGAGTATCCCGTATGAAATCATGATAACGTGCTCCATTGAGCGTAGGTGGAAGAACATGGGGCCCAATCAGGACATCACCAACAATGCCTGCCCAAACGCCCACAGAAAATCTGTGTTGATGACGTGATTGCACAATTGCGTGCGGATTCTCGTCAGCCCACACATGTTGATTGTGAAAATTTACAATTTGATCACGTTGGAATGAAGTCTCATCCGTAAAGAGAACATTTGCACTGAAATGAGGATTGACACATTGTTGGATGAACCGTTCGCAGAAGTGTACCCGTGGAGGCCAATCAGATGCTGATGGTGCCTGCACACGCTGTACATGGTACGGAAACAACTGGTTCTCCCGTAGCACTCTCCGTACAGTGACGTGGTCAACGTTACCTTGTACAGCAGCAACTTCTCTGACGCTGACATTAGGGTTATCGTCAACTGCGCGACGAATTGCCTCGTCCATTGCAGGTGTCCTCGTCGTTCTAGGTCTTCCCCAGTCGCGAGTCATAGGCTGGAATGTTCCGTGCTCCCTAAGACGCCGATCAATTGCTTCGAACGTCTTCTTGTCGGGACACCTTCGTTCTGGAAATCTGTCTCGATACAAACGTACCGCGCCACGGCTATTGCCCCGTGCTAATCCATACATCAAATGGGCATCTGCCAACTCCGCATTTGTAAACATTGCACTGACTGCAAAATCACGTTCGTGATGAACACTAACCTGTTGATGCTACGTACTGATGTGCTTGATGCTAGTACTGTAGAGCAATGAGTCGCATGCCAACACAAGCACCGAAGTCAACGTTACCTTCCTTCAATTGGGCCAACTGGCGGTGAATCGAAATCACGTTCGTGATTAACACTAACCTGTTGATGCTACGTACTGATGTGCTTGATGCTAGTACTGTAGAGCAATGAGTCGCATGCCAACACAAGCACCGAAGTCAACGTTACCTTCCTTCAATTGGGCCAACTGGCGGTGAATCGAGGAAGTACAGTACATACTGACGAAACTAAAATGAGCTCTAACATGGAAATTAAGCGTTTCCGGACACATGACCACATAACATATTTTCTATATTTGTGTGTGAGGTATGTTTCCTGAAAGTTTGGCCGTACCTTTTTGTAACACCCTATGTATATAAAAACTCAATGATCCATTGACATGATAGGCACGCCGAAACTTTAACTCCAGGTTAGTTCAATTGTTTTTTAGTTACAGGATGGAATCTTTCTGTGTTGTGGTACATATACTTATGCCTATTAATAGCGACTGGCAGCTAAAAATTCGCTTAGTCCAACAAATTTTTCTAATTACGCCGTCACCTTGCACTTCTTCCTTCAAAAGCATCTCGCAGAATTCTAAACAGCGATCTAGATCATCCTCTAGTAATCCTCGAAGTAATCTTGGGTGATACTCTTGGAAACCTAAACACTCCATCAGACAACCCAAGGATCTACAGGAAATGTACGACTCAAAATAGGCTCTCTTTTTTATTTCATTTTCATGGGTAGCAACACTCACTTGTCGACCACTCTTTGGCATGTTACAGACAGACCCACTTTGATGAAATGTCTCAACCTGTAAATTGATAGCCTGTTTGGTGGAGGTGTATTGAATACTTCTGTCCATTTTTATAGAACCTGTTCAGCATTCTTTGTAATCCAGTATTGTTTAATCATCGACTTCCATTGGTCATTGATTCAGTTACAATGGATTATTATTGGAATATCTTAAAAAATTACAAAAATGGTCTTAGAACAGAGAAAAATACAGTATACCTGTTATATACCCGTTCATACATCCCCCCAACCATTACCATTGTATACAGAGTTATTCAGCTGCCTTGCCAGTGGATTTTATGCAAACCGCAACACCTTCAAATAGCGTATGCAATATTTTGGTATTCTCTTGCTCGCTATTTGCCAGCAGAAAAAGAGAACATCGAACTTTTTGTAAAAAATTTAATGTAGTTAAATTTTGTATTGAGATGCACTACTGGCCATTAAAATTGCTACACCGCGAAGATGACGTGCTACAGACGCGAAATTTAACCGACAGGAAGAAGATGCTGTGATATGCAAATGATTAGATTTTCAGAGCATTCACATAAGGTTGGCGCCGGTGGCGACACCTACAACGTGCTAACAAGAGGAAAGTTTCCAACCGATTTCTCATACACAAACAGCAGTTGACAGGCGTTGCCTGGTCAAACGTTCTTGTGATGCCTCGTGTAAGGAGGAGAAATGCGTACCACCACGTTTACGACTTTGATAAAGGTCGGATTCTAGCCTATCGCGATTGCGGTTTATCGCATCGCGACATTGCTGCTCGCGTTGGTCAAGATCCAATGACTGCTAACAGAATACGGAACCGGTGGGTTCAGGAGGGTAATATGGAACGCCGTGCTGGATCCCAACGACCTCGTATCTCTAGCAGTCGAGATGACAGGTATCTTCCCGCATGGCTGTAACGTATCGTGCAGCCACGTCTCGATCCCTGAGTTAACAGACAGGGACATTTGAAAGACAATAACCATCTGCACCAACAGTTCGATGTCGTTTGCAGCAGCATGGACTATCAGCTCGGAGACCATGGCTCCGGTTACCCTTGACGCTGCATCACAGACAGGACGAACCTGGGTGGACGAATGTCAAAACGTAATTTTTTCGGATGAATCCAGGTTCTGTTTACAGTATCATGATGGTCGCATCCGTGTTTGGCGACATCGCGGTGAACGCACATTGGAAGCGTGTATTCGTCTTCGCCATACTGGTGTATCACCCGGCGTGATGGTATGGGGTGCCACTGGTTACACGTCTCGGTCACCTCTTGTTCGCATTGACGGCACTTTGAACAGTGGACGTTACATTTCAGATGTGTTACGACCCGTGGCTCCACCTTTCATTCAATCCCTGCGAAACCCTACGTTTCAGCAGGATAATGCATGACCGCATGTTGTAGGTCCTGTACGGTCCTTTCTGGATACACAAAATGTTCGACTGCTGCCCTGGCTAACACATTCTCCAGATCTCTCACCAATTGAAAACGTCTAGTCAATGGTGGCCGAGGAACTGGCTCGTCACAATACGCCAGTCACTACTCATGATGAACTGTGGTGTCGTGTTGAAGCTGCATGGGCAGCTGTACCTGTACACGCCATCCAATCTCTGTTTGATTCAATGCCCAGGCGTATTAAGGACTCTATTACGGCCAGATGTCGTTGTTCTGGATACTGATTTCTCAGGAACTATGCACGCAAATTGCGTGAAAATGTAATCACATGTCAGTTCTAGTATAATATATTTGTGCAGTGAATACCCGTTTATCATGTGCATTTCTTCTTGGCGTAGCAATTTTAATGGCCAGTAGTGTACATTAAATGTCCTACAAAAAGGAGCTCTTCATTGTTTCTGGAGCCCTAAGAGTTCGCTTGTAGTGAGCAAGACATTATGAAAATCTCGTGTGCAGTTTTTGAAGACGTTGGGGGTTGCATTTAACCCATCGGTAGGGGCAGCTGAATGTCCCTGTACGGTTAAAACTCGAATAAATAAAATCCACGTGTTTTTGCAGTTGTTTTATGCAACCCACAATGAATTCAGAGTTTCGATAGCTGTTGAATTTCATTAGGGTGCTATGTAAGCTGTAGCAGAGGTGGTGCGGTGTTGCAGAAGGGGAACACGGCGCTGCACTGCGCGGCGAGCAGCGGCCTGGAGCGGTGCGTGGAGCTGCTGCTGGCGCACGGTGCGCCCCTCTTCCAGGAGAACCACGACAAGCTGACGCCCTGCGACCTGGCCATGCGCGCCAGCCACCACGAAATCGCGCGCCTCCTCGAGTCCCGCATGGTCTTCGTGAGTACCTGCCCCCTCCAGCGAACCGCTCACTTTTGGTATCAACCAATTACTACATACGCTACAAACTACGGTGTCGACCTCAGTCGTTATGTAGCATACAGGCCTACGCTACATATAACTTTCTTTTGCTAACTCAGAGTGTAAATCGATTTTACTATGGTTGGTTGTAGCGCACACTTAACAGTTTAAACCTTGTACTTTCTGCCCATCAACGTTTTAGTTTCAGAATCCAGATATTCCCCGTAGCTCGCAGTATCTGCTTCGACAAAGTAGTGAGTCTATCTGCTCTGCGTATAGGCTCTTTATAACAAAGCAATTTGTCGGATAAGGCCCATGTAAACGACCGGAAAATTTGTCAAACTTTACTTGTTTGTCAAATTATTTGGCAGTGTGCAGCTTTTAATGACTTGTTTGCCAAACATAGACTATTTTGAGTTGGTCATGCGTATTTAGCGAAAAAGAGTTTTTCTCTCAGCATCAGGGGAATATATTAGACATATGGATAAAAATAAAAGAGCACTGGCAGTTACCAAGGTGGTAGAGTGTCGCGTTTTCCCCAGCCATATACTCGTAGTACACTTTATGAAGGAAAATCAGTGTTCTTTGGACTACACACAAACGGGTGTGAAATAAAATAAAAAATCGAAGCTCTCGGGTTCTGCCAAGGACGATGTATATGTCACCACATTGTGGTATTTTAATGAACTGAATTACAGAATTACAGGATTTGTTGAGTGGAATGAACAATCTAATGAATACAGAATACGGTTTGAGAGTAAACCGAAGAAAGACAGAGGAAATGAGAAGTAGTAGAAATGAGAATAGCAAAAAACTTAACGTCAGAATTGGAGATCGCAAAATAGACAAAGTCAAGGAATTTTGCTAGCTTGGAAGCATAACCCATTGTGGAAGAAGCAAGGAGGACATAAAAAAGCAGACTAGCACAGGCAAAAAGTGCATTCCCTGCCAACAGAAGTCTACTAGTATCAAATATAAGACTAACAAAGGCAGAAAGTACATTCATGACCAGTAGATGTCTCCTGACGTCAAACACAGGCCTTAACTTGAGGAAGAAATCGCTGAGAATGTTGCTTTGGAACAGAACATTGTATGGTACTGAAACATGGATAGAGGGAAACTGGAACAGAAGAGAATCGATGCGTTTGAGATGTGGTGTTACAGAAGAACGTTGAAAATCGGATGAACTGATACGTAAGGAAAGATGAGTTCTATGCAGAATCGACCAAGAAAGGATCATATGTAAACACTGACTAGAAGAAGTTATACGAGGTGTGACAATACAGTAATGAGACTGATTTTCTTTGCAAGATGTGGCAATCCTGCAGGCTTGTGTAGGCACAATATCTTTGACCTTCGTCTATAAGCTGCTTCTAGTCCAAGCGGCACATCGATGCAACTCCTCAGTCGTGAGTTGTGCTGTAATAAGTTAACGCGTGTTTGTGTCTCTCGTCACGGAAATGGAACCACATAATATTGCGCAACGGTATGCCATTTCTTTTTGCGTTAAATTGTGTGAAAACGCGACGACAATTTACAGTAAACTTCAGACCGATCGAGGTGGCGCAGTGGTTAGCACACTAGACTCGCATTCGGGAGGACGACGGTTCAATCCCGTCTCCAGCCATCCTGATTTAGGTTTTCCGTGATTTCCCTAAATCGTTCCAGGCAAATGCCGGGATGGTTCCTTTGAAAGGGCACGGCCGATTTACTTCTCAATCCTTCCCTAACCCGAGCTTGCACTCCGTCTCTAATGACCTCGTTGCCAATGGGACGTTAAACACTACCCATCACCACCACTACAGTAAACTTCAGAAGGCTTTTGGAGAGGAGGTTACGTCAAGAGCTCAAGTTTATCGTTGGCATGAGATGTTTAGTGAAGGCAGAACGAATATTGAAGATGAAGACTGCAGTGGACGACCATCAACCTCACGGACGGATGCTAACTTGGCCAGGGTGCGTGAACTCGTATGATCTGATCAAAGACTATCCATGAAAATGATTGCAGAAGAACTGAACATCAATCGAGAAATGGTTCATCTAATACAGTAATAACTGAAGATCTTGGTATGAGAAAGATTTGTGCAAAAATGGTCCCCAAAGATCTCATACCACAACAGTGAGAAACACAGAAAAATGTGGCGGCAGAGCAAACGGAAATCAATCCAGAATTGTTGAGCCGTGTTATCACTGGTGATGAAAGTTGGTTTTTCAGTACGATCCAGAGACAAAGCGCCAAAGTTCGCAATGGTGCGCAAAGGGATCACCCAGACCAAAAAAAGCTCGCATGCTTGTGTGGTTCTTTGATTCCAAGGGAATTGTTCATAAAGAGTGGGTGTCTCCTGCACAAACAGTTAACCAATATTATTACAAAGAAATTTTAGAAAGACTTCGTAAAAGAGTTCTTCGTATCCGTGCCAACATTGCTGATAATTGGAGTCTGAATCACGATAATGCGCCATCCCATACTGCTCTGTCAGCAATTTTTAACCTCAAAACAAATTTCAGTGTTACCACAGCCACCTTATTCACCAGATATCGCTCCGTGCGACTTTTTTCTATTTCCAAGAGTCAAAACGGTGGTCAAGGGACACCATTTTCAAACAACACAAGATGTCCAAAAAGCTGTGACGAGGGTCTTGGAGGATATTACAGAAGATGAGTTCCATAAATGTTTCCACCAATGGCAGAAGCTCTGGAAAAAGGGGGCGCAATCAGAAATTGGAAGACCTCAGGCTTTATGTCTGACCACTGCCAATAATAATAATAATGGAAATGAGTGTTTGGCGTCATTGGGCGGGAGGCACCTTGGGGGGCAGGTCCGGCCGCCTTGGTGCAGGTATTAGATTCGACGGCACATTGGGCGACCTGCGCGCCAGATTGGGATGAAATGATGATGAAGACAGCACAACACCCAGTCCGTGTAGTAGTCATTAGACAGTCACTGTTTTGTTGTGCTGTCAGTTCGTTTGTTGCTGAGACAATCACTCCTGGTGGTCGGGCAATATGGCGGGCGACAGTCAGGTTGGTACCCCACCACTATCCGGCGGATCTCCAGACACGTCTTCGCTGATCATTGAGTCTCAGTTCGAAGCATGACTCATCACTGAAGACAATTCTACTCCAGGCAATGACATTCCAGGCCGAAGACGAGTCTGGAGACACTCCAGACAGCGGCGGGATACCACATGACAGTGGCCCCCATACGGCCCGACAACAATGTATGATGGTCTGGGTGCCACATTTTATTTCATAGCAGGATCTCTTTGGTAGTCATTCGCAGCACCCTTACAGCACCGCGGTATGTCGACGATATTCTACACCCCATTTTGTTGCCCTTCATAAGAAGCCATCCTCAGCTAACATTTCAGAAAAATAATGCCCGCCCGCTCACGGCGAGAATTTCTACTGCTTATCTTCATGACAGATAAACCCTATCTTGACCAGCAAGGTCGCTATATCTCTCATCAACTGGGAACGTTTCGGATATTATGGGCAGGCCCCTCCAATCAGCTCGGGATTTTGACAATTTAACGTGTGAATTGGACATAATTTGGCACAATGTGTCTTAGGAGGATACAACTCACAGTCAACCAATGCCACGCCGATCAGGCGGATCAACGCGTTATTGACTTGCTCAGTTTGTGAAGCTCTCGCTCTTGAATAAAGATCCAATATTTCTGAAATTGTAATCACTTGTTTGTTTGTACTGAAACGTCCCCTTAGAAAAATCATGAATTACTGTGCTGGTAAACTTCTTACGTTATTTGGTTTTCAAACAGCTGAGCAAAACCGAACGTATTCAGACAGTTCTCTCTTTACTTATTGTGATAATCACTAAACTGACACACAATACTTTTTTAGCGCAACGCAATCTGACTTTCAATAATCCCTACGTTCAGTTTTGCTCAGCTGTTTGAAAATCAAATAACGTAAGAAGTTTACCAGCACAGTAATTCATAATTTTTCTAAGGGGACGTTTCAGCACATTTACATCACATCTACCGATTTCCGTCCCATTCGGAAAATTCTTTCGTGGTGCGTCGGTTTCAGGGCGTTTCTAGAAGTCGGTCAAGGGGGGCGGGTGGGGGGTTGGGGCTAATGGGGGGCAGGAGGTTTGGGGGAATAGAATATCGCTTAACAAAAGGAGAGTTGGGGTTCTCCACCTACAAATTCGTAAAATTTTGTGTTGCTTAAATTAGTTTTTGGTAACTATGTTGGAGTTCCCTGTAAAAAAAAAACTTATTTTAACATGGGAGATTTTATAAATTACATAAACCATAAAAAAGGTCAACTTACGACAAATAAGTTTTCATTAATTTACTGGATACATAAGATGACACGAATGTAAAAACTTGAACTTGACATGAATATAAGGAAAAAATCTGTAACAAAATTCACTGGATATTTTCGTCTTCTGCCCAATTTGTCATGCTCATTCGTCTCTATTTCTTTTTACTGAATATGTCAACGATATTTTCAATGTCCATATCTTTTTCTTTATTGATATTTGCAAGAGCCAACCCATTTAGTCTCACCTGCCCCATTGTGTTACACAAACGTCTTTATTCGCCTCAAAGTAGAGAAGCTTTGTTCAGGAGTGCTTGTGGTGACAGAAATAGCCCTAAATATTTGAAGTGAAACATATGCATTTGGGAAAAACTGCTTGTCACAGTTCTTTAAAGCTTCATTGCTGTTTCAGGTCTTTTACTTTCATCAACCCACCTTTTCTTCCATAGTTTCAGCTCTCCTTTCATTATTATTCATTCAATGTATATTAATAAATAATAAGACGCCCATTTTAAGTTAAATGATATTTATTGGTTTAGATAGTAAGGTATTTACCGCTCTTATTCTTTTTTTAAAATGTGTTTGAAATGTAATACACTGTATCCTGCATTGCTATATAATTATACAAACATGATTGAATCTGTTGAAGTAATATATTCGCTGATTTCTGAAGTCATTTTATCCAGTATAATATGATACTGTAGAGGGGGGGGCTATAACCTCCCCCCCCCCCCTTGCCACCGCTCCTGGTTGTTTTGTCTGCCTTACAGTTTATTTGAAAAAAATGTAATTATTGGTAACGTATATCACCAGTACTATACTCATAAAAAACAGTGATAATAGTAATGGGTTTAAAAAAGAATTTAGTTTCCTGACTGTGTTTTACATTCTCAGAAAATTACATTTTATCCCTCAGAGGGTAGCTATTAGCTTCAGATTGGGAACCACTGTACTAGTGTTATGGAAATAAGCACTGCCGCTATTGAAACCATTTCTCCGGATACATCGATACTTCAAAGCAGTTGCGTAAATACTTGTAGTGAAAACACAGACTAGAAAGATGTGTACAGCACACTTGGTGTGGCCGAAAAATGTAATCTCTGCAATGAAGCATACAATTCTCAAGAAAAGCGTTCCAAAACAAATTTAAGCTCCCATTTCTTTATTTATATTTCTTTTATTTTTATTTATGTATTTATTTATTTATTATCATCCCAATGATCACATTTGTGATATAGGATTTGTCAGGGTACATTTTAACAACTATATAATATCTTTACAAAATTTGTATCTGTGCTGAATTCATATTAATCTATCTTATGTTTAATACAATATACAACTAATAAGTGTTTTTATAACATAATTTCATTAACTTAAACATATATTGTTATACAGTTGCGCAGAGATATTCACTTATGCTGTAATAACATTTGTCAAGCATGTGGTTCTTTATAACAGTTTTAAATTTATCCTCGTTTTCCAGCTCTTTGATATGTTTTGGTAGTGCATTAAAAAGTTTGATGCCTTGATTACACACATGTTTCTGGCTTCGGGTCCTTGTTACAGCTTGTATGTGGAGATCTTTCCATTGCCGTGTATCGTAATTATGAAAGTCTGTATTGGTTTTCATTTTGTCCTGATTTCTTTTGATCACCAACAGACGTTTCAGAATGTATAATGACGGAATTGTTAAAATTTTCAATGCTTTAAAAAGGGGCCTACAATGTGTTTGAGGTGGGCTGTGGGTCATTATCCGAATAGCACGCTTTTGTAATTTGAAAATCTCATTTAGATGACAATTTGTTTTTCCCCAGAATACTATCCCATAGGATGCAATGGACTGAAAATAGCCAAAATATACTAATCTGGTACAGTCATTACTACAAACTCTTGAAATTATTCTACGCACAAAACATGCTGAATTTAGTTTTAGTGCTAAGCTCACCACATGGTCCTTCCAATTAATCTTCTCATCAATGTGCATACCCAGGAATTTTGCACACTGTACTCTTTCAAGTTGTTTGCCCTCCATGGTGGGATTTAGGTCGTCCTGTTCACTTGTTTTTCCATATTGCACATAATTAGTTTTTTTGCATTCAGTGTTAGCTTGTTAGCACTAAACCATTTTTGTATATCTTGTAGGACATGGTCCACAGTACTGTGCAATGACTGCTTCATATCACTAACTATTAAACTAGTATCATCAGCAAATAACATGGTTCTAGCTTTTCTCTCTGACACCTGAATATCATTAATGTAAATGAGGAACAGCAAGGGGCCTAATACACTTCCTTGGGGTACTCCTACTGTGACCTCCCTTGGATCTGATCTTAGTTTAATTTTTTGATTAATATTTAGTGCTGTAATTTCAACCACCTGCATCCTCTTTTCTAGATAAGACTCAAACCACTTTTTTACCAGTCCTCTGATACCTATAGCTTCAAGCTTTTTCAAAAGTATGCTGTGGTCAACAGTGTCAAAGGCTTTTGACAAATCTAGATTTATCCCAACTACACTTTTTCCCTCTTCCAATTTAGTGATTATTTCTTTTGTGTATTCTAGTACAGGTGTTTCAGTACTTCTCCCAGCTTGAAATCCATGCTGATTACTGTTTATCAGATTGTGCATATTAAGATACTGTGTGACTCTATTTCATTAGTATCTCTAAAACTTTAGAGAAAGTTGGGAGGAGTGAGACAGGTCTGTAGTTTTCTATTTTAAGTTTATCACCCTTTTTCAACAGGGGAATGACTTTAGAAATTTTCAGTTTTTGTGGAAACACGCCCTCAGCCATTGACAAGTTTGACATGTGCACCAATGGTTTCGCTATCTGATTAGCTGTTTTCTTTACTAATATTATTGGTACCTCATCTACTCCAGATGACATCTTGGACATGAGACTTTTAATCACTTTTAAAACTTCCTTTTCGTTTGTTGGAACTGCCATCATACTGCTGGCTGCCTTGAGTGCTTCCATCTTAATCTGTTCCCCAAAATTCCTGCTTAATGTCTGGGGTACATTTAAAAAGTAATTATTTATACAATTAGGCATGACATATTTATCTACAATTTTATTCTCCTCATCTTTTAGAATAATTTCCTTGTCTTTGATAGGTACCACGGTTTCTTTTTTCACAATTTCCCATGCTATTTTAGTTTTATTTCTGGACTTTTTTATTTCCATATTATTACTTAATAAGTTTGCATTTGCAATTACTCTGCAGTATATTTTCCTACACCTCTTTACATATTCTATAAAATCAGTATCTGTACACTCCCTCAACTCTGAATTCAGTTTTTTCATGTTTTCACATGATTTCTTAATGCCAAGAGTCATCCAAGAACTTGACTTTATGTGTCCAGTAGACTTGATTCTGGTCAGTTTCTTTGGAAAACACATCTCAAAGTTCATCATATAAATCGATGCAAATACACTATATGCCTCACCTGTACTTGACTGTTTCATAACATCTAACCAATTTTCATTTTATAAGATACTTATGAACTGATGACAGCTGTCCACAAAGAAGTTTCTTTTGTAAATATTATTTACACCTTTATCTTCCTTTGACCTTAAAGGGATTTCAATTGTGAGAGCATTGTGGTCAGACAATCCTAAATCTATGTTTGTTACCTCTATGTCAGTTGCTGACATATTTGAGAAAATGTTATCTATGAGGCTATTGGAGGTGTTTGTTATTCTAGTTGAATTGTTTATGTGTGGTGACGTGTTGAAACTCTTTAATATGTCCAAAAATTGCCTTTTTTGTTGACTTTCAACTAGAAGATTAATATTGAAATCACCACAAAGAATAATCACAGTTTCTTTTTTGTAAATAGTATTTAGTAACAATTCTAATTTGCAAGTATTTGTCGACATACGGAGAATAACAGCTACCTCTAATAAACAAAGCAGTTCATTTTCCACAGATAGCGGAACTCAACGACACAGTGGCGTCCCAAATGCAGTACTGGTACTGTACTAGTTGAAATTGTTAGATAAATTGACGTATCAGCAGGGTAGAAGCGAGCGACCGATTGTTTGCTTTATGAACAGCACATCGCCGCGATAGAGCTCTTACGAAAGACTGTGTGTCTTACTTATCTCCACTCTACCACACCACATGTTACTTATTATAAATTGGCACAGTGTTTTATTTTTTTGCCCTGTGCCATGTCCTTCTGCTGTACGTTAATACGGGCTTGTGCCACAGTGTTAGACTTGGCCACTGTTTCTATGTTTCGATACAGTGTATCGATACGTGGAACTGTTTCAGTGTTTCGGAACGGCTGTGGTTCACTGTTTCGAAACAGTGGTGTTTCATTCCGCCCCTGTCTCGGATATCCGGACCAGACACAGAAACTGTATCGTTGTTTCAAAATAAGGCTGTTTCAGTCCACCTGTGCTTGGAACGGACTGATTGTATCGAAACAGTGATGTTTCATTCCGCTCTGTGTCGGACGAGATTCGGGCTCGGCACAGGTACTGATACACAACATACCACTTCGTGAAACACTTTCAAGAGTGTCGAAATCGTTTTGACACGCAATAGCATGAAGCTTAAGATATCCGAAAATAAAGCTTCGTTTCTAGATGACTTTCCTATTCCGAAATGGCGTAACATTTGCTTTATAAATATTAACTAAACAATAAAACAACGCATACTATTCGCATTCAAAATAATAAATATGTGAAAATCATTCAGTTAAATTACACATTTTTTTATAACATACGTTTCTCTGTTCAAGTACAGTAGTCATATTAAGAAACGCAAGTAAGCCTAGAACATTTTGAATTAAAAAAAAGGCGTAGAGTGACAGTTATTATACATATACATAAATTTAATGTAGGTATAATTGCAAGCAATCTGTTTGACATATCACTGATTGTGTAACGGTGAACGGGAAGGGCTAGGAAGCATGGTGAATTTATAGTAACGGTTCGAAACACCTTGAAAGACAAAATTTTTCTGTTATATTTTATTATTTATTCGAATTATTTGGCATTATTTGTGAGTCTATAGTCACTGTGCCTATTATCCACAATGATTCCCTTTGTGTGCATGGGAATTAGCAGGATGGGTATATTCCCATACTAGCGGAATGTGGGAATCCCAGTACCATATCCGTTGTTTCTGCAGTTCGCTCCCACCTCAAGTTCCGTTCGTGGTGGTTCTTCCGTCTTCAGCTATGGCTGTCCTCAGCGAATTGAAAAGTATGAAAGTCACACGACACGAAAGCAGCGCATTTGCTGCATGAAATACGAAACTGCCAAGACGCCTAAGTGATAGTTTCATACTTTCTGCGATATGATTAGCGCTCTCGCACCTCATTTGTGTTTATATGGACATACCTATACAGTAGACATTCAAGATGATAAAATGTCTAGGTTTATTAGATTACAAAACACAAACTGTTTCGAAACAGTGTATCGAAACATTACATTGTACTGTTTCATTTGTTTCCAAACAGTTACGTGTTTCAGTTTGCCCATCTCTACACTGTATTCACGGTGGAAACTCCTTACATTGTTAAAAATGTTCTCCTTAAAACCGTTTGTTGACACCTAGTGACGTAGCCCGCTTGTCGATTGAGTCGGACAACCGTAATACACCCTATGTCTGACAGCTGCTCGACTGAATTAAGGTTAGTTATAATGTAGTTCACTTAGAGCTGGTTTTGCTGTACTGTGATACGTTCCTTTCATTACTTTTCAGTTCAGCCACAGTGTGCATTAACGTATATTTGTCTACCATGTTTCGACGAACTTCTCTAAAGTTTTCATGCATGACATATCCCTTTAAGATTCGTCAGTGTGCTCACTTTCCCCCCACAGAATGTCACAGTGTTAAACACTTTCACCTTTAATCCGTTTAAGCTCAGGTAGATCAAACTTTCGAGACTGATGTATCACACATTAATGTGAGTCACCGGTCTATGGAGTGTGTCGAAATTTTTTCTTGTATAGTCTAAAAGGCTTTTAATACGACCTTTTTTCGCTCTTTAACTTGAGCTGCATATTTGATTTTGGGGAAAAAAATTGTATGTAGACGTCAGCGCCTGCAACGACAGAAAATTATCAGTTTTGCTTGAGAGAAATTCGAGTTGGTAAAAACCTGAAACAGTGCCTGCCTCACTCACATTTTCCGCTAAAAGTGCTCCTCATCTCAAAGATGGTCAGTTTCACTGTACATGTATAGGCCTATACATGGCGTAAATGAGCATTGATCCAAAAACTTTATTTCAGTTTTATGATGGAGAAACTTAATTTATTAGACGCAACGACAATAAATATTTCAGACTTGAGACAGTACAGATATGTGGTCAACTACAAGTAGTGTGAGCGGAATTGTCACAGTCGCCAATCCTCCAAGAAGTAAGATAAATGTTACTAAAAAAATTTCCATAAAAAAAGCTTACCTGTAACAAGGTGTATTACTGTGCAGCTTTATTTTTGCGTAATTACACTGTGTAACGGACTAGCATGAGTTTATATCTATTTTCTTAATTTGGAATCTGTTAGACATTACAGTAATGCAGTTAACTGCGAATGTATAACATTTAGTTACACGTGCTTGATTATACAGAAACAGAGCTTGACTCACTTGCACAAAACCGGAGTGTTCCAATAGTGTTTACCATTGAAGGTTGAAAAATTACGAGTGACCACAAATGCTTAGTGTCTCATGTATTTGTTTCAGATTCTCTCCGAATGTGTTTCTCCAATTTTTAATTTCGTATAGCACTATTGACACACTCCGACTATGGTGGTGATTGACGCAAGCGAGCGTAAACAAGCGAGGAGTTGCGAGCGCCGTCTGCTCCCTATGGTGTTCTATTCCTAAAAACGAACAGCAGTGCTGATTACTGAGAGTTTGTCCAGGGAAACTGTAGACAAACAAATATAGTAAAATTACTGAGAATTTAAATGGCCCCGGATGACCAAATTGGTAATTTGGCATACGAAGCCCGATCGGAAAAAAAAGAGTGGGAATGGTGAGCACATGCGAAAAGAGAGAGAACCAGATTAGACATAGACAAATGTTAATTAGGTTGCAAGATATATACATCATATAGCCCCATAAAAGTCCTTGGAGGGCTGATGAATACTAGTTCAATGTTAGAGAAAACAACTACATGATACACTCCTGGAAATGGAAAAAAGAACACATTGACACCGGTGTGTCAGACCCACCATACTTGCTCCAGACACTGCGAGAGGGCTGTACAAGCAATGATCACACGCACGGCACAGCGGACACACCAGGAACCGCGGTGTTGGCCGTCGAATGGCGCTAGCTGCGCAGCATTTGTGCACCGCCGCCGTCAGTGTCAGCCAGTATGCCGTGGCATACGGAGCTCCATCGCAGTCTTTAACACTGGTAGCATGCCGCGACAGCGTGGACGTGAACCGTATGTGCAGTTGACGGACTTTGAGCGAGGGCGTATAGTGGGCATGCGGGAGGCTGGGTGGACGTACCGCCGAATTGCTCAACACGTGGGGCGTGAGGTCTCCACAGTACATCGATGTTGTCGCCAGTGGTCGGCGGAAGGTGCACGTGCCCGTCGACCTGGGACCGGACCGCAGCGACGCACGGATGCATGCCAAGACCATAGGATCCTACGCAGTGCCGTAGGGGTCCGCACCGCCACTTCCCAGCAAATTAGGGACACTGTTGCTCCTGGGGCATTGGCGAGGACCATTCGCAACCGTCTCCATGAAGCTGGGCTACGGTCCCGCACACCGTGAGGCCGTCTTCCGCTCACGCCCCAACATCGTGCAGCCCGCCTCCAGTGGTGTCGCGACAGGCGTGAATGGAGGGACGAATGGAGACGTGTCGTCTTCAGCGATGAGAGTCGCTTCTGCCTTGGTGCCAATGATGGTCGTATGCGTGTTTGGCGCCGTGCAGGTGAGCGCCACAATCAGGACTGCATACGACCGAGGCACACAGGGCCAACACCCGGCATCATGGTGTGGGGAGCGATCTCCTACACTGGCCGTACACCACTGGTGATCGTCGAGGGGACACTGAATAGTGCACGGTACATCCAAACCGTCATCGAACCCATCGTTCTACCATTCCTAGACCGGCAAGGGAACTTGCTGTTCCAACAGGACAATGCACGTCCGCATGTATCCCGTGCCACCCAACGTGCTCTAGAAGGTGTAAGTCAACTACCCTGGCCAGCAAGATCTCCGGATCTGTCCCCCATTGAGCATGTTTGGGACTGGATGAAGCGTCGTCTCACGCGGTCTGCACGTCCAGCACGAACGCTGGTCCAACTGCGCGCCAGGTGGAAATGGCATGGCAAGCCGTTCCACAGGACTACATCCAGCATCTCTACGATCGTCTCCATGGGAGAATAGCAGCCTGCATTGCTGCGAAAGGTGGATATACACTGTACTAGTGCCGACATTGTGCATGCTCTGTTGCCTGTGTCTATGTGCCTGTGGTTCTGTCAGTGTGATCATGTGATGTATCTGACCCCAGGAATGTGTCAATAAAGTTTCCCCTTCCTGGGACAATG
Source organism: Schistocerca americana (assembly GCF_021461395.2). Lineage (NCBI taxonomy): Eukaryota > Metazoa > Arthropoda > Insecta > Orthoptera > Acrididae > Schistocerca > Schistocerca americana. The sequence continues at coordinate 429,737,785 of NC_060124.1, read as the reverse complement.
AATTCACGGTGTTCTTATTTCAATTTCCAGGAGTGTATAAATCGAGAAAGTGTTTCAAAGATTTCAGTCATTTTTGGTATTGTACCCTCTCACGTTTTAGATTCTTGAAATCAAGACATAATTCCATTTTAGCTTTCGAAAGTGAAGTTTTGGACTCGTGATCTTTAAGTGAGATATACGGTGGTGGTAACAGGACTGTCAACAGCCTTCTTGTAACACAATTGCTCAAAATTTGCACCTGTACATTTAGACATTTATGAGAACAGTGTTGTACTTATTCCAGAAATTCCCGTGTAAGTGGAACATTTCATTGTGAAATGACACTTTCCTTTAGGCAACATCAAGTCAGTGAACAATAACTCTTTTATGCACATCAAGAACGTTAGTGATCCCTTTGTGTTTTAACTGTTACCAGCCCCAGGCTGGGTCTGTGTGGAACGTAAGCCTCACCATATAGTCCTGTTTTTCGGATTCTTTCTATTAGTGTAAAAATGTCTGCCTCCATAGTTGAGTGGTCAATGTGGCAGAATGCACACAAGACGCTTGTGTTAGATTCCTTGCTGGGCCAGAGATTTTCTCCACTTGAGGACTGGTTGTTGTGTTGTCTTCATCATCAATTCATTCTCATTGGCATGCTTGTCGCCAGAGTGGTGTTTCATTTCATTGTAAAAACTGAGAAGTTACATGTCCATGAAGATACCCTGTTTGATCATATTTTGGTTATTAGTGAACAGCATGGCACAGTACCAAAAACATCTTGCAAAACTAGGTAGGCCTAGATGAAATCCACCTCTTCACCTACACTTCAGTATACTGTGTGTGAACAAAGCTAACTGTGTTTCACAGGAGTAGTTTACCCAGAATCAATAACTATTGTTTCAGCAAAGCTTTTTTTTCCTCCAGAAATATCATAACAGTCAAGCTTAAAGTATGATCTAGAGTCCTGCAACAACCAGATTTTAGCAGTATTGGCCCGCAGTTCTGTGTGTCCATTCATTTACTTCATTTTCTAATAATAATAATATTATTATTAATAGAGACAAAAGCTTTAATTTTAGAAACCTATGTCATTTAAGTCCTTTGTCTCAGGTGTTGCCATCAGAAATGGTGAGCCTCGGCATCTAAATAAGATAGCTAGGTGAACTGATGAAATAATATGACAAATTGATTTTAGGATAAGGCTGAAAACCTGAGAAGAATACCACTAAGAAAAACTAACCAGGAAGTTCACTTCAGCATATTTTGCACTTAAAGATATCTCACTGTACAAGCCAACTAACCAATACTCCAAAAAATATTTTGTTTTGTATTTTCCTATTGTAATGTGTCTTGGAACAGGAGGAACTTTTCTTCCTTCGAGCACAGGGTGCCATTGTGCAGCATATGTGACTAGCAACCAAGGACACTTTACCTACACCCAACATTGAATGTGCAGTTTGTCTGATCAACCAATTGGGAAGTGCAGGACCCATGTCATGTGATAGGGTACCCCGATCCCCGAAGCTAGTCAAGCTGAACACTCTCTCTTGGTTTGCCAGTCTTGACCAGAACAATTAATTCGTTTGATCATTTGCCACTCTATGATGATGGACTTAGATTCACAAGTGTGTATGGTGCATCACTAGCCTTACTAAACTTCAGGCATCTTGCCTTTAGCCACTCAGTTTTCCTGTTAATTTTTGTCAATTTTTTTCCTCATGAGGTTGCTTACTGGCTTCAGCCCCATAATTCTTCCTCAAGGGTTCCTACCAAATATAGCCCCTTTTATCAATAAACCTAAGAACCTTTTTCAAAATTCCTCTTAATCATTTACCTTATAGTCACTTATCCTTATCCAGTGCCTATTCGTTCATCTGTCCCTCAGGAACACCCCATTATATTGACTTCAAGACCAGGGTACAAGATTATTTGCATAGTTTTACTCCCTACTGCCTTATGGGATTATCTACGGGGGCAGTACAGACTTCAGAGACGGTATTTATTCATAGCAAAAGCAACTGCCGAGAACGTTTTAGGAAGAAGATGACAAACCTCTTCAGGGATTCTGGAATTCTTGCACCTGTTTCCCGGCAGAATTCATTCTAAATAATATTTGTTTGTAATATACTTCCAGATGAACTGTTGATCAAACAGCCATAATTGAAGACAAAAGTAATTTCCACATAAATTTTGCCTCTAATCTCAATAAATTCTAAACAAAGTAAAATATTTGCGTGGTAAACCAGTTGTGCTGTTGTTAATTGTCCTCCGTCAGTAACTGAGGAGTCTGGTTTTATGCACAACAAATATCTAATGCAAATAAATATTGTTGTATAATAAATATTGGCATAATAATGTTTGTTAGGTTGTCAATTACTTAAAAAAAGGAAACGTCTAGACTAGCTGCAATAAGTTTAATATCCATTATTATAACACCTGTTTCGGCTTTAATGCCATTCTCAAGTAACCTGTGAATACGATGTTGGTAAAATTATATACACATATGGTGGTTGTTGATGTGAATAATCATACATTGGAATAGTACATTGATACTTGTGTGTAGTTTGATTTGACATCAATATCGCCTCTATAGTAAACTGTCACTGTCTAATTCGTATAGATTACATGGCATGCAGTAATTGTACAAGTATGCCACATGTTTCGTCACTTATTTCATAGTCTGTTTACTATAAAGTACAGTTTGACAGTTCTCTAATGTTATGTTTACAATGTGTAGCTAGTTAAACAATGATAATGTTATATTTCACTGATTGGATTTTGCTGTGAATTATATCCTTGATCTGAGTATGTTTTGTTGTCTGTATATACTGTCCCTTTTCATGTTCCAATATGTCAATAGAGTTTTCCACATAATGTTTCTGTTTAATGTGTGTGTTTGTTTAGTATTTCAGTTGGATAGTACAAAGAACAACAAAATGTACTCAGACAATAGATATAATTTGCAGCAAAATCCAGTCATTGAAATATAACATTATCATTGCTTAAGTGTCTAGACTATGTAAACATATAGCATGATAGTAAATGAACTGTCAAATAAATGTCAAATCATACTTTGTAGTAAACAAACCATGAAATAAGTGCCAAAATGTATTCCATACATTTATAATTAGTGCATACCAAGTGATATCTTTGAATTACTTGATGACAGTTTACTGTAGATGCAATATGGATGTAAAATCAGACTAGACACAGGTACCAATGAACTATTCAAATGTATAATTAATCACATGGACAGCCATCACAAATGTTGCATTCACAGTTTACTTGGGAATGCTACTAAAATTTAAACAGCTGTCGTAATAAAGAATATTAACCTCGTTACATCTAATCTGGACGCTTCCTTTTCAAAATGTCTTACTATGATGTTTACCATGCTGTAGCCCCAATTGAATGAAAAAAAATATTTATTCCGCATTAACCTCCTCTCCTTCTTCTTCTTCTTCTGTCATGTTATCAGATGGCTCCTATCTGGGTTACAGACTTTCAATAGCTCATCATCCATCCAGCTTTCCTTTGAAGTTGTAACAACTTAAACAGGGGCAAGGTCAACTTTATTATATGAGATTTCAACAACCATGGAGTTAATACGAAGACAATAACAGTGGGGAGGGTATTATTCAGTGGGCTGAAATAAAAACCTATGAGCTGATCGGCATCAATGAACTCCCTGCACTTTGTGATAGTGCAAGATGGTGAAGAGGATACAACCCAGAACTCCTTTTTGTCAGACAGCTGCTAAACAGTCTATGGATAGAAGATGTTTGCACACTGATACCACACACCCGACAGAGACTAATCAGGCTCCAAGTACCCATGCAGTCCATCCAGAAAAAGTATTAAACTTTACTCACTTCGTCCAGTATGGAATAACAATGATATGGAAAAGATAGACTGTGTCTCACCCTACAGAGGTAGTGGTGAGTTGCAGACAGGCACAATGGAAATGACTGCTAAAATATTATATCTTTTGGACAAAGTCCTTCTTCTGCAGTAGGAAACACACACAAATCCACACAAGCACAACTCACACACATGACCACTGTTCAGGATGCTGAAACCCAATGGCGACTTCATTTGAAGGAGCAGCAATCAAGGATGGGTGGTGGGGGTACGGAGCAGATGGGGAGGGTGAGGGATGGCAGGGTGCAAACGGGGGAAGATGCTAGTTTTGCCTCACAGTGCATGTAGGGACTTGATTGGGACAGGAAAGGCTGTTCGGTGCATTATTGAAAGACAGTGAAGGGGGGGGGGGGGGGGGGGAGTGGAGAGAAGGGGAAAGGATTTGTAGGTGTAATGTAATACTTGAATATGAGCAGGGAAGAGTATGGTAGGTTGGAGACAGGGACTAGTGAAAGTTTATGCCAGGGTGTTATGTATGTGTAGGATATCTTATAGGAAGAGTTCCTACCCACACAGTTCAGAGAAACTGATCCCTTTGAGTCCAAAAATATGTTCATTTGTTCATAACAACTCTCTATGTAATTTTCTCTCATACTGCACAGGATATCCACCCTTTTCACCTCTGGCAGTAGTGAACTGCTCCATCGAGTAGACAGTTCGCCGGGTGCAAGTCTTTCGATTTGACGCCACTTTGGCGACTTGCGCATTGATGGGGTGAAATGATGATACTGATTTCCTTTCAACAAATTTGTATTGTCTGTCCCATCTGTTACATGTACAACAGATCTTGATCCTCTCTGTGATAACCTCATGCACATTTTTTGACATCGGTTTGTTTTGGGATCTTAGAACATATTCTGAGCTCAAATGTAATGAGGAGTTTTGAACAGAACACTTATTATCAAAATTAAGGTTGTATGAGATATGAAGTTAAAGTTGTGACTGGATTCAGGATTTTTTTGTAAGGAGGATGCAGCAAGTTATGTTTGGTTGTGCCCAGGGTAGTTTTCTTGGGACTCTTGCTATACAAGTTGTTTATTAATGATTTTATTGACATTGCTAACAGTAACCTCAGAATTTCTGCAGATGATGCAGTTATCTATAATGATGTAGGTCTACTGTCTGAAAGAAGCTAGAATGTAAACATCGGCAATTTGCATTAAACATTGAAAAATTTAAAATTGTACGCTTCACTAAACGAAATGCACAGTATCCTACGACCACATTTTCAGTGAATCACAGATGGAATCAGTCAACTCATACAAATACTTGGTGTAACAACTTGCAGGGACATGAAATGGAATGATCACATAGTCTCAGTAAAAGGTAAATCATGTGGCAGACTCTGGTTCATTGGCAGAATACTAGGGAAATACAATCAGTCTACAAAGGGAATTGCATACAAAACATTAGTGCTCAAGTGTGTGGTACCCATACCAAATAGAACTGACAGAGGCCATTGAATGGATAAAAAGGATGCTGGTATGAATGCATACAGGTTTATTCATTCTGTTGCTGGGTGTCATGAAGATGCTGAAAGAAATGAACCAGCAGACTCTTGAAGGTAGATGCAAACTATCATGTGGGAACCTATTTATAAAGTGTCTAGAACCAAAATTAAGCGATGAATCTAGGCATATATTACAACCCCCTACGTATCACTCCCGTAGATTTTGTAAGGATAAGATTATACCAATTACAGTGTGCACAGAGGCATTTAAACAATTATTCTTCAAATCCTCCAAATGTGAACGAAACAGGAAAATATCCTAATAGCTGGTACAATGTGATGTACCCTCTGCCATGCACTTCATAGTGGCTTACAGATTACTGATACAGATTTAGGCCCACACCCCCTGACACACATACATTACAATTTTGTTCAGTCCTTTGGTAGTAAATATTCTTGATCCTTGATACTGGAATAATTTAGTTGTAATTAAGTACAAAAATAGGGAGAAAATGTATAAATATTAATTTTCAAACAAGTTAATAAACCATTTTCAGTAAGTAAATATAACAGAAGTCCAAAGCCTACAATATTCATGCAGTGTTGTTTATTTGAAAGGGGAAGCATAGATTACATCTTTTAGTTAAACACTTTAAATCTAGTGTTCTCTATATGTGTTTGCTGAAAGCAACAGCCATTAACTGTAGTGGTTATTTTCTTCACAGGCAGATAGCAGTGATAGTGTGAATGAGGCAGAGCTGTACGGCAGTGAGCCAGATGAAGTGTACTCAGGATTAAGGACACAGGACCTGCAGGAGGCCAAGGACCAACTACTTGTCGAGACCTCTGACATGCTGCATGTGCCACTTTTTACTGCTGAGGCACTTCTCAGAGACAATGGTATCCCTAGAACTTGTCCTAATATAACATATTAATTGTAATCATATTAGTACATTACTGGTAATGACTGTTCTAGTGTACATTTTTAGAAAAGCATTCAAATGTTTCTTCACTTATTAAAAATAAATCTAACAAAAAGAAGAGAATTTATCAAACTGTGAGGAAGACTGATAGTAGGAAGTAAAAAAAGTGTATTAATGAGGTAACTACACGTATAAGTCATGTGCTTTGTGTTACATCCTGTTTGTTCTTACTCACAAGTCCCTAATATGTAATGAATGCAGAATGAATTGTCTGTCCTCAAGAATAAATCTGGAGGAATTTACACAGTAAAAGACACGCCTATTCTATATGTTTTATGTTATAGTGTCATAAACTTGAAAGTACATCTGTGTAACTCTCATACCTTCGTATAAGTACTATTTATAAATTTGCTGTTCTGATTCTGTCATTAAAACATCTTTAAAACTGATTTTGGGTGTGGGGAATTGCAACATTCACCTTACATCGTTTTTGCATTCATTTCATCAAATCTTTATCTTGAAAGTCTTGTATTTAAATGGAAGCTTGCCTAAATAGAATATTGAAATATTCATGTACATATTAGATTTTACACTTGAAACTCTATTGGAAATATAATCATGTTAGAAAACATAACAAGGGTAGGAATTTCCAACTTGGTATGTGTCTTATTCCATTACACTCAAATGAATGACACTAAAATTGTTTGCCATCTTGATCTTGCTTTAGAGAGGAAAGATAAGAAGTTGTGCTACTACTTCTCCACGTCGTATAGCAGCTGGATGTTGTGGATCCACAATTTTTTACTTTTCTTCTTTTGAAAAAATCCATAAATGGGATCCTATCTCAGGGACTAATAATCTGATGTGAAGGAACAAAGTGCTGTTTTAAGGTGGCATGTATTTGCTGTAATATATTCTAGGCTACAAGAGTGTATTTCAAAAACTAGACTCTGAATGTGAAAAGATTTTAAAATGTACTGATTTTCTTAAAAGTTGTGATATATGAGAGGAGTACCAAAGTACCACCATAATTGCAAAAAACAGCTACAAATAGATCACAAAATTCCAAATAGAATTTCACTAAAAATGGAAAGCCAAGATGAAACCAGTATGCTTTACTGCTATATCCACAGGTAGTCAGACATCTCAGGCAGCATATGATGATCCTGATCAGTGACACAGTTGGAGTTCTTGAGTTTATTAAAGTTCTGTTAAGATCTCATGTTCCAGCCCCTGCTGAATATTGACTTCATAAATGCTGTTTATGACTTGTATGTTGGTTGAGCATTTTACTGCTCAAACATCGTAGCATAGATGTGGATGTTATGGGCAAAATCTTCACCTGAAGATGTCAAGTAAGAAACTTGCTGAAACGTTGCAGGAGAATGATGCATTGACTTGGCTGTCAACCCAAGAAGAGTTTATCATTGAGATTTTCCGAGAAAGCCTGTATTCTCCAAATCAAAATATTTTGTTAATTGTTTAGATATGGGCCTTCTCATAGACTCCCGATTAGGAAATACTTCCATTTGGGGCATTATTAATGAATTTTATATGGACAAGGTAAAAATTTGTGAGCCTGACAAAGAGATGCCATTGAGACAGCAAAATGCTGTTATGTTGGTTCATGTTGCGCAACATCATATATCAGCTAGCATCTTGATCTGTGGGACATTTTTATTTACAAAGCTTTTTAAGTTTGTCATGTGGCAGGTATTTCATTCCAATGGATAAACTGGAATACTATGACATAATAAAATTCTTTGTTTTGTGTTATTTGTAGGAAGCAGAAATTCATCCAAAGTTGGTGGAGGTTTATAAGGAGTTTGCTCTATATTTTTCAACTATTAAGAACTGACTACTTGAATTCAATTGTGAAACTACATGTCTTATCTGAAGGAGGTCCAAACAGTGCAACATAGAATAAAAGATTGAGAAAAAGCAAAATATGGTACTCAGTGATTAATGATTAAAGGCATATTAAATAGCTGAGGTGATGAGCATATCACAAGATACTGTATAGTACTTGTTACATGAAGAAGCATGAGAGAATGCCTTGTTTGTTTCTTTTGTTTTGTTTTAGGGCACAAAAACAACTTGACTCATATGCACCCATGTCAGAACCATAGAACATAAAGGCAAAAAAAGGAGTTAAAAGTGACTAAATGTTAAGCTCAATTAATGGAAGGAAAGACAGCTAAAAACCATGACTTGGAGGAAGGTCCATAGAATATGCCATAGAGACAATAGAGGTTCTTAACTAAAGATTAAATGTTCTTCACCATATCGCTACAACGGATAACAAGTAAAATGCGGTCAGCAACCTGTGTGTTGTTTGCTAAAATAACTGATAACTCAGACGGCAAGCATAAATGAGAACATAAGAGGTTAAAAAAGGACATTCCATCAGGAAATGGTAAACCGTCAAAGGTTGAGGACAATGAGCACAAAGAGGTGGGGCATCACCATTTAACAAATGGAAATGGCTAAAAAGACAGTGCCCAATATGTATCGTAGCTAAAATGATCTCCTCATGGCGAGAGGGCCGAGAGGAGGTCAGCCAAGCCACTGGGAGAGTTTAATTCTCCAAAGCTTGTTTCCATGAAGGGAAGACCAGTGTTGATGCAAAAGTGACACCACCTGCTGAGAGATGGCAACACAGAGATCATTGGAGGGAATGGAAAAACTAGTGGGCCGAGGTACGAGGACTGCAGCCTTGGCAGCAGTGTCAGTGCCCTCGTTTCCCATCAGACTGATGTGACCAGGGATCCACATAAACATCACAGTGGCTCGATTGAGGGTGAACAAGTGAAAGCTTTCCTGGAGTTGTTGCACTAAAGGATGAATGGTGTATAGCACAAAGATGCTCTGAAGGATACAGGGTACTTATAATGGTGGAAAAATCAATACTTCTTTATGACTTTATTAAATTCTATAGTTTTTCCTGATTAAATTGATGTATACATTATAGGGTTTCACATGAATAATGACGTATATATACCAAATTTTAAATTTATGGTCATGTATGCCGCCACGCCTCCTCTATTTCTGTTACAGAAACCAGTATTATTTTGAAAAGAACTGTGAACTTTCTGTTTCCATGGATTATACGAATGGTACATTGTATATTTTGGTAACAGTGCAGGTTTCTACTATCTGTAAATGATTATCTTTGCTAATTTTTATTTTTGTTTTGCTGAAGCAGTTTGTTCACGTGTTACTGAATGTTTGTTGCCCGAGTGCTACATATATTTGTGGAAGTACATATCCTTTAGTGTGCAACAAATACAAACCATGCCACGCATCAAGAAATTCAGTAAAAGGAAATTTCTTGGTAACCAGTTCATAAACAAAGCAAGCCACACTGTTGAAAGTAACCTATGTTCAGATCTTAAGGGACGAAATTCCCACATGGCACGCTTCCTGGTGATTCAAATTTTTGTGTTAACAATGACGCTGTTTGTAGTGGATTTCTTGTTATCGATGTGGTCATCTTATCTTCTTTGATAAAGGAAGTGGCAAAATGCAAACAATGTGATGGTGTAGACTGTCTGGAAATAACTGAACAACAAAGTAGCAGGAATGGTTTAGTGTCAAAATTAGTTGTTCTGTGTAGATCCTGCAATAAATCTACCTCAAAAATGACTTCGAACATTGTGCATAATTCATATGATGTGAATTTGAATTTAGTGTGTGCAATGCGTGCAATAGGAAAAGGAAAAAAGGCTGCTTAAACGTTTTTTGGTTTGATGGACCTTCCTCCTACTCCCAGTAGGTTCAGCAAGTACATAAAAATACTTTTAGGTGCCTTGACAGTTGTGTCTAAAGCATCTATGAAATGTGCAGTAGAAGAAACTGTAAATATTAGTGGAACCAGGGACTTTGCTGTTGCACTTGATGGGACATGGTAACGTCAAGGACATCGTTCCTTCAATGGTGTTGTAAGTGCTACTTCTCTGGAGAATGGAAAAGGTGTTGATGTTGAGGGCTTATCTAAGTACTGCCACACCTGCCATGGTAACACTGAAGGACATATTGAACATCAGCGTTCTAAGAATTATGATGGCTACAGTGAAGGTATGGAGTGCGATGGAGCTCTAAAAATATTTCAGAGGTCAGTGCCCATTTATAATAATAATAATAATAATAATAATAATAATAATAAACATGAAGTACCTAGGCGATGGGGACTCAAAAGCTTTCAATAAAATTAATGAGTTCAATGTTTATGGTGATGCATTGGTGACGGAACTGGAATGTTGTGGACATGTGCAAAAGAGGATGGGTGCTCTATTGAGGAAGCTACGAAGAGAAATGAAAGGAAAGTTGCGATCTGATGGAAAATCTCTGTTTGGCTGAGGCAGATTGACAGAAACTGAAATAGACCTTCTTCAGAGTTGTTATAGACTGGCCATTAGAGGAACTGCACCTCTGAATGATGTTACAGCAATGAGCAAAGCTGTATGGGCCACTTACTTTCATGAGTTGTCCACAGGTGACCACCCTGTTCACAGACTTGGCCCTAAAGGAGGAGATTCTTGGTGTGGTTACCAAAAAGCAAAAGAATGTGGTCAAATATACCATCATAAGCATTCTCTTCCTGAGCCTGTTATGAATGAAATAAAACCAATTTTTAGAGTCCTTCCTGAGCCTGTTATGAATGAAATAAAACCAATTTTTAGAGACCTTCTTTTGCTTAGTAAATGTCTTCATGGGGGCACTCAGAATACAAATGAAAGTTTCAACCATTGCACATGGGAGAGATTACCCAAGAATGTTTTTGTAGGACTAAATACGTTAAAAGTTGGTGTACTAGATGCAGTGATAAGTTCCAATGGTGGAGTGATACGAAGGTTGGAAGTCCTGAGAAATTTAGGCTTAAAATGTAGCTGTAATATGGAAGATCAATTGCTTGCATGTGAGAGACAACGGGTGCAAATAAGCAAGAAGTGCTAAAAGGAATGCCAAGAGGAAGCTTGAAGATTAAGAAACGCTGCAGGATGAAGACTATGCTTCAGGAATGTTCCGAGGCACAGTTTAATTGAACTCATATCTTCATTCATTGTATTTATCAGAATTCAGGTACAAATATTTCCTAAATTTTATAAAGCATTGTTCTAATTTTTTTCTGTAACTTGCAATAGTCCATACTTATGTAGTAGTCCTAAACCATATTGCAGAATCAAGTAAATTATAGAAAAAATAACATTTTTATTAGGGAAAAAATTATTAAAATTAAAATGTAATGTGAATTTTTTATCCTTGTAATATACATAATAGATAGAATTAAATAGGTCTAGTACCTCAGCCATCATGTCATGCTTACCTGGTAAAAATTTGATCTCCTTCAAATGTATAACATTGGATTAAATGGTTTCTCAATTTGAGGAAGCATTTTGGAAAAAATGCATCAATTTCTTTGTAATATTTTTAATAACCCTATGCAGGTTCCGAAATATTCAAAATACTTATAATTTGTTTAGAAAGTGTGCTGCATTATCTGATATAAACAAAAAAATCTCAAACATATACATTATAAACAGTGCCTGAAAGAAATAGGTGTTGGTATTTACATAATATTGAGCTGGAAAAGTACCCTGTATCTTGAAGAGCACTAAGGGAGTTGTATCCTGAAGGGCACTAAGAGAGTCAGAGCAGATGACAGAACGGAAAATCCTCTGTCACCGGATGTACTGCATGGCCTGACACAGTGCAAAGAGCCCCACTGTAAATACTGAGCAGTTTTTCAGAAACCAATACCAAAAGTTGTTGGTGCCGATGATGAAGGCATGTCCAACACGATGGTCAGTCCGAGAGCCATCAGTGTACACAAAGGTACTATCATGAAATTTCGTACAAAGGTTGAGAAACTTAACAGCAATAGAGCAAGTCTCGAGTAGTGTCCTTAGGAAGTGAATAAGGTTCAAGGTGAACACAGGCTGCTGCACGAAGCCAAGTTGGTGAGGAATTCACACCTGTTGGGAAAGTGGCAGGTAGTGTGAAGTTAAGCTGCCAGAGTAATAGTCAAAAGTGATCTCCAGGAGGTAACAGAGAAGAGGGATACGTCCTATACTGCCGATCAAAGGAGTCATTGAAGAAGGAGGCATAGAATGGGTTGCCAGGCATGGCAGACAAATGGCATGTGCATCTAGTGAGGAGAAAATGATGGTGGTATGACAGCAATAGTGTGGCAGCTTCTGCATACAGGCTCTCAACCAGGCTAGTGTTAAAAGCCACCAGTGGCCAAACGGATGCCATGATGGTGGATTGTATTGAGACGGAATAATATGAACCGACATGCAGGTGCATAAACGAAACACCCATAGTCTAGTTTCGAACAGACAAGAGATTGGTACAAATGGAGGGGGATGATCCAATCCCCTCCCCAGGAAGTTCTGCTGAGGGTACATAGGACGTGTACACTATGTGACTAGGTAAGACACATGGGAGGACTGAGAAAGTTTCCTATCGAGCATGAGCCCCATGAGTTTCATAGTTTCAGTGAATGGAAGAACAACAGGCCCAAGATGTAACGATGGTGGAAGAAACCGATTGTGCTGCCAGACATTCATACAAACGATTTTGTCAGTGGAAAAGCAAAATCCGCTATCAGTGCTCCACAAGGAAAGACAATAGAGACAACACTGAAGACGCCGTGTCAAGTAGACGTGTCCATGAAGACCTGCAGTAGATGGCAAAATTGTCAACAAAAAGGGAACCGGAGATGCCTGGTGGTAGAGAGGCCATAATAGGGTTAATGGTGCTAGCAAAGAGGATGACACTCAGGATGGAACCTTGAGGCACACTGTTTTTTTTTTTTTATAAAGGTGTCCAACAAGGCAGAACCCATACGTGCCTAAAAACATGGCCTTTTAAAAATCCCTGAAGGAAACAGGGTATGTGGCCTCAGAAGCCTCATGTGTAGAGAGTACTGAGGATACCAGTGTTCCAGCAGGTGTCATAGGCTTTCTCCAAATCGAAAAACATGGCCATAGTCTGGTATTTCCGTGTTAAACCATTCATGACATTGGTTGACAAAGTGATAAGACAATCAACTGCAGAACGGCATGCTCGAAATCCACATTGTGCAGTAGTTAGTAAATTGCGAGACTCGAGCCACCATACCATCTTGGGCATGAATCATACATTCCTTCACCTTGAAAACACAGCTGGTGAGAGTAATGGAGCAGCAGCTAGAAGGAAAATGTTTGTCCTTACTGGGCTTAGGTATGGGTATCATAGTGGCTTCAAATGCCCTCTGCCCAGATGCTATTGTACGTATGAAGGAGAAAGTGCTTGCCCACAAGAGAAAGGTTCTGCAAGATATGTATACAATGTCTGGTGCTGGAGCAGAGGGTTGGGATGAACTGGGAGCATGATCTAGCTCCCACACAGTAAAGGCAGCATTGTAACACAATTCTGAGAAAAAAAGGATGTGCCTGAGCCTCCTCCACTTGTTTCTGACAGAGGAATCCTTTGTGTGAGATGGTTACTGACTTACTGAAATCTGACCAAAAGCAAATGTGAAAAAGAATTTCTTAGTGAAACTTGGTCCCTTCAGAAATGAATCCAATTTTTTTTTTTTTTTTTTTTTTTTTTTTTTTTTTTTTTTTTTTTTTTTTTTTTTTTTTTTTTTGTGCTACTGAGAGAAAAAGATGTATGGCATTGTGGGGCAGTAAGCCCCTAGAAGTAGTTTCAGCCACCTGATTGGAATGATTTTCTTTGCACACATAGTGGCATCTTTCCTTTGCAGTGTACAAGTGTAGCTGGTTTCTATGGTGGCTGTAATGAGTGCATATTAGATTTAGGTGTTGTGTTTTTATTTCTGATGAGACTGAGAAAAAAGGGAGTGGATGAAACCTTGTGCCAGCATGTAGCTTACTCCTCTCAAGTAGCAAAAAAAAAGAGGGCCACTCAACTTAAATGTCTCCATCTGCAGATGAATCACAGTCAACACTATCCTGCACCCTCACTGCATGAAAAAGTGTCGGCTGGTTGGGAATTTAATCCACCACACTGGTGCAAAGTCTGGTGATCAGGAGCTTAATGCTACCATCTGTCCTACACTTCCCATTCAAATACTGGAGTTGAAAATTATTTTCATAACTATAATTCAGATGGGCTACCTCCAAATTGAGAAGAACCATACAGGTATGGATTAGTGACAGCAGCTATGCATTCTAATTATGTGTCAGTTTGTTATTGTGTACCAAACATGAATTCATCACATCCTTTTTTTTAAAAAATAAAAAGATAGACTGTGTGAAGACTGCACCAAAGAAGACAGTTTCGTCTGCTGCATTTCTGTGTATGTTAAATATTCATCTTATTGGTTACTTTGAAAAGCATGTAACAAAAGTAACTAAAATATAATTGGTATGTCTACCTGACCAATTGGATGTCACAGTGACAGAAAGTTCTCAGCCTGTTTTATCCAAAAATTTTAAACCTGCTACAACTGGTACACTGTATACCCAGTTTGAATATTTATCAAGGGTTACTAATTCACAAACAACTAGTTTACAAACATGGCATGCATACTGCAAGTCATATCAGAATCAATTCTCTAATAGACAATGAAAGACACAGTATTGTCCAATTCATACATGATGACAGTTCATGCAAGCCTAGTCACAGATAGGGATTGCAGTAAGAGTTCTTCTTGTGGGACACCCACAGCTATACAAGTCCATTTTGAAGACTGAAGAAACCACAGGACAGTTGCTTAATCTGAAACCTTTTATTGTGTACCTGACTAGTTTTAGAACATTCCATCATCTGGTGTAAAAAATAAAATAACTCAATCATCTGAGGTCATCCTCATCCCAGTGTTGTCATGGAACCAAAGTTTCCATTTCAAAAGGGTAAAAGAGAGAAAAATTCTGTAACAATTCTTCCCCTGTGTTCTGCGAGCAGGAAACAAGCAGGAAAACTGTGTAATAGTAAGTGCTCCAAAACTGGTCATGTACACAATAAAAGATTGTGGATTAAGCAGCTGTCCTGCGGTTTCTTCATTTTTTTGAAAGGGTTGCAGTGTTGCCACCACCAAGCATCAGTTGTGGTGTCTGTGTACAAGTGCTTTGTGCTTGAAGAAAGCACATATCCTGCAAATTGTGTTTCTTGCTTGCTTATGTAGAATTTGTCACTTGCCCCCTCCATCAGGTTTGATTTATTATTTATTTATTTATTTCTTGTTCATTACAAAATAATAAGTGTTACATACAATAAATTTTGCAAAATATGTGTTTACCATAAAGAATAGTCAGGATTACGAATGTAGATTTGGGCACATATTTGCATTTAATAATAAAAGAAATGCAAAACATTGTGGTTCAGGAAGTCTTCTATCATATAAAATGAACCTTGTCATAGGAACTGCCTTAAAGTTTTTTTAAACAGGAGTGGATATCATGTATTCTTCTCATCTCATGACTATGATACTCACTATTCAGTTTAAAAATGGATTTTTCTTGCCCTTTGAAGAACATCAAAGAGAATATGTATTGCGCAGTAGATGCAAGGATTCCAAGTTTCTTAAAAAGAATCCTGCATGTAGCTCTAGGATGGACTCCGCACATGATACTTATGGCTCTTTTTTGTGCACACAGTACTTTTTAGCCAGTGACTGATTACCCCAAACTATAATTCCATATGCCATAATGGCATGAAAATAACCATAATATGCGGACTTCATGGTTTCCATACTTCTATAAGAAGAAACAATGCGTAATGCATAAGTTGCTGAACTCAATCATTTGCATAGATTCCGTATGACAACTTGCAACAAATGGAATAAAGACTCACTAAATAACTTTCTCTCTTTATATTTAATGCTTGTAATGGTTACAACATACACAGCAGAGCATTTAGAGCACTACTGAATGCTCATTGACTGTTGGAGAATTTGTGAATCCAATTTTATACATTTGAAGGAGACCAAATTTTTACCAAATATGCATCACATGATGGCTGAGGTACTAGACCTATTTAATTCTACCTATCATGTATATTACAAGGATAAAAACTATCACATCTTATATTTTAATTTTTATCAATTTTTGCCATAATAAAAATGTTATTTTTTCTATAATTTACTTGTTTCTGCAACATAGCTTAGGTCTACTACGTAAGTATGGACTATTGCAAGTTACACACCTGTGCAGAACAAGTCTAAACTCACCCGCCATCATTCATAACTTCAACCAGAGAGCGGAAGAATAAAAATAAACTCTGTATCAATAAATACAGACTGACAATTCAAATTTCTTCCACAATTGCTCTTCCCTGATAGACTCTGCCCATAGCAGAGATGTTGGCCAACTGTGTTTATCCAAAGGGGGGGACTACTTGGGAAACTGAATAAATTCTTGATCATAAAATTACACACTCCATTCAGCAAGGTCATAGAAATTCAGGATTTTTATATTGTTAATATAAATTTCAATATAATTCTTTTGGGACCTTCCATGGTGACTCATGTTACATTTTGAAATCAGTGTTTTATTATGTTGACTTGTTATCAATCTATAAATTCATATTTTCTTTTGTAAATAATCATTATAAATTGTGTTATTCAGGCAAAGATTTTGAAGTGTTATTTAAGCAGGGAAGGGCATTAAAATTAAAGAACAAGAAAGTAATTTATGTTATGACTCATGTTACAAATTTGGGACATCCTATTACTAATGTGCATTTTAGGTCAAAAGTGTTCTCAAACTATCAGGAGTATGGATCTGGTTTTTATCACAGAAAATGTGTATTAGGTTGGCATTCAAATGACAGAGTTACAGATTTCTAAAAATATTTATACCATGTGAATATTGTAATATATTGAAAAAGGTGTGTGATTCAATGTTACGTGACTCATGTTACTTGCTACCTCTTCTTGGAAATTTTTTTTCCTGCAAACAGCAGGAAGATAAGAGAGAAAGAGAGAGAGATAAGAAAATATGACATTATGTGCTAAATAAGGTAAAATTAACATTAACATTTCACTTTTCAAATACTATGAAAAATTATAAGAGCATGACATCTGGGAAAATGAACTGTTTCAATTAAATGTCAGAGAACAGAAAATATCCTCTTGCATTTTCTTTATAATTTCGTCACATTTTACAGGCCATTTCCAGTAGTGATCAGCACACTCCATTGCACTGATTAAGCAAGAATTTCCAAAAACTGCACATACTACTCCGGCATTGAATTTTCTATCATATCCTACTTTGTACCAGTCTCCAGTTTTCACACTTTCTATAGTTTCTTCAGTATGATGATCTGCAGCAACAAAATTCTTTGGAGACAGCAGATATGTTTGTAGTACTCCTTTCTTTTGGTGAAAGTAGTGAATGGTCTTTATGTTTGGTACTGATGGTGCTGAATAAATATTTGAGCCAAATTAAGTTTTACATTGATTCCTTGAATTTCATCAATAGACACATGAAAAACCTACATAGTTGTGGTACTTGCAGCTACCTGAGCGAAGGTTGATGCATCACCTACTATGAATTTCCGCATTTTTACTGCATTCCCCACTAGCCGTTCCGCAACTGCATCAATTCCGTTTGCGGCTTTTTTACCATGGGATGTAGCAAATAAGTTCCAATAGATTTCCACATTATGAAATGATTGAATTGAGGCAGGTCCATCTGACCAGATTGAAAATACCTTCACATTTTCAGGTATAGTTGACAGTACCTTGCTAATGAAAGCAATTGCAGCATTTGAGCCATGGCTTTATCCAGAGCGCTAAGTGACTTATATGGTGATAAGCTTGCTTTACTAGGCTGCTGATCTTGCATCTTATGTTGCCTGTGTTTTCTAACTCCCTCCCCATTTTTATCTCTTCTTTCTTATGATAACAGCCCTTGCTTATGTTGACTCAAATGTAGAAACTTTTGTTTCTACTTCTGCTGGCCTTTTCGAGTTTCTTCCAGATGCTTCTTCTTAAATTCTTCATTTTTCCTTCATTCTTTAACTTTTCCCTCCTCCTACTCTGTCTTTCTGCTGCTACTAAGAGCATCCTCTTCTTCTAACCTTAAAATAATACAACTGTGACTCAGATTATGTGAGTCACATTACACTGTTAATTTTCTGTTTTTACTATATTGGTTAAAAATTGGGAAATTTTTAGTAGTGATGTTAGTTACACATTCATACTAAGAAGTAAATTACTGAACAAGATAAAGTTATCTCTCATATATCTCTATTGACATAAAAACTTAATTACATGTAAGTGACTCATGTTACATGAAAGTTCATGCTGTTGTGTTATATTGTTTACCCCAGCCTATAATTTACCCACTTCAGTTTTATACTCTTTATGCAATACATTAGGGTATGTAACAGTAATATAAATAATGATATATTAATTCTTACCTGCTGCCAATTAGTTGAAATGAAGGTCTAAAATCTCCAACTCACACTCTCATCACATGAAAAACATATGGCATTATAAAAATGGCTACAAATTAAGGAGGGCAATCAATAATGGGCCACAAACCATTGTTGCCATACAGTAAAAAGTCCAGCCTTTTCAAAAAATATATAAAAAGTACCAAATTTTAAACTTTTAAATATCGTACATGTGTCCTACTTTATGTGGAATACCCCTTTTGCAGATATTTTGCCAACACTAATGACAAAGTACTGGATTTGAATTTATCGTGTCTTATTTTCTACCTTTTTCGTTTGTGCCAAATTTTATCCTCTCTGCATTTCATCACTGTCATTCATTCTATTTACATGTTATGATGTAGTAATTTAAACTTTAATAACATTTCTGTGCTGTGGTTTTTTCAAATGTTCATTGTGGACTACGTAATTCATAGAAGGAACGATGTTTCAGAATGGTCCCGCGAGGCCCTCCTAGACAAGTGGATGAAGGATGCAGTTGCTTGTTGCCAGTTGGCAGGTGTGCAGCCCCCAGCCTCGGCTCTTCAGCTCCGTGACAGTGGCAGCACACCTTCATCCCCAGTTCTGCAGCCTCCAGATATACCACCAGACCCTGAAGACCTTACAGAGCCTGTTGTGAGTGTCGTGATAAGATTTTCTTTTGCATGTACTGGCCATGTGAAAAATTAGACATACAAATTTTAACATATAGCACTTGCCAAATAGACTCCATTTGTGAATACAGCGAACTCCTGATTACCTGGGTGCAAAAAATCCAGTTTGTGGATTATCTGTGCAGAGTTCGCTGGGAGGGAAGGGGTGAGGAGAAGAGAGGAGGGGATCGGAGGGGGAGGGGGTGGTAAGATCTGTTACAATTAAAATAATATTTTCATTTGAAACTTGCTATAATGCATGTGACTCATGTTTCCTCATGTGCACTGAGGCACAGACGTGCATTGATCTTTTATTAGAGTAATGCTGTAGGCTTCCACATGAGACATATAACATATTTTAATAATACAGAAAGTAGCAGTTTCTTGTAAACAGAAAGTAGCAGTTTCCTGTAAAAATGTGTATTTTGGATTGTCATTGATTTATGGTCATATGTGTAATCTGTTTCATGATTTATTGTTTGTTACATCATTACTAACTATATGCTTTCTTAATGCTTCAGTTTTATTTGTTGGCTATCTCTGTTTGCCTCTCTCAGTCTTACACACACACACACACACACACACACACACACACACACACACACACACACACACACACACGAGAGAGAGAGAGAGAGAGAGAGAGAGAGAGAGAGAATCATTTGTGGGAAAAGTGTAGATGATACCACGTGAACTAATTGTTCTGCCTTCATGTATGTTCTTTCTTTTCTACCTAAATCTTCTCAGACTGTTACTGTTTCACCAAATTTTCTTGTTTGCATTATAAGCAGTGTGAAATCTGCACACTGCCAGTGTCAGAGGAGACTGGTGGTGATGTGTCAGCACCCTGTGGTCACCGCTTCTGCACTTCGTGCTGGGAGAATTATCTCACAGTCAAGATCCAAGCTGGCGATGCCCATGGAATTCTATGTCCTGCTTACCAGTGCCCCATGTTAGTGCCTGCGGATGTAATAGAGAAGCTTGTTTCTCCAGATATGGCTCGTCGATATCTTCAGTTTGATATTGAGGTCTGTATGATATACTGCAGTAATTAAATTACTAGGTTTGTTCCAGTGTTTGCATCATGGTTCTAAATTATTATTTTCTAAACATTATATGTAGATTCAATTTATATTTCAACATAATAGAAGCAAAAATTGAGTATTAACTTTTTGACAGAAGCGGGGCACCCACATGACCCCAAGTTAGGAGTAAATGATCAAGGATCACATGAGATAAATTTTGTAGTACTTGAATATCCAGTGCTCAGATTTTTTAAAAATTATTTCATTACAAGTTTTATGTTTTGGTACTCCTGAGGTGACAAGGACAGCATGTAATAAACTTGATCCACTGGTTAATGAAAGAACCAATTTTATGGGTAATGCACAAATGAACAGTTCACAGTTCTGATGTGATGTAGAAAATAAGAGCCAGTTATTATGAATGATAGAGTTATCACCATAGTCCAACTCAGTGTCATAGGTCAGTGTCTAGCTGATGCCTGGTTGATGTCGTAGATGGTGTTCTGGTCAATGTGCAGATTTGTGTCCAGCTCAGTCAGGTGCAAGCTGGTCAGTGTCTTGTTCAGAGTCCTGTACTGCCCTGGGTCAACATATGGTCAGAGATCTGTGTGGTGCTGAAGAATGCTGCTGAAGATGACTACCAATGGATGAGATGCAAGGAACAGCCAGTGTTGAGCCCAGAGTGAGAGCAAGTGCTGTAGGCTAGTGGTCATGCATCATCTTAAGTAATCCTTTGGAAGGATTTCCATGATGATCATGTGACATGCAGGCACATGACATGGCATGCAGAGAAAATGTGCCATGTTTGCAGTGGACTGTGTGGCTGCAGGTGCAGGTGGCAAGCAGTGCTGGTCTCTCTCATGGAGCCTGCCAGATTCTGCCATGTACACAGAGGGACATGTTAATGTTGTCATCTGTTATGTACATGAGGTGGTGAGCAGCATATATGAGCAGAATTGGGATTGCCATATGTGTCTGGGTCGGCAGAGGATGCTTATGGTATGGGAACCTGCTGGCTGCAGATACATTCTGTAGTGGTATTTGGGCAGGCAGGTGACCAGATATACAGCCCCTCCCCCTGAAACAGATGGCTAAACCATGAAGCACAGATTGCCAGAGGGAAGGTGGAGATGCTCCGGAGGATGGAGAATGGGCCCTGAGTGGGGGCGCAACAGAAGTGCCAGAAAGTGGAAAAGTGGCACGAGCATGCAAGGATCCCGAAGAGCAAAGATGAGATCTGATGCACAAGGAAAAAATGGACTAGAATGTGCAAGGAAAAGGCACTGAAGGAAGAGGAGAAATATGAAGGCGGAGTGGAAGGAAACATATGCATCAAAGAGGCACTAAAGAAAAATGGAAGACTGAAAGACCCGTCCTGATAGCATCAGACCGGGGAATGCTACGCAGAGATAGTCCCATGTCCAATTGCAGAGGCAGCTGTAAGTGTGAAGGCTGCAGTGTGTGTCTTGACATGCACAGAGTTGTGCATAGGAGCACAGTGGTGCACGTGGGAGTGCAGTGGCACATGTAGGAAGTGAACGTAAGTTGGGACCTCAGTGCTGGTTGCTATGGCATGGCACTCATGGAAGGGATACCAGCCATCACTGCATCTTCCTGATGAAGGGCAGGGGGAGGGAAGAAATTTGGACCTCGCGGCCAGAGGGGGTGGTGAGTGTAGCAGTAGGTGACATCGGATGCCAGAAAGACTGCCCGAGAAAGATCAACACATGGCCCGTACCGTCACCATTGTGTATTGAAGATCTGGGTGTGGGGTCATTCTTGAGAGGAGAGCTGACCATGGCAGCATCATTCAGATGAAGTGGTCTGATAGCGTCAGACTTGACTGAAGGAGGACAGTCGCCAGGTGAGAGAAGATGTGGATATGGAAAGCAAGAGGCAAGCAGAGCTGTCATCAGGAAAGAACAACCAGGCCTCCAAGGGTGGTGAGACCTGGTGCAGGCTGAGGCAGCAATGGGCAGGACCACACCTTAGCCACAGTACAAACTGTGGAGTCATCTGTTGGAGAAGAGGCAAAAACATGAGATGGGTGGAACCCGTACATAGAAGCTTAGAGGCCCCAGAGGGAAGCAGGGCACCAAGGACAAGAGCAAAGAATCTTCGACAGGCAGAAAGAAGGCTGATGTGTCAGGGGGTGACACACCAGGGTCATCAGAGTTGGAAGGGAGCAGAGCAATGCCATCAGTGGATGAAGAAAGGAAGTCCTTTGAGCGTGCATGTCAGATGCACAGGAAGGAAATGAGAGTATCCAATGGAGAGGGGAGTGAGGAGTCGTGCAGCTAGCTGGCCAGTGTGAGGAGGATGGCGGTGGTGCTGGAACAGGAAGAGGCACTGGAGCCAGCAGTGATGGTGCTGATGATGCAGGGATAGATGACACAGGATCTGTTGGTACAGCAACAGAAGGCATCACAGCAGGAGGACCCAGATCAGGAGGCACAGTATCGGAAGGCACAGGAGCAGGAGGTGCCCATGGTACAGGATTTGGCCGGCACCCGTGGTTCAGGAACTGACGAGGTCTGATGCACAGGAGCTGGAAACTCCTGTGATACAGGGACCAACAGGGCCTGAGGTGCAGGCACTGGAGGACTAGAGGAGGCTTCAGAGCTGGGTGAAGTGCCAAAGCCTGAAAAGGAAGAAAAGTTGAAGAGGGTGGTGGAGCCGAAGAATGTGTCAGAGTGGTAGAGCAAGAGATTCTGAGGATGCATAGAGCAAGAGAGGGCATTGGAATCTGAGGAAACTGTGCTGTAGTTGGTGGTACTGGAGACAGAGGAGCTAGAGGCAGCCAGAAGAGAACAATAAGAAGTGCAGAGATGAGGAGAAGATGGTTCAGCCTTGCAAGGAATGTAGGCCATGAATCCTAAGCAGGATTGAACTGCAGAGGAAGCTGCACTAAGTCTCTAGCCAGGGGAGAGGGGGAACAGCATCAGGATGGGCAAGGCACCATCAAAGATGCATGCAGTGGTATGCAGGAAGTGCCATGTGTGATGCAGAAACTATGCTGTCCTGTCTGTAGCATGTGGGAGCATTCTCACGGGACAGTGCTGAGCTAAATGAGCAGTGCCCTGAGTGAGATGCTGCAACTACAGATCATGTAACTGTTAAAGTTGGAGCTGTGGTAGTTCCAGTGCAGGAACGGCCATGGTGGTCATGAAGATGTGAGAAGTATCTACGAAAGAAAAGACACACATAGGATTGTTCCTCATTGCCACTTTTATGTCTTGGTCCTTATGAGGTGGATAGAACGGCACATGATAGTATGGCCAGGGTGATGTCCGGCTCAGTCCGTGTCTTGGTTGGAGTCCTGGGCCTTGCTGACTCAACATTCTGTTGGAGGTAGGAGAGGGACTGATGGCTGCTGCTGAAGATCGCTGCCAACAGATAAGGTGCAAAGATTTGCAGGCATTGAGTCTGGAGTGAGAGCGAGTGCTGTAGGCTAGTGATCATGCAGCATCTTAATTAATCTAGCTGAAGGGTTTCTGTGACGGTCGTGTGGCTTGCAGATACTTGACGTGTGGTGCATGGATTGGGTTTGCAGTGCAATGATTGGTTGCACGTGCAGCTGGCAGGTGATGATGGTGCCTCTTGTGGAGTCCACTGGAGTGTGGTTTGTACCCAGACGGGTGTGATGCTGTTGTTGTGTGGTGCGTACACAGAGCAGCATGTTGCTGTTGTCATCTGGTCTGTGGTGTGTATGACCAGAATTGTGATTGCTGCATGTGACTGGTTTCGGTGTAGGATGCCTAGAATGTGCCAACATGCCAGCCAAAGATGTGACCTGTGGTGTTATTTGGTGCACAAGTGGCCAGATGCTACAGTTGGAATATACAAAAATACAGTAAAAAAGGAAGCATGAAAAGAAAAGATACAATAGGTAGTTGCAGGTGGAAAGAAAAAGTTACTTCAAATTGTTCTCTCTCCTGACATAGGCTATAGAGCAACTATCCCTTTGTTCCTTCCTTCCTTCCTTTCTTCCTTCCTTCTAGTATCTGTACATTTTATTATCTTTGTTTCTCTTTCATGTATTTAACTGTTCACCACAAAGGAATTATCCAAATTGGGTGCAAATCAGTAAATGTGATGTAGATGTACAAACAAACAAATGATTACTGTTTCAGAAAAATTGGGTGATTTGTTCAAGAGAAAGAGCTTCAGAAATGGAGCAAGTCAATAATGTGTTGGTCCACTTCTGGCCATTATTTGGCTTGGCACTGATTTACAGAATTGTTGGATATGCTCCTGAGAGATATCGTGTCAAATTCTGTCCAATTGGCACATTACATCACCTAAGCTGTTTGGAAGGCCCTACCCAAAGTATTCCAACAATTCTTAATTGGGGAGAGATCCAATGACCGTGCTTACTAAAGAAGGCTTTGGCAAGCACGAAGACAAGCAGTAGAAACTCTCGCACAGTGCGGGCAGGTATTATCTTGCTAAAACATCAGGCCAGGTTGGCTAGCCATAAAGGGCAACAAAATGGGGTGTAGAATATCATCAACATACCACTGTGCTGTAAGGGTATTGAGGATGACAACCAATGGGGTCATACTGTGGAAAGAACTGGCACCCTAGACCATCACTCCTGGTTATAAGGCTGTATGGTGAGTGACAGTCAGGCTGGTATCATTCCACTGTCCAGGGCGTCTCCAGGCAGGTCTTCACATGTAATCAGGGCTCAGTTCAAAATGAGACTCATCACTGAAGACAATTCTATTCCAGTCAATGAGATTCCAGGTCAAAGACTGTGTGATACCAACCTGACTGTCATCCACAATACAGACTGACAACCAGGAGTGATGGTCTGGGTTGTCAGGGTTCTTGCTTCTCAGAACCCTTTACTTGAAGAGGATTGTAGTTACATCTTTACAACATAACATTCCAGAAGCAGAAATTTTGATGAGAAGTGGTGCAAGTGAGTAAGTTTTTATACCCTGAATCCCGCTTATTTCAAACAATTTACCATTTCACTTTTTACATGTACAATTTCTAGTGATCTTATGTTATGCCATGATCATAAACAAAGCACAAGGTGAGACTCTGTGTGCTGCGATCTTGGAACTTGGTGTCAGCTGCTTTTCACACCACCAATTTTACATGGCTCTCTCCTGTGTTAGTGAGGCAAACAAGCTCTTCATACATGTCCCCCAATCATACCAGTCAGAGACTGTGTACAAAGAAGCTTATAAGTAAAAAATAAATTCCACACATATGAAATTTCAGGCACAGCCATAAATAAATCCCTGGGCAATGCCAGGCTTCTCACTTAGTGCAACATAAAACTTAATTTTAAAAAAATTTTTAGTTTCCTATATCTGTAATTTTTGTGGCAGTTCTGTGTTGTTTTGTGAATGCTTCTCTTTTGCTCCAGACACAATCTACAATTTAAATTATTTATAACAGTTCAGAACTTTCAATGCAGTTGACTTACAAATTATTCTTAAATGCTAGGCGTTTGTGGAGAGCAACCGAAGCATTAAATGGTGCCCAATGCCTGGCTGTGGTCGAGCAGTGCGGCTGCCTGAGTATGAGCAGCCACTACCTGGCTCTCGCTCAGGTTCTCCACCTCCAACATCACATGCTGTTGACTGCGGTAATGGGCATTTCTTTTGTTGGTGAGTATTAGTGGCTACATGATGCTTATTTGCATATTTCACTGGTTTCAATAGCTGTACAATGACATTCTCATTCACTTTGGCTTAACATGCTTAGAAAAATATGCCTGTTCTGGAAGGAGAACAACAATTCTCACCTGTAACTACAGTGTATAAGACCTCAACATCAGAAGAATTTTTCATGACCTCATGCAAGCTCTACCTTCATCAGTTTACATCTCAAACGATGATACAAAATTTTAAGTTTATTTTTACATTCAAGTTCAAGACCTGAAATGGGCAACTTTTTGTTCACAATAGTACTTTCTGTGTGATGGTCGTAGAGAACATAAGGCAGCATGCCTTGCCTCACATATTGGCTGCCCCAAGGAAATGTGCAGTGGTGGGTTGGCATAGAACCAATATTCCTGACACCATTATCTGTGTTTTGTGCTTCTGCAAAAGCAGCCACATAAGCAGAAATGATATTCATTTAAATGACACTTGCAGTTGAAACTGAAGTCACCATATTGATTGGCATGTGCAGTCCAGATACATATAAATTGAAATTATACATTATTTATCAGAAACAATGAAAAACTAAGATGCAGAGAGGTATACATTTTGATGCCTTTAATTAAAGGCCAATGACTGTTATGTCAAATTCATTGAAACATTAAATTTATTTATTCACTGTAGATATTTAGTGATACGTGAAGACGTATATCAGAAATTAATAAAAATGATTAAAAATTATTACAAAAGAACGATTAAAAAGATTACAAATGAATTATCAGTCACTACTCTCATCAGTGTAAGACTCCTCAGCATCATCACTTGAAGCTGCTGTATTATTAACAAATTCATCAACAGCCATTTTGATGACTCCGTGTTGCTTCCAGTACTCTTGCTCCAAGTGTTGTATTTTTCTTTAATAACCATCCATTCCTCCACAACAGCTGAGAGAAATGCAGTATTAATGAGAGTCTAAAGAGTTTCCTTAGACATGTTATCTGTTACATTGCGTTCTCTGAAATTATATGTAATTTTGGCCCATGCAACTTCAGTCACATGCATATCACACAACTGAAGCAGTTTATTTTATGTAGATTATCATGCTGTCTGTTGGCAGCAAGCTTGTTAAGACCATTAACTTTCTTGGCTGGTTTGTTCTTTTTAATTAAGCCACACAGTCCCCCCCCCCCCCCCCCCCCCCCCCCGGTTCTATCACTGCAGTTTATTTTTTCGGCTCATGATCACTCAAACATCGCTCTATCTTTGTAATCTTAAAAGTCATATTTAGATGATGCTTTATTGACCTGGCTGCTGTGGTATGGTGTATTATCTATAACTATCATGGAAATTAGATGGAATATAAATGTAATTATACATGCCCTGTACTTTGCTCTTGGAATAGAGGATTGTAGAACTGGATTAATAGGAAGAATCCTTTGTATATATTAGCAGCAGCCATGTTACATGTGAAACTACAGTGTGCATATAGTAGCTCTTACAACATGTAGTCCACCTACACTGAGTCCTCCAGCAACAATAGTACATACATACTCTGCCATGTTAAAGGATGATCAATAGTAATATTATTAATAATTCAAATTACAACAGAAATTAAACCTTGTTGCCAGGGGTTCCAAGTGATTCACTCGAATAGTATTGGGAAACCTTCTGAGCCTTGTAGAACTGGACAGGCTTTTACCTTTGTATGTAGCAGCTCGTAATTTAGCCTGTGCAATAGAGTGGAGCTGATACTTTTGCTGTTTTTCTTTGTTGCAGCAATGTAAAATGTAAAAAATAATTTTTCACTTACTGCTGTGAATGACAAACTTCATTTTCCATTATGGTGTTGATGGCAAACTAGATGAAGTACTCGATGGACCAGGGATGGCCTATTCACTCACTTTAAACTGTTATCACAGTCTGCAAATCAGATCAACTCACAAATTCGATAGAGCACAATAAACTAAGAAATAGTGGCTCTCTAAAAATGGATGCCACATTTCTATCGAAACATGTGTTCTAGATAATATTGGCAGCGCCTGGAGATTGTGAATATTATCACACTTGTTCCAGTTTCCTGTACTATTGGCAGTGCCAATATGAAGAGTCTTCCTATCATGGCCAAACAGCACATTTATATTTCAAGGTTTATGTATACAGGTTGCTTCATAAAGAATACTGCAAATGAAATGAAATAACTGAGGCACAGTGAACAATAGAAACTTACTAGTTTCCTCTTTATTGAGAATGCCATTAAAGTTTTGTACATAAATTCTGCAATTAATTCCATATGTGTCTAACAGATGGCATGGGGCACAGCTATCACTGTAAGGAACCAGAAAAAGTGGTTATGAAGGTTGATATACCCCTTAGATGCACGTTACTGTCACCCACTCATAAAAATGTGAGTTGTCTACAACAATGTAGGAATAACCTGTAGTTTCCACTGTACATTATTGCCTGTCGTCTGCTAAAGTGTATGAATTAAAATGGATGCACATTCCTGGCAGATCAATTTTCTATCTCGTCCAGTGTTGTATGGCTGTTATGGCAAACTGTGCCCTTCACTGTGACCCTCAAAAGTAGTCATTGAGGTCAAGTGAAGTGTGTAGGAAATGTACACAAGAGAAACAAAAGTGGCTAGGGTACAGTTACTTACCAAGTAGGTTCTCAGTGCTTGTACTGTAGCAACAATTTTTTCCATAAACAATATGTGCCAGGTAGTAGTACTTCAAAATTTCTAATTACACCTTTTCTCAAAACTACAGCACAAGCTGTCACCTGTGCGGTTGCATACACAGATGTGTGCTTTCAGTGCAATAGCTCAAAAATCACAGATTTGTCCTTTTGTGAAACTATCCAGCTTAAGTTCTGTTTCAGCTGTAAACCATTTTCACGGCACTAAACTTTCTCATGCATCAAGCTCCATAAAGGAGAGTCTTCAGTTATGCAGAATGAGTCATGTTAAATAATAACTGGGAGTAGCAGCCACAGCAGCCACTTGAGGACAGTTTTGTAAAGTATACTAATAATAATAATGTTAATACTGATAATTACGGAAATAAAGCAACTATTTTGGAAACTCCACACTCTTCCTCTTACACTACAGAATTCAACATAGTCAACCATGGAGAGCATATTCTCCATAAATTCTTATTTTTGTTGCAGAGCGCACTCCGGTATCTTCTTTATCTTGTACACAAACACGTGTAGGGTTTTTCACAGATTTAGTGTGTAATGGATGGTGTTACTTGTGACTCCACTGAAATACAAGAGATGTATCTTCTTGGAATACACTGATTGACAACAGTTACAGTTTTGACATTTTTGGGTGAGCTATAATTTGTCTGGGGCCAACATTTTCCACCAATACACCTACCATGCCACAGGACAGATAAAATTTGTCACCACACAGTAAATGCTTCTCACATGTAGACTTTTTGTAAACTACTCTTTGTTGCTGTTGAACTGTGTTTAACATTTTGAATGCCAATCCCATCAATTTCTGTAGACTGCCGATTCCCTCATTTGATGGGATACGATTTCTCCCACTCATGAATACAAAATCACGTATATTCATTGGCTCGATCATTTTTCATTGTTGGCTGTTCTCCTCCTTCTTGTTATTATTTCTCATGTCTCTTCTTCTACTTTTCATGCTTGTTCTTCTTCTTCTCCTTCTCCATTTTTAGTAACCATGAATTCCTCTCCTGTCCCAACCTTTTCATTTCAGAGTAGCAGTTGCAAACTTCATCAGTTATTTTCTGGCTGTATTTCAGTCTGTCTTCCTCTATAATTTGTACCATCTACAGCTCCCTATACTGTCATGGAAGTTATCCCCTCATGTCTTGACAGATAACCTATCATCCTGCCCCATCTTATTGTCAATGTTTTCTCTATAATCCTTTCCTCACAGGTTCTGTGGGGAACCTCCTCATTCCTTACCTCATCAGTCAACCTAATTTCCAGCATTCTTTTGTAGCACCACATCTCAAATGATTTGATTCTCTTCTGTTCTGGTTTTCCTACAGTCCCTGTCTCACTAGTGTACAATTCTGTGCTCCAAACTTATAATCTCAGAAATTTCTTCCTTGACTTAAGAGCTATGTTTCATACCACTAGATTCTCTTAGCTAGGAATGCCCCTTTTGCTGGTACTAGTCTGCTTCTTTTGTCCTTGTTACCCCATCTGTCATAGGTTATTTTGCTGCCTGGGTATCAGAAGCCCTTAACTTCATCTACTTCATGATGACCAATTATGGTGTTAAGTTTCTCACTGTTCTCATTTCTGCTATTTCCCATTACTTTTTTCTTTCTTTGATTTACTTTCAGTCCATATTCTGTACTCATTACAGTGGTCACTCCATTCAACAGATGCTGTAATTTTTCTTCACTTTCACTTAGAACAGCAATGTCATCAGTGAATCATATCATTGTTATCCTTTCACCTTGAATTTTAATCCCACTCTTGAACCTTTCTTTTACTTCTGTCATTGATTCTTTGACGTACACATTGAACAGTAGAGGGTGAAAGACTACATCTCTGTCCTACGTCCTTTTCAATCTGAGCACTCAACTCTTGGACTTCCAGTCTTATTGTTCCCTCTTTGTTTTCCTAGATATTGTGTATTACATGTATTTCCCCATAGATTACCCCTATTTTTCTCAGAATTTTGAACATCTTGCACCATTTTACAATGTTGAACATTTTTTGCAGGTTGACAAATCCTATGAACATTATCTTGATTTTTCTTCAGTCTTGCTTTCATTATCAATTGCAGCGTCAGAACTGCCTCTCTGGTTCCTGTACCTTACCTGCAGCCAAACTGATCTTAATCTAATTTTCTTTTCCACTCATCTGTATATTATATTGGTCAGCATCTTGGATACATGAGCTGTTAAACTGAGTGTGTGATAGTTTTTGCACTTGTCAGCTCACAATCTTCAGATTTGCATGGATGATATTTTTTTGAAAGTCTGATGGTATATTGCTAGTCTGATAAATTCTACACATCAACATGAATAGTTGTTTTGTTATCATTTCCCCCAATGATTGTAGGAATTCTGATGAAATGTTGTCAATCCCTTCTGCATTATTTGATCTTAAATCTTCCAAAACTCTTTTAAATTCTTATGCTAATGTTGTAACCCTATCTCTTCCCTGCATATTCCAATTTCTTCTCCTATCATGTTATCAGATAAGTCATCCCCTCATAGAGGCCTTCGATGTACTTTTTTCACCTAACCACTCTCTCCTCTGCATTTAACAGTGGAATTCTGATTGCATTGTTAATGTTACCACCCTTGCTTTTAATTTCTCCAAAGGTTGTTTCGACTTTTCTATATGCTGAGTTAGTCCTTCTGATAAACACTTCTTTTTTGATTTCTTCACATTTTTCATGCAGCCATTTCATCTTAGCTTCCCTGCAGTTCTTATTTATGTCGTTCCTAAATGACTTACATTTATGTATTCCTGAATCTGCGTGAACATTTTTGTTCTTCCTTCTTTCATGTTAACAAATATTGAAAACCATGAAAGTGGCAGGCATTGTAAGAAACATCAAGGTTTATGTGGTCAGCTGTCAAAATGTTAAATTGGTTACATTTTAGTGTCACGGAAACAGCTTATTACACGGAATGCATTATGTCACCCACATCCTTCAGCACACACAAATGTTTATCATGCTGTATCGGCAAATCAGTCAGCTGACAACTTGCTTTGTACTGCTGCATGCTTGCTGCAGTTCACTGTACAGTTGTATAGTTCAGGGAATATTTAGGGGTTTAGTTTGAAAATATTTATTTAAAATAAATATTTCCAGTCAAAGTGTTCACTCGGCGTAACTTCTGTTGTGCCTACATGACCCACATTGCCTGCCATTCAGAACTGAAGCAATTCTGCCCAGTTAAAGCCACTGACAAGAGATGCCTTCAGCCCTCTGCTAAACTGGCTGTCTGCACTGTCAGTGTAACCAATAGAGAGTGTGAGATGTGGATCACTTGTGTGGCTGTTGAAAGGTTCTGGAGCACGGAATACAGTTGGTTCACTCTCTTCGCTCAGAGAAAATGCTCTTGGAATCCAGACTTCAGAAAGGGCGGATAGCCTGACACCCCCTGCTTCTGTCTCTGCTCATCAGGACTGGCCACCAACAGCACGGACATTACATCCATCTGTACCTTCCCCTATTCCTCTTTATTTAGGCCCCAACGCTTAGACTTGCAGCCAGCCTTTCCGTCCTCCCCCAGGTTGAATCCATTTCCGTATACCATTATTGAAAATATATTCCTAATTTTCTATGATTAGCTCATTTAAATCCCTGTCTTCTTCCAATGCTCACCCACCCTGCTCTGAATCTTGTGCACAGAACCATAACCCATTCCATGTGTTAGCAACAATCACTGTACAATCATTCCATGTAGGCTTTCACGGCCGGCGTCTTCATCAGTAAACACTTCAGGGCTAAGTTGCCGTGGTCGATCTGTAGAACTTCTTCTCCCTGACGTTTCGTTCTCAACTACAGAGAACATCTTCCGAGGTGAGTCAACCAGTCGTTGACTCACCTCGGAAGATGTTCTCCGTAGTTGAGAACGAAACGTCAGGGAGAAGAAGTTCTACAGATCGACCACGGCAACTTAGCCCGGAAGTGTTTACTGATGAATCACTGTACAGATCTACATTGTGGAAATATATGTATCACCATCTCAGTACTGGGACATATCATTATTCTTTGAACATACATTCTTTATTGGCCTTCACGTAACGTTACCTTTTAATATCATTGGTGCTTGAATGATGACTTGTATGCTTCACTACTGGTAACCAAATTTTTCCTCTAATTTTCGACCTGTTCACACAGACACACACACACACACACACACACACACACACACACACACACATGCAAATGCAACTCACACCACATGACTGCTGCAGTTTCAGGCAACTGTAGCCTCAATCTGTGTGTTAGCATAATCATTCTCTCTTGCTTTTTCTCTTTTAAAATATTTTTCATTTTTCTGTAAATAATTTAAAGATTTCAGTTTTACAAACTATTAATTAGCTATTGAAACATCATACTACTAGTGATTATTGTTTGTCTAAGGAATGTCTATAATCTATTGTACTAATGAAATAATGTTTTGTGTAGAGAGCGAGGCTAAATTATTCTCAATTGCACAGGGAATGTTTAGGGGAGGCACATGCGCCTTGTGGTTGTCAGCAGTGGCAACAGTGGCAGCGCAAGATCTCAGAAGTTCGGCCTGAGGAGCTGCGAGCTTCATGCACTGAGACTGAGGATGCTGCTAACTGCCTGTGGCTGGTCACCAACTCAAAACCTTGTCCCAACTGCAAGTCTCCAATACAAAAGAATGAAGGCTGCAACCACATGAAGTGTTCAAAGGTTACCTCCTCAACAATTATTCCTTTTTTCAGAATATTTTTGCTGTCTGCTACATTTATTACTGAAAAATCACTGTTTATTAAAATGTTGTGGACAAATTGCTTAAAAGTCATAACTAAATGTCAAAGAAAACTACTGCCTTGAATTCCACTTTTGCAACTTTTTTCATTTAGTTTTTCAATAAAACTCCTTAAATGTAATAAATGAGGTCACTGGAGATGAAATCAGTGAGGAAGTGGTGTCATGAAATGGCACCAGTAAAGACTGTACAGAAATTCTGAAACTTCATTGCTGTGTTTGTGTTCTGGCAATTGAAAATTTATGCCATACTGAGACTCGAGACCTGGATTTGCTGCTTTATACAAGCAGTCATCTTAACTGTTGGGCTATATGAGCACACCTTCAGGCCTGACACTAACTTTTATTGCCTATATCATCTCAAGGGACTACAGCCCAACTGTGACTGCATCTGAGGCGAGCAGCAGTCTAGCTACGGCAGGTAGTGAGCCTACAGAAGAGGTGTGAGGTGGAGAAAGCAGGGTACCCACATACCTTAAAAAGGCCCAAAAAGGCTGTAATTTTCAAAATCCTTTGTAGGGTCCCCTAAGAAGGCCATATTTTATTAAAGTTTAAGGTCCTAAAAATTGTATAAAAGTTTGTTTTTTAAGTTTCATTACTTTTTCTTTCGGTATGCTAGTGGAAATAATTATTCACATATGAGACAACAGCCAGGAAGGAAAGCTAAAGGTTACTGCCTGTATATGATTTGGCTATGGAAAGAAGGCAGGTAGATACTGTGTGGGGGAATGGAATGTACGGATGGTTGTGGTGAAAGGGCGAGTACTAGTAACCTACAGAAGTGCGCACCTTGTAACATATAGCAGCTACGATCCCAAACAACCACAACTCTTAGATTGCTGAGCTTGGCAAATGGCTACAATGGGGGACAGAGGACAGACAACATGAAAGTCAATAAAACACTCCAACATTACACAAAGAATAAACCACCTTCTTTCCATAATCAAACTGTAGAGGGCTTGCCTAATTCAGTGGCGAATTGCTGAAATGCATGATGTTGCATTCCATCTGCCCACTCACAGTGGTTTTTGTTATATCATTATTGGTTCTAGATTTGTACTCGTGAGGGGGGCATGTATCTTCATCGATATTCAACAGATTTTCTATGTGATGAGAAGAGTAAATGTCATATGTCATACTGAATAATCCATTGACTTTCCATTCAGTCCTTTTCATCAGTATCCTGTGAGCTAGTGCTTGTTTAGTTCTTTAATACAGATTTTGTTGAGTGCTACTGTCCTTTAGTGGAAATTTAAAAATTTCACAATGGGAAAATGTGTTTCAGATCATCTTTGGGTTCAATAGTGAGGAGTGTTGCGTAGCTATGTGAGACTAAGCCCAGGCATCACTTGCACAGGAGATTGAAGATGCCACAAGGATAAGTGGCTATTCTATATTGGCAGTAGTTCCATGTAATATGTTAGAGATGCTGCAGGTTATATGGCAACTACAGCCAAGAAGGAGTAGGCTTTAATGCCCATGGCATCTTTGATCTCCATCTATGCATGTAATGTCAAGGGCAGAATATTGTGTACCCAGCATTCCTCTATTTACTGTCTTTGGTTAACAAACGACAAATTCAAGAATTAAATTATGCCCTCCATTGAGTAATTTGTTGAATGTTACCGCGATTAAATGCCCATAATGGGTAAGTGTGTTTTTAATCATCTTTGGTTAAAAAAAAGATGAATTCAGGAATTGGATTAAACCATCTGATGATAAGTTCAGAGAAAATTGCACACTGTGTGCAACAAAGATTTTGTGCTTGGAAAGATGGGAGAATTGTCCTTAAAACTTCATATGATCAGTAAGTACATTTTCCATCATTTTTCCATATGTATTTATTTTATTATAGTGACTAATGTTTTATCACGGAATAAGTTTGTGATAAAATAATTAGTTGAGAGCAACCTCTAAAACCTGGACTTGCATGAGTTGGTTGATGCTAGCTTATTTACATTCACTCGTAATTACAAATGGAAGATAAGTGAATTAATTCTCATTGTTTTCATGTAAAATACCAATCTGTATAGTTTCTAGTTTGCATAAGCTATTTTTATACTGGCACTCATTCCTCGCACTGTTCACCCTATTACGAAAAAATCTTAATATTTCTTTCTGAAAGATGCTAGTTTCTTTTCCATGGTATTCTGACAGAAAGACTAGATTTGTCATTGTTCTTGTTAATGCTAGAATGTAAATCACCTAGCAAACAATTGACATGCACCACTGCAAGTGTAATATCTTGAACATTCACATTATGAGAAACCATAAAAACTATTTGAATTTTGGTATAAAAGCATTTTTTTTCTCAAATCCATTAAACTGCCATGACTTTGTTGTTAGATGTAAAGTTCATCTGCTCTAAACCTTTACAATGCTGGAGTCACACCTATATCTATCACCACGAAGCTTCGCACAATCAAACAGTTCACTTAAATGCAACCAACTGTGATTAGCTTTCGTTGCAAATATTTGGGCTGCATAGGAGCTGGTGATAACTTAGTGGCTTAGTATGCTAAATATTCTGTTGGGTGACTGGACTAGTGTTGTTCATTTCAACCGTTGTTCTCGGACTGATTGATGTTCTGATTAAATGAGAAATAATTATTGTACTACCTTCATACCTGCATGAAATAGTTGTTAGCACACTTGTAAAAGTAAAGAAACTCAAAGAAAGTCTGGTAATAGTATTGCAGCCATCTTGGATAACTGCAGAATGAAATTACATATTCATTAATGTGACCACTGCATTAGCACTTTTTACCAATCAAAATATATGAAGCTACACCAGACATTGCTTTGTCACGAGAGGGTTAAGTGGTGGTGCATTTGAATGACAAAATTTGATACTAAGTTATTGAGGCAGGAAAACTGTGAAATAATGCACAAATTGTTTGGCTCTGTAGTGGTGCATGCAATGTGTGCAATTGGCAGCAACTATGAGCCAAGAAGAATACAGTTTGTTCACATGACGCGAGAACTGTGCTCCTAGCAGATGAAACTGGAAACAGCGACATAAAAATTTATGTGCAGGATAGGGTGGTAAATCTCTTGCATTCATTATGGACAATATGAAATCTAATTTATTAATTCAGCACTGTACTGAGGACATTGTAATAATTGCACAACATGATCATCAGCTTGAGTTTGGATTTGAGAAGTTGTACTGTACTACATAGATTTGATGGAATGCTCAGACTGTATGGTGTTTCAGAAAGGGCCTTAATAGTACATGAAACTATATATAGTAGCTAATGAAAACTACGTTTTTAATATTTTTCTTTAGGTAAGAGACGTATGATATTAATGATGGCCATAGAAACAGGTGCTGTGAACTTAGAATCAAAAAACTAAAGAAGGAACTACAACACCCAATTCTGTAGTTCCCAAACAAGAGGAGAAAAACATTCATGAAGCAGTAGAACAAGTTTTTAAAAATGCAATATTAGATGTTGAAATAATATAGGCAATCAAATGTGTGACTAATAATTTTTCTTACAGGTCTTGTAAGGACATCAGTGATGTTTTTCAGCAAATATTTCTAGACAGCAACATTGCAAAACAGTTTTTATGTTGAACAATTAAGTGTGCATACTTGGTCAGCTTTGGGGTGGCACCATATTTCATGAATATAATGCATGATAAAATTAATAATATGGATAGTTTCACACTACACTCTGATGAAGCATTATATAAATCTTTACAGGCCAAACAATGGACTTACACATCCATTACTGGGATGACGTAAACAATACAGTAAACACGATATCTATCTTCTACTTACTTAGGTCACAGTGCTGCCAAGGATGCTATGAAAGCATTTTGTGATCTAACAAACGTTGATTCAGAAGTCAGTGGATGGCCCAGCTATGAAATGGAAACTATTTGGTATGATTCGAGGAAATTTAAATTAAGAGCTCAATGAACAGGTGCTTAATTTAGGTAGTTGTGGCCTGCATGTGATGAATAATGCTTTGAAGAAGGAAAACAGAGTGGCAGGGTGCAGTTTAGATGCTTTGTTTGCAGCACTTTACTGGCTGTTCAAGGATTCTCCCTCACATAGGAAGGGTTTATTAAAAATATCAACCAGTGAGAAAATACCATTTAAATTTTGTAGCCATAGGTGGCTTGAAAATATTCTGGCAACAGAGAGGACATTGTAGGTATGGCAGGATGTGAAACAGTTTGCTTCTTGTGTGAAGAAAAGCAATGTTACAAACCAGGTACAAAATCTTATGAGACAGTAGAAAAATCTACCAAAGGTGACTTGATATCTGTGAAACTCGTTTTTTTACCTGTTGCCAGAATGTTAAAACCATTCTTGGAAAAATATCAAAGCCTTAATCCAATGTTACCTTTTTTGCTGAGGATCTAAGAGGGTTTGTTCTTGATGTTTTTATAACTTTTAATATAATAAAAAAATAACACATAGATAAACTAACCTCTGAAAACAGACTATCAAAATTTGATTTGGAAGACAAATCTATGTATTAGTTTAGGCTTTATAGGAAACCTAATACCAAAAAATTTACTTTTTGAGAAACAAGTCTCAAAGAAAGAGATCTTTAATTCAAGATCTGATGCTCATAATTTTTTATTTTATTAGTTAAAAACTTGCTAGAAAAATCTTCAGTTATGGTCCAAATTTATCTTCTTTAGAGCCAAGGGAGATGGCATTTAATTGCTTTGATTGTTATGCTAAAATGAAATCGGTGTTAAGCAACCTTATGAAGGCTTAAGTTACCAAAGAAGATGAATATGAAGTGCTACTGGTAAATTATAATAAATTTCTAAGTGGGCAAGTATCATCTAACTATGATCTCTTTTAAGTTTTCAGTCCTTCAGAGGAAAGACTTGATTCTCTTTGAAGTAAGTTTTTGGCTCCAGATTTTTCAAAGCTGTACAATGTCATCAAAAAGTTATTGATTTTATCTCGTGGTCAAGCAGATGTATAAAGAGGTTTCTCATGAAAAAAAAAATTGATAGCAGTGGAGAATATGAAAAGTAAAACATTTATTGCCAAAAGAGTAATAACTGATCGTGTAATACTCACTGGGGGATTAGCTAATTTTGTAGTGAGGAAGGAACTTCATTTATCTGCTGTTGATGCCAGGCAAAAGTATACATCGTATCTTAAAGAACAGAAAAAATGGAGACAAAGTGAAATGTAAGGTTCTAAAAGAAAATGAGTGGTAGATGAAATAGAAGGATTGTAAACCAAAAAGAGGAGATTAGAAGAAGCTGTTAGTGAACTAAAGAAATGTGCTGATTTGGCAGAAAAAGCTGAAAATGTGGGAGACATGAAATGTATTTTCCAATCAAACAGTTTCAGAAGATCAGTTGAATTCATGCTGAAAGGTATGAAAGTAATTAGAATATGTAATCATAATTAATGTGTATGTAGATAGTGGTGTAGTGTGTATATAAAATAAAATTTAATTATAAAATACATATTTTAAAGTGGCTAATAATGCCTATCAACTGGTTTTGCTAAATAAAAAAAAATCTTGTGGAACAAATGAATATTTTATTTTATCTTAAATTTGCAGCTTCTTTTTTAAAAAAATTTCTCGTTAGAACGCATGTGTTCACAGAATTTAAAAAGACATTAATTTTCAGATCAGGAAAAGAGTGAGAACCCTGAAGTGGGAGACAGAGTAGTGGTGGGGAAGATGCTAGTGCTATTTGTGGGAGTATACAGGGAAATGTTGGAAACAGGTTACAGCTACAGCATTGAAAAATTATGCTACTGGGAGGAGGGGAGATGTTGAGAAGAGGAGAGGACTGTATACATGCATTGACAAGAGAGAAGGAGTGTGTAGTACTGGAGTGTGAGCAGGGAAAAGGACACGTAGGTGGAGGACAGGTAATAGGAAAGATTGGGGTGAGCAGTATTACTGGAATGAAGTATACCGTATTTACTTGAATCTAAGCCGCACTTTTTTTCCGGTTTTTGTAATCCAAAAAACCGCCTGCGGCTTAGAATCGAGTGCAAAGTAAGCGGAAGTTCTGAAAAATGTTGTAGGTGCCGCCACAACTAACTTCTGCCGTCGAATATATGTAGCACTACACAGGCATGCTTTGCTGGCACAAAGATAAACACTGGCGCCAAAACCTCTGCTTCAGTAAATAAATAAATAAAAAAAAGGTGGAAGACGAGCTTTTTTTCCTCCGCCCCGAGTTTCGACCACTGCATTTTCATACATTATTCATTGAAGTAAATACAAATTCCGTATTGTTCATCTTCGAATGTTACCGCGTTTCAATGTTCTATGAAAATCTGACTGCCAAGACTGTTAGGGATGTTTGTCAATATGGCCAACTCTACTTTCTGAATTTTTCCCTACCTGTCAGAAGAGATGGTTGCTAATAAGAACTTTTATGAATTGTGAGTCACATTTTGCCATGTATTCTTTCATGTTTGCTGCTATCTCATTTAAATTCTGTCTGCCTAATAAACTACAAAACTAGAGTGAGACAACAGCAAATGCGGAAGAATAGATATACCACGTCATGTTTATATTCTTATTATTCTTACGCATAATAGGGATACAGTCAGAAATGAAGCACAGTAATTGACTAGATTTTTAAATCTAAGATGACTCTAATTTCTGTGCAGAGTGTAATGTACTAAAGAGGCGTCTGCAAAGATTTTCAAATGGAGAAAAATTTTCGCTAAACTCTCGTTCAGAACATCTTCTATCATACGCAGTCTATTATTTGGTTCTTGTTGATCATTATCAAAGAAAGCAACAGTGTTAAGTAACAACAAATAGCAGTCTCTTGCCATCGTTTTGCTAATGAGGTGATTCCACTTAAGAAAAAAGATTAAAAAAAAAAAGCGGCGGTAGCACACACAAAAGCAACCCATGCCGCGAGCGACGACAGGCCGTAAACACTCATTATCAGAATGCCGTAATCAATGCATGACACAGTACAGTAACGCATCTTCAGCTTAGAGTGTCGTCAACACCTATAACAAAGAGAACGGCACTTATCAAATCAAAGGAAAATAAGCAATCAATTCAAACCAGACGAAGCACGTGAAAAAGGAAGGGTACGAGTATAAATACGGACGGAGACCTGACACATAGCAATGGCTACCTGGGAAAGCTTAACTGCTAAGCTTACGACTCGAACCAAACTACTGTAGCTGTATCGTCATTCATTCGACCTAAATTGTGTCTCATATTACAATGGACCAACTTTGTTTCGATTTGGAGGTGCGGCCTAAAACTTTTCTCTCCCCTTGAATTTCCAGTCTCAAATTTCAGGTGTGGCTTAGATTCGAGTGCAGCTTAAATTCGAGTAAATACGGTATGTTGCAGAGAGTGCTCCCATCTGTGTAATTCAGAGAAGCTTCTGTTGGTGGGATGAATCCAGATGACACAGTCTGTGAAGAAGTTGGTAAAATGAAACTGATCATATTGGGTGGCTTGCTCATCAACTGGGTGGTACTGAGGTCTTTTGGTCACTGTTTGGCAGTGGTCAGGGTCATTCATGCAGACAGACAGCTTGTTATTAGTCATGTCCATGTAGAATGCAGTGCAGTGTTGTTACTAAGTTTGAAGATCAAATGCTAGATTTACTGGTAACCCTGCCTTTCATGGGGTAGGAGATACCTGTGACAGAACTAGGGTAGGTGATAATGGTGAGATGTATGGGACATGTCCTTGCATCTAGGTCTGATGCTATGCCACACACCCTCCCTCTTCCCATTACTACCTACTCCAGTCCTGTCACTGGCAGGTGGTAGTAAGAAGATGTATGGAACGTGTCTTGCATCTAGGTTTGTAGCAGGGATATGCTGTCGCATACATCCTACATCCTCCCTCCACAACCTATTCTAGTTCTGTCACAGGCGTTTCCTACCCCATGAAAGGCAGGGCCTCCTGTGAAAGCAGCAATGTGGTCTACAAACTTAGCTGCAACCACTGTGCAGCATTTGACTACTAACAAGCTGTCAACTACATAGGCAGCTACCGACGGACTGTGGCCAAGAAGCTGCCTGACGACCCAGTTGCTGAACATGCCACCCAAGGTGATGTGCTTCACTGTAATGGCTACTTCACTGACTGAACTACACATGTGGGTACTCTCACTGTAACATATCCTTCGTTCCCATAACCCCCCTGTCATCAACCTGCACTGGGCTCTCTCCTTCATCTGCCTATCTACATGTACATCTCTACGTCTATGTCTGAACTCTGCAAACCATTGTAAGTGCATGAGAGAGCCCACATCTCATTGTACCAGTTATTAGGGCTCTTCCCATTCCATCCACACATGGAGCACAGGAAGAATATTTGTTTGAATGCCTTTGTGTGTAATTATTCTAATTTTGTCCTCATGATCCCTATGTGAGCGACGCATAGGGGGTTGTAGTATATTCATAGAGTTGTTATTTAAAGCTGGTTCTTGAAGCTTTGTTAGTAAACTTTCTAGGGTTAGTTTACATCTATTTTCAAGAGTCCGCCAGTGTAGTTTGAGCAGTATTCTAGAATTGGTCACACCAGTGATTTGTAAGCAATCTCCTTTGTAGACTGATTGCACTTGCCCAGTATTCTACCAACAAACCAAGATCTACCCACATGTCTTACCCACAACTAAGCCTGTGTGATCATACCATTTCATATCTACAAAGTGTTACACTCAGGTATTTGTATGAGTTGGCCAATTCCAACTGTGACTCATTGATATTATAGTCATAGGATACTATGTTTTTTTTGTTTTGTGAAGTGCACAATGTTACATTTCTGAACATTTAAAGCAAGGTGCCAAACAAAAATTCGGAGTTACTGTTAATATTGTCCATGAAGTCTAATATACAATATGAACACCAAGGGTCCCAACACACTTTCCTGGGGCACACCTGAAGTTACTTCTACGTCTGATGATGACTCTCCATATACAAGATCTGTTCAAAAAATTCCAGAACTTTTTTTTACCTCATCTATCATTGCAAATCTTTATCCATTCAGTGGTGTTTCCAACTTTGGAAATAATAAAAAAAAAAAAAAAAAAAAAGAAAAGAAAAGAAAAGAAAAGTCTGCAGGGCCAGGTCTGGAGAGTACGGAGGATGAGTCAGCACTGTGATTTCGTTTTTTGTGTAGCAGTCATGCACCAACAGGGATGAATGTGTGGGTGCACTATTGCGATGCAAGAGCCATGATTTGTCTCACCTCGTTACAGGCCATTTCCTTCTCACATTGTTTTAAAGATGTTGCAACACATCCTGATAGTACCATTGACTAATAGTTTGTCCCTGTGGCACGAATTCATTGTGGACTAATCATTCAAAGGCAAAGAAAACTATCAGCATGACCTGATGAACTTTTTTGAATCTTGGAGAAGTTTTCCCGACCCATTGTGAAGATTGAACCTTGTTCTCAACATCATAACTGTAGGCCCATGTCTCATCACCAGCTATGATTATTTTAAGGAACATCTCATTCTTATTTGCAAGATCCAAAAGCTCTTTGCGGATTGCAAGGTGAAGGTCTCTTTGCTCTTGAGGCATGAACCATAGGACAAACTTGATGGCAACACAGTGCATTCCAAGAGGCTGCTTAAAGATTTCATGATATGATCC
Source organism: Schistocerca americana (assembly GCF_021461395.2). Taxonomy (NCBI): domain Eukaryota; kingdom Metazoa; phylum Arthropoda; class Insecta; order Orthoptera; family Acrididae; genus Schistocerca; species Schistocerca americana. The sequence continues at coordinate 429,694,751 of NC_060124.1, read as the reverse complement.
AATTGAAATGTTACATTCTTCTGCAGTCTGTCAGACAATCAGTCTTCGATTGGCATGCACAATTTTATTGATGTTCCTGACATGAGCGAGGGTGGTAGACATCAAAGGGTGTCCTGAACGAGGGTCACCTTGAACTTCCTCCTGGCCATTTTTAAATTGTGTGAACCATTTATAACACCAAGTATGGCTTAAGCACTCATCACTGTTGGCTTTCTGCACCATTTGGTGAGTCTCTCTAAAGGTTTTCTTGAGTTTCACACAAAATTTAATGCAGATGCATTGCTCCTCTAACTCCGCCATCTCGAAATTTGCAAACAGTGTGACACAATATTCTACTCAATACAGTGCTGTACAATAACTAACAGACTTGTAAGTATGAAACTGTCAGCAGTTATACATTAAACACAGGCATGTGCAGGGATGCCAGCCGCATTTCGCTCCAACACACCATTGGTGCAAACCTATGAATGTTGCAGAATTTTTTGAACAGACCTCATAAGATAACATGATGCATCCTCCCTGCCAAAAAGTCCTCAATCCAGACACAAATTTCACTCAACCCATTTGGCCATGCTTTTGAAAATAAATGTAGATTGGTACCAAGTCGAATGCTTTTCAGAAATCAAGAAATACTGCATCTACTCGACAGTCCCAAACCAAAGCTTCCAGTTTTAACAATTTCAGCTGTTTGTTATCATCACCCTTTTCAGTGGTACAAGGGCTAAATTGAGGCAGTTCTCCTGGGTTTTCCTTTGTAAAGGAACATTTGAAAACAAGAGTTAAGCATTTCAGCTTTTGCTTTGCTTCCCTCAGTTTCAGTTCTTGTCTCATTTGTTAATGACTGGACAGTAAGTGTGTCACTAATAGCCTTTACATGTGACCAAAATTTCTTTTGGTTTTGTGGAAGAACATTTGGCAGTATTCTGCTACAGTAGTGTCATGGCCACTGATGTGACATCCTCAAAGAGGTCAGGTCTACTTGTTGCCGTTAGATCCAATATATTTCCGTCATGAGTGGGGTTCCAAACTATCTGTTCGAGATAGTTTTCAATTAAGGCATTTAATAATGTTTCACAGGATGTCTTATCATGTTCACCACTAAGAGAACTGTAATTTTCCCAGCTGATAGTTGGTTGATTAAAGTCTCCACTGATTATTACAGTATGGTTGGGGAACTAAGGTGCAGTGTCTGGTGGGGGCAATAGGATAATCCAATTATGATTTTATGCCCACCATTGATACTGAATCTTGCCCAAACAGTCTCACATGCAACTTCAGTTTTCATCTCAGTGATTTTGAGTTTCTTGTAGACTGTGACAAATACATATACTTCCGATATGCACTTAAATTTTCTCCAAAAATATTACTGCTCTCCCCTTTGCTGCTCACACTACAATCCTACACTTGCCTTATCCTACTGCAACCATGTTCCTACACACTCCCACTAGCAGCACTAGCATCTTCTCCCACTGCTATCCTACACCCTCCCTTCCACACTCCTCTTATGTACCCACACTACCTACCTCAGCAAGATTGTTGCCCACCACAGACCCACAGACACAGCTGCAATCAGATCTTAGTGCCCAGGGATGACAGTGGTTTTGCAAGCATGAGTTGTGCTTATATGAATTTGTGTTTTCTACTTCTAATGAAGGATGTAGCCCAAAAGCTGAAAATTTCTAGCTCCTTTTTTTTTTTTAGCTTGTCCACAACAATCACAATGCCTTCTCTGTATGGTGAGTAACAAGCTGTCCATTCGATATCACTGTTATTCCATATTGGACTGTCAATTGTTTCATTGCCACTGGCATTTCCACCTGTAATTTCTCTCAAGAGTTACTTGTGAATAGCATCACAGGGGTGATTGTTGATGAAATATGATAAACTGACTCAGTGGGGATGAAATCAGTGAAGATCCAGAGACATGAAATAGTGCAAGTTACCACCATTGAGAAATGCTAAACCCCAGGCATTGTCCTATACACTTATGGTCAAGTCGAATGTTTGTGAAAAGCAGGAATCTGACTTCAAGTCCTGATCAACACAAATTGTAATTCTCACAATACAGTCATTATTTTTTATATTACTGTGCCTTAAACTGACTTTGAATACAATAGATTCCTATGAAAGTGTAGGAAATTAAACACACTACAGATGTAAGACATTGTGCATATAATGTATAAGCCTCAAAGAACATTAGCCTAATGAAAGCAATAACTGAAAAAAAAAGTTTAAAGAGAACTTGAAAATGAAAATAAAGCTATACGTACTCCACTAATTTTTAAGAAGTTGAAAAGTTTGAGAAACTTTGGCTATGCATCCATGACGATTTTGTAAGCTCACAAATGCAAGCTGATCTCTATAGGTAGTAGTAATTTATAACCAACCAACAGTTACATTTGAGTCACACATCACACAACTATTTGACATATCTCTTCATGATTTTTTGTTGTAATTTTTCAAAATGTGACACTTTTTGCTGTCTCTCTCTTTCTGATCAGTTACCAGTACTATTGTGATAAGTTGACAGATCCCTTATCATCACTGCTCTGGCACTAAAGATCTCATTTATTGCACTCAAGCAAGCATATCATCATCAGCAACAACAGTGCTTCATTAAATTCTTAATACTCTCATTTTCATCTGCTTAACTTCTTTGCTTCAGTTGTATCCTTATCTGAGACGTGTATGTGTGTATGAAAAAGGAACAGGAGTTATAATTTATAACTCTTTCTTCCTCTTCTTCTTATCCTTATATTTTGTAGAAGCAGTTGGAGACTCCAAGAACTTGAAATATGATCCTGTTGTTCTTATCCTTGAATTGGTTCAGTAATAACTTTATTTTTCATTATAGTTAATGTGTGTATTTTAGTAGCTTTTCAGTTCTGTTATTGTTTTCAATGAACAGTATTGTTTTGATTTTGTTATGTACATTAAATGTTACAAAGCAGTATTCAGCAGAGTTGTACTAGCTGCTAAAAATGGCAAATAATACATTCACCCTCCAACACAGAAACAAGCCAAAAACAGTATCGTCAGTTGTTCTGTCGGAGTTAGGAGCAAAAGTGAAAAGATGAGAGATTCTGAAAACTAGATTTGAAAATGATATTATAGTAAGCCCTATTCAGAAGTCCAATTGTTTGAATGAATTATTCTTAAATATAGTCCGCCTACATAGCATAGTAGTCTGCCTCCATAGCATAGCGGTAGTGTTACTGCCTACCACACAGGAGGCCCGGGTTTGATTCTTGGCAGGGGACAGCGTGTTGTGTGTCCTTCATCATCATTGACTCGCAAGTCACCGACATGGTGCCAACTAAAAAGGACTTGCAATACGGTGGCCAAACTCCCCTGAGTGGGGCCTCCGACCAACAATGCCATATGATCATTTCCATTTTTTTCTTAAATATAGTAAACCCAGACAAGGGTGCCCATACTGGGGGGTGGGGGTGGGGGGGGGGGCGTGAGGGAATGGGAAAAAAATAGGTAGTCAGATCTTTTTCTTTCAAGAAAATGATTTAAAGGTTGTTATTACTCAGGTTAACAGGATGGGAACTGGAACTTTTTTATGGCTGCTTACAAGTCTCCATTTCTCTTCCAAAACATTAAAATACTCCATAACCCCACCTAGGTCTAGCTCACCCCTCCCCCTTACAAACTATCATAAGGGTGCCCTTGAGCACAGATGTAGATGTGGCAGCTTAGCAAGACAAGAAAATTTCATAAGCTTGGAAAACAACAAGAATACATATTTTAACAAGTTGTAAAACTCACCCAAAGAGATTTGAAAAATGAAATATTGTCTTTAATAAACAGAAACTGATCTTGGTAGGATGAGACACCTGTATCTGTAACCAAGAGTGTGTATGATGTCATTTCACTTCCAGTGTCAATTATTGTAAAATTAGTCTTTTGAGCAGGGATTTTGCCAGATAAATTGAAATATGCAAAGGTAAAACAATTCTTCAAAAAGTGATTGATGGAAGATATGGGGAAATGCTGGTCTATCTCTGTTATGTTGGTGTTCTCTAAAGTGTTTGAACATATTGTAGCAGAACAATTTCATAAACTTCTTTCTATAAATGACACAAGTTTGAAAAACGAGATTGGATTCTAACAACAAAAAATACTGTAAGTGCCCTCAGTGAGTTTACTCAAAATGTATGCTACTCGTTATATAAGGGCAGAGTGCTCACTGGAATATTGTGTGTTCTTGACAAAGCATTAAATTCAGTGAATCACTCCTTACTTCTGCACAAATTACAGGTAGATGGAATCAAGAGACACTGCTCTACAGTGTTCAATTCTTACTTAACATATAGGAAACAAAAAGTAATTCTCATTTCAGATTCAAGCAATTACTAGTTTGAAATTCAAGCAATTACTCCTCAAAGTGGGAAGCTGTTTATCAAAAAGTTTCACAAGGTTTGAAAGCAGGTCCCTACCTGTTCCTTTCCCAAACAAATGACCTACCATTTGCTATTGATGTTCATTCAGTTTTATTTGCTGACAATACATCAGTTATAATTGAGAAAAAAGTGCCTGGAAGACTCCCAGAAAGTGTTAAAAATACTTCAGGAAAATTTGAATCTCAGTTACATTAAAATGGACTAAAACTAAGCACAACTACACCAAAATGATGCAATCTGAAATTAAATCAGTGGAATAGAGTGAAATAAAAATAACAAAAAATTATCAGGATATCACAAAAGCAAACCATGTAAAGTTCTTAGACCTAAATCCTGATAAAAATTTAAATTGAATGGTAAATGTGCACTGCTTAGCAAACAAACTGAATAGCTTAGCATTTGCAATTCATATTTTGTCAGGTGCCACAAATTTAGGCACCAGAAAGATAGTATATCAGTGCTGTTTTGAGTCAGTTATTAGTTACAGCATAATCTTGTGGGGAAATTCAGAAAATATCTCAAGGCTCCTAGTATAACAAAAGAAAATAATTAGAAATGTGTGTGTTGCCAAATGATGGAAATATTGTCAATCACTGTTTGAAACTTTAAAAATATTATCCGTTTTCACTTTTACATGTATGAGGTGTTGATTTCTGTATGCAAGAGCCGACATACATTTGACACTTATGATTCCCACACATCTGCAGCACTAACCACACAGATTATTTTAAACTTCCAACACCCCATTTCAAACACTACGCCCAAACACGAGAGTATTTGGTGTTAAAAATTTTCAATTTAATAAGAGACAGTGATATATTTTACATGGAGCTTGGTTTATTGAAAAGATTCCTCTTTACTTTTCTGATGGAAAAGTCCTATTATTTTCTGTTATTTTGCTGATGATTTCACTGAGGAGAGTTTCACAGACTGAATAAGTATATATATATATATATATATATATATATATATATATATATATATATATATATATATATATATATATATATATGGTTATAATAGAGGGAAACATTCCACGTAGGAAATATATATCTAAAAACAAAGATGATGTGACTTAGAAAGTGAGACTAAGAGAAAATAAAGAGAAAATAAGACGACAGGAAAGATTTCGAGATGCAACAGCGACAATAACAAACGTAATTGTTGGGTTCAAATTAATGATATGGTTATAATAGAGGGAAACATTCCACGTAGGAAATATATATCTAAAAAAAAAGATGATGTGACTTAGAAAGTGAGACTAAGAGAAAATAAAGAGAAAATAAGACGACAGGAAAGATTTCGAGATGCAACAGCGACAATAACAAACGTAATTGTTGGGTTCAAATTAATGATATGGTTATAATAGAGGGAAACATTCCACGTAGGAAATATATATCTAAAAACAAAGATGATGTGACTTAGAAAGTGAGACTAAGAGAAAATAAAGAGAAAATAAGACGACAGGAAAGATTTCGAGATGCAACAGCGACAATAACAAACGTAATTGTTGGGTTCAAATTAATGATATGGTTATAATAGAGGGAAACATTCCACGTAGGAAATATATATCTAAAAACAAAGATGATGTGACTTAGAAAGTGAGACTAAGAGAAAATAAAGAGAAAATAAGACGACAGGAAAGATTTCGAGATGCAACAGCGACAATAACAAACGTAATTGTTGGGTTCAAATTAATGATATGGTTATAATAGAGGGAAACATTCCACGTAGGAAATATATATCTAAAAACAAAGATGATGTGACTTAGAAAGTGAGACTAAGAGAAAATAAAGAGAAAATAAGACGACAGGAAAGATTTCGAGATGCAACAGCGACAATAACAAACGTAATTGTTGGGTTCAAATTAATGATATGGTTATAATAGAGGGAAACATTCCACGTAGGAAATAAATATCTAAAAACAAAGATGATGTGACTTAGAAAGTGAGACTAAGAGAAAATAAAGAGAAAATAAGACGACAGGAAAGATTTCGAGATGCAACAGCGACAATAACAAACGTAATTGTTGGGTTCAAATTAATGATATGGTTATAATAGAGGGAAACATTCCACGTAGGAAATATATATCTAAAAACAAAGATGATGTGACTTAGAAAGTGAGACTAAGAGAAAATAAAGAGAAAATAAGACGACAGGAAAGATTTCGAGATGCAACAGCGACAATAACAAACGTAATTGTTGGGTTCAAATTAATGATATGGTTATAATAGAGGGAAACATTCCACGTAGGAAATATATATCTAAAAACAAAGATGATGTGACTTAGAAAGTGAGACTAAGAGAAAATAAAGAGAAAATAAGACGACAGGAAAGATTTCGAGATGCAACAGCGACAATAACAAACGTAATTGTTGGGTTCAAATTAATGATATGGTTATAATAGAGGGAAACATTCCACGTAGGAAATATATATCTAAAAACAAAGATGATGTGACTTAGAAAGTGAGACTAAGAGAAAATAAAGAGAAAATAAGACGACAGGAAAGATTTCGAGATGCAACAGCGACAATAACAAACGTAATTGTTGGGTTCAAATTAATGATATGGTTATAATAGAGGGAAACATTCCACGTAGGAAATATATATCTAAAAACAAAGATGATGTGACTTAGAAAGTGAGACTAAGAGAAAATAAAGAGAAAATAAGACGACAGGAAAGATTTCGAGATGCAACAGCGACAATAACAAACGTAATTGTTGGGTTCAAATTAATGATATGGTTATAATAGAGGGAAACATTCCACGTAGGAAATATATATCTAAAAACAAAGATGATGTGACTTAGAAAGTGAGACTAAGAGAAAATAAAGAGAAAATAAGACGACAGGAAAGATTTCGAGATGCAACAGCGACAATAACAAACGTAATTGTTGGGTTCAAATTAATGATATGGTTATAATAGAGGGAAACATTCCACGTAGGAAATATATATCTAAAAACAAAGATGATGTGACTTAGAAAGTGAGACTAAGAGAAAATAAAGAGAAAATAAGACGACAGGAAAGATTTCGAGATGCAACAGCGACAATAACAAACGTAATTGTTGGGTTCAAATTAATGATATGGTTATAATAGAGGGAAACATTCCACGTAGGAAATATATATCTAAAAACAAAGATGATGTGACTTAGAAAGTGAGACTAAGAGAAAATAAAGAGAAAATAAGACGACAGGAAAGATTTCGAGATGCAACAGCGACAATAACAAACGTAATTGTTGGGTTCAAATTAATGATATGGTTATAATAGAGGGAAACATTCCACGTAGGAAATATATATCTAAAAACAAAGATGATGTGACTTAGAAAGTGAGACTAAGAGAAAATAAAGAGAAAATAAGACGACAGGAAAGATTTCGAGATGCAACAGCGACAATAACAAACGTAATTGTTGGGTTCAAATTAATGATATGGTTATAATAGAGGGAAACATTCCACGTAGGAAATATATATCTAAAAACAAAGATGATGTGACTTAGAAAGTGAGACTAAGAGAAAATAAAGAGAAAATAAGACGACAGGAAAGATTTCGAGATGCAACAGCGACAATAACAAACGTAATTGTTGGGTTCAAATTAATGATATGGTTATAATAGAGGGAAACATTCCACGTAGGAAATATATATCTAAAAACAAAGATGATGTGACTTAGAAAGTGAGACTAAGAGAAAATAAAGAGAAAATAAGACGACAGGAAAGATTTCGAGATGCAACAGCGACAATAACAAACGTAATTGTTGGGTTCAAATTAATGATATGGTTATAATAGAGGGAAACATTCCACGTAGGAAATATATATCTAAAAACAAAGATGATGTGACTTAGAAAGTGAGACTAAGAGAAAATAAAGAGAAAATAAGACGACAGGAAAGATTTCGAGATGCAACAGCGACAATAACAAACGTAATTGTTGGGTTCAAATTAATGATATGGTTATAATAGAGGGAAACATTCCACGTAGGAAATATATATCTAAAAACAAAGATGATGTGACTTAGAAAGTGAGACTAAGAGAAAATAAAGAGAAAATAAGACGACAGGAAAGATTTCGAGATGCAACAGCGACAATAACAAACGTAATTGTTGGGTTCAAATTAATGATATGGTTATAATAGAGGGAAACATTCCACGTAGGAAATATATATCTAAAAACAAAGATGATGTGACTTAGAAAGTGAGACTAAGAGAAAATAAAGAGAAAATAAGACGACAGGAAAGATTTCGAGATGCAACAGCGACAATAACAAACGTAATTGTTGGGTTCAAATTAATGATATGGTTATAATAGAGGGAAACATTCCACGTAGGAAATATATATCTAAAAACAAAGATGATGTGACTTAGAAAGTGAGACTAAGAGAAAATAAAGAGAAAATAAGACGACAGGAAAGATTTCGAGATGCAACAGCGACAATAACAAACGTAATTGTATATATATATATATTTTTTTTTTGTATTGAAAACTATAATAAGTATTTGTGTAGCTGTATCTCAGAGAGTATACAAAATAATGAAAACTTTTGTATTTCTCCTAAAATATTCTTACTGTAAAACTTGACATGTCTCCTATACATCACATTAAATGATTTGAAAATTGTATGTAATGAGACGAATAAATCACATTTCACACTTCTTTTGCAGTGTAAGTGTGACTTCTGCTGGGTGTGTCTGGAGAACTGGAAGAAACACAGTTCAGCAACAGGTGGCTATTTTCGTTGCAATCGTTTTGAAGCAGTGCACAAGGCTGATGAGCGGCAGGGGGCTCTTATCACTGAGGTAAGAACAAAAGTGTGAAAAGTGTTTTATGTCCAGACACTGGAAGTTGTTTCGTAGAACTGATGCTAGATAAAAAATAAATAAATAAACTGTCTAATAACTGCAGTATTACATGTTTTCTTTAATTACTATGAAAGTGAAAGGTGACCAAAATAGAAGATTATTTCAAGTGAATCTACACTCAAAGGAAGGTATGCAATGGTCATTAATGAGAGAGACATTTGTGGCTCAACAGATTAGGCAAGGAAATAAATCGACACCTCAGGCCAAAATAGAAGCAAAAGAACAATGTTGTTATTGTGGTCTTCAGTCTGAAGACTGGTTTGATGCAGCTCTCAATGCTACTTTATCCTGTGCAAACTTCTTTATCTCCAAGTAACTACTGCAATGTACATCCTTCTGAATCTGCTTACTGTGTTCATCTCGTCGCTTCCATTTATTTACACCTTCCCCCCCCCCCCCCACCCCCCCACCCCACCCCCATTCCCCCCCTTGCTACCCTCCAGTACAAAATTGGTGATCCGTTGATGTGTTGTACCATCCAATCCATTCTTGTTGTCAGGTTGTACCACAAATTTTCTTCTCCCAATTCTGTTCAGTACATCCTCATTAATCACATGATCTACCCATCTAATCTTCAGCATTCTTCTGTAGCACCACATTTCAAAAGCTTGTATTCTCTTCTTGTCTAAACTGTTTATTGTCCATGTTTCACTTCCATGCATGGCTACACTTCATACAAATACTCTCAGGAAAGACTTCCTGACACTTAAATCTACATGTGATGTTAACAAATCTCTCTTCTTTGGAAATGCCTTTCTTGCGGTTGCCGGTCTACATTTTGTATCCTCTCTACTTTGACCATCATCAGTTATTTTACTGCCCTAATAGCAGAAATCATCTATTACTTTAAGTGTCTCAGTTCCTAATCTGATTCCCTCAGCATCACCTGATTTAATTCAACTTCACTCCATTATGCTCATTTTGCTTTTGTTGATGTTCATCTTATGTCCTCCTTTCAAGACACTGTCCATTTCATTCAACAGCTTTTCCAAGCCCTTAGCTGTCTCTGATAGAATTATTTTGTACAGTCTCATCAGCAAACCTCAAAGTTTTTATTTTGTCCCTGGATTTTAATTCCTACTCCAAATTTTTCTTTTGTTTCCTTTACTACTTGCTCAACATACAGATTGAATAACATCAGGAATAACCCTTTCACTCCCTTCTCAACTACTGCTGTCCTTTTATGCCCATCAACTCTTATAACTGCCGTCTGGTTTCTGTACAAATTGTAAATAGCCTTTTGCTCCCTGTATTTTACCACTGTAACCTTTAGAACTTGAAAGAGAGTATTCCAGTCAACATTGTCAAAGCTTTCCCTAAGTCTACAAATGCTGTGAATGTAGGCTTGCCTTTCCTTAACCTACCTGTTATGAGAAGTCATAGGGTCAGTATTGCTTCGTGTGTTCTTATCTTTCTCCTGAATCCAAACTGATCTTCCCTTAGGTCAGCTTCTACCATTTTATCTTTTCTTCTGTAAAGAATTCATGTTAGTACTTTGCTACCATGACTTATCAAAGTGATAGTTCAGTAATTTTCACATCTGTCAACCCCTGCTTCCTTTGGAATTGGAATTATTATATTCTTCTTGAAATCTTAGGGTATTTCACCTGCCTGAGACATCTTGCCCATCAGATGGAAGAGTTTTGTCATGGCTGGCTCTCCCAAGGCTGTCAGTAGTTCTGATGGAACGTTGTCTACTTCCAGGGCCTTGGTTCGACTTAGGTCTTTCAGTGCACTGTCAAACTCTTCACACAGTATCATATATCCCATCTCTTCTTCATCTATGTCCTCTTCCATTTCCATGATATTGTGCTCAAGTACATTTCCCTTGCACAGAATGTCTATATACTCCTTCCAGCTTTCTGCTTTTCCTTCTTTACTTTGGCTATGTTTTCCTTCTGAGCTCTTGATATTCACACAGGTGGTTCTCTTTTCTCAACAGGTCTCTTTATTTTTCCTGTAGGTGGCATCTGTCTTTCCCCTAGTGATATATGCTTCTAAATCCTTACATTTGTCCTTGAGCCATTCCTACGTAGCCATTTTGCAATTCCTGTGAATCTTATTTCGTAGCCATTTTTATTCCCTGAAAATTGACTTCAAAAGTTGTGGTCATAATTTCATTTTTTCATAGCAAACAGTCGTAATAATTGTTTTTGACTTTTATTCTATAATTCTGCCAAGATAACAGACTTGTCAGGAAATTAGGTTATTATGATTCAGTATGCATATTGCAGTTATGAACTTCTTGGTAGATTAAAAGTATGTGACAGATCAGGATTCAAACTTGGAACCTTGCCTTTTGTGGGTAATGTTCTTACCAGCTGATGTAGCCAGCCATGACTGATAAGCTGCTGTTACAACTTCTGTTCTATCAGTACATCTCTCCCACTTTCTAACTTTACAGAAGTCCTCCTGCATACCTTGTGGGACTACAAGCACACCTACAACAAAGGTTGCCACAGCATAAAGACTGATTCCATACTGAATATTGCCCTTTGAAACAGACTGTGTTCTATTTAGATACTTCCTACCAAATTAGAATGCTATATTGGACAGGAACTTGAACTCACATCTTTTGTGGGTAGTTCAGTAATGAAGAACATTGTCGACTGCAGGTCCTAGACCCAATCCAGTGCATAGATTTAATTTGGTAGGAAATTTCAAAACTGTATGCACTCCATTACAGAGTTAAAGAATAAATGTGGTTAATATAATTGTATTTTCTGTGGTACAGTCACAAATATTGACTGTACTTAAATCATTTCAAAGGATGATAAGTTCTAGAGAATCCATGTCTTGGATATTAAACCTCGTGGCAGTTCTCCCCAAAGCAGATAAAGATCATTTGCTGCATTGTTGAGACACTGTTTTCTTTGTTGGTGGTGATACAGATATTTAACTGTAAATTCATGTGGTCATTCTATGTATGGGTTATTTGGTGGCACATTGGATAGGTTCTGTCCACAAATCCCTATTCAGTCCTATTTTTCTGTGACATGTTGTCATGTTTATACTGGCAGTGATTAGTGTGTGTGAAGAATACAAGGTAGCCTAGTGCTTTAAAGTCAATTGTTAAAATGTAGGTTCTCACTACAAATGCCAATGTTGTTGTTGTTGTTGTTGTTGTTGTTGTTGTTGTGGTTGTCATTCTGAAAAATGGTTTGATGCATCTCACAAAAGTAGTCTATCCTGTGCAACTTTCTTCATCTCTGAATCACTGCTGCAACATACATTCTTTTCATCTGGTTGCTCTATTCATATTGAGGACTTCCTCTACAAGTTTTACACACCTCACACTTCCTTCCATCACCAAATTTACTATTCTTTGACTTCAGGATGTATCCTATCAACCAATCTCTTGTTTCAAAGTTGTGCCATAACCATATCATTAACTATTCAATCCTCCCATCCAATATTGAGCATTCATCTTTAGCACCACATTTCAAAATCTTCCATTTTGTTTTTGCCTAAACTATTTAGCATCCATGTTTCTCATCAGTATGTGACTAGACTTCAGACAAATACATTCAGAAAATTTCCTAACACTTAATTTTGTATTATGTGTTAACAAACTCAGAAATGCTTTTATTGCTACTGCCAGACTGCATTTTATATCCTCTCTACCTCAACCATCATCAATCACTTTACTGCTCAGATAGCAAAACTCATGTACTACTTTTAGTGTTTTGTATCCTAATCTAATTTCTTCATCATCACTTGCTTTAATTCAACTACATTCCACTGCCCAGGTTTTACTCTTATTTGTGTTCATCAAAACTCTAACCATCATACTTTTCAAGATTCTATCCATTCCACTCAACTACTCTTTCACGTCCTATGTCATCTCTTACTGCACTGCAAAGTCATCGGCAAACCTCAAAGTTTTTATTTCTCCTCCCTGAATGTTAATTTCCTATTTCTTCTCAGTTGTCTTTACTGCTTGCTCAGTGGAAAGATTAAGTAACATTGATGATAGGGTACACTGTCTCACTCCCTTCCAAACTATTGATTCCTTCCCGTTTCTTTGACTCTTACAATTGCAGTCTGCTTTCAGTTCTAGTATAGCCTTTCACTCTATGTATTTCTTTCCTGTTACCTCCAAAATTTCGAACAGTGCCTTCCAGTCAACAATGTTAAAAGCTTTCTCTAAAAACTACAAATGCTAGAAATGTAGGTTTACTTTTCTCCAACTTGTCTTCTAACATAAATTGTTGGGTAAGTACTGCTTCACACGTTCCTACATTTCTTCGGAACAGTAACTGATCTTCTGCAAGGTCAGCTTCTTCCTTTTTTTCATTCATCTGTAACTAATTCGTGTCAGTATTGTGAAACCATGATGTACTAAATCGATGATGAATAAACTCATGATTCAGTAATATTTACACTTGTCAGCACATGCCTTTTTTGGAACTGAAATTGTTACATTCTTCTTGAAGTCTGAGGGTGTTTTTTGTGTCTCATATATCTTGCATACCAGGAGGAATAGTTTAGCTTGTAGCTAGCTCTCCCAAGAATCTCATTTTTTCTGTGGGAGTGTTGTCTACTCCAGGACCATTTTGTATGCTTAGGTCTCTCAAAGGTCTGTTAATTTTCTCTCACATTACAAGATTTCTCACATTACAAGATTTCAGATCTCATCTTCATTTACTTCCTCAATTACCTTCCTAGAATATAGTCTTCAAGTTCATTTCCTTTGTATCGCCCCTCCATATACTCCTTTGAGCTTTCCCTTCTTTGCTTAGCATCAGCTTGCCATGTCATTGGTTGATATTTATACAGTTGTTTCTGTTTGCTTCAAAGGGCTCTTTAATTTTCCGATAAGTGGCATCTATCTTTTACCAGGCATTCACACTTTTACAGCCATGCATTTCTCATAGCCATTCCTACTTAACAATTCTGTGCTTTCTATCAGTCTCATTTTTTAGACATTTGTATTTTCTTTTGCCTGCTTCATTTGATACATTTTTATATTTTCTCCTTTCATCAATTAAATTCCATATCTCCCATGTTATCCATGGATTGCTACTGAGTGCCACCTTCTTACCTATTTTATCTTCTGTCACCTTCACTATTTCCTCACTCAAAGCTACACATTTGTCTTCTATTGTAATACTTTCCCCCATTTCAGTCAAGAATAGCTTAATGTCTCCTGCGGAACTCCCAACAACCTTGGCTCTTTCAATTTATTCAGATCGCAGCTCCTTAATTATCTGCCTTTCTGCATTCTCTTCAGTTTTAATCTACAGTTCATAAACAACAAATTATGATCCACATCTGCCACCAGAAATGGCTCACAGTTTAAAGTGACAATATTATGAAAAGGATAAACTGCTACTCACCATATAGCGGAGATGCTGAACCACAGACAGGCACAACAAAAAGACCTCTAAATAAGTAAGATTTTTACCAAAACGTCTTCTTCTGAATTTGATAAAATACATATACACTTCCATGCAAATACAACTCAACACACACATGACCACTGCCTCCAGCTGCCGAGGCCACACTACTAGCTACAGTGCATGATAGGAGAAGTAGTCTGGGTGGTGGGGGTAGGAAGAGGCTGGGGCATGGTGGGAGGAACACAGGGTAGCATCCCTGCCCTCCCTGTCCCAGCCTCATCCTTACCCCATCACCCAGAGTGCTTCTCCCATCGTGTGCAGTAGTTTGCAATCTGGCGTCAATAGCCAGTGAGAGTGGTCATATGTGTGCGAGTTGTGTTTGCATGAATGGGTGTGTGCGTGTTATATAATTCAGAAGAAGGCCTTTTGGCCAAAAGCATACTTATTTAGCAGTCTTTTCATTGTGCCTGTCTGTGACCCAGCACCTTCACTATGTGGTGAGTAGCAATATATCCTTTTCGTAATATTATCATTATTCCATCCTGGATTTTACTGTTTAAAGTCCTATTTTGAAGTATTTGTGTTATCGTTAGATAATCAGTCTGAAACCTTCCAGTGGCTCTGAGTAATTTTCATGTATAGAGCCTTCTTTGATGATTCTTGAACTATGTATTAAGAGTATTAACAATGCTTAAATTGCTCTTTGTACCAAATTGTACCCAGCTGCTTCCTCTTTCATTCCTTTCCTCCAAGCCATGTTCTCCTACTCTTTTTCATTCTCTTCCTTTCCCTTCTATCAAATTCCAGTCCTTCATCACAATTAAATTTTCACCTCCCTTAACTATTCCAATGATTTCTTTTGTCATGCCTACAGTTTAGCTATGCATGAAATTGAAGCACTGAACACAACATCTTTAAGGTGAATCCACATCCAAAAGTCACGCAGGTTAAGATTAGGTGATCCGTACAGCCATGCTGTAGGGAAATGATGGCCAATAATTCTAACATTTCCAAAATATCTCAGCAGCAGCCATTTCACTGGCTGTGTAGTGTGCAGAGGAGCACTATCTTCCATAAAAATAATCCTACCAGGTCATCCATGTTGTCGAAGGGTTGGAATGACGTTGGTGTGTGAAAGACTCATAGCGTTTACCAGTGACAGCACAGGTAACAGGACCCACAGGACTCATGTCCTCAACGGCACTATGATAAATGATGCTGTCAACCCGCACTGCATAGTTGCCTTTACAGAATGAAGAGCGTGTGAATTTTCTGATGCCCATATTCTGCAATTCTGCATAGTGACAGACCATTGGAGATAGAAATGAGCTCTGTCTGTCCACAGAATGTTACATGGCCATTCATTGTCCACTTCCATGTGAGCAAGAAATTCCAGAGTGAATGTTTGTCTTGCTGGCAGATGAGCAGAAGCAACTCCTGAATATGGGTGATTTTTGTATGGATAGCAATGTAGGCTGTTTCATAGGATTTTAACCACTGTGATCACAGGCGTGCCCAATTTTCACGGCAATTCCCTGTGCATTGTATGTTTGCACACCACTGCTCAATCTCTCCTGTAATGCTGTGGCCACATCTTCGACAGACTTTGGATCAACTACCTTCCTCCCTCTTCTGCATTGGACTTCAAAAGAACCTGTCTTTTTGAAGTTTGTAATGATTTTCTCCTGACCCATTGTGGACACTGAACCACTCCCTTGAGTGTTTGGAACTTCTGCAGGGCTACTGGCACACAGTCACCATTCTTGTAAATGAGCTTTACCAGCAGTGTGTGGTCCTTCATGGAGATAGTCATGTTGGGCATCTCAGATGCAAACTGAGGAACAGCTGTGTCCCCTTTGTCTGTTGGTGTGCTTATTCTGATGCTTACAGAACCATCTGTTGGTCAAATTTTCACTAATTTTATTTTTTCCAGGAAGTTTTCCCCTGCGTCAATAGTATGTTGTTCAAATTTGAGATCATTCTAAGTACTGGTTCTCTTTCTACAGCATTTTGAAACCATAACTTTAATGAAGAAATGTAACAATATTAGAGAAGGAAAGTTGCTACTCACCATATACACTCCTGGAAATGGAAAAAAGAACACATTGACACCGGTGTGTCAGACCCACCATACTTGCTCCGGACACTGCGAGAGGGCTGTACAAGCAATGATCACACGCACGGCACAGCGGACACACCAGGAACCGCAGTGTTGGCCGTCGAATGGCGCTAGCTGCGCAGCATTTGTGCACCGCCGCCGTCAGTGTCAGCCAGTTTGCCGTGGCATACGGAGCTCCATCGCAGTCTTTAACACTGGTAGCATGCCGCGACAGCGTGGACGTGAACCGCATGTGCAGTTGACGGACTTTGAGCGAGGGCGTATAGTGGGCATGCGGGAGGCCGGGTGGACGTACCGCCGAATTGCTCAACACGTGGGGCGTGAGGTCTCCACAGTACATCGATGTTGTCGCCAGTGGTCGGTGGAAGGTGCACGTGCCCGTCGACCTGGGACCGGACCGCAGCGACGCACGGATGCACGCCAAGACCGTAGGATCCTACGCAGTGCCGTAGGGGACCGCACCGCCACTTCCCAGCAAATTAGGGACACTGTTGCTCCTGGGGTATCGGCGAGGACCATTCGCAACCATCTCCATGAAGCTGGGCTACGGTCCCGCACACCGTTAGGCCGTCTTCCGCTCACGCCCCAACATCGTGCAGCCCGCCTCCAGTGGTGTCGCCACAGGCGTGAATGGAGGGACGAATGGAGACGTGTCGTCTTCAGCAATGAGAGTCGCTTCTGCCTTGGTGCCAATGATGGTCGTATGCGTGTTTGGTGCTATGCAGGTGAGCGCCACAATCAGGACTGCATACGAACGAGGCACACAGGGCCAACACCCGGCATCATGGTGTGGGGAGCGATCTCCTACACTGGCCGTACACCACTGGTGATCGTCGAGGGGACACTGAATAGTGCACGGTACATCCAAACCGTCATCGAACCCATCGTTCTACCTTTCCTAGACCGGCAAGGGAACTTGCTGTTCCAACAGGACAATGCACGTCCGCATGTATCCCATGCCACCCAACGTGCTCTAGAATGTGTAAGTCAACTACCCTGGCCAGCAAGATCTCCGGATCTGTCCCCCATTGAGCATGTTTGGGACTGGATGAAGCGTCGTCTCACGCGGTCTGCACGTCCAGCACGAACGCTGGTCCAACTGAGGCGCCAGGTGGAAATGGCATGGCAAGCCGTTCGACAGGACTACATCCAGCATCTCTACGATCGTCTGCATGGGAGAATAGCAGCCTGCATTGCTGCGAAAGGTGGATATACACTGTACTAGTGCCGACATTGTGCATGCTCTGTTGCCTGTGTCTATGTGCCTGTGGTTCTGTCAGTGTGATCATGTGATGTATCTGACCCCAGGAATGTGTCAATAAAGTTTCCCCTTCCTGGGACAATGAATTCACGGTGTTCTTATTTCAATTTCCAGGAGTGTAGTTGATATGCTGAGTCGTGATACGCACAACAAAAAAATTCACACAATTATAGCTTTCGGGCATTAAGGCCTTTGTCAGCAATAGACACACACACACACACACACACACACACACACACACACACACACACACACACACCCGCGCACGCACACTCAAGCAAAAGGCAACTTGTGCACACATCTGCAGTCTCAGATAGCTGAAACCACCCTGCAAGCAGCAGCACCTGTGCATGATGAAACTGGGTGGGGGTAAGGAGGAGGCTGGGGTGGGGAGGTGGAGGGATATTATGGTGGGGGTGGCAGACAGTGAAGTGCTGCAGTTTAGATTGAGGGCAGGAGAGAAGGTGGAGAGGGGGAGGGGCGGAGGAAGTAGCGGAAAGGAGAGAAATAAAAGAAATTAAAAGACAGGGTGTGGCAGTGAAATGATGGCTGTGTAGTGCTGGAATTGGAACAGGGATGGGACTGGATGGGTGAGGACAGTGACTAAAGAAGGTTGAGACCAGGAGGGTTAGGGGAACGTAGGATGCAAGTTCCCACTTGCACAATTCAGAAAAGCTGTTGTTTATGGGAAGGATCCATATGGCACAGGCTGTGAAGCACTCATTGAAATGAGGGATATCATGTTTGGCAGCATGTTCAGCAACAGGGTGGTCCACTTGTTTTTTGGCCACAGTTTGTCAGTGGCCATTCATGTGGACAGACAGCATGTTGGTTGTCATGCCTCATAGAATGCAGCACAGTGGTTGCAGCTTAGCTTGTAAATCTCATGACTGGTTTCACAGGTAGCCCTGCCTTTGATGGGATAGGATCAATGCCATGAACTCCAGAGGCACACTCGACTGATGAATCGAAGCAAGTCGGCGGTCGCTGAACATTGTTTGTCGGAAAATCACGCTATGGAGCATGAACGCACGAGGATTCTGGTACAGACGTTGAGATACTGGGGCAGTGTTGTTAGAGAGGCCATCGAAATTCGCACCAATGGCGACCTCATAAACCGCGACTGTGGCTATAATCTTAGCAAGGCTTGGGAACCAGCGATTGGGTTAATCAAGAGTAAATCGAGCAAACGTATAGTTGTGACGACCACGGCGGACAGAGCCATCACACCGATGTCATTTCAGACGCCATCGCAATCTGTTCCACTGCGCGACCGTGGCGCGGACGGCGGAGGGAGTGCACTGCGGGCGGAGGGTATTTAAATTGGCCACCGCCGTGACCGAACCCAGTTCCCCCTGAGCAGCCATAGCGTATGGATCTCCGTACCGGCACGTTCGCAGGAGCTCAGTCCGTCAGTTCACCTGATGATGGCGACATGTATGATCGCCGAAATATTGTGCCCGTTGGACACTGTAGACCGGCAGTACACCCGTGGATATTTTGATTATGTAAGTTGTGTTTAAAGGGCAGTTCCAGTTTCGCTCTCCAACTTTACAGTCCGGTATCTTGTCCATAAGTATTGGAAACTCCTTGCAAATGGATCCTGCAGAGTAATGTATGGTTTTTATGCAAGAATTTTGAAAATAACAGTCCTTGTGCAGATTTGTTATCTTTCTTGTATTCACTGATTAAAATCACATTATTAAAAGCAAAACCTATTGTGCTGTGGAATCAGAATCTGTAGACTCTTCAGTAGTGGTCTTTATTAGGTTTCTGTGTGTATCAAAATGTTAAAGAGGCTTACCTTCAACTCTTAATTTTAACAACGTAAAATATTCAGTGCCACCAATTACCAATTACTTGCATATTAAGTAAAAGTAAATTGTTACTCTTAATTGGATTCTTGTGACCTGCATACTATTTTTTAAAATGTTACAAAGACACCAGTGGAACAATTATGTTTACATATTCTTGAGAAGCTGAGTACAGATACAAGTAAAAGCAATCCACTGCCCTGTGCTTTACATTCAATACTATAATTCTGGACTTTTAATGTGTGCTTTCTACTGTACTTGCTATGCTACCAGGAGAACTACCATCTCAAACAATGATCATAGTTTATGTATTTAATTATTCAATCTTATTAGTGATATTTGTATAGAAATTTAAGTTCTCTTCATGTAAGTATTCTTACTCATTTCTGATATTTCAGGCAGTTGTCCGTAACCAGCAAGTTCAGGAACTTAACCGTTTTTTGCATTACTACACTCGTTTCAAGAATCATGAAAACAGTCACCGTCTGGAGGAGCCCCTGCTGATAAATGCGCGACAAAAAGCTCAGTTGTTGCTGGCATCTACTAGCACAGCACAGGGGCCAGGAACAGGACAGGTTCTAGGAACAGGTCAAGTTTCGAGCACTGGTAAGAAGTATGTACTTATACAATAACAAAAGATTCTTAATACAGAATGTATTCATAATGACAAATGCCAATAGAAACAGGCTGGTTAGTGAACCATAAGCTTAAAGTTTTCAGGAGTCAAAAGAGAAGGATAAAATACTGGAAAAGGGAGGCATGCCATTAAAACAGATGATAAATGGAGTCATGGTACTTACAAAGTGTATGTGCAAAATGTCACTGACTTTTAAATATGTTTTTTGACTGATTCTGATGTTGCACAAATTGAGCCAAACCCTCCCTTTCGCTTGTCATTCTTTGTTGTTCTTCCACTGTCGGTAGCCCCTGCATCCTCATGAATCTTTTCCCTTTATATCTGTTGCATTGAAGAGAAAAAACTTATTTTGTGTAGATCCTCTGTGAGCAGAGGAATAACAGGCATGTATGAACGAATGATACCAGATACCTGCTTGTTGATTCAGTTCACTCGTTGCCATTATGCACTGCTTCCACATGTTGAAACCTATCTCCCCCCTACCTGGTTTGCATTCATTCAGATGATGCATTCCAACTGGGATGGCATGCCTATTCTCTGCATTGCCAATGAAAATTTGTGGAGGGGCTTGTACACTATCAAATAAGTAAAACATGAATCTAATAATAACACAATATATTGTTTACACCCTATGTCCTCCTATTAGGCTGCTGTACATTAACAACAGTATAAACATAAAGATGAAAGTGCCTTGAACCAGAATTCACAATGCCTACATTATAGCCATTAATTCTTAATAAAACTTGTCTACTGTAAATTTACATATCTAGCTGCTCCAGTCTGAGATCAAACGATGGTTCTGCTACCATCTGAGACTTTATAACCGAGATGTCTGGATAGTTTTGAAACTACTTGGGACCTAAACATGTAATATTCTCCAAGACGATAAAAACTGACAGCCACAACCATGACCAGAAGGCCACCTGTGATTATTTAACCCAATCCTGAGAAACTAACAGCAAGTTAAGAAGCATTGCTCTACTTACCAGCATCAGTGTGACACATGAGATAATAGGGCAACATACACTTTGTTCATCTGAGCTAACCACATCTAAATCTGTAGTTATTGTCATAGTCAGTAACATAAATTTGAAACACTAATTAATGTCACCCTCCTGTGTCACTGTTCATGTTTTGACTTTGCAAATATCAGATGAACTACCGAAAGCATTAGCACGTCCCTGAGGTGTAATGCTACAGGTCCGTCCTCAGTCAGTACTCACTATGATATGCCCTGAATGAGGGAATCCTTTATTTATAACATTTTAGCTGACTATGACATCAGACAAGTCACTTTTACAACAATACACAATTTTGGTATGACACTCCACACATGTTCTTCCCATGTAAACTCACTCTAGAACTTCCACAGAATAAAATTTGCAGTTGCTCCCTCTGCCGTAAATCATATTTTTGTGGACATACTATTCTTGCTTCTCCCACCCTTCAGGGCCATGGATGAATCCTACCCTTTTTGCCAAGGAATGTTTCTCCCCAAAACCTGCATTTTACTTATAGTTTTTCACAAAAGTATTCTTGCACTGAGCTTCAAAATCCTTCCAAATGCCCTTACTTCCTCTTCACCTACAGGCTTTGCATACTCCGTGACCACATTGCTCCATCTTGCCTATGCTATTAAAATTCAAACAACTCATCTGCTGGATGGATTTTGATGCGGTGTGCGCCAGTCAATTTCATTTTAAACAAAGACCTTATTTATTTTATGTTACACCATGAATTATTATGCTACACTAAGATATACTACACTACATACGGTACTTGTTCTTTCTGAATTGAGCATCAGTGAAATAATATAGCTTCGTTATCACAGTATCTATAGCATCAGAGAACTTGAAGTGTATCTCTTCATTCCTTAGCATTTCTGCATCGCACTTATTTGCACATTGTTTCTTCCTGACTAGCCTCTTAAGCTTCAGGCTACTCTTCGTCATTACTAAATTGTTATCCAAATCTATATCTGCTTCTGGGTATGCCTAACAATCCAATATCTGATTTTGGAATCTCTTCCTGACCATGATGTAATCTAACTGAAACCTTCCCATATCTCCCAGCATTTTCCAACTATACTTCCTCCTGTTGTGATTCTTGAATAGGGTATTTGTGATAACTACTGAAATTTATTGCAGAACTCAATTAATCTCTCTCCTCTACTATGAAGCCCATGTTCTCCTGTAAACATTACTTCTACTCCTTCCCTTACAACTGCATTCCAGTCTAATATGATTATTAGGTTTTCATCTCCCTTTACATACTTAATTACTTCTTCAATATCCTCATATACTTTGTCTATCTCTTCATCTTCTGCTTGAGACATTGCCATGTGTACCTGTTGTCAGTGTTGCTTTCCTATCTGTTCTGATTATAATAATCCTATCACTGAACTGTTCACAATAACTCACTCTCTGGCCCACCTTTCTATTTGTAATGAATCCTACTCTCATTATATTGTTTTCTGCTGCTGTTGATATTACCCTATACTCGTCTGACCAGAAACCCTTGTCTTCTTTCCATTTCACTTCACTGACACCCCCACCCCCCCTCCCCACTATATATACTGAGCCTTTGCATTTCCCTTGTAGATTTTCTAGTTTCCCTATAACATTCAAACTTGTGATGTTACATGTCCTGACTCATATAATGTCATACTTTCTCTAACTTAACTCTTAAGAGACGTGGTGAGGACCATTTCTTTCCAGCTAACAAAATTGATTGAGAAGAAATTAGTATCCTTCACCTGTACTGGAAGAATTCATTAATATGCACCACACACTCTTTTTTTCGAGATTTTCCATGTAAAGGGAAAATTCACAAGTGAATTTTCCTTTCAGTTTGTGCATTTCTTTTAACAGTGGCAATAGTATCTGTAACATGTATTCTGTAGCTCTGAACAGCAGACTGATTAAGAAGATAAAGAACAGGTTATAATTAAAAATATTTTAATATTGTTGACAGAACGTACTAATCAACTGGGACCAGAAGGAGCTAGATTTGTGGAAGATGGTGTACGAGAGCTACTGAAAGCACGTAGGGTGCTCTGTGGCTCATACGTTCATGGGTATTATCTACATGACAATGGTTACAGCAAATCCATCTTTGAATTTATGCAGGTTAGAGAACTGATTTTTGTACATAAATTTCTGTTTTAGCCTCTATGTAGTTGCAATATTGAATAAAACATTTTCTGTGTTAGTTGTGCTGTTGCATCAAAATTTAGTAGACGTTCTTTTCAAGTATACATAAAAAAATTTTCTTACCAAATGGTTGCAGACACAGACAAATAAAAAGAGGCAAAAGTCACATAAATACGACAGTCAAGTAAGGACTGAAGGTTCCTTATAATAATAATAATAATAATAATAATAATAATAATAATAATAAAAGGGTGAAAGAATTGATCAATCAAGAATATAAACAGAAAACATTGAAAAATTTTATTATTATTGTAAAACTTAGATTTCAGGTTATAAGCCCATTTTCTAGAAAATGAGCTTATAGCACAAGACCTAGGTCATACAGTAGTAATGAAGTTCATGTAACTAGGCTAAAAAAGTGTTTCGTTTATTTAATAAGTAGGAAAGTGAGCTATGATTCCAGACCTAGAGAGGTAACAGTATAAGAAAAAGTTTAATGGTTGAATGTTGGCAACAGGTGAGTTTTGAAAACCTGAGGAGCGGTTGACAAATCAGATATAAAGGGAAGGACAAATTGAAAATAGAGGCATAAATTACATTAATATAACAGCAACACAGGAAAAAGGAGCAATTGCTGCTTCCCACCATGAAAGAAGAAAATCTACATACATACTCCACAAGCCACTGTACAGTGTGTGGCAGAGAGAGCTCTATAGCACCAATAGTCATTTGTTTTCCTATCTCACTGGCAAATAGTGCAAGGGGAAAATGCCTCGATAAGAGCCCTAATGTCTCATCTGATCATCATGATCTTTACATGAAATGTATGTTGCTGGTAGTAGAATCATTCTACAGTCAGCTTCAAATCAGTTTTCTAAATTTTCTTAGTAGTGCTCCTTGATGAAAACATCAACTTCTGTCCAGGGATTCTCATTTGAGTTTCCGAAGCATCTCTGTAATACTTGCATGTTGTTTGAACCTACCGGTAACAAATCTAACAGCTTTGATTTTTTCTTTTAATCCAATGTGTTGTGGATCCCAAATGCTCAAGCAATACTCAAAATTGGGTCTCACTATTATTATGTATGTGGTCTCCTGTAAAGATGAACCACACTTTTCTAAAACTCTTCCAATAAACTGAAGTCGGCCATTCCCCGTCCCCACTTCAATCCTTATATGCTTATTCCATTTCATATTGTTTTGCAACATTATATTTGATCAATGTGACTCTGTCTACTCATGCTGTATTTGAACATTATGAGTTTATTTTCCTATTCATCTACATTAACTTACATTTTTCTACATTTGGAGCTAGCCGTCTTACATGACACTAGCTAGAAATTTTGTCTACGTCATCGTGTATTCACCTATAGCCACTCAGTTATGACATCTTCATGTACATCACAGCATCATCAGCAAAGAAACACAGATTGTTGTCCATCCTGTCTGCCAGATGTATAAAGAAAACAATAGTGGTCCTATAACATTCCCTGGGACACTCCCAGTGATACCCTTGTCTCTGATGAATACTTGCTGTAGGGACAACATACTGGGTTCTATTGCTTAAAAAGCCTTTGAGCAAGTCACAATCTGGGAACCTATTCCGTATGCTTGTACCTGCGGTGGGACACAGTGTTAAATGCTTTTCAAAAATCTAGGAATGTGGAATCTGCTTGTTGCCCTTCATCCACAGTTCACAGGATGTATGACAAAAGGGCAAGCTGAATTTTGCATGAGCAATGCTTTTTAAAACAATGCTGATTAGTGGACAGAAGCTTTTCTGTCTCAAGGAAATCTCTTATATTTAAATTGAAATATTCAAGGATTCTAAAGCAAATTGATGTTAAGGATATATTCTGTAATTTTTTGGATCCATTCTTTTCCCCTTATTAGATACAGGAGTCATCTGTGCTTTTTTCGAGTCACTTTGGACTTTGTGCTGGACAAGAGATTCGCAATAAATGCAAGCTAAGTAAAGGGCCAATGTTGTAGGGATTCCATCCAGACCTGGCGACTTATTTGTTTTCAACTCTTTTATTGGTTTCTCTATGCCAGGGGTGCCTATTACTATGTCCTCCATACGGGAGTTTGTCCGGTGGTCAAATGGCAGTGTGTTTGTATATTTCTTCTGCATGAATAATTTCTTAAATGTGAGATTTAATATAAATAATTGGATGGATAAAAAAATTCACTCACTAAGCAGCAGCAGGGGAACACGCATATAAAAGGTATTATAATTACTTTTATTTTAAAAAAATTGTTTATTTTTGTTGATATCTAGCTACATTCACTTTTTTACCATTGTTGCTTGTTAAAATTAATAAATTTTTTATTGTAACCACCACCAGGTACAATTTTTTGTACCATGTTTAGATTCTCGTGTTTTGTAGTGGCATTAGGCATAGTGTTTGTGTATACTGTTATGGAGACTAGGAGGCCAACAAGTAATTATTATGGATGATATGGAGAAAATAATGGGTAAGGTAGACCTCATTTCACAGAAAAACTTCAGAAAGTTATAGCCCTGTTATAGAGGTTGGTAGATGCATTATCCATGCATATTTCTGTCTATCTGTTGTAGTATGTTAAACAGTGGAAAATCCAGGATGGAATGTAACAAAAGTTACTACTCACCATACAGCAGAGATGCTGAATTGCAGATAGGCACACCAAAAAAGACCCTCACAATTAAAGCTTTCAGCCATTAAGGCCTTTGTCAACAATAGATAAACACACACACACACACACACACACACACACACACACACACACACAAATGCAACTCGCACACACAACTACAGTCCCAGATAACTGAAACCACACTGCGAGCAGCAGCACCAGTGGCAACAGGATGGAGGTAAGGAGGTGGCTGGGGTGGGGAGGGGGAGGGATAGTATGGTGGGGGTGGTGGACAGTGAAGTGCTGCAGGTTAGACCGGGGGCAGGAGAGAGGTGGGGAGGGTGGGGGGGAGGGAAGTAGTGGAAAAGAGAGAGATAAAAAGACTGGGTGTGATAGTGGAATGACGGCTGTGCAGTGCTGAAATTGGAACATTCCATCACCACACCCAGTCTTTTTATTTCTCTCTTTTCCACTACTTCCCTCCGACCTCCCCCCCACCCCCACCCCTCCCCACCTCTCTCCTGCCCTCCATCTAACCTGCAGCACTTCACTGTCTGCCCCCCCCCCCCCCCAGACTATCCCTCCCCCTCCCTGCCCCAACCTCTTCCTTAAAATCATGCACTGGTGCTGCTGCTTGCAGTATGGTTTCAGTTGCCTGAGACTGCAGTTGTGTGTGTGAGCGTGTGTGTGTGTGTGTGTGTGTGTGTGTGTGTGTGTGTGTGTGTGTCTGTCGTCTATTGTTGATGAAGGCCTTCCTGACTGAAAGCTTTGATTCTGAGAGTCTTTTTGTTGTGCCTATCTGCGACTCAGCATCACCACTATATGGTGAGCAGCAACTTCCCTTTTCATAATATTGTTATTGTATGTTAGGTTAGTAAGGAGAAATATTTTATGTCTGTGTTTTAGTTTTCTTACACTTTGAAGATAATGTTCTTATGTATCAAACAATAGAAAATCCAAGATGGAATGAAACAATATTATGAAAAGGGAGGTTGCAACTCACCATGTAGCAGAGATGCTGTCGCAGATAGACACAACAAAAAGACTATCACAAATAAAGCTTTCAGCCATTAAGGCCGTCATCAACAATAGATCACACACACACACACACACACACACACACACACACACACACGCACACACACAAACGCAACTCCCACACACGACTGCAGTCTCAGGTAACTGAAACCACAGTGTAGAATGCGATGGGGGAATTACATAACAAGCAGTGGGTAAACTGATCCTCAAATTGAGTGTAATGTTGAGCAAAACACTTTGTCATTGGGAGAACAATTTTGCTGTGCAGACCAGTATAGGTATCATATTAAGTTTATTTTCAGGTCCTCCACCAAGAATTGTTGTTTGCTTAGTTGAGTAAAAGGAAGGAAGCCAGGAGTTTTAATATCTATTCAGCACTGATATCATTAAACCTAGAACACTGGTTCACTGGGAGAAAAATTACTCTTGGAATCAGTTGTATCCTTGTTGAAGGAATTGTCTCTGCACTCATCTGCAGTGATTTTGGGAAGTCATAGATAACTTACATTAAGGCAATATTCATTAGCCATTGAAAGCTGTTCTTGGACAATGTTGTTGTATATGAAAAAATATCATTAGAAAGTTGTTGTAGAAAGCAGGAAGACATATAGATGATTAATATTTTTCTTGTTGTTGTATGAAAAGTTTAATTTCTTTGATACAGTTTCAACTTATCTCAGTATGAATTCTTTTTCCTTGTAACATCTCTGGCCAGTTATTTTTCTGTTGTAGAGGCAAGGTGGCTATTGGTGAGAATGGTTACAAAATAAACAGTTGTTCCTTATTAAACTGGGGACTTAATTTGTTTGTGGGAACACTAATATAGACATTTAATTCTCACATGGTTCCAAATAATAGATACTCACTCTTGACATAATGAAATGTAGTGCACTGTGCATAAACAGCTGAAAAAATTACTCGCCTACAAACTGGAGTCACAAACATGAAGTATCTGGGTATATCTATGAGCAGCAAATTAAGGTGTAGTGATTACACGATTTAGACATGAGAGAAATGAATACCAGACATATTTATCAGAAGACACCATTAAATTGTTTCATCATTTTGTTTGTCTCACTAGCTTCAAAAGTTTGACATTTTTAAATTTCTTTCACAGTTTTTCCAAGGGCAATCCATTGTTCTTAGTGATTCTTTATTAGTACTGCATTCATTAAGCACTCAATAATGCTGCAATCTGTCACAAGATAAAGTGTAAATTTGATCAGCTGCTTAACAAAAGCGACTGTTCAGCTAAAAATACTGTTTTCTGTTGATCTATAAATATTCTTCTTTGTTCCCAGGTGTTATAGTTGGGACAAGTATTTGTAACTGTCTCATTCAAATGGAGTGTTGTAAGTTTTGTATTGTACCTGTTAGTATATCTTTTATGTGTATTACTCATGTCTGAAAGAAATTACTATCCAAGAGATAGAGGGGCTGGCCAGTACTTACCTCAGCTCAGTACAGCCGATAGATACACAAAAAACAGAACCGAAAATTTACGTTCCTAGCTTTCGGAACAAATGTTCCTTCATCAGGGAGGAGAGAAGGGAAAGAAAGGGAAGAAGGGAAAGTGGATTCAGTTACTCACAACCCAGGTTATGAAGCAACAGGGAAAGGAAAACAGGGTGGGTAGCAAGGATGGAGGCATGGTTGTCAGAGGGAAGCCAAAGATATTCTACTGTAAGTTCTGTGCCAGCTTAAAACCAAAGAGGATGCATACAGAAGTAAAGAGGTATATAGTATAAAGATAAACACAACTATGAAGGATGAAAAGATGCGTGAATGGCTAAAGAGGAAAGGGAAAGAGGAGAAGACTGAAGAGTAATTGGGAGTGAGGTTGTTTAACGTAGGTTCAGTCCAGGGGAATGGCGGGATGAAAGGATGTGTTGGAGTGCAAGTTCCATCTCCGCAGTTCAGAAGGACTGGTGTTGGGTGGGAGAAGCCAAATGGCACATACGGTGTAGCAGGTTCCTAGGTCCCTAGAATTATGCTGGAGAGCATGCTCCACAACTGGGTATTGGACATCTCCTAGGCGGACAGTTCGTCTGTGTCCGTTCATGCGCTCAGCCAGTTTAGTTGTTGTCATACTGATGTAAAAGGCTGTGCAGTGCAGGCATGTGTTTTCCTTTCCCTGTTGCTTCATAACCTGGGTTGTGAGTAACTTAACCCACTTTCCCTTCTTCCCTTTCTTTCCCCTCTCTCCTCCCTGATGAAGGAACATTTGTTCCGAAAGCTAGGAACGTAAATTTTCGGTTCTGTTTTTTGTGTATCTATCAGCTGTACTGAGCTGAGGTAAGTACTGGCCAGCCCCTCTATCTCTTTGTTAGTATTTGTTTCACATCTTTATATGAGATTTTCCATTAATCATTTAGAAATTACTATCCTTGTAATATTACAACTATCTCTTGCTGTACTGACTGTAGACTTTTAAGCATCAAATAGGTAACACTGTAGCTTAAAATCATTGTAACACTTTTCAGAATGAACTTGAGGAGGTCACAGAACGATTGTCAGAGATGGTTGCGCGGCCTTACCTTCGAACACCTCGAGCAGTGATTATCCAGACCACAGCTCTTGCCCGCCGTAAGCGTCATGAATTTGTGCGAGCTGTATCCAAAGGGCTAGTTCCACCTGAAACTCCTCCCTCTTCTCGAAGAATGGAAGGAACAGTAGTAAGTTTTTGGACAGTGGTGTGTACCTCGAACATTATCTTACAGTTGCTGAAATTACTGCAGACAAAGTATGTTGAGAAATTTCATATCACTTTTTACAAACATAATGATGATATATATATAAATCAGATACATATTTCTGTCTAAAAAGTGAATTTAGGAAAATTTTCAATGTTTTATTACCAGATCTATGTAAGTGAAGAGGTAATCACCTAGGAATGTTTCCATGTCTTGATATTTGTATTTGAATTTCCTATTATACACGCCAGATGAACATAATAATTTTATAAAGTGCCACGGTTTCTTTGTATTTCTTGGAGACAGCTGAATTGCATCACAACTACTTATGCCTCACTTATTCACCTGAGATTGAAAATTGAATTTTTTTTTTTTTGTGGTATTTTGAATTAAGTCCCTCCTCACTTTGGTTATTTACATCTCACCACGTATGTTCCACAAGTGGAGATTAGACACACTTCCACATCCTGGCACTCTTCTGTAACCTAATTCACAATTTTTATGTTATGTATGTGATATGTATATGTATTGTATACTGCTTGCTTGCTTGCTTGAAAGAGCATAAGTTCCTTCATTTCTAAGGCATGATCTGTAGTTTATTGATTCTTTTTTTTTCATGTCCAGTCTTTCAGAGATAATTTCCCTTTAAGCATACTGCTAGCCACCTCAAGATTATCACACAAATGTGCAGTGTGTCATTGTGTGGCAAACTAATCTGCTTAGGTAAATTAATGTCTGAGACTGCAAGATCATTTCACTTAAAGCTATGATTAATTATAATAGTATTAAAACTTTTAATAGTATCACATTCAAACCATATCTTTTCTTGAGGAAAATTGTAACTTCAAAAGAGGAAACAAGCACTAACTCTAAATACTTCTAGAAAAGATCATAAGCACTATTTGTAGGAGGAGAACTGTTTTCAATGGTAATGTTGCTCATATGAACCCTACAACACTGAGCGATCACATACATCCTCTGCTACTTTCTCAAGAAGAATCAGAGGAGGTAGGGTTCACAGGAGGATATCCAAAAAGGCATTCCATTCAAGATAGAACTCTAAGCCAGGCATAAATTAAAAATTGGAAAAATATGCATAAACACTAGGAAGAAGTGGCATAGGAAGATAATGTGAAATATTGGGATGAAGTTGAAATCCAGGTGCAAGGAAGAGAAAGATCACAACTGAAGTAATATGGTCTGTAGATGGCAGAAAAGGGGGGACTGGGATGTTGAGAGATCAAAGACACTGTCAGCTCATTCATGGTAACTATGCTGTATTACAGTCTTCATTGTGACAAGGTCTGCAGTTGTTATGAATTTTTTAAATGATCTTGTGATGCCTGCAGCTGATGTTTCCTTTATTTTATGTATGATCCCACAGTTTTGGCCTGAGACCATTTTCACATATCTAAAATCGAAGCATTATACATCGAATGCATTAGTATCAATTAATGGATTTAACATAAGAACAAGTCATATCCCAAGATTTGCTAGGATGAAATACAGAAAATATCAGCTGAAGGTATCACAAAATGATTTAAAAATTTTTATTACATTTCTGGCAATGTACACTTCAATTACATTATAAGTAGTACAGTAAAGCATGATTGTTGATGTATAACTTGGGACAGTAATTAAGAGTCCACTTAAAAATGGAAAATGTCAGTGATTTACTTAATGGAAACTGAGACTGATTGATTGTAGGTCAGGTTATGTGGTTTCAGTTGAAGTTATTTATCCTCCTGCATCTACGTACCCCTGTTGTAGTGAGCATTAATTTTACTTTATGAAGGAACAATGAAGATTAAGGTGTATCATCCTGTAGACCACTAACCTTCTTCTGGTGACAGAAACATCCTACTTCCAGAAAAGCTGTTCAATTTCAGTGATATGATTCTGCTACTGATTGCTTAATAGTGTATAATTCACAGACATGCATAGCACTCGTCAACTAAGTTTTTTTGCTTTCATAACTATAGGAACTCATTTTCCATATTTGTTAAAACATACAGCTGTAACAGTTATGTGCCTTTATTAGTTCTACTAAACAACTAGCTTAAAAAAGGACTAAGTAGTGATTATTGTAGATGGAAAATTTCATATATTTGTCAAGAAATAGTCTGAAAGTTATATAAGTTCATAGGCTTCCATGACCAGTGTAATTTTGTATAAAATATTTTGATTATTGGGCTACATCATTTTAGCTATTAAAACAGCTAAATTGCCAATGTTGTGACTGACTTGCTATGGCCTTCTTCAGTGAACTATCCTGAAGAGGACCACAGAAAGTCAGTTGGAACTATGGCACTTCAGCTGTTTTAGTAGTTATGATGATGCAGCCCAATACCCAAAATTATTTCATCCAAGTCTGGATTTGTGGTTATACGAACCCTGTGGCCAGAAATTCAGTGTGAATTGCGAAGTAGTCATTTGGATGTAGATAGAAGGACCCAAACTCAGCCTTACCATACAGCCTAGACAATAGCTGAACCCATCTACAACTGGTTCACAGCAATGATTTTGAATGTTAATTTAAGAAAGGCTCATATTTTGCAATTTCAAAGAAGTTACAATTACCCACTGGTTGCAAGAATAGGCAAAAATAGCCATACACTAAATAAAACTCCATGTAAAATTACTCGATGTTCAGTTCAATAGTGAACTGAAATAGACAGATAAATAATAATAATATCGTAAAGATGGCTCATTTCAGGAAAACTATAAAATTAGAAAGAGGCAAAATGTCTGTCCAGTAATCACCTGCAGAAAGCAAAATTCTGCTACAGGCTGTAAACACATTTAAACTAAAAAATTAATCTTAGCTTTTGAACAATTATTCCTTACTCTGAGCTTCAGAAGTTCTGTGGTATGCTTCTCCCAAGTGGAATTCTTATAAGTTGTAACCCCAAGAATTTAATGGTAAATCTCTTCCATTTGCTTGTCATCATACTTTGTAGATACACATAGAGTGTGTGTCTTTTCAGTGTCTAGGGGCAAAAAAATTAGCTGAAAACAATTTATTAATGTTCATGGAATATCGGTTTTGGAATCTTTCCAAAATAGCTGAAAGATGTGCATTGAAAACTGTGTTATGGAGGGTACTGGACTAGGGTAGTCCATGCAACTCTCTGAGCTATACTACTGTGGTGGTGTAATAGCTAGCACACCAGCTTGGTAAGCATGGAGACTTTGGTTCAAGTCCTGGCCATGGCACAAATTTTAATGCGTTTCTTCAGCTTCTATCATTATCGTAGATTAAAGTATAAGTGTTTGTATCATCTGCGAATGAAACAAACTTCATGTCTGGTAATGTTTCTGTACAAAGGTAGTTAACATTCACAAGAAAAAGAGGAAGATGAAATCTTCTGAGACATTATATGCAATTAGTTCACAGTGCTGTGAGGAATGATAGCTTAATACAGGACTCTTTCCTACTAACACTGTTTGTTTCTTGTTAGATATGACTTGAACCATTTTGGGATTTCCTGTAGCACCACAATATTCTAATTTACCTAAAATTATTTTTGATTTACATAGTCTAATGCCTTTGATAGATCACAGAATATACCAGTAGACTTCAGTTTATTGTGTAATATATTAAGTACTTTCTTGGTGTATTTTATTTTGTTTATTTTTTGTTTATGGGTAGCTTCCTCAGTATCAGAATCCTTTAGAAAACCAAAGTGTAAGTTTGATGATATGTTATATGTAGTCAGGTGTCTAAGAAACCACTTGTACTTTACCATTTCTAAAAATGTTGAGAATGCTGGTAGAAGTAATATTGTATGAAAGTTTGTTGTAATTTCATTATCTCCTCTGTTACACATAGGATTAACTGCAGCATAATTCAATTAATTAAGAAGCATTCTAATCATAAATGGCTGGTACACAAATAACTTATTATTGAGCTGAACTCAGAAGAACATTCTTTTATTAACTTAGCTGATGTGTTATCCTTATCTACTGATTTTTCGATTTCAAGGATTTTGTAATGGGCATTGCTTCTTCTCATGTGTCACAGTCATATGTTACTGAAGTTATTTGTATTGACTGATCTCAGGTGTTCTGTGGCACCATTTACTGATCCTGACAGCCACAACTTTTCAGTAACAGATATAAAATGCTTGATAAAGTTTTGCAGCAAACATTTGTCACCAATTTATCATTTACACTTAAAGCTACATGATATTCCTTACCTCTGGTCCTGCCAGCCTTTTCCTTCACTATATCCCATACTCTCTTTATTTTGTTACCTGACGTTACTAGGATTTTGTTACAGTGCATTTGCTTTGATGTTTGAATTCGTTTCTTCAGTATTTTGCAGTAAACCTTATAATGAGCAATAGAATAAAGATCAGAAATGTTACTGCATGAAGGTACAGTTCCCTTATTTTCCTGAAAGGCACCTTTATTCCTTGACAACTTAAGAATTTTTTTTAGACTTTGGTCTAATCTTATTAGCTTTTGGGAGAAAACAGTCTTCAAATAAGGTGATGATTTTGTTAATAAATGTATTTTCCATGCATATCATTAGCACAGTATACATCAATCCAGTTCATAACTTTGAACAGTTTCCTAGAATATTCAGATTTGGCTTGTGGTCTACTTTCCCAGACTCAGATTTATTAGCTTTCGTTTCCTGATCAGTATTAACTTTTAGCATAAGGAACTGCATATCAGTCTCAGAGACGATTAATTATGGATTTTGCAATATACAGTATAAGACAAAAAAATTCCATCTCTGACCCGTATGCAAACAGTTATTTGGCTTGGCATTGAGTGGCAGAGTTGTTGGTTATTGTCCTGAGGGTTTTCATGCCAAATTCTGTTCAAATGGTGCGTTAGAATGTCGAAATCAGTAGCTGATTTCCCACGCCCGGGTTCCCGGGTTCGATTCCCGGCGGGGTCAGGGATTTTCTCTGCCTCGTGATGGCTGGGTGTTGTGTGCTGTCCTTAGGTTAGTTAGGTTTAATTAGTTCTAAGTTCTAGGGGACTGATGACCATAGATGTTAAGTCCCATAGTGCTCAGAGCCATTTGAACCATTTTTGAGTAGCTGATTGCAGGACCCTACCCATAGTGCTCCAATTGCTCTCAACTGGAGAGAGACCTGACAATCTTGCTAGCCAAGGTAGGGTGTGGAAGTATAAGACAAATAGTAGAAATTCTCACAGTGTGCATGCAGGCATAATCTTGCTGAAATATAAGTCCAATATAGCTTGCCATGAAGACCAACAAAATGGGGTACAGAATATCATTGACTTACCTCTGTGGTGTATGGGTGCCACGGATGACAAGTGGCTGACCAGTGGACCTGCTATAATGAGAAATAGCATTCCAGACCACCACTCCTGGTTGTTGGGCTGTATGGTGGGTGACAGTCAGGTTTGCATCCCACAACTGCCTGGAGTGTCTCCAGAGACATCTTCACAGTTCATGGGCACTCAGTTATAAGTGAGACCCGTGACTGAAGACAGTCTTAGTCCAGTCAATGAAATTCCGGGCCCTGATGACCATGATGACATGTCTGGAGACTTCCTCCACCTGCCTCGCTTTGTTGGGATACCTTTCTGACTGTCACCAACCATACGGCCCAACAACCAGGAGTGATGGTCTGGTATGCCACTTCTTTTCATAGCAAGATCCCTTTGGTTGTCATCCATGACACCCTTCTGGCACAATGGTACATTGACAATATTCTACGCCTGTTTTGTTACCCTTCATTGCAAGCCACCCTGATCTTCCATTTCAGCAAGAAATGCTGACCCGCATGCCACCATAGTTTGTAATGCTTGTCTTCATGCTTGCCAAAACCCTACTTTGGATAGCAAGGTCACCATATCTCTTCCATATTGAGAATGCTCAACGTATACATCTACATCTACATCTACACTCTGCAAACCACTGTGAGGTGTGTGGCAGAGGCTATGTTCCACTGCACCTGTTATTATGGTTTCTTCCCGTTCCATTCATGTTTGGATTGTTGGAAGAATGATTGTTTGAATGCCTCTGTGCATGCAGTAATTATTCTATCTTGTCATCATGATCTCTAAATGAATGATACATAGGGGATTGTAGTATATTCCTAGAGTTATCATTTAAAGCCGGTTCTTGAAACTTTGTTAATAACTTTTTCAGAATAGTTTATGTCTTATCTTCAAGAGTCTGCCAGTGCAGTTTCTTCAGCATCTCGGTAGCCCACGGGTCAAACAGACCTGTGACCAGTAGCACTGCACTTTTCCCTGTTTGTTCAATATCCCCTGTTGGTCGTTTTTGGTATGGTTCCCATACAGTTGAAAAATATTCTAGAATGGCTCACATGAATGATTTGTGAGCTATCTCTTTTGTAGACTGATAGCAGTTCCCTAGTATTCTACCAATAAACCAAAGTCTCCCACATACTTTACCCACAGCTGAGCGTATGTGCTCATTCCATTTCATGTCCCTACAAAGTGTTACATGCAGGTATTTGTATGAGTTGGCCAATCCCATCTGTAACTTATTGCTGTTATAGTCATAGGATACTAGGTTTTTTCTGTACAGTAACAGGAATCAAAGGCACAGGAGCTTATTGCGATGCAGATGGATGTAGTGCCACTCACTCACCTACTGTTGTGTATGATGTTAGCTGGTGTGTGGACTAAACTGAAGACAATGTGTGAGAAATACTCTGCAGTGAACATTCACCTACTTCAACAAAAGTTTTTCTCTCTCCAGGTGATGACTCAGTGAGTATAGTTATGTCAAAAATAGAAGAAATCAGCACTAAATTGAAGCAATGGGGTCAACCAATTTCAGAGAAAATGATAAGAACCAAGGTGTTGATATCATTGCCAGAGAGAAATAAACATTTCCTTTCAGCATGGGAGTCTGTCCCCTCTCAGAAGGAAACACTTAATGAACTAACTTCAAGACTGTTCATTGAGGAAGAGAGAAACAATCAGTCCAGTTAGCTAGCATAATTAGGAAACAAAAAATTACCTGTTACACTAATGGTAAAGAGGGCCATTTTGCAAAGGGCTGTAAAAAATAAAGCAAAGAGAGAAACAAGAAGCAGCAGGAAGTGAAACTGCAGTCCAAGGAAGGCAAAAGGGCTCAGGATGCAAATGCCTTTAGGTGTGTTAGTCAAGGAGTCGATCTAGAAGATTTTTGGTTCACACTGTCAAATGACATTTGTACCTGGTGGCCAAAACCGAAACTAACATTTTTTCCAGTGTGAAATGGTTCTGCATTAACACATTACTGTTGTTGTTGTTGTTGTGGTCTTCAGTCCTGAGACTGGTTTGATGCAGCTCTCCATGCTACTCTATCCTGTGCAAGCTTCTTCATCTCCCAGTACCTACTGCAACCTACATCCTTCTGAATCTGCTTGGTGTATTCATCTCTTGGTCTCCCTCTACGATTTTTACCCTCCACGCTGCTCTCCAATACTAAATTGGTGATCCCTTAATGCCTCAGAACATGTCCTACCAACTGATCCATTCTTCTAGTCAAGTTGTGCCACAAACTTCTCTTCTCCCTAATCCTATTCAACACCTCCTCATTAGTTATGTGATCTACCCATCTAATCTTCAGCATTCTTCTGTAGCACCACATTTCGAAAGCTTCTATTCTCTTCTTCTCCAAACTGTTTATCGTTC
This sequence comes from Schistocerca americana, assembly GCF_021461395.2. NCBI lineage: Eukaryota > Metazoa > Arthropoda > Insecta > Orthoptera > Acrididae > Schistocerca > Schistocerca americana. The sequence goes on along the minus strand of NC_060124.1, from coordinate 429,657,165 downwards.
ATGTTTCACTTCCATACATGGCTACACTCCATACAAATACTTTCAGAAATGACTTCCTGTCACTTAAATCTATACTCGATGTTAACAAATTTCTCTTCTTCAGAAACGCTTTCCTTGCCATTGCCAGTCTACATTTTATATCCTCTCTACTTCGACCATCATCAGTTATTTTGCTCAGAAATAGCAAAACTCATTTACTGCTTTAAGTGTCTCATTTCCTAATCTAATACCCTCAACATCACCCGACTTAATTCGACTACATTCCATTATCCTCGTTTTGCTTTTGTTGATGTTCATCTTATATCCTCCTTTCAAGACACTATCCATTCCGTTAAACTGCTCTTCTAAGTCCTTTGCTGTCTCTGACAGAATTACAATGTCACCGGCGAACCTCAAAGTTTTTATTTCTTCTCCATGGATTTTAATACCTACTCTGAATTTTTCTTTTGTTTCCTTCACTGCTTGCTCAATATACAGATTGAATAACATCGGGCAGAGGCTACAACCCTGTCTCACTCCCTTCCCAACCACTGCTTCCCTTTCATGCCCCTCAACTCTTATAACTGCCATCTGCTTTCTGTACAAATTGTAAATAGCCTTTCGCTCCCTGTATTTTACCCCTGCCACCTTCAGAATTCGAAAGAGAGTATTCCAGTCAACATTGTCAAAAGCTTTCTCTAAGTCTACAAATGCTAGAAACTTAGATTTGCCTTTCCTTAATCTAGCTACTATGATAAGCCGTAGGGTCAGGATTGTCTCATGTGTTCCAATATTTCTACGGAATCCAAACTGATCTTCCTCAAGGTCGGCTTCTACTAGTTTTTCCATTCGTCTGTAAAGATTTCGCGTTAGCATTTTGCAGCCGTGACTTATTAAACTGATAGTTCGGTAATATTCACATCTGTCAACACCTGTTTTCTTTGGGATTTGAATTATTATATTCTTCTTGAAGTCTGAGGGTATTTCGCCTGTCTCATACATCTTGCTCACCAGATGGTAGAGTTTAATCAGGACTGGCTCTCCCAAGGCAATCAGTAGTTCTAATGGAATGTTGTCTACTCCCAGGGCCTTGTCTTGCTCTATCAAACTCTTCACGCAGTATCGTATCTCCCATTTCATCTTCATCTACATCCTCTTCCATTTCCATAATATTGTCCTCAGGTACATCACCCTTGTATAGACCCTCTATATACTCCTTCAACCTTTCTATTTTCCTTCTTTGCTTAGAACTGGGTTGCCATCTGAGCTCTTGATATTCATACAAGTGGTTATCTTTTCTTCAAAGGTCTCTTTAATTTTCCTGTAGGCAGTATCTATCTTACCCCTAGTGAGATAAGCCTGTACATCCTTACATTTATCTTCTAGCCATCCCCGCTTAGCCATTTTGCACTTCCTGTCGATCTCATTTTTGAGACGTTTGTATTCCTTTTTGCCTGCTTCATTTACTGCATTTTTATATTTTCTCCTTTCATCAATTAAATTCAATATTTCTTCTGTTACCCAAGGATTTCTACTAGCCCTCTTCTTTTTACCTACTTGATCATCGGCTGCCTTCACTACTTCATCCCTCAAAGCTACCCATTCTTCTTCTACTGTATTTCTTTCCCCCATTCCTGCCATTTGTTCCCTTATGCTCTCCCTGAAACTCTCTACAACCTCTGGTTCTTTCAGTTTATCCAGGTCCCATCTCCTTAAATTCCCACCTTTTTGCAGTTTCTTCAGTTTCAATCTACAGTTCATAACCAATAGATTGTGGTCAGAGTCCACATCTGCCCCTGGAAATTGCTTACAATTTAAAACCTGGTTCGTAAATCTCTGTCTTACCATTATATAATCTATCTGGTACCTTCTACTATCTCCAGGATTCTTCCATGTATACAACCTTCTTTTATGATTCTTGAACCAAGTGTTAGCTATGATTAAGTTATGCTCTGTGCAAAATTCTACCAGACGGCTTCCTCTTTCATTTCTCTCCCCCAATCCATATTCACCCACTATGTTTCCAGTCACACATGACTATTAAATTTTCATCTCCCTTCACTATCTGAATAATTTCTTTTATTTCATCATACATTTCTTCAATTTCTTTGTCATCTGCAGAGCTAGTTGGCATATAAACTTGTAGTAGGTGTGGGCTTCGTATCTATCTTGGCCACAATAATGCGTTCACTATGCTGTTTGTAGTAGCTTATCCAGGCTCCTATTTTTTATTCATTATTAAACGTACTCCTGCATTACCCCTATTTGACTTTGTATTTATAACCCTGTATTCGCCTGACCAAAAGTCTTGTTCCTCCTGCCACTGAACTTCACTAATTCCCACTATATCTAATTTTAACCTATCCATTTCCCTTTTTAAATTTTCTAACCTACCTGCCCGATTAAGGGATCTGACATTTCACGCTCCATAGAACGCCAGTTTTCTTTCTCCTGATAACAACTTCCTCTTGAGTAGTCCCCGCCCAGAGATCTGAATGGGGGTCTATTTTACCTCCGGAATATTTTACCCAAGAGGATGCCATCATCATTTAATCATACAGTAAAGCTGCATGCCCTCGGGAAAAATTACGGCTGTAGTTTCCCCTTGCTTTCAGCCATTCACAGCACCACAACAGCAAGGCTGTTTTGGTTAGTGTTACAGGGCCAGATCAGTCAATCATCCAGACTGTTGCCCCTGCAGCTACTGAAAAGGCTGCTGCCCCTCTTCAGGAACCACATGTTTGTCTGGCCTCTCAACAGATACCCTCCATTGTGGTTGCACCTACGGTACGGCTATCTGTATCACTGAGGCATGCAAGCCTCTCCACCAACTGCAAGGTCCATGGTTCATGGGGATACATTACTGTATCTACCAATTTTTGCCACCATACACTAATTACAGCCCATACTGAACCTCTGTGAGTAGCTGCTAGCCAGCCAGTATTCATTCTGCTTTACAAAAAAGAAGATGAACAAGGGAGAAACTATTGACCCCTCATCCTCCTCACTTATAGTGTTTCTAAAATAATATATAATCAACACACAGAAAAGAATGTTGTATTGATAAATAAATCATAAAACCTTTGGTTGTGTTTTGGTATTTATAGCAGCTGAAGACTGAATGGAAAGGCAAAGAAATAAACTAAAGAGTTAAAATGTTGTGGAGCCCTTTTGTTAACCTAAGAAGTCTTAAAAACTGAGATATGACTGAAAAAGAGTATTTACTCTCAGTTGTATGTGTTACGAGTTTTGTCTAATTTTGTGAGACATGGTTTCTAATATGAAGGCTGTTAAAAAAACTGATGATTACTCAGCACCAAGAACCAAGGACGCCCTTTGCTGGATTTAAAGCCTCACACAGTGACCTAGTTGTTGATGACATTGGAAAATATGAGACAGAAGCATGGACACATATTGTTGAAGACTCTAAGACATAGAAAGTTCTACAGGGTGAAGTAATTCAACAGTGGGTGTCAAATCATTGATGACCGTTATTTTGAGTGTTGATCAAGAAATTCATACTAACCATGTACACACGACTTCTTATGTAATTCATGTTTGGAAGATGAAATAATATTCTGTGATTCCAAGAATCTGTCTAGTCTTAGAGCAACATAATGTTCAGTGACCTTGAATGATACACATAATATTGCAATTGGTGTGTCATTGGTTTTCCCTCTTTCTGTAGAGCAACAGAATTTCCCCTGCTCTCCTCACTAACTAGGGTACAGTCCGTCTTCAAGTAAGGCATGTATGATTTTGAAAATGGGCTTATGTAAGTGGAACACTAATCAAGTAGATCAGTGAAAATTGTGTCAGGACCTGGAGAATTATTTTTTATTTCTTTTTCTTATAACATTTTCAGTGTCATCCCCAGTTGTGGGAGGTGATAATAAGTAGTTGAAGGGAATGTAATTGATAATAAGAGTGACTGCAGAGTTCTTAAGAGTCATGATGGAGGTTTTTTTTACTGTTCTTGAAAAGAGATCTACAAATTCATTGTCACACTTGTAACTTTATGAGCTATGTATTTTCCGCTTTCACATACAGTGTGATTTTTGAATCAGTAAATTTCCTTTTCTTCCCTAATTTGGTCATTTGTGGTATCTCACACTGCATTCCACTTCATGAGAATAGTTGCTGATCACACAATCATTATGAGCCCCGTTTTGCGGATTTATCACTTTTATGTAGAAGTCTTAGTATTTTCCTTAGTATGACATAAATTTAAACTGTGCAGTTTGCTAATTTTATGTGATGAGTTCGTCTCTAATTTTATTTGTAAACCACATGTTTTCCTGTTTTTGACTAATGATTTCTGTTCTTTAAATAGGGTGAACATGTAATAAAACCAACAAATTTCAGGGATGGATTCCTGACTGGAAATGGAGGAAAAAGGTCCTATGAATATGTGTCCAGAAATGCATCATTGCCACAGTAGATGCACTGATGAATGACAGTTCCCATGATCATGTGCTGCATGTTCCTTGTGTGTTGCAGGCTGTGTTATTGACACAGTGTACTGTAAGCAGCAGAATGGTCTGATATGCATGTTGGGAACAAGCCAGTAGGTGTTTGTGTATAGCCAAGCATATGGAAATGGTTGGGAGGTAGCACAGCTATACTAGAACAAATACCCTCCCGGACACCAAACACATCACATGATGTTTCAAGCCCTTTTTGGGTGTTTGTGTGAACATGGGTTCTTTCAGGCAGATGAACATGCAGTTAGATGGTGGACTTTGCATACACCAGATCTGGAGCAGCTTGTACTTGGGTTCATCTCAATATCTTTTAGAACCTGGTCCTCCTAATGAGGTGTATGCACTGTTTCCATTTACTTGGCCATACATGAACACCATCTTGGTTTGTTCTTGACTTGAATACCTGACCATTCTGGTGTGTACAGTATGCTGCGTCAACCACACAGCATGCAACACGCAAGGAACATGTAGCATGTAGTCAGAGGGACTGTCATTTGTCACTGCCATCTCTTGTGCCTTGGTGTTTCTCCGGACATATGTTCATAGTGCCTTTTTTTCCTCCAGTTCCAGTCAGGAGTCCATCCATTTAGTTTCACGGTTTTATTAATGTTCACCCTGTAGAAAGTATCCAGTGAAGGGGTTTTCAGATACCTGCATAGTCTGAACAAACCTTTTGTTTGCTGTGAAAGTCAATAGTATTTATTCCACCCTAGTATTATGATATTTCTCCAGTTCAGTTACTGAGCAGCCAGTTTGTCTGGCCATCATGTACGGGACCTGATTTTGATCCCCATTGGGGTTTGAGAGTTTTCCTTGTTAGAGAATAAGTATGCAGTCGACTCAGTAGACAAGTGAGAAGCTATTTGAAGGAAAAGTAGTGCTTCTTATTTTAAAAAATCTGATTCGTACTGCCAGGATAGTGATGGGATGATAACCTGATTACTGTACTACTCACTGATTCCATCTAGGAGAGAAAGAACTAGTAGTCACTTGTCACTGTGCAGTTCCTTGGAGATGATCTGTCATCAAGAAGTGAATAGACAGTTATTTTGATATTTATAAGGAGTGTCCAGACTAGTTGCTGCGTGTTAGTTTTTATTTCTTTCAGTTTTGCTATAGATTTGTTTCAACTAAATTGCCATATAGTGTCTAAATGGACTGACATATGTATAACATCATTGACAGCTGTATTTTGACTGTTGTTCTATAGTTCCTTAATTAAGATAGTAATTAATTTGTTATGACAGTAATTTTACAGTTTTGTAAGTACAGTGTCATCTGTATATGATTCCACCTAGTCCTGTGTTATCCATTTACCTTAATTCTTTGAGTAAGCCCAGTTTTAATATGATTGATGAACACACATTTTACTCATTTGGTTTAGATTTGTATTATTTCCACTACTCTTGGAGTGATGTTGAAGTGTTTCATGTAGGAAGATATTGGTGCACTGAGAAACAAGAAGTTAAAATATCATGGCATTGTACTATGGGGGATGGATGTTGTTTCTAGAAAAACATAATAGGGAAGCATACTATCATTTGAGGATTTGGGAGCTGAGAAGCAAGTAAAAAGTGTGCAAACAGCAAAACAATATTGTTTAGCAGGTGTTACTGAGCAAGTTGGTACAGTGGTAAGAAGATGGACTCACATTCAGGAGGATGGTGGTTCAAATCCCCCTCAAGTCATACAGCTGAGGTTTCCCTTGAGTTACCCAATCACTTAAGGTGAATGCTGGGATGGTTCCTTCAAATGCTCATGGCTAGTTTCCATCCTCATCCTTCCTGAATCTGAACTTGTGTTATGTCTCTAATGAACTTATTACTGATCCTAATCTTCCTTCATTGTTTCCTTTGTTTCTCCCTTCCTTTTTTGCTTTATTTGGCAGACAGTCTTTTTCAAAGTGATTGGTTCTTATATTTCTCAGTGACATGTATTTAGTGAATGGACTAAAGCTGTTGTAGTGTGGTTGTAGTGTGTTATACAGTAGAAGGTTCATCAACACACATCCTATTTAGATGAACAGATTGAGAGCATGCTGAGCATCCAATGAATTTTGTATGTCAAACCTTCAACCACCTACCTTAGAAAACAACTGTGCAAGACATCACTACTATGTACATCCATATAATGGTATAATGATTCCAACGATTGCACTGTCAAAACTACTCTTAAGGGAAGCATAGCAAGAAGTCTTTGCTTACCATATACTCTTCCATCCTCTTTCCTTACTTTTCTATTTCTTTGAGTTCCCTCCTGCAATTGGGATTAAAATTAGTGCAGGAAAACGTAGTTACAAAAAGGAGAACAGAACTTATCTTCTGAGTAATTTTTATGACTCATACATGTGGTATTTTAACTGTGGTAGCTGACTGGTGTACATAATGATTTTCCATACAGTACATTTATAAAGAATTGCTTGATACAACAAAATATAAACAGGCAATACATTTACAGTAAAGGAGGATCTTGCAAAGGTAAAAATGACCCAATAAAAAAATTTGTTGATAAATATATTGGAAAAGATAAATTATCCATTTATGTTGTTTGGATGGGCAAATATAGAGACAGTTGCAATAGTACATAAAATGTTGTTGAATTCCCAAGTGACATTCAAACTGTGAGAAACAGAGAAGCCAAGGCATAACTGTCCAAGTAATGATTAGTAATAATCTAGTGTTGTATCTTCAAGCCAGTTTATACAGGCTTTTTGTGTTGAAGGCTACAATTATTTTTGCTTACATTTTATTTTGTTGGAGTAGTTTCCCTGAAATTTAGTTGCAAATCATTTGTCATTGCTAAATTATGAACACTAGGTGTGTACTACAGGTAATTTCAATGCAACTTGCTTTTGTTTTATCCTGTGCAGTTACCAATGGATCAGGCAGTAATGACAAACCCATGGGTCAAAGAATTGCAGGGACATCCTGGTACCATGGGAATACCCCTTGAATGGCAGCCAATGGACTCTGATGAGGATGTGAGTATTTAGTTAGTACTCTCATCCTTCTCTAAAGTGAGACAAGGTACTAGGAAAGTGAGGCAATGGCTAGGGACCTTACGCAACTGAAGGTTAATCTGTTTGTATCCCCAATTAAATTAAAAAAAAGAACCTTCCATGTCCAACAAAAGGGAGAGAGGATCCAAAACTGAGTATTTTGAGATGAGGAACTAAAGCCTATTATGCAAGAATACAGTCAGCAGTAAGTGGTCTTATGATTAGTGTTGCTGACTCTTAATGAACATGCCCCAGGTTCAATTCCCAGCTGTATCAGGAATTTTCTCTGATGAGGATTGTTTGTTTGTTTGTTTGTTTGTGTGTGTGTGTGTGTGTGTGTGTGTGTGTGTGTGTGTGTGTGTTTTGTACTCATCATCATCGATACACAGTTTGCTGAAGTGGCACCAAAACGACTTGCACCAGGCAGCCAAACTACCCAAAAGGGAACTCCCAGCCAAATATACCATACTCACATGCAAGAACACAGGCTGCTATGAATCTCTCAATAAGCTCTGCTTTATCTAATGAGATATTTGTAGGGTTATGTATTTTTTACACATAATCCAACACTATCTCCATAAACTCTACTGTAATGTAAGACCAATTTTTTGTAATGGGCCATGGCCAACACTCTGTCACTTAAACAACCCAGTTTTTCATATGTTTCTATCTAGAGTGGCAAACTTTCATTCAATTAGGAATATATGTTCATTCAGCTTTTGGGGTTCTAAATCCTGCTGGGCCATATATTAAATATGTTCCTGCAGGATTTTGTACCAAGTAATGATCCATCATCAGCAACCAGCCATGAAATGCAAATATTGGTAAACAGCACCTTGGCAACATTGCAGACAGTTGTGCACAGTTTTCCAAGGTAGTGTCGACAATGTCAGTGTTGCAGACATTGTTTTTTTTAAACACAGTCTGTATGAGCAATTTACAAACATGTGCATCACTCTCAACTATGATTCATTTATTATTATTATTATCATTATTTATTTGCTTATTTTCCTGAAGACCATATAGCCAGTATTCAAGATCTTACACCATCATTCATATTCGTTTGTGACCATTAGTTTCTTATTTCAAAATATGTAGTTTAGAAACGTCCTTTTTCCATGTAATTTGATTCTAAAGATTTGAGACTCCCTATATACACTTGCAGAGGTATGTGAAAATGGGGTTATAAACTGTTTCCTAGGTTACATGTTTAAAAAGGTAGAAATTGTGAAGATGCACTCAGTGATTTTAAAAATTCCTTTCTTGAATTATTTATTTCCTCTATGTAAAAATTAAAAATGGAAATTGTCCAGTGAGAGCTTCATCAATAGTTTAATGGAATCAAACCTTACCTCTGCAGTAAAGATACACTAAAATTAACTTCTCTAACAGATTAAAAGTCTTGAACTTAAAAAGAATACTTAAGCACTCAGATAGTTTAGTATTTTATCCCAAAGGCAATGATCTTGGCCTAAGCCATGATCTAACATACCAACCCACAGGCCGTGGTTAAGCCATTCTGCCTTATCCTTTCTCCTAAGAAGTCTCTGTGGAATTTGAGAAAGCAGAAGAAAGATACTGCAGATCAAAGCTTTGATATAATTTGTGGAAGCAGAAGGTTGTCACCAGCCTGGGTAACTGTGGATGTTAAAAGTGGCTGCTTCCAGGTGATGGGGAGCCAGGCTGCTCTCAGTTCAAATCTGTGTGATGAAGGCCCATGTTGACAGCTGAGATTGAAACTGACATTTTATATACTCTTATTTTTATTGGCACAATTACAAGAACTTTTCCCAATGTTACTGACAATCTACATCATTTCACTACCTGTTTTATGAATGCACCTATTCTTTTAAACTCAGATCTTCTTGCCGTTTCAGAAAATAAAATAATTATATGTTTTATTCCTTTGAATACATTGCCAATAAAGGATTTATTCATTTAATATTTGTTACATCTTTTCATGCCACTTTTTATTGCACCGTAGCTACTTGAAAAGTACTTCCTTTTCTTCAATATTTGAATAAGATCCCTATTAATGTTAACAGATGTAGTTATATAAAAAATGGAGCATTTTTAGGCACATAATCTATTTGTGTTTTGCCTTAATGAATAAGGTTTATGTAACTTCAAATCCTTACAAGTGGCACTGAAGACACTGTAAACAGTGTTTGTGGTTATGTATGACATTTGATGCACACACAGCAGTGGGGAGGAGGAGGAGATGTTCTCTCAGTGTAGTTTAGTCATATGTTTCAACTTTGTTAGGATAACATAGAATTTCATCACATCATGAGCACATGGTTTCACTGTAATCCATATATGTGCAGCTGGGGGGAGGGGGGGGGGACATTGTTTTATATTTTGTCTAGTTGAGGACTTGCAAATTGTATTCTGACTTCCAACTTTTTTCCTTTCTTTTAGTGTACAGAGATGATACTAGAGTGATTGAAATCAGTCACATTGCTTAATGTTCTTGTGGCCCTACCAATAGCAGAAAAAAGAACATTTACATTCAGTTGATTATTGTATTGCTTTATTTTAACATTATTGTTAGAGTACAACTTACTTTGCATTAAAATATTTTTGATATTTACAATGTAAAGTGCTTAATCATCATGCTCCTGTAGTAACAGTAAAATATTAACCAAAATTTTTGTTACTTAAAAGTGTGTGAAATCTCTAAAATTTTAGGATGCATAATGAAAACGTTGTTTGTCTCTTATTAAATTTATAGTTAAATTATCACTAGGGCTATCTGTTTTCTGTTATTGAACTGTTTGTCAAAGATTTTTGATTGAAGACTGAAAGAAAATGCTAAAACAATAATAGAACAAATTTAAAAATTAGTGGCTGATATTGTTAACATATTTCTGCAGCAGAAAATAATTGTTACAGCTGTGTCCAGATAGGCAACGGATGATCAGAATGATTTGAAACAGAAAGAGGTGTCCTACAAGGAAGTGCCGTATCACCACTCCTGGTTGTAGTAGTAATGGATAAGATCATAAAATCCATCAAGAAAATAGACAGTAAACCAAGTGCCCTGGTTTTTGTTGATAATTTGATAGTATGGGGAGAGACAGAAGTGAAGAACAGAAGAAACTTAATGATTGGAGCAACACATTAAAAAATTTCAGACTCAAAATAAGTAAAACAAAGAGAGTGGAAATGACCATCAACAGGCAAGGAACAACCTCAAATATATTTCTAGAAGGAGTACCTAGGAAGCATGATCTTGAAAGACACCTCCATTAAGCAGGAAATACTCAAAAGAACACAGAAAGCACCCAGTTTTTACAATCAAATCATAAATCTTCTTTGTGATGATAAAACATGATGAAAAGCAAAAGCAACCATGTGCCACACCTGTTTTCCATGAATCCTAACATACGGTTTAGAAACATGTACCCCACTAAACGAAGACTTCGGCAGAATTCAGGCAACAGAAATTAGGTTCATTAGAACTGTGAACCAACCAACTAGAAAGTACATAATCAGGTATGAGGTTAATCGAAAAGTATCTGGTATTGAGCTGACTGTTACCAGTGTCATAAAGAAATGTAGACTTCAGTGGTATGGTCGTATAATGAGAATGAACAGCAGAAGATCTGCCAAAAGGTATTTCAACCTGAATGTCGTAGGAAGAAGACCTCGGGGAAGACTTAGAAAATGCCACATAGAGATGGTAAGATCAGATGTGGAGGAGGTGGGACACAAATGGGATGTTGTCCTGAAACAGAAGATGTATGAAGACAGAAGGAGATGGTGAGTGCTTGTACACCACACCCAGGAAACTGGAGTTGGAAAATGATGGTGATGAAAATAAGAGAACACTGGAGAGTTTAGTAAGTTCACACCCTTTTGAGAAAAAGTTGACCTCTGTGTGTAATGAACTGGATTTTCACAGCACAGATTAGTTTATTATGAAATTGTGGATGCTCAATATAAAAATAATCAAATAGACAATATATACCATGAATTTCATAACTGTGTTGACTTTTATACCTTTGTCACCAAGCTGAGCAAATTTATTGTTATTGACGGATCAATGAGACACAAAAACACACTACGAGAGAACTTAAGACATTGTTTCAAACAAGATATCACTCATTCATATATTCATTAGTGCTTAACGTCCTGTCTGCAGTGTGGTCCCTTTAGATATATTCATATTGGTACATCATGCTATATAGATCACATCTTGTAAGACAATCTTTTTGGGCATGGAGTAAGTCAAGTATACATTGGCAATGTGAAGTAGCCTTCGTTAACTAGATTTGAAGAGTATATTCTCAGTTAACTATTTTAATGATAATCTATAATCAAATGTAGATACACATGTTCACTTTTATAGTTCTGGCAGATACAGACACGCACAGGAAATTGGAAGTATGACAAAAAAGATTAAATGAAATCCGTCATGGATTAATTGTGAAAAGTCACCCAAAACACCAGGCTAAGAAGTAGGACTGGAGAAATGAGATCCAAGTTAATTGCTGTTGCTTTACTTTGTTCTTAAAAATCTGTAAATGAATATTTCATACAATTAGTGGAAAATTGGTTTTTGTAGATTCAGATTTGCTTGCTTACCTTGAAATATTTGGCTGCATTTTGACAAAGTTAAAATATTAAACTAAAGAAATTAATCTGTCTGTTTCCATTCATATGGGTTATGTAATATTTTATTGGCAAGACTATGGTTACAGAAATGACAATTTCATAATGCAGAAACATTTCTCAAAAATTAGGTTTGATTGTTAATCATAGACCATCTTGCAGATACTGCCTTAAAAAATCTTATTAATATACTTATTAATGGCCTTTGATGTTACCAATATTTCTTCCCAATTTATAGTTTTATCTATTAGCAAGGCATTCTTGCTTGTCTAGAACTGAGTATATGATTCTCTTTAAAATGAAGACTTAAACTGAACCATTGTAGAAAACTGTGTGGATTGTGTCTGGTAAAGTTGAGTTTTGGTCCTTAATTACGACACAAGCATTGTAGTTTTTGTTAAGAACATGAGGAAACCAAGTACCAAATCTTGTGGGGTTCACATGTTATGCACCCCTGTTTTCAGTTTAGTTTTATTTCTGTGATGCAGTCTGTAAATGTGCTGTAATGTCTTATTTTCCAACCAGAACTGTATACTATTGATAATCCAAGGCTTCGTCACAGTCACAGAATATACCATCAATTTGATTCTCCTTGTTTCTCTGTGCTAGGACTTAATTTGTTAGGTCACATTTGGCATTTTCTGGTGAGAATCCTTTATAAAAGCTGCGCTGAGAGCAGTGGCGGCCGCTAAGAGATTCCATTAGTGGTGGGGGGGATTTGTTTTGTAGCATCAAACATATTATGAAATTTTGTCAATAATTCAGATATTTTGTAATATATCATTTCAAACAAAACATATAGGGAAACAGAATTAAACTAATTACTACAACAGTGCCCTTCTTACGCATAGAAAGTCTTTGATATATTCCTAGAGAATGTAATATGAAACATTTAACATTTAGAGAGAGAGAGGGAGAGAGAGAAAGTGGTTGCTTTAGCTATCTTTTTGGCATGTTTGTATGAGATGTAAATCGCAACACAAATTCTGAAAATCTCTCTCGCACATACAAACATACAAAGCAGTTTTCTTCACTGCTCACAGGACATGTGTGATAGCTTTTAAATTGCAGTTGTAAGTGGTTTTTTTATGTATGGTTGTGTATGATTGGCAAATAAGTCTATCACTCTTGAATTGAAAGCTTTGGTTTTATACACAAATATCTTTTCATAGGCACTCAGTCATTCCTCTTTCAAAGTGTTTTGTAGAAACGTTTAAATTCTCTTGAGCATTGAAAAGCACTACTCAGCTTCTGATGTCAAGACAGGCATAATGATTAGCAGTTTCTAAACTTTAACAGTCTCTTCAAACATGTCACAAAGCTCATCCTCTAGTATCAGTGAAAGAAATGGAGCTGCGCCAGGAACTGCTCTCAAATGTGGCCTAGCATAGAAGACTTGAAGCTCACCCTTCAACATCCTTTTTTCCAGAAATGTATATGTGTCTGTAATTTCAAGGTATTTGTCTGGAAAATTTGGGATATATTTTCTTGGCAGGCATTGTTTTATCATTTTCGAAACTAATTTTGTTAACAGTGGAGTCAGTGTCATCTCTGATGTTTTGCATTACTGCTTCAAAGTTCTGTATGTCTTGTTTTGCTTTGGTTGGTTCAGTTAACTTCTTCTGAAGATGACTGAAAAGCATGTGTGCATTAGGCATTACCTTGTAGGAAAATGATAGCCAGAAAATGAATTCGTTATTTTGCAGTCTTTGTTTGTATGAATCAGCTTTCTCAATAGTAGAAGATGGTTTTATGCTCTAACATGTTTCAATGACTTCCATAACAGTAATAAGATCTTCCCTGTTTTCATAAACATCTTTTGCTATTCATGAAAGGTAATTGCATCTTGTGACACACTCACACAGGGCAAGCTTTTTTGAATAATGCTATGCACCAATTCCGATCTCTGTGGCGATTTAGAAGAGAAAGAAGAAATACCTGAAAACTGTGCAAAAAGGATGTGAGCTTTACGATTAACAAAGACTGCCATAGACGTAATAAGGTTGAACTGATGAACATAACAGTGGATGTATTTTGCATTTGGATATTTGTCTTTAATTAATTTATGAATGCCATTTGACTTGCCACTCATAATGTTTGCACTGTTGTAGCTCTGAGCTATCAGTTTTGCTCAAACATTGCCAATTAATGGTTCAATTTCTTTCACAATACTCTCAGACATAGTATGAGCATTCTGACTTTCTGGATTGACAAAGTTCCAAAATCTTTCAACAGGTTTTCCTTCAACAACATAATGCTAAGACAATAATTATCAGAAATTCGCAATACACGTTTGTGGTTTAATCCACGATCATTCCAGCTGATCGGCACATTTTATTTTTTTATGAACATCATCAGTTCCAAAATACATTGCGGTAGTTCATTCTCAGCTGTCTTAGAAATGTTTTTAAACGCTGATGTTTGACTGAGATGAACTTGAAGATCCTTTGTCCAGTTCTACAATGATCTGAGGTAGCTCACGAAAAACCCTCTTATTTTGAGAGGCATCAGTTTCATTGTCGCTCCTGAGGACCAGTTCCAAAGCGTCACGGAACCAAATACTGTTTACACTTAAATTCAATAAATATCTATTCTTTTGTACATGTTTGTTGTGGCTGTCAGTTGTTTATCTACATTGCAAATCTAATTTCTGCTGAATCTTGGTTTTGCCTAGAAATGGAAGACTAGGTACGTTATTCATGTGTCACTTTGACACATGTACTTTCAGTTTAGACCGTATATGCCAAATATCATTTATTCTGATCTGACACCAATGAACATCTCCCCAAAAATAACACACAAGAAAAACAGACAGTGTTGTTTTCTTCACAGCCACAAATCCATTTGTTCTTTTAGTGAATTTCCAGATTGAAGTTATAGCATCGACTTTTTGTGTGCTGCTGCAGATTCAGATTCGTGAGTGGCCTACCTAGAGTTTTTATGTGAATTTTTTCACTGAGTGTCTTGTCACTAAATGGCATCTTTTAATAACTCACTTATTTTGTTCATGTTTGGTACATTCACAGTCAATTTTCACTTACAGCTAACACTTTGCACACAGCTATTTACAGTCAATTACTACACATGCAAGTTGATACTTGATGCAGTGGCTGATGGGAGTGACCATAAAGGCATTTCCCATTTACAGTCACTCCCATCAGCCACTGTGCCAAGTGTAAACTTTGTTTGCAAGCATATTATCTGACCACAATTACCACAATGTGTTTGTACAGAACTGTATTACACAAATGTAATGAGTATAAACAGAAATACTCCACTGTTCTTTGGAAAATAGATGCTCAACAGATGGTGAACACATTAGTCTTTTTTGTTCTGCATCAATAGCCCTGTTGTTGTGAAATTTGCAAGCACTGGATAACAAGAAGTTTGAGTCCGATATATTCTAACATGGCCACTAATGGCAGATTGTGCTTCTATAGTTCTGCACTTTATTGCTCTCTGGTAGAAGGAACGTTAAGCTCTGAGTCAGAGCAGCTGTGGCTCCACCTCCGCCACAAGCAGCAACGGCCGAGCATTTCACACAGTGCTTGTGAGGGCAGACAGTGCCAGCCTGCAGTTGGCTTCAAGATTCAGAAAACTACTGTGAGGCCACGCACGGTGAAATGTGCCTCTTCAAGTCAGATAATACATACTCTGAAACAATACTTTATACACAGTTCGCAAAGATTTCTCTCTCTCTCTCTTTTTTTTCCATACAAGTGGTTCCATGGCACAGTGGCACTACCTCAGAAGCCACCCCTGGATGAGAGTTAATTAATGTTTTCTGTCCAGAAAAATAAGCAAGAAATTCTGTCATAGATCACTTCCTCAAAAATGTTTGAAAAGCCTGGAAGAAGTAAAACAAATCTGAGTCATTAACTCATTAGAAAGGTAGCTTAAGGATAGTCTTATAAAATCGGAATATTATTTTAACTCTGGGAAAGGAACACCGTCTTAGTCATAAGAATGACCACTTTTTAGAACCTAATGAATTTTGTGATCTCCGTATCAATTGTATTTTTGAAACTGATATTTGTTGGGGGTGTGCCCAGAATTAGTCAGTGTAAATCTGATGCATCTGCATTTGGTTTCTTGTTAGCTGGTACAATGCTTTTAGACTGTGAGGAAATGATAATTTGCTTCATTATTTCTATTTCAGCAAATTTTCTGGAAACTGTATATTATTTGCACCACTATATTTGTTTGTATTTTGTTTAGCAACATTCCAAATTATTTTTGTTTTATTCTTGGGGAGATGTGTTTTCTTTATGCACAATGCATGTATTTTACTTTTTCTAATAACACATAGGGAGATTTTGCAATAGGCCTTTAATACAGTGTCATTTATTTACTGCAGCCTGTTCTCTGAATTAGGTGGAGTTCTCGCTCTCTCTTGTGCAAGATACTTTAACACCAGCAGTTAACCAACACTTGTCTCTGCTCAGTTTAATTTTATAATTTTGTGTTTTAGAGGAAAAGAATACTTAAAAGTGGTGCAGGAATATCTTTAAGAAAGAGTTTGTTTTTCCTATTACTGTCTACTTTATAAATCTCTTCCAATGCATTCTTCCTATTATTTCTCTCTGAATGTCATGATGACATCCTTGTTTATGATTCTGCGACACAACACTTTTTGTCTATGATCTTAACCCAACTGATCAGCAAGTTGTATTGGTAACATTTAACCATCATGGTCATATACACCATTGAATATTACTTTTATTCCTGAACTACTGAGAGTAGTTGATCTGAAAATAAACTGTCAATAAAATTACAAAGATACAGAATGGTTGGTCATTACTTATCACAAAGAGGCAAAATTCTAGTACTGATGGTAGACATATTTACAAATGAAAAACTATTCTTAGCTTTTAGAACTAATAGTTCCTTGCTCAAGGAGACTAGGGGAGCCCAGAGAATATTAGAACAAAAGGGCATATCATTCAGATCTCAAGATAGGGACCCATGTCTTGTTCCTATATGATTCACATTTTATGTATTTTCTTATGTTGTTTCATTACTTGCACACACCATTTTTCTTTTTTTTTTTACTTAGCTATATTGTTCTGTAATCATTTGGAATGTGAAATATCATTAATTGATTCACGTGTCAGATTCAATAGATACTCATGTAAAGGAGAACCTTCAGGAATGTCAAATGAGTTTTAGAATACATCATTAGTCACAAGCAGCTTTGTATGCCAGTGGGAAGAATATCATTGCTACCTGATAAGATAATATGGGCAGAGCCGTTGTGGTGAAAGGGCAGAACTCTGCTCTCTAGTGGATATTGTACTTTTACCATTGACAGTGTGCTTTTGCTGCTGGTGGAGTGTTTTCTAGGTGGCTGATGACTGCTGTATTTAGCTAGTGTGACAATCTTTTGACTGAAAACATCCCCCAGTCTGTGGCTAAGCCATGTGTCCGTAATATCCTTCTTTCAGGAGTGCTAGTCCTGCAAGGTTCGCAGGAGAGCTTCTGTAAAGTTTGGAAGATAGGAAATGAGGTACTGGCAGAAGTAAAGCTGTGAGGACAGGGCGTGAGTCGTGCTTGGGTAGCTAAGTTGGTAGAGCATTTGCCCGCGAAAGGAAAAGGTCCCGAGTTAGAGTCTCGGTCCGGCACACAGTTTTTATCTGCCTGGAAGTTTCAAGTTTCGACTGCTTGAGCAACATCTATTCCTGACTTATTACTCCATGCAGCTACACCTAACACTGCCACCTTAATCCTCCTTTATTAGACCGGTGTAGATATTCAGCATTGCAACTCTAGTGATTTACCTCAGAGTCCAGCTATGCTGTGCCCTGTACTTCCTCGCCATCCAACTTCTTGGTTCTGCACAGATTTCTGTAAGTATAGCAGCTATAAAATAAAACACTGCTCTACACTTAAATGAAGTGTAAATTTGTTCTAAATAATTATGTATATTATCACAAACTTTCACAAAAGGTTACACGGGAACCAACTAATATTACCGTCTCAGAGACTTCTTGTTAACATTCTGTCTGTGAATAGTATATAACAACAATTGCTTATATACCTCATATTCATCTTCCTTGGTGCCAGAAGTCTTCCATGGTACCAGAGCTCCTTCATCCCTCCTTACTCCACAGAGATTACAAATGCTCTCCAGCATGTAGATTCCCCACCTGTTGACTAATACTTTCACACCGTACATGGTTCAGTGTTTATAAATTAACTGCGGTCACGCATCTTTACTCTGAGGCTATATTTGATGTACATGGTACATGCCCTTCCATGAATTGCATGGATCACTACATATCCCTTCACTAAGAGAAAAGATATTATGATCATACACTTAACAATCAATCACTACAAACATTAGCTGCGATTTTTGCTCTTTAGTGGAGTGTGTGCTGATATGAAACTTCATGGCAGATTAAAACTATGTGCTGGACCAAAACTCTTAACTCAGGACCTTTGCCTTTCGCAGGCAAGTGCTCTCTCAGATGGTAGAGCACATGCCCACAAAAGGCAAAGGTCCCGAGTTAGAGTCTTGGTCAAGCACACAGTTTTAATCTACCAGGAAATTTCATATCAGCACACACTCTGCTGCAGAGTAAAATTTCATTCTGGAAACATCCATCAGGCTGTGGCTAAGCCATGTCACCGCAGTATCTTTTCTTCAATGGATATTAGTTCTCCAGGTTAGCAGGAGAGCTTCTGCGAAGTTTGGAATGTGTAGGAGATGAGGTACTGGCAGAAGTGGAGCTGTGAGATGGGACATGAATTGTGCTTTGGTAGCTCAGATGGTAGAGCACTTACCTGTGAAAGGCAAAGGTCCCAAGTTCAAGTCTCAGTCTCAGTCCGGCACACAGTGTTAATCTGCCAGGAAGTTTCACTACAAACATTCATATCCTCTAATTAGAATTTTCATTAAATTGATTGTTTTTATTTAATAGCTCCTCTACTTTGGCCAGCACAGTGACACAGAGTGAACCATAATTACATTTCTTTCTTTTGGTACACTTTCAGCTCTTTAGCCATTAATTCCATTAATTTGTATTCTTACCTCTGGAAAAGCAATTGTTATACAGTTTGAAGAACAAACATCAGATTATGCAGGGACTCAAATACTGACAGTAAACTATTACCCTGAACAATTTCTCCCTCATTGAAAGCTATCTTTCCAGGGATTCAGTACTCTTTTCCTCTTATTTCGTAGGCCCAGTTGCTAAAGTAGTCGGGGTTCTCCCTTCCAGTGATCCACCAAAATCTGGCTTAAGCTCCCTTCTTTTGGGATTACTTACCCGTAACTCCCAATTTGAAGAAGCTCACCCTCTTTTTCTACTATACTACTTTGTACGTCTATGCTCCTCCCCTTTATCATTTCATCTCATCTTGAGGCTGAAACCTCCATGAAACTCCAGCTACCTTCCTCTTTTCCACCACTAATTCTCCTGTCTAACTTCCTTTCTCCAAAACTCCTTTTCCTGTATAGCGTTGGCTTGTCATTTCTGTTTCAAGCTCATCAGTAGGACACCCTGTCCTATTCCTCCCTCCCCTTGAAACAGTGACAAGCCCAGCTAAAGAATACCCCTAAATCATCTATGTTTGTGCATAGTCTGGTCTGTGTGTGTGTGTGTGTGTGTGTGTGTGTGTGTGTGTGTGTGTGTGTGTGTGTGAGAGAGAGAGAGAGAGAGAGAGAGAGAGAGAGAGAGATAGATGTAGTACACACAAATCCCACACCTCCTCTGTAAAAACTAAACACAAAGCCACCTTCGACACATCAAATTACTGCAATGTCAGTTATGTCCTTGATAATCACGGCATAATGCACCTTGTTCCATGTCAAGATAGTAGTCCACTATCATTGTCATACATTAAATATAATTTCTGTAGTCAGTCTATTCATCGGTCGATACTCGATTAAGGTGATATCACTACCCGTGATTACTATCCCTTAAAAAAAAAAATAAAGTTAATTACAAATCCAACCCTTGTTTTTACCATATGATGGTAAATAACCTGCCTCTTTGGTCAGCGATCTTATAGTAAAGAAATAAATAACAGTTGACAGTATTTGTTTACACACTTTCACCATTAGTAACTGTCTTTGTTGCTACTGTGTTTCTTTCCCAAGTTTAATTTAATGGTGCCTTATGCTGCCTTAACATTTCAGTATAATATAATCCTTTTTATTGACCAGTTTGTGTATCGACCAAGAAAAGTGTGTTGGGATGTAGTATGATTAAAACTTTGTAAGGACCAATATATTGAGGGAGAAACTTGTGTGTTTCTTTCTTCAGATTTGAGCTATGGTGTACTTCCATATCAAAGGTGGGTGTTGTAGCTTTTTCATTATATTTATGACGGTGACACTGAAGTGTTATTACTCAATGGATGAATTCATGCGGGAAAAAGTGGAAGTTTGAGCTGGATACAATGTGTTACACATTACAAGAAATATCCTTATAGTGTTTATTATTTATGATAGTGTTGTTATTTATTAATGTAGAAATCATTGTAACTGTTTTATAACTTTTTGCAATGTCTCCTGTGTGCAAACCAAATGGATTGCAAATGTACATCACGAGATGAGTAAAACACAATTCACAATATGCAGCCTTTTATTTGCTGGTAATTATAAATTTTCTTTTACAGCCTTGTCTAAACTGTCTCCATGTACATTATTATCACTGTCTGGCCATTTAAATAATTTCAACAGTGGCTTTCTATGAATTTACATTGCATTATTTCGATGGGAGATAAACCAGTAGATAAATAAGGAAGTTCATTCAGTATTACTTGGAATTCTGGTGTTTTCTGTGCCCAAGTTGCATGTCTGTTTGAACAGTATGTTCTACATAACCTACCAATTTCTTTCATGATAGGTTCACAAGGGTTACTTTGCGGTTGGTATTTCGAGATAGCAATGTCCCACATTTCCCTATGTGTAAAGGATTCACACATAAACTATGGGCCGTTGTCTGTCAACAATCTTATGTGGCTTGCCTATCTCTGAGAAATATTCCCGAAAACATCTAATCACCATCTTTGTGTTGGCTTGTTTAATAGAAAATAGTTTAACACATTTAGACCAACATTCAGCTAGTTCCAATATATACTCTACCAATTGGCAGTTGGCCAAATAAATCAGCAGCTGTGAGGTCATGTAAGGCTTTAGGTAGTATTTGGTATAACTTATACATTAGCATTTGATTGTTGTCATTCATCTTTTGGCAAGTTTCACATGTAATTAGTACAGACTGTACTTTTTTACTTAAATTCTTAAAGTAGTAAAATTTTATCATATATTGAACACATTTTTGTACTCCAAAGTGTCCATACCTTTGATGAACAAATGTAATTAGATCAAGTTCTATAGATTTTGGTATACAGTGTCTCCATTTGAGTCTAATTTACTTTGTTTTCGAAAACAAATCTATTTTTCTAGGGTCTTGGGTCTTGGGTCTAGGGTGTTGGTTGTTTTTGTGGTCTTCAGTCCAGAGACTGGTTTGATGCAGCTCCCCATGCTACTCTATCCTGTGCAAGTTTCTTCACCTGCAAGTGCCTACTGCAACCTACATCCTTCTGAATCTGCTTAGTGTATTCATCTTTTGGTCTCCCTCTATGATTTTTGCCCTCCAGTACTAAATTGGTGATCACTTGATGCCTCAGAATGTGTTCCACCAACCGATCCCTTCTTCTAGTCAAGTTATGCCACAGATTCCTCTTCCCCCTAATTCTGGTCAGTACCTCCTCATTAGTTTCGTGATCTACCCATCTAATCTTCAGCATTCTTCTGTAGCACCACATTTCGAAAGCTTCTATTTTCTTCTTGTCTAAACTATTTATCATCCATGTTTCACTTCCATACATGGCAACACTCCATACACGTACTTTCAGAACAGACTTCCTGACACTTAAATCTGTACTTGATGTTAACAAACCTCTCTTCTTCAGAAGTGCTTTCCTTGCCATAGCCAGTCTACACTTTATATCCTCTCTACTTTGACCATCACCAGTTATTTTGCTCCCCAAATAGCAAAACTCCTTTACTACTTTAAGTGTCTCATTTCCAAATCTAATTCCCTCAGCATCACCTGATTTAATTCGAATACATTCCATTATCCTCGTTTTGCTTTTGTTGGTGTTCACCTTATATCCTCCTTTCAAGATACCGTCCATTCCGTATAACTGCTCTTCCAGGTCCTTTGCTGTCTCCGACAGAATTACAATGTCATCGGCAAACCTCAAAGTTTTTATTTCATCTCCATTGATTTTAATTCCTCCCCCAATGTTTTCTTTTGTTTGCTTTACTTCTTGCTCAATATATAGATTGAATAACATTGAGGAAAGGCTACAGCCCTGTCTCACTCCCTTCCCAACCACTGCTTCCCTTTCACACCACTCGACTCTTATAACTGCCATCTGGTTTCTGTACAAATTGTAAATAGCCTTTCGCTCCCTGTATTTTACCCCTGCCACCTTCAGAATTTGAAAGAGGATATTAAAGTCAACATTGTCAAAAACTTTCTCTAAGTCTACAAATGCTAGAAATGTGGGTTTGCCTTTCCTTAATCTATCTTCTAAGATAAGTCATAGGGTCAGTATTGCCTCACGTGTTCCAACATTTCTATGCAATCCAAACTGATCTTCCCTGAGGTCAGCTTCTACCAGTTTTTCCATTCATCTGTAAAGAATTTGTGTTAGTATTTTGCAGCTGTGACGTATTAAACTGATAGTTCTGTAATTTTCACACCTGTCAACACCTGCTTTATTTGGAATTGGAGTTATTATATTCTTCTTGAAGTCTGAGGGTATTTTGCCTGCCTCATATATATTACTCACGAGATGGTTGAGTTTTGTCAGGGCTGGCTCTCCCAAGGCAATCAGTAGTTCTAATGGAATGTTGTCTACTCCTGGGGCCTTGTTTTGACCTTGATCTTTCAGTGCTCTGTCAAACTGTACATGCAGTGTCATATCTCCCATTTCATCTTCGTTTATGTCCTCTTTCATCTCCATAATATTGCCCTGAAGAACATCGCCCTTCTATAGACCCTCTATATACTACTTCCACCTTTCTGCCTTCCCTTCTTTGCTTAGAACTGGTTTTCCATCTTGATATTCATACAAGCGGTTCTCTTTTCTCCAAAGGTCTCTTTAATTTTCCTGTAGGCGGTACCTATCTTACCCCTAGTGATATATGCGTCTGCATCCTTGCATTTGTCCTCTAGCCATCCCTGCTTAGCCATTTGCACTTCCTGTTGATCTCATTTTTGAGACGTTTGTATTCCTTTTTGCCTGCTTCATTTACTGTGTTTTTATATTTTCTCCTTTCATCAATTAAATTCAGTATCTCTCCTGTTACCCAAGGATTTCTACTAGCCCTCTTCTTTTTACCTACTTCATCCTCTGCTGCCTTCACTATTTCATCTCTCAAAGCTACCCATATTTTTCTATTGTATTTCTTTCCCCTGTTCTTGTCAATTGTTCCCTAATGCTCTCTCTGAAACTGTCTACAACCTCTGGTTCTTTCAGTTTATCCAGGTCCTGTCTCCTTAAATACCCACCCTTTTGCAGTTTATTCAGTTTTAATCTACAGTTCATAACCAATAGATTGTGGTCAGAGTCCACATCTGCTCTTCTGGAAATGTCTTACAATTTAAGACCTGGTCCATATATCTCTGTTTTACCATTATATAATCTATCTGAAACCTCCCAGTGTCTCCAGGCCTCTTCCACATATACAACCTAGTATCATGATTCTTAAACCAAGTGTTAGCTGTGATTAAGTTATGCTCTGTGCAAAATTCACCAGGTGGCTTCCTCTTTCATTCCTTATCCCCATTCTATATTCGCCTATTACTTTTCCTTCCCTTCCTTGTCCTACTATCAAATTCCAGTCCCCCATGACTATTAACTATTCGTCTCCCTTCACTATCGGAATAATTTGTTTTATCTCATCATACATTTCTTCAATCTGTTTGTTATCTGTGGAGCTAGTTGGCTTGATACTTGTACTACTGTGGTAGGTGTGGGCTTCATGTCTATCTTGGCTACAATAATAAGGCCACTATGCTGTTCATAGTAGCGTACCTGTGCTCCTATTTCTTTATTAATTATTAAATCTACTCCTGCTTTACCCCTATTTTATTTTGTATTTATAACCCTGTATTCACTTGACCAGAACTCTTTTTCCCTCCTGCCACCGAACTTCACTAATTTCCACTATATCTAACTTTAATCTATCCATTTCCCTTTTTAAACTTTCTAACCTACCTGCCCGATTGAGGGATCTGGCGTTCCACACTCCGATCCGCAGAAGGCCAGTTTTGTTTCTCCTGATAACGATGTCCTCCTGAGTAGTCCCTGCTCAGAGATCCAAATGGGGGATTATTTTCCCTCCAGAATATTTTACCCAAGAGGATGCCATCATCATTTAATGATGCAGTAAAGCTGCATGCCTTCGGGAAAAATTTCAGGTGTAGTTTCCCCTTTCTTACAACTGTTTGCAGTACCAGCACAGCAAGGCTCGGTTTGGTTAATGTTACACAGCCAGATCAGTCAGTCATCCAGACTGTTGCCCCTGCAACTACTGAGAAGGTTGCTGCCCCTCTTCAGGAACCACACGTTTGTCTGGCCTCTCAACAGATACCCCTCGGTCGTGGTTGCACCTACGGTACAGCTGTCTGTATCGCTGAGGCTCGCAAGCTTTCCCACAAATGGCAATGTCCATGGTTCATTGGGGGGCAGGGGGGGGGGGGGACACTTGTGGTAATGACCTGGAAAACACTCGCAGGATGTACGTTGGATGTACTTACCCATCTGGTTTAAACTTCGGAAAATGGTTATAAAATTTCATTCTGCTTCCCAACTGTAATTTCTCTAAAAGTGCTGTTGCATCAAAAGGTTTAACGTTAACCTGATGTCTGTTAATTCCCTTCTAGTTTTTGCCAATTTGTCCCAGAGTCTTTTAAACTCATTGGTGTTGTTGGTGTTGTAGAGACTTCCTCCCTGGAAAGCTGCCCAATTCATGAACTGCATAAAGTCTCCTGAAATTTATGATCTATCAATGCTTGTATTTTTTCCTCCAAACCTTACTGCTGTATCTCATGTGAATATATGGAATCTGTGTTGTTGCTTCTCTGTTAGCAAATATGTATGGCTCTTTGCACATCTGACAGCTGCTCTTTTACCAAATTGCATTTTGTTTCAGCAAAATTACGTGGACTATCTACGTTCATAAGCAAATCTTCAATATGGTCATATATCTCTTCCCAAACTAAGTCACATTGTTTGAAGACTTTGGCGTATATTTCTTCTCTTAACACATTGACCCTTTGATGTAGCTTCTGTCCTAAACCTGTCTGTAACGTTTCATGAGTGTCTGTAATGTGAGTTTATAATTCTTGTCATCATCTGTTTTGGTTTCCATTACTTGCTCATGAGTTTCATTAAGCTAATTTCGTAATGTTGTGTCTGTGCCCTCTTGTAATTTTTGTAGTTCATGGCTGGATGAAGAGAGGGTGGTATGATGGGAGAGTGGTCGATTTCCTCTCACTACAACACAAAATGCACATGTGGTTAAAATACACTTTATTACAGCAACCAATTGAGCGCCTAACTTCAATGATGTCCAGTCTGAAGTTCTGTGGTTAACGGCAATCAAATAGAATGTACTAATTGTTGAATCTTGTCCATGTCCATATCACATATCACAACTATACACAATGACTAATGTTCCCTCACAGCTATCTAAGGTGCAAGGTGATGACTATCACTGTGGAAAACTACAGCGTAGTGTGACTTGCTGAGGTGCAATGCAAACTGAGTCTGGATGCGACGTACGGAGGTACTGATATTGAGAGAATGAGACAGCTTGGTTGACAGTGGCAGCCAGTATGCATGCTGCCCAGGGGTTGTTATTGGTGTGTAGCCTGTCTTCTCTTGTCGTAGGTGCACTTAGTTCAGATGCTGCTATATAATGTTTCCTAGTGCTGACCGGTGTGCTGGCGAAGGTGTATGCCAACACATTCCTCCCCCCTGAAATGTAGCACCGTTATTGTGTATTGGATTGTTGGAGATGCGAATGACAACCGGATGGTGGAGGGAAAGGGGGGGGGGGGGGGGGAAGGCAGGAAGCTGCACATACAGATTAGTTGGAAGCAATAGCTGTGGAGGACGGCATACTCCTGGCCATAACCCACCATCTGGCTTGCGAGAGCAGAGGAATGTCCCAATGCCCAGGATTCATGTCCAGTCCTGATGGCGTCTCCTGGGCCAATGACAGCGATGGCGATGGCAATGGCAGGTCCCGGTCCATCATGTCAGAGAGTGGTGATGGCAGAGGTGAAGGCACAACACCCATTGACTTGTCCTGGGGCGTCGTAGTGGCACCAGTGGGTGGCTGTGAAGGCTGCATGGTCCCTTGAAGCTGGGAATCTGGGGGAAGAAAATAAGCAGAACCACAGGGCAAATTACAAATGCGAATTTAATCCTGGTGATGGTGCTGCAAACCATTGAGACCTGCAATTAGATACGTACAAGTGCCAATGCGTTTCTGGATCTCACTTCGCTCCCACTGCTGACGTTGGTCAAAAACCCTGTAAAGAACAAGATCACATGGTGAAAAGTGATACTTGCGGACCTTTGGTGGTGCTGGATTCTATGCTGTGTGAAGCAAGAGAAGCAGCATCCGATGGTGGTGGCCATGCAGAAGTTTCGCCGGTGATGGTCTGTCACATGGATGGGAGTGATAGGAGTCAAGAAAGAATTGCAGCAGATGTTCCCGTGTGTGGGAGGTGAGAAGCTGGGCCATCTGTCGTTTAAAAGTGCGTATGAAGCGTTCTGCTTCTCCATTGGACTGGGGGTGAAACGGAGCACTTGTTAGATAATGAATGCCATTTAGTTCACAAAACTGTTCAAACTCATGTGATGTAATCTGAGGTCCATTATCACTAACAACGACTTCATGTAATCTTTCAATGCAAAAAATGGAGAACAACACTTGAATGGTGCTACATGATGTGGTAGCATTCATTGGCACCACAAATGGGAACTTGGTAAAAGAGTCTACCACTATGAGCCAATGAGTGTTCCAAAATGGTCCTGGGAAGCCTATATGTACTTGTTGTCGTGGGGATTGAGTCTCAGGCCAAGTTGAGAATGGCTGTGGCGGAGTGTCCATGCCCTGCCAAGTACAGTGCTGGCACACTAACTGTTTAGTGTGAACAACTCCCTAATGTCCTAGGTGAAGCGGTTGTAACACATGCTTTTGAAACACTATGGGAATGAGCACATGTGATTGCCCACTGTCAGATTGCACTAAGATCACACCATGTTGTACTGAAAGTTTACGCTGACAAGCAAAGTATCAGCACACTACTGAGTTCTGAATACTGTTCAATGAGTGAGGCTGAGTCATGCGAATGTAATGTAACAAAATCTTCAGATCAGGGTCCACTTCCATGACCTATGAAATTTTTTTGTAATTCAGTGGAAAAGATTGCAGCAATTCAGAGTCCTATGCGTCAATCTGGCAACAAGATGCATCAGAGGAATCAAAAGTGGAGACGGGACCAAATGCACGGCAAGAAAGGATGTCAGCTCTGCCATGTTTTGCCGTAGGTCTGTACACAATTTCGTGCTGATAATAGGATAGAACCAAAGTCCAAAGTTGCAGTTTTTGAGCAGTACATGTAGGAACTGGCTTTTACGAATGAAACAAGGACTGCAAAGACTTGTGATCCGTCACTGAATAGAACTTGTGATCAAACGGATAGTGATGGAATTTTGTTGCACCCTACACAAGAGTGAGAGCTTCTTTTTCAATTTTTGAATAATTGCACTGCAAATTTGAGGCAAAAGCAATAGGTCTGTCTTGTTCACCAATTATTTGCGAAAGCACAGCACCGATTCTGTAAGGGGAAGTGTCTACTTGCAAAATCACTGGTCTGCTAGGAACAAAATGTACTAAACATGTCACTGAGCAAGGCATCTTTGAGTTTCTGAAATCGTTGCAACACTCTTTGGTCTGCACAAAAGGCATATTTTTCTGACCCAAGTGATGCAATGGAGCTGTGATCTGTGAAGCATTTGGAATGTAACAAATGTAGTATGTCAACTTGCCTAGCACTGTCTGTAGTTCAGATGCATTACAGGGAACAGGCAGGTCATGGATTGCAAGCAAATGAGAATGGAGAGGGTGCACCTCTGACCATTTATCACATGATCTAAGTACTGTAGTTCTGTTTGAAAAAAGTCACACTTTTTGAGATGACACTTGAATCCTGCATCTGTCAACACTTGAAAAAGAGTAGGCAAATTGGCAATGCGTTCCTCTGGCGTATGACCTGAGACGACAATGTCATCAAGGTAGTTCAAACAGAATGGCGCTCAAGCAGTCAGCTGTTCCAAGTAACACTGAAAAATGGCAGGTGAGGAGGCACTGCCAGAGGGCAAATGCCAATACTTGAACAGGCCTGAGTGTGCACTAAGAACAAAAACTTTCTGTGATTTGTCATCTAGTGGTATTTGCAAATAAACTTCACGCAAATCTATCTAAGAAAAGTAATGGCCTGTGCCAAGCCTGTCCTCAGGGTGAGGCAATTATTGTCTGTGAATTGGCCATAGTTTCGAAGTCAACAGCAATGTGAATGTGACCAGAAGGCTTTGGCATCAAAACCAATGGACTTGCCCTCTGACTAGCTTGTATTGGAGCAGTCACACCATAGTCTTGCAGTTCCTTTAATTCACTGGCTACTTTGTCTCATAAAGCAATGGGAATGGGCTGAGCCTGGAAAAACTTAGGCTGTGTATTGTCTTTCAGGGTAATGTGTGCTACACAATTATTAGCTCTTCCAAGTCCATCAGAAAGAAGTTAAGGCAATTCCTTAAGCAAACTAGCAGTGATGTCTATTGGATTAAAAACACTCACTGAAAGTACATTGTCTTGGATGGTAAGGGCAGACAAGTCAAACGAATCTAAGCAAAAAATATTTTCACTGTCTCTTGATTGCAACAGAGTAAATTACACTGTCGTAGTGTGAGATTTGTAAGTGGGAGGTAAACTACACTGTCCAAGTACTGTGATTTCCTGTTCATTGTATCTACATCTACATATATACTTTGCTAGCCACCAAGCGGTGTGTGGCGGAGAGCACAATTCGCGCCAAAGTCATATTCCTCACCCCCCTCTGTTCCATTCACGTATCGCGCGAGAGAAAAACAACTGTCTGAATGCCTCAGTACGAGCTCTAATTTCCCTTATCTTTGAATGGTGATCTTTGTGCGATTTGGAAGTTGGTGGTAATAATATATGCTCTACATCCTCGGCAAAGATCGGATTTCGGAATTTAGTGAGCAGCCCCTTCCGTTCTATGCGCCGTCTGCCTGCAAGTGTGTCCCACTTCAAACTTTCAATGAGATTTGTAATGCTCTCATGATGGCTAAATGTACCAGTCACAAATCTTGCCCCTCTTCTTTGGACCTTCTCAATCTCTTGAATCAGACCCAACTGGTAAGGGTCCCATGCAGGTGAGTATGCAGTGAGGAGCATGCTAGATCTTGACAGGTGTGGTGAGCCTAACTGTTCACATGTGGAACGGTTAAGCAAAGTTACAGAAACCTCTGTCTCCTACTGAAAGTCAATACAATGGCCAGGAATTTGTAGTGTTACAAACAGTTTGCCGGAATGGTGTTTAACTGCAATGGGACGAGATGAGGGCACAACCTTACTTGAATTACTGCTAGAACCTGTTGTCAGTTTTGAAAACACTGCATTCACAGAATGTGCATGAGACCTGTTGTTGTGCAAGCAGGCAGAATTGACGTTCCTTTGGCTTTGCAAGCAAACTGCCTGGACATGGCCTTTCTTTCCACATGAGTAACATGTTGTGTTGCGCGACATGCATTTTTCCAGTTATGGTGAGCAAAACAGTGAAGGCAAGACTTCACTAGATTTACAGGCCTGGCTTGTTGTTCACTATGCTTTCTGCGCATCTGTGTGAGTGCTCATTGTAGCAGTGCTCATTGTAGCAGCTGAGTGGGGCAATCACAGGTAAGAGGCAACTGGACCTGACAAATCGGAACCTGATCAAGTTTATTGGCAGCTATGGCACCGGAATTGAATTGTTCTAATAACTGCAGCACTTGATGGAGCAAAGGATCTGAGTACTTGAGAATCTGATCTCTAATTCCGCAATCAGGGACATTGTATGTGAATACATCAAGGATCATCATGTCACTATAAAAGTTCCCCAACTACACTTGAATTTACACTTCCCAATGAGACCCTGTAAATCGGTATACCATTGATGGTACATCTGTTCCAGATTTTTTTTCCCAAAAGAACTGAAATCTGGCTGCTATAACCTGAATCTGCTGTTTGTAATACCAACTTAATGCACCTACTACTTCATCATAGGAGAGTGTGTTGGAAAATAACATTGAGAAGAGTTTTTGAATTAATTGAAACGGAGGGGTCCCATGATAGATAAGAAATAATAAGATGTCACAGTTCTTTGAATTTGATGGACTTGACAGTGGGCCTTAAACTGGGTGGTGAGGTATTAGAGCCATTTCTCTTCTTTTACATCAAAGTGCCGAAACAGTGGAATGTTGCTTGGTTACACTTGTTGGATCAGTTGGTTTGTCAGTTGGTTTGTCAGTTAGGCAGACAACGCAGCTTGTGTGGCAAGCAGCTGCTGTACAGTAGACAGCAATGTGGCGATTTGCTGGTTCTGAAATTGAAAAATTTGATTTAGTTCCAGAGCAGGAGCACTCTGTGGCGGAGGTGCAGGGGAATGGGGTGGAGGTGGCGGGGTAGCCATTCCCTCACTAACAAATTGCAGCAAAATATGAAAAGACAACACAAAATGCACATGTTGTTAAAATACACTTTATTACAGGAAGTAATTGAGTACTTAACTTCAATTATGTCCAATCTGAAGTTCTGTGGTTAACAGCATTCAAATAATGTGTACTAATTCTTGAATCTTATCTGTGTCCTATCATAACTGTATACAATGACTAACATTACCTCACAGCAAGCTGAGGTGTGAGATGAGGAATATCACTGTGGAAAACTAGAGCACAATGCAAAGTAGTGAGGTGCAATGTGAACTCAGTCCCAATGCGACATACGGAGGTACTGATATTGAGAGATTGAGACAGCTTGGTTGGCACCGGTTGCCTATATGCACGCTGCCCAGGGGCTGTTATCGACACGTAGCCTGCGGGCGTGTCTTGGTCTTCTCTTGTCTTAGCATCCTTAGTTCAGCACCTGCTATACAGTGTTTCCTAATATGGACTGTTGTGCTGGCAAAGGCATAAGCCAGCACACCTAAGTATTTATATAGTTGCACAAACTTACCATTCAGTTCTTGTAATAACATTTCATATTATCTTCTGTTGAATTTTCCTTGTTATCACCAGCATGAAAAAACTCACAAATATTTCCAAATCACTGCACTGCAACCACAAAAAAATTTTGAAGTGAAATGCTGGTGTAGCTCACCGTAGCTATACCGTGTGCTGGCATCACAGTG
The DNA here is from genome assembly GCF_021461395.2 of Schistocerca americana. Classification (NCBI taxonomy): domain Eukaryota; kingdom Metazoa; phylum Arthropoda; class Insecta; order Orthoptera; family Acrididae; genus Schistocerca; species Schistocerca americana. The sequence goes on along the minus strand of NC_060124.1, from coordinate 429,625,576 downwards.
GTGTAGATTGCATGCTGGCATTGTGATGATGCAGACTGTGTGCTGGCGTCGCAGTGGTGTAGACTGTGTGGTAGCATTAGGTCAGTCATCGATGGCTGTGGACTGGCTGGATGTTGCTGGCTGTGTGCTCACTTTTGGCGAGTCATCTATGGCTGTGTGTTTCGTCAGATACTCTTAGCCCAGGCACATCGATGTTGTTGTTTACACTTCCTGTTGCCCTTGGCAACATCTGTTCTCTTTGCAGATTTATTACAGAATTTCTTCCTTTCAATCTGTTTTTTATCTGGCACTTTTCACTTATAACCATATGATCACCACATGGAGTTTTTATTAGGTGGCTGATGACTGTTGTATTTAGGTATTGTGGCCATGTTTTGACTGCTTGAGCAACGTCTGTTTTAGACCTCTAACTCCATGCAGCTACACCTAACACCACCACCTTAATACTCATTTATTAGATTGGTGTTGATATTCAGCCTTGCAACTCTAGTGATTTACCTCAGGGTCCAGCTATGCTTAAATGAAGTGCAAATTGGTTTCAAAAACTCTGTATATTATTAAGAACTTTCACAAAAAGTTACACAGGAACATACTAATATTACTGTCTCAAAGACTTCTCATTAACATTCTGTCTCTAAATAGTATATAACAACAATCACTTATATACATCGTATTCGTCTTCCATGATGCCGGAAATCTTCCATGTTACCAGAGCTCCTTCATTCCCCCTTGTTCCATGGAGATTACAAATGCTCTCCAGCAGATAGATCCTGCACCTGTTGAGTAATACTTTCCCACAATATATGGCCCAATGTTTAGAAACTAATTGCAATCATGCACATTTTTGCTGTGAGCTCTTCTATATTGGACATATGTGGTACACGCGCTTCCATGAATGGCAGGGATCACTACACTGGATGCTGCTGCTAGACCTGTTTGTATGATCTTCGCACATGTGTGACATGCATACGGTGCATGAATGATATGAAGGAAACTTATGTCAGCCTTCAACAGCTCACTTGAACATGATTGACAGATGTCTACATGTACATCTACACAAGCATGACTACTCTACAATTCACACTTAAGTGCCTGGCAGAGGTTCATCATACCACTTTAAGATAATTTCTCTGCTATTCCTCCCTCAAACAACACATGGGAAAAGTGAATGTTTAAATCTTTCCATCTGAGCTCTGATTTCTTTCATTTTATTACAATTATAATTTCCCCTATGTAGGTGGTCATCAACAGAAAAAATTTTGCATTATTTTATCCATTTTGGTTGGAGAACACTGCAGGTGTTTTCATAAATTATACCATAGGAAATATTTTTGCATTTAGAGGAGAAAGTTGGTAATTGAAATTTTGTGAAAAGATGTTACCACAATGAAAAAGCCTTTATTTTAATGATTTCCATCCAACTTACATATCATACCCCTGATACTTTCTCCACAATTTTGCAATGATACAAAACAAGCTGCCTTTCTTTGAACGTTTTAGTGTCATCCATTAATCCCCATAGCATGCAGCAGTTGTCCAGAAGAGGACAGACAAGTGTAGTGCAGGCACTCACTGTAGTAGATCTGTTGTATCCTCCAGATATTCTGCCAATCGAATGCAGTCTTTTGTTTTTCAACTTCCCAACAACATTTTGTAGGTGATTATTCCAATTTAAGCTGTTCATAATTGTAATACATAGGTATTTAGCTGAACTGACAGTTTGTAGTTTTGTGTGATTTATCGTTTTACTGAAATTCAACAGATTTCTTTTACCACTCAAGTGGATAACCTCACACAAACAGATATCTCGTATAAATTATTTTGCAATTCGTTTTGATCTTATGATGACTTTATTAGTTGGTAAACAATAACGATATCTGCAAACAATTTAAGAGGCTGCTCAAATTGTCTCCTAAATCATTTATAAAGACTGGGAACAGTAGAGAGCCTACAACATCATTCCTCATGAACAGCTCTAGTATCATCTCACACGAGAAGTCCATTAGGACAACTTAACGTGCAAGTTGTAAGATGTACAGGTTTGGCAATTTTAAGAAAAGTGCAAGTGAAGTTTTATGCATCAGTGCATTATGACCCTGAACATGAGTTGGCAGTAGTCACATGGTTAGTGTTCAAGCTCCATTATTTCACACACATTACATTTAAAAGGTAACATAATGAAAAGACGTGCATTTACATGAAATTTCATTGGATTTCCAATGTTATTTGGTTGTTTGCTAATTTTTATTATCACAACAAATATTAAATTTTTATAATTATCAACAAGTAAATGACCGCACACGTGAAGTTTTCCTGAGAATGCGTGCCTGTCATAATTTCCGAAATCCCTTGTATCTCCAATCAAGTAAGGTACCAAGAAAGCTTTGATCTGTAGACACTGGTTTCACGAAGGAGGAACAGGTTTTGCTGCATAAATATGTAAATAACTTTATTCAATAATACAATGAGTTACAATATGCCAGAATATGATGGTACGAATGATTAATCGTTAGACATGTTTTCCGACGTTACTAGTTTCAGGATGATATTTTTCACATGGACATGGAGAACATAAATGGTAAATGTATCTACTTCATCAAATGAATGCAATTTTCCTGCATGCACATGGAATCCTAAGAGTTCCTAAGGAAAAACAAAGCTCATTGACATATTAAAAAATTTCTCTTTCTTGCAACAATTTGGATCCAAACCATGCATATGCAACATTTTCACAAATATAGGTACCAAAAATTGGCTATGTATGACTGAATGTATTTTAATAGCATTTTCACAAGAAGCAATTTCTTGTTGTTGACAGTCAAATATGAAGTCAATTGCTAAAGTTTTTAATTTGCCTGTAGAAATAAAAATCACATAATGTTTGTTGTAGTAATAAAAAATAGTTAACAGCCAAATAACTGTGGAAATTCAATAAAATTTCATGCAAATACATTTGTATTTTCATTAGATTACCTTTCAAATATATATCAAATAATATGGCTAGTGTTGGGGAAAAAAAGGGAGAATGAGCTGGACTTATTCCAGAAGTCCACCAGTTATGGAGCTTGAATGCTAACCAAATGAGCACTGCCAGCTTGTGCTCAGGGTCACAATGCACCAATATGTTATTGACACATAAAACTTCTCTTGCAATTTTCTCAAAACAGCCGAAGCAGAACACCTTACTAAGTGCACATTATGTTATCCTAAAGGACTATTGATATTGTACAAAGTCTGAATTAAATCTGTGATCCAAATGCTGTAGCCTACCCTTGTCAGCTGTGCAACTAAATTCACGAATTCCAGTCAGAAAAGTCACAGTTGGTAGTAATTGATGGAGAGTTATCAAATAAAACCGAAGTGATATCTGGCATTCCAAGGAAGTGCTACAGATGCTCTGCTGTTCGAAACCTGTGAAAATGTACTGAAACTTAGATAGATTGCTTGAAAATTTGAGTACTTAAAAATGACCATTTATGTTTAACATATTTTCTCCTTAACACCCATAAATGGTTTATTTATTTATGTACTTATTTATTTACACTTCTAGTTCCATAGGACAAAATTGAGGAGCAAATCTCAAGGCCTCGGAACATGTCACTACATGAAATTACATCATAAAAGTAATAACAGATAAAAATAAAATGTTTATGAAAGCAAAAAAAGTCAAACCATAAGTTTATACAAAAGCAATCAACAACTGTCCGTTTCTGAGCCAAAAATATCCTTTTAGAATGGAAAGAGTTACCCCAAAATACGATACCACATGACATTAGCGAATAAAAATAAGCAAAGTGGATTAATTTTTGTGTCGAACTATCACTTGCTTCAGATACCATTTGAATAGGAAAAATGGTAGCATTAAGTCTTTGAACAAGATCCTGAATGTGAGCTTTTCACAACAGTTTACTATCTACTGAACACCTAGAAATTTGAACTGTTCAGTTTCACTAATCATATGCCCATCCTGCGAAATTAAAATGTTTTTTTTTTTTTAATTGTGTGTTAGAAACTGTAAAAATTGAGTCTTACTGTGATTTAGCATTAGTTTATTTTCTACAAGCCATGAGCTCTGCACTGTTTGAAATGGAGCGAACACTGCACACAACAACCTTTACTACGAAGCTAGTGTCACCAGCGAACAGAAGTATTTTAGAATTACCCGTAATACTAGAGGGCATATCATTTATATAAGTAAGGAACAGGAGTGGCCCCAACACTGATCCCTGGTGCACCCCTTCATTTGATCGTACCCCACATAACAGCCATTCTCAACACTGCGAATAATGACCTTTTGCTGTCTGTTGTTAAAGTAAGAGGTGAACCAATTGTGAGCTGCTCCCTGTATTCTGTAATGGGCCATCTTCTGGAGCAGTATCTTGTGATCAACACAATCAAACGCCTTAATTAAATAAAAAATATGCGTAGCATTCAAATCTTTTGTTTAATCCATTCGGTGCCTCACAGAGAAAAGATAATATAGCATTTTCAGTTGTTAGAGACTTCTAAAGCTGAACTGTACATTTGATAGCAAATTATGTGATGTAAAACGATCAATTGTCCTTACATACGCAGAATTTTCAATAACTTTTGCAAACACTGATGGCATAGAAATAGGCCTAAATTGTCTACATTATCCCTTTTTATAAAACGGCTTTACTACTGAGTACTTTAATCATTCAGGAAACTGACCATTCTTAAAGGAAAAATTACAAATGTGGTTAAGCACAGGGCTAACGTGTGCAGCACAGTATTTTGCTAGGCACTCCATCATATCCAATAATTATTGACTCAGTCTCCCCCTTGTCAGTATCACAGAGGAGTATTCCAGACATCAGTCTTGGAAAGGCATTTTCCAAGAGTGTTATATGATTCCCTGCAGAAACTAAACTTTTATTTAATTCACCAACAATGCTCAAAAATGATTGTTAAGTACTGTACATATATCTGACTTATCGGTAACCGAAATATTTTTACTACAAACTGACTCTATACCATTGACCTTGTGCTGCTGATGAGACACTTACTTCACAACTGACCATCTGGTTTTAATTTTGTCCTGTGAATTAGCTATTCTATTTGCATACCACATACTCTTTGCCTTATTAACAACACGTTTAAGCACCTTAAAATACTGTTTGTAATGGACTACTGTAAGTTGATTGTGACTACTTCTAACATTTTGATATAATTCCCACTTTATTCTACACTAGTCAGCCACCAAGGCTGCCTTTTACTGCTAGTACCCTGTTCTAATGGGAAGCAACTCTCAAAGAGCATGAGAAATGTGTTAAGGAAAGCACTACATTTGTCATCTATGTTATTGGCACTGTGGACATCCTGCCATGCTTGTTCCGTGAAGAGGTTTAAAAAATTCTCCATTTCCATTGGATTAACTTTCCTACATAGTTTGTAATTATATGTGACATTTGTTCGAGTACAAAAGCCTTTTAGAGTTAAAATTTGTGCATCATGGTCTGAAAGGCCATTCACCCTTTTACCAACAGAATGGCCATCTAGTAATGAAGAATGAATAAAAATATTGTCTGTGGCTGTGCTACTGTTTCCCTGCACCCTAGTTAGAAAAAATACAGTCTGCATTAGATCATATGAGTTTAGGAGATCTATCAACATCCTTTTTCTTGCACAATCAAATACAAAATTAATACTGAAGTCACCATGTCTAACTGATTTTTGTTACTTAGCATAAAGTGAACCAAGAACCCTCTCTAGCTTGAGCAGAAAGGCTCTGAAGTCAGAGTTAGGGGACCTATAAACAACAGCAATTAGAGGTTTAGTCTCATTAAATTCAACTGTCCCTGCACAACATTCAAATAGCTGTTCAGTGCAGTGCCGTGATATGTCTATAGACTCAAACGGGATACTGTTTTTTACGTACATGGCCACTCCCCCACTCCGCAAGGAACTCCTTGAAACAGAGTCGGGTAATATGTATCCTGATTCGAAGTCTACAGTTGTAACACAACTTATTCAAATAACAATGTTATTGCACCATTTATGTTCACTGCTCTTCAGAACTCAGGGACAAGATGGATCATGTAAAATAACATATTAACAACATGGTGAAAATGAATGAAAGTGTTAGAGCGTGTTGCCATAGGTCTCTCATTCATACACAGAAAGCTTGACGTCACATGATATGAGGTTAGCATGACTATAGTTCCAAATGGGGCTGTCCTCACAACATGAAGCAATTGAAGGAATGGGAAAAGCCAGTGTGTGTCAACCAGTAAGCAGTTAAAATGCACTATGATGGTGTTCTTCATTACAATATGGCCCGGAGACAATATTTGGATGACTGCACCTGGGGAAGAATCATTGGAAAATGGGAAGGAGGACCCAGTGTGAGAAGTGCAGCCCACAATTTTGGTATTGCTCAAAGCATTTTTTCACTTGCAGGGGTAGCATTTCAAATCACAGGGCTACATTATGCTACAGGCAAGAAGGGATACATGTCAGTCAGGGGGTGCAATAACCATGTTTAACAAGGCAGCAAGGCACACAATTGCATACCCACAGATGCACAGCAACTGCATGCAGCTGTCTCCTTGCCTGGTGACTAGTACATTGTGTTCTGTTGACAGCCACATGTAAGTAGCACTATTTGTGATGATATCAAGAGCATAAGGACGGCACCAATGAGAGCAGATTCAGTCTGGATGTGCCCCCTAAACATTGTCAAACATGATTGGTTTGGTCGACCAGGTGGTGCAGGGATGCATAATGTTGCATGGGCATACTGACTTACAGACATCTGAACACGACACTCACCAGTTGATGTTACTGTGACGCTGTGCTCCTTCCCTATGTGTGTCTTTTCATGGATGCATACGGCCCTGACTACACTTTTATTGATGACAATGCACAGCCACATTGAACAACAGAGGTGGAGAGGTTCTTTTGGAATGAGAGTATATTTGGCGAAGAGTCTGGCTTGCCCACACTATCCCCCCCCCCCTCCCCCCTCGAGTTCAGTCTCATAGAGCACATATGGGATGTGTGGTGGAAATGTTTTGCACCGCATATACATGCAGCAGCCGCAGCAATAACAACCATCCAGCTGTTATCAGTCATGCTGGTGGAGGAATGGAACACTCTACCACAAGAACTCCTTTCTAACCTTAGGGCCAGCACAAGATCATATTGCAGAGCATGCACTGCCATCCTTGCTTATCACATATCCTTTTAAGTAACATGTCTTGCCCTTTGTACCAGCGAGAGGACCATCATAAATCATGGTGAATTCAGTGTAATTATTGTCTTTGAATGAAAAGCATCATTTCTGTTCTTTCAGTTACCTTCTGTAATGTACTTTAGAAATTCTTTGTAACTGTGGTCCAAGTTTTGTGCTTTGTGACAGTGACACATTATGCAAAATTTAATTTCATCCTTAAGTTTTGCACACCAGTGTGTTTCTATGCAAACCACAATATATTTCAGGGATTCCTGAAATGTATTGACTTGTTAGTGTTCCTTGAAGATTGGCAATGTATTTTATTTATTTATTTATTTATTTATTCATCCGTGGAACAATAAATATTGTATGGATGTCGTCAGATTACAACACATGAGCACACATTTACATTTACAATTAAACAGGTTTCTCATATTTTGTGTAGTTTTTATAACTAGTCATACACATATTTATAATTACATAATATTTTGGTGATAATGTCATATGTTGCTAATAATCTACATCTATGTTAAATATTCTTTTACAGTATAACAACATTTACTTACTAAAAAGGTTTTAAGCTTTTGTCTGAAAGTGAGGGGCTCATTTATTTCTTTAATTTCTTGTGGTAATTTGTTGTACAGTTTTATCCCATTGTAAAATATACTTTTTTGCGTCTTTGCCTTGTTCTTTCTATCTAGATGGAGGTGGTGACAAGCTCTTGTTTCATGGTCATGTATTAGGCTGTTTGTGTTGTACATGTTGAGATTTTTCTTAATGAACATTATGTTCTGAAAGATATACTCACAAGAAACAGTTAGAATTCCTAGCTTTCTAAATAATTCTAGACAGTGGGCCCCTGTTGTTGCTATTTGTTATTATCCTTATGGCTCTTTTTTGTACTTTGAACACAGTTTGTATGTTACTGGCACTTGTTCCCCAAAACATGATCCCATAGCTGAGGACTGAGTGTAGATATCCGTAATATGTTATTTTAAGACAGGTATTATTGCATACTGGTGCAAGGATTCTAAGAGCATAGCATGCTGTGGATAATTTCTTTGCCAAAATGTTGACATGGTTTGTCCATTTCAGTTGGCTGTCTACATTCATCCCTAAGAATTTGGTACTTGTTACACATTCTAATTCATTATTATTAACTTTTATTCTAGTGGCATTGTGTTTTTTGTTCAATTGGAAGTTAATATACTTAGTTTTCTTTACATTTATGGTTACTTTATTTTTTAATGACCAGTTGTGGACATCATTGAGAGCCTCGTTTGCTCTTTCTGACAGTTGTGTTGGATTTTCACCTGTTATTACTATGTTGCTGTCATCAGCAAAAAGTATTTTTTCGCCCTGTCTGATACTTTGTGGGAAGTCGTTAATGTATATAAGAAACAATATTGGGCCTAATACACTTCCCTGTGGGACGCCTATATTCACATTTTCTGGGTCAGACAGGTGTTTTATAAGGGAATTGTTTGAAACTTGTGATATCTCAACTTGTTGAACTCTGTTTTCCAAGTATGATTTGAACCACTTCTTTGTCACACCTCTTATTCCCATTTGCCCTAATTTATGAAGTAAGATTTTGTGGTCAACTGTATCAAAGGCCTTGGACAAGTCTAAAAAGATACCACTTACATTTTCACCTTTGTCCAGTGCTTCTAAAATTACTTTAGTGAACTGTGGTATAGCATATTGTGTGTAGATATACAGATTATTATTATGAGCAAATTATGACTTAAATTTTCAGTCTGTTACGCTCTTTCTCTTTCAGTTTTCATATGATCACCTGACCGTTTAGTGTCTCAATGTAGAGAATGCTCGTCCACTTCAAATTACAATACTAAAAACATGGCATTAAGAGTAGACACTCCTTCACGTGTATAGGATACTTTAGCTTGCTCACATAGCTAATGAACTAGAGATACTACATATTTGGTACACTGCATGAAATTATTACAGTCAAAAGAATTTCCATATTTAGAATTATTTACAGTTTCTCATTATAATTTTCATGTTGTTGTAGTGTAAGAAAAAAACAATTTGGTCATCATCAGTCATTTATCATCCAATGCTGGATACAGACATCTTATGGACTTCACCATACACTACAATCTACAACTTTTCACATCCAAGTTTACCCTGATTGTTTTTTTTTAATGTCATCAGTCCATCTTTCACTTTGTCATCCTCTAAGTCTTCTTTTATAACAAGGACTCTAATACAGTATTGCCTTGGTTCATCTTCCAGCAATCTGTCTTGCTACATGGTCAGCCTTTCTTCATTTCTGTTTCATAACAGCCATTATCATGTCATCAACTGCTGTCTTTTTCCTTATTCGTGTATTTTATTGGGTGTTTGTTATTCATTGGCACTACTGTATTGCACCAATATTTGATTAATTCTCAGTGATAGCCCAATAACATGCATGACTATTGATCCACCTCTGACCTCTCTCTCAAGACAGAAATGAATAATTTAGAACTGAAAGAAGTTACCTCTTGTGTTTAGTAGATTTCATTCATTATGAGTGAACTTATCAGTTTTTATGACTACATGTATCAGTTGAAAGCCAATTATTCTGCTTTCGATTTTATGAATCCATTTAGTGCTATCTCTTTAATACTGTATAAAAGACAACAAAGTCAGTTTTTATTCTCTTGTTCTTATTGTGGGTACGTTGTAATTTTAGTAGTGTAGATGTATGCCACCTGCAGTGTAATTGTCTCATATTTTGAGCATGGTAGAGTAGCAAGTCAGTACTCACATTTGGTTATAATCCCATAGGCAGTGCTGTAGTGTTTTGTAAGTTGGTGCTCTCACAGTAATTTTCACTCTGACTTTTGTGAAAGTGATTAGCAGCATTATTTAGCAATATCAATTTAACTGCCATCTAAATGAGACTTGAACTAGTTTTTATTTTCTTCATTTTATTCTGAGTAGGTCATAATTTTATTAGTGTACATTCAAGCCTCTTAGAGTGCAACAGTGGTGCATTTTGACCGCTCACTGTTGCAGTCTGCTGCTAGTTTCTCAGTTAGCCTTTACTTACTTTGATTAGTTCATTCTTTCAAGTAATCATGTAGTTTGACTTAGTAGGAAATGGATAGCAACTGCATTTGCTGCACTTGAATGCAAGGGTAACTGGCTGTTGTGTGGAAACAGCTATTAGCTACTTTCACTGCCATAAGCAGACTTGAAGCTGCTGTCCTAGGCAGCAGTGATGTTGGTGCACCTGTGGCAAAAGCTGTAGCAGCCCTGATGCACATTCCAATGTGCATGTTCTCGCTTGTTTGTCCCACCTGAGAGTGAGTGATAGATGTTGGTGGGTCAGTTTACCTTTTGACAGAAGGTGAATATGGGTACTGGCCACTTCCAAATGTTGCTGAGACTTCACTCAGTGTTGTGCCTGTACAAGATTTTCCTACCATGTCCAGACAAGCACTGGAATCTCATCCTTGATGTGGAAGAGCCTCCTCCAGTGCCTATTCTGTGTGTGTGTGTGTGTGTGTGTGTGTGTGTGTGTGTGTGTGTGTGTGTGTGTGAAGTATGATTTACAGCATCATACTCAGAATTAACAGTGGTTCTGTGGTCTGAAGCTGAATGGAAGACTTGAACCAGAAGCTCAGATGTATCTGCTGTGGACTTCATGGTCTCTGCTATTATGTGAAGAATTGTAGGCCATCTTAAGTAGGCCAGGCAACCACTGTATAAAGGAAACAGCTACTCAGGCAGCAGAGTATGTATGAGTATGTATGGCATGCAAATTTGTTACTTTTTTTTAACATAGGACACTTATCAGTAGGATCAGGGTGAATCTGAGAAAACAGATCAGCCATGTTAACTACTGTGGAGGACATTAGTTCTTGCTGATGAGGAAGAGAAAATGTTACTGTGGTATTACTTCTCTGCAAGGACATCAGTGTATATATTGAGCAGTCAGTTAGAGAACTGACTCTTGGGAATAAAGTCTTATATCTCCTATTAATTGTTAACCAAAAGAGTTTTGAATTAATCGAAGTTAAGTGGCTACAGGTGTTAGAAGAAATTTTAATAAAAGTGCAAGTAGCTTCACCAACCAGGCTTGGATTATGCTACCATAATGTGGGGTACTGCAACAGAAAAAAACAGCTTTTCAGCTAATACAGCCTATCCCAAATAGTGCATTGTGAATTGCACGCCTCTTACTAAGGGGCTTTCCCACAGTACAACTGAAAGAGGTGATAGGTGTTGTCCCTCACAGGGAGAATTTCCAGGAAATGCATGATCATTTTTAAAGGTTGGGAAGCACCAGCTATAGACAGCAAGAAACTTAATTAGTCTGTGGCTGGCCAGCTGAGTTATGTTTCCCAACTTATTCTTGCTTTCTTTGTAAAGCGAAAATTTTCTTGTTGTAAGGAAAAGAATTAGTTATTGATCATTATTCTGGTTAGTTTCTGGATCTGTAGACTACACTATGAAAAATGGCGACACTGAAACCACAAAAGGAAAAATCAAATTCAAGCATGGCACAGAGTGAGACGGCAATTTTGTGTTATGAGACTGAACAAGACTGGTTGGAAGAACAATGTTCACTTGTGCGAGAAGAGCTAGAGAGACAGCATAGGGACATGCAAAGGCAAAACACAATACATAATGACGGGAAGCTGCATTGACATGCAGTAAATATGGCAGACAAAGGAACTGTGGAATCTAACAAGGGTGCCAATCTGATGATGAAAACATAAATGCCAAATTTTCTATGGAAGAAACCAGAACTATGTTTTGCTATGTTAGAGTTAGCATTTACTCAGAATGACATCACTAATAACTATACAAAGTTTGTAGTGGCAGTTAATAGCATGGACACTTGAGCAGTAGAGACCCCCTAGAGTTGGGGGAGCACTGAAGGGTTTGCAGTTGGGATGCCGGGATATTCAAGTATATATACTTGAATATTTCTGGTGTCTCAACTGCAGATTTTTCAGCGCTCTTTTGGCTTTGGGACTCTGTGTCTCAGAATGAGGGGGGTGGACTTGTGCCACTATTGAAATAAGCCCTTCATTCATGCCTTGTCAAGACATCATTTTGATGCCTTCTACACATGATCAATATCGACACTCGCGGGACATGGTGGTCCATCACATGGGCATATATTTAGACCAACAGATGCAGTGGGTCCTACAGTTTGAATTTGTTGGTGACAGGACATCTGCTGCATTTTGTGGAAGGGGCAGCAATGTCAGATGAGAGACTTTGGCATTTGTGGCTTATGCATCTGCCACTGTCATGAAAGTTAGTGAAAATGGCAGTAGTCACTTGTGGGATAGAAAACTTTAGTTCTGTACTGTCAGTCGCTGACAAGGTGCACTTGATAGTGGGGCAAGCAAGTTATATCTACCTTGTAATCATCAAGTAGCAACACTATGATGCATTAGCAGGTAATAACACTATGATGCACTAGTAGCTAACAACACTACAGGCAAACAGTGCCTACCATGAACACTCACCATGTGGCAAGCCTTCAACAAGATAAGAGATAGTTTTCAAAGAACTGTATTGTTGTCTCACCCAGTTAGTTCATAATGAGTTGTTGGCAACTGTTGTAGATACCAGCCAAATGGCTACTGGTACTGCACTCCATCAAAATGTGGAGGGCGATTGCAAGTCTGTAGGGTTTTTCTCCTGAACTCTGTCAGAAGCACAGACTAAGTGAAGGGCACATGACTGGAAATTACTGGCCATTCATGAAGCCATATGACACTTCTGTCCTTATGTTGACACTTGGCCGTGTATGATCTACCCCAGTCATAAGCCAATCATGTTTGATTCCTAAGAATTGAAAGAAGGTTTTCCTCCTTGGTACTTCCACCACCTGGAATTTACTGGACAATTTATAACCAATATAAGGCACATTAAAAGGGGCAGGGAACACGGAAGCTGATTTTTTTGTCAAGAATTGGTTCAATTTCTGGCTGCACCCAGCCCTAACATCATGGGGTTTGGAAAGGGTTCATACAGAAAGAAACTGCAACTTGTTCCCATACGACATTGCAGACAGATACTGCGTGCATGCCTTTACATCATATTTGTGACCTTTCTGAATATTAAAATGCAGTGAGCATACGGTCCAAATAGCATACAAGACTGGTCCCTGCAGGTTTCATGGGAGCAGGTAAAACACCGTATGTGCCACCACAGACATTCCTATGCAACAGCGAGAGAATGTGAGTTCTACACTGGCAACTTTGCCTCACCAGACATGGAGACCATGCAACCAGCAACAGTACCGCCTCCAACATGACAAACAAATCCACAAGATTTCGTCACAGGGTTATTTGGTAACCGTGATAGCATTACGGAGATGTTTAATAAACTCAAGTGGCAGACTCTGCAAGAGAGGCGCTCTGCATCGCGGTGTAGCTTGCTCGCCAGGTTTCGAGAGGGTGTGTTTCTGGATGAGGTATCAAATATATTGCTTCCCCCTACTTATACCTCCCGAGGAGATCACGAATGTAAAATTAGAGAGATTAGAGCGCGCATGGAGGCTTTCAGACAGTTGTTCTTCCCGCGAACCATACGCGACTGGAACAGGAAAGGGAGGTAATGACAGTGGCACGTAAAGTGCCCTCCGCCACACACCGTTGGGTGGCTTGCGGAGTATCAATGTAGATGTAGATGTAGAAGAGAAACCCAAGGGTCCTATCACTTATACAAGGGCAGGTCAATGAGTACAACACAAATCCCCACACTTTCTGGGAGCCATACTCTACTGTTTGGGGTGGGACAAAGTGATGGGGGGAGTGATCCCTGTGTGGCGAGCTCCAACAAGTGAAGAGATTTAGATATTCTTTGACCAACTGGCTGAGTTGTGTTTCCGTGATTATTCTTTGCTTTAATGTTTTTGACAGTTCTCTGTTTAATGATTGTCATGTGACCATTTTCATGTAATCATGAAAATAAATAAAGTAAATAACAATGTAATGAAAAGGATAGCTGCTACTCACCATACAGCAGAGACGCTGAGCTGCTGAAAGTCACAACAAAGCGACTGTCCGAAAGTTAGCTTTTGGTCAGCAAGGCTTAGCATAAACACACACACACACACACACACACACACACACACACACACACACAAATGCAACTCACACACATTATCACAGACGTGTGTGTGAGTTGCATTGCGTGTGTGAGTGTGTGTGTGTGTGTGTGTGTTTGCTGTCTATTTTGACAAAGGCCTTGTTGGCTAACTTTTTGACAGTCTTTGTTGTGACTTTCTGTGACCCAGCATCTTCACTATGTGGTTAGTAGCAACTATCCTTTTTTATGTTGTTATATTCCATACCAAATTTTCCAAGAAAATAATTATTACTTGGTATTCTAGAGTTTCTGCATCTATAGACTTCCCCATGGGCAATGCTTATACAAGCATTGTTATATCCAGGCACATGGGCTCAAAATCCATCAATACAAAATAGCCAAATCTGCTAATAAGCTAATCAGAATATAATGAATAGTGGAACTAAAGGAATCGCAATAATACAAAAGATGTAGTGCCCAAACTATGGACTAATCAAAATGGAATGAGAAACTGGAAGGTTTCAGGTTTCAAGGCAAGCATTACATACAAAAGACTCCACTGTAAGATGCTGAGTTTAAGCCTGAATGATATCTTTCAGTTTGTCCAATAGTGAAACAGAATACTCATCAGTGATGATTCTGCAGTTGTGGACGTACCCTATAGGCACAATTCTATTGAATCTTAGGAAATAGTACTATTACTTTTAATCAATGGAAAATCCAGGCAGGAATAATGATAATATTATGGAAAGGATAGATTGCTACTTACCATATAGAGCAGATGTTGACTCACAGACAGGCACAACAAAAAGACTGCCAAACATGTCAGCTTTTGGCTAAAAGGCCTTCTTCTAAAGTATACAACACACATTCACACAAGCACAACTCACACACAAATGACAACTGTCTCAGACCACTGAGACTCAGTAGCCAAAGCAGTGTCACCTGTGTGTAAGTTGTGCTTGTGTGAATGAGTGTGTGTGATGTCTACTTAAAAAGAAAACCTTTCCACCATAAGCTCACATGTTTAGCAGTCTTTTTGTTGAGCCTGTCTACAGCTCATGTCTCCTCTATATGGTGAGTAGCAATCTATCCTTTTCTTAATATTGTCATTTAACCATTACTTTTCCTACAGACGGAATCATTTTTTATTTCTTTAATACATTTTCACACTTGCCACTTGCTATGTTTATTTCTGTTTCATTACCGCATGCAATGATGAATACACATACCACATACTGACATGAACCATTGGAAAGCCTCACTGGAATTGTGTTAAATAGAGAAGAACAGTCTTAGCAAAATTCATTTGAATTTCATTTTCGTTAATGATTAATTGATGCGGTACTCTTTGAGGAGAAAGCGATCACACACAAAACTTTGTGTATAAAGTGGTGAACACAACTTATTGGAATTGTTGTAATGCCACCAAGTTTACATATCTTTAAGTCAATGACCAATGAGTATGGTATTGTGAATCGTGCCACAGCTCAATGGTCTGAAAGATTTTTTATTGCTCTAAGCACTCATAAACATAAAGAAGTAATCCTTTAATGATGAATCTAACATCTTGTATATTAATTGAGGTTAAACCTCTTAAAATGAAGTGCTTTCTGCAGCTTATAATTTAATATTATCAATACCATAAACAAGTGTTTAAGTGTGTGGCTCTGAAACATCACAGTGTTCCATGTGAAGTGTTATACTTTCCAAAAATCATAGTATTTGACCAAAAGTCAAGTATCTCTATCGCAGGCAAAGAACTTCTTGGTGTGCGTATATATATCTATATGTGTTGTGTGTGTGTGTGTGTGTGTGTGTGTGTGTGTGTGAGAGAGAGAGAGAGAGAGAGAGAGAGAGAGAGAGAGAGAGAGAGGGTGGGGGGGGGGGGATGCATGTAAGGATAGAAGTAATTATGTTTTCTAATTCGTTGCTGAACCAGTATGTTTTATTAAGAACTTTGTCAAATTTCAGGATTCTCCAACAGTGACATTGCTGGGCAAATGTGAACGAATAGGCTGCCCCCATCCTCGTGCTCGTAACCCTCGCACAGGAGAGCTGCATGCATACTGCAGCTGGCGCTGTTCTCACTTGGCTACTGCTACTGTGGTGAATGGCCCAGCTGATTACAATGTTGACCTGGTCATTGCCCTGGAAATGTCACGGTTACAGATGATTGAAGATGAGTTCAAGAAGAGACAGCGTGAAGAAGCTGATACTGGAGAGCCATCAAGATCAGGTATACTGCAGTCCTGTTTCCTTACCAAATCAGTTCAAGCTCCATTCAGTTTGTAGCTATTATTATCTGAGTAATTTTGAAAGTTTAGAGAAGGTAATGCAAACTTCTCCTTTTCAGAATAATTACCTTCACCTGTTCTCAGAGTGCCCTTCTTCAAACTTTATGCACACTTTATGCATCAACTCACACCACTTAGTGCAAGTTGCACGATATGTGTTCTTTGGGGACTGGTAGTTATTGGAATAGGGGTTGCAGGTAGGCATTTTCTGATGAGGAGAACACATCAAGTGCCATAATTTAATTTCCCAGAAACTTCGCTCAGTGGAAGATGAGTCATAACAAGTGAACACGTCTCCACTTAACTGTAGATACTCGACCATTTTTGACAAAATGACGGTCAAAGTTTTCAAGGTACTGTATGTGCCTCTTAGCAGATAAATTTTTCAAGCAAAGCGTTGGTGCAGTGGCTAACATTGTAGCTTCACTCTTTCGCACTCCATGATCAAAACCGGATTATTACTTTTATTTTTCATTTATCCACCCACGTCCATAGAAGATTACTACACAAATGTTTTCCAGTAAATATTGAATTAATGTTGTTCTATTAGTCTACTTGGGTAGATGAATTTAAAAAAGCAGTAAATGAGTGAGGAAACTATTGAAAAATGTTTTTGGTGAAATTCCTGTAGTTCATCACCTGCAAGCACCAGTTTTCAGTAAAGTGATCCATGATCTGTGATTTGCTGTGGAATTATTGCCAAAGCATGAAATCTTCAGTAGTGTGAATGACATGATGTCTGCTTGTGTCTGTATGTGTGGATGGATATGTGCGTGTGTGCGAGTGTATACCTGTCCTTTTTTCCCCCTAAGGTAAGTCTTTCCGCTCCCGGGATTGGAATGACTCCTTACCCTCTCCCTTAAAACCCACTTCCTTTCGTCTTCCCCTCTCCTTCCCTCTTTCCTGATGAGGCAACAGTTTGTTGCGAAAGCTTGAATTTTGTGTGTATGTTTGTGTTTGTTTGTGTGTCTATCGACCTGCCAGCGCTTTTGTTCGGTAAGTCACCTCATCTTTGTTTTTTTTATATATATATATATATATATATATATATATATATATATATATATATATATATATATATGAAATAGTAAATATATGACACATATTGTCAAACACAGTTTGGTTCTCAAGAAATACTGGTCTTATGGTATACGGAGATCCCATGCAGGCCCATTGTTGGCCACTTCTCCAGTTTTCTAAACACTTGGAGAGACATACTCCACACACCAGTCAGTGCTTGCAACTCTACCTTTGAAAAGTGTAAACCTACTAATATGTTTACTTTAAGCAAAGATAGATCATTCTAGTCATAGCTGAATTCATTGGATAAGAAGATCTAAAAGCGTAATTGCCATACCTCTAAGGTAAATGGGTAAATTAATTATCGGTTACCAATTTAAATTTTGAAAATCAGTTTTAATCTGTTAAAATTCAACCTATCGAGCATTTTTTTACTGAACACCAAATTCTGTGCTTACTGTTCCTGAGTTAAATAGTGTGGGATCAGCCAACTCCAAATGTTCTCATGATGGAGACTTTTATGGGGAGTCTTACAAATAACCACTGATCCAGTCTCAAACACACACTGAATGTCATAGTAAGTGTGTTGGATAGTCTGTTCACTCATTCTCTAAAACAGAAATGTATTTTCTTTGGCATGATATCATCCATCTTTAAGATGATTTCTCTTGTATCTAACAACAGAAACTCCAGGTAGGAATTCAACAGTGTAGGAAAAGACAGACTGCTAATTACCATTAATTAAAAGGCACATAGACATAAGTTTTGCGCCTCAACCTTTGTCAGAAAAAGAGAAACACATGGTATTCATTCACACAAGCAAGCACACCTCATGCACATATGACTGCCAGCTCCAATGAACTGTCTGCAAATTACCATGTTAGCTTCAGAGTGAGTAGCAATCTACCTTTTCCTACATTGTTGAATTCTCTGGTATCTAATTTTTTTTATGAAATTACAATTAAATCAATACAATGAAATGAATACCCTTAGCTGCATACAGGCATTGATATACATCAACGGGGACAGTTGAAAATGTGTGCCATGACCAGGACCCGAACCCAGGATCTCCTGCTGCAGGAACTTCTTTCATAGATGGATTGTTATGGTGTGTTTTAAGTTTCAGACATTTTGGATGTTTGGTTTTGAAATATACCGTATGGGTTTCTGCAATGTTCAGTTTGAATCCTTTTAACTGGAACCAGTTTTCTAAGGTATCCAGTGTGCTTATGATGGAGCTCGGAATTTTTTCTGCATTGTCATATTCAATTAAAACACAAGCATCATCTGCAAACAGAACTAATGGGGAATTTATATTTATGATTAAGTCATTTATGTAGGAAAGGAACAGGACTGGTCCCAAAATGGAGCATTGAGGCACACCTTGTGATATTGTACTCCATTTAGAATAATAATTCACTGCATCTGAGGTGATAATTACCCTTTGTTTTCTGTTGTGTAAGTATGATGTTAGCCAATTTAGAGCATTGTCCTTAGTCTCGTGTTTTTCTGAATTGTAGATAAGCAAATTGTGGTTCATGGAGTTAAAGGCTTTTTTGAGATCATAAAAGATACCTGCAATTTTACTCCTCTCATCCAGTGGTTTGCTTATCTTTTTAATAAAGTTATTCACTGCATCCAGTGTGTTTTTTCCTTACGTGGACTTATATGGAATCAAATATTCTCACATCACAAAACTATCCCATTGCCCTCAGCACTATTTCTCCCATTTTTTCCATCCCCAAACTTATGCTCTGCTATCACCTCACCTTACAACCACCTAACACTTTCAGTCATCCATTTCTGGACTCATTTTACCATTTCCCTTGCACCATCCCTACCCCCCAGAAGTGCTGCTTCATCTATCTGCATCAGTTCAGAAAAATATCCCTTTCCCAGTCCCTTAAATGCTAACTAAGCTATGGATTCCCCCCCCCCCCCCCGTCCCTCCCCCCACACACACACAGTGGCATAACCATAAAAATTCCCATCCTTTTTTTTGTAACGAACTTTATATTTTCGGATTCCTCCAGTCCCTATCCCTCACAAACATGGTACTGCAGAAACACCTCTCCATGACACAGGCATCCCAGAACCACCTCTGCTCCCTCTGAAAGATTCTATTACTACATACACCACATCCTCAGAAGTGAAACCCTTGGAATCCAGCACGTGGAAGAGCATTACAGAAACTGTCTCCATAAATTGTCTAACCTACTGACGTCCTACTCCTGCATTGTAGCACCACTGTTGCTACCATGGTGAACCTCGCCAACCCCTCATAGCACTCAGGCCCTGCCTAGCTGACTTCTTCAATTTACTGTATCCTCCAACAATTCTCACCAATATTCCAAAAAATCCAGAACCCAAACAAACCCAAAACACTGTTACTAACCTTTCTACCAAAACTCTCAATCTCAAAAGGAGTTTAAATCCTATCCAAAGCCTCACCCTCAGGCCTGTACCTAATTTTAACAGGGTGTACACACTCCAGGACAACTGGGAATTTTTTTATCTGGGAGAAAACCACAAAAAAACCAGGAATTTTCTACAATTCCAGGAATTTTTCATTGTTTTTAGTCTTTGGTTAAATTTTTGTAATTTTGACTGGTAAGAGCTGATAATAACATGGTAATGTTATATAATAATGTTATATAATAATGTTATATAATAATATGGTTAAATGATGATGGCGTCCTCTTGGGTAAAGTATTCCGGAGGTAAAATAGTCCCCCATTCGGATCTCCGGGCGGGGACTACTCAAGAGGATGCCGCTATCAGGAGAAAGAAAACTGACAGGAGAAAGAAAACTGGCATTCTACGGATCGGAGCGTGGAATGTCAGATCCCATAATCGGGCAGGTAGGTTAGAAAATTTAAAAAGGGAAATGGATAGGTTAAAGTTAGATATAGTGGGAATTAGTGAAGTTCGGGGGCAGGAGGAACAAGACTTCTGGTCAGGTTAATACAGGGTTATAAATACAAAATCAAATAGGGGTAATGCAGGAGTAGGTTTAATAATGAATAAAAAAATAGGAGTGCAGGTAAGCTACTACAAACAGCATTGTGAACGCATTATTGTGGCCAAGATAGACACGAAGCCCACGCCTACTACAGTAGTACAAGTTTATATGCCAACTAGCTCTGCAGATGACGAAGAAATTGAAGAAATGTATGATGAGATAAAAGAAATTATTCAGGTAGTGAAGGGAGACGAAAATTTAATAGTCATGGGTGACTGGAATTCGACAGTAGGAAAAGGGAGAGAAAGAAACATAGTAGGTGAATATGGATTGGGGCTAAGAAATGAAAGAGGAAGCTGTCTGGTAGATTTTTGCACAGAGCATAACTTAATCATAGCTAACACTTGGTTCAAGAATCATAAAAGAAGGTTGTATACATGGAAGAATCCTGGAGATACTGAAAGGTATCAGATAGATTATGTAATGGTAAGACAGAGATTTAGGAACTAGGTTTTAAATTGTAGGACATTCCAGGGGCAAATGTGGACTCTGACCACAATCTATTGGCAATGAACTGTAGATTAAAACTGAAGAAATTGCAAAAAGGTGGGAATTTAAGTAGATGGGACCTGGATAAACTGACTAAACCAGCGGTTGTACAGAGTTTCAGGGAGAGCATAAGGGAACAATTGACAGGAATGGGGGAAAGAAATACAGTAGAAGACGAGTGGGTAGCTCTGAGGGATGAAGTCGTGAAGGCAGCAGAGGATCAAGTAGGTAAAAAGACGAGGGCTAGTAGAAATCCTTGGGTAACAGAAGAAATATTGAATTTAATTGATGAAAGGAGAAAATATAAAAATGCAGTACATGAAGCAGGTGAAAAGGAATACAAACGTCTCAAAAATGAGATCGACAGGAAGTGCAAAATGGCTAAGCAGGCATGGCTAGAGGACAAATGTAAGGATGTAGAGGCTTATCTCACTAGGGGTAAGATAGATACAGCCTACAGGAAAATTAAAGAGACCTTTGGAGAAAAGAGAACCACTTGTATGAATATCAAGAGCTCAGATGGAAACTCAGTTCTAAGCAAAGAGGGGAAAGCAGAAAGGTGGAAGGAATATATAGAGGGTCTATACAAGGGCGATGTACTTGAGGACATTATTATTGAAATGGAAGAGGATGTAGATGAAGATGAAATGGGAGACATGATACTGCGTGAAGAGTTTGACAGAGCAAGACAAGGCCATGGGAGTAGACAACATTCCATTAGAACTACTGACGGCCTTGGGAGAGCCAGTGCTGACTAAACTCTACCATCTGGTGAGCAAGATGTATGAGACAGGCGAAATCGTCTCAGACTTCAAGAAAAATATAATAATTCGAATCCCAAAGAAAGCAGGTGTTGACAGATGTGAAAATTACCGAACTATCAGTTTAATAAGTCACGGCTGCAAAATACTAATCCGAATTATTTACAGACGAATGGAAAAACTGGTAGAAGCTGACCTCAGCGAAGATCAGTTTTGATTCCGCAGAAATGTTGGAACACGTGAGGCAATACTGACTTTACGACTTATCTTAGAAGAAAGATTAAGGAAAGGCAAACCTACTTTTCTAGCATTTGTAGACTTAGAGAAAGCTTTTGACAATGTTGACTGGAATACTCTCTTTCAAATTCTAAAGGTGGCAGGGGTAAAATACAGGGAGCGAAAGGCTATTTACAATTTGTACAGAAATGAGATGGCAGTTATAAGAGTCGAGGGACATGAAAGGGAAGCAGTGGTTGGGAAGGGAGTGAGACAGGGTTGTAGCCTCTCCCCGATGTTATTCAATCTGTATATTGAGCAAGCAGTAAAGGAAACAAAAGAAAAATTTGGAGTAGGTATTAAAATCCATGGAGAAGAAATAAAAACTTTGAGGTTCGCCGATGACATTGTAATTCTGTCAGAGACAGTAAAGGACTTTGAAGAGCAGTTGAATGGAATGGACAGTGTCTTGAAAGGAGGATATAAGATGAACATCAACAAAAGAAAACAAGGATAATCTAATGTAGTCAAATTAAGCCGCGTGATGCTGAGGGAATTAGATTAGGAAATGAGACACTTGAAGTAGTAAAGGAGTTTTGCTGTTTGGGGAGCAAAATAACTGATGATGGTCAAAGTAGAGAGGATATAAAATGTAGACTGGCAATGGCAAGGAAAGCGTTTCTGAAGAAGAGAAATTTTTTAACATCGAGTATAGATTCAAGTGTCAGGAAGTCATTTCTGAAAGTACTTGTATGGAGTGTAGCCATGTATGGAAGTGAAACATGGATAATAAATAGTTTGGACAAGAAGAGAATAGAAGCTTTCAAAATGTGGTGCTACAGAAGAATGTTGAAGATTAGGTGGGTAGATCACGTAACTAATGAGGAGGTATTGAATAGGATTGGGGAGAAGAGAAGTTTGTGGCACAACTTGACTAGAAGAAGGGATCGGTTGGTAGGACATGTCCTGAAGTATCAAGGTATCACAAATTTAGCATTGGAGGGCAGCGTGGAGGGTAAAAATCGTAGAGGGAGACCAAGAGATGAATACACTATGCAGATTCAGAAGGATGTAGGTTGCAGTAGGTACTGGGAGATGAAGGAGCTTGCACAGGATAGATTAGCATGGAGAGCTGCATCAAACCAGTCTCAGGACTGAAGACCACAACAACAACAACAACAACAAGAGCTGATAAACAGCAAAATGTGTCAAATACTTTAGGATGAAGACTATGGAATACTTCATAACAGCAAACTGCTTCTGATGAGTGTGACGTCACAACTGTTTACATAAAGTTCATTTTGAGCAGTTGCCAGCAGGCTCGTGCACGTGCACAGTTGAGTTGTTTATGAGCGGTGCCTTCTCTCACTTGTGACTACTTGAAGTGTGGCTGCAGTAGTAGCAAGAAGCATTCAAGCTACACAGAAACATTTTTCTGGTGCCCCCAAGCTGCCAGACTTGTGCGTGTGCAGAGCAGTCTGGATTTTAGTGGGGAGGGGGATATTGACCCATGTTTACGTTTAGTGATTTTGCTGTTTCCTGATGTCTTATTTCCTCTTCATTTACAATTCACATGTCAAATGAAAACAAAACGAATTTCTGTGATCAGGAGCTATCAAGTGAAGTAAAAAACATTCACATAATAACAGAAGGCTGTTAATAGTTTCAGTTTTCTGACTCTGTTTTATTTCTGCCTTTTTAACAGTCAAGCATTAATTGCCTTGCACAACAATGAACTTATTTTTGTCAGTTTGCTAAATAAATGTGGCTTTTTATTAATCTTTTCTGCAGATGCAGTCAATTTATAAGAAATGAAGTATTTCATTCCACACTATTCAAGTGCATATTTTTACCTTCTGGCACATATGGCATTATGCCATAATAAAGGATCCAACATGAGACAATACAGTACTGGTATTCCAAGAAAATTTGCATCCCAAAAGGTGCATTGTAAAGCTTAATATCAGGCGGGGCCTACTGCACTGTGAATATGGACACATGAATGTGTCCTTTAAGCTGAATTACACATTTTAGTATGGTTTATGAAATTCCTGTGGTCTTGGAGCATCCTCTGATGTCCTATTTCTTTTATGACATCATGTAAGATATCTTAATGCTATGTGTGTACGAACATACGGGCTTCCTGCATCATCGTAGCTGCCCATGCGCAGTAACGCCTGTTTTCTGGTGTTCCATGGCAACTGCTGAAACGAACCCATGTCTAAGAGGTCACGGGAAAGAATTGCAAGTGGTTCTTCGAAAAGTGTTATTTTAGAAGGAACTATTCTTTTACGCAAGATGAACTATGTAACATGTGAGAATGTGCAATGAATCTCTTAAATCACAGAGTGTTTGACTTTCATTTAACACTTAAAACTTTCAGGACCAACCACATAGAATAATTTTGAGCCCATAAGACCAGACATTGTCATTGTTTAAAATTTTACTGGCACATTTGTGTGATGTATCTTAAAGTGCAACACAAGCTAAAAATACCAATGTTATATGTGAAAGCTTAACTTTTCTTGTGGGTTATTAATCTTAAAGAGCTGTATTATATCTGAAAGCTTGGCTTTTCTTCTAGCTACTGTATGTACATTAATTTAAGCTATTAACTTTTCCTATTTGTGTGCTCATGCTACTTAAGTGATGTTGGTATCGGCTGAATACATCATGTGTCCTATGCTCCAATATCTGATGCGATTGGCTCATGAGATCACTCGACATGAGCTATGATTGGCTTACAGTAGCACATTGCAATCTCTTATTTCAGTGCTTTGCAGACTAACATGCTGTGTTCAATGGAATTCGAATTTTTGCTTTCAATAGTGCATTGCAATCTCTGTTTCAATGCTTCAGAAACTAATGCGCTGTGTTTGGTGGAACTCAAATTTATACTTTCATAATAAAAAATATGCAGCATATCTTGATATGAAAGTATGCAATGTACATGTTGCTGCACATCAAAGATCTTTCTAAAGTGCCGTTTCCTTTTCTCCCTTGCCGAGTTTTGTTTTCTAAAGTGCTGGGAAGTTCTCACTGGTGTATAAAACCTTTACCACTCAAAGGATTGATGCTTTTAGAGCTCCAATGGAAAGTACACTGTTGCTTATCATGGAAAAAGTGTATTTTCACCTTGGAAGATGTGTATTTTAACATGGGAAATAGTGTGTTTTTAACCAGGAGATCCAGGAAAAATCCAGGAATTTCTTTTTTTTGTCCATGTATACTCCATGTTTAACCATGTTGCACTTGTCAAAGAACTAATCTCCTTTCCTGATCCCTAGTGGAAACACTTCTCTGCTACCACTGATACCAACCCTGCCAACCATAGCCAACCTAATCCCAACATCCAACGTCGCCTCAGCCATGTCATACCACCCCAGCCAACAACGAACCTCCCCCTGTTTCACCTAAACAGCCCCTGGTCATGTTATGAGAATTCCTTACCTCCGACTTGGCCTCACCATCCTTCCCCAGGTCCCTTCCTCAGAATGCTAACCATTCAGCAGAGGAAAGAACAGCCATACACCTCAAAACAGATCCTGGCCTAATCATACTCCCTGCAGACATAAGCTCCACAACTTTTCTGATGAATCACAGGGACTACCTGGCAAAAGGCTTCTGTGAACTTTCCAACTCCTCCTTCCTAATGAAATCCTTAACCACTTCCCAGAACATCTACCTGAGTATCCCCCTTCTCTCCCCAACATCATTCCACACACGCACACATTCCACATGCTCCCCAAAATCCACAAACCCAACAGTCATTGACACGCTATTGTAGTTGGTTATTGTGATCCCACTGAAAGAATTTCTGCTCTTGTTGACCACCACCTCCAATTAATTGCCTGAAACCAGTCTCCCACATCAGAGATGCTAACCAGTTTTTCACTGTCTCACCACCATCTCCACACCCTTACTTCTTAGACCCCTACTCATCACTATTGATGCCACCTCTCTATAGTGAACTTTCCTTACGCCCATGGACCTATTGATCACTACCTCTCCCAGAGTCCTTCAGGCTCCAAACTCACTACTTCATTTTTCATACAACTTACTGACTTTATCCTAGCACACAATTACTTCTTCTCCAAAAGTGAAGGTATACAAACAAACAAATCTGTGGCACAGCCATGGACACCCATATGGCACACTCCTATGCCAACCTGTTTATGGACCATCTAGAGGAAACCTTTCTAGCCTCCCAAAACCTCAAACACCTGATCTGGTTTAGGTTCATTGGTGATATGTTCATGATCTGGATTCAGGGCCAAGACACCCTATCTTTATTCCTTCACAACCTCAACATTTCTCCCACCTGTGCCACATGGTCCTGCTCAACACAGTGTGTCACTTTCCTTGACATTGACTTTCTCTTCTCTAACAGCCCCACAAACACCTCTGTCCACATTATGCCACCTACCACCAACAATACCTGATTTTCAAAAGGAGCCATCCATTCCACACCAAAAAATCCCTTCCATGCAGCTGTGTTACTTGGGAACAGTGTATCTGCAGTACCAAGAAATCCCTTGCCCAATATGCTGAAGGTCTCACAAAGGCCTTCACAGAGAGGCACTATTCTCCAGACCTAGTCCACAAACAGATTTTCTGTGCCATATCCATCCCCTCATACGCCCAATCCTCCCACCACCCCAAAGAACCAGCTACAAAGGGGTGTGCTCTTCATCACCCAATGCCACACTGGGTATAAGCAACTGAACAACATCCTTCATCAGGGCTTTTATTATCCTTAATCATGCCCTGAAATGAGGGAAATCATACCCAAGATCATTCCCACCTCTCCTAAAGTGGCGTCCATTGCCCATCCAATCTCCAAAACATCCTGGTCCATTCCTATGCCACTCCCAAACCTAGTCCCTTCTTACAGGGATCATATCCCTGTGGAAGACGCAAGTGCAAGATCTACGCAGTCACCAACCCAGCTCTTCCTACTCCCATCCTGTCACAGACTTATCCTACCACATCAGAGGCCAGAAGCCATGCTATACACCAACACTGCTGCAAACACTATACTTTTTGTGTTTGACTACCAACCAGCTATCCACCAGAATGAGTGGCCACCACCAAACTGTTGCCAAGAAGGTTGTTGTCACCCTTTCCCAATTCAGACACACATGCCACCTTCATTGTATGTTCCTGTTAACAACTCAACACTTCTGCTTTTCAGTGAATGGTCTCCTTCGCTCCTACAGTATTTAGGTTTGTCTTTTTTCAATATATTTTCTTAGACAATTCATCTGGTGAGTATTGCCACCAGGTTCCTACATTTCTCTGGAATCTAGGTTATCTTCGCACAGGCTGGTGTCTACCAGTTGTTCAATTCTTCTGTAGATAATTTGTGTAAGTATTTTGTCACAATGATGTATTAAACTGATGGTTCAGTAATATTCACACCTATCAGCACCTGCCTTCTTGATCTGGTAGGCCACTGCATACAGTATGTTATCTTGACCCCTAGGTACTTAGGGTAGTCTGAACAACTGCTTCATGAGGGAGGTTATTAAGCCTGTAGCACTGCCTCTACCTCATGCTGTTCAAGTCTTCAGTAGATAATATGGGTAAGTACAGGGTGTCCACAATGAGACTCCAACATTTGAACTCATAAAATCTGAGAGGAAACACAATTTATTGACAAACAAATACAGGGAAATCATACGGCAGCTCATCAAGTTTTCATACACAGATGGACAGTTCAGTACCCTTGAACATGGGTGCCATGGGTAGCGTGAAGAATATCAAATCTATAATCTATTTCGTGCCATGTATTGTGGAGAATCTGTTCTGTGACAGAGTTGATGACAATTCTTATGCACTGTTTCAAGTCTTGCAGGTCCTTTACTGGTGTAGCATATACCTGTTCTTTCACATAACCCCACAAGAAAAAATCGAGGGGGGTTATGTCGGGCAAACGTGGCGGCCAAGGAATTGGACATCCACGGCCAATCCATCATTGTGGGAATGTGTCATTTTAAAATTTTCGGGCATCAAGACCCCAATGGGGTGGTGCACCGTCCTGTTGAAACATCACATTTGGCTGCAGGTCTGTTATCTGTGGCACAGTAAATTGTTCCAACATGTCCAGGTAGATGGCTCCATCCACAGTCGGCTCCTGAAAGAAAAACGGCCCAACAATGCGATTTATCATCAAACCACACCACACATTAACTTTTGGACTGTCGCACATATGTTCCCAAGGTGCATGTGGATTTTTGGACACCCAGATGCGCACATTGTGATGATTGACAGCCCCTGACACATGAAAGGCTGCCTTGTCAGTAAACACCATGCATGATAAAAATGTCTCGTTCGCGGCAATGCGATCTAACATGACACATGCAAATTTTTCTTGCTTTGGTCGATCATCAGGCTTGATTTCTTGCGCAACCTGCAAAGCTGTCTGTCGCACTAACTTCTGTGGACTTTGTTCGAATAACCGCCACACTTGTTCTACATGATGTTCGTTGATCCTAGGCTTACCACCACCATGCCCCTTCGTAACCCTCCCAGTAGCCAAAAACTGATCACACCACTTCTTTATAGTCTTGAACGACAGGGGCGCTTTGTTGTAAACTCGACAAAAGTTTCTTTGCACTTGGGTCTCAGATTTTGTCTATGCTTACCACCAGACCACTTGTGCATGATCCTTCATATCCTCCATTTTGCTAAAACAATTGATTGCAGCTCCACTATGGCCACTTGGTATATCAAATTTGCACACCACAAACTTGTTGAGTTGCTCTGTCTGCCCCTTCAGGATTCACAGGTCCACCATCTGAAATGAGAAAGATATAGGATATTAAAATGTCGGAGTCTCATTGTGGACACCCTGTATTTTGCGACAATGATGTATTAAACTGATGGTTCAGTAATATTCACACCTATCAGCACCTGCCTTCTTGATCTGGTAGGCCACTGCATACAGTATGTTATCTTGACCCGTAGGCACTTAGGGTAGTCTGAACAGCTGCTTCATGAGGATAGTTATTAAGCCTGTAGCATGCCCCTCCCTCATGCTATAATATGCATACAAATCACCATCACTGAGCTTAGTAGCATCACCACATTGCTTACACCAGGTTATAAGATTAGCATGTGCACCAGTTTCACATATTCCATGGGAATGAATACACAAAGAGTAGCTACATTAACTCTTGCAGAGGCTTTCTCAGAAAGAGTCCACATAGCTTTGCTTAACATGAATGGCTTATCTTGGCAGAATTCTATCTAAATTAGTTTTACTAGACAGCATAGAGTTATTACAGTGTGAAACAGTAACAATAAACAATACTTAAGCAAGGCAATGCCAAGCCATAATGGTGAAAAATTTGCAAGCCTTCCTTGAAGAACTATGAATAGTACTACTTCCTAGTCTGCACTTTTGTGTGATATGTTCCACACCAAACACACTTGGAGTATAGTTCGTTGAAACTTTTTTGTCACTCTCTTGTAAGAAACATTTTTGATGGTTTGTGAACTCACATACAAATTATGGGGAAGAAGATTTTTCAGTACTAGGCCTTCTTTGATTCCATTACAGGATGCTTTGAGGCTCTAATTGCAGAGCCTGAGGGCTCCACCCTATACTAAATTCTCAAAGACAGAGATCATGGATAGATCTGTATTTCTAATCATTTTTGTATTGTCTTATGTGTCTTGCTTGATATAAATTTCATTTCAGCCACAATTATCATTGGTGTTGCAATTTTCACTTATGTCAGTGTATAATGACAGTATGAAATCATTGCATTGCATTGCATGATTTGTATCCAGATGACATACAATAGTAATCAAATACTGAAACTACTGTAGTGTTACATGTTAGTTTAAATTGATCCACCAAAATGTATTATTTTATTCCAGGGAATCGTGAAGATCAGCATCAGTTAGAACTTGCAATTGAATTATCTCTTTGTGATCGTGAACAGCAGCAGGACTCTGTGCAGGAAACTGAAAATGACCAAGATATGGATATTGACGTTGATGTTGCTGTCGACAATTTTCTTCGTAGTTTAGCTGGCCAACGACTAGACGCCAGCAGTGAAACAGGTGTGTATATTGTTACTGAAATGAAATTTAATTCTTTAATTCAAAAGAACTACCTTATCATTATTTTAGTGTTGGTACTGAAAACCTAGCCACTTGTACAAGAATTGCTTTTATTACTGTCAATTTTCTATCTATAAAAATTATATGTCAAAATAGAAGCAGTGTCCTAATTACAGATGTCGTGCCCTTGTATTTCACGAATAGAAAATGCTCTCAACCAACAGTTAAATGTTTTTCACAAGTTGCAACATAGTTGTGGGTCTAAACAGTGATCCAGGAAGTGCAGAATGAGTTTCTTTTATTCCTGCCAATGATCACAAAACCTTTGGTCATTAGACTACCAGTTTCAGTCAACAATCACCATCTTCAGATCTGTTTTTTAACTTGTTCTAAAATAATAAAGGCATAGTGGAATTGCCACAAAATATACACTAAATCAGGATAGCATAGCAAGCCACAGCTCTGGTAGAGTCATGCGGCCTCTATCGCTCCTGGTTGTGGCCAGTAGCAATAGAGGCAGTATGACTGCCAGAACTGTGGCGTAGTTTACATCATATTTTAAATATGTGTGGTATAGATATACTGATTTTGTATATATTTTGTGATGATACCATTATGCCTTTTTTATTTTAGGATGAGTTATGACACAGACCTGAAGATGGTCATTGCTATTTAAATGTTTTTTCTGTCTATTTTCGAAAAATGAGGTTGCATATACTGCAAACAGGAAAGGAAAACAGCGACACACAATAAAAAGATACACAAAGGACCTACTCTCAGATAAGACATCCAATTAATGAAACTGAGTATCTCTTTTTAATTTATGCATTTACAATAAATGAGACTGCAGAAATGTTGCTGGAAAATCTCTGTAATTTTACTGATAATCATAGTTATTAAATTTTTTTGTAAGAAAGTTCTGGTAGAATGTAAATACTTTGGGAGTAAAGGAGACCATTTCCTAAAAAGCAGAAGAATTGTCAACAAGCACACATGAAAAAGAGAAAGAAAACTTGCTCTCCTTCAGAGGAATCCCTGTATTTGCCACAAGCCAGCAAGCATTCTATCTCTGTTTTGTATGTGACTGTCTACAACTCAATGTTTCTGCTTGTTGGTGAATGGTCTCCTTTACTCCTAAAGTTATTAATTTCCACAGTTTGAAATTTGTGAACACTTTACTTGAAAACACTTAATTTTATACTCCACATGAAATTAACCATATAACTGTCAAATTCCTTTGTTGTGAATCTACATCACATATAAATACTGGAAGGATTAAACAAGAAAACTCTCCATAAAGCAGAGGAATTGAGCAGTCAGTAGCCCATAAACAGGACTGAAAATGTCGCTAAGCTTTCAGACGGTGTTATCCTGGTTGATTACATGGTACCTCGCATTATAGCTCAACCGGGATAAGGATATGAAAGGGAAAGGTAGGAAGGGAACAGGCTGGAAATGTGATACTAGTGAGCTGGACCTGGTGCGGGCGTGGGGAGTTACATGTGGCACACAGTGAAGTTAATGGAAGTGGGAGCTAGAACAGGGGCCATGAAGAAGACTCTGTAAGTGTGGAATGAGTGAAGTGAGAAGGTGGGGGTAGGGGAGAGCCATGAGAAGAGAGACGGGGGTGGGTTGGGTGTTGGACAGGGGCTAAAAGAGACTGAGGCCAAGAGGATTGTGAGCTCACCAGTGTCACATTCCTGTCTTGTTCTCCTGCAGCCTCTTCCTCATAGACCTTAGTCACCCTTTACTATGCTTTACTGTGCTCTTCCGTCCCCACCCACCTCCTTTTTCCATTTACCTACCCCATGGACAGATGGGGAATCAAACTCCTGTCCTTCTGAGTAGAAGTCCATCGCCAAATCCCTTGGTTAAAATCTAATTTAATATGTCCTCTTCACAAATATTTCTGTTCCTTTGCACATTCTCCCTCATCTAGCTTCGCATATTTTAACCCTTTGACTGCTACAAACGGGTTTGCTACACTCCATGGAGAGCATAGCTTTGTCATTGCCTGGGAGACCATGTTCTGACCACTACCTAAATACCGGATTTACCACATGGTCTATCTCCCCTGTGCTGCATATTCCTGGAGTGCTGGGCATGACGACTTTAGCTGCTGTTACAAGTTTTGTCTTCCCCCAGCCCCCATCAGTAAGAAATAAATACAGTTACTCTATTAACAATAAATATTACAGGTTACCCTGATGCCATGGATGCAGAAAGAACAGAAAAATGCATTTTAAAGGAGAGAAAGACTATCTACTTGAGTACAGAAAAATACATTTTAAAGGAAAGAAAGACTATCTACTTGAGTACGCATAGTCTAGAGGTAGTGTCTTTTTGGTACTGGGTTCCAATCCTGCCACCATTTAAATTTTGAATAAAAATCATCGGCAATGGTGGCCAATGACTTCTGGCATAAGTAGTCACCCACATTCAGCAAACAGCTTTGTCAAAGAGTTTGCAGGAGCGAACACAGGCTCAGGGCACTCTCTTGCCCTTGGGGTGGGAAACTGCCCCTAAAAGCAGAAGAATCAACAATGATCAGGGGCAGGAGGATGCAGGAAGCAATGGAAGCCACTGCTTTGAAGACACATAATGTGTATTCACAGGACATACAACAATAATTGAAGAAGTGTCATGGTGATATCTCCAGTGGCAAAAGATTCCAGACTAGTCCACCATTCAGATTTCCAGGAGATGACTGTCAAGGGGAAGGCGACCTTGAGAAAAAGACTGAATAACCAATGAAAGCACAATGTTCTATGAGTCAGGGCATGGAATCTCAGAAATTTGAATGTGATAGGAAAACTAGGAAATCGGAAAAGGGAAATACTAAGGTTCGGTCTAGATATAGTGGGGGTCAGTGAAGTGAAATGGAAATAAGACAAGGGTTCCTGGTCAGGCAAGTACAGGGTAATATCAACAGCAGCAGAAAATGAGGGTAATATCAACAGCAGCAGAAAATGGTATAACCAGAGTAGGATTTGTTATGAATAGCAAGATAGGGCAGAGAAAGAGAGTTATTGTAAACAGTTATAGTGAACACTGTTCAAGAATCATAAGAGGAGGAGGTACACTTGGAAAATGCTGGGAAATATGGGAAGATTGGCAAGGAAAGGAATATATGGAAAAAACCAACAAGAAGAAGGACAGGGTAGCAGGACATCTGTTAATATGTCACAGGATAACTTCCATGGTACTAGAACGAGCTTTAGAGGGTAAAAACTGTAGAGGAAGTCAGAGGATGGAATACATCCAGAAAATAATTGAGGGCATAGGTTGCCCGTGCTACTGTGAGATGAAGAGGTTGACACAGGAGAAGAATTTGTGGTAGGTTTCATGAAACCAGTTAGAACACCGAAGACTCAAAAAAGAAAGGGAAAAAAGAACTTAAGTTTCTCACTTTAAAACTCCTCTGGAGATGAAACACTCCATAGACAAACACACAGGTGTGTCAATACTGTTTTGTGCCTAAGAATTGTACCTTTCCTGGAATTTTTAGTAGGATGGTAGAAGCCTATGACAAAAGCAATGCATCACATAGGATTCATCTCAGTAACTTAGAATTCTTTCATAGTTACTCTTCCATAAATCTGCTGCCCCACACATATTCATAACTGTAGTAACTCGAGGAAAGGGTGAATCTATTAGTGATAGTTCTCTAATACATCGTCAGTCATTGGGAACCACAGTAATAACTTTTTCACTCCTCATTTGTTGATTTAATTCATGAATTGTCAGTGACACAGGTGAGTGGCAGGCCACTAATGAAATACTTATCACTTCACTCTAAGAAAACTATTTGGCAAAAAAATTTGACATGTTACAGTATGACATCTTTCTTTTCATTATTATCCAAATTGCTGACCTGCATCTGGTTAAATAAAAGACTGCACAAAATTTTAAGACTTTTGTGAGGTAAAAATATATTACATAGACGTTACATATGGTTCGTTTTAGGACATTTATTGTCATGTATGAAATGTAGCTAACAATTCAAAAATCATCACCTTGTTTGAGATAATGGTTTTATATGTACAGGTGGGTTACACAAATTGTCAGAGCCACAGAGGAGTGAACATTCCAGCCACTATGAAACACACGCAATCTGGTTTTAAGAAAACCATTTGATGCTTTAAAATCTTACAGTATGATATCTTGTTGTTGTGATCTTCAGTCCAGAGACTGGTTTGATCCAGCTCTCCATGCTACTCTGCCCTGTGCAAGCTTCTTCATCTCTGAGTAACTACTGCAATGATATCTTAAAAGAATGAATTTCTTTCCATTACTCTTCTTAGTTACTGTACTGCATCCAATAAAATAAAGCATTACATGATATTTCAAGATTTTTAAAGATGTAAAAACTCATTGTGTAGACTTTTCGTATGGTTCATTTTATGTCATTTATTGCTGTGTATGAAATGAAACTAACAAATTGAAATTTTATTTAAAAAATTGAATGCAAAGTCATATGATCACTGTTCTCAGGATATTGGTTCTCATATCCATGGGAGTGTTTTTTTGCATTTCTGCCAGTGTTCTGCCCATTTGCAATGGCAGTCATGTGGTTTTAATATCCTTTGTATTTAAAAAACAATTCAAAACATTGAAATGAGTTTTTTTTTTTTTTTTTTTTTTGCAATGAAAGCCTTTTATCTATTGAGATGTAGATGTGTGTGTGTGTGTGTGTGTGTGTGTGTGTGTGTGTGTGTGTGTGTCTCTTTCGACAGCATTTTATGTCTTGTCAGAAAAGAATACTGTGGTATTGCACACATTAATACTTATAATACCTTGTGTGGGATACTCACCTTTAATCAAAACCTGTTTGTTGTTATGTACCAAAAGATGTAATCGCTAAGTAACCAAATGGATTGATTATTTTAGTTTCCACTGAGACCTTTTGTTTATTTAAACCTTTAGAATTCATGACAACTACATGTAATGATATCAGTTTGCCTGCTAGTCTCTCTAGCAACACTTTTGCAGTGGTCTTTATATGGAGGCATCTGATACTCTACTTCAGTTTGTTTTATCCTGTGATGCCAAGCACCAAGTATAATTACCTTTCACTATTTTCAAGATTTCTTCCTCTGTTCAACCACAGTAATGTGCCATTTTCTCAGACAAAAAGGAAGGTGAAATCAGCAACGTGAATAAGATTACAGCAGCAAGTCCACAAAGGCCGAATGATGGAAAGCTGCTGAGCGCTCAGGGCAGAAATTCAGCTACTTGGCTTCTCTATGTGGGTGCTAAGTGCCTTGTGCGTTTACTCATCCGGAGCACACAGAGACATAAGCAGGCAGATGCGTTAACATGTAGGGAGCACAAAGGGTGTGGAAACGGAGTGCACATGTACATGCCTAGAGCAGCTGATGGGAGGACAAAAGGTCCATGTAAAAATGTCCAGAGCACTTGGGGACAGTAGCGGTGGTGCATGTTAACACATCCAGGACACTCGTAGGGTTAGATAACATTTCCTGGTGTCTTCTTTGTTGGTTTTTAATTACAGTATAAATATAAAATATTGTAAACTTTCAGTAGAGTTAATAGTTTCTAATACTGTATACTATACGTAGCACAGACCTACTCAGTAGCAAATTTATTGCTGTCACCAATGCAATAGTCCTTGTGAGTACTTCTCTTTTTCTTCTCTGGGTGAGTTTCCCTCTTCACTTGATAGCATGTCCACACATCCCCTCCACCCATCCCCCCCCCCCCCCCCCCAAAAAAAAAAAAAAAAAAATAAAATAAAATAAAATAAAAATAAAAAAAAATAACATGAAATAAAATAAATAAATTCCTTTTTTTGCACAGTGTTTACTTACTAGGCTTTATCATCCTGGTATCATATTCTGTCACTTTCTCCTTCAAAACCATTGTTAGTTTTCCCTCTCATTCAATAAATTGAATAACATACATAACAAGCAATGATACTTGTCAGTGAAGGTATTTTCCTTGACAATTTTTGATACTTATACTAAGAGATAACTGTGCAGACTACACTGAATAGGATCATAAAAATATACAGGCATGTGACCAAGTTATTTTTCATTATGACCTAGAATCACAGTTCAGTTTATCAGTATTATATGAAATGCTTGTGTGAATTAATAGTTGTCCCAGTGTTGAAGAACCTATAAAGAAAAAGCTAGGATACCTAACGTAACAGTCACCTTCTGGGCAGAATACATTTATTTACACTACTGGCCATTAAAATTGGTACACCAAGAAGAAATGCAGATGATAAACGGGTATTCATTGGACAAATATATTATACTAGAACTGACATGTGATTACATTTTCATGCAGTTTGGGTGCATAGATCCTGAGACATCAGTACCCAGAACAACCACCTCTGGCTGTAATAACGGCCTTGATACACCTGGGCATTGAGTCAAACAGAGCTTGAATGGCGTGTACAGGTACAGCTGCCCATGCAGCTTCAACACGATACCACAGTTCATCAAGAGTAGTGACTGGCGTATTGTGACGAGCCAGTTGTTCGGCCACCATTGACCAGACGTTTTCAATTGGTGAGAGATCTGGAGAATGTGCTGGCCAGGGCAGCAGTCGAACATTTTCTGTATCCAGAAAGGCCCGTACAGGACCTGCAACATGCGGTCGTGCATTATCCTGCTGAAAGGTAGGGTTTCACAGGGATCGAATGAAGGGTAGAGTCATGGGTCGTAACATATCTGAAATGTAATGTCCACTGTTCAAAGTGCCATCAATGCGAACAAGAGGAGACCAAGACGTGTAACCAATGGCACCCCATACCATCATGCCAGGTGATACGCCAGTATGGCGATGACGAATACACGCTTCCAATGTGCGTTCACCGCAATATCGCCAAACATACGACCATCAAGATGCTGTAAACGGAACCTGGATTCATCTGAAAAAATGACGTTTTGCCATTCGTGCACCCAGGTTCGTCATTGAGTACACCATCACAGATTCTCCTGTCTGTGATGCAGCATCAAGGGTAACTGCAGCTATGGTCTCCAAGCTGATAGTCCATGCTGCTGCAAACGTTGTCAAACTGTTCGTGCAGATGGTTGTTGTCTTGCAAACGTCCCCATCTGTTGACTCAGGGATCGAGACGTGGCTGCACGATCTGTTACAGCCATGCAGATAAGATGCATGTCATCTTGACTGCTAGTGATACGAGGTCGTTGGGATCCAGCACGGTGTTCCGTTTTATGCTCCTGAACCCACCGATTCCATATTCTGCTAACAGTCATTGGATATCGAGCAATGCGAGCGGCAATGTCACGATACGATAAACCGCAATTGCCATAGACTACAATCCGACCTTTATCAAAGTCGGAAATGTGATGGCACGCATTTTTCCTCCTTACATGTGGCATCACAACAACGTTTCACCAGGCAACGCTGGCCAACTGCTGTTTGTGTATGAGAAATCGGTTGCAAACTTTCCTCATGTCAGCACATTGTAGGTGTCGCCACCAGCACCAACTTTGTGTGAATGCTCTGAATAGCTAATCATTTGCATATCACAGCATCTTCTTCCTGTCAGTTAAATTTTGCATCTGTAGCAATTCATCTTCTTGGTGTAGCAATTTTAATGGCCAGTAGTGTATTTTCCTGACTGTTGAAACATCTAGTGCATCAATACAGTTCTTGGTACATATGAATGTTACTAGTACAGAGTATGGTAATGGAAAGTCCTTGATAGAATATAAATAATTTAAGGAGTAATGGTAACAGCTCACCAAATAATTCAGGCATTGAGTCATGGACAGGTTCATAAACAAGTCTGAGAACATTGCTAGTGTTTGAACAAATTCTTCTTCAGAACTCTAGAGTATGTGTACATTGTCCAAGCACTACATTATAAAGTGTAATTTAATAACAATATCTTCATTGTGAAGAGTGAGTTAATAAACTGGACAAACTGCTACAGGAGTTTAATTGACTAGAACTTCTTTCATAAATTGTCTGAATTTTCTCACAGTTTCACTTGCTGTCTGCTTTGTGCTTAGTTATGTAACCAAAAACCCTATTGTGCTGCAGAATAGCATTCAAAGTAAAAAATTAAAATTTGAGAAGTGCTAGATATGTCTGCAGTATTGGTTTAGCAATGAAAACGAAATATAATTAAAAAACCTGTACACAGTGACACAAGATAGTAAAGATACGGAATATAATGCAGATGACGCAATATATAGGGTAGTGGGTGGCATCAAAATAGGTTGTTTCTTAAGAGTAACAGAACATGGAGTGTGCAGTTTTCATTTTTGTGCATGCATCCTGAGAACTTGATGACTCCCCACCCTCTATTCAGATTTGCACTTGAGTAGTAAACTTACCAAAAGCTGTAATTTGATCACAACTCTGACATCTATTTGAGACAAACAAACTGGCACACATACTAATGCAAAAGGAAACAGAGTTACTCATCAACAACAGAGGAAGAGTTTCTATGAAGAACTTACACACACATTTAGACTCTTTGACATTTTATCTGACAGGTTTAATACCACTTCTGTAGTGCTGTAATGATATCTGTGTAATTGTGTATATTCAGTTTATGTGTAAAGTGGTTAAAACACAGAACATTTTATTTTCTGTGTGATAAAATTCAGCAGCCCTTGTAGAAATCTACGTTAGGGTGTGAAGTTTTTTTCCTGTGAATTAAGTTACACTAATTACGAACTGTGTATTCATAAGTGTTAGAGGGTGCAGTTGTAAATAATGAGCATTAAACCATAGGTCCCCATTCCTCAGTTGGATAAATGGGGCAGGTTAGCACCATGCAAGTCACCAAAGTGGCGTCCAATTGAAAGACTTGCACCAGGCCAGTGAGCTACAAGGAAGCTCTGGGTTGAAGGACCACTCCAGCCAATCTGATTTATGTTTTTTTTTGTGGTCTTCCTAAATCATCTAAGGTAATTTTGGGATGATTCCTTACCGTATTTACTCGAATCTAAGCCGCACTTTTTTTCCAGTTTTTGTAATCCAAAAAACTGCCTGCGGCTTAGAATCGAGTGCACAGTAAGCGGAAGTTCTGAAAAATGTTGGTAGGTGCCGCCACAACTAACTTCTGCCATCGAATATATGTAGCGCTACAACAGGCATGTTTTGCAGGCACAAAGATAAATACTGGTGCCAAAACCTCTTCGTCAGTAAATAAATTTAAAAAAAAAAGGTGGAAAACGGGATTTTTCTCCGCCCCGAGTTTCGACCACTGCACTTTCATACATTATCCAACGAAGTAAATAGAAACTTCGTATTGTTCATCTTCTAGCAGCAGTTCAATGTACTACGATAATCCGACTGGCAAGACTGTTTGGGATGTTTGTCAATATGGGACACTCTATGTCCTGAATTTTTTCCTACCTGTGAGAAGAGATATTTGCTACTAGGAACTTTTATGAATTGTGAATCACATGCAGTATTCTCTTCACCATAAGAATAATATGAATATAAACATTTTGCCATGTATTCTTTCGTGTTTGCTGCTGTCTCATTTAAATCCTGTCTGCCTAATAAACTACGAAACTATAGCGAGACAACAGTAAACGTGGAAAAATACACATATCATGTCATGTTTATATTCGTATTATTCTTATGCCTAATAGTGATACAGTCAGAAATGAAGCACGGCAATTGACTAGATTTTTAAATCTAAGATGACTCTAATTTCTGTGCAGAATATAATGTACTAAAGAGGCGTCTGCAAAGATTTTCAAACGGAGAAAAATGTTCGCTAAACTCTCGTTCAGAACGTCTTCCATCATATGCAGTCTATTATTTGGTTCTTGTTGATCATTATCAAAGAAAGCAGCAGTGTAAGTAACCGCGCACAAGAGCAAGCCATGCCGTGAGCAGCGACAGGCCGTAAACACTCATTATCAGAATGCGACAGACAATGCATGACACAGTACAGTAATGCATTTTCAGCTTAGAGTGACGTAAACACATAACGGCACTTATCAGATCAAAGAAAAATAAGCAATCAATTCAAACCAGCCGAAGCACGTGAAAAAGGAAGGGTACCCATATAAATACGGACGGAGCGCCTGACGCATAGCAATGGCTACCTGGTAAAGCTTAACTGCTAAGCTTACGACTCGAACCAAACTACTGTAGCTGTATCGTCATTCATTCAACCTAAACTGTGTCTCGTATTATAATGGACCAACTTTGTTTCGATTTGGAGGTGTGGCCTAAAACTATTATCTCCCCTTGAATTTCGAGTCTCAAATTTCAGGTGCGGCTTAGAATCGGGAAAATTTTTTTCCTTGATTTCGAGTCTCATTTTTCAGGTGCGGCTTAGATTCGAGTGCAGCTTAGATTCGAGTGCGGCTTAGATTCCAGTAAATACGGTACGCTGTTCTTCTGTTGAGGACAGTGATATGGAGCTGGATGCCTTCAGTAAGAGTAGAGGTTCAAATGCCTATCCAGTCATTCATATTTAAATTTTTCAAAATTGATTAAGGTAAATCCTAGGATACTTTCTTAAAAAAATGAAAATAAAAAAAATAAAATAAAATAAAAAATAAAATAAAAAAATTGGCCAGTTTTCCTCCCCACCGTTGTAAAAAGTGAGATTGTGCCCCATCCCTAATGACCTCATTATCCATGGGATATGAAACACAAATCTTCCTTCTTTCCTTCTTCTGCTGTTTTTCCAAATGTTATTACATATGCCCAACATAACAATACACTTGTGTGTCATTATTTATTAGCAGATGAGTTTAAGATTACATATGAGGAGGCTATGTCTTGTCAGGGCTGGGGAAGTTGGTGGTTGTTAGCTCCCCATTGCAGCTCCAAGTGGACCAATCACCTCAGTATGGAAAATGTTGGTGGTTGAGATCTTAATCGTCAATCATCTGTACAATGTAAAATTCTTAATGCACAGAACTGAAAACTGTTAACATGAGATAGAGGTAATAATTCCTGAAGACCACTTGTTGCGTAGGAAGTAGACAGAGACAAAATAATCACTGCACGTGAATGTGCCATTTCAAATCTTTCCATGTGTTTCTCTTGATCCGTGTTCTCAGTAATTTATCTTTCCCTTCAACTCATTTTCTTTGTATGAATGAATGAATCTATTAGATGGATGCAAAAGTTCATAGCATTTTTCCCACAAGTTTAGTAAACACAACAGATACACATAACAGAGACTTTAATTATCCGTAATATATTCTCCTTCACTATTGGTTTCGAGCCAAAGATCTCATTGAGCCATGTTCAGAGTGCATTTTCATCCGGAATGCAAGTTTCTTGAAGGTCGCTCAATAGAGTGTGGAAAAGGTTAAAATATGAGGGCACAAGGTCAGGTGAACAAGGTAGGTGCAGACTGACTTCCCAACCCAACTCCTGTACAGTGTTTTTTGTCAGTCTAGCAGAAAGCTGGCAGACATTATCATGGAGTAGCATCACTTCACACAGTCTTCTTGGTCATTGTTCTAGGACTGCATCTGCAAGACATTTCAGTTGTTGACAGTAAATGTCAGCAGTGATGGTTACACTTTGGGGAAGCAATTTGTACTACAGCACACCATCGCTGTTCCACCAGATGCATAACATTGGTTTTCGTGGATGAACATAGGTCTTTGTACCAGGAGCAGCTGCACAGTTTTAGCTCAACTATTCCTCTCTTTTCTTTATGTTCGCATAAAGACAGTATTTCTTGTCACCAGTAACGATAGAGGATAGGAATGGTTGGTGTTTTTGTCATGAGCCAATTGATGACAAGCAAGCACAGATCACATGTAGCCACCTGTTGATTTTTGTGATGTTGGCTTATAGCATACAGTACCCATACACCCCCCGGTGTCACTCAGCCTTGTGATGCCAATTGAGGAGTTACTCAACTGAATAGTAGCAGCTCTGGTCAAAGAAAACCATCAATAACGACCAGGAGAGTGATGTGCTGACCACATGCCCTTCCTATCTGCATTCTAAGCTGAGGATGACACGGTGGCCAGATGGTCCCATTGGGCCACTTGTGGCCTGAAGACGGAGTGCATACCCATACAGTTTTTGAACATTCCCCATGGAATGATCACAGGTCATCACATTTGTCAGCTCTCAAGTACACTGATGTGGACCATTGTGAATTAATGTGTTTAAATGATCTTCATCAAACTCTGAAGGTCTTCCTGAACATGGAGAGTCACTAATGTCAAAGTGATCCTTCTTAGAACAAGACCACCATTTTCCTGCTGTGCTCTGTCCAGTGGCATTATCTTCACATGTGGTGCAAATGTTTGTGCCATCTCCACTGCTGTTACCACTCAACTGAACTCAAACAGAAGAATATGTTGGAAATGTTCAGCTCTCCCCACTCAGCACTCTATATCCTAGCATGCACAGATCTAATCACTATCTCCAAATGACAAAATGGCAATTTGTAAACTCAAATAGCAACAGTGAACTACAAATAAAAAACAACAATCGATAAAGAAACCCTGAAGCAACCAGAATACCAATGTGCAAAACAAAAATGCTACTAACTTATGCAACTACCTGATATATAACACCATATCTTCTCACCTCAGTGATAGACATTGTTTCTCCCAGAACAATTGTCATTTAATGACTGAGATTGCTGTCATTGTTTAGTGATATCATGTTGTACAATACTCAACTAATTTAGTGGCAAGTAGTACTTGCCTAATATAGAAGTAATTCATTCAGATTTAATCGTCTGGATGGAAAAACCACTGTCAACATATTTGTAAATTTATGCTTCTTCATTACCATTATATTTAAATAATCTGTTTGGAATGGAAATGGAAAACCAATAAACACGTCGTTTGGTGGTTGTGAAT
The DNA here is from genome assembly GCF_021461395.2 of Schistocerca americana. Classification (NCBI taxonomy): domain Eukaryota; kingdom Metazoa; phylum Arthropoda; class Insecta; order Orthoptera; family Acrididae; genus Schistocerca; species Schistocerca americana. The sequence continues at coordinate 429,582,617 of NC_060124.1, read as the reverse complement.
AAACACCTAAAAATTCTGTCAGTATTGGTTCCTTTTAGAGCCGTGCTTGTTTCTCCCCAGCTATACATGTGAAGTGAATACAGTTTGTTTTCCTAATCCAAAAACTAGCAAACATATCTTTACTCCCATTTATTTTCACCTTTTGCAAAGGAAACTAGTCAAGTCAGTGTTAACATAGATCATTTGTAAGATTTATGTGATAGTAGTGTTGCTGCTTAGTAGGCGTGACTCACTTGTGTATGTGGCTACATGTTGACCTTTTAGAGTTTGACAAGTACCGTAAAAGAGTACACTTGAATTTAATAACAAAATAAACAAATTTGTCCTTTACACTACCAGTGCTATAACCGAAGTATACTTTTAACATGTTGATTTTCTACTTTCGTTCAAAGTGTTGTATCGATCCCACCGAGAACAATAGCCTTCAGGCATGTGACATAAGTCAAGGCATACATTAACAACATCGAAGTAGCTCCTAGAAATTTATTACTAACAATGTGTAATACTAGATAAATGAAATCTAGTTAACCAGCAAGAAATCTGTACTTTGAACACAGCTACTGCTTTCTCATTTACAATATGTAGCTAACACTCTTAACCTAACAGGATCTTCAATCCTTAAATGTAGGTAATCAGGTAATTTGTAGAATTGGTGAATGATGCATGTTTTTAATTTTCTTTTAAATTGTTATGGTCTGCCAATTTCTTGGTTTGTATTGGAGATTTTTTTCATATGAGTACATAACTCCATTCTGAACTGCAGAGAAAAAGACAAATTTAACCTGAAACTTATTTTTGTTTCTTTTATTGTAGTAGAGGAAACCACACTTCAGCAGAAACTGTAATTTTATCCACTGCTGAATAGGTTGCTAAAATAATTATTCACTTTGCAGCTCAGGAGTGACTCTGTCCATCTCCAGAAATATCAGCCAGGGAAGGATACAAAGTCGTAACCACAAATGTACTTAACAACACTTTACTCAGAATAGATTTTACAAAAGGTGTTACATGATGCACATGAGTAGGCATACCAAAACAGGAACAAAGTCTTTGTACAGGGTATGGAGTCATATGCATCACCCATCAGTACCAGAACTTAACTGACAACAGCCCAGTGTTACAAAACTTAACTGACAACACATGCTGCCAGGTGATGTGCATGTGTAGACAATGGCACTGTATTGTACCCATGGAAATAGATGAACAACCTTAAATCAAAAATATAAAAATAAAAGAAACATATTTAAGTGTGAACTAAATGAGAGAAGAAGACACAAAAATGTGTACAGTGTACAGGATACAATAAACAGCTTTACAAAAAATATAGATGATGATAGGAGCTGCCACCAGGTGACAAGACTGAGTTGAGAAATGATGTAATTTGCATGACATTAGTAGTAAATTGTAAAATACCAACTGCTCATAATGCACTATTCATATAAATACAAAATGTAAGGTATGTGTCTATTCAGTCAAGCTTTGTAGTCATATTTTGTCATCAGATTAATTGTTTTGCCTTATTTTTTTATATGAATAGTGAATGACATGTAGTTTGTATTTTATCACTTATTACTAATATTGCCTAAATTATGGTATTTCTCAACTCAGTCTTGTCACATGGTGGCAGCTTCTGTCAGCTGTTTTTTGTGAAGCTGTTTGTGAAGCTTGTATACTGTATGCACTGTTGTATATATCCTTTCCTTTTCGTATTTTTAGATTTATACTTAGATTTTTCCTATGTTATTTATATTTTTAATTTAAGGTTTTCAACTATTTCCATGGGCACAATACAATGCCACTGTCCCATACCTGTACAGCAGCTGGTGGCAAATGATATCAGTTAAGCTTTTCAAGGCTGTCCTGCTATCAATTAAGTTCTGGTATGTGACACCATGCTCCTTATAAAGACTTTGTTCTTATTTTTGTATGTCTACTCCTGTACTTTATGTAACACCTTTTGCAAAATTTATTGTATGTGTATGTTAATTACATTTGGGGTTACGACTATGCATTCTTCGATGGCAGATATTTCTGATGAGGGCGGAGCCCAAAATGCACCAAGAAATTGCTTCTGAACAGCAAAGTGAATAATCATTTTAGCAAGCTATTCAGCAGTGTTTAAATATTCAAGTTGATTTGATGGTTGCTTGCTTCCTACATGACTTCATGTTGTATCTCCAAGCTGTAATCCGTAGGTAGCGGCCTGAGTGAGGCATGTTATCGACATTTCCTGTCTTTCTGTATCTCCTCCATGTCCGAACAACATCACTTGGGTTCACTCCAAGACGCCTGGATGCTTCCCTTTTTGAGAGTCCTTCCTGGCACACAGTAACAATGTGGACACGATCAAACTGCAATATTGACCATCTAGGCATGGTTAACTACAGACAACAAGAGCCGTGTACCTCCTTCCTGGTGGAATAACTGAAACTGATTGGCTGTCGGACCCCCTCTGTCTAATAGGTGCTGCTCATGCATGGTTGTTTGCATCTTTGGGCAGGTTTAGTGACATCTCTGAACAGCCAAAGAGACTGTGTCTGTGATACAATATCCACAGTCGACGTTTATCTTCAGGAGTTCTGGGAACTGGGGTGATGTAAAACTTTTTTTGATGTGTGTATTTAGCATCATCATTATTCCCATACTAATGTGTTCCCTGTCTCTTCTCTGTAAAACTTCTTATATTGTTCTTCCTCTTACAAGATGACTCTGGGTTTTCTTCATGCAGTAGCCAGTGATAGTCACCAATGATAGAACCCTTCCAACTTTCTTGATATCTCCTCTCCATGACACAAATGTCCTGTGGGATCTTTCCCCCTGATCATCACTGACTGCTCTTAGATTTTCTGGAAAGAAGTTGAAATATGATTTAAGAAAGTGAAGTTTCAAGCCCATCAGACAATCCAATTTTTCAAACTTTTGAAGCATGTGTTGAACAGTGTTCCTGTAATCTGAATCCTTTGTATTTCCAAGAAATTTGCAAATGACATCTCTGAATGCAGTCCATGCCTCTCTTCCATTATACATTATTGCAGCAACAAATTTGTCATCACACATTAATTTGTGGTTGTCAGGACCAACAAAAACACCTTTGAGTTTGGTCTCTGACAGACTAGGAAAACAAACAATGGAAAATCCAGGATGGAATAGTGACAATATTATGAAAAGGATAGATTGCTACTCATCATATAATGGAGATGTTGAGTTACAGACAGGCATAACAAAAAGCTTAGGCAACCAGAGACAGTGATCGTGTATGTGTGAGCTGCATTTGCTTGAATGTGAGTGTGTATGTTCTCTGTTTCAGAAGAAGGCCTTCTGACCAAAAGCACAAATGTTTTTGGAAATTAGGAAAACATTCACACAAATTATAGAAACATATCCCAGTTTTAGGAAGTGTTTTCACAAGTTACTTCATCATACCAAGCTAAATGTGGGGTCAGACGTGTAATATTTTTTTACAGTCAACAAGGCTCAATCAAAATTTTTAGTTCCAGGTATGAGATTTTGGTGAAGTGTCCATTTGTCTCTGATCCAGTTATCAACACTTGCTCTGCTGTATAGGTGACACAGGAAACATGGGTACTTCATAAATCCTGCATGCTGACCAAATACCATGCATAGAAACGGATCATCTGTTTATGATCTGAGTATTTTGCTTTTGCAAGGATCAATTGTATGTTTCCATAAGTTTCTTTTAAGTGCACTTAATGACCAGTTGGCACTGATGCATATTTGTCACCATAATGTAAAAGGACAGCTTTTAAGCTTGTTTTAGGGGAATCAATAAACAGCCTCCAAGGATCTCTTCATACTTTATCAAAGTTCTTGCATTAATCCTGGTACATCCGAATAAAACACTAAGTCACTTTCTTGTTCAAACTAAGATGTAAAGTGCAAGTCTCTCCACCTATAGAAACGAACAGAGATACCTTCAGAAGTAAATTCTTATGTTTCAATCTAGCTGCAAGCAGTTTTGCGTTTTCTTTGGTTAGACTTAAGTCTCTAGCAAAGTCACTAAGTTCAGGCTATGTAAACACCTCACAGTTTTGATGTCTAGCACATTTGAAAGTAGGATCTACATCATGACTTGAATCTGCTGGATCACAATCACTTCAAATATTTGTAGGAAGTGCAGTTTCTTGTCGTGACTGTGGAGGTTGGAATGCTTGGACCATGAGGAATCACTTGGATGACAGATGGAAAGGCTGGGTATAGAGTGTTTTCTTGAATTATAACCACTAACATCACTACAACAAAAACAACAATTTTCACAGTGGTTCATTTGATCCTGCCTCACCATTTGGATGCTGAATCTGAAACTCTTTTTTCATTCCCTTTAACCATGTCCTTAAGTCTTCTATGCACACATAACACACTTTATTGGGTGCCCAATATTTGTCTTAGTTCCCCAGTTGAAAGCAAAAATATGCAAAGTGCACCTTTCTAATGAAGTCTGTTACATTTTGTTGATGTTTTCATATTAAATATTCACCACAAATATAACAGAATAAATTTGGAGAATTCACACAACAATGAGGTGTCATACTGCAATCTCATAATGAGTATTTATCAAAACTTGGAGCACTTCCGCTTTATTACACTCACTCTCTGATATCAAGTTACTGATGTTTAATTTTGTCCAGCGACATACAGCTTGCAGTAGTACAGTTTCCTGGACACACACACACACACACACACACACACACACACACACACACACACACACACACACACAAAAGGAAATAAAAAGAAAAAGCATCCAGTAAGCAGTGAATCATGAATTTAAAAAATCTGAATAAACTGCATGTGCTACACACTTTTTATGCTGATTTTCATATTGAGCATGGAAAAATACATAAGGGAGAACTGAACTTATTCAAAAGCTTTTAGTGGTTGGCTAGTCTTATTTTGTGAGGTTATGTTTTATGCTTAAAATTTTCGATAAAGATTTTGGCTTCTTGTGGTTTCCAGTAGAGCTGTCATTTTAGTCCATAAAATCTGAACTACATTCCAGTTATGATATTTTTCATCCTCAAGGTAGCGCAAACTTCCTTTTTCTTGCACTAAGCTTACCAGTTCTCCACAGTCCTCACAATGAGAATGTTGGCTGATTTGCTGTTGAAGTTCACCAATTGTCATTCAAAGTCTATACATTCAGATGCTCAGATCACCTGCATTGTGGCTGTGTATGTAGTGGAATACTTATTTGGAAAGATCAGCCATCTTCAGCTGATGGTGATCATTGGGGAATCCACCAATATCAGTGCCACTGTGACTGCAGCCTTAGTCATTTTTGGCTGATCCCAGAAGTGCCAAATTTTTGCTGAAGGCTTGAAAACCACTTTAACCTTATATTTTCTTAAGCAAGTAATTCCTGTACAGCAATATTTGATTGTACTAGCTTGCAACAGAGTGGTCCTAAAGAGGGGAGCTCAGTGTACTTTTGCCAGTATACACCCAAAGATGGCCAGAAGAGCTCGCACTGAAATATCAGTGCAGGAAGTTGCCAACATCAGACAGTTCAGCTGAAATTCCATGGAACAACATAATGATTTGTTAGTTTAGAAAACTCACATTAAAGCAAAGTACTAAAGATTCGGCCGGCCGTAGTGGCCGAGCGGTTCTAGGCGCTACAGTCTGGAGCCACGCGACCGCTCCGGTCGCAGGTTCGAATCCTGCCTCGGGCATGGATGTGTGTGATGTCCTTCAGTTAGTTAGGTTTAAGTAGTTCTACGTTCTAGGGGACTGATGACCTCAGAAGTTAAGTCCCATAGTGCTCAGAGTCATTTGAACCAAAGATTCTCAATATTGTTGTTTGTTAAATATTTCTTCCACTTTAGATATTATGCAGTTTGGAGTGTTCTGCTCTATGTTGTCTGTGAATGATGGGATATCATTATAAATTTACAATGCACATTTATCAATCTTTTTACAGGGTCAGGCAGCAGCACACTTCAGAGCCAAGGACCGGGACCGGGTAGCAAAGAGGATGGCCGTTTCCAGATTGGAGAACTGCACCAGAACGGCTGGGTCGAGGGCCCGGGGTCTGGCACCAGCCACCTGCTGCAGCTGCGGAGGGCGCACTCCACAGGAGACTTGTGCTGTGCGCGTCCCCCACCTCCACCACCACCTGCATTCCTCTGTGCTGTCGCCCATACAGCTCATAATGCAGATTCGTAAGTCTCTATCTTTACTGCAGTTTCCTGTGTTTTTATTTTGTATATTTTTTCAACGAATTCAATATTCTGACTTATTGGTTATATCTTACTTTTGTACAAATAAATTGGCCAGCAGATATCAGTCCTCTATAAATGATAATTATTTTATTTTGTCACATTTGTGGGGAAGTAGTAAAAAAAAAAAAAAAAAAAAAACCTTAAAACTTTTTTGTGTTTAACTTTCTGACAACATTACTAATCAAGGAAAATCTTTGAGCTGAACTGTGAAAGTGATAAAGAAGATGAGGAAGAAAAAAGAAGCAGCTTTGGAACATTTTATAATGAATTCCAGAACACTCTGTTAGAGCTCATAGCATGATTAGAGTTGTATTAGAGCCACACACATGTGATTATGGTTAAATAAAATGTAGACTGAAAAAATTTCTGCATGTCGAACAGCAGGGATAGATACTAACAAGTAGGGCTACTAAATGACTCACAACATGGGTTCAGAGCCAGAAAGTCAAACCAGTCAACAATTTTTGCCTTTTTTAAATGAAATACTAAAAGCCGTGGATGATAAGCAACATGTATCTAGAATATTTCTTGATCTTAGTAGAGCTTTTCATGTTACTAATCATGAAATTCTATTGCATTAGTTAAGTAATTATGGAATTAGAGGCCAGTCTGAAAGGTGGAGTCAGCTATACCTCAACAATCATCAACAGATTACAGAAATAAAATCTAAAGACAGTGAATCCAAAAAGATTCTAGTTTTTGCAGTAATAGGGCCTATTCTATTTCTGCAGTTCGTAAATGACTTGGCTGATAAAATACATGCTGAAACCACAGTACTCTTTGAAAAGGACACTAATATTTTAATTAAATCACGTGGTGAGGAAAATGTGCAGGAAATTACAATATTAATAGCTTTGCACAGTACTTCAGGACCAATAGGCTCATCATAAATTCTGAAAGAAATTGTGGCAGTTAACTTTCACATCACACAAACCTCAATCTTGTAAACCCGGTTTTCACCATTTAAGGAAAAGATGTCTCAAGTGTGGGTCATACAGAATTTTTAGGTGTACCATTCATGAGGGTTTGAAGTGGGAAATTTATCTTAAGAATTAATATAAAAAACTTAATACACTTACATTTATTGTTGTGATTCTCACTCAAAATATGAGCTGCTTACCAGTGGTGACAATGGCATAAATGGCAGTATACTGTCAGCAAATATGTACAAAATAATTTTTTGGGTGAATTCCACAGTTCTTTTAAAAAATTAAAAATACAGAAAAAGATCAGCAGAATGATAAAGAAAGTCAAATGCAATTATTCCTGTAGACCCCTTTTTAAAAGTCTGAAAGTACTGTATCTGCCTTCTTTGTATATATATGAAATACTGATTTTTACCAAATGGAGCCTCTTAAGAAAAAAACAACTTCTTCAAATATAACTATTATATAGAAGCTTATGAAACTAAGCAGAAGCTGATCCTACACATAAACACAGAAAGTACAAAAGAAATAATGCAAAATCCAGGATGGAAGTAAAAATATTATGAAAATGATAGTTGCTACTCGCCATATAGTGAAGATGCTGAGTTGCAGATAGGCACAACAAAAAAACTTAAGAAAATGAACTTCCATCCAACAAGGGCTTTGTCAAAAATAGACAACATGAACATACACACATTCACACAAATGCAACTCACACACACATGACCACAGTCTCTAGAAACTGAAACCAGATTGCAAGCAGCAGTGCACGATGGAAGAGGCAACCAATTGGTGGGGGTAAGGAGAGGCCGTGCAGAAAGTGGAAGGGGTAGCCGGGTAGGGGTGGCAGATAGTAATAAAGTGCTGCTTGTGGGAATGTAAAGGGCTGAACTGGAGGGAGGGTAGGGCAGCTAGGTGCAGTTGGAAGGTTAGATGGGTGGTGGGGGAGAGGGTGGGGAGAGGGGGTAGCAGAAAAGGAGAGAACTAAAAAGACTGAGGGTGCTTTGGTGAAATAGAGGGCTGTATAGTGCTGGAATGGGAACAAGGAAGGGGTTAGATAGGTAAGCACAGTGACTTAACAAAGGCTGAGGCAATGAGAGTTACGGTAATGTAGGATATGTTGCAGGGAGAGTTCTCACCTGCACATTTCAAGAAAGCTGGTGTTGGTGGATACAACGGCATAGGCTGTGAAGCAGCTTTGTGTTGGGTGGCGTGCTCAGCAACGGGATGGACCAGCTGTTTCGTTGTCAGTTTGTCAGTGACCATTCATGTGGATAGATATCTTACTGGTTGTCATACCCACATAGAATGCTGCACGGTGGTTGCAGCTTAGCTTGAAGTTCACTGTGAAACCATTCATGGGATCTCTGAGCTAAGTGGCTACCACTGTGCTGCATTCTACATGCACGTGACAAACAACATACAGTCTTGACAAAAAATAAAAGCACCTACAGCTGTCCTTATGATTTTATTTTATTTTGTCACTACCAGTTTCAACACTTCATTGCTTCATCTTCAGGCTGTTTTGATGCGGTACAGGTTGATACGATCCCCATGCATAACCCATCAGTTGCCAGCATTACTGGATATGCATATAATGTGTCAGCACTCCAACCATGAAGTTGATCAAAATTAGTTGTTCTGTGTAGATCCTGCAATAAATGTACCTCAAAAATGACTTCAAACATTGTGTATAATTCATATGATGTGAATTTGAAGTTATTGTATGCAGTATGTGCAATAGGAAAAGGAAAAAAGCCTGCTCAAACGTTTTGTGGTTTGATGGACCGTCCTCCTCCTCCCAGTAGGTCCAAAAAGTACATAAAAATACTTTTAGGTGCCTTGACAGTTGTGTCTAAAGCATCTATGAAATGTGCAGTAGAAGAAAAACAAATGTTAGTGAAACCAGGGACATTGCTGTTGCACTTGATGGGACGTGGCAACGTCAATGACATCATTCCTTGAATGGTGTTGTAAATGCTACTTCTCTGGAGAATGGAAAAGTTGTTGATGTTGAATGCTTATGTAAGTACTGCCACACCTGCCATGGTAACAATGAAGGACATATTGAACATCAGTGTTCTACGAATTATGATGATTACAGTGGAGTGTGATGGAGCTCTAAAAATATTTTAGAGGTCAGTGCCCATTTATAACATTAGATATACAAAACTGGAGTGTTGTGGACATGTACAAAAGAGGAAGGTTGCTATATTGAGGGAGCTTCAAAGAGAAATGAAAGGAAAGTTGCTATGTGATGAAAGATCTATGTCTGGCCAAGGCAGATTGACAGAAACTGAAATAGACCTTCTTCAGAGTTATTATGGACTGACCATTAGATGAACTGCACCCCTGAATGATGTTACAGCAATGAGAAAAGCTGTATGGGCCACGTAATTTCACATTTTGTTCGCAGATGACCACCCTGTTCACGGACTTTACCCTAAAGGAGCAGGTTCTTGGTGTGGTTACCAAAAAGCAAAAGAAAGTGGTCAAATATACCATTATAAGCATTCTCTTCCTGAGCCTGTTATGAATGAAATAAAACCAATTTTTAGAGACCTGAATGACCCTGTTTTGCTCAGTAAATGTCTTCATGGGGGTACTCAGAATACAAATGAAAGTTTCAACCATTGCGTATGGAAAAGGTTACCCAAGAATTCTTTTGTAGCACTAAATACATTACAAGTTGGTGTACTAGATGCAATGATATGTTTCAGTGACATAGTGATAGAAAGGTTGGAAGTCCTAAGAAATTTAGACATAAAATGTGGCTCTGATATGGAAGATAAATTGCTTGCATGTGACAGACAACGGGTGCATGAAGCTGTAAGATTCACTCTTCAAGTTACCAAAGAAGCAAGAAGTGCTAAAAGGAATGCCAAGAGGAAGCTTGAAGAGGAAGAAATGCTGCAGGATGAAGACTGTGTTTTTGGAATGTTCTGAGGCACAGTTTAAGTGGACTCGTATCTACATTCACAATTTCCCACAAGTTGTATTTTTCAGAATAGGTACAAATATTTCCTAAAGTTTATAAAGCTTTGCTCTAATTTTTTCTGTGACTTTCAATAGTCCATACTTATGGAGTAGACGTAAGCTTTATTGAAGAATCAACTAAATTATAGAAAAAATAACCTTTTTATCAGGAAAAAAATTATAAATATTAAAATATAAGATGTGGTATTTTTTATCCTTGTAATAAACATAAAAGGTGGAATTAAGTAGGTTGGTACCACAGCCATCATGTCATGCATATCTGGTAAAAATTTGGTCTCCTTCAATTCTATAACATTGGACTAAATGGGACCTCAATTTGAGGAAGCACTTTGGAAAAATAAATTGCAGCAATTTTTTGTAATTTTTTTAATAACCCTAGCAGGTTCAAAAATATTCAAACCATTTCTAATTTGTTTAGAAAATGTGCTACATTGGCTGATATCAGCTAACAATCTGTAAAACATATACATTATAAACAGTGCCTGAAAGAAATAGTGTTAATTTTTACATAATATTGAGCTGGAAAAGTACCCTGTATCCTTAATAACTGCTGCTATCACATGCAGAAACAATGTAGTTTGTCAGTTTATATTATTAATTGTGCCTAATTTGGTTGTGTTGACCATGTAGTTACAATGTGTACTGTAATTGTAAATTAATTGTGTTTACTCTTTTCCTGTATCATATGAACAATCAATGTACTAAAAATGATTTCTTGGAGCAAATAAAATAAATAAACAGAAAATAAATAAGTCACCAATGCTTACAGCATGGAATGAGAGGTACCTTCATCTGTGAAAAGAGACTGAAAGGTTGGAAGATCCCTCAGGATCTTGTGCCAAAGGAAATATAATGTTGCAGGGCATGAGGGAAGGGTTAGCAACAAAAGAGCTCTGCAAACCTGAAAGAAGTGTTAGAGAGATATACTGATAAGTGAAAGATGAGAGAAAAACACAAAACAATAGAATTACAAGTGAGGCATTTATGATGGGTGGGGTATTATTGGTAGTGTTTTCATGTAGTGTATAAACATCCACACAAATACCTTTCCACAAATGCCAATGCTGCCAGAACAGACAGTGTCTGTCTTGCATGGAAAGACTTGACAACTACCAAATTTCAAGCATTTTTAAGCTGTATTAGAATATGCAGTTGGGCAGCAGTGAAACAGAGGTTGAATGAGGTAAATATTCTGAATTTATATACATACACAGCAAACCATTGTGATGTGCATGGTAGAGGATACTTAACATTTTACCAAATGTTAGGGTTCATTCGTATTCCAACTGTGTATGGAGTACAGAAAGAATGTGTATTTAAATCCCTGTGTCTATTATCTTTGCAAGTTCAGTTTGAAATCTGATAGGAGTTCCATGGACACTGAGACATTGTACAGTTTTAACAATTTCAGTTGTTTCTCAACACCAATGACACTAATATCTATTCCAGTTATTTTTGCAGTGGTATTACAAGAATTAAGTTGGGACAATATCCTGGATTTTCCTTTGTAAAGGATTAATTGAAAATAGGGTTTATTTAGTTTCTGACTCGTCGATGAGTGTCTGGACAAAATGTTTTTGTACCACCAACAGCCTTTACATGTGATCTGAATTTATTCGGCCGTTGTGGAGATCTTTTGATAATATTCTGTACAGTAATTCTTGAAGGCATCACACATTGCCCTGTTGACAGCTAAATGCGTTTCATTGTGAATCTCTCATCTATAGCTCTTTTGTTCATTTTTCACCTATTTGTGGTAGTCTCTGGTTCCTTACAAGTTTATTTACAGTGACTGTATTCCATGGAGGATCCCTCCCATCATGAACTGTTCTACTAAGTACATACAAGGTGTGTTCAAAAATTTCCTCAACTTTGTCCACAAAATTTTTATATGCTCACCTTTTACATTATCTTCTCCTTCAAAATTCTCTGACTATTGATAAACTGCTCACAACATCATTTCCACTTCTGGAAGCAGTCTTGGTAAGCCTTTGCTGGTTTGTGTAATGTGCTGTCTGCGAATTTTCTTTTATCTCATGTATCATTGCAAATCTTTGTCCTTTCAAGAGGGTTTTCTGCTTTGGAAATAAAAAAAGTCTGCAGGGGCCAGGCCTGGAGAGTACAGAGGATGAAGCAGCACAGCAATTTCGTTTTTTGTGCACTAGTCATGCTCAAACATGGATGGGATGTGTGGGTGCATTATCGTGATGCAAGAGCCATGAACTGTCTAACCACATTTCAGGCCATTTCCTTCTTATATTTTCTTGCAGGCATTGCAATGCATCCTAATAGTACCATTGATCATCAGTTTGTCCCTGTTGTGCGAATTCATAATGAACTAATCCTTCAGAGCCAAAGGAAACTAACAGCATGGCTTTGACATTTGACTTGACCTGAGAAGCTTTTTCTGGTATTGGGGAGCCTTTACCAACCCATTGTGAAGATTGAACTTTGGTCTCAACATCATAACTGTTGACCCACGTCTCATCATCAGTCATGATTCTCTTAAGGAACATCTCATTCTCATTTGCACAACCTGAAAGCTCTTTGAAGATTGCGGGGCAAAGGTTTTTCTGGTCTTGACTCATGAGCTGTGGGACAAACTTGGCAGCTACATGATGCAGTCCAAGATGTTGTTTTAGGATTTCATGACATGAACCAAATGAAATGTTACATTTTTCTGCAATCTCTAGGACAGTCAGTCTTCAAATGGCATGCACATTGTCATTGATGTTTCTGACATGAGCATTGTCAGTAGATGTCAAAGAGCGTCCTAAACAAAGGTCATCTTTAACTTCCATCCAGCCATTTTTAAACCATGTGAATCATTCATAACAGCTTAAGCACTCGTCATCGTAGGCTACTTGCATCATTTGGTGTGTCTCTGTAAAGGTTTTCTTGAGTTTTGCACAAAATTTAAAGGACATGCATTGCTCCTCTGACTCTGCCATTTTGAATTACACAAACTGTGTGACACAACATGCTACTCAATACAGCACTGAACAATAACTAACAGACATACAACAATGAAACTTCTGGCCGTTACACATTAAACACAGGCACGTGCAGGGATGCCAACCGCATTTGACTCCAGCACACCATTGGCACAAAATTACTAATGTTATGAAATTTTTTGAACAGATGTCATATCTATCGAGTGGATTACCAACTATTCTTTTAAACTTGAGCCATAGTTGTTTCACATGCCCTTGTCCAGAGCTAAATTTGGCAAGTTTATCTCTTGTAGGAGAAGAGCAATAGAATCACATCCAGTCATACTGTATTTTAGCAAGCAACAATCTTCATGTTCATCTTATGGTAGTATCAATCTGTATGAGAGAATACTAACCATTGCACCAATTTGACTGTGCAGCTTACTGATCCTCTTACAATGTTTATAGGGTAGAGCATGCGGGAGGCCCTGGTGGTCAGTCTTCCATGGAAGACACAACAACCACCACAACTGCATCAGACTCCCTCAATGCTGACTTGGAGGTGTGTGGGATTCTGGGCACCAGCACGAGCACTGCCACTGAGGAGGAACCAGACCCCGACCCTGAGGCTGCAGGGCCCAGCACAAGGTGCCTGCCATTTCTTCTCCTGTAATCTTTATACAGTTGCAAATCTACATACATAATGTTCTTCTTTGCACTATTTCATGCTGCCATTCCTTACTAACAGCATTCTCCCTTTCCTAAGGAAGAATAGAGACACCATAATGAAAAAGAATGAATAAAATCTTCTGGGTTTCAAAGGTGCATCAACTGGAATAAAATTCTCAAGCTTTTGATGGTTATCTCCACCATCATCGTCAGGAATAAAAACCACTGATTGCCAGGACTGGCATGTTTTCTGCTTATATGGGCACAATTGTACCCTTGCAACAATCAGAGAGGGCCAAAATGATACATGCCCAGAGGGTATGTGGAGCAGTTCACAACAGCTCTGGCACACTGTAGGACCTAGTGATATCAGGTAGCACAAGAGGCCAGCACCACATTTGAAGCTGCTGCTCCTACCTCCCTACAAGCATCAAGAATCCATTTTTGTTTCCTTTTGATATCCAAAGCCTGCACCCATGCCTTACTAAGTGTGCGCCCCAGGTCTCTGTTAAAATTGCTGCTGTTATTCTACTTTCAGCTGCCTCCTAACGGAATCCCAATATGATGATGCATGAGCCAAGATTCTTGTGTTTTCAAACTGTTTTTTGTGCCACATGAGCCGTGCTCATCTAAACATTAAATTGACTATTGAGATGGAGAATGATGGCCAGCTACTGTTCTTGGGTGTATTAGTTGCAGGCAGAACGCTTGGTTGGTCATCCAGTGTACAGGACATCAACACATGCTGGTTGCTATCTGAATGATGGTAGTTTTCAGCACTCTGGACACAAGAAAGCATTCCGGAACATTTTAATACACATCAACACATGCTGGTTGCTATCTGAATGATGGTAGTTTTCAGCACTCTGGACACAAGAAAGCATTCCGGAACATTTTAATACACAGAGCAAAAGTTATTTCTAATAATACCACCTACAGTCTGAGCTGCAGTACTTGAGACACATGTTCAGAGAGAATGGTTATAGCAAAAGAGACACTGCAAATGCTTTCAGGTGTCACTGGAATCAGCAGTAGGGACCAAGCCAGCTGCTTTGCTACCAGACTGCAGGGCAACAAGCTGCAAGTTAGGACATATGCTGCAGAGGTATAGACTCATATGAGATATGCTGTGCCCTGTTAAAGATGACGTAGCTCTTCATGTGCCCAGTGTGCATGGTGTCCTTTGCAAATGTGACAGCAGCTATATAGGTCAGTCAGCTCACACAGCTGCAGAGTGTTGTGCCAAGCAAAAATGACATATTAAACAAAGGAAGCTTGACAAGTCAGCCATAGCTGAACATTACCTGGAAAATGACACAAAATACAGTTTGAAAGCACAAGAGTCTTAGCTCATGCATCAACATATTGGGATCCATTATAAAGGAGGTGGCTGTGATCAGAACAAGCAGTAAAAATTTAACAGAGAAAATTTTAACAGAGGCTAAGGGTGCACACTTAGAAGAGCATGGGGGCAGGCTTTGGCTATCAAAAGGAAGCACAGGCAAGTGTTTGATGCTTTTAGAGAGATGGGAACAGCAGTTTCAAACATGGCACAGCCCCCTCGTGCCACCTGACATTACTCAGTCCTGCAGTGGGCTAGAGCTTCTGTGAGCTGCCCCACTCACCTTCTGTGCATGTGTCATTACAGTCCTCTCTCTGATTGGTACCCAAAGCTGAAATTGCATCTGTATAAGTGGGAAACCATGCCAGTCCTGGAAGTCAGTGGTTTTTATTGCTGATAATGATGGTGGAGTTAGCCATTGAAAGTTTGATAATTTTATTTAAATTGACATGGCTGGAAACTGAGAAGATTTCATTCAGACGCACTGCCACAAAGGACTCCAAGAACAGTGAAAAAGAATATTAATTATGTATGGTGTGGCAGTCAACATATACAGAAAATCATCAATGTAAATGTACCATCAGACTGATAATGAAAATCTCTTATGCATTTTTGATGAGTCATGGATGAGTAAATAATTAATGCTATGATGACTTGAGAGCCATGTAGTGAACATATCTGCCACGAAAGCCTGCAGGATCACAGTGCTAAAATGCTTTGTCTGTAGATCAGACTTTTGGAAATATGTAGTGAGTGATCAGAGTGTGTAGCCACCTGTAGTCAAAATTTCCAGTTGCTGTTTTCTATACAGGCATAGTCATAAAAAAATTATGTATCATGTACTTAATTTTTGTTTATTTGCAGGTAGATGTCTGCAGTCCTGATACACATTGAAATGCCCACACCACAGTACAGTAACACACCACTGGAATAACAAAATTATGCTGCCAGGCAAAGTCAGACGTTGGAAAAAAAAAGCCTTCTTCTTCTTCTTCTTCTTCTGAAGAACACACACACACACACACACACACACACACACACACACACACACACACACACACACACCACACCACACCACACCACTGTTTCTGCAGCAGCAGGAGTGACCACCAATCTTCATTATAGTCAAAAAAGCATATCACCACTTATTGGTAGTCATGTCTTCTTTTGAAGCTCTGTTTTACAGTGTGTTTGGAAACTCACTGTGCACTGAACTACAGATGTAGATTATGTTGCAAGTTGTAAGTGGACAGAACTGTTTATTCATAGATACGTGATTGTGTTTTAATTTGTCCTACTGTTATGTATCATTTGACTGTTTGGTTCAGTTGATTAAAGCTATTGAGTGTTAGATGTTCAATTTTTTTTTTTTTTTCAATTATGCTGCTTTCAATTGAGGAATGTATTTTTCCTGTTGAACGCATGTTCTGACGAGGTGATAAACACATAGATTTAGTTGAGGTTGCATTTGCCACAAAATATCCTTAGACAGCTGTCTTTCATCATAATGTGGTTCATCAACTTACTGAGAAATTTTGAGAAACAGCATTAGTGTTAGATGCCATATGACATGAAAGACCACTTAAACTAAGTGAACAGAAGTTTTTGGACATCTCTAACCCTATGCAGCAGAGCCCAGCAAAATCATTGCGCTAGTTAGAGAAAGGAAAACATATTGCTCTTGCAACTGTGCAGAAAATGGTTAGGAAAATACTGAAATTGTTCCTTATGAGTTATAGCAGTATATGAATTGAAAGATGCAGATCATGAAAAGTGAAACCATTACAGAAAATGAGTGACATCTTTTATTAAGAGGAAAACCACTGATATTCTTGCTGTCATTGCCTATACAGATGAGCCTGTGTCAATTTTCTGCTCATATTAAAACACAAAACCCACACTTGTAGTCAAAATCCTTGTACTGTGCTTGAACCACCATTGCATGATCAGGAAATTGGAGTGTGGATAGCAATATGTAAGCGGTGCATCAGTGGACCTTTATTTTTTTAAGGAACAGTGAACTGTGAACATTGTTTAATTATACATGTTTTCATTGGCCAGCTAAAGGAGAATGAAATCAACTACCAATAGTTTCAACAAGAAGACACTACTGTGCACACAGCTAACAACACTATGAATCTTCTGGAAAAGTCTTTTTGGAAAGTGTCATCTCAAAAGGCTTATGGCCCCATTGCTTGTTGGATCTTACTCCACCAGTTGTTTTTTCCTTGGAAAGCTGCAAAACCTGTAGTGTAACACATTTTCCCATACACACTTTGTGACATAAAAACTCAAATAACAGCATATGTGAGAAGTGTATCACAATCATATCTGCAGAAAATGTTTTCCAGTAAAATTAAGCATGTTCTGTCTTGTATATATGCCAATGGTTATGATTTACGACATATGTTGTAACTGCACAGCAACTAAATAGTGCATTTTTGTCCAACTTGAAAACATTTATGGAAATTAACTGTTACCTTAAAAATCCAGTGTTGTCTGTTTTGCATATTTTCACATGTCTGATTTGCATTTAATTAAAACAAGCTTTTTCATGATAAATATATCCTTTTTCATGCAGTGACTTTCTGAATATCTCCATAACTCATAATATGTACCTACATCTACATTGATACTCCACAATCCACCTTACAGTGCATAGTGGAGGGTACCACGTAGCACAATTAGTCGTTTTCTTTCCTGTTTCACTCACAAACAGAATGAGGGGAAAATGACTTTCTATATGCCTCTGTATGAGACTTGATTTTGGGGTATCTAACCTTCTTGGTCCTTATGTGCAATCTATGTTTGAAGCAGCAGAATTGTCCCGCAGTCAGCTTCAAATCGTGGTTCACTAAATTTTCTTAATAGTGTTCCTTGAAAAGAATGTTGCCTTCCCTCCAAGGATTCCCATTTGAGTTCCTGAAGCACCTCCATAACACTTGTGTTCAAACCTGTCAGTAACAAACCTAGCAGCTCCCCTCTGAATTGCTACAATGCCTTCCTTCAATCTGACGTGGTATAGATTCCAAACACTCAAGCAATACTCAAGAATAGGTTTCACTAGTGCCCTATCTGCAGTATCCTTTACAGCTGAACCACACTTTCCTAGATTTCTCCCAATAAACTGTAGTCAGTCATTTGCCTTTCCTACCACAATCCTTACATGGTTGTTCCATTTCGTATTTCCTTGCAGTGTTAGGCCCAGAAATTTAAACGCCATGACAGTGTCAAGCAGTATACTCCTAAAGCTGTATCTGAACATTACAGGTTTGTTTTTCCTACTCATCTGTATTAACTTTCTCTACATTGAGAGCTATCCACTGTTCATGACCCTAACTAGAAATTTGGTCTAAGTCATTTGTATCCTCCTACTGTCACTTAACTTCAACACCTTACCATACACCACAGCATCATCAGCAGACAACCACAGATTACTGGCCAGCTATCTGCCAAATCATTTATATATATTGAGAACAATAGCAATCCTATCATACTTCTGTGGGGCACTCCTCGCAATTTCCTTGTCTCTGATGAATGACAGCCATTGAGGAGAACATACTGTGTTCTATAACTTAAGAAGTCTTCAAGCCACTAACATATCTGTGAACATATTCCATATATTCTTACCTTCTTTAACAGCCTGCATTGGGGCACTATGTCAAATGCTTTCTGGAAATACAGAAATATGGAATCTCACTTTTGCCCTTCATCTATAGTTCATGGAATATCATGTGAGAAAAGGGAAGTTGAGTTTCACATAAGCGATGATTTCTGAAATCTTGCTGATTCCTGCTCATAAGTTTATCAGTCTGAAGGAAATTTTCTTATACATGGGAGTCATCTGAACTTTTTTTCAGTCTCTTGAGACTTTGCACTGGGCTAGTGATTAACAATAAATGCAAGCTAAGTAACAGGCCAGTGCTGTAGAGTACCATCTGGTCTGTGCTGAATTGGAGGGTGGTGTCCAATGGTTCTTCATACTGATGATGGTCTTGATTATTTTGTAGGAGTAGACACATGTCCCAGGGCATTTCTTACAACATTTCACAGTGTATCAGCTTCAGGATCCAATGTTCCCTAATCACATATATGAAATATTTCCTGTGAAAATTGCAAGGTAAACAACGTTCTCAGAATCTGAATTAAAAGAGGGGGGGGGGGGGGGGGGACAGAAATGTCAAAATGACCTCTTAATTTATTTGAAGTTAAGTGAGAAGAATACTTGGCATTCTCTTAGGTGAAAGCAAATACTAACTCATCTTGGAAAAAAAAGTTTGAAAAAGGTCACTTCTCAGAGGGGGGGAGGGGGGGGGGGAGAATAATATTTTAGACTTTGTCAGATGTAATTATGCTGTTGAATTTTGTACAAATACTATTTAGAAATATTAAAGAAAAAATACTTATACTAAGACAAAATTGTAAAGCAAATATTAATGCATTAGGTGTAACAAAACTAAAACTAACACTCAGCAGTCAGTAAATTTTAACTTGGATGCAGAAGATAATAAGATAAATGCTTTGTTTTCTTATACACTTGACTTTCTAAAGTTACTCAATTTTTGAATGGTTAATATTATTTTGAAAACCATCTTTTCTGTTACTTTCATCATAACTGCAATATTATAAATTACGATGCCAATATCACTACTGAAAAATGCGATACCATATCACAGAAGCAAGTCCTCTGTGCCTTTTTTGGTACTACCATGGCTTACAACACCATTTTACATTGTCAATAGTTCATGAAATACTATGTGCAGCACAGACATTACTAAAATGTCAAAGCATATGATAAAGTTCTGTGTGCTACATAAGCATTACACAATTCCAGGATACTAGATTATGTGTATAGTAGTTCAAATATAAGTCCTGTGTGCTAAAATAGCACAACTGTTATTTGGAATACAATGTTGTGTGTTTAAACAAACAGACAACCAAAGTCACTATCAGTTTGATTCCACTCATGGTTTAGGATACTATACAACATCAATGAAATAACTTATATTTATAAGCACTATGGTGAGTATCCATAGAACATGTCATGTAACTAACAATTAAAGCACAAAAATGAAAATGTCCTTTCCATATCATGGGGTTGTCTGAAGTTTACACATCATTTCTGGTTGAAAATTTACTTAAAGCTAGGTAGAACTGGAAAATGCCTTCTTAGGTAATACACAAAATTATATACTGCACACACATGATATTATGAGTCTAATTTTGGGAAACAAGTGCCTACAGATTTCAATACTCTCGTGATATCTTTTACACTATTCAGTGAAGATAGGATTTGTTTGTTTCAGAGTTCTGTGACATAGACATCTATGTAAAATTGCGTGGTGCCTTCTGCACTGTTTACAGGTAGTTCAAGGACAAAGAATAGTATGCATATATTACTAATTATCAGACAGTATCTTCAAGGTATTTACAGAAATATTAAAATACTGTATTATGCAGTTTTTTTTATGGGGTATGGGTATAGTATTCAATGGCAAAGTAGTCTTTGTACCAGTTAGTATCTTTCAAGAACTGCCCCCATACTCATAGTTGGTTACATAAATAGCAAAAATCAAAGAAAATATGTAATACCACTAACATATTTACAAGTCATTGTGTGGGACATGGTTGTGTTGAACACTGAAAAAAACTAGAATTTCTGTACAGATAAATGTTGATCATTACGTGTTTCAATAAGTCACTGTATGGTTGTAACACTTGGTGCACATAAAGCACAAGGTAAATTCAGTATAAAGTCTCCCATCTGGTGTAAAATATTTCAAAACTTAGTATATACCTCACCATGTTTTCAGAAAAGTAACAAAATAATTCCCACCTCTCATTAGTTTTTCAGAAACAGTAATGAAACAGTTATACCATACATCTCAAGTATGTAGTCTGATACAATACGCAGTTCAATTTATAAACCTTTGAGTACTGAATATGTCAACCATCAAGTGGTCAGATGTGTCTTCTAGACTTACCTTATATGATTCAATGTAAGTATAAAAAATTTTGTAAGTTCAGAAATAAACAGTTTTCATTTCTCATTACCTTTCAACGGTGTACAAGTATGTAGTGGTGTATAGGTATAGTTGTTAATTCATTAAAACATTCCTCAGTTTACTTCCTACTTTCAAGTGTCATGTTCTTCACATTAATTACCAACTTGATGCTTAATCAATTTTCAATGTACAGCTTTCTGACATGTTGCTTAATTACAGAAGATGTCACACTTCACCTAGAATCAACATTTCTGCATAAATATGTATAGTATTTACTTGCATCTGTCACTTCAAATAAAAAACAACCTACATTACAAACCTCACTGACTGTGTGTGTCTTTCGTAAACTTTCTCCACAGTAAGAAAAAACAGGGTCCCTGACCAGTCCTTACCTAACATCATTCTCCTCATTACATCAGTAATACATCAATACCTCATTAAATTCATCAAATATCTCTTCAATGCATCAACTTAATAACTCCACCTCATATCCTCATATCACTTCACTACTGCACTAAATACTCCATAGTAATAATCCTAGATCATGGGGTCCGAGGTTCGATTCCCAGCTGGGTTGGGGATTTTCTCTGCCAGAGGACTGCGTGTTTGTGTTGTCCTCAACATTTCATCATCATCATCATCTTCATCATCATTCGTGACAGTTTCTTGATTGGATTGCATGAAAAATTGGACTGGGTAAAAATTGGGACTTTTTACAGTGCTGATGACACAGCAGTTGAGTGCCCAACAAACCAAACATCATCACCATCATCTTAATAATCACCTAAGAAAAGTCACCTGCTTCATCTTAGGCAATAGATCAACCTCACAAAATAACATCACGTAGCAGCAGACCTCACAACTGATATAGCTTTTCTTCTATAACAATAGAAAAGACATTACACTATTTATATGTTTTATTACTTTACTGTATGTAATCATTAAATTGCTTGCACAACTAATTACTATATACAATCATATTATTTCAACATAAGGGTCAGAAGGGTAACACTCCCAACAATCACTTTATTACTTTCAAATACACTTCATTAGGCAACTGTACTTTCACTTGTTACATTGTACAAACGCTTTGAAAACTAGTGCATTACACTAAATATCTCAGGTGTACTCTTCTACTAATAGCTATATATATATCCCATATACTTCCTCAAAACTTACCAAAAATTGTGTATACATTGTGTACTAATCTCATTACTCCTGCAGTTATACAACCTTTTACACTTGCATGTTTACTGGTTACTCAGGGTGTTGAACATAATTTGATATACTTGTACATATTGTAAAATTCCATTACCTTACCTTTTCGGTATACTCAAAAACCTTTTTTTTCTCCACTACCTAACTTCTACAAACTAATGACACAATAGGAAGAAGAATATGTGACATTGCCACTGAAGAGTCACAGACACATCTTGGAATTCCATACTTTTCTGCAAATTTTGAAAAGGTGGCAATATTTCACAAACCTAGGAGTTTTCTAGACTTTGGGTATACCAGTCTATTTGCATTGAGGTGGAGGATTTCAATTACTTCAATGGGTCCAATGTAAATATGGAAGAATTTCTTATTTCAGAAGTGGGGGATTTTGATCTATCGTGAATCTTAACAAGGAGCAATTCACCAAGATTTATCTGAGTGGTTTTTACTTCATTCTCATGTCTCTTTTTTCTAGCATCACCATGTTTCGTCATTATCTTTCTAACAATTTCTTCTCTTTTCTGGACTGAAACGGGTTTACAAGTTGGGAAATCTATAGATTCATTCATGAACTTTGGTGGATTCCTATTAAATATAACTTCGAAAGGGGAAAAACCTGTACTTGAGTGTTGTAAACTATTTATAATGTCTTAAAAATCTGCAATGTTTTTAATCCAGGATGTATGTTTATGGCTACAGTATGTTCTACACAATCTCCCAATCTCTTGCATGCTTCTCTCTGCTGGGTTACTAGATGGATTATGGGCAGATATTAAAATGTGTAATTTTTGATCTTGGAATTGTGTATCTCCAATTATTTGCAATGAATTGTGACCCATTATCTGATAAGATGGCTTCATGTTTACCTACTGTAGGGATATACTTGTTTTCAACTATTAATGCAGTTGCATGGTTAGTGGATTTCCTAATAGGTTAGAGTATAATAAATTTTGAGAAAATGTCTACCATCACTATAATATAATTATATCTGCCTTTTGATGTGGAGAGGGGTCCATAAAGATAGGCAGCCACGAGACTTGATGGTTTTTCAGGTAAAATATTCTGCATCAAACCTTGACTAGTTTGGCAACTCACCTTTAATCTTTGGCAATTATCACTACCAGCAATAAATTTCTTAACATGTTTTGACACACTATAAAAATAAATGTTTTCTAGTAGTTTTTGTAAACATTTTTGTGCACCAAAATGTCTTTAGCTCTGATGAGGACAACTAACTAATTTTTCAATAAATTGTTCTGGCCAGCCTAATTTCCAAACATCTGAGTCATCTTGTGTTCTACGAAACAGTATACCTTTGAGTACTTTGTAAAATTTTGCTACTTTATCTTCACCTGGCTTTCCTAATAGGTTCTTAACTAGTTTCCAATTGTTGTCATGAGTTTGGTTCCTTCTGATGTCATCACAAATTGCTTTAATAGTTTACTCACCCTTTACTCCTTTCATATATGTAAGTGTAAACTCTTTCTCTTTCTTCATGAATTATTTGGTAATTACATACAGGTACTCAAGATAATGCATCTGCAATTTTGTTACCTGAACCTTTGATGTACCTAATTTCATAATCAAATTGTTGAAGAAACATTGCCCATCTGGTCAAGCACATGTGGTACAACCTACATTCTTGCAAGTAACTCAGTGCTGTATGGTCAGAAAACACTATTACTTTGTGGCCTAGAAGATAAGTCTTAAATTTCGTAAAAGCTCTATGTATGGGAAGAAATTCCTTTTCAGTCACTGTGTATTTACACTCATGTTTTAATAGGACTCTACTCACAAATGCTATTGCACAACATTTCCTTATTCCATTTTCTTCATGTATTTGAAATAAATGAGTTCCTAAGCCTTAGCCACTTAAGTCACAATATAAACAAAATAGTAGAGAAGAGTCTGGTCTAAATAGGATTCTAATATTGCATAGGGTTTGTTTGATCTTTTCAAAAGCTTCCTAACAATTTTGGTCCCATTTACAAATAGCATTTTTCTTAAGTAGGTTACTGAGACAGGGTGTGTTTAATACTTGGTTATCTAAAAGTTTTTGGTAAAATGCCGCTAAACCAAAAAATGATTTCAACTGCTTCCTATTCCTTGGGGCTGGTAACTTCACAATGGCTTCATGGCTTCTACCTTTTCAGGATCAGGCAGAATACCGTCTTCAGAAATGTAATGATCTAAAAATTTTATTCCTTTCATTCCAAAATTACATTTTTTTAATCATACCCCCTTCCCATAATTTTGGAAATATTTCCTTCAAATACCAGTAATGATCATCCCATTTTGAGTTACATACCAAAATGTCATCTACATAGATAGCTAATTTAGATCTGAGTTCTTCATCCAGTACACTGTCCAATGCCCTAATGAATTAAGCGAACGACACAGTTAAACCAAATGGTACAAATTTTTACTGATAACACTTACCATTGTACAAGAAGGCACTATATTTTCTAGATTCTGGTGACAGAGGTATTTGATGAAAACCCGATTTTAAATATAGGGTACTCATTAGCATTGCACTCTTGAATTTGTATAAGAGTTCATCCGTATTTTCATGGTGGTCATTTTCTCTTTGTACGTACTTGTTCAACAGCCGAGAGTCCAGAATAATTCCAACAGCCCCACATCATTTAGAAATAATGACTATTGGGTTGTTGTATTCATTTTTACTCCTTTATATAATCCCAAATCTTTCAAGTTTTTGTAACTCTTTTTCTACTGCTTCTTTCTTAGAAATTGGAACATCATACAGTTTTTGAAAAAGTGGCATATGAGGTTTCATCCTAAGTTCACATTCAAAATTCTTAACTATTCTGGTACATCACTAAAAACACCATAATACTCATAAAGTAAGGATTTAAGTTCACTTTTCTGTCCATCATCTAAACTGTTTGCAATTATGACTTTTTCATTAACAGTCTGTCTGAAGTCATCATATATACCTCCCTCCTCCACACACTCTGTTGTAAAAATTTCTCTTCAATGAAAGTTAATTTATTTGCCTTAACTTTTAATGATGTGTCCCCGTCCTGCAAGGATGGTGATTGTACAATTTTATCATTATGGCCTAAAATAAACAGAGATTTCTCTTTCCAGTTAATTACTGCATTTGTTTTATGTAGCCAATCAACCCCTAAAATTATGTGGTCATTCAAATCCTGTATGACAAGAAACCCATGGGTAAATGTAGCATTGCTAAGTTGGAAAGATATGCAAGCCTGGACTTAAATTTGTTTCCTGTATCTGCCAGTTGCTCCTCTAACCTTGACTCCCCCAACAGGTGCTTCTAAATAGCACTCAAAGTTTCTGAAATGCCTGAGATCTGACTACCACTATCCAAAAGGCACCTCCCTTCTCAGTTCCAAATTTTTAGATTAATGTAAGGAATTTTGATCTGATCATGGGTATTATGGTCAACAGGTTCAGTAAGTAAGTCTTGTTTCTTTTCACCAAAGTTATTCAGGTCAACCTCCTTATTTATTAACTGTATAGCTGTCTGATTGCTAAGTTTATGTACTTCTTTACTGTTACTATCTACTTCACATAAATATAGGGTCCCCTCTCTAGCTTCCTTATCATAACAGTGTGAGTTTTTTCTGTCCTTCTGTTGCATTTTCCCTCAACATCATGTAAGCCTTGAGCATAGCTGAGCAATTATAATACTTTAGTTTTTAGATAACTTAAAATGTTCTGCAAAAACCCCCTTTCTACCATTAAGTTCAATTAATTCTGAAAAATCTCCATCATTATCATCACAACCCATCTTCACTTCTTCCTTTATATTTCACATCCTCAGCACTATCATCATTAGCTTCTATCTCATTATAATCACTAATAATACAATCAGCATCATCAACATCTGAATCATTCACAACATCCTTATCAATAACACCCTCATTTACTGAACTATAAGTTACACTATTACCCTTGGTATTATTATTCTCTTTCAACTCAAATAAATTTTCAAGAATATTACTTTTGCTACAGCTAGTATGCTCATTCACAGGCACCTCATTAAAAAGATGGAATCATTAGGCCCATAAACTAACCCCATTTGAATTCTTTCTGGTAGCCTATTTGAGTTAATTCATCAAAAGATTGGTCTAAGTGTGCAAGTTCCATGATCTAGTCTTTGCAAAACTCTTTCATACTCCCTCTCTACTCCCTGTACATTGGACCATTTAAAAACTCACTCTTTATCCTAGATTGTTCGGTGTCAAACCAAAACTTTTTGAAGAAACACATCTCAAATTCATCTATGCATAAATTGTTACAGTCAAGTTGGTTGGGCCATGACAAGGCTTCTCCTTCCAATGTTCTTTTAAAGAACTTAATTTTTAGTTCATCCTTCATACCAAGGAGAAAACTATCACGGCAATGTTGTATAATATCAACTGGATGAAAATGTTTGTCACCAGGGAAACACTTTAGTGTCGTAGTAGGATAGCTTGGATGTCGTCCATTACTGAATGTTTTTAGATAAGCCCCATATTGTAACTGTTGTACTTGTTTTTTGGTAATAGTGACATCACTATGTAAGTCTGGCCCTTTTGAGTCTGTTATCTCCTCAACTTTTTCATCTACATTCAAGGCAACACTGTCTATTTTTTCATTTAGCTTATTTATAAAGGTTACAGCTTGTTTACTAGTGTCTCCAACAGAATCATTACATCTAACTTCAACAGCACCTATTTCAGATCTGAGATCCTTTTCTACTTCCCCTATTTTTGTCTCTAAAGATTGTATTTTGGACTCTGAAGCTTCTACCCTCCCTTCTACTTTTATCACACATTCATCTGTAGCTTTCACTCGAGAAAACACACCAACTAAGTCATTTTTAACATTAGATATTTGTGCATTAAGCTCTGCTCTAATGAGATTACGTTCTGTGACTATTGACTTTTCAAGTTTTACACTATTTTTTCACGTTTTTCACTGTTTTTGTTCATTGATGACGTTAATGCAGTAAACATGTCCTGTATAACTGTTTAGGTTTCTCACTCAACATTGTTTCACTTACGTGTGACTGTTCTTGTTTCTCACAGTCTGGACTCGAATCTAACACGCTACTATCTAAAAATCCCGAGTCTGCACTGATTTCATTTAACTGTTTAGGTTGACTATTGTCTAATACATCCTAAAACATGTCTTTATTGGCTGTTTCCTGTTTAGAGTCACTAGCTGAAGCTGGTAAGTTCGGCATATTTATTTCATTGTCCTGATCACAATCCATTTTTTGTAAATGTGTTCGTAAATTATCAATGCAAGAAAAAACCGATCAAAATGTTCACATAACACTGCACTGAAAAAATACAAAAATAAATGTTTTAATTGGTACTTAGCTTATTATTGTCCTGGATTGGGTAGGTGGCATCAACTTTGGTAATAATGCTTCGAGCTTTTACAACCATGTATGTCCATAGTGTTGCCTCATTCCAATACTTCTCCACATGTTCTACATAAAATTATATTTGGTTTTAAAAATCATTTCACTTTGCAACAGAATTATGTGCTGTTTGGTCACCTGAAACATAAACACTGTCAAAAATCCAAATGTACAAGTATCCTGGTCACAATGGCACCACTTTAATGACTTCTTTTGTTTCATACATTGGATGACCATTAATTGTAATAAATTTTCATGGAGTAAAAATACTGTTGGCTGGGTCTAGTGGTAGCTGTAAAGAAAAAATACTCATCTTGTTTCTTGAGGATCTCCTTAAATCCGTTGCTTGAATTTCTTCTATCTGGAAGCCAGATTCTCTTGTAGGTCTCGAAGCCCTATTGGTTGATGTGTTTGTAGAAAAATGTAGACAAGAAAACTGATTCATATGTAACTTTTCGTATTTAATACTTCTGGATGCCTTGCTGCAATCATTTACAATCTTCACTCAGTGAAATACATTCCATTTGTACACACTTCCAGAAAACTTCTCATATCTCCTTCCTTCCTTCCTTCCCGCCATACACACATGCAAGCCAACCACAATCAGTTAACATCATTCCAAAGTATATAAGTAAAGACATAGTCATATTAAGATCAAAGCATATAACATTAAATCAAAAATAATTTACAGAAAATGAAATTTACTCAACAGCACAATAAAACAATTATGATAATATATATCACATAAAAAATATATATTTTTGTAGTACAATACTTTTATGAATTTTTCTCTTAATCACAGTGGCTAATTGTGTTAGCATGACATATTACACAGTAGGAGTTTAAAACATTTCAAATAAGATCGTAAATTTGAGAATATATGTGGTCCAAACGGCTAATTGCATGTTACACCTATCAAGGGGGTCCTACAAATCCCCAACCGATAAAGCAGGTCTAGAAATCTGCAGCCAAGACCCTAACAAAGTTGACAAATCCTTTGGTTGAGACCTTCCACTCAGCTCCAAATCAAAGGACCTTGATCAACCTGGGAACACTGCTGCAAATTGCAAGCTCTGCTTGCACCCCACATGCGAGGCCAGCAGCCTTCACCACTTCCACCAGCCACTTGTATGAACTGAGGTTGGCCTCAGAACACATGCGACAGGCATTGTTGGTGTCAACGTGAGCCACAGCTTGCAGATGACTGCACCCAGTACACTCAATAGCTGCAGGCAAAGCCACCTTCACATGTTGGCCAAGGCCCCCCCCCTCCCCCCCCCCCCCCCCCCCCCCCCAGTACATACTGTACTGAGTGCGCATTGGCTTTCTTGCCAGCCCTGAATGCTATCTGCCTAAGGGGCTCCATAATGCGCCTAAAGTTGTACTAGTTAAGCTCTCCCCCCATGTGCAAACTTGGACCATGCTGAAGGAACAGCCACATGTCTACTCATAGGGTGAGTGGGCGAGGCCAGACGACCAATCTCCACATTTGTCCTGCGCCTCGAATGACACAAATGCGTTACCACCCACCACTCACTCTACTGTGAGAGCAGATCCACTGTGTTTAGTACAAAAGGAGGTGCCTTGATAGCAGAACCCGTGGGCAAAACAAGCAGTACCTTAGGTGTCCCATGTGATGCTCCAGATTCTCTACCACTGCTGCACCCCTAGGCAGCTGCCTGAAGGAGACTGACTGAAGCCAAAAGTTCCTTCAGCTGTTTGCAAACTGCGGCCAGCTCCTCCTGCATCTGCACATAGCATGCACGCATCCTAACAATCCTAGTGACACTAACTCAAGAAGTAACAATATTATGAACAGGATTGTTGCTATTCACAATATAGCAGAGATGCTGAGTCACAGATAGACACAACAAAAAGACTGTCACAAAATGAGCTTTCAGCTCATCTTTGTCAAAAAAAGACAACACACACACACACACACACACACACACACACAAATGACCACAGTCTCTGGCAACTTGCTACTCTCCTGAAGTGTTACCAATGGATGCTGATGCCTAAATGTAGTTGGCTATTCAGAAGGAATGAAAACTGTGCTAAGGACTGTGCAAATTTACATTTACGAATGAGAGCTCACACCTCTTAAATGGAAAAATGCATGCAATTTAATATATATACTAGGAGGAAAATACAGGAAAAGTAACTTGCTGCTCTGTAGATCTGTTTCAGCTGAGAACTGGAGCCATACTAGATCCTATGGCTTTAGTTCTTGGGATACAGCAGACAATGTCGTCAGTTCATCCCTCCCAGTCAAATAACTTGTTTACTAAAGTGAGCAGGGAAGCAGTGTTTCGTGAGAAATATAGTCATTTAAGTAGCCAAATTGATACTATCCAACAATTTACGAAGCTTCTTTTGTAAAAGCATGAGGTAGCTGTGGTACTGTCTTTATATATTGTTATCGAAGTCCTTGTCACCATAGCACAACAAACTGAGAGAAAAAGAACATGTCTTGGATAGTTTTTTAATATACTGTATCACTGAAACTGGATATTTGGGCTGTACACAAGTATAGATATGAAATCCGCCATGTATGGTACGATAGCCTCAGAAACTGTGAAATTGAGATTGCACTGTGAGATGTACTTTTGTTACACAATCTGAGCACAGAACATATGCTCTCCTTAGCCAATGAGAATACAAAATCAGAGCACATTACATATTATGTAATCAGCCAATCCACATCATTACATTTTCAATGCGCAAACGTACAAATGACAAATAATTGTTAAACGTGAATAAAGTAGATGTTTCAGAGTAATGTATAAAATCTACAGTACCAAGAAAAGAGACGCTGTAACATACCTTTAATGTGAGGAAAGTGAAGGTGCTGGTTTTCCTGAAAGGCACAGAAGTGATGATATCTTCTCGGGCTTCCATGTGGGTGGCTGTATTCAAACTCCGTGACGTTTTGATGAGTATCATTCTCCCCATCTTCTGGCAAAGAAGATAATGAGGATGACACTCATCAAAACATTGTAGAATTTGAATGCAACTACCAGGATGGAAGCCCAAGAAGATTTCCTTACACATACCAAGAAAATCTGCATTCACATAAACGGCATGGAATTGTACTTGCTAACTGTTCTTGCAGTATCCTTCAAAAGAATTATTGCATCACAGTTCCGTCAGATGGGTAAAGCTTACCTGCTTCAACAAAAAAAGTTATCTAATTTTTGTTTTTAGTTATGTGCTTGATAGAACATATATTCAGCTAGAAATCAATGAAATATTTGGTCTATCTGCCATATCATGGGATAGCATCTTTGGTATCCTGTCACATTCTCTCCACATTCCATGTGTGAAGGGAACAATCTTTCAGATCTACAAAGTCCAGACTATGCTTCATTCTAAGGTGCTCAAAACTTTCGGTACCTAGAGTGTTGTATTAACTGAATTGGTCGCTAATGATAATTGTTTGTGTGAATGGAACAATCTTTTGGATTTATGAAGTTCAGACTATGCTTCACTCGAAGGTGCTGAAAACTTTCAATACCTAGGGTGTTGTGTGAACTGAATTGTTTGTTAATAATCATTGTCCCAGAGAGGATCTTTTCTTTGATTATTCTTTATCTACACTTCCTTGATTTGAAATTCAGCTGGCTAAACAAAGCCTTATTCGATGCTGCTTGATTCCGATGAGCACCCAGTTTCCACAGATTTTATGGCCTCTGCTGTGTTCCCTTTTCCCAAATTTCATCTCGTCTATTTCAGTGATGACTCCTAGTCCCCATAACTGTTTTTAACTGTTTGTCACCCACTCAGTACACACTTCACAACAAAAGAAAGAAATTGGAGATTTTTCAGACTGTCATCCATGAATGTCTGAACCAAGTACCATTCCGAGCATTGTGCTTGGGCTTTATAGACTATAAGATACATTTTGATTTTTATCAATTTTTTTTTAGAAAATAACATTTTTACTATTTTTATTATTACCTTATGAAGCCAGGCAAAAGAAGGCTTAGTATATAAAACTAAACTAACCTTTAAAATCCCTGAAAATTGTCATTGGAGCTTTCTTCTTCTTCATCATCATTATCCTCTTCATATATAAGATGGTCTTCACTGCCATCGAGAGTATTACTTATGCTGCACTTCTTGAAAGATTTAACAGTAATGTCTTCTCTCAATCAAGACACGAAAGAACTTGCCCCTTCTAACAACCGTGTACCGCAAGTCTCTAGAGTAATGGAAGGTTCCAAATGATTGGAAAAGAGCACAGGTAGTCCCAGTCTTCAAGAAGGGTCGTCGAGCAGATGCGCAAAACTATAGACTTATATCTCTGACGTTGATCTGTTGTAGAATTTTAGAACATGTTTTTTGCTCGAGTATCATGTCGTGTTTGGAAACCCAGAATCTACTTTGTAGGAATCAACATGGATTCCGGAAACAGCGATCGTGTGAGACCCAACTTGGTTTATTTGTTCATGAGACCCAGAAAATATTAGATACAGCTCCCAGGTAGATGCTATTTTCCTTGACTTCCGAAAGGCGTTCAATACAGTTCCACACTGTCGACTGATAAACAAAGTAAGAGCCTACGGAATATCAGCCCAGCTGTGTGGCTGGATTGAAGAGTTTTTAGCAAACAGAACACAGCATGTTGTTCTCAATGGAGAGACGCCTACAGACGTTAAAGTAACCTCTGGCGTGCCACAGGGGAGTGTTATGGGACCATTACTTTTCACAATATATATAAATGACCTAGTAGATAGTGTTGGAAGTTCCATGCGGCTTTTTGGCGGATGATGCTGTAGTATACAGAGAAGTTGCAGCATTAGAAAATTGTAGCGAAATGCAGGAAGATCTGCAGCGGATAGGCACTTGGTGCAGGGAGTGGCAACTGACCCTTAACATAGACAAATGTAATGTATTGCGAATACATAGAAAGAAGGATCCTTTATTGTATGGTTATATGATAGCGGAACAAACACTGGTAGCAGTTACTTCTGTAAAATATCTGGGAGTATGCGTGTGGAACGATTTGAAGTGGAATGATCATATAAAATTAATTGTTGGTAAGGCGGTGTAGTGTAACGACGTATAGATTTGTTTAAATGATTTTCTTTTGACATATGACCATGTGTAGACTTCCGTCACCTACGTCAGTTACAACCCACTTCAAAATTATTTATATTCTTTTTAAATTGTCTCAGAATGGTTCTTGAACGAAACTGTAAAACATCATTTGAGTCGTATGCACAGAATTACGTCACTCAGGCCAATTTGTTTGCGTAAACTTTTTCAATTTAGATGTCATTTGTTTCTCCTCAGAAATTATATTGATACACGTTATCTGATTTAATCGATATTAGAACCACATTGAATAAACTTTTGAGATTCAAAGTCGCGATGAACACTGACAAAATCCAATAATCTTGTCAAATATATTATTAATTCATTCACATAATTCTTCATAAATAAATCCTTGGAACACGTATTTCAACTTTAGCAGCATCCACTAGTTTATTATCTTCCTACATACAGACGTGAACCTGAGCCTTGACGAGTCAAAACTAACATTTTCAATAAGATTAAACTTCCTATGATATCATTGTTGTACAAAACATTATAAATTCTCATTTATTTGATTTTTAGAAGCACGACGCAACAACTCGGTTTCAGGATCTTCTGTTGCTCTTTGGCTGTCGACCCGCGACGTATAGTGGCCAGCAATTTTCTCTCTGGTCCCGGCATCGAAGATGCTGTCTCCGTTTGTTGCGCCGCCCTCTCCGTACATGAAACATAAAAAAAAAATACAAAAACTTTAGACAATTCACAACCATTACAAATATTACAAAAATACATAAACAAAACTAAATTAAATTTATATTCACCTGCAAACTGGGCTGACACTGGTGGATGTGTGACGCTTCAATTTCGCGTCCCACTACATACCCCACCCACAAGCGCAGTTTGTCAGGTTTTATCTGAAAATAAAACTTTTTCTATATACAATATTTAACTGTTAATACATTTTCCTCACATTTTAATTACTCTAGAGTCCTTGCTCTGAGATAGATTTAATCCTTTTACTACGATATTGTTGTGACTATTTGTCATTTACTCTTAATTGTGCTATTATGGTAATTCATAACCGAATATATGGAGATTACTCCTTTTCATTTAATAGTTGCTAGTAAATAATAATTTAGTACGTTCTTTAACATTGTTACATTAGGACAGAGCGTTCAAATTGTGATAGATTAGTTTCAGTTTTATTTACTAGAGTTATTCTTTCCAAAAATGTATATTACTAATAAGTTTCTCACAATAACTAATAGTACTATTTACTTTATGTCATTCTTTTCCCTAATGCCCTATTTATGCCTGAGGTCAAGAAGAAATCAAGCAAAACTTTCTTTAGAATCTCGGCACGGCTTTCTTTACCTTCGGACACTTTGTTGGGTAATGGCAATTTATTTAGGAGAAACAAGCGAGAGAGCCCCGTTTGGTGTGTTCTAAATTAACACTATTACAAATCTCTATTAAAGGCGCTCTGCTATGTTCTCGTGAGCCATATAGCTCTGGACGCCCATGGTCCCTAAAATTATTAACCATCCCCTTTGGTTCCTACTATCCGAGTAAATATAAAAATATACAAAATTCCTTCTGACCTAATAACAAAATTTCTTCCATATAAATCCCCTTTTAGTTACCTTTCTCTTTTTGAAGTACCGGTAGATTATTGTAGAACACTTGTTTAAGCTTCCTGTCATTTCTTTAAAATAACACGTAACTATCACGAAAAATTTCACATGAATAAACTATGAATGCTCTTCCATATGTAACAAATACTAAATATTAACTTATTTAGGAATGAAGGGTTTCATTTAATCGACACTATATAATCCTTTAATTACACCTGATGAAGGTTCCATAAGAAGTAACACTTTGGGATGTACAATCTTATGTACAACATATGGACCTTCAAAGATAAAGAAGAATTTCCTACATTCCTTATTGATCTTCGAACTTTTAGGATGAGATCGTACTAACACAAGATCTTCCTTTTCTCGTTCGGATGGACAATTCGTAGAATAACATTTTTCTTTCCTTTACATAATACGGTACCCTACTAATTAGGACTCGTATTAGGTGACTTTCAATAATTGGTTCTTCAATTAATTTAGCACGGTTTAAATGCCATTCGAAATAATTCCTATAACCTCCCCACCATTTAGAGTATGGAGGAGGGTCTAACAACTCTAAAGTTAAGTGTTGTTGTTTTCCTCTTGACCAATAATTTTGTGTAAACTGCTTAACGAAATCATCCCAGTCCCTAAATTCAGTTCTATGCAGTACTGCCCATTCCGCAGCTTCTGCTTCTAAATGTCCTATTACAAATTGAATCCGTTTTTCATTACTCCATTTAGGAGATAATGAAGTTTCAAAAGCTTTTATAAAGATTATAGGGTGAAGTTCGCCTCCTGGTTTGAATACAGGAAATCGACTTGCTACATTTGAATTTGTCGTTATATCATCCAAACATTCTGCGAGAGACATAGTTGGATTTTGTTTAGATTGCAGAGACGGAGTTGCGTCGGATTTGCTTGCCATGATTTCTTTATTTGTATTGTTGTCATCCGAGCTAGCAAACACGATGCGACTGTTGTCTCTGATTACGTTATTACTTCTACTACTTGGAATGTTTTCATTATTATCTAATTCCGATAACCGTTTAGTAATTTCCTGTATTCTCATTTCTGTATTGGATACACGGTTAGCTAATATCGATTCTTCACTGTGTTCACGATGTGAACGCTCTGTACCTTCGTCAATGTTATTATCTTTGGAGGTCTCAAGGTTACTGCATATTTCAGTAATTAAAAATTTCATGTTTTCTATTTCAGTATGATCTTTTTCTAATTGATGAGTTAATGTCTCTAATTCTACATTATCTATTGAAGAAATCTCTACAAGTTTGGTAGAGACCTCTTTAATAGATTGTAATAATTCTCTATGAACAGTTTCTGTTTGCATAGAAAATTCATCTCGTAACTTATCGTTATTTTTCTGTATTTCATTTACAACTAAGATATTGACATTATCTAGTCTCTTGGTTAAGTCAATAATATCATTTCGCATGCGAGCTTTTTCCTCACGTGATTCCTGGATATGTTCTTCTAACATTTTACAATTACCAGCAATCTTATTACTAAGTCCTACTAGTTTTTCCTGCATTTCAACTTTAGAAGCCTCTATTTTATCACTTAATTCTCGACTGGTTTCCTTAAGATGTTCCTGTAACCTGTCTGTCGATTTTGTTAGCTCCCCTTTAAGTTCCTCTTTTAATCTAGCTGTAGATTCGTCGTTAGACTGTTTTAATCTAGTCATACATTCTTCGTTAGACTGTTTTAATTCCTGTTTTAGTTCCCCTTTTAATCTAGCAGCAGATTCTTCGTTAGACTGTTTTAATCTAGCAGTAGATTCTTCGTTAGACTGTTTTAATTCAGCTAGAAAATCCCCATTAGATTGTTTTAATTTAGCAATCGCCCTAAAAAGGGATCTCATGCTCCTATCGGACATGGATTGCTCTTCGTCTGACATTTCACTTCCTGACATTATTGTAAGATATTAACTAGTTACACACGCAGACTTGTAATCAACAATCCTATAAAAGCACACTCCCTACATACAACACTCCACTTCCAACTTAAAACAGACTCACCGGACACTAATATTGTAATTTGTAGTTCTCGATGATCAGTGTGCTGCTATGAGATGCGGATGTAACAGCCGACGATGCAGCCGCTGAGATGCTGCGACCCCACTTCCGCAACCGGCAGGACGCTGAGTCGAACACCGGAGACGTCACTGGCTGCAACCACGCCCGGCCCACCGTTGACAGGCGAAGCCCTCAGCAACACCTCTAATACCAGCCGGAGGAACGCCCCCCCAGCTGACGTACTGGGCCTGTTAGTTTAGGAGAAAAAGGTTGTCGGGGTTTGCAGCGTTCAGCTGCTGCTCAACAGATGCGTCTTCTCGTGGAATAACTGCGTGACCGTACTGCTTGGCTGTGCTCCGTCAGTTGCCCACACCCAAGAAGTCGCCGCTGGCTGGTAAAGGCTCCCCGAAGACTCGCGTTGACTTCCAAAGGACTCTTGATGTTTTAATTGTCTCGTACCTGTGTGCCTTAGATGCAATCAAGTCCTGTTTATAAGGTCGCCACGGTGTAGTGTAACGACATATAGATTTGTTTAAATGATTTTCTTTCGACATATGACCATGTGTAGACTTCCGTCACCTACGTCAGTTACAACCCACTTCAAAATTATTTATATTCTTTTTAAATTGTCTCAGAATGGTTCTTGAATGAAACTGTAAAACATCATTTGAGTCGTATGCACAGAATTACGTCACTCGGGCCAATTGGTTTGCGTAAACTTTTTCAATTTAGATGTCGTTTGTTTCTCCTCAGAAATTACATTGATACACGTTATCTGATTTAATCGATATTAGAACCACATTGAATAGACTTTTGAGATTCAAAGTCACGATGAACGCTGACAAAATCCAATAATCTTGTCAAATATATTATTAATTCATTCACATAATTCTTCATAAATAAATCCTCGGAACACGTATTTCAACTTTAGTTGCATCCACTAGTTTATTATCTTCCTACATACAGACGTGAACATGAGCCTTGACGAGACAAAACTAACATTTTCAATAAGATTAAACTTCCTATGATATCATTGTTGTACAAAACATTATAAATTCTCATTTATTTGATTTTTAGAAGCACGACGCAACAACTCGGTTTCAGGATCTTCTGTTGCTCTTTGGCTGTCGACCCGCGACGTATAGTGGCCAGCAATTTTCTCTCTGGTCCCGGCATCGAAGATGCTGTCTCCGTTCGTTGCGCCGCCCTCTCCGTACGTGAAACATAAAAAAAAATACAAAAACTTTAGACAATTCACAACCATTACAAATATTACAAAAATACATAAACAAAACTAAATTAAACTTATATTCACCTGCAAACTGGGCTGACACTGGTGGATGTGTGACGCTTCAATTTTGCGTCCCACTACAGCGGGTACCAGGTTGAGATTTATTGGGAGAGTCCTTAGAAAATGTAGTCCATCAACAAAGGAGGTGGCTTACAAAACACTTGTTCGACCTATACTCGAGTATTGCTCATCAGTGTGGGATCCGTACCAGATTGGGTTGACGGAGGAGATAGAGAAGATCCAAAGAAGAGCAGCGCGTTTCGTCACAGGGCTATTTGGTAAGCGTGATAGCGTTACGGAGATGTTTAGCAAACTCAAGTGGCAGACTCGCAAGAGAGGCACTCTGCATCGCGGTGCAGCTTGCTCGCCAGGTTTCGAGCGGGTGCGTTTCTGGATGAGGTATCGAATATATTGCTTCCCCCTACTTATACCTCCCGAGGAGATCACGAATGTAAAATTAGAGAGATTGGAGCGCGCATGGAGGCTTCCAGACAGTCGTTCTTCCCGCGAACCATACACGACTGGAACAGAAAAGGGAGGTAATGACAGTGGCACGTAAAGTGCCCTCCGCCACACACTGTTGGGTGGCTTGCGGAGTACAAATGTAGATGTAGATGAAGACCATGACTGTTTTATCTACTGACACAATCGTTCAATTGTAGGTTGTTTTAAAGCTCCCTTCGGTGTGAATTCGTGTTTGGTTTCATACATGAGCAATTTGATCCATTCCTCTCTCATATACACTTTAAAATGGTGTATTAACAATAAACTAACCCATCAAAGGAAGGGCTATTTGTGAAACCAGTCGTGTGATCTACAATCTATACTGCAACCAGTTGCTGCATTCTATGTGGGCATGGCAACCAACAAGGTGTTTGTCTGCATGAATGGCCCTGTTGCTGAGCATGCTAGCCAACACAACAACCTCCATTTCAATGACTGCTTCACAGCCTGTGCCATATGGATCCTTCCCACCAACACCAACACCTCCCTCTCCCTTGCCCACCGCCTAACCTTCCGACTGCACATAGCTGCCCTGCTCTCTCTCCATCTCGTCCCTGCGTGCTCCTCAGCAGCACTTCATGTCATCCACCCCTACCCTAATACTCCTCCCCCTTTCTGCCCAGCCTCCTCCTAATCATCACCCATTCACCATTGGTACTGCTGTTCGCAGTGTGGCTTCGGTTGCCAGAGACTGCAGTTATGTGTGTGTGAGTTGCGTTTGTGTGAATGCGTATGTGTATCTGTCTTCTGTTTTTGTCGAAGGCCTTGCTAGTTGAAAGCTTCTTTGTGACAGTCTTTTTGTTGTGCCTATATGCAACCCAGCATCTCCAATATGTGGTGAGTGGCAACTTTACTTTCATAATATTGTTTCATTCCATCCTGGATTTTCCATTGTTTAAAATGGTTTATTTGTTGATACATCAATAGGTTGCATTTGTGAAGTAAGTTCTCCCAGAATAACAGCAAGCTCTGTGTTTCCCTGTCTCAATTTCTCTTTCATTGATTTTTTCAAATGGCTACTAAATTGATCTACCACAAGAAGCACCTTCCTTCTCTCCCACACACTATTAATCCATAATTTCATACCAGTGTTGTCCATCCTACCCTTGTCATGTACATGAACAAAAACACCTGGCAGTATTTCAGCAGGTTTTGACATAGTTTTTTGCTTAAAAATGATCATTGGATTAAGTTTGGTACCATTGGCACAACATGAAAGGACAACAGTGTGTGAATTTTTATCATGCCCACTTATTTTTATAGTTATGGTTTTAGCACCTTTCATAGCAACAGTTCTCTTGCTCAGCGTAAGTGTCAAAGGAGTTTCGCCCATATTAACTATTTAGCTTAGTTCCATACTGGTTTTCTTTCAGTGTTGAATAATAAAGCAACAGAAAGAAAATATTTTCTCTTCATACACTTCTGGCATTTTATGAGATATTTTGGTTCTGTTTGCGTGCTAAGTCCATGATGTTTCATAAACCTGTAACACTAACCAACTCCAACCTTAAAATCTGTTAAATTCCACTGTAGCACTAGCTTACGAGTGTGTATTTGAATCACTTTTGTATTAATTCCATTTCTATTTTGATGGTGTCCTTGGATCCATTTCAGTGTGTCTTCTTCTAGTTTGGGCCTTTTTGCATTCAGTCCTCTATATTCACATATTGTCTCCCTCAATTTTTTCAGTTCTCCTTTACTAGACTGCCAATCACAAATGTTTTTTTCTGTTGGTAGATGGCCAAAATGCCACTCAGTTGTTCTTCTGCATACACCATTACTTTCAATTTATAACCCGCTTCATATGAATACCTGTTATTTTTTTCCATTATGAAGCTAACTACTAGCAAAAATATTGTACTGTTACTGATAACACAACTCATTTTTAATTCAAGTTCACTGGCACCATAGATTGCAATGATGCATCATGGGCTAGCAGTGTTCTGGGTTTGTAATGATGGGGCAAGAGGGAGATAGCATTAGCAAGCTTGTGAATCCTCACAACTCATGTTCGTCACATCAGTGCACTGGTGCTGCCAGTTGAATCCAGTGTTGTGATAGGTTTCCCATAGCATTGAATAACAGGCCATTTTTTAAGACTGGTGGGAATTTTAAATCAAACACTGGACATTTTTATATTAATTTCAAGTATAAGATGCACCTGAATTTTGGAGTCAATTTTCAGAAGAAAAATAGTCTCTTATAGTCTGTAAAATATGGTACTTCACCCAGACAGCATACAACCCACTCCATGTTGAAGATGAATTATGACTGGCCAATTGGCAGTCACCTTCGAAGGGGCCCAAATTTTATAATATGTCACAGCACTTTATACCATACTGACACAGAGTAACTTCTAGAGATGTACTGTGAAACAGTCACAATGAGCTATAACTCTGCTTTTAGGTTATAATGGATAGTTTTCTCTATCTATTGAAGTTATACTCTTAGTTTCCTGCCTACCGATGCCATCGGAAATTGTGACGTATTTGGGAAAATAAGCGATTATTTATGACAAGAAAAGTTATACATTTCACTGTTGCTCCACAAGCTACACATAACTGTGTCACCACAACCAGGTTCTTTGCTTTCAAATTCATAGGTTTCACCAATTAGCAGATAAATAATTACCTTCCAACGCAACCAGGATCTCATACTATGCTGCAGATCATTGTGTCATCACAACCAGATTTTTTGCTTTCACATTCATTAGCTTTGCCAAGTGACAACCAAACTGTTGCATTCCAACCTAACCTAGACCTCTGGCTATGCTACACGTCAGTCTGTCTCCACAACCAGATTTTTTGCTTTCACATTCATTGACTTCACCAACTCACAACCAAACTGTTGTGTTCCAACCTAACCTAAACCACTGGCTACTCTACAATCAGTCTGTCACCACAACCAGATTTTTTGCTTTCAAGTTCATTGAATTTGCCATCTCATGTCCAAACTGTTGCATTCCAACCTAAGTAGACCTCTGGTTGTTCTGCAGTTCAGTCTGTCTCAGAACAAGACTTTTTGCTTAAACATTCCTTGGCTTTTCCAACTCACAACCAAACTGTTGCATTCCAACCTAATCTAGACCTCTGGCTATACTGCAGATTAGTTTGCCACCAAAACAAGACTTTCTGCTTTAATATTCATTTGCTTCACCAACTCACAATCAAACTCTTACATTCCAACCTAACCAAGAACTCTGGCTACGCTACAGATCAGTCTTTCATCACAACAAGATTTGTTGCTTTCGTATTCATTGACTCCACCAACTCACAACCAAACTGTTGCCTTCCAATCTAGATCTCTGGCTATACTACAGGTCAATCTGCCACCACAACCAGATTTTTTTCTAGCAAATTAAGCTGTGCTCTTGTGTCCCAGCCTAACCATACCCTCAGAAATTGCAAGATAAATAAAAAAAAAACTGCCAAAAACAGCCTAACCACATACATGGAAATTGCAACCTATTCATAGAACAGCAGCTAAATATTTATTAAATGAAGAATATAAATCTCACTGCTTCATTCTGTCAATTAACCCTAGGTTAGCAAACCCTCGTAAAGTTTATGAATCCTAAAGTTGCTACCAATTCGCAGTTCCTGCCAAAATTTTGAGCAGTACAGTTGTCAGTACAGAGTGTAAAACAGAACATTCTGTACTTATTTTGTATGTGATGCAGCACTGGAGACCTTATAATTGTAATTAACTTGTGCATAAACTACAAATTATGACTTTCTTTGTATAATATATGGAGTAGTAAAATTTATGATGGTTTGGTAACAATTAACATTTTCCTCCCTTTACTTTTCTAGGATTAAGTTCTGTTGTTATGTCAGAGCTGAAACACACTCTCAGAAATTGTGATGTGGAAACCACGTCATATTTGGAATAAAACAGCAAATATTTCTTGCAAACAAGAATAGGGATGTCGTTGCTTCACTTGCAACAATTTAAGATGTCCTCTTACACCACAGCCTAACAACATCTCTGAGGGGAAAAAAAGAAGCCAGTATTTGTGACAACCAAAATGGTATATGAAGCCACAGCTCTACTTAACTTCTATACCGTATGTATATTAACTTGTGTGCACACGATGGGATAGTCATGTTTGAATTGGCTGAGTGCATCATGTCTGCTGTGCTCACTGTATTTGGCTAATTGGATCATATGTCATGTGCTCAGATTGTGTAACTAAAGCACATCATGCAGCACAATCTCGATTCCACAATTTCTGAAGCTATAGTGCCATATTTGGTAGTTTCATATTTATACTTGCATATTGAGCAAATATGCAGTTTCACTGATACAGTGCATTAAAAAATCTGTCCAAGACATGTCCTTTTCTTCTCAGGTTTTTGTGCTACAATGCCTAGTCCAATAATGATATATCAAAACATTACCATAGTGGCACCTGACGAACATGGTCGTAGAACATGCGATCTTATGAAGTCGTACTGGTAATATAGCTCCAATATTATCCTAAAATTCTCCTTTTTACTACTTGCATTATTTTGTAACATGAGAGTTTTCTATCGGTCAGGTGTGGATACTGAGTGCACTGGAAAAGTCGATGGATTATAATTTTGCTTTCACCAATAACAAGCTACACCCAGTACATTTTTGTTATATATAATGTGGTGCATGATTTTTAGATTTATTTTGGTATTATAATATGCTGTATACATTGTGCTGACTTCCATATATATTGCAGTGCTGCTCTGTATAAGTGTGCAGAAAGAACACACATTACATAGTAGGGTCAACCTGAACAGAGCAGCCAAATGCAAACAATAATCTTCCTTTTGAGGAAAAAAAACAGTGAGAATTTAAGAGCAAAAAGTTGGGAAGTGTGAAGAAGGATATATGGGATATAGCTGCAAAGACTTCTGCGGCCAGAGTCAGTTGACATAAAAGTTTTCTGAGTATCATACCATGTCATAACTTAAAAAAAACTATATAGGAGAACCCAAAGTTTCAGCCACAATTACAGTGGCCGAAATACTAGTTTCTCCAATATAGTTTTTTACATTATGATGTGCTATGACAGAAAACTTTTATGTCAGTCTATATATAGGACGTTTCCAAATTACCCTTTTAAACTCCTAAGTCATATAGCGAGTGCTTCTTAATGATTTGAATGGAAATGTATTTCCAAGGAGATAGCATGTATGTGCTTCAGCATTTTACTATGTCTTTGATAATCATTACATTTGAAACCAAGCAACTAATATGATAAAAATGCTTAATGCTAACTGCTGTTGTAATAATGGAACAGAATATGAAATACTAGTGGAAGAAAGTGAATGAGTAGCTGATACTACACATGAATACATATGTTTTGTGTGTACATTCGTACTGGACTCTGTTATAACTTTGGTTAATTTGGTACCAATGATAAAATTACTGTGGTGACGATAAATTACTACTGTCAGCCATCAGCTGCAGGAGAGTTGAAGAAATTGGGTTGTTCTTCTGTAGCATTATTCATCTGTATGCATTCCATATGTAAATTCCTAATCAGGTCATTATCTACATTTGCCATCTACGCGTTCTTGAAGATTAAAAGTGAAATTTAGAAACACTTTGTATAAGTAATGTAGATAATTGAGTCATTTAGTACAACTGACCAAGAGGTTCAGGCACTAAGATAGGCATATGGCAGTCTGCATAAGTTAGGATTTAAATTCCAGATTGTTAATGCACCCGTGATCTAGGGACTCCGTATTTTATTAGTAATGAAAAAATCCTTTGTTCTGGGTCTGAACCTCTCCACCCCTTAAATTTTGAATAAAAGTCATCATCAGTGGTGGTCAAAGACTTCTGGCATGAGCAGTAACCCTCATTTAGCCAACAGCCTCGTCAAAGATGGTGGAGGAGCCGAAAGAGGATGATGGCAATTCTTGCCCTTGGGGTGGGAAACTGCTCCTAAAGGCAGAAGATTTAGCAATGATCAGTGGCATGACGATGCAAAAGGCAATGGAAACCTCTGCATTAAAGCCATATAAGAGGTATCCACTGGACATTTTGCCTGTCATTGAAAAAGTGTCATGATTAGCTGTCCAGTGGCAATAATATTTAATGGTATTGTATGAGCCGAGTATGGTAACTTATTGAAAAATTTGTAGTTCTTATGCATTATAGCATGTCTTGAGGACAAAAGATCAAGCAAGTGAATCCTTCTGGGATTTTGTACCTTCCTTACTGTGGATGGCAAGAGAAGAAAGCAAAATATGAGTGGGATAACAACTGTTTGCCCACACTGTTTCTTAAATTATACAATAAAAAGATTAGACAAGCTAGTTTGCTGCATAGATAATTAATTAATGTTTACTTCCCAAGAGACGTTTTGAGCAGTGAACAGTTCAAGTAGTTTTAATGTTTTATTTTCATTTTTAATTATCTTTAGATTAAAAATTATTTTTTCTGTTTTTGTCTGATT
This sequence comes from Schistocerca americana, assembly GCF_021461395.2. Taxonomy (NCBI): domain Eukaryota; kingdom Metazoa; phylum Arthropoda; class Insecta; order Orthoptera; family Acrididae; genus Schistocerca; species Schistocerca americana. The sequence continues at coordinate 429,537,961 of NC_060124.1, read as the reverse complement.
TATGCACAGCTAGTTCTGTTGTGACTCGCCGATCTTACAAAGGAGCCAATTGCGACAACAATCGATACATTTGAGGTGAAATCCATGAAAGGAACAGAGACTTACATGTTTGGTCATTCGCGACATGAAATGCCAAGAAGTGCTGTCGAAGGCGTTTTTCGTAATCAGACCAGTCTTCCGCTGTCTCGTCGTAAGGAGGAAAAGGAGGTAGAGACAACGATGAGAGACGCCCCACATTTGATGCCATGACGAAATCACAAATTGCATTTGTGAGAAGCATTTGTTGTTCTACGAGACCTTGCAATAGTTGCTCTAAAGTAGCCATGGAAACACGTGGGTCAACGATGAAAAAGAAAAATTCACTACCTTGTCACCAATTGTTATAACTTCAAGTTGAACAAATATATTTCAAGGACGACGCAATACATGAAAGTCGCAGATCAAGTAAGCAGAGTAAAATGTGTGATCAAGTAAGCAGAGTAAGATGTGTGTCACTTTAACAGTCAAATCATAACTGAGTCTGATTCTAGAGGCCACTGGCTGGCTGGCCGGCCGCTTAGGTGGCGCTGCTGCTGCATGGCTGGCAGACAGTGCCGCATGTAGAGGATGCGCGGCGGCACTTTGAGAGATCGGCGAGTCACAACAAGTTCACTTTGTAAAGTCTTACCTATGGTTATTAGTCTCTTATCGTCAGCATATAGTATATTCTTACATGCTATATAACTCAAAAACCCATTAATATCTACAATTTACAGGAAAGGCCCAAGAACAGAGCCTTGGGGTAGAGGATATAAAATGTAGGCTGAAAATGGCAAGGAAAGCGTTTATGAAGAAGAGAAATTTGTTAACATAGAGTATAGATTTAAGTGTCAGGAAGTCATTTCTGAAAGTATTTGTATGGAGCGTAGCCATGTATAGAAGTGAAACGTGGACGATAACTAGTTTGGACAAGAAGAGAATAGAATCTTTCGAAATATGGTGCTACAGAAGAATGCTGAAGATTAGGTGGGTAGATCATATAACTAATGAGGATGTATTGAATAGGATTGGGGAGAAGAGAAGTTTGTGGCACAACTTGACTAGAAGAAGGGATTGGTTGGTAGGACATGTTCTGAGGCATCAAGGGATCACCAATTTAGTATTGGAGGGCAGCGTGGAGGGTAAAAATCGTAGAGGGAGGCCAAGAGATGAATACACTAAACAGATTCAGAAGGATGTAGGTTGCAGTAGGTACTGGGAGATGAAGAAGCTTGCACAGGATATAGTAGCATGGAGAGCTACATCAAACCAGTCTCAGGACTGAAGACCACAACAACAACAACAACAAAATCATATGAATTCTTTTAATGAAACAGCTGAGGTAATTTTAACCTGATAGAGTTCTCGGGAATAGTTGCAGACGAATTTCATTCAAAGGTTTGCAGCTGCCATCTGTGCACTCCATTCGTATCTCAACAACCTTATCGAGGAGTGACTTTGGAATCCTTGAACTCTTAAGGCAACATGTTGGAGGTTCCTGTTCATTTGAAATGTGTTTCTAAATTTAACTTTTCCCTCTCAAAAAATATCAGAGCCACTGAACATGAGAAGAAATAACATGTTTTTTTGGGTTCTTCAAAGAGCTTAGAACTGTTGTGGGTGTAAATGAATGTGTCTTGGTTGCCCTTTCTATGTTTCGTAACAAAGATGTTGGTGACAAGTTCTTCCTGATCACTAATATCAGCTATGTGGTCAGTCAGCAGGACCAAAAAGTCGTTATCTTTCTTCACTATGAAGATGTTGCCTCCCTGTCTCATAGAGGCACTACTCAGTTCTTCCACAGGAACCGCACTTTCGTAAAGTGTTTTTCCCTTGAATATTTTCTATGCTTTTTCCCTTTCCTCATAAACTCCTTGGCAGTAAATAACACCATCCCTCAACACTCTTGTGTTAATGCACATGACGAATGTTCTTTGAGGGAATAGATCATGAGAATAAAACCACTAACTGAATTTCTCCATATCAGTGCTGTTTGAATATTTGGATGAATGTGGATGATTTGGGGTTCAACAGTAATTTGACTTCACCAAAAACGTCTTAGTATGAATTTAGCCCTACAAATAGTTTCACATTTTTATTTGTATCTTTGCAAAGAAATGAGTGAATTTTAAAATTTAGGAGCTCTGTTTAGGCAGAATTTGATGCTTTACAACTTTCATAAATCACACTTTTCATTTGTAGTAGCAGTTTAGGAGCCACAGGTGTTGGAACATGAACATAACTTATTTTTCCATTAAGTTGGTAAAAATTGCTGATCTTTGATGATTGATTGTGGCTAAATGACTGAAACAATTTTAAATCCTACATTGGTCATTCTATCCAAAATTTCGATGCTCTTTCAATTTGATGTTTAGCAAATTTTCTGTAGGATATATTGTTAAGCAAAAAATTGAAAAAGGTCCAAAAATTTCATGGTTTGTCCTGTCAGATTTGCCAGTGGTAGCGGCCATATGTGTATGAGGTGTGCTTGCTTGTGTGAATATGTGTGTGTTTTTTCTTTGCTGAAGAAGACTATGGCTGAAAGCTATAATATGCTACAGTCTTTCCATTGTGGCTGTCTGCAACTCAACAGGTCATCTTTACAGTGAGTAGCTATCTGTCCTTTTCCTAATGTTATTAATGTCAATTAAAATTATTTCCAGGTTGTGCATATTTACTGGCATGACCTTTTATCAGGATAATTTTCCTAGGTGATAGTTAATGTAATTGTGAGCTTAAGAAGTTTATCAGACTAATTTTGCTAGGCTATAGTTAATGTAATTGTGAGCTTGAGATGTTCCTGGATTATACCTTCATCTAGAGAGAAATGGCCTCTTCTTGTGAATGTCACTTAAATTGATTAGGATCCAAAAAAGTTCTCATTTGTTTGTTTTGTATGCAAGCAGGGCTTCTGCGTCCCTATTTAGTGGGGAGGTGGTACTGGCACTATTTACAAAATATTTTTGAGCATATCACAGTCAATAGCAATACAGATTTCTTTATTGATATTATTAATTTCCCTTTTAATGACGTTTCAGGCTGTTTTACATTTATTTCCAGGATTTAAAATAAACTCATCATTTGTACTGCTATTATCATTCTTACTGTTGATCTGTACAGTTTTCTCATATTTACATAATTTTCCTTGTCCCAGCCACATTCATGAGACCTACTTTTCAGGATGAGTGGTAGTATCCTGAGTTCGTTACATTGTAGAATGCACCAAATGATGGTATGATGCTGCTTATATGTAATATTAGTATACTACCTGTTGGTTACAGAGGGAGAGATCTTTTCTGCTATGCACTTAATCTCTGTTAGGAAAATGGAAAAGCATTTATCAATTATTTTATTGTTACTATCGATTGTGTAAGACCAATTTATTTTGTTTAACAGTAGCACAGAAAGGATAAGCCAAAAGGTATTTGATCATTGTGAATGAAAGGTGGTGGTAGACAAAAAGAAATTTGAAATCATTTCTGCTTGGCACTCTATCTAATTCACAGATGAATTTCTGTGTAGATAATACATATGTGTGGTTGGGTTAAATTTATTAAATTTTGTTGTAGATGAAGATTAAACTAAATATCTAACTACATAAATGGCCAGCATGTAACCATATTTTCATAAAGGAAATTTATCCTATTGATGAAACTATTAACATGTTTCACATCATACTAAAATGTCAAAATTATAGTCCACAGATATCATAAATACCTAAATGTTAATGTGAATTTTGTCTGTTATAATCAACTTCAACTTCTGCTTCCATTCAAGAATCTGCATGTGTTCTTCATTGAGAAGAACACACAGTCTGCAAATAATTGAGATGTACTATCTTTTATTTCCACAGATATTTCTGTGACTGGTTGTGGTGTATTCCTTTTCCATAAAATGCATTGTTTATCTGAAAAATAACAATTTGTTTAAAACTTTAAGTACTGTATGATGGAAGCAGTTAGTAACATAAGTGCATACAAACAAGATACATTGTTAAGAGGATTTAATTGTATGCATGAATGGTACGAAGAAGAACGCAAGTGCAAAAGCTCAGCTACTGTGTCCAACATCTAGTTTATTTGCTTGTCTGGAGCTCAGTTTTTCTTATATCCTGTCAGTGATTGTATTTTATGATGCCACTGTTGCTACTCAAAATAGCGAAATTTTTTTATATGCCCTTATGTTTATTGTTCTGTACTCAGTATTTGTTATTTCATCGTAGGCATTCCTACAAATAAATAATTCCAAGCATAGACACACCTTTATTACCATGAGGCTTAAAACTGTGTATTTATGGTTCTTCTTGAAAGCGCATGCGTGCGTGCTTTTGTGTGTGTGTGTGTGTGTGTGTGTGTGTGTGTGTGTGTGTGTGTGTGTGTGTGTGTGTGTGTGTAGGGAGATAATGAGATCTGTTTTGTTTTTAATAATCACCTACTTGTCTCATACTGTCACACAATTTATTTTGTTGGTATCTAGTGATTCGCCCTCTTTCAGCAAGCATCTATTGGAACATACAAATATGCTGTGTGTAAAAACATTTATAGTTACAATATTTTAATGTTTTATTAATAAAAGTGAGGTTTGCAGATGCCACAACATATATTTCTTTTTCTCTGTTGACAGTACAAGTCCAGCTCCTGCTGCCACAAGTGTGACTGTCAGTAACGCACAACTGAGAGCACCGTCCCAGGCACGTTCACTGCGAATACGCATATGCCGTTCCCCAGGGGCTGGCGGTGGTGGCTCTGGTGGGGTCCAGAGCACTACATCTGGAACAGACCGTGCACGAGGCCCTCTGGAGACAGACTCCAGCAATGAGTACGAGAGTGAAACGGGCATTCCCCGCTCCCCGACGCTCTTCATCAGTGGGGTGTCCATCAGTCGGACGCCTGAGCCTGCAGCAGTCCCTACTCTGCCACCTCCTGCAGTGCCCGAAGAGGGGTCGCCAACCTCTGGTGCTGCCTCTATTGCCCCTACACAGCCTATTTCACCAGCCTCTGTATCTCCAGCTCCAAGCTCACCTCGTGACACTGGTATGCTTTCTATTGCTCACCATCACATTTTCCCCCTTTATTTCTTGCTACTTATTTTTTGTTGTATGAGTTGTGTATGTAAAAGTCTTCTTCCTTCAGTGAAGTTCACTATAAAACTTTTATCCATGTGAGCAGAATGTTGATCTCTGTCCAGATTAATGTTTATCAGGCCATTCTCTATTTTACCTATTTACTGCAGATAAGTATTGATATTTAGTTTTGTTTGTCACTCCATAATGCATAATTTTGCAATAGAATGCTGACAACTACTTCAACTAATTTGGCTCTTGATCCAAGGTCATTAAGAAATGTTACTCTGACAGTGCTCAAACAAAATGCAGCTTATTCAAGTCCTGCTGTGGCTTACATTTTATTTACCAGTGTTTGGACTCCAGGGAGAATAGTGGTAGCATAAAGTTTCTGATCAGTAGTGTACAGTGAAACCCTTGTTTTACATTTTCTTGCAGTCCAGAGTTAAGAAACACAAAACTAAGGAAAATGGAGATCTGAGAAAAATGTTAAAACCGTTGAAATAGGAACAAAAACATGCAGTTGGCATGTATAATAAAAAATCATAATCCTCTTCAATACACTGTATAAAATTTGTATAAGTGAAGGAAATTAAATGTGCAATAAGATGTTTATGCCTTAATTTGTGGTAATGAATTTCATTTGTTTTTTAAAAACTCACAGTTCTTAAGAAACACAAATGTGTAATAGCAAGTAAAAGTTCCTCATCAATTGAAATTGGTATTTGGGTACAATGTATGACCACAAATTATATGTCAAAACACTTATTTTTGAGAAATTCCTTTGTGCTCACACAGCAGAAAGCAAAAATTAATTAACATGGCACATTAAACTGAAAACTATGTTGTATTTTGTAAGGCATTGGAATATAACATGTGGGATGTAATGACAGTGGCACGTAAAGTGCCCTCCGCCACACACCGTTGGGTGGCTTGCGGAGTATAAATGTAGATGTAGATGTAGATCTGCATGAAAAGTAAATTTTCAGCACTTCAGAAAATGCTTTCACTTCTACATAGACTCCCGTCATTGAAGGATCACTCCCCCCTCTCTATACATCCAGCAAGCAAGCTCATTTTATGTTTGTTAGTGCATAGTGATGGCTGCACTGGCTGTTGGATGATGTAACAAGTCGCCAGCCAATAAGAGCTGACTAGCTGGAAATGGCTGATGTTTCCTTGACTCTGACTGAGCATATTCTTTGAGACTCAGTGTTGGAATTTAAAAGGTGATATTGTTATTGAATACAGTACATCAGAAATATATGCAAATAAATGAGACTGAGCTATAAGTGGCACAGGAAAAGATTGTGTTCCTTCATCATGTATTTGTTAAGTCCCGAACACTTTCAACACTTCCGTTAACTTTCCTTTTTTTCCATTGCTGCCGCAACCATAGCAGTGTGGTGAAGATAATTGTTGCAAGTTGCATTGCCAATGCCTATGGTGAATTATGTCAGCATTTGCTCTCTAATGTCTCCCCTCTGCAGAATGGCCTAAAATAATACCTTAACTCCAGCACCACCCTTGGTGCAAACTGTCTGTCAGTTGTACCACTTATAACTTATTCAGTCACATCAAATGTCAATAGGAAGAAAATGGGATGAAGTCAAGCAAGATTTTGAATAAGAAGTTAGAATTGGGGTAAACCTTACTAGGAAGCAATGTAAAATCGGGGAATTTTTAGCATTGATCTTATGGGTTTTTCACAGGGGCTATGAATTTATGGAGTAGAATCACAAAAATGTAAAATTGAAGAACATTAAATCTAAGTTCCACTTTATCCACCTAAGTTATAGATTAAAACTCAAAGTTCCATGCAGTGTCACATGGAGCGACAGGGAGTAGCAATAATAAATCTTGGCAGTCCATTTAATGCTCTTTGAGAGAAGTTCGTTATGTCGATTTCAGTTCCTCTTTTCTCATCATTAAGTACTCCACCATACCAACACAGACACAACATTACACTGCACAAGCTTTCATCAGAGTCATCTGTATGACTGAGATAGAGATTTGACAAACCATATCCAGGTTGGAGTATCTAATGTTTCTTAATTCTGGATTTACCCTTATTCCTGCACCATGGGCCATTGAAGTTACAGTTAATGTTATCAGTATAAGGTTTTGGAACGATAAAGGTACCTTTAATACTAGCACACTGCTTGATCATTTCTACTTACTTTCGCTTATTAATAAAATCTTCATAGTAAATAACTTGTATCTAATTATACTGAAAAACTCAATGATGTGGAAGTCACAATTATCATCCTCTCTGGGAGGCAATGACTTCTCAGCCTGTCAGCTTTAATCTGCTAAAATCAAGACCAGATTACTTCCAATTAAAGAATACATCCCTTTTATTGCAGTAGCCTGATTGCTATAAAAGTGAATAAGTATTTCTTGTGTGAAACCAGTTGACCTAGGAATTGGTAATAGCTTTCTAAATTGAATTGTGTGTGGACTGTATGAGGGTCCACTTGAAAGAATCTTGGATACCAATGTATGGTGAATGCTATGAAAATTTTGTGAAGTTTATTCACTTCAGGGTAACACTGTGATACAAAAGAGTTGATATCAATTGGCGATGCAATGATTTAGGTAGCCTCCTATGACATGCTGTTGATGCGGTCATGATTATGACAACAGTCATAGAAATAAAGCAGAATGAACATTCATGTTGCTAGTGATCAGGGAAGTACCAAGGACAAGAAGGAAGTATGTGGCAGTTTCTAGAGGAGAGTATTGTTGACTGGCTGGGTCACATCCTTTTTAGTCATGGTAGTGCAGAGTGAAACTAAATCAGCAAGGTCTTGTCCTCTCTGTATGACTAATACTGGTGTTAATATAATAGAGGGAAACATTCCACTTGGGAAAAATATATCTAAAAACAAAGATGATGTGACTTACCAAATGAAAGCGCTGACAGGTCGATAGACACACAAACAAACACAAACATACACACAAAATTCAAGCTTTCGCAACAAACTGTTGCCTCATCAGGAATGAGGGAAGGAGAGGGAAAGACGAAAGGATGTGGGTTTTAAGGGAGAGGGTAAGGAGTCATTCCAATCCCGGGAGTGTAAAGACTTACCTTAGGGGGAAAAAAGGAGGTCTTTAAATATGTCTGCTTGTGTCTGTATATGTGTGGATGGATACGTGTGTGTGTGTGCTAGTGTATACCCGTCCTTTTTTCCCCCTAAGGTAAGTCTTTCCGCTCCCGGGATTGGAATGACTCCTTACCCTCTCCCTTAAAACCCACATCCTTTCATCTTTCCCTCTCCTTCCCTCTTTCCTGATGAGGCAACAGTTTGTTGCGAAAGCTTGAATTTTGTGTGTATGTTTGTGTTTGTTTGTGTGTCTATCGACCTGCCAGTGCTTTCGTTTGGTAAGTCACATCATCTTTGTTTTTAGATATAATACTGGTGTTATGTAGACTTTCACTGCTGCACAGAAAATACTGATTTCTCACATTTGAAGATGTTGACAAGTGCTGAGTCTAAGGTGTGTGCAAGTGTGCAGCTGTGCTTGCTGATGTATATTGGATCTTTGAACAGGTTTGAAAGCTTAAGTAATTTTTAGAACTTGTTCTGAAGAAAGATATGCTAACTTTAATGCTTTATGATGGATTTCCAAGCCTGGGGCATATGATGTGGATTAGAAAATCTTTGTATGGTGCTTGGTAGTTCTGACAAACTGAAAACTCGCAGTTCTCTATGCAAGAAATCAATTATCGCGTCTTATTTAACTGGCCTGGTTTCTTTCATGACTGGTGAAAATGTAATCTAGAAATTAAGACATTTCCTGGAATTAAGTTTTTTTTTTTTTTTTTTTTTTTTTTTTTTTTTTTTTTTTTTTTTTTTTTTACAAAATATTATTGCTTTCTGACAGACACAATGCCCTCTATAAACATTTGTCTACTGGACTGTGCCAACATGTTGTCGCATAGATCACTGTAGACTGTAGACAAACAATACCACTAGAACATGTTTTCTGAGCACTGAGCTGAGACTGTGATGGGGTATCCATAGGTATCCATAACATGGAATCTACTTTTGATGACATCACATCAGAAGCTAGTAGAAACTGTATAAACAGCATGAGAAGTGAGTGTGATAATATGAGGGACATCCAATAAGTAATGTGACATATTATTTTTCTGAAAGGAAGTTGCTTTTATTCAGCATCACAATACACTGTATTGTTCCCTACTTTTTTTGGCTACGAAACCCTATTTTTCAATGTAATCTCCATTCAGTGCTGGCCTTACACTACCTTACTGAGAGAGCCTGTATGCCTGGGTGGCATGAGTCTACTGGTCAGTGTCAGAGCCAACATCCTGCTGCATCAGTAACCTTCCTAACATTCACATACTGCTTTCCATGGAGTGCATCCTTCATTGGGTGAAACAGGTGGAAGTTGGAAGGTGTGACATGTGGGCTGCAGGGTGTATGAGGGAGAACAGTCCAGCGAAGTTTTTTTGATGAGTGTGTCAACACTACCAACAGAGATATCCAGTTGTGCAGCAAGGTATTTGATTGTGATCCATCAGTCACCTTGAATGAGAATGTTTGTACATTCCAACATTGAAGGAGTCACAGCTGTGTGTGGCCAGCCAGTATGGTAGAGATCAGACAGGTTTGTGTATTCTTGTTTTGATGATGACAGACACCTCACCCAACACTGTGCTTTGTTCACTGTTGGGTCTCCATGCACATTCTTCAAGTGCCTCTGAATACCTGCAATGCTCTGGTTTCCTGCCAAAAGAAAGTCAGTGAGAGCGCTCTGCTTGGAACACACCTCTGTTACAAATGCCATTTTGAAGTGAACATATAGGGCTGCAACCCGTTGGAACTTCATGAAACTGTAGGGGCTGAAGCAGTTTGTTGTTGCATACCAAAGTCTGCATTTTTTAACTGAGATTTTCTGAGAAAAAAATGTGTTGCGTTACTTATTGAATGTCCCTCTTACATCCAGGAGGAAGAGCGAATATGAGAACCACAACATTGGAAGGAAATGTAAAGTTCAGGAAGGAAAGTGGAAGAAAGAGTTGGTGGAGAAAAGGAGAAATTCTGGACAGTATTATTTTTCACTAGAAATTTGATGTCAGTAAGGACTGTTGTGCAAAGCTATATTTTGTAAAAATATACACAAAAGATGAAGAAGAGCTCCATGAAAGCTTTTGGGCTGTAAGGGGAAATAACGCACAAGGTAGTGGAAAGTTCAGGTTGGAATGGCAACTCACCATAAAGACTGGCAGTCTGGCACAACAAAAAGACTGTTACACACTGAGCTTTTGGCCAAAGCGTTCTTCAGAAAAGAAAGGAAAACACACACACACACACACATTCACACAAGCAGGCACACCTCATGCACACATGACGCTATCTCTGGCTGCTCTGACCAGAATGGAACTGTTTCAATTGAATGGAAGCAGCAATCCTAAGTTGGGTAGGGAATGGAAAGGAATAGCAGGATACAGGTAGGGTGAGAGAAGAGTGCTTTCGGACAGTGGGTGCAGGGACTAGAAGGAAGCAGGACAAGCCACACACCGTCAGGTGGCTTGCGGAGTATAGATGTAGATGTGTAGATGTAGAAGCCTGCCAGGTGCAGCATCAGGAGATTGTGTGTGTGTGTGGGGGGGGGGGGGGGGGGTTGGAGCAGAAAAAGAGACTACTGGGAGCACTGGTAGAGAATGGCACACAGTGAGGGTGAGGCGGTGTGATTTGAGAGGAAATGATAGAGCAGAGGCGGAATAAATTATTGGATGGAGGGCATGGGGCAGCAGGTTATTGTAGGTTGAGGCTGGGATAATTTCAAGAGTGGAGAATGTGTTGTAAGCATAGCTCCTATTTGTGCAGTTCAGGAAAGCTGATGGTGGAGGGAAGGATCCTGATGGCCTGGTTTGTGAAGAAGCAATTGAACTCAAAAACATTATGCTCAGGTGCATGCTGTGCCACAGAGTGATCTACTCTGCTCTTGGCCAGAGTTTGATGGTAACCATTCATCCTGGTGGATAGCTGGTTTGTAGTCAGCAGTGTTTGCAGCAGAAGTGGGATATGTCATGGCTACTTTCACAGATTCTGTATGACAATACAAGACTACACATTTCCTTGACTATTTTGTTGTCTGGGAAAGACAACAGCAGCAATGAGGCAGGGATTCCTGTGCTACTTGAAACATTTAGAGGTGCAAAAGAAGGTCCGAACCCTTACATAAAATGGCTGCAGCAGTTGTCAAGGTCAGTGATCAGCAAAGCCTGAACACTTTATTCTTTCTTAGGCAGGTACTGTGATTTATTACCCACCAAGAAAATTTGCCCCATCATCAGACTCTGAGGCCCTCACATTTTCAGAAATATGTTACTGTTTATGATGCACAGTACTAATATAAAAGAATATCATTTGTAACTTAGGTGTTCTCTGGAGCAATGACTTAACTGAGATATAATGAAACTGAGTTACAGAGCATCCTCAGTTTCTCATACATGGATCAAATTTCACTCAAATATAGACAAAAGAGCTTGGTTTCAAAATATCTGATGCGATAGTGTAATATGTAAGACTTACTGATTTGAAGTGTCAATGTAATATCAAATTTAAGTTTTTTTTCCCTTAGATCAATGCATAAAATAAGAAATAAAGTGAAATCTTCCGTGTTTTAATATGAAACAGTTGTTAAAACTAGAAGCAGGAGTCTGAGACCTTAATTCAATAAAAATTGTATTTTCAAGGTGTAGAAGTGGACAAGGAAAAAAAAAAATCCTGAGTTCTGCCTGGTTGAAAATACACCTTTTCCCGGGTAAAAATACATTTTCTTAGATCTTGATGTGCAGCAACAATTATGCTGTGTATCTTCATATTATGATACGATGCATATTTTCATATTACAAAAGTATGTATTTGAATTCCACCAAGCACAATATGTTAGTTTCTGAAGCACTGAAATCGAGATTGTGAAGCGCTTTAGTATGCCAATCATTGCTCATATAATGTGATCTCACCAGCTGATGATAGCAGATTTTTAGAGCATATTACATATGATGTAGTCAGCCAATAGCAACATCACTGTTCCATAGTGCGAACATACAAATAGGAAAAGTTAATGGTTTAAATTAATATACATGATATAGCTACAAGAAAAGCTAATCTTTCACAGATAGTGTCGGTCTTCTTTGCGTGTGTTACAATTTAATATACATCACATAAATGTGCCACTAAAATTATAAATAATGACATAAATGTCTGGTCTTCTTGGCTTGAAATTCTTCTAAGTGGCTGGCCCTCAAACTGTTAAGCTTTAAATGTGAATCAAATGCTCTATGATTTAAGAAATTCAAAGCACATTTGCATATATAACATAATTCATTTGGCATAAAATGAAATTTACTTTGAAAGTAATGATTTTGAACCACCATTTACAATATTTTCCCATCACTTGGTAGAATTCATTTCAATGGTTGTCAGAGAGTGCCAGAAAATGGTGTTACTGTGCATGAGCAGCTATGATGACATAGAAAACTCACATGTTCGCATCTATATAGCATTAAGAGATATTACATTATGTTATAAATGAAACAGGACATCAGAGCATACTCTAAGAGCATCGGAATTACATAAACCACATTAAAATGAATATTTCGGCAGAAAGTGAAAATTCATATGTCCAGAGTCACAAAGAAATAGGCCCCAACCTGATATTAAGCTTTTGAATGCAGTTTTCGGGCTGCAAAGTTTCTTAGAGTACCACTATGGCATAATGCCATAAGTGCCAGAAGATCAAAATGGGTACTTGTAATTCAGCAAACAGTTGACACTAGCCAATAGTGTGGAATAAAGCACTTTTTTTCTAATAAATTTGCTCCCTCTGTGGAAAAAATTAATTTAAAAAAATTAAGTCTTTAGAAAATCAACAAAAATATCTTCATTGTTATGCAAGGCAATTAATGCTTGACTGGCAAAACCTGGAAATAAAATAAAATCAGAAAACTGAAATTAATAACATATTTTAGCCTTCCATAATTGTGTGAATGTATTTTAATTCACTTGCTAGCTACCAGCCATAGAAATCTGTTTTGTTTTCAATTTTCGTGTTATGTGAGAGCTGTAAATGAAGAGGAAACAGCAAAATCACTAAACCTAAACATGGCTCACATGAAGACCATCCCCCTCCCCACTACAACTCAGACTGCTCTATGCAGGCATGAAGCTGGCAACTTTGGCACACCAGAAAATTTTTTCGTGGTAGCTTCTAGCAGCTCGTTGCTTTTGCTGATACAGCTAACAGCCACACTTAAAGTAGCCATAAGCAGGAGCAAGTACTGCTCATAAGTGACTCAACTGCACATGTGCATGAGCCCATTGGCAACTGCTCAAACGAACCTAATGTAAAATGTTTTGACGTCATGCTAATCGGAAGAAGTTTGTTGTCATGAAGTATTGCATAGGCTTCATCCTAAAGCATTTGACACATTTTGCTGTTGGCAGACACTTATGTTTTGTTATTAGGTATTTCCTTTGCAACATAAATTTTACTTTATTGCCCCCCACCCCCGCCTTGTTTATGGTTTATTGCTGCATTGCTGCAGTATCATTGTGCAGTAGCTGGATAAAGTAAAATTCTTTGTTAGAGTATCAGTTCTTACCGGAGTTCTTACCAGTCAAAATTACAAAAACTTAATTGAAAACTAAAACAACAACAAAATTCCTGGATTTTTTCCAGAGTTTTTATTAAACAAACATATTTACTTTGCAAAGTAAAATAATATTTTAAATCTCTTTCCTAAGCTATTTTATGTAATAACACACTGAATGTGAAGAATACTCCAGCTTCAAAGAAACTTTGAAATAATCAATCAGAACAACTCTCGGAAATAATCAATCAGAACAACTCTCTGATAATCTGTCAAAATGCAGGTACTGTTGGTAGTTGGTGGGATTAATGTGGATAGAGGAATGGATGGAGCCATCATAGAGAACATCTTGACGTGATGGACTGAGGAGAGGGTGTGTTGACCTTGAGTGCAGATCATGAAGATATCATTAATGAATCTTAACCATCTACATCTACATATACATCTATACTCCGCAAGCCACCTGACGGTGTGTGGCGGAGGGTACCTTGAGTACCTCTATCGGTTCTCCCTTCTATTCCAGTCTCGTATTGTTTGTGGAAAGAAGGATTGTCGGTATGCCTCTGTGTGGGCTCTAATCTCTCTGATTTTATCCTCATGGTCTCTTCGCGAGATATACGTAGGAGGGAGCAATATACTGCTTGACTCTTCGGTGAAGGTATGTTCTCGAAACTTTGACAAAAGCCCGTACCGAGCTACTGAGCGTCTCTCCTGCAGAGTCTTCCACTGGAGTTTATCTATCATCTCCGTAACGCTTTGGCGATTACTAAATGATCCTGTAACGAAGCGTGCTGCTCTCCGTTGGATCTTCTCTATATCTTCTATCAACCCTATCTGGTTCGGATCCCACACTGCTGAGCAGTATTCAAGCAGTGGGCGAACAAGCGTACTGTAACCTACTTCCTTTGTTTTCGGATTGCATTTCCTTAGGATTCTTCCAATGAATCTCAGTCTGGCATCTGCTTTACCGACGATCAACATTATATGATCATTCCATTTTAAATCACTCCTAATGCGTACTCCCAGATAATTTATGGTATTAACTGCTTCCAGTTGCTGACCTGCTATTTTGTAGCTAAATGATAAAGGATCTATCTTTCTGTGTATTCACAGCACATTACACTTGTCTACATTGAGATTCAATTGCCATTCCCTGCACCATGCGTCAATTCGCTGCAGATCCTCCTGCATTTCAGTACAATTTTCCATTGTTACAACCTCTCGATACACCACAGCATCATCCGCAAAAAGCCTCAGTGAACTTCCGATGTCATCCAAAAGGTCATTTATGTATATTGTGAATAAACCATACCAAGGGCTGGGGGTTTTAGGAGGCTACGAAGGTTTCTTCTAGATGGTGCATAAACAAGTTTGTGCAGGAAGGTGCCAGAGGGTGCCCCTGGCTGTGTCGTAGATTTTGTGTATACCTTTTCTTCAAAGAAGAAGTTGTTGTGTGTTAGGATAAAGTTAGTGAGGTGTATAAGGAATGAGATAGTGGGTCTGGAGTCTCAGAGTTATTGGGAGAGTTAGTGTTCAATAGCAGCAAGAATGTGGGCTGAGGGATGCTGGTGTACAGGAAAGTGACATCAGTGAGGGTCGAAATTCTTTCAGTGGAGACTCTATAACCAGCTACAATAGTGTATCACAGATTGATGGGTTTCTTGATATTTGGGAATAGGAAGAAGATTGGTGTACTGAGGACTTGTTTTGAGGCTGTGTAAGGCTACCTTCTGCTAAAGATTGATGTTTTTGGTACGTGACTTGGGGAAGGATGGAGAGGCCAGTTTGGAGGTAAGCAATTCCTGGAAGGTGACCAGGGGGCAGGGGTGGGGGAGAGGATCAAGGTTGGATAGTGGAATGAACTGGGAGAGGCAGCATTAAGTGTTGGGATTATGTTAGCTTTGGTTCAAAGCGTGTCCTTCTAGATTAATGCACTTGGTCCAACGATGTTCCAATGACTTGATCCCATCTTGAAAACGGGTTTTCTCCAGGCCTGCAAAATAGTTGTCGACTCAGGCTATCAATTCTTTGTTTGAAGTGAATCTTTGTCCACCAAGAAAAATTTTCTGTTTTGGGAAAAGATGGAAGTCTGATGGAGCCATATCAGGTGAATAAGGTGGGTGTGGCAACAATTCATACCTTAATTCATGTAATTTTGCCATGGCGATGGCATATGTGTGCGGGCACATCAAGAGTTGCGGCGCCCTTCTTGCAGATAATTTTTTCATTTCTAATTCTTCAGTTAAAATGTGATACAACCTTTCAGATGACACCTGTCAAGCGTGAGTAATTTCACACGCTTTCAGTTGGTGATCTTCCATGACCATTTTGTGCACTTTTACAATGATTTCTGGAGTAGTGACACATCTTGGCTAACAACTGCACAGATCATCATCTAAGATCTCCCTACCAAATTTAAATCCAAACCACATCACCGCTACAGCTCTCTTCCAAGAACACTGATGTGGCATGTGTTTACAGGCAACAGTCCAATGAATATTATGTGAACAACTTGTGCTAGCACTGATCTCTTGTGCTGATTACGAGAACTTTTCAGACCACCATCATAAGACCCTCTCCAAACTTCAACTTTCTATCCTTAGAAGTCGGGGCTGGGTGATGATGAGTCAGTGAATCAGTCGGACCCGATTTCACCCCCTTAAAGGTTGAATTTCCAAAAACACTGAAACATGTATTTTTTATCTCTAACTGAGACACCAATCACCAATTCTCAAAGATTTAGCTTTTAAAATGCTTTTGCAATGAAATATTTTCATAAAACATTTCATGCCCTATTTCACCACCTTAGGGGTTGAAATTTCCCGAACAGTGATGTATGTATGTTTGATTCCTAACAGTGGAGCCATTTACAAATTTTCGTTTCACCCCCATAGGGATTGAACTCCCAAAAACAGTGAAACACTATCTTTTTATTTCTAACTGGGAAGCCAAATCTAAATTTTCACAGATTTAACTTTAAAAATGTTTTCATAGTAAAATATTTTCATAAAAAGTCTCATCTCCTATTTCATCCCCTGGAGGTTCACTTTCCAAAAACACTGAAACATATATCTTCTTTATTTGTAACTGAGAAGTCAGATACCAGCATTCAGAGACATACTTTAAAACTCCTTTAGTAGTTCTTTAATAATGTAATATTTTTTAAAAAAAGCTTTCACCCACTATTTCAACCACCATATGGTTAAATTTCTAAAAATGCTGGAACAAGTATTTCTTTAGTTCTGAATAGAGAAACCAAATACCAGTTTTCATAGTTTTAGCTTCAAAATTCCCTTAATTGTGACACTTTCAAAAAGCCTTTCATCACCTATTTTGCCCCCTGAGGAGTACAATTTTGGGTTGTCCCTTCTTAAATGATGCCTACAGTATAAGATCCACACCCTCTCTCAAACTTCAAGTTTTTATACTTATCAGTTTGGGCTGGGTGATGATGAGTCAGTGAATGTCACTGACCCCATTTCAGCACCATAAGGACTGCATTTCCAGAAACAATGAAACATATTTTTTATTTCTAATTGAGAAGCCAAATTTAAAATTTCATAAATTTAGCTTTAAAAATGCTTTCATAATATATTTTCACAAAGACTCTCATTCCCCATTTCTCCTGCTTAGGAGTGCAATTTTCAGAAACACTGGAACACGTACTTTTTTAGTTTGTAACCAAAAAGTCAGATACCAATGTTGATAATGTAGCTTTAAAAGGCCTTTAGTAGTTCTTTAATAATAATATACTTTTTAAAAATGCTTTCACCTACTATTTCACCCCCATAGGTTTAAATTTCCAAAAATGCTGAAACGTATTTCTTTACTTCTGACCAAAAAACCAAATACCAGTTTTGGTAGGTCTACCTTCAAAATTGGCATAACAGCAACATGTTTTTTTTTTTTTTTTTTTTAAACCTTCATCCTGTATTTCACCCCCTTAGTGATGGAATTTTGAAAAATGCTTTCTTAAAAGACACCTAGAGTATAAGCTTCACACTTTCTCCAAATTTCAAATTTCTACCCATAGCAGTTTGGGGTGGGTGACGATGAGTCAGTCAGTCAGATCATTGCCTTTTATATATAGAGATTTATTCAGTACAATGTCAGACTCTTAAAAAATTGCTATGTTTGCTGATGACACAAGTATACTGGTAGAAAGCCCAAACATATCCATACCAGTTACAACCAAGAGAATAATGGGCAGGTTTACACTGGTTCTAATAAAACAGCTGACTGATAATCGTACAAAGCCTCATATTATAAAATTACGGAGCTATTAAAAGGCTACCCAGTACTGACCTGCAAGAGGCAAAATTCCAGCATTGCTAATACACACATTTAAAAGTGAAAAACCATCCCTAGCTTTCAAAATTATTAGTTGTCTCCTCAGGGAGGAAATAGGGATGTGTTGGGGAAGTATAGAAAGGCCCCAGAAGAAGAGGACCTCTTATGATGAAAAAACTTATGTGTAACAATATATTGTGTGTGCAGTTAAGAGTGACAGTGTTTTGGATTTATTGTGTTGTATAGTTGAAGAGTTGGCAGACTGCATTCTAACTTTACATTGTTCTCCTTTCTTGTGAAGTGTGAAGATAATCACTGTGAGGTTGAAACCAGTTACATTGAAAGATGTTCTTGTGATTGTATCAATATCAGAATAAAAGAATATTTACTTGCAATTGAGCTTTATATGGCACTCTTTTAACAATACTGTCAGAGAACAGCGTACACAGTATTAAAATATTTTGGCTGTTTATTGCTAAGAGCTTAATCATTACACCTCCCTAAAAATATTAAAACATTTACTAAAATTACTGTCACTGAAAAGAAATATCCTGTATATTCATGTGACTTTCCAGACAAAACATCCTGCATCATTGTCATTAAGTACATGAAATATCCTGTATGTTCATTTGACTTCCTGGGCAAAACATCCTGCAGCACCATCATTAAGTACATGTTATTACATTCAAAACTATATACGTTGGTGTAGTCCATGATGGCAACATCACAGGTTATACTGTACTGTTTTTGAAAACTAATCTACTAACATCAACACAGATACATAAGCAGTTCACAAACATGTGATTCAGATGCATTACTCATTCAAAATATTCAGTTTAAGATCCTCTACCATGTGTCTAAAAATTTAGAACTAACTGCCCCTCCTCCCCCTCCCCCCTCACACACACACACACACACACACACACACACACACACACACACACACACACACACACACACACACAAATCAAAGACCACCTTAATGAAAGCACCTTTTGTTATCCTGTCATTCGTCATTAAAGTATGTCTCTTTCCATTTTCCATGATTAAATTTAGTTATTACATAAACCCTCACAGGAAATTATTACAATGGAAATTCAATTTTACATTAACTGATTTTATGTTTTTCATGATCCTACTCCATAAATTCATCACCACTGTGAAAAAAAAAACCATAAGATGAATGCTAAAAATTCCCCATTTTACGTTTCTTCCAAGTAAGGTCTACATCTACGTTCTTACTCAACGGCTCACTTGACTTCATTCCGTTTTGTTCCTATTGACATTTGATGTGACTGAAAGAGTTATAAGTGGCACAAGAGACAGACAGTTCACACCACTGATGGTGATGGAGTTTAAGGAATATTTTAGGCCATTGAGTAGAGGGTAGACATGAGAGAGGAAATGCTGATGTAATCCATGATTGCCATTACCAACACAACATGCAACATTTAGTTTCATCATACAGCTACTGTTAGCTTGTGGCAGCAATGGAAAAACAGGACAGTTGATGTGAAGTTTTCCAGATGAAGCCAATACATGACAAAGTGGCTCAGCTGCCACATTTTGTTGTGTCACTTATAATTCAGTTTCATCTTTTTGTATGTATTTCCGATGTACTGTATTCAGCAATAACATCAAGAGCCAATCTTTTAAATCCAACACTTAGTCTTGAAAAATATACTTGGTCAGAATCAAGGAAATGTCAGCCATTTCCAGCTAGTGAGGTCTTATTAGCTGGCGACTTGTTATATCACCCAACAGCCAGCGCAGCCACCACACCACACTAATGTATTTGTATTTATTTATTTACCCTGTGGATCACATATTGAACAAAGTACACATGATATAGGACAAGTACATAAAAATGAGCTCAGCTTCTTGATGTGTGGAGAGGGGGAAGGGTCCTTCAATTACAGGAGTGCAGGTAGGTGTGAAAGCATTTTGTAAAATGCCAAAAATATACTTTTCATGCAGATTGTGTATTATGGGAGGGATGTCACATGGAAATATAACAAGGGTTTTGTGACAGTACATTTTAAAGACTTTCTTCATAAAATCGGACATGATACAGCTGCAACAACCACATACACTATACACATATATACTTTGCACCACAAACATAGATCATAAAGATAGGCAGCAGGGATGGAACGCATGAAGTGAAACTGTAGCACCTGAGCTTTCTTTTAAACTTAAATTTTAAACAGTGTACAGAAATTCTCTGAGCCGACTTCTAATAAACTTGTAAAGTCAGCTGGGGAAACTCATTTTTTCACATATCTGTTTCTCTCATTGAGAAAAGAAAAACACATACCGGAACCCCACATGTTAGATTCTGACACCTTTCACCATACTTCACCATTTTTTTGTTTAATTCACCATGTTCATCAGTTTTCCTTTTTCCTGGGTGAGCAAAAAGGAAAGATCTAAGAAAATAGCTCAGTTCCCTTGTATGCCAATACCGATTTCATTTTTTTGATGACTTTTCACTTGCTGGTTTTTAAGAATTGGTGGAATTCATTACCACAAATTATTTTATAAACACTGTATTGTACATGTAATGTCCGTTGCTTATATAAGTTTTATACAATGTATTGGAGAGGGATATGATGTGTTCAGTGACTCATAGTATTCTTTGATCAATAATGAATGCTTTTTATTGCTTTCGGTTAATGTGTTTATCGCTGGGCCTGTTTTATGTACTGTTAAGGAAATGGAAAAAAAATAATACTTTCCTCATGTTTAATGATAACACTGTCAAACACATTTCAGTAGAAGATGTAATCTAGAATTGTAGAATTACTGGCAATAGGCACTAATTTTTCTGTTGTTAAAAATGGGAAAAAGTCAAGATTTTTTTGCACAGATATCCTTCTCTTTTTTTAAAAAAAATTCCCGTCACAATCAACTCAACATTATCACTGGCCAAGCACTTATCTCTAGTTTTTTCCAGAAGTGATCCAATTTGAAAATCACTCCATTGCTGCTAAAATGAGACACAACTGTATCAAATGTGGAAGTCAAACACTTTTCCAAAGGGGCTCGCCACTATTGGATTCAATAGACTGATTTACAATGTAGTATCTGACTCACCAAGCCAGTGAATCACATAGCAGTAAGCTATATGAACAGCTGTTTTATGGAACAAGATGTTTCTCAATTTCAAGCTAGGTAATTGTTGTTAAATGAATCTTTAGTTCACTAGTCACCATCTTTAAATTCAGCGTCATTGCAAGAAGACCACAGTGAGTATCTGTTTAATTTCTCAGCTGTGATTTGTCAAAGCCTTCATTGTCTAGTAAAATATATTCAGTGATAAAAGAACTGCAGTCAAATGCAAAATCTGTTCCAACCATCTGAGGAATATAGCTGAAGTTGTGAAGGCTGCTTGAAGAAGTGAAATCAAGTAGTAGAAAGTCCAGGATGGAATAACAACAATAAGGCTAGGATAGACAGGTACTCATCACAAAGAAGTGTTGAGTCACAGACAGACAAAATGGAGAAGAATACTAGAAATATTAAAGCTCAGTCAGCCCTCAGTACCAGGAGACCGTAGGCATATGTGTGCGAGTTGTTGATGTGTGAACATGTAAGAAAGTTAAAAATTTGTAGCATTCTTTTTTATTGTGTCTGTCTGTGACTTAGTGCCACCACTACGTAAGATTGCATCCTTTCCATACAGTTGGAAATATGAAATCAAATTCTACAAAGCTGATATTGATCTTTACTGCACAAGGCCTGACCACAACTTTAGAAATAATGGATGAGGGAAAATCAATAAATAAAAGAAATACTCAAGATTCCTTGGTATTCATATGATAAGAATATGAATTGGAAATCAGGTGTTGTAGATCTACACTGAAGACCCAAAGAAACTGTTACATCTGCCTAATATAGTGTAGGACCCACATGAGCAGAGTACGAGGGGGTGGAGATCTCTTCTGAACAGTACGACGCAAGACATCCCAGATACACTCAATAATGTTTGTGTCTGGGAAGTTTGTTTAAACTCAGAAGAGTGTTCCTAGAGGCACTCTGTGGCAATTCTGGATGTGTGGGGTGTCACATTGTCCTGCTGGAATTGCCTGAGTTTGTCAGAATGCACAATGGACATGAATGAATGCAGGTGGTCATACAGAAAGCTTATGCTTGTGTCACCTGTCAGAGTCATATTTAGATGTATCGGGGGCCCCTATCACTCCAACTGCATATGACCCACACCATTACAGAGCCTCCACTAGCTTGAACAGTGCCCTGCTGACATGCAGGGTCCATGGATTCATGAGGTTGTCTCCGTACCCGTACACGTCTACCCACTCGATACAATCTGAGACAAGACTCGTCCGACCAGGCAACATGTTTCCAGTCATCAACAGTCCAATGTAGGTGTTGACGGGCCCAGGCAAGGCATAAAACTTTGTACCATGCAGTCACCAAGGGTACGCAAGTGGATGTTTGGCTCCGAAAACCCATGTCAATGATGTTTCATTGAATGGTTCACATGCTGATACTTGCTGATGGCCCAGCATTGAAATCTGCAGCAATTTGTGGAAGGATTGCACTTCTGTCATGTTGAACAATTGTCTTCAGCTGTCGTTGGTCCCATTCTTCCAGGATCTTTCTCCAGCTACAGCGATGCTGAAGATTTGACGTCTTACCGGATTCCTGATATTCACGGTACACTCATGAAATGGTTGTAGATGAAAATCATCACTTCATCTGTACCTGGGAGATGTTGTGTCCCATTGCTCGGGCACCAGCTGTAGCACCATGTTTAAACTCACTTAAATCTTGATAATCTGCCATTGTAGCAGTAGTAACCAATCTAACAACTGCACCAGACATTTGTTGTCTTATATAGGCATTGCCAACCACAGTGCCGTATTCTGCCTGTTTACTTATCTCTGTACCTGAATATACCTGTACCAGTTTCTTTGGTTCTTCAGTGTAGAGAAACATCTAAACTCTGAAACTTTTGAACGACAGATAAAAGCAGACTTTGGACATGATAATGGCAAAAAAATTGATTTAATTTTTCCATTCTTACTCCATTCTTGCCAATGTTGTATGGTAATATGTTATGCTGCAATTCTTCATTAAGATAGAAAGTGCTCATTCCACAGAAGAATGTAATAAGGATAACATGTGGTTCCACTCTAGAACCTTTTGTAGACGGTTATTCAATCAGTTGGGCATACTGACATCTCCACAGCCCCTTTACTCCCTTATGCACTTTGTTGTCAACAGTCAATCTCAGTTTGGAACCAAAAGCAAGATTCATAAATGTAATACTAGAATAACTTATACTATCAAAACTCATTCTTAGTGTGGCCCAGAAAGGTGTGTTTTCAGCCATGAAAATCTTTGAACAGTTACAATACAATAAAAGAATGGTTGATATTCACCATATAATGAAAACCTGAGTCACAGAGAGGAACACCAAAAAGACTGTCGGAAAGTTAGCTTTCGGCCAACAAGGCCTTTGTCAAGAATAGAAAACATATACACATGAACACACTCATGCAAACACAACTTACACACACATGGCCACATTCTTTGGCAGCTGGAGCCAGACTGGGAGCAGCAGGGCATTATGGGGGAGGCAACCAGGTGGGGGTAAGGAGAGGCTGGGGGAGAGGCTGGGTCAGGGAGAGGAAGGATAGCAGGGGGATGGCAAAGTGCTGCTGGAAGTGTGCAGGGACAAGGTGGAGAATGGGGCAGCTAGGTGCAGTCGGGAGGTTGGACAAAGGGGCGAGGGGAGGAGGGGGGTTACTGCAAAAGGAGAGAAGTAAAAAGATGGGTACATTGGTGGAAAAGAGGACTGTGTAGTGCTGGAATGGGAACAGGGAAGGGGGTAGGTGGGTAAGGACACTAACAAAGATTGAGGTGAGGAGGTTTACAGAAACATTGGATATATTGCAGGGAGGGTGTGAAGCAGTCTTTGTAATGAAGGACATTGTGTTGGATGGCATGCTCAGCAACAGGGTGGTTGAGTTGTTTCTTGACCATAGTTTGTCAGTGGCCATTCGTGTGGACAGACAGCTTGTTGGTTGTCGTGCCTGCACAGGATGCAGCACAGTAGTGGCAGCTCAGCTTGTAGATCTCATGACTGGTTTGACTGGTAGCCCTGCCTTTGATGAGATAGGTGATGTTTGTGACAGGACTGGAGCAGGTGGTGGTGGGAGGATGTATGGGACAGGTCTTGTATGTAGCTCAATTCGGGGATATAAGCCACGAAGCTAGGGTTGGGAGCAGGGGTTATGCAGGGATTGACGAGGATGTTGTGTAGGTTCAGTGGGCAGTGGAATACCACTGTGGGAGGAGTGGGAAGGGTAGTGGGTAGGACATTTTTCGTTTCAGGGCACAGTAAGAGGTAGTTGAAACCCTGGTGGAGAATGTAAACCCTGTCATCTCTCCCCTTCCTTGCCCCAGCCTCTCCTTACCCCACACGGTTACCTCTCCCATAATGCCCTGCTGCTCACAGTCTGGCTCCAGCTGCCAGAGACTGTGGTCTAATGTGTGTAAGTTGTGTTTGCAAGTGTGTGTGTGTGTGTGTGTGTGTGTGTGTGTGTGTGTTTTGTCTATTTTGACACAATCATGTTGCCATATTTTTCACTGGGAAGGTGTATCTACTTCGGTAGACTAACAACTTTCTGCATTCTGCATCTTAGTGAATAGCCACAAAATTATGATTGACTGAAATGACATAAAATGAAATGAAATGATTGTATAGCATTGATGCTACCGACTTGTGAGTCTTTTGAGTTGACACCACATAAGGCAAATGATGACAAATTGATGATGAGGACAACACTACACCCAGCCTCTGAGCAGAGAAAATCTCAGTCAGCTAGGAATCGAACCCAGTCTCACTGCATGACGGTCAGACATGCTGACCAGTCAGCTAAGGGAGAGGACTAATAATTGATTAACCAGCTAAGCCGGGCTTAATTGTCCAGTGAATTAATATATTTCTCCTCATTTTTACCTATGATGTTCTGTGGCCCATTTTGAAATATAAGTCCTTTTTTTCTTTTATGCAGAGCTTGTCATTTACACTGAAAACTAATATTAAATTTAGGGACAATGTCAGCCACGATGCTTCTTCCCTAGATTTGGTAGACAGTGTGTCAGTTATGCATAGCTAATAGGGATTATTGTTGTAAGTAACCACAGAGAAATGAGAAAAATGGTAATGTATTTCCAGCACAAAACATGAAACAATTGCACATCCTTCCAAATTGATTTGAGTTTTGCTGATATTCTGTTGTGCAGTTTTTGATTTCTTCAGAGCTTTATGTCTAAAAAAGACTGCTTACACTATGCTTGCCCATCCTCTTCTGGAGTATTGCTGTGCAGTGTGGGATCCCCATTATGTAGGATTGACAGAGGACATCAAAAAATTTCAAAAAACAGCTGGTTGTTTTGTGTAATCGTGAAACAGGGGAGCAGCTGCTACAGATATGATATGTGAATAATTCAAAAAGGTGTTTTTCATTGCAGCAGGATCTCGTTGTGGGATTTCAGTCACCAACATTCTCCTGAGAGTGTGAAAATATTTTGGTGGAGCGGTAGAGAAATATCTTGAAGATGATTCAGTGAACCCTCTCCTAGGCACCTAATTGTGAATTGCAGATTAATCATGTAGATCTAGATCATGTGGATGTAGATGAATGTTGATATAATAGATCCTTAGTGACAATTTTGACAAATGGTCCATTTTCAAATGACTGCTTCCAAGAAATAGTAATTAATGAGTGCCTTTTGCTATCCCACACATTATGCAGATTTTTAATATGAGCCTAACCTTGTTTACTGTGCAGCCAGTGTCGCAGCAGTGCCGACGACTCCAGCTGCCCCTGCTCCCGGACAGTCACGGTCAGCAAGCGAACCTGAGCGTGAGCGGTCCGTGTTCCGTTTTCCCAAATCACAGACAGATGGAGCACTCAGCTCAGTGCTTCTTGTGCAGGAAAGCAATCTGAGTTCTGATGATTTCCACGAAGCCCTGTTCCTGCTCGAACCAAAGGAGTCCTGCAAGCGCCGCAAGAAGTCGAAAAAGGAACGCCACAAAGAAGCCAGCTCTGCACTGTGAGATACAACATCTATGTTGGTGCCTCGTTCTGAACTAACTTCTCGGCATGTGGATGCATATACATTGATCCTCTTGTATTGTGCTTACATGTGTGTAGATCATGGCACTCAAATGTGGAGCTTTTTCTATTACTTTCTCTTGGAACTTTTGCCTGAGAGATACCAAGTCTCTCAGTCAGATCTCTTAAGGTGCGAGGACAATTCCTGGTGTTGAAAAGTCTGTAGTTGGAAATGATTGGAAATGATAGTTGCAGATCATCTGTGGACTCGGCAGGCAGTTCTTGTGTGGCGGTCAAAAATTAATCTGTTTTGTGCAATAAACTGTGATGCAATCTTGTTTATGAGTTGTGTTTTATAAATCACTGGGATGCTATTAGTACGATGTAATGACTGTGTGGTTAGAGAATGTTCATTCTTTACTGTAAACTAACACTGGAATTGTTATTGTAAAGGGATTCTGAATTCTTTTATGTGGAGTGGATCAATTTCTGAGACTGCTTTTTTAGCACTCTCTTTCAGACAAACTTTTGTTAAGAACAAAATGATAACCAAACAATTTTTTGACATTTATGCATATTTAGTGATAACATGTTCCTTTGGTTTTTCAAGAACGGTGTAACATGTTTTCAACATTTGTAAAAAATTGAACCAACAGCTTTTCTGTTACTGGAATCACAGAAAAGGTTTTGAAACATTTGTCTGTGTGTATGCAACGCTGATTCTTACAATTTGCATGTAATTAAAATAATTCCTCAAACATTCCATGGTACAATACTTTGTAAATGCAATTAAAACCGTTTTTACACTGTGTAGAATGTTTTCTGTGTATGTAATTACATATTATTTCGGATACGCAATAAGACCACAATTACATTGAAATCAACTATATAGCATAAACAGTCACTGTTATTTATGATATTTATGTCCTAATACTGACTGTTCTGAGTTTATCTGAATACTTTTTTAGATGGTACTAGAACGCTGTTGTCAACAATTTCCTGAGCTTGTGATATGTCCTAAAGTTTAATATGTAAACATGCAGACAATACTAAAGAAACAAGTGGAGCAGACTAGAAGTTAAGGTTGAGAGTAGAGAATAGTATTTACAGAAAAACAGTATAGTAAATACTAATTCTCTTAAGATGATTGATTGTCATAGTTCAATCCTAGTCAGCAGCTAATATCTCTGCAGGAATTGGTACACAGATTTATAGTTTGAATTGGTGATTTGTAGCTTATATACATGTAATCTAAATGGCTACAATATGAAAAGAATGGGTTGGTAAACCACATAGAGGAGGCACTGAGTAGCAAAAAAGTTGCTGAAATATTTTAGTTTTGTGACAGAGTCATTCTTCACAAGTAGTTAAACACATTGACACATTGTCAAATACACATGACCACTGTCTTCAGGCTGTCACTTTCGCAGCCATGTGATCTGCCAACTTAGCTGCAACCAGTTTCCTGCATTCTGCAATTCTTCGTGGGCATGACAAATAGCAAGCTATCTATCTGCATGAATGGGCATTGCCAAATTGTGACCAAGAGACAGCAGGACCATCCAGTTGCTGAACATGCTGTCCAACATGGTATGCTTCACTCTAATGATTGCTTCACAGCCTATACCATGAATTCTTCCCAACAACACCAACTTTTCTGAATTGTGCAAGTGGGAACTTTCCCTACAAGATATCCTTTGTAAACCCTGACCACAACCTTTGCTACTACCTGTCCTCCACCTGTGTATATTCTTAACATACCAACCTAGACCTTTCTATTCTCAACTTATCTCCTCTCTCTTTCTCCTCCACTCCTCCCATCTCCCCTCCCAGCCCCACCCCTTTGCCCAAGCACAGGCTTCCGATGCTGTGCCTGTCCTCACCATTTCCATGGGCTTGCAATCTTCAACAGGCAGCACTAGCATCTTTCCCCATCTCTACCATGTTATAACGCCCACCCCTCCCTGCCTCACATCATTTTCTTACCCCATCTTCCCACACCAGCTAGACTGCTGCTGACATGAGTAGTAGCCGCAGTCGGCCCTTAGTACCTGGTGACAGTGGCCATGTGTGCTTAGCAGCGTGTGAATATACATAACTACTTCTGAAGAAGGACTTTGTCCAAAAGTTAAAATATTTCGCCATTCTTTTTCTTTGTGCCCACTCAATACCCCCTCTATGTGGTGAACAGCAGTCTGTTCATTCCATATCGTTGTTAATCCATCCTGGACATCACATTGCTTAATTCTAAAAAATATAATACTGCATTCCATTGTATCAGATAAAGGATTTCTGACATAGTTTGCCATATAGGTAATATAATCCAAGTATTGCTTTGCCTGAGTATTACAGTGATGGGTTCCAGTGACAGGCTTCAACAGTATTCCAATATGTTTCTCTATCAGTTTATTGTGAGACATGAATTTGTATTTTAAAATATCTTTTAAAAATGGGAGTACTTGATCTGACAATGAGGAGAAATCTCATCAAACGCAACACTGTTTCATTCTGCGCCCCACTTCCAGTTATATACTAGCAGCAATCACTGCCACTTTTTATTACACTCTTCGACAATGGGTCGTGAAGTAGTTTCAGAAACAGTACAGGCACTGTCCTATGAATATGTACTGTCAGGAAAGAAGTTTCTTAGTACAAGGTCAGAATTATTGAATTTGGGAAATAATCTGTGTGTTTATTGTGTTTGACTGATTTGGCCTATTCCTGTGATTAATGGTTGAATTGTGACTGAGTAAATTATTAGATGTCAATTAAGATTATAAAATGTTTTATTGCCAGAAACATGACAAGCAAAATAAATCAAAGCACAAGAAAAATCATGAATGACATCAGTGTACATGATGATTATATCATCTTTCAGTAAGGGAAATTTGAATAAGTTGTTTTTTCCTTCTCTTTATAATGCTCGCTATTTCTGATTTGTTTTCCAGGTAATATATCATTAATTCTTATGTTTGTTTCTGTGTTAAGGACCAAACAGCCAGAATTCTCAAAATATTGAATAAAAATGTAATGCAATTTTCCAGAACAGACAAAGGATCTGTGCAATGACAGGTTCCTTCATTCCATTCTGAAAGACGGTGTGACTACCTGAAATCAATTGGCCAGCTGCTTACCTAATAACTGATGAGGGAGTGCTTGGTATCCATCAAGACAAAGACTGGAGTCAACTCCTAAACACATACAAAAACTAAGGTCTGTGTATGGGGTTCTGTGTGCTTTATTCACAAAGTGGGGGGGGGGGGGGGGGGGAAGAATTGCGCGTGGCTAATGAGGTTTATTCGATCTCTGACATTGTTTCACTTTACAATGGTTACTGAAGTCACTCTCCCCTACCATTTTTACATCCTCTTACAGTGACATGTATCAAGAATGTAGGAGAGTGTATAAAAACCAGCTTGTTGAACTCAAGTTGTGGATAGCAGCAGCCTCTCAGTGAATACAACCCCAACAGCATTGTGAAACATTATACAATACTGATGCAAGCACTCAATTTACTGTGCAGAAGATGAGTAGAAATCGTCATATTTAGGTAGTAATATAACAGTCAAAAACTTAGAATAATGGGCCATTTATGAGGTAAAAACCACAAACTCTGGTCAGTATCCACACAAAAATAAAAATCATATTTTCGTACAAATAACAAACATATTTTTGAGCTGTAATGCCTACAGGAGCAGATAATATTTAATCACACATGTCAGAACAGTGGTTCAATCTTTTTTGTTTCTGATGTTAAGTATATCAGAATTTTTCTGTGGCGGCCTAACTCAAAGCATTGATCTATTTGGTACAGTTTCTTCACTGATATTAGTTTTACAGTATAATTATAAATGAAACACTCATTTTCAATTCACAAACAATTTTTTGAACAGATTTATCAGTTTCTCAAGCCCGCCTGCTTATCTGGATGGTAACATGCTTGCCTCTCTTGCAAGCGGGCCTGGGTTTGATTCCCAGCGGGGTTGGAGATTTTCTCCACTTGGGGACTGGTTTTTGTGTCGTCCTCATCATCATTTCATCCTCATCACTGGTGCACAAGTCACCTAATGTGGCAGCAACGGAAAGAAGACTTGCACTTGGTGGCCACCAAACTTCCCCGGATGGAGACTCCCAGTCAACGATGCCATACTCTCATTTTTTCAGTTTTTCAAATCTTGTAATCAAACAGGATACAGCTACCCTCATTTCATACATCACACTATTTTTTTCTGACAATAGAACTCTTTATTACAATAGCTGCAAACCAAGCTGCACACAAATAAGGTGCAAATGTAATTATTGTTCATTGAGCACTACCACTGAGCAACAGTTCCTCATCTATTACTGCTGTTCAAAAAATCACAAGTGGTATACTGCTAATGCTTGCCTTCAATGTACTGTCAAGGCAGAAGAATATGGTTTTTCTGTTCCAAAGAAGTAAGTTGTGTTGGATATTTCTTTCTAAATAGATCTGGAATCCATGCAAATTTGCAGGTAGTAACTATTTGAAAGTATTTATTGTACTGTTTGATAAGTTGTGATAGATGATCTTTGAAATCTACTTCATAGATGATTATAAAATAATGCAACAAGAGGAAATAATCGTGAGTAACATCTTACATGTTTTTTCTTTTCCGTGGGTTTGATTTTATTTTGTAAACTGAAATTTGCTAGATGAATTTTAAAGTATGCAGTATGCATCCTTGCAGGGAGAGATTCAGTGTATACCCTACACTTTGTACACTAACCTCCTTCAGGTGGCACTGCAAGGGTTCCACAGGATAAAGTGTTATAACTTCTGGCCCTGCAGCACCCTCATTCTCCAGTATGTTACTGTGTGTGTATTGCCCAAGTGTACATCTGTGAGTAGTCGTAGACTTGAGAGTGACAGTTTGATTTATTACCATGCTTGATACAATAGACATTTCTAAGGTAAAACATCTCAAATGACTGACCATATTCTATATTCAACTGATATTCTATTAATATACCATTGTTAATGTTGATTCCAGGAAGGCTCCTACCTGAAGTATATTTTGGAGTAATGTATGGCATTGAGGTCTCTGCTACAACTATCCTGATACCTGAGCGTTGGTTGCTGTGCCCACAACAGCACATGAAGCCCAAAAAATATCTCAAATAGAAATTGTAAAACACAAGCAGAATATGAAACTTCCGGGCAGATTAAAACTGTGTGCCGGACCAAGACTCGAACTCGGGACCATTGCCTTTTGCGGGCAAGTGCTCTACCATCTGAGCTACCCAAGCACGACTCACGCCCCGTCCTCACAGCTTTATTTATACCAGTATCTCGTCTCCTACCTTCCAAACTTTACAGAAGCTCTCCTGTGAACCTTGCAGAACTAACACTCCTGAAAGAAAGGACATTGCGGAGACATGGCATAGCCACAGCTTGGGGGATGTTTCCAGAATGAGATTTTCCCATCTGCCAGGAAGTTTCATATCAGCACACACACTGCTGCAAAGTGAAAATCTCATTCTATATGCAGAATAACCTGGCACATGTTACTTAAGTAAATCATTGCTCTACAAAATTAAACTCTTGTCTAATATTAATTAGTGTCATTTCAGCATGACAATATAGTATGTTTGCTCATTCTTAATCAACACTAAGAATACAACAGTTTTAAATAAAAAATATTCATGAAGCTCTCACAAACTAAAACCTCATAATTGACGTGCCCCCTCACACACTGACCCTATGAATGAAATTCTATTCACTAATGAATCAAACACACAAACCTTAAGAAAACCTTTATTTTGTATAGCAAATAATTACATTTGTTGTGATGATAAGTAAAGGAAAATAGATAAACTATATAATGGAAGGAAACATTCCACGTGGGAAAAATATAATTTTTCCCACGTGGAATGTTTCCTTCCATTATATTGATATCATTAATTTGAATCCAACAATTACGTTTGTTATTGTCACTGTTGCATTTCGAAATCTTTTCTGTCGTCTTATTTTCCTCTTTCTGTTTTTGCCAGTATTGTTTGTGTGTCTATCGACCTGCCAGCGCTTTTATATAAAATAGATAAACTGTCGTATTTATTTACAATATGATCTACGACAGAGAAAAGGAAGGAATGGATCACTAATGACCTACTAAATATGATGGAAGAAAGAAGGAAATTAAAAAATTCTGTGAAGAAGGAAGACCAAGAGAAATACAAGAGTCTGAAAAACAGAATCAACAGAGAGGCAAAACAAGCAAGGAAAAATACCTTGATGATCTCTGTATTTCAGTTGAGGACAACATGAGCAAGGGAAATATCGACAAGGCCTATAAATGTGTGAGACATTGCTTTGGAGACAGAAGAAACAAATGTAGGGCTGTGATGGATGAAAATGGCAATATGTTGGATGACGATGATGAAGTTGCAAGAAGATGGAAACAATATATAGGAAAACTGTACAGCGGACCAGACCTGTCTGAAAACATCATGGAAGAAGAAACAGAAGTAGATGCACACAACATAGGTGAACCTATATTAAAGGTAGAGTTTGAAATAGCTCTGAAAAAATTGAAAAACAACAAATCGCCTTGTATAGACAATATCCCAGCCGAACTTCTGAAATCTGGAGGAGCAAAACTGAATCAGGAGTTGTATAATCTTGTTTTCAACATGTACGAGCAGGGTAAAATTCCTACAGACTTTGAGAAAAACATTATGGTCCCCATTCCAAAGAAGGCAAATGCTACAAGATGTGAAGATTATAGGACACTCAGCCTAGTTACTCACGCCTCTAAAATATTAACCTCAATTATCCTAAAACGCATAGAACAAAAAGTCGAAGCTACACTCTCCGAAGACCAGTTTGGATTCCATAAAGATAGAGGAACCAGAGAAGCAATATTTGCTCTAAAACTAATAATAGAGAAATGACTAGATAAGAACCTGAAAACATACATAGCTTTCGTAGATGTAGAGAAAGCCTTTGATAATGTTAAATGGGATAAGATGTTTGAGGTACTCAAAAAAGTAGGAATAGACCATAAAGATAGAAAAATGATATGGAACCTGTACAAAAACGAGACAGCAGTTATCCGTAGACGGACAAAACAAGAACAGGTGCAGATATGGAAAGATGTCCGGCAAGGTTGCGCACTATCCCCTGTTATCTTTAACGTATACATTGAAGAGGCGCTGAAAAAAGTAAGGGAAAATTCACAGACAGGTGTAGTAATTCACGGCCAATGAATAGATATGATAAGATATGCCGATGATAAAGCTGTCCTGGCTGAAAGTGAAGAAGATCTTGTAGTCCTACTGAATAGACTGGATAAAGTTATGGATGAAGAATATAATATGAGAATTAATAAAGCAAAAACAAAAGTAATGGCATGCGACAAAGAAGATCAAGTGAAAGTCCAAGTTCATGTACGCAATGAATTGCTTGAACAAGTTGATAAATTTACTTATCTGGGCAGTAATATTACCAGGGATGGAAGGAGCAAGGCAGAAGTGAGAAGTAGAATAGCTCAAGCAAAGGCTGCTTTTAACAAGAAGAAAAACATATTAACATCTAAGAGCATCAGCCTTGAAACCAGGAAAAGATTTTTGAAAGCATATGTGTGGAGTGTGGCATGCTATGGGTGTGAAACATGGACTCTCGGAACAGAGGAACAGCAGAAGCTAAATTCTTTTGAAATGTGGTGCTATAGACACATGCTCAAAATAAAATGGATCGACAAGGTCACAAACGAAGTGGTTCTGGAAAGAGCAGGTGAGAAGAGAAGCTTCTGGAGTTTCATTGTTAAAAGAAGAGTGCAATTTACAGGCCATCTATTAAGACATAGAGGGATATGTCGAGGGAAAAAGACCAAGAGGAAGACCACGACTGAGGTACATGGATCAAATCGTGAAAGATGTGGGATGTAACACCTATAAAGAAATGAAGAGAAAAGCTGAAAGACGCACAGAATGGAGACAAGATGCCATTGTAGCTGTTGCAAACCAATCCTTGGATTGACCACTACAGAAGAAGAAGAGATGATCTAAATAATAAAGTTGTTCATTTGTCATTACAGCATTTCATATGAGTGTTTAGCAGATCAATGCTCTGATCAGTTAATATTGTCTGGTTTAGTCAAACCAGTTCTAATTATTATAAAATGAAATTCTGCAGTTTACATCACAGAAAAAAATTTAGTGATCAGCAATATCAATCACAATTATATTTGTGAAAGACTTAGCATTGCATCTGACTCCCATCAGACAGTAAAAAATCTGCTACATATTTATTGATATAGATGAACAATTCATTTTTGAGAGATTCAAATGTCTTTCCTTTTTCAGCCATAAATACATAGAACATTAATCCCAGCTTAATATGTACCGGCTTTGTAACAACGGTCAGAAGTTGTCTAGGTCTACACTACCTTGAGATGCTGTGACCTATAACTTTCAACTAACCTAAAGCTGATTTGATAAGCATTTACATGGTTAGCAGTTACTGCACTTCAGTTCTTAACAGGGATGGTCCCTGCTATACATCTAAGTATAGTCACCATCCCATAGAAAATTTTATACAAACCCAACCAATTCAAACAGTATATCTACAAAATGTAAAAATACTTGCTTCTACAAAATTTGAGTAAAGTGTACCGGTACCTGCTATCGCATAGAAAATTATATAAATACTCCCAGACGTGGTTATCTGATAAAACTTTCCTTATAGACTTATCATACATAATGTACAAAACTTATCATAGAGTTGTACACAAAATTTATCTCAATATTATCCAATTCAAAAGATCTTTTCCTTATGTAACCCATTTCTAGTTTAGAAAAGGTACTTAAATTCTGAGTACTGTCTGGGGATGGGCATTGTTGTACTGGAAAATGCCTTTCGCAGTGGACAGATTTAGAAAGGTTTTGTGCTCCTTTCAGTTATGCTACTAACTACATTGTTACTTGTTCTGACAGACTATACTATGAAGGTACATGCCTTCCAAAGGAGAATTACCTGATCGTTAGGGATACCTGGAAGAAGCCTGGTGATACTAGAAGGTATCAGATAGATTATATAATGGTAAGACAGAGATGCAGGAACCAGGTTTTAAATTGTAAGACATTTCCAAGGGCAGATGTGGACTCTGACCACAATCTATTGGTTATGAACTGTAGATTAAAACTGAAAAAACTGCAAAAAGGTGGGAATTTAAGGAGATGGGACCCAAATAAACTGACTAAACCAGAGATTGTACAGAGTTTCAGGGAAAGCATAAGGGAACAATTGACAGGAATGGTGGAAAGAAATACAGTAGAAGAAGAATGGGAAGCTTTGAGGGATGAAGTAGTGAAGGCAGCACAGAATCAAGTAGGTAAAAAGACGAGGGCTAGTAGATATTGAATTTAATTGATGAAAGGAGAAAATACAAAAATGCAGTAAATGAAGCAGGCAAAAAGGAATACAAACGTCCCAAAAATGAGATCGACAGGAAGTGCAAAATGGCTAAGCAGGGATGGCTAGAGGACAAATGTAAGGATGTAGAGGCTTATCTCACTAGGGGTAAGATTGATACTGCCTACAGGAAAATTAAAGAGACCCTTGGAGAAAAGAGAACCACTTGTATGAATATCAAGAGCTCAGATGCAAACCCAGTCCTAAGCAAAGAAGGGAAAGCAGAAAGGTGGAAGGGATATATAGAGGGTCTATACAAGGGCGATGTACATGAGGACAATATTATGGAAATGGAAGAGGATGTAGGTGAAGATGAAATGGGAGATATGGTACTGCGTGAAGAGTCTGACAGAGCACTGAAAGACCTAAGTTGAAACAAGGCCCCAGGAGCAGACAACATTCCATTATAACTACTGACAGCCTTGGGAGAGCCAGTCCTGACAAAACTCTACCATCTGGTGGGCAAGATGTATGGAACAGGCGAAATACCCTCAGACTTTAAGAAGAATATAACTCTAATTCCATAGAAAGCAGGTGTTGACAGATGTGAAAATTACAGAACTATCAGTTTAATAAGTCATGGTTGCAAGATATTAACATGAATTCTTTACAGACGAATGGAAAAACTGGTAGAAGTCGACCTCGGGGAAGATCAGTTTGGATTCCATAGAAATATTGGAACACGTGAGGCAATACTGACCTTACGACTTATCTTAGAAGATAGATTAAGGAAAGGCAAACCTACGTTTCTAGCATTTGTAGACCTAGAGAAAGCTTTTGACAATGTTGACTGGAATACTCTCTTTCAAATTCTGAAGGTGGCAAGGGTAAAATACAGGGATCGAAATGCTATTTACAATTTGTACAGAAACCAGATGGCAGTTATAAGAGTTGAGGGACATGAAAGGGAAGCAGTGGTTGGGAAGGGAGTGAGACAGGGTTGCAGCCTCTTCCCGATGTTATTCAATCTCTACATTGCGCAAGCAGAAAAGGAAACAAAAGAAATTTTGGAGTAGGTATTAAAATCCATAGAGAAGAAATAAAAACTTTGAGGTTCGCCGATGAAATTGTAATTCTGTCAGAGACAGCAAAGGACTTGGAAGAGCAGTTGAATGGAATGCATAGTGTCTTGAAAGGAGAATATAAGATGAACATCAACAAAAGCAAAACGAGGATAATGGAATGTAGTTGAATAAAGTCGGGTGATGCTGAGGGAATTAGATTAGGAAATGAGACACTTAAAGTAGTAAAGGAGTTTTGCTACTTGGGGAGCAAAATAACTGATGATGGTCGAAGTAGAGAGGATATAAAATGTAGACTGGCAATGGCAAGGAAAGCGTTTCTGAAGAAGAGAAATTTGTTAACATCGAGTATAGATTTAAATGTCAGGAAGTCGTTTCTGAAAGTATTTGTCTGGAGTGTAGCCATGTATGGAAGTGAAACATGGACGATAAATAGTTTGGACAAGAAGAGAATAGAAGCTTTCGAAGTATGGTGTTACAGAAGAATGCTGAAGATTTTATGGGTAGATCACATGACTAATGAGGAGGTATTGAATAGATTTGGGGAGAAGAGAAGTTTGTGGCACAGCTTGACAAGAAGAAGGGACCAGTTGGTAGGACATGTTCTGAGGCAACAAGGGATCACATATATAGCATTGGAGGGCAGCGTGGAGGGTAAAAATCGTAGAGGGAGACTAGGTTGCAGTAAGTACTGGGAGATGAAGCAGCTTGCAGAGGATAGAGTAGCATGGAGAGCTGCATCTAACCAGTCTCAAAACTGAAGACCACAACAACAATATCCTTTTACCTTGAGTTTTAATTCCAATCTTGAACCTTTCTTTTATTTTCGTCATTCCATCTTCCATGTATAGATTGAGCAGCAGGGGCGAAAGACTACGTCTCTGCCTTACAACCTTTTTAATCAGACCACTTCATTCTTGCTCTTCCACCCTTATTGTTCTCTCTTGGCTCTTGTGCATGTTGTATATTACCCGTCTCTCCCTGTAACTTAGCTGTTTTCCTCAGACTTTCGAGTAGGCCCTATCTTGCACGATTTGACAATGTCGAACGCTTTTTCCAGCTCGGCAAGTCCTATGATTGCATCTTGATTTTTCTTTAGTCTCGCTTCCATTATCAGTCTCAACGT
This sequence comes from Schistocerca americana, assembly GCF_021461395.2. Lineage (NCBI taxonomy): Eukaryota > Metazoa > Arthropoda > Insecta > Orthoptera > Acrididae > Schistocerca > Schistocerca americana. The sequence goes on along the minus strand of NC_060124.1, from coordinate 429,500,288 downwards.
CAGAACTGCCTCTCTAATGTCTTTACCGTTCCTAAAGCCAAAGTGATCGTCATCTAACACACCCTCATCCGAGCTGACTAGGCAGCAAAATAGCAGCAGCCATACTGCTACAGGCATAAACTCAACTATGCGAGAATGGAAGTACAAGTCAGTACAAGAAGCAGTTTATCATCCAGTAAAGAGACAACTGAGTTTGATATTATTACCACTACAACAATTCCTGACAGGGCAGCGCCTAGTTTGAAAATATATTTGCTGCGCAACTGTACTTCATTTATAGTAAGAATAAACCCGATGTAAATGTTACACTACGATTCTCCAGCGTTTGCAGGATCCTCATTGGATGTCGTTCCATGTAGAGAAAAAGCCAAGCCGTCTCGAGTACAGTCAAGTGCAATAATAAAAATACATTTTATGCTGGGCGTTACTCAGCGATGTTGCGAGACAACAGCTTTACCGGTTCATTTAACATGGACAGTACTATCCAGCCAGATGTTCCAGCTAAGCTGCAGTGATATGAACAGTGCAAGTTAAGACGTAAAAAGAGCGAGCAGAGAAACAATATAGCTTCGAATATCATTCAATTTTTAAACAGAATGAAATAGTATGTGACAAAACTCCGATAATACGCTTCTTAGGTATCCAGACGAAAAATGGAACATGCTTTCGTCTTTAGCTAACATAAACTGTAATTAAAAAATAGAATGACTGAAATTCCGAATATAAACACAGGATAATTTTTCTGTGTGAGCTATGTGGAAAGCTTTGCTCATTAGTTCCAGTATGTCTGGCAACTTAAATGTCTTGCTATTTCTCGCGACAACTCCGTAACTTGCTCCAGACAAGTTCCAAGATGGCGACCGTGACGCCAGCTGATGACACATGTACCATTATCCAAGATGGCGGCTTTTGGCAGGAAAGTGCGACGCCCCCCTGCGACGCCCCCTGGTGGGAAGTGGGAAGTTTGAATTTTGGCGGGAAATTGAATTAAGTGCTTCTATGGCCCCCCGCACCCTCTCCCCCTTTCCAACTTTTTGCATAATGGTGCATCATCCTCTTGGAAAATGGGTTGGAATTTCGAATTTTGGAGAGAATTTTGTTCTAATAGCTTGCATCTGCAGCTGAGGGGGAGTTAATATGGTGTTGTCCCCACTAGAGACTGCTCATGATGTCATTCAATTCGAATATAATTTGTCTAAATTTGTTTAAATATGCTGAAATTTGATTAAATTTGTTATCTACCTACAGCAGTAGCAGCTTAGTTTGGTGTTACCGCCACAAGAGACAGAGATATCAGTGATTGTTGAGCTGTCAGTGTGGAAGGAACATGTATTCAATTAGCAAGATGATGGTGCCATACACGGAGTGTTTTAATAGCTCTATTTGAGACGTGGAACTTAGGGAAAGGAGGAAAGGTGTGGACGGGGCCTAATCAGTTACTGTTGGTTGCACAGAAAACAGATACACTTTATTTTTAAAAAACAAAACTCTCAACAATCATTTTTAAAAGATTCTACTACACTGGCGGCTGAAAGCATTATTAGAAGAATTGCAAGTTATTGTTGGCTGACTGTCACAAGCAATGTTACACACAATCAATGGCTGAAGGCCTGATTAAGAAGGTTCGAAATTATTCAGTGGTTGAAGGCCTGAAGAAATTTAAAAAATACACAATGGCTGAAGGCCTTAATTACCAATAAGGTGGACATTTACACGTTAAAAATACCAAAAACCCCTTTAACAATCTTAGTAACTGTAACGAGTTATAGGGATGGCTGAAGGCCTTATCAAGACAGGACTGAAGCTATCTGTCAGCTGAAAGCCACAAGCAATATTAGAGACAATTAACAGCAGAAGGCCAGCAGCAATTTCAAAATATGCAACGGCTGAAGGCCTGAATTACAAGTGAGGAAGGCTGTTACACATTAACAAATACTAAGATGTTTTCTTCTTAACAATCAAATGCTAACAAGCTATAGTAATGGCTGAAGGCCTTATTAAGAAAAATTGCAAATTATTGGTCTGCTGAAGGCCACAAATAATGTTACACACAATCTATGGCTGAAGGCCTGATTAAGAAAGTTGAAAATTATTCGTGGGCTGAAAGTCACAAGCAATTTCAGAACACACAGGGGCTCAAGACCTGAATTACAAATAAGGTGCTTTCAAAATACTAATAACCTTTCTAAAAATCTTAATAACTTATAACAAGCTATAGTGATGGCTGAAGGCCTCACTAAAGCTAGATTGAAAATTATTTGTTGGCTGAAGGCCAGCAGTAATTTCAGAATATATTAACGGCTGATGGCCGGAATTACAAGTGGGGAAAGCAATAACTTGTTAATATATTAGGGTAAATTTTAAACAGTTATGGCAACTTGTCCAAATAAGACAGAGTGATCCACAGGCAGTGCTCCCTGGATCGACCTGAGGAAAGTGACTACAGCAGTGCAAGCAGTGAGACAGGCAACCAAGAGTTGTACTCACGTAACAGGTTGGCAACTCACACTCGGTGTAGCTTAAGCACTGACCGACTGACTAACCAGCCCGCCTAACATCCGATCACCGGGAACAACGATGAAATATTTTTAGGCAAGGGCGAAGAGACGGACAGCACTACGTCTTCAGAAAAAACACCCAAGGCCGAAGGAAACACTAGAATCAAGGTAGACCTCCCAAAAACATATGCACAGTACAATTCAAGAAGCTGTCGAACTACACACCGTGTCGGACAGCATCAACACCACGAGGAAAGGTACACTGCCGAAAAAGTATGCTTATCTCCAGTGCAGGTAACTGGGGCGTTAAGGCCACAAGGCAGAAAATACCGCTGGTTGCACTCCACTAATAAGAATAATACTAAATTCAAATTAACATCAAGGAGTAGAAGGCGGCTAATACCTTCCACCAACTTGACAGACTCCACTTGTTGTGGTTGCTCTCGCCGACCCTGGGAGCAGCAACACACAAACAACAGCGAGATCTCAAACGGTGGAGGTTTCAGTACTGGACACGGTTCACTCAACTTCAAACGTCCTGGGTTTGGTCGTCGGCCACAGCCCCTCGGTCCGACAGAGGCTGCACGCTGCCAGTGGTCCCGGCCTGCCCTCCGCTGCGGACCTCCTCACAGCTCAGTCCGAAGCAGAACTGCCTGACACACACGACGACCCAGAATGCAGACAGCATATAAATAACTGCACATCAAAAACCATACAAAATGCACACGGATCGGTGAAGACAGTTCCACAATGTCTCAAACAATACTAAAACCAGTCACTGTGAAACAACACGGACGAATTGTAGGTCAGAACAAACTCAGAGAAGCCAGAAGCGGTCGGAAAACAAAATGTACGTCGTACGCTGCGACGACCGAACGAACGACGGTCATTCCTACTCAAGTCATGCATGGAAAAGATCCCAATATAAATCGTCAAATGACAACTTATTGCCAAGAGGGCACTTCGACCGGAAGACACACACACACACACACACACACACAGGTGAAAGAAGTTGCGCTACTCGAATATCACGGCCCATTCAACTAAAACTCGCTGAATCCGGTCCTTGACTTGGTCGTGCACTCTCGCGACCACATCCTTCCGTCGGACAGTGCATGTGTGTCGCCAGCAGTTGGGCGAGTACTGGCTGTCCGGATCTCACTGTTGTTCCGTCCCAACTCAACTAGCTCGACACATGACGACCCGGAAATACTAGAGACCGCACCAAAGATGGTACCACAGTACACGCTACCAATAAGCGCTGCTGCTGCCACTCACGGACAGACAAGGCGAGCAAACATAATGGCGCCAGTGAACACACTAAGAAAACGAGACGTCGCTATCGCTATTACAAGATGCCAAGCTATGAACGGCATCAACGCAAGCCGCGCACTGCATGAAGCATGGAAGCGAGCATTAATGCTTGAACATATGAAGAGGAAGAATACGGTCCTTAAAATAAATGTTTTGCATTAAAGATGCATTACACAATGCATGGAAATATCTGTGTCAGCTCCCACTTCACGAGAGACAACTGCCTCCGATCCAACAGACCAAAAAACTGAACTAGTTCGCGAGTTCACCACGATAGTTCACGTGATCGTGCAGTTCAGTCAATAGCAGCACAGCATCATGACGACCTCGTGTGTCAACTAAGGCGTTTCTCATGTCTAGAGAACCAGCAAACGTGTCCTCCACCTGTCATTCACATGCTAGATCCACTCAACATACACCACAATGTTTTAAGGAAGTAGTTTTTTCGTTTTACGATTCTATAACATAGTTTGTCGTAGAGAAACCGGGAAGAAAGATGTATGTCATGTGCTCGAAATATATTTCTTACATGGCAATATTAACAGCGCTGCTTTCCATAAGACTGATAGGTCGGAAAGTCAAGCGATCTAACATTATAGCCTGCTTTAAGTACAGAACAGTTTAGCCTTAGGAGTGCGTTTGTTTATGTTCTCTCTTACCAGTACCTTCCAAGTTGATATATGTAAAAATGCTTCGAATTCCATTCATCTGGATCTCCATCACGCATAAAAATCACCCGTTTCTTGTTCTTCTTAACTGTCTGCTATTACCTCACAACACTTTCAAACCTGTTACTATACATCGATAAGGAGTGCTAATCTCCTCGACATGGGCGCATCTCGAGAAATCTTGTGCACTTGGATGGGCGAGGCCTCGGCAAGCACCATTCATTCACGAGACGTGGAATGTGCTGGTCTACTTCTGGTTGGTTTCAGATTAAATCGGTAACGGTGTTGCTGGGTGGGTTGGTCAGTGACAGTGTGAGGGGGTCTTTCTGTCTCTAATTTTATCCTAAGACTGCGAGAATGCTCTGTGACTCTCATCAGCATTGAGATAGATCGTAAATTAAGCACATGCTCGAGGTGTTAGAAATATGTAGTGCGCTGTCTGGTATACTTTGATGATGTATGTGTTCGAGGATTAGCAATAAATAGACGTACTGGACAGTCATCTGTCTACATTCGCAATGATATTTGCAAAGTGGAGAAGAGGTGGTCTAGCTATGATACTGAAATTGGGAAACATGCTGTCGCATCATTGATCAGTGTTGAAATTACTGTAAAATTGCTAAAATTGTTTGCACTATCAACTGTGATGCTTATTATTTCATTACATTGATGATGTCGTTTCTATCCCATCCGTCTATTGGCACGCTGTTGTTTACCACTTAATGATTGATTGACAATGCTTGTTTGAGTTGGAGAAAGAGTTTTGTGGAGGGGCAACACCTTCTGGGGATGGCTAGCAACAAAACAGAGATCTCGTACATGACTGCAATGTGAGGAATCAGTCGAAATGGAATGCACAGCCATCAGCTATTCCAGCACAGTGACAGCTGAGTTTAAACGTAGAGGTCATCAATCACCTTCAGACTGTAGTTTGGAGACTCTCCACAACACCGCAAAGCTCTTTCAGGTTCCTTATGTTGTAACTGACTTTTATTTGAAGTCATCCAGAGTGTGTGGGTTGTTATGATAGCAGCAGCAACAACATAATTTCCACCGTGCGAGAGGCCATGGATCAGAACGTGTTAATGTCAGTTTAGAACCTGACACAGACTTCGAAGTCGTGGCAGAAAAACGAAATGTATGGCAGTGTACAAAGCATGTTACAGCAGAAAAAAACAATGTTTCAAACAACGAGACAGGGTCACAGGGAGCGTGTCTTGCGACTTACAGTATAGTCTGCGGGATACAATGATCCTCGTACAGTACAGGTGATGAAACTTTAAATTGGTCTGTGCAGTTGATCAATACCTGTACATTTAATAGGATCGTCACATGTGCTCGATGCTGGCATGTTTGCGGTATTTGTTTTCGATGTATGGGAGGAGAGAGATATGGTAAAAATCTTATCGAGTTCTCTATCGGATAAAGTTAGTAGAGCTTTTATAGTTGGTAATTTTTCGCCGTTGGATGGTACAGAATGACAAAGATAGCATTTTGGGGTGATAGATGTGAATGGTCTCTGAGGGACGCAGATCTGTAGTACTTGTATGTAGTTTGGAGATGCACCACAGTGCAGTAGCAAAACTCCTCGTCCTTCTCCCAGTTTCCGTTTCCATCGAATGGTCAAAACACAGTACTGTCACAGTAATGCACCCTAGCTTGTTTCTAAATGGGTTGCAGAATGTTGTAGATATAGTTTTCTCCGACTTCTCCCCAGTTTCAACTTAAATTGGAACGATCACCTGCATTAAGCTGCAGAAACGGCAACAACTACAAGATGCTTACGGACTACCTAGAACGACGTTGGAATTTTACTGTAGCAGATAGGTTCGTGAAAGGTGACTCGTTACAAGATATGAGAGTGCCAGAAATATGATTCACTAATGGCTGTAATCATTGAAGGACTTCTCCATTGGATCCAACGCAGGTGTGTGTTTGAATGGGGAGACTTGATTCTAAATCCCAGGCAGCTTTTATAGCGGATAGCATAGCACTAGAGAAATGAAAAGCTAGTGTACATTTCTTACGATCTCAATCAGCACACCACCTACTGTTTGTGTGCCTGCTCAATCATCCATCGCCTATTACCCAGTCGATAATCACCGAACCTCTGACATGGCATTAAGACAGAATGCGTTACAAATACTGGAGAAATATCTAGCAGCGGCAGCATGTAGGAGTTGCAAATACCAGTTTTATACCACATTCCTTAGCCGAATCACTTCCTAAATTTAGGAATTTTGTTACAAGATTGCACCATCGGTGACATGTAACTGCACTGTTGGTCTCATACTATACAATTCGGCAATCACCGTCTATATTCAGTGTCACGGTATTTGTCTGGAAAAAACCACTTCATTCAGAGATAATGCCATACCTCGATTTATAAAGCCAGTGTAGCTTTTAACATTGGTACATGCAGAACCAAGACCGCTTGTGATGGTAATATGGTTGTGCTTTTTTAACAACTGAAGGTTTGTACGATGATTACGCCTCTCTTTCAAAGGTGCAGTGGTATCACTCGTAAGAAAAACTTATGACACATGTCCACCCATCGTTGATTTTCGGTCAGTATTATTTCGTATCGCCAGCAATCAGCTATTTACGATGTATTACACTTAGTAGTAGGGGATGTGTGATAGGTTCGCTCTGAGCATCAGGCTTGTAAAGTATGTTTGTGTTCTGACATGTGCAAAGGAAATGACTATGTCCAGTCGTAAAGAAGAATGGTACAGATATTTCTATTTCCAGATTCACAGTCGTCAGAAGGGTGTATTTCCAATACTTCACTCGGTGTTGAATGTCGTTCAACTGAAACCGCAATCCTAACATTTAATTGTAAGTACAGCAATGAAATATATTTGTGACCCATTTCGTAGGATGATTCTGTCCATGTGTGCTTGATGCGGTGGTGGCAGTGGCCCTTGGCGGGAATGATTCACGTTTCCCGCTAACCACAGGAGCCATCTGAATGGTGAGGCCTGCTGCAATGCATGAATGTAGCTGACTTAACCATGTCGACCTCTAGACAGTCGAATAGCGGACTTATACTTAGTATGTGTTGGACAGCTTTCGTGATCATGTGAAAAATTGAGGAGATTCAATATGGACATTGATGTGTCGACAGAAGTGCCGACAGTGTGGTTTGAGGGGACCGCAATGCACGCTATAAGCTCACGAAGGATGGCGTGAGGTCTGAAACAGGATACGTAATGAAGGCTATAAAGAAAAGTACGTAGCTTCTGGAATACTTAACTTTAATCCATCCTTGTTGTACATCTGGAGATTGTGGCGATACGAGTGAGACTCTTTAGATACAAGCTATGCAAGGCTAATGGCGCCTTGCTAGGTCGTAGCGATGGACTTAGCTGAAGGCTATTCTAACTATCTGTTCTGCAAATGAGCGAGGCTTCGTCAGTATGCATCGCTAGCTACGTCGTCCGTACAACTGGGGCGAGTGCTAGTACGTCTCTCGAGACCTGCCGTGTGGTGGCGCTCGGTCTGCGATCACTGCCAGTGGCGACACGCGGGTCCGACATGTACTAATGGACCGCGGCCGATTTAAAGCTACCACCTAGCAAGTGTGCTGTCTGGCGGTGACACCACATTCCTCCCCCGCAAATCGGCGAACGGTCGTTTTATAAGGCTTCCGCCCGCCGTGGGGAGGACCCCATGTTGACGTATGCGATGAGGTGGGGAGCCTAACAACAGGTGAGGCTGTGCCACCCGCACCCGGCCATTCGGTCCGAGGGGAGCTAGGAAACGCCTGAAAATCTAGTCTAGGGTGCACGTCAACAGGCGGTGTATGCGCCCTTAGATGTATAGGAGGGGCCGAAGGGTCGACCGCCATTGCGTCGGGGCACCCGATGGGCGAAGACGACATCTGGTCCGGAGCGGGCAAAAGTTCCATGGCGGAGGACATCTGGTCACGGGAAGCGATCGGCGGTGCGTGACCCAGGGAGGCGCCAGGCGGGTGCAGCGACGCGTCCACTGCGGGCGTCGCCGGCGGGAGAACAGGCGGCGGCGGCGGCGCGTCGCCATGGGGCAAAATGGAAGGCATCGTCGGTAACACCTGGGGATGAGGCGAGCCAGTAGATGGGTCCCCAGGGCGCTGACCGGACGGCACCGTCGCTGAAAGCAGACGGGGAGCGGCAGAACCCGGGCGACGACAGAGGCGCAGCTGATTGAGATGCCGACGCACCTCACCAGAGGCCCCCAAAACCAAATACATCGCACGGCCGAGGCAGCGAAGAATGAGCCCTGCGAGCCAACGCCATGAACCGCGATAGTTGCGATAGAATACAACATCGCCTGGAGCAAAAGCAGGAGTCTGCCGCTGCACAGGAACCTGATACGGCGGATGCAGCAAAGACATCAAGGTTCGATGAGGACGACCGTGGAGCAATTCAGCCGGCGAGCGACCATCTCGGGGCTGAGAGCGATATGAAGACAAAAAGAGCAATAACGCGTCCTCCCGAGAATGCAACTCTTTCAACTTCAACATCTGTGACTTGAAAGTCCGGACCAATCTTTCAGCGGCACCGTTTGACTGAGGCGAAAACGGCGCGGATGTCAGATGTTGAATACTATTAGCCTTGCAGAATGAAATTCTGCGGACATGAATTGTGGGCCATTGTCGGAAACAATAGTCTGTGGAAGACCTTCAATGCAAAAGATAGCAGATAACGCTTGGATGGTGGCAGATGGCGTTGTGGGAGACATCCTGACAACAAAAGGAAAATTACTGAAAGAATCGACCACAACCAACCATCTAGCATTCCAGAATGGACCAGGAAAATCGATGTGCAAGCGTTGCCAAGGGGAAGTGGCTTTCGGCCATGCAAAGAATTTCCGCGGTGGTGCAGATTGTTGTTCGGCACACGCCATGCAAGAAGAGCACATACTCGCAATCGCAGCATCGATTCCAAACCAAGTACAGTGCTGACGAGCAAGTTGTTTCGTTCACACTATACCCCAATGTCCTTGATGAAGAAGCCGTAAGACAGAGGACTGTGACGAACGTGGGACCACGACTCTGGACTGATCATTATCAGAACGCAACAACAAAACACCATGTCGTACAAAAAGTCTCTCCTTGTGAGCAAAAAATCGGCGAACCAACGGATCCTCGATCCGTGACTTTGACAAGGGCCATTGCGTAGCAACAAAACGCAAAACGGTAGCAAGGACAGGGTCAGCAGCTGTGGCTGTAGCTACACGACGAAAATCAATCAGAAACGATTCCACCACGTCATCGGTTTCCGAATCAATGAACATGCAAGCAAGTTCGGAAGAATCGAATGCTGTATCCTCAGCAACAGGCAAACGGGACAACACATCAGCGTCGCCGTGCTTAGCAGTGGACCGATACAAGATATCGTAGCAGTACTGCGAGAGGAAAAGAGAACAGCGAATGAATTTCTGCACTGTACGTGGAGGTACAGGCTTGTTCGGATGAAAAAGCGATGTCAAAGGTTTGTGGTCCGTGATGATGGTGAAGTGACGACCATACAAGAAATCATGGAACTTAGTAACACCAAACACGAGAGCCAAAGCTTCTTTCTCTATTTGTGAATAATTTCATTGCGCAGATGAGAGCAATTTGGACGCAAAGGCAATAGGGCGATCATGCGACCCATCTTTGTGCGCAAGCACAGCGATCCTGAAATCCGATGCATCTACCATCAACAAAAGGGGTTTCTGGGGATCGAATGGCGTAAGGCAAGTATTTGAAAGCAACGCCGATTTCAACTGGCGAAAGGCGCGTTCGCATTCCATCGTCCAGACGAACAGAACACCTGTACGGCGTAAGCGATGAAGCGGAGCTGAAATGAAAGAGGCATTGCGCACATTCAATCACACCTTGTGACTCCAAATCATTTAATGTCCTTGCGACCTCATCACGCAATGCGTGGGGAACATTGTGCGCTCTGAAAAATTTCGGTTGCGCGTTTACTTTCAGTTCCAAATGTGCTTCATAGTTCTTAGCGCAACCAAGGCCCGGTGCAAAAATGTCTGCAAAGTCTTCACATAGACGAGAAACACTGGCTGAAGGCACAGTCTCGTTCACTGATAGTACCTGATTGACTATAGACATGTTAAACAATTGAAATAAATCTAAACCAAACATGTTTACTGCAGTAGAAGAACGAAGAACGTAAAATGAATCAAGTTTTGTTCGTCCCTTGTATGTTGCAGGAAGAGTGCACTGTCCTATCACAGGGATAGGCTGTCCTGAATAACTAGTGAGCTGAACATTTGCGGCACGCAACGGAGGTTTGCCCAGTTGTTTGTACGTGTCGTGATTGATCAATGAAACGGCAGCTCCCGTATCGAGCTGGAATGGGATCACTTTGCCTTCAAAGTCCAAGTCTACAAAAAGTTTATTGTCCTGCTGACGACAAGAGCGACTTTCTCGTGCAATTTGAACTGATACAGGTACAGAAGCACTTGCGACCTGACGGGATTTCCGTCGACGGCGACGCACACGTTTTGTGGGACGACCACAGTCACTGGTAGAGAAAGTGGCACTGGACGGAGTGGAATTAACTACATGAATGTCCATGGGCGAAGGTTCACGAGCCTGATTGTCCATGGTTCGATTCCGGCGCAAAGCAAAGGGCCTGGAGTGGTTGTGATTGTCTGATCTGAGCTTTTTCTGGCAAACACTTTGAACACGTCCTTTCTTATGACAGTAAAAGCAAATAGCTTGGCGTGACGGGAAATGTTCACGCGAATGTCTAGTCGCACACCGCGGGCATGATTTCACTGCATTTGCTCGCTTACGCGGCACACGTGGAGAGCTAGGCGGCAGCTGCGCGGACGACCGCGAGGGCTGTTTATCGTTCCGTGCAGCGCGCCCGGCGGGCCGGTTAATGTGACACACGGCTGGCGAAGTTTCAAATGATTCCTGTGCAAAGTCAAGTGTGTCTTGCCTATCTAATGTGTCTATCACTTGTTGAAGGGAGGGATTAACTAGTTTCAAAATCTGTTCCCGTATACGAACATCAGAACGTTCTGTGCTATTGCATCACGTACCATTGTATCTGAATAAGGGAGTCCACATTCACATTCAAAAGCACAATCCCTAGTAAGGCCTTGCAATGTTGCAACCCACTCCCTATTAGTCTGACTGGCCGTACGTTTTGTACGAAAGAACGTATACCTTTTTGCAACGACATTTACTGTTTCTTTGAAATAGGCATCTAACGCCGACAAAATTTCTTCGTAGGACAGAGTTGCTACGTCACTTCGGGGAAACGATTTCACTATCACATGGTAGGTGGACACACCTACGCAGGCCAATAAAAAAGGCTGCCGCTCGTTACCTTGAATTCTGTAGGCGGCGAGATGGAATCCAAATTTGCGTGACCACTCCGTCCATGTTTCCATGTCCGCTTGAAAATTACGGAATGGGGGTGCAACTGCATGTTGTGGCTGCGGTAGCAGTGAAGCGGCGGCTGCCGCATCGGTTTGCAGTGCACGTTGACCCTGAACGAGCTGTCCAAGGGGATCCAATAACGCCTGCGTCTGCTGATTCTGCAAGCGATAAAATTCGGACAGTACATCTGGCGAAGCCATGACACAAGTAAATGTAAGCAAGTAGAAAGAACAAGACCCTTTTTTGACTCGTCGCCATAAGATGTGTCGACAGAAGTGCCGACAGTGTGGTTTGAGGGGACCGCAATGCACGCTATAAGCTCACGAAGGATGGCGTGAGGTCTGAAACAGGATACGTAATGAAGGCTATAAAGAAAAGTACGTAGCTTCTGGAATACTTAACTTTAATCCATCCTTGTTGTACATCTGGAGATTGTGGCGATACAAGTGAGACTCTTTAGATACAAGCTATGCAAGGCTAATGGCGCCTTGCTAGGTCGTAGCGATGGACTTAGCTGAAGGCTATTCTAACTATCTGCTCTGCAAATGAGCGAGGCTTCGTCAGTGTGCATCACTAGCTACGTCGTCCATACAACTGGGGCGAGTGCTAGTACGTCTCTTGAGACCTGCCTTGTGGTGGCGCTCGGTATGCGATCACTGCCAGTGGCGACACACGGGTTCGACATGTACTAATGGACTGCGGCCGATTTAAAGCTACCACCTAGCAAGTGTGGTGTCTGGCGGTGACACCACAGACATTTGTTTGCGCTGGACCGTTATTACCACCCATGTAAATTGGCCAATTGTCTACTTCTTCACATTTCCCATCTTTATTTGGTTGAGAGAAGATCGATTGTAGTGTTTGCTGAGTACATCTAGCAGGTGAAAGACAGGTGGAGTACACGTTTGCTGGTTCTCTAGACGTGAGAAACACCTTAGTTGGCTTTGTAAATTATAAGGATGATTTAGAATCTGTTATATCACCGACAACGCAATTCGCGAGTGGAAATATCAATTTCCTCTATTTTTTTTTCGAGTTTTCACGTAACGGTCTTCACTGACGGGATAAGTTTCTGAGTTGAATGTAAGAAGATATACTGATTTTGCTCATAAAACTAAATGAAAATACACTTTGTTTATTTTCATGGAAAGAGGACGTTTATTATCATTGTGAATGTTTTTTTCCCTTTTTTTAAGTTGCTTTACTATAGGAGTCGAGTTGATGTTAAATAATCCTGCGCAGAATGACAGGTGACTACTGTACCAGACCGGTCCCAGCTGGAGCACCCTACGTGACATTAAGCAAAAGTGTTTTCCACCTGAGAACGAGAGGCCTATTGGAGGTGTTGGGGACCTGTCTAGTCTGTGACAGCTCGTCGCCTCAGCGGCGCCTCCTAACCATTAGGGGCAGCTAGGTCATTAGATGATCAAGACGAATTTGGGAAAGCCGTCCTTTTACCTCTATATATGCTTTTGCGCTGGCGAAGTACCATCGCTTCAAGGTGGACGGCGGCCATCACAAGTTGCAAGACTGTCGGCAGAGTAGCTCCCTCCCTCTTTCCTTCCAACGTGTAGGTGGATTTTTGGCAGTTTGTAATTCTACATGGAGGAGAACGCACGTCAACTGCAGTGTTTTAGGACGATGATTTTCCCCAGTACCTGTTCAATACGAGTGCTGGTTTTTTCACGACAATTTCGAAGTGTAATTAGAATTGTGATGCATTTTTTTCCATCAGCTGTGATAGCGCGTATTGGCTTCAGTTAGCCGGGCTGTATGATGATTTTTATTAGGTGTGTGTAGTGAACTCTGACGTCAAACAGTGATAGATGCTGTATGCTTGAAGGTAATACGCTTTTTTTTAAACTCCTCTCTATCGAACACCAGCATCTCGTCAGTTGAACTTATTTCCCACCAAAAAGAATAAAGATAGTAGCTTACACCCCAGCCTTTTCCCCTCCTAGCTTGTAGGTGTAGGGTAGAGTTTGAGTGTTTCTCTCGCTGGTTTCGAGGGGTATTGTGACTTTTTTTCCCAGCAGGATAACACCAGTTTTATGCTATCGTCAGTTTTTGCGGCATATACCGTCCTCGTGTAGCGCCATGCATATAGTTGTGTAATTAGGCCCGATATTTGTGATTAACTATGTAATTAGGATCGATATTTGGGTCAGTTTCCCAAGAACAATAAATAAAGTGCACTAAACTAACCTTCTTCTCCTGCATCTGGACAGTGTCCACGTGTTAGGCGGTGCACTTAGGCTTTCCATCCAGTAGAATCAGGGTTCGAGTCGCTGATGCGATACATTTTTTACATGCACTGAATGTTTGTGTAGTGTATTATTTTCTGGTGTTTAAGTGTTTGCATAGTGTTATACATGCATTATTTCGGTGAACTACCAGTAGTTCGCACATCTGTATGCTGTGTACTGGATTATTTCGGTAATTTACAGGTTGTTTGCGTCTCTGCACATTAGTGTACTGCATTATTTATGAGTAGTTTCCAGGTCTGTAAACTGTATATTGAGACCCCAAGCATGTCAGGGTGAGTGTTTTGTATCATCGTAATAAATAAACTAAGTGAAATCCGTACTTTATTTATTTTTGGAACAATTTATTTATTGTTCCAAAAATAAATAAAGTACGCTCCTTACTCCAGCAGCCCAGAACAGGCTGATTCCTTTCCCCGCCAATCCCCCCCCCCCTATCCCCCAGACCGCTGGGGGGGGGGGGGGAGGGGAGGGGATTTGGAGGCTGGGGCACACGTACTGGAATAACACATGAGGTCATTATGATGCTGGGCTCCTGTTGACTGAACTGCACAATCACATGACCTGTCGGAGTGAACTCACGAACTAGCTCAGTCTGTTGGACTGTAGGCAGTTGTCTCTTGTGGGGTGGGAGCTGAGACAGATGTTTCCATGCATTGTGTAATGCATTTATTTGCAGAACCATATTCTTCCTCTTCATATGTTCAAGCATTAATGCTCGCTTCCATTCTTCATGCAGTGAGATGTGGATGTACTTTTCAGCTGATTGAGTGCATGCATACAGCTCTTAAAACAACCCCTATCTCGCACCAACATTTCGCTAATTGAATACATGCTCTTTCCACACCGACAGCTCAACAAGCACTGATATCTCGGCCTCTTGTGGTGATAACACCACACTAAGCCGTTACTGCTGTAGGAGGATAATAAATTGCCACATATTTCAACAAATTTAAACAAAGTTATACACATTTAAACAAATCATATTCGAACTGAATGGCATCATGAGCAGTCTCTAGTGGGGGCAACATCATACTCACTCCCCCTCAACTGCAGAAGTAAGCTCTTAGAGCAAAGTTCCATCAAAAATTCGAAATTCCCGCCCATTTTCCAAGAGGATGACGCGCCATCGTGCAAAAAGTCGGCAAAATGGGGTGCGGGGGACCCGTAGAAGCACATAATTCAAGTTCCCGCCAAAATTCGAACTTCCCGCCAGGGGGGCGTGGCAGGGGTGCGTGGCACTTTCCCGCAAAACCCGCCATCTTGGATAAAGGTACTCGTGTTATCAGCTAATGTCACGGCCGCCATCTTGGATAACGGTAGTCGCGTCATCAGCTGACGTCACGGGCCCCATATTGAATGTTGTCAGTGGGCCAGCACTGACTAGTTACACTGCTCTTCAACTAATTCATTCTGCATTGTATTCACCAAAGAAACTGTTGGAAGTACTCTCACCACAAAATTTAACCTGGCTTAACAGCGCCCCAAACCCTGACCTCATTCACTTTTTAGATACACTAATAGCATCTCAGCAAGGGAAAATTTCCACAGGAGAAATATTCAACACATTCAGCGATATCAAGAGAACGACGTCGAAATGCGATAACTATAAGCATTACAGCCACCAGTCTTGCCGTGTTTCTGATAGCTATATCTGCATACCTTATTTTTGTTAGGCGTTGTAGTAGGCTTTCCGCAGATCTACTGACACTTCAAATACCTGTCGAGTGGTTAACTGACATAACACGGAAACCATAGAATCAGAAAAACTGTAAATTTGTGATGGCTTGTAAACACTGAAAAGGGTTCAGGAAACCAAAACTTAAGAATGACGGTGTAGAATTAAATAACAAAAGGAATATTCATGGTGGTAAGCACACACGAGCAAAACAGTAGGCGTATTGGGCACAGTGTAAAATTACGCTACGCAACAAAATAAAACGATCGCTTTCCCGAAATAGTTGTCTCCATTTCCGACACATAAGTTTGAAATTTGGCTCATAGGTGCCTACGACCTTCCTCCATAATGGTGCAAATGCATGGCGCCCGGCGATATTACCCTTGGGCTGGGCCTCTCTGCCAATAGGAAGGTGTCGAGACGGGCGAAAAGAAGGTCACAGCTCACGAATTCATGTGAGCTTTAAGGTGGGCTAATGGTATCACCAAATTTTTCCACAGTTCTGTCCAGCACACGCGATGGGAATGTCGTCACACCCCTTCTTACCCACGTTTCATCCCTTCATTTGCCGTCTGTGCGATGGAGGACAGAAGCGCGACACCCAGCGTTGAAATCACGTGGTTTTCTTATGGGTGGCCGAGGGAAACATTTCAGACACAGCTGCTCAGAACCGATACGAAGAGGCCTCAGGAATTGGCAAAAAGGGGGTCAATGAAATCACTCTTTCCCCTGGGGCGTTGATTCGCAAACATTTGGTCGTCGAAAACGATAGTTTGCAGAGCGATGAGCACCAGGACGATGTTATTGACAGCATCCGACACTACAGGCACCCCCTGGGCTTTTAAATGCTACTATAAAGGCATCATGGGGCTGTAACCCTATTGAATGTGATCTACTAAGCAGGGCCGATCAAAACCATTCGACGACATATGAAAGTGATCCGAAGCATCGAAGGGGTTATATACTTTTTCGGTGCTTGTGTTTCGCGCTCTCCCGTGGCGTGACAAAGGGGAGGGAGTGGGGGGACTGTCGGTAGCTACTTTATATGTGCGTGAATGAAACGGCAAAGGGTCCTCTGAGACCCCAAAGTTCGGCAACGCTCACGGTGGCACCCACTCATCTTTGTTAAACACTTTAAAAATGTGCCGGTCGGGAACTTCGAGGCCAATTTAGTCTCGTAGCTGCTCTAAGTTTGGGAGTTTGGCATCCCTTTCGACAACTTTTAGGTGTAGTTTGCCTACCTTCAGGCGTTAGAGCGGATGCGAGACTAAACTGGTGTCTTGCCCGCGAAAGGCAAAGGTCCCGAGTTCGAGTCTCGGTCCGGCACACAGTTTTAATCTGCCAGGAAGTTTCATATCAGCGCACACTCCGCTGCAGAGTGAAAATGTCATTCTGGAAACATCCCCCAGGCTGTGGCTAAGCCATGTCTCCGCAATATCCTTTCTTTCTGGAGTGCTAGTTCTGCAAGGTTCGCAGGAGAGCGTCTGTAAAGTTTGGAAGGTAGGAGACGAGGTACTGGCAGAAGTAAAGCTGTGAGGACGGGGCGTGAGTCGTGCTTGAGTGGCTCAGTTGGTGGAGCACTTGCCCGCGAAAGCCAAAGGTCCCGATTTCGAGTCTCGGTCCGGCACACAGTTTTAATCTGCCAGGAATTTTCATATCAGCGCACACTCTGCTACAGAGTGAAAATCTCATTCTGGTGTCCTAAATTCCCAACAGCTACATTTTTAAAGTTCACAACAAACGTGAGTGGTGAGCACCGAGGATGTTGGGGGTCTTAGGGGAACCGTTTGTCGTTTTATTCACGCTTCCCATCCCCCACCCCCCACCCTTTTCCTCTGTGATCACGTCAAAAGAGAAAGCGAAAAAAAAAGCGATCAGATCACGTGCAGTGGGGTTGGAGGCCCACGCTGTTTTTAGAGAAAGGTTGGAACGCTCAGGTGGTATCAGCAGCGTCGAGCATTATGAAGTACGTCATCCTGTTGCTCATCGCTTTACAAAATTGTCGTTTTCGACGTCGAAATGTGTGGTAACCAACGCTCCAAGGGAAAGTGTGGTTTCATTAACGCCCCATATGCCACTCCTGAGAGCTTTTAGTGTCGGTTCTGAGCGGCGGTATGTCCGAAATGTTTGGCTAGGGCACGCATAAACCTCGTGATTTCAACTCTCGGTGTCGCGGTTCTAACTTCCATTGCAGTGGCGGCGAAAACAGGGGTGAAACATGATTGAGAGTACGTATGACGCCCTTCCCATAATGTGACGCGTCAACGATGGTGTTGGATAGAATTGGTGAAATCTGGTGCTTATGCAACATTTAACACACCTTAAAGCTCACATGAACATGTGAGCAGTGACCTTCTTTCCGCACGTCTCGATACGTCGGTGTTTGAAGTGTCGCTGAGCCCGAGGGTGACGCCGCAAGGCAGCATGCTTTTGTAGAGGAAGCTTTTAGGCGCATTTGAGCCAAATTCCAAACTTACGCGTTGAAATGGGGGACATTTATGAGGTTTCGTAAAATTGATCTTTAAATTTTGTTGTGTAGTGTGTCTAAATGGCTCTGAGCACTATGGGACTTAACTTCTAAGGTCATCAGTCCCCTAGAACTTAGAACTACTTAAACCTAACTAATCTGTAAATAGGCTGTTTAGGTTTTTATTTTGGTAACGTCACGTAGCGCTCTGTATGAAAATCACTGACTTCCTTAGAAATATTGTGCGTCAGTTTAAACAGTCATTTATAATTTCCCCTTAGAAAAATTATAAATGATTGCTTAAACTGACACACAATATTTTTAGCGCAACGCAATCTGACTTTCAAAAATCCCTACAAAAGAATGGCCCTGACTAACAATAGTCTATACCTTTCATCAATCACTTACCTCACAAAAACCTTCGTTACTCGAACTACCGCAATACAGCGAGCGCCACTACTGTCAGCTAAATAAAAGATTCTAACTACTGAAGTCACTAACTACTGATGGGCATAGTTAGCAAATGAAAGATTTTGATAAAGACAAACAATGTATTTACCTTAATAGTGTTCAAAAGTCATAATATATATCAATTCAAGACATCCAACCTCACAAATTTACCGTCTCTGATGGACACACGTCCAGATCATCCGCTCTCAAAACTCCGCCATCTCTCTCCCCACATCCACCACTGCTGACGGCTCACCTCCAACTGCGCAACGCTACGCGCTGTTAACAGCCAACTGCCCAAAACTACAATAGCAGATTACAACAATGCAAACCAGCCACAGGCTGCACACAGCACAGTCAGTGATTTTCATACAGAGCGCTACGTGACGTTACCAAAATAAAAACCTAAACAGCCTACTTACAAACCTAAGGACATCACACACATCCATGCCCGAGGCAGGATTCGAACCTGCGACCGTAGCGGTCGCGCGGTTCCAGACTGTAGCGCCTAGAACCGCTCGGCCACTGTGGCCGGCCGCAGTGTGTCTATTTAAATGTATGAGGCTGATGCAGAGGATAAACAGTGGAAAAATTGGCGAGAAATTATTTAGAAGAAGTGATGAATATTGCACCACAGAATAATTTGGGTGTACGTGCCTAAATGTTTTAACCCATTAAGTACCAGTGTCCTATTTTGAGGACAGAGCACATATTTATTTATAAATACACAATAAATTATTAATTTGCAACTATTACTGTTCTACGTCATTTGTTGATGCTTTTTATAACAAATGTATGCTTACAGGAAATTAAAAGCAATAAATCCTAACATTAATTGATTATTGAATACTAAGGCACACTTTTCGTTGTTACAGGTATTTACTTTATCTACAATTTAGTAATATTTGACATATGTGGCAAAGATCTTTTTGCGATTATTTATAGTCAACAATGTGTCTTTTAAACTACTTGCATTGTTAGCTCAATTGGAGCTATATTCATTGTTTTCCATTGTTATAAAATTTGGTGTACTCGAAATAGGACACTGGGACTTGGTGTTATCATTTCAGTGATTTGTATTGTTGCACATTCGAATATGAAACTCTGCTACTGCTGGTGTATTTTCTTTTTTGAACGTGGTAATTTTACCAGATTTTGTTACTGAGGTAAGTAACGACCCCTCTTTATATATATAGGATATGAAGTTACTTTGAAATTTACAGTGTATTATGTAAGTATATTTATGAATATGTTACCCATTACTAAATAATACAGTTCCAGATGGACAGTTTATCCGAGGCAAGCCTATTAGATTTGGCTATAAGTTGTGGTCTCTTTGTGGAGCAAGTGGCTACTGTTTCAAATTTGATTTACACTGTGGAAAGGATCCAGAAGATACTGCAAGGGATGACCTACTATTGGGATCAAGAGTAGTCCTAAACATGTTGGACTGCATTGAAAAACCCGAGAATCATTGTGTGTACTTTGACAATTTCTTCACTAGTAGAGATATTCTGATTCATCTGAGAAATTTGGGTTTTAGAGCAACTGGGACTGTCAGAGAGAATCGAGTTGATGACTGTCCACTACTGAGCAGCAACGAACTGAAAAAGACAGTTCGAGGAAACTATGACTACCAGTTCGACAGTAATGATGAAGTCTTATTTGTTCAATGGCACGACAACAAAAAAATGTTCAAATGGCTCTGTGCACTATGGGACTCAACTGCTGAGGTCATTAGTCCCCTAGAACTTAGAACTAGTTAAACCTAACGAACCTAAGGACATCACAAACATCCATGCCCGAGGCAGGATTCGAACCTGCGACGTAGCGGTCTTGCGGTTCCAGACTGCAGCGCCTTTAACCGCACGGCCATTTCGGCCGGCGGCACGACAACAGATGCGTTACAATTGGTACAAATTTTGACCAAGTTGAACCTCTGGGAGGAGCTACGCGGTACAGTAGACAAGCAAGTAAGAAGACACAAGTGCAACAACCTGCCATTTTAAAGTCGTATAACGCGTACATGGAAGGTGTTGACCACCATGACTGGTTAGTTGGGAAATATGCGACGGTAATTAGAGGGAAAAAATGGTACTGGGTCCTATTACACGTTTGCTGG
This sequence comes from Schistocerca americana, assembly GCF_021461395.2. NCBI lineage: Eukaryota > Metazoa > Arthropoda > Insecta > Orthoptera > Acrididae > Schistocerca > Schistocerca americana. The sequence continues at coordinate 429,479,446 of NC_060124.1, read as the reverse complement.
AAATGGCCCTAGTAAATGCCTGACTCTTCTACAGACTAGTACACGGGAAAAATGCACAGGGTTTACTGGATTTCAGACGTGCTGTTACAGTTACATACCTGAAATTGGACACTGGAAGACCGAATATTGGACGTCCAATGGAATACCCATCCAGTCAGTTGAGAGTGATACGAGACATCAGGTTTGATGGAATTGGTCATATGATTGACAAAAGAAGCACGCAAAGAAGATGTGTAAGAGCTAGATGCAACGGGAAACCAAAAACATATTGTGTTAAATGCCGTGTAACGCTGTGTGTGAAGTGTTTTGTACCATTTCACAAGAAATAAATAGTTAAGACTTGAATACAGTTTAGTGTGGTATACGATACTGTTAGATCCCAGTGTCCTATTTTGAGGACGGCCATTATATCAGCATGTATAAATATTCTTTGGCTATTTTTGTACTTATTGTGGTTCATACACCAGTACATTATGATTAAGGAATAAAAAATTCAGTTTAAAAAAATTAATTTGGGACTTAATGGTTTAGTTCTACACAGCGAGCTCAGAGCCGGGGAGGCCACCTGAGGACCGGTGTGCCAACATTAGTATAAATAAGGCATGCCTCTGACAGCGGAAGACTGGGCACCAGGAGAGCACTGCCACACACCCTCCGAGCGAGGCTAGCAAGAGCAAACGTCGCAGTACGACATAACTGAGCAGTATGAAGTAACAAACCGTAGCTTCAAGCACCAGAACGCACTTCAGCAGTCAAGTTTCAGAAATACCCAAGCTCGGCGACCCAGAATAATTACTGAACAACCATAGCGAGGCAAGGAGCTCTAACAAGACCAGTAAACGAAATTCGTTCATGAACAGAGAGCCACTGCATCATTTGCGTGTGTTCAGCCCTTTAAATCGTGGAGCTTTTGGAGCTCAAAGACGCACGCAGTCGTGCCGCCATTCTGTCCGTTTCGCTAGAACCAAAGAGAATGACGCTCTATTGAGTTTACGTGAAGCCACAAGTTGAAACCACAACAAGTTGATCCATGATGATCCACCTGCTACTTGCTTGCTGGCTTCAATACCAAGGTGCAGCCAACCTGATGCAAACCAGAGCCATGGTCTGCCATTGCTGCCACAGATGAGGAGAAGACTGGTGTGCTGACACCCCTCCTCCCAATCAGGGTCAACCTTGGTTGATATGCACGTTCTACAGTGTCCAGGTGTGATGCATTCGTGCAGCCCCTGGCCGAGTCGTGAACATCTGCTGCCGTCTTGATAGATGGTGGATGACTATGGCCTAACCTTCATGACAACCGACGCCGTGGACCACACAGGCCGCTATCCTCGCCTCGGTGCACGACGGGCTGTTCACGAGAGCTCTGGGGTGTAGCGTCGTACCATACTGCAGAACGTCTGGGCTGGCGATGTCTTCGCGTCTTCATACTGCCACCTGCATGACAATACACGGCCGCGGCACAATGACATGAGGCTTCGACCTGACGACTCGCTGACAAGGAATGTCAGCACTTCGTGGCACGCACTGCTGCCCGGCTGCTGTATGACGCACGGGGGCCGCTTTATAACTCTGTGAACTCATCCTACCAAATAAATATTATTACAAATGCTGCTGTGTTTCTAATGCCTCCTTATGCCTCCTAATGTGTCCCACACTCTGAGCTTGGCCTTCTGCACACGAAGTGTCTGTAGCTCTCTCTGTTGTTACGATCCCAAGTACAATACATGAAGCCGGCCGCTGTGGCAGAGCGGTTCTGGGCGCTTCAGTTTGGAACCGCGCAGGTTCGAATCCTGCCTCGGGCATGGATGTGTGTGATGTCCTTAGGTTAGTTAGGTTAAAGTAGTTCCAAACCTAGGGCACCGATGACCTCAAATGGTAAGTCTCATAGTGCTCAGAGCCATTTGAGCCAATACATGAAAGAAACTCTTCCAAAAATTTTACAACACTGAAACAACGCTAGTCACAACACACATGGACCAGTCTTACAAACCTCACACAGTTTAAAGAAATCCGTAAAGATAACATAGGAATCGAATAAATGCGCCACCCAGTTAAATTATTTCTCCTTCCCTTACCAAACTTGTTTATTATCGTATTAAGAACACTCTTCTATCTTTCGAACAGTGCGAATTAACTTTCCCCTTACTTTCTGCATGCACTTAGTCTTTATCAGTTCTTTTGAAACCATATTCCTCATAATAATGCAAGTGAAGTGCTAGAGGCACCCCCACAACCAAAATTATCAGTGATGCGGTCATGAAGTTCCAACCATGGAAAAAGGACAAAACTCTAATGACAAATATTTCTCTGAAATGATCGGAGGCTACCTAACTGCAAGCATCCAGACAGGGTCCGCCAATTTAATGGTTCAAATGGCTCTGAGCACTATGGGACTTAACATCTGAGGTAATCAGTCCTCTAGAACTTAGAACTACTTAAACCTAACTAACCTAAGGACATCACACACATCCATGCCCGAGGTAGGATTCGAACCTGCGACCCTAGGCCAATTTAATTCAAGGGGCTACTGGACTATAGATGAATGCATATAGTGGCTCTGATCTGTGTCAGATAAACCATCGATATGCCTCCGTCTCAGATGTGATGTGACAAACTGTGCCCAGTGGAAACGATTTGGAAATTAATGGCCCTGACAAATTAGTCGTGTGTGTGGTCTTGCCAAAACCAGCAATTATGAATGGAGTAACTGGGTACATCTGTTTACGGAAATCAAAGATGAGTCTACTTCGGGCGTAGTTTATTGTTGTTTAGCAGTCTTGGTAGAACTACTTGACAAAAAATTAAGCACGGTCAATTCTGTTGTGGGAAGTCCGTGGACGCAAACACAAAGAAACACTCATAGATTATATATATGTATTCAACAGTAAATTACCCAAAAATAGCAATTTGAACAGTTAAAAAAATTTCAAATGACAGGTACGCTGGCATGCAGCGAACGACATAGCTTCCAAACAAACATCCCCTAAGACCTTGTTGACCGCTTCCTTCACAAAGTAATTTGTTAATGTTGTTACGATCCCAAGTACAATACATGTAGCCGGCCCTTGTGGCCGAGAGGTTCTAGGCGCTTCAGTCTGGAACCGCTTCAGTCGGGTACAGGCAAAATCTAAAACGTACACGCATTATAAAATTACAAAACGTACACTGACAAATAATCACTCAACGTAATTAAAGGAAACCCTCTTGAAACTTAAACGTAGGCTTCCCCGGCCACTGTCGCAGTCAGTAAACTTCTTCTGGGTTTGTGACCGCGTTGTCAGTACACTACCGACGTTTCAAGTGACCTTCTTCAGGGTGTTTTTGTTTACTGCTAAATGAGAAGACTTTGTTTCTTCTATATCTGCAGGCAGTACTTTTATCTAATTCTGTCAGGCTGTTAAGGATGAAGGATAGGGATGTTAGAAGTTCTTTATTGGTGATTTTATAATTTCTTCTCGTTGGTAGAAACCCGACCTTTTGATGAATGTTTGCATTCCTGCTTGTGATTGGTGGAAATCGGCGAATGGAGAACCATGTGGCAGCTTTGGAGCCGATTCCTTTGCTAGGCTGTACGTCGGTGAATTATTGGTACTCACAATCGGTCGTAAAGGAAAGGCCTCTTTATGGACCTTCTGTACACCATATACCCTTGGTGCCTGTGGAACTTGTGGGATGAGTATTCTGGCCGTGTCAAAATATATTCTAATTTGCTTTAGCAGTGCTTTGCTTTAGCAGTGCTTACGTCGATTTGGTGAGCCACAAAAATTCGTACGTTGAGGACTCCACCCATTTCCTAGAACTCATTTTGTAGAACTTCTAAAAGAAAAGTGTATCTCGACCACAGATCTGATAGTACCTTGACGTGAGTAAAGGTACAAGACACCATGAACATAATGGAGGAACGCATGGCACAAGCCGGCCGGAGTGGCCGAGCGGTTCTAGGCGCTACAGTCTGGAGCCGCGTGACCGCTACGGTCGCAGGTTCGAATCCTGCCTCGGGCATGGATGTGTATGATGTCCTTAGGTTAGTTAGGTTTAGGTGGTTCTAAGTTCTAGGGGACTGATGACTACAGCAGTTAAGTCCCGTAGTGCTCAGAGCCATTTGAACCATTTGAACGCATGGCACCCGATATCTGCTAGCTAGTGCGCCACTGTTTAACGACCACATATTTCAGGTGGAAATGGGAATTCTATGAACAGACAGATGGGGTAGCTATGGGCTCCCCTCTCTCGCCTACTGCAGCAGACATCTTCATGGAAGCATTTGAAGAAACAGCGCTCCAGTCCACAACATTACGGCCAGAATGTTGGCTCCGATATGTTGATGATACCAACACCTTAACTGAGATAGAAAATAATGGGGTGCTGCCTTTCCTCGACGTGGAAAAACCACCCACCAACATGAACAGAGAAGACATGTACTGACTTCAGACGTCTTGGCTGCCAGCAATAACAGCGTTACGGGACGACGGCTCACGTGAAGCGACACATTCAGGCGCGCGGAAGACTGCAGCGGCCGCAAGTACGTACAGTACTGGCGCGATCAGCCGGCGCTAGAAGGCAGGAAAACAACTAATTCTGATAGGCTGGTAAGGATGAAGGAGAGAGATGTCAGAAGTTCTTTATTGGTGTTTTTATTATTTCTTCTCACTGTCGGAAACCTGACATTTTGATTGGTGTTTACATTGCAGCTTGTGATTGGCGGGGAATCGGCGAATGAAAAACCTGGCGGCAGCTGAGGCAAATTCGAGACTAGAGCCACAAAAGTCAGCATTTGGTTTCTCAGTCATAACTAAAAAGATACGTGTTTCAGCACTTTTGGAAATTCAGCCCTTAAAGAGGTGGTGTGGGTGAAAGTTTTTTTTTTATGAAAATAAGTCATTACTAAATAACTATTACAACATTTTAAAGCTAAATCTATAAAACTGCTATTTGACTTCTTTTTTCGGTGCTTTTGAAAATTCAATTCCCTAAGACAGTGAAAAACACGATGAAAAGTTTTATGAAATCATTCATTACGAAAGCCTTTACAAAGTTAAATCTATGAAAATTTGTAATTGGCATCTCCGTTTGAAACAAAGAAAAATGTGTGTTTCTCTCTTTTAGGGAATTCAATCCCAAAGGGCGCGAAACAGGGTATGAACATTTTTAAGAAAATATTTTATTATATTAAAAAACGCTAAATCCATGAAAATTGGGATTGCACTTCTCTATTAGATATGAAGAGATATGTGTTAGTGGATGACAGTTTCTACGGAAATATCACTTCAAAAAAGATAGAGGCTTGATTAACAAAGCCTTGGACTACAGCTATCAGAATCGCTTTTTGGTCAGAAGCACATTCGCCAAAGACTACGCTTTAGAAGCCTTAATTACCGTGAGAAGTTTAGAAGGTGTTGCAATTTGTGAATGAAATCAAAGAAGCTGTTAACAGTCACCATGGCAAATTGATAACCTGACTTTGTCAAAATTGTAGAAAGGGGAATGACTCATTAAAACATTAATTTTTTGGTAGGCCTAATACATGTTTATGAAATTTCCTTTCGATGTTTATAAAATTCCCTTTCCTTTTCGATGTAATTACTACGCAAACGCATGCGGTAAAATATTCGTTTGTCACAACTTGTAACTCTTGGCAAATCGTCGGTGAGGGTACACAGTTTTGGACCATCAGCTAGTTGATCCAGGAATAATAATAATAGCAATAATGTGGCAAGAACTATCCGCTGGAACTTACGGCAAAATTACCACCTACTTTCTAAAACGAACATGCCGATTACTGTGGGGCTACTGACTTCAGCGAGATCGAATGCTGGAACACAATACACCAGACATCACAACAGTGGTGAAAAATAAAGTGAGGGCCATTGACATTGTCATCACAGGTAGGAGAATCTAAGAGAAACAACTTGAAAAACTTAGCAGATACGATAACTTGAATATCGAACTACATCGACTCTGGCGTAAAACAGTAGAAATGGCCCCTGTAGTTCTCAGCACAATGGGAGCAGTACCAAGATAGCTTACTGAGCACTTGAAAACCACTACCATTGATCGAAGATCTATCAACCATTCCACAAAAAGCCACTTTACTGGGATCTGTACTAATTATCTGTCGATATATCACGCAGTCCTCAGCGCTTGGGAAGTGTCCGACTAGTGATCAAATAGGAAATCCAACGTAGTGAACTTATCTGCTGTGCTTACTTTGATAAACAATACTAGCAGAGAAACCCGGCATTGTTCAGGTATTTATTTATAGCTGTGTCCACGCCTGTACCAAGCAGCGCCTGGCCTTGTGCTCGACGTTTATAACGTCATATCGCCTGAACTGTGCATCGTACAATGATATAATTTTGTTGGTACATTCAGCGGCATATGTGAATACTGACTGTAAAACGTTTTGCGATTGGAATATGTAGCAAAAAAGTAATAAATTTAAACGTCATGCTCGATGCGGAAGGTTTTCACGCATCTCATTGTTATGACGTCATATCCCTTGACCTGTATTTTGTACAATGATAAAATACTGTAATTACGTTCAGCATCATACGTGCATACTGTCGGTGAAATTTATTGCGAATGTAGTAGCAAAGAAGGAATAAATTTGAACGTCATGCATGGAGTCGTTGTTTCTCACGGATCTAATTGTTTATGATCTCATATCTTCTGAATTACGTGTCGTGCAATATTATAATTTTGTATTTATATTCAGTGCTATATGTGCATCGTGCCTGCAATATATGCCGTGAATAGAGGTAGTAATAAAGAAGTAATAAATTCTAACGTCACGCCTTATACGGTACCTGCACTTCACAAACAGCGGAAGAGGAATATGTGTTAAACTGTTTTCCTTTTATCATTCTGTAGGCGTTGTCACCGAGAAAAAATTTCTTAAAGGTTTGAAATTATGCGTAAAGTTTGCAAGTTGCTAAATGCTCTCATTTTCCAATATTGGGTGAATAAATTCTGAGAATTTACGCGTCATGGGTTGCGCTCCTTTTCCGCCCCACCCCCACCCCTAGCCCTATAATAGGTGATTCTTACCCACACAGCAATTGTTGCCTGACATTTAGGTATATGAGTACCAAGTTTGGTTGAAATAGGTCGAGTGTATTAGGAGGAAATGTGGAACATATATATACACACACACACTTACATGCATACATATATATTTTATAATGTGTATAGATGTATAATAATAATAATAATAGTAAGGATAACAAAGTGTCCCTTGAACTGAAAATGTCGATACATCTCTAAGATATTGCAATGATTAAGGGCAAAATGTCTCTCATAGGTCATTTTTAAAGCATTACTGCAGAAGGTCAAGTTTTCTGTCCAGGGCCGAAAATACTAGTAAAAATTTCTTAAGCTTTTTACGTTTGCAAAGTAAGAAACTACCACAAGGTCAACAAAACGCTCATTGATCGGTTGAAACCTGTCATTACGTATGGCTGCCCGTGAAACGTAAAGCGACTGCTTACGTTGTGACACGTAGCACCTGTAACCACGCTTGGTACCATCCTCACCCTACGTTAGGTGAATGAATTTTACATTAACGGGATCGAAAGTTCTCTAGCACATGACCGTATTCAAGTGAGTTCGAAACTAGTAACGAATCAACGAATCTCAAAGGCACCCCTTATTTCTATGCGCAAAGGACTTGTTGTAGCAATGTTATTTGACAGTGGAAGTCGGAATGGTCACTGAAAGGCGGAGTAGAGATAGGAATGACGTTTCAAAGAATCTGGCACGTGTCCGTTAATACTTAACGAAGTCGAGGCTAAACATTTCACGCCTCAATTACAAGCTAAAGTGCGAACTCTGTAACACATGTGGGATTGTTACCCATAGTTTTTACTGACAGAGGTGGCCACCACATTATTTATAAGAGGTCCCCGCCAAGTACTCAGCCGTAGGACATCATGTAACTTATTTTACCGTACTGTTCTGTCGTATACCGTCGTCACCGATGCTAGTCTTCTTTCGTGTACCAAAGAGCAGACAGGAGATCGGTGCGTACCTCACAAATAACATAAAAGATAGATAGTGAAGGGAAACCCCGAAGTTACTCAGAAACATAAAGCCACTCTTTTTAAATTAATTTTGATTATTTTTCTGTAGGTACAAAGGTGGGCGTTGAGTGATGCCACAGTTGAAGTAGTTAAAATGTACCGGCGAGACAGTACCTCATATCTGGACGTATTTACTTAACATTTCTGAAACGTCCATTTTCGTTATTTGTGAAGCACAGAAATACTGTCATATTTTTGTTTCAGTAGCATGAAGGATTTTTGAAATATTAAGCACGACCATTTTACATGAGGGATCTTTAACACTAGAATTTTTTTAATATTTGGGATCGTGAGCATTTCTGCAATCCTGTTATTGTGTATATTGTCACTTATTTAATCTGCGGTACAATATTTTCAGTCAAATGTGACTTTCTCATAGCTGCTGTTCTCTGTCGGTCGCCGCTTGAGGTCAACCATTTACTCATGGCACCGACCGCATGCATATGGCTACCTGAAATAAGTGTATAAAATAATCTGAAAGAGTAACCGCTCACATTAATCGAAATGAAAATACTGTGGATCAAATGACATCGGTTCTATGCTACTTGCAGTGTTGCGCAGTAACACTGTGACCGTTGATCGAGTCTAGAGCAGCAAAATGACTGGAGGTACATACAAAACTTATTGTTTTCGCTGGGTGTGCGAGGGAATTTATGGTCACAGGAATCCTGATGAAAAGTGGATATGTTATAGCCAATGTGCGAAATCGGCCAAAACGCGATGTGGCTACCAAGCCAGCAATTGGCCAGTGTCGCTGTTAACTGATTGGCCAATGTCTGAGCTTTTCTTGATTTTGGGGCCTGGCCGGCCAATTAGCGAAATGCTGTGGACCCATCGGCCAAAATCGAACGAAAAAAAAAAACTGAGTCTATCTGAAGAGTCTGAATAATTTCAGACAAGCTATTCTTATTACGTTCTCACTTACACGACCTGTCGTCACTTAAACTATAATATGAACTTTTATGACATTTAGAATTGTAAAAACTGTTTCGACATGCCGGCACGGTAGCTCAGCGTGTTCAGTCAGAGAGCTGTTCGGCCGCGGTAATAAAAAAAACTGAGTGTAAAGATCAACAAACGAACTTGAACGGATGTCATATGACGTCCGCAACGACCAAAACACAACGATCAACAACGAGAAAAAAAAGAATTGATGAGCGTAGATGATTTCAAACTTTATACAACCTGTTGCCGTTGTCAGTCTCATCATCGCAATAAGTCATCATTTATTACAAGATAACCTTTTATGACATTCGTAAGTGCACAACAGTTTCTGACTTCTACATGTGCAGCGGTTTTGTTGCGCACTTATCAGCGCATTTGAATCGAGTGTATCCTTGGCCGCCGGTCGGTGACTGTGAAGAAGAGATGGTTCGTAATGATTTTTCTTCTGTAACGAGAGATTACAGGGTGAGCGGTTTCTCGTGCAGAAGGGAAAACGTACGTCTGTAATAGAGTTGATTTACAAACACCGCTGTCTGTTCCTGGCTTGCAGAAAGCATCGTCGACGTTCATGACAACTGCAAGAACGCCTCTGGGATCACCACGACCTCAACATCTGGTACACGGTCGCCAACATTGTCTCCAACTTTTGCTGGTGGGAATTTTGCATCTGAATTTTTACGTATTTACGCACCATGTGTTTGCAAACTGACATCAGCTCCTGACCTCTTGTTCCTTATTTCTTATTTATTTTGACATAGTTTGCAAATAATTTTCTCTCCATACCCTTCGTCCGCTTCGCTACTTGTTCCTAAAATTGCACGGACATCTTGGCCGAAGGATACACAATGAGTGGCTGCACTACACTGTGTTTCACACGCCACAAACGATACTTTCGCATTGTTATTGTCAGACAACTGGTCTGCACATTCCGACGATTTCACAACCACGGCGTCAGTTTCGCCGTCGGGGAGGGGTTTTCTGCGTTTACAGCATCCTCGTCCGTCCCCGGTAGCTGAGTGGACAGCGTGACGGAATGTCAATCCTAAGCGCCCGGGTTCGATTCCCGGCTGGGTCGGAGATTTTCTCCGCTCAGGGACTGGGTGTTGTGTCGTCCTAATCATCATCATTTCATCCCCATCGACGCGCAGTTCGCCGAAGTGGCGTCAACTCGAAAGACCTGCACCAGGCGAACGGTCTACCCGACGGGAGGCCCTAGCCACATGACATTTCATTTCATTTCATTTCAGCATCCCTCAATTCTTGTCAACGTTCTCAAGGTCTCCATCTGCTGTCAGTATGCTATCCATAACCTCTGTTGGTAGATTCAAGGTGGGCAGGTCAGAGGTTCTCAGGCCCACTTTTGCTTTGCAACCAAACATGGCCCCATATGGCGATGGCATGGATGAAAAGAACTGTTTTTCATGAACTGAATAAATAAATAAGAGACTCTCAGCCCAGTGTGCTGATTCATTCGTCAGCTACACTTAACATGAAAGTGAAAGAAGTGCTGCCTACTGCACATTGTTCCAGCATGACATCGAACTTTAACCAGAGACTTCCACCAATCCGAGAAATAGCCGGACAATTAGGCAACTGGCTGCACTTCGGGCTTTGGCTGTAATATACACAACTGGCCATTAAAATTACTACACCACTAAGATGACGTGCTACAGAAGCGAAATTTAACCGACAGAAAGAAGATGCTGTGATATGCAAATGATTAGCTTTTCAGAGCATTCACACGCCGGTGGCGACACCTACAACGTGCTGACATGAGAAAAGTTTCCAAACGATTTCTCATACACAAACGGCAGTTGACCGGCGTTGCCTGGTGAAACGTTGTTGTGATGCCTCGTGTAAGGAGGAGAAATGCGTACGATCACGTTTCCGACTTTGATAAAGGTCGGATTGTAGCCTATCGCGATTGCGGTTTATCGCATCGCGACATTGCTGCTTGCGTTGGTCGAGATCCAATGACTGTTAGCAGAATATGGAATCGGTGGTTTCAGGAGGGTAATACGGAACGCCGTGCTAGATCCCAACGGCCTCGTATCACTAGCAGTCGAGATGACAGGCATCCTATCCACATGGCTGTAACGGATCGTGCAGCCACGTCTCGATCCCTGAGTCAACAGATGGGGACGTTTGCAAGACAACAACCATCTGCACGAACAGTTCGATGACGTTTGCAGCAGCATGGACTATCAGCTCGGAGACCATGGCTGCGGTTATCCTTGACGCTGAATCACAGACGGGAGCGCCTGCGATGCTGTACTCAACGACGAACCTGGGTGCACGAATGGCAAAACGTCATTTTTTCGGATGAATCCAGGTTCTGTTTACAGCATCATGATGGTCGCATCCGTGTTTGGCAACATCGTGGTGAACGCACATTGGAAGCGTGTATTCGTCATCGCCATACTGGCGTATCACCAGGCATGATGGTATGGGGTGCCATTGGTTACATGTCTCTGTCACCTCTTGTTCGCACTGAAGGCACAGTGGACGTTCCATTTCAGATGTGTTACGACACGTGGCTCTACCCTTCATTCGATCCCTGCGAAACCCTACATTTCAGCAGGATCATGCACGACCGCATATTGCAGGTCCTGTACGGGTCTTTCTGGACACAGAAAATGTTCGACTGCTGCCCTGGCCAGCACATTCTGTAGACCTCTCACCAACTGAAGACGTCTGGTCAATGGTGGCCGAGCAACTGGCTTGTCACAATACTTGATGAACTGTAGTATCGTGTTGAAGCTGCATGGGGAGCTGTAACTGTACACGCCATCCAAGCTGTGTTTGACTCAATGCCCAGGCGTATCAAGGCCGTTATTACGGCCAGAGGTGGTTGTTCTGGGTACTGATTTCTCAGGATCTATGCACCCAAATTGCGTGAAAATGTAGTCACATGTCAGTTCTAGTATAATATATCTGTCCAATGAATACCCGTTTATCATCTGTATTTCTTCTTGGTGTGGCAATTTTAATGGCCAGTAGTGTACGTATTCTTAATGTACTGAAAGCCCACAAATCCGATGAGGGTAGGGAAAACAGAGCAGCTATAATTGCTAGCTACGGAGAGTTTAGCTGCTTACTGCAACATGGTTTGCTGCGACGACGTTGACCTCAGTGATGCATGGACTCGGTGTCGGAAATAAGACGCCCATTCGTCATTGAGGCAGTTGTACGACACTTCTCGTTTCTTATACTACTACTCCGAAAACCGTTGACTTGAGTTCTATGGTAAGTTCCAGAGAATCTACTGCACCGGTTCTTCACAAGTTGACCAGGCTGACGACCTAGTTGTTGTAACAGGCAGAAACGACAGTAGAATTCGTCTGTTTAACTTTGTTTCTTGGTAAGATCGGTTTTGAAGAAGTCCTGAATATGAAAATTATCTTCTTCTCCGAATTTGATCTTAACAAAGGTTCTCATTTCCTGTTCCAAGAACTGGCTATTGTGCAGGATTCCTCCCAAAACACGATCAAAGACCTTGTAAGAATAACTAGACTCCTCGAGATGCTGCGGGCGCGTAGTATTTTGAACTTAAGGCTGGACGCCATTTTGGTGGAAAGGGCCTGGAAAGTTGAAGTGTATTGTGGTTTCTAAGGATTCTAACAGAACATTAAGTACTGACGAGTGCACACATACAGTATTTTTCACCAGGAGAACACGGCAAGTCTCATAACCCTACTTCCGAGAAACTTCGCTCATTGGAAGAGGGGTCAAAATAAGCGAACACGTGTCTCAGCTTATCTGTTCTTTGCCGTTTCCGAGCAAACGACGGTCAAATTTTATGTATCTTTAGAGAGTGAGTAATGCAGCCGAAGCGGTGGCACAGTGGCTAGCGTCGCAGTTTCACACTTTTGAATCCGTTGTTCGAAACCCGAATATTATCTTTATTTTTCATTTATCTACCCATGTCCGCAGAAGATAACTACACCAAAATTTTTCCAGTGCATGCTGAAATAATATTGTCCTTATTCTTCTACCAATTGTATGTCCGGTCAATGAATTTAAAAAAATGAATGATAAAAATATTTGAAATAGTTTCGTTGAAATTCCTGGATTCAAAATTAATTTTAATCGCCAGTTTTCGGTAAAGGGATCCTTTATGCGTGGTTTGCCGGGATTTTATTGCCAACGCGTGAAATCTTCAGCAGTTCTATCGTTGTTATCTTCCAGAGTGAGATTTATACGGAGAATATCGCTGTGGGACACCTCCCTTAGCACGATGCTCTTGTTTTTCGGAATTTCCATGTTAAGAATGTTTCTACGATCGGTGTCACCAAGGCAACCCACCAAATCTTCCAGAAGAATATAATATAAGGATTAATATAAGAATTGATGTAAGAATGTAATACAAGAATATGAGAATTTAAAAAGGTTGTAAGCTCTGAAAATACATTTGTTATATAAAGAATGTGTGACACTTACTGTGAAACCCAGCTGGAATTTTAAACTGATATAACGCCCTTGTATCTCTGAGCCGTGCGCGGCTCGTGTTCATGCCCGTTTATTGCTTGTCACCTTATCTTTACAGTACTGTCGCGTCCCTCTTATTCGACTTACTGGCTTCACTAGGTTGCTGGATTTCTTGCCCGCGAGTGGCAGCAGCAGCGCTTATCAATAAGTGAACTATCGCACCATCTCTGGAGCGACCGCTAGCATTTCCGGGTCGTCGTCTGTCAGAGTTCAGTCCGTACACAGTAGCAGTGAAGTCGGGGACGTCATTACACTTCTAATTTCTAATATAATGTGTGGTGTCACCGCCAGACACCACACTTGCTAGGTGGTAGCCTTTAAATCGGCCGCGGTCCGTTAGTATACGTCGGACCCGCGTGTTTCCACTGTCCGTGATTGCAGACCGAGCGCCGCCACACGGCAGGTCTAGAGACACTTCCTAGCACTCGCCCCAGTTGTACAGCCGACTTTGCTAGCGATGGTTCACTGACAAATTACGCTCTCATTTGCCGAGACGATAGTTAGCGTAGCCTTCAGCTACGCCATTTGCTACGACCTAGCAAGGCGCCATTATCATTTGCTATTTATCTTGTGATGCATGTACCGTCAGACCGATGTTCACCAATTGTGGATTAAAGTTAAGTATTCCAGCAGCTACGTACGTTATTCCAGACCTCACACCAGCCTGCGTGAGCTTAAACGCGTGCCTTTCGGTTTCCTCTCCTAGTGGCTTGGCTGTCTTGCCAAGTCTCAACATAATGTTTAATATAATAGACCGAAATGATAAATAATCTTTAAGTTAATTTTTAAACTTACTCTACTTGCGGCTTCTATTCTGGCTGCTCTCTTACAAAAGCAAGCACTCTTCGACATACGTCATCAGCATCATGGTTGCACCACAATTTTCCCACAATTCAGTTTTACCAGGTTTTACATAAAACAATGTTAAGGTTTTAACGTATGTGCCACAGACACTCTCTCATTCATTCCCATGAATACACAAAACTAGTAAGCAGATAATAATTCTGAATAATTTTCACACTACAAAATGCAGAGGATTTAAAGGTTTGAAAAGAAAAAATTCCAATGAAGTGACTTTATATGTTGAGAACACTGTTTATGACTTTAGATGATACTAAAAGTCAAGCTGCTGTTCTTCCTAATTGAGTTTTGAAACAGAAGTGTCGGTTTTGGGACATTTAAGTAATTTTCTCAGTTTCCGGAACTATATGAGACAAATATCTGAAATATTCACAGGATTCTTTTCTTAATAACAAAAGATGGGATACCAAGTTTGAAGAAAATCGGTTCATAATTAGTATGGTTTATTTAAATTCGTAGGGGGTATGAATTTACGTCCCTACTAGATGGTACTGGAGACCGTTCTCACGGCTAGTAGCGTCAGCTTTGCAGAGCAGAGAACAATCCTGCAGCTACCGTGATACACTGATGCGTGCTGTACTGTCCTGAATGTTATCCCGTAATAACTTGCTACGTTACAGCATTAACATCGTGTTTATAAATGAATCGTGCTGTTTTAAAAACTCTGGTTCCGAGTTGGCTTCTCAAGAGGAAAACGCTTTCCACGCGCTCTGTTTTGAGGTGTCCAGATTTATGGTTACAGCATAACGTGAGTTTCGTGCACAGTATAGGAAAGACCCAACACACAAACAACACAGATAGGTGGTATCGACAGTTCGTGGAAACCGGATGCCAATGTAAGGGCAAGAGTCCTGCTGAGCCCCGTGTGTCTGAAGAAAAAGTCGAAAAAGTGCGCAAGGCATTTAAATGAACTCGCAAGTAGCATAATACAGTAAGCAGGGAATTGTTTCATGCCAGAGATTAAGGTGTGGAAAGTGTTGGTTAAGCGGCTATGTTTTAAACCGAACAAAGTGGGATTAGCATAAACCCTTACATCAGCTGACAAAGTGAAAAGGCGTGACTGTTATGAAGAGCTGCAGCTAAAAATTGAGGACGCTGGTTTTGTAGAAAGACTCGTCTTCTACGATGAAGCCTCTTTCCGTGTATATTGCAAGGTGCACACAACGTCCGTATCTGGGGAAGCGAGAAACCACATACGTTGACTGAGCACCAGTGCGACTTTCCAAAAGTGAATGTCTGCTGTGCGGTGTCCAGGAGTGCACGGCACATCCGTGTGCTTCACAGTGGTCACTTAATATCTGTCCGACATCGGTAGCTGAGTGGTAGCCGGCACGGTAGCTCAGCGTGTTCGGCAGAGGGCCAGCTGCCCTCTGTAATAAAAAAAACTGAGTTAAAAAAATGGCTCTGAGCACTATGGGACTCAACTGCTGCGGTCATCAGTCCCCTAGAACTTAGAACTACTTAAACCTAACTAACCTAAGGACATCACATACACCCATGCCCGAGGCAGGATTCGAACCTGCGACCGTAGCAGCAGTGCGGCTCCGGACTGGAGCGCCTAGAACCGCACGGCCACCACGGCCGACCAAAACTGAGTTAATGGATCAACAACGAACTGAAACAGGTGTCTTTCGACGTCCGCCTAGAGCAGATACAACGAACGAAACAAACAAAATGAGATTTATTTCATCCCCATCGACGCGCAAGTCACCGAAGTGGCGTCAAATCGAAAGACGTGCACCCGGCGAACGGTCTACGCGACGGGAGGCCTTCGTCACACGACTCGACATCTGACGCAGCTCACGCCCCCTATGTACCTTAAAAGGACTTTCGCATTACTCCCGCAACTTCATTATGTTTTCATCTATTTCTACTCTATAAATTTTTCCACGTTTGTTTTTAAATACACTGGTGTGCGAAACTTAACGATGAAAACAACTTTCGCATGATGCATCACTGCCAGGTAACATAGTTCGATGAAACGTGGACCACAAATGGACAGAAAGTAACTCAAAGAAATAGGCAATGAGACGAACAAAAAAGACACATTTATTCGGATAAGACAATAATTGGACTGCAGTCACTGCGGTTTATGATGGTCTCTTTCAGATTAAAAAAAAGACGGGACATGGTTCTTCACACGGTGTGTGATCATCCTGGACAGCAATGCATGTTCATATTCATATTCCCTTACTGGCCACAATATTGGTAAGGAGTTCTTGTGGGAGGGTCTTCCATTCCTCCAGCAGCGCGGTTGACGTCTCTGGATGGCCGCAGCCATATGTGGGCGTGCTGCAATACGTCTGCCCAACACATCCCACATGTACTCAATGGGATTTAAGTCGAGGGAAGGGGCAGGACAGTCCATTCGCCGACTATGCTGTTGTTCCAAGACTTCCGCCATTTCCAATGTTCGATGCGGCCACGCATTGCTATCTATAAAAGTGAAGTCAGCGCAGAATGCACCACTGAAAAGACGCACATAGGCTGGAGTACAAAGTCTCAAAAACGTTCAGTGGCGAATGCACAGTGTTCAGAGATTTGGAGTCCAACCATATCTCCCAACATCATGAAATCTTGACCACCAAAACGAGCACGTTCGACAACGTTCCTCAATGCATTACGTGTTACCAATTCTCATCATTTGAGATTATGTCCAAAATCACTACTGAGTCTGAATCTGTTCTCATCCGAGGAGAGCACGTGACTCAAATCCTCGCTGTTCCAGCCTCTCTTGGCACAATCGCCGACGTGCGCGTGTCAACACAATGTATTGGTCCTCGGACAAACCAACCACCTATGCAGTCGCCGTGACACTATGGAGCGTGACACTGTGTGCATTGAACCCCTGTTAAAAGCGGTTTCAGGTGCACCCACTTTTTGACTCGGGTCCCTTCTTGCCTGTTTCCCAATGTAGCAGTCATCTGCTGCTGCATTTGACCGTCGTCCACCACCTCCTCTTCTTCGGACAGCTATGCCTGTGGTTTGGAACGCTCCCCATGTATGTGAAGCAATTCTTCGAGCAATACCAGACTCCTGCACCACATTCGCCACACTTAGTCCTCTTTGCAGTTTTCCAATGATTCTTCCCAGTTTTAAGTCATCCAAACGTTGTCTGTGGGCTACACTGTAATGAAGATCGTCACCACAGTACACCGTAGGTGCTCGCTGAGTGTCACACACTGTCATTCTCGTTCCAGGCCGATAACAACACTAATGCCCTCTGGTGGCCGTTCTACCTGTCACACAGATTTGCCACACTAATCATTGCGTATGTGTAAGAAGCTACACTGGCATCATCATGTCTGCGGGATGCTCCACTTTCTTTGTCAGTCAGTTTATTTTGCCCATCCTGTAGTTCAGTTTCTCAATATGTGTCGTAAGCACTTATAGCAGAGAAATTGGCCCTTAATTTTCTATTAGGTTTCTGTGCGTTAGTTCGTACTCTTTATGCTTTGCGTGTTGGTATTCCGGTCACTATGGGTTTATTGATCAATAGCGATTTTTTATTGTGGTTCACTGTTGCTACATGAGTTTACATGTTGCCATTTGGTCATTTGGAGACAGTGAGTGGAACTGTGAACGCTAGAAAATGGAGTGCCAAGTGGGGAAATTAGAACGTTTCCGACATTTTCTTCTGTTTGAATTGAGTTGTAGGGTGACAGCAGCGATTCTAGGCGCTTCAGTCTGGAATCGCGCAACAGCTACCGTCGCAGGTTCGAATACTGCCTCGGGCATGGATGTGTGTGATGTCCTTAGGTTGGTTAGATATAAGTAGTTCTAAGTTCTCTGGACTGATGACCTCAGAAGTTAAGTCCCACAGTGCTCAGAGCCATTTTTTTGACAGCAGCGGAGGCAGCGAGAAACATTTACGCCGTGTATGGGGATAATGCCATTGGACAGAGCACGGCAAGAAAATGGTTAGTGACTCTCCACGTTCAGGAAGACCTTCGGCGTTTGATGAAAATCGTTTAGAGGCACTAATCCACAATGAGCCATGTCAGTGTACTCGAGGACTGACGCATGTGATGAACTGTGATCGTTCCAACCTCATGCGACATTTGCATGCAATGGAAAAGGTTCAAAAATTGGGAGTATAGGTACCACGTGCTCTAAGCCAAAATAACAAAAATCAGTGGCTGCCATATGTGGATCTCCACTTGCTCGTCATCAACTGGATCGTGAACAACACCGACCATGTCTGTTCTCTACCATTACTGGTGACGAGAAATGGTGTCTTTATGAAAACACAAGAAAATGAAAGGACTGACTAACCTCAATCAAAGCAGCAACTCGCCGTGGAAACACCTGCGCGCATCCACAAAAGATAATGTTATGCATCTGGTTGAACAGCGACGGTGTGGTGTACTACGAATCGCTTATCCGAGGTGTATCCATCGCTGCTGACATTTATTGTCAACAACTGAGACGTCTAGCAGACGCAAATGAATTACAAGGACCAGAAAGACAGCATGAAGTGATGCTACTCCACAATAAAGCCCGCCCGCATTCTGCTAGACTGACAAAAAACGCTATACAGGGTGTCGTGTTGGGAGACTAGAAATGTACTCTGTTGGAATCAGCATGGGTTTCGAAAAACACGATCGTGTGAAACGCAGCTCGCGCTATTCGTTCACGAGACTCAGAGGGCCATAGACACGGGTTCCCAGGTAGATGCCGTGTTTCTTGACTTCCGCAAGGCGTTTGATACAGTTCCCCACTGTCGTTTAATGAACAAAGTGAGAGCATATGGACTATCAGACCAATTCTGTGATTGGATTGAAGAGTTCCTAGGTAACAGAACACTGCATGTCATTCTCAGTGGAGAGAAGTCTTTCGAAGTAAGAGTGATTTCAGATGTGCCGCAGGGGAGTGTCGTAGGACCGTAGTCATTAGGAGTGATTTAAAATGGAATGACCATATAAAATTAATCGTCGTTAAAGCAGATGCCAGACTGAGATTCATTGGAAGAATCCTAAGGGAATGCAGTCCGAAAACAAAGGTTCAAAATGGTTCAAATGGCTCTGAGCACTATGGGACTTAACATCTTAGGTCATCAGTCCCCTAGAACTTAGAACTACTTAAACCTAACTAACCTAAGGACATCACACACATCCATGCCCGAGGCAGGATTCGAACCTGCGACCGTAGCAGTCCCGCGGTTCCGGACGGCAGCGCCAGAACCGCACGGCCACCGCGGCCGGCGAAAACAAAGGAAGTAGGTTACAGTACACTTGTTCGCCCACTTCTTGAATACTGCTCACCGGTGTGGGATCCGAACCAGATAGGGATGATAGAAGAGGTAGAGAAGATCCAACGGAGAGCAGCGCGCTTCGTTACAGGATCATTTAGTAATCGCGAAAGCGTTACGGAGATGATAGATAAACTCCAGTGTAAGACCCTGCAAGAGAGACGCTCAGTAGCTCGGTACGGGCTTTTGTTGAAGTTTCGAGAACATACTTTCACCGAGGAGTCAAGCAATATATTGCTCTCTCCTACGTATATCTCGCGAAGAGACCATGATGATAAAATCAGAGTGATTAGAGCCCACACAGAGGCATACTGACAGTCTTTCTTTCCACGAACAATACGAGACTGGAATAGAAGGGAGAACCGATAGAGGTAGTCAAAGTATCCTCCGCCGCACACCGTCAGGTGGCTTGTGGAGTGTGGATGTAGATGTAAAAGTCATTCCGCATCCACCTTATTCACCGGATATTACGCCCTCAGATTTTCACCTTTTCCGCTCTCTATCGAAGAGCTTTCAATGAACTTTCTTTCCGGATGAAAGTGCGCTCTGAATGTGGGTCGACGAGTGCTTCGCCTCAATGCAACATGATTTCTTCCATTGCGGGGTCGAAATATTACCCGAGCGTTGGCAGACTGTTGTAAATAGTGAAGGAGAATATATTAAAACTAAAAACTCCTCCCGAACGGGCCTTGAAGGCCCAACGGTACCGACCGGCCGCCGTGTCATCCTCAGCCTGTGGACGTCACTGGATGCGGATACGGAGGGGCATGTAGTCAGCACACCGCTCTCACGGCCGTATGTCAGTTCCCGATACCGGAGCCGCTACTTCTCAATCAAGTAGCTCCTCAATTTGCCTTACAAGGGCTGAGTGCACCAAGCTTGCCAACAGCGCTCGGCAGACCGGGTGGTCGCCCATCCAAGTGCTAGCCCAGCCCGACAGTGCTTAACTTCGGTGGTCTGACGGGAACCGGTGTTACCACTGCGGCAAGGCCGTTGGCGAAGGAGGAGAATACATTATTCATGACTAAATTCTCTGTTACGTGTATCTGTTTATTGAACTTATGGAAAAACGCTAGTAACTTAAGCACGAACCCATTACTTTGTCTTTGCGCCTTTTTGCTAAAATAGTGTCACTAACGATTACTTCAATCTACCACGTAGCTGAGCACACCCGAAAGCCGCACTGCACGTTGCGTGTGCCCGACACACTTGCGAGATGAGGCAGTGGGAGCGGGAGTCCATCAGGCTGATGGGCGTCAGCGCCGCGGCGTTCCGCCTGCTGGGCATCTGGCCGGACGGGGGGCGTCGCGACGGCGGGCGCCGCGACGGCGACGGCCCGGTGGGAGCCCTGCTGCTGGCGGCCAACGACGTGTCTCTGGGCGTCTTCGCGCTGGCCTACGTGCTCATGGAGAGCGCACGAGACCTCAAGAGCCTCAGCGACGCCTTCTTCGTCATCGCCACTTCCGTCTCTGTCAGCAGCAGGGTAAGGGCGACACCGCATATGCAACTTAAAATGTTTATTTGACACCACACAAGGTCGTCACGCCACAGTCACTAAAACAATAAAATTTTTAAAAGGTTATATAACACGACACACTGAGTTGTGATTTTCAAATATAATAACAAACATGCAAAACTACACTAATAATTGCAACCACACTTATTTCAAATACACTACTGGCCATTAAAATTGCTACACCAAGAAGAAATGCAATTGATAAACGGGTATTCATAGGACAAATATATTATACTAGAACTGACATGTGATTACATTTTCATGCAGTTTGGGTGCATAGACCCTGAGAAATCAGTACCCAGAACAACCACCTCTGGCCGTAATAACGGCCTTGATACGCCTCGGCATTGAGTCAAACACAGCTTGGCGTGTACTGCTACAGCTGCCCATGTAGCTTCAGCACGATACCACAGTTCATCAAGAGTAGTGACTGGCGTATTGTGACGAGCCAGTTGCTCGGCCACCATTGACCAGACGTTTTCAATTGGTGAGAGATCTGGAGAATGTGCTGGCCAGGCCAGCAGTCGAACATTTTCTGTATCCAGAAAGGCCCGTACAGGACCTGCAACATGCGGTCGTGCATTATCCTGCTGAAATGTGGGGTTTCGCAGGGATCGAATGATGGCTAGAGCCACGGGTCGTAACACATCTGAAACGTAACGTCCACTGTTCAAAATGCCGTCAATGCGAATAAGAGGTGACCGAGACGTGTAACCAATGGCACACCATACCATCACGCCGGGTGATACGTCAGTATGGCGATGACGAACACACGCTTTCAATGTGCGTTCACCGCGATGTCACCAAACACGGATGCGACCATTATGATGCTGTAAACAGAACCTGGATTCATCCGAAAAGACGTTTTGCCATTCGTGCACCTACGTTCGTCGTTGAGTACACCATCGCAGGCGCTCCTGTCTGTGATGCAGCGTCAAGGGTAACCGCAGCCATGGTCTCCGAGCTGATAGTCCATGTTGCTGCAAACGTCGGCGAACTGTTCGTGCAGATGGTTGTTGTCTTCCAAACGTCCCCATCTGTTGATTCAGGGATCGAGACGTGGCCTCACGATCCGTTACAGCCATGCGGATAAAATGCCTGTCATCTCGACTGCTAGTGATACGAGGCCGTTGGGATCCAACTCGGCGTTCCTTATTACCCTCCCGAACCCACCGATTCCATATTTTGCTAACAGTCACTGGATCTCGATCAACGTGAGGAGCAATGTCGCGATACGATAAACGGCAACCGCAATAGGCTACAATCCGACCTTTATCAAAGTCGGAAATACACGAGGCATCACAACAACGTTTCACCAGGCAACGCCGGTCAACTGCTGTTTGTGTATGAGAAATCGGTTGGAAACTTTCCTCATGTCAGCACTTTGTAGGTGTCGCCACCGGTGCCAACCTTGTGTGAATGGTCTGAAAAGCTAATCATTTGCATATCACAGCATCTTCTTCCTGTCGGTTAAATTTCGCGTCTGTAGCACGTCATCTTCGTGGTGTAGCAATTTTAATGGCCAGTAGTGTATTACGAAAAATACACTTCAACCTGAATGACATTTTCACTCTGCAGCGGAGTGTTCGCTGATATGAAACTTCCTGGCAGAATAAAACTGTGTGCTGGTCCGAGACTCGAACTCGAGACATTTGCTTTTCGCGGCACATCACTTGCCCGCGAGTGAAAATTTCATTCTGGAACATCCCCCAGGCTGCGGCTAAGCCATGTATCCGAAATATCCTTTCTTCCAGGAACGCTAGTTCTGTCAGGTTCGCAGGAGAGCTTCTGTGAAGCTTGAGAAAGCCGGCACGGTAGCTCAGCGTGTTCGGTCAGTGTTAGCTGCTCTCTGTAATAAAAGAACTGAGTTAATGGATCAACGATGAACATGAACAAGTGTCATAGTACGTCCGCCCCTAACGGACAATAACGAACAAAGTGAGATTTATAAAAAAGTCAGTAGAGCACTTACCTGCTAAAGGCAAATGTCCAGAGTTCGAGTCTCGATCCGGCACGCAGTTTTAAGGAAGTTTAACACAACAACCTCTAAACTGTAGCAAAAGCATCAGAAACGGGTCACAAGACGTCATGATGGGTTTTTGTTTATTAGTCATTCCACACTTTAATGCAGTGTACATGAAATCGGAATGAAAGATAATATGTACTCTTCCTTTATGTCCTGCAGTGATGCGACGATCATTTTACAAACAAAGGCTCACACGTTGTAATCTTATAACGTGCAGCAAGCCCAAAACTAGACCGCAGCACGCAGTCGTGCTGTGCTGTGGTAATGGAATTTTACAAAAACGATTGACTCCCATTTGGGGCTAACACAAGCCAAAATATTGTGATTACCTGCTTCATAGCGGTTTGGTTCACCATTGGAACGTAATATAACACCGGTCCTTCTTAGCACCCATGCCAAAAGACATTGGTAGGTTGCCAGAGGTATCTGGCACCAGATCTCTACCCAGATGTCTACATCTACATCTACATGCATACTTTGCAGGCAACCGTACGACGTGTGGCGTATGGTATTCATACTACTACTAGTCGTTTCCTTTCCTGTTCCACCTGTAGATAGAGCGAGGGAGAAACGACTGTATTTGCTTCCATATGTGTCCTAATTTCTCGTACCTTATCTTCGTGGTCCTTACGCGAAAAGTACAAGTTATCCCACTCAAGCCTCCCAGATTTCAAAGACCAAGGAAAAAAATACCACAGTAGATACGACAATGAAAAATGCACCACATTGTAGAGCATCTCAACGAATTTATTTATTTATCATCAATATACCTCTACATGTGAACTATTTGTAGCACGAAAAATATCGAATCTAGATTCAATTTCTAGCCAAGTTTTTTGTAACATTTCCTCTGTTATTGTTGTAATCGCATTAGTGATACGATGTCGCAACGTAGGAATATCGTCCACTTTCGTCGCATACACGGGATCCATCACGAATCCCCACATTAGGAAATGAAGTGGCGTAATGTCGGGTTAACGTGGTGGCCAGGTAATGGGTCCTTCGCGTCCGATCCAACGATTGGGAAATTTCCTATCCAGGAACTTGCGAACAGCCGTTGACCAATGTGGAGGACTCCATCTTGTTGAAAAATGCTGTTGGGTTGCAAGTCTTGTATCTAAGGGTACACAAACTGCTCCAACATGTCCAGATACACTGACCCATTCACTGTTTGCTCCACAAAGAAGAACGGTCCAACAATCCTGTCGTACATTATCCCACACCAGACGTTTAGTTTAGAGCTATCACGAACATGTTCAATGACAACGTGCGGATTTTGCGAACCCCAAATCCGAACATTATGCCTATTAACTTTTCCTGATAGATGAAAGGTTGCCTCATCTTAGAATAAATATCTTTCCAGGAAGCTGGCATCCATGTCAATACGCTGCAGCATATCCGCAGCAAATTGTTGTTTGCGTGGTTTGTAGTTCGGAGTCAGATCTTGCAGAATTTGCACTTTGCAAGCACACATACGAAGACGCTGGTGAACTACACGATGCAGTGTTGATTGAGGTACATCAAGTTGCCTAGATGCTTCACGAATTGACTTACGTGGGCTTCTGAGAAACTTTTGTCTGATGTCCTCTCTTCTGAAACTCCGTAACGTGCACTCCCAGAATGCTTCAGTACACTTCCTGTTGCCAGAAACTTCCTATACCATTCCTTAATTGTCTTCACGTCAGGTAGATCACATTCATACACATGGCGATAATATCTTTGCACAGTAATCGGCGATTTTGTTTCTGCAAACCACACTACTGCTTGCGCGCTCTGCTGTGGAGTCGCCATTTTCACTTCATGAGACCATGTTGCACTGTGGCGAATATACTTGGCACTTCTGATGTCGGAATATAATTTTTTTTTGAGATACTCTACAATGTGGTGCATTTTTCATTGTCATATCTACTGTGGTTTTTCTCTCCTGGGTCCTTGAAATCAGGGAGGTTTGAATGGGACACCCTGTATATCGGCGACAGTACGATCGTTCTGCAGTCAACTTCAATGCTGCTTCTTTAAATTTTCTCAGTAGTGTTCCTTGAAGAGAACGTCGCTCCAGGGATTCCCATTTGAGGTCCCGAAGCATCACTGTAACACTTGCGTATTGGTCGAACCTAATAGTAATAAATCTAGCAACCCGCCTCTGAATTGCTTCGATTTCTTCGTTTAAGCCGAGCTGGTGTTGTAATATTAGTAATTTTCGCCTCACAAACATTAATATACGCTCAATAGTAAACGCCTGATGGCCTAAAGTTATCGAAAAATTGTAAAGTAAAAGAAATGAATCATCGCATAGCAGCGACAGAATCT
Organism: Schistocerca americana; assembly: GCF_021461395.2. Taxonomy (NCBI): domain Eukaryota; kingdom Metazoa; phylum Arthropoda; class Insecta; order Orthoptera; family Acrididae; genus Schistocerca; species Schistocerca americana. The sequence continues at coordinate 429,453,968 of NC_060124.1, read as the reverse complement.
ATTATTCTTTATCTTTGCCCTTCTTGCGCGGTGCCAGTAAATCTCTATGTACATGTATCGATTAATGGTATAAAAAAGAATTCTGTTGTTTCAAGACAAATGAGGCTTTTCGCGCCTCACCTTTTACTGATTGTATTCCATGAGAGGCGGACGCGGACTTGCTGCGTTCCGCAACTGTATTTTATATTTTATGTGAAAATATTTAGTGAATATGCTAATTGTTATTTTTTCCAATCAGAAAACATGTAGTTTCTTGTAACTGATATCGAACAGACAGCGTCAAGAGGACATTTTGACTGTTATGTATAAAGTATTTAACCACAATGGTCATCTATTGTAATTTAATATGAAAAGGTACGTAGCATTAAAAAAAAACGTGTGTTAAAGATAAGTGTGCTTATTTTCGTAAATTAACCTTGATGATTCCATCTCCTGATTTAACTGAATGATAATTATTTTTGTGTTACTTCATCAGAAATTACGATCACGCTGATGGGCCGAACGCAGCATGAGGCAGAAGGAACATTATCGTTTTCCTATTATTTCTGAACCAACTTTTTCGTGTAGTGTTGCATTTCTTTTAAAGTCTATAAATCTTCTGGTCCCTTAGTGTTGATCCGGGTATGACTACATCGCGACTATAAAAATGCACAGAAATGATAATGTTTCTTCCGAGCGATCTCAAATATATATATATATCAATATGCTGCTCTTATTCAGGTATTTAATGGTCAACGTATGTTATTATAATAGTGTAATAAATCCCTGATTCTGTTGCCAAGTGGCCCACCAAAATATTCACTTTTTCGACATTAAAAAAAAGTAACAATTCTTTTTATTTTTTGTCCCCCAAGAGCAACGCTACACTTGGCGCCCGAACAGGGACTTGATCAAAAAATCATTTCATGTATGTGTTTAAAAAAAATTTTCAGTTCTTGTTCTAATAACTGTTTCATTTTTTCATGTGGATGCAATTCAACCGAGAAAGAGAAGTGGGAAAACCTTTTAATTAATTCAGAAGAACCATTGATGAAATTACCAAAAAAACGCGAGTATCCAGCTGTATCATTATCAAGACAGCCATAGTAAGTCAAATTTTTATACGCAGTAGCCAAGCTTTCGTAGTGACGTAGCATCTTTCGAGTTGATCAGAACGTAAACCTGTCTTTCCTTGCCTTGAAACAGCTTTATTTCAATTTGTCCATAGCCCATTCCTATGTAGTTAAATTCAGTGAAAGTGTACCATTGTTGTCAGTGCATAAAAAAATACGATATGGCGGATAACTACGCTCAAAACCGGTAAAACGTGTGATATTTCATTTGTTTGTAATTAGTAGGAACCATCTTGTCTTCTTGGCGTAAATGAACGTCAGTTGTTACACAGAGATAAAATTTTATCTTAGGTCCCAGTAAGCCATAGCACTACGTCACAGACAAACGACTGACGGCAGTGACAAACAATATCTGTAGCATTTTGACGTTTAACAAATAATTCATGAACATGGCTGACGGTAAACAGCGGACACAAACAAAACCAGACGACAGCGGTGATGCGAATGGACCTCACTATCCATTACGATCACGCGCGATAGGTACACGAGCGGAGGCAGAAGCAGCCTCGACCGAAGTTTTAGAAGCTGGTCCTAGTGTGCAAACTATTCCCGCTTTTGAAAAAAATGACTTGGCTGCAATGATCGAAGCAATAATGGAACGCAAGTTCGAAAGTCAAAGGCAGAGAGAGGCGCAAAGACAGGAACGTGAAAAGCAGGAAAAATTAGATGAAAAGGCCCGCGAAGAAAAAGAGAAGGCCGAAAGACGGCATAATAAAAATCAGGTCCTTACAAATCTGTGCAACTCAGTAAAAGAAGACATAAATTCAGTAAAAACAGAAATAAATTCGGTAAAAACAGACATAAATTCAGTAAAAACAGATCTGCAAACGGAGATAAATGACCTAAATACACGGTTAAATTCGGTAAAGGCCGAACTAAAGGCAGACATAACAGCTGATTTAAATACCCTGTTGGGTAATGTCCAAAGCCAAATCAGCAGTCAGATCACGATCATGAGGCTAGAAATTGACACACAAGTAGAGTCAAAAATAGAAGATATTTCAAAACGGTTAGATGAAAAAATCGAAGCAGCCAAGGGGGAGATAAATTCAAAAGTGATAGAATATCAAAAACAAGCTGCGACCTTAAAAGAAGATTATACTGCAATCTCTGATGAGGTCAAAGGAGTTAAAACCGCAGTAGACACGATCGAGAATGTTGTTGATGATCTTTCGAAACAGATTGAGACTCTTAATGTAGAGGACCAAATAAAGAATACTGTTAAGGCACATGCTGAAGCATTGTCTGATCACTACCAAGAGTGGATTAAAAACAAAGACGGATTCATAGAAAACAAGGTCAAGAACGAACTCAGGGAAACTGTCAAAAACATGACCTTTGAAATATTGGCAGCCCCTGGAAAAACAGGAGACACGGTGATGTCAGAATTAGGCCGGATAAGACGAGCGTTAGCTCAAGATTTACCTGAATGGCGTCAACAGATAGTTGATGAAATTCGTACACTAAAATGTCAAGTTGAAAATTCCCCACCTCCCGTGTCAGGAAACTGGAATAATTCACCACGAAGTAATGAACAACAGCAGGTACATTACCGTTCACCATTTGATAACGCTCAAACTCATAGTTCTATAGAAGCACACGTTAACCAGACTACCAGCCCATCCACTTTTGTCAGTTTGATGCAGGAGGAAAGCGTGATCAAACATCGTATTTTTCCGACCTTTCACCCACAGAAAAGAGAAATTCATCCTATAGTGTTCCTCCGAAATTTTTCAGGAATTTTCCCGAGTAGCTGGAGTGACCGCCAGCGAATTCAATTTGTTAGTGGATTTATCGTAGGCGATGCTGCCTTATGGGGAACCGAAATGGTCGACTCTTGTAAAAGTTACAAAGAGTTTGAACAGATGTTTTTAGCTAAATTCTGGAGTTCTGGTGTGCAGCAGCGCCTGAGAAAAGAGGTTTACAACGCCGAAGTGTTTAACAGTAAGCGCGGTAGTTTGAGAAGATATTTTGAAAAGTATTTAGCGAAAATCAAGTTCTGGGATTCGCCGATCACCGCCAAAGACGTTATTATGATTCTAAAAACTAAGCTACCGATTGCGATCAGAGAAAAGTTAGTAAACGTGTCTGAGGACGATACGGACACTTTCCTATCTGTGTTAGACTCGTTAGATCTGATTTACGAGGACGCTAGAGTTGATGTTGGCAACGCCCACTTCAGTGCAGGCGGCCAGCACAATACAGAATACGCAGGCAACAATGGTGGCCGAGCGAAAGCGCGTCACAGCGACAGCCAGTACCAACCCCACAACGGTTTCAAAAATAAACACACTACGTACTCCAACAGCAAATACAAAAATAAGTACAATAACGGCCAGAGATACAATCCAATATATAATTCGTCACCACCTCAGTACGAAAATGCACATTATAACACACAGCCCCAGCAATATGGAAACACGCAACCGATCAACGGGAATTATCAAAATGATCAGTCTTACGATTCAAATCGACAGTGGAAAAGAAATAAATGGCATAATCAAGGTGGAGACCAATGTACACCTTTCAGTAACGGTTACAATCAACACAAGCCACAGCAAAATACCTTTCAGCCACAAAATATACACTTCACGCAACAAGCGAACGGACCTTCGGGAACTCTGAAGCCTAAACGCCCGCATAATACGCAAATTTATTATGCGCAAGCGAATATGCCAGGACAACAAGATCCGTTTCCAACAGAGTTCGTACCACAAAACCAACACCAGTTCCAGACGGAAGAAACATTAAGAAATATAAATCAGCAGGAAAGTAAGCGTCGAGCGGAAAATTAAAAGCAGCACCTTTGAGCCTCCTAGAGGATGCTGCAGGTTTGAATGGGGGCACCCTGTCCCTTAGTCCACACGAAATTAAAGCAATTAGGTATGACAAAGAGACAAACTTACGGGATGATCTAGTAGCAGACACTGAGACGAAAGACAATGATGACGTATGGGACGAACAAGTTCAAGCTTCCATAAGGGTATCAATTGCCAACATACCAGTAACAGCTATTGTAGATACAGGAGCTAATATAAATGTCTTATCTTTATGTTTATTTAAGCAAATATCCTCTGTATGCAAAGTTTTATCACTTCCAATTCAAGGTTGCACCATATCGGGAGCAATTGGTCCACTAACACAACGTGTAAATCTTCAGACTCAGCTTCAAATCCAGATAGAGTCTATTTCAGTAACGTGCATTTTTCTTATTGTTAAAAACCTATCAGTGCCATGTATCCTGAGTATGGAATTCTTGAGGCAGACGAAAGCTAAAATTGACATCGAGTGTGGAATCTGTACTCTAGTAGCGAGCCAGCAACAAGTAACTGTAAATTTGTTAAGAAGTAAGGTGAAGACAAACTTTGGGGTGCTTCAAACAGCAGTACGGCCATGGACTAAAAGACAACAGTACAGTCAGACAGAAGACATGACAGATCTTGAAAGTGTTAATGACGATGAGTATAAAGACCTAATTCCCGGTCAGAATGAATTATACGGTAAAGCTAGTGAGTCCATTGAATTATCCAAACAACAGAAGAATGAGCTTTACAATTTGTTAACAGATTACGTTCAAGTATTTTCTAAGAAACCTGGACTAATAAAAGGCTTTGAATATCGAATGGATGTCCTGCCCCATTCAACCTACTGTAGAACAAGCTATTCCATTCCATATGCGAGACGCGAAGCTGTCAAGTGCGAGATCAAGAAAATGTTACGCTGGAATGTGATAGAAGTATCTCATTCACCTTATTCGAGTCCTTTATTGTCTGTGCTAAAATCAGATGGTAGCGTAAGGCTAGTCCTAGATGCAAGATTAATCAATAAAATTATAGTACCCATAAGAACGAGACCAGAGGCTCTTGAAGAGCATCTGCAGAAGTTTCATGGAGTTAAGTATTTGAGTACCCTTGATTTGAAAAGCAGTTACTGGCAAGTAAAACTTGCGCAGGAGTCTAGGAAGTACACTGCGTTTATATTTGCAGGTAGATCTTACCATTTCAAAGTTGTACCGTTTGGACTAAATGTGAGTTCCGGAATTTTTATTTCTGCCCTTGACTATGTACTAGGTCCTGAACTTTTAGATGAGGTAACAGTCTATGTGGATGACGTTCTTGTAGCATCGAAAAATTGGGAAGATCATGTGGCCCTTCTGCAAAAGATATTTCAACGATTCAGAGAGTATGGTGTTACAGCAAATCTTAAGAAATCCAAGTTTGGAAAAAGTGAAATTAAATTTTTAGGGCACATCATCACCCCTGAAGGAATTAAACCCGACCCGGAAAAATTATCTGCTATAAAAAACTTTCCAACCCCTGTTACAAAAAGGCAACTGAGAGGATTTATCGGTCTTACGTCATTTTTCAGACGTTTTGTTCCCAATCAGGTATTGAACAATCCCGCTCTTCACAACCTTTTAAAAAAGAATTCACATTGGAATTGGACGCCGGAATGCCAAGACGGATTTAAGAAAATTAAGGACAGTCTGGTTAACAGTAACATTCTCCATCATCCTCAGATGGATAAGGAATTTTGTATTACTGCAGACGCTTCCTTTGTGGGTATCGGCGCTTGTCTTTTCCAGATTCAATTAGTAAATGGACACGAGCAAATCCAAGTGATTAGCTTTGCGAGTTGAGTGTTATCAGAGTGTGAGAAGTCTTATTCGGTTACGGAGTTGGAGGCACTTGCCGTAATATGGGCTTTTAGGCGATTTAACTATTATATCTATGGAAGAAAAATTAAAGTCTATTCAGACCATCAAGCCTTATCATTCCTCCTTACATGCAAGTTGCAACACCCTCGTCTTACTCGATGGTGCTTATTCCTGCAGGAATATGACTTTGACATTGTATACATAAAAGGTAAAGATAATGTTATAGCAGACGCACTTTCTCGCTCACCTGAGGGCTTACTAGAAACCAGCGAACTGGTGGAACAAATGTCTAATTATAAAGTTTTGTTAATGAAAGATCCAATTCACAGAAAGTATTTTCTTCAGTTATGTAGGCAGATTCAGATTCTTCAAAATACAGATCCAAAATGGAAAAAGGTTATACAAATTCTTCACGAAAATCCAGCCCACAAGTTGTCCGAGTTTTATAAAGTTCATAACCAAGTGCTATTTCATAAGACGTCTGAGTCATCTGAGAGGTGGTGTGTTTGCATCCCTCGAAATTTCATTGAACATCTTCTGTGGTACACTCACATTTCATGGGGTCACTACGGACCAGAAAAATGTAAAAGGAAAATCTCGACTTACTGTTATGTTCCGAATCTACACCAGAGAATTCATAAATTATTGAGAAACTGTGTCATCTGTCAAAAGGCAAAATCCTTAAACATTTCCACTTCAATTCCACTAAATCCAATAGTTACTGAAAGGCCAAACCAGCTTCTTAGTATTGATTTAGCAGGTCCACTACCCACCGGTAGGGGAGGCGCTAAATACTTAGTAGCAATCCTGGACAATTTTTCTAAGCACATAAGACTGTACGCAGTAAAATCTTCTTGTGCAAATCCAATAATTCGTCGCATTGAAAATGATTATTTCCCACGATTCGGGGTTCCAGAATCAATTTTGTCTGATAATGCTTCAAATTTCACATCACGCCCGTGGCGTGCATTTCTTGCTCGCCATAGAATCAAACAAATTTTGATATCCCTGTTTCGACCGCAATCGAATCCGACAGAAAGAATCTTCAAAGAATTTAACAGATTTATAAGGACGTACATTCCGAATAAGCAATCTAAGTGGGTAGACTTCGTAACACCATTCGAACAGATTGTAAACCACCTTCCTCATCTGTCGACCGGATTCACGCCACATGAGTTAATGTCAAGATCAAAAGAGAGGAATGAATGGATAGACCCCCTTCCAAAGTTACAAGACAACGAATTGGACCTAGACGCAAAAATCAGGCAAGCTCTCATATCATTGACAACGTATGCTAACCTCCGAAAAAAGGCATTTGATAAGAAGATAAACAGAGTTATAGATTTCAAAGAAGGAGAAAAGGTATTAGTCAGGACTCACTTTAAACCATCCCTGTTGTTAAAGAAGAATCGTAAGTGGCAACACATTTATGAAGGTCCCTTTGTGATAATGAGGAAACCACACATTGGTAGCTATTTGTTATCTGACCCTGCCACGAATAAAATCAAAGGATTGTTCCACCATCAAGATTTAAGAAAATTTTATAACGCCAGGAATTAAGTTAATTTAAGCTGTAAGAAAATTCTAAGGTATTGGAGATCAGGATTAACCAATGAGTAACAAGAACGGATCTGAACTGACTACGGACGTTAGCCGGTGCTAAAAGGAAACCTTATGTATCAAAACAACGTGTCTGGAAAATAAAATACAGAATAAGTTGCAGACAAGTATTTACATGAATAATCTTTATGTAAACAGGAGGACATGTCCTAGAGGCGATTTTCAATTTTAGTTATAAGTTAGCATGTAAGGAAAATGATGTACTCGAGAGGTATTAATTAGCCCCGAGGTACTAAAATGAGGAAAGAGGAAGGAGCGAATAATGCACTTCTCTCGCTAAATAGTAATTTGAGAATGAGCAGGAAGGAGCGAATAATGCACTTCTCTCACTAAATAGTAATATGAAAATGATGATTATATGTGCTTAGTATTAGTAAGTGAAATTTAATCGAGGACAAATTAATGACCTGTTTTAAAAGGAAATACTTAAACGTCCAGACAAAATAGGAAAGTTGTAAGAAAAGATTCGATTCCATGAGGTTATTCCCTATTTTCAAAGGTGACGTAAATAAGGCACCACCTGTTAGCGTAAAACAGTCGGTAGATTTAACTTGTAAATTCCAGCACAGTGCTGTGCCAGCGATAAAATAACATCTCTTTGAAGTGAACAGATACCTAGGATTAAGCATGAACAGATTGATGACGCAGTGCAATTGTTCTACAAAGGCCTGACGTTAACCTTAAGTAAAAGCGTGATGGAATAAAAAGGAAGTTTATTGTATAACGCAAAGTAAGATGAGTCCAGACTATAAACAAGCTGAGTAAAAGAAGATAGGAGTAACATGGTTTATTATGGCAACTTCACGGTACTATTGAGCATTAGCGATACTGCAAATTCACAAGCTAGCAGCACATAGAATAAGGATCTCGCCCAAGCTTCACAGGTAGCGACAGCAGCAAACAACACTCTAGTGAGAGGCTTATATATACAAATGATAATTAATACCCAAATGCGTAATGCATAAACTTGACTTAGTCTAAGAAATGAGCAAAGAGTAGTAAGCAAGCTGCAGCAAGATACATATTAGATATACATGCTTGAAGTGATAGATTTTATTTTAAGTGTGCACTGCAATATTTATTGTTTTCTCTGTGATTATGTGATTATTGAATCCCTTTCCTAAGTGCAAATCCTTTAAGATCCTTGATCCTATCCACTCCTCAGGATCAACTTGTAAAGATGCACGTGTGCTTAGGAAGTGAGGCACTACATATAAAAATGAGTAGGTTCGCGACGCGCATATTGCTTTTGTAATGCGCAAGGTAATTTAAATTTTCGACCTGGTTGAGGAGTAATTTAGATTCTGTCGACGATCCGCGAGTAGGCCCGCTTTTCCCACCTTTCTTTTTTCGACTGTTTGTATTTCTACACGAAACTCAGAGGCGGAATTGCTATTTTCAAATCTGTCCTCGAACTTTCTTTAAAGACAAGCACATACGAGAAAAACTTTTGACACTAAACAAGACGAGCACTAAAAAAAAAAAGTATTGGTCCTACAAAATGAATAAGCAAGCGTGATAAAGATTACTATGAATGAAATTAATTTGTAAAGGAGATTGGAATGGATTTGGTCAAAGAAAAAGTACTTATAATAGCCTACCTGTGACCGTAGGCATAAATAAAAAAAAAAGACTAATTAAGAAACAATTGTTTTGATTCAAAGTGGTCAATTAGATTATTTATCGATTTAAATGAACTCTTGTAAATATTAGTATGTAAATCAACTTGTAAACACCGTGTGATGTTATGACGCGAGAATTTCTGTTAATACACCGTTCACGCAGACGCTCACCACAGTGCAAGTGAAGTTTTAAAGTTCGACGATTTTCAGTGGCAGTATTCTACTGCACCATATGTGTGAACAATTTCGTTGATGTGTGCAGCGTGTAATAATCAGTGTCATTCCACACATGCAGTTGCAGCGGTAGCTACCACTTACCTGTGAATCCGTAACTGGATAGTGGACAGGAAGTGATGTGAGGCAGTTTCGGTGGCAGAAGCTCCCTCCAGCAATCTAAAAAAGCACAAAGCCACGATCCGCCGAACAAAAGCGACGCACGGCACCTCAAGTGCGAAATCAACACTGCAAGAAAGCTCCGGTCACGTGCGCGCGCACAGACTGAATTTCAAGATTGCTCGCAACAGTGGAGGCGGACAGCCACCACGTGACGAAATAATGTAAACGTTCAACCGCCAACACAGTTGCTGTGCGCTACATTCTGTAGCAAAAACATTCACACCCAGTACTGAAAACATTTTGTATGTATCATAAACCTTCCGAGAGACTCTAAAATAGAGAAGTTAACGTAATTATTATAATGACTGATTGTACACAGAGACAAGTCACAAGGTCACCTCTGAACACTGTTGAAATGTAAACTTTAACGAACGGTCACGATACGAATGAAAATAAGCACACGAAAATACGTCAAAGGATCCGATCCTTCCTATATCCCATCCCACATGTATATAAAATTAGTTTTGTAAGCTATTCTAATATAAGACATTTTATCTGTTTCATATGTGAAATAATTCGGAGAGCCACACTCGAGCCCTGAAAGTGAAAGATATGGACTTCCTTGTCGAAGCCATCACCAGTGGCCGCTCTACAATCAAAGTCTATCATAAATAGTGTATGTGCGACGAAAATAAATGTATAATTAAGTGCGACGACGGACAAGGCAATCAATCGACAAGACGATGACAATGTAATGAATACTGTCAAAACAGAAAGTTGTGTACCAGTTGTGATAGTCAAATTACTTTTGCAACGATGAAAAATGAAGTGTGACTCTATTTCCTTATAAATTTTGTAAATATGTGTACTTATAGCCTTAATTTTAAGAATCATCAAGATAGACTGAATCCATGCAAACACTGATAGAAAACAGAACAAAATAAGCACACGAAAATACGTCAAAGGATCCGATCCTTCCTATATCCCATCCCACATGTATATAAAATTAGTTTTGTAAGCTATTCTAATATAAGACATTTTATCTGTTTCATATGTGAAATAATTCGGAGAGCCACACTCGAACCCTGAAAGTGAAAGATATGGACTTCCTTTTCGAAGCCATCACCAGTGGCCGCTCTACAATCCAAGTCTATCATAAATAGTGTATGTGCGACGAAAATAAATGTATAATTAAATGCGACGACGGACAAGGCAATCAATCGACAAGACGATGACAATATAATGAATACTGTCAAAACAGAAAGTTGTGTACCAGTTGTGGTAGTCAAATTACTTTTGCAACGATGAAAAATGAAGTGTGACTCTATTTCCTTATAAATTTTGTAAATATGTGTACTTATAGCCTTAATTTTAAGAATCATCAAGATAGACTGAATCCATGCAAACACTGATAGAAAACAGAACAAATTCACAATGATCCACCGTCAGTAATTACAAATTGAAACGTTAATTCTTTTATTATGGAATGAATATAAAATGAAACTTTTAATAACCTGTATGTTACACTCGAAAATTACAAATATTCCAATGGGCATGAGGATGAAAGTAATACCTTCGGTATTCCTTCCCTCCTCATGGGAGGCAGTGTAATATTAGTAATTTTCGCCTCACAAACATTAATATACGCTCAATAGTAAACGCCTGATGGCCTAAAGTTATCGAAAAATTGTAAAGTAAAAGAAATGAATCATCGCATAGCAGCGACAGAATCTATTATTCTTTATCTTTGCCCTTCTTGCGCGGTGCCAGTAAATCTCTATGTACATGTATCGATTAATGGTATAAAAAAGAATTCTGTTGTTTCAAGACAAATGAGGCTTTTCGCGCCTCACCTTTTACTGATTGTATTCCATGAGAGGCGGACGCGGACTTGCTGCGTTCCGCAACTGTATTTTATATTTTATGTGAAAATATTTAGTGAATATGCTAATTGTTATTTTTTCCAATCAGAAAACATGTAGTTTCTTGTAACTGATATCGAACAGACAGCGTCAAGAGGACATTTTGACTGTTATGTATAAAGTATTTAACCACAATGGTCATCTATTGTAATTTAATATGAAAAGGTACGTAGCATTAAAAAAAAACGTGTGTTAAAGATAAGTGTGCTTATTTTCGTAAATTAACCTTGATGATTCCATCTCCTGATTTAACTGAATGATAATTATTTTTGTGTTACTTCATCAGAAATTACGATCACGCTGATGGGCCGAACGCAGCATGAGGCAGAAGGAACATTATCGTTTTCCTATTATTTCTGAACCAACTTTTTCGTGTAGTGTTGCATTTCTTTTAAAGTCTATAAATCTTCTGGTCCCTTAGTGTTGATCCGGGTATGACTACATCGCGACTATAAAAATGCACAGAAATGATAATGTTTCTTCCGAGCGATCTCAAATATATATATATATATCAATATGCTGCTCTTATTCAGGTATTTAATGGTCAACGTATGTTATTATAATAGTGTAATAAATCCCTGATTCTGTTGCCAAGTGGCCCACCAAAATATTCACTTTTTCGACATTAAAAAAAAGTAACAATTCTTTTTATTTTTTGTCCCCCAAGAGCAACGCTACAGTGTGGATCCCAAACACTCGAGCGGTACTTAAAGAACAGATCGCACTAGCATCCTATATGTGATCTCTTCTACAGATGAACGACACTTACGTAAAATTCTCCCATTAAACCGAACTCGACCATTCGCCTTCCCTAACACAATCCTCGCATGCTCGTTCCACTTCAAATCGCTCGGAAACGTTACGTCCAGGTATTTAAAAGACATGACTGTGTGAAGCAGGACACTGCTAATGCTATACCCGAACATTATGGGTTTGTTTTTCCTTCCCACCCGCATTAAATTTCATTTTTCTACATTTAGAAGCAGCTGCCATCCACCCCATAAACCAGAATTTTTGTCTAAGTCATCTAGTATCCTTCTACAGTCACTCAACCTTGCAACCTTCCCATACACCACAGCGTCATCAGCAAACATCCGCAGACTACTGCTCGCCCTCTCCCCCAGATAATCTTCGTATATAGAAAATAATAGCTGTCCTGACGCACTGTCGCAGGGCACTCCTAACGATACCCTTGTCTGTGATGAGCACTTGCCATCGTGGATAACATGCTGGGATCTATTACTCATAGTCTTCGAGTCACTCACTTACCTGGAGACCTACTGCGTATGCTGGCATCATCGTTAACAGTCTGCAGTGGAGTACCATGTCAAATGCTTTTCGGAAATCTAGGAATACGGAATCTACCTGTTGCCCTTCATTCATAATTCGCAGTGTTTCATGTGAGATAGTGGCAAGCTGAGTTTCACACGAGCGTTTCTTTCTAAAAACGTACTGATTGGTGGACATGAGTTTTTCGGTCTTTAGGAAATTTATTATATTAGAGCTCAGAATATGTTCTAGAATTGTGCAGAAAACTGATGTTAAGAATATTGGCCCTTAATTCTACCGGTCCGTTCTTTAACCTTTCTTATATACAGAAATCACCTGCGCTTTTTCCAGTCGCATGGGACTTTGCGCTGGGCGAGAGATTCCCGATAAGTACAAGCTGTGTAAGGAGCCAGTGCCGTAGAGTATGCTTTTTAAAATCGAATTGGGATTCCATCTGAACCTACCGACTTATTTGTTTTCGATTCTAAAAATGGTTCAAATGGCTCTGAGCACTATGGGACTTAACATCTGTGGTCACCAGTCCCTTAGAACTTAGAACTACTTAAACCTAACTAACCTAAGGACATCACACACATCCCTGCCCGAGGCAGGGTTCGAACCTGCGACCGTAGCGGTCACGCGGTTCCAGACTGAAGCGTCTAGAACCGCACGTCCACACCGGCCGGCGTATTCGATTCTGTCAGTTGTTTCTCTACACCAGGGATGTCCTCCATGTGATGACCAGACGAAGGTACGTTTGTGCCATCCTCCTGCTTGAACGATTTCTTAAACATGAAATTTAAAACTTTGGATTTCGTTCTGCTATCTTCAATTTTACACGAGACGGGTCAAAGAGTGACCTCATGGAAGTCTTAGACCCGCTTAGTATTTTCCCAGAACTCACGTGGCGGTGGTCTGTTGGTGTGGAACTGTAGCTCGATAGCGTTAAACATGTATTCCATTGGGTTCAGTTCAGGCGAATTTGGTGGCAAAGATATCAACGTGATTTCACTGTCATGCTCCTCAAACCACAGTACCGCGATTCTGACCTTGTGAGACAGACCACCTGCTGGAAGATGCCATTGCAGTCGACGAAGACATCAAGTACGAAGTGATGGAAGTGCTACCCAATAATGTTCAGGTAGAGTACAGTAGTTGTGGTACCTCATATTGCTTCCACAGGTCCAATGGAAGCCCAGATGAATGTCCCCCATATAATAACGCCGCCCCCACTTGCTTGCAACCGTGGTGTAGTGTATGTTTCGAGCACTCATTTGTCTGGATGATGGCGTATCCTGACACGACTATCGTACTGATGTAACAAGAAATGTGATTCATCGCACCAGGTCACATGTTTCTGTCGATTCACGGTCCATTATCGATGATCGCATGCCCTCTCCTGTTTTTAAGTTATCGTTCTTCTGACTGGTTTGACATGGCTCGCCACGAATTACTCTTCTGTGCCAATCTCTTCATCTCAGAGTAGCACTTGCAACCCACGCCCCATGTGGTTTGCTGGATTATTACAAAATCTGTCTTCCTCTACGGTTTGTACCTTCTACAGCTCCTCCTAGTGCCACGGAAGTTATTCCCGGATGTCTTAACAGACATAATATCACCCTGTCCCTTCTTCTTGTCAGTGTTTTCCATATATCCTTTCATCGCCGATTCTGCGGAGAACCTCCTTATTCGTTATGTTATCGATCCACCCAGTTTTCAACATTACTCTGTGGCACCACCATTCAAATGCTTCGATTCTCTTCCGTTCCGGTTTTCCCTCAATCCATGTTCCATTACCATAGAATGCTCTGGTCCAAACGTACATTCTCAGAAATTTCTACCTCAAATTGAGACCTATGTTTGATACTATCAGACTTCTTTTGGCTAGTAATGCCTTTAGCAAACAATAGGCTGCTTTTGATGTACTCTTTGCTCCGTTCCTCACAGGTTATTTTGCTGCCTAGGTAGCATAATTTCTTAACTTCACCGCCTTCTTGATCCCCAATTCTGATGGTAAATTTCTCGCTGTTCTCGTTTATTCTATTCCTCATTACTTTCTTCTTTCTTCGATTTACGCTAGTCCATATTCTGTATTCATTAGACGGTTCATCACTTAATTCTTGTTCACTTTCACTGAGGGTAGCAATGTCATCAGTGAATCATCTTTGTTATCCTTTCACCATGAATTTTAATCCCACTCTTCAACCTTTCTTTTATTTCCGTCAATGCTTGTTCAGTGTATGGACTAAACAGTAAGGGTGAAAGACTACTTCACAGTGTTACACACTTTTCAGTCCGAGGGCTTCGTTCTTGGTCTTCCAGTCTTATTGTTCCCTCTTGGTTTTTGTACGTATTATATAGCCTATATCACGCATCTTTCCCTGTAGCTTATCTCTATTCTTCTCAGAACATCGAACACCTTACATCATTTTACATTTTCGAATGCTATCTCCAGGTCGCCAAATTCTAAGAACGTGTCTTGATTTTTCTTCAGCCTTGCTTTCATTATCGACCGCAACGTCAGAAAAGCCTCTCTAGTGCTTTTATCTTTCCTAAAGCCAAACTGTTCGTCATCTAACAGATTCTGAATCTTTTCAATTTTTCTGTATATTATTCTTGTCAGTAATTTGGATGCATGAGCTGTTAAGCCGATTGTGCGGAAATTCTCGCACTTGTTGGTTCTTGCAATCTTCAGATAGTGTGGATGATGTTTTTCCGAAATTCTGATGATATATCACCAGTCTCATATATTCCATACGCCAAGATGCCCACTGCAGTCTTGATTGAAGATGCCGTTGGGTCAGCGTGAGAACACATTTTGCGTCGTCTGCTGCGGAGCCCCATTTTCAAGACCCTACATCTACATCTACATCTACATCTACATACATACTCCGCAAACCACCGTACGGTACATGGCGTTGGGTGGCACGAACCACTACTAGTCATTTTCTTTTCTGTTCCACCAGCAAACAGAGCAAGGGAAAAACTACTGTCTATTGTCCTCCGTACGAACCCTAATTTCTTCGGGGTCCTTGCGAGAAACGAGCGATGGCGGCGGTACAATCGATCTGCAGGCGACCTCAGAAGAGGCGGTTCTCTGAATTTCCGTAATAGTGCCTCACTAAAAGTGCATTGTCTTTCCTCCAGGGATTCCTATTTGAGTTCACGAAGTATTTACTTAATACTTGCGTGCTGATCGAACCTTCCGGTAACATGTCTAGCAAACCGCTTATGCATCGCTTTGATATCTTCTTTTAAACTGATACGATGAGGATGCCAAACACTCGGGCAGTACTCAAGAATGGGTCGCTACCGTCATACGTCGTCTCCTATTTAAATGAAGTACACTCTCCTAAAATTCTCTGAATATAACGAAGTCAGTCTTTCGCCTTCCCGAATACCAATCTGACGGGCTCACTCCATTTCTAATCGCTTTGCAACTTTACGCCCAGATATTTCATTGATGTGACTCTGTGAAGCAGCATAATACTAATGCCCTATTCGAACGTTATAGGGTTGATTACCTACTCATCCGCATTAATTTACATTTCTCTACATCTAGAGCAGACTGCCATTCATAATATCAACTAAAAATTCTAAGTCATCTTGTATCCACCTATCATCACTCAAGGACGACACTGTTCCGTCCACCACTGTGTCATCAGCAGACAGCCATAACATCTACATCTACATCTACATCTATATGGTTACTCTGCAATTCACACTTAAGTGCCTGGAAGAGGGTTCATCGAAGCATTTTCATACTACTTCTCTGCCATTCCACTCTCGAATGACGCGTGGGAAAAAGGAACACCTAAATCTTTACGTTCGAGCTCTGATTTCTCTTATTTTATTATGATGATCATTTCTCCCTACGTAGCTGGGTGTCAACAAAATATTTTCGCATTCGGAAGAGAAAGTTGATGACTGAAATTTCGTAAATAGATCTCGCCCCAAAGAAAACAGCCTTTGTTTCACTGACTGCCACCCCAACTCGCGTTCATGTCAGTGACACTCTCACCCCTATTGCGCGATAACACGAAACGAGCTGCCCTTCTTTGCACTTTTTCGATGTCCTCCGTCAATCCTACCTGGTAAGGATCCCACACCGGGCGGCGATATTCCGGCAGAGGAGGGACAAGTGTAATGTAGGCTGTTTCTTTAGTGGGTTTGTCGCATCTTCTAAGTGTTCTGCCAACAAAGCGCAGTCTTTGTTTCGCCTTCCCCTCAATATTATCTATGTGGTCTTTCCAATTTAAGTTGCTGGTAATTGTAATTCCTAGGTATTTAGTCGAATTGACAACCCTTAGATTTGTGCGATTTATCGTATGCCCAAAATTTATCGGATTTCTTTTAGCACCCATGTGGATGACCTCGCACTTTTCTTTGTTTAGTGCCAATTGCTACTTTTCGCACCATACAGAAATCTCACTAGATCATTTTGTAATTGGAATTGATCGTCTGATGATTTTACTAGACGGTAAATACAGCGTCATCTGCAAACAATCTAAGGGGGCTGCTCAGATTATCACCTAGATCATTTATGTGAATCAGGAACAGCAGAGGGCCTATGACACTTCCTTGCGGAACGCCAGATAGCACCTCTGTTCTATTCGATTATTTACCGTCTATCACTACGAACTGTGACCTCTCTGATAGGAAATCACGAATCCTGTCACACGACTGAGACGATACTCCATATGGACGCAATTTGATTAATAGTCGCTTGTGAGGAACGGTATCAAAAGCCTTCTGGAAATCCAGGAGTATGGAATCGATGTGAGATCCTTTATCCACAGCACTCATTACTTCATGGGAATAAAGAGCTAGCTGCGTTGCACAAGAACGATATTTTCTGAATCCGTGTTGTTTATGTATCAATAAGTCATTTTCTTCAAGGTGATTCATAATGTTCGAGTACAGTATACGCTCCAAAATCCTACTGCAAATTGAGGTCAGTGATATGGGTCTGTAATTCAATGGGTTACTCCTATTTCCTTTCTTGAATATTGTCCGCCAGATAATTTATTTATATACGGAATGAGAGCGGCCCTATCACACTTCCGGAGGGCACTAATGACGATGTCCTTATCTCTGATGAATACTCTCTGTCGATGACAAGGTATTGGGTTCTACTATTTAAAAAGTCTTCGAGCCACTTACATATCTAGGAACACAATCAGTATGCTCGAACTTTTGTTAACAGCTTTCAGTAGGGCACGGTGTCAAACGTTTTTTGGAAATCTCGGATTATGGAAACTGTCTGTTGCCCCCCATCCATGACTTGTAGGGTATCATGTTTATTACAGCAATAAGCTCGACCGCCATCTGCTGACGGCTGCGCCGGCGCCGTTCTGCCCATGTCGGCAAGTGTTGACGGTATGCCACATTTTAACGTCCTGTCCGAATTTTAATACACTGCGCATTGATCTTGGCCTGCCATGTACTCTGGATGAAATTTTAGCGGATGACCCAGGAGCAGCTGCTCGCGTTCTTCGTTTTATCCACTTGACAAACCTGTCTAAGGACATTTGATTATGCTGTTTTCTTTTAATCCCTTGCCTGTTAATGTGCCTTTTATAGTGTTGTCCTTTTTAGTTGCTGTTTTAACATTGTGCCTCGCAGTGTATTCATAATTTAGTCTGGGTGCTAATAATCACTGTAGTTGTGCGCCCTAAAACCACACAAAAAAAAGAACGAAAAATGTAATGTTTGTGAAGAGATGTGTAAACAATTTGTTCTGTACTTCGAAAACACAATACTTTCGTTGACTGTATTTTCTTTCCAATAACAAAACGAAAAGAATACATTTCGTAACAGGTTTCCACAGGCACACAGACAGCTCTCGCCATAGAGCTTCAGCCAAGAGGTTCAGTCGCATGACCCGCAACTCGGCAGTGCGGCTCAACCGCGCGATTGTCGAGGATTACAGCAATTGAACCGCACGACTGATTCGACGCGTCGAAGTCGTCAATGTGAAAGCAGCCGAAGTATGCTTAGAACTGCTTCCAACAGCCGTTCAAAATTAGCGTTGCAATTTCTTTTACTGTTGGTGTTTCCAGATCTTTCTGTTGACGGGGCAGAAGGACTTGATGCAGGAGCTCGTGACGCTGCTGATGAAGGCCAGGAAGAGCTTCCCAGAATCTGTGCCAGGAATCCGGGACCGCTACCAGAAGCTGGCCATCATCATGTTCCGCATCTGGCAGGTAAGACTCTACAAATGCATTTCTTACAGAAAGAACTTCCACTTAGATTGATGAACCAAAATACTATCACCACAGCCGAATGTAAGACTGAATGCCACATGGTGGAATTGTGGACACGTAATTCGTTAAGGAAATATGCGCGGTCCAATCAAATTAACGTAATATTACTGTTCGACGTCAGCGTGCTACAACACTCACAGACAGCAGGTGGCAGCACAAGCAGTCGAGGGTATTTAAAGCGCGTCGGGGAACGCTGGAACACTGGACGTCCACTAGTAGCGACAGGTAGTCCCTACAGATGAATCACGTTTTATGCTCCATCGGACAGATGTGTGTTGGTGTGTACGGCGTGCAACGTCTGAAGGCAAACAAGGAGGGAGCGTTATGGTGTGGGGAATGTTTTCGTAGTATTTCCTGTAGGGATGGGTCGAACTCGTTCATTCCCGTGAACTACTTCATTCATTTCACTCTTTGCCGTGAAGCGTTCAAATGAAATAGTTAATTCATGAAGTACGGAAGCCTGGCGAAGTTGCCCAGTTCGCCGCTTAGCCGCGACTACGCTCGCTTCGCCTCGCTCGTACAATAAAGCTTCGTATTACTTCATAATTTTACCAACAGATGGCCGAACTATGCAGTAATGTGCACGCAACTTTTTACGCTCTTACAGCGTCTGAGTTAAATAGAGCATGGTCGAAGGGGACAAAGGAAAGATAAACAGAGAAACCTGTCACATATAAAGAGGGTATTACATTTAATCTTGCTCGACATTTTCTCATGAATCTCTCAAAAAAGTCTTTATCTACCAAATGATACATTATTTGTTGTATTCATGGACTGAAAACTAGGGCTACCAACGAAATGCAGTCCAATTTTATGTTCCTTTTAAAATTTAATCCAAAATAGAATGAGTATGTTTACCACCGTCACAAAGTCTATATACCTACGTTAAGTAATTATTCATAAGTTTTCCTGTAGATTATATTTTTGTTGAAAATAATAACCCTCCCTCAAAATGTAAACTGTCACCTGTAGTCATTGGTACAATTTCAGGTAAAATCCCTATTTCAGTGTTATTAACTAACCTTTTATTTTCATGTTGGCCGCTGATGTAGTGGGAGAGGAAGAGGGGAAGCGAGCGAGTGAACTAGAAAAAAGTGAGGAGTGTGCTATCTGTGAAGAGTTTGAAGCACCAGTTCATTGAAATTGAGTGGTTAGTTCACACTTCACTGGAGTGAAGCGTTCATCTGAACGACTCATTCACGAGCTTCCCATCACTAATTGCTCCCCATCACTAATTTCCTGGGTGAACTCATTCTGGCAGGGACAATGGATCACGACAAACGTACGTGTACCGTTGGAGACCATGTCTACCAATACATGCAGTATGTTTTTCCTCAGCACGATGGTATCTACCAGCAGGACAATGAAACGTCGCACTGCTTATAGTGTACGAGTGTAGTTCGAAGAGCACCAGGGTGAGTTTACCACACTCCCCAGCCACGAGGTTTCTCGCATTTAAACCAGAACGAGAATATAGCAGACCACCTCGATTGGGCTGGATGCCTCGGGCGCCATGGATCCTCAACCTAGAGATTTATCGGAGCAGGCCTCGCCACTGGATTCGACATGGCTCAATATCCATGTCGGTGCCTTCCAGAATCTCGCTGACTTTCTTGCTGCACGTTTCGGAGCGGTCCGCGCTGCGAAAGAGGGTTATTCAGGCTTTTGGCAGGTGATCACGTTAATGTGACTGGACTGTGTATAATCGGAGCAGAGGCGAATGGAGAATCATTCCAGCGACGATATGGGGCGCAAAGTGGCAAGTCCACTGACATACATGACTTTGACAAATACGAGGGTTATTCGGAAAGTAAGGAACGATCGGCCGCGAAATGGAAAATACAGTGAAAATCGTATGAAGCTTTGCACAGACGCATTGGGCACTGTGTCTAGTACGCCTGTCGATCGCATCATGTCGCTCTTTCCAGTTCTGAGCTCACAGTGAGGACGTAAAGATGGCTAGAAATTGGTGTCTCCCGCCAAGTATGAGGGTCTGGCGAAAGATTGCACTTGAAGCTATGCAATCCACATAACATAGCCGTCGTGCTGTTCGTTCTACATGACAATTCTCGGCCGCACTCTGCAGGGGCAATGAAGATGCACCTGCAGCGTTTTCGATGGGAAGTGTTTGATCACCCACAATACAGCTCGTAATTGGCTACCCCTGAGGTTCATCTCTGCTCAATTGAACAGCTGGCTATGAAGACAATATTTTGACACAGACAACGAGCTGGAGTCCAGAGTAGAAAATTGTCGAAAAGCACTGGCGGAATTGAAAAGTTAGTACAACGTACGACAGATGTCTAAGTCTGAGCGGCCACTGTGTAGAGAAGTAGCTGAAGGTGTAACCAACCGTTGCAAATAGAGCAGTTTAATTTTCACTGTGGTTCTCATTTCTCGACCTATCGTTCCTTGCTTTCCGAATAGCCCTCGTAGTTAATTGTTATGGTCCGGCCCCTGGGAACGGGTATAATGGGGAAGCTCGCCGGCTGTTCACGCTGTACTTACAGAAAGTGGTGGAATGTTGGTGAAAGTTGTAAGTCCACCACTCAACACAGAACTTGGAGGCTGGGGGCTTGACCGTTCTGTAAAGCAGGATAGTCCGCGATCTGGAGCAGATCTGACGATATAGTATAATGCTGGTATAGGCATACGTATTCAGGGGTACAACGTTTAGCGCACATTGTTGGACACGACGCTCTGTCACAGACAGCCCTTCCATGTTTTCACGTTGACCCTACAATATCATCAACTACAACTACAGTGGGCACGGGATCATCGAGATTGGACCGTGAATTAATGGAAACGTATCTTCTGGTCGGATGAATTACGTTTCGTGTTGCATCGAGCCGATGGTCGGCCATGGGGGGATATTCCGGCCGCTCGAAACATGTACTGAAACATGTACTGCACTAAGTACGCAGTCGAGTGGGGATGATATGCCATGGAGTGCATTCACCTGTGCTATCATAGGTCCTACGGTAGTAATCGTACGCACCATGACTGTTATGGACTGTGTGAGTATTATTGTGGTCCATCTGGATCGTTTCATATTTGATGTATTTCTCGACGGCTACGGCATCGCACAGCAGGATAGCGGTCCGTTCCCAAGGAAAGAATCGTGCTACAGTGATTTATAGAGCGCAAATTTTGTGCTCACAAACCACCGGCTCGTAATTTATGGAAACTGAAAGACCTGTGCGTAGGCATCTGGTGCAATATACTTTTGAAAACCTATCAACAACTTATGGAATTCACTCCACGCAGCATCGCTGTTATATTGTGTTCCAATTTTGGACCAACGCGCTACTAAGCACGTGGTCAGTATGTCTGGCACATCACTATGTGTCTCACTCTATGCAAGCTGTAGACGATACATGAGACTGTTGCCCTAAGCTGCTGTACTCGACTGTTGACATTTTGAGGATTCATACCTTAGTCGGTAAAAAAGGATCCCCTAGAGGCTCACAATGTCCGTATGTCTGTCCGTTTGTCTGTCCAACTGTTCAGAACCCTTTTTCTCAGGAACGGACAGACACATCAAATTTAAATTTATGTCACATTTTGAGGTCTACATTTTGAGGTCTAGGTCACTAGACAACGTAAAAATTGAAGCTTCTAAGTCAATGCAATCAAAAGATAAGGTAATTTAGGTCACGTGTTTTCATACTCGCAAACTCAGACATCGAAACCTACAGGGTTTGACCTAGACTCATTAAATCTGGCAAGAAGCAAGATTTCACACTACAACCAAAGAAAAAAGTCCGAAAATTGTTAATTTATAATTGTATTATAGTAAAAAAATTTTGTCTTTTGTTATCAAGCTGTCTCTGTGGCTGTTCTTCCGTTAACACCCCTTTTTCTCAGGAATGAGTAGACATACCAAACTAAAATTTATGTGACTTTGTGAGGTCTATGGTCTCTTGGCGGTATAATAAGCATCAGCTCCCAAGTCAATGCAGTCACAAGATACGGCCATTTATGTCACATGCGAATAAGTCTGTGCGTATACAGAGTGGTCCATTGATAGTGACCGGGCCAAATATCTCACGAAATAAGCATCAAACGAAAAAACTACAAAGAAGGAAACGCATCTAGCTTGAAGGGGGAAACCAGATGACGCTATGGTTGGCCCGCTAGATGGCGCTGCCATAGGTAAAACGGATATCAACTTCGTTTTTTTAAATACGAACCCCCATTTTTTATCACATATTCGTGTAGTACGTAAAGCAATATGAATATTTTAGTTGGACCACTTTTTTCGCTTTGTGATAAATGGCGCTGTGATAATCACAAACGTATAAGTACGTGGTATCACGTAACATTCCGCCAGTGCGGACGGTATTTGCTTCGTGATACATTACCCGGGTTGAAATGGAGCGTTTACCAATTGCGGAAAAGGTCGATATCGTGTTGATGTACGGCTATTGTGATCAAAATGCCCACTGGACGTGTGCTATGTATGGTGCTCGGTATCCTGGACGACATCATCCAAGTGTCCGGACCGTTCGCCGGATAGTTACGTTATTTAAGGAAACAGGAAGTGTTCAGCCACATGTGAAACGTCAACCACGACCTGCAACAAATGATGATGCCCAAGTAGGTGTTTTAGCTGCTGTCGTGGCTAATCCGCACATCAGCAGCACACAAATTGCGCGAGAATCGGGAATCTCAAAAACGTCGGTGTTGAGAATGCTACATCAACATCTATTGCACCCGTACCATATTTCTATGCACCAGGAATTGCATGGCGACGACTTTGAACGTCGTGTACAGTTCTGCCACTGGGCACAAGAGAAATTACGGGACGATGACAGATTTTTTGCACGCGCTCTATTTAGCGACGAAGCGTCATTCATCAACAGCGGTAACGTAAACCGGTATAATCTGCACTATTGGGCAACGGAAAATCCACGATGGCTGCGACATGTGGAACATCAGCGACCTTGAAGGGTTAATGTACGGTGTTGCATTATGGGAGGAAGGATAATTGGCCCCCATTTTATCGATGGCAATCTAAATGGAGCAGTGTATGCTGATTTCCCACGTAATGTTCTACCGATGTTACTACAAGATGTTTCACTGCATGACAGAATGGCGATGTACTTCCAACATGACGGATGTCCGGCACATAGCTCGCGTGCGGTTGAATCGGTATTGAACAGCATATTTCATGACAGGTGGATTGGCCCGCGCGTTCACCGGATCTGACGTCCCCGGATTTCTTTCTGTGGGGAATGTTGATAGATATTTGCTATGGTGATCCACCGACAACGCCTGACAACATGCGTCAGCACATTGTCAATGCATCTGCGAACATTGCGGAAGGCGAACTACTCGCTGTTGAGAGGAATGTCGTTACACGTATTGCCAAATACATTGAGGTTGACGGACATCATTTTGAGCATTTATTGGATTAATGTGGTATTTACAGGTAATCACGCTGTAACAGCATGCGCGTTCTCAGAAATGATAAGTTCACAAAGGTACATGTATCACATTGGGACAACCGAAATAAAATGTTCTAACGTACCTACGTTCTGTATTTTAATTTAAAAAACCTACGTGTTCCCAACTGTTCGTCTACAATTGTGACCCATATGTTTGTGACTATTACAGCGCCATCTATCACAAAGCGAAAAAAGTGGTCCAACTAAAACGTTCATAATTCTTTACGTACTACATGAATATGTAATTAAAAATGGGGGTTCCTATTTAAAAAAACGCAGTTGATATGCGTTTGTTCTACGGCAGCGCCATCTAGCGGGCCAACCATAGCGCCATCTGGTTTCCCCCTTCAAGCTAGACAAGTTTCGTTCTTCGTAGTTTTTTCGTTTGACGATTATTTCGTGAGATATTTGGCCGATCATGATCAGCGGAGCATCCTGTATATGTCTGAAAGACATGTCCGAAAGAACAGACACCACATGATACCACAGCCGCATATGTATTAGACAAAAGAGAAATGCAGACATCAGCTGAAGTCGGGCATTGAAATAAATCCAACGGCGACAAGAGCAAATTTGTGCTGGACCGGAACACGATGTGGCTAAGGTGATGATAAGTTGGACATTCGAGTTCGAGTCCCGGTTCGACACAAGTTTTTACTTGTCGCCACTGGATTTATTTCAATGCCCGACTTCAGCTGATGCCTGGATTTCTCTTCCGTCATGTTAACATTTTATTTTGTGTACAGTGTGTGCCATTTGACTCTTTCACCTCCAATTTCATTTGGCACATTAGTGTTATTGTTGAACTGTTTTCATCTATATGAACAGTTACAAGGGGTTCATAAAATAGTGACAAACACGTTTTAGAAAACTTATCAATCACTGAGAAAAAGTGTGTTTAAATGAGGCTTCTCTCAATTAGATCTTTGCATAGAATGCGGTGTATCAGTGTATGTTTATATTCTAAATTGCAATGTAAAGTTCCTTTGGACAGGCATGCATATTCAAAGGAATAGGCACTGCGGTGACTACAGCCGTTACGTAATACATTAAATGTATTCGCAGTTGCGAATATGGACAACCATCAGCTGTAGAATGGAATGTCAACACTGAAAAATGGTAAGGCGAGCGCTCGTGATAAGCGGGAAATCCGGGTTCGATTTCCGGCCCGGCACAAAATTTTCATTGCCGTCATTCCGTTCTGCAGCTAATGGTTGTCCATATTAACAATTGCGGACACATTTAATGTATCGCATAGAATGTTCTCAGGATTCTTACTGCGTATCAATTTATAACGAGTCTCAATTTAGTATTTTAATATTTTTTGTGGTATTCAAAAATTTAAAAACCTCTCTCACACCGGCCTGATTTAGCTTCACTGATCAGTATAGTAAAAACATGCGTATGTTAAGGGAATTTTTATTCACAAAGCAGCTTATCACATTCACACAGTTCAATACTGTTCTATCCTGATTAAATTGAGCTTAACATAAATTCCATAAGGCAGTGAAGCAATTTCGAAGTCTCGGTGCGACGAAAATTGTCAGTCGATCTCCTAAAAACATTTGTAATAATTATTAACTTTCGGTGATCACATGGGGAAGACCGGAGATCTGCTGGTAAGACCGTGTTAGCCTATTTATTTGAAGTAACTGGATATCTTGAGCATACAAAACGGCAGGTTCGTCCAGTGTAAATCAGACGTTCCCCACTGATCCCGTGCAACACAGCTTAGTAAGCAGACACTGTCAATAATAATCAGTTAAATAATACACGAACACACTTACTTTAGTTTAGTTCATGTATTAAATTCCTTCTCATACAGAATCTCATCAAGATGGCGACTAGCTCAACAATACATACATATACATCCTCGTTCTTTCACGGCTAATCGGCAAGATCTGAATCATTCTTTTCATAAGAGAAAACATAGATATCAGAGAAGCTATTCCATGGAGTAAATGGACGCTACAGGGAATAATAGGGCTTGAAACTACTTTGCATTGATAATCATCGAATATTAAACTTTAGGAATCGGTACGATAAGAAGAGATATTTCGAGATATGTACTGAGTTATATAATTTATAAAATTTCTGAAAATATCGCGGAGAGACCGCTGCAAGAGAAATTACAGTATCCCAACCTTTTGCTGACATATGAAGAAACTCTGGGCCAAGTGTTTGCTAATTAATTTTTCTGTCCCAGATAACATCTTCAAATTCCTCTTATGCTAGAAACGTTGCCTGTTTTTCAACATTTCCGTGGGCTCTCAGTTCAATTTAGGAGTACTGGTAGCTTGCTAATGATTGAAGTGGAAGAATACAGTCTCATATTTTGAGTCTCCATAATTATCTTAGATAGCAGATATTTTGTGTTCACATTTTTTGCTAGCCCCAAATTTAATTAAACGTTATAATGCACTGGCACATAATATATCCAGGTCTTTCCAAAACTTCTATGCAATGACTGTAAACTCTGAATGGTACTTTTACTGTTCGTTTTCGTGATATAAGTATTTCATAATCTGTAGATGCGAGTACGAGAATATTGTCTGACAAGAGAGGAGTCTACCTTACTGCAAAGAGTGGATATTTATACAAGCGTCAGGTAATTAAAATTTTTGAGAATGTTGAAATGTTTCGTCCACGGTAGAGGGTTGACAGCTGTTCGCATTCCTCGAGTAGATCATTCACGCATCTCTATTACCCGCACAAAAATGTTCGGTCTCAATTTTCAGCTCCGAAATGTGAGGAATAATGTTTTCTGCGAGTAAGCTA
The DNA here is from genome assembly GCF_021461395.2 of Schistocerca americana. Lineage (NCBI taxonomy): Eukaryota > Metazoa > Arthropoda > Insecta > Orthoptera > Acrididae > Schistocerca > Schistocerca americana. Next base: position 429,426,936 of record NC_060124.1, on the reverse strand, counting down.
AACAGATACTTCGGGGTTCTACATCCTACTTCGATATGATGAGCCACACAATTTGGCGTAGAAAAGGCCACAGTTTGGATAGAATTCGTGAATTTTCATACGTCAGTCTGTTACACTAACCATTCAGTCACTAGCATTATTATTAAACCTTCTTTTAAGGCTGAAAGAAAAAAAAATGGTGGCCTTCAAAAACGAGATTTTCGTATGAATCTCTTCACGGTATACATTTCGTAGGGATCAGCTGGTGAAATAGTGTAGTTAAATACTTTTCTACTGCATTTATAGCTTTTCTCAGATGCAGTGTCTTGTTCAAGAGTAAACAAATCTACCATCATGTCATTCAGATTTCTTCTGTGATTAAGTATAGCGCTGCACCTACCGCATTTGGTTTACATCAGCAGAAATATAATTTCGAATTTTACAAACAACAATAACCTCTTTTCGGCGTATGTGAGGAACATAATAAACTTAAAGAAAGACACCAAATACGACATACTCCCTTCAGATTTATTAAATGAAATAATCAAATTTGATGTCTGCCCAGTCTGTTCTCTATCAACCAGTCCTCGCAAATAGCTGTCTGTTATTAATAATAGTTAAAAAGGCACTACTGAAGAACGACTGTTGCTGGAGTAACTGGATCGGAAAATATCCGTTTGTCCCATTTCTTTGTACCGATAACGACGAGAAACTGTGTTCAGTCGCTAGTGAATATTCTATATCAGCTCCAATTATAGTTGACTGGAGAAGAAACAGAAAACAACTATTCTCGTCCGTGTTCAGAATTGGGCCTATGATGTAGCCGACTTCCGGAACAGAGATGAGATTGTTGAACCTTGTTCTAACAACAGATGTAGTAGAGATATTGGGATCTGTCATGTACATTTACATCTACATCTACACAGGTTCAACAATCTGATCTCTGTTGCGGAAGTCAGCTGCATCACAGGCCCTGTTCTGAACACGGACGAGAACAATTGTTTTCTGTTTCTTCTTCAGTCAACTATAACAGGAGCTGACACAGAATATTCATTAGCATCTGAACACAGTTTCTCGTCATTGCCAGTACATACTCAGCAAGCCACCGTACGGTGCATGGCGGAGAGTACCTCCTGCCACTACTAATCATCACCCTTCCTATTCCACTCGTAAATACACTGACGGGGGAAAAAAATCGCAACACCAAGAAAAGTGTTGTGGGACGTAAACGAAAGATGGTAGGTTCTACGTCTGAAAGATGATGTCTATTCAGATTTTGCGCCAGTTGTATAACAGTGGTGCTAGTAGCGCCACTATAAGGATGCAAATCAGGTTTTGCTTTAAGTATACGCTGTAATGGTCGTGAGCGTTAGTTACCCTTGGGATTGGACGTTAGCAAGAATTGGATGTTAGTCAAGAATGCCTTTAATACCAAATTGTTGTTGTTGTGATCTTTATCTCAAAGACTGGTTTGATGCAGCTCTACACACTATTCTATCATGTGCAAGCCTTTTCATCTACTGCAACCTACAACCTTCTGAATCTGCTAAGTGTATTCATGTCTTGGTCTCCCTCTACAATTTTTACCTTCCATGCTTCCCTCCAGTACTAAATTAGTGATCCCTTGATGCCTCAGAAGGTGTCCCATCAACAGATTCCTTCTTATAGTCAAGTTGTGCCACAAATTCCTGTTCTCCCCAGTTGTGTTCAGTACCTCCTCATTAGTTACGTGATCTACTCATCTAATCTTCAGCAGTCTTCTGTAGCACTACATTTCAAAAGCTTCTATTCTCTTCTTGTCTAAACTGTTTATCGTCCATATTTCACTTTAATACATGGCTACACTCCATACAAATACTTTCAGGAAAGACTTCCTGACACTTAAATCTATACTCGATGTTAACAGGTTTCTCTTCTTCAGAAATGCTTTCATGCCAGCGCCAGTCTACACTTTATACTCTTTCTACTTCGAGCATCATCAGTTATTTTGCTTTAAGGCTACAAAAACACTATTATCAACAAATCACTAAGTTTAAACGAGGTCGTGTAATAGGGCTACGAGAAGCTGGTTGTTCCTTCTGCAACACTGCAGAAAGACTTGGCAGGAATGTAGCCAGTGTACATGATTGTTGGTAGCGGTGGTCACGAGAATGTACGGTGGCAGGAAGACGGCAACATGGCACTATCGAGAGGGAAGCCCATCATAATCGGCGTATGGCGCTGATGCATCGTACTGCAGTTCGAGCAGCAGTTGGCACCACAGTGACAGAACGAACTGTTACAAATCGGTTACTTCTAGGACAGCTCCGAGACACACGCCCTGTTGCGTTCATTCCACTGACCTCAAGTCACCGCAATTTACATCAGTTGTGTCAAGCGGAAGCTCATTGGAAGGCAGGGCGGAGGTCAGTTTTGTTTTCTGTTGAAAACTGGTTCTGCCTTGGTGCCAGTGATGACCGTGTGTTGATTAGAAAGAGGCCAGTTGAGGCAACCAACCTTTCTGCGTGCTAGACACACTGGACATACACCTGGAGTTATGGTCTGGAGTACGATTTCGTATGACAGCAGAAGCTCATGGTTATCCCACGCACCCTGACAGAAAATTTTGTGCATCAATCTGGTGACCCGATCTGTTGTGCTGCTATACATAAACAGATTTCCAGGTTTTCTTTTTTTTTCCAACGGGATAACTCTAACCCACATACCACTGTTTTAACCGAACATGCTCTACAGAGTGTCGACATGTTGCCTTGGTCTGCTCGATAAACAGATCTGTCTTGAATGGAGCACGTATGGGACATCTTGAGACGACGACTCCAGCGTCATATACAAACAGAATTAACTGCCCCTGTATTGACTCATCAAGTGCTACAGGCATGCCGGCCGCGGTGGGCGAGCAGCTCTAGGCGCTTCAGTCTGGAACCGCGCGACTGCTACGGTCGCAGGTTCGAATCCTGCCTCGGGCATGGATGTGTGTGGTGTCCTTAGGTTAGTTAGGTTTAAGTAGTTCTAAGTTCTAGGGGACTGATGGCCTCAGATGTTAAGTCCCATTGTACCTAGAGCCATTTGAACCATTTTTCTGTTACAGGCATGGAACTCCATCCCCCAAACTAACAACCGACATCTGTACGACACAATGCATGCACTTCTGAATGTTTTCATTCAACATTCAGGCGAAATATGGAGTCTGTATATTGTCCTTCAATCAGAGTTCGCAGGATATCGCGTGAACAAAGGGCAAGATGAGTTTCGCCCGAACAATGCTTTCTAAAACCGTGCTGATTTATGGACAGAAGCTTTTACGTCTCAAGGAACTTCATTATAATCACGACTAAGGCGAAAGCACTGCCTGTAACGTTCAGTGATACGGAAAAAATATAGCGACAGAAATAGAAGCTGTTATACCATGAACACCTTGACCTAATGCTACCAAACTGAATCTACAACTTTTGAATGCTTCTGGGGTAGGTTGACTAAAATTTCATGTATGCGAGCCTATTCTCAGTATTATCAGTAATTAAAAAGCCTTTCCTACATATGATGAGTGGTTTGACTTCATGCTAGCTATTGGACCCGCCTAATATCACTGGAACTTTTCAACTAAAGTTTGAAGCATAAAAAGGTCGTGGACGCGTAGCTTGTCGCCATATGTCGGTCGTACATTCTTCAGTGACATTAACGTGACCACCTGTCAAAAATCTGAATAGTCGCCTTTAGCAGCGGGGACCGCTGCGGCACGTGCGAGAACAGAGTCACTGATGTACTGGAAGGTACCGACAGCCCTGTGATGGCATGCCGAATAGAGATGAGTCGTTCGCGAACTAACGGGTCCAAAGAAACGGTTCATCAAGTTGAACGGAACGAGCGAGGAACGAATCCTAAGGAACAGTCTTTCATAGTTCACTTCGGTCGCGGCTTTCTCCTTATGGTTCCGGGAAAGGGAAACGGTCGTCTCGTTCCCGCAACGGCACGTCGGCCGGTCTCGTTCCAGCCTCGCTCCCGTTCCCGTCTGTCTCGGTCTCGCTCGGCCGGACTCGTCCTTCTTCGCGTGGCCACTCGTGGCAGTTCCACTGCCGGCTACTCATAGTTAGTTGAGTATCGAGTTATTGTTCGTTTCGTTCGCTGCGCACGCCAATTCTAGATGTGTTGCAAACCTTTCTTGAAGTCTGAACTTCTGGTTCTTTTCGTATTCTATTTCGCGTCCACGACCGGTAATTAAAATGTATTTTATAATTACATAAAAATCATTACGTGGTATGTAATGAATACCTCTTTTCAGGTAATAAAACGGCATCAGCTTACTTCACTATTTCGATAAACAGCAGAAAAAATACTTGTATAAAGGCAAGACTTTTTGTTATTACACACGCAAAGGAAGTCGGCATGGCACACACGAGTGGCCATTTTCCGTCTTTTTTTGGTCCAAGGTAAGAGAGCATGTTCATTGTTATGGAAGGCAGACCGACTTACAACCGAATGAAGCCCGCGCTCCATAATCGAGTGTCTGGTGTCACATTTTGTAAAGAGAATATGATAACTTCTACAATATTATTTCGGTGGTACAGGATGGCGCACGAAAATCGGCCCCGAGTACTAGACTGCTCATTGTCACCCACTAATCGTCATCTATTGTTTCGAAGTTGTTGTTTGCATTAGCTTATTTGTTATATCTTCGCTGCCTAATTATTACATGTTTATCTATTCTGCTCGTAGCGGTCAACAAATCGTGCGTAACTGGCGAGCAGTCTGTACTCGGGGCCGGTTATTCGCGCGCCACCTTAATATTTCACTGCAGTCAGCCACATAACGCTATAGTTGGCTAAATGAGAGGTTTTGCAGAATAAAGAAAATTACAGGTGTGTGAGAGTTCTGTTATGAATAAATACGCTGTACTCCAGTGGGGAGGCAAGTGCCCGCTCTGGGCGCCTTCCATCTTCAGTCACTCATGCTACAAATTTTCAATTTTTGTAAGAACCATATACCAAGCACAAAGGAACGGTGAACAAGTAGAAATGAACGGTTCCCAAAAAAGAGCGATCGCCAGTGAATTAGTTCCCAAGGATGAACGAGTTTGCCAATCTCTAATGCCGAACCCCAACGCCGAGGCCAGCTACACTACGTCTCTCCGTTGAGGATCCATGGCGGTAACAGCCCGATGGAGGTGGTCCCACTGATTCTCGACTGGGCTTAAATCTAGGGCGTTTGGTGACCAGGGAAATACGATAAACTCATCCTGGTGCTCTTCGAACCACGCACCTACATTGCGAGCTGTGTGACACGTTGCGTTGTCCTGCTGGTGGAAGTCATCTTGCAGAGGAAAAAACAAATTGCATGCAGGGGTGGGCATGGTCCACAAGGATAGGTGCATACTTGTGTTGATCCATTGCGCCTTGCAGAATGACAAGATGATGCAAGTAATGCCACGAACACATTCCACAGACTGTAATCTGGCTGAGAAATGATAATTCGTGATGGTGCTGTTCTTGGACCAAATGTGCTGTTGAATGCGCGTCCCACAACAACGGTGCGTCCAGAATTTGCGTAAAAAGTGTTTACGATCAACATACGCTGTTCCATTGTTAGTGCTTCCATTCTGCATCGTAAATTGAGACATCGGTGAGTGAGCTATAGAATTTTCATAGCTACAACACAAGAACATCACAAGGAGAATCATTTACCACAGTAGACAAATACCTTATAACGTCTATTTTACGCCACATCAGCCTCCAGCCAGCAGTTTTCACAAAGTGACACAGCTCATGTTTCAGCCACGGCAAGAAGTGACTAAAGATGACGTTAGTACGTAGTTTGCTTCTATGACACAACATAACGATGACTGCATTCGTTGCCGTGGAGGGGGAGGAGGGGGGAGCGTGGGGACGTGGGGTAAGTGGAGTCACATCTCATACTAATGTTGAAGACGGAACAGAAGTTTAATTATTTGATGTTCGTTATGTGATGAGCTGGCCACAAGTTCACAATGTTTGATAAATGTCAGAGTGTTCCCTCATGTTGTAAAGTTATGAATAAGGCGAATTTACTACCTGGAAAGTACAGTTTTGGAAAAAAAGTGAAGGCTTCTTAAATAGATGGCAAACGCTTTATGAGGTACGGCAGCTACAGCCCATCAGTAGGTGAAGAAGCAGGTCTCTTTGGTTATGTAAATAACTTCGACATTTGATCAGCTGTATTGTGCTATTGAAAGGAGCACCCATTAAAGCATTGTGAAACGATAGAGATTGCATCTCAAGTCTCTTCTATTGTTGCTCAACGCTCAATTTCACCCTGTGAAAGCTCATTTAAGAAATAGGAATAAAAGCGAGTTTCTTTTGCCCCGCGTTACAAGACTTATGTAATCCGTGGACTGAGGTGTCAATAAGACCTTTGAAGGTCGTTATGGAAAACTGCTCTTCCAAGAAGTTACCTTTACGGCCTGCCAACATCTATATGCTGCTTAGAATAAGCCTGGAGTACAACTTGCGGAGAAATTGCTAAAATCGTCGTGGAACTTACAGAACGATGAAGAAGATGATGAAATTAAGGACCTTATAGTCAAAGGATATTGCATAACTTGAAGAAAGACGTCGATGTTTCGCTGCAGTACTAAGTTCTCATAACAAAAATACCGTGGTCTAGAGATAGCAGTGATTTCGATGGCAAGTTAACTAAAATTGGAACACTGTAGAGAAGTTAGCATGTCCGCTGCACAAGGATGACACTCAAAAGAAGGAATGGCGTCTTTGGCTAGTAATCAAAAAGTCCTGGATCCCATATTCTATTCCAGCCAGTGCTTAAATTTGGAATAAATGCTATCATCAATGACGGCCGAAGAGTACCACTACAAGGAGTCACTATCGCTCTGTTAACAGCCTTTTCAAAGGTGGCGGAGGTGCGTACATAGATTCAGGGGACTCTCTTGCGCTTGGGGTGCGAAACTACCCATAAGAGGTTTAATAATCTACAACGACCAACGGCATGAGAATGCAGAAGGCTATGGGAACCACTGCATTAAAGACGCGTAATGTATATTCACAGGACGTGTGTGGCCTGCAACTGAAACAGTGTCATGATTGTCTTTCTATTGGCAAACGTTTCCTAATTAGGTCCCCATTCTGATCTCCGAGAGGGTACAGCCAAGGAAGAGGTAAAGGGTAATAATCTACAAAACGGATCTTTGAATACCAGCCTCAATGTGCTAGGAAAAGCGGAGGCTCAGCCTAAATGTTCAAATGTGTGTGAATTCCTAAGGGACCAAACTGCTTAGGGCATCGGTCCCTAGACTTACACTCTACTTAAACTAACTGAAACTAAATCATGCTAAGAACAACACACACACTCCAATGCTCGAGGGAAGACTCGAACCTCCGGCGGGAGGGGCCGCGCAGTCCGTGACATGGCGCCTCAAACCGCGCGGCCGCTCCGCACGGCTCAGTCTAAATGTAGTGGGGGCTGGTGAAATGAAATAGAAGGAAGAGAAGGATTTCTGGTCACACAAAGATAGGGTAATACCAACAGCTACAGAAAATAAATTAACGCGAGTAGGATTCGTCATGAATAGGAAGGGGGGAACAGAGAGTGTGTTACTGTGAATAGTTCATTGACAGGGTTGTTATCATCAGAATCGACAGTTCACCAACACCGACAACAATAGCTCAGGCATACAAGCAGAAGAAGAAGCGATATAGTGTATCATGACTAAACGAATTTGCAATATGTAAAGGGAATGATAATCTATTAATGGTGGAGGACTGTAATGAGATGTTATGGGGAGGAACAGAAGGCAGAGTTACGGAAAAATATGGGCTTGTTAGTAGAAATACGAGAGGAGAAAGAATAATTGAGATGCATAATAAATTTCAGCTACTAATAGAGAACACAATGTTTGAAAATCACAAGAGCAGGAGATTCAATAAGAAGACTCCCAGAGGCACGATGAGATTCTAGCTGGATTACATAGTAGTCAGACATACAATTTCAAATTAGATATTTGATTGTACAGCGTACCCAGGAGCAGAGACCGATTCGGGTGACAGTTTAGCGACGATGAAAAGTAGATCGAAGTTTAAGAAGACCACGCTGATTAATCAGCGTGGAAAGAAGTCGTATTTGGAAGTACTGAGAAATGATAAGATGTCTTTGAAATTTTATAAGGCTGTAACTACTGCATCAGTGATACTGCAGGAGGCAGCTCTGTTGAAGAGATGGACATCTCTAAACAGGTCAACGACAGAAGTTGGATAAACAAGGTAACTGTTAAGTAATCTCGGGTAACAGAAGATGTATTTTAATTGGTCGATGAAAGAAGAAAATATAGAAATAATCAGAGAATAACAGGAATACAGTAATATAATTCATTTAAAAGTGAAATACACTCCTGGAAATGGAAAAAAGAACACATTGGCACCGGTGTGTCAGACCCACCATACTTGCTCCGGACACTGCGAGAGGGCTGTACAAGCAATGATCACACGCACGGCACAGCAGACACACCAGGAACCGCGGTGTTGGCCGTCGAATGGCGCTAGCTGCGCAGCATTTGTGCACCGCCGCCGTCAGTGTCAGCCAGTTTGCCGTGGCATACGGAGCTCCATCGCAGTCTTTAACACTGGTAGCATGCCGCGACAGCGTGGACGTGAATCGTATGTGCAGTTGACGGACTTTGAGCGAGGGCGTACAGTGGGCAAGCGGGAGGCCAGATGGACGTACCGCCGAATTGCTCAACACGTGGGGCGTGAGGTCTCCACAGTACATCGATGTTGTCGCCAGTGGTCGGCGGAAGGTGCACGTGCCCGTCGACCTGGGACCGGACCGCAGCGACGCACGGATGCACGCCAAGACCGTAGGATCCTACGCAGTGCCGTAGGGGATCGCACCGCCACTTCCCAGCAAATTAGGGACACTGTTGCTCCTGGGGTATCGGTGAGGACCATTCACAACCGTCTCCATGAAGCTGGGCTACGGTCCCGCACACCGTTAGGCCGTCTTCCGCTCACGCCCCAACATCGTGCAGCCCGCCTCCAGTGGTGTCGCGACAGGCGTGAATGGAGGGACGAATGGAGACGTGTCGTCTTCAGCGATGAGAGTCGCTTCTGCCTTGGTGCCAATGATGGTCGTATGCGTGTTTGGCGCCGTGCAGGTGAGCGCCACAATCAGGACTGCATACGACCGAGGCACACAGGGCCAACACCCGGCATCATGGTGTGGGGAGCGATCTCCTACACTGGCCGTACACCACTGGTGATCGTCGAGGGGACACTGAATAGTGCACGGTACATCCAAACCGTCATCGAACCCATCGTTCTACCATTCCTAGACCGGCAAGGGAACTTGCTGTTCCCACAGGACAATGCACGTCCGCATGTATCCCGTGCCACCCAACGTGCTCTAGAAGGTGTAAGTCAACTACTCTGGCCAGCAAGATCTCCGGATCTGTCCCCCATTGAGCATGTTTGGGACTGGATGAAGCGTCGTCTCACGCGGTCCGCACGTCCAGCACGAACGCTGGTCCAACTGAGGCGCCAGGTGGAAATGGCATGGCAAGCCGTTCCGCAGGACTACATCCAGCATCTCTACGATCGTCTCCATGGGAGAATAGCAGCCTGCATTGCTGCGAAAGGTGGATATACACTGTACTAGTGCCGACATTGTGCATGCTCTGTTGCCTGTGTCTATGTGCCTGTGGTTCTGTCAGTGTGATCATGTGATGTATCTGACCCCAGGAATGTGTCAATAAAGTTTCCCCTTCCTGGGACAATGAATTCACGGTGTTCTTATTTCAATTTTCAGGAGTGTAAATAGGAAGTGCAGGGAAGCTGAAGCGAAATGGCTGCAGGAATAATTTGAAGAAACGGATAACGAAATAGCTATCAGAAGAGCTGTTTCACTATTTAGAAAAGAAGAATCAACCTTAGGGGAAATTAAAATAAGCAAGGACGTCAACATTAAGAGAGCAATGGGAATCCCACTGTTACAGAGAGAGAAGAGCGCGGATAGGTGGAAGGTCTGTGCGAGGAGGAGGAACTGACTGACGACTTGATAGAAGAAGAAGTGGGAATCGATATGGAGGACACAGAAAATACAGCATCAGAATTAGAATTTTACGGAGCTTTGTAGCGCTTGCGATTAGGCAAAGTGGGTAGATAACATCCCTTTGGAATTTCTAAAATCATCGAGGGAAGTGGATATTTTCTGACAAGAATAATAACAGAAGCTTGGAGAAGAAAATTCAGCGGCTCTTAGGTGACGATCAGTTTGGCTTTAAGTAACATAAAAGCACCAGGAGTGTAATCCTGACCTGGCACTTCATAATGGAAGCAAGACTGAAGAAAAATCGAGACGTATTCATAAGATTTGTCTACCTGGAGAAAGATTTAAAATGGAGCAACATGTTCGAATTCTCAGAAAAATAAGTGGTAGTTATAGGGAAAGACGAGTAATATGCAATATGTGTAAAAAACAAGAGGGAACAATAAGGATGGAATACCAAAGCCGAAATGCTCGAATCAAAAAGGGTGTAGGAAATGTAGTCTTTCAGTCCCACTGTTCAATCTGTTGGGTTGGGTTGTGTTGGGGGAGGAGACCAAACTGCGAGGTCATCGGTCTCATCGGATTAGGGAAGGAAGTCGGCCGTGCCCTTTTCAAAGGAACCATCCTGTTCAACCTGTTTATCGAAGAAGTAATAATGGAATTAAAATAAAAGTTAGAGAAATAAATTAAAATTCAGGGTGAAAGGCTATCAATGATAAGATTCTTTAGTGACGTTGCTACCCTCAGTGAATTTAAAGATGAATTACAAGATGTGTTGAATGGAATCAGCAGCATACTGAGTACAGACTATGGATTAAGTTTATAAAAAAAATGTAATGAGGAGAAGCAGAAATGAAATCTTCGATAAACTTAACATCAAAATCGAATACCAGGAAGTAGACGATGTTAAGGGATTCTGCTACCTTGGAAGCAAAATATTACATGAGTATCGAAGTAAGGAGAACATAAAAAGTAGGCTGTCACAGGCAAAGAGAGCGTTCCTGGTTAGAGGAAGTCTCCTAACATCATATATCTTCATATGAGAAATAAATTTCTGATAATGAACATTTATAGCACAGCATGCTTGGTAGTGAATCAGGTACTGTGCAAAACCGTAGAAGAAGAGAACCAAAGGTTAAAGATGTGGTGCTACTGAGGAATTTTCAAAATTTGTGAACTGATAAGGAATGAGGATGTTCTCCGCAGAACTGGCGATGAAAGGAACATATGGAGAACTCATCCAAGACAGAAACTGGAGTACATCCTACAGACAACTCAGGACGTAGGATGCAAGTGCTGCTCTCAGATGAAGAGATTGCCACAAGAGATGAATTTGTGGATGGCCACATCAAACCAGTCAGGAGACAGATAACTAAAAAAATATATATATTCAACTGTGTCAAGTCTTTCACAAAATTAAGATTTACAGTTTCAAATAAATATACAATCCCAGGCTCGACTCCCGTTTCGGCCCACAGTTTTAATCTCACAAGATGTTTCAAATCAGCGGACATGCCGCTGCAGGATAAAGATTCATTCTGTTAACGTATACATTGTCGTTGATAAGCATTTTTCATGTTATTGCAGAAGATAACACTGCTCAAAAGTAGAGAGACATGTATTGAGGAAATATTTGCTGGTAATGGACCTATTTACGAAAGCCGAGAACAGTCAGTGCAAAATTTCAATCTGTTCACATTCGGTCCAGAGAAGGAAGAAATCCTGGACTCTGCAGTCTGGAGCAAAATCGACGCCCTAACTCATCCAAAAGCAGTTTAATGAAGTTAGGGTCAAGACTCAAGGCAGGCCAGTCTATTTCAGGAACGTCACTGTCCAAAATCACAGTCTCACAGATACCGTTTTATGGCAGGGTGCATTGTTATGCTGATACAAACAGCCATCGTCTCAGAACCGTTCCCCTACTGCATTCTGTAAACTGTCTATATATCCTTCCGCATTTAGCATTTTCTCATCACTCTAAATCAATCATTTTTAGTCATTCTCTGTCCAATGGAATCACTCCTTACGCCATCTTAAGCGTCGCTTAGCACTGGCTATAAAATGTGTAGGCTATAATGAGATGCTCGACCATTTTTACCCATCCTTTTTAATTCCTTATGCACCGTTACTGAGTTAGATGGACTGCCTGGCAGCGCTTTGAAACTCACAACTGATTTTTCCTCTGATTTCATGAGCACTAATGTTTATTTGACGGACATTCACAGCGGAAAAGCTTCATGTTCATTGAAAAACACCCTTGGAGCTGTATGATTACTTTATTTGAAAAGCACCATCGATTTCGTAACGTTAGTTACATCATCAGGCGAAGTCACAATATCATATGGGCGTACAATTGATATTAAACTTTCCCCACGATTCCTAGAATTTCATTCCATACGACATGATTTTTTAAATTGAGTGGAAGACTAGGAATTGGGGAGAAAAGTTTAATATCAATTGTACGCCAATATCATGTCGTCACTGACTTCACCTGATGATGTAACTAACGTTACGAAATCGGTCATGCTTAAAAAAAAATAACCGTACAGATGCAGTGATGTTTCTTAGTCATTATAGTTTCATGTAGTTTTTATAACCGCCTCGACGGCCCCTACACCTCAGTACATTAGGGCAGCGTGATTTTGGTTTATCTGTCGTTATTACTTCACGTTTCCACTTCACAACAACAAAATCGACAGCCGATTTTGGCAGTTTTAGAAATGCTGAAATGTTCCTGACGGGTTTGCTAATCATATGACATCCAATTCGAAACACACTACCGGAAACAAAAATAAACTCGCAAATAAAACAGTATATCTAGCAAACACTGTTAGCAAGTTTGGATCATGTTTACAGCTGATGCTCTGCGCGTCCTTATTTCGTCAATCACTGAATTCGCTAGGTAACATTTACACTGTTGTATTTTTTCTTGTACACTCTTCCCAGTCTTTTAAAAGCTTAGCATGTATTTATTACCGTGAATACAGTTGGAAATGCGATAAACAACGTAAAAAAGTTAAATGAAGCTTAGATGAAGTATAATACAGAGATAGAGAGACAGAGATTCGAGAATGAAGACCAAGCCACTCCCTTGGTCTCTTACGTTGTGAGCAACGTAACATGAAACTCATTCGCGGTTGTTATGACTCCCTTAGGCCTATCGAATCTTCTAGGAGAAGCCACGCACCCGAACCTACGTGGAGCTTACTGAAAAATCAGGGTGTAGCCTTAAGAGTAGATATACATTATTTGGAAAACATCGCTTGATACCAACAGTTATAAAAACATTTGTGTTTTGGGAACAAACGTCCGACACTACACTGTTTTAATTTAATTTATCTTTTGTGCTCGGTTCTAGCTTCTGTGTTGTCGCCTCATTTTCAGGTAATCATTTCCGCCATCAGCCAAGCCATCAGACTGGGATCCAGCATCAGTACTGGATGGTGAGAGAGGCTGCCGGTCCCAATTTAATGAACATGATGACAGGAATGAGTGCTTTTTTCTAAGCAGGTCAAATGTTTCGTGAAATGATTTGTTTGAAAGTAAGAAATAAAATAAACTATACAAACATTCAACACACTTTTAAACGATAAGCGAAATCACGAACAGCCAATGAGAATGCGCGTTCTACGTAATCCACCAGACAAATATCCTCTAGAGCTTTTCAAAATTCTAAGATTCTTAGTTCAACTTTGAGCTATAAATTCTCAAACGGGGCCTTGCTTGCTGTACATGACTTTGAGCATCTTTCAAAGATAAGTCAAATGTCTCTTTAATCTGTTTCAGCCGCGCGGGATTAGCCGAGCGGTCTAAGGCGCTACAGTCATGGACTGTGCGACTGGTCCCGGCGGAGGTTCGAGTCCTCCCTCGGGCATGGGTGTGTGTGTTTGTCCTTAGGATAATTTAGGTTAAGTAGTGTGTAAGCTTAGGGACAGATGACCTTAGCAGTTAAGTCCCATAAGATTTCACACACATTTGAACAATCTGTTTCATTTCTTACTTTTAGACAAATCACTTCACTGAACATTTTACTTTCTTCTAATTTTTTATTCCAATTTTTTTTACTGACGGATGAATATCACACCAATGTGCTACGAAAATCCGTACAAAAATTCATTGTGTATTTTCGAGGGAGCCTTGTTTTCGATTTGCTTAGACATTTTGACCAGAAATAGGACTATGAATACGAAACTAGTACTTAGAACAAATTACCAATAAATTAAATAAATCAGATATTTTATCAGCTATGGATCTGCCAGTAAAATTCTCCTTGAAAGGCAAGGAACATGTCATGAAAAAGTTTTAAAAACGTTGACTGGTATTCTTTAAATACCCGTGGAAAATATTCGAAATGCTTGCTGATCAGTTAAATTCTGTAACAAATTATTGAAAAATATATTTGAATCTGTTTTTTGAAAGCTCTCTACGTTTAACCTTGAGCTGCGCTTGTCCTGTGGTATCAACAGACACAAAGCTATCACAGGGCAGAATGGCCCATATCTCAAGAAATGTAGAGGGCGATTCCGTGATGATGTTACAGACTGTCAGGGATGATGGAGGGGGGTAAATGTGTCAATCAGAGCTAAGGGACTCTGATCGGGAAACGACCGAGTCGAAAATTTTAAGCGGAAATGATTCTGCTACCTGTGGCAGTGGAATACATGTACTGGTACTGTTGTTGCTAATATTGCAGGATAGGCAGCTTTCAAAGGTGGTAGTATGAACCAAGACAAGGAAAAATGTAGAGTGAACGTTGGCTCTAAAATACATACATTTAGAGCTGTGGGCACCTGTTCAGTAGAAGAGATGCGTTTCACAGTAGCGAAGATGAAACAGTGCACGTAGCTCTTAAGGTACCTACCCTGCAATATTAGCAGCAACAGTACTGGTACATGTATTCCACTGTCAAGAATTACCAGAACGATTTTAGTTATGACTTGCGACGAAATCCTTTCCGAACCTCAAAATGATACATTTACCCATCTCCATCATTCCCGAAAGTCTGGGCATTGGATCTGTTCTTTAGTTCTGTCCAGTGCCACACCTTAGAAGAATGTGGAGCAAGTTTTTAAATACCCCACATATGTTCATTGTCTCTTTTTTTTAATGTCCAATTATCACTAATTAACAAATTAAAACTTTTTCCTGCATCTGGTTAGTAAAAGGGAAGTTTTACCTAACTTTGTGGTGCTGAATTCACTGGTGAAATCAGCTTTCCTCTATTACGTTACATTCCCTAGATTCATAGAAGAATCTAAAATAATACTTGGCAAAATTACAAAATTAAAGCAACCAGGAAATACACACTCATAACTTTAGATCTCACTACTATTTAATAATCATTAGTGGACGTGAGACAAAGGCCTCGCCGCAGGTGTAACACCGGTTCCCGTTAGATCACCGAAGTTAAGCGCTGTCGGGCTTGGCTAGCACTTGGATGGGTAGCTTTCCGGCTCTGCTGAGTGTTGTTGGCTAGTGGGCTGCACTCAGCCCTTGTGAGGTCAATTGAGGAGCGACTGAGTAGTTGCACCGGTCACGAAAACTGACAACGGCCGAGAGAGCTGTGTGCTGACCACATGCCCCTCCGTATCAGCATTCTGTGACGCCTAAGGGCTGAGGATGACACGGCGGCTGGTCGGTACCATTTGGCCTTCAAGGCCAGTTCGGATGGTGTTTGTTTGGTGGACATGACGCCAATAGAAGATCTAAATCAGTTCATAAATGATCTTCTTTTGTTTACCGTTTCGTCTATTTTCCTAGCAAGACCCCAGAAGAAGTTGCACATCATAAAAGGGGTCTAGTAAAGTTGATTATGGCATTTCATAGTACGGACGTCTTTGCGCGAAAACTTTCATCCCGATCATCGCTAATGGCTCCCAAATTTTCCGGTAAGAAATCAAAGTGGCAATGTAAAACGTTTTAAGCGACATTCTACACCCCATATTCTTGTAGCCGTGTAGTAGATAATTCACATTGAAAACATGGTTATCATCTTTTCTGTTGCTCGAAAAGTCCTGAAATTGCTTTGAAGGAAGAGTAAGCAGCTAATTCGATATTTGTGAGTTTGGTATCAAAAGTTTGATCTTTGATAGATTTTTTTGTTTGTTGTTCAACAAATACACTTCCTTTCAGCGCTGCTTTTCAATTTGGGAAACTTTTCTTCCAAAGGATTGAGGGCCCGATCTCCTTCATCCATAGCTTTTACGAAGTTCTTCATAAGGCCCAAAGTAAGTGAAGAGGAACCAAAGTAAGTGAAGAGGGACCAAAATGATTTTATCGTGCTCAGCCAACGGGGCGTTTGTCACATTCTCCATTCCAGATACATATAATTATGCCCCGTATAGTCCATTCCTTGACAGTGTAGTGGTTCTTGGTGATACTGCTATCCCATAGGCACGAAAAACAGGAGTATTTCGTGAACCCACCCTGTAAACCTTGCAAGTTACAGTTAAAAAGAGGCAACCCTTTAGCTTGGAGCACAGGCAAATGCAATGAAGATACATTGAGATACTTTATTTTAAGTCTAGTTTTACCTGAATGCCCCGTAATATTAGTGAGGCAGGAGTAGTAGTTCGAAAAGTGATCTTCAGCGGCACAAAACGCCACTGGAATAGCGAATAGCGTGGCTGTGTGTTTTCCTTTCAATCATTCGTTTAAAGTGGTTGGACAAGTTATACAGCCCATATGAATGTGCAAAATTTTTATCTTGATCACCAACAGAACAATCAACATACAGTTTACATGCCTTCTTAGCTAAATCAGTGATCAATTTTCTTTGAGATCGTGGGCTGAATTTCCCACACACATACCAGTAGTTGTCGGTGTGGTTTAGACAACTACGTTTGCGAGTAACCATTTTCATTAAGTGTAAGTTTAAACACACCGGAAGCACTGACTGAGGTATCAAAATTTGCAATATAATGTAGGACCGAGATAAGTTTGATGAAATTTGCGCCATGCTTGTTTGAACATGCACAATGTCATGTAGTCTCTTTCGCATTATGTGTTGTGTTGGCAGAAGAGCCAACACCGTGTTCCGAATGGAGGCCGAAATGCACGCGTTTTAGCTCACGTAGGCTGGCGTGAGGAGGGAAGGACTATACTGACGTGAGGTCTGGAACATGAAAAGGAATTACAATTCAGAAAGCGGACGTAATTAGTTTCATATTTAACTTTAATCCATTAATGAGGAACGTCGCTCTTGACGGTACATGATTCACAATATTATCTGTTCAGAAGACATATAGTAACTGAATATGCCGCCTTGCTAGGTCGTGGCAAATGACGTAGCTGAAGGCTACGCTAAACTGTCGTCTCGGCAAATGAGAGCGTATGTAGACAGTGAACCATCGCTCGCAAAGTCGGCTGTACAACTGGGGCGAGTGCTAGGGAGTCTCTCTAGACCAGACCTGCCGTGTGGCGGCGCTCAGTCTGCAATCACTGATAGTGGCGACACGCGGGTCCGACGTATACTAACGGACCGTGGCCGATTTAAAGGCTACCACCTAGCATGTATGGTGTCTGACGTTGACACCACATTATGGATTCTCTTGCCATCAGGTGAGTAAAGTTTAGAATGTTTGTCACACCTGCCATCTGGTGATATATTCTAGCATTCCCATTCCTCCAAAAAAAAAAAAAAAAAAAAAAAAAAAAAAAAAAAAAAAAAAAAAAAAAAAAAAAAAGACAAGCAAACAAAATACTAAACAGCGACATATGCAGAACAATCAATAAACAATAAAAACCCTGGAAACCTCAAAACTTTTACGTAACAGAATATTTGGAAGGAAGATTCGGATTCCACACACCAAAATAAATGATAATTGATATATCCCACTCCGGATGCAAAATGGGCTGTTGAGTAGTATCATCAGAGTTTTTGACTTATATGTGATTATCTGGGCCCAGACTATATCAGATAATCGGGTTTATAATGGATTTTTTTAATATTTGTATACCACTGTAGCTGCTTTGCGTAGTTTAGATGTATGTGATGTTCCTGAACCGATCATAGTAATTTTATGTAACCAAGTATTTGGCGTCCACTTTACGGCTGCATTTTAAAACGCTCTGTTGCAGGTTCTGCCGATGTTCCCGCTGACTCTGTGGGTGCTGGAGCCGGTTCTTCTGGTGAAGTTCTCCACTCGAGAAGCGAACGTTACTGCAGAGTCCCTGAGGAACACCCCACTACCCATATGGGTGCCCATCGACATCCACCGGTCCCCCAACTACGAAATCACCTACGCGCTGCAGGCTACAAGTTTAATTCTCGCCATCGGGTTCAACGGTTTCTTTGATATTATTTACGTAGTCTTTATGGTCCACATCACAGCCGAATTAGACGTTCTGAACCAAAACATCTCGCGTATGAAGACTGGAGGGGAGGAAAACGCAGCGGATATCAGGGGACAGTATAACACTAGAGTCAAGTTCGAATCTGATTTCAAATCAGCTATGGTACCTGTACAGTTTCGTCAACATTTATCTTCATTTCCTGGAGACTTGGGAGAAGAAGACAGGATGTACTTTATTTTGGTGGAGAACATTAAACACCATCAACTGATCTTGGTGTAAGTTTTAACAAAGTATATTCATTCGAACACCACTTTCCTGGAAATTAGTTAAGGAACTAATACGAGGATGCCTAGTTTTAGATTACAGAATAGATTAGACACATTATTTTGATCATAGATCTATAGTGAGGAGATAGTCATGGATGTGGAGCCAGTAAGAAAAGGAAAGTACAAAATATATAATTTATATAATATTTTAAAGTTAATTCCATACAGTTTAACGCAAGTGCTACTCAGGCACGAGAAATGATAAAAATTGGAATTACTTCTTGATAACAAATCAGACACAGCTCCAGTCTCAAACCTATATAGACCTATATCAATATACACTGAAGCGCCAAAAAAAAAAAAAAAAAAAAAAAAAAACGGGTACACCTGCCTAATACCGTGCAAGGTCTCTGCGAGCACGCAGAAGTGCCGCAACACGACGTGGCGTGGACTCGACTACCATCTGAAGTAGTGCTCGAGGGAACTGACACCATGAACCCTGCAGGGCTGTCCATAAATCCTTAAGAGTACGAGGGAGTGGAGATCTCTTCTGAACAGCACGTTGCAAGGCATCTAAGATATGCTCAATAATCTTCATGTCTGGGGAGTTTGGTGATCAGAGGAAGGTTTTAAATTCAGAAGAGTGTTCCTGGAGCCACTCTGTAGCAATTATGGACGATTGGGTGTCGAATTGTCCAGCTGGAATAGCCCAAGTCCGTCGGAATGCACAATGGACATGAATTGATGCAGGTGATCAGACGGGATGTTCACGTATGTGTCACATGTCAGAGTCATATTTAGACGTATCTGGGGTCCCATATCACTCCAACTGCACACGCCCCACACCAGTACAGAGCATTCTCCAGCTTGAGCAGTCCCCTGCTGACATCCAGGGTCCATGGATTAATGAGGTTGTCTCCACATCCGTACACGTCAATCCGCTCAGTACAATTTGAAACGAGACTCGTCCCACCAGGCAACATTTTTCCAGTCATCAATAGTCAAGTGTCGGTGTTAATGGGCCCAGGCAAGGCATAAAGGCTTTTTGTCGTGCAGTCATCAAGGGTACACGAATGGTCCTTTGGCTCCAAAAATCCATATCGATGATGTTTCGTTGAATGGTTCGCACTCTGACACTTGTTGGTGGCCCACCATTGAAATATGCAGCAGTTTGCGGAAGGGTTGCACTTCCGTCACGTTGAACGATTATCTTCAGTCGTAGTTGGTTCTGTCCCTGCAGGATCTTTTTCCGGCCGCAGCGATGTTGGAGATTTGATGTTTGATTGGATTCCTGATATTGTAGCGTACCTACAACAAATACAGCTTATGGTCGTCTGCGAAAGTGGGCTCGATAAGTAACCTGAGGGAATCTAATCTGCATCACACTGTTTGCGTGTTGTATGAGTGTCAGTTTCGCTGTCATTTAAGGCATTCACAGATCGTTATATGAAAATCTTAAAACTAACATTTGGAAAAGCTATCTGACTGCGAATTTGAATATGAAAAAGGAACTACAGGAACAAATGAACCTGTAACAGTGAATACCTAAACTGACTGCTTATTTGAATAAGAATTTATGAGTGACACGTAATCTGGCTTGTGCAATGGAATTTACTGGATTAGAGATCATGACAAGTTATGGTGTATCAGTGTCTCTGTTTTGGCCCTAAATTTTGGACTCACCTCTTTAGATGACTGTCTTTTTCCAAATGGTTTACAGCAATTAACAGCGGTGGCTAAAGCTTATTGTTACTAAGAATGAGTTTAATAGAAACGAGTTTGCTTGGGTCCTGTTAACTACTAAATAACTTATAAGAAGGGATTTCATTAATGAAGTATATTTAAAAACTTCAGAAATCATCATGACCAATAATACTGTAGTTTGACAAGTATTAATATTGGCGAAATGCCTGACAATGACCTTGTAAGTATCAATAACGACTGAGTGCCAGATTAACAAATTATTTCAATTTTAAAGTTACATTAACATTTAATAACCACAGCATATTTATGAATTAGATGTGGAGAATAACTATTATTATTTGGAAGATAAGGAGGCTTCTTTAACTGATAAGCAAAGACATGGGATTATTGCAAACTCGGACTAACAATCGCGAGCCTAACCCTGCAATTGCGCTTTACTCTATGCTTGCGAATTGTACCTTGAATTCCATCTTCAAGCGTAGCTAAGCCATCTAAATCTCTCCTGGCCGTGTAAATAAAATCAGACATTGAGTGTGGTAAGATCTGCCATCACCGACGTGAGGGCAGCGCGACACGTCTTCTGTCTCCGAGCTCACGACCAACACTACAGAAATTTTACTCTCGCAACATTGCTTAAAACCGCGCTCCCGTGTTTCGCCCTCAGATTGTTACTATCGATATCCGAGTGCTTATTTATTTCCATACAGAATTGCAGAATCTTACACAAAGGAAAGAATAGCTTTAAGTTGGCTATATTGTTTTCGATAGTCAATATAATATTTAATCAATGCAATAGAGAGTTCTGACATACTCCTTACAATATTCACGGTGCACTCGTGAAATGGTCGTACGGGAAAATCCCCACTTCACCACTACCTCGGAGGCGATGTGTCCCATCACTCGTGCGCCGACTATAGCACTTACTTAAATCTTGATAAGCTGCCATTGTAGCAGCAGTAACCGACGTAACAACTGTGCCAGACACTTGTTGTCTTTTATAGGCGGTGCCGACCGCAGCACCGTATTCTGCTTGTTTGTATATCTCTGTATTTGAAGACGCATATCTTATAGCAATTTTTTGGCGTTTAAGTGTACAAGTGTGGTTTGTCTGTGTGTGCCGCCAAAGCTCCGCAGTCCACCCAGACAGCACCATGGGGTTGTATGGTGTGGTAGCCATACATCCCCTATGGATGGAGAACGTTCCCATTTGGAATTGCAAGAGTTGGGCAAAGAGGCATCGCACGAATAGATTTTTTTATTGGAAGTCGGTGAAGAAGCTGGAAATCGAGCACCGAAGTGTCTGAGACTAGCTAGAGTGTTCCTTCTGGAATCTCCAGGAATGTCTGAGAATGTTGTAGAATGTTCCAGTATCTTCCATAATGATCGAGACTGTTTTAGATGTTCCAGAATGTTGTAGAATCTCACAGAATGTTGTAGTATCTTCCAGAAGGTTCGAGAATGCTCTAGAATATAGCCCAGTCGAATTAATCTGATCGTCACCAATGTTCGACGTCAATGTGCAGTGACCACTCAAAGATGTCAGGCGGCGCACTTGCATTGGATGGCATGTATATAGCATGTCTGGGGGGGCATTCGGGAAACAGTGCAGTCATTGTCGTAAAGTGGAAATGGAGCGGTTTATCTGATGAACAAAACGGCATGGATATCGACTTTCGGGTCAAGGGTGGAAGTATTTCCGATACAGCTAGGTTTGGAAATTGTTTGCCTCTTCACATGCCTGTGTGGTTGAAGCATACCGTTTATGGCAAAATGGCTCTATCCAAAACTGGCGCCAAGACAATTGTTATGCACCATGACTGATAGATGGCAGGGACGAATGCTGGCTGCGGAGATGTGTATGAACAAATAGATATGCAGCTGTTGTATAACTGATCACCCAGATGAACCAAAGGACTACCAACAGTGACTCCACAACTAACTTTCAGCGAACGTTACTGCGTATGGGTCTCCATAGCAGGTGCCTAGTTCACGCAGTCATGCTGACTGCTCTTCATCGGCTATAAATATCACCAATGCCGCAACTGGACATTCATTAAGTGGCGACAGGTGACCTATTCATTAGAATCACTTTTTATACACCGTCCTACAGATGGCTGTTGACGTGTACAGCGTGAAACGCCTGAAAGCAAATACACTGCAAGAGTCGTCGGAAGTGCCCAGGTGAGTCCCTGGGTGATCTCGTCTATTCTGGAAAGCACAATGGATCAACACAAGTATATGTATGTCCTAGGGGACGGTGTCTAGAGAACCATGTCCACACAATACACGCAGTCTGTTCTTCCTCGGCATGATGGTGTTTTCCAATAGGAGAGTACAACATGTCACATAGCTCGCAGTGTACATATGTGGGTGGAAGAGCACCAGGATGGAATTACCGTGCTCCATTGGCCACCAAATTCCAAGAACTAAACCCAGTCTAGAATTTATTGGACTACCTCAAGCAGGCATTACCGAGAAACCTAGCGCAGCTGGCCAGGGTACTGGAATCGGTATTGCTGCACAACCCTGTTGATGCCTTCCAGAACCTCAGTGACTCATTTTCTGCGCGCCTCACGGCGGTCCGCACTGCAATATATCGTTTCTTATATATACGAGGGTTGGGGCTTTAATAGTGGCAACTATTTATTTACAGCTCTTACAAAATAGATACGTGTTTCAAAGTTTTACTGACCTTCAAAGTAGTCACCGGCATTGAGTATAACCCGTTGCCAGCGATGTGGAAGTCGTAGGACACCCTTAGTAGTGCCAGTTGTGTTGACAGTTCGAGCGACGCGGTCTTTTGCCGGACGAATTTGTAGCAGTTCTAAAGCGAATGCCGTGAAGTGTTTCCTTCAGTTTAGAAATCGAATTGAACTTACGAGGGCTTAAGTCACTCGAGTGCATTAGGTGGTATAGCACTTGGCAGCCCTAACAGTCAAACAAATCAGCAACAGCACACACTGTACTTGCTTGAGCATTGTCCTGAAAAATGATGGCCGGCTCCTGCAGAAAGTGTCATCACTTGTGTCTCTAAGCTGGTCATGCGTTGTGTTC
Organism: Schistocerca americana; assembly: GCF_021461395.2. Taxonomy (NCBI): domain Eukaryota; kingdom Metazoa; phylum Arthropoda; class Insecta; order Orthoptera; family Acrididae; genus Schistocerca; species Schistocerca americana. Next base: position 429,403,612 of record NC_060124.1, on the reverse strand, counting down.
CAAAAATCAACAGCACAGAGGCAGAAGCGATGACACTTTCTGCAGGACCTGACCATTATTTTGCAGGACAATGCTCAAGCCCGTACAGTCCGAGCCGTTACTGATTTGTTTGACTGTTGGGGCTGCTAAGTGCTATTCCACCTACTGCACTCCACTGACTTAAGCCCTCGTAAGTTCAGCTCGATTTATAAACTGAAGGAAACACTTCACGGCAATCGCTTCAGAACTGCTACAAATTCGTCGGGCAATAGACCGCGCCGCTCGAACTGTCAACACAACTGGCACTGCTAAGAGTATCCTACGACTTCTACATCGGTGGCAACGGGTTATACGCAATGCTGGTGACTACTTTGAAGGTCAGTAAACTTTGAAGCACGTATCTATTTTGTACGAGCTGCAAATAAATACACTCCTGGAAATGGAAAAAAGAACACATTGACACCGGTGTGTCAGACCCACCATACTTGCTCCGGACACTGCGAGAGGGCTGTACAAGCAATGATCACACGCACGGCACAGCGGACACACCAGGAACCGCGGTGTTGGCCGTCGACTGCGCTAGCTGCGCAGCATTTGTGCACCGCTGCCGTCAGTGTCAGCCAGTTTGCCGTGGCATACGGAGCTCCATCGCAGTCTTTAACACTGGTAGCATGCCGCGACAGCGTGGACGCGAACCGTATGTGCAGTTGACGGACTTTGAGCGAGGGCGTATAGTGGCCATCCGGGAGGCCGGGTGGACGTACCGCCGAATTGCTCAACACGTGGGGCGTGAGGTCTCCACAGTACATCGATGTTGTCGCCAGTGGTCGGCGGAAGGTGCACGTGCCCATCGACCTGGGACCGGACCGCAGCGACGCACGGATGCACGCCAAGACCGTAGGATCCTACGCAGTGCCGTAGGGGACCGCACCGCCACTTCCCAGCAAATTAGGGACACTGTTGCTCCTGGGGTATCGGCGAGGACCATTCGCAACCGTCTCCATGAAGCTGGGCTACGGTCCCGCACACCGTTAGGCCGTCTTCCGCTCACGCCCCAACATCGTGCAGCCCGCCTCCAGTGGTGTCGCGACAGTCGTGAATGGAAGGACGAATGGAGACGTGTCGTCTTCAGCGATGAGAGTCGCTTCTGCCTTGGTGCCAATGATGGTCGTATGCGTGTTTGGCGCCGTGCAGGTGAGCGCCACAATCAGGACTGCATACGACCGAGGCACACAGGGCCAACACCCGGCATCATGGTGTGGGGAGCGATCTCCTACACTGGCCGTACACCACTGGTGATCGTCGAGGGGACACTGAATAGTGCACGGTACATCCAAACCGTCATCGAACCCATCGTTCTACCATTCCTAGACCGGCAAGGGAACTTGCTGTTCCAACAGGACAATGCACGTCCGCATGTATCCCGTGCCACCCAACGTGCTCTAGAAGGTGTAAGTCAACTACCCTGGCCAGCAAGATCTCCGGATCTGTCCCCAATTGAGCATGTTTGGGACTGGATGAAGCATCGTCTCACGAGGTCTGCACGTCCAGCACGAACGCTGGTCCAACTGAGGCGCCAGGTGGAAATGGCATGGCAAGCCGTTCCACAGGACTACATCCAGCATCTCTACGATCGTCTTTCATGGGAGAATAGCAGCCTGCATTGCTGCGAAAGGTGGATATACAATGTACTAGTGCCGACATTGTGCATGCTCTGTTGCCTGTGTCTATGTGCCTGTGGTTCTGTCAGTGTGATCATGTGATGTATCTGACCCCAGGAATGTGTCAATAAAGTTTCCCCTTCCTGGGACAATGAATTCACGGTGTTCTTATTTCAATTTCCAGGAGTGTAGTTTAGTTGCCACTATTAAAGTTCCAACCCTCGTATATACATACGCACACATACACTGCACAACTGAGTAGCCAGCATGGCTGAATGCCATCTGGAGGACCCAGGTTCGATAACCTGTACGGCCTGTAATTTTTCCTTGGTGGGTTGGTGGGAAGACTGGAATGGGATGCTCTCAGCCTCGTGAAATCAACTGAGTAGCCAGCTGGCCGAGCAGCAGTGGCACCAGGACAGGAAAACTGAAAACGGCTGGGAGAGAAGTGTGCTGGCGCCAAACCTGTCCATTCTAAGAATTGTAATAATCTTATTCCGCATTACATTGTCACATATTTTATCTACGTCCATTGAGCCAAGTAAGTATCTTGATATTTCTTTAAACTGTCTTCCATTATCAACTACAATGTTAGAACAGCTTCTCCGGTACCTTTTGTATTCCTGAAAATACGTTAACCTTCATCCAGTACATCTTCAGTTTCCCTTCCGTACTTCTGTATGTTGTTCTGATCAGCAGTTCACAATAATTTTCTCATTCTTGCCTTCCTTTTTTGTAATGGAATCGTAATGATATTTAAGAAAAATCTGAAGGCAAATCACCCGTTTCTTAGATTTCTGACAGCAAATCTAACTGATGGAGAAACTCCGAAGCCATATCATCGACTACTACTGACTTGTTTGAGCTCGGGTTATTCAGTCATCTGTTAGGCTCTGACCGCGTTACTTTCTTACCTATTTCTTCCACTCCAACTTCTGTACCTGTTCTAACACATTTCACATCAGTTCCTCTCAATAGTGCTGGCGTTCGATCTATTTCTTCCATCTTTCTGCCCTCTCTTATTCGAGATACGTTTAATCTACCTGTACGATGCGTCGATTTTTTCCTATAATTGTTCAAATGGTTCAAATGGCCCTGAGCACTATGGGACTTAACATATGAGGTCATCAGTCCCCTAGAACTTAGAACTACTTAAACCCAACCAACATAAGGACATCACACACATCCACGCCCGAGGCAGGATTCGAAGCTGCGACCGTAGCGGTCGCGCGGTTCCAGACTGAAGCGCCTAGAACCGATGGGCCACACCGGCCGGCCCTATAATTGTATCTGTCTGAATATCCTGACATGTTCCTCGCACCCATTCTGACTTAGCTTGTTTGTACTTATCGTTAATTTAATCTATATTGCTGCCTTCCTACCTCATTCACAAGATTCTTGTATTTTCTTCTTTCATCCATAAGCTCGAGTGTTTCCTGCGTCATCTGGCAATTCTTTACCTCTAAGTCGTTTATTATCTGCCTAATCATTTACTTTTGTGTTATATTACACTTCTCTTTTACTGGGTTACCCTCGATGCTCTTCTTGTAGGTCATTGATCAACAACTTCAAAAAATTTCCAATTCGTCTCAATTAGTTCCACATTTTCAGCAATTCATTTTATCACATACTTATTTTTTTCTTTATGCTCTTGAATTTTAGCCTGCTGTTCGTCACTGTTTGATTATGGTCGGTGTCTACACCCGCACTCAGGTAACCTTCACAATCCAGATTTTAATTTCTAAATCTTCGCCTAATGGTGATGTAGCGTACTCGTAATCTCCCTGCTTCTCCCGGTCTTTTCTCTTAGAATGCATTTTGTATGCAGCTTATTCTCCACCTCACAATCCTCCGCGTTCTATACTGTCGCTCGTCCTTCAATGGAGCGACTATTCAGAAATAATCTTCGTACATCCATAGTTGAAATGGAGGACAGTGGGACGTCAGCTGGTATAATTTTATATTAAAAATGAAGAAATTCCTCCAGCTGTATTTAAGGTGTCGATTTTATTTTGGCAACTAGTTTCAACGTTGTAACAACGTCATCTTCAGGCCCATGCACTTGTGGACGTCAACTGCGTGCTGCTGATACTAGAAGTCTAAACTTCTAGTATAAGTCGCACGCAGTTGGCGTCACCAAGGGCATGGGCCTGAAGATGACGTTGTTACAACGTTGAAAATACAACTGGAGGAATTTCTTCATTTTTAATATAAATATATTTATAAATAGCCTGCGAGCAACATAGCCATTCGGATTTCGCATGCGGCAGGACTTAGTAGCTCTTAATGCGGGCCATATTTCTGTGCTTTACCGATGCTGGAGTCGTTCGCCGCCAGTAGGAAGACACAGAATTATTTTAAATTTCTCTGTCTAAAAAAAGAATTTTACTTTAGTCTACGTTTTTAATTTGATGTTTTACAGAAAATTATCCGCGCACTGCCACTGTATGGTCGTTTCCACTGATGGATCCAAGCAGGGTAATTTCATCGGCTGCGATGTGTTATTTCCAGAATGTGTTCTCAAGGTTTGCTTACCTGGTACTTTCACAGTGTATGACGCTGAATTAAATGCGATATCGAGGACACTACTACCAAATTCCTCATCTGCAGCGACTCCCTAAGTGCTCTTCAAGCTATCCTTCACATCATAAAAGTATCTTCAGCTGATGCACGACACCCTTTTCCGGCAGGTCAGGGAGGTGTTGGTACTGGATGCCAGGGCACGTGGGCATTCAGAGTAACGAAACAGCTGAGAGTGCCTGCTTGGAAAATACCAATTCTGAATGAGCTGGCACGAACATGTAGTGACGTCGCTGTCGAGGCGTGCGTCTGTGGGAGGAGGAGGGGCAGTTGGGGTTGAGGAACAAGAAGCTGCGGCCGCCGCGCAGGAGGGAAACACTGTCGGCGCACCTCCGGATAGCCGCGCTGGATTAGCCGGGCGGTCTAGGGGCGCTGCAGTCATGGACTGTGCGGCTGGTCCCGGCGGAGGTTCGAGTCCTCCCTCGGACATGGGTGTGTGTGTTTGTCCTTAGGATAATTTAGGTTAAATAGTGTGTAAGCTTAGGGACTGATGGCCTTAGCAGTTAAGTCCCATAAGATTTCATACACATTTGAACATTTGAACCTCCGGATAGCGCACTGTCCTCTGAATAATGCGTTCTTCCTCCGGCAGGAGGATCCACCAGTATGCGGTTCTTGTGGTGTACAGGTATCTGTTCACAACGTTTTAACAGAATGGGTTTTATACTAAGCTACGACGGCTTCAACCAACACTCCAGCTGACCTGCCCTCTATTTTAGAAGACAATGAATCGAATGTGGTTCGTGTTTTAAGATTATGTGTAATGTCTGGTCTCCTCAGTAGTATCTTAAGTACAGGATTTTAATCTGTCTACAGCATCGTTCCTTTTACAGAGTCCAGTCACATTAATGATGTGACCACCTATCAAAAGTCTGAATAACCACCTTTAGAGGACCACTGTGAAACGTGCAGGAAGAGAGTCAGTCAGGTTGTGGAAGGTACCAGCACGAATGTGGAGCTATGCGGACCCCAGTGCTGTGCCAGCTACTCTACGTTTCTCGGTTGAGGATCCATGACGCGAACAGCCCGATCGAAGTTGTTTAGTAGATTCCCCGCTGGGTTTAAATCCGGGGAGTTTGGTGGCCAGGGGAGTACGATAAACTCATCCTGGTACTATTTCAACCACTCACATACATTGTGAGCTGTTTGACTGGTTGCATTGTCCTGCTGGTAGATGCCATTGTTCCAAGTTAAACCAAACTGCATTTAGGGACGGACATGGTCTCCGAGGACAGATGCTTACTTTTGTTCATCCATTATGCCTTTCAGAACGCTCTCCAGCCTGGATCGTTCCAACGATTGTTGTAGGGTGTTTACTTTGGGTGTTTCACACCGTACACGCCAACGGCCATCTGCCCGATGGAGCATAAAATGTGATTCGTCAGAAAGGCCACTTGTCATCACTTATTGGACGTCTATTTACGACATTGGCCCGCAAATTCCAGCTGTCAGCGTGGGTGCATGAACAAGCGCCTGCTGCAGAGGCTCATACGCAGCAAAGTTCACTGAACGGTCGTTCTGAAGACGGTGCTGGCAGCCCCTTGATTCATCTCGGCGGTGGGTTGCTCAACAGTTGAGCGTCTATTAGCCCGTACACATCTCCGAAGCCATCGTTCGCCCCTATCACCTACAGTCCCTGGAGTGTCACAGTTGCGTTGTCATTGATATTGGATAGCGCCATTTCCTCATTCACGGTATACTTCAACCACATAATCACGCGAACAGTTTACGTACTTAGCCATTTCGTAAGTGTTTCGAGTCTTGATCCGAAAGCCAATGATAATGCCTCTTTGGACGTCAGATAAATCGCTCCGTTTCCGCATTCCAATATCCACTGCTCTATTATCCGCGTCCCTCCCGCCACCCACGCCCCCGACTTGCTTTATATACCCTCCAGTACTAGCACTATCACCTGCCTACTGTGAGCTGTTTGTTATTCCACGTTGACTCAATATAGATGGTGATGACACTGATGTGACTGTACCATGTGTTTTCCAACTCATCAACCAGGCACACTTCCCTGTTGCGCAATTTTAGATGTTGTGTATTTATAGACCGTGTATTTTAATCACAAACTGCCTTAAGGCATACTTCTTTTGCTGTTCTGTTTGGAAGTATGAGCTTGAGTGAGAGAGTTTGTCAGGGTGGCTGGGGACTACCTTTTATATTTCATCATCTTTTGCATACTTTTCACAAAACGAAATGACATTCGTCTCCCTCGTTTGCAGTATGGGTGCTGTTATCATCGCTGTTGACCGCCCTATACATACGACCATCAGTTTCGGTGTACAGAGTATTCCAGGAAGGATGGTAAATATTCAGGGATATGATAGGAACCATCGTTAAAGGAAAAAACTCTAGTAAATGCATATCTTAAGATCTATGAGCACTTATTCAGCAGAACAGATGTCTTCCACTGTAGTGAAGATGCCCTTTAGGTATGCACTTTAGAGCCCATGTTTACGAGAGACTTTTTCCTGTTTTGGAACAAAGTGCCACATCTCAAAATATGGCCTTTTCCAAGTATACATCCTTCTCTTGTCATTTTGGAAGAGGGTGCTCGCTACAGTCGATTGAAACCTATGACAAAACTTTTGAAGCTTACCTGTAACACTGCCGTAACCCTGGCTTCTATTCTTTCTCATTACCTAGAATTATCAAATTTCTATCGTATTTCATATTTTTTGCAATACTTAGTCGAATGCTGTCGACACTTCAGTTAGCGAGGAAACAGCGACGAAGTATCATTGGTACATTAGAGACACGTCGGAGGTGACAAGATGAAGAAATTTTCGTTCTTCCATCACTCGTGTAACATCAGCATCGGGTTCCATGAGATTCAGCCAAGGGTGATGCAACGTGAGGACTTGTGCACAGTCACTGGAAGGACGATGGCGTTGATCAGTAGGCGCAGAACGATACAGGGATGAGCCGTCCTTGCGAGGCTGCAAGCCACTTTCACACCGCTGATCGTCTGTCAAAAAGCAGAGCGATTGCAGTTGGTATGATGGACTACAGAATCGTCCCAGCATATGTCGGCAAGTGACAAATCAAATGGTTCAAATGGCACTAAGCACTATAGGACTTAACGTCTGAGGTCATCAGTCCCCTAGAACTTAGAACTACTTAAACCTAACTAACCTAAGGACATCACACACATCCATCCCCGAGGCAGGATTCGAACCTGCGGCCGTAGCAGTAGCGCGGTTCCGGACTGAAGCGCCTAGAACAGTTCGGTCAGAACGGCCGGCCGGCAAGTGACAACAATAGATTTGTAGAGAAGCCGGAAACTGAAACCAACCGTTAAACGTCCATGAAACGGAGGCTGTCGGATCAGGTTGTGTCAATATATGAAGAATTATAAGTATAGGGGGACGCACATATTCCCATACCTTCCACGTGTAACCGTGACTAAGCAAGTCTGCAGAAATGACACCCTTGATGCTTATGTCGTCATTGTCTGGTGCAATTATGATCTAGATCGTAGGATTCGTGGATGAATACCTTCAGCAGCTTACTACAAACAGTAGGGTCCTGAGCTGACCCCCAAAACATGTTTGGGGCAATATCGCGAAATGTGTCTCAGTCGGCGGTCTTTTCTGAGAGGCGTTGTGCAAAGAGGATGCATTATCTGTTTACTGCTATCTTACATGCTATTTCGTGCAGTATTTTTTACTCGCGGCAATGACTTAGCATTGTCGTTACATGCGTTGTACTCAACAGACACATCCATTTAGTGCATTCAATATAAATTCCAAGATCAAACTAATATTTTATCTGCAACTGTGCTGTGGGTTTTATTTCTTCTGTGTCACCTCTTTCAAAATTCTCGTAGTTAGACACACAAACAAACACACACACGCGCGCGCGCGCGCACACACACACACACACACACACACACACACACACACATACATACATACACGTACGAGCGCGTGCGCGCGCTCATAGTATTATTACTTACGGGATGTTCCAGGAGGAAAGGTAAACGAAAGGAATGGTCAATATTGTTGACACAGCATTCAAGAATACGATGAAATGAGCGTTTGGCGTCATTGGCCGGGAGGCCCCTCGCGGGGCAGGTCCGGCCGCCATATCGCAGGTCTTATTACATTCGGCGCCACATTGGGCGACCTGCACGCCGGATGGGGATGAAATGATGATGAACACAACACAACACCCAGTCCCTGAGCGGAGAAAATCTCCGACCCAGCCGGGAATCGAACCCGGGCCCAGAGGACGGCAATCCGTCACGCTGACCACTCAGCTACTGGGGCGGACAAGAATACGATAAGACGAAGCGTAAAACGGCTAGTACATATGGGATGTAAAATGCATACCACAGGAGCTATGAGTACTTCTTCATCTTCGATACTGTGAAACATATATCTTCTACTGCAAGCTCTTTGCTTTCCATATTTTGAGATGTGGCACTATGGACAAAAACAGGAAAAAGTCTCTCATAAACATGAGCTCTAAAGTGTATACCTGAAGGGCATCTTTACTACAGTGGAAGACATCTTTTCTACTGAACAAGTGCTCATAGATCGTAAGATAGGCATTCACTACAGTTTTTTTCCTTTAACGATAGTTCCTATCATATCCCTGAATATTTACCATCCTCCCTGGATTACTCTGTACATCGAAATTCTTCTATGGTACAGATGTCAAGCAGACAGGATTTCAGTTTGTGTTTGTAGTTAATTTTATTATCCATTAAATTCTTCACTTTATTGAGTAGGTGGACAAATATTGTTGTGGCTGAACACCTGACTATTTTTTGTGCCACACTAAGTAAGTCTGAGTCAAGGATAGTGCATGTCATTTTTTCTTCTCGTATTATGCTGGGTGAACATGAATAAAAGTAACAAACTGCACGGATTCCTGATTGTAAATGGAGGAGTAAAGGTCCTAGGAACATATGTCCGGAAATGCATCATTGCCACAGCAGATGGCGCTGACGAATGAAAGTTCCTCTGACCATGTATCATGTGTTCCTTGTGTTGCAGGCTGTGTGATTGAGGCAATGTACTTTAAGAAACAGAATGGTCCGGTATCCATGTCGGGAACAAGCCGAGATGGTGTTTGCGTACGGCCACCCTAAGGAAACAGTCGAGTGGCAGAATCTGGTCCTCCAAATCTGGTGTACGCACAGTCCACCGCCCATTTGCCTCGTTCGTCTGTCTGAAAAGACCCATGATCACACAAACGCCCAAAAACGGCTTGGAGTGTTGTGTGATGTGGTTAGTATCTGTGAGGGTACTTGTTTCGGTATATCCGCGCTGCCTCTTGACCGTTTCCACCTGCTTGGCCATACACAGACACCATCTCGGCATGTTCCCGACGTTAATACCGGATCATTTTGTTGCTTACAGTACGCTGCGTCAATGACAAAACATGCAACACACAAGGAATACACGGCACGTGGTCAGAGGAACTTTTCGTTCCTCAGCGCCACCGACCGTGGAAATAATGCATTACTGGACACATGTCCATAGCACGTTTTTTCCTCCGTTTCCACTCAGGATTGCGTCCCTGCAATTTGTCAGTTTTGTTAATGTTCATTCTGTATTTGTGAATATTACAGTTGTTCCCAAACTGCGACTGATGGTCAATAAAATAGCTTCATAACGGAGTACTTTGAGGCTGCTGTCAGCATGCTCAACCGTTTAAACAGCTTTCTACAAGAGATTCTTGAGTGGACACCACACATTATCCTTACTGCACGCTTCTATGCAAAAAGACTTTTTGTCTCAATGACAAGTTGCCTCAGAATATGATGCCATAAGACATTCACGAATGAAAAAAGGAAAAGTCATTTCCACCTCAAATGTGTACTACCATAAGTTAATGCTATTATCATGTTAATAATGTTTGTTTTAGTTAGAATATCTTAAGAGTTTACGCATTAAAAAGTTCTAAGGCATTACATTTAATATCTGTTTGTAGGTATTAGTGACCTGTTACAGTAGAGTTTACACTGGGGGATAAGGTTAAAAAATTATAGTTGCAGCACATTATTGTTTTTGTGAGTCTTTCTTTGATTTATGGAAATTAATGTACAAGTATTTCAAATTTATTCATTAAATTTTTGACAATACCTGGTAGTCTACGGTTTGAACTGCTACATTTATTGAGTCCAATACTCCTAATAAAGAGGACAAATGATGTAAACCGTTATTTAAGTGACCCACAATAATATTTGGCTTAAATAAAATCTAACATTTATGGGACATTTCGGCGTTATGTGTTCATTTCAAAAAAACTTCTCACGTAAGTGAAAATTGTTTTCCAGAATCAGAGGGATATTAATTAAGAATTTAAAATAAAATGTTGCAGCTACATCAAGAAGCTGGAGGAACTCATGAGAACATCAATTTTCATAATTCTTCTTTCTAACGCGCTGAGCATCTGTTTACATGTCCTTGGATTGGCGGTGGTAAGTCTTTTACTTCGTATCTTATCTTTTTTACCTTTTTTAAAAATGTTGGTGACCTAAGGACTATGTTGATTAAATCGAAACATTTATTTTCGTATGTTTTCCACATTCTTCTCACCTTCCAATAGCTTTTCATTGTTTCTCCTTCTCATTTCTTTGTTGTAATATAATTTTGTTTTGTATAATGTCTTTCCCTTTCCCTTCGAGCATTTCTTTTACATAAAACTGAAAATCTTTTCGATGTTATAAGGTCAGAGAACCTGATTTGCGTTCTCCTTCTGTTGGAAAAGTTTTACACCTAACTCTTATTGAAGTTTTCATTTACTTTCTGTCTAAGTTGTCTCTATTTAGCTCCGAGTTTTTCTCCTAAAATTATTCAGTTCAATCTTTCTTTTTCTTTTTATTTAGAAGTTTTTTAAGACGCAATGCAGAACAAACGCTGTCCAGTATAAAACTTACTTTTTCTCTCTAGTATTACAGTATCTCGTTTCGAATTCTTTTCTTCGCTTACTGTTATTTCATTCCTTCGTCTGAGGTTGGGCTGTCAACAGTATATTCGCCGCTCTTCAGCCGATATAATTTCAGTTTACAAAGATATTTTTAAAATATTTGCACGCAAAATCATTTACACATACTGTATTTTTAAACGACTAGAGAAAGCCAGCCGTATATTGATGTTAAACATTATTTATTAAGTTTTAAAAATAAATATTGATTGGAGTCTGGAATGAAGTGATGTATTAGACAGCACTAAAAATTTAGGTTATGTAACTAAGAGAGCTAAGAAGTCCTGCGAGGAATGGGCTTGCAATGGATGTAGAAGATTTGTTTGTAGGGATGTATAGTCAGATAGGATGGCTGACAGCGTACATGAGATTTGGGGTAGGAGTAGCTAGGATGAGGACCAGATCATGGTTATGCAGGCCGCAGGAATGGATAGGGTGTATAGGAGGAGGTGTGGTAACTTGGGTAGGAAACTATGGGGGCTGTTGCAATCAATATTTTGGAAGTATAATATTCAGATTTGTTCAATCTGCAGGAGCATCTTTGGTTAGGAACAAGATGAGATCACTGGGAAATGAAAGACCCGACGTAATTATGATTTGAACTAGATCTGCAACAAGTCAAATATTGAAGGCCTGAGAACCAAAGGGGTTGTATGAGCAGGTCATATCTCCAGGACGGATAAACATTGATCATCGATGGCCTGTGAAATCCTCGTTCTCCCCGCGGAAGAAGATAACTAAGTACACCAAAGTAATGGTGGAGGGAGGAGTGGCATAAGGCCATCGCACTGATCGGTGACTGTGTTGGAAAATAGGATTTTCCAGTCTAAAGAGGGGAAATAATACGGTGTATCCGAATTCTGAATAAAACCAACCCACTTTCAGAAAAAGAAAATGTTGCATTACTTATCGGTTGCTCCTCGTATTTTCGTCTGGTGGTTTGCCTCAAGATTTAGTAAACTGGCCATTTTAATTTTTAGTTCAAAGGACTAGCTAAAATAAATGATGGACAGGACACACGAGAGAAGACGCTACGGACTCCCTGCTATTTATCAAGTTTTAAAAGAATGTTGAAATTCAGTCACGGTGCTTTGGCTTGAGGAGGGGCACGGAATCAAGCTACGACATGTAGTGATAAGGAAAAGACAAATCGCACAAAATGCATTTTCTTCTGAGGGTCATAATTCAAATATTTCGTGGAAAAGAAACATTTTCAAGCAATAAATAGCTTACAGCATCCATTCTGAATAATGGATACCCCATTGAGCACGCTAAGGTACTCAAAAAAATGTTACTTAGACAAGAGATGTTGCAAATGATTCAATATAATTCTATCTAGTCTGCTGTTAATTCAATGTGTTGCAAAGAAAATCTACACTTAGAGGCATATCGACTTCCTCTGAGTGTCCCTTGACGTCCCTATTGTGTCCAGCATTTTGAACACTGACGTGGCTAGTAATAATTCAGTTAATTACAACACTCTGAATAAGTAATTCTTAATTGATTGCAACAAAACTTATTTTTGTTCGCCAAGTTCGGCTGTAGCTATGATACTGCTCACGTGGACTTGGTTCAGAACACACTATACGAGCCACGATTACTGAATGGGAAATTGATACAAGTTCAGAATGGCCGTACTGTAGCTTCAATACAGTCACTGGAAAACTCAAGCTCATGGACAGTTGTTGACGCAGTTCTGATAGCGTTGGCGCGTAGGTACATTCCACAGCATATGGAAGTCTCTTCACTCCCCGACGTATGACACGGTCTGTGTCACGGCGAGCAGGCAGCACAACGACGTGACTCCGACAGGAACTTTCTGGAAGTGTACAGGATCCTACCCCGACCAGAACTGCCCTCCTGGCCTCTGGCGACGCTATTTCATGGCAGAGGTGCGTCGGTGGCGCCTCGGAACTACGGGAGACTCGGTTTCTTTTTAGCTTTTCATTGGCACCTCGTGAAACTGCTTTGCAGTGCAGCATCTCTGCGGTGATTGATACTTCTTGCGCCAATCTCGATACTCGACGACACCACACTGTCTGTGTTGAATTACTTTTTAAAATTACCTTACATCAATTTCAGACTAAGTCTTTTGAATGTTTCCAAACACGATCGCAGCTTCGTTCTTACAGCACATCTTTTCCTGAAAAACGCCTCTGAAAATGATTTGAAGTATCTGATGCCTTGTACGTAAATACAAGATGCCTTTTTCCAAAATCTTTCGAGCAAAACACACACACACACACACACACACACACACACACACACACACACACACACACCTCTAAAAGTGCTCGTATTCGCTGCTGTTGTGTGAAAACGTAATGCTTTAACTTAGAATTGAAAATTCCGTTCAGCGAGTTCGTCAAACACAGTTTCTGGCTTCTTTTTCCCATAGTGCGTTAAACGACTGACATATGCGTAAAATTATCGGTTGAGTTTTATTTTCTTTCATTTTGAACTTAATTTATGCCAAAAAATTTTTATAAGTACATATAAGTATGGCTGCCTCTGTTCGTTCAGAAACTCTCTTTCCCAAATATCTGTTGATGTAACTGATGCATCAGCCTTGGATCTTCCTTCAGCCGTTGACTAACCAAAAAGTAACTTCAGAGCAATGGGATGTAGTGTGTCCACAAAATAAAAGAATAAGCTGTTTTAGCTTATGAACCTCCTAAGGCCTTTCATTAAAGTTTGCTTGACAAATGGCAGTTTACTTCCGGTCCATTCGTGCAATACCCAATAAATATATTATATTCTGTAAATTAACTGAAGGCAACAACATTGTATGTGCTACGACTATTACGTTATCTAGAAAATGAAAGCTCATTAGAGTGAACCGCACTGGGTCGTAAAAAGAAACAACTATTCTTGCTCTGTCCTCTGTACTCCTGTCGGTTAGTGTGATACATAGAATGAGAACGTATTCGTTTAAGATAAATGCAAGATAGAACCTACCGATTATACTGTTATCATACGGAAATAATATTTTCCAATGTTTGCGATTTTCTTTCCTAGCTTTTCCATATTCGAAGGCCCAAGGGCACCTTTGGCCCTTACCCTTATTTTTTGTGGATTGGAAGCAAACTGTGTAGTATCTCTAGAAAAAATGTCCTATTGGATGTGGATAATGTCTTAGAGCGGTCTCTTTAGTGTAGATATGTGATCGGTGGGATTTACTGGTTTTATTCAGCTGCACGCAAGGAGTAGTAACTGGGGAGAAAGCGATGGGAGTTGCTGCAATCAGGATTTTGAGATGTACAATATTCAGAGGTGTTCAACATGCAGGAACATCTTTGATCAGGAACAGGATGAGATCACTGGGGAAAGGAGGATTCACTATAATTATGAGCAAGATCAGATCTACGACAAACCAAAAATTGTAGGTCTGAGAACCAAAGGTCTTGTATGGGCAGGTCATAACTCTAGGATGAATGAACACTGATTATCGACGGCCCTTGAAATCCTCGTACCCCCCGCGGCAGCAGACAGCTAAGTATCCCAAAGTAAGGTTGGAGGGATGGAATCCATAAGGACTTGCTGTACATCGGTATAGAGGGTGATTCGTGGCAGAAAGCAGGAAATAGATTGCAAGAGAAGTCTTGCGGCTGCGTGCGGTCCTCTGGTCCTAGTCGAGTGAAGTAAAGTAAGTTGTAGGTCAGTAAGTAAGATGTTCATTGTAGAAAAGAACGCGGCGAATTTTGTGCGTTGATTAAGGACTGGAGCAGGAGCGGTTAGTGGCTGTGGAAAACAAGATACTGTGTATAGGGTGCACGAATTTGAAGGGATCGGTGGAAACGCTGTGGTAGTAGGTATCCATCTGATACTGGCGTTAGAGAGGATGATTTGGATTAAGGTTTTGTGAGTGATAGAGGCATGCGTTCCTTATGTCTTACCAGTTGGTTAATTTAGTTTATTGTGGGATTTCTGCTGGATGGTTGGTTAGTTGGGTATCCATGTTGGTTTACAGTCAAGGTTTAGTCTGAGGTATTATAGCGTATTAGTTAAATGGATATGGCAATCGTAAGTGGTCGAGTAGAAGTCATGCGGATGGTAGCTGTGGGACGATAGTCCTGTATTGTGTGGGAGTAATTATCCTGAGGAATCACTGGTGTCATCAGGAGCTAGACTGGTTACTTAAGATACACTGGACCAGAATATTATATATATATATGCCAGATCTCATACCTTTTTGCTTTTTAAACTGTCCATTGGCTTTTTCCACCTGCTAAATGTTTGCGAATATAAGCAACCTCTCGAAAAGAAATGTGCCATTGTTTCATTTAGGTTTACATGTTTATTAATTGTTAATATGGATTTGGATTGCTTACTTTGTTGTTAATCCAGATAACGTGAAAATCCCATCCGATAACAGACCAGAAAAACGCAGATTAGTAAAAGGAACACGGGAAGATGCTGGCGTGTGTGCCATTACTTGCACTTTGACCAACACATCGGCCTGCTGTAATTAAAAGTCAGTTAAGTTTGGTTTCCGCCAGTAATTTCAGTGTGAACAGAGCAGAAACAAATGCAGCCACCCTCGTGATTAGCTTCAGTTAATATGATTTAGACAGACAATCTGATGCTCCTCTTAACAAGTCAAGAAACGTGCAAGTCAGATCTCACTGAAATAATAATTTTTTGATTGCCTTAGTTTCACACACAAGTTGAGTGCGTCTTAGGGCAGGGCGACCATTTTCGTGATGCTCAGCTAATGCAGCACCTTCGTCTAACGCAGTCAGAATAGACGCTTCCCAGTACGGTCACTTTACATACCCTACAGGGATTCCTCATGGTACGTTCTCGCCGGTATGCACCAAAGTGGACACTTCTCTGAATAATAGCAGAGACATGCGGCTTACGCAATCGATGGTTCCAGCTCAGAAACGACAGGTCATAAACTAATGCCCGTTTACGCCCCCCGGCGACGTAATGGCACCAGATGAAGTTCAACAACCTGCTGGAACGTTACGCTCCGACAGACATATCGACGCCATAGGTGTTTACCAAAACCAAAACTGTGGGGAGAGGTGAGACACTTTCAATAAATAATCAGTGTGGTAGGGGTTGAGACGAGTATTTGCTCATGTTTCATAGGCTAACTCCAAGACTAGAGCCCTCGTTGACCGCTAATATGAGGCATGGGTATAGTTTAATACTTCATGTATTGCGTTTTATTTTTGAGCGAAGACGTTCACAGTGTTTAGGTTGCTTCTTGGTGAAATATATTCGCAGTAATCGAATTCCTCTGGATATTGTTTCAGTAATTAGTTAACCCCATGTCACTTAATCAAGGCCATCAGTACTAGTTATACCATATGTGAGAGACATTGTTTTTCATGATAGTTCCTTGGTGATCTCAGGCATCTTGTATTAAATAATTAGCAGAATCAGCAGCACCAACTTACTTTTCATTTAGTTCCTCCCCACATAATAATATTAGTTATATAGATGACGTAAAGGGGAGGAAAGAGAGGACAGAGCCTTGGTACACATCTGCAGTGTGATGGAGCTTACAGAATCTGATATTCTTAATAGTGAAACAGGATGTATGATTGCATAGGAAGGACGCAATAAGGCGACCATAGTTAATTGAAAGTGTGTATATCTTCAGTTTTAGTAGGGTACCAGAGAGCTATATAAGTGCGTAAGGTTTCTCAAGATCAAAAGACACTAAAAGGCACCAATGTATAAAAGCATGAATATTTAAAATATTACTTGATTTTATTCGTTTTAGTCAGAAACAAAACAGTGAAGGCTAAATAAAATTGTAGTTAAAAGACGTTGCAGACAGGTGATGATCTCAATAATAGGCACACCACTTTCAGTAAATGCTGACGGACCTGCGACAGTTCCGTTGAGTTGTAGTTTCACAGATAAGGGTAGTGTTTGGGGTGAATTCTGGGAAGACAAGAAAGGAGTGGGAGAGGTTTGTGTACTGGTGTAGGATGAAATACGCAAGGAAAAGTTACAGTTGATGAGTTGGATAAATATTGGGTGGATTTCTTTGCCTGGAAGAGGGAGTATGTTGAAGTTTTGTTGGGAGATGATGAAGAGTATGTGTGTGCATGTGTATGTAGGTTCGTGCTGTATGTTGGTAAAGGCCAGCAGTGTACCAGGATTGGAAATTAGGGGAGAAATAATAGGAATGGTGGTTTCGAGTTTGCTCATAGTATAAAATGTATGGAGATGCTCAATGTGAGTGAGTAGAGATGAGAATTTGATGAAATGCTGAAGAATCTATGTGGAGAAAAGCTGACAGATGAAAATGGCGAGGTGGATTGCTTGACGTTCAAGGATTTCGAGGGACTGATATAATATGAACTGAGCGGATGCTCATGTAACATTGGCATCAGAGATAGTTCGAATCAACGTTCTGTTAGTGTGAAGCATAACGGAGGGATAGGATCCCTTTGTTCGATCAGTCGGTAGTTTTACCTTTTTAGTGTATTTTGGGCATTTTGTCAGATGTCTAACAGGTGAGGTTTTCATTTTAGTTTATGATCGAGCGTAGTCGCGGACGGTCATGCAGAACCATGGGAGCGGATGCTGTAGGTAGTTCGTCGAATAAGTACTGCCAGCGTCTTGGAAATGGCGACTTTGAGAAGCCACTGATTGCACCAGGGTGTAAACTGAGATGAACTTGATGGAAGTGTGATTTATATGGAATAGAGTGTGCAGCTAGGAAGGCTGTGTCTTCGACGTTCTGAAGGAGGTAGACAGGAGGAGGATGTCTTGGCATATCAGCAATGGGTTGGAAAATGCTGGAATTAGTGTTGTAGGATGAGTAGTTGTATAAAAAGGACTCAATTATGTGGGCTTTGTTTACCGGAAATGCAAACATCTGTAGTCTGAAAAGTGGACCAGAATGAAATACACATCAAATGTTTTCTGAAGGTTGAGATCCAGTAAGATGGTAGACCTGCAGTTATTGAGGTGCAGGGATGGGAGGTGGGTAAGCTGCAGGAGCTGTTCATTGGAAGAGAAATAGGGATGGGAACCACTATGGTTGGTAGGATGTGGTACTTGCTGGTTTAGGCGTTTATGTATGAGTTGGGAGAGAATGGATTTGAAGACTTTGCTGAATACTGAGGTGTGGTTAACGGTTCAGTAGGGGATAGTGTTACTGGTGGTTTGTTGGCATTAAAGAAAAGTAGGGCGTAGGAAGTTTTCCACGGCCCAGGATAATTATCTGTGTGGTGGATGATATTGTAAAGACTAACAAGGGTTTCTAGCAAGAAATGTAGACATTCAGGTACGCATCACAAAGGATAGTAATTCGTTTCTTGTGTAAAATTTATGTAAGGTCTGTTGCTGTGACTGGAGTATTAATATCTGTCTTAGGTATGTGTTCTGTGTACTGAAAACTAGTAACAAAAGATGGAACAGAAGTGTCAGTCCGTTCATAGACTGATGAATAACTAGTAATCAGACTGAGGGTCATCATCAGGGATTGTAAAAGTATGTGAGAGCTAGGATACAAAGTGATTAGTTTTACTTAAGTAATCAGAAAATGGATGATTTATTGTGCAGTATTGGGAAGCAGTCAGTAGTACTGTTACCAGCGAGGCGATAGAAGGCTTACCAGTACTTAGCGGCAAAAAGGGGTTGTGTAGTGTTGATACTGATATAGGTGTGACGTCAGTCCAAATATTGCTTTGCGTTTAGTAGATTTCTTATATTTGTCTGTATTCACCAGTGGTCTGTGAGAGTGCAGCGGCCACAAGTCTGCATAAATGAATGGTGTAGTTAACAGGACACTGAGTATGGCTCATGGATGAAGTATGGGGCAATATTACAGATGGGATTGGTTGAGATGTGGCTGTATGTGGCTTCTAAGAAGGTGTGATGTGATAAGGAGGAGGCAAGGGGGATGTCATCAGAGAGTTGAAAGATTAAGGACTGACTTCCAATTTGCCTGGTATGCACTTCACTTGGTATGGGAGAAGTCTTGGATAAGTTTCAGGTTAGTGTTGGAAATGAGTGTGTGACTGTGGGGTGTTCTGGTGGATATGGTCACTTCCAGTATGGTGAAGGATTTATATACTATTGTGCCCAAGGAGGTTAGGAGATGTTGGGGCAACATCAGGGTAGGAGTTGGTCTAAGGACGGGTAAGCTGTAGGATAGATGCATTATCATCTTGAATTGTGCAAATAAACTGCTTGCACCTCCAGAACTCTGCAAGAAAACGGCTGGGGATGTTTGGGTTGACAGCAACAATAGAGGTGGAATGGGAGGAAGCCAAAGGGATGATGTCTGATGTATGTGGTGCCAGTAATAGTACTTAGGGTTTGGAAGAATTGTTAAGAATGATGTGCTTGGTGAGAATATTGTATAGAGGTGGTGGCCAAACAGGGATGTTCTTTTGGTGATCAGTAGTAACTCTACCACAAGTCGTGGTAGTGGGTTACTAATCTGATATGGGATATGGGGGGGAGGGGGGAAGTTTGGATGCTGTGATAGGATTGAAGGAAGGTTTTATTGTGAACAAAGGTATGGACTTGATTCTGTGAGAGGGTATGCAAAAATAAATGTTATTTGATTGGTATGGATTGGATATTATGGAAAAGAATATTGTAATTCTATCATGCCATAGTAATAGGCTAGCAGAGATACTTGATGTTGAAACCAAATGAACTTGACTGCAGGAAAGAAGAAAGACGAACAGGCAGTAATGGATAACTGTTGGAGATTGTATGTTTCTGGAGGGAACAAAATGCAGTTTGTCTTCTTTAAATATTAAATACTAAATTCTTCTACCAAGAATTGATGGAAGAATCCATTATATGATATTGTGTATTTAACAGATTAGCAGTAACACCTACATAAACAACTCATTTTCTCCACTTGTACAAAACTGAAATAAAAATCTTACCATGAAAAACAGTTTTCAGTAATTTATGGCTCGTAATTTACAGATGCTACAGGAAGGAGTTGACTTACCTTCAGTACTGAAGATGTTAATTACTTTTCCTGCCTATTCTTGTGAAACTGGTCTCTACTGCATGTTTGGACAAGCAATAATCGATCAGGTTGGTATAACTTCGTCTACACAGCCTCTCTATCACAAGATACATGTATGTCCCAAAGTGTGAAGTTTCTAGTTTGCTATGACTGCAATGTACGACTAATAATAATTTTAATACATTTGTTAAACATTCTTTTTTCTTTTACATTGTATTTCTTAAGTAGAAATCTGAAGTTATATAAGTTATTAAACGAATTTGTAGTTTGCTACAACTACAATGTGCAACTAATAATTTTAATATATTTGTTAGACATTCTGTTTTCTATTACATTGTTTTTTAAGTGGAAATCTGAAGCTATATAAGTTATTAAACGAATTACAAGTGGGACATTAGCAGGAGATGATTGATTACTGTGCGCAGATATTGGCTGTGATAACTGCAGTGGAAAGAGAAATTGTATATTTGCCAGAGGGCAAAGGAAATATTTTTGTTGTGAGATAGCTGTTGGTTTGTGCTATGTTGTTGTGAGCTAGTTGGCAGTATGTGCCCATTCTGCACTGCAAGGGTATCATGTCCATCTACTGTGCTACATACTGCATAGTCGAGGCATTGTGTCCATGTATTGTATGGGACAACACACCACACACTCCTGGTATTATACTGTACATAGAGGAGGCATTTGGGTGGGGGGGGGGCAGCCTCTCCCAAAGCCACCTTATACAGTTCATCCACACATACTTTAATGTTTTACCTAAGAGTGCATATTTAAATTAGAACCATGAATGAGCAGTTACCACTCACACAAATTTGTGTAACATGAGGCACTCTGTTACAATTTCAATGTTACCTGCATCAATTTGTTACAGTTTTGTGTAACATGGGTGATTTGTTACAATTTTGCATTAAAATTAAGCAGACTGTTACAATTTCATTGTAATGTGTCAAAATTTGTTATTTAATGGTTGTGAAAGATATTAATAACTTACCAACGTTCTGCAGCTTACAAAGTCTGTATGGCTGTTCATAATGCTTCATCTTCCCTACACTCACATTACACATCAATCAACACTGAAATATCACTCATGATTGGTTATTTATTACCCTCAACACCTCTCCTTGCCTATATAAAATGAGTTTTATATACTTTGGCTTTATATAAGTTTGCTCTGCACATTATTAGCATTCTTATCATCATCATCAAGCATACCACAAATAGCAGCCATAGCCATGGCCTTGTTTCATTGATGGTTACAGCATATCTTCACAGTGATGTATGTGGCTAATGATTCATTTTTAATAGTCACATAGCCATTCCTGAAGTAGGAAGGTGTGTGTGTGTGTGTGTGTGTGTGTGTGTGTGTGTGTGTGTGTGTAATTACCAGCTGTTGTTTTTCTTTCTAAGATTGTTGTCTGATGGTGAGTATACAATGCAGACTCAATAATAATGATTTGGCCATTAGTCAACTCACAGTATCGCTAGTATCAAAGGGCTGTTGATCTGATGTTGATAGCTGCTTTCGTAAAGATTTGACCACAGTATCTCAGGGGTGGCAGTACAATATTATGCATGGTAAGTGCATGCCCATATATCAGAAACAGCTGGAGGGTAGATGTGCATTGCTTATGACTTTGCATAAATATCAGTCTCTCTCTGTTTCTCCCTATATGTGTGCATATAAATTTTTTGCATGATGCTTGTAGATGGTTGTGCACTTTGAGAAATGTTGATGAACAATGGTCTGCCACAGGTATCAGTAGCTCATTACCCATCAGCAGTACTGCCAGCTCCTCTACCATCACCCACACATGAGCTGTCACAGGCACTGATGTAGGCATTGTCTGTACCCACACCCAGACCTAAAACCTTGATACCAGTATTATCATCATCTCCATCACCAGCACATCGTCCATCTCGAGCACCAACATCAATGACACCTGGACCCTCAACCTCAGCACCAGCACCATCTCTGTCACCTGCACTGTTGAGATCTGTATGGCGTCACTTTAATTTTAATAATGATCTTCTGTAAGTCAGCAGCAGTGTCTCTGCCATCTCTCTTAATGAGGATGAGCATGAGGTATATCTTACCACAGAATTGCAGCACTCGTTGTTTCATCCTCCACTAATTAATAGGATATTGTTTGCCTGCATTGATATATGGTCAGTTATCCTGAAGCACTACTACTGCTAAACTCTTTGCACAACAGGGTTACAGAGATTTATTGTTGTTACATACCGTTATTTTTCGTTACATGTATTTTCAAAGTTAAAAATGGTTGCTATCCATCTTGTAACTTAATATAAACATGTTTCATTCTCAAATGTAGAGCGTCCATACTGTCTGCATATAAGCTGTTTTGTGTGCTGATAACTTACCTGTGGGTTGGCTGTGAGGCCTGACTTGTTCATATCACTCTCTGATACTAAATTCACACATACAACCCTGATATTCCATAGCTGAATTCTACCCTTGATGTGGTGGTAATACAGAAATGATAAAGTAGACCAGCTAAAGCTTGTTACCATAGCTGTCGCCCCTGTCTAATGAGATGGGATGGTGAAACATATTTTAAAACACTCTGTCAGAACATCCATAGCACAAGTCTTCCCTGAAGGTGAGTGTGGTGGAATTTTTGAACTTCCCATGGGATTAAATGAAATGTTTTAAATAACATGTGAGTGCACAGCTAGGTTATCTGACACCGTTTTAAACATAGAGTGTATCTGAATTTCCTATCATTTTTTCAATATAGTTGGAACTGGGCTAAAACATAAGTGTGGTTTTTTCGTTTCAAATTTCCATTATTTTTATAATTAGATCAAGTCATCTAGTAACCATACAGGTTGTCAGTATCCACCAGGTCCACCATCTTGGATTATGATGTCAAAGAACTGAGATAAACCCAGTGGTCTTCTTGAATTTAAGAATCCATCGGGTACACCATCTTTGATTCTGTCAAAGGGCTGGGAAATGGCGGTAGGACTAATGATGTCTGCCATCGTGAATTTTTTAATTTCCTGTCAGTTTTTTAATTTCCCGCCATTGTACACATAGGGCCATTTGTCTGTGTCATCAGAAGGAAGGGAGAGGAGAGGAAGTACGTCTGACAGTATTGTGTGGTTATGCCATCGATGCCGCGCAGGATTAGCGGAGCGGTCTAAGGCGCTGCAGTCATGGACTGTGCGGCTGGTCCCGGCGGAGGCTCGAGTCCTCCCTCGGGCATGGGTGTGTGTTTGTCCTTAGGATAATTTAGGTTAAGTAGTGTGTAAGCTTAGGGACTGATGACCTTCGCAGTTAAGTCCCATAAGATTTCACACACATTTTTATGCCATCGATGACCTTATCATAAAACTGACAACAACGCAGACTGTTGGAATTTCCTGCCATTGTATACTTAGGACAGTTTCGGTAGGTCTGCTGTGACATCAGAAGGGAGGGTGAAAGGGTGATGATCATTACAACTGCATGATGATGAAGACAGTGTGGTTGCTCATGCAGTACAGTCGTCTCATAGTTTATAGTGCAAGTTATCTCTCTTATGCTTCCCCTGTGCTCTAACAACCATAGCTCCACAGCTACTACAGCCACTCCTAATACTGAGGCCTGACGCAGACCACAATGCTTTCTGTTGCAGGAACAGATGCATTTAGATTTAAACTTTGGTTTGTGACACAGACTCTTCCACCCTCACCATCACTGAGATTATTGGATTATCCTGTTCATCCACCATCAAAGCCATTGGTTTTCTTCGTCTGCATCCCTAGAGAGGGGCTCTCGAAGGATAAATCCTTTCTTTTTTTTATATGGTGTCACTCCTCCTTCCTTTTACAACTGGGCGGTTCTAAAACATTTCTGATGTCATTGACACTACTATGTTTGACGAACAAGGCCTCTACATTAGGTTAGTATATATTTTTGATCTCAAACGAACAGTATGAAACAGGCTACAGGATATTCTACCAATTCGTCAGTGGTTGGGACATTGGACTCTTATCTAAGAAACACTGCCCAGACTGTGATTTGAGGTTTCTTTAAACAACTTCAACTGAATGCTTGGAAGATTTCTCTAACAATCGCACATCGTATCCCTCATCGCCATTATTTGAAGAGATAGATTTTCTGTTTTTACAGTATATACACTACTGGCCATTACAATTGCTACACCACGAAGATGACGTGCTACAGACGCGAAATTTAATCGACAGGAAGAAGATGCTGTGATATGCAAATGATCAGCTTTTCAGAGCATTCACACAAGGTTGGCGCCGGTGGCGACACCTACAACGTGCTGACGTGAGGAAAGTTTCCAACCCATCTCACATACACAAACAACAGTTGACCGGCGTTGCCTGGTGAAACATTGTTGTGATGCCTCGTGTAAGGAGGAGAAATGCGTACCATCACGTTTCCGACTTTGATAAAGGTCGGACTGAGCCTGTCGCGATTGCGGTTTATCGTATCGCGACATTGCTGCTCGCGTTGGTCGAGATCCAATGACTGTTAGCAGAATATGGAATCGGTGGGTTCAGGAGGGTAATCAGAACGCCGTGCTGGATCTCAATGGCCTCGTATCATTAGCAGTCGAGATGACATGCATCTTATCCGCATGTCTGTAACGGATCGTGCAGCCACGTCTGGATCCCTGAGTCAACAGATGGGGACGTTTGTGAGACAACAACCATCTGCACGAACAGTTTGACGACGTTTGCAGCAGCATGGACTATCAGCTCGGAGACCTTGGCTGCAGTTATCCTTGACGCTGCGTCATGGACAGGAGCGCCTGTGATGGTGTACTCAACGACGAACTTGGGTACACGAATGGCAAAACGTCATTTTTTCGGATGAATTCAGGTTCTGTTTACAGCATCATGATGGTCGCATCCGTGTTTGGTGACATCGCGGTAAATGCACATTGGAAGCGTGTATTCGTCATCGCCATACTGCCGTATCACCCGGAGTGATGGTATGGGGTGCCATTGGTTACACGTCTCGGTCATCTCTTGTTCGCATTGATGGCAGGAACTTTGAATAGTGGACGTTACATTTCAGATGTGTTACGACACGTGGCTCTACCCTTAATTCGATCCCTGCGAAACCCTACATTTCAGCAGGATAATGCACGACCGCATGTTGCAGGTCCTGTAGGGCCTTTTTGGATACAGAAAATGTTGGACTGCTGCCATGGCCAGCACATTCTCCAGATCTCTCACCAATTGAAAACGTCTGGTCAATGGTGGCCGAGCATCTGGTTCGTCACAATACGCCAGTCACTACTCTTGATGAACTGTGGTATCGTGTTGAAGCTGCATGGGCAGCTGTACCCGTACGCGCCATCCAAGCTCTGTTTGACTCAATGCCCAGGCGTTCCAGGCCGTTATTACGGCCAGAGGTGGTTGTTCTGGGTGCTGATTTCTCAGAATCTATGCACCCAAATTACGTGAAAATGTAATCACATGTCAGTTCTAGTATAATATATTTGTCCAATGAATACCCATTTATCATCTGCATTTCTTCTTGGTGTAGCAATTTTAATGGCCAGTAGTGGAATTTCACTGTCTAGATAAACATTAAATATATTTCTATATAGGTGATGTTTACCCTTTAGAACATTTCTTAATATCTTGTTCTGATGTGTTTAAATCAAGTTAAATGATGTCTTTCTATGACAAATCAAAATTAAAAGAAAACTATACTTATCTCATTCTGTATGGCCCATCATGGCCGGAACGCATTGCTGGTAATGTACCCATTCTATTGATAATAATCTCAGGACCATTTTATGAGTCTTAATTATTATTGCAATTGACACGAACAAATACTGTCAGTTGACTTTTACTGGAATATGCTAATTCATTTTGTTATTTGATGGCGATTTATGTTATAATGGGTTCAGGTAATACCGGGTGATCAAAAAGTCAGCGTAAAATTGAAAACTGAATAAATCACGCAATAATGTAGATAGAGAGGTGCAAATTGACACACATGCTTGGAATGACATGGGGTTTTATTAGAACCAAAAAGGTACAAACGTTCAAAAAACGTCCGAAAGATGGCGCTTCATCTGATCGGAATAGCAGTAATTAGCATAACAATGGAAGACAAACAAAAATGATGTTCTTTACAGGAAATGCTCAATATGTCCACCATCAATCTTCAACAATAGCTTTAGTCGAAGAATAATGTTGTGAACAGTACTGTAAAGCATGTCCGGAGTTACGGTGACGCATTGGTGTGGGATGTTGTCTTTCAGCATCCCTAGAGATGTCGGTCGATCACGATACACTTGCGACTTTAGGTAACCCCAAAGCCAATAATAGCACGGACTGAGGTCTGGGGACCTGGGAGGCCAAGCATGACGAAAGTGGCGGCTGAGCACGCGATCATCACCAAACGACGCGCGCAAGAGATATTTCACTCGTCTAGCAATATGGGGTGTTTTTTTTTTGGTTCTAATAAAACCCCATGTCATTCCAAGCATGTGTGTCAATTTTTATTCCGTGGTTTATTAAGTTTTCAAATTTATGCTGACTTTTTGGTCACCTGGTATATGGCCCACAAGGAATCTGCGTGCAGCACTTATGTGCATGGTCGTTACAGTCAGGTCAAACTGCACCAGGCGTTATCAGCGATGACTCTGTCTGATATTTATTGATTATACCTACAACAAATGGCATGAGTAAACTTCGAGCAGTGGCTCAAACAGGTGTCTAAGTAATGTCCCGCTAGCTGGAGTATACTGTGATCTCTATTTCTCCTTCTGAACGTCACTAAATTTGATTGGACAGCTCAGCTTCTAACTAACACCATCTGAATTATTTGTTAACAACTTTCATTGCTGTTAAGTAACGATTTTTTATCCCACCTTAAAAACACATACAAAAAAGAAAAAAAAAAAGAATCCGTCCTATTCCGTGTGAATGCCCAGTATGCTTAAATTTTGTTTCAAAACCTGCACTCTAGCTGAATTCCGTGCCTTCAATTCTGTAAAGTTTTATGAGGCCCTAGACAATGCTCCGGCTCGTCCATTGTGCACCCGCTGTCCCCTGCTGTCCAACAACAAGCCAGAGGTACTTCCCACGACTACAATGGAGCTCTTAGAGACGCCTGGGGGGGCGTCAGTGACTGGCGACGTTCATTGCTTTTTCTGTCTTTTGGCTCTCTCTTTGTGCGGGCACAAGATATTTTACAGGAGGGGTATATTATATGACAAAATATCATCTTCATTATAACTTATTTATTTTGATATACTGGAAGAGACTTGGAGACGTTGAGACACAAACTCGACTACATAATGGTGAGGCAGAGATTCCCAAATAAGGTATGAGATACTAAGGCACATCACAAGCATGTACAGACTCAATTCGTAATTTGTAAATGGCAAAGAGTAGGCGAATTTTAAGAATACTGAGGAGTGACGATATGCATACAGAGTTATCTAAGGCTGCAGATACTGCGACAATAAATACCAAAACACGTAGTTCATTTAGAGAGGTCAGTTAATCATGGAAGGTGGAAACAGGGAACGTATCTGCAAAAAATCTTCCTAAGAAACAATTTTCGATTAAAGAAGGAAAATACAAAAATATTCAATAAAAGAAATGTATGCTGCAAAATTAACCAATTAGGAATGAAATAAACAGATAGTGCAGGGAAGCTGAAAGGCTTTGGGAGCTGCAAATCTGTGAATAAACCGAAATAGAAGATGATGTTTGGCCTTGGAGACTGGCGAAAGTAGTATCACTCTATAAAAAAGGTGCTAGAAAAGCTTGCGAAAATTACAGTGCAATACGTCTGTTGAACACAGTCTATAAATTATACGCACGAATAATTAATGATAGACTAAAAATAAAAATAAAACTGACGTTCTCTTACTGGAGGTACCAAATGGTTTTAGAGAAGCTCGACGATGCAGTGACAGTATTACAGTAGTGCGGCAGATAACTGAAAAGAGACGAAAACATAGAGTCTCGTTTGTAGATTATGAAGAAACCTTCGACAGAGTGAACAGGTACGTGCTTGGAAAATAATGGAAAGACGTGGTTATCCGAAACATTTAATACGATTTATAATAAATTTGTATTTAAATAACGAAATTTTAGTTAATACAGGCAAAGAAATAATAGCACCAACAGCAGTTAATAAAAGAGTACGACAAGGGTGCAATCTCTCATCTGCTTTATTTAATAAGAAGGTCGTTCCAAAAGTAATGCCTCTATTTTCATTCATAAAAACTGCAGGAGATACGTAAATTATAATAGCATAGCTAAATAGAACAATATTTCAGCTACAGACTATCATTTTTCCTCAGTCATTACCATTCGTTATGCACTTTTGCCAATGATGAACCAGAGCATGCATGCCACGCTTGTAAAAGTCGAAACCAGCTGACGCTAACCACTTCCTTACAGCTTTAACAACAGCATCCGAGTCTTGAAAATGTTCACAACGTAGTCCATCTTTCATAGGCCCAAAGAGATGGAAGTCTGAAGGCGCTAATTCGGGACTGTGCTGTGGACGTTTTTTAGACAGTCCAGCCAAATTTTTCAGTGAGTTGCGTGGTCGTAAAACTGGTGTGGAGCCTGGCGTTATCTTGTTCCAGATAAAAGTTGATCTTCTTCTCTGCCCTCACTCTGGAAACTCGGGCTTTCATCTTAGTCAGTGTCGTCTTGTAGCGTGCTGAATTGACAGTTTCTGCAGGCACCATGACATCCAAAGCAATCACACCCTGGCTATCCCAGAAGACTGTCCACATAACTTTGCCTGCAGGACGGTCGTGTCTTGAATTTCTTCTTGGACAGAAAATTCGCATGTCGCTATTTCATGGACAGTCTTTTAGATTCCAGCTCGTAGTGGTGACACCACGCCTCATCCCCGGTGATGAGCCTACTTACTTTCATTACTTTCGGAACGACCCTCGTATACGCACTCACGACAATGTTAGTCAGTGGAAACAAAAAAGCTAAGCAAGGAATATCTCCGAGGAACACACATTTAAACGCTCTACTCTTGGCTAATGAGGAAATAATATTACAAGCGACAGTGGATGATTTGGAATTGCTCTAAAGCCGGGGAAGGCACAAAGACAAAATTTTAGAAAGTAAAGGCAACGCCTATGCTCACGTATGGAAATGCGACCTGGACAGTAACTAAGAAAAGCAGAAAAGGGATACATGCAGCAGAAATGATTTTTTAAGAAAGATAAAAGAATGTACTCTGAGAGATCATATAAATAATTGATATAAGAAACGAATGAAGCATATTTTACGCGAATGAAAGCATGGTATACAGGATAACAAAATAGGAGAGGCAATAATCCCACTCCTTGCAATAAAGCAGAAGAAAAAGGAGGTTCAAAAATGACTCTGAGCACTATGGGACTTAACATCTTACGTCATCAGTCCCCTAGAACTTAGAACTACTTAAACCTAACTAACCTAAGCACATCACACACATCCATGCCCGAGGCAGGATTCGAACCTGCGACCGTAGCAGTCACGCGGTTCCGGACTGAAGCGCCTAGAACCGCTCGGCCACCACGGCCGGCAGAAAAAGGAGGGCTGGGCTGATTCAGGATATAGAAAAGTCAAAATAGCTTTCAGTAAAATTAAAAACAATAGTATCAACATTAAGAGTATCAATGGAATTCCACTGTTGAACACGAAAGGGGATATATATATATATATATATATATATATATATATATATATATATATATATATAGAGAGAGAGAGAGAGAGAGAGAGAGAGAGAGAGAGAGAGAGAAACAGACGCGGAAACAGGGCGTAGAGGGTGTCTACAATGAGAAGGAAGTTTCCTGATGCAGTAGTAGAAGAAATGGGAGGTGGTTCGAAAGACACAGTGGATCATTTTCGAATAAGTTTGGCAGAGCTTTGGAAGCTTTGCGATTAAACAAAGCAGAAGAGATACATAACATTCCTTCGGAGTCTTTAAAACCACTGAAGGCAGAACTAACCACTTTATTTTTGAAATTAATTTGTAGAATCTATGAGATAGAATACATACCACCGGACTTGCTGAGGAATACTACAAAAGCCCGAATATCAGCAGCTCAATGCGAGAACTGTCGTTCAAACACTTTGATTTGACTCCTCATGTATCCAAATTGCTGATATGAATTATATAAAAAAGAATTGACAAATAAACCTAGGATCTGTGGATTAATTTGGATTTAGGAAAATTAAAGACGCTGGAGAATCAGTTGTGATATCACGTTTCACACTGGAAGCAACATCACGTCACTCTTATAAGATTTGAGAACGTAGAAGAAGCATTCAATATTTGAAATGATGCAAGGTGAAATACAGAGAAAAAAAGTATACACCATAGGAAAATGTGCGCAATATGTACAAGACCCCCCCCCCCATGAACCATGGGCCTTGCCGTTGGTGGGGAGGCTTGCATGCCTCAACGATACAGATAGCCGTACCGTAGGTGCAACCACAACGGAGGGGTATCTGGTGAGAGACCAGACAAACGTGTGGTTCCTGAAGAGGGGCAGCAGCATTTTCAGTAGTTGCAGGGGCAACAGTCTGGATGATTGACTGATCTGGGCTTGTAACACTAACCAAAATGGCCTTGTTGTTCCGGTACTGCGAACGGCTGAAAGCAAGGGGAAACTACGGCCGTCATTTTTCCCGAGGGCATGCAGGTTTACTGTATGGTTAAATGATGATGGCGTCCTCTTGGGTAAAATATTCCGGAGGTAAAATAGTCCCCCATTCGGATCTCCGGGCGGGGACTACTCAAGAGGACGCCGTTATCAGGAGAAGGAAAACTGGCGTTCTACGGATTGGAACGTGGAATGTCCGATCCCTTAATCGGGCAGGTAGGTTAGAAAATTTAAAAAGGGAAATGGATAGGTTGAAGTTAGATATAGTGGGAATTAGTGAAGTTCGGTGGCAGGAGGAACAAGACTTTAGGTCAGGTGAATACAGGGTTATAAATACAAAATCAAATAGGGGTAATGCTGGAGTAGGTTTAATAATGAATAAGAAAATAGGAGTACGGGTAAGCTACTACAAACAGCATAGTGAACGCATTATTGTGGCCAAGATAGACACGAAGCCCACGCCTACTACAGTAGTACAAGTTTATATGCCAACTAGCTCTGCAGATGACGAAGAAATTGATGAAATGTATGATGAGATAAAATAAATTATTCAGGTAGTGAAGGGAGACGAAAATTTAATAGTCATGGGTGACTGGAATTCGAGAGTAGGAAAAGGGAGATAAGGAAACATAGTAGGTGAATATGGATTGGGGCTAAGAAATGAAAGAGGAAGCCGCCTGGTAGAATTTTGCACAGAGCATAACTTAATCATAGCTAACACTTGGTTCAAGAATTATGAAGGAAGGTTGTGTACATGGAAGAACCCTGGAGATACTAAAAGGTATCAGATGGATTATATAATGGTAAGACAGAGATTTAGGAACCAGGTTTTAAATTGTAAGTCATTTCCAGGGGCAGATGTAGACTCTGACCACAATCTATTGGTTATGAACTGTAGATTAAAACTGAAAAAAATGCAAAAAGGTGGGAATTTAAAGAGGTTGTACAGAGTTTCAGGGAGAGCATAAGGGAACAATTGACAGGAATGGGGGAAAGAAATACAGTAGAAGAAGAATGGGTAGCTTTGAGGGATGAAATAGTGAAGGCAGCAGAGGACAAACAGGTAAAAAGAGGAGGGCTAGTAGAAACCCTTGGGTAACAGAAGAAATATTGAAGTTAATTGATGAAAGGAGAAAATATAAAAATGCAGTAAAGGAAGCAGGCAAAAAGGAATACAAACGTCTCAAAAATGAGATCGACAGGAAGTGCAAAATGGCTAAGCAGGGATGGCTAGAGGACAAATGTAACGATGTAGAGGCTTATCTCACTAGGGGTAAGATAGATACTGCCTACAGGAAAATTAAAGAGACCTTTGGGGAAAGGAGAACCACTTGCATGAATTTCAAGAGCTTTGATGGAAACCCGGTTCTAAGCAAAGAAGGGAAAGCAGAAAGGTGGAAGGAGTATATAGAGGGTCTATACAAGGGCGATGTACTAGAGTACAATATTATGGAAATGGAAGAGGATGTAGATGAAGATGAAATGGGAGATTTCATACTGTGTGAAGAGTTTGACAGAGCACTGAATGACCTAAGTCGAAACAAGGCCCCGGGAGTAGACAACATTCCATTAGAACTACTGATGGCCTTGGGAGAGCCAGTCCTGACAAAACTCTACCATCTGGTGAGCAAGATATATGAGACAGGCGAAATACCCTCAGACTTCAAGAAGAATATAATAATTCCAATCCCAAAGAAAGCAGGTGTTGACAGATGTGAAAATTACCGAACTATCAGTTTAATAAGTCAGAGCTGTAAAATACTAACGCGAATTCTTTACAGAGCAATGGAAGAACTGATAGAAGCAAACCTCGGGGAATATCAGTTTGGATTCCGTAGAAATGTTGGAACACGTGAGGCAATACTGACCCTACGACGTACCTTAGAAGAAAGATTAAGGAAAGGCAAACCTACGTTTCTAGCATTTGTAGACTTAGAGAAAGCTTTTGACAACGTTAACTGGAATACGCTTTTTCAAATTCTGAAGGTGGCAGGGGTAAAATACGGGGAGCGAAAAGCTATTTACAATTTGTACAGAAACCAGATGGCAGTTATAAGAGCCGAGGGGCATGAAAGGGAAGCAGTGGTTGGGAAGGGAGTGAGACAGGGTTGTAGCCTATCCCCGATGTTATTCAATCTGTATGTTGAGCAAGCAATAAAGGAAACAAAAGAAAAGTTCCGAGTAGGTATTAAAATCCATGGAGAAGAAATAAAAACTTTGAGGTTCGCCGTTGACATTGTAATTCTGTCAGAGACAGCAAAGGACTTGGAAAAGTAGTTGAACGGAATGGACAGTGTCTTGAAAGGAAGGTATAAGATGAACATACACCAACAAAAGCAAAACGAGGATAATGGAATGTAGTCGAATTAAGTCGGGTGATGCTGAGGGAATTAGATTAGGAAATGAGGCACTTAAAGTAGTAAAGGTGTTTTGCTATTTGGGGAGAAAAATAACTGATGATGGTCGAAGTAGAGAGGATATAAAATGCAGACTGGCAATGGCAAGGAAAGCGTTTCTGAAGAAGAAAAATTTGTTAACATCCAGTATAGATTTAAGTGTCAGGAAGTCGTTTCTGAAAGTATTTGTATTGGTGTAGCCATGTATGGAAGTGAAACATGGCCGATAAATAGTTTAGACAAGAAGAGAATAGAAGCGTTCGAAATGTGGTGCTTCAGAAGAATGCTGAAGATTAGATGGGTAGATCACATAACTAATGAGGAGGTATTGAATAGAATAGGGGAGAAGAGGAGTTTGTGGCACAACTTGATTAGAAGAAGGGATCGGTTGGTAGTACATGTTCTGAGACATCGAGGGATCACCGATTTAGAGCTGGAGGGCACCGTAGAGGGAGACCAAGAGATGAATACACTAAGCAGATTCACAAGGATGTAGGTTGCAGTAGGTACTGGGAGATGAAGAAGCTTGCACAGGATAGGATAGCATGGAGAGCTGCATCAAAACAGTCTTAGGACTGAAGACCACAACAACAACAACAACAACAACAATGTACAAGAACCAAGAGGAAATTTCGAGAATCGAAGACCAAGTAAAAAGTGCTCGAAATGAAATGGGAGTATGGCAGGGATGCAGCGCAACGGAAGTGAATGGGGTTGCAGGAAAAAATGAAAGAGGAGAATAGAAATATTTCAGATCTGGTGTTATGTAAGAATGTAGAAAAATGTGTGGCCTTATAAAACAAAAAAAGTAGGTTCTTTGCAGAATCAGTGATGAATATATGAAAAACCCAATAAACTGTTCATGCCATTCGGAAGGTTCCGCAATTCATCACTTTCACTAGAATAGCATTTTCATAACCACAACTTATCGCTGATATCCTTACATCCTGAATTGTAATTAATTCTCCTGAACTGCATCCCACCCTACGACCTTTCTCGCCTGACCCTTTTTATCTTGACCTTCCATTCTTATTTGCTCTTGGTTCTTGTTTGTACATCACCCGAGTTTCCCTACTGCATATACAACACAAAATTTAACACATCTCTCACCATTATACATTGCTGAATGCTTTTCCTACGTTGACTAATCCTACGAAGTTGTTTTCGCTTTTCTTAAATGTTATCTTCAATATCAAGCACTTCGCCAGAGTAGCACCTTTGGCGTCTCCCTTTCCTAAAGCCAAACTGAGCGTCTGCTAACAGATCATCAGCTTTCTGTTTCATTCTTATGTAGACTATTCTTGTCAGTAACTTGGATTCATAAGCTTTTAAGCAGATTATACGATAATTGACTCATTTATCGTCATTTTCCGTTTTCAGAATTGTATAGATGATATTTTTCCGAAAGTCTGATGGTATTGATGGTATGTCTTTAGTCTCTTTGATTCTACACGCCAACTTCAATAACTGTTATTTATCTCTTCCCCCAGTTATTTCAGAAATTCAGAGAGAATATTATTTATCTCGTTTACCTTTTCGTTTACTGAACTCCCAAAGCTCTTCAAAACTCTGACTCAAATACTCGATCCTTTGCGTCTTTCCAATCGACATCCATTTCTGCTTCTGTCACGTCGGCATGCGCTGCATCCCCCTCGTAGAAGGATCAATATACTCTTTTCATCTATAAGCTCTCTCTCCCCTGCGTTTAACGGCGGAGTTCCTCTTCTTTCACTCTTAATGTTGATGCCTTCGCTTTTAATTTTACCTAAAAAATTTTGATTTTTCTATTGACCTATACTGAATCTGTTCTTCCTTTTTCGTATTCTTCAAATTTTTCTGCAGCCACTACCTATTTAATTTCAGACTCTATAATTATGCAAATACACTACTAACATGAAAAAAAAATTCTTCTGGTTTAATACTCAAATATGTTTCGGTGGAGTTTCTACATCGTTAGTGGTTTTACTTATTTTCTCTCAAATAACATGTAAAAACGTTTTCAGTGATAATAATGTTCTCAGTCTAGGAATTGTGTTATCCATATTTATAACATTATTAACAGGAACAAATATATACCCGAGTATTACGTACTGATATTTGTATAGCCGCGTAGCATTTGCAGTACAGCTGATATTTTGCTCCAGCTCGTTATCTGCATCAATCAGGATTTTTTAGTAGTATGTTGCGTAGATTTACCAAAATGTTAAGCCTGAAATGAAAACTATTACTTCTTCCCGCTTTGTTAATAATATAATGCTGTAATTATCTTATATTCTGCACTCAGCGCTGTCTAATATTTTATTTTTTAACTGTAGTTTGTTAGGTTACATTAATAGGTTTCGAAAATGTTTTGCGATATGTTGATTATGAATAAGGTTTTTAAATTGGTGGATGGTGGAAGTGGGATGGAGGGAGGAGGAAGGGTGGAGAGGGTGAGGTTTGAGGGGCAGGGGGGGGGGGGACCTACTTTTTGTTGATTCTGCTTGTTCTTGCCTCTGCAGAGTATGTAAACTGTTCAAATGGTTCAAATGGCTCTGAGCTCTATGGGACTTAAATTCGTAGGTCATCAGTCCTCTAGAACTTAGAACTACTTCAACCTAATAAAGCTAAAGAGATCACACACATCCATGCCCGAGGCTGGATTCGAACCTGCGACCGTAGCAATGTAAACTGTGTTTTCTACCTCGCACTGTGCCACAGTTTACCAAATGTTTTACTTTGTGAAGGAAAAAGCTTCTCACGAGGCCGCCATTACACGCAATTGACAATGCAGCCTTCTGCTCTTCTGTTGATAGTGCTGTTTATCTTATTTTATCTGCCTGCGATATTTTGAATGGTAGAATGGAAAGCGAGTTGATGGAAGCAATATTACAAGAAGAAATCTATGCTGCAAGTCGCAGTGGTGAACTAAACTTGTAATTGAAACGGGGCTACATCTAGAAAAAGAACGAGATTTCCTGAAATGTGGTTGGTTGGTTGTTTTGGGGAAGGAGACCAGACAGCGAGGTCATCGGTCTCATCGGATTAGGGAAGGACGGGGAAGGAAGTCGGCCGTGCCCTTTGAAAGGAACCATCCCGGCATTTGCCTAGAGCGATTTAGGGAAATCACGGAAAACCTAAATCAGGATGGCCGGACGCGGGATTGAACCGTCGTCCTCCCGAATGCGAGTCCAGTGTCTAACCACTGCGCCACCTCGCTCGGTCCTGAAATGTGGAAAAGGAATGTCGCTAAGAGAGATAGGTTTCACTTAGTTTCGTAATATGTTTAACGGAAGTATTAAGCGATTTGTTGTTACACATTAGTTGTTTACGCTTTGATTTGACTGGCATTTTTAAAATCCTTTAGCATGATTTTTCCTTTGTCCCAGACTTGTAGCTAAGCGACTTTCTAAGAAAACAAGTAGCTAACATATGGCAGGAACCTTTCGTTGGCTTGAGTTGTCGATGCAAGATGTGCGCAAAATAGATCAAAAGTATTATAAAAATCCAGACCTGCTGACGAAAAAAAAAAACTTCATTCTTCAGCTCCCAAAAAGAAATCTGTTGCATCGTGTTTTGCTAGTAGAAGAAATTTAAGCATCTGTTTTACTATTCTTAAAAAAAGAGGTGGGGTTATTGAAAATGTAAGCGTGTGCCGAGTGTTATTTTATATATTTTGCGAGAGACACGTGATCGTGTGTACCGACAATGTCAGTGATTTATGGAGAGTGGTACTACAACATCTGAAACACGAGAAGGTAACTGTAGAACTGAAATTTATAAACCAAAAAATTAAGCAGTGGAGGCTTTTATTAAAAGTTTCAAACCAGTAAAAAAACATTATTGTCATGGAAGGAACCCAAACGACAATAGCTTCCAAGCGAACTGCATTCAGAAATGATGTAAGCAACGTATGTAGAAAAACAAGGAGGTGATCTTCATGTTGAATTGAATCTTCTCGAAAGCTGTGCTTGCAGCTGCATTCAGAACAAAATTTTTCAAGGAAGATGTCAAGAGAAGAATGATGATCTCAAATTCCAGTTAAAACTACAGAGGAAATAACCTAATGCATTACACGATAAGATTCGTTTTCGGGAAATGCGCTAACACTACCTACGACCATCATAAAAACTTGGTACTACCGAAGATGACAAATCAGACAGTTTACTACTCCCGAGAGCTGTATCTGTGCAACTTCACCATATGCCATGATTCGTCATCATCACAGAATAAAAACAATTCTCTCACTTATTTCAGCTATCCGTGGACCGAAAGTGAATATCACAAGGGGTAAACCAAACTGCTTCAGCGCTGCAGCACAGACTATGCAACTCTGCTTGAGAAGATCTTTTCTGCGGCTGTGGCAGGCTGACTAAGAATAAAGAAGTGTTTGGAATGTTGTCTCACTGACTACTGTATGAAGCTCCTCTAAATGTTAAAACAGTTGGAGATACGGTTTTTCGTTGTGGTTCCCAGACAGCATTTTCGGCAAATTAGAAAGAGAGTTCAGGCACATGGCTGTGACTGAGAGCCCAGAAGAGTACACAAATATAATAGAAAGGCATGCTACGGTAATCCACCTCCAACAAAGCTGTGCAGTCAAGAACTCGAAGTCCTACTTTGACGGTATTTTAAAGCAGCCAAGCCAACGGGATTTCAAATTCCAGACGAAAAAAAAATTTACAATTACTCATACCATACTCCATTTTACAACAATGACATAAGTGAATCTAAACGCCATGCAAAAAGGGGAAAAAACTTCAGACAGAACAGTTGCACTGAAGGTATTGAAAAAGGGGTTCATGTGAAGATGACGGAACTGAGGGATATTGGGTGACATTTATGCCTGTGCTTTGGTGAAACCGGGATGCAAAAGAAAAGTTGCAATTCTACAAAACGCTCCTTCCTACTGATGATGCTATGACAGAAAGCTATGTGGGTGACTATGGAGAGAATGAGCCAGAGCGATTCTGATACAGGGGAAGAGGACCAAGTGGATTTCACGAAAGCCAGGCTTTATTACATGGTCACTTGACTTTATCGCACTAGTGAGTGTTATTGGTCAACATGATGAATTTTTAAGTTTAAAAAATAGCGTAAAAATAGTTTCCTTTATTAATGAGTTAATACAAAGTGTATGTTAAATAAATTTCTTTTCAAGTCATTTGGTTCGATTCACTCATATTTTGATGTTAAAGTACTATTTAATTTTACAAGTAATATTTGTCAACTGCTAGTATTTCGGCTGTAGATGGATGTTAAGCTAGCGAAAACATTTCGTTAAAATAATAATTATTTTTAGCCCACCTTTATCCATTCCAAATTCTTCTTAAAAAAATAGCAGCTCCTTGCTGACGGAAAAGAAAAATGTCTGCACACTGCCTTGAAAAATCCTGCTTAGCAGTTGTAAAACCTGTTATGTGTTCAAAAAATTATTTAAATAGTGGATTACCTATATTCATGAGATTATGGGCTACTATATAGATTTATATAGATTTTTAAGCTGTTTCTCCAAATTTTTGTAAATAGTATTCTATCAGGTTTCCGATAGTTTGTGCAGATTTTTCATCAATACCCAAAATTTTCTTATAGTGCATTTGCTAATAATCTCAAAACTGTAATGTTATTGTACAAACTATTTTTACCTGTTATTTGATAGAAAATAAATGAATTCACTAACGAGGGTGGAAAACGTGTTTGGGTGCTAAACATGAAGAATTTGTGTTTGTCGAAGACAGAACGGTATTGTCATAATTCTATATTAGAAAGCAAACATGAAGAAAAGGGAGCTTCAGCAACAAGATGAGCATGTGACTCTGTTCCCTTCTTTTCTTGAACATATTTCTTTCTCCGTAATTTGTCGTTTCCTTAAATTATTTCTTCTGTTACCCAAGGTTTCTTCCCATTTACCGCCTTTGCAGGTATTTTCTCTGTCCAACTTCTGTGGTTATTATTTCTCTTCAACTGAACTGCATACTGTGGTAGCCCATGTACTATCGCATTATCTATAGCCTCAGGGAACTCCAAATTCACGTCATCATCCCCGTCAATACTTTAGTGTCCCATTTTATTACTCACTGATATGTGCTGACGATTCGCTGCCCCCCTTCGCCCTACTGTTCGTCATTACCAGCTGTTCAGCATTATGGAACCCAAGCTGCAGAAGCGCAGTGTTAAATTTGGCTTCCTTATTTCTCGTACTATTGTCTGCAGCGAGCGATCGATTGTTGCAGAGTGAGCGCCTGGTGGACTCGGCTTTCAACTGCGACTGGATCAACATGGGCCCTCGGTTCCGGCGTTCGCTCACCATCTTCATGCTCCAGGCGTCACAGCCGCTCAACGTCAAAGTCGGGAAACGGGTCATCCTGTCGAGGCATACATTTCTGAGGGTACGTAAATGTTTAATACTTACTACAGAACGCGCATTATTATCGATCCGTGCACCGTACCGCACGATACCAATATCTTCCAAAAAGCATTGCTCGAATAACGCGTCTTTTCGGGGCTCATATCTCGGGTTCTGTCTATCGCACAGATTAAGGATAAAGTGTTTTGGATAGCGGACATATATAGGGGTACATATCTGAAGAGCAAGTATACAACAGCTATTACACGGCATTGCAGTAGGTGTGGTCTAGGGTGGACCTTTTTTTTGAGTCATCAATTTTCTGACTGGTCGGATGCGGCTCGCCACAGGTTCCTCTTCTGCG
Organism: Schistocerca americana; assembly: GCF_021461395.2. Classification (NCBI taxonomy): domain Eukaryota; kingdom Metazoa; phylum Arthropoda; class Insecta; order Orthoptera; family Acrididae; genus Schistocerca; species Schistocerca americana. The sequence goes on along the minus strand of NC_060124.1, from coordinate 429,363,760 downwards.
CCAATCTCTTCATCTCATAGTAACACTTGCAATCAACATCCTCAAATATATGTTGGATGTATTCAAATCTCTGTCTCACTCTACAGTTTTTGCCTCCTACAGCTCCCTCTAGTACCACTGACGTTATTTCCTGATGTCTTAACAGATGTCCTACCATCCTGTCTCTTCTACTTGTCGCTGTTTTCAGTATATTCCTTTCCTCGCCGATTCTGCAGAGAATCTCCTCATTCCTTATCTTATCAGTCCATCGAATTTTAAACATTCTTCTGTAGCGCCACATCTCAAATGCTTCGATGCCCTTCTGTCCTGGTTTTCTCGCAGTCCATGTTCCACTACCATAAAACACTGTGCTCCAAACGTACATTCTTGGAAATTTCTTGGTCAGATTAAGGCTTATGTCTGACACTAGTAGACTTCTCTTGTCCAGGAATGCCCTTTTTGCGAGAACTGGTCTGCTTTTGACGTCATTCTAGCTCCGCCCCTCATGGGTTATTCTCCTTACAAGGGAACCTCCCCATCGCACCCCCCTCAGATTTAATTATAAGTTGGCACAGTGGATAGGCCTTGGAAACCTGAACACAGATCAATCGAGAAAACAGGAAGAAGTTGTGTGGAACTATGAAAAAAAAGAAGCAAAATATACAGTCGGAGTAGTCCGTGCGCAAGATAAGCAACATCAAGGATAACCATGGTCCCGTGGTTAGCGTGAGCAGCTGTGGAACGAGAGGTCCTTGGTTCAAGTCTTTCCTCGAGTGAAAAGTTTACGATCTTTATTTTCGCAAAGTTATGATCTGTCCGTTCGTTCATTGACGTCTCTGTTCACTGTAATAAGTTTAGTGTCTGTGTTTTGCGACCGCACCGCAAAACCGTGCGATTAGTAGACGAAAGGACGTGCCTCTCCAATGGGAACCGAAAACATTTGATCGCAAGGTCATAGGTCAACCGATTCCTCCACAGGAAAACACGTCTGATATATCCTATACGACACTGGTTGCGGCATGTGCATCACATGACAGGAGTATGTTGTCGACCCACCTAACTTGTACACTTGGCGAATGGGTAAAAAGATTCTTCTACCTTGCCCGATTTAGGTTTTCTTGTGGATGTGATAATCACTCCCAAAAATTGATGAAAACATAAGAGTTTGTGACATAAACTGCAACAAATGAATGCAACAGTTTTACAGTCACACAGTTTTCCCTGTGCTCTGTCAAAACATGTGTTTTAACGTTTTCAAATTTTTCCGCGTGTAGACCGTCAAATCCTGCATATGTCCAAGCATATCTGAAGATGTCCTGGAATTTTGGAGAGCGAAGTTGATTATGTGTGAGTGCCTGAACTTTGATAATTGTCTGAAATTAAAAAATTAAACTTTTCACTCGATGGAAGACTTGAACCAAGGATCACTCGTTCTGCAGTTGCTCATGCTAACCGCTTGACCACGGCGCTCCTGAACACACGTTATCGTTGATGTTGCCTATCATGCACATGGACTACTCAGTTTGTATATTTTGCTTCCTTTTTTCATAGTTCCACACAACTTCTTCCTGTTTTCTCGATTGATCTGTGTTCTGTTTTTCAAGGCCTATCCACTGTGCCAACTTATACATAAATCTGAGGGGGGTGCGATGGGGAGGTTCCCTTGTTAGATAGCAGAATTCCTGAAGTTCGTCTACTTAGTGATTTCCAATTTTCATGTTAAGCTTCTCGCTATTCTCGTTTCTGCTAGTTCTCATTACTTTCATCTTTCTTCAGTTTACTCTCAATCCGTATTCTGTACTCAGACGGTTCATTCTATTCAGCAGGTCTTGAACTAAAAGACCTGCTTCCCTTTCACTGACGATAGCAGTATCACCAGGGAATCTCACATTGATATCCTTTCAGCTCGAAATTTAATTCCAGTCTTGAACCGTTCCTTTATTTCTGTTAGTGCTTCTACGATGTATAGACTGAACAGAAGGGGAGAGAGAGACTACATCCATGTCTTACGCCCTTTTTAATCCGTCCACGTCGTTCTTCGTCTTTCACTCTTACATTTCCCTCTTATATCTTGTACATGTTGTATATTACCCGTCATTCCCTTATCTTACTCCCGTTTTTCTCAGAATTTCGGACATCTTGCTCCATTCCACACTGTCGACCGCTTCTTCAATGTCAACAAATCCTATGAACGTGTCTTATTTTCTTCTTCGATCTTGCTTCCATTATCAAACGCAACGTCAGAATTGCTTCTCTTGCGCCTTTATCTTTCCTAAAGACAAACTCAATTTTCTTTTCCCTTCTCTGTATATTATTCGTGTCAGCAACTTGGATGCATGAGCTGTTAAGCTGATTGTGTAATAATGCTCGCTCTTCTCGGCTCCTGACATCTTCTGAATTCTGTGGATGATCTTTTCTCAAAAGTCAGATGGTATCTCGCCAGACTCATACACAGAACACACCAACATGAATAGTCGAGTAGTAGTCACTTCCCCCTACGATTTTAGAAATTCTTATGGAATGTTATTCGTCCCTACTGCCTTATTCGGTTTTAAATCTATCATGTCGTAAGACAAATCTTCCTAAACAGGACTTAAATGTGCTCTTACCACCTATCCGCTCTCTCCTCTGCATTTAAGAGTGAAATTCCCACTGCACTTTTAACTGATTTTGGAATCTCTGCCTGATTATGATGTAATCTAACTGAATTCTTCCCTTACCTCCAGGCGTTTTCCAAGTGCACCACCTCCTCCTGTGATTCTGCAACAGACTATTTTCTATTACTAGCTGAAATGTATTGTAGAACTCAATTACTCTTTCTCCTCTCTCATTTCTACTACCAAGCCTATATTTTCCCGTAACATTTTCTTCTACTCCTTCCCCTACAACCGCATTCCAGCCTCCCAAGGCTATTAGATTTTCGTTTACATTTACCTGCTCAATATCCTTATATACTTTTTCGATCTCATCATCTTCGGCTTGCGACGCCGGCACGTATAAGTGAACTACTATTGATTCTGATGAGATCAACGCTCTCACTGAACTGTTCACAGTAACACACTCTCTGCCCTACCTCCCTATTCATGACGAATCCTACTACCTTTATACCATTTTCCGCTGCTGGTGAAATTACCCTGTACTCAACTGACCAGAGATCCTTGTCTTCTATTCATCCTACATCTGGATTGAGCCTCAGCATTTTTCTTTTCAGATTTTGTAGCTCCTCTCCCACGTTCAAAGTTTTGACGTTCCAAGCACCGATACGTAGAACGTTATCCTTTCGTTGGTTATTCAACCGTTTTCTCATGTCACCTCACTCTTGGCAGTCTCCTCTGGGAGATCCGAATGAGGGATTATCCCGGAATCTCTTGCCAATGGAGAGATAACCACGACTACTTTTCCATCACTGGCCACATGTCCTGTGGATACACGTTATGCGTCGTTAATGCAGTGGTTTCCATTGCCTTCTGCATCCTTATGCCGTTGATCATAGCTGATACTTCCGCCTTTAGAGGCAGTTTCCCACCCATAGTGCAAGAGAGTACCGTGAACCTCTGTCTGCTCCTCCGCCCTCTTGTCAGGGGGTTGTCTGACTGAGGCTGACTTTTTGTGCCGGAAATCTTCAGCCGCCATTGCTGACGATATTTATTCAAAGTTTAAGCGGTGGTGGGGTTCGATCCCACAACCGAGGACGTTTTGATTATTAATCCAAGACGCTACACCTAAACCACCAACGCATACCAGGGTGGGCCTCAGGCAGCGTGTAAAAGTACTATTTGTTCATGAGCAATTCCTGAGGAAGCCCCGAAAAACCTTGACTTTGGAGTACGAAAAGTACCAATTGTGGGGAAGGCCACATCTATAATTTCTATTCACGGTAGATCGTGGAAATTTTTATCACACATTCTCAAAGTAATATTCTAGGGGACCTTCAAAACTTTTTTCGATTTCGTTATCCGTTACGGAGATCCAGAAGTTCAAAGTTGCTGTTACTTTTGCACGTAAATACATACATAATATCCAGCTTGTGGCATAAATGTAGTTTTAACTGACGTAGTGAACATGTGGTAGGAGTTCTGTGGGCATCGTAAGGGTTCTGAAGTCGTCAAACTATGTTTTTAATCAGAATGTTTTCACCAACGAAACTTTATAAACACGGTGTTTCTGTGTAATGGACACTTTGCGCCTACACATGACATGGTTCTGCAGCGACAAACTATGGGTAAAAAGTGTCTTAACATGCCTGAAACGAACTTAATATGACTACTAAAAGTGACCTAAAACTGAAAAGAATGCAAATTCAGTAAAATATTTCTAATAATTCTTTTAAGATTCAAATCAGAAGCCAGGCGCTTTTATGAATTGTGGTCGATGAGCAAACTGAATCAAGAAAAAATGAAGAGCAAACGATTTTGTGTTTAACTTATATTATGCACAGTTATTTGTTGTTCATATGTGTCAAAGTATATAAATAAACCGTCAAAACTTAACTGGTTTACAGAAGTCGTTTTATATAACAGCACATTCTGTTGCAACAGTGAAAAAAGGGAACCAGTCGAAATATGCTCCTGTTGGAGCTCAAAAAAGGCGAATATATTCCTCTTTAATAGCGTCTGACAGAAAAAATGGGGAACCAAGAGCCTCAGTCCTGATTCAGCCTTCTTCAACAGAAATTTTGGCATGCGAACATATTAGCGCTCTTGTGTGCTGAAAGAGAGTAGCAGAGAGACAGTTGTGGAGGAAGAGAGAGGAGATAGTGCCAGTGGAACAGAAAGAGAAGGGAGAGAGTTATGGTGGGAGAGAGAAAGTGCCAGTGAAACGGAAAGAGAGAGGGATGAAAACAACGGCAGTGGGAGACAAATAGAGAGGAGATACTGTCGGAGATAACGACAGGAGAAAAGAAAGACAAAAGGAGACAGTTGAGATAGGCAGTGGCAGTGGGTTATACTGTAATGGGAGAAAAAGGATACAGTGGGAGAGACACATGTATAGACAGTGGCAGTGAGAGGGAAATGGTGACTACGAAGGCTTAAGTACAAAGAGAGACTGGGTAAAAGGATTTATAACGTTCTGTGTTAAGAAAGTGCGAATATGTTTGCTTGTCAATAATTTGTGGTGAAGAATGAGTAATGAGAACTGAGGCGGTCGATTTCTCACTTTCCTGTCAGGGTCTTAAGAAGATTAAGACATTAGCTTTTTTTGTGCACCGACACGAGCATTTTCTCGCTGGTTATATAACGCGAAGTTTCAGAAAGTATATCTGACTTTCATAGATAAATGTTGTATGAGCTGGATAATTATTCACACGATTTCACCAACATTTGTTCATTTGTCACCTCTCACAGTTTTTCACCAAGTGAGGTCTTCCAGTGTGTTTGTCGGCATGTCTGGTGAAGCTAATTCAACAAGTCTTTCCGTACTTTTTGCAATCAGACGGTGAATACACAAATACATCATTGTCTGTAAACTTCCAAAGAAAGAAGTCACCTCATATCGCGTTAATGAGGTAATGGCAAACAAGCTCAGAAAGCTGGTCCCTTCCAGATAATTTAGAGATGTGGGTAAACTCATATCGTGCGAAGTGTCCAGTGAAGAAGGCCGTCATTCTATCATCCAATAAAGCACCCTAGTCCAGCTTTCAACCGTAAGAGAGCCATAGCTGTGTATCGCGACAAGCAAAGCTTGAAGTCACATCAGCTTCAGAGGAATAGAGCGGCTTATAAACTTATCGTCATAATATGACATAAGAAGCATCCAAATTTATGGAGCCTCTTTCACACTGCAACATGTCGTCGGTCTTTCTTATCCTGAAATACTAAAAATCTGAGTGTTTCGCGCTCCGCTTCCCCGAATAGTAGTGCACATAGAATCTTACTTAATAAACTTCATCATGTCAAAACTTCACTTTCCGCTACTCATTTACCCATAAAAATCTAGTAAAACTTTATTTTGTCTGTGCCTTGCTGCATTTTTTGCGTTGCAAAGAACAACTTACTTTCCCTATTTTGATCAAATCTCTTTCTGCATCAGTCTATTCTGTTTCCTTTCATTGTGTCGCCCTTAGCGCTAATTTTGATCATAGTACTGATCTAGTATTTATTTTTGCAGCTGCTGAATGGATCATATTCATTATTCAACATGTTACACGGAGTGCAGAAATAGCAGGCATCTGAAAAACAGTAGTAACAACTTTGCTACGTATTGCTACAAGAAAGTGAGTGCCGAAGCTGAAACGTACTAACGCCATCACATAATTTCTCAAAAATAGCTTCATTACGGTTTTAAAACACAGCCTCTAAACAGAGCAGTTCTTGCACTTTGAGCTGAAATTTGGTTAATTACAGTTGTTTTTGTAAATACTGAAACTTGCTATTTGTGTTGTTTATGTACTTAACAGTATCTATGATACAATCTAATATCATGTAGAGCAGTATACTCAACTAAAAGTTGTACCAGTTAGTGGCTAAGACATTTATATAGCGCACAGAGACAAAACGTGCACTGAGATTAAATTTACAAGAAATTAGTGTTCCACCATACCACTCAGCTATTATATTAACTTTAAGACAATATCTGGTATGAAAATTTCTGTGCTAACTTGACGTGCTTTGCACAGCTGTCTGTCAACTTGTGGAAAGTTTGTGAAATGTGGTACTAAAACTGAGTCATAGTAAATAAAGAGGCTCATCAATATAATGTTCGTGCTGTTTTACTAAACACCTCTAAATCAGCCTTGAGGTACATCTGGTTCATTCACTGCAAAAACAGTTGCTTTTGCTCTCTGGCTATGTATGGGTGCCACTTCCTCAATATCTTGCAGCTGCTACCAACTGTACTCTTGCGCTCATGTCCAGTAAACTATTTGCAGATATTTCAGGTCATTGCTTCTTGTTATTATCCATCTTTAGAAACGAATTATCTTAATGGTTATGATAGTAATAATTTATATTTGCATTTGTGAAATATTGGTACTCTTAGCAATCAGGACCACTGTATTTCAAAATCGAATACGCAATGGAAATCTTCGTCAAAAATACTTTGTCCAACGATGAGCAGTCTGAAAGAAAAACTGACATATCAACAGGTGACAATTATGAACTGTACGTAACTCTCGTTGTCCTTCAACTTCACGTAATCAGGCCACCATGGCTACCTTACTGCAGGCGCCCCTAAGTATTTATTTCTGGAAATTATGCTTCTTCATTTGAACAGAGACACTAATAAAAGAATATATGCTTGCCATGTGAACATGAGAAGCAAACACCTTTGTGTTAACATTAGTCTAATTAATTCTGTCCAGATTTACCTTACTGGAATTCATTAAAGTTAATGAACATACTTTGATTCGCAGTTAAATAAAATGTTGTAAATGTCAGACGTTTGAACAAACGGAAAAAAGGAATGTATGTATGTACGTTGCACATCTCCTTCGAAACCACTGGTTCGATTTCAACCAAATTTGCTACATGTATCAATTACTACCTACCTCCAGTTGTGTGAGTGTGGAGGAGGTGGGTGAAAAGGCGGCAACATTAAAACATGTTGCCTCTTCCAAGGAACGAACAGCAAGGTAGACAGCTGTAGACAGCGGTACGTAGAAGGTAGCTCTGAAATGTTCACCCCCTCTTTACTTACGCTAAAGCAGTCTTCTGCCTACATTTTTACCTACTACTGCGTTTGCTGAATGTGTCTGCTCCTGCCCGAAATACTGTGTTTTAAAATAAATCTAAATGTAGTAGAATCTTCATTTACGTGCTCTACATGCTAACAATCCTAATCTATTGTTATATACGTATATTTATAAAAATCATTGTATGTCTGTAAGCATGTATGACTGTATATATGTATGTTTCACATTGCCTCCTAAACCACTAGATTTCACGCAAACTTGGTGCACATATCAATTACTATCTAGAAATAAGCAATGCAGCCGTAAAAACCTTGAGCGTTGCGGTGGGGGTGTAGAAGGAGTGACATAGAAGCATAACTTAATGGCTTCCTGAGCAATTTCACCCAAATTTTTTATGTGATTCACTTATTATTTGCGTGAAAATACTATGGTGGTAGTACACCTTTAGCAACTATATGGGCGGGAGGGACGGAAATCAGAAGCCAACAAATGTGAAAATATTCTATTACGACCGATATTAGTATCGAATCCATAGTTTTCGTGGTCGCTGGGTTCGTTGATGAATGTCCCAATGATGTATCACTACTAAGGTTGGGGAAAGGTGTGCAAATACAGTGACGTATCGACATATCTATGTACCACCAAAAGCAATTACTTAATGTTGTTGTCGTGGTCTTCAGTCCTCAGACTGGTTTGATGCAGCTCACCATGCTATCCTATCCTGTGCAAGCTTCTTCATCTCCCAGTACTTACTGCAACCCACATCCTTCTGAATCTGCTTAGTGTCTTCATCTCTTGGTCTCCCTCTACGATTTTTACCCTCCACGCTGCTCACCAATGCTAAATTTGTGCTCCCTTGATGCCTCAGAACATGTCCTACCAAACCGGTCCCTTCTTCTAGTTAAGTTGTGCCACAAACTCCTCTTCTCCCCTATTCTATTCAATACTTCATCATTAGTTATGTGATCTACCCATCTAATCTTCAGCATTCTTCTGAAGCACCACATTTCGAAAGCTTCTATTCTCTTCTTGTCTAAACTATTTATCGTCCATGTTTCACTTCCATACATGGCTACACCCCATACAAATACTTTCAGAAACGACTTCCTGACACTTGAATCTATACTCGATGTTAACAAATTTCTCTTCTTCAGAAACGCTTTCCTAGCCATTGCCAGTCTACATTTTATATCTTCTCTACTCCGACCATCATCAGTTATTTTGCTCCCCAAATAGCAAAACACCTTTACTACTTTAAGTGCCTCAATTCCTAATCTAATTCCCTCAGCATCACCCGACTTAATTCGACTACATTCCATTATCCTCGTTTAGCTTTTGTTGATGTTCATCTTATATCCTCCTTTCTAGGCACTGTCCATTCCGTTCAACTGCTCTTCCAAGTTCTTTGCTGTCTCTGATAGAATTTCGATGTCATCGGCGAACCTCAAAGTTTTTATTTCTTCTCCATGGATTTTAATACCTACTCCGAATTTTTCTTTTGTTTCCTTTACTGCTTGCTCAATATACAGATTGAATAACATCGGGGAGAGGCTACAACCCTGTCTCACTCCCTTCCCAACCACTGCTTCCCTTTCATGCCCCTCGACTCTTATAACTGCCATCTCATTTCTGTACGAATTGTAAATAGCCTTTCGCTCCCAGTATTTTACCCCTGCCACCTTTAGAATTTGAAAGAGAGTATTCCAGCCAACATTGTCAAAAGCTTTCTCTATGTCTACAAAAGCTAGAAACGTAGGTTTGCCTTTCCTTAATCTTTCTTCTAAGATAAGTCGTAAGGTCAGTATTGCCTCACGTGTTCCAATATTTCTACGGAATCCAAACTGATCTTCCACGAGGTCGGCTTCTATCAGTTTTTCCATTCGTCTGTAAAGAATTGACGTTAGTATTTTGCAGCTGTGACTTATTAAACTGATAGTCCGGTAATTTTCACATCTGTCAACACCTGCCTTCTTTGGGATTAGAATTATTATATTCTTCTTGAAGTCTGAGGGTATTTGGCCTGTCTCATACATCTTGCTCACCAGATGGTACAGATGGTAGAGTTTTGTCAGGACTGGCTATCCCAAGGCCATCAGTAGTTCTAATGGAATTTTGTCTACTCCCGGGGCCTTGTTTCGACTCAGGTCTTTCAGTGCTCTGTCAAACTCTTCACGCAGTATGATTTCTCCCATTTCATCTTCATCTACATCCTCTTCCATTTCCATAATATTGTCCTCAAGTAGATCGCCCTTGTATAGACCCTCTATATACTCCTTCCACCTTTCTGCCTTCCCTTCTTTGCTTAGAACTGGGTTTCCATCTGAGCTCTTGATGTTCATGCAAGTGGTTCTCTTATCTCCAAAGGTCTCTTTAATTTTCCTGTAGGCAGTATCTATCTTACCCCTAGTGAGATAAGCCTCTACATCGTTTCATTTGTCCTCTAGCCATTCCTGCTTAGCCATTTTGCACTTCCTGTCGATCTCATTTTTGAGACGTTTGTATTCCTTTTTGCCTGCTTCCTTTACTGCATTTTTATATTTTCGCCTTTCATCAATTAAATTCAATATATCTTCTGTTACCCAAGGATCTCTACTAGCCCTCGTCTTTTTACCTACTTGATCCTCTGCTGCCTTCACTACTTCATCCCTCAAAGCTACCCATTCTTCTTCTACTGTATTTCTTTCCCCCATTCCTGTCAATTGTTCCCTTATGCTCTCCCTGAAACTCTGTACAACCTCTGGTTCTTTCAGTTTATCCAGGTTCCATCTCCTTAAATTCCCACCTTTTGCCATTTCTTCAGTTTTAATCTACAGGTCATAGCCAATAGATTGTGGTCAGAGTCCACATCTGCCCCTGAAAATGTCTTACAATTTAAAACCTGGTTCCTAAATCTCTGTCTTACCATTATATAATCTACCTGATACCTTCTAGTATCTCTAGGATTCTTCCATGTATACAACCTTCTTTCATGGTTCTTGAACCAAGTGTTTGCTATGATTAAGTTATGCTCTGTGCAAAATTCTACCAGGCGGCTTCCTCTGTCATTTCTTAGCCCCAATCCATATTCACCTACTATGTTTCCTTATCTCCCTTTTCCTACTCTCGAATTCCAGTCACCCATGACTATTAAATTTTCGTCTCCCTTCACATTTCTTTCATCTCATCATACATTTCATCAATTTCTTCGTCATCTGCAGAGCTAGTTGGCATATAAACTTGTACTACTGTAGTATGCGTAGGCTTCGTGTCTAGCTTGCCCACAATAATGCGTTCACTATGCTGTTTGTAGTAGCTTACCCGCACTCCTATTTTTTTATTCATTATTAAACCTACTCCTGCATTACCCCTATTTGATTTTGTGTTTATAACCCTGTATTCACCTGACCAAAAGTCTTGTTCCTCCTGCCACCGAACTTCACTAATTCCCACTATATCTAACTTCAACCTATCCATTTCCCTTTTCAAATATTCTAATCTACCTGCCCGGTTAAGGGATCTGACATTCTACGCTCCGATCCGTAGAACGCCAGTTTTCTTTTTCCTGATAACGACGTCCTCTTGAGTAGTCCCCGCCCGGAGATCCGAATGGGGGACTATTTTACCTCCGGAATATTTTACCCAAGAGGACGCCATCATCATTTATCCATACGGTAAAGCTGCATGCCCTCGGGAAAAATGACGGTCGTAGTTTCCCCTTGCTTTCAGCCGTTTGCAGTACCAGCACAGCAAGGCCGTTTTGGTTAATGTTGCAAGGCCAGGTCAGTCAATCATCCAGACTGATGCCCCTGCAACTACTGGAAAGGCTGCTGCCCCTCTTCAGGAACCAGACGTTTGTCCGGCCTCTCAACAGATACCCCTCCGTTGTGGTTGCACCTACGGTACGGCCTTCTGTATCGCTGAGGCACGGAAGCCTCCCCACCATCGGCAAGGTCCATGGTTCATGGGGAATTGCTTAATATGTGAGAAAAATTACTGTGACAATAAGACCGCCCTAGCACCCCAGCAGTTGAATGTGTGGGTGAATAGAGGTTACACAGAAGAGTACCTCATGAATGCCTGGAGCAATTTCAACCAAATTTGCTATAAACAAGGCACCTTATTTGTATACACTCCTGGAAATTGAAATAAGAACACCGTGAATTCATTGTCCCAGGAAGGGGAAACTTTATTGACACATTCCTGGGGTCAGATACATCACATGATCACACTGACAGAACCACAGGCACATAGACACAGGCAATAGAGCATGCACAATGTCGGCACTAGTACAGTGTATATCCACCTTTCGCAGCAATGCAGGCTGCTATTCTCCCATGGAGACGATCGTAGAGATGCTGGATGTAGTCCTGTGGAACGGCTTGCCATGCCATTTCCACCTGGCGCCTCAGTTGGACCAGCGTTTGTGCTGGGCGTGCAGACCGCGTGAGACGACGCTTCATCCAGTCCCAAACATGCTCAATGGGGGACAGATCCGGAGATCTTGCTGGCCAGGGTAGTTGACTTACACCTTCTAGAGCACGTTGGGTGGCACGGGATTCATGCGGACGTGGATTGTCCTGTTGGAACAGCAAGTTCCCTTGCCGGTCTAGGAATGGTAGAACGATGGGTTCGATGACGGTTTGGATGTACCGTGCACTATTCAGTGTCCCCTCGACGATCACCAGTGGTGTACGGCCAGTGTAGGAGATCGCTCCCCACACCATGATGCCGGGTGTTGTCCCTGTGTGCCTCGGTCGTATGCAGTCCTGATTGTGGCGCACACCTGCACGGCGCCAAACACGCATACGACCATCATTGGCACCAAGGCAGAAGCGACTCTCATCGCTGAAGACGACACGTCTCCATTCATCCCTCCATTCACGCCTGTCGCGACACCACTGGAGGTGGGCTGCACGATGTTGGGGCGTGAGCGGAAGACGGCCTAACGGTGTGCGGGACCGTAGCCCAGCTTCATGGAGACGGTTGCGAATGGTCCTCGCCGATACCCCAGGAGCAACAGTGTCCCTAATTTGCTGGGAAGTGGCGGTGCGGTCCCCTACGGCACTGCGTAGGATCCTACGGTCTTGGCGTGCATCCGTGCGTCGCTGCGGTCCGGTCCCAGGTCGACGGGCACGTGCACCTTCCGCCGACCACTGGGGACAACATCGATGTACTGTGGAGACCTCACGCCCCACGTGATGAGCAATTCGGCGGTACGTCCACCCGGCCTCCCGCATGCCCACTATACGCCCTCGCTCAAAGTCCGTCAACTGCACATACGGTTCACGTCCACGCTGTCGCGGCATGCTACCAGTGTTAAAGACTGCGATGGAGCTCCGTATGCCACGGCAAACTGGCTGACACTGACGGTGGCGGTGCACAAATGCTGCGCAGCTAGCGCCATTCGACGGCCAACACCGCGGTTCCTGGAGTGTCCGCTGTGCTGTGCGTGTGATCATTGCTTGTACAGCCCTCTCGCAGTGTCCGGAGCAAGTATGGTGGGTCTGACACACCGGTGTCAATGTGTTCTTTTTTCCATTTCCAGGAGTGTAGATACGCTGTGGGATTAAGATATCTCTGCTGTTCCTAGGTGTAGGGGTGGGTACGACGTGGGCCAGTTCTTACCCAGGAAGAATTACAAATATCCTCAGGATTCAAATGAAACTGCAAAGTGCAGTGCAGTTACAGATACAGATGAAATATAAGCACAAATACGTATGAAATATTCTCAATGCATGTGAAATATTTATTTGTGTAAAATCCGAGGGCTGTTTTCTCCAACATCCAGTTGGTCGCGAAATGGACGTGCCAGTGAAAATCAATCAGAAATGTTTCATTTGCAACATTGGGATAGGTCTTCTATCTACTTGAATACATAGCCGCAGCTCCGACTCAGATACTTCTAGTAGCGCGGTACCAACTCTCCAACACCCTCGTCACAGAAGGCAGCCGCCCGTGGTTCCTGCCATTTCCCTACGCTGCTTTGCAGCTCGTTATTCTGTTCCAACGCACTGTCCTTTTAGGCAACGTTTCATGTGCTCGAAGAAATACACTCCTGGAAATTGAAATAAGAACACCGTGAATTCATTGTCCCAGGAAGGGGAAACTTTATTGACACATTCCTGGGGTCAGATACATCACATGATCACACTGACAGAACCACAGGCACATAGACACAGGCAACAGGGCATGCACAATGTCGGCACTAGTACAGTGTATATCCACCTTTCGCAGCAATGCAGGCTGCTATTCTCCCATGGAGACGATCGTAGAGATGCTGGATGTAGTCCTGTGGAACGGCTTGCCATGCCATTTCCACCTGGCGCCTCAGTTGGACCAGCGTTCGTGCTGGACGTGCAGACCGCGTGAGACGACGCTTCATCCAGTCCCAAACATGCTCGATGGGGGACAGATCCGGAGATCTTGCTGGCCAGGGTAGTTGACTTACACCTTCTAGAGCACGTTGGGTGGCACGGGATACATGCGGACGTGCATTGTCCTGTTGGAACAGCAAGTTCCCTTGCCGGTCTAGGAATGGTAGAACTATGGGTTCGATGACGGTTTGGATGTACCGTGCACTATTCAGTGTCCCCTCGACGATCACCAGTGGTGTACGGCCAGTGTAGGAGATCGCTCCCCACACCATGATGCCGGGTGTTGGCCCTTTGTGCCTCGGTCGTATGCAGTCCTGATTGTGGCGCTCACCTGCACGGCGCCAAACACGCATACGACCATCATTGGCACCAAGGCAGAAGCGACTCTCATCGCTGAAGACGACACGTCTCCATTCGTCCCTCCATTCACGCCTGTCGCGACACCACTGGAGGCGGGCTGCACGATGTTGGGGCGTGAGCGGAAGACGGCCTAACGGTGTGCGGGACCGTAGCCCAGCTTCATGGAGACGGTTGCGAATGGTCCTCGCCGATACCCCAGGAGCAACAGTGTCCCTAATTTGCTGGGAAGTGGCGGTGCGGTCCCCTACGGCACTGCGTAGGATCCTATGGTCTTGGCGTGCATCCGTGCGTCGCTGCGGTCTGGTCCCAGGTCGACGGGCACGTGCACCTTCCGCCGACCACTGGCGACAACATCGATGTACTGTGGAGACCTCACGCCCCACGTGTTGAGCAATTCGGCGGTACGTCCACCCGGCCTCCCGCATGCCCACTATACGCCCTCGCTCAAAGTCCGTCAACTGCACATACGGTTCACGTCCACGCTGTCGCGGCATGCTACCAGTGTTAAAGACTGCGATGGAGCTCCGTATGCCACGGCAAACTGGCTGACACTGACGGCGGCGGTGCACAAATGCTGCGCAGCTAGCGCCATTCGACGGCCAACACCGCGGTTCCTGGTGTGTCCGCTGTGCCGTGCGTGTGATCATTGCTTGTACAGCCCTCTCGCAGTGTCCAGAGCAAGTATGGTGGGTCTGACACACCGGTGTCAATGTGTTCTTTTTTCCATTTCCAGGAGTGTAAAAATCAGAATGAGCGAAGCCTTGGCTGTATGGTGGGTGATCAAACACTTCCCATGAAAAACGTTGGAGGAGCATCTTTGATGCGTCCGCAGTGTGCGGCCGAGAATTGTCGAGAAGGAGGTAACGCGTGACTATGACGTTATGTGGGCTGCATGGAATCAGGTGAAACACCTTATCAGGCACTTCATATTTGGCGGGAGACACTACTGTACATCTGTGTGTGGTGACAACGCGCTCAGAACTGTGGCTTTAATTTCGCGAGCGATTGGAGATACGAAAAAAAAGAAGAACTATGGCTCTTGTATATATGACATATGCGTACAGGGACATGCCGCGCGGGATTATCCGAGCGGTCTGAGGCGCTGCAGTCATGGACTGTGCGGCTGGTCCCGGCGGAGGTTCGAGTCCTCCCTCGGGCATGGGTGTGTGTGTTTGTCCTTAGGATAATTTAGGTTAAGTAGTGTGTAAGCTTAGGGACTGCTGACCTTAGCAGTTAAGTCCCATAAGATTGCACACACATACGTATCGGGACACAGGAAACAGCTACAACACCTCACAAAAACAAAGAAGCACCTACAACGCATGTTCGCTTTATCTTGCCTCGACTAGGTGTTGTTGTGTCGTCTTCATCATTATCATTCATCCCCATTGCGGTTGGAGGAAGGCATGGCAAACCACCTCCGCTAGGACCTCGCCTATTACGGCAGTGCGGGATTTCCGCATCGGACCGTCTTAGTATGGGACCTCATCATCAAATCATGTGAATTCTACCGAGTAAACGTATTCGTTTCAGTTTTACTTGAATGAACAAGACAACATGCGTCTTAAACGCAAGTGACCAACTGAAAATTAATCACAAACTTTTCAAAATGGTTCAAATGGCTCTGAGCACTATGGGACTCAACTGCTGTGGTCATAAGTCCCCTAGAACTTAGAATTACTTAAACCTAACTAACCTAAGGACAGCACACAACACCCAGCCATCACGAGGCAGAGAAAATCCCTGACCCCGCCGGGAATCGAACCCGGGAACCCGGGCGTGGGAAGCGAGAACGCTACCGCACGACCACGAGATGCGGGCCACAAACTTTTATTTACCTGAATACAGTGACTGTTGACCTGATAGTTATATTGAGAAACGCATGCATCCACTAAAGCAATGCTGGATTTGAGACAGATAATCACAATGACTTGAGCAAATGTAGACCAAGAGTTGTCCTATGACGCCAGTGCTGCTAATTCACAACAATCAGCATGAGACCTGCAGAAGGCCGCTGTCCTGCGGTGCAGGATGAGGGTGGAGCTTCTGTCGACACGAACTCTGGGCCCCTCTCATCTGCTAAGATATGCACTAAATGCACACTGCTCTCCGTCTCCGAACTGACGCTGCTGACGTATACAAGATGCACACACCTCCCTATCTCCCACGAACTCGAAGGCTTTTAGCTGAAAAGTGCAGCTTGCTGTTCCTTTCCGCCAAACAGGACATCCACCAATACCACAGTATGAACACTTATTTGGCCAATAGCAAGATTCAAGAACAAAAGTTCCATCAAGAAAAATGTGTTGCTATAAAACGCCAATGAGTTTTAGATTCACCCTTTTTCTTCCAAAAAGGCGCCGCTTCTGCTCCGTCCCTGCGATGTCACAAACATTTTTACCACTCGTATATTCCGGCATGCAATAACTAGCCTCACACAAGAGGTCCTCTGGAAGTAAAAACCGCACCCGAGACTGGGCACTTATTCTTCTGCAAGCCGTGTTTCTTTAGGAAAGTTGTTACCCCCTAAAGACATTCTTCAGAAAGCGTGAAAGCGATGGCTTCCCGTGGCGTCAGTTTGGCTGCAGGGCTGGACTCGGTCTAAACACACACTACCTAACACCTGCCTTGGCTGGATGATCGTGGAGACTTTGATGGAGTCAACACCAGTGACTGCTTGCCTGTGCTTATGCCAGAGGGCCACTTTCTTCGTTACATCAGTCACTGCCTTTCCTGTCCCAGATCCAGTGTGCTTCACACTCCCACCCATTCACAGGAAGCATATGAAATACAAGTAAGACATACATCTGGTTAAATGTATTTGATATGAAGTTAGCTAGAAGTCAGTACGTGCAGCCTCTGTAATCCAGTTCACTTTCAGTGAGCATTATTACCATATTCCGCTTTGTCATTATCCTGTAATTAGTGTGTTATTCTCATATTAAATGAAAAGACGGGTAAAAAATTGTTCATGACTTTTCAACTAAACGCCAATGCTCAGCTAGCTACAAAGCAGCAACACTCGCCCAGAAATCCTGAACTGATATCCATTCCCACACATGGCAATGCACTTTCAGGTTCTCCATACGGCAAGAATTTCCATACTGCAAATAGAGCTCACTTGATCATGGTGCATCATCTTCTCCTGACTTCTACAATACACTACAAAAACACTATTTACGCTCCAGAGTGCACACAACTTATACACCCCATCAGAACTGCAGGCCGACTTTTCTACTTCATGAGCCCCCCAAACGCATCCCAAAATTGTTTGTCATTTAGGCCTCCCAGCTAACCATCAGAGGCAGGACGTGGGTACTTTCATGGGCCATTTTCTGCTCCCAAATATAGTTCTTTTGTAAGGTTTTGCTTCCTGACCGGACTGGAAGAAATTTCTCTGCGGCGCCTGTTGGAAGACATTGGCCGTCATGGGGAAGTTACCTGTCCTTGAGACCAGCATAGTCGGCTCCAACTGCCACCCATTTAGAAGGATTAGGTAAAGACCAGCCCTTCATACTGATGGTGAAGAAAAACAGGTTTTCCCAGAGGCTGAACGATGGCAATAGTTAGTGTAAAGGCACGACCAGAAATGAGACATTGAAGTTGAAGGTTCCATTTTGAAGTAAAATATTTTGCAACTGACCAACTGCCTCAATCTTCATGCCAGATGCTACCCCCACCCTCTCTGATTATTTTATTTGAACTACACTCCTGGAAATTGAAATAAGAACACCGTGAATTCATTGTCCCAGGAAGGGGAAACTTTATTGACACATTCCTGGGGTCAGATACATCACATGATCACACTGACAGAACCACAGGCACATAGACACAAGCAACAGAGCATGCACAATGTCGGCACTAGTACAGTGTATATCCACCTTTCGCAGCAATGCAGGCTGCTATTCTCCCATGGAGACGATCGTAGAGATGCTGGATGTAGTCCTGTGGAACGGCTTGCCATGCCATTTCCACCTGGCGCCTCAGTTGGACCAGCGTTCGTGCTGGACGTGCAGACCGCGTGAGACGACGCTTCATCCAGTCCCAAACATGCTCAATGGGGGACACATCCGGAGATCTTGCTGGCCAGGGTAGTTGACTTACACCTTCTAGAGCACGTTGGGTGGCACGGGATACATGCAGACGTGCATTGTCCTGTTGGAACAGCAAGTTCCCTTGCCGGTCTAGGAATGGTAGAACGATGGGCTCGATGACGGTTTTGATGTACCGTGCACTATTCAGTGTCCCCTCGACGATCACCAGTGGTGTACGGCCAGTGTAGGAGATCGCTCCCCACACCATGATGCCGGGTGTTGGCCCTGTGTGCCTCGGTCGCATGCAGTCCTGATTGTGGCGCTCACCTGCACGGCGCCAAACACGCATACGACCATCATTGGCACCAAGGCAGAAGCGACTCTCATCGCTGAAGACGACACGTCTCCATTCGTCCCTCCATTCACGCCTGTCACGACACCACTGGAGGCGGGCTGCACGATGTTGGGGCGTGAGCGGAAGACGGCCTAACGGTGTGCGGGACCGTAGCCCAGCTTCATGGAGACGGTTGCGAATGGTCCTCGCCAGGAGCAACAGTGTCCCTAATTTGCTGGGAAGTGGCGGTGCGGTCCCCTACGGCACTGCGTAGGATCCTACGGTCTTGGCGTGCATCCGTGCGTCGCTGCGGTCCGGTCCCAGGTCGACGGGCACGTGCACCTTCCGCCGACCACTGGCGACAACATCGATGTACTGTGGAGACCTCACGCCCCACGTGTTGAGCAATTCGGCGGTACGTCCACCCGGCCTCCCGCATGCCCACTATACGCCCTCGCTCAAAGTCCGTCAACTGCACATACGGTTCACGTCCACGCTGTCGCGGCATGCTACCAGTGTTAAAGACTGCGATGGAGCTCCGTATGCCACGGCAAACTGGCTGACACTGACGGCGGCGGTGCACAAATGCTGCGCAGCTAGCGCCATTCGACGGCCAACACCGCGGTTCCTGGTGTGTCCGCTGTGCCGTGCGTGTGATCATTGCTTGTACAGCCCTCTCGCAGTGTCCGGAGCAAGTATGGTGGGTCTGACACACCGGTGTCAATGTGTTCTTTTTTCCATTTCCAGGAGTGTATTCACATTTTCAAATTCCTCATCTGATTCTTGGAGAATAATACTGCTTCAAAAAATATGTCTCGAAATTGCCAAGAAATCTTGGAAAGTTAAGGCTGTGTTTAAAAAAGGATGCATATGAATTGCTTGTCTCAGGGCTTGTGACATGATCAGCTATAGAAAAAAAATCGAGACTGTAAAAGGAACTCGTTCACAGACTGACCGCACTTGCTGTCACCAGCGAGCCCGACACATTTCGTCAGTCCACAGTCTACCCGACGGGAGGCCCTAGCCACACGACATTTCCAGTCCACAGGTAGAAATAGTAAACCACAGGAGGCTGACAAAGGCAGGACTGAAAAGGAAAACCCTCCACTAAGAAGAAACATAACAGAAAGACTATCTCTCCTGAAGGTATGGGAAATGACTGAAAGAGAAACGTTATCTCTATTCGCATCTGCGTTCGCAACTGTAGTGCTAAGAGAAATGCTGATAGTGGTAAGTAAACTCATTGACTTTATATCAAGTAAATGATGACGTCACAACTGAGGAGCTCATTGTCGAAGATTAACAACTCCACTTTTCACTTTCTGCGGTAGACACCAAGAACTAATATACACGATGTACAGAAATAGTCTGTAAAGGTTGTAAAGGTGTTGCACGCAGATTTTGTTGAGAAATAATTGCTAAGGAAAAATTCGATACGTTGCGCCATTTCGGAGTTAATTATCATTGAAGCTAACCAATCAGGCTTGCGTTCGCAAATTCTATTGGCCTCCCAGAGATGACTTCGCCAAACGTGTTTTTCGTTTGGTTTCCTAAAACCGACCAATAGAGCGATACGAAAATTGCACCTTGGGCGGTAGTAAGTATCGAATCCAAGCCAAAGGACGAGCAGTCTCTTGCCCAGTAATCTACGCTGTTGGAACAACTGACACTAAATGTATCTGGCAGGCTGCTTGAATTTGCGCTAGTAACGGCCTGATTGTCTAAATTCAATAGAATACTAATTAACTCTGGAACGGCGCAAAGTGTCGAATTTCTTTCATAATAATTCTTTCACAGCACAACCTACCCTGTAACAACCTCGCAAGCTTTTCAGACTTTTTCTGACCACCCTGCACAGAGATGTATATGGTGTAAAGTACACTTCTTTCAGGTGATTCTTATGCTCCCTTAAAAGAAATTTCGGTTTATCTCCTTATACGGCGAGGATGAAAAACCTGAAATTTGTGAATAAATTTAGGAGTTGTCTGATTTTGTTGCTGTTATGGTTCTTAAATCAGCTGCATGATACAGTGCTTTTCAAATTTTTGGACAAGTGCATACCAAATTATGTTTTCGTCTGAGCTGCAATTTCTTGGAAGGTGCAGACTGATGTGGTAAACACTGATACAAACAAATTATAGTTATCATACTGAAACACATTACATACTTTATTGTTATTATTGTTAAACTCCTAGATTTAGGTGGCACGTTAAAGCTATGGGTGTAAGATTGCTATATTTATGGGCTGGGGAAGGCAGGGCAGATGGGGAGAGGCAGTACCATTCTGTACAATCACAGACCAACTGGAATACTCATTTGGTTCTCTCTTACCCCAGTGATTTTTAAAATTTCGAAGAAACTTTAGATCTGCTTTCTGCCTTATTTGAGCGCAAGAAATCGAAAGCTCTTATGTTGTCCAAATCGGCTCCAGTTTCTTCTTCTGTCATGGCGTTATTTTGTTTTTCCCCCTCGTAGTGACCTTTGATGTACATTTTCGACTTACGTTCGACCAGCGCTTAACAAAGGAATTTTTTTTATACTCTTCACATTATAGTGTTATGTTGCTCTGTTTACAAATCAATTAAGAGTTTTAGACGTCCCTTAGAGAAACTCAAAGAACAATGAAAAATTGTGTACAAAGATTAGTTTACAATGCTAATATTTGTTGGGTTGTAATTTCCGGTGTAATTAGAGGTGCTGATTTTTCTGGAAATAGTTGTGATCGGCGTTTTGCCTCTTCAGTGTGCGGTCTTATAGTCTCTGTAAATTAATCGTGGCCTGCGAAAACGAGTCTTGCGTTATTTCCGCAGTACCTGGATTCAGAGATCGCACGTACTTTTTCGTCTCACCTTCCTCCATCTTATATCTGCCAGAAATCCTTTTCTCGTATCGGGTGCATAAAGAAATTAATTAAATAACTTTTGTGTTAATAAAGACAAGTATATTTTCCCTTTCAAAGCGGATTTTTTGTTAATGTGGCTGGTTCGCTCAACATGTTCAAGCACCGATTCGTATAGAAGAAGCTAATTTTAAAAAATTGAGTGTATCCCACTCTTCGACTTTTATTTGTGACTTCAAAGGTATTATGATTTTTAGCTCCTATTACTATGTACAGTCTACTGGAAGTAGTTACAAAATAATAAAGTTTACTTTTTAAAAAAGAAAAAAAAATGTTCTTTCTTGTCTCATAATTCTTAGGTACATTACAACGCAGACGCCTTTGCTTTTAATTTTATTCAAAAATTTTTCATTCTTTTGTATTCTTACTGTTTCCTTCCAACGACCATTTCCATTTCCAATTTTTCACTTTTTCCCCCACAGCCATCCCACTTTAGCTTCGCTGCACTTCCAGTTGATTTCATTCGCAAGTAACTTATATTGCTGTATTCCCCGTTGTTCCTGAACATTTATGTACTTCTATCTTCCTTCAGTTAATTTACGTGATTGTTTTGTTAATTTGGGGTTCTACACAGTTACATTCTTAGTACATACCCATCTTCGACTGTCCAGTTTCTGTGATACCTACTACAGTGTTCATTATCGCGGTATCTGCAGTCTCAGAGAATTTCACGTGCACATCATTATTCAGTACTTCAGTATTACACTTCCTTTCACGCTGACTGTTTAAACTTCAGTCCACTCTTCATCATTACTAAATTGGGATATCTCCTCCTTACAATCCACTATCTGACTTCTGAATCTCTTGTCAGACCATGACGTAAAACGTTTCCAAATATACTTCCTCCTCTTGTGGTTCTTGAATAACGCCTTTTTTTTTGTTAATTCTTCGGAATTGTTTGATGCAGGCCGCCACGAATTCCTCTTCGATGTCAGCCTCTTCCTGTTAGAGTAGCATTTGTACCCAAGGCCCTAAATTATTTGCTGGATAATTTCCAATTTTCTTCTTCGTCTACAGTTTTAATATTCTACAACTCCCTCAAGTATCATGGAAGTTATTCCTTGAACTCTTAACACATGTTCTATCATCATGTAGTGTCCTCTTGTCAACGTTTTCGATATGTTCCTGTTCTCGGACAATTCTTTGGAGAACCTCCCACTTCTTACCTTATCAGTCCACTCCATTTTCAGCATCCTACAGCACCAGAGCTCAGTCACTTCGATAGCTTATTTTTCTTATTTCCCCACAAGTCCATGTTTACTTCCATCCATAAAGGAACCCAAAGATTCTCAGAAATTTACTCCAAAAATGAGATCGCTACTTGATACTAATAGACTTTATTGTCCATGAATTCCATTACTGGCTCATATCTATTGCAGAACTCAAGGAAACTTTCTCCTTCCTCATTGCTACTTGGGCAACGCCGGTACATATCGATAATGGAATTCAGGAGTGGATACCATCAGTTAGAAGTGGCCCCAGAGGGTAGAGCAAAACTACGTTATTAGATTTTGGTTTCCCTTTACGCACATTAGTCAGAACAAATGACGCATATTCCTTTTTTGTCAGTATTGGAAATAATAGGAAACAAAACTAATTGTGATCTCTAATGTACAGTCATAATAAAACAATATCGAAGAGGATACACACATTTTCACTTGATAAACACAAACAAAAAACTAGAAGAAGGCTTACAACAGACTACACTGCAAACACTACAGTTTCTTCTCACTGTCATCTTGTACAACACATTGTTTATGAACTAATTCGGTCTCCTCGTAACTGGAGGCACTTCTGAATGCTTTTAGGTATACTACTAATTAAATTGTCCAGGTAAGCCCCTGGGATGGATACTCTGCAAATCACGCTTGGCAGAGGGTTCATCGAACCACCTTCACAATAATTCTATATTATTCTAACCTGGGGCAGCGCGCGGAAAAAAACGAACACGTATATCTTTCCATGCGATCTCTGATTTCCTTTATTTTCTTAAGATGATCGTTTCTCCCTTTGTAGGACGTCGTCAACAAAATATTTTCGGATTCCGAGGAGAAAGTTGGTGGTTGAAATTTCGTTAGAAGTTTCCGTCGCAACGAGAAAACTGTTTGTCTTAATGATGTCCACCCAAATCCTGTATCATGTCAGCGACACTCTCGCTATAATACAAAACGTGTTGCTCTTCTCAGAACTTTCTCGATGTACTCCGTTAATCCTATCTGGCAAGGATCACAGACCGCGCAGCAGTACTGCAAAAGAGGACGGACAAGCATAGTGTAGGCAGTTTCTGTTACATTTTCTAAGTGTTCTGCAAATAAAATGCCTTTTCTATGTGTTCCTTCCAATTTAAGTTGTTTGTAATTGTAATGCCTAGGTATTTATTTGAATTTACGGACAGTAAGGTTCAAATGGTTCAAATGACACTGAGCACTATGGGACTTAACAGCACTGAGGTCATCAGTTCCCTAGGACTTAGAACTGCTTAAACCTAACTAACCTAAGGACAGCACACAAATCCATGCCCGAGGCAGGATTCGAACCTGCGACCGTAGCAGACGCGCGGTTCCGGACTGGAGCGCCTAGAACCGCTCGGACGCACCGGCCGGCGGACTTTAAGGTATGACTGATGTATGTTGTTGTCGAAGTTTAGCGGATTCCTTTTAGCACTCACGTGGATGAACTCACACTTTTCATTATTTAGGGTCAGCTGCCAATTTTCTCACTCATTCCTTTTCAGGCGGACCCTGTGATGCTTTGTAAGATCACTGATGGGACAGGACGACTGAAAACGCTCGTTTTTAGCATGGCTCTTGCTTCTTCTATGCAACTCAGACCTGGAGAATATGGTGGCCACTCCATTTGATTCTGTGCTCCAGTAGGAAGGTGTTCACAAGATTGTGACGATAGGTACTTGCATTGCCATCCATCAGTGCGAATCCCGCTCGAATACGTACACCAAATGGAGCCACAATGCTTGCAAGGATGCCGTCCTGATACTTATCATCATCCTCCCATTTTTAGCACAGTCCTGCGGCCATACAAGATACTAAACTAAAACATGACTCAACAACTCTTATAAGAGTGGCGGTCTACTAAATAGTTAAGGTGGAAACGTAACCCTCGTTGCTGCCACACATGAATATATCAATATTCTCGTGGGGGAGACCGATACGGGTCTCGTCAGAAAAGTGCGTTTTGTCGGACTGCTGCCTCATCCACAAAAAATGGTCTCTCGCCCATGTGACAAGAGCCCCACGCCGAATCCGATTTGGAGCAGCGGCCTTGATAGGTCCTCTGGCACGTAATCCCTGCTCATGGAGCCTGTTTCGTATCGTTTATGTTGACATCCGCGCTCCTGCAGCTGTTTGGAACTGACGCCGCAGACGTGTAGCGTTGTGTTGAGTGCGTCAGCTTGGAGTTACAAGCAGGTATCGGTCACATACATCTGTTGTTTTTCTTCCGTGACAATTCCTGCGACGATCCTGAACTGATCTTGCCGCTAGAAACTTGTTCCACTACAATCAACCATCCTGAAGCAACACAACCCGTAATGACAGGATTGTTTTAGACTGTACGTACTGCCCCCTAACGGTAACAACATGGGCTGTTTCCACTAGACAGACATTAGAAACAAAACGTTATATAGTTATCATAACGTATTTCTGGATCACAATGTTCAACATTAAAATTTCGCGAATATGCAAAATATGACCACTGTAGGTAAGAAAGGTTTTTACAGGGTACTTGACGGTTTTCTGGAAACTGTCTTACATAGTTAATTATGCCATCTTACGCACATACTATGCTTTTCACCCTTCATGAATTTCAGTATTTAAAAAGAAAAAAAGAATACGAAATTCAAATAATTTTAAATGCCACTAAAACGCTTCATTTGAGTGATGTGATGCCTGTGACGTCACTTACTAGCGAGCTGCTCCTACTGTCGTAAAGCTTGTTCATAATGACATTTGGTTTTGGAATTTACTTTTTGGAAAATGGATTACAAATGGTGTGTAATATTACAGCGCACAAATACATCTATAAAAAACCCTAAAAAGTCGTTTTTGAGTTTTTCAAAGAATGGAAAGGTTCATAAAATGTGGTCGGGAAGTAAACACTCCATATGTACGCTTTGTCGCTTGTAGCGTAATAGGCTAATGTAATGTTCGCAACACTGGTCCTCATTCGGAACAAGTTATTTTTTCTGTTCCCTTCGCTTACTACTACTGTCTTCTTAATTTTACTTTATTTGTAATACAGTTATGTAAACTAAGCTAAACTCCGTCCCAACAGGCCTTGGGAGGCCCAACGGCACTGACCGGCCACCGTGTCATCCTCAACCACAGGCGTCATTGGATGCGGATATGGAGGGGAATGTGGTCAGCACACCGAGACCGGAGCCGCTAATTCTCAACCAAGTAACTCCTCAGTTAGCCTCACAAGGGCTTCGTGCACCCTGCTTACCAACAGCGCTAGGCAGACCGAATGGCCATCCATCCAAAAACTAGCAAAGCCCGACAGCGCTTAACTTCGGTGATTTGACGGGAACCGGTATTACAATACAGTTGGCAATACAGTAGTTATTTAGGAGCTTTAAATTTGATATCATTACTTTTTAATATCTGATTTCATTTATTAGCTTCATTCTACATCTGATCAATTTTAACTGTGTTTCATGCCTGATGTAGCTCTTATTGCGAAGAAACGGAGAAACTCCGACTACGTTATTCCTACCAAATAAGTCGTGCAAGACAATAATTTGCTACTTCAAACTACCTCGATTGAGCCTGTTGTAAGGGTGTATCATTTAGACAGAGAGAAAAACTGATCAGTGCTTGGAACCTATGAGGAGCTATAAGACTAGGGCATTGTAGTAAGATGAATGTTGGTCCTGCTTAAGCACTTTTACATTATAGTGTTTCAGCAGCAGGCAAGTATGCAGTAGAACAACAGATACCGCAGTTTAACGTTCTGCTGCATCAACTGCATATTTTATAGACATAATTCTCCGGCGGTTAAAATTAATACCTGAAGGAAGAGAAAAACTGGGGTGTGTAAAGCTGTTGAAAGCAAACACGATGATGCTCTGCACTTCCCAACGAGTGTTATTACTCCGTCTGAAAATTTGAAAATTGAGAAATAGGTACCGGTACCTGAAACACAGTAGCACTTATGGTAACAACCACAGAAATTAATAGCTAGTTTATCTTCTGAACGAAGAAGTTGTCACTGTCTTTTACTGTACAGGACTTCACAAGTTGCCCTAAAAAACCATCTCAGCATGGTCCGAGAAAATAACTCAGTTCCAGATGCCCTCAGTTTTAAGACAATTCTGGAACTTATTGCTATGTCACAGTATTTCCGTCCCAATTGCCAGGCAATGCAGTTCTCACGTTTCTTATTTTCGAAACACGTAGGTTTGATTTGACTTTGACGAACGGAGAGACCATGAACGCGTCAACTTTTGGCAAGTTTCCACTGTCAGCCTTCACAAAATTTCTTTCCATTGTAGTTCAAAAGTTGTAAATGTGTTGCCGGCAGCTGTGGCCTAGCGGTTCTAGGTGCTTCAGCCTGGAACCGCGTGACCGCTACGGTCACAGGTTCGAATCCTGCCTCGGGCATGGATGTGTATGATGTCCTTAGGTTAGCTAGGTTTAAGTAGTTCTAAGTCATTTGTAGACTTAGAGAAAGCTTTTGACAATGTTAACTGGAATACTCTCTTTCAAATTCTGAAGGTGGCAGGGGTAAAATACAGGGAGCGAAAGGCTTTTTACAATTTGTACAGAAACCAGATGGCAGTTATAAGAGTCGAGGGGCATGAAAGGGAAGCAGTGGTTGGGAAAGGAGTGAGACAGGGTTGTAGCCTGTCCCCGATGTTATTCAATCTGTATATTGAGCAAGCAGTAAAGGAAACAAAAGAAAAATTCGGAGTAGGTATTAAAATCCATGGAGAAGAAGTAAAAACTTTGAGGTTCGCCGATGACATTGTAATTCTGTCAGAGACATCAAAGGACTTGGAAGAGCAGTTGAACGGAATGGACAGTGTCTTGAAAGGAGGATATAAGATGAACATCAACAAAAGCAAAACAAGGATAATGGAATGTAGTCAAATTAAATCGGGTGATGCTGAGGGAATTAGATTAGGAAATGAGACACTTAAAGTAGTAAAGGAATTTTGCTACTTAGGGAGTAAAATAACTGATGATGGTCGAAGTAGAGAGGATATAAAATGTAGACTGGCAATGGCAAGGAAATCGTTTCTGAAGAAGAGAAATTTGTTAACATCGAGTATAGATTGAAGTGTCAGGAAGTCGTTTCTGAAAATATTTGTATGGAGTGTAGCCATGTATGGAAGTGAAACATGGACGATAAATAGTTTGGACAAGAAGAGAATAGAAGCTTTCGAAATGTGGTGCTACAGAAGAATGCTGAAGATAAGGTGGGTAGATCACGTAACTAATGAGGAGGTATTGAATAGGATTGGGGAGAAGAGAAGTTTGTGGCACAACTTGACTAGAAGAAGGGATCGGTTGGTAGGACATGTTTTGAGGCATCAAGGGATCACAAATTTAGCATTGGAGGGCAGCGTGGAGGGTAAAAATCGTAGAGGGAGACCAAGAGATGAATACACTAAGCAGATTCAGAAGGATGTATGTTGCAGTAGGTACTGGGAGATAAAGAAGCTTGCACAGGATAGAGTAGCATGGAGAGTTGCATCAAACCAGTCTCAGGACTGAAGACCACAACAACAACAACAAGTTCTACGGCACTGATGACCTCAGATGTTAAGTCCCATAGTGCTCAGAGCCATTTGAACCATTTTGTAAATGTGTTTTCCATCACTAAACAAATAAAACATTTCCAGTAAAAGTAAGGAGAAATGCTAGTAACTTAGGCTGAAACTTCTATTACGGACGTACAGCTTCGTCTTACTCCTAGCCTGTGACGTCACTAGATTTTCACGCCAATAACTGAGCGTTTCCGCCCACGTGACCAAATTTTGATGTACGAGGGACATTTCATAAATAATGCACAGTTTGGTGTTATTACGGATCGTTTGATGCAAAAACAACGAAAATTACTTCAGAAGTAGCTTGAGGAAACAGCACACGTTTTTGTTTGTTTACTGTATACACTTGATGACCGGAGGTCGTACATCAAGATCGATACTTTGAGCGGCTAAAACCCAACAGAAATCAACAGTGAGTTGAGTGAAGTTTGAGGTGGGTTTTCAGTGGATTACGTTGGGTTACTCGTTTTCGTGGTGGTCGTATGAGCATAGACGATAACGCAAGATCCGGGAAAGCCATAAACGTCAACAGATGAACGAAGTGTGAAACTTGTGGCAGATTCTGATGAAGAACATCGCAGTGTGACTTGTCAGGAACTCTCTCAAGCCACCGGAAATCTTCCAGCATCATTATTTCGTATTCTGACAAATGATCTGAAGAAGATAAATATTTCTGCGACATGGGTCCCACACTGTTTGACTGCTGAAGAGAAGCTGAAACGCCTGGATATTGCAACCTTCCTCGAACAACGATTCGACCGTGAAAGTCAAAGATTCTTGAGTCGAATAGCTGCTACTGGTGAATCGTCGATTAGAGACTTTGAACCGGAGTTGAAATCACTGTCCAATGAGTGGAGAGCTTCTGATTATCCACGTCCAAAAAATATCGCTGCGCTCAATCAAAGCTCAAGCCAATGATGATTATGGTTTATGATCACCAAGGAATCATCATGAGTCCCATGTGGAACAAGTGTCACAGTAGTGTATTATCGTAAATTCACGCAAAACCTGCTCTGGAAAATGCACAAAACCCCACCTCAGTTGTTCGAGGCTGGGCCACTGTTATCTCGACGACAATGCCCGCCCGCATGTCGGCAATCTTGTAGCCCAAAATTTGCGCGAATACTGATCGCCCCTACAGCCCGGACCTTAGTCCACCAGACTTGGACTTGTTCGCGAAGTTGGAAAAAACATATGCGTGGACATCGTTATATTTTCTGGATGGAATAATAGAGCTACCGAGACGTTGGGATTCAGTCATAGAGAAGCAGGGAGACTATATTGAAGGACTGTAAAGAGATACTGAAAATAAATGAATAAATGCGGAAGTAAAAAAAATTAGTGTGCATTTGTTATGAAATTTCCGTCGTACAATGATATCTAACAAGGGAAAGGCCTCAGACACGGCCAACCGATTCGGCTCAAATTTGGCAGGCCACTTGTGTACAACCTAAAACCAAGGAATCTAAGATATTTTAGGCCAACGCCCCCGCGTGTTTGAGAAAATCACGCCTAAAGATTATGACAAGCAATCGACTCAAAATTGGAACGATCGATAGATAATTGTAAATACAGTACTTTTCATCACCAGGTACCGGGTCCGAAAACGCATACTTTTCTGGAAATCGAGGTAAGAAACTTTTACAACGGCCGCTTCTGTACCCACATGGTAAACGCTTTTCGCTGACAGCACCGATAGCTCAACGGCCAAGGTAACGCCGGCACGGTAGCTCAGCGTGTTCGGTCAGAGGGGTTAGCTACCCTCCAAAATGGCTCTGAGCACTATGCGACTCAACTGCTGTGGTCATAAGTCCCCTAGAACTTAGAACTACTTAAACCTAACTAACCTAAGGACATCACACACATCCATGCCCGAGGCAGGATTCGAACCTGCGACCGTAGCGGTCGTGCGGTTCCAGACTGTAGCGCCTTTAACCGCTCGGCCACTCTCTGGCCGGCAGCAACCCTGCATAACAAAAAAAAAAAAAAAAAAAACTGGGTAAATGAATCAACATAGAATCTAAACGGGTGCCATAGGAAGTTCGCACCAAACAAATTCTACGAGCAATGTGGAACAAAATGAGATAAAAAAAAGGTAACTGCATTGGAACCGGAGAACCCGGGTTCGAATCTTGAAGAAACCTATCGGATGTTCTTCTTTTCGTTTGTCTTTTTCCATATCTCAACTGATAGGGATAGGAGGGTTAATAAGGTAAGTAAATCAATAAGGAATGATAATAATAATTAACCCTCCTATCTCTATCAATTGAGGTATGGAAAAATACAAACGAAAAGAATAACATCTGCTAGGTTTCTTCGAGATTCGAACCCGGGTTTTCCGATTCCCAACCAGTTACCTTGCCCGTTGCACTATCGGCGCTGTCGACAAATACAGAAGCGGCAGTTGTAAAAGCTTGTTTCCTCGATTTCTAGAAAAGTTTGCGTTTGTGGACACCATACCTAATGATGAAAAATGCTCTATTTACAATTATCTATCGATCCCGCCAATTTTGAGTCGATTGCTCGTCATAACCTTTAGGGGCGGTTTTCTCAAAATTTCTGGTGTGTTAGGTTGTACACAAGCGACCTGCCAAATTTGAGCCGAATCTGTTGGCCGTGTCTGAGGCCTTCCCCTTGTAAGCTCTAATTAAATAAAAGTAACACATATTTTGTAAGAATATTGACCAAAAATGCTATATGAACGCTAAAATCGGACGGTCGATGTGGCCGAGCAGTTATAGGCGGTTCAATCTGGAAGCGCGGGACCGCTACTGTCGCAGGTTCGAATCCTGCCTCCGGCATGGATGTGTGTGATGTCCTTAGGTTAATTAGGTTTAAGTAGTTCTAAATTCTAGGGGACTGATGACCTCATAAGTTAAGTCCCATAGTGCTCAGAGCCATTTGAACCATTTAACTGTCATAGTACTTGCAGTGCATCGTGATGCAGTTTGGAATTCCTGTGTGATGGTCTGCCTATTACACGTTACGACCCTCTTCAACTGTCGGCGGTCTCTGTGAGTCAACAGACGAGCTTGGCCTGTACGATTTTGTGCTGCACGTATCCCTTCACGTTTTCACTTCACTATCACATCGGAAACAATGGACCTAGGGATATTTAGGAGTGTGGAAATCTCGCGTACAGACGTATGACACACAATCATGTGAGCACGTTCGAAGTCCATGAGATCCGCCGAGCACCCCATTCCGGTCTCTCACGATGTCTAGAGGTCGCTGATATGGAGTACCTGGCATTAAGTGGCAGCATAATGCACCTAATATGAAAAAAGGATGTTTTTGGAGGTGTCCCGATACTTTTGACCACATAGTGTATCAAGTTAAACAGGCAAGTTTCAGAGTTGTTATTAAATGCCACCAACACACTTTTGCAGATGTGTCCAGATAGCGAAAGAGTATTAGTGACTAGTAATAACAACACTGTCGCTTGCCTTTTTGTTTTAATGTTGAGGAACTACACTGGTGTGCAAAGATAGGGGAGCGGCGAGCATAACAGCTACCCTAAGGTTTGCCAATTTTCTTAGCTATGTTTTAATCGATCTAGAAACTCCAAAATCACTTGGTTTTTGGGAAATAACCTACTCTCTTTCCAAGATTGGATGTCAGATGTTAAGTCCCATGGTGCTCAGAGCCAGAGCCGTTAAAATCGATCAGAATAACAGCAATCCGAACCATATTTTTAACGTAGGAAACTAGCCTATTGTGCATCGGTCGTAGTCGTTGTGGTGGGATGGTGCGCGGCTGATTCCCGATCTGTGGAGCGCCACCGACGTCCGCGGCCGGCTCCAGCGGAAGGAGGCTGGAAAGCCAATAGCTGGCGTCGGCGGCGGTGGCCGCCATTGTGGTCCACTTTGCGTGGGCATTGTGCGTGGCCAGGATGCGCGCCGCCAATTCTGCCGGCAGGGTGCCGGCCCGGTAATTAGGTAGTGGCCAGTTAGGACACAATGGCGCCCCGCGGACGCGAGCTCCAGGATGCGGGCCGCTCCTTCCGCCCGCCATCGCTGCCCCTCGCCGCCGCACGGCCTCCGCAGAGCTGGCCCACTTCCTTAGCGGCTGCGTGTCCACCACCACCACCACCTGCACCTACACTCACAGGCGTCCGCAGGGGAGTGGGCTCTCCCTGGAGTCCGGGAATACCGACATTTCTCTGTTACAAAATTCTCATGTGTTTACACTTAAAAAGGTTGAAAACTCAACCAGCCAGTTGTAAATAAAGGTTTATTGGAACCCTTGACTGACGTTTCGACAATTTTAAAACTGTCTCCCTCAGAAGGCATGAGATGCATTTGATAAGCAGTGCAACACATTGCCTTCTGGAGCAAAAGATGGTTTTATTCAGGAATCCAAAACACCTTATTATTATTGACTACAAAACCATGTTTTCCAACATACTCTCCTTTCAGTTCGACAGCCTGAGGTCACCTTACTGGCAGGGACTGTATGTCCGAATAGTACCACTCTGCTGGTCAACGTCGCAACCAACCTCTTATTTCAGCAATGACCTACCCATCATATACACTACTGGCCATTAAAATTGCTACACCACGCAGATGACGTGCTATAGACGCGAAATTTTACCGACAGAAAGAAGATGCTGTGATATGCAAATTATTGGCTTTTCAGGGCATTCACACAAGGTTGGCGCCCGTGGCGACACCTACAATGTGGTGACATGAGGAGAGATTCCAAACGATTTCTCATACACAAACAGCACTTGACCGGCGTTGCCTGGTGAAACGTTGTCGTGATGCCTCGTGTAAGGAGGAGAAATGCCTGCGATGGTGTACTCAACGACGAAGCTGGGTGCACGAATGGCAAAACGTCATTTTTTCAGATGAACCCAGGTTCTGTTTACAGCATCACGATGGTCGCATTCGTGTTTGGCGACATCGCGGTGAACGCACATTGGAAGCGTGTATTCGTCATCACCATACTGGCGTATCACCTGGAGTGATGGTATGGGTTGCCATTGGTTACTCGTCTCGCTCACCTCTTGTTCGCAATGACGGCTCTTTACACAGTGGAGGTTACATTTCAGATGTCTTACCACCCGTGGCTCTACCCTTCTAAACCTAACTAACCTAAGGACAACACACACATCCATATCCGAGGCAGGATTCGAATCTGCGACCGCAGGGGTCGCGCGGCTCCAGACTGAAGCGCCTAGAACCAATCGGCCACTCCGGCCGGCCTCTACCCTTCATTCGATCCCTGGGAAACCCTACATTTCAGCAGGATAATGGGCGACCGCATGTTGTAGGTCCTGTACGGGCCTTTCTGGATACAGAAAATGTTTGACTGCTGCTCTGGGCAGCACATTCTCCAGATCTATCACCAATTGAAAACGTCTGGTCAATGAGTGGCCGAGTAAACTGACTCCACAATATGCCTCTTGCAAGTATAATATATTTGTCCAATGAATACCCGTTATCATCTGCATTTCTTCTTGGTGTAGCAATTTTAATGGCCAGTAGTGTATGTACTGTTCCCCGTGGAGTGCACCCTTCATTGGGCCAAACAAATGGAAGGTGCGAGATCCGGGTTGTTGGGTGGATGAAGAAGAACAGTCCAATGAATTGCATTTCTATGGCGGCAAATACACTGAAGTCGTTTCTTAAATTTCATGACGGTAGCACAGTACACATCAGAGTTGGTCGTCGCATCGTGAGGGAGTACGTCAAACAAAATAACACCTTCAGACTCCTAGAAGATCATTGCTATGGCTTTACTGGCTCAGGGAGCGGCTTTGAACTTTTTGCTTGGAGGAGAGGTAGTGTGACGCCATTCTATGGATTGCCGTTTTTTTTCAGTTCGAAGTGAAGAACCCATGTTTCATCGCCTGTGACATGTTCGACAAAAAAATTACACGATCAACCAAGTAGCGCGCAAGCAATTCCGCACAGACGGTCCTCCATTGCTCTTATGGTCTTCTTTTAGGCGACGAGGAACCCAGTGCGCTAATTCCTTTGAATCCCCAACTGGTGGACGAGTGTGTCAGTACTACCAACAGAGACTTCCAGTTGAACAGCGAGTTGTTTGAATGTGATCCGTCGCTCACCTCGAACGAGAGTGTCCGCACGTTCCAACGTTGCAGGAGTTACAGCTGAGTGCGGCCGGCTAGCACGCGGGAGAAGTGACAGGTTTGTGCGACCTTGTTGCGGTGATGACAGATGCCTCACCCAACGACTCACTGCTGTTTTGTACACTGCCAGCTATCCATAGCCACTCTGCAGACGCCTGTGAATATCTACGATGCTCTGGTTTTTGCCAAAAGAAACTCACTGGCTGCTCTATGCATGGAATGCACATCTCTTAAAGAAGCCATTTTGAAGACTACCTAAAGCGCAGCCACCTTTCTGAAATTCATGAAACTATAAGGGACTGAAGCGGGAACATTCCACGATGTCCCACATCAAATTCCGCATTTTTTAACCGAAATTGGCCTAGAAAACAATGTGTTGCATTACTTATTGAACGTCCCTCATATAATGGCCCTTCATATAATGGGCCTAAAAATTACGTTAGTGGTTACAAAAATATTTTACACAAAAAGGAGTAATAGATGTTGACAAATAATGTAAGATGAGCACACTCACTTGTTATATCACATACTGATAAACGGGTCTTGTCATATGAGACATTCACCTTACGAACACGAACAATCACAAGCCATGACGTCTTAAGACTACTGCAACACAGTATTTCAAGTCTGAAAATTAAATGTCAAGTGCCCCATTGATGTAAGACTCTTGTCGACGTAAAAGTTGACTTATATACATTGAAACACAATAATGGCATCTGGATCATGACAGGATGTGTATGAAAAATAGAAAAACTCAACTGCGCAAATTTATAGGCTCTAACGCTAACGAAAGCTGTATGCAGAAAGCGCTAAGCATGTGGGCATAAGAAATGCGCATTAAATAGCTTGTGTAAATTTAACTCAGTGTTCTAATTTTGAGTTTCCTCAGAAAATTTGATTTCCTCTTGAAAGCTCTAAAAGCTGTCAAACCGTTGCAGTTCGTGGTCAGTCCCATCGAATGCAAAAAAAAAGTCATCAACATAACAGGTGTAAAAGAGTATCTTACTATTTGATTTAGTCATGGAGAAGCCATCTTCTAGGAAGCTATTAAAATTATCCGTAGGACACGGGGTAAACGATTACCCATAGTTTGGTCATAGCACTGAACATAAAATATACCCTTCAAAGTAAAATAATTGTACTCAATCATTACTTTTAATAAGCTCATAAGTTCAGCGATTTGCACCTCTGGGAGTTTCTTTGTCCAACAATAGGTTCTTTTCAAATTTATTAAGCGTCAAATGGATAGGAACATTCGTGTCAAGGCTTGTAGTATCGAAAAAGATCGACCTAGTATGACGTGCACATTCAAGCATTTTCATTTTCTTAACCAGATCTAGACTATTTTTTACAGAAAAACTACAACAAAGGTAAAACCAAATTCTTTAACTTTGCATTGCTAATGCCTACCTACCTTGTGGTGAACACTGCCCATACTGTTAAAGTCGGGCGGACCGGATGGTTACCCTTATGTATATAAAACTGGCTTCTCAAAACAGGATGCTTAGATTCATGTTCATGAACCACATTTTCTTCTGAAATTTCCCTATATATTTTGTGTGTTGCTTACACAATTCCGAACCTCTTTTTGCTAATTATCGGTGAGGTCTGTATGAACCTCGGAGACGTCATTTTCCTCAAAACACTTTATAATTATAGCTATATATTCGCTTTTATGGGCAACGACGACTGTACTGTTTTTATCTGACTTCGTATCAAAGTTTCACCGGTCTTCATTTTTCGGTTAATATTCTTAATCACCTTCTTCTCTTTAGTGCAGATATCACCGATAGTTGAAATTTCTTTTTCTGTATTGTTATTACATTCATGTGTTATTGTAACTAGTTGGGCCTCTGACACCGTCTAAACCAATTTTAAGATCAATAGCATTCTATTGTAGTAGAATCAGTAGACCTAGGAATTATATTGTACGTTAAACCTTTTTGTAAAATTCAGTCTTCTTCGTGCTTAAAGTTTGAGCATTATCAGACGAATAACCTGAAGCGCAGTCTCAGTTGCAGGTGGCCTATCCAACGGGCTCCAGGTGAAACAAAATTAGATTTTTAGTTTTTCGCGTAATTATTGACCGAATTTAACAATTTAAGATACTGTCACAATCTATTCAGTAAGAGGTGTAACACAATAAGAGAAGTATTACAATTGGAAAACACGTTTATGCCCTGTGGCAGTATAACTCAAGGTGTGCAAATTCCGCAGACTGTATTCATCAAATATTTAACAATGAGAGCACTTAGCAGCTTCGGACAAACCGTACACATTTATCAAAACCTTTTCTGGTCGACAACCCCCAAAAATGAAGAAACGAAAAAAGTTTATCGCTCACTACATTTTCGTAACTCATGCACTAAAATTTTAGCATCAGTTTATTACTTCTTTACTACTAACTCTATTTGCAGCAATTTTTGCAGCTAGTATCCCAGCACCACTGACTGTACCTGCAAAACTACGCTGTCCAGTCACATTAATGTGACCACCACCTATGTTCGACGACAACGTGCAATAATCACTCACAGACGGCAGATGGTAGCACAAGAAGTGACATCCCCAAAAACAAAAGTTTTTCATGTTAGTTGCATTGTGCTGCCACCTACTGCTAGCCACGCACTCCATATCAGCGACCTCAGTAGTCATTAGACATGCTGAGATAGCAGAATGGGGCGCTCTGAGGATTTCACGGACTTCGAACGTGGTCAGGTGATTGGGTGTCACTTGTGTCATACGCCTTACGCGAGTTTTTCACACTGCTAAACACCCTTAAGTCCATTGTTTCCGATGTGATAGTGAAGTGGAAACGTGATGGGACACGAACAGTACAAAAGTGTGCAGGCCTACCTTTTCTGTTGACTGACAGAGACCGCCGACAGTGGAAGAGGGCCGTAATGTGTAATAGGCAGACATCTATCCAGACCATCACACAGGAATTCCAAACTGCATCAGGGTCCACTGCAAGTACTATGACAGTTAGGCGGGAGGTGAGAAAACTTGGATTTCATGGCGAGCGGCTGCTCATAAGGCACACATCACGCCGGTAAATACCAAATGACGCATCGCTTGGTGTAAGGAGCATAAACATTGGATGATTGAACAGTGGAAAAACGTTGTGTGGAGTGACGAATCGCGGTACACAATGTGGCGATCCGATGGCAGGGTGTGGGTATGGCGAATGCCCTGTATCCATCATCTACCAGCGTGTGAAGTGCCAACAGTAAAATTCGGAGGCGGTGGTGTTATGGTGTGGTCGTGTTTTTGATGGAGAGGCTTGCACTCCTTGTTGCTTTCCGTGGCACTATCACAGCACAGGCCTACATTGATGTTTTGAGCACCTTCTTGCTTCCCACTGTTGAAGAGCAATTTGGGGATGGCGATTGCATCTTTCAACACGATCGATCACCTGTTCATAATGCACGGCCTGTGGCGGGGTGGTTACACGACAATAATATCCCTGTAATGGACTGGCCTGCCGAGAGTCCTGACCTGAATCCTATAGAACACCTTTGGGATGCTGTGGAACGCCCGTTTCGTCCCAGGCCTCACCGATCGGCATCAATACCTCTCCTAAGTGCAGCACTCCGTGATGAATGGGCAGCCATTCCCCAAGAAACATTCCAGCACCTGATTGAACGTATGCCTGCGAGAGTGGAAGCTGTCATCAAGGCTAAGGGTGGGCGAACACCATATTGTATTCCAGCATTACCGATGGAGGGCGCCACTAACTTGTAAGTCATTTTCAGCCAGGTGTTCGGATACATTTGATCACATAGTGTATGTAATCCGTGGCGTGGGGACACAGAAAACAGTGCAATGTTTGTCGTAATGCGGAAATGGAGCGATTTATCTGACGCCCAAAAGGGCATGATCATTGGGTTTCGGGACAGCGGTGGAAGCATTTCAGAAACGGCTAAGTTTGTAAACTGTGCGTGCTGCCATGGTTAAGATATACTGTGCAGGGCAAAATGGCGCTATCCGAAAGCGCGCCGAAGCAACTGTGGTGTACCACGGGTCATTGACGACAATGGCGAACGACCGCTGCGGAGATGTGTACCGGCGAATGGACGTGCAACTGTTGAGCAACTGACTGCCCAGATGACTTAAGGGGCTACCAGCAGTGTCTCTTCAACGACTGTTCAGCGAACGTTTTCGCCTATGGGACTCCGCAGCAGTTGCCTGGTTCATGCACCCATGCTGACTACTGTTCATCGGCCACAAAGGCTGCAATTTTCACGCCATCATCGCAACTGGACGTCCACTGAATGGTGGCAGCTGGCCTTTTCAGATGAATCAAGCTTTGTGCTCCTTTGGACAGGTAACCGTTGCATCGTCGGAAGGGTCTAGGCCAGAGGAGGTCGCACTATGGTATGAGGAATGTTTTCGTGGCATTCCCTCGATGATCTCATTGTTCAGGATCGCACAACGAACCTATACTAATATGCATCTATTCTCGGGGACCATGTACACCCCTGTATGCAACTTGTTTTTCCTCGGCACGATGGCATCTACCAGGAGGACAATTCAACGTGTCACACAACTTGCAGTGTTCGTGCGTGTTTGGGAAAGCATCAGGATGAGTTTACCATGCTTCCCTGGCCACGGTAGTGCCCGGCTTTAACCGAATAGAGAATCTGTGGTATCACCTCGATATGGCTCTTCGACCCATGGAACCTCACTCGAGAAACCTAGGACAGATGGCCACGGTACTGGAGTCACCACGGGTCCACATCCCTGTCGCCGGCCTCTATGGTTGAGTGGTTCTAGGCGCTTCAGTCCGGAACCACGCGGCTGCTACGGTTGCAGGTTCGAATCCTGTCTCGGTCATGGATGTGTTGTGTGATGTCCTTAGGTTAGTTAGGTTTAAGTAGTTCTAAGTTCTAGGGGACTGATGACCTTAGACGTTAAGTCCCACAGTGCTTAGAGGCATTTTTGAACATCCCTGTCGGTGCCTTCCACGACGTCACTTACCCTCTTCCTGCACTTCTCATAAAGGTCTCCGCTGTCACCACATCAATATGACTGGACAGTGTATATGCTACAATAGTACGACACATAATTCATGAGGTATAACGTCATGCATAATGGCTAGCGTTAAAAATTAGCTTTTGCTTAAAACAGGTTGCAAATTATCCGGACTAATCTTAACGGGTGTTTCATAACGAGAGTAGTTCGCGGCTACCAAGAATTTTGAAACATAATTCCAAGCCTTTCGTAAATCTTTTCTCGCTTACTTCTTAATGTTAGACATTTAACACATATACTCACTTGTAAAATTATCAGACTTTTGACTATTTCATACAAAGAAGTTCCATTTTAAAGAATCGAGGATGGAGGAGTTTACTGCTTTTCTACTAACTCGCATATTTAGCATTTAGCAGTCCAGGAAACACTGTAGTTTTACAATTCATCAGGTAACTCAAGTTTGTTTCGTTATCACACCGTTTATAGGGAAATATTCCATTTTCTTGGAGCGGCAGCGGCTTTTGAGCTGTCCTGGAGTTAACATAGAAGTAAGGTTTAATCAGCCATGTGGGGATCGACAGCAGCTGGGAAAGGGGGGTGGATGGAGGGTATCAATATGTATAAATATATCAAAATATAGTATAAATATATCAATATATACAAATAAATAGCAGCTTCAAGAATGGCGAAGAATTTCAGAAAATCATAAGCTGAGTTTAATACAGAATAACAAGTTTGTTTGTGTGGTCATCCTCGGCAGCAAGCATATAAATACTTGTTTTGCAAGTAAAACTGCCTTTTCCTGCTGCTAGTTACTTTATTTATCCCATTCCCGTTTCGCCTTTTCCTGTTCTAAGGCATTATCAGGGCATCTATAACGATACAGTTTTGTTAGTTTTAGATTATTAAACAGTTCACTGCGTGATTTTTTTTTTGTAAAAATAGTAATTACTTACGATTTGCTGATCTGCGTTTCCTCACATCTCGTCTGTAGGTCTCACTACCACTTTCATCACTGCCATATAATCACAACTTTGTGTTCTGGGCTTCCTCATACTGTTCCCCATTTTCTCAGTCTTTTTTGTGGTGTACTTTTGTTCTTTTGTCACTCGATACAACTATTTCGTCGTACAATGTTTTTCACAACGCAAATATTGTAACTCCGTTACTTGTTTCATCCTCTTTGGTATGTTTACCTATTAGTTGCCAACCTAACGAAGTATATGTTCGAGACTAACTTCTATTTATGTTGTTTATACCGTGTGTGTGTGTGTGTGTATGAGTGAGAGAGAGAGAGAGGGAGAGAGCCGACGATTTTTTTTTATTTTGGAGGGGAGGGAGGGGGGGTGGTCTAGCTGTTAGCGAGTGGTTGGAAACTTTGGTGACAGCTGATTTGACCTTTCGATTCAGTATTCTGTGGAGGGATTCATGGATGAATGAGTGTAAAGATGTTGGGTTCTATTATTATTATATTGGACAGTACTATTATATTAATCCTTTTTGCGAAAGTTATTCTATTATTTTATCTATTAATGTAAGTAATGAATTGATTGGCATGTGTACTTGGTCATTCAACAAGAGTTTTCCTTCTTATTGGTTTTCTGTATGTGGTAATTTTCTTGCATGGTTAGGAGGAGTTTTTTATTGTGTATTCTAATTATTTTCATGTCATTTTCTCTAGTGGTTGGTTTGTGGTCATGTTCTCGTAGGTGTTCTGCAAATAAGGAGTGGTTTGTCGCATATTTCCAGGCTCTCATGTGTTCTTTGTATCTGACATCAAATGTTCTACCTGTGTGACCTATGTATGTGCCTTCACAAGTGTTACACTGTAGTTGATATATACCTGCTTTCTGGTTTTTTTCAGTTTTGGAGTGTATTTTTGTATAGAATTGTCTGTTGAGTATGCTATGTTTATTCCCTGTCTTTTGAAAATTTTGGTGGTTTTATGTGTGATTTTGTGTTTGTATGTCATTGTGTACCATCTTGTGTTTACTTTCATCTTTTTCTGATTATCCTGTGTTGTCGTTATGGGACTGCGTGTTTGTGTTTGGTTCTGTTATGTTGTTGTCTGTAGTTTTGGAGCTTTCTGCTTTTATTTTACTGTTAATTTTGTTCTTTGTTTGTGACTGTGTTATTATTGTAACCATTATTTTGTGCTATCTGCATTATTATGTCCAGTTCTTTTTGGTAGCTTTCGTGGGGAAATACAGAATTTAAAAACTATGGGATCGACAAGGGATTATCCGTAGGGAACAGATAATCTCACTATAAATTTCCAAGACAGCGGAGTAAAAGAAGAGTTGGAACAAATCAAATATGGTATACACGCTAACTGAACAAAAATATCCGGCTATCCGGATACCCTGACGTAATCTAAATGGAGTCGTAGACAGTGTTCACATGCCATATTTTGCGGTATCAAGGAGCGCGGGACAAACTTTGCATACACATTTCTCTGCTTCAAAAGATTCGGTCAGTCTCTTGAACACTTGCTTTAGAGATATCCAGCTCGTTGCTGCATTGCAATTTGTGATACAACAACGTTGATACACTATGGTCAGACGTCCAATACTTAAAACTGGCTGCTCACAACTGACTGGTGGGACGCACGTCTATTGTTTACAGTTTTTATTCAAGCTGCCACCATAGCTACCACTCCGACCGTTGCTTGTGTTTCAGGAATGAAATCGGCTTCGGAACTCTTTGGACGGATGGTGTATATTGGCTTACAAATATCCTTCCAAAACTCTCTTATGTGTTCAAAGCTCCACAAAGTACGGTCAAATCGAGAGAGTCGCGTACTGCAAGTATCTAGATGAGATTATTGAACCTACTGATAAAAATTGCGCAAAGGAAAAATTCATGACTTCTACACGAAATTTGTCTCCATAAACACAAAAATCACGCTTTACAGCTTAGTTACCAAACCAGGAGACCTGAATGTCAGAGCAACTGGAAATAAGAGGAACGCAGAATTATCAGAAATACTCTAGAACGGAAGATGGTTACAGACTAAAATATCGGGAAAAGTACCAGAAGTAGCCAAAGTATTGGCAGGTGTCGAAAAAAATCTATTGTAATTTCTTGGCATATCCACAGACTCCCAGCAACAAAACTTACAAAACTGCAACAGGCACAAGCATGGTTCTAGGCGGTTCAGTCCAGAACCGCCCTGCTGCTACGGCCGCAAGTTCGAATCCTGCCTCGGGCATGGATGTGTGTGATGTCCTTAGGTTAATTAGGCTTAAGTTGTTATAAGCCTAGGGGACTGATGACCTCCAATGTTAAATCCCATAGTACTCAGAGCCATTTGAACCATTTTGCAACAGGCACACAACGGGAAAACTATACCCTTCATTCGGAAAAAAAGGGAGAGTGTGAACCTGCGAAGGAAACTGAAGCAAAAAGTTTTGAAGAAAGAAATAAGATTCATGGTGGTATAACTAAAATCTGGCTGAAAATTGATATATCGGAATCATAAAGCTTTGCGTGAGCTAATAGTGGCCAGTTGCACCTAATAAATTAATATGCGGGGTTATTCTTCACTACCTCTGAGGTTTCAGAACACGACTGCGAGAGGACTACAAGACTAGAAAAAAGAAACACATATCAGTGGATAAAGCAGTTCTCCAAGTTTTAACTCAATATGTGCACCGTTTGTGAAGCGGTAAGCCTGCGATAGTCGAACTCTTGCCACACACGTCCCAAAACGCCGAGCACGAAATTAGCGACCGCAAAAACTTATCCTTTCTTGCAACTCTTCCAAATTAATGGCAGTGTAGGCAGGAACACATCACCTTTGACAAAACTCTCTCTCACAGAAAAATCACGTGGAGTTAAGTAAGGTGATCTTGGTGGGCGCAGAAGAAGAGGAGGGTCATTATAGAAATCACTTAGATAAATTAAGATATGGTACAGCCAACCAATGGTGTCATATGTAACCAAAAGTAAACTGAAGTGTTATGGGACTGATGGTATACTCAATCAATGCATAATGTCATGTCTAACCAAAAGAAGGCAGACTGTTGTACTTAGTAATTCAACCACTGTAGTCCAGAGACATTATTCTCACGAACGAGAAATCACGTATGGGATTCCCCAAGGTTCAATCTCAGTTCTGCTGTTGTTCCT
This sequence comes from Schistocerca americana, assembly GCF_021461395.2. Lineage (NCBI taxonomy): Eukaryota > Metazoa > Arthropoda > Insecta > Orthoptera > Acrididae > Schistocerca > Schistocerca americana. The sequence continues at coordinate 429,320,185 of NC_060124.1, read as the reverse complement.
CATATATGTAAATGATCTCCATGTAATATACAACAAGAAGAATTTGTTCTTTTTGCAGAAGAAATGGTAAACAGTGCTTTTAAAAGTATCATAGACTGGTTTTCTGTCAATGGACTCACCCTTAATTGGAAAAAAAAGAAAACCATATTCTGTTGTGCACATGTGGGGGTACGATAAGTGTCATAACACATGGTAAGGAAATAATAGAGTGGAAATTTCAAAATTCTTAAGTATCCATATTGATGAGAATTTAAACTGGAAAAGGCATATTTTGGAACTTCTGAAACAACTTAGTTCAGCCACATCTGCATTTATAATCACTGCAGATCTTGATGAAAAGTTCTGGGTAACACAACTTTGAAGAGGAAAGTCTTCATTGTTCAAATAAGTGCTGTGAGAGTAATATGTGGTGGTCATCCACTATGATCTTGTAGACATCTGTTTAATAAGCTGGGTACTCTGACTACTGCCACACTGCGTATTTACTTCCTCAAGAAATTTGTTGTGAACAATCCCCTGCAGTTCAAAAGGAACAATGATGTATGTAACTAAAGTACCAGAAGGGAAAATGACAATCATTACTCCACATTAAGGTTGTCTTTAGCACAAAAATTTTTGATGACGTACCTAGCGATATAAAATGCCTGACAGACAGCACACCCCCCACATTCTGTCTTGGTGGTCCTGGACAGACTGCTTTCTTCTCACCACACAAGCATCCAGTCTCATGGAATGTGTTGTACCAACCACAGATTATTTTCTCTGCCGAAGCTTTAATCTGAACTGCTGAACTCTCACAACTGACTCATCTATAGCGAATTCAGTGGGCACAAGACGCGCATTTTTCACTCCTAGTAGTGCACTCCGCAAGTATGCCATGCATGGCGCTTATTGTGAATCGATAATTGGAGAGAGAATCTACCTACTGATATGTGTCATTTTCAGTATGTCTTGTAGTTTTGGCATAGTAATCTTCTGAAGCCTCGAAGGTAATTATGAATGAACCTATATACAAATAAATATATACCATATTTGAGGAACAAATCAAAATGTGTCAAAGTCATGCTACACACATACAATCAGGTACATATTATACATACATAGGCCATCATATTTTAATCTGAGATGTGTTGTCGCAGAAATAAAAAGTAATAGCTCCATTTTGAGCAAAATTTTCATGAACTGAGGCAAATTCAGGAAAGAGTGATGCCTTCATGTATATTTCTGACCTGTCTGAGCTACAATGTTCACTGGGGTGTGCATGAAGGGATCTGAGGACCAATTCTCAGTCAGCATGCCACTGTACTGGATGGCAGGGAATGAAGTGTACAAACAATAAACTTTCACCTGATGACCTAATTATTGTGAAAGTTTCATGACAAGGAAAGAAAGCAATATCTTTAATTTTTCTCAAAAATAATATATATATATATATATATATATATATATATATATATATATATATATATATCACCCCCATTCCCCCATACACATATATACATATATATGTCGGTGTGTATATGTGTGCATCTGAAATCTCCTTCCAAACCTCTGAATCCATTTCAGCGAAATGTGGCACAGAAACATCAGGCCTCTAGAATATCAGTACTGTGGGATTTTACAACCTCTTACCTACAATAGGAGTGGAGATACAGGCAAAGACGTGTTCTTTCCAACCTTCTGTGGTATAGGCCACCTTGCAAAACAGACATATTGTAGGGGAACTGTATCGACCTGCCAAATCAACCTGCTTTTCAGGGCACATTTCAGGAGCAAGAAATTGTTTCTCTCGACGCCGGCATGTAGGCTGCCCTGCATGACAGGTATGTTGCACAGCTTGTGTTATCGACCTGCTCTTTGCAGTGTCCTATACAACAGGGGCAAATGAACGACTTTCAAGCCCCTGATTCATAGCCTACCCAGTATGACAGGTGTGTTTTGGGATTAGTGCTGGCCTGTTTTACTGAACCATCTTGCAAGGGATACTGATTAGCATGGCTAGGGTCAGGTTGGGATGGACAGAAGAGGGTATGGACAGAGTGACAGAGGAGGAAATGGACAGAGACAGGGGAAGAGAGGTAGATAGATGAGGCAGGTGGAAGGTATGGAGAGGTATTGAGCAGGTAGAAAAGGAAGAGGGGGAGGCAGAGATGGAAAGACAGAGGGGAAGGAGGACATGGTCAGAGGGAGGCTAGAAGGATACAACTAAAGAGATGGGGTAGAGGAAATGGACAAAGAGAGGGGGAGGCAGAGATGGACAAAGGTAGTCACGAGGAGGAGGATGTAGACCGACAGAGGTGAGAAGATGAAGTGGATAGACAGAGGGAGGAAAAGTTGTACAAGGAGAGGGAGAGGAGGAGTTGTGTTCAGTATATGTGTCGAACCCATAAGCAGGCGAAGCAGTGGGTAAAAGGTTAGTATTTTTCTGTTTGGAACGCTCCAGAGACAAATCAAAAGTAGATCCAGCCATCTGATTCCGACGAAGGTTTTTGGGGAGATTTTCCAATTTATAAGGCATGTGCCGGAACTGATAGTCCGCTCCAGAATATTCTCAACAGCAATCCAATGCCCCAGTCTTAGGCTAGTGCAGTGTGGCTGGTAAGATCTGTAAGGGGCAGAGCTCTCAAACAACTCGCTTTGTCCATTAGGACATGGAATGAACTTAAAGAACGTTATGTTTCGATGTAAGACACTATGACCCATATACAGCCTCCAGAAGTGTGTAATACGGAATACAGGGGAGCAATGAGACTGGGGCAAATCGGCAATATTGCAGGATTACCGACAACAAGGCAGCCCTTGGCATCTCAAGGAAACAAAACAAGGATAAAGACTAACTACAATGCAGAGGAGGCTTTTTTTTTATCAAAGTCATAGAGGCAACAAGAAAGGGGGCAATGGGGGGGGGGGGGGGGGGGTACTTGGCCCCACCCTGACCCCACTGGAATCTAAAGTACGGAATTTTTATTCATTTATTGAGTGGATAACCATCCATTTAATAGGATATAATAAGTTTTTCGTGTGACCAATAGAATGTAGTTCTTATGAGATGACATATCTGGAAAATGAACAACTCATTTATGTCACAGATGACAAATTTAAAGCCTTGTCTCCCCCCCCCCCCACCCTCCCCCACCCTTGCCCTTGCAAAAAAATTCTGCGGACTCCCCTATGACCTTAGTATTGATCGACATAAGCAGGTCAAGTGCCGCTGCTGCTAACCACTAGAGAACTTCGAAATGCCGGTTGAAATTCCTCAATAAATTACTTGTATTTGGCGGGATCGATGACAGCCACCGATCGCGTATAATGTTGCCACAGAATTAGATATCGTTGGTATGTCGGGCTCTCAATGAACTTGTCAATGTAATTACTTGATGTGAAGAACCAGGGGCATACATTGCTGCAAGGGATCATGTACAAACGGCACTAACTGATATAAATTATTTACGTCTGAAGTGAAACAGAACATTCGATCACGCCATAAATCCTACGCTCATTGGCAGCATCCTTTACCTATCCAGTACTGGTAAGACGAGAAGCAATGAAAATATGGGCGCACTGCACTGGGAATGGGGATACGAACTGCATTGCCAGAGAAACGATATATGTAATATTTTCAGCAGATAGCAACAATTTCAAATCGCATGTCATTCCGTTAATAGCTAAACTTTTCAAGACGCTTGTGATTTAAAAGGTAAATTAGTTTGGTGACAAAAATATAGCTTAATGCATGAAATCCATCTTTAATGAGTAAAAAGTCCTATAGAAATGTATTATGTCTTACAATACGTGCATGAAAACCCACCGTGGTGATATCAACTGGTCGAAAATTATCTATAGTGCACTTGGCCCAGAAAATTCGTAGGAGAATGTATAAGCTGTAGTATTCGATTCCCCTGTAATTACAATATTTATAAAATTCATATATGGAGATGGTATCTGTTCTTTCCGACATGTGCGGAAGAACAGGTACCATCGGTGACCATGCAGTGCCCTAGTATGAAATGATAATTAAATCAAGACCCTACGCTGCCGACAGGCGTTGATATACATCAACGGGGACAGTTGAGAATGTGTCTTCTGACCGGGACTCGAACCCGGGATCTCCTGTATACACGGCAGACACTCTATCCATCTGAGCCACCGAGGGCACAGAGGCGAGAGTGACTGCAGGGACTTATCCCTTGCACGCTCCCCGTGAGACCCACATTCTCAACTTTAACGTCCACACACTACATTCGTAGTGCCCCTTCTCATGTCTGAAAGAACAGATACCATCTACATCTTCATATAGTTATGGTTAACCAGCCATTGACCATCTTCTTCTGTGCGGATGCACACATATTGCCCGAACTCTTACGGGAGTAAGATTGTCTGGCGCGAGTAATGAGTGTAAAGGGCAAGGGCACTACGAATGTAGTGTGTGGACATTAGTTGGGAATGTGGGTCTCACGGGGAGCGTGCAAGGGAGAATTCCCTGCAGTCGCAATATACTCTGTGCCCTCAGTGGCTCAGATGGATAGAGTGTCTGCCGTGTAGGCAGTAGATCCCAGGTTCGAGTCCCGGTGGGGGCACACATTTTCAACTGTCCCCATTGATGTATATCAACGCCTGTCGGCAGCGTAGGGTCTTGATTTAATTATCATTTAATTATAAAATTCAGGCTTCTACAGCACAAAACACTTCACACGAGCCGTGATAATTAGTTTCGAAGACTATCCTGAATATTATTTTCCACTGTGTTTGTTTTACGATGTACTACACAATGTTATTCAGACGTACATGCACGTTTGAAGGAGCAGACATAGCTACGATTTACATACATCTGAGTGAAATGGAAGAAATGTATTCACGATTGTGAATACGATTAGACTTCAGCTGCACAATGTATTGGTAACGTGAAAATTGTGCTCGACCGGTACCCGAACACGGATTTCCCGCTTTTCGCGAGCAATCTCCGTAGCCACTTCGGCTATTCGAGCTCACCTCCCAGAATGACGTAAGCCCCCATTTGTCACTGTGTGTCCACCTCCTGCACTCGCACAGCTGCTGTGATCTACGCACAGGTAGAGACGTGTTTACTATCGCGACCTGTCTAGCTATGTAATACTATTTTGGAGACACACAACGCAGACAGTGTAAAATAGTGTTAGATGCCTAGACAGTCCACGATAATGATATAAAGTCTCTCCCTGTGCAGCAATTGCAGCAACTGGGAGTGCAGGACATGGTTACATGTTGACGTATGAAGGGTTTGGGTCGCTCCGAGAGACGAGCACGGATAGCCGAAGTGGTGAAGGTGATCACTCATGTAAAGCAGGAAATCCGGTTTCGAGTCCCGGTCAGGTGCAAATTTTCATATGTCGTCATTAAACTGTGTAGCTGACATCTCATCGTATTTGCAATCGCGAATACATATCTTCTATCCCGAACATAGCTACAGTGCCCAAAATCTTGGTGGGACCAGCGGAGTGAAATAAGTATTTCTGAATACGAAAAATCAGGAGTAAGTCAATTACACAGAACAGAGCATTACAGCACGTCATTAAGATAACGTCACAGAATACACAAAACATAGTCATAGAGGTCTATTACACTCCGCACAGTATACAGGGCGATTCAAAAAGAATACCACAACTTTAGGAATTTAAAACTCTGCAACGACAAAAGGCAGAGCTAAGCACTATCTGCCGGCGAATTAAGGGAGCTATAAAGTTTCATTTAGTTGTACATTTGTTCGCTTGAGGCGCTGTTGACTAGGCGTCAGCGTCAGTTGATGCTAAGATGGCGACCGCTCAACAGAAAGCTTTTTGTGTTATTGAGTACGGCAGAAGTGAATCGACGACAGTTGTTCGGCGTGTATTTCGAACGAAGTATGGTGTTAAACCTCCTGATAGGTGCTGTATTAAACGTTGGTATAAACAGTTTACAGAGAATGGGTGTTTGTGCAAAGGGAAAAGTTCTGGACGGCCGAGAACGAGTGATGAAAATGTAGTACGCATCCAGCAAGCATTTGTTCGCAGCCCAGGAAAATCGACTCGCAGAGCTAGCAGAGAGCTGCAAATTCCACAATCAACTGTATGGAGAGTCCTACGAAAAAGGTTAGTTATGAAACGTTATCGTCTGAAATTGGTTCAAGCACTGTCTGCAGCTGATAAGATTAAAAGAATCGATTTCTGTGATTTTATCCTTGCTCAAATGGAAACAGATGAATCTTTCGTTTCAAAGATTGTGTTTAGTGATGAAGCAACTTTCCACACTAACGGGAAAGTCAACCGTCACAATGTCTGTATATGGGGCACTGAGAATCCGCGGGAAACAACTCAGTATGAACGTGACTAGCCTAAGGTGAACGTTTTCTGTGCCATTTCAGCCAATAAAGTTTTTGGTCCCTTTTTCTTCGAAGGTGCTACTGTAACTGGACTATAGTATCTGGAGATGTTAGAGAATTGGCTGTTCCCTCAGCTCGAACAAGAAGCACAACAATTCATATTTCAGCAGGATGGAGCGCATCCACATTGGCACTTATCTGTCCGTAACTACCTGAACGTCAACTACCCGAGGCGATGGATCGGCCGCCAGGCAGCCCGTGACAGAGCACTTCATCACTGGCCTCCAAGAAGCCCTGATCTTACCCCCTGCGATTTTTTCTTATGGGGGTATGTTGTTTCGGCCACCTCTCCCAGCCACCATTGATGATTTGAAACGAGAAATAACAGCAGCTATCCAAACTGTTACGCCTGATATGCTACAGAGAGTGTGGAACGAGTTGGAGTATCGGGTTGATATTGCTCGTGTGTCTGGAGGGGGCCGTATTGAACATCTCTGAACTTGTTTTTGAGTGAAAAAAAACCTTTTTAAATACTCTTTGTAATGATGTATAACAGAAGGTTATATTATGTTTCTTTCATTAAATACACATTTTTAAAGTTGTGGTATTCTTTTGGAATCACCCTGTACTTTGCCGCACATACGAAATACATCTTTCATATATCAACAACAAATCTCCATTTCACTAAACACCTGATAATTTATATTGTGTGGCCACAGAAAGGTGCCATCGATTTGACGCCTGTGTTTTGGTTGTCAGGTATCGGCAGAACTCGGAACTTCGATGATGGCTTACCTTCTGACTGCTATCACTGCGCTGCTGTATTTCACAGTTCCTTCTTTGCTGACTAGGGATGGACACATTCGTGTCGCTCGCCAATCGTCTTGCCCCAAACTGATCCTCAGCAAGGAGAAGGGCCATTGCAGAGACCCCAGTATTGTTGAGAACTGCGCCACGCCCTGACTTCTTGTTTACTTTAAGGGGCCCCACGCACGAGCAGTGGCTCACAGCAATCAGTCGCGATGTCGCACGGTCTGCCTGCAGATCGCTCGATTGTGGGCCGATCGCTAATCGCAGCGATCGGTAACTGATCGCTTGGAATTCCACCGCATTCAGATGACTCGCACGTGGTGCATACAGCTGCGACTCGTGTCCGTAGGTATTAACCTTGGCTATGTAGTTTTCTTTCATTTCGCTAGACCTGCGCTGAGTAAGACCAATACGTTTGAATTCAGGGAGGACGAAACATTCTGAAAAGTGAAGTTTGTAATGGTTCTTTATTTACGTGACCATTTCGGCACTCCAACCCCAGTTCTCGATACCAGTAATATCGTACTACTTTTGTGCGAAGTAACAGACATATTTTTGTGACAATATTCACATTTGGTTTTAATAATGTATAGGTACTCCGATGTATCGATATATTACAGTGATATGGTTCTTGTGTGTATTCATTTCTGTGAGACTGTCATAATCTTTGACTTACTAGTAAGCGTTTTGGCGCGAATGCGCACAGAACAGTCTTTGCTTCACTTTGCAGAAGTTAAGTTGTAATTTCGCTCTGTAAAAGAACAGTCAAGTCTTGTGTTTGGTTAAAGTGGAAATTAAATATATGAAGATTGATACAAAACTGTTTTCTTGATGATTTGACAATTAAGAAGAAGTATATGTGAATTTACAAGAAGTTTAATAAAAATGTGGATCGTGAACACCAAGTCAAAAATTATTTCTACCATACCATTGTTCTGATCTGGGATTGTTTGATCATTAAGAATTTCCTGAAAAACGCATTTGTTAGGTCTTCAAATATTGCTAAAATACAGATCTGTACCTTCTAGCAGTCAAAGTGGAATCACCTTAGAATCAACAAGATGAGCCATAACAACTTCGACGAAATCCACGTGGGAATCCATTAAATATAAGTGCCGAAATTAATGGCTTTTTTACAGTGACCTCATTATTTCCATTCTGACGATACCATCCACATTCAATAACTTTGTTGTTGCCCGATAAAGGGAACATATGCTTCGTGAGCAATATTATTAATCTGATTTCTAAGCTACTTTGCAAGTGGTGGTATTTTTAGAAGTTGAGGCCGGAGTTGCTACTTATACTAAGAAGGAATCCAATTAGATGGGGTCGACAAAAATATGGACGCACCAAAAACACAACATTACCATGCGTAATACGGTGTAGAAAACCCGCTAGCATTCAAAACAGCTTCTAGTAGTCTCGGAATGGATAAATAGAGGTCCTATATGGTCTTCAAGACAATATTCCTGCAGAACTGTGGGCAATTTCAGGTAACGATGATGGTGGTGGATAGCGATCATGCATTCTTCTCTAAAGCAGACAACAAAGACTCAATAACACTGAGATCTGATGACTGTAGTTGCCACGGGAGATGCGAAAATTCATCTACGTACAGTCCGCAGCTCGTGGTCTTGCGGTAGCGTTTTCGCTTCCCGCTCACGGGGTCCCGGGTTCGATTCCCGGCGGTGTCAGGGATTTTCTCTGCCTCGTGATGACTGGGTGTTCTGTGTTCTTCATCATTTCATCATCATTAACAATGACTTGCAATATGGCGGCCGAACTCCCCCACATGGGGCCTCCCGGCCAACAATGCCATACGATCATTTCATCTACGTACACACAGAACTAGTAGTGGCTGACATGCTGTGTGTGAATGGGCATCGTGTCGTCTTGGAGCACAGTGTCACCACTGGAGAACAGACAGTGTACCATAAGATGGACCTGATCAGCCGAAATGGTCACATAATCCTTATCGGTAACTCGCCCTTGCGGAGTAACCAGGGGGCCCATGGAATATCACGATATGGCCGCACAAATGATGTCTGTGCTGCAGCCATCTTTCACTCTTTGGACGTAATCGTGGCGAGAAGTTGCAAACAGTGTTAAACAAAGGCTCATCCGAACAAACGACTTTCTCCATAGTACAGGTTTCATGACTTCAGCACCACTATTTCGTGTTACGGGCATGTACATAACTGAAGAACGGCTTCAGAATTCCAGCTCGCCCTGCAATTATGTGCTTACGGAGCTCCCTTCGTGTTGTTTCTCGAGTGTGACTTTCAGTTTTGCAGTTACTTTTGCAGCTGTCGTCCTCTTATTTTTTGTCACAATCCTCGTCAACGACCGTGCGTTACGAAGACTCAGTGCATACTTTCATTCGTGTTGTGTGTCCGCCTCCGTAGTGTAGCGGTAGGATTACCGCCTAGCACGCAGGGGACCCGGGTTCGATTCCCGGCAGGGGACTGGGTGTTGTGTGTCCTTCATCACCATTGACTCGCCGATGTGGCGTCACCTAAAAAGGACTTGCAATCTGCCAACAATGCCATACGATCATTTCAGTTTCATTCACGTTGTGACATCGTGGATGATGCTCTTTCGCTTTCACGGTGCGGAATATAAATCTTCTACACGGTGCCTGTTGAAACACAAAACACTTGGAATACCTTGGTTATGGAAGCCCCACCATAGGACGACCAACACACTGCCAGTTTCGATTTCTATTAATTCCAACACAGTGCATTCACAACTCCACAGGACATTGACCACGAACTGACTCTTGTAACGTATCGAGGACATTGCACAGGTGGCGTTCGTATTCAGACACAACAGCACAACCTGCAGGCTAGACTATTATCCGCAGTTGTGTTTCAAGCAAGCATTTTTCACTGTGTTGCCATATTTGTACTCGCTTCGGCGGTGCATATACTAAAATTGGAACGATACAGAGAAGATTAGCGTGGCCCCTGTGTTCCAGTGGGTTTAATTTATTTTCATATAGAAAATTAAAAACGGAGACAAATCGGTTGAGTGGTTCTATAGTTATTAGCACCAGTCCTATATCCGGTACTGAATTTTCTCATCTCAAACGGGTATTACTATACAAGAAATCGCTTTTAAATATGGTACCTATTTCGTCCTCAATAATCATTAGTTGTGTAATAATGACAACAAAAATAATTTTATAAACATATATTAGGCCTACCTATAAAATGTATTTCAGACAAGTTCCTCATTCTATGCAGCTCTGACAAAGCAGATTTATTGTAGTGACTGTTAAATAGCCTTCTTTGATTTAGTTCACAAACTGCAACATCTTCAAAATATTTCACGTTATTTAAAGCCGTAGAACCATGCAACTTTCCGAATGTACTCCCCACCAAAAAATGATTCTACTTTTCATAATGAAATTTTTTAAAATTTTTTCGTCCCCTATAACCGAGAAATCAAATATCATTATTTTCATAGATGTAACTTTAAAATGTTTTAACAGTTGTTCAATAATGATTTGTTTTCAAAAAACTTTCGCATCCTTTTTCACCCCCTTAGGATGGAATTTCTAAGAACCCCTCCGTAAACGATGCCTACAGCATAAGATTAACACTCTCCCCAAATCTCAAGTTTCTATCCGTACCGGTTTGGGCTGGGCGATGATGTGCTTGAGAATCAGTCGTGATATTTCCTTTTATATATAGAGATTCATTCACGTTCTTAATAATCTGACAAACGTAATAATTACGAGAAAGAATTATAACGAACCGCGTGTAGCAATCGGTTCTAAATAAATAACTGAATTCTATCATTTTGTTGTTCAGTTGAAGTACTGGTTTGAATCGGTATAGTACCAAAGACCTCCACGTTACATCTGCGTATGACCTCTTAGCAACAGTGCTGTCGGGGAGGATCATTCGACAAACATCCAACATCGGTAAAATATTGGGAATAGATTGTAAATTTCCTAGCAAACGATCGAAAACAGCAAAGAGGCATTTCGACGAACTATGCTAGAACGTGAGACTGACAAAGCTTGTAACAAGACTTAGAATGACACTTTATTTACCCAATGATTGCCAACACTAATTCGAAACAAAACCTTTTGCTTTATTGGATTAAGTAAATTATAGACGTACACGGAGAATAACTACCTCCTACGATGTAGACCTTAAAAAATGGCATCTCCTCACAACATTTCGATTTCGTTGAGTCGTCAGTTATTTCCACTGGTATTTTCCCAGTTTGAAGTATACTGAACCTTCACGTGCTTCGCATGATTTCGTCGTGATGGACATCAACTAAAGGCTTCACTCAACTGACAGAATTCCGTAGAAGTTGAGCTTTACTGGTAAGAATTATCACTGTTTATTTCAGTTTTATGTGATCTTGTTGTAAAATATCGACTGGATTGTCAAGTTGTATAACCACACGCAACGTAGGTGACACGGTAATAACAGGTATATAAACAATAGCCTCCAGCTATTCGGTTTGGAAATGAGGGGTGTTACGTAAGCTCCTAGATAAAATCTGTGACACCATCGACTGGGTTTTAAGATCCGCTGTTTTACTGCTGCTCACGTGTTTCAGACAGGAGCATAAGTAAAACGTAAGAGAAACTCTACATGTACCTTTGCTCAGGTTCCCAAGATATGCTTAAATGAATAAATGTCGAAGCAATGATGTTCATATACAGAGGCTAGTAAAGGACACGTTTCTAAAGTTTAAGTGGCGATCCGTACTTTCTCGGAAATTATTGACCATCAGGACTCAAATTCTATTTCATTATTACAGCAAATGAGAATTTGGTGTTTCATAGAAATATTCTTCAGTACCTGAGAAACCGAACATTGCTTAGGTATTTATTTATAAATGTGCCTGAGAATTCGAACACGTGGAACTTATTTTTTACTTGTAAAGCTTCTTTGTATACAATGTTTGAAACAGTACGATTGGGGACATAAACGAAGAGCGTATTTGCTTCACTAGACAGACCTATGTAGAGCTGATCGTGCGAAAACCAACTGACACTAAGTTTCATGCCGGCAACATGCAGTGTCTAGCCTTGTGCTTTCTCATGTTCGTGGTATAACATAAACTCACCAGAAATTGTACAGGTTTAAAGTGAAATGGTAAATTGTTTGTAACAAGTGGGATCTGAGGTGTAAAAGCGCACTCGCCTAAGCGACTGATAGTCAAAATTTCCGCTTCCATGATGTTATGTAACTTCAAGCCTCTGCGAGTGAAGCGTTCTGAGGAGAGAGATATCACATGATGCCTTCTGACAGTTATTTCGCGCTTCGCTCTTTTGGAAAAAGTTTCCAAAGAGCGAGTTAAGGCCTGGTGTGTCTCAGTCGCAGCCAATCTCACACCACGAACTTTATTGGATTCTTCAGCCTGCATAGACCTCAGGCTTTTAGCTGATCTGGTATATTCAGAAAATTTCGACCATTTCCTTGGTATTTTTATTCGTAAACAAAATGAAAGCAAGATGTAATGAGCAGGCACCCAAACCACAAAGCAAATCTAATAAATTCGTTTTCCCTAGCAAAGAACGGAAATGAAACCTATCGAAAGAAGGAAAGCAATGCCGTTAAGTTTTTAATACACAAAGAGAAATCATTAAATCTGTATATTCTAGTCAAGTGAATTCGCTGTTTGTATTCATAAAGATGAGATTGTGGCGCTTAATTCTGTCACTGACGTAAACTTCTGGGATACATCTGCTACCGAGTTAAGAAAAAGAAAGTAACAGCGCCATCTATTGGTTCTTTGATCTACTATGTCCTGATGCGTAAACGTCCAAAGTAAATGCTGAGCAGATGACCTTAGATACAAATTTAAATTATCATTTTTTTCTTGTTCCGACTTTAATAAAATAACATCTATATGGTGTTTCCGTAAGAGCGTGCAAAAATTTAACAGGACATAGAGGATACTCCACTGAACTACTTGAGGCTGGGAGCCTGGAGTCGGAAAAGCCAGCTTAAGGAGATAACAGGAATAAAATCACATTGACGTGTTCTTCTTTATTCACATTAGTTACAATTAACTGCAAATACCATCATTGACACAATGAACGTACCATTTGTACTGTATCTTAAAAAATGTCCTGGAACTGATGGTCATCAATCTCAATGCAAGCCTCACAAATACCCATGGTGTGTTTCAAATCACATCACAGGCAGCTACAATTCTGGAAATTCCTTGTTTCCTTGCAGGAAATAAAGAATGTACATGTAAATAAACAGTGGAGTACGTGTAATCTTGTACGCATGTTTGTGTAAATGAGCTAGAAAACAGTAATGCTGGACAAAACCGTAGACAAGTTTACTCCCATACCTCCATAAACTTTCTTCTCCCACCCCAGGTTCCTTCCCTCAAAATGTTCAGTGGATCGTTCTCAAATGTTCAAATGTGTGTGAAATCTTATGGGATTTAACTGCTAAGGTCATCAGTCCCTAAGCTTACACACTATTTAACCTAAATTACCCTAAGGACAAACACACACACACACCCATACCAGAGGGAGGACTCGAACCTCCGCCGGGACCAGCCGCACAATCCATGACTGCAGCGCCTCCGACCGCTCGGCTAATCCCGAGCGGCTCACTGGATCGTTCTCCATGTCCTGTTACATTCTGTACGCTCTTACGGAAATACCCCGTATACGATGCCTCAAGCTACGTTCAAATAACCTGTGGAAACCCCATGAAACTTTATTCTAGTAATTTTGAAGATTGCTGTGTTCAAACACACAAACATGACTGTTTTACATTTCTCTTATTAGTATAGATGGTATTGTTTCTGGCTTGTTCTTCAGTTTGATTTAGTTAGTTGTTGTTTTATGTTACAGACTGCGTTGTCCCCACTCGATGTTGTTACGATCAGATAAAAAACCGCTCAGGTTTTTATGCTTACATAGCAAGAACACACACGACACGCTAAGGTTGCTGCTGTCTCCCTTTTCATGTATGCACATAATTCGAGGTAACCAATATACTAGTGCAAAAAGCCACATGTAGCGTCCTGGCTTTGAGGCAGTGGGTAGCGAACGTATCGGCATTAGCTACTAATTTCCCCCTTCGCGCCTTTTAATCCTCGCTGTTGACGTATCTCCCAATATTTCGCAGAGCAACTACTCATGTTATCACAGCTCCAATCTGAAAGTAGTACGAAAGTAGAGAGACACATCAAATTTCAATTTCATTTACGTAAAATAATGCTGTTCTTATGATTATTACTGACAGCAATAAGTATGTGTGTAGGTAACAATGCTCACACTGGCGATAAGTTTCAGTGACTTGAAAGCGAGCTTGAAATGTATTTAAAAATGAAACACGGTGATGAGGCTTCCGCATGTAGTTCACTGCTGCTAGTATGTTATAAGTATTAGAGAACTTCTGTAAAGAACTTCTGTAAAGTTTACAAGGTAGGAGACGAGATACTGGCAGAAGTAAAGCTGTGAGTACCGGGCGTGAGTCGTTAATCGGTAGCTCAGATGGTAGAGCACTTGCCCGCGAAAGGCAAAGGTCCCGAGTCTGAGTCTCGGTCGGGCACACAGTTTTAATCTGCCAGGAAGTTTCATATCAGCCCACACTCCGCTGCAGAGTGAAAATCTCATTCTGGATATTAGGAAGTAATTCCTATATTATCTTGATGCAAAAGAGTAATTTGCTGTCACAAATACATGGTGACGATAACATCAGTTTACTTATAGTTCTAGAATCTATGGGAGATGTCAAGAACCTAATGAACTTACAACATAGTGTAATGTAGTGATTATCTTCATATGTTAGGAGATGTGTTTCATCTAGCATAATTGCCTAAGTAACTGTTTTCTTCATATTATGAACGAGTTCTCTGAGAAAAATAAATGAATGATGCAGTCAGGATGCTAACATAAACCAATTTACATACTCTATAAAAATTCAAAATAAATCTTTTTATTTAGTTGGTAACAATACATAAAAACAACATGAAATATTAACATATACCATCTATCAAGCGTTATTCGAAACAACCGTCTATTTTTGCTTATTGAACTTTATAGGACTGAATCTCTTTTAATACTATGGGGCAGAATAGTCAAGGAGTTTTTTGAGTATCCATATTGCTTAGGACAAACGTAATATACTATTTGCACAATATTTTGCGATATTTTCAGCATTCTGTAACTATTGTAATTCTTGTTAAAGATGTTATTCAAGAAATTGTTTACTGAAGATGAAATTTAACACCATTTAGGTTCACCGCTAAAAGAACGTCACTTTTTCTGTACATTGAAAACGATGACTTTTCTCCAAATATGAGAAATTGAAGGATTTTTTTGGTCGGTGGGTTTTTAATTTTTTGATCTATGAGTTCCGTAATGGTAAATATGAATATTTATCCCAATTTCCAAAGGTTTTTAATCACAAGATACTCTAATGTATTAAGTGATGACGGAAGTTTAGCTTAAATGAAGTTTGAGATTTAGTGAATAAATTATAATGCAAATCATACATTATGTACATAAGTATCACAAAACACGCTTTGGAAAATAATAGTCGATCTTTTTCGAAACGGTTTATACTGTGCGCTGCGTATCCATTATTTTCCAACTAGCTGAAAACGATTAGCTGTTACATATCTATGTGCAAGTCCTGCTGCAGACTTCATAGTGCATCGCCTTAAACAATGCCCTTTTCGAAATCACGGATTGCACGTACGAATGTCTCAGAGATATTTGCTGCTTGAGCCACTGTAAGTGATATTCATGATATGGCTCTATGACACACGTGAGCTTTCGCCGCAAAACCCATTTATAAGGGTATGGTTAACGGTTCCGAAATTTCTGTTTCTACATCTTTATTCCATGATTTATTATCCTAGAATATTCTTAAGGAAACGTGGAGAATATATATATGGCGCCCATGTTTATTGTCATGGATAATCAGTGTTGCTCTATGTGTGTAAACGCGGACACAACCTTATAAAGTGGCTGTGAGGAACAATACTTTTCGTAATACATTGCGTGTGACAATTCTGCATCATTACATTCGGAATTGAGAGCTATTTTAGTGTTTTCATTTTTTAAAATCAGAATTGCCTATACAGTTAGAAAAGCATCAGCTTTTTGCTGCAAGGAGAGTAAATCTTTCGAAACTGTCGTTATCTTGAAAACAGCTAAAGACCGCCAAAGTGCATTAATATCGAAGAAAGTTTGTGTAACTTCATTGTTTAAGCAAGGTTTCGCCAAAAGAATTTTTTCTCACGCACGGCCGTTATATACTAAAATGAATGTTAAAGTTGCCTCGGAATGTTGCGGTTTAGTTCGGAATGTCAAGTGTTTTTCTTCGCCCATCTATTCGTCGAGCACAGCCTATGGACGCCATCCGCAGCTCTTTTATCACCTCGCCTCGGAGCGTGGTGGCATCTGTCGGGGACGCGGGGAACGAACGACTGCTGTTTGCCGAAGCAGCCGCCCAGGTAGCGCGCAGTTGAATTTGTTGTCTGGCCATCGTCTCTTCACAGGGTCGTCTCCGGTGGATTGACGAACGTCGGCAAAGACGTGGCGTGGTTTGCGCTGTTAACCATCTGCTCTGCTAGCTGCTGCCTTCTCTTCTCTCGTTTCTTTTGTTTGCGATCCTACAAGAAGTAAATAACAGATCAAGGGATTGGCTATGTATACATCACATTTTTTTTACAAAAGTTGTGGTTTTTAGTGAAAAAAAATCACAGGTTTAAGACGTTGCAATCAAATGACTTCCGCCCACTTAGCATAATAGAACTGAAATTATTTTAAGTGAGCTATCAAAGGTAGAAAGTGCAGATTTTTCTTAGCTAGATTATTGTTTCTTACTTGAGACCTACCATTTAAAATATCACTATCAAAATAAATGCATTTTGAACAAAACCTAAATCTCATAATCAATTCCCATAGACAAAACCAAATCGGTGCAATACGTTTAATATCACAATATCATTGTCGAATTTAGATTACAGAGAACAGTTTACATCTAAAATAGAACTTTTTGGGTGCACATACTGAAGAGAGTTTAAACTGAACGTAAAGCATGATTTAAAATTTATTAAAAATACTATTTCTTTCCCTATTGCCCTTTGCTCTGGCCGTGCAGGGTAGGAGCGGTCTTCGCGGCTTCCCCCGTCGGAGGTTCGAGTCCTCCCTCGGGCATGGGTGTGTGTCGTCCTTAGCGTTATGTTAGTCTAAGTTAGATTAAGTAGTGTGTAAGCTTAGGGACCGATGACCTCAGCAGTTTGGTCCCATAAGACCTAACTAGAAATTTCCAATTTTTCTCTGGTTTTGCCGCTTGATGTGGCCGAGCGGCTCTAGGCGCTTTAGTCTGGAACCGCGCGATCGCTACTGTCGCAAGTTCGAATCCTGCCTCGGGCATGTATGTGTGTGATGTCCTTGGGTTAGTTAGGTTTAAGTAGTTCTAAGTTCTAGGGGACTGATGACCTCAGATGTTAAGTCCCATAGTGCTCAGCGCCATTTGAACCATGTCACTGGTTTTGGAGGCAAACAATTAGTAAGGTGATCTATTTTGCTGCTTTTTATTAAATAATGTTCTGAAAAATTGTTTTCTAGGCATCTTGTTTATGGTGTAAATGTATAGTACCCACCTATGGTCAGTTTGAAGACAGTTAACGAGTTATAAAGGGTGGACCATTGATCGTGACCGGGCCAAATATCTCACGAAATAAGTGTCAAACGAAGAAACTACAAACAACGAAACTCGTCTAGCTTGAAGGGGGAAACCAGATGGCGCTATGGTTGCCCCGCTAGATGGCGCTACCATAGGTCAAACGGATATCAACCGCGTTTCTTTAAATAGGAACCCCCATTTTTATTACATATTCGTGTGGTACGTAAAGAAATATGAATGTTTTAGTTGGACCACTTTCTTCGCTTTGTGACAGATGGCGCTGTAGTAGTTACAAACGTATATGTACGTGGTATCACGTAACATTCCACCACTGCGGACGGTATTTGCTCCGTGATACATTACCCGTGTTAAAATGGACGGTTAACCAATTGCGGAAAAGACTAATATCGTGTTGATGTATGGCTCTTGTGATCAAAATGCCCAAAGGGCGTGTGCTATGTATGCTGCTCGGTATCCTGGACGACATCATCCAAGTGTCCGGACCGTTCGCGGGATAGTTACGTTATATAAGAAACAGAAAGTATTCGGCTAAGAAACAGAAAGTGTTGGGCCACATGTGAAACGTCAACCACGACCTGCAACAAATGATGATGCCCAGGTAGGTGTTTTAGCTGCTGTCGAGGCTAATCCGCTCATCAGTAGCAGACAAATTGCGCGAGAATCGGGAATCTCAAAAACATCGGTGTTGAGATTGCTACGTAATGTTCTACCGATGTTGCTACAAGATGTTTCACTGCATGACTGAATGGTGATGTACTTCCAACATGATGGATGTCCGGCACATAGCTCGCGTGCGGTTGAAGCGGTATTGAATAGCATATTTCATGACAGGTGGATTGGTCGTCGAAGCACCATACCAGGGCCCGCACGTTCAGCGGATCTGACGTCCCCGGATTTCTTTCTGTGGGGAAAGTTGAAGGATATTTGCTATCCTGATCCACCGACAACGCCTGTCAACATGCGTCAGCGCATTGTCAATGCATGTGCGAGCATTACGGAAGGCGAACTACTCGCTGTTGAGAGGAATGTCGTTACACATATTGCCAGATGCATTGAGGTTGACGGATATAATTTTGAGCGTTTATTGCATTAATGTGGTATTTACAGGTAATCACGCTGTAACAGCATGCGCTCTCAGAAATGATAAGTTCATAAAGGGACATGTATCACATTGGAGCAACCGAAATAAAATGTTCAAACGTACCTACGTTCTGTATTTTAATTTAAAAAACCTACCTGTTACCAACTCTTCGTCTAAAATTGTGAGCCACATGTTTGTGGCTATTACAGCGCCACCTATCACAAAGCGAAAAAAGTGGTCCAACTAAAACAGTCATATTTCCTAACGTGCAACACGAATATGTAATAATATAAAAAATGGGGGTTCCTATTTATGAAAAAACGCAGTTGATATCCGTTTGACCTATGGCATAGCCCCATCTGGTTTACCCCTTCAAGCTAGACGAGTTTCGTTCTTTGTAGTTCTTCCGTTTGATGCTTATTTCGTGAGATATTTGGCCCGGTCACGATCAATGGACCACCCTGTATATTTTAATCACAGCATCACACTACCCGTTTGGTCAGGAGAAATTTACTGCATTTTATCCGTCACAGATATAGCGATATCTACAAATATTATTAAAAGTGACTTAAACTGAGAAAGAGGCGGTCATGTAGTTGCAATCAACTTGCATAACTTACATAGAGATATCAAGTACAAAGCTAAGTTTCGAAACAAGGTGTGACGGTTTCTTCCACAAAACAACTGACTTTACAGGTCAGTTTTTGTTTCAAAATTTGTAGCTTCTGTTGTGCTGAGGAGTCAGGGACTTACTTCTGTAATTAAACTCAATATTAATAAAAGTTTCTCGGGCTTCCAGATGCGTCAAGTGGTTTAAAATCCACGAGCTTTCGGCCGAGTACTCCTCGGCCATTGTCAAGTGGTGATTGTCTTCTGGTTGCTGCTGCCGTCCTTATACAGCCGCGCTGCCTTCCATGACGTCACTGGTACCCGCTCTGGCACAATGTATGGTAATGTTTGCGTTATGCTATCCCAAAAACTGTTAGTCCGTGTGATAATTGATGTCTCATCGAATGCAATACGATGACTGTTTTCTAATGCATGCTGTGCTACCGCTGATTGCTCTGGGTACTGTAGACGAAAACATCTCTCGTGTTCTGCACAACGCTATTCAGTCTGTCCGATATAGAACTGTCCACACCCACGTCGTATTTTATTTACTCCTGGCATTCTGATGTCTACATCGTCTTTCACAGGCCTCAAGAGTTGTCGAGTTTTTGCTGGAACCCTGAAGACCGAATCGATTTTATGCCTCTTCAAAAACCGGCTTATCTTTCTTGTTATTGAGTCACAGAACGGCAAGAACGCAACCTCTAGTCCTCCTCGGAGTCTTGCTGCTTACGTATTTTCGGAAAGATAGCTTGCGAAGTCTGGCGGTTGTTGTAGCCGTTTCCCTTAAATACTTTCCGTAAGTGGCTCAGTTCCTCCGGCAAGTTTTCAGAATCTGAGACGGTTTCGGCTCGATGCACTAAGGTCCTCAGAACAGAACGTTTCTGCGACGGATGGTGATAGCTTTTAGCGTGCGGATATCGGTCTGTGTGGGTGGGTTTCCGGTAAACGCTGTGGCTGAGACACCCACTTGCTTTACGGCGAACGAGGACATCACGGAACGGCAAGGCACCATCTGTCTCTACCTCCATCGTGAACTTGAAGTTGTCATGGATGTTGTTGATATGGTCCAAGAATTCTCCCAGCTTTTCACGTCCATGAGACCAGACAACGAACGTGTCTTCGACGTAATGATAAAAGCAACTAGGCTTCTCAGGACTGTGTCCAGGGCGATGTTTTCAAAGTACTCCATGAACAGATTGGCTACAACTGGGGCTACCTGTGAGGTGATGATTCCCACACATTCCACAGTCGGAAACTGCAGTACACAGTGCAGTGAGCAGTATGTGATCGTTCTTGATAATCTAACGTTCAACACTGCTGACATCCTCCCCCCCCCCCTCCCTCCCCCTTCCCAGAAGATTCAACACTACACAAAGAACATCGTGGGGCTGCAACGCCAATGCTCTGAGCCCCTTGAAGTGTTGTGCAACTGCAATCTTTGCAGGACCGTTAAAAACCATTCAAACAAATATGGATGTGATCTGAAGCAGCAAAGGATGTTTCTTCCACAAGTCTTATTTTGGACCCTCTGTGGCGTGATCACAGGGGGGCCAGTGTTGATGGGTGCGTGAATGAAACGGCTAGGGTCCCTCTAAAGCCACTCCTTCACATGGCGATCACTTAGGCACACCCCCCCCCCCTCCGTACCCCCACCACTCTCCTGTCGAGTGTGTCTGACTCGACACGCTAGCCTTTGTGTGGGTGATTTTATAGCAGTCAGCTCCACAGTCTGGATGCATCGGCTCCTCCAGCGCACCATTACCTGCTAGCCCAAAATGCTACCTGCCACCCCAGTCTCCTCCCTTTTTCCTCTTCCTTTGCAATGGTGGAAGCTGCCATGCAACTGGGCACAGATGGGGTCCATCACACAGCCACAATGTGTCCACCCAGAGTTAACAGGTTTGGAAACTGCTCCTGCTCATTGGAATGGAAGGGTGGGGGGTGGGGGCAGACTAGTGGCCCTGTGAATGGGTGGCTTAAGAGAACCTAGTTTGGCAACACCCTCAGTGCTACCTTCGCACCTTCATTAAGCACTTTAACAATGTGTCTGTAGAGAGACTTCCACACCCATTCAGCAGATTGGCACTCCCCTGCCGCTCTAGCATCTGCTAGCAGGCATGCGAAACCTAAAGGCCTCTCCCACAAATCAACCAACCAACAGAGGGCGGTAGTATCCTGTCATTTGTACTCAGATGATTCATGCGAAAATATTTTCGACATGGTTATGGCCGAATGGCGGGAATTAACAGACTTTGAATGCAGAATGGTAGGGTGCAGGTAGACACGTGAAACAGTCAATTTCGGAAATCGTTAAGGAAATCAATATTCAACAGGGTGCGCCAAGAATACTAACTTACAGGCATTAACTCTCACTACAGATAACGAGATGGCCGACGGCCTTCACTTGACGGGGTTTGGATAGAGTTGTCGGTGCTAACAGACAAACAACACTGCGAGGAATAATCGCAGAAATCAAAGTAGGACGTATGACGAACGTTTCCGTTAAGACAGTGCGGCAAAATTTTGCGTCACTATGCTATGGCAACAGACGTGCGACAAGAGTGCCTTTGCTAAAGCACGACGTCGCCTGCAGTGCCTGTCCTCGTTCGACACCATATCGGTTGAATGCTTGACAACTGGAAAACAGTGGCCTGATCAGATGAGTCCCGATTTCAGTTGGTAAAAGCTGATGGTAGGATTAAAGTATGGTGAAGATACCACGAAGCCATGGACCCCAGACTGTCAACAAGGCAATGTGCAAGCTGGTGGTGGCTCCATAATGGTGTGGGCTGTGTTTACCTAGACTGGACTGGATCCTCTGGTCCAACTGAGCCGATACTTGACTGGAAATGGTTATGTTCTGCTACTTGGAAAAAAATCATGGACCTCGTGTTCCTAAACAACGATGGAATTTTTATAGGTGTCACCAGGCCGCGATTGATCGCGATTGCCTTGAAGATAATTTTGGACAATTCGAGGGAATGATTTGGCCATCCAGAACTCCCGACATGAATATCTTCGCACAGCCATACGACATAACCGAGATGTCATTTCGTGCACACAATCCTGTACTGACAACACTTTCGCAGTTATGGACGGCTTAGAGGCAGCATGGCCCAACATTTCTGCTAGGGTCTTCCTACGACTTGTTGAGTCCATGCCACGTTTAGTTGCTGTACTAAGCCGGGCAAAAGAAGGTCCGACACGATGTTAGGAGGTATTCCACGACTTCTGTCATCTCAGCGCAGATATTGAAGCTCTTTTTTAAGTTTATTACAGGCAAAACAACATGAATAGCATGTGGACAAGGGTGGAAATGTGCATTTCAATAGAGCTAACATAGAAATTTTATGTCTGTCCGTTTCGTTAACACTGCGACTTCCGAGTCATATAGTCGACAACTGGCGCTGGAGCGCAATGGGTTGCCACATAATGTTATGCCATTAGTACCGTCTACGCACATCACATCGTTTCTGAGCGTACAACAGCACGATGGACTCGACAAGGTCGACGTTGCTGTTCGAAATCGCGGTCCGTGTGCCGACGTCTTTACTCGTTAGGTTAGGTTAGGTTAGGTTAGGTTAAGTGGACTCACCTGCAGGTATGCGCGCAGGTACTTGCAGGGGAAGATGATGCAGCGGCCGCCCGGCTCCTCTCCGTCTATGAAGACGCCCCTCACCAGCACCGAGTTGCCGCAGCCCAGCAGCATCAGCAGCAGCAGCGGCAGCGTCGCGCACACCCAGCACCCCAGCTCCGGGTACTCTGCCACATCACACACGCACACACGCCGATACACGTTATGCTCATTGGATGCAAAATGGTCTTTCATTAAGGACAATACTTTTTTGAAACTGGAATTTCCGGTTTCTAACATACAGGGTGGTCCACTGATCGTGACCGGGCCAAATATCTCACGAAATAAGCCTCAAACGAGAAAACTACAAAGAACAAAACTCGTCTAGCTTAAAGGGGGAAACCAGATGGCGCTATGGTTGGCCCGCTAGATGGCACTGCCATAGGTCAAACGGATATCAATTGCGTTTTTTTTTTAAATAGGAACCCCCATTTTTAATACATATTCGTGTAGTACGTTAAGAAATATGAATGTTTTACTTGGACCACTTGTTTCGCTTTGTGATAGATGGTGCTGTAATAGTCACAAACGTATGGCTCACAATTTTAGATGAACAGTTGGTAACAGGTAGGTTTTTTAAATTAAAGTACAGAACGTAGGTACGTTTGAACATTTTACTTTGGTTGTTCCAATGTGATACATGTACCTTTGTGAACTTATCATTTCTGAGAACGCATGCTGTTACAGTGTGATTACCTGTAAATACCACATTAATGCAATAAGTGCTCAAAATGATGTCCGTCAGCCTCTGTGCATTTGGCAATACGTGTAACGACATTCCTCTCAACAGCGAGTAGCTCGTCTTCCGTAATGTTCGCACATGTATTGACAATGCGCTGACACATGTCGTCAGGCGTTGTTGGGGGATCACTATACCAAATATCCTTCGAGTTTCCCCACAGAAAGAAATCCGGGGACGTCAGATCCGGTTAACGTGCGGGCCATGGTATCTTGCTTTGGCGACCAATCCACCTGTCATGAAATATGCTATTCTAAACCGTTTCAACCACACGCGAGCTATGTGCCCGACATCCATCATGTTGGAAGTACATCGCCATTCTGTCTTGCAGTGAAACATCTTGTAGTAACATCGGTAGAACATTACATAGGAAATCACCATACATTGCACTATTTAGATTGCCATCGATAAAATGGGGGCCAATTATCCTTCCTCCCATAATGCCACACCATACATTAACCCGCCATGGTTAATGTTGTTCCACTTGCCGCAGCCATCGTGGATTTTCCATTGCCCAATAGTGCATATTATGCCGGTTTACATTACCGCTGTTGGTGAATGACGCTTCGTCGCTAAATAGAACGCGCGCAGAAAATGTGTCATCGGCTCGTAGTTTCTCTTGTGCTCAGTGGCAGAACTGTACACGAGGTTCAAAGTCGTCACCATGCAATTCCTGGTGCATAGAAATATGCTACGTGTGCAATCGATGTTGTGTGTAGCATTCTAAACACCGACGTTTTTGAGATTCCCGATTCTCACGCAATTTGTCTGCTACTGATGTGCGGATTAGCCGCGACAGCAGCTAACTACCACTTGGGCATCATCATTTGTTGCAGGTCGTGGTTGACGTTTCACATGTGGCTGAGGACTTCTTTTCCTTAAATAACGTAAGTATCCGGCGAACGGTGCGGACACTTGGATGATGTCGTCCAGGATACCGTGCAGCATACATAGCACACGCCCGTTGGGCATTTTGATCAGAATTAACACGATATCCACCTTTTCCGCAATTCGTAAACGGTCCATTTTAATACGGGTGATGTATCACGAAGCAAGTACCGTCCGCACTGGTGGAATGTTACGTGATACCACGTACTTATACGTTTGTAACTATTACAGCGCCATCTGTCACAAGGCGAAGAAAGTGGTCCAACTAAAACATTCATATTTCTTTACGTACTACACGAATATGTAATAAAAATGGGGGTTCCTGTTTAAAAAAACGCTGTTGATTTCCGTTTGACCTATGGCAGCGCCATCTAGCGGGCCAACCATAGCGCCATCTGGTTTCCCCCTTCAACCTAGACCAGTGTCGTTCTTTGCAGTTTTTTCGTTTGACGCTTATTTCGTAAGATATTTGGCCCGGTCACGATCAATGGACCACCCTATATACTGACGGGGAAAAATCGCAGCACCAAAAACAAAAAATTAATGTAGAGTTATTGAATTTCGGGAATACATTTGTCTAGGCAGCACATTTAAGTGATTAACATTGCAAGATGACAGGTTAATGTAACTACGTAGGAAGCCATTAGAAATGTGAAATGTTGGTACATTAATAACATGTGTAACCGCCAGAACTTTGAATGCAAGTATGGAAACGTACATCTATTGTGTTGGAGGGGTACTAGATATCAGTTTGTGGTATGGAGTTCCATGCCTCTTGCACTTCCTCGGTTAATACAAGAACAGTTCATGTAGTTTATGGATGACGCTGGAGTTGCCACCCGATGATTTCCCATACGTGCTCGATTAGAGTCTGATGCAACATGTCGACAGTGTAGAGCGCGTTGGGTTACAACAGCGTGTGGTCGAGCGTTATCCAGTTGGAAAACATTTCCTAGAATGCTGGTCATGAATGGCAGCACAACAGGTCGAGCCATCAGACTGACGTACAAATTTGCAGTCAGGGTGCGCGTCATAGCCACGAGAATGCCCCTGCTGATCATAACTGTAGCTGTAAGTTCAGTATGTCTATCACGCAGACAAGTTGGTTCAAAGCCCTCAACTCTCTTCCTCCTAACCAATACACGGTCATCAGTAGCACCGCGGTAGAACCAGGTTTCATCAGAAAACACAACAGACCTCCACCATGGTCTCCAATAAACTCTCGCTTGACAACACTTCAGTCGCAAATGGCGACGGTTTGGGGTCAGCGGTATGCACGAAACAGAGCGTCTAGCTCAGAGTTGTCCTTAAAATAACCTATAACCTATCTGTAACAGTTCGTTGTGTCACAGTGGTGCCAACTGCTGCTCAAACTGCTACTGCAGATGCAGTACTATGCGACAGAGCCATACGACGGACAGGATGGTCTTTCCTCGCGGTAATGCTACGTTGCCGTCTGACGCCTGGCCTTCTTGCGATCGTACATTCTCATGACATGCGCTGCTAGGAACCGTGTACAGTGGATAATTCCTACTAAGTTTTTCTGCAATATAGGAGAAGCAATACCCAGCTTCTTGTAACCCTATTATACAACCTCGCTGATTCAAATGGTTCAAATGGCTCTGAGCACTATGTGACTTAACGTCTGAGGTTATCAGTCCCCTAGAACTTAGAACTACTTAAACCTAACCAACCTAAGGACATCACACACATATCCATGTCCGAGGCAGGATTCGAACCTGCGACCGTAACGGTCGCGCGGTTCCAGACTGAAGCGCCTAGAACCATTCGGCCACGCCGACCGGCCAACCGCGCTGAAACTCAGTGAGTTGTTGATGGTAGCGTCATTGTCACCTTAAGGACATTATAGATTAATATCAACTCAGCATGTCCAGTCTCAAAGGTAACTAATGCTCACGATCCTTTCAGTGTGTATTTAAAGCAAACCTGATTTGCATCTTCGTAGCGGAGCTAGTAGCTACGGGCGCGAAATTAGGATACATCGTCCTTTAGATGTAGAAACACGCCTAACAATTCTCGTTTATGTCGCACAACTACTTACTGCTGTTCTGAATTTTTTTCCGTCAGTGTATTTTGTTGTGCGCTACCTGGTGCGAAAATATCCAGCACAGTTCGCAGTTTCATCATGTAGAGACTTACCTGAATGTTTAGAAACCATTAAATTTTTTTACCATCGTGTCAGTTGGTTAGTGGGTCCTCATCGTTTGTTCTCCAGAGAACTGTGTCGCCATCATCGTTTCTCTGTTCAGGCTATACGCTGCACTGTGACGAAGTCTGAGCGGGATTTCACTCTACACGGCCACAAGACACGAAGAAGACAACGTAAAGCGCGAAGTGAAGACACATCGCAGTAGTAGTAGCCATATTGGGAAAGAGACGAATATGTCAGATTCAGGACAATCTCAACGGTTGTAGTATCTCAGGCATCAACTTAATGAATCTTATGAAAAGATTTGTTCCTGCATCCATACAAAGTTGCACTGACTTAAGAGTTGAAGCCAAATGGTCACGAATGCGCCGTGAGTTCGCTGATTGGGCCGTGTACCAGCTGGAAACTGATCCTGATTTCACTGGAATAATCATCTTCTCAGACGAGGTATATTTTTATCTTAGTGGCTTTGTCAACACGCAAAAGTGTGGCCATTGGAGCAGAAGAATCGATGAGGTGCCACTGCTTTCATAAAATCTCACTGTAGGTTGCAGTTTATGGGGTGGCGGCCTCATTCGACCCTATTTCTTTCGAGATGACGAGAGAAGAACTGTTAATGTCACTAGCAACCGGTACAGATCCATGTTGCGCGAATTTCTGTGGTCACAGGTCGAGACCATAGATACTGAAAACATGTGGTCGCTAAGTGGCATACAGCTGATGCTACGCTCAATTTGCTGAGGAAGAACGCTGGCGACCGGATCGTCTCAAGACATGGATCTGTGAATTGGGTGCCACGGTCGTGTGATTTAACACCCATGGATTTTCTTCTTTGGGGCTACATCAAAGCACAGGTCTGTGCTTAACAAGCCACAAGCTTTGGAACATATGGAGGCGAACATTCGTCCGGCTGTCACAGTCATAACGCCACTAATGTTGTGCAGAATGATCGACAATTGGAGCCATCGTGTCATCGTGTGCCTCATTGTGTTCAAAGCCGTGGTGGGTATTTCAACGTTATTTTGTTCAGAACGTAACTGCATTGTCTAAGCTTCAAAACAAAGCACAGTTTACTTTGATACGTTGCGTGGTTTATTTTTTTCCAAATTTGAAAAGGTATCAGTCTTAATGAAATACTCTTTACGAGGACTGTCATTCCATTTACATGGCCAAAACCCTGCCGTAGAATACGGGACTCAAGGTGACTCACCTTCCTAAGGAGAACCGGTGGAGAAATCAAAATACTCATCTGCCTCAGAGCCCAGTTTGTTTACGTATACTGCCTGAGGACACTTCGGTAGGTAGCTGTGTTCCTACATATACAATTTACCCCTTACCCTACTGCACTCTCGAACGGGGCATGGGAAGAGAGGCTGCCGATAAACCTCTGTACGAGCTATAATTTATCTAATTTTCTGGCTTCAGTCATTAGGGAGGAAGGAAAGTGTTCCCTAACTCTTCTTCGAACAAACGCTTTTCGTTGTATCTTCTCTCCCTTTCCTGTTAATTCTACCTCATTAAATGCTCACCCCCTTACTTTTCAACTTACATGTAGGATGTTTAAAAATGAGTATAAGGAATTTAAGGCTTTGTAGCATTTATTACATTCAACTTACAATCATAAATAATACAAAAAAGAAAAGACTAACTCAAACAGTTTTTCTTGCAAGTCTTCGGTGTGAGTATCATTTGCGACACATTGAGTCGGCAAGCGAGTTCTTCCCAAACTCTGATCAGTGTGTCTGGAATAGTAGTCCCAACAATTCTGTTTCTATAGTCGGGTAGATCAGCTGGTAGCGAGGCATGTACACATGATTCTTTATAAACCCCCGAAGGTAAAAATCTCATCGCGTCAGATCGAGTGTGAACATGGAGCTCATGCGAAATAAGTTCTGTCATCCGGTCCCTATAGGCCAAATCCAGCGGTCGGGTGCAGCACCGTTTAACCAGCCGCGTACTGAGTATGCTAGTGAGGTGAGGCATCATCTTGCTGCCAAGTGAAGTTCCATGGTTCCGCTTCTTCCAATTGAGGAAAGATCCATAGTTCTGGCGCATCAAGAGAAGAAACACCATTTACAGTTGCTTCGCAGAAAAATAAAGGCCTACGAACTTTCCGCTGGGATACGACACAAAAAAAGGTTCAATATAGGGGAGTCTCGTTGCAGCTGTACCATCTCGTAGGGGTTTGCTGACCTCCAGATGCGCAAATTATTATTTTTTTTTCATATTTTCACTTAGCTAGATAGTCGATTCATTACTTAAGACGACACGATCCACAAAATTTTCTTCGTCAGGCAGCAGCATTTCGTTTTGCAAAGTTCATACACAAGCCATAGTCTGTAGGCTTAAGAACTTGTAATAACTGCGAACGATAAGGTCGTTGTTGTAAGCGTTTCCTTAAAAGTCTCCGCAGAGATGTCACAGAAATTGCTAATACAAGACTAGCCTTCCGAACTGAGTTCTCCGGGCTAAGCGTGAAAGGCTCGTTCAACACGCTCTTCAGTCACTCTTAGTCGTTCCATACCCTTCCCTTTGCGCACACGTATACAAACTAACCTGTTTGAGTTACTCTTTCATTTGATGTATTGTTCGTGATTGTCAGCTGAATGCAGTAGACGCTACAAAGCCTTAGAACCCGTATATTCATTTTGAAACAACCTGGATATCGAATTTATCCAATACAGTCACATAAATTTGCCTATTCATATGATTCAGCAATTGCCACTCAACGAAAGTCATTTGAATAGCTAGAAACTACCCTGAATAGTGATTTACACACTTATACTCAATGGCACTTTAAATCAAATCCCTCTAAATCTGTAAGTATCACTATGCATCTAACAAAAAAAAAAAAAAAAAAAAAAAAAGCTGACAGGAAGTTGAGCCTTGATCGCTGCGGAGAAACAACTAAACATGAAAACACACCTAAATACTTACGAGTTAAACTTGACTGTACACTTTCCTACAGACACGACCAAGAAGAAGTGAAGTGAAAGCTGATATCCAGAAACTCTTTACCATCCAAACTAGCAGCCAGCTCATGGGGAACCGACGCAAACACATTGTTCACATCAGCATTGGTACTTGTATCTCGTGGTTCAGCAGAGTATTGCACCCCAGTATGGGCAGTGAGCGTCAGCACAAAAGAAACTGATTTTGAGCTCAGTGAATCAATGAAGACCATGACTCGCTAAATGAAACCGACCCGCACAATCTGGCTCCCACTGCTAGCCAATAGCCAACCACCAACATCAGACGCAAGGTGTAGTAAAAAAAGGAGTGCAAAAAGATATCAAACCAGTGCAGTCCCCATTTCATCAGCATTTGCACAAAAATGATCGACTGAAGTCGCGGACGCAACTCCGGAAGACTATTCAAAGGTTAAAAGATTTTGAGGAAGAAACAGACTGAAAAGAAGACTGGCGAAGAAGACCTCCAATAAATGCATCCCCTATTGCTGACATGGCCAAATAAGTTCTTGTTTCTGACCTTCCAAGACGATTCTGGACAAGATTAAACAGATGAAGGGCTGGAACCGGTCACTGTAAAAGCTTAATGAGAAAGTAGAATCTTGGAAATGATTCTTTCTGTCAGTGTGGTGAATTTCAAACTATGGACCATATTTTAAACTGTGCACTTTGCGGTTCTCGAAGGAGGAGGGATTAAAGACATCCACAATATCTCTGGAGAAGCCTTTCAGTGGCTGAATAATCTTCAATGTGTACAGTGTCTGTGACAGTAATGTGTACTTTTATATGTTATCTGGTTTATAATGATTCGTGTTTTTATACTATGTGATGTATTATTGTAATGTATTCAGATTTTGTGATGCATTATGGTCTTCGCCATGTCGAGGGAATACGTATATTGTTCGACGCTGAAAATAAAAACAACCTACACACTGAGATGTGTACCTATTAAGGTACCACATATAAAAATATCTGCACTATACACGTCACATCCTGAATATATACCTAGTAAGAGCCACAGACTGAAGAAGAGTGCCGCGCGGGATTAGCCGAGCGGTCTTGGGGCGCTACAGTCATGGACGGTGCGACTGGTCCTGGCGGAGGTTCAAGTCCTCCCTCGGGCATGGATGGGTGTGTTTGTCCTTAGGATAATTTAGGTTAAGTATTGTGTAAGCTTAGGGACAGATGACCTTAGCAGTTAAGTCCCATAAGATTTCACACACATTTGAACATTTTTTTGAAGAACAGTACTCGAGAATCGGTCTCACATGTATATTGCCAAACACTCCTTTCAAAAATGAATTAAAGTTCTTTTTATTATAATGAATCTTAGCTTTGTATCTGCTTTTCCTACAGTTAGTTTTGCTTGGTCGTTCCACTTCACGCCGCTGCGGGAAACTACTCCTAGGTATTTTACCATTGCTACTGTTCCAGCAATTTTCACCAGTAGCGTAATGGACCTCTTCGCCTCCTATATGCGTAATTCGTTGTATTTACGTCCAGTCTCAACTGCAAATCCCTTCATCAATCAGCGATCCTCCGCGGAACCTCCTACATTTCGCTACTATCTTCCAGGTCGCAGCTTAGCAAAAGACAGCAGCATCGCCTGCGAACAATCTCATGTTACTTAACCAAGTTATCCTCTAGATCATTTATATACTCTTGATGCAAAACGTAAGGACAAACTAACTTTAGCGTGACGTGTATA
This sequence comes from Schistocerca americana, assembly GCF_021461395.2. Lineage (NCBI taxonomy): Eukaryota > Metazoa > Arthropoda > Insecta > Orthoptera > Acrididae > Schistocerca > Schistocerca americana. The sequence goes on along the minus strand of NC_060124.1, from coordinate 429,288,579 downwards.
TGCCAAGTAACATAGCTCGGTGAAACGTGTATCACGCTTAGGAAGATCAGCTACAGATTAATTCAGAAGGTAACAGAAAGAAATATGCTATGAGGCGAACAGAAATGACGCCTTTCTTCAAAAGTAATAATTACGCTGAAGCCATGGACTTGTGTGGAGATTCTGCAATACGTTTCCCAACGTAATTCACACGAACTCGGTGGGATTTAAGTCGGGCTAACGGGAAAGCCAGAACATTCGCCGAATATCCTCTCGTTCCAAAAGCTTCTCCATTTGCGCGGTTCCATGGATTGGAGAACTGTCATCCGTAAAAATGATGTCAGAGCCGAATGCACCCCTGAAAAGACGCACATGGCTCAGTATGCCCCATGCAACATATTCGACCTATCGTTTTGATGGTCAAGGTGTTGTGGTGCAGGAAGAAATAATGTTGTATGGGCATACTGACCTCCAGATCTTTCAACGTGGGACACTGACCGGTCAGAGTTACTGTGACACTGTTCTCGTTCCCCATGTGTTTCCTTCGGATATGCTTTTGTCCCTCACTTCATTTTTGTGGATTACAATGTGCGACCGCATCGAATATTGCAGGTGGAGGAACTCTTGGAGCGAGAGGATATACGGCGAATGTTCTGGCTTTCCCTTTATCCCGACTTGAATCCCATCGATCACGTATGGGATGCGTTGGCAGTACGTATTAGAGCACATCCACAAGTACCAAGGACCATCTAGCAGTTGTTGACCGCGCTGGTAAAGAAATGGGACGCCCAACCACAAAAACCCCTTACCAACGCTTGTGATTAGATTCGGAACGCGTTGCAAAGAATGCAATGCTAACCATCTTGATCACACACCCTCTTAAGAGCTCTTTCCTGACTTTTGTAATGTCCAAAAATCAATCGTGAATCGTGATGACCTCAGTGTGCTTATTGTTTTTGTATAACAGTGTCATGTCTGTTCGCTTCATCGCACATTTCTTTCAGTTTCCTTCAGTATTAGTATACCATAGCAGTTAGTTTTATGTGTGGTCCAAGTTTCATCGAGCTATGTTACTTGGCAGTGACACATAACTATGAAACATTTTATAAAGTACAGACAGGGAGCACATTTAAGACTCGCTTTCGTGAATGCTTGTTCTACAAAAACGGTGAGAATTCATCTGAGGTAACTTTTGCAGAACGTCTCAAAATCCTCTTCCTCCTCCATTCCTGCTTAGCATGTAAATTTTACCTATAGCTGACAAGGACTACAAAATGAACCCTTCACAAGAATTTGAAATATTTCAACATTCCTACCTACATCTAAAAGATTTGATGATGATTAGCTTGCATTGAAAAGTAGACCCTATTTTAATTTATAGTATCCGTTATATAATGTGTCCGCACATCAGTCTGGCTTTAGCTGTCGCAGCGGTCGCACGCTCCTCAAGTTTGCTCCGTGAACGTTCAGTGTTTACGCCAGTGTTTTCGAGTTTCGTGCTCGTTTATTGACGTTTCGCACGTGAATTAAGCGTTATCAATTGAGCATTTTGTCTTCGTCGTGTCATCTTTCTACGTAGTGCTGTTGGGATTTCGGCGTTGTCCGAGATTTCATCGCTGCAGAACACCATGGCAAACTACGTGAGAAAAAACACCGTGATTTTCACCTTCGACAAGTACACCCGTCGAGTACAGCCCTCTGCACTTGAAATACACGACTGGATTACCGAGGTAATTGGCCTTTATTCTGAATCTGTTCATACCATGCAGCTAGACTCTGATGAATACTGCATTTTTGTAAAGTTTAACGATTCCGTGAGTGTAGACCGCTTTCTGGCAAAATTTGGTAATGAAACGGAATTTATACACCGTGATGGTACTAAAAGTAATGTAAAACTCCGGAATTCCGAGTCTGTAATTAGGAATGTTAGGGTTTTGAATATTCCCATAGAAGTAGACAACTCGAAAATTAAAGAAGTCCTTTCAAAATATGGGGTTGTCAGGCAAATAGTCAACGAAAGGTGGGCTTCGCATTTCAAGCTGCAGTGCTTTAACGGCATTCGCTCCGTGGAGATGGAAGTGGAGGCCAACATTCCCTCCCACATCTTTGTTGACGGGCGCAAGGCAGGGCAAACCCCTACATGTCATGTATGTAACGAGTCTGGTCACCTCCGTCAGGACTGCCCTCGCCGTGTTTTTGTGCTAACAAATAACCTTACGCAACGCCGGAAATTAACACTCAACGATTTGTTGCCAGCCAGTAATACAACAGAGCCGGCGGCTGTCGTGGATCCTGTTACTACCTCTGAAAATGTTGGACTTAATGTTAATGACTTTCTGTCTTTAAAACCTGCATTAACTGCTGAAATTCCGTCCCGTTACAGCGAGATTCCCACTAAAAAGCGTCCTCTAGAGGACGCTGAAAAAAATGTTGATGAAGACTCTTGCTGTGAAACACCCGTTGCTAGGAGGCCGAAGCCCAGTCCTGAAGATCTGTTGGAAGTGGAAAAAGGAGATGGAATGCAGGTCGATGTGGCTTCCGCACAAGGACTTATACCGCCACGAACAAATAGTGACGCAGCTGGTAGTGACCTTTCACGGAAATGTGACCCTGAGCCTGAGGTCACGACTGAAATAACCGCATCAAGTGCACAGCCCATACAGTGCGAACAGTACGAGGAAGTACCAAGTAAACAACCTGCTGAGTCCGAAGCGCAACGCCGCGCCGAAGGAGGAAATAAACAAGCATCACCGCCTCGCCAGCAAGACAGCACAACAGACACCACGCCGGAACCAAATATTGACAACTCGCAAGCCACGGCCGTTGCCCCATTCAGCCACCGCCGGCGGCAGCGACCGACACCGGATCTTGCTGTCACGCGTCATCAAGCGAAAGCCACACCAGAGAAGAAAGACATCAAGAAAAAGAATATTAAACAAGAAGTCATCAGGGCCAACACTGACGAGGAGAAAGAGAATGGCCACAGTGACTTATAGCAATGCATTGTCGGGATTTCAGGATACTTTTCTTCTGAAGCTCTTTGTTTAAAAGCAGTGCAAATTTTTCTAGGAATTTAGTACATGTAATGGGCACACAGCTTGTAAAGATCGTGCCTTGTAGGGAAGCACGTTGCTGCTATAATCATACCGATCCTCATCCCAAATAGCTTCTTATGGTATGTCTGTGATGCAAGCTTATAGCATTACTACTATTAACATTAATAAAATACAGTCACCCTTGAAATTGGCAGCACTAAAAGAATTCTTGTACCAGTCCGGGACAGATATCGCGCTGCTACAAGAAGTTGCGATAACGGAATTTCGGATCCCAGGCTTTTTTGAAATTGTTAATGTTTCTACGGAAGCCAATATCGGTACAGCCATTCTTATAAGGGAAGGCATTCCGGTGACTGAAATCGAACGACTAGAATCAGGAAGAGCCATAGGCATAAAAATCCCATCAGGAAATTCCCACAAATTGGATCGTGCGAAGTTTTTTCAAGATGAACTGATTTATTTATTGAGCAAAAATCCGTGTTCTCTTATACTAGGTGGAGATTTTAACTGTGTTTTAAACCAGAAAGATCAACAACCCAACTTCAACTACTCGCCACAGTTAAAAAGTTAGTGAGTGATCTACACCTTAAGGATGTGTGGGAACTTCAGCACCCGACGTCAGTCGGGTTCACGTATATAACCAACCACTCCCGCAGCAGACTAGATAGAATTTACGTGTCACCAAATTTGCAAAATTATTTATTAAACGTTGAAACTATTCCCGTGTATTTTAGCGATCACAGTACACTTTTAACTTGTTTTAATTTAAGTGTACAGCCAACCCGACGATTCAGAGGCCAATGGAATATAAATATCTCTGTTTTAACTGACGAAGAACTGGAACAGGAAATAAGAGTAGCGTGGACTATGTGCCTCCGCACAGTAGACAAGCACCCAACAGTCATTGACTGGTGGACTAGGAGGGCTAAACCAAGGCTGCAGAAAGTTGTCATGCAGTATAGTGGAGCGAGGCACAGGGAGTTGAGGAATACAATGGAGTTTTATTATAAAGTTTTAAGAGACTTGTATCAACAGGCCCATGATGACGTAATTCGTCTGAATGATATCAAAAAAATAAAAGCCAAGTTATTAAGCATTAAACGGCAACAGATGGAGGGACTCAAAATTAAATCGAAAGCCACATCAGTCGTAGCAGGTGAAACAGCTTCTCTGTATCACTTGGTGTGGCATGCTAAAAACAGACGTCTAACTTTAATTGATGAAGTCCAGACGCATACTGGTACGAGGCTCACATGCCAGAAACAAATACTGGATGAAGTCCACAGGTACTATGAAACCTTATATGCCCCTACGACAGTGAAAGATACAGCTCTCGAGGACTTTCTCACTATTTTAGGTCCACAATTGTCGGGAACAGACAACGCTGACATCCTGTCACCTATTACTAAAGATGAAGTGCATTAGGCAGTGCGTAACTCACCTCTCAAAAAAATCTCCGGGACTTGATGGCCTCCCTGTGAAGTTTTATGCCCGCTACTGGTCTATAATTGGGGACAAGATCACTTCCATGGCAAATGAGGTCCTGAACGGAAAACCGGTCCCTGCAGAGTTTAAGGAAAGTAAAATAGTACTGATTCCTAAGAGTAAAGGCAAAACCAACTTAAACAATTTTCGGCCTCTTTCGCTACTAAATTCTGATTACAAAATAATTTCGCGTATTATCAACAAAAGACTCTGCCTTTTCCAAAAAAATTATTGAGTCATCATCAATCTTGTTTTCCGACCAGAACGATATTCGAAAGTCTATCTGCATACAGAGACGTCATTGCAATTACCTCAGTGACAAGTATAAAATGTGCGTTAATCTTTATAGATTTCAACAAAGCTTTTGACCGCGTTAGTCATAGATACCTGTTTGCGACGCTGTCAAGAATGGCTTTCCACCCCCAGATTGTGAACATGCTAAGGAATATTGTAACAGGTATAAATGCGAAAATAGCAATCAATGGCCAAACATCTAAACCCATACAGATAAGGCGAGGGGTTCCACAGGGCAGTCCCTTATCTATGTTTTTATTTTCTGTATCTTTAGAGCCCTTCCTCCGCACTGTCCACGCAAGATTAACAGGCATAACATTGAGTGGTGAGAAAACTGTCATACGAGCTTATGCTGATGACGTGGGCGTTGTAATAAGAAATAAGGAGGAGACAGTTACACTGGAAAGAGAAATCCAATGGTATTGTCTAGCGTCGGGAGCGACAGCAAATGAAAACAAAAGTCATATATTGAATCTACGGGGCCTAGATCACCTTCGACTGGCGTGGGCAAACCAAGACAATAAACATAAAACTTTGGGAATAACCTTAATGGCATGTCCGATGAGGATGGCTGCTTTTAACTGGACGGAAACTAGGAGGAAAGTTCATGGTGCTGTAATGGAGAACATCCATCAAACTATGGACCTGGTGCAAAAAGTCAGATTCATCAACTCCTGAGTTTTGTCTAAAGCGTATTTCACTGCGCAGGTATTTCCAATCCCTAAACTAGTAGCGAGAGGGATCATGTCCACTGTTACCAATTATTTATGGCGAGGAGACATATTCAGGGTTGGTGCGACTACCGTTATACTGGATGTCAGAAACGGGGGCCTCGATTTGGTGGATATTCGCAATAAAGCGTCTGCTCTGTTCCTCAAACGGACTTTCCATATACTCAGAGAACTTCCATAATGTATAACCGCAAAGCTCTTTGAGGCTGTGACACCCCATAGCCTGCAAGCACCGATTGATGTGCGAAGGATTAATGTCCGTCTGCAGTATGTGAGTAACTTTTTCCTCGAAGTAAGTTATCTTAGTGACGAAATCAGAAGCAACACACGTATCACAGCGCGCGACATCATACTTGAAAGGAAATTAAATGAGGGTAGAAACAAAATTGAAACGAAATTCCCAAATTGTGACTGGAAAGCTGTATGGCGGAACATCAACTACGCCGGGCTATCTACAGACGCTGTTTCCGCATGGTACAAAACAGTTAATAATCTCATCAGCACCAACGAGAGACTATATGGGATCGAATTAAACCAGACACACCTTTGTGGAAAATGCAATCTGGTGGATACACTCAGCCACAGATTCACCTGTGGTGGCAATGTGCATAACTGGAATTGGATCAGGCAACAAATCGCTTTTCTCACCAGATCCTTTACGGAATATATAACGCCATCGCTCCTCCTGAGACCAGACATGACATACTTTCCGAAATTAAAAACCAACGCCATTAGCTGGTTACTGGGAAAATATGTTAGTTACGTCATTCACACACTTGGGTCGGACAACGAGATAGAATTGCCGGCCAGTGTGGCCACACGGTTAAAGGCGCTTCAGTCTGGAACCGTGCGACCGCTACGGTCGCAGGTTCGAATCCTGCCTCGGGCATGGATGTGTGTGATGTCCTTAGGTTAGTGAGGTTTAAGTAGTTCTAAGTTCTAGGGGGACTGATGACCTCAGATGTTAAGTTCCATAGTACTCAGAGCCATTTGAACCATTTTTGAGATAGAATTCCGCGTTTACATGAAGTGTGAATATGCAAAAATCAGCACATATCGCAACCACAAGAAGCACTACGGCAACATGCTGAAGATCATTTTTGAAAGAATGGGTGTTTGTTAAATAAGTGGAACCACTACAACACCTTGAACGAGAACGAACAGAAGAAAATTAAAAGTCACTTGGTTTCTTCTTTATTATTTACTATTACCTTGCTTCCGGAACATTTTTTTTTCAAAAAATTTTGTTCAAAATTACTCGTGTTCGACTTTCAAAGTATTTGTGTGATTCGAGAAGAATTGTTAAGTTTTTTTTATTTTTTTTTAAATTTTTTTTTATCAGTGTTCAGTTTCTACTCAGAGAAGAGGTTTCTTTGTCTTTCTTACATCGGAGAATGGAAATATTGTGTTAAGATTTCTGCACACTTAGTGTTATGACCCAACAGGGAACATGAAAAAGGGGTGGGAGGGGTTTGGGCCTCGACGCACTGGCAGTGCCGTGAACAGACCCCACTGCTAGTGCGGCGTGTACCACGCCCTGACCATCCTAAAAATACAAAAATAAATAAATAAATAAATAAATAATAAAAAATAAATGAAAAATAAAAATAAAATAAAAGTGGTTAATAAAAATTGGATTGCTAGGGAAAAAAGGATGGATAAAAAAGTGGATAGAAAAAAAAACAAAAAAAAGTGGATAGAAAAAACAAAAAAGTGGTAAAAAAGTTTAAAAAAAGAAAAAAGGGGTAGCGTCAAAAAAAAGTGGTCTTGCGGTAGCGTTCTTGCTGCCTGCGCACGGGGTCCCGGGTTCGAATCCCGGCGGGGTCAGTGATTTTTTTCTGCCTCGGGACCTCGGGGTGGTTGTGTCGTCATCATCATCATCATTCATCCCTATTTCGGTCGGAGGAAGGCAATGGCAAACCACCTCCACTAGGACCTTGCTTAGTACAGCGGTGCGGGTCTCGCGCATCGTCCCCTACACTCCTCGGAGTATTGGACCTCATCATCATCATTATAAAATGTTCAAATTAGCCCATTCCTTTTGGAAAGTAGAACTACGTACAATGACTTTCAAATACATGCACGGGGTGTTCGGAAATTCCCTTACATACTTTTAACATTATAAAATGTTCAAATTAGCTATTTCTTTTAGAAAGTAGAACTACGTACAATGTTTTTTAAATGTATTGCACGGGTTGTTCGGAAATTCCCTTACATACTTCTAAGACTTGTAGAGGGTAACAAGAACATAATATTTTGAACAGGAACCCATGTCCGGAAACGTCATTCACGACGTTACAGAGCGTCGAAGTTACAGGCGCCGGCAGCTGTAAATGTGTGTATACACAGGGTGTTCCGTTATGATGTTACAAACTGTCTAGGATGATGGAGGCGGATAAATGAATCAATTTGAAGAAAGGGTCAGTGGTTCTGAAATGAACGAGTCGAAAGTTACAAGCGAAAATCGATCTGATATCTCTTACTGTGGACTACATGTACCGCTACTGTTTCTGATAAGAATGTAGGGTATGCATCTTTCAGAGGTGGTAGATGGACGAAAACAAGGAAGAAATGTTAAGTAAACTTGGGCTCTAAGTGCATACTTGTGGAGCTATGAGCACTTGTGTGGTGTCACCGCCAGACACCACACTTGTTAGGTGGTAGCCTTTAAATCGGCCGCGGTCCGTTATTATACGTCGGACCCGCGTGTCGCCAGTGTCAGTGATAGCAGACCGAGCGCCACCACACGGCAGGTCTAAAAAGACGTACTGACACTCGCCCCAGTTGTACAGCCGACGTTCATAGCAATGATTCACTGACAAATACGCTCTCATTTGCCGAGACGATAGTTAGCATAGCCTTCAGCTACATTTGCTACGACCTAGCAAGGCGCCATAGCTTTGATAATTAATATTGTGAAGCATGTATCATCTCCCCGATGTTGTTCAATCTGTATATTGAGCAAGCAGTAAAGGAAACAAAAGAAAAATTCGGAGTAGGTATTAAAATTCATGGAGAAGAAATAAAAACTTTGAGGTTCGCCGATGACATTGTAATTCTGTCAGAGACAGCAAAGGACTTCGAAGAGCAGTTGAATGGAATGGACAGTGTCTTCAAAGGAGGATATAAGATGAACATCAACAAAAGCAAAACAAGAATAATGGAATGTAGTCTAATTAAGTCGGGTGATGCTGAGGGAATTAGATTAGGAAATGAGGCACTTAAAGTAGTAAAGGAGTTTTGCTATTTGGGGAGCAAAATAACTGATGATGGTCGAAGTAGAGAGGATATAAAATGTAGACTGGCAATGGCAAGGAAAGCGTTTCTGAAGAAGAGAAATTTGTTAACATCCAGTATTGATTTAAGTGTCAGGAAGTCATTTCTGAAAGTATTCGTATGGAGTGTAGCCATGTATGGAAGTGAAACGTGGACGATAAACAGTTTAGACAAGAAGAGAATAGAAGCTTTCGAAATGTGGTGCTACAGAAGAATGCTGAAGATTAGATGGGTAGATCACATAACTAATGAGGAAGTATTGAATAGGATTGGGGAGAAGAGAAGTTTGTGGCACAACTTGACCAGAAGAAGGGATCGGTTGGTAGGACATGTTCTGAGGCATCAAGGGATCACCAATTTAGTATTGGAGGGCAGCGTGGAGGGTAAAAATCGTAGAGGGAGACCAAGAGATGAATACACTAAGCAGATTCAGAAGGATGTAGGTTGCAGTAGGTACTGGGAGATGAAAAAGCTTGCACAGGATAGAGTAGCATGGAGAGCTGCATCAAACCAGTCTCAGGACTGAAGACCACAACAACAACAACACATGTATCATCAAGCGCGATGTTCTACAAATGTGGATTAAAGTTAAGTATTACAGCAACTGCGTCCATTTTCTAAGTTCTCATTTCCTTTTAACTGTTCCAGACCTCACGCCAATCTGCGTGAGCTTAACGCGTGCCTTTCGGCTTCCTCTCGTTGTGACTTGGCTGTCGTGCTAAGTCACAACAACTTGTACATCTTCGCAACTTTGAGAGTCATCTCATCTACTGAATAAGAACCTGTAGCTCTTAAGGTATACATTTGAGAGTCCTTGTTTCCCAGACATTGTTTCTCGTTTTGGTCCATACTAACACCTCTGAAACTTGCCTATACTAGAATTAGCAACAACAGTACCGGTACGTGTGTTCCACTGTCAGATGTATCAGAAGGATTTTCGCTTCTCGTAACTCTGGACTCGTTCATTTTCGAACCAGAGACCCTTACCTCATATTTATACATATATCCGTCTCCATCATCCTAGAAAGTCTGTAACATCCTCACGGAATCACACTGTGTATACACGCATTTACAGGTGCTGGCGCCTGTAACACTGACGGTCTGTAGCGTCGTTGGGTGACGTTTCCGGACGTGGGTTCAGGTTTGTAATGGGAATTTCCGAACATACAGTATATAATACTCTTATTTCATTTTGATAAGTAACACAACAGCTTGACATGTTCATAGGTGTAGATTCATTTAGTGTAAATTACCAATCTGTAAAACTGTGCTTACAATAATCATATACAAATTGTACAGTTTTGGACGTGTCATGGTGTTATGCTCTTCCGAAGGATATTGACATCTGTTAAACCACAACTAAGTACGTTTATGTAAAATAATTCTTATATTTTAGATAACAGTATGGCCAAGGTCTAATTTTATAAGCTTCTGAAAGTGACAAATTAATTTGTTGAAACTGGTAAAGCAAAATAAAAATATCTGTGCAACTGAAAACTGATTTTTATTCTGAAAAACAAAAAGAAAATACTGAAGTTGCTGATAAAGTTACAGGTGTGAATAAAATAATAGATCCAATACGTGTTACAAACTAACGAAATAGTGATAACAGATTTTTTTATAACACAGCGTGTCTCACACAAAACCAGCACACCTCAAGTACCGATTAATGAGCTGTAGTCGAACTGCTTGTGAAGTGGCACACTATCTCGAAAGTTGGCTACACTGCATTTTATCTGAAAGTTGAGTGCAGCTGTGTGTTCGTGCGGCAGTTGCTGTGAGATGCTTGTATTGTTGAGTTGTTACAAAAATGTGGCAGTTTACGTTAGAACAGCGAATTGATGTTGTGGAGTGTTACACAAAGGGAGGCTCTATCGAGGAACGTAAACAAACGTTTACTTTTAACGTCAGCTGCAAACGGTTATGTGGACCGCTCGCTATAGTTTATATCAGATAAGGCCTGGTTTCATTTGTCAGGTTACGTAAATTCGTGTAATTGTAGATACTTGTCGCAGGACAGCCCACATGTTCCGCATGAAGAACATCTCCACTTAGAGAAGATAGTTTTTCGGTGCGCATTGTCTAGCATGCGAATTGTTGGCCCCATATTTTTCAATTACACTTAAACAGAGCCAGTTATCTAGAGATCATTGAGTCTTCACAAGCACAATTAACAGATGCTGTATTTCAAGAAGATGGAGCAACTGCTCACATATCCAACCAAATTATGGCCCAAATTACCAACATGTTCCCTGAAGACAGAAATAACAGTAGTGGCCTCTGGCTTCCAACGTCCCCGGATTTAACACCGTGTGAGTTTTATTTATGGGACACATTAAAAAGCAAAGTTTATACTGACAGTCCTCGAACAATAGACAATCTTAAACGGAAAATTACTAGAGAAATTAACAACAGCACACATGCAGAATTACAGCATCTTGCTGATAATGTCATCGCACAAAGTCAGCAAAGCGTGGATGGCTATGGCCATCACTTCCACCATCTCTTATGAACATGCAACTACATGCTTTTTAATATTACTATTCTTTACAGGGAGCGAAAGGCTATTTACAATTGGTACAGAAACCAAATGGCAGTTATAAGGGTCGAGGGACATGAAAGGGAAGCAGTGGTTGGGAAGGGAATGAGACAGGGTTGTAGCCACTCCCCGATGTTATTCAATCTGTATATTGAGCAAACAGTAAAGGAAACAAAAAAAAAAAAAATCGGAGTAGGTATTAAAATCCATGGAGAAGAAATAAAAACTTTAAGGTTCGCCGATGACATTGTAATTCTGTCAGAGACAGCAAAGGACTTGGAAGGGCAGTTGAACGGAATGGGTAGTGTCTTGAAGGGAGGATATAAGATGAACATCAACAAAAGCAAAACGAGGATAATGGAATGTAGTCGAATTAAGTCGGGTGATGCTGAGGGAATTAGATTAGGAAATGAGACACTTAAAGTAGTAAAGGAGTTTTGCTATTTGGGTAGCAAATTTTGATGATGGTCGAAGTAGAGAGGATATAAAATGTAGACTGGCAATGGCAAGGAAAGCGTTTCTGAAGAAGGGAAATTTGTGAACATCGAGTATAGATTTAAGTGTCAGGAAGTCGTTTCTGAAAGTATTTGTACGGAGTGTAGCCATGTATGGAAGTGAGACGTGGACGATAAATAGTTTGGACAAGAAGAGAATAGAAGCTTTTGAAATGTGGTGCTGCAGAAGAATGCTGAAGATTAGATGGGTAGATCACATAACTAATGAGGAGGTATTGAACAGAATTGGGGAGAAGAGGAGTTTGTGGCACAACTTGACAAGAAGTAGGGACCGGTTGGCAGGACATGTTCTGAGGCGTCAAGGGATCACAAATTTAGCATTGGAGGGCAGCGTGGAGGGTAAAAATCGTAGAGGGAGACCAAGAGATAAATACACTAAGCAGATTCAGAAGGATGTAGGTTACAGTAAGTACTGGGAGATGAAGAAGCTTGCACAGGATAGAGTGGAATGGAGAGCTGCATCAAACCAGTCTCAGGACTGAAGACCACAACAACAACATTCCCGTTTAGTTGCCAACGGCCTTGCCGCAGTGGTAACACCGGTTCCCATCAGATCCCCGAAGTTAAGCGCAGTCGGGCTGGGCTAGCACTTGGACGGGTCTGCCACGCGTTGTTGGCAAGCGGGGAGCACTCAGCCCTTGTGAGGCAAACTGAGGAGCTACTTGATTGAGAGCTAGCGGCTCCGGTCTCGGAAAGTGACAAATGGCCAGGAGAGCTGTGTGCTGACCACATGCCCCTCCATATGCGCATCCAGTGACGCCTATTGGCGGACGGTTGATACCGTTGGGCCTTCATGGCCTGTTCGGGAGGAGATTAGTTAGTTAGTTATTCTCTTTTAGCTAGTTCATTGTTATTCGAATCTCGAGTTTGTGCCAAAGCAGTTTCTTGTGGGATGCACTGTATAATTTTGTTTCGTGAGTGAACTCGAATCTAAAACCGTTTCAGTGTAACTCTTGGAGATATCACCGCATGATTAGAATCCACTGCTCGAGGATACTAGATTTGTAGACTGGCAGAGGAAGCAAATCACCTTCTAGGAGGAAGATCTCGAGGACGTTCCAGACGCCCCGCCACACGTTGACGGTGCCGAAGAAGGAGACGAGGTGGTAGAGGTCTGCGACCAGCAGCCGCCACGACCCCTGCAGACGGCCGACCGCCAGGCTGAGCGGCAGCTGCAGCGCGAACGCAACCACCACCACGCCGTAGCCCAGCACCTGCACAACAGCCAGCCACGGCGCCCTTAAAGGTACAGCTAAAGTCTGCGGCGCAAGCTCGTGACCGCGCTATCGGCTTGACTGCAGCGTTACAGCCGTCCTCACAAGGGACCTGTTCCTCAACGCGAAGCACGCCAGACGTGATGTTCTTCGTGGTTGCCGCAGGCTCTGAAACGACTTGGTGCATCTCAATAGAGATGGGTAGTTCGCGAACCAACGGGTGCAAAGGAACGGTTCACCGAGATGAACGAAAGGACCGAGGAAGGAACACCGAGGAACGATCAGTTCATAGGTCACTTCGGTCGCGGCGGTCTACTTATAGGTCCCGGGAACGAGGAACGATCGGTTCATAGTTCACTTCGGTCGCGGCGGTCTACTTACAGTTCCCGGGAACGAGGAACGATCGGTTCATAGTTCACTAGTTCACTTCGGTCGCGGCGGTCACTTCGGCAGTTATCGTTCCAGCCTCGGTCGCGTGCTCGCCTCAGTCTCTGTCTCCCTCGGCCGCACTCGTCGTTCTTCGCATGACCACCTGTCTCGGTTCCACTGCCGACTGTTCCTAGTTGTTTAGTATCCAGTTGTTCGTTTCGTTCACTGCGCTCGCCCATTTTACATGTGTTCCAAACTGTTCTTGCACTTGGTTCTGGCTTCTTGGGGTCTGCACCACAGTCAGACCATACCATCAGTTTTCATCAACTGAAATGTGGACTCATCTGACCAGGTCACGGTTTACCAGTAGACTAGGGTCCAACCGATATGCTCACAAGGCCAGGAGAGTCGTTGCGGGTGCTGTTGTGCTGTTAGCTAAGGTTCAAAAAATGGTTCAAATGGCTCTAAGCACTACGAGACTTAACATCTGAGGTCATCAGTCCCCTAGACTTAGAACTACTTAAACCTAACCAGCCTAAGGACAACACACACATCCATGCCCGAGGCAGGATTCGAACCTGCGATCGTAGCAGCAGCACGGTTCCGGACTGAAGCGCCTAGATCCGCTCGGCCACAGCGGCCGGCTCTTAGCTAAGGCACTCATCTCGAACGTCTGCAGTCATAACCCATTAAAGCCAAATTTCGCCGCACTCTCCTAAAGGATACATTCGTCATACGTCCCACATTGATTTCTGCAGATATTTCACGCAGCGTTGCTTGTCTGTTAGCACTGACAGCTCAACACAAACAATGTTGCTCTCAGTCGTTAAGTGATGGCCATCGGCCTCTGCATTGTACGTGGTGAGAGGCAATGCCTGAAATTTGGTATTCTCGGCAGATTCTTGACACTGTGGATGTCGGAATACTGAATCCCCTAAAGCTTTCCGAAAACCAGAGGACACACTCGAAACTATGCAAACACAGCTCACTTCATCATGGAGCCACCACCAGCCTGGGAAATGGTTTGTTAACAACTTGGTTTTATGGCTTCGTGGTATCTGCGCTGCACTCGAAGCCTACCATGAACTCTAACGAATTGAAATCGGGACTCATCTGACCAAGCCATGGTTTCACAGTCAAATAAATGGTTCAAATGGCTCTGAGCACTATGGGACTTAACTGCTGTGGTCAATAGTCCCCTAGAACTTAGAACTACTTAAGCCTAACTAACCTAAGGACATCACACACATCCATGCCCGAGGCAGGATTCGAACCTACGACCGTAGCGGTCGCGTGGTTCCAGACTGCAGCGCCTAGAACCGGTTGGCCATTCCGGCCGGCTTTCACAGTCATTTAGGGTTCGAAAGATGTGGTCACGAGACCAGGAGAGGTGCTGCAGATAATGTAGTGCTGTTGGCAAAGGCACTGTGCTAACGGATACGTTCGTCGTACGTTGCAGATTGATTTCTGCGTTTATTTCACGCAGTGATGCTTGTCTGTTAGTCCTGACAGTATGCAGACGTCGCTGCTCTCGGTCGTGAAGTGAAGGCCGCCGGCCACTACGTTGTCCGCCGAGCGGTTCTAGGCGCTACAGTCTGAAACCGCGTGACCGCTACGGTCGCAGGTTCGAATCCTGTCTCGGGCATGAATGTGTGTGATGTCCTTAGGTTACTTAGGTTTAAGCAGTTCTAAGTCTAGGGGACTGATGGCCTCAGAAGTTGAGTCCCATAGTGCTCAGAGCCATTTTGAAGCACTACTATGTTATCCGTGGTGAGAGGTAATGCTTAAAATTTAGCACTCTCGGCACACTCTTGACGAAGTGGATCTCGAAATATTGAATTTCGTAACGATTTCCGAAAAGGAATGTCCTAGGTGTCTTGCTCCAACTATTATTCCGCGTTCACAGTCTGTTAGTACCCATTGTGGGGCCATAATCACCTCGGAATTCTTTTTAGAAGGCTCACCCGAGTACAAATGACAATTCCGCCAACGCACTGCCTTTCGTATGTTGTGCACGCTACACTACCGCCATTTGTATACGTGCATATTGCTAACCTATGATTTTAGTAACCTCATTGTGCGTACTAGTAGAAGTTATTTCTTAACTAAATTGAATCTTCGTGGCATTTTTGGTTTTAAATTGAATATAGTTAAAGTAGGGCTATAGTGGCTAATATCAGTTTGCGCATGCGTAACATCCATATTCTCGATGTTACATTGACGCACTTCATCACACAGATTTCAAAATGGACAACCGTTTCGTAATTTTAACTGAATGGAAGAGGAGATTTTATCCAAAGCTGCTCATCATCACTGAAAAAGATAGTTACCCACAAGCAAAGTTTTGTAACAGCACAAACTTGCACGGTGTTATTAGTGTTTACCTTCTGGCATAGACTGGGAGCTATGTTCAGATTTCTGGCTATGGGGGTAACATTCCAGTCGTTGGTCTTTGCAACAATTATTGTCGCCAATACATTATTCGTAATAAAAAACATCTACTAATGCACGTACTATTTCTGTTAAATTAATAAGAAAGACCTAGAGACTCTTAGAAAACAAACAGTGAAAAAAATATTTGGAAGGAGATGGACACAAATGTGCTTATTACAATAAAATGGCGAGAAACCCCATATCGGTAGACAGAGGCTGCCTATATTTGACATTTTTAGTATTATAAATTGTGTGCTATGAAAGTATGCAGTTTCAATGCTACGGCACAATAATGATCTAACAAAGGCACGTCGTTTTGATAGTATTCGTCACAGGTACATTTCAAATAACGACATTTGTAGATAAAGTCTTTATATAGTGTACGTCACATAACGACGCCTTGCTGCCATGTCGAAGTCGTAGCCAAGTTGACGCCTTCCTTCAGAGAGCGGTTAGGCACGACGTCTTCTTTGTGTCTCGCCTATCATGCAGCGGGCGCAACTGTTTCCTGTTTACCTTCTCGCCGCAGCAAGTATATCGCGACCGTCTTTCGTGAGCGCTTTGGCACCCTCGTACCGCCAAACCACAATCAAGATCTCCTTTCAAGCGGACGTTGTAAGAGCTCCACCAAATGAAACTGAACTTTTTATTCGGGACTATCTTCATATTGCACCAAAAGATATCGTAGGGATTCTCTTATCAATAATCTGATAAATGAAGGGATGTGCACAGATGAGTGCAGACACACTACTGTGTTTTCCATTTAAAGTACTCTGACGGCCACGTAGGTGCCGTCACAATAGACCACGCTGGATTTAGCCTCCACGCTCTGGCGGTCTTCGAGGTCCTTTTCCAAGTCCCGCCAGATGTGATGACAGCGTTCAAACCGTAAGGTAACGCGATAAGTCACTTGGCTCAGAAGTGGCAATTCTCCGAGACGTATCACGTTTAAACAGTGTACGGAAAATCAAGGTTGAATTGACAAAACACGCGCCGACCTACTTAGTTATCGGGGGCTGTAGGGCCATCGTCGCGTATTATGTCATTTATGGAAACTCAGAATCTACTCTTTAGGAATCAACATGGATTCCGGAAACAGTGATCGTGTGAGACCCACCTCGGTTTATTTGTTCATGAGACCCAGAAAATATTAGATACAGGCTCCCAGGTAGATCCCATTTTTCTCGACTTCCGGAAAGCGTCCGATACAGTTCCGCACTGTCGCCTGATAAACAAAGTAAGAGCCTACGGAATATCAGACGAGCTGTGTGGCTGGATAGAAGAGTTCTTAGCAAACAGAACACAGCATGTTGTTCTTAATGGAGAGACGTCTACAGACGTTAAAGTAACCTCTGCCGTGCCACAGGGGAGTGTTATGGGACCATTGCTTTTCACAGTATATATAAATGACCTAGTAAATAGTGGCGGAAGTTCCATGCGGCTATTCGCGGATGATGCTGTAGTATACAGAGAAGTTGCAGCATTAGAAAATTGCAGCGAAATGCAGGAAGACCTGCAGTGGCAAGTGATCCTTAACATAGACTGTAAGGTGTCAGGCAAATCCAACACCTTCCATGAAAACCCTGACATGATAGCAAATTCGACAGTATGTCACATAGTTCCGAATAAATTCTGACATTAAATTAACCAAAGTAATACGATCAACGAGTGAGCAAATGGAATACCACAGACTAACACAAGAACTCCTAAACGCATGTCATACCTTCCCACCGTGAAACAGACGCGGTTCCGAGGGAAGAAACGAGAACAGAAGCCGAGAGCAGAACCGTGTTAAGCTAGAAGGCCCTACGATAAGGGACAGACACCAACATCGCCGGCAGACCGCCAAACCCCCCCCCCCCCCCCCAAGCCCATGTTAAAAGATAGAGCCCTCCAGAAGAACAGTATAGATCTTACGATAACACTAAAAGGGCCACACCAGCTGCAAGTTTTAGCGTGAGACTTTTTCGCGTCTCTGTTACGTTGCAAACGTTAAAAACATTGCCCCACCACGAAAAGTATAACGTTTCTCATTGGATTGACAGAATTTTTGTAGTCAGAGCTTAAGGTTATCATTGAGACCCTGATTGGTCAGTTGAAAACACAGCCAGATAGCTTTTTTTTAAACCAATTTCGGTAAATTGTAGTAAGGAGAAGTTAGAAAGGAGTTGCTTCCGAGACGGCGAGGTGAGCGGAGCGGTGCTGTCCGCCGCCCCCTGATGAACACCGACAAGGTAATGAACGCACGCGATGCTGCGTAACAGCGCATAAAGCTTCACTCAGAACTGCAGAAGCCTCATCTGTTACACCCCATTTTTGCATAATACCAATGTCGATCGTCAATTAAAGCTCATGGTATTCTCATTTGCTACTAGAAGTTAAAATCTGAAATGCGATGATTTTCTGTTATATAATTATTGAGAAGCCACATCAGCCATCATAATTTATGACAAGTTAAATAAGTAATTAAAGATAATTGAGGGTCACTGTAGACCATTTTGAGAGTTTTCTCTTTTGTGAATCTTAATTTAAACCTAGATTATAGATGTGATATAGCATAGGTCATCCTTCGATCCATTATAGAACTTGGAAACCCATTCAGGGAATATTCGTTCACATTTTTGTTGAACGCAGTTGGTTTTTATCATCCTGTATTAAAATATTTCCTTTTGTCAATAGTGCAGTTTCTAAACAATGTTTTGTGAGTAGAATGAAATTTCCAATGGTAAACTTAACTGCTTTTTCGACGTTATTTTACCAGCTAACTAAAAATAGGAAAGCCTTGAACTCCTTCCACTAAATTTAGTTAGTATTAAGATTCTTTTACAGGGAGTGCAGTGGAGCTGACGCTGAAATCATTAAGTATTTGATTATATCATCGCTAGTCTCACTGAACTCTTCTGAACTCTACATGTCATATGTGGTCTGGCATCTCCTTACCAGCAACAGGTCCCAGGTTCAAACTAGTCAATTCCCTAAAAAACAAGCTCAGAGCGTCATTGCGCGAAAGTGGTAGAGAGACACGACTTAGAACAAACAGACACCACGCAGAATGTTAGAAGACAAATGTAATGTATTGCGAATAAATAGAAAGAAGGATCCTTTATTGTATGATTATATGATAGCGGAACAAACACTGGTAGCAGTTACTTCTGTAAAATATCTGAGAGTATGCGTGCGGAACGATTCGAAGTGGAATGATCATATAAAATTAATTGTTGGTAAGGCGGGTGCCAGGTTGAGATTCATTGGGAGAGTCCTTAGAAAACGTAGTCCATCAACATAGGAGATGGCTTACAAAACACTCGTTCGACCTATACTTGAGTATTGCTCATCAGTGTGGGATCCGTACCAGGTCGGGTTGACAGAGGAGATAGAGAAGATCCAAAGAAGAGCGGCGCGTTTCGTGACAGGGTTATCTGGTAAGCGTGATAGCGTTACGGAGATGTTTAGCAAAGTGGCAGACTCTGCAAGAGAGGCGCTCTGCATCGCGGTGTAGCTTGCTGTCCAGGTTTCGAGAGGGTGCGTTTTTGGATGAGGTATCGAATATATTGCTTCCCCCTACTTATACCTCCCGAGGAGATGACGAATGTATAATTAGAGATATTCGAGCGCGCACGGAGGCTTTCCGGCAGTCGTTCTTCCCGCGAACCATACGCGACTGGAACAGGAAAGGGAGGTAATGACAATGGCACTTAAAGTGCCTTCCGCCACACACCGTTTGGTGGCTTGCGGAGTATAAATGTAGATGTAGATGTAGATGGACAGCCGCTTACTTGTGCCGGTTGCGGCCAGGAAGGCGATGTCAGATCGGCAAGTGTCCAACGCAGACTGCTTCAGAGGCCGGTCGGCGACGTTGCAACCCCTGCGACGCCCACTACATGCCCCCTAACCCACGCAGTGGATACGAAAGCAACAGATATTCTTGCCCACGACCGACACATCCTGCCGTCGTGGATGGGCGACAACAGCGCCGCGGACCACAAACCTCCTTCTACGTTGTCTGTGGCCGAACTGCCCAAGGAAAACGACCACTCGCACCCACAGGCTGACCTTCCTACGAAGATGCATGCCGAATCAGAAGTTGTACCGACTTCTGCCTTCCTCCCATGGTAGGGAAGCGCCGGATGACTGCCGCACGCATTCCGACAGTGCACAACTTGTGCGCAAGCAACGCTCTCTGCGTAAACGACAGAAGCGGCGCCCTACGCTATCTGCCGATTGCTTCCTTCGAATGCACGAACAGGAGGAGAGCTCGTCACCGGATGACACAACGCCACGAAGTCTCAGCGGCTACACTACCTGCGCCTGCTGCCGACAGTCAACCTTCTGCTACTAAGATATGGCTACCAAGTGTCATATCTGATTCTTGCGTGGACGACATCGAGGAGGAATCAGAACATCCCGTGGGCTCCGAGGGCGTTGGTGCCCCCTCGGATATATCCAGCGCCGTCCCATTACAGTGACCGCTGCAGCATCGGTAGCTTTTATGGAACCACCCCTGACGACCACAATCGCTGTACTGTAAAACCTACCGCCTAACAACAATAGAGGTGATTGCAGAGGTCTCTGAACTCACTTTTGTCACCATCCCCCTCGCTGCTGCAACGGATCTGATTGCAGATGTAACAGAGGCGGAGGTCCTTGAAGAGACGCAGACAGGAGTCGCCTGTAAGTCGCCTCCCCCTCTTCTACTGGGTTTTCCAGCAACTGCTGGCCCCTGCCTGGGCGGACATCTGCCGCGATCTACTAACAGTGCAGCTCCATGGAGCCATCCTTGAAGGACTGATGTACCCATACATAAACGACGAGGAAGGTCCAGTATCTGCGGTTATCGCCCCTTGACCTTACTCGACAGTGACGTGAAGATTTTCACTCGACCGCCGGCGGCGTGTCTCAAGCGGACCATCCGTTATGTCATTTCACACCCGCGCTGACCTCTGTCGGTACCGCGACATGATACACTTGCCAAGTTCCCCAAATGCCTGGGGTCTTGCCCTCCCTCGACTTCAACCAGGTATTTAATAGAGTTGACCACGCGTTTTTGATGGTGGAACTACTACAATTGGGGTATCCAGAAACAATCGTGAGGTAGTGATGCGTCTTCTTTGTGGCGCGACTTCTGGTGCGTTGGAGAACGGCTGTCCAACGACTCTGGTCCTGATCCAACGCTCGGTGAGAGAGGGCTGAACTTTCTCAGCGACACTATACGCCTTCGCTTTGGAACCGCTGCCTTGTGGCCTACATAAACACCTGACGCAGATGACATTTGGCAGACACACTTTTTGCTGCACTGTCTATGCCGACGATCTAGTATACATTCGTGACGGCGATGACATCCGCGCATCACTGGCGTGGGTAGCGACCCTCGTCGCAGCATCGGGAAGTAGTCTCAACGTCCAAGAATCGCATGCTCTGTCTATAGATAAGGGACTTCCCGACGGAGATGTCGCCCCCCTAGGAGTAAATGACACAATACTTTGCTTGCGCACTGATTTCACAACTAAACTACAGCGCTCGATAGCATCAACTGCAGGCCTCCATTAGATCAGAGCGCGAATAACGGATGACTGTCTTAGGACTCTTATGTGTTTTTTCAACTGACGAGATATGCCAGAGTCTATTTGGCGTCGCGCATTCGTCATGCTGCACAGATGCTTCCGATCCTGCCATCACTGGCTGCCGCCTGTTGGTAGCTTTGTCACCCTTTGTTAGTATGGGCAGTTCTTTCTGCGACACTGTCCAATTCTTCCTTGAACTAAGTTTCATCCGCACTGCGCAATTGCCCACACATTTGGCATCGTCGAGGGCGATACACAACAACCTTCAACGGGTAGGCGCTGAACGTGGTTGAAGGGAAATACTCCCATACAGACTGGTGTATCGTGTGGCACATTGTGAGCACCGCCACTCTTGATACGGACATTCAATTCGCTTCCTACATAGCGGTTAACGGGAAACAGGTGTGTCCGTCTCGTCTACATCAAATTCACCTCGTTTGGCTTTCGGTGCGCCAAAGCTTGGCTTTCCTCACACATGTGACTACCGGACAGATCACTGCACAATCGCTCCTCTTCCCGGATGTCGTATATTTTCCTAGAGTAAAAACGAATCCTGTGACGTAGATACACGACTACGCCGCGCATTACTTGTTTGGTAACGTTGAGAAGGAAGTCCCTTCTTGTTGCAAAGGCCAACGACTGGAATATTTCCCCAGTGCCCAGACATCTTAACGAGACTACCAGTGTACGTCTGAAAGTAAGCACAAGTTACACAAATATACATTACCTACCATTGGATTTATAAACTCGCTCATGTCCGTATCTTGCCGGTAAATATCTTTTTCAATGATGATAATCTGTGGTGAGCTGTTTTGAAAAACTCGTCTCTCCCACTCGAATGAAATTGGAAAAGTATTCTCGATCTTGAAATCTATTTGAAGAAGTACGTTCTTTTAGACTGTCGGTAATCAATGCAACATCTAGATATGGACAATATTCATGCGCAGACTGACATTTGACTCTATACCTTAATACATACATCAAAAAAAGTTTTCCATTGCCTCGGTTCCGAGAGTTCCGGAACCTGTACAGATAATTGGAATAGAGATCAACATAAACATCATTTCCATCCTTTTTATTGTTCCTGAAAATGACACATTGCATTTTGTGCCACCATAGAGCGAGACCTTTAGAGATGTCCAGATTGCTGTACACACCGGTACCTCTAATACCCAGTAGCACGTCCTCTTGCGCTACAGTCTAGAACCGCGAGACCGCTACGCTCGCAGGTTCGAATCCTGCCTCGGGCATGGATGTGTGTGATGTCCTTAGGTTAGTTAGGTTTAAGTAGTTCTAAGTTCTAGGGGACTGATGAACTCAGTAGTTAAGTTTCACAATGCTCAGAGCCATTTGAACCATTTGAACGTCCTCTTGCATTGATGCATGCCTGTACTCGTCGTGGCATACTATCCACAAGTTCATCAAGGCACTGTTGGTCCAGATTGGTCCACTCCTCAAAGATGATTCGGCGTAGATCCCTCAGAGTGGTTGGTGGGTCACGTCATCCATAAACAGACCTTTTCAATCTATCTCAGGCGTGTTCGATAGGGTATATGTCTGGAGAACATGCTGGCCACTCTAGTCGAGCGATGTCATTATCCTGAAGGACGTGATTCTCAAGATGTGCACGATGGTAGCGCGAACTGTCGTCCGTGAAGACGAATGCCTCGCCAATATGCTGCCGATATGATTCCACTATTGGTGAGAAGATGGCGTTCACGGATCGTACTGCCGTTACGGCGCCTTTTTTGACCACCAGCGGCGTACGTTGGCCCCACCTAATGCCACCCAAAAACAGCAGGGAACCTCCACTTTGTTGCACTCGCTGGGCTGTGTGTCTAAGGATTTCACCCTGACCGGGTTGCCTCCAAACACGTCTCTGACGATTGTCTGGTTGAAGGCATATGCAACACTCATCGGTGAAGAGACTGTGATAGCAATACTGAGCGGTCCATTCGGCATGTTGTTGGGCCCATCTGTACCGCTCTGCATGGTGTCGTGGTTGCAAAGATGGACCTCGCCATGGACGTCTGGAGTGAAGTTGCGCATCATGCAGCCTATTGCGCACAGTTTGAGTCGTAACATGACGTCCTGTGGTTGCACGAAAAGCATTATTCCACATGGTGGCGTTGTTGTCAGGGTTCCTCCGAGCAATAATGAGTAGGTATCGGTCATACACTGCAGTAGTAGCCCTTGGGCGGCCTGAGCATGTCATCGACAGTCTCTGTCTCTCTGTATCTCCTCCATGGCGGAACAACAATGATGGTGCCTCCTCCATGGTGAAATGACTGGAGCTAATCGGCTGTCGGACCACCTCTGTCTAATAGACACCGGTCATGCACGGTTGTTTTCATCTTTGGGCAGGTTTAGTGACATCTCTGAAGAGTCAAAGGGACTGTGTCTTTGATACAATATCCACAATCAACGTCTGTCTTCACTCAAATCGTTGTACAGAATTAGGTAATATTCCTCTATCAGGAATTGATTAGTAAAGCAATAGAAAAGTTGAGAATCAGATTCACGATTTTCTCCGCTGTTACTCGACAAGCGGTAACCGAGTTAGCGCAGCTGTTTTACGCACGTCCTTTTTCATGTTTTACGTGCGTCCGTTTTCGTAAGTAAACTGTGTGGTTTGCGAGTCAAAGCCGATAACGGCCGCTGGAGAGGACTTAGAGCGTAAATCACATTGAACAGCTGGTTCCGTGTAAAGATGGCGCTATCTCTCATCAGGTCGGATGTCTCGTCAGCGCCCACGTCGACGTTAGCTGCCGTCCCGTGTGAATTCGGCTTTATCCTATTCTCACTTTTATTGTGTAAACTAGACGCATTTCCAATCTATGCGCCATAGAGAAAGAGCGCCCTGGTTTCCATTACTCCTGTTCTACAACTAGATCTACGTCTGTACTCTGCAAAGTACTGTGAAGTGCATGGCAGAGGGTACTCCACGTTGTACCAGATGTTAGGGTGCTTTTCCGTTGGATTCACGTACGGAATGCGGCAAGAATAATTGCTAAACAGCCTTTGTGCCTTGTAATTGGCCCAATGCAGCCTTCGCGATCCCTATGTGAGCGATATACAGGAAACTGTGGTATATTCCTAGATTCATCGCTTAAAATTGATTCTTGAAACTTACAAACTAGGCTTTCATGGGATAGTTTGCGTCTATTTCTCAAGCGTTTGCAAATTCTGCTCTTTCAGACACTTGAACCCTTCCATAAGCTCTTACCAATTGAAATCTGTACTCAACTGACCATGCCACGATTTTCCAGTCCTCTAGGGCCCAACCGATACGGTCACATGTCGAGCAGAGGCGCTGTAGCCGATGTCATGCTCTTAGCAAGGTACTGGCGGCGGTCGTCTGCCGCCATAGCCGATTAACGTCAAATTTCGCAGCACTATGCTAACGGATACGTTCATTGTACTTCCCAGATTGATTTCTGTGGTTATTCCACACAGTGTTGCTTGTCTGTTAGCACTGACAGCTCTACGCAAACGCCGCTTCTCTCGGTCGTTAAGTGAAGGCCTTTGGCCACCGAGTTGACCCGTGGTGACAGATAATACCTGAAATATGGTATTCTGAGCACACCTTTGACACTGTGGATCTCGGGTTATTGAATTTCCTAACGATTTCCGAAATCGAATATACCATGTGCTAGCTCCAACTACCATTCCGCAATCAAAGTCTGTTAATTCCCATCGCGCGGCCATAATAACGTTGGAAAGCTTTTCGCATGAATCACCTGAATGCAAATGTCAGCTCCGCCAATTTACTGCTTTTTAATACCCTCTGTACGCGATACTACCGCCATCTGTAGGTGTGCATGTCGCTATCACATGGCTTTTGTCACCCTAGTGTAATTCTACTCAATACTATTATCAAAAGACTAAAAGCTCAAATTAACCAACATTAAGGAGAAGACTGGTTTCAGTTTTGAAAAGGAAAAAGAACGTGGGAATCTATAACAGCCCTACAAATGATCTTAGAAAGAATAATTCAGATGAACGGTAAAACGTACGCCGCATTCTTTGATCTAGAGCAGGGGTCGCAAACGTTTTTCTCTGTTGGAACACTTTAAGGGTTTCACCTCACCTGGATCTCTCATCTCCGGCCTATCCAATCCAAAGCCCACAACTGTCTCCGACTCCTCAAACTCCTCTCTGGCTGGACATGGGAGTTGACCCATTTACCATCCTTCACACCCACAAATCCTTAATCCGTCCCATCCTCTGTTATGCCAGTCCAGCCTGGATCTCAGCCCCCCACCCCCCAAATTGTATAGTCCCTCCAGATCCTCGAGTGCTATGCACTCCAAGTCGCTTTCTGTATATGCCTCCCATCCCCTCACGCAGATCATCTGCGAACTGATTCGTTTCTCCCATCTCCTCCTTTTTGTCTAACATATTCATGTCCTCTAAACCTCCCGCCGACCTGATCCCCCTCATCCCTGGTTGGTCCTCTCCTCTCCAACCCCTGCCCTCTACTGTGCATTCACTGTTGTGTCCCCCCTTCCCTCCACCTCTACATCCTTCATCTCCTTTCCCAATGTCACTTCCACCGACTCCCCCTCCCAGATGATGTCCTCTCTCGCTCCATTTATCCCTCCTATCAACTCTGACCCTCACCTCCTCCTCCCTTCCTCTGTCCTTTTCCTGGGCTCCCTCTTCCCCTCCCCCCTCCCATCCTGTTTTTTTCTCTCTTCCCAGCCTACACTCTGATCCCTCCTCTCCCCAGAGTCCTTTTGCATTCCCCTCCTCTGCCTTTCTCCACTCCCTCTTGCATCTGCCCTGCCCCCCTTTCTGAGTCCTCTCCCTCCATCGCCCCCCCCACTTCGCTTGTTTCTCTCCTCCCCCTTTTTTCCCCTCATCTGTCTGTGTCCCCCCCCCCCCCCCCCCTCCATCTGCCCTTGGCAGTGGTGTTTCATCTTAGTGCCAACTTTTTAGTGTTGTGTTTTAAGTGAGTGTTAAGTGTTGTGCGTCTTTTCCCCAAGTATTGTGAACAGCAATCATACTGTCGCTGGGTGTGATTTTTTATATCTCTTGTGAACAGAAACCAGACTGTCGCTGTGGTTTTTTAATTGTCTGTATACTATTTTACCTGTCTTCTTCCTGCGTATTTAATTAGCATCGCCAACCCTTTGTTTTATGTTTTAACTTCCACCACTTTCCGCCATTTTACAATTTAAGTCACCGTTTTTATCGCCTGCTTTTATTGTTTATTGTCTTTTTATGTTTTTAAAAATTCTGTAGGCTGAAGAGCGGCGTACTAAGCTGCTGCCAGCCTGCCCCCTTCAGGGGGAATCGAAATTCAATAAAGGAAAAAAAAGAATAATTTAAGGATCGTTCTATTTTGATGGAACAAGTTGTTTAATAAGTTCTTTAAAAACCAGAAAACTTTTTTATTCAGTGATTACTTAAATTTTAAAACATAATTAATAACATAAAAATCATAAAATATTTTTGAGGTAAGAAAACGAGTTTTTATAAGAAGTCGTCTGATTAACATTTTTTCGCGGACCTCTTATCACTTCACCTGTGTTCCGTGGGATACAGTTTCGGAAACTCTGATACAGGAGACTGCAAGACGCTGTTTGTGTTATTGAATAATATCAGAATAGAGTGGAGAGATGGAAGACTGATTCTTAATTTGTACAGACACCAGAGTATAGAAATAGATACCAGTAACACTAAGAAAGAGGCTAGGATAAGCAGAGCTCTCCTTATTTATTTAATTTATTTATAGAAAGTGCAATAGAAATAACGAAGAGCAGCACCGAAGGGCTCTACAGTAATGGTAAACAAATACATCTTTTCTGATTTGCTGTCAATGTAGTAGTCTTAGCAAACTCTGAAAAGGACATGAACTATACGTTAATAATTTTGCATCGTGTCTTGGATAACTACAAACTTAGAATAAACACCAACAACACTAAAATAATCGTGACAGATAAATCGAACACGCCGGCCGCGGTGGTCTAGCGGTTCTAGGCGCTCAGTCCGGAACCGCGCGACTGCTACGGTCGCAGGTTCGAATCCTGCCTCGGGCATGGATGTGTGTGATGTCCTTAGGTTAGTTAGGTTTAAGCAGTTCTAAGTTCTAGGGGACTGATGACCACAGATGTTAAGTCCCATAGTGCTCAGAGCCATTTGAACAATTTTTTAAATATCCCTCTTTCAAGCCATTCCACATCCCCACGACAATGCACCTCCCCATGTGTCGAGGACTGGATTCCTCAGGACAGTATATATAGAGGACCTGATTGTAGAAATACTGTATTGTAGAAACACTAAAGTGATGTTTCAGTGTCTGAAATAGGCAGTTCTGCGATGCTAATCGTTTGCTTATCGCCATCAGTCTGAAAAGCCGTGTCGAGTCTGTTTCAGTCAGATTATCTATCTCGGGGCTGAAATTTTCAAAAACAGCTAGTACACTTGCGCTGTCACATCTGAATTGACTGTCACATTTTTCGTATCTCAGGCACCCTGAATTAAAAGAGTTTGCCCCAGTAAACGGATGAGATGAATACTGATAAGTTATCGGGATCTCATGTTATTACTCTAACAAGTCTCAGACCATGAGAAGGCACAGACTACGACCCTATTTGCAGGGAGCCATTGATTTGAATGAACTCTGGGGTAAGGTGGTTAAAAACGCAAAACGAAAGTTTTAGAAACTATCAACTAAAATTAGCAGATAACAACGTATGCTGAACCGGGCCAGCCTCCACCGACAAAGAAACATTCATAGAATGGTATGTAGAAATAGCATTCACCTATAGCTACACAAGTTTAACTGAGAACACTTCAGGGAGAGAATGCCCAGCCATGAAAACTATGTTTCGCCAATAAAACTGGGATTGAAGAAATCAGTGAACCTTATCGCATGGACCGAAACGGCGATCTAAGCCGAGCATCGATATTAGACTGTACCCGAAGTCACGAACCGTTAAGCTTTACTGTCGTACAGCGAAGCGTACGTACGGTCAGAAGGCGGTCGCGGACGAGACGGTAGCTGTTGGATCTTCCAAGAAAACGTTCCATAAATGGCTAGAACGGCGATCCTCAGGGCTTTTGTTAGCTGGTCGGCACCTTACATTCGTGCTCGAATGAAGAAGGCTGTAAGACTGGGACATAGTCTTTCGCCCCTACTGTTGAATCTGTACATCGAAGAAGCAATGACGGAAATAAAAGAAAGGTTAAAGAGTGGAATTAAAATTCACGGTGAAGGGATTTCAGTTATAAGATTCGCTGATGAAATTGTTATTCTCACTGCAAGTGAAGAAGAGGTATAGGATGTGTTGAATGGAATGAACGGTCTACTGAGTACAAAATATGGGAATAAATCTAAGATGGACGAAAGTAATGAGAAGTAGTAGAATATGAGAACAGCGAGAAATTAACATCAGAATTGTGGTCCACATTAAAATTGCTACACCACGAAGATGACGTGCTACTGACGCGAAATTTAACCGACAGGAAGAAGATGATGTGATATGCAATGAATAGCTTTTCAGAGCATTCACTTAGGGCTGGCGCCGGTGTCGCCACCTACAACGTGCTGACATGAGTAAATGTTTCCAATCGATATCTCGTACACAAACAACAGTTGACCGGCGTTTCCTGGTGAAACGATTTTGTGATGCCTCGTGTAAGGAGCAGAAATGCGTACCATCACGTTTCCGACATTGATAAAGGTCGGATTATAGAGTTTGCAAGACAACAACCATCTGTGCGAAAAGTTCGACGACGTTTGCAGCTGCATGGACTATCAGCTCGGAGACCATGGCTACGGTTACCCTTGACGGTGCATCACAGACAGGAGCGCCTGCGATGGTGTACTCAACAACGAACCTGGGTGCACGAATGGCAAAACGTCATTTTTTCGGATGAATCCAGCTTCTGTTTACAGCATCATGATGGTCGCATCCGTGTTTGGCGACATCGCGGTGAACGCACATTGGAAGCGTGTATTCGTCATCGCCATACTGGCGTATCACCCGGCGTGATGGTATGGGGTGCTATTAGTTACACGTCTCGGTCACCTCTTGTTCGCGTTGACGGCATTTTGAACAGTGGACGTTACATTTCAGACGTGTTACGACCCGTGGCTCTACCCTTCATTCGATTCCTGGAAAACCCTACATTTCAGTAGGATAATGCACGACCACATGCTGCAGGTCCTGTACGGGCCTTTCTGGATACAGAAAATGTTCAACTGCTGCCCTGGCCAGCACATTCTCCAGATCTCTCACCAATTGAAAACGTCTGGTCAATGGTGGCTGAGCATCTGCCTCGTCACAATACGCCAGTCACTACTTTAGATAAACTGTGGTATCGTGTTGAAGCTGCATGGGCAGCTGTACCTGTACACGCCATCCAAGCTCTGACTCAATGCCCAGGCGTATCAAGGCCGTTGTTAAGGCCAGAGGTGGTTGTTCTGGGTACTGATTTCTCAGGATATATGCACCCAAATTGCGTGAAAATGTAATCACATGTCTAGTATAATATATCTGTCCAATGAATACCCGTTTATCATCTGCATTACTTCTTGGTGTAGCAATTCTAATGGCCAGTAGTGTAGAAAGCAGACTAGAACTGGCAAAAATGCCATTCCTGGCCGAGAGAGGTCTACTAGTATGAAGTATAAGCCTTACTTTGAGGAAAAAATTTATGAGAATTTACGAACTGCAGAGGGTAATAACTGTTGAGGAAGACAGCACAGAAGAGGATTTCGTAGCGGGCTGCATCAAACCAGTCAGAAGACTGATGAAGAAAAAGGTCACACCGTCTATTGCTGAAAAATGTAGTTGCCGGCCACTGTGGCCAAGCGGTTCTAGGCGCTTCACTTCGGAACCGCTCTGCTGCTACGATCGCAGTTTCGAATTCTGCCTCGGGCATGGATGTGTGTGATGTCCTTAGGTTTTTTTTTATTTTTATTTTTATTTTTTTTTTGTCATCAGTCTACTGACTGGTTTCATGCGGCCCGCCACGAACTCCTTTCCTGTGGTAACCTCTTCATCTCAGAGTAGCACTTGCAACCTACATCCTCAATTATTTGCTTGACGTATTCCAATCTCTGTCTTCCTCTACAGTTTTTGCCCTCTACAGCTCCCTCTAGTACCATGGAAGTCATTCCCTCATGTCTTAGCAGATGTCCTATCATCCTGTCCCATCTCCTTATCAGTACTTTCCACATATTCCTTTCCTCTCCGATTCTGCGTAGAACCTCCCCATTCCTTACCTTATCAGTCCACCTAATTTTCAACATTCGTCTATAGCACCACATCTCAAATGCTTCGATTCTCTTCTGTTCCGGTTTTCCCACAGTCCATGTTTCACTACCATACAATGCTGTACTCCAGACGTACATCCTCATAAATTTCTTCCTCAAATTAAGGCCGGTATTTGATATTAGTAGACTTCTCTTGGCCAGAAATGCGTTTTTTGCCATAGCGAGTCTGCTTTTGATGTCCTCCTTGCTCCGTCCGTCATTGGTTATTTTACTGCCTAGGTAGCAGAATTCCTTAACTTCATTGACTTCGTGACCATCAATCCTGATGTTAAGTTTCTCACTGTTCTCATTTCTACTACTTCTCATTACCTTCGTCTTTCTCCGATTTACTCTCAAACCATACTGTGTACTCATTAGACTGTTCATTCCGTTCAGCAGATCATTTAATTCTTCTTCACTTTCACTCAGGATAGCAATGTCATCAGCGAATCGTATCATTGATATCCTTCCACCTTGTATTTTAATTCCACTCCTGAACCTTTCTTTTATTTCCATCATTGCTTCCTCGATGTACATATTGAAGAGTAGGGGCGAAAGGCTACAGCCTTGTCTTACACCCTTCTTAATACGAGCACTTCGTTCTTGATCGTCCACTCTTATTATTCCCTCTTGATTGTTGTACATATTGTATATGACCCGTCTCTCCCTGTAGCTTACCCCTACTTTTTTCAGAATCTCGAACAGCTTGCACCATTTTATATTGTCGAACGCTTTTTCCAGGTCGACAAATCCTATGAAGGTGTCTTGATTTTTCTTTAGCCTTGCTTCCATTATTAGCCGTAACGTCAGAATTGCCTCTCTCGTCCCTTTACTTTTCCTAAAGCCAAACTGATCGTCACCTAGCGCATTCTCAGTTTTCTTTTCCATTCTTCTGTATATTATTCTTGTAAGCAGCTTCGATGCATGAGCGGTTAAGCTAATTGTGCGATGGTTCTCGCACTTGTCAGCTCTTGCCGTCTTCTGAATTGTGTGGATGATGCTTTGCCGAAAGTCATATGGTATGTCATCAGACTCATGTATTCTACACACCAGCGTGAATAGTCGTTTTGTTGCCACTTCCCCCAATGATTTTAGAAATTCTGATGGAATGTTATCTATCCCTTCTGCCTTATTTGACCGTAAGTCCTCCAAAGCTCTTTTAAATTCCGATTCTAATACTGTTTCCCCTATCTCTTCTAAATCGACTCCTGTTTCTTCTTCTATCACATCAGACAAATCTTCACCCTCATAGAGGCTTTCAATGTATTCTTTCCACCTATCTGCTCTCTCCTCTGCATTTAACAGTGGAATTCCCGTTGCACTCTTAATGCTACCACCGTTGCTTTTAATGTCACCAAAGGTTGTTTTGACTTTCCTGTATGCTGAGTCTGTCCTTCCGACAATCATATCTTTTTCGATGTCTTCACATTTTTCCTGCAGCCATTTCGTCTTAGCTTCCCTGCACTTCCTAGTTATTTCATTCCTCAGCGAGTTGTATTTCTGTATTCCTGATTTTCCCGGAACATGTTTGTACTTCCTCCTTTCATCAATCAACTGAAGTATTTCTTCTGTTACCCATGGTTTCTTCGCAGCTACCTTCTTTGTACCTGTGTTTTCCTTCCCAACTTAGGTTAGTTAGGTTTAAGTAGTTCTAAGTCTAGGGGACTGATGACGTCAGATGTTGTCCCATAGTGCTTAGAGCCATTTGAACCATATTTTTGAAAAAAGTAGTTCCGGTGCCAACTTGCTGGGTGGTAAGACGGCTATCTGTCATAGACCTGGCCTCTTCCTCTTTGCCCAGAAGTTTCCTAACCTGGTACAGCTTCAAAAATAAGCTCTGAGCACTATGGGACTTATCTTTTGAGGTCATTAGTCCTCTAGAACCTAGAGCTACTTAAACCTGACTAACCTAAGGATATGACACACATGCATGCCCGAGGCAGGATTCGTACCTCCGACCGTAGCGGTCGCTCGGTTCCAGACTGTAGCGCCTAGAACCGCTCGGCCACTCCGGCCCCTGATAAAGCCTTGGCCCTTGTGTTTGAGAGCGCCTCTAGACGAATAAGACGCTCCGTTTAAACCTGAATCGCTTTAACGGCCGTCGCCATTCAGAACCATTTATTAATTCCCCTCAAAATGACGGCAGCCGATAACTGTTTACAGATTTCGGTTCTTCTGTATGCAGGGAACGATTATAACAAGGTTTCTTTCGTTTCTGTAGTTATTTAACTGCTTTAATTCATAGCTAAATCTTTAGATACTTCGAAATAAAACTAATGTCCAAATTATGGATGGAACAGCGATCTGTTCCTCGTCAAAAGGTCATGAATCTGACGCCTTTTTTCATATGCATTAATTACTTCTCGACTCATGCTTTGTTCCTGGCCTTGCGCGGCAGCCTACGCGCTAGTTACTGCACGAGGCGTTCTTGAGAGGGTTCATAACACGGTGTGTTACACACTTTCCGTGATACCTTCTGTCAGAGGACACTGCAGATGCCACTTTCCGCCTTGCAGCGTTCTCAGTGCACTGTAGTTCCCACGCCCGTCTAGGGTTAGTCCTGGCATGCACCTTCAGCAGCCACGTTACGAAACTCGCCACGGCCACGTCCTCGTTGCGGCTCGTTGTGCTTCGTCCCACGCGTGCGTCTTCCTCGAAACGATGAGTGATGTGTGTGTGTGTGTGTGTGTGTGTGTGTGTGTGTGTGTGTGTGCGTGTCGCACTCGGCCTAAGCGCTAATCGGCGTGCTGACCTTGGCAGCGCCACCGCGTGGCGGCAATCTCGCTGACGGCTGCCAAATGGAGCCGTCATCCGAGGCCAGCATTCATCTTCGGGTGACACTTCACTGAGCCACCACGTGTGCGCCCTCTCACGCTACGTTTTACCGTGAGGCCATTTGTGTTCCAGCAGCGTGCGTCTAATTTTGTCGCATCTCCACGCTAACCCTTGTCTCTCCGATTAGCCTTGTCCCAGCAACAAATAAACCTTAAAAGCTTACAGCACCGTGACTAAAGTTCCATGTGTTCTACGAGTCTTTGTATTACAGGCTATCGATTACGCGTGCAGTTATTAGTTTCTGGAAGGCTATACAAGTTGCGCGGCAGGGCTCGTGCGTGGTCTCGAGATGCTCAGTCTGGTGTCGTAGGCCATCTACACACAAGCAGTTTGTCCCCTATTGAAGACAAATTGCGTGTCTTCCGGTCCAGACCGTATAACGATTCTGATTACCTGACATAGTCAGTCGTTCCTGAGGCGATCTGTGACTGTGAATGTTGAAGTCTTCTTATACAAACATTTCATTTACGAAGATCGCGATTGTTTGTACAGTGTGGACTAATTTCGGCGAGTCTGAACTGGCATTCACATTAGTGCAAGCAGCTGCGCCTACGGTGACCATTTTAGATAGACGCTTTGTCAGAATCGATAATAATTGACAAAGTGTCGACTTATAATGGTCACTCTAGGGGCTACTGCTTGTACTAAAGTGATTTCAATATGGCAGTTCAAATTTGCCGAAACTAGCCAACAATTGCGAACTTGGCAAATAAAGAATTCGTATAAGAGGACTTCAACACTTATAACAATCGGTTTGTTTCGGAGTATGCTGATGAAATAGCTCTTTTTTTCGCAATTCCTTACAACTGCTCGCTCGGCGGAAGATCCGTACCTAAAGACCTGAAATTTGCAGGGGTCTCACCAGTTCACAAAACAGAAATAGATGTAATCCGCTGAATTATACAGGGTGGTCGGAAAAAATCTTAAAGACTTATAAGGGGAGGTTGTGCTGAGAAATGATTTGTAAGAAAGAAATTAGACATGTAGCAAGCGCGTGCAACAGCCTGATTGACTAACTTCGATGTTAAATAGCTCGGAAACGTCGCAACGTACCAGATTGTTTTTTCTTAACAGCTATTTCTCTGCACAATCTATCCTTCAACGACTTTACAAACATTCCAGTGTGTTTCTGACAAATCTGCAGATAAAATAGTTAACGAACCCCCCAAAAAAGAGCTCGGATAGAGGCAGAAAATCGTGTAATCCCTAATTTTTGTGCAGTGGTTAGATGGATTGTCATGAGCAACATACTAAAAATACCAACCAGAAGGTTGTGGGCAAATAGGTGCTCATTTAATAAACTGAAAATAACTACGCTATGTAAACATGATCTCAGTGGAGTTATTCTGTCTGCTCACGTAAGAGATCTGGACAGGAAAAGCAGGGGATGTTTACTCTGCCTGCAAAATGTGAAGCAAGCAGCGCTCGTGATGGGGGAGGTTGCCTTTCCTGGAAGAACGCTACAGCTGCCGTACACTATGATTAAGAATCAGAATCATCTGTAACACCGTAAAGTGCAGAGATTTATCTAGATTATGGCCACATGTGTTTCTTGCGTTAGTGTTATTAGCAACTCACATGTCTATTCTGAGTTGCGTTAATTCACGTGGTAGGAAATAAACATAACCTCAGAAATGTTGGATATGTAAGACACATACGTGCGCTCCACTAGCCAAAAAACAAATGAAAATTAAATTTCTTGTATTCGGAAATCATTCCGAAAACGTCGTATGTCCTTATGAAATTATTTGCTTCAAATGAATATTCCTGTCACATCCTTGAACACCGATCATTCCTCTTGAGCCACTATGTACATAAACGATATAGGAGACAACCTCAGCAGTCTTCTTAACCTGCTCGCAGGCGATGTTGCCGTTTACGATCCTATAAACTCGTCAAAAGATCAATATGAATTATAAGATGATTTACAGAAGATATCTGCATGGTGCGAAAAGTGGCTGGTGACCCTGAACAATAAAAAATGGGAGGTCCACCACATGGGTACTAAAAAATTGCGTTATATTTCGGTTACCCAATAAATCATAGTTGTTTAAAGGCCGTCAATCCGACTACATACCTATGGATTACAATTACGAACCACTTAAACTGCAAATATCACATAGAATAATTAGAAGATGCAACAATTCCACTAGAGAAAATGCAGAAACTGCAATATCCCGTCGTATTCCTGCGTGATATGGGATCTATATCAGATATGACTGACGAAGGACATTGATAAAATTCAAAGAATGCAGTTGGTTTTGTATTATCGCGAAATAGGAGAGAGAGTGTCAAGAATAAGATAAGCGAGTTGGGGTGGCAATTAATAAAACAAAGGCGATTTCTTTTCACGAAATTTCAGTCACTACTTTTCTCGTCGAAATACGAAAATATTTTGTTGACTTCCATCTATAGAGAGGGAATCGACCGTCGTGGTAAAATAAGAGAAATGAGAGCTGGCAGGCAAATAATTAGGTGCTGGTTTTGTAATATCCTGCAAAGGCCATGTCTTAATTGACTGACTCACTCATCACCACCCCATCCCAAACCGCTTAAGATAAAAACTTGAAATTTGGGGGAATATGGACCTTATACAGAAGGGATTTTGCGGAATTTCAACCCAAAGGGGTTGAAATAGGGGATGAAGTTTTTTTTTTTTTTAATTTAGCTTGGCAGATTTGAAGCTAGTTATACGAAAATTGGTATTTGATTTCTTGCTCAGAAATAAAGAAATACGTGTTTTAGAGTTTTTGGAAATTTAATGCTGTGGGGGTGAAATAGTGGGTGAAAGGTTTTTTTGAAAATATTACATTATTAAAGAACTACTAAAGTATTTTTAAAGCTACCTCTATAAACATTGGTGTTGGACTTCTAGGTTACAAATAAAAAAAAAATTGGTGTTTCACTGCTTTCGTAAATTCAACCACTCTGGGGGTGAAATGGGGGGTCAAACGTTTCATGAAAATATTTCATTGCGAAAGAAGTTATAAAGCTAAATCTTTGAAAATTGGTGTTTGGATTCTCTGCTTGAGAAGAAAAAACACGTGTTCCACTAATTCACTGACTCATCATTGCTCAGCCCAAACCACCAAGGATAAAAACTTGACGTTTGGCGATTATGTGGATCTTATATTGTAAGTATCTTTTAAGTAGGAATTGTCCGAAATTCCACTCCTAAAGGGGTGAAATAGTGGGTGAAAAGCTTTTTGAAAGTATGTCGCTATTAAGGGAATTTTGAAGCTAAACTGCGACAACTGGTATTCGTTTCACAGTCAGAAAACAAAAAATTCGTGTTTCAGAAATTCAACCACTATTGAGCTGAAATGCTGAGTGGAAGTTTGTTTGAAAATAAATAATTACTAAAGGCTAAATCTGTGACAACTGGTATTTGAATTCTCGGTTACAAATGAAAAAAAACCATGTTTCAGTGTGAAACTTCCTGGCAGATTAAAACTATGTGCCAGACTGAGACTCGAATTCGGGACCTTTGCCTTTCGCGGGCAGGTGAACTTCGCAGGAGAGCATCTGTAAAGTTTGGAAGGTAGGAGACGAGGTACTGCGGAAGTAAAGCTGTGAGGAGGGGGCGTGAGTCGTGGTTGGGTAGCTCAGTTGGTAGAGCACTTGCCCGCGAAAGGCAAAGGTCCCGAGTTCGAGTCTCGGGCTGGCACACAGTTTACATCTGCCAGGAAGTTTCATATCATTGCACACTCCGCTGCAGAATGAAAATCTGATTCCGTAGGTTTCAGTGTTTCTGGAAATTCAACACCTAAGTGAGTGCAATAGGGGATAAAAATTTTTAAGAAAATATTTCGTTACATTAAAAAAAATTTAAAGCTAAATTTATGAAAATTGGTACTTCACTTCTCGGTTAGGCGCAAAGAAATAGTTGTTAGGGAATGAAAGTTAATATGATTAAATCTCCATAAGAACGCAAAAGGCATTATTAAGAAAACTTTGGACTCCAGCTAACAGAATCTCTTTTTGGTCAGACGTACTTTCGGAAAAGACCATACTTAGATGGCCTCAATTAGCGTGGAAAGCTTATAAGGTGTTTCAATTTGTGAACAACATAAAAATTCCATTAAACAAAAGCAAAAAAGTCCCTGCAGACCATACAGTCCATGTGAGCGAAGCAGCGGGTGCTAAGCTAGTGTTAATTATTTAACTGATCGGTTTTTGGCTCTAGGCCATCATCAGGTACGAATATAAAAATCTATGACTGTGAATTTTGCGTGAACAAAGATTTCAAACATAATGCATCCATAATAGTCTCTCAATTGACAAAGGCGAAAGAAGGCACGGTCATTGCATACGGCGTTCAACCTTAGATTTACAAGGATGGGACCAAATGCTAACTGTGGGAGTTTAAACGGACAATCTCATTCGCCTCGATTCATTTAGAAAACGGCTAAAATCTATATTGGGATGGCTGATTGGTGATTTGACCTGACTGCTTTGGAATACGAGTACATCTCGGTCGGTCACTTTGTCTGAACTGTGAAAATGTTACGAACACTGACGATGTAGAAAAGTACCTAGCATTTATTTAATACCACCTGCCAAGAATCTTGTTTTCTTCTAATTGATGTAATTTGACATAAACAGCCTCTAGCATTTGACTGGAACGACGATCACATATCGCATTTAATGCACTTTTACGAGCAAGAAGCAGGTTCGAATCCTGCCTCGGGCATAGATGTGTGTGATGTCCTTGGGTTAGTTAGGTTTAAGTAGTTCTAAGTTCTAGGGGACTGATGACCTCAGCAGTTAAGTCCCATAGTGCTCAGAGCCATTTGAACCATTTTTAGGAGCAAGAACAACATATATAACACGATTTCGACTACATTTTGCAGCATCAAATGGCGTCTTGAACATTGTGGCACAGTGGATATGAGGAGGCGATGATTGCTTCGTCACAATGAAGCCAAAATACACTCCTGGAAATGGAAAAAAGAACACATTGACACCGGTGTGTCAGACCCACCATACTTGCTCCGGACACTGCGAGAGGGCTGTATAAGCAATGATAACACGCACGGCACAGCTGTTGCTCCTGGGGTATCGGCGAGGACCATTCGCAACCGTCTCCATGAAGCTGGGCTACGGTCCCGCACACCGTTAGGCCGTCTTCCGCTCACGCCCCAACATCGTGCAGCCCGCCTCCAGTGGTGTCGCGACAGGCGTGAATGGAGGGACGAATGGAGACGTGTCGTCTTCAGCGATGAGAGTCGCTTCTGCCTTGGTGCCAATGATGGTCGTATGCGTGTTTGGCGCCGTGCAGGTGAGCGCCACAATCAGGACTGCATACGACCGAGGCACACAGGGACAACACCTGGCATCATGGTGTGGGGAGCGATCTCCTACACTGGCCGTACACCACTGTTGATCGTCGAGGGGACACTGAATAGTGCACGGTACATCCAAACCGTCATCGAACCCATCGTTCTACCATTCCTAGACCGGCAAGGGAACTTGCCGTTCCAACAGGACAATGCACGTCCGCGTGTATCCCGTGCCACCCAACGTGCTCTAGAAGGTGTAAGTCAACTAGCCTGGCCAGCAAGATCTCCGGATCTGTCCCCCATTGAGCATGTTTGGGACTGGATGAAGCGTCGTCTCACGCGGTCTGCACGTCCAGCACGAACGCTGGTCCAACTGAGGCGCCAGGTGGAAATGGCATGGCAAGCCGTTCCACAGGACTACATCCAGCATCTCTACGATCGTCTCCATGGGAGAATAGCAGCCTGCATTGCTGCGAAAGGTGGATATACACTGTACTAGTGCCGACATTGTGCATGCTCTGTTGCCTGTGTCTATGTGGCTGTGGTTCTGTCAGTGTGA
Organism: Schistocerca americana; assembly: GCF_021461395.2. Lineage (NCBI taxonomy): Eukaryota > Metazoa > Arthropoda > Insecta > Orthoptera > Acrididae > Schistocerca > Schistocerca americana. The sequence continues at coordinate 429,249,183 of NC_060124.1, read as the reverse complement.
TCATGTGATGTATCTGACCCCAGGAATGTGTCAATAAAGTTTCCCCTTCCTGGGACAATGAATTCACGGTGTTCTTATTTCAATTTCCAGGAGTGTATTTTTCACTGGATATTACACACTGTCTGATCAAAAATAACCGGACACCCGTTGATATACCATAATATGAGGTGTGCCCACCCTTCGCCTTTATGACGGCTTGAACTCTCCTGTGGACAATTTCAACGAAGTGTCTGAATGTTTGTGGACTGGCATCCCATTCTTCCTCAATAGCCAAAGACAGAGAAGGTTTTGATGTTGGGAGCTGCAGCAAACTCTTTGTTCTAACTCATTCGAAATGTGTTACATTAGTATCAGGTCGAAACTGTGGGCGGGCCAGAGCTGTTCAGGAATCTCATTGCCCTTATAGCTGCTGATTTATGACAGGGTGCACTGTCATACTGACACGAACAATCATCGCCTCCGAATTCTTACTCCACTATCCTCTTTACACAATGTTTTAAAATGTGTCCTTATCCTCCCGCAGTCAGCGTTTTCTCAAGCAAAATTAGGGAACCACACACTAATGACGAACCCAGACCCTTCCGTCGGATTGCCACAGGATGCGGCTTGATTCATCACTTCAAATAAATCTTTTCTAGTCATCCACTGTGCAACGGCGTCGCTCTACAGCACCTCGAGCATCGCTTAGCACAATATAGAAATGTGTGGCTTATGAGAAGCTGGTTGACCACTGAACCCCTCTCTTCTTAACTCTCTACGGCCAACCATTGTGTTAGCTGGGCTACTGGTAGCACTTTGGAATTCACGACTGCTTCCTACGCTGATTTCATGCGATTTTTTACAACTACCCCCTTGATCTACATGGTTACTCTGTAAATCACACTTAAGTGCCTGGCAGAGAGTTCATCGAACCATTTTCATACTACTCGTACTTCTCTAACATTCCACTCTCGAATGACGCGTGGGAAAAAGTAACACCTAAATCTTTCCGTTCGAATTCTGATTTGTCTTATTTTATTATGATGATCATTTCTCGCTACGTAGCTGGGTGTCAACAAAATATTTTCGCATTCGGAAGAGAAAGTTGGTGATTCAAATTTCGTAAATAGATCTCGCCGCATTCAGTGACTGCCGCCTCAACTTGCGTATCATGTCAGTAACACTCTCACGAAACGAGCTGCCCTTCTTTGCACTTTTTCGACGTCCTCTGTCAATCCTACCTGGTAAGGATCCCACACCGCGCAGCAGTATTCCAGCAGAGGACGGACAAGTATAATGTAGGCTGTCTCTTTAGTGGGTTTGTCGCATCCTCTAAGTGTTCTGCCAACAAAGCGCAGTCTTTGTTTCGCCTTCCCCACAATATTATCTATGTGGTCTTTCTAATTTAAGTTACTCGTAACTGTAATTCCTAGGTATTTAGTCGAATTGACAGCCCTTAGGTTTGTGCGATTTACCTTATACCCAATTTTTATCGGATTTCTTTTAGTACCCATGTGGGTGACCTCGCACTTTTCTTTGTTTAGTGCCAATTGCCACTTTTCGCACAACACAGATTATTTTGTAAATGGAATTATAGTCTGATGATTTTACCAGACAGTAAATTACAACGTCATCTGCAAACAATCTAAGGGGCTGCTCAGATTATCACCTAGATCATTTATGTAAATCAGGAACAACAGAGGGCCTATAACACTACCTTGCGAAACGCCAGATATCACTTCTGTTCTACTCGATGATTTACCGTCTATCACTACGAACTGTGACCTCTCTCAGAGGTCCAGTCACACAACTGAGACGATACTCCATATGCACGCAGGTCGATTAATAGTCGCTTGTGAGGAACAGTATCGAAAGCGTTCTGGAAATCTAGGAGTATGGAATCGATCTGAGATCCCTTGTCGACAGCACTCATTACTTCATGGGAATAAAGAGCTGTGTTGCACAAGGACGATATTTTCTGAATCCATGTTGTTTATGTATCAGTAAGTCATTTTCTTCAAGGTGATACATAATGTTCGAGTACAGCATATGCTCCAAAATCCTACTGCAAATTGAGGTCAGTGATATGGGTCTGTAATTCAATGGGTTACTCCTATTTCCTTTCTTGAATATTGGTGTGACCTGTGCTACTTTCCAGTCTCTAGGAACAAACCTTTCGTCAAGTGAGTGGTTGTATATGATTGCTAAGAAAGGCGCTATTGTGTCTGTATACTCTCAAAGCAACCTGATTGGTATACCATCTGTACCGAAGACTTGCCTTTTTTACCTAAGATATCTACTTTTATGCCACTCATGCTAACAGCTGTTCTGGTTTCGAATTCTGGAATATTTACTTCGTCTTCTTTCGTAAAGGAATTACGGAAATCTGTATTTAGTAATACCACCATCATCGGTAACATTTCCATCGCTATCGCGCAGTGTCGATTTTGACTGTTTTTACCACTGGTGTACTTTACATAACACCAGAATCTCTTTGGGTTTCCTACCATGTTTTGAGACAATCTTTCACTGTGGTAACTATCAAAAGCATCTCGCATTGACGTCCGCACTAAATTTGGAGCTTCCGTGAAACTTAGCCAGTCTTCGGGATTTTCCGTTCTTCTGAATTTGGCATGCTTTTTTCGTTGCTTCTGCGACAGTGCTCTGACGTGTTTTGTGTACCATTGTGGATCAGTCAGGTCTCTTATTAACTTACACGGTATGATTGATTTAGCTATGGTTATTCTTTCGTGTTTCCATTTTGCAATCACATCACCAATAGTCTACTTGGACAGTTTAGAAAGGCTGAAATGCATCAGATGGATATGTTACTCAGCTGACAGCAAATGACTAAGTCACAGAGCTCTGTTGACTCATTATGCTGTTAATACCACTACCGACAATACTCCCCGTCTTCTTCAATACTGGCGAGCCCGCCTCTAGTGATATGTAGTGATCATTTCCCGCTACCTAGGACATTAAAATGGAATTTATTTAGATTTTTTACGATTTAATCTTCTAAAGATGGCTCTCAATTGCCTGGTGCAAGAGTCTATCACGGGATGACCATTTTAAGCTTTCACAGTTCTTTCACCGCTCTCTTAGCAGAGTTCTATTGGTGATTTATAAAACGTTTTTCTCTCGTGAATTCTTGCCGGTTAACAAATATTCACTTGTTGTCCCATTCTCTCTCTATTTATGCTCGATTACAGTCGTTAAAAAAGAAAAAAAAATTGGTGCACATCTGTCTGTAGGTGATCTACATGGATTATGGTTTATCTTAATGGAGGAGATCTTTTGAGTGGTAACTGCATTCTTCTTTTAACGTGGACTGAATTTTGGGACTACGTTTATTAAGGAGTCAAAATTTTAGACGCTGAGTCTATTGCAACACAGCTTTCGTGAGTGACGTTTTTCACTACACCGTGTCCATTACCACTCTTTCAGCCCTATATGTGTTAATTTGTAATTCCCCAGGTATTTTATTGGAGCATGAGTGTCCATTATCAGTGTTTCTGCCTTTTATATTCTGACTTGAAGTGATTTGCTCTTATTGCCTAGGTACTTTGTTAGAGTTTTCGACCTTCACCTTACAGTATATAAATTCTAATTCTATGCAACGGATGATCAGTCTTTTAAGAGGTTATCCAATTCATCTGTTTACATCTTGAACGTTGGGGCATGATACATTCTCTCTAGCCTTTTGAGGTGAAAAGTTGTGAGCAAAAACCATTTCCTTTTTCTCGCTGTTATACACAATGTATTAATAGCATTTTATAAAAATATTTTTATACTGAATACAAATTATAACTTGAAGGTACACCTACAATGGTGTGAAACCTGCTGTGTTGCCTACGAAAGGAACCTAAATACAGCTAAAGTGGCATTGAAGAATTTTCATAAACTTAAAAAACAATTTTTTAAAGATTTTTTAAGGTTATTTTGGAGGATTTTTAAAAGTTTCTTTACAATAACAACTTTTAAAAATAAGCAAGCCAATGTGCACTCCTGGTTTCAATCGTCTGTTTTAAACAAATGTTCGGCTGTCGTCCTTTTCTTTTTTGACATTTCATGTAAATTGCACTATTCACGTGAAACAAATTTTCCTTCGACAATGACGCCGCCGATTATCTACGGGATGCTTATCAGCAGAGTTATATCACATACTCTGAACGCCACATAGCTGCCTAAACTTTGCTGTATCATTTTACAGTATGACAGCCTGTAACTGAGAAGGATTTTATGAATACTAACTCCAGCTGCGAAAGCCTATGAAGTTACAAAGCCACCAATCACTTAGCAGTCCACTAGACGCTACGAGGTGGTGCTGATCAGCCCTTGGATTTTCATAGTGAAAATGGATGTAGATTAATTGTGATTTTTTGACATTAAACCTTGTTTTTTAGACTATTTGTAACAGTAACTGCGTACCTGTAAAATTGGTTATTATTTTTCTGTGCAGGTTCAAGCGAACATCGCGCAGTAAAATAGGCATTTCATAGTCAAAGAGAGTCGTGCCGTGATGAGGTACTTTTTTAAAAAAGAAACATGGGCAAGCAAATTTATGACGACATATCTGGTACGACGGGTGGTCACGCACTTCCTACTCCACTATCAAGAATTCGGTAGCTGCATTTAAAACCGGGCATGTGAGAACTCAAGATGAAGAGCATCCTGAAAGCCTAATTGAAGTCACAGTTCCGGAAACCGTAGAGGATCGGAAAATAACTGCAAAGAAGATAGCAGAGAGGAGGAGGAGGATATTAGTGTTTAACGTCCCGTCGACAACGAGGTCATTAGAGACGGGGCGCAAGCTCGGGTGAGGGAAGGATGGGGAAGGAAATCGGCCGTGCCCTTTCAAAGGAACCATCCCGGCATTTGCCTGAAACGATTTAGGGAAATCATGGAAAACCTAAATCAGGATGGCCGGAGACGGGATTAAACCGTCGTCCTCCCGAATGCGAGTCCAGTGTGCTAACCACTGCGCGATAGCAGAGACCCTGGGCATATACAGAGAACGTGTGGGCCATATTATTCATGAGATTTTGGACATGAGAAATCTTTAAGGCAAATGGGTTCCCAAACATCTCAGTGCAGACTAAAAGCGTAAAGGAGTGATCGCTTCACAGTCTATTTTGATCCATTTTCGCCGAGATCGTAGGATAATTGGATCGTCTCGTGGCCATGGATGAAACAAGGATACATATTTACGATAGAGAGAGCAAAGAACAGTATAAATAAAGGAGGTACGACGGTTCCACAGACAAAAGTTCAAAACACAAAGATCAGCAGATAACTTTCCCGCATCCGTCTTTTGCGATAAAGATGAAACCCTTCTTATTGAATACTTATACCATGGTAAAAGCACTATGTTCTACATCGAAATTCTCGATAAACTGAAGCAACAATTGGTCTCCAACCGTCGAGTAAAGCTAAGGAATCTTATTTCTGCAAGATAATGCTCTCGTCATGAAGCAAAAATTGGCAGATATTTAGTATGGAATCCTCAAACGTCCACCCCAATTATCTGACGTGGTCCCCTTAGACCATCTGTTCCCAAACCTCAAAATGGTTCAAATGGCTCTGAGCCCTATGGGACTTAACATCTGAAGTCATGAGTCCCCTAGAAGTTAGAACTACTTAAACCTAACTAACCTAAGGACATCACACACATCCATGCCCAAGGCAGAATTCGAACCTGCGACCGTAGGGGTCGCGTGGTTCCAGACTGTAGCGCCTAGAACCGCTCGGCCACAACGACCGGCCCCAAACCTCAAGAAACATCTCAATGGAAGACTATTTCCGTACGCTAAGAAAGCCCGCATCTCGTGGTCGTGCGGTAGCGTTCTCGCTTCCCACGCCCGGCTTCCCGGGTTCGATTCCCGGCGGGGTCAGGGATTTTCTCTGCCTCGTGATGGCTGGGTGTTGTGTGCTGTCCTTAGGTTAGTTAGGTTTAAGTAGTTCTAAGTTCTAGGGGACTGATGACCATAGATGTTAAGTCCCATAGTGCTCAGAGCCACTTGAACCATTTTTACGCTAAGAAAGACAGAAATATTGCTTCTGAGTTTTGCAGCACAATCGAAAGATTTCTTTTTTTCAATGGATCAAAGAATTTGGAGCAAAGACGTCGCAAATATGTTGAGCTCAAGGGGGTGTATGTTCATTAAATAATTTTCTCAAACCCGTGATATATTTTTCTTTATTCAGCGAAGGACTTATCAGGACCCCCTTCGTACATACGCCTCCAAAATAGGACCCGACCCCACTAGACGCACACCTACGCCCGGCGAGACGCGGCGCCGTGCCCGATCCGCGCAGGATGTGTGTCACTTAAGCCGGCGCGGCGCCCCGCTCTGAGGTTCCGCCCACGGGCGCCCGTGTCCAGTTGGGACGTCACCTTCCTCAAGAGCCGCCGTGATGGACGCTCCCGTAACGACCTCAACTGCTTCGGAGGCCCCGTGCTGCGTCCCGTAAACGAGCCCCGTCCGGTCCACAGAGCAACAGACCGGCCCGTCTACCCATCACGCTTTCGCACAGAAATTTCCCGGCTTCCATTTCGCTTGAGTGGTCAAGTGATCCGTGTCCTCTGCCAGAGGCCTATGAATACCACTGCCGTCAGACGGCTGCCAAGTCTCTAGGCTGGCCGTCGAGAATCGTGGAAACTACCGTGGCCGCGCAGAGGTCCTCAAATGTAGATAGAAACTTCCTTGGGTGTTTCACAGTCACTTTAAGAACTACATTTTCAGTTATATGGGCCTATATTACTAACTTAGTGACCGATGCTTCACTCGCGTTGACTGTGTGGTCTCTAAGGATTTAAAAAAAAATGACAAATAGGATGAGTGGTTTTGTAGTTATTAGTGCCAGTCTTACACTCGGTACTGATTTCTCTCATTTCAGTCGGATATTCCTGTACATGGAATAGTATTTAAACGTGGTATCTATTTTGTCATCAGTAATGATTGGTTTACACAGTAATTACAACAAAAATAATTTTATAGACAAAATGTAAAGAGCCGTTTATCTTTCTCTGCAATTCTGACAGAGCCGATTTGTCGTACTGACTGTTAAATAGCTTTCTTTGATTTAGTTCCCAAATTGCAGCATGCAGCACCTTCGAAACTTTTCGCTCTAGTTAGGGCCATAGTAGCGCGGTCTTTTCCGAGGAGTTGAATGTAAAAAAAAAAAAAAAAAAAAAAAAAAAAAAAAAAAAAAAAAAACTCAACCAAGTAAATGAAACACTCATCAGTGTTGATCACAATATTTATTAAAAATTAATAACCACAAGTCAATACGGTAATTTTTAATAAATCCTTGCGATGAAGACTGATCAGAATGTTAACTATCTATCAGACAAGTTTTACGTGTTTTCCGGTAATGTTTTCAAAATATATTACTGAAACACGTGTTTCTTTTTTGATTTCCAACCGAGAAGCCGAATACAAATTTTCATAAATTTAGCTTTAAATTTTTAAATGGCTTCATAATGAAATATTGTCTGGCCCCGGTAGCTGAGTGGCCAGAGCGTCAGAATGTCAATCCTAAGGGCCCGGGTTCGATTCCCGGCTGGGTCGGAGATTTTCTCCGCTCAGAGACTGGGTGTTGTGTTGTCCCAATCATCATCATTTCATCCCCATCGACGTGCAAGTCGCCGAAGTGGCGTCAAATCGAAAGACTTGAACCCGGCGAACGGTCTAACCGACGGGAGACCCTAGTCACACTACATTTATTTATTTAATGAAATATTTCTATAAAAACTTTCATCTCCTATCTCACCACTTACGTGCTGAAGTTCCAAAAAGGCTGAAACACCTGTTTTTTGTTTATGACCGAGAAATCAAATACAAATTTTTGTAGTTCTCGCTTTAAGATTGCCTTAATAATGACATGTTTGCTGAACACCTTTCATCCATTATTTCACCCCTTGGCTGTGGAATTTGGAAAAATTACTTTTAAAACGATGCCTATAGTGTAAGATCAACGCCTTCTCCAAATTTCAAGTTTCTGTCATTAGCGGTTTGGGCTGGGCGATGATGAATCAGGGAATCACTCAGGACATTTACTTTTATATACAGAGGTTATCCTCAGTGCTCAACTAATAAGTCGAGAGCTAATAATATGACAATTAATACCACTGGGCCGAAAGTATCAACTGTCAAATGGGGCGTTCCCCAAGGATCGGTGCTGGGGCCACTGCTGTTTCTTATTTATATAAATGATATGCCTTCTAGTATTACAGGTGATTCAAAAATATTTCTGTTTGCTGATGACACCAGCTTGGTAGTGAACGATCTTGTGTGTAATATTGAAACATTATCAAATAATGTAGTTCATGAAATAAGTTCGTGGCTTGTGAAAAATAATTTGATGCTAAATCACAGTAAGACTCAGTTTTTACAATTTCTAACTCACAATTCAACAAGAACTGATATTTTAATCAGACAGAATGGGCATGTTATAAGCGAGACGGAACAGTTCAAGTTCCTAGGCGTACGGATAGATAGTAAGCTGTTGTGGAAAGCCCATGTTCAGGATCTTGTTCAGAAACTAAATGCCGCTTTATTTACCATTAGAACAGTATCTGAAATAACTGACGTTTCAACACGAAAAGTAGTCTACTTCGCATATTTTCATACGCTTATGTCATATGGTATTATTTTTTGGGGTAATTCTTCTGATTCAAAAAGGGTATTTTTGGCTCAAAAACGGGCTGTTCGAGCTATGTGTGGTGTAAGTTCGAAAACCTCTTGTCGACCCCTATTCAATAGTCTGGGAATTTTGACATTGCCCTCACAGTATATATTTTCTTTAATGTCGTTTGTTGTTAGCAATATTAGCTTATTCCCAAGAGTTAACAGCTTTCACTCAGTTAATACTAGGCAGAAATCAAATCTGCATGTGGAATGCACTTCCTTGACTCTTGTGCAGAAAGGAGTGCAGTATTCTGCTGCATCCATTTTCAATAAGCTACCACAAGAACTCAAAAATCTTAGCAGTAGCCCAAACGCTTTTAAGTCTAAACTGAAGAGTTCCCTCATGGCTCACTCCTTCTATTCTGTCGAGGAGCTCCTGGAAGAGCTAAAAAATTAAGCAAATTCCAGTGTTAAATTCTTGATTTTCTTTATTTAAACTAACGACGTGTCGCCTGAATATGTTTCTTATATTTCATTTTATCTGTTTCTACAATCTACAACTGAATATGTTTCTTATATTTCATTTTGTCTGTTTCTACAATCGTGTTATAATTTCATGTATTGACTCGTTCCATGACCATGGAGACTTCTCCTTAATGTGTCCCACGGAACAATAAATAAATAAATAAATAGGTCGTACTATCGTCAGCCTCCAAATGTCTGAGCGTCATACACTCCGTCTCTTTTTTCGTATCTTTAACCCACTTGCTCCATCCTCCTCTACCACATGATAAAGATTTCACACCTCCTCAAAAACCTGGAATTATTCACCAGTCGCACGTCTCTCACAAATCGAATTCCAACCCTCCAGTGCATATCTGATCCTAGCCTCTACCTGGCCTGCTACGGCACCACTATTAACACTTCCCTTTTTCCTTACACTTCCATATACTCCGTGACCTCTTGAGGCGTAGCGCTTTGTAACGGACCTATACAGGGTGGTCAGAAACAGTCTCAAAAGCTTGTAAAGTTTTTGCAGGGTAGGTTGTGCTGAGAAATACCTGTTAAAAAATTCGATACGTTATGCTGTTTCCGATTTAATTGTTGTTTTTGTTGTGGTCTTCAGTCCTGAGACTGGTTTGATGCAGCTCTACATGCTATTCTATCCTGTGCAAGCTTCTTTATCTCCCAGTACCTACTGTAGCCTACATCCTTTTGAATCAGCTTAGTGTATTCATCTCTTGGTCTCCCTCTACGATTTTTACCCTCCACGCTGCCCTCCAACACTAAATTCGTGATCCCTTGATGCCTCAGAATATGTCCTACCAACTGATCCCTTCTCCTAGTCAAGTTGTGCCACAAACTCCTCTTCTCCCCAATTCTATTCAATACCTCCTCATAAGTTTGTGATCTACCCATCTAATCTTCAGCATTCCCGATTTAATTAGCATTGACATTACCCAAGACATTACGCGCGCAGCGACGTGATTGGCTAATGTCAATGTTTAATTAGCATTGACATTAACCAATCACGTCGTTGCGCGCGTAAATTCAAGCATTCCCTGACTTACCACTTGTTCCAACGCTCGTTACCATTCAAAATGTGCGTTTTTAGGAAGTGAAAAGTTTAATCGAGGTGAGTAAAAGTTACGTTTGTTCGGTGTGAGGAAACAAAATGAAGAATACTTCTGGCGACACTGTTTGGTAGGATGCTTGAATTTGTGCTCGCAGCGACCTGATTGGCTAACTTCAATGCTAATTAAATCGAAAACGGCGCAATGTATCTAATTATTATGACAGTTGTGCGTTCCGATCCAATAGCAGTTCCTATGACTGTGTTCAGACGACGTTGTCAGAGGTCGTCCGATAACATCGGCCATCAGCTTGGTCGCGGTCCGCCCGATCTCGTTCGACAATTTTCGGTGGGGTCGAGCAGGTTATGTTAGCTTAGAATTTATTCTTTATATGAAGCAGGTTGGATTTTAACCTCAAACGGTTGGATGAATACCACGACACCTTGTGACGTATAATTTTATATATATATATAAATTTTCGGTGCCTACAGTGTCACGTCTTTCAGTGTCACACAAATTTTTATTTTTAAAGGGGATCACTTAAGACTATTACCATGGGTTCGCCCCTCAAATTACTCCCTCATATCACAAAATTGTCGTCTGATGTAGTACAAACTGAAAAAATAAATACCTTTTAAAGCACAGTTTCGTATATGATTTATATTCAAAACCTTACACCTGTGTCGCAGAACAAATCCTACACCGAGAATACTTTACACAAGTTTAAGGGAAGAAATGCTTCCGATAATTCTTACAGTATTTAAAGAACATCAAAATATGAACAGGCTGAACTGAACAAACAGTACATGAGACTATGTTAATCAATTCAACTGTAAAAAGCTAGGGAGCACATTATTATCAAAATGAGAAATATACAAAAGTGAAATGCCGAAATGAGCACTTCTCAATTGGGAGTAAATCAAAACAATCAGAATGGCTGAAGGAGAGCACAATGACACGAGCCATAAATGAATAAGAGCTAAACAACTAAGCAAATAAGAGAATAGGCAAAAATGAGATTCCAACAAAATGAGAGCTGGCCGAACTCCGTCGGTACTTATATACGGTTGTGCTCGTGGCGGCACCTCGCGGCCCGCACGCAACACGTGCGCCTGCGATCGCAATGCACTCTTAGCGCTCGCGGCGGCGTCTAGCGGCCCGTACGCAAGTTTTGCGATTGCTGTCACAGGTCGACCCTTAATCAATGATGTTACAACCTCTGTGCTTAGAAACGAGTGCTGCATTGTGGCGTTTGCTATTAAAAGGTGACAAATGACCTGTGTCTGTCTCCAAAAAAAAAAAAAAAAAAAAAAAAAAAGAAAGAAAAAGAAATAAACGTGGTGCGTACTGTACACTCTGTCTTCAGTTATTGGAACTACCTGACAAGTTTTACGAATGTGTGAGATTAAGAGAAAAACGCCATGCCACAAAATTTTAAAACGCTTTAACTTTGTGACACCACTTTCCTTCTCTCATCGCCGACTAGCCTCAAAAGCGGCTGCCACCTTTGAAGACAAATTCTATAGCTGATGTTTTATATATTTATACCTGTGTATTACGAAAATATAGTTTCGTGACACATCGCACTAACTTCAGAGTATGGTTTTTATCCTACTATGGCGACTTCGGTGTGTAAACGTTTTGCCAAAGATGTTATGAGCACATAATGGTTAATTTACGTTTGTGAAATTGGAAGTTTGTATTATATGGTACATGAATAAAATTTGTGTGTGACGAAACAGATATTATTTAATAAATGAAAAGTAGAAACGGTGGCCATTAATTCAGTACTGGCAAAAGAAGAAACGGCGAAAATTAATTCAGTACTGGCAATAGGTAGGCTGTATTTGGATAATCAGACTCTCGTACAGGAAACTTCACTGCACTTTAAACACTTGCCCCAAACGTAACAAGATTTGTGATAGCGATGTTATTTCTGACCGAGCGCAGCTTTTAATAAAAGAAATCAATTATATTACAGTGTCTTTAAGTGCACTTGCTCGAAGCATAGCTCCAAAATTCGGTATAGAACAAAGTCAAAATTTCGTAGTATTTGGGGTGCAAGAGTGAAAATATTAACTTTGAAATTAGTATTTCGGCCATCGAAAATAGCATCTAACATATCACACAAAAACTTTGAAACTGTACTTTTCAGAACGCGGTACCATATAGGCCTAATCGTTGGAAAGATGTAATTGCCAGATGTCAAATACTAAAGTGTCACTTGTAGTCTTACTTAAGCAAGAACTGCATCTTTAATGTGAATCAGATTTTTTTAATACAGCTCAATCATACCTCTACAAGTACTCGAAATCCTTTTTGCTGAATTTATTTGAAATTGTGCACACAATTAACCTTCACTGACTGTCATTCAGCATACGCGTGAAAGACAAAGTTTGGACTAAGATACTCTGAACACGTAAAGCTCTGTAAAGTAGAAACACGTACGTACACCTCACTTTCAAACCATTTCATGCAACTGAATCATTAGCCTACTGGCACAAAGAAACCAGTAAGCAGCAACAATAATTTGTAGAGAGCTAATTACCTCTTACAACAACCCACAAAGATCCATAACAGTATCTTTAATCATATAATGCACCATTCTTGTCACTTGAACAAATTATTTTTCAAGGTCGTAATCTACACCTTTAATTTCCGATAAAAAATGTTCCTACTTGTGGTTTCCAATAAACGTGCGATTTCAGTCCCTAGATTCCGAACTGTGTCCCGAGTATGATATTTTCGTCCTGAACTATAACTAACTAACCTCTTCTACGCCAAATGAAGCACCTTTTCCTCTATAACTTTAATCCTACTTTTCGTTTATAACACTTCCCAATATTCGTGCCACACCTTTCCTTCTAACAATTCCTCTTCAATATCATCCAAACACCGCCCCTAGAAAATGTTGTAATCATCCTTACAGGTTTGAAGACCACACAGCATCTCATCAGACTTGATGGTTTCCATTCATTCTTTTAATTATTTTCTTCAAAGGCTGAAGACGATAGCGCGGAAACAGTCCGTACGCACATAGCGGGAGAGTGTAAATGACAGAAAATAAAAAAAAGGTGGTTTGATTGGCAGGCATTCAGACTTTGTTAGCTGGACTTTTGCATGTATTGTGAACACATACTGTGGTTTCATTTATTCGTTCATGTCGCTCACGGTCACGCGAAAGGTTTTAACTGGAGATTCTGGTCGAAAATGAGGAAAATTGGGTTTTGTAATTTTCTTCCACGAGATTTATGAATTACGCCCTGCAAAAGGAAACTGTTGAATGGAAACTTGCTCCGACCGAAACCTGGACAGGCGTAAGCGCTCAGTGAATTACTTCATGAAAAGTTTCGACCAGTATACGACTTTCTGTCCATTGAAGATTAGCTTAAAAGATTCTCCGGTGCTAATACCCAGAATGAGAACGAGAGCTTCAACGCATACATTTGGAGACTGGCACCGAAAAGTCGCCACTGTGCGGCGGAGACTGTTGGTACAGCCGTGTATTCCACGAGGGTTATTCATCTATTCTGAAGACCATTAATGTGTTAGAAATCTACACCTTTAATCGACTTCGCGGAGTTATCTGACAGGAAACGTGTGGACGCCGCGGAGCAAGTAGTGTCTCAGTATGTTAAGTATTAAAAAGAGCACGGACTGAAAAAATACAGCTCCAAATTTAGAGTCAGAATATGTTTGGAGGAGAGGAAGGATGCCTCTATGGTCGTGAAATCGCAGATTAACCGTAAGTTTTCAAACAATGTTTTATTTTTAAAACAATTCTCATTTATTGTTCCGTCTCAGTTGCACATTTTCTGATTAGATTCCATGTTTCGATCACTCAGGGTCATCTTCAGGTCTAAGAAGGTTTTTTTTTTTTTTTTTTTTTTTTTTTTTTTTTTTTTTTTTTTTTTTTTTTTACTCCAGCCTCTAAACAAAACAGCATTTTCCAGAGTGCTAAGTGCTCTAGAGCGTCGACACAAATTAACCGATCCATTAGATGTTTTCTCAAAACGAAAGATAATTATATTAAGGGGGCCTTAGCTTAAGCTTTACTGTATTCGAATTTTAAAGTAAACTTAGAAAAACAGGCCAAGAAATTGACATGTTTTTAAGTGACTCCCGTTTTTTATGCGGTATTTTTCAAAACACCATCGTGATGCCCCCACAAATTCATTCTAATTTAATTATTTTCTATCTCAGAAGTACTCTCCGCGCAAACCGAGACGGGCCACGAGGCGCATAATTTGACTAAGTCTGCATCTGACATTTTCAATTTGTTCTGAGACAAAAAGGCGTTTTTCATACACTATTGTATATATAATAAAGTCGTAAAATCCCCTTTTAATAAAAACAGTCCTTGTATGAAAAAATTCTAAACTTCTCCCATTATTCGTGTCTCTTGACCAGAACGTCCTCTAAGGGACTATGTGTGGTATCTGGAGAGGAACTGTTAACTGTGTGTAACCGTAATGCGCATATGTAGAACGTGGTGTCTAAGTAAATATGACAACGAAATACAATCCAGGATACTGAAGTAAAAAGTCGTCCAGAATTTTTTGCTAATAGAAGCAAGTATGAAGCCCCATCCTTAATCAGTGGTGTATTATAAATCCTCGATGGATATTTCTGGTATAGTTTTTATTTTCTTATTTTTTGACAGCGTTAGTAAATCACTCTAAAAGAATGACAGGATACCGCTTTCAACAACGACAGTGTTGATTATTGGGTGTATTGTCGCATCTAGTGGCAAAGCGCGTACGTTGAAACCGAGACGTCTAACAAATCCCGGCCGGAACATGGAAATTATCAGTCTATCTTTAACTAGTCTTCATCTCTCTACGATTTTAGGAGTCGCTGTGAACGATTCGACCTCTCTGGCGCAGAGTTAAAATTACAGCACGTTTTTAAATTCCGGTCTCCTGCTTCCATCTCATTACGAGGTAATAAGGTATGAACCTGATCAGGTATACAAACACACTGCTAGATGCACACGGTGTAATGTAAACTAATGCGAACTGATTGCTACACAGACAGGCCAAGAATCGATGCCTATTCGAATGGAACCGTCGCAGGTAAAGGCACGTCAGTGTTGTTGTGGATACTTATGAAAGCCCCTCTAGGTGAACAACCAGTCAATTCAGAATGAGATTTTCACTCTGCAGCGGAGTGTGCGCTGATATGAAACTTCCTGGCAGATTAAAACTGTGTGCCGTACCGAGACTCGAACTCGGGACCTTTGCCTTGCGCGGGCAAGTGCTCTACCAACTGAGCTACCCAAGCACGACTGACGCCCCGTCCTCACAGCCAGGAAGTTTCATATCAGCGCACACTCCGCTGCAGGGTGAAAATCTCATTCTGGAAACATCCCCCAGGCTGTGGCTAAGCCATGTCTCCGCAATATCCCTTCTTTAAGGAGTGCTAGTTCTGCAGGGTTCGCAGGAGAGCTTCTGTAAAGTTTGGAAGGTAGGAGACGAGATACTGGCAGAAGTACAGCTGTGAGGAGGGGGAGTGAGTCGTGCTTTGGTAGCTCAGTTGGTAGAGCATTTGCCGGCGAAAGGCAAAGGTCCAGAGTTCGAGTCTCGATCCGGCACACAGTTTTAATCTGCCAGAAAGTTTCAACCAGACAATTATACGACAGAGGCGCTTAGTTTTTAGATGTTTACACTTGTAGCATCAGAATAGCGATATAACAGAATATTCAAAACGAAATCCCTACTTTAACCGCGAGTCCATGGCTGTGATAGGCGATCGGAAATTTTTTGCGGGTACTTAATACCTTATTCAGCATTGTATAGCTACCAATTTCCACAGCTCTACCTTGAATCACTCGATCGTAAGCTAGTAAAACCGTAAGGTTATATGTCTGAGTTTTTAGATTGTATTTGGAAATCAGGGAAGTTCGTAGTTTCCGCAAGGTGAAGATGATCGCTAGCAACAGCCTTTAGACTACAGGTGTTTCTTACAATGAGACAGTACTGACCAGCGAGGCGATGGCCGACCACAGCTGGTCGTCGGGGTAGAGGTAGAGGTCGAGCAGCGTCCAGACGCCGCGCCACGTGAACACGATCAGGTTGCCCACGACGAGCACGCTGAAGGCGCAGTCCAGAACCCACAGCACGCCGTGCTGCGACCTCTGCAACACGCCAACAGGCCGCCGCCCGCTCAGCACCGCGGTCCGTCCACTACGTACAGCTACTGCGCGGCGTGTTTACAAGTCTAACACAACAATGGGTTGGGCAGTGGCAAAGAGGCGTACTGATGGGTAGCGGAGCAACAGGAATGTACTGAACATAGGGGGCAAAATAAGACTGCCCATACACTTCAAGAAAGGCAACCCAATTTAATTACCCTCACTAGGCTCGAATTACGTCAGTTGCGTTGCCTAAGGTGCATGAAATATTTTCCGGGATAATTTTGTAAGGGGCATTAGAGGGCATCGCTGCAGCGTACAATCGAATCCGAAGCGGGTATAAAGGCATCGTGTTATTACCAAATGCTTCCAAACAGGACCACCGTGCTGTTATTCTGTTCGTGGCTGCAGAAGGTCAAACAACGGTAGGCATCCATCGGAGAATGAAGACTGTGTTTGGGGCGGCAGCATGTCGGTCGAGCGGCGCGGAGTGGCCGCGCGGTTAGAGACGTCATGTCACGGATTGCGCGGCCCCTCTCTCCGGAGGTTCAAGCCCTCACTCGGGCATGGGTGTGTATGTATGTATGTGTGTGTGTGTGTGTGTGTGTGTGTGTTGTTCTTAGCATGAGTTAGTGTAATTAGTGTGTAAGTCTAGGGACCGATGACCTCAGCAGTTTGGTCCCTTAGAAATTCATACACCTTTGACCATGTCGGTCGGAAACCACCCCTGTGGAATGGCGCACCAAGGTCTATGCTCGTCGTGACTGGACACGTGACGCCGGTCGATCTGAGAGGCCAGCCCCATCCACAGCAAGTGGGCGGTTGATGCACCCGCACTTTAGCCCTGATCTCTGCCCGTGCAATTATCACGCCTTCGGTCCTCTAAAAAAGCCTTGAAGAGTCGACGATTCCAGTCGGACGACGATATGCGGCGGGCACTTACCGATTTCTTCAAGCAGCAGGACACTGTGTTTTACCATACAGGTATCTTCAACATGGTGCGTGTGTGGGATGATTTTCTAGTACTGTATTTTTATATGTGTGTCCATATCTCCCCACATGTAACATTTACACTACTGGCCATTAAAATTGCTACACCACGAAGATGACGTGCTACAGACGCGAAATTTAACCGACAGAAAGAAGATGCTGTGATATGCAAATGATTAGCTTTTCAGAGCATTCACACAAGGTTGCTGCCAGTGGCGACACCTACAACGTGCTGACATGAGGAAAGTTTCCAACCGACATCTCATACACAAACAGCAGTTGACCGGCGTTGCCTGGTGAAACGTTGTTGTGATGCCTCGTGTAAGGAGGAGAAATGCGTACCATCACGTTTCCGACTTTGATAAAGGTCGGATTGTAGCCTATCGCGATGGCGGTTTATCGTATCGCCACATTGCTGCTCGCGTTGGTCGAGATCCAATGACTGTTAGCAGAATATGGAATCGATGACGTTTGCAGCAGCATGGACTATCAGCTCGGAGACCGTGGCTGCGGTTACCCTTGACTCTGCATCATAGACAGGAGCGCCTACGATGGTGTACTCAACAAAGAACCTGGATGCACGAATGGCAAAACGTCATTTTTTCGGATGAATCCACAGCATCAGCATCATGATGGTCGCATCCGTGTTTGGCGACATCGCGGTGAACGCACATTGGAAGCGTGTATTCGTCATCGCCATACTGGTATTATCACCTGGCGTGATGGTATGGGGTGCCATTGGTTACACGTCTCGGTCTCCTCTTGTTCGCATTGACGGCTCTTTGAACAGTGGAGCTACATTTCAGATATGTTACTACCCGTGGCTCTACCCTCCATTCGATCCCTGCGAAACCCTACATTTCAGCAGGATAATACACAACCGCATGTTGCAGGTCCTGTACGGGCCTTTCTGGATACAGAAAATGTTCGCCTGCAGCCCTGGCCAGCACATTCTCCAGATCTCTCACCAATTGAAAACGTCTGATCAATGGTGGCCGAGCAACTGGCTCGTCACAGTACGCCAGTCACTACTCTTGATGAACTGTGGTATCTTGTTGAAGCTGCATAGGCTGCTGTACCTGTACACGCCATCCAAGCTCTGTTTGACTCAATGCCCAGGCGTATCAAGGCCGTTATTACGGCCAGAGATGGTTATTCTGGGTACTGATTTCTCAGGATCTATGCACCCAAACTGCGTGAAAATTTAATCACATGTCAGTTCTAGCACAATATATTTGTCCAATGAATACCCTTTTATCATCTGTATTTCTTCTTGGTGTAGCAATTTTAATGGCCAGTAGTGTACATATGCAGATATTTGTACATTTATATATTTCAGAATTTTTTAAATTCATACAATTTTCGAGACAAAAAATGGTTGCCATGGCTTTTGCGATGAGCCTAGTATTGTGCCCATTCTTTATTACTGAAACAGGCAAAGTTAGTTTGCAATACAGACGGCAGTGTTTGCGTCTTTTTTTCGGTGTAAAATATTGAATGAAACGAAGTTGCTTTCATAAATTGATATATTACGAGTAGTTTCAAGTCGTGAACCAAGTTATAGAACGAGGCTGTGAGTGATAGTTACCACATTGTATCGGTGCAGTAAATTTTGAGGAAGGTTTTGACTCAGCTTCAACCGAATCTGTCCCAAAAAGCCTACAGAAAGTAGGCACCACTCAAACTTTGTTAGGGTTAATATCTTCCCATGAGAGAGAAAACAATAGAAGAGATTGTAAGTGATGTTTTATAAAGATTTATTAAATGGTTCTCAGAAAATGGACTATCCCTTAAGTCTGATAAAAGGCACTGTATTCATTTCTGTACAGTAATTAGTCATACTAGCAATTAATATAACACATGAGCGGCAGTAAGTAAACAGGGAAGAATGCTACAAGTTTTTGGGAGTACATATTGATGAAAACTTGAACTGGAAGAGCATACTACTGAGCTTCTCAAACAATTAAGTTCCCCTACCTTTGCTCTTGGTTTAATTGCTAAACTTGGAAACATGTGAATGAACCTCTTGACGTATTTTTCGTATTTACGCTCAATAATGGTTCAAATGGCTCTGAGCACTATGGGACTCAAGTGCTGAGGTCATTAGTCCCCTAGAACTTAGAACTAGTTAAACCTAACTAACCTAAGGACATCACAAACATCCATGCCCGAGGCAGGATTCGAACCTGCGACCGTAACGGTCTTGCGGTTCCAGACTGCAGCGCCTTTAACCGCACGGCCACTTCGGCCGACTCGCTCAATAATGCCTGAAGACAACCTATATAAGTATAGTTGTACAATAGAACTAAAAAACTGTTCATTATTATTGTTAACACTTATACAAATATACGTGTTAATATTTAACACTAATACACATATACGTAGTGGTTAGCACACTGCACTCGCATTCAGGAGGACGACGGTTCAATCCCGTTTCCGGCCATCCTGATTTAGGTTTCCCGTGATTTCCCTAAATCGCTCCAGGCAAATGCCGGAATGGTTCCTTTGAAAGGGCGCGGCCGACTTCCTTCCCCGTCCTTCCCTAATGCGATCAGAGCGATGACCTCGCTGTTTGGTCTCTTCCCCCAAACAACCCAACCCAACCCAACACATATATGTATCCAGTACCTGACTAATTCCAAGTATGTTCGTAAATGGATCTATGGAACACTTAACCAGCTAATTACATCGATGGTACAGAAGGACTGAGCGAAATTCAGAATTTAAAGAGAATTCATAAAACTTATAAAATGACGTTCCAAGTCACCAAAACTATTTCCATAGGTCGCTGAGGACATTTTTAGATCTCTAATTTAGAAGTCGACGGCAGTGTTTATTTTGAAGAAAGAGTAAGTCTTTTTCTTCTTGCGATTAATTATAAAAGTATGTGCCAGTTTAACTTTGAGTTGTTCACGTGATTCAAGTATTTCTTTAATTTATCTGAGTATGATTCTGATCTCACTTTTTATACATTATAGCAATGCCTCATATGCAAAAATCAGTATTGTTTCAATTTTTCATGGATTCTAAATTGGGAAACTGTTTCACAACCTAACTATCTATTTTGCAATTTTTCGAATATATTCTTTCATTATTCAGAGCTTTATAGAAGTTCAGCTCTATGTTTCTGCTGTGGCACAATATAAGTTGTAAGTGGAAATGGTCACTTAACTGGTTTTGGTTTGTTAAGAGATTTTGCAATTACATTTTTGAAGTTCTTCTCAGTGTCTACATCATTGCGCAACTCATAGTTTCAGTTTCTTTGTCCTCTTTTTACTAGCATGCAGATATAAATGTGGAAAAAGTTTAATGACGATGTTGTTTAACATTCAAATTCAATTAAAAGACTGTATTTGAAAAGCAAAATTAATTTAACAGATGCCAGAGGGCAAAAATTATGTTCCACGCATAAAACTGTAATCAGAACGCATCGGTTACATTAATATTACTAGAACATAAATAGAATATTTAATCCCTCTTAACTACGGAAATGTTACAAACTCATAGAATGTAAGTGCATTTTCAGAACTGGCACAAAAATTACTCTAATACGAGACCCATTACGCTTTAGTTCTCAGTGATTTTAAATTTCGTAAAAGATTTATTTATTTTATTTCAACAAAATTGCAGTCTGGTGTGAGGATATAACAGTGGACACAAGTATGGTTGCTACCACAATAATCTACATTGAAACAAATTTAACATGCAACGGAAATTCACTCTTTACATTTTTATACTCCGTTTTGTGAAATCACATTCTTCAGATAGGGGAAGGAGGTGGCGGGGGGGGGGGGGGGGGGGTTGTCTGAACGTCCTTTATAGTGAGCTGATGTTTTGGTAAGTCGAATAAACCCGCAAGACTTTTAATTCTTGTGAAGTCCTACAAAATGTAGGATCGAAACAGAGATAAATATGTCTGATGTCAGTCATGCGTGACATGGGATTTTTTTTGAGTCATCACATTTCTGACTGGTTTGATGGACCCCGCCACGAATACCTCTCCTGTGGCAATCTCTTCATCTTGCACTTGCAACCTATGTGAAATTATTCCGTGATGTCTTATCATGTGTGCCCGCATCTCGTGGTCGTGCGGTAGCGTTCTCGCTTCCCACGCCCGGGTTCCCGGGTTCGATTCCCGGCGGGGTCAGGGATTTTCTCTGCCTCGTGATGGCTGGGTGTTGTGTGCTGTCCTTAGGTTAGTTTGGTTTAAGTAGTTCTAAGTTCTAGGGGACTTATGACCACAGCAGTTGAGTCCCATAGTGCTCAGAGCCATTTGAACCATCTTATCATGTGTTCTACCATCTTCTTCTTTTCAGTGTTTTACATATATTGGTTTACTTGCCGATTCTCCGGAGGATCTCCTCGTTCCTTATCTAATCAGTCCACGTAAATTTCAGCAGTATTCATCTACATCTGCATCATACTCCGCAAGCCATGTAATAGCATGTGGCGGAGGGTACTTTCGGTACAACTATCTGATCTCTCCAACCCTGTTCCACTCGTGAATAGTGCGTGGGAAGAACGATTGTCAGTAAGCCTCTGTATTGGCCTAATTTCTCGAGTTATCTCCTCGTAGTCAATACGCGAGATGTATGTGGAGGGAAGTAATATGTTGTCCAACTCCTGATAAGTGGCTGGCTCTGAGCACTATGGGACTCAACTGCTGAGGTCATTAGTCCGCTAGAACTTAGAACTAGTTAAACCTAACTAACCTAAGGACATCACAAACATCCATGCCCGAGGCAGGATTCGAACCTGCGACCGTAGCGGTCTTGCGGTTCCAGACTGCAGCGCCTTTAACCGCACGGCCACTTCGACCGGCTCCTGATAAGTGATGCCCCGAAATTTCAATAGTAATTCGCTCTGTGATGTACAACGCCTCTCTTGTAGCGTCTGTCAGTGGAGTTTGTTTTGCATCTCCTTAACGTTCTCCCGCCAGCTAAACGATCCCGTGACGAAACGCGCCGCTCTTCATTGGATCTTCTCAACCTCCTGTATCAGTCCTCCCTGATAGTGATCCCAGATAGATGAACAACACTCATGAATCGGGCGGATAAGCGCCTTATAAGCCACTTCTTTCGTGGATGAGTTACATTTCCTTAAGATTCTTCGGATGAATCTGATGTCCGCTTTCCCGATTAATTGTTTTATGTGGTCATGCCACTTAAGGTCGCTCTGGATAGTAACGCCTAGATATTTTACCGCAGACGTTGTCTCCAGCTGTTTGTCATTTATAGTGTAGCTGTACAATAGTGGCTTTCCTTTCCTATATGTGCGCAATATGTTACATTTATTTACGTTCAGGGTCAACTGCGAGAGCCTACACCAATCATCAATTCTCTGCAGGTCGTTTTGCAAAATCTTACTATCTTCTGGCATTTCTACTTTAGTACAGACAACTGCACCATCTGCGAATAGCCTTCAAAGGCATCTGACACTTCATACTAGATAATTTATATATATTGTAAACAGCAACGCGCCGCTGCTACGGTCACAGGTTCGAATCCTGCCTCGGGCATGGATGTATGTAACGTCCTTAGGTTAGTGAGGTTTAAGTAGTTCTAAGTTGTAGGGGACTGATGACCTCAGATTATAAGTCCCATAGTCCTCAGAGCCATTTGAACCATAAACAGCAACGGCCCTGCTACACTTCTCTGCGGTACTCCGAATATTACCTTTACATCTGTCGACTTTGTTCCCTTGAGAGCGACGTGTTGAGTTCTGTCTGCAAGAAAGTCTTGAATCCAGTTGCAAGTCTGCTCTGATACTCCACAAGCTCGTATTCTTTTCCATTAAACGGCAATGCGGGACACCGTCAAATGCCTTACTGAAATCAAGGAACACGGCATCAGTCTGAGCACCGTTGTCCACTGCGCTGTGGATCTCATGGAGGAACTGAGTGAGCTGAGTTTCGCAGGATCTCTGTTTGTGGAATCCATGTTAATTTTTACAGAGACGTTCATTTTCCAAAAACGTCACAATTCTTCAGCATAAAACAAGTTCCATAATTCTACAACATATTGACGTCAAAGATATAAAAATTACTTTGATCTGTCTTTCGGCCTTTCTTAAAAACTGGAATGACCTGCATTTTTTCCAGTCGTTAGGTACTTTTCGTTGCTCAAGCGATCTACGATAAATTACTGCTAGAAGGGGAGTAAGTTCTTTCGCTCAATATTTATAGAATCTTATAGGTATCTCATCTGGTGCTGACGCCTTTCCACTACTAAGCGATTGTAGCTGCTTTTCAGATCCGCGATCGGTTATCTCAATATCTGCCATTTTGACGTTCGTACGACGGTCGAAAGGACGGATAGTGTTACAGTCTTCAGGGGTGAAATAACTTCGGAAGACTGAATTCAATATTTCCTCCTTCTTTCTGTTATCTTCCGTTTCGGTGCCGGTGTTGTCGCTGAGAGAATGAATAGATGATTTACTGATTTCAAATACTACCAAAATCTCATACGGGTTTTACTCAGGTCGACTGACAAAGTCTTACTCTCAGAATCATTGAACTCTTCTTTCATTGCTGTCCTTAAGCTCATTTTCGCTTCGTTCAGCTTTTGTTTCTCAACTAGGTTTGTACTTCTAAAATGAAGTGCTCTTTGTTTACGTAGCGCTTTTCTAACAGGTCCATTAAACCATGACGGAGCTTTCCCATCCCTTAAAATCTTACTCGGAACATATTTGTCTAGGGCGTATTGAACGATGCCTTTGAATTTTCTCCATTTGTTGTCCACATCTTCGTCCTCATCACCGAATATTTGATGCTGACTGCTGAGATATTCTGAAAATTGTACCCAGTCACCGTTGCTGAGCTTAACATTCCTTGTAGGACCCGTCGTCAGAGATGCCTTATGATCACTAATACCTTCCTCTACGTCAGTTTATTAGATATGTTCAGGTCTGTTTGTTGTCAGGAGGTGTAAGACGTTACCCTCACGAGTTGGTTCTCGAACTATCTGCTAGGATAATTTTCGGATAAGACATACAGAACAATGCTACACGAAAACGGCTCTGAGCGCTGTGGGACTTAATATCTGAGATCATCAGTCCCCTAGACTTAGAACTACTTAAATCTAAGTAACTTAAGGACATCACACACATCCATACCCGAAGCAGGATTCGATCCTGCGACCGTAGCAGCAGCGCGGTTCCGGACTGAAGCGCCTAGAACTGCTCGGCCACAACGGCCGGCAATGCCACACGAATCCCTGTCTTTGTCACCAGTTTTGATGACATAACACTACCAGTCTATACATGGTAAGTTGAAGTCACCCCCTATTATAACGGCATGATCAGGAATATTACTAATGATATTCTACAAGTTCTGTCTGAGGCGCTCTACAACTACAGATCCTGACCCAGGTGGTCCATAAAAGCATCCGATCTCCGTTTTTGACCGTTCTTTGATACTCAATTTCACCCAGATTAATTCACATTCGGAATCCGTGAGTATCTATATTTTATCGAAATTGTTACTGCAACAAACAATTATCCTTACGATAAACATTCCAATCTGAACTCAGGATTTCGTTGTCACTGACGTCTGGTTTCAACCAGCTTGACCGCAACGGTCGCAAGTTCGTATCCTGCCTCGGGCATGGATGTGTGTGATGTCCTTTGGTTAGTTAGTTTAAGTAGTTCTAGGGGACTGGTGACTTCAGATGTTAAGTCCCATAGTGCTCAGAGCCGTTTGAACCATTTCAACCAGCTTCCTGTTCCCAATACTATCTGCGCATTATAACCTTCAGTAAGCGATACCAATTCTGGGACCTTTCCTTGGATGCTCCTGCAGTTTACTAAAATAATATTACATAATCTTTTCTATCTCTGATCTATGAGGACCAGGATTATCTGCAGTCACTGTGGTTGATTTAACAGGCAAATCATCTTTTATCCCAAGGGAGGGGTTCTCTAACCTAAAAAAGCCCCATGTGCACGCTACATGTACTCCGCTACCCTAGTAGCCGCTTTACGCGTATAGTGCACGCCTTACCTGTTAAGGGGAACTCTACAATTTTCCACCCGATCGCTTAGGTCGAGAAATTCGCATCCGATATCGTCGCAGAATCGTCTGAGCTTGTGGTTTAGACTTTCCACTCTGCTCCAAACCAGAGGACCGCCATCAACCCTGGATTCGATGGCACAAATAGACAGCTTAGCCTGCACTCCGCGTGCGTTACTAGTTGCCTTCACCAAATCAGCCAGCCGCCGAAAGCAGCCGAGGATGGCCTCAGAACCCAAGCGGCAGGCGTCATTCGTGACGACATATTCCAGTTGCACCCAATGCGCTTGATAGCCGTCGGCAGGGCCTACTCCACATCACGGATGAGATCTCCCGGCAAACATACCGAATACACACTGGAAATCTTTACCGCCTTGCCTACTACCTCCATGAGGGGGTGCATCACCCGCCTAACATTGGAGCTCCCAATGACAAGCATACCCATCCTCCGTACTTCTCCGGACTGGGCAGGAAAACCGACCGCTGGCCCAACAAGAGAGGCATCCCGTACTGGCTCAGAGTTATCATCAACACTGGATAGCACCTCGTGCCTGTTGCTAAGACGTAGCGAGCCAGCCGCACGGCCTGCTCCCTCTTTCAGTTCCCAGATTTTATAGCTTTCTACCACGTTCAAGCTTCTGACATTCCACGCCGTGACTAATAGAACGTTATCCTTTCGTTGGTTATTCAGTCTTTTTCTCATGGTCACCTTCTCCTTGGCAGTTCCCTCCCGGAGAGCCGAATGGGGGACTAATCAGGAATCTTTTGCCAATGCAGAGATCATCATGACACTATCTGAATTACGGGCCTGGATTCACATTATGTTTCTTTAATGCAGTGGTTTCCATTGGCTTCTGAATCCTCATGCCATTGATCATTGCTGATTCTTCCACCCTTATACGTCAAGAGATATGAGTTTCATAGTTACAGGATATGTACGTTAGTATGTTCTGCAAAATGATTAGCGTTTGATCCATGACGGCCGGAGGGTTCAAGATCAACATCGATATCTCGGCGTAACAGTACCTACCGATAAAATATGCTGCGATTCTCGTTGACGCCATAAACCGAAGGTAATGGATCCGTGTGACTTGAGCAGATGTGCATGATACCTCGCAGACGTATGCGCGAACCATACAGTCAAATTAATGAGTTTGAAAGAGGGCGCATTATTGACATGAGAGGATGTGATGCTTCCATCCGGGAAATTGCTTCTCGTGTGGGACGAAATGTTGTGGCAGAAATTCGACATCTCATACGAATGACATTGCAGGGCAGATCTTCGCCCTTCGCGGCTCTACAGCAACAGTGGAACACATCGTACACTCACAGGGGTGGCAGTCGTGTCGCCGTTTACTACGGCACGGGTTACGTACGCTTCGTCCACTTCTCTGCCTACCTTTGATGAATGAGCAGGAACATGCTAGACGGCAAGGATGTATGGAACGACGTCGCTGAGGACAAGATGGCATCAGATAGTGTTTTCGGGTGAATCTAGGCTCTGTTTGTTTGAAAATGATGGCCGCATTTTGGTTCAACGTTGACAGGGGGAGCGGCAGTACAGTGACTACATTCGCACAAGACATATAGCACCAACTAAAGACCTCATGGTGTGGGGTGCTATTAAGTAAAACTATAAATCACAGTTAGTGCGTGTCCCGGGCACTGTGACCAATATGTCCTATGTGAATGACATCCCGCGTCCCTTTTTGCACAACACCTCAGACACCATATTTCAGCAAGACAATTCATAATCGTATGTTGCTGCACGAACACATGTCTTCTTGGCGTCACAGGATGTCAGCCTTTTCCTCTGGCCCACCAGATCACCAGACTCGTCGCCGATCTAAAATGTGTGGGATATGGTGAAACGGCGGGTACAGCGCTGTGACTCATTGCCAAGCACCACAGATGGACTTTGGAACCAAGTGAATGCAGCATGGAAAGCTACCCAACAGGACGCCATTCGCGCTGTATCCTCACGTTAAGAACTATGTTTGATACCAGTAAACTTTTGGGAAGAAATGCCCTTTTTTACCATTGCTAGTGGGCTTTTCATGTCCTCTTTGTTACGTCCATCATAGATTATTTTGCTTCCAAGGTTGCGGAATTCCTTAATTTGATGATTTCCAAATTTGATGTTACGTTTGACGCTACTGTCATTTCTGCTACTTCTCATAACTTTCGTCTTTCTTCGTTCTACTTGCAGTCCATATTCTGTACTCATTAGGCCGTTCATTTCATTCAGCAGTGTCTGTAATTCTTCTTAATCACCACGGAGGATAGCAATATCATCAACGAATCTTATCGTTGATATCTTTCCACTCTCATTTTAATCCCAAGCTTGAAACCTTCTTTTATTTCTATCGTTGCTCCTTCGACGTAGAGATAGAACAGTAGGGACGAGAGACTGCAGATCTTTCTCACACTCTATTTAATCTGAACACTTTGGTCTTGGTCTTCCAGTCATGTTGTTCCCTCTTGGCTCTTGTACATATTGTGCATTAACTGTCTTTCCCTTTAGCGTACTCCTATTTTCCTCAGGATTTCGAACAACTTGCACCATCTTACATTGTCTAGCGCTTTTTCACGTCGAAAAATCCTAAGAACGTCTCCTGATTTTCTTCAGTTTTTCTTAAATTATCAGGCGCAACGTTAGGAGTCCCTCTCTGGTGACTTTACCTTTCCTAAAATGAAACTGACCATCATGTAAAGATCCTCAGTTTTCTTTTCCAGTATTCTGTGTATTAGTCTTGTCAGCAACTGAGACGCATGAGCTGTTAAGCTAATTCTGCCATAGTTCTTGCACTTATAGTCTATTATTATCTTCGGAATTGGGTAGGTGGCATCTTTCAAAATGTCTGATGGTATGTTTCCAGTCTCATAGGTTCTAGACACCATCCCGAATAGTCTAATGGTTACTACTTCTGGCAATAAATTTTGGAATTTCGGTAGAATATGATCTATCCCTTCCACCTTATTTGATCTTAAGTCGTCTAAAGCTCTTTTAAATTACGACTAATATTGGATCCCCTACCTCTCTCATATTGAGTCCATTTCTTCTTCTATCACGTCATCAGACGTCCTTCCGCTCATAGGGTCCTTCAATGTTCTCTTGTCACTTACTTGATGTCTCCTCTGCGTTTAATAATTGAATTACTATTGCACTCTTTATTTTGCCACGCGTATAGTATAACACGAACCAAGATCAGACCATAGCAGAACAGTCACAGTTACAAATAATTACATTTCTTCTCTACTCTAAATGTTTTCAGTTCAGAACCAATTTCATTTTGCTCCTATGACATTAAATTACAAATTTATAGTAACAAGAATGTATAGGGAAGGTAGCAGAAGTAAAATTGAAAAAAAGTAAATATCTTTCTGTTTGATACTCTTTTTTTAATTAATGTAGCATTGTTAGTAACTGGTGATCCGTGTTCTCGTGTGTTTGCGAATGTGGCTGAGTGAGTACACAGCACTATGAGATTAGCGCGAGAATGTTTGGAGCACTGCTGTTTGTCACAAACTGCAAGTGGGTGTACTGACGCAACCACTACAGTGACATCAGGAGCCTGACGCAGCTAAGTTGCATCCTTAACTTCAGCATCAACTACATTTGTGGGGTCGTTCAGCAACAGATGAGCGATCGTCACCCAGTTGAAAGACCCAAGGCTTTTTAATGGACAAATGTCAAGGCAATATTCTAGCCACCTGGCAGTCATACAAAACATCCATCGCGAGAGCTTCGCGGGTTGCGCACCGGACAGCATTCAGGCGCCAGCCACAGATCCTAACTTAATAGCTAAGTCGACATATACGTCGTGTAGGCCTTGTTACATTGTTTCTGTTTCCCATCTCCTCTACATCCCCCTTCCAAACAACTTCAATGTCTCTCTCGTATGTTAACACACAAACATACACGAGGTCATGAGCAAATGGCAAGAACATAGAAATATGTAAAAAATAATAAAACTGGTAATTGTGATTAGGTCGCCGGCCGCGGTGGTCTAGCGGTTCTGGCGCTGCAGTCCGGCACCGCGGGACTGCTACGGTCGCAGGTTCGAATCCTGCCTCGGGCATGGGTGTGTGTGATGTCCTTAGGTTAGTTAGGTTTAAGTAGTTCTAAGTTCTAGGGGACTTATAACCTAAGATGTTGAGTCCCATAGTGCTCAGAGCCATTTGAACCATTTTTTTTTGTGATTAGGTCGATCAGTCAGATAGTGAAAATGATCAGCCCTACGCGTGTAAATGCTATTAAAGCTTTAAAACAACTTATTTAACACCTACAGCAGTGGCACAATCCCTTTAAACTTCCACTATGAAAGCACCTTAATTTATGTCACACTTTCCGAGATAAATTTAAAATGATTCGGAATCATTGCAAGGAGCGTACTACAAGAATGATAAGTGCTAATTTCTCAACGTACAAACAGTCTTTGTGTATACTCGAGATCAGCTGTTCATACTTAGGCTCGAACAATTGCTTTATGAATTTGAAAGTATAGGAGAGCGTTATGCCTTGGAATACTTCGCAAACTCTTATCCTTAGGCAGACCTGTAATAGAAGTTTAACATATTTTCTTATTCCATTTTGAAATGACAGTATCCACTTTATGTGTCTGCAATCTTTTTCTGAGATTACAAAAATTTCTTCGGAAAAGTAAGGTTTTTCCGAACGTGAAAAAAGAGATCCATGGTACAACGACGTCATGTAGCTAGGAACAAATATTCTGTTCACATTTAAATGTGTTGTAGTCCAGAGAATGTTGTCAATATTGTATTTAACAGTCTCTGTGTAAACATTATTGCCCTCCTATGCATCGATTATAAAACTAAACTCAATCTGAACAAGTCTAGGAAGGCCCAATGGTACCGACCGACCGCCGTATCATTCTCAGACGATAGACGTCACTGGATGCGAATACGGAGGGGCATGTGATCAGTACACCGCTCTCGCGGCCGTTGTCAGCTTTCGTGATCAGAACCGCTACTTCTCAGTCCTCGGCTGGCCTCACAAGGGCTGAGTGCATTCCGCTTGCTAACAACGCTCGGCAGAATCGGATGGTCACCCATCTAAGCGCTAGTCAGGCCCGACAGCGCTTAAGTGATTTGACGGGAAGCAGTGTAATCACTGTGGCAAGGCCGTCGGCTACTCATCAGATTAAGTAGAAACATTATCAAAAAACCAGGTACAAGTTAAAAAATTTTGAATAGAAGCGATTGTCACTAACACAAATTTTATTTGCAACACAGAGAAATTTCTTAAGACATTAAAGAAACACGGCTCATTTGCAAATATGACGTGTTCCATTGTAGAAAATCTCCCTGTTTCAATGTGCAATATTGCGTACGACTGACGTAGTAAGGCTTAACTGTCCACACTTTACGTAAATTGTTTTAAAAATACACCTAAATACAATGAGGTGAGAAGTCACGGGATAGCGATATGTACATATACAGATGGCGTTAATATCGCGTGCACAAGGTATAAAAGGGCAGCGCATTAGCGGAGCTGTCATTTGTATTCAGGTGCCTAATGCGAAAACGTTTCCGACGTGATCATGGCCGCACGAGGGTATTAACAAACTTTGAAAGCAGAATGACACTTGTAGCTAGGAAGTTCGAAGGGCTCGTGACCATAACGGTTGGACCATAAACGACTGGAAATCTGTAGTCTGGTCAGATATGTCCTCATCTCACTTGGTAAGAGCTGATGGTAAGCTTCGAGATGGTAAAGATCCTACGAAACCATGGACCCAAGGTGTCAACAAGGCATTGTGCAAGCTGATCCAACTGAACCGATCACTGACTGGAAATGGTTATGTTCGGCGACTTGAGACCAATTTCAGCCATTCATGGCCATGTGCACAAACAACGGATGACACTGCGCCATGTGACCTGGCCACAAGTGTTCGAGATTGGTTTGAAACACATTCTGAACAAATCGAGCGAACTATTTGACCAGTTCCTGCACAAAATCATGCGCCGGCACCATGTTCGCAGTTATGGACGGCTATTGAGATAGCATGGATCAGTATTTCTGCAAGAGACTTCCAACAACTTGATGAGTCCATACCACGCCGAGCTGCTGCACTACGCTGGGAAAAAGGAGGTCCGACCGATATTTGGAGGTGTCTGCAGACCGTAGTCACCTCATGTATACTGACCATAAAACTTTGTAACTGAAGAATTAACAATATCCTCCGAATTGTTTTAATATATTATATAGCACTTAAATATTTTCAAACGCTGCACAGAACACAACCTGATGTCTCACAACAACAAAAGCAGTAGAACAAGCTGGAAACTGCTTATGGTGGTCTCTAGCGAGAGATACATAGGGTGTAATCCTAAGTACACTTTTCTCCAGGTATCTCCATTCTCCCTTACTTTTATTACATTAGATATGGTGCTCACGTCTTGATGAGATTAAACTCTCTTCAGTGGCGTTTCATTTATCACGAGCCAACTTACAGAAAAGTAGAAAACAATGTGGTGTAGCTGTGGTCAACACTTCAGAGGGAATCGTATAACACACTTTGGTAAGTATAACGAGAGTACAATGTAGAATACGGGTAATTTACTTGGGCCGTTGAAAAATAATTGGCACTGAACTTCTGTTGTTTTCACAGGAACCATTTAATGAAAAAACAAATACAGATTATACTAAGGTTATTCCCCGTTAATGTCTATGTACTTTTGGTATCGTTTTGGCAACTTTGCGTAGCAAACAGATCTTTGGGGATATCCAGCGCCATTGTCGCAATGGCATGAAGTCATTGGTGGTGAACTTCTTACCTCACGTGACTTATATCATTGCAATAGTCGCTAGAAGCCCGATCTGGTGAATAGGTGGATATGAGAGCACAGTAAACCCTAATTTACGCACGGCAGCAATGGTCTGGCAACTGGAATCAGAAAGCCAAGGCCGCATTTTCCGTGGCGGCGTTGTTGATGCGTCAGCGGGGACGACGCAGCGAACTGCAGTACCGATCGCTATTGAGGACTGTGTTAGGATGGAACCAATCCCCCAGTAGTTCTTTTCTGTCTTTCGCTTTCGCCAGAGTCCCGCAGCGATCGCAGGGTCGGCGTGGTTACAACGGATTTGGCAATGTTAGTGATAGGGATGGCCGGATGCCTTTCCCCCCGCCACCCCGTAGCCCTCAGGATGGAATCAGTGTACCCCAACTGTTCGCGTCTAGTATAAATCGTAAAATAGTGCGGAAGTTGTAACGCCGGAAATGCATATCCTCCTATTTCCATCTATTGTACTATAAATTTTTTTCCTTGTTTTGTTACCTCAAGGTATGACATTTCTGTGTCTTTCTATATTGTAATTGTTTTACTATTTGTATATATATATTCATGCATTTATGTCGATGTATAATTGGTTTGTTTTGTAAATATTATTTGTATTTTACGCTGGATCTTGCCTAGGGAAAACTATGCTATCGAACGATTACATTGATAGGTCGTGTGAAGAACCAAAGTGTGTAGGATCTTTGGTAGTGTTAACTCTGCCGCGTGGAGCGCGGGCAGAGCAGAGTCTGACTGGAGTAGTGCGGTTGAGCAGGTGTGTTGTGTGACGCTCCCGCGAGTTGCCGCGCTTTCGGGGTTTGGCAGCATGTAATTGCGCTCGACTTGCTATGATAGTTTCTGACACGGTGTCGCGGACGGGAAGCGTTAGCTGGCACAAAACAAGAGCCCGTTTCGGCTGGAGACCGTGTCGAGAAGAAGGCGCGCCAACATTCAGCTTCTGCAACAGCGACGGCCGACAATGAGTGACTGTCGCCACCTCCTCGATTGACGGCTTCAAACCTTCAATCAACCAACAAGGAAGACTGGTAGCACATAAAGTTTTAGAACTGTATGGCAGACCTCAGCTTTTCAAACTTAAATTTTTCGCACTAAATTACAGCAACGTAGCATGAACCTTTGTTGCTCATTGTCCCAACTGCATTACCAAGCAGGGTCCCTTCCTTTTCCGGAATGAACCTGAGTGTCGTTGAAATTCAAACGCCAGCATTAGAGTAATATCATTCGATTTCACTGCTTTAATTTCAAAGTTCAGTTAAAGTATTCATAGCTGGCTACAATATTTAGATTACACAAGCACAAACTAAGAGTGCGAGTTTTGTTACCATATTTTAGCTTACCTGTGACTGCAGCTCAGCTTGGTACGTACTAAATTTTACTGTTGTTAATTGTTCAGAATCATTTAATTCAAGTTCAAAGTTAAATCTCTTATTTCTAAATTGTGTAGATTCAAGTAGCTTTTGAGATGATTGTTGAAGTAGCCCAAGACTAACCGTATTTTACTGAATTTCGATGTGCTTCAGAAACAAAGCTCACCATTAATTACAGTCACTAAATTAACTTTCAATTTTCCGGTTTTATTAATTCTTTTGCTAAATTAAGTCTGAGTGTAGCGAAATTTATTACTTCTGACAAACTTTCAGTTTTCACACTACACGTGTCAACCTCCAGTTGCCACGCTTCTAGTGCTAATTATATGTGTAATAACCTTTCTTTTTCAGTTACTATAGTAATTGTCCATAGGACTGGCGACAGTAATTTCCCCCAAATCTCAAATATCTAATTACCGCTTGTTAACTGATAACGTAACGGCCGCACATTTACTTTCTTTATTAACTTTACCCCTTTTCAAAATTAATTTCCACCAGTTTCATTTGCATTTTTCCTTTCATTTAGATGTAACGCTTTCCTCCCTCTTTACCGACAGATTAACTTCGGTGACGATTGCTTTCCCCAAATTTCCATTAGGTACACGCGGTTTAATTTTTCACTGTCATTACGGTCGATAAGTGAGGGGGAGGTTACAACGTGTTTCAAGTGTCTACGACGCCTGTAACTGAGGCGGAACGTGGAGACCAGCCCGGTATTCACTTGGCGGAATGTGGAAAACCGCCTAAAAACCACATCTAGGCTGGCCGGCACACCGGCCCTCGTCGTAAATCCGCCGGCCGGATTCGATCCGGGGCCGGCGAGCCCACCCGAGTCCAGGAAGCAGCGCGTTAGCGCGCTCGGCTACCCTGGCGGGTGAAACCAATCCCCCAGTAGTACCACTCCCCAATCCCAGAACACTGACTCAAGTAGTTTCCGCACGAATTGTCCCGGCCTTGACTTCTTGGAACGAGGGCTGCCAGTATGGTTCCACTCCACAGACTGGCATTTCTTATCTGGGGTCTGGTGGAGGAACCACGATTCGTCGACAAAGACCAGACGCTAAAGAACTCCGCTGGATCTGCACTGTAGTCCTGCACCAACTGTTGGTATTACTTTCACACGCTTCAGTTTCTGCGCAGTGGTGAGGCAATGGGGCATCCATTGTGCATTCACCATTTCATCTTCAAATCCTCTTTGTCGATGGAGTGGATGTTTCCCCGTGATAGAAATGTTGCCTTCTCTGCTTCATAAAACGTGGTTCACCTGTGCC
Source organism: Schistocerca americana (assembly GCF_021461395.2). Classification (NCBI taxonomy): domain Eukaryota; kingdom Metazoa; phylum Arthropoda; class Insecta; order Orthoptera; family Acrididae; genus Schistocerca; species Schistocerca americana. Next base: position 429,214,406 of record NC_060124.1, on the reverse strand, counting down.
TCATTATCAAGTCATAGACACGCTGGGCATTGTTTGGTTTGCATGCAGTTGCTGAACGCCCAGTGCTTTTGCGTTTATCACCATAGACGGGCCGTCGCTGAACTCTGATAGCCAACGAAACACGGTTCTGAGCCTTGGTGCCGTTTTCCCACGTATGCCTACTAACCTCTTGTGGATGTTTGAAGCAGTTCCTCCTTCCCACCAAAGAAATCACACTGTCCACCGTTGTCCATACTTGTCTGCTTCCGTTTTGTCATAAAAAATGATTCAAATGGCCCTGAGCACTATGGGACTTAACATCTGAAGTCATCAATCTCCTAGAACTTAGAACTACTTAAACCTAACTGACCTAAGGACATCACGCACATCCATGTCCGAGGCAGGATTCTAACCTGCGACCCTAGCAGTCGCGCGGTTCCGGACTGAAGCGCCTAGAACCGCTCGGCCACAACGGCCGGCGTGTTGTCATATCGACGTCTAGAGCAGTCGCAAGTCGGAACAAGTATTGCTGAAAAGCGACACCTATGGGAGCAGCAACACCATCTGATGGCGGTACACAGTATTAGAGTCCGTTTTCACGCCTACATCGACAAATATTGGAGATCCTGCAAAACGACGTACACAGAAAACTGACTGGTTATTGATTTTGGTGTCTGTGTATGTAATTTCAATAGGTTCAGCAGTTAAAAGGATGCTATTCGAAAATTCTACTACGAGCCTCATATAACCTCCTTTATCAACGCTCGCTAATGATACCTTAGTGTTTCCACTATTCATGAGATCAGTGATTGTATTGAATGAAAGAACATACTGTCTTTTCAGTAGTTATTCCAGATTAATCCAGAACACTGTGACTTATAATAAATTCAGACACAGTTACTCATAACATGCGGGGGCGCCTAGATGTCAGGTTAGGGCCTGGAGTCAGATTCAGGATGGGCAAGGTTGAAATCTCCGACCAGGCAAACAGATTAACATCTTGCGTGATCTGCATAATTAGTTAGTTTCATATTGCTTAGGTCATTTGAACCATTCTTTTATCGCAAAGATATGGGAGGAGTCAGTTTACGGTATATGTATACTTGACTAGTATTAACATTAATGAACATATTGGTTTCTAGTCCTAGTCACACAACTACACTTAAAATAGAGTTTCCAGGAGTAATGATTTTAGGCTAGATTTAAAAATTGCTTTGCTCCCTGTCGGAAGTTTTATGCTATTGGGCAAATGATCAAATATTTTTGTTTCTGCATATTGAACTCCTTACTGAGCCACTGACGGCTTTAATAAGGGTTAATACAGGTCAGCTTTTCCTCAAGTAACGGAGGTATGCACTAAGTATTTTTGTTAAGTAATTATGGATTATTTATGACGAATTTCATTTCATTAGGTGCGGTTTAAATGACTAATTCCTTGAAAACGTGCATACATGATGTCCGTGGGTGACCATCACGTATTATTCTTAATGCAATTCCATTCTCCGAATAGCCGACAAAGTACGGAGGATCTCTCTCGTCTTGGACCGTAGCAAGTGTTTCTTGTCGAAACGATTTCTCGCGTGGACGCGTTGGTGAAGGAGAACCGTCGCACAACTGTATATGCAATACCAATTGCTGTGGACATTACCAGTGGTGCAGCAAAGAGACCTGGGTAAAACGGAAACGCTGCTTTGGAATCTTCACAACGAGCTGAAAGAGTTGCGCGTGGCAACCTGCCGCGTAATCTGATTCGATACTAGAAGGACGGGAGAGCGTTCTTAGGGCGCACTGTGGCTATGGAAGCAACATGACGCCAGCGTGCAGCAAAATGGTTGTTTAAGGAATGGAGGCATCCATCGTCATCCAGGTCGAAGAAGCCCTAGTTACTTGCTCTGTCTGCGAAAAAACACAAAGCTGCAAGTTTTCAGTGGGCCAAGCAACGCAGACGTTAGTGCAGTCTCATGCCAAAGCTAAGGCACCTGTTGCCCAGTGCGAGAATCACAAATTTTGAGAGCACTATAGGATGTAGACCCTAGGGTATATGGAAGTCTGGGTCGACCGTGGAAGCGTGCTCGGATAGCCGAAGTTGAAGCTACCGCTTGCGACAGGCAGGAAATCCGTGTTCGTCCCGGTCCGGCACAAATTTTCCTCATAAATACGAGTATTATAGAATAGCTAATGCGTAACCGTATTCGCAGTTTGGGAATACATTTAATAAAACAACATGGGCTTCGCGGTGCCTGACTAGAGACGTAGAGTGTGGTTCGGCGAGTCTTGAGACTGCCTCTCTTCAAATGACGGAAAGCGTATGTAGAGACTACAGTTCCGGCAGAGGTGTTTCTCAAAAGTTTTGAGCGTGTTTCTCCTACCATGACTTGGACCCACTTATTTAGCTCACCATGAACGCTGAAACATTTCTGGGTCTGGGTGCCTTAAGATTTACTCCTGCGCTTGTGGTGTCAATAGAGCTAAGATGGTGCAACTCACGAATGACGTCATAAAGTAGAGTTGAATACTGTACGAATAGCATATGGGACTGCGAGTACTCCTTTAGTGAGAAGTTGCACCAAGTAGCTAGTCTTGCAGTCTGATTGCCTGCCCGATAGAGGTATTACCCTCACACCAGAGGGCCAAAAATTTTCATTTATTAATTATTATTGAAGAATCACGTTTTATTAGTATTACCTGTTTCGACAGATTACGGTATTATTATCGGATCTTGTAAGATTATTAGATGTACAAGTTTGTTACAACACTGAAATTCACATAGATGCTGCGTCAAATTGCATTAAAAATTCTGACGCAACGTCATTATGCCACTTTCAGTGTTGTAACAAGCATATACACCTAACAATGTTAGAGGCTCCGACGATGACGGCGTAGATCTGTCGAAACCGGCATAATAATATCAATAATTGCTAGTGATCATGGAAAAGTTGTTCTTCAAAAATAATGGAACTTTCAGATCGTCCTCGACGATAGACGCAAATTCAAACATAGCTCAATTATTAATTAAGTATAATTCAGATTTAATTTATAAATATAACGAGAAAACCTCTCAATAAAAAGCTACCACCGACACAGTCAATTTTAATATGAATTATGAAGAATATTTGAGTAACGAGATACAGCCGAATCAAATATTTAATCTCTTACTTAGGAAGATTACGAAAACTTGTAAGCCGGCTGGAGTGGCCGTGTGGTTCTAGGCGCTACAGTCTGGAGTCGTGTGACCGCTACGGTCGCAGGTTCGAATCCTGCCTCGGGCATGGATGTGTGTGTGATGTCCTTAGGTTAGTTAGGTTTAAGTAGTTCCAAGTTCTAGGGGACTGATGACCACAGCAGTTAAGTCCCATAGCGCTCAGAGCCATTTGAACCATTTGAAAACTTGTCATAAACTGTAAATGCTGAAATATTTGGAAAACATAGATCAATGAAGAATGATCAGTTTTATTATTCAGGGAATATCTAAAGTGAACATGAATTTTGCAAAAATACACACATCAGAAAAAGTTTTTGATCATCCTGGTTCCCAGAATTCATGAAGATAAACGTTGACTGGGGATATTGTATCACAGGCACAGTCCCTTTGACTGTTCAGAGATGTCACTAAACCAGCCCAAAGATGTAAACAACCATGCATGAGCAGGCGTCTATTAGACGGAGGGGGTCCGACAGGCGATTAGTTCCAGCCATTCCACCAAGAAGGAGGTACACGGCTCGTGTTGTCAGTAGTTCAACTATGCCTCGACGGTAAGTACCGGGATTCGATCGCGTGCGCATTGTTACTTTGTGACAGGAAGGGCCCCTCAACAAGGGAAGTATCCAGCCGTCTCGTAGTGAACCAAAGCGATGTTGTTCGGACATGGAGGAGACACAGGGACACAGGAACTGTCGACGACATGCGTCGCTCAGGAGAAGCAAGGGCTACTACTGCAGTGGATGAACGGCACCTACGGATTATGGCTCGGAGGAACCTTGACAGCAACGCCACCATGTTGAATAACGCTTTTCGTGCAGCGACAGGACGTCGTGTTACGACTCAAACTGTGCGAAATAGGCTGCATAATGCGCAACTTCACTCCCGACGTCCATGGCGAGGTCCATATTTGCAACCACGACAGTATGCAGCGCGGTACATATGGGCCTAACAACATGCCGAATGGACCGCTCAGGATTGGCATCACATTCTCTTCACCGAGTGTCATATATGCCTTCAGCCAGACAATCGTTGGAGACGTGCGTGGAGGCAACCCGGTCAGGCTGAACGCCTTAGACACACTGTCCAGCGACATGAACCCTATCGAACATGCGTGGGATAGATTGAACAGGGCTGTTTATGGACGACGTGACCCACCAGCCACTCTGAGGGATCTACGCAGAATCGCCTCTGATGAGTGGGCCAATCTGGACCAACAGTGCCTAGATGAACTTTTGGATAGTATGGCACGACTAAAACAGGCATGCATTAGTGCAAGAGGACATGCTACTGGATATTGGAGGTACCGGTGTATGCAGCAATCTGGACCACCATCTCTGAAGGTCTCGCTGTATGATGGTGCAACATGCAATGTGTGGTTTTCATGAGCTATAAAAATTGCAGAAATGATGTTTATGTTGATTTCTATTCCAATTTTCTGTACAGCTTCAAGAACTCTCGGAACCAAGGTCATGCAAAACTTTTTTTGATGTGTGTAATTTACTGTACTTGACAATTCTTCATTACGCGAGCCAGAGCTGAGCTTGGTGTTACAGTAATCCTTGGTCAGCACAGTAACAGAAATAAACTGATAGAGGAAATCTTTGAATCAACTCACGTAATTACATTTGGAAGATAATTTTCTGAATCACAAGTAATATTCAGTGCCCACAATTCGACTCCTGGATTAAAGCAGAACCATTTTATATAGGTCTGTTGCAAAACTAACGTTCGCTGCCTTCTTTCCTGAGAAAGCGCGTAAGCACACACATATATGTACGAAAACTGTAAAGATTATTATTTGAGACACACTCGTCCACAAAAATTGCATAATCTGCTGTTGCATAGTATCCCTATACAGAGACAGCGACGTAAGCGCCTGAGAATATCTCACACTCCTACGTTCCTAGTTTGACCAACACTCAAACACCTTTTCGCAGCTCGTCTGCGCCGCTGAATCACTCGATATTAATCCTCTAGAAAATGTTTGGAACTATCTGAGACAGTCTTTGAAACTTGTCAATCAACGTCCCCTATGTTAGGTAACTCTACTGGGTGCTTCAGATTGATATGGCATATATGAAGAAACGTATTAATTGTGGCTGAAGCTGGTGTTAGTCGGTGTTAGCGTGATATCCCCTGAGCACTATGGGACTTAACATCTGAGGTCATCAGTCCCCTAGAACGTAGAACTACTTAAACCTAACTGACCTAAGGACATCGCACACATCGATGCCCGATGCAAGATTCGAACCTGCGACCGTAGCAGTCGCGTGGTTCCGGACTGAAGCGCCTAGAACCGCTCGGACACAACGGCCGGCCCTGCGGCTGATCAATGTTTTCTTTCCATTATGCTTACGTAACTGGAACTTTCGATGTAAACTGAAATTCGTCGCCAAGCTATCGACGTGCAGCGGGAAATACACTGTCTGATCAAAGTATACGGTCACCTTTGTGTAAACTTCGAACCTAGTCTAGTTACTGCAGCTTACTTGCATGAAAATCCGCCAGGAACATCCCAGGCCTTCTAAAGAAGACTATTTGTGGGGCCACAGCCGTCAGCACTGTGAGAGCTAGTGAGTTACAAAGGGCTACCAGCGGTTCAGTAAGCACAATGAGTGTGCGTAGGGAGTTAAAAAGAATTGCATACAGTGGTCGAGCAGCTCCTCATAAGCCACACATTTCTGCAGCAAGTGTTAAGAGGTACTCAACTTGGTGTAGAAAGCAACCCACGGGGCAATGGATGACTGGAAGCAAGTGATTTGGAATGATGATTTGAGCTTTGTGCTGTGGCAATCGGCTGAAAGGGCGGAGTTGGTCCTCTAACTGTGCTTAAGGAAACTGTAAATACGGAAGAATTATAAATGCATTACAGGGAATTGTGTACAAGGGGCGACCACGACGTTCGTATCACGGATTTACTTCCAACTTTGTACAATTTTAACACTCAAATAGGACAACGTAATGTACAAATAGTAAGGCGTACTACTTAGTCGATTCTGAGAAAATTGGAAGAAAATTGAACGAGTCAGTGATGTATGTGCGAGTTGCGAATCTGAGAGGAGCACAGTGACTATCATGTCGTTGGCGTTTCAGCTCTGTAATCAAATCAAAAATGGCTCTGAGCACTATGGGACTTAACTACTGAGGTCATCAGTCCCCTAGAACTTAGAACTACTTAAACCTAACTAACCTAAGGACATCACACACATCCATGCCCGAGGCAGGATTCGAACCTGCGACCGTAGCGGTCACGGGGTTCCAAACTGACGCGCTTAGAACCGCACGGCCACACCGGCTGGCGCTCTGTAATCGGTGGATCGCTGGATCCAGTACCACCCTCCTTCTTCCAAAGTTAAATTTTGTTCAGCACAAGTCAAAAATGGTTCAAATGGCTCTAAGCACTTTGGGACTTAACATCTGAGGTCATCAGTCCCATAGATTTAGAACTACTTAAACGTAACTGAGGACATCACACACATCCATGCCCGAGGCAGGATTCGAACCTGCGACTGTAACAGCAGCGCGGTTCCAGACTGAAGCGCCTAGAACCACTTGGCCACTGTGGCCGGCAACACACTAGTCATATTATCTCACACATGTTACATTTGAAAGATAATATGATGAAATGACACATGTAATTGCATGAAATTTTATTGAGTTTCCAATGATATTTGGTTATTTGCTAATTTTTATTAACACCAGTGGGCCTCGATGCAACCAACCACCGATTACGGAGCTTGCACGCTAACACAAGACCGCCGCCATCTCGTGTTCGGGGTCGCAACGCATGGCTACATCACTGATGCGTAAAACTTCTCTTGAGATTTTCTCGAAGTCGCGTAAGTAGTACCCCTTAGTACTTGAACATTACTTTGAAGTAAATTCGTGATCTGATTGCTGTGGCCTTCACTGGTGGGTATAGTAGGGGAACATTTCGAAGACGAAGACGCATCAGTAAGATCATACACCCTGTCATAAAGAAGAATCTGCGAGGCAAGTTTTACGAACAGCAACCCTCCTAAAATGGACCGTCCTGCAGAGAATCCCCACATGAACCCATACCGCAGCGCCCAACATGACTACCTTCCCTGGCTTTTACGTCTTGAGGAAGAATGGGCTTACATTTGCCTCCGCAGACATTCAGGCACCTCCTTGAATGTATCCCCCAGCAGACTTCAAGCCGTCTTAATGGCAGGACCAAACGCACTTTATATTAGTTTCCACTAACTGGTGTCCGGATATTTTTGATCAGATAGCGTACTTTCGAAGTTGGAATTCCGTAGTTTCATTAAAGATTCAAATGGTTCAAATGGCTCTGACCGCTATGGGACTTAACATCTGAGGGCATCACATACATCCATGCCCGAGCCAGGATTCGAACCTGCGACCGTAGCGGTCGCGTGGTTCCAGACTGAAAGGCCTAGAACCGCTCGGCCACAGCGGCCGGCATCATTAAAGAGATCGACGAGAATTCAAGGTACGCGGAAGGGCCAACTAGAGTCGCTGCTAGAGTTTATCATATGGTGATGGCAGAAGAACCGGTTCCGGAGCAAGCGGGCAGCTCCTTGGATCACTGGCGTCACCAAGACAGAGCCGGCGAGGCGGCGGTGGGCGCCGCGTGGGCCAGCCGGGGGAAGGAAGTGACCACTTTGTGCCGCGGTGCGCGCTGCCCGCCGGCCGCTGTCCGTGTCTTCTTCTGGCACCCGGCACGCCTGCGCCGGAGGCTGCCTCTACGCGAAGCGAACGTTGGTGCTCAGGTACGAAAGAACTGACACCACGCGGAATACGCGGCTGTCATGTACACTTCCGGCCATTCAAATTCCTACACCACGAAGATGACGTGCTACAAACGCGAAATTTAACCGACAGGAAGAAGATGCTGAGATATGCAAATGATTAGCTTTTCAGAGCATTCAAACAAGGTTGGCGCCGGTGGCGACACCTACAACGTGCTGACATGAGGAAAGTTTCCAACCGATTTCTCATACACAAACAGCAGTTGACCGGCGTTGCCTGGTGAAACGTTGTTGTGATGCCTCGTGTAAGGAGGAGAAATGCGTATCATCACGTTTTCGACTATGATAAAGGTCGGATTGTAGCCTATCCCGACTGCGGTTTCTCGTATCGCGACATTGCTGCTCGCGTTGGTCGAGATCCAATGACTGTTAGCAGAATATGGAATCGGTGGGTTCAGGAGGGTAATGCGGAACGCCGTACTGGATCCCAACAAACGCAGTCTAGATGACAGGCATCTTATCCGCATGGCTGTAACGGATCGTGTAGCCACGTCTCGATCCCGGAGTCAACAGATGGGAATGTTTGCTAGACAAGCAACCATCTGCACGAACAGTTCGACGACGTTTGCAGCAGCATGGGCTATCAGCTCGGAGACCATGGCTGCGGTTACCCTAGTCGCTGCATTACAGACAGGAGCGTCTGGGATGGTGCACTCAACGACGAACCTGGGTGCACGAATGGCAAAACGTTATTATTTCGGATGAATCGAGGTTCAGTTTACAGCATCATGATGGTATCATCCGTGTTTGGCGACATCGCGGTGAACGCACATTGGAAGCGTGTATTCGTCATTGCCATACTGCCGTATCACCCGGCTTGATCGTATGGAGTGCCATTGGTTACACGTCTCGGCCACCTCTTGTTCGCAATGACGGCACTTTCACAACGTACGTTACATTTCAGATATGTTACGACCCGTGGCTCTACCCTTCATCCGATCCGTGCGAAACCCTACATTTCAGCAGGATAATGCACGACCGCATGTTGCAGGTCCTGTACGGGCCTTTCTGGATACACAAAATGTTCGACTGCTGTCCTGGCCAGCACATTCTCCAGATATCTCACCAACTGAAAACATCTGGTCAGTGGTGGCTGAGCAACTGGCTCGTCACAATACATGTCACTACTCTTGATGTACTGTGGTATCGTGCTGAAGCTGCATGGGCAGCTGTACCTGTACACGCCATCCAAGCTCTGTCTGACTCACTGCCCAGGCGTATCAAGACCGTCATTACGGCCGGAGGTGGTTGTTCTGGGTACTGATTTCTCAGGATCTATGCACCCAAATTGCGTGAAAATGTAATCACATGTCAGTTCTAGTATAATATATTTGTCCAATGAATATCCGTATATCGTCTCCATTGCTTCTTGGTGTAGCAATTTTAATGGCCAGTAGTGTATATTATATCTAAACTGAAGGTGGAAGGAGGGAGAAACAAGTTCTCGTTTGTTCTACAGCGAATGAAATATGCGATGTGTTCCACAGCAGTGAAGTGACAAACGTCATTAGATAGTCCGAAAATCGTCTCGTATCTCCTTTCGCCTGGCCTAGTGCAGCAAATCGGCGTGTCATGGACTCAACAAGCCGTTGGAAGAGCTCTGCAGAAATACTGAGCCATGCTCCAGGATTTTGTGCACTAACAGATCCCTCAATTATGTTCCATAAATGTTCAATGGCATCCACATTGGTCAGCAATCTAGATGTTCACGTCATTCACTCGAATTGTCCAGAATATCCTTCAAACCAGTCACTAACACTGTGGCCCGGTGAAATGACATCGTTGTTTGGGAACATGAAGTTCATTAATGGCTGCAAGTGGTCTCCAAGTAGTCGAACACAACCATTTGCAATGATGGGTTCAGCTGGACCAGGAGAGCCAGTGCATTCCATGTAAACACAGCCCACACCATTACAGAGCCATCACGAGCTTGTACAGTGGCTTGGTGACAGCTTGGATCCATAGCTTCGTGGGGACAACCTACCATCACCTCTCAAATGAAATGGCGACCCCTTCGACCTAGCAACGGTTTTCCAGTAGACTAGGGTCCGATCTATATGCTCACGAGCCCAGGGCAGTCGTTGCTGGTGATGTCGTGCCGTCAGCTAAGGCCCTCACCTCGGTCGTCTGCTATCATAGCCCATTATCGCCAAATTTCGCCGCACTCTCGTAACAGATACATTCGTCATACGCCCCACACTGATTTCTGTAGTTACTTCACGGAGTGTTACTTGGCTGTTAGCAGTGTCAACTCTACGCAAACATTGGTGCTCTCAGTTGTTAAGTGAAGGCAATCGGCCCCTGCATTGCCCGTGGTGAGAGATAATGCCTGAAGTTTGGTATTGTCGGCAGACTCTTGACACTGCGGATATCGGAATCCTGAATTCCATAACGGTTTCCGAAATGGAATGTCATATGCGCCTAGCTCCACCTACCATTCTGCGTTCAAAGTCTGTTAATTCCCACCGTTCGGCCATAACCACGTCGGAAACCTTTTTACATTAAATGTCCTGATTCCAAATGTCAATTCTGCAAATTCACTGGCCTTTCTTCCCTTGGGTACGCGCCATCTGTATATGTGCACATTGCTAGCCTATGTGTGTTGGCCGGCCACTGTGGCTGATCGGTTCTAGGCGCTTCAGTCCGGAACCGCGCTGCTGCTATGGTCGCATGCTCGAATTCTGCCTCGGGCATTGTTGTGTGTGATGTCCTTAGTTAGGTTTAAGTAGTTCCAAGTCCAGGGGACTGATGACCTCAGATGTTAAGTCCCATAGTGGTTACAGGAATTTGAACCAATTTTTAATGTCTGTGGTCAACTCAGCGTATTATATGATGGACAGTCAAAACCGAACACTCGCCAACACATCGGGGCCATGGAATGGTTCGATTCAAAAGTGATCTTCAAAAGTGTTAAGACATTTATCCTACTGGGAGACGGGGCGATCAAATCCTCTTTCGTAGAACGTGGTCGGCTTCTGATAGCTCCATGAACCCACTGTCTCTAGCACTTCCTTGTTCAAATGAAACCGCTGGCTGTTGCAGTGTTTCCCAACCAAATCGCTGAAGCGTAGCTTTCGTCCGATTGGCAGTGTGAGGGCGGGAGTTATCGTGGAACAGGATTATTGCGTCCGACAACAGTACTGGGGTTTTGACTTCATGGGGGGTAGCAGTTTATGCAAAGTGTCTTCATAGCGCTGCACAATGATTGTGGGTCCATGCTCGAGGAGCGGTCCTAGGCACTACAGTCTGGAACCGGGCGACCGCTACGGTCGCAAGTTTGAATCCTGCTTCGGGCGTGCTGTGCTGTGCTGTGGTCTTGAACGGTACGCCCCGAAACGCTAACGCCTCCACCAGTATTGTACTTTGTCATCTTATCTGCCACAGATCGCTGCCTATCCTGGGTAACACAGCGAGGGCTTCTCCGATACCTAAATTTTGTGATTAGACGTGGACGTCCAGTACCATAGGGCCTGATCGTTATTTCATCATCCTTCAATCATTTTCTGTAGATGCTCACGACAGTAGTACACGAACCGCCGACGAGATCCCCGTTTCAGAGATTCTCGTTTCCAGCTGCAGGGCCTTAACAATGTGCCCTTTGTCAGAACTGTTTATACTATAATGACTACCCATTCGTCTCCGTTCCGCTTGTATTCTTTCTTTACTGCCTCACGTGCCCGTAACATCACGGGGAAGCATTGAATCTCGCGGTGGGGAGCGGTCAGAATGTTCTCGCCTATCAGTCTATACTCACAGCGTTAAAAGGTCATAGGTGTACCCATCGCTTCTAGTCAAGATATATTTATGCAGTGAATGTTGTCTATATTACATTGGCGAAGGAAGGGTGAAAATTTCGTTTAAACTGCTGGTTGGTGGATCATGTAGTTAAAGACTATTGTTTTAAGATTTGTTTCCATCTAAAAGAAGAGAAAATATTTAATACCGCGCGACTGTTACGGTCGCAGGTTCGAATCCTGCCTCGGGCATGGATGTGTGTGATGTCCTTAGGTTAGTTAGGTTTAAGTACTTCTAAGTTCTAGGGGACTAATGACCTCCGATGTTAAGTCCCATAGTGCTCAGAGCCCAAAATATTTAATACTGAAGGGAAGATATACAGTTTCTCGGGAAAACTGATTTTGACTGGAGGATAGTCACTGCTACCGTCGGGGAACGATGCAAATTACTACTTGGAATGGTATAAGGTGGCACTTTCTCACCAGTGTGGCTGCAGGTGAGATGAGTAGAAGCGGGCCACACAATTGACTAATACGGTCTAACAGGGTGGCGGAAGGGAAACTATCTTGTGGACGGTGTGAAGTCAGTGTATTCAAATTCAAGTCTAGGAGCCTGTTTCACACTGAATTTTATTACCTACTAACACCTAATCGCACAAACAATCAAAATTAACGAAAATGCTGTGGTGCTTTCATTCTAATTTGTGACTCAACGTGAACTGTGTATTTTATTTTTTATGTATAGAAATTTCTACTTCGTGTAACGCATACGAAATATGGTTTCTCCCTTTTTTTTTTGAAGCAAATTTTAATTTTCTGAAGAGCTGGTTTCTCGCAAGTACGTTGTTAATGTAGATCGGAGATGTTTAAGTCAAGGTGTTCTTGAAATTTTTTGTGAAATGATCTACCGGTTTGTCCTACTATTTCATAGCGCAATCATTGCATTTAATGCAGTACACACTCCCTTCAAGTCATAGGGTGATAATTATTGAACTGTATGAAATATAATCTCCATCACTTCTGAACGGTTTGCGTTAGGACGTTCAAACTGCAAGGTTGGCCGCGGGACACTATGGGAATTTTGATGTGAGTATGGTTTGGTTTAGCGATGTAGCCCACTTTCATTTGGATGGGTTCGTCGATAAGCAAAACTGGCGCATTTGGGGAACTGAGAATCCACATTTTGCAGTCGAGAAGTCTCTTCACTCTTAACGGGTGACTGTGTGGTGTGCAGTGTCCAGTAACGGAATAATCGGTGCGATATTTCTTGATGGCACGGTGACTACCGAATGGTACGTGAAGATTTTGGAAAATGATTTCATCCCCATTATCCAAAGTGACTCTAATTTCGACGACATATGGTTCATGCAAGACGGAGCTCGACCCCATCGAAGCATGACAGTGTTTGGTAACCTGGAGGAGCACTTTGGGTCTCCATTGTGGCTCTGGTGTACCAAGAGGCCACTGGCATGAGCCTCGATTGGCCGCCATATTCTCCGGATCCGAAGACAAGCGACTCCTTTTTGTGGGGCCATATTAAAGACAAGGTGTTCAGCAATAACCCCAAAACCATTGCTGAGCTGAAAACAGGCATTCAGGAGGTCAACGACAGCATCGATGTTCCGACATGAGAATTTCGCTATTCTTCTGCGCTGCATCATCGGCACAGATACCAGGCATATCGAACATGTTATAACCTAAACCCGTATATCTGTAGTGACGTTTACATTTTGAATAAAGTGTGTGCATGCCGTAGTTTGTAGCTAATTTAAGTTTTTTTCATATGTTTCAATAACTGTCACCCAGTATTTAAGTAGCACAGCTTTTTACTTGTGCCAGAGTTTAACACCTGCATTCGAAGAAGTAAAATACGCTGGAACGATGTTTTAGGTCTCACACATCTGTCCATTTTTTGTATAGTGCACCCAAATAAGGTATTCTGCACTTTCACCAGCTGTCACACAGCTGCGGATACGATCCTGTAGTTCATCGATACCATCAACAGGGCTGAGACACACCGAAGCTTTCAACCATTCCCACACAAAGGAATCCATCGGGTTCAGATCAGGGGACCAGGGAGGCTACGGTATTGGCGAGCCACGACCGGTACACATGCTGTCGAGGATTCCTGTTACGCAACCTTGAAAAACCAAAAGAAATTTTGCCGGTTCACTATCATGCATGTACCACACACGCATCCTTTCACCAAAAGGAACATCATACAAGCTTAATTAACGGTGTTGAGTGTTGTGTCGGTGATTGGTATTATTACGGTGGACAGACTTGTGGCAAAGATATGGTGGCGCCATGCGACATGCGCGACAGGTGATATGTGAGAAGAGTGGGCGTGGAGTTACGGACACGTAGACGAAAGAGTGAGTATAACTCTGACTGTGGCGCCGGAGTTGTCGATGACTGTTCTCCTACTGTTGATGTAGTGTCTAGAGCGGAGTGATAGCTGTTGGAGAAAGCGACTTGACATCGGGACAGCGCTGACCCGACAGTGTGAAAACGGGCACGTTGTTTCCGCTAGCCTGTGCTTCAGCAAGTAATTGGTGGAACGGAGCGCGAGTGTCCACCGGGCGGGAGCAGTTTTACACACACACACACACACACACACACACACACACACACACACACACATTAAGGCAGGACACTACGCGTAGCTGTGTTTGCTTGGAAGGGAAGCTCTAGTGGTTTTCATCGAGCAGTAGAGTGGTGGTTAGCGGCAGGTGACCACTCTAGCATGATGAGTGTCGGGTCGTTCCTTTACTGACGCATGTTTTCGTGATGCGGCCCTGATGGGATTCTGTATTTCTGCGATATGTTCTTGTGAAACATTATTGATTTCTAATGCATGTTTTGAGGCACAGCGCGAGTTAGTGGTTTAAGCTTGACGCCGCCCTGTCAGACAAAAAATAGCTAGTTACTATCTCTACTGGTTTAAAGACTGAATTTCAGACAGTGCTTTCTATTCAGGGATGCTATGAATTGAGTTTGATCTATAGTATCAAATGCTAATTGTATAACCGGGTTAACTCTCTGTATGCGTGACCACCGTCGGACTGTGTTTAAAGTATTTGTGTACCAGGGCTCCGCCATAGCTCATCTGTGGCGAGGCACATCCCACCTACACCTGGCCCTTGCGCCAGCCCGTTTAAGGGCGAGACAGTTACAGAGTTGTTTTTTTTTGTCATCAGTCTACTGACTGGTTTGATGCGGCCCGCCACGAATTACTTTCCTGTGCTAACCTCTTCATCTCACAGTAGCACTTGCAACCTACGTCCTCAATTATTTGCTTGACGTATTCCAATCTCTGTCTTCCTCTACAGTTTTTACCCTCTACAGCTCCCTCTAGTACCATGGAAGTCATTCCCTCATGCCTTAGCAGATGTCCTATCATCCTGTCCCTTCTCCTTATCAGTGTTTTCCACATATTCCTTTCCTCTCCGATTCTGCGTAGAACCTCCTCATTCCTTACCTTATCAGTCCACCTAATTTTCAACATTCGTTTATAGCACCACATCTCAAATGCTACGATTCTCTACTGTTCCGGTTTTCCCACAGTCCATGTTTCACAACCATACAATGCTGTACTCCAGACGTACATCCTCAGAAATTTCTTCCTCAAATTAAGGCCGGTATTTGATATTAGTAGACTTCTCTTGGCCAGAAATGCCTTTTTTGCCATAGCGAGTCTGCTTTTGATGTCCTCCTTGCTCCGTCCGTCATTGGTTATTTTACTGCCTAGGTAGCAGAATTCCTTAACTTCATTGACTTCGTGACCATCAATCCTGATGTTAAGTTTCTCGCTGTTCTCATTTCTACTACTTCTCATTACCTTCGTCTTTCTCCGATTTACTCTCAAACCATACTGTGTACTCATTAGACTGTTCATTCCGTTCAGCAGATCATTTAATTCTTCTTCACTTTCACTCAGGATAGCAATGTCATCAGCGAATCGTATCATTGATATCCTTTCACCTTGTATTTTAATTCCACTCCTGAACCTTTCTTTTATTTCCATCATTGCTTCGTCGATGTACAGATTGAAGAGTAGGGGCGAAAGGCTACAGCCTTGTCTTACACCCTTCTTAATACGAGCACTTCGATCTTGATCGTCCACTCTTATTATTCCCTCTTGGTTGTTGTACATATTGTATATGCCCCGTCTCTCCCTATAGCTTACCCCTACTTTTTTCAGAATCTCGAACAGCTTGCACCATTTTATATTGTCGAACGCTTTTTCCAGGTCGTCAAATCCTATGAAGGTGCCTTGATTTTTCTTTAGCCTAGCTTCCATTATTAGCCGTAACGTCAGAATTGCCTCTCTCGTCCCTTTACTTTTCCTAAAGCCAAACTGATCGTCACCTAGCGCATTCTCTTTTCCATTCTTCTGTATATTATTCTTGTAAGTAGCTTCGATGCATGAGCTGTTAAGCTGATTGTGCGATAATTCTCGCACTTGTCAGCTCTTGCCGTCTTCGGAATTGTGTGGATGATGCTTTTCTGAAAGTCAGATGGTATGTCGCCAGACTCATATATTCTACACACCAACGTGAATAGTCGTTTTGTTGCCACTTCCCCCAATGATTTTAGAAATTCTGATAGAATGTTATCTATCCCTTCTGCCTTATTTGACCGTAAGTCCTCCAAAGCTCTTTTAAATTCCGATTCTAATACTGGATCCCCTATCTCTTCTAAATCGACTCCTGTTTCATCTTCTATCACATCAGACAAATCTTCACCCTCATAGAGGCTTTCAATGTATTCTTTCCACCTATCCGCTCTCTCCTCTACATTTAACAGTGGAATTCCCGTTGCACTCTTAATGCTACCACCGTTGCTTTTAATGTCACCAAAGGTTGTTTTGACTTTCCTGTATGCTGAGTCTGCCCTTCCGACAATCATATCTTTTTCGATGTCTTCACATTTTTCCTGCAGCCATTTCGTCTTAGCTTCCCTGCACTTCCTATTTATTTCATTCCTCAGCGACTTGTATTTCTGTATTCCTGATTTTCCCGGAAAATGTTTGTACTTCCTCCTTTCATCAATCAACTGAAGTATTTCTTCTGTTACCCATGGTTTCCTCTCAGCTACCTTCTTTGTACCTATGTTTTCCTTCCCAACTTCTGTGATGGCCCTTTTTAGAGATGTCCATTCCTCTTCAACTGTACTGCCTGCTACGCTATTCCTTATTGCTGTATCTATAGCGTTAAAGAACTTCAAACGTATCTCGTCATTCCTTAGTACTTCCGTATCCCACTTCTTTGCGTATTGATTCTTCCTGACTAATGTCTTGAACTTCAGCCTACTCTTCATCACTACTATATTGTGATCTGAGTCTATATCTGCTCCTGGGTACGCCTTACAATCCAGTATCTGATTTCGGAATCTCTGTCTGACCATGATGTAATCTAATTGAAATCTTCCCGTATCTCCCGGCCTTTTCCAAGTATACCTCCTCCTCTTGTGATTCTTGAACCGGGTATTCGCTATTACTAGCTGAAACTTGTTACAGAACTCAATTAGTCTTTCTCCTCTTTCATTCCTTGTTCCAAGCCCATATTCTCCTGTAACCTTTTCCTCTACTCCTTCCCCTACAATTGCATTCCAGTCGCCCATGACTATTAGATTGTCGTCCCCCTTTACATACTGCATTACCCTTTCAATATCCTAATACACTTTATCTATCTGTTCATCTTCAGCTTGAGACGTCGGCATGTATACCTGAACTATCGTTGTCGGTGTGGGTCTGCTGTCGATTCTGATTAGAACAACCCGGTCACTGAACTGTTCACAGTAACACACCCTCTGCCCTACCTTCCTATTATAACGAATCCTACAGCTGTTATACCATTTTCTGCTGCTGTTGATATTACCCGATACTCATCTGACCAGAAACCCTTGTCTTCCTTCCACTTCACTTCACTGACCCCTACTATATCTAGATTGAGCCTTTGCATTTCCCTTTTCAGATTTTCTAGTTTCCCTACCACGTTCAGGCTTCTGACATTCCACACCCCGACTCGTAGAACGTTATCCTTTCGTTGATTATTCAATCTTTTTCTCATGGTAACCTCCCTCTTGGCAGTCCCCTCCCGGAGATCCGAATGGGGGACTATTCCGGAATCTTTTGCCAATGGAGAGACAATCATGACACTTCTTCAATTACAAGCCACATGTCCTGTGGATACACGTTACGTGTCTTTAATGCAGTGGTTTACATTGCTTTCTGCATCCTCATGTCGTTGATCATTGCTGATTCTTCCGCCTTTAGGGACAATTTCCCACCCCTAGGACAAGAGAGTGCCCTGAACCTCTATCCGCTCTTCCGCCCTCTTTGACAAGGCCGTTGGCAGAATGAGGCTGACTTCTTATGCCGGAAGTCTTCGGCCGCCAATGCTGATTATTTATCAAAATTTAGGCAGTGGCGGGGATCGAACCCGGGACCGAAGACGCTACCCCTAGACCACGGGTACTCAGGTACAGAGTAAAGAACGCTTTCTAGCCGGCACATTCGTTAAAGTGAGAAGGCTGAAAACGTAATGGGGATCAGATGAACCTACAACGTCAAAATGATGTGTGAGAAATAATCAGTAGGTGGTTAGGGCAGGAAGGTGCCGTTCCTCCCATAGCCGTTACACCCCCATACGTTATAAACAAAATGTTAAAAGAGGCGAACAACAGCCGTTATTCAGCGGAGTGCTACTCCTGAAACGGAAAATAAGTTGCAGGAGAAAAAAGGGCTAATCGCATACAAAATCAATTGAAACGAAATAAAGGAAGGATGAAAGAGGTATGGAAGAGGCAGCTTGTAAAGGGGAGAGGATCGAGAGTGAAACAGATCCAGCATGCGGCAGCAGAGTTCCTAACCCCAACCACTCTATAACCACCGTGAAAATAGTTTCGAAAGTTATATCTAAGATTAAAAAAAAACTTTCACTGAGAAAACGGAGAAACAGTTCACCCGTCCGTAAGACGTCTGCTGATATTAGTGGCAAAAGATCGAGAAGATCACGTTTAGCATGGGTGGCCAGAAAGTATGCAACCAAGCTGTGAGCTAGTGTTTGTAAGGCTCCACAACCACAAGCAGGCGTTGGCTCGTTACATTAAATGGATAGGCTATGTGTTAATCTCGTAGGACTGATGAGGAGACGAGGTAGAACAGTGTCCTTCCAGGACGACAGAAGGGAGGAGGACTATGCAGCAATAGTCTTCCCCACACAATTTCCCTACACCAACGTCGAGGAGCCACCTACTCCGTGAGACACCTATAGGATCAATAGAGAACATTATGGGGAACCCATAGTGAAACCTAGCAGCAGTCAGTGTAGTTGGTCGACTGATTACAACGCCTTCGGGAATGTTGGGTACGACTTCGTACGCAACGCTAAGGAGGGTTGGGCTATAGGGTAGCGCAGCGACTGTCGTCACGGGAAAAGTTATCAGGAGTAGACATCATTACTGAACAACTTAAAACTACAAAAATAAAATTTTCTTAACTAGTATTTCTCAAAGACTATGAAGACTCACTACCAATAATGCGGCAAGAAACCGAGTCCAGCTATCACAATGTTAACTTGGATGAGGGCCCTTAGAGTAAGCAGACTGGGTGGCGTCTGCATAGGGTCCCTTAGCGAAATGGCTCTGAGCACAACTGGGCTGAGCTGCTGTTGCCAGCCATCCTATTTCTTGACTTGCAGAGGGCGTTGGTAGTCCAGAGCCACCGGAGGAGTGGCTCAACGGGCACGCTCCATTAGGTCCGCTGGATCCTGCGCGACAGCTATCGGCGTTTAACGGAGACTTGAAATTCTGGTACCAACGTAACGATGCCCGTGGGGTGATATCTATATGTGATACGACAGAGATAAAATTTAAATTGAGTAAATTAGAGAAAAAAGAAAATTTTCAGACGGCACAACAGCTTTCGACTAAACTGATCCATGCCCGCGCGGTTGGCCGTGCGGTCTAACGCACTGCTTTCCGGGCGGGAAGGAGCGCCTGGCCCCGGCACGAATCCGCCCGGCGGATTTGTGTCGAGGTCCGGTGAACTGGCCAGTCTGTGGATGGTTTTTAGGCGGTTTTCCATCTGCCTCGGCGAATGCGGGCTGGTTCTCCTTATTCCGCCTCAGTTACAGTATGTCGGCGATTGCTGCGCAAACACGTTCTCGACGTACGCGTACACCACTATTACTCTACCACGCAAACATAGGGGTTAAACTCGTCAGGTGTGAGACGTTCCCTGGGGGGGGGTCCACCGGGGGCCGAACCGCACAATAACCCTGGGTTCGGTGTGGGGCGGCGGAGGGGTGAAGTGGACTGCGGTAGTCGTCGTGGGGTTGTGGACCACTGCGGCTGCGGCTGGAACGGAGCATATCCGTCGTTTCTAGGTCCCTGGTTAACATACAGTACAATACAATACAAACTGATGCATCCGCAGGGGGTTTCTGTCCATTTTCCGTCCATGGCACAGACAGACAGAATCATCTCAAGAACAGAAAAGTCTGCCAGCTCATACTGAACAACTGTATGATCTGATGAAACAAGCTACTAGCCGCCGTTCAGAGCTCCTCAATTTGGTCGTAGTTTATAAAGCTTAGGTAAGGGCATACGCGAGGTCACATATCGACTACACCCAAGCCGTTTGGGTTACGCACGCCTGAAGGTTTTGTAGTTTAGAGCGTTGAGGAGCACCCTCGTTAGTGCTGAAATTCTTAAGGTCGGCCAGGAAGTGCGAACTGACATTGTATATCTGCAAGAGCCTCCCTTGAGACTTTGGAAATTACCGTGCCTTATCATTGTTTATTGAAGGAAGGAATAGAAGGAATGGTGGAGGAAAAAAGCGGAAGAGGAAAAAGAAGATATCAAATGCTGTACAATATCAAAGGAGGCAAATATTCAGAAATGAAAAGACTGGCTATGGACAGCCAAAAGTGGAAGAGGCTTAACCCATGACAAGACCTGCCGCAAGGCAGAATACCGTACTACTACTACTACTATCACTAATATTCTCACAATAACCAGCTGTATGGATTGCAAAATAGCAATTGTAATCCTAAACCAACCAAGCGCAGTTAAAATCTTACAGTTTCTTAACAGTCAACAAAGGTACCACATTTAGAAGGAAAGATCGACGCCAGCCACAATCGATCAATAATTTAATGGTGAAAATGGAAAATTTGTGCCAGACTGGGACTTACTCCCGGATCAACTTGTGACAGTCCAACAGTCCATTATTCATCTATTTGTTCGCAGCGAGTTCTATATTCCCGCAAGAGCACAAGCTGCGGTGCACCAGCACTGAAGTTGCCAAGGCAGTCGCGCCTACAGATCTAATATGTATATTCACTACTGGCCATTAAAATTGCTAGACAAACAAGAAATGCAGATGATAAACGGGTATTCATTGGACAAATATACCGGTATTATCATAGAAATGACATGTGATTACATTTTCACGCAATTTGGGTGCATAGATCCTGAGAAATCAGTACCCAGAACAACCACCTCTGGCCGTAATAACGGCCCTGATACGCCTGGGCATTGAGTCAAACAGAGCTTGGATGGCGTGTACATGTACAGCTGCCCATGCAGCTTCAACACGATACCATAGTTCATCGAGAGAAGTGACTGGCGTATTGTGACGAGCCAATTGCTCGGCCACCATTGACCAGACGTTTTCAATTGGTGCGAGATCTGGAGAATGTGCTGGCCAGGGCAGCAGTCGAACATTTTCTGGAACCAGAAAGGCCCGTACAGGACCTGCAACATGCGGTCGTGCATTATCCTGCTCAAATGTAGGGTTTCACAGGGAACGAATGAAGGGTAGAGCCATGGGACGCAACACATCTGAAATGTAACGTCCACTGTTCAAAGTGCCGTCAATGCGAACAAGACGTGACCGAGACGTGTAACCAACGGCACCCTGTACCATCACGCAGGGTGATACGCCAGTATGGCGATGACTAATACACGCTTCCAATGTGCGTTCACCGCGATGTCGTCAAACACGGATGCGACCATCACGATGCTGTAAACAGAACATGGATTCATCCGAAAAAATAACGTTTTGCCATTCGTGCACCCAGGTTCGTCGTTGAGTTCACCATCGCAGGCGCTCCTGTCTGTGATGCGCATCAAGGGTAACCGCAGCCATAGTCTCCGAGTTGATAGTCCATGCTGCTGCAAACATCGTCGAACTGTTCGTGCAGATGGTTGTTGTCTTGGAAACATCCCCATCTGTTGAGTCAGGGATCGAGACGTGGCTGCACGATCCGTTACAGCCGTGCGGATAAGATGCCTGTCATCTCGGCTGCTAGTGATACGAGGCCGTTGGGATCCAGCACGGCGTTCCGTATTACCCTCCTGAACCCACCGATTCCATATTCTTCTAACAGTCATTGGATCTCGACCAAAGCGAGCAGCAATGTCGCGATACGAGAAACCGCAGTCGGGATAGGCTACAATCCGACCTTTATCAAAGTCGGAAACGTGATGGTACGCATTTCTCCTCCTTCCACGAGGCATCACAACAACGTTTCACCAGGAAACGCCGGTCAACTGCTGTTTGTGTATGAGGAATTGGTTGGAAACTTTCCTCGTGTCAGCACGTTGTAGGTGTCGCCAACGGCGCCAACCTTGTGTGAATGCTGTGAAAAGCTAATCATTTGCATATCACAGCATCTTCTTCCTGTCGGTTAAATTTCGCGTATGTAGCACGTCATCTTCGTGGTGTAGCAATTTTAATGGCCAGTAGTGTATATATATGGTGACTTTTTTTCACCGTGTACAAACTCTAGGGATTGATCGACGAGAACAAGATATGATGAGCTTATGTCGGGCAATACATGGTTTTATTCAATCATACATTGTTACAGAGACTGCGGTCTACTACGCGCTGTGCCATGCAGCCACAGTATATCTTGAAAATGGTTTCCAATTGGCGCAACGCATGCGTGCACGCGCCGTAGCATGTTCTGTCTCACATGTTCCTATCAGCCAGACTGTATACGAACAGTGTCAAAGTCAGCATGAATACGCTGCTCCTGTGTCTCCACATCTGGAATGGGCTCTGTATACACGATACTTTTGAGCTGGCCCCATAACCAGAAATCGCACGGGCTGAGGTCCGATGAAAGAGCAGGCCATGCAACGTCCTCTTTGACATGTGCAGACAGAATAGCTTTTCCATCGAGATTGATCTTGTCCTGTGAAAATAAGATGTGAGCCGTGTGTTTGACCATCATTTAATACTAGGGCCCTTCTTAAGGTCTGCAAATATCATCTTGGTTTGCTCAAGAGTGGGTGTCTGCCATGTTCTGTGCAGCTGTGGCATGGGACGGATGTATAGCGTTCAAATGTCACTCACGTTTATAACAGCTGAGCCAAAGTACTATTGTGAAACATTGTCTTGGAGTACAACAGAAAAGATGTTAGATGTACGAAGTGTCCACGTCTGTTGTGAAGACATCTACGGAAACCAGTTTGATATAGTGGTTCCTTTAGCAAGCACAAACGACTGGATGGGTTATCTCGTTTTCTGTATAGAGACCTGAAGATGGTGCCAAAGAAGCACCGAAACAGGTAGCGTAATTAAATTATTAATAAATTTACCACTATTGGCTATCTGTTTTCAGCAAAAGCGAATATTTTTTAAACCTGTGGGGGTCTGCCGTCACTGCCCCAAGAATCATGAGCAGTAGGGAGACTCGCCGTTGTTAGAGAAACACGACTTGGCGGTTGAACCGGTCGGACGTGCGGCGAGTGTCGCTTCGTCTTAATGGCACATAAGCTTTATTTAGGCACATCGCCGGCCGGAATGGCCGATCGGTTCTACACGCTACAGTCCGGAACCGCGGGACCGCTACGGTCGCAGGTTCGAATCCTGCCTCGGGCGTGGATGTGTGTGATGTCCTTAGGTTAGTTAGGTTTAAGTAGTTCTAAGTTCTAGGGGACCGATGACCACAGCAGTTGAGTCCCATAGTGCTCAGAGCCATTTGAACCATTTAGGCACATACTTTGCTAGTAACGACGTCACGTAATGTCGCGCAGGCAGTTAACTTTAATAATGTGTTTGAAGTAAAGTCCCGCCGGTAACAAACTGCTGCGGCTTCGACGGGAATAGTTCATGAATTATGTTACGGCGTACGCGATGCAGCCCTCCCGCGTGCGAAGGTAGGTGAGTGCAGTGTACTGGCGAGCTGTCAGCTATTCAAGCGTTGTTGAATTGACATCGCCGATGACGCTTTGGTCACGGCTCGCATTTCGTGAGATTTTTTAATTTCTACAACTTCACATGATTTATTTACAGCTTTTGTAACTATCCTGTCGGGACATGAAAAGTCACGCGTGCGAAGAGCGTTAATGGTATCTTCCCAGCGAAGACTGGCTGTGTTGTGGTGTTTATAAAACATAAGGTCTTACGGGAGTGGAGTTTCGTGTGTGGTCTTTGTACCTCTGGTAACGGCAAACTGGCATTTGAGCAAGCTCTGTGGATACTGCAAGGCGCCATCTTTGAATTTGTTTCCATGTAGTGACGATAGTAAAACCACATAATTTTGAGATACGGGGCCTCTGCAACGTATCTCGATTCTACCAGACTTAGTTTCTCTTTATTTGTAGTTGTATTCAAAATTCTCAAGTGTGGTTGTGTTGAAATATTGATTAGGCACAATTCACATGTTGGCGCGTGACGTACTGGTAACTGCACTAGCGGTAAGGTCAGGTGAGTTTCACAGGTTGGTGCAGCGTGGCTGGCCAGGACGGACGGAGTACTGGGAGGTAGGTAAATATAATATAGTGCCCCGCACTATTCGATTCACAGTGGAAATTAATTTGACCACAGAAGCATCTCGGAAATGTTACAAAATGGTGCATCAGCGGTTGGGAAGAAGTTTGGAAATATCAGTAGTTGCCTAAGACGCCACCCGGTTGGATTCCCGCAAATCGTTTCATCATTTTATATAGTGGGACAAATTGAAGCTCCTGCAATTGCTTAGTAGCCGACTGCCTGGGACCAAGGTCCGTGATTTATGAGTGTGTGTGAGCGCACTCTAGCCAAGAATGCATTGTACGCGTTTCTCTTTTCTGATCAAACTCAGTAAGAGGATCTCTCTTACTTTTCTAACCAGGGTGGCGTGAGTTCTCCTTTCGGCAACCTCAGTACGGGTGCTCGACAGACCACAACTCACTGTGATATTTTCCACCATGTTACCATACATAAAAGTCCAAACCGCTTTATAATAACTTGAGTGTTACGGAATATATAGTTGGTAATACTGACTACATGAATGTTCAAATTGTGATCCGACTACAATAAGGAGCGATGAAAAAGTTTTCAGTCCAGAATTGGTGGGCCAATTAACCAAAATGGCCGTGAGTATTGAGGCAATCATCCCCCCACGCAACATATAGAAAATACCTTTGGAGAAACACCGGTGTATAGAATGTGTAACTAAATTCCCTTCACAGACTTTGAAGACTGATTCTTTAAACCAAAAGCAGGAAAAATCGCCTAGTAGAAATGGACTCTAAAATGTATACCTTAAGAACTATGAACACTTGCTCATTTTCGCTACTGTAAAGCAACTACTAATGGCCGGCCGGTGTGGCCGAGCGGTTCTAGGCGCTTCAGGCTGGAACCGCGCGACCGCTACGGTCGCAGGTTCGAATCCTGCCTCGGGCATGGATGTGTGTAATGTCCTTAGGTTAGTTAGGTTTAAGTAGTTCTAAGTTCTAGGGCACTGATGACCTCAGATGTTAAGTCCCATAGTGCTCAGAGCCATTTTAACCATTTTTTTAAAGCTACTACTGAACAAGTGTTCACAGCTCGTAAGGTATGCATCTTAGAGCCCTTGTCTACTGGACATTTTTTTCTTGTTTTGTCTATACTGTCTCCTCCCAAAATGCGGAAAGAAAGGAGTTTACGATATAATAGATGTGAGTCAGAGTTTCGAAGAGTAAGTGATTATAGCTCTTAAGGCATGCACATTAGATCCCATGCTTACTCGACATTTTTTCTTGTTTCGGTGCAGTGAACCTGACGTCAAAGTCTGTAAAGGGAATTTATTTACACCCACTTCCACGTTTAAGAATATGTGTCAGTATTAATGAAAGAGTGATAATGTTGAACGGTACATTTTCTTTGGTAGTAGGGAAACCACTGAGCTCCCCAAGATGGCGGATACTTTTTGCTATTATTAGTTGCTGATTTTTCTGTTCCGTTCGTAAGAGAAAGTGTTTGTACTCGTCCATTTGCACCACAATATTATCTTCTTTTGTGCTAGTTGTGCTAAATATGCAGCAGAGGGTATTGAAATGATTTATAATTTTTCTTAAGTAATAGTTGTTTGCATTCAATAAACAAATAACTGCGACACGAGCATCTGAAATACTTACAAACGAAGAGAGAAAAATATCGACTTATGCTGTTACAAACTTCTCGCTGTGGAAGCTAAGAGTTAAGTTGGAACGCTGAGAGAGATAGATACATCATGCACGTAGGGGATGATGCCGACGGATGAGAGGCCTCAAACAACATCAAGGATATGAAACTGAAATTGAGGTAATATCTGGAGCAGAATGGCTTCAGGAATTTAGATGCAAACAGACAGGTGTTGAAAGTAAAAAGACAGGGATGAGCAACATTCTCCGGCCCAGACTAACGATGAACGAATTCGAGAAATTTTTTTGCGCAAATAAAACTAGGAAAAGTCCTGGAAATGATGATATCAATATACAATTAATTGCGAGGGTTGTTCAATAAAGAAGGACCATAATTTATTTACGGTTATAATTTCTCGCGCTAGTATTTAGTCTTACGAAGTTCCGTTAGCTTAATGGGTAACAAACACGCCGTATCAGTTTCATTCTTGACACTCCTGGTTCAAGCCTGTGAGTGGAGGGCAAGCACAAGAGACATGTTCAATGTCATCTGCTGCTACAAACGGAGGCTACTGAAGGCTTATGGAAAGTCTTTTCTTCGCTACAGACCAGCTCCATGATGGATTAAGTTGTTTAAAGAGGAGAGACTCTGGAAGTCCGTATCAGGCGCAAAAGGCGACACGTCGGTGAAACAGGCTGGGTGCTGCACTACGATAATACAAGTTTGCACATTGCTGATGTTGTTACTGAAAGTCCTGCAAAACTCAATGTGAAGTGCAGCTCTCAACCTCCTGTAGTCTGGATTTATCCCCTTGTGACTTTTTTCTATAACCTAATCCGAAGAAACACCTTCGTGGCAAGCATCTTCTACATCAGAAACAGTACTGGAGCCTGCGGAAGCGATTCCGAAAGACCTTTCAAGAAATTGTTTCCAGCATATCTTCGCAGACTCGCAGAAAGGCTGGGATAAGTGCACCACATTCAAATACACCATTTTGAGAAGGACCGTGAAAATAGCGAGGATGAGTAAATGTCTATTGTAAAAAGAATGATCATTGTTTACTGAACAGACGTCGTACAAAGCTTCCTTTATGAAGGAAAATCACTCTCGATTTTACTAAATCAATTTTGGCTTCACGAGAATAACGCTCCCATAAGCAAAATTACCATAGCAATTTCTAATATTACAAGGAAGTCAGTTCAAAATGCACAGTTTGCAAGGGAATCATCCTGCATTGATATTATCTTGAAGATTAATGACGCTGTAAAATGTGAAGCGTACGCGTCGTGCTACGTAACAAATGGTCTCGTAGTGTGAGAACGGTGGAATGGGCAGGAGCCGTATCGTGTTGGAACCCATACAGACAGCAGGGATTCACCTACGAGGCTTGGCTCGAAGTTGCATTACTTTTATTATTTATATTTACTGTTTTAATATAAGTATACATCTCCAACTGCGCTTCTGGCATTACTTGCATTAATAGCTTAGTAGCTATGATTTCAATAACCTTCAGTCCGCATTTCAGTTAACATTCTTAGTCACTGGTGAAGACTACGGACTAATCGCAGGCACGCCTTAAGCTGTCCAGACAGCTCACTACTAATCAGTGATTGTTTTCAGAGAAGGCAGTACAAGAATCCGTATGTAAACTGTGACCTCCCGTTAAGACGGAATGATTTACACTACATGATCAAAAGTATCCGGACAATCTTAGCCTTGATGACAGCTTCCACTTTCGCAGGCATACGTTCAGTCAGATGCTGGAAGGCTTCTTGGGTAATGGCAGCCCATTCTTCACGGAGTTCTGCAGTGAGGAGAGATGTCGATGTCGGACGGTGAGGCCTGGCACGAAGTCGGCGTTCCAAAACATCCCAAAAGTGTTCTACAGGATTCAGGTCAGGACTGTGTGCAAGTTAGTCCATTAGAGGGGTGTTATTGCCGTGTAACCATTCCGCCACAGGCCGTGCATTATGAACAGGTGCTCGATCGTGTTGAAAGATTCAATCGCCATCCCCGTATTACTCTTCAACAGTGGGGAGCAAGAAGGTGCTTAAAACATCAGTGTAGGCCTGTGCTGTGATAGTGGCACGCAAAACAATAAGGGGTGCAAGCCCCCTCCATGAAAAACACGACCACACCATAACACCACCGCCTCCGAATTTTACTGTTGACACTTCACACGTTGGCAGATGACGTTCATCGAGCAATCGCCATACCCACTCCCTGCCATCGGATCGCCACATTGTGTACCGTCATTCGTCACTCCACACAACGTTTTTCCACTGTTCAGTCGCCAAATGTTTACGCTCCTTACACCAAGCGATGCGTCGTTTCGCATTTACCGGAGTGATGTGCGCCTTATGAGCAGCCGCTCGATCATGGTTGGTTGGTTGGTCGGGGAAGGAGACCAGACAGCGAGGTCATCGGTCTCATCGGTTTAGGGAAGGACGGGGCAGGAAGTCGGCCGTGCCCTTTGAAAGGAACCATCCCGGTATTTGCCTGGAGCGATTTAGGGAAATCACGGAAAACCTAAATCAGAATGGCCGGACGCGGCGCTCGATCATGAAATCAAAGTTTCCTCACCTCCCGCCTAACTGTATGACACAAGTGAGACCCAATCACCTGACCATGTTCGAAGTCCGTGAGTTCCGCGGAGTGCCTCATTCCTCTCTCTCACGATGTATAATGACTATTGTGGTCGCTGATATGGAGTACCTTGCAGTAGGTGGCAGCACAATGCACCTAACATGAAAAACGTATGTTTTTGGGTGTGTTTGGATACTTTTGATCAAATAGTTTAAACTGACTCGGATGACGTTCTTGTGCAACGTGTTAATCTCTTGTAAATTCTAAGATCTCATGCCACTTTTTATATTGACTTTTGCGGTGGTCAAGAAATAATAAATTAGCATTCGCAAACTTTGCCATGAGCATTGACAGCAGATGGGTCTTAGAATCTATTTCTCGATTTTGTGGCTCTATGAATAGAAATAAAACTTTAATGACACTTAATTTATTTCCATTTGCCACTTCATTGCCTAGTGTTTACTGCATGCACGCTGAAGCTTGTGGCCACAAGGGAAGAAACCATTCGGGACGACGACTGCGAGACATCATTACCAGAGGTAAGCAAGTTGTCTCCAGTTGTGCAAGGGAAAGTGTGCGCCGACATTTGCTGAAATCTGATTTCAGCTTCCTAAATCTCCGATCAAAAAGATTCGTTTGATACACATCACAATAATTATTTTTCCTTTCTTCTAGCGGTTTTTGGTTTGTGTGGTTTTAGTTCCTTTCACCCCGGTTCAGTCAATATATTATGAGCACAATTTTCATGGATACGGGACCGGCTATTTGTGAGGGGCTCCCATTGTCATTTAGATACCCTGAATTGTCCGTTTTATGGGCCATGGCCATAGCTTAAATTACATGAAACTCTATTTGAGTCATAAAACACGTCGAAATTCTAATTTAGAGCTTGTCTGATGCTACTGGAGTAATGTCACATTCCACCAGAATGAAAGACGGATCCTCAGCTGATGGTGGGCAGATGCGATGAGCATTGGCACGATGTCGACAGGTGTAGCGAGCGGACGCTCTGGCAGTTTCTGGTGTTCGTATTTTCCAAGATGGAGCAGCATTGTTTCTGGCTAGTGCGATGATGGAAACACTTACGCAGCTAGATATTGCACTGCATTGTAAATTGTTTCTGTACTGAACATTAATAATCAAATATTACTCAAAGATTTTTTCGTTATTTACAAAGTTAAAATAGTGTCAGACATACAAAGAAAAACTTAATCGACACCTTCAAGGAGTTCACTTGCATAGTGATGAAGCGAAGCATGCAGTGGTGAGGGTGTGGCTCCGTCAATAAAGTCAAATATTCTACGGTGACAGTATCAACAAACCACTCTCTGCTTCGCAGAAATGTGTTCGTTGCCAGGGTGCAGGTACGAAGAATAAGGTATAGAATGTTTGTTTTCTTCAGAAAGCCGTAAGAGTTTCCAATTCGAAGGCATTACTTTTCAGCACACCCTTGTAAAATCGACCCATGGACCTGCAACCCTCGGCAACCAACAACTACCAGATAAGTACATCCATGAAGTTGTGGAACTGGAATTCTACATTATTGTACGCATTTTAAAGGAACATAGAGCTACAGGATTTAAGAGAAATACAGATCTCAGCTGCAACTGTGCATTGGATTAAATTCATTGGCAACAAACGAAAATTTATATCGAACCTGGGCTCGAACACAGTTTTCCCGTTTTTCGCTAGCTGGCGCCTTAACTGCTTCGGTTATCCGGACATGCTTCCCCTTCCCTATTCCCCCTCCCCCCCCCCCCAAACCCTAGTTATCACCTTGTTGCGCACTACACGTGTAGCGTCCACTGTCCGTTATAGTCATTGCTCGCAGCTCAGATTCACTGCAAGAGTTTGGACATAGTGTGCACGTGCACCGAAGTTATCATTACCGTCAGGGAGTGTATACTGTATGTACCGGACATGTCCGACATAACAAGCATCACAATATATTAACAGACAGGTTTCACTAATAATCAGCGATATTCATAATATCTAGACGTGATAGATGAAAGGGTTGTTCAACGTCATGAAACATCTACAAATCATACGTGAAGGCAAATGCTATACTGTGGTACGCTAGGAGAGCTTTTTGATAAGTGCATCTTCTGAAACGAAAACCTAGCTTACTAGAAAGTCGCACAGTCCTTAGTTGAGGATTACCGAGCGGTCTAGAGCGCTGCAGTCATGGACTGTGCGGCTGGTCCCGGCGTAGGTTCGAGTCCTTCCTCGGGCATGGGTGTATGTGTTTGTCCTTAGGATAATTTAGGTTAAGTAGTGTGTAAGCTTAGGGACTGATAACCTTAGCAGTTAAGTCCCATAAGATTTCACACACATTTGAACATTTAAGGATTATTTGTTTCTTTTGGACTGCTATCAAAATGTAATAAACTTGAAAGAAGAGCTGCACGGTGCTTCACGGATATGTTTAATGTACATGACAATCATAGAGCAGTTAGAGGCTCTTCAAGCATAGGTGTACAAGATGCAAGAGCACGCGACACAGTAGTAATAAAACAAACAAAAGTGGGGTCTTGTAAATAATTTATCTTCGAAGTTAGAAGAAGTACTAATAAAAAAACTGGAAGTATCAGTTTGATGGAGTAGAAGTAAAGTCAATGTGGAATGTAACATCTCCAAGAGAAACACGGGCCACACACGATACGTGATACAATGAACTATGGCGTCTACGAGAAACTCAGGAAATGATTCTCATTCTTCTGCGGGCCGTACGAAGGTTTCCACTGCATCCTAATCACTTAAAATGAACCTCGGGATATGCAACTGGTCGCTCAGAGTACAGTATTGTTGGTCGATGAAAAGTTTCATCCACTGTGTTATCGAGGTTTGCGGTCTTGTGGAATGACATCAGTGCTTATTGCAGTGACATTTCAGAATGCGACCACCTCTTCGTTCTATGTCGCCCGAATGTATCAAGGACCGTTCAACGCAGTTCACCCTAGATGGTGTCACCAAACGATTCGACGATGTTGTCCACCTGCAGCTCTTGGCAACTGCAGTGATACGAGTTCTGACGTACACGAAATCGTATACGATGTGGAAAACAGAAAAGATGACTACATTGTTTCTAGTTTAAGTGTGGCAGATGCTCATCTACATCTTCACTTACACTCACCTCTCTCCAAACCCACATTCCATTACTCTTACAATTGTCAAATGTGCGCGGAAATAAATATTATTAGTAAGACACCGTGATAGCCGAATCTGTTTAAGGTCTTTCCACGAGCTGGAAGCAATACAGGGTGATTCCGTGATATTTTTACAAATTATCAGCCTTGATAATGATGTTCGGTTTGTGGGGCGCTCAACTGCGCGGTCATCAGCGCCCGTACAAAGTCCCAAATTTTACACAGTCCAATTTTTACACAGTCCAAGTTTTACACAGTCCAAGTTTTACACAGTCCAAGTTTTACACAGTCCAAGTTTTACACAGTCCAAGTTTTACACAGTCCAAGCTAGCCATTGTCTCGAATGATGATGTTGATGATGATGATGATGATGAAATGACGAGGACAACACAAACACTTAGTCCCCGGTTATCAGAGATGATTGATAAGGGTAAATGTATCAATTTGAGGTATGAGATCCTGCTCTGGAAACAACAGACAATGGAGTACATTTTAAGGTACCGTTGTTGCCAAAATGGTAAGGTACGCAATTTTCTGAGGTAATACTGATCAAACCAGAAAAAGACATCCAGTAAACATGGTCTGTGAAATGCATACCTTAAGATCTGTGAACCAATACATAGATGGACTTTCTTTTTGAGTCATCAGTCTTTGACTTGATGGGGCCCTCCACGAATTCCTCTCCTGTGACAACCTCTTCATCTCAATGTAGCACTTGCAACCCACGTCCTCAGTTATTTGCTGGATGTATTCCAGTCTCTGTCTTCCTCTACAATTCTTACCCTCTGTAGCTCACCCTAGTGCCATGGAAGTTATTCCTCTATGTCTTAACAGATGTCCCATCATCCTGTCGCTTCTTCTTGTAAGTGTTTTCCACACATTTCTTTCCTCATCGATTCTGCGCAGAAACTCCTCATTCCATTCAGTCCACCTAATTTTCAACATTCTTCTGTAGCAACACATCTCAAATGCTTCGATTCTCTTCTGTTCAGGATTTCCCACCGTTCATGTTTCATTACCATACAATGCTGCACTCCAAACGTGTATTCTCAAAAATTTTTCCCTCAGAGTAAGGCCTATGATTCTGGTAGACTCTTGGCCAGGAATGTCTTTTGCACTGCTAGTCTGCTTTTGATGTGCTCCTTGCTCCGTCCGTCATCGGTCATTTTGTTGCTTAGGTAGTAGAAGTCCTTAACTTCATCTACTTCGGAACAATCAATCCCGATTTTCTCGCTGTTCTTCTTTCTGCTACTTCTCCTAACTTTCGTCTTTCTTCGATTAGTATTATTCACTCACTAGACTGTTCATTCCACTCAGTAGATCATGTAATTCTTCTTCACTTTCACCAAGAGTAGCAAGGTCATCTCCAAATCGTACCATTGATATCCTTTCACCTTGAATTTTAATACCTCTTCTGAACCCTTCTTTTATTTCAGTCGTTGCTTCTTCATGTATACAGATTGAACAGTAGGGGCTAAAGACTGTTTCACACCCTTTTTAATCCGAGCACATCGTTCTTGGCCTTCCACTGTTATTATTCCTTCTTGACTCTTGTTCATATTGTATATTACCAGTCTCTCCCTACTGCTTACCCCTATTTTCCTCAGAAATTTAAACATCTTGCACCATTTTACAATGTCGAACGCTTTTTCTAGTCTACAATTGTTCTTTAATCCTGCTTCCATTATCAACCGCAACGTCAGAGTTGGCTCTCTGGAGCCTTCACCTTTCCTAAAGCCCAACTGGTCATCATTTAACATATCCTCAATTTTCTTTTCCATTTTTCTGTATATTATTCTTGTTAACAACCTGGATGCATGAGCTGTCAAGCTCATTGTGTGAGACTTCTCGCACTTGTCGCGTCTTGCAGTCCTGAGATGCGTGGATGATATTTTTGCAAACGTCAGATGAGATGGTATGTCGCCAGGCTCACACACTCTACACACCAACGTGAATAGTTGTTTTGTTGCCACTTCCCGCAACGATTTTAGAAAGTCTGATGGAATGTTATCTATCTCTACTGCGTTAGTCGATCGTAAGTCTTCCAAAACTCTTATAGATTCTGACTGTAATAGGAGATCCCCTGTCTCTGTAAGTCGACTCCTGTTTCTTCTTCTATAACTTCAGACAAATCTTCCCCCTCAGATAGGCCTTCAGTGTACTCCTTCCACCTATGCGCTCTCTTCCCTGCATTTGAAGTGGAATTCCCACTGCATTGTTTTGTTACCACCCTTGCTTTTAATTTCACGAAGGCTGTTTTGACTTTCCGATATGCTGCGTCAGCCCTTCCACAATCATTTCTTTTTCGATTTCTTCACATTTTTCATGGAGCCGTTTCGTCTTAGTTTCCCTGCACTTCCTATTTATTTCATTCCTCAGCGACTTGTATTTCTGTATTTCGGAATTTCCCTGAAATTTTTCTACTTCTTTCTTCCAGCCATCAACTAAGATATTTCTTCTGGCTATTCCTTATTGCAATACCTATAGACTTAGAGAGCTTCAAGCGTATCACTGAGTCCTTTAGTACTTCCGTGGCCCAATTCTTTGCAAATTGATTCTTCCGGTATAATTTCTTAAATTTCATCCTACTCTTCACCACCTCTATATTGTCATCTAAGTCTGTACCTGCTCCTGGGCACGCCTTACAATACGGTATCTGATTTCAGTGTCTCTGTTGGACCGTGATGTATAATCTAACTGAAGTCTTCCCATATCTCCCGGCCTTTCTCGAGAATACCACCTCCTCTTGTGATTCTTGAACAGAGTATTCACTATGACTAGCTGAAATTTATTACAGAACTCAATTAGCCTTTCTGGTCTCTCATTTGTAGTACCAAGACCACGTTCTCCTATAACCCCTTCTTCTACTCCTTCTCCTACAACCGCATTTATGTCCCCCATCAGTACTAGGTTTTCATTTCTCTCTGCGTACTGAATTACCCGTTGAATAACCTTATAAACTTCTTCTATCTCTTCATCTTCAGCTTGCGACGTTGAATTGTATACCTGAGCTGTCGTCGATTTTGCTATTTGCTGTCGACTCTGACGGGAACCTCCCTATTCACTGTTTACTGTAACACACTGTCTGCCATACCTTCCTGTTCATGACGAATCCTATTCACGTTATTATACCGTTTTCTGCTGCTATTGACCTTACCTTATACTCACCAGAGCAACAATTCTTGTCTTCTTTCCATTTCACTTCACTGACCGCCACTATATATAGATTAAGTCTCAGCATTTCGATTTTAAGGTTTTCTAATTTCCTTATGACATTCAAATTTCTCACATTCCTTTCATTTGTTATTCAGTCTTCATTTCTTAGTCAGTCATTTTCTAATAGTCATCTCCCCTTTAGCAGTTCCCTCCCGGAGATCCGAATGAGGTAACTATTTGGGAACCATTTCCCAATGAAGACACTTTTTCAGTTATAGGCCACATGTCTTCGGGACACAAATGAAGTGTCTTTTATGCAGTGGTCAGCATTGCCTTTAGAGGCAGGTTCCCACCCAAGGACAAGAGGGTGCCTGGTAATTAATTGTTGGTAAGGCGGGTGCCAGGTTGAGATTCAATGGGAGTGTCCTTAGAAAATGCAGTCCATCAACAAAGGAGGTGGCCTACAAAACACTCGTTCGACCTATACTTGAGTATTGCTCATCAGTGTGGGATCCTTACCAGGTCGGGTTGACAGAGGAGGTAGAGATGATCCAAAGAAGAGCGACGGGTTTCGTCACAGGGTTATTTGGCAAGCGTGATAGCGTTACGGAGATGGTTGGCAAACTCAAGTGGCAGACTCTGCAAGAGAGGCGCTCTGCATCGCGTTGTAGCTTGCTCTGCAGGTTTGGAGAGGGTGCGTTTCTGGATGAGGTATCGAATATATTGCTTCCTCCTAGTTATACCTCCCGAGGAGATCACGGATGTAAAATTAGAGAGATTCGAGCGCACACGGAAGCTTTACGGCAGTCGTTCTTCCCGTGAACTATACGCGAGTGGAACAGGAAAGGGAGGTAATGACAGTGGCATGTAAAGTGCTCTCCGCCACACACCGTTGGGTGGCTTGCAGAGTATAAATGTAGATGTAGATGTAGACCTCTGCCCGTTCCTCTGCCCTCTTTGAAAAGGCCGTTGGCTGAACGAGGGTGACTTCTTAGAGAGACTACGCTTCCTAAAGATTTTTCCAGTGAATCTCAGTATGGTGTCTGCCTTTCCTACGATTAGTTTTATGTAATCGCTCCACTTTGAGTCTCTCCGTAAGCGCACCGCCAAGTATTTAATGGATGTGACTACTTCCAGTGATTGTTCAGCAACTGTATACTCGTGTGATTTAGCTGTCAATCAGTGCACCAAGAGCTGATTCTCCGCAAGCCTTGCTGCAATTCGAAATACGTTTCGAGCGTTACGATTTCTCCATATGCAACAGCATTGTCCGCGGACATCAGGGAGCTCCTGACTTCATGTAAACAGTAACAAGATACAAAACTCTGTCAATTGCTTTCTGGTGTACCGAGTCATTGCTGTACTGTGATTTTTAACTTAATTATGGAAAGCAGGAGTCTCCATGTTCAGCTTAGGCAGCAGATAAACAACAGAAATGTACAGGCAACTATTTATTGTATCCGTGACTGAAAGAAATCAAGTAACGCTGTTAGCAGAAATCTTGGCCATACATCGTACGCTGACTTATCTAGTACAGACGAAAAACTTGATTGGTCATAAAAGCGTTCAGAATTCTGCTCCTGATCTGTTGTATATGACGTGACTAGTGGAAACCGCGTCAAATCTAGACCGAGTTGGCCGAACAATTTCAAAACACGATTACAGTGTTTTCACTTATGTGTTCCTGTTTTTGTGCCACATACTGTCTACTCTCTAGGCGTCAGAGGTCTACAGGCGCACATTGGTCACTTTCATTGCAGATGTGGGAGAGTATGTGTACTTGAGGAGTGTAGGTGAGCGTAATGGATGCATTGTGTAGTATTATGTTGGGGCTATATGATAGTGATAATGAAGATGATGATGATGATGATGACGATGACGAGAAAAGGGAGAAAGTGATATCCGTTGCCGGCACGCAGTTTATTCCTATAAAATAGAACCAAGTGGGCCGTCGAGCTTAACTTCCCCATCCGATGAACTGTTCCCTTGCTACAGCGTCACATGTTCTCATTCATGAGACCCTGAGGATGGGTTTAGAATTTAATCTAGGACGTTGGCGCAAGAACATGTGGTCAGGAAATTCATGCCAACACATCTCCTGACCTCGCCGGCCAAACACTGGCAGTGGATGGTTGGTCGGTTGGTTGATTTGGGAGAGGGGCCAATCAGGGAGGTCATCAGTCCCGTCGGATTAAGGAAGGAAGTCGGCCGTGGCCTTTCAAAGGAACCATCCCGACATTTACCTGAAGCGATTTAGGGAAATCACGGAAAACCTAAATCAGGATAGCCGGACGCTGGTTTGAACCGTCGTCCTCCCGAATGTGAGTCCAGTGTATCAGGCCGGCCGGTGTGGCCGTGCGGTTCTAGGCGCTCCAGTCTGGAACCGCGTGACCGCTGCGGTCGCAGGTTCGAATCCTGCCTCGGGCATGGATGTGTGTGATGTCCTTAGGTTAGTTAGGTTTAAGTAGTTCTAAGTTCTAGGGGACTGATGACCTCAGATGTTAAGTCTCATAGTGCTCAGAGCCATTTGAACCATTTTGAACCAGCGTGCCTAACACTGCGCCGCCTCGCTCGGTGCAGTGGATGGTCTTATGCGCTTATCCGAACAACTGTACGTCACATGCCACTAAAAATAACCTTTTCGCAATGCTTACGAGGCAGAGATGATGTGAGCGATGGTGAACACTTTCACCTGGGTGTATTACAGAGGGCGCAAAGGTACAGTAAAAACTGGAGCACTGTCAATGATCAATGACTATCGCACGTTGTGAAAACTTATGTTCTTTCAACAGAGTAGCACAGGTATGCCAAAGAAGGCGCTTATATTTTCTTGCAAGATACTTACTATAGTTTTTACAAAAAATTAAGAGTACAGGGATTAACAGTCAATTCTAACAAACAGGATGTTCGAGAAGAAATGATCAATATTCATGGATATGACTGGAACGTTCATTTGAATTAAAAAAGCTTCATATGGACACATTCCCTTTTACGAATGTTTACCGATACAGAACACATCTAATGTCAGTCGTTATTTCTTTTCTGTATTATTCAATGCATAGTCAGGTTTACACATGTACACACGTACAATAATTTCTAAACATCACAACATGCGTTTTACAAAGTAATATTTAAAATATACGCATTCAACTCCAAATATTGCCGTACTTGTCACATTACAGCTATTGTTGTGCAGTTTGTTTCAATATCCCACAGTCAGCTTCAACGCATTTATGCACTCTTGGAAGAAAATGTTGTATTACTTGTCTGGATGTCTTTGCACTTTCCCTAATGAGTGCAGAAGCGACCAAGCAGTTCATCTCGCTTATTCATCTTTTGTTTGTACACCTCATCGCATAGTTGGCGATCTTGGTGGCTAGTTAATTGTCCTACCACGACTATGCAGCTAGTAGAGTAAGTACGGTTCAGATATTTACTCAAACGTTTGGTAAAACGTTGAGGGCTCCGTCATGCTGGAAGCACAACAAGCCTACACTGGAGTCCTCAAGGTGCTCAAAAAAATTATTTTCCAAAAAATACAAGTAGTTCTGCCCGAGATGCGGTCTTCTACAACGACAAGACCGATAAACATGTTACTGACCATGCCACAGCAACCATTAATCGAAGAAACGAACTTGGAAACTGGTTCTTACTGTAGCGTATGGATTTTGCTGCGAGCATTGAGGATTATTACGTGTTTCGTTGATTCCATTCCGTGTAAACTTCACTTCATCAGTGAATAGTATTGAATGAAGCAAATGAAAATTGTCATTTAACCAGTAACAAAATTCAGCAATGTGATAGCCCCTCCGATGTGAAGATTGTGCACACTCTCTCTGTGTAATGGGTATAAGTTTTCCGTACATGATGTTCGCCGTACACGTGTTCGTAGAACACTGATATGAGCACAAAGTCGCCGTGCACTGCTAGTAGGACTACGCTGTTCCACTTCAACAACGTGTTCTTGTAGTTCAGGTTTAGAAGAAAAATGGGAAATTGAGGGAATGCCTGTTTCAGGAGCTGAAAACTCCGGTAAACACTCTACGATTAGGAATTCGATGTTCCGGAAAGCGCCGACGGTATTCTTCAACAGCAGCAAGAGCACCACAACCGCAGAAGCCGGAAACATACGCCATATCTGTCTATTATTCAAAGTGTAGATGTGTGGCATTCCAGCCAGCGAGTGTACACAGTTAATCGGCGGTTCTTTCTGATACACTCCCAGTACTTCGCTCTACTGCACTCGCGACGCTCGTGACACACCATGCACAATTGCGCGATCAACGGGATAGTTTAATGGTACAAAGACATCTGGAGCAAAGAGGCTGAAAACAATGAGGCATACTGGATGGAATAAAACGTCAAATAGGTTGGGTGTGTAAGACACATATGAGCGGTTCAGGTGTTCCTTCTAGCCGAAAAAGAAACGTACAGTAAATGTTTTCTGTCTCGAAAACCATTCAGGGCAGAACACATTTCCACATGAAGCTTTTTGCTTCAAATGAGCGTTTCTGCCATATCGCTGAATAGTGACAATTCCTCCAGGTACACAGTGTATATTTTTTTATTGCCTGAACCGATTTCGACACTTGTGTCATTCTCTATAGCCCTGTGAAACATGTAACGTATTGCTTCATATACAGAACTAACTCGGCAAGTAGTCCAAGTACGTTTTACACGAAAGTGTGGTTGCGAGAAATTTAGTTATCATATTACTTCAAAGCTGATAGCTGTTTAAGTGTACAGTAGGAGCGTGCATCTCTTCAGGACTCCTACAAGGTTCTGACGCATCCATTGGCTACGAAGTAATACGTTTCTTGTTTCATACTACTACAAAGAATGACTTTAGGGTGGCCCATTGATAGTGACCGGACCAAATATCTCAAGAAATAAGCATCAAACGAAAAAACTACAACGAACGAAACTCGTCTAGCTTGAAGGGGGAAAACAGGTGGCGCTATGGTTGGACCGCTAGATGGTGCTGCCATAGGTCAAACTGATATCAACTGCGTATTTTTTAAATAGGGACCCCCATTTTTAATAAGTATTCTTGCAGTACGTACATAAATATGAATGTTTTAGTTGGACCACTTTTTTCGCCTTGTGATAGATGGCGCTGTAATAGTCACAGACTAATGGCTTACAATTTAGTCACTGCAGC
This sequence comes from Schistocerca americana, assembly GCF_021461395.2. Taxonomy (NCBI): domain Eukaryota; kingdom Metazoa; phylum Arthropoda; class Insecta; order Orthoptera; family Acrididae; genus Schistocerca; species Schistocerca americana. Next base: position 429,174,260 of record NC_060124.1, on the reverse strand, counting down.
AACAACAAATTTAAGCCTCATTTGTGAGACCGGTGATCTCCAGAGGATAAGGAATCATGTTCTTATCATCAAAACATCAAACTCTTTCAAAATGTGTAAATCAGTGTTATCCGCCGTTGCGTTCCCGTCCCCTGATTGATCTCTCCACCTTATTAGGCAACTAGAGAAACGAAGAGGCGAAAGGCGCTCTAGCTGGCCCTCGGACCTGAAGGCGGTGCTGGCACGCGGCAGGCTGCAGGTAGGAAGCAGCGAACGCAGGGCCGCGCGGCAGTCGTTGACCTCGGTAGCGGCAGAGTGCAGACTCGGCTGTTTCGAAATGGCCAGGCTGCGAGCCGCCTTTGCGCAATCACTGTTTGGTCCCGCCTGTACTAGCCGGCAATAGTGCCCTTCCTCTGGAGACATCAAAGACGGTCGCACGTAGCTCCCGTCAGTGTTCTGGAACATGTTTTTTTGCTTGCGTATCATAACATTTCTGGAGACCAAAGATCTCCTCTGTAGGAATCCATATGGATCTACAACTACATAATCCTCCGCAAGCCACCTAATGTTGTGTGGCAGAAGGCATTTCTGGTACCACTAACTGATCCCCCCCCCCCTCCCCCCTATACTGTTACATTCCCGAACAGCGCGTAGGAAGTAATGATTTTGCGGTAAGTGTCAGTATTGGCTCTAGTTCCTAGAACTGGTGGTCATTAAGTGGCACGAACGTGGCAGGAAGTATTATATTGTCAACCTCTTCCTGGAAAGTGCTCTCTCAAAATTTCATTAGCAAACTTCTCCGTGATCCGCAATGCCTCTCTTGTACCGACTGCCAATGGAGTTTGTTCAAATGGTTCAAATGGCTCTGAGCACTATGGGACTTAACATCTGAGGTCATCAGTCCCCTAGAACTTAGAACTACTTAAATCTAACTAACCTAAGGACATCACGCACATCCATGCCCGAGGCAGGATTCGAACCTGCAACCGTAGCGGTCCCGCGGTTCCAGACTGAAGCGCCTAGAACCACTCGGCCACAGCGGCCGGTACGATGGAGTTTGTTGCTCATCTCGGTAACGCACTCCCGCCGACTAAACGATAACGTGACGAAACGCGCCACTGTTCGTTGGAACTTCTTCATCTCTTCTATCCTAAGCGGTAAAGATTCCATATTGATGAATAATGCTGAAGAATCGCACGAACAAGCGTCTTCTAAGCCACTTCCTTCGTGGATGACTTACATTTCTTATATATTCTTCCTACGAATCTTAGTCTGGCATTTGCTTTTCCTACTGTTCGTTTTATGTGATCTTTCCATTGAAGGTCGCTCTGGGAGTTGCTCCTAGATATTTTGCGGTAGATACTGTTTCTAGCAGTTTCTCGTCAATAGTGTAGTTTTACAGTAGTGGCTTTCCTTTCTACGTGTGATCATTATGTTACATTTATTTAAAATAAGTTTCCTTTAAATTACGTTTATGGTCACAAACTTTTTGTTAACAGATTACCGGTTTCGGTCTATAATGAACATCATCAGATCTGTTTTATAAAAACAAAGTCCTAATGTACAGCAGCCATAGTGGCATCGTCAAATGTTAAATGCAGAATCAATTAACAAAAAGTTTGTGACCATAGTCGTAAATTAAAGGAAACTTACTGTGTATACGGGTCACTGTTTTATTCGCGACAATGTCGCAGCTTGTGAAACATTTATTTACGTCCAGGGTCAACTGCCAGAGCCTGCATTATTCGTCAATCCTCTGGAGGTTATTCCGCAAATCTACTCTCTTCTGGCGTTGCTAAAGACAACCGTATTATCTGCGTCCAGTCGTAAGGAGAATCCGATGCTTTCCAGAAGACTATTTATATACATTGTAAACAATAACGGCCCTGTCACACTTCCTTGGTGCACGCCGGAAATTACCTTTGTTTGAATGGTATTTCCATTATTTGACTGTGAATTTTTTTTATTTTATAGTACTATCCCAATTTCCGCCTTAAGTCACTGTTGTTGTTGTTGTTGTTGTTGTGGTCTTCAGTCCTGAGACTGGTTTGATGCAGCTCTCCATGCTACTCTATCCTGTGCAAGCTTCTTCATCTCCCAGTACCTACTGCAACCTACATCCTTCTGAATCTGCTTAGTGTATTCACCTCTTGGTCTCCCTCTACAATTTTTACCCTCCACGCTGCCCTCCAATGCTAAATTTGTATCCCTTATTGCCTCAAAACATGTCCTACCAACCGATCCCTTCTTCTAGTCAAGTTGTGCCACAAACTTCTCTTCTCCCCAATCCTGTTCAATACCTCCTCATTAGTTACGTGATCTACCCACCTTATCTTCAGCATTCTTTTGTAGCACCACATTTCGAAAGCTTCTAGTCTCTTCTTGTCCAAACTTGTTATTGTCCATGTTTCACTTCCATACATGGCTACACTCCATACAAATACTTTCAGAAACGACTTCCTGACACTTAAACCTATACTCGATGTTAACAAATTTCTCTTCTTCAGAAACAATTTCCTTGCCATTGCCAGTCTACATTTTATATCCTCTCTACTTCGACCATCATCAGTTATTTTACTCCCTAAATAGCAAAACTCCTTTACTACTTTAAGTGTCTCATTTCCTAATCTAATCCCCTCAGCATCACCCGATTTAATTTGACTGCATTCCATTATCCTCGTTTTGCTTTTGTTGATGTTAAGTCACTATCAAGTATAAAAATATTGGGCATAATTAGACTTTCTTTAAGTGAGCCATCGTCAAGATGGCACTTGTTACGCTTGGTAACAGCTGAAGGCCCAAATCGTGATACTAATATAAAATAAAGAAATTTGCACGGTTAAATGGCGGAAACATCATTCAAACGTTATTACATTACTGTTAGTCCGCCCTTGGTAGCTGAGTGGTCAGTGCGACGGGATGTCATACCTAACGGCCTGGGTTGAATTCCCGGCTGGGTCGGAGATCTCCTCCGCTCAGGGAGTGGGTGTTGTGTTGTCCTTATCATCATCATTTCATCCCCATCGACACGCAAGTCACCGAAGTGGCGTCAACTCGAAAGACTTGCACCAGGCAAACGGTCTACCCGACGGGAGGCCCTAGCCACATGGCATTTCCATTTACATGACTGTGCCCCAAAAGCATAAAAAGATTATCAGTGTTTTTAAATTTGTCGATCTTATTCCACGAAGAGCGACGTGTCGAGTTCAGTCCACAAACAACGTTAGTATGAAATCCAGCTCGCTTTCCATTCGCCTATTAGATCCATAAGGCAGTAGATACCGGCGCCCAAGTTGGTGCGTGTTCTTTGACTTCCAAATGCGTTCCACAGAGTTCCGCAATGTCACCTGATGAACAAATTAAAAACGTACGGAATAAGAGCTCAGCTTTGTGATTTCATTGAAGATTTCCTAGCTAACAAAACATAGTGTCATTCTTAGCGAAGAAAAATCTTCAGACATACAAATAGGTCTAACCTCAGGCTTACCCCGAGAGAGGTTACAGCACCATTACTTTTCATAATCTATTTCTATAACGTCGGAACTTGCAAATGACATTTCGCGGATCATGTTGTTATGTACACAGAAGTCGCAGCGCTAGAAAACTATACCGAAATGGTCCAGCAGGGATGAAAGGACTGGCAGTTGACCTAAAACATAAATATGTGTTCCTTACCGAATAAATGTTCTGTATTTATTATACAGGACAAAGAGAGAGACATTTTAAAATAGGATACAAAGAACATTAGCGGCGTAAGGGATTCCGAAAACTTGCTATTTCTCTAACACTCGCCGTGTAAACTGGAAGAATTAGTGCTCTTGTAGAATGACGTTGAGGCTACAGAACAGATTTGTCGAAAGAATTCGAAATCTTTAAACATTTCACTTACAAAGACGGCCTTATTTTAAATGAATGGATGCAACTTAAAAACAGTAATTTTTGAAATTGTCTCAAGGCCCTATATGAGACAACATAACAGTGTGGCTTCCAGTCACGCAGGCTGTAATGAAAATGTCCTTTTTCTTTTTACCCATTTTCCTCTTGTTACTGCCTCCTGCAACGAAGTGTTATTAATTTTTTTTCCCTTCCAGTTTGACATACAGCTTCCAGTTGTATGAGATTACATTTTGATCTACACTAAAGACTGCACATTATGTAACGCCTAATGTTTGTAGAGACATTTTATTGTATTTTATACAAACTTCGGTGTGAGTATGTTACGTGGATTTTCCTACAAATTTGTAATGATGATTACGTCGTACGTAACTAATAAAATCCCCTCACCTTGTTTCCCCCCAACTGCCCCATTCTTTTCCATCCCTTCCCATCATTTCACTTACTCCCCCCATGCCCCTGCTCCGCCTCTCTTTTTTCACTTACAAGTAGTGTTTGTTTCTATAAAAATTTTTGGGCGATTACCAAATAAAACGCCGCATATTTCTTTCTTTATGCTTTCGCTTTTCTGTGTCAACATTTTAATACTTTAGTTGCTTTCTAGACATTAAAATGCAAGTAGTTCCCGCACTTTTACGCACTTATCCCACGCAGCACCGGACCTCTCACGTCATAAGTATTCCGCAACTCAGTAGACATTGGCACGTCGTCCGTTCGCAAATTGCATCTGTGTAGCACATTCTAATGAAGATATTTTGTGGTGTCATTATTATGGAGTTGAATTTGATCTTGTTCTCGGTCTTATGGCTACATGTTTAACGTACCTCCACAACAATATGTAACCAGTAAGTGTAAAAGTACTTTGTAAATTAGTAACTTGTTTTTATCTGTTTTACCACGTATGAAATTTTAACCATTTTATGTGTTAATCATTGAGCGTTCTGGAGACATTGTTAAAAACAGAAAGATAAGTCATCGCGTTTTTAATGAAAATTGTACTATTTCAGCTGATTTGGCAGTTCTTCACCTCTTCCTTATGAAGATTGCATTCTACAGTTGCTGTGTCCAGCTATGCTCAAGATTTTAAATAAACAAGCGTAAAGTATTGCTCATACATAGGCAGATCCATGATTGCATGACTACACGGTTGCAGAACAGTCAGTAGAAACAGACACATCTACTAGATATTTGGAAGTATGGAGACGATGAGATTTAGCATGAAACAACCGCATAAAACTAATAAGGCAGTTGCCAGACTGAGATTTATTGCATGATTCCCTTCGAAGTGTAGTCCACAAAAGTAATACGTTGCTTATAAAACCATCGTTTGACCAGTATATGAATACTGCTCGTCAATCTAGGGTCACACAAGGAAGGATTCATAGGGGAAACAGAGGAGATCCAAAGAGGAGCAGCGTGTTTAGTCACAGGTTTATTTAGTAAGTGCGAAAGCGTCACGGATATGCTCACCGAACTCTAGTGGCAGACGCTGCAAAAGAGGTGTTTTGCAGCAACGTAATGTGTACTATTAGAATTCTGAGACAGTACGTTCCTAGGAAAGTCACCCAATATATTTTTCCCTCCGATGTATACAGAGAGATTCTATACTTATCTTCTTACTGCTTCTACCGCGGACTATTTGTGACCAGAACAGGCAAGTGGGGAAGGAACAGTGGTGTACAAAGTACCCACTGCCTCCCATAATGTGAAGTATGGGTGTAGATGTGGATGTAGATTTCATGCCCATGGTCTTTTGCACCTTAGTTCTAGTTAAAGTATAACTACATGATAATTCCATACTGTAGGTCAGGACAGAGGCTGGAACTACGTCACCGTAAATGGACAGGTACTGTGGGTAGATGACAGCTGTCTCGGATGTTGGCAGTGGGAGAAATTGTAATCACTCGTATTTTTCCAGCTAGCGGAGGAGTACTGAAGGGCCACAGTTCCTGATCAACAGTGGGGCTGCAATGTCCCTAGTCAAACCAGAAACCTCTCTGCAGTGTCTTATGGAACGAGGAGTGGTACAGCGCTGAAAGAGGACCAGTCCCGAGTACGTATCTGGAGGCTTTCCAGGCGACGGCACCTAGTTTCATAGAAAATCGTTGTTGAAGCTTTTTGCGTACCTTCTACATTCTTAACGTTAAATATCTTCCGTACGTGGGACAAGAAAAAAATTCTGTACAATATTCATACGTGGTGAGTGCAGAATGAAACACTTTACGATCAAATCCTTGTATATTAAAGAAAAGCATGTACTGCACCATAAAAATTATTCCTCATAAATGTACTCCACTTGGCCAACCCTGTGATGTTTATTTACAGGAAACTTAAATTTTTCACTTAAAATATTCAAAATGCTCCTGACTTGATAAAGGCAAATAGAGAAACTGTTTCGAGGTAAGTTAATCTAACTATACATGCTTTTAATTCTGAATCCGTGCACATGTTGTCTAGATGTAGCAATTTTGGGTACCAATCAAAACCTCCTCGCGCGCGAGATCGAACCACAGCACAGAAAAAATTCTGAATAATAATCAACATTGGAAGTCACCCTCATTTTGCAACGGCCTTCTCAATCGGGGTGGAGAAGATGACAGAGGTTCAGGGTACTCTCTTGACTTTGGGATACGAAACTGCCCCTAAATGCGGAAGAATCAGCGATGATCACCGTCATGAGGATGCAGAAGGCAATGGAAACCAATACATTAAAGACACGTAATGTGTATCCAAAGGACATGTCATGATGATCTCTCAGTTGGGAAGATTGCGGAATAAGCCCCATTTCGGATCTCCGATAGGGGACTGACAAACGGGAAGTGACCATGAGAGAAAGATTGAATCACCAACGACAGGATAACGTTCTACAAGTTGGGGGCGGGGGGAAGGTGGAATATCAGAAGCTGGAGCGTGATAGGAAAGCTAGAAAAACAGAAGAGGGAAGTGGAAATGCTCAATCTGGGTATACCAGGGGTCAGTGAAGTGAAATGGAAAGACGACGAGGATTTCTGGTGAGATGAGTACAGGGTAATATCAATAGCATCAGAAAGTGGTATAAAGGGAGTAGGATTCGTTATGAGTAGGAAGGCAGGGCAGAGAGTGTGTGACTATGAACAGTTCAGTGATAGGATTATTCTCAACAGAATCGACAGCAAACCAACACCGACAACGATAATTCAGGTATACATGCCGACGTCGCAAGCTGAACATGAAAAGACATTGAAAGTACATGAGGATATTGAAAGGGTGATACAGTATGTAAAGGGAGGTGGAAATCTAATACTCATGGGGGACTGGAATGTGGTTGTAGGAGGAGGAGAGGAAGAATAGGTTATGGGAGAACATGGGCGTGGTACTAGGAATGAGACAGAAGAAAGACTACCTGGGTTTTTAATAAATTTGAGCTCATAACAACGAATACTCTGTTAAAGAATCACAAGACGAGGTGATATACTGGGGGATAATGGAAGATTTCAGTTAGATGGTCAGACAGAGATTCCAAAAGCAGATAATGGATTGCAAGATGTACCCAGGAGCAGATATAGACTTAGATCACAATGTAGTAGTGATGAAGAGCAAGCTGAAGTTTAAGAGATTAGTATGGAAGAATCACTACGGAAAGATACGGGATGCAGAAAAATTAAGGAATGAAGAGATACGCTTGAAGCCCTCTGAGGCTATATATACGGCGATAAGAAATTGTTCAGTAGGCAGTAGAGTTGAAAAGCAATGGTCATCTCTAAAACACAATTTGGAATGGAAAACACAAGTACAAAGAAGGTAACCGCGAAGAAACCATGGTTAACAAAAGAAATACTTCAATTGATCAATGAAAGAAGGCAATACAAAAATATTCGGCTAAATTCAGGAATACAGAAATACAAGTCGCTGAGCTATGAAATAAATAGGAAGCGCAAGGACAGTAAGACGAAATGGCAGCATGAAAAATTTGAAGAAATCGAAAACGAAATGGTTGTCGGAAGCACTCACTTAGCATATAGGAAAGTTAAGAAACATTAAGAAGGCAAAGGGAATTCCACTGTTAACTGCAGAGAAGAGATTGGATAGGTGGAAAGAGTACACTAAGGCCTCTATGAGGGGAAGATTTGTCTGATATTATACAAGATGAAACAAAAGTCCATTTAGAAGAGAAAGAGTATCCAGTATTAGAATCAGAATTTTAAAGAGCTTTGGGAGATTTACGACGAAATAACACAAAAGGGATAGATAATGTTCCATCAAAATTTCTAAAATCATTGATGGAAGTGGAAGAAAAACGACTATTCATTTTGATGTGTAGAACGTATGAGTCTGGTGATATACCATCTAACTTTCTGGAAAATATCATCCACACAATTCCGAAGACTGAAAGACATGACAAGTTCGAGAATTCTTGCATAACCAGCCTAACAGCTCATGCATCCAAGTTGCTGACAACAATAATATACAGAGGAACGTAAAAGAAAAAAATGTTCAAATGCGTGTGAATTCCTAAGGGACCAAACTGCTGAGGTCATCGGTCCCTAGACTTACACACTACTTAAACTAACTTATGCTAAGAACAACACATACACCCATGCCCGAGGGAGGACTCGAACCTCCGGCGGGAGGAGACGCGCAGTCCGTGACATGGCGCCTCAAACCGCGCGGCCACTTCGCGCGGCAACGGAAAAGAAAATTGAAGGTTTGTTAGATGACAATTGGATTGGCTTTAGAAAAGGTATAGTCACTAGAGAGGCAATTCTGACGTTCGGTTGATACTGGAAGCAAGACTAAAGAAAAATCAAGACACTTTCATATGATTTAGCCCGCATCTCGTGGTCGTGCGGTAGCGTTATCGCTTCCCACGCCCGGGTTCCCGGGTTCGATTCCCGGCGGGGTCAGGAATTTTCTCTGCCTCGTGATGGCTGGGTGTTGTGTGCTGTCCTTAGGTTAGTTAGGTTTAAGTAGTTCTAAGTTCTAGGGGACTAATGACCATAGATGTTAAGTCCCATAGTGCTCAGAGCCATTTGAACCATATGATTTGTCGACCTGGTAAAGGGGTTCGACAGTATAAAATGGTGCCAGATTTTCAAAATTCTGGGGAAAATAGTTGTAAGCTATGGGGAGGGACGATAATATACAACATGCACAAGTGCCAAGAGGGAATAATAAGAGTAGGAGACCAAGAACGAAGTGCTCAGATTAACAATGGTGTAACACAGGTACGTAGACTTTCACCTCTACTGTTCAATATATAGAAGAAGCTATGACGGAACTAAAAGAAAGGTTCAGGGGTGGAATTAAAATTCAAGGTGAAAGGATATCAATGATATTATTTTATGATGACGTTGCTATCCTCAGTTTAGTGCACCTACTTTCATAGGAATTATCAAACACGCGTGGTTCGTATCGCAGTTAGTTGAGGAAAGAACAATCTTTTTTATTTGAAACGAGATGTGTTGTCCGGTACCCATTCGGAAAAATCCGTGTGCTTGCAAGGCAGTAGCTTTCATTAATTGAGCGTGGTGCTCTACCAATTTGTGAGGAAGCCCTGTCGTCATCCGAATGGAAACCTACTTGCTTTTTCCGTTACGTGGACGACACGTTCGTCATCTGGCCACATGGTATGGATAAACTCCTTGACTTCCTTACACATCTAAACTCCATACACCCCAATATCAAATTCACTATGGAGACTGAAATGGAGGGTAAATTACCTTTCCTTGACGTCTTGGTCAAGAGAAGGGCTGACGGCACCCTAGGTCATGAGGTGTATCGGAAGACAACGCACACTGATCTGTATTTGCACGCAGACAGCTGCCACCACCCTTCACTGAGGAATGGGGTACTTAAAACTCTAGTACATAGGGCGCGCACTATCTCTGACGCAGAGAGTCTACCCCAGGAATTGGAACATCTGAGAACTGTATTTCGAAAAAATGGGTACTCAGAGTGGCAGATTCAACGTGCTCTCCGCCCAACCACTGCAGCACAACCTGTTGAGATGGATGAAGTCACGGGGGAGGAGGTAGGCACTGCATTTATTCCATACACAGGCGCACTCTCGGGGAAAATCGCCCGCATTCTGAAGAAACTCCGGGTCGGAACTGTGTTTTGTCCACCAAATAAAACTCGTGCACTGGTGGGGAGCGCCAAAGATGACCTCGGTTTGAGGAAGGCCGGCATGTACCAGATTCCGTGTCAATGTGGCAAGTCGTATATTGGACAGACGATGCGTACCGTCGAGGATCGATGCCGTGAACACCAGAGGCACACTCGACTGATGTATCCGAGCAAGTCGGCGGTCGCTGAACATTGTTTGTCGGAAAATCACGCCATGGAGTATGACCGTACGAAGATTCTGGTACAGACGTCGAGATACTGGGACAGCGTTGTTAGAGAGGCCATCGAAATTGGCACCAATGACGACCTCATAAACCGTGACTGTGGCTATAATCTTAGCAAGGCTTGGGAACCAGCGATTGGGTTGATCAAGAGTAAATCGAGCAAACGTATAGTTGTGACGACCACGGCGGACAGAGCCATCACACCGACGTCATCTCAGACGCCGTCGCAATCTGTTCCACCGCGCGACCGTGGCGCGGAGCGCGGACGGCGGAGGGAGCGCGCCGCGGGCGGAGGGTATTTAAATCGGCCGCCGCCGCGACCGAACCCAGTTCCCTCTGAGCAGCCATAGCGTACGGATCTCCGTGCCGGCACGTTCACAGGAGCTCAGTCCGTCAGTTCACCTGATGATGGCGACATGTATGATCGCCGAAATATTGGGCCCTTTGGACGCTATAGACCGGCAGCACACCCTTGTATATTTTGATAATTTGTGTTTCTGTTGCTTCTGCGACAAATACCAACTGAAATTCTATTCTAGAAAAGTAAGCGATAGGGAGTAAACGATTCTGTAATCTGTTATGTAAAAAACCGAGACATTTGAATCAAGTTTGCTGCAATGATTGATTTACTAAACGACTGTTTTTGAATAATTTTGAATTACATACATTATTTGATAATATGCTGTATGATGAAATTTAAAAAATAAGTAAATAAATAAAAAATAAAACGCTGCACCGGCAGGGTTTGATCCCATACCGCCAAGGTTGTAGATATGTACCTTGGCCCCTGTTCCACGTTCGCTGGGTCGATGAGGTGACAAAAGTCGAGGGATAGCAATATGCATATATACAGATGGCGAGCCACGCGGAATAGCCACGCGGCCTAGGGGGCCTTCCCACGGTTCTCGGGGTTCCCTCTGTCGGAGGTTCGAGTCCTCCCTCGGGCATGGGTGTGTTTATGTTGTCCTTAGCGTAAGTCAATTTAAGTTAGATTAAGTAGTGTTTAAGCATTGGGACCGATGACCTCAGCAATTTGGTCCCATAGGAACTTACCTCAAATTTCCAAATTTTACAAATGGCGGTAGTATCACGTACACAAAGTCTAAAATGTCAGTACACTAGCGGAGTTGTTATATGTGCTAATATGATTCATGTGGAACGGTTTCCGACTTAATTGTGGCAGCACGAGGGATATTAATACCATATGAACACGGAATGGTAGCTGGACCTAGATGCATGGAACATTCCATTTCCAAAATTGTTTGTGAGTTCAGTATTCCGAGATCAGCAGTGTCAAGTGTGTGCCGAGAATACCAAGTTTCAGGAATTACTGTTTGGAATGCCATCAGTGAATGCTAAAGACAAGTAAATAGTACCCGATAAATTCTAAACGCCTGGAGAACCAGAGATGGCGCCCAGAGAGCCAGGAGAATTACTGCGATCACTGACAGAATTCATCGGATCTTCAAGACAATCTGTATTATTACGATTGTTAAACAAAATAATTAGTACAACGAGTGCGCTCTCTCGCAGCGTTCAGTTTGTTTCAAATCGTTCCCCGTGTCCAGAGTGTGTACCGGTACAATAGTGCAACATGTCGCTAGCACCCGCTCAGCGGGTCAGAAAGAGAACTGTGCCCTGCGGCTGGGCACGGTTTTCTTCCACTGATCACAGCTCTCCTCCGCCACGCTAGGGCGCAACGCTTCCTCATTTCGAGAGGAAAACAAGACACGTAAGAGCAGCTGCTGCCCTAGTACGAAAGAGAAAACTCTAGGCGTGAACTGCACGTGCCACTGCTACGGGCCAAAACAACAGCGGCGGAGTCAAAGGAGGAGAAAGCCACTAGGCGGCCGTTAAACGCGGGCGCCTCCCAATCTCGAGCAGTCGGTCGTGTCGCGGCACGGCACGGCACGGCGCGGGATCGTCAGTTAGAAAGCGACCGTTTGGCACCGCCCGCCACGTCTCATGCTGGGAAACTTCCAGCACAAACAAGTTACAAAGAACTGAAACAAGGACGCCGTGAAAACTAGACCAATCTCATGTCCAGCAAGGCGATATGGCAACATTTGTTTCGCTACCTCAAATTTTGCTCCTCTGGATGACGACAGTTACATGTACATGATTACTCTACAAGTCTCAAGGAAATATCTTCTGGTAAACCTTCCGGGATGTAAGGGCGTGGTCCATGAAACTCTTCAGCTCCAAACGTTTCGTACAGAGCTGCGCTGGACATCTTCAGAGGGGTGTTTCTCCTCCGGTGAGTCTTGCCGACTGACGTTTGGAGGACGTTGCATAGAACAACTTCAAGACTGAGACCTGAGTTTTTTTCCGATCTGTACAATGTTCAAATAACTTACGAGGATGTACGGGGATGTCGTCGCCTGACGGCGTCGACAACTTCCTATATTTCTACAGGTGTACGCACCCTGACATTTTCAAGGCAAAGGAAATCGCTGTGCAAGGTAATTTAAAACTTCAATTTTCAGAGAAACTCCGCGAAGATAACACTCACACTAACTGTAAACACTAGTACCATCACAAACCAAAGATAACCGATGTCAGAAGTTATCCATGGTTAAAAAATGGTTCAAATGGCTCTGAGCACTATGGGACTTAACATCTGAGGTCATCAGTCCCCTAGAACTTAGAACTACTTAAACCTAACTAACCTAAAGACATCACACACACATCCATTCCCGAGGCAGGATTCGAACCTGCGGCCGTAGCATTCGCGCGGTTCCGGACTGAAGCGCCTAGATCCGCTCGGCCACCGCGGCCGGCTTAGCGATAGTGAATTTGACAGTCAATCGGTAGGTACCATAAACTCTATCCCTCCGTTGTTTTTTGACAGGGAGGAGAGCAGGATTGCACCAAGAATTTAACCAAAACCACCACCTACATTTATAAGGTTAATCCCTAATTTAATTTCGAGACTTCCTTAATGACACTATTCCAATAGCTTGAACTGTAAGCCAGAATCTCCCTGTTGTTATATCCCACAGGATGACCAGAGCAAAGATAATTTTCTGCAATCGGCGATTTGGCCGGTTGTTGCAGGCGTGTGTGACGCAGTACATCGGTCCTTCATGGTCCTGATAATCTGACCAATATACATGTATGACATGCTGCAAGTGCAAGGAAAACGATAGACACCCGGCCAGCCGGTGTGGCTGAGCGGTTCTAGGCGCTTCAATCTGGAACCGCGAGACTGATACGGTCGCATGTTCGAATCCTGCCTCGGGCAAGGATGTGTGTGATGTCCTTAGGTTAGTTAGGTTTAAGTAGTTGTAAGTTCTAGGGGACTCACGACCTCAGATGTTAAGTACCATAGTGCTCAGAGTCCCATAGTGCTCAGAGCCATTTGAACCATATTTGATTGACACCCGCGTTGCGCAAACAAAGATCATCCTAAAAGTACCCTAATCTTAGATGAAGATCGGAAAACACATTTCACATCATATTTCAGCAAATACGACCAATTTTATTGGAAATGCTCCCTATCAAGACAGGAAGCCCGTAGACCTTGGTGTCAACTCGGTGTTATCATCACCCACCAGGTGCAAGATTGGTCGATAGCGCAACGTGTGTCTGATGTGTCTTTGACTATATACTTTTAGACGAGTGATAACCTCAAGATGGCTTAACTCAGTGGACAAACTCTCACGAGCTGAGATGACGTAGGCCCAGTGAACCAACGTACGAAGTACTCCTCACGATGAACCAGACGGTGACAACCATCAGCCAGTAGATACGGGTCAGTGTGAGTAGGTTTCCTATAAACAGTCCCAACGTACCGTGAACGTTCCTCATGACCAACACATCGAGGAAGGTAAGCCAACCATCCTTTTCCGCCTCCATAGTGAAACGAAAATTCCGCTGGAGAAAATTCAGGTGTGAGGCCAAACAACAAAATTAATGTCTAAATATCTATTTAAAAAGAAAACTGCAGGTTTCAAAGCTGCCGATTGCAAGGCACGTTCCTGGAAATATACCATAAACAGATTTGGGGTAATAGCTGACAACGGTCGAATTAAATCGGGTGATGCTGTGGGAATTAGATTAGGAAATAAGACGCTTAAAGTAGTAAATGAGTTTTGCTATTTGGGGAGCAAAATAACTGATGATGGTCAAAGTAGAGAGTATTTAAAATGTAGACTGGCAATGGCAAGGAAAGCGTTTCTGAAGAAGAGAAATTTGTTAACATCGAGTATAGATTTAAGTTTCAGGAAGTCGTTTCTGAAAGTATTTGTATGGAGTGTAGCCATGTATGGAAGTGAAACGTAGAGGATAAATAGTTTTATACAAGAAGAGAATAGAAGCTTTCGAAATGCGGTGCTACAGAAGAATGCTGAAGATTAGATGGGTAGATCACATAACTAATAAGGAGGTGTTGAATAGAATTGGAGAGAAGAGAAATCTGTGGCACAACTTGACTAGAAGAAGGGATCGGTTGGTAGGGCATATTCTGAGGGATCATGGGATCACCAATTTAGTATTGGAGGGCAGCGTGGAGGGTAAAAATCGTAGAGGGTGACCAAGAGATGTACACACTAAACATATTCAGAAGGATGTAGGATGCGGTAGGTACTGGAAGATTGAGAACTTTCCACAGGATAGAAGAGTAGCATGGAGAACTGCATGAAACCAGGCTCTGGACTGAAGACCACAACAACAACAACAACAGCTGACAACGGGCTTCCCACAGGAACTCCATCTGTCTGCTCATTGTACCGCTGACTGAATAAAAAGTAAGTGGAAAACAACACGTCGAAGTAGGTTCGATAATTGAACACCAAATCTAGCCTCAGTTGACCACAACGAATCAGACAGAGGAATATGAGTGAAGAGGGAGACCAAAACTTTCTAGAATATCAGAGTATTTCAGGTGGAGCCCTGTAATTGACGTAAGAAATCCGCAGAGATCTTAATGTGATTCTCACACCGACCATACAGTGGGTCAAAAGAGTAACAAGATGTTTTTCTAGACGGTATGTGGGAGCACCAGTCTTCTCACAATCGGATGAAAAGGAACCCCTTCTTTGTGGATCTTCGGAAGATCATATATCCTAGGGGGAGCAGTAAAACCAGAATTAAGACAGTTGGTAGGAACTTTTCTTCAGGAGGCTATTAGTCTTTCGCTCAACATTTTATGTGGGATCACACCGGGATTCACTCCACCCGAATATTTGTTCGACAACGTAGGTGGAAAAGGATGATTTCCTTCCCTTCCTTAACATGTAGGTCAGGAAAAAAGTTGAGGGTAGGTTGGGACATGCCGTTTGTAGGAAGCCTATTCACACTGACCCGTATCTAAAGGCTGATGGTTGTCGCCAGTCGTACCTTAGATCATAGGGCCTACGTCACTTCTGACCTTGAGCGTTTGTCGGCTGAGTTAACCAATCTTGAGGTTATCTTTCGTCTGAATGGGTATAGTGAAAGACGGATCAGACATGCGTTGCTCTATCGACAAATCGTGAACAGCGTGAGTGATGATAACACTGAGCTGGTACCAATATGGACGGTCTTTCTGCGTTACGCTGGAAGCATTTTCAATAATATTGATCGTATTTTGCGGAAATATTATGTGAAATGTGTTTTCTGACCTCCGTCTAAGATAAGGGTCCTTTTAAATTCCGTTAAGGATGATCTTGGTTTGCGTAAGGCAAATGGCTATCGCATTTCTTGCAATTGTGGCATGCCATATACTAACCAGACTATCAGAACTTTGCAGGACCGCTGTGCGGAACATAAGTGTCACATACGCTTGCAAGTGACGAGCAAATCGGCTGGAGCAGAATACTGTTTTGGCACTGGTCATCCTATAGAATATAACAACACAGAGATGTCGCCGTACACTCCCAGCTACTGGGATTGTGTTATTAAGGAAGCAGTAGACACTAAATTCGCAAGTAACCTTGCAAACAGAGATGAAGGTTTTTGTTTAAATTCGTGCTCTCTCTCTTGTGAAAATAAAGTTATTTTTTCTGTCGAAAACTTCTGTTGCCTGTCGTCCTTGGTTGCTGTCGTGGCGTTGGTGTTTATAGTGTATGTGTGTGTGTGTGTGTTATCTTTCCGGAATTACTCAGCAAACCGAGGTTTCAGATTTCCTTACACAGCGCTTTCCTGCTGCAGTTTTGCCTTGAAAAAAGCAGGGTAGTAGTATACTGTCCAGATATCGGCGTTTGCCGACAACGTCACCCGGCTGCGTTCCCAAAAGTTATTTGTACAACTTCACGACATTTTCTTTACCATTCCACCTTCAAATAGCACAGGAAAAAATGAACACCTACATCTGTCAGTCTGGGTTGTGATTTATTTTATTGCATGGGTTCAATGAAAGGTGGTAGGCAACAAAATATTTTGGCATTCGGAGGAGCAAGTAGATTGAAATTTCTTCCTGCGAGCAGCAACGGGAAAAATCTTTTATTTAAATGTTTGCTGTCCCAACTCGCTCATCAGAACTTTGATACTCACTGCCCTAGACAACGAACTTTATTTTTCCGATGTCCTCCGACAATCCAATCTGGTACGAATCCCATACCGCACAGCAAAACTCCAGAGAGGACAGACAAGTGTAGTGCCGGCAGTCTATTATCGCACTAGCTATAAAACACAGTCTTTGGTCCTCCTTTCGTAAAAAATTTTCTACGCGATGGCTCCAGTTTAAATCGTTTGTAACTGTAATCTCTACGTACTTAGTTGAACCGTAAACTTTTAAATTACTGTTCCTTATCGTACAACCGAAGTTTAGTGAAATTCTTTTAGTACTCATGTGGTTGACCACACTTTTATTGTTAACAGTGTAAATAAGCAAGAGAGGGGAAGAAAACCAATGTGCACTCCGTGTGCATACCGGGGGGAGTCATTTCAGATGTGGAAAGGGTCCTTCCGGATGCCATGAAGGGTACAGGGTGCACCCATCTGCAGGTGGTCGCTCATGTCGGCACCAATGATGTGTGTCGCTATGGATCCGCGGAAATCCTCTCTGGCTTCCGGCGGATATCTAATTTGGTGAAGACTGCCAGTCTCGCTAGCGGGATGAAAGCAGAGCTCACCATCTGCAGCATCGTCGACAGGACTGACTGCGGACCTTTGATACAGAGCCGAGTGGAGGGTCTGAATCAGAGGCTGAGACGGTTCTGCGACCGTGTGGGCTGCAGATTCCTCGACTTGCGCCATAGGGTGGTGGGGTTTCGGGTTCCGCTGGATAAGTCAGGAGTCCACTACACGCAACAAGCGGCTACACGGGTAGCAGGGGTTGTGTGGCGTGGGCTGGCGGTTTTTTAGGTTAGATGGCCTTGGGCAAGTACAGAAAGGGCAACAGCCTCAAAGGGTGCGGGGCAAAGTCAGGACATGCGGGGACGAAGCAGCAATCGGTATTGTAATTGTAAACTGTCGAAGCTGCGTTGGTAAAGTACCGGAACTTCAGGTGCTGATAGAAAGCACCGAAGCTGAAATCGTTATAGGTACAGAAAGCTGGCTGAAGCCAGAGATAAATTCTGCCGAAATTTTTACAAAGGTACAGACGGTGCTTAGAAAGGATAGATTGCATGCAATCGGTGGTGGAGTATTCGTCGCTGTTAGTAGTAGCTTATCCTGTACTGAAGTAGAAGTGGATAGTTGCTGTGAATTATTATGGGTGGAGGTTACACTCAACAACCGAGCTAGGTTAATAATTGGCTCCTTTTACAGACCTTCCGACTCAGCAGCATTAGTGGCAGAACAACTGAGAGAAAATTTGGAATACATTTCACATAAATTTTCTCAGCATGTTATAGTCTTAGGTGGAGATTTCAATTTACCAGATATAGACTGGGACACTCAGATGTTTAGGACGGGTGGTAGGGACAGAGCATCGAGTGACATTATACTGAGTGCACTATCCGAAAATTACCTCGAGCAATTAAACAGAGAACCGACTCGTGGAGATAACATCGTGGACCTACTGATAACAAACAGACCCGAACTTTTCGACTCTGTATGTGCAGAACAGGGAATCAGTGATCATAAGGCCGTTGCAGCATCCCTGAATATGGAAGTTAATAGGAATATAAAAAAAGGGACGAAGGTTTATCTGATTAGCAAGAGTAATAGAAGGCAGATTTCAGACTACCTAACAGATCAAAACGAAAATTTCTGTTCCGAAAAAAGGTTCAAATGGCTCTGAGCACTATGGGACTTAACATCTGTGGTCATCAGTCCCCTAGAACTTAGAACTACTTAAACCTAACTAACTTAAGGACATCACACACATCCATGCCTGAGGCAGGATTCGAACCTGCGAACGTAGCAGTCGCGCGGCTCCGGACTGAGCGCCCAGAACCGCGAGACCACCGCGGCCTGCTTTCTGTTCCGACACTGACAATGTTGAGTGTTTATGGAAAAAGTTCAAGGCAATCGTAAAATGCGTTTTAGACAGGTACGTGCCGAATAAAACTGTGAGGGACGGGAAAAACCCACCGTGGTACAACAACAAAGTTAGGAAACTACTGCGAAAGCAAAGAGAGCTTCATTCCAAGTTTAAACGCAGCCAAAACCTCTCAGACAAACAGATGCTAAACGATGTCAAACTTAGCGTAAGGAGGGCTATGCGTGAAGCGTTCAGTGAATTCGAAAGTAAAATTCTATGTACCGACTTGACAGAAAATCCTCGGAAGTTCTGGTCTTACGTTAAATCAGTAAGTGGCTCGAAACAGCATATCCAGACACTCCGGGATGATTATGGCATTGAAACAGAGGATGACACGCGTAAAGCTGAAACACTAAACACCTTTTTCCAAAGCTGTTTCACAGAGGAAGACCGCACTGCAGTTCCATCTCTAAATCATCGCACAAACGAAAAAATGACTGACATCGAAATAAGTGTCCAAGGAATAGAAAAGCAACTGGAATCACTCAACAGAGGAAAGTCCACTGGACCCGACGGGATACCAATTCGATTCTACACAGAGTACGCGAAAGAACTTGCCCCACTTCTAACAGCCGTGTACCGCAAGTCTCTAGAGGAACGGAAGGTTCCAAATGATTGGAAAAGAGCACAGGTAGTCCCAGTCTCAAGAAGGGTCGACGAGCAGATGCGCAAAACTATTTACCTATATCTCTGACGTCGATCTGTTGTAGAATTTTAGAACATGTTTTTTGCTCGAGTATCATGTCGTTTTTGGAAACCCAGAATCTACTATGTAGGAATCTACTATGTAGGAATCAACATGGATTCCGGAAACAGCGATCGTGTGAGACCAAACTCGCTTTATTTGTTCATGAGACCTAGAAAATATTAGATACAGGCTCCCAGGTAGATGCTATTTTTCTTGACTTCCGGAAGGCGTTCGATACAGTTCCGCACTGTCGCCTGATAAACAAAGTAAGAGCCTACGGAATATCAGACCAGCTGTGTGGCTGGATTGAAGAGTTTTTAGCAAACAGAACACAGCATGTTGTTATCAATGGAGAGACGTCTACAGACGTTAAAGTAGCCTCTGGCGTGCCACAGGGGAGTGTTATGGGACCATTGCTTTTCACAATATATATAAATGCCCTAGTAGATAGTGTCGGAAGTTCCATGCGGCTTTTCGCGGATGATGCTGTAGTACACAGAGAAGTTGCAGCATTAGAAAATTGTAGCGAAATACAGGAAGATCTGCAGCGGATAGGCACTTGGAGCAGGGAGTGGCAACTGACCCTTAACATAGACAAATGTAATGTATTGCGAATACATAGAAAGAAGGATCCTTTATTGTATGATTATATGATAGCGGAACAAACACTGGTAGCAATTACTTCTGTAAAATATCTGGGAGTATGCGTGCGGAACGATTTGAAGTGGAATGATCATATAAAATTAATTGTTGGTAAGACGGGTACCAGGTTGAGATTCATTGGGAGAGTCCTTAGAAAATGTAGTCCATCAACAAAGGAGGTGGCTTGCAAAACACTCGTTCGACCTATACTTGAGTATTGCTCATCAGTGTGGGATCCGTACCAGATCGGGTTGACGGAGGAGATAGAGAAGATCCAAAGAAGAGCGGCGCGTTTCGTCACAGGGTTATTTGGTAACCGTGATAGCGTTACGGAGATGTTTAACAAACTCAAGTGGCAGACTCTGCAAGAGAGGCGCTCTGCATCGCGGTGTAGCTTGCTCGCCGGTTTCGAGAGGGTGCGTTTCTGGATGAGGTATGGAATATATTGCTTCCCCCTACTTATACCTCCCGAAGAGATCACGAATGTAAAATTAGAGAGATTAGAGCGCGCACGGAGGCTTTCAGACAGTCGTTCTTCCCGCGAACCATACGAGACTGGAACAGGAAAGGGAGGTAATGACAGTGGCACGTAAAGTGCCCTCCGCCACACACCGTTGGGCGGCTTGTGGAGTATAAATGTAAATGTAGATGTAGATGTAGATCTTCTTATGACTTTATTGCAGGGTAAACGACCACATCATCTGAAAATAATCGTAGATGGCTATACACATTGTCTCCTAAATCATTATATTGATGAAGAACATCCAAGAGAGAGGGAGAGAGAGGGAGAGAGAGGTAGAGAGAGGGAGAGAGAGAGAGAGAGAGAGAGGAGAGTGTGTGTGTGTGTTATACACTCTCTGTCTCTCTCTCTGTCTCTCCCTCTCTCTCCCTCTCTCTTGGGGAACCCCAGATATCACTACTTTCGACTAGGTGTCCTCCTGACTGTCACTACGAACTGTGGCCTTTCTGAAAAGAAATCACAGAGCTGACACGATACTATATAGGCAAGCAATGTTTTTAAGCTGATTTTGAGAATCGGTGTCAAAATCTACTAAAAGCTGTCATTATGTTGCCCAGGAGATTCAACACCGATCTGTACATTGAATTTGGCCCTGCAATATAAGCATTTGAGACGTAGTGCTACAGACGAATTTTGATAATTAGATGGACTAATACGGTATGGAATTAGGAGATTCTCCGCAGAATAGACGAGGAAGGAATATATGGGATTCACGGATACACTCACCAGAAAAAGGGACAAGATGATAACATATCTCTTAAGACATCAGGGAATAACTTCTACGGTACTAGAGGCAGTTGTAGAGGGTAAAAACTGTAGAAGAAGCACAGGAGAGGAATTCGTCGCAGGACACATCAAACCAGTGAGAAAGCTGATGACTCAAAAAAGAAAAGTAAGTCTAGATCAGGATAAAATTTTTGATGAAAGATTTCAGACGGTATAGGGCATTTTCAGATCCAAAAAAATTAATGTCGAAAGTTAAAATTAGCTCTATGTTAAACACAACAGATATATCTTACACAGACTGGATCAGGTTACCAAAAAATTAGTCGCAGTAACCGCTGCGCGTCATCAGATAAACTATTAGCGATACCCCAACGATTACACAAGTATCAACGTGATTATGCCGCACAGTGGCTTTCGCACCTAGGGAAGAATGTATGTCAAGCTACTTGTTTGTCCCGGATACATTCATTGCAACACAGAAAAATAAAACAAGTATAATTTAAAATGTTAAAAGTTTGTATATGACTGGCTTCTTCTTAAATAAAAAACTTTTAACATTTTAAATGGTACTTGTCTTCGTTTAGGATTTATTATTGCGGTTCACAGTCTGAAGACTGGTACGATGCAGTTCTCCACTCTAATCTATCACGTGTAGTCCTGTTGATCTCTGCATTTCTACTACAATCTACACTCCTGGAAATTGAAATAAGAACACCGTGAATTCATTGTCCGAGGAAGGGGAAACTTTATTGACACATTCCTGGGGTCAGATACATCACATGATCACACTGACAGAACCACAGGCACATAGACACAGGCAACAGAGCATGCACAATGTCGGCACTAGTACAGTGTATATCCACCTTTCGCAGCAATGCAGGCTGCTATTCTCCCATGGAGACGATCGTAGAGATGCTGGATGTAGTCCTGTGGAACGGCTTGCCATGCCATTTCCACCTGGCGCCTCAGTTGGACCAGCGTTCGTGCTGGACGTGCAGACCGCGTGAGACGACGCTTCATCCAGTCCCAAACATGCTCAATGGGGGACAGATCCGGAGATCTTGCTGGCCAGGGTAGTTGACTTACACCTTCTAGAGCACGTTGGGTGGCACGGGATACATGCGGACGTGCATTGTCCTGTTGGAACAGCAAGTTCCCTTGCCGGTCTAGGAATGGTAGAACGATGGGTTCGATGACGGTTTGGATGTACCGTGCACTATTCAGTGTCCCCTCGACGATCACCAGTGGTGTATGGCCAGTGTAGGAGATCGCTCCCCACACCATGATGCCGGGTGTTGGCCCTGTGTGCCTCGGTCGTATGCAGTCCTGATTGTGGCGCTCACCTGCACGGCGCCAAACACGCATACGACCATCATTGGCACCAAGGCAGAAGCGACTCTCATCGCTGAAGACGACACGTCTCCATTCGTCCCTCCATTCACGCCTGTCGCGACACCACTGGAGGCGGGCTGCACGATGTTGGGGCGTGAGCGGAAGACGGCCTAACGGTGTGCAGGCCCGTAGCCCAGCTTCATGGAGACGGTTGCGAATGGTCCTCGCCGATACCCCAGGAGCAACAGTGTCCCTAATTTGCTGGGAAGTGGCGGTGCGGTCCCCTACGGCACTGCGTAGGATCCTACGGTCTTGGCGTGCATCCGTGCGTCGCTGCGGTCCGGTCCCAGGTCGACGGGCACGTGCACCTTCCGCCGACCACTGGCGACAACATCGATGTACTGTGGAGACCTCACGCCCCACGTGTTGAGCAATTCGGCGGTACGTCCACCCGGCCTCCCGCATGCCCACTATACGCCCTCGCTCAAAGTCCGTCAACTGCACATACGGTTCACGTCCACGCTGTCGCGGCATGCTACCAGTGTTAAAGACTGCGATGGAGCTCCGTATGCCACGGCAAACTGGCTGACACTGACGGCGGCGGTGCACAAATGCTGCGCAGCTAGCGCCATTCGACGGCCAACACCGCGGTTCCTGGTGTGTCCGCTGTGCCGTGCGTGTGATCATTGCTTGTACAGCCCTCTCGCAGTGTCCGGAGCAAGTATGGTCGGTCTGACACACCGGTGTCAATGTGTTCTTTTTTCCATTTCCAGGAGTGTATATACATTGGAACCTGCCCACAATTACTTCCTTCCATTGCCAAACTTCCTTAAAGTCTCAGGAAACGTCTTATAAACCACTACCTCTTTTTAGTCAAGTTGTACCATACATTTCTGATTTCTCCAATCCGATTCGTTGTCTCCCGATTAGTCATTCGATCTTCCCATCTAATCTTCAGCATACTTCTGAAGCACCATATTTGAAAAGCTTCCTTTCTCTTATAGTCTGAATTGTTATTGTCCACGTAAAATTCCATTCGAAGCTGCACTAAATACAGATACCCACTAGTCATGACGGCAATTGTGTGTTGTTTTATTTTTTTGTTTTCTTTGGATAGTTTTGTAATCTACTTTTGCATGACGAAATATTATTTGTAAATATTGTATTTTGATGATGTAAGTACGTGACTCTTGTTATTAACTAAAATTTGTAACAAAAGAAAAGCACAACATTGCGCAGATTCTGCAAGATTAATTTATTTAGTAACTGGTTTCGCCTTATAACGGCCTTTATCAGACTTTATCTGACTGACGTCAACAAAGAAGGTACAATATTTGTGAACGAAGTTGCAAAAGATGTTACTTATCTAGAATGAGGCACAAACACACAGCAAATGTCATCTTTGACAGCGCGGTGGTAATGCAATTAGAAAGGTAAAAAGTTGAACAATATAAAGGGAGAAAACCAGGGAAAACGTTAACACTGAACTCGAAAAAGAGTGCCTAAATAACAATCTCCTTTCAGAACACGAGGAAGGTCTGAATCGGTCGTAATATCATCTGTGTTTCAGTGTATACCTAGATATCAGGTAACAGCGGAGCTATCATGAGTGCTTCATAGGTTGTCATGTAGACTCAGCATGGTTATAAGGACATGTATTACAATATAACTTTGACATGTACAAGCATCAGTCAAGTTGACTGACTGATGTTTGTACATATGAAAATGATATTATAATATGTGTCGTTATAACCAGACTGAGTCTGCACGACCACCTTCAAGCTCTTCGCATCTAATCCTCGGCTTACTTCTATACCAACACATTTCGACACCTTCTTTTCTGATAATTGCTGCGCTGTTAGCTGATGTCTAGATCTCCAATAAAATACAGATGACATTACGACCGATGCTGACTTCCTTTCTGTCCTGGATTACATCACGGTCATGAGGAACAGTTATTTCCATGGAATCAAACTTAATTTACGTTAAATTAACTATCCCAATAAAACAAATTAGCACTTGACAAGACTACTAAAGAATAACTTGAAGAGTATTATGGGATATAGGTTCCTCCTTTTTGCAAAAACACTGTTTTTTTTCTTTTTACCCAAACATGTTTCGCCACCCCTGTGCCGTCATCAGTGGATTTGGTTTATTGAACATATTTTAGGTTTTAACCAATCTAACAAAGTGAGGCCTAAAGAAACTTTTTGTTCGTTTTGCTTTTTCCGTGATTTCACATTATATGGTTTTGCTGGAGCATCTTTTTCATGTCCTGCACTGGTAGCTTGTCATCTGCAAACCAAACGATGTAACGCAAAAGAAGAAGGATAAGCCACAACAAAACGTGAGTAATAACAAATATACACGCAGAAAATTTTGCCACGACAAAATCACGTTTTTAAAAAAAATCAAGGTATGTGTTAACTCGCCGATGAAATTCATATTTACATTGTTTGGTTTGCAGATTAGCTATCAGTGCAGGACACCATACAGATGGTCCTGCAAAACCATATAATGTAAAATCACGGTAAAAAGCAAAACGAACGAAAAATATCTTTAGGCTTCACTTTGTTAGATCGGTTAAAACCTAAAATATGTTCAATTTTTACGGTTTTAAATAAACAATAGCCACTGATGATGGCGAAACATGTTTGAGTAAAAAGAAAAAACAGTGTTTTTGCAGAAAGGCGGAACCCATATCCTATAATTTAACTGCAAGCATTGAAAGAAAGACAAGAGCTGCAGATCCAAAAGATGAATAGCTTGAAGAGGTTTTGCAAATGAAAAGTGACAGAGAAACATCACAACCGCACTGCCGAAACTGAAATTTTATGTCTGTTTGTGCCTTATCTTCATGAATAGCATCTTTTCCAATGTTGTTTGCAAATATTCTAACTTCTTCTATGACGATAGTCAGGTGAAGCCTGGCGATGGCCTCGTAACCTGAAAACAGTTAACTAAATAAACTACTCCTATACAACATACAAAATAATTTGCTTTTCATTTATTGTTACGTTATTCTGTCTAGAAGCGATGGAAGAATCAGTTAACATTAAACAAATTCTAGCTATTGCTTGTACTATATTACAGTCGCACAAAATACTTTCTACTCAAAATTTTTGTTGTACGAGCAACGTGTGTACAACAGATATTGGAAAATTATCTCTGATTGAAACCGATCGCACGATAAAAACATTTTAATTTCGTTCTTCATAACTGATGTTTTTGGAAAGCTGTGTCATTCCTGATTTAAATAATGAAAAAGAGCAAGAGTTATCTATTTTTTCATGCTTAGGGGAACGAGTTTCGAGAATTTATTCTCCTTTCTCGTTTTGAAGTGCGTTTATTTACATAATTTTTTGTGGTGCTATCATGTGTGATTTTCTGCCTCTCTTGCACTGTAGTTTTCTTTTTTAAACCACATTGCAATCGTAAAATCGGACAAAAGACTCTTGTTTTTTTTTAATACGCTAATGTTATAGAAATTATTTTTGTTTTTCGGTTTACAAGTACTGTGCCGTCTCCATTACACAGAATATCATACACACGCAAATCATCACACACTGTTCGTTCTTATAATCAAAATGTCTTACAGAGATATAAATAACGACAGTATGGTTTCACACGGAGTTTGTATACAGTCACAGGTGTTACATTTTCTGTAGATAACATTGCATACACAAAGCTTTCAATTATAAATTTCATTTTACCATTATTGATCAATTGAATTATTGATTTGTTGTAGATGTTGAGTTGAGCCTATGGTGTCTTATGTATATAATGTTATCTACAGAAAATGTACCACTTGTGACAATGTACAAACTCTTCGTGAAATCATATTGTCATAATATCTCTGCAGCGTGTTTTTACTATGAAAACAAAGAATGTAAGTGATGCTTCGCGTGTGTGAGATATTCAGTATGATGAAGGAGGCACAATACTTGCAAGTAGAAAAACCAAAAGTACTGTCTGTAACATTACCGTATAAAAAAACATGCCAAGATTATTTTGTCCGATTTTACGATTGCAATATGATCACAAAAAGGCAATTACAGTGCAACTGAGGCACAAAATCACGCAGGCACACATCCTGAAAAATATTTATGTAAGCAAACCCACATTCTCAAAATGTGTTGCGATAAGCGTTAAAAAAGTAATTGTGCAGTTTTTTATTACTTAAACCACAAAAATTAATTTGTACAGCAGCTTCATGTATTTCAAATATCATTTCTACCCTTCACGAAAGATTTCCTAATACCTAAATTTACATTCGATGTTAGAAATTTCGCTTCTTCAGAAACGCTCTCCTTGCGATTGCCGGTCTGTCGTCTCTATTTCGGTCATCGTCTGTTATTTTGTTGTTGAATTAACAAAACTCATGTAATACTTTTAGTGTCATAAGTCCTAACGTGATTCTGTCAGCATCACCTAACTTAATTCGATTACATTCCATTACCGCTATTTTACTTTTGTTGATGTTCATGTTATAGGTTGTTTTCAAGACACTATTCATTCCATTCAACTGCTCTATCAAGCCCTTGGCTGTCTCTGACGGAATTACAAAGTCACTGGCAATCCTCGAAGTTTCATTTCTTTTCCTAGAACTTTAATTTCCTTTCTAAATCTCTCTTTGGTTTCCTTTAATGTTTTCTCAATGTACAGATTGAATAAAATGAGGTACAGGCTACAATCCTGTCTCACTCCCTGCTCAACTACGGAATCGCTTACATGTCCTTCGACTCCTATAACTGCAGTCCGGTTTATCTAAATCTACACATGCTACGAAAGTGAATTTGCAATTCTTCAAGCTATCTGGCTGTAACTATGTACAGGGTCGTCCATTGACAGTGACCGGGCCAAATATCTCACGAAATAAGAACCAAACGAAAAAACTACAAAGAACGAAACTCGTCTAGCTTGAAGGGGGGAAACAGATGGCGCTATGGTTGGCCCGCTAGATGGCGCTACCATAGGTCAAACGGATATCAATTGCGTTTTTTTAAATAGGAACCCCCATTCTTATTACATATTCGTGTAGTACGTAAAGAAATAGGAATGTTTTAATTGGACCACTTTTTTCGCTTTGTGGTAGATGGCGCTGTAATAGTCACAAACATATAAGTACGTGGTATCACGTAACATTCCGCCAGTGCGGACGGTATTTGCTTTGTGATACATTATCCGTGTTAAAATGGACCTTTTACCAATTGCGAAAAGGTCGATATCGTGTTGATGTATGGCTATTGTGATCAAAATGCCCAACGGGCGT
Source organism: Schistocerca americana (assembly GCF_021461395.2). Taxonomy (NCBI): domain Eukaryota; kingdom Metazoa; phylum Arthropoda; class Insecta; order Orthoptera; family Acrididae; genus Schistocerca; species Schistocerca americana. The sequence goes on along the minus strand of NC_060124.1, from coordinate 429,146,468 downwards.
GTGCTATGTATGCTGCTCGGTATCCTGGACGATATCATCCAAGTGTCCGGATCGTTCGCCGGATAGTTACGTTATTTAAGGAAACAGGAAGTGTTCAGACAAATGTGAAACGTCAACCACGACCTGTAACAAATGATTATGCCCAAGTAGGTGTTTTAGCTGCTGTCGCGGCTAATCCGCACATCAGTAGCAGACACATTGCGCGAGAATCGGGAATCTCAAAAACGTCAGTGTTGAGAATGCTACATCAACATCTATTACACCCGCACCATATTTCTATACACCAGGAATTGCATGGTGACGACTTTGAACGTCGTGTACAGTTGTGCCACTGGGCACAAGAGAAATTACGGGACGATGACAGATTTTTTGCACGCGTTCTATTTAGCGACGAAGCGTCATTCACCAACAGCGGTAACGTAAACCGGCATAATATGCGCTATTGGATAACGGAAAATCCATGATGGCTGAGACAATTGGAACATCATCGATCTTGGCGGGTTAATGTATGGTGCGGCATTATGGGAGGAAGGATGATTGGGCCCCATTTTATCGATGGCAATCTAAATGGTGCAATGTATGCTGAATACCTACGTAATGTTCTAACGATGTTGCTACAAGATGTTTCACGGCATGACAGAATGGCGATGTACTTCCAACATGATGGATGTCCGCAACATAGCTCGCGTGCGGTTGAAGCGGTATTGAATAGCATATTTCATGACGGGTGGATTGGTCGTCGAAGCACCATACCATGGCCCGCACGTTCACTAGATCTGACGTCCCCGGATTTCTTTCTGTGGGGAAATTTGAAGGATATTTGCTATCGTGATACACCGACAACATGCGTCAGCGCATTGTCCATGCATGTGCGAACATTACGGAAGGCGAACTACTCGCTGTTGAGAGGAATGTCGTTACACGTATTGCCAAATGCACTGAGGTTAACGGACATCATTTTGAGGATTTATTGCATTAATGTGGTATTGACAGGTAATCACGCTGTAACAGCATGCGTTCTCAGAAATGATAAGTTCGCAAAGGTACATGTATCACATTGGAACAACCGAAATAAAATATTCAAACGTACCTACGTTCTGTATTTGAATTTAAAAAAACCTACCTGTTACCAACTGTTTGTCTAAAATTGTAAGCCATATGTCTGTGACTATTACAGTTGCATCTATCACAAAGCGGAAAAAATGGTCTAACTAAAACATTCATATTTCTTTACGTACTACACGAATATGTAATAGAAAATGGGGGTTCCTATTTAAAAAAAAAAAACGCAACTGATATCGGTTTGACCTATGGCAGCGCCATCTAGCGGGCCAACCATAGCGCCATCTGGTTTGCTCCTTCAAGCTAGACAAGTTTCGTTCTATGTAGTTTTTTCGTTTGACGCTTATTTTGTGAGATATTTGGCCCGGTCACTATCAATGGACCGCCCTGTATATTGGGGCACAATTAAGTGTTTAGGAACTGTACGCTACCCTCTCTCCCCCCACTTGCATCCTTGACCTGGAAATGTAAATTGATTCTATCTTCAGAATTCGAAGCGCAACCGTTAAGTCGAATACTATGGCACGACAACAAATTGGCACCATCGGTTGGAAATGTGAATACAGTAATCTGGGACTTTGCAGTTTCTTCCAGTCATCTTACTTGCATTCTGCTCCGTGACAGTGGAAATGCGACGTACCGAAGTAGGAACTACCGCAAGTTTAAATTTAGGAAGAATTAAAATAGTACCTTTCCAAGTCCCGAACTAACCGAACGTATTTTTTCATTGTGGCTGTCTCTGTGTCTACTAGGTCATGCAGTTGGCATCTACAGAGGAACTGCGTTGTTACTTTAGCTGCTGGTCACGAACACACGCTTCTGGCTTCACTAAGAGCAGGAATAGCAATCAGGTGTGTCTCGCATCGTCACTCCTCGCGAAAACAGTAAAAGAGCGTAACTTACATAGGGACTTGTCTTTGTCTCCCGTTTCAGTACCCATAACTACGCCAGAAAACTTTAGCATTGTGTACGTAAGCTAAAAACGCCCCCCCCCCCCCCCAATAAGCCCATTACATTTTCGAGTGGTTATAAACTTTGGCAGTCCTGTAGTGTACCCTTACGTATAACGACGACACGGATGTAGTTTTCTATCTCTGTCGAAATAGACGCTCTTTTCAAGTTTATTAATCATAGTTAGAGATGGAAGTTCTGACCTTATAAATTATCAAAATAGGTAGGCAAAAAGGCATTATAAATAGCTGAAATAGGTAACAAAAGGCAATATAGTGAAACCTTACATTATGTGGAATATTGCCCACTCGTTGCTTATAGGATGTCTAAAGGATGTTGCGTTCTCGGAATGCTGTACAACAGTTCAAACAAATAAAATTGGTAATTTTATTTCTAGAAAGCAAATTGACGATATTTAACTCTGATTACCGCAAATGTCGCTAGCGAGAGGCGACATGAAAACAGTAAAGTTCTTGCTATACACAAAGTCCAAGTAAGCACTTGATACGGATCACGACAATCTGATAGCGTAGCACTAATGTCCATTGGAGACTGGGTCGATCTGAGCCCCGAGGTTGCCAGGAGCGGCGCTTATATTCACTTCTTTCAGATGTCGCTCCTGGCGCGGCGCGGTCCAAATCCGCGCACCATTGGCCGACGTTACCTCACCGCCTTCTCCGGTTTTTCGTTCGTCTTCGTTCCGGCGCTTGTGGTTACGCCAGGAACCATTATGCTTATTTATTAACTAGATAGCACTATTCATGCAGTCATAGAATCAGTATATTTATGCTAAGTTCATGTTTTATCGTAGTTGGAAAGTTCTGACTGAACTAGACGGAACAATGAAAATGTTTCTTGAAATCTTATGCATTACAAAGCCTTATTGGCTTATTGGCTCCACATGACAACCAAATGCTTTCTTAAATTCCCTGGCATCATGTTGAGTATTATGTCAGATAATGCATTTCTCATCTGAGACAATGACGTCCCAACATCCACAGAGATAACTGGAGCAAAATCAACGTCCACGGAGATAACTGGAACATATCTAAAACACTTAACTATTGTAGGGTCCATTCCTACTGCAATAGCATTGTCGCCTTGCAGATTTTTCAAAACGTTACTAAGTTTGTCAAGACCAGGATTTTTCAGAAACACCATTTTACACTTTTCCCCAACTAATGAACCCGATTTCCCAGACACTCTCTCCAATCTTTTCACTGTAGTATCCAAAATTTTCACTGACTTCGTCAAAGGCTGCCCTGTTTCCTGTGGCAGAAAACCGAAATCCATCACTATGATACTCATAGTCATTTCTCCCACAAAGATTCGAGAAATTTCTTTGTATGTACAACTGAAGATGCTTCATCTTCCAGAGCGATGACCACCTTAATTATACTCACAAAATTTGAATCGTAGTAAGCTGCTGCTGGAATCTAAGCCTCCCATCTCGTTACGATAAATTGAGGGGACAGAGGTGTACGTGGTGCAGTGTCTTTAAATGTCTGACTCTTTGGCGGAGCTTTCACAAAGATATTGGAAATAAATCTGTCGACATGTAGAAATAAGCTTCTCATTTATTTTGAAACTCCCAGGAAACAATATGCTGCTCAGGTAGGTTTGCCATCCGACCCGGTATATCGGGACCTTCACCATTATGGACGTTCTTGTCCCGACATCCCGACAAAACCCAATTTTGTCCCGATTTTGAAAGCTACTCTTACGAGCTTGGCTAAAGTACTGAAGTAACGCCATCTGTTAGCGCAACATGTAAATGCAGCCTCAGTTAGTTTCGTTTATGTCAACAATTGAAAACACTATTATTTACCTTATTAAAAATGGTGTGAAGATTTCAGGTAACAGTTGTGTTCAGGAACATATGTATCTGGAAAGCTTTTTAGAAATTAAATAAATGTGACTCAGGGGAATGGAAATATTAACACTTCATGAAGGTGGATTTACTTTCTTAAGGAATACGATGCTGAACGCAAATGCCAACTGCTAGTATTTGTTTTATAGTCCCACACACAATGCCACAGAGGAAAGAGCATTTTCGCTGATGTCGGCCCAGCGGACATCACTGCTACTAGGGAATGTGGAATCAGTCTTACGGCACCAGTTTAACTACGAACTATCTTGCGTGGAGTTTATATAAATAACTGTAAGGGAAAAAAATACTTGCTGAAAAAGATGAAACTTCCGAAAAGTGTGGTGTAACAACTACTTCTGCCGCAGTAAGTTCAATGTAATTGTGTACTAGATACTAATTATATTAAACAAATTTTTCCTTAATTTCTACACTCCCATCACAGTGTGTCCTGTCGAGGTCCCAGCTGGATATGCAGGTCATGTGAATCATGTTCGGAAAGAGCACTTTTAAAGTTAACCCGGTCTTTTTCATGTATCGTGCACATCTGAGACGGAAAGTAATCCGTTATCATATTTCATTTCCTCAGATCATAGTGATGAACTGGTAATAGCTGTGCACCGTCTGTATCTGTGAATCGTTAACGTTTTCCAGACAATCTATTGTAAGCAGAAATGCATTCCTTGATCCACGTTCCGAAGGATCTAATGGTCCAACAATGACATTGGCAATAAAACGACCAGCAGGATCATCTGTCACGTCGATTGAAATTCAGATCTTATTTTATTGTACTTCATCTTGAATGACGTTCATTGTGGCGTGTATTTTGTGTGTGTGTGTACAGAAACGGGGACCTAGAAATGACAGAGAGGCTTCTACCGCGCCATAGCCCTCAGTGGTTCACAACCCCACAACAGGCCACAGCAGTCCACTCACCCAACACCGAATCCACGGTTATTGTGCGGTTAATAAATGATTCCCTGGGACAGTGCTTTCATTTTAAGTATTTAAAGACAGTTTTAGCTTGTCGAATGAAATCACATTAGTATTCCACTCTGCAATGGTTCAAGACTTTTATCCCAATTTGGCAGCTCAGGGTACGACAGAAACAATGACCTGTTTCTAATTGCGCGACATTCTCGAAAAGTGTCACTACCTGTCAAAAGTAGCCTCCCCAAATCTCTACCAAAACCGTCCTATCCGCGTATCTCCGTGTCCGCTTTTCTCCGGAATTCAATATGATCAATAATCGTTATATATTATAAAAATGAATATATATATATATATATATATATATATATATATAAATATAATGTGTGTGTGTGTGTGTGTGTGTGTCCCACATCCCCTCGAAACCACTGGATCGATTTCAACCAACCTTGGCACGCATATCGCTTACTGTCAGGCAACAATCGCTGTGTGTGTGTGGGGGGGGGGGGGGGGGGGGGTAAGAATCTCCTACCTATCATAGATAAGGAGATATAAAGAACGAGATGCGCGACAAACTGCAACATCATGCATGACGTGTAAATATATTACTTCTGTATCCGCAATACATTTCGCAGACAGTATACACATACGAGTACACTTCCAGAAAAAAAAAATTAGTACACTTGGAAAGGCTACTTTGAGTTTGATCCGACGACGGCTGTCTACCTGGGGGATGGAAGATGTAATGGTTTCAGAAAGCAGGCAGCTTCTACATCTGCATCTACAACTAAATCTACATGATTACTTCACAACTCACAATTAAGTGGCTGGAAGTGTCTCCCGTTCCACTCCCGAACAGCGCGCGGGAAGAACGAACATTTAACTGTTTCCGTGCGAGCTCTGATCTCTCTTTTTTTTTATGCTGATCATTTCTCCATATATAGGTGAGTGCCAACAAAATATTTTCACCCTCTGAGGAGAAAGTTTGTGATATTTCATGAAAAGCTCCTGCCGCAGCGAAAAAGAGCTTTGTTTGAATGACTGCCACCCGGATTCGTGTCTCAGGTCCATGGCACCCTCTGTTCTATTTCACGATAATACGAAACGAGCTGCCATTCTTTGAACTTTTTCGATGTCCTCCGTTAATTCTATCTCATGCGAATCCCACATTGCACAGCAGAACTCCAGAAGAGCGCGGACAAGCGTTGTGTGGGCAGTCTCTTTAGTAAACCTGTAACAGTTTCTAAGCATTCTGTCAGTAAATTGCAGTCTTTGGTTTGCTTTCCGCACGACACTATCTACGTGATAGTTTCAATTTATGTTATATCTAATTGTAATCCCTAAGTACTTAGTCGAATTTTCTGCTTCCAGACTTGTGTGAATTATAGTGTAACTGAAATTTAGTGGATTTCTTTTGGTACTTATGTGAATGACTACACACTATTATTGATAGTGATTCATGATTTTGCACCATACAGATACCTTGTCTAAATCATTTTGCAATTCGGTTTGCACATCTGATGCCATTACACGATGAGAAATGATAGCATCATATGCAAGCAATCTAAGAGGAATGCTCCGATTGTTTCCTGAATCATTTGTGTAGATCGGAAACAACAGAGGCCCTATAACACGTCCTTGGGGAACGCCAGATATTATTTGTGTTTCACTCGATGACTTCCCGTCAACTATTACGTATAGTGACCTTTCTGACAAGAAATCCGGGATACAGTCACACAACTGAGACGACACTTCATAGACACGCAATTAAATTAGAAGTCACTTGTGAAGAGACGCACTCGTGCTTCCTTCAGCGTACGGAGCGAGTTTGAAAGGGGTCAAACAGTGACCTTGCGAGCGACGGGATGGTCCTTTCGTAGAACTGCCACACAAGTTGGACGCGCTGCGTCAGTTGTGCAACAATGCTGGTATCAGTGGTCACGTGAACATTCTCACATCCGTAGACGAGGTCCTGGACGTCCACGCAGAACAGACACCCTCCACGATCGTCGTATTGTAAGGTCAGCAGTGGCAGATCGTACAGTTACCACAGCACAGGTAAGAGGGACTGTGAGCCCAGCGTGACAGTAAGAACTGCAGTGAACTGGTTATTAGCAGTGGGACCACGGACACGAACACGTCTAGCCCGTCTTCCACTCATGCCACAGCATCAACGAGCACGGCTCACCTGGTGCCGTCAGAGGACATTTCCGAATATGGAATGGTGCACCATGGTCTTCAGCGATGAAAGCAGACTCTGTCTAGACGCAAGTGATGGTCGCTTGAATCTACGACGCGGACCCAGTAAGCCTATCTCGTAGATTGCATTCGTGCAAGACACACCGGCCCCATCCCAGTTCTTAGGGTCTGGCGTGCGATAAGTTACACTCATGCTCATAAATTAAGAATAATGCTGGTACATGATGAAACAACGCTCTGTGGGCGTTTGCGGATTTATATCATCTCAGTGTATGACCGTGCGGTGCATTTAACCTGCGGTCGTCGCACGGTGGCGCTGGCAGCAGTCCACATACACAGAGGTGTGTTGGTCCATGTCAGAGCACGGTGCAGCGAGTAAGTGTGCAGACGTTTTCAGACGTGCTAATGGTGACTGTGAGTTGAAAATGGGTCAAGGAACACATATTGATGACATTATGAGGGGTAGAATACTAGGGCGACTGGAGGCTAGTCAAACACAGCAGGTGGTAGCACGGGCCCTCCGTGTGCCATAAAGTGTGATCTCAAGATTATGGTAACGATTCCAGCAGACCGGAAACGTGTCGAGGCGCTACAGTAAGGGACGTCCACAGTGTACAACACCACAAGAAGACCGATATCTCATCATCAGTGACCGCAAACGACCACTGAGTACTGCAGGTAGCCTTGCTCGGGACATTACCGCAGTCACTGGAACAGTTGTCTCCAGACACACAGTCTACAGACGACTGAACAGACACAGTTTATTCGCCCGGATACCTGTAAGGTGCATTCCACTGACCCCTAGTCACAGGAGAGCCCGTAAAGCCTGGTGTCAAGAACACAGTACATGGTCATTGGAACAGTGGTCCCAGGTTATGTTCACGGACGAGTCCAGGTATAGACTGAACAGTGATTCTCGCCGGGTTTTCATCTGGCGTGAACCAGGAACCAGATACCAACCGCTTAATGTACTTGAAAGGGACCTGTATGGACGTCGTGGTTTGATGGTGTGGAGTTTGGATTATGATTGGTGCACGTACACCCCTGCACGTCTATGACAGAGGACTTCTAACAGGTCAGGTGTCTCGGGACGTCATTTTGCACCAGCATGTCCGCCTTTTCATGGGTGCAGTGGGTCCCATCTTCCTCCTGATGGATGATAACGCACTGCCCCACCGAGCTGCCATCATGGAGGAGTACCTTGAAACAGAAGATATAAGGCGAATGGAGTGGTCTGCCGTTCTCCAGATCTAAACCCCACCGATCACGTGTGGGATGCTCTCGGTCGACGTATGGGTGCACGTCTTCAAACCCCTACGACACTTGAGGAGCGCCGACAGGCACTGGTGCAGGAATGGGAAGCTGTACCCCAGCAGCTGTTCGACCACCTGATCCAGAGTATGCCAACCCGCTGTGTGGCCTATGTACGGTGCATCGTGATCATATCCCATATTAATGTCGGGGTACATTCGCACGAGACAGGGGCGTTTTGTAGCACATGTGTTTCGGGACGGTTTTCTCAACTTATCACCAATACAGATCTGTGACTTACAGATCTGTGTCGTATGTGTTCCCTATGTGCTTATGCTATTAGCGCCAGTTTTGTGTAATGCCACGTTGTGTGGCGCCACATTCTGCCATTATCCTTTATTTATGAGCATGAGTGTACAATTCTCATTCACCTTTGGTGTTTCTGGAGGAGACGATAACCAGCGCTTGGTACGTGCCGAATGTTGTTAGACCTGTTCTTTTGCCATTGTTGCAACAGGAAGATGATGGGTAGTTCCAACAGGATAATGCTCGCCCACACACTGCTCGTAAAACTCAACGTGCTCTGCAAGACGTGTAGCAACTTTCTGCCTAGCACTATCTATGGGCTTGTCCCCAATCCGACACGATTGGAGACAAGATGGGACGATAAGTGATTCGTGCGACTCGTCAACCAACAGCTCTTACAGAACTACGTGAAGCAGGTTGAGCAGGCGTGGAACAACGTATCCCAGGACAGTATTCGTCATCTGTACCATAGACTGGATTCCAGGGGCAACGCTTGCATTGCCGCCTGTGGAGGCAACGCCACGTACTAATATGTTTGTTTCAGCGTGGGTCGATACCCGGTACCTCAGAACGGCTTGTGATATTTATCTGCAAATGTAACCATTTCATGTACTCCATATACACTGTAGCAACAACAAATCTTGAATGAACTGGAAACTTCTGAAAGGACGTGCTAATTTTTTTCCGGCAGTGTCTGTCGCTCATTGCACCTACAAATGTATATCACGGTACCACAAATAGTACAGGTGATGTGTCATCAACAATGAGGTGTGCGAGAAATGTCGCATCATGTATGAAGTTTTAATCCATCTATTCTTTACTGCGCTTTTGACAGTTTTCAGTAGCGAAGCGCAAATGGATGTAAGCGAAAACGATAACCGCATACAGAGCTATGAAGAGGTGTAGCCACAGAGATGTTTACGGAATCACGTTGTAGACGTGCGATGCAGCTGCCCCCAGCGTACGGAAACTGTCCAGGATCGTGTTTCTTAATTTGGATACTGTACTTACGCGCCTGTACATTTTGCATATTTGTTTGTACGACTCTTTCATTATTTCAAAGGTGTTTTCATGAATACACTACTGGCCATTAAAATTGCTACACCAAGAAGAAATGGAGATGATACACGGGTATTCATTGGACAAATATATTATACTAGAACTGACATGTGATTACATTTTGACGCAATTTGGGTGCACAGATCCCGAGAAATCAGTACCCGCAACAAACACCTCTGGCCGTAATAACGGCCTTGATACGCCTGGGCATTGAGTCAAACACAGCTTGGATGGCGAGTAGAGGTACAGCTGCCCATGCAGCTTGAACACGATTCATCAAGAGTAGTGACTGGCGTCTTGTGACGAGCCAGTTGCTCGGCCACCATTGACCACACGTTTTCAATTGGTGTACTGGCCAGGGCAGCAGTCGTGTTGAAGTCGCTTGGGCAGCTGTAGCTGTACACGCCATCCAAGCTGTGTTTGACTCAATGCCCAGGCGTATCAAGGCCGTTATTACGGCCAGAGATAGTTGTTCTGGATGCTGATTTATCCGGACCTATACACCTAAATTGCGTGAAAATGTAATCACATGTCAGTTCTGGTATAATATACACTCCTGGAAATGGAAAAAAGAACACATTGACACCGGTGTGTCAGACCCACCATACTTGCTCCGGACACTGCGAGAGGGCTGTACAAGCAATGATCACACGCACGGCACAGCGGACACACCAGGAACCGCGGTGTTGGCCGTCGAATGGCGCTAGCTGCGCAGCATTTGTGCACCGCCGCCGTCAGTGTCAGCCAGTTTGCCGTGGCATACGGAGCTCCATCGCAGTCTTTAACACTGGTAGCATGCCGCGACAGCGTGGACGTGAACCGTATGTGCAGTTGACGGACTTTGAGCGAGGGCGTATAGTGGGCATGCGGGAGGCCGGGTGGACGTACCGCCGAACTGCTCAACACGTGGGGCGTGAGGTCTCCACAGTACATCGATGTTGTCGTCAGTGGTCGGCGGAAGGTGCACGTGCCCGTCGACCTGGGACCGGACCGCAGCGACGCACGGATGCACGCCAAGACCGTAGGATCCTACGCAGTGCCGTAGGGGACCGCACCGCCACTTCCCAGCAAATTAGGGACACCGTTGCTCCTGGTGTATCGGCGAGGACCATTCGCAACCGTCTCCATGAAGCTGGGCTACGGTCCCGCACACCGTTAGGCCGTCTTCCGCTCACGCCCCAACATCGTGCAGCCCGCCTCCAGTGGTGTCGCGACAGGCGTGAATGGAGGGACGAATGGAGACGTGTCGTCTTCAGCGATGAGAGTCGCTTCTGCCTTGGTGCCAATGATGGTCGTATGCGTGTTTGGCGCAGTGCAGGTGAGCGCCACAATCAGGACTGCATACGACCGAGGCACACAGGGCCAACACCCGGCATCATGGTGTGGGGAGCGATCTCCTACACTGGCCGTACACCACTGGTGATCGTCAAGGGGACACTGAATAGTGCACGGTACATCCAAACCGTCATCGAACCCATCGTTCTACCATTCCTAGATCGGCAAGGGAACTTGCTGTTCCAACAGGACAATGCACGTCCACATGTATCCCGTGCCACCCAACGTGCTCTAGAAGGTGTAAGTCAACTACCCTGGCCAGCAAGATCTCCGGATCTGTCCCCCATTGAGCATGTTTGGGACTGGATGACGCGTCGTCTCACGCGGTCTGCACGTCCAGCACGAACGCTGGCCCAACTGAGGCGCCAGGTGGAAATGGCATGGCAAGCCGTTCCACAGGACTACATCCAGCATCTCTACGATCGTCTCCATGGGAGAATAGCAGCCTGCATTGCTGCGGAAGGTGGATATACACTGTACTAGTGCCGACATTGTGCATGCTCTGTTGCCTGTGTCTATGTGCCTGTGGTTCCGTCAGTGTGATCATGTGATGTATCTGACCCCAAGAATGTGTCAATAAAGTTTCCCCTTCCTTGGACAATGAATTCACGGTGTTCTTATTTCAATTTCCAGAAGTGTATTTGTCCAATGAATACCCGTTTATCATCTGCATTTCTTCTTGATGTAGCAAGTTTATGGCCGGTAGTGTACAAATATAAACTTTCAAAACAAAATGAAATTAAATGTTGATGTCTGATGATATATGGTAGTTTGTTATGGCCTGATAGATTCTTATGTCACTCATACTTAAGGGGACAATAATGAATTTAGGTATTTGAACATTCAGTTTGTTCAACTTGCGGTATAATTGTGCGTACTGTGGTCAATATTTAGTGTTTGTTAGTATTACACGATTAAATCAATTATTCTTCACTGGTATGACTGCACATAGGTGAGTTAATAACTCTAATTTTATAGAGATGACAACGGCAACATCCACATCCGAATTGCATTGGAATTATAAAGCTCTGCTTCCTTTTTCTCATTCCGACATTGTAAAGCCACTGTTTACTCGACAGTTCAGGCTGAATTTGGGCATGAAAATCTTCCTTTGTTTCTTGGGGTTATTTTCCATACCCTGTTGATTTCTTCCTGTGCTTGATGGCATATTTTTCGCATAAAGTCATTGCACGGTAGTGTAATTCATTGAAACATGCCTCCAGTAATACTTTCTTTAACATTTCTGTCGTTATTTCGTTTCCAATAATGCTTTAATATCTTTAGACCCACATGTCAACTTTTCTTGCAGTATGAATCAAATTCACTACATCTAATCGTAATGTACAGAGTGTACCAGAAATGTTATGACAAACTTCGAGGGGTTATAGAGGGTGTCTTAAGGAACAAATCGAAGATGGCAACCCATCTCCAAAAACGTCATTCAACGACGTTACAGTGTCGAAGTTACAGGCTCCAGCAGCTACCACTGGGTCATCCCGTTGTATGCTGACGGCCCATAGGCGGAAAGTCCCGCAGTGTTGTTTGTTGTTCAGTAATCGCGACTGATTGCCACGATCGCCAGTGTAGAAGATCTTTCTACACAGCAGCTAGGGCCATCTTCTCCACAGGTGATCGTGGCAGTCAGGTGCTATCAATTGCGATCACTGAATAACAAGAAACATTGTGAGACGTTTAGCCTATGGTCCATCAGCATCAGTACTTTTGCTGCCGAAGGGGTGGCCTAATTACAGGCGTCGACGCCTATAATTATGACGCTCTGTAGCGTCGTTGGATGACGTTTCCGGGCACGGACTACTGTTCTCAATTTATTCCTCAAGATATCCTCTAAAACCCCCCGAAGATTGTAGCAACATTTCTGGGTAGCCCTTTGTAATCAGCTGTGGTCCCATTCCGATATGATGTTTCTACCCTCTGCAGCGTAGCTTTAGAGCACATTAAGATTGCGACTTTTAGAAATTCGTTCCTGCTTTTCGAACTGATTGTACTTCAGTTATATAATTGGACTGTTCATTAAGTGTGGCATACCTACTGTAGGGCTTGTTAATCGGCAATAGATGGTATATCCTCTTCCTTTTGCTGTCTACAATTCACCTGTGCAGATTAGGGCATAATTTGTCCAACCGTTTTCTATGAGAGAAAATGTTGTCTGGTTGTCTTCTGTGCTGTTTGTCAATAGGTGCAAATACAACATCTTGTTTACCATGGAAGCAACCTCGTACAGATATCTGTATTCTGGAATAACGTTAACTTCCAGGACTAGTAGCAAAAGTACGGAGAGCTGATGGCAGTTAGTTAAGACACCTAGTTATAAGAAGTGAAGTTCTTCGAGTATTATTATTATATTTTGCTGCAGAAAGTGATTACATTCTTGATTTTGCTAAAGCTTAACGATTATGGCGACTATTGCGAAAGGCAGGAAATACGGTCCCTAGTACTGTCTGGATCATACTTTTCATCATCACGACATTTTACTAAAGCACAGGTTTGATTCATCTCAACGCTTCGCAGAGACGTAATTTCATGTCACTGCAACTTCGTTGGTTTCATCTCTATCGATCCATTCATATCAGTTAAGTGCATTTCATTCTTTTCACAAAGAACCTTTCTTGGTTATTTACTACAACTTGTTCCGTCTCACTGACGCCGTTTTGTTTTATTCACAAGAGGATCCTCATTTTAAGAATTCGTCGCTTGAAGCAGACTAATAGCGGTAATCCATAGAAGAGTAACGTGCACGAACTATGGAGCTTTTAATCTGAAGTCGGCTTTGGAGAAGTTTCTAGAGGACAACGACGACGTTCGCTGCATTGTGAATGAAAGTTCAGGAACGGGCTTTTTCCTATGCAGTAGTAGGACCGTAAAAGATGTTTTGTTCTCCTCAGAAAAAGTTGTGACTCTGACTGGTTCATAGCTGTCACTTGGAGCAGACAGAAGCTAATTAAAATCAGATAGGAAATAGCTTCCTCTCAATATGGGCGTGCATTAATTTGTTAATAAATTATATTGCGCGGAAACAAATCCAGAGTCGAGTTCATCAAAATAAGTGTTCATTACAACCTATTAATATTATGACCTTGTACGCCGAATATTCAGAACTTTTAATAAATATCCTCCTTTTGATTACTGTCCGTTAACTCAAACTTATTTTAGTGATTTTAGTTCATGAGCCTTCGCTCTCCTTAATGATAGTTTCTGCGTCACACAGCTTACATAACGCGATTTCTCTTAGGGACTGAGGAACCAATCGAACGTCCAAAGCGCAAAAGCTGTCCCACCTATAGCTCATTAACAACTGTACTCGGGGCACAGGAAAAGCATAAGTACATTATACAAACTACAGCAATTGCTAGAATATCCATTGTTCAGCAGAGATCAGAGATTGGAAATTTTTGGAAAGAAGGAAGAAACATGTTACACGTCCTGATGGCAGTGAGATCATTAGAGATGGAGCATAAAGCTCTGTTTAGAGATGTGTGTGTGTGACAGGTAAAGACCCTACCATTTCGAAAGGAACCATCCTCACATTAGAGTCAAGATACTTAGCCAAATTACAAAAGTCCTAAATCTGGATACTGAAGGGTAACACCCATTTCACAAGATTTACTGCAAACGTGACGTCATTCTGAAGTCACACGTAATATTTACAACCTAATGAACTCTATAGACTTCCATTAGCGTTCATGCAGGCCTCTTTCACATGGGTAACAACTCACAAAACTTCTTACACACGTGCCGTTATTTTGACATCACAGGCAATATCGAAGATTTATTAAAACACATCATTCTTGGTCCGACTTACAATAATAATACTAATGATAATAATAACAATAATAATAGTATAATTCAGCGACGCATACTGCTGCAACATCGTCGTGGTACAGTGGCTGTGTGTGTGGAATGGTGAAGTGGAATATTACAAGTTCGTGTTTGTCCACCTTCAAATTTTTCCCCTTACTAAGAGATTCTGTGGCTTCCTTATTAATTTAATTTAAAAGAAGTATGTTCTTTAATATTCGATGTTATGTACATACCAGAGTACTCTCTCAGGAGTGACCTATCATTGACAATAAACAAATATTCAAAACGCGTTGGTCATCCAGTAAAATGTCCGCGGCTCGTGGTCTTGCGGTAGCGCTCTCGCTTCCCGCGCCTAGGGTCCCGGGTTCGATTCCCGGCGGGCTCAGGAATTTTCTCTGCCTCGAGATAACTACCCAGTTGTGTGTCTTTCATCACCGTTTCATCCTCATTCACTCGCAAGTCGCCGTAGTGGCGTTAAAGAACTTGTGGAGCGGCGGCCGAACCGCCCCGCGAGGGGTCTCCCGGCCACCAATGCCATACGCTCATTATTATTATCCAGTAAAATAAATTGCCACTAAGAACAAAAGACATACAAGAGACTGATAAATTTACAAGATAATTTCTTCAGAAATCTAGAAAGTATAAAAGAAAATTTACGAGCTAGTTCCTGTAGGGTACCTTTCTGACAAACAAGAACGTCTTCAATTAAAGTACGTCTTTATCCACCAATTTTAAATTTGTCGTCATTTTACTACAACACATTGCCTCAACGTCGACGCGTTTTCAAGAACTCCTCAGGGTGCTGATGTTTGGGAACAACACTTATAAACAGAACATAAGTTAAATGAGCTGCCGCTTTTGTTCGTCCGCTAGACTGGCTATCCTTCCTTTTCAATTGCAGACCAGCTGCTGAAACTACTTTTCAGAGTTTCTAAAAATAAACTTACGTTGTCGACACACCTCAGTGATCAATGTTGAATGTGTACGCTAAATGTGCTCAGTGCTGGCTGCCTCCAGCTTGTTTTTCGCTTGTAAATCAGCAGGTCGTCTCACATTCGACATTTATGACAACGTATTACGAAATACAAGAAGTACAACTATTTTCGTTAGTTTCGGAATTAATTCTTGTAAACTGGCCGGTCGACTCGAATGCAGAATTTACACTCTTATAAACAACGCAACTTCGAGGTTAATCTATCCTGCAGTAATGAAAATGCCTGAAGTTCAGTTTTCTTAACTGAGGGCCGGCCGCGGTGGTCTAGCGGTTCTGGCGCTGCAGTCCGGAACCGCGGGACTGCTACGGTCGCAGGTTCGAATCCTGCCTCGGGCATGGGTGTGTGTGATGTCCTTAGGTTAGTTAGGTTTAAGTAGTTCTAAGTTCTAGGGGACTTATGACCTAAGATGTTGAGTCCCATAGTGCTCAGAGCCATTTGAACCATTTCTTAACTGAGGAAAATTTTGTTGTTTGGAACGTCACTTTCGCGTCGCGTGTTGTGAACCGTATGGACACGGAAGTCGATAAACACCTCGTTCCGTCTTCGGTACGTCACGTTTGCACGAAGTATTGTGAGATGGTGGTTAGCGGACGTTTAATTCGGCTCTGTGATAATTGCTGTATTTTTTTATTTTTTATTCTCATTTTGTTCGCTTTTGTTCGTTGCATCTGCTCGGGGCGGGCGTGGTAAGACATCCGTTTAAGTTCGTTCTTGATCGATTAGCTCAGTTTTTTTTTTTATTACAGAGGGCTACTAACCCTCTGACCGAACACGCTGAGCTACCGTGCCGGCTATTTGAAAGGCAGCGATGTAGACTCCTTGTATGCCTGTCGTTCGGTTGTCTGAGGTGGTTCTCTCTGAGTCAAGATTGCTCACTCTTATCAAGTTCTTCTACCAAGTTCAGATAATGTGATGTACACTACAGCGAAATTTTTCTCTGGTTGTCTATAGAACGAAATCGTATGAACGAATGTGACATAAAAAAGACTGCTCGCACTACTAACGTGTTTTGAAGTACGCCTGTTGTTTGCCTCTCAGCTGCGCTCTTACGCTATGAAATGTTTCCCCGCATTACTAATGCGTATTAAAGTGCGCCCGGTGTTTACCCCTCAGCTGTGCCCTTACGCTGTAACATGTTTCATCAGAATCGATCATCTCAGTGGCGGTGGACGAGCGATTTACTTAGGGCATGTTACTCGGCTCCACTTTAGTGATGGCAACGTATCCAACTGTGAAACAAATGGATGAATTAAAGTACCATTCGCGCTAAATCTTAAAAATAGATTTACTGAATGCTAGTGTTTGGCAAAAGAAATAATATTATGAACATTGGTACTGTAAGACTCCGACGTGTTCAGCCACTGGTCGGAAAGATGTCCAGACACTCTCTACAACTGGGGCAAATCTTCATCACCATCCTATGACTGTTGTGCGGAACGATGGACTGTTTCTCATTTTGTGTACCTGTTGTTATTTGTGGTATTTTATGCTGGAGAGCTGTGCTTAAATGTTGATGTGTAGTAATTTGTAATCTTTATATATATATTGCCGTGCGATAAATAAATAAATAGGGAAGATCATGAAACGAATTCGCAAACTGCAAGTACGGTACCACAACAACAGTACAATGTGCTCCAAACATGCAAAAATTTCTGCCGGACCCGGACTCGAGCCCCGATATCCCGCTTGCGGCGAGCGGTCGCTATAACCACTTCGGCTATCCGAGTACGCTTGCAGGACCGACACAAATCTACATATTTACCGGCGTCTGCTTACCATAATGCTCGCACAATTATGTGATTCCCGCCCAGGGAGAGACTCTACAGACACTGTCAAACACAGACACTGCACCAGTGTAATCAGGAAGAGTTTTCTTGCTCCCCAACTATACATTTCCAGCCAGTGTATGAGAGGAGATAACTAATGAATGTAATTGTACAAGGGTGTCCTTTTTATGCGGTATAATGATATGGGAAGGGAGAGGGTGGAACCTGGCGGCACACATTCTATTCCTCTCGAATAGTACCAAGTGTGCTATCAGACTCAACGTCCCCATCCGATGGACAGATCACCATCTACATTGTCACTTGCCCTCACTTCAGAAGGCACTGCGCAGAGACGTTGTCACGCTACTGATTGTGCTCTCCTTGCGCTCTATGTACTGCTGATAAAAATTTCTTCCACACCGGGATTCGAACCGTCTACCAATTCGTGAATCCCCACTGCAACTGCGAGAGTTAGTGACTTCCATTTTTTAGAAGTAGTAGATCCGTCGTCCACAAAGACGTCTCTTCCACCGGGGTCGACGGGAGCCCTTGTGAGCATGGGAACTCATCAGGTTACCTTCCATTCAGAAGGCTGCTGCACGCAGCGACTGTTATATTGACTTGTAATTAATAGATTTCATCTATCAGTCGTCCTTCTGAAAGTTTATTTGCACATCTAGATTTGGGCTAGAAAGTAACCATTCTCAATGCACTATCATTTTTGATCAATGCATGTAATGCCTGTTGGTCGGGCTTCATCCACAGTTCATTGAATATTACCTAGGTTCTTTGCACTATCAGCGAGGAAAGGAATATATTAAAAACAGTGACAAGAAGGAGGGACAGGATGGTAGGACATCTGTTACGACATCAGGGAATAACTTCCATGATACTACAGGGATCTGGAGAGGGCAAAATCTGTAGAGGTAGACAGACTGGAATGGTTCAAATGGCTCTAAGCACTATGGGACTTAACATCTAAATTCATCAGTCCCATAGACTTAGAACAACTGAAACCTAACTAACCTTAGGACATCACACACATCCACGCCCGAGGCAGCATTCGAACCTGCGACCGTAGCAGCAGTGCGGTTCTGGACTGAAGTGCCTAGAACCGCTCGGCTACACATTGGAATACATTTAGTAAATAACTGAGAACGTAAGTTGCAAGAGCTACGTCTCAATATGTAAATAAATAAAAAGAGAGTTTCCTAAATCTCTACACACAAACGCCAGGGTGGTCTCTTTGAGAAGGATACGGGAGATTTCCTTCGGCACCTTATCCCACAATCCAGCTTGTGCTCTGTCTCAACCTCGTCATCAACGCATCCTTTCACTTTCGGAGACTACTATCGTTTTTCTCTGTCTCTGTCATCAACGCAACTCTAAACCCTAATATTCCTTTCACTTTAGGAGACTACTATCGTTTTTCTCTGTCTTGGGGAGAAACACGTGGGTAGCACCATTCAGGTTACGTTAGCGGATAATGCTGCTGGGCAGCTAGCGTGTAGCTGGTTCTTGACGTAGAAATAGCGAAACAGTTGAGGGAGGAAGTCGTGCATGCATACTTCGCTTTAAAACGTTACTTACCCTACTTTAATCGGAATTTACATATTATAATGGTGTTCTGATAGCACCAAGCATTACTCAATTAAGCATGCACCCAGAGGACGTCACGCTAATAGTGTATAACATTGCCTCTATCCTTAATCATCATCATATCATCATACTGCGATTATATTAAGACTGGAGCCGCTACTCACTTCCCGTATTCCTCCGCTCACACCAGTTTTCTTCATCCAAATCGTCCCAGAAATGACCCCAACTCCTCCTAGGTAGGCCATGATAGCTTCTTTCCGCTAGGATCTACTGCCAGGCTTTCTTTGGCCATTGGCTGTCGTCCATCCTCTGTAGAAGTCCATATAATTTTAGATATTTCACCTCTATAGTGTATACTGTTGATTTATCGACGCCACAGACACTCTTATGTTGGTATTTGGTACATTGACCAGGTTGGTGATGCCATAGTTTCGCCTCCAAATGTCCATCCCTAGAGCAACCAGCTAGTTCCTCCTTCCTAAGCTCCAATGTTTCCAACAATTGACAGATATGTCACCTGTTTCGTACTTTGTGTTATTTTCTTAAAAATGGTTCAAATGGCTCTGAGCACTATGGGACTTAACTTCTACGGTCATCAGTCCCCTAGAACTCAGAACTACTTAAACCTAACTAACCTAAGGACATCACACACATCCATGCCCGAGGCAGGATTCGAACCTGCGATCGTAGCGGTCGCGCGGCTCCAGACTGTAGCGCCTTTAACCGCTTGGCCACCCCGGCTGGCGTTATTTTCTTATTCCAAAGAATCGAGTTCAGTTGTTGTACAGCCCTCTTACCTGTCCTATTTTATTACACGATCCAGTCTAATGCATTAGTTGTGGAGGGCATATAATGCATGTCAGGGGGATGCCGCAAAAAGTACAGTAGTAGCTTTCGAGCTAGGGGAGGAAGCATTCCTGAAGCGGCTAAGTTTGTAAAGTGTTCACGTGCCCGCGTTTAAAATATACCATGCATGGCAAAATGGCACTACACAAAAACGGCATCCAGCCAACTGGTGCATCAGGACCTAGACGACAGGGGTAAACAACAGCTGTGGAGATGTGTACAGGTAAATAGACGTGCAACTGTTGAGCAACTGATGACCAGATGAACCAAGGGGCTATCAACAGCTTTTCCTCAACGACCATTCAGCGAACGTTGCTGCATATGAGCCTCCACAGCAGGCGCCTGGTTCCTGCATCCACGCACACTGTTGCTCATCGGCGACATGGAATTTCCACGCCAATACCGCAACTGGTGACTGGAGGTGGTGACTGAAGGTCTTTTCAGATGAATTACGTTTTATGCTGCGTCGGACAGAAGGCCGTCGTTATATAAAACATGACGACCGCTGTGGCCGAGCGGTTCTAGGCGCTTCAGTCCCGAACCGTGCTGCTGCTACAGTCGCAGCTTCGAATCCTGCCTCGGGCATGGATGTGTGTGATGCCCTTAGGTTAGTTAGATTTTAGTAGTTCTAAGTCTAGGGGACTGATGACCTCAGATGTTAAGTCCCACAGTGCTTAGATCCATTTTATATAAAACATAAAACATCTGAAAGCAAGCCCTGTGCAGCAATCGTCGTAGTGTCGTGCTCTGGAGAATGTTCTCTTGGCATTCCCCGGGTGATCTCATCTTTTTGGAAGCCACAATGGATGGACACAAGTATGGATCTAAGCTTGGAGACCACTTCGATCGCCGTATGCACTTTGTTTTTCATCGCACGATGGTATCTACCAGCAGGACAACGCAAAGTGTCACACAGCTCGCAGTGCACGTGCGCATTCGAAGAGCAGCAGCTACCAAACTCCCGAGATTTAAACCAAATCTAGAATGGGGTGGGATCTCCTCGATCGGGTTGTTCGCGGCAACCGAGAAACCTAGCGCAGCTGGGCGAGGCTCTGGAGTCAACGTCCTTTTCTGCACGTTCCAGAACCTCTTTCATTCTTTCCCTGCACGACTCGCAGCGGCCCGCTGCGCAAAAGGCGATTATTCAGCCTTTTGACAGATGGGCACATTAATGTAACTGGATAGCATGTTTATGTCATCTCTATATTTTGCTGTAGGTTAGGATCGGTTTACGACCGGGGCTCTTACGCCGTGAGACATGACTGGATGCCTTGTAGGCATGTTGGATAGTCCGCCTTGGTACACCAACAAAATGGGCAACTTCATTCGTGGTGTGGTCACGAGCACGTCCAAAGACGATCGGTCATTTGTCTCACACTGTCACGCCTCCATTCTGTAGCGTTGATTGCATACAACCGACTGGCTTCTGTAAGCCATTTTAATGCCATGACTTGTGAGCGATAGAAGTCTCCCTGGTACCAGTCTGTGCCATGTACGAAAATGGTTCAACTACACAAACCAGTTCAGAACACTTTGCAGAAATAAAGAAACAAGCATGCCAAATTCAAATGAACACAGAATCCCCAAGATCGGCCATCTGTTACAGAAGCTCGAAATTTAGCGCAGACTTCAATGCGCAATGCTTTTAATACGCTACTGGCCATTAAAATTGCTACACCACAAAGATGACGTGCTACAGACGCGATATTTAACCGACAGGAAGTAGATGCTGTGATATGCAAATGATTAGCTTTTCAGAGCATTCACACAAGTTTGGCGCCGGTGGCGACACCTAGAACCTACTGACATGAGGAAAGTTTCCAACCGATTTCTCATATACAAACAGCAGTTGACCGGCGTTGCCTGGTGAAACGTTTTTGTGATGCCTCGTGTAAGGAGGAGAAATGCGTACCATCACGTTTCCGACTTTGATAAAGGTCGGAGTCTAGGCTATCGCGATTGCGGTTTATCGTATCGCTACATTGCTGCTCGCGTTGGTCGAGACCCAATGACTGTTAGCAGAATCGGTGGCTTCAGGAGGGTAGTACGGAACGCCGTGCAGGATCACAACGGCCTAGTATCACTAGCAGTCGAGATGACAGGCATCTTATCCGCATGGCTGTAACGGATCGTGCAGCCACGTCTCGATCCCTGAGTCAACAAATGGGGACGTTTGCAAGACAACAAACATTTGCACGAACAGTTCGACGACGTTTGCAGCAGCATGGACTATCAGCTCGGAGACCATGGCTGCGGTTATCCTTGACGCTGCATCACAGACAGGAGCGCCTGCGATGGTGTACTCAACGACGAACCTGGGTGCACGAATGGCAAAGCGTCATTTTTTCGGATGAATCCAGGTTTTGTTTACAGCATCATGATGGTCGCATCCGTGTTTGGCAACATTGTGGTGAATGCACATTGGAAGCGTGTATTCGTCATCGCCATACTGGCGTATCACCCGGTGTGATGGTATGGGGTGCCATTGGTTACACGTCTCGGTCACCTCTTGTTCGCGTTGACGGCACTTTGAACAGTGGACGTTACATTTCAGATGTGTTACGACCCGTTGCTTTACCCCTCGTTCGATGCCTGCGAAACCCTATATTTCAGCAGGATAATGCACGACTGCTTGTCGCAGGTCCTGTACGCGCCTTTCTGGATACAGAAAATGTTCGACTACTGCCGCGGCCAGCACATTCTCCAGATCTCTCACCAATCGAAAACGTCTGGTTAATGGTGGACGAGCAACTGGCTCGTCACAATACGCCAGCCACTACTCTTGTATTGTGTTGAAGCTACATGGGCAGCTGTACCTGTACACACCATCCAAGCTCTGTTTGACTCAATTCCCAGGTGAATCAAGGCTGTTATTACGGCCAGAGGTGGTTGTTCTAGGTACTGATTTCTCAGAATCTATTCATCCAAATTGCATGAAAATGTAATCACATGTCAGTTCTAGCAAAGGCAAAGGTGGAAAAATGGGCCCCTGCTGGTATTATGAGCCCCCTACATATTTGGAAGTAGAGGCCATGAATT
Organism: Schistocerca americana; assembly: GCF_021461395.2. Taxonomy (NCBI): domain Eukaryota; kingdom Metazoa; phylum Arthropoda; class Insecta; order Orthoptera; family Acrididae; genus Schistocerca; species Schistocerca americana. Next base: position 429,123,444 of record NC_060124.1, on the reverse strand, counting down.
CTAGCTGAGAGCACATGAGCTACTAGAACTAGTTGCCAAACTTCACTGTAGAGTGTGCAGACGTAGTAGCTGTCAAGGTTTGTGAGTAGTTGCGCTGTGAATTTTTTCGCTGTCATCAAAAGTTTGAAAGATTAGTGTTTATTTGAATAAAACTCAAATTTCTAACATGTTATTACTAAAACTAAGGTAAGGTACGTAATTGGCTTGTTGGGATGCCGTTTTACATTAATTAACGTCGGTTGCGTACCAAACTAACCGTAGGCAAAATCGTTTTTCCCATTATTTCGATGGTGGTTATATGGGCCCCTTTTGCTGCTGGTATTATGGGCCCCGTAAAATCAATCAGATTTTATGGGACCATTTACAAATATTGTTACCCTTTATGTTTCAGATGCCTCGAAGACATCTTGTACCACCAAAAAAATCGAAACGGCAATCGTGGGACAAAGCAAATATGTCAAATGCTATTGTAGCTATTAAAGAGAAATAAATGGGGTTAAAAAAAGCGGTTAAAGTGTATTCTGTCCCTCGTTCTACGCTCCAAAGGCTTTCACGAATCGATAAAACGGTCGAAGAAATAGTTAATATTAAACTGGGCCGTCCACCGGTTTTACCGCAGGGACTTTAGGACGAACTGGTTAAATATCCTCTCATTATGGAATCCAAATTCTACAGCCTTACCAGAATTGACGTCAGGCGCATGGCCTACCAGCTTTGCACAAGAAATAAAACCCCTCATCCATTTGTAAAGGGCGAAGATTCTGGTCGAACTTGGTTTGAGCATTTTATGTCACGGCACAAAAATATTCTGTCTGGTTTGAAGGCATCCGCAACTTCGATTTCGCGTGCTAATGAGTTTAATAAACAAGCTATCGACAATTTCTTCAGTTTACTTGAAGCTGCGTTCAATAACTACAAATATCCTGCAGACAGAGTTTTTAATGTAGACGAATCAAAAAATGGCTCTGAGCACTATGGGACTTAACTGCTGAGGTCATCAGTCCCCTAGAACTCAGAACTGTAGCGCCTAGAACCGCTCGACCACCCCAGCCGGCAGACGAGTCAGGTCTTAGTGTCGTTCAAAGAAAAATTTCTCGTGTCTTCGGCCTGAGGGGAAAAAGGGAAGTTGGTGCATCATCTGCAGCTGAAAGAGGATCACTTGTAATGTGTAAAAAGATGCTTATGTGTGTGAGTATTGTGAATAGACTAGGCGTAGGCTGTGAAAATCATCCCACCAGTAGATTAATTAACAATGTTCAGAGTGAATCTTTCTTTCATTATACACAAAAATGAAATAAAATTATTTTTTAAAATTTTTGTTTCTTTTTATTTCAAACTACCTTGGGGCCCATATTACCAGCACAAATTCTTGACGCAACAAAATCCAGACTATCAGGAAAAATAAAATTTTGTTTTAACTATTAAAAAGTTGTGCCAAAACATGTCGTAACTATTTGCAGGACATACTAGAGAAATGCTTTATGTTAATTTCATGTTATTATACTAAAAATAAAAGGTGTTATATAAAAAAAACAAAGTGGGGGCCCACTTATCCACCTTTACCTCTAATCATCTGCATTTCTTCTTGGTTGTAGCAATTTTAATGGCCAGTAGTGTACTTAAACCTAACTGGTCTAAGGACATCACACACATCCATGACAGAGGCAGGATTCGAACCTGCGACTGTATCAGCAGCGCGGTTCCGGACTGAAGCGCCTAGAGCCGCTCGGTCACAGAGGACGGCTCTGTGCCATGTACAGTGCGCCACCCTTTTTGAGGGACTGTATTACAAGGGATCTACATCTACATCTACATGATTACTCTGCAATTCACATTTAAGTGCTTGGCAGAGGGTTCATCGAACCACAATCATACTATCTCCCTACCATTCCACTCCCGAACAGCGCGCGGGAAAAACGAATACCTAAACCTTTCGGTTCGAGGTCTGATTTCTCTTATTTTATTTTGATGATCATTCCTACCTATGTAGGTTGGGCTCAACAAAATATTTTCGTATTCGGAAGAGAAAGTTGGTGACTAAAATTTCGTAAATAGATCTCGCTGCGACGAGAAACGTCTTTGTTTTAATGACTTCCATCCCAACTCGCGTATCATATCTGCCACACTCTCTCCCCTATTACGTGATAATACAAAACGAGCTGCTATTTTTGCACCCTTTCGATGTCCTCCGTCAATCCCATCTGGTAAGGATCCCACACCGGGCAGAATATTCTAACAGAGGACGAACGAGTGTAGTGTAAGCTGTCTCTTTAGTGGACTTGTTGCATCTTCTAAGTGTCCTGCCAATGAAACGCAACCTTTGGCTCGCCTTCCCCACAATGTTATCTATGTGGTCTTTCCAACTGAAGTTGTTCGTAATTTTAACACCCAGGTACTTAGTTGAATTGACAGCCTTGAGAATTGTACTATTTATCGAGTAATCGAATTCCAACGGATTTCTTTTGGAACTCATGTGGATCACCTCACACTTTTCGTTATTTAGCGTCAACTGCCACCTGCCACACCATACAGCAATCATTTCTAAATCGCTTTGCAGCTGAAATTGGTCTTCGGATGACCTTACTAGACGGTAAATTACAGCATCATCTGCGAACAACCTAAGAGAACTACTCAGATTGTCACCCAGGTCATTTATATAGATGAGGAACAGCAGAGGTCCCAGGACGCTTCCCTGGGGAACACCTGATATCACTTCAGTTTTACTCGATGATTTGCCGTCTATTACTACGAACTGCGACCTCCCTGACAGGAAATCACGAATCCAGTCGCACAACTGAGACGATACCCCATAGGCCCGCAGCTTGATTAGAAGTCGCTTGTGAGGAACGGTGTCAAAAGCTTTCCGGAAATCTAGAAATTCGGAATCAACTTGAGATCCCCTGTCGATAGCGGCCATTACTTCGTGCGAATAAAGAGCTAGTTGCGTTGCACAAGAACGATGTTTTCTGAAACCATGCTGATTACGTATCAATAGATCGTTCCCTTCGAGGTGATTCATAATGTTTGAATACAGTATATGCTCCAAAACCCTACTGCAAACCGATGTCAATGAAATAGGTCTGTAGTTCGATGGGTTACTCCTCCTACCCTTTTTAAACACTGGTGCGACCTGCGCAATTTTCCAATCTGTAGGTAAAGATCCATCGGTGAGCGAGCGGTTGTATATGATTGCTAAGTAGGGAGCTATTGTATCAGCGTAATCTGAAAAGCACCTAATCGGTACACAATTTGGGCCTGAAGACTTGCCCGTATCAAGCGATTTGAGTTGCTTCGCAACCCCTAAGGTATCTACTTCTAAGAAACTCATGCTAGCAGCTGTTCGTGTTTCAAATTCTGGAATATTCCATTCGTCTTCCCTGGTGAAGGAATTTCGGAAAACTGCGTTCAATAACTCCGCTTTAGCGGCACAGTCGTCGGTAACAGTGCCATCGGCACTGTGCAGGACAAGCGACTGACAACGTAAGTGCAAGAGGTTCGACATTCTCAGAAAAATTGATAACAGGTACAGAGAAAGGCATGTACTTGTGGATGTCACTTATTACTTGTATTTCCCTGTACAAGTAATAAGTAACATATACAAGAAGCAAGAGGAAAACATAAGAATGGTAGACTAAGAACGAAGTACTCGGATAAGAAAACGTGTAAGACAGCAATATAGCCGTTGACCCCTACTATTAACTCTACACATCGAAGAAAGCATGAGTGAAGTAAGGTAGAAATTGAGGAGTGGGATAAAAATGCAGGGGGAAAGGTTGTGACTACATTCGCCGAAGGTGAAAATAAGAAAGAACCACAGGACCTGTTAAATAGAATAAGTCTAATGGACACTGTGGATTCAGGGTAAACTTGAAAAGATTAACATAACGAGGAGCAACAGGAATGAAATTAGTTAATAAACTTAACATCAAATAATGGACTATCAAGGAGACAAAATGAAGAGATTCTGCCATAGAATGGGACAAATTGCTCTGAGCACTATGGGACTTAACTTCTGAGGTCATCAGTCCCCTAGAACTTAGAACTACTTAAACCTAACTGACCTAAGGACATCACACACATCCATCCCCGAGGCAGGATTGGAACCTGCAACCGTAGTGGTCACGCTGTTCCAGACTGTAGCGCCTAGAACCGCTCGGCCACTCCCACCGGTTTCTGCTATATTGGAAGGAAAGTAACTCATGGCAGATGAAGCAAGGAAAAGATAAAAAAAAACAGTAAAACAAAGAGGGAATTCCTGACCAAAATAAGAGCACAAGTATCAAACATTGGCATTAATTTGAGGAAGAATTTTTGAGAATGTAGGCTGGAGCATAGCGCTGTCTGTGGTGTCACCGCCAGACACCACACTTGCTAGGTGGCAGCCTGTAAATCGTCCGCGGTCCGTTAGTATACGTCGGACCCGCCACTGTCAGTGATTGCAGACCGAGCGCCGCCACACGGCAGGTCTAGTCTAGAGAGACTCTCTAGCACTCGCTCCAGTTGCACAGCCGACTTTGGTAGCGATGGGTCACTGACTACATACGCTCTCATTTGCAGAGACGACAGTTTAGCATAGCCTTCAGCTTGCTACGACCTAACAAGTCGTCATATTCTTCAAGAATGTATTCTGAACAGATAATATTGTGAATCATGTACCGTCAAGAGCAAAGTTCATAATTAATGGATTAAAGTATGAAACTAATTACGTCCGCTTTCTGAATTCTAATTCCTTGTCATGTTCGAGACCTCACGTCAGTATAGTTCTTCCTTCCTCACGACAGCCTGCGTGAGCTAAAACGCGTGCATTTCGGCTTCCTCCAATAACACGGTGTTGGCTCTTCTGCCAACACAATATTGTCTACAAGTGAATCATGAAATGTGGGAAAGCCTGAATAGAGAAGAATCGATTCGTTTGCGACGATTTGCTATAGAAGGATATTGAAAATTAGGTGGTCTGATTAAGTAAGGAATGAGGTTGTTCCCTGCAGAATAAGCGAGGACAGAGACATGTGGGATGTATTAAACAAGTAGAAATAATAGGATGATGCAACATGTATTAAGATATCTGGGAAGAATTTCCTTAGTAAGAGAGGGAAGTGTAGAGAGTAGATAGTTTAGGGGAAGACTGAAAGATTGTAACGCATCCAAAAATTAATTGAGGACATAAGGTGCAAGTGTACTGTGAGGTGATGAGCTTGGTAGAGAAGGGGATTTTGTAGTGGAGGCACCAAAGCAGCCAGAACACTGATGAACCAAAACAAAAAAGGAAACAACATTGTTGTCATTGTTGTCTTGTGAACTTTAGGATTCGAAATGGACGATGACCTTGAGTTTGGTCAACTGGCACCACCGGTAAACGTGTTGAGCAGTAGGTGTGGCCAGTGGTGGCTTGCAGACGGACCGGAGTGCGCCTTGGCCGTGTGGAGAGGCAGGCGGGTTCCCCGGAGGCCATGCGGCTGTGGCTCGGCGAGGCGCGCCGCCGCCGCCGCTGCCGGATGGGCCTGATGAGCACTCCCGCACCGCGCGCCGCCGCCGCACTCACTGCCACTGCCACCCGCCTCCCGCCACCCGGCAGCTCTGCGCGCCAAACACCTGCTGCCCGCCGGCGCCTCGCCCACTGGCAAACCTCTCTTTTGTCCAGGGGCTAGAGTTTTACTACAGACCCACTAGGACCCACGAGTGACCAATTTACATTTCTGACCAGTCAATTTGAAACGACAGGAACGCAGTGTGATGTAATCCTATTGAACTCGCCGTTGCCTTGTGAGGTGTCCCTTACTTCGAGCGGATACTCTTTTCTCCAAATTTTACGTTTGTTAAAACCGGCAAATAGCTGAAGTCAATTTGCTGCACTAAAGACGCGTACAAGCTATATCCCAGCGAAGGCAAACGAACGACAGCCAATGTATTTGGCCGACTGGTCGCCAACGCATTTGCGTCTAGCCTGTTATCCTGACGAAACCAGTGGTTTGACCAACGGATTCGGCCATGTGGAATCGCAGTAGGCTCCGATAACTTTCTGAGGTGGCTCCATTTTGCTGCTATTAAAAAGTAGCGTTTTAAGTACATTTTCTCCGCCCGATAATGTAATTGCTGCAAGAAGCTGATCATCGAGAAAGAAGTCCAAGAAGAAACAACGTTCGTCGGCGACGCGTCTTTTATAAAATAGTGTGCCAGGACAAAATTAGTGCCAGATGTTAAAGCTGAAGTGGAATAAGTGCTATTCCATAATTTTCTGCGAGCCAGAGCTACAGATTTCTAGTTGGTTGAATTTTATAAAAAGCATTCCGTCGTCAGGCCACAAGTGGCCTACCGGGACCATCCGACCGCCGTGTCATCCTCAGTGGAGGATGCGGGTAGGAAGGGCGTGGGGTCAGCACACCGCTCTCCCGGTCGTTATGATGGTATTCTTGACCGAAGCCGCTACTAATCGGTCGAGTAGCTCCTCAATTGGCATCACGAGGCTGAGTGCACCCCGAAAAATAGCAACAGCGCATCGGGGCCTGGATGGTCACCCATGCAAGTGCCGACCACGCCCGACAGCGCTTAACTTCGGTGATCTCACGGGAACCGGTGTATCCACTGCGGCAAGGCCGTTTCCGGTTGAATTTTATAGAACCCAAAATTTCAATATATGATACTTCTTTTCAGGAGAGCTTTAGCTACTGTAAAAAGATATCCATAAAGATTCCATTTTCTTTCTCAAATGGTGCACATTGTTTTCTAGCAGCTCACTTATTTTCTCTCCGAGTGCGTAATCTTTTCAATTTATTTTTATAATCACCGTTCGTAGGGTCCCATAAACATTCCCGTTCACTGTAAACCTATCGCCTTTCATGCTGTTTCCATATTCCACTTACCACTCAAATATTTTCAGACACGATAAATACATACTCATCCATCATACACAACGAATCGCTACTGCACCAACGAACAAGCGACCCGGCGTCTCGACTAGGAGGTGTGTTCCAAGCCTAACTCATCGCCAATACTTTGATGTTACCGCCGGTGGTTAAAACCGCAATCAATGCCAAAGGCTTCGTTGGCTCTGATTTTCCGCCCATACACACTAAGCATATCTCCGCCAATGAAGCGGTTGATTGGCATTCGCTGGCATTCGTTGGTCTAACGTGTACCCGCCTTAAGCAGAACAAACCAGCAGTGAGCCGGATCGAGAGCTGAAGGTGAATTCACAGAAGGGTGCACCAGACAGGCGACAGGCCAGTGTCACTCGCTTGACTAAACTTTCCTTTTTAGTTGTCCCAACTGGACGCTAGGTACTCCTCAGGCAAAATAGATAAGATCTCCCGTCGCGTAAGGCCTCCAGTAGTGACTTTTTATGACTAAAACGGTAGAAAGAGGCTAAATGCTTTTTTTGTTTTTTAGCAAGATCCAGGAAGTTAACTATTGCGAATAAAACTTGGAAAGTTGCGTTTCTTTAGGACTCACTGGATCTCACAAATAACATATAGAAAATGGAGCGAGGACCCGCAGTTTCGGACATTTTTGTAAGCGTGGGATGCTGATGAATGTTAGGTCCACAAAAACGAAATGCTTACTCACTGTAAGAACTGCCACGACTGGACAAGGTAAATAAACTGGAAGTTAGAGAGAAGATATCGATGGTGCTGCTGAAATTCCACTTCATTGCCCACAGAAAGAGACAGAGTGAGACGCCATTTCTCAGCACTAGATAGTAGGAAGCGCATTATTGGTTCATCGCCTGAAGAACAAGCGTCTTGTAACGAATATTTTTACTTGTCGGCGCTCGGAATATCTGTCGCCCAGCCAATCCAAACAGAACAAACAACACAAAACGCAGAAATACGAGTTTTTCTTTTGCGTATAAGTCGGTCCAAATTCATTCGATTTTATGCATTCGGGTCTTCGACTTCTTCGCTTGGCCACCGAGAGCCAACGCCTGCTCCAGCCAGCGACGCCACCACGGTTCACCTCCGAGCAGATGGGTTGAGAGTTTCTAGAAAGATTTCGGACAGCGCACGGGTCGTTGGTTCCCCCGCCAATGACGGACCCCGGAGCCGCTGTGAATGCGTGCAGCGCTGAGGCGCAAGCATAGGTCGTCCTCCAGAGAAACGCCATAGCAGCACGACTCGCAGCGTCGCTGACGTCACGGACGTGGCCTACTGAGACTGCCCCGCTCGTCCTTCAGTCTACCGTCAGCGCCGCACGGTTCCTATGCGAGCGTCCCCCTCACCCGGACGGAAGCAACGGTCCACGAACCAGGCAACCGGGAGGCGTGTTTGCCCCGCTGAGCCAGTGACGCAAGGTGTAATTAAAATTGAATATAAGCATTTATTTCCGCCAACAGTGTATTCACTGAGCGTCCTGGCCTGTTGTCAGCACTACTCATCCAACTGAATTGGCCGTTCGTAGTAGTTTGTCAGATTATATTATTTTCGCCCATGGCTGTGTAATTATCGATTTAGTCACGTTTTTTCGGTCAGATTGCGTTTATTCCGTGTCTCAACGGCTCCGCTCTCCTCCCCCCCCCCCCCCCCCCCCCCGCTATTTTGACACCTCACCCGCACAGTCTCTTATTCCTGGATTAACCTATTAATCTTTAATCTTTCCATGTGAATTGCGCAGGTTTTGTTGCCAGCTCTCGAACATGGGATTTGTGGCCCGAGAGTCATGAAGTGTACAAAAAATTTTCAAATGACTCTGAATACTATGCGACTTAACATCTGAGGTCATCAGTAGCCGAGACTTAAAATTACTTAAACTATCCCAAGGACAACACACACATCCATGCCCGAGGCAGGATTCGAACTTGCGACCGTAGCAGCAGCGCGGTTCTGGACTGAAGCGCCTAGAACAGCTCGGCCACAACGGCCGGCTATGAAGTGTAAACGACTTTGTCCGAATAAACGAACTTTGCAATTAGAAGCGAAGCGGATTTTATTCATTTAAACACTCTAGGTAAGCACGCGTGCACACATTCGTGTTTACATGATTCAGAGGCAAATATATTTGCCATTTCAGATAGACCTGTCATTTTTACCCATCGTTTTAATGTGACTGGTTGAAGGGGAGAAGAGTGAGGGAGGTGGGGGGTGAGGGGTAGAAAATACAACTGGGCTAGTTCCACTACCTTAGATCTTTAAATTTTATTTTGAATTTCTCGCCAACGTGCATTTATAAATTTCCAACCAGCGCCATCTTTAATTTTTAAAGTTCATTCCATTTTTAAATTTCCCTTATCTGATGTCTTGGATCTCTGAATTTCCTGCGCGACTGCAGCGCCAAGTAGAGCTGGAAACTTGAATTACGTGCCTGGTTCGCCCCAGAGATACTACTTATCTCTTCTCATGAATGCAAAGCGCTACCTGGGGGTGAGGAACTGAGAAACTAGTCTCAAGCTACCGCATTAGGCATGACGTTCAAATTTATTACTTCATTCGCAACACTTTTCACAGATGATATCTGCATATGCCGTTGAATTTACCTGCAAAATTGTACCCCATGTATGTCAGTACATATGACGTAATAAGCATTGAGTTGCATGAAAACGAAACTGCAGAGCGAATTTCACTAAACGTACAGGTGATCTACTGCGCAATAGTATGTGAAATGTGCTAAATGTGCGAGAAACATATGTGACATGTGCGTAAGCGGGCAAAGCTATGGGTAAAAAGCGCTTCATAAACATTTGGATCGATTTCAAGCAAACTTGGTACGCATGCTGCTTATCATCTGTAAGGAAGTACTGAGGGGGTAATAAACCAGCAATCTGGTGTTGGTGCAGGGATGATAACACGGAGAAAGAAGAGGTAGGAGGAAATAGACGCAGATAGAGGAGAAGAGGAGATGGACAGAGAGAGAAGGGAGGAGCAGATGGACAGAGAGAGCCAAAAGGAGGAAATCAACTTACAGATGACTAGAAGAAATACACCCCGCCGCAACGCCGAGTGCTCAGTATCATAATAAAATCTTAGTGCCGGCCGAAGTGGCCGTGCGGTTAAAGGCGCTGCAGTCTGGAACCGCAAGACCGCTACGGTCGCAGGTTCGAATCCTGCCTCGGGCATGGATGTTTGTGATGTCCTTAGGTTAGTTAGGTTTAACTAGTTCTAAGTTCTAGGGGACTAATGACCTCAGCAGTTGAGTCCCATAGTGCTCAGAGCCATTTGAACCATTTAAAATCTTAGTGCAACGTAATAGAAACGGTTCATAATTGACGAGTCGTAAACTTGTCGTCGAGAATCGTGGAAAACATGGGAAATGACCTGTGGCCTGATGCATTTAAGATAAAAAGGAACTGATTAAAAATGTATGCACTTGCTTGAAAAGAATTTTCTGTGGCTTTGCCCCGATTATACACTAAGCGCCAAAGAAACTGGTTTTAGCATTGGTATTCAAATGCAGAGATGTGTAAACAGGCAGACTACGGCGCTACGGTCGGCAACGCCTATATCAGACAAGTGTCTGGCGTAGTTGTTAGATCGGCTATTTCTGCTACAATGGCAGGTTATCAAGATTTAAGTGAGTTTGACCGTGGTGTTCTAGTCGGCGCACGGTCTATGGGACACAGCATTTCGGAGGTAACGATGAAGAGGGGATTTTCCCGTACAACCATTTCACGAGTGTACCGTAAATATCAGGTATCCGGTGAAACGTCAAATCTCCGACAATGCTGCGGCCGGAAAGAGATCCAGTAAGAACGAGACCAACGATGACTGAATGGAATCGTTCAACCTGACAGAAGTGCAACCCTTCCGTAAAATGCTGCAGATTTCAATGCTGGGACATCAACAAGTGTCAGTGCGCGAACTATTCAACGAAACATCATCGATATGGGCTTTCGGAGCCGAAGGCCCACTCGTGTACCTTAGATGATGACTGCACAGTACGAAGCTTTACGCCTAGCGAGTCCGCCAACACCGACACTGGACTGTCGATGACTGAAAACATGTTGCCTGGTCGGACGAGTGTCGTTTCAAATTGAATCGAGCGGATGAACGAGTACAGGTATGGAGAAAACCTCATGAATCCACGGGCCCTGCATGTCAGCAGGGGACTGTTCAAGCTGGTGGGGGCTCTGTAACGGTGTGCGGCGTGTGCAGTTGGAGTTATATGGGCCCCTGATACGTCTACACACGACTCTGACAGGTGACACGTATGTGAGCATGCTGTTTGCTCATCTGCATCCATTCATGTCCATTTTGCATTCCGACGCACGAGGGCAATTCCAGCAAGACAACGCTGCACTGCACGCGTCCAGAATTGTTACAGAGTGGCTCCAGGAACACTCTTCTGAGTTAAAACACTTCCGCTGCCCACCAAACTCCCCAAACATGAACATTATTGAGCATATCTGGGATGCCTTGCAGCATTCTGTTCAGAAGAAATCCCCATCCCGTCGTACCCTTACGGATTTATGGGCAGTCCTGCAGGATTCACGGTGTCAACTCCCTCCCGCACAACTTCAGACATTACTCGAGTGCATGCCACATCGCGTTGCGGCACTACTGCGTGCTCGGGGGGCCCTACACGATATCAGGCAGGTATACCAGTGTCTTTGGCTATTCAGTATAGTTCGTTTCGCGGGTTTCTCGACTGATTTCAGACCCATTTTCATAAATTCAAAATTACACACAGATTTTTACACTCCGCGATATTAGCCGCTATTTATTCTTATAAAAGACCTTTTGGCCTTGTTCTTGCTTATAAACCTTGCGTACATCTATCATTTTGATCTATTCTGCTTCCCAAATCTCAAAATGTACGAGTATGTATCCATTCTACATTCTTTTACCTGGCTGTAATAGTTATTCCTCTATCGAGTCTACCTATGACGCATTGCTCTTATTTACAGGGTGTTTCAAAAATGACCGGTATATTTGAAACGGCAATAAAAACTAAACGAGCAGCGATAGAAATACACCGTTTGTTGCAATATGCTTGGGACAACAGTACATTTTCAGGCAGACAAACTTTCGAAATTACAGTAGTTACAATTTTCAACAACAGATGGCGCTGCGGTCTGGGAAACTCTATAGTACGATATTTTCCACATATCCACCATGCGTAGCAATAATATGGCGTAGTCTGAATGAAATTACCCGAAACCTTTGACAACGTGTCTGGCGGAATGGCTTCACATGCAGATGAGATGTACTGCTTCAGCTGTTCAATTGTTTCTGGATTCTGGCGGTACACCTGGTCTTTCAAGTGTCTCCACAGAAAGAAGTCACAGGGGTTCATGTCTGGCGAATCGGGAGGCCAATCCACGCCACCTCCTGTATGTTTCGGATAGCCCAAAGCAATCACACGATCATCGAAATATTCATTCAGGAAATTAAAGACGTCGGCCGTGCGATGTGGCCGGGCACCATCTTGCATAAACCTCGAGGTGTTCGCAGTGTCGTTTAAGGCAGTTTGTACCGCCACAAATTCACGAAGAATGTCCAGATAGCGTGATGCAGTAATCGTTTCGGGTCTGAAAAATGGGCCAATGATTCCTTTGGAAGAAACAGCGGCCCAGACCAGTACTTTTTGAGGATGCAGGGACGATGGGACTGCAACATGGGGCTTTTCGGTTCCCCATATGCGCCAGTTCTGTTTATTGACGAAGCCGTCCAGGTAAAAATAAGCTTCGTCAGTAAACCAAATGCTGCCCACATGCATATCGCCGTCATCAATCCTGTGCACTATATCGTTAGCGAATGTCTCTCGTGCAGCAATGGTAGCGGCGCTGAGGGGTTGCCGCGTTTGAATTTTGTATGGATAGAGGTGTAAACTCTGGCGCATGAGACGATACGTGGACGTTGGCGTCATTTGGACCGCAGCTGCAACACGGCGAACGGAAACCCGAGGCCGCTGTTGGATCACCTGCTGCACTAGCTGCGCGTTGCCCTCTGTGGTTGCCATACGCGGTCGCCCTACCTTTCCAGCACGTTCATCCGTCACGTTCCCAGTCCGTTGAAATTTTTCAAACAGACCCTTTATTGTATCGCTTTTCGGTCCTTTGGTTACATTAAACCTCCGTTGAAAACTTCGTCTTGTTGCAACAACACTGTGTTCTAGGCGGTGGAATTCCAACACCAGAAAAATCCTCTGTTCTAAGGAATAAACCATGTTGTCTACAGCACACTTGCACGTTGTGAACAGCACACGCTTACAGCAGAAAGACGACGTACAGAATGGCGCACCCACAGACTGCGTTGTCTTCTATATCTTTCACATCACTTGCAGCGCCATCTGTTGTTGAAAATTGTAACTACTGTAATTTCGAAAGTTTGTCTGCCTGAAAATGTACTGTTGTCCCAAGCATATTGCAACAAACGGTGTATTTCTATCGCTGCTCGTTTAGTTTTTATTGCCGTTTCAAATATACCGGTCATTTTTGAAACACCCTGTATGAGCATATTTTAAACCACAGCCATTACATTTAACTCAAAATCCAATTCCTATTCACTTTGGACTAGTAGTGCTGCATCATCAGTGAGTCGTATTGTGCTATCTTACTGTCCCTAAATTCAACAACTGTCCTTAAATTCCCTCATTCCCTTTTCAGTGAAGAAATAAATATCAATGGTGACAACTTGCCTGAAACCTATCTTGATTTTGGTTTCTGATACAAATCAGTAGTTACAGATTACCGTAATTCGCTTTGAAGGGAGAGAATGGGTTTCCGTCTCTGTTATCGATAGCACACTGCCTAAAAAAGGAAAACATTATATTTCACCCCAATTCATAAATCTCATTTCTATATGTATAGCGCCACAATAAACTCCGAAATACAACACTAGCATTTTAAATTAGCTTTTCCATTCCATATACACAACACGCAACCGGTTGGCAGTGGATTTACACGTGCCAGCTTGTTGGAGGCGCTGCAGTAGCGAAGTTTCAGAAAAACCATGGGAGTTTCGTGACTCATTATCTTGGATTTGGGTAGCACTGCGCCCCGTACAGCGATTAACACTGAGTGTGCAACGAACCGGCGAGAAGAGAGTCCGAAAAGGTGTTGAGGGAGAAGCACGGAACTGAGGGACTGAGGGAACGCAGCAGCACAAGGAGCAAACAACACGAAATGCAAGCGAGCATGGACAGCGTAAACAAGAATCATGCAAGCGCTAACATACAACTGACTCCGGACTCTGCGTGGCAGAAAAGTCACGACTCCAGAGGCATTGCCCAGCGTATGCGATACTCACGCTGCTTCACCTGTCCTCACACTGGACATGAAAGCGTTCGTGGACGAGGAGCTGGTCGAGTTTTGTGACGTCATAACAAGGAATGTTACACAACATTCTGTTAAGCCGTCGGCACACGGGACAAGGCACCTTTTTCGTTGACGTGCAAGCAGACGGGATATCCAGCGTCACGAGACACATCACCTTCGGCACAGGGGACGACATGGTTAATATCATTTTGCTCTCTCAGCGCTCTCCAGCGGCAGTTGCCGGCTTTATTTGGCTCGCAAACATCACAGTTTGTTCGTGAAAACGGGCGCGCATAGTTTCATTACAGGCGACATTGTATTTTATGTTATAATCTTCTATAGACTTTAATCGCCGAACTATTACTTACATTTAATTATAACAAATTTTAACAAAAGAGACACGTTTTTCATTAATCTTAAACGTTCGGTTGCTTTAAAACCGTTTACTCTAACGACACACGAGTTATAACGCGATAATAATAAAACACAAAATTTCGATATGACATATCCTGTCCTTTTATTACAACACATCGATGGGTTAGTGCTCAGATACAGCATTTATTCATGGGGCGTAAGGTATAAGTAAAAGCCATCGAATATGGGCTTCTACTGAACACTACAATTACAGTATGCCTTCTTGCTTCCTGCGGGTCTCAAGCTCTCTGCTTTTTGCTTGTGACGTAGAGAGTGTTCTTACTTCCTACTGGTTCTCACATGTCACAGAAATATCGCAAAAGTTGATGAATTCTTCTGGGGTTATCAGCTCGAGAAGAATTCATCAGTGGAATACGCCGAGAAAGACTGCAGTCGGATACATCGCAAAAATTGTTTTGTGTTTCACGTGGCGAAATGGCTCTTCAACGAGAAAAAGCAGGACATGACCTCACAAAACTCGTAGACCGCCAAGTCAACATCAGCTAGCTCGTCCCGTGTGCCGACGACTTCAACGTGAAAGACTGAACAAGATAGTCAGATTTTTGCTTCGTAAAGAGATACGTTGTCAATGAGATGCCAGATCTCATTCTAAGTCACAAGTAATATTGAGGCCATACTGAACTCCATCGTTTTCAATAAAAACCGTATTTGGTCGGTTTTATCTTGTAACATACATCCTATGAGTATATGCTCTTTCGAAGTACCACCACGTAGAGGACTTCTTGAAAACTCTTTGCTTTTCGTGCGATTTGTTGTAATAAAATGGCAAACGTCATACTGGTGGTTAAAGAATTTTATTATTTTGTTATTTTCGTGATGTAACTCGTGTGTTATGGAGGTATAACATTTGAAGGCAATGGCAACCCTAAGATTTATCGAAGACGCGTCGTTCTTGGTGCGATTTGTTATAGTTGCAGGCCGCTGTGGCCGAGTGATTCTAGGCGCTTCAGTCCGGAACCGCGCTGCTGCTACGTTCGCAGGTTCGAATCCTGCCTCGGGCATGGAGGTGTGTGATGTCCTTAGGTTGGTTAGGTTTAAGTAGTTCTAAGTTCTAGGGGACTGATGACCTCATATATTAAGTCCCATAGTGGTCAGAGCCATTTGAATAATTTTTTGTTCCAGTTAAATGTCGCTTTATGATGTATTGGCGGTTAAAGCCTTCAAGATAACAACCTGCAACTGTTCACCGCAGTGTAGCAGATAGAGGGACGGAGTTGCAGGCTCAAATGTAGGTGGCTGGCATCTTGCTATCCCGAAGAACTTTTTTAATAATCTTCGCGTTTTCCAAAATAACTTGGTGCGCTCTTGTAAATTTAATATAAGTATGTTCTATAATATCCGATGTTACATACATATGACACCGCTCAATTCCAGGAAACATTTTCTTCGATTTTGTGACCATGCCACGTAATATGGAGCAACGAAATGCTAGACTACTTTTTCCATCAGTGGTTGATTCGATCGAAATTCAGTATTTACTAATCCAGCCAAAAAACTTTCGAGATTGTGGAACACTTAATTCTTAAATATTAGGGTCATTCAAAATGAAACGAGCCGGAGGCTGTCAAATGGAATCCGGTGAAGAGCTCGTAACGCCACTCGTGCTGAAAACAGAGAAATGGGGGCGTTTTTTGACAGCGGAAGGAGTGCGTGGAACGGAAATTAATCGAAGAACAACACATGTGCACGAAGAGCACTCCATGTCCGTTGCATAGGTCAAGGCGTGGCACATGCGATGCAATGACCCTAATAAATGTTATGCATGATTGTGAATGCACAAACGCGCATCTACACGCATGTACGCACACACACACACACACACACACACACACACACACACACACACACACACACACACACGTGCGCACTATCATACAAAGTGCAGAATATTTAACAGCAATATTGCAGTAAATAAATGTCTTCTTGGCAGCATCTACAAGAACGTTTATACTACCTGGTGGTTATAATTAAAGTGCAGCTACTCATGGAGTTCCAGAGTAGGCTGTAATTATCGTATGCCAATGAAACTTGGTAGACATGCTAATGCCTTAATGCGGAACCGATTTCCACCGGAAAAAAATTAGTTCCCATTTTGGCCACCAGGTGCAAATCTGGCGCTGTACGGCATCTCGTCGACGTCTCTGGAGTCCATATTAAAGAAATTCTGTAAGTGGCAATTGACAAGGAAATCAACATCATGCCTTTCTCACTTGTTTGTCCGTTTCTGCTCATGTCCTGCTCCAAATCCATTAAATACTGAAACATTTCTATGTCTTTTCTTGCATGTTTAGCGCCAGACTTGCACCTGGTAGCAAAAATTGGAACTATTGTTTTCCAGAGTAAATTGTTTCCGTATTAACGCATTGGTATATCTACCACGTCTGGCCGCCAAACAGTAAATTATGCTTGCAGTGGATGGTGTTGCAGTGTCTCGCGTATTTCACATGTCCTAAGAATTCTGCTGCTGAACAGAAGCAGTGATATAATAAGAATAACCTTAGAGTTTTGCCGAAGAGTGATAACGATGACACAATTTTTATATAATTTAAGAGATAGTTATAAATTTATATCGAATTATTTGTAAAGGAAGTCTTTATTGACTTCTTGCCTGTATCATGTTCATGGCTACTGATGTTTTATTTATGTGTACTACAGACAGAACAGCATGATAGCATATGGACGAAGGAGGAAATGTGCGTTTTAGTGAAGCTAACGTAGCACTGTCATGCCCGTCTTATTCCGTAAACAGACTGCGTGATTTGCGAGCCAAATACAGCCGACAGCTGACACCGGAAAGCGCTGCGGTCGCAGTCACAGTGATGAGCATGTTCCATGTTGCTATGCTCCCACCAACCAAGATGGAAACCACGTCTGGCATGCTTAGCGATGTGAAACACGTCCCGTGTGAGGCCGGCTTTAATGCGTTGTCGCGGATCGCCCAGACTCTCGACAGCGAACAACTCTTGTCCGAGAGCCCTGCGTCTGGCGAGGATACCAGATTTCTGTTGTGTGAAAGACCTTGCCCTCCCCCCTTTTACATTGTTACCGCAAAGAAATTTCCAAAAATTCTCCAAAATAAACTTAAAAATTCTTTACAATTTTTTTAAAACGAATGAAAATTCTTGAAGATTGTATAGGGGTGTCTTTATTGGACAACACAACTGGTTTCACACTGTCTGCATCTGTCATTCGCGTCCACTGTTGGGGCAGGCCTCTCGCCGGCCTTGCTAGCAACATATCAGTGCCTAACTGCAGCGCCAGCGCCTCACGCAGCTTCGCTGCCTGGCCTGGAATGCCTATGACGCAAGGTCGCTCCGCTTCCGAAGCACGCTGTTACGGCCACGACGTCTACACGACAGCGTTTCGCTGCTAAGCACTGTGGGACCGACACCAACCCCTCTGTGGACGTAGGTGCAAGACCTCTGTTGCAAAAAATGGTTCAAATGGCTCTGAGCACTATGAGACTTAACAGCTATGGTCATCAGTCCCCTAGAACTTAGAACTACTTGAACCTAACTAACCTAAGGACATCACACAACACCCAGTCATCACGAGGCAGAGAAAATCCCTGACCCCGCCGGGAATCGAACCCGGAAACCCGGGCGTACCTCTGTTGCAATATGAACACAAATAAATACACTACCGGTAAATAAAAATGCATCACACTCAAACAAACGCTCGTTAGTCGTACGACAGGTAGTTTATCATTGTAGGAATATGTTATAGGAAATTGAGACCAAATGAAGCATACATGTCACAGTAAAATGTGCCCAAACAGTCGCATCATTGTAGTCACCCCTTGCAACAACACAGGCGTGTTTCTCGTCTGCAGACGATCAGATTAGTGCAGAATGGCATCCTGCAACAGACAGCCTCAAGCGTCTTCCACCTTTTGTTGCAACTCGGCAATTGTTCTTGCAGGTTCTAGAGAACGAGTAGGTTTCCACTTAACCCCGTCCCATACGTGCCCAGTTGACGAGAGATACTGTCATTTTGTTGGTTACGGCAATTGTCGTACACCAGGAGGAGTTTGCTGGGTTGCAGCAATCTATGTGGACTTACAGTGTCCTGCTGAAAAACACAGTTTCGAAGACAGGGCGATATCACAGGAAAAACAACCTATGCAATACAGCTGGCAGTGGTTACTTTACCCTTGAGAACACCAAATGTGATCGCGAGTTGTAACTAATGGCCTCCCACACTGTGATGCTTGGGTGGTTGGATGCACTCCGGAGTAGGCTGCTCACCAGGTCTATGCCATACACGTGTACGTCCATCACTCCCATGAAGTCAAAAATCTACTCTCAGTACTGAAGACAACAGAGCGCCGATCCATTCCCCAGTCGACACTTTCACAACACCAGAGTAGCCGTACTTGGCGGTGTCGTGTTGGCAGTGATATCCCGGTGATGATGATGTTCGGTTTGTGGGTCGTTCAACTGCACAGTCATCAGCGCCCGCGCAATGTCCCAATTTTTACACAGTCCAATCTAGCCACTGTTACTGAGGACAACGCAAACACCCAGTCCTCGGGCAGAGAAAATCCCCAACCCGGCCGGGAATCGAACTCGGGATCTCGTGATTCAGAGGCAGCAACGCTAGCCACCAGACCTCGAGCTGGGGACTGGTATCCCGGCCAGAGGAACGTGTAATCTTAGGCCTTCTGCAAGCAGACGGTTCCCAGTGGTCCCTGATGACGCAGCAGGTGCAAAATGTACACGGATTTCGTACCTGGATGATATTCGGCCAGCCACTGCCACAGACCACTGCTAGTGACACATCACCGACAAGTTGTGCCCAACATGTGCAGCAGTCCGTCAATATGTTCATCCAGCTTCCGGCAGGCCCACAGTGCGTTCACGTTCAATGGAGAGTTCAAGAGGAGTACGTTTCCGTCGGCGGGGCATGATGATACTCATGAATGAATGTTGCATATACTGTTCGCTTCCAAACTCAGTACAATTACTGCCTGCAGAGTCGAAAAGGTGGCTGCACAGCCAGGCCTCCTGAACGCCGTCCAATCGCCAATAATCATGGGTGCGGACCAAACAGCGCGGTCATCGGTCCCATTGGATTAGGGACGGAAATCGGCCATGTCCTTTGAAAGGAACCATTCCGCCATTTGCTTGAAGCGATTTAGGGAAGTCACGGAGAACATACATCAGGATTTGCGAACGCGGGTTTGAACCGTCGTCTTCCAGAATACGAGTCCAGTGTGCAAACGACTGTGCCACCTCACTCGGTGCCGAAAATCGTGACTAATGAATTACACTGCAGGCCCTCAGTATGCACATATTATAACGTGGTGCCACTGAATGCAGTCCGTGAAGTTGTTTAATTTTTTTCCAACAGTATAAATCAAATGACCATTTGAATAATTTGAACAAAGTGATCCCGGAAAATTTATTTGCGGCCAGCCCAACAGCTTGACGATGAGGAAAAACGGGACACAGCGTTGACGGAAAAGGTGGCGGAAAGCGTATACAAAATGTTAAATTAGAGCAAGCAGGCGATGTGCGAAATACATCAGGAGAGAGACGATGCAGAGTAGATTGGGATGAAGTATCTACCTGAATGAAGAAGCAAAGTATACACAATGTGTATCCCGTTGCCGATTAGGCTGCTTCTTCATCTACATTCTCTGCAAGCTAGCATATAGCGCGATGGGTGTCTTGAGCCACTACTAAACATTGTCTTTCCTATTCCACTCGCAAATGGGGTGAGACAATAACATTTGCCTATAAGCGACAGACAGTACGAGTCCTAATTAGCCTTGTCTTCGCGGTCTCTACGTGACACGTACGCTGGTTGCAGTAGAATCACTCAGCAACTCAGCCGTAAATGCCGGATCTCTAAGCTTTCTCAAAAGCATTTCGCAGAAAGTCGTCGTGCCTTCATGGATTCCAAGTTCGGCTGAGGAAATATTTCCGTAATACTCTGACTCCTCTGAATTTCTTCGAATCTTCCTCTAATCCAACTTGGTGGGGATGCCAAACACTCGTATACTTCTGAAGAATAAACGTATAGTTCTGAAGAATAGGTCGTATTCTATACACGTCCTCCTTAATAGATGACCTACATTTTCTTAGAGTTCTCCCAAAAAACAGAAATCGAACATTCACCTTTCCTCCCCGTTCGCCTTGCTTTTTTACACTTAGATGTTCAATCGACGTAACTGTGTCATACACAACCAGCCCTGTATTCGAACATTATAGGGTTGTTTTCACCACTCTCTCTTAACTTAAAGTTTTCTACATCTATCTGGTGGATCCTACAAAGAACTGTGCCTGTTCATGTCTTGTGACAAATTTATTTTAGCCAAGCGATGTTTGATGTCATTGCCTCTGCTTCTTGGCTTTAGGTTTTTGCCTCGAAGTGCGTGCTCTTTAGCCTCACACTCAGGATCTCGTTAATAGCCCTGAGGCAGCCAGATGTTCTAGGAGAACACATACTGTTTAATCACTACGTGGACATTACTAAGGAAGTTGGGAGGAAACAAGATTAAAGTAGGGGACAATACTGATATCAGCTAATACAATTGCATCATACTTACTTTCTACATTCAGATCACCAAGGGATAAAACTCAAACAACATACATCAGACGCAAACTGACATTCCTCAAAAAGAACACTGTGGTGTCACCGCCAGACACCACACTTGCTAGGTGGTAGCCTTTAAATCGGCCGCGGTCCGTTAGTATACGTCGGACCCGCCGTGTCGCCACTGTCAGTGATTGCAGACCGAGCGCCACCACACGGCAGGTCTAGAGAGACTTCCTAGCACTCGCCCCAGTTGTACAGCCGACTTATCCAGAGATGGATCACTGACAACTACGCTCTCATTTGCCGAGACGATAGTTAACATAGCCTTCAGCTACGTCATTTGCTACGACCTAGCAAGGCGCGATAGCATTTGATATTAAGATTATAACATGTACCGTCAAGAGCGATGTACACCCATTGTGGATTAAAGTTAAGTATTACATCAACTACGTACTTTATTTGCTACTATTAATTCCCTTAACTGTTCCAGACTTCACGCCAATCTGCGAGAGCTTAACGCGTACATTTCGGCCTCCTCTAGCAACACAGTGTTGGCTCTTCTGCCAACACTTCAAACACTAATGAACGAACTGGATTATGAAGAAGTTTCTCAGTAACAGAAATTTCTGATGGTCTTAAGATTCTAAAACATGGAAATGCACCGGAAAGTGACGGAATTCATTTCATCTGCATTGTGGGAACTATGTAAAAAGATTTCTCAAGAAACATAATAGGAGTCAGAAATCATACCAAGGCCTGGCAAGTCATCATGCCAATCAAATGACTTTCGCCGAATCGCACTGTTGAGCACTATTTGTAAGTTCCTTGAAAGAACTCTATACAATAAAATTATCTCGGTGACCTCTCAGAAGCTTCCGTTGATCACGCTGGATACTAAGATGGGGCTGCGCTGATCAAGTATCATCATTTATTGAAGCAGGATAGGAAATACAGCGGAAATACCAGCGGCTTTCGTTGACGTGAATGCAGCATAATACGGTTTGGAGGCATGGCCTGCTTTATGAATTATTACAACTTATTCCACGTAGATGGAGAACAGAACTAATTGACAACATGTTAGCTGGAAGAACATTTATTGAAACTACAGGAAAGGCCACTAACTGTCCAAAAGTACTGAATAATTGCTTAACACAAGGACCTGTCCTCGCTCCTCTCATGTTTAAATTATATATATAACGTTCGAGACAATCCTAACTTGTGATCTAGGCATTTTAATCCAGTGTTGCCGCCAATGTAGCTCACAACCTAACTGAAATAAAACGGAAGTTACATATTTTCATATGTCTAACAGATTTGCACATGAAGCCCGGATCTCTATTTTGAGTGAGATAAACTTCGTCATAAAATGCGTCCAAAGTACCTTGGGATCACGTTGGACAGGATACTTTCTTTTAAGGAACAACTGACGCGAACATCTGCTAAGCTCAAAAACATAAACAACATTCTCCATGAACTCGGGCACTAGTTGGGATCGTCAGCATACACTCTTAGAGCATCAGCACTCGGAATGGTATACTCAACACCAAAGTACACTGTGCGCCGGTCTTGCTTAATAGTCCATATGTGCAAAAGAAAGATGTACAACTTAACGAAGCCATGCGGATTGTTAGTAGGTTGATACGATCTATTCCCCCATACTGGTTACCTACACTGAGTCACATTCCACCTCCTAATATCAGACGAAAAAGTGCGCTACTACGTGAATACCAGCAGACTGTTACTAACACCGACGGTCCAGTATTGAACGACGTATTTGCTGTGGGGAGAATAAGAGTAATATGAAGACATCCCACTTTATAAAAATTAGGACTCCTACTGAAGCGAATCAATGCCGTCGATGAATGGAAAGGCTGTTGCCAACAAAACTGTCCTCCGCATTGTCTGAAACTGCCCTGCATCCAGGAGAAACCACCTGGGTAAGACGAGCCTCGGGCAATTTGAACTATGCTGAACGGGCGATGGAATATCTGCAGACACTCTCCACTAGTGAGCAAAATCTACATTAGCATCTTGTGACTGCGATGTGACACGACAGATATTTGCGCTTCTTGTATCAACAATCTCGCAACTGCCTACAAGATTTTTCTGACAGTGCGCATGGTGTGGTAAACTACAGAAAAGACATTAATATTCGCTTATAGCTGTTGTCGTTTGTTTTTATACAATGCTGGAGAGCTGTGTTCAAATGTTGATATATAGTAGTTTAGTAATCTTTGTATATGTATAGCTACTCATGTGATTCAAAAACTCATCATGTCGCCGACCGAAGTGGCCGCGCGGTTCTGGCGCTGCAGTCTGGAACCGCGAGACCGCTACGGTCGCAGGTTCGAATCCTGCCTCGGGCATGGATGTGTGTGATGTCCTTAGGTTAGTTAGGTTTAACTAGTTCTAAGTTCTAGGGGACTAATGACCACAGCAGTTGAGTGCCATAGTGCTCAGAGCCATTTGAACCATTTTGGACTCATCACATATGCAATACGCTAAAAAAAAAAAAAAAGGCTCAAGTGGCTCTAAGCACTATGGGACTTAACATCTGAGGTCACCAGTCCCCTACACTAGAAACTACTCAAACCTTACTAACCTAAGGACATCACACATATCCATGCTCGAGGCAGGATTCGAACCTGCGACCGTAGCAGCAGCGCGGTTCCGGAATGAAGCCCCATAACTGCTCGGCCACAACGGCGGGCGATAAATAAAATTAATTCTACACTTAGACGAAGCTGCCATACATCACTAGTTACAAGTTCTGTCTAAGTTAACCTGTGTCCTTCTACAGTCCTCAACGCCGTCGCTGTACACCACAGCGTATTAGCAAACAGTTGCAGATTTTTGCTGGTCGCCCTACCCACCAGGTCTTTTATGTATATAGAGATCAAAAGCGGTGCTGTCACACTTCCATGGGGTTCTCCAGATGATACACTTGACTCTGATGGACACTAACACTCGCCGTCCGGGCACAGTATTCGGTTCTGTTACTTAAGAAGTCTTGGAGCCACTCATGTATCTAAGAATCTATTTCGTATGTACCAACTTTCGTTAAAAGTCTCCATTGGGACACTGTGTCAAACGCTTTGCCGATATGCAGGAATATGGAATCTACCAGTTACCATTCATCCATGGTTCGCAGTATATCGTGAGAAGAAAGGGCAGCAAGATGACCAGTCCAGCAACATCAGTCTATTCGTCCATTTCCAAGACAAATTTGTTCTGTTGAAGGCAACCATCTAGTTCCTGTTTGATACAGCCTGCGAGATCCTTAATTCGCAGCGAAAGAGTGTCGTTCGAAAGTTGATGAAAGTTGATGCTGCTCTGATGTCTGTAGTTATTCGTCCATACAGAATATACCGCCGATCCAAATGGCCTTCGTCAGTGTTGCTACATCATCGCCTTCTCAGTGTACTGACGTATACAGTTTCTGCTTTGCACAGGGATATGCAATGAAACCCGAGACGATACCACTCCGATAGTCATAGAGTATTATTGTTGTAATTCCAACCTGCTAAGTTGGGATGGAAGAAAAATTGAAAGGTATTCCCTCCTTCAAATACAACAGGTTTTTAACTTTGATGAAATGGATTGCAGGACGCCGTACGAGTTTAACCATCAGCATGTCTAATTTTGACTACACTTTCCCCTCTGATACTGGCAGGGTTCTCACCGAAGTGAAACACAACAAAATGCAATTGAAACATAATTTTGTTGGGAACTGTAATATTCAAAAGTATTTTTTCTGGAACAATGTGTGCTGATCATCAGTATTTTTACTGAGCCAAAAAAATTGTCACATTCAATACTTTCCTGATTTGACAAGCGAGGATTCTATCAGACTTATGTATTTTCCTTAGTATGTAATATAGTCAATTTGTTTCATTTTCCCTAAATATTCTCAAATATTTTATTAGAATCATCAAAATCACAGAATTCTTGCACCTGAACCTGTCTGACGCTTGTGCATATAAGCCGAAAAATCAGTTACAGCCGTAAATTTACGCAAATAACTTTCCAAACAAAGATTCTATAAAAATACTCTCTCTTCCCAAAAGCATCACCATCTCAGATTCTTCGTATTATTCTCTAAATATTGTAAGTAGGCTGTTTAGGTTTTTATGTTGGTAACGCCACGTAGCGTTCTGTATGAAAATCACTGACTGTGCTGTGTGCAGTCTGTGGCTGGTTTGCGTTGTCGGAATATTCGCTATTGTAGTGTTGGGCAGTTGGATGTGAACAGCGCGTAGCGTTGCGCAGTCGGAGGTGAGCCACCAGCAGTGGTGCATGTGGGAAGAGAGAAGGCAGAATTTTGAGAGCGGGCGATCTGGGTGCGTGTTCATCAGAAAGAGTAAATCTGTAATACTGGAAAACTGATATATATATATGATGACTTTTGAACATTATTAAGGTAAATACATTGTTTGTTCTCTATCAAAATCTTTCATTTGCTAACTATGCCTATCAGTAGTTAGTGCCTTCAGTAGTTAGAATCCTCTATTTAGCTGGCAGTATTGGCACACGCTGTATTGCATTAGTTTGAGTAACGAAGACTTTTGTGAGGTAAGTGATTCATGAAAGGTAGAGGTTATTGTTAGTCAGGTCCATTCTTTTGTAGCGATTATTGAAAGTCAGATTGCGTTGCGCTAAAAATATTGTGTGTCAGTTTAGTGTTGATCAGAATAAGTAAAGAGAGAAATGTCTGAGTACGTTCAGTTCTGCTCAGCTGTTTTAAAATCAAATAACATAAGAGGTTTACCAGAACAGTAATTTTTCTAAGGGGAGATTTCAATATTTGTCAAGAGCCGGCAGGTGTAGCTGAGCGGTTCTAGGCGCTTCAGTCTGGAACCGCGTGACCGCTACGGCCGCAGGTTCGAATCCTGCCTCGGGCATGGATGTGTGTGATGTTCTTAGGTTAGTTAGGTTTAAGTAGTTCTAAGTTCTAGGGGACATGAACTCAGATGTTAAGTCCCGTAGTGCTCCGAGCCATTTGAACCATTTTATTTGTTAAGAAGAGTAAACTAGTGTGCGTATCTGATGCTAATTGTCATTAAATAATTATAACTGCAGAATGAACATAAAACCAGGGTTTGCTTATTTTACGGCTCCGTCAAATATGCAGGATTTCATCACCAAAAAGTGTTGGTCTATATTACTAAACGGTAAACCGAGGACAATCCCAGTCACAAAATACCTGTCCAAGGACTTCCAGAGTAGACAGAAATTTGATTTGCGGTGAAGTTTGACAGTTAGAAGCTGTGTATATGTGTTGAGGTATGATAACTCACGGCGTAAAAATTACGCGGACTACATTCATCAAGTACCTGAGATTGGGAACACTTGCCGATTTCCATTCAACTTTGAACATAATTTCAAACTTTTATGAAATTTTTTCACGTTCACAGGCCACAAAATAATGAAAGAAAAAAAAACTGTTGCTTGCTACATTTTCACTGTTCATGCGGTAAAACTGCGGCATCGGGGATAGCTATTTTATATATTACTTCTTTACTACTCTATTCGCAACACCTTTCCCAGGCAGTTCAAATGGTTCAAATGGCTCTGAGCACTATGGGACTTAACTTCTGAGGTAATCAGTTCCCTAGAACCTAGAACTACTTAAACCTAAGTAACCTAAAGACATCACACACATCATGCCCGAGGCAGGATTTGAACCTGCGACCGTAGCGGCCGCGCGGCTCCAGACTGTAGCGCCTAGAACCGCTCGGCCACTCCGGCCGGCTCCCAGGCAGTATCCACATATACTAGTGAGAGTACCCAGAAAACGGCCTCATTGTACGACAGCCTTAATCCTATTTCTGTATCGCTCCATTCTCGAAAAGTGCGCAGAAGAAACGAACACTTAGATATTTCCGTGCGAACCCTGCTTTCTCTTATTTTATTATGATGATCATTTCTCCCTATGTAGGTGGCGCCAACAAAATATTCTTACACTATGAGGAGAAAGATGATACGTGAAATTTCATGACAAGATCCTCCCGCAATGAAATGGGTGATATGACATTTTATACACAGAAGCTCGTTTCTTTAAAGAGTTTGGGGGCGAGCGTTTATTGGAAGGATAGAATGGTATATATCTCAACAACAATTTAATCTGGTCATTACAGAACGTTTTTCTATTTTTGATGCATACTATTCCCTGTCATATTACAGTACTGGTACTATTTTATACAGGGTGTCACAAAAAGGTACGGCCAAACATTAAGGAAACATTCCTCACACACAAATAAAGAAAAGATGTTATGTGGACATGTGTCCGGAAACGCTTAATTTCCATGTTAGAGCTCATTTTAGTTTAGTCAGTATGTACTGTACTTCCTCGATTCACCGCCAGTTGGCCCAATTGAAGGAAGGTAATGTTGACTTCGGTGCTTGTGTTGACATGCGACCCATTGCTCTACACTACTAGCATCAAGCACATCAGTACGTACCATCAACAGGTTAGTGTTCATCACGAACGTGGTTTTGCAGTCAGTGCAATGTTTACAAATGCGGAGTTGGCAGATGCCCATTTGATGTATGGATTACCACGGGGCAATAGCCATGGCGCGGTACGTTTGTATCGAGACAGATATCCCGAACGAAGGTATCCCGACAGGAAGACGTTCGAAGCAATTGATCGGCGTCTTAGGGAGCACGGAACATTCCAGCCTATGACTCGCGACTGGGGAAGACCTAGAACGACGAGGACACCTGCAATGGACGAGGCAATTCTTCGTGCAGTTGACGATAACCCCAATGTCAGGGTCAGAGAAATTGCTGCTGTACAAGGTAACGTTGACCACGTCACTGTATGGAGAGTGCTACGGGAGAACCAGTTGTTTCCGTACCATGTACAGCGTGTGCAGGCACTATCAGCAGCTGATTGGCCTCCACGGGTACACTTCTGCGAATGGTTCATCCAACAATGTGTCAATCCTCATTTCAGTGTGAATGTTCTCTTTACGGATGAGGCTTTATTCCAACGTGATCAAATAGTAAATTTTCACAATCAACATGTGTGGCCTGACGAGAATCCGCACGCAGTTGTGCAATCACGTCATCAACACAGATTTTCTGTGAACTTTTGATGTTTTGATTGGGCCCCATGTTCTTCCACCTACGCTCAATGGAGCACGGTATCATGAGTTCATACGGGATACTCTACCTGTGCTGGTAGAACATGTGCCTTTACAAGTACGACACAACATGTGGTTCATGCACGATGGAGCTCCTGCACATTTCAGTCGAAGTGTTCGTACGCTTCTCAACAACAGATCCGGTGACCGATGGATTATTAGAGGCGGACCAATTCCGTGGCCTCCACGCTCTCCTGACCTCAACCCTCTTGACTTTCATTTGTGAGGGCATTTGAAAGCTCTTGTCTACGCAACCCCGGTACCAAATGTAGATACTCTTCGTGCTCGTATTGTGGACGGCTGTGATACAATACGCCATTCTCCAGGGCTGCATCAGTGCATCAGGGATTTCATGCGATGGAGGGTGGATGCATGTATCCTCGCTATCGGAGGACATTTTGAACATTTCCTGTAACAAAGTGTTTGAAGTCACACTGGTACGTTCTGTTGCTGTGTGTTCCCATTCCATGATTAATGTGATTTGAAAAGAAGGAATAAAATGAGCTCCAACATGGAAAGTAAGCGTTTCCGGACACATGTCCACATAACATATTTTCTTTCTTTGTGTGTGAGGAATGTTTCCTGAAAGTTTGGCCGTACCTTTTTGTAACACCCTGTATAACAAATCGTATACCCGGACCAAGCAAGTGGATTTAAATGAGAGCTATATTTTTCAGTCACGTTTGAAATGTGATCTGATTGGAGCCCATATAGCGAGTACGCGTAATAATGAATCTGGTGGTACCTCAAGACGACGATTACGTCGTTCGGCGAAAATATCGCGCAGAAAATGGAGGCAACACACGGCCGGTCACCTGAAAGAACGCCATTAACAGACCGATGACTTGGCTCCTTCTGAGCGCGCTCCTAGATCGGCACGTCGAGGTGGTGAGGCGTCCACGGAGCAGCCCGCGCGTGGTGATGGGCGTCGACGTCACGGGCCATTATCCAATTGGAAGGCGACGCCAGCCGGCAGCCGGCAGCAGGCAGCCGCGCGCGGTGTGACGGGCTGCCACGGGCCCTGGCCTCGCTACGGGTTCCCCCGTGGCGCACAGCGGAGCGAGCGGGCGCAGCCGGAGCTGCTGTCAGCCGCGAGGTGACTGATGGCGCGGGGGCGGAGGGCCGCGGCCTCGCCTAACGCCGGCTGTGGTGAGCTGTGAGGTGCGCACAGCTGGGGGTCCATCTGCTGCTGCTGCTGAAGGCAGGCCGTTGAACGCTGCCTGCCGTGCAGCGCGTCACGACAACTCGGCTCAAGTATCCCCCAAGGCTCTGTACCTAGACCTCTCTTATTCTACACAGCTGACCATTAAAATTGTAACATCAGCAAGGATAGTGAGTAACGACGTGTCCCACACGGCTCTCTACCTGGAACTTTATTCCACAGAGCTGACCATTATAATTGCAGTACCAACAACGATAGCTGTGACGGTACGTCACACAAATATTGACATTTTTATCGGTTGTAAACAGTGAATAATATTGTTAAGGGTGAACCAAAAATTATTTGTATTTTGTGTATTTGTATTTTATGAACATGATTAGTATAAAAGATACAGTTAATGTTCTTGAAACAGCTCATATGCAGCGATAATTTAAAAGTAGCATCTTTATTTAAAACATGTCTATGAAAATAAAAAAAGGATCGTAAAGAGACGCGATTTTACGGCCGAGGAAACTGAAGTGATATCAGGTGTTCCCCAGGGAAGCGTCCTGACCTCTGTTGTTCCTCATCTATATAAATGACCTGGGTGACAATCTGAGCAGCTCTCTTAGGTTGTTTGCAGATGATACTGTAATTTACCGTCTAGTAAGGTCATCCGAAGCCCAGTATCAGTTGCAAAGCGATTTAGAAAAGAGTGCTGTATGGTGTGGTAGGTAGCAGTTGACGCTAAATAACGAAAAGTGTGAGGTGATCCACATGAGTTCCAAAAGAAATCCGTTGGAATTCGATTACTCGATAAATAGTACAATTCTCAAGGCTGTCAATTCAACTAAGTACCTGGGTGTTAAAATTACGAACAACTTCAGTTGGAAAGACCACATAGATAATATTGTGGGGAAGGCGAGCCAAAGGTTGCGTTTCATTAGCAGAACACTTAGAAGATGCAACAAGTTCACTAAAGAGACAGCTTACACTACACTCGTTCGTCCTCTGTTAGAATATTGCTGCGCGGCTTAGGATCCTTACCAGGTGGGATTGACGGGTGCAAAAAAGGGCAGCTCGTTTTGTATTATAGGGGAGAGAGTGTGGCAGATATGATACGCGAGTTGGGATGGAAGTCATTAAAGCAAAGACGTTTTTCGTCACCGCGAGATCTATTTACGAAATTTCAGTCACCAACTTTCTCTTCCGAATGCGAAAATATTTTGTTGAGCCCAGCCTACATAGGTAGGAATGATCATCAAAATAAAATAAGAGAAATCAGAGCTCGAACAGAAAGGTATAGGTGTTCGTTTTTCCCGCGCGCTGTTCGGGAGTGGAATGGTAGAGAGACAGTATGATTGTGGTTCGATGAACCCTCTGCCAAGCACTTAAATGTGAATTGCAAAGTAATCATGTAGTTGTAGATGTAGATGTAGGAGGAAGGACGTACTTTATGGTGTACACACTGTTTTGTTTCGCGATGCGGAGGGCAGGCATTTTGCGGCTACACATATTTTATGTAAGTTATTCGGTATTCCGCTAAAATAAACTAATTATTATCACAAAATAAATTTCTTTGTAATAGTTGCCACCTCAAATGGTCGCAGCGGCTAATTATTTTTAATAAGCATTTTTTCAGTAATTTGAGCTGCGGGAAACTCATCTTCCGATGCAGCCTCTGGTCGGCCATTACGCGCCGAAGTATTAATTTATTTTTAAAAGTGTTAGCAGTAACTGTAAATGCGAGAGATTTCGTTGTAAGAATCTTTTTAAATTGCAACAGGTAATTAATTTACGTTAAAGTTCATTTTTTATATTATACAGATTCCCTGAGTTCAGTAAGTTTTATCTTGCCCGCTCCACGGCAACAATCGAATTCTCTCCAGTCTTGTTTTGCAATCAATAAATAGAAATTATCAAAATTACATTCAATTCAGTTAACGGCAACTATATTTTAGTCACCACGTTCAGAATCTAAAGGTGGTACATGAATAACAGCGGCCCTTCAAGAACCCGTTTCATATTTACTTATGCACGTAAGTAAAAGTGATAAGAAAAGACAATATCCCTGAGAGAAAGAATCATGCTCTAACAAAAGAAAAATTCATTCTGATAATATATATATATATATATATATATATATATATATATATATATATATATAACTTAACAAATGGCGACGTAACAAATGGTGCCCAACGTGGGGCCCGAAATTTTATGTACCAATATTAAGTACACAGAAATTGACTGAGATATAGTTGTCCGTCTAGAAAACTATATTTAAAAGAAAACTTATGTATGTAATTATATGTATGTGAAATTAATGCCATATATGTAAGCCATTTCCATGTTGGCAACTATATTTTAGTCATCATGTTCAAAATCTAAAGTTGGTACATGAATAACAGTCGCCCGGCTAGAAACCGTTTCATATTTACTTATGCACGTAAGTAAAAGTGATAAGAGAAGATAATATCCCTGAGAGAAAGAATCATGTTCTAACAACAAGAAAAATTCACCCGATAAAAGGAAAAATATATAATATATACAATTTCTATATATATATAACTTAACAAATGGCAACGTAACATAGCGAATAACGACGTGTGCCACATGACTCTATACTTGGACCTCTAATCTACACAGCTGACCACTATAATTTCAACATCAGCAAGGATAGTAAATAATGACGTGTCCCACACAGTTCTATACCTACACTTCTCCTATTCTACACCTCTGACCATTAAAACTGCATCACCAAGAATGATAGCAAATAACGATGTGTCCTATACGGCTCTATACCTAGACATGTCTTATTCGACGCTGCTGACCATTACAAATGCACCACCAGGAAGTATGGCAAATAATGAAGTTTTATTTATTGTACGTGTACTGCACGGAAGCAAGGATACACTTCTAAATTTGCAGGTGATTTGAGAGTACACATGGTACAAAATTAACTAATCAGGACTGGCACCTAGCCGGCCGGGGTGGCCAAGCGGTTAAAGGCGCTACAGTCTGGAACCGCGCGGCCGCTACGGTCGCAGGTTCGAATCCTGCCTCGGGCATGGATGTGTGCGATGTCCTTAGGTTAGTTAGGTTTAAGTCGTTCTAAGTTCTAGGGGACTGATGACCTTAGAAGTTAAGTCCCATAGTGCTCAGAGCCATTTGAACCATTTTTTGACTGGCACCTAAGGTGTCAACAACAACTCTAACCTGGCTGTGTAACGAGCAGTATTGAGCGTTGACGACAGATACGAGATATCATTTCACCTCTAACCCGTATCAATTGTAGTAGACGGCGAAAGCGGCATGCCAAGCTCTAAGCCTCTCAATGACCCATGATCAAATGCTTTCAGTAGTCGAACATACTTTGTAATGCTATTTTACTTAGTGTGTTTGTATATTCCATTATGATGCACATTGTCTAAATTGACTTTTATGCTCTGTTTCTGTGCTTGCACACACTCACACACACACACAGACACACACACACACACACACACACACACACACACACACACACACACACACACAAAAACAAAATGAAAACATATCGGAATAAATTCAAATTTTTCGACCGCTAATCTGAACCAGAAAAGTGAATCAAACAACTATTAAGAGCGCATCTGAAAAGTAAATTGTGCAATGAAACGTGCGTATAAGCCACAGCAACACACTAAGTTTCAGAACTCACCAACGAGCAGGAGAAGAAGTAAGCAGACGCTGTCAAAAATACGCAGCGCAATCTCTGAATAACAAACCACACCAACCCCAATTCGAGTATCATATCTGTGGCACTCTTCCCCCTATTTTTCGATTATGTAAAACAAGCTATCCCTCTTTGAACTTTCCCTGTGACCTCCGTCAATCCCATCTCATGCGGATCTCACACCGCACAGCAATACTCCAGAAGACGGCGGACAAGTCTCTTTAGTAGACCTATAGCCCTATTGCGTTTTCTACGTGGCCCGCAAATAAATCGTAGTCTTTGGTTTGGTTTCCCCACAGCACGATCTACGTGATGGTTCCAATTTAAGTTATTCGTAATCTCTAAGTATTTAGTGGGTTCAAATGGTTCAAATGGCTCTGAGCACTATGGGACTTAACATCTTAGGTCATCAGTCCCCTAGAACTTAGAACTACTTAAACCTGACTAACCTAAGGACATCAAACACATCCATGCCGGAGGCAGGATTCGAACCTTCGACCGTAGCAGTCCCGCGGTTCCAGACTGCAGCGCCTAGAACCGCCCGGCCACCGCGGCCGGCACTATTTAGTGGGATTTACAGCATTTAGATATGTATGATTTATCGCGTAAGCGAAATTTAGGAAATTCCTTTTATTACTCATGTGGACGACTTCACACATTTCATTATTTAAAGTAGTTTCACGGATTTGTTGGGTTAATATTCGTTAATTTCTCTCGATTAAAAACACTCTGTCGGGGGGAACCGAATCAGAATAGGCGACACAGTTCGTTGTTTTGCATTTTGACCGAACTATTATTCTTTCTTTTCACTGAGCCAACGCCTTGCCGCAGTAGTCACATCGGTTCCCGTCAGATCACCAAAGTTAAGCGCTGTCGGGCTGGGCTAACCCTTGGCTGGGTCACAGTCTTGATATGCCGAGTGCAGTAGCCAAGTGGGGTGCACTCAGCCCTTGTGAGGTCAGTTGAGGAGCTGCTTGATTGAAGAACAGCGGCACCAGTCACAAAAACTGCCATCCGGGCCGGAGAGTGATGTGCTGACCACATGCCCCTAGTTATCCGCACGCGATGACACCAAAGGGTTTAGGATGACACGGTGGTCGGTCGGCGGCGTTGGCCCTTCAAGGCCTGTTCGGACGTTGTTAGTTAGTTTGTTTGTTTTCTTTTCACTGAAACCACTCTTATTTGAGCCATGTATTTGTTCTGCACAGATGGTCCTTCGTTGCTGTTTATTAACTCTTGTTATGTATCATGGAACTCAGTGGACACACAACTTTGAGTACCACAGCTGGTGGATGAGTGTTTCAGCACTACCAACAATGACGTCCAGTTAAGCAGCGAGGTGTTTGATTGTGATCCGTCGATCACCTCGAATGAGTGTGTCCGCATGTTCCCACATAGCAAGAGTCAGATCTGTGTGCGGCCGGCAGGCACGCGGCGGATCGAGCGGGTTTGCGAATGTTGTTGCGATGATGACAGACGCCTCGCCCAACGGCTCACCGTGCTTTTTGTTCGCACCAGGTCTGCATAGCGATTCTGCAAGCGGCGACAAATGTCTGCGGTGCTCTGCTTTTCCGCCAAAAGAAACTAACAGCCCTGTGCTCGGAACGCACCTCCGTTACAGACGCCATTTTGAAGACTGCGTATATCGCGGCCATCTGTACAAACTTCATGAAACTGTAGGGGCTGAGGCAGAAATATGCCACAATTTTCTTATTAAGCGGGAGATGGGACTTCTGTCACTGTATTCCGCTAATTGTTTTCTTTCTGGTTGTATTTCTACTCTCAACTTTTCTCCTGCTTTGTCTATCGCTACGTACGTAGTTTCCTTAATGGCAGAAAGAGAAAAGGAGGGCGAGATCTTTAAAGCAGTACTTTTAACGCAGCATATGAGAAGGATGTGGATGTTTTGAGGAAAACATTGTGGCATCACCTAGTGGTAACGTTACAAGTATTGTAACTCTCCAGTAATGAACACGTGAGAAGCAACTGATGGGGCCTCGTTTCGTCTTGGTTTGATATTTCTGTTGAGGGTCCTTTCGTTGAACGAGTTGTTGGATGTTTGTAACCTTCAAGTTAATATCTTTCTTGTATTTAAAGCTGTGTTCTTCTCGCAAGTTGTTGCACATTTAAGATAACTTAATAACACAGGGAAGTTATAATTAAACTTTCGCTACTTGAACCAGTATGAATACCCAACTTCACAGGCATGATGCTCAGACTGTGCGCCGCATGATTTGAGTTGTTAATAATGTTGTTAGTGTCGTGACTTGCCGTTAGGCGCCGGTACTAGTACGGCGACGTAAGGTTGGAACACAAGCATTAGTGTGCATTACAGTTGCAGTCAGTCAACATGGATCTGTACAAGGTGAGAAAGGCTTTACTCATAAAGCTGCTTTATCAAAACAACAGCAATGCCGCTACTGCTCTCCTCGAACATAGACGCAGTAAAGGAATACGGAGACGTCCTCTTTCAGCGCCGAGATTCAAGAACATGATTCGGAAGTTCGATGTAACTGGCGATTAGGGAACCCCCTCCTGGGAGCGGCCGACGGCCAATTGCACCACAAACTGTTGAAGAAGTTGAAGAATACTGGCCGCTATATGCCATAGTCGAGCAGTACACGAGCTGTGCCACGACAGCTAAACATTCCATCCCACCTGAGAGCAGTAGAGCATTCTCCAGTGGGGTTCCAGACTTCGCGGATGCAGGTGGGCGTCACACTGAAGCAACGTTTGTAACCAGGAATGCAAGCATGGTAGGAAATTAACAGATTTGGGGAAATCAAAATGTGTTTCTTTCAATGGTTTATTCATTATTTCCGCCTTTTCTTACTAATTTTTTCAACCAAGTTTCATTGACCTACGATCAGTCGTTTTTGATGCGGATGTTTAGTTATAACCACCATTTATTTCTAAGAATGGCAAATGCTCTCATTTTATCGATTAGAAATGGTTGGTGAAACCCTGAAAATATAAAGAAATGGTTGTTTATGAAATAATTTTTTTGCTACCAGTCACGGTTTTATTTGTATTTTGCACGATGCTTCTCGGTAAGTGATTCCGAATTTAAAGTGCGTTTTCTGTGTGCTATGCCATTTATTAGTGATGCTTCCCACATTTGGCGTACTGCATTATTTTATTGTACTTACAGTAACGTATAAAAACACGGGCAATTTATATTGCATGATTGATATTTATATAGAATTGGCGATTAAATTTTGGAAAGAACTTCCACTCATGGTTTTCTTATGGTCCACTTGCGCAGAAACTCAGGTGTATTAAACAACACACAAAATTTTCTATACACAGTACACAATGAAATATGTTTTTACCTGTAGGCATTAGAGATAACGCTATCGGCCATTCACCTTAATAGACTGTATCATTATTGTCATTATTGCTAATATATATTTGCAAATATTACTTATTTTCAATGTGTCACTATTTTTATTAACGTATACTGTCGAAGCATATACTGATTCACTTTCCATTTTTCATCTAATATTTTATCTTCAAAAGAACTTTTTTTTAAATGTGAATGCATCTCCAGTTCTTTTAACATATCCCTTTTACGACCTCCATACCGTCGGTGGAGTACTATGACATTTTGCTCAACTTTTTCAAATGGGTTCTGTTTACTGATTGTGTGTTTTCATGCTTTAATGTGCTATGTATATCTGGTGTTGAAATCTCTGCCTGTTTGTCCTAGTTAGAAGCATGGACCATTCCTGGCATGTTTTTTCGTATATTTCAAGGGCTATATGTTGATAATGTTTACACTTTACGTTCTATATCAATTTTTGTTGTCATTTATTAGACGCAGGAAAACCAATTTCTTCTTTTCGGTTTTTTAAGATATGTGCACTCATTTGTAATATATTGTGAATGTATCGCATGCTATACGCTCATCAGCCATAGCAAAATGGTCACCGATCTGCTATCGATATAAACTCATCCGAGCGATAACGGTGTCACCTGGCAAGGAATGACTGCTAGTGAGACACATACATAGTGCAGGCAATATCGGCCAGCGTTTTGTCTGTGTGTAGAATGGGGAAAGTGCGTATTCTATCATTTTGACCGAGAGTAGATTGTGATGGCCTGGAGGCTCGCGCGAGCATTTCAGAAACTGCTTGACTTGTCGCGTGTTCGAGGAGTGCTGCGGTGAGTGTGTTCAACACGTGGCAAAACCGAGGTGAAACCATGTCCAGACGTCGTGGAATTGGGCGACCAGCTCTCATTGCAGATGACGAACGTCGAAGGCTCAACAGACTGGTAAAACAGAACAGGCGGCGAACGTGGGTGGAACTAAAATCAGACTTCAATGCTTGGCAAAGGAAAACGATGGACCTCTGCACCCACGCGTGTGCCAATGTTAACACCACATCGACAAATACGACTGACAAGGGCACGTGACCATAGACATTGGGTGTTAGTGTAGTGACTTGGCCAGACAGCCAAGCCACTGACAGTGGCGACACGCGGGTCCGACGTATACTAACGGACCGCAGCCGATTTAAAGGCTACCACCTAGAAAGTGTGGTGTCTGGCGGTGACACCACAGTTGGATCAGTGGCAGACCTTCGCCTGGTCTGATGAATCCCGATACCGTCTTCACTATGCCGATCAGAGAGCGGGAATTGCCTTCCAGGGGAATAGCTCCTTGACGCCTCTCCTGAGACAAGCTACTCTGGGGAACATCCACGTTGATATCCATGGCTCCAAGGGAGCTCGTGCAAGGCACCCTGACGGCCAAGGCGTATCGTACACCGGTTGCAGGCCACGTACAACCTTTCATGACGATCACGTTTCCCGAAGGCAGTGGGATTTTTCAAGAAGGTAATGCGCCATGTCACAAGACCAGCAGTGTGATGGAGTGGTTCGAGGAACACAGTAGCTATTTCCAGTTGATGTGCTGCCTCCCCCCCCCCCCCTAACTCCACAGATTTGAACCAGATAGAACACATCTGGGATATGACTGAACGTGGCTCCAGTGCTCATCGCCCCCCTCCCCGGAATTTACGGGTTTTAGGTATCCTGTGTGAGCAGATGTGATTTAAACTTCCTCCAGCGACCTACCAACGCTTCATTGCTTCCGTGCCATGACGCGCCAAAGGTGGACATACAGACTATTAGGTAGGTGGTCATAATGTTCTGGATGATCAGTGTATATATTTTTGTTTTTATCTTCATCTTCTTTTGAGTGATTTCTATCTTTGTCCTTCTTTAATGAGAATGTCTATAAGCAGCCGGATGGCTTGGCAGTGTTATCGAGTGTATCTTGTACCATAGCTGATATACACTGAAGAGCCAAAGAAACTGGTACACCTACCTCTCCTGAACAGCACGTTGCAAGGCTTCCCTGATAAGCTGAATAATATTCATGTCTGGGGGAGTTTGGTGGGCATCAGAAGTGTTTAAACTCAAAAGAGTTTTCCTGGAGCCACTCTGTAGCAATTCTGAAGGTGTGGGGTGTCGCATTATCCTGTTGGAATTGTCCAAGTCCATCGGAATGTACAATGGACATGAATGGATGCAGGTGATCAGATAGGATACTCACGTACGTATCAGCTGTCAGAGTCTATCTAGACGGATCACGGGTCTCGTATCACTCCAACGGCACACGCGCCACACCATTACAGACACTCCACCAGCTTGAACAGTCCTCCGCTGACATGCAGGGTCCATGTATTCATGAGGTTGTCTCCATAGCCGTACGCATCCATCCGCTCGATACAATTTGAAACGAGACTCGTCTGAATAGGCAACATGATTCCACTCATCAACAGTCCACTGTCGGTGTTTATGGGCCCTGGCGAGCCGTGAAGCTTTATGTCGTGCAGTCATCAAGGGAACACCAGTAGGCCTTCGGCTCCGAAAGCCCGTATCGACAATGTTGTTTGAATGGTGCGCACGCTGACACTTTTTGATGGCCAGCATTGAAATGTGTAGCAATTTGCAGTAGGGTTGCAGTTCTGGCACGTTGAACGATTCTCTTCAGTCGTCATTGACCCCGTTCTTGCAGGATCTGTTTTCCGGCCGCAGCGATTTCGGAGATTTTATGTTTTACCTGATTCCTGAAATGTGTGGTACACTCAAGAAATAGTTGTAGGGAAAATCCGCACATCATCGCTACCTCGGAGATGCTGTGTCCCATTGCTCGTGCACCGACTACAACACCACGTTCAAACTCACTTAAATCTTGATAACCGACCTAACAACTGCGCCAGACACTTGTTGTCTTATACAGGCCTTGCCGACCGCAGCCCCATATTCTGCCTGTTTCGATACGTCCGTATTTGAATACGGATGCTTATACCAGTTTCTTTGGCGCTTCAGTGTTTACATGAATGATCAGGAATAAAAATTGTTTAACAACCAAGAACCCCATCTGAAGAAAATTTCATTTTAGAGTAGTTATGAAGATGACACATACTGCTAATAAAAAAGGGATTCCGGAGACATAGTGGACATTCTAAATTGCTTCAATAGTCTACACTAAAAAATTATAATTACAGTGGGACATGAACAAGACAAAATATCACAAGCAACAACAATGCGCATAGATTCAAAATTTATAGGAAAAACACGATGACAAACACCATAATCCCTGGAACATCACTCAAACATCCATAAATAAGCAGCATATATGTGAATGCTGCACTGGTCAATTTAAACCTGTTTCAACCAAGAGACCATGCAACAGGAAATAAGCATAGTGAGTCAGACTGCAGTTGCCAATGACTATACTGTTTCCATGCTTGAGTCAATTCTAGTCCATGTAAAGAAAGACCCAGACACAACCGAAACCACAGAAGATAAAGACAAAAATAAAAGTATATCTAACATCGCATATATCGACAATATATCACAAAAGATTGCAAATATCTTCAAAAAGAATAAATTAAAAACTGGATGCACTACACCTAAAAATCACAAGAAAAACATACAAAATAACATCCCCGGAATGCTCCATGTTCTACCTACGACAGATAGGCTGAGATTTCAACACCAGATATAGAGAACACATTAAAGCATACGTACACAACATACACACAACATCAGCAGTAGCCGCACCTGCACAACACGGAAAAGTAGAGCAAAATGTTAAAGTACTCCACCGACTAAAAAAAGGTCATAAAATGGATGTGTTGAAAGGACTGGCGATGTATTCACATTACAAAAAAATTTAAAATAAAATATTAAATGAAAATCTGGAAAGAGAATCAATGATTTTATTTATATGCTTCGACAGTGTACTTTAATAAAAATAGTACACATAGCAATAAGTACTATTTTTAAATACATTTAAGTAGTAATGATACATATTACGAAGATAAATACCCTCTGTACGGAAGCATATGTACTCTGTGGATGACCTATAGCTTTATCTCTGTTGACTACCTGTAAAAATATATTTGTAACTGTTTGTTTATGTACGCTTGCTAATTTTATGGTGTATTATGCATAGACAATTGTGTGATGTTTATTACGCGTGAATTTCAGCACAAGTGGACCACAAGAAAACCATAAGTAGAATTTTTTTTCAAAATTTTGCCACCGATCCTATATAAAGATCGATTATTAATTAAAACTGCAAGTGTTTTTGTATATTACAGTAAAGACAGACAATACAGCGCCTCATTCTAAAATATCATCAGGGATAAATTGCATAGCGCACAGAATGCGTACTTGAATATCTGTATCATTTCCCGAAACGCGTCGGGTAAAATACAAATAAAAAGGAAATAGTGACTTGTAGCAGAAGGTTATTTCATAAACAAACCTATATGACAAATGCATCACTACATGACGATACCGCTTATTAAAGTCTTCCAAATCATCTATTCGCGAAAATTCACTGTTATCTCTACCTGCTAGAGGAGCGTCCTA
Organism: Schistocerca americana; assembly: GCF_021461395.2. Lineage (NCBI taxonomy): Eukaryota > Metazoa > Arthropoda > Insecta > Orthoptera > Acrididae > Schistocerca > Schistocerca americana. The sequence continues at coordinate 429,082,384 of NC_060124.1, read as the reverse complement.
ATACTCGTTTAGTCTACAGATCAATTTTTTGTTTGTAAAGAGGTGGAAGCGTAAATTAAATTTTAATTGGGACACTCTAAGCCTGGCCTCGAGACCTGAGGAACAGCGGTCTAATGGACGCGCACGCTGCGGAGGCGTTTATCTATTCTCGGACCGAGTAATCAGTCATTTTGCTCGACATAAGCGACAAGGTTAATCAGTTTAACAAGATAATATCGCGGCGGAGGAGCGGGGCTGAAGCCTGACCTCAGGTCCACGTCGAGGTTGAGAGAGAAACGAAATTTATAGTTGTAGGATGGGTACCATTAGGAGTCTGCTCCAGATGCACGAGTCTGATTTTGAAGCCAATCCTCAAGGAATTTTTAAGGACATAGCTGATTATGTTCACTAAATCTTCCGTCGGTGCTGGGTAGAGTAACTTCATTTTTATAATTGAGAGGGATGAAACTGTAAATATTCTAGCGTTTTAATTTATTTAGTCAACCGGTTTTCGGTTCACAAAGCCATCATCAAACTGTAGCTGATTATCGTCATCAGAGAGAATACAGTAGTGGCGAACAATAGTGGAAAACCTATTACACATGGAGGGTGGGATGCAGAAACAATCATTTTTGAGAGTACTTTAGTAAAGAATTAGGTTCAATAGAAGCAACAGAAGAGAGGATGTGCATGTGGTGCAACAAGAAAGTAGGCTGTCTACCAACTGAAATTAATCTTCTGGCACACAGTCGTATTTCAATAGTAAACGAGAAATATAAGCTTAATACTTCACTTCGCCAAAATTTCACTTAAGTCGCATATCTCTCCCATTCTTCCTACACTGTCTGTTTCACTCTATTCCTCCATTCCCTTGTATCTATTTATTCGATAGTGATGTCAATGTATTCCAAATTTCAATATATTATGTTATCGTATCATATATACAAGATCGACTCAAAATATTCCGAGACTGATTTCATTCCTGCAATATAACCAACGTCAGCGAAGTAATTACTATAGCAGCTTAAACTAGTAACTATAAACAACAGATGTGCGTACAATCAGTTGTGAACAGACAGTGTTAAGTAGTGGATGTGTGGCCGTAGTTGCTGGGCCACAAATCTCTACATCAAGCATTCAGGACAGCCTCCAGAATGTTTTGAGGAAAAGAAAAGTGTGTGGAAAGTTTGTGGCATATACCTTGACTTCTGAACAGAAACACTGGCGCATGGATGTTGCCGTGATTTGACTGAAATACAAAACGCGGACAGTTCTCTTTTGATGAAAATAACGATAGGTGACGAAACTTGGTGTTACCAAGTCAGACCTGCCACAAAGTGAGAAATCGCAGAAATTCACATGAAGGGACAACACTTGGAAGACATAAGATTCAAGACAATGTGATTTGCATGTTCAACAAATTTCCGAAAAGTACGTTTCTGACAGTTTCAAATAGTAGTATGAACGTTCTGTGTCTAGTACTGAAACATTAAAACCAATATCTTAATTCTTCTCTATTTTTTATTAATCCAGTTCAGTTTGGACTAACTGGGTACATCTTCCCTGCAGTATGGGCCATTCTTCATACATACTAACGTACTGTTTAACTTACGTAGTTCCAATAATTTTAAAATTGCCGATGATATTATGTTTCAGCATCACTTTTCCCGTATGTAATTCCTTTTCAAGCTATTCACCAACATTTTTGGATTTTCTTCATTTTGTTTTACTGAGATTATCAGTTTAATTTATTCTATTGTTTCACCACAGGCACTTCCTCTCTTCCGTTGAGTGTAATTCCTTACTGATGTTTTCCTTCCCCTCTTCTGACTCATCTTCGCACACAGACACAATTCTTTGTCAGTGAATAACGTTAATGTTTTAATATATCTACCCTTTAAATATATTTACTCTTTAGCTTCAACATTTTCAGATGTGTTGCTATTGCTCTGTCAAAGAGGACGTTTACTTGTGCTTTTCATTTATAAATATGTAGCTAATGTTGCTTTTGAGGGGATGCTACTTCCTGTTCTCATGCTGCCTCCCGATTCATGAATGTATTTTGTCTAACAGGTGGTTTTTAGCGACACTCGCTTTTCGATTTTCTTCATATTTGGGTCTGTATGATTAGAAGCTTAGTACCAGGGATATATACCACCTGTTAGACAAAATATATTCTTGAATCGGGAGGCAGCATGAGAGCAGGAAGTAGCACGTCCTCGAAAGCAACATTAGCTACGTACGAGTATTTATAAATGAAAAGCACAAGTAAACGTTCTCTTTGACAGAGCAACAGCACCATAGCTGAAAATGTTGGAGCTAGAGAGTAAATATATATAAAGGGTATATATTTTAAATCATTAAGATTAAACACTGACAAAGCATTGTGTCTTTGTGCGAAGATGAGTCAGAAGAGGGGAGGAAAACATCAGTAACGAATTACACTCAACGGAAGAGAGGAAGTGCATGTCGTGAAACTGTAGAATAAATTAAACTGGTAATCTCCGTAAAACAAAATGAATACAAGCCAAAAATGCTGGTGAAAAGCTCGAAAACGAAACAATGCGTTTCCAGACCGTTGTTTCCTGCTAAAACTCATTTTCTCCAACTCATTAATCATGGGAACACACACAAACAGAACTCTCCAGCATACCACACGCCACTCTTTCTTACAGGAGATGTTCAGTAAGCCCTCCGTGGTCTTTGATACATGCATCAACCCGCTCTCGTAGCGAATTTCGGATGCGTTGATGTATCTCTGGAATGTTGCGTTTGGTTTCGCAGCCTTCCATAATACGGGCACGGGGATTCTGAACATCTTGTACTGGGGTTCCATACACAAACGCCCCCACAAATAAAAATCCAGTGGGTTTAGATCCGACGAGCGTGGAGGGCAGGCAATTGGCCCATCTCTACCTATCCATCAGTCGCCGAATCTGCTACTTGGGAGCCGACGGACATTAACACTAAAATGAGGTGCAAATTGGCATCCGCCATTATATATTTGTGTACACTGCCATTGCATGCCATGATTATCTCTACACAGTGACCCGTGTGCCTGCAACGGTGGTACTAACCACTGGAACAGTTAATGTTAACTGGAAACAAGCAATGACGTACGTCGCATGGCAACAGGGACATGTAAAACGAAACACTGTCGGTGCACAACGTAACCAGACGTTACGAAGAACGCATGTTTCCCAAGACTAACGTCCTGTTATTTTGTGTTTCCCACAATGAGTTGGATAAAATGAGTTGTAACATGGAAACAAAGCGTTTCCAGATCAATGTTCATATAATATAATTTATTCGTCTACGTGTGAGGAATGTGTCCTGTAATTTATACGAGTATTCAAAACGAATTAAAATTTGGTAAAAAATACGAAGTAGCAAATACGAAGGGTGTTCAGACAGGAAGTCACACACCACCATGGCAGGCCAAGTAACTTGAATGCTGGACTACACATCAAAATCACAAGACAGATTACGCTGTTTCTCGATATACTTACCAAGTATCTGTAAACAACAGCCGGAACGTTCTATCATACGATCAGTTCCTTACAACACATATCCACTCATTGGTCACGGGGGCATTCAGTAAGGGCTGTGTTAACGTACTCATCGTTGGAAAATCCCCGCCCCCCCCCCCCTCCCCACAGGTTCTTTCAGCTAACGAAGAGATGATCGCATGGTGCAAGATTTGCATGCACTGGAGAATGAACATCATCCACGACTGTGCGACGTTGGTCACATTACCAGCACCATTTCACTTCGGATGGACGCGACACGCATTTGGTTCACATATCGCCAGACTTTCAAGGTGAAGCTTTGTGCAATTTAGGCATTTTGCCCACAAGAAACGTAAAATTTTGGAGATCGTGTCCAGTTGACGTGCCATTTCACTCGCGCGCTGCGATACAACTGTTATCGGTACCGCAGCAAAACCAAGACTGCAGGAAATGCGCATGTGGCCGTGGTTAAAGCTTACCGTCCATGGCAAAATGGCGCTCTCCAAAGCCGGCGCCGAGGTAACTGTAGTGCACCAACAGCAGTAGACGACAGGGGCGGACGAGGGCTGCGGGCGAATTGCGATATAACAGTAGAGCAACTGACCGCCCAGATCATAGACCATAGGTGACATAGACTGCGCGTGACGTCATTTTACTGAAACCAACATCTAAGTCACGTGACTCGGGGCACGGAGCCGAGCATCTCATTACGCATTTAAAATAAACAATTTATGATATTTTTATTACAGATAAAATGTGTTTTTTACTAGATGCAGAAGTAAAGACCTTCACATAAGTTAAGATTAGTCTTGTTTTGTATCATACATATTTGGTAAAGTGACGAAAATCTCAGGTGTGTAACTGAATTACTTTAAAATACTTACAGAGGTATTGTTAAGTTGAAAGTTAGGATGGATGTTCGTCCTTGGAGGTAAAACTTAGTGAATGACTAAGATTTCGAGACGACATATCGTTAATATTTAGCTCACTGCACCAGTATAAAAGCCCGCCCGGCTAGCTGCGAATGCGGGCTGGTTCCCCTTATTCCGCCTCAGTTACACTATGTCGGCGATTGCTGCGCAAACACTGTCTCCACGTACTGCTGTGGCCTGTTGTGAAGTTGTGTATCACTGACGGCTATGGAGGGACGAAGCCTCTCCGTCGTTTCTAGGTCCCCGGTTCAATATATAATACAGTACACACACCAGTATAATCGAATATTACTCTTTCTATCTTGATGTCGTCCGCCCCAGTAGCTGAGTGGTCAGCGTGACGGATTGCCGTCCTCTGGGCCCGGGTTCGATTCCCGGCTGGGTCGGAGATTTTCTCCGCTCAGGGACTGGGTGTTGTGTTGTGTTCATCATCATTTCATCCCCATCCGGCGTGCAGGTCGCCCAATGTGGCGCCGAATGTAATAAGACCTGCGATATGGCGGCCGGACCTGCCCCGCGAGGGGCCTCCCGGCCAATGACGCCAAACGCTCATTTCCATATCTTGATGTCGTTTCGGCATCTGTACTGGATTAAGCAAAAGTCAGAAAACGTGCGTGCTGATTTTGTGTAAATACCTGACGTTTTCCACATAAACGAATTTCCTTTCTTACAAAAGCTTACTAAAGAATTTCACACATATACTTGTGGATTTGTTAGAAAACTAATGCTGCGTTCGAAATTGTTGTTTTGTCTTCCACTCCTTTGGAAGCGGCGGAGTACAAGAATTCAGAGTGAAAAAAAAAAACAGTATTCTCTAAAGAGCATTCATTCTGTCACTTGTTAAAGGAACTGTCAACAATTTTAAACTACACCACATGTAAAAGCGATAACAACAGTTTTATTGTCAGGAACTCCGAAAAAACTAGGTTATCTGCACTACTACATGTGTAAGAGCAGTACTGTAGTTCGCTGACTTGTCAAAATCAGTGCTTGATTTCAGCTATAAATGAGAGAAACGGTAACTGTCAGCAGAATGACGGGAACTCGGTTTTCTTCTCGAGACACGTGACTTAGAAGTTGGATTCAAGCGTTAACACGGCAGAGATACGGACATGCATGGTCTATGGTACATGTGGTCTACGGCCCAGATGAACCAAGGGCCTATCAACAGTAACTCTTCAACGACCACCCAGGGACCAGTGGCGCGTGGGCTGCTATTCATCGGCGACGAACGCTGCAATTCATACTCCAATACCGCAACTGAGTGGCGAAATGAGGCCTTTTCAGAGGAATCACGTTTTATGCTCCATCGGACAGATGGCTGTTGGCATGTTGGGCCCTTCAACAATCGTCGGAAGGGTCCAGGCTGAAAGAGGGAGCGTTGTGGTGTGGGAAATGTTTCCGTGGAACTCCCTGGGTGATTTCGTCATTCTGGAAGACGCGATGGATCAAGATAAGTATGCACCTATCCGAGCAGATCATGCCCTCTCCTACATGCAATTCATTCTTCCTCTGCACAATGACATCTACTATCACGACAATGCAACTTGTCGCACAGGTCAAAGTCTACGTGCGTAGTTGGAAGAGCATCGTACTCCCCTAGCCACCGAACTACCCGGATTTAAACCCAATCGAGAATCGTTGGGACCACCGCCATTGGGCTGTTTGCGCCATGGATGCTCAACCGAGGAACCTATCACAGCTGTCAACGGCAGTGGAGTCTGCACGGTTCCACACCCCTGTCGGTACCATCCAGTACCTCGGTAACTCACACATCTCCAGCGGTCCGCGCTACAAAAGGTGGTTATTCAGGCTTTTGACAAAAATGGTGCAAACGGCTCTAACCACTATGGAACTAAATATCTGAGGTTATCAGTCCCTTAGACTTAGAACTACTTAAATCTCACTAACCTAAGGACATCACACACATCCATACCCGAGGCAGGATTCGAACCAGCGATCGTAGCAGTAGCGCGGTTCCGGACTGAAGCGCCTAGAACCGCTCGGCCACATCGGCCGGCGGCTTTTGACAGGTAGTCACTTTAATGTGACTAGACGGTGTACAAGAAGACATTTAGCATGTCTGCGCCAAATTTTAATTTCTTTTCATGTGATTACTAATTAAAAATTAAACAAATATTATGTTTACTAAAACGGTGGTTATGTACCTATCATAGCCCGACAAACTGAATCTGAGAAAGGTGACTAATTTCTGCACCACAACGTAAATTTTGAAATAACTGGTAACTGACTGTCTGTAAATGCTGCTGGAAAGTAGCACGCTGAACAGTATCTGGCTGAGTTCGCGGAGGTTCTGAAAACAATCTGCCCCAAATACATGCAAGACGGTTAATGTTTTCATCAAAAGCGTTTATTATTGTTTTCGACAAGCCAAAATTTTTTTGATATCCATTTTGATCCTACAACCCCTGGTTTGTTGTTACATAATTTTTTTATCTCAACGTTGAGTAAATGGACTGTTTGCAACAAATGACAAAAACGACATTTATTTGCTTCAAAATGCTATTTAAAAATCAGTCCAGAAGTCCTTACTGTAACTAAGGTAATCGAAAACGACTTTTAAATTTAAGTTCGAGTGAGCTAAGTGCTACTGCTTTTTATTTTCGAGTATATAGATATCATGCTTTACAGATAGAAGTTCAATTCTCACGACATGTTAGAGCTCAAATCTGTTACGGTATTTATTTTTTTAACACAAAGGCTGAGAACCCGTCTCGCACATACACCGTCTGATCAAACGTATCTGTATGTAAGACTGATCTGACCACTTAAAGTCACCAGAGGTGGACCGGTCAATATAAAATATTGTGTTGTCAGTAGAGCAGCAATAACAGCAGGTTGGGTGGGTCGGTAGAGTTCAGTGACTCATTGGATATCACCTGAGTAACTGTTAGTGAAGTGATTGTGAAGTGGAAACGCGAAGGAACAACCACACCGAACCAAGACCAGCCAGATCTAAAATACTGACGGACATGGTCCGTCAATCATTGCGGAGGGCGGTTGTAAAAAAATCTCAGAAAATGGGCGGAAGGAATTACGCGTGAGCACCAATGTGCTACTGGCAGTCCAGCTAGCACAGCGATTGTACAGAGGGAGTTAAAATGAATGGGGTGCAATGGCCGAGCAAGCACACCTTTCTGAAGTCAATACTAACAGACATGAGGTGGCGTAAGGAGCAACGTAGATGGAGAGTGAATGAGTAAAATGAGTGATTTGGAGTGATGAATCACGCTGTAACCTGTGGCAGTCCGATGAAAGGATTTGAGTCTGGCGAATGCCTCAACAATATTCCCTGTCATCAAGTGTAGTGCCAACATTTAAGTACAAAGGAAGTGGTGTTGTGCTATGTCGGTGTTTTTTGTGGACAGTGTGTGGTCGGTTTCTTGAGATTAAGAAAATAGTAAATGCGAAAGACTGTGAACAAGTTTTGCAGCATTGTGTTCTGTGTCCAGTACAGGAACATTTCGAAGACGATGATTGTATCAGCATCAGAATGCACCCTGCCATAAAGTCGTGTCTGTGAGGCAATGGTTTGGTGACACGAACTGACCTGCCTAGATTCCCGACCTGAACTCAAAGGAATGTTAGAACGTCGACTTAGCTCCATTCCTAACCGTCCAACTCACTTCCTTCTCTGGTTTCGGATATTGAGGAAGAAGGGAGTAAAAATTTTTTAGCACAAAGATCGCATAAATATTTCCTTATTTACAACAACCCGTTTCGACAGGCTTTTCTGTCATACTCAGATCTTCAAAAATTCTTGTAAAACGTGTTACTTTTGAGCAGGAACCTCCAACCAAGTTCTTATGTTAATGGCTACAATGTAGCACATAATACAAAGTTGAAAAATTGAAACTTTTAAAACTAAAACGCACCTTGTGCACATGGCCATGTCCATATACATAGTACTCACAGTAGAATGTTACTTCATAAAAATCACAGTACACAATAAAATGCAAGAGTAGCAAATCTGTTTCCGTTAGTTGGACAAGTCCTAACCGTTGAAGATCCACCTTAAAGGGCGTATAAGGTATACGCTGAGGATTCAAGTTCAGTGTAATTTTCTGACTACTCTTTATTGCAACGGTCAACAGAGGCACTGCCTATTTACAATCATTGTTCCCACTATTAATTTCTTAGTCTGTTACTTCAGACAGACACGGCATAAAAACTAAATTGGAATTCAGTTATTTATCTTGATTTTTAAGGGGTGTGGGAACTGGGTTGTTTAGGACTAGACGAGTAACCCATCGCACAACCAAGTTGCAGGTTGCTTATCTAACCGATTCCAGGACACCAAAAATTTTATTTTCAAACAGTTATTTACCAAACTTAAAAATTTAAAATGCTGTCATAATCTACTCCCCCGGTAGCTGAGTGGAGCCTGCACGATAGCTCAGCGCATTCGGTCAGAGGGTTAGCTGCCCTCTGTAATAAAAAAAAAACTGAGTTAATGGATAAACGACGAGGCTGGTCCCGGCGGAGGTTACTCCTTCGGGCATGGGTGTGTGTGTTTGCCCTTAGGTTAATTTAGGTTAAGTAGTGTGTAAGCTTAGGGACTGATGACCTTGCCAGGTAAGCCCCATAAGATTTCACACACATTTGAACATTTTTTTCATCAAAGACGAACTGAAAACGGGTGTCTTGTTACGTCCGCCCCGAGAAGATGAAACGAACGAAAACGAACAAAATAAGAGTAAAAAAAAAAATGAAAAGTGGTCAGCGCGACAGACTGTCAATCCTAAGGGCTCGGGTTCGAGTCCCGGCTGGGCCGGAGATTTTCTCCGTTCAGGGACTGGGTGTTGTGTTGTCTCAATCATCATCGTTTCATCCACATTGACGAGCACGCAGGTCTACCCGACGGGAATCCCTAGCCGCACGACATTTACTTTTATCTACTCAGTAAGAGGTATAATATTATTTTAAATGTGTAGCACAGTAAGTCAAGTATTACAGTTACAAAAAGCGTACAGGCCTTGCGGCATCGCAACTCGCGCCGTGCAAGTTATCCACCCTCCAGTAATCCAGAATGAGAGTATTTAACGACTACGAACAAACTGTGCAAATAATTTCACACATTTACGTAATTTTTTCTAGCTGATACCATCCCTCTTCCCATACATGCACACAATAATGAAAAAGAAAAAAGGTTATCCTTTACTACATTTTCACTTTTCATGTAATAAAACTGCAGAATGTGGCATAAAGTTTTAATTTATTACATCTGCACCACTAACTCAATTAAAAACAAATTTTGCAGACAGTATCCAGAGAGGCCGTTGAATGTATCTGCAAAATTTTAACGCTCGTATGACATATAATTTAGACACGACATAATGAACTTCGAGATCCATCAGAAAATAAATTTTCTTAAAACAGAGCGCAAATTATCCAGAATGCACCCCCACAGTGTCTGAACGTTGGAGCTCAAACATTTCCTCTACTTTTCTCAGTTATGCGTTTAAGTCAAATACTCAATACGTTACCTTGTTTGAAAGTAATCAGACATTTGAAACTGTATTACACGTGGGATTTCGTATCTTTATGGAGCGGGTGGAGGTTACTGATACAGTGCGGACATAAGAGCAAACAGAGGGTATGATAGTCTCTAAGCTTATCTGTCCGTAGCACGATAATTGTTCGTGGATACAATTGGTATGGCCGAAAACACGAACATCACAAATGCGTCGCGTATAAGAGTTTATCGACATCACCGTGATCAAGATTCACGAGTACAAGCGATTCTACGAATCTCTGTTTTAACCTCAAGAGGGAATACTGTTTTTTATATTTATGTAGTACATGGAGAGACGCTGACACTTTCTCACACGCGGCAGTATTACGTTCAGTCCAGTAGAAGTCAGTGTCCAGTATCACCTCCAAGATCTTTGAAGAGGTATTAAAAATTGTTTCTGAAGCGTCAAGGGTCAGAGCTAGAAGTTGTTCTGTGACCTGCGGGTTATTGAGTCTTTTGTGAGCGGCTGGAGTTGCTATCGTTTTAGTGCGCTTAAGTTTCAAAACTACACTGATCGACAACTGTGATAAGGATAATGGGTATGGTTGTCCACAATTTTGTTGGACTTGCGCTTATGTATAACTGTATGTCGTTACCGAATGCTATGGGAGAGGAATCTGACATACCATACACATATAACGAGAAGAGTAATGGATGCAGTATTGGTCTTTGCGAGTTCCCTGATGCTAGATCCATTATGACCTTGTTGCTACCGTTACTGCATACCGTCGGCGGGATGTGACCTACATGCGGAACCATTGTACAGCATTTGAATAAAAATTTTGGTCTGTGATTTTTGCAAGCAGAAAGTGAAAAAATTACTGAAGTCGAACAAGCGCGTCATATTCGTCACTTCTTTTTATCCACAGCAAATTTACGTCAGTCCGTCGCTTTTGTATGGGCAGTTGCGGCGCTGAAATTTTTGCACGAGACTGGTATCGGTCTACGAGAGAGATGACCAAGAATTCGACTCACGTGCCGTGTCCTGGCTCGAGTGCCATGGCGCTCAGCCTGGCTGGCACATCTCTCCGACCGCTGCGCTACGCTGTCTCAACGTGAGGCGGGGAGAAGTGTGAACGCAGCCATCGAAATGGCTACGCAGTTCCACTGCGTACGACTTGGCGTTATATTTCACATTTCTCAACAATATAGATCAAAACAAAAGAAAATCAGAATTTTTTTTTTTTTTTTTTTTTTTTTTTTTTTGGCACACTGTCGACGCATATGTAGCCGGTCGGTGTGGCCTAGCGGTTCTAGGCGATTCAGTCTGGAACCGCGCGACCGCTACGATCGCAGGTTCGAATCCTGCCTCGGGCATGGATGTGTGTGATGTCCTTAGGTTAGTTAGGTTTGAGTAGTTCTAAGTTCTAGGGGACTGATGACCTCAGATGTTAAGTCCCATACTGCTCAGAGCCATTTGAACCATTTTTGACGCGTATGTGTGTGTTGGCACATACTGTTGCCGTACGGACAGACGCAGACAATTTCACTGATTTTCGTACTCAGTTAGTCACTTATTCGTCACTTATTTAGTTTCATAACTTAACAAAAAAAAAAAAAAGTCTTTCACACCCATATGAAATTTTTAGCGTTTTTACAATATCGTTGCGGAGATGTAGAAACTCTACTTGAGGAAAGCAATGTAGACGTCCTAAACAGTTTTAACATAAAAGGGATTTGCCTTTAAAACGAGAATTACAGTACAAATCAATCATTTGCGCCTGCACATGCACAGGGGCTCTTTTAACTGAAACGGTAAACATCAACGAAAACAGCTCGAAAACAATTTTAAGATTGGCAGTATTCCAAATGGTTCAAATGGCTCTAAGCACTACGGGACTTAACATTGGAGGTCATCAGTCCCCTAGAACTTAGAACCACTTAAACCTAACTAACCTAAGGACATCCCACACATCCATGCCCGACGCTGGATTCGAACCTGCGACCGTAGCAGCAGCACGGTTCCGGACTGAAGCGCCTAGAACCACTCGGCCACAGCGGCCGGCGGCAGTGTTTTCAAAACGTTTATGAAACTATCCTTGTAATTCTTTCAAGACCACAGTCCGTTCTTCAAACCTCGCATTTTCTTTAACATCAGTGACTTAGGGCACTGGACTGTGTTTTTCAGAATGCGTCTCTTCTAAAAGGTGATTTTCTTCTCCAATGCATGCCCATCAAATGTGAAAGAAGTTGTAATTCTTCTTGCTTTCCCGGCGATCTGTTGACATCTTGGATATTCGGGAATCCAGCCGGATATTCGCGTCGTTCTTGCACGATATTTCAACAGCGTGCTACGCTGTCAGCGAGGCACGCTGTTGAAATATCGTGCGAGAACGAGGCGAATATCCGGCTGGATTTCTGAAATAAGTTGTTTCTCTCCTTGCCGTGGCTTGCTGTGGACAGTGTGCAGCGAGGTCCACTTACAACGCGACGTCTGCAGTCTCTTGCTGACGTTCTATTTTTCGTTCCTGCGCTCCTTCATAATTTCAACAATAGCAAGTCTTACACCGGAAAACCGTTTCAGGCATTCCCCTTGACTTAACGAACGTACTCTGCAGTAATGTATAAAGTCTCCATACTCTTCGTTCATTTCCAGCGAAAACTATTGCAACTGCAACTGGAATAATGGGTGCGACTTCATAAATTTTACTGTTCGTATCACCTGTTTCTTCACGTGCTGCACGCCTGTAAATGTAGCGGAGAGTGCTTCTTGACGTATAGAACAATGAATCTCGTCTGTTGATCTTTTTAAACTTTTGCTTTTCATTGTCAACTAAATCTTTAAATTCTTTCTGGATAGTAGTGTAATGTCATTTCACAGCAAACTTGCAGTACCTGTCGCTTATGCGACTGTATAATACACATTGAGAATGTGGTGTCACAGCCAGACACCACACTTGCTAGGTGGTAGCCTTTAAATCGGCCGCGGTCCATTAGTATACGTCGGACCCGCGTGTCGCCACTATCAGTGATTGCAGACCGAGCGCCGCCACACGGCAGGACTAGAGAGACTTCCTAGCACTCGCCCCAGTGGTACAACCGACTCTGCTAGCGATGGTTCACTGACAAAATACGCTCTCATTTGCCGAGACGATAGTTAGTACAGCCTTCAGCTACGTCATTTGCTACGACCTAGCAAGGCACCATTACCAGTTACTATTGAGATTATGAATAATGTACCCTCAAGAGCGATGTTCACCATTTACGGATTAAAGTTAAGTATTCCACAGCTACGTCCTTTTTTGCTAGTCTAATTTCCTTGTCCTGTTCCAGACCTCACGCCAGCCTGCGTGAGCTAAAACGCGTGCCTTTCGGCTTCCTCTAATATTACGGGTTGGTCTCCTGGCAATCCACAACAGAGAACTGTCATCTCACTATTCTGTCAGTTCCATTAACTTTTAAAGATTTGCAACTATAGAGCGCTGGACTTTCTCTCTTTGTGTAAATAGCCACAGGACCTGTGAAGCCCTCTATACCACCAACAAATATCGAATGGTAAACAGCGATAACACCACGATTCTGCCGAACTCAAGAGAGTTGTGCCGACTGAAAAATGGCGCACCGCAATACTCCGTGAAATGTCGCGCTATTCCGGGTACTTCCGAGAACGACCGAGCAAGCTAAGTGCCAGACCGGGCCTTCGCCCGCCCGCGGCCCATACACCCTGCACGTGTGAAGACAGCCACATCGTGGCCGGTCCTGGTCTAGAACGTTATTTTACTCTACATAATTACGAAACTGAACTATGTATTGTAAAGTCTCAGATAATGTTGGTAGGATGTAAATGGGCCGATAATCGGAGTAGGGTTCTTTGACAGAGTCAGAGGAGGGTTCTTTGACAGACTTCTTTCCGGCTTCAGGTTGGGAAAATGCTTGAGGTCAGACAGTAGTTAGAAAAAGGTTCAGATAGCTCTGAGCACTATGGGACTTGACATCTGGGGTCATCAGTCCCCTAGAGCTTAGATCTACTTAAACCTAACTAACCTAAGGACATCACACACATCCATGCCCGAGGCAGGATTCGAACCTGCGACCGTAGCGGTCGCGCGGTTCCAGACTGTAGCGCCTAGAACCGCTCGGCCACTCCGGCCGGCCAGTAGTTAGATATCTCCGTTATTTCGGGCAGTAGTAGGTCACTAAAAATTTGATCATTTTCACTGTTGTGTTATCGTCCAGCACTGTGCTGAACAACATTTATGACACTGGTCTTAATCTCAAAACCCGCCCGGTAGGGCTGCGCTGACTCTTACACTTGCTATCGTGTCTGTCAGAATTAACGTTGTTAGTTATCGTATAGTATCATCTAGTCTTCCGTTTTTCGGCATCATTCGAGGAATCTGTCTACCTTCACTAAGGTTACTGTAGTGTTAGCAGAAGAGCCAACACTGTGTTTCTAGAGGAAGGCGAAATGCACGCGTTTAATTACACGCTGACTGGCGCGAGGTCTGGAACAGTTAAAGGAATTAATAGTAGCAAATAAAGTAAGTAGTTGATATAATACTTAACTTTAATCCACAATTGCAGAACATCGCTCTTGATGATACATGCTTCACATAATAAATATCAATTGAATACGGCGCCTTGCAAGGTCGTAGCAAATGTACTTGAAGACTATGCTAACTATCGTCTCGGCAAATGAGAGCGTAATTGTCAGTGAACCATTGCTATGAACGTCGGCTGTACAACTGGGGCGAGTGCTAGTACGTCTCTCTAGACCTGCCGTGTGGTGGCGCTCGGTCTGCGATCACTGACAGTGGCGACACGCGGGTCCGACGTATACTAATGGACCGCGGCCGATTTAAAGGCTACCACCTAGCAAGTGTGGTGTCTGGCTGTGACACCACAGTTACTACGATCGTTCTGTTCTTTAAGACCCTATGTTCTATTAATCGCTTCAGGGTAAATATCTTTTTTATGCATCCCCTTCCTTCCCTAAATCCCGCTTGATAGTGTCCAACTATTTGCTGTCTATTCTTCTATCCTCATCAAGAAAAGATATCCGTACCAATAATGTGACGATTTTATGTCTGAAACATGCAGTCCCAACAACAAAGGAAGGACTATGATGTTTCGACGTCAGGTCGTCCAAGAGGTCATTAATAACGGGACGCTAGCTCGAATAATATGATGGGGAAAGGAATCAACTGCGTTCTTTTCGGGGAAACCATCTTTGTCAAACCACCAAAAACACAGACGTGGATGTACGAAATGAAACACTCATAGCCGTCCTTATGATGTCATTTATTGTATGGCAACCAGTTTCGGTGCTTCTGTGCAACATCTTCAGGCCTTACTTGACGCTGAGGGGGTTAACATCACTCGTATAAACGATGCATCAATGGACAACATCTACAAATAGTTTCACAGACTGCCTGTAACCGCGATGTTGTGTCTCCAGCCACCTGTTATCTATTGTTGATGGTTAGAGAGACATTATAGATGTTGGCCATTGATGCAACGTGTATATGGATGGCATCAACTAGGGCCTAAATATGATGCACTGATGCACTAAAACTTGTACACGGGATTAAGTGTTCTATATGTAAATGTCATCATAAAGACTGCTGTAAATGTTTCATTTCTTACATAAGCGAACGAAGTTACCCAGACCGCCAATCACAAGGATGAACATACTAAACGAAATATGTATGGCTGCAATCGGTATATGAACGCCGTTCCTGTCGAATGCGAACTCATTGCATTTCTGGCTGTACCACCCCATTTTAGCTTTAGAGGTTCAAAATGATAGTGATCGGACACTGAGAGTTGATTTTGTGAGTAGAGTAGTATATAACTGTTCTACTTCTCTCCACATGTATTCCATCTTACTTTCCGTAAGTGTTACAATAGTAGTAATAACAGCACACAATATTATTTACTCTTTTTTATAGTATCAGGTACGAAACATTTCCTCACATTTATAACCTCTGCAAACGATAGTTACAGCGTGCTTCGTATCCAAGTCGAAGGTGGCTGTGTGGTTGAATCATTCGTGAGTTTAGTTTTATGAGAAGTCCGTCTCCCTTTCCCTTCCTCACTCTCCCCCTCTCCCCCCTCTCCCCCCCCCCTCCAAGAACCAAGAAGAGAATACGGATTCCAATGCCATTATACCGTATTGGACAGATTCTAACGTTGTTATAGAATGGAAACCCCGTCTGTTATAGATTTAGATATCGTCCATGCAAACCGCAAACACTGATTGATTTGCATGAACAATCTCTTCAGTATATAAAGCAGGATACTTGTTTAAAGAATATGGCCACATACTTTTGATTCGCATCTGGCAGTGATGTTAAGTTCGTTAATACGGCTTTGAAGTTTTCGCGATGGAGGCATTGCATGAAAAGTTCTCAGTTTCCTTGCCGCGTCAAATTGGGATAAAATTCCAAGCTTTCGATGATTGCCTCCATCATCATTGTCAGAAGCTGAAACTGATTGTTGTGGACTTGCGAGACTTCCACTTTTATTCGAGTTCGTTAAATTTGCCAAGATATGGCGCTTTTAATTAATGAGCGAGCTGCACAAAAGCAAATGATCACGAAACTAAAAGGCAGAGAAGGAAGATTTCGCGCGCAAAGAAAACAAGTAGGAAACTGATTTAAATGTTGCTATAAGACAACACTACCATTCGGCTGATTTTCCGACAAGAAATCCGTCAATGAAATTCACGACACAAATCCTGCAGTCCCACATAATCTGGCTGGACAAAAATACGTAAGAACTGCGAGAAATGCATGCTTGAACATAAATTCAAGTGCTAGCCACGCCCGTAGGTTGCGCTGTTGTATTTGACCACGAACGGCTCCTGTGTAGTGTCCTCAACACGTTTCAAGTGTCAGTCGTCGTGGGAACACCGATTTGTGTAGATGTGAGTGCATTGTGTCGGAGCGAAGTCACTTGTAACGTGGGGAAGTTGTTGGTGCTCATGTGGGGGTGCTTTCCTAACCAAGGTAGGCGAAGTGTGTTTCTAGAGGTATTATATCGAGGATTTAAGGCAAATACAGGGAAAGAAGAAGAAATTATCCGCTAAGTCAGAAAGCGCACGAAAGTGTGTGTTGGGTGATCGTGACACACGGTCATTGGAGGGGATTGTGACGAAGGAATGCCAACTTTTAGCCATGTATGCGCCGTGCGCGCAGTTGATCAACAGCTATGACAGAAAGTACAACACGGAGGAAACAAGATTTCTTGAAAGCATATTTGGCGACGTGTGCCGCCCATGATTTCGGAGCGAAGCTCGACTTATCTTAGATATTCTGAAAAACACAGTACCTCACCCCACGCCCCTACCCATCACATCACTTTGGTCATCCATTGTTACAGTCACTGGTCCCGGCGCAGCTACAAATCACAGTTACGCTGCAACTTAACATACGTTTACTATTTTAAATCTCCGACGCCGGCTTGTTCCAATGAGTTCGAAAAAATTTCCCTGGGAGGTGCTATGGACATGTACTGAATGGATGCTGTCATCTACATCTACATCTACATTTATACTCCGCAAGCCACCCAACGGTGTGTGGCGGAGGGCACTTTACGTGCCACTGTCATTACCTCCCTTTCCTGTTCCAGTCGCGTATGGTTCGCGGGAAGAACGACTGTCTGAAAGCCTCCGTGCGTGCTCTAATCTCTCTAATTTTACATTCGTGATCTCCTCGGGAGGTATAAGTAGGGGGAAGCAATATATTCGATACCTCATCCAGAAACGCACCCTCTCGAAACCTGGCGAGCAAGCTACACCGCGATGCAGAGCGCCTCTCTTCAAGAGTCTGCCACTTGAGTTTGTTAAACATCTCCGTAACGCTATCACGGTTACCAAATAACCCTGTGACGAAACGTGCCGCTCTTCTTTGGGTCTTCTCTATCTCCTCCGTCGATCCGATCTGGTACAGATCCCACACTGATGAGCAATACTCAAGTATAGGTCGAACGAGCGTTTTGTAAGCCACCTCCTTTGTTGATGGACTGCATTTTCTAAGCACTCTCCCAATGAATCTCAACCTGGTACCCGCCTTACCAACAATTAATTTTATATGATGATTCCACTTCAAATCGTTCCGCACGCATACTCCCAGATATTTTACAGAAGTAACTGCTACCAGTGTTTGTTCCGCTATCATATAATCATACACTAAAGGATCCTTCTTTCTATGTATTCGCAATACATTACATTTGTCTATGTTAAGGGTCAGTTGCCACTCCCTGCACCAAGTGTCTATCCGCTGCAGATCTTCCTGCATTTCGCTACAATTTTCTAATGCTGCAACTTCTCTGTATACTACAGCATCATCCGCGAAAATCCGCATGGAACTTCCGACACTATCTACTAGGTCATTTATATATATTGTGAAAAGCAATGGTCCCATAACACTCCCCTGTGGCACGCCAGAGGTTACTTTAACGTCTGTAGACGTCTCTCCATTGATAACAACATGATGTGTTCTGTTTGCTAAAAACTCTTCAATCCAGCCACACAGCTGGTCTGATATTCCGTAGGCTCTTACTTTGTTTATCAGGCGACAGTGCGGAACTGTATCGAACGCCTTCCGGAAGTCAAGAAAAATAGCATCTACCTGGGAGCCTGTATCTAATATTTTCTGGGTCTCATGAACAAATAAAGCGAGTTGGGTCTCACACGATCGCCGCTTCTGGAATCCATGCTGATTCCTACATAGTAGATTCTGGGTTTCCAAAACCGACATGATACTCGAGCAAAAAACATGTTCTAAAATTCTACAACAGATCGACGTCAGAGATATAGGTCTATAGTTTTGCGCATCTGCTCGACGACCCTTCTTGAAGACTGGGACTACCTGTGCTCTTTTCCAATCATTTGGAACCCTCCGTTCCTCTAGAGACTTGCGGTACACGGCTGTTAGAAGGGGGGCAAATTCTTCCCGTCAGGTCCAGTGGACTTTCCTCTATTGAGTGATTCCAGTTGCTTTTCTATTCCTGGCGTATGAACATTGTTACCAGAGTTCATTGTTCGACCGAACGAGGTGGCGCAGTGGCTAGCACACTGGACTCACATTCGGGAGAGCGACGGTTCAATCCCGCGTCCGGCTATCCTGATACAGGTTATCCGTGATTTCCCTAAATCGGTCCAGGCAAAAGCCGGGATGGTTCCTTTGAAAGGGCACGGCCGACTTCCTTCCCCGTCCTTCGCTAATCCGATGAGACCGATGACCTCGATGTCTGGTCTCCTTCCCCAAACAACCCAACCCTTCGTCTTCATTGTTCGCACCGTGACACCGACGCCACTGTGGCATGTTCGAGGTTCTTTAGGTTTTGCAGTAGTTCATATTTTGTAATTTATCGAAATGTGAGTTGTGGAGGTAATCCTATAGTACAAGAAAAATGAGACATTGGTCTACATCTACATCATATTCTGCAAGTAGCCGAACAGTGTGTGGCGGAGGATATTTCTGGTACGACTAACATAACACCCCCTCCTTGTTCCACTCACCAATTACGCGTAGAGAGAATGATTCTCGGTAAGCCTATGTATTAGCTCTAATTTCTCAATTTTCTCGTCGTGGTCATTTCGCGAGGTGTATGTGGGAGGAAGAAATATGTCCTCCGACTCTTCCCGGAAAGTGCTCATTCGAAATTTCAATAGTAAACCTCTCCGTGATGGAAAACGCCTCTATTGTAGCGTCTGCTACTTTTTATTGAGCATCTCTGCAATGCTTTCACGCTGACTAAACGATCTCGTAACGAAACGCGCCGCTCTTCCTTGGATCTTCTCTGTCTCTTTTATCAGTCTTATCCGGTAAGAATCCGAGAATGATGAACAAAACTCAAAAATCGGTCGAACATGCACCTTATGAGCCATTTCCTTCAGGGAGGAGTTAAATTTTCTTTAGGTTCTCCCTATAAGTCTCAGTCCGGCATCTGATTTTCTTACTGTTTGTTTTATGTGGTTATTCCATTTAAAGTCGTTCCAGATAGCTACTCCTAGATATTTTAGGGTAGAGACTGTGTCCAGCAATTTGTCATTAATTATGTTGTTATACAGTAGTGTATTTCTTTCCCTATATATGTGCACTACGTTACATTTATTTACGTTGAGGGTCAACTGCCAGAGCCTGCAACATTCATAAAACCTCTGCAAGTTATTCTGCAGATCAATAACATCTCTCGCAATACTGCTTTCTTATCGACAACCTAAGATCTTGAACAGTCATTAAGAACACGCGGCGCTTTCTACTAAATCATTTACATATCATGTAAATAGTATTGGTCCTGCAACATTCCCTCAGGTTACTTGTACATGTGTCACTTTGTTCCTTTACGAGCAACGTATTGAGTTATAGCTGTAAGGAAGACTCGTGTTCCAGTCTCAAATATTGTCCGATACACCGCAAGCTCGTTTTTTTTTCTTCACAAAACGGCAGGGCGGGACGTTGTCAAATGCCTTTCTGAAGTCAAGGAACACAGCATCAACCTGTGCTCTGTTGTCTGCAACGCTATGGATGTGAGTGAGCCGAGTTTCGCTAGATCTCTCTTTGCGGAATCTATGTTGATTTACTGATGTCAACGAGGTTATACGCATCTGTCCTCTGATCTTTCTCGAAAAGGGGAATGACCAACGCTTTTTTAGTCGCTAGCGATCTACGCTAAACTGCTGCTAGAAGGCGGGCAAGTTCTTGAGTGTAATCTTTGTGCTGGTCCTGACACCTTTCCCCCATTAAGCGATGTCGCTGCTTTTATATACCGCGTTCGGCTATGTAAATATCTGTCATTTCGACTTCCGTACGATGACTGAAATGAGGAGCCGTATTACGACCATTCGCGGTGAAACAATTTCCGAATACTGAATTCCTTGTCCTTCGTCAGACGGACTTTTCTTTATACCGCTGGACATCACGTGTGCTGTAATATCGACACCAAGGCGTATTTAGTTCCGTATGTGCTAGCCGCATTTCTCACGCGCTTTGAACATGCCCCTTGCTAAAGGCACACGGCACTGATCGTCTCCTCCTGGCCGCAGGCGTTGGCTGCGCGACCTACGCCATTGGCTCCAGTAAGTTTCCAGCGCTGCTACTTGGCCCACCTGGCAGTAGTGCCGGATACGTTGCGGCCTAGTCGGCCCACACCGAAGGTCGCCGTCTCATGTCCGCATTCCGGCGTCGTCTAAGAAGCTGACCGACCTTCTGTTCTTTGTTGACACATCCATTTGGGGGCCGTTAAGATATGTGGGCCAGTTTTTCACTACATGTCACCCAACTGGGACGGGGCCTTCAGATGAACGCTTAGAGCTTGTCTGTGTTCTGCAAGTTGGGCTTGTACCTAGTGTTAGTGCCAGAGGAGCCAAATATCAGCTTCGATACCATTCACAGCGGTCCTTGGAAGATCCACTGGTAAAACAGTCTGAGACTTGGTATAATCAACGCTAGGAACTCACAACACAAACCTAAAAAATAGGCTGACACGTGTGGCGTTTCATTTGATGCAGTCTTTACTTGGACTACTACGGAAAAACTGATTGTTGCATCTCATCGTCCAGCTGGTTATACCGTCTCAAGGGACTGGAACTCCGAATTTACTGTTGTAATTTGCGTAACTGTGTGCATAACTTCTCTCTCTGTGTAACTAAATCCACAGGTTAATTCACAGGTGGCGGAGAGCAGTCGTCTTTCTGTCGAACGTCACTTTACCACGTGCTGTAGTAAAGGTGTTGCTCCATTAGAGGGACGTTGATTTCCAATTTGACAAAACCCTGCTTCACCCTGCAGCCGCTGTCAGGTGAAGTGCGACAAACATGTGTGTCAATATCTGTCGCAGCAGTCCCTCTCATCCAGCATAGCCTTTAATGATAAACTGCTTCACGTTTTACAGTAGATAATTATGTCCGACTTTCCAATACGATGACAGAAGAAACTTCTGCCGCCTATGAGTAAGAGTTCAAAATTACTGTGGTTTTATTCATGCACTCTACGTACAATCATAGCTTTACCGCCTTTCACGTTGGCTTGTTCAGGAATTTTGATTGTATTGATAACCATTTATACGTTGACAATTAAACCACCACGTAAAGCCTGCTGCTTATTGCCCCAGATCTCTTACATTTCTCCTCACTGAACCTGCATAGCTAGAATTACTTGGCACAAACCAGATTATCAGTCGGGTCAACTCGGCCCACTTCCGTAGGTTATTGCAACAAGAGTGCTCCGGCATTTGTATCTCTCACGTTCCAGTCCAAGCCTTATTACCACAAACAGGACTGTTATTATTGTGGAGAAATTACACATTTGTCATCCGAGAATATCTGCTGAGTTTATTCCGTTCGCTGAGGCAAAATGAACTCAATTTCACAGTATTGTGTTATGAACGCTAGCCCTCCAGGAGCTCTCTATGACATGTAACTGAGATGACATTAAACTGTAGTGCTAATGAAGAAATCTCGCCAAGAAAAAATGCCAAATGTCGCCAGATATGGATTCCGGCACCAGAGAGCGAAAATACTTCAGGGTCGGCTCTTGGGCGGAGCTTCGAATCAGTGGCGTGGCTTTGATAATAACTGGTAAACATCTGTGTATTAGTATTCTGACCAGACAGCGATCAGTCACTTGCTATTCGTATAAGTAGCCTGTTGCAACGCAACGTATCCATACTACACTATTGGCCATTAAAATTGCTACGCCAAGAAGAAATGCAGATGTTAAACGGGTATTCATTGGACAAATATATTATACTAGAACTGACATGTGATTACATTTACACGCAATTTGGGTGCATAGATCCTGCGAAATCAATAACAAGAACAACCACATGTGGCCGTAATAACGGCCTTGACACGCCTGGGCATTGAGTCAAACAGAGCATGGATGGCGTGTACAGGTACAGCTGCCCATGCAGCTTCAACACGATACCACAGTTCATCAAGAGTGGTGCCTGCGTATTATGACGAGCCAGTTGCTCGGCCACCATTGACCAGACGTTTTCAGTTGGTGAGAGATCTGGAGAATGTGCTGGCCAGGACAGCAGTCTAACATTTTCTGTATCCAGAAAGGCCCGAACAGGACCTGCAACGTGTGGTCGTGCATTATCCTGCTGAAATGTACGCTTTCGCAGGGATCGAATGAAGGGTAGAGCCACGGGTCGTGACACATTTGAAATGTAACGTCCACTGTTCAAAGTGCCGTCAATGTGAACAAGAGGTGACCGAGAAGTGTAACCAATGGCACCCCATACCATCACGCCGGGTGATACGCCAGTATGGCGATGACGAATACACGCTTCCAATGTGAGTTCACCGCGGTGTCGCCAAACACGGATGCGACTATCATGATGCTGTAAACAGAACCAGGATTCATCCGAAAAAATTACGTTTTGCCATTCGTACATCCAGGTTCGTCGTTCAGTACACCATCGCTGTGATGCAGCGTCAAGGGTAACCACAGCCATGGTCTCCGAGCTGATTGTCGACGCTGCTGCAAACGTCGTCGAACTATTCGTGCAGATGGTTGTTGTCTTGCAAACGTCCCCATCTATTGACTCAGGGATCGAGACGTGGCTGCACGATCCGTTACAGCCATGCGGATAAGATGCCTGTCATCTCGACTGCTAATGATACGAGGCCGTTGGGATCCAGCACGGCGTTCCGTATTACCCTCTTGAACCCACCGATTCCATATGCTGCTAACAGTCATTGGATCTCGACCAACGCGAGTAGCAATGTCGCGATACGATAAACCGCAATCGCGATAGGCTACAGTCCGATTTTTATCAAAGTCGGAAATGTGATGGTACGCATTTCTCCTTCTCACACGAGGCATCACAACAACGTTTCACCAGGCAACGCCGGTCAACTGGTGTTTGTGAATGACAAATCGGTTGGAAACTTTCCTCACGTCAGCACGTTGTACGTGTCGCCATCGGCGCCAACCTTGTGTGAATGCTCTGAAAAACTAATAATTTGCATATCACAGTATCTTCTTCCTGTCGGTTAAATTTCGCGTCTACAGCACGTCATCTTCGTGGTGTAGCAATTTTAATGGCCAGTAGTGTAATACTCGTACATGACCTCGCTATTCTGTTGAACTTCAACCTTTTCACTTAAATCTCTAGGGACCTACATGATCGTGCTGGAAACTAATGCTTCCTCATTTTTATTCTGTTCTCAACATTGGTTGAGGTATTACATGTCATGAATGTTTCGGTCGATTTTCCCGCTTCGCTGAGGGAAGTTTCAACCCTCTGCCACAAGCGGTCTCCGAATTATAGCGTGTAACGCGGCGGTGTGTAACGCAACAACGTCAGTGGGTGAGAAACAACATGCTGTAATCGAGCACCCAGTCCGTCAGCACGAGAGTGCCGGTCCACACACAAGCTCTGCGACATGTGGCAGTACCACGCCTTGGGTTCACCGTCATCGCTAATCCTCCGTACAGTCATAACTTGGCCCCATCTGATTTTTATTTGTTTCC
Source organism: Schistocerca americana (assembly GCF_021461395.2). Lineage (NCBI taxonomy): Eukaryota > Metazoa > Arthropoda > Insecta > Orthoptera > Acrididae > Schistocerca > Schistocerca americana. Next base: position 429,057,996 of record NC_060124.1, on the reverse strand, counting down.
AAAACTTAAAGAACACTCGAGGACCTCATTTTGATATTGATGAAGCGGTGCAAGCACAGGTGACGTTGTGGCTCCATCAACAGAGTCAGACATTCTTCAGTGGCGGTATCAATAAATTGGTCTCTCATTGGGAGAAATATGTTCGTCGCCGGGGCGACTATGTTGAGAAATAAATATGTAGACATAAAGGATAAATATGCGGAATTTTAATAAAGTATATTTTATTTAAAAAGCCTTAAGAATTTCCACATAAAAATTCGGAGGCATTACTCATCTACATCTACATCTACATCTACATCTACATCTACGTGGTTACTCTGCCATTCACAACAAAGTGCCTGGCAGAGGGTTCAATGAACCGCCTTCAAGCTATCTCTCTACCGTTCCACTCTCGAACGGCACGCGGGAAAAACGAGCACTTAAATTTTTTTGTGCGAGCCCTGATTTCACTTATTTTATCGTGATGATCATTTCTCCCTATGTAGGTGGGTGCCAACAGAATGTTTTCGCAATCTGAGGAAAAAACTGGTGATTGAAATTTCATGAGAAGATCCCGTCGCAACGAAAACACCTTTGTTTTAACGATTGCCACTCAATTCATGTATCATTTATGTGACACTATCTCCCCTACTACGCGATAGTACAAAACGAGCTGCCCTTCTTTGTACTTTTTCGATGTCATCCGTCAGTCCCACCTGATGCGGATCCCACACCGCACAGCAATACTCTAGAATAGGGCGGACAAGCGTGGTGTAAGCAGTCTCTTTACTAGACCTGTTGCACCTTCTAAGTGTTCTTCCAATGAATCGCAGTCTTTGGTTTGCTCTACCCACAATATTATCTATCTGATCGTTCCAATTTAGGTTATTTGTAATTGTAACAATCAGCACGCCCTCGTATTTTCCGATACATACGTTACAAGTCACGAGCATACGATAAATATCTGTAAAATGCATGCAAGGGCCTGAAGATAACTTTGCTTTCTGTCAATGCACATGTAGTGGTAGGAGAGGAAACGTAGTTAAAGGAAATCCAGTAAACCTGCGCGACTGGTAGACAACAAATTACAGTAATATCTGGAGGTGGTAAGAGCTTTGAGTTAAAATACACAAAATTCCTCCCAAACACTCCTTGACTATTAGTCACTTACTCCTGAGGACAGTTTCTGTGTCGTAAAAGTTAGTTCTCGTTTTTCACACATTTATAAAGGCTAGTCAAATGAAAACGATAGAAATGGTAAACAGTAAGTAAACTGTTTATTATTTCAAAAGAAATCACCGTGAATGTTAACACATTTATACGACTGTGAGACAAGACGATCAATGTCATCTTAGCAAAATGTCTGCGAAAACAAACTATCCTTTACTATTTTTATCGGTCTATCTGTCTGCCCGTCTATCAAGACCCATTTTTCCCAGGGACAGTTAGGCATATAAAGGACACTTATGTTATCTATTTTGAGAGACGTAAACTAGCTCATCAAAACTTATATGGTACATCCCATTGACCTAAAAACTAAACTCTGTCCGAAAGGCCTCGGAAAGCCCAACGGTATCGTCCGACCGCCATGTCATCCTCACCAAAAAGTGTCACTGGATGCAGATATAGAGGTGTATGGGGTCAGCACACAGTTCTCCCGTCCGTTGTCAGCTTTCGTGACCAGAGTCGCAACTTCCCAATCAAGTAGCTCCTCAATCTGTCCAGTTGACCTGCAATCATGAAATTTGGCAAGAAGCGAGGTTTCACACTAAACGTGACAGAAAAAAACCGAAAATTGTTAATTTGTATTTGTATCATATAGAAAACATGTTTTTGCTGATAGAACTTACATTAAGTTCGTCATCCGTTAAAAGCAGAATAGAAAAAGATTACTGCATTCAGACATAAAATATAGGTCGTAGTCCTGTTTCAGTAACTAAATAATAAATATTTTATTATATCTTCTCTTTCTGCATGTATAAGTTCCCTGCTCACTTTTTTCTCTATCTCCTGGCTAGTCTCAGTTACTCTGCAGAGGTTTTGATATTGTCTTGGAATTCCCAGGAACGTACCTTGCCATTATCGATATTGATAACAGGTAAGGCCTCAGATGGATGAACTACCTGTACAGGGTGTTTCATAACTGATGGTCAATAATTCACACATGGATAGTACAGGTAAAAAGTAGCTAAATAATAGCCAATAAATATGGATCCGCAAATCAACCGTTGTCGAGATTCAACACATTTTCTGTTGCTCTTCATCTGTGTCTTGGAGCGCATGGCATCCCTAAATGTTAAAGTGGGCGTTCGAAATGTTGTCCATGCGTCTGAATGCAGCACTAAGCTCGTCTCTGAAATGAGTTGCGAATCCTATCAGGCAGTCCTGGGAAATTCTGTAAATGCAGAAGGCTGGTTCAATTCGCAAGCGTAATTCCTCATGAGAGATGACCTCGGTAGTGTAGACCAGACTTGTGACATGACCCCCACACAGAAATCCATGGAATTTAAATCCGGAGACCTTGGAGGCCATGGCATAGGCCTTCTGTCTATCCAATGTCGACAATACGCCGGAGATAGAAGCCGGTGCACTTGTAAATGAAAATGTGCTGGATCACCGTCATGCAGGAACCACATATTCAAGCGTTGATTCAGTTGGACCTCACCATGTATCTCTGCAAGTACAGGCCGCAGAAACCGCATGTACTGCTGTCTGTGGTAGGAAGTGTGGTCCAGTTGTGCGGTCTCCGAGTAGTTCTGTCCAGACATTCAACGAATAATGTTGCTAATGTCGTGATAAGTGTGTTGCATTAGGATTGACAACGGCCCAAATGTGACAGTTATGGTTGTTAAAAATACCGTCACGGGTAAATGCAGCCTCATCCGTGAATGGAATACTGCTTACAAACAGGATTAAAGGTACACTGTTGCCGGCCGGAGTGGCCGATCGGTTCTAGGCGCTACAGTCTGGAACCGCACGACCGCTACGGTCGCAGGTTCGGATCCTGCCTGGGGCATGGATGTGTGTGATGTCCTTAGGTTAGTTAGGTTTAAGTAGTTCTAAGTTCTAGGGGACTGATGACCTAAGCAGTTAAGTCCCATAGTGCTCAGATCCATTTGAACCATTTGGTACACTGTTGTTGCACCATTTGGCAGAAATTGTCTCTTGGAGGGAAGTCTGCATTGTTGATGACTTGCACTCGCTGGAGCTGATATGGATAGAGTACTTGCCGATATAAAATCCGCCACGCACTGTTATGATTCAGGACGCGCTCTTGCATTCTGACGTTCGTGTAAAATGCGTAACATTTTTTCCTCAACAACGGGTGCTATGGGTCTGGGTGGGTCAACCTTCTCGTAAATGGTGCGGGAAACTTCCGGTTTCCTAAGGCGCCGATGTAACCGGATAAGTGTACCCCTGTCAGGATGCCTGCGGAGAGGAAGAGCTCCTTCACACAATCGTGCAACCTCAAGGACACTGTCATTGACTTTGCCGTACATGAAGTGATGTCAGAGTGCTCTTCACTGGTGTACCCTCTGTTCATGGTGCCTTCACGTTCCTAACTGATTGTGACGCCGGTACGGCACAATGCACGGAGGAGGAAAGGGAAGTAGTTGCGCATGCGTAAACAAACACATTCGATCCCGAACCTTGAGATACCACCGTAAATACAGCTGTATCCAAAGGCGTTTACGGTTGGATCCCATATCGAATTAATACCATATCTCGGCAACGGTTAATTCTCGGACCCTCGTTTATTGGAGGCTTTTAGCTACTTTCGGTCTGTACTTTCCATGTGTGAATCATTGACCATTACTTCAGAAACACCCTGCAGATATAATCTAGTTTTTACGGAACCCCCAATGCACGAGTCCTACTCGCGCATGGCGAATTCTTTTCCTATTTCTCTAGTTTTTATTTGACTGCCCTTTATATATTGCTCTCTTACGATGTATTTCTTAAGTCTACTAAAATCCGCTACATTAGCCTAATCGAAGGAAATATGATTACTGCTCCACTGTTTTATTTTTATAAGTAAATGTTGTTGTCAGAATGAGATTTTCACTCTGCAGCGGAGTGTGCGCTGATATGAATCTTCCTAGCAGATTAAAACTGTGTGCCAGACCGAGACTCGAACTCGGGACCTTTCCCTTTCGCGGGCAAGTGCTCTACCATCTGAGCTACCGAAGCACGACTCACACCCGGTACTCACAGATTTACTTCTGTCAGTACCTCGTCTCCAACCTTCCAAACTTTACAGTGATGACTTGTGGAGAGCATGACACCGAGAAGGAACTGTTGATACCACCCCCAGACATCAGTCGACATCACTGGGTAGTATCCACAGTTCCTTCTCGGTGTCATGCTCTCCACGTGTCATCACTGGGAGTATAGTTCTGAGATGTTCCACATCAGGTCGAAACCGGTCACCACTTATGAATAAAAGTGTTTTTTATGCGATCAGGAGTGTTGTATGTAATATTTTAATGCTGTAAAAGAATTCCGTGATCGGGCCCAGACAGCCGTGCGATGTCGCCCAACGACTTTTCACCCTCTGCCTAAAACGTCTACCACCAGCTCCTAGTATAGCCGGCCGATGTGGCCGTGCGGTTAAAGGCGCTGCAGTCTGGAACCGCAAGACCGCTACGGTCGCAGGTTCGAATCCTGCCTCGGGCATGGATGTTTGTGATGTCCTTAGGTTAGTTAGGTTTAACTAGTTCTAAGTTCTAGGGGACTAATGACCTCAGCAGTTGAGTCCCATAGTGCTCCGAGCCACCACTAGCTCCTAGTATAGGAGTGATCATTAAAGTCAACGTCAGAAATTTCAAGCCCTACTACTTCGTCTACTTCACAACGCTGAGTGGAATCCAATCCTTACTTTTCTACCGCACGAAACTCCGAAACGGTCATCATAATTCGAATCCGATACTTCGACATCAGGAGACAGAGACTCAACCAATTAGTCCATGGAGATAGTACATGTAGCTACATTTTAGATGCTACTAAGACAAGATTAAAAGTGAAATATGTTTCCTTGTCGCTTTCGGTTCTTATCATCGTAGTCGGATTTTACGACTTGGTTCAGCTATCCCATTAACAACACTAAACAATATTTGATAGCTACTGAATATCGTTCTGAGTATTTTTTTTTTCTTTTTTTGTCATAGGACGTCGAAGCCTTTGTTTCAGTTAGTCGAAAACTTGCCTTGGTGGTCATTAGTAGTTGTCAAAAGAACTATACATTAAAATCAATGGCCGTACGTAGAACGTAATTCTAACCTAAGATCCTACAGATCGTGCATTTTTTGGTATCATCACATATTCCATGATAAACTTTTTTGTGCTGTCAAAACTATTTATCCATTTCGATTTTCTATATTTTCATCCGATTTTGGTACTTTTATTTATTCAAAATACAAATGAGAATAAACTCTCACCTATACATTTGGTGCTTTCAGTGGATAAAAAAGGGGCATATGAAATAACGGTCATGCTACTAAAGGTAATCAAACATAAAAATCATGGGTGTGTGATCTTCGGTGATTTAATGGTTATAGGTTCTTCAACCTTTTTTGAGAATTTAAGGAGATGGATCTGGATAAACTGACAGAACCAGAGGTTTTACAGAGTTTCAGGGAGAGCATAAGGGAACGATTGACAGGAACGGGGTAAAGAAATACAGTAGAAGAAGAGTGGATAGCTCAGAGGGATGAAGTAGTGAAGGCAGCAGAGGATCAAGTAGGTCAAAAGACGAGGTCTAGGAGAAAACCTTGGGTAACAGAAGAGATACTGAATTGATGAAAGGAGAAAATACAAAAAGGCAGTAAGTGAAGCAGGCAAAAAGGAATACAAACGTCTCAAAAATGAGATCGACAGGAAGTGCAAAATGGCTAAGCAGGGATGGCTAGAGGACAAATGTAAGGATGTAGACGCTTATCTCATGAGGGGTAAGATAGATACTGCCTACAGGAAAATTAAAGAGACCGTTGCAGAAAAGAGAACCACTTGTATGAATATCAAGAGCTCACATGGAAACCCAGTTCTAAGCAAAGAAGAGAAAGCAGAAAGGTGGAAGGAGTATATAGAGGGTCTATACAAGGGCGATGTACTTGAGGACAATATTATGAAAATCGAAGAGGATGTAGATGAAGATGAAATGGGAGATACGATACTGCGTAAACAGTTTGACAGAGCACTGAAAGACCTAAGTCGAAACAAGGCCCCGGGAGTAGACAACATTCCATTAGAACTACTGACAGCCTTCGGAGAGCCAGTCCTGACAAAACTCTACCATCTGGTGAGCAAGATGTATGAGACAGGCGAAATACCCTCAGAGTTCAGAAAGGATATAATAATTCCAATCCCAAAGAAAGCAGGTGATGACAGATGTGAAAATTACCGAACTGTCAGTTTAAGAAGTCACGGCTGCAAAATATTAACCCGAATTCCTTACAGGCGAATGGAAAAACTGGTAGAAGCCGACCCCGGGGAAGATCAGTTTGCATTCCGTAGAAATGTTGGAACACGTGAGGCAATACTGACCCTACGACTTATCTTAGAAGATAGATTAACGAAAGGCAAACCTACGTTTCTAGCATTTGTAGACTTATAGAAAGCTTCTGCAAATATTGACTGGAATACTCTCTTTCAAATTCTGAAGGTGGCAGGCGTAAAATACAGGGAGCGAAAGGTTATTTCCAATTTGTAGAGAAAACAGATGGCAGTTATAAGAGTCGAGGGGCATGAAAAGGAAGCAGTGGTTGGGAAGGGAGTGAGACATGGTTGTGGCCTATCCCCAGTGTTCTTCAATCTGTATATTGAGCAAGCAGTAAAGCAAACAAAAGAAAAATTCGGAGTAGGAATTAAATTCCATGGAGAAGAAATAAAAACTTTGAGGTTCACCGATGACATTGCAATTCTATCAGAGACAGCAAAGGACCTGGAAGAGAAGTTGAACGGAATGGACAGTGTATTGAAAGGAGGCTATAAGATTAACAACAACAAAAGCAAAACGAGGATAATGGAATGTAGTCGAATTAAGTCGGGTGATGCTGAGGGAATTAGATTAGGAAATAAGACACTTAAAGTAGTAGATGAGTTTTGTTATTTAGGGAGCAATATAACTGATGATTGTCGAAACAGAGAGGATATAAAATGTAGACTGTCAATAGCAAGGAAAGCGTTTCTGAAGGAGAGAAATTTGTTAACATCGAGTATGGATTTATGTGTCAGGAAGTCGTTTCTGGAAGTATTTGTATGGAGTGCAGCCATGTATGGAAGTGAAACGTGGACGATAAATAGTTTAGACAAGAAGAGAATAGAATCTTTCGAAATGTGGTGCTACAGAAGAGTGCTGAAGATTAGATGGGTACATCACATAACTAATGAAGAGGTATTGAATAGGATTGGGGAGAAGAGAAATTTGTGGCACAACTTAACTAGAAGAAGGGATGGGTTGGTAGGACATGTTCTGGGGCATCAAGGGATCACTATTTTAGAATTGGAGGGCAGCGTAGAGGGTAAAAATCGTAGAAGGAGACCAAGAGATGAATACACTAAGCAGATTCAGAAGGATGTAGGTTGCAGTAAGTACTGGGAGATGAAGAAGCTTGCACAGGACCGAGTAGCATGGAGAGCTGCATCAAACCAGTCTCTGGACTGAAGACCACAACAACAGCAGCAACAGGTTCTTCCAGGATGATTTCACAAATATTGTTATTTTCTTTGGTTAGAGTACAGCCAAGCCATAAAAAACCACTACAGCGATAATTAATGGCCTATGAGACAACTGTATATTGCAGATAAGGAAAATGTTAGGAACCAACCATTAGTTGTGCTAAAGTATATTATATCGACTCTCCTTCAAATTAAATTAGGGCTGGAGAAGGTGTCTGATAATCAAGGTGAAGTTTTCAATCGTCTGAAAGACTTTTAGTAAGATCAGTGACGCCAAAGTGACAGAAGTGCAACAAATCAGGAAATAGTTGACCCATGGCACCTTTGGTGCCAAACTCACAAATGTCGAGTTAAATGCTTTCACTTCCTTCAGGGTCATTTTGTATGGCCTTTTTCGGCAATAAATGGCCGTCAGCGCGTCAAAAAACATACTTCTTACGATTCAGCTTGAATTTTTCCCGCGAAAGCTGGGTGTTGTTAGAGATGCACAAAGTGAACGCTTCATCCAAGTTTTTAGAACCATGTTAAAACACTAATAGTATACTATAATTCATAAATATTATGAGGGATTGCTGTTGGATTTGGTTTAGAGAGAGAGAAATGAGTGATCTTACAAAAGAAAATATTCCCCATCACATTTCTTGAAATAGATTGTCACTGTACTTCGTAGCGCACTGAGATATATAATTATAATTACTCGAATATTTTGATTATTCGCCTCCGTAGCAGAATATCGGCGCTACTAATTGCCAAGCAAAGGGCCCAGGTCAGATTCCCGGTACTGCTGGAGATTTTTCCTTCGTGGGATGGCAGGTACGAGGTGCATTCAGCTTCGTGAGGTCAGCTGAGGAGCTACTCGGCCGAGAAATAGCGGTTCCAAGATGAAGAAACCCAACAACGACCGAGAGAGCGGTGTGCTGACTACATGCCCCTCCATACCACAATGGTGGAGGGTGAAACGGCGGTCGGTCGGGTCTCATGGACCCCTCTATGATTCTATGTGTGTTTTTATTTATAATATGATCACTAACATGAAGTTTTGTGTAAGTATTTGAAAAATTATCGTGATATGTGCATCACTCTCATATTTTGGTTTTGTTAATTTTCACCACTTTTACTATTTATACATCAAAAAACGTTTGGCGGTTCCCAGGACTCCTGAAGATACGCGTTGACTGTGGATATTGTATCACAGACACAGACCCTCTGACTGTCCAGAGATGTCGCTCAACCCGACCAAAGATGTCAATAAGCATGCATCAGGCGCGTCTATTAGACGGAGGGGGTCAGACAGCCGTTTAATTCCAGTCATTCCGCCAGAAAGGAGGTACACGGTTCGTGTTGTCTGTAGTTCAACCGTAACTAGACGGTCAATACCGCGGTTCGATTGCGTCCGCATTGTTACTTTGTGTCAGGAAGGGCTCTCAACAAGGGAAGTGTCTAGGCGTGGAGGAGATACAGAGAGGAACTGTCTGTGACATGCTTCGCTCAGGCCGCCCAAGCGCTACTATTGCCGTAGATGACCGCTACCTACGGATTATGGCTCGGAGGAACCCTGACAGGAACGCCACCAAGTTGAATAATGCTTTTCGCGCAGCCATAGGACGTCTTGTTACGACTCAAACTGTGCCCAATAGGCTGCATGATGCGCAACTTTACTCCCAAGGTCCATGGCGAGGTCCATCTTTGCAACCACGGCACCATACAGTTCTGTACAGATGGGCCCGACAACATGTCGAATGGACCGCTCAGGATTGGCATCACGTTCTCTCCACCGATGAGTATCGTATACGCCTTCAACCAGACAATCGTCGGAAACGTGTTTGGAGGCAACCCGGTCGTGCTTAACGCCTTCGACACACTGTCCAGCGAGTGCAGCAAGGTGGAGGTTCCTTGCTGTTTTGGGGTGACATTATATGGGACCGACGTACGCTGCTGGTGGTCATGGAAAGCGTCGTAACGGCTGTACGATACGTGAATGCCATCCTCCAACCGATACTGCAAACTTATCGGCAGCATACTGGCGAGGCATTCGTCCTCATGGACGACAATTCGTGCCCCTATCGTGCACATCTTGTGAATGACTTCCTTCAAGATAACGACATCGCTCGACTAGAGTGGTCAGCATGTTCTCCAGACATGAACCCTATTGAAAATTCCTAGGATAGATTTAAAAGGGCTGTTTACTGACGATGTGACCCACTAACCACTTTGAGCAATCCACGCCGAGTCGTCGCTGGGGAGTGCGACAATCTGGACCAACAGTACCTTGATGATCTTGTGGACAGTATGCCACGACGAATACAGGCATGCATCAATGCAAGAGGACTTGCTACTGGGTATTAGAGATACCGGTGCGTGCAGCAATCTGGACCACCACCTCTGAAGGTCTCGCTGTATGGTGGTACAACATGCAAACCCCATCGTGCACATGTATGACAAGATTGACAGACGCGTTCGTGGTCGTCCCGTTCCACTACAGACTCTCCAAGAACTCTCATGAGCTCCCACTGAAGAATGGGAACAGATGCCACAGCGTAATCTCCATAGACTTATACCAAGCATGCCACATAGGTGACAGGCAGGGTAAACGCTCACGGAGGACATACACGTTATTGTTCTCCATTAATGCTTGTTTCCACTATGGTTTCGACGCTTGTTGGACATTTCATTCCTTTTTATGTAAACAATCGAGTATGTGGTGATGTACTTAATTTTTGATAGATAGAGACATAATTTGGTAAGATACCCAGTCCTCATCTATTGCTCATTTGAGTATAGCAGTATCCCAGAGTCATATTCCTCTCACTCTTTTGAGCGTATACATGCAGGGTGAACATTAATAAAATCGACAAACCGGAGGGACTGATTCCTGACTAGAGATAGAAAGAAAAGGCCCTGTGAACAGGTGTGTAGAAGTGGACGGTGAGCGTGCAACGACAACAAATCGTCTCCGAACACAATACAGAGCTTCGTGTCAGCGTCACAACATATGGTCAAAGTGTCCTCCATTGGGTTGCATTTGATACGGTTAGTGGCGGTTGTCATGTAGGATACACATAATCGTACTTTGGCAGGCCACTTTTCTGGAGCTTGCACTAGGTTCGTCTCAGTATCCCATAGCACCCAGTGTTCCAAATGGGTGTACGCCTAGTTCGCCACCTCTTCACTCGTTCATCTGTTTGAAAGGACTTATGATCACACAAACGCCCAAAAATGGCTTTAAATGTTGTGTGATATGGTTGGTGCCTGTGAGGGTAATTGTTTTGATATAGCCGCGCTGCCTCTCGATCGTTTCCATCTACTTGACCATACACAGCCACCATATCGACGTTTTCCCGACATGACAAAGGGATCATTCTGCTGCTTACAGAACGCTGCGTCGATCACACAGCCTGCAGCACGCAAGGAACACACGGCGTGTGGTTAGAGGAACTGTCATTCGTCAGCGCATCTACCATGACAATGATGCATTTCGGGACACATGTTCATTGGAACTTCTTTCCTCCATTTCCAGTCAGGAATCCGTCCTTGCAGTTTGTTTTATTTGTGATCACGAAAAGTATTTTGAGAGGTGGTAATGTAGGTCAAAACAAGAGAAAAATTTGCAGTAAATGTGGTATCTAAAATACACACCTTAAGAGCTATGAGCACTTGACCATATTCCTTATTATCATATATATACTTTGTACTGCTAGCTCTTTGCTGTTACGATCGACCTACAGAATGCGCTAAATAAATGAGGACAGATTTGTGAGTTATTGTCTGTGGGTACAGCATGCAGTAAACATCTGTTAGTGTTATTACTGTAAACCTCTTTCTTTGTTCTGGGTAAGTGCACTGCATACATTCGTTCTTATGGAACTGGTTTGTATTGTGACAAGTTTCTAGTCTCGTATTTGCACTTTCCAGAATAATGGAGACCTATTATTCCACACATATGATCTCCTGTTGCAGTGTGGCAAATTTAAGCAACCCTTGGACCCATACTGTGTACACTAAAAATGTGCAGAACGCAGAGTACCATTTGAAGATGTACGAGGAAAAACGGGGTAACCCTAAAATGTAAAAGCTTAGACATAAGTATTGCCATCTTTTTGTGGGTACGGGAACTATCAAAATTAACATTGGTCTCACCTCTAAGTGATATCTAGGGCTGAGACCAATGTCAATTTTGATAATTCCCCTACCCAGCAAAAGATGGCAACACTTATCTCTAATAAATTATGACTAACTGAAACCCTCAGCTGCCGGCAGATGTTGTTGATATACCTCGATGTGGACAGCTGAAAATGTGTACCCCGACCGGGACTCGAACTCGGGATCTCCTGCTTACATGGCAGACGCTCTATCCATTTTTTTTTTTTTAATCTCATTTTGTTCGTTTTCGTTCGTTGTATCTGCTCGGGGCGGACGTCGCAAGACACCCATTTCAGTTCATCGTTGTTCCATTAACTCAGTTTTTTTTTATTGCAGAGGGCAGCTAACCCTCTGACCGAACGCGCTGAGTTACCGTGCCGGCGTCCATCTGAGCCACCGAGGACACAGACGAATAGCGCGACTGCAGGGACTTATCCCTTGCACGCTTCCCGCGAGACTCACATTCCCAACTGTCCACAAGTCTACATATGTAATGTACCTTATAGACATGCGCACAGGTTGCCCAAACTCTTACGGGAATCGCCAAAGTGTGCGTGAGTAATGAGTGGATGGGCAAATGTCTATAAGGTACATTACATATGTAGACTTGTGGACAGTTGGGAATGTGAGTCTCGCGGGAATCGTGCAAGGGATAAGTCCCTGCAGTCGCGCTATTCGTCTGTGTCCTCGGGGGCTCAGATGGATAGAGCGTCTGCCATGTAAGCAGGAGACCCCGGGTTCGAGTACCGGTCGGGGCACACATTTTCAGCTGTCCACATCGAGGTATATCAACAACACCTGCCGGCAGCTGAGGGTTTCAGTTAGTCATCATTTATTCCAGGGAAAAGCTGCATATTCATCAACAGCATCTGTTCTTTCGAGAACAGTTGCTGTCTTCATATATATACTTATCTCTAAGTTTTTACATTTGAGGGTTAACCCGTTTTTCCGTGCATGTATTCATTTAAACATTTATTCAACCGTCTTTTCCCTAAAATGTCGGATAGAAGAACGCCAAACTCTGAATGGACACCATACTGAGCACTTCCTCTAGCGATGGCTTACAAGTGCAGGTCGTATGTAATACTAAGTAATAGCATTAGAAGCTCTGCTTTTTCACAATAACGGAATAATCTCATTGACTCTTTAGGTATGCATTTCAGAGTCCGTGTCAACTGCAGTTTTTTTTTTTTTCCACACACATCACGCTAGCTGGGTGAACAACTTAACGCGAAGAACGTATTTGTGATTTTGTGTAAGGCGAATAAAATTGTGTTACTCAAATATCAAAACTCCTATGGGGCAATTGAGAATAGATAAATGTATTTTCTTCTACAGGAAATTGTTCTTCTTTAAAATTTGTATCTGTATAATTTGATAGCCTGAAAGTTACTGCTGTAGTTTAGAAACTAATTGAAACGTGGTAATGGGGTATGTTGATGCAGGTCTGTTGGGTCACATTTACCCACTATTTTACATTGCCATCATAACTAATGCACAAGTGAAGGAAACTTTAAGAAACAGCAGCTGGAAATGACAACCAAAAAAATTAAAATAACAGGAGGATAAAAGGTAAAATTGCTATAAACTCTATTTGAGGCTAATTAATCGCAAGCGGAAAGAATTAATTATGTGAGAGCAAGGACTGATAAAGGCAAGAAATTGCTGAAAGCAAGAAAAAGGAAAAATGTGGATGGGCGTACCTCTTTCCAATTAGTGTTCTACCCAAAATCAGGTTTTCACATAGTAGCTCTCCACGCTTTCCTGCCTCCTGTCATCCTCTTCAGGTCTGCGTAATTTCCGCTTCCCTTTACGTCGTTTATCATCTTGTATCTCCTCTTTGCTCTAAATCTCCTCTCACAAAGTAGTCCTTGCATAGCGTCTGTTAGCAACGCAGTGAATGTCCCATCCAGTTCTTCTTCGTTTCTTTTGTAACTTGCATCAGTCTGATGATGAAGAAAAATGGTTCAAATGGCTCTGAGCACTGTGGGACTTAACATCTGTGGTCATCAGTCCCCTAGAACTTAGAACTACTTAGACCTAACTAACCTAAGGACATCACACACATCCGTGCCCAAGGCAGGAGGAAGATGAAACTTTCGGTAGTATTTACTGGTTGAAACGATACACCCAGTCGAAATGAAATCAATAATGGGTAAAGTGCCTTAGAAATGAAAGGCGGGCTCACGACTTCTATGTAGGCCATATTATCCTACCAAGTGGAAACTCGCATAAAAATTTGTTTACTGCCAGTAAAACAGCAATATTTCACCGCCTGTAACTTGTTTACTGACAACAGTACATATTTTTTTTGAATTTTATTAATGCGTTTTGTTTACGCATTATTATGTTCTATGAAATCCGTAAACATGCCTCCTTAGTTGCGCAAGACCTATCCCACACCCGGGGCAAATTTACGAACTCGGCTTATATAAAAGAATTTTGCACTCTTAAATGTAACGTGAGAGATATATACCTACCAAGCTATATTTCAGTAACCATGTTATAAGGCTAAACTAAAATTTTTTTAAGAAATCCGGAAATAAATCCGCGTAAATATGCCCTGGTCTGCCCTAATATTACCTCTCAAAATATGGAACTACCTGTATAAATTCCAGTCATTGCCTCATTAACACACGCCTAGTTTTCTGGTGATGAATCACAATATTCGTATCACTACGGAGACATTCACTCATTGCAGCTTCATTCACAACGTTCAGTAAAGATATTTGTTCAAAGTCAAATCTGAAGACTACTATTACGCCCTCATGGTAATTTGGTCCCAGTCGCAAGACCCGCCGTCTACCCACTTTCTGGAGTACGGAGAACACTGTAGAGGAATATGAGCATTACTGGAGGCGCAATTACTGCGAGCAGAGGGCCGTGTTACTTGCTACTGGGAAGCGGCTGCCGAGGAGGAAGTAACCCTCAGCAGTGAGGGCGTCATTAAAAGTCCGACCCATTCTGCTGACGGCCGAGGATGGGAAAACTGCTGCATTGTGTCTGCACAGCAACGAAGGAAGGCTGTAAGGCCAGAGTTAACCGACACGTCGACACAAAGGTCATTAGAGACGGAGCACAGCTGATCAAAATGGGAAGTTCTGAACGAATATAAATCTTCCATTCAATCTCTCGTGGATCCGTCAGATTTCGAAACTGAAGACAGTGAACCGCAAGCTAAACTTTTAAATTCCGCATTTAAGAAATTGTTCAAGCGAGGTAATACTATCGCAACAACGATTAACCACCGAAAAGACTCACAAAGAAGCGGTATCGATATAAACACTGTAGCGCTCATAATTGGTCATGGGATACCCAGAACCACGGCTGGGTCACATATGACCCACGTATCTTTACCTTTTATAATCCTGTCTCAGTGGCTGGTAATGAATCTATTATCTGAAGTGCTGGATATTTTATTATAAAATCAACAAATATAAAATAAACTCTGTCCGAACAAGCGTCGGATGGCCTAATGGCCTAAGCAGATAGGCGTCACTGGATGCAAATACGGAGGGGGTGGGGGGGCATGTGGTCAGCACACAGCTCTCCCGGTCGTTTCAGTTTTCGTGACCAGACCCGCTACTTCTCAGTCAAGTAGCTTCTCAAGGGGTGAGTGTAGCCTGCTTGCCGACAGCGTTCGGCAGACCCAGACGGATATCCATACAAGTGCTAGCCAATCCCAATAGCGCTTAAGCGAAGTGCGAAGCAGGTCTGTTCACACGCAGACGGAAGCTACTACGCAAATATCAACACTGTCGACATCTAACATTATACACACGCAAAATACGTTTCCGAGAGAAAGTCAGATATCTCGGTGTCTGGCTGAACCGGAAACTTACATAGGGGGACCGCGTCGAATGGTTCAAATGGCTCTAATAAGCGCTATGGGACTTAACATCTTAGGTCACCAGTCCCATAGACTTAGAACTACTTAAATCTAACTAACCTAATGATATCACACACATCCATGAACGAAGAAGGATTCGAACCTGCGTCCGTAGCAGCAGCGCGGTTCCGGACTGAAGCGCCTAGAACCATTCGGCCACAGCTGCCGGCGAGACCACGTCGAATACGTTGCCAACAGAACGCATGCGGGGCTCAAACAACTCTACCCAATGCTCAATAGGGAAAGTACACAAGGTCCATGTATATGACACTGATTAAACCTCTGATGACGTACACAGCTCTCGTCTAGTTACATGCAGCTTCTACACGCCTGCGCCGCGTGCAGATCATATAGAAAGTGCTACGCATCATTAGCAACGCTACACGCTACGCACGCACCGTGGATCTTCACAATGAATACCGCTTTGAAACTCTCAAGAAAGAATTAAAGAAAACGCGCCACATGACTATACAGGAACTCGAGACACTCGAGCAATCTTTTCATCTTTACTGTGGGAAACTATGATCACAACCATAGGTGGAAGCATAAGCGGCCAAAGACCTAGTAGCTAGGGCGTAACCACCCATGGCAAGCTGACATACATCCACAAGCGACAACATCGGGAAGCCCCTGCATAACAGCAACGTTGATTGCATATGCCAGCTGCTATTAAAGCCGACCAATAGGCAACAGCAGGGAAACCGAGAAGCTCGCACTCTGACGCACAAACAAACAGCCGACATTACCCTACACTGTGAATCTGATATATGACCTGTCGGAGCGATCGAGGTGGCACAGTGGTTAGCACACTGGACTCGCATTCGGGAGGACGACGGTTTTCCATGTTTTCCCTAAATCGCTCCAGGCAAATACCGGGATGATTCCTTTGAAAGGGCATGACCGACTTCCTTCCCTAATCCGATGAGACCGATGACCTCGCTGTCTGGACTCTTCACCAAAACAAACCATGACCTATCGGATACGAAACGATGATGAACCTAACTGTTACAGATATACTGAGGCTGACCTAGAAATCAGCACCGGCACCCAGGCGGCAGCCGTCGAGTAACACCATCGCACAACGACAAAGGTATCGACCTGCAAGATACCCACTATTAACTAAGCCTAACCTTGCATAACCTGTCGCAAGCACCAAGAAAACCGCTACTGCTCGTACATCCCGACCCAAATATCGCAGAGGCATTTATCCTTTGGAGCTTGCCTTGGCACTTTTTTATAACATTGCTGCACTATGACACTTTTCGCTGACGATGTATCTCTCTATAGGAAAGTATCGTTGTTGGACAATCGTAATGAACAGCGGAAAGGTCCCACAAATTTCCAGTTGGTGCAACGAATGGCAGCTCTCTCTGAATTTGGATAAATATAGGGGAATACATATAATAAACAGAAAAAATCTGATAGTATCTGGCAGATCATCTTGAGCACGTCACATCTTATAAGCATTTTAGGAAAATACTTAGAAGCCATATTTGATTATCATACGTAGTAAAATTAGAGGAGGCTTGTGGAAGACTTAAGTTCTTCAAAGGATTCTGTGAAAGTGCTGCACATGTGTAAAGGAGGTGGCATACACAAACGTGCGGCCGATTCTAGAATATTATTCCAGTCTTTGGAGTCCTCGACAAGTAGGCACAACATGACACATCGAACGAATGCAGTGACAGTCTGTAAGCATCGTAACAGGCAGGTATAGTCCACACAAAAATGTAACAGAAATTCTTGGAGAACTTAAATGGAAATTCTTGGAAGAAAGGGGGTGTAGTTTCAGTGATATCCTATTGGGAAAACTTAGAGAACCGAAGAAAACAGTGCGATGGTTAAACTGCCACCAACGTACACGGTCAATCAAAAACTTTCCGAGACTGACTTTTTTCCTGGCGTGTAAGCGACGTGACCACAATTACTGCGATGGCAAGCTGAAGTAACAGCGGGTGCGCAGTCGACCAGTAACCTGTGAGCAGGCAGTGTTAAACAGTGGCGGTGCGGCTGCAATGTGTTATCGTTGTAGTGTCACAAGTCGCATTGAAGAAACGTCAATAAACCAAGTGTTCAAGACATTCTCCAGAATGTTTTGAAAAAGAGAAAAGCGCGTGCAAAGATTGTCCCACACATCTTGATTTCCGAGCAAACAACAACGCGAGGACGATTGCAGCGACTTAATTGAAATGAAAAACGATGATAGTCCTTTTCTGGAAAAAATTTCTCTGGTGACGAAACTTGGTGTTATGAGTACGAACCTACCATAAAATGAATAAGTGCAGAATGGGTTTCTGATGGTTCGCCAAGACCGAAGAAGGTGTGACTTTGATACTTGAGTTAAACAACACCGCAAAGAAGGGCTTTACTGACAGCTTCGCTCAGTTGTATTGACATTCTGCTCGCTGTACTCAAGTAGGTGGAGGCTATGCAGAGAACCTGAAGCATGAAACCTAACATCGTAAGGTTCTGCAGTTTTTGTTAATCCAATCTCAAAACTTTTTGGGCTGACGAGGTATACATCGCGTAGGGATAGCATACCAGTTAGATTCATTTCAGAGTATGATGATACAATATCTCCATACTTCGCAATCACATACAATATATCGTTCGACGAAAGATCTGTAGCAAAAGACTGGAACGTCGTACAGGTCACACCAACATTCAAGAAAGGAAGTAGGAATAATCCAGTGAATTACAGACCATATCGTCGGCTGCTGTGGCCGAGCGGTTCTAAGCGCTTCGGTCCGGAACCGCGCTGCTGCCGCCTCGGGCATGGATGTGTGTGCTGTCCTTATCTTAGTTAGCTTTAAGTAGTTCTATATCTAGGGGACTGATGACCTCAGATGTTAAGTCCCATAGTGGTTAGAGCCATTTGAACCATTTGAACAGATCACATCACTGAGGTCGATTTGCGTAGAATTTTGCAACATATACTATTTTCGAACATTATGAATCACCTCGAAGGCAATGATCTACCGACACATAATCAGCACTGGTTCAGAAAATATCGTTCGTCGTGAAACACAACTATCTGTGTATTCACATGAAGTCATGAGTGCTGTCGACAGGGAATCCCAAATTGATTGAAGATTTGAAGATTTCCAAGAGGCTTTTGACGCTGTTCCTCACAAGAGACTTCTAATAAAATTGCATGCCAATGGACTACTGCTTCAGTTGGACGCCTAGATTAGTCATTCCCAGTCAGAAAGGTGACAATTCGTAGAATTGGAACGATCACATAGGTAATGTTGTAGGGAAGGCAAACCAAAGCCTGTGTTTTATTGGTAGAACACTTGTCGTCAACACACATAGGATGAATTTATCATGTTAATAAAAAAACTCATACAGAAACATTTATTTTATTGGCAGAACACTTTTCGTCAACACATATATGGAGAAACGATCATAGTAATAAAACAAAAGTTGTACAGAAAGATTTTATTATTCTTTCCCCCCGCGCTATTAGTGTGTGAAATAGTAGAGAAATAGTCTGAAGGTCATTCGAAGAACTACAGCGAGGCACTTCATAGATATAGATGTAGGGATCATTAGAAAAGAGATAGGAAGGATCAGGGCGGATACAGATACTGTAGACTATGGAGGATCATATTCCTCTCCCACAATATGCGGATCGAATAGAAAAGAAAACATAATATTGCTATGATTTATCTTCCGCTTTTCACATAACAGTAACTCGCGGAGTGTTTAAAAACATGTAGGTGTAGAGAAAGGTTTGTCGAAGGACCATTCTGGTTTCTAATTGATTCACGGAAAGTACAGAAAACAGTACAGAAAACGCGTAACTGAGCCCAGTTGCTCGCGAAAACGAGTCCAGCGTCTTAACGGCTCACCGTTCGTCTGTGCCTGCACCTGCGGTACTTTTACGGTTTCCGGTACGACTCGCTGTTCGCACAACGCCACAGAAGTGGCACGTTTACGGTTTCAGCGGCGTCAAGCCGTAATGTGATTTGCCTTGATTTGTGCTAAAGCCATGCACTAAAAACAAGGAACAAACGGTCTCTACTTGAAGGAAGGAAAAGAATTGACCTAGCACAATACGTGGCGAAGCTGTGGACTCTCAACGGAAATGTTGGTGTTCCATATCGTTTCAAGAAATTTTCTGTTGACTTGATGTTGTCCTTCACGCCTTATTACCTGAGCTGCCAACTCTGCTTAATATCCACAAATCCAATGTAATGGATTATCTATTTCCGTAGTTAATTTATTTGGTTGTACACCGTGACTGGTATAGAGCCTTCTCGCCGTCCCTTATATTTGTAGACTTCAGACGAACATAAATCGACGAAACATTTAACGGCAATACGTGGGAGTATATAGTTGCTAGCCGTTAAGACTGCAGCTTCATAAAGGCAGCTCGAAACAAATATCAAATTTGCATGAATAATGTTTGGATAAGCAAATGGTTAGTGAGTTATGCGCTTGTTGCTGTCTATTTCTGCCGTTCATGAAAGTTCTTTGCTCTAAGGAAGAGACGTGGAGTCGCTCTCCAAGCTCACTTAACATGGGCACTCCTTCCTGGTCTGGGTCAACTGAATAATGGAATACAACCCGTCGGCTTTGACAATGTCGTAGTTTACTCGTAGATATAATGTCTTTATTTTCGAGTCGTAGATAATAAATCGGTTACTTCTGTGGCGGGGCGTCATCATTGTAAATTGAAATAAATGAGTGAGTTTTTAAAAGACAGGACTAGAGATTGCGTACGATTTTTATTGCTTGTATTAATTTGTTCGTTCCAATCCATTCGGTAGTTATTTTATTCTTAGTGATTTTGAGATTTTTGTTGAAGAATTATTTTTCATTCTGGATAATTTTTACTTTTTGATTTTCGTTTGTAGGCATGGATTTATCTATCTTAACTGCAGTAAGGGATACACCCGCCAGTTTATCCGAGATTGCTAATGCATTCCTTCCTGGACTCAGGTAGGCGCGCCGGCCCCGGATCGAATCCGCCCAGCGGATTAACACCGAGGGCCAGTGTGCTGGCCAGCTGGGATGTGGTCTTTAGGCGGTTTTCCACATCCCCCTATGTGAATATCGGATTGGTTCCCACGTTACGCCTCAGTTACACGCCTCACAGACATTTGCAAAACGTTCACACTATTTCATGACTTACTGTAGATGCACACAGCTGGGGTACACTAACTGCATGCCAGGAGGCACGGGGTAGCGTGAGGAAGGGCATCCGGCCACCCTCTGACACTAACCTGGCCAAATCCCTAGTAACAAGGCCGACCGCGTGTTTCAGTGGGACAAAGGCCCAAAGCAAATGATGAACTGCAGGAAGGGATGCAAATTTTACAGTTCTCCCTTTTTTTCCCTTCGCCATCACTAGTATTATTACGACGTTTTTCAGTCGATACTATTACTATCGAAGGTGAAAAGACCGACATACGAAATATTTATATCCCATACTTCAGTAGACCTATACAGGGCAAGAAGTTACTAGTGCTAGCAAAGACCTAAAAAGCGACGTACGTAACACTGGCACCCTATACCTCAGCTGAACTACGAAGGTAGCATCCCATTCCTCAGTAGGCCTATATAGGTCAACTGAAGCAAGGGATACAATATTTGCGTATGTCGAGTTTTTCACCTTCTCTAGCACCAGTATCCTGCGAAGATCAACTGAAGTACGGGATACAAATTATACTGTTATCGGTTTTTTCGCCGTTGCTAGTACTACTATGATACTTTTCAGTCGATATTGTTACTACTGAAGTCGAAAAAAAAAATTGTATCCCATACTTCAGTTGACCTATATAGGTCAGTAGGCACTAGTAATGCCATCTACATGATGTACATAATAAAAGATTATAAATGGGTTTTCCTTTCATAAATCACAAACTGTTGGTTGCTCATGAGACATCCATGTTATGCCTCGTGTAAGCGGCAGGATGGTGGCCTATCGAGACTGCGGTTTAACTTTCAGTGATATTGGTCGTCCGAAAACCTTGACCTTCCCGTGAATAACGATCGGGTAGGGTGTTATGTGACAGATGTTTCCAGAACTGTTCCATAACTAATATACCTTTGTTTTTTACAAAGATAAGAACAGGGGTATGACGTTTTTAAATGGCATCCTGTATTTTTAATTCGGTAATTCATTTCCTCTCCTAAAGACCTATTCAAAAATGTATCACAGTGTACCATTCCCTGAAACACAACGTTATCAGTTACATAACACAACATTGACTTTGAGCCCAGGATCACAAACACGTCCACTTGCTGCAGTTGTCAGACAACAAATGAAAACCAAGTGCCGGCCGCGGTGGTCTAGCGGTTCTAGGCGCGCAGTCCGGAACCGCGCGACTGCTACGGTCGCAGGTTCGAATCCTACCTCGGGCATGGATGTGTGTGATGTCCTTAGGTTAGTTATGTTGAAGTAGTTCTAAGTTCTAAGGAACTGATGACCTCAGATGTTAAGTCCCATAGTGCTCAGAGCCATTTGAACCATTTGAAAACCAAGTAAAAACATAACTCAAAATTGACTTTGACTCTCCTGTACCATTGCCCAGGAGTAGCACGTTCAAAGGTGCTCAAAGTGGTGACCCTGGACAGGGATACACTGGTGCACTCGTTGAATGAAAGAATTATTTACTGCTTCCAGTACTACCTGCAGAAGAGAATTACAAGCAAGCACGACACGTCCCTGTATGTCCTCTGCAGTTGTTGGAATATCGCAATAGACAACGTCTTTAATGCATCCCCAAAGAAAAAAGTACAGAGGATTTAAATCAGGAGTCTTAGCAGGCCAAGTAACTGTTCCTCCTCGACCAATCCATCTGAAAGGATACCTTCGGTTCAGAACACGACGTGCACGCAAGGCATTATGTGCTGGACATCCATCGTGTTGATACCACCTAAGCATCCTGGTTCTTAGCGGCACTTCATCTAGAAGAGGAGGAAGAATTCGTCTGAGCAAGTTTGCATACGCTATGCCATTTAGACTACCGTTGATGAAATAAGGGCCAATAGTTGTAGTACCAAGCATCCCACACCAGACGTTAA
This sequence comes from Schistocerca americana, assembly GCF_021461395.2. Taxonomy (NCBI): domain Eukaryota; kingdom Metazoa; phylum Arthropoda; class Insecta; order Orthoptera; family Acrididae; genus Schistocerca; species Schistocerca americana. The sequence goes on along the minus strand of NC_060124.1, from coordinate 429,035,276 downwards.
CTCTCCATTGACGCTTGTGTTCCACCTGTCTAAGCCATTGCGGGTTGTCGCTGGACCAATAATGCATGTTCCTTGTATTTACGTGTCCTTTGTTTGATAAGGAACATTCATCAGTAAATAGAACATTGGAGAAAAAGTTAGGGTTGGCGAGGATTTGCTGTTGTGCCCACTGACAGAACTGTACACCATTCTGGAAATCATCCCCATGCGATTCTTGATGTAGGTGTAGATGGTAAGAATGGAACCGGTGACGTGTCAGAATACGATGTACACTGGTTTCAGGAACGCCAATCTCGTGTTCAAGCTGTCGTGTGCTCTCATGTGGATTCACAGCAATGGAAGCGAGAACAGTAACTTCGGCAGCTTCGTCTATGCGAGTGCTACAACGAGTGCGTTGTCGTGGGTTGAAACTTCCCGTTTCCTGAAGCGTCGCAACAAGACGAGATAACATCCGTCGGAAAAGTAGGTTCTTGTCAGGATATCGCTCTCTGTACAGTTACGCTGCCTGCGTAGCATTTCGCCTACCTTCAACAACAATAAAAGAAACGTTATGTCGATACAGTTTGTAGGAAGGACAGCCTTTACTGTATGCCTATTCTATTTAAAAGGACTAAACTACTGTACTAAATGTACCCGTACATAAGAAAACAGTATTGCAATTACTGTTGTGCTAACTGACATTCCCCATAGATGAGTAGCATTTCTACCTTCTTTTCGTTGGTGTACATTCTACTAACACAACTTTTAAACTGACTATGGTTGACTGAATAACGTTTGTGCATTCTGCTTATGTTTACATTTGTCCTCTGTCAACGTCAGCACGTGGATGTGTTCCATTACCCCAAGTACCTGCACTAAGCGCTGGGAGCGTCAACGTCAATGTTGTGTTATGTAATTAATAACATTGTGTTTCAATGAATGGTACAGTATGAAACATTTTTGAATAGGTCTTTAGAAGAGGAAATGAATTACCGAATAAAAAATACAGGGTGCCATTTAAAAAAAGTCATGCCGCTGTTCATATCTTTGTAAAAAACAAAGCTACAACGAAGGCAATCACGCTGACTGATGTCTCCCTGACGGCTAAAGAAAATTGCCTGAAACATTTTTTAATTTGCATCTGGAGAAACAGTTATTTAGGGTGGTCAAGATAAATGGGACCTCCTGTATAATAAATATCATTTTATTACTAACTGTTGGGAATCTTTCCGATTGAGGATAACCTACGCCGTCCTCCTGCAGTCCCAATACTGGGAATGTTTCAAGGGTGGGGAAGGAATCCGTGCCCTTTCACAGGAACCATCCGCGCATTCGCCTGGAAACATTTATTGAGGTCACGGAAAACCTAAATCTGCATGGCCCGGCGTGGATTTGAACCGTTGTTCTTCTGTATGCGAGCCCAGACTGTTAACCATCTCTCTCGGTGGCATCTTAGAGGGGGAGGACCTACTAGTGAGGTGACTGAGGAAGAAATCGAAAAAAATGGCTCTGAGCACTATGGAACTTAACATCTGAGGTCATCAGTCCCCTAGACTTACAAGTGCTTAAACCTAACTAACCTAAGGACATCACTCACATCCATGCCAGAGGCAGGATTCGAACCTGCGACCGTAGCAGTAGTGCGGTTTAGGACTGAAGTGCCTAGGACCTCTCGGCCACAGCGGCCGGCAGGAAGAAATCGGCGTCGATGTGGAAGACACAGGGAGTCTAGTATTAGAGTCAGAAAGAAAGCGAGTTTTGGAAGGCTTGAGCCCAAGTAAGACAGAAGGGATAGATAACATTCTTTCGGAATCGTTGGAGAAGTATCAACTAAACGACTATCCAAGTTAGTGTGTATCTGGAGACATACCACCAGACCGGCAAAGAAATGAACCTATCGAAAACACTAACAAAAGGCGTAAAGAGGGTAAAAACTATAGGGGAGGACGGAGACTAGAATACACCCAGCAAATCTTTGAGACAGCAGGGTGCAAGCGCTGCTCTGAAATGAAGAGGTTGGCACCAGGGCAGAATTCCTGGCGGGACGCGTTAAACCGGTCAGAAAATTGGCGTATTAGTAAAACAAAAAAAGGGAAAAAATGTGGTTCATCACACCTCCGTTCTGTACGTACTGCTGTAGAATCAGTAATGTCATCATACAACAGTTATGTTTCGGTCATGTACCTCACACAGAAATAACAGAGCGAGGTCAAGGTATCGAAACAAAAATGGTTCAAATGGCTCTGAGCACTATGCGACTTAACTTCTGAGGTCATCAGTCGCCTAGAACTTAGAACTAATTAAACCTAACTAACCTAAGGACATCACACACATCCATGCCCGAGGCAGGATTCGAACCTGCGACCGTAGCGGTCACGCGGTTCCAGACTGAAGCGCCTTTAACCGCACGTCCACACCGGCCGGCTGAGGTATCGAAACGGCGCTGCTTAAATCTTGTAGTACGGCATCAGAAAAGGTGAACACGTTGCAAGCTTTCCAAACTGTCCATTGTACTACTGCTTCTAGCGCCAAAGTAACGATTCCGGAAATCTATCGAAACGACGTAGTGGTTAAGGACCTGGAATTACATTTGGAACGATGGGATATCAAACGTTATCTTTGCTAGTTAACGTTAACTGGATCATTTCGTAATTTAATAGGTATTCACATGAATATGGATTTCAGATCTGCGACTTTCAATTCAATTTTAGGTCGCGTGTTTTCCGTACATATACCTCAAGACGAATATCGCCATGATTCTTCTTAAAAGAATAAAGCTGATTTCCTCCCCAATCCTTGCCAATTTTACGTTGAGCTCTGTCTACAATGGCTTCGTTGATATCGTGTCGTTAAGTCCAACTATTCACTCCTTCCTACAACGATTCCTGGACAGACTGGCATATAACCTTTTAGCTCTCTTTTCAATATACTTCTTATTAGCCATCTGCACTATACATTTTCTAGCACCTCTTCGTTTTGAGTTATAGATGTCCATGTGATTTTTTTAAAACGTTGTGTGATATCATGTCCAATTTTTCTTCCATGATGTGTTGAGCTCTAGAATTACATATTTCTTTGCCTTCACCAGTCTGTTTTGATCTCATATTTTCTTCGAAGGTGATAGTTAATCTTACTTTCTGCAATCAAGAATTTTTTTCGGTTCTTACGATGTGCTTCGTCAGTTTCTATATTTCGTAAGTTACTTCTCTCCTCGCTACTACTCTTCATCATTTCCGATATTGATTGGTTCATTTCTAACACATATTCTGTGTTTAGTACACTCTTCATTTATTTCAAAAAGCTTTATTCAATTTTTATAATTCCTTTCTACTTTCGAACACAAGAGTTATGTCTGTAAACTCTAGCACTGATATCTGTTTCTTCCGTTCCTGAAAATTTATTGCATTTTATTTTACTTTTATTAGGCTTATATTAGCTGGTGATAAACTGCAATCACGTCTTACATCTCGCTTCTTACGAATATGCCATTCTTGACGTTACTCATCTGCAATTCACATTTACCTAAAGCAGATATTGTAAAGAAGTCATCAGTCCCCACACTGTGGTCCTGTTCTTTAATGAATTTCTATTTGACACGATAATACATACTGCAATGAATGAAAGTCGATCGTGCGCATCCCTGCTGAGTTATTCATATGTTCCTTGATCCTACAGTACCAACAATGAGTAAACGTGTATTCATACAGAATCCAAATAAATGTTCTAACATGAATTAACCAATAAAGATCATATTTCCACGTGAAATTATTACATATTCAGCAGAGATCATTTATATATATATATATATATATATATATATATATATATATATATATATATATAATGAGCGTCATGTATAGACGCTTTACAAACTAAATTGTGAAGCGTTATCTAATTAACTCGGCAGGCAGCCTTGATCTTTCAGGTCAGTAGTGTAAAATGCTGTACATAATTTACACTCTAGTAGCATAAGAAAATCTGAAGGTGTGACAAGTTCTGTTCGCAAACGAATTCTCAATAATACAGACTATACATGAAATGGGTGATAGTGGTCGAGAGAGATATTACTTCACAAAAGAAAATCAAGAAATATTGTGCCTGGATAGTTGTCATTCAATAATAGAACGAGCGGCATAGTAATCAGTGTTGGTTTTTAGAAGTACCTGAAACCATGAAACCACCTGAGGACCATACAGAATCTCTGTCAGATACTATACCCATTTACGAATGAATTAGCTCCACTCATGGCCATAACTAGCTCGTATTCGAGAAGCAATATCTGTGCACTTCATCGACTATAAAAATTTTTTGGCTTTGCCCTCCACAATTTATGAGTTGCAATTAGTCATTCATGTGTCATGACTAATGCATAGAAGTACAGCTTAGTTATAGGTAAAGGAAATGACAGTTTTCTATCTATTGAAAGACTGCTTAACAACGGCAGTTTTTCTCTGTAGGAGATCATTTACAAAACCTTTGTTTGACCCATGGTCGTGTTTTGTTCATGTTAGTGTGTTCCAGATCAACTCGAACTTTTAATGTTCTGGCATTAGTTCGACCTTAAAATGTACAAAAAGGATAAATAGTACCGTTGGAAATAGTTCATAGCCTATTACTTTATCACCAAGTCAATTCCAAGGATTCCCAGCATACGTAGCACGCGGTGTCTCAGATATTATTAGCCAATGAAAATTACTTCCCAGAATGTGACACAACCTTTGAAGAGCAACACCAGTCTAAATTAAAATCCGCCGACCCGTGATCGATGGGAAGTACGCAGAAACGTTGCAAACGAAGGATTTTCATTTAAATCCTTTATCTTTGATTTCAAGAAATACATATGGAACTCTTTTCTCCTTCTGACACTATGACACTAAAAAGAATAAGATTATCGCATTCGAAAATAAAGAATTAGCAATCCATCTCTCTCTCAAATTACTATTCATTTACAAATATTCTTTACGTTTGTTCTTGTGCCGTACAAACAGAAGAGTGTTACACATTGGGGTGACAAATGCCATGAGATAGCGATATGCACATATACAGATGGCGGTAGTATCGCGTACTCAAGGTATAAAAGGGTGATGCATTGGTGAAGCTATCATTTGTACTCTGGTGGTTCACGTGAGAAGCTGTCCGACGTGGTTATGGTCGCACGCAGGAATTAACAGATTCCGAACTCGGAATTGTTAGGAAATTCAATACTCCGAGATCCACAGTGTCAATGTGTGAGCTGAGAATTCCACACTTCTGGCTTTACCTCTCACCACAGACAACGCAGTGGCATTCAGCCTTAACTTATTTACCCGTAACCATTTTCCACGCAAAAATGAGAACAAGGTTTTTATTGAATTACAGCGCCAACTACCAAGAATCAAAAGAAATGTTTAAGACAAAATGTACGTAATTTTTCATGTAGAATCTGATTCTGCAATAAAAAATGGGGGTTCCTATTTGAAATTTTAAAGTTGCCTTCCGCCCCACCCCCAGAGGGCTGGGGTGGCGGGCTAATTTTAGCACCAGCAGATGTCCCCCTCGGAAATAATCAACTTCGGATTCTACACATTTTTTCGTGTGAAGTTTATTTTTCGAGTTATTCTGGTTTGTCAACTTAAAATTTACACCTTGTATATTAACATGCAGATGAAGTAAATACTGTGTCAGTGTTGTTCAGTACATTGCCCACGGTCACCAACAAAATAAATCTCTACATATACCCTGTATAGTCGAGTGCTGCAGGGCTAAGCTAGTTGTCTTATAGAGGAATCTCGCTAAGTTCAAAGTCTTACTATTCTGTGTAATGTTATCTCCATCGAGCGTCATCATTTCTGTGTTTAAACCATAATCAAGGCATCTGCGTATGTTACTTTTCCTTTAATATAATTCATATTATTCACTGGCCAGCGCGCTTTAGTCACACGCATTGTGAATATTTTCTTTAAAAATAAAGCCCCCTACAGTCATCCGGCGTTAACTTTATGCTTTGAGACACTTCACGCCATCGGTCATCTGTCCACCGGAGCACAAAACGTGGTTCATCTGAAAAAGTCATCTATCTCTACTTAGTGGAGGTCGAATTGCGGTGTTTGCGTGTCAATTCCAGCCTTCATCGCCGATGAACAGCAGTTAGTTTGGGTATGTGAACAAGGCGACCGCTGGCCGTGCGGTTAAAGGCGCTGCAGTCTGGAACCGCAAGACTGCTACGGTCGCAGGTTCGAATCCTGCCTCGGGCATGGATGTTTGTGATGTCCTTAGGTTAATTAGGTTTAACTAGTTCTAAGTTCTAGGGGACTAATGACCTCAGCAGTTGAGTCCCATAGTGCTCAGTGCCATTTGAACCATTTTGAATCAAGGCGGCCGCTGCGGACGCCCATACGCAGCAACGTTTGCCGAACAGTCAAAAATGGCTCTGAGCACTATTAGACTTAACGTCTGTGGTCATCACTCCCCTATAACTTGGAACTACTTAAACCTGACTAACCTAAGGACATCACACACATCCATGCCCGAGGCAGGATTCGAACCTGCGCGGCTCCGAACAGAGCGCCTAGAACCGCTCGGCCACCGAGGCCGGCTGCCGAACAGTCGTTGAGGAGACACTGTTGGTAGCCCCTCGGTTCACCTGGGCGGTTAACCGCTCAAAAAAAAAAAAAAAAAAAATGGTTCAAATGGCTCTGAGCACTATGGGACTTAACATCTATGGTCATCAATCCCCTAGAACTTAGAACTACTTAAACCTAACTAACCTAAGGACACCACACAACACCCAGTCATCACGAGGCAGAGAAAATCCCTGACCGCGCCGGGAATCGAACCCGGGAACCCGGGCGCGGGAAGCGAGAACGCTACCGCACGACCACGAGCTGCGGACTAACCGCTCAACAGATGCACGTGTATTTGCCTGGACACATATTCACAGCCGTCGTTCACCACTGTCACCAATGGTGCCGCTTTGTCCCGTATAAAATATTTACAGGGGAAGCGGAAAACCTTCATCTGCTAAGCCCAACGCGGAGTCAGGTGGATGATGGTGACGAATGGTCATTGAAGAGGACTGTGGCGAAAAATAAGAGGATGAACACTGATAAAGTCACTGCAGAACTGGACGTCACACTCGTGAACGCTGTCAGCACCAAAACAACATGAAGGAAGCTCCATAAGCAGTGAATTCCCTTCTGGGAGAAAGAGAACTCCGAAATGTTCACCACCGATGCGAATGCCAGTAGCATGAAAACATGGTGCAAAAATCATAAAACCTGGGCTATGGATCAATGGAAGAAAGTCATTTGGTCACATGTTTCCCAACTTCTGGCCAATTTCATGTCTCAAGAGTGAAACATGGCGTGGGGTCCGGTGTTAATTTGGGCAGCCGTATCTTGCCATTCCATAAGCACCACGGTTACTCTGAAAGGCCGCATTACTGCCGAAGATCACGTGACCATTCTGTCCGATCAGGTTCGTCCTATCGTACAACGTTTGTTCCTCAGTAGAGATGCTGTGTTCCAAGACGACACAGCGTCTGCTCACACAGCTCCAGGACTGGTACTGTGAGTACGAAGACGAAGCTTCACTTGTCATCTGCCATCACATTCACCAGATCTCAATATTATTGAGCCTTTGTGGTCTACTTTGAAGAGAAGAATGCCTGATCGCTATCAGCCACCATCATTGTTACCTGAACTTGCCAGTATTTTGCAGGACGAATGGTACAAGATTCCCTTGAATACCATACGGAACCTGTATTTATACATCACGAAGCAACTGGAAGCTGGTTTGAATGCCAACGCGTTTCCTATACCGTATTAAGCATGGTAATGTTTTGTGTTTTGATATTTCCATATGCAAACTTCTACAAGCACTGTCTCTGCCTTGTCATCCACTGTCGGGAAATACACCATGTGGTCAAAACTATCCGGACACCCCCAGAAATATAAGTTTTTTTTTATATTAGGTACATTGTGTTGCTACCTACTGCCGGGTACTCCATATCAGCGACCTCAGTGCTCATTAGACATCGTGATTGGGTGTCACTTGTATAATACGTCTGTACGCGAGATTTCCACACTCATAAAAATCCCTGTGTCCACTGTTTCCGATGTGATAGTGAAGTGGAAACGTGAAGGGACACGTACAGCACAAAAGCATATAGGCCGACCCCGTCTGTTGACTGACAGAGACCACCGACAGTTGAAGAGGTCGTAATGTGTAATAGGAAGACATCTATGCAGGCCATCAGACAGGAATTCCAAACTGCATCAGGATCCACTGAAAGAACTATGACAGTTAGGGAGGAGGTGTCGAGCGGCTGCTCATAAGCCACACATCACGCCGGTGAATGCCAAACGACGCCTCTGTTGGTGTAAGGAGCGTAAACATTGGACAATTGAACAGTGGAAAAACGTTGTGTGGAGTGAGAAATCACGGTACACAATGTAGTGATCCGATGGCAGGCTGTAGGTATGGCGAATGCTCGGTGAATGTCATCTGCCAGCGAGTGTAGTGCCAAAAGTAAAATTCGGAGCCGGTGGTGTTAAGGTGTGATCGGGTTTTTCATGGATGGGGCTTGCACCCCTTGTTGTTGTGCGTGGCACTATCACAGCACAGGCCTACACTGATGCTTCCCACTGCTGAAGAGCAATTCGGGGATGGCGATTGCATCTTTCAACACGATCGAGCACTTGATCATAATGTGCGACCCATGGCGGAGTGGTTACACGACAGTTACATCCCTGTAATGGACTGGCCTGCACATAGTCCTGACCTGAATCCTATAGAATACCTTTGGGTTGTCTTGGAACGCCGACTTCGTGCCAGGCCTCACCGACCGACATCGATATATCTTGTCAGTGCAGCACTCCTTGAAGAATGGGCTGCCATTTTCCAAGAAACCTTCCAGCACCTGATTGAACGTATGCCTGAGAGAGTGAAAGCTGTCATCAAGGGTAAAGGTGGGCTAATACCATATTGAATTCCAGCATTGCCAATGGGGGGCGCCACGAACTTGTAAGTCATTTTCAGCCAGGTGTTCGGAGACCTTTGATCACATAGTGTATATGTCACGCTGAAGGCCGAAGACATAAAGCAGGAGTAACGCTGCCACCACCAATTTTATGACTGCAGCTGCTTTTTTAAATTTTTTATTTTTTACAGGTGACAATTAAAATTTCATGACCTTTCGTCGTCCTCTTCTGACCTCAATACGCTTCTCTTCGCCGCCCTTCTAAAAGCAACCAGTTCTCATGAAACGAGCTGGTACAATTGTACAATTGGTTACGCCTTGCACAGGGCTACGAACGGCGCTGCAGGTGCATACGTAGTCCAGTGGGTGCGCAGCGCGAGAAATATTTCATTGCGAGCGCACCCTGGGGCACTGCGGACGGACGGCGGGCAGACCAGGTCCGCGGCTATTCTAACTGTAGGAAGAGGAGTTCACTTCCGCTACTGCAGAACTGCAGGTACTGGGACTCCCACAGCGGAATGCACGGTAGGGGTCCGTAGTATACAGCAGAAGAGTCACACGTTTTGATATCCTATTGTTCCACAGACTGCTTAAATTTCGCGAATTGAATAATTCTTTACTGTTTTCTTATGCTCTGTCAGACTCCCTATCTCAAACAGTGGTCAGAGGATAAAAATATTTAAACGATCGAGCACTTGGAAAATTTGATGTTAACGGAGCTCGTGTTGCTACAGAACCTTTCTAAAAAGAATATGGGCACATTAAGTACGACATGAAGATAAACTTTGTAGAACAGGCTATAAGCTAGTCTATAGGGGTTCTTTTGCAGTTGTCCACAGCTCGTGGTCTCGAGGTCGCGTTCTAGCTTCCCGAGCACGGGGTCCCGGGTTCGATTCCCGGCGGGGTCAGGGATTTTCACCTGCCTCTAGGCTACTGGGTGTTTGTGTTGTCCTCATAATTTCATCATCATCATTCATGGCAGTGGCGAGATTGGACTGAGCATAGGTTAAGTATTTGTACGGGCGCTGAGAACCGCGCAGATGAGTGCCACACACACCAAGCATCATCATTGTCAGTTGGTGAGACGGATAGGTTGTAAATTTCCATGTAAGTACGTAGTTAATTTTGTACTGAAGACAACAGATGAGTATGAAAAATATCCGTACATAAACATACTTCACTGTTCCTCTATCTCTGCACTTTATTACCTAACCTGCTTTACGGGTTTTAGAAGCCCGGCGGCTTCATGAGAGGGCTATTTTTTTTTCTCTTACTTGTAGCATTCCACGTGAGCATCTGGACTTCGGTAAATGTAGACCACTGGAATGTTTGCGAATTTTATTCGAATTCTTTGGAAGGACAACTGAAAGGCAAACCTGTACGCTATTATGGACAACATGTGGTCTTTAGAAACGAAGGTTACATCGAGGGCATTATAAGGCCCCTCCTATGACATTTGTTACATCTCATTCATATAATTTTTGACCGTTAATTTGTGATTAGGGTAGATCGGATTCGTTGACATCACGTGACTTTTATCGTATTCGTATTATGGTTCAGTTTCAAAACAACTATCGTCACTTAACTACTCAATTAAATCTCATAACTGAGAGTTGCTTTAGGTGGCAGTTTTTATTTTAGACCGAAATACAAGTATAATAGTCTCTGTACGGCAACCGGTCACATATTATCGTTACTGTCACTCAGGCAGGCTTGTTTACGTGCTCAGGCACAATTGCCCGGTGCACGCCGCACATAAAAAAGTTAACTCTTTCTCGCCAACGTATGCTAAAGAGTCTACGCGATACCTGGAGTTGTTATGGAACCATAGCAGCTCCGGGAACCCGGTAATTCCGATGCTGTTTTGAAACACGGAATGGATTTGGATCTACGGCTACAATGTGTTTCTTTCCTGTTAAAGGTAATACTTGCGGTTTACAGACGACACACCACTGCTATATCGGAAAATTCACGTGGGAGGTGTAGACTTTGCGCTACGAATGTCATTAAATATTTATTTTTTTTTACCGCTTTTCCATCCATCAGGACGTTGAGCTGTGGTTAAAGATATTTTATCTTGAAGACTGGTGTAAATGACAAAGTTTCATTCTTATAATAATAGCAACTGAGTTTGTAATGTTGCGCTGCATGTATATTGCGCCGTTTGAGAAAGTTGAGGCGATGACTGAGACAGAGACATCTATCGAGCAGCACAAGAACAAAGACCACAGATGCTGTCGGACATCAAGCCAACACTAGTCGCAAAAAAAAAAGAAAAAAAAAAAGAAGGCCGTTGTTATCACAGTATGTATGTTTGAGTGCCTACTTAAGATTTTTAATGTGAGTTAACTCTGAGCTAGCACATCGAGCATGGTGATGGATAGACTGATATTCTAAACTTGTGTGTTAATGCTCGGTAGGGTATGCGGAGAAGCGTGCGCCGACTCCTAAAATATACATCAAATGTTTTATACTGTTTTGCAATTAAACAATAAAAGTTATTTCTTTTATGCAAACAGGTTGCGATACTTGTGGAGCGAAGATAATACTCGGGCAACTCGTGGCACATTAAAACTTATTACTGCCAAAATCAGATTTGACATTATCAGAGCTTATAATCTATTCACCTTTACTCAAAGAATTTAAGGTTTCAATGATTTTGGTTGGTACGAGAACACATTGCACTCTACATAACTCTTAAAGACAATAATAAAAACCAGACTGATTTTACCTAGTGTCAGTCAGTGATTATCACTCGTTGGTTGTAAATTTAATAACAGTGGAACTTAAGGTTGGTTCAAATGGCTCGGAGGACTATGGGACTTAACATCTGAGGTCATCAGTCCCCTAGAACTTAGAACTACGTAAACCTAACTAACCTAAGGACATCACACACATCCATGCCCGAGGCAGGATTCGAACCTGCGACCGTAGCAGTAGCGCGGTTCCAGAGTGAAGCGCCTAGAACCGCTCGGCCACCGCGGCCAGCTGGAACTTAAGTTTCTTAGGAAACCATCACTTTAATCGGCTACGACCATATTAGCCACCCAGGGCATATAAAACTATACACGGTAAAAATAATACAAAAACTACTGCGACATATTTAACGGTACTTAGGTTAGAAAGGAGCAGAGTGGCCATAGTCAGCATGTCACCTTCGATATGTATGAGACATCCAGTTAACAGAGTGGTGAGGCCAGGTACATGTGCCGCGCTACACGAGCAGGGATGGAGCGGAGTGTGTGTTAAGCTGGCGTTGGCCACCCAGACAGCGACTGGCCTGCGTGCAGTAGCCGCGAGATCGTAAGCGAGCAATGGTCAGTCTGCACGAACGAAGGGGCTGAGAGTCTATCCGTAGTGGCGGAAGGCGGAGAGAGGCCATTTCCGTAACTGAAAGTACAGTGCTGAAGGGAACTCACTTGAGTGGGTTTACAGGAGGGAGGAAGGAAGGAACTTTGGTTAAAGGACAGAAGAGTCCATAGTTTTCTGTTACTAGTTTCAAGGAGAAGCTATGAATTACTAAGGGTATTACTGTGACTTAGCAAAGTTTTAGCAGTTCTTAAGTTAAGACACGCAGCCAGGAATTGTTGGACAGTAATATAAAAGCGTATCTTTGAACCTAAATTTGATAAAAGAGCTTCACTTTTGATTATGTAGGCGTGTCCTGATCAGTAGTTGGCCGTTCTTTCCTTTATAGTGTTTTAGGTATTTTGTCGCTGCAGTAGGAGCGTTCTGTAATATTTTGTGGTATATGTAAGTGAACGAAAGAGTTATTCAGTTAATTTACCATTTATTTTTGTGATTTTTTTGTTCGTTGATATCTCTATAGTTCGCGCACCCTCTGGACAGATGCTGGGTCTCCGGGAAATGAGCAGACAGAAGGGCATGAAGAGTCATGTTTGCCTTTATCTCCTGGGGTGGACGTTTCATAGTGAAGCTGGTGACCCCTTTATTTACAGTTATCGGTGTTGTGAGGTTTAGTGTTAAATCAGCCGAAAACGACGGACTTTATTTAGATAGCCCAGTAACGTGGTGGTACGTCACACGTTATTTCTACTACAAGGCAGGGGAATAGAATACTTGTAACAAAGCCGACTACAATAGTTCTCATCTGAAAATCCAACAAGTGATGATATTAACAGAGTGGTAAATTATAACTTTAGCAATTTTGAAAGCAGCAGATGAATTCACTGGAAAGAAAGAGAAATACGGGAAGACGTGTCATAAGATATGGAATGAAGAAGTTTCATACGCACTCGATCAAAAACAAATGTATCTAAATCTGATACAAAACCGAAGCCTAGAAAAGGAAGAGAAATGTAAAATAAAAAGAAATATGGTTAATCAAAAATGAAGTAACTGAAGTAAGAATCATGGGACATACACTACTGGCCATTAAAATTGCTGCACCAAGAAGAAATGCAGATGATAAACGGGTATTCATTGGACAAATATGTTATACTAGAACTCACATGTGATTACATTTTCACGCAATTTGGGTGCATAAATCCTGAGAAATCAGTACCCAGAACAACCACCTCTGGCCGTAATGACGGCCTTGATACGCCTGGGCAGTGAGTCAGACAGAGCTTGGATGGCGTGTACAGGTACAGCTGCCCATGCAGCTTCAACACGATGCCACAGTTCATCAAGAGTAGTAACTACCGTATTGTGACGAGCCAGTTGCTCGGCCAGCATTGACCAGACGTTTTCAATTGGTGAGAGATCTGGAGAATGTGCTGGACAGGGCAGCAGTCGAACATTTTCTATATCCAGAAAGGCCCGTACAGGACCTGCAACATGCGGTCGTGCATTATCCTGCTGAAATATAGTATTTCGCAGGGATCGAATGAAGGGTACAGCCACGGGTCGTAACACATCTGAAATGTAACGTCCACTGCTCAAAGTGCGGTCAATGCGATCAAGAGATGACCGAGACGTGTATCAATGGCACCCCACAGGGTGATACGCCAGTATGGCGATGACGAATACACGCTTCCAATCTGCGTTCACTGCGATGTCGCCAAACACGGATGCGACCATCACGATGCTGTAAACAGAACCTGGATTCATCCGAGAAAATGACGTTTTGCCATTCTTGCACCGAGGTTCGTCGTTGAGTACATCATCGCAGGCACTCCTGTCTGTGATGCAGCTTCAAGGGTAACCGCAGCCATGGTCTCCGAGCTGTCAGTCCATGCTACTGCAAACGTCGTCGAACTGTTCGTGCAGATGGCTGTTGTCTTGCGAACGTCCCCATCAGTTGACTCAGGGATCGAGACGTGGGTGCACGATCCGTTACAGTCATGCAACTTAAGATGCTTGTCATCTCGACTGCTAGTGATACGAGGCCGTTGGGATCCAGCACGGCGTTCCGTATTACCCTCCTGAACCCACCGATTCAATATTCTGCTAACAGTCATTGGATCTCGACCAACGCGAGGAGCAATGTCACGATACGATAAATCGCAATCGCGATAGTCGACAATCCGACCTTTATCAAAGTCGGGAACGTGATGGTACGCATTTCTCCTCCTTATACGAGGCATCACAAGGCAACGCCGGTCAACTGCTGTTTGTGTATGTGAAATCGGCTGGAAACTTTCCTCATGTGAGCACGTTGTAGGTGTTGCCACCGGCGCCAACCTTGTGTGAATGCCCTGAAAAGCTACTCATTTGCATATCACAGCATGTTCTTCCTGTCGGTTAAATTTCGCGTCTGTAGCACGTCATCTTCGTGGTGTTGTAATTTTAATGGACAGTAGTGTACTAATAGACTCAATGTAGGACAATGTATATGGTAGATAGGTGAGTGCTTAAAAGCTTGTGAACATCTAAACAAAGATGGACGGAAAACTGCTAACATAAATGTAAAAGGAGAAGAACACTAAAATATATGGTATCATGAAAAGGACAGAAAGAATGGAACAGCCCACAATGTAGACAACAGTGATGTTGAAGAACTATCTCTCACAAAATCAAAGCGGCTGGAAAGAGTAGGAAAGCAAAAGAAATCCTCTTATTCAAGAAGGGAGATAGAAGTGCGTGTAACAGTTGACGTTGAAAACGTTTATTAAACTCAGGACATTAAAACTTTTGCGAAAATAGTAAACAACAGACTCAAGACGAAAGAAGTTTATTATTTTATCGAAATAGAAGTGCGTGTAACAGTTGACGTTGAAAACGTTTATTAAACTCAGGACATTAAAACTTTTGCGAAAATAGTAAACAACAGACTCAAGACGAAAGAAGTTTATTATTTTATCGAAAGAACAATATGGATTTGTATCCTGTATGGATAACGTACTTAGCCCCAGAGAGTAGTTGGAGGGAAGAGTTTAAACTAAGAAAGTACATCGTCGCCGATGGCAATAAAGTGGATTTTAACAAATCGGGCGCCGGCCTGAGTGGCCGAGGGGTTCTAGGCGCTTCAGTCTGGAACCGCGCGACCGCTACGGTAGCTGGTTCGAATCCTGCCTCGGGCAAGGATATGTGTGATGTCCTTAGGTTTGTTAGGTTTAAGTAGTTCTAAGTTCTAGGGGACTGATGACCTCAACAGTTAAGTCCAATAGTGCTCAGAGCCATTTGAACCATTTGAACAAATCGGGTACAGCTGCAAAAGAATGTATATCCAAAACATCTGAGTCACGTAATGCAGAAAACATATAAGGAGGTAAGAACTCCGTTAGATCTGAGGCATAAAGTAAGAAAAATAAATTTTAAATTAATCAAAAAGTGTGTAGCAAAGTCGTAGCCTCACTCCAACACTGTTCGACGTAATATGTAAGGATGAAGTAGTTAGAAAATTGGAAGAAAATGTAAACCGAGGATTAAAAGTGCGTAATACGTATGTAATAACGATGCTAATCGCAGATGATCACTTTATTCTACAGGAAAATAAAGACAAACTTCAAATATCATTGTATTTATTAGTGCAATTTACAACCTGGTGATATCTCGGAAGAAAATAAAAAGTTCTGATGTAGAAAGGGAAATACCATACTGTAGTTAACACAATAATAGCTAATCAACCTGTAGAACAAGTCTCCAGTTTTACTTACCTAAATTATGATCTACTTTATTTTTACGTCGCAGGTTTCATTATACACGCTAAATCGAGCATCACATGTTGGAATGGTATGTGGTGCCATAACAGTGATTACAAAATCGAATTCAATTTACAAAGAACGAAGAAATGTGAACCTGTTTATCAGTATAACATTGCACCTTCTCTGGCCTGGATGCATGTGTTGACTCGGATGGGATGGAAGTCACAAAGTCGTTATAAATGTTGGTCCACAGCTGTTTTAACAGGTCCTTGATATCGTCGATACTGCCGTTGAGACGGTCATCCGACATAGTCCCACAAATTTTCTATCGGGGACAGATCTGATGACCTTGCTGTCCACAAGAGTACCTTGGCATGACGCAGATAGTTCAAAGAGACAAGTGCAAAGTGTTAATGAACATTGTCATGCTGAAAAGTGGCACCATAATACTGCCGATTGAGAGGCAGCACATGTGAGGACTCAGGATGTCCGTGAGGTACCATTGTGCTATCAGAGTTTCCTCAGTCACAATCAGCCGTGCCCTGAAGTCATATCCGATCCCTCCCCTACACAACGACACCAGGAGTAACACAGCGCTCTGTCTACGAAACATGTGAAGAATGGGACCTCTTTCCATATCGCTGCCATATTCGCCGACGAATCTCATATGAGATAGTGAAGAAACGCAACTCACCACTAAACTCAATGCGAAGCCATTCACTGACAGTTCATGCTTCCCAGTCACGGCACCATTTCAATGGCAGCCATTTGTACTGTGGTGTTAACGGCACCCTAGGCATGAGACGGTAATTCCTTAGTTCGGCTGCTGCTAGTCTCCGTCCAACGGTGCGGTACGACACAAAATGTTGCCAGAAGCCCATTACTTGTTCTCGGCTGGCAGGCGCGGCTGTAAAGGGGTTACAAAGAGTTTGGGTGCACAATATGGTGATCTTCCGTTGTGGTGGTCAGACGTGGTCGACCGGAACCTTGACAACGTCAGGCCACTGTGACATCCGAACGCCCAAAAATCCGAATTTTGCACCATTCGACCTGCCGGCGATACGGAGACCCGTAATGAGGCCCATTTCCAACTGTGTCACGTTGATAATGCGAATGCGCGGCAATCTCGTGTCCTTCCCAGTGATCACTCAGCATCTGTCGCAGTTCACGCCGTTTGTATACGTACGAGGTGCATTCAAGTTCTAAGGCTCCGATTTTTTTTCTAATTAACTACTCACCCGAAATCGATGAAACTGGCATTACTTCTCGACGTAATCGCCCTGCAGACGTACACATTTTTCACAACGCTGACGCCATGATTCCATGGCAGTGGCGAAGGCTTCTTTAGGAGTCTGCCGGCCGGAGTGGCCGAGCGGTTAAAGGCGCTACAGTCTGGAACCGCACGACCGCTACGGTCGCAGGTTCGAATCCTGCCCCGGGCATGGATGTGTGTGATGTCCTTAGGTTAGTTAGGTTTAAGTAGTTCTAAGTTCTAGGGGACTTATGACCACAGCAGTTGAGTCCCATAGTGCTCAGAGCCATTTTTTTAGGAGTCTGTTTTGGCCACTGGAAAATCGCTGAGGCAATAGCAGCACGGCTGGTGAATGTCCAGCCATGGAGAGTGTCTTTCATTGTTGGAAAAAGCCAAAAGTCACTAGGTGCCAGGTCAGGTGAGTAGGGAGCATGAGGAATCACTTCAAAGTTGTTATCACGAAGAAACTGTTGCATAACGTTAGCTGGATGTGCGGGTGCGTTGTCTTGGTGAAACAGCACACGCGCAGCCCTTCCTGGACGTTTTTGTTGCAGTGCAGGAAGGAATTTGTTCTCCAAAACATTTTCGTAGGATGCACCTGTTACCGTAGTGCCCTTTGGAACGCAATGGGTAAGGATTACTCCCTCGCTGTCCCAGAATATGGACACCATCATTTTTTCAGCACTGGCGGTTACCCGAAATTTTTTTGGTGGCGGTGGATCTGTGTGCTTCCATTGAGCTGACTGGCGCTTTGTTTCTGGATTGAAAAATGGCATCCACGTCTCATCCATTGTCACAACCGACGAAAAGAAAGTCCCATTCATGCTGTCGTTGCGCGTCAACATTGCTTGGCAACATGCCACACGGGCAGCCATGTGGTCGTCCGTCAGCATTCGTGGCACCCACCTGGATGACACTTTTCGCATTTTCAGGTCGTCATGCAGGACTGTGTGCACAGAACCCACAGAAATGCCAACTCTGGAGGCGATCTGTTCAACAGTCATTCGGCGATCCCCCAAAACAATTCTCTCCACTTACTCGATCATGTCGTCAGACCGGCTTGTGCGAGCCCGAGATTGTTTCGGTTTGTTGTCACACGATGTTCTGCCTTCATTAAATTGCCGCACCCAC
Organism: Schistocerca americana; assembly: GCF_021461395.2. Taxonomy (NCBI): domain Eukaryota; kingdom Metazoa; phylum Arthropoda; class Insecta; order Orthoptera; family Acrididae; genus Schistocerca; species Schistocerca americana. The sequence continues at coordinate 429,016,906 of NC_060124.1, read as the reverse complement.
GAACGCACTTTCGACACATCCATAACTCCATCACCACATGCCTCCTTCAACTGTCGATGAATTTCAATTGGTTTCACACCACGCAAAATCCGAAAACGAATGATTGCACGCTGTTGTAGATGTAGATGTAGATGTAGATGTTCAAGTAAGGAAAACGACGCCATTTTAAGTATTTAAAACAGTTCTCATTCTCGCCGCTGGCGGTAAAATTCCATCTGCCGTACGGTGCTGCCATCTCTGGGACGTATTGACAATGAATGCGGCCTCATTTTAAAACAATGCGCATGTTTCTATCTCTTTCCAGTTCGGAGAAAAAAATCGGAGGCCTTAGAACTTGAATGCACCTCATAGTAACACTAAAAACAAGAACAACGCCAATGCACACTGGTGGCAGTTCTAAGCATTACAGTCGTCACATACCAAACTTTTTTTTAATTATTATTACGTGTGCGAAGCGACATTGACATCCGACCATGTCTTCTGAGTACTCAGGCAACGTATATTGCTTCGAAATGTTTTTTAATACTATGCACCCACTTTCCGTAAAGTCATTATCTCCATCTTTTCCTATCTCCTGAAACGCAGCGGAAGATTTCCTTGATTCATCTATATCCATTAGTGCAACTACACGCGCCCTCGTCCTCTATATTATTCACATTACACTTATAACTACGTCTTCCACTAATTTTCCTTAGTTCACGTTTTGCTTTCATCTCTCTACCAGTAATTCCCATCATGCATCTGTCCTTTGCTCACTAAACAGTCCGCAGTTTCTCATGATTTCCGCATGTAAAGTCCACGTCTTACTGCCGTAAGACAAAACTGGTAGCACAAAATGACTTTAAACTTTCGGTTTCAGACGCACTGGAACGTTTTATTAAAAATTATTTACTTGGGTATATATACTCCAGATCATTTGTTTAGCTACTTATTCAATCTTAGTATTCAACACAAGTTATGAGCAATAAATTGTATCAGCAATTTTTCTCCTGATTTGGAAAATCGACATTTAATTGCGTGAGTTCATTCATAGACTGAAGAAATAGTTGCAGACAATATAATTTATTCAGCGCTTTATTCATAAAATTTTAGGTGCCAGAACGCACCTCTTTAACCAAACAAACTTCCTCCATTACCCCAGAGATAAGAATCACAGGTTTAAATTTTTTTAAATGTGGATAAAACTTAGAGTTTTAAAATATAATTTTTTATAATCAGAACAATAAAACCACACGATTTAATGTAAACAAAAGGTGCTACCGTCTGTCCCCGTATCAGTGTCACCTTCCTCCCTAGTTTTGCTCGATACACATCGCCACAAGTCGGTAGGTAGTCTTCGTGGCTATGATCTCATGTTTTCAACTGCTGCCGGCTGTAAAGTTCAAACAGGCGCATTGTAGCTGCTCGGTAACAACTGGATTGATTGAAGTTCATATTCCTTATTACAAATAAGCAATACAGTTGAACACGGATGTTCCTGTAACACGTCTTCACGAATCGTCGATTCCGTGTGCCATTTGTACCATAGCAGCTGATCGGCGAGTTGCACCTGAGTTGGTAACAATACAAGATGAAGAAAACATTTTCTCTCTCTCACTTCCTCACCTTGTGACTTGCATGATGTGCTACCCATCTCAAGCGACACTCCTATGGAGACAGACTACACCTAGAATTCTTCAGTCAGATTTTGTCGTTCACTACTTCTTTAATAGTGAGTCAAAAATAAGTCACAAGTTTTATGTATAGGTAATAAATATATAAGCGTCTAAATGTAAAATGCAACCTATCGAATAAAAAATATCTTTTTTGCACTTTTTATAAATTAGTTACTACAAAGCTACACTTTCTTGTTGCGAGCCCAAGAATTATTAATTTAACAGATATACTATTTTAAATCTCCAATGCCTACTTGTTCCAGTGAGTTAACAAGAAGTTCCCTGGGAGACGGTCCTGTCGAAATTAAGCACTGAATTTGAGTCAAAGTAGAATTTCTTAGACTCGGCCATGTTTTGAAAAGTCGTCGAATTTCTATTTTTACCAAAACCTGAAAGTGTGAAATTAAGGTTCTGACTGTGATAACAATGAACGCAAAAGCAAGGATGGAAATGAAGCTACAGCATGGGATCGAAATTCATCGCGGCGACAACCTTGACGGTTAATCTCCATTTCTGTTTAAAATAGCCAGCTTTTGCCTAAATCCTTCATTGTCCGCCAGAAACAACCAACATTGTAAATGTTGCTGCGATGAAAATTTACAGCCCATAGCTTGTGACTGGTCGGCGTATATCATTATGTCATGCTGCCAGAGATTGTGTCCAGTTCTTCACTGGTGGCGCCAACGCTTTCGGAGGAACGTAAACAAATGACCGCATTACTCTTGTGTCTTCCATTTCTCTCTGGCTTCCACGCAACGTTAAGATTATAGCCACTGTCCCGGTGGTATGGAGATCTCGACGCTGAGAAGACGCAGATAAATGTCCTCAGTCGTTTACGTACCTACGGGAATATTGACGCCAGCAGTGCAGATATGAACAAAATCTCTGGCAGCATGACGTAACGATGTCGTACAACGAACAATGAAAAGTCCTCTAAGGGTTATAATGGTCACCACATTAGGATCTTTTCCCTGAAAAGGAAAATGGAGAACTTCGTCGAAAGTTGGAAATATTACCCAGATTTGAAGCAACAAGTAAGCCGACAATTTTTTAGACTACCTGAAGAATCACTTGGATTAAGTGACACCAAAGACAGAAACAAGCAACAACAACTGATCCACTGACTTTATTCCACCTCTGCTGTACATCTGCGTCGACGCTATTTAAAGAATGTGAATGTGCTGGGCTTTACACATCCATGTTTACATTTTTTCAATTTCTCAGCGAGTGAAAGTGTGAAATGTATTTGAATAGGCTTTGGCAGGTTTCCATCTCCTGTTCCCGTCGCTGTTTCATAGCTCTACAGGTGTTCGAGGAGGCAGTTGACTACTCTTCAGTCAGATAGATACATCATGTCACTGCACACTGAATGTGTAGTGCTTATGTGCCCTTGCCCGCTCACCCTAACCTCTCTTATCTTGTTCGTCTGGTATTTAATTTTGTGAAGTAACGTGAAAGAGTGCAGAACTGTTTAGTACTCTATCTCAAATATAGCTTCTCTAACTGCATGCATCATCAGAAAATTTCAACTAATGTTTCTTGATAATATTCCTAATACTATCGTAATGAACAGACCGGAACGTTACAATCCTAATAGCGTGTTTCTCAATTCCTTCAGGATCTACACTCCTGGAAATGGAAAAAAGAACACATTGACACCGGTGTGTCACACCCACCATACTTGCTCCGGACACTGCGAGAGGGCTGTACAAGCAATGATCACACACACGGCACAGCGGACACACCAGGAACCGCGGTGTTGGCCGTCGAATGGCGCTAGCTGCGCAGCATTTGTGCACCGCCGCCGTCAGTGTCAGCCAGTTTGCCGTGGCATACGGAGCTCCATCGCAGTCTTTAACACTGGTAGCATGCCGCGACACCGTGGACGTGAACCGTATGTGCAGTTGACGGACTTTGAGCGAGGGCGTATAGTGGGCATGCGGGAGGCCGGGTGGACGTACCGCCGAATTGCTCAACACGTGGGGCGTGAGGTCTCCACAGTACATCGATGTTGTCGCCAGTGGTCGGCGGAAGGTGCACGTGCCCGTCGACCTGGGACCGGACCGCAGCGACGCACGGATGCACGCCAAGACCGTAGGATCCTACGCAGTGCCGTAGGGGACCGCACCGCCACTTCCCAGCAAATTAGGGACACTGTTGCTCCTGGAGTATCGGCGAGGACCATTCGCAACCGTCTCCATGAAGCTGGGCTACGGTCCCGCACACCGTTAGGCCGTCTTCCGCTCACGCCCCAACATCGTGCAGCCCGCCTCCAGTGGTGTCGCGACAGGCGTGAATGGAGGGACGAATGGAGACGTGTCGTCTTCAGCGATGAGAGTCGCTTCTGCCTTGGTGCCAATGATGGTCGTATGCGTGTTTGGCGCCGTGCAGGTGAGCGCCACAATCAGGACTGCATACGACCGAGGCACACAGGGCCAACACCCGGCATAATGGTGTGGGGAGCGATCTCCTACACTGGCCGTACACCACTGGTGATCGTCGAGGGGACACTGAATAGTGCACGGTACATCCAAACCGTCATCGAACCCATCGTTCTACCATTCCTAGACCGGCAAGGGAACATGCTGTTCCAACAGGACAATGCACGTCCGCATGTATCCCGTGCCACCCAACGTGCTCTAGAAGGTGTAAGTCAACTACCCTGGCCAGCAAGATCTCCGGATCTGTCCCCCATTGAGCATGTTTGGGACTGGATGAAGCGTCGTCTCACGCGGTCTGCACGTCCAGCACGAACGCTGGTCCAACTGAGGCGCCAGGTGGAAATGGCATGGCAAGCCGTTCCACAGGACTACATCCAGCATCTCTACGATCGTCTCCATGGGAGAATAGCAGCCTGCATTGCTGCGAAAGGTGGATATACACTGTACTAGTGCCGACATTGTGCATGCTCTGTTGCCTGGGTCTATGTGCTTGTGGTTCTGTCAGTGTGATCATGTGATGTATCTGACCCCAGGAATGTGTCAATAAAGTTTCCCCTTCCTGGAACAATGAATTCACGGTGTTCTTATTTCAATTTCCAGGAGTGTATAATATGGTCGACTTGACGAGCAATCAAAATACTGAAGCGATGCGCAAGTACCGGCTGCAGTGTGGACTTGACGACAGTCTCTGTTTTATGTACAAGTATGTAAGTACTACCTTATCTGATTACAAGAATACGGACACCTATTAGTGAGCATTAATGTTAAGTGTGTCTACCCTTCGCCTTTATGATTTCTTGAACTGTGCTAAGAGTCTGAATGTCTGTTGTTGTTGTGGTCTTCAGTCCTGAGACTGGTTTGATGCAGCTCTCCATGCTACTCTATCCTGTGCAAGTTGCTTCATCTCCCAGTACCTACTGCAACCTACATCCTTCTGAATCTGTTTAGTGTATTCATCTCTTGGTCTCCCTCTACGATTTTTACCCTCCACGCTGCCCTCCAATACTAAATTGGTGATCCCTTGATGCCTCAGAACATGTCCTACCAACCGATCCCTTCTTCTGGTCAAGGTAGAGATGTTGGGTGACGGGGTCTGGAGTGGAGTCGACGCTCTAACTCATCCCATTGGGCTCATGTCAGGACCCTGGGTAGGTGCGTCGATTTCAGGAATGTTATTGTCCACAACCTATTGCTTCACAGATGATGCTATGGTGCTTTATGATAGAGCGTATTTTCATGGTGATACAAACAATCACTGTCTTCGAACTGTTTCTCTAGTGTACGTAGTACAGAATGCTGTAAAATGTCTTCATATCCTTCGGCGTTTAGCGTTTTCTCAAGTGCAGTACGGATTCCACACCCTAACCACGAAAAACACCCTTATACAGCAACACCAAATCCTCTGTACTTCACTGTTCGCTCCAACCTGATGAGAGATAACATTGCACAGGCGTTTACTTACTGCCTAGGTGATCTCTAGTCAGAAATATCAGTAGCAAAACACTCGTTCGACCTATACTTGAGTATTGCTCATCAGTGTGGGATCCGTACCAGATCGGTTTGACGGAGGAGATAGAGAAGATCCAAAGAAGAGCGGCGCGTTTCGTCACAGGGTTATTTGGTAACCGTGATAGCGTTACGGAGATGTTTAATAAACTCAAGTGGCAGACTCTGCAAGAGAGGCGCTCTGCATCGCGGTGTAGATTGCTCGCCAGGTTTCGAGAGGGTGCGTTTCTGGATGAGGTATCGAATATATTGCTTCCCCCTACTTATACCTCCCGAGGAGATCACGAATGTAAAATTAGAGAGATCAGAGCGCGCACGGAAACTTTCAGACAGTCGTTCTTCCCGCGAACCATACGCGACTGGAACAGGAAAGGGAGGTAATGACAGTGGCACGTAAACTGCCCTCCGCCACACACCGTTGGGTGGCTTGCGGAGTATAAATGTAGATGTAGATGTAGATGTATTAACCTTTCTTGGAGCTACCAGAAATTCATCCTCAACACAGTCAATTATTCGAACACGTACGAAATAATCTGCACTGCTTGCGCTCTCTGCCAATGATAAATCTTTTGTATCGCTGTACAAAAACGTTGGTAGAACGTTTAGGTCGGTTTATTATGAAACAACTACACAGAGGCGTCACATTAATGTGACCCCCACTTCTGCAATAACCATTCAGAGACTGCAAGGGGCCGGCCGTTGTGGCCGAGCGGTTCTAGGCGCTGCAGTCCGGAACCGCGCTGCTGCTACGGTCGCAGGTTCGAATCCTGCCTCGGGCATGGATGTGTGTGATGTCCTTAGGTTGGTTAGGTTTAAGTAGTTCCAAGTGTAGGAGACTGATGAGCTCAGATGTTTAGTCCCATAGTCCTTAGAGCCATTCGAGCCATTTTGAACAGACGGCAATAGGCAGCACTAACATTGAATGGTATTTAAAGTGTTTCAGTGAGATGCAGAAAATAATGCAATCGGTGTCGTAATGCGTAAACGGAGCGATTTATATCACGTTCATAAGGGCATGATCATTGGCTGTCGGCCAAGGGTGGAAGCATTTCCGAAATAACTATGTTTGTAAACTGTTCGCATACCGACGTGGTGCGTGGCAAAATGGCGCTATCCAAAACCGGGACTGAGGCAATGTGGTGCACCATAGGCCATAGATGACAGGAGTGAACGCGTGTAACTTTCCAACAATTAACCGCCCAAATGAATCAAATGCTTACCAAGAGCGTCTCGTCAGCAACGTTTCAGAGAACGTTGCTGCGCATGCCCTTGCACGGCGACACCGCAACTAGACGTCTTCTGGCCACTAAACTTCCAGGATTTAAACCCAGTGGAGAATCTGTGGGACCATGTCGGTCGGGCTGTTCGCACCATGGATCCTGGGCCGAGAAACATAGCGGAGTTGGCCACAGTACTGGAGACGGCATCGCTCCAGGTCCCTTTCGGTGCCTTCCCTGACCTCATTGATTCTCTTGCTGCATGTCTTGCAGCAGCACGCGCTGGAAAAAGTTGTTAGTCAGCCTTTTGACAGGTGGTCACATTAATGTGACTAGAAAGTGTAAGAGAGTGTCTGATCTGAAATTAACAAAATATTAATCCTTCTCGAACGTACCACAAACTCATCCTGAACACAATCAAATATCCGAACATGAACGAAACTCTTCTATCACTGTACAACAATCGAATTAAGTCAGGTGATGCTGAGGGAATTAGATTAGGAAATGAGACACTTAAAGTAGTAGATGAGTTATGCTATTTGGGGAGCAAAATAACTGATGATGGTCGAAGTAGAGAGGATATAAAATGTAGACTGGCCATGGCAAGGAAAGCGTTCCTGAAGAAGAGAAATTTGTTAATATCGAGTGTAGAATTAAGTGCCAGGAAATCGTTTCTGAAACTATTTGTACGGAGTGTAGCCATGTATGGAAGTGAAACATGGACGATAAATAGTTTGGACAAGAAGAGAATAGAAGCTTTCGAAATGTGGTGCTACAGACGAATGCTGAAGATTAGATGGGTGTATCACGTAACTAATGAGGAGGTATTGAATAGGATTGGGGAGAAGAGAAATTTGTGGCACAACTTGACTAGAAGAAGATATCGGTTGGTAGGACATGTTCTGAGGCATGAAGGGATCACCAATTTAGGATTGGAGGGAAACGTGAAGGGTAAAAATCGGAGAGGGAGGCCAAGAAATGAATCCACTAAGCAGATTCAGAAGGATGTAGGTTGCAGTAGGTACTTCGAGATGAAGAAGCTTGCACAGGATACAGTAGCATGGAGGGTTGCATCAAACCAGTCTCTGGACTGAAGACCACAACAACAACGACACGATAAAGCAACTATGATAATCTTGTAGTAGCAACGCAAACATTATTAGGAGACTTCTTGGTAGCATTTGCAAATGAGTAATAACTCCTTCTAGTGACATATTGCTTGAAATCCCTATTCAGCGGAAATAGCTAAAAGCCTTCAGATGGTACTGCAAGAGCCTGGTCAAAGCCGTTGCCGAGTTGTTTGACAAAAAAATCAAATAAAGACCCATGTAAGGAAGATACCATGCAAAATGTGAAACTTAATTTCAAAATTTTTAAGGACATGTTCCCACAGAAGGAATAAACTCCTTTGTACGGATCTACAATGAAAAGTTTTTTGATGGAAGTATGTACGCCATCCACCAACCAGACTTCACAATAATGTACATCATTCCTGCATATCAGTTCAATAATGAAGGATTAAGAGAAACAAACAAAATATCCTCTGTAACACTCCACACGATAGCTTGCGAAGTACGAATGGTCGCTGCCTGGAATCCGATTATATTGGAGAAAACAGGCACGCTTGAGACTATCGCTAAAAAAGCGTTTCGCAGACGACCAAATCGAGCCGTCATTTACATACAGGGATTAGGCAAAAATATGTAAACATCACGAGAAATGCATGATTGAACATGAAAGCAGATACTGTCCAGGATTTCCTGTTGTATTTGACCATTAACGGCATCTGTGCAATGTCCTCAATGTTTTCTGTCAGTCGTGGTGAGAACAATGTTCTGTGTGAAATGATAATCAAATGAAGACCCTAAGCTGTCGGCAGGTGTTGATATACATCAACGGGGACAGTTGAAAATGTGTGCCCCGACCGGGACTCGAACCCGGTATCTCCTGCTTACATGGCAGACCCTCTATCCATCTGATCCACCGAGGCCACAGAGGAGATGTGACTGCAGGGATTTGTCCCTTGCACGCTCCCCGTGAAACCCACATTCTCAGCTTAATGTCCACACACTACGTTCCTAGTGCCCCTGCCCATTACACTCGTTACTCGCGGCAGACAATCTTACCGAGTCCCGTAAGAGTGCGGGCAATGCGTGTGCATCCAGCACAAAAGAAGAAGGTCAATGGCCGGTTACCTTAACTATATGAAGACAGGTCCGAAAGAACAGATACCATCTTCATAATGTTCTGTGTAGTTGTGAGCACATTATATCTGAGCCAAATGAATTCGAACGTAGGAAAATTGTTGATGTTCGCATGGCGGGTGATTCCGTAACCAAGGGAACGAAAGTGTTTGTTGTTTCAAGAGGCACCGCATCGAAGATTTATACCACACACAGGGAAAGCGGAAAAGCGTCATCCAATCATTCATAAAGCGGACGAAAGTGTGTGTTGAGTGGTTGTGACGGACGACCATTGACGATGACTGTGACGAAAAATAAGAGGACGATAGCTGCAAGAGTCACTGCAGTAGCGAATGTCACACTAGCAAACTCTGTCAGCACCAGCGTATAACTAATGGAGATTCATAAGCAGTGAACGGCAGGACGTGCTGGAATTCCGAAACCTCTCATAAGTGATGCACATTGCCCTAACACGAAAACGTGGTAACAAAGCAATGGAGCAATGGAAGAACGTCATTTCGTCGAACAAGTCTCTTTCACAATGTTTCTACTGGCCTTACGTCCCAAGAGTGAAACAGGGTGGAGGTTCGCTGATGATTTGGGTCAATGTCAAGAATTATGTGACCATTTTGGCTGATCAGTTCCATCCCATGGTACAGTCTTTGTACCACAGCGCTGACACTGTGATGCAAGAAGACAGAGCCACTGTTTACACAGCTCGTTTCTCCCCAGACTGGTTTTGTGACTACGAAGATGAACAGTCACATCTTCCTTGGCCACCACAGTCAACATATCTCAATATTCTGAGCCTTTTTGGTCTAGTTTGGAGAGAAGGGAGCGTGATCGCTACCCACATCCGTCCTTGTCCTCTGAAGTTGGTGCTATTTAGCAAGAATGGCATAAGATCTCCTTCAAAAGCTTACAGGACCAGCATTTATCCATACCGGGGTGACTGGAAGTAGTACTGGATGCCAACAGGTTTTCTATGCCGTATTAGGCGTGGTAATGTGTTAGATTTTTGGTGTTTCCCCTGTAGAGATGTTGGGGAAGGGTAACGCACTCTGAAGGGCTCTAGTTATGACGAGACACGTAAGGTACCCAGTAAAGTAGGTATGCTCATTTAGGCTGCGCGACTAGCGAGTAGTAACACTCGAAGTCTGAGGCAGAAGTGCTTAGAAAAGTAATAAATGAACGATACATATACAGTGATCAGTTTTCTTGCTTCAGTTGTTAGTGAGGATATAACATTTTCATTTCATTTTGTCGTGCATGTTATGCTTGACGTCTTCTTGTAAGGAGGAGTAGCAAAAATGAGATTAGCGATAAGGTTGTGGGGACCACGCCGGAGACTAGATGAAGCATTTCCCTTACAGTGGGAGTAAAATGACGCATATCAGATGAAGCTTGTAGGATGTAAAAAGCAGACTAGCACTGGCAAAGTGGTCATTCCTCGCTAACGAAGGTCACTAGTATGAAATACTGGCCTTCATTTCAGGAAAAATTTTTTGGGAATATATATCTGATAACAGCGCTGTATGGAAGTAAATTAGGGACCGTGGGAAAACTGTAAAAGAAATTCGAAGCGTTTGAGATGTGGTGCTAAGGTAGGATGCTCAGAATTAGGCGGAATGATAAGAAATGAAAAGATTCTTTGCAGAATCGGCGAGAAAAGGAATCTGCGGAAAACCTACACGGGGGTACTGGATTGCAGGGCATTTGTTCTATGAAATTATTAGTACAATAGGAATTAAGTCCCGGGGTACACAAGGGAGTCATAGAGAGCAATAACTATAGTGGTAGACAGTCTGGAATAACTAATGGTCTTGGATATAAGTGCTGCTCTGAGATGAAGAGCTGCTACATAGGAGGAAGTTGTAGCGAGCAGTAAGAAACCGAACAAATTTCCCAAGTGAGAGTAGAACCTGCGCTCTCAGGGTTCCATAGCAACTTTGTATGCAGATAGTTCATACTTCCCGGGAATCGAGAATTTAGATGATTTTTTCCTGTCATCGACATCGATACTGGCAAGATATTGGTCCCGGGCACAACAAGATTTTCGAAAATATTTTAAGTATAATGTTTTAAGTAAAAATTTTAAGTATAAATAAATTTTAAGCATAAAATTTTCGTGTAATTTCGCATTTGCTAGTGTAATTTTTTCCAGTTCAACAAATTGGTCTCGAAATGTTTATAAATTATATACGCAAGGTTTCCTCGAAAATGAGTCTAATAATAAGAAAAACCATATGAAAACATCTATAGTAATTCTTGAACCTAGGGCGGTCATTCAAAAGAAGCGAGCATGGGACTTCAGGTTATGTATGTATAGAGAGAAAGTTAAATAAAATATTTTTTATTTGGTTACTAAAACATGACTATAACTAAAATTTTATGTTTTCATACAGTAATATTTTTTAGTTATGCTTTTGACAGATGACGAATGCAATGCAAGTTCTAATTACAAAAGATTTTTTTGAGCGATAAAATTAAATTCAACAATTATCACATTATTCCTTTTCTTGTACTGTGAAACCTTGCTTCTTGCCAAACTGCATGAGTCTAGATCAATGAGAACTATCCTCCAGGTTCGGATGAGTGAGTTTGACAGTATCAAATGTTGACTTAGAAACTTAAATTTATTTGAATGAGAGATGCACCGTCAAGGGAACATAGACGTTATGATTTGATATAAATTTGATGTTGATACATCTAACCGTTCCCGAGATAAAACGTTCTTTACAGAAATGACAAAAAAGGAATTTTTCATGTGATATAATTACAAACTGAAAATTTTCGGATATTTTCCTTTATTTGTAGTGTGAAACTTTGCTCCTTGCCATCGAAAGAGATGGAGCAGCGGTTAGCTCACTGGACTCGCATTCGGGAGGACGACGTTCAAACTCGCGTCCGGCCATCCTGATTTAGGTTTGCCGTGATTTCCCTAAATCACTTAAGGTACATGCCGGAATGGTTCCTTTGAAAGGGCACGGCCGACCACCTTTCTCATCATTCCCTAACCCGATGGGACCGATGACCTCGCTAATTGGTCCCCTCCCTCCAACCAGCCAACCAACCTTCCTTCTTGCCAAATTTCATGATACTAGGTCAACTGAAAGTAATGTAAAGATTGTGATGAGTGAATTTGCTAATATGAAAATACGGGATAAATGGCCGTAACTTTCTATTGAAGTGACTTAGAGGCCTAAATTTTTAATCCTCTGAGGGTCCGTAGACCTTAGACATGGCATAAATTTCTAGTTTATACATTTGCCCGTTCCTGAGAAAAGGACAAACGAACGGACAAATAAAGAAGTGATCCCTAAAAGGGTTCCATTTTTACCCATCGAGGTGTGAACGCTAAAAATGATGAAAAAAACTTGCACTGAAAAATAAGCTTTAGGACCTACCTATGTAAGTATTTTATCCATTAAATAGCGTGGAATGGAGGAGCACGCTCTTGACGAAATTGAAATAAATAAATGAAGTAGTAACAGAACCCACACGAGTGGGTAAGTTTCACATATCATAAAAGGCCAAGTAATTATTACTGAATTCTGCACTACACTTTAAAGCGACACAGTTACATGACAAGATGATCAACAAGTGTCCTGTAAGGAACATTAAGAACTTCCTACCAGTCTTTCTAATTCTCGACGATTTCGGTCTTTGGTCTTGGTCACGGAGCCATTCGAAAACCGTTGTGTGAACGTCCTCATCGTTGGCTTTGCGGCTTCAAGTCAGGCGCCGAAACGAGACAGCAGACAGGGCTGTGAAGAGGACGTCAGCCGGCCGCTGTGGCCGAGCGGTTCTAGGCGCTTCCGTCCGGAACCGCGCTGCTGCTATGGTCGCAGGTTCGAGTCCTGCCTCAGGCATGGGTGGGTGTGATGTCCAGTAGTTCTAAGTCTACGGGACTGATGACCTCAGGTGTTAAGTCCCATAGTGCTCAGAGCCATTTGAACCATTTGAAGACGTCAGCCAATTGCACGCTGACCGACCCCTCTCCAGACCGACAACGCGACGGCAGCGGCCTCTGTACGAAGAGAACATAAGCGCCGAGCCGACTGGTAGCGGCCAGTTCTACAGCAGCGAGTTTAAGCAGTAAGGCTAGTCATTTCGCTTCTAGTATGTAGCGTTGTCTACATTGAAGAGATTTCTTATTTTGTTTGTCGCCCATTGCGTGCGACACATCTGTATTTCTCAAAGCTAAGTATTGTCATTTATTTTCTGTGATAAAACGCTCCGTGAATGGGTTCAAATGGCTCTGAGCACTATGGGACTTAACTTCTGAGGTCATCAGTCCCCTAGAACTTAGAACTACTTAAACCTAACCAACCTAAGGACATCACACACGTCCATGCCCGAGGCAGGATTCAAACTTGCGACCGTAGCGGTCGCGCGGTTCCAGACTGTAGCGCCTAGAACCGCTCGGCCGCTCCTGCCGGCTCTCCGTGAATCTATGTGCAGTTTAGACGTTTTGCCTATCGTACTTCAGCTTTAGAGCACGTAGCCTACCCAGCTGCCGCCCCATTTCACTCTTCCACTGCGATGCACCTGCTATCCGCACCGCAACAGACTGTCTGCAAGGAGACCTGAACATATGCTCTCTTCTGATATGTGTCAGTCTTGTTGCACACCGTGGGACAACGTGAGTGACTTATTAAGTCCCTACGTATTTAGTAAAATTGTTTGTGTGATTATTTTTGTTATTATTATTATGACCTTCCCTGGACCACTCTAGTCAGTTATCCAAATGTTTACAGGTTTTTGTTATTTAGTAATACAATAGAGTTCAATAATAACTCAATAAGACAATTCTTAGTGCAATGGTTACACAGGGATTATTATAATTTATTATTATATGAAAGATGATTTGCTCTTCTGTTTGCCCACTGCTTCTACATTCTTTCAGATATTTTCTTTCTTTCTTTCCTCGTCTGAGATCACTCTTCCTGTAGCTCTTTTACTGATCATCGCTTGTATCCTGGTTTGTGTGTCTTGCACGATTATAGTTTTCCCTCTCTTTTTTTAAAATCATCTACTGTAATTTGGAGTTCTCTTATATCTTTCTTAATTTCTGTGATCCAATTAATGTTGCTCTTGATATTCCACAACTCTTCTGTCATTCCTTGCTAATACTGTTTTCTGTAGTTCTAATCAGATGTCCAAGGGATACACTTCTTCCTGATTGTGCTCATTACTGGTTCTATTTCCTTGTACACAGTTTCATTGGAGCCTGTCTTGTTATCAAGAACTACGGCAACGCAATAGTAGCGACAGCGTCGTCATTGAACGTGATTTGAAATTTTTGCTCTCTGTATGGCGTGTTTTATCCAAGAACAAGTGGTGAAACAGACTGTGGTTCATAAAAGCTTCCACCACTTATTACTAGAAGAGATTACTTATAAGCGCATAACTTGTAAAGTACGGCCACGTAAAATGTCTACGTCGCAAGTAGGATAGCACTCTTTGTCGTTTTGTACCTCAGAAAGAATGGACCGATAACGCTTTATAGCACGTTTAATTCCCTTCTTCGGGGAAAGAGTCTAAAACTATGAGTAACAAAAGTGTTATGGGTACATCGCACATAAAAGGGTTACATACGCTGCTCTAAGCGACGCCACACACACTCTCGTGTGCTCGGTGAGTCCTCGACAACAGCACAACCACGCGAATCAAACCTATGGCGTGTCGACTCAATATTCTGTGACTACCGTCTGTAAATGAGCTGCGGCTGCAATCCTCTGTAATAGTTGAGAGCGTTGTCAAGTTTTTTAGGGTTCGGAGGCCTCCGTCAGTTGATTAGGTAGATTAGTGCCGTTCATCGACAGCGCGAAGCCGAAGAGAGAGGCTGACCTGTTTATTTGTGCAGATTGTGGTGGTTGTCGTCGTTATTTTCAGTCCTAAGACTGATTTGGTGCACCTCTCCACCCTAGTCTATACTACGCGAGTCTCTTGATCCCTGAGTAACAGCTATAGCTTACATCTAGCTTAACCTCCTTATTCTACAATTGCTATAGCCCACACTTCATTACCAGTTTGATTATTCCTTGATGCCTCGGGATGTATCCTATCAAACGATCCCTTCTTTTAGTCAAGTTGTACCACAAATTTGTTTTCCCCAATTCAATTAAGTACCTCCTTATTGGTTACCTGATCTAACCACCTAACCTTCAGCATTGCTTTGTGGAATCACATTTCTAATTGTCTCAATTGCCTATCTTCCACATTTCATTTCCGTACAAGGCTAGACTCCAGACAAATACCCCTAAAACACTTATGTCTATATTCGACGTTAACAAATTCCTGATTTAGTTTTTCTTGCTATAATCGGCCTATATTTTATATCCGCTCTACTTACGCAATAACAGTTATTTTGCTGCTCAAGCAGCAAAACTCATCTACTACTCTTAGGTTCTCATTTGTTAGTCTAATTCTCTCAGTAACGCCTTATTTAATTCTGCTACATTCCATTACCTTCGCAGGCTCTATTATATTGTGAATTGAGCTCCAGATTATGATGGAAGCAAAGCAGTAATCCTTCATCTAAAAGGCAGCCTGTCAAATGAAGTAAGTTGTCATTTATTTTGAAACACGCATAATTTGCAATGTAACAGCAGTGTAGAGTTTAGTTTACTGAGCTTTTGTAACTGATTCACATACAATGTGAATGCGTTCCAACTGAACGCACCGCACGTGGACGTGATTGTCAAAAGCCAGTCACCACAAGGTTAAAAAAAAATTCAGATGGCTCTGAGCACTATGGAACTCAACATCTGAGGTCATCAGTCCCCTAGACTCAGAACTACTTAAACCTAACTAACATAAGGACATCACACACATCCATGCCCGAGGCAGGATTCGAACCTGCGACCGTAGCAGTCGCGCGGCGCCAGACTGAAGCGCCTAGAACCGCTCGGCCACACCGGCCGGCCCACCACAAGGAAATTACTAGTATTGCAACTGTGACGGATACTGGAGGAAAACAAAGATTTTAATGACCCAAGTTTCTGGTCCTATTCTCCACCAGCACGTTGTAACTTCAAAAAGCATGATGTGTGTTTGTAAACCGAAACTACCTGTTAATCACTGTTCATTTTTATTTTTGCTTTGAACTGTGTAGTTGTTGATACAGGAATTATTCCGAAACGTGTCCAGTGCATAAACAATAATTCAAAAATTGCAGGTGAAAGATAGAAAACTCCACGTCATTTTAAAAATGTTCTTGTTAGATGCGAGATGCTATGTCGACAAAACATTATAAATGCGGTAAAAGTATCACATAGTTGCACCGAACGTGACAAATTTAACTCCATGTGATACGCACCCTGTAATCGCAACGGGAGGACCGACAACGCTTCCACGTCTCAGTGGCAGTGACGCACTTATTTACAATATTTACGAAACAGAGCTGCTGGAACCATAAGTATCACAGTAAATATTACAAAATTAAAGAAAATGTTTTGGAGCGATTGCCTATATAAAACTAGCAGCATTATACGGAAATAGCAACAAATATAAAGAGTTGTGATGAAAGAAACCGTATAACACGTTGAAATTTTGTTGTATTTTCAACAAAATCTAATATTAGGTTGGTGCATAGCTGGGGTACCGTAGTGTAGCGTTTTGTTTCGCATCTTCGTAATGCGCTGCTATGGGTTTATTTATTATTGTCATTTTTTATTTATAGTTTAATATCGATATTTGAATTTACATGTTGACATTTTGTCATTTGTAGATGGTAGATGGTGACTGGAGCTGTGGACGCTAGAAAATGGAGTGCCAAGTGGAAAAATCTGAACAATTCCAACATATTCTTCTGTTTGCGTTCAATAGAGGGCTGGCAGCAGCGGAGGCAGCCAGAAACATTAGCGCCGTGTATGGAGATAATGGCTTGGGAGAGAACACGGCGAGAAAATGGTGTTCGCAGTTTAAGGAAAATCGTCTTGACATTAGTGACCTCCGGGGTTTGATGAAGATCGTTTAAGGGAATTAATCCATAATGATCCACGTCAGTATCCCCGAGAACTGACAGACTGCGACATTTACATAGGGAAGGTTCAAAAATCGGGTTTATGGGAACCGCATGGCCTAAGCCAAAATCACAAGAAACAGCGGGCGCCGGCCGGAGTGGCCGTGTGGTTCTAGGCGCTACAGTCTGGAGCCGAGCGATCGCTACGGTCGCAGGTTCGAATCCTGCCTCGGGCATCGATGTGTGTGATGTCCTTAGGTTAGTTAGGTTTAATTAGTTCTAAGTTCTAGGCGAGTGATGACGTCAGAAGTTAAGTCGCGTAGGGCTCAGAGCCATTGGAACAATTTGAACCAAACAGCGGGCGTCCGTAAGTGCTTCTGTGCTTGCTTCTCATCAACTGGCTCGTGAACAGCACCGTCCACTCTATCCCGTAGTGTTACTGGTGACGAGAAGTGTCGTCTTTATGCTAACATAAGGAAAAGAAAGGAATGGCTGAGCCCAAACAAAGCAGCAATTCCCCGTACAAAGGCCTCTGCATGCACAAAAGATTGTGTTATGCATCTGGTGGAAAAGCGACGGTGTAGTGCGCTACTAATTGCTTCCTGGAGTTGTAACTGTGACTGCTGACATTGACTGTCAACAATTGAGACGTCTTGCAGACGCAGTCTGAGAACAACGACCAGGAAGACTGCATGAAGTGATGCTATTCCACGATAGTGTGGGGAAAAAAACAATACAGAAGCTGGGTTGGGAAGACACTCAGCACACACGTTATTCACCTGATATGGCACCTTCAGTTTTTCACCTCTGCCGCTGTCATTCGAACAGTCTTCAAGGAACTTCCTTTCCGAATAAAAACGCACTCCAAACATGGATTGACGAATTCTTCCTTTTAAAACCATGTGATTTTCGATAGTAGTATAATCGAAAAGTTACTCTAGCGTTGGCAGACTGTTCTAATAGTGAATATATATTATTGATTACTAAAGTCTCTGATATATCTTTCTGTTGTATTTATTAATCTTACGGAGGAACGATGCACCAACCTAATACAAGCACCTCATACAATATTAAATCCCACAAATCAATGCTCTGAAAGAAGTTAAAACTAGAGTGTAGGGAGGTTCACTTGAGGCACGAGCGCTGTGCTCAGTTCCGATTGTTGCGTACACTCGGCTCGTCCGTCCTCATCTGGGAGGTGGCCTACTGGTTTTAATGGAACTGGATGAATTAGGAGTGATCTTGAAAAGAAAGGTAAAATCGTTGCGCCATTTAACTCTTCAAACTTTTGTGCCGGCAGCGCCTGCTAACGGAGCTGAGCAGAAACGCGAACTAAACTTTACAGACCGACGGAAGTGCAGCATCTGACCGACTGAGAATGACGTCAGCACTGCAGCCGACTACTGCAGTCTGTGCATGCTGGAGAGATTGGTTCTGAAATTCTCGTTTCATATTGAAGCATGGCTGTATTTCTTGCGGCACACGAACTCACGTTAAAATCGATGGCGGGGTTATGAAAATACTCACCATTTAAATGAGCACTGTGTGAAAACAGGCAGTTGATGTTCACTTTATGCAATACGAATTATTGGTCAGATATTTTCCATAAAACCGCAAGTTTCGATAGCTATGTAAGCGATATACCTGGTGATTCAACAAGATAGAGCAGATTTCAGTTGTTTCTTGCCGAGAAACTATAAAAGATAGAAACACGTTGTGCGTGTCACTGTATAGAAGAAGGTTCAACATTGTTGTGGTGAGCGTACTGTAAAACCTTCAGTACACACACCATCAGATTAATTGACCTGTCGCTCTAACGAAGTAGGCGAGTGTCAGAAATATCTCTCGTGGTCTTATCGTGGCGTGTTTATCTTCTGGTGTTAGGTCAGACGATAGAAATGCCACTTGCACGCGTAGAGTAGCAGATTGACGGTGACCAACTTTAAACAGAACTTGATTAATTTTAACACACATTTATTAAAATAATAACAAGCATAAAAATTACTGAACTTGGTTCTGGATGCTATTTACAATTGACAATCTGAAGTTCCTTTGGTATTGGTACGTCAATCTTATTCTCACATACAGGGTGTTACAAAAAGTTACGGCCAAACTTTCAGGCAACATTCCTCACACATAAAGAAAGAAAATATGTTATGTGGACACGTGTCCGGAAACGCTTACTTTCCATGTTAGGGCTTATTTTATTACTTCTCTTCAAATCACATTAATCATGGAATGGAAACACA
Source organism: Schistocerca americana (assembly GCF_021461395.2). Taxonomy (NCBI): domain Eukaryota; kingdom Metazoa; phylum Arthropoda; class Insecta; order Orthoptera; family Acrididae; genus Schistocerca; species Schistocerca americana. Next base: position 428,997,686 of record NC_060124.1, on the reverse strand, counting down.
CAGCAACAGAACGTACCAGCGTGACTTCAAACACTTTGTTACAGGAAATGTTCAAAATGTCCTCCGTTAGCGAGGATACGTGCATCCACCCTCCGTCGCATGGAATCCCTGATGCGCTGATGCAGCCCTGGAGAATGGCGTATTGTATCACAGCCGTCCGCAATACAAGCACGAAGAGTCTCTACATTTGGTACCGGGGTTGCGTAGACAAGAGCTTTCAAATGCCCCCATAAATGAAAGTCAAGAGGGTTGGGGTCAGGAGAGCGTGGAGGCCATGGAATTGGTCCGTCTCTACCAATCCATCGGTCACCGAATCTGTTGTTGAGAAACATACGAACACTTCGACTCAAATGTGCTGGAGCTCCATCGTGCATGAACCACATGTTGTGTCGTACTTGTAAAGACACATGTTCTAGCAGCACAGGTAGAGTATCCCGTATGAAATCATGATAACGTGCTCCATTGAGAGTAGGTGGAAGAACATGGGGCCCAATCAAGACATCACCAACAATGCCTGCCCAAACGTTTACAGAAAATCTGTGTTGATGACGTGATTGCACAATTGCGTGCGGATTCTCGTCAGCCCACACATGTTGATTGTGAAAATTTATAATTTGATCACGTTGGAATGAAGCCTCAACCGTAAAGAGAACATTTGCACCTAAATGAGGATTGACACATTGTTGGATGAACCATTCGCAGAAGTGTACCCGTGGAGGCCAATCAGCTGCTGATAGTGCCTACACACGCTGTACATGGTACGGAAACAACTGGTTCTCCCGTAGCACTCTCCATACAGTGACGTGGTCAACGTTATCTTGTACAGCAGCAACTTCTCTGACGCTGTCATTAGGGTTATCGTCAACTGCACGAAGAATTGCCTTGTCCATTGCACGTGTCCTCGTCGTTCTAGGTCTTTCCCAGTCGTGAGCCATAGGCTGGAATGTTCCGTGCTGCCTAAGACGCCGATGAATTGCTTCGAACGTCTTCCTGTCGGGACACCTTCGTTCTGGAAATCTGTCTCGATACAAACGTACCGCACCACGGCTATTGCCCCGTGCTGATCCATACATCAAATGGACATCTTCCAACTCTGCATTTGTAAACATTGCACTGACCGCAAAACCACGTTCGTGATGAACACTAATCTGTTGACACTACGTACTGATGTGCTTGATGCTAGTACTGTAGAGCAATGAGTCGCATGTGAACACAAGCACCGAAGTCAACATTACCTTCCTTCAGTTGGGCCAACTGGCGGTGAATCGAGGAAGTACAGTACATACTGACAAAACTAAAATAAGCTCTAACATGGAAATTAAGCGTTTCCGGACACATGTCCACATAACATCTTTTCTTTATTTGTGTGTGAGGAATGTTTCCTGAAAGTTTGACCGTACCTTTTTGTAACACCCTGTATATCTCTGATACTTGACTAAAGTGTCTACACATTTATCTTCATGGCTATGTACAGGAATATGGTAATCTTATTAGGCACAGACTGAAACTTGAGTATAGACTGGTACAGACAAATGTATAACTCGTACAGACTGGTACAGACTAATGCCGATTGGTACAGACTGGTGCAGACAAATGCAGAATGACTAGTTGGAGGTCTGTACACTCGTTATAATACCTCGCGCGTTCAGGTATCACTGCGCGAGTGTGATCTGCGAGGAGAAAAGGTTCTACGTTAGCAGCAATCTCATTGGCTGCGTTACATATTAATACAGGGATCGGCGGAAGCAGAATTTGGTCCGTCTGTATGGGAGCACCATCTCGTAGCGTGGAGACGGACGAGCGCTGTGCCTGCGCTGTTGTGCTTTGCAGGGCTCACTCTAGTGGGAAAGTTGTGTACGCGCTGACTGCGAGGAACTATGTACACAACAATTTTCGACACAGCTGCGCTTTTGTTTGCTTGTAGGAACTTGGTGACTACACCACAAGAGAAATCACTTCGTGTGTTGGAGCATGCGCCAAGTCAATCCATTGTTATAATGCAACGCAATCCTCCGTCGATTCAGCAAGAAGCCGCCTCTACACAAGCAGATTTATGACTGGCATCCAAAATTCTTAGATTCTGGTTGCATATGCAGAGGGAAGAACACTGGTCACCCACGCACGTTTAACTAAAATGTAGAGCGTATCCGAGATGTGTTCACACGGAGCTCTCGGAAGTCCACAAGACGGGCAGGCCAGAAATTTCAGGTTCCTCAAAGAATGCTGGGGCGCCTTCTGTAACGACAGCTGCATATGAAGCCTTACACATCAATAGAAGGAACGAATATTGCATTTCATTTCTCCATGACATGAAATGGCAGACGTCACATTTTCCGAACGACTCAGCTATTCGGGTGAATTGACATTTCTTCTATCGGGTAAAGTGAACAGCCAAAATCAAAGAATTTGAGGATCACAAAATCCGGGAGACCTCGTCTAACATGAAACAGACACACATAAACTGAAACTGTTTTGTGCCATTGTTGTTCACAAAGTTTGTGGGCCTTGCGTTTTTTGCTGAGGAAACTGTGACAGGAATGTCATAGCTGGACATGCTGCAAATTTGTTTGACATCTCAGCTTCTTTAAGATTACAATGATATCATTTTGATGCACGACGGCGCCCCACCTCACTTTCACCTTGAGGTGCGATGTTGTCGTGCCAACACCATTCCACAACGCTAGATTGGGAGTGGTTGACAACAGAATCTTGTTCATTGCTTTTGGCCTCCTATGTCACTAGACCCCACACTTTGCGATTTTTTTTTGAAGGTACATAAAAGACACAGTCTTTGTCCCACCAACACCACCTACACTTCAACAGCTGAGAAATCTTATTAGCCAAGCTGTCAATCCAATAAACAGGGACCTTTTGATTCGCGCGTGGAATGAAATGGACGACCGTTTCCATGTTCCTCGAGCAACGCATAGCGATCATGCTGAGTGTATGCATAATGTATATACGAACATGAAACTTTGAACCTTCCTCTATTTAAAAGTGAGCCATCACTTGAAAATGATATAACAGACCAACATCACGATCATAGTGAATAAGTGTTCTGAATAACAGTCAGACAGAAAACACTGACCTTTGTCAAAATGCACATAATACAATACTGACGAAACGGGGTTGATGGAATCATACACACATCAAAAAAATTTTTGCATCACCCCCGTTCCCTGAACTCCTGACGACAGACGTTGACTGTGGACATAGTATCACAGACACACAGACTGTTCAGAGATGTCACTAAACCTGCCAAAAGATGTAAACAACCAAGAATTAGACGGAGGGGGTCCGACAGCTTATAGCTTCCTGTCAGTCCACCAGAAAGGAGGTACACGGCTCGTGTTGTCTGTAGTTCAACCATGCCTGACGGTCAATACCGCGGTTCGATGGCATCCGAATTGTTATTTTGTGCCAGGAAGGGCTCTCAACAAGTGTCCAGGCGTCTCGGAGTGAACCAAAGCGGTGTTGTTTGCACATGGAGGAGATAGAGATAGGCATAAATTTTCGTTCACATGCCTCGCTCAGGCCGCCCAAGGGCTACTACTGCAGTGGATTACCGCTACCTACAGATTATGGCTCGGAGGAACCCTGATAGAAAAAGCCACCATGTTGAATAACGCTTTGCGTGAAGCCACAGGGCGTCGTGCTACGACTCAAACTGTGCTCAGTAGGCTGCATGATGCGAAACTTCACTCCCAACGTCTATGGCGAGGTCCATCTTTGCAACCACGAAACCATGCAACGCGGTACAGATGGGCCCAACAACATGCCGAGTGGACCGCTTAGGATTGGCATAACGTTCTCTTCACCGATGAGTGTCGCACATGCATTCAGCCACACAATCGTCGAGACGTGTTTGGAGGCAACCAGGTCAGCCTGAACGCCTTAGACACACTGTCTAGTGAGTGCAGCAAGGTGGACGTTCACTGCTGTTTTGGGGTGACCATGGAAGGCCCTGTAACGGCTGTAAGATAAGCGAATGCCATCCTCCGACTGTAGTGCAACCACATCGGCAGCATATTGGCGAGGCATTTACCTTCATGACGACAATTCGCGCTACCATCGTGCACATCTTGTGAATGACTTCCTTCAGGATAACGGTATCGCTCGACTAGAGTGGTCAGCATGTTCTCCGGACATGAACCCTATAGAAAATGCCTGGGATAGACTGCAAAGGGCTGTTTATGGACGATGCGACCCACCAAACACTCTGAGAGATCTACGCCGAATCGCCGTAGAGGAGTGGGGCAATCTGGACCAACAATACCCTGATGAACTTGTGGATAGTATGCCACGACGAATACAGGCGCGCATGGATGCAGGAGGACGTACTACTGGTTATTAGAGGTACCAGTGTGTACAGCAGTCTGGACAACCACCTCTGAAGGTCTCACTGTATGATGGAACAACATGCAATGTGTGGTTTTCATGAGCAATAAAAAGGGCAGAAATGATGTTTATGTTGATCTCTATTCCAATTTTCTGTACAGGTTCCGGAACTCTCGGAACCGAGGTGATGCAAAACTTTTATGACTGAAGCGATTTCGTAGACGCACTGTGGGTACATTAATTGACATATTCTCATAGAGGGCAATACTCCTCGTAGAAAAACTCTGTATTGTTGCAGACGCCCTTCAGATTTCTGCCATGAGAGCGCAGCAATGAGCACTTTCGCTAAATAGCGACAGTAGCCGAGAAAGCGTATGTTGTACTTGAAATGCTTTCACCTCATTCTGCCTCAACACTGCAATGACACTTCAGAACAAAGTTCAACAACGATTCAGAAATTACCAATTCCATTTGGCGGTTGTATGCACATCTCAAGACTTCAGCACGCCTCTGCAACGCGCGCGGCCCGTTCTCACACATAGCCCACTGAAGTCTACCAACATAACAAGCGGAGGGCTGAACGTACCACAATAGCTCGATTGAAAAGTTTAGGATACTACTGAATCTGAAGCCTTACCGCATGAAATTACAAGGATGATTCCCGATGTGAAAGTCAGAAGCTCTGAATTTTCGGCACAGTTGCACAACTTATGAAAGAGGATAGTTTTTGTGAATGACACAGTAAACAGACACGACGTGAGAATCTGCGAGGCAAAGAATAGCCGTGCTATTGTTCAGCACATTCACCAAAAGTTAAAGTGTTCAGTGCAGTCTCACGGCTTAAAACTTTTTCTTCCGCGAAACGACCGTTATGACACACGTGTATCTGGGTCTGGTGGAAAATCAGCTCATGCAACAACTGGAGATCGACGGCGTGGACTTCATCTACGAACAGGATGGTGCTCCACCCCATTTCCATTATGATGTTCGTGAATTCTTGGAGGGTAATTTGGGAAACCGATGGATTTGTTGTGGGGTTGACGACTACCAATTCATGTCAAGGCCTGCAGGCTCTCCCGACCTAACATCTTGCGGTTATGTTGTGTAGGGTTAGGTGAAAGACTCCTCTACCAAAAAACCTATCAGAACTGCGACCTCAGATCAACAGTACTTTTGGACAGATTGGTAGGGACATGCTGCGCCGATCGTTGGAAGAACGCGATTATCAACTTGATAATAGCAGAATCAGTAGGGAACCACATATGCAGCCCTCATAATACGCAAAAAAAAAAAAACTTTTTAAGTGTTTATTTGTGTGTGCAAAGCCCTAGAGCAATTCTGTGAAATTGCTTCAATCATCTATAACGACCTTGTATATAAAAAAAGAAAAAAATCCCTTATATGCTCACCATCGTTTCGTGAACAGAATCAGACAACATTGCAACATAATGATGTATTTTCTAAGGCGTCATCACCGCAGTAAACTTTCGACGCGAGGGGGAATAGAGAGCCGAAACCTTATGTAAACGTCACCAAATGTGTGTAAAGGTGGACAGCCGTCTGAGGATGAACAGTCGGTTCGAAACCGGTAACGGCGCTATTTGTGTAAAGTGGCTAGCTGCTATTTTCCTTCTTCGCAAGAAACAACCTGAATTTTGTACGCAACTATGGTCTCAAAATATCAGTTTTTGATAAAATAGCAGTTGTGAAATACCCAGTACACGGCGGTATTCTCGTAACGGTGGTGACGGAAAACACAACCCCTTTCAAGAAAGCAGGCCGTCACGCGTACGTCACAGCAAGTGACGCTGCAGGTCTTGAGTACCGGCAGCCGTCTCTAGCGAGAAAGAAGTAACTGTTCCAGACGATATTAATAATACTTGTCTGCGCGTTTAAATGCATACAAGCTCTCAATGGCACACGATGATTTAAGAACTTTAGTGGGTACCTTTTCAATTACATATTGACTTCTCATGGGCCCTGCGAGGAGTCGAGCGTTCACGAATTGTGGCGGACCAACCTACTCGTGGCCTACAGTAAATCAAGGCCTGAGCTTACGTCTATGCAGCGTCAGCAATGTAGTGTTCGTGGCCAACGATAAATACTTATGAAAGCCCTTTGGTCAAATGTTTGACAGTGTAGTAGGGATACTTTTAGGAAAGATCTTTGACAAAAGTTCGAGCGAGGGCCGTCGTTCACATGTTGCTTCGCTTTATTTCGTAAGTTTAATCTACAGATTGCGAACTACATTTGGTATGTAGCTATAGCCACAGTGATTATTGCAAAGTGTGAAGAATACGAAATTCTTCGTGACACAAGGCACGCTAACTACAAAATCGGATGGAATCTTACAAAGAAACAGGTGCAGCAATCAGATGCACTCGAAACGGCTGCGCTGTGGAAGATGTTAAGCTTACGTACAAAAAGAGAGGATGTGGAGGGAGATGAAGATGTGAAAAGCCAAGTCTGTTCGAAGTGTACATAAGTGAAATGAATGTGTTTATCTGTACTCTAGATAACCAAACTCAACCTTCATCAATACCTCCTTAGGTGATTTATGTACTGGTTCACATGTGTCTTGAATAATACGCTGCAGTCATAGACTGTGCGGCTGGTCCCGGCGGAGGTTCGAGTCCTCCCTCGGGTATGGGTGTGTATGTTCGTCCTTAGGGTAATTTAGGTTAAGTAGTGTGTAAGCTTAGGGACTGATGACCTTAACAGTTATCCCGTAAGAAAAAAGGGCTCTGAGCACTATGGGACTTAACATCTGTGGTCATCAGTCCCCTAGAACTCAGAACTACTTAAACCTAACTAACCTAAGGACATCACACACATCCATGCCCGAGGCAGGATTCGAACCTGCGACCGTAGAAGTCGCGCGGTAGTCCCGTAAGATTTGACATATATTTGAACATTTGAATTTGAATAATACGCAAAATGGTACACTGTGACACTCCAGCGCTATACAGCCTGTTGCTAAGAATCTTAACTAACCATGAGACGGGTCTGTATCAGAAATAGGATTCATGATTCAGATAATGAAACACTGGAGCAATTAAGTATTTTTTCACACTATGCTTCGCGAGAATTTATTCTCATTATCAAGTAAAATTATTGAAATTGGTATTAATGTGATTTTTCTGGAAATGAAACAAAAGACATATGTTCGATTGCAGCAGACCATAAAAACACAACTGTACGGTAAGACAGGGAGAACAACACACATACAAATATCACGTAAATTATATACATAAATATTTCCTTTTGATTATGAGATTAACTCTCGAAACGCGACATATTATGCATGAAAAAATACGTATCGGTAACTAGTCCAGTGTTTCATTATTTAATTCCTGAATGACATAGTTCCAACCTTCCAAAAACACCGATTATGATGAATTAAATTGAGAAATGGCATTTTTAAAAAGATTGTCGTGTATGCAAATACGAGAGACCACATTTATCAGGGCATACTGAAATGTTTGCCGGCCGAAGTGGCCGAGCGGTTCTAGGTGCCGCGCGACCGCTACGGTCGCAGGTTCGAATCCTGCCTCGGGCATGGATGTGTGTGATGTCCTTAGGTTAGTTAGGTTTAAGTAGTTCTAAGTTCTACGGGACTGATGACCAGAGCAGTTAAGTCCCATAGTGCTCAGAGCCATTTGAACCATTTGAAATGTTTTTTCAGTCATCCTCAATTAATTTACGTTGTTCTTCATATCCTCGCACTATAGCTCACGGAGCAAATTTTGGTGAACACTCCGAGCTTTCCTTCTCGCCGTCCACCGTTTGCTCTTCTTTCTTTTCAAGCAATGTGCACGCCACCAACGCATGCTGTTGTACAGGCATGCATTCCCGAACAACTACGGCATGACGAAATAATTTACGATTGTATAATAGTTTCAGTGAAGTAGTTTGGTCGAAGAAGTTCGACAACATCTTTGATAAAGGACTTTGACAAAGATCTACAGTGTAATACGGGCCTCAGGATTCCTGTGCGGCTGGTCCCGGCGGCGGTTCGAGTCCTCCGTCGGACGTGGGTGTGTGTGTGTTTGTCCTTAGGATAATTTAGGTTAAGTAGGTGTAAGCTTAGGGACCGATGGCCTTAGCAGTTAAGTCCCATAAGATTTCACACACATTTGAACATTTGTCTCAGGATTCATGCATTATTTCGGCCGACTATTAACAATAGATTGCTGACGTCACACAGATGTGAGCTTATGCCTGGTTGGTTCAAATGGCTCTGAGTCCTACTTAAACCGAACTAACCTAAGGACATCACACAACACCCAGTCATCACGAGGCAGAGAAAATTCCTGACTCCGCCGGGAATCGAACCCGGGAAACCGGGCGCGGGAAGCGAGAACGCTACCGCACGACCACGAGCTGCGGACACTTAGGCCTGTATTATAGCTGGTCGCGAGTGTACTAGTGCGACGTCATGAGTTCGTCGCTCGGCCAGTACTTCTGGAGGGCCCCGCGAAACACAAGTATAGCACTAGTTACTACGCTGTTTTCGCGGCCACTGCCGCAAGCGCTGGGGCGCGCGGAGAAGCGCGAACGGCGGCGGTCACTCACGTCGAGCCTGAAGAGCGTGGGCACGACGAAGTAGGCGTCGATGTGGTCGGTGGCGAGGGCGCAGGGCGGCGCGGCCACGTTGCGCAGCGACCGCAGGGCGGCGAGGGCGGCGACGCTGGCGCCGGCGGAGGCGGCCACGTGCGCCACGTCGTCGCCGCCGCCGTGCTCGTCGAGCAGCATCCAGGCGCCGCGCCACGCCGCCACGCAGCAGCCGGCGAGCGCGGCCGTGTAGAGGCGCGCGGCCAGCAGCGCGGCCCAGAGCGCGGGCCCGGCGGCGGGCAGCGCGCCCGCGGGCTGCAGCAGCGCCGCCAGCAGCTGGCCCGCCTGGCCCGCGCCCAGCGACGCCCACCAGGGCAGGCGCGCCGCGTCCAGCAGCCCCCACGAGCCGCGCCACGTGGCCACCACGCACGGCGCCACCAGCAGCGCCGCCAGCGCCGCGTCGGCCGCCGCCAGCAGCGCCGCTCCCGGCACCGCGGCGCGCATCCCGCCGACTGCCGGCCGCCGCCGCCGCCGCCGCGCGCCGGGCCAGCGCCGCCCCCTCCGCCACCCACCACCACCACCGCGGGCGGCGCGGGTCCGCCGCTCAATTGCCGCGCGCCTCCGCCACCGTGACGTAAACATCGCGTCGGTCGTGTCGCCGACACAAACGACGTGTAGCCACTGGCCGACACTGCCACTGTACACCGAGCTTAACAAACGGCCCCACGGTTCCCATTGTACACGGATGACCTTCTACTTCCACATCCATACTCCGCAAGCCACCTGACGGTATGTGGCGGAGGGTTCCTCGAGTACCTCTATCGGTTCTCCCTTCTAATTCAGTCTCGTATTGTTCGTGGAAAGAAGTATTGTCGGTATGCCTCTGTGTGGGCTCTAATCTCTCTGATTTTATCCTCATGGTCTCTTCGCGAGATATACGTAGGAGCGAGCAATACAGGGTGCTACAAAAACGTACGGCCAAACTTCCAGGAAACATTCCCCACACACAAAGAAAGTAAATATGTTATGTGGACATGTGTCCGGAAACGCTTACTTTCCATGTTATAGCTCATTATATTACTTCTCTTCAAATCACATTAATCATGGAATGGAAACACACAGCAACAGAACGTACCAGCGTGACTTCAAACACTTTGTTACAGGAAATGTTCTAAATGTCCTCCGTTAGCGAGGATACATGCATCCACCCTCCGTCGCATGGAATCCCTGATGCGCTGATGCAGCCCTGGAGAATGGCGTATTGTATCACAGACGTCCACAATACGAGCACGAAGATTCTCTACGTTTGGTACCGGGGTTGTGTAGACAAGAGCTTTAAAATGCCCCCATAAATGAAAGTCAAGAGGGTTGAGGTCAGGAGAGCGTGGAGGCCATGGAATTGGCCCCCCTCTACCAATCCATCGGTCACCGAATCTGTTGTTGAGAAGCGTACGAAAACTTCGACTGAAATGTGCAGGAGCTCCATCGTGCATGAACCACATGTTGTGTCGTACTTGTAAAGGCACATGTTCTAGCAGCACAGGTAGAGTATCCCGTATGAAATCATGATAACGTGCTCCATTGAGCAGTACATACTGACGAAACTAAAATGAGCTCTAACATGGAGATCAAGCGTTTCCGGACACATGTCCACATAACATCTTTTCTTTATTTGTGTGTGAGTAATGTTTCCTGAAAGATTGGCCGTACCTTTTTGTAACACCCTGTATACTGCTTGACTCCTCGGTGAAGGTATGTTCTCGAAACTTCAACAAAAGCCCGTACCGAGCTACTGACAGTCTCTCCTGCAGAGTCTTCCACTGGAGTTTATCTATCATCTCCGTAACGCTTTCGCTATTACTAAATGATCCTGTAACGAAGCGCGCTGCTCTATGTTGGATCTTCTCTATCTCTTCTATCAACCCTATCTGGTACGGATCCCACACTGCTGAGCAGTATTCAAGCAGTGGGCGAACAAGCGTACTGTAACCTACTTCCTTTGTTTTCGGATTGCATTTCCTTAGGATTCTTCCAATGAATCTCAGTTTGGCATCTGCTTTACCGACGATCAACTTTATATGATGATTCCATTTTAAATCACTCCTAATGCGTACTCCCAGATAATTTATGGCATTAACTGCTTCCAGTTTATGACCTGCTATGTTGTAGATAAATGATAGGGGATCTTTCTTTCTCTGTATTCGCAGCACATTACACTTGTCTACATTGAGATTCAATTGCCATTCCCTGCACCATGCATCAATTCGCTGCAGATCTTCCTGCATTTCAGTACAATTTTCCATTGTTACAACCTCTCGATACACCACAGCATCATCCGCAAAAAGCCTCAGTGAACTTCCGATGTCATCCACAATATCATTTATGTATATTGTGAACAGCAACGGTCCTACGACACTCCCCTGCGGCACACCTGAAATCACTCTTTCTTCGGAAGACTTCTCTCCATTGAGAATGACATGCTGCGTTCTGTTATCTAGGAACTCTTCAATCCAATCACACAATTGGTCTGATCGTCCATAGGCTCTTACTTTGTTCATTAAACGACTGTGGGGAACTGTATCGAACGCCTTGCGGAAGTCAAGAAACACGGCATCTAACTGTGAACTCGTGTCTATGGCCCTCTGAGTCTCGTGGACGAATAGCGCGAGCTGGGTTTCACACGGTCGTCTTTTTCGAAACGCATGCTGATTCCTGTAGAGTAGATTTCCAGTCTCCAGAAAAGTCATTATACGCGAACATAATACGTGTTCCAAAATTCTACAACTGATCGACGTTAGAGATATAGGTCTATAGTTCTGCACATCTGTTCGACGTCCCTTCTTGAAAACGGGGATGACCTGTGCCCTTTTCCAATCCTTTGGAACGCTACGCTCTTCTAGATACCTACGGCGCACCGCTGCAAGAAGGGGGCCAAGTTCCTTTGCGTACTCTGTGTAAAATCGAACTGGTATCCCATCAGGTCCAGCGGCCTTTCCTCTTTTGAGCGATTTTAATTGTTTCTCTATCCCTCTGTCGTCTATTTCGATATCTACCATTATTTCATCTGTGCCACAATCTAGAGAAGGAACTACAGTGCAGTCTTCCTCTGTGAAACAGCTTTGGAAAAAGCTATTAACACCGTGTCTGTCACTCAATGACAATGTGCAGTTAGGATGGATGCAATCGTGTAGACGACGTAATTGTCACGGACTCCTCAACACCTCTCCCTTTCTACAATGATATTTTCACTCTGCAGCGGAGTGTGCGCTGATATGAAACTTCCTGGCAGGTTAAAACTGTGTGCCGGATCGAGACTCGAACTCGGGACCTTTGCCTTTCGCGGGCAAGAGCTTTACCAACTGAGCTACCCAAGCACGACTCACGCCCCGTCCTCACAGCGTTACTTCTGCCAGCACCTCGTCTCCTACCTTCCAAACTTTACGGAAACTCTCCTGCGAACCTTGGACAACTAGCACTCCTGAAAGAAAGGACATTGCGGAGAAATGGCTTAGCCACAGCCTGGGGGATGTTTCAAGAATGAGAATTTCCACTCTGCAGGGGAGTGTGCGCTGATATGAAACTTCTTGGCAGATTAAAACTATGTGCAAGTTCGCAGGAGAACTTCTGTAAAGTTTGGAAGGTAGGAGACGAGGTACTTGCAGAAGTAAAGCTGTGTGGACGGGGCGTGAGTCGTGCTTAGGTAGCTCAGATGGTAGAGCACTTGTCCGCAAAAGGCAAAGGTCCCGAGTTCGAGTATCGGACCGGGACACAGTTTGAATCTCCCAGGAAGTTTCATATCAGTGAACACTCCGCTGCAGAGTGAAAATCTCACTCTGGAAACATCCAACAAGCTGTGGCGAAGCCATGTCTCCGCAATATGCTTTCTTTCACCAGTGCTAGTTCTGCAAGGTTCGCAAGAGAGCTTTCGCAAAGTTTGGAAGGTAGGGCACGAGGTACTGGCAGAAGTAAAGCTGTGAGGACGGGGCCTGAGTCGTGCTTGGGTTGCTCAGTTGGTAAAGCTCTTGCCCGCGAAAGGCAAAGGTCCCGAGTTCGAGTCTCGGTCCTGCACACAGTTTTAATCGGCGAGGAAGTTTCATCTCTCCCTTTTCTTCGAGGAGGAGGAGGAGGAGGAGGAGGAGATTAGCGTTTCACGTCACGTCAACAACGAGGAGACATTAGAGATGGAACACAAGCTCAGATTATGGACGAATGGACGAGGAATTAGGCCGTGCCCTTTCAAAGGAACCCTCCCAGCCTTTAACTTGATTGGTGCATGGAAATTACAGAGAACCTAAACCTGGATGGCAGGATGCGGGTTTGAACCTTCGTCCTCTCGAATGCGAGTCCAGTGTGCTAGCTACTTCTCTAACTCGCTCGGTTCTTTTCTTCGACAGCATGCCCATTGTTACAGGGGTTGAGACAATGTTAGGGGGGTTTGATGATCCACTTTGAACTTGCCACAGCGGGTCGTTAAATATTTAACAAGAATAAATCGCCAAATAACCGCGCAATTTGAGAAGTTAATGTATTTTATTTTCAGAATCAGTTTCGGCAATTCAGTATGCCATTTGTAGACACTCAAACGTATCGATATTGGCACACTTGAACCATCAGAGGCAGAGTGTCGTGAATTCCTGTTTCAAGAGTACCTTTAACGACTTGGTAAGTCTTCAAGGAAGAACTTGAAATACGAATTCTTGACATCCAGACACTCATGGTTCCACTATTACTTATTTAGGAACGGCATTCTAACGCGCTCCGATGTACGAAATATCGTCATTCCGTAACTGCAATACAAGGTCGAAACACACCCAGCATCTTAGGTGTACTCTTAAATAACCTTATCTATTTCAGCCTGTAACCTTCTTATCCAAAGCCACTCTGCATTAAAGGGGAGATTTCGACTTTGTATGTTATCATCGGAGTACCTCCACTTTCGGCAAATCCCAGCTCTTTTCTTTTTGTCCCACACGGAGCCAGTATATCTGACACAATTGCAAATGGTAACGGGCGGTGAGCAGCAAGGTTGTATCAGGAGTCCTATACCAGGCGACAACAAACACAGCATTCAATGTCTGCAACAGTGTTTCGCGTTTGTCTCGTACAGGGTTGTTTCAGGAAGCAGGAAATCATGAAGGATGCACTAGAAATGTTCGGACACCATATTTGGAGGAAAACGTCATTAACGCTGTGGAAGGCGACCGGCGTATCAGTATCAGACAGTTGACCCGCCGCGTGGAACATTCTCCGTGACAGTTGTCACTACCCTTAGCACTTACAGAGTGTGCAGGGCTTACTAGCTACAGACGTTCCAGATCTGGAGCAGTTTTGTCACTGGTTTCTTCACCAGGCAACAACGATTCCGGGATTTGTGTTATCCATCCTATTCACAGACGAGGCCACCTTCACGCGGAGTGGTATCTTCAACTTTCATAACAGTCATCTGTGCAAGACCCCTCATGGCGTGGTGGCAGCGAATCATATGCATCGGTGAAGCCGAAATGTGTGGGCCGGGATAGTTGGCGACCGTATTTTGGGACCATCTTCTTTCCACATCGCTTAGCAGACCGGAACTATCGGCGTTTCTTGCGCGTGACTTTGTCTCCCCTGCTGGAAGAAGTACCATTGATGATTCGATGGGTTATGTGGCTGTTACACGATGGTCCTCCAGAGCCCTTTGCCGTTAACCTCCGGTCTTTCCTGGTCGATTGGATCGGACAAGGGGTGCAGTTGCAAGGCCTACTCATTCACCAGATCTCAACCCGTGCGTGTATGCAGAGCCCATTCCAGATGTGGAGACACTGGAGCAACGTATTCATGCTGCCTATGATACTGTGCGGATGCAGCCTGGCCGATGTGAACGTGTAAGACAGAACATGCTACGGCGCATACACGCATGCGTTGAGGCACATGGAAATCATTTTCAACACATACTGTAACTGTGGCTCCCCGGTACAGCGCGTATTAGACCGCAATCTCCGTCACAAACGATTGAACAAATGGTCTCTAGCATGGAAACCACGATTTCCGGACATAAGTTCATCAGACCTTTTGTGTTTCGTATTCTCTCATCATCAGTCCCTAGAATTTGTACACAGTGGAAAAAAACACTCTGTATAAATTCTCCAGGCAATTGTACTGACTCTCTGTACACCAGTTGTGTAGAGGAACCGTCCAGATGGGGTTCGTACGCATTCCGTAAGCCCAGTAGAACCATCGGAAGAGCTTTTTTCCACCCGGCGGCGTGACAAATTAGAGCTGCTTTTAGCGATCGGTGCTAATGCTCTATCATTCTGTTGCTGGTCGGGTGACAGCCTCTTGTTTTGTGATGATTTATGCCACGTAATGCTACCAACTCTGATTCGAACTGATTGCCGTATGACAGGATCGTCAAACACTCGCGCACGACACTGCACAACACAGACACCTTCACTGGTGACGGTCGCGGTCGTTACAACCCCATGTGGATTATACGTTGTGGTAACCTTCTTTCCCCAATGTATAAAGAAGGTTTCGGTTCAACCTGCAGGGGTCACCTCCCAGGATATGGGCGTCAAAAGCGGGCAGTCGATGAAGTAGCAGGGACTCGAATGACAATGTGACTGAAACTGGCCAGAACGTCCCTTCTACAATATACGGCATTGACACCCTCCCTTTCCTTTCCTGCCTTTCCCTCTCCATCTTCAATTTACATACCTTCTACAATGTTTGAGAATGTTGAAGAAATTTCTAGAATGATTCAGAATGTTATGGACACTTTCAGAAGGTTTAAGACTATTCTCAAATGTTACAGGATGTTACAGAATTTCCCAGAAGATTCATCAATGCTCTATAATGTCCCAAAATGTTTGAGACATACTAGAATGCTCCAGGTTGTTCGAGAATAATCTCGAATGTTTCGTTATCCTGTTGTAACGAGGTAATCCATGAGTGGTGCCATATAATCGGCTTCTCTCTCGTTTATTTGAAGCACACATGAATGTGGAGGGCTGCAACTCCGTGAAATCAGTAGAATAACAGTGATGTGGGTGTACTCGCAATAGCCAGAGGAAACAAAGAACAACCACGAAGGACTCTTCAGAAGTTGTACATTGGGATGTATCTATGAATGCGGTTCCGTTGGCATCATCTGGAATTGCAGCATCATTAATGCCGGCCGCAGTGGCCGAGCGCTTCTAGGCCCTTCGGTCCGGAACCGCGTTGCTGCTACGGTCGCAGGTTCGAATCCTGCCTCGGGCATGGATGTGTGTGATGTCCTTAGGTTAGTTAGGTTTAAGTAGTTCTAAGTCTAGGGGACTGATGACCTTAGATGTTAAGTACCTTAGCGCTTAGAGCCATTTGAACCATTTTTGAGCATCATTAATGCAAGGCGGACCAACTGCTCATTCTGCTCTGAAATTGGCATTAAATGTTGCAGAACAGAATTTCCAGTCTGATATATTAACAGCTTCTGGACGAGATCAGCTTTCAAAACTGTAATCATTTGGTACGAATCTACTATGGTAATTCATTCGCAGAATAAGATACAACACTACAAAATCTTAGCTGTAATACAGAATTAATGTGAGAGGCATTAGTTACTGTTTCTGAAGAGTTTTGGCGAACGCTTCGAATTATTCCCAAATCAACTTCAGCAGACGAAATCAATCCATGTGTAAAGCAATAATTTCTTTGGCCTCGAGTGAAGAAAATACAGTTAAGAACAAATATGAGAGTTCAGCTCTCCAATGGTGAACAATGGTGAAGAATCGAGACGTTTAGTCTTACGAATGGACGAAGGCACTCATCCAATTGATTGTTCCAAATAACCAAATTGAAGTTACAAATTATTCATACATACGTAACACTGTCGACAGACCAGATGAATTAATTGATAAAATTTATAAGAATATTGATCAAAATCACACAAATTAAAATTGGCTATTTGAAAGAAATATCAGCAATAAGAAATGAAGTAGAAGATGATATTAATTTAAAAATTCAATACAGGATTCCTGGCGAGGAAAAATATGTAAATCAATCGATTCAATGGTTGATGCTAATCATTTGCCAGGCGCCCATAAATTTCTTAACAAGCTCTACATTTTAATCATTTTTCCGACGTTTGTGGGGGGGGGGGGGGGGAAGTGAACTGGAAACTGGGAAAATAGGACTGAATAACTAGTTACTAGCCGCAACTGCAACTCGCTATAGCAACTTGGCTGCAGTAAAATACCCCTGCGTTACTAAAACTTAACGATTAATGTGGTAGTGGAGCATTGCCACTCCATGGGAAATCAAACCGATGCTCTATTCCCACTCTTTCATTTGCATTTTGGCTATCGAAGAATAAGGAAGTAGAGAGTTAACAGTTAATTCACAGTGTCTTTGTTACAAGCAGAAACCCGAAACGAAAATGCAAGATCAGTTATTCGTTAAAGTATAAGAGGCTCAAGGTAGGAAGAAGCGATCACGAAGCACAGTGCCTTTTTGTCCCCCAACAACAGATGTCTCTGTTGCACACAAAAGTAAGGTTATAAAATAGTTCTTTTTTTAAAATGTTTTGTGTATTTGACTTGGGCCGCGTTATTGCTATGACGATTATTTAAAGAGTTATAATTTATAATCACCAATTTCGGTAGGTTAACATTATTTTAATACGCCAAACTTTTCTCTTGTTGGTGCGGAAAATTCGGAAGAGCACTTGTCTCCTAAGAAACGTAAAACCTCACAACATTTTGCCGGTACTTCAGATATTAAAGATTTATTTACGCAGTCCACATAATCAGCATATCGTGTTAGCGCTGCAGGGGCAACACTTGTATTTCACGTTGCTCGTCACCACGCACCATACGAATCCCTGGACGGCATGCCTCAATTAAATGCAAAACTATACTGCGATTCTGCTATTGTGAAGAACGTTTCATGCCTAGGAACAAAGACTGAAGTGATCATTAAGAAAGCGCTTGCACAACATTCTTTTGGAGTGATGATACAATGTCTTGAAATTTCTGTTCTGGGCTTAATACCACCAAGAGTTATCATGATTCCCAGACCTTAAAGCTGGCAGTATGTACATAAAGATAGTCGAAAGTGAAACTACACCAAATGAAAGTGCTAAAACAATATAATGATACGCTCAAAGTACTTGGTAGCGTTAGAAGTAGAAAAGAAATGTGTAGCATTTGGAACTTACAATATGAACACACATTTTTGGTGGCATAAGTTGACCGGAGGCTATTATTTTCTACATACAGGGTGATTTTTTTAACGTTTTCAAACCACCGAAGCGACGTAGTTGAGGCAGGGACGAGTAACGTAATACAGGGTCAGTCACCTAACATTACCGCTGGATATACTTCGTAAACCACATAAAATACTGACGAATCGATTCCACAGACCGAACGTGAGGAGAGGGGCTAGTGTAATTGGTTAATACAAACCATAAAAAAATGCACGGAAGTATGTTTTTTAACACAAACCTACGTTTTTTAAATGGAACCCCGTTAGTTTTGTTAGCATATCTGAACATATAAACAAATACGTAATCAGTGCCGTTTGTTGCATTGTAAAATGTTAATTACATCCGGAGATATTGTAACCTAAAGTTGACGCTTGAGTACCACTCCTCCGCTGTTCGATCGTGTGTATCGGAGATCACCGAATTACGTAGGGATCCAAAGGGCAGCCATATTTGTTTACAAATGTGGCAGTATACATGTGAAGTGTTACGACAGAAAAAGGAACCTGTGACCACTGGAGACAGTGCCACAAGTTCCTCCAAAATCGTAACACAACATACACACATATGTAATACTAACTAATGTAAATCCACCCGATGATGGAGGTTTAAACCTTCGAAACACGTCGTGGAAAAAATAAAACGGTGACTGGTAACAGCAAACTTGTTGTTTCATTTAATTTGTTGTATTCAGTTGATTTGGCATATTTTGTGAGCATGAAGCTAAAATTGTCTCGTATTCGTGCTGTTCATTGTGCCAATCAGGCCGCAAGAATGAGTGCTGCATAGAGCCAATAATTTCATCACCTTGTTTAGGGACCAAAAAAATCATTCCAGATTCTCTCTGAGGCCTCATGACGTAAAGCAGCAGAAAATCTGACACATGTGTGTAAATATATGTGACTCTTGCTTATGCTGGCGAAACCGCAGGTAAAAAGCTAGTAAACAATGGAAAACGTTATATCTGTTCGAGAATACATTATCTTTACTAGCGAGGAATACCATCTACTGAAGGTAGCATTAACTAATAGTATCATTACACGTATTGGCCAGAAACTCGCCATTCCCATATGCTAGAACCCAATGGTTCAAATGGCTCTGAGCACTATGGGACGTAACATCTGAGGTCATCAGTCCCCTAGAACTTAGAACTACTTAAACCTAACTAACCTAAGGACATCACAAACATCCATGCCCGAGGCAGGATTGGAACCTGCGACCATAGCGGTCGTGTGGTTCCTGACTGAAGCTCCTAGAACGGCTCGGACACAACGGTCGGCTAAGCTAGAAGTCACTGAGTGCTGCCGACAGATATATCTGTCGAACCCACTGACAACGAGCAGGCCAGAGATGGCTATATCGGTCAGTCCCTATCTAACGGTTTCACAACCCACGTGTTACTTATCGAATGTTCAGCTGGTCTACAATATGGGCAGGTCACAATCAAAATGATGTTTATCGTTAAGAATCGCTAGACACGTTTTTGGAACCATTGTCCGCTTGTTAACTGTAGTTTTGTTGCTTTATATCTTTGTTTAGCAATACAGTCTGTGTTTACAGCACTAAGTTCATCGGCAAACAGTCGTCATTTTCTGAGGGATCACTTGTTTCGCATGCTGCTGGTGTAAGTCACCATGTGATATGACTGCATTGAATTCACCACTCTTTCAGCAAATCAATGATTGATTGTAGGTCCTTGACTTACATCCAGTCGAGTGACCCAGAAGGAAGGCCCTTTATTGATAACTGCACAAATTCTGGAACGACGGAAGTTGGATCTAATGCTACATAACAGACATTTTCAGCTATAGCATAAAATTGCTTGAAATTGTGTGTCTCTTTTCATATCAACCTATTTAATTATACTTAACTAACTGAAAAATACTCTCTTCGATTGGACTTTAGTTTTATTTTTTTCGGGCGCAGTCAGCCAGCTCCCGTCAAATGTAAACTAACAAAAATGAACCTTTAAGTATAGAGATTATGAAACTCAACTAAATCATCATATTCACAATAAAGTTGTATTAAATTTACTGAAAGAAAATTCTGCTTCGTTTTCATTTTATTTCGTACCCAGTTTTTCTGTTATTAAACTTCCTTACGAACTACTTTTGTCACCTCATTATTGGTGGGTAGGCACATAAATTCTCTGGGTTTTCCACTCCGGAGCAAGCTATGTATAACTGCTCTCAGCAAAGCATTATTCTTTTAAATTGTTCGCACAAAATCTTAAGTGGTTTTTCCTTGTGACTTACTTATACTACTAATCTCACTGGAAATTACAATCTTTCAAAGTGAAACGGCAGTTCGGTGGATTCTGGAATCCATAGAATAAATATTGATTTTCTTTTGTTTTCTCCTGACACATAACATACAATCAGCTGCAACAGCAGCAAGAACATTAGTTCCCCCCTCTCCCCCTCCCCCCTCCACAGTTCTGTCATCACTTGTTTCCTTCTGCTACGTTTTCCAGATGTTACACTACCACTTTCACATAACTAATTAAAGATTTTGATAATTTTTTGCCGAGGTAGTTGGCGTCTATTGGAATATCTTGCCGGATACGCCGTACAAGAACGAACTACATTCTTCCTGTACTCTCCATACACTGACAAACTAGCAAGTCGCAATCCACTCAAGGAACACAAGCATACTATAAGCAAACATAACATCGTACCTAGCAACTGCACCGATTATATGGCACAAACAAGTGTCGGTGGGGAAAATTTTCAAAATACGATAAATCGCACTAGAATCCTGCAACAAACGCTACTGACATTCTGATTTACGCTGCTTTTAGTTTTTATGTCAATAAGCATTGTTCAAAAAATGGTTCAAATGGCTCTGAACACTATGGGACTTAACATCTATGGTCATCAGTCCCCTAGAACTTAGAACTACTTAAACCTAAGTAACGTAAGGACATCACACAACACCCAGTCATTACGAGGCAGAGAAAATCCCTGACCCCACCGGGAACCCGGGCGCGGGAAGCGAGAACGCTACCGCACGACCACGAGCTGCGGACAATAAGCATTGTTCCATTTAAGAAAATGTATGTTCGTACCAAGAATACACTTTCTAAGCATTATAACAATCTGTTTATTGGCTAACAACACGAGCCCCTAAGTACCAACTCATTCTGTGAGAACCACCACATCAGTAGCATTTTCCTTACCCGCAATATTCGCGGTGCAAATTTTAGGTGATTCACCCTGTGTACAGAGAGAGTGAGTGGCCAATGTTCTTAGACTATTGATAATGTAGACAAGCGGCCGCCATTCTTTGCCGCAATTAGCATGGGATTTTGACTATCACAAGACGTGTATTTGACATGATATTATACCAGAAAGTCTAGTTTGCTATTGACTGTATTACTACTACACTTTTAATGTGGGGTAAATAAACTGTGGCGCGATGCAGTGTATCCGAGTTATTATATCATTCCGGAAAGAAAATGGGAATCGACCAGGAAAAAAAGAGTTTCGTTTGTATTATTTCAGACGCCCTGAACCGATTTAAGATTTTCCTGTTTGGATATTCACTGTTGAAGTTAATAATCTCTAAACTTTATGTAGTTTTTTCTTTCCCAGCTTGTTATTTTTAAATGAGGTCATTGTGGATCTAGAAACTGTCTTAAAATGGAAAAAGCCAAAAGGTATACTTCTGAAATAATGT
Organism: Schistocerca americana; assembly: GCF_021461395.2. Lineage (NCBI taxonomy): Eukaryota > Metazoa > Arthropoda > Insecta > Orthoptera > Acrididae > Schistocerca > Schistocerca americana. The sequence goes on along the minus strand of NC_060124.1, from coordinate 428,975,896 downwards.
TACAGTAAGGTATGAAAGCATGGTAACATAAACAGGCGGTTCAAATAATAGCGAGAAAATAGTGACAGCGAGAATCGAACAGCCAACAGCACGATTTATAACCCTGATGGTACTTACTGAGATACACACGACATTAGGACAGACAGGGGAAATGTTTTGTTGATAAAACCGCCCAGAAATTTTCGAATCGAGTTTTTCCTTCCCACGACAAAACTTCTGTACACGTAGTTTTCTGTAGACTGACACAGTTTTCCAAAAAGTCTTCAAAACGATAATCCGACTCCAGAAAACACTGCAAACATTGAACAGCTGAACTGAATTAATGAGGAAAGAAATTTGAGACACAAAACGCCAAAAAAAATGGATTGGTTGACAGAACACATACTGAGACATCGAGAAATAGTCAATTTGGTTACGATTGTAAGTGTGGGCAGAAAACATTGTAGGAGGAGATCAAGGCTTGAATACAGTAAGCAGGTCCAGATGGATGTAAGCTGCAGCAGTTAATCGGAGATGAGGGTTGCACAGGATAGACTAACGCGAAGAGCTGCATCGGACCGGTTAAAATGGTTCAAATGGCTCTGAGCACTATGGGACTTAACATCTGAGGTCATTAGTCCCCTAGAAGTTAGAACTACTTAAACCTAACTAACCTAAGGACATCACACACATCCATGCCCGAGGCAGGATTCGAACCTGCGACCGTTGCGGTCACGCGGTTCCAGACTGAAGCGCCTAGAACCACTCGACCACACCGGACGGCATCGGACCGGTCTTCGGAGTGGAGACCACGTGGAACATTTGTCAGCCGTAGAAAGTAAATAAGGAAACTGCCAAGTAAACCGTCGCTTTCACCAGCAACCACTTATTACTAATCATTTGTTAGGCTACCGTGATGAATAGGGCGGTTTTAAATGTAAAATGTCTTTCATTATATTGTACGAAACACCATTGACATATATTTTTCTTTGAATTTTGGAGCTATACAAGATTGGTCAACCGGCAACAGACACGATGTCTTTTGTAGAATGTTTCCATAGATCTTTTTCATAAGGCTGTATACTGGCCGGATCGATGATAAGCGTAGCACGAGCAATGCATTTCCTGTTATCTTAAGGAAAGTCCTATCGTTTCGTTCCTTCTTCTATGGATATTTTCGGCATATTCCTTTCCTTGACGATCCTGCGTAGAATCTGCTCATTTCTTATCAGCCCATATAACATTCAGCATTCTTCTGTAGCATCACATCTCAGAAGGTATGAGTCTGTTCTTTTCAATTTTTTCCCGCAGTCATTAACTTCCACACAATGCCGGGCTCATGACGTACATTCTCGAATTTTTTTCGTTAAAATGAGACCTATGTTCCACAGCAGATTTCCTTGAGCAAGGTATGCTCTTTTTTCCTGTGTTGGTCTACTTCTTACGTCCTCCTTCCCTCGTCCTTTATTCGTCATTCTGCTTCCAAGTTCACAGAAGTTATTCAGTTCGTCAAATGGTGGTCCCCAGTTTCGAAGTTATCTTCGTCGCTAACCTTATTTTTGCTGCTGCTCAGTACTTCCGTCTTTCTTCGATGTACTCTCAATCCATATTCTGTCCTCGTAAACTCTTCATCTCATTCATCGGGCCCTGTAATTCTTTTTCACTTTCACAAATAACTGTAATGTCGCAGTAGGTCTTACCACCCTTTCAGGCAGACATTGAATCAGTTACGAATTTTTTACTTCCTTCATTACTTCGGTGACATACAGGTTGAACAGAAGCGAAGAAAGACTACAAGTTTGCCTTACTCCATTTATAATCTGAGCACTTCTCTTTCGGTCTTCCATTCATATTATTTTCTCTTGGTTCTTGTTTGTATTGCAGGACCTATTCACCCGTCTTTCTCTGTTGCGTGTACCTATTTGCCAGAGTATTTCAAACATCTGTAACCACTATTTAGTGTCGAATGCTATTTCTAGGCCAACAAATCCTATCGCTTCATTTTTTAAAGCGAGAGGAAAGCTACTTGTTCCAAAGTCATTTCGAAATCTACCAGTATTTCGCGGTATCTAGATAACATAATCATATTTCATATTACACGGATAGTTACATAATCTCAGTATGTATCCATTAGCTAATTGAGTTTCACTTCTAGCGTCCGTTGTAGATTATACTGACTTTCGAAAACATCAAAATAACGTTATACCTTCGAAGGAAGCATCGGAGTCATTTGTTGTCTATCGTTTGTTTACGATATATTACTTTGAATGTAATAGGAAGCGTTTTGTTATATAAAACTGTAAACAAAACTTCTCGAGGGCATAGCATACTATGCAGCAGCTCTCCGTAATTCTTATTGTATCTGAAAAGTCCGTTTTATTTTCGTTCTTCCTTTCTCTTCCTATCTGTTTTAGCAGCTACAAACGCTAGCCTGAAAATACTTTTACAGTAGGACAAAAGAATCATTCTTTACAACACCCTTTCAGCCTCTTTCATTTGCTACAGGAAGGGTGATGCGTCGGTCAAAGGTCTTCAGTGTTACACGTCAGCAGCAGATATTTGGGGATCAAATCCTTTACCTGCCGCCAGGCATCGCGCTGCAGGAGCCAACTCACGGCTGTCCCTTTGATGCCTCCGTTGTTAACATCTCTTGATGTCAAACTTGCTGCACGCTGAACTCTCCGACCTGCGTTCAAATACTGTATTCTCTGGTCTGGAGCGGCTATCAGAAGTGGTAAAGGTTGCCGCTCTTGCAGGGCTCACCATTTACAGCATAGTCGACAGGACTTCTGTTACAGAGCCAGTGGAGGATCTGAATCAGAGGCTCAGACGGTCCTGCGGCCATGTAGGCCGTAGAGTCCTTGACTTGCACCATAAAGTGGTGAAGTTTCGAATTTCGCTAAATAGGTCGGGAGTCTACTGCACACAGGAGGCGGCTACACGGGTGGTCGAGGACTGGCGGCCTTTTTTAGATTAGAGGGTCTCGGTGAAACGAAAAAAAGGGCTTCAGTCGTAAAGGGTGCAGTTCGAGCAAAGGAAGAACGTAGATCAAGGAACCATCGATATTACAGTTGTAAAATGTCATATCTGTGTTGGAAAAATACAGAGCTCCAAATGCTAACAGATACCACTGATGCCCAAATCATTATAAGCACTTAAAACTAGCTGAAGCCGGAAATAATTTCAATCGAAATTTTTGCAAATGACCTGAAGGTGTTGAGAAAGGATAGGCTAAATACAGTATACGGTGCTGTTAGAAGTAGTTTATCTTGTAGAGAAGTTGAAGTAGATAGTTTTTTTGAGGTGGTATGGGTAGAGTTTATTGTTACCAACCAAAATAAAATAATAAATCACTCCTTTGACCGACCTCCCGACTCAGATGATATAATTGCTGAAAGGTTCAAAGGAAACTTGAGTCTAACACGTACCCGACACATGGTGACTAAAATTTACTCTCGATTTGTTGGCGAAAATACATGTTTAAGTCCGGAGGTACGCATGAAACCTCATCGAAAATTGTGCTAAATGCATTCTCTGAAACTTATTTCGAGCAATTAGTTCATGAGTCCACTCGAATAGTAAACGGTTGTGAAAACACACAAATAATCCTGAGCTAATAACGAGCATCAAAACGTATACAGGGATTAGTGAACACAGGGTTGTCGGAGCGAGACTGATTACAGTAACTTCCAAATCCTCCAAAAATAAACGAAAAACATATTTACTCAAAAAATCAGATAAAAATTCGTTTGATGCCTCCCTGAGCAACATTCACCACTCCTTCCAAATTAACAATGTAAGTGTAGACTAGTATCGACAGCAACTGAAAGACTTATGCCAAACAAATTACCTAACGGTGGCGCTGATCCACCATGGTACGCAAAACAGGTCAGAACACTTTGCAGAAACAACGAAAAAAGCATGCAAAATTCAAACGAACGCAAAATTCCCAAGACTGGCAATCTCTTGCAGAAGCTCGAAATTTAGCGCAGACTTCAATGCGCAATGCTTATAATAGTTGCCACAAAGAAACTTTCTCCCGAAATCTGACAGGTAAAACAAAGAGACTCTGGTCGTATGTAAAGCATGCTAGCGGCAAGACCTTCTCTGCGCGATAGTAATGGAAAGACTATCGATGACAGTGCTGCTAAGGAAGTGTTACTAAACACAGCCTTCAAAAATTCCTTCGTCAAAGAGGATGAAGTAAATATTCCACATTTCGGATCAAGGATAGTTGCAACATTAGTAACTTAGAAGTAGATATCCTTGGCGTAGTGAGGCAACTTGAATCACTTGATAAAAGCAAATATTCCGGTCCAGATTGTGTATCAATTAGATTACTTTCAGAGTCTGCTGATGCAATAGCTAGAAAGTTGCACAGGTCACACCAATATTCAAGGAAGCCAATAGGAATAGTATCAATTAGATTACTTTCAGAGTCTGCTGATGCAATAGCTAGAAAGTTGCACAGGTCACACCAATATTCAAGGAAGCCAATAGGAATAATCCACTAAATTATAGGCCCATATCATTGACATCGCTATGCCACAGGAGTTTGGAGGATATTTTGTGTTCGAGCATTATGAACAGTCTATTGACACAAGGTCAACATGAATTTAGAAAACATTCAGCTGCTGAGAATTCTTCCGGGTTGTATGGCCGTGGTCCATGGAACTCTTCAATCCCTGACGTTTTGACTGTCGGCAAGACTCAGCACAACCAGGAGCACCTCCAAAGATGTCCAACTTAGCTTTGGACGAAACGTCAGGGATAGAAGAGTTCCATTGACCACGGTCATACAACCCGGAAGAATTCTCAGCAGCTGAAACATCCGGTCGTGAACGCCTGCGTTGTATGATTAGAAAACATTGTTGTAGTGAAACATAACTAGCTCTTTACTCATTCGAAGCAAATTGATTCAATGTTATAGATTTCCAGAAGGATTTTGACACCGTGCCTCACAAGCGACTTGTAATCAAATTGCCTGCTTTGGAATATCGTCTCAGTCATGCGACTGGATTCGTGGTTTCCTGTCAAAGAGGTCATAGTTCGTAGTAACTGACGGAAAGTCATAGAGTAAAACAGAAGCGATTTCTGGCGTTCCCCAAGGTAGTGTTGTAGGCCCTTTGCTGTTCCTTATTTATATAAACAATTTATGAGATGATCTGAGCAGCCGTCTCCGATTGTTCCCAGATGTTGCTGTCGTTTATCTTCTAGTAAAGCCATCTGAAGACCAAAATAAATTGCGAAACGATACATGAAAGATATTTGTATGGTGCGAAAACTGACAATTAACTCCAAATAATGAAAAGTGTGATTTCTACCACATGAGTGCTAAAAGGAATCCGTTAAACTTCGGTTACACGATAAATCTGTCAAATTGAACGGTCTTAAATTTGTCTAAATACCTGAAAATTACAATTACGAACGACTTAAACTGGAAAGAATACATAGAAAATTTAGCGAAGGAGACGAGCCAAAGACTTCGTTTTATTGAGAGAACACTCATAAGATGCAACAGAGGGACTGTGTCTGTGATACAATACCCACAGTCAACGTCTATCTTCAGGAGTTCTGGGAACCGGGGTGATGCAAAACTTTTTTTGATGTGCGTAGTTTTGTAGGTAGATTCAGCGGCATATGTTGATACTGTCTGCGAAATGTGTTGTGAACAGAGTTAGTATCAAAGAAATAATAAATTCAAACGTCATGCATGATGTGGTTTTTTTTCACGTATCTCAGTATTTATGTCGTTATATCTCGCGCAGTCTGTGTCGTACAATGATGTAATTTTGCACATACATTCAGTGCTATATTCGAACACTGCCTGCAAAAACTTCATCATTACAATCATTAGTAAATAAGTAATAAATAAAACGGCTGACGGTTGTACTGCATTAACAGCAAAAATATAATAAGTGATCAACTTTCTTCCTTTCATCATTGCGTGATGGCGACAGCAAGAAAAAGTTTCGTATAGGAGTGAAATTATGTTCGAAGATTGTTGCAAATCACTAAGTTCTCTCGTTCGCAAATACTGGATGAATAAGATGTAGGTATTCGAGCACGATGGCCTACACTTCTTGTTCACCCCCACCTTTACCCGTTTGATAGGTAGGTGGTTCTTACCCGCACGATTTTTTCCAGGCAGTAAGTGATATGTATACCAAGTCCAGTGGTTTCGGTAGGGATGTGGAACACACATACCTACATGCTTATAACATGTATGAATATCTTTCATTTTCATAATACGATTTTAATGATTTATTTCGCGATCCGGTTTACTTAACTAAATGCTACAAGGTGCCCCAAACTACGATGAAAACCCCATGCAAAGTCATCTAATAGTTTTGGAGATTAGACTGTTCAGACAGACATGAAACTTTTACAAATTTATTATTAGTATAGATTTTGTTGTGGTCCGTAAGAAGAACTGCTTCTTCGCCGCAGCAAAATCATGCTCGTCAAACACAAGGGGATTGTAAGGTCCGTCTCAATTTGTTTGAGCCCTTTAACTGTATTAGAGACTTTAGCTGCCTTGAGACAAGCAGTGCTAACTCGATAATGAAGTCAGCTTGTTGCAGTCGGTTATGTTAGAAGAATTTGATGTTTTGAGTAGGATTAATAAGAATCAGACATGAATAAATAATAACTGTGAAACGGATTTTTCTAAGGTACACGTGTGCCGTAAACAATAACCAAATATTTTACTTCTATTGAATCTCTTGAAAAGTATAACAAATCGATCAATGTAGACTTTCCTGTCCTGTGTAAACTTCTCCATATCAGAGCAGCATTTGCACCCTATGTCCTCGGATATTTGATGGATGTATTCCAGCTTTTATCTTCCACTACATTTTTACCCTGTACAGCTCCTTCCAGTACCATGGAAGTTATTCCGTGATGTCTTAACACATGTCCTATCGTGCTGTCCCTTCATTTTTGTGTTTCCCTCATGTTCCTTCCTTCCCACATTTTGTGTAGACCATCTGCTTCCTCATCAGTTTACCAACTTTTCAACATCCCTTTAATAACATTACATTCAAAACGATTCGATTTTCTTCTGCACCTGTTCCCCTATAGTCCATGACTCGCTAATATACAATGTTGAACTGCAAATGTATACTTTTTCCTCATATTAAGTTCGACGTTTGATGCAAGTAGACAGCCTCTTTCCCTGTGGTAATCTGATTTTTTGTCCCTCTAGCTTTAACCAAAATGTGTTATTTTACTTCCTTGGTACCACATTTTCTTCGTCAACTTCGGGGATACCTTTATCGCTAATCTCATTTCTGCTACTTCTCAGAATCTTCATCTCTCCTCTACGTACTCCGAAACTGTGGCATCACATATCGATACCACCCCATGGGCGTCATAGATGCAACAGAATTGCAATTTTCTGTCAGACACCGATAGCGGTCGTGCGGGATCCAGCGTAATCAATGGAGCTCGCCCGCCAGCGACGCCTCCAGAGGCTCCATACCATGAGCACACTGCCGCCGTGATACAGGACGGCTTTTTCACTGACGCACATGTACATTACCATGAGGGCTGAGGTACACGTACACACGTGGTTTCCGTTTTCAATTACGGAGTCAAATAGAGTGTGTCCCGACATGTCAGGCCAATAGATGTTCAATGTGGTGACCATCATTTGCCGCACACAACTGCAATCTCTGGCGTAATGAATGTCGTACACGCCGCAGTACATCTGGTGTAATGTCGCCGCAGGCTGCCACAATACGTTGTTTCATATCCTCTGGGGTTGTAGGCACATCACGGTACACATTCTCCTTTGACGTACCCCACAGAAAGAAGTCCGGGGGTGTAAGATCAGGAGAACGGGCTGGCCTACTTATGCGTCCTCCACGTCCTATGAAACGCCCGTCGAACATCCTGCCAAGGGTCAGCCTAGTGTTAATTGCGGAATGTGCAGGTGCACCATCATGCTGATACCACATACGTCGACGCGTTTCCAGTGGGACATTTTCGAGCAACGTTGGCAGATCATTATGTAGAAACGCGATGTATGTTGCAGCTGTTTGGGCCCCTGCAATGAAGTGAGGACCAATGAGGTGGTCGCCAATGATTCCGCACCATACATTTACAGTCCACGGTCGCTGTCGCTCTACCTGTCTGAGCCAGCGAGGATTTTCCACGGACCAGTAATGCATGTTCCGTAGATTCACTGCCCCGTGGTTTGTGAAACCCGCTTCATCGGTAAACAGGTAGAACTGCAACGCATTCTCTGTTAATGCCCATTGACAGAATTGCACTCGATGATTAAAGTCATCGCCATGTAATTGCTGATGTAGCGACACATGAAACGGGTGAAAGCTGTGACGATGCAGTATGCGCATGACACTACTTTGACTCAGTCCACCGGCTCTCGCAATGTCCCGTATACTCGTGTGTGGGTTCATGGCAACAGCAGCTAACACACCAACTGCCCCCGCTTCTCCTGTGACGGGCCTGTTACGGACCCGTTTGCGTGCTACCACCATACCTGTTCATACAGTTGGCGGTAGATGTTTTGCAATGTGCGGCACGTTGGATGCTCTCTGTCCGGGTACCGTTCTGCATACACCCTGCAGGCTTCAGCTGCATTTCGTCGACACTCGCCATAGATGAGTATCATCTCCGCCTTTTCAGAGTTCGAATACAGCATGGTCACAGTTCCTACAACACTACACTATCACAGACGTCTGGTAACACGGTGTACTACCGTTGGTCTGCGTGCGGAGACGAATGCAGAATAACAATAGCAGCAAGCGCTACATGCGGACACTGCGACAGCTAGAACAAACCACAACAGTGCACTACAGCCACACTCGTAAACACGGTCGTCATCGTAAACATGTCCCTGCAGATGCTGCTCGCCGACCGTGGCCCATGTTTGTTACAACAGGCAACTGATCGTCGGAGGCTTCAAGTGTCAACTTTAGGTTACAATATCTCCGGATGTAATTAACATTTTACAATGCAACAGACGGCACTGATTACGTATTTGTTTATATGTTCAGATGTGCTAACAAAACTAACGGGGTTCCATTTAAAAAAACGTAGGTTTGTGTTAAAATACATACTTCCGTGCATTTTTGTATGGTTTGTATTAAACAATAACACTATCCCCTCTCCTCACGTTCGGTCTGTGGAATCGGTTCGTCAGTATTTGATGTGGTTTACGAAATATATCCAGCGGTAACGTTAGGTGACTCACTCTGTATAGATATCCTTTCACCCCGACTTTTAATCCGGCACCTGGTCGTTTCTTTACTTCCATCTTTGGTTCTTCAATGTATAGAGTGAGTAGTGGGGGCGAAAGGGACATCGCTGTTCTGATCTGAGCACTTCATCCTTATAGTGCTTAAAAAACTAAATACTCATAGTTGTATGGTGTGTCATCACCATGTGAAACCATTTCCTCAATACGTTTATTTTTTTTTATTTATTTCTCAAAACCACCTAAGTCGTAGAATTACCGGACTTTTTATTGTATACTGGCACTTTGGTCACTTTCCAAATAGTATCAAAAGTCTGACAGATAACCAACAAGTATTTAAGAAGAAATTAAAAGAATTTCTGAATGACAACTCCTTCTACTCCATAGAGGAATTTTTAGATATAAATTTTTAAAAAAATAAAAAAAATAAAAATAAAAAAAATAAAAATAAAAAACACAAAAAATGAAAAAGTTGTTATATTAACGTAAGTATGTTGTTAAATTAACTTAATTATGTCATGTATTGGAAAATTTGACTCGTTCCACATCATTACGAAATATCGTATTCATAATCCATGGAACTAGTATTAATCTAATCTAATCTAATCGTCCAAGAGACGGAGCACAAGCCCCTGCAAATTAAGGCGTGTGCCAGAGCCTGCAATGCTTCCACGTATCTCTGGTTGCGCACCGCCACGGGGAATCTCTAGAGCTGTATGTCTCTCACGCAATATTGCAATGGAAGTACGGGGATTGGAATCAAATATGGCGAAATGCGGCAGTCAGTCCACCTCTTAAATAATCTTTGTGGCAGTCAATCCACCTTTCACGTAATTTTTTGTTTTGTCAAGTTCTGTGTAGTTTCTTTCCCCTTTCCTAAAATTTTTACCATCCCAGGAGCAAAGATCACTCTGCAAATCGAATTTAGAGAGTTTTATTTTCGTTAATGATGCGCTTGATATTCGGCACACTAGGTACCTTTATCCATCTTTCCTAAACGTGGGTGACTGTTAGATTGTATGAATATGTGGGTGAAATTGGAAACGCATGCACATGGATGAATTCAGGTCGACTTTCTTGCGTCAATTCTGGGTCAAAGGCCTCGGAACGGTAGGTGAGTTTAATTTTCGAAGTTGGCTAGAGTAGCTAGTTCGGCGGGAACTTACGTACGCGGACCTCCTTACCACGTGACTTCGCGCAAGCCACGCGTTCGTTCAAATGTTAGACGCTGAATCGATGGAAAATTCTGATCGAGGAAAACAGGCGTCGTGTTATTGGAGGAGAAGCCTAGTACCTCACAAGTTTCGTCTTGTCCGTTGTTCAGTTCACCCTCTCCAAGTTTTTACGGTCTCTGTGACAGGTTGGATTTTGTACAAAGTGTTTTAGTAACCGTCAATCGCTGTTCTGCAGGCAGGTCAGTTCGACGTGGCGCATTTGGACTATGATGCTGGATGGGAGATACTTCAGTTTTTTCGTGTTACCATTCGATATAATTTAGAAAGTCAGGAATAGTACCGGATTCTCGCTAGTGGGAAGCAGGCTGTTCGTTTAACTAGCTTTAGATGGAAGCGTCTTTGTGCTATATCCAGTTACGATCTACGTCAAGCGTCAGATCTACTTAATTTTCAAGTTTACTATCGTTGCGAGTCACAAACCATCTTTTACAACTCATCCGTTATAGGAAAATTGTGACTTTTTCCTTCGGACATGCTGTGAGTGTTTGAATCTTTGTGTGTCAGAGCAACTGTGTGTCCATGTTGCGTTCCTTAATCATTACAATCCTCGCTGAATGGTTATGATAACCAAAACTTTCCCTTTATGGAATCATGGCGAATGAATTATACATGTTATGTGCTTTTGAAATTGAGGAATAGAACTCGGCATCGAATCAATTTAGTTCGCTGAACTTTTCCTCAATGTACATACCAGCACGCGATTCTCACGTATCCTGCAGGACAAATAGAAGAAAACATTTAGTCAGGTTGAATCCTTGACCGATCAATCTGAAGTCCATGAGTTAAACTTTCGTTACGCGGTTTTTTATTGATGGAATACAGGTCTAAATTCAATTAATGCCTATATGGCTTCAGACGACTTGGTATTCAGGCGAAATTACAGAATGATAATCGCTGTTTCATTCAATAGGAAGCTCATGACTGTGAAAAGTGGTCTATGGCAAAAGAGCGTCCACCAAATAACCAATTAATAATATTTAGACATTTAGAATAGTTAATAAACGGTGGGCGCCTTTTATCTGGCGCCTCCTGCAAATATATTTTAGACACCGCGTATCTTTTGGGAACCGTTAAATGGTAGGAAATGTTGTTGCATAAGGTCACAGCGTCGGAATTTCGGAACCGAAATCTATAGCTTCAAGTCTTGTAATTTTTAGAGGGGTAGTTATTTTATCTGTGAACAGAAAGCCTGGATATGCGAGACAGAGGGTGTCTGCAGTCAGTTACGGTGGGATATAAGATGTCTTTGAAAATCAGATTTGTTGGTTGCTACTCTGTATGGTTTGAAATTGATAGACTGGAAAGCTATTTGAAATGAATCGTGAAAAGAGTGTTAGCGAGTCGTATAATACTAACGGAAACAAAGGAGGAACCGGGAGAAAACGTTTTAAACGGCGAAGTCCTTCTGCTAATGGAAGCCGAGCACCTGAGCGAGGAGGAAACATTTCGGAAAGCGAGGTTATTCTGCTAGACTGGAAAGCCATTTGAAATGAATCGTGAAAAGAGTGTTAGCGAGTCGAATAATACTAACGGAAACAAAGGAGGAACCGGGAGAAAACGTTTTAAATGGCGAAGTCCTTCTGCTAATGGAAGCCGAGCACCTGAGCGAGGAGGAAACATTTCGGAAAGCGAGGTTATTCTGCTAACGGAAGCCGAGCACTTAAGCGATAGCAGTACGGAAGTGTTGTCTCTGAGCTTATCGGAGCTGTCTGCAATGCAGGATCCCACAGGAAGAAATAGTTTTAATGTGGCTAACGATCTCTCCGCGCCAGCTGCACAGTAACGGATTCTACCACTGAACCACCGAGCATAAAAATTTTGCCAGCAGCAGACGCATATTCCGCGTCCTCTTGATTATTTTTGCTTTCCAAAATCTTGTCTTACAACAAAATACTGTGCTAAGAAAGGAGATTCAGGCACAGAGTACCAAGATGAAAAGATCGAAACCAAAACGCCAAACTTGGTGCCTATACTGAAAAAAGTAAGAGAGAAAGCACGAATCGATTTAGAAGTGATTAAAGAATGGCACCAGGAGGCGAAGAATAAAATGAGAGTAATTGGCGATAAACGAAGCTAAACCAAGTAATGGGGTAGAAAATTGGTTTATCGTTTTATAATGGGACTTAACTGCAAGCAGCACCATTTTCCCAGGCGATAAAGCACAGCTGAGTGAAGTCGTGAGCAACGTTATGAAAAAACAAATGGTACTGCTGCGTAATGTCTTTGAACAAGTTCTGCAACATGAAGAGATTTTGAAGCAACGAGACGAGGTAATACAGGTGCTTTAAGACAAACTAGAGCAAGTAACCACGGCAGTGAAGCAGTTGTCGCTGCTTGTGGGAGAAAGTGTGGACTGCACTTGTTCTGTCATGGTAGTAGACAATCCTGAATTTTAATCACTGCTGAATTTTAAGCAGGCTTAAACAGAAATTGATAAGAGAAACTGGGAAGAATTGCGAGTGCTTCGGCGAGTCATGGTCCGTCAACAGACTATCGAAAACAATTATAATATTATGGAAGGTTGCGCTGGAGTAAGATAAACGAGTGACGAAGAGGAAGAATTTGAGGAGTTAACTACAAATATATGTCAGCTCCAAGGAGAGCTGTCATATGGTAAATTGAACGATGAGACAGCCACAGTTGATTATGACGAGGACAAGGTGCGCTGACATTTTATGTTGGTGCGAAAGTGCGCTCTCTTTCCTGAACTGACAACTGATGTACATCCGATTACGTGGCTCAGGAAATTCGATGGTGCTCCGCCAATTTTGTGGAACCATCCACTAAAAATGAATTTTATGTGCAGACACTCACATGACGAGCCAGCCGTGAGAATGCATGTTGTTGTGAATGGCTCTCGGACATATCAGAACTTTAAATGCGCGTTCTTGCCCGAAATCTGGTTGCAGTATATTCAACACTAGTGAAAATGAACATTCTAATTTTAGAGCCACACAACGATACCAACTTCACCAGCATGATACTCTACTTCAAAAAATAGTTAAGAGGAATCAGTGCCTCTATATGCCATACGATCCGTCTGAACTCATCTGGATAAGTTTCACTAAACTACATAAATGTCTTCAACGAAGACAGTAATCATGAGATGGTGTATGGATGATGTGCATGAGCTCCAGTCTTTACGACAGAGACTCAGATGTGATCACGCTAGTGAGATAAAAGTGCCAGTCACACCACAGGATAAACTGGCATATCCATAACACCGTTTGGAAGAAGTTATGGGGTGGCAAGGTGTCATCAACCACAAAGAAATGGGAGTGGGTGGCAATCCAATATCCTGAAAAGTCATTGGTTCCCTTGTATTAGTAATAATTGGAGGTGACAGCGTGCCACATATGAGACTCGACAGAGGCACAATGCACCCGCAGAGATTGTGGAGGTATGAGTGAAGCTAGACTGGGGGATAGCATCGACACCAGTAGTCCTTTGTCAGCGAAGGACGAAGGTGTTTGTAAAGAGTGTGTAAGATATGAAGCATGGCCATAGTTACCCATACAAAAAAACTAAGATTAAGGGAGCGGTTACTGGAAAGGCAGGTGACGAGGCAAGCGAGAATAGACTTCAAGTGTCAGTCACATCAAATGTGGGCGAATTTTCTGATTGTACTATCCTTCACAATGAATGTGAGTCTTCATCTTGATCTTATTAATTATTGTAAGATGTCTATGGGTTTTGAATTAAGTATGATTATGGCTAAAACCGATAATGATACTTTCAACTCGGAAATTTGTAAGCTTGTATGAAAACGGCGTGTGAGAAAAACATTTCTGCCTAGGGTTCATAGATGTGTTATGTATGGGATGTGTTAATCGTCAAGTAGAGCACTAAGAAATGGATTTTAATCAGTTGTAAACTGTAGGCTAGGCCATCTGGAGCCAACCAGGGAATCAGAACAGCTTTGTGAAATTTTTACTTCACATCGTGAGGTATTCACTGAAGAACACAGTACAATTAAGGACTTTGTATACTGTTTCAAGGTTAAAACGCAGACGAAGCTTCCTGGCCGAATTTTTATAATACCATTAAAGTACAATGAGCACGTGGAAAAGCAGTTACGATCTGTGATTGTGGAAAAGATTGCTGAAACCACAGTCAAATGGTTCAAATGGCTCTGAGCACTATGGTACTTAACATCTGTGGTCATCAGTGGCCTAGAACTTAGAACTACTTAAACCTAACTAACCTAAGGACATCACACACATCCATAACAGAGGCAGGATTTTAACCTGCGACCGTAGCAGTCGCGAGGTTCCTGACTGAGCGCCTAGAACCGCTAGACCACCGCGGCCGGCAAAAACCACAGTCAGTTCCTACAATTACGTCTCTAGCTCCTACAATAGCCCATTACCCTGCATCCCTAAAATATTCTTTCCATTTAGTTGCTGCTCAACTTGGGTCAATTTAATACTGCAGTTGAGTCTGAGACTGATCGTACTGAGACACTGGAAGAGTAATTCAGTACTCCCACAAAGTGGAAGTACATACCTCTGTCTACCTGAAGACGACTTATTAGTAGGCAGAAGTACATAATGAGTGCCGCAAATACATTGTCTTTCTATGCTTTGAAAGCTTTTCCCATTTCAGGAAGATGTCGTTTGACCTCCACATCTCATGATCCGTGATTATTAGAGGTTTGAGCGATTTCATTCCAGAAGATCTGAACAAAAGTGTAACACTGTACGTCGATGAAATTTTAATTGTGGAGAAAACTTGGAATGACCACAGTAGGGCGTTAGAGCAGTTGTTACAATCATTCAGAGTCCAAGGCGTAATGGTAAACTTTTTAAAATCTGATTTCAGTTGGAAGCAAGTTAAATTCCCGAGCCAAATAATTTCTCAGCAAGGAGCCCAGCCAGCCTCTGAGTACCTGAAAGCAATCTGGATTGCGCTCTATCAGGAAAAAGTGCCAGTTTCATGCTTTCCTAGGCCTGATAAATTTCTAGTTTTTTATTGACGTGACCATGATGACGCCACATCTCTGTCAGTGCACAGGCATGAATTCCGTCTGCTCATGGGATGCAGGAGAACAGCAAGAAATAGTGAGGATAAAGGAAATATTGGTCAACGTGCCGAAACCGGTCTCCTAGACCTTGGGAGAGAGAGAGTTGTGTTTCGCTTACAGCAGATCACAACGGCCCTAGAGATTCACTTATTTCAGGAAGGAAAGCGGAATGGTAAAATGGTTATTCAAACAATTACAATTAGCAAGTCACACTTTAAAAAAGTTCGATCGTAGCTATTCACTTACAGAACTCAAAGCCCTTGCCATTGTGTGGAGTTTAAGAAGTTCCATTATTTCCTGTTTGGGTGTCATATGAAAGTATATTGTGACTACAAAGCGCTGCAGTTTTTCATGGCTGCCAGGATTATGCATGGTCGTTTAGTGCAATGATCACTGTACTTCAAGGAATTCTAGTTCAGAATCGTTCATACTACTGGAAAGGATATTTTGATACCGGACAATCTATCACTTACTCCCGCCAGATTAAAAATCAAAGACGATAATGGAATTCGCAAGTATGTGTTTGAAGTCAGTTAGCTAAAACGGTAGCCTTTCGAGAATTTTGTTGGAGTTAACCTACCTAAAATCCGCTCAGTACTGGACAAGGATCCAGTATCGCATGGTAGGAAGAAGAGATCGAAAGACAAGAATGAAGTAATTATTAGGCAATACTACCTATTTAGAAATGGGATACTTTTCAGGAAAAGCAATCCAGTTGACGAGAACTGGCTGCATTGCATGCCAGAAGATTTTGTTAACAAATTAGTATGGTACGTGCACCTTAGATACACATTTTGGAGGGAAGAAGTGCTGTGCTAAGCGAGGTCATCAGTCCCCAAGAACTTAGAACTACTTAAACCTAACTAACCTAAGGACAACAGACACATCCATGCCCGAGGCAGAATTCGAACCTGCGACCGTAGCGGTCACGTGGTTCCAGACTGAAGCGCCTGGAACGGCTCGGCCACACCGGCCGGTTTCTGGAGAGGAAAATATGGAAAGTTTATAGACTTGTCAGACTTGACAATGAGCCAAACGAGCAAGGGTACTGGACAAGACGGGACTATTTCCAGTTGTATCAGTGAAGTTGTGAGACTTTGCCATTACAAATTTATCTGGTCCAGTGAAAAAATCAATGTCGGTCATTAATATGTGTTGGTCACTGTTGAATTGATGTCAAAGTTGTCTTTATGCTGCTCCAGAGTGGTACTGCAAAAACTATGTAAAGTTTTTGCTGAGGGTTTCCTGAAAGATTTGGAACGAGAAGTAAAGTAATATCAGAAAGTGGACTCCGGGTTAGGTTCCAACACTGGAAAATTTTCATCATTGGAGAAAGAACCTGTTACCAACCTGCATCTATTCCCATGAAGAGAACAATGTTCAACTTGGGGATCTGTACCAATTGTATTCTCACACCCAACTGAGAAGTTTTCTTGGTTGATTTGCAGGAGTCATTAATAGCTTATCACATGCAGCAGTCGAGATGGAATTCATACTATTAGTAGATAAAATTAAAGAGGTAGTCAATATTCCACCCACCAGGAGAGAAAGGCGTGTGGAAATCTTGAGGACGGCAGCTGAAAACATTAGGAGGGCTGTCTGCAGAATGAAGGAAAGCGAACCGAAAATGAAATCCTCGAGATATACGTCTAGACGTTGGAAACAAGATTTTAAGGCTCAATGTCTATTGAACACGAGGAAGTTATTTTGGAATAAGTTATTCAATACGTATTGTGGTTCGTTTCGGGTGAGCAGAGTCCTGCACCAAAACGTAGTCAAGTCAGGCAGAAAATATCTCTGCTTGAAGAATTTGTCTGCAGTCTGAAATAGG
This sequence comes from Schistocerca americana, assembly GCF_021461395.2. Lineage (NCBI taxonomy): Eukaryota > Metazoa > Arthropoda > Insecta > Orthoptera > Acrididae > Schistocerca > Schistocerca americana. Next base: position 428,958,605 of record NC_060124.1, on the reverse strand, counting down.
GTATCTGTGGAATGCTTTAGCGAAAAGTTTTTTTTTTCGAAAATTCAAATCTTCCTGCACAGTCTCCAAATATTTGATCTTTACAATTGTTTTATGTGTCACCTCTCTGGAATGAGACATTACATTTGGCATAGATAAGGTACATTAATTACTAATAGATATTCACTCTAAAATTATTTGTATCTCAGAGTATCATTCACATAGCGAAGAAATACTAAGACTTCCTTTGGAAGGGTATGTCGTATCTGACTTCCAGGCATGGAATTCGTTGCAGAAGAGAGGAGTGGCCGTCTGTGCCAAATGAAATGTCTCTTTCCAGAGAGGTGACAAATAAAATATTGTAAAGATCAAATATTTGGAGGCTGGGCAGGAAGATTTGAATTTTCGAAAAAAACCTTTTCATTAAAGTATGGCACAGATCCCCTATTTCAGACTGCAGACAAATTTGTCGTAGACTGTTCTCTAGTCGGTAGGCAGAATGTAAAAAAAAATTGATAATACCCTATCAGACATTGAAACACAGATAGTATCATGAAAGTAATCAGGGGACAGACATATCACAAAGCGGTAAACAAAAGAGCTAGACATACGAGTCCACTGGCAATGCAGATATTTAAAGCCAATCTCGAAGGGCTAACGTAACAAGAAGTCTACAATGCAAACGACTTAAATGAAAAATATGATATATTTCTTAATCGCTTATTATTTTCTTTAGGTCTAATAGCTCTTTCCGATTAAAAATGCGCAGACTCGTATGCAATATTAATAGTTAACTGATTTCTATAACTTAGCGCATTATAATATCATATGTCATTTTGGAGGTAACAGGAGGCCAGTAATGGGATTTTAATATAAACAAAGCTTCAGAGTGCTGAGAGGAACGTAATCAGACAGATTAGAAACAATGAATGACACTAAAAGAATAAACAGATCTCTGAAAAAAACATTTATGGTCAATGGTAAAAGAGCTTTGAGGAAAGACAGTGGATGCTCAACACATTAGACCTCTCTTGTCTGAGAATCAAACTTTTACTGATCCGGCTGATGTGCACAAAAGATTGAACAATCACTTCTTGTCAACAGCCGGCAAGTTAAATGAAAGTTTTAATGGTACAGGTGAATACGTAAAACTCTAGAAACCTGGTATTCTGAGACTACCATCCCCATGCAGCTACAGGAAACAAGCAACGATTGTACTGAATAAATTATTACAGCATTAAAGAGTAAATACTAATATGGGTATCATAACATTTCAAGTAGGTTTATGAAGATTCGTGCACCAAACGTTAGTGCTGTATTCAATCACTTGTCCCATATGTGGTAATTTTCCCCACAGGTTGAAATATCCCTTCGTGAAATCACATTATAACAAAGAAAGGACAAGTGCAAACAGGATTTGCGCACTGAAGGTTCCATACAAACTTTATTTTTATATATAGTTCATCCATTCCAGGAACAGAGAATCTTGATGATTTTTGTCTGTTATCGTTAACGATAGTGGCAAAATATCGTTCCTGGGAATTCCGAGATCGTATCAAAATCTCTATAGTAGTGCCTGAGACTAGCCCGGGTATACAAAAAGAAGTGAGCAGGGGATTTCAGTTTATATATGTAGAGAGAGAGAAAACTGAACAAAACATTTATTTCCATACTCAAACATGGTGTGCATGCAGTAATATTTTATTATGATTCTCTTGAGTGATCATGAATGAAATATAAGTTCTAATAAAAAAAGATTTTTTGTCTGATATAATTACAATTTAAAAACTTTCGGAATTTTTCCTTTACTTTCACTGTGAAACTTTGCTTCTTGTCATGATTTTAGGTCAACAGCAAATACCCTATGGGCTTTGCTGAGATAGCTTGCGAGTGTCAAAATATGTAAACTAATCGGCCGTATCTTTTTATTTCAATGACTTATAACTTTAAATACTCTACACAAATTTCAACTTGATAAGCCTAGCCGCTCCAGGGAAAAAGATATATTAACAGTTGTAGCGACAGACAAACAGATAGACGTACAATAAAGCGATCCTGTAATGGTTCCGCTTTTCCTGAATGAGGCATGGAAACCAAAAATGGTGAAAATGTTAATGTATACAATTTATTTGATACCAGTCTTCTCAGATGTTTTCGAGAGTTCTACGAGACAATAGTGGCACATATCAGTACACATACTCTGCTGTCAAAATCTCATTTTGGCTTCAGGTTATACACAGAAGATGCTATTTATTCTTTTGTGTGTGAGGCGCTAGCAGAACTAAACGATAAGGTGAAGAGAATAGGTATTTTCTTTGATTTAAAAAAGGTATTTGATGGTATGGACCTTCCATACTTCTGCATAAGTTGGAACATTATGGGATTAATGAAGAAGCCCAACTTTATATCTGGAAAATAGAAAGCAAAAATAAGGAAGAGCTTTGAACCTGTGGGGTTATGTAAAGTGAGGGCAGGGAGAGGGAGGGGGCATTGCCACAGGGTTCTGTTCTGGATTCATTGCTTTTCTTCATATACAACAATGACCTCCCACTAAAAATTCCAATTGACTGATAAGGTGTTCTGTTTGCAGATGACGCAAGTGTTATTGTGAAAGACATGTAATGTGACATATATGATGTAGCCAATACGATAGTCGGTAACATAGGCATCTGGCTTTCTGGTCATAGACTAACGCATAACTGTAACACAAGGCAATGCATACTGTTTCTGACACAGCAGACTTGTAAGAGCGAAATTCTTTCGCCCTATGGTAGTCAAACAGAAACGCAATGCTCCTATCCGTTATTAGAATAATCTTCACCGACACTGGAACACTAAGACCGTTTTACTTTTCTTACTTTCACCATACTATCTCGTATGGTGTTATAATGTAGGACAACTCTGTTCTCTCAGCGAAAACATTCTTAACCAGAAAACGGCAATGAGACTGATGTGCTGTGTCTGTTCGTGAACTTCGTTTAGGCCCTTGTTCATGTGGCTCGGAATTTTAATTCTACCTTCGATATAATTCTGTTATGGGGTTTGTTGTGGACTATACTGAATCATTCAGAAGGAACTGCAACATTCGGTCAGTTGGATACCACTTCCTGAACCATTCTACAGAAATATATGCAAAATAGTTGCACTATTCACCACGTTTTATTTTCAATAGGTTTCCAGTAGAAATAAAAGAAACTGAGTGATAAGACCCAAGTATTCAAATAAAAGTTTGTAAAAATTTATTTGTGGCACACTCCTATTTTGTACTGGAGTTACTCGCAAAGTTTAATAATTCTTCTTTTTAATTTGTTATTTATTCGTATGCCATTTTTTTTTAATTCTTGAATTATTTGTATAAATTTTTCTAATCAGCAATGTGTAAACTATGTACCGACTCGTTCCATGAACAAGTAGTTTTGGCCCACATGATCACATGGAACCTAGTAAATAAATAAAAAAGTAAATAAATAAAAAGGGAAGATTCTTCCACATATGTAAGAAAGAGGAGTGGGCTCAAAATTGAATCCTGTGGGAATCCTTTCGTCTACTTACAACATAGTTTGAACTGTTCAGCAGAATATTTTGCATACTCTTTGTTAAATACGATTCGAACCAGTTGTTTGTAAAGCTGTCAATTCCATAAAACAAAAGTTTTTTTTCGCGGAGTAGCATGATCTACATAATCATACGAGATGGACAGATCAGAAGAAGAACCAACTGGCAAGATTTATTGTTTATAGCATGTAATGTTTGTGTGCGAACATATAAACGAATCGTGATTTGGAGAAGGGGGTTAAGACAATGTGAGCTACTTCTGAGATAATGAGATGAAACTGTTTATATTAATATTTATTAACAATTTTAACCTGAAATGCTTTTTTAAGGATAGCAGACTACCGAATGACTGCGCATAAAAATAATAACTCTTTTCAAGTAAAATGTGTCAAATTTCCTGCAATTTGTTTGATAGAGTTATCCCCTACTTCCAATGAATAAGACACATTAATAATTTATTATATTACTTATGTTTTCTCTAGAAAAATTTATATACCATTTAGACACATTTTATAAAACATACAAGAAAATCAAATGTTTTCATATAAGAGTGAAATATATACGTCAGCTTGTTGGGTGGACGTAGCAGCTTCTTCCAATGAATAAGACAAATAATAAAGTATTACACTATTTGGGTACGAAACAACACGTTACGCACTTTTTAAACATGGTTTTACATGGGACATTATATATGAATACAGCAATTACGATATGCACTGCAATATTTTACTCACTGTCCTCTGAGGTTGTTGGCCATTCCAAAATAGCAACATAAAAATCAGACGCTTCATCTGGAGTATATTTCATTATTTTTCTAGTATCTTGGAGCTTCTTTGTATTAATTGGTACACGTCCTTGAGAACTCGTTTGTGGCACAGACTGTTGGATATTTTAGACTGCTGGCACATGTGTAACGTGGTAAAGGTGGTTCTTGTCAGTGAGTTTCACGTTCCATGGATCATTTACACGATAAATCGTAATCATGTGGAACGAGTCATTCTACATACACTCTGTAAACCACTGTGTAGTGCATGTCAGAGCGACTGCACGTTGTACCTCTATTAGGTTTTGTTTCCGTACCATTCACTTATGGAGCGTGGGAAGAATGTCCACATAAATGCCACTACTGTGAGTGTTGTAAGTACTCTATTCTTTTCACTACAGTCGACATAAACGTCTTGAGAGAATTCAGTAACTGTATACGAGTGGATAGCTTGTACTGAGTAGACAAGACGGGTTGCTGATGTAATTACTTAGATCTGATTATGATCCAGTGTGATCGAAACATTTACTCGAATTAAAAAAGTGTGCAACTGAGACAGAACACTAAATGAGAATTATCTTAAATATCTTGTCTAATATTGTCTACACGACCCCTACACGAGCTATACGTAGGGGAGCTACAGTATACTCCTAGATTCCTCACTCCGAGCACGTCCTTGAAACTGTAAGCAGGCTGTCACAGAATAGGTAGCGTATATCTTCAGTGCCTTCCAGTGCGGTTTTTTCAATATCTCCGTGACGCTCTCCCACGGATCAAAGAAACCTGTGATCATTCGTACTGCCCTTCTCTGTATACGTTCACTATCCCCTGTTAGTCCTTTTCGGTATGGATCCCACACATTTGAGCAATATTCTAGTAAATATCACACGACTGTTTTGTAAGGCTGATTGCATTTTCTCAGTATTCTACCAATAAACCGAAGTGTACTACCTACTTTAGTTACGACTCTGACTATGTGATCGTTCCGTTTCATATTCTTACAAAGTGTTACACCCATGTGTTTGTATGAGTTCACTGATTCCAATTGTGGCACGCGTTGATGTTGAAGTCATACATTTTTCTGTTTTGTGAAGTTCAAAAGTTTATATTTCTGAAGATCTAAAGGAAGTTAGCAATAATTGCACCACTTTGTCATCTTATCCAAAAATGACTGTATATTTTCACAGCTCCTCGCAGACGAAACTTCATTACATATGACTACATCATCTACAAAAAGTCTAAAGTTACTCCTGTAGTTGTCTATAGAGTCATACGTGAACATATACACTCCTGGAAATGGAAAAAAGAACACATTGACACCGGTGTGTCAGACCCACCATACTTGCTCCGGACACTGCGAGAGGGCTGTACAAGCAATGATCACACGCACGGCACAGCGGACACACCAGGAACCGCGGTGTTGGCCGTCGAATGGCGCTAGCTGCGCAGCATTTGTGCACCGCCGCCGTCAGTGTCAGCCAGTTTGCTGTGGCATACGGAGCTCCATCGCAGTCTTTAACACTGGTAGCATGCCGCGACACCGTGGACGTGAACCGTATGTGCAGTTGACGGACTTTGAGCGAGGGCGTATAGTGGGCATGCGGGAGGCCGGGTGGACGTACCGCCGAATTGCTCAACACGTGGGGCGTGAGGTCTCCACAGTACATCGATGTTGTCGCCAGTGGTCGGCGGAAGGTGCACGTGCCCGTCGACCTGGGACCGGACCGCAGCGACGCACGGATGCACGCCAAGACCGTAGCATCCTACGCAGTGCCGTAGGGGACCGCACCGCCACTTCCCAGCAAATTAGGGACACTGTTGCTCCTGGGGTATCGGCGAGGACCATTCACAACCGTCTCCATGAAGCTGGGCTACGGTCCCGCACACCGTTAGGCCGTCTTCCGCTCACGCCCCAACATCGTGCAGCCCGCCTCCAGTGGTGTCGCGACAGGCGTGAATGGAGGGACGAATGGAGACGTGTCGTCTTCAGCGATGAGAGTCGCTTCTGCCTTGGTGCCAATGATGGTCGTATGCGTGTTTGGCGCCGTGCAGGTGAGCGCCACAGTCAGGACTGCATACGACCGAGGCACACAGGGCCAACACCCGGCATCATGGTGTGGGGAGCGATCTCCTACACTGGCCGTACACCACTGGTGATCGTCGAGGGGACACTGAATAGTGCACGGTACATCCAAACCGTCATCGAACCCATCGTTCTACCATTCCTAGACCGGCAAGGGAACTTGCTGTTCCAACAGGACAATGCACGTCCGCATGTATCCCGTGCAACCCAACGTGCTCTAGAAGGTGTAAGTCAACTACCCTGGCCAGCAAGATCTCCGGATCTGTCCCCCATTGAGCATGTTTGGGACTGGATGAAGCGTCGTCTCACGCGGTCTGCACGTCCAGCACGAACGCTAGTCCAACTGAGGCGCCAGGTGGAAATGGCATGGCAAGCCGTTCCACAGGACTACATCCAGCATCTCTACGATCGTCTCCATGGGAGAATAGCAGCCTGCATTGCTGCGAAAGGTGGATATACACTGTACTAGTGCCGACATTGTGCATGCTGTGTTGCCTGTATCTATGTGCCTGTGGTTCTGTCAGTGTGATCATGTGATGTATCTGACCCCAGGAATGTGTCAATAAAGTTTCCCCTTCCTGGGACAATGAATTCACGGTGTTCTTATTTCAATTTCCAGGAGTGTATAATATAAACAGAGAAAGCTTACAATAGGCTTCCCTGAAGCACACCTGAAGTTACTTCTATATGTGTCAATGATTCTCTACCCAAGAAAAGATGTCGCGTCCTCCCTACTAGGAAATCGCCAGTCCACTCAGAAATTTTGCTTCAGATACCATACGACAATACTTTCGGAAGTAACTGCAGTTGCGTTAATGAATCAAATGCGTTTCAGAAGTAAAAAAAAAGAAATTCATGAAATACCGCATTTACCTGACTCCCTTGATCGATGACTTTCTGGTCTCCATCTGACAAAAGCACGGGTTGTGTTCGAATGACCATATGACCATAGTTTCGGGGTGGCATGGAGGAGAGCATGCTGATCGAGATACGTCATTAAGTTTGAGCTTGGAATATAGTGTATTCAGACATTCTAAAACAGGTACATGCCAAGATTACTGAATGGTAGTTTCGTAAATCACTTCCCTTAACCTTCTTGTAGCTGAATGTGATCAGACTGAGTCAACAAACACACTGCCTCTGCAACATGCTTCTCACATAATGACCATTACGAGAAAAGTAGAGAAATTTTGTCCCTTGTGAAGGGCAGTGATAGAAAGTTCTGATCGCAACCATAATGAGGTATCTTGAACAAAATGACCTCCTCGATGCCAACCAATATGCATTTCGATAAAAACAAGTATCTGAAATTCAATTTGCAATTTCGCGTATGACATATTCAAAGCCTCGCATCCATGCAGTTTTTCTCGACTTCCGTAAAGCATTTGTCTTACTGCCACTTCTATGCATATTATCATAAGTGTGGTCGTATGGGGTATCAAGCGATATTTCTGACGATTGAGGAATTTTTGGTAGGGAGGGCGCACCAATTTATCTTGGTTGAAGAATCACCGACAGATGTAGAAGTAACATTGGATGTGCCCAGGGAAGTGTTTTGGGACCCAGGCTATTCTTTCTGTATGTTAATGACCTTATAGACAATATTAATAGTAACCTGATAATTATTGTAGATGATTCAGTTATCAATAATGATGAACTATCTGAAAGATGATACATAAATATTTAGTTGTTAAGATTTCAGAGTGACGCATAGATTGGCAGCTTGATTTAAATCTTTAAAATTTAAAATTGTGCACTTCAGAAATAGAAAAAAATCTATTATTTTATGACTATAACATCGTTTTTTGAAAGAATACACCGGAATTTGACTGTATATTACTGTATGTTCTTCTGTATAATCTAGATTTCGGCTCTTAGCCAATATCGGGGAACAATGCTAGAAGTTCGTGGACCTTTAACACGTCATATGTGGTAAAGTCATCCAAAATCAGGTAAACAAGATTAGCACATTCCTTTAAGATGTAACTATTAAAGTGGTAGTTTTGTTTACCTGCTTTTGGCTGACTTTACCAGATATGACGTGTCAGTGGTTTAAGAACTTTTAGCATTGTACTCGATAATGATAGAATGCACAGGAGAATAATACAGTAACATGCGGTAAAATGGCTGTGTATTGTTTCAAAAAATACTGTATACTGCATGACTATGGCACTGCACCATCAATAACCATAATAACAATTAATCACAGGTGGGAAGGGTCAACAAATACAAATATCTGGGTGTAATACTTTAGAGGGATATGAAATGGGTCATTCCTGGGTAAAACAGATGGCAGACCGGTTTATTGGCAGAATATTGCGAAAATGCTATAGATTGCTTACAGATCACTCGTTCGACCCAACATGGAAAATTACTCAAATGTGTAGGACCTGCACCAAATAGGACTAACAGGGGTACTAAACACATACGAGGAGGACAACACGAGTGATCACAGGTTTATTTGACCACGGAGAGAGTGAGACAGAGACGCTGAAAAAACTGAAGTGGAAGATCCTTGAGCATAGTCGGAAGTTATAGCGAGAAAGCCCAGTTACGTAGTTTTAAAAACCAGCTTTTAATTATGGCACTACATAACCATACATATTGCACCCGTAGGGATGGTGAGGTTCGTGTGACGCCACTGGCTCTGAGAGACATCGTGTTCACTTAGTAATTATAAAGTTTAATTTGAGCTGATATGATGTGATGGAGTGAGGTGTAGACGATTTTCTTTTATTAACATCCTTTCGTGTCTAAATTCTGATTTGATTGACAACTATTATGGCAGATATTCTCAATAGCAAGATATCAAAAACAGTATTGAAATGCTTATCGTTACACAATATTTGTGAAATGTATCAACATTCTTAACTGTATGAACAATATAATGTTTATATATCAGTTACGAGCGGTTTACAGCTTTGTCCTCTAATTTATAACGTTTAAGTAAAGCTGCTGGCATCCCTGAACTTTAAACCGGGTTTCTTGTTTGGTAGTATCGGAGCCTTAGCCCCCTCGTTATTACTTTTCATTACAGCCTTGGGTTCAGAGAGCCGGACCAACGTGCTGTCACTGTGCTGGGACATAATCATCAAGACATCAAATTGGTAGACTAATAAAAGTTTTGTGTGTTTTGTCTTGATGCAGTAGAAATCGGATATGACACCCTACACGCTGCGCATTTCAAGTAAAAATTTGGATTGGTGAATGTAATCGACAGTAATATTGATGAGTGGATACGTAGGACGGACGCTAGGACACTGCTTGTGAACACACCTTGTGAAGAGGCCTCCGATACCTGTTGTTACCGTTAGGTTGGAAAGATTAACTAGTTCCCAATACAATTAGTGCCCACGAAAATTGCTACCCCCTGTCAGTATTGTTCTGCCGTACAAGATTACATTATTTACAGCATGCACGGAGGCACTTGAAACGTCGTTCTTCCTGCGCTCGATAAGTGACTGGAACGGGAAAAACACACTAATAACCGATAAAGCAGGACGTACCGTCTGTCATGCACATCACAGTGTTTGCACAGTATAGATGAAGATGTAGAAGGGCGGAAATGATAGTGATACACTGTGTACTGTTCACCACACACTCACCCTAACACACACACGCACACACACACACACACACACACACACACACACACACACACACACACACGCACAAGTATATATACAGAGAACGCTGATGAGGTTCTAAAGGTTTATCGATGTGGTTCGGATTCTCCTCCTGTATGTATAAGCGATCAACGTCTAAAGTGAGTTGGAAGAACTCGCGAGTGACCAGGCAGGCGCACCGTGACGGTAGGCAACCAGCACGACAAGTGCGTCCTGCGGAGATGTCAACAGGTCTCTGGTGCAGGCGTTCACTTCGCAGGGCACGAAACGATGCGCACGAAAATCGCGACATTGGAGCGTGTTCGCTTCTTGCTACAAGAGAAATTCTGCCTAATTAATGTGACACCGAGTTTTTCGCTACTAATGAGATGCTTTCAGGAATTGTTTAGTATACGATATAGCGAATTCCACTCTCCCCCCAATGTTATTTGTCCTTCACGTTCTGCCACCACTAAAGGAAACCAAATAAAAAATTTGAGAAGGGAGAAATTTCTGGGAGAAGAAACAAAAACTTTGAGGTTTTCATTTGACACTGTAATTCTGTCAGATATAGACTTGGAATTTCAGCTGAACAGAATGAACAGTGTTTTGAAAATAGATTATATGATGAACATCAACAAAACTGAAATATGGATAGTGCCATTTTCTCGAATCAAATCTGACGATGCTGAATGAATTAGATTAGGAAATGAGGCACTAAAGGTCGTTGATGAATTTTGCTGTTTAAGTAGAAAAATAATTTATGATGGCCGAAGTAGAGTACATAAAATGTGGACTGGCAATAACAAGAAAACATTTATGAAAAGAAGAATTTATTAATATCGAAATATAAATTTAATAGTTAGAAAGTCTATTCTGTACCTTTTGGTATTGCGTGTAGCCTTTCACGGAAATTGACGATGAGCATTTCAGGTAAGAAGGGAAAAGAAGCATGAAATGTGATGTTACAGAGAAACGCTGAAGATTAAATGGATAAATGTAATGACGAGGTACTGAAACGAAATGGAAAACAAGAAAATTTATGGTACAATTTGATTAAAAGAAGGGATCAGTTGACAGGACACATCTTGGGCCATCAAGGAATCGTCAGCTTGTGGTAGGAAGTGTGGGGTGTAAAAATTGTGCAGACCAAGTTTCTAATGTAGTAAGCAGGTTGTAATAATTATTCAAAGATAAAGAGGCTAGCGCAGGGCAGACTAGCGTGGAGCTTTGCATCAAAAGGGTCTTTGGTCTATTGTAAATGTCTGTAAAGTTTTTAAAGTATTTCTTATTTTACTTAAATTTTTTTTAAAACGTTTGTCACCTATATTGGTACTTATAAGCCACCAGTTAATTTTGTATACAGGGTGAGTCGCGTAAGACGTAACACTCACATTATTCCGGGGGCGACTGCACGAACGACAAGTGGTGTTCGGCGAATCATAGCGGACTATGAGGCACATACGTTGGTACATGCACAATAATAACAACGTTTGTAGTGACCGAGATAATGAAGCAAGTACATGTGTTTTTAAATGGGACGCTATACTTTTTTTACCATCGTTCGAACGCTCTGGAAAAGACGCGTATAGTGATGTAACGCATGATGCTATAGTGATTCAAACTTTTCTTAAATGACGCTGGCAAATATTGTACGATTGAAGGTAGAGGCGGTCGAAAACGGCTGCAGACTGTAAACACGCCTTACGCGACTCGCCCTGTATATTTTATACAGTAGTTTGGATGTTGTGGGTTATATTACTTCATGTATTTTTGGAAACTGTAGCACATTTGACGCTGTGTAGCTGAGGGTACACTTCCACCGCCTACCGGTAGAATTTTGTTTCACTCTGTAACAGTCCGTCTGCCCCTGATAGCTACGTATGTAACATATAGCTTCAGTTTATCTGAACAATTTGATGTACGTGGTATATATCTTTTACTTGTAACTTATGAACGTCCTTGTGATTCGCCATGTCATTGTTCTTGCTCTTCTTACATGACTATGTATCCCCTGTTTCACAGATACTGGATAATAGGTTGTCCTGAAACGCGTAATATTAAAATCATGATTCACCAGTTGATTACGTTTTACAAATTGTCCTATTCAGAATTTGTGCAGTACTGTTCCAAATCCGACTTTTGCAACTATATGTTTGTTTTGCTTTTAATTTAACATGCTACCCCTACAGATACTGTGTTTTTTCTGGGTACCCCTGCCAGATAGACGTCGCTTCCAGTACTCCTGTGTTCCTGGTTGCATGCACGACAGGCGCGCCAAGAGCAACACAAGCTGTGTGGATGATCACAGAGGTTGTCTGCAGCTGATGGAATACTTTTCTGCACCCACCACTGACACCAGTCAGAGATTTTGATGACATAATCCAGCCAGGAGAGCCAAGAGGCAACGGGCTCGTTATCTCCAAAAGCAACAATCGGCGCGATGTTACTTACTGCGGCCCAAGGATTGCACTTGTGATTCTACTCCGGATCGAGTAGCAGTCACAGTTACAATGTTACCACCTACTGTCGTGGATTACTGGAAGACGCTATACTGGAATACACCGTATTGGTAGACAGACTTGTAATTAGAACAACCACAGCCGTAGTGTTGCATCACACTTATAGTCTGTTGTACACTAAGGGCGTCCACTTCATTGAAAATCCTGCTGCCGCTGAAAAAGATTGATAACGGTGCCCTGGTTGGACGGATGCATAGATTCTAGGGTAGTATATGCATAACGAAAGTGTCGTAGACTAATAGTAAAATATATTAAGACACAAAGGAATTACAGACCTTAGCTGCGAGCGGACATAGACTGAAATCACTGGGGAAAGTTGAAACGTAGTGCCAGACCGGAATTCGAACTCGGGTCTCCAGCTTAATAGGCAGACGCTGTGACCACTAAGCCATCCAGACACAATGGTCACTGCAACTACACGGATTACCCTACCACGCCTCCCGTCAGACACAAATTTTCAACTTATCGACCCACTATGGACGTAGTATTCCTTGCACTTTATCCTCATTACTCGCGGCATTTCACCGAGTCTAGTGTGCTTCTGCACTGAATAGATCATTGGCCATCTCGCCTTAATTATAAGGCCAGGCTCGAACTCTATCACCCACTGTTTCTGTCTAATTCAACGACTTCGGGACACGACGAACTTTCTACAGGAACTCCCTAGCTGGATTCTGGCTGACTTACAACTTGCAACATCTTCTGGTCGTGCACGGCTCTGTAAACGCGCGTCTCTCTTCCTGGTGGTGCTGCCGCTCCACGAGGTGTGATTCTCGCGGGCAGCGTGTTTGGGTTGCGTCCAGAGATGTTCCTGCTCCGGACGGACGTCCACAATACTTCTGGTACCAATTGTCGCAGACCCTTCATGTGTGGTATCTCAGTACACCACAAAGACTTAGTCTCTGGAAGATATTTAGTACTGGACGTGATAACTTCACAGACTACGTTTTCGTATGCATTGAATATTGCGTGCCAAAGGTCGTGTCAAGGTAATTTGTAGGTTACAGTAAATAAGAATCCTAGTAATAGGATTAATTTAATTGTGTAGTGGTTCCAGAACGCTACACTGGTGCAATAGTTAATAGTGAAGCAGCTCAATAGAAGAAAATATGCAACAGTAGGCATCATCACTAGCCTACAGTATTTTAATAGTCTATTTATTATAATAGGGAGGATAACAGTGGAGTTTAGGGTGGAGATCAAGGGTGGTATTTTATACTGTTTTATTTATTTTATTAGTTTTTGAATTTTTAATATTTCTATTTCTATTTTTGTTAGTTTTTTCTTTACGCTAAGTTACATCACTCATGATCTCTCACTCAACCTTACAGCAAGTTAGCCAGACAATGTGCTATGTGTAACAAGGAAGGTAATGAGTTGTTTAATTGGTAAGTTTACATTTTATCAATTGGAACCTTTAGTTGGACATTTAACTCCTATAAAATACTCAATGGACGAATGAAAATAATAGAAAAATGTAAATAGGTCATAAATCACAACCCTTTCATAATTAGTAGTTAAATAATTTAATTTTCGTGCCAGGAAACAATATATATCTCAATATCAATATCAGCGCACACTCCGATGCAGAGTGAAAATCTCATTCTGGAATATATATCTCCTAAAAAATGTGTAAAATTAATTTTCTTCATATTATACACTGAGGTGATGAAAGTAATGGGATAGCAATATGCACATATACAGATGGCGGTGGTATAGTGATCACGAGGTATAAAAGGGCAGTGTATTAGTGGAGCTGTCATTTATACTCTGGTACCGAGCGAGGTGGCGCAGTGGTTAGCACACTGGACTCGCATTCGGGAGGACGACGGTTAAATCCCGCGTCCGGCCATCCTGATTTAGGTTTTCCGTGATTTCCATAAATCGCTCCAGGCAAATGCCGGGATGGTTCCTTTGAAAGGGCACGGCCGACTTCCTTCCCTAATCCGATGAGAGCGATGACCTCGCTGTTTGGTCTCTTCCCCCCAAACAATCCAATCCAATTTATACTCTGGTGCTTTATGTGAAAAGTTTCCCGGCGTCATTATGGCCGCAAGACGGAAACTATCAAATTTTGAACGCGGAATGGTATTTGGAGCTAGAACCCTGGAACGTCTAGCTCCAGCTACCATTAAACGTTCAAAATCTTTCAATTACTATCACACGTTCCATGGGTCCAGCTCCAATTATCATTCTACGTTCAGTGTCTTTTAATTGCCGTCGTGCGCCCATCACCACGTCGGAAACCTTTTCAGACGAATCATTTGAGAATAAATGACAGCACCACTAACGCACTGCCCTTTTATACCTTGTGTACGCCATACTACCGCCATCTGTATACGTGCATATCGTTGTCCCATGACTTTTGTGATCTCAGTGTAAGGTGAGTTCGGTAGAGGAAGAGAGCTAAGCCGAGGCCACCGGCGAACACGTCTTCACACACACCCAAGCACTCATATGTGTTCATCTGATATTACAGCATTCAATGCAAAATTAGTTCGGATATGCTGACATTTTCGCCCTTACGGAACTGAAAATTACCGCCAAGAAAAAGGTGAATGATAAACAAAATCAGAATTGAAGTGGAAGATTATTTACCAAAAGTCAACTGAAAGTAACTGATACGAAATAGTGCAAATTTGTGAACAATCTTCAACTTTCCTACGAGTAACGCACAAACTGCACTCTGCTATCAAACGTGGCATGTAACATATTTTGTAAATACGTCAAATAACAATTGCCGGTTAGGAAGATGTGGATTTCGGATTATAGGTTTTCTGTCCATTCAACGTCGGGTCCTCATTAGTCCTGATTATCCGGTGCTGCTGTTTGTAAAACTGAATACCAATAACAACCCGGAAATAATAGTGACTCCACCACTTAATACATAACACGGAAAGGTATTTTTTCATTGTTGAACCTGCCTGAACGTTCCCTTTTAGAACAGAAATGTAGTAGCATGCAATAGCTGTTATATAAAATTAATTCTATATTTCATACTAACAGTAAAACTGAAACAGAACAGTTAATAGAAAGGCGTATTTAGCCAATGATAGTCCAAAGTATAGATAGAAAAGGAGGGTTGGAAATAACTACATTATTCTGTCGCGTCTAGTTCTGTGTCGAGCTTCTGTTCACTGACATTATTTTAGCGTTAGGAATGTTAGAATTTAAACATTTATGTTAAAATATCGATACTGAAGAGTCTGAAGAAATTGTAACACTGATGTTAAAAAGTTACCTTTGATTTCACGAAGAAAGAGAAAAAGAATGAGGCTAGTTGTTACCACTGTTAATAATTTTTTGTCATTGAAACAAATCTTTTTCTGAATGTGGCACATACACCAGTGAAATCCATTTGCAACTTCTCAAAAGTACCCACGGACGGGGGAGAACTATATCTTTTTTGCGAACTAAAGCTAGAACATTGATTTTCTAATATGTACGCGTGGTCTAATGCGTTTATTGTTCGTTCATTTCATGCTTTCGTTGTATGAAGAAGAGTGGGCAACGCGGGATAACAGCGAAACAATTTTGATTAATGGAGTGAACATTACAAAGTAGCACAAGAAAAGAATAATTCGCAGACTGGAACAGAAACCGACGTAGAATCACAACTTACTTATCATCTGTAATGCCATGTTTCAGTTTTAAAATAAGATCCGTTAGAAGCATGGGACCACATAATTGGTACTTTTTTATTCAAAGCTACATAAGCTGCACTTAAGTATTTGAGCTGTGTAGCCACATCGTTATTTTCTAACATAGAGTTAAAAAAATAGATTATGATCTACGTCAACAACGCAACACAACTTCTCTAAGCAATGATATTTTCACAGTCTACAGACTTAACTTTGTAGCATATTTAAAGTTAAATATTTCTCCATTTATTGATTCATAAGTACAGTATTACATAGAGGATAAGGTGACCTAAACATGATATAAAATCACAAAATTTGTCTACGTTATAAAAGAAAAATAGGAACTTTTAGGAAAAATTGTGAATATTAGGCAGTATAAACTGCTTTAAACTGACACTGTATTTGAAATTACGTAAGTAGACTACAAAAATAAGAGTTTATCGTTTTTTGGATTGAAATACTTAAACATGTTACGGCTTGTCGAAAATATGATGTATGTGATATTCATATTGTAAGATGGCAACTGCTTTGCACCTTACATGAGTCCATTTAACGTGACACTTTAGGTTTTGTTGGAGTAATACTCTAAATTACGGTGTAGGAAATCTATGTACAAACGCATTGGCACGAGAGAATTCCGCGATTTTGTGATTATAAGATTTTGCGGAATGGCAGTACGCGAGACAGAGCTCGGCTTTCGTCCCTGGCTAGCCGCTGAAGGCCACAGCCTAAAGGTATGAATGGTGAACTGGGGGATTTCTGTAATCCGTTTAGAGAGGCCACAGCGGTCGCCAACCTCTGAAGGATGTGCGGCTACAAGTGTTCAAGTGTTTACCAAAACAGAGCAGTGGAAAGCTGGACGGGCTTTCCTGTGCGTGCTCTCGCCTGTGTCCCACTAATTTTACGCCATCGAGTAATTCGAGTGGGGCAGGCCAGGAGTTCCGAATAACAAACTTTCAATGCAAGAATCTGTATTCGCTACGATGGGGAATCTTGCCGTGAAAATCTAGAGTGGTCTCTTCGGAGAAAACTTCCAGTAAACGTGTTATTGCCCACAGCTGTGGTTCTTCCCAGCCGGCGAGGAAGAAATAAAAGAAACGTGGCAAATAGTTCTATTCCCAGGCCGTACACTGGTCGGCACTGGCAAACTGGGTATTTTGAGAGCTTCTAGTGATGTGATTCGCTCGGTAAAAGTTGAGGTGAGAAAACAAAGGTGAAGAGCGATCTTGCTGGACTCTCGGTAGAGGTCTTCCGTTCTGCGCTCTCGTACTGAGAGGACGTTAGCCAAGTCGTCTCCCGTCTTGGTCTTTCATTCTGAGTGGACGTTAGCCGCGCCAGCTCTTTGCTGCCGGGAAGATCGTTGCAAATAGAGAAGTTTATGGACACAGCGGTCTGTTGTCCGAGTAGTGTAAGAGTGTACTTCCCGAGACGCCACACGCCAAACGCACAGCCGCGCGGTCGCCGTCGGAAACCGCCGCTCCAACAGGAACATTACGGTGAGATCGCTCCCGCTTCGGCCTGTGTTAAGAGTAACGTTAAATAGTTGGATCACGTGCAGTTGCTGTTTCCACAGAGGTTTCACGTTACTTTGGGGTGTAGTGGTTCTTCGTATTTTACGTTTTGTGTCGATGTCAGTCGGTCAGCCAAGTTATAAGAGATCGCGTTTTGGACCAATTTTAACACAGTTCACTGCCATTGCCAGCCAGGAGGATAATTTGTAAATTATTAATTGTGTTTTATTCAGCATTGATCTGAAGGTTATAATAGAATTATTGTGATTCAGTAGAGCCTTTACTTTCAGTAGTTGATCCTGAATTCACCCTTTTGCTTTATTTTATTTTTGTGTATGTGTTTGATGTCACTGAACACCCTAAGTGTTCGTGATCGTTCATGTTTGGAAGTAAAAACAGGTGTGATTTATCGTCAACGCTGCCACCGCAGATTAATTAGGGGTGACAGGGCCACATTTAAATCTAGCGTTATCCATTTTTGCATACAGTTCCACTCCCAATTTCTCTGTAAGTTGTTTGTCAGGGGCGAACACACGCAAAAATCGGACAAGCAACGGGTAGGGTGTTACAATATGTATACTTAGGATAGAAGGTGGGGTCTGAAAAATGAGACAGAATACACATAACGGTACATATGTGTGATTGGGATTTTCCTGGTGGGGCTGGGGGAGGGGGGGGGGGGATATCTACTGTATTTCTGGCATGAAATGTGCGTCAGATTCAGTTACAAAAATTATTTGCTTTTCCTATTTTAAGTACTATAAAGTGAACTTGCAATCTGTAGAAACCACTTACAATTCTTCCTCTTTTCCTTATGCGTTTGTCTCGCATCGATATAGGGTCGGCGTGTTTATTAACGGAATTGTCATGGCTATTTTAAGGAGCGCTCGAATGCCCTTACTGTCTACGTGTAGTGTTATACATGTTAAAGTCTTCTAAAGTTTGCTAAATGTCTGCGAATCGTATAGCTCAGACTGGAACTGGGTATTAGCCCGATATTCACCTAGTGAGAGGCGAGCAACTGCCTATAAGCCACATCTAGAAAGACCAGCACACCGACCGTCGTACGTTAATCTTCCGGGCTGATTCGATCCGGGGTTATCCGAGCAGGTACAGGTACTGATTATAGCAATATTTGAAATATTAGCACTAATGCAAAAACAGGAGAGTTTTTTGATGCAGACATATCTATAGCTGTATGAATTTCTCTTTGCTCCCCAGAATTTAACAAAGATATAATATTTTCCATCTTCGCGTGCGATAAGATCTCGTATGCTTTCTCCAAAGAGATCGACATCATCCAGAGTCAGAATCATAATCAATCTCCTCAGTTTCCTTTCTTTTTGTGTACTTGCCACAGCTTTTGTCACCGTTCTGCCCCCCTCCCCCCTCGTTTTGGCATACACCTTTTTAGTTTTGAGGCTTTTCTTTATCAGCTATGAGTTCACTGCTGCACTTGTGTCTGCCCCGCTAGTGTGGCGGAGCCCCGGCAACCCGCAATACACCACTGTGCGGGAGGTGGCTGAGCTATAGGCGACAATGTATCGCATTTAGGAATCAACCGTATCCACTTTTGGAATGGTGCGTGTTATACTGACTGCTGAGTAATTATCTCCATATAATAAACGCGACTATCAGCAGGTAGAGCTTAGTTTCCTGTACATGAAACACAAATTTGGTAAGTACATAGTCAATAATTATGTAAATGGGACGAATATTCTAGAAATGTGTACACATTTATTTTCTTTCTGGAACTTTTTTTTGTCAAAACCATTTTTTACCTCGAAAGTGAAGTTTCTAATTGAAAACAAATTATGTCTATTCTAAACAACAGCACTTTAGCTAACAGTAGGAACATTTGTGATAGGTATGGTTTTGTTTTGAACTGACTGGGTGGCTGAATACCTTACCTTGCTTGTATGTTGGTTTCTTACGGCGTTCTGTAAATTTATCATTTAACATCAATCTTAAAACTATCGACGTTTTGGGGACTCGATTATTTTCTGTGATCATATTTAGAATTCTCTGATGAAATCGAAATAAGCGTCAATGATGCACATCCCTGTTCGGTATACAGCGTAGCTTCACCATTATTCTGTTTTACCAACATAGGATAAAAGTATCAACGAGCATCAACGTTGTTAGGTGGTCAAAAAGCTAGATCCTGTAACCATAAAGCTGTATTTAAGATAGCTTAAGGCAACATATCTGTCCATGATGTGCTAACTAATATTACAACACACTTCACATCCACCACAAGCGATGGGTTTTAGTGTTTATGTAAGGGTTCGCTTTTGATAGTTAGCAAAGCATGCTTTCGTTAATTTTTCAAGGCAGGCATTTTAGAAGAACATATTTTGTTAGATACTAAGGCTGGATGATGAATCTGTATGACAACTGGATGGTAGGGAGTAAAATCCACACCTGATCTTATGTTAATAACACAGAATGCACTTTAACAACGGCTGTCAAATCTTCGCAGATACGCTGAAGATGCGAGAAGGAGATAATTTACAAAATACTGATCAACTGCAGCTATCATATAGGTACAACTGGAGCATGACGCGCTGTCGGCACTTTCATCTAGTGCTTACACCTCAAATTTCGAATGCTCTCCCTGTATAAATAACAATATCCTGTATCACTTTTTAATATCCGTATTTTTCGGGATTTTTCCGCATCTGTCCTTTTTTCCGTTTTTACCATTTTTTCCAATGTTCTAATGGATCAAGTGCTTTGGCGGTGGTTGTCACATCATGAATAAGCATGTGATGAAAACGTTTGCTGGAATATATATATAATGCATGTTAAACGAAACTACAGCAGTATCTTCTGTATAATTCTGTATAGTTTTACATTGTGTTAGACATCCTATTGCTGTGTCAGCAAGAAATACTTTATAATTATATACAGTGTACACATAGACAGTCTATTCGGAGATGTTAATTCTTAATATGAATACATGGTGATCTTATCACTTCCTTTTAAAGGAACTGTTCTTCCACACAATTTAAAAATCGTCATATTCTTCTTCCTCACAGAGTGCTATTAAGAAACCATTCGGGCTTATACCACATTTTAATGCATGTTCGAGGTTAGTAGATCATGATGCAGATAGCATAACGACGTACTCTAGACCGTAGGCGGACTGCGTGTGACAGCAGCTGTCAGCTACTGGAACCTCTGCAGCTGTAAGTTGTTGTCTAGCTGCTGGAGTAAAAAGTTATTCTCACTGTCTTCAGTTACTACACCGCGCAAAAGATTTAAGTCCCATTCCGTCACAAAAGTTTGATGGCTCAAAGATGCCTTCATCCTTTTTTCTGTAGTGGTGCAAAAACATGGCGCCCTGCGACGTCACCCTCTGGCTCTACGACGCTTCAGACAGCAACGTGTCGACACTTGCGAGAAGAAAGCCACCGCTCAGAAGTTCATGTGACGTGTGTAGAGGGTTAATGACGTCACAGTGATACCAGATTTCACCAAAATTCTGGCCAATACCACTGTGAATGTGCCAAAGATGGGAAGCACATCACAGGCCCTCTTACCCATATTTCACCTTTTTTTTTTAAGTCTCTGCGATAGAGGTCAGAAGCGCCACACTCCACGTTCAGATCACGCGATTTACTTGTAAGTGGCCAAGGAAAACATTTCATTTACACTGCCACTCGGAATGGGCAGGAAAAGCCTGTAGGGAGTGGCAGAAAAGACCTCAATGAAATCAGCCGTTTCACTGGAGCATTGTCCGCCCCCGGTAGCTGAGTGGTCAGCGCGACAGAATGTCAATCCTAAGGGCCCGGGTTTGATTCCCGGCAGGGTCGGAGATTTTCTCCGCTCACGGACTGGATGCTGTTGTCCTAATCATCATCATTCCATTCACAACGACGCGCAAGTCACCGAAGTGGCGTCAAATCGAAAGACTTGCAACCGGCGAACAGTCTACCCGACGGGAAGCCCTAGTCAAACGATACTTACATTTTACCGGAGCATTGATTCCCACACATTTCGTGGTTGAAAATGACAGTTCGAAGTGCGATGAGCAAAGGGAGAACGTTCTCGTCAACCTTTGGCACTGTACACACCTGCTGGGCGATTCAACCCACTCGACGGACATCGCAGGGCGGCAACCACACTGAGCATCATCTCAGCACTTCGATGCGGAACCCGATCGTAATCGTTGCCCTGATGTACCGAGTGGAGCCACTAGGGACCGATCAAAACCATTCGAGGAATTTGAACATGATCCAAAGCAGTAACAGGTCTTTATTCGTTTCCAGTGGTCTTATTTCATGCCCTCCTGTGCTGTGATCACACAGGGGTGCAACATTGACACAAGCCGGAATGAAATAGTTTGGACAAGAAGAGAATAGAAGCTTTCGAAATGTGGTGCTAGAGAAAATTGCTGAATATTAGACGGGTAGATCACATAACTAATGAGGAGGTATTGAATAGGATTGGGGAGAAGAAGAGTTTGTGGCACAACTTGACAAGAAGAAGGGACCGGTTGGTAGGACATGTTCCGAGGCATCAAGGGATCACAAATTTAGCTTTTGAGGGCAGCGTGGAGGGTGAAAATCGTAGAGGGAGACCAAGAGATGAATACACTAAGCAGAATCAGAGGGAAGTAGGATGCAGGAAGTACTGGGGGATTTTTTCTTCTTCTTCCGTGTCCGGATGCACCAATTATATCTTCCCTTCCCAGTAATTAGCAACGTAGATTGCTTTGTCATTGACTTTCAAAATATCATCTTTAGTGCATGTCATAGACATGTCTGGGCAGATCAGTAGGTGGTCCAAGTCCTGTATTGCTCCGCATTCACACCTATCGCTATCACTGTAGCCCCATTTCAATAGGTTTGATTTGCACCCAGTTACTCCAGTGCGCAGCCGGTTTAATGACCTCCAAGTTGTAAAAGGTAGTTGAAATCCTGCAGATCCCTCCTCAAGTAGTTCCATTGTGGAGGGATGAAGAAGCTTGCACAGGATAGAGTAGCATGGACAGCTGCATCAAACCAGTCTCTGGACTGAAGACCACAACAACAACACATAACCAGTGCGTGAGTGATTGCTGACGATGCTGCACCGTGCGAGACCACGACGCGCAGCCGTAGGCGGTGTTAAGGGTTAGCAAAGGCGCAGCTCGGAGTGACTCACCGATGTGCGGAACCTGGTGGAGATGGTGAAGAACTCGCCGTGGCGGTCCAGGAAGACGAAGAAGGGCGGCGTGAGCAGGCCCTTGGCCGAGCGCACGCACAACAGGGCTACGAGGCAGCCGGCAGACAAGAGAAGCGTGGCTCGCAGAGTCAGCGGTTTGGCAGTCGCCCAGCCGGCGCGCCACTGCGTGATGCACGTGGCCGCCAGCAGCAGCGTGTAGCCGCGCGACGCCGTCCGGAAGTCGTCCGAGCGCGCCGGCAGCCGCTGCGGAAGGCAGTCCTGCGGCCACGCAACCCGTACACTTACTCTGCATCTCACGTAGTACTATCGGACAGTGAGTTAACAAGACCAGTTTCTAACCTCCAGTGCTAGTTACAGTACCTGCGGCCTCACTTGTGATCAAACCTAATACACTATGAGACAAACAAAACAAAAAAAAGAAGAACGACGAAGAAATTATCCGAATTGGACCGAAATTGGTCTATGTGATTTGCAGACATACGAGGGGCTGTCGTATCGGCCGCCGCACAGCGGCCGTCAACTCGGCGCGGCGTGCTACAACACGCGCGGCACACAGCGAGTACCGCTGGCGCCGCACACGATGTCAACAACTGGCGCCAGTGAACGCGTCGTCGCGGGGTTAGTGGCAGCGTACACACCACTATCGATACGGATTACCCTTGCGGCACTGCCCTTGCCACCAGAGTGAGCAACCGTATAAGGGCGCCATCTACCAACACACTGATTGGCCGGACCTGCGGATTTAAGCGAGCTCCCTGAGCGGTTTAACCAGGATACGGATCCTGTACACCTCCCGCAAACTCGATCCTCCTCACCCACTCGTCTCCCCGATCCTCTCCCACCCCCGCCCGCTGCCGCGCCTCCATCTCTCCACCCTCCTTACCCTCTCCCAAGGTTGCTTGCGCCAGCTCCCCCTCCCTGATGATGTCCTCCTCCCCTGCATCTACCCCTCCTATCAACTTTGATCCTCCCCCCCCCCACCTCCTGTGTCCTTTCCTTTAGGCACCCTCCCTTCCCTTCCCTTCTCTTTCCTTTCCCCCCTCCCTCCTCCCCTCTCCCCGGGCTTCCCCTCCCCCTTCCTCCCTCCCCCTCTCTCCTTTGCCCATGGCATCTCTGCTCTCCCCTCTCCCATTCCCCTTCCCCTTCCTCCTCCTCCACCTCCTCTCTTGGCAGGTCCCCGGACTCGTACACGCTCAGTGAACATTCGCGCGCCGGAGATCATCGCCATCTGTGTGTCGTGTGTGTGCCTCGATTTGTGTTTAGTGTTCTGTCACCGTCACGCATCAACTGTTCACGTGTGCCGTCGCCGTCATCCGTGTTCTGTGCGCCATGTCACCAAGTGTTTCCTGTTTTTTCGAGTCCAGCGTGAACGGCCTCATGTTTATTGTTTTTTTAAATCTCCTTTTTTTGCCCGCCGGTTTTACTGTATTGTCTGTATCACCCATATGTCTTGTTATTGTTCCACTTAAGGCTGAAGAGCAGCGTACTATGCTGCTGACAGCCCGCCTGTATCAGGTGATGAAAATTACAATAAAGGAAAAAAAAAAAGCCGTTTAACCAGTTCAATCTACTACCCGGCTGCTGGGTTCACGACGACCGAATCTTACTGTGGCCTCCGTGGCTGGAAACTTGCGACGCGTCGGTATCGACTGGTTGCCAGTGGTTTGGACTTGTATTCTCTACTAGTGACTCTGATTTCTCCTTGGCGCTACAGCCAGCCAAGTGTTGTGTAGTCGAACTTAAGTTTTGTTTTGAGTGACAGAAGGTCAAATAAATTTGGTTATCGCGGAATATTTGTTGTGTTATATTGCGGACATAACAGGGGCGTTTGAAAATGAAAACTACTTACATGTTTGGGGTAAATCTTTTTTTATTTTTCGATATAGTCTCCTTTATATACTTCGTCCAGTGCTGTTCTAATTTGTTGAACCTTTCTGAATAGTAGGAATTGTCCAAGACTACAAAATAGCTATTAGTTGCTGCAATCACCTCCTCGTTTGAATAAAATCTTTGTCCTGCTAGCCATTTCTTCAAATTGGGATACAAATAGTAATCCAAGGGAGCCAAGTCTGGAGAATATGGGGCATGTGAAACGAGTTGGAATCCAATTTCCCTTAATTTTGCGACCACAACTGCTGAGGTGTATGCTGGTGTATTTTCCTGATGGAAAACGACTTTTTTTCGGCCCAATGGCCGGCGTGTTTCTTGCAGCTCAGTTTTCAAACGGTCCAATAACGATGAATAATATGCACCTGTAATAGTTTTACCCTTTACCAGATAATCGATGAGGATTATCCCTTGCGAATCCCAAAAGAGAGTCACCATAACCTTTCAGGTCGAAGGAATGGTCTTCGCCTTTTTTGATGCAGATTTTTCTTTGGTAACCCATCGTTTAGATTGTTGTTTGGTCTCAGGAGTATAATAATATCTCTATGTTTCATCCACAGTGACGAAACGACGCTTAAAGTCCTGCAGATTCTTCCTGAACAGCTGCAAACAGTCCTTGAAACACTTCCGTTTTTGGTCAAGCGTGAGCAATAGCGGAACCCATCTTGCGGATGGCTTTCTCATGTCCAAATGTTTATGCAAAATATTATGTACCCATTCATTCGAGATATCCACAGCACCAGCAATCTCACGCACCTTAACTCTTCCGTCATCCATCACCATATCATGGATTTTATCAATGATTTCTGGAGACGTAACCTCCACAGGGCGTCCAGAACGTTCAGCATCACTTGTGCCCATATGGCCACGCCGAAAATTTTGAAACCACTTATAAACTTTTCTAATCGAAGGTGTAGACTCACCTTAATGTTTATTAAGCTTCTCTTTAGTCTCCTGAGGCGTTTTGCCTTTCATTAAATAATGTTTAATCACCATATGAAATTCTTTTTCGTCCATTTTTGGACAATCACTCGACTTCCTTGATTCACAAGAATGCCAAACACAAAGAAATAGACCAATATGGCTGAAACTTGGTGTATGTTCATTCCAAAGATACAAGTCGGTGGTGCCATCTCTCGGACTTTGCACGGACTTATCAAACGCCCGTCATACAAATGATTACATTTTCTGAAAAAATGGTTGGTTTATCCGAGAAAAAGAGCGTCAGAAATTGAGCAAGTCAGTAACGCGTTGGAATACCTCTTGTCCTTATGCAAGTACATATAAGGGTTGACATTCATTGATAGAGTTATTTCCTGTCCTCTTGAGGAACATCACCTCACACTATGTCCAATTGGTGCGTTACATAGTCAAAATCCCTAGATGGTTGGAGGGCCCTGGTCATAAGGCTCCTCACAATATGAATTCGATAGAGATCCGGTGACGTTGCTGGACGAGGTGGGGTTTGGCAAGCACAAAGACTATCGCCATATGTGGGGAAGGCCAACTGAGTGCGGCGTAGATCATCACCGGCGTACCGCTGTGCTGTAAGGCCGCCGATGACGACCAAAAGAGTCCTCCTATGAAAAGAAATGGCAACTCAGACCACGGCTCCTGGCTGTCGGGTCATATCGCGGGGCACAGCCAGGTTGGTACCCTCACCACTGTCCAGAGCTTCTCCGGATACCTCTTCGCTAGTCATCAGGACTCCATTCCAAGCGGGACTCGTCACTGAAAACAGTTCTACTCCATTCAGTGAGATTTCAGGCCGAAAACGTGTTTGGAAACGTTCAAGATAGCCCTGGGATACCAACTTGACTCTCGTTCCGACAGCCAGAAGTGATGGTCTGGAATGCCACTTCATTTCATAGCAGGATCCCTTCTATTGTCATTCGTGTTACCCTCGCAGCACAGCGGTACCTCGGCTGTGTTCTACGCCCCGTTCTGTTGCCTTTCATGTAAAGCCATCCTGGGCTTACATTTCAACAAGATAACGACCAACCACACACTGCGGGAGTTTCTACGGCTTGTTTTCGTGCTTGCCAAACCCTACCTTCGCCAGCAAGTTCACCGGATCTCTCCCACTTTGGGAACGTTTGCAGGGGAGGGCCCTCCAACCATCTTAGGATTTTGACGATCTGACGCACCAATTGGACACAATTTGGCACGATATCCTTCAGGAGGACATCGAGCTACCCTATCATTCAATGCCAAGCCGAATAACTGCTTCCATAAGAGCCAGAGGAGGACGAACGCATCATTGACGTGCTCAATTTTGGAACGTTTATCTCTTGAATCAATTATACCATTTTTGTAAATTGTTATCATTTGTTTGTCTGTACATGTAAATCACATCTAACGAATTCAGTTCCATGTGAATAATTCCTTTATGGTGAATAATCTTCTTACTTTTTTTCCTTGGACTGCGCATATTAGAAAGCTTCCGATGCTGGTGGGTATCGATCATTTCATTTTTTTTTCAATAATATATTTTTGCTTTGTCTACTGCGGCTTTCTTTCGGTATGAAGATAATAATATTCAACTTCATTAACAAGAAACGTAAGTGTGTAAATTTTGTAACATTAATTACAGCACTTACACTGGTTTCTTGTTACATTTACTCTTTGACTGACCCTAGTGCAAGGCCATTATGAATGATTGAACGGATTTCATAAATTCATTGTAGCTACATTAACCTATACAGGGTGAGTCACCTAACATTACCGCTGGATATATTTCGTAAACCACATAAAATACTGACGAATCGATTCCACAGACCAAACGTGAGGAGAGGGGCTAGTCTAATTGGTTAATACAAACCATAAAAAAAATGCGCGGAAGTATGTTTTTTAACACAAACCTACATTTTTTTAAATGGAACCCCGTTAGTTTTGTTAGCACATTTGAACATATAAACAAATACGTAATCAGTGCCGTTTGTTGCATTGTAAAATGTTAATTACATCTGGAGATATTGTAACCTAAAGTTGACGCTTGAGTACCACTCCTCCGCTGTTCGATCGTGTGTATCGGAGAGCACCGAATTACGTAGGGATCCAAAGGGAACGGTGATGGACCTTAGGTACGGAAGAGACTGGAACAGCACATTACGTCCACATGTTAACACCTTTTTATTGGTCTTTTTCACTGACGCACATGTACATTACCATGAGGGATGAGGTACACGTACACACGTGGTTTCCGTTTTCAATTACGTAGTGGAATAGAGTGTGTCCCGACATGTCAGGCCAATAGATGTTCAATGTGGTGGCCATCATTTGCTGCACACAATTGCAATCTCTGACGTAATGAATGTCGCACACGCCGCAGTACATCTGATGTAATGTCGCCGCAGGCTGCCACAATACGTTGTTTCATATCCTCTGGGGTTGTAGGCACATCACGGTACACATTCTCCTTTGACGTACCCCACAGAAAGAAGTCCAGAGGTGTAAGATCAGGAGAACGGGATGGCCAATTTATGCGTCCTCCACGTCCTATGAAACGCCCGTCGAACATCCTGTCAAGGGTCAGCCTAGTGTTAATTGCGGAATGTGCAGGTGCACCATCATGCTGATACCACATACGTCGAAGCGTTTCCAGTGGGACATTTTCGAGCAACGTTGGCAGATCATTCTGTAGAAACGCGATGTATGTTGCAGCTGCTTGGTCCCCTGCAATGAAGTGAGGACCAATGAGGTGGTCGCCAATGATTCCGCACCATACATTTACAGTCCACGGTCGCTGTCGCTCTACCTGTCTGAGCCAGCGAGGATTGTCCACGGACCAGTAATGCATGTTCCGTAGATTCACTGCCCCGTGGTTTGTGAAATACGCTTCATCGGTAAACAGATAGTACTGCAATGCATTCTCTGTTAATTCCCATTGGCAGAATTGCACTCGATGATTAAAGTCTTCACCATGTAATTGCTGATGTAGCGACACATGAAACGGGTGAAAGCGGTGACGATGCAGTATGCGCATGACACTACTTTGACTCAGTCCACCGGCTCTCGCAATGTCCCGTGTACTCATGTGTGGGTTCATGGCAACAGCAGCTAACACACCAACTGCACCCGCTTCTCCTATGACGGACCTGTTACGGATCCGTTTGCGTGCTACGACCATACCTGTTGCATGCAGTTGGCGGTAGATGTTTTGCAATGTGCGGCAAATTGGATGCTCTCTGTCCGGGTACCGTTCTGCATACACGCTGCAGGCTTCAGCTGCATTTCATCGACACTCGCCATAGATGAGTGTCATCTCCGCCTTATCAGAGTTCGAATACACCATGGTCACAGTTCCTACAACACTACAATATCACAGACGTCTGGTAACACGGTGTCTACAGTTGGTCTGCGTGCGGAGACGAATGCAGAATAACAATAGCAGCAAGCTCTACATGCGGACACTGCGACAGCTACACCAAACCACAACAGTGCACTACAGCCACACTCGTAAACACGGTCGCCATCGTAAACATGTCTCTGCAGATGCTGCTCGCCGACCGTGGCCCGGGTTTGTTTCAACACGCAACTGAACGTCGGAGGTTTCGAGCGTCAACTTTAGGTTACAATATCTCCGGATGTAATTAACATTTTACAATGCAACAAACGGCACTGATTACGTATTTGCCGGCCGCGGTGGTCTAGCGGTTCTAGGCGCTCAGTCCGGAACCGCGCGAATGCTACGGTCGCAAGTTCAAATCCTGCCTCGGGCATGGATGTGTGTGATGTCCTTAGGTTGGTTAGGTTTAAGTAGTTCTAAGTTCTAGGGGACTGATGATCTCATCTGTTAAGTCCCATAGTGCTCAGAGCCAAATGAGCCAGCCCGAAAGACGCGGCGAACGGTCTACCCGACGGGAGGCCCTAGTCACACGACATTTGCATTTTTTAGTGACAGTTCGTGGATATCGCTATCCCAAGACTTCTGTCCCCTCAGTTTATGCCTGTTAGTAAAGACGAACTCTTATAATTAGCGCAAGAATAAAGCATAGTTTCAATAAGGCAAAAGTGAAAGCGAGGGCAAAGGCGTTCACTGTGATTTTATGAAAAAAAACTGGAAGATTGAAGGCTCCCGACAGCCGAATCCACGAGTCTGCTCGAACAACAGGCAAAGCAAAGAAGAATTAGACATATTCTTTGACAAACTATGTCAACTGATCGGCAAGTTTGTAACCGTTTTCGATCCAGTTACAACTTTTCTACAACAAAAATTACCTTTTCACGCATTATAATTTTGTACTCGATGCAACCATCCAAAAATGAAAACAACTGAGTTACAAAGGATGAAAAAAAATATTAAAAATCGGCTAAGACGTATTCTTGTAGCTTCGCGTTTCATTATTCTCCTAAATACTGTATCATAGCATTTTTAATGTGGTTTTTTTTTACAATACCACCATCATCAAATATTCTAATTTCGCAATAGCTTACGTGTCCGACGTTCATACAACGAAAGTATCCACATGACTAGAATGAAACGCCGTTGACTTTGTATGTTTTAGCTCCTCGATACTAGCAGCAGCAATTACTATAGTTCCACTTGAAAAGCAAATTTGATGCCGATATCTCTGTTATTAACATAGCTATGAAAAGAGGCTATACGTCATTTAGTGAGGACTTGTTTGTAACACATTTTGGTGAAAACTTAATTACAATGTCTTAAACGGTTCGGGAAGCATATGAAGCGGAAAAAAAAATTCTCACCACAGAGGAGCTATGCAAATTGGTCACAAATTTTTGTTCATACAAGTACTGACGCAAAATGCAAAATTGTAAATTTTGGCGAGTGATGGATGAATGAATGACACTGCAGCGCAACTGGCGAGAACAATAAACAGAGGACATGTCGATACCAGGGCATAAATTCTTGGCGAACTATATTCCGTGTAATGAGTTGGACAGTAACTACGCCTCGCAAAGAGGCGCGTGAATAATGTGCACAGACATGGCCCCGTAAACTATCCCGGCATAATAAATGGTTGTATTCATGTCGGGTCTCCAGCCGGAACACATCGTCAACTGGACACTATGTTTCGGCGGTCCACCTGGTCGCCATCTTCAGGTGAGTAGGCCGTCGCACAACCTCTCCGGAACTGAAATCAAGAACGCCGTGGCGGCTCCTTTATACACCGACCGTGGGTCCACTGCACGTGCGACAGTGTCATAATTTACACAACATAAAATGAAAGTGTGGATTAAAAATTATTAGTATTTCAGCAAGAACAACGATTCTGAACGTTGGTCAGCAAGCAGTGGCTATACAAGCGTGCAAATGAGATAAATACTATTTCTTTCGGACGTTTCCACGTACATTTGGGTAGTAAGTTTTGTGTTCTTTTTATTTTCGTAATGGAAGGTCTTTCCCTTGCCATATTCTTTTAATCAACTGCCGGCGGTTTCATCTACATCTACATCTACATTGATACTCCGCAAGCCACCCAACGGTGTGTGGCGGAGGGCACTTTACGTGCCACTGTCATTACCTCCCTTTCCTGTTCCAGTCGCGTATGGTTCGCGGGAAGAACGACTGTCTGAAAGCCTCCGTGCGCGCTCTAATCTCTCTAATTTTACATTCGTGATCTCCTCGGGAGGTATAAGTAGGGGGAAGCAATATATTCCATACCTCATCCAGAAACGCACCCTCTCGAAACCTGGACAGCAAGCTACACCGCGATGCAGAGCGCCTCTCTTGCAGAGTCTGCCACTTGAGTTTATTAAACATCTCCGTAACGCTATCACGGTTACCAAATAACCCGGTGACGAAACGCGCCGCTCTTCTTTGGATCTTTTCTATCTCCTCCGTCAACCCGACCTGGTACGGATCCCACACTGATGAGCAATACTCAAGTATAGGTCGATCGAGTGTTTTGTAAGCCACCTCCTTTGTTGATGGACTACATTTTCTAAGCACTCTCCCAATGAATCTCAACCTGGTACCCGCCTTACCAACAATTAATTTTGCTGATTCTACCTGCGGATTCACGAACCGTATCCGATTTGTTGCTACCAGTCGATTCTGTCAGACTGTAAATGTACGTCTTTGCCTGGCTAAAATGTTATCAGTCATGCCGCAAGTCCATCTACGTGGAAAGACACTCAGCCAGGCAACCGAATTTGTATGGTGTGTTAATCGTATCTTGTGAGTTCTATAAATGCTTGCCATTTCCGGGACTCTCAGTTTTCGTGATACTTTATTCTCCGAAAAGTTATCTGTAAAATTTGAATGTTGATATAAGTAAAAATATAAAAGCTTTTCTTATAAGAAATGGTGGGTGTCATGAACCCGCGACTCACCTACCTCTTTAGATTCGCGCCTAGCTCGCGGCTGCAGTGCAGCATCACTAGAGAAGGCATTCAAGGTACAACGCGAGAGTCAGAGTTGACAGACAGTCTTGCGGTCATTTGTAAGCTAAGTATAGCTGTGTTCGTTGAGGGGAACATGGCGATAGAATCAAAACAGTAGTGCGTGCAAGTGGAGAATAGTTGATGTAACCAGAAGCAAAGAGATTAGCACACAAGCGGAATAGGTTCGGCAAGAGAAAGGATATGTATGGGTGACAGGAATGGAAAGATAGCGATGAAGCGTTTCACGTGCGTTATACGAGATTCTCGCTCCGATAAGAGATTGAGGAAGACGGGGCAACCGTGATGGGAAATGGGTGCGACAACATACGAGTTCCAATTAGGAGAGCGGATAATGACCCAGCCTTGTTGCCCAGTAATTATAGGGTAACGGAAGGACTGTGAGTACTGAGCTGGTAGCTGAGCAACATGAACAGGCGCGGAGACCCGTGCACACAGTCGAATGTTGTCAAATGTTTCAAATGGAAAACAAGCTGGTCATTACGCCAAAGACCGAATGTAACATGAATGGCTGTCACTAATAAAGAGCGAAGTGCCAGGAAACTAAGCAAGAGCGTAAGAAGGGAGTCGACTGCGAAAGAAAAAAATGAATTTCTTGGATCCAGAGTGCCAGGAAACCGATGAAATTTCTTATTGGTAGCGGGACGTAGATAAGTTTGGTGCGAGAGAGTAGCTTAAAAGCCAAACTGATCATCACGTAACAGATCCGTTCTTCTCCACATTATTCTTGCCAGTAACTTGGATGCTTGAGCTGTTAAGCTGATAGTGCAGTAATTCTCAGACTTGTTGGCTGTTCCTGTCTTTCGGAATTCTGTGGATGATATTTTTCCGTAAGTCTGATGGTATTTGGTCAGTCTCAATCATTCTATACAACAATGTGAATAGTCATTTTTTTGCCACTTGCCCGGTGATTTTAGAAATTCTTATGGAATATCCATAGGAGGAAGCAACCAGACGAGATATCGGAGAATTATTTGCGTCCATCTCTCCAGGCGCTATTGTAAGCCATCTGCTGACTCGACCACTCCCCCTTCTGCCATCACCAGCGATTTTGCTGGAATTACTTATGAATCGCCTATAGTATCCGAGAGTTCCTAGGAAAGCCCTAAGCTGCTTTGTGGTTTTTGTCCGTGACTGCTTTTTCTCACTTAGACTTTATTTGAGCCTGGCTTTAAGTCCTTAGCGAACGTGACAGAGCACAAACAGGATTTCTTTCCACAGAAATTCACATTTGTTGACCTATAATCTAAGCCTCTCAAGCACTGCCGTCAGACAAATACTGTGTCCCTCCAAGAAGTACCCGAAAAAACCATGCCTTCCAGGAAACTGAACAGTTTGGCACTTGATATTCTTGTTAAAGCTGAGTTTATAAGATTCTAAAAGTATGTGAAGCAGTTTTTTAGTCTTACGTAAATCTGTAGGTTTTTGTGCTCATTCTTACTGAACGTAAAAGCTTCTAGACCGTTAGATCCACGTCACATTTCTTCAATAAGATCGAGGGTTTGACCTCTCTGCTGGGACCTTCGTCAGCATCTTGTGATGTCCACAGTTGACTGAACAGCCGTATTTCTTTTACACGATCGACATTTCGACCCCTCCGCTGGGATGTTCTTCGAGATCTTGTGACGTCCACGGTTGACTTAACAGTCAGTGCACCGCTGACACCACAAGATCCTGAAGAATATCCCAGAACAGGGGTCGAAACGTCGATTGTATAGAAGAAATAAGATGCAGTCTAAAAATCCAGAAGATTGTACCTTCAGTGTTTTTAAAGTCATTAGCATACTTCATTGTCGTAATGCCCATGTGGTGTACTGAAAGCGATTTTTTCGATCTTGTTCGTCTAATAGTATGTGGTAACAACCTTTTGCTAAATCGAATGTCGAGAAATGTTTGGTCCTTTCTAGATCGTCGTCTTGTTGGTGGATAGACGGAATATATGAGATTTCATTTAGGTGCCAATAGTCAGTGACTGCATGCCACTTTCGTTTTCCACTTGCATTCGTCTTTTTTGGAATAATTATCAATGGAGATTTCCATCTACTTTTAACAGATACTATTATCACATCCTACAATATTTTCTACATTTACTGCACCAACATTTCCTTTTGTGCCTGGGTGTTCAGTAGTTTGCGAACATCCCACCTTTCCTTTCCAGTAGCAGGGTTTCATGTTTGATGCTACCTGTGTAAGATAACGTATCTCCAGGCAAGTGAAAAACAGCGCTATACATTGTGCGAGGCTCGGTAAAAGCGGCTTTTTCTTTTGCATTTAAATGACTTGTATGGCTATTCTTTCTCCATGTAATTATTCGCGCTTTTAGTTGTTGTTTGATCTTACTGATGTGCAGTCTGAAAGACCTCTGCTTCGGTACTATTTCCGCCGTCAGTACTAGAAATCCTACAAATATATTCTCATCCTTAGTGTTCAGTACGTTCGTTATGCATATTCCTGACTCCATCTTTTCTAAGACATCATACACACAGACACAGACACACTCACACACACATACACATACACACACACACACACACACACACACACACACATACACACAGATATGATCTCCCGTTTTGGAACGGTAGCTTCCCTCATTCCGTTTGTACTCGTTCTCATCCGGTACACTAGTTTCTATTAGCCACCTTACGACCCGCACGTCTCTCCCACTATCACTTTTTAGTTTCTCTTACAAACCTGCTTTTCTCGTAGGCCAACGGTCTACTTCCTCTCCCTATTCGCCTTCGAATTTCAACATGCCTTTCTTT
Source organism: Schistocerca americana (assembly GCF_021461395.2). Taxonomy (NCBI): domain Eukaryota; kingdom Metazoa; phylum Arthropoda; class Insecta; order Orthoptera; family Acrididae; genus Schistocerca; species Schistocerca americana. The sequence goes on along the minus strand of NC_060124.1, from coordinate 428,923,754 downwards.
TCTCGTTCAAGCCTTGTGTAAAAGAGCTGTCCAAGCCTTGTGTAAAAAAGTTGCCGCTTTCCTGCACACGTACTGTGAAGAGCTCGCACGCATGTTCCATTTTCATCCCGATCCGTTCATTCGGCCGGGGTGGCCGAACGGTTCTAGGCACTACAGTCTGGAACCGCGCGACCGCTACGGTCGCCGGTTCGAATCCTGCCTCGGGCATGGATGTGTGTGATGTCCTTAGGTTAGTTAGGTTTAAGTAGTTCTAAGTTCTAGGGGACTGATGACCTCAGAAGTTAAGTCCCATAGTGCTCAGAGCCATTTTGAACCGATCCGTTCCCCACGGATTCAGACTTTCGGTCGCATAATTCATAACGACCAAGTTTTTATCAAAGAAATCTGTAGATATCAGTCCATCGACCGGAAGATCCACATTTTTCTGTTACCTGGATTGGTGCCTCAGTCACAAAACGCTTTTCGTTCGCAATTTGTGTGGTGTCACCGCCAGACACCACACTTGCTAGGTGGTAGCTTAAATCGGCCGCGGTCCATTTAGTACATGTCGGACCCGCGTGTCGCCACTGTGTGATCGCAGACCGAGCGCCACCACAAGGCAGGTCTCGAGATACGGAATAGCACTCGCCCCAGTTGTACGACGACATTGCTAGAGACTATACGGACGAAGCCTTTCCTCTCATTTGCCGAGAGACAGTTAGAATAGCCTTCAGCTAAGTCCATGGCTACGACCTAGCAAGGCGCCATTAGCCTTACATAGTTCGAGAGTTATCGTATGAAATGTCTCATCAAGAACGTTGTAAACCAACAAAGAATTAAAGTTAAGTATTCGAGGAGCTGCATTCTTTTCTTATTAGAATCAATACTATCCTGTTCCAGAATTCACGCCAGTCGGCGTGTGTGTACGCGTGCCTTTCTTTCGGCTACCCGTCACTGTGGACTGGCTGCCTTAGCAGTCCACATCAATTTGATCGTTATTCCCTCCGTCTTTGCAACAGTATAAGCAAATCCCTGACCCCTAATACCTTCCGCGATATTATGCAGGGTGGGGCAGAGGAAACTCATGTTTTTCACTGCTGATTAACTGAAATCTGGTTTTATTAAAAAAATCTTGCATTTGGTAATAGTACTAATATTGCAGGTATGAAATCCACATACCTTGATTAGGTTCTGGAAATATTGGCATTGAGATGACGTCCTACTTGCCGGATACCTATTTGGATCCCCTCCTGGAAGTTACACACAGCTAATTCCAACATTTCATTCGGCACAGCTTCTGTTTCCTGACGAAGAGAAATAAGTCATCAGTTGTGCGGGGCTTGTTCACGTACACTCTTGATTTCAAGTATCCCCACAAGAAGAAGTCAGAGATAGATAAATCGGGAGAGCATGACGGCCAAGGAACATCACCAAATCGTGAAATGACGTGTGCAGGAAACGTCTGTCGAACCACTTCCATCGATGCTCTCGCCGCTTGAGCTGTGCCACCATCCAGCTGAAACCACATTTCTTTCATGCTCACCTGGAGCCTTTCGAGTTCTGGACGAAGAAAGTTGTTTAACATTTCGACTTAGCACACGCTTGTCGCAGTATCTGCTGCTCCTTCCTCTTCAAAAAAGTAAGGTCCATCATTCCCTATCTTGGAGATAACATACCACACTGTTACTTTTGAGTTGTGGAGAGGTTTTTGGTGAAGGTCCTCCGATGCCCAGTACCGACAGTTTTGTACACTAACACATCTACCCAGGTGAAAATGAGGTTTATCAGTGATGAACATTAGGACATCTGCAGCTTCCGTAAGAATAGTGTCCATTATGCCACAAAATTCTCTGCACTGCATAAAATCCGTTTCACTTAGCTGCTTGAGTATCATTATTTTGTACGGGTGAAATTTGAGATCATTATGTAAGATTCAGTGAAGAGAACGATTTGACAGTGATACTAGCAAGATACACGAACACGAACAACACCAAGTGAAAAAGAAACAGAAAAAAAGAGATAATACACGATCACAAATACATACATAGAATATCCAACATTTTTTTAAAAATCAAGGGATAATAATAGCCCCACAAAACCACAATTCAATTAAAAAATACAGAAAAAACTTATCTGTATAAAAAATCAGGGATTTACCAAGTGAAATACAATAAATGTGATGGAAGGTACATAGATCAAACCAGGAGGACATTTGACACCAGATACAAATAACATGTAAGAGCTTGTAAGTACAGGACAAATCATTCAATCTTTGTAGAACACTTACACTAGCAACAACATAAAATTACCACCAGAGACACAGACATGAAAATCATTATCATAAACAAGAACAAAAAACTCTTCCTCACCTTACAAGAAAACTACCATACTTGAGAAACCATAAACGAAAAGAATCATCTCATAAATGATCAGACTAATCTGGCCAACCGCACACCCTGTAACCTGACTGCTCACTTAATACAACGTTCTACAAATATAAACATAGGCTCCCAGCTTCTTTCCTATAATCTTCTTTCCCATAATCACCAAATTTCCCCACATCGTTTAAAAAGCTAACCACAGCTCGCAATCACCCCCTCCTCCACCTCTGCTGAACATACAAGATATTTTAACTATTGTACACTAACTATATATATATACCCTCCTCTCTCTCTCTCTCTCTCTCTCTCTCTCTCTCTCTCTCTCTCTCTCCCTTCCTGCCTCTCCGCATCGCCCCCCCCCCTCCCCAACACACACACGAATTATTGAAATCTCTCTCTCTCTTTCTTTTTCTCTCTCTCCCTGTCCCCGTTACCCAGCTCCCTCCCCCCTCCACCCTCACACATACGAATTATTAAAATAAACAAGGGGCCATGTATTTTCACAGGCTGGCAATGCTCACAACCTGCACTAAACAGACGATCAGAGATCAACATTGACATACCGTGGTAAGTGAAAACACAAGTAACACCATTATGATCTCAAGAAGTGAGGATAAGCGCAAATAACACAAATTCAGTGTAAGAAAAAGTGCAGAAAAGCAAAAACTGCCAAGCGTCTGCGTGAAACGAAGTCTTTCGACATCAACCTCTGCTAACAAAGAGGGAAGGAGCAGTGGTTTGGAGAACGTGTAAACAGTAACCAGAAACACCATAATTAAAGTACATACCTACTTTATACAAAAAATACTGTTTCTACTATAAAACAAAACAACCAAAAATGTACAAATATGTGTATCCAATTTGCAGAATAACCTCAGAAAAATGCTTTATAAATAATAACGAAACACTTCTGGTGTAAAACACTTTTTAATTAAGTTTCGGAAAGCTTAAGCCTGAGAAACCAGTAACTTATGCTAAAAATATCTTCTCCTCCTTTCATTTGGCAAGCGTAGGACCAGCAGTGTTCAAAAGTGCCCTCTATGGACTGATATACAGTCATGTTCAGAAGAAAAAAAAGAACTCCTTGAACGACTAGAGATAAGACGTTCATCTTCACAGGACATGTACTGTATATTAGTATGTTCAAATGGCTCTGAGCACTATGGGACTTAACATCTGTGGTCATCAGTCCCCTAGAACTTAGAACTACTTAAACCTAACTAACCTAAGGACATGACACACATCCATGCCCGAGGCAGGATTCGAACCTGCGACCGTAGCGGTCGCGCGGCTCCGGACAGAGCGCCTAGAACCGCTAGACCACCGCGGCCGGCATATTAGTATGTTCTGCAGAAATGATTAGGTTCAAGGTCAACACCGATATCGCGGCGCAATACCACCTACCGGTAAAATACTCTTGCCGCCCCTTTTTGCCGCTATAAACCGAAGGTAAGAGATCAGTGTGACTTGAGCAGACGTATTCACGATCCATACCGCCAAATCAGTGATTTTGAAAGAGGGCGCATTATTGGTACTGCAGATTGTGATGCATCGATCCATGGAATTGCTACTCGGCAGTTCAATGGGTGTGTGCAAAATACACTCCTGGAAATGGAAAAAAGAACACATTGACACCGGTGTGTCAGACCCACCATACTTGCTCCGGACACTGCGAGAGTGCTGTACAAGCAATGATCACACGCACGGCACAGCTGACACACCAGGAACCGCGGTGTTGGCCGTCGAATGGCGCTAGCTGCGCAGCATTTGTGCACCGCCGCCGTCAGTGTCAGCCAGTTTGCCGTGGCATACGGAGCTCCATCGCAGTCTTTAACACTGGTAGCATGCCGCGACAGCGTGGACGTGAACCGTATGTGCAGTTGACGGACTTTGAGCGAGGGCGTATAGTGGGCATGCGGGAGGCCGGGTGGACGTACCGCCGAATTGCTCAACACGTGGGGCGTGAGGTCTCCACAGTACATCGATGTTGTCGCCAGTGGTCGGCGGAAGGTGCACGTGCCCGTCGACCTGGGACCGGACCGTAGCGACGCACGGATGCACGCCAAGACCGTAGGATCCTACGCAGTGCCGTAGGGGACCGCACCGCCACTTCCCAGCAAATTAGGGACACTGTTGCTCCTGGGGTATCGGCGAGGACCATTCGCAACCGTCTCCATGAAGCTGGGCTACGGTCCCGCACACCGTTAGGCCGTCTTCCGCTCACGCCCCAACATCGTGCAGCCCGCCTCCAGTGGTGTCGCGACAGGCGTGAATGGAGGGACGAATGGAGACGTGTCGTCTTCAGCGATGAGAGTCGCTTCTGCCTTGGTGCCAATGATGGTCGTATGCGTGTTTGGCGCCGTGCAGGTGAGCGCCACAATCAGGACTGCATACGACCGAGGCACACAGGGCCAACACCCGGCATCATGGTGTAGGGAGCGATTTCCTACACTGGCCGTACACCACTGGTGATCGTCGAGGGGACACTGAATAGTGCACGGTACATCCAAACCGTCATCGAACCCATCGTTCTACCATTCCTAGACCGGCAAGGGAACTTGCTGTTCCAACAGGACAATGCACGTCCGCATGTATCCCGTGCCACCCAACGTGCTCTAGAAGGTGTAAGTCAACTACCCTGGCCAGCAAGATCTCCGGATCTGTCCCCCATTGAGCATGTTTGGGACTGGATGAAACGTCGTCTCACGCGGTCTGCACGTCCAGCACGAACGCTGGTCCAACTGAGGCGCCAGGTGGAAATGGCATGGCAAGCCGTTCCACAGGACTACATCCAGCATCTCTACGATCGTCTCCATGGGAGAATAGCAGCCTGCATTGCTGCGAAAGGTGGATATACACTGTACTAGTGCCGACATTGTGCATGCTCTGTTGCCTGTGTCTATGTGCCTGTGGTTCTGTCAGTGTGATCATGTGATGTATCTGACCCCAGGAATGTGTCAATAAAGTTTCCCCTTCCTGGGACAATGAATTCACGGTGTTCTTATTTCAGTTTCCAGGAGTGTAGTTCACGAAAGGCCGTAGAACACAAGATCGGTCAGGTCGCACCATCGAGACCATCCTCCGAGAAGATCGACAGTTCATCGAAAAGGTATTGCAGGACAGATCTGAATCCCCCTCGGCTCTGGCGCAACAGTGGAACAGTTAAACACATCGTATACTGTCAGGGGAGACAGTCCGTCGCCATTTACTGTGGCGTGAGTCACGTGCGTGTCGTCTAGTTTTCTGCCTACCTTTGACGAACATGCTAGGCGGCCATGGTGTATGGAACGACGTCACTGGGGACAGGAATGGCATCAGATAATGCTTTCGGACGAATCCAGGTTCTGTTTGTTTGAAAATGGTGGCCGCATTTTGGTTCGCCACAGACAGGGGGAGTGGCATCACAGTGACCGCATACAGGGTCAACTCAAGGCCTTATGGTGTAGGGTGCTACTGGGTACACTGTGACCAGCATGACCTACGTGAATCACTTAATGCGACCCGCAGCCACGCCCTTTCTGTACAACAACCCAGACGCCATTTTAGCAAGACAATGTACGACCACATGTTGTTGCATGAACAAGTGTCACAAGATGTCAGCCTTTTGCCCTCGCCCAACAGACCACCAGATTTGGCCCCAGTCGAAAATGCGTGGGTTATGGCGAAACGACGTGTGCAGCGCTGTGACTCAATGGCTATACCACAGACGCCATTCGCGCCTTATATACGTCGATACCATCACGCATGGAAGATGTTATCAGTGTCCATGACGGACCCTGTGCCCACTAGGCAAGATTACACATGCTGAACTGAGGTGACTGAAACGCTAATCATTTCTGCGGAACATCCTACTGTACATGTCCCGTGAATGTGAACAACCTATCTCCAGTCGTTCGAGGTGTTCTGTTTTTCTCAACATGAGTGTAATTCATGTACAAAAATGTTCTTAAGTTTCATGTTATTAAAAACTTTGAAGTAAACTTCGCATATTAACAAAAATATCTTTTCTTCCTCTTATTTGAGATCGTTAAGGAGTTTGTACTGTCCGAGGCCGAGTACAGTGCCACACTGAAGTTTCTCTATCGTGTCCAGTTCGCCGCTGCCAGTGTGCTGAGGGCCCCTGCAGCTGATGTTTGGTGTAGTGTCTTGCTTTTTACAGAGAGAGAGAGAGAGAGAGAGAAAGAGAGAGAGAGAGAGGGAGGGAGAGAGAGGGGGAGCGCTTTTCAGCGCTGTAGGTTTTTTTTACCAATCAGGTTTCCTAAAAAAACTTCTATATATCCGCAGTAGCCTGGTGTATGGTTAATTATGAGAGTGAGTTTTCAGTTCGGAGTTTGATGTTGAAATATGAATCTTAAGCCATTCTTAGTTAGAACCATATGTAGGTTAATTTTTCCGTAACAGATCTAAAGGTGGACAGCTGGAACGAAACCTGTAGCAAGGAAAGTGATCTGGAAACTGAATTTGGACAGTTTTATATGAGTAACAATCGCGATATTCCCTGAAGACGAATATGTCCAGCTTGAATGTACAGTGTTGTGACAGAAGTCATGGGATAGATATACACATTTACAGATGGCGGTAGTATCGTATATATAAGATATAAAAGGGCAGTGCATTGGCGGAGCTGTCATTTGTAGTCACGTGATTCACGTGAAAAGGTGTCCAACCTGATTATGGCCACGTGACTGGAATTAGATGACTTTCAACAGGGAATGGTAGTTAGAGCTAGAAGCATGGGCCATTCCATTTCGTAAATCGTTAGAGAATTCAATATTCCAAGTTCCACAGTGGCATTTCAGGCATTACCTCTCAACTCTGACAACGGACAACGCAGTGGTCGCCAGCCTCTACTTAACGACCGAGAGCAGCGGTGTTTAAGTAGAGTTGTCAGTGCTAGCAGAGAAGCAACACTGCGTAAAATAACCGTATAAATCAATGTGGGACGTACAACGAACGTATCCGTTAGGATAGTACAGCAAAATCTGCCCTTAATGGGCTGTGGCAGCAGACGACCAACGTGCCTTTACTAGGAGCAGGACATTGACTGCAGCACTTCTCCTGGGCTCGTGACGACATCGGTTGGACCCTAAACGACTGGAAATCCGTGTCCTTGTTGTACGAGTCCTGACTTCGGTTTGTAAGTGGTGATGGTAGTGTTCGAGCATGGGGCAGACCCCACGAATCGATGGACCGAAGTTGCCAACAAGGCGCTGTGCAAGCTGTGGTGACTCCATAATGGGCTGTGTTTACACGGAATGAACTATCATTGACTGAAAATGGTTATGTTCGGTTACTTGGAGATGATCTGTAGCCATTCGTAAACTTCATGTTCCCAAACAACGATGTCATATGAAACTTCCTGGTAGATTAAAACTGTGTGCCGGACCGAGACTCGAACTCGGGACCTTTGCCTCTCGCGGGCAAGTGCTCTACCAACTGAGCTACCCAAGCACGACTCACGCCCCGTCCTCACAGCTTTACTTCTGCCAGTATCTCGTCTCCTACCTTCCAAACTTTACAGAAGCTCTCCTGCGAACCTTGCAGAACTGGCACTCCTGAAAGAAAGGATATTGCGGAGACAAGGCCTAGCCAAAGCCTGGGGGATGTTTCCAGAATGAGGTTTTCACTCTGCAGCGGAGTGTACGCTGATATGTAACTTCCTGGCAGATTAAAACTGTGTGCCGGACCGAGACTCGAATTCGGGACATTTGCCTTTCGCAGGCAAGTGCTCTACCATCTGAGCTACCCAAGCACGACTCACGCCCCGTCCTCACAGCTTTACTTCTGCTAGTATCTCGTCTACTACCTTTCAAACTTTACGGAAGTCGGCTAAGCCATGTCTCCGCAATATCCTTTCTTTCAGGAGTGCTAGTTCTGCAAGGTTCACAGGAGAGCTTCTGTAAAGTTAGGAAGGTAGGAGACGAGGTACTGTCAGAAGTAAAGCTGTGAGGACGCGGCGTGAGTCGTGCTTGGGTAACTCGGTTGGTAGAGCACTTGCCCGCGAAAGGCAGAGGTCCCGAGTTCGTGTCTCGGTCCGGCACACAGTTTTAATCTGCCAGGAAGTTTTATATCAGCGCACACTCAGCTGCAGAGTGAAAATCTCATTCTGGGAACGATGTCATATCATCAGACCACAATTGTTCGGATTGGTTTGTAGTACATTCTAGACAATTCGAGCGAACTACACTCCTGGAAATTGAAATAAGAACACCGTGAATTCATTGTCCCAGGAAGGGGAAACTTTATTGGCACATTCCTGGGGTCAGATACATCACATGATCACACTGACAGAACCACAGGCACATAGACACAGGCAACAGAGCATGCACAATGTCGGCACTAGTACAGTGTATATCCACCTTTCGCAGCAATGCAGGCTGCTATTCTCCCATGGAGACGATCGTAGAGATGCTGGATGTAGTCCTGTGGAACGGCTTGCCATGCCATTTCCACCTGGCGCCTCAGTTGGACCAGCGTTCGTGCTGACTTGCAGACCGCGTGAGACGACGCTTCATCCAGTCCCAAACATGCTCAATGGGGGACAGATCCGGAGATCTTGCTGGCCAGGGTAGTTGACTTACACCTTCTAGAGCACGTTGGGTGGCATGGGATACATGCGGACGTGCATTGTCCTGTTGGAACAGCAAGTTCCCTTGCCGTTCTAGGAATGGTAGAACGATGGGTTCGATGACGGTTTGGCTGTACCGTGCACTATTCAGTGTCCCCTCGACGATCACCAGTGGTGTACGGCCAGTGTAGGAGATCGCTCCCCACACCATGATGCCGGGTGTTGGCCCTGTGTGCTTCGGTCGTATACAGTCCTGATTGTGGCGCTCACCTGCACGGCGCCAAACACGCATACGACCATCATTGGCACCAAGGCAGAAGCGACTCTCATCGCTGAAGACGACACGTCTCCATTCGTCCCTCCATTCACGCCTGTCGCGACACCACTGGGGGCGGGCTGCACGATGTTGGGGCGTGAGCGGAAGACGGCCTAACGGTGTGCGGGACCGTAGCCCAGCTTCATGGAGACGGTTGCGAATGGTCCTCGCCGATACCCCAGGAGCAACAGTGTCCCTAATTTGCTGGGAAGTGGCGGTGCGGTCCCCTACGGCACTGCGTAGGATCCTACGGTCTTGGCGTGCATCCGTACGTCGCTGCGGTCCGGTCCCAGGTCGACGGGCACGTGCACCTTCCGCCGACCACTGGCGACAACATCGATGTACTGTGGAGACCTCACGCCCCACGTGTTGAGCAATTCGGCGGTACGTCCACCCGGCCTCCCGCATGCCCACTATACGCCCTCGCTCAAAGTCCGTCAACTGCACATACGGTTCACGTCCACGCTGTCGCGGCATGCTACCAGTGTTAAAGACTGCGATGGAGCTCCGTATGCCACGGCAAACTGGCTGACACTGACGGCGGCGGTGCACAAATGCTGCGCAGCTAGCGCCATTCGACGGCCAACACCGCGGTTCCTGGTGTGTCAGCTGTGCCGTGCGTGTGATCATTGCTTGTACAGCCCTCTCGCAGTGTCCGGAGCAAGTATGGTGGGTCTGACACACCGGTGTGAATGTGTTCTTTTTTCCATTTCCAGGAGTGTATTTGGCCACCCATATAGCATGACATGAATGCCATCTAACATTCACAGGATATGATTTAGAGGTCAGGCCGTGCACAAAATACTGCACCAACAACATTTTCGGAAGTATGGATGACTATAGAGGCAGCATGGCTCATTATTTCTGCACGGAGCTTCCAACAACTCGTTGAGTCCATGCCATGTCGGGTTGCTGCACTATCCAGGGCAAAAGGAGGTCCGACACGATATTGGGAGGCATCCGATGACTTTTGTCCCCTAAGGGTATTTTTGTGACATTTAAAGAATTAGGCCATAGACAGGACCGGGGCACGAACCTGTAAGAGCGCGAGCGTGAGGTGGACGGCGAGGGCGGCCAGGAAGCAGGGCAGGGCGGGCAGCTGGTGCGTCTCCTCCAGCGTCCAGACGCCGACCCAGGTGGTGACCACCAGCGGCGCGATCACCATCGACGCTAGCAGCGCGTCCGCCACCGCCAGCAGGCGCCCCGGCAGCCGCCCCCGCCGCCGCTGGAGCTGCAGGTACTCCGCCGGCACTTGTCCCTGTCCCTGCTCCTGCCACAGGGGCTGCGCAGCCGGGTCGTCGCAGGAGACGCTCCACTTCTCGTCGGCAGCCGCCGCTGGCTGATGCTCCTGCCAGAGGGGCGCCGCCAGCACGTCCTGCGCAGACGCCTTCCGCTTGTCTCTGCTAGCAGCCGACGTGGGCCAAGCCTGCTGCTGCCGGCACAGAGGGTCGATCCCCACGGCCACACACGTCTCCTTCCACATGTCGCTGGCCGGCACCGACATGACTGTCCACACGCAGCCTAATATCACTGTAAACAAAACATCCTTAACCCACTCAGTACTCTATTCTGGAAGTCCTTACACTATTTCAGTCTACTTCGATAACACTCTGCTAATACACTACTGGCCATCAAAATTGCTACACCACGAAGACGACGTGCTACAGACAGCGAAATTTAACCGACAGGAAGAAGGTGCTGTGATATGCAAATGATTTGCTTTTCAGAGCATTCACCCAAGGTTGGCGCCGGTGGCGACACCTACAACGTGCTGATATCAGCACCAATTTCTCATAAACAAACAGCAGTTGACCGGTGTTGCCTGGTGAAACGTTGTTGTGATGCCTCGTGTAAGGAGGAGAAATGCGTACCATCACGTTTCCCACTATGGTAAAGGTCGGATTGTAGCCCATCGCGATTTATCGTATCCGTATCGCGACATTGCTGCTCGCGTTGGTCGAGATCCAATGACTGTTAGCCTGCGATGGTGTACTCAACGACGAACCTCGGTGTACGAATGGCGAAATGTCATTTTTGCGGATGAATCCAGGTTCTGTTTACAGCATCATGATGGTCGCATCCGTGTTTGGCGACATCGCGTTGAACGCACATTGGAAGCGTGTATTCGTCATCGCCATACTGGCGTATCACCCGGCGTGATGGTATGGGGTGCCACGTCTCGGTCACGCCTTGTTCGTATTGACGGCACTTGGAAGAGTGGACGTTACATTTCAGATGTGTTACGACCCGTGGCTCTATCAGTCATTCGATGCCTGCGAAACCCTACATTTCAGCAGGATAATGCACGACCGCATGTTTCAGGTCCTGTACGGGCCTTTCTGGATACAGAAAATGTTCGACTGCTGCCCTGGCCAGCACATTCTCCAGATCTCTCACCAATTGAAAACGTCTGGTCAATGGTGGCCGAGCAACTGGCTCGTCACAATACGCCAGTCACTAATCTTGATGAACTGTGGTATCGTGTTGAAGCTGCATGGGCAGCTGTACCTGTACACGCCATCCAAGCTCTGTTTGACTCAATGCCCAGGCGTATCATGGCCGTTATTACGGCCAGAGGTGGTTGTTCTGGATACTGATTTCTCAGGTTCTATGTATCCAAATTGTGTGAAAATGTAATCTCATGTCAGTTCTAGTATAATATATAATGAAACCCGTTTATCATCTGCATTTCTTCTTGGTGTAGCAATTTTAATTGCCAGTAGTGTATTTCTGCCCCGGTCGCAAGCAGCTATTGAAACATAATATGTTAATTTCCTTTCACGTCTTCCTATCTATAATTTATTCTACTTGATCGATTGTTATTATGCTCGCCTATATTTGCGTATGGAATTCTATAACTCCCTAGGCTGGCCGAGAGAAGATGCGGTCGGAGAAGGCGATTTAAGCAGCTCCACCAGCGACGAGAAGTTTTCCCGACTGCGGTGACTATGAACAGTTTTCTTTCTAACTTCTGGCCCGTCACAACACCGGGAGTCGGCGGCTGTATGTGAGGCAGGGCAGTGGACTTGTATCTACGTTGGTGTTGATTTTCATGTTGCTATGTTTATAGAATTGTCCCTCAGAAAGGAAGGCAGCCTGGACTTACAAATGTTGGTCAACTTCTGTAACGAATGTGTACTGCTTGCCGCCAAGAAAAGATTGCATGGTGAGTGGTTTGTGAACTTTACACTTCTTGTCAGTCGAAGGTGGTTAACGAGACTGATTTGTAACGTTCAGCATGGTAGACATACGAAACTGGCGCCACCGGAATAATAGCTGCTTCGCCTTCAAATCCAGCGGATAATTTTCAAAGCAGTCCGGATATCCTGATGCCGGACGGAGTGGCCGAGCGGTTCTAGGCGCTACAGTCTGGAACCGGGCGACCGCTACGGTCGCAGGTTCGAATCCTGCCTCGGGCATGGATGTGTGTGATGTCCTTAGGTTAGTTAGGTTTAAGTAGTTCTAAGTTCTAGGGGACTGATGACCTTAGAAGTTAAGTTCCATAGTGCTCAGAGCCATTTGAACCATTTGATATCCTGATAATGTTATTTTCTTATAGAAAATTGTGGAAATTTATGGTAAGCTCATATGGGACCAAACTGATGAGGTCATCGGTCCTTAAGCCTACACACTACTTAACCTAAGTTAAATTAACTTACGCTATGGACAACACACACACCCATGCCCGAGGGAGGACTCGAACCTCCGACGTGGGGAGCCGCACGAACGTAACAAGGCGCCTTAGACCGCGCGGCTACTCCGCGAGGCTATTTTCTTATGGATCAAGTTATTGAGATTTATCTACACTAACTGGATATATGTGCTTCCCCATATTTGCCTCTTAATTCTACGGGCTGTTTCCGGAAGAGCGTGCAAAAAATTCAACGGGACATAGAGAATGCTCCACTGAAAAATTTGAGGTAGGGAAGCTGGGGTGGGAGAAGCCAACTTAAGGGGAAACTGGGAATAAAATCACACAACTGTGCACTTTTTTACTTACATTAGTTCACTGGAAATATCATTATTGACACAATGAACGTGTGATTTGTATTGTACCTTACAAAATGTGCTGAAACTGACGGCTATCAACCGCATTGCAAGCATAACATCGGCGAACAAGATTCTGACGCACGGAACCAAATATCCTTGGTATATTTCGAATCACATCACAGGCAGCTACAATTCTGGCAACTAATTCCACCTTCGTATCCACTAGGATCTCCTACACAAGTGCGTTTAAATATCGCCATGGAAAATAAGACCACCCATTCCAATACAGCGTTCAGGAAATACTGTACCGGTATTGGTCCATCGTATTATACCGTACGTCTCTGAATATCACCGTGTAGTTAATGGGTCTGTTATTCATTCATAGCACTTTCTATCATAGGAAAATGTAAATACGATGCAACAGAGCCACTTTATGGACAAGTAAAGTAAACAAAACCTGTAACAAGACTTCTGGTAATCAGGCTCGTCCTCCATGTTTCCTTGCAGGAAATAAAGAATGTATATGTAAATGAACAGCATGGTACATGTAAACTTGTACGTATGTTAGTTTTAAATAAGCTGGAAAACAGTAACGCTAGACAAAGTGGTAGACAAGTTTACTTCCTTATGTCCTTAAGCTGGCTTTACCGACAACATGTTCCCATCTCTAGTATTATAAAAAAAATTAATTTAATATTGATATATTTCATTTTTTTCAATTTTAATCTAATACTTATATAGGTATTGCATTTCATACTAGATTGCTGTGTTCCCAGTTGGGCACAGCTTTGCCACGGGAAACACGAAAGAGATCGAAGACATTCTGGTCGGCTCCTGATCGTTGTCAGAAGAAGGCTAGTTTTTGATTTCGCAAAGGCTTCTATTATTTGTAAAAGAACAACCCGGATTCCTTTACGTAATCAGTATGAATTTTATAATGACCTAAGGGACATTTAACAATGAACAATAAAAATTGCATTTGCAAATTAAATCATTAATAAATGGGGCGGCTATGAGTTGTATAGAAAACAAGGAACGGCCTTCTGTCTACGACCACGATGCCGCAATATTGTCTGCTGTAGTAAAGGCAAATTGACATTTATAAAAGTAATATGATGGTTCAAATGGCTCTGAGCACTATGGGACTTAACATCTGAGGTCATCAGTCCCCTGAAACTTAGAACTACTTAAACCTAACTAACCTAAGGACATCACACACATCCATGCCCGAGGCAGGATTCGAACCTGCGACCGTAGCGGTCGCGCGGTTGCAGACTGAAGCGCCTAGAACCGCTCGGCCACACCGGCCGTCAGTAAAACAATCCTTTACGTTACTGGGAACCAGAAACAGGGAGGAATCAAACACCACAGAGGAAGCTAACAAATACCCTCTGGACAAAAGCACAAGAAAAATAATATTTGCAAAAAGAACTCGATAACGTAGCAACAGCAGCCACTTGTAGTGCATGGTCTCCAGATACTGGCGATAACATAGTGAACGTACTGACCCAGGAGCCAGCCGATCTTATTCGTTTTCGTCTGACAAAAAAAGGATACGTTCAGTCGAATAAGAAATTCATTCGAGAAGACGGATTGAAGGCTTCAGGACAGAAAAGCCAATCGTCGACGAATCCAGAGCTAATGATGCCGTCCACAAGAGACCAGCCTGTGAAGTAAGGCGTCAGTGTGATGATGATATTCGTCACACTGATCAGCCGGGCGAAGGCCTATACCAAAAAGACAATCGTCAGTCTATATCAAACTATGAATGACCCTAAACAATGACAAAGAGATCACCATCGGTAATATAAGAAGACTAGGATGAACCAGACAGTTTTCCAGGTTGTTGACAGGGAAGCTGTTTCAACGGGGGAGGCAAAATACCTGACCCCAGCGTGATAATTAGACTCCGGTAGTGAGGTGCGTCTTTGAAAAGATATCAGCACCCAAGAAACTAACAAAATTTATAAAAAAAACCGCTGATATGTCGCAATTTAGGGTTGATCCACCAAATATTGACATGAGGAGTCAGATTGATCGGCAGCAGACAGAAAATAAACGAGATGTAATAGAATGCGGTGTCTGTGTACATGTTAAAACATTGCATCGTACAAACAAAATGGACGTCTTCGCTTTAATATCGGGGAAATGTAATTCTCCGAGCTTGCGGGGCCTGGCCACAAGTTCATACTGAACTTAGAAGATGTGTCGTCGCCAGAAGAATCGATCAGATAGTTATTTGAGTTTGCAGGCCATCGTCGCTGAAAGCGGGAATATCTGTGCAGTATAATACGCTTACTGATAATATTGGTATCCAAACACCGCACTTTGTGAGGGAGCCTAAGGGAATAATGTTCGTGTTCAAGAATCCTCCCTGAACATGAATCGTAACCTCCATTTTGGTCTCATTGCGATCCACTACGATCCCAGTGTGCCGATCGACAACCGTCACCCAAGGTATTACCACTTGGTTAAAGTCCCGCTACTTCAGAAACGTGCATTTGCGATCGTTAATGCGGGCACCAGCAATACGATAATGGGAATCCAAGGTCATCATTGAACCCAGAAATGTCGTTAGCATTTCGTACTAAAACCATAACCTAAAATCGTTCCCCTAATATAGTCTAGCCACGTAGTTGCACGGCAATACGTCGCCGAAACAAGGGTTCTAAGAACGAGGCAAAGAGTAAAATGGATAAGGGCTTCCCTGGGATAGAACCCTTCTGATCAAAATCCAGGGGATAAAGTGATCGTTTACAACTGCTGAAATATGGATACCAGTGAAAAGTTTGGCTAGGACTTGGCAAGTGTCGTGAGTAATACCCAAAGCGGTTAACACACTGTGAATGAGAGGGTCAAATGCTTTGTGGAAGTCGGGAAAAAGCAAGACTCCAGAGATATTAGTGGCCGAAAGCATTGACGCGACATCTCCACATTCGATAACAGCAGTCAGTATCACGCATCCAGGCACACAACTTTGGTGGATGGTAATGATTTTGTTGAGAACTAAGACAGAGGCGGGTATTTACAGCTTGAGCGACAATTTTGTAGGCGAAATTTAGGGCAGTAATCGGATGAAGAGAGTCAAGATTAGATCGACCCTTGGTTTTTGGGATGATAACCATTTTACCCTTCCTTGAAAGGAAGCGAGACACCCCGGATAAGTTCACTGACCATTGGCGTTTTTGTGTCACCTATAAAAGACCAAAAATGAATATAAAATTCTTCAGGAATACCGTCCAATCCAGGTGAGTTGCGTGACTGAAACCCGGTAACAACAACACGTTTATCGTCCTTGTGGAAATCACTCAAAAAATCGCCATTTATTTCAGGATGGCGATGCAATCCAGCAAACGGTAAAAGTTGTCAGGAAAATTTTCAACAGAAAAAATTAAATTGAAAATGTTACGGCGGGACGCTGAAATTCGACAATCGGCGCTACAATGCAAAAGCATTTCCTGCGCATCCGCATACCGATAAGATGGTATAGTGAACTCAGTTGATTTCGTAAAATTGAACGTGATCGAGATCTTGCCCAGAGTCCCTGCGTCTGATATTGTTTTAACTATAGAATTTGCCTTTAATTCGCCGTGCATACAAAATCCGCAGGGAGCTTGAGCTTGCCTAGCGCAATCGTAAAGTTGACGTAATATGGAGTAATAAAATTCTTGAATCCGCTGGACGTCTATCGTCCTCACGACACTAGAACGCATGAGAGCTTTATGAACTTGGGTTTGGCATGCTGTGTCCACCATTCCACAACAGACGAGTACCGTTCTTTAACACGAGAGCAACACGTCCATACTTCCTCAATGATAACACCAAAGCAATGGTCTTTCAGATAGGCTATACTGAGAATACAGGAAAGACGATGAAATTTTACCGGTTGCTGCACGTAATGTGACGGCTATGGCATAATTATCAGTAAAACAGGCGTGTATTACGTCAACGTCCTAAAGGTTCTCGCACAAGAAATCGGAAAGGTAAAATCGATCAAGCCTATACTGCTACAGGTGGCAGTAAAATAAGTGTATCGGGCAAGAAAGGCCAGAGCCTGAAGGGGCATAGAGAGGAAGTGAAATCACAATAGGTGCATCCCATCTTCGAGAACTTCGAAATCTCGTAATGAATTCATTCCCTATAACACAAGGCAGTTCCCGTAGAAAGTTCGGAAGCCACATTAAAAAAGGAATTGAAAATTGGTCAAACAATACTTCCTGTAAAAACATAACGTCTGAATCAGAGTCACATATAAACTGTAGCAAAGCGGCGAATCAAAGATTAATATTCAAAGTGAGGAAACTATATGCTTGTATAAACAACTGAACCGGAACAAAAACCACAAAATTACAGAACCATCATGTAACGGAACTATGTATCAGTGTTCGTGGAAGAATCAACGGAAGAAACGGAGCGAGAAGTGTGAACATCTGCCCCATCTTGCAATTGTATTGTGGTGCAACTCTCTCGGGCAGGGTACGTTGTTCACTGCAGCGCCTTGGAATTGACGCTACATCGTAAGGCTGTATGGGTGGGTCGTGGAGAAAATCCATTTCTGAGTGAGAGGGAGAGATATCCGCACCCCACTCGTCGATGGACGGGGACTCACGTATGGAAGTTTGTTTAGTAACGACGGGGTCTTCGTGCTCAACAAGAGGTTGTGACGTGGAGGCCGCGATGAAAGTCGCAGAAATACACTCCTGGAAACTGAAATAAGAACACCGTGAATTCATTGTCCCAGGAAGGGGAAACTTTATTGACACATTCCTGGGGTCAGATACATCACATGATCACACTGACAGAACCACAGGCACATAGACACAGGCAACAGAGCATGCACAATGTCGGCACTAGTACAGTGTATATCCACCTTTCGCAGCAATGCAGGCTGCTATTCTCCCATGGAGACGATCGTAGAGATGCTGGATGTAGTCCTGTGGAACGGCTTGCCATGCCATTTCCACCTGGCGCCTCAGTTGGACCAGCGTTCGTGCTGGACGTGCAGACCGCGTGAGACGACGTTTCATCCAGTCCCAAACATGCTCAATGGGGGACAGATCCGGAGATCTTGCTGGCCAGGGTAGTTGACTTACACCTTCTAGAGCACGTTGGGTGGCACGGGATACATGCGGACGTGCATTGTCCTGTTGGAACAGCAAGTTCCCTTGCCGGTCTAGGAATGGTAGAACGATGGGTTCGATGACGGTTTGGATGTACCGTGCACAATTCAGTGTCCCCTCGACGATCACCAGTGGTGTACGGCCAGTGTAGGAAATCGCTCCCCACACCATGATGCCGGGTGTTGGCCCTGTGTGCCTCGGTCGTATGCAGTCCTGATTGTGGCGCTCACCTGCACGGCGCCAAACACGCATACGACCATCATTGGCACCAAGGCAGAAGCGACTCTCATCGCTGAAGACGACACGTCTCCATTCGTCCCTCCATTCACGCCTGTCGCGACACCACTGGAGGCGGGCTGCACGATGTTGGGGCGTGAGCGGAAGACGGCCTAACGGTGTGCGGGACTGTAGCCCAGCTTCATGGAGACGGTTGCGAATGGTCCTCGCCGATACCCCAGGAGCAACAGTGTCCCTAATTTGCTGGGAAGTGGCGGTGCGGTCCCCTACGGCACTGCGTAGGATCCTACGGTCTTGGCGTGCATCCGTGCGTCGCTGCGGTCCGGTCCCAGGTCGACGGGCACGTGCACCTTCCGCCGACCACTGGCGACAACATCGATGTACTGTGGAGACCTCACCCCCCACGTGTTGAGCAATTCGGCGGTACGTCCACCCGGCCTCCCGCATGCCCTCTATACGCCCTCGCTCAAAGTCCGTCAACTGCACATACGGTTCACGTCCACGCTGTCGCGGCATGCTACCAGTGTTAAAGACTGCCATGGAGCTCCGTATGCCACGGCAAACTGGCTGACACTGACGGCGGCGGTGCACAAATGCTGCTCAGCTAGCGCCATTCGACGGCCAACACCGCGGTTCCTGCTGTGTCCGCTTTGCCGTGCGTGTGATCTTTGCTTGTACAGCCCTCTCGCAGTGTCCGGAGCAAGTATGGTGGGTCTGACACACCGGTGTCAATGTGTTCTTTTTTCCATTTCCAGGAGTGTAGTTTGGGAAGCTGACACAACAGGAGAGCCGGGGGAGACAAGAGGGGTCTTGAAACAGTTTCCTCAACAGGCGGCGCCGACCGGACGATCTAGATGACGGGAGAATCGCCAGATGACTTATCAGTAGCCACCATCTGACCTGGTGCGGAAGCGCCCGTCCTCGACTACAAACTCGGGCCGGAGAAGGGGGTCCTTCTACGGAGGGCTAACCGAAAATGGAGCCAAGGGAAAAGGCTCGTCAGCAGCATCGTCGCCGTGCATTCTGCAATGCTAGTTTTGAATCACTGGGGTTAGCATCGTAGGAGTGACGGCGTTAGTGTCCCTACGCGTGACCTCAATGGCCTAGCCGCAGAATCCTGTAGGAGAAGATTAGCTGAAGTCAATTTTTTACGTTGTTCGTAAGCGGGCTTTAATAACACCACACCAGGCAGACAGCACGGGGGTGATCGCTCTGATTACAGATAACGCAGGTTCCGTCCTGGCCTGTATCAGTAATATGAACCTGGTAGCTACATACCTGCAATGGTGAGGTAAAATCACCATTTCTAGCGAACAAACACCACTAATTAGCCGTAAGCGGCGATGGGCAGAGAAGCGTTCTATTCGAATATCTCGTCTATCCCCACAAGGGAACAGAAGGACCTAAGAAAACGCTCATCTACCTAGGGCGGAAGATTAGAAACCAGAAATCCTTTGTATGGACCATTTCAGCATTCGTCAAAAGAATCTATCACGATGAGTAAAGGGGATCTGAGCACAGTGACGTAATATGATCCTGTCTTCCTGAAGCGAGTCAAGAAATTTGACAGAAAATAGTTCAAATGGCTCTGAGCACTATGAGACTTAACATCTGAGGTCATCAGTCCCCTAGAACTTAGAACTACTTAAACCTAACTAACCTAAGGACATCACACACATCCATGCCCGAGGCAGGATTCGAACCTGCGACCGCAACGGTCGCTCGGTTCCAGACTGTAGCGTCTAGAACCGCTCGGCCACCCCGGCCGGCCAAATTTGACAGAAAACACACATAACTCCGAATCAAAGGACGCAGAATGCACCTGATCTTATCCATCAACCAACTGCGTATCTCTAAAGAACCGGGCTGCACATGCTGTGTAGATTTACCAAAACTGAAGCTGACAGTACCTGTAAGTGGAGCAGACATGGGAAACGTATAGGATGTCACGTTGCAAGACAACGCCGCATCAGAAAGGGCTGCACAAACACCAGACACTAGACGACAAACAGCAATGCGACGCGCACTAGAACTCCGGCGACACTGAACGGAAAACAAGGTAAACGCGTGGCGCTACGATAAAAGGCGGGTCTAGGACAACCGATTGCGTTGATGAGCAAAAGGCCATCCAAGCACGAATCACGGCCATACCCAGACTTCCTTAAGTCGTCAATCTTGTATTTCATAACTGCGGTAGTTGCCGCAGTGCCTGTTCCTTCGGACTTGCTTTCATACCCGAATGAACTTTGCATCATACTTTTCAACAACACAAGTACTGGACTATCGTAAAACAAAACAAGAGATAAAAATGAATGTAAAACGTAAAATAACAATTTAAAACGTAAAACAAATATAAGTAAAATATATAACTATTCTATTAATGAATTTTTAGTTATTTTAATTAGGTATGTTGACAGCACATTGTGTACAGTTTATTTTGCAAAACAATTTCAGAAACCAGCTTTATTATACATTGATGGATGCAGCATGAAAGCTTCTTTAATTTATGTTGTAACAAAAGTTTTCATTTTTGAAAATTCATTAATGGTGGTGGCGTAATTTGCTCCATTTCAAATTAACACAAAATTTTATTCTACAGTTTTCAAGAACGTTAATTACATATCAACTTTTATACGATAAACACCTTTTATATGTCACCGATTCAAAGATATTCACTCCAAACCCAATATGCCAGATTACCTTTCGGGGTGTTTTTTACTCCTGAATAGTTAAATTGAACACAAATGAAAAAAATTCGTATGTCATTTGATTGCCCACTCTACACACCCGCCTGGTTCTATCACGATCGTTAATTGGCAACTGGAAATGTTCACCTATCAGTTTTCGTCTTACGTGGAGCTATTTAGCATTACCGAAATAGAAAATGAACAGGCAACGTGCCTCTGATGTTACTGACGGAAGTTTAGACACACTGAAAATGACTTCTATATCTGCCTACAGTTTATTTTAAAGGTCATTAGCACGATAGCAATTCTCTTATGCACAACGCCCATGGAAATAGTTACCTTGTGAAATTACAATTAAATTCAGATCTTTAGCTGCTTACAAGGGGTTGATAAATATCAACACGGAGAGTTGAAAATGTTTGCCCCGACCAGGACTCGAACCCGGGATTTTTTGCCCACATCGTAGATGCTCTATCCGGCTGAGTCATCGGGGACGCAGTGAATAGAACGACTGCAGTAAACTATCTCTGGCACGCTCTCCGTGAGACCCACATTTCCAACTTACTGTCCACATACTACGTTTTTAGTCAAGCAAACCAACGAAAATTGTGGACCAGCGGTTTGGGGGCGCGGTTCAAAATGGCTCTGAGCACTATGGGACTTAACATCTATGGTCATCAGTCCCCTAGAACTTAGAACTACTTAAACCTAACTAATCTAAGGACAGCACACGACACCCAGTCATCACGAGGCAGAGAAAATCCCTGACCCCGCCGGGAATCGAACCCGGGAACCCGGGCGCGGGAAGCGAGAACGCTACCGCACGACCACGAGCTGTGGACTGGCGGCGCGGAAATGCGCCCTATAGCGTCCCACATGTGTTCAGTCGGTTCAGATCAGCTGAACTTCGTGCCGTTGTAGAAAGCTGAGAGAGTAATATTAGATTAGACGTGCTTTTCGTTCCAAAATAGATCTATAATGAGCAAAAAGTAAGTCTGGAGTACAGCATTGTATGGTAGTGAAACATGCACATTCGGGAAACCGAAACAGAAGAGAATTAGAGCATTTTAGGGGTGGTGATATACAAGAATGTTGAAGATTAGGTGGGCTTGTAAGATAAGGAGATGGGAACATCAAATGGCCACTGGTATAAAACTTTTAAGTGTTACAGAAATGGAGAAAGGAGGAGCTGCCACATTCATCAGGAAGTGTCACAAATTTAATAACATAGACATTAATACATTTTGCCTAGAACAGTATATGGAAGATGTGCAACATAAGTAGAATTTCATACAAAATCCTTCATAATATTAAGTGTATATCGATCACCTGCAGCAAACATTAATTTGTTCATAAACGACTTTGAAGCTGTACTGCCCGATTTAACAACCAAAAACCAAGAAACAGTGGTTGCTGGTGACTTAAATGTAGATTTCCTTAAAGAATCTCCCAATAAGAACTTATTTGAGTCAGTAATACTATCATTCAACTTAATTCCCACTGTCTAGGGCAGCCAATTAATCACAAACAGCCATTGATAATATCTTTATAGAAAAGTCCAATGAACAAAATCATATTATAAAACCAATAGCCAATGGCCTCTCAGACCATGACATGCAGTTTCTTCTGTTAAATGTTAATAAAATGGTTCAAATGGCTCTGAGCACTATGGGACTTGACATCTGAGGTCATCAGTCCCCTAGAACTTAGAACTACTTAAACCTAACTAACCTATGGACATCACACACATCCATGCCGGAGGCAGGATTCGAACCTGCGACCGTAGCGGTCGCGCGGTTCCAGACTGAAGCGCCTAGAACCGCTCGGCCACACTGGCCGGCTAAATGTTAATACTGAACAGGATGTAAAAGCTGTTAAATTAGAACTAAAGAGGGTAATCAATAAGCCAAAAATTGATTATTTTAGGACACTCTTCAGAGACATAAACTGCAGTGATGTTTACAGTGCTCGTGGCATGTATGAAAAATATAACACTTTTCCTAAAAAAGTGCTTACCTTATTTGAACACTGTTTCCCCCCAAATCTAATCAAGTTTAGACTACAAAGAAGCCATGGATTACTCAAGGAATAGAGGTATCTTGGAAAAGAAAAAGAAAACTGTATCTGACAATCCGAAACAGTTCTGATGTTGATGCTATAGCACATTACAAGAAATATTGCAGCATATTACAGACTGTAATACGGACATCAAAGCAAATATATTACGAGGAAAAGATAGTCATACCAGATAACAAAATAAAGACAATATGGGTTGTAGTGAAGTAGGAGACCGGTAGAACCAGACATGAAGAGGGGCAAATAGCATAAAGAGTAAATGATACATTGGTGACAGATGTGTATTGTGTTGCAGAACCTTTTAACAAACATTTTATAATTGTTACTGAAAAGATGATGTTGTCAGGTTTTGTAGATGCTGCCATGGGACACCTCAGACCAGACATTTCAAGTTCCTTTGTAAGACGTGTATATTTCTATTGTCTATTGTCAAACCACAATTTATGAAAAATGGTTATATTTTGTTAATAGGATTAAGTAGGAATAATGAATAATTAATATTATTTTGTCATGTTGGAACTAATTGTGGTAGCAGGGAATGTCTGCACCAAAGTATTGTTGGCAGGAGAGACCGCACATTGATATAATTTTAAAAAGGGCGGGAGACACCGCGTATGGATACATTTTAAGAAAATACCGGGAAAGACCGCGCATTGATATATTTTGTAATGGTAGCAGGGACAGTCTGCACCAGAAACCATTGTTGGCAGGAGAGACCGCACTTTAGCGTTGGTAGGAAGTCAGTAGTAAGCGAGAAGTGAAGCGAGTCGGTAGCAGGTCTGAAGCGAGAGGTTGAGAGGAGCGGTGTGTCTGCCAGCCACCAGCTATGATTTACAAGATATTATAAACGGACGTACAGAGACATCAGCTAAATATTATCATACGAGGAACTAATATTATTGAATTGTTTTTTTGAGAAACTCAAAAGTACTGAAGATATGTTTGCGCAATGCTAGTTGTAAGATTATTGTAAAAAGTAAGTCCCATTTGAACGTTTCTAAAATCATTTCATCAGAATATAATTAATTTTTGCCAGCAATGTTGCATTACTAATTACAATCCATCCCAAAAACAATCAACGTAAATCTTTGCAAAATTTTATTGTTGTCAAGAAAAAGTTTAACTATGAATTACGTAACTTCACTCAAATTAATTAAAGAATAACGTCAGCTTTGATAATAAATACAGCCACTTATTATGACAGCCCACCAGCAGCTAATAGAGTATAGTAAACCAGAGTAAGTATATTCATGTCACAGTTCGATGTAGCAGTCAGATGGCGATCCAGTAACATTAAAACAGGTAAGGAACAGTTTTGGGTTATTGCAGATAACTACTGAGGGAAACGGCAACGACACATTCTATATTCGTCGAAATAATCAGAAAATCACTTTTAATAAGCAGCATTTAAATTTGTATGCGAAAATTGAGAAAGGGCATTAGTTTCAAAAGGGTGATTTCATTTGTTATTACTAAGCAAGAGATGGAAATCCTAAAGGAAGGTTTCATAGGTTATTGTAGAAGAGAAGGTTGCGTAACAAAAGAGATATAGAGGAGATGGGAAGGTTTCACCTTCCATAATATAAATTTGAACCTCACTACCCCAGCAGAAGTAGTGTCCATCATAAAATCTTTAAAATCAAAAACATCTAGTGGGTATGATGAAATATCAACAAAGTTAATTAAAGAATCTGATCCTGAGTTAAGTAACATATTAAACTGTGTAACCAGTCGTTTATCGGTGGAATGTTTCCTGCATGTCTGAAATATGGTGAAGTTAAATCACTGTTTAAGAAGGGAGATAAAGAAATAACATCAAATTGCTGTCCAATTTCACTTTTGCCAGAATTCTCAAAATTTTTAGAAAAGGTAATGTACAGTGCTCTTCATAACCATTTTATCACAAGTAACATACTGTCAAAACCGCAGTTCGGATTTCTAAAGGGTTCTGATATTGAGAAGGCTCGCTACACTTACAGTAAAAAAGTACTTCATTCATTAGACAAAAAATTGCAGGCAACTGGTATATTTTGTGATCTGTCAAAGGCATTTGACTGTGTAAATCACAATATCCTTTTAAGTAAATTAGAATATTACGGTGTAACAGGAAATGCTGCAAAATGGTTCAAATCTTATATCTCTGCAGGAAACAAAGGGTGTTACTAGGAAAGAGACTTGTACTAAGCTATCAGGCATCATTGAACTGGAAACTAATTGCATATGGGGTGCCACAAGGTTCCATCTTAGGGCACTTATTTTTTCTTGTGTATATCAATGGCCTTTCATCAGTAACATTACCAGATGTCAAGTTTGTTTTGTTTGCCAATGATACAAACATTGCAATAAATAGCAAATCAAGTGTAGTCTTAGAATGATCGGCTAATAAAATATTTGTGGACAATAATCACTGGTTCCTAGCCAATTCCTTGTCACTAAACTTTGAAAAAACACTCTACATGCAGTTCAGAACTTGTAAGGGGTGTATGATGACAAGCAGAAAGAAGAAGTGGACAGTGTTAAATTCTTCAGATTCCAGCATGATAATAAATTCAACTGGGAGGAGCACACCACAGAACTGCTGAAGCGTCTAAGCAAATCTCTATTTGCAATGCGAATTCTGTCAGACATAGGGGATATAAAAACGAAAAAGCTGGCATACTATGCTTACTTTCACTCCATAATGCAATATGGTATTTTTTTAGGGTAATTCATCAAGCCAAGATAAAGTTTTCCGGGCACAAAAAACGTGGAATAACAGTTATATGTGGTGTGAACTCAAGAACATCCTTCCTGCAGAGGCCTGACTCCTACTCCACTGACGAATTTCTCAGTAGATCCAAGTGATTATATATATATACTCCACTGACGAATTTCTCAGTATATATATATAAATAATCACTTGGAGCTACTGAGAAATATATATATATATATATATATATATGTGTGTGTGTGTGTGTGTGTGTGTGTGTGTGTGTGTGTGTGTGTGTGTGTGTGGTTGTAAAGTACAATCTAACTTCCGCACCATTTCAGTGCAGTAATGTGTTCATGGTAAATAACTATCGTAGTAGTTTTATTATATGTTTATTACCTTACAAATAAAAAAACTTTTTTTTTAATTTTTAATTCAGTGCATTAATGTGATCTTAGTAAATGAGTGTTAAAGGATCCTTTCATAATATGTCCATTAAAAGATGCTTATTTGTTTTTAGTTGTAAATATTTGTCATGTATTATTGTTTTTCTGACACGTTCTACATCCTGGAGGACATCCTCACCACGGATAATTTGGAATGAGAGTAAAGCTAAACTAATCTGTACTCCACGAAATAAGCGAGGATGGAATATACAGAAACATTGACAAGAAGAAGGGACAGGATGCTGGGACATTTGTTAAGGCATCATGTAATAGCTTCCGTGCTACTAAAGGGAGCTGTGGTGGGTAAAATCTATAGGGGAACACAGAGATTGGAATATATCCAGTAAATAATTGAGAGAACCGCACATAGGAACCAGCGCGACCCATTGTTGGGTGCTAGGTCGGATTAAAGGAAAACATCGAAGAAATTCAGAGACGGGCTGCTTGATTTGTTACTGGTAGGTTCGAACAATATGCAAGTATTACGAGGATGCTTCGGGAACTCAAATGCCAATCACTGGAAGGAAGACGACGTTCTTTTCGAGGAACACTACTGAGAAAGTTTAGAGAACCGGCATCTCCGGCTGACTGCAGAATGATTTAATTGCTGCCAACGTACATTTCGCGTAGGGATCACGAAGACAAGGTTAGAGAGATCAGGGCTCGTATGGGGAAATTTAGATAGTCATTCTCCCCTCGCTCTGTTTTCGAGTGGAACGGAAAAGGGTGGACTAGTGATGGTACAAGGTACACTCCACCACGCATCATACGATGCTTTGCGGTGTATGTATGTAAATGTAGATGTAGAAGTAGGTTGCAATCGTTACTCTGAGATGAAAAAAAAAATCCTCGAGGATGTAGAACATGTCAGAAAACAAGATAACACAGTAAATATTTACAAAGAAAAACAAATATACTAGTGACCTTCCACAGATTCCAAATAAAATGGTGCTCATGGACGTGGAATAAGTCAAACAATTTTTAATGAAATTTCTTTTAAAAGTTAATATCGAACTCGCCACAAAACGCGTAAGTATTCAATACACTGAGGTGCATACGTCTTACGCTTTTTAGCCGCATTTCATCAAATAGGAAAAATAATTTTATAACACGTAGGTCTATTTCCATTCATCACATTTCAATATTTCGTCCGTAAAGGGCGGTATTACCAGAGCTGTGACTGCTCATAAATACAATTAAAACAGTTTCTGCGTCATTCGCTTGTTTATTTTGTCACTTCGCGTTTCTATGATTCACACCATCATCTTCAGGTGGGAACTATTTACTTAGATATCTGGTGCTGACGAAGAACACAGACAATTTTTCAATGTAGCAGACCAACGGCAGTGTAGGTCATGTTGCTTCTTTTGAGCGATGGTAGAGTCAGGTGGTAGAGTCAGATGGTCTGTCTGCTGCCTGATGTATGTCCTCTCCACCGTATAGTACGTCTACACAGACACAGGCTGTACTATCCCTCAAAGGACGCTACGTAACTTACACTGCCCTCGTTCTGCTACCATGAAAAAGACGTCTGTAGTTTCAACATCACCAGCTATGTAAATAAATTACTCTCCATCTGAAGATAAGATGTGAACCATCAAAACGCATAGTGGCAAAATAAACTAAACTAAACATATAAGAAAGTCATATTTCACGTCATACGTTATTTTGTATTATTAGTGCTATACACACATTAATCGGTTCTACTAAGAAGTTCATCAAAAAAACAGAAAGAGTTGCTCACCAATAAATTCTTTATGCTTCTCTTAAATTGAACTTTATTAGTAGTTAAACATTTCATTGCTGCTGGCAAATTACTGATAATAAGCGTTCCTGAATAACGGACACCTTTCTGGATACAAGCAAGAAACTTTAAACTTTAGTGAACGTTATTCTCATTTCCGGCACTGACTGTGTAAGAGAAGCTGTTCGTTTGTAAAAGTGGTATAATTTTCATGAAAAATTTCATTAAGTAGTAAGTACAGGGTGTTTCAGAAGTAATAGTCAATATTCTTTCGAATTATCTTACTAAACAAAAAAGTCAAGTATACATGGCTCTATAACGCATACCTTAAGAGCTATGAGCAATTCTTTATCTTCGATACTGTAAAACAAGCCTTTTCTACTGCAGGCTCTTTGCTTTTCATATTTTAGGAAGTGGTAGTATGGATCACAACAAGAAAAAAGTCCAGTAAACATTAGCTCTAAAATGCATACCTTAAAAATTATGAGCAGAGTTGTGTTTCAAAGCAGCGAAGATGATAACGTCCTCATAGATCTTAAGGTGTGCATTTTACAGCACATGCTTACTGGACATTGTTTTCCCAAAGTATGGAAAGCAAAGAGCTTGCAGTAGAAGAGATTTGTTTCAAGTATCGAAGATCAAGAATTGCTCATAGCTTTTAAGGTATGCGTTTCAGAGCCCATGTTTACTTTGTTTACTTGACTTTTTTGTTTCATTCCTATCATATCTCTGAATATTAAGCATCACTTCTTAAACACTCTGTATATTGGAAGGCAGTAGTTAATATCCCCAGTTCCCTGAACAGGCCACTACAGGAATATTCTTCAGTTCACACCACAAATAATTGGTATTACAGGTGTTTGGACCCAGAAAAGTTTAGTTTGGCTTGATAAGTTACCTAAAAAAATTAATTCTTTAAGACGCTATAAATTGAAAATCGCATACAGTTTTTATATCACTTATGTGTGACAACATTCGCATTGCAAACAGAGATTTGTTTAGACGCTTCAGCAGTTGTGTGGTATGCTCCTCCCAACTGAATTTATTACTAACCTGTAATCGCAAGAATTTAATACTGTCAACTTCTTCTATCTGCTTCTCATCGTGTTTTCAACATATACTGGCAGGAAACGTCTTACAACTTCTAAACTGCGTATAATTTGTTTTAGGGGCTAGGAACTGGCTAGGACCCGTTTATTAATGTCATGAAAATTTCATTACCCGGTATTCCTAAGACCTTACTTGATTTGCAATGTACTGCAAATGCCGGCCGGGGTGACCGAGCGTCTCTAGGCGCTACAGTCTGGAACCGCGCGACCGCTACGGTCGCAGTATGAAACGTCCCCTTAGAAAAATTATTGAATCAGAAGATTCCAGTGAGGTATCCTCGGCTAAGGGTCAACATGTGTAACGTCCCCTTAGAAAAATTATTGAATTACTGTGCTGATACATTTCTTACATTATTTGATTTTCAAACAGCTGAGCAAAACTGAACGACTGAACGTACTCAGACATTTCGCTCTTTACCTACTCTGATCAACACTACACTGACACACAATATTTTTTAGCGCAACGCAGTCTGACTTTCAAAAAGCCCTACAAAACAATGGCCCTGACTAACATTAACCTATACGTTTCACAAATCACTTACCTCACAAAAATCTTTGTTACCCGAACTACTGCAATACAGCGAGCGCCACTACTGCCAGCTTAATAGTGTTCAATAGTCATAATATATATAGCAGTTCATGACATCCAGTCTTACAAATTTCAAAACTCCGCCATTTCTCTCCCCACATCCACCACTGCTGGCGGCTCACCTCCAACTGCGCAACGCTACGTGCTGTTAACATCCAGCTGCCCAACACTACAATAGCCAACAACAATGCAAACCAGCCACAGACTGCACACAGCACAGCCAGTGATTTTCATACAGAGCGCTACGTGGCGTTACCAATAAAAAAAACTAAACAGCCTACTTAAGCAGGTTCGAATCCTGCCTCGGGTATGGACGTGTGTGATGTCCTTAGGTTGGGTAGGTTTAAGTAGCTCTAAGTTGTAGGGGACTGATCACCTCAGATGTTAAGTCCCATAGTGCTCAGAGCCATTTGAACCATTTTATTAACATTTAACAGAAGAAACTGCATGTCATGGTCTGAGAGGCCATTGGCTATTGGTTTTATAATATGATTTTGTTCATTGGACTTTTCTATAAAGATATTATCAATGGCTGTTTGTGATTAATTGGCTACCCTAGACAGTGGGAATTAAGTTGAATGATAGTATTACTAACTCAAATAAGTTCTTATTGGGATAGTCTTTAAGGAAATCTACATTGACGTCACCAGCAACCACTGTTTCTTGGTTTCTTGGTTTTTTCAAAACTGCAGCATGCTGCAAGTTCGAACTAATTCATTGTTTTATGCTGGTAAATAGGCCAGTGCAGCTTCAAGATGGTTTGCGAACAGTTTAAAATTATATGCAGATTCTCGATATACATATACTAATACAAAGGAGTTATTATGAAATTCCTCTTTTGTAGCACATGCTATTATATGCTGCTCCAGGCAAAATTTATGAATGTCTAAGTTTTTAAATTTGTGATCATTCCTGATGAATGTGGTAACTCCGTTTTCCTCTATTTCTGCCTTACAAAAGTGAGACGCCAACACATAACACATCCATACATCAGTGGTCACACAAAGTACAGGGAGGTAATTACGTCAGCTTAGACGATTGATTCATAAATGCAAATATGTGGCCGTTAATTTTACTTCTTAGTCTTCGAGTAGTTTGATACAAATCGCACTTACTAATATAAAATTGGCAGCAAATAAAATTTCTGCTGACTGAAGAAAGTTTTTAACCAACTGCTGTGTGTGCTGACGCAAACTACCAACAGTAGGGTCTTTAGTTTCTTTCTCAAACTAAAGATTTTTTTTCTATTCTAATCCCTCTTAAAACTTTATTTCTTTCTGTCTTACATGAAAAATATGCTGCTGTGACAGCTGTAACCACTGGTATTTTACCACTTATCAAAGCGCCTCCTTCCACACCCTCCTTGAATTTTCTGCTATTACCCCAATAAGTGAACCCTTTCCTTTCCTGTCGAGTGTAGGTCACGCCTAGTATAATCCCATCTACTGACAAAATCAATAGGAATCGTGGCGATAGATGGTCCTGCGATCAGCGTAAGCAGCTATTCCAACTCCCAATTAACCCTCCTGACAGGGGAGTTGAAAGAAGTTGGTCACGGCATCTCAAAACAAACACAAACCCAGCATTGGTATCCAGAATGAGATTTTCACTCTGCAGCGGAGTGTGCGCTGATATGAAACTTCCTGGCAGATTAAAACTGTGTGCTGGACCGAAACTCGAACTCGGGACCTTTGCCTTTCGCGGGCAAGTGCTCTATGAACTAAGCTACCCAAGCACGACTCACGCCCCGTCTTCACAGCTTTACTTCTGCCAGAACCTCGTCTCCTACCTTTCAAGCTTTACAGAAGCTCTCCTGCGAATCTTGCAGAACTAGAACTCCTGAAAGAAAGGATATTGCGGAGACATGGCTTAGCCACAGCCTGGGGGATGTTTCCAGAATGAGAATTTCACTCTGCAGCGGAAAGGCAAAGGTCCCGAGTTCGAGTCTCGGTCCGGCACACAGTTTTGATCAACCAGGAAGTTTCATATCAGCGCACACTCCGCTGCAGAGTGAAAATCTCATTCTGGAAACATCCCAAGGCTGTGGCTAAGCCATGTCTCCGCAATATCCTTTCTTTCAGGAGTGCTAGTTCTGCAAGGTTCGCAGGAGAGCTTCTGTAAAGTTTGGAAGGTAGGAGACGAGGTACTGGCAGAAGTAAAGCTGTGGGGACGGGGCGTGAGTCGTACTTGGGTAGCTCAGTTAGTAGTGCACTTGCCCGCGAAAGGCAAAGGTCCCGAGTTCGAGTCTTCGTCCGGCACACAATTGAAAAAATGTTTCAAATGGCTCTGAGCACTATGGGACTTTACTTACTTCTAAGGTCATCAGTCTCCTAGAACTTAGAACTTCTTAAATCTAACCTAAGGACATCACACACATCCATGCCCGATGCAGGATTCGAACCTGCGACCGTAGCGGTCGCGTGGTTCCAGATTGATGCGCCTAGAAGCGCTCGGCCACACCGGGTGGCTCACAGTTTTAATTTGCCAGGAAGTTCCAGCATTGATATGTCTCGATACTGACGCAGTACCAGGGTACAAAAAGGAGTCAAAAGTCGTGAGATACCTACTAATATCGTGTCAGTCCTTCCTTTGCCTGACCTAGTGCAGCAAATCGACGTGACATGAACTCAACAAGTCGTTGAAAGTCCTCTGCAGAAACACTGAGCCGCACTGCCTCTATAGCGTTCCATAAATGCGAAGGTTTTGCCGATTTTGTTTACGAACTGACCTTTCGATTATATACCATAAATGTTCGTAGGGTTGCATGTTGGCTGATCTGGGTTGCCAAATCATTCGCTGGAATTGGCCAGGCCGTTTTTCGAACCAATCGTGATCAGATGTAGCCCATTGACATGGTACATTGTTGTTTGGGAACATGAAGGTTGGTTGGTTCTTTTGGGGAAGAAGATCAGACAGCGAGGTCATCGGTCTCATCGGATTAGGGAAGGATGGGGAAGGAAGTCGGCCGTGCCCTTTCAAAGGAACCATCCCGGCATTTGCCTGGAACGATTTAGGGAAATCACGGAAAACCTAAATCAGGATGGCCGGACGCGGGATTGAACCGTCGTCCTCCCGAATGCAAGTCCAGTGTCTAACCACTGCGCCAGCTCGCTCGGTGGGAACATGAAGTCCATGAGTGGCTGCAGATAGTCTCAAGTAGACGAACAGAAACATTTCCGTGTAGATCGGTACAGTTGGACCAGAGGCCCAGTCCCTTCCCTTGCAACTACTATCAGCTTGCACAGTGCCTTGTAGACATCTGTGGTCCATGGCTTCGTGGGTCTGCGGCACACCCGAATCCTGCCATCAGGTCTTACCAACTGAAAACGAGACTCATCTGATCAGGTCACGCTTTTCAGTGTTCTAGTGAGCAACTGATATGGTCACGAGCCGAGAAGAGGCGTGATGTCATGGTGTTAGCATTAACTCCAGATTTCGCCGCACTGTCCTAAGGATACGTTCATCGTTAACCAACGACGATTTCTGCCGTTAATCCACGCAATGTTGCTTGTCTGGTAGCACTGACAACCTCCAAGAAAACGCCGCTGTTCTCTGTTGTCAAGTGAGGGCCGTCGGACACGGTACTGCGCGTGGTGAGAGGTAAAACCTGAAATTTGGAATTTCCAGCTTACTCTTGACTCTGTGGAACTCGGAATATTGAATTCCCTAAGGATTTCCGAAGTGCAATGTCCCATGCGTCTAGCCCTAACAACCATTCCGTCTTCAAAGTCTGTTAATTCCCGTCGTGGGGCCTTAACCACGTCGGAAACCTTACCGCATGACTCAACTGAGTACAAATGACAGCTCCGCCAATACACTGCTCTTTTATATTTTGTGTGTACGATATTATCGCCATCTGTATATGTGCGTATCACTATCCCATTACTTTTGTCATCTCAGTGTTTGCTCCTGCACCCTATATGTACAGCCGTTCCAACTTCCAATTAATAAGAGTTCATCCGAGGTTGGTCATGACATCTCAAGACAGACACAAACTCAACACTGGTCTCTCTCGATGCACTTTCTATACTACACCCAGGATCTCAATACTGTTTCCCAGTCCAACCACTATAACCATAGCTTCCTCCCTGGTGAAGTCTTTCCTCTGTCACCTGTCGCAGACCAGCACAGTTTCAAAAAATGGTGAGTTTCTATTCTGATCCTGGTTATTCTAGGAAAAGTTGGTTTGCATTTTTAGCGTGAGAACTACCTAACAACAAAACTTTCTTTCTCTTTACTAATTTTCCTACATTCCTACTTTTCAATTTAATTCTGAAAGTTTGTTGTACCCTTCAGTTTATAACTGAAAAAACAGGTCTAATGTATTTTTCACATTCGTCACAAAGCTGTTAGATGAAGCTGTAAGCCTGTTCCATGTGTTGCCTGTTGCCACTTACCACCTCTCTTTACCCTTCTTCCTCCTTAACCTATACAAATCTTTCCTACCCTTGTCTAATTCAGCCTGAAGAACGATATTTATCCCCTCCTGTTCTACTATTTTCTTATCTGTACAACATAATCTACGACACCACTGTGGAGCCTCATTTACTTCCCTAATTCCCTGGCCACGGCAGTTACCCAAATGAAAAAACTACAGCACCCATCACACAAAACCCTGAAACTAACAATGCTTGGGTAGCACGCACTTTTCATTCATGATGGCAATAATAGTTCAGTAAGAATAAGTCAATTAAATAACCGATAAGCAAGAAAAAATGTTTACATAAATTTTGCCTATACTCAAGGCTACCATATGTGAACAAACTACTAGTGTGAAGTATCTCAACCAAAAAACTTAAAAAAGATATAAAATGGATATCAAAGGGATGTAAAATCTACTAAACCTGAGTTCAAGAGTAGAGTAACACCAAAATTTATTATTTTAGAAAACTCCTCAAAGACACAAACTGTAGTGATGGATACAGTGCTGATGGCATGAATGAAAAATAAAACAACTTATTTGAATAATGTTTTTTTCCATCAAAAGTAACCCAGAAGGTCTACAAAGATGCCAAGTATTACTAAAGGAATAAAAATACCTTGTAAAACAAAAAGGAAATTGTATCTGTCAGTCAGACACATCCCTGATGTTGATGTTATAGCTTATCACAGACATACTAAAAAATATTAAAGGACATCAAAGCAAATACAGTGTGAAAAAGATAAATATATCACATAACAAAATAAAGACAATTTGTGGTATAATTCAGGAGAATACTGGTAGAATCAGACATCAAGAGGAGCCGATAGCATCAAGAGAAAATGATACATTGCTAACAGATGTGTGTAGTGTTGCAAAACTTGAAATATGAACTAAATAATAAAGGAAATTTTTAAAATAATTTTCCTTTTCATGTACGATTTAATGATACTCTGAACAATGAAATTAAGAAAAAAACTACACATGCTGGATTTGAACCTGTACTTTTAGTCAACCTTAGGCGCTACACTACTCTCGATTAGTGGTAACACTCCTAACGTTACAGGTACAGGAGTCACGCATATCAAGCCAACATCGATTTTCTCGGAAACTAGCAGGCGTCTCATGAAAAACCCCTATCTAGGTATTCAGGACAGATCCATCTACAATATAACTGAGCCACATCAAAGTCCGTGATCAACATGTCTGATAGTCTCCTTGCGAGCTTACTGCAGTAAATGGCAAACAAAAACATGACTATAATCCGATTTTATTACTTTTCCGTGTTTACTGAAATAATATGTAAAGAAAAGTGTCACTTTAAATTTTTATTTAAAATATATATATATACTAAAACACGTATTTACTGATTAATCTGTACTAAACTGACAGTTATTACAATCTAAATAGTTTATCTTTACAGGAGAATAGAAACTTGGGTGTCTCACCTGGCACAAGACTGCCAATAGGCACACAACTGTGTCCCACGTTCTTCATGCCGTCCTCTTGGCTACGGGTTACCAAGAATTCTGTCTAATAGACGAGAACTTTTACGTAAACGTGTAGTTTTTACTTTCAACTTCATTTGCTCTATTTACGTACTTGCAGGTAGTTGAAGAAGAATAGCTTGTTCCGCAGGCTAACACGGGAAGGAGATAAGCTATAATGTGTTGTGCAGCTCACGTTACCGGCGTATGTAACGCTCCAACACTATGCAGTATACTAGCGACACGTGGCTCCTAATATTCTGTCATTCTCAGATAAGGAGTCAGTTCGGAAGAATATGTACCGAAAGAATGCAGACAACTGTATTAGAAACGATCGAAAACAAAAAGTGTATAATTATGTGGATTAATGTCTTTACTAGCTAACGAATTTCTTATTAATTATGAAACTGAAATTCACGGCAACTGTAGCTGTTTAATGTAATAATACGGTCGCCATCTCGTTTAAGGGCAAAAGTTATGAAACAGACTGTATTGGGTTGAAATTAAATTTACGTAACAATTAATGTAACATATGTAGGCGATAAAGATCAGGCATTATCAGAAGCTCAACTGACAAAGCAAAAGGTGATAAAATGTTTAACTGTGAAACGTTACTGCACTATAGTGTTCACTAACTTCAGCATCTGATTTTCAGTAATTTTTTTTTCAAAAATGCAATGAAAATAGTTAAATTGCAAAACTGAAATAATACCTTCAGTGAACTTGTAAGCTTTATCATTTCATTGAAACAGCAAATTTTAAATACTATCATCTGGCTCCTTCATGGACTTAACCCTTAACATGGACCACCCGCCTGACAGACGGGTACAGATTCAACTGCGCGCGCTGGAGCGCTGCAATTTCCTGTATTATCGTCAAAGACTAAGAGTGTCTCAGTCGCTCATGTGTCGTGAAGTGAGTGTCTCAATGTCTGCCGTTACTCGTCTGGTGCAGTGAGCAATGGTTTCTTGGAAGATATCGCGTTTCGCAGACGGATATACCCCAAAACGTATATAAATAAATACACCCGGTTCCGAAGCATTTGTGCAGTATTGTTTCATAAACGTATGTTTCCAGTAACGTATATAATAATAAGTATCCCATTTTCAGATGCTTTAATTTCATTTTAAGGTCTTTCATCTCATTAAAAACAGTAATTAAGTGCTTTGCTGGCATTTCAGGTGAACAATGAGTGGGGTACAGAGGATAGTGTCCACTAGAACGAAATACGTAACGGGTCTTGTCCTCCCCACCACCCCCACCCTCCATACCCTGCGAATGTGAAACAGATGTAGAAGTGGAATCCGAAGACTCTAATGTGCCAGATGTAGTCGATATGCAACATTGTGATCAAAATTTTTCATCTGAAATATAGGAAGCAGAATTAGAACAGGTAACTCCCGCAACTTCGTAATGTGCTGATCACTAACCAGGTGGAGAGCAGAGGTGTGAACAACGATCCAGTGAAGATATAGACTGTGCTGTAATCCATTCTGGATAACAGGGCGTTTTTCTTGGAATTCAAAGCCAACTGCCTCGAGTAACAGCCGTTCAGTGACAAATGTTATAAAAATACGGCTTTCATGTCTGAAGGGAGACGCTCGAAGGTGACAAAATCCCGGTCCCCGACGATGTTTGGCGTATCTACTCCTCCGACAATATGACAGATTTTTTGGTTTTCTTATATCATTGGGAATTTTGAAACCGTCCAAGAACGATATTTTTCTCTTTTTCTACCTGTGCGACTGGTCATCCAATTTTCCGGGCTGCTATATCAGCGTTTCTCAAGGCTTTGTGCATTGTGATTCAACAACGAGAAAGGAGAGAGAGAGAGAGATTAGACCCACTTGCAGCTATTTCATCTCTTTTTGAGAATTTTATTGACAACCGTCAACGGAATTAGGAAATTGGAGCATTTGCTTGCGTAGACGAAACCTTGCGTCCTTTCAGGGGTCTATGCCGGTTCAAAACACAAATATACAATAAACCGGCCAGATACAGCCTAAAAGTGATGTATTTGACGGACGCAAAGACAGAGACAGGGTAGGAATTACTGTCGAGTAAAAACAACTAAGCAATTCCTATCAGGCACTAGTAGGCCTACGCTTATCGAAATGTATCTATAATACACGTAGAAATACCACGCTTGATAACTAGTTTTCGTCAGTGGAAACTGTCTAGTGGTTGTGGGACGACGGATTCACGATGGTTGGGATCATACGGATAAACATTCCACAAATCCTAGGGAATTTCTCCCAGATAGGGACAAAGCAGTAGATTCAAGCATCTACGGATCCACCAAAGAGCTGACTCTTCTTTCGTATACACCAAGAGGAACAAGGCTGTGATCCTCTTATCTACAATGCACCATGATGATTTCGTCGACCCGTCGACCAAGGAAATGACAAACACGATATTATTTCATTTTACATGGCAGCGAAGAAGGATAATGGAATGTAGTCTAATTAAGTCGGGTGATGCTGAGGGAATTAGATTAGGAAATGAGGCACTTAAAGTAGTAAAGGAGTTTTGCTATTTGGGGAGCAAAATAACTGATGATGGTCGAAGTAGAGAGGATATAAAATGTAGGCTGGCAATGGCAAGGAAAGCGTTTCTGAAGAAGAGAAATTTGTTAACATCCAGTATTGATTTAAGTGTCAGGAAGTCATTTCTGAAAGTATTCGTATGGAGTGTAGCCATGTATGGAAGTGAAACATGGACGATAAATAGTTTGGACAAGAAGAGAGTAGAAGCTTTCGAAATGTGGTGCTACAGAAGAATGCTGAAGATTAGATGGGTAGATCACATAACTAATGAGGAAGTATTGAATAGGATTGGGGAGAAGAGAAGTTTGTGGCACAACTTGACCAGAAGAAGGGATCGGTTGGTAGGACATGTTCTGAGGCATCAAGGGATCACCAATTTAGTATTGGAGGGCAGCGTGGAGGGTAAAAATCGTAGAGGGAGACCAAGAGATGAATACACTAAGCAGATTCAGAAGGATGTAGGTTGCAGTAGGTACTGGGAGATGAAAAAGCTTGCACAGGATAGAGTAGCATGGAGAGCTGCATCAAACCAGTCTCAGGACTGAAGACCACAACAACAACAACAATGGCAGCGAAGCCATGTGTACAGACACTCGACATAAAATGCAGCAATTATTCGAGTAACAGATATTTTGTGCCATTTGGTACCAGTCAGTTGCTGCAATGCCTATGTTTTGCACGAACATGTCAAGGACAAAGCTGCGTTTTCCAGATGTCATTTCATGTAAGTATTAGGCCTCTCACTCACAAAACTCAAATGAAACAACGACTCCAGACAAATTTATCAGACCGTTTACGAGGAAGTATTGCGAACATTGTGAGAACTGAAGTTAAAAGTCACCTAACAAGAAGAAACGATGAATCAGTTCAGTCATTGAGGGGACCGGTTCAAACCAACCGGACGAAAAAACGTAAAAGCTGCCAATGTTGTCCCTACCAGAAGACACGTATGGCTAACTATCAATGCGTGAAGTGCCAAGCCCCAAGTTCCCTAGAATGCTCAAAGAAGCTATGCAACACGTGCACATCAGGGTTGTAAACTATTATTGGTAGTCAGTTATTATGTATTGTTTTATAGACGCATTTAGCTGATTTGTGATGGACTACATTTACCTTTGTATCAGTAGCGAAAATAATATAATTTCTTTTAATTTTATTAACTAGTTCTGATAATTGCGACTGATTTCTAGAAGTAGCTCATGCATTTATTTGAAATTCATTCTATCTCTCGTATGATTCCACACTTGGGTGTTATAGCCTATAGTTTATTTACGTTTGTTTGTAATCATGTGTCTTTACAATGTAATATTCTGTACCTAGAGTTCACACAAACTTTAGTTAGTGTCCTGTTCCTGTTATTATTACATATTCCAGTTCTCTGAAGATCCATATTGTTATGTTTTTTTTGTTTTTATTACAGTCAAAAATGGGTCAAATGGCTCTGAGCACTACGGGACTTAACATCTGACGTCATCAGTTCCCTAGACTTAGAACTACTTAAACCAAACTAACCTAAGGAGGCCCGAGGCAGGATTCGAACCAGCGACCGTAGCAGCAGCGCGGTTCCGGACTGACGCGCCTAGAACCGCTCGGCCACAACGGCCGGCATTTATTACAGTGTTTTTGTAAGTCTATTCCCCATCGTTTTGCACATAATTTTTCTTGTGAAGTGCATGCGATGTAGGTATTTCTATTTTACATGGCTGTTATCAAACAAAAGATTCACAACGTTTTTCTTTTTTTCACATTTACCTAACATGTCGCAAGTTACTTTCGTCAAATATAAATAAATTTGTGTTTAAATTTAGGTAATTTTTGTCTGATACGATTTAAATGTACTAAAAGAGAACAAGTAAGGCTTTAACGGTTGAAACAAAAAGTGAAAACATTGTAGCAATCTGAGAGGCGGAAGTTCCCTGTAACGTAAGTATCGTATACGCTCCCTGCGTAGGGTTAATAAACAAGTTTTTTTCGTTAGTGTGACACTTGTTTATTACAGTAACAAGAACAGGATCCTACTGTTGGTAACAATGAAGGACAATGATTAAAGTCTACTGAAGCAATGTATTATTCTGTGAACGGAGTCTACGATAATGACAAGTGTTCTACATTTGTAAATGTCTTAAATGGCACAGTTCTGCTATGAGCTGCAGCAGCTGTTGGCATGACGTAATGGTTACGAGCAAATTATAATGCAGTTGGCCGCTCTTCTTACCATAATCATCCTGAAACGTCTCTCTGAATAAACATCGTAGTGTGGCCCACACGACTGCCTGCTCGCGATACCCATAATGCCTCGCCACACATTTCGTCAGCACGCCGTTTACACACTTATTTTCGCACGTTCTTACATTTACTTACGCCCGACCTCACACACTGTTAACATGTGACTCTTACGGCACCTTCCCTGTAGTACCATTCAGCTCTCGGTTATTTACTGCAAATACTCTGATGTTGCAGTGTGTTTCCTGCATTTTTACAGACTTCGTTTCAGTAGTTTAGAATAATATTATTTTACAGTTTTTCAGTTATTTAGCACTGAAAATCATCCGAATATGACGGAAATTGGTATATGTGATGTACATGTACAGACATATAAATCTACATCAACATCCATAATCACCAGCCACTTGACGGTGTGTGGCGGGGGGTACTTTGAGTACCTCTATCAGTTCTCCCTTCTATTCCAGTCTCGTATTGTTCGTGGAAGGAAGATTGTCGGTATGCCTCCGTGTGGTCTCTAATCTCTCCGATTTTATCCTCATGGTCTTTTCGCGAGATATTCGCAGGAGGGAGCAATATACTGCTTGACTCCTCGGTGAAGGTATGTTCTCGAAACTTCAACAACAGCCCGTACCGAGCTACTGAGCGTCTCTCTTGCAGTCTTCCACTGAAGTTTATCTATCATCTCCGTAACGCTTTCGCGATCACTAAACGATCCCGTAACTAAGCGCGCCGCCCTCCGTTGGATCTTCTCTATCTCTTCTATCAACCGTATCTGGCACGGATCCCACACTGCTGAGCAGTATGCAAGAAGTGGGCGAACAAGTGTATTGTAACCTACTTCCTTTGTTTTCGGACTGCATTTCCTTAGGATTCTTCCACTAAATCTCAGTCTGGCATCTGCTTTACCGACGATTAATTTTATATGGTCATTCCATTTTAAACAACTCCTAATGCATACTCCCAGATAATTTATGGAATTAACCGCTTCCAGTTGCTGACCTGCTATATTGCAGCTAAATGATAAAGGATCTTTCTTTCTATGTATTCGCATCACATTATACTTGTTTGCATTCAGATTCAATTGCCATTCCCTGCACCATGCGTCAATTCGTTGCAGATCCTCCTGCATTTCAGTACAATTTTCCATTGTTACAACCTCTCGATATACTACAGCATCATCCGCAAAAAGCCTCAGTGAACTTCCGATGTTATCCACAAGGTCATTTATATATATTGTGAACAGCGACGGTCCTACGACACTCCCCTGCGGCACACCTGGAATCATTTATACTTCGGAAGACTTCTCTCCATTGAGAATGACACGCTGCGTTCTGTTGGCTAGGAACTCTTCAATCCAATCTCACAATTGGTCTGATAGTCCATATGCTCTTACTTTGTTCATTAAACGTCTGTGGGGAACTGTATCAAACGCTTTGCGGGGTCAAGAAATACGGCATCTACCATAAATGATTACTAACTCACGAAAAAAGCTTCACAAATTGACCAAGCAATAACGCGTTGGCTCACCTCTGGTCTTTATGCAAGCAGTTATTCGGCTTGGATAGTTGGTAGTCCTTGTATGTCCTCCTGACGGAAATAGTGTAAAATTCTGTCCAACTGGCGTGTTAAATTGCCAAAATCCCGAGGATGGTTGGAGGACCCGAACTATAATGCTCCAAGCATTCTCCAATACGGAGAGATCTGGCGACCTTGCTGGCCAAAGTAGGGGTTCGCAAGCGCGAAGACAAGTAGCAGAAACTGTCGCTGCGTGGAGACGGGCGTTACCTTGCTGAAATGTAAGCCCAGGATGGCTTGACATGAAGGGCAACAAAACAGGACGTAGAATATTGCCGCTGTGCTGTAAGCGTGCCGAGAGATTACAAACAAAAGGGTCATGCTATGAAAATAAACGGCATCCGATACCATCACTCCTAGTTGTCGGGTAGCATGGCGGGCGGCAGACAAGTTGGTATCCCACTGCGCCTCGCCAGACACGTCTTCGCTAGTCATCGAGCTCAGTTCGAAGCGAGAGTCATCACTGAAGACAATTCTACTCCAGTCTATGAAGTCCAGGCCGAAGACGAGTCTGGAAGCGCGTCGGATAGAGGTGCAATACCTACCTGGCCATCGCCCGCCATTCTGCCCGACAACCAGAATTGATGGTCTGGGGCGACATTTCTTCTCATAGCCGGACCCCTTTGGTTGTCATCCGCGGCATCTTTATAGCGAAGTGGACCGTCGACGATATTCTACGCTCCGTTTTATTGCTGTTCACGGCAACCCATCCTGGGCTTAAGAGGGTAACCCCAAAAGTACGGTCTCCTATTTTTTCATAAGTAAATAGACCTGTTTATTTCTACAATGGTTTACATCAGTTTACGGCTTGAACATTTAGCTATTTTTCGACATAATCACCACTTCTGTCGATGCATTTTTGTAGACGCTGTGGCAGTTTTTGTATGCCTATGCCATACCAGCTCGCCGCCATGCTGTTCAGAATGTTATGAACCTCTTCTTTCACCTCGTCGTCGGAACCGAATCGCTATCCGGCCAAATGTTGTTTCAAGCTAGGGAACAGGTGATAGTCACTGGGCGCCAAGTCAGGACTGTAGGGTGGGTGGGTGATTATGTTACACTAAATGGTTCAAATGGCTCTGGCCACTATGGGACTTAACATTTATGGTCATCAGTTCCCTAGAACTTAGAACTATTTAAATCTAACTAACCTAAGGACATCACACACATCCATGCCCGAGGCAGGATTCGAACCTGCGACCGTAGCAGTCGCGCGGCTCCGGACTGAGCGCCTAGAACCGCTATACCACCGCGGCCGGCAATTATGTTACGCTGAAACTTGCCGAGCGATGTTTGGGCGAGCGTTGTCATGGAGAATGTGTACGCCCTTGCTCAACATTCCTCTTCTCCGGTTCTGAATTGCCCGTTTGAGTTCTGTCAGAGTCTCACAGTACCTGTCAGCGATAACCGTGGTCCCAGCGATTCAGCTCCGACGACGAGGTGAAAGAAGAAGTTCATAACTTTCTGAACAGCGTGGCGCCGAGCTGGTATGACACGGGCATTACTTTTGGGATTTCCCTCGTACAATTCAGCGCCTTAATGCCGCCACAAAAGGCGTAAGTTTCTGTTGCTTGTCCACGTGCTTTCCAAACCGCCTTGTCCAGGAAGGTGACCGGGTGTCTCCCCAACTGAGAAATTTTGAAGCACTGTGGGCAGGAGCCTCCTGCCGTCTCGGAATTTTGACGACATAACACGCCAATTAAACAGAATTTAGCACAATATTCCTAACGAGGACATCCAAAACTCCATTAATCAATGCCAAGCCGAATAAGGGCTTGCATGAGGACCAGAGGAGGCCAAACGCATATTAGCGCTGATAGATTTTTCTCCTTTTTTCCTAAACGAGAAAACTTAAAATTAAAGTAAATTTCGTTATTCTTGTTCAGGTTTTATGTAAGTGCCCTATGAGCTAGTTCTTACATTGTTAAACAATTTTTTTCTTTGATTCAGTCAGTTTTAAATTTCATCCGAAATCGTGCTAAACGCATTCTCTGAAAATTATTTAGAGCAGTTAGTTCAAGAGCCCACGTGAATAGTAAACAGTTGTGAAAACACACTTCACCTCTTAGCAACAAATAATCCTGAGTTAATAACGAGCATCAAAACTGACACAGAGATTAGTGAACACAGGGTTGTCGAAGCGAGATTGAATATTGTAATCCCCAAATCCTCCAAAA
Source organism: Schistocerca americana (assembly GCF_021461395.2). Classification (NCBI taxonomy): domain Eukaryota; kingdom Metazoa; phylum Arthropoda; class Insecta; order Orthoptera; family Acrididae; genus Schistocerca; species Schistocerca americana. The sequence continues at coordinate 428,879,392 of NC_060124.1, read as the reverse complement.
ATAAGCGAAAACGATTTAGGAAAGATATCTGAATGGTGCGAAAATTGGCAGTTGACCCTAAATACCGAAAAGTGTGAGGTCATCCACATGAGTGCTAAAAGGAAATCGTTTAACTTCGGTTACATGATAAATCAGTCTAACTTAAAAGCCGTAAATTCAACTATATACCTAAGCATTACAATTACGAACAACTTAAACTGGAAGGAACGCATAGAAAACGTTGTGGGGAAGGCTAACAAAAGACTACGTTTTATTGGTAGGACACTTAGAAAATGTAACAAATCTACTAAGGAGACTGCCTTCACTAAGCTTGTCCGTCCGCTTTTAGAATACTGCTGCGCGGTGTGGGATCCTTACCAGATAGGACTGACGGAGTACATCGATAAAGTTCAAAGAAGGGCAGCACATTTTGTATTGAGGGGAATATGGGAGAGAGTGTCACGGAAATGATACAGGTTTTGGGCTGGACATCATTAAAAGAAAGGCGTTTTTCGTTGCGACGGAATCTTCACACGAAATTCCAATCACCAACTTTCTCCTCCGAATGCGAAAATATTTTGTGAACACCGACCTACATAGGGAGAAACGATCACCACGATAAAATGACGGAAATCAGAGCTCATATGGAAAGATACAGGTGTTCGTTCTTTCCGTGCGCTATACGAGATTGGAATAATAGAGAATTGTGAAGGTGGTTCGATGAACCCTCGGCCAGGCACTTCAATTTGATTTGCAGAGTATCCATGGAGATGTAGATGTAGATATTAAGTGAAATAGCCGTTGGATGTGTTCCGAAGTTTTGCCTATTCTAAATTGGATGTTTACACGTAATGATCTTTTACATCCAGTGTTTCAAAAAAATGGTTCAAATGGCTCTGAGCACTATGGGACTTAACAGCTGTGGTCATCAGTCCCCTAGAACTTAGAACTACTTAAACCTAACCAACCTAAGGACATCACACACATCCATGCCCGAGGCAGGATTCGAACCTGCGACCGTAGCAGTCGCGCGGTTCCGGACTGCGCGCCTAGAACCGCGAGACCACCGCGGCCGGCACCAATGTTTCACAAATGGTGAATGATGTTTACATGAATCCCGGTCCAGTCGTTCCACGTAATTTAGTCTGAGTGCATGGGCGCCTTTTCAACACGTTTAGGGCGTAGCCGTCACGAGAATATCAAAGGTAGGTGAATCATATCGTTAACATTGGCATTCTACAATTTTTAACGGTAAGTGGACTCCGGTTTTAGCAGCCGAAAACGCAGTGATACGGATGTGTTTAGTCGGTAATAAGAGTTTCGCACAACCGTAGTAGATGTGGATACAACTATTCCAGGTATGGAATTCATGCGAAAATTATGCGAAGCTCTTATTACGGGCGTCGTTACACGTTGTGTAGAACCCATCATGCAACAAACACAGCAATTGTTATTGTGATGTAGCCACGTAATTCCCAAGGGGAAAGAATAAGGTTGAAACACAAATAAATTAGCATCTGGCTGCAGGGATGTTTTATAATTTCTTTACTGCATTATCGATTTCAGGATTACCAGTCCCTCTAACTAGTGAGCTCTCATCACCGAGGTTTTGCAGGTAGCACAGCATTAACCTACTGATGCTGCCAAAATTGAGGGATTCCTCTATTTTTTCAACGTCAGTCATTTAATCCAGTGTTTCTTGTAACACCTTCATGATGATAACTCATTAGTTTTAGCTAACAATACTTTTCTGACGTACTTCTGCAAAAGTGCATAACCGCTTACAACAGAGTCTAAATACATCAGAAAATAAGATAATTATACCGAGTATTATACATAGTAGCTTCTATTGGTACTATTTATTGTTTCACCTTATTAAGATCTCACGGATGACCATTACTTAATATTAACACAAGACCATCGGACCCATGAAGCTTAGAATAATATTTTTCTATGTTTCAGGGCTCTTTTATAACAAATGTCACCCAGTTTTTTCATAAAGGTTTGAATTTTGTCCTAACTTCTTAAATGGTTTATGAGTGTGACGTCCACACTCCCACCGTTAATGGTGTCTTAATTCAAATGAAAACTGGTTAAAAACATTATATGACGACATTTAACATTCGGAAGTTAGAAAATATTGTACTATCTGAGCATCCGCTTTGCCCGAGTACGTATTTGGTTAGTGCATAAGTTCGTAGCGTCTTCGTTTCGCTTGTTGATGTTTCGGTTGCTATAGTTTTATTTGTCGAGTGTCACTTTCTATTTTTAATTCAGTGTTGCCATTTGAGTTTGCATATTGTCATTTTGTCATTAGGAGATAGTGAGTGGAGCTGTGAACACCAGAAAATGGAGTGCCAAGTGGAGAAATCGGAACACATCCGACTTATTCTTCTGTTCGAGTTCAACGCAGCGGTCACAATAGTAGAGGCAGCCTAAACATTTGCGGCGCGTATGGTATGGCGTGAAATAATAAAAAATAAAGACTCTTTATTCTGGTGAGGTTTCTGACTGTCAGTATATCATGAAAGGTACTTTATAAATATTGTCTCTGCTTTAAGCATGCTGTAGTTTAAAAATACAAAAGGTTACTCTAATGACTTAGACTACAATCACTTTCAATATTACTATTAAATGTTCTTGCAGGGCGTGGAATTATTACGTAACACGCAATACTTTTTCTCACGCCAGGAGCTACGAATTCTTTGAAACGTGAGGTCTATTATTTGTCTCACGAATCTGGTTCGATGTACGCAAATTTCCCCTTTGTAGCTGCTATTATGTAACGTACTCGGTGTATGCAATCCTGTACAAGTGAAAGTTGAAGGAAAATCTGAAATTTCTGAGGACTATTATTCAATATTAATTATACGTTAGGAATTTATCAGTTCTCTTCATCAAAACTTGGCTCTCCGGGCCGCATGAAACTAATATAATATTATGCGTCTTAGAGGCTGCAAACAGTGGGAGTAATCCACTAATCTTAACATCGTACTACCCAGAAAAGGACGCTACTTCTACACAAACAAAAATTACTTTAAAATTTACATTAATAAATGTATTTTGAAACACAAACCAAGAAATTATTGTTATAGACCTTAAGTGATATACAGCGAGCAAAATATTAGTACATCCATTCAGTTCAGTGGTACCAGCCAGAGAGATGAAACATTTTATCTAATAAAGAAATTGCCATCTAGTTTTAGTAATGACTGTCTTTTTCTGCGATATCACACTCAATATTGCGTCTTTGGATCAGCTCACTTTGCAAATTAGGCATGAGTATTTTTTAAAATGCATTTATCATCCTTACTAAACTCAGTTCCAGGAGACGGTGCAATGGGGATAACGCCATTGAATGGAGTACAGAAAGAAAAAGGTTTTCTCCTTTTAGGATGACCGTTTCAACGTCAGTCTCCACGCACAGGAAAACTTACGGGGTTTGATGAAGATCGTTTAAACGCATTATTCCTCAAAGTGCCACATCGATGTACTTCAGAACTGACAAATGTGATGAACGATGATCATTCCGCCGTCGTGCTACGTTTTCATGCAACGGGGAAGTTACCAAAATCGAATGTGTGGGTACCGCATGCTCTTACCTTAAATCACAAAAATCAGGGAGTGGCCATACATATATCTCTGCTTACTCGTCATCAGTTAGCTCGTGAACAACAGTGTCAATTTCTACCCTGTATCTTTAATGCTGACGACAAATGGTACCTTTATGCTAACATAAGAAAAAGCAAGGAACCATTGACCTCAACCAAAGCAGCAACTCCTCATACAAAGAGCTGCGCGCATCCACAAAAGGTTATCTTGTGAGACAGCAATGGTTTGGTGCACTACGAGTTGCTTCCTCGAGATGTAACCATCACTGTTGACATTTATTGTCAACAATTGAGACGTCTTGCAGACATAATCGAAGAACAACGACCAGGAAGACAGCGTGAAGTGATGCTACTCCACGATAAGGCCCGCATTCTGCTAGACTGACAAAAACATTAAACAGAAATTTGGTTAGGAAGTCCTTCGGCACCCCTTATTCACCTGATCTTGCGCTGTCAGTTTTTCACCTTTACGACCAGACGGGTTGTTTGGGAAGGAGACCAGACAGCGAGGTCATCGGTCTCATCGGATTAGGGAAGGATGGGGAAGGAAGTCGGCCGTGCCCTTTCAAAGGAACCATCCTGGCATTTGCCTGGAGCGATTTAAGGAAATCACGGAAAACCTAAATCAGGATGGCCGGACGCGGGATTGAATCGTCGTCCTCCCGAATGCGAGCCCAGTGTCTAACACAGCGGCACCTCGCTCGGTCACCTTTACGATCTCTATCGAATAACGTTCAGGTGACTTCCTTTCCGGGTCAAAATACGCTGCGAACATGGCTCGACGAGTTCTTCGCCTAAAAAACTACGTGATTTCTAGTCGTAGAATAGAAAATTACCGCAACGTTGGCAAATTGTTGCAAACAGTGAAGGAGAATATATTATTGACCGAGGAAGTCTCAGTTATATGTATCTGCTGTGTTCAATTACACTTACGGAAAAACGCTACCCTAAATTTATTTCAACTATACTAATCAATCTCTTCCTCCCCCCCCCCCTCTCTCTCTCTCTCTCTCTCTCTCTCTCTCTCTCTCTCTCTCTCTCTCTCTCTCTGTACATCTGTTACTCCCTCTTCTCTTCGTCCATCTCCTCTTCCTCTCTCGCCGTTTCGTACAGAGATATAAGATATAGTTTTGTAGTTACATTCAGCGCCATCTGTGGATACTGTCTGCTAAATGTGTTACAAAGAAATAATTTTAAATGTCATGACGTAATGCCATGTGCGAAAGTTTTACTGTAGCGAAAATGTAAGCGATAAACTTTTTCCCCATTTTGTTGAGATTATAAAGGAGAAAAACTTTCTTGAAGGCTTGAAATTATGTCTAAAGTCTGTTGCAGGTCGCCAAGTGCTCTCGTTGTCAAATTTCGGATAGTGCGCATAGTAGCTATACATTATGCATTGTGTACTTTATGCAGCAAATAGTATGGAAGTATGGATTAAAGACAATGAAGTTTGTATAAGCATTTTATTAATTATTTTAAATCGTATCCCATGGCACACAACAACCAATAAAAGCAGTTTCACAAATATGATAAAGTTCAAAATTCAAAGGGTCAATAGCTTTATTCAAAGAGTAAATATTTTTCCCTAACTCTCGAATCAATAAATATCTTGTACAACACATTTTCTAAAGTACCCTACGTTCTTTCTCAGGTTTCAAGCAATCTCGTTACCCAGTTCTACGAAAACTAGTTCAGTGGGTTAGCAGTAATAAATTTAAAGGTCATGCTTTGACCGGCAGTTTTCACGCTTCTAGTGTTTATGAAATCATGTCTCTTGAACTGTCATTTTAGAGGTCGGTCGACAGCAACAAAATTTCTACACGATGAGTAAAATCTTTCGCACTAGCTGCTAAAATACTTTGATTAAAATGTCACTATCGGTTTCGCATCAGTACAGATCAGGTGATTAGTAAACGCAATTTCAACATTACAGAATCAAATGATGTTACAAAAAATGAATGTAGGGTGTAATAATGCTTGCACTTGTATCTTCTAGTACATCAATTACGCTGGTCCCAACAGGTATCGGGAGTTATAGTAAATATCACAGGATGCCTTATTACGGTAATATTTCTAGTAAAGGGTAAGCCCCTGATCTCTAAGAATACAGTTACGGCCTATTTCCACCCAAAGAATTATGGTCTAAAATAATTCGGGTCAGCCTTAAACGTCCATTTATATGAAACAGGCCGTTCAGTTACTAACCTCCATTCAAATTTGCAGCTGCTGCAGTGTGAAACGAAGGGTGTTATACTCAACAATTTAGAGGAAGATGAAACTGACTGGCCGCTAAAAAACTTCCCCGAAATTACTCTCAATGCACAGACCGAGCTGCGCGACAGAAGTCTACTATCCAATTTTGATTGTCTGGGTAGGTTATAGCTTGTCCATACACCTAACTGATACACCCCTACAGGACGCTGCTATTCTTTGTTGGCCGGCCGGTGTGACAGTGTGGTTCTAGGCGCTTCAGTCTGGAACCGCGTGACCGCTACGGTCGCAGGTTCGAATCGTGTCTCGGGCATGGATGTGTGTGATATCCTTAGGTTAGTTAGGTTTAAGTAGTTCTAAGTTCTAGGGGACTGATGACCTCAAATGTTAAGTCCCATAGTGCTCAGAGCCATTTGAACCATATTCTTTGTTGTGACACTTGTTTTCGTAAGACTGTGTTTTCATTTTATTTTAAACTGTCGTTACTGGATATCTTAAAAAACAAACTTCTTTATCTGCCCTACGACACTATGGATGCGCTATACTCTTCCTGTTTCTAAAAATAGTTTTTTACTGCTTTAAAAAAAAAAGGAATTCCAATGACTATATAACAGCAAGTAAATTTCAAGCACTGTAAAGCCAACCCCACCTTTCTAGTCACAATAGCATCAGTTCGCTCCGAGACCAGCGCCAGCACCACCTAGCCCACGTGACTCGTAATACCGACCAATCACTACAGTTTACGCTGGCACCGTGCACACTTCTATGCTGTCTACGACATGGTAGGACCTTCAAGTTTCTGTTATTCTATTACACTTAAGAAATTTAAATAGGTTTATTTGAATTCCTGTTCTCATGACTTCCTTTGCACACTGTGTGGTTTTTAAGTGGATACAGGAGCGAGGGACAAATGCCGTTCATGAACAGAGAACTCAGATATTAATTTATTGTACATCTAATATCAAATACTTTGTTGCTGAAGTTACACCGTAAGTTGCTAACAGTAGATCTGAATGGAGAAATATATACAGACACAAAAGATTTATAAATCTATTACTCTTCAGTGCAATGTCTGTTCAGAAGACGGCGAGCCCTGGCCACGCAAACACACAAAATGTGATCAGTGGATGAATGTTCGAACTTAAGTACACCAGGTGCTGGAGCTCCGGAGAGGGGATGCTACCATCTCATTGCCAGCGGCGTAATCGTTCCTGGAAGCGCCTTCGTGTCGCAGTGTTGGCTGTACGAAACGCGGCAGCATAATTGGAGGTGCGCGTATTTGTAAGTGCAGTCGTACAGATAGCGACCGATACCAAACCTGTCACTTCGAGGTGTCGCGCAGTCCCAGTCAGTTTACTCATAGACAACGACTTTCAGCGTACTATCGCTTTTATCTAGACGGTGAACGGTGGGACTCGACTCTAAGCAACCACTTTTCCGTGCCATAACGTTTTGAAAAATCTTTGAGTACTCAGCTACCATTGATGATGGTACACATCTCTTTTAAAAACCACTGTAATTTGTAATTTTTTAATTTCTTGTACTGGTCACCTGAAGATACAGCTCTACTGATGCGGAACCAGTAGCAACTTTTGAAGAGCGCGCGATTACCCGAGCGGTCTAGGGCGCTGCAGTCATGGACTGTGCGGCTGGTCCCGGCGGAGGTTCGAGTCCTCTCTCGGGCATGGCTGTGTGTGTTTGTCCTTAGAATAATTTAGTTTAAGTAGTGTGTAAGCTTAGGGACTAATGTCCTTAGCAGTTTAAGTCCCATAAGATTTCACACACATCTGAACATTTTTTGAACTTTTGAAGAAAAGTTTTTTAACACCCAGCGTGGAAGATTGTATTCACCGTCTTGAACTATGTGTCATGCAATGATATACACTACTGGCCATTAAAATTGCTACACCACGAAGATGACGTGTTACAGATGCGATATTTAACCGACAGGAAGAAGATGCTGTGATATGCAAATGATTAGCTTTTCACAGCATTCACACAAGGTTGGCGCCGGTGGCGACACCAACAACGTGCTGACATGAGGAAAGTTTCCAAACGATTTCTCATACACAAACAGCAGTTGCCTCGTGTAAGGAGGAGAAATGAGTACCATCACGTTTCCGACTTTGATAAAGGTCGGATTGTAGCCTACCGCGATTGCGGTTTATCGTATGGCGACATTGCATCTCGCGTTGGTCGAGATCCAATGACTATTAGCAGAATATGGAATCGGTGGGTTCATATGGGAGAGAGTGTCACGGAAATGATACAGGTTTTGGGCTGAATCCCAATGGCCTCGTATCACCAGCAGTTGAGATGACAGGCATCTTATCCGCATGGCTGTAACGGTTCGTGCAGTCACGTCGCGATCCCTGAGTCAACAGATGGGGACGTTTGCAAGACAATAACCATCTGCACGAACAGTTCGACGATGTTTGCAGCAACATCGACTATCAGCTCGGAGATCATGGCTGCGGTTACCCCTGACGCAGCATCACAGACAGGAGCGCCTGCGATGGTGTACTCAACGACGAACCTGGGTGCACGAATGTCAAAACGTCATTTTTTCGGGTGAATCCAGGTTCTGTTTACAGCATCATGATGGTCGCATCCGTGTTTGGCGACAGCGCGGTGAACGCACATTGGAAGCGTGTATTCGTCATCGCCATACTGGCGTATCACCCGTCGTGATGGTATGGGGTGCCATTGGTTACACGTCTCGGCATTTTCAACAGTGGATGTTACATTTCAGATGTGTTATAACCCGTGGCTCTACCCTTCATTCGGTCCCTGCGGAACCCTACATTTCAGCATGATAATGCACGACCGCATGTTGCAGGTCCTGTACGGGCCTGAAAATGTTCGACTGCTGCCCTGGCCAGCACATTCTAAGGATCTCTCACCAATTGAAAACGTCTGGTCAATGGTGGCCGAGCAATTGGCTCGTCAGAATACGCCAGTCACTACTCTTGATGATCTGTAGTATCGTGCTGAAGCTGCATGGGCGTCTGTACCTGTACACGCCTTCGAAGCTCTGTTTGACGGCGTATCAAGACCCTTATTACGGCCAGAGATGGTTGTTCTGGGTACTGAATTCTCAGTATCTATGCATCCAAATTGCGTGAAAATGTAACCACATGTCCGTTCTAGAATAATATATTTGTCCAATGAATACCCGTTAATCATCTGCATTTTTCTTCTTGGTGTAGCAATTTTAATGGCCAGTAGTGTATTTTCGTAGGCACATTCATCAGCATATGTGGATACTGTCTGCGAAATATGTTGCGAATAGAGTTAGTAACAAAGACATAAAGGTCATTCATGATGCGGCAGTTTGTCACGCATCTCGGTTGTAGTGCTGTAACCCAATTTCTGGTCGGAAAATTATTAGTCTTTAACAATAGTAAGAAAAAGTTTCATGGAAGCGCCATAGAGCGTTGCTATAACAGCCGAGGGTCCGTAGCCGCAAATGGTTCCATGTAGGCTACATTAACAGATACGCCAGTGGAGTGCACGGGTAGGTCAGCCGAGCTCACTGGTAAACGGCGCTGAACGACTGTAACAGTGTAGCAAATGGGTGGAGCGTCGTCTTCACACCAGGGCAAGTCTCTTGTTTTGACAATGTGACCAGGCTCCGGGTTTCAGTGAAACAAATGGGCGCTGAAGACATATAAGTAACTCTGGATGTTAAGGCGCGGATCACTTGTCATAGCCAGAAGCCAGCAGTACCACAATGACCCGGCCATCCTGATTTAGGTTTTCCGTGATTTCCCTAAATCGGTTCCGGCAAATGCCGGGATGGTTCCTTTGAAAGGGCACGGCCGACTTCCTTCGCCATCCTTCCCTAATACGATGAGACCGATGACCTCGCTGTTTGGTCCCCTCTACCAAATCAGCCAAATCAGTCAGCAACCACAATGACGCAAGAGCGACGCCAGACAGCGAGGCAACTGAGCTCTGCCATCTGCAGTCCTGGGTTTGAGACCGGGCTGCTCCTCCCGTGTGCACTATTACCATCATGTCTCAGCCCTGCCAATCTGCCATACGTGCGTGGCGACTCCGATACTAAGTTCGTAGCGGGATTCGACACCACAACGCCAGCCGCCAGCCGACTACTGTCCAAGTGCAGTGAGTCGTACCCCGCGCACAGTGATCTTTGTCTTGCGTCGTCATGACGTGAACGGGATGACAGGTTGCCAGGCCTACAAGACGCGTGCGGAGCCGAGGGCCCGGAGTGGGGCGTCATTGCGGCACAACACGACACGAAGCTGACGTCAACGCCTGTGGGCCATAGAGGCTTCCCGCCTCAGCAGTGCGAGGTGCCAGCCCAGCAGTACCACGCTGAAGCCGTCGCCCTTTTATCGGCCCCAGCCACGCTCAGCGAGGAGAGGCGTGCCTGCCTCACTACGCTACGTATCAAAATCATTCAAGTTCTTTGTAATTGTTAGCAGTGTTTGCCATTGGCCCCATGGTTTCTCACTCATGTCCCATCGCACCCAGCAATCACAGAATGGTGTCTGAAGTGGGACAAGAGTGTCGGGGTGGTAATACAAGTGGTCCAGGGGAATGCAAGGCCGCGTTAAACTTAAGAGGGAACCCCAAAACTGCCAGCAGGAGTTACCAATATTAGTAAACGCAGTGAGAACGAATGCAGAGGCAGAACGTGCGGTAAGGGCTCTGATAGATGGTAGGAAATACAGGGCGTTCGGAAATTCCCGTTGCAAACTTCTATGGCTTGTAGAGGGGCATGAGTAGATAATATTTTGAATTGAGACGCGTATCCTGTCCACTTTTACAAGAAAGTGATTACGTGTCACCCAGCACATCACTTGTTTTACATTTCCACTCACTAATTGCCAAAGAAATTCTACTGGTTAACAGATTCTCTTCAACCTGGTGCAGTTCGGCCTCTTCCATTTCGGGTGTGTGGCGTCTCCTTGGAGCACCACAATCACACCTGCTAACGGTGAAGGTAACATTTCTCGAAACAGTTCGCGTTTAGGGGAAAACCGTATGCCATGTGTTGCGTGTGAAATCTTACAGGACTCAACTGCTAAGGTCATCAGTCCCTAAGCTTACACACTACTTAACCTAAATTATCCTAAGGACAAACACACACACACCCATGCCCGAGGGAGGACTCGAACCTCCGCCGGAACCAGCCGCACAGCCCATGACTGCTGCGCCTAAGACCGCTCGGCTGATCCCACGCGGCGTATGCAATGGAGTTGGATGTTATGGAGCACGATTTTGATAAAGGCGACGAGCAACTCTTGAATTACGGAGAGCTTGAACATTCAGAAGGATCATATCGGTGTATTCTGCAAACGTGTACTCAACCATGTTGTTCTAACACTCACGTGAATGATGCTCGAACCAGCCCAGAGACCTAGGGCAGACGCTAAATGTTATCAGCCGATCCGACGTAACCCCACCCCACCATGACTACCCTGTTGCGTACCTACCTAGCAAATATGTTTTCAAACGGCTGTAGCATGGAAACGGTACGTTTCCGGATATAAGTTCTATTCAGTTCTATAACCTCTGTACCCTCTACAAATCCTAGAAGTTTGTAACAGCAATTTCCATTCGTTTCACTGAAACCCGGCGCTAATAATATTGTCAAAACAAGAGACTTGCCCTTGTGTGGTGACAAGGCCCCAGCCGCTTGCTACTCTGTTACACCCGTTCGGCGCCGTTTACAGTTGAGCTCGTACACAGGGGGGTATATTTCAGTTGCCTCAAGAGAGGTAGTGGGAAAGAGACGTTGGAATCCACCACATCATAATTTGCAAGGTGGGGAGGATAGTGATATATGACCATTGGGATCAGTACTGATGAGTTTTCTGTTTGAGGCTATCAGGTTTAAGCAATGATCCTAGGACTGGACTTTCTGGAATCGACATCACGCAACAACTGACCGTCGACGACGTGTAGTAGAACTTAGTGGGAAGACATACCCACTGCTGTCAATGTTCATCAGCCGCGAGGAATGTCTAATACACGAAACAATCCAGTTAAACCGTGATCGAGGACATTACAGCTTGATTCGTACGACTGCCTATCAGGAGACATGAGAAAGCCGCTATGATTGATATGTTATGTCTAATAGAATCGATAGAGAGTAGTGGAATACTGGATGCGCCGTGTTGTTTGGTGAAACATAATACTGCGCGTGCGCTAGAGGGACCGAGGTGAAGTAGTGACCGTCAATGTGGATAATTTTGGCGCTTAGGAAGTTAAATTGTTAAGGGGAATGTTATTAGCTACATTGGATATTTCTGATAAGGAGAATTGTTACAGAGGGGGTGTTGGCTGTGTTAAGCCACAGGATGCGGCTAGGACTGCATTTCGTGGGAAATTGAAGCATTTATGGTGAATCTATAGGATGCAGATTTAGGACCTGTTAGAATTTCAAGATTTTTTTCCCGTAAGGGCCATTGCCTGCTACACCACTAATGCAACAGGATTCCAACAGGAAACTAATCACCGGTGTATTGGAAGCTGTACACAATCAGAATCCCACATTACTGCAACCAGTTTTGGAGGAATTTGTAAACCAGCAGTTGGCTGATGGAATTATAGTAGTGACTACTAGTCCCCGAGAGAGAGGAATTGTGATCGTGCCGAAAAACTCTATGGATGGCTCAAAGAAGTATCAATTTTGTAGCGATTAACGCCATTCAAATAGTAAGACTACGACAGATACCTACCCAATTTGAAACGTCGCAGAGTCGACAGATAATCTGCAGCAAAGCCAGGATTTCTGGGCAGTTGACTTCAGGAGTCGATACTGTCAATTAAAAGTAGCTGCAGAACACAGACCAGAAACGGCGTTTTCAGCAGTTTAGGGACACTATCACTATATAATGATGCTCTTTGGTTTGAAGAATGAACCGGCACCATTCCAAAAATTCCTGGATGGAGTGCAGTAGGGGCTGAAACAATGTCAGTGTCTCGAATATCTTGATGAGTTAATCGTCTTATCAAGGGATGTTCAAGAACAAAGACAATGTCTGCGGGGAAAGTTCAAAAGATTACGAGCAGACCATTTGACAGCATGGAAAAATTTAGCTTTGTGCTATAAGAGGTTAAGTTGGTTGGTTGGTTGGTTTGGGGAAGGAGACCAGACAGCGTGGTCATCGGTCTCATCGGATTAGGGAAGGATGGGGAAGGAAGTCGGCCGTGCCCTTTCAGAGGAACCATCCCGGCATTTGCCTGGAGTGATTTAGGGAAATCACGGAAAACCTAAATCAGGATGGCCGGACGCGGGATTGAACCGTCGTCCTTCCGAATGCGAGTCCAGTGTGCTACCACTGCGCCACCTCGCTCGGTCTATAAGAGGTTAAGTCTCAGGGCCATATGAGTAGTAAGGACACTGTAAGTATTTTCTTTTTCATCAGTCTTCTGACTGGTTTTATGCGGCCCTTCACGACTTCTCTCCTGTGTGAACTGTACACCTCAGAATAACACTTCCAACCTATGTCCTCAATTATTTGCTGGGTGTATTCCAATGTCTGTCTTTTCTACAGCATTTACCCTCTACAGTTCCCTCTAGTACCGTGGGTGGTGTCTTAACAAATGTCCTACCATTCCGTCCCTTTTCTTGTCAGTGCTTCCTGTATTCTCTTTTCATCGCCGATTCTCCGGAGAACCACCTTATTCTTTACCCTATCAGTCCACTTAATTCTCAACGTTTTTCTGTAGCACCACATCCCAAATGCTTCGATCCTTTTCTTATCCCATTTTCCCATAGTCCATGTTTCACTACCATACAATGCTGTGCCCCAGGCATACATTCTCAGAAATATCTTCCTCAAGCTAAGGCTTATGTTTGATACTTGTAAACTTCTCTTGTCCAGGTATGCCCTTTTCGCCAGTGCTAGTCTGCTTTTTGTATTCTCCTTGCTCCGTCTGTCATTGTAATTTTGCTGCCTAGGTTGCAGAGTTCTTTAAGTTCATCTACTTCGTGATTACCAGTTCTCATAAGCTTCCCGCTATTCTCATTTCTGCTACCTCTCGTTATTTTCGTCTTTCTTCGATTTATCCTCAGTCCACATTCTGCACTCATTACTCCGTACATACCACTCCGCAGCTCGTGATCTAGTGGCTAGCGTTGCTGCCACCCGATCACGGGGTCCCGAATTCGATTCCCGGCCGGGGCGGGGATCTTCTCCGCCCGGGGACTGGGTGTTTGTGTTGCCTTCATCACCATTCGGGAAGGTGGACTGAATGGACGGAGAAAGTATCGGGTATTTGTATGGGCCATGATAAACACGCAGAAAAGCGCCCCACAAACCAAATATCCCCCCATCTGTTCATTCCATTCAGCAGATCAAGTAATTCTTCATCACTCTCATTGAGGATAGCAACGTCATAGCCAATTTTATTATTGACGTCCTTTCACCTTGAGTTTTAATTCCATTCTTGAACCTTTCTTTTGTTTCTATCATTGCTTCTACGATGTATAGATTGAACATTGGAGGCGAAAGACTACATATGTGTCTTACACCCTTTATAATCCGAGCACTGCGTTTGGTCATCCACTCTATTATTCCCTCTTGGCTCTTGTACATACTGTATATTACCCGTCTTTCCCTATAGCTTACAGGTATTTTTCTCAGAATTTCAAACATCTTATACCCATTGACATTGTCGAACACTTTTTCCAGGTCGACAAATCCTATGAACGTGTCTCGATTTTTCTTCAGTCTTGCTTCCATCTTTACCTTTCCTAAAGCCAAATTGATCGTCGCCTAACAGTTTCTCAAGTTTGTTTCCCATTCTTCTGTATATTACTGTTATCAGCAGATTGGATGCATGAGCTGTTACTGGCTGTGCAATAATTCTCGCACTTGTCGGCTCTTGCAATCTTCTGAATTGCGTGTATGATGTTTTTTCGAAAATTTGATGAAATATCGTCAGCCTCATACATTCTACACACCAGAGCGAATAATCGTTTTGTTGCCACCTCTGCCAATGATTTTAGAAATTCTGATGGAATGTTATCTGTCCCTTCTGCCTTATTCGATCGTAAATCTTCCAAAGCTGTTTCAGATTCTAATGCTGGATCCCCTGTCTCTTCTAAGTCGACTCCTGTTTCTTCTTCTATCACACCAGTAAAGTCTTCCTCCATATACAGGCCTTCAATGTGTTGTTTCCACCTACCTGCTCTCTTTCTGTATTTAGCTGTGGAATCCCCAGTGCACTCTTAATGTTAGCACCCCTGTTTTTAAATTCACCGATGATTGTTTCTGATTTTCTATATGCAGAGTCAGTCCTTCCGACAGTCATTTCTTTTTCCATTTCTTCACATTTTCATGCAGCCATATCGCCTTAGCTTTCCTGCACTTCTTATTCATTTCATTCCTAAGTGACTTGTATTTCTGTATTCCTGTATTTCCCTGAACATTTTTGTACTTCCTTCTTTCATCGATAAACTGAAGTATTGCTTCTGTTACCAGCGCAAGTATTTATCCGTGGTAAATACCTACGGTGCAAGAGTTTCTGGTACTACGAACAAAAAAGGAATTATAATATTTTCTCCGTGTCGGAAATAATTGCAGAAAATTCGTGAAGGGGTTTGCGGATATGCCAGGCTGCTTACACAGTTGCGTAAGAAGGGTATTAAGTCTGTATCTGCAGAACAATGCTAGGAAGCATTTATCGAGTTGAAGGAAGGATTAACGTCGAGTCTGGTGCTGATGTCTCCCGACTTTCAGACGGAGTTCTTACCGTGTAACGCGTCAAATCATGCTCTGGACTGTGTTTTGAGCCAGGAGGTCGGCGGACAAAGATATCCTGTCGCCCATGCATCAAGACAGTTGAATGCAGCCGAGAAGAACTACTCTACAACAAAGAGGCAAATGCTTAGCTTCATTTACGAGTGACATATTCCGATGTCACCTGTATGGAAGGACAATGCTGCTTTGAAGTGGTTACTTGGCTTGAAGGATCCACCTAGTACACTGAGGAGGTGGGCATTGAAACTCGCAAAATTTGAATACGAAATAATCCACAAAGCAGAAAAGAAAAACAGAAACGCTGACAGGTTAAGCAAAAACCGAGCTGTAATACAGGCTCTTAGTCACGACCTTCGAGAAAGGTAAACAGCACAGAGTGCTGAGAAAAAGCGTAAGTAGTACGGTAAGCAATAGTGATTTTTCATACATGACGGATTATTATGTAGAGAGACAAAATTGGGACCACGAGTGGTGGTGCCGGGCAACCTGAGTTAGAAGTGTTACGCGATAATGGAATATAAAATTAAAAACTTTTAAAAACCTTCTCCTACAAAGCTACTTAAAATTTTCAAAATTTTCTATGTATTCTCTCAATCGCACTTAACATTAAAAATTTTTGTAAAGTGATGACCAGTTTCGGTAGCTTAATTACCGTCTTCAGATGCTTTAATAGTACTACATGTGATCTGAAAGCAGTAGTTAAGCTACAGAAATCGGTCCTCACTGTGTAAAAATTTTTTGTGTTAAACATAATTGAGACAACGTATAAAAATGTTCCGAAAATTTTAAAAAGTTTTAAAAAAAGTCTTTCATATTTTTATAATTTGTATTTGGTTATCTGCTTATGATCGCCTTCTCATATTCTGACAGTGTCAGATACATTCGATGTTATGTGAGATACGTGATCGCATTTTATGGGGCCATGGGAGATGCCAGCTAACCAATTGAAGAGTGGTGGAAGAGTATTGGTGGAAGAGAAGCGATGACTATGTTGATCGATATGTTAGCATTGCGAAACATCGTTGTAGATGACCATCAAGTGTCTATTTTTACGCTCAGTGCTACAGGTTTCGATCAGTAGACCATTATCAAGCCGAAGCAAAGCGTAACCAGATTGCCACTACAACATTTGAAGTGAACAAATCGATGTAGGTAGAAAAACATAGCTTCTGTTACTGTAAATAATCTCCAAATGAGACAGATATGTAGGAGACACACACAAGAAGATCATAAATTATTTTCATCATGGCTCAGTGTATTACATGGGGCAGACAGGTAGATCTATAGCCATAAGATATAAAGAACATATGCCGTCGAGGATGAGTACGAATAAGAATGGGTCAACGTTTGCCGAGCACATCATTGAAGAAGGACATACGCCACAACCTGTTAATGACACCGAGCTATTGTGTAAAGAAGCCAAGGGTATGAAATTAGATTTACTGGAGGAGGTGCAGATATATAAGCACAAAATGTGTGACAAGAGGAATTTACTGAATGATCAATGTTATTTGACAAGTTCCAGCTTCCTTGAGGGTTTTCAGCCCGTGTTGGGCATAGCAGATAAGCACTTGTGGTGACTCGATTGTGCCATAATATTATATTATTATAACTACTATTTTAGGACAATGCTATAGTAGGAAATAGTCGTAAACAGGCATGAGCAGTTATTATGTTAACAGTAGTTTGTGTTGAGACAGTTATGTTAATGTGCGTTTCATTGTCTTGCGCCATGCTACCGCACTTATGCACTAGACTGCGATTCGTAGAACTATCGTCATTCATTAGTAGTGTGCCTATGTACAACGTCTAAGGTCGGCTGGTACAATTAGCCCTATAAGCTGTTAGAGCGTATGATGTAAGCTGGAGTTTTATTTGCATATAATAGCCCCGTTTTTGAATGATGCTTCAAACAGTGATGCAAACTTTGTTATTTGAATTTGTTAATGTTTGACTACTTTAATGATCGTATGCAACAGAATTTTAACTGTTGCACAGTCGTATTAATAAGTATATGGTCCTTCAGTTGCACTCGTAGGCTTGTGATTAACATTTTACCGTAGATATGAACTAGTTTTCTGATGAACGGTGCGTCGTAGCTCAATGTGGGGAGCGCCACCTATGGCGTGCAGGATGTAGCACATTTGACAACCGTGCGCCTAGTATAACAGATGTAGTGGTGGAGGACATACGGTGCCACATGTAGTTTTATTTATGATCGAAACAAGCTTATATCCGTTGAAGTTACTTTTATTTTATTGATCTTAACGCAGCCGCGGGGCTATGACGTTTTTCGTTTTTAAAAGCTTATGTAAGTAATGTTATCACATACGTAATTTTAGAAGTTTATGTATAGATTGTAGTACTAGTCTAGTTGTTATTTTGATCACTTTTTAGGACTTCTGAAGACGGCTATATGATTATAGTTGAAACCATGGTCAAGATTAAGAATAAACACAATTAGTGCAACTGTGAGCTGTTTTTCATTCGAGACAAGATCATAAGTTTATGATCGTCTTGTGTCCTTCTACATATCTGTGTCTTTTGGAGATTATTTATTGTAACAGAAGCTATGTTTCTCTGCCTATATTGACGGTGTTCACTTCAAATGCTGTAGTGGCAGGCTAGTTACGCTTTGCTTCAGCTTGATAATGGTCTACTGATCGAAGTCGGTAGCAATCAGAATAAAAAAAAAGCTGAAGGCCATCAACAATGAAGTTTGACAGTTACTTGACAGCTGTAAAGCCCCACCTCGTTTCAAATGTAGGTATGTCAGGAGTTATGTGGATTGTGCATTGCAAGCAGATTTGAGTCGGAAGCACGTTCCGTTACAGAGGCTTCAGAAGCAACGGAACAGTCCAGTTTCCGTTACAGAGGTTATCAGAAGCAGCGGAACAGTTCAGTTTCATAGAGGTGGACGTGTTAGCCCCATTCAACCAAACACCAGTAGGTAATCGTTTTGTGCTCACGATAATAGATAATTTGTTATATCGAGATTCATCTGATGCCAGACAAAATGGCGTACACAGTCCAACAAGCACTAATGAACAGGTGGATATTGAAGTTTGGTGTGTTGGAGATGGTAATCATGGACCCGGGAACGAACTTCATGTCAGAACTGATGAAACAGCTGTGTCAGTTACTACTGGTGAAAAATTCGTGAACGAGCCCACTTCACTCACAAGCTAATGGAACGATCTCATCAAACAATTGGGAAGATGCTTGGCTTCTACGTGAACTTCCACCACTGGATTTGGGATAGTACCTATCGTTCGAGGTGAGTACATACAACTCCCAAATACACACTACTACAGGGTTGTCGCCTTTCGAAATGGTCTACGGGAAGAAGATGTCGTCATCATTCGGTACGATTAACCAGAAAGGTGGCAGGGAAGGAGAGGCACTACGAGAGTAGAAACTAGAATGGTTAAGGGAAGTATGGAGAAACATCCAACCAGCGAATACTAAGTCGCTGGAGAAGTAGGAAGAGACGGTGAAACAATTGGGGACACTACCTTGGTATAAAGTCTAACACTGGGTGATGCTGTCAAGCTCCTACATCCCAGAGTCAATGACGGAGAAGTTTGTAACATGGTACCGGGGCCTGAAACTACATCACCAGTAAATGTGAAGCTACAGCTACCACAAGGCCAACAACTGTGCATGAAACATATTCGTAGTTGCGAATATGGACAACCAGCAGCTACATAATAGACAGATGGCAATGAAAATTTGTGATGGACCGTGACGTAAGTTAACTTACATTGAAATAAAGATCATAAACATGAGTATGGCACGGTTTACACTAAGAAAAATAGAATTAATTAGAAAATACATAACACAAATGTCTGAATGATCCTGCTTTACGAAAAGCAATCAGAAATGGGCTCAGTCAGCTACAGGCTGGTGGAGTAAAGGTTGGCAGGGGTCGAACCCCGAGTCTGGAAGCCATGCTAGCCAGAAACCCTCAACCCTGTCAATGAGCTGCTCCCTCACATAGATTCATAACTTCCTTTTTCTTTTTTTGTTGTGTTTTAAATTCGCAGAAGGAAGGAGTACAGAGGAAGAATAGAGACGAGGAAACAAAATCACAATAAGGCCAACAGCTGCTGCCGGAACAATCCAACGCTCTGTCTTTGAAAGGTAAGATTCAGCATGTTAGCAAAGAGTTCTCGAAATCGAGGGAGCTGCAAGCAGGTCCAGTAGTCCGTAGACATATTTCTCTCTCCGTCCGAACAGGCCTCGAAAGGCCCAACGGTACCGACCGGCCGCTGTGTCATCCTCAAGGCACAGGCGTGACTGCATGCGGATTCGGAGGGGCTTGTGATTAGCACACTGCTATCCCGGCCGTATGTCAGTTTACGAGACCAGAGCCGCTACTTCTCAATCAAGTAGCTCATCAGTTGGCCTCACAAGGGCTGAGTGCGACCCGATTGCCAACAGCGCTCGGCAGACTGGCTGGTCACCCATCCAAGTGCTAGCCCATCACGACAGCGCATAACTGATCTGACAGGAACCGGTGTTACCACCGCGGCAAGGTCGTTAATCCGCAGACATAAACTGCTGAAAAGCCAAGTAGTCATAATCACCTTCACCAGCAACGACAAAATGTACAAAGTGATCAACCAACCAAATTACCTGTTAGTCTTTGTCCTCGGAAAAAAAGTAGCCGACCACAAAATTGTATCAGTGGAATATACAGCTTCAACAGAACAAGTGAGGAAACCCAGTTGCTTCCTGAGCAGTTGGCTAGGTGACCACGATATGCAGCGTATCCAAGAACACAAACCTCCTGTCTGTGTCATTAATCCCGAAACGATATAGTCGGTCGTTGGTGGAAATTAAATTATTGAACACCCTCTCCCAGGGAGAGGCAGCTGACCTTGATAGAACCGCGAGACTGATGCCAGCCCGGCCGGCTGCTGTGACCGAGCGGTTCTAGGCGCTTCAGTCCGGAACCGCGATGCTGCTACGGTCGCAGGTTCGAATCCTGCCTCGGGCATGGATGTGTGTGATGTCCTTAGGTTAGTTAGGTTTAAGTAGTTCTAAGTTCTAGGGGACTGATGACCTCTGAAGTTGAGTTCCATGGTGCTCAGAGCCATTTGAACCATTTGATGCCGGCCCACTCAATTTTCCAGGATATTTGTGCTGATAATTGTTCAGCGGCACTGGGGCAGGGAATCCCTTCCCGGAGGATCAAGAAAACCTTGGTCGTAAGCACCTGCTGCTGCAATATGTCAGCCCCAACATAGTTCACGGCTAGGTAGAACTCTCGAATGTGTGTCAACTTAAAATTCATACGACCATTCTCAACAGGGGCTCAACACTGGCTGGATGCATTAACAGAGTGTGCACGACCCGGGACAAGCGGAGGATCCGGGAAAAACCTGATAAATTTGTCGTCCGGGAAAAAACCGGGAAAAACCAGGACATTTTTTAGAATTCCGAGAATTTTTTATTGCTTTAGTTTTCAGTTAAATTTTTGTATATTTGACTGGTTAGAATCAATACTCTAACAAAGGATATTACTCTATCTCGCAACTGCAGCATAATACTGCTGCAATAAAACATGAACGAGAGAAAAAAAAACGAAAATAAAACCTAAGTTGCAAAGGAAACACGTCATATACAACAACAAATCACAGTGCTCGGACAAAAGTCTGCTAACAGAAAAATTTGTTAAAGGCTTTAGAAAGACTATGCAATGCTTCATAACAACAAATTGCCTCCGATGAACGTGACGTCACAACTACTTAACATTAGACTCGTTTGAGCAGTAGCAAGCGAGCTCATGCGCATGCGCAGGTGAGTCGCGTATGAATAGTACCTGCTCCCGCTTCTAGCTACAGAAGTGTGACAGTTAGCCGTATATGCAACAGCAGCAAGCAGCCAGATGCTAACAGGGAAAATTTTACTGGTGCGCCTAAGCTGCCAGGTTCACTCAACTTCAGCAGGCCCGGATCTAGGAGCGGATGGCAAACCGGGTTATTTGCCCCGGGGGGAAATTTCAGATTCATATTCTTGAGGAAAAATACCTTGTTTCACAAAGCGCCTAGCATGCAGTGCACGCTGGTATATCGATTACTCTTATGATTTTGAAACGCATCCTTATTGAGCCGGCCGAAGTGGCCGTGCGGTTAAAGGCGCTGCAGTCTGGAACCGCAAGACCGCTACGGTCGCAAGTTCGAATCCTGCCTCGGGCATGGATGTTTGTGATGTCCTTAGGTTAGTTAGGTTTAACTAGTTCTAAGTTCTAGGGGACTAATGACCTCAGCAGTTGAGTCCCATAGTGCTCAGAGCCATTTGAACCATTTTTGAACCCTGTTGATTTCTGAACGAATTCTAAGTTAATTTCTGAATGACTCATAAGTTGATTTTGGAACGCGTGCAGAGTGTACGTGACGATGTCTCTTCCAGGGGAATCCCCGTCGCATCTAGAAATAAACTTTCATGCAAACAATAGGGGACGGGACTATACCAGCTAAGCGGAATGAAGCCGAACGGATGAATGCCAATCGCTGTTTTGTGGTTGACTTAGTTTGCGAATGATCAGCGTTGATATAATTACTAGCGAAACCAGATTGGAAATAAACGAATACCAGGAATAACAGGTAAGAAAGGGTACGTATTATCTTCTCGGTATATCCAAGAAAATGAAATTTTAAAAGAAAAATTTTGGTCTGACCGCTACACCATTAAGGGCCAGTTTTACAGCCCCGGCTAGCAGCCGCTGAGTTCTGTTCTGGGAGCAGCGCGGAAAACGCGTTGTACGAACACGTAACAATGCCTAACCCGAGAATAAACGCGGGATAAGTAAACTGATGATTGTGGCTGGGATAGTAAAGGTAACCGGGGAATAAGTTTTGACACTGGCAGGAACAGTTACAGAATTAGTGATGACAAGATTGTTTGTTAGAACGAGGAAGGCGAAGAAACGAGGACATCACACAAATTATGGAAGAAAATGACGATTCCAAATCTGTATAAAAATTTCGTGCTGCTACCTTTCGATTTCATGCTTCAGAAGCTGCAGCATATGTATGAAGTGTGAAGCTCTTTCCTAACACAAAACCTATTGCTGGTAATAGTCCTAATAGGCATGTGACACTGGTACTTCGTGAATTACATTCTGTCGTACGTATTAGACAACGACATTTCGCTTTTTATGTAGCAAAACGATTTACGAACTTTGATGAGATAGCAGTTTCGTTCCCAGAAAGGAAAGCACGCCATGTAAAGCTATAGCAACATTAGAGGGAAAAAAATGCTAGGACTTACGGATTAAAGAAATGTGTACTGTCTCGCTTGTCTCTTGTCTTTACTGGTTTTATGTATCCTATACTTAATTGTATGCCGGCCGCGGTGGTCTCGCGGTTAAGGCGCTCAGTCTGGAACCGCGCGACTGCTACGGTCGCAGGTTCGAATCCTGCCTCGGGCATGGATGTGTGTGATGTCCTTAGGTTAGTTAGGTTTAAGTAGTTCTATGTTCTAGGGGACTGATGACCACAGATGTTAAGTCCCATAGTGCTCAGAGCCATTTGAACCATTTGAACTTAATTTTATGTCAACAAAACAGCAAGTTATTAGCTCATAGGCAGCAAAGAGTGCATGTTTTCTGAAGAGTTATAACACTCCCGGTTACAAATAATCCCATCCAATAATAATTGCGAGTTTTTTTTTTAAGAGGGGCAGGATGTCATACCGACCGACTGGGAGCAGGAGAGGCACTACAGAACATTTTAATTTCTACCGTCCTGAATATACACTATCTGATCAAAAGTATCACCCCCAAAAACATACGTTTTTCATATTAGGTGCACTGTGCTGCCACCTACTGCCAGATACTCCATATCAGCGACCTCAGAACCTTCAGAAAGATGTGCGATACAAAATGAACATATTTTTGAAAAGCTGATTTTTAAAATTTTTGGCGTCCTACCTCAAACGCCCGATGGAAGGGGCTCCCGGCGAGGATGTGGTGGGGGGGATGCGTCTATCTAGTATTGCCCCGGTTCGGAAATATCGTAGATCCGGGGCTGAAGCGGAGAGCAGTCTGAGTTGTAGCGGGGAGGTGGGCAGTCTCCACGTGACCCCTGTCTGCGTTCAGTGATTTTGCTGTTTCCTCTTCGTTTATTGCTCTCACGTCAAACGAAAACAAAACGCTTTTCTTCCGCCGGTGGCTATCAAGTGAATTAAAATACACTCACATCATTACTGAAGGCTAAAATATGTTATTAATTTAGATTTTGTTTTATTTACACCTTTCTGACAGTCAAGCAGTAATCGCCTTGCAGAACAATGCAGTTATTTTTATCGTTTTGCTAAAGAATTTTTTTTAAATTTTTTCTTCTGACGCAGTCAATTTATTTTAAACCAAGTGTTTCATTCCACACTATTGGCTAGTTTCAACTGTTGGCTGCATTTCTAGTGCATGTTTTCTCTTCTAGCACGAATGACATAACGCCACAATAAAAAACCAAACGTGACATAATACAGTACTGGCATTCCAAGAAAATTTACATCCGAATCTGGACATACGAAAGTGCACTTTAAGCCGAATTATGCATTTTAGTATGGTTCACGAAATTCCGATGCTCTTGGAATATTATCTAACGCCTTGTTTCTTTTATGACAAAACTTAAGATCTTTTAATGTTTTACGAGTACAAACATACGATTTTCCTGTGTCATCGTAGCTGCGCAAGCGCAGTGACGCCTATTATCAGGCACTATCTGACAACTCAGTGCTAAAACAAACCTGTTTCTAACAAGTCGTGGGAAAATATTGAGAATGGTTGTTTGAAAAGCGTTACTTTCAAAATAAATTTCCTTTTACGCAAGATGATGTGCAAGAGTGTACGATGAATTTCTTAAGACACAGAGCGTTTGATTCTCTTTGATAATCAACTCTTTGAGGACGACCATTTAGAATAATTTAGAGCCCGCAAGATGAGACATTTATGTCTTATTCAAAATTTTACTGGCACATTTATGTAATGTATCTTGAAATGTAACATGCGCAAAAAAGATCAACATTAAAAGTGAAAGCTTAGCTTCTCTTGCAGCTCATTAATCTTCGAGACCAATATTATACGTGAAACCTTTTCTATTCTTGTAGAAATAGTACGTTTATTAATTTAAACCATTATATTTTCCTATTTGTGTGTTCGCGCTATTTAACAGAGATTTAACTATTGGCTGGCTACGTCACGCGTCCCATGTTCTTCATTACTGGCCATTAAAATTGCTACACCAAGAAGAAATGCAGGTGATAAACGGGTATTCATTGGACAAATATATTATACTAGAACTGACATGTGATTACATTTTCACGCAATTTGGGTGTATAGATCCTGAGAAATCAGTACCCAGAACAACCACCTCTGGCCGTAATAACGGCCTTAATACGCCTGGGCATTGAGTCAAACAGAGCTTGGATGGCATGTACTGGTACAGCTGCCCATGCAGCTTCAACACGATACCACAGTTCATCAAGAGTAGTGACTGGCGTATTGTGACCAGCCAGTTGCTCGGCCGCCATTGACCAGACGTTTTCAATTGGTAAGAAATCTGTAGAATGTGCTGACCGGGGCAGCAGTCGAACATTTTCTGTATCCAGAAAGGCCCGTACAGGACCTGCAACACGCGGTCGTGCATTATCCTGCTGAAATGTAGGGTTTCGCAGGGATCGAATGAAGGGTAGACACACGGGTCGTAACACATCTGAAATGTAACGTCCACTGTTCAAAGTGCCTAGACGTGTAACCAATGGCACCCCATACCATCACGCCAGATGGTAGGCCAGTATGGCGATGACGAATACACGCTTCCAATGTGTGTTCATCGCGATGTCACCAAACACGGATGTGACCATCATGATGCTGTAAACATAACCTGGATTCATTCGAGAAAATGACTTTTTGCCATTCGTGCACCCAGGTTTGTCGTTGAGTACACCATTAAAGGCGCTCCTGTCTGTGATGCAGCGTCAAGAGTAACCGCAGCCATGGTCTCCGAGCTGATAGTCCGTGCTGCTCCAAACGTCGTCGAACTGTTCGTGCACATGGTTGTTGTCTTGCAAACGTCCCCACCTGTTGACTCAGGGATCGAGACGTGGCTGCACGATCCGTTACAGCCATGTGGATTATATGCCTGTCATCTCGACTGCTAGTGATACGAGGCCATTGGGATCCAGCACGGCGTTCCGTATTACCCTCCTGAACCCACGGATTCCATATTCTGCTAACAGTCATTGGATCTCGACAAACGCAAGCAGCAGTGTCGCGATACGATAAACCGCAATCGCGATAGCCTACAATCCGACCTTTATCAAAGTCGGAAACGTGATGTTATGCATTTCTCCTCCTTACACGAGGCATCAGAACAACGTTTCACCAGGCAACGCCGGTCAACTGCTGTTTGTGTATGAGAAATCGGTTGGAAACTTTCCTCATGTCAGCACGTTGTTGGTGTCGCCACCGGCGCCAACCTTGTGTGAACGCTCTGAAAAGCTAATCATTTGCAAATCACAGCATCTGCTTCCTGTCGGTTAAATTTTGCGCCTGTAGCACATCATCTTCGTGGTGTAGCAATTTTAATGGCCAGTAGTGTAAATATCCTTTGACATCGGTTGGTGAGATCACGTGACATGAGCTATGCCTTGCTTACAAAAGCGCATCGCAATCTCGATTTCAATGCTTCGGAAAGTAACATGTGATGTTTGGTGGAATTCGAGTCTATACTTTCGTAATACGAAAATATGCAGTGTACATGTTGCTGTGGTCCGCCTCGAATTCCTCTCCTGTGCCACCCTCTTCATCTCAGAGTAGCACTTGCAATCTGCGTCCTCAGTTACGCGCTGGATGTATTACAATCTCTGTCTTCCTCTACAGTTTTTGCCCTCTACTACCATGGAAGTCATTCCCTGATGTCTTAAGAGATGTAATACCATCTCATTCCTTCTCCTTGTCAGTGTTTCCCACACATTCCTTTCCTCTCCGATTCTGCGCAGGACCTCCTGCCTCATTCCTTACCTTATCAGTCCATCTAATTTTCAACATTTGTCTGTAGCACCATATCTAAAACACTTCGATTGTCTTCTTTCCGCCTTTCCCACAGTCCATGTTTCACTACCATACAACACCGTGCTCCAAACGTACATTCTCAGAACTTTTTCCTGAAATTAACGCCTATGTTTGATATTAGTAGACTTCTCTTGGCCAGGAACCCCTTTTCGCCAGTGCTAGTCTGCTTTTGATGCCCTCCTAGCTCCGTCCAGTCACTGCCTAGGTAGTAGAATTCCTTATCTTCATCTACTTCGAAACCATCAATCCTGATGTTAAGTTTCTCGCTACACTAATTTCTGCTACTTCTCATTATTTTCATCTATCTTTGATTTACTCTCAATCCACATCCTTTACTCATTAGACTGTTCATTCCTTTCAGCAGATCACGTAATTCTTTTTCACTTTCACCCACTTTCACTTTCAACCAATCGTATCATTGATATCCTGTCACCTTGAATTTTAAGTCCACTACTGAACCTGTCTTTTATTTCCATCATTGCTTCTTCGATGTAAAGACTGAACAGTAGGCGCGAAAGACTAAACTCCTGTCTTGCACCCTTTTTAAACCGAGCACTTCGTTCTTGGTAGACAACTCTTATGATTCCATCTTGGCTCTTGTATATTATCCGTCTCTCCTTATATCTTACCCCTATTTTTCTCGGAATTTCGAATATCTTGCACCATTTTACATTGTCTCACGCATTTTCCAGGTCGACAACTCCTATGAACCCATCTTGATTTTCCTTTCTTCCATTATCAACCGAAACGTCAGAATTGCCTCTCGGGTGCCTTTAAGTTTCCTAAAGCCAAACTGATCGTCATCTAAAGTTCGATTCGTACGTAAAAGAAAAATAATCTCCTCGGAACCAGACGGAGTATATAACACAGAAAGTCTTTGCCAGATTCAAGAACCCCTTACCTTAGCAATGGTAGTGCCTTCTCGAAAGAATAAGGCAGTTCCCGTCGATAATTCTGGCGCCACATTAAAACCAGTGCGAAATCCAGGGATAGGTAAACTGGTAAAAAAAAACTTCTTGCAGGAACACTGTATCCGCAACGGAGTCATACAAACCGACGCAGTGAAGCTAGACGCAGCTCTAATATAATTCGGTTAACATTTAGTGTGACAAATGTATATGCATGAGCCGTCAGTCCGAATCCGAGAGCGGGAGGCCAGTACCGGTCCCTAACCGAATCTCTGTGCTTGGTTGTTTTGCTCACCGCTCCACGTTCCGGCTGTACACATCGTTTAACCCGGCGGTGATGCTCTTCGGAAGGGTCACTCTGCAGGACATGCTGATTCCGTAACGGAGGGCAATCAGAATGAATCTCAGAGATAGCGATAGACAACTCTGGGGTAATACTTCCCGCAACAAGAGTCGCAATAAGCGGCACTATCCTCATCGCGAGAGCAGACAGAGCAACAGGAGGGCATTGCTGCATTACCGACTGCAGTTGTGATGAAGGCTACAAAGGGGACGATTCCGACTCACATTTGCTGTAGGGCGGATCCAAAGGAGGCATCCCTCAGCGGCAGGAATACCAGATACTGCCTCCCCGATATCCACCTCGCCAAGGCTGGCAGGAGTGGGTGACAAGCACTTCTCAGGGGAAGGCGGGACGGGAGAAGACACAACTACTTCTTCACCATCCCTAGTGCGGGACCGATTATCACGAATCGCGCGCGCCGGATTAGCAGGAACGTCGTCAAGCTTTGTTAGCAACGGCGGAAAATCACCCGCAGTGAAAGTGGGAACTGTCGGATGATAGCCAGAAACGAGGGAAGACGTAACCCCGAGTTCGTTACCAGAGGGGACAAGGTCAGCAACCGTTGACTTACGGCGTTGTTCCAAGGAAAGCCGTAAAACTAAAACTCTGTGTGCAGATAGCTCGTAGATGGCCACTTTTATTGCACAGGTCCCCAATTCTCCCGCGTTGTTCCAAGGAAAGTCATAAAATAAAAACTCTGGGTGCAGATAGCTCGTAGATGGCCACTTTTATATCACAGGTCCCCAATTCTCCGCTATATGTAACATAGACACGATAAACACAAACTTGCAAATGAGACGGTATGTTCTTTTTGATCTGCATTTCCATCGAACTATGCAGCTATAGCATTGTAACTAGGGTTGACTTTACCAACGTTCAGGGCAATGTCTCTTACGCCAACATATTGCGCCAAAACTTCCCTGAAACAAATATACTCTACCTCCGGAGGAAGATTGAATATTCGAACATTCGTGTATTCAACGTTCGCATTCGCAAGCAGAAAAAAAATGGCTCTGAGCACCATGGGACTTAACTACTGAGGTCATCAGTCCCCTAGAACTTAGAACTACTTAAACCTAACTAACCTAAGGACATCACACACATCCATGCCCGAGGCAGGATTCGAACCGGCGACCGTAGCGGTTCCAAACTGACGCGCTTAGAACCGCACGGCCACACCGGCCGGCTGCAAGCAGAAACATACTGAAGAAACCATATGTGCCGGAAGGGAAGCTGAATACCACGTTTTAGTCGGAATTTGGCTACTTCTAGAGAATCTATGAAATCCACAAACAAATAAAAACAGTCCGAACAGGTCTTGAAGGCTCAACGGGACCGACCGGCCGCCGTGTCACCCTCAACCCTCAGGCGTCACCGGATGCGAATTGAGAGAGGCATGTGATCAGCAGCCCGCTCTCCCGACCGTTGTCAGTTTTGGTGATCGGTGCTGCTACTTCTCAGTCAAATAGCTTCTCAATTGGCCTCAAGAGGACTGAGTGCACACTGCTTACCAACAACACTCGGCCGATCCGGGCGGTGGCGCATCCAAACGCTACGCAAGCCCAACAGCGCTTAATTCGGTGATCTGACGGGAACCGGTGTTACCACTGTGGCAATGACGTCGGCATGAAATTCACAAAGAACACGTAACGCGGTATGGAGTTGGTCCGAAGTAATGTGAAAATTACCAAGTAACCAGTCATGAATATATAAAGATCCAGGCTGTACGCTGCGTGTAGGCGTGTGAACTGAAAAACTCACTGTAGCTTTACGTGGAATACTCTTGGACGCCATGAGAAACAAACAGGTGTGGACTAGGCCGCTGTCAGTCACACACCCAACGAAGAACAAGGCGAGGCAACGACGATGTTACACACACACAAAGGCACAAACACCACTGAAGGGATACATTCCGAAAAACTTGTGACGCTGCGGCGAAGTGAATAAGTAAACAGCGACCTGCTCGCACGGCACTCAAGTCGGTACTGGACGATTAGGCTATCAGCGCACGCCCACCCCAAGGCCAGACTCTAATTTCTATACGTCGCCAACCGTATGTCTACGATCTGTTCTCTTACATCCATTGTGCATATTCCCGTACAAAGGAGACTCGCTCGATGTCGGCGGATAAATACGATATTTTAGCGCCTATGTTGTTCAAATGGTTCAAATGGCTCTGAGCACTATGGGACTTAACTTCTGAGGTCATCAGTCCCCTAGAACTTAGAACTACTTAAACCTAACTAACCTAAGGACATCACACACATCCATACCCGATGCAGGATTCGAACCTGCGACCGTAGCGGTCGCGCGGTTCCAGACTGAAGCGCCTATGTTGTTCAGAAGTGCGATGCAATGTTCCTTATCGTCAAGTCTTCGGAGTAAACACTCCATAAAAATCCACAGGATACAGGTATTGATGGCTCGGTTTATGCATGCGTCGATGTATCTGATTCTCTATACGTAGTGGGCAGAGAGCCCTGAAGATGGCAGTGAGGTGCCTAAACTGGTCATATAAATAAAATAACGGTTTCTGAAAACGTACGGTTGTTTGGTGACATTTCATTGGTAAATATCTGACCGGCCACTGTCCCGTATTCACGATGGATCAACAGAAATTGTGCATGTTGGACATCTACGACCATTCAAGGCTGCGCCTGAGTCAGCTCCACGAAAGGTTTTGCGGTTACTGAATATTTTTCTTTTTTGTATGGTATAGGTGGTACGTGGTTCCCTTTTGGTACCACACTTACCCACCATATATTAGATACCATAAGAGAGGAAGCGGGATGGAATCATTCTTGGTAGTCTCAGTTTATAATTAAGACAGTTTATTGATATTATGTCATTTAAGGAATCTGACAATTACAAATTGTGGACGAACCACTAGATAAAGCTGTGCAAATACAGTTAGAAACTCAACGTACTCAGTACTCAAATAAAAAGTCCTTAAGAGAACGTTATAAAAATTTAATGTGCCAGGCATTTATAGGAATCTTAAGCATGGCAATTATCAATTACTTCACATAGCCACTTCATCAAACTCTTTAAAACTAGTTATTACGCCGGCCGCTGTGGCCGAGCGGTTCTAGGCGCTTCAGTCCAGAACCGCGCTACTGCTACGGCCGCAGGCTCGAATCCTGCCTCGGTCATTGATGTGTGTGATGTCCTTAGGTTAGTTAGGTTTAATTAGTTCCAAGTTCTAGGAAACTGATGACCTCAGCTGTTAAGACCCATAGTGCTCAGAGCCATTTGAACCAGTTATTACATTAAGATGGCCAAACTTAACATTCTTCACCCTTATAAACTTATTATTTCGATCTGTTAAAGAAGCACTTGTTAAAATGTCAATTACAAACTTAACGTTGCCGGGCACTAATACCCCTCGATTTATTTTCCCTTATTAAGAAAACAGAATTACTGACAAACTTCAGAAATTCAATCTCCCATAAAGGATTTCCCTCAAAATATATATAATGAAAACAGTTATCAGTAAAGGGTGACTTAATGACACTTCAACACTAGTGCCAAGCTAAGATCCAGTTACATAACATGATAGAACCACTTACTTAAAAAACTACAGCAGAAATACTGACCTTTATAAAAGAATATTCATGTGC
Organism: Schistocerca americana; assembly: GCF_021461395.2. Taxonomy (NCBI): domain Eukaryota; kingdom Metazoa; phylum Arthropoda; class Insecta; order Orthoptera; family Acrididae; genus Schistocerca; species Schistocerca americana. Next base: position 428,847,894 of record NC_060124.1, on the reverse strand, counting down.
TCAGACGTGTTAATAAAAGACTACTAGAAAGAGCTGCGCAAGTAACTCAGCAGATGCTGTGCAATTTAAAGTTTAGCCAGTTGAAATGAAATGTCGTGTGACGAGGGCCTCCCGTCGGGTAGACTGTTCGCCTGGTGCAAGTCTTTCGATTTGACGCCACTTCGGCAACTTGCGCGTCGATGGGGATGAAATGATGGTGATTAGGACAACACAACACCCAGTCCCTGAGCGAAGAAAATCTCCGACCCAGCCGGGAATCGAACCCAGGCCCTTTGGATTGACAGTCTGTCGCGCTGACCACTCAGCTACCGGGGGCGGACAGCCAGTTGCCAGTAGCTAATATTTAAGGAAACAGGTTCATATAAGAACAGGTTACATACATTACGTATTTATATATCTACCAGCTTAACCCGCCTTGGCGGAAGGAAGATAAATACTAAACTCTGGAAGGCGGTATGTGAACAACTCCCGGTAATGGCAAGATTCTTAAACACTGCCAGGCCTAGACCTCGGATGACATTTCACTCCCCACCAAGGCAATCAAAGGTTTTTGCGGGAATCACAGACATTCGAAAACATAGAAACACTAGGCAGAAGCTTTGACTCGGTATATGGGTAAGCGTGTAAAGGAACACATTACACTATCGACAAATTCGCCACCTTGACCTTAAGTATTTTACGCATGGACAGCTGTATTAATAGAGTGCAGGCTTTGAAAACGCCAACATAAAATCATTTGATTCCAAGAAACCCAGATCACTAGTGAAACTTCTGAGAAAACTTTCAAACAACGGCCACCATTTAACTAAGCCAACTGAACTCTTCCACACCAAGTTAAAGTTTGACTGTGAAAGTCTGACCATAATAATAAAATTTAAATGCCTCTGAGTGCGCCGGTCAACAAAACACAACTACGACCACTTACTTCATATCACGTACACAATACGAAGGAGCGGGTTCCACAGCTTCACCGCTTCACTTCAAATTTTGTTCCCAGAGGAGTCACAGAACTTTTATCTCCAAGCTGCCCAAGTCGCCAAAACGCCCGACCAATTTCACACAACAACATGTAACGGTCATCACGCTCGTTCGGCAGACGTTGACACTCGTCTCCCAGCGAATGTCACGAGATCTCGAGGGTTAACCGTCGAAGGCTAACAACCCCTCCTTTCGCCCACCCACCCGGAAGATAAGACTACGCAAAAAGCAAAGATAGCTTAATTCAACCACAATCGATATCAACGATACATGATCAAAATAACATTGGCGCCGGCTCGCCAGGCCTCAATAGGGCAATAACGTTGTTTTGGATAACGTTATATGTTTTTGTAGGATTAATTTTATCATAAGTGTATTGAGTGCATTGAGACGCACTGTTCGGAGACAGTAGGATTCTGGAGGGGAGGGGAGGTTTTTTCCCTGTACTCAGGTTACCGTACGGGAGAGAGGCCGAAGAAGTTTTGGCAGTGCTGTACCTCTTCGCCAGAGGTGCAGGGAGGGCGCTGCAGAATCATCACTTGGATGCAGGAGTAGTGTTCACCGGGCAACTAGACGTGTTGTTATCCAGCCTCAAGTGGTCGTTAGGTCTACGTTTAATGTATAGGACTTCCGGAATGAAATTAGGAAGTTGGAGGAAATGTTCATCTGGATACAGCGATCAGCTGTTAGTAGCGGGAAGCTGAGAGAGGTCTCGAAAGAGCACGGCAATTTGCTTCAGGCATTTGGACGACTAAACGCGCAGATGCAGGGGGTGTTCAGAGTGTTCTCGTACGAATGGAGGAGAGTAAAAAGTGGGTGGATAGGCGCTGGAGGTAAAATGTTAAAGACCATGTTCGGGACGGCAGACACAAGCGACATAAGCAAGTTGGAAGGAAGAGTGCAAAGGGGTTAGCAGAGGCGAATAAAGAAGCTGTGAAATGTTCAGATAACTTACGGGAATTCAGACGTTGTCGACTATCGCCTATGTTTCGACGGAGCACACCCTGCCATATTCAAGGAAAAACTACAGAAAGCGAATTTAATACCTCTGTTTCCTCAGAAACTCCGAAAAGATAACAGACACACACCGTAAACACTTGCGCCATCACAAAGCAATGGTAACCGACGTCAGAAACTATCGATAGTAAAATTAATAATCAACGAATGAGTTAGCATAAATTCTGTCCCTCTGTTCTTTGACATGTGAGAGAACGAAATTCCATGCAGAAATCAAACAAAAACCATCATATCTGTTTATAAGGATGTCTGCTAATTTAATTTCAATAGCTTTCTGACTAACACTATCCCAATAACTGGAAATGCATGCCAAAATCTCCGCGCTGTTACATTTCATAGGGTGACCGGTGTCAAGAAAAGTGTCCTGCTATGGCAGATATGCTTGGCTGTTGAAAGCGATTGTGCCGCTTATGCCCAGTAGATCTGTCCTCCACAGTCCTGATAGTCTGACCAATACATGACATGCCAGAACTGCAAGGAATACGGTAGACACCGCCTTGCGCAAATCAAGATCACGGAACCTTAAAGAATCCTAGTCGAAAATAACACATATTTCTGCAAAATACGGCCAAGCCTGTTCGGAATACCGCCTGCTTAAGGCATTATCATGGCTCATTCGGTGCACAGTTCGTCGGTAGTGCAACGCACGTCTTGTCCGTTCTTCTCTATAACCTTTCTGACGAAAACTGACTTCAAAATAAGCTAACTCAACTGATAAACTCTCAGTGTCCGAGACGACACGGGCCCTGTGAACCACGGCACGAAGTACCCCTTCACGTTGAGCCAGATGGTGACAACTGTCCGCCTGCGATACAAATCAGTGTGAGTAGGCTTCCTGTAAACAGCATGTCCCAACACGCCATCGACATTCTTCCTCAGTAAAGTACCAAGGAAGGGAAGACAGCTACCCTTTTCCATCTCCATCGTGAAATGAGTATACGGGTGGGTCGAATTCAGGTGTTCTAAAAAGTCGTTCAAATTTCACTGCCATGAGGCCAAAGAACAAAAGTCGTGTCATTAGGGCCTCCTGTCGGATAGACCGTTCGACAGGTGCAAGTCATTCGATTTGACGTCACTTCGGTGACTTGCGCGTCGATGGGGATGAAATGATGATGATTGGTACAACACAACACCCAGTCCCTGAGCGGAGAAAATCTCCGACCCAGCCGGGAATCGAACCCAAGCCCTTAGGATTGACATTCTGTCGCGCTGACCACTCAGCAGGAACAAAAGTGTCGTCTGCATATCTGAAAAAAAAACGCAGGTTTCAAAGCCACTGACTGAAAGGCATGTTTCTCAAAATCTTGCATAAACAAATTGACAATGTTAGGTGACAACGAATGGGCTTCCCATCGCAACTCCATCTGTCTTCTCGTAGTACTGGCCATTGAATAAAAAGTAAGCGGAAGCCAACGCATGTCGAAATAGGTTCGTTAAATTAACATCAAACCTAATCTTAGTCAACCTTAACGATCAGACAGAAGAACACGAGTGAATAGAGAGACCACAGCAAAACGTACTAGGATATCAGAGTCATTCAAACGCATCCCTTCTAATCGACATAAGAAATCGGCCGAGTTCTCAACGTGGCGCTCACACCGACATACACTCCTGGAAATGGAAAAAAGAACACATTGACACCGGTGTGTCAGACCCACCATACTTGCTCCGGACACTGCGAGAGGGCTGTACAAGCAATTATCACACGCACGGCACAGCGGACACACCAGGAACCGCGGTGTTGGCCGTCGAATGGCGCTAGCTGCGCAGCATTTGTGCACCGCCGCCGTCAGTGTCAGCCAGTTTGCCGTGGCATACGAAGCTCCATCGCAGTCTTTAACACTGGTAGCATGCCGCGACAGCGTGGACGTGAACCGTATGTGCAGTTGACGGACTTTGAGCGAGGGCGTATAGTGGGCATGCGGGAGGCCGGGTGGACGTACCGCCGAATTGCTCAACACGTGGGGCGTGAGGTCTCCACAGTACATCGATGTTGTCGCCAGTGGTCGGCGGAAGGTGCACATGCCCGTCGACCTGGGACCGGACCGCAGCGACGCACGGTTGCACGCCAAGACCGTAGGATCCTACGCAGTGCCGTAGGGGACCGCACCGCCACTTCCCAGCAAATTAGGGACACTGTTGCTCCTGAGGTATCGGCGAGGACCATTCGCAAACGTCTCCATGAGGCTGGGCTACGGTCCCGCACACCGTTAGGCCGTCTTCCGCTCACGCCCCAACATCGTGCAGCCCGCCTCCAGTGGTGTCGCGACAGGCGTGAATGGAGGGACGAATGGAGATGTGTCGTCTTCAGCGATGAGAGTCGCTTCTGCCTTGGTGCCAATGATGGTTGTATGCGTGTTTGGCGCCGTGCAGGTGAGCGCCACAATCAGGACTGCATACGACCGAGGCACACAGGGCCAACACCCGGCATCATGGTGTGGGGAGCGATCTCCTACACTGGCCGTACACCACTGGTGATCGTCGAGGGGACACTGAATAGTGCACGGTACATCCAAACCGTCATCGAACCCATCGTTCTACCATTCCTAGACCGGCAAGGGAACTTGCTGTTCCAACAGGACAATACACGTTCGCACGTAACCCGTGCCACCCAACGTGCTCTAGAAGATGTAAGTCAACTACCCTGGCCAGCAAGATCTCCGGATCTGTCCCCCATTGAGCATGTTTGGGACTGGATGAAGCGTCGTCTCACGCGGTCTGCACGTCCAGCACGAACGCTGGTCCAACTGAGGCACCAGGTGGAAATGGCATGGCAAGCCGTTCCACAGGACTACATCCAGCATCTCTACGATCTTCTCCATGGGAGAATAGCAGCCTGCACTGCTGCGAAAGGTGGATATACACTGTACTAGTGCCGACATTGTGCATGCTCTGTTGCCTGTGTCTATGTGCCTGTGGTTCTGTCAGTGTGATCATGTGATGTATCTGACCCCAGGAATGTGTCAATAAAGTTTCCCCTTCCTGGGACAATGAATTCACGGTGTTCTTATTTCAATTTCCAGGAGTGTAGTATAGGGCACAACAAGGCACAACGAGGCGTATTGCTACACCTTATGTCGGAGTACCACTTTTACTCACAATCAGACAATCCATGTGAACCTTAAGGAGAGCATGTAACCTAGCAGGAACAGCACAATAAGAAATGAGACTTTTGATGGTCTCCTGCAACAATTAACTTTTCTTCATGAGGCTGTTGGTTTTTCTCCCAATTGTTTTTGTGGGGTCAGCACCGACCCTGCGATGCGTTGAAACAGGCAGTAAACACTGGATCTTTTGTATGTAACCCTCACTGTCCAAAACAACGGTATAATTGTCCCTGTCCGCAGGTAAAATAACAATACCCGGGCCGGCCGGTGTGGCCGTGCGGTTCTAGTCGCTTCAATCTGGAACCGCGTGACCGCTCCGTTCGCAGGTTCGAATCCTGCCTTTGACATGGATGTATGTGATGTCCTTAGGTTAGTTAGGTTTAAGTAGTTCTAAGTTCTGTGGGACTGCTGACCACAGATGTTAAGTCCCGTAGTGCTCAGAGCCATTTTTTTTAACAATGCCCGGATCAACTCCGAGCGAACGTAAAGAAACCCTTCCAGTCACTGTGATATTACTCTGGGGTAAACGTGTCGCTGTCATCATATGACATGCCTCCCTCCTAGTCTCCTCTGCAACATCAGGAGGTAACATCACCTGTTCAATAGAACTAATAAAATCAATCACTGGCAAACGCCCGGGAGTCGGAGCACCTTGCTACCCTATTGACTTCTATAGTAGGTCAGTGTGAGCGCCACATTAAGAACTCGGTGGATTTCTTACGTCGCTTTTACTGTTTGGCGTCAAGGAAGTGAACATTCGAACGACTTTTTAGAACACCTGGATTCGATCCACCCGAATATTCGTTTCACGATGGAAATGGAAAAGGTTAGCTGTCTTCCCTTCTTTGATGTGTTAATGAGGAGGAATGTGGATGGCGCGTTGGGACATGCTGTTCATAGAAAACCTACCCACACTGATTTGTATCCTCAGGCTGACAGTTGCCACCATCCGGCTCAACGTGAAGGGATACTTCGTGTCTTGGTTCACAGGACCCACGTCATCTCGAACGCTGAGAGTTTTTCAGGTGAGTTTTCCTATTTTCACGTCACGTTTCGTCAGAATGGTTATAGCGAAAGCCAGATTAGACTTGAGTTGCGGTATCGACCAACTCTGCACCGAGTGAGTGACGATAATACCGTGGTAGTATGTCTACCGTCTTTTTGCCTTACGCAGGGCGTATTTAGAACAGGATTCGCCGTATTTTGCGGAAACATGAGATGAGATGTGTTTTTCGACCACGATCTAAAATCAGTCCTTTTAGGTTTCGTAGAAGGTTATCTTGATTTGCAGAAGACAGGTGTCTACGGTATACCTTGTTTTTGTGGCATGCCATATATTGGTGAGACTATAAGGACTGTGAAGGACCAGTGTAATGAGCATAAGCGACACACACACTAACTTAGCGATAATTGTAATTTTTCCTTTAGGAATGGTCCGTATGCTGAACGATTAAAATACTCAGTAGTATCTTCGCTTTATCAAAAGGGAGAAAGGGGTAATGGTGACAGTTTTAGACCAGTTTCTATGCCATCAGTTTGCTTAAGTTATTGAACAGGCTGCGTATATAAGGATAATTGATCAATTCATTTCGCATAATTCGCTGACATATGTACATCCTGGTTACAGAAGCGATTTAACAACTGAAAATGCTATATTCTCTTTTCTCTCAGAGGAGTTGGATGGATTAAACAAAAGGTCTAGAATTCTATGCATCTTTTTTTATTTAACTAAGACCTCTGATTCTCTTGATCACAAAATATTGCTCCAGAAGTTGAACCATTATGGAATACAGAGAGTAATTCGCAATTCGCTCACCACTTGCTTTAAGAACAGACAGTGAAAGGTCATTTTCCACAATACTGAAGGTGACTATCATGGGGGGTACGAGTGGCATGCAATTAAATAGGGGTTGGGAGGGGGGGGTGCCCCAGGGATCAGTGCTGGGGGCCACCCCTGTTCCTTATTTATATAAATGAGATGCCTTCTAGTACTACAAGTGATTCTAAAATATTTTTGTTTGCTGATGGTACTAGTTTGGTTGTAAAGGATGCTGTGTGCAACGTTGGCTCTGTTTCAAACAGCGCAGTTCCAGAGATAAGTTCACGTCTTGTAGAAAATAAACTAATCCTAAACCACAGTGAGATTCAGTTTTTAAAGTTTCTTTCTAATTACGCAAAAAGGGCTTATGATTAATGAAGCTGAAGAGTTCAGATTTCTATGTGCTCAAAAACATAGTAACCTATCGTGGAAAGTCCATGTTCAAGAGCTTGTTCAAAGACTTAATGCTGCCATTTTTATTACTAGAACAGTATATGAAGTAAGTTAAATTTCGAAACGAAAAGTAGTCCACTTCGCTTATATCTGTTTCATTATGACGTATGGTATTATATTTTGGGGTAACTCTTCCCACTCCCTATGCGTATTTATGACTCAGAAACGGGCAGGCGGGCCGTAAGTGGTGTAATTTCGTGAACTTCTTGTGGAGCCCTGTTCATCAGTCTAGGTATTCTGACATTGGCCTCCCAATATACACATATTCTTCAATACCATTTCTTGTTGCAGCATCAGCTTTTTCCCAAGAATTAGCAACTTTCACACTGTTAATACTTGGCAGGAATACAGTCTGCAATAGGATCGCTCCTCCTTGACGCTTGTAAAGCGAGGTGTTCAGTGCATTGCTGCATCTATTTTTAATAAGAAACGATAAGAATTCAAAAATCTTAGCAGGAAATCACACGCTTTTATATCCAAACTAAACAATTTCCTCCTACTCTGTTGAGGAGTTCTTTGAAAAATTAACCTAATTCCTGTGTTACATTGTTGATTGTGTTCATGTGAACTTATAGCTTGACCTCTTTTTAGAATTCATAAACATTTTATTTTATCTCTTTTTACTTTGCTGTTGTAATTTCATATACTGACACGTTGCATGACTATGGAGATTTGCTTCTCAAATAGGTCCTACGGAACAACACGCGTAAAATAAAAAATAAATAAATAAAATAAAAATGTGTTGCGTGAGCAGTTAAGCCCTGTTTTTCTATCACCTGAACAATATTTAAGGGGATACGGAATCACCTATCCCCGCAATGTTAATATATGCCTACTATAGGGAACATTTTCTCACAAACTACTGGAGACAGAGGGGTAAAAATTTTACTGTATGTGCATTCATATGTTACAACAATACTGAAACAACAGTTTATTGTCAAAGTATTTTCTTACAGAGATATTGTACATTTATTTTTAAGTAAATTTTTTCCATCGCTTTTTACTAGACTATCACCCCTAAGTCTTTTGTAAATCAAGTAATTAAAAAATCGTTGTTTCAGTATGTAATAGGGACCTATGTCACTACGTCATAAAAATTTCAGACTTCTAGGTTGACCAGTACCTGAGATAATGTTCCTAGATGAAGTAAAAAGTAAACTTACGGGAAACGGAGAAAGAAGATTAAAACATTCCTGATCCGTAGCTAATACCCCCTTCACAGTCTTCATAATCATCTTCAAGTCTTTTTTTGGCACCCCTCTGCACCTGTCTTGCTTTTTTCACTAATGTCTTGATTATATTATCAGCATGCCTTAGTCTGTGCTGATCTAAAAAGAACATAGCACGTACCGTACGGGAACCAACACACATACCCAACTTTTGAAGGACCTGGCATTTAGTTATATTTCCAAGATTGAAGGTTGCCACAGCATCATACACACCAAAATGTAGTGTATTAATTCCGACAAACACTGTTTTTGGGAGACGATGCCATATCACACTATTCAAGCACTCGTTGGGGCTCTGCGTTTTTCCGTGAAGACATTTCATCAGAAGACTTCTGTCAGCCAGATCTCTGAAAATGGGCTTCATTTCTGCCATGATGGCTGATGGTAGACTGTGGTGGTGAATGTATTTCTCTCCTGTTGTTAGTCCCCTATTGTATTTACACCAGCTGTTTTCACCTTTGGGGCACAAACCATGTTGTGGATGCTCATCCGTGGATGCGGTGTGGAAATATAAAGCCCATATAGCTCTCCTCATTTCTTCAAGATTGCCTGTATTTTGCCTGATTGCAAGGCCATAGCAGTTCTGAATGTGGTCTATTATGGAATCAGTCAATCTTCCTCTGCCATCCAAGGTTTTCCCATCATCTAGTTTTTTCCCTTTCATAACTGATTTTAACCTTCTCAGCCTGGCACCCATTCTCTTCTGCACATGTCCTATACATTCAAGTTTGCTTATATTTACACTGTTCCCATATGGTTTGCTTTCCAAAACTTCTTTGAATGCTTTAGAGTCACCATCTCCCAGATATTTGACATAGCGAACATTATACCACTGTGAAGAGCGATGAAAAATTTTCTTCACCCCAGCAACCTCCATGCCACCACTACTACCATAATAATTAGCAATACAGTCATCACTGTGTTCATTTTTTAGCCTGCCTGTGCACCTACAGTATTTAGACATTATTGCAACATCAATAACCTTGCCAGTATCAACACTAGTTGCTGTTACAACACCATTGTTGGAGGTGTGGCCCCTTTTCTGCCACGTGCCATCAAACGCCACTGTGAGGTCACGACTGCCGTCATTTTCTTCCACTGCTTCTTCCACAGCAACCTGCACTGACTTCTGTGCTACATCTTCAACTGCAGATCCTAGTACATAATTGTAAGCTTCAAACTTTGAAGGTGCACTTGGAAGATTTAGAACACCACATAGCATATCACCAGCTGCTTTGCCCTTACCAATTGCTCGCAATCCATAAACTAACATAATATTTACACTATAAAGTTCAGTTTTCTTGTATCCATTATTTACAGTTACTGAAACCGAACTTGGAAACTTACAGCTGTATTTACAAACACTGCATATTAAATTAAACTGGGCAGCCAGGCCAACATGGGATTCTACTTTCAGAGAAACGTTTCCATGACATTTTTTGCAGCACAAACTGTTTTCAAGAGCTTCACACAATATATTCGTATCAATGAGTTCAAAAACTTCATTCCCTCTATCAAGTAAATTATATTTCTCTTCCAAATCTCTTAGTTTTTTATGAGAAGCACTGTTTTCATTTGGTGTAAGTTCGTTCGGCAAATCAGTAATAAGTGGATTCACATTTTCCAAGAGTGATGATGATGAACTGCTTTGCTTTGCTAATGAATAATTATTTCTTTTCTTTTGCCAGTTCACACGCTTTTTAAATACTTTTGCTTTAGCTGTAGGCATTTTCACTGCGAAAAATGAAGCACTAAATACGAAATAACTCAACATCAACTACTTTCTTATATCACACTGTTTACAAAACAGTCCCGCCACAAAGTCAAAGAGTAACTTGAGGAAACCAGAGAGAAACATTTTCGGGCAACTAGTGTATAAATAGTCGCTGGAAACCGGGATATTTGAATTCATGTCACTTTAAAGGTACTGCCAAAAAGTTCATGGTCAGCCACGAGAGACGTGTATAACTAAAGCGCAATACCCGAACTCACAAATATATAAAAATAAAATAGTTATAATTGTAGTAGAGCTATGTATGATACGTCATTTTAAAGAGGAAACATGGCAGAATATAATACGCCAATAAAAAAAAATTCGATTTTTTAACCCAAAATCCGATTCCGTATCCCCTTAAGAGAACTGAGGAAGGTGCAAGAAGAATTGCGTCCGGAATTACAGCTAGTGGTGGAGCCAAGAATACAGAACTTGCCATTCTATTACCTTGGTGCAATGTAGGGTGTAACAATGTACCTGTCAGTGGAAGTACCAGTAGCAGCCAAGCAGGTGGTGTTCAGGTGTCACTCAGTACACATTTATCCAGTGAAGTTCGCGGAAGTTGGGAAATTTGTGCAAGTAAGAAAGGAAGGGGTGCCGCTATTAGCGGAAGATGGGGGTCAACACAAGGCGATAACGGAGGGTGAGCTTGAGCAATGCCAGAGTAGGGTAATAACCTATATGCCCGGCCCGCAAAATCGTGACAAATAGGAGTATATGCATGATGCAACTCTTCAGAGTTAAAACAGAGGCATGTCCTAGTCAAAAAGGCGTGATCGAACCAGAACCGTCTTTTCGGAAGGCAGGTTAACATCGGATATATTCGGTATACAACGATGTAGTGATAGATGCTGGTTGCTATGAGCAGGAGAAACTATTGGGGACGAGAGGTTTGGCATTACCGGGTAGTGAATTGTTGATCAATGAGACTAAGTTTGATATTCTGGGACCGACGTTTCATTTGCCAGCTACTATGATGGAGTTACTTTAGTAAATGTGACACAGCCACAGCTATACTGTCCAGAGAACCATTAGAGACGTTAAGACTCTGGTAATACATCGAGAACTGCGGGACAGCAGCCAGACATGATATACTTCAATAATGATATTTGACATTAACAGCTGTACTGTAATCAATGTTGTTTATTCAAAACATGCTACCAGTTTCGACGCGAAAAAGTGTCATCTTCAGGTTCTTGTTTATGTAAACATGCATAGCACGATAATAAAGTATGAGAGTACAGACAACAGCAGTCACAGTTTATGACTAAAAAGGGGGTCAAATCGCATTTTTAAATTACGTAATAAAAATATACTATCGTTATCCACACAAAGCAAAATTCTGCATCTAATTTATACCGCTATATTTTTTTAAAAAAGAATCCAATAATCACATAATCAAATGACGTAAAGTACCCAAGGGGAACCGAAACATACAGCGAATTACACCAGCAAAGTAATCGATGTCACTCATATCCCTTTCAGGAACGCCTATGAACGAAACAAACTAATAACATAATACCAAAGGCAGGAGTAAACAAATTCAACAAAAACCTAATGAATAAACATTCACTGGATAATGCAAACCCTCTGGAATAATAGCGTTTGCTCTAATGACCTCTAATAAATAAACAAATATGATGTGAAACCTTGTATACAAGTAACGATGAAGTTGCAAAAAGCTATAAACACATACTCCATTGATATTACTGTACAGCAACCCAGTCATATCCCTAACTTGTGACATATAAGAACCTAAACGCATTATCTCCACAGTAACAATGAAATATGTCACCAACGTTTCTACTAATTCCAGAAAATTTACTGGATGTAAAACACTGTTGCCAACATTAATAACATCCACCATTAATATATGTTGCTTTTAATCCTGCATGTACATATTGATAGTGATGTTACTAATGTTGGCAACATTGTTTTAAATCCAGTAAATTTCCTGGAATTAGTAGCAACATTGGTAACCTGTCCCATTGTTACTTTGGAAATAATGCATTTAGGGTCTTTTAGTTATACAAGTTCCACATTTGCTCTAACAGTGCGGTTGTGGATCTTACGAACATGACTGGGTTGCTGTATAGTAATATGAATGGAGCATGTGTCTATAGTTTTTTGTGACTTCAACGCTATTTGTATACTAGGTTTTTGTGTTATAGGTCATCAGAGTACATGTTGTAATTTCGTTGGTTTTGTATTATCCTGTGAACGTTTATTCATTAGGTTTATGTTGCATTTGTTTACTCCAGCCGTTCGATATTATGTTATAAGCTTATGTTATAAGCTAATCTAATCTACTCTAATCTTTCGTTTTTTCATTCTTTTTTTATTGGTATATCGCATATTAGTAAGTGTACCATTTACGGATGTATGTGACGTAGACTACTTTGCTGGTGTAATTCGTTGTATGCATGGGTTCCCCTCAGATTAAAAGAAAATAAGCAGTGTAATCCAGATGCTGGAATTTGTTTTCATTGGTAACGATAGAACATCGGTACTATTAAACTTAATGACGTTCTTTTAGCCCTTTTTAATCACAAACTGTGACTGTTACTGTCTGCACTCTCATACTTTACTATCATGTTGTATATGTTCCCATAAAGAGGGCCTGAAGATGATGTTTTTGGCGTCGAAACTCGTAGCATGTTTTGTATAAACGACGTTGGAGTACAATATCACTATTCGTTTCAATTATCATTATTCAAATACTTTACAGATGTTGTCCAAGCAAAGTCTATCTTAATTAACAACACCTGGGAGCCTAGCCTGGACCGTTCACTAAGCCGAATGATAGAAGCCCAGGAGGGGCAGACCACTGCAGGGAAATTGTTGCAGCATGCGGAACATTACCAGAATTGTGGATACCAAGAGCGAGAGATGTAAGACAGATTTATGGATTCAGGAATTGACACAGTAATTGGCTTAGTAGTTAAGAATAACCGATTTAGTTTTAGGTACTAGTTTTATGGAGTGAGGTTGGAGGTAAATACAGTAGAGTTCCAGGCTGGGTTAGGACTGGTATGATTGGGTCTTCTCAATAGGGGAGCGCAGTGTACAGCAAGCACCAAGTCTTTGGTTGGAGAATTATTATTCTTAGAGAAAAATAAAGAAATGTAGTGCAGAAACGCTATAGAGTGTTGCATTAACACCCATGGGTCACTAGCTGCAAGTGTCGTGCTATGTGGATTACAATAACAGATACACCAGTGGTTTGAACGGTGAAGATAGCAGAACTCAGTGGTAAGCAGCACTGCACGACCGTGACTGTGTAGCAAGTGGGACAGTGACACCACACCAGGGCAAGTCTCTTATTTTGGCAGTGTGATTAGGCATTGGGTTTAGTGAAATAAATGGGCGCTGGAGGTATATAAATAAGTCTGGATTTTAAGGTAAGAATCACCTGTCATCGCCAGAAGCCAGCCATAACTTGATGCCAGAATAACGCCGGGCAATGAGACGACTTGGCTCTGCCAGCTGAAGCCATGGGTTTGAGACCGGGCTGCATTTGTCATCTGCATGGGAGTTGGTGTCTCAGCCCTGCAAATCTGTTATACACACCTGCTGACTCAGATGCTAAATTCCTAGTGGGACCCAGTACCACAACACCAGCCACCAACTGACTACTGTCCAAGGGCAGATGTTGTACCCTGTGCACACCCACCTTCATGTCCAATGGCAGTGACATGAATGTGGTGAGGGGCTGCCAGGCCTACATGACTGAGGGAAGTTGCACAAATCAGTCTCTTCATGTCGCCACCAGTCAGATGCAGAGCCAAGGCGCCATCTCGCAAGTGGTGCCCTATCACAGAGCAATGTGACTTGCCCTTGATGTCAACGCCTGTGGTCTACAGAGACTGCCAGTCTCAGCAGCATGAGGTGCCATCCCAGCCCAGCAGACAGAAGCCATCGCCCTTTCATTGGCCCCAGCCACGTTCAGATGCATGCTTGTCTCACTACACTATGTATCAACATCAATAAACTTGTTCGTAATTGTTTAGTGTCTTCCCTGGTCCCATGGCCTGCTACTGCAACTCACTCATCACTCAGCATGCTCATGACGCTACACGGTCTTTATGATGTCATAGTTTCTGATCTATGCGTCGCACAATGATATAATTCAGGGGCATATGTGGATACATTTTGCAAATTTTGTACGTACCTTCAGTAGTATATTTTTATACTCTCTGCGAAATGTGTTGCGAATAAAGTTAGTAGCAAAGAAGCAATAAATTTACACATCTTGCAGAAATGAGAAGTTTTTCACGCATCTCAGTGTTCATAACATCGTAGGTGGTGGTTCCTACCCCATAGCTATTGTTGCCTGACATTAAGGAACATGTGTAAGAAGTTTGATTGAAGCAGTTCCAGTGATTTAGGATGCGATGAATAATGCACACGCTACACATCCATACAGCCACTTTTTATAACATGTATGGATCAATGTTTTGCTCGTGCCTATTGTGAAATATGTCTGAACAGTCGACATACCCCTATTGATGTCAGAATGACCTTCAGTGACCTTCTGTAAACCAGGTATACTTTGACTGCCTTGGTCACTTTGACCACTCATCTCTCTGCTGGTTTTCAGTTGGGTGTTTAGTGTACACTGTTTGGTAATAAAGTTCTATTCATCTCTCTAGATGGCACCATTTAGTGCCGATTTTCTTGCGCTACAGTTGAAACAAAGCTGTCGTGAGTTGCAGTTGTATACGAAAATGTGTGTTAAAATCTGATTGTGCAAAACCTACTAATACTACGTATTTGTAATGCCATCGGTGTTTTCAACTATATCCTACATATCATTCGATTAACGCTCAAAAGAGATCATTCATTAGTTTTTTCTTCACATCGGTATATGTGGCAGCATATTATGATTCCTGAGGTCATGTGCACAATTTTTCTGTTTTGGGGTTACTTTGACCACCAGTCATGTTACTCCAGGATAACAGATACACATTTTTACAAACAGTATTCACCGCAATGACAGTGTGGAACTAAGGAATACAAACATTAACAATTGGTAACGAAGGGTAATTTGTAAGTGTTAATGTACCTACAACTAATAAAAACAAATTTCAGTCACATGTTACTCAAACTGCGAGCTATTGTGGTTCAGACAGTGATTCAGATGTAACATATAATATGAAATATCTCCAGAAAAAAGGAATGATGTGTGTCTGGTCACAGGGTCAGATATTGACACGATAACTGAAGAACAGATAATCTTAGTTCTAACCACACTGGATGTTTTGAAACAAGGATTTAGGTTTAAGACTGGTGAAATCGAAGGTGTTATTTTCAACTAAATTTTTCGTACCTTCCATTATATTTATAATTTTGATGATGGATCACAGTGTTTATCTACCAGACTAGGCTTTTTTTTCTTTTATGAGACTTAATAAAGTACTTAAGAATTATTTTTGGGTGATCTAAGTTTCATTGTCATTCTGAATGGCCAAAAATTGAACGTTAGTAGATGGTTTTGGGGGAAGCGTAGGCTGGTAAATGTACTCCCAAATCCATGCTAACTTCGACCACCTACAATTTTTTCGATTACTGCTTCTACGTTCTATAAAATATATTGTAATAATTTGCATTTAATCCTTTCATAGATCCACCACCATAAATATCATGGAAGTTAAAAAAACAATCATCAAAATAACATCTGAAACTGAAAATTGGTCAAAATATACCCTGTTTACGTTAAACTGATTTCTCTCCACAGGATCACACAAACTTAATTACAGATGTTGCACAATGGATAATTGTGAAGTGAATCAGTTAAACAGTTTGGCCCTAACACCCATCTGGGTGCTGTGACAAAGACGATAAACAGAGGGAATGCATCAAATTACAAGGTAAGTTTTCGAAAACAGCCACAAGTCGCATGTTTCGAAGTTTTCGAAAAATTTTAGTTTAGCAGTCGTTCCCCTTACTGGCTATGCCAGCTCTTGGTAAAATACTAGGTTGTTCAAAATGAATTTTGGGGTTTTAAGGCTCTGTAGCACTTTAACATATTTAACGAAGGAATGTTTGTATACCTGTGTGCATGCACATGCAGTTATTCCCGTGCCAGCTTATAATTTATGTGACATCTTTGCAAACGAAATGTTGGTGCATGACGGTGAAGATTTTCTGCCTCGTGTCGTCTTCAGTGATGAATCGATATTTCACATAATTGGAAAGTGAATACACATAATGTGCGCATTTGGGAGTCAGAAAATCCACACGAGAGGGTACAGTACCAACAGGACTCCTAGATTGAACGTTTTTTGTGCTATATCCTGGCGGAAAGTTTATGGCCATTCCTTTTCGGTGAATCAAATGTAACTGGTGTTTCTTATCTTCTTGCGCTATAACTGTGATTCTTTTCTCAACTGGAAGAAGCTGAAACACTGATATTTGTTTGGCAGTAAGATGGTACACCACCTCACTGGTGTAACTCAGTATGCGATCAATTAAGCGACGCTGGATTGGCCACAGGGGACCAGATAAGAAAACTTGTTTCACAAGGCCTCCACGTTCACCTGATGAGACGATTTTTACTTTTGAAGCGTTTATAAAGTGTCATGTGTATGTGCCTCCTCTACCAGCTAATATACCCAACTACCCGACTTAAGAAATAGGACTGCAAAAATTACTCCAGACATACTAATCAAGATTTAGGAAGCACTCACCTATCGAATTGATATGTGTAACATGACGATTAGTGCTCACATTGAACACTTGTAAGTTAAACTCTTTGAGTTGCTCTTTGATTAGAAGTAGTACTTACACTTGAATTAATAAATGCAACAAAACCGTAAAACTCCATCTTCGTTTTGAAACATCCGGTATCGAAATAATGGTCACTATAAAGCGCTATTTATTACAAGTCCCTAAAGGCTTCAAGTTAAACACAAAGTGAACAGATAAGAAAGAACAGTAGCGTTCATGAAGCATCAGCACAAGCTACAAATGAATTAAGTATCAACACCTTGGAAGTGGTCAGAATTGATCTGGTGTGAGCAAGTTACAATAAGTACGCATTTGGGAAAGTAACTTAGTTCACGGAGGCCACACAGTGATAGTCGATTGTTAATTAAGAAGGAAGGAAATATCAACAAAAAGAATCATGCCTATACCTACTGCCTTAGTTTGTCTGCCAACTACCTGGGACACTTTTGGCTGTCCTGTGTCCCACGATCGTGAAAAGTGACTTCATCATCCGTATCATATATGATGTACTGATGACCCTGAACTCATGATGTCATCAGCGATATCATCATCCTATTGTGTAAGTGGAAAGTATGAAACCCCTCCGCTCCCCCTATCCTCAACCAATCACACAGTGCAATACTCTTTCTCTCCAGCCAATCATAGCGCAGTATTAAAAATGCAAGCTGGCGGAAATAGAGCAATTGTGTTAATGGAAAACACTCATCTCTAATGGAAACAGACCTCCTCCTCCCCCTCCTCTTCGTAGCTTTAGAAAGTAGTCTGGAAACTTAAAAACACTCTCCCCATCCCACCTCACTCCTCTTTATCACCATCCTGTCATAGTGCAATAATAAACATCCCATGTTGTTGTAAACAGACCACTGTATGCTTTATAATCCCAGCCCCTTCTATCTCCAATCAGTAATACTGTAGTATTAAAATGATGTATAAAATGGTAAATTACATTATGTCTGGTGCACATTTGAAGTTACGACCCCCCCCCCCCTTTTCCTTCTCTCCAGCAAATCATAGTGCAGTATTAAAAATACAAGGGATGATGAAAACAGACCATTTGTGTTCAGATGCTTAAAATGGCTCTGAGCACTATGGGACTTAACTTCTGAGGTCATCAGTCCCCTAGAACTTAGAACTACTTAAACCTAAGGACATCACACACATCCATGCTCGAGGCAGGTTTCGAACCTGCGACCGTAGCGGTCGCGCGGTTCCAGACTGTAGCGCCTAGAACCGCTCGGCCACCCCGGCCGGCACCAATGGAGTCCTTTATACCCTTACCCCCCTTCTCTTTATCCAACCAGTCACAGCGTAGTATTAAAATAATGTGTAAAAATGGCTTAATTAGGTAGTAAATATTACATAGCCTCTACTTGAAAGTCAAACATATTCATTATTTACTTGAAAGTCTAAGATATTAAACTTGAAAGTCTCATTATTTTCTTAGAAGTCAAAGATATTCATCATTTTGCCATAAATATCGTATTAAGTTTCATCACTCACAAAAAGGGTCAGTAACGTGCACTATAATCCCACTTGTCCTCTCTCTTCATTGGTGTGCAAAAAATACGAGTTGATGGAGACAGAGCAATAGCGTGTCTTATACGCTACGCCCCTGCTTCTAGTAAATGCTAAACGGCACACCCTGAATGCTGAACACTAAATGGTAAATGGTACGTGATAAATGGCAAACACCTAACGCTAAATGCTGAACACCTAACAGTAAATGCTAAATGGTAAATGATAAATTCTGAACAGCAAAAACTAACTACATAATAGGGAATGATAAGCGGTTAATGACAAAAGCTAACGGTAAATGTTAAACACTAAATGCCTAACACATAACAGCTGTTGATTACTGACCATCATTGACCACTGATAGTCCTTGATCACTACTGTCGCAAATATAGGCAATAATGGATAGTGGCATCACAAACTAACTTGCCATTGGACGCCACGAGGGAGTTGGCAGACCCTATGCAAGACACCATCACGACTGCCCTGATTAGCACGGTCGCTACACAAAGCTGCAGTGCAACGACCTCAGCTAAGGCCGCGCGTGCCGATTACGGCTCGCTCGCAGCGAAAGCAGATATGTTAAGCCCAGCTTACATGACGACACTGGGTTGCAGGCAACGGCACTGTCGGCCACTACGCATGCGCTGCGCGCGTTTGTCCAACTCGGTGACGAAACCAAACTTCTCGTCTTGCTCCAACTTTGGCGACAGTGGTAACGTGAGTATTCAGGTTAGATGTATCGGTAGAGAGTAAAAAAAGTGGAATATTAAGGGCAGTCGTACCGCCCAATCTCGACAATGTTAAATTGGCTACCTAAATGCCCCGTTTTCTTAGGAACTGTTGAGTATATAAATGCGGTGTTTTTATCACATGTTCTCCCACGCTTTGTGGCTATATTGCTCTACAGTCACTTTAAAATAAAAACTGAAAACAAAGTTACGATTTTTTTCCCTAAACATACACTCCTGGAAATTGAAATAAGAACACCGTGAATTCATTGTCCCAGGAAGGGGAAACTTTATTGACACATTCCTGGGGTCAGATACATCACATGATCGGACTGACAGAACCACAGGCACATAGACACAGGCAACAGAGCATGCACAATGTCGGCACTAGTACAGTGTATATCCACCTTTCGCAGCAATGCAGGCTGCTATTCTCCCATGGAGACGATCGTAGAGATGATGGATGTAGTCCTGTGGAACGGCTTGCCATGCCATTTCCACCTGGAGCCTCAGTTGGACCAGCGTTCGTGATGGACGTGCAGACCGCGTGAGACGACGCTTCATCCAGTCCCAAACATGCTCAATGGGGGACAGATCCGGAGATCTTGCTGGCCAGGGTAGTTGACTTACACCTTCTAGAGCACGTTGGGTGGCACGGGATACATGTGGACGTGCGTTGTCCTGTTGGAACAGCAAGTTCCCTTGCCGGTCTAGGAATGGTAGAACGATGGGTTCGATGACGGTTTGGATGTACCGTGCACTATTCAGTGTCCCCTCGACGATCACCAGTGGTGTACGGCCAGTGTAGGAAATCGCTCCCCACACCATGATGCCGGGTGTTGGCCCTGTGTGCCTCGGTCGTATGCAGTCCTGATTGTGGCGCTCACCTGCACGGCGCCAAACACGCATACGACCATCATTGGCACCAAGGCAGAAGCGACTCTCATCGCTGAAGACGACACGTCTCCATTCGTCCCTCCATTCACGCCTGTCCCGACACCACTGGAGGCGGGCTGCACGATGTTGGGGCGTGAGCGGAAGACGGCCTAACGGTGTGCGGGACCGTAGCGCAGCTTCATGGAGACGGTTGCGAATGGTCCTCGCCGATACCCCAGGAGCAACAGTGTCCCTAATTTGCTGGGAAGTGGCGGTGCGGTCCCCTACGGCACTGCGTAGGATCCTACGGTCTTGGCGTGCATCCGTGAGTCGCTGCAGTCCGGTCCCAGGTCGACGGGCATGTGCACCTTCCGCCGACCACTGGCGACAACATCGATGTACTGTGGAGACCTCACGCCCCACGTGTTGAGCAATTCGGCGGTACGTCCACCCAGCCTCCCGCATGCCCACTATACGCCCTCGCTCAAAGTCCGTCAACTGCACATACGGTTCACGTCCACGCTGTCGCGGCATGCTACCAGTGTTAAAGACTGCGATGGAGCTCCGTATGCCACGGCAAACTGGCTGACACTGACGGCGGCGGTGCACAAATGCTGCGCAGCTAGCGCCATTCGACGGCCAACACCGCGGTTCCTGGTGTGTCCGCTGTGCCGTGCGTGTGATCATTGCTTGTACAGCCCTCTCGCAGTGTCCGGAGCAAGTATGGTGGGTCTGACACACCGGTGTCAATGTGTTCTTTTTTCCATTTCCAGGAGTGTATAATTTTTTGATGTAAATTTTCACAATTTTAATTTCTTGAATTTTAACAATTACAGTAAATACTACTAAAGTTGAGCTACAACATCGTTGTACTACCTATGTTACGTGGTAAATAATTCATTGATGTAGATTCAGAAGTTTCTGAGAAAAAGGGGCTTTTGTACTGAAAAATGTCATGTTGAGAAAATTGCGTTTAAAGAAAAATTTTAATATACAGCCAACTGATACATAAAAAAATATGTTAGAATCCTCCTAGATGGTAGTCCTCATCTCCTCCTTCATCTTCTTCACCTAGTGCTGCCCTCCTTCTCTTGGATCTGGCTTCTTTTCACATATTGTTTGTTGCAATCTCTGCCTTCATGATTCGCAGTTGGTCCAAGTCCATGACACTTTTAGTGATGTTGTAACCTTTATGAATGCCAAGATATTCCAAAACCTGTAATCTTCCAGAATAGCCATCATTAAAAGTACGAACAGCATCCAAAACACCAAGTTCAAAGACTGACCATCCAACAAACACATTTTTTAGTATCCTTGAGCATACAACATTGTTAAATGATTCATTCGCATTTTGTGTTTTGCCCCTGAGACATTTCTTCATTAGCTCTGGATGGGCAAGATCCTGAAACACAGGTTTCACGGCAAGCATAACAGCTTTTGGTATAGTAATTTTGTGCGAGAAAGTGTCTACTTTACCCTCCTATTTTGCCTACAAGCATTTACACTATTCAGTGGAATACACGTTGTGCATTGGTTCAGCATCTATAGACAGCTTGTGAAAATAAATCGCCCAAACAGCTCTCTTCATACCATCTAAATTATCTCTGTTACTTCTAATAGCCATACCATAATATTGTGTAATCTTATTAATTTGTTTATCAGTCATTCGACGTCTTATACTTAGACCATCAGATAACTTGGTACTTCCCAACTGCTGTTTCAGTCTCGTGCCCATCCTCTTATGCACAAGATTAATGCACTCTAGTTTTGTAATTGACAAATCACCATAGTATTTACACTCCACCACTGCCTTATACGATCGTGAGTCTCCATTCCCAAGAAAACTCATGTAGCGAACAGCATGGTCATGCTGGGAACGTTGGAACATTTTCACTGCAGAAGCAACCTCCATCCCTCCACTAGTTCCTTCATAGTTTCTCTGACAATTCATTTCATGCTTAGTTTGCTTTCCAATACTCTTGCCTGCTTGCCTACAACCCTGACAGTACGTGGTCAACACATCAACATCCAACACTTTCCCATTGTCGATGCTGATAATAGATGCACATGAATTCTTTGACTGGAAACCTCTTTTTTGCCAGGATCCGTCGAATGATATTGCTATGTCAGAACTAGCATTTTCTGCTACAATCTGCTCTGCTGCTGTAGTCATTGACTCCATAGCACACGCCTTGACACTACTTCTTACTATGGAGTTGTATTTGATAGATTTTATAGGGGGACTAGGGAGGTTCAGCGTAATGGCCTTTTCCTATGCATCTAAGTCCATAGAAGTATCTTAGATTAGTGTCAAAAAGTCCATTCTTTACATTTACTTCTGAAGTCTTGAAAGTCTTTGTTATTTTGGGCAGTAAGATTCCCCTTAAGTGAGGAATGGAGGAAATTGTTCGGTTTTTGGCTATCAATGCTATGCAGAGATATTTTTGGGATTTTAATGACATTGACTACAAAAACCAGCAGCGACTTGTTGCCACGCTTGAGACTGTCATGCGCGATCTGAACATGGATTCGTAGACATTATCTGAGCTGCAGAGTAAATCCATTCAATTAAAATTGTAGGAGTATATACGCAAATTAATTAGGAAAAATGCAGGCAAGCAAAACATCTAGCTATGAAGCACCCAGTTATACAAGGCAAATATCCCGTGATTTGAGGTGGCGTTTGTACATCGTATGCCACACACCTGGGAAGTCAGATGTGGAATGATGTATTTCTGCGTGGTTCACACAGATTTGGTATTTTGGTATTTAAGTATGCAGAAGGGGTAGCAAGTCTAAGAAAAAAGAGGAGGGCGTTGGTTATTTTAGTCGTGCTTTTAGCTCAGAATGCTTGAGATAATTTGGTATCGAGGGGTATCTGAGACTTTTGTAAAGTTCTACCGCTGCATGACTGACTAAATTATAACGTGTGGCCATTGTGTAATTGTTTAAAAATTGCCTGGAGGAGACTTATCTCTTAGAGCTTTCACTGCTATTTTCTCGCATCTTGGTAAAATCCTGTGGGTATCTGGCCTTAGTAGTAATGGTATACAGGAACTACACTCCTGGAAATTGAAATAAGAACACCGTGAATTCATTGTCCCAGGAAGGGGAAACTTTATTGACACATTCCTGGGGTCAGATACATCACATGATCACACCGACAGAACCACAGGCACATAGACACAGGCAACAGAGCATGCACAATGTCGGCACTAGTACAGTGTATATCCACCTTTCGCAGCAATGCAGGCTGCTATTCTCCCATGGAGACGATCGTAGAGATGCTGGATGTAGTCCTGTGGAACGTCTTGCCATGCCATTTCCACCTGGCGCCTCAGTTGGACCAGCGTTCGTGCTGGACGTGCAGACCTCGTGAGACGACGCTTCATCCAGTCCCAAACATGCTCAATGGGGGACAGATCCGGAGATCTTGCTGGCCAGGGTAGTTGACTTACACCTTCTAGAGCACGTTGGGTGGCACGGGATACATGTGGACGTGCGTTGTCCTGTTGGAACAGCAAGTTCCCTTGCCGGTCTAGGAATGGTAGAACGATGGATTCGATGACGGTTTGGATGTACCGTGCACTATTCAGTGTCCCCTCGAAGATCACCAGTGGTGTACGGCCAGTGTAGGAGATCGCTCCCCACACCATGATGCCGGGTGTTGGCCCTGTGTGCCTCGGTCGTATGCAGTCCTGATTGTGGCGCTCACCTGCACGGCGCCAAACACGCATACGACCATCATTGGCACCAAGGCAGAAGCGACTCTCATCGCTGAAGACGACACGTCTCCATTCGTCCCTCCATTCACGCCTGTCCCGACACCACTGGAGGCGGGCTGCACGATGTTGGGGCGTGAGCGGAAGACGGCCTAACGGTGTGCGGGACCGTAGCCCAGCTTCATGGAGACGGTTGCGAATGGTCCTCGCCGATACCCCAGGAGCAACAGTGTCCCTAATTTGCTGGGTCTTGGCGTGCATCCGTGCGTCGCTGCGGTCCGGTCCCAGGTCGACGGGCACGTGCACCTTCCGCCGACCACCGGCGACAACATCGATGTACTGTGGAGACCTCACGCCCCACGTGTTGAGCAATTCGGCGGTACGTCCACCCGGCCTCCCGCATGCCCACTATACGCCCTCGCTCAAAGTCCGTCAACTGCACATACGGTTCACGTCCACGCTTTCGCGGCATGCTACCAGTGTTAAAGACTGCGATGGAGCTCCGTATGCCACGGCAAACTGGCTGACACTGACGGCGGCGGTGCACAAATGCTGCGCAGCTAGCGCCATTCGACGGCAAACACCGCGGTTCCTGGTGTGTCCGCTGTGCCGTGCGTGTGATCATTGCTTGTACAGCCCTCTCGCAGTGTCCGGAGCAAGTATGGTGGGTCTGACACACCGGTGTCAATGTGTTCTTTTTTCCATTTCCAGGATTGTATTTATGGCTGTTTTCAGATTATCTGATGAAGTGTCTGATATAACGTAACGTTCGTGGATGTCCAGGGAATACCGTTAGCAGTACTAATCAGGCGCCATTTGTCGCTTTATGCTGCGTGGCAGTTGTCTATGTAGCGAGTCTGAAGCTACTGGGGTTCCCCTGTTGTTAACGAAGCACCGGTCAATCAAGTGTCATGTGTTGGTAATTTAAATTATCTTTAACGGTGCCGGCCGGTGTGGCCGAGCGGTTCTAGGCGCTTCAGTCTGGAACCGCGTGACCACTACGGTCGCAGGTTCGAATCCTGCCTCGGGCATGGATGTGTGTGATGTAAGTTCTAGGGGACTGATGACCACAGCTGTTAAGTCCCATAGTGCTCAGAGCCAGCCATCTTAAACGGTTGTTAATACTGCCCCATTGTGACAGTACATGAAATCCTTTCATTGCCTGGTCTGTGAGGTGTGAACATAAATCGTAAAAAATTCTGTAGTTACTATTTCATGGTTAGTGGAAAATTGTACCATTTACAGTGAGTTGTATAAGTAATTGTTAAGGTTTTACGGTTTTTTGTGGTCAAGCAATATCAAGTAAGTTTTAATTCTGTAAATGGTCATTACGCTTTTACGGTTTTTTGATTAAGTTATTTCAAGTAAACTAAAATTTTAGAAGGAAGTAGTTCTACTTAGTACAAGCTGAAAATACCGCTTCATTTGTAAGGTTCCTTTCATTTTCCAGTGCTTAAACCACGGCCAGTTTCGGGTTCTTATGCCCATCATCACATTTGATAACTTTGTGCTGCGACCCCCAGTGCCGCGATGGGCGAGTGGAGGACGAGGTGTACCACCAGCGAGCACAGAGCACTGCATTGGAAAGTACACACATCAAAAAACGTTTCCGAGAGTTCCGGAACCTGTACAAAAAATTGGAATAGTGATCAACATAAACATCATTTCCGCCCTTTTTATTGCACATGAAAACCACACATTGCACGTTGTACCACCATTCAGCGAGATCTTCAGAGGTGGCGGTCCAGATTGCTGTACACACCGATACCTCTAATACCCAGTAGTACATTCTCTTGCAATGATGCATGCCTGTATTCGTCGTGGCATGCTATCCATAAGTTCATCAAGGCAGTGTTGGTTCTGATTGTCCCATTCCTCAACGGCGATTCGGCGTACATCCCTCAGAGTGGTTGGTGGGTCACGTCCTCCATAAACAGCCCTTTTCAATCTATCCCAGGCATGTTCGATAGGGTTCAGGTCTGCAGAACATGCTGGCCACTCTAATCGAGCGATGTCATTATCCTGGAGGAAGTCATTCACAAGAATTGCACGATGGGCACGCGAATTGTCGTCCATGAAGACGAATGCCTCTCCAATACGCTGCCGATCTGGTTGCAATATCGGTCGGAGGATGGTATTCACGTATCGTACAGCCGTTACAGCGCCTTCCATGACTACCAGCGGCGTACGTCGCCCTACATAATGCCACCCGAAAACAGCAGGGAACCTCCACTTCCTGCTCTCACTGGACAGCGTGTATAAGGTGTTCAGCCTGACAGGGTTGCCTCCAAACACGTCTCCGGCGTTTGTCTGGTTGAAGGCATATGCGAAACTACTCGGTGAAGAGAACGTGATGCCAATCCTGAGCGGTCCATTCGGCATGTTGTTGAGCCCATCTGTACCGCGCTGCATGTTGCCGTGGTTGCAAATATGGACCTCGCCATGGATGTCGGGAGTGAAGCTGCGCATCATGCAGCCTATTGCGCACATTTTGAGTCGTGGCTGAACGAACAGCGTTATTCTACATGCCACCATGTCACGGTTCCGCCGAGCCGTAATCTGTAGGTAGCGGTCATCTACTGCAGTAGTAGCCCTTGGGCGGCCTGAGCGAGGCATGTCATCGATAGTTCCTGTCTCTCTGTATCTGTTCCATGTCCGAACAACATCGCTTTGGTTCACTCCGAGACGCCTGGACACTTTCCTTGCTGTGAGCCCTTCCTGGCACAAAGTAACAATGCGGAAGCAATCGATCCGCGATATTGACCGTCTAGGCATAGTTGAACTACAGACAACACGAACCGTGTACCTCCTTCCTGGTAAAATAACTGGAACTGATGGGCTGTCGGATCCCCTCTGTCTAATAGTCGCTGCTCATCCCTGGTTGTTTACATATTTGGGCGGGTGACATCTCTGAACGGTTAAAGGGACTGTGTCTGTGATACAATATCCACAGTCAACGTCTATGTTCAGGAGTTCTGGAACTGGGGTGAGGCAAAACTATTTTGGTCTGGGTAAAATGAACCTTATAACTGAAGCGTTATGTTCAACCTCTACTACAATGCTCAGTTGCGGATGTTTCTCCAGCAGGATTCTTTGAAGTTCTATTAGGTGCGAGTTTTCGTGAATTATGTAATTGAAAGTTATTTGCTAAGCAGCCAGTGGGACGTATAATTCACACAAGGTTTACCCAAAAGCAAGACTGTGATTAATGATTTAATAATTTGTGATTATTGGTTAATGTTTAGTTTAGTAAAAATTTAAAAATGTAATTCCGACTTCCTAACACTCAATCATCGCTCCGCATTATCCCCCGGTACCCCTTATATTGCAAAGCAATGTTGCAACATCTTTCCGTATCCAATTTTGAATGGATTCCTTCAGAGAGCATCAAAAATTTTGATGTGGAAAAGGTACCAGACGATTCGAAAATACGGTACGTACTGGAAGTAGATCTTTAATAGCATGAAAGTATTCACTATTTACATTCAGATTTTCATTACAGAAACCTAAAACAATGTTCGAAAAAGAAATTGGCACTGAAAAAGATCCATCGAATCCTATCATTTAGACAAGCTCTCTCGTTGAATCCACACACAGAGATTAATGCACAAAACAGTATGAGTGCACGGAATGAGTTTGAGAAAAAATTCTTCAAACTGATGAAGAATGCCATATTTTTCAAGGCGTCGCAAAATATGCGAAATATGTGGGACTTTACACTTGCAGCATCATGGGAGGGCAGGTTTGTGAAAGCTGCATTAATTGCTGAAAATAGTTTTCAAAAGAGTGTCACTTTTAACGACAATCGTCTCGCTATTGAACTTCGTGGACTAAATATCATCTTCGACAAATCGATCATACCTGGAATGAGTATTTCGAATACGCTCCTTTTAGATTTCCACTATGGTATATACAAACAAATTCCTGCCAAAGATTTGTAAAACTGTGCTATACAGATACTGATAGCCTCATACACCACATCAAGACAATCAATATCAATGAGGACATCAGGAGTGATGTACGTATGAGGTTCGATACTTCGGGATTCCCAGTGAATATCCAATACTATATTCCATTTGTAAATAAAAAAGTGGATGGTTTGATGAAAGACGAACTGAATGGTGAGCCTATCGCAGAATTATAGCACCTGTGCGCAAAAATGTATCCTCAGAGCAAACACTGTAAAACACTTGTCTGCAGATAGACTCACCATTGACGACTACAGGCAGTGTGTCCTGCAGTCGGAAGTGAAAGCAACTGAGCAGTTTGTCATTCACTGAAAACAGCATGTTTTTTCGATTATTAAACAACTTAATCTATCCTTGTCTTCTCAGAATTACAAACACTGTGTATTTCCCGTTTGTAATTCTGAACAGACATAGGTAGGTTAATTTGTTTACTAATCGAAAAAAGAAAGATTGACTAACTTGTTCAATAATCGAAAAAACATACTCTATTTACTTCCCGCCCCTTGTAGAAACTTGTTAAAAAAACCATAAAATTGATTTTTGTATCATATGAGACATCATTACCGTGTCGTGACACCTATCAACACATTTTATTTACGAATGACTCCTTGCGCGACAGCGAGCGAGGATTTGTATACCGCCACCAGGACTTTCAAACTCATACGTGTTGCCTTTATAAGAGCGAGAATATTCCATACCTCCCGAATTTTCCTTATTTGCAGCTCTTACTAACCCTTCGGCACTGTATCTGTAACCCAAATCTCCAATTTACGCACCAGGCCAATATTTCCGTTGGAGTCGAGCTAAATATATTTTTGTGTGTGTTTTTGTGAAACCCTAGTTTTATCGAAGCAGAATAGAAGTAAACGCATTTTACACAAAAATTCGTTCTTGTTGTTGCAATTTCGCTGCATTCCACGAAATTATTTTGTCCAACCTTATACTTTCTGAATCAAAAACCGAGTGAGTGGAGAAGACAAAGAACGGAGGTCTCTAATCCAGAATAATTTATGTTTGCACGGAGATCTCTATGTATTTATCTTGCCGTCGGATACTCCTCCATCGTAGTATCGACGTACACTACGCACTAACTTTTTGTCGAAATCGTCAAATTCTATAATTTGTGTTTTCCTTTACATCCTTTTCTTCGAGAGCCAAAACACGTGCTCACATCTAGAGATTCTGCCGATGTTACTGCACCATTAATACGGAATACAGTCAATTCCAAAATACCACAAGGTTTTGCTGTCATTTTATGAAGTTGTGCAAAATTTATATTATTCCTGGCTTTTTCATTATTGGCCACACAAGTAAAAACAAAAAAAGAGAGAGAGAAAGAAAGAAGGATCTTCGCTCACTACCACACGTCAGTGCACCGTTTCACGGAGAACAGAAACCACACGTGAACAGGCCACATCGCACGGAAAAACAGAATACTCATCCGGCGCCGACATACTGCACTGTTAACTTCATAAGGGCAACAAAGCTAAGAGGCACACAAGTAAAAACAAAACAAAAAAGAGAGAGAAAGAAAGAAGAATCTTCGCTCACTACCACACGTCAGTGCACCGTTTCACGGAGAACAGAAACTACACGTGAACAGGCCACATCGCACGGAAAAACAGAATACTCATCCGGCGCCGACATACTGCACTGTTAACTGCATAAGGGCAACAAAGCTAAGAGGCTGGCGAATTATAGCGCTTTGCGCCGGCGAACAGAAGGAACGGTCAATTTACTATACAAAGTTATACCAGTACTTGGGGACTGATCATGGACGTCTTGAATCTCACCCCATTCCCCAAAGAACATATTACTATAATTGTTTATATTTTTACATACACCACCTGACAAAAAATGTGTAGCACCAACAAGACATGGTCCATTATCATTGTAACTTCGTGTATGTAGTGTAGCGTCGCAAGTTGTTCCGAGCGAACGTTAGTTTTAGGATAGCTTGCTGCATGTAACTTCGGGGGCTGACGTCTAGCGGCCTAACAGAGAGGCACACGAGCATCTGTCACTGCCTGCCGTGGGAAAGCTATTCAATGTCTCTTACCAGACGCGTACATTCACCACCTATAAGAACCTAAATAAATTATATTAAATATTATTCAATAACTTTCAAAATCGGTACACTACCTTTTGTTATTCAGGAGAAGATTGAGTAAAAATTTCAACATTGTATCATAGTTTCGGAGATAAAAAAAAATTGCAAAAAAAATCGAAAACCGACGCTTAGGGAACTACATTCAGTTAGGAAATATAATAGTTTATCTTTTGGTATAGTTGGAAAGCGTAAACAGAACTCTCAGTCTGCAGAAATAATTAATTGAGATTTTCATATTATAACTTTAATTATGTTTCGTTTTCGTAACATAAAAATCAGACGAAATTATTATTTGTGTCTAATATTGTTGTGGGAATAAATGTGAGTAAGTGAGAGTGGGGACATTCGTCAGATTTAAATGTTGCATGATATACCGTCTTAAGTAACCTGCTAGAGTTACACAAGTCTGTCGTGGGAAAATGATCCTAGGGAATTTACCCACTTTGCTGTGATGTCTAGGTGTGATTGCTATTGTAACAGAGGAGCCAGAAAGTCAGCTGGAGTAAAATCTGTATGTAAAGAATATTTGCAGAATTATTGCCTTTTCATTTTCGTTTATTAAACATTACTTTAATATTTGCATGTCAGACTGACTCACATGCGTCTGTGTATAACGATTGGTGCAGGCGAGGTTTGGCAAGAGTATGATCACGAGCGATCATTCTGATTGGCAGTGAGTATGGCCAGCCAATCAGAATTGAAACGGTTCCCACCCGTTACCTGATAGTTATACTGGTAGCGAGGCTGGAAGAAGGGAGTCGTTCGCTAGCTTTGAACGTGGACGGACATGTTACTAGAGCGAGTCAAAATAATGTGTAAAGTTAAGAAATATTTGGCTTCTCGGGTCCAGATTGCGTGACCACAATAGCAGTTGCATTTACGGACGGTTTTGTGAAGTTTGGAAGTTTTGGAATTGTTTTGTTGGAAAGATATTCGCGTGTGAAAATTTGCCCCATCATAGTATTCACGTGGCATGTTTCAGTATTCAACCACTGAGCATTTTTGGCGAGCAATTTCTTTTTTAGAACTCCACAAGAAGGACCAAATATAATAACTTAAATTAGTGGTGCAATTAATGACTGTGAAAACGTTGTTTAATTCGGGTCGGGTCTGGACAGATTTCTGGCTGCTGTGTCTATGAAATGTGTGTATGAATTGTGAACTGGAAGAAAATAGCCAATAGTTTAAATGTGGACTGAATAGTACCGTTTCTTTGGCTATAAGGACAAAATAAACATTTTTTCGTGGAAATTTCGGACATTATTTTCCAGAAGCTAATCCATTTTCTTACTGTCCGATAAAACTGAATGACAGTTTTTCTACAGATCTTTCTTTCATTACTGGATTTGCGCAGCCTCAGTAATTGAAGATATTAGATGGTGTTTCTTATCAACGCTGCTTTTACATCATCTTGTCAGTATCTACACTGTCAAGTGAAGGAACATCGAGCAGACGCCATTCTGAGGTAGGTGAATTTTAATGTGCAGCCTGCACAAAGAACAAACCCCGCCCCGCCGCAGTAGTTACATACCATCAACCTGTATGTAAATGGCTAGAGTTGTAGGCACAATAATATATTAGATATTTTTGTGTTTGATGTTGCTCTGAGCTCATCGTCCACACATGTGACATTTCTCAACTTTCTCTGTGATGTTGAAGTACTCGTGTAGCCAGCAAGCTACCAATATCTCCATCCAATAGAATGTGGATAAGACCAGCTCGGTGTCAAATCCAAAAGAGTAACAAACTATGGCCTACACACGCCCCCCCCCCCCCCCAACCCAATCCTGGATCGACGCCTGAACGGCGCTATCTTCGTCGAGTGCGACCCACACATTATTGCCCTTGAAATGCGTATCACGTTAGGAGTTTTGGATTACACCTACAGCGCTCTGCACGTAAGTTACAAGGCCTTTTGCAAGTGAAACAGGCGCCGTTGTAAAAAAATCAGACCAGACAGCGACAAGAAATGAAGTGTTTGATATACGCACCAGTTGTCTCTGCCGGCCGCGGTGGTCTAGCGGTTCAGGCGCTCAGTCCGGAACCGCGCGACTGCTACGGTCGCAGGTTCGAATTCTGCCTCGGGCATGGATGTGTGTGATGTCCTTAGGTTAGTTAGGTTTAAGTAGTTCTAAGTTCTAGGGGACTGATGACCACAGATGTTAAGTCCCATAGTGCTCAGAACCATTTGAACCATTTTTGAACGTGTCTCTCTCAAGCACAAGCTAGCTTAAGTATAATCTTCGGCTCTTTATTGTCTAAGATAAGATACATGCAGTTCAACATCATCTTGTCGGAGGATCCCGTATCAACGTGACGGCATATTTTTAGCTATATCCCTTCCTAGCAACGACGCTTTGTACTTTCTCATGTCCCCTCATTATTGGGGCATTGTTTTGTTTTCATTAAGATGGGACCGCCATTTTCGGCATTTGCGCACGCGTTGCGGTTCGATATCTAACAATCTAAGTGTTGTCGGTATGGTTTAACTTTTACAAAGACAGTGGAATAAAAAATTCCCTCGTTAGTCACCTCGAGGAATGGGAGCTGTGATTAATTGTGATGTGTGTGACATGCACTTTCGGAGACGAAAATTGAAAGATCAGAATTATTGATACCGAATGCTTTGTGTGAAAACGACGGAACCCCGTGAGTAACCATTCGAACAACATTGCTCGTCCGTCATCTGTACCATGTGAACGCAATCGACATTTCCTTACACAATTATTGGCCGCTAACGAGGAGAGGTTGGCTCTGAGCACTATGGGACTTTCTTCTGAGGTCATCAGTCCCCTAGAACTTAGAACTACTTAAATCTAACTAACCTAAGGACAGCACACATATCCGTGCCCGAGGCAGGATTCGAACCTGCGACCGTAGCGGTCGCGCGTTTCCAGACTGAAGCGCCTAGAACCACTCGGCCACACAGGCCAGCAACAAGGAGAGTACGCCTACTCGTCATCGCCGAATTCGTCCAGATTTGTGGTACATGTAGGGCGTGGTGAGACAAGAAAGAGCCCCAAGTGGAAACTCCAGACGGCCATGTGTTTTGGAAATAAAAGGAATTTTGATACGGATATATCATCATGTGCACTTTATCAATTGTCCCCATGGCACTCCTTTTAGGAAGCATTGTATGGCTCCGCCGTAAGACATCAGATTTCGCACTGAAGGGGTCGCAAGTTCCCTTTCAGCGAGTGGCAAATATTTTTATTCTCCTTGGCTATACTTACACTACTGACATCACAATGAACCGCAACACCATATAGGTTATTTTATTAATTTATACAAGCACAAAAAGTATAGGCATAGGATGAAATGCAAGACTACAAACATTTAAAAAGGGATTGTAGTTAACAAATACACGGGAACGGAACTTGCACGACGTTCCCGTGTACGTGTTAACTTATTTGTGATCTCAGTAGTGTACACATTACCAAGGGGCACAAAAATATTTGCCATCTTGCGGAGCCGAACCTGGTACCCTTTCAGTGCGAAACCCGAGCTCTTACCGCTGAGCCAAACAAAGTATTCTAAACGCAATGTCACAAGGACAATTGATAAAGAGCACATGGTGATAGATTCGCATCAAAATTCCTTTTATTTCCTAAACTCTTGGACATCTGGAGTTTTCACTTGGGGCATTTTCTTGTCTCACCATGAATTTAGACGAATTCGGTGATGACGAGTAGGCATTCGCTCCTTGTAAGGTGTGGTCCTGTAACACCTGCAGCGATTTGAAAAGAACCGTAAAACTCTATGAGGTTATTTCCGCTGTGTGATATCAGGTAGGTTATTAACGATAGTTGTAGATGTAATTGTTTTCCATGTTGTTGTACCTAAGAGAAGCGAATTGTTTCGTTTTGTTTCATGTGACAATCACAAGGGCGGCAAGTTATTCCAGAGGCGTGCTGCCGTCGCTATCCTATTCGGATACCGTCGATACTGAAGTCCAGCGGACAGCCAGCTGACGGAAGGAGTCCTTGGAGAATTTGCCGATGTTCTTATCACGTTATCAAAAAATGGCTCTGAGCACTATGGGACTTAACATCTGAGGTCATCAGTCTC
Organism: Schistocerca americana; assembly: GCF_021461395.2. Taxonomy (NCBI): domain Eukaryota; kingdom Metazoa; phylum Arthropoda; class Insecta; order Orthoptera; family Acrididae; genus Schistocerca; species Schistocerca americana. The sequence goes on along the minus strand of NC_060124.1, from coordinate 428,813,801 downwards.
CTAGAACTTAGAACTACTTAAACCTAACTAACCTAAGGACATCACACATATCCATGCCCGGGGCAGGATTCGAACCTGCGACCGTAGCGGTCGCGCGGCTCCAGACTGTAGCGCCTAGAACAGATCGGCCACCCCGGCCGGCTATCACGTTATTAAAATATCGAAATAAATGATGAAATATAATGTTGTAACCACTTCTGTAGAGATGATAAGACTGAAAACATTAAACTGCATGAGTTTCATTTAATCTGTTTCGCCTCATACTGTTTGTTGTGGTCTTCAGACACAACTGTTGTTGTGTTAATAAAATTAAAATACTTCCACTGATTTCTGAAGAATATTCTGAAGTTATCGAGATCTAAACTGGAAATGTCAGTAATTTAAGACTGGATATTCTGGAGAGACTGATCCTTCAAATTGACTGAAAGTTAATTCAACGAAAGAAGATAATTAGAGTTCCAGAAAAGAAAAATATACGTCAGTAATATAAAAACAGGAAAAATTTAATGTTACGTACGGTAATATTTCTCACCACGAACAGCTTATTCAAAAGTGAAGGTGAGTTTTTGATCGTAATGTGGACTAACCGGGTGTACTTAAGCTATAAATGCTAAGACGGAACAACCGAGAATATCTAATTGACTAATGACATTGAAAATTCAAGAGACAGTTTATTACTATTTTTTTTTTTTTTTTTTGAGATTACATTACCAGTCAATACTTCTGGGAATTGTTAATTGAGAATTACGTGTAATGGATAGTTATGTAATCTTGAAGGGCTTTTCAGTAATCGTTAGATTAATTGTATGAAAGTAAATAGTCGTTTTAATCAGCTTAGAAATGGAATGACATTTTGTATAGAAGTTAAACTTCTGCTAGTATTAATATCTCCGATTACTCTTCGTAATTAAGTAAAGCTGTGACTTCAAATAAGCTGAAGCATACAATGAAGCGCCAAAGGAACTGGTATTTGCATGCGTCTTGAAATACAGAATACAGCGCTGCGGTCCGGAACGCCTATGTAAGACAAGTATCTGGCACAGTTATTAGATCGGTTACTGCTGCTACAATGGCAGCTTATCAAGATTTAAGCGAGTTTGATCGTGGTGATGGCGCAAGAGCTATCGGACACAGCATCTCCGAAGTAGCGATGAAGTGGGGATTTTCCCTTGCAACCATTTCACGGGTGTGCCACGAATATCAAGAATCCGGTAAAACATCAAATCTCCGACATCGCTGCGGCCGGGAAAAGGTCCTGCAAGAATGGGACCAACGACGTCTGAAGAGAATCGTTCAGTGTGACAGAAGTGTAACACTTCCGCAAATTGCTGCAGATTTCAGTGCTGGGCCATCAACAAGTTTCAGCGTGCGAACCATTCAACGAAACATCATCGATATGGGCTTTCGGAGCCGAAGGCCCACTCGTGTGCCCTTCATGAGTGCCCGACACAAAGATTTACGCCTCGCCTGCGCCAATCAACGCCGACATTGGACTGTTGATGACTGGAAACATGTTGCCTGATCGGACGAGTCTCGTTTCAAATTGTATCGAGCGGATGGACGTGTACGAGTATGGAGACAGTCTCATGAATCCATGGATCCTGCATGTCAGCAGGGAACTGTTCAAGCTGGTGGAGTCTCTGTAATGGTGTGGAGCGTGTGCAGTTGGAGTGATATGGGACCCCTGATACGTCTAGATACTTTTCTGACAGGTGGCATGTACGTACGCATCCTGTCTGATCACCTGCATCCATTCAGGTCCATTGTGCATTCCGACGGACTTGGACATTCCATCAGGACAATGCGACACTCCACACGTCTATAATTGGTACAGAGTGGCTCCAGAAACTCTCTTCTGAGTTTAAACACTCCCGCTGGCCTCCAAACTCCCCAGACATGAACATTATTGAGTTCCTTCCAGCACTACTTCAGAAATTAGTCGAATCCATGCCACGTCGTGTTGCGGCACCTCTGCTTGCTCTCGAGGGTCCTGCACGATATTAAGCAAGTGTGCCAGTTTATTTGCCTCTTCAGTGTAAATTAATTTACCGACAATTTTATCTTATGCCGTTATCAAATGTATAATACTGGTGATCATGTATCACATTTAAAAAACATTCATTGCATGTTACACGAGGACAGACACGATCCCACACATACATTTATATATTATAGTATTGCATATACCAATCTGCTTACATGAGCAAATTCCCCAATACTTTTCTGCACTCATACTTACACACAATGTTACATGTCACGGGAAACATGCATCAGCCCATCTCCATCCACACGCATGGTACATTAAAGGAATGAAACTGACACCTTTGCTGCTTATAATACATTCATCATTTAATTGAAACATTTAGCTCAGGTCAGGAGCATGTAGAGGAAACAAGGCTCCAGTTTAATAGAATAGTTCTTCATGCACTGGATATGTACATGGTACAACGGTTCATGATGGGAGGGTCCTCCCATGGTACACAATTACCGCAAAGAAGCTGTCAAAGATACGGAGCACTGCATAATAGATGTAAAATAGGGATACAGATAAAAGAGGTACTGAATGAAATGTGTTTGGCTGTCAACAGGGCAATGCGTGAAGCCTACAATGACTGCCGTAGCAGAATATTACCTGAAGATCTTTCACTAATCCCGAATAAATTCTGGTCATATGTAAAAGGTACCAAAGCGTCCGTGTACTCATAGACGAGATAGGGATTATAACGTAAAAGCAGAAATGTTTAACTCCGTTTTAAATATTTCTTAAAAAGGAAAACCGATTAGTAAAGCCCCAATTTCGTTCCCTTACCACTAAAAGATGAATGGAACAAACATTAGTGTCAGTGGCGTTAATAAACAGCTTGTGTCGTTAAATCTGAACAAATCTCCAGGTTCTGATGGAATCCCATCAGATTCTGAGCCGAATTTGCAGCTAATTTATCCTCTCTTGTAACCACAATATACTGGCAAACCCTGGAACAAAACATTGCGCCCAGTGCTTGAAAGAAAGCTCAGGTCGTACCCATCTACAAGAAGTGTAGCAGACGTGATCCACAAAACTATTTTCTAATATCTCTGACATCCATTTGCTGTAGAATCCTAGAACATATTCTGTGCTTGTAGAAACTTAGGACACATTTTGTGCTCAGACGTAATGAGGTTTCTCCACTCCTACCATATGTAATTCCACTCGCGCCTTTCTGACATGACAGCCTGAAAGCCATGAATCAGAGCTGTCGCATAGTTAGCTCGTTTCTTAACTTCCGAAAAGCATTTGATTTAGACACACATACACGCTTATTATCGAAAGTACGATCATATGTAGCATCAAGTGAGACTTGTGACTGGAATGAGGATTTCTTAGTGGGGAAGGCATAGCTTCTTATTATGGATGGAGAACAGTCGACATATGTAGAAATAACATCAAGTGTTCCCCAGGGATATGTGTTGGGACCCTTGCTATTAATGTTATACATTAATAACCTCGCAGACAATATTAACATTAACCTCACACGTTTTGCTGACGATACAGCTATATGTAATGAAGTACTGCCTCAAGAAAGCTGTACAAATATTCGGTCTGATCTTATCAATCAGAAAATCATGCAAAGATGGGTAACTCACTTTAAACGTTCACGAATTTTAAATTGTGCATTTCACAAATCGAACAATCGTAATCTTATGATTACAGTGCCAGCCGCTCACGCCTGAAATCAGTCAACTCAAACAATTACTGGGTGTAACAGTCTGTAGGGATATGAAATGGAACGATCACATAGTCTCAGGCATAGGTGAAGCAGGTGGCAGACTGCAGTTTAATGTGGAATAATGTTGAGTACTAGTGAAACGCAAACAACCTTCAAATAAGATTGCTTACAAAACACTCGTGCCACGGGTCCTAGGATATTGCTCTATTATTTGGGACCCGTGCCAAATAGGACTATCAGGGGATACTGAACGAATACACAGACGGTCAGCACGAATGGTCACAGGTTTGTTTGACCCTTGGGGCAGTGTCACGAAGGTGATGAAAGAACTGAATTGTCAGACACTTGAAGACAGAAGGTAACTATTCCGCGAAAGCCTACTTAGAAATTTTCTAGAAACAACTTTAAGGGATGAATTTAGGAACATACCATAATCCCCTTTGTGTAGCTCCCATAGGAAACGCGGAGACATCAGACTTATTACAGGCGTTTACATGCTTCCCGCGCTCCATACGTGAACGGAATAGCAAAAAGCAGGTATAACTGGACTTATCCTCTGCCTCGCACTTCAGAGCTGTTTCCAGAGTATGGTAGTGAATGTAGATGCAGAACCGCCAGAACTGCTTCTATGGCGCGTGTCTGGTACATTCATCAGTGAAGGACCGTTCAAACTACCTACAAAGGGCTACCTTCCAATGGAAAACCTCGTCTTGGAGAAAATTACTAGCTTCTAAACTAACTGCAATTACGAGCAACAAAACACTACTCTATACCGGAGAATCATTACTGCCTATTTAGTAGGTCTCGTCCACCTCACAACACACACATAAGATTATGAAACAAATTATAATAAAATAATGTATCAAATCATAGAATTCACTTATCAATACATCTCACTCACATATAAAAGGAAATGTCCTGACTAACTGACTGACTGACCCACTCATCTTCGACCAGCCCAAGCCACTAAGAATAGAAACTCGAAATTAGGAGAGGGTGTTGATTCTGCTACTAAGGGAGTGAAACAGAGAATGAAATGTTTTTTGAGAATATGTTGCTGTTAAGGATTCACTTTCTCGGCCAAAAATAAAGAAATGCAGGTGCTTCAGTATTTTTGTATATTTAAACCATATGGGGGTGAAGCAGTGGGTGAAAAGTTTTTTCAACAAATCATTATTAAAGGGCCGCTAAAGCATTTTGTTACCTATATCTGTGAAAATTGGTATTTGACTCCTCGGTTAGAAATAGAAAAATACGTGTTTCCCTGTTTCTGGAAATGCAACCCTTATAGGGATCAAATTGGGGTTGAAATTTTTTTTTAAAACTATTTAAGTGTGAAAGTATTTTTAAAGCTAAATCCATGAAAATTTTTATTTGGCTTCTCTGTTATAAATATTAAACAAACGCTTCATTGTTTTCGGAAATTCAACCCCTATGGGGTCAAACAGAGAATGAAATTTCTTAAGAAAATATTTCGTTATATCACAACATTTTTAAAATTAAATCTATGATAACTGGCATTTCACTTCTCAGTTCGAAATAAAGAAGTATGTGTCACGAAATGAATGTTTCTATGAAAATATCACCACAGAAACTCAAAAGGTAGGGTTAACAAAAACTTCCGATTCCAGCCACCAGAATCGCTTTTTGATCTGAATTAGATTCGGAAAGATCATGCTTCTATGGCCGTAACCAGCGTGAAAAGTTTAGAAAGTGTTGTATTTTGTGAACAACATAAATATTCCATTAAAGAAAAACAAAACAAAAAAGATATACAGACCACACAGTCTACGCTAACGGAGCAGTGGGCGCTAAGCTAGCACATAATAAAAGTAAGTGTCCTTTGTCTGTATGTGCCGCCAAAACTCTGCAGTCGATCCCCGCAGTCCCATGTGGGTTATATGGTATGATAGCCCTTCACCTCCCATCGATGAAGACGGTTTCACTTTGGAACTGGAGGGGTTCGTTTTGAAGGTACGTGTGTTAAAAAGAGGATGTGGCACCAGTGAACTTCGTATGGGAAGGCGGTGAAGCAGCTGAGAGTCATTGAGACCAGAAGTGACGACGACTGGTATGAATGCTGAATAATCTCGTAGAATATTCCACAAAGTTATAGAATCTCCTAGGTGGTTCGAGAATATTCCAGAATATTGCAGAATATTCTAGAATGTTGTAGAACGGTTCAGTACGTTTGTGACTATTCTCGAACGTTTCATTTTCCCGTTGCGGTGACATGCAACAGCTCAGAAAGGTATACGTAGGCTAAGGCGAAACACACACATGCATAGCTATATTGTTGGAAATCGATTAGAGTGAATTATGAAAAATGGAAATGATAGTAAGTGAAACAAATTCAAATGAAAGTGAAATGTGTAAGGTAGTGAACAATATGTTAAGTGGGATTTTAGTGTGTTAAGGAAGATTGACAATAGGATACCGATACATAAAAGAGGGGAAGATCCTGCCAATGTCGAACTGAAAAAAGGCAAGGGAACAGTGAACAAATGAAACAGATCGTGAGCGAGATGAATGTTTCGTTTCAAAACCTAAGAGAATGAGAGAAAACGGGTGAACAACATGATGAAATTAGCGAAAGGGATCGGGTGAAACATAAAACTGACATAGAGAAACTGCTGAAGAAACAAAATCACGAAATAAACTAAATACAGTTACAATGAATGAAGTTCGCGAAAGACGATTATCACAAGTGCAGGAATAAAATATTGGTGTATTAGAAGTGCAGAGCTGAAGTAGAGATTACAGTCTGGTAGATGGATCTTTCCGTTATGATGCCACATAAGAGTACAACAGAAACACGTTGTAATTTTCGTCGTGCCAAAAACTTGATTAGAGAAACATCAGGAACGTGTTGCAGCACACTAAAATTTTCTACAAAGTTTAAGATCGTACAATGCTTGTTTACAAATGACATAATTTGGTAGTAACTACACGAGCAGTGAAGAGCAATACACTATTGTTTTCGATTAAAGGAGAAGCGTGTCATAGAGTGGGTGAACCATTACATATTATTTCTCTAATTTCTTCTTATTTAATCATGAGGCAGTAATTGTTAGTAAGAGAAGAACAAAGATTCTACTTAAAACGTCTATACTTCCAGAAAACGTATGTGGTGAATGTAAAGCCACTGAAAAATATGAAAGCATATTGTTGTTGTTGTGGTCTTCAGTCCTGAGACTGGTTTGATGCAGCTCTCCATGCTACTCTATCCTGTGCAAGCTTCTTCATCTCCCAGTACCTACTGCAACCTACATCCTTCTGAATCTGCTTAGTGTATTGATCTCTTGGTCTCCCTTTACGATTTTTACCCTCCACGCTGCCCTCCAATGCTAAATTTGTGATCCCTCGATGCCTCAAAACATGTCCTACCAACCGATCCCTTCTTCTAGTCAAGTTGTGCCACAAACTTATCTTCTCCCCCATCCTATTCAATACCTCCTCATTAGTTACGTGATCTACCCACCTTATCTTCAGCATTCTTCTGTAGCACCACATTTCGAAAGCTTCTATTCTCTTCTTGTCCAAACTAGTTATCGTCCATGTTTCACTTCCATACATGGCTACACTCCATACAAATACTTTCAGAAACGACTTCCTGACACTTAAATCTATACTCGATGTTAACAAATTTCTCTTCTTCATAAACGCTTTCCTTGCCATTGCCAGTCTACATTTTATATCCTCTCTACTTCGACCATCATCGGTTATTTTACTCCCTAAATAGCAAAACTCCTTTACTACCTTAAGTGTCTCATTTCCTAATCTAATTCCCTCAGCATCACCCGACTTAATTTGACTACATTCCGTTATCCTCGTTTTGCTTTTGTTGATGTTCATCTTATATCCTCCTTTCAAGATACTGTCCATTCCGTTCAACTGCTCTTGCAAGTCCTTTGCTGTCTCTGACAGAATTACAATGTCATCGGCGAACCTCAAAGTTTTTACTTCTTCTCCATGAATTTTAATACCTACTCCGAATTTTTCTTTTGCTTCCTTTACTGCTTGCTCAATATACAGATTGAATAACATCGGGGAAAGGCTACAACCCTGTCTCACTCCTTTCCCAACCACTGCTTCCCTTTCATGCCCCTCGACTCTTATAACTGCCATCTGGTTTCTGTACAAATTGTAAATAGCCTTTCGCTCCCTGTATTTTACCCCTGCCACCTTCAGAATTTGAAAGAGAGTATTCCAGTTAACAATGTCAAAAGCTTTCTCTAAGTCTACAAATGCTAGAAACGTAGGTTTGCCTTTTCTTAATCTTTCTTCTAAGATAAATCGTAAGGTCATAAAGCATATATGTCAGTAGTTTCCTTCTTGTTCTATCGCTTCTTGTTCTTAGGAGCTCAAGTTGAGCAGATGTAAGTTTGGTAGTTGTAATATTTTTGATCGATAAAGATTATTTAAGTCTATGTATTGTAATAGTAGGGTTGAACCAGAATGATGCTATAATTGATGTTTTATTGCTGTAGATTATGCAGCACCAATAATAAACTATTGCAATAAAATAACCTCAATTATAGAAGTATTCTGGTACAATGCTATTATCACACGCTACTATATAATCTAAAGCAATAAAACATCAACTATAGAAGAACTCTGGTTCAATACAATTATTACAATGTCATTATAGGGCATTTACCATGTTGAGGGCCAGAGAGAAAAAAAACTATTTATTGTGTTGGCCTCATTATTGACTTACCTTGTCTCCTAATCATTATTCCATTTATGTTGTGATTTATATATTTTTCAGCGGAAACAACAGGCGAGGTCGGCGGAGGATTGCTCGGACACAAACTATAGGAAACTGATGTTCTTTCGTAGAACGTTTTTCTGTTAAGGACCAAAACGCCATGAGATATTTAAGGCTACCATTTTTTCTGCCGTACGATATACTGTATAGCAAAAATTACGCTAGACCTGTCTGTTTCTGTTTCCGAACAATGGCGCCCGTCATCCTACTCAGAAAATTTTAAAATTTTAGTTTTGTGAGGCTCCACATGATCAACGTGTTTTGAGAATGACTGAATAAAATACGAGGATGGACTCCACAAGGCAACTGAGTAGCAAACACTGTAGAAAATTCAACATGCTGCACAGCAGCGCGCAGTTTACACACACGATAGCCACCCTCAATATGGGTTGCCTCCATGACACGAATGTTGTGCTATGATGAATTGCATCATTTACAGATCATTAAATTGAAATCGCTGCTTCGAGAAACGCTTTCTACAATCATCTCTTTGCTAAGGCAGGAGGTAACGCCACATGGGGTAGCAACGTTGCCAAACAAATCTTATTAAACTTCCTGGCAGATTAAAACTGTGTGCCCGACCGAGGCTCGAACTCGGGACCTTTGCCTTTCGCGGGCAAGTGCTAAGGTCCCGAGTTCGAGTCTCGGTCGGGCACACAGTTTTAATCTGCCAGGAAGTTTCATATCAGCGCACACTCCACTGCAGAGTGAAAATCTCATTCTGGAAATCTTATTAAATTTTGCAAGTGTATTTCATTGGTGACGAACAAACTGAATTCCTCGAGTTTTCTTTAACGTTCTAGAAAATTGTTTGTGAATGTTTTGGTATGTTGCCGAACATTTTAGAATGTTCTCAAACGTTTTGGAATGTTCTCGGTGTTCTATACAGAAGCAATAAGTAAGTGACAGAATACTTTATTGCAGCCGGCCGGAGTGGCGGAGCGGTTCTAGGCGCTACAGTCTGGAACCGCGCGACCGCTACGATCCCATGTTCCAATCCTGCCTCGGGCATGGATGTGTGTGATGTCCTTAGGTTAGTCAGGTTTAAGTAGTTCTGAGTTCTAGGGGACTGATGACCTCAGAAGTTAAGCACATAGTGCTCAGAGCCATTTGAACCATTTTGAACTTTATTTCAAATTATGTTATTGTTCATTAATTAACTGGATTTGATGGTGATCTGGAATGTTTCCATAAAACAAACGAAAATAAGCTAGTGTAGTAATATTATTGCTAGTCTTGTTAGCCCCCAGTTAATCTAATTTTGACGTGGAAATAATAGTTTGTCACTCCCAAGATAGTACGGCATTAAGCAGTGTACTTCATTATGAATATATTCGCTAATTAAACAATTTGTATACGATGTAATAAACTTGAGATCAACAGACTGCACGATGTTTTCGCCAGAAATGTGCTGTGACTTACCTCTCAGAGCAGGTCTAGCAAGTATCCAGTCGGGAACCGGTGTCGAACCGCTGAGTCCCTTCGCTGAGCGATGTCTACTGCTCGCGATCGGACGAGACGGCTTCAGTGATATAGTCGCACTCCGCGGTAAACAAGTGGAGCTTCCCGCGGCCGACCTTAAACCCTAACGCCTTACGCCAACAAAGTGTCGCGAAGCGCTTAAATCCTGCGACCAGGCACGTGACAAGCTCTGCGTTCGTCCTTCAGGACATACATGCCTCTAATGTGGTGAGCATACGGCTAGGAACACCGTCAGCATTATCAAGCCCCGGAAACCGCTCTGTAACAGCTCGGCGCGGGAATATTGACCACGAGTCGGTGTGAGCGGAATAACGCTGAACACCACAAAATGGAATGACACAAACATCTCAGCAGGTTCTGTACTCGTCTTGGCCGTTTTCCAAGAGGCGCTCGTGCTTCTTGCTTATTACAACCTCTACGATTGAACAGGTTTACACATTCATTGACAAGGACGACGGTTCTTTTATTTTTCCTACTCATTTCTGCAGTGGTATATCCCAGTGGGTTCCGCGACCGGCTTGCATGACCCTCCTTCTCTGTTCGCCACCGTCTTTCCAAGGATACCTCCTCCTGCCCTAGACCTTGTTCGTAACGGAGCACAGAAAGTGGACGAAATAGTACGATCACCTATGTTTTTTATTTATTTATTAATGGCTTCTGGGCATCAGCCATACAGCCAGCCTTAGACCAAAAAAAAACAACAATCATCTGTCACATCTATTTAAACTGAACATAGGTAAACGATCTAAGTAAGTCGATATATTTACTACACTGAGGTGCAAAAAGTCATGTGAATCTCCTAATATCCTGAAGGACCTACTTTTGCCCAGCGTTGTACAGCATGGAATCAACAAGTTGTTGCAAGACCCCTACAGAAATATTGAGTCATGCTGTCTCTATAGCCGTCCATAATTGCTAAAATGTTGCGCATTCATGATACTGTGCACGAACTGACCTTCAATTATGTGCCATAAATGCTCCATAGGTGGCCAACTCATTCACTCGAATGTTCCAGAATGTGCTTCATAACAATCGCTAACAATTGTGGCCCAGTAGCATGATGCATTGTCATCCGTAAAATTTCTACATCTACATGTACATTTATACTCCGCAAGCCACCCAACGGCGTGTGGCGGAGGGCACTTTACGTGCCACTGTCATTACCTCCCTTTCCTGTTCCAGTCGCGTATGGTTCGCGGGAAGAACGACTGTCTGAAAGCCTCCGTGCGCGCTCGAATCTCTCTAATTTTACATTCGTGATCTCCTCGGGAGTTGTAAGAAGGGGGAAGCAACATATTCGATACCTCATGCAGAAATGTACCCTCTCGAAACCTGGACAGCAAGCTACATCGCGATGCAGAGCGCCTCTCTTGCAGAGTCTGCCACTTGAGTTTATTAAACATCTCCGTAATGCTATCACGCTTACCAAATAACCCGCGCCACTCTTCTTTGGATCTTCTCTATCTCCTCTGTCAGCCTGACCTGGTACGGATCCCACACTGATGAGCAATACTCAAGTATAGGTCGAACGAGTGTTTTGTAAGCCACCTCCTTTGTTGAAGGACTACATTTTCTAAGGACTCTACCAATGAATCTCAACCTGGCACCCGCCTTACCAACAATTGATTATATATGATCGTTTCACTTCAAATCGTTCCGTACGCATACTCCCAGATATTTTACAGAAGTAACTGTTACCAATGTTTGTTCCACTATCATATAATCATGCAATAAGGATCCTTCTTTCTATGTATTCTCAATACATTACATTTGTCCATGTTAAGGGTCAGTTGCCACTCCCTGCACCAAGTGCATATTCGCTGCAGATCTTCCTACATTTCGCTGCTGTTTTCAAATCTACTAGGTCATTTATATACATTGTGAAAAGCAACGGTCCCATAACACTCTCCTGTGGCATGCCAGAAGTTACTTTAACGTCTGTAGACGTCTCTCCATTGAGAACAACATGCTGTGTTCTGTTTGCTAAAAACTCTTCAAACCAGCCACACAGCTGGTCTGATATTCCGTATGTTCTTACTTTGTTTATCAGGCGACAGTGCGGAACTGTATCGAACGCCTTCCGGAAGTCATCGTTATTAGGGAACGTGAAGACTGCGAATGGCTGCAAATGGTCTCATCTGGTTCGGATGAACAAGAGGATCCAGTCCATTCCATGTCAACACAGCTCGCACCATTATTTAGCCACCATTAGCTTGCACAGTTCCTTACTGACAACTTGCGTCCGTGGCTTCGTGGAGTCTGCGCCATTCTTTAACCTGCCATCAGCTCTTACCAACTGGAATGGGGACTCGTCTGACCAGGCTACGGTTGTCCAGTCGTCTAGGGCCCAACCGATATGGTCACGAGAGCCCAGGAGAGGAGCTGCGAGCGACGTCGAGCTGTTACCAAAGGCACTCGCGCCGTTAGTTTCCTACCATAGTCCATTAACACCAAAATTTGCCGTACTGTCCTAACGGACATATTCGTCGCACGTCCCGCACTGATTTCTGTAGTTATTTCACGCAGTGCTGGTTGTCTGTTAGCACTGACAACTCTAAGCAAGCGGCGCTGCTCTCGATCTTTAAGTGAAGGCCTTCAGCCACTGTATTGTCCATGGCGAGAGGTAATGGCCGAAATGTGATATTCTCAACACACTCTGGATACTATGTACCTAGGAATATCGAATTTCCTAACGATTTCCGAAATGTAGTGTCCCATGCGACTAGTTCCAACTACCATTCCGCATTCAAAGTCCGTTACTCACGTTTTGTGGCCATAATCACGTCAGAAATCTTTTTAAATGAATCACCTGACCACAAATAACAATTCCCCTAATGGTCTGCCCTCTTATACCTTATGTACGTGATGCTCTCGCCATCTAAATATGTGTATATCGCTATCCCATGCCATCTGTCAGTTCAGTGTATATTATAATGTAAAAAAACTCTCTCCTCCTATACTCTTATTTGCCCTCTGTTGCGAAACTGCATAGGAGATTATACACTTTTGTGTCTTCTGTCGCTAAAAGGGTTTCAATGATTTTAGACAAGGCATTTGCGCAGGTCATAAGATGCTTTAGTAGTTTCGTAGTTTGTTCAAACCTTCTGTGGCATCGGAAGAAAATACAATTAACATTTTCCTCACTGCCGCATTTACGTAACGAAGGTGTGATCATGTTGACGCACTGGAGGTGTTGCCGGACCCTTCTTTGATTGAAGCATAATAGTGCCATTGTCACTGTAAAGTTTCTGTTGTATCTTCAACTTTGGTACCAAGTACGAGATGGGAAAATAGGCATACTGTCTCCCTATAATTTCGTAAGACTGTTGGAGATTTTCATTCCATCGGCTCCTGATTATAGTCCTTATGGTACGAAGAACATCATCTGCTGACATTTTATCGTGTTTCATTGAACCAATGTATACAGCTTCCGTGGCCACCGTATCTACCAGTACTTTTTCATTTCCCTTAAATCCGTTATACGCTTTCACCCACATGATGGTCGTCTTATTTACGCGGAAAAGCAACTGCACTGCTACTACACTACGGGCCATTAAAATTGCTACACCAAGAAGAAATACAGATCATGAATATAAAGATATTATACTAGAACTGACATGTGATTACATTTACACGCAATTTGGGTGCATAGATTCTGAGAAATCAGTACACAGAACAACCACTCTGGCCGTAATAACGGCCTTGATACACATGGGCATTGAGTCAAACAGAGCTTGGATGGCGTGTACAGGTGTACAGGTGTGCATGCAGCTTCAACACGATACCACAGTTCATCAAGAGTAGTGACTGGCGTATTGTGACGAGCCAGTTGCTCGGCCACCATTGACCAGACATTTTCAATTGGTAAGAGATCTGGAGAATGTGCTGGCCAGGGCAGCAGTCGAACATTTTCTGTATCCAGAAAGGCCCGTACAGGACCTGCAACATGAGGTCGTGATTATCCTGCTGAAATATAGGGTTTCGCAGGGATCGAATGAAGGGTAGCGCCACGGGTGTTAGCACTTCTGAAATGCAACGTCCACTGTTCAAAGTGCCGTCCATGCGAACAAGAGGTGACCGAGGCGCGTTACTAATGACACCCCATACCATCACGCCAGGTGAAACGGCAGTATGGCGATGACGAATACACGCTTCCAATGTGCGTTCACCGCGATGTCGCCAAACACGGATGCGACCATCATGATGCTGTAGACAGAACCTGGATTCATCCGAAAAAATGACGTTTTGCCATCCGTGCACCCAGGTTCGTCGTTGAGTACACCATCGCAGGCGCTCCTGCCTGTGATGCAGCGTCAAGGGTAACCGCAGCCATGGTCTCCGAGCTAGTAGTCCATGCTGCTGCAAACGTCGTCGAGCTGTTCGTGCAGATGGTTGTTGTCTTGCAAACGTCCCCATCTGTTGACTCAGAAATCGAGACGTGGCTGCACGATCCGTTACAGCCATACGGATAAGACGCCTGGTCATCTCGACTGCTGGTAATACGAGGCCGTTGGGATCCAGCACGGCGTTCCGTATTACCCTCCTGAACCCACCGATTCCTTATTCTGCTAACAGTCATTGGATCTCGACCAACGCGAGCAGCAATGTCGCGATACGACAAACCGCAATCGCGATAGGCTACAATCCGACCTTTATCAAAGTCGGAAACGTGATGGTACGCATTTCTCCTCCTTACACGAGGCATCACAACAACGTTTCACCAGGCAACGTCGGTCAACTGCTGTTTGTGTATGAGAAATCGTTTGGAAATTTTCCTCATGTCAGCACGTTGTGAGTGTCGCCACCGGCGCCAACCTTGTATGAATGCTCTGAAAAGCTAATCATTTGCATATCACAGCATTTTCTTCCTGTCGGTTAAATTTCGCATCTGTAGCACGTCATCTTCCTGGTGTAGCAATTTTAATGGTCAGTAGTGTATATTCCGATGTACTTTATAATTTTTGGTATTGTTGACGTCGTAGGATTTTAACGGCATAATTGCTGAGTTTCACTCTGATAAAATTACTATTGATTGTTCTTGCACTTGTTTTGCGTATTTAAGGCCCTTGAAAATCGCAACGAGTTCTGCAGTGAGTATGGACGCGACTTCCAGGAGCTTGAATTTGCCTCCTTCTTTAATCTTGCCGTCTATAAATGCACTTACTTCCCCGACTTTTCCTTTAGACCTATCCATGCAAATACGCTGTAACACCACTTATATTATTTTATTTTATTTTATTTTATTTTTCATCAGTTCACTGGTTTGATGCGGCCCTCCACCAATTCCTCTCCTGTGCCTACCTCTTCAACTAAGAGTAGCACTTGCAACCTATGTCCTCAATTATCTGGTGGATGTATTCCAATCTCTGTCTTCCTCTACAGATTTTGCTCTCTACAGCTCCCTCTACTATTATGGCAGTCATTCCCTCATGTGTTAATAGATGTCATATCATCCTGTCCCTTCTCCTTATCAGTGTTTTCCACATATTCCATTCTTCTCCGATTCTGTATAGAACCTCCTCGTTCCTCATCTTATAAGACCACCTAATTTTCAATATTCGTCTGCAGCACCACATGTCAAATGCTTCGATTCTCTTCTGTTCCGGTTTCCCACAGTCCTTGTTTCGATATCAAACAATGCTGTACTCCAGACGTACGTTCTCAGAAATTTCTTCCTCAAATTAAGGCCGATATTTGATATTAGTAGACGTCTCTTAGCCAGGAATTCCTTTTTTTCCATAGCAATTGTGCTTTTGATGTTCTCCTTGCTCTGTCCGTCATTGGTTATTTTATTGCCTAAATAGCAGAATTCCTTAACTTCATCTACTTCGTGGCCATCAATCCTGATGTTAAGTTTCTCGCTGTTCTCATTTCTACTACTTCTCATTACCTTCGTCTTTCTTCGATTTACTCTCAATCCATGCTGTGTATTCATTAGACTGTTCATTCCGTTCAGTCATGTAATTCTTCTTCACTTTCACTCGAGAAAGCAATGTCATCAGCGAATCGTATCATTGATATCCTTTCACCTTGTATTTTAATTCCACTCCTGAACCTTTCTTTGATTTCCATTATTGCTTCCTCGATGTACAGATTGAACAGTAGGGGCGGAAGCCTACATCCATGTCTTACGCCCTTTTTAATACGGGCACTTCGTTCTTGGTCTTCCACCCTCAGTATTCCATCTTGGCTGTTGTACATATTGTATATGACCCGTCTCTACCTATAGCTTACCCTTATTTTTTTTCAGAATTTCGAACATCTTGCACCATTTTACATTGTCGAACGCTTTTTACAGGCCGACAAATCCTATGAACGTGTCTTGATTTTTCTTTAGTCTTGCTTCCATTATCAACCGCAACGTCAGAATTGCCTCTCTCGTGCCTTTACTTTTCCTAAAGCCAAACTGATCGTCATCTTGCGCATCCTCAATTTTATTTTCCATTCTTCTGTATATTATTCTTGTAAGCAACTTGGATGATTGAGCTGTTAAGCTGATTGTGCGACAATTCTCGCACTTTTCAGCTCTTGCCGTCTTCGGAATTGTGTGTATGGCGCTTTTCTGAAAGTCAGATGGTATGTCGCCAGACTCATACATCCTACACACCAACGTGATAAGTCGTTTTGTTGCCACTTCCCCCCAATGATTTTAGAAATTCTGATGGAATTTATCTGTCCCTTCTGCCTTATTTGACCTTAAGGCCTCCAAAGCTCTTTTAAATTCTGATTCTAATACTGGATCCCCTATCTCTTCTAAATCGTCCCCTGTTTCTTCTCCTATCACATCAGACAAATCTGCCTCCTCATCGAGTCTTTCAATGTATTCTTTCCACCTACCCGCTCTCTCCTCTGCATTTAACAGTGGAATTCCCGTTGCACTCTTAATGTTACCACCCTTGCTTTTAATGTCACCGAAGGTTGTTTTGACTTTCCTGTATGTTGAGTCTGTCCTTCCAACAATCATTTCTGTTTCGATGTCCAAAAGCAGACCAAAAGGTCGGTAGTGATAGATTACGAAGGACTTTCAATAAGTAATGCAACACTTTTTTTCTCGGCCAATTCCCTTTGAAAAAATGTGGAATTTGTTATGGGACATCGTGGAATATTCACGCTTCTACCCCTATAATTCCATGAAGTTCCGATAGTTGGCGGCGCTATACGTAGCCTTCAAAATGGCGCCTATGACGGATTGCGTTTCAGGCATAGAGCTCTCTCTCTTTCTCTCTCTCTCTCTCGTTGCAGATATTCATAGACGCTTGCAGAAGGTCTACAGAGAGCTGTCAGTGGACAGAAGCACGATGAGTCTTGGGCGAGTAATTTGTTGATACTCATCCTCAGGACCATCAAACTACTCTTGGAATTTGTGGCCTAGTGTACAGAGCATTCTCACCCTGAAAGTTGCAGTCGTTTCATACACTCGACTCCTATGTCACTGAATGAGTGGATTAACTGGTCTTTATCAGTTCTGCTTTCCCTTAATATAACTACAGGATCCACTGGAAACCATAGTACAGATGCATAAACTCCACCATGCTTTGTAGTAGCGAAATCGGAACTGGAATCGCCCGCTTCCACTGTCGTGCTCTATTCTAAAATACGTCGCATAATAAGTGCCACGTTCTTTATACCAGATTAAATGTTTCCATTGGTAGATGGACCAAGTTTTGTGCCACTTGTTGCTTCGACTACATGAAAGGCCTTTTTATGCCATAAATCCTGATTGAAGTAAATTGTGTCGCTACCATGTCTACCTTCCCTATATCCAACCATATCTCTTATTTTAAATGCTCCAATCACACGTTGTCAACCGTCAACAGAATTCTGTGGTCGTTTTCGGATAGAAACTCTTGCAATTATTCTGTTTCTCAACGTAATTTGTTAACATTCATTTCAACATATGTGATTTTCAATCCAATTATGTACCATCCCAAACAATACGCCACTCATTCCACCAAGACAGTGATCCTGGTCTGTGTGCGTCGAGTCCGTTATTTTTCCCGATTTCCACCAGTTTCGATAGCATTCGGTTCTCTCTGTGTTGTTAGAACCGATATAATCTCGCTAAGAGCGTTCTCTCGTTCGGGAACATTTGTTTTATATTCCAAAAATATATTGCAACGTCAAGAATTTGCCTTTTGACGAAGCTACGTACTGCAGATTTGAGTGTAGTCTTTAGTTTAGCAAAATCGAATGATGTATTACAAATTGCCTACACTTTTTGGTCGATTAGGTTGGTGTCCGTTATTGAGGATGCTCTTGCATTTTACTGGCGCTAGCTTCAGCGTTGTTCTATGGTAGTGAGTTTCTTCGCTTGATAACCTTCGTCAGGAAGCTGTAATTTATACAGAGTGAGTCAGGAGGAAAGGTATATGCTTTAACTACTAGAGATTCCGAATAGAAAACTTCATGTGGGCATGTGCCCTATTTCGAAATAGAACATATTTGATACCACTTTTGTAAGTTTTTCTTGAATAAGTCGAAAACCGCACGCTCCAGCGAAAACGTTGCCGCAGTACAAAATTAAACAACATTAAATTTAGTAAAAAAAATGTCCTTCTTATTTTTTCTGTAAGACTAATACTTTTCGCGAAGAGAGCGCGAGAATATCTTAAAAACTCGCAGGAGCCAATTTGAAGTAGTTTCCCGACCTGATAGACAACAAGTGTCCCGTACCAACTTTATTGTCTCAATTCCTCTACACCACTGTAGTACATAGTAAACAGTGCCAATGTTTGAACAATGTAGATAATAAATAACAATGTGCATTAAATGTGTTGTATCTCGGAAACCATTCGTATAGGGCATACGTTCATATGAAGTATTTTGTTGAGAATCACTAATACTATCACTCACAAAGCACGTACACCTTCCTCCTGACTCTTCTTGTACTGCTGTTAGAGATAGTTTTTGCGTAAAAACAACGAAGTGTGATACCCAACATTGTGGTGTGAAAAAACTCGCAATAGCTGAACGTGTAGTGGGATTCACCACGAACGACTCTGAGATACACATATGTACATAGAGACACTGCTGATAACGTAGATGTTCATTATTTTAGATACGCCGTTTAGTACTTGTTTTCATCTCTTCTCAACAAAGTATCTCTATTTCATATCTACCTGAGACAACCAGGCACCACCATCAACATCACCGCCGACGTCCTCTTGTGCATAGCAGGAATGACAAATGGTGCAAATGGCTCTAAGCACTATGGGACTTAACATCTGAGGTCATCAGTCCCCTAGAACTTAGAACTACTTAAACCTAACTAACCTAAGGACATCACAGACATCCATGCCCGAGGCAGGATTCGAATCTGCGACCGTAGCGGTCACGCGGTTCCAGACTGTAGCACCTAGAACCGCACGGCCACTCCGGTCGGCAGGAATAACAAGGACCTTGCCATCTTACCCCTCCTTTATAAGGGGATGGCTATATGCGGCGATTCTCTGTTCAAGATGGATGCAGGTGCAACATGAGAAGACTGTTCGTAGATACAGGGTGTTTCAAAAATGACCGGTATATTTGAAACGGCAATAAAAACTAAACGAGCAGCGATAGAAATACACCGTTTGTTGCAATATGCTTAGGACAACAGTACATTTTCAGGCGGACAATCTTTCGAAATTACAGTAGTTACAATTTTCAACAACAGATGGCGCTGCAAGTGATGTGAAAGATATAGAAGACAACGCAGTCTGTGGGTGCGCCATTCTGTACGTCGTCTTTCTGCTGTAAGCGTGTGCTGTTCACAACGTGCAAGTGTGCTGTAGACAACATGGTTTATTCCTTAGAACAGAGGATTTTTCTGGTGTTGGAATTCCACCGCCTAGAACACAGTGTTGTTGCAACAAGACAAAGTTTTCAACGGAGGTTTAATGTAACCAAAGGACCGAAAAGCGATACAATAAAGGATCTGTTTGAAAAATTTCAACGGACTGGGAACGTGACGGATGAACGTGCTGGAAAGGTAGGGCGACCGCGTACGGCAACCACAGAGGGCAACGCGCAGCTAGTGCAGCAGGTGATCCAACAGCGGCCTCGGGTTTCCGTTCGCCGTGTTGCAGCTGCGGTCCAAATGACGCCAACGTCCACGTATCGTCTCATGCACCAGAGTTTACACCTCTATCCATACAAAATTCAAACGCGGCAACCCCTCAGCGCCGCTACCATTGCTGCACGAGAGACATTCGCTAACGATATAGTGCACAGGATTGATGATGGCGATATGCATGTGGGCAGCATTTGGTTCACTGACGAAGCTTATTTTTACCTGGACGGCTTCGTCAATAAACAGAACTGGCGTATATGGGGAACCGAAAAGCCCCATGTTGCAGTCCCATCGTCCCTGCATCCTCAAAAAGTACTGGTCTGGGCCGCCATTTCTTCCAAAGGAATCATTGGCCCATTTTTCAGATCCGAAACGATTACTGCATCACGCTATCTGGACATTCTTCGTGAATTTGTGGCGGTACAAACTGCCTTAGACGACACTGCGAACACCTCGTGGTTTATGCAAGATGGTGCCCGGCCACATCGCACGGCCGGCGTCTTTAATTTCCTGAATGAATATTTCGATGATCGTGTGATTGCTTTGGGCTATCCGAAACATACAGGAGGCGGCGTGGATTGGCCTCCCTATTCGCCAGACATGAACCCCTGTGACTGCTTTCTGTGGGGACACTTGAAAGACCAGGTGTACCGCCAGAATCCAGAAACAATTGAACAGCTGAAGCAGTACATCTCTTCTGCATGTGAAGCCATTCCGCCAGACACGTTGTCAAACGTTTCGGGTAATTTCATTCAGAGACTACGCCATATTATTGCTACGCATGGTGGATATGTGGAAAATATCGTACTATAGAGTTTCCCAGACCGCAGCGCCATCTCTTGTTGAAAATTGTAACTACTGTAATTTCGAAAGTTTGTCTGCCTGAAAATGTACTGTTGTCCCAAGCATATTGCAACAAACGGTGTATTTCTATCGCTGCTCGTTTAGTTTTTATTGCCGTTTCAAATATACCGGTCATTTTTGAAACACCCTGTACAAGAACTTTTTTTTATTATACTGTGTTCGTCATAAGAATAAACCTGATGTCAACATTACACCACGTATCCTTTCGCGTTTGCTGGAATCTTGTTGGAGTTGATTCACGTGGAGCGGAAGCCAAACTGTCTAGAGTACAATACGAAAGATACATTTTATGCTGTGCGTTAGGCGCACATCAACTGAGAGGTAATAAAAGACAACAGCTCTGCTGGCGCATATAACTTAAACGGCACTGGCCAGCCAGCTGATCCAGCTAAATAATCTGTAGGGATATGAGCAGTGGCAGTTAAGACGTAAAAGAAGACGAACAGAGAAACAATAAAGCCTCATTTAAGTTTTAAAGAGAATGAAATAATATTCGGCAAAACTCCAGCACTGCAGAAGACCAGACGCTTAGCTAACACTGTACTGTAATTACGAACAACAATAATGAAAATTCCTTACTTAAACACTGGGTAATTTTTCTCAATAGGCAATGTGTGAGGCAGAAGCTTATTGCAGGGCTTTCACCGTACAATTTGCGACGGTAGCAACCAGTTACTGCTAAGCGTAGTTGCTCATCGAAACAGCATCCCATACGAACAAACAAATTGCGTCTTTATCTGCGATTACTCGTACATTAGGTACTTGGACTATGCATGGTTCTGTTTGAGAAGACTAGCTCGATGTAGTCATAAGTTCGAACTGCGCATATCTGCTTTCATGCCCCTCAGCTAATTCGCTACAAGTAAACTAAAACTGTGATCCTGCAGACAAATAATGTATGCATTGGCTAGAAGTGCGAGTTAAAAAAATATACAGAAATACCAAATAAAAGTTAAATCAATAATTTGATAACAAGGGTTCTATTCTAATGTCTGTAATTGATGTAGACGACAGAGAATTATGCTGAATAGTGTTTGGACCTTGCCGTTGGTGGGGAGGCTTGCGTGCCTCAGCGATACAGATGGCCGTACCGTAGGTGCAACCACAACGGAGGGGTATCTGTTGAGAGGCCAGACAAACATGTGGTTCCTGAAGAGGGGCAGCAGCCTTTTCAGTAGTTGCAGGGGCAACAGTCTGGATGATTGACTGATCTGGCCTTGTAACATTAACCAAAACGGCCTTGCTGTGCTGGTACTGCGAACGGCTGAAAGCAAGGGGAAACTACAGCCGTAATTTCTCCCGAGGACATGCAGCTTTACTGTATGATTAAATGATGATGGCGTCCTCTTGGGTAAAATATTCTGGAGGTAAAATAGTCCCCCATTCGGATCTCCGGGCGGGGACTACTCAAGAGGACGTCGTTATCAGGAGAAAGAAAACTGGCATTCTACGGATCGGAGCGTGGAATGTCAGATCCCTTAATCGGGCAGGTAGGTTAGAAAATTTAAAAAGGGAAATGGATAGGTTAAAGTTAGATATAGTGGGAATTAGTGAAGTTCGGTGGCTGGAGGAACAAGACTTTTGGTCAGGTGATTACAGGGTTATAAATACAAAATCAAATAGGGGTAATGCAGGAGTAGGTTTAATAATGAATAAAAAAATAGGAGTACGGGTTAGCTCTTACAAACAGCATAGTGAACGCATTATTGTGGCCAAGATAGACACAAAGCCCATGCCTACTACAGTAGTACAAGTTTATATGCCAACTAGCTCTGCAGATGATGAAGAAATTGATGAAATGTATGACGAGATAAAAGAAATTATTCAGGTAGTGAAGGGAGACGAAAATTTAATAGTCATGGGTGACTAGAATTCGTCAGTAGGAAAAGGGAGAGAAGGAAACATAGTAGGTGAATATGGATTGGGGGGAAGAAATGAAAGAGGAAGCCGCCTTGTAGAATTTTGCACAGAGCATAACTTAATCATAGCTAACACTTGGTTCAAGAATCATGAAAGAAGGTTGTATACTTGGAAGAATCCTGGAGATATTAAAAGGTATCAGATTGATTACATAATGGTAAGACAGAGATTTAGGAACCAGGTTTTAAATTGTAAGACATTTCCAGGGGCAGATGTGGATTCTGACCACAATCTATTGGTTATGAACTGCAGATTGAAACTGAAGAAACTGCAAAAAGGTAGGAATTTAAGGAGATGGGACCTGGATAAACTGAAAGAACCAGAGGTTGTACAGAGTTTCAGGGAGAGCATAAGGGAACAATTGACAGGAATGGGGGAAAGAAATACAGGAGAAGAAGAATGGGTAGCTCTGAGGGATGAAGTAGTGAAGGCAGCAGAGGATCAAGTAGGTAAAAAGACGAGGGCTAATAGAAATCCTTGGGTAACAGAAGAAATATTGAATTTAATTGATGAAAGGAGAAAATATAAAAATGCAGTAAATGAAGCAGGCAAAAAGGAATACAAACGTCTCAAAAATGAGATCGACAGGAAGTGCAAAATGGCTAAGCAGGGATGGCTAGAGGACAAATGTAAGGATGTAGAGGCTTGTCTCACTAGGGGTAAGATAGATACTGCCTACAGGAAAATTAAAGAGACCTTTGGAGAGAAGAGAACCACTTGTATGAATATCAGGAGCTCAGATGGAAACCCAGTTCTAAGCAAAGAAGGGAAGGCAGAAAGGTGGAAGGAGTATATAGAGGGTTTATACAAGGGCGATGTACTTGAGGACAATTTTATGGAAATGGAAGAGGATGTAGATGAAGATGAAATGGGAGATAAGATACTGCGTGAAGAGTTTGACAGAGCACTGAAAGACCTGAGTCGAAACAAGGCCCCTGGAGTAGACAACATTCCATTAGAACTACTGATGGCCTTGGGAGAGCCAGTCATGACAAAACTCTACCATCTGGTGAGCAAGATGTATGAGACAGGCGAAATACCCACAGACGTGAAGAAGAATATAATAATTCCAATCCCAAAGAAAGCAGGTGTTGACAGATGTGAAAATTACCGAACAATCAGTTTAATAAGTCACAGCTGCAAAATACTAACGCGAATTCTTTACAGACGAATGGAAAAACTGGTAGAAGCGGACCTCGGGGAAGATCAGTTTGGATTCCGTAGAAATGTTGGAACAAGTGAGGCAATACTAACCTTACGACTTATCTTAGAAGAAAGATTAAGAAAAGGCAAACCTACGTTTCTAGCATTTGTAGACTTAGAGAAAGCATTTGACAACGTTAACTGGAATACTCTCTTTCAAATTCTGAAGGTGGCAGGGGTAAAGTACAGGGAGCGAAAGGCTATTTACAATTTGTACAGAAACCAGATGGCAGTTATAAGAGTCGAGGGGCATGAAAGGGAAGCAGTGGTTGGGAAAGGAGTGAGACAGGGTTGTAGCCTCTCCCCGATGTTATTCAATCTGTATATTGAGCAAGCAGTAAAGGAAACAAAAGAAAAATTCGGAGTAGGTATTAAAATTCATGGAGAAGAAGTAAAAACTTTGAGGTTCGCCGATGACATTGTAATTCTGTCAGAGACAGCAAAGGACTTGGAAGAGCTGTTGAACGGAATGGACAGTGTCTTGAAAGGAGGATATAAGATGAACATCAACAAAAGCAAAACGAGGATAATGGAATGTAGTCAAATTAAATCGGGTGATGCTGAGGGAATTAGATTAGGAAATGAGACACTTAAAGTAGTAAAGGAGTTTTGCTATTTAGGGAGTAAAATAACTGATGATGGTCGAAGTAGAGAGGATATAAAATGTAGACTGGCAATGGCAAGGAAAGCGTTTCTGAAGAAGAGAAATTTGTTAACATCGAGTATAGATTTAAGTGTCAGGAAGTCGTTTCTGAAAGTATTTGTATGTAGTGTAGCCATGTATGGAAGTGAAACATGGACGATAACCAGTTTGGACAAGAAGAGAATAGAAGCTTTCGAAATGTGGTGCTACAGAAGAATGCTGAAGGTAAGGTGGGTAGATCACGTAACTAATGAGGAGGTATTGAATAGGATTGGGGAGAAGAGAAGTTTGTGGCACAACTTGACTAGAAGAAGGGATCGGTTGGTAGGACATGTTTTGAGGCATCAAGGGATCACAAATTTAGCATTGGAGGGCAGCGTGGAGGGTAAAAATCGTAGAGGGAGACCAAGAGATCAATACACTAAGCGGATTCAGAAGGATGTAGGTTGCAGTAGGTACTGGGAGATGAAGAAGCTTGCACAGGATAGAGTAGCATGGAGAGCTGCATCAAACCAGTCTCAGGACTGAAGACCGCAACAACAACAACAACAACAGTGTTTATATAGTAAGGCCATCTCTGATAAAAGGAAAGTAGTCTTACAATATTCAGTTAAAATACAGACGCAAAATACCCTTATCAAATGCATTTGAAAATTTTCCCACATGATAATTTACAAACTGAGACACGTGATAAGATGAGTAGAAATACATACCCCGTCTATCCTCAGTTCCATAATACAAGCGAAAAAAGTCAGAATCCCACTTTGGAACACATTCAGACCTCTCGAATTATGAAGTTCCTTCAGTAAATAAAATATGGTAGCGGCTGTCCACTGCCCAGAATCAATCACATGACCGAATCACGCTCGTTACCACAGGCAGGTCTGTCTTCTTCCAGAACGAAAATCAAAGTATAATTGCGTAGGCTTCTGCGGCCAGAGTCAGTCGACATAAAAGTTTTCTGGGTATGGTACCGCATCATAATGTAAAAAACTACTGCTGCTGGAGAAAACCAACGTTTCGGCCACGGTTGCAGCGGCCTTCTTCTTGGCCTATTTTTACATTATGACGCGGTACCATACCCAGAAAACTTTTATGTCGAAAATCAAAGTATTAGAATCGCTCCCTTGAGCTCTTCACTCAAAAAGTCCCAGTCTCCACTTGACTCTTTTAGTGTTCCTCTACGCTGGCCGGTGTGGTCGAGTGGTTCTAGGCGCTTCAGCCTGGAACCGCGCGACCGCTACAGTCGCAGGTTCGAGTCCTGCCTTGGGTATGGGTGTGTGTGATGTCGTTAGGTTAGTTAGGTTAAAGTAGTTCTAAGTTCTAGGGGACTGATGACCTCAGATGTTAAGTTCCATAGTACTCAGAGCCATTTGAACCATTTTTGTTCCGCTACTGTCTGCTTTTCCATTAGCTGAAGGTCGCCCCCCACCAAAAATACATGGTTCTTAAGGTTTTCAGACATGCTCTGATTCAACTTGACCACTTCCTGGACTAAACTGTTATATTATATTAAAATAAAAAGTGTTATAAATCTTCGATCACACTCAGATCATTCGCAGTAATTACAAATAACGCTTTGTTCATAAATAAATAAGCTAGTATTCTAACTCAAGTGCGCTCACGTTAACCGAGAACGAATTGTCGTTAACTTTGTTCAAACAATTATTTATGCCTTCTTGACAAAAGCGTCTTTTGGTGCTCTTTTCAATTGTGGTGTCCACTAACACATGCGATTGTCACTTTTAAATTAGTGAATTTTTTTAACAGCACATGTAATTAACATTTGAATAAAGTTACTGTCAAAATAGTAAACTGTTTCCAGAATGAGATTTTCACTCTGCAGCGGTGTGTGTGCTGATATGAAACTTCCTGGCAGATTAAAATCTGCCAGGAAGTTTCACATCAGCGCACACTCCGCTGCAGAGTGAAAATCTCATTCTGGAAACATCCCCCAGGCTGTGGCTAAGCCATGTCTCCGCAGTATTCTTTCTTTCAGGAGTGCTAGTTCTGCAAGGTTCGCGAGAGAGCTTCTGTAAAGTTTGGAAGGTAGGAGACGAGATACTGGATGAAGTAAAGCTGTGAGGACGGGTCGTGAGTCGTGCTTGGGTAGCTCAGTTGGTTGCCGGCACAGTAACTCAGCGTGTTCGGTCAGAGGGTTAGCTGCCCTCTATAATAAAAAAACTGAGTTAATGGATCAACGACGAACTGAAACGGGTGTCTTGCGACGTCCGCATCGAGCAGATAACACGAACGAAATCGAAGAAAATGAGATTTAAAAAAAAAAAAAAAAAGTTGGTAGAGCACTTGCCCGCGAAAGGCAAAGGTCCCGAGTTCGAGTCTCGGTCCGGCACACAGTTTTAATCTGCCATGAAGTTTTAGTAAACTGTTCATTAAATAAATACAGAAGTATGACAAAATATGATGCATTCTTGCTGTATTCATTTGCTGTGTAATGTGGAGTATACGATGTTCTGACAAACATCTGCCTATCGAAAATGATGTAAAAGACATTGTAAATCAATAAATAAAGTCTATACAGATACATAGCTTATCGGGATGAGAGCTACACTGCAATCCTATCGCCTGAGATACACTTGTTGAAATATGATGAAGCGATTAAAAGTTGTTAATTCGGAGGCTCATAGTGTAAATGTTTGTTCGCTACGAAGTGTCAACTTCTGTAGTTTTAAAGCTATTGAAATACTGTTGTCCTTACACCTCACTTTTTCTGAGACCACGGATGTATTCTGTTTTGTATGAACACTTGACTGCAAATTATTATAGATTCTCAAAGGCCTGCAAGAAGCTATCTTCCAGCTTGTCGTACACTCTGCCATTTCTTGGAGCATTATGTGCTGCACGAAGGTCATACAGCTACAGCCGCCCAAATCGCCAGCTTTGTGATTTCCCACTTCCGGCGATGCTACTCCTCTCTGCACCTGTTTGGCCAGTAGCGGACGCACCGCACCCTCGGCCGTGTTAGTCCGCAACCGCATAAGCAAATTCACTTCGGCTCAATACTCGGCATAGCTGGACGAATAACTCACCCACACGCTCGTAACGTTCCACACATCCAGTTAATGTGGCACATCGTCTCGCTAATTTGGTATATTAGTTCGCATCAAATTTCACACACTTACATAACATAGTAAGTACATACGTTATACAGTAAACAGAGTACCGTACTTGCGTTTCAGAACAGTAATGTATCTTTGTGGTAGTGCATCAAACAGTATGTACCTGCTAGGGCATACCACAACATATTACCAGTATTAATTTACTAAGTCCATATACGAATCCGCGAAAAACATTTCAATACTGGAACTGTTACCTGCTTCACTGATAACTAGTCGATGAACGACAGAATCGACGAAGCCATCCAAGCGCCACATTTTCTCCCCTTCTTTTGACGTGCCGTACTGAATGTCACCAGCAGTGACGTGTGAAAAAGCTTCGTGCGTTAGTTCCATTACTTATTGCAGGTTGAATGTCTTGCTATTTCTCGCGACAAATACGGTAACTTAGCTCCAGATCAGTTCAGTTCGGTTTAATTAGCAACGGCACAGCGGAAATAGTAAAAATGCAGCATTTGTAAGCTGTGCTCAATGCTGTGACTTTTTTTTCTCAAGTTTCTACGACACTTACCATCTGGCTCGTGTGAGACCACATCCGTGGTATACAAAAATGGACATACTACAAATAAAGAGTATCTGATATTTCATTTTTGTCCTAAAACTTACATTTGTTATTTTTTTTAATATAAACAACCTTTATTAACGATCTTTTATAAAATATTGGTAATTAAGAATTTATACTTGCAATGAAAACTGAAATTTTTCGCACAATATGTATTCAAATATAAGAAGACGGGTATTTTCCACGAAAATTATGATTAGATATGTGTTAATTAGCATAAATTTGATGGTTTTTGCATTTAAAAGATGAAAGTTTCCAAACAGAGCGAGAAAAATATACCAAATCACCATTCTCCGACGCTGTCGATTCAGCTATCATGTCGTTTGTCAAACACTTTAACTATAGTAAATACAGTTACTCAGAATACATCAAAGCGGATTTTTTCAGTCAACTTGTAGAAAATATTAAGAACAATTTGTTTCTCACCACTTGTTAGCGGCGTTCCTCGCTCTTGTTTCACTACGGACCAGGAAGCAGAGTCAGCCATTTTCACAGTGCGTATTAACAGCGCAACAGCCAGAGCAAATTATTCCAAAAATAGTGTACAGTCACAGTCTCTGTATATTTTTGGAATAAAAATGACACAGCTAAGGCATGGTTTCGAGAAACATTGGTGGTTATTAATGCATTAGAATATCTTAAGGTTTCATTTATCCTAACTTCGCAATAAGATATCTGCACTGAGGTGT
This sequence comes from Schistocerca americana, assembly GCF_021461395.2. Taxonomy (NCBI): domain Eukaryota; kingdom Metazoa; phylum Arthropoda; class Insecta; order Orthoptera; family Acrididae; genus Schistocerca; species Schistocerca americana. The sequence continues at coordinate 428,784,772 of NC_060124.1, read as the reverse complement.
CAGAAGTCGTCAGATATCTCCTAATACCGTGTCGGACCTCCTTTTGCCCGGCGTAGTGCAGCAACTCGATGTGGCATGGACTCAACGAGTCCTTTGAAGGCCCCTTCAGAAATATTGCGCCATACTGCCTCTATAGCCGTCCGTAAATGAGAAAGTGTTGTCAGTCCAACATTTTATGCACGAACTGACCTCTCGATTGTGTCCCATAAATGTTCTACCGGATCCGTGTTCGGCGATCTGGGAGGTCAAATCATTCCTTCAAACTGTCCAGAATGTTCTTCAAACCAGTCGCGAGACTGGTGAGATTATATCGTTCTTTGGGAACATGAAGTTGATGAATTGCTGAAATCGTCTCCAAAGAACCGAACACAACCATTTCCAGTCAAAGATCGCTGCAGTTGAACCAGAGGACTCAGTCCATTCCATGTAAACACAGCCCCCACAATTATAGAGCCACCACCAGTCTGCACAGTGCCTTGTTGGCAACTTGCTTGCATGGTTTTGTAGGGTCTGTGCCACATTCGAATCATACGATCAGGTCCTACCAACTGAAATCGAGGCTCATCTGACCAGGCCACAGTTTCCTAATCGTATAGGGAGTCCAGGAAACGTGCTGCTGGCGATGTCGTGCTGTTAGCAAAGGTACTCGCGTCGGTCGTCTGCTGCCATAGCCCATTGACTCCAAATTTCGCCTCACTCTCCTAACGGATATGTTACTCGTACGTCCCACATTGATTTTTGAGGTAATAAAATGGAAATGTCGTGTGGCTAGGGCCTCCCGTCGGGTAGACCGTTCGCCTGGTGCAGGTCTTTCGATTTGACGCCACTTCGGCGACCTACGCGTCGATGAGGATGAAATGATGATGATTAGGACAACACAACACCCAGTCCCTGAGCGGAGAAAATCTCCGACCCAGCCGGGAATCGAACCCGGGCCCTTAGGATTGACAGTCTGTCACGCTGACCACTCAGCTACCGGGGCGGACATTTTTGAGGTTATTTCAGGCAGTGTTACTCGTCTGTTAGCACTGACAACTCTAACCAAACGCTGCTTCTCTCGCTCTTTAAGGGGGAACGATAGGGCGACGGTCGAAAAAACTCGAATTTTTTTATTACGCAATTCTAATGTAGATATATTGACGAATTATTCCCCAAAATATTATGCACCATCTCCAAAAAGTAACGATTCTGTGAGCGTTTGATGCCGAGCGTGCACGGCACGCTTCGGCGTTAGAGAATCGGTTCTGCGCTCACGCTCCCTTCGTTGACATTGCCACAAGTCGTTATCGATATCACACCTATTTATACCGCTTTGAATAAATCAGATTTACTGGAGTTTTGTTTGGGTGCTTTTATTCAAAATGTGAACGAAAGTTTCAATGGTCTCATTTGGAGATACGCTACAAAAATAACATCCAGCCGAAGCAAAATTTTCAACATTGCTGAAAATTTGGCTGTATGTCCATTCAATGTAGGCCATACTGCATTAATGTAAGTGGCAAATGCTCTTCAAATCAAAATACTCGATGAAAAGCGCCGATTCTGTGGAGATAGAGACGCCCAGCGGCGATGCGCTCAGCGACGAAAAGGGCTTTGAGGACGAAAATGAGGGCTTATAGGGTCAAAGTAGCGGAAAGCGGGCATTCGCTAGCCGGAGCGATAGTTGTTGCGGACCAGGAATCGATGATAGGCCTCAAGTTTCAAGCTTTCTACACCTTTCTTTGTGATAAGTAGTTGACAATTTTTAAGCTCGTTTTTCTCCAAACCTTTTCTTTCGGCATTGTTATCATCGTCCAAGCTACAAATTTTCATCCGATTTTAATGATTTTTCGTCTCCCTTGAAGCAAATCGAATTGTGTTCAGTTCATAGTAGCCGATTTCTTTTATGTTGATGTTTAGTATTTTCTTCGACTAGAAAGGAGGGGTCTAAAAATGGCCATTTTCTTCAAAAATCTGTAATTTCGGCAATTCTTTTTGCAAATGCCTACGATAAACTAAAATTACATCTGTAGCGATCAGGGTGACATGTTAATTTCATGTTTCAGATAACCACAACCGGAGTTACAGCGCCAATCGTCGATGCCCCTCCTTTTAGAGCTGCCTCGGGGAAATCCAAATTACATTATACAGATATTAATATTTTTAAGTAAAAAATATAAATAAAACTACAATGTATGCTGTATTCATTGCAACAAATCCCATTTGTCTACTACATTCCAGCACGGAGAAACAAGATCCTGAATTTGAGCAACATTTTTCGTCCGTCACCCTGTCGTTCCCACTTAAGTGAAGGACGATGGCCACTGCGTTCTACGTGGTGGGAGATGATGCCTGAAAGCAGTTACTCTCGGAACACTCTTAACACAATGTATCTCGTAATATTCACTTTCCTAACGATTTCCGAAATGTAATTCCCATGTGACTAGCTCCAACTACCATTCCGCAGTCAAAGTTTGTTAATTGCCGTCGTGCAGCCATAATCAATTCGGAAAACTTTTCACTTGAATAACCAAAGCGCAAATGAGCTTTTAACGCTATTATCGATATTGTCTCCAATGAGCTTATCTAATTTCTTTGCCTGTTTTTTTCTGAATGTGATTTCTGTATAACTATCTTCTTTGATTTCACATCCGTGTAAATGTTTTAACAATTATTATGATAATTTATATAATTATAATTAATCCATTTCAAAAGTAAAGTGCTGTAAAAGAATGTAAAATCTAAAAATTTAATTATAATATTGGTCCATGCATAGAAAAAGTAGGTTTGCTATCATGTGAAACTTGAAGGAAAGTCCCTCCTCAACGGAACTGGTTAGGTTTGAATTTAAAAGGTGGATCTGGCGGTCGAGCCGCAAACCTCCTGTGTGGCGTGAATCTGTCAATGCCTAGAAGGCAAAGAGAGCGCGTCTTGTGAAATGAAAGAGGCGAGGAGAACTGCTAGATTATATAATACAGCCTCAGATGTGGAAGTAATGCGGCTTATTATTCATGACATACTTTGGTTAGTCCTTGTGCTATGAGAATCCTACGCTAAGATGGGAATTTTTAGAGATCGTCACACAGGAGGAGCCATAAATACTTCTGAGGCCCTTTTTTCAATAGCTCAGGAGATCGACGCTGCCCCCACCTTCAGCTCGAATTATCAGTTGAGTACTGTGTCACTGCATGGACCATTTATATGGTTTCGTTTTCAATAATAATTTTGTGTTCTGTAAAATTTATGTTGAGTCACCGTGTTTTATCCTTGTTCATTTACCTAGACAGAGTCCTATCCCAAGTGCTATTTGAAATCGAGTATCCTATTTTACTGAACTGAAAAGCACTTATCTTCTTTAACAAAGATTAATAAACCTTGTGGAGTTGTGAAGTACATAATTATTTAGTAAACATAAGTTTTGAAGTACTCCACTTAGTTTTCATAAATAGACGGTTAAAGTATTCATTTCAAAGATTCTTTTTATTGAAATAATAGCGTCTATGATTTCTTGTGTTATGTAGTTAACCGTATTTCCCATAATGTGTTGTGACTAAAGTGTCCAGCCACGATCTGGATCTAGCGATAAATCAGTTTCTGGGTCCCCATGCTAATGGTTGAGCCAGATTTAAATGTCATATTACATTAACAGCATTGAAGAAGTGGCAACTGGCTACAAATATTCTAACTATATTAGGATATAAACAAAAGATACAATTACTCAACTATTTCAATAGCATTAATTTCATATAGTTAAACAAACAAAAGAACCTCTTGCCCAAGTCAGCAGTGTTCCGCCATTTGTAAGGATTTTACCTATAATTACCATTATGTTCCTACTTGTAATGTACAGACAGTAACTGTTATTATTGCCGGCCGATGTGGCCGAGCGGTTCTAGGAGCTTCAGTTCGGAACCGCGCTGCTGCAACGGTCGCAGGTTCGAATCCAGCCTCGGGCATAGATGTGCGTGATGTCCTTAGGTTAGTTAGGTTTAAGTAGTTCTAAATTCTAGGGGACTGATGACCTCAGATGTTAAGTCCCATAGTGCTTAGAGTCATTTTTGAAGTAACCGTTATTGAGAGCCAGCTATTGCGTAACCGCATTAATACTCTTCCGATGTAGTTCAAGTCAGAACTCTGGTACATTACTTGCTGAATTACGCTATATTACCAGCAAAACAGAAGTTTAGTATCACGTGAAGCCAACGCACATAGTTAACTTCCCTTTATGAACCATGCCAGTACTGCGTACAATTTCTCTTAATTAGGCTGGCGACCGTTTCTTTTCACATAATTACAGTTTACTTGATTGCTAATAAAACCTTGGTTCGATTCTAGTTTACCTTGCTACTGCTTTCGTTGAATAGAAATCTTCAGGGAAACAAATTTAGCCCGACACCTTTCCATTAAACATAGTCGCGATCACAAAATAATAACCGAGCGAGGTGGCGCAGTGGTTAGCACGCTGGACTCGCATTCTGGAGGACGACGGTTCAATCCCTCGTCCGGCCATCCTGATTTATGTTTTCCGCGATTTCCCTTAATCGGTCCAGGCAAATGCCGGGATGGTTCCTTTGAAAGGGCACGGCTGACTTCCTTCCCCATCCTTCCATATCCAATGAGTCCGATGACCTCGCAGTTTGGTCTCTTCCCCCAACCAACCCAACCAACAAAATAAAAATTCTTTAACAGGGGTAACACTATCTGCATGTCAGTATCAAATAGTTTAATAGTAGCCAGTTCACCTGTAATACCCGCCAATGCTCTGCCCTTTTAAAGCTTGTGTACGCGATACTACTGCCATCCGTATATGCGCATATCCCTATCCCAATATTTTTGTCACCTCAGTGTAACAGGTAACTAGGACCTACTTCCAAGAGACTGACAGTGAAACCGAGTACATGTGCTACGGCTTCTTATCAATAATCGCGTTTGTGTTTGTTTACATCTGGTTTATTCTTATGATGAACAAAGTTTAGTGCTTGTTTACAAACATTGGACCCTGAAGTAACTAGCGTCGATGGCGAGGGGAACGAATACGTTGTTCAGCGTCACCAAGGTAGACGACCTCCGGCGTGCTAAGCGGATTTTAGCGCTGAGAGGGCGCCACAGCCGCGGCTGCTACGCAAGGAGAAGGCTTCGCATTTCCTCGGACTGTGCGGCGTGGGTTATGCGTAGCTGCTCCGCAGTGAACACGTCAGGCTGCGCCACGCCCGGTGGTGTAGGACAGATCACCAAACGGACAAAATGACGAGCGCAGACCACATCACAGTACTTGCAAGCCACAACGAAAGCTGTGGGGAAAAAGGATGAAAAACTAAATTCAACATTCCGCGTTAACCATGTGTGAGTGGCGTGCAATGTATAAACCAGGACAGCCAACATATTTGTTTACTAAAAAAGCTATAAAAGAAGGTGACGTTAGAAAAAAGGTAGTTACCTCAGACCTATTGTGTACATACACGAATCTCACAAACTAAGCAGCAAAAAATGTTAGTGAGATTTGCGAAACTGACCTTTAGCTTTCAAGACATTGTCATTGTTTGGTTTTGTATCGCTGCATCGAATCAAGAGAATTGCTTTCAAAGGTTCGTCATTCAGTGTCGTTCGATGTGCTCACTTAACTCACTGCATTTCTGAAAATGATTGCTCACAGACATAAGTTGTTCCAAACATTGATGCCATACAAGCGGAAAATTTCCTCGCTTTCGGAAACACAACACCAGGTAAACAGCAGCAAAATTCGACAGCTTTTCCTCCTCTATGCTTCTCTTTCAATAAGTCATTTGCTTGCAAATCAGAGCTCGAACTGTAGTTCAACTGGCACATCGTTAAGGTTACAACCAAACGGATTCTGAAACAGAAGAATGTCATTTTCTGTCAAGATCTAAAAATCTGTCCAAAACTTCCTTCGTCACGCCTCTTATCATTCTTTTCGGTAAATCCAGGCTAACATCTTCGAGGATTGTAGTACAAGACTCTTCGAAACAGTGAAAATGAGAAAAGTTTTCTCCTTCCAGTTGTGCTACAAGCACTGACAACTTTCTATTAAATCCTTTGTTGATTCTATAGAGATCGTGTGGAATGAATTGTCGACCAAAAAAGGTAACATTGACAGCCTGACAGGATCATCTCTATCTTTTTCACTGAGAAAAACATCCATTTCGTTTCGGAGCTCGTGAAAAGTAAACAGAACTTCATCGCAGCTGAGCCATCTCACGGCAGTACGATAAGGCGAGTCACAGAATTCATAATCAATTTCTTCAAGAAACGCGTTTAACTGCCGGTAATTGGGTGCATGACCCGGAATGAAATTCGCAACATTTTCGCGCCGTGCAGTTGCAGCTGTAGCGGATCTGCTGCTAAGTACTGACAAAGTTCTTTTTGGGCGATATTCGGTTGTTAAATTTAGTAGTTTTCAACGGTGTCTCATACTGTTTCTCGTGAAATAACGATTTCATAAACTTTCGGAAATTTTCGCTCACTGTGTTTTATAAAGTTGTTCGAGCGTTGTAGTCATTTAGTAAATTTAATACGGTTGTTTTCAGCCGGTGTTGCTTGCTAAACATTTCACTAAAAATTTCTACTCACTGTGTATAGTTTCGTTGGGTGTTCCAGTGGACGCTTGAATTTTTGATTTTAGACAGTAAATTGTGTGAAGTTTTGTGGTACTGGTATTAGTTGTGGTTTATAAGTATTAATAGAAGTTGTTGCTTTCTTAGAATAGAGCGAAATTCGAGATCACTATTGTTAGTTCTTTAAATCGTTCTACTGTAGTTACTAAATTTACGTAACGTAGACGCTTAGTTTTTTTCAATAACTGTTAACATTTTAAATCGACACCCTCGCTGCAAACAGGCGTTGATATACATCATTGGGGACATGTTGAAAATGTGCGCCCCGACCGGGACTCGAACCCGGGATCTCCTGCTTACATGGCAGACACTCAATCCGTCTGAGCCACCGAGGGCACAGAGGATACTGCGCCTGCAGGGACTTACCCCTTGCACTCTCCCCGTGAACAGATACTACCTTCATACACTCCTGGAAATGGAAAAAAGAACACATTGACACCGGTGTGTCAGACCCACCATACTTGCTCCGGACACTGCGAGAGGGCTGTACAAGCAATGATCACACGCACGGCACAGCGGACACACCAGGAACCGCGGTGTTGGCCGTCGAATGGCGCTAGCTGCGCAGCATTTGTGCACCGCCGCCGTCAGTGTCAGCCAGTTTGCCGTGGCATACGGAGCTCCATCGCAGTCTTTAACACTGGTAGCATGCCGCGACAGCGTGGACGTGAACCGTATGTGCAGTTGACGGACTTTGAGCGAGGGCGTATAGTGGGCATGCGGGAGGCCGGGTGGACGTACCGCCGAATTGCTCAACACGTGGGGCGTGAGGTCTCCACAGTACATCGATGTTGTCGCCAGTGGTCGGCGGAAGGTGCACGTGCCCGTCGTCCTGGGACCGGACCGCAGCGACGCACGGATGCACGCCAAGACCGTAGGATCCTAAGCAGTGCCGTAGGGGACCGCACCGCCACTTCCCAGCAAATTAGGGACACTGTTGCTCCTGGGGTATCGGCGAGGACCATTCGCAACCGTCTCCATGAAACTGGGCTACGGTCCCGCACACCGTTAGGCCGTCTTCCGCTCACGCCCCAACATCGTGCAGCCCGCCTCCAGTGGTGTCGCGACAGGCGTGAATGGAGGGACGAATGGAGACGTGACGTCTTCAGCGATGAGAGTCGCTTCTGCCTTGGTGCCAATGATGGTCGTATGCGTGTTTGGCGCAGTGCAGGTGAGCGCCACAATCAGGACTGCATACGACCGAGGCACACAGGGCCAACACCCGGCATCATGGTGTGGGGAGCGATCTCCTACACTGGCCGTACACCACTGGTGATCGTCGAGGGGACACTGAATAGTGCACGGTACATCCAAACCGTCATCGAACCCATCGTTCTACCATTCCTAGACCGGCAAGGGAACTTGCTGTTCCAACAGGACAATGCACGTCCGCATGTATCCCGTGCCACCCAACGTGCTCTAGAAGGTGTAAGTCAACTACCCTGGCCAGCAAGATCTCCGGATCTGTCCCCCATTGAGCATGTTTGGGACTGGATGAAGCGTCGTCTCACGCGGTCTGCACGTCCAGCACGAACGCTGGTCCAACTGAGGCGCCAGGTGGAAATGGCATGGCAAGCCGTTCCACAGGACTACATCCAGTATCTCTACGATCGTCTCCATGGGAGAATAGCAGCCTGCATTGCTGCGAAAGGTGGATATACACTGTACTAGTGCCGACATTGTGCATGCTCTGTTGCCTGTGTCTATGTGCCTGTGGTTCTGTCAGTGTGATCATGTGATGTATCTGACCCCATGAATGTGTCAATAAAGTTTCCCCTTCCTGGGACAATGAATTCACGGTGTTCTTATTTCAATTTCCAGTAGTGTATATAGTTCAAATATGGCTACCCGGCTATTGACCTTGTTCGAACGCACACGCTATGCCCCAACTCGTACGGTACTTGGTAGATCAATCTGCCACGAGCAATGAGTGTGATGGGCAAACATCTATTAGGCGCACTACGAATGTAGTGGTGTGGACATGTTGGGATTGTGAGTCTCACGGGGAGCGTGCAAGGGGTAAGTCCCTGCAGGCGCATTATCCTCTGTGCCCTCGGTGGCTAAGATGGATAGAGTGTCTGCTATGGAAGCAGGAGATACCGCGTTCGAGTCCCGGTCGGGGAACACATTTTCAGCATGTCCCTAATGATGTACATCAACGCCTGTTTGCAGCTAGGGTGTTGCTTTAATTATCATTCCATTCTAGAGAAGCTGCACGGTTATCAATGGTATCTGTTCTTTGGGGAACAGATACTACCTTCATATATTGTTAACATTTTGCCATGAGTGAGAAGTGGCTTTGTCGTAGGTTTGTGAGTAGTGGGTTACGGTGTGAGATTTGTCCAAACTATCTCATTGGGGAGAATGCAGTGGGGAAGCCTGTGGACATTCCAGCGAGATCTTCTGCTGGAAACCCAGCATCTGTAGCAGAAATAAATTAATAGAGGAGCAGGAGCGTAAGATCTGTGCCTTTCTCGTGCAGTTACAAAACGCAAAATAGGAACTATAGATAGGATGAGGAGACAGAACTGGCAGTTGGTAAGAAGGCAGCTAGGAGAAAGAGATAGTCAGACAGTTGTACTTTGGGCATCATCAATAGATTTGACCAACTGATAGAGTTTAGTGGAGAGGAGTCTCTTGTAGCTGTGCGTGTAGGAAACATGCAGTAGGCCTAAGTAGTTAAGGAGTTGCAATCCTCTGCCGCTAGGGGACTCCAAAATGTAGCGGGTAACATGGCAGTGTGTAACGTAAATATGTCGATACGTGGGAAACTGCATGCTGTAATCGAGTTTCTAACGACAGAATGATTCATACACACATGGAGCACCTTCTCCTTCAGTATGACAATGTTTGGCCCCATCCGATTTTCACCTGTATCCAAAACTTCACTTTGATAGTGATGAAGCAGTTCAAGCAGATGTGCAGTTGTGGCTCCGTCAAGAAAAGTCAAACATTCTACAGTGGTAGTATCAACATCTATCTCTCATTGGGAGAAATGTTTTCGTCGTCATGGTCACCAAGTTAAGAAATAGATTTGTTGACATGAAGAGTAAAGAGTAGAATCTTAATACCGTTTTTCTTTTATCTAAAGAATTGAGAGTTTTCGCATAAAAATTCGGAGGCACTACTTCTCAGCACCCTCCCGAATTCTGTGCTGTAATCGAGTCTCCAACCCCAGAAAAGTTCGTCCACACACGGAACAGCCTCTCCTTCAGCATAACAATTCCGTCCACCTACATGGTAAATGTTGTTCCCCGATATTAAAATATCATGCCAGTTATCCAGTATTTAAAAATGAGTACCTGTTTCTTTCTATGTTCATCTTTTATGCGTTACAATACCATTCAACCTATTTGGTGACTTGTCACTTCTGCGAAGGTTTCTGTGGTGTAAGAACCACAGCGGTCGAGGTGAAAAGGAAGTGGCATAGAAGATTAACTCAGGCACGCTGGAGCAATTTTAGTAAAACTTTGCATATATGATTCATTATTTTATAATTATTTGTTCAAAAATATAGTTGAGGTGATATACCCCAACGACCCATAGGGTTGGGGTGAAAAACGAGAGTGCAGCGACCGACATTAGTATCAAATCCATAGCTGTGGTAGTAGATAGACTTACTGGTGACAGTCACGTGACGTTTCAACACTGGAGTCGTGGGCAGAGGGATGGGATGCAAAGATAGGGCCATATCAGCAAATATCTGTAACGTTTGAAGGAATTCCTACCAAAGTTAGTAGATGTATCACTTGCTGTATGAAAAAAAAATTGTGGCAATAGGACACCCCTATGGCTGAGGTTTAGCGGTGGAAAAGCGTGACAAAAAAATAAAGTTCAGGACAACCTAGAACAGTTTTTACAAAATATTGTATATACATGACTCGTTATTTGCATAAAAGTTACCATGAGACTAAGATATCCCAACTATCGCTAGGGCTGATGGTGAAGAAGAAAAGGGCTGACTTGCAGAAACATTCGTAATGACCTGCTGGTATTTCTTTCCTGCAATTAGCTGAGTTGGAATACTTTTCAAGTATGAAGCACAATACGGCTCCCAATTGCATTCCCCGGTGCATCAGCCATATCGTGTTTCGGGGTCAAATATCATGCCACACGGCTCAATACCACAGCTGCATTTAACGCCCTCTCTGTAATCACCTGGCGTAAGACAGTGGAGAATCAGTCATTTGCCAGCAACACGAAAATTAAAAAAAAAAAAAAGGAAGAGAGTTGTCATTACGTCACAAACTTGAAGCCAACGCCACTATCTTATATAACCTAAAAAATTTGGTTCACCGCATTTATGCCTTCTTCGTTAACTCTAGTGATACTTCCCTGGCTGGCCGCTGTGACCGAGCGGTTCTAGGCTCTTAAGTCCGGAACCGCGCTGCTGCTACGGTCGCAGGTTCGAATCCTGCCTCGGGCATGTCTGTGTGTGGTGTCCTTAGGTTAGTTAGGTTTAAGTAGTTCTAAGTCTAGGGGACTGATGACCTCAGATGTTAAGTCCCATAGTGATTAGAGCCATTTTTTTATACTTCCCTGTGATATCACTCTGACGCGTCCGTGTCCAATTTCGACCGATGGGGTATCTATCGTCTTTTGCGGATGTATCCCAAATAGAATCTATTGTTTTCATTGTGTGGAGACGTAGCTATTTCATCAAAAATGCCAGCTTGTGTCGTTTATGGTTATACTAATCGATCCGAACGTAATTTACATTTACATCTACATGGATACTCTGCAAATCAGATTTAAGTGCCTGGCAGAGGGTTCATCGAACCACCTTCACAATTCTCTATTATTCCGATCTCGTACAGCGCGCGGAAAGAATGAACACCTATATCTCCCTTATTTTATCGTAGTGATCGTTCCTCCCTATGTAGGTCGGTGTCAACAAAATATTTTCGCATTCGTAGGAGAAAGATGGTGATTGGAATTTCGTGATAAAATTCCGTCGTAACGAAAACGCCTTTCTCTTAATGATGTCCAGCCCAAACCTTGTACCACTTCTGTGACACTCTCTCCCATATTTCGCAATAATACAAAACGTGCTGCCTTTTTTTAAACTCTTTCGATGTACTCCGTCAGTCCTATTTGGTAAGGATCCCACACCGCACAGCAGTATTCTAAAAGAGGACGGACAAGCGTAGTGCAGGTACTCTCCTTAGTAGGTCTGTTACATTTTCTAAGTGTCCTGCCAATAAAACGCAGTCTTTGACTGGCCTTCCCCACTACCTTTTCTATGTGTTCCTCCCAATTCAAGTTGTTCGTAATTGTAATACCTAGGTATTTAGTTGAATTTACTGCTTTTAGATTAGACTGATTTATCGTGTAACTGAAGCTTAACGAGTTCCTTTTAGCACTCATGTGGATGACCTCACACTTTTCGTTATTTAGGGTCAATTGCCACTTTTCACACCATTCAGATGTTTTTTTCTAAATCGTTTTGCAGTTTGTTATGATCTTCTGATGACTTTATTAGTCGATAAACGACAGCGTCATCTGCAAGCAACCGAAGACGGCTGCTCAGATTGTCTCCTAAACCGTTTATATAAATAAGGAACAGCAAAGGGCCTATAACACTACCTTGGGGAACACCAGAAATCACTTCTGTTTCACTTGATGACTTTCCATCAATTATTTCGAACTGTGACCTATCTGACAGGTAATCACAAATCCAGTCACATAACTGAGACGATATTCCATAAGCAAAAAATTTAACTACGAGCCGCTTGTGTGGTACAGTGTCAAAAGTCTTCCGGAAATACAGAAATACGGAATCGATCTGAAATCCCTTGTCAATAGCACTCAGCACTTCATGTGAATAATGAGCTAGTTGTGTTTCACGGGAACGATGTTTTCTAAACCCATGTTGACTGTGTGTTCAAAAAATGGTTCAAATGGCTCTGAGCACTATGGGACTTAACTTCTGAGGTCATCAGTCCCCTAGAACTTAGAACTACTTAAACGTAACGAACCTAAGGACATCACACACATCTATGCCCGAGGCAGGATTCGAACCTGCGACCGTAGCGGTCTCGCGGTTCCAGACTGTAGCGCCTAGAACCGCTCGGCCACACCGGCAGGCGACTGTGTGTCAATAGACCGTTTTCTTCGAGGTAATCTGAAATTTAAAGAAATCACACTTCGTTCTTAAGTGGAGTCGATGAAGCAATATTTTCTTTTGTATACATGAATTATGGTTACGTTGTTTACTTTTGTTCATTCTTGTGTTTTTCATTGCCTCCCGAACTGCAAACGCTCCAACATCCGAGCCACACTGTCGTAACTGTCTTATCCTCACATAGCACACGGTTACGTGACGCGCTTAATGTTGGTGCAGGATCTTATGCCTTAAATGCCTCCCGCTGATAGTTATTCATTTTATACATTTCCTCCCTGTTTAATAAGAGATTCGGTCAAGAACAGCCGGAGATAGGGGTCATGTGTGTGTGAAGTTTGTGTGTATGATTATATGAATATGTGAGCGAGTGCTAGCGTGTGTGAGGAAGGCTTTGGACGAAAACTTATGTGAACACTCTTTTCATCACATTTGCCTGCTGCTCGGCGTGTGAGTAGCACTCTATCGGCTTTGCAGTATAACTATTCCCTTATGAAGTTCGTTGTAAATAATCCACTGCACTTTATAGTTATTCGCTTATGAAGTTTGTTGTAAATAATCTGCTGCACTTAAGCACGAATAATTATGTACATAATTACAATACCAGCCAAAAAAATGACATTCATTATGCCACATTAAAATTGTCTACAGCATTAAGAGGGGGTTCACAATGCTGCAACCAATGGTTTTGACATTTGATCACTTACCCAGTGATATAAAATGGCTGACAGACTGCAATTTAAAATTTGAAACTAAACCAAAAACTTTTCTCTTTGACAACTCCTCCTACTCAGCAGGAGATTGTCTTTATTGCAGTGTGTAAACGGTTATGGTTGAGAGTTACTAACAACTATTTTTAATTAAAAAAACAAAAAACTAATAAATGATCAGCAAAGAGGCATATTTACAAAAAAATTATATGAATATAAAATGACTCGTTCCATATCATTATGATCTATCACGGAAATGATACATGGAACATGAAACTAACTGTTGTCTAGAATGGTCTAGACTCACATACTTTGAAAACCTCAACATGAAATTTAAAAGTAAATTGCAGCAGATGATCAAAGTGAACGTAGATTCCAGCTGTGATATGTTTGGTTATCCCCGAAAAACTGATAAGAGTTATTGGTGAGAAATATTCCTCAAAAATAAGCAAATGGGCTACTGTTGGGAAGTAGGCATATATATCACTAAAAATGACATGCATAAATGTTAAAGCAAAATATTAATTTTACGGGATCCAAGCGTTTGACACCAGTCCCTTAATCACATTTATAGTTTGCACAATACTGGAACACCCTTAAAAATTATACTGTGTTTTCTCCTCTAAATTTCTATTATTGGTCACACACTGAATGACGCAGCATAGGTAAGTTTTCAAATTGAGGAGATGTGCAAACTACAGTGAAAGTAGTGCACTGATAGTCTACTAAAACAAGAGCTCTATTCTGCATGGAGGTACACGTAACAATCGTTCACTATTTGAAATCCACAAAATACGATAACCCATTCGGTCTTCTGTCATTGCACAAGTTCACAGGCTAGCAAATAAAATGTAGCTAAGTTTTTGCAAACATGTTTTTTTCCTTTTGCAAACATGTTTTTTTCTTTTTGGAAACATGAACATTAAAAATGTTGTGCATACGAACTGACAGCTGAAAATGTAACGACCTAGAAACAGTACCAGTACCAGCAAGCAAAGAAGCACTGGTTTTGGATTTTCAGCTTCCTTTGTTATCTCTATAATTACAGTAAAAGTGGAATTAAATGGATTATGAAAGCATGCTTTTCACATCACTTCCTCCTCTTCTTGATTATTCGAAATATATCAACAAAAAATAAGTTATATTAAGGGGAGCCGGAGGTGCCTATGTTGCTCATGTTAAAATCACAAAGTTTGAGGAACAGTTATGAATAAACTACCAAATAGAAAAATTTGAATTTTTTTTACATATAGAGTGGTTTAGTATTGCAGTTATGACAGAGGGATTTTGGAGCATCTTTCCTAGTTTCCTTCCAATTATTTTTTTTATTAATGACCCAAATTTTTTACAAATAATTGCTTTATAATTAAACTGAAATTAAACTACTGAACATATTGCCAAATGGCTGTGTTACAATGTACGCTTGACCACTAGGAGTGCTGTATGAAAATTTCATCTCTCTAGCTTGAGTGGATTTTGAGAAAATGTTCCTTATATTTGAAAAATTCTAATTTACGGGAAATGGCTATCAAAGTTTCTCAGTACATTCCTGCACTATAGGATGGATTATCAGGGTCTTCTTCTTCATCCTCCAAAAGCTTCCTCTTCTGTCTTCTTTTCTGGCCTGTTGTTCCATCATACTTCATATGCCTTTCTCTTCTTTCTGCACCTCTTATCCTTTCTCTGTCAATATTTCTTAGTGCTCGTACAGTGTTCACCCCAGCTGTAAATTCTAATGCCTTCAGAACTTCACACTTCACACTGTTCCCTTGGTTGTAGGTTGCTATTGCATCATAAATGCCAAAGTGCAGTGTTTTTATGCTTACAAACACCCTTTTAGGAATCACTTTCCAAATCAAATTGTTTACGCTCTCATTAGGATTCTGCGTCTTTCCGTGTAGACATTTGTGTAACAATTCTGGCTGTGTTAAGTCATGAAAAATTGGTTTTATTGCATTTATCACAGCTGCTGGCAAACCATGTTTGTGGTCATAGTCCTTTTTTGCATTATATTTGCACCAGGAATCTTTTGAGCACAGGCTGTGTTGAGGGTATTCATTGGAAGAGGCAGTATGAAGGAACAATGTCCACACTGCTTTTCGCATGTCACTAACATTACTAGTATTTTGGCTTATAGCATACCCATAGTATCTCTGTAGACGTTCAATCACCTCATCAGTAAGCCTGCCTCTCCCTTCTTTTGTCTTTCCATCACTGAGCTTACTTGAACCCAAAGTTTGTTTGAGCCTTCGAAGCCGTGCACCCATATGCTTTTGCACATGCCCAATGCATTCCAACTTTTCAACTACAAATTCATTTTCATATGGTTTCAGTTCCTCTATAGTCTTGAAACCTTTGGAGTCACCATCCCCAAGGTAGTATTTGTACCTAACGTATCTGGGAACTGTTTCACTCCATCCACTTCCATTGCTCCACTTGATCCACTGAAATTTGCCTCGCAGGTTCCACTGTGCTCTCCTTTGATTTTATTTTTGCACCTACAATGTTTTGATAATATTGCAACATCTATCACTTTTGCACTATCACCACAAGTAGCAGTTACAACCCCATTCAGGGATTTATGATCCCTCTTTTGCCAGGAACCATCTAATGCCACTACCAAATCCCTAGAACCACCGTTCATTTCTACAGACTCCTCCACTGCTTCCTTCATGGTTTTCAAAGCCACATCTTCAACAGAGGATCCTACCAGTTCACAGTAGTACCCAAATTTGCTTGGAGGCGATAGCAAGTTCATAATACCACAAAACAGTTTACCAGCAACAGACCCTTTTCCAATGGATCGAAGACCATACACTAGTCGAACATTCACATCAAACACTCTAGATCGTCCATTTTCACCAAAGAGACTGGCATGTGAATTGTAGAAAGTCACTTGATACTTGCAACATGCATCTTCATCTCACAAGCTAATCCAAAGTGCTTTGTTATCTCTAGTCCCACTCCTACACTTGAACACATTTTGCACAGAACGCTTTCTTTCAGCACAGAAGATAATAATCCAATATTCAGTACTTCGTTAATATCATCACAGCCACTAACATATTCACGAAATCTTTCACTTCCACCAGTCAGCTGCTTGCTAGAAAATGTCACAGGGCTATGGCCGGCCATGTGTTGCTTAGCAGAAGAACGCACTGTTTCAGTAATTGTAGTATCGCAACTTGGTATTAGTGTTAATTTTCTTTTCCCCACGTTCTTCCTCTTCTTATATACACGGTTACTAAAACGTGGCATCGTAACCAGAACAACGCTTTACACAAGAAGTATAATACTACCAACAACGGGCGCAACACCGAACTAATTCGAAACCGTAAACAGCAAAGAGACGATGTTCCACGCTCTTAGCGCTTCATTTGTCACAGAAAACAATGTAGCCAACCCTTGCACACTCGCTATATGCGTAACATAAGGCGCTGTATGCGTAACAGCACGAGAAAATCCCAAGCAGTTCCCCAGGAAGTCACGAGAGGGTGTTAGATGCATTCAGCGGCCGCCCATTTCCTCTGCAGGCGTGGGGGAAAATGGTAATAACTCCACTTCTAGGGCGAGTAGAACAATAATTCAAAGTTTACATTAAAGAGGAATGTTCCAATTAATTTTCGGTAGCAAAAAAAAAATCTTTTTTTTTTTTTTTTTTAATTTACCACCTCCGGCTCCCCTTAACGAGGCCGAATATGTCGTATTCAAGCACATAAAAAGTTCAAAATTGCTTCCCAGATCTAGACACCGTAACTTTTAGTATTTAAAACAGTTTTTGCGACATACTACAAAATTAATGAACAAGAATCAATCGTAAACAACAGCCTGCTAATGTTTTGGGCTAGTAAGGCGGCGGCGGCGGCAGCGGCGCCCGCTCGCTCTGGCTTCAAAACAACGTGCAGCGTAGGTCTGTGGTGCCATCTCGCTTTCATTTTTTACCTCCTTGGCCAACGACAGTCCTTTTTCTTCACACGACAATCAGCTGCTGACAGAATTACGAGTTTCCTCAGAATTCAGATGAAACTGTAAGGCAAAATTTGCCAAGAAATATGGATGGAATCTGCGTTTAAATATGTCTGGCACATATGAAATTTATGTGAAATGTATACATTGTATGTGTGAAATATGTCTGATATATGCGTACACGAGCGAAGCTGCGGGCTCTCGGACAAATAGGTAATACGAAGTGTTTGTATAG
Organism: Schistocerca americana; assembly: GCF_021461395.2. NCBI lineage: Eukaryota > Metazoa > Arthropoda > Insecta > Orthoptera > Acrididae > Schistocerca > Schistocerca americana. The sequence continues at coordinate 428,767,129 of NC_060124.1, read as the reverse complement.
TTGGTTGTGAGGACCCTTGGGTTGGAATCATACAAAACAAAAATAAAGGCCTGTGACAACGAGATAATTACAGACAAAACACAGACAAAACAGACGCTGGAACTGGTCAAGGACGAAGAAGGAAACCGCTCGTACCCTTTCCAAAGAAAGCATTCCGGCAGATGCCTGAAATGATTTAGGGAAACAACGGAAAAGGTAAATTTAATTTCGATCACAATCCTCCTGAATGTGAATCCAGCGTTACCACATGGATACGTGCTTGGTTGCACTTTTACGCTACAGTACCTGAATAAAAAGTGTATATTTGCAACCATTTCACTGCAATGCTTTCTGGACCATGAACGTTAGCAAAAGTCTGTTTCCAGGCACATGGCGTTACCTGATGTCATCGCCTCTGGAAATACCTAAAAATCATCTCAGAGCGAGGAACGACGGGACACTGATTTTTGGTGTGTAATGTGTACTATAACATAATGTCATTACGGATTAACATTTATTTATCATTGCATCCTATTAACTAAAAAATGACACAGACGAAAAAATACAAAAGTAGGTGTGACAATACCGCAAGCAGACCGCAATGCCAGCAGAAATATTCATGGAGACGTCTTCGGAATCTTTCTTTGTTGACCGCGCATTCGCTGTCTCAAATGTTTTTCAGATGTTTCCATACATCCATTTAAGATTTTTAACTATTTTACAGAACTACTGTTTGTAAACTCCGTACGAGACGCTGTCTTAACTGGTCCAACGCAAGTTTGTTGCACCGTGGCACTGACAGCCTAGGTAACAGAGCTTTGAAAAATTAAAATGATTCAAAGAAACTTCCTGGCAGATTAAAACTGTGTGCCGGACCGAGACGAACTCGGGACCTTTGTCTTTCGCGGGCAAATGCTCTACCATCAGAGCTACCCAAGCACGACTCACACCTCGTCCTCACAGGTTCAATTCCGCCATTATATCGTCTCCTGCCTTCCAAAATTCAAACAGAACTAGCACTCCTGGAAGAAAGGATATTGCGAAGACATGGCTGAGCCACGGCCTGGGGAATGTTTCCAGAACGAAATTTTCACACTGCAGCGAAGTGTGCACTGACATGAAACTTCCTTGCAGATTAAAACTGTGTGTCGGACCGAGACTCGAACTCGGGACCTTCGCCTTTCGCGGGAAAATGCTCCACCATCTGAGCTACCCAAGCAAGACTCACGACCTGTCTTCGCAGCTTTGTACTTCTCTGAGGCTGTGGCAAAGCCATTCTCCGCAATATCCTTTCATCCAGGAATGCTAGTTCTGGAAATTTCGCAGGAGGGCTTCTGTGAAGTTTGGAAGGTAGAAGATGAGGTACTGGTGGAAGTAAAGCTTTGATGACGGGTCGTGACTCGTGCTTGGGTAGCTCAGATGGTAGAGCACTTGCTCGCGAAAGGGAAAGATCCCGAGTTCGAGTCTCTGTACGGCACACAGCTTTAATCTACCTGGAAATTTCATGTCAGCGCACACTCCGCTGCAGAGTGAAGAGTTCATTCTAGAAATATTCAGCTGGTCTAAATTTCGGCGATACTGTCCATTCTGGTAACACCCTATTCTAAATTTCACTGTGTTAGTATGTTCATACATACGAATTCTTGTGACATGTGACTTTTGAGTAAGTCCGAGGGGCATTCAATAAGAAATGCAACACATTTTTTGTCTCGGCCAGTTTCGAAATTTGTTGAGGGATGTTGTGGAATATTCCTGCTTTCAATTCCTATACTTTCTCGAATTTCGATAGATGACGGTGCTATTCGTAGTCTTCAAAATGGCGTCTGTAACGGAGGTACGTTTCGAGAAGAGAGCTGTCACTGAGTTTCTTTTGGCGTAAAATTGTGTCATCGCAGATATTCACAGACGGTTGTAGAATGTCTACGGAGACCTGGCAGTGAGCAAAAGCACGGTGAGTCGTTGGGTGAGGCGTCTGTTACCATGGCAACAAGGTCGCGCAAGCCAGTCAGATCTCCCGCGCTCCGGCCGGCCGCACATAGGTGTGCAGCCACAGCAAATTGAAGCAACGACTTCGGTGTGAAAATATGCAAACGAACTTCTCCTTCTCCATGACGTCGCAAGGCCTCACACAAATCTGCACACTCGAGAGAAGCTCACAAAACTTCATCATCCACCCTACAGCTCGGATCTCGCGCCCTCTGACTTCCATCTGTTTGGTCCGATGAGGAATGCAATCCGTGGGAAGCAGTACATGGATGATGGGGAGGTTATTGATGCAGCAAAACGTTGGCTCTGACAGCGACCAATAGAGTGGTACCATTAGGGCATGTAGGCCCTCCCAATAAGGCGATGAGGTGGCATTTCACAGAGATTGTGTTGAAAAATAGGGTTTTGTAACCAGAAAAGTGGAGAATGCTGAGAAAAACCAGCTAGCTTTGAGGAAAAAAACAATGTTGCATTACTTATTTTTAATCTGAACTGTGAGATAAAACACGTTTTACGAAAGCCGCTATTCATGCTCATACCGCGAGAACACAAAACTCGCTTTACGCAGCGCCTCCAGCTGCTAACACCAGCTTAAGTTTACAGATTCGCGAGAAAGGATGAAAAAGCTATTTACTCATTGTAACCAAAATGAATACTGTTATCTTGCAAGATTAGCCTCACCTCTTCGTCGGCTTATTTAAACGAGTGTCATGTCGTTAGTAGAAATTATGACCTATTTATGTACAGAGTGGACAGGTGTAATACGCAACAGATTGATTTATTTCTTTAACTTTTCATTCATGGATAGGTCGTGAAGTTTTCCCTAATCTGCAACAGAGCCTGGACTGGCTGGAACCGGATATTAGCCGTATGCTAGCCACTTGACGATTTTTTCACGCGATGCAGGAGTGAACTTTTACTGACAAGCTAACGCCACGACTAAGCATCGCTGACGCTGTCAGACAACGAACTCTACAGGGCTAAACCGGTCACAGGAACGGAATCTGTCACATGGGATCCTGGGGTGAGCTGAGTGAAGTTCGGTCAGCCTCCTCTCGGCCAGCTCCCTGACTGTTCGGACCTTCCTTCCGCTGCTCTCCGGCCGTGATGCCTCCACCTTGCACGAAAGATTTCACACGTCGTTTCTGTATACTTCAGATGTAGACAATAAACTATGCAATAATTCAGTTTCAATTGTAAGCTTTGACATTTCTGATTTTACTTCGTGCAGCCATCTCCTAAACATCGGATGCCCACCCGCTCCAGAAGTACATCCTATCTGCCAGACCTTCATGCATCTGAATTTGATTTACAAGCGTCCCATCCTCAACAACTCCAGAGCTGCTTTTCGTTGTAGAGGATATCAAGATTCGTTCCGTTTTAACAAGTGACTCAGGGTGGTCGTTAAGGACACTGCCCTCTTATTCTAATACTACTGGGTTCAGATCCCTGTTCATCCTTTCAACTTTCCCGTTCTTTCCCTAATTTACTGCTTCTCAATACGGGATGCACTCTACAGTAAAGCCAAGGTCAATTTGTTCTTCCATCCGTGCCAAACTCACATAATGCTCAGCATTTCTCGAACTAGAAATCATCGAGACTTTCTTCTCCTCGTTCCCTGTGCATAACGCCTACACTAAGTACTCACAAGGGAACCTCCCCATCGCACCCCCCTCAGATTTAGTTGTAAGTTGGCACAGTGGATAGGCCTTGAAAAACTGAACACAGATCAGTCGAGAAAACAGGAAGAAGTTGTATGGAACTGTTAAAAAATACGCAAAATATACCAACTGAGTAGTCCATGCGCAACATCAACGACAGTGTGAGCTCACGAGCGCTGTGGTCCCGTGGTTAGCGTGATCAGCTACAGAATGAGAGATCATTGATTCAAGTCTTTCCTCGAGAGAAAATTTTGATTTTTTTTTGTTTTCAGACAATTATTATCTGTCTGTCCGTCCATTCGATGCGATCACTTTTTTGGGAGTGATTATCACATCCACAACAAAACCTAAATTGGACAAGGTAGAAGAGTCATTTTACCCATTCGCCAAGTGTTCAAGTTAGGTGGGTCGACAACATATTCCTGTCATGTGACGCACTTGCCGTCACCAGTGTCGTATAGAGTATATCAGACGTGTTTTCCTGTGGAGGAATCGGTTGACCTATGACCCTGCGATCAAATGTATTCGTTTCCCATTGGAGAGGCACGTCCTTTCGTCTACTAATCGCACGGTTTTGCGGTGCGGTCGCAAAACACAGACACTAAACTTATTACAGTGAACAGAGACGTCAATGAACGAACGGACAGATAATAATTGTCTGAAAATAAAAAATTAAACGTTTCACTCGAGGGAAGACTTGAACCGAGGGCCTCTCGCTCCATAGCTGCTCACGCTAACCACCGGACCACGGCGCTAATGCACCTACGGTTTCCTTGATGTTGCATATGTTGCACATGGGCTACTCAGTTTGTATATTTTGCTTATTTTTTCATAGTTGCACGCAACTTCTTCCTGTATTCTCGATTGATCTGTGTTCAGTTTTTCAAGGCCTATCCACTGTGCCAACTTATAACTAAATCTGAGGGGGCTGCGATGGGGAGGTTCCCTTGTCAGTGCGTGTGATGCCTGACAACAGAATAATAAGCAATGTCTCGCGTCCGTCGGCCGTCGTAATTTAATTTGTTATTTATTACACAAATTGATTGTTAATGGTGACTGTTGCCGACTTACGTGGTGGGCCTTAATCAAAATGATATTTCATTCAATTTTGATTTACAATTAAATGCTTTTGTGAAGTTGTATCTTTTTTAACAATATTAATCTTCGTTGTTGTTGTTGTGGTCTTCAGTCCTGAGACTGGTTTGATGCAGCTCTCCATGCTACTCTATCCTGTGCAAGCTTTTTCATCTCCCAGTACCTACTGCAACCTATATCCTTCTGAATCTGCTTAGTGTATTCATCTCTTGGTCTCCCTCTACGATTTTTACCCTCCACGCTGCCCTCCAATACTAAATTGGTGATCCCTTGATGCCTCAGAACATGTCCTACCAACCGATCCCTTCTTCTGGTCAAGTTGTGCCACAAACTTCTCTTCTCCCCAATCCTATTCAATACTTCCTCATTAGTTACGTGATCTACCCATCTAATCTTCAGCATTCTTCTGTAGCACCACATTTCGAAAGCTTCTATTCTCTTTTTGTCCAAACTATTTATCGTCCATGTTTCACTTCCATACATGGCTACACTCCATACGAATACTTTCAGAAATGACTTCCTGACACTTAAATCAATACTGGATGTTAACAAATTTCTCTTCTTCAGAAACGCTTTCCTTGCCATTGCCAGCCTACATTTTATATCCTATCTACTTCGACCATCGTCAGTTATTTTGCTCCCCAAATAGCAAAACTCCTTTACTACTTTAAGTGCCTCATTTCCTAATCTAATTCCCTCAGCATCACCCGACTTAATTAGACTACATTCCATTATCCTTGTTTTGCTTTTGTTGATGTTCATCTTATATCCTCCTTTTAAGACACTGTCCATTCCATTCAACTGCTCTTCCAAGTCCTTTGCTGTCTCTGACAGAATTACAATGTCATCGGCGAACCTCAAAGTTTTTATTTCTTCTCCATGAATTTTAATACCTACTCCGAATTTTTCTTTTGTTTCCCTTACTGCTTGCTCAATATACAGATTGAACAACATCGGGGAGAGGCTACAACCCTGTCTTACTCCCTTCCCAACCACTGCTTCCCTTTCATGTCCCTCGACTCTTATAACTGCCATCTGGTTTCTGTACAAATTGTAAATAGCCTTTCGCTCCCTGTATTTTACCCCTGCCACCTTCAGAATTTCAAAGAGAGTATTCCAGTCAACATTGTCAAAAGCTTTCTCTAAGTCTACAAATGCTAGAAACGTAGGTTTGCCTTTCCTTAATCTTTCTTCTAACATAAGTCGTAAGGTCAGTATTGCCTCACGTGTTCCAGTGTTTCTACGGAATCCAAACTGATCTTCCCTGAGGTTGGCTTCTACTAGTTTTTCCATTCGTCTGTAAAGAATTCGTGTTAGTATTTTGCAGCTGTGACTTATTAAACTGATAGTTCGGTAATTTTCACATCTGTCAACACCTGCTTTCTTTGGGATTGGAATTATTATATTCTTCTTGAAGTCTGAGGGTATTTCGCCTGTTTCATACATCTTGCTCACCAGATGGTAGAGTTTTGTCAGGACTGGCTCTCCCATGGCCGTCAGTAGTTCCAATGGAATATTGTCTACTCCGGGGGCAGTCTTCAGTGGAAATTATTTATTACGTTAATGACTGTAAGACTCACTGAATCTTAAAACGTGAGCATATAAGTTGAACAACGGAATAAACTTTTCCATACCAATTTGCTCGGCTAGTCAGATCACTTTAAAGCAAAACATCTTCAGTTATTAATTACAATTGTGGCCCACATACGCGCGAGAGTATTTTTTCTTACCTCCGTTAACCATTGCATTGTAGTCGGAGTCCTGTCTCTGGCTCTCGGCTGTTGTACTGAAACTAAGAATATTAAAGCTACGTATTTTCTGCAACGTCGGGCGGCTGTGGAGAAAAATGTACATTATGTTAATAGCGGGCTGGTTTTTCGCTTCCGCTAATTTTCTATAAGTTAATATTGCCACGCAATGGCGTCGTTGGCTGCATCGGCAGCTGCGATTGTTGCACTGTAAATTACTCGAACACAGGTTAATTCAAGAACGGCGGACTTGAAATCCGGATCACATCTTACATATTAAAAGTGAACAACAATATTAAATCAATATTTTATCTGCTTAATTAGTACAAACATGCTTACATTTTTCAGCACTCGCAAGATGTCCGTCTACACGCAACTAAAACAAGAGAAAAAGTGAAGACGACTAAAAACTTAACAAAAGAGCGCATCTTGTCGTCTCTTTAGATCATTTAGTTTCGAGCACATCTTTATATTTCCTTGCCCTCGAAACTTACACAGATAAATTATTATAATACGGATCCATGAGAAAAATAAATGTTCACCAGAGCGGCTAGTGTCCACTTATTATTCAATTTGTATTTGTCTCTTCTTTATAAATACTGTTTTTAAGTCTTTTCTTGGTATTTCACTGGGGACGGTGTAAATGTCCCAATTAATATCCAACTAGCCATGGTTTTTCTAACGGTTTACTAGTAGTTTTGCTCCATATTCTGATTCCGGTGCTTGAAAATTCCCGTTTTTCTTCAGTCATCAGTTTTCTGATTGTTTCTATGCAGCCAGCCACGAATTCCTCTCCTGTATCAAACTTTACACCTCACCCTACGTCCCCAAGTGTTTGTTGGATATATTAAAATCTCTCTATTCCCCCACAGCTTTTACTCTCAACAGCTCCTTTTGTACCAGATATAGTAATACGTCCTGTCACCCCGTCCCTTCTTCTTGCCACTGTTTTCCGTGTATTCCTTTCTGCGCCGAATCTGCGGAGAACCTCCTCATTCCTTACCTTATCAGTTCACCTACTTTTCAACGTTCTTGTGTAACGCCATGTCTAAAACGCTTAGTATCTCTGCTGATCTGGTTTTCCCACCATCCATGATTCATTACCACTCAATAAAGTGCCCACACGTACGTTCGCAGAAATTTCTTCCTCGAGTGACGACCTGTGATTGATACTTCTCTTCAAAAAAAAAAAATTTATTGATACAACACAAGATATTAGTACATTTAAAAAAAAACAAGTATTACCACACATTTTTTTAAAATGGCTCTGAGCACTATGGGACTTAACATCTATGGTCATCAGTCCCCTAGAACTTAGAACTACTTAAACCTAGCTAACCTAAGGACAGCACACAACACCCAGTCATCACGAGGCAGAGGAAATCCCTGACCCCGCCGGGAATCGAGCCCGGGAACCCGGGCGTGGGAAGCGAGAACGCTACCGCACGACCACGAGATGCGGACAGGATACAATTGATTCATAAACAACAACAACATTGTGTTATACACAATAACCCACCATCTTATTTAATTAGTGGGTCCTTTTATCATACATAACAAAGTAGCTTAAACTAATTGGTTAATGGCACTGGCTATGGACAGGGTTAATCCAACTATTTCTTTACACTGGGTTATTCTAAGACTATCTATCCAGCAGCCAAAATGGCCTCTTTGTCTGTGCTGATCTGCTTTTTATATCCTTCTTGCTTCGTCTGTCATGGGTAATTTTGTTTCAAAGGTCGCAGAATTCATTAACTTCGTGATCACCAATTTTGATGTTAAGTTCCCAGCTATTCTCATTTCTGCCACATCTCCTTATTTTTGTTTTTTTCCGGTTTACTCTCAATCCAGATTCCATCCTACAGATCATGTAATTTGTCCTCATATTCACTAAGCATAGCAATGTCATCGACGAATCTTATCATTAATGTCCTTTAAACTGGACTTGAATCCCGTTCTTGAAGCTTTCTTTTCTTTCCATCACTGCAACTTCGATGAATAGACTGAACAGTAGGGGTACAACAGACTAGTGATGCTTTTAACTAATCTGTTGCACCCTTCATCTTGGATGACGGTTAATAACCGAAACCGGTAGATGACTAATGAGACAAATAAACAGCTGATCGTTAAAATTCATTTTATAAAACAAATTCAAGAATGTCTACGGATAATGGGATTAAATTGTTAACATTATTACCATGATGATAAAAAGTTCCAAAATACTACTTTTTAAGGTTTCTATCATTCCTGTGCTGGTTGCCGGCCGGAGTGGCCGAGCGGTTCTAGGCGCTTCAGTCTGGAACCGCGCGACCGCTACGGTCGCAGGTTCGAATCCCTGCCTCGGGCATGGATGTGTATGATGTCCTTAGGTTAGTTAGGTTTAAGTAGTTCTAAGTTCTAGGGGACTGATGACCTTAGAAGATAAGTCCCATAGTGCTCAGAGCCATTTGAACCTGTGCTGGTTTAGTTTAGTTTTATATAAATTCTGCTGTCCCGATTTTTTCTTCCAATATAATGAAATGATCCTTATACAAAACTGACTCGATCCATACAAAAAAAATCCTATTTTACTCATTTTCCATGACAACACCCGCCTGACCCAAAATTTGGTTACGACAAAAATGTTTTCATAAAAAAGCGCCTAAAGGCTCCTAAGACATTTTCCCTGTATCTCCAATAGATTCGAATTTCGCCGTACTGACCCAGTTAAAGAAAACTGTATGTCTAGATAAGTCGGCTTCTAGGCGGCGTACCAACTTGAAACATTTACCAGATTTCAAGTAAGACCTCCAACAGAACGAGTGTGAAAATCGTATCCTATTTTGTGCAGTAGCTTTTGCGTGGAGCACGTACAAACACATGGACGGACAGGCAGACAGAAATTGTTATGGCTTCTAATGCTCTTATAAAGACCACTTACATTAAGCTTTCTTAACTATCTCCTATGTACAGTCATCGGCCTTCTACAATTTTATTATATGTATAGGTAACACAATTCTGCTAGTTTATCACTGTCTGCCTGTTAAGTTTCTATTAGCCTCTTTCTTTGTGTCTGTTTTATGTATCTTCTACTGTTATTAGTTTCAAAGACTCTGGAATTGTCTTTCCGTCGCTTCTTGCTCTTTATCAATTAATGCGAGCTTCCTGCTTTACTAAATCAATTTTTCATTTACTTATAGCTACATCAGTGTCACATTCAGTAATGGCTTGTACGTCATTAACCGTGTAACTCATAGGGAGGATGTACTTCTAATTATTTACCTTGGTAATCATGATTATATAGTGACTACAAGCAACGATTCGGAAAGAAATGACACACACTGCTTCAACCACTCCGGAAAGAGTGATACTCCAACTATTTAGATCTATGTGGGGTGTTCAAAAGAAAAAGTGCGAAAACACTGTGGGTATGATTGAAGTGTTTATTCAAAAGTAATAACCTGATATGATACCTGGGCACAACTATCCCAGTGCGTCACGAGCCGAAAGATTCCCTGTTGGTGGGTTCCCTGTGGCTGCGACAGGAGCCAGTCCTCCTCTGTGTCCTTCGTCATCCGAGTTGAAGCGCTACCGTTTAAGGTGTGTTTTTAGCGGATCAGACACATGAAAGTCGCAGGCAGACCTGCCAGGGCTGCAGGGCAGCTGCTCAACTTGGCCATTACAATTTGTATGAACTTAGAGACATGTACACGCACACTATCTTGGAGTAGAATCACTCCCTTCGTGAGCAGCCTGGGCCGTTTGCTCTTGATGGACTTGCGTAGACTACGATGTGTCTCACAGTACATGTTACTCTTAATGGTTTTCTCTCTCTCTCTCTCTCTCTCTCTCTCTCTCTCTCTCTAGGAGTTTAACGACTACAGGACCTCGAACATCGAAAAAGACGGTGAGCATCTCCTTGCCTGTTGGACGCTCATCTTTGTATTTTTAAGTGGGCAGGGACAACGCATGCTTCCACTGCCTAGTTGTCTCCCTACGTTATCCCAAAGCGGCGTAAGCAAATTTCAACCGGTTTGGTTGTTCCGAAATTTCTTACCTTTTCATTTCAATATTCCTTAAAAATCTACAAATACACTGACGGAAAAAAAATCCCAACACCAAAACGTAATTAACGTAGTATAACGAAATCCCGGAAATACATCTGTCTAGGTAACATATGAGGGTATCCCAAAAGTAAGATCTCCTGTTTTATTGTAAGTACAGAACTCTGTTTCTGTGGCAGTTGGTCACACTGTTAGAAGAGTGCTTTCCAAGAACATCATGTCGAAACCTAGTCAAAGAATTGGGCATATTAACTACAGCTTCTCAGTATATTTATTCCTTAATGAAGTTTGTCGTAAATAATACATCTCTTTTTCCAACTAACTGCTTAGTACACAGTATCAATAAGAACAGTCTACATAAAGATTTAAAATCACTTACTCTTGCACAGAAAGGTGACCAGTATTCAGCAACGCATATTTTCAATAAGTTACCAGCAACCATTAAGAGTTTAGTTTCAGACAAGGCAAAATTTAAACATAATTTAAAAGAGTTATTGGTGGCCAACTCCGTCTATTCCATCCATGAGTTTCTCAACAAGTGCAGTAGACCATTTTAATGAAAATTTATTATAGTTTAATTTTTGGCAATGCTTGGTTGCAACAGCCAAGTAACTACCTACTGTGTGAATGACGGATGTATGGAAAGCAGATGTAAGTCTTAAGCCTGTAAATAGTGGAAGTTTAATTTTAAATCTTGTACATAATCTGACTGTTCTTAACTGAGGATCACTGAAATGAATAATTTACTTTAATTTTTGACAATACTTGGTTGTAATAGCCAAGAAACTAGCAAATGTCTGAATGATGGATTTAATGAAAGTATTAACCCTGTAAATATTAGAAGTTTAAATTTAATTCATGTACATAATTTTATTGTTTATTAACTGAGGATCATTAAAATTAATGAAACTCAAGTTTTTCTAATTACATTTTTGTTATGTGTTCTGACATGTTCCACACCCAGGAGGATTCCCTCTTTTATGGGTCTATGGAATGAATAATTAATCTAATCTAATCTAATAACGAGCTGGGTATAAACATGCGCACGCCGCGCTGAGGGTCTCAGTCTTGACTTGGCAGCCGTTGAGAATGGAGCTCACATTGGATGTTACCGCCAAGTGCTAATTGCGCTCAGTTATTCGGTTTTTGAACGCAAAGGGCACTGCGGTGGCTGAAATCCATCGCCAATTGACAGAAGTGTAGGGTGAGTCGTGCATGGATGTCAAAAATATTCGTAAGTGGTGTAGAGAGTTCGCAGCTGGTCGGACCGAAATTCACGACGAACAAAGGAGCGGGAGACCGTCAATTTCTGAGGATACAGTGTTGAAGGTTGAGCGTGAAGATCGGCGGATCACCCTGGATGATCTCTGCACATTGGTTCCTGTGGTTTCACGAAGCACCGCTCACAGAATTTTAACCTAAACATTGAACTACCGGAAGGTGTGCGCAAGATTTGTGCCACGCATGCTGACTGAGGACCACATGCGGCAACGAGTTGATGCTTCCCGCTCATTTCTGCATTGGCTTGCAGCCGAACAGGACAACTTTCTGGACTCAATTGTCACGGGTGAGGAAACCTGGGCATACCACTTTCCACCTGAGACCAAGCAACAATCACGCCAGTTCATAACTTTCTGAACAGCATGGCGACGAGCTGGTATGACATGGGCATACAAAAATTACCACAGCGTCTACAAAAATGCATCGACAGAAATGGTGATTATGTCGAAAAATAGCTAAATGTTCAAGCTGTAAACTGATGTAAACCATTGTAGAAATAAGCAGGTCTGTGTACTTATAAAAAAATAGGAGACCGTACTTACCCTCGTATTTAAATGACTAACGTTGCAAGCTAACAGGTTAAGGTAAGCACGAGAAAAGCGATTGCAAATGTGAAATGCTGTTACATTAATAACCGCCAGAATGTTGAATGCAAACGAGGATGCATTGTGTCGTACATACGCTGGATGTCAGTTTTTGTGATAGAGTTCCGCGCCTGTTGCACTATGTCGGCCAATACAGGTCGGTTAACGCCGGTTGTGGCTGACGCTGGAGTTGTCGTCCAATGATGTATTACAGGTGCTCGACTGGAGACACATCTGGCGGTCCAGCAGGGGTAGAGAAGAAATCGACACTCTGTAGAGCTGGGTTACATCAGTGGTATGTGGGCGAGCATTATCCCATCGGAAAACAACCACCGCAGTGCTGTTCGTAAATGGCAGAACAGCAAATCGAATAACCAGATTGACGTACAAATTTGCTGTTAGGGTGCGTGGGATAGCCATGAGAGTGCTTCGGCTGTCTTACGAAATAGTACCTCAGACCATAACTCCATGTGCAGATCAGTGGGTCTAGCACGCAGACAGGTTGGTTACAGGCCGTCAACTGCCCTCCTAACTAACACACGGCCATCACCGGCACCGAGCAGAACCGGCGTTCATCAGAAAACACAACAGGCCTCTATCCGCCCTCTAGTGTGGTTTGCGCGACGCTACAGAAGCTGCAAATGGCGGTGGTCTGGGGTAGGTGGAATGGAAGCTACAGGGCGTCTGGCTCCCAGCTGTTCTCGAAGTAACCGATTTGTAACAGTTCGTTGTGTTACTGTGGTGCCAACTGCTGTTCAAATCGCTGCTGGAGATGCAGTACAATGCGCCAGAGCCATAAGCCGAACACGAAAGTCTTTCCACTCGGTAGTAGCACGTGGCCATCAATAGCCCGGTTACAATGCGACCACGCCTTCCCGTGACCACCGCTGCCAGCAGTCATTTACAATGGCTACATTCCTGCCAGGTCTTTCTGCAATACCGCTTCTTGTAGCCCTGTTACACAAACTCGTTCAAACGCATTGGGCTGCTGATAATGGCGTCTTCGTCGTCAGTCTTACGCGACAGGCGCTTCAGTCTGGAGCCGCGCAGCCGCTACGGTCGCAGGTTCGAATGCTGCCTCTGGCATGGATGTGTGTGATGTCCTTAGGTTAGTTAGGTTTAAGTAGTTCTAAGTTCTAGGGGTCTGATGACCTCAGCTGTTAAGACCCATAATGCTCAGAGCCATTTCTTACGCGAATGGCGCGAAATTTTTATGGGCGTTATCTTTGTGATGTAGAAACATGCCTACCAACTTTCGTTTATCTCGACTATTCCTTCTTGGTTACAAAATGAGATTTTCACTCTGCAGCAGTGTGTGCGCTCATATGAAACTTCCTGACTGATTAAATCTGTGTGCCGGACCGAGACTTGAACTCGGGACCTTTGCCTTTCGCGGGCAAGTGCTACCAAATGAGCTACCCAAGCACGACTCACGCCCCCTCCTCATAGCTTTACTTCTGCCAGTACCTCGTCTCCTGCCTTCCAAACCTTACAGCTCACCTGCGAACCACGCAGAACTAGCACTCGTGAAAGGATATTACGGAGACATGGCTTAGCAACAGCCTGAGGGATGTTTCCAGAATGAGATTTTCACTCTGCAGCGGAGTGTACGCTGAGCTGATATGAAACTTTCTGGCTGATTAAAACTGTGTGCCGGACCGAGACTCGAACTCGGGACCCGAGTTTGTGTCTCGGTCCGGCACACAGTTTTAATCTGCAAGAAAGTTTCATTCCTTCTTGGTGTTAGGATATATTCCCATTAGTGTATAATTCACAAGAGATAGAACGTACTTGGGCCTCATACATTTATTAATTCTCTCTCCTATTCCATTCACGTACTAGCAAGAAAGAAATGGTTATATAACTGTATGAGCCCTAATCCCTTACCCCTGTGATTACTATGCGAGCAGACATTGGTGGCGGCAGATTTGGTGCACCGTATTCCTCGAATAACGGTTCTTTAAATATAAACGATGAGGTTTCGAAAGAGTAATGGTGCCTTTCTGCCAAAGACTTCCATTTAAGTTCCCCGACCATGTGTGTCACGTTTCCACACAGGTAATCTCGATCTGTTATAATCCTAATAGTACGTCTCTGAATTCATTTGATGTGTGATGTCATGCCAATTTGAGAATGACAATAAAGACTGGAGCAGTACTCTGGAACTGGTCACACGGGCATCTTGTGTACGATTTCCTTCAAGAGCATAGGTGCACTGCACTTACCCGGAATTCGTGCAACAAATCTGTTTTCCGTCCGCCTTTCTTGTTACTGATTCGACGTGTTCGGACCATTTAATACTGTTGCTTTCTGTTCCCATTAAATATTTAAACGCTTTGGCAGTCTTCAGAAGGCCGGAGTGGCCGAGAGGTTCTAGGCGCTTCAGTCTGGAACCGCGCGACCGCTACGGTCGCAGGTTCGAATCCTGCCTCGGGCATGGATGTGTGTGATGTCCTTAGGTTGGTTAGGTTTAATTAGTTCTAAGTTCTAGGGGACTGATGACCTCCGATGTTAAGTCCCATAGTGCTCAGAGCCAGTCTTCAAAAATTTACTTCTACTGTCATAACTGGACAATACCAGTGAACATCAGCGGTGCCATTATGTTTCTTTCGGCACTCTGGATGTTACTTTCGTTTCTGCTTAACATTCGGCATCCAGTACGACATAATGGGCTCTCAGTTTTAATATCAGACTAATTTACTACGGATTGGATGGAGAGTTTTGATCTGATCAATGACTTTCCATACGCTCTAAAGTTTCTGTTGTTCCATGATGTAGCTTTCGCCATAAAACGAACATGGACCTTACAATTGGTTTGACTTATAGCCCTTCTTACGGATGCACGAGATAACATTAAGTTTTCAATATCAGTTCTCCTACATTATTTTTTCTAGTGAGTATACCTGTTATCACAACATTCTACAAATGACCTGATTAAACCAGGGTGAGTTCCTGTTGTCTCATTTCTTTATTTGGTACTTATGCCTTGGTTCATGAAGTCATTGTGCTCGAGCCATAACTGTTAGTTTTTGTCGGATTTGAGCTAAATGTTTTCACATCGCCTTTTGCGTTGGTTGTCGACGACAGCGTGTCAGTTCGACTGACCACAATAATCCCTTGCCTTCCTTGATAACCTTTTTGCCTATGAGGTCATCGTTCTTGGAATAGCATAACGGTCGCCAATTCTCCTCTGACAGGCGACACTCTCTCGGAAGGTAGGATCTATTTGTAGTCACGAGATTTCAGACATTTCCCTCGTACTAGAACTGTTATTGACAATGTGTTCACTATCGCATTGCAAGACTATTTACCCATATCGCCGGAAATATATGTGTAATTGTTCCACGTGATACTGAACAAGTTAAAGTCACCATCTGCTACCACTGTAGGGTATTTCCGGGGTATTTTCCGTGCTACTGAGTTCAGGCCATCTTTGAAAGTGTCTGAAACTAGTTGCCGGTAGAATCCATGAATTATGTATCGGAACCCACAGACTCCGGTTATTTGGCTGTTATCGTAAATATGAATTCGTACTATGTCAATTTGGATCTCCCTAGACCTATTGTTTGCTACACAGCACCTCCTAGAGGGTCTAACCTAACTTTCCACATATATGTGCTGTCGAAAATTGGCCTGCTCTCCGTTTCGGGTTTCAGTCAATTATCAGTTCCTAATACGGGCAGCAGCCTTCTAGAAGAGATGTAAGTCCTGTGACTTTATTGCGAATGGTCTCTCAGTTGAGATTTTAACTCTCTATATTAGCTATCCAGTCGTTTCCAATGAAAAGTTTTTCTACAGAGGTTCTCGGAGTTTTGCTTAACGTAAAAAAGGCTCATTTGCATTTCACCCCTACTCTGGCACCCCCGTGGCTATTTCCGTTGTGTAGTGCTAAGCTTGTCTATCCAGGGAGACTTAACAAGTCTTCAAAAAGGAGCACAGGTCGAGGAATCTGCAGCAGTGGTTATCACGGAACCAATAAAGCCTCTGGTTCATACCTCGCATTCCGCTCCAGACCAAAGGACTCAGAGCAGTTTCCAGGACAACGTTGCCAAACCGACAGCCAAACTGAAACCCAACGATTGAGAGTAGCTGTCTTCACACAGAGAATAGTGTTAAAACCCAGGCGACAGACGTCGTTATTGGTGCGAGCGATGTTCCCCAGCTAACAGCAGTACAGTCTCTCAGTTACTCCTGGAATGGCGTCTTCCACGTCACGGATCATTCCTTCTAGGATACACTCCTAGTGTACTCTATAACCATTCGCCCTGTGTAACTCTTTCTACCTTGGTCGTCGTAGCTATTGTCAGTACGAGAAATTCTCTTCCTCATTAAGGCCCTATATTAGAGGTCGCATAAGTTTATCTTGCAATGTTTCACGGAAAGGAATGGAAGCTATAAGTAAGTAATTAAAACAGTTGGCACAATGTTGTGTTTTACTTGCGCGATGTTTATAAGACGCGAATCCTATCTCTTTGAGCATAAATGTGTAATACTTGTTCTACCGTTCATGTTTGCCAATAATCGAGCTCTCACATCAAGATTCATCATGTTCATCGGATATGCTTAATCTGATGACGGTGAAAACATAATAAAGTAGACAGCTTTGTAGGCCAAAACCAGGTTGTTTCTTATGTAGACTTCAGTTTCACGCTGTCTTACTACATCGACCTTACTATGTTTCTATATCTTCCTTAGTTTACGTTTGGATTACTGTTTCCAGGCTCATAACCAACTTATCTTCTTGCAGAGACATTATAAGTAGATAAATCCAAATCGCTGCTATATTTAAAGCATTAAGTTCTTTATTGGTTTGCGAGATTCCTATTTCGGCTACAGTGACATTTTCTACCTGCCTGCGAATAACACAAGGCTCCGTTAAATCTTCCTTTCTATTCTTATGTATATTATTGGCAATATTGGGTGATAAGACAGCACTATTTACGTCTAGCTGTTTTTGACGTCCGTAAAATATAGACTGGTTATGTCACTGTCTAATGATTTGATTGTCATATCTTATAGCTGGGTGACTAGGTGATTGTGGCACTCCCTCCGATATTATGCGTAATATTTGCATTTTTCGTTCTATCTGGTGTACTTTGCCGTTTTCTGTTTTAATATGGTTAAAGAAAGTGTTTGTCATTTATAAAATTTTTTGCAATCTTGGCATATGATTTTGAATGTGCCTGCATTTGTGGACTGGTAATTTTGTTTTCTCTAAGTTACTGAGTTTTTAGATTGTGTCTGGTTCGTATACCCTTTTTTTTAGTAACGCAATGTCTTGGAAGAAATATAAATTTACATGCGCGCCTATAACTACCCTAGAGCATATTAAACGAACAAACTGATCTTAAACACAAATACTATGTTGAAAATTTTAGTGACACCTTAAATAAAGATAAGAGACTAACATACACAGCCAATAACATTTTACTAGCAAAGATAAAATTAACAGCAAAGATCAAATCACTAATACATAGAAACTCTTAGAATAATAAATTAAAACAAAAACGTAGCCATATAACATCGCTTGTGTACTGTCAAATAAAGTTGCCAAAAGTACAGAAAGTATTAAACAGAACAAAAAAGCCCTAGCCAACAAAAACATCTAGTCTACAACAACATTAAGGATCGAGGTACTGCAGTATAGCTGCCAAAAGCATATAATCACTCCACGTATAAGATCTAACAATCAAATCATTAGGCAGTGACATAACCCATCTATATTTTATGCACGTCAAAAACAGCTAGGCGTAAACACTTTTGTATTATTACCTAAACACTTTAGTATTATTACCCAACATTGCCAACAAATATAAATAAGGATAGAAAGAAAGCTTAACGTAGATATATATTATTCGTAGACAGGTTCAAAATGGCACTGCAGCTGAAGTAGTCCTCTCGCAAACCAACACAGCACTAAATACTTTAAACATAGGAGCGATTTGGATTTCTCTACTTATAATGCCTTTGCAAGACATATACCACTCTGCAGGCCTTCAAGAATACGAACTAATCTTCAGTTTGAGGTTACCTCTAATTCCCAAAGTGATCGTAACATTTGCTTGCTGTGGATGACCTTGTGAGAAGTGGACCTGTGTGACTGATAGTAGTTCAATTGCTCTCTGCAGTCATTCGCATAACGAACTCACTAGTGAAGTGCATCAGGAGTGCATGTATCAATATAATTTATTTGTAAACTGTGCTGCATTCAGTTATTCTCACAGGTAAATACGAGGTGCATTCAAGATCTAAGGCCTCCGATTTTTTTTCTCCGGACTGGAAAGAGATAGAAACATGCGCATTGTTTTAAAATGAGGCCGCGTTCATTGCCAATACGTCCCAGAGATGGCAGCACCGTAAGGCAGATGGAATTTTGCCGCCAGCGACGAGAATGAGACTTGTTTTAAATACTTAAAATGGCGTCGTTTTCCTTACTTGAACAGCGTGTAATCATTCGTTTTCTGAATTTGCGTGGTGTGAAACCAATTGAAATTCATCGACAGTTGAAGGAGACATGTGGTGATGTAGTTATGGATGTGTCGAAAGTGCGTTCGTGGTTGCGACAGTTTAATGAAGGCAGAACATCGTGTGACAACAAACCGAAACAACCTCGGGCTCGCACAAGCCGGTCTGACGACATGATCGAGAAAGTGGAGAGAATTGTTTTGGGGGATAGCCGAATGACTGTTGAACAGATCGCCTCCAGAGTTGGCATTTCTGTGGGTTCTGTGCACACAATCCTGCATGACGACCTGAAAATTCGAAAAGTGTCATCCAGGTGGGTGCCACGAATGCTGACGGATGACCACATGGCTGCCCGTGTGGCATGTTGCCAAGCAATGTTGACGTGCAACGACAGCATGAATGGGACTTTCTTTTCGTCGGTTGTGACAATGGATGAGATGTGGATGCCATTTTTCAATCCAGAAACAAAGCGCCAGTCAGCTCAATGGAAGCACACAGATCCACCGCCACCAAAAAAATTTCGGGTAACCGCCAGTGCTGAAAAAATGATGGTGTCCATGTTCTGGGACAGCGAGGGCGTAATCCTTACCCATTGCGTTCAAAGGGCACTACGGTAACAGGTGCATTTTACGAAAATGTTTTGAAGAACAAATTCCTTCCTGCACTGCAACAAAAACGTCCGGGAAGGGCTGCGCGTGTGCTGTTTCACCAAGACAACGCACCCCCACATCGAGCTAACGTTACGCAACAGTTTCTTCGTGATAACAACTTGGAAGTGATTCCTCATGCTCCCTACTCACCTGACCTGGCTCCTAGTGACTTTTGGCTTTTTCCAACAATGAAAGACACTCTCCGTGGCCGCACATTCACCAGCCCTGCTGCTATTGCCTCAGCGATTTTCCAGTGGTCGAAACAGACTCCTAAAGAAGCCTTCGCCGCTGCCATGGAATCATGGCGTCAGCGTTGTCAAAAATGTGTACATCTGCAGGGCGATTACGTCGAGAAGTAACGCCAGTTTCATCGATTTCGGGTGAGTAGTTAATTAGAAAAAAAATCGGAGGCCTTAGAACTTGAATGCACCTCGTACATGTATAATTGAGGAATTTAATATTTCTGCTTTTTGTCTGTTGTCTTCGGTTTCAATACTGGTCTGATCCACGAGAGGCTGGATGGAAGATTTGAAGCCGTTCATTGATTTTCATTTCTTTCAAAATTTCGCATGAATTTCTATTGTCTAACTGCGAAAATTATTAAAGTCGCATAGCCCGTCTCGCGGGTTCATGGGTTGCCATTTTGTTTTCTCTGTCAGTTTCGCCACATTTTCTTGTGGTGGGTGTGTAGCAATTTCCGTTTTCGAAACATTCTTCGAATGCTGTCATGACAGGTCTCTGACGTCTCTTATTACCCTACTTGGCACGCATTTATAAATTATAACGGACTGTGGTAATAGTAACATTTTGTGATACAGTATTAAAGTGTTGAACAATAAAAAAATTGAACGGAAGTGGCACTGCGTATTACTTGTACACGTGTCGTTACACTAATGCGAATAATCGATAAATATATTCAACATAACGGGTTTAATACTTAAATAGCTGTCTCTTTCACTGTAAATCTCCGTACTTTAAATGTTTGTCCCCAAAAGCAGACGAATAAGGAGAATCGTATGCTCGTTACCCTGTAGAAAATGCCGCATAGGCCAGAATTTGCGAGCTTGCCATACTAGTTTCGAAACCATTCATCAGCGCTGTAACGTTTCCACAGCGTTGTCCAGCAGTTAGATCGTTCCGTGGCTCTCCCGTTCTTCATTTCAGACCTCAGGCAAAGCTGTACAGCACAGATTCCGAGCATTTCGAGTGCTCAGCTAATAACAACTGGCGGCATAACAGCTGGCAGCTATTCAAAGCAGCGCCGTGGAATGTTGCCGCTGCACAGCCGTTAACCTGGAGAAAGCTGTGTGTGAAGGCGAAGTATGTATGAAATCTGCAGCGCGATTACGTAAATAATATTTTCGAAGCAAATTTTTAAAAAGTTGTAAATGTTATAAATGATGATTATTGAGATCTTTGGGAGAGTGAGCCACGAAAAAAATTCACCACCTGGTGTGCAAACTGTGTGAGACAGGCGAAATATCCTCAGACTTAAAGATTAATTTAATAATTCCAGTTCCAAATAAGGCTGGCGCAGTTTAATAAATCATGTTACTGAATCTGCGGTATGGCTACCTTCATCGTTAAGCCACCCCGCCTCGAGAAGGTGCATGGGAGGGCAACAGGATTATGAAAGTCGGAACGGAGTAAAAGTACAATTGTTCACTGGGGTCTGTCAACCAAGATGTGGTATCTAGGAGTGGCGCCCAGTTATTGGCTGTACACCAAGCTTAATTCCCTCAACGTTAATTCGATATGGATTGGACATAAATAGGAAACACCGAAGGAAATCCAGATGCTAACCGAACCTGCAGGTGACACGTTGTATTTGACAACGAACTGCCCTCAACACGATCAAGTGTCAGTAGTGTTCAGAACATTGTTCTGTGTAGTTGTGAGTGCATTACGCCGGAGCCGCGCAAATTCGAACATTGGCAAATTGTTGGTGCTCATGTGGTGGGTATTTCCGTAACCAAGGGAGACAATGTGTTCGGTGTTTCAAAGGCACCGTTTCGAAGATTTATACTACATACAGGGAAAGCGGAAAAACAACCACTAAGTCGCAACGCGGACGAAAGTGTGTGTTGAGTGGTCATGTGAGTCTGTCTTTGAAGAGGATTGTGACCAAAAATAAGAGCACGACAGCTGCAATAGTCACTGCAGAACTGAATGTCGCACTCACGAACCACACGAAGGGAGCTTCAGTAGCACATAATTGCAGGGAGAGCTGGAATTCTAAAACCACACATCAGTGGTGCAAATACCCGTAACAGCAATACGTGGTGCCGAATCCATACAGCCCGAGCTATGGAGAAATCTCCGAATGTCATTTGGTCGGATGAAACTTGTTTCAAATTTTTTTTCAACTTCTGGCCCAAGAGTGACGCATTGCGGGGTTTCGGTGATGATTTGGGGCAGCCGTATCATAGGTACTCTGCAATGTCATGGTACTGCCAATGTTTATGTGACCATTCTGTTTGATCAAGTACATCCCATGTTACAATTTTTGCTCCGCAAAGGTGATGTGTTTCAAGAGGACAACTCCCTGTTCACACGGCTCGCATCGTCCAGAGAGTGGTTTTATGAGCATATGGGTGAATTGTCGCATCTGCTCGGGCCACCACCTCGCCAGATGACGATATTATTGAGCCCTTCTGGTCTGCTTTGGAGATAAGGGTGCGTAATCTCTATCCGTCTCCATCACCGTTACCCGACCTTGCCACTGTTTTGCAGGAAGAATATATACGATTCCTTTGAAAACCATACAGAGCCCGTATTTATCTATTCTGAGGCGACTGGAAGCTGCTTTGAATGCCAACGGTTTTCCTACACCGTATTAGGCATGGTAATGTGTCGTGTTTCTGGTGTTTCTATATTTCTGTCTACTCCCTGTAGGTTATCTTTTCCATACATTGGAATTAAACCTCCCTAAATGAATCCTGTAAATTGAATTTCACATGTCGCTGTTTCGCCCGTCAGATGTTGGGCTGACACAACGCGCTAATGATTCCCGCATACAGCTACGGCGCCATTCGTACGGTCTTCCGTTTCAGGTCACGTCAGGAGCGGAGATTCTGGGTCTTGGTGGATTAGTTGACCAGCCATGCCTTAATGCCTCACTCACTTCAACTTCGCCTGAAATGGCGTACATATTTCTCCACGCTCGTTCCCCGTCACATGAATATGCAGTTTGATCCAAACGTGCTATGAAGTCTACAAACTGAGTAATATTTAAGAGACGTTCAGGGAAAGGCAATATAACATTAATTTTGCTGCGAGTGATACACATAAACGAAAGTCAGTAAGAATTGAAATACACTGCAGTTTAAGCAGAGGCGTCAGTTTCAGTGAAATAGATATTCAAAAAACACTGCAGGCCCTCACCAGCTGAAATAAGAAAATCATTGTAATTATTTTATCCAGCAGTCAAATTTGATTTTTAGTCTTTGAGTATGTTGATAGAGAACCAAGAACATCAATGTTTAGCGTTGACATTTACAAAAGTAAATGAATTTTCTGTAAGTTCTGTTGTAATGTTGTTTAAAACTGCAGTAGACTCCTATTGCAAGAGCATTGGTGGCCAGTAAGAAAGTATTGAGAAAAAGCTAATGAGCGTTCACCGACTACAAAACATTCACATGTTTTGGAAACACCATTACCAATCAGGTTAGGGATTTCTCCCTTGTTTTTCTCTTGCTTCTGATCATTCTGCTGCTTTTAGCAAACATTGTCCACCAGCAGAAAATGAGCATACGTTCAAAATTAGATGTCTGGAAATTTAGTCTTCAGCGATATTCAAATTTTCAAGAATGCTCATCGGAACTGCTGCATCATCATTTTTATGAGCCATTTTGGTTATCTTACTTAACAGACATCAATTGTTTCAGCAATCGCTGCTGTTGGTACCTAGTGTATCTGTAAAACAGGCATTCATAGTATTTCTGTTGGAGCAAAAGTTACGTGTGGAAGTGTGGAAGGTGAGGCACAAGGCAGAAAGAACATCAGCAGAATACTGTTATCACTAACTTGACAGGTGGTGAAACGTCATTTCCACCACCAGAAATACGCTTCCCAATCCTCTTCGACATCGTAAAATCGACACTCCGACTGGGAAGTGACCACCACCTGTATCGGGTGGGTACCCTGTATCTGCATTTGATCTTTCAGAAGCTGACCTTCTGGATGGAGCTATTCATTTTGCTGCTGATGTTGCTGTTATTGAAACTACTGTTGCAAATTGCTGCTGCACTAGCACTACTGGTATTCCAAGACTTTCACAAGCTTTGCTTCTATGGTACTCTGCAAACCTTTTACCTCGTCTCCAATTATTGTGACCGAGATTCGACTGATAGTTCAGAATGTCTCAAACCGAATGAAGATTGACCTACTGGCCTTGCGCTGTAAACAGTGGAATGCCGAGTTTTGTTTTAAATGCAGGATTCCATGATGATGATAAATTGCTTTTTAAATTTTGTTGCACATTCCTTTCAACTTGGCACCACCACCCTGACCTGCTCTCAGAATTTAGTAGCCGAGTGTGGTGAACAGTGTACCTACTGGGGTTGGGGTTTAGTGGGGTTGGGCGTGATGAGTTCCAAATATTTTCATTTTTGGGAAGTTTAATAAGCAGGTTATTTTGCTTGGTCTTCCATACACTACTGGTTGGTTACTGTGTTTCTCAATGACAGCAAGGGAGGTGCCCAGTCTCCCAAGTTGTGCCTGGTGCAGATAACATATGAAGGCTATGGTGTTTAAGGAGAGTGCCGAGCTAGCACGCTGGCAGAGGAAGGCATCCGACTATACTGTGACCCCACCTCACGTGGAATCAGTCAAGTTGAGTGTCGCCACTGCCAGCATTCAGTGTATGATAGGGGAACTATGAAGGCTATGATGTTTAAGGAGAGTGCCGAGATAGCACGCTGGCAGAGGAAGGCATCCGACTATACCGTGACCCCACCTCACTTGGAATCAGTCAAGGTGAGTGTCGCCACTGCCAGCATTCAGTGTATGATAGGGGAACTAGTTTCGTTAGTGTCATTTTTGAAACTGCTGACTCATCACATTCGCAAATCAGTAGAATCAGGGCTCCTGTGATGCATTATGCTAACAGCGTTTGGGATTTGCGTAGCATCAGCACGGTGAATGCACACTGTAAACAATTACAGGAGCTAGTTGACGAGTTTGTTGCAGGAATTCAGGTGACTAGCAATCATACCGGTGACCCTGGGGAGGAGGGGTTCCTTAGACATCGAACTGCTGTCTAGTGAGCGAACTACATAAGAATTCCAGAATGAGATTTTCACTCTGCAGCGGAGTGTGCGCTGATATGAAACTTCCTGGCGGATTAAAACTGTGTGCCCGACCGAGACTCGAACTCGGGACCTTTGCCTTTCGCGGGCAAGTGCTCTACCATCTGAGCTACCGAAGCACGACTCACGACCGGTCCTCACAGCTTTACTTCTGCCAGTATCTCGTCTCCTACCTTCCAAACTTTACAGAAGCTCTCCTGCGAACCTTGCAGAACTAGCACTCCTGAAAGAAAGGATACTGCGGAGACATGGCTTAGCCACAGCCTGGGGGATGTTTCCAGAATGAGATTTTCACTCTGCAGCGGAGTGTGCGCTGATATGAAACTCTTTACAGCTTTACTGCAAAGTTTCGAAGGTAGGAGACGAGATACTGGCAGAAGTAAAGCTGTGAGGACCGTGCGTGAGTCGTGCTTCGGTAGCTCAGATGGTAGAGCACTTGCCCGCGAAAGGCAAAGGTCCCGAGTTCGAGTCTCGGTCGGGCACACAGTTTTAATCTGCCAGGTAGATAAGAATTGTTTGAACGTTTTCTGGGCTTTTTACTGAATTGCTGAACCCTTATGCTATCCCCTTTCTTGTTTATTTAATTTCGTGTTTTATTCTGTGTATAAATGAACTACGAATTCTGTTGGAAATGTCAAAATATTTAGCATCACGTAACGATATACTGCACAACAGTGCGCAACCAGAGGTAACATCAAATGATATGGCAAGACCAACATTGGACTCTGTGGAAAAATGGAGAAGACTTATTCTTTGTAATTCGTTCATATTCACAGGGAGAGAAACGTAATGAATTGGAACTAATACGGTCACGTATGTTGTGAAGATACTGAAATAAATTGCCAGAATATACGTATTATTGTGAGTATACATCTCGATAAATTTGTAATTGACAGAATTACATCTGACTGGACGAGTTTTGAACTGTGATTGTGACTAATAAATGTTAGGTATTAGTACGACTGATTTTAATAATACACTCCTGGAAATTGAAATAAGAACACCGTGAATTCATTGTCCCAGGAAGGGGAAACTTTATTGACACATTCCTGGGGTCAGATACATCACATGATCACACTGACAGAACCACAGGCACATAGACACAGGCAACAGAGCATGCACAATGTCGGCACTAGTACAGTGTATATCCACCTTTCGCAGCAATGCAGGCTGCTATTCTCCCATGGAGACGATCGTAGAGATGCTGGATGTAGTCCTGTGGAACGGCTTCCCATGCCATTTCCACCTGGCGCCTCAGTTGGACCAGCGTTCGTGCTGGACGTGCAGACCGCGTGAGACGACGCTTCATCCAGTCCCAAACATGCTCAATGGGGGACAGATCCGGAGATCTTGCTGGCCAGGGTAGTTGACTTACACCTTCTAGAGCACGTTGGGTGGCACGGGATACATGCGGACGTGCATTGTCCTGTTGGAACAGCAAGTTCCCTTGCCGGTCTAGGAATGGTAGAACGATGGGTTCGATGACGGTTTGGATGTACCGTGCACTATTCAGTGTCCCCTCGATGCTCACCAGTGGTGTACGGCCAGTGTAGGAGATCGCTCCCTACACCATGATGCCGGGTGTTGGCCCTGTGTGCCTCGGTCGTATGCAGTCCTGATTGTGGCGCTCACCTGCACGGCGCCAAACACGCATACGACCATCATTGGCACCAAGGCAGAAGCGACTCTCATCGCTGAAGACGACACGTCTCCATTCGTCCCTCCATTCACGCCTGTCGCGACACCACTGGAGGCGGGCTGCACGATGTTGGGGCGTGAGCGGAAGACGGCCTAACGGTGTGCGGGACCGTAGCCCAGCTTCATGGAGACGGTTGCGAATGGTCCTCGCCGATACCCCAGGAGCAACAGTGTCCCTAATTTGCTGGGAAGTGGCGGTGCGGTCCCCTACGGCACTGCGTAGGATCCTACGGTCTTGGCGTGCATCCGTGCGTCGCTGCGGTCCGGTCCCAGGTCGACGGGCACGTGCACCTTCCGCCGACCACTGGCGACAACATCGATGTACTGTGGAGACCTCACGCCCCACGTGTTGAGCAATTCGGCGGTACGTCCACCCGGCCTCCCGCATGCCCACTATACGCCCTCGCTCAAAGTCCGTCAACTGCACATACGGTTCACGTCCACGCTGTCGCGGCATGCTACCAGTGTTAAAGACTGCGATGGAGCTCCGTATGCCACGGCAAACTGGCTGACACTGACGGCGGCGGTGCACAAATGCTGCGCAGCTAGCGCCATTCGACGGCCAACACCGCGGTTCCTGGTGTGTCCGCTGTGGCGTGCGTGTGATCATTGCTTGTACAGCCCTCTCGCAGTGTCCGGAGCAAGTATGGTGGGTCTGACACACCGGTGTCAATGTGTTCTTTTTTCCATTTCCAGGAGTGTATATGGTATTAAGTTTCAGGAACATGTCCATCGTTTTAGTTGCAATTGTCGTAGGCTCAGTTTTCATGTTTAAAGATTTATTTCTACGCAGACTGTGGGGATGTGTGAAGAATTATAGGTTAAATAAAGCCTGCAGCACGGTCGTTGACTTTTTAGCAATTCATTTGATTATGTAATTTCACTTCATAAGAACAACTAATTAATAACTCGTTCGTTGTCCACGCAGAGAGATGAAATGGCAAAAATGTGGACGCCCTGCTTCTTATAATCACGATTCAGAACTTAAGAATGAATACTTTTGTTAATTAGAAAAAATCTACGTCAGATTATATAAATAACTATTGTAGAAATAGGATACCCTTTAGAGGAATTGCTGAAGGAAGGGGGAGTACTGTCATTGGTGTGCAGTGAGGAAGTCGACAAATCACTTGTAATAAAGTTATTTGTTTGAGTGCCGATCAGTTTTACCAAATTTTATGCCCGATGGTCATGGGACATGTGAAACAATCTTTGAACGAGGTGATGCAGAATAATTTGTCCTTTTCGGAATTCCAGCAGTCACTATGTAGGAACAATTTCTCTTTATGAGCGCCCCATAAGTTGATAGAAAAGAGAATTACTTCCGTGCGCAATGCCATCATGAGTTAGTGGGAAAGTACATAAAGAGAGCGAAGGAAAAGGTTAGAAGTATGTGTTTACATTTTCGGGAACTTGCAATTATTTACAATACTTTGGAGGTAATTTGTGCCAATGACTGGTCTATAGCGGCTTTTACTAAGCATACGAGGGGCTTCCAACAGTTGGAAAGATTAATTTCGACACCATAATGACGGCACTCGTGTATGCAGTGGGATGAGGAGTCGGTAGCCACACGAGAACCGGATGTCAGTTAATCAGTTAATACACTGGTGTCCAAAATTAAAGCAACAAACGGAAATTTTGCAAGGTTGCGTTTTTTTTTGCACAAAACAGTATACACAGCTGAGAGTGAAGTAGAAACAATGTGAATACAGAACGGAAACAACTGCAACATACATAATGGTAGACAAAAATGTTATTCGTTTTTTGCATCTTAACGTATTTGGCCACACATTCCGATAACTGGTTAATGTGCTCAGTATGGAGAGTGACCATCTCTGGCAGCAGTACAGCCCTGACAACGCCGTGGCATACTATGAATAATGTCATCAATCTCATGTTGGAGCAATAATGCCCATTCTTCCTGTAGATATGCTCGCAAAGTACATCTATTTAAATAAGCTGATACAAATGCTCTTAACGCCTTTCTAAGAGACTGTCTCCACTCCTTCTGAACTGATCACGCAAGTGCAGAAAAGATGTGAAATGATTTCAAAGAGATAGTATCGACGGCAGTTGAGAGGTATACCACATAAATTAACAAGTGATGGTAAATAAATGTCGTGTGATTAGGGCCTCCCGTCGGGTAGACCGTTCGCCGGGTGCAAGTCTTTCGATTTGACGCCACTTCGGCGACTTGCGCGTCGATAGGGATGAAATGATGATGATTAGGACAGCACAACACCCAGTCCCTGAGCGGTACGGGAATCGAACCCAGGCCCTTAGGATTGACATTCTGTCGCGCTGACCACTCAGTTACCGGGGACGGACAGTGATGGTACTGATCCCTCATGGTACTCAAAACGGGTCAGATCGCTGTTGCAGAAGCAAGGAAAAAAAAAAGAAAGGAAACCACGCCAAATTTAAAAGAACGCAAAATCCCCAATATTGGCAAAGTTTTGCAGAAATTCAAAATATAGCATTTGCTTCAATGCAGGATGCTTTTCATGATTTCCACAACTAAACTCTGTCTCGAAATCTGGTAGAAAACCGAAAAATATTCTGGTCATACATAAACCACACCAGTGGCAAAACGCAATCAATACCTTCACTGCGTGATAACGACTGTGAAATGCCAGCCGAAGTGGCCGTGCGGTTCTAGGCGCTACAGTCTGGAACCGCGAGACCCCTACGGTCGCAGGTTCGAATCCTGCCTCGGGCATGGATGTGTGTGATGTCCTTAGGTTAGTTAGGTTTAAGTGGTTCTAAGTTCTAGGGCGCTGATGACCTCAGAAATTAAATCCCATAGTGCTCAGAGCCATTTGAACCATCTGATGTAATCAGTCCCGTAGAACTTAGAACTACGTAAACCTAACTAATATAAGGACATCACACACATCTATGCCCGAGGCAGGATTCGGACCTGCGACCGTAGCAGTCACGCGGTTGGTGACTGAAGCGCCTAGAACCGCTCGGTCACAGCGGCCTGCATAATAACTGGTTTTAAGGAGTTTGATGAAGTGGCTATGTGAAGTAACTGATAACTGCTATGCTTAAGGTTCCTATAAATGCCTGGCACATTAAGTTTTTAAAACGTTCTCTTAAGGGACTTTTTATTTGAGTACGGAGCACGTTGGGTTTCTAACTGTATTTGCAAAGCTTCATCTATTGGCTCTGATGGCATTGCCACTAAAGCAGAGTTATTAAACACGGTTTTCCGAAACTCCTTCATCAAAGAAGACGAAACAAATATTCCTGAATTCCAATCACGAACAACTGCCAAAATGGGAAACATAGAAGTAGATGGTTCAAATGGATTTGAGCACTATGGGACTTAACTTCTTTGGTCATCAGTCCCCTAGAACTTAGAACTACATAAACCTAACTAACCTAAGGACATCACACACATACACGCCCAGCAGGATTCGAACCTGCGACCGTAGGGGTCGCGCAATTCCAGACTGTAGCGCCTAGAACCGCTCGGCCATTCCGGCCGGCCATAGAAGTAGATATCCTCGGTGTAGCAAAGGAGCTTAAATCACTTAACAAAGGCAAGGCCTCCGGTGTGCTTGCTCATAGAAAGATCCTTACCTAAATACCGGAAAATTGCTCAAGTCACACGAATAACCAAAACGGGAAGTGGGAGTAATCTGCTGAATTACAGGCCCATACCACTAACGTCGATTTGCAGTAGGGTTTTGGAACATATACTGTGTTCTAACATTACGAATTACCTCGAATAAAACGATTTATCTGCAAGAGATCGGCCAGGTAGAAGAGGCGTCTGGCCGTAGCTGCCAGAGTGGCAGAGCTCTGTATATTTCAAAGCAGAGTGGCGAATTGCCCTCTTCCGGCAGTGCACCGCCCTGTAAAACCCGTTTGGTGGATGTATCTGTCAGCACTATTTGCGATCACGTGCCTGGTGTATCAGAGTAGTTCCTGGGATAGCTACGACCTCCGGTGAAGCTGTCCTGCAGGCTCCACGAATGACTAGCGGTCCCTGGCGGTCGTTGGTGGAGACCTGGTGTCGTGTTGTGTTGTGTTGTGTGTGTTGACAACACAGACAATGTAGGTTTTCCTGGTGAATATACGCCCTGTGATGCAGGCATCCCGTGTTGGTTAGACGTGAAATGGGATGCCGATGCAGCAGGCGCTACCATGTATGAAGTGGGCGCCCACAGCAAAAACAGAAGCAATACCCGGCGTTCCCCAAGGAAGTGTTATAGGCCCTCTATTGTTCCTGTTCTATATTAACGACGTAGGAGACAATCTGAGTAGCCCTCTTAGATTGTCTGCAGATGAGTTGTCTTTTACTGTCTTGTAAAGTCATCAGATGGCCAAAAATAATTGCAAAATGATTTAGATAAGATATCTGTATAGTGCGAAAAGTGCCAATTGACCGTGAATAAAGGAAAATGTGAAGTTATTCATGTGAGTACTAAAACAAATCCGCTAAATTTCGATTACATGATAAGTCACACAAATCTGAAGGCTGTAAATTCAACTAAATACTTAGGAATTACAATTACAAGTAACCTAAATTGGAACAGTCACGTAGATAATGTTGTGGTTAGAGGAAATCAATGATTGAAATTCACTGGCAGAACACTTACAAGGTGCAATACGTCTACTAAAGAGACTCCTTATACCACACTGGTCTGCCCTATCCTGGAGTACTGTTGTGCGATATGGGACCCGCACCAGGTGGAACTGGCAGATGACATCGAAGAAGTTCAAAGAAGGGCAGCTCGTTTTGTATCATCGCGAAATAGGGAAGATAGTGGCACAGACTTGATACATGAATTAGAGTGGCAATCATTAAAACAAAGGCGTTTTTCGCTATGACGGAATCTTCTCATGAAATTTCAATCACCAGTTTTCTCCTCCGATTGCGGAAACATTCTGCTGGCACCCACCTACATAGGGAGAAAAGATCATCACGATAAAATAAGAGAAATCAGAGCTCACACAGAAAAATTTATGTGCTCGTTTTTCCCACGTGCCGTTCGAGAGTAGAATGGTAGAGAGACAGCTTAAAGGTGGTTTATTGAACCCTCTGCCAGACACTTTATCGCGAGTAGCAGAGTAATGACGTAGATGCAGATGCAGATGTAGAGTTGTTGGTGGATGCTGACATAAACCGTCTCCCTAGTGCATCCCAGACATGTTCTATGGGATTCAAATCGGGAGAGCAAGGAGGCCACGCCATGCGTGCAATATCTTCTGTTTCGAAGAAAACATCAACAACCCATGCTTTTTGAGCTCGAGCATTATCCTCCATCCATACGACGTCTGGACCCGCAGCACTTCGCAACAGTTACACATGAAGTCCCAAGATCTCGCCATAATACCTGACAGCAGTTAAACCATGCCGATTCGTCTGTACAATTTTATGAAGAGATGTTCGAGTGCTCCTCATAATCAATGGTTTAAATGTATCTAAGCACTATGGGACTTAAGATCTGTGGTCATCAGTCCCCTAGACTTAGAACTACTTAAACCTAGCTAACCTAAGGACATACACATCCATGCCAGAGGCAGGATTCGAACCTGCGACCGTAGCAGCAGCGCGGTCCCGGACTGAAGCGCCTAGAACCGCTCGGCCACAGAGGCCGGCTCATCATAATGCCTGCCCACACCATTAGGGATCCTCCTCGATATCAGTATCTTTCCGCAATGTTTGGTGCCCTCCAGGTGCGAAACCGTCGAGAATCATTCACCAGACCAAATTGGGACTTATCCGTGAAAAGAACATTAGCCCACTGTTCGACTTTCCAGGTGGCATGTTGACAACTCTCCTCCAGGCACTCTCTTCTGTGAAGAAGCGTCAGAGATTCACATACAGCACGGTTCAAAATGGCGCTGAGCACTATGGGACTCAACTGCTGAGGTCATTAGTCCCCTAGAACTTAGAACTAGTTAAACCTAATTAACCCTAGGACATCACAAACATCCATGCCCGAGGCAGGATTCGAACCTGCGAACGTAGCGGTCTTGCGGTTCCAGACTGCAGCGCCTTTAACCGCACGGCCACTTCGGCCGGCACATACAGCACGGCTTCGACAATAAAGGTCACTCTGCTGAAGCCTTCTGTACACTGTTTGCCTCGATACATCACCTCCAGTGGATGCTGCGATGTCAGATACCTGTTGCTGTACAGTACTAAGGCGGTACCGTCGTGCCCTTACAGCCAAATAATGGTCCTCTCTTTCTGCTGTCACATATGGTCTGCCCTGCTCTGGTCTTTGGGATACAGTTTCAGTCTCTACGAACTGTCACGACATCCGGGAAACAACAGAATGATTCACATTACACCATCGGGAAACATCAGTTGGCGGCTGCCCTGCTCCCGTTCTTCCTATGGCCCCCACCACAGAGAGTCTCCTCTATGCAACACTGCACCATCCACGACTGTGTATACAGCGATTGAGGATGTAGGACTACCTGGCAAAAGCTACCCCTATGATAGATGATCTGATATCATCGTTGGCGTTGTTTTCCGTTGACCGTATGCGATCTTCCGTGAACGCTACGATCATACAGACATCTGTTGACAGTTTGTATGGTTATATTGTGAATCAGACACAGGACAGGGAAACGGTGGTTTGTTGCTTTAATTTTGGACAGCAGTGTAGATTGCGGTATCGACCGCTCTCCGGTCGGCCTCACTTTCAAATACGCCCACCATCAGTTACGCCACCGCGTTTCTTACAGCCACCCACGCGGCACAAAGGCGCTGCCACGAACGATTCCGCCACTGCATTGACACGCAAGCTCCAACCGCGGGGGTACTTAGTTCGAAGTTTCATGCGCTGACCCCGTTTTGCGCGTTTTCCAGCTGAATAACATTTACAGACTTTCATAGTGGTCAGGGCTCGACATCTTCTGAATAGACGTTGTATTGAAGAGTACTCCATCTTCGGGCCACGAGTGGCCTACCGGGACCATCCAATTGCCGTGTCATCCTCAGCGGATGATGCGGATAGGTGAGGCGTGGGGTCAGCCCACCTCTCTCCTGGTCGTTACGATGGTATTCTTGACCGAAGCCGCTACTATTCGGTCGAGTAGCTCCTCAATTAGCATCACGAGGCTGAGTGCACCCCGAAAAATGGCAACCGAACATGGCGGCCTAGATGGTCACCCATCCAAGTGCCGACCACGCCCGACAGCGCTTAACTTCGGTGATCTCACGGGAACCGGTGTATCCACTGCGGCAAGGCCGTTCCCTGTGTTGAAGAGTGGCAAATTATAAATTATTTGTATCTGTACATTTTTCTACATTCAGACCTATTGTTAGCTACTGACACTGCAAATATAGCAACAAAGTTACGTATTATTTTTACTATTTGATACTAGATTAGAAGAAATTAATATCTGAATTCTCTGTTCATGAAAAGCATCTGTTCCTTGCTCCTGTATCCATTAAAAAACCACACGGTATGCAAGGAAGGTATAATATAGATCACGCTTATCTGTCGTTAGGTGTTATAGAGGCGAGGAACGAATCTGAGATATGGCAAAAGTTCCATTCGTGAGTGGGAGTTTTCAACGGAAAACCTGTATGTGCACTTTTGACTTCCGAAAATTTTCTGGGTCTCCATAATGGAGTTTGATATCTGGCATACTGTGCTATATGCAAGCCTTCTGAGGTCGCTGGCGAGATAGACGTATGTAGAGTCGCAAACTCTAGGTGAATGCAGTTGTTTGGTGGAGTTCCCATTAAGATGCTGTTACGTGGAATTTTTCTCTGAAACTGTCCTCTAGCATATTTCAGAGGATGGTATGCAAATACCCTCGATCAAGTAGTCGTTTAGTTGCACTGCTCTGTAATTGCAGATCTGGTCCCGCATCACCAGTGACTTTTTTCATTTCACTGTTTTTCTTCCCTTCTCTTCCAAAAGTTGGGAGTGAGGCTGAATAGCGAGAGATTAAGTCTTTCTTAAGAGAACGTAGGATATTGTAAACTTGTTCAGGTTTAGAGTAGGTTTGAGGAGGCGGCCAGAACGGCATTCGCCGAGCAACCTCAACCACCACACCATGAGCGGTACACGAGCCAAGTTCTCTGAAAGGCACAGCATTCTTAAAGGAGACCCCTTACGGGCAGACAAAAAACTTCTAAACGGCTGTTGCTTCTATAAGCCCTCCATGGCAACTGCCGCCGAATCTGCGACCACGCCAGCTAACGTCTTGTTCAAAATTTTCGGAATATAGGATTCCTAATGACTTACCATCTCCTTCACAAGATTTCGCGAGCTTTTGACTTGGGCCCTACGTACGGAGTTTGCCATTCGTCAGTCAGAATCATGTCATCGAGTGAGAGAAGTATCTTTGCTCGTTTATCTGCCTCTGATCGATTGGCTCAAAAGTAATGAGACGAAAAAACGTGATGGATTGCTTGGCTCAGTTACGGATTTTTCAAGCGTCAGAACTCGCAGTGTTTGCAATCACTGAGTGGTGAGTTCCCCTCTGGTGGGAAGATAGTCAAGTTACAGAATGTTCACGTAGAAACACTGCTCGTTAGGATTTTGAAAAGCACACTTCACTGCAGGCTTTTGTTGAGTATACACTTCATGTTAGCGTGTTGCAGACTTTATGACAGGAGAAAGACTTCTTAAGAGATGACTGATGATGCGAACCTTGCTGTCATTATAAGGATGTTTGTACTTGTGGATTACGGAGAGAGGGTGAAAATCATATTCTCCAGCTGCTGCTGCCTCCGCCTTCCTTATTCCAGCTCCACCTGTTAGGTAAGATGCGCCATCGCTGTAGCCACCGACGTCGTTCAGAGGCGAAGTTAACTATCTTCGGGACCCATGTACACAGTTTTAAACTCATACATCTAGCTTGTTGCTCGCCGTGTGCACTTTGTCAATAACATGGTGTTTCACTGGTATTTTTCTGTGTACGTTTTACATCTAATTAACAATTTATGCAGTCACTGCCTGTGTTAGCGAATTATTACCGTAACTGTTGCATCCTCCCCATCAGCTTGTACCAAGGTTATGCATTAGAGTTATGATCCCTTGTCCGTTTGCCAATGGTTCTTTTTAATATATCAGTGGTTAATTTTCACGTTTGAAGAATATAGATCTAATTATTATAGGAATCATTTGTTTCCATTCATAGATGGAGGGTCCTTCCTCCCTTCAATATATCTACGCGAGTGGTGTGGTAGCCACAGTTTCACGCATAATTGGACCACCCCTATTAATAATCATTTAAGTAAGACATTTCCATTGGGCGACGGTATCCCTTTTTAAATTAATTTGCTTGATTATATTTGGTGGTTCATCACTCTGCTGGTTACCAGAGTTTGGTACTGTGCATTATAGTGGTATGCACTCAAATAAATCCGACACCCTACAATATATGAAACTTCCTGGCAGATTAAAGCTGTGTGCCGGACCGAGACTCTTGGGTAGCTCAGTTGGGAGAGCACTTTCCCGTGAAAGGCAAAGGTCCCGAGTTCGAGTCTCGGTCTGGCACACAGTTTTAATCTGCCAGGAAGTTTCATATCAGCGCACACTACGCTGCGGAGTGAAAATCTCATTCTGGACCCTACAAGATATTCTGGCGACCCTAAGCCAGGATTCTATCCACCTTTATTTAGGATTTTCGAAGCCTCGAACCCCTCTGATTTGTATAGTCAAGTTTTATTTTAACTGATATTAACTAGAAAAGTAGCTCAAACACCCAGCTCTGATCATCATCAAATCTAAATTAATTTCAAGTACATGTGCATTTATCAATTGAAGACGTTAAGTCAGTAAATGAATCCAAGATCATATTATGGCACAAACTGTTGTCAGGTAGTTTACCCAACATCTTCGTAAATGAGCTTGAAAATAAATTTTTTGTACACAATCCTGATGTATGCAGAAAAACTGTCTATTACAGACGGTATGTAGATGAAATCGTACTACTGTACAAAAGCGACGAAAATGAAATACGTGAAGTAGCAGACACAATGAGTGGGATGCACGAAAAAAATAAGTTCACAGTGGAATTAGAAGAAGAAGGAAGCACAAGTTTTTTGGATCTCAGGTTAACTAAATGAAATGGAAGACATATGATTAGCATGTATAGAGAGGCGACAGCTACTGACACGATTATAAAAGCAAAATCATGCCACCATAAGAAGCATAATTGGACATACTTCAGAGCTCTGTTCAACAGAATGCTAGAACTACCACTCACCCATAACGACGATGTACAAGAATTGGATATGATTAAACAAGTAACCAAGGCAAGCAGATATAGGGACCATGATGAAATGAATCTTTGTAAGAAACTAAAGCCAAAAATACGTAATAGAAAGGAAACAATACATCCAGAGGCCAAGAAATTTTTTGGTGCTATTTCATACAATGTTGCTATTTCCGACAGTATTCCACAAACCCTCAGGAACACTAAAGTAAAAAATCGGATTTCAAA
The DNA here is from genome assembly GCF_021461395.2 of Schistocerca americana. Classification (NCBI taxonomy): domain Eukaryota; kingdom Metazoa; phylum Arthropoda; class Insecta; order Orthoptera; family Acrididae; genus Schistocerca; species Schistocerca americana. Next base: position 428,730,196 of record NC_060124.1, on the reverse strand, counting down.
CGAGAGGTACAATTCAAACTATACAACAGGAATAAATATTTGGAATCTGGTGTCCACAAGATCAACTGTCAGGACTGTGAAAAGTTTTATATTGGAGATGGGAAGAAATTTCAAGACTCGTTTCAGAGAGCAAACATATGGACAAAATAAGAGCGTATTCGGTGCACATTTGGATAAAGAAAAACTTGTGTCAGGAAATAAAGAGGATAATTTGGAAGTATTGCATAAGACAACAAAGAACAATTGTTGAACCTACTCGAAGAAACGGACATTTACGAACATAAAAAACGGCAACTGGGATTATTGCTGAATGAACAGAATTAGTTTAACTGGAATGTTTATTTCGTTGTATTCAGAAACCTATAAGTTTGAAAAGCGCCGAGCGCCGCAGCAGCTTGGCGTGCGGTTGTCTGCCCCGGACACGAGCGGCTAGGAGACTCGTCCTTCTACTGAAATCTCCGCCACAGGCAAACAAAACGTACAGAGGAGCCACGAGATGGCACCACTGAGGAGATTACTCTCCGAAATGTCATCGACAATCGAAATTTACGGTTGTGGTTTTTTTTTTTTTTTTTTTTTTTTAGAAATGTTTCGATTTACAGATGTGATGTTACTTTTAAGCTTTTTATTCTGGGGTTTACAGTGTTATGTGTTATTTACTTTGCCAGGCTAGTAGTATTCTATTATTGCACTTTGCACGTTTTCTGTAGATTTTAACTATGGGTTTTACTCCCACATGTTTTATGTCAGTTGATATTTTATTGTCAGACTCTTATTTTGTCATATGAAATAATTTTAATTAATGACTACACATATTGCCGTTTAAGTATTGAATGTACGATACTGCTTACCTATGTACCGTAGCTACTGTCCTCAGTTATTTGTATAAATACTGGACATATCCAGGCCAAAACTTATTGCGAATATGTACCTAGATATATAGATTTTGATGTCGATAGCTACATAAGAGTGTTTTGATGGTATTTATAGCTGGTATTCACGTCTGTTAATTATGTTCATAATTTATTTTTCTTATGTATCACTAGACCTGTCGTAGATTTTGCTTCAGATAATTGAAATTAGTTACTTACGCAACTGTTTTTTTTCTAACTGCAACAGACCGGAAGATGGCACTGATCAAAAGCGGTAAATGTGAATTGTACAATTTATGTGATCAAGACGGACCTTTGTAAATAAAGCATGCGCTTCACTAATTTATGTTTTTTCCTATCAAAGAACAAAAGGTCGGTGAGTAAATGTCCGTCATTGCCCACATCACATCGTTGCACTTTTGGGGGCAACGTTTTATGTGTTTATGTGTGTGGTTAGGAATTTCATTGTGTACCGTGACGTGTAGGTCAGAATTTTGATTATTTAGGCAGGGCTTCCCAACGTGTGGTCCGCAGAACCCTTAGGGGTCAACCGGCTCTTTCTAGGGGGTCCGCGGCCACCTTTCACCAAATCGTGTAAAATAATGAGTAAAATTATTGAATAAAAATGTGAAAATCAAATTCATCACTATTTTTTTCGTGTGAAAAACATGTGTACTTTTATTTCAGGTCGTATTCCCAAGCACCTTTGTGGTTCCTAAGTGAGAACGCATACACAGTTTAGTGCCGGAGAATGCGGCTTCTCTAATCGACTTTATCGCAACAATACGGGGGTCGTTTGTGCGCCGGCTCACGGCGCTAGATGCCCGGAGCGAGCTTTGTCGACCAATCACAGCGCTCGCTGGCACGTATGCGGCCCCAGGCAGCATTGAATGTTAAACTTGCTTTGTCAGTGCAATACCTATTTCATAAGTCGATTTTTGACCAGTTTATTACTTCTAACATGGATCGGTGGCTGAAGTCAGGATCATAGAAGATGGGTGCAGTTTCTCCATCGCCTTCACAACAAGAGAAGTTTTCAGTTGAAATGAATGAGGAGGGAGGACGACCAAAGGAAGAACAATCACAAGAAGCTCCACAGCCAGGTTTATTACGTAAAAACGCTGCAAGTACTCCATTGGTTGCAATATCCTGTGGAAGTGGAATAACGAAGAAGCATAAGTACAACGAAAGCTATTTAGAAATGGGCTTTATGGAGACAAAGAAGGGTAAAGCTCAGTGTGTAATTTGTGCGTGAGTTCTTCCGAACAGTTCAATGGTTCCAGCTGAATTGCGCCATCATTTTGAAGGTACTCACCCGGATTTCCAGGCTAAAGACATCGATTTGTTCAAAAGGAAGAGTGCTGAACTACCTGCTTCTCAGCATTTCATGAAAACTCATGCAAAAACAATTAATGAAAATTCATTAAAAGCTTCTTTCTTGATTAGTTATTGAGTGGCAAAAATAGGCAAACCACATACCGTTGCAGAAAACCTCATAAAGCCGTGTGTTAATGATATTGTTTCTTGCATGCTGGACGAAAAGGCAGTAAATCTTGTATCTTCGGTGCCATTATCAAACAATACCGTCAAGAGACGCATTGTTGGCATGTCAAATGATGTGAAAGACACTCTTGTTTCTCACTTCCAACACAATTCATTTTCTCTGCAGATAGATGAATCCACTGATGTTGAAGGATTAGCGATTTTTTTGAGCTTTTGTCCATTATGAACATACTGGATGTTTTGAGGAGGACCTCTTATTGTGCAGACCACTACCTGCCAACACAACAGGTGCTGAAATATTCCGTCTATTGGATGATTTTTAAGGACTAACGAAGTTTCATGGTCTAATTGCATAGATGTGTGCACAGATGGTGCAAAAGCTATGAGGGGTCCTACATTCGGAGCAATAACTAAAATAAAAGAAAACGCCAAGAACTGCAGCAGTAGTCATTGTGCTCTCCACAGATACGCTTTAGATACAAAACAATTGCCTGTTTCGTTCAAGAAATTTTTAGACGAATCTATTCAAATCATTAACTACATAGAATCAAGGCCGTTGAAGTCACGACTTTTCACAATACTGTGTGAAGATATGGGAAGCCTTCGTCATTCCCTGCTTCTCCACACAGAAGTGAGGTGGCTCTCACGTGGGAATATACTCTCTCGGTTGTACGAATTAAGTTTGGAAGTCTTAGCTTTCCTTTTGGAACATAACACCAAATTATCAGACCTTATTAATGACGAAAATTGGCAGTGTATACTTGCCTATTTGTCAGATATTTTCTCCAAAATGAACGAAATGAATATTTCACTCCAAGGGCAAAGTGAAACAAAGGTCACTGCTATCGACAAAGTTCGAGCATTCAAGAGGAAAAGCAATTTTTGGGCAGAGAGTGTCGAGGAGAGGGAGGTCGAGTGTTTTGCTTCTCTCAAGGAGTTTTTGAAAAGCAAAACATTGGCGATAGGGAAGAATTTGTTTCATCAAATCCTAGAGCATCTCCGAAGCTTGATGTCATTGTTGGAGCATTATTTCCCAACAGCTGAAGATGAGAAGCTGCAGAAATACGAATGGGTGGTCAACCCATTCACTAGAACTCTGTAGGAATTTTGTTTCTGTCTTCTATCGTTTACAAAACAATTATTAACTGAATTCTGTTGGCATTGATATTTTTGTTACGAAAATTAAAATGATCTCTAAAGCCTATTTATTTTCTCCATAATATCTTCCATCCTCTCAGTTAAAAATATGGCCTGCCTATACTTCAATTACAGTTACTTGCTATTACTCTGACACTATATTGTGGCAGCAGGCTGAGAGCATAAACAAATGAGGACTTTTCACGTGCCACCTTGAAAAAGGTAAACCTCCTCTGCCAGAATTGTTTCCTTTGAGAAAAAAAGTCTTATGTTCTGTGAAATGCTTTGTCTTCTTATATAGAAATAAGAGAGTCTGTTTGTTTGTTTTCCTAATTGTTTACAGTCGAGGCTGACTGCCATGATATAGTGTCCAAGTAGTAGTTGAAGTTGTAAACTGTGGCTAAACTGTTGCAACGCCGCCTGCCAGTTGCCAGCTACCAACTGACAGTACACTGTTGCAACGCCGCCTGCTAGCTGCCGGCTATGGACTGACAGCTGCCGTTCAGTAGATACGCAAAGACGTAAAAATAACTAGACTTTCGGAGCTGTTTACATGGGCACGAAAATCGATTGTGGAACTGGAAAACGGCTTTATAAAAGCAGATTTCCAGAATCGATTTTGAAGTGTTTACCTGACCAACCAAAAGCGGAACTGGGACATCGCCTTACGAAATCTGGTTTTGGAAACGCGTGTAATCTGGGTGAACGCATTCCCGCACATTGCACAATAGATGTCACAATAGTCCTTTAAAGGCAATTCCTTGGCCTCTTTTCTTTCGTGATGTGTTTGTATCCTGAATCATGGGTCTGCCTCTTTTCTTCACAGCCGCGCGGAATGGCCGCGCAGTCTAGGGCGCCATGTCGTCGTGGATTGTGCGGCCGCTCCCGCCGGAGGTTCGAGTCCTCCCTCAGGCATGTGTGTGTGTGTGTGTGTGTGTGTGTTTTGTCCTTAGCGGAAGTTAAACTTACGTTAATAGTGTGTAAGACTAGGGACTGATGACCTCAGCAGCTAAGTCCCATAGACTTTACATACATTTGAACATTTTTCTTCGGATTTCACGAAAAACCACACACACACACACACACACACGACTGTTACGAAATATGCATGCTCCTTACACAACAGTAGCCAAACAGTGGAAGTAAACAGACCACAAGCGGCAGCTTGTCAACAGCGAACAGTTTGTACGTGACATTGATTGTTCTTGGAGGAAGGCAGATCCAACACATGAAATGTCAATTACCAAGTAATTTTAATCAGGCTATAGTGTGTTGAACAAAGGGAGTAAATCCACTAGTAAGTGTCTGGATACAGTGGGAATTCAAATTGGATCGTTAATTTCAAGTTGTTTTCATTCATCTTTAAACCAAAGACTATTGATACTTCAGGGGGGGGGGGGGGGTCATTGGGAACATGGCACTTGCATTAAGAAGCTTTCAGTTCCCATCTCATTTAGGGGAAAGTGTGTCACTTCTGTGTCAGTATTTGGTAGTGCCAAGGTTAACCGTGCTCGAGCAGGTAGTTAGAAAGAATTAGTTCTGTAGATATTAAAGGATCGAGTGATTCTGTAAACCGAGAACTCAACATGGAGCTCGAACAAAGCAGTTCGCTGGGTTCTGAAGTAACGGAAAGTCGGGAGAGTAATATTGACAAGTCATTAGCGACAAACCGCGAAACAGACTACTCACAGAGTAACCTAAAAAAGCAGAAGCTGAGGTGTTACGTGAAGAGATCGTGACACTGTCCCTGGCAGTGGAAGATTCCGTAGCCACTGGCCGCGAAAACGGGACACAAGGTGTAGCCGATCTCACCTCAAATTCTTCTTCCCCATCAAACGCTGTTATACAGTCGCCATTATGTCAAGTGCTAGAAATTAGCAAAGAACATTTGCAAAAGACAGACGAAAATTTTAAGAAGGCAGACGAGAACAATTAGGTATTGAAGATCAATTTGAGGAAAACAATGATCACCTTAAGAAATTAGAACAACAGTTAACTGATCATGTGCAAGGGTGTGACGGATCAATGGAAAAACTGGTTCAAAATATCGGAGAAGTTAAGAAATGTAAAGATAGAACGAAACATGTCAATGTGGATAAGATTAGCAATTGCAAGAATAAATTAACCACGAAAATTCAAGAAGTGAAGAAAACGATCATTGAGTTACAAAAGGACGTTCACAGCATTGAAGAATGGAAGACTATAGTCACCGACGACGTTTCCCAAGTAAAGAAACAAGTATACTTGTCGTCACACAGTGACACGATTTAAGATAGGACTGTTCCTGCTGATTTAAAAGCTCAGGAACAGACAAAAGTACTCTTTCAATTCAGGCAAACATTAACCGTCGCAATCAGTCAGCGATGGTCGAATTCTTTAAGCGGGGTCAAAGAGACAGAGGTTCAATGAACAGTACGCGAGTGGAAAAAACATTAATGATCGATGGAAACAGTCACAAAGTGCAACAAGATTTGCAGGAATTAAGAGACAAGCTCAGTCTTATTTGCGGCGGTCCGGTACCACTTCCAATGAACATGGATGCAGCAGTAACCGTAGGAATAAAATATCGGGACGTGGACGAGGATGAAATACGAAATATTTCATCTCAGTTCAAAAATTCGTACTGTTTCCGGACAGATCGCATAGTCTACATTCGCAAATTTCGATTGATCAGTTCAAAGAAGGTATGCCTAGATCCTGATGCGGGGGTTAAACATCAATTTTATTTAAGCACACTTATGCGAAAAACCCGCAGCGACTACGTGCGTGATCCTGCCGAAGTGCAAAAGATTTGGAGAATTGTAAAAAGCGTTTCTGCACGAATTCTGGGCGAAGGAGAACAGAAAAATAGTCAAACAGGTCATTTTAATGATGAAACCTTAAGCTGTTTCATAATTTCGAAGTCTTCCGCAATACTTCAATGAAATTTTGAAGAGAAATCGATTTTCGGACACAACCTTTGAAGCAAAGGAACTCATATGAATCTGCCAAACGAAACTGCCTATACGAGTCCAAAGAAACATTATAGTGGCACGTCGTGATATGGACGATGCAGAGGCATTCTTGTTTTTGTTTGGTGAACCGCGGTCAGAGGACCAGTGCATTTTCTACAAACTCACTACAGTTCGCCACAACGTGGACCGCCGAATGGAGATTTGGGGCAATAGGCACCAACTCTTTAAAAATATAAACAAGTGGAACAGAAATCATCAGTGAAATTCGTGGACGCAACCATATCGAATAGACGACAGACAAAAATTTTTCAACTCGGTTTTAAAAGCATAACAATTGCGAGAATTCAGGATCAGCACTAAGCGCGCATTTACGCTACGCAGGTCATCAGATCACGGACATACACGAGAGGATGCAAAAAGTATATTTCAAGAATAACCACCGTAATATTTAAAAAGAGATAGCGGTTTTCCTAGTCTTGCAAAACTCTCCTGAGCTCACCTGAATTTGGACTACTTAACCGGCCAGCCCATTGTTCCCATTTTTCGACAACGTACACTCTAATACAAGAAAATGACGCACCACGAAGATGCTTCAAATGTCTCCAAGCACTATGGGACTTAACATCTGAGGTCATCAGTCCCCTAGAACTTAGAACTACTTAAACCCAACTAACCTAAGGACATCACACACATCCATGCCCGAGGCAGGATTCGAACCTGCGATCGTAGCAATAGCGCGGTTCCAGACTGAAGCACCTAGAACCGCTCGTCCACAGCGGCCGGCCACCACGGTGAAATTATCCGAATGGGTAGATGTGATGTATATGTACAGACAAACAAATGATTACAATTTCATGAAACATAGCATGATTTATTCAAGAGAAGAGGCTTCACACACCGAGCAGGCCAGTAACGCCTTAGTCCACCTCTGGCACTTATGCAAGTAGTTATTCCGTTTGGTATTGACTGTCAGAGTTGGTGGATGTCCTCCTTAGGGATATCGTGCCAAATTATGTTCAGCTGGTGGGTTAGATCGTATGATTGGAGGGCTGTGGCAATAATGCTCCGAGCCTTCTCAGTTGGGAGAGACCCGGCGACCTTGCTGGCCAAAGTATTGGTTTGGCAAGCATAAAGACAAGCAGTACTCTCACCATGTGTGGGCAGATTATTTTGCTGAAATGTAAGCCAAGGATGGCTTGTCATGAAGGGCAACAGAACGGAGCGTAGAATATCCGCAATGTACCGCTGAGCTCTAAGCGTGCTGCTGATGACAATCATAGGGGTCTTTCTATGAAAAGAAATGACACTCCAGACCATCACTTCTGGCTGTCAGGCCGTATGGCGGGCGCAAGTCAGGCTGGTATCCCACTGCTGTCCGAGGCGTCTCCAGACACGTCTTGGGCCTGTAATCTCATTGACTGGGGGATAATTTGGATTTTGACCATACAACGTGTCAATTGGACAGAATTTGGCACGATATGCCTCAGGACATCTAACTTCTCTGTCATTCAGTGCCAAGCCAAATAACTGCTTGACTGCGTGCGTGGAGACCACAGGTGGGTCAACGCCTTAGTAACCTGCTCAATTTGTGAAGCTATTTCTCTCGAATAAATCATTCATTTTTTCTAAAATTGTAATCAATTGTTTACCTGTACACGTACATCACATCTATCGATTTCCGTATCATTTGGATATTTCTTTGTGGTGTGGTGTGTTTTTTTTAGTGTATTTTGCTGCATGTAAAAACTTTCACTTTTTATAAATCCTCCACTAGTTTTAAAATTGCGGGGAGTAATATCCATTAGTAGTCTCAATCACTCAGGATTTAGCGAATTAGTTTTCTACCCGTGTATCGTCTTTCTTTATATCACTAGTTGATTTAAACTGTAATTTACTTATTTTTATGTACAGCACTTCGTCCTCTTTAACGTGTTAATAGTTGATGCTCTAGCCTCACTTTCTCTACAGCCATTTCACTGGGTTTTTGGATACCATGGCCAATGCAGTTTTCCTCATGGCTGCTTGCGCAGGGCTCTGGCTACTCCAGTGTTCCTTTTGGCTGTGCCCACATCGCCTCCAGCAGGTAATACAATGTGTTTTTATTAGTGCTCATGTATATTTTCGTATAGTTTGCAGATCTTATTTTATTCTCTCTGCAACAAACACTTTTGTTATTTTGTTTAAGGGACACCCCCTTTTACCAATTTGACAAATGCTTCTAATTGGTTTTAATTGATCAATGACGTGTAGCATGGGAAAAGCTTCAAGACTGTAAAATGATGTTGTAGACACAACTTACGTAAGTACCTAATATACAGGACTATTCTACTCTGGCCGGCCGGAGTGGCCGAGCGTTTCTAGGCGCTTCAGTCTGGAACCACGCGACTGCTACGTTCGCAGGTTCGAATCCTGCCTCGGGCATGGATGTGTGTGGTGTCCTTAGGTTAGTTAGGTTTATGTAGTTCTAAGTTCTAGTGGACTGATGACCTCAGATGTTAAGTCCCATAGTGCTCAGAGCCATTTGAACCATTTTATTCTACTCTGAATAACAATATTTAAGAAGACTGTGTAAGAAGAAAAAATTGTAAAACACTTCCTTTCTAATTCCTGTTTTGTTCACCTGAGGACGCTCCTAAATTGGCAACATGTCTTGGTTTTAATAAAACACTTTCTACAGCCAGAGTGGCGTTTTTTGCCTTTTTATAAGACTGTGGACATTTGGCTGAAGTTGCCCACAATTCAAAATAGTATGTCTTCAGTACTGATAGAAACCAAGGTTCTTTAATCTCAACATAGTATGTCTTCAGTACTGATAGAAACCAAGGTTCTTTAATCTTTCATCTTCTTCTCCATGCTACTTCCTGCTTCAGAACACTTTTATTTGCTGATAATGATGACTGGACGCATTTTTTTAAACATCCTGAGTTTTCTGCTGCTTCTTAAGTCGGCTACAGGAGGCGTTCATACCTTGTTGGAAATCTATCCGTGCACCCAGTTTAAGTTTGGAGCGCATTGCTGTATCAACCGCAACTTCTGCAATACCTTGTTCCATTCCAGTATCCCTTCTTCCATGTTTTTCCTTGGCTTTATCAGCTAAAATTCAATCTGCAACTTGGAGCTCTGCCAAATCTTTACTTGCAGCAAATGCGATACCACATTCTTTGCAAATCTCGCCCCACAAATTAATTATCTTATAACCACAATTGGCTTCTCCAGCTTTGTTCTTGTTGAGATTACCACCATTCCGACGTAGAATGCCCATCCTCCAAGACAAGCTATACTACTGCACGACTGAAGGTTTGCACACCTCATTATATACCACATCATTAGTGTCCACCTAGCTGTTGCGCAAAGAGGAGAAGCCAAGCCATTTAACCAAGACCTTATCGCTCCCAACATCTTACAATGCACTCAGTGAGAAACACGTCTGGTCCGTTGCTACTCTGTAATTTTACTGTGTAAAAACTACCTGCTATTTCACTACCACAGCCATCCTTTAAGACGTGAGTTCTAGGGTTTAATAGTTCGGCTTTGGAAACAGTAAGTTCTAGTTACTAGTTTGGTAGGTACGATTTCTTAAATGCAGTCTTCTGTTTTGAAACAAATACTAAATCACTCATAATAAATTTCTGCCTGCTTGGATCCATCATTTTAATATGATTGTATAGCTTATTTAGAATCTCATAAACATCGATTGGCGTCATGTTTGATGTTGCATATAAGCTCCAGTTGTACTATATTTGTGAAAGAATACCCTTCGACTTGTATGATCCACAACGAGTAAAATCCTTCCACGTGTAGATTTTTATTTTTTGTTCAAGCGTTCAACGATACTTGCTTTCTACTGGGAGATTGCTAAGTAGTAGTGCATTGCATACCCCTCCATTGTTGAAATATCTATTGTGGAACTCGCCACCATGAATGGCGTGAATGGTTTGATGGTTTACAGTATACTGATTCATCCCTGTCTGCAACAGTTGTTCAAACACCCATCAACATCCTTCACAGTCTCTGTTTTTGCAGATAACGCCCAGAAAATTTAGAGTGCAAATCAATGACCATTAAAATACATTTGAAAACTTTATTTGCTCATGAATATTGTCTCATGTCGACAAGATCTGCCTACCATAAATCATCCAAACCTTGAATTATAATGTATCTGCACAAGAATGTTTTGTGCGCTGGTTTGTGGAGTTCTCAAACTGGTATCTCCATAATTGTTCAATGATGCCTTTTTATTGAAGCTCTGAAATGATTTGTTCATGTAAGCCACATTCCCAGTGATGACTGTGCCATGAGCAGTGGTAATCGTTCCATTATTTCATTGCACTCAGCACTCTGTCTTCAGGCCACAAGTGGCAAATCGGGACCATCCGACCACCGTGTCACCCTCAGGTGAGGAAGAGGATAAGAGGAGTGTGTGGTCACCACACCGCACTCCCGGTCGTTATGATGGTTTTCTTTGACCGGAGCCGCTACTATTCGGTCGAGTAGCTCCTCTGTTGGCATCACGAGGCTTGAGTGCACCCCGAAAAATGGCAACAGCGCATGGCCGCCCGGACGGTCACCCATCCAAGTGTCGGCCACGCCCAACAGCGCTTAATTTCGGTGATCTGACGGGAACCGGTGTATCCACTGCGGCAAGACCGTTGACTATTATTTCATTGGTATAATCATAATTCATATACACCGATGGAAAAAAAATCATCACCGAGAAGGAGTTGTGCGAGTTGTTAGGTGTGTTTCCACATCTGAACTGTGAGATCTATTCAAATTTCGCATTATTTACGTAAGAGTGTTGCTAGTAGTGCCACCAAGAGGACGCAGATCAGGTTTGTTTTAGATACATGCTGTAACGGTCATGAGCTTTAGTTAGTGCAGTGAGTTGATGTTAGTCAAAAATGACTTTAAGACGATTAATATACGATAATCAACAGCTCAGTGCTTTTCACCTACGTAATAAGGAAGCAAGGAGGAAACTCAATACAAGCTGGAAGGGACAACATCTATCTCACTGCGACACACCAAAATATCTTGGGATTAAACTTGACCGTGCTCTCACCTACAAGGAACACTGTTTGGCCACAAAGATGAAAGTGAGTGCCAGGAACAACATCATCCGCAAGCTAACAAATAGCAGATGGGGAGCGCAACCTACAGTTCTCCGCACGTCAGCTTTAGCTTTATGTTTCTCCACTGCGGAGTACTCGGCACCCGTTTGGCAAAATTCCACCCACGCTGAACAAGTAAATATAGCATTGAATGAGACTGGACGCATCGTGACAGGATGCCTCCGACCAACTCCCACAAAGCAGCTGTACCACCACACGGGCATAGCCCCGCCAGACATCAGAAGAAGGACTGCCGCGGAAATCGAGAAACATAAACAGGAGACAGATCCCAGGCATCCAATGTTCGGTTACAATCTTCATCCTCGCCGACTTAAATCAAGGAAGAGTTTCCTACGAACAACTGAAGCAACTCTTTTATCACCTAGAGCACGACGAGAAGAGCTGTGGTACAATGTGGACCCAGGAAGACCAGGGAATAGCCCCAGGGAAGAACCCACAGCTGGCTCTGAACTCCCATATACGACCTGGAAAGCCCTGAATAGACTACGAACAGGCGTATCAAGATGCAGAGCAAACTTGGAAAAATGGGGCTACATTAATGCAGACGAGCCCTGCGAGTGTGGAGAACAGCAAGACCCACAACACCTACTGGTCTGCAGGAAACTAAACAACCCGTGTTCGACTCAAGACCTATTTGAAGCAAATGACAAGGCTATTCAAGCTGCAGTGTATTGGGCTTCACGTGGGATATGAAAATCGCTCTGTTTCGCATCCTTAGCGCTTATCATTATATGTTACATACTTTTCTATATTATTGTAGTTAATTTACCTTATAACCATGTATTATTGTATTATAACTGCTTCTCTTGCATTGTAATATAATTTTTTTGTAAAATGGTGATGTCTTGGATACGATAAATAAATAAATAAACAGCTCAGTGAGTGTGAAAAATCGCGTGTTATATGACTACAAGGAGCTGGATGTCCCTTCCGCAATATTGCAAAAAGACTTGGCAGAAATGTAACAATTGTACATGACTGCTGGCAATGGTGGTCACAGAAAGGCACAGTCTCAAGAAGACTGAGCTCTGGATGGCCGCATGATACCTCCGAGAGGGAAGACAATTGTGTTTGATATATGTCTGTGGCACATCGTACTGTGTCTGCAGCAGCAATTCGAGCAGCAGTTGGCATCATAGTGACACAAAGAACTGTTACAAATCAGTTACTTCTTCGAGATCACCGAGCCAGATGACCCATAGCGTGCGTTCCACTGACCCAAACCACCACCATTTGCGACTTTATGGGTGTCAAGTGAGAGCTCATTGAACGGTGGAGAGGTGTCTGTTGTGTTTTTTGGTGAAAGTCGGTTTTGTCTCAGCGCTAGTGACGGTCATTTATTGGTTAGGAGGAAGGCAGGTAAGTGCCTGCGACCAACCTGTCCACTGCCTAGACACGCAGGACCTACACCTGGGGTTATGGTCTGGTATTCGATTTCGTATGGCAGCAGGAGAAGTCTCGTTAGTATCCCATGCACCCTGAATGCAAGTCTGTACGCCAGTCTGATGACTCAACCTGTTGCGCTGCCGTTCATGAACAGCAGTGTAGGAGGTTATTTCCAGAAGGATGACGCTCGCCCACATGCCGTTGTTGTAACCGAACATGCTCTACAGAGGGTCGACATGTTGCCTTAGCCTGCTCAATCTCCAGATGTGTCTCCAATCAAGCACATCTGGGGCATAAATGGATAACAGCTCTGTCATCCACAACCAGCATTATCTGTCCCTGTACTGAGTGACCAAGTGCAAGTGGCATGGAACTCCGTCCCACATACTCATATCTGACACACTGCAAGCACATCTGCAAGCTTGCATTCAACATTTTGGTGGTTACACCGGGTATTAACGTACTATCATTTCGCAACTGCAATGGTTTTTCCCACACTTAACTTTAACCTATGATCTTGCAACATTGATCACTTATATACACTACTGGCCATTAAAATTGCTAAACCAAGAAGAAATGCAGATGATAAACAGGTATTTATTGGACAAATATATTATACTAGAACTGACATGTGATTACATTTTCACGCAACTTGGGCGCATAGATCCTGAGAAATCAGTATCCAGAACAACCACCTCTGGCCGTAATAACGGCCTTGATACGCCTGGGCATTGAGTCACACAGAGCTTGGATGGCTTTACGGGTACAGTTGCCCATACAGCCTCAACACGATACCACAGTTCATCAAGAGTAGTGACTGGCGTATTGTGACGAGCCAGTTGCTAGGCCACCATTGACCAGACGTTCTGAATTGGTGAGAAATCTGGAGAATGTGCTGGCCAGGACAGCAGTCGAACATTTTCTGTATCCAGAAAGGCCCGTACAGGACCTGCAACATGCGGTCGTGCATTATCCTGCTGAAATGTAGGGTTTCGTGGGATCGAATGAAGGGTAGCGCCACGGGTGGTAGCACATCTGAAATGTAACGTCCACTGTTCAAAGTGCCGTCAATGCGAACAAGAGATAACCGAGACGTGTAACCAATGGCACCCCACACCATCACGCCGGGTGATACGCCAGTATGGCGATGACGATACACGTTTCCAATGTGCGTTCACCGCGATGTCACCAAACACGGATGCGACCATCATGATACTGTAAACAGAACCTGGATTCATCGGAAAAAATGACGTTTTACCATTCGTGCATCCAGGTTCGTCGTTGAGTACACCATCGCAGGCGCTCCTGTCTGTGATGCAGCGTCAAGGGTAACCGCAGCCATGGTCTCCGAGCTGATTGTCCACGCTGCTGCAAACGTCGTCGAACTATTCGTGCAGATGGTTGTTGTCTTGCAAACGTCCCCATCTATTGACTCAGGGATCGAGACGTGGCTGCACGATCCGTTACAGCCATGCGGATAAGATGCCTGTCATCTCGACTGCTAGTGATACGTTGCCGTTCGGATCCAGCACGGCGTTCCGTATTACCCTCCTGAACCCACCGATTCCATATTCTGCTAACAGTCATTGGATCTCGACCAACGCGAGCAGCAATGTTGCGATACGATAAACCGCAATCGCGATAGGTTACAATCCGACCTTTATCAAAGTCGGAAACATGATGGTACGCATTTATCCTCCTTACACGAGGCATCATAACAACTTTTCACCAGGCAACGCCGTTCAACTGCTGTTTGTGTATGGGAAATCGGTTGAAAACTTTCCTCATGTCAGCACGTTGTAGGTGCCGCCACCGGCGCCAACCTTGTGTGAATGCTCTGAAAAGCTACTCATTTGCATATCACAGCATCTTCTTCCTGTCGGTTACATTTCGCTTCTCTAGCATGTCATCTTCGTGGTGTAGCAATTTTAATGGCCAGTAGTGTATGTAACCTAGACAAAGGTATTCCCGAAATATCATTACACCACATTAATTATTTCTTGATGTTGGTATTTTTCCCGTCAGTATACATACCAGCTGACAAACCTGGCATTTCCCGGATGTTCATTTTGCCAGTTTTTTGTGGAAACGAAAACAAAAAATGAACGATGTTTGTTGTGTAATACCGAAAAAATGTAATTTTTATGTGTTCGGGATACGCCTTTGAAATTATGCAGTAGACTTGGCGTCAGATGATACCAGACAGTTCCTGATGCTGGGCAATGCTGCTTTGCGTGTGTGAAAAGTGACTTTGTAAACATCTCTATGGCAATGCCTCTTCGTAGCTCTATAGATGGCCACTGTTTTCGCCTACAGCCGTTTGCGCTTCACAGTTGAAAGCTGTCAAAAGTTCTGACAGGCATCGTATCTCCTGATCTATGTGTCACACAATGATATAATTTTGTAGGTCCATTCAGCGTATGAGTGGATTCTATCTGAAAAATGTGTTGCGATTAGAGACTGTGGCAAAGAAGTAATAAAATTTATATGTCATGCATAATGCAGCAGTTCTTCACGCATCTCAAAGTTTATGACGTCATATATGCTGGATCATGTATGGTACCATGATATAATTTTCTACGTGCATTTAGCGAAATACGTGGATACTGTCTGAGAAAGTTACTGCGAGTTACTAGCACAGGAGTAATAAATTTTTACGTCATGCATGATGCAGCTGTTTCCCATACATCGCATTGTTTATGATGTCATATATCCTGAACTATGAAAGATAGGTGGGTCTTACCCCCACAGCAATTGTTGCCTGACACTAAGGGATATTATACCAAATTTTGTTGAAATCGGTCCAGTGGTGTAGGAAGATACGTGGAACACAGACACATACATACACTCATTTTTACATTATGGATATTACAGAGATAGAATGTACATTTTGTTGTGCTGTATGTCGATACCTTTTCCAGCATTATGTGTACAAGGTAATGCAGGTTGAATAATATTTTGAAATTACCAACTGTTTTGGCTTTTCATTTCTGCGTCTGGGATGTTGTCTTTCCTATGTGCATTAGTTTACATAATATTTCAACACACATTTCTATCTCCTTTGGAGTGTTGAAGTTTTTAAGAATGTTAGATCTACTAACCCAGGTTTCTTTCAAATTCTTTATTCCAGCATGTTTCGCAGTCTTGATTAAACTTATAGGCTGCTTATCAGCATATACAGTAAGTTGATTCCTGCTGATCCCCTATTTATTCCATCTATCTCACTGTTCATTGTGATGATTAATGTAAGTGGTAATAGTATATCTTTCTTCCCCTTCTCCTCCTCTACCTCCATCTGTGTTACTAGCTGTGTGCAGCAGTTGTTGAAGACTTTCAACAATTGGCTTAAATGTTTCTGATAGAGAAAGATCTCATTCCAGTTGTTATAATTTTTGCAGTCCTAATTTCCTCTGAATAGCTTTCTGAGCCTCAATAATTCTGCGTTTTGTTGATATGCTGTTGCATACTAAACAGGCTTTGAAATAATACACAATTTATATACTCTTTAACTAGGGTTGAGTTGTTCCTTATTTCTATTTCAGCTCTATGTCGATGGATTCATTCATTCATATCCTTCATCAGCAATTCATACAACTCAACTTGCATAGCTATTCCCTTGACAAACCTGTCCGATTCCATTAACTTGCACTGAGATATCCGTTGACTGCTTCAATTGTTTCTTTGGCTTCTGATTCAGCTGCTTCACCCTAGATTGAAACATCTAACCCTTTATAGCTGCTGACAAAGTAAGACTATCCAATTCCATCAACTTTGTGTTGAGACTTTCATCGATTGCCTCAATTTTCGTATCAACGTATTAACAGATGTTTTGTCTGTGAATTATCCTCTTGCGATGAATGCATGACATGCGCGCAAATTTGTCTATGGGTCGCAGTATGCTGAGAAAGTTACGTATTGGTACACTAGTTTTAAAAAAAACTCCTGGAAGTTTGATCTGTATTACTCATAATTCAACTTCTTCTTTTATCGATAGCGAGAAAGCCATACTGTTTGCAATTCCAGCTATCGCTGCATATGATCATAAATCCATTGAATGTCATGTCAGTACCCGTATGTGTTTGATAAATACACATATCAAAAAAAAGTTTTGCATCACCCCAGTTCCCAGAACTCCTGAAGATAGACGTTGACTGTGGATATTGTATCAGAGACACAGTCCCTTTGACTGTTCAGAGACGTCACTAAACCCACCCAAAGATGTAAACAACCATGCATGAGCAGCGCCTATTAGACGGAGGGGGTCCGACAGCCGATAGTTCCAGTCATTCCACCAGGAAGGAGGTACACGGCTCGTATTGTCTGTAGTTCAACCATTCCTAGACGGTCAATACCGCGGTTCCATCACGTCCGCATTGCTACTCAGAGCCAGGAAGGGCTCTCAACAAGGGAAGAGTTGAGGCGTCTCGGAGTGAACCAGAGCGATGTTGTTCAGACATGGAGCAGATACAGATAGACAGAAACTGACGATGACATGCCTCGCTCAGGCCACCCAAGGACTACTACTGCAGTGGATGACCGCTACCTACAGATTATGACTCGGAGGAACCCTGACAGCAACGCTACCATGTTGAATAATGCTTTTCGTGCAGCCACAGAACGCCATGTTACGACTCAAACTGTGCGCAATAGGCTGCGTGATGCGCAACTTCACTCCCAACGTCCATGGCGATGTCCATCTTTGCAACCACGACACCATGCAGCGCGGTACAGATGGACCCAACAACATGCCGAATGGACCGCTCAGGATTGGCATCACTTGCTCTTCAACGATGAGTGTCGCATATGCCTTCAATCAAACAATCGTCGGAGACGTGTTTGGAGGCAACCTGGTCAGGCTGAACGCCTTAGACACACGGTCCAGCGAGTGCACCAAGGTGGAGGTTCCCTGCTGTTTTGGGGTGGCATTACGTGGGTCGACGTACGCCGCTGTACGATACGTGAATGCCATAGTGCAACCATATCGGCAGCACATTCGCGAGGCATTCGTCTTCATAGACGACAATTCGCGCTCCCATCGTGCACATCTTGTAAATGTCTTCCTTCAGGATAACGACATCTCTCGACTAGAAGTGACCAGCACGTTCTCCAGACACGAACCCTATCAAACATGCCTGGGATAGATTGAAAACGGCTGTTTATGGACGACGTGACCCACTAGCCACTCTGAGGGATCCACGCCGAATCGCCGTTGAGGAGTGGGACTATCTGCGTTAATGAACTTGTGGATAGTATGCCACGACTAATACAGGCATGCATCAATGCAAGAGGACGTGCTACTGGGTATCAGAGGTACCGGTGTGTACAACAGTCTGGACCACCACCTCTGAAGGTCTCGCTGTATGGTGGTACAACATGCAATGTGTGGTTTTCGTGAGCAATAAAAAGGGCGTAAATGTTGTTAATCTTGATCTCTATTCCGATTTTCTGGACAGGTTCCGGAACTCTCGGAATCGAGGTGATGCAAAACTTTTTTATGTATGTATGTTTATATTTATACTATCTTATTGGAAATCTGTAATATAAAGTTTGCATTATCTCTTACTAACTACGTTGATATTCTTTAGTATACTTGACTCAATCCCCATATGATGACAAAAATAGAAATATTTGCTTGTTTGATCCTTACTTTCCACAGCAACGTCATCAAACATAAAAGTGTGTTTCGTTTTACACTTTCTGGTTGTGGAATATCATCGCTTCTCTGAATGCCACATGTATGTTACATCATTCATTCTGCACAGGGTCTCCTGTAACAACTAATATCTACATCTACAAGATTACTCTGCAATTCACAATGAAGTGCCTGCCAGGGGGTTCATCGTCCGCCCCCGGTAGTTGAGTGGTCAGCGCGACAGAATGTCAATCCTAAGGGCCATGGTTCGATTCCCGGCTAGATCGGAGATTTTCTCCGCTCAGGGACTGGGTATTGTGTTGTCTTAATTATCATCACTTCATCCCCGCGGACGCACAAGTTGCCGAAGTGGCGTCAAATCGAAAGAATTGCACCCGGCGAACGGTCTATCCGACAGGAGGCCCCAGTCACAAGACATTTAGGGGGTTCATCGAAATACTTTCAAGCTATTTTTCTACTACTCCACTCCCAAAAAGCGCACCAGTAAAACAAAAACTTAAATCTTTCCCTGAGAGCTCTGATTACTCTTGTTTTATTGTAATTTAATGCAGATGGTTGCCGCCCGGAGGAAAAAGATGGCGTTTGAAACTTTGTCAAAACACCTCACTACAACGAAAAACGCCTATATTTTAATGATTGTCACCCCAGCTCGCTTATCATATCCGTGGCACTCTCTGCCGTCTTCAGCAATAATAAAAATAAACTGACCTTCTCTGGACTTTTTCGATGTCCTATGTCAATCCTATCTGATGCAAATCTCACATTGCACAGCAGTACTCCAGAAGAGGATGAACAAGCGTAGTGCACGCAGTCTCCTTAGTAGATCGGTTGCATTTTCTCAGTGTTCTGCCAATAAATCATAGTTTTGTTTCGCTTTCCCTACAACATTACTTATGTGATGATTTCAACTTCTGTTATTTAAGATTGATACCTAAGTACTTAGTTGAGTTCACAGCCTTTAGATTTGTGAGATTTCTTGTGTAACGGAATTTTAGAGGATTCCTGTAAGTAGTCGTGTGCATGACTTCGCTCTTTTCACAATTTAGAGTCAATTCCACTTTTTGCACCATACAGACATCTTGTCTAAATCGTTTTACAATTTGTTTTGATCATCTGATTACTTTGTTGTTGTTGTGGTCTTCACTCCAAAGACTGGTCTGATACAGCTCTCTACGCTACTCTATCCTGTGCAAGCCCCTTCATCTCTGAGTAACTACTGCAACCTACATACCTCTGAATCTGCTTAGTGTATTCATCTCTTAGTCTCCCTCCACAATTTTCCCCTCATGGTTCCCTCCAGTACTAAACTGCTGATCCCTTGATGCTTCAGAATGTGTCCTACCAACCGATCCCTTCTTTTAGTCAGGTTGTACCACCAACTTCTCTTCTCCTCAATTCGCTTCGGTACCTGCTGATTAGTTACGTGATCCGCCAGTCTAATGTTCAGCATTCTTCTGTAGCACCACATTTGAAAAGAAATTAGAATTATATATTAGTACTTTCAACTGCTGACGGGTGTTGATATATATCAACGGGGACAGGTGAAAATGTGTGCCTTGACCGGGGCTCGAAGCCGGGATCTTCTGCTTACATAGCAGACGATCTATCCATCTGAGCCACCGAGAGCACAGAGGATAGTGCGACTGCAGAGACTATCTCTCGCACGCCTCCCGCGAGACCCACATTCTCACCTTATAATTCCACACACTACATTCGTAGTGTACCTACCCAACACACCCATTGCTCGTGGAATACATTCTTACCAAGTCCCGTAAGAGTTCGGGTAATATGTGTGCATCCGCACAAAAGAGGAAGGTCATGGCCGGTATTGCCGGTATGGCCGGTGTCTGTTCTTTCGGACATGTCAGAAAGAACAGACACCATTGATGACTTGCAGCCGTCTAGAACGAAATTAGAATTATATATTAATACCTTCAGCTACCGACGGTCGTTGACATACATTCTCATCTTGTATGTCCACACACTACAGACACCATATCCGTATAAGTATGCATTTGAAAAGCTTCAATTCTCTTCTTGTCTAAACTATTTATCGTCCATGTTTCACCTCCATGCATAGCTACACTCCATACAAATGCTTCAGGAAAGAACTTTCTGACACTTAAATCTATATTCGAAGTTAACAAATTTCTCTTCTTCAGAAACGCTTTTCTTGCCATTACCAGTCTACATTCTATATCCTCCCTACTTCGACTTTCATCAGAAATAGCAAAACATTTACTTCTTAATGTGTCTCTTTTCCTAATCTAAATCCCTCAGCATCGCATGATTT
This sequence comes from Schistocerca americana, assembly GCF_021461395.2. Lineage (NCBI taxonomy): Eukaryota > Metazoa > Arthropoda > Insecta > Orthoptera > Acrididae > Schistocerca > Schistocerca americana. Next base: position 428,709,266 of record NC_060124.1, on the reverse strand, counting down.
AATTTAACAACATTCCATTATCCTCCTTTTGCTTTTGTTGGTGTTCATCTTATATCCTCCTTCCAAGATACTATCCATTTCATTCAACTGCTCTTTCAAGTCCTTTGCCGCCTCTGCCTGAATTACAATGTCATCGACAATCCTCGAAGTTTTTACTTCTTCTCCCTGGACTTTAATTCCTGTTCCAAATTTTTCTTTTGCTTCCTTTACTGCTGGCTCAGTATACAGATTGAATAACATCGGGATGGGCTCACTCCCTTCTCAACCACTGCTTTCGCGCCCCTCGACTGTTGTAGCTGCCATCCGGTTTCCACACAAATTGAAAATAGCTTTTCGCTCCCTGTATTTTACCCCTGCAACCTTTAGAATTTGAAAGAGAGGGTTCCAGTCAACATTGTCAAAAGCTTTCTCTAAGTCTACAACTGCTATAAACGTAGCTTTGTCTTTCCTTAACCCATCCTCTATGACAAGTCGTACGTTCAGTATTGCCTCGCATTCCTATATTTCTCCGGAATCCAAACCGATCTCTCCCGAGGTCAGCTTCTACAAGTTTTTCCATTCTTCTGTGAAGCATTCATGTTGGTATTTCACAGCCGTGACTTATAAACTGATAGTTCGGTAATTTTCACACCTGTCACCACCTGCTTTCTTCAAAATTGGAATTATTATATTCTTCTTGAAGTTTGAGGCTATTTCGCCTGTCTCACAAAATCTTGCTCTCCATATGGAAGAGATTGGTCATGGCTGGTTTTCCCAAGGCTATCAGTACCTCTAACGGAATGTCATCTACTCCCAGGGACTTGTTTCGAGTTAAGTCTTTCAGTGTTTTGGCAAATTCTTCACGCAGCATCATTTTTCCCTTCTCATCTTTCTCCATGACCTCTTCCATTTCCATATTATTGCCCTCAATTACATCTCCCACGTATAGTCCCTCTACATACTTTCTGCTTTCCCTTCTTTGCTTGGGATTGGTTTTCCATCAGAGCTCTTGATATTCATACAGGTGGTCCTCTTTTCTCCAAAGGTCTCCTTAAATTTTCTTGTAGACAGTATCTCTCTTATCTCCATGTGATATATGCTTCTACATCATTACATTTGTCCTCTAGCCATTCCTACTTAGCCATTTTGCACTTCCTGTCGATCTCATTTTTTAGACATTTCTATTCCCTTTCGCCTGCTTCATTTACTGCATTTTTATATTTTCTCCTTCCATCGATTAAATTCAGTATGTCTTCTGTTACCCAAGGATTTCTACTAACCCTCATCTTTTTACCTACTTGATCCTCTGCTGCCTTCACTATTTCATCTCTCAAAGTTAGGCATTCTTCTTCTACTGTGTTCCTTTCCCCTGTTCCTGTCAATCGTTCCCTAATGCTCCCTCTGAAACCCTCTACAACCTCTGGTTCTTTCAGTTTACTCAGGTCCCATCTCCTTAAATTCCTGCCTTTTTGTAGTTTCTTCAGTTTTCATCTGCACTTCTTAACCAATAAATTTTTGTCAGAGTCCTTATCTGCCCCTGGACATGTCACACAATTTAAAATTTGGTTCCTAAATTTATGTCTGACCATTATATTATCAATCTGAAACCTTGTGGTGTCTCCAGGTCTCTTCCACGTATACAACCTCCTCTCATGATTCTTAAACCATGTGCTACCTATGATTAAATTATGCTCTGCGCAAATTGCTACCAGGTGGCTTCCTCTTTCATTTCTTTCCCCCAATCCATAATTCACCTGTTACTTATCTTCCTTTTCCTGCTATCGAATTCCAGTTCCCCATGACTATTAAATTTTCGTCTCCCTATACTATCTGAATAATTTCTTTTATCTCATCATACATTTACTCAGTCTCCTTACCTGCGGAGCTAGTTGGCATATAAACTTGTTATACTGTGGTGGGTGTGGGCTTTGTGTCTGTCTTGGCTGCAAGAATGCGTTCACTGTGCTGTTCACAGTAGCCTATCTGTGTTCCTATTTTTTTACTCGTTATTAAACCTTCTCCTACATTACTCCTATTTGATTTTGTATTTATAGTCCTGTATTCACCTGACCAGAAGCCGTGTTCCTCCTGCCACTGAACTTCACTGATTCTCACTGTATCTAACTTTGGCCTATACATTTCCCTTTTTAAATTTTCTAACCTTCCTGCCCGATTAAGGGATCCCGGAGATCTGAATGGAGGACTGTTTCACCTACAGAATATTTTACCCAAGAGGACGCCATCATCATTTAACCATGCAGCAGAGGTGTATGCTCTCGGGAAAAATTACGCCTGTAGTTTCCCCTCGCTATCAGCCGTTCACAGTACCAGCACAGCAAAGCCATTGTAGTTGATGTTACAAGGCCAGATCAGTCAATAATCCAGGCTGTTACCGCTGCAAGTACTGAAAGGCTGCTGTCCCTCTTCAGGAACCACACGTTTGTCTGGCCTCTCAACAGATACTCCTCCACTGTGGTTGCACCTACGGTACGGCCATCTGTATCGATGAGGCACCCAAGCCTCCCCACCGACGCCAGGGTCCATGATACATGGGTGGAGGGGGGGGGGGGGGGGGGGGCAAGGGCTGATTACTTAACAAGACAGTAAATGACAGCATCATCTGCAGACAATCTAATAGGGTTGCTCAGATTGCTCCTAAATCCTTTATGTAGTTCACAAAGTGCAGGGGGCTTGTAACACCCCCTTAGACACGTCAGGTATTACATCTGTTTTCCTCCATAACCTACCTTTGTAAATATCGCAATAAAATTGTGACATTTCTATTCGAATGCGAGCCTGAAATCGCACTAAAATTACACCATTTCTATTCGAATGCATGTTCGTACGCAAATAAAATGGACGAAAACATATTTTTAGCGTTCTCTCTGCGCTAACTAGAAACCAGAGTCAAATGCTGAAATTATGGTCCCCCTACACTACAATCAATTCAGAGAAAGAACGCAGGTGTCTGGTTTCGTCTGCACATGCTCCGATTTGATGTTATCCCATCTGGCATTGCAAGTGTCATGTAGCTCACAGTACCAGCTCATTGTTTGCTCTGAAATTGTAACGTTTTGTGCAAGCATAGAATATGAACGGTTTTTGCGGAATGGTTCCAGTGACAGCTCCGTTGGTGAGTGCTTAACTGCGCTGACTTGGAATTCGTTGCTCTGGCTTTGAACCCCTCTCTGCCACCAAAATTTTTCTTTCCTTTTTTCATTTTATTTTATACTCGTAACACTAAAGAACTCATCATAAAATTGAAATATATTTCAACAGTTCCATTTGTGTATATAAAATTAATATATTCGTTTAGTTCTGATTTATAACCTTGTAAGTCAAAAGGCTACAGGCCAACACACTGTAGCACACTGATAAAATTTTGCACGAGCCGCCACTGCTGTTATGCAGTCTGAATTGGAGGCCTCGCTATTATTAAGAGATTTAAGTTGCTTTGCAGCACTGACGATATTGACGAGTAACGTACTTACGTTGGCATTTATTCTTAATCCGGTTTCTGAAATAGTTAATGACTCTGTGCTTGTGCCACTGACATCAGTAACATTACTATTGTTATGGTACAGTGAAGGTATCGATTGCTTCTTGCCACTGGTGTACTTAAATTGCAACCAGTGTCTCTTTGGGTTTTCTGTCAGATTTCGAGACAGAGTTTCACTGTGGAAACTATTAAAATTATCTCGCATTCAAGATCATGCTGAATATCGAGCTTCTGTAAAACTTCGCAAATGTGGGGATTTTGTGTTCTTTTATATTTGGCATGTTTTTTTCCTTTGCTTCTGCAACTCTGTTCTGACAAGTTTTATGTACCTTGTGGCACCTTTACCATCTCGTATTATTATTTTATTTATTCGCTTCGCCCTCTAAGGAGCACGTGCAACCATTAACTAGCAAGGTCGTCTTAGCTTTTTTGTTGTTCTTTTCTTCCCAAAACTTCCTCATCCTTTCACTATGGACATGTCTTCCTTCTTGCGTCCACGCCTTTTTCAGTTTCATATCCTTTCTCGTCGGGTTTTTTGTTGTGAGCTTAGGAGAGTTGATTTTCTATCTGTACGCAGTATGTGTGGCTTCTAGTGGATTAGATTAGATTAGATTTACTTTCATTCCAATTGATCCGTAGTGAGGAGGTCCTCCAGGATGTGGAACATCTCAGAAAAACAACAATACACGACAAATATGTACAACTAAAACAAGTAAGCTAATGTACCATTCCACAGGTCCCCAAGTGGAATGATCGTCATTTTTTAATGAACACTAAGAGTCATTTTACAAATACTAATGCACTGAATTTAAAATAAAAAAGTTTTTTATTTATTTATAAGGTAATAAATATGTAATACAACTACTGTAATACTTATTTACAATGAACACATTACTGCACTGAAATGGTGCAGAAGTTAGATTATACTTACACACACACACACACACACACACACACACACACACAAATTTTCAATGAACACATTCCTGCACTGAAATTGTGCAGAAGTTATGTTGTACTTATATACAAATCAGTTGGTTTTACTAAGAAATTCATCAGTGTAGTAGAAGGAGTTGGCCATCAATAAATCCTTTAGGCTTCTCTTAAACTGAATTTCATTGGTTGATAAGCTTTTTGTGGCTGCTGGCAAGTTATTGAACATTTGTGTTCCTGAATAATGCACACCTTTTTGTACAAGACTAAGTAACTTTAAATCCTTGTGAAGATTATTCTTATTTCTAGTATTGATTCCATGAATTGAGCTGTTGGTTTGAAAAAGTGATATATTTTTAATGACAAATTTCATTAAGGAATAAATATATTGGGAAGCAGTAGTTAGTATCCCTAGTTCCCTAAACAGGCTTCTGCAGGATGTTCTTGAGTTCACACCACATATAACTCTTACTGCACGTTTTTGTGCCCAGAAAACTTTAGCTTGACTTGATGAATTACCCCAAAAATTAATCCCATATGACATTATGGAATGAAAGTAAGCATAGTATTCCAGCTTTTTCATTTTTATATCCCCTATATCTGACAAAATTTGCATTGCAAACAGAGATTTGTTAAGACGCTTCAGCAGTTCTGTGGTGTGCTCCTCCCAGTTGAATTTATTATCAAGCTGTAATCCCAAGAATTTAACACTGTCCACTTCTTCTATCTTCTTGTCATCATATGTTAGACACATACTCTTGGGACACCCCTTACAAGTTATGAACTGCATGTAGTGTGTTTTTTCAAAGTTTAGTGACAAAGAATTGGCTAGGAACCAGTGATTAATGTCCACAAATATTTTATTGGCTGATCTTTCTAAGACTACACTTGATTTGCTATTTATTGCAATGTTTGTATCATCGGCAAACAAAACAAACTTGGCATCTGGTAATGTTACTGATGAAAGGTCATTGATATACACAAGAAAAAGTAAGGGCCCCAAAATGGAACCTTGTGGGACCCCACATGTAATTAGTTCCCAGTTGGATGATGCCTGATAGCTTGATACATGTCTCTTTCCTAATAACACCCTTTGTTTCCTGCCAGAGATATAAGATTTGAACCATTTTGCAGCATTTCCCATTACACTATAATATTCTAGTTTACTTAAAAGGATATCATGATTTACACAGTCAAATGCCTTTGACAGATCACAAAATATACCAGTTGCCTGCAATTTTTTGTCTAATGAATTAAGCACATTTTCACTGTAAGTGTAGATAGCCTTCTCAATATCAGAACCTTTTAGAAATCCAAACTGTGACTTTGACAGTATGTTATTTGAGATAAGACGCTTGTAAAGACGACTATACATTACTTTTTCGAAAATTTTTGAGAATGCTGGCAACAGTGAAATTGGACGGAAATTTGATGCTATTTCTTTATCTCCCTTCTTAAACAGTGGCTTAACTTCAGCATATTTGAGCCACTCAGGAAATATTCCACTGATAAACGACTGGTTACACAGCTTAATATGCTACTTAGCTCAGAATCACATTCTTTAATTAACTTTGTTGATATTTCATCATACCCACTAGATGTTTTTGATTTTAAAGATTTTATGATGGACATTATTTCAGTTGGGGTAGTGAGGGTCAAATTCATATTATGGAAGTTACTTGAAATGTCTGGTCTAAGGTAATCCATAGCAGCATCTACCGAACCTGACAACCCCATCTTTTCAGTAACAGTTATAAAATGTTTGTTAAAAAGTTCTACAACACTATACACATCTGTCACCAATGTATCATTTACTCTTAATGCTATTTGTTCCTTTTCATGTCTGGTTCTACCGGTCTCCTCCTTCACTGTATCCCATATTGTCTTTATTTTGTTATCTGATATGACTATCTTTTCCTTGTAATATATTTGCTTTGACATCCGTATTACAGTACTTAATACACTCCTGGAAATTGAAATAAGAACACCGTGAATTCATTGTCCCAGGAAGGGGAAACTTTATTGACACATTCCTGGGGTCAGATACATCACATGATCACACTGACAGAACCACAGGCACATAGACACAGGCAACAGAGCATGCACAATGTCGGCACTAGTACAGTGTATATCCACCTTTCGCAGCAAGCAGGCTGCTATTCTCCCATGGAGACGATCGTAGAGATGCTGGATGTAGTCCTGTGGAACGGCTTGCCATGCCATTTCCACCTGGCGCCTCAGTTGGACCAGCGTTCGTGCTGGACGTGCAGACCGCGTGAGACGACGCTTCATCCAGTCCCAAACATGCTCAATGGGGAACAGATCCGGAGATCTTGCTGGCCAGGGTAGTTGACTTAAACCTTCTAGAGCACGTTGGGTGGCACGGGATACATGCGGACGTGCATTGTCCTGTTGGAACAGCAAGTTCCCTTGCCGGTCTAGGAATGGTAGAACGATGGGTTCGATGACGGTTTGGATGTACCGTGCACTATTCAGTGTCCCCTCGACGATCACCAGTGGTGTACGGCCGGTGTAGGAGATCGCTCCCCACACCATGATGCCGGGTGTTGGCCCTGTGTGCCTCGGTCGTATGCAGTCCTGATTGTGGCGCTCACCTGCACGGCGCCAAACACGCATACGACCATCATTGGCACCAAGGCAGAAGCGACTCTCATCGCTGAAGACGACACGTCTCCATTCGTCCCTCCATTCACGCCTGTCGCGACACCACTGGAGGCGGGCTGCACGATGTTGGGGCGTGAGCGGAAGACGGCCTAACGGTGTGCGGGACCGTAGCCCAGCTTCATGGAGACGGTTGCGAATGGTCCTCGCCGATACCCCAGGAGCAACAGTGTCCCTAATTTGCTGGGAAGTGGCGGTGCGGTCCCCTACGGCACTGCGTAGGATCCTACGGTCTTGGCGTGCATCCGTGCGTCGCTGCGGTCCGGTCCCAGGTCGACGGGCACGTGCACCTTCCGCCGACCACTGGCGACAACATCGATGTACTGTGGAGACCTCACACCCCACGTGTTGAGCAATTCGGCGGTACGTCCACCCGGCCTCCCGCATGCCCACTATACGCCCTCGCTCAAAGTCCGTCAACTGCACATACGGTTCACGTCCACGCTGTCGCGGCATGCTACCAGTGTTAAAGACTGCGATGGAGCTCCGTATGCCACGGCAAACTGGCTGACACTGACGGCGGCGGTGCACAAATGCTGCGCAGCTAGCGCCATTCGACGGCCAACACCGCGGTTCCTGGTGTGTCCGCTGTGCCGTGCGTGTGATCATTGCTTGTACAGCCCTCTCGCAGTGTCCGGAGCAAGTATGGTGGGTCTGACACACCGGTGTCAATGTGTTCTTTTTTCCATTTCCAGGAGTGTATTTTGCAGTATTTCTTATAATGTGCCATAGCATCAAAATTGGAAATGTTTCGGATTGACAGATACAGTTTTCTTTCTGTTTTACAAGATACCCCTATTTCTCGAGTAATCCACGGCTTCTTTGTAGACTTTGCTCTAACATTGGTAAGTTTTGGGGGAAAGCTGTGTCCGAATAAGGTAAGCACTTTATTAGCAAAAATTTTATATTTCTCATTCATGCCATGAGCACTGTAAACATCAGTCCAGTGAATGTCTCTGAGGAGTGTCCTAAAACAATCAATTTTTGGCTTACTGATTACCCTCTTGAGCTCAGATTTAACAGATTTTATATCCTGTTCAGTATTAACATTTGACAGAAGGAACTGCATGTCATGGTCTGAGAGGCCATTGACTATTGGTTTTGTAATATAATTTTGTTCATTGGACTTTTCTATAAAGATATTATCAATGGCTGTTTGTGAGCAAGTGGCTATCCTAGTGGGGAACTTTACAATGGGAATTAAGTTGAATGATAGTGTTACTAACTCAAATAAGTTCTTATTGGGAGAGTCTTTAAGGAAATCTACATTGAAATCACCAGCAACTACTATTTCTTTGTTTTTGGTTGTTAAATGGGCCAGTACAGCTTCAAGGTGGTTTACAAACAGATTAAAGTTACCTGCAGGTGCTCGATATACACTTAATATTATGAAGGATTTTTTGTGAAATTCTAATTCTGTTGCACATGCTTCCATAAGATGTTCTAGGCAAAATTTATTATTGTCTATGTTCTTAAATTTATGATAGGTCCTGATGAATGTGGCAACTCCTCCTTTCTCCATTTCTGATCCACAAAAGTGAGATGCTAACCTAAACCCTGTAACACTTAAAAGTTCTATACCAGTGGTCACATGATGTTCAGAGAGGCAGATTATGTCAGCTGGGTTTGAAGACTCTAATTCATCTATGCAGATAGTTAATTCATTAATTTTATTTCTCAGTCCTCGAATATTTTGATGCAATAAAGATAGCTGACATTTCACATTGACTGAGTTAAAATTGGGTGGAGTTAAAATATCTGCTGACAGTTGAAAACTCTTAACCAATGGCTGTTTATGCTGATGTAATAAGCTGGAATTATGTTTTTTGGTTTCTTTCTCAAACTGAAGGTTTGTCTCAGTTCTAACCTCTCTTAAAATTTGCTTTCTTTCTGTCCTCCCTACCCTAAAAAAGGGTCTTTTCTGAATCCTATAACCACTGGTATTTTACCACTCATGACAGTGCCTCCCCCCTTTAACTTTCCTGCTATTTCCCCAGCCAATTTACCCTTCCCCTTCCTGTTGAGGTGAAGGCCATGCCTAGTATAATCCCGCCTACTGAGAGAATCAACATGAACCACACCAATGTGTGACCCCGCACCCGACATGAGCAGCCGCTCCAGCTCCAAATTAACTCTCTTGACAGAAGACTTCAAATGAGGTCGGTCATGGCGCCCAAGAACAGATACAAACTCAACACTAGTATGCTTCGATGCTGATGCAATCTTCGCCAGGTCACACTCTATACTGTACCCAGGATCTCTGGCTCTTTTTTGTTCTTCTTTTCTTCCCAAAACTTCCTCACCCTTTCACTATGGACCTGTCTTCTTTCTTGCGTCCATCTGTACGCAGTATGTGTGGCTTCTAGTGGGTCAATACCGAGTTCCGTGAGGGCATTTTGGGTTTCTGTTAGCCAGTGTGCCTTGTTTTGGCGAGTTCTTTTGATGATAAGGAAGATTTTTTTGGTCATCCTACAGGCCTCCATTCTTGCTAAATGTCCATATAATTTCAATCATCTTTTCCGTGCAAATTACATTAGAGATGTTCTGTCCTTGAGTGCAAATCTTCAGAGCTTTTGCGCCTCCAGACACCATCTTGAATCTTGGGTCCAAAAATTTTCCTCAGTATATGACTTTCCATTTTCTCAACGTCCTTGATGTTGATGGTTAATGATGTTTCAGTTGCGTAGAGCGCTTCTGGAAGAGTAACTGTATGATAGTGGTGAAGTTTGGCTTGGGTGGATAGCGATTTCTTATTGTATATGTTCCAGGTCATTGTATAAGCTTTATGTAATTTTTCTGCTCCTGTTTTGTGAGCTACTTTTTCGTTACCAGTGTTGCTGATCATTTCACCCAAGTACTTTAAGTACTTGCTGTATCTGCACCAAAGTACCATTATCCAAGATGGCGGCGGTGAAGTCATCCAAGATGGCGGATTTTGGAGGGAAGTTTGAATTTTGGTGGGCAGATAGGTCAATTGGGCTACCTCCACTAAACTAACCTCACCTCCCCACTCCTCCCCTAGAAAATGGTGGGAAGTTCAAATTCCATCAGGATAATGCATCACACCATGGTTACCTCTACTAACCTAAGGAAATGGATGGAAGATAAGTCACTTGGAATACCTCCACTAACCGCCACCTCCTCCTAGGAACTGGTGCCAAGTTTGAATTTTGGCAATAAAGAAAGGTACTTGGGCTATCTCTACTAACCTAAGAAAATTGCAGGAAAGAAAGAGCAGTTGGGCTACCAACCTAGGTCACCCGATCACCACCTCTTCCTAGGGATTGGTCGGGAGAGGATATACCTGTGCTTGACGTAAGTCTTTATTATTTTGCAAGCACTATTTTATTTAAACAATCAGAGGCACTAACCACCATCCATGGGTCTGGACTTCAACTGACCTAGTACACAGTATCACCACAAGAGGGTGCTGTCATTCCTCCTCTGACATAATCCAAGATGGTGGGGGGAAATGGTGGGAAACAGTGTGGTAGCCATAGGGTCCAGACTCCAACTGACATGGTAGACAGTACCACCACCAGAGGGCGGTCTCATTCATGATGTAATCCAAGGTGGCCTCTATGATGTCAGCTGATGACACAAGTACCGTTATCCAAGATAGCAGGGAACTGTGTGTTCACCATGAGGTCTGGGTCTAGTAAACAGTACCACCACCAGAGAGAGCTGTCGTCTGTTCCCTGACATAATCCAAGATAATGGTCTGTGGTGGGGGAAATGGTGGGAAAAGGACTCTGCCTGTGCTGGACATAAGTCTTTATTTTGCAGGCAGTGTCTCCACCATGAGATCTAGAGTCCAACTGGCACAGAACACAGTACTGCCACCAGAGGGTGTTGTCATCTCTCCTGTGATGTAATCCCAGATGGTGGTCTGGAGGAGGAAAATGGCACGAAAATGACTCAGCCTCCACTGGGTTGCTTGAGGGAGTAGAGAAGGGGCGTACATTATTTATTTTGGAACAATTTATTTAGGGATGGATTTTGAAATATAATATACAAACCATCACAAGTGCATCTAACTGGGTTCTCAATCTTATACTGATGTCACATGGCTATGCAATATAAGAGCCAAGTTGACCTGTTGGAAATTGTACAGAGTCCTAGAAATTGTTAACGCTCATGTTCTTGATGTCTCAGCTTGTATGCACAGAAATTCTTGCCCTAAAAGAATCTGTAGCTACGCACGTGCAATTCGCGGCATTGCATCAGTCATGCTGGGTGGTTAAGCACTGTTAGACGTGTCTCACATGTTGTGTTAGGAACAATGCACCCTGTGCTATTCGATGACGTCAGTATTCCCAGGTATCGCATCAGCAATGGTAAAACACATGTGAGGCCCAGAGGTGTTTCACATATGGGACCGGCGTGAGTGCACGTTGGAGTTCTGTGATGTCAGTATAACAGTTGAAGAACTCTAACTGTACACTCGAAAATAGAATCAACTTCCACCCAGTCGCTGTAGGCAACAGCAGTGTGAGAGCAATAGCGGTGGCTAGCTGCAGCATCGGCGCGCTCTGCAAATAGGTCTTCATTCCTGTCTGGTGAGCAGCAGTGCCTAGGTGAACATGTATTTCGAGAGGAATTTATCAGGTACCAAGTATGAAAGGCATGTCGCCGCCTCATGCTTGCAGGACCTGAATGGGCACCTGTGTGTCACTTCGTGGGGGCTGTCAGTAGCCTCCTGTGTGGTCTAGTGAGAGGGGGTGGCGAAGGGTGCTTGTGCATGTTGATTGCTTGTCTGTTGCTTTATTTTGCAAGCAGGTCAGTAGGCTGTGCTATGCGCTATTTGGACAGTTTACGAGTACTGAGCATGTCTACTCATCAGTGTACTGCATTATATAGGAGGAGTTTGCATGTCTGTACTGAAATTATTTTGGTAATTCAGGAGTTGATTGCGTGTCTGCAGAACGTTATGTAGGAGTAGTTTACAGGTCTGTGGGCTGTGTGGCATGACCCCAAACATGTCATAACATGTGTTTTGTATCAGTGTGATAAATATACTATCTTTCAAAAACCATCCCTAAATAAATATTCCAAAATAAATAAAGTACGCTTCTTCCCTACTCTCTCAAGCAAGCCAGCGCAGATTGAGTCATTTTTCGTGCCATTTTCCCCCTACAGATCACCATCTTGGATTACATCACAGGAGGGATGACAGCACCCTCTGGTGGCAGTACTGTGTACTAGGTCAGTTGGACTCAAGATTTCGTGGTAGAGACACTGCATGGAAAATAAAGACTTACATCTAGCACAGGCAGAGTCCTTCTCCCCTACTCTGGACCATCATCTTGGATTATGTCAGGGAATGGATGACAGCTCACTCTGGTCGTGGTACTGTGTACTAGACCCAGACCTCCTGGTGAACACACTGTTTCCTGCCATCTTGGATAATGGTACTTGTGTCATCAGACGATGTCACGGTTGCCATCTTGGATTACATCATGGATGAGAGCGCCCTCTGGCGGTGGTACTGTGTACTATGTCAGTTGGAGTCTGGAACCCATGGCGACCACACTGTTTTCCGTCGTTTCCCCCACCATCTTGGATTATGTCATAGGAGGGATGACAGCACCTTCTTGTGGTGGTCCTGTTTACTAGGTCAGTTGGAGTCCGGACCCCTTGGCGACCACACAGGATGGTGGTAGTGCCTCTAATTGTTTAAATAAAATAGTGCACGCAAAATAATAAAGACTTATGTCAAGCACAGGTCTATTCCTCTCCCGGCCAATCCCTAGGAAGAGGTGGTGGTCGGGTGACAGGTTACTGGAGGTAGCCCAACTGCCCTTTCCTTCCTGCCATTTTCTTAGGTTAGTAGAGATAGCCCAAGTGACCTTTCTTTATTGCCAAAATTCAAACTTGGCACCAGTTCCTAGAAGGAGGTGGCGGTTGGGTGACTTAGGTTAGTGGAGGTATTCCAAGTAACCTATCTTCCATCCATTTCCTTAGGTTAGTAGAGGTAACCATGGTGTAATGCATTATCCTGATGGAATTTGAACTTCCCACCATTTTCTAGGAGAGGAGTGGGGAGGTGGTGTTAGTTTAATGGAGGTAGCCCAATTGACCTATCTGCCCGCCAAAATTCAAACTTCCCGCCAAAATCCGCCATCTTGGATATCATCAGATGATGTCATGACCATCATCTTGGATGACGTCATCTCCGCCATCTTCGATAACGGTACTTTTGTGTAGAAACAGCTTTGTCCCAAAACTCTTAACTTGTTTGATGTCACCATACTTTGTATCTAGTGGTTTCTGATTTGGGCTTTTGGAGACCATGAATTGTGTTTTCTCATAAGTGATTTGGAGTCCGGTATTGATGGAAACCTCATGAGCTTTCTCGATGGCGTGTTTGGCTTCCTCGAGAGACCACATAATTATTGCTTGGTCATCAGCAAAAGCAAGGCTTTTTTTGTTGATTCGTTTGTCCTTGTTCCCATATTTATTCCCAGTATTTCTTTCTCCCACCTCTTTATAATCTCGTCCAATACAAGGCTAAAGAGGAGTGAGGACAACCCATCACCCTGTCTCACTCCTGTCCTAATTTGAAATGGTCCAGAAACTTCTTCTATTAATTTTACTTTTGAGGTTGTGTCTGTTAAAGTCTGCTCAATTAATGAAGTAGTTTTGTTATCTACACCACATTCATGAAGTGTATTGAATAGACCGATCCAGTGATGTAAGTCTTATGCTTTCTTGAAATCTACAAAGCTGACTACTGTGCAGTTTGACTGATGGTGTTGCAGTAACATCTTCAGTTTCCAGATTTGTTCTGGGCAGGATCGATGTAGGCACAAGCCTGCCTGATATTCACCGGTCATACATTCTATCTCTTGTTCTAATCTGGTGAGAAGAGCACGTGAGAGCACTTTGTAAGAGACTGACGAGAGTAAGAGAGTGAAATGCCTCGATAGTTGTTGGGTCGGACTTGTCGCCCTTTTTATGTAGACGGTGAGTCAACCCAGTTTTCCAGTCTGCTGGTATGGCTCCACTTTACCATATGATAGTTTTTAGTCTGTCAATCAAGAGCTCACCTCCAATCTCGAGCATTGCCACCTGGTGCTTTTTTGTTTTGCAGATGTTATACAATGTTTCATATCTCCTCTTGCGTAGGTGGAGTTGAATCCTGGTTCATTAAGTCAAGTTTGTCTGCTGGTGATTCACAGTTGTGTAACTTCTCGAAATGCTGTTTCAGGATTTTACATTTGGCATTTGTGTTCATCTCAAGTGTTCGAGCAGGGCGCTGAAAACAAAGATTGGGTGGCTTTAAGGTTGCTAGTTCTTCCCTAAAAGTCCTATAGTTTCTCATATTCTTTCTTTTAAAGTCATTATCAATTTCCTCCAATGGTTTGTGATGATACGTCCGTTTATTTTGTCTGATGATTTTGGATATTTTCTTCTGTATTTCCAAAAAGTTCTGCCAATTAATTAATTTGGTATGTACAATCTCTCTAGCTGCTGTTGATACTATTTCTTTGAATTTAAATCACATCTCGACTATGCTTACAAAGTCAGACTGGAAGGAATGGATATTGTCTCTCTGGACGGCGTCAAGCGAATTTTTATCTGCTTTTTACACAGGTATTTTATTTTTGGTGGATTTGGATGGTGTTGTATTCAGTTTTCCTACAACGACCTTGTGGTCACTAATACCTGTATCCATCATGGTACTCCTTATTTGCTCATAATTATTTGAAGCTATGAGGTCACGTATGTTTTAACGACCATTAACACTTCGAGTAGGCTCCTGAACTGAGAAAAACAATGTTTTTCAAAATACATACACATGCTCAAAGTGGATCCCATCAGGACTAGTTAGGAATTACAAAATAACATCTGTATTGCTGCAATCCAATAGACGGACGATTATCACTCATATATTATCAGGAAGTGACAAGGGTGTTTCGCCCATTCAGCCATGGTGATGACTTATGTTTACATTAGCATTTAGGAGCAAGTAACCCATGATATAGGTCTTACAGTTTCATTTTATTTATAAAGTCTCACATATAGTTGGATATATGTACACACTTAAATAAGAATGTAGTTCTACACCTATATGGTTGATTAACACATATTTCTACATATGGAAGCACAGCATCATCATATAATTGAGCAATAGTGTCTCCCAACAGATGAAAAGTTTGGCACACTAATTCCATCACATACTTAATCGAATCTGTATGTATTCAGCTACCAGCTTAGCCAGTTTTCTGAACCATTCTGGACTGTGTAACTGGAATACATTAAGTTTTTCCTGCAGATTAGTAGTGAACCCTTCTGTGGAATAAGGCAACAAATAATATTGAAGCATTATATAGGTGAATCCACACATACACAGATAATATGACTTTTGTATCATTATATCAATGATTTTTGAAATCCCTCACTGAGTAGAATTCATGTTCTGTCATCATTCCAAGACAGACTCGTTTACTGTCACTGTTTTTTAAACTGGAAGTTGAATTAAACAGCCTTAATTTCATGTCAGATGACTGTGATGGCTTTGCTTCACTTGTGCAAAAGAAAAAGGAAATGAGTTACACATAAGTGTTTCATCACATTCTGCTACTACCATCGTCAACAAATTGTTTTCTCAGCCAATTTTAATATATATATAGAATACACAGCAGTGTGTTGACTCTAAAACATGAAAAAAATTATATATATATCATCTTTCCTTTTAGGTATAAAAGAAACACACACTGAGCTCCAGCCAGTTCGTCATTGTAAGGTTATGATAATCGATGTTAAATGTGATACATACAGACCAATAGAATTTCTCATTAATTTAAGTGGTGGTAACGACTGCATACTACAAGTTCTAAGGATTAAGGCATCTTTCAATACTTTGGAGCCTTCCATTAACTCACTGCTAAAGTAAAATGATGACTAGGATGCTGCTGTTTTCAAGAAATCTACTAAACCCAGACCATGCACTGTGTGATGTCATGACCATGTGTCGCCACATTGGAGGTGTATAGTCGTAATCTAACCAGAACAAAACGAACCCACATTAATCTACATGCAATTAATTCTCCTTCTGTTATGTCCAGTTCTTCAATAGCAGACCCTTTTCGCTTACAAGAAGTAGAACCAAGAATATCTTAGACACAGAATACTGAATTCCATTCATGGATAAAAAGTTTGGAGCTCTGCGAAACAAAAGAAGCCTCATTAAATCTATGTTCAAACAATTCATTAATCATTGGTTGCAGTTTCTTCTTTCATGCATTTTTGTAGTAATAATTTCTTCCGATAAGTCTTTTAGAGCACATGAGCATTTAAATAACTGTCTCCATTAACTTTCACACTAGAAACCCCGTTAATAAGGTTAATAAACAATGTTCAACAAAGTACAAAAAACAGCCAGAGACAACACCAAAAATTGTAAGTGTGTGTACATAAATTTCATTTCAGTACTTCTTGCTGAGGGATTAGACTGGTCGCAGTAAATGTTTCTATAAAACCTTATCCAAGTGAAATGTCGTTAACAGCTCAAATCTAGATCGATGGGCCCGAAATTCATGGAAACAGAAGCCGACATTTTTGTGCCAATTCTCGTTGTTGCCACTGAAATACCAGATGACTATTAATTGAGTTTGACAGTTCCTAATACTTCACTAAAAGTCCAATAAGCAATTTAACGCTGGTTGTTAATAGTAGACATTTACAATTGTTTTTCTTCCCGTGACATTCACATCTACTACGAGCACGGTATTGACTTCTTCTTCTATTTTTTGTCTTGATGGCCTTCCAGAGGTCATGGTCTCAGCCGATTTCCAGCAGTTTTGTGCCACCAATGGCAAACACCATATGAACTTTTCATCCTCAGTCCAATGGTGAAGCTGAACGGTTCGTTTTAATGTTCAGATGTCATATGGAAAAACTCCATTCCTCCCACACACAGGACCATGCTTTAAAGATTTTTCTTACTCTTATCGTTCCTTTCCAGATGAGGGAAAGCAGCTGGCAGAATTGTTACACAGTTGTAGACTACATACCATGTCGCATCTTCTGCAGCTGCCATGGAAACAATTCATTCCGACAGACCAGGCAAAATTTCAGTCGCAAGATGAAGACTTCTACAAAGTTTTTGGGAAGAAACAGCGGTGAGAGCACAGAATCATTACCAAAGCCATCAGACATTCTCCTTATGTGAGCCAAGTTTCTGCAGGGCTGAAACATCTCACCAAAACCAGCACTGAGTGTGTCAGTGATTCTGCCACAGAATGTTTCCAGCATGTCGAGAGGGCCCACACCAGATGCTATTTCCGTATCTCCACCATTCACAGCTTGAACCATTCACTGTGTTACCCATAGAGGTTGACGCCCTGCTATCCCTTTGCTGTTCATCTGACCACAGCGTCTGTGTCTCTGGATGTAGGCATGCACCCTGTGACTGGTCTTTCAGCTGTTGTTCCTCATCACTCGCAAGGTGGATTCCAGGGAGCGGCGAGTGGGCAGGGAGCTGCTGCCATTGGCTTCAGTTACACTCCCTGTCTCGTCATTGCATCCACATTCAATCCTCCCCCACCATTGTCATGTGCATCTGTTCCACATGGCGACACTGCAGAGGTTGGAAGAGGTGGAGGGGGGTAATGTGGTGTCATCCAAAGAATGGGGTGAAATTAAGGTTGGCATCTTGCAACGAAACCATGGAAGAGTATAGTCGCTGCATATCACACCTATGATTGATCAACATCGGCATAGCAATGTCTGCTGGAGGTTCTCTGTATCACCACAATGGCTCATTACTTATGGCTGAGCAGAGGAGTGCTCTCCCCAATTCACAGTCAACGATCAAGATGAGAGGATTGTCTTAGATAGGTCACCAATCAACTAAACGTCTTGGGCAGAACATTATGCCAGTTATTCTTCAATTAAGGAGCCTTGTAAATGTGTCAGTATCAAATGATACTTTAATATTCAGAGACAGTTGTAAATACTCAGATCATTCCTGTAGAAATGGATTGTATGAACTAAATCTTCATATCTATATTGTTATAAAGTGAACTCATACTTTAAGTATAATGAGATAATAAGCAACGAATTGCATAAAAGAAATTAAATTACTTTACCAGTTTCAGAAGGCTCTACAGGAAAGTTCACTACAAATAAGTATAAGTCAGATATGAATGTTAAAATCTGGGACGAAAAGTTTAAAAATTTTAAAAATTCAAACGTAAAAATCGTATATACTTGTTCCTGTCAACAATAAAGTGCATACAGCAAAGTGCCATAGTCCTAAAAAATATACAGGAGCAACACATAATACAATACTGAACCCATTAATGCAATAAGAGTTCTCAGATGCCTACATGTAGTTCACAGTGTCTGTACAAAACTAGTACAAAGAAGCAGAACACAACTATAAACATCATGCCAGAACAGGAGCCAATCAGCCTATGAAATGCATATCTTGAAGTTGGTCTCAGAGTAGGGTTATAAGTACAATAAAATGATAAAACAAAGTAACTATAGTATTAGTCCAATTATTGGTCTGTTACGACTGCAGTGCTGAACAATCAGAATCTGGTATATGACTGGACTCCCTAAATGGAGATAGTTAATTATATGAGCCTATTAATTTTTATAGATAGAATTTTATCATTAGATAAGTTACAGACACTACTACAGATATTTTTTGTAGTTATATTCAGTAAGTTTCAGTCAGTAGGATGCAGTCAGTATGCTAGTTTGCTAACTCTTACAAGGAAACCTCCCCATCGCAACCCCCTCAGGTTTAGTTATAAGCTGGTACAGTGGATAGGCCTGGAAAAACTGAACACAGATCAATTGAGAAAACAGGAAGAAGTTGTGTGGAACTATGAAAAAATAAGTAAAATATACAAACTGCGTAGTCCATGCCAACATAGGCAACATCAAGGACAGTGGTAGTTAAGGAGCGCCGTGGTCCTGTGGTTAGCGAGAGGAGCTACGGAACGATAGGTCCTAGGATCAAGTCTTCCCTCGAGTGAAAAGTTTAATTCTTTATTTTCAGTTTATGTGACAAACTCTTATGTTTTCATCACTTTTTTGGGAGTGATTATCACATCCACAATGTGGCGAAATAAATAAAAAACATTTTATATTTTAAATTCCACGTCATTGTTGATTTAATCAGAGTTCTCACCTTAGACGTAGAATTAGTCCTTCTGCCACAATATTAATTCATTAGTCGCCATCGATGTTCTTCTCTTTGTTGACCGTGTGTACCATCATGAGTCGGCATCGGTTCACTTCACGAAGATGGTGGAAACCAAGGAATACTATGCTACGCCGCTATAAATAATTTTCGTAATACTTCGATACTTTTCACTATTTTTTATTCACAACACAATAAGACTTGCTGTGCTCATCGCACAAACCATAATTACCAACCATATGCCTGCCTTTCCGCACAGTCCAAAAATCACATCCATCCTCCACAAGTCAACAATCGAAAGTGTCCCTTAGCTCCTTGGAGTATCAAACAAAAGAGAATCCAATGTGAACTTTACAAAGATTATAATATACATGCCTCTCAATTTATCTTTGGCGCAGCTTTTAAGATATTGTATGTCTCTGCATAGGAATGTGTCATTACAACCGCCCCCTACTGTATACTGTCACTAGAAAATTTTATTTGATTGACAGGATACAGTAGTCGACCTTGCAATTGATAGGTTTGGGGGTCTTCTATTTACAAACTTCATTTTTATTGTCTTATTTTCATGGTACTCTGAATTCTTTGGTATTTCTGAGTGTGTGTCAGTTTTTTGGTATACTTATGCTAATATTTACAAACCTTAATCCTAATATACAAAGTTCTGGTTAATACTGAGAAAATGACATCATGTAGTAAAGTTTGAACAATAAAATATACAATGAATACAACGTTACATACAAACGTTTCCTTCCTCATCAGAGGTGAAAATTAAGTCCTTGTATTGCTTTCTGTATTTATTCTGGGGCGACGAGCTTTGTTCGCTAGCCCGTGTTGAATATGGGCGGGTGATACGCGCGCCTGATTGTTTGGTTGTCCGTTAGCGGGCGACGTTGGTTGAATGCGCGCGCCAGTGCACTGAATATATACCGACGTGCGGGTACCGTCGAGACTTCCGAACCTCAGTATGCGTGTGCTTTTTGTAGTTCCTTCCAGTACTTAGACTGGATACGACGAGGTACATTGGAATATGTGCCCCAAAGAACACACCACACTATGTGCGAGGCGGAGGACGATCCCGTCGATGCAGCTCCTGGTAAGAAGCGTACCATGTCAAACTTGTTTGGCATTGTCCTTTCCTACTGTGACGCCATGGGTCGTTTGACGATACAAGCTTCAATTTTCGATGTCACTTGTTTAGGCTCGCTGACACTTGCAACGTAGCACTACTTTGCACAATTTTAATTTCTACACACACCACTTTAACCGCGAGTATTGCGATCGAAACTTCCTTTTCACTACACTTTTTTTTTTCTTCGCATTAACCCCTTTTACCTATTGCACTGAGATTCATTCCCCTAAATACTTCTGGTCAATGCACATAATTTGTAAGTCACGGGACTTGGCATGAAATACAAAATACATCACATACAATGGAATAACATATAATACATACAATACATTGTTTACATTAACTACAGGAAAAAACTACCGACTAAAATTGAAAAAATTTTTGACATCTCATAGTGGCTTCTTCGTCTTGGATTTTACTGACACACACACTCGCCTTTTTCCATTAATCTGTTAGAAGGAACAAGTCCTTTGTTTTCCTTCTTGAACTCGAGTATAAGTTAAGGTTTACCTCCGTTACGTATTCTTCATACGCAACGACATGCATCAGCATGCAGAGAATACACCTGTAGCCGCTCCACTGAAGCTTGGGAAGGGAGTTTTCTACCTTCTACTTAGGGTAGTGGCAACGACTACGTGTATGCTACGGTTTTTTGCGTATAAAATCTGAAAATGCACGAAATAATCATTTATATGCAGCATAACCCTATTATGTACAGTGTTTTGGGCGTAAGCACATTCTGGTTGTGCTTGTAAATCATTACCTCTAATAAAACTTCCTACCTTAACATGGACATATAAACATAAAATTTTGAAGTACAGGGTGTAGCTACTATTAATACGTACAGTGTTTCATAATAGCAGCACGCCCTTGTGTGCGTGTATCATTTTCAATTAAAGTGCGCTTATAGGCGTCTTGTGTTATCATGGGAGAAAAAATAGACATTTTAATGCATCGGTTGTCATGAAAATCTATGTACACGAACAATCAGACCTTCATAGCTTCAGTGCAGCATGAAATTCTTTATGACGTTTTTGTTCATAATTCATTTTATAGACGATTCCTTTGCTTACAGGTCGTCGATCACACTACTTACCTGTTTCTCGTATAGCGGCGACATCATTTTCATTCTTTGTGACTGTAAATTGTTATATGTGTGAAAGATATAATTTTGACATGATTTTTCCTTTCATGTTTCAAGTGGGTAAAGTAATTCATACCTTCCTTTTGCATACTTGAGTGAAGCATCGCTAATGTTGCACTTTGTATCAGGTTTTTCGCATTTTCTCGTAAACTCGTAGAGTCTTACGGTTTTAATTAAGTTGTTTCTTGACGTTAGGTATACCTGTTTATACGAGGTTGTCTTACAGTTTAATTTTCCTTATACACTTCTACGTTGTTTAAGTTCCGTACATGTACAGGGCTTCTTTCGCCTTTCACACATTCATACATACGTTTATACACAAAAAAAATATCTACCACTACAATATACACTTTGCTGGTGGGGCCCTTTTTCGGTACCCTGCACCATTCCTTCAATATTCCAAAATAATTCAGGGTGTGCTGAGCATCGTCCCTTATACTAATAATACTTACAACTAAATATTTCTTCTTACATACATAACTGCCTTACAGTCCATTAATGCGCAACATTCCCTATTTTCCTGCTTTGCACTTTAGCTTTCGTACATGTACCCTCGTGTATAGCTTATATATTCTACAAAGTTGTTTGCTGAGTGCTTCAGGTATTTCCTAACGTTAATGTGTGTCTCTCTCTCTATAAACCCTAGGTATTTGTTTTGAGAGCGATTCAGTTCATTACTCACGCTGCGTAGATCTGTTTATTATTATCCTATTTTAAAGCTTGTGTCACTCTTTTCCTTAGTCACAAAAATTCCCGCGTTTACCTTGTTGTTCATTCTGAAAATCGCTAGCTACTGTGTAATGTAAATGCATGCGTTACCTCTTTTCTTTCCTCTTTGCTGCTTTTTCCCTATATGTAATTGTGTGTTGTTCTCGTGTACATAGCCTTTCTTCCGGTTATATATCTGCATTATTTATTTATTTATTTATTTTTTCTTTTTCTCCTTCCGTACAAGCTAAGATTTTTACTCAGTATAATATAATATTACAATACCGTCGATGACCAGTATGTACTTGCATGTTCACTTTTATTACGTAGTACCAGCTTATAATTAAATTTTCTAAACTACTATTTACAAGACTTGTGTACCATTTTCTTTCTTGTTTTTGAATGGCTTTCATCACTGTGTCTCATAGTAAGCATGGTCTCAAAACTTTTAAACGTTCCACGCAAGCGCGCTTATGTACCACGACTGGACTGTAGGTGCGGGGAAAACTCTGCATTGTTGGTGAACATTATTCCTGATAGCCACCATCGTGTAATAGAGTCACGTGACGCCTGGACTCGACCGCGCATGCGCCTTCTTGCTTTGTATACACTCAGCTGATCGGACAGGGAAGGTGGAAGATTTCTCCCCGGCTCGCTGCCTACAGCGCGGCCAATGACCTCGTCTTGACATGCAGCTATCGCGTGCTCATGAGCCGAGCGTTGGATTGCAACTTCGACGCGTGGTTTGTGGCTCGTCTCAAGCGAACAAACTCTGACCTTCGCGCTAATTTGTCTTCGTTCCTCTCTCTTAAATAACTGAGTTAGACTACAAAGTACCGTATGGTTTATTTTATAGTGTTAAAGACTCACAGTAACACATGTTTCATTAGGTGTGGTTAACTATGCGTTGTTCAGCTGGCATATTCCCCCAGTTGATTACTAGTTTCGATGTTTAACTGAAATTTCAGTTATGTTTTCTAGTTTAATGCATGTTTTTCACTAACTGACTGTCTTTTTCAATGTACTTCTTACACTACGAACACCGGACTTAAAGTTTTTTTTTTTTTTTCGCAAGTTTCTTAGGTTAATGACAGCAATTTTACTATGTGATCCAAGGTTGTATAATTTCAATTTTGCTAAAATAATATATAACCTTTAATGAAAAAATTCCTTGATGTCCTTGTGGGGTTATAACCCTTTCACCTTGCCCGTTCGTGTGTTACCTAACAGATAGCATCCTGGGTGAGGTTTGTCTATTATAATGAAAGGGCCATCATACAACAACTGCCACTTTTTGTTTAATGCCTTAATTTTAGAGGATTTTGGGTGGGTACGTAATAGTACTTCCTGTCCAAAGTTAAATTCTGTAACCTTTCTTATCTTTTTGTTCTTATTACAGCCTGCACGAGGTCACTTACCTTGTCCGGTGCTTTCATCTCTTCTTCACATAGATCATCTTCTACGGTCGCATCCTGATCATATCTTAAAAATAATTGTCTAAGATGTAATGTGTGCTTGTTTGTGCCCCCTGTTGTCAAATCGGTCGGCCGGTGGGGGCTCATTACGACCGATTGTTGTTTACCGGGGGAGACAAAGGCGTTGCTTCAGTACTGTCCGTTACCTCTACAAAGTGTACTGAGTGGTTATTCTGTCGCCAATTAGTTTCCGGACCGCTGCGTGCAACATTTTCTTGCGACCGGCCGTCGCTATTCCTCCTTGGTCTATCATTCCTATTACTGTAACTATTGTAATTTTCATTTGTGTGCCGCCTTTCATCACGCGGGCCTGACCAATCATTCACGTGATTTCTATCATTTCCATACCGGCGTGGACCGTAATCTGTACTATACCTTCGGTCTTCACGTCTCTGTGGCGCCGAATTCCTCCGATTTCCGTAATTCCAGGTTCCATTATTTGGCCTTGTCGCATACGGATGCCAACTGTGTGGGTTTTGTCCACTGCCATTAAAATGATATCCGTTACCGTTGTTTTGATTGTTTCCGGAATATTCATTCCGATTACTTGTGCTCGGCTCTTCTTCGTATATTAGATCAATTGAGTTAAGCACGGAAAGAAAGTATTCAAGGTCGTTCTCCGGTATGGTTACCAATTTTTCGCGTAAGTTCGCGGGTAGTCTGTTTTCAGAATTTTGAGAACATCTACGTGCGGTATTGGATTGTTCCAATAGCGCGTCTTATTCAAGTACTTTTCGAAATACTTTCACAACCCGCCGTTTTTTAGGTTGAACGGTTGTGGGTTGAATACCTCACGTCGCAGTCTTTCTTGGACCCCAGGAGACCAATATTTCTCCAAGAAAGCTCGTTCAAATTGTTCGTAGGTGACGCACTGTTCAGCCATGTCTGTGGCCCACAAAAGTGCGTCGCCTTGTGTGAAACCTACTACGTATCTAATCTTCTGTGCCTCAGTCCAGTTTCTTGGTAAGACATTTTTAAATGCTCTTACAAATACGACTGGATGAGTTTTTCTGGATTCTGTGGAGAAAACTGGAAACTGTCTATGTTTCAACAGGCTCTCATCGACTAGAATCGTCGAGATGCAAGGCGACACGCCTACTGCCTGTTGCAGCACCGCGTTTGGCGAATAGCCATTGTTTGCCTGTGCCGGTGCGTGCACATACGCCGGACTGGGCGCGTGATGTTCTGCGTTATTGACATCGTAATCTGGCACGGGCGAATAAGTGTCGCGCTGCCTGTTGCTTAACGTAGGCAAGTCATTTGAAACATTCAGTCTGCCAGCAATTTCCTTGCGTATTCTGTCCTCGGCTACTTTGATTTCATTACCTA
The DNA here is from genome assembly GCF_021461395.2 of Schistocerca americana. Classification (NCBI taxonomy): domain Eukaryota; kingdom Metazoa; phylum Arthropoda; class Insecta; order Orthoptera; family Acrididae; genus Schistocerca; species Schistocerca americana. The sequence goes on along the minus strand of NC_060124.1, from coordinate 428,684,222 downwards.
ATTTTTCAAAAAGTTTTGTTTCCCGGTCAGTTATTGATTCATTTGCATTACCGTTTTCTAAAGTTTCATTTATTTTGATAATGTCCGCGTTGATACGTCGAGTCTCCTGTTTCAGAAAACCGACTTCTTCGTTAACTTTATTAACTTGGTCAGGTATTTCTTCACATGCGGACTGTACTCTTGTTAAATTTAATTGAATAGCCTGTACGTTTTCATGTATTTCTTTTTGTACGGTTTGTGTTTGATTGTGTGTTTCTGCTATTTCTGACAGTTCCTGTTCCTGTTTGTTTGTAAGATCTGACAATTTCTTTTCTAAGTCATTTGCCAATACATTGTATACACTATTGACGGTTTTGATGACTTTGTTTTCGATCTTTTGATCGATTTCATTGGTGAGTTTATTTAAGCGTTGATCGAAATGTCTGTGTATGTTTTCAAATTGCGTGTTTACACTTGAAAACTGCTGTTGGAACCCAATTTCCATGTTTGACAATTTTGTGTTTGTCATGTTGTGGCTGATTTCTAGATTCGCCAGTTTCTCGCTCACGTTTGACATCAGACTATATAATGCCTCAAGCGTAACTGACGAAGCTTGTGTGTTTGTATTTATGCCATTATTTGTTGCCATTGTTTCTCTGCCACGGTCTGATTGAATCGAAACCGGGCTAGGTTCACTGATTTCACACGAAATATTTTCATCTGATCTGGTAATCGATGCTTCATCGACTGTGCACAAGGTTTCATTTGCAAGTGGTTCGTTATTGTTAATCCCTGTGGAGTGCAATTGAATTGTATTTACTTCTACATTATGTTGTGCTGAAAAACTAATTGCGTCATCATTTACGTCACTATTGTCAGAATCGGTGACGTGTCCATGAACGTTTCTCAAATTAAAGTTCTTCGATTCCATTGTGAAGATATTATTTTTATCTGTACTTTACTGTTAATCTAAATCTTTAAATTCTCTCGCAGTTGAATTAATAAAAATATCTCGCGATTGTTATTTGTTGCGCGTCGGAAATTTACAAGATGGCGCACTACGTCTTCTAATTCTGCGATTGTTGAACATAAAAAAGTAATTATCAAAGTGTAATTGTGTGTTGCCACAAACACTACAAGGATTTTAATATGGACAGGAAAAGGTTCTGCTTTAAGTGGAGCTAAGCCAAGGTGCAGCCACTGCATGCGTTTGCGCTTTCCTACCTTAATTCCGACTGAGCTGCGTCACTCACGATTACGTTAGTTTTGTAAATCCTTGTCCTTGTTCCTTCTGGATATTGTGCCATCCGTTTATACAGTTAATATTGTTTCACTTTATTCGTCATTTTCGATGTGCGTCATGTAACAGAGAAACAGTAATTAGTACAAGTACATTTGTAGCACAACAATGAAGTACTTACTCTTTGTTCCACCAGCACTCTCCTGTCACGGTCGCCAGTGTGGCGAAATAAATAAAAAACATTTTATATTTTAAATTCCACGTCATTGTTGATTTAATCAGAGTTCTCACCTTAGACGTAGAATTAGTCCTTCTGCCACAATATTAATTCATTAGTCGCCATCGATGTTCTTCTCTTTGTTGACAGTGTGTACCATCATGAGTCGGCATCGGTTCACTTCACGAAGATGGTGGAAACCAAGGAATACTATGCTACGTCGCTATAAATAATTTTCGTAACACTTCGATACTTTTCACTATTTTTTATTCAGAACACAATAAGACTTGCTGTGCTCGTCGCACAAACCATAATTACCAACCATATGCCTGCCTTTCCGCACAGTCCAAAAATCACGTCCATCCTCCACAAGGCAACAATCGAAAGTGTCCCTTAGCTCCTTGGAGTATCAAACAAAAGAGAATCCAATGTGAACTTTACAAAGATTATAATATACATGCCTCTCAATTTATCTTTGGCGCAACTTTTAAGATATTGTATGTCTCTGCATAGGAATGTGTCATTACAACAAGAAAACGTAAATCGGGCAAGGTAGAAGAATCTTTTTACCCATTCGCTAAGTATAAGTTAGGTGGGTCGACAACATATTCCTGGCATGTGACACACATTCCGTGACCAGTGTCGTATAGAATATATCAGAGGCGTTTTCCTGTGGAGGAATCGGTTGACCTATGACCTTGCGATCAAATGTTTTCGGTTGCGATTGGAGAGGCACGTCCTTTCGTCTACTAATCGCACAGTTTTGCGGTGCGGTCGCAAAACAGAGACACTAAACTTATTACAGTGAACACAGACGTCAATGAACGAACGGACAGATCATAACTTTGCGAAAATAAAGAAAGTAAAATTATCAGTCGAGGGAAGACTTGAACCAAAGACCTCTCGTTCCGCAGCTGCTCACGCTAACCACAGGACCACGGCGCTCCTGAACTCACCTCCTCCTTGATGTTGCCCATCATGGGCATGGACTACTCAGTTTGTATATTTTGCTTATTTTTTTCATAGTTACACACAACTTCTTCCTGTTTTCTCGATCGATCTGTGTCCAGTTTTTCAAGGCCTATCCACTGTGCCAACTTATAACTAAATCTGAGGGGGGTGCGATGGGGAGGTTCACTTGTTAGTAGAGGCTATATGCACATAGTCACAATTTCCTAATTTATTACTAGTAAATTTTTAAATAGTATTTTATACATTACAGTTTGGCCAGACATTGCTGCATTTGCCAGCTGTTAATCAACTAGATACAGTTACATTTAAACAGCTGCTCCCAGCTACAATTAGTCTACCTTTTATTATTAGTGCATTTGTTACAGGTAATTAGGTTTCAACTTTTTTACATATTTTTTTGTGCAACAATCATCTATAGCTACAGGTTATGAGGCACCTACAATTCTAAGTAGGAAAGCATTTCCAGTTCTAAGTGGTTAGCCACTTATATTGCCAGGTAGTTAACCATCTATTATTGCAGGTGTTAAACCATCTACAACATATAGGTGGTGATTTATTTTGCCACATATGGTTAGCTTTATGTAAACAATGACCTGTAGACAATCCATTCTTAAAGTTACAGATGTTTTACTCTATAGTTACAAGTAATTGTTACAGATAATAAGCACTTTTATTCACTCACAGTCAGATAGTCAAACCTATTGTGCTTATACCACACATCTTATGTGAATGGTGCTAGTTATATTAACTTCAAGAAGTGTAATTAGGACTTTGTATATATTTCTAGACTAATTATTCACTGCATTTAAAGTTTACAACGATGCCTACGTTTCCTTCCTCCTACAGTTAATTTTGATTGTTCATCTTAGCCACTGACTAGGAATTGTTTCTCCATGTACTCCAGCTATTGCTTCCCGCCCCTTGATGCATCTTGCACGTTGTTTGCAAGGGGTTTATTTGCTGCTCCCACGCCACTAACATCCCTACACCAATTCACTGATGTTTCTAAAATTTACAGTAGCATACAACTGGTATAGATACAGTTCTTTCACGAAACGTACTTGCGACCAGCATACACGCCAGTGTTAGTTGTTTAGTTATTGTATGATATTGCTCACGTTTGTTTTCCTCCACAGCCACTTTCTGATACTTAATATTAGCTAATGATTGAGAATAGTCTCTGCCATTTATTCCAGACACAAGTTCCTGCCCCATGATGCGCTTCACACTTTGTTTTTGTTGACAGTTTCCCTCAAGCCTGCTGCTGACCTCGCTACAGATTAGTTTCCAAATTGCCTATCCATAGCGCCACTCGTCATCGATATTTAATTATTTGATTTATCATCAGGGTTTTATATTATTTACTACACTGCTTATATCCACTTACAGTTTTGTTTAAGCGTTATGACAACTACAGATAATTTGTTTCATTACTTTATCGTATTTTCACCCACAGTCTGAGACCAACATCAAGATATGCATGTAATTGGCCGATTGGGACCTGTTCTGGCATGATGTTTGCAGTTGTTGTTTTGCTTCTTTGTGCTAGTTTTGTACAGACAATGTGAACTACAGCTCTTATTGTATTAATGGGTTTAGTGCTGTATTACTTATTACTCCTGTATATTTTTCGGGACATGACATTTTGCTGTATGCACTTTATTGTTGACACTCGCAAATAATGCGGTTTGTATAACTACGTACCATTTTTCATCTTTAAATTTTTAAAATTTCTAGACTTTGCGTCCCTAATTTTAATATTCTTATCTGACATACTTATTTGTGGTGTATTTTCCTGTACAGCTTTCTGAAGAAGGCCACTAAGTGCCTGAAACTGGTAATGAAATTAAATTTCTTTTACGCAACTGGTTGCTTATTATTTCATTATATATGACTACAGTTGCTGATGATGGCTAAAATACTAAATATTTTAGGTGTTACAGTTCCACTCAGTCTGCTCCCAGAGCAAACCAGAGAATCCACTGTTGGGTTGGCGAGTGTATTTTCATATGACACGACAAGTGGGTCAACTTTGTTTCATAAAAGGCTCTCTGTATGAATCAACTACCTTAGTCTGCTTTGTATAAGGCGCTCTTTATGAATCAACTACTTTACTGGCCTCGGTATAGTGATTACACAACTTCATCTTCTTTGGATGATCTGTATAAAAGTATAATTTTAGTTAAATTGAAACACATTTTAGAGAAATAATCATTCAATTATAGTCTTCCTTTTATTTTAGCTACCATTGTGAGCTACACAAATAAGTGCAGATGTATACATATTTCTTTAGCAACATGAGGCAGTGATGATGATGATGCAGCATTCATACTGTGTACAGAAGCACAAAAGACAACGAAATTAGTAGCAAAATGTTATCTGAAGTGTTTCAGTAGGTGAGTTTTGTAAGTTTGTACCACACATTTCGAAAAAATCCATACACATTTTCACACCACTCAACATGCTCATTCACAGCACATTTGTTGGCCAACCTAGCACATTTCAAGTTCGTGAACGTTGATTCCTAAAAGTGAGTGTACTGTCTAGAAGTCTCATTATTGTAGATTTCATGTTAGGTGGCCTCGAATGCATATTGTACGACAGCCCAGTAACACCATAGTCATTTGACAGTCACCTTACAAAATTCTGAAATAATTCATATCATTCACAGTATGAAACCACTACTTTCATGCTACTAAACTGAGGGTTTTAAACATTGCCACTACAAGGAACTCATCATTAGAGGGCATGCCCACAACAATTTGATTACCCCAACTCACATTTAGATTGCACATTACAGAGAATAACATCACTTTCATGGGAGAAGTATGATACAGTAACCACCTGATGAGTGGTGCTGATAATGGTGATAGCAGGAACTCAACGTCCTGGAAACTTAGTCACAGGAAGGCTGATCTGATATAAGCCATCATCAGTGGAAACTAGGGTCCAGAAAAAGTTGTGTGTCCTGATCCCATAAATAACGTAAGCTGTCTGTGCTCTGTTGCTTTGGTGGTGTAGATAGTTGCTGCTCCACTGAACCATCAAGGGTCTATTGCACTGTGGGAGAAATAAAAATGAAAAACACAAAACGAATAATAATGAGCAATGATAGAGCTGGAAGTATTAATAATACCTTCATTCAAATGTAACAATCTCCCTCTTTTTATTCTGTATGGGTGATCTCTGCTTCTGACACTTTGTGGTGACTGACAAACATACAGAGCCATAATTTGGACTAGTAATGGGGGAAAAATTTTAGTCACTCAGCCCATTGACCTGGACTAGAGAAGAGGGGGAGGAGATGTAGTCATTATCAGACACACATTACAGCCATTAAGATTGGACTAAAAGCACATGGTCATAAATAGACTTACACAAATATAATAGAAGAGCACAAGTGAATGGACTGTTTACATTAGGATAAGAGCACAAGTGGACTCCTCGGAGCGGAGGAGGGTATAGGAGAAGACAGCCATTTTGGGCCATAAATTATGGTAATCAAGATTAGGCTACAAGTATCTGGTCATAATTTGGACTTATGTAAATGTAACATAACAGCACAAGTGAGCAGTTTGTTTGCATTAAATAAACAATTGAGTGGTTCACTGGCGTGCTGTTTGTTTATATAAGAAGGCTAGGCCAAGTGGCCAGTTTCTCTATCTAAGGACAACAATGGGTTCTTTGCTCCAGAACCCTCATTGCTCCCGCTACCTATGCATAACGATACTGAGAGAGATAATGATGCTCCAATGCTAGACATCCATGCCTGCATCTCCTTACCACCAAGCTGGAGTAACCATAACATGGGAGACTTCCAGCTGTCGCCATCATCCGTGACAGTACCAGCTGTCGTCCTGTGTGCCTTACGTGATGGAAGGGATTTGGTGTCCATCAGTACTATTGATAACCATGCTTAATCAGAAATGCTGTTAAAGTTTGTGACTGTGATGCCTTTGCCAGTCCCGTAACCAGCTGTTCATGCACCACGTCATGCCCTTTTGCTAACACCAACTGCTACTTTGTTGTCTTCGCAGATGCTAAGTGCTCATGATACTCACCAACCTGCTCCCGTTGCTGTCAGCCAACCCGCATCACGAAATTTGTCTGCATTCTTCTTTTTCTAGGAGTTATCAGACTTTTACTGGTTTGATGAAGACCACCACAAGTCTCTATCCTGTAAATTCTTCTGCAGACTGGTATTGTGTTCACTGGTTTCAGACTTTGGCTTTCTCATTGGACTATTTTCGGTACCTATTTGGTCATTATACAAGCTGCTGATGGTATCAAGACTGGGACTTATAAATGCATTCGTGCTGTGAATTTTACCAATGCTTGTGAATTAATAATCATCAATATACCTCTGATAAAGTAATTATACGAAATAAATCTATAAATATGAAGCTGTTTCAATATTTGTGCATACTAATCCTTTCGCACTTCGTGTTTTGTGTGTTTTTCTATTCATTATTACTCACAGATGACTGATATAAGTCAATCGCAATTGATGAAACTAATGTGAACACTACTCAAATCTCTCTTCATCACTTAATACCAATTAAGAAGTGTGGTTCATTGACACAGTACTCATAATTGCATCCGTTTTTCTTTAGCAGATGTTAGTTTTCTATTCTACTGCTTAATTACAAAATTTGAAATAACAATAACTCCTAAATTTTTCTTTGGGTCGATTACCTCCTGAAACATGAAATTTCTTTCTGAAATTAACTTTCCAATGATGTACTTTTATTATAGCTCAATGGATACTAATAGTAATTAATCATATAAATATTCGATATTGAAGGTTTTTTCTCTATTTTCAGTATTTAACATGAGACATTATTACTTTCATTTCGCCTAGCACTGTGCCCAATAAACAACATAGTAACTCAAACACCACCACTTTGCCTGTTTGAGTCAACAGATTTCCTTGTCCTTCTCTAGCTTCTTCCATCTCTATTGCAATACCAGTGAAAACACACAAAATATTTATTGTCAGCTCACTGCTGACTACATCTTTTCTGCTGTGCTAGACACAGCACATCACATCACAGTAGTTGTTTGCAATGAACATTGTCATAAAAGCTCATTTATTGGCTCTATGACTTAAATGTTATTTAGTAATTTTTTCCTTTATGACACATTAATTACATATTGTCTGAGGTACTCTAATTGACTTTCATTTTATCTTCAGAACTGCTATATTAAATCATTCTATGTATTCTCGAAGTTTCTTTGAACTAGAAAAGAACAGTACTATATAGTAGCTGTAAAACGAAGATGGTTCATGTTTGTTCTGTTAAGATATATTCTCTTTGCTTTTATACAGCTCGTAGTTTTGGGAACTTCATTTAAGTCCATTGAAATATGAAGTGGACTCTCATTACCTGACTTCTTTTTTTATGTTGAGTTTCCTACAATCCTGATGAAGTGTGATAGACACTGTAATGTTAATGTATACATGGTGTATCCATGATAATGACAATAACTTTCGAGGCAATGGAGAAGAGCTAATGTATCAAACTGAGATAGCGAATCCTGATTTACAAATGACCGAGTCGAAAGTTATAAGCAAAAATGAGAAGATTTCAAGCTTGATGATAAAAATTCAGGTAGACACATTTTATTTATGATTTTGTTTATCTTCGCAATTTGCACCAAATGCTTCATTCTCAACAGCTGCACAAACTACCATCCACCAGCTTCTATACAGGCAGGATATCACTCCACAAGCCTGTGTTATACTCTTCTGTTGCTCAAACAATATCACAGACAGTGAGAATTCTTTCCAGGAGCTTCTGCTCATTGTAAACTGGTGCCTCGAGTACAAGATTCCACCACAGGAAATGATGTGGGGTTTAATTAAATGAGTAAGCTGGTCTCCTCCTCTTATACACTTTACAGAAACAGCTGATACATGTTTTCACAAGTAAGTGGCGGTTCACAGTGGCACATTTGGATATGTAACTTCCGATTTAGTTGTTTCCACAAAACTTTTTTTTGTCTTAAACTGTAAGATTTCGCCTTATGCCTCACTCATATATTCCCATATCACAGTCATGACAACGCCATACATAATATGTCTTCATTAAACTTGTCTTTGTTGAACTTGACAAATTTGACTAGTTTTGGACAAAATTAAATAACTGTTACTAAAAATGAAATTCAAATTTCAGAGATATGAAACATAGTCACCCATCTGGCAGTCTTATAACAATGTTATGTGTCAGAGAAATGGTGTGCACATCTTCCCATTCCTATAAATATGGCACAGACTCAGGAATGGAAGTTCATATTAACTGCCTGAGATGAACATACCATGACTGTGACACATTACCTTGTAAAAGCAAGGAGTATGCATTATTTTTTATACTTATGCACTTTTCAGTTTTATATTTGAAAATAAGTGTAGGTTTTACACGTTTTTAAGAACTTTGACAATGCCTGCTTAGTTGTCAAAACCAGTCAACTTCGTCATTATATTTAGTGTGATCATGGCAATTTTAATAGAAATGTGTTTGAATAAATTAGAATCTATGCTTCAACTGAGAGTATCAAATTTTATGAAATATGTTGTGTATTCTTCAGTAGACTAACATTAGTTGCATCAATGCCTTTTCCTCAATGGCTGTATGCATAGATTATTTCCTTAAATAAAGTCAAAAGTGTTCTCAAAATCTAGTAATCCAACTCTAAGACGTTACATATACTTATTGCTCTGTTCTGCAGGTTCATTTACATCATGTAAATGGCCAATTATACAGTATCCACTTCTAACATTCGTCTGACTGCAACAGATAGTTTGTGTCTGAACACTTCCTTAAAGTGTAATTATGAAATCAGTAGTACAATAATGAAATGTCATTCAGCTGAAATCTGCAATATACTAAGTTACTTATGTAGTAATTTTTTTGATATTAGGGTTTTTCGAGACAAATATAAACATGCTGTTGTCAAGGCACATCACAAGAAAGGAGACAAACTACTAGTTAATAATTACTACATATGGTTCAAGGCAAACTGATCATCATTGGATTGATAGCTAACATACTGGAACCTAAAAAGCTGAAATTATTGGCATTGGGAATATTTTGTGACTGTCTATTGTTTTTGTTCACATGAACCACTAAATCGTATGATGAAATAGTAGACACAGTGGGTTCATACTTTTTTTCTTATTTACAGGACAAAAACAGATCTATAAGTTCCAGATTGATCACATATCAATATACAATCAAAATTAGAAACAGACGTTGTGTACAACAGTATTCTTTTTGAGTCCTCTGTTGTTTGTTATGTACATTGTCAGAAGACACAAACATTGTCCCTTATTCAGTTGATGTACATATAGGAATGAAAAGTAATACCTGTCACATTGCTTAAAAGGTAGTCCTCAAAGTAGCTAGCAATGGATTTCCAGATAAAGTAATTAAACACAGCAAATATATTGCTTCACTGATTATAGATAGAATTAATGGTTCTTTCAGTACCATTAAGTCCCTAGAGAACTTAAACTATCAATTATAAAACCATTACACAAAAATTGAATCCTTATGGTGTAAAAACTACAGACCTTTACCAGTGTTACCCTGTTTCTCAAAAATACAGAAAAAGTAATATACAAAAGACCCTCTGCTTTCCTGAGCAAAAGCGGAATATTTCTCAATGACGAAAATGGCCTTAGATATAATAGATCAACTGAAACAGCTATTTATAGTTTTCTAATTCCTGTTCTATTTTCTATAGATAGTAATGAAGTAACCTGTAGGGTGTTTTCACATTTATCCTGGGCATTTGATGTTATTGGTCATAAACTATTGCTCAAAAAACTATAATGTTATGGAATCTATAGTATTGCTCACATATCATTTAGATAATACTTGTCTGACAGACACAAGAAAACAGAAATAGTTAATGAAAGAAACTCACACTTTTCTGCATATAAGAAAGTTAGTTATGGTGTACACTGAGGTTCAGTGTTGGTACTCCTGTCGTTTTTGGTGTTCATAAATGACTTGCCTTGCTGTTTAACAGAAGCTGATGCTGTACTTGTTGATGACACAAGTCTCTTTCTTGAAGCTCAGAATGAGACCAACTTGCCCAAAAAACAGAAATAACAACAGAAGAAGCAGCTAAATGATTCAATGCCAACTGTTTTATTTATAAATAAGAAAAAAAACATTATAGATAAATTTCAGGTGTATCTCAAATAATGTAAAGCCTAATATAATTGAGAAGTTAAGCAAACTCCAAATATGAAATTTTTAGGAATTTGGTTAGATGAGTACCTGAGGTGGGACAAGCACATAGAAGTGCTCAATAAAAAGTTAAGTAAATGCTATTATGCATCAAGAATGCTAAAAAACTGTTGCAGTGACCAAACAAAGATGTGTACCCACACTGCAATATGGTGTCTTATTTTAGGACACTTCAAGCCTGGCGAAACATGCATTTATTATTAATAAACGAGCAATAGGAAAAGTGAAAGGAGCTGTACATAAGGAGACCTACAGCGATATTTTCAAGGAATTTAAAATTAAGACTCTCCCATATCTCTGTGTCTATCAAGGTATGCATCTTTTTAAATCTCATCCCCCTGTTTCCTTCATCAAATAGTTAGTTCTATGGCTATCCAACAACACACAGCAATGACTTTTATAGAGAAGTATATAAGAAAGCCCAGTTTCACAAGAGTGCAACATATCATCCAAAAATTCTTTATAAACCTCTTTCCTTAAGAACAGTTTCCTCTTGAATACAAGAGGATAGTCAGTGTCCTCCTTTATATTCTGTGAAAGTTTGTTGTAAATCCTTATTCCAGCTTGGATAAATCAAGTTTGAAATCAAATCAAAGGGTATTCCCACAGAAACCCCTAAAAGGAATACTTTGTTTCCTACACCATGCATTAGCACTTTAATAGATAATTTTTCGTAACATGTAGTTGTCTAATTGTATCTCTCTTAACTAAAACATAGATCTTCGACATGTACTGCACCCATATTCCTCTCACCATACGATCAATAGAATCCAACTAATAATACATAGCACAATCTATAGCCAGTTTGCTCCTTTGCTCAATTAAAATTCGATGTTTTTTCCTTGTGATAACTCCAACGTCAATCTTGTACGTTAAGAAGATGACCTTTTTTGTCTGCTTGTCTTTTCTTTTGAAGTAGAACAGTTGTGGCCTCATTCCATTCTTGATAATGTATTAGTCTCCAAAGATATTTTGCAAATAATTATGCAAGCTCATTCTGCATTAATTTTACTACAGGCTTCAATCTTTACTAATTAAACTTATCCATTTCTCAAAAAAAGGTTCAAATGGTTCTGAGCACTACGCAACTTAACTTCTGAGGTCATCAGTCGCCTAGAACTTAGAACTAATTAAACCTAACTAGCCTAAGGACATCACACACATTTATACCCGAGGCAGGATTCGAACCTGTGACCATAGCAGACGCTCGGCTCCAGACTGTAGCGCCTAGAACCGCAGAGCCTCTCCAGCCGGCTCCATTTCTCACTCATCAAACTCTGTCACAGGCCTTAGCCGTTATTACTTTTGAAATGGCTTTCTTATTAGTAAATGTCACTGGCATGCATTCATCTCTTGATCAACACAAACCTTTTTTTTTTAAATTTAGGTTTCTTCAGCACTTTCTCTCTGTTTCTCATAGCAAAGTTTCGTTCTATATTCTTGATCAATTGAAAAGATATATCTCAAAAATGTTGTTTAATTCATCTCTCTTTTCATTTCCCAGTTGCCTTATTCCATTGGAGATACTTGTTGCTTTTGTCTATTTCACACACGCAACAATCTTTGCTGTTCGCCTAAATATCATTGTTCAATAGTCATCCTTTTGTCTATATCTTTGTCATCTTAGTTTTCTAAGATGTTGAACTTGTTGCTTAATTTAAGGTGGTACACCTCCCTCACCTTAAATAAAATCTCATAATATGTACTGGTATTGATGATTTATTGTCAAATGAGTTTGGTTCTTCCTAGCATTGGTATACATTTTTGTAATGTGTGCCACTAACCTATGATCACTTGGTATTCTTTAAAAAAAAGTCGCCTCCTGTTCAGTTTCTTTATTGTTTGACAAAGTACAGTCTGTTTTATTTTTTTATTCAATTTTTCTCTTGCGAAGTGTAACGTTCCCTGGCAACACTTAAACTATTAATAAACTAAAATTTGATTGCACTATATACGCCACTATGAAGCAATTTGCATATACTGTAATTATTTAACAAAAAATATTATTTAATTTTGTGTAAAGGACATTCGTTATTATTGTAATATTTTCTGTAGTAATATTCTCGATGTATTTATGATTGTAATATTTCTATACTCATAATGTAATTGCGAAATGTGTCAATATCTGCGATAACAAAAATGTAAAATTCAGCCACAGAGGAAAATAATGTTGTAAGATTACAAAGAGATGTTAATGGTCAGCAGTAGTATAAAAAGCACCACATAGTGTGTATTCTTTGTCGTCTTCCTCGAGAGCTGAGAGAGAGAGGAACCTGTGATGTAGCATTTTATGAATGGGTAGACTTCATTTGTCTGTATCTAGAGTTAGCCGCCATTAGAGGAGAAATTACAAACTAATGTAAGTTGAATTATTGTTGTGGTCTAAATACATTATAATTTAGCAAAAGTGTGTATTACTAATGTAAATTAGCTTGCCCATGTCATCCATAATATTTCTTTAAAGAATTTTCAGCATTTTTAGCGGTGTTGCTGGGCTGTGCCGCGACCGAACGATTTGCAGCGGCGGCACATTTAAAAAATTGTTCCGCTAAGAAAAATTAACCATACCCGTAAATCGGGAGCAGATAAAAATTAGCAGTGAATTAAGAAAACGTTTTCTTTTACAGCGATCCAGAGACTGATGGAATTTATTACTAGTTTCACATTTGTGCATTCATAGGCGGATAGTTAACGTCGAAATTTAACAATTTGTTGGTTCTTTCAAATAACTTAAATGTATAGTGAAGTGTGTTTTATCAATGATAATTCAACGTTGGCTTGGCAATATTTAACCATTTTCTGCTAATAGAGACAGTCTTGTGTTCCATAGCTAATGCTGGGAAAGAATTCAGTAAATATTTAAAAAAAACCCACTGCATTTAGAAAATGTGTGCCAAGGCCGAATTATGTAAAGGATTTAATTCTCAACTAAATATTCTTAATCAGTTAATATGAATTCACGTAATTTTAAATGTACTTAATTCTGTCTAGATGAATTTTTATTACCACATGTAAATATGAGGTGCTACAACAAAGTTTGCACTGACTGAAAGAAAGAAGGAAAAAATTAAAAAAAAAACATACTAAAACAAGATAAAAGATAAAATAACAAAAAACATTATAAAAAAGTAACTATTTTTTTAAAAATTTAATTTCATTAAATTGGCGCCCAACGTGGGGCACGAATATGCAGTGGCCACAAAATACCCATGAGATAACTAGGGAATTATTGTAGTCGAACTTTGTTGGAGAACAATTAATAATTTTTTCATGTATTGTGTGTATTGTCTAACCAATATTGTGTGGTAATACCTGTATATGATTTTTTTGCATGAGAACACTATATACCCAGAGGCAAGCTGAAGAAGAGAGCTTATAATATCGAAAAATTAATTACCTACCACAATACCAGGGGGCAGCTGCACCCAAGATAGATCACCAAAAGGTAAAGCTACAGTGTAGTTGTCCTGTGGGTAGTAAAGTAGCCTCAGTGCAGTGTTCTCGGATCATTAGTGGTGTGCTTGTTGTTAGTGTTCTTTTTTTAAAAAATAACAGGACATTTGAGTAGTTAGTCATTGTAGTATATAATAGGTGTGTTTCAACAAATGACCATTTCTTGTGTGATTATGTCAGTGAGACCTGAGTGTTACGATATTTAGTTCAGATTTTGTTTCTTTTGTTGACTATTGTTAGATTGCGTAGTCAGAAAGATATAAACATGGATAATGAACAACAGTTAGCAAGCAGTGATACCGAGTTAGAAAGTGGGAACAAAGTAATGTTAGTGGCGTAGTTCAGGAAGTACAATGTCAGAATCTGGGGGCAGAAGGGCAAGAAATGTTGCCACTGCCAGCCAGTGATTCAGTTGATAGTAGAAATACTGTGCCACCCACAAGCACTAGACACGGACCAGAGAGTGGTGAGGTGTCAGAAGTGCAATCATTAAGAGCTATGTTCGACCGCATGCTCAATTTCCAAGCTGAATTTGCACGTATGCAAGCAGAACCGATAGAGAACGTGATGCTAAACAAGCAGAGCGTGATCGACGCCTGCATGAGAGAGACTTGCAGTTAATGCAATCTTTGGAAGCTATGCAAAGTGAAATTGTTAGTTTGAGACAAAACTATGAAACCATACCTAAAGCGGTGCAGGAACTGAGCGAAAGAGTAGATAGTATCCAAGTGGCTAACGCCAGTATCGTAGATGAAATTAGTGTACTGGCTAACAGGATGGAGCAATTAGAAATCGACACAAGTCAAGTAATTGATCAGAAAATGTCCGAACAAGTGCACAAAATTGAAAACGAATTTATAAAAAAAAATAGACGAGAAGGTGCACGCCGCGATTGAGGCCAAAAACGTGGGCTCCTATGCGGAAGTGCAGGGCCTAAAAGGGGCGGTGCACACTGACATTCCGCTGTGGCAGCGGAATGTCAACCGTCGTCTTGTGGAGCTGGAAAACAGCTTGCTGCACGGCGACGCACAGGCGTGTGTCACGCCAGCCAGGTCCTTTTTTTTTTTTTTTTTTTATTTTGTGATATGTTACAATACAGCATCACCGGTCTATTGCGGTCTAACTGTGTTGGTGAGGCAGTAAATTTCCACAGGGCAGTGACTGCGTCACTGCAATTCACTTTGGAGGTGAGGTCCAACATTGAAAGGCATATAAGTACAGCAGTGAAAAATTGCGGCTGCGAGACAGAACAGGCAACCAATGTTAGCGAAACAAACAAATGTCACTTCAAAATAGTGATTGAAGAAAGCCTGATTAAAAACCGACAGTTTCAGATCTTTTCAACGGAGAAGAAATCTGTTCACCCTGAAGTGTTTATCAAGGGATTTAGAAACATTTTGCCTAGCGTTTGGAGTCATACACAGAAAATACAGTTCGTTGTGTCTTACATTCAAGGAGATGATGCATTATGGGCAACCGAAGCAGCTGACAGTTGCGACACATATGAGCAATTTGAAAAGGCATTCTTGGCCAAATATTGGTCAACACGTATTCAGGAGAGATTACAGAAAGAGGTATATAATCCAGAGCCGTATTCTCCACGATTAGGCAATTTGCGAAAGTATTTTGAGAAATACATTAATAAGACCCGTTACTGGGACGAGCAGATTTCATCCCGGGATTTGATCAGACTTTTGAAATCACACTTGCCAATACACGTAAAGGACAAACTTATACACGTACCGGAGAACGACATGGAACATTTCTTGTCTGTTCTGGACTCAATTGACCTTATTCAGGAGGATGTTAAGGCAGCCTCTGAACAGGCTAGAAGTAACGGAAACGGTTACAGAAACTGTCGAAATAACATGCCTCCACCAAATAATGGAAACGGCGGAGGTAACAATAGGAGACAAGATTATGTACAAAACGGGAATAGAGGTAGAGACCGGAACGGCAATAGTCCGCTGGTGAATAAATGACAGGAAAAGAAGGTCAGAGGACCAATATGAAACAGGCCCACCAAACAATAGTAGATGGAAAAATGCCAGGGGGCCGTGGAACGCTAATACCTATAACGATGCAAACCGAACTTGGCCACAGAACCAGAGGCCCAGTCCGGACCAGCAAAACAGTGAAAGATATGACAATAACCGACCGCCACCACAAAATGCGCCAATTGCGCAACCGTGGCGGCCGACGCAACCCAACTTACACATAGTGGAGGTCAGCGACACAGAGCAGCCACACCCTACCACCTGTAATAATTCAACAAACTAGATTCAGCCGAGATACGCTCTCCATCGTCGACTGAGGTTTGGAGTGAGAGCAGCCCAACACAGAACAAAACATCGGGAATCTGTATCCTCAGGTATAATGACGGGGTACAGATGGGACATGAATTAATAACTGAACCACCTACGTGCATAAAGGAGCACAAAGACAAAGTACAAGCGATAATAGAGATCAAAATTAACAATATTCATGTGCAAGCAATCGTAGATACAGGTGCTACTGTCAGTGTCATGAGTATGGACTTATTCAGAGTACTGAGGAAAGAAAAGCGTATGCTGACTTTTCCTGTGAACAATTGCAAAGTCACTGGAGCCATCAGTGCACAGCGACAAATAATTAAACTCCAAGTGCGGGTAGAGATGTATATAGGGGGAGAAGCCATAGCGTGCTCATTCCTGGTAGTAAAGGGTTTAAAGGTGGCCTGCATTTTGGGGGTAGATTTTTTGAGAGAAAGGGACATAGTAATCGACCTTTCCCGGGGAAAATTAAGTTTGATGAACGCGGGTAGGAGGATAGAATTGTCCATTCTCAGATCTGAAGAGGTACCTGTGCCTAATTGTAATGCTATTAACATAAAATGTAGGAATCAGTGGATACTACATTTAGACAATCATTCTCTAGGACAAAACCTCTATTATCCAGATGTACAAAGTGATCAATTAAAAGCAAATGTGGACGCACTTGTGAACAAAGTATCACAGTCCGAAAATCTGAACTCAATGCAACAGCAGGATTTGGTACAGTTATTATTTAACTATGCAGATGTATTTTCAGAACGACGAGGAATTGTTAAGGGATATCAATACAATATCGAGGTGAAGCCTCACAAAACCTACTGTCGAGCCTCATACTCCATTCCTTAGTCCAAGAAGGAAATAGTAGCTATCTCTTAGCAGATCCCCAATCAGGGAGAGTACGGGGACTGTATCCGTGTAAGGATGTGAAAATATTCTTACAGTAAATGACTAATAGTCCTATGTGTTATGTGTAAAAAAAGGGACACCATTCTTTTGAAAATGAATGAACATTAATGATGTGTGATCTGTAGAGATAATGTACTACTGTAGAAGTATTTAGTTATAAGAATATGATTGACTTTCTCTTTTGTTTATGAATATTTGTGTTATGTCTTTTTTTAACTAGTGTTAGCTTAAACATGCTCTAAATGTCTGGACAGAAAACCTGATTAGTGCAATTATTTATAGTGTTAAATTGTGACAGAGATCAGTCAGGAGGAACATTTTAGTAGTGATTAGTTTGTGTACTGCATAATATTCTATATGTGTGTCACACTTGAAATATTTCTTGGTACAATCTTTTCTATTATATGTATATATGTGTAGCTGTCAGATTGACAGATTCGAACCCAGAATAATATCAATAATATGAGACCCTGAGAACTTTATTTTCAAACCAGTGTTATCAAAGAGAATAATGCACCCAGTAGTGACCCGAGGGCACCATGGGAGGCAAACTTATTGCAAATTTAAGTAGCGCAAGGTTACGCACAAAGAAGCTTCAATTGAAGCATGTGCAGATCCAATCAGTAAAAAGGAGCTAGCCTGATACAGTCCAAGTCAATTTTAGCCTACAGAGACTACACTGTAGATACGTAGGACCTTGCAAGTAAAGTGAGACATAATTTCAAAGGAGTTATTGAACAATATGCCTGAATCCGGCTGGAATGCACAAATAAAATCTACTCGAACATAAATATAGATGATTTTTGGGCAAACTAATACGAAATTTTAATATTTGTTACCATGTACGCAAATATCACACACCTTGATAAAGAGCGAACAAAGAAGTTACGAATGTGCTGTTACAAAAATTGCACAACGATCATTGTAAATGAAAAAACTTAAACAAAAGTGCAGTATTGTGTGGCAGAGACAGACAGTGACTGTTAAACCTGCAGCAATACGTCACGAGGTTGTTTTGAACAAGCAATAAGAAACTGTATCATCGCCGTGTGTGCAAGTGGACAAGGAACTAGCACGACATGAACAGTGAGCCGATAACGGACGGTGGACCAAGTTAGTGTCAAACTATAACTCTTTGTGTGTCAAGGGACGCCAGAAAAGCGCATTGACTACAGAGATACATTTTGTCCTAAGGTGAAAACTTGCGTGTGACTAATGACAAGTCATGACATGGTGAAAAACTATTGTGTGCCCATAAAACGTGTTACTGTGACAACGAAACATTGTGCAAACCAGACTAGTGAAGGCCTACTGAATAATAACTGCCAATAACTGTGTGCATTCTTTCCCACAGCAGGAAAAATGCCCATAAGGATAGTACACTGTTTGTGAACGTGTTGCATGTTTGCTGGAGCACGGCAAGAACATGTCTCAGGGGCGAGCTGATATACAACGCGCATCCGGCTGCTTCAGCCATGCAGCGGCCGCAGCAGCCCGTAGCAGACCAGACAGCCACACGCCTCTCCGCGCTGTAGCTGTCAACACCGGGGGCGATGACCTACACGGAGCCGACGTGCCACGCCAAGCGCCGCTCAACAATCACTCCGCACCACTCACCAACTACAGCATTATTGACATATTCCAAAATATTTACACAAACTCATAACATGGCAATGAGCTCGATTTTTGATAAACAGTGAA
Organism: Schistocerca americana; assembly: GCF_021461395.2. Classification (NCBI taxonomy): domain Eukaryota; kingdom Metazoa; phylum Arthropoda; class Insecta; order Orthoptera; family Acrididae; genus Schistocerca; species Schistocerca americana. Next base: position 428,665,184 of record NC_060124.1, on the reverse strand, counting down.
CATTTATTATGTATACCTGTAAATTGACAAGAGAAAATGAACACTAACATGATTTGTATCACGTAGGTAGTGGGAACATTATGAAAAGTGACATTGTGCTAAATGATTTCAAAAAACTAATTGATATATCCTAGGACAAGTGACCTTGCAGTACATCGCAAAAATAATAATAACGAGTTGTTAATCACACACAACAAACTTTCGTTGAACTGTATGTGACTGTGATATTATGTAACCGTTCATGACAAACTGCTAAATCAATTCAAAAGAATGACTGTTAAAGAGACAAGATTAATCACGAACCAACTGGGATGGCTGGGCTCCGGCACAGTTTTGCCCAGGTTTCCTGTCTGCCTACACCCAAATATGGGAGCCATGAACATATATAACCCTGGGACTAATTAAAAGAGCCATTCCATAAAAAAATACAGAATTGTAAAGAACATTACTGGCACCATTGTGTCAAAATATAGAAACTCTTTGCCAAATGCTGCCAGGGGGCAATATAACGTTCCCTGGCAACACTCACACTATTAATAAACTAAAATATGATTGCACTATATACGCCGCTATGAAGCAATTTGTATATACTGTAATTATTTAACAAAAAATATTATTTAACTTTGTGTAAAGGATATTCGTTATTATTGTAATATTTTCTGTAGTAATATTTTCGATGTATTTATGATTGTAATATTTCTATACTCATAATGTAATTGCGAAATGTGTCAATATCTGCGATAACAAAAATGTAAAATTCAGCCACAGAGGAAAATAATGTTGTAAGATTACAAAGAGATGTTAATGGTCAGCAGTAGTATAAAAAGCACCACATAGTGTGTATTCTTTGTCGTCTTCCTCGAGAGCTGAGAGAGAGAGGAACCTGTGATGTAGCATTTTATGAATGGGTAGACTTCATTTGTCTGTATCTAGAGTTAGCCGCCATTAGAGGAGAAATTACAAACTAATGTAAGTTGAATTATTGTTGTGGTCTAAATACATTATAATTTAGCAAAAGTGTGTATTACTAATGTAAATTAGCTTGCCCATGTCATCCATAATATTTCTTTAAAGAATTTTCAGCATTTTTAGCGGTGTTGCTGGGCTGTGCCGCGACCGAACGATTTGCAGCGGCGGCACATTTAAAAAATTGTTCCGCTAAGAAAAATTAACCATACCCGTAAATTGGGAGCAGATAAAAATTAGCAGTGAATTAAGAAAACGTTTTTCTTTTACAGCGATCCAGAGACTGACGGAATTTATTACTAGTTTCACATTTGCGCATTCATAGGCAGATAGTTAACGTTGAAATTTAACAATTTGTTGGTTCTTTCAAATAACTTAAATGTATAGTGAAGTGTGTTTTATCAATGATAATTAAACGTCGGCTTGGCAATATTTAACCATTTTCTGCTAATAGAGACAGTCTTGTGTTCCATAGCTAATGCTGGGAAAGAATTCAGTAAATATTTTAAAAAAACCCACTGCATTTAGAAAATGTGTGCCAAGGCCGAATTATGTAAAGGATTTAATTCTCAACTAAATATTCTTAATCAGTTAATATGAATTCACGTAATTTTAAATGTACTTAATTCTGTCTAGATGAATTTTTATTACCACACGTAAATAAGAGGTGCTACAACAAAGTTCGTACTGACTGAAAGAAAACAAAAGAGCAAATAACAAAAAACAAATTTAAAAAAGGTAACTATTTAATTTTTTTATTTTTTTTATTTCATTAAAGAAGTTCACCCACTATTTGTTTTCTTTTTACTGGAAGAAAGTGTTTAATGTAAATACATTGTTCTTTCCAGCGTATTCTTTTAATATTTGGCCTATGTTATTTCTGCAGTAATATCCACATTTTTCACATATAACAATTTTTAGTTTTTGAACTAATTTAGGATAGAAACATTTCATTATCATGTTGAAGCCCCGTTAGCTGACATTTATCTTCCACTATTTGTAGACCTTCCATCTGTCATCAGAATATGAGGTTTTAATCATTTATACAAATATTTTTGTTTACTTTTAAAAGAAGTGTTGACAGTATGTTTTCAGTTTCTTAAATATTACATATATGATTTTATTTTTCTTGTTGAGATTGAAGCTTATACCTGTATAATTCCTTATCTATTCTTCTGCAACAAAACAAATTTCGTTTTTTAAATTTTATTTCGCTTTCATTTCTTCGCCAGAATTCTGATAGCCCTTTTCATCCAATCTGATGGCATATGTTTTCTCTTTAAACGCCATGACTGTATATTGAGATCCTACAATTATGAAATTTCTAGTCGCTAATAGGAAGTAATACAGGCATTAGGATCTACAAGAGCCATCTTATTGTCCATTAAGTCAAGTTTTGAATAGTAAGCTATAGGTAAACATCATTTACGATGGCCTGAAGAGCTTAGACAAACAGTGTTAAATCTTGACACGAATATCGTCGCAGCAATCTGAGTCAACCCTAAGTGCTCCTAAATTTCAAAGCCTGAGACCAACATGTCCATTTGGATGCTGATCACACGCCAGCAAAGCCCTTGAGTCGATATTATAATTTGGCAGTTAGTCAATTGTTGGAGATTTGAAATCGTTCAAAGCTTCGAATTTGCTAACATTGATGCACCACACTGTCTACAGGGTGGACTGATAAGCAACACATACATATTTTATATCCACAGTCTTCCCAGGATGGATACGGTATGTTATCGTTTCTAACACCTGCTTGAATGCCTAGATTCGACACTGAGATCTAATGCAATTGATCCTAATAATTAACATTAAGCTGTAATTAATAGCTCATCCTTGTAGAGTTACCCTTTGCAGCATTTTCGTAAATGCTATTTAATCTTAATTATGTGTACAAAATTGCTACACTGGGACTGGACTCAACAACAGAAAACCAAAAGTGTCTCTGTGCTCAGCAAATGCCAGCAAATATGACTTGTCATGCAGTAGCAAGTCAACAAGAAGAAACAGAATTAGTGTCGCTTCTTTATTATTATCTTAGTGGAAATAGGGTTTGTTTGGAAAGGCGGTTTAGTTCTTACAAGCTAAGTAAATCAAGAGCGCTTTCTCAAATCGACTCCTAAATTTTACCCTGCATTGTTTTCTCTAGAGCAGAAATATAAATACTTCTCCTAGATGCAGTGTAAATTTTTCATCGTGATTTCGCATCAAGGTTTATTATGGGTGAAAGGAACAACAAGTTTGAGACTTGATGCTGTATTTGGGGCCGTTTTACTACAGACTATTCACGTTCGCACCCAGCAGGCGACCATGGACTATACAGTTCACAGCAACATCTGTGGAATGTGAAGGCAAAGAGTAACTAAATACTAGCTTCCAACGAATAACTTTGTAATATTTTGGTTGTGAGTGCGTACACATGCGGTGAGTGTTGTGACGTTCAGATATTTAAAGAATTGTGTGTAGTTTTAAATTGTCAATCGATATTTCGTGGTATTGAATTGTTAGAAACACTTTTGTAATATTTGACCGTTGTCGTCTGTAAATACAGTTTCTGAGTGCCCTGTTGTCCGTAACGCAAATGTTTGGTGTTAAATCGCCCCGAAATATTAAGCAAGAATCACTAGATTTCTTCAGCGTGTCATTTCTTGTTTTACTCCCGACGAACAAACACACAATGAAATGATGCTCCGCTTCTGCATCAGGATGCTATACATATTCTTTTGATGCTGTTTTTATTGCTTGCTCAAATAACGCCCCAGCTTCAAAAGTTTGACAGAGAATTTATGGTTTACAGTACTCCGTGTTACGGATTTTCAGTGTGGTTACTCTCGATATAAAGATGCGAGTTATACCTTCCGTACTGACATTGAATGAAAGGTTTTTCGTTGAGGCATTTACTGTTTGTGCGCATACGCAGATATTTATTTAAATTATAAAGCGAAGTTTCTCACCGAAATTCCACACAAAGTAAGACTGAGAAAATTATGTAGAGATATTGTAATGAAATGGATATTGCAATGTTGACTGGAATATTCTCGTTCAAATTCTGAAGGTGGCAGGGGTAAAATACAGGGAGCGAAAGGCTATTTACAATTTGTACAGAAACCAGATGGCAGTTATAAGAGTCGAGGGACATGAAAGAGAAGCAGTGGTTGGGAAGGGACTGAGACAGGGTTGTTTGACTGATGACCTCAGAAGTTAAGTCCCTAAGTGCTCAGACACATTTGAACCAGGCCGACTTATCAGTAAAGCCATAAATTTGAAAAAAAAAGAAAAATCAAATTCTTCCTTTGTGACTATATTATAAATAAATACCGATTATAAGTCACTAAAAGCTGAATATCCATGTGTCAACATTAAAATATAAAAGAACGACCTCCTACGTGCTGTAGCATTAGAGGCCTGTTTATAATAGGAATTGCTACTGCCAGTGCAGTAAATAGGAATGTTCACTTATTGAATATCCAGTTAATCAGGTAATTGAATAACTATTCAGTGAATATTTGCTTAAGAAATACTCAGCTTGAGTAGGTAATGAGGTGAGAAATAGGTAGTGCCATATTACACATTCAGAGTAAAGTCTGGGTGTTGGTTTAGAGAAAAAATTGTTTACCTAGTAAGATCATAAGCGTAAAGTTTCATGTGAGGCAAGGAAAGACAAACTGTAAATAGTAGTTTTGTGAAAATTGGTTATTTGGAAGAGAAATGGGGTGGTCGAGGAAGTGATAGCAAATAAGTATTTTCATTGAAATCTTAATTTTAGAAATGTTAAAGAAATATTTGTCAAGTACTTAAATTTATTTCTTGTTTTTCCTTTTTTCATTGTTTAAATATTTGTGTTTTGAAAATTACTTACAAAGTTTTAAATAATATAGAAATTAAATTGTTTGACATGAGATTGTCTAATTTACTTTCCATTTCATATGAAGGAAAACTCTTACTCTTTGACAAGCTTGAGTTGTCTTTCAACTTCCTTGATGTAAACTTCAGGTAGCTTATCCTTCCTGAAATATATTACTAGGATGAGTACCTTATTTAGATATAGTTTTGTTAAGGAATCAAAATTTGGATTGCCGTACCTTAATTCCCTCACTTTCCGCATCATGGTTTCTTTTATATGACGTTCACAGCGCTTTTCTTCTTCCTTCAGAATTTCTATTTCCTTGAAAAGCTCTTGTCTCTGTCTGATGCGTTCCTGTTCCTTTTCTTGTATTTGTTTAATGACTGCTTGTCTGTGTTTGATTGCCTCCTGCAAGTATTATGTATCTGTAGGCCCAGTTACTCTTCTAACAGCAGTAAACACAAGATTGATTTATTTGTTAGCAGTCGCATCTCTAAGAGACATTTCAAACATTTTTCCTCTACATGTGATCAGTGTTGTCGAATGATAAGTCACTGCTGAGAAACAGAATGTCACTTGTGGTAAGCCCAAGTACTTAATGTTTTCTGTTTTGGTTGTGATGCATCAACTTAAACTTTAGCATAATACCACAGACAGTGTAATAAAATCTTTTCGGTAATATATGCTTTTACAGTACATAGTTTCCACCCATTATGCACAGCTAAAGCTGCCCAAAATCTTGATTTGATGACAGACTGATCTGTAGTGCAGCCCAAGATCTAGCTTTGAGTTGGAAGGTGACAGTTTGGTTACAAAGTGGTGAAGCCAATGAATATGAAAGCAGAAAACCTGATTGTGGTAACAAACTGAACTGTAGTGAAGTCTAATGTTTAGGTCTGACATATTGGTAAATACAAGGGGGGTTCATTACGTAACTTTTACCCCAAACACTATTTTTTCATATAGACCGAAATATGATTCAGGACCTTTATGCCATCTTCAGTGGATTTTATTGATGCAGATCTAAATTGTGGACATGTTTTCAGCGGAAATTAATCTATGCAAATTTGGCTTAAAACTGTTATTGTTTGGTGTCATTACCTTAGTTTATATTATTGGGTTATGGAGGATCCTCAGTACAGAGCTGGGTACTGGCAGCTTGTCATCTATGACTAAATGACGTTAAATTTAATTTGATTTGTGAGTTAACAAGTCTCTTTACCCCTGAATGTCATTCTGTTGTGTGAAGACATTTTTTGGCTGAATTTGTGATTACCTACATTTAGCTTTTACAAATCATCTTTCATCTGCATATTCTCATGGGCTGTTGAGAAGCACACACAAACACTACACATGTAATGCAAAAGTTTGTTTGTTAATAGCACTTTTCAGATCTGCCAGAAGTGTGTGTGGGGGGGTGGGGGGGGGGGGGGGTGCAGGAGACTGTGACTTGAAGGTCAATAGGACTGTTCAATACAAATGGTCAGCTTATGTTTATGGCTGCTGTCAGTGTACCATTTGGTGCATATATTCATAATTTTGGTGTTAGTTGGCAAAGCCAATGAATTTGAAACCAAGAAAAATAAAACTTGTGACACATTGATCTATAGTTTAGCCCAAGGTGTAGGTTAGGTTTGAAGGCAATAGTTTGATGTGAGTTGGTGAAGCCTGTAAATGGGATAACAAAAAACACCTATGGTACTGAGTCACATGCTTTTTGGAAGTCAAGACCTACTGCATGTATGAGACTGCTTTGGTCAATGGCTTTCAGAATGTGACGTGAGAAAAGAGCGGGTTGGGTTCAGCATGAACTATGCTGTGTAGGCGGTGATAATTGTAATTCTAAAAAGGGTAGGTGCTTAGAACTGTGAATGTTACCAAACTGTTAATTTAATAAGTCGTGGTTGCAACATACAGACAGTAATTATTTATTAAACAATGGGAAAGGTGGTAGAGGGTATCTCAGGGAAGATCAGTTGACATTCTGAAAAATGGTGCAAATGCACAAGGCAGTACTGAGTGCATGGCTCACATTAGAAAATAGATTTTTAAGAAAGGCAAATGTATTTTTGTATCATTATTTTGTAGTGTTAGAGAAAGCTTTTGGCAATGTTGGCTGGACTGTACACTTCAGAACTCTGAAGGTAGCAGGGATGAAACAAGAAGTGAAAGGTTATCTACAATTTGTACAGAAACTGGACCACAGGTATAATAGTTGAAGATGTGAAAGGGAAGCAATAGTTGAGAAGGAAGTGAAACAGATTTTTTGTTTGCCAGTTACCAATGTTATTCAGTCTTTCCATTGACCAAGCTTTGAAAAAAACCAAAGAAAAATTTAGAAAGGTAATTTAAGTTCAGAGAGAGCAAATAAAAACTTTGAGGTTTGCTTATGACATTGTAATTCTGTCCGAGAAAGCAAAGGACTTGGATGAGCAGTTGAATGGAATGGGCACCCTCTTGAAATGAGGCTATAATATGGACCTCGCAAATAACCAAATGTAGTTGAATTATGTGGTGCTGAGTGAAGTAGATTAGGAAATGAGACACTAAAAGTAGTAGAACAGGTTTGCTATTTGGGCAGAAAAGTAACTGATGAACACCAAAGTAGAGCGCAAGTGAAGAGGAAGAAAAGCATTTACAAAAACGAGATTTGATAACACTGAACATAAATTTAAATATAAGGGAGTCTTTTTTGAAGGAAGTATTTGGAATGTATCTTGAATGGAAGTGAAATGTGATCAGTAAGTGGTTTGTTGAAGAAAAAACTAGAAGATTTTGATATGTAGCTCTACAGAAAAATGCTGAAAATTAGATGGATGGACACAATAACTAATGACACACTAAACCAAATTGGAAAAAAAGAAACTTATGGCAAAACCTAACCAAATAAAAGGATTGGTTGATAGGACGTACCTGAGGCACTAAGGAACAGTTGATTTGGTAATCAGCTGCAGTAGAGGAAGAGACTAGTGCAGGGTGGACCATCTTGGAAAGCTGCATCAAACCAGTCTTCAGACCACAACTGCAGCAACCCAAGATTACTCCACTGCCAGAAGAAAAATGCAACACCCTCAAGGACAACGACAATGACAAGAGAGGTGACAGGTAGTTCATCATTGTAGGAGTATATGATAATATATTCTGACCAAATGACACACGACTTCCACGGTAAAGAGTGTCCAAATACTTACTTTACTTTACTTTTCCGTGTCCAGATCAAATTTTATTTTTCCAATAGTTAGCCACCGCTATGGCTTTGTCGTTGGCTTGTAGCAGGTCACTAAAACTGCAGGGCTCCGGCAGTAGTCGGCACATGAGCAGATGTGCCTCGTCTTGTACCTCTCCGCATCCGCAAAGAACGCTGTCATCGTTAGTCAGCAGTCCCCACTTGCACAGATTAGTTTTGCATCTGGGTACACCAGCCCTCAGCCTATTTAGTGTTCTCCACACTGTATAAGAAAGTTTGTTTCCAGGTGCCATTTGCTCTTTTGGTATTATCTGCAGTGCGGTTTGTTCATTCTCCCATTTACGGACTCTTATCTTCCTGTGAACCATCAAGGATCTTGGTTCTTGCAGTAAAGCTATTTCTAGACTTAAGCCTCTGAGCCTGAGTGGCGTGCCCATTCAGTGGGTGTCGAGAATCTGTTTCTTTCTTTGTTCTCTCAGTGTCTGCTGCCACCTGCCTTCTGATCTTGGATGGAGCAATTCCAGCAAGTAGGTACAAATTACCCGTTGGTGTGGGTCTGAGACAGCCTGTAACAATTCGCATTGTCTCATTTACACTTACATCAACCTGTTTCGCATGTGCAGATGCTTCCCATACTGACCAAATACTTGCATCAATACAAAGCATATCCACCTCTGGTGGCAACAAAGACATGTATTTTTGCTTGCAAATGTTCATAAAGGCACCAAATGGCATCCTGTGGTAGATTATCCCAAGGATCTTGCACCTTTTGTTGGAATTTGGCAATGCTTCTTGCAGGCTCTGAAGAATGAGTTCAATTGGTGAGATTTAAGGTGATCTTGGTGGCCAGAACAGTTGTTGTGCACCAAGAAGAGCACATTGTACCACAACAGCCATATGTGGGTGTGCATTGTCCTGCTGAAAAAGCAGATCATCTTCTCTTTGAAGAAATGACTGTAGCATGGGAATAGGATCCTGTACAGTGTACCAGACACTGGTTACTTTACTCTGCAGAAACACCAAATGTGACCATGAGTTGTATCTGATGGTGTACCGCATCATGAGCCCTGGAATGGGGGCCTTTATATTATGGTGAATGCTCACTGGAACAAGCAGCCACCAGATCTATGTCATACACATGTACATCCATCACTCACATACAGATGGAACATACTCTACACTAAAGACAACAGAGTGCTATTCCACTGTCCAGTCAGCTGCTTCACAACACCAGAGTAGCCATGCTAGACAGTGTCATGGTGTCAGTGGTAACCTGGCCAGAAGCATACGCCATCTTAATCCTGCTGAAGCTGATAGTTCCCAGTGGTCCCTGATGACAGCAGGTGCAACATTGGCTTGAATTTTATTCCTTTATTATATTCGTTCAGCCACCACTGCTCACATAATGCATCCATGTTGAGTGATTCTGTTCTATGCAGACATTCAGAACCTTGTCTATAGGTACGGAAGTGTTCCACAGACTGCTGCTGAAAACAGCAACACTCCACTGGTACACTGCGCCCAACGTTCCACTGATACACTGCGCCCTACATGTGCAGCAAACTGTGATGCATCCATCCAGCTTCCCACAGTGCCACATTGTGACACCATTCAAATGGCCGAAGCTGTTCAGTGTGAAGTAACCCTCCTCCTCAGGGCAGTTTTACAGTTTATGATGTTACCTCTTCTGCTGGCACAGAATGAGCATTACTGCGCTAATGGTCTTTGCAGATTGTTGCACATAGGGAGGGGTCAGATACATTTCCAGTATGCTTATCCTTATCAGTGCAGTTATAACTGTGAAGCTGTAAACGATTCCATTTTTGAAACCACATGAAGGAAATGTCGTGACCATAAACTAGTAAGTTTCCCCTGACCTTTCACAGCTAGGGTGACAAGCAGGATCACTTCAACAATCATCATTATGACTTGCTAATGGCAAGAGAGAATGGCACTCATTTCATTTCTCACCATTTGTCATACTAGTGTGAGTTGATTAATTTTGGTTGGAACACCACAGTAAGAAATTCTGTAAAAAGACATCTTATGCTGTCTATTACCAGCTGTATTGGTTAATAACGTGTGACTGAAACATTTGCCAACTAATCATTGTAGTTCTTGATCACCCCAAAGAGTTTGTCTGATCATGATGGTAACATCCTGCATAACAAAAATTAAATTTATTTTACATAACAGGATAAAAGCACAAAATTCACTATGGTAATTTGAGTAAGTGCAGCCAGAGTTGACTATAACATCTGAGCATAGCAGACAATGCCATTCTCACACGATTCTGATCATGTGCTCCATTCAGCACACTCAGGATTTTAGACCTCTATACCTGGCATAACCCATTGTTCATTAATGTCAACAATCCATTCCCAACATTGTTGGTGGGTGATTTAAACAGGGAGATGTGACATACTCCCACCAATGATGTAGAGCAGGAAATTACTCTTGTGAAGCAGGTCTTACAATGTGAGCAATGTGTTAGGGGCAGACACGATAAAAAAGTCATGAATAAAATTGATCACACGCTTCAGTGGAATGTAATTGGGCTCAGGGCTTAGTGAAGGACTTGACAATCATAGTACAGGGAAGACCACCCTACATGTCTTCAAGGCACATCTAAAAGAATGTCACCTACGTTGTGGGGTTACAGCCTCTGCAGAAATGACAGCCTTAGTGGGACGGGGTCATACATGCTATTGCCTGTCGCTGTAATGATTTTAATGTAGAGTCATGCTGTGCAAATACTCCATACATTCCTTTAATGTGCTACACAGTTCAATTACTATGCGCCCCTTAGACTGAGCAGTTGAGAGCATTGTCTCTTTGGTAACTTTAGGTCTTAAGAACACAGGACAGAGCACACACACTAGTATTGCTCTAGGATTATTCTGTCACTAATCTGTAAAATTTCTTTCCTGCCCTTGCAGTTGCTGCTCAGTGGGAAGTGTTTCGTGATTTGCATGTCACTTATCACTTTCCTAATGACGCAATGATCAGTTTGGGTGGTACCTAACATGATTGCTGAAATCGTTACACTGAAAGCAAAATGGATACTGGACAGCTGACCTTCCATTTTTCAACATTGTCAGAGTATCTAGTAATGAGTAGACTGTATTACAACCATGAGCCACAAAAACACTGATGCATTTATTCCAAACTTCATGCTGCTTGTAAAGACTGCCTGTCCTTTGGTGGAATGAACAGTGGCCCTCTGCAGTCAAGGGCAGAATGTCGAGCAATGTGGTTATCCTGAAGGAAGTCATTCACAAGGGGGGGGGGGGGGTGCAGGAGACTGTGACTTGAAGGTCAATAGGACTGTTCAATACAAATGGTCAGCTTATGTTTATGGCTGCTGTCAGTGTACCATTTGGTGCATATATTCATAATTTTGGTGTTAGTTGGCAAAGCCAATGAATTTAAAACCAAGAAAAATAAAACTTGTGACACATTGATCTATAGTTTAGCCCAAGGTGTAGGTTAGGTTTGAAGGCAATAGTTTGATGTGAGTTGGTGAAGCCTGTAAATGGGATAACAAAAAACACCTATGGTACTGAGTCACATGCTTTTTGGAAGTCAAGACCTACTGCATGTATGAGACTGCTTTGGTCAATGGCTTTCAGAATGTGACGTGAGAAAAGAGCGGGTTGGGTTCAGCATGAACTATGCTGTGTAGGCGGTGATAATTGTAATTCTAAAAAGGGTAGGTGCTTAGAACTGTGAATGTTACCAAACTGTTAATTTAATAAGTCGTGGTTGCAACATACAGACAGTAATTATTTATTAAACAATGGGAAAGGTGGTAGAGGGTATCTCAGGGAAGATCAGTTGACATTCTGAAAAATGGTGCAAATGCACAAGGCAGTACTGAGTGCATGGCTCACATTAGAAAATAGATTTTTAAGAAAGGCAAATGTATTTTTGTATCATTATTTTGTAGTGTTAGAGAAAGCTTTTGGCAATGTTGGCTGGACTGTACACTTCAGAACTCTGAAGGTAGCAGGGATGAAACAAGAAGTGAAAGGTTATCTACAATTTGTACAGAAACTGGACCACAGGTATAATAGTTGAAGATGTGAAAGGGAAGCAATAGTTGAGAAGGAAGTGAAACAGATTTTTTGTTTGCCAGTTACCAATGTTATTCAGTCTTTCCATTGACCAAGCTTTGAAAAAAACCAAAGAAAAATTTAGAAAGGTAATTTAAGTTCAGAGAGAGCAAATAAAAACTTTGAGGTTTGCTTATGACATTGTAATTCTGTCCGAGAAAGCAAAGGACTTGGATGAGCAGTTGAATGGAATGGGCACCCTCTTGAAATGAGGCTATAATATGGACCTCGCAAATAACCAAATGTAGTTGAATTATGTGGTGCTGAGTGAAGTAGATTAGGAAATGAGACACTAAAAGTAGTAGAACAGGTTTGCTATTTGGGCAGAAAAGTAACTGATGAACACCAAAGTAGAGCGCAAGTGAAGAGGAAGAAAAGCATTTACAAAAACGAGATTTGATAACACTGAACATAAATTTAAATATAAGGGAGTCTTTTTTGAAGGAAGTATTTGGAATGTATCTTGAATGGAAGTGAAATGTGATCAGTAAGTGGTTTGTTGAAGAAAAAACTAGAAGATTTTGATATGTAGCTCTACAGAAAAATGCTGAAAATTAGATGGATGGACACAATAACTAATGACACACTAAACCAAATTGGAAAAAAAGAAACTTATGGCAAAACCTAACCAAATAAAAGGATTGGTTGATAGGACGTACCTGAGGCACTAAGGAACAGTTGATTTGGTAATCAGCTGCAGTAGAGGAAGAGACTAGTGCAGGGTGGACCATCTTGGAAAGCTGCATCAAACCAGTCTTCAGACCACAACTGCAGCAACCCAAGATTACTCCACTGCCAGAAGAAAAATGCAACACCCTCAAGGACAACGACAATGACAAGAGAGGTGACAGGTAGTTCATCATTGTAGGAGTATATGATAATATATTCTGACCAAATGACACACGACTTCCACGGTAAAGAGTGTCCAAATACTTACTTTACTTTACTTTTCCGTGTCCAGATCAAATTTTATTTTTCCAATAGTTAGCCACCGCTATGGCTTTGTCGTTGGCTTGTAGCAGGTCACTAAAACTGCAGGGCTCCGGCAGTAGTCGGCACATGAGCAGATGTGCCTCGTCTTGTACCTCTCCGCATCCGCAAAGAACGCTGTCATCGTTAGTCAGCAGTCCCCACTTGCACAGATTAGTTTTGCATCTGGGTACACCAGCCCTCAGCCTATTTAGTGTTCTCCACACTGTATAAGAAAGTTTGTTTCCAGGTGCCATTTGCTCTTTTGGTATTATCTGCAGTGCGGTTTGTTCATTCTCCCATTTACGGACTCTTATCTTCCTGTGAACCATCAAGGATCTTGGTTCTTGCAGTAAAGCTATTTCTAGACTTAAGCCTCTGAGCCTGAGTGGCGTGCCCATTCAGTGGGTGTCGAGAATCTGTTTCTTTCTTTGTTCTCTCAGTGTCTGCTGCCACCTGCCTTCTGATCTTGGATGGAGCAATTCCAGCAAGTAGGTACAAATTACCCGTTGGTGTGGGTCTGAGACAGCCTGTAACAATTCGCATTGTCTCATTTACACTTACATCAACCTGTTTCGCATGTGCAGATGCTTCCCATACTGACCAAATACTTGCATCAATACAAAGCATATCCACCTCTGGTGGCAACAAAGACATGTATTTTTGCTTGCAAATGTTCATAAAGGCACCAAATGGCATCCTGTGGTAGATTATCCCAAGGATCTTGCACCTTTTGTTGGAATTTGGCAATGCTTCTTGCAGGCTCTGAAGAATGAGTTCAATTGGTGAGATTTAAGGTGATCTTGGTGGCCAGAACAGTTGTTGTGCACCAAGAAGAGCACATTGTACCACAACAGCCATATGTGGGTGTGCATTGTCCTGCTGAAAAAGCAGATCATCTTCTCTTTGAAGAAATGACTGTAGCATGGGAATAGGATCCTGTACAGTGTACCAGACACTGGTTACTTTACTCTGCAGAAACACCAAATGTGACCATGAGTTGTATCTGATGGTGTACCGCATCATGAGCCCTGGAATGGGGGCCTTTATATTATGGTGAATGCTCACTGGAACAAGCAGCCACCAGATCTATGTCATACACATGTACATCCATCACTCACATACAGATGGAACATACTCTACACTAAAGACAACAGAGTGCTATTCCACTGTCCAGTCAGCTGCTTCACAACACCAGAGTAGCCATGCTAGACAGTGTCATGGTGTCAGTGGTAACCTGGCCAGAAGCATACGCCATCTTAATCCTGCTGAAGCTGATAGTTCCCAGTGGTCCCTGATGACAGCAGGTGCAACATTGGCTTGAATTTTATTCCTTTATTATATTCGTTCAGCCACCACTGCTCACATAATGCATCCATGTTGAGTGATTCTGTTCTATGCAGACATTCAGAACCTTGTCTATAGGTACGGAAGTGTTCCACAGACTGCTGCTGAAAACAGCAACACTCCACTGGTACACTGCGCCCAACGTTCCACTGATACACTGCGCCCTACATGTGCAGCAAACTGTGATGCATCCATCCAGCTTCCCACAGTGCCACATTGTGACACCATTCAAATGGCCGAAGCTGTTCAGTGTGAAGTAACCCTCCTCCTCAGGGCAGTTTTACAGTTTATGATGTTACCTCTTCTGCTGGCACAGAATGAGCATTACTGCGCTAATGGTCTTTGCAGATTGTTGCACATAGGGAGGGGTCAGATACATTTCCAGTATGCTTATCCTTATCAGTGCAGTTATAACTGTGAAGCTGTAAACGATTCCATTTTTGAAACCACATGAAGGAAATGTCGTGACCATAAACTAGTAAGTTTCCCCTGACCTTTCACAGCTAGGGTGACAAGCAGGATCACTTCAACAATCATCATTATGACTTGCTAATGGCAAGAGAGAATGGCACTCATTTCATTTCTCACCATTTGTCATACTAGTGTGAGTTGATTAATTTTGGTTGGAACACCACAGTAAGAAATTCTGTAAAAAGACATCTTATGCTGTCTATTACCAGCTGTATTGGTTAATAACGTGTGACTGAAACATTTGCCAACTAATCATTGTAGTTCTTGATCACCCCAAAGAGTTTGTCTGATCATGATGGTAACATCCTGCATAACAAAAATTAAATTTATTTTACATAACAGGATAAAAGCACAAAATTCACTATGGTAATTTGAGTAAGTGCAGCCAGAGTTGACTATAACATCTGAGCATAGCAGACAATGCCATTCTCACACGATTCTGATCATGTGCTCCATTCAGCACACTCAGGATTTTAGACCTCTATACCTGGCATAACCCATTGTTCATTAATGTCAACAATCCATTCCCAACATTGTTGGTGGGTGATTTAAACAGGGAGATGTGACATACTCCCACCAATGATGTAGAGCAGGAAATTACTCTTGTGAAGCAGGTCTTACAATGTGAGCAATGTGTTAGGGGCAGACACGATAAAAAAGTCATGAATAAAATTGATCACACGCTTCAGTGGAATGTAATTGGGCTCAGGGCTTAGTGAAGGACTTGACAATCATAGTACAGGGAAGACCACCCTACATGTCTTCAAGGCACATCTAAAAGAATGTCACCTACGTTGTGGGGTTACAGCCTCTGCAGAAATGACAGCCTTAGTGGGACGGGGTCATACATGCTATTGCCTGTCGCTGTAATGATTTTAATGTAGAGTCATGCTGTGCAAATACTCCATACATTCCTTTAATGTGCTACACAGTTCAATTACTATGCGCCCCTTAGACTGAGCAGTTGAGAGCATTGTCTCTTTGGTAACTTTAGGTCTTAAGAACACAGGACAGAGCACACACACTAGTATTGCTCTAGGATTATTCTGTCACTAATCTGTAAAATTTCTTTCCTGCCCTTGCAGTTGCTGCTCAGTGGGAAGTGTTTCGTGATTTGCATGTCACTTATCACTTTCCTAATGACGCAATGATCAGTTTGGGTGGTACCTAACATGATTGCTGAAATCGTTACACTGAAAGCAAAATGGATACTGGACAGCTGACCTTCCATTTTTCAACATTGTCAGAGTATCTAGTAATGAGTAGACTGTATTACAACCATGAGCCACAAAAACACTGATGCATTTATTCCAAACTTCATGCTGCTTGTAAAGACTGCCTGTCCTTTGGTGGAATGAACAGTGGCCCTCTGCAGTCAAGGGCAGAATGTCGAGCAATGTGGTTATCCTGAAGGAAGTCATTCACAAGGGGGGGGGGGGGGTGCAGGAGACTGTGACTTGAAGGTCAATAGGACTGTTCAATACAAATGGTCAGCTTATGTTTATGGCTGCTGTCAGTGTACCATTTGGTGCATATATTCATAATTTTGGTGTTAGTTGGCAAAGCCAATGAATTTGAAACCAAGAAAAATAAAACTTGTGACACATTGATCTATAGTTTAGCCCAAGGTGTAGGTTAGGTTTGAAGGCAATAGTTTGATGTGAGTTGGTGAAGCCTGTAAATGGGATAACAAAAAACACCTATGGTACTGAGTCACATGCTTTTTGGAAGTCAAGACCTACTGCATGTATGAGACTGCTTTGGTCAATGGCTTTCAGAATGTGACGTGAGAAAAGAGCGGGTTGGGTTCAGCATGAACTATGCTGTGTAGGCGGTGATAATTGTAATTCTAAAAAGGGTAGGTGCTTAGAACTGTGAATGTTACCAAACTGTTAATTTAATAAGTCGTGGTTGCAACATACAGACAGTAATTATTTATTAAACAATGGGAAAGGTGGTAGAGGGTATCTCAGGGAAGATCAGTTGACATTCTGAAAAATGGTGCAAATGCACAAGGCAGTACTGAGTGCATGGCTCACATTAGAAAATAGATTTTTAAGAAAGGCAAATGTATTTTTGTATCATTATTTTGTAGTGTTAGAGAAAGCTTTTGGCAATGTTGGCTGGACTGTACACTTCAGAACTCTGAAGGTAGCAGGGATGAAACAAGAAGTGAAAGGTTATCTACAATTTGTACAGAAACTGGACCACAGGTATAATAGTTGAAGATGTGAAAGGGAAGCAATAGTTGAGAAGGAAGTGAAACAGATTTTTTGTTTGCCAGTTACCAATGTTATTCAGTCTTTCCATTGACCAAGCTTTGAAAAAAACCAAAGAAAAATTTAGAAAGGTAATTTAAGTTCAGAGAGAGCAAATAAAAACTTTGAGGTTTGCTTATGACATTGTAATTCTGTCCGAGAAAGCAAAGGACTTGGATGAGCAGTTGAATGGAATGGGCACCCTCTTGAAATGAGGCTATAATATGGACCTCGCAAATAACCAAATGTAGTTGAATTATGTGGTGCTGAGTGAAGTAGATTAGGAAATGAGACACTAAAAGTAGTAGAACAGGTTTGCTATTTGGGCAGAAAAGTAACTGATGAACACCAAAGTAGAGCGCAAGTGAAGAGGAAGAAAAGCATTTACAAAAACGAGATTTGATAACACTGAACATAAATTTAAATATAAGGGAGTCTTTTTTGAAGGAAGTATTTGGAATGTATCTTGAATGGAAGTGAAATGTGATCAGTAAGTGGTTTGTTGAAGAAAAAACTAGAAGATTTTGATATGTAGCTCTACAGAAAAATGCTGAAAATTAGATGGATGGACACAATAACTAATGACACACTAAACCAAATTGGAAAAAAAGAAACTTATGGCAAAACCTAACCAAATAAAAGGATTGGTTGATAGGACGTACCTGAGGCACTAAGGAACAGTTGATTTGGTAATCAGCTGCAGTAGAGGAAGAGACTAGTGCAGGGTGGACCATCTTGGAAAGCTGCATCAAACCAGTCTTCAGACCACAACTGCAGCAACCCAAGATTACTCCACTGCCAGAAGAAAAATGCAACACCCTCAAGGACAACGACAATGACAAGAGAGGTGACAGGTAGTTCATCATTGTAGGAGTATATGATAATATATTCTGACCAAATGACACACGACTTCCACGGTAAAGAGTGTCCAAATACTTACTTTACTTTACTTTTCCGTGTCCAGATCAAATTTTATTTTTCCAATAGTTAGCCACCGCTATGGCTTTGTCGTTGGCTTGTAGCAGGTCACTAAAACTGCAGGGCTCCGGCAGTAGTCGGCACATGAGCAGATGTGCCTCGTCTTGTACCTCTCCGCATCCGCAAAGAACGCTGTCATCGTTAGTCAGCAGTCCCCACTTGCACAGATTAGTTTTGCATCTGGGTACACCAGCCCTCAGCCTATTTAGTGTTCTCCACACTGTATAAGAAAGTTTGTTTCCAGGTGCCATTTGCTCTTTTGGTATTATCTGCAGTGCGGTTTGTTCATTCTCCCATTTACGGACTCTTATCTTCCTGTGAACCATCAAGGATCTTGGTTCTTGCAGTAAAGCTATTTCTAGACTTAAGCCTCTGAGCCTGAGTGGCGTGCCCATTCAGTGGGTGTCGAGAATCTGTTTCTTTCTTTGTTCTCTCAGTGTCTGCTGCCACCTGCCTTCTGATCTTGGATGGAGCAATTCCAGCAAGTAGGTACAAATTACCCGTTGGTGTGGGTCTGAGACAGCCTGTAACAATTCGCATTGTCTCATTTACACTTACATCAACCTGTTTCGCATGTGCAGATGCTTCCCATACTGACCAAATACTTGCATCAATACAAAGCATATCCACCTCTGGTGGCAACAAAGACATGTATTTTTGCTTGCAAATGTTCATAAAGGCACCAAATGGCATCCTGTGGTAGATTATCCCAAGGATCTTGCACCTTTTGTTGGAATTTGGCAATGCTTCTTGCAGGCTCTGAAGAATGAGTTCAATTGGTGAGATTTAAGGTGATCTTGGTGGCCAGAACAGTTGTTGTGCACCAAGAAGAGCACATTGTACCACAACAGCCATATGTGGGTGTGCATTGTCCTGCTGAAAAAGCAGATCATCTTCTCTTTGAAGAAATGACTGTAGCATGGGAATAGGATCCTGTACAGTGTACCAGACACTGGTTACTTTACTCTGCAGAAACACCAAATGTGACCATGAGTTGTATCTGATGGTGTACCGCATCATGAGCCCTGGAATGGGGGCCTTTATATTATGGTGAATGCTCACTGGAACAAGCAGCCACCAGATCTATGTCATACACATGTACATCCATCACTCACATACAGATGGAACATACTCTACACTAAAGACAACAGAGTGCTATTCCACTGTCCAGTCAGCTGCTTCACAACACCAGAGTAGCCATGCTAGACAGTGTCATGGTGTCAGTGGTAACCTGGCCAGAAGCATACGCCATCTTAATCCTGCTGAAGCTGATAGTTCCCAGTGGTCCCTGATGACAGCAGGTGCAACATTGGCTTGAATTTTATTCCTTTATTATATTCGTTCAGCCACCACTGCTCACATAATGCATCCATGTTGAGTGATTCTGTTCTATGCAGACATTCAGAACCTTGTCTATAGGTACGGAAGTGTTCCACAGACTGCTGCTGAAAACAGCAACACTCCACTGGTACACTGCGCCCAACGTTCCACTGATACACTGCGCCCTACATGTGCAGCAAACTGTGATGCATCCATCCAGCTTCCCACAGTGCCACATTGTGACACCATTCAAATGGCCGAAGCTGTTCAGTGTGAAGTAACCCTCCTCCTCAGGGCAGTTTTACAGTTTATGATGTTACCTCTTCTGCTGGCACAGAATGAGCATTACTGCGCTAATGGTCTTTGCAGATTGTTGCACATAGGGAGGGGTCAGATACATTTCCAGTATGCTTATCCTTATCAGTGCAGTTATAACTGTGAAGCTGTAAACGATTCCATTTTTGAAACCACATGAAGGAAATGTCGTGACCATAAACTAGTAAGTTTCCCCTGACCTTTCACAGCTAGGGTGACAAGCAGGATCACTTCAACAATCATCATTATGACTTGCTAATGGCAAGAGAGAATGGCACTCATTTCATTTCTCACCATTTGTCATACTAGTGTGAGTTGATTAATTTTGGTTGGAACACCACAGTAAGAAATTCTGTAAAAAGACATCTTATGCTGTCTATTACCAGCTGTATTGGTTAATAACGTGTGACTGAAACATTTGCCAACTAATCATTGTAGTTCTTGATCACCCCAAAGAGTTTGTCTGATCATGATGGTAACATCCTGCATAACAAAAATTAAATTTATTTTACATAACAGGATAAAAGCACAAAATTCACTATGGTAATTTGAGTAAGTGCAGCCAGAGTTGACTATAACATCTGAGCATAGCAGACAATGCCATTCTCACACGATTCTGATCATGTGCTCCATTCAGCACACTCAGGATTTTAGACCTCTATACCTGGCATAACCCATTGTTCATTAATGTCAACAATCCATTCCCAACATTGTTGGTGGGTGATTTAAACAGGGAGATGTGACATACTCCCACCAATGATGTAGAGCAGGAAATTACTCTTGTGAAGCAGGTCTTACAATGTGAGCAATGTGTTAGGGGCAGACACGATAAAAAAGTCATGAATAAAATTGATCACACGCTTCAGTGGAATGTAATTGGGCTCAGGGCTTAGTGAAGGACTTGACAATCATAGTACAGGGAAGACCACCCTACATGTCTTCAAGGCACATCTAAAAGAATGTCACCTACGTTGTGGGGTTACAGCCTCTGCAGAAATGACAGCCTTAGTGGGACGGGGTCATACATGCTATTGCCTGTCGCTGTAATGATTTTAATGTAGAGTCATGCTGTGCAAATACTCCATACATTCCTTTAATGTGCTACACAGTTCAATTACTATGCGCCCCTTAGACTGAGCAGTTGAGAGCATTGTCTCTTTGGTAACTTTAGGTCTTAAGAACACAGGACAGAGCACACACACTAGTATTGCTCTAGGATTATTCTGTCACTAATCTGTAAAATTTCTTTCCTGCCCTTGCAGTTGCTGCTCAGTGGGAAGTGTTTCGTGATTTGCATGTCACTTATCACTTTCCTAATGACGCAATGATCAGTTTGGGTGGTACCTAACATGATTGCTGAAATCGTTACACTGAAAGCAAAATGGATACTGGACAGCTGACCTTCCATTTTTCAACATTGTCAGAGTATCTAGTAATGAGTAGACTGTATTACAACCATGAGCCACAAAAACACTGATGCATTTATTCCAAACTTCATGCTGCTTGTAAAGACTGCCTGTCCTTTGGTGGAATGAACAGTGGCCCTCTGCAGTCAAGGGCAGAATGTCGAGCAATGTGGTTATCCTGAAGGAAGTCATTCACAAGATGTGCATGATGGGGGCACAAATTGTCGTCCATGAGGATGAGTGCCTTGCCAGTATGCTGCTGATATGGCTCCACTATCAGTCGGAAGATGGCATTCACGTTTCGTACAGCCGTTACGGCGCCTTCCATGACCACCAGTGGCGTACGATGGCCCCACGTAATGCCACCCCAAAACAGCAGGGAACCCCCACCTTGCTGCACTTGCTAGACAGTGTGTGTAAAGCATTCAGCCTGACTGGGTTGCCTCCAAACACGTCTCCGATGATTGTCTGGTTGAAGGCATATGCGACACTCATCGGTGAAGAGAACGTGATGCCAATCCTGAACGGTCCATTTGACATGTTTTTGAGCCCCTCTTTACTGTTCTGCATGGTGTTGTGGTCGCAAAGATGCAGCTCACCATGGATGTCAGGAGTGAAGTTGCGCATCATGCAGCCTACGGCGCACAGTTTGAGTCATATCACGACATCCTGTGGCTGCACAAAAAGCATTATTCAACATGGTGGCATTACTGTCAGGGTTCCTCCGAGCCATAATCCGTAGGTAGCGGTCATCTGCTGCAGTAGTTGCCCTCGGGCGGCCTGAGCTAGGCATGTCATCGACAGTTCCTGTCTCTCTGTATCCCCTCCATGTCCAAACAACATTGCTTTGGTTCATTCTGAGACACCTGGGCTCTTCCCTTGTTGAGAGGCCTTCCTGCCACTGAGTAGCAATGTTGACGCAATCGAACCGCGGTATTGATCGTCCAGACATGTTTGAACTACAGACAACATGAGCCATGTACCTCCTTCCTGGTGGAATGACTGGAACTGATCAGTTGTCAGAACCCCTCCGTCTAATAGGTGCTGCTTGTGCATGGTTGTTTACATCTATGGGTGAGGTTAATGACATCTCTGAACAGTCAAAGGGGCTGTGCCTGTGATACAATATCCACAGTCAACGTCTATCTTCCGGAGTTCTGGAAACCGGGGTGATGCAAAACTTTTTTTGATGTGTGTAGAAATTAAAATCTCCATATCAGCCAGAGGAACACACTTCTCTGGAGTGGCTGCCACTAGCTGCACCCCAGAGCTACTGGTGAAAGGGGCAGTTGAGGCTTTGGTTTCGAATACTTTGTACTGAACCAATGCCCATTCTCCATTTATGAATTGGATTTTGTGTTATATGCGGCTTGGAACACAACACCTGTTCAGGAAGAAAATCTGTTATAGATTATACCATCGCATGGCATCTCCCAGGTACAGCTCATGTCTTTCTATATAACCATTTCCACAATCCTTTGAGGGATCTGATAATAGTAACTCTCCTGAAAATGAGGCAAGAGTTGTACTTGGCCAAGTGACTATTTCACTCATTATGTAGGAAAAATCATGGTATGGGAGGTAAACCATGCCTTGTCTGAGTGAGGCTAATCAGTTCCCCCCTGGAGCTGACTAGATCCAATGTGCTATCCTACACAAGCAACACTTCAGTGTTATGTTTTTGGACCTTGAAGGCTTTAAATATCACTTGGAAACCCAATAACTTTGAGCATTTCTATGAATGTAACCACCTACCCATATTTCTTCGATCTTTCCGTTCGTGTATCTTCAGGTATCACATTGGCAGAGTCCCTTTAAATTGGTCCTTGAATGTTGTGTTCTAAGTATTATCATCTTTGCTGTTACTAACAGTAGCATTAGCTGCACTGTTAAGAGACTAGTGCCCTAATGCAACAGTAGTGAAAGACTAATCAGCCTACACATTAGTGTCAGCCATTCTGTGTGTGTTTTAGTCAACTTCTTGGACTTCTGAGGGACACTGTTTTGAGTGTGTAAGAGTCAGTAAGATTACAGGTTTTTTTCTTATCATAAACTAATACACCTTATGGAAATGATAACCAGGTCCTTTACAGCACTTAGTATCCTGAAGTACGTCAGTCAAAATTTTTGGGTCATAGGCAGAACACGTCTGCTCTAGTTTTATAACACTGTTGCAAAGTCTGGTTTGGGTGTCAGGCATATGGATCAACAAGACTTGTGCATTTGAAGACTCCTACATGAGGTCTTAATACATGTTCCAAGTGGGTACAGGACTCACCCCATGCTCATCCTCTGTTCTGAGGATGGTTAGCTCACTTTACCCAAATAGATGCAACTCCTCATGGTGCATTAGCTATAAGCATTTATTTGATGCACAGTTACCAGTATTACACCTGCTGTGGCCACTACTCTTATAAATTGCATTAGCAAATTGCCTATGAGCAACAAAACTAATTGGGGTTCACACAGAAGCATATTAAATGTCTTTTGTTGAGAAATTCACTCCACTTCCTGCCCAGGCTTTGCAGCTGGCTGTGACAACATAGTCTCGATAAAATCAACATTAATTTCAATGCCCTGGAATATGAGTAAGAACGTTCTGGTTATCTTTCATAAAACCAATTTTAAAACATCTTGTTCTAGCATAGCAGTTGTTTGCAAATTTCCATTGAAGGGTCTAGGCAATGGAAATTACTGTGATAGTGCCCTTGAGATCCAAAGTAAAAACTCATGGAATATCAAAACTTTGACACTGAACTACTATCAAAGCATTGATAGCAAAGTTACCAAATTTACTGCCTTCCAGAAAAGATGTCAGGCAGAAATTACACACAGAATTGAGATCTGGGTGAGACCCGAAGTAGAAAGCTCTGAAATATTTAGTGAGGCATAGAATTTACGTAGAAAAGACTGGTTAGTAAACCCCATTGCAAGGGTAATGTTCGGTGCAGTTGAGAAAAATGTTGTCTAGCATTGTTAAAATTTAGTCTGACAGTGAAGTTATCTAGATGTGAGTAACTTTCTTAAGTGAATTCAAATCAGTCATCAGATGGTTTTACCAGCCACTTGATTCCACCATAACAATTGTAGAGTCATTCAAAGTAAGTCCAAGCTCAGTCGTGAAGTAGTACCCCAACTACGCAGTATTAGTTGGAGACAACATTAATCTACCAAGTATGGTTTGGTAAGTCTATAAATTCATTGCAGATGGTACAGGCAGACAGTCTTCTGTTGTAGCTCTGAACACGTTTTCCGTAAAATGTATTGACAACCCACGCACAATAGAAATATTTCAGACCTTGTAGCTACAAAAAAAGCCTGAATCAGAATAGACACAAGAATCAGTGAACATGATGTCATCTCAGCGATGATGGTTACTAAAGTTAATAAATCCATCAAGAAGGCTAGTAGAATTTTTATCCTGGAAAGAGTAGGCAATGGATGGACATCATTTAGTCCCAATATGTTGGACATAATATGCACTATTAGGGCAGGAGTCTTTCATTATTAATCAAATCATCCTCAGTCCTGGATTCAAACCCTGCCACTGCTTAAATTTTGCATAAAAATAACCAGCAATGGTGGCCAAAACTTCCGGGATAAGAAGTCGCCCTCACTCTGTCAGTGGTCTTGTCAAAAGAGGACAGAGGAGTGGACAGAGGTTCAAGGCATGCTCTTGCCCTCAGAGTGGGAAACTGCCCCTATAAGGCAGAGGAATCACCAATGATCAACACCATGAGGATGCAGAAGGCAATGGAAACCACTGCATTGAAGACACACAATATGTATCCACAGAATATGTGGCCTCTAATTGGAAAAGTGTTGTGATGATCTCTCCATTGGCAAAAGATACCAGAATAGTTCCCCATGGGAAACTAGAAAATCTGAAAAGAGAAATGCTGAGGCACAATCCAGGTATAGTGGAAGTCAGTTAAGTGAAATGGAAAGAGGAAAAGAATTTCTGCTCGGATGAGTACAGAGTAATACCTACAGCAGCAGGAAATGGTATAATGGGAGTAGGATTTGTTATGAATGGGAAGTTAGGGCAGAGTGAGTTACTGTGAACAGTTCAGTGATAGGGTTGTTCTCATCAGAATCAACAGCAAACCAATGACGACAATGATAATTCAGGAATACATGCTGAAGTTGCAAGCCGAAGATGAAGAGGTAGCGAAAATGTATGAGAATATTGAGCAGGTAATTCAGTAAAAAGCAATAAATTAATTTTGCTATTTGGGGAGCAAAATAACTGACGATGGTCGATGTAGAGAGGATATAAAATGTAGACTGTATGGAAGTGGAACATGGACGATAAATAGCTTAGAAAGAAGAGAATAGAAGCTTTCGAAATGTGGTGCTACAGAAGAATGTTGAAGATTAGATGGGTAGATCACATAACTAATGAGGAGGTATTGAATAGAATTTGGGAGAAGAGCAATTTGTGGCACACCGTGACTAGAAGAAGGGATCGGTTGGTAGGACATGTTCTGAGGTGTCAAGGGATCATGAATTTAGTATTGGAGGGCAGCGTGGAGGGTAAAAATCATAAAGGTAGACCAAGAGATGAATACACTAAGCAGGAAGAAAATCTGAGAATATGTGTTTGGAGTGCAGCATTGTATGGTAGTGAAACATGGACCGTGGGAAAACTAGAAGAGTCGGAGTATTTGAGATGTGGTTCTACAGAAGAATGTTGAAAATTGGGTGGACTGATAAGGTAAGGAATGAGGAGGTTCTCCAGAGAATTGGTGAGGAAGTGAATATATGGACATATGTTAAGACATCAAGAATAACTTCCATGGTACTAGGTGGCGCTGTAGAGGATAAAAACTGTAGAGGAAGACAGATTGGAATTCATCCAGCAGATAATTGGAGACGTAGGTTGCAAGTGCAACTCTGGGCTGAAGAGGTTGGGGCAAGAGAGGAATTCAGGGCAGACGTAAAGGAATTACGGGTAAAGTTTAAACTAATTCTAAATGGTGCTGTGGAGAAGTGTGTGCTGAGTAAGTGGATTGAGGACAGAAAAGACCCACCAAGGTTTAATAACAAAATTCGGAAAATATTAAGGAAGCAGACACTGGTGTGTTCTCAGTTCAAAAAGGAATGCAGAAATTTCAACAGGCAAAAGTTTGCAGTTTGTGTGCCTGTAAAAAGATTGATGTGGGAAACACACTACTACTTCCACTATATCATCTTAATCAATGATCTTGCCAAGAACCCAAGAAAATTCTGGTCCTATGTAAAATCACTAAATGCACCACAGGTTTATATCTAGTCACTCATTGATTAGTCTAGTGTATCAGTAGAAGACCAGTCTAGTGTAACAGTAGAAGACAGCAAAAGGGAAGTTAAAGTTTTAAATTTCACATTAAAAAAAGTCTTTCATGCTGTATAATCATGCAGACATACCACTGTTTGACCATCCCATACAGAGGACATAGAAATAGGCATCTGTGACATTGAGAAGCAATTGAAAGAAGTCTCAGTTTTACAGAGAGTACTGTACAACATTGACTCCATACCTACCTTGAACTTATCATGGATCTCTCTCCTAGTTCCAAGTGACTGGGAAAAAGTGCAGGTGACTCATTTATATAAGAGTGGTATGAGAATGGACCTGCAAAAATATAGACCAGCATGCAGGTGTGTTCAGTGAGTTAGTGTTTATGTAGCAACTTACACTTTTCATTTTGTGATTTTTATTATTATCACCCTCAGCGCCATCTAAGAGACATTAGAGATACTTTCTGTTTTCTTCCATATGCTTCTATGTTTACTGTAGTTTTAGTAGTGTCGTTTTACACCAACTGAAATTCCACAGTCAAGTAGTTGAACATTGAGAGAGCCAGTTTGTATTCTCACTTCATTGTCTCCTTGTGTGCTATGCAGTTGTGTTCAGTGAGTTGGCAGCTTGGGCTTTTCCCCTCAGAAGAATCACAGTCGGGTAATTTTCCCCTTTGCCTCTTTGCACTTTTACAGTTACTCCTCCCCACTGCTTTGTTTGTAATTTTGAGATTTCATTCAGTTTTTTACACAGCACAATATGGATAGGAACTGTACTTGTTTTAAGCATACAAGTAAAATTGACCACTGTGTGTAAACAACTGGGAGCTGCAGTTGCAACTGACGAAAGGCTTCTGGCTGTTGCAAAAAAACAGCGGCACTATCAGAGCACTGGTGAGGAGACCTGCAACAGCCTTGGAGCTGTTGGAATCATCTGGTGACGTGGTTGGCACTGCGTCTTCCAATACACAATATCTGACCCATTCATCATCACTGGAGAGTGAGTGGCAGGCAGTGGTGGGTTCGCATATTACTGGGCGGTGAAAGAGGGAATGGGCCACACAGCTAGCTTTCTTACATCTTAGCAACTTGGACGAGTGATGATACTACTTCTTAGTTAGCATGGGATGCCTCCCCTGATGGGCCAGTGACCGAATTTCCTGCCTAGTCTGGAAAAGTGCAGAGGGTGGGTATGCTAGTCAATGGAGCCCCTCAGGAAAATAACATGCAGGGCATGAAAGAATGGCGATGTGCACTCAGTAAATTTGCCAGGGGGCAGAGGGAGGGGGTGGCAGCCCCATCCATGACATGGAGGAGGCTTTCTGCTAACCGCTATTGAATATGCTGGGTGCAACTGGCTGCAAATAGTGGCACATACAAGATGTGACAATAAAGTAATGAGACGTGTTAAAAAAAATGTTGCTTACCGTTTTAGTCAAGTTTAGTGTTGTCTCCTTCAAAGTAATTCCCTTCTGAGTCCACACATTTTTTCCAGCGCTTCTGCCATTGATTGTAACATTTCTGGAACTCTTCTTCTGTAATATCCTCAAAGACCCTTGTCACAGCTTTTTGGACACCTTGTGTTGTTTGAAAATGAAAATGGTGTCCCTTGACTCTTGGAAATAGAAAAAAGTCGCACGGAGTGATGTCTGTTGAATAAGGTGGCTGGGGTAGTACTGAAATTTGTTTTGAGGTTAAAAATTGCTGTACTGACAGAGCAGTACGGGATGGCGCATTATCATGATGCAGAATCCAGTTATCAGCAATGTTGGCACAGACACGAAGAACTCTTTTACGAAGCCTTTCTAAAATTTCTTTGTAGTAATATTGGTTAACTGTTTGCCCAGGAGGCACCCACTCTTTATGAACAATTCCCTTGGAATCAAAGAAGTGCACAAGCATGCACTTCACTTTTGACTTTGACATGCGAGCTTTTTTTTTTTTTTTTGTCAGGGTGGTCGCTTTGAGCACCATTCTGAACTTTGGCATTTTGTCTCTGGAACACACTGAAAAAACCAACTTTGACCACCTGTGATAACACGGCTAAACAATTCTGGATTGATTTCTGTTTTCTCTAACAGATCGGCTGCCACATTTTTTCGTGTTTCTTGCTGTTGTGGTGTGAGATTTTTGGAGAACATTTTTGCACAAATCTTTCTCATACCAAGATCTTCAGTTATTATTAGATGAACCATTTCTTGATTGATGTTCAGTCCTTCTGCAATGATTTTCATGGATAATCTTCGATCACATCATACAAGTTCACGCACCCTGGCCAAGTTGACATCCGTCTGTGAGGTTGATGGTCGTCCACTGCGATCTTCATCTTCAACATTTGTTCTGCCTTCACTAAACATTTTATGCCAACGAAAAACTTGAGCTCTTGACATAACCTCCTCTCCAAAAGCCTTCTGAAGCTTACCGTAAGTTGTCGTCGCGTTTTCACCCAATTTAACGCAAAAAGAAATAGCATACTGTTGTGCAATATTATGCGGTTCCATTTCTGTGACGAGAGACACAAACAAGTGTTAACTTATTACAGCCCAACTCACGACTGAGCAGTTGCATCGAAGTGCCACTTGGACTAGAAGCAGCTTATAGACCAAGGTCAAAGATATTGTGCCTACACAAGCCTGCAGGGTTGCCATATCTTGCAAAGAAAATCAGTCTCATTACTTTATTGTTGCACCTTGTATTGACACTAATGACACCAGCTGCCTGGGTTCTTAGGCCATCCTCAGTTCATTTTGCCAGATGGCTGTCTTGGTGAAGGCAACTAGCATTGCATATGGGGTGCATGCTAAGCTGACTATGTAGAATCATATCCAGGATTGATCATGGTCCTCTGGTTTTGAGCAGAGTGAAAGGTCTAAACCAGAGCCTCAGATGACTCTGCAGTGGTATTGGATGTGAATTTCTTGACCTCCGCTATCGGGTGGAGAGTTGAAGGGCTCCACTTAATATATGTTAGGCATGCACTACATAGAAAGAATGCTTGTTCACATAGATCAGGTACAGAAAAAGTTAATATTATGCAAACTGCAGAAGCATCCCAGGAAAGGTCCCAGAATTATTGGGTTTGTGCCCAAGTTAGCAATGTTTTTCCATAATTTCAAAAAACACAACAGTGTCACATAACAGAGACTTCAGTCATCAATAATATATTCTCTTTCACTATTTACAACAGTCTGCCAATGCTGAGATAACTTTCTGATTCCGCGACTGTAAAAATAACATGGTTTTGAGGTAAAGTACTCATCGAGCCATGTTCAGAGTGCATTTCCTTGAAGCGTTTTTGTT
Source organism: Schistocerca americana (assembly GCF_021461395.2). Taxonomy (NCBI): domain Eukaryota; kingdom Metazoa; phylum Arthropoda; class Insecta; order Orthoptera; family Acrididae; genus Schistocerca; species Schistocerca americana. Next base: position 428,635,422 of record NC_060124.1, on the reverse strand, counting down.
AGAGTGTGGAAAAGATGAAAATCTGAGGGTGCAAGATCAGGTGAATAAGGTGGGTACAGCACGACTTGTTACCCCATTTCCTATATAGTGTTTTTTGTCAGTCTAGCAGAATGCAAGCAGGCATTATTGTGGAATAGCATCACTTCATGCAGTCTTCCTGGGAATTTTTCTTGGGTTTCGTCTGCAAGATGTCTCAATTATTGATAGTAAATGTCAGCAGTGATGGTTACACCTCGGGAAAGCAATTCACAATACACCACACCATCGCTGTTCCACCAGATGCATAACATTATCGTTTGTGGATGCATGCAAGTATTTGTATGGGGAGCTACTGCTTTGTTTGGCCTCAACCATTCTTGTCTTTCCCATATGTTAGCATAAATACACCATTTCTCATCACCAGTAACGATACAGCATAGGAATGATTGGGGTTGTTCACAAGCCAGTTGATTATGAGCAAGCAGAGCTGGACCAGCTGATTTTTGTGTATCATTGTGGATTACTGTGTTTAAATGATCTTCATCAGACTTAAAAAGTCTTCGTGTATGTGGAGAGTTACCAATGTCAAAATGATCCTCCTTAAAATGAGAAAACAGTTTTATTGTCAAGCTCTATCCAATGACACTATCCCCATACAGGGCGCAAATGTTTCTGGCTGCTTCTGCCACTGTCACCCCTCCATTGAACTCAGATGCAAGAGTATGTCAGAAATGATCAGATTTTTCTACTGGGCACTCCATTTTTTAGTGTCCGTGGCCCCACTCACTTTCTCCAAGTGACAAGATGAAAATATGTGACCTCAGATAGCAACAGTGAACAACAAATAAAAATGACAATCAATAAATAAATCGATAGCAACTGAAATGCCAAGATGCAAAGCAAAAATGCTACAAACTTAGGCATCAACCTACTAATATCACTAATTGAAGATTATATAGTGGTAAGACAGAGATTTAGGAACCAGGTTTTAAATTGTAAGACATTTCCAGGGGCAGATGTGGACTCTGGCCACAATCTATTGGTTATGAACTATAGATTAAAACTGAAAAACTACAAAAAGCTGGGAATTTAAGCAGATGGGACCTCGATAAACTGACTGAATCAGAGGCTGTACAGAGCTTCAGGGAGAGCATAAGGAAACAATTGACAGGAATGAGGAAAAGAAATACAGTAGAAGAAGAATGGGTAGCTTTGAGGGATGAAGTAGTGAAGCCAGCAGAGGATCAAGTAGGTAAAAAGACAAGGGCTAGTAGAAATTCTTGGTTAATAGAAGAAATATTGAATTTAATTGATGAAAGGAGAAAATATAAAAATGCAGTAAATGAAGCAGGCAAAAAGGAATACAAATGTATCAGAAATGAGACCGACAGGAAGTGCAAAGTGGCTAAGCGGGGATGGCTAGAGGTCAAGTGTAAGGATGTAGAGGCATATATCACTAGGGGGTAAGATAGATACTACCTACAGGAAAATTAGAGAGACCTTTGGAGAAAAGAGAACCACTTGTATGAATATCAAGAGCTCAGATGGAAACCCAGTTCTAAGCAAGGAAGGGAAAGCAGAAAGGTGGAAGGAGTATATAGAGGGTCTATACAAGGGCGATGTACTTGAGGACAATATTATGGAAATCGAAGAGGATGTAGATGAAGATGAAATGGGAGATATGATACTGTGTGAAGAGTTTGACAGAGCACTGAAAGACCTGAGTCGAAACAAGGCCCCGGGAGAAGACAACATTCCATTAGAACTACTGACAGCCTTGGGAGAGCCAGTCCTGACAAAACTCTACCATCTGGTGAGCAAGATATATGAGACAGGCGAAATACCCTCAGACTTCAAGAAGAATATAATAATTCCAATCCCAAATAAAGCAGGTGTTGACAGATGTGAAAATTACTGAACTATCAGTTTAATAAGTCACGGCTGCAAAATACTAACACGAATTCTTTACAGACGAATGGAAAAAATTGTAGAAGCCGACCTCAGGGAAGATCAGTTTGGATTCTGTAGAAATACTGGAACACGTAAGGCAATACTGACCCTACGACTTATCTTAGAAGAAAGAGTAAGGAAAGCAAACCTACGTTTCTAGCATTTGTAGACTAAGAGAAAGCTTTTGACAATGTTGACTGGAATACTCTCTTTCAAATTCTAAAGGTGGCAGTGGTAAAATACAGGGAGTGAAAGGCTATTTACAATTTGTACAGAAAGCAGATGGCAGTTATAAGAGTCGAGGGACATGAAAGGGAAAGGGAGTGAGACAGGGTTGTAGCCTCTCCCCAATGTTATTCAATCTGTACATTGAGCGAGCAGTAAAGGAAACAAAAGAAAAATTCGGAGTAGGTATTAAAATGCATGGAGAAGAAATAAAAACTTTGAGGTTCGCCGATGACATTGTAATTCTGTCAGAGACAGCAAAGGACTTGGAAGAGCAGTTGCGCAGAATGGTCAGTGTCTTGAAAGGAGGATATAAGATGAACATCAACAAAAGCAAAAAGATGATATTGGAATGTAATCAAATTAAGTCGGGTGATGCTGAGGGAATTAGATTAGAAAATGAGACACTTAAAGTAGTAAAGGAGTTTTACTATTTGGGGAGCAAAATGACTGGTGATGGTCAAAGTAGAGAGGATATAAAATGTAGACTGACAATGCCAAGGAAAGCGTTTCTGAAAAAGAGAAATTTGCTAACATCGAGTATTGATTTAAATGTCAGGAAGTCATTTCTGAAAGTATTTGTATGGAGTGTAGCCATGTATGGAAGTGAAACGTGGACGATAAATAGTTTGGACAAGAAGAGAATAGAAGCTTTCGAAATGTGGTGCTACAGAAGAATGCTGAAGATTAGATGGGTAGATCACATAACTAATGAGGAGGTATTGAATAGTATTGGGGAGAACAGGAGTTTGTGGCACAACTTGACTAGAAGAAGGGATCAGTTGGTAGAACATGTTCTGAGGCATCAAGGGATCACGAATTTAGTATTGGGGGCAGCGTGGAGGGTACAAATCGTAGAGGGAGACCAAGACATGAATACATTAAGCAGATTCAGAAGGATGTAGGTTGCAGTAGGTACTGGGAGATGAAGCTTGCAGAGGATAGAGTAGCATGGAGAGGTGCATCAAACCAGTCTCAGGACTGAAGACCACAACAACAAATGCTCAGATAATATTAAGAACAGAAATTTGGTTGAAAACCAGAAAAGAACAGCAATGAAATCCTATTTTCAGATTGGAATATTTATTGTAAGGATATTTTAGTCACCATTGATCGTGGCGTATTTATTGCAGCAAATAATTTGATAATATCTAGCAAGGTTATCACAGATTCTAACTGTGAATTAATCTGGGTGAAGATAAACATCAAAGGTTGGTCAAAATGGTATTTGGATGCTTTTATAGATCTCTTAGATCAGGAGCTGTAGTAGTAGAGGTCTTCAGAGAGAATTTGCAGAATATTATTAGTAATTTTCTGGATCCAGAGACAGGGACTCATGTGACATTATTGTAGATGCCTTGTCTGATAATTTCTTCAAGACCATAATGAAAGAACCAACTTGTGAACATAATGTCTTAGACCTCTTTGCAACAAACAGAAAGAAATGTGAAGAAAAGTAGGAGAATATTTTTGCTTAGCAAGAGTGACAAGATACAATATGCAGAGTAACTGAATAGTCAGCATCAAATATTCAGTGCTGAGAGCCACGATGTGGAATGCAAATGAGAAAAACTCAAAAGCAGTGTGCAATATGCTGTAGACAAGTACGTTCCCAGCAAGATTTTACAGGGTGGGAAAGATCCACCATGGTTTAATAGCAGTGTTAGAAAACTGCTACGTAAACAAAGAGAACTTCATCCCAGATTCAAGATAAGTGAAAACCTAGGTGGCAAATAAAAGCTGAATGATGGAAAAGTTAACACAAGGGGAGCAATGAGAGAAGCATTCAGTTATTTCGAAAGTAAAATTTTGCTAACCAATCTGAGTAAAACTGTAAGAGATTTTCATCTTACATAAAATCAGTAAGCGATTCTATTCATTCAGTGACCTTACTGGCTCCAAAGTGGAAGATAACATAGAGAACTCCAAAATCTTGAATTTAGTCTTCTGAGATTGTTTCACCATGGAAGATCATAACAATAACCTGGTCCCTCTTTTCAGTCATCATGAAATGTCGAAGTATAAGATTTTGAGATAACTGATAATGGAACAGAAAAGCAACTACAATTGCTTAATTATAGGAACACATCAGGAGATACCTATAAGATCCCACTAAGATTACACTGAATAACTTGCTCTCTTTGTATCAGCAGTTTATCATGAGTCACTGGAACAGTGAAGGGTACCTAGCAACTGGGGGGGGGGGGGGGGGGGGGGGGGGAGCATAGGTCATTCCCATTTTCAAGAAGGGTTGAAGGAGAGATGCACTTAATTGTACGCCAATATCGTTGATCTTGATCTGTTGTAAAATTATGGAATATGTTTATATTCGAGAATTATGGAGGACAAAACTCTCCTCTATAAAAATCAACATGGGTTCTGCAAACAGAGATCTTGTGAAACTCAGCTCACTGTTCCTCCATGAGATCCACAGTGCTGTAGCCAAGGGCACTCAGGCTGATACCATGTTTCCTGACTTCAGGAAGGCATTTTCCGCTGTCTTGCTCTGCCATTTAGTGAAAAAAAGGGCTTACTGAGTATTGAACCAGATTTGCGACTGGATTCAAGACTGACTTATACATAGAACTCAACAATTCAATGTTAACAGAACAAAATTGACTGATGAAAAGATAATTTGCAGAGTACCCCCAGGATGTGTAATAGGGTCATTACTCTTTACAATGTACATAAATGATCTAGCAGAAAGTGTTGGAAGCTCCTCCAGTTTGTTCACAGGTTATGTGGCTGTCTGTAAGAAAAAGTAGCAATGTCAGAAGACCGTATCAATTTGCAGAACAACTTGCAGATGATTGATGAATGGTGCAGGCTCTGGCAGTTGACCCTGAACGTAAATAAATGTAATATATTGTGCATGCCGAGGAAAAGAAATGCACTACTGTACAGCTACACTATTGATGACTGACTGCTGGAAACAGTACATACCATATAATATCTAGGAGTAACTATCCAGAGTGACCTCAAGTGTAAAGATCACATCAAACAAGTAGCAGGTAAAGCAGATTCCAGGCTGAGAGTCATAGGGAGAATCTTAAGTAAATGTAACTCAAGTGGCTTACAGTCCTCTTGTTCGACTAATTCTTGAGTATTGTTCATCAGTATGGGTTCCTTATCAGATAGGGCTGATAAAAGAGAGAGAAAGAGAGAAGATACAATGAAGGGCAGCATGTTTCATCTGGGGTCATTTAGTCAACACAAGAGTGTTACAGAGATGCTTAACAAACTATGAGAGAGAAGTTGTGCAGCATGGAGAGGTTTAATATTGAAGTTTTGGGAGAGCACTTTCCGGGAGAGTCAGACAACAATTTATTCCTCTCACATACATCTCACAAAATGACCACAGTGAGAAAATTCGAGAAATTTGAGCTGTTGCTTAGTCTTACTGACAATCATTATTCCCACACACTATTCGCAAGTGAAACAAGGAAGGGGGAATCTACTAGTGGTACAAGAAGTACCCTCTGCCACATATCATTAGGTAGCTTGCAGAATGTGATGTAGATGTGGATTAACATTGGTTTTCTGCAAAATTCTTGAGCATACTGTGAGTTTGAATATAATAATTTTCCTTAGCAGCTTTGAATATAATAATTTTCCTTAGCAGAAAAGCTGCTGTCCATAAATCAGCATGAATTAAGAAAGCATCACTCAGGCAAAACTCAGCTTGCCCTTTTCTCACACAATTTCCTGTGAATCATGGGGAGTGGCTGCCCCTAGATTCCATATTCCCATATGTCCAGAAAGCATTTGACACAGTGTCCCACTGCAGACTGTTAATAAAGGTCTGAGCATATAGAATATTTATCCAGATATGTGAATGACTTGAAGACTTCTTAAGTAACAGAACAGAGTACATTGTCCTGGATGGCGAGTGTTCGTTAAAACAGGGATATCACCAGGAGTGCTTGAGGGAAGTGTGATAGGACCACTATTGTGCTCTATATACATCAGTGATCTGATTGATACAGTGAGCAGCAATCTGCAGCTGTTTGCTGATGGTGGAGTAGTGTATGAGAAAGTGTTGTCATTGAGTGAAAGAATTTCTACTTGGTGTGCTGAGTAGCATCTTGCTCTAAATGTACAAGCTTTGTAAGTTAGTACAAATGAGTAGGAAAAACATATCTAAGCTTAAGATTACAACACAATTGGAAACTGAACGAGAGGGTAACGTCAGTAGTAGGAAAGATGAATGATCGGCCTTGCTTTATTGGGGAAATTTTAGGGAAGAGTACTACCTCATCTGCAAGGAGTCTATACACAGAACACTAGCACAACCCATTCTTGAGTACTGCGCAAGTGTTTGTATCCACACCAGTTTGGATTAAGGGAAGACATCAAAACAGTTGAGAGGTATGCTTCTGGATTTGTTTCTGATAGGTTCGATTAACACAAATATATTATAGGGATACTTTGTTAACTCATACGGAGGCAGAGGGACAGTAATTTTTCCTCCACTTCATTTGCAAGTGGAACCAGAAAAGGAATAACTAGTAGTGGTACCATATACCCTCTGCCATTTACCATGTGGTGGCTTGTAGAGTATATCTGTAGGTGGAGATGAGATATGATTACTAAATTAGTTTACTGTCTATGAGATGAAGTACATGAAATGTGAAGGGCATTGGTACAAATGAAAAAAGTTCTAGTTACACACATTCTCATCTGCTCCAGTTCCCTGTTCAAGTGGTTGCTTCACTCAATATTCAAGAAAACGGGGTACGTGGGGTTCTGTACTGAGCAATCCTTCTGTTTCTGAGGGCCAACAATGGTCTAGTGGCAGCTGTGGGATCTTTGGTATCGGCCTTCTTACATGCTGACTACTTTTGCTTGTACTATTGCTACTCTAGTATAGGTGTTGCTGAGCATCGTCTACAGGTCCTCATACAAGCCTTCAGGGGCTCTCACTCTTGGCTTTCAGTTTTCAACTGCCAATACTCGTATTATGCATTTCTGTACCATCATACTGCCCACCCATACCCAGAGTTTTACCTAGATGATCAGTTACTTCTTGAAGTTGAGATGCACCACTTTTTGGGACTGGTCTTCAATTCCTGGCTGATATGGCTTTTCCACCTCCGCCAACTTAAGCGAAAGTGCTGGCAACACCTCAATACACTTCGCTGCCTCGGTGACAACACTAGCTGGAGTACATATCCCTCTACACTTTTGTAGCTCTACAAAGCCCTGATTTTGTCCCATCCTGATTATAGGAGTCTTGCGTATAGTTCACCATCGCCCTCAGCATTGCATATACTGGACCCCATTCATCATTGTGGGGATCCAACTTGCAACAGGAGCCTTCTGAACTAGCCTTGTAAACAGCCTACTAGTCGAGGCTGGCGACCTCCATTGCCTATCAGGCACGAACAACACCTGCTGAGCTACACTGTATGCATTCGTAGCTTTCCTGAACATCCCAACTACTGTGTCCTTTTCCCTGGAAGGGAGCTCCACCTCCCACAACAGCGACACACAACTAGGTTTACAATTGCTGCACACCTGCATGGTCTCTGTTTGGAGCTGCAACTTCCTCCACTGTCGCCTCTGGTGGGCGAGACATCACGTCTGCCCCCATGACTTGTGTCCCAACCTCGGATTTGTCTCAGAAGTCTCCTTTGGTCCGAAAGATTCCACCGACCCCACAAGTTCTGCCACCTGTTCTTGGCTGCCCTCGAGATGTATCCAGTTTTGAAAATAGTATTCACCAGTGGCTCAACAGTCAATGGACACCACACATGCATGGTGCAGTGAACTCCACTCTCCCAGAGTGTGTATTCACTGCTGAATTGATGGCCAGTAAACTAACACTTTACCATGTTCGTTCTTGCACTGGCAAGAGTATCCTAATCTGTAGCAATCGCCTGAGCAGCCTCCAGGCTATAGAACAGTGCTAGGCGACTCACCCACTGGTTGCGGCTATCCAGGATCTTCTCTCTGATCTCCATAAAGCTGATGGCCAGTTATTTTCATCTGGACCCCTGGTAATGCTGGGATTGCAGGAAATGAATGAGCTGACCAGTTGGCCAAGCTGGTCACCGATTCTGGAAATGGGGCTCTCGGTACCAGACCTTTGGTCATTTTTATGCCACAGATAGCATGAAGTCTGGAAATCAGAATGGTCTGTCCTGATCTCCCCAAACAAATTGAGAACAATGAAGGAGACCATGACCATGTGACAGTCTTCCCTGCGTGCTTCTCACAGGGAATCCTCCATCCGCTGTTGACTCAACATTGGCTGACGCATGGCCCCATTTTCCAACGTGAGGATCCCCCTCACTGCCCTAATTTGGCTGCTCCGAGGTGGCATCTAAATCTTCCTGACATGCTCCCTCTGGTGCTAGCCAAAGCAGCTGATCTGGTGCTAAGTTTTTGCCTGCAAAGGTGCATTGTATTCACCCTTGTAAGGTACGGCTTTTTGGTCTTATCGCCTGAGGGGTTGGGGGATGGTGGAGCACCTTTCTCCTCCTTCGGCCCCAGAGGCCCCTTGTCAGACTGCTTGGTGTCCAAGCCTGGCTTTTATCCTTTCCACCTTTTTATTCTCTTTATTTTCATATCTTGATTTTTAATGCTCTGTCTTGACTGATCTTTTGATGACTTGTCTGTGTTGTCTTTTTTTCTGGCTTTTATTCTGTTTCTTTTTATTGTGTTAGTTACACTTGGCTTTCCAAGATTTGCCTTTCCTTCCTTCTTTCCTTTGGTGACCACTCCTAGTTTGCCATGTAACAGATGAAGGGATTGATGATCTTGCAATTTAGTCCCTTTCACTCCAAACCAGCCAACCAACCAACATACGTACCAATCGAGTCCTGCTATGAAAAAAAATGCCACCTCAGACTATCACTCCTGGATGTTAGGCTGTACGGCGGGCAACAGTCAGGGTGGTATCCCACCACTCTCTGGAGCATCCCCAGACACGTCTACAGCCTGGAATCTCATTGACTGGGGTAGAATTATCTTCAGTGATAAGTCCCACTTCGAGCTGAGCCTCGATCACTAGTGTCTGGAGACACTCCAGACAGTGGTGCGATACCAACCTGACTGTCGCGCACCTCATGGCCTGATAACCAGAACTGAAGGGCTGGGTTGCCATGTCTTTGGTTGTTATCCACGGCACCTTTAACAGTGCAGTGGTACATCGGTGATATTCTATGGACCAATTTGTAGTCCTTCATGGTGAACCATCCTGGACTTACATTTCAGTAAGATAAGTCCCGCCAACACATGGCAAGGGTTTATGGTGCTTGTCTTTGTGCCTGCCAAACCCTATGTTGTCCAACAAGGTCACTGTATCTCTCCCCAGTTGAGAATGTGTGGGGCATTATGAGCAGGGGCCTCAACCAGCTTGGGATTTGGACAATCTAACGCACTAATTGGACAGAATTTGTAACAATATCCCTCTGGAGGACACCCAACAACTCTTACTAGTCAGTGCCAAACTGAATTACTGCTTGCTTAAGGGGCAGAGGAGGACCAACATATTATTGACTTGCTCAGTTTGTGAAACTCTTTCTCTTGAATAAAGCATTCAATTTTTCTGAAGTTGTAATGATTTGTTTGCCTGTGCAAGTAAATCACATCTACTGACTTCTGATTTCCACCCCATACAGATAATTCCTGTGTGGTGTGTCATATGCAGTTGCCCCCCCCCCCCCCCCCTATTCTTCTTTTCTTGGAGTATATATTGTGCTGTAAATCAGATGGTAAAGGAATTCAGGAGAACAAACGGGTGGCTACAGCAGGTGAGATGATCAGTGTGCTGCCTACAGTGGTATGGCATAAAGTCCCTGTAAGTGCAGTGACAACCTCACTGCTGAGATAAGGGGTCAAAGATCAGTTGGAGAAAGGGATAATAAGGTGCTGTCATTGCTGTTCTTCATGTTGTAAAGGCAAAATGAAGTCATCCTACTTACTTCTGGATTTAGCTTTGGCCTTTGCTTCAGGGATACATTATTTAATGATATGTTCTGTGTGTGGAGCTTATGACGTACATATTGCAGCATGTTATGTTTCATTATAAGTGTGTTATTCAAGTTTATGGCTGCACCAGGTATACCACTGGATCGGCCCTCTTCTTTTCAGTGATGTGAATGTAATATCTTGTCAGAGGCTCTGTGTTATCTGATCTGCCTAAATTGTTGGCTACAAGATTTTACTTTGTTCCCTTGTTGGTGGAAGAGATTAGGGAATCATTTGAGGTACTAACAATCACACTGTCAAATACCTAAGCTCTCTAATGATATTAATTATCAAAATTACACTAACTTCCTTTTTCATTCTGTCCTGTCTTTCATCTTCTTCTTGCCATTCTCTCTGTGCTTTTACAATGCGTTCAAACTCTCTCTTCTCTCTGGCTATTTCAAGTGCTATAGTTCTCCTCCTGTCAAGCATTTGTTCTGCCCGTGCTTTCTTCAGATCATCCTCCTCTTTAGCTTTCCTACGAGCTGCTTCTAATTCCTTTCTGCGCCATTCTCGTTCGACCTATGGAGAAAAAGCAGTGGCCGTATTATGTTCAATATATAGCGCAACAATGAGAAAATTGTTTGAGATTACGTACAGTCTTAGACATAAAAACTGACCGCCGGCCGGCCGCCACAGAGACTAAATCCGAGTCGTTCACTTAAGGTGGCCAATAAAACTGACCGCCCCTGACAACTCTTAAGTCCGGCCATCTGCACAATCTGGCAACACTGTAAAGATGCGGAAGTGTTAGAAGGAAGTGTTGTCTACTTCCTAGTTCAGATGGATGGAGTGAGCCATGGTCTTGCGGTAATCGTCATGCATTCTAAACTTAGAGTCGCATGTTCGCGTCCAACTGATTTTTTTAACACATTTCGGTCTAAAGTTATGAGTCTGATTGAACATCGAAGACAATTCGCTTAACATTCTACCCACCCGCAATAACAAGTATTACAGAAACAATTCCACAGGACAGCTCGTGGCTGCGTCGCGATCATAACAGCTTACACTCGAGCGTTTCCTCGCGCTGCAGCGGCTACCGGCCAGACGCCACCCGCCGCCTGAAATCCGGCGCCGCCCATGTGAAGGCGGCGCCACGCTGTCAGTGTATGTATCAATGCCATTTTCGAATTTGAAGTTCTAGTTACCATCTTGCAGTTAAGCATTGGATTTTGCATACTTGAAAATCATGAACTACAGTTAAGCATTGTAACATTGAGTCGCAAGTGGAAAAAGGTGTAACATCTGCAACACAACGTTTACTTTTGGTATAACAGAGGGGAGAATGTAGAGGAGGCAGCTAGAAAAATTTGAACTGTGCGTGGAGCGAGTGCTTTTGGGAAAAATACGCCAGAAAGAGATATTCTTGTGTCAACAAAGATCGTTCTGGCATGAATGATTTTCCACATTAATGAAGTCTCAACTACTGATATATGTGACATTTTACCATCATGTGACATTTGCATTCAACAAGCAAAGTTCAGAAGTCTGGTGTAGGAGTACTGCATGCTCTAATTCGAAACAACAAAAATCAACGGAGTGACTATTATTGAACGTCATCAGGCCGCTCATTGAGCATTCCTTTGCAGTACTGTTACTGGTGACGTGTTATGATGCCTTTATCGTTAACTTCCAAAGAAGAAATGAAAGGCTAAGCCCCACCAAAAGACGTAGACTAGAGCAAAGAGAAGTGTGAATATAATATTTTACGTTTGATACACTCCTGGAAATTGAAATAAGAACACCGTGAATTCATTGTCCCAGGAAGGGGAAACTTTATTGACACATTCCTGGGGTCAGATACATCACATGATCACACTGACAGAACCACAGGCATATAGACACAGGCAACAGAGCATGCACAATGTCGGCATTAGTACAGTGTATATCCACTTTTCGCAGCAATGCAGGCTGCTATTCTCCCATGGAGACGATCGTAGAGATGCTGGATGTAGTCCTGTGGAACGGCTTGCCGTGCCATTTCCACCTGGCGCCTCAGTTGGACCAGCGTTCGTGCTGGACGTGCAGACCGCGTGAGACGACGCTTCATCCAGTCCCAAACATGCTCAATGGGGGACAGATCCGGAGATCTTGCTGGCCAGGGTAGTTGACTTACACCTTCTAGAGCACGTTGGGTGGCACGGATTACATGCGGACGTGCATTGTCCTGTTGGAACAGCAAGTTCCCTTGCCGGTCTAGGAATGGTAGAACGATGGGTTCGATGACGGTTTGGATGTACCGTGCACTATTCAGTGTCCCCTCGACGATCACCAGTGGTGTACGGCCAGTGTAGGAGATCGCTCCCCACACCATGATGCCGGGTGTTGGCCCAGTGTGCCTCGGTCGTATGCAGTCCTGATTGTGGCGCTCACCTGCACGGCGCCAAACACGCATACGACCATCATTGGCACCAAGGCAGAAGCGACTCTCATCGCTGAAGACGACACGTCTCCATTCGTCCCTCCATTCACGCCTGTCGCGACACCACTGGAGGCGGGCTGCACGATGTTGGGGCGTGAGCGGAAGACGGCCTAACGGTGTGCGGGACCGTAGCCCAGCTTCATGGAGACGGTTGCGAATGGTCCTCGCCGATACCCCAGGAGCAACAGTGTCCCTAATTTGCTGGGAAGTGGCGGTGCGATCCCCTACGGCACTGCGTAGGATCCTACGGTCTTGGCGTGCATCCGTGCGTCGCTGCGGTCCGGTCCCAGGTCGACGGGCATGTGCGCCTTCCGCCGACCACTGGCGACAACATCGATGTACTGTGGAGACCTCACGCCCCACGTGTTGAGCAATTCGGCGGTACGTCCACCCGGCCTCCCGCATGCCCACTATACGCCCTCGCTCAAAGTCCGTCAACTGCACATACGGTTCACGTCCACGCTATCGCGGCATGCTACCAGTGTTAAAGACTGTGATGGAGCTCCGTATGCCACGGCAAACTGGCTGACACTGACGGCGGCGGTGCACAAATGCTGCGCAGCTAGCGCCATTCGACGGCCAACACCGCGGTTCCTGGTGTGTCCGCTGTGCCGTGCGTGTGATCATTGCTTGTACAGCCCTCTCGCAGTGTCCGGAGCAAGTTTGGTGGGTCTGACACACCGGTGTCAATGTGTTCTTTTTTCCGTTTCCAGGAGTGTAGTTCCATAAGTGTGTTTTGGACTACGAATTCTGCCCCAAGGGGTGTGTGCAACACAGCTGGAATTTGTTGTCAACAACTGAGACACCTTTCGGTCGCAGTGTAAGAAAGTCGAGCAACAAAACTACATCACCTGTGCTACTGCATGATAACTCACTCTATTGATTTGAGAAACAAAGCTATCCAGGAAATTGATAGGAAAGTCGTCTCTCAGGCACTTGTATTGATAGGAAAGTCCTCTCTCAAAGCACTTGCCCCTCTCGTCATATATTCGTAAAATTTTACGTTTCCCGCTCTTGATCGATCAACCGTCAAGGCAATTCATTTCTTGACGAAAATACTCTTAAAACTACATTGGTTTAATGACATCGTTAGAACCAGTGGTTTTCTGCAAACGTAGAATTTGCAAACAACTTAGGCATAGTCAGATTGTTGTAGACATCATGAAAGAAAATTCAGCTGCTGATTAATTTCTCTTTGATGAATAATGTTACGATCAGAAAACTAATGGAAAATGCAATTAAAATATTCACTGTGCCAATACAAATTAAATCCAGCTTACTACAGAAACATCATGACGGCAATCTATCTTAATGAAGTATTATGTGTCTTTAAGACGATTGAGCCTATTTTAACACTACTTTTGACTTGGAAAAGATCTGTATTTACTTCATTTCCTGTATCATTCGCAAGTATTATAAAAATGTGGCATTTCATAGATAAAATTATGTATTCACAACAACAAAAAATATGTCGGCAGAAAACAAAAGTGTCATTATGAAATTGGCAGTAGCGTAAGGTTTTCGCTCTGACAGTAAGGGTTACTGAAAGTACCAAGACGAATTTTGCTCGAGCGCTGTCTTACGATTCCCTCACTGAGTTTGTATCTTGAGAAATGGTATTTTCCTGTAGTGGGAAGACATCGTTTTGTGGTTGAATTGTTGGCAAATGTCAGTCAGACGTGTGCCGTTGGTCTAAGCGTTTTGGTGTGTTGAATTTCTACCAATGATTTTTCTACAGGTTTTTTCTGTCCCAAATAGAGAGTTGAAGTCTCCCTTTAGTATTTTCACATCATCTTGGTGAATTTTGCTCATAGTATTTTCGAGTGTGTTCCAGAATTTTTCGACATTTTTGGTGTTTTCTTATCTTCGATGTTGGTGGGGGCATGTGCATTGATCAGTGTTTATTTTTTACTGGGGCTCTGAATGAGCATAGTCATAAGTCGATTGTTGACGGATGTGATTTCTTTGACAGAACTGATGATAGATCTGTGTTCGAGAAATGCCATGACCAAGATTGGTACGCCTTTCGCTACCTTTTGTTGCATTTTGCTCTTGAAGATGCAATGATTTCCGTACTCCAAGGTTTCACTGACAGTTACTCTTGGTTCTTCAAGAACAATGATGAGAATTTTTTGTCGGTCGATTTATTATGTGGGATTATTTAGTTTCCGTATTTGGATCAATGTATCGATGTATTGTTATATAAAAAAAAAGTCCTTATGTGTGTGAAATCTTATGAGACTTAGCTGCTAAGGTCATCAGTCGCTAAGTTTACACACTACTTGACCTAAATTATCCTAAGGACAAAAACACACACACACACACACACACACACACACACACACACACACACACCCATGCCCGAGGGAGGACGCGAACCTTCGCCGGGACCAGCCGAACAGTCCATGACTGCTGCGCCTTAGACCGCCGGCTAATCCCACGCAGCGTGTAGTTTTCAGATGCATGTTTTCTGCTTGTAGGGAAATTTACAAGAGATCTTCAATATTCTCTGACGTGCTAACCTGACCTCCCCAGAATCCGAAATTGCAAATGCCGCCTGTCGACAGTTTGCACAGTTCATGTTTGCTTGTGTTTCATTGGTTTGGCCTGGGTGATTCCAGGACCGGACAGGGCCAGAGGGTGTTGAAGCCTTTGGAAGCAAATATTTTCAGCCGATCTCATTGAGCTAATAGACGGTGACCAGAGTAGCGGTGATTTTCTCTAAGACGTGCGTGGATTTTGGGTTCAACATATTGAGTAGTCGTTGAGGATTGTGTTGGTATTTGTTTCACCCCAAGTATTTGATTTCCTCTGTACCACCCATATGGGGGAGGGTTTCCCCTATCGGCCCCACGGGATTATTATTATTATTATTATTATTATTATTGTTATGTCATCAGCAAATCCGATAAGGATTCAGCCAGTCAGGCTTAGTGTGGATATCCTAATACGACTCTCATCGTTTGATAGACTGGGTAAACCACATTCTTCATCGGACGGTTAAATGTAGATCACTTGTTTATGACAGGGCCTGAATTCTTAAACACTGTGGAAAATAATAATACAGTGTGCTTATTACTAAAATGTTGTTTAAATATAAATATATGAACGAACGAGATAACAGTTTATTTACAGGAGCAGAGCCCCATCAATCATAGCAGAGCAGTGCAAGATTGGTTTCAGGGCCAAGAGAGGATAAAGCTGCCGTTTGTTCCATGATCACCGTACATCAACCAGATAGAGAATATGTGGGCAGAGGTAACAAGGTCATTGCCATGTGCACCTACAAATGCAAGCGACTTTTGGACGAATATAGAAATCGTATGGTGGGAAGTAAATCATCACGCTACACTGTCGACGACTTAATGAAATCAATGCCCCTACGCCTTCGAGAAATCTTACGTAATGATGGTGGGTGGGTTGGTTACTAAAAGTATACTCGTCCACAAAACCCATGTGGACAATTATCAGATAGTCGGTCAAGCTTTGCTTTGTCGCATCTGTTTAGATACAAGTCCATTTACTTTCAGTCTCCTCCTTACAATTCTTACAATGCAAGGTGATTGAAAAATCTCATCCACTCGACGCCAACTGAGGAATTGACTGGTGCATGTGTTGTTCAACACACAGTAGTTGTCACCCTCACTGGAATCAATGACTGACTGTGTGTGTGTGTGTGTGTGTGTGTGTGTGTGTGTGTGTGTGTGTGTGTGTGTGACAATAAATATTGCATGAAATATGATTGTAAAGTATTTTAATGCAATGGGAAGTTACAAACTGAATTTTTACCCAACCCACGACCTACATATTACGTTACGTTAAGTAAGATGTATTAACTCCATAGTACCGTTAGCAGAGACAGTGCGCTCTTGTTGTCGAGGCTCGCGACAAGTGCAGCGATCAGCAGTGCCCAATGCCGCCGCGATTTGTTTATGTTTGTTGAGCGTGGACACTGCAGCAGACGCTTCGCCATAAACAGGAAGAAATCACCTTGGCTCTGACTGCAGTGAGCGGATATCACTGCCTGCATGTTCTTATAGTAACCAACGTGAGACTCTACTCACAGGTGCCATGGAGCAATTGCAACGGGTATCATGTCATTAGTCATCAGAATATTAACCAGTGATGAAATGTCCACTCTATTTGAATCCCAAGAAGATAGGAACCTTCTCACAAAGGAATGTGAGGTGATATCTAAATTTATCCAACATACAAAAATTAACTGCAGGGCTTTCATGTATGCAGTAGTAGCACACAAGGAAATAGTATGTCTTGGAAGCGTATATTTCATTTCCTCTTCTCATATTAACGCCCTTATTTTAGTATGAAGTGAGAAAAAAACACGAAAATCTAAAGTTTCTGAGAAGCATATCAGTCAGTTCCTCTTCTCATATCATAACTTTTATTGTAGTATGAAGTAAAAAAACCAACAGTTTAAGGTTGTGAAGCATAATATGACACCAGATTCTTATCGTAGGCGCTATTGGAAACGTAAAAAGCAGGGAGCTGTCCATTCTTTTGCCCAATAGTCTGTCTCCTTTCATGCATTACTCGCGCTAGGAGATTCTTATTTAAGGATTTGTGGGAATCAAGTTCTTCATGAGAACAAGCCTTATGTTATTGTGCTAATTACGGTATGGAAAAAATGCAACAAAGACGATTACCCCTAAAGCAGTGGGGATATTTGCAAATGTCTGTATTCAGCAATGACTGCCAGCTGCCACAACACTTTACAGAATCCATGCGGCAGGCAACACAACTGTGCGTGCACTTCAGACTAGAAGAGCTCGGCCACCCCCGCCGGCGTACCTGTATACTGACCATTCGTTATTTGACTAAATATGACCTACAATCTGATTCGCATATATATGACATGGATTAGCGCCAACACAAAGCAATGACTAAGGGTTCGATACCGTTACACTGATGGCAAGACAAATGTTCGCAAATCACCTCTATTGCCTCGCAAACCAATTGCATCTTAAATATCGAAGGACCGACGTCCACACTGTCACAGCGCGTTGAAATACAGCTAAGACGGCAGATGAATATTTGTGACCGACTGGGCTTCGAACCTGGACCTCCTGGTTACTAGACAGACATGCTGATCACGAAGACTTTCAGCACCAGGTAGGCGGAGGCAAAGAGGGAAGGGGTCGAAGATCCGAGGCCTGGCCTCAATGCCTCACCCATACCTGTCACTGAGCAGCTGCATTATTCCCATGTATTCCATGTTTGCATCCATATATACCTTTAAATTGTGGAAAAAAATTGACGTAGTAATTAAGGTAAAATAAATTACAGATTGCTGCCTCCAATGGCGTGCGTTCCTTGTAGAACATAACTTATAACAGTGAAAAGGGTGACGGAAAAATACATAACAAACATTCATTCAGAAATATATTCACAATTTAAGTTATCATGCTCTTAACCACAATCCGAGTTGGAGTCTCTCTTCAGTTGCAGCTAACCAGTGCGCACCTATTGCACTACTGTAAGAACCGAGATGCAGTATTTTAGATTTAAAATTTTGTAAATTCGTTGTCAGAACTTATGAGACCAAGCTGCTTAGGTCATTGGTCCCTAAGCTTACACACTACTTAATCTAACTTAAACTAACTTACGCTATGGACAACACACACACCCATGCCGGAGGGAGGACTCGAACCTCCGACGGTGGGCACTGTCGGGACGCAGCAGCCAGCCTCTTTTCAGCACCTATCTACATACGCTCCTCGTCAGACGCGAATTCCCATCTTTGCCAAATACCACATGCGCGGTTCTTTCGGGAATGTCCGAAAGGAAAGACACTACGAATCCGGGTTCGAACCTGGTCAGGCACAAATTTTCATCTGACGCCGTTGTTCTATATTAATGCGCATGGCAGCCTGGACATCCGTCCTTCAATCTTTAATTGATTAACAAGGCTGTCTATTTCGATTCGTAGTGTCTGTTCTTTCGGAAATGTCCGAAAGAACAGACACACACACACACACACACACACACACACACACACACACACACAAACACATACACATTTTATATTAAGTGCTATTCGGAAAATGTTTGGCAACTCAGTGATAGTGCTGGACTGGAGCTGCATCAACCTACTCATTTCACTAGATATAGTTGTAATTTTCCGAGCAATTCCTGTTTAGTAAGTGACAGCGACAGCGTCTCTCGTCGTTTACTTTGTTGGAAACCAGCTTCTCTCTGCCCTAGCCTATAATATAGCAGTGAGTGATTGCTCACATTCTTGATACCTCACTGGACGTGCTACTGCAACTGTAGCCAAAGATTCAAATCCCGCTGGAAAACTATGTTTCAAGTCAGATGTTTTTGCTCCTCCCGTACTGACATTGAAAACGATCACAACGAAATTAAGTATAGGTATCCTATGAAACCCTTGAGTTCATACTATGGTGCTGTGAAGATGAAAAAAGCAGTTTTTCACAATTATGTGATGACAGATGGAATTTGTCAGATTCCACTAATTATGATTGCATTATTAACTGTTGATTCACAGGCGCTTTTCTGCCGCGTATTGTAACTGTTATTTGAATGTTAGAGCTGGAAGAATAGAAACATCAAATTTTCGCCATATGGAATGTTCGAATTCACCCTAAGTCTTCACGTTTCGAACAAAGGCAGAATATCCGTCAGGAAAGCTGACAACAATAAGCCAGGCCATGCCTGTCTTCTGGTGGATGTGCCAATGAAAGTGCTCTCAATAACAATATTGTACAGCAAATATACATTGCCAACTCAACCACTGGAGAAGTTCCAAAACTGTGAATCGCGTCTGGTGAATACGCTTTCAAGGTTTCTGTCTGATTAAGTCAGTAAAACACAAATAATTGCCGCAGTTATTAATTTATGACAGTTTGCATTCAGTGCATCGATGTATTACAAGTAATTGCACTATAGCCCCTAAACCTAGTTACAGAAATGCGAATAAGACTCATTGACATATAATGAGGATCTTGCTGCCTTTGCCACCCGCAACTTCTGAAACGAAGCAATAGTCACTTCCGAGGTCTCTCACAGAACACATCAGCTGGTATCCTTCCTGGCGGTATAAGTGAAACTTGGCAACATCGCAGAATATGTTTGGCAACTCTGTGACCGACGAGTCACTTCCTTGATGGCACAGAACTATCCTGCTAAATTCACTTTTCACTTGATATTATCGTGTCATTTCAATTTAATACTGAGTGATTTTCGCTTGAGACGTGACATAAGGATATCAGTTAATCCTTTTGAGTCCACGAAAGTCGTTCCACATGAGAAATACAACTACTGTCGCCTCTTATGTTGCGGTTCATCTGCCATAGCGCTTACTGGGTCAATATGTAAGTTGAATACACCGCGCCTATTCGCTAGCTCGTAGGTAACGTGCTTGCCTGTCAAGTGCATGCTGCCTCTGTTCGCCTTTCGAGCTTCGCCGAAAGCTAGATTTTTAATTGTTTTGTGGCAGAGCTACAAGCAGTCAGATAAAAATTCAATGAGGGAATCGTAAGACAACGCCCTAGCAAAATTTGTCTTGCTTCTTTTAATAACCGTTAGTGTCAAAGCGAAAACCGTGAGGTACTGCTAAATTAATAATGCCACGTTTTTGTTTTCTGCCGACATATTTTTTGTTGTTGTGAATACATAACTTTATCTATGAACTGCCACATTTTCATAATACTTGCGAAGCAAATCATGTGAAGTAACACTTCACCAACTTGTTGGGAAGGTGGAAAAAGCACTACCCTTTCTGGATGCTCTCTGTCTCTTCCTGGATGTCGGGTAATACGACCTTCGAGTAAATGGTTAGAGATGAAGAACCTAGTGGTGAATGAACTCATAGATGAGCTGAATGTAGGAGACTACTCTTGAAAAGAATAAGTAGACGATCTATTCACAGTAAGACTTAGAAAATTTGCTAGTACTGTTAAACCTATGTGCACTGAACACTGTGAAAAAGTATTTAAAGACAAGCCCCACGAAAATTGGTGTAGTATTATTTATGGAGAAGCATGTCCACCACACATACTGAAAAATTATGTTTCTCGATGAAACTTTAGAGGGGCTGTAGTGTATCTAGAGGTAGCCTTGGATGGAAAACTATTATGAACACCTCACATAAAGAATATGTTCCACTGCGAAAGATAATCTTATAAGCACTAGAAGCTGCTTTAGGGTAAACTGGGGTCTAAACCCAGTACGTACTGGATATACATCCCTGCAAAAAGACCAATGATAATTTATTGACCTATAATATGAACAGAGTCGAACAGAAGGTGGCTGCTAGGGAGTCTGGCAAAGTGCAGAGACTGGCCTGCTTTCACAAACAGATGGAATTAGCAGGACATCCACTCATGGAATGGATATTATGCTAGACATGCCCGCCTTGCACCTGTGGCTTAAAATGGAGGCAGCGGCAGGGACAAATAGGCTAAAAATTGTAAATAACTGGATATAGTTAGAATATATGGAATCCCAAATCAGTATGGCGATGGCTGGGGAAATGCCGACTAACTACACAGTAACTTCTAGCTGTTTCAATAAACTTTGCCATGTAACAGTTGGAAGCATGGAGCAGTGGAAGAACGAACCACAACACCGTGCAGGAGACATAATATAGTGGTTTACTGACAGGTCGAAAACAGATGAAAGTACCAGGTCTGGTGTACTGCTTAGAATCTCTTTAGAGAAGATGGCCACAGTATTACACTTTTTTTCTGTCAGCATGTGCACGGAGGAAAATTAGAGTAGACCCTACAAAAATTGTAGCATCAACTTTTATTCAGACAGCCAAGCAGCTCTGAAATCTGTATCAGCCCCTGCAACTAGATCGAAGGTCGTTGCAGAATGCCTTGAAGCATTTTCTTTTGGACATGTCCGAAAGAACAGACACCACACATATTTCAATATACAGGGTGTTTCAGGAGGAATAGTACATGTTTTAGCAGGTGGTAGTACAGACGAAAAAAATTCTGTATAAATGCGTCCACTTTTTATTGAGTACAGAGATACAGCTGTTAGTACGTAACGCTAACAAACTCAAAGCAAAGGCAAATGAGGACATTCAAAGTTGATTTTCAAAAATTCACCAACCAACTTCAATGTACATTTGACTTCTCTTGATAACACCACGTGTAGCCTTACTGAGGTCGTCTTTGCGTTCTTTTATGAGGGCTGCACTATTCATAACCCGAACGATCAAATCGGCTCTTGGGTTTACTTCTTATTTGTAGACTTCGCCTTTAACCATCCCCGCAGGCAAAAATCCAAAGAGATATGGTCCGAGGACATTGAAGGGCAAGAAAAGTGCCCATATCTAATGATCCACCTTCCGGGAAATGTTAGGTTTGGATAATGTCACCTGACGAGTAGAATGTGCAGGAGCCCCGTCATGCTGGAGGAACATACGCATTCTTGTAGCCAAATGAACTTGCATCTCGGTTCTTACAATAGTGCAACAGGTGCGCACTGGTTGGATGTAACTGAAGAGAGACTCCAACTCGGCTTGAGGTTAAGGGCAAATCCAAGAATTGGGAGCGGAAACTTAATGTCATCGGAACCTTGTTGAAGGACCATGACATGCGATTGTTAGACCGACTGCAGAAAGTTCACTTTATAAATACATACACACTTAGCAAAATATATCATGTCGCAGCAGTCTTGCCGATACTGCAGGTCACTGCACGTAAAATATTAGCTGTAGCCTCTTGGTATGTGTGGAAACAAAATATCTTTAAAGTATCCCTCCACACGGCGACTTTGCAGAGGCAAAATGGAGGACTTGGTATTAAAGACGTGCTTTTAAACTAATACATGCCACTAAGACAGGCATCACGAAACTTCTGTTCCTCTCGTTAGATCCTGGGGATAGGAACGCTCCTGTTGATGTACCATGCCAGCCTAGATTACGTCCGAAAGCACAATGGCGATTGGAGCTGTATAAGACTTCCACCAGCACAAACCAACACTAGAACTGTCTATGATTATATTATCACACATTGTCTTCACAAGCCAGTTCCGGTAAATTAATCTACAAAAAACTGGAGGAACTTCTGGAAAAATATCAACAATAAAATTCTACCAACTAGAGTCAGTGCCGTATGGTGCGACGTTGTAAACGAAACCATACCCTCAGCGGAACGATTATGGAAAATCAAATTGAGACCATCTCCGTACTGCGACAAATGTCGGCTTGTAGAAACTGTAGCGCACATCTTCTTATGTAAAAATAGAATCCGAATTTGGAACTGGGCTAGGAAGAAATTAGCACCATCAACAGAACCACAGAAAGTCATATACCGATAACTGAAGCTTTACAACCCGACTGGAAATGTTACCCGTCCGCAAAGAATAACAGTTATTCGTGGCTTCTGGGACAGTTTGTGTTTTACGTCGTAACAAACAGAACTTGAAAAGTACATGTGTTATATTGCAGAAGAACATTTTACGCTGAAGAAGAACAACAAGTATAAGGAATGGTTTCAATTTTTTATCTATTGCTTTATATGGACTACGAAGAGGTGGACAGTTTTTTTTTATTAGAAGCACAATACTGTTCTTTCACTTTTTTTTTATTCCTGGAATATTCTTTTACGTTGGTTCTAAAATCAGAACTATTCTAATTTGGCAAAACCCCTCTGGCTCCGAATTTTTTTTTCATTTGTGGAAAAATATATGGCTTCCTTACAGACCTCATATGCATCCAGTGCTAAATAACTTAAATTGTGAATATATTTCTGAAAGAATGTTTGTTATGTATTTTTCCGTCACCTTTTTCACTGTTACAAGTTATGTTCTACAAGGAACGCACGCAATCTGTAATTTATTTTACCTTAATTACTACTTCAATTATTTTCCACAATTTAAAAGTATATATGGGTGCAAACATGGAATACATGGGAGTAATGCAGCTACTCAGTGACAGGTATGGGGGAGGCATTGAGGTCAGGCCTCGGATCTTCGACCCCTTCCCTCTTGGCCTCCGCCTACCTGGTGCTGAAAGTCTTCTCAAACTTAAAAAAAAAAAAAAAATAAATAAATAAATAATAGTGCTGTGATCAGCATGTCTGTCTAGTAAGCAGGAGGTCCAGGTTCGAAGCCCAGTCGGTCACAAATATTCATCTGCCGTCTTAGCTGTATTTCAATGCGCTGTGACAGTGTGGACGTCGGTCCTTCGATATTTAAGATGCAATTGGTTTGCGAGGCAATAGAGGTGATTTGCGAACATTAGTCTTGCCATCAGTGTAACGGGACTTCAACGGCATCCAACCCTTAGCCATTGCTTTGTGCCGGCGCTAACCCATGTCATATGTATGCGAATCAGATTGTAGCTCATATTTAGTCAAATAACAAATGGTGAGTAATAAGTATGCCGTCCGTTTTGGCCGAGCTGTTCTAGGCGCTACAGTCTGGAACCGCGCGACCGCTACGGTCACAGGTTCGAATCCTGTCTCGGGCATGGATGTGTCTGATGTCACTAGGTTAGTTAGGTTTTATTAGTTCTAAGTTCTAGTGGACAGATAACCTCGGAAGTTATGTCCCATAGTGCTCAGAGCCATTTGAACCATTTATGAAGTATACGAGTATTTACGAACAGTAGAAGCTGGATTGCAGCGAACTGATCCCTTAACCAAGTGCAACAGAGTGTACCTATGTAAGGTTGGTTGGTTGGTTTGGGGTAGGAGACCAGACAGCGTGGTCATCGGTCTCATCGGATTAGGGAAGGATTGGGGAGGAAGTCGGCCGTGCCCTTTCAGAGGAACCATCCCGGCATTTGCCTGGAGTCATTTAGGGAAATCACGGAAAACCTAAATCAGGATGGCCGGACGCGGGATTGAACCGTCGTCCTATGTAAGGGGTCATTCCAGCTGCATAGCTGAGGGTAATATTTATTAAGCAATTCATTGGAGAATTAATGTAATACCCGCACGATGATTTCTGTAGTCATACTGTATCATTAGCAGCCCGCGAATGGAGTGCTATGATCGTTAGATCGGATTACTCAAGCTGAGGCCAAATAAAGAGAAGCGACGACGCCACAACACTATCTTTACTTAAGTAGGTAGTCAGCGCTAAATTATTTGTGCCACCATTAACGTTAATGTAAGCAGTTTGACAGCATAACACCACCACAACTACTGACAACCTGAGCCATATCATCACGCAGTTGTAATTCGCAGTGATTACAAGTTGCTGATGTTTGTGAAGAATAGCGGAAAGCGCCTCTGAAGTTCCATTTGCATTATGCCTAGGACGGAGAGAATCCTAAATAACAGTAATAGGTCACCCAGTGAAGAGAAGAGTCCATGTATTGTCTCAAGTTCTTGCAGTTTGATATTAATGCAGTTCCCGATAGTTTCACACTAACGGCTTCTTTTGGCTATCGCAATACTCATATGGGAATTATAAAAGTGTAATTGCTAGACGTTTCCATCCATCTCCTGACGTCTTACTGAATGAAGTCTGAAGTGCACGCACAGTTGTGTTGCCTGCCGCGTGGATTCTGTCAAGTGTTATGGTGGCTGGCAGTCATTGCTGAATTCAGAGTTTTGCAAATATCCTCACTGCTCTAGCGGAATTCGTCTTTGTTGCATTTTTTCCATACCGTAATTAGCACAATAACATAAGGCTTGTTCTGATGAAGAACTTGATGCCAACAAGCCCTTAAATAAGAATCTCCCAGCGGGAGTAATGCATGAAAGGAGACAGACTGGACTGTTGGGCAAAAAAATGGACAGCTCCCTGCTTTTTGCGTTTCCGATAGCGCCTACGATAACCATCTTGTGTCATATTATGCTTCACAAACTTAAACTGTTTGTTTTTTTACATCATACTAAAATAAAAGTTATGATATGAGAAGAGGAAATGACTGATATGCTTCTCAGGAACTTTAGTTTTTCATGTTTTTTTCTCACTTCATACTAAAACAAGGGCGTTAATATGAGAAGAGGAAATGAAATATACGCTTCCGAGACATAATATTTCCTTGTGTGCTACTACTGCATACATGAAAGCCCTGCAGTTAATTTTTGTATGTTGAATAAATTTTGATATCACCTCACATTCCTTTGTGAGAAGGTTCCTATCTTCTTGGGATTCAAATAGAGTGGACATTTCATCGCTGCTTAATATTCTGATGACTAATGACATGATACCCGTTGCAATTGCTCCATGGCACCTGTGAGTAGAGTCTCACGTTGGTTACTATAAGAACACGCAGGCAGTGATATCCGCTTACTGCAGTCAGAGCCAAGGTGATTTCTTTCTGTTTATGGCGAAGCGTCTGCTGCAGTGTCCACGCTCAACCAACATAAACAAATCGCAGCGGCATTGGGCACTGCTAATTGCTGCACTTGTCGCGAGCCTCGACAACAAGAGCGCACTGTCTCTGCTAACGATACTATAAAGTTAATACATCTTACTTAACGTAACGTAATATGCAGGTCGTGGGTTGGGTAAAAATTCAGTTTCTAACTTCCCATCGCATTAAAATACTTTACAGTCATATTTCATACAATATTTATTGTTGCTTGTCTCTCTAATGTTAATAGTTTGATTCAGATTGTGCGTGAACACGAAAACACACACACACACACACACACACACAGTCAGTCATTGATTCCAGTGAGGGTGACAACTACTGTGTGTTGAACAACACATGCACCAGTCAATTCCTCAGTTGGCGTCGAGTGGATGAGATTTTTCAATCACCTTGCATTGTAAGAATTGTAAGGAGGAGACTGAAAGTAAATGGACTTGTATCAAAACAGATGCGACAAAGCAAAGCTTGACCGACTATCAGATAATTGTCCACATGGGTTTTGTGGACGAGTATACTTTTAGTAACCAACCCACCCACCATCATTACGTAAGATTTCTCGAAGGCGTAGGGGCATTGACTTCATTAAGTCGTCGACAGTGTAGCGTAATGGTTTACTTCCCACCATACGATTTCTATATTTGTCCAAAAGTCACTTGCATTTGTAGGTGCACATGGCAATGACCTTGTTACCTCTGCCCACATATTCTCTATCTGGTTGATGTACGATGATCGTGGAACAAACGGCAACAGCTTTATCCTCTCTTGGCCCTGAAACCAATCTCGCACTGCTCTGCTATGATTGATGGGCCTCTGCTTCTGTAAATAAACTTATCTCGTTCGTTCATACATTTATATTTAAATAACATTTTAGTAACATTGTGTTATTATTTTCCACAGTGTTTAAGAATTCAGGCCCTGTCATAAACGAGTGATCTACATTTAACCGTCCGATTAAGAATGTGGTTTACCCAGTCTATCAAACGATGAGAGTCGTATTCAGATATCCACAATAAGCCTGACTGGCTTAATCCGATTAGAACGATCTGGTATCGAAATGAAATTACATAAATCGGATAATTTGAACGCCTGTATTGCAACAATGCAACAATTGCATAAATTCATATGATGGAGTAACAGGTAGCAACTGCCTAAGAAAAACTGAGAAATATGTCTACTAGCAGCAATGTAACGTAATTATAACCCATATTTATGTGATGAAAATACTGAATCTATCAATGCACATCTATTTCAGTGGTGGGAAGATGCACCCTATCGGATTTGCTGATGACATAATGACAATAATAATAATAAAAATCCCGTGGGGCCGATAGGGGAAACCCTCCGCCATACGGGTGGTACCGAGGAAATCAAATACTTGGGGTGAACCAAACACTTAACACAATCCTTAACGGCTACTCAATCTGTTGAACCCAAAATTCACGCACGTCTGAGTGAAAATCACCGCTACTCTGGTCACCGTTTGTTAGCTCAATGAGCTCGGCTGAAAATATTTGCTTCAAAAGGCTTCAACACCCTCTGGTCCTGTCCGGTCCTGGTATCACCCAAGCCAAACCAACGGAACACAAGCAAACATGAACTGTGCAAGCAAAGTCAACTTTACCCCAGGTGGTACACAACCCGGCTGTCGACAGGCGGCAGTTGGATTTTTGGATTCTGGGGAGTCCAGGTTAGCACGGCATAGAATATCAAAGATCTCTGGTAAATTTCCCTACAAGCAGAAAACATGAATTTGAAAACTAAACATCGGTACATTGATCCAAGCTCGAAAACTAAATAATCTCACAAAAGAAATCGACCAACAAAAAATTCTCATCCTTGCTCTTCATGAACAACGACTAACTGACAGTGAAACCTTGCATTACGGAAACCATTGCATCTTCAAGAGCAAAATACAACTAAAGGTAGTGAAAGGCGTACCAAACTTCGGCATTGCTTTTCTCGAACACAGATCTATCATCAACTCTGTCAAAGAAATCACACCCAACAACAATCGACTTATGACTGTGCTCGTTCAGAGCCCCAGTAAAAAATATACTCTCATCAATGCATATGCCCCCACCAACATTGAAAATAAGAGAAACACCAAAAATGTCAGAAAATTCTGGAACACACACGAAAATACTATGAGCAAAATTCACCAAGATGACGTGAAAATCCCCCCCATGAACCATGGATTTTGCCGTTGGTGGGGAGGCTTGCGTGCCTCAGCGATACAGATGGCCGTACCGTAGGTGCAACCACAACGGAGAGGTATCTGTTGAGAGGCCAGACAAACATGTGGTTTTTGAAGAGGGGCAACAGCCTTTTCAGTAGTTGCAGGGGTAACAGTCTGGATGATTGACTGATCTGGCCTTGTAACAATAACCAAAACGGCCTTGCTGTTCTGGTACTGCGAACGGCTGAAAGCAAGGGGAAACTACAGCCGTAATTTTGTCCGACGGCATGCAGCTTTACTGTATCGTTAAATGATGATGGCATCCTCTTGGGTAAAATATTCCGGAGGTAAAATAGTCCCCCATTCGGATCTCCGGGCGGGGACTACTCAAGAGGAAGTCGTTATCAGGAGAAAGAAAACTGACATTCTACGGATCGGAGCGTGGAATGTCAGATCCCTTAATCGGGCAGGTAGGTTAGAAAATTTAAAAAGGGAAATGGATAGGTTAAAGTTAGATACAGTGGGAATTAGTGAAGTTCGGTGGCAGGAGGAACAAGACTTTTGGTCAGCTGATTACAGGGTTATAAATACAAAATCAAATAGGGGTAATGCAGGAGTAGGTTTAATACTGAATAAAAAAATAGGAGTGCGGGTAAGCTACTACAAACAGCATAGTGAACGCATTATTGTGGCCAAGATAGACACAAAGCCCATACCTACTACAGTAGTACAAGTTTATGTACCAACTAGCTCTGCAGATGATGAAGAAATAGATGAAATGTATGATGAGATAAAAGAAATTATTCAGGTAGTGAAGGGAGACGAAAATTTAATAGTTATGGGTGACTGGAATTCGTCAGTAGGAAAAGGGAGAGAAGGAAACACAGTAGGTGAATATCGATTGGGGGGAAGAAATGAAAGAGGAAGCCGCCTTGTAGAATTTTGCACAGAGCATAACTTAATCATAGCTAACACTTGGTTCAAGAATCATAAAAGAAGGTTGTATACCTGGAAGAATCCTGGAGATACTAAAAGGTATCAGATAGATTATATAATGGTAAGACAGAGTTTTAGGAACCAGGTTTTAAATTGTAAGACATTTCCAGGGACAGATGTGGATTCTGACCACAATCTGTTGGTTATGAACTGCAGATTGAAACTGAAGAAACTGCAAAAAGGTGGGAATTTAAGGAGATGGGCCCTGGATAAACTAAAAGAACCAGAGGTTGTACAGTGTTTCAGGGAGAGCATAATGGAACAATTGACAGTAATGGGGGAAAGAAATACAGTAGAAGAAGAATGGGCAGCTCTGAGGGATGAAGTAGTAAAGGCAGCAGACGATCAAGTAGGTAAAAAGACGAGGGCTAATAGAAATCCTTGGGTAAGAGAAGAAATATTGAATTTAATTGATGAAAGGAGAAAATATAAAAATGCAGTAAATGAGGCAGGCAAAAAGGAATACAAACGTCTCAAAAATGATATCGACAGGAAGTGCAAAATGGCTAAGCAGGGATGGCTAGAGGACAAATGTAAGGATGTAGAGGCTTGTCTCACTAGGGGTAAGATAGATACTGCCTACAGGAAAATTAAAGAGACCTTTGGAGAGAAGAGAACCACTTGTATGAATATCAAGAGCTCAGATGGCAACCCAGTTCTAAGCAAAGAAGGGAAGGCAGAAAGGTGGAAGGAGTATATAGAGGGTTTATACAAGGGCGATGTCGAAACATGGCCCCGGGAGTAGACAACATTCCATTAGAACTACTGATGGCCTTGGGAGAGCCATTCAAGACAAAACTCTACCATCTGGTGAGCAAGATGTATGAGACAGGCGAAATACCCTCAGACTTCAAGAAGAATATAATAATTCCAATCCCAAAGAAAGCAGGTGTTGACAGATGTGAAAATTACCGAACTATCAGTTTAATAAGTCACAGCTGCAAAATACTAACGCGAATTCTTTACAGACGAATGGAAAAACTGGTAGAAGCGGACCTTGGGGAAGATCAGTTTGGATTCCATAGAAATGTTGGAACACGTGAGGCAATACTGACCCTACGACTTATCTTAGAAGAAAGATTAAGGAAAGGCAAACCTACGTTTCTAGCATTTGTAGACTTAGAGAAAGCTTTTGACAATGTTAACTGGAATACTCTCTTTCAAATTCTGAAGGTGGCAGGGGTAAAATACAGGGAGCGAAAGGCTATTTACAATTTGTACAGAAAACAGATGGCAGTTATAAGAGTCGAGGGGCATGAAAGGGAAGCAGTGGTTAGGAAAGGAGTGAGACAGGGTTGTAGCCTCTCCCCGATGTTATTCAATCTGTATATTGAGCAAGCAGCAAAGGAAACAAAAGAAAAATTCGGAGTAGGTATTAAAATCCATGGAGAAGAAATAAAAACTTTGAGGTTCGCCGATGACATTGTAATTCTGTCAGAGACAGCAAAGGACTTGGAAGAGCAGTTGAACGGAATGGACAGTGTCTTGAAAGGAGGATATAAGATGAACATCAACAAAAGCAAAACGAGGATAATGGAATGTAGTCAAATTAAATCGGATGATGCTGAGGAAATTAGATTATGAAATGAGACACTTAAAGTAGTAAAGGAGTTTTGCTATTTAGGGAGTAAAATAACTGATGATGGTCGAAGTAGAGAGGATATAAAATGTAGACTGGCAATGGCAGGGAAATCGTTTCTGAAGAAGAGAAATTTGTTAACATCGAGTATAGATTTAAGTGTCAGGAAGTCGTTTCTGAAAGTATTTGTATGGAGTGTAGCCATGTATGGAAGTGAAACATGGACCATAACTAGTTTGGACAAGAAGAGAATAGAAGCTTTCGAAATGTGGTGCTACAGAAGAATGCTGAAAATAAGGTGGGTAGATCACGTAACTAATGAGGAGGTATTGAATAGAATTGGGGAGAAGAGAAGTTTGTGGCACAACTTGACTAGAAGAAGGGATCGGTTGGTAGGACATGTTTTGAGGCATCAAGGGATCACAAATTTAGCATTGGAGGGCAGCGTGGAGGTTAAAAATCGTAGAGGGAGACCAAGAGATCAATACACTAAGCAGATTCAGAAGGATGTAGGTTGCAGTAGGTACTGGGAGATGAAGAAGCTTGCACAGGATAGAGTAGCATGGAGAGCTGCATCAAACCAGTCTCAGGACTGAAGACCACAACAACCACAACAACGACGTGAAAATACTAATGGGAGACTTCAACACACTATTTGGAACAGAAAAAACCTGTAGAAAAATCATTGATACAAATTCAACATACCGAAACACTTAGACCAACGGCACATGTCTGACTGACATTTGCCAACAATTCAACTACAAAAGGATGTCTTTCCACTTTAGAAAAAAACGAGTTCCCAGGTAACATGCTTGGCTACCAGGTGCAAGCTGCTTTCGTTCGCCTTTCGAGACTCACTGAAAGCCAGATTTTGTATTCTTTTGTAACTGAGCTACAAGCAGGCAGATACAAACTCAGTAACGGAATCGTAAGATAACGCTCGAGCAAAATTCGGCTTGCTACTTACAGTAACCCTTAGTGTCAGAGCGGCAAACTGACGGTACTGCCAATTTCATAATGCCACTTTTGTTATCTGCCGACATATTTTTTGTTGTTGTGAATACATAATTTTATCTATGAAATGCCACATTTTCATAATACTTGCGAATGATACAGGAAATGAAGTAAATACAGATCTTTTCGAAGTCAAAAGTCGTGTTAAAATAGGCTCAATCGTCTTACAGACACACAATACTTTATTAAGATAGATTGCCGTCGTGATGTTTCTGTAGTAAGCTGAATTTAATTTGTATTGGCACAGTGAATATTTTAATTGCATTTTCTTAGGAAGTTAATGATCACGTCACCAGTAACAGTACTGCAAAGGAATGCTCAGTGAGCGACCTGATGACGTTCAATAATAGTCACTCCGTTGATTTTTGTTGTTTCGAATTAGAGCATGCAGTACTCCTACACCAGACCTCTGAACTTTGCCTGTTGGATGCAAATGTCGCGTGATGGTAAAATGGTAAAATGTCACATATATCAGTTGTCGAGACTTCCTTAATGTGGAAAATCATTCATGCCAGAACGATCTTTGTTGAAACAAGAATATCTCTTTCAGGCATATTTTTCCCAAAAGCACTCGCTCCACGCACAGTTCAAATCTTTCTAGCTGCCTCCTCTACATTCTCCCCTCTGTTATACCAAAAGTAAACGTTGTGTTGCAGATGTTACACCTTTTTCCACTTGCGACTCAATTTTACAATGCTTAATTGTAGTCATGATTTTCAAGTATGCAAAATCCAATGCTTAACTGCAAGATGATAACTAGAACTTCAAAATCGAAAATGGCATTGATACGTACACTGACAGCGTGGCGCCGCCTTCACATGGGCGGCGCCGGATTTCAGGCGGCGGGTGGCGTCTGGCCGGTGGCCGGTAGCCACTGCAGCACGAGGAAACGCTCGAGCGTAAGCTATTATGATCGCGACGCAGCCACGAGCTGTCCTGCGGAATTGTTTCTGTAATACTTGTTATTGCGGGTGGGTAGAATGTTAAGCGAATTGTCTTCGATGTTCAATCAGACTCATAACTTTAGACCGAAATGTGTTAAAAAAAATCAGTTGGACGCGAACATGCGACTCTAAGTTTAGAATGCATGACGATTACCACAAGACCATGGCTCACTCCATCCATCTGAACTAGGAAGTAGACAACACTTCCTTCTAACACTTCCGCATCTTTACAGTGTTGCCAGATTGTGCAGATGGCCGGACTTAAGAGTTGTCAGGGGCGGTCAGTTTTATTGGCCACCTTAAGTGAACGACTCGGATTTAGTCTCTGTGGCGGCCGGCCAGCGGTCAGTTTTTATGTCTAAGACTGTACATTTGAAAGTGGCTAGCAAATATATATCTGATTGCTGGTAATTAAAATCTGTTTTTGTTAAGGTTTGATAATGCATGTTCTTCGCCTTAATATTTTTACACTTTCACACCTATAATATTCACTTAATAGTTAGACAAATCTGAGGCTTGTTCTTTGGGAGTGGAAGTGGAAGTGGAAGTGGAAGTGGAAGTGGAAGTGGAAGTGGAAGTGGAAGTGGAAGTGGAAGTGGAAGTGGAAGTGGAAGTGAAGTGGAAGTGGAAGTGGAAGTGGAATTTGAAAAAAGAAGAAGAAGAAGAAGAATAAAATAAGAGAAGTTACCAAAATATAGTAGCACAAAAACTGAAAGGGGTTGTGCAGAGGAAGAGTGGAACCTACTTAAAACATCAATAGTTAACAGTGCTGTGCAGATATGCGGCAATATAAAGGGTAAAGTGAAAGACAAAGAAACCAGTTGGTGGAATAATAGAGTAAAAGATGCAATTAAAAAACGTAATATGACAAAGAAAAACATTTTTGAAAAAAGAAATCAGAACCAGCGGCTGGTACCAAAAGATCAGCACAAGGTAACAACACTGGAGAAGGAATACTGACAAAAGAAACTCCAAGCAAAGAGAATTGTGAAAGAAGAAAAGGAAAAGATTAGGGAAATATTCACCCAGAAACTAGAGCAGGATAGCAAAGGGAACCAGAAACTGCTATATGGGTTATTGAAAAGTAAAAGATCTGATAGAGAAGACATAAAAGCGATTGAAATAGAGGATGGGGACATTATTAGGGACATGGAAGGTATCAGAGAAGAGATGAAGAATTATTTTGAAATCTTACTGAATGAATGGGGAAGGTGCACAAGAAAGTGACACCGAAGTCATTGAATTAGAGGAAGAGCAGGATCCAATCTCTTGGTTAGAAACTGAGAATTCCCTGAAACAGGTGAAAAGTGGGAAGGCAGCTGGAGTAGATGAGCTGACAGCCGATATGATTAAAGACGCAAGAGTCCATGGAATACAATGGTTGCACCAGGTGCTGGGAGTGATATGGAAAGAAAACAGTGCCAGATGAATGGAAAAAAGGAATTATAATAACATTATAATACCATTGTTCAAGAAAGGTAGTAGAAAGAAATGCACCTACTACCGAGGAATCACATTGCCTTAAGATAATGAAAAAGGTCATAGAAGAAAGATTGCAGAAAATTGTAGAACATCAGTTAGAGGAACAACAGCGTGGGTTCAGAAGTAATAGGGGAACAATAGAGCTCATTTTCTCCCTTTGTCAGTTAATGGAGAAATATTGGGAAAAAGGAAAGGACTTGATAGTAGTATTCATGGAGTTGGAGAAAAGCATATGACAGTGTACCAAGGGATAAGATATGGGAATGCTTGAGAAAACTTAATGTTCCTGATTCATTAATTAAAAAAGTCTGGATGCTGTACAATGGTTGTGAGTGCAGCGTACAAGTAGGAGGTGGAAGATCAAAATGGTTTAAGACAAAAGAGATGTTCATCAAGGCAGCTACATCTCTCCTTTACTCTTCCTTACACTTATGGACACAATCATGAAAGAAATCAAGGAAGAAGAAAATGAAGATCTAAACACTTTTGTTTTTGCTGATGACATCGCCATTTGGGGAGAGATGGAAATGGAGGTTCAGAGGAGACGAGATTACTGGAACAAAAAATTTAAAAAATTCAAGTTAACTATGAGTAGGAACAAGACAGTGGCAGTGAAGATGAGCAGGACACCCACACCCTGTCACATCATACTAGAGGGGGGAGAAGGTTGAATATGTGAAAAGCTTCAATTATCTGGGTAGCATCATGTCATGCGATGGAAGTTCAAAACTAGAGGTCTTAAACAGAATAACAAAAGGATCTAGCTTCTTGCACCAAGTACGAAATCTAATCTGGGGCAAGGAAATCCCT
The DNA here is from genome assembly GCF_021461395.2 of Schistocerca americana. NCBI lineage: Eukaryota > Metazoa > Arthropoda > Insecta > Orthoptera > Acrididae > Schistocerca > Schistocerca americana. Next base: position 428,600,541 of record NC_060124.1, on the reverse strand, counting down.
CAAAAAGCCAAACAGACCATGTATAAAACTTATCTCCTGCCAGTGATGATGTATAATCTAAAGGCCTGTTTCATAAATAAGAGAGAAGAGAGTCAAATACAAGAATGTGAAATGAAGATCCTTAGGTCAGCTCTACAAAAAAACTAGGAGAGACAGAGTCAGTAATGATTATGTAGGGAGAGACCTGCAGGTGACATTCACTACAGAGGAGAGAATGAGTGCTTTGCAATTGAAGTAGTTCGGTCATGTGAAGAGAATGCACCCAATTCGAACTCCATGCCAGTGTTTGGAGATGGAGGTACCAGGAAGAACACCAGTTGGGTGCCCTAGAAAGAGATGGACAGACCAGGTTAAGTAAGATCACAAGAAGAGAAGAGTAACATGGGATGTAGTGGAGAGGGAAAAGCTATACCAGGACAGAAACCAATGGAGGCATATCGTTCACAAAGTACCTACCCACTTGCTGGAAGGAAATCATGATGATGATGATGAGTTAGATAAATGACATCACATTCACCAAAACGTATGGTCAGTGCCTGAGTATGCCAAGTAATACCAGATCAGCAAAAGAAATAGAATGGTAAACCAAAATATCACAAGAACAGAAATAAACTGAGAAAATACAAAGTAATCGACTGTTATGACAGTAGTGCGCCAAAACACTAAAATCTAAATTGCTTAATATTATAGTTTATTTATCGTCTATATCAGATGTAAACAACTGAACAAAAAGTCTTTTAAATATGATCTAATGAAATGCAGCATCTTTAGCCATATTTTCATTGAAATTAAGTCAGACTGAATGTATCTCAACAGCTTTTATGTTGGGAATATTTGAGGTTCAGAAGATCATTGGGTCAGGAAACAACTACACAGAAAACTGATAAATGTTTGCACATAATAGTAGCTCAGAAGCTATTGCATACAATAGAAGTGTTATTTAGATGTATAAAATACAGTTAACGTGTAACTTTGAACTTTTTGTAAAATGAACACTCTAAAACAGAAAACATTTCACAGAGACCATGAGAAACTAAGATATTCTAGAAGAAAAAGAAGCCACACATAGTGAGTTTATTTAACACGTAATGGTTGGCTTACATTGAGTGTGGCTTGTTTTGTGTTACCTGTACTATCTCATCTTCCATGTCGAAAGTAAAAAACCCCTTCTATGCTCTTTTCATATTTGACCCCTGTAGTTGTAAAACATGTTCTGAAACTTGAGAATCATTGCTTATTCTAGGGTTTGTGTTTGCTTCAATAGGGTTTCAATAGTGTGGTGAGTAGGCTAATAAACATCTCATCTGAATGCAAACCAGTGTTCTTCCTCCTCACCTTAATAAAGCCTGTACTTTCTATTAACTATTTTACTTTCATGGACTAGAAAAATGGTAAGGAAACCAGTCCACACTGGGACAGCTCTCATATGGGTCATTCCATGTCAAATCATCCAGAAATTTTAGGAAATGACACCCATTGTCACGCAAATCCTTGAAATTTTGGGTAGTGGAAGTTTACCCAGATATATTAACATTTCCAAAATGTTGGTGTTGCAGGTCAATTACCTTTTCACTTATGATAAAACCAAGTTTATAGATTCAGGAATTCAGACTTTCGTAGACAAGCTCCTTTATAATTTAAAAATACAATAGTCCCCACAGTTTCTGCAGTGGAAGCTTGAATTTTTAGTTAAAGAGCAAGATTTATATTCGTATAATCATGCTTCTTGTAGTGAATATCCATCATGTACATCTCATAAAAAATTGCAAATAATTTCTTTTAAACAAAAATATTGAAGTTGCTAATTCATGACTACCATGTAACCACCAAATTGCTGAAGTTGGCTACACTTGATTTCCCTAGGAACAAATCATATCTGAGAACATTGTTTTATTGACATTACAACCATTTGCATCATTCAGTTCCTTTGTTTTGAGTCATGTTCATTGAGCATGCAGTCCTGAGCTCTTGTACTGAGTTGTACTCAGTCAGTTATTAGTTAAAAATTCAATTGTTGCAGTTTTTAACTGTTCATTCCAAAACAAAAGTAAATCCCCTAATTTTACAATAATAACATGAAATAATTTTGTAATGAAACAATGGAATAGAATGATTTTTAATTATTTAATTACTTTTTAGGTTACACCAATCATCTTTCGAATTTTTTATGACAGACATTGGTTTTATGGCTGAAGCAGTATGGAAAGTACAAGTAAGCAGTGTTTTCTTGGACAGTATCTGCAAGATATACGTGGTGAAACTAGTTTAGAAAAGGCAGAGACCTTCAAAATGAGAGGCTTTAGCATTATTCCTGGGGAGAAAATGTGCCCAACATATATTGAACTTATTAATGAAAAACAAGCAAGTGACGACTCATCACCAGACTATATAAATGACAGTAATGTGAAGATCCAGAATCCTGAAAAATCTGTGCTCAGTACTAGCTTAACTAGCTTAGGAGTATCTCCTGCAAAGCTGCATTCAGTTGCTCAGCTGGAACTCTGAAAACTAAAATTTCACATACATATCAAGTTGAGCTGGCTTCTGATACAAGCACTATCCCTGACAGTGATTTAACAGAACTGGAAGAAAAGGCAAAACATCATGATGAACTCACGGACAAAATCAAACAGAAAATTGAGTATACAAATAATCGTGAAAAAATTCAGTTACTTACTCTTGTGCCACCAACTTGGTCTCTGAGCAGCCCACCTGTTATGTTGAATGTGCATATGAGTCTTCTTGGTGTTTGGGAATTGTTGAGAAGGTGAATTGTGAAGAAGGAGACGTTACAGTGGGGTTCATGCATCCTCATGGACCATCCCCATCCTATTGGCCTGATAATGATGTTTGTGATGTTACTTTCTCTCACATTCTGTGTCAAGTTGATGTCAACATGGCAACAGGCCATACTTACTCTCTAAGCAAAGAGTCCTCAAAGTTGGTGAAAGAAAAGTGGTTCTCATACAAAAATGTATTACCTAAGGATCAAAGCGTCTCATCACGTAGCACAGCATTTTGTGCAGTGTTGATAATATTGCCTTTTGACAAAATGCTTAATTATTATAAACAAAATGCTATGTGTTTTTACATTGAGTTGATTTGGGTATGGTCCCCCTCCCCAGTGCCATTCATTTCTCAAAACTGATTCTTTGTGTGATGAAACTTTATTATTTGTAGATCACTTCCCAATATTTTCACTGTTTTCCGGGGCGGGGGGGGGGGGGGGGGGGGGGGGGGGCAACTGTACAAAATTTTTTTCTGATTTAAAAATAAAATTAATTCACAAAAATTTAATTGGACAATTCTAATGTGTTTTCTGAAATTACATGCCCGGAAGGATATTCAGGGAAAAAACTGCCAGCATACTATTTTTTGTTTAAAAACTGCAGCCACTTTTCAAATTTTTACAGTTTGCTTTGAAGTAACGCATTGCATCAAACTTTCAGCAGATGCTACCAACAAAATGTACATAAAGCAATAAAAATGGGCAAAAGTACATGAAATTAGATAGAAAATCAGTACACAAAATCTCAGTTCACAACTAGATAATGGGTACGATGGCCTGGATGACATGACACGGAATGACCCATATGTCAATCAGCACACAAGGTGAGAAAAGGGTTAAAACACTAGAATAGTACTTGGGAGGCCCAGGATCCAAATTACTGGCCAAGCATTCTGATTCAGGCAAAAGCGGAGGAGGAATTATTCTATTCCTTCTCCATCTTTATGTAACAGAGCACTAGTGCTCTGTGCCTAATAATGCCACTACCATCGCTTATTTAATTATAACCAACTTTCTTCTGTTTCTTAAGCCAGTTTGTCCGTGTTTTTCAGAGAGTGGTTCCTGGAGTCCAGTACACAGTCATTCTCTATCCAGTCCTTACACCCAACCTTTTTTTATGAGTCATCAGTCTATTGAGTGATTTGATGCAGCCCGTTCTTGGGCCAATATCTTCATCTCAGGGCAGAACTTGCAACCTACATTCTCAATTATTGGTTGGCTAATTGCAATCTCTGCCTTCCTCTACAGTTTTTTACCCTGTTGTACCATAGACATTATTTGCTGCTGTGTAAACACGTCCTATTATTCTGGCCTTCTCGTTGTCAATGTTTTCCATATATTCTTTTCCTTGCCCATTGTATGGAGAGCCTCCTCGTTCCTTACCTTATCAGTCCTTCAACATTCTTTTGTAGCACCACATCTCAAATGCTTCAATTTTTCTACTTTTCTGTTCTTCAATAGTCCATGATTCACTACCATACAATGCTGTGCTCCAAACTGACATTCCCAGAAGTTTTTTCTTCAAATTACGGCCAATGCTCGATACTAGTAGACTTCTCATCCTGTCTGGTAAGTCCCTGGGGCTTTGGGCAACTTTTCTGAACTGTACCACTTTCCCTAAACCTCTCCAGTCCTTTTCATTCACCCCTCTTCCTTCCCCTTCAACTCTTCTGCCAGAAGAAAGAGCCACTGGCTCCAAATGCTTATAAACATTAAATCCTTTTGTGTGTGTGTGTGTGTTCCCGTGCTGCTGTTTGTGAGTAGATTTTTTATCTACCCATTTATATTGTATTATCAGTAATTGATTATTTTCATTGAGGTATTGTTTTTGACGTTAGTTTGCCTTGCTTCTGATGTGAACAACCATACTACTGAACTGTTCACAGTAACTCACTCTCTGCCCCACTTTCCTGTTTGTAACAAAATGTATTGTCATTACACCATTGTTTGCTACTGTTTACATAATTCTGTGTTCATCTAACCAGAAACCTTTTCTTCTTTCCATTTCATTTCATGATTTCTAAATTGTGCCTTTGCATTTTCCTTTTCAACCTTTTTTTAGCTTCCTATCACATTCAGACTTCTAACATTCTATGCTTCGACTCATGGAGTGCTCCCCTTTCATTGGTTATTCAATTTTTTTATAGATCATGGTTACCTCCCCATAGGCGATCTCCTCTCAGAGATCCAAATAGAGAACTAATTGCTTTATCTTCTCCATGAGGAGAGATTATTATGACACTTTTTCAATTACAGACCACGTGTTATGTGGATACACATCATGTAGTGATTTTCATTGCCTTGCATTACCATGCTGTTGATGATAGATGATTTTTCCGGGTTTTGTGGCAGTTTGACATCTCCAGTGCAAGAGGATGCCCCAGACCTCTTGCCCTGTTCTCTTTGACAAGGTCTGTGGCAGAACAAGGGTGACACTCAAACCCAGAAATGTTTGGCCACCATTGCTGAAGGTTTTTATTCAGAATTTAAACCGTTGCTGGTTTTGATTTTGGTTCGTAGAAATTTTGATTACTAGTCAGAGGCACTACCCCTAGACCATAGGTTACACGCAACTCAGCCAGTGTTGTTTAAACTATATTAGCCAGTCAAGAACTGTTAATTCATCTAAAAACAACAAATGATTGTAACTCTTTATCATACAGTATCAGCATGTTACGTAAATATGAACCAGTTTTCCCCTTGAGGTTTTAAATTCTTGCCATGGCTAAAATGAAGCCTTCCTGTTCATTCCTCCTGATATAACACTTGTAACAACTTTACATTATCCTTGCAATCAATGCAACATGGTACAGTGATCAGATAGTGGACTCTCCTTTAGGACTATAGTAGTTCAAATCACTGCCCACTTATTCAGATTTAGATTTTCTGTGGTTTTTATGGGAGAAACACTGGGATTATTCTAAATGCTGCAGGCGATTTCATTCCCCAATCTGAGCTTGTTATCCATATCACATGACATCATCAGTAGGATGCAAATAACTAATTTTCTTCTTCTCATCTGTTGACTTAATACCTTGGCCAAACCATACGTCATTTTTCAACTCTTTTTCTTTCATTTTGATTCATACTTTGTTACTGTCCCTGCTATAAAAATCGGCTTTACATACCTTCATTCAGTTGCCCCACCAAACCCTTAGTCACTGCCAAGAATTGCTTTGTCAGAGGAAGGGCCAGTTGTGAGATATACCATATGTGGCAAATAGAGTATTCTGAACAGTCAATTTAAATAAAAACAATGAGACCATTCTAAGATCCAGTTTAGAGAGCAAAACGTGCGTAAATAGAGGTAAACAGAAACAGAATATTATGATTGCCCAGAAGCAGATTATTGCAATAAATGGAGACAATGGTAGACTTACGTATAGAGAGGAAATTTTAAATTTCATCAGGAGTTTTTATAGTAATCTGTATACAAAACAAAAGGTAATTACAACATTACCTGACTTCACCTTTGCACCCAAAATTCCAAACACTTCCTTCGGAAGTCAGATATGCTTTTGATACCTTGAAAAAGGTCACTGCTGCTTGTTCTGATGAGTTGTCCTTTGATATTCTGAAGTTTGCTAGTGAGGAATCTCATGAGCATGTGGCAGAAATATTTACTTCTTCTATTGCCCATGCATCAATCCTGGCCTCATATAATGAAGAAATAACAACACTGCTCCACAAAAAAATCATGACGTAAAAGCTGTTATCCCATAAGCCTAACTTGCATTTAGTTCAAAGTTTTTACGTGAATATTGTTAAATCGTATTAGCCCTGTCCTTGATGTGACTCAACCCATTGAGCAGGCTGCATTCTGCTTACTAGGTAATATTTTTGTTCACCGATAAGTGATAAATGAATGCCAAATGCCTCTTATGTATAGCTGTTGTAGATTTTGAAAAGACTTTGATTCGGTTAGCCCAATCTTGCAGTCTTGGAAGCCCTAGCTGAGTAAGAGGTAGAGGTGTCTGATGTTAAAATACTGTACCATATACACAAAACCTCTGCAGCTTTTGTTAGTGTCAGGGGCTTAACTCAAAGAGTTTCCGATTCACAGAGGAGTGAAACAAGGTGATCTCATTTCTCCCGAGCTCTTCTCAGCCTTCCTGGAAATGACTGTGTCAAAATTGAACTGGGAACAAAAAAGAATTAGACGCATCAGGAAGAGACTTAACAACCTGAGATTTGCAGTTGACATTGTACTATTGGCAAATGATGCTGGAGAACTACAAACAATGGGATCAGATATCACTCCAGAATATCAAACAGTGGAACTGAATGTAACTCTTTCTAAGACAAAAGTTATGTCTAAGAACTGATGCACAGTAGGAAACACACTACTGGACAGTGTCAGAGAATACATCTACCTTGGCTAGCTTTAAATATGATGGGAGACAAAAGATCACAACTCTTGAGACACATCTAGCTAGGCTGGCAAGCATTTGGAAGACACTCAATCTCCAGGTCAAACATGGTAGTAAAACTGAAAAAAATAGTTTTTCATGAGTTTCCTCCGCAGTCAGATTTTCTGCTGTGAAACCTGGACACTTCATGAATATACTAGACAGAAGCTTACAACTGTGCAGTGGGGCATAGAAAGTTCTCTGTTAGGTTACAAGGGAAGACAAAAAAGGGGGGAAGACATCTTTGACTGCTAGACAAAGGCGGAGCTGGAATGGAGTCCAAGAGACTGAGGGAGGCATCCAGACCAATGAGACATGAAATACTGCGGGAGTGAATATCACTCAAAGCTGTTTCCCATTGAAAAAGAAATTGCAGGCATACCTGGGCTCGGTACTTGGATAGAAAATGTGGCTGCCACCCGCTGCTGCTGCTGCTGCTACTGATGATGATTATTATGTAGCAACCTATCTTATTTCTGACACTGACTTTTTTTAAAGAAAGCACGGACTGGGGCAAAAAGTGTCCAGTAACAAAATGCAAAACAATTTGCAGAGTGGACTACAACACACTGCTTCACTAGGCAGGTAATAAAGATTCTTCCTTCCATCATCAGTATCCCAGAACTTCAATGTGGGAATAAGATTAGTTGCATTTCTTTCATTTCTGCCCTCCATGTTAGAATTAATTTATACAATTGTCTCTTGTTGTCAACACAATTTTATTCCTTAGCTTGCCAGTTTCCCTCACTTTAGGTTTATTTACTTATGCTTGTTTTAGCTATCTTTTATCTTTTGCTTTTTCTGCTATTTCCTAAATTCCATTAGATAATTTTTGTTTGTCACTATCTACTTTGTGCCCGGCTGTGCTTCTAACCCCATTGTGTTTTTCTAATAATTTTTCTGTTGTAATTGTGCTTTCTGGTTGTTAATTCTAATTATTTGAAATCCCATGTGTTGTTACAAATTTAGTGACTTGTTTCCTTCTCATGATGGAATACTAGGTGACATTTCTACTTAATCCTAGAATACTTATGTTTTCTCCAACTCTTTCCTCTCACTTGTCACATAAAGGATGATGTTACTCTGAATGTGGCAGTTCCTATATCAGCTGCTGCTTTGTAAGCAGAAAGTTTCTGTTCTTAAATCTTTCATTTTAATTGTGTGCAGTATATTTTTAACTTCATGCCTCTAATACTTTCATTTTGTTTGTGCACAGGCACTATCATGTATATGTCCAGCACTCAAAAACGCAGCTGGACATTCAGTAATGAGTCAGAGCTTATTACATTACGTACAGAAGCCAATGCCCAGTACATAGAACGCCACCGTGAAGATGAAGCTGCCGTTAAGGCAGGTGACATGTCTAGATTCTTCCTGACAGCTGCAGAAGAACGTTGCCTGGTGCGTCAGTTTGAGCTCCACCTACGAGATTTTTGTCGACGCTTTCAGCCTCCAGTTCCACGGGCTGTTATGGGTGCTGCTTTCCACTACTTCAAACGATTCTATCTGCGAAACTCTGCTATGGATTATCACCCTAAGGAGATGCTCGTTACATGTGTCTACTTGGCAACAAAGGTCTGAGAGAGATTTTATATAAAAATGACTAATATTGATCTACTGTTTAAATGATAGTATTAGTAAAATTAGGTTGTTGATTAACATAGTAATTTTTTGAGTTTATAGCTTTGATAATATAAACTTAGGGTGCTGCTTGTAAAAATGATTTCACTAGAGAAGACAAAACTTGAAACTTATTATGTGTGTCAACTTCATATAAATTAAAACTGAAATCTTAAGAACAAAGCAGGTTGTTTGTAGCAATGCACCAGGCAAGATTAATTTGAGATCATTTGAATAGCACAAGTATTATAGATATTCACATTCTACAGTAACACAAAGAAGACAAAGGCTTACCAATCGCTGATGAATAAATGTCAAGAGCATTGATAGAAACCTATTTTTTGAAAGAGGAGCTTTTTTGTTGTGAGAAAAATAGTTGGGAGGTAAGAAAAGGCAAAGAAATGCTATGCCAATAGTGGAGAATAGGAAATGTCACTGTTGTTGAGGTCTTCAGTCTGGTTTGCTGCAGCTCTCCAAGCTACTTTATCCTGTGCAAGTCTTTCTATTTGCGAATAACCCCACCCCTCCAATATTAAATTTATGATCCCTTTATATTTTATAAAGTTTCCTATCAGCTAGTCCTTTCTTTTAGTCAAGTTTTGCTCTAAGTTTTTCTCTCCAGTCCTATTCACTACCTCCTCATTAGTTACGTAATTTACCCATATAATATTCAACATTCTTCTGTAGCACCACATTTCAAAGCTTATACTCTTTTCTTGTCTAAACTGCTTATTGTCCACATTCAGTTCTGTACAAGGCTACACTCTATTTTTTTTGGCCATTGGTAGTCTACATTTACAACCTCTCACTTCAGCCATCATCAGTTATCTTGCTGCCTGAATAGCAGAACTCATCTACTGTGTTCAGTGTCTCTTTTCGTAAACCTAATTCTCTCAGCATCGCCTTACTGAATTCAGCTGCATTCCATTACTCTTATTTTTTCTGTTGGTGTTCATCTTAATCCTCCTTTCTAGAGGATGCCCATTCCATTCCATTGCTCTTCCAAACCCATTGCCGTCTCTAACAAAATTACAATGCCATCGGCAAACCTCAGTGTCTTTATTTCTTATCCCTGAACTTGAATTCCTTCTCCAGATTTTTCTTTGGTTTCGTGTGCTGCCTGCTCAATGTACAGTTTAGCATTGGGGATAAACTACAACCCTGCTCACTCCCTTCTCAGCCACAGCTTCCCTGTTGTGCCCTTCGACTCTTGTAACTGATATCTGGTTACTTTACTGGTTGTGAATAATCTTTTGTTCCCTGTATTTTACTTTGCTACTTTCAAAGAGTGTATTCCAGTTTTTAAATGGTTTCTCTGGTATTTCATTCTTCTTGAAGTCTGTGGGTATTACACCCATCTCACACATCGTACACATTAGATGGAATAGTTCTGTTATGGCTGGCTCTCTTAACATAATCAGTAGTTGTGATGGAATGTCATCTATTCCAGGGGTGTTGTTTCATCTTAGGTCTTTCAGTGCTGTGTCAAATTCTTCTCACAGTTTCATACTTCCCATCTCATCTTCATCTACATCCTCTTCCTTTTCTGTAATATTGCCTTTAACTTCATTTCACTTGTACAGTCGCTCTATATATTCCTTCCACCCTCCAGCTTCCCTTCTTTGCTTAGTACTGGTTTTCCATGTGGTCTCTTGATATTTCTACACCTGCCTCTCTTTTCTTCAAAGGCATCTTTAATTTTTCAACAAGCAATATCTATCATTCACATAATTATATATGCTTCTATATACTAATGTCTCCTTTAGCCATTCATTCCTGTGTAGGCATTTTGTACTACCTACCACTGTCATTTTTTAGACATTTGTATTCCCTTTTGCCTGCTTCATGTGTTGCATATTTATATTTTCTCCTTTCATCAGTTAAAATCAATATCTCCTGGGAAATCCAATGATTTCTACTAGGCTTTGTCTTTTTACCCGTTTGAGCCTCTACTGTTTTCACTATTACATCTCTGAAAACCACCCATATTTTTCTACTGTATTTCTTCCCCCTTTTCCTGTCAGTTGTTCATTGATACTCTGTTTTAAATGCAGAACAATCTTTAGTTATATCAACTTTTCCAGGTCCCATATTCTTGCTTCCCTATCTTTTGGCAGTTTACTTAGTTTTAATCTACAGTACATAACCAATAAATTGTGGTCAGAGTCCACCTCTGCCCCTGTAAGTGTCTTACAGTTTAATCTGGTTCCGGAACCTCTACCTTACCATTCTATAGCAAATCTGAAAACTTGCAGTGTATTCCGGTCTCTTCCATGTACACAACCTCCTGTCTCCATTTATAAACCAACTGTTAGCAATGATTAAACTATACTCTGTGCAACATTCTACCGGATGAATTCCCCTTTCACTCCTTTCCTCCAGTTCTTATTCTCCTACTATTTTTCATTGTCTTTCTTTTCCTTCTGTTGAATTCTAGTCCCATATAACAGTTAAATTTTTCTCTGCTGTAACTACTTGAACAGTTTCTTTTACCTCATCTTTCATTCTTGTAATGTGTTCATCGGCCAAGCTAGTTGGCATATAAATTTGTAAAATTGTGTCAGGTATCAGATTCGTGCCTATCTTGGCTGTGATAATGTATTCACTACACTGTTCATCGCAGCTTACACACATTTATTCATTATTAGACATACTCCATCATTACTCTGATTTGACTTTGTATATAGTGGGTGATTTTTTCCACCATGTACAGACTCTAGAAATTGATTGATGAGAGGGTACATAACAAAAAAGGCCTAATGAACTTATGTCTGGAAATGCATGGTTTCCATGATAGAGACCATTTATTCAATCATACTTTGTTTCAGAGACTGTAGTGTAATACATGCTGTACCATGCAGCAATAATTTTCTAGCCGATTCACTTCTCTTGCTGACTCACTTTGTAGTGGGTGTGATCCAGTGTTGTATACAATGGTTCCATTACAGAAAGGTCAATGACAATAAGTGGCAGGCAGCAAGATTATGTCAGGAGATGTATCCCTGCTGATAACAATCACAGCTTTCAATATTTGCAACAGTGTTTCGCCATTTGTCTGAGAAAGGGTCATTTCAGGAAGCAGGAATTCGTGAAGGACGTATCTGAAATGTTCGGACACAAGACTTGGAGGAAAATGTGGAAGGTGACCACCAGGCAGTTGGCCTGCCAGTACAGGGTAAGTCAGACAACTGTGAGGAACATTCTCCATGACAGTTGTTACTACCCCTATCACATAAAGCACGTGCAGGGCTTACTAGCGACAGACTTTCTACATCAGGAGCAGTTTTGTCACCAGGCAACAACAATTCTGGGATTTGTGTCACCCATCCTATTCACAGATGAGGCCACCTTTACATTGAGTGGTATCTTCACCATGGTGTGGTGACAGTGATTTATCAGCATCAGTGCAGTGGAGGCACTGGAGCAGTGTATTCATGCTGCCTTCGACACTGTTTGAATGCAGTCTGGCCAATGTGAACATGTGAGACAGAACATGCTATGGCGCATACATGGATGTGTTGAGACACATGGAAACCATTTTCAACACATACTGTAACTGTGGTTGCATGGTACAGCTGGTATTAGGTGGCAGTTTCTGTAACAATGTATGATTATACCTAGACTTCTGGTACACAATGGAAAGTGGTACCCTGTATAACACAGTACTCACCTGACCAGAAGTGCTGTTCATCCTGCACTGAACTTCACTAATCCTCACAGTATCTAACTTCAACCTGTCCATGTCTCTTCTTAAATTTTCTATCCTGCTTGCCCATTTTAGAGAGCTAACATTCTACACTCTGATCTGTAGAAGGCCAGTTTCATTTTTTCTGATGAAGACATCCTCCAGAGAAGTTCCCACCTGGAGATCAGAGTTGGTGACTATTTTCTCTCTCGAATATTTTATCCAAGAGCATACTATCACCATGTAACCATACAGTAGAGTTGCATATCCTCAGGAAAAGTAATAGCTGTAGTTTCATGTTTGATAATGTTGCAAAGCCGGATCAGCCAGCCATCCAGACTTCTGCCCCTGCAGTTGCTGAAAGGCTGCTGCCCCTCTTCAGGAGCTACATGTTTGTTTGACTTCTCCACAAATTCCATTGTCGTTGGCCCCCAGGGGGCTCACAGTTCTTTCCTAAGTTCATGTGTGACGTGCACACAGGGCCCCAAACTATTGCGGCCCACTCTTCCCTCCTGAGCTACATTTCTTTCCCCATGCCCCTCCCTCCTTGTGCTCATTCTCTGTCTGCCTTCCCCTCTCTTGGTGTTCTTACTTATTTTGACGTGACTATCTGCCTGGTTTCTTGTATTCCTTCCAGTTTTTGTTCCTCTTGCCTTTTCCTTTTTGTCCTTCCTTTTTGAAGGTTTTGGTCCCCTGTTTGGGATTTGACTTTCACGTCTAAATTTTCTCTCCTTAGTGTGAGCCATTTGGTGAAGAACTCCCTAGCATCTACAGCATAGATTCCCCGCTGCCCCTCCTTCCCCTCTTCCTTCCCCGCTGTAGCCCCACCCCCATCACCCTACTAGGTCACCAGCACATGTAGCAAGTCTGCGCATGGAGCTGTTAAGTACTCTTCTGGCTGGACCTCTTGATAACACAGCGATCACACTTTCGATACCTGATCTGTTGCCTCCTCAGGTATGCCTAAGAGTGGTTGCTCGTCATTCTGGAGCATTGGAACTCCTGGAAAAAGGCTGCCGTGCCAGACAATCCTTGCTGTGCCTGGGCGGTGCTCATGGCGATAGCCCCTGATCGGAGTGGGTGGTATCAGTTGAAGCTTTGCATATGAAATGTATTGACCTCCACAAAAACTGGCCTTTCTTCTAAGGCCGTCTCTTCAATTGATAATGGGTCATTTAATGCTGCTTTCTACAACCCTGTGGCCTTTGCTTCCCTGACTACACCCTAGGAAGAGGCTTACTAGCTTAGGGTGAAACACTTTGCCCACTACCCGATCTGCATTAGGCCTGATGGGGAAATTTTCACCACCACCAAGCCATTATTTTTTGTGGAAAATATTGAAGGCAAGTAAGATGAGTCAGGTTTGCTGTTGATCAAAACTACTTCTGCTGCCCAGTCTGCAGTCCATGTTTGTGACCTCCTTGGCGACAACTTGGTGTCCATTACTCCTCACCAGACTTTGCATATGGTTCAGGGATTCATTTTTTGTAGTGACCTCATCCTTCAAACTGATGCAGAGCCCTGGGCCAATCTGGAGTGACAGGCATGTTCAGGAAGGTCTTAAGGACAATCGCACTGACATCAGCATCTATATTCTGGCGTGTGAAGGAGATACCCTCCCATAAAAGGTCAAGGTTATGTGTTACCATTATGGTGTGAAGCTGTACACCCTGCCACCCATGAGGTGTTGTTGGTATTTGCGCTTCGGGCACAAGCTTTCCCACTGTACGACGGATGCTCTATGCAGTATGTGGACACCCACTCCATGAGGGGAGCTCCAGTGTTTTGTCACTCATGTGTATTAACTGTCACAGCCACCACTCTTCCTGCCCGCCAAATTGCCCTGATGATAAGAAGGAAGAGAAGGTATGAGACTGTAAGTCCCATGATCATTTATTGTACACTGAGGCTCAGCAGAAATAGGACCAACTTTACTCATTGTTTAAGTCTAACTTTGTCTCTCTTTATGTCCTTTTGTCCCCCCCCCCCCCTCCTTCCCTCCTCTTTACGCTAGTATATCGCTCCTCTCTCCTCCACTCTACCCCCTCCCCCCTCCCCATGCTGCTCCCATACTCCCCCCTCAGGGTCCCACTCTCCTTCCCTAGTCAGCAGAGAAGTTTCCCCCTTCTTCCACCTTCTTTGGCACACAACTCAGCTGGGGGACTCACTGTCCATGCTCCCCAAAGTTGCTCACTCTCTTTCCGTTCTGGATCTTGCAGAAGCCTGCTCTCCCTCAGTGTGTGCCCTCCTTGACGTATGAAAGAAAAGAAGAAGAAGAAAAAATGTAAGTTCTTGGACAAGAGCCCCCCCCCCTCCCTGGTGCTCCTGGAGGCCCCCTCCCTGGTGCTCCTGGAGGTGCCATCTCCCATCTCAAAACCTGTGTCTGATGTCTTTATTTATGGATGTCACACTGTCCTTGGTGATGGATGGTGACCAGTGACATGATTGGCTTCAGTCTGTTCCCTCCCATTTGGATCACTGTTCTGTAGTCATTCAGTGGAACTGTAATGGATACTACTGTCACCTCCCAGAATTGCAATCTCGTATTTCTTTTTACTCAGCAGCTTGTGTCAGTTCCAGGAATCTCCTTTTACTGATGTTCACAAAGTAATCCTTTGTGGGTTCCAGGATTTCTGTCAGTACTGGGTCAGCCCTTTGAAGGCATCTAGTGGCATTTGCATGTTGGTCCATATGGATGTTGTTAGTACATGGGTCCATCAGTTCTTGCAGGACACCTTGTGATCCATTTTGCAGTGGCATCTGTGTCAGCCTCCTATCCAGCCAACTTCCTCATCCAGAAACAACGGGCTGAATCTTCCCACCTGTGTCTTATCACTTGTCAGACGAAATCCTACAATAAAAGGGAACTTCTTCTGACTCATCTTTCCGTGATTCAAGCCCTGGCTCTGGTTCCATCCGTAACCAGAGGTTGCTTCAACACCTCAAACTTCCACAAAATAATATCTCCTCTTGTTGTTTAACTGTATTTGGCTCCAAGGCATTTTCTCATCTCAGTAGAGGGACAGTATTGTGGAGCCTGTCATTAAGCCTGGCAAGGATCTGTTGTCCCATGATAGCTACCAGCCCATCAGTCTGATGATTGTCTCCTGCAAGTTATTTGTATGGATGAGGGATCATCAGCTCAGCTGGTTTCTTGAATCTCAGGAACTTTTATCTCCTTACTAGTGCTGCTTTGATTGGAAACTGCAGTTTGGCAAGCCTTTTCTCAGCACCACCATCTTGTCGCAGTTTCCTTGGATCTTTGTAAGGTGTAAGGGATAAGACAGCTTGGTGCTGTCGCATCCTACTTATGCTCCGTGAGTGGGGTTTTAAGGGCCCCCTCCCAATTTTTATTCGTCATTTCCTCTCTCTTTCAGAGTTTGGGTTGACACCGTGCTCAGCTCTCTGCAGATCCAGGAGAATGGCATTCCACAGGGCTCTGCATTAAGTGTCCTTTTTATCATCACTATTAATGGACTTGTGGCCTCTGCTGGAACGTTGCTCACCCCTGCTCTGTGTGTGTATGATTTGTGTATTTGAGCTTGCTCCCACTTGGTAGTCTTTGTGGAACGACAGCTTCAAGATGCTATCTGGTGTTCTTCCATGTGGACACGCTCACACATTTTCTAGTTCTCTCCCCCTTAAGTCGAGGGTGGCGCATTTCTGTCATTGTACTATCTTGACGCATAACATGTGACTGTGTCCCTCATTTCCAATTCGTGGGTCTTCTTTTTGACTTCCTCAGGGGCTCAGCATTCATTTGCTGTGTACGGGCTTGGTGGCCCTGGGGTCCTGAGCTGGAGACAGGTAAGTGCCACCAGTCATCTGTCACCATAAGCTCTGGTCATACTTCAATGACCATCGTGTGGCGCAGCGGTAAAATGTCCGTTTCAGAGAACGGGGGTCATGGCTTCACTGCCTGGACTGCGAGGAAGGTACACACCTCTATAAAAACCCCTCAACCTCAAGGTGTGCTATGTGCTGAGGAGGTGAATGGCTGTTGAGATAAAACAGTATTTAGCAGGCAACCTCTGGGGCACCTGCCCCCCCCCCCTCCCCCAGTGGTATCAGGCTTGCTCAGGCATGCAGGGCTCTGCCTGGGTCGATGGTTGTTTCCCTAGCATCTCATGGGATCTCTATGGAACTCTCTCATGAAACTACTACTACTGACAGGACAGATGTGCCATCAGGCAGCACGTACACTCACTCCTCAAAGAGAGCTCGGTTGGTCTATCCTCCCAAAAAGAATCCTCAGAGTAATAGTAACAGGGCATTAGTGTGCCATAACACTTTCATTGTAATCAAGCGAAATGGGGGAAGCTTTGAGAAGATATCCCCTTTCTATATTCACAAGGCATTAGAAGGTATTGCTGGGTCTCTGAAAAGTGTCAAATGACTTCGTAATAGAATGCTTTTAGTGGAAACTGCTAATTCCAACCAAATATCTAAGCTTCTGGGATGTAAGACCTAGGTGACTACCCAGTCGAGGCTCAATTGCATAACAGCCTTAACTGTAGTAAGGGTGGTTACCTGCTCCTATGTAATGGAGGTGGACCCTGCAGAGAGCCGTGAAGAGTGGAAGAATGTGTCATGAAAGTACAGAATTATATGAGGAGAGTCAATGGCAAATTGGAACAATTGACAACGTTTATTCTAACATTTAGTACTCCCGAATTACCGGAACATATTCTTGCAGGCTATATCCACCTTAAGGTATGCCCGTTTGTTCCTAATCCCATGCGATGCTATAAATGTCAAAGATTTGCTCGTCCATTCTGAGAATATCTGCCTCCTGAATGCAGGTCAGATGACTCACTTTTCCACAGCTACAGGGTCTTTTTTGGCTGTTGGTCTTTGCTCTCATTCCCCAGCTATTGCAGACTCAGTTCAGTGGGAAGTGGCTCCAGATTTACATTCTAGTGATCACTTCCCAGTGTGGATTAGTCTGCCACCTAGGACGGTGGCCAGCAGGAGACCACGCAGGTGGGTGATACAAAGGGCAAATTGGTTATAGTACAGTCGGCAGGCTATTTTTGAACAAAAGGATTGTGCACAGGAGGCGGTGGCCCACATCACTCTTGAGATCCAAAGGGCTGCCACAGAGTCTATCCCCAGTTCTAGTAACCATCTCAGATGACGGTCTATACCTTGGTGGAATGACGACTGTGGATTGGCAATCGGTCAGACAGACAGCTCTGCGGAACTTCAAACAGTGTCCAGCTATAGACAATCTTCATACCTTCAGGTCTGTGAGAGCACATGCAAGGCGAGTGATCAAAGAATGGAAGAGGGATTCCTGGAGGGGATTCATGACTTCCATTAACCAGTCCACTTCCGCTGTTCACGTTTGGGAATCAATAAGACAGATTTCAGGCAAGGCCCCTTACGGCCTTGTCAAATATTGGGGTCTTGGTGGACACGCCAGAAGACATGGTTCACATTTTATCTGAACACTTCTTTACTGTCAGTAAGTCATCCAGACAAGCTCCTGCTGTTAAAGTCTTCCAGAACAATTTACAAATTACGATGTGGAGTTATATGGCATTCTGATGGCACTGGAGAGGGTTCACAGACATCACCGTACAAGTTTTTTTTGTCTGTTCCAACTCTCTTACTGCAGTGCAAGCACTTCACCAAATGTACCCGGTAGACCCGCTGATTCAGCTCATCCACGACTCCTTACAGCAGCTCCAATGCCGTGGCAAGGAGGTGATCTATAGCTGGGTACCTGCTCACGTTGGGATACAGGGTAACAACATGGCTGACAAAGCTGCCAAGGAAACATGTTGGGATGGTGCTGCCCATCAATGTCCCATCCTGTTTCATGCCATTATCTCATTTTCTGACAGATGCATCGTGTGTCAATGGGAGACTGAATGGTTGCAGGTGTCAAACTACAAACTGTGGTCACTCTAGTCGACCAAAAGGGCTTGATGGACTTCATGTCAGCCTCGCCGCTGGAAGGAGGTTTTGCTTACCGGACTGCGCATCGGGCATAGCCCTTTCACACATGGCTTCCTCCTCCGGTAGGAGGTTCCACCATTCTGTGAAGTTTGTGGCGTGCCGCTTTCAGTTCAGCATATTGTGACTATGTGTGTCTTGTATACTGATATTATG
Source organism: Schistocerca americana (assembly GCF_021461395.2). NCBI lineage: Eukaryota > Metazoa > Arthropoda > Insecta > Orthoptera > Acrididae > Schistocerca > Schistocerca americana. Next base: position 428,581,922 of record NC_060124.1, on the reverse strand, counting down.
GCAGCCCTTGGTCTGGTTGGAGATCTGCCCACCATCCTCGTAGATACCGATACCGATACCAGTGTTAAGAGAGTGGTGAAATTTTGTGAACTGTCAGGCCTCATTCCTAAACTGGTGGGGAAGGGCAGCAGACTTAAGTACATTGTAAACTGTTCCACATGTGAGGACAGCCTTCGTCCCCACCCATAGATTTCATGTTGACTTTTCGTCAGGGTGCTGATGACCACGATGTCGAATGCCCTCTCAATCCAAATCATCATCATCATTCTTTTTGACAACAAGCATACTTGGTAGCCCCATGTATACCTTCTGAAGCTTGGCTGTTTTTGTAAACCCAATACCCTTCACTTGTGTGCCCACACCTCATGGGGTGTGGATTAGTCAGCCCTTCTCTGCCTTTATCAGGCATTAGGTCTGTCTCGTCTGGACTGTGGTTGTCAAGTTTATAGGTCAGGTGCATCTTCATGATGCTCCTCTTGAACCCAGTTCACCATTGTGATGTACGTTTTGCCATTGGTACCTTCCACCTAACCCCTGTTGATAAGCTTCCGGTTGACGATGAGATTCCTCCCCTTTTGGTTTGAAGGTCCCATCTTCTGGTTTCCTAAGCCATCACTATCCACTCTTCCCCTGCTCACCACTCATATTCTATTCTTTTCGCAGCTTCTGAACATCTCCTGTCTACTGCCCACCCTCGAGTGGGTTTACTAGGTGGGCTCTGTCTTGCTTCCCTCCACTGTTGTTTTCATCTCTCCCGCTTGGCCTCTTCTCCTTGTACCCTCCCAACTCTCTCCCCCCCCCCCCCTTTCGGCCCCCTTGATTAGCTTCTCGTCCCTAAATTCAGATGGATCTCTTCCTGGGTCCAAAAGCCTCCATCACTCCAGTGGTGTTCTGTTGTTTATTCTGCCTCCTCTTACGAGAGTTTCAGGAGCCCACTGTTTAATAAACTTCATGCAATCAAGGAGACTCCCCCATGTTGTGTTCTTCCTCTGCCTCTCCTGGCAGCATCTGCCATCTACATCTACATTGATACTCCGCAAGCCACCCAACGGTGTGTGGCGGAGGGCACTTTACGTGCCACTGTCATTACCTCCCTTTCCTGTTCCAGTCGCGTATGGTTCGCGGGAAGAACGACTGTCTGAAAGCCTCCGTGCGCGCTCTAATCTCTCTAATTTTACATTCGTGATCTCCTCGGGAGGTATAAGTAGGGGGAAGCAATATATTCGATACCTCATCCAGAAACGCACCCTCTCGAAACCTGGCGAGCAAGCTACACCGCGATGCAGAGCGCCTCTCTTGCAGAGTCTGCCACTTGAGTTTATTAAACATCTCCGTAACGCTATCACGGTTACCAAATAACCCTGTGACGAAACGCACCGCTCTTCTTTGGATCTTCTCTATCTCCTCCGTCAGACCGATCTGGTACGGATCCCACACTGATGAGCAATACTCAAGTATGGGGCGAACGAGTGTTTTGTAAGCCACCTCCTTTGTTGATGGACTACATTTTCTAAGCACTCTCCCAATGAATCTCAACCTGGTACCCGCCTTACCAACAATTAATTTTATATGATCATTCCACTTCAAATCGTTCCGCACGCATACTCCCAGATATTTTACAGAAGTAACTGCTAGCAGTGTTTGTTCCGCTATCATATAATCATACAATAAAGGATCCTTCTTTCTATGTATTCGCAATACATTACATTTGTCTATGTTAAGGGTCAGTTGCCACTCCCTGCACCAAGTGCCTATCCGCTGCAGATCTTCCTGCATTTCGCTACAATTTTCTAATGCTGCAACTTCTCTGTATACTACAGCATCATCCGCGAAAAGCCGCATGGAACTTCCGACACTATCTACTAAGTCATTTATATATATTGTGAACAGCAATGGTCCCATAACACTCCCCTGTGGCACGCCAGAGGTTACTTTAACGTCTGTAGACGTCTCTCCATTGGTAACAACATGCTGTGTTCTGTTTGCTAAAAACTCTTCAATCCAGCCACACAGCTGGTCTGATATTCCGTAGGCTCTTACTTTATCAGGCGACAGTGCGGAACTGTATCAAACGCCTTCCGGAAGTAAAGAAAAATAGCATCTACCTGGGAGCCTGTATCTAATATTTTTTGGGTCTCATGAACAAATAAGGCGAGTTGGGTCTCACACGATCGCTGTTTCCGGAATCCATGTTGATTCCTACATAGTAGATTCTGGGTTTCCAGAAATGACATGATACGCGAGCAAAAAACATGTTCTAAAATTCTACAAGAGATCAACGTAAGAGATATAGGTCTATAGTTTTGCGCATCTGCTCGACGACCCTTCTTGAAGACTGGGACTATCTGTGCTCTTTTCCAATCATTTGGAACCCTCCGTTCCTCTAGAGACTTGCGGTACACGGCTGTTAGAAGGGGGGCAAGTTCTTTCGCGTACTCTGTGTAGAATCGAATTGGTATCCCGTCAGGTCCAATGGACTTCCCTCTATTGAGTGATTCCAGTTGCTTTTCTATTCCTTGGACACTTATTTCGATGTCAGCCATTTTTTCGTTTGTGCGAGGATTTAGAGAAGGAACTGCTGTGCGGTCTTCCTCTGTGAAACAGCTTTGGAAAAAGGTGTTTAGTATTTCAGCTTTACGCGTGTCATCCTCTGTTTCAATGCCATCATCATCCCGTAGTGTCTGGGTATGCTGTTTCGAGCCACTTACTGATTTAACGTAAGACCAGAACTTCCTAGGATTTTCTGTCAAGTCGGTACATAGAATTTCACTTTCGAATTCAATGAACGCTTCACGCATAGCCCTCCTTACGCTAACTTTGACATCGTTTAGCTTCTGTTTGTCTGAGAGGTTTTGGCTGCGTTTAAACTTGGAGTGGAGCTCTCTTTGCTTTCGCAGTAGTTTCCTAACTTTGTTGTTGTACCACGGTGGGTTTTTCCCGTCCCTCACAGTTTTACTCGGCACGTACCTGTCTAAAACGCATTTTACGATTGCCTTGAACTTTTTCCATAAACACTCAACATTGTCAGTGTCGGAACAGAAATTTTCGTTTTGATGTGTTAGGTAGTCTGAAATCTGCCTTCTATTACTCTTGCTAAACAGATAAACCTTCCTCCCTTTTTTTATATTCCTATTAACTTCCATATTCAGGGATGCTGCAATGGCCTTATGATCACTGATTCCCTGTTCTGTACATACAGAGTCGAAAAGTTCGGGTCTGTTTGTTATCAGTAGGTCCAAGATGTTATCTCCACGAGTCAGTTCTCTGTTTAATTGCTCGAGGTAATTTTCGGATAGTGCACTCAGTATAATGTCACTCGATGCTCTCCCTACCACCCGTCCTAAACATCTGAGTGTCCCAGTCTATATCTGCTCTTTTTGTATTGGCCATACTAGGTTGACCCATGGTTTTTCTTTTTATCCACAATGAGCCACCCCCCCCCCCTTTCCCCTTTGTAGGTGTGGGGACCCCCAGAACTCCCCCCCTCCTTCCCCCCCCCCCCCCCCCTTCTCACCATCATCCATATTTTGCTGGACTGCACCCGCCTTTTGTCTCTTCACACTAAATTCTCCGTCCCACCTTCCTTGTCCCAGGTGTTAGTGAGCAACCCTCACATGTTATGTCTGCCCCTCAGTTTTCTTCTTGAAAGTGGTTTGTCCTCACAGGTTTAAAACCTAGAATTTCACTCTGGAAATGGAGTCCATCAATTAACATTGTGTTTGATGCTATGGAGGTGTCGACCTTGCCTCCACACTGGCTGGGTTCTCCCCACATTTTCCCCTACATTTTGACGTCTTTTGTTTCCCTCTTTCTTGTGTCTTCTCCTCCTGGTGTTGTCTCTGTTGTGTTTCACCATGGTATGGTGTAGGCATTGGAAAGGGTTGGTGGTGATGCTGGTGCCCCAATGCATGTAGCATTTCTGGGATGCCCCTTCTCTCACTTCCCCCTCCCCCTCCTTTCCTTTCCTCTTTCTGCTGCCCCCAAGTTCCTTTTACCTTTTTGTTTCTCTGTTTCCCCTTCCCTTCGACTGGACTGTGCTGTTTGCGACTGGACTGTGCTGTTTGCGACTGGACTGTGCTGTTTGCGACTGGACTGTGCTGTATGCGACTGGATTGGACTGTGCTGTATGCGACTGGATTGGACTGTGCTGTTTGCGACTGGATTGGACTGTGCTGTTTGCGACTAGACTGTGCTGTTTGTGTTGTTCCTCCCTTGGTTTCTGTCACATTAGATCATGGGATCAATGACCTTGCTGTTTGATCCCATTCCCCAATCAACCAACCAGTCAACCATCCTTGTTGAACCTACAGTCTACACCAATGTGATTACTCTGCTGTTCACAATAAAGTGCCTGGCAGTGAACCACCTTCGTGCTGTCTCTCTACCATTCCACTGTTATCTGCGTTGTTGAGGAGTTCAAGCCATCTCTCTCAGCAAGGTCCATCATTGCCTAACCAAGACTAACGTAAATGCAGGCAATGAGCCTAAAACCAAATTTTTAGACCAGGATCCTGCTTAACATTGTGTGTGTCATGACCATGGTATGTGAGTAAAATCTTGTTCTAGTGGTGAAAACTGGTATAACGGCAATTGGTTATTTGTGGAAAAAAAAGTGCTTATTTACATATTTGGTATTTATCACTTTTTTTCCTGTACAGTTGACAAGAAACAAAATGAAATACATTCTCATTTTACCTTTTGCATTAGTACTTAAAAAAATTGAAGAAACGACACAACCTAAAGAGTTGAAAACTGATATAAAGGCACTTATGAATTGTCATCAAAATAACATAATGTATACAGTTAATAAATCACAACAATTTAGTCAAATCTGTATTGTTCTTAATAACTGCGGAAATCCACTTAGGCATTGATTGTACAAAGGCAGTGATCTCTTCTTCTGAGATTGAGGTCGCTTCATTAGAATTACAGTTTTCATGTCAGCCACAGCCTCAGACTGTTGTTCATTGCAATAAACACATCATGCTACGATCCCCCACATATTCTCCATGGGATTTAAATCCAGACGTCACGATGGCCAGCTCAGAAATGGAATTCCTTTATCTAGAAACTGCAACTTTGTCTTGGCAGACCTGTACATCCCAGGATTATCATGTTTGAATATTACACTATCATCTAAAATTTCTCAAATATATGAACCAGTTCAATTTCCAGCATTCCTTTATAATCATCAGACTTCCTTTTTTGGGCAACCATGCTATGTTGGACAGGCTTTTGCAGAAAATGCTGCCCACCGCCAAAGTTTCTACTCGTCCAAATGTGTTTTTCTGTATGGAGGCCGTGCCGCTAATACTGAAAATCATCTGGGCCATTCAAATTAAGCCTTTTCTCGTCACTGAAAATTACTTTGTTCCATTTTACAGTCCACAATGTAGTTTCTGCAATCTTCAGTCAAGCCTCCTTATGCACATTGTTTAAAAGTGGCTTATGGAGCTGTTTCTTGAATGCTGGATTCATGTCTTGGGCTAGGATTTATTTAATGCATTTGGCAGTGACTGATAATTGCAAATCAACCACTATTTGAGAGGAACACAAAAACTGTCAACTTTTTCTTTATGCAGAATCAAATGCATATCTGATTCTGACAATTCCTGTGTCTTGCCATATTTCCCGTTTTTGTCATACTGTGCACCCAGTCTGACAAAATTATCAATAACACAATACAAATGCCCTAATTTCTTAGCAATCTGGCAATTAGACAGGCCCTTTTCTTTGTACGTCTTAATACTTGCTTGCTCATCAGCCGATAGGGGCCTCCAAGCTGTAACTGTAGCGAACTAGTGACATTCACCACTGTGTGCGTCTTCTAGCAGACCTGCCTTATACCAGCTTCTGTCCCTTCTTACCCAAAGGACTGACTTCTCTCAATTTTTAAGTACTCAACTTAATTCTAATGGTGAAATGAGAATGTATTTTGTTTTGCTTTGTTGTACACTGTACAGGAAAAATTCGTGCAATACCAAATATGTAAATAGCCTTGTACTGTTATAATAATTTCCACCACTGTGTATCATTCAGCTGCTGTTATAGGACATAGTCATCAAACACGAGCATCCCTTGCTGGGGCAACAGCAACCATTGTAATTAATATTCAGATAAAAGGCCACAAATTGCTCTTGAGATGCAAACATCATCAGATCTGTGCAGACTGCAATGTTTTACAATCTCACATAAAGTTAATCGCTAAACATCAACTTACAGCACGTCAAAGGGTAATGCCTCCATATCAGAACCAGACGCAAATTGGTATGATTTGGATCTGTAATATTTACCCCAAAGCTTATTGGTCAGGTGTATGATTAAAGCACAACTGAAAAAGTTACAAGACTTCTATGGGAATGTGTGTCATGTTGATATGTACAAACCATTTGTTAACACACCTCATTGAGAAAGCAGAAAAATTTATTCACATTGAACTTGCATGGTTCATGTATCACATTTTTCATGTTTATTTTGTTTCCCTTAATCATTTACAATTCTTCTGTTGCATTTAACAAACCTTTATCTGCAGCATGAATTACATATATGCTATCTTAAATCTTCCCACTATGGTATGCTTAGTTGCATTTTAATGTTAACCTACTGCTGCACAGTTGGAACTCGAGTTACAGTTTTCTTTCTAGCATACATAAAACTATCGTCCTGTCTGGCTGAAATGTGCTTCCACAATTGATTTTTGTACACTGTCTGCTGGTTGTATTTTTCTGTATCTCTGCATTTCAAGGTGTATCTAAGAAAATTATTAGTCCAATCTATGACTTGTATTGCCAACCTAGGAAAATATTTTGCTCTGCAGTCATCTACAGAACATTTATATGTATGCACAACATAAAGTTTATTTTTCACTTGAGTTCTTGTCTGGCTTTGTTTTGCTCTCTTGACATTTTCATTTGTAGTGCAGTACAATTTGACCTTCTCACATTATTGATAAGCATTTCTAAATGCAATCTCTTTGTAGCATGTAGTTCTTTGGCTCTTACCTAATAACTGAGGGACAACTTTAATGTTGTGTGCAACACGAAGTATAAATATGCCTATTTGTGTTGTCCTGTGTGTTTGGAGCTACTCCCATCTAACCAGCTATCAGACATTTTGAGGAATTTGATTGTACATTTGGATTCATTTTCAAGCATAAACACAGAGATAATAACAACGAATTGGGCTGAATATGAATGAGTGAGATATGGCAAGTAGGGGTGGATGGATATGAGTGACTTTCAGTGATGGACTAGTGGATGTGAGTGAGTTACAGTTAGGGGAGCTTATGGAAGTTAGAGGTGAGTTGCATGTTAAAAAGAGTGTGAATATATTTGCATGCCAAAATTTTTTACACAAATGTTTAAAGGTGCCGAGGAAGATAAGATGAGGCAGTTGGTGCCCCACTTTTCAGTCTGTCTTGTACACACACACACACACACACACACACACACACACACACACACACACACTCTCTCTCTCTCTCTCTCTCTCTCTCTCTCTCTCTTCTCTTTGAACTTTGTTGAAATAGGCTTATTGAGGAAGTAGCCATGTAAACTCCGACTCTTCTAATTGTACACACATCAAAAAGTTTTGCATCACCTTGGTTCCGAGAGTTCTGGAACCTGTACAGAAAATTGGAATAGATATCAACATAAACATCATTTCAGCCCTTTTTATTGCTCATGAAAACCACACATTGGATGTTGTACCACCATACAGCAAGACCTTCAGGGGTGGTGGTCCTCATTGCTGTACACACCAGTACCTCTAATACCCAGTAGCACATCCTCTTGCACTGATGCATGCATTTATTCGCCATGGCATACTATCCACAAGTTCATCAAGGCACTGTTGGTCCAGGTTGTCCACTCCTCAACGGCGGTTCGGTATACATCCCTCAGAGTGGTTGGTGGCCGCTTTGTCCATAAACAGCCTGTTTCAATCTATCCCAGGCATGTTTCATAGGGTTCATGTCTGGAGAATATGCTGGCCACTCTAGTCAAGCGATGTCATTATGCACAATGAGGGTGAGAATTGTTGTCCATGAAGATGAATGCCTCATCAAATGGTGCCGATATGGTTGCAGTATCAGTCCGAGCATGGCCATCACGTATCATACAGCCATTACAGTGCCTCCCATGACTGCCAGCGGGGTATGTCGGCCCCACATAATGCCACCCCAAATCAGCAGGGAATATCCACCTTGGTGCACTTGCTGGACAGTGTGTCCGAGGCGTTCAGCCTGACTGGGTTGCCTCCAAACACTTCGCCAACGATTGTCTGGTTGAAGGCATATGAGAGACTCATCAGTGAAGAGAACATGATGCCAATCCTGAGCAGTCTATGTGGCATGTTGTTGGGCCCTTCTGTACTGCAATGCATGGTGTGGTCGTTGCAGAGATGCACCTCGCCATGGACGTAAGGAGTGAAGTTGCGAATCATGCAGCCTATTGCGCACAGTTTGTGTTGTAACACAACATCCTGTGGCTGTACAAAAAGCGTTATTCAACAAGGTGGTGTTGCTGTCAGGGTTCTTCCAAGCCATAAACCGTAGGTAGCGGTCATCCACTGTAGGAGTAGTCCTTGGGTGGCGTGACAGAGGTATGTCATCGACAGTTCCTGTCTGTCTGCATCTCCTCCATGTCTGAACAACATCGCTTTGGTTCACTCCAAAATGCCTGGACACTTCCCTTGTTGAGAGCCCTTCCTGGCACAAAGTAATGCAGATGCGACCAAATCGCGGTATTGACCATCTAGGCATGGTTGAACTACAGACAACATGAGCCGTGTATCTCCTTCCTGGTGGAATGACTGGAACTGAATGGCTGTCGGACCCCCTCCGTCTAATAGGCACTGCTCATTCATGGTTTTTACATCTTTAGGTGGGTTTAAGGACATCTCTGAACAGTCAAAGGGACTGTGCCTGTGATACAGTATCCACAGTCAATGCCTATCTTCAGGAGTTCTGAAAACTGGGGTGATGCAAAACGTTTTTTGATGTATGTATTTTGGCTGCATATTTTCTGGCCATTTTCGGAGTGATCCAAAAGATGATGACACAGTGCCAGAGAGGGGCTGGACATGAGAGTCTGCACCACAGCTACTGGTCAGCAGGAAAGAGGTATAGCTTGCAGATGTGTGCGCTCGCTCTGATAGATGGAGAGAATGTTCAAATAGTCAAACCTTTTCCGTTGTGTCTTTAGTCACGACGACACTGCAGTGACTTCTTTGAAATTTAGTGATAGCAGTGGCCAGATTCCATGTTGTATCTAAATTAAATTGACTATTGCAGTTATTTAGATATTCAGTTGATCAAATGGCTTTCTCAAACATTGAGCCCCAAAATAGTGAGGAGGAAGTTAAACAATTCATATCACTAGTTCTTAGAGTGAGCTAGATGTGTACAATGTTTAATCACTGCTGACTTTTCTGGTTGTAAGAAGTGAGTGCACCACTGGTTTTCATAGCATGTGTCACAAACATTTAGTGTTGTTTTATCAGTACATAAGCTGCTCCAACTCTCACAAAGAATCTTGCATGCAGACACCTTTTGAAGCGATAGGTCATTCTTCACAGAAATGTGATGGACTATAGCTTTCATAGGAGGACAGAAGATCACTTTGACAAGATGTTTCTCAAGGATCTGGCCTTCTTTGAGGAAAGAGTTCTCACTTACAGCAGAAATGTATTTGACTTCAAAGTAGAATTCTTATTGTCCTCACTATTCTTAGTTTCATGTGAAATGTCTTGCGAACTCGTTGCTGGGAATATCCATTCATTCGAAAATGTTCTTCAGATGTAAGAGTTCATCCTGCAGGGAGTCTTTCCTCAAAGATAGAGAAACACTGTGTCACTTATCTTCTGCTCACCTATGAAGACAGCAGCACTACAGAATTGGTATGAATGAGAACATGTTACTTCAGAAAATGAGTGCTCACCAGATTCATTGTGGGAGTTGGGACAGTTCATCTATTACTTAAATATGAAATGTTCATGATGGATGCATTGGACACCTACATTAATACCCATGTGCTACAAGTAGACGAGTCCAGCAATGATGGAGCACTGTAGAGATAAGGGCTACTTTATGAGTTACAGCAACATGGAAATTTTAACTTCCATCTCATTGTTCTGGGACTTAGTGTTTAAGGAAGGCATGTAGATTCAATTAGCAGAACATTTACGTAATTGCAATAGTACTGTGGCAGAAAGAAATGAGGCCAGGATATCAGCAGAAGAGCAGCCGATCTCAAAATTTGACAGATTATTCATTACACCATAACAACCTGAAAATATACAAATCATGTGATACCTGGATCACTAATTATTGGTAGAAGCATTAAGAAAAGGTCTGAAAAATTGAAATTACATTCTAGGAAAGGTACACAGAAACCTCTTTTCTCCATGTGCAATATAAAGAACACATAAATACAAAGTGTTAACACTATACACGAGGGTAATCCCAAAAGTAAGGTCTCCTGTTTCTTTATAAGTACTTACACCTGTTTATTTCTGCAATGGTTTACATCAGTTTACAGCTTGAACATGTTGCTATTTTTCGACATAACCACCATTACTGTCGATGCATTTTTGTAGACACTGTGGCAGTTTTTGTATGTCATGTCATACCAGCTCGCCACCATGCTATTCAGAAAGTTATGAACCTCTTCTTTCATCTTGTCATCGGAGCTGAATCTCTGGCACTACAATTAGTGCTGACAGGTACTGAGGGACTCTGAAAAAACTCAAACGGGCAATTCAGAACCGGAGAAGAGGAATGTTGAGCAAGGGCGTACACATTCTCCATGACAACGCTCGCCCACACATCGCTCCTCAAACCTTTGCTCTCCTGCAACAGTTTCAGCAGAATATAATGACCCATCCATCCTATAGTCCTGACTTGGTGCCCAGTGACAGTGACTATCACCTGTTCCCTAGGTTAAAATAACATTTGGCCGGAAAGCGATTCGTCTCGGACAACGAGGTGAAAGAAGAGGTTCATAACTTTTTGAACAGTATGGCTGCCAGCTGGTATGACATGGGCATACAAAAACTGCCACAGCATCTACAAAAATGCATCGACAGAAATGGTGATTATGTCAAAAATAGCTAAATGTTCAAGCTGTAAACTGATGTAAACCAAACCATTGGAGAAATAAGCAGGTCTATGTACTTATAAAAAATTGGAGACCTTACATTTGGGATTACCCTTGTAGAAAACAAATTGGTTACTAATTTAACTAATGTGAGGAACATACATGAATAGAATGTAAGTAGATCACTGCATGCTGCACTACATTACTATATGGGTACGGATTAAGTGTTACTGTATGGTACTTGTGTTGTTCTGGGGAAGACCATAAGTGCTCCTTCCTCATTAGTTTAAAAGGTGACTGTGCTGTGAAATGCAGTATGGGAATCTGTATGTAGTCAGCATCTTCTTTCTTTATTCTATTAGTTGTTTTTGCCAGGTTATTCAAGGTATTTATTCTTTTTCCTTCCATGCTGTAAAATATGCCCTAGTAGAAAGCCATTTAGCTAAATCCCCTAGTGTTAATTTTTTGTTATTTGCTGCAACAGGCTTATGTTTTAATAATTCAGTAAATGTTGTGAGAACTGGTGTCCATATTGTTTTTAAGTTGAACCAAATTAAATAACATTCATGTGTTGAATGTCTTTCAGGTAGAAGAATTCAACGTGTCAATGGCACAGTTTGTGTCAAATATTAAAGGAGATCGTGAAAAGGCTGCCGAGATAATCCTAAACAATGAATTGCTGTTGATGCTACATCTTAACTATAACTTAACTGTTCATCATCCTTTCCGACCTGTGGAAGGCCTGCTTGTGGACATTAAATCTCGTGGTAGTCTACGTGACCCAGAGAGACTGAGACCAGGAATTGAGGAAATGTTGGAGCGTGTGTACCTGACTGATGCTATCCTCCTGTACTCGCCATCACAAATTGCTCTAGCTGCGATACTCCATGCTGCAAGCAAAATCAATGAGAATCTAGATTCATACGTAATGGATATTTTGATTGGCCCATCTGGTAGGGAGCACCTTTCGGGTCTTATTGAAGCTGTCAGGTGTATCCGTTCTTTGATCAAGTGTATTGAATTACCACCAAAAGATCAGATGCGTATGTTGGAGAAGAAGTTAGAAAAGTGTAGAAATCAAGCCCATAATCCTGATAGTTATGTGTACAAGAAAAGAATGTTGGACATGATTGATGAAGATGACGATGATGACGAACGGTACCTGTACACCAAAATGATCCGTGATCAATCAGCAAATGATGAGGCACTTTTGGGTGTCTCAAAAGTGCATTCACCTGCAGCTTAATGACTAGCTTCCTTTTTTATTTATTAATACATGTTTTTATGCAACCAGATACTTATTTTTATGCAATTGTAAATTTTTGTTGTTTTTATGTTCTGCTGCAGGTATATTTTTGTAATAAACGTGGCTACAATCTTTATTCATGTTTGTGTGCACGACATCACTGATGCATATGATAGCTGGTAAAAATACTTAATATATCTTATTTCACAGTTTTCAAATCATTTTGTCATACACACAAGATGTACCATATGTGTATTATTCCATCTGCATTGCTACAAGTATTATAATTCAAATAAATAAAAAGTGCCTTGTCTCAGACTGTGTGTGTGTGCAGTAATTAAAATAGTCTTTTAGGATTGTAATCAAATTTGGTTACATAAATTTGTACCAAAAGTTTTATATGAAACTGTTAAATCAATATACCTTGGACAAAATGTCATCTTCATGGTAAATATGTATTCAGAGAGAGAGAGAGAGAGAGAGAGAGAGAGAGAGAGAGAGATGAACATGCTAATGGCATAACATTTACACTGTTTTCTTGTCACATTAAAAATGAGATATTGCTAAATACACAAATTGTTCAGTATTTTTAACAGACAATAACTGTTGAAACTAAATTATTTGCAGATGTGACTTATCTCGACTACTAAAAGATAAAATACCTGCACAAATCAGTTCATATATTCATAAGCCAGATTTGAGACTGAAACAATTTGTGTATTCTTTATTGTTTCCATTACATTCCAAAACATGTTTATTTTTCTTTTAATTGGACAATATGCAGAAATATGATGCTTTTGTGAGAAAAGAAGTAGCTTTTAGTTTTAGTTTATGTAAATTTGTATAACAACATAAGGCTGTTAAACAGTAGAAGCTCATACTGCATAAGTTCCAGTTGTTTCAGTATTGTGATACTTTGAAATGAATACATGATTTTTAAAAGGCTGAAGATATTTCTTTTCATAAATGTATACACCTAAACTGAGACTGTCGACAAGCAAACAAACAGAAAATATTACTCTTAAATAAAAATAAATAGACTGTAGTTACCAAAATAAAAAGTTGCCAATGATTAACATCAACATGAATCAAAAGATGTTGGTATCGGCTGTCTTTTTCTTAAGAGCATGCATTCATAGCCAGTGTGGTTTAAGTACCTGAAGGGACATTAGGTTATTGCCTGATTTATGTTAGGATTGGAAAAGAGTTTGAAAGTAATGTAAATAATTATTTATTACTCAAATGTTTGAGTACTTTACCATTTTCATCAGCTTTTAATGTATTACTGAAGGTGTAAAATAAATCAGTGGTTTATATATTTTGATTTTTTTTCTGTATCAACTTATTTGGATGGTTCTCACTGTTTCACATTATAACAAAAGCCAACTGATGGTGTCGTTATTTCAAAGCTGTTTTCTTTTTAAAAGACAGTATGAGCAGTTTGCAAATCAGAAAGGCAAACTAAAGTGTTTACGTATGCTTATAAAAAATAAAAAAATTTCTTGAGGGGTGCATACAAACACAGAAAATAATTATTTCACTAACAGAATAAAAAAGCGTGAATTACAAGTACATATACAACTCAATTTGAGACTGACAGCCAAAGAGACTTAGTAGATCAACAGAAAATCTAAATACAAAGTAGTAAATCATGTACTGCAAAGAAAAATAGTCATTTTAAGAGTGGAAAAATGCCTAACAAAGACCAACCTTACAGGAGGGACATATAAAAGGTTTGAATAAGCTCCTTTGGGATAGGAATATTACAGAGAAGTGGTGGTCAGAAAAAAAATTACCAGAAGATAAGCTTTAGTAAATGTAAAAATCACCACATCGTTTGTATTTTGTTCTTCCTCTGGAAAGCTGGAGATGCATGTCAACCAGTACAGTTGTGCCTTCTCATTTTCCTTTGACACTGCTCCCTTCATCCAGCAAAAATTTACATGGTCATAATAAACTCTGATATAAAAGTTTCAAATCTGAGATGCATCACTGAAGGCAGAACATTTTTAGAATTTTCTGTCAATCGATATACTACTTCTCTACTCAGAAGAATTGCACTTTAGTGTCTTATTATCAGCCAGTGTACACTACCTACCATGCAGTCATTATATTCAAAACAAAGGGTCGTATATCACCATGTGGCTGTTGTAAGTTTTGTTAATGACTGTGAATGAAAGCTCAGTCGGTGCAATCAGCCAGTCCCTACCTATATGTGTTGCAGGTTTTCTCATCAAATTTCATTGTGAAATCTCACTGTATCAGACAAGTTGTAGTGTTGTGTTGTTGCAGTGTTTCGAAGAGTTTCCTACTCTTCATCTTCAGGCAGAAATGATGAGTAGGAAACTCGTCAAGGTGAAAATGAAAAGTAAGGAACTCGTCAAAACATTGCGACCATACAGTGCTGTGACTTGGCTGTTTTTTGTTTAAATGAACACTATATGAATGGATCATTTTAAAAAACTCATTTACTAAGATTGCATTAATGCACTGAATTTAAAAAAAAAAGTTGTTTTTATTTATAAGGTAATAAACATATAATAGAACTACTACAATACTTATCTACACTAATGCTCATACTTTAAGGATAATGCTGATATATGGTGAAACAATGCTCTGGTGGGCAGTTTGCGGGTTTAAATCACCTCGAGGCATTTGACCTGCGGTTCTCGCACGGTGGCGCTGGCAGCAGTCCATATACACAGATGCGTGGTGCATGTCAGAGTATGGTGCAGCAGGTAGGTGTGCAGACATTTTCAGACATGCTAATGGTAACTGTGTGTTGAAAATGGCTCATAGAACACTAATTGAGGACGTTATGAGGGATAGAATACTAGGGCGACTGGAGGCTGGTCAAACACAGCAGGTCATAGCATGGGCCCTGCGTGTGCCACAAAGTGTGATCTCAAGATTATGGCAATAATTCCAGCAGACAGGAAGCGTGTCCAGGTACTACAATACGGGACGTCCACAGTGCACAACACCACAAAAAGACCGATATCTCACCATCAGTGCCCACAGACTGCTACGGAGTATTGCAGGTAGCCTTGCTCGGGACCTTACTGCAGCCACTGCAACAGTTGTCTCCAGACACACAGTCTACAGACGACTGAACTGACTGGGTTTATTCGTCCGGAGGCTTGTGAGATGCATTCCACTGACCCCTGGTCACAGGAGAGCCCATAAAGCCTGGTGTCAAGAACACAGAACATGGTCACTTGCACAGTGGTTCCAGGTTATGTTCACGGACGAGTCCACGTATAGTCTGAACAGTGATTCTTGCTGGGTTTCCATCTGGCATGTACCAGGAACCAGATACCAATCCCTTAATGCTCTTGAAAGGGACCTGTATGGAGGTCTTGGTCTGATGGTGTGAGGTGGGATTATGATTGGTGCACGTACACATGTCTTTGACAGATAAACTGTAACAAGTCAGTTGTATCGGAGCGTCATTTCGTACCAGTATGTCTGCCTTTTCAGGGGTGCAGTGGGTCCCACCTTCGTCCTGATGGATGATAATGCATGGCTCCACTGAGCTTCCATTGTGGAGGAGTACCTTGAAACAGAAGATATCATGCGAATGGAGTGACCTGCCTGTTCTCCAGACCTAAATCACATCGAGCACGTCTGGGATGCTCTCGGTCAATGTATCGCTGCACGTCTTCAAACCCCTAGGACACTTCAGGAGCTTCGACAGGCACTGGTGCAAGAATGGGAGGCTATACCCCAGCAGCTGCTCAACCACCTGATCCAGAGTATGCCAACCCGTTGTGCGGCCTGTGTACATGTGCGTAGTAATCATATCCCATATTGATGTCAGGGTACATGCACAGGAAACAGTGGCATTTTGTAGCACATGGGTTTCGGGACAGTTTTCTGAACTTATCACCAATACCGTGGACGTACAGATCTGTGTCGTGTTTCCCCCTATGTGCCTATGCTATTAGCGCCAGTTTTGTGTAGTGCCATGTTGTATGGCACCACATTCTGCAATTATCCTTAATTTATGAGCATGAGTGTACAATGTACACATTACTGCACTGCAACGGTACAGAAGTTAGGTTGCCCCCCAAAAGTGATATATTTTTAACGACAAATTTCATTAAGGAGTAAAGATATTGGGAAGCAGTAGTTAGTATCACAAGTTTCCTAAACAGGCCACTGCAGGATGTTCTTGAGTTCACACCACATATAACTCTTATTGCACGTTTCTGTGCCTGGAAAACTTTAGCTTGGCTTCATGAATTACCCTAAAAAAATACCATACGGCATTATGGAGTGAAAGTAAAGCATAGTATGCCAGCTTTTTCATTTTTATATCCCCTATGTCTGACAGAATTCGCATTACAAGTAGAGATTTATTCAGACGCTTCAGCAATTCTGTGGTGTGCTCCTCCCAGTTGAATTTATTATCAAGCTGTAATCCCAAGAATTTAACACTGTCCACTTCTTCTATCTGCTTGTCATCACATGTTAGGCATGTACTCTTGGGACACCCCTTACAAGTTCTGAACTGCATGTAAGGTTTTTTTTCCACAGTTTAGTGACAAAGAATTGGCTACGAACCAGTGATTAATTTCTACAAATATTTTATTACACGATCTTTCTAAGACTACACTTGATTTGCTATTTATTGCAACGTTTGTATCATCGGCAAACAAAACAAATATGGCATCTGATAATGTTACTGATGAAAGGTCATTGATGTACATAAGAAAAAGTAATAGCCCTAAGATGGAACCTTGTGGGACCCGACATGTAATTAGTCCCCAGTTGGACAATGCCTGATTGCTTAATACATGCCCTTTTCCTAATAACACCCTTTGTTTCCTGCCAGAGATATAAGATTTGAACCATTTTGCAGCGTTTCATGTTACACAACAATATTTTAATTTACTTAAAAGGTTATTGTGATTTACACAGTCAAATGCCTTTGACAAAATATACCAGTTGCCTGCAATTTTTTGTCTAATGAATTAAGTACATTTTCACTGTAAGTGTAGATAGCCTTCTCAATATCAGAACACTTTAGAAATCCGAACTGCAACTTTGACAGTATATCATTTGTGATAAGATGGTTATAAAGCCGATTGTACATTACCTATAAAGCCGATTGTACATTACCTTTTATAAAAATTTTGAGAATTCTGGCAAAAGTGAAATTGGATGGAAATTTGGCAATATTTCTTTATCACCCTTGTTAAACAGTGGCTTAACTTCAGCATATTTCAACCATTCAGGAAATATTCCACTGATAAACGACTGGTTACACAGATAGCTTAATATGTTACTTAGAATCACATTCTTTAATTAACTTTGTTGATATTTCATCATACCCACTTGATTTTAAAGATTTTATGGTGGACATTACTTCTGCTGGGGTAGTGAGGGTCAAATTCATGATATGGAAATTACTTGAAATGTCTGGTCTGAGGTACCCCATGGCAGCATCTACAGAACCTGACAACCCCATCTTTTCAGTAACAGTTATAAAATGTTAAGAAGTTCTGGAACACTATACACATCTGTCACCAATGTATCATTTACTCTTAATGCTATCTGCCCCTCTTCGTGTCTGGTTCTACCGGTCTCCTCCCATATTGTCTTTATTTTGGTATCTGGCTGGACTATCTTTTCCTTGTAATATATTTGCTTTGATGTCAGTATTGCAGTCTTTAATATTTTGCAGTGGTTCTTGTAATATGCTAAAGCATCAACATCCAAACTGTTTTGGGTTGACAGATACTGGTTTCTTTTTCTTTTACAAGATACCTCTATTCCTTGAGTGATCCATGGCTTCTTTGTAGACTTTGCTTTAACATTGGTTAGTTTTGGGGGAAAACAGTGTTCAAATGAGATAAGCACTTTATTGGCAAAAGTGTTATATTTTTCATTCATGCCATGAGCTCTGTAAACATCACTCCAGTGAATGTATCTGAGGAGTGTCCTAAAATAATCAATTTTTGGCATATTGATTACCCTCTTGAGTTCCGATTTAACAGATTTTATATCCTGTTCAGTATTAACATTTAACAGAAGGAACTGCATGTCGTGGCCTGACAGGCCATTGACTATTGGTTTTGTAATATAATTTTGTTCATTGGACTTTTCTATAAAGATATTATCAATGGCTGTTTGTCAGCAATTGGCTACCCTTGTTGGAAACTTTACAATGAGAATTAAGTTGAATGATAATGTTACTAGCTCAAATAAGTTCTTATTGGGTGAGTCTTTAAGGAAATCTACATTGAAGTTACCAGCAACCACTATTTCTTTGTTTTGGTTGTTAAATGGGCCCGTACAGCTTCAGGGTGGTTTAGGAACAAAAGTTACCTGTAGGTGCTCGATATACTCTTAATGTTATGAAGGACTTTTTTATGAAATTCTACTTCTGTTGCACATGCTTCCATATGCTGTTCTAGGCAAGATTTATGAATGTCTATGTTCTTAACTTTATGACAGTTCCTGATCAATGTGGCAGCTCCTTCTGTCTCAATTTCTGCTCTACAAAAGTGAGATGCTAACGCAAATCTTGTATCACTTAAAAGTTCCATACCAGTGGTCACATGATGTTCAGAAAGGTAAATTATGTGAGCTGGGTTTGAGGACTCTAATTCATTTATGCAGATTTTTCTGTCACATCATTAACTCTGAAGGCACATTCTGCATGATATTCTGTGAAGTCTTCTCAGAGGTTGTATTTCTTTGTATTGCTTGCAATACCTCGTAATTGCTACCTGCTAACATAATATTCCATATTGTCATTGTGGTAGTTATTGCATGCATTTTGCTTCTTTTTCTTTGGGGGAGGTACCTGTGTCCTTCCTGACATAGACACCACAGACTTACTTTAACATTTTTCTTGCACATTTCTTCACCTTCTGCATCAACTCTGTCACTCCTTCTTATTGTTAGTTAACTTAGTGAATTGTGTTTGCTCATGAAGGCATTTTCTGTGATGACCTTCCATACTTGATCAAGTTGGTTATCACTGTGCCCACGTCTACCGTTCACTTTGCAGAGTAATACTTTATCTAGGCACTGTATACACTGCCAACAGATATTAATTTTTCATGTATAACTCCTAAACTCAGTCCAAACACGCCTTGAATGCCCAACGGTGCTGACCAACTGTCGTGTCATCATCGGCCCACAGGCGTCACTGGATGCGGATGTGGAGGAGCACGTGGTGAGCACACCACTCTCCCAGCTGTTGTCAGTCTTCGTGACCAGAGCGGCTACTTTTCACTCAAGTAGCCCCTCAACTGACCTCACAAGGGCTGAAGGCATCCTGCTTACCAACAGCAACAGCACCGAACAGACCCAGATGGTTGCCCAGCACTGAGGCAAGACCATTAGTCTATAACACCTAAGGAGATTACGTAGTTTGTCAGCTCACAAAAAATGTGGTAATTCTGCTGGCTACAGATCTTACACTATGTGGCTCAGTGATAAAATGCAATACTACAGATCCAAGGTCTTGGGTTTGGTCTCCTGTCAGTCCCAGAACTTTCATGTCACTCATCACTCATTTACCCTCTGGTAATATTAATGTAAAAAATACCAAGTTGCACCATGGTTTGGATTCAACATTGAACTTTGTCCCCCTATAACAGTTTGGGTGAGTCAGTTCAAACACCAGAAGAAGGTAATGGCATACCACATCCGACAGAACCACACCTAACAAAGCACTGTGGTATTGAAACCAATCTGTAGATTGTCCTTACCTTTAAGCTATAACTGTATATCTTACACGTTTTTAAAACTTTTGCTAACTTGATAGGACTAGGCACAAGTTTAGATGGAGTCATTGACAGACGGCTCCATGTGTGCACCATGGAGTGTGTTGGGATCTCTGCTGTTCACGTTCTTTATTATCACAGTGGCTGCTCTGAGGCTGCAACCGACCACAGCAGATCCTCCCAGCTGATGCCATTGCCTGGTGTGAAGCATCCTTCACTATTCTCAGTACTTCCTTTTGTAAATGCATCCCACTCTCTAGAAGCACACAAGTTTTTGTCTATTTGTTCTTACGTGCCTTGCCATACACCTAATAGAGGGTGGGTATAAGAGAGCTCATTGTACTGGGGAAGTAGGGTTAACCAGTAAAAAAACATGAAGATCTCAAGATCTTTTGATTTAAATGTCTTTGAATCTGCCAAATAAATTGAGAAACAAGTTACCTTCTTTTACATCCCTAACTCTACCCACAACATATTCATCTTTTTTTGTGTTGTGATAGTAGTATTTTTGATTCTGGTTCCAAATTTTTACTCTACTGTAATTTTGACATTAGACTGCCATAGCTTGGCAACTGATATAAATTTTTGTTGACTCGGGTAAGAACTGGTCCAGTATAGGTTTTTTTACTATTGTTCAAACCATGTTGCTTGTATCATGACAATGGATGAAGCTTTCACAAAACAACAGGACTACCATTACTAGTATTTGTCCACCTTCTTATGATATTTGGACAGATTCATACAAGTTGGAAACAAAGAAGGGCCATCTAGGGAAAAAAATCTCACAAAAACATGTTTTTTGCATATAAGAGCTGAATGAAGGTAGATTTTTGAAAACGAGTTTTCTGTTTTATCATAAGAATACCTTTTTTATTTATTTGCTTCAGTTTAAACTGTTTTCACACATTCCATTCACGTAAGACCAAATTTTTTGTCCTACATTTAGCTCGACTTTAAACCATCTTATCCCAACAACAAATAAGGATTATTAAAACTAAACTAAATTCCTCCCGAACAGGCCATGAAGACCCAAGGTACTGACAGCCACCATGTCACCTTCACCTCATAGGCATCACTGGATGCGGATATGGAGGGGCATGTGGTCAGCACACTGCTCTTTGAGCCATATGTTAGTTTCCAAGATCGGAGCCACGACTTCTCAATCAAGTAGCTCCTCAGTTTGCCTCACAAGGGCTGAGTGCACCCCGTTTGCCAACAGTGCTCGGCAGACCGAATGGTCACCCATCCGAATGCTAGCCCAGCCCAACAGCACTTAACTTTGGTGATCTGATGGGAACCAGTGTTACCACTGTGGCAAGGCCATTGGCTAGATAAGGATTATTGGTTAAAAAAATTTCTTTTTGACTCTATCCCTTCGTCTACCTTTGTGCAAAGTTTGAATCAATTTGTACAAATTTAAGTGATGTACTTGTTGGAACAAATTTGAACCTTCGGTCTCGCTCCAATCTGAAGTTATTTAAAGATGACTGTTTTGCAAGTAAAATCCAAACAATGTTGAATGTTTTTGCACATAAAACCCGAATGGTGCACATACCAATGGTGCCATTAGCTGACCTGTAATTTCAGCTCAATAAAAATCTTTTTCAGAAAGAATTAATCAATTTGTCATAGTGCCAGCACCAGTTCACTGTTCAAACCTTGCTTAGTATACTGTAACGTAGCTGCTGTAAGACAGATGTTCAAAAGGCTACACAAATGGCCAATGGTGCACGCTAAACCAAACACTTTTTACCTCAAGTTCCTAACTCACACAGGAACCGAGCAGCAAAACTAGCCATCCAAAACACAATTCTAAATGTGATCTTTTCAGCCATATTTGTTACAGTACTTCCGTGCTGTTCATTGGCACATTTCTGGATACAAATTATAGACTGATTTGCCCTCATTACAGTCATGATGTACCCTAACTCAAAATTTTGTATTTACTACACAACATATAGATATACAGGGTAGTCCATTGATAGTGACCGGGCCAAATATCTCACGAAATAAGCATCAAACGAAAAATCTACAAAGAATGAAATTCGTCTAGCCTGATGAGGCAAACCAGATGGCGCTATGGTTGGCCCGCTGGATGGCGCTGCCATAGGTCAAACGGATATCAACTGCATTTTTTAAAGGGAACCCCCATTTTTATTACATATTCGTATAGTGCGTAAAGAAATATGAATGTTTTAGTTGGACCACTTTTTTAGTTTTGAGATAGATGGCACTGTAATAGTCACAAACGTAGAAGTACATGGTATCACATAACATTCCGCCAGTGCGGACGGTATTTGCTTTGTGATACATTACCCGTGTTAAAATGGACCATTTACCAATTGCAGGAAAGGTTGATATTGTGTTGATGTATGGCTATTGTGATCAAAATGCCCAATGGGTGTGTGCTATGTATGCTGCTCGGTATCCTGGACGACATCATCCAAGTGTCCGGACCATTCACCGGATAGTTACGTTATTTAAGGAAACAGGAAGTGTTCAGCCACACATGAAACGTCAACCACAACCTGCAACAAATTATGATGCCCAAGTAGGTGTTTTAGCTGCTGTCACAGCTAATCCGCACAACAGTAGCAGACAAATTGCATGAGAATCAGGAATCTCAAAAACGTCGCTGTTGAGAATGCTACAGCAACATCGATTGCACCCGTACCATATTTCTTTGCACTAGGAGTTTCTTGGCGACGACTTTGAACGTCATGTACAGTTCTGTCACAGGGCACAAGAGAGATTATGGGACAATGACAGATTTTTTGCACGCATTCTATTTAGCGACGAAGCATCATTCACCAACAGTGGTAATGTAAACCGGCATAATATGCACTATTGGGCAATGGAAAATTCACGATAGCTGCAACAAGTGGAACATCAGTGACCTTGGCGGGTTAATTTATGGTGCAGCATTATGGGAGGAAGGATAATTGGCCCCCATTTTATCGGTGGCAATCTAAACGGTGCAATATATTCTGATTTCCTACGTAATGTTCTACCGATGTTACTACAATATGTTTCACTGCATGACAGAATGGCGATGTACTTCCAACAAGATGGATGTCCGGCACATAGCTCGCGTGTGGTTGAAGCGGTACTGAATAGCATATTTCATGACGTGGATTGGTCGTCGAAGCACCATACCATGGCCCACACATTCACCGGATCTGACGTCCCCGGATTTCTTTCTGTGGGGAAAGTTGAAGGATATTTGCTATTGTGATCCACCGACAACACCTGACAACATGCATCAGGGCATTGTCAATGCATGTGTGAACATTACGGAAGGTGAAATACTCGCTGTTGAGAGGAATGTCGTTACACGTATTGCCAAATGCATTGAGGTTGACAGACATCTTTTTGATCATTTATTGCATTAATGTGGTATTTACAGGTAATGACACTGTAACAGCATGTGATCTCAGAAATGATAAGTTCACAAAGGTACATGTATGATATTGGAGCAACCGAAATAAAATGTTCAAATGTATCTATGTTCTGTATTTTAAAAAAACCTACCTGTTACCAACTGTTCGTCTAAAATTGTGAGCCATATGTTTGTGACTATTACAGTGCCATGTATCACAAAGCTAAAAAAGTGGTCCAATTAAAACATTCATATTTGTTTACATACTACACGAATATGCTACAAGAAATAGGGGTTCCTATTTTAAAAAACTCAGTTGACATCCATTTGACCTATGGCAACGCCATCTAGCAGGCCAACCATAGTGCCATCTGGCTTCCCCCTTAAAGCTAGACAAGTTTCGTTCTTTGTAGTTTTTTCGTTTGACGCTTATTTTGTGAGATATTTGGCCCAGTCACGATCAATGGACCACCCTGTATATTTACATATTCATTTTAACCACTTTGACTATATCAGATTCCCTGATGATAGTTGACACTATCACCTTACTTGTCCCTTGCAAGGACTACTTGTCATACAGATGTGCATTTCTTTGGTTTCCTTGCTTTCTGATTTCAATTAATATACCTTTTCATATACCTGCTGTAGTCTAAAGATATTCCTGTACACTTTTCTGCAATCCATTGTGTCACCTAACTACCGTCCACTTACCCATGTATCATCCACATATTGATTTATTTTGTTTGTACCTATCTCTTATATTATATTTTACTACTGTTTGCTTAATGGTAATTTACTATGTCGTGCTGTTTTTTTTTGTATTACGTTTTTGATTTTATTAAGTATGCGACATAGTACACTAACACTGATGTAACATCCTGTACATTTTGGCTGCTGGTAAATAATTACTGTAAATTCCCTAGGATATTACTGATCTCTCAATTTTTATATCAGCCTTTTACTACTATTTTTGCTCACGTAAGTGTGTTGTTGTTGTTATTTTTTACATAGGCCTGAAGATGGTGTAATTCAACATCAAAACTGGTTGCTTCAATAAATTACATGTAAAAGAGATGATTGCAGGTGTTTTAATTTTCATTTCATATTGAACAGCCAAAGTCCTGTGACCATCCATTACAAGGATGGACATACAAAGATTTTTTGCAGATGGTATTGTTCTATAAAAAAATATTATCTGTAAAAAAAAACCTGCAACAACATTCAATCAGGTCTTGACAAGGTTTCAAAATATAGCAAAGATTGTTGACTTGATTTAAATATTAGAAATCTAAAATTTTGTCTTCAGAACATGCTGGAATAATATCACACACTTTTACTTTTATGTGTTTTTATCAGCAGTACTAAACATTTTGCCTCGTGTTGATAAGTACTGCCCTGCAATTCTGTCTCATATTTATGACTAATTTCTTCTAATTCACTACATTTAAATGATTATTTTAGGTTATCTGTTCAGTAATACCACTTTCCACTGTATGTTCTGTTGATTAGAGATGTCCTGAGCCACAGTGCTTCATTACCAGAAATCCCTAATTTAATTACATTAAATCCAGCTTCTATTAACTGAAAATTGTATATTATGTTATCCAGCCATTCTGCCTGCTTGTTGAGTTCATTGTTTATCTGATTTAGATTTGGTGATTTTAATGTATACCACAAAAAGTTTGACATTTTCGTCTCACCCCTGATTTCCATTTTAACAGCTCAAAATTTTAATATCTGCAGTTTTTATATGGAAGGAGCAGTTCTGTCAGTGTTTCAAGAATTCTTGTAAACATGTCATCATAGTAGCTGAATGAATATATGCCAAATCAGCAATAAGGCAGAGCGTAATTTAGTTGTGGTCTTCAGTCTGAAAACTGGTTTGATGCAGCCCTCCCTGTTACTCTACCCTGTGCCTACATCCTTTTGAACTTGCTTATTATATCTTCCACCCCTTCCCCAGTGTCCCTCCAATACTACATTTATGACCCCTTATATATCATAAATTGCCCTACTAGCCAGTCCTTTCATTTAGCTAAGTTTTACCTCAAGTTTTTCTCTCCAGTTCTATTCACTACTTTCTCATTAGTTACACAATCTACCAATCCAATCTTCAGCAATCTCCTGTGGCACCATATTTAAGCTCCTGTGGCACCATATTTAAGAAGTTTCTACTCTCTTCTTGTCTGAGCTGTTTATTGTCCACCTTTCACTTCCATACAAGGCTATACGCCAGAGAAATACCTTCAGAAAAGACTTCCTAACACTTAAATCTACATTCAATCTTAAGAAATTGCTCTTCTTAAGAAATACTTTTTTGGCCATTACTAATCTACATTTTACATCCTCTTTACTGCAGCAGTCATTAGTTATCTCAGTGCACAAACATCTAAACTCATCTACTGTGTTTGGTGCCTCTTTTCCATATTTAATTCTGTCAACAGCACCTGACTGAATTCAAGTGCATTCCATTACTCTTGTTTTTCTTTTGTTGATATTTATCTTATATCCTTCCTCCAAGACATATTCCACTCCATTCAAATGCTCTTTCAAGTCATCCAACGTTCTGTCTTTGGCGGAATTACAGTGTCATTGACAAATCTCCATGTCTTGGGGAAAATTTCTTTATTTCTTGTCTCAGAACTTGAATTTCTTCTCCAATTATTTTTTTCCCTTTACGCTTGCTCAGAGTCTAGATTGAATAACATTGGACAAAAGCTACAACACCGTCTCACACATTTCTCAGCCATTGCTTCCCTTTTACAACCTTTGACTCTTAATAACTGCCATCTGATTTCTGTACAAGTTGTAAATAACCTTTTGCTCCCTGTATTTTCACCCCGTTACCTTTCTAAATGTACAAAAGCTATTAACTTAGATTTGCCTTTATTCAACCTATCTTCTAAAATAAATCATGGGCTCAGTATTGACTCGCATGTTCCAACATTTCTCCAAATCCCAAACTGATCTTGCTTAATGTCAGTTCCATTCTTCTGTAAAAAATATGTGTTAGTATTTTGCAGCCATGATCTATTAAACTGATAGTTTGGTAATATTCACACCTATCAGCATCTGCTTTCTTTGGAATTGGAATTATTACTCCATGAACCATGGACCTTGCCATTGGTGGGGAGGCTTGCATGCCTCAATGATACAGATAGCCATACTGTAGGTGCAACCACAACGGAGGGGTATCTGTTGAGAGGCCAGACAAACGAGTGGTTCCTGAAGAGGGGCAGCAGCCTTTTCATTAGTTGCAG
The DNA here is from genome assembly GCF_021461395.2 of Schistocerca americana. NCBI lineage: Eukaryota > Metazoa > Arthropoda > Insecta > Orthoptera > Acrididae > Schistocerca > Schistocerca americana. The sequence continues at coordinate 428,555,199 of NC_060124.1, read as the reverse complement.
GGGCAACAGTCTGGATGATTGACTGATCTGGCCCTGTAACACTAACGAAAACGGCCTTGCTGTTGTGGTACTGCGAACGGCTGAAAGCAAGGGGAAACTACAGCCGTAATTTTTCCCGAGGGCATGCAGCTTTACTGTATGATTAAATGACGATGGTGTCCTATTGGGTAAAATATTCCAGAGGTAAAATAGTCCCCCATTCGGACCTCCGGGTGGGGACTACTCAAGAGGACGTCGTTATCAAGAGAAAGAAAACTGGCATTCTACAGATCGTAGTGTGGAATGTCAGATCCCTTAATCGGGCAGGTAGGTTAGAAAATTTAAAAAGGGAAATGGATAGATATAGTGGGAATTAGTGAAGTTCGGTGGCAGGAGGAACAAGACTTATGGTCAGGTGAATACAGGGTTATAAATACAAAATCAAATAGGTGTAATGCAGGAGTAGGTTTAACAATGAATAAAGAAATAAGAGTGCGGGTAAGCTACTACAAACAGCATAGTGAACGCATTATTGTGGCCAAGATGGACATGAAGCCCATGCCTACTACAGTAGTACAAGTTTATATGCCAACTAGCTCTGCAGATGATGAAGAAATTGATTATTTAGGTAGTGTAGGGTGACAAAAATTTAATAGTCATGGGCGACTGGAATTCGACAGTAGGAAAAGGAAGAGAAGGAAACATGGCAGGTGAATATGGACTGGGGCTAAGAAATGAAAGAGGAAGCCGCCTGCTAGAATTTTGCACAGAGCATAACTTAATCATAGCTAACACTTGGTTCAACAATCATGAAAGAAGGTTGTATACATGGAAGAACCCTGGAGATACTAAAAGTTTTCAGATAGATTATATAATGGTAAGACAGAGATTTAGAAACCAGAGTTTAAATTGTAAGACATTTCCAGGGGCAGATGTGGACTCTGACCACAATCTATTGGTTATGAACTGTAGATTAAAAATGAAGAAACTGCAAAAAGGTGGGAATTTAAGGACATGGGACTTGGATAAACTGAAAGAACCAGAGGTTGTACAGAGTTTCAGGGAGAGCATAAGGGAACAATTGACAGGAATGGGGGAAAGAAATACAGTAGAAGAAGAATGGGTAGCTTTGAGGAATGAAATTGTGAAGGCAGCAGAGGATCAAGTAGGTAAAAAGACGAGGGCTAGTAGAAATCCTTGGGTAACAGAAGAGATACTGAATTTAATTGATGAAAGGAGAAAATACAAAAATGCAGTAAGTGAAGCAGGCAAAAAGGAATACAAACGTCTCAAAAATGAGATTGACAGGAAGTGCAAAGTGGCTAAGCGGGGATGGCTAGAGGACAAATGTAAGGATGTAGAGGCTTATCTCACGAGGGGTAAGATAGATACTGCCTACAAGAAAATTAAACAGACCTTTGGAGAAAAGAGAACCACTTGCATGAATATCAAGAGCTCAGATGGAAACCCAGTTCTAAGCAAAGAAGAGAAAGCAGAAAGGTGGAAGGAGTATGTAGAGGGTCTATAAGGGGCAATGTTCTTGAGGACAATGTTATGGAAATGGAAGTGGAGGTAGATGAAGATGAAATGGGAGATATGATACTGCATGAAGAGTTTGACAGAGCACTGAAAGACCTAAGTCAAAACAAGGCCCTGGGAGTTGACAGCATGCCATTAGAACTACTGACAGCCTTGGGAGAGCCAGGCCTAACAAAACTCTACCATCTGGTGAGTAAGATGTATGAGACAGGCAAAATTCCCTCAGACTTCAAGAAGAATATAGTAATTCCAATCCCAAAGAAATCAGGTGTTGACAGATGTGAAAATTACCGAACTATCAGTTTAATAAGTCATGGTTGCAAAATACTAACGCAAATTCTTTACAGACGAATGGAAAACTGGTAGAAGCTGACCTCGGGGAAGATCAGTTTGGATTCTGTAGAAATGTTGGAACACGTGTGGCAATACTGACCCTACGACTTATCTTAGAAGAAAGATTAAGGAAAGGCAAACCTACGTTTCTAGCATTTGTAGACTTAGAGAAAGCTTTTGACAATGTTGACTGGAATACTCTCTTTCAAATTTTGAAGGTAGCAGGGGTGAAATACAGGGAGTGAAAGGCTATTTACAATTTGTATAGAAACCAGATGGCAGTTATAAGAGTCGAGGGACATGAAAGGGAAGCAATGATTGGGAAGGGAGTGAGACAGGGTTGTAGCCTCTCCCCGATGCTATTCAATCTGTATATTGAGGAAGCAATAAGGAAACAAAAGAAAAATTCGGAGTGTGGTGTCACCGCCAGACACCACACTTGCTAGGTGGTAGCCTTTAAATCGGCCGTGGTCCGTTAGTATACGTTGGACCCGCGTGTCACCACTATCAGTGATTGCAGACCGAGCGCCGCCACACGGCAGGTCTAGAGAGACCTCCTAGCACTCGCCCCAGTTGTACAGCCGACTTTGCTAGCGATGGTTCACTGACAAAATACACTCTCATTTGACGAGACGATAGTTAGCATAGCCTTCAGCTACGTCATTTGCTATGACCTAGCAAGGCGCCATTACCAGTTACTATTGATGCTGTAAAACATGTACCGTCAAGAGCGATGTTCACCAATTATGAATTAAAGTTAAGTATTCCAGCAGCTACGTACGTTTTTTGTTAGTCTCATTTCCTTGACCTGTTCCAGACCTCACACCAGCCTGTGTGAGCTAAAACGCGTGCCTTTTGGCTTCCTCTCATAGTGGGTTGGCTGTCTTGCCAACCCACAACATGGAGTAGGTATTAAAATCCATGGAGAAGAAATAAAAACTTTGAGGTTTGCCAATGACATTGTAATTCTGTCAGAGACAGCAAAGGACTTGGAAGAGTAGTTGAACGGAATGGACAGTGTCTTGAAAGGAGGGTATAAGATGAACATCAACAAAAGCAAAACGATGATAATGGAATGTAGTCTAAGTAAATCGGGTGATGCTGAGGGAATTAGATTAGGAAATGAGACACTTAAAGTAGTAAAGGAGTTTTGCTATTTGGGGAGCAAAATGACTGGTGATGGTCAAAGTAGAGAGGATATAAAATGTAGACTGACAATGGCAAGGAAAGCATTTCTGAAGAAGAGAAATTTGTTAACATCGAGTATTGATTTATGTGTCAGGAAGTCGTTTCTGAAAGTATTTGTATGGAGTGTAGCCATGTATGGAAGTGAAACATGGACAATAAATAGTTTAGACAAGAAGAGAATAGGAGCTTTGAAAATGTGGTGCTACAGAACAATGCTGAAGATTAGATGGGTGGATCACATAACTAATGAGGAGGTATTGAATAGAATTGAGGAGAAGAGGTGTTTGTGGCACAACTTGACTAGAAGAAGGGATTGGTTGGTAGGACATGTTCTGAGGCATCAAGGGATCAACAATTTGGTACTGGAGGGCAGCGTGGAGGGTAAAAATCGTAGAGGGAGACCAAGAGATGAATACACTAAGCAGATTCAGAAGGATGTAGGCTGCAGTAGGCACTGGGAGATGATGAAGCTTGTACAGGATAGAGTAGCATGGAGAGCTGCATCAAACCAGTCTCAGGACTGAAGACCACAACAACAACAACTTTCTTCTTGAAGTGTAGGGGTAATTTGCCCACATATATCTTACAAAACACATGGAATAGCTTTGTCATGGCTGACTCTCCAAGAGTATAAGTAATTCTGATGGAATGTCATCTACTCCAGGGGCCTTGTTTCAACTTGGGTCTTTCAGTGCTTTGTCAAATTCTTCTCACAGTACCATGTCTCATTTTCATCTATGTCTTCCTCCCTTTCTATAATGATGATGATGTTAGGTTTGTGGGGCGCTCAACTGCACAGTCATCAGTGCCCGCTCTTTCTATAATACTGCCTTCAACTTCATTTCCCATGTATCTGCTCTCTATATGCTCCTTCCACCTTTCCGCTTTCTCCTCTTTGCTTAGTACTGGTTTTCCATGTGTTATGATGCACACATAGCTGCTTCTCTATTCTCCATAGGCCTCTTTAATTTTCCTCTAGGTAGTAACTACCTTTCACCTAATTATACATGCTTCTACATGAATCTTTACATGTGTCCTCTAGCCATTCCTGCATGGGCATTTTGCATTTCCTGTCAGTATCATTTTCTAGATGTTTGTATTCCCTTTCATAAGCTTTAATTTTATATTTTCTCCTTTCAAAGTCAAGTTTGATACCTCCTATGGTGCCCAAGGACTTCTACCGGACCTTGTCTTTTTCCCTAAGTGATCATCCGCTGCCTTCACTCTTTCATCTCCCAAAGAAATCCATTCATCTGCCACTGTATTCTTTTCCCTTGTTTCAATCAATCACTGCCTAATGCTCCCTCTGAAACTTCCAACCACCCCTGGTTCTTTCAACTTATCCAGGTCATGTCTCCTAAATTTCCTATCCTTTTGGTAGTTTATTTAGTTTTAATCTACAGTTCATGACCAATAAATTGTGGTCAGAGGCCATATCTGACTCTGGAAAGGTCCTATAGTTTAAAATCTGGTTCTGATATCTCTTTCTCACCATTATATAACCAGTCTGAAACCTTCCGGTGTTTTCAGGTCTCTTCACTGTATATAACCGTATCTCATGAGTTTTAAACCAAGTGTTGGTGATGATTAAATTATGCTCTCTTAAAAATTCTACCAGGTGGGTTTCTGTTTCATTCCTTCACCCCAGTACGTATTCTCCTACTATTTTTCCTTCACTTCCTTTTCCTACTACTTAATTCCAGTATCCCATCAAAATTACTTTTCCTATTCCTTAACCATCTGAATAATTTCTTTTATCTCATCGTACATTCCTTCAATCTCTTCATCATCTGTGAAAGTAGTTGGCATGTAAAGTTGTGGGTGTTGACTTTGTTTCTATCTTGGCTACTCCAGTGTGTTCATTATGTTATTCATAACAGCTTACCATTATTCCTATCTTCTTATTCACATTAGACCTACTCCTGCATTACCCCAATTCAATTTTGTATTTATAACAGTGTATTCACCTGACAAGAAGTTAGCAAACTTCAGTAATTCCCACTATATCTGACTTTAACCAATGCATCTCCCTTTTTAAATTTTCTAACCTTCCTGCCCAATTAATGGATCTAACATTCCACAATCCAACCCATATAGTGCCAGTTTCATTTTTCCTGATGGCGACATTTGCCTGAGTAGTCTCCAGCCAGTAATCCAAACAGGGGACTATTTTCTATTTTACTTCTGGAATATTTTATCCAAGAGGATGCTATCATCATTTAACCCTACAGAAGAGCTGCATGCCTGTGAAAAAAATAACAGTTGTAAGTCTCCCCTTTCTTTCAGTTGTTTGCAATACCAGTAAGGCCATTTTTGTTGTGTTACAAGGCCAAATCTGTTGATCATCCAGACTGTTGTGTGACCACTGGCTAATGCCCCTCTTCAGAAGCCATGCATTTGCCTGGCCTGTCTATAAGTAGCTATCTGTACAGTTTTGGCATGCAAGCCACCTCCCCATGATAAGGTCCATTTTCCTGGGGAAGCCGAATAATAAGTTTAATTATGTAGTTAATTCACTTCATAACATATTAGATCAAAGTGAAATTTTTACCAACAGAAAGATCATCACATTTCACAATTGCTTTTAAATAAATTGTTGACAGTTCAGTACCCACACTGCACTCGTAATTATACTTCACTTTTGTAAACTGAAGTTCATCAGTTTTATCTTCCAATGGCTGCAGGTTAATAGGCAAGGTCAGTATGCTTTACTCATTGCAATCTTGAAACCTGAGCTTTTAAAGAGGAAATATTCTACTTGGGTGTTCCACATAAATATTCATGTAAGAGAAAGGAAAGGCAACCACTCACGTAACGTGACTGATGTATGGTGCATAGTAACACACAACAGAAAACAATATTACACTAACTTTCAAGCACTTGTTCTTTCTCTAATATAAGTGCACACACACACACACACACACACACACACACACACCCTTGGTCAGTCAGTTTCACAGTGGCCACAGACTTGTGCTTTGGGGGTCTGTGTTGTAATGCTTGTGAATGTATGTACTTTTACTACAGAAAGATCAAGAGCTTAAAAGCTTGTGTAAACACTATTTTGTGTTGCTTGTTTTTATGCACCACACGTCTGTCTGCTATAGGTAAGTAATTTCTTTTCCATTATTTTGCATGAAAATTTTGTGTGGAACACTTCAATAGACTATTTCCTCTTCAAAAGCTCAGAATACAAGATTGCAATGAATAAGGCATACTGATCTTGCCTATTAACATGGAGCCATAGGAAGATAACTTCAGTTTGTGAAGATGAAGTACAAATAACTTACGGGAATTCAACCACGTGATTTTGGCAACAACCACTGATATTAACAGGTGAGGTAGCATAAATTCTGCCCCTCTGTTTTTTAAGAAGGGAGAGAGCAGGATTTTATGCAGAACTTAAACAAAAACCATGATCTATGAAGTTACTTTCTAATTTATTTTCAACAGATTCCTTAATAATTCTATCCCACCAAGCTAGCACTAAAGCTTATTTCAAGGTGGATATTGAGTTTAGGTTCAGTTGAAAATTCAAGATTGAAAAATCAACCTGTTACACAGCTTATTTCAAGGTAGATATTGAGTTTAGGTTCAGTTGAAAATTCAAGATTGAAAAATCAACCTGTTACACAGTTTACATCAAGCTGTAAAAATTTAGCTTGAATTAAAATAATTTTCCCAAGCTTGAAATAAACTGTAATTTCCTTGGATGGCTGTACAGCAGACGCGCGCACAGCATAGCTTCCATAGACATCCATGGGAAGCGCTACAAGCGTTTATAAGCCTTGCACTGACTCTGTTGGGTTTACGGCCATTTTATCTTTGTGACGCACATTAATGATTGTTGACTGTTGTGAAGTTACCCAAATGTCTGACTCTGCTGGGTTTACGGCCATTTTATCTTTGTGACGTGCATTAATGATTGTTGACTGTTGTGAAGTTACCCAAATGTCATCTTTACTTTCAAAATTTCAAACAAAAAGTTATTTCAAATTACTTTAAAAACCCTTTGGAATGAAGTCACCAGAAGCAGCTGCTTACTCAGTGACGTTTATACTAGTTAATGATTCTTACTACATCAGTGAGTTTGAAGTTATTTTGCTAATCTGGGGCATAAATTATATTTAGGTTGATCAGTTTCAACTTTTTACATTTTTTATGTTTAGGTATGGCTAACATTTTCTTTTACCTGTTACAGGATCATTATACCAGCGAAGTCAGCGATATTTGATCCTGCTCTGTTCTGTGTGCTGGGGCCGGAGGGGCTTCAGAATAATTAAATTTTAAAATAAAGCAATTTTAAACACTTTGAAAATAAAATATTTTAAACGTACATGTCTTGATAATTTTTTTCACACCATTTCCATTCTGATATTTATTTAATTAATTAGGTTCAATAAATTCAGATTAATAATTATATAGCTTAAAACAAGCTGTAAATACCAGGCTGTATTCCACGTGTGTAGATACAGCTGGAGCCAAACTTGATAAGTCAAGCTTGAAATATAGCTTGAACTCTGCCAACTTTGATGTTTGTTTCAAGCTTGAATCCAACTAACAGGCTTGAATATTCCAGCTTTGATCAAGCTTATATACTTGAACTTTACATCTGGAAACAAGTTTGAAACCGGCTTACTGTGCTATCTGGGCAATAGCTGGAAGCGCATGCCAGAATTTCCATGTTGTTATATTCCATAGGATGACTAGTGCCAAGACAATGTTCTGCAGTGACAGATTTGCTTTGCTATTGTAAATGTGTGTGCCGATTATGTTCAGTACAGTGGTCCTCGTAGACCTTATAGTCTGACCAATATATGACATGCCACAACAGCAACTGGGATAGTGTTAATAAGGAAACTGTTGAAATTAAATTAGCAAGCAGCCTTATAAAGGTAGAGATGGTGGTTTTCATTTATATTCTGTGTGGAATCCTGCTCTCTTCCTTCTGAATAAATGGAGGGACAGATTTTATGCCACCTCATCCATTGCTTACTAATTTCACTACAGATGGCTTCTGTGTGTGTTATCTTTCCAGAGTTTCTCTGAAAACCGAGGTTTTAAATTCCCTTGCGCCATGCTTATTTGCTGCAGTTTTGCCTTGAAAATGGCAAGGTGTGCTCCTTTCAAAATATTGCAGTTGCCGATGATGTCACCTGGCTGTATTCAGTAAGTTATTTGAGCGTTGTATATTTTGGGAGAAACTTAGACCTCACAAGGTGAAGTAAGATTAAGTATTATTCCATCCAGGAATTTGCATAGTTGTGCCACATAAATTTTACTTACATGTAGCACTGGAATGGAGAAGTACCAGCTACACTGTGAACTGATGCCATGCCTTAATTTTGTGACGAGCTAACTTTTTATATTACCATTGGTTTTATTTTTAATTTTAACTTAATGTAATAAGACACCCATCAAATAAGTTGCTCTTTGTGTCCATAGTTAAAATTAAGGCCATGTTCTAAATAGCTGTCCGAACTTATTGTGCTTAGATCTATAATTGTTAAATTTGTATATTTAGCTCATCTTGAAGTCAAGACTAAATGTTACAGTCACTGCACATTATGTGCAAGGCAAATCAAGTGCGTTGTGAAAATTAGGGATGATCATATTATGTACATTTTATTTGCTGTAGCTTGTACAATGTCTTCTCATGATTTTCTATGGTCACTTACCTTCAGTTACAAAGTATTTCATTACTACTGCAACACACAATATAAGTAAATGCTAGACGGTTAACTTGTTTATCAAGCCAAAGACAAGATGGCTCAGAGTACAATGACAGGGAAGTCCAAACAGCATGGCTTTTGCATATATTGTGTGCAGCCCAATATAATGACAGTGAACAGCACAACGAAGAATGATGATTCTCCAATAGTCTAATAATACATGTTTATTGTAGTATCATCACAGAAAATCAGTCTCACATAAGACAGTAATAACAGAAATGATCATCCTTCATCAGAGGTAAATACAACTCAAATTCAAAATAGAACTTCAGTTCAATAATTGATGTAGCACCACTACACAGTAGCACTGAGCCCCTGAAAGATGTGTGTTAGCTGCTGGGTAGTGTAACAGAGCGATGCAGTATGGTAGAGAGTAGGTTGAAGCTCCGACAGATGGAACACTGTGGGTGGCCAGTGTGAGTGGCCTGGAGCAAAGTTGTGACTGCAACAGATTGCTGGAGGTTGCACAGTGGTGGAGGAATACCTGTGGGCTGTTGATCATCATGTGGCCCACAGGGGCAAACTAATCCCCAATAGCAGTGCCACCTTAGTTGCTGCATATGATGCCTATGAACAATGATGGTGGTTCCTGGCGGTGCCTGCTAGTATTAAGCCTGTTTGTTATCAGCACCAAATCAAAATACATGATGCAATAAGCAAGGCGTGTAAAATGTCTCTGAAGGAGGAACACCTCCAGACCAAGGGCCGGCAAACTGCAGGGCACAGATGTTGTGCCAGAAACAAGAGTGGCCCACTTTGGAGGTGCCCAGCTTTGCATACACTGCACTACTCCTCCCATAAAATAGAAAAGCTCCCCCCCCCCCCCCCCCCACACACACACACACTCCAGGAAGGAGGTAGGGAGCATTAGGGAGGTTGTAGGGTTGTAGCAGGTAGGGTTGTCATTATGGACAGACAGCTGTACCATATTGCAGAGGGCTTGCAAGGATACTTCAACGAGGGCAGCACCACAAGAAGTAACTGGCAGCCGGGCCATAGCAGCACATGGTTAGGAACTGTGGAAGGTGTACTGTGTGCCAAAGAGATGCCTGTAGAACGAGCAAAGGAGAGTCTGAGTCATGATGCAGAAGTCGGGAACATAAGAAAATCAGTGAGAACCCTCGTGGCCTGTGTGTACAGGATGGTATGAAGGACTGTGCAGAATTTAGAGCTGTCATGCAAAGGTGTGCAGCAGTGCATAACATCAGGCTTCAGCTTTCAGCTGATATACAGGGTGATTATAATTAAAGTTAAACTTTCAAACTGCTGTAGAAATGACACCATTGGTCAGAATGAAGTCAAATTGCAATGGAATATTATCGGAGAAGGGGGAAACATATGGCAGAAGAAAAATAAATGGTTACAAAATGTAGCAATAGATGGCACTGTAGGCATCATAATTTAATAGTGGTCAATTACAAATGACAAATGAATTATACAACAATGCCTAAGATGTACGTTTGACATTAAACAAACTGTACTACTCAGTGTGCATGGGTGTACAGGTATGATAATGTTAGTTACGTAAGCCCATCCACCACAGCAAGGTCACAACACACTGGATGGGAAAAAATTGGTTTTTAATTGTCCTGAGGCCAAATACCACATAAAAAGCATCACTCACATCAGTTTTTAATTGTCCTGAGTCCAAAAACTGCATAAAATGCATCAATCACATTGGTTTTTAATTGCCCTGAGGCCAGAAACCACATAAAGAGCATCAATCACACTGATTTTTAACTATCCTCAGGCCATAAACTGCAGAAAAGCATCAATCAAAATCAAATTGGATTATTAATTTCCATGTGACTGGTGAAAGACATGTTCAATATGCTTTCCACCATTTTATGCAACAAGTTGAAATAGAGAGACAGCCTGGTCCACCAATTGATCGAAATGTTTCTGGGGTCACATTCAGTATGTGTTATGCAATGCATACCTTCAGTGCAGCTAAGTTTGCAATGGGAACACTGAACACAACATCTTTCAGGTAGCCCCACAGCCAGAAGTCACACAGATTAAGATCAAGTGATTGGGACAGTTAGGCTGCAGGGAAATGGCAGCTGATAATTCTATCATTTCTGAAATGGCACTTCAGCAGCTGCTGAACTGGATTTGGAATGTGCGCAGGTGTGCTGTCTTGCATAAAAATGATCCCATCTACGCTGTTGAAGAGCTGGAATGTCAATTTTCATGGTATGGAAGTAGAAAATAACATTCTTGTCGAACTGTTACCCTTGATGGTAGCAGAGTCAATGGTTATTATCAGTGACATGAGTAGGGTTGTGTTACTTACATGCAAGTAGAATTATGTAAATCTTGAGCTTGAAAATGACACAAAAAACAAAACTGCAATAGCACAACAAAACAGTTACAGGTGAAAGTGAAAATGATATCATTTAAAGAATTTATAGAGACTGTGGGTGATGCTTTACTATAACAGAATACATTATTTCCAGGTCAAATTTATGCATACACTTTTCTGCATGTGTTTTACATACCTCTTAAGTGATTTAGGGAATCTATAGGAAACCCAAATTTATGCACATTTGACTTCGAATTCTCCCATATGTGAGCCTAGTGACTCAAGCATCAAGCTGCCATGTTCACCTTACAAGTACTTTGAAATGTTGTACTTGAGGGCAGAAGTGTTTTTGTTGGAGTACTTGATGTGTCACAGTAGGTAGCCCATTAGACCAACATTGATACAAATTAATTACTTGTGGAGTTGTCCAGAGGAAAGTTTCATGACAATGTACACAATTCCTTTCACTATTTGCTGCCAACATTTCCAGATCCACACTGTAGAAGTTATACAGCTGTACTCTAGCATCATGAATGCAGTTACTGTTTATTTCCTCATTGTCCTGTACATAGCAGCTGCTTGAGTGTAAGCTATGAAGTTACCAGATATATGGAATACACAAAGACCACAACAAGTACTACAAAAAGGAAACTGGATAAAACATACCACCATGTAAAAATATAGCATTTCTACAAGAAAATAAAAAAAATGTTATAAGCCCCTTAGAAGTAGCTTACAACATTTTTACAGGTCTTTCAAATTATATGATAGAACTAAACATGAAAAAGAATATCCAATCTAACAAATACCGGGTGCGGCAGAAGTGACTAAGCAGTTTTAAGGAGCTATAAAAAGTGAATCTGGATGTATAGAGAAAAAATGTTTTTATTTTCTAAGTTAGTGCAATATACCATTTTACATTCATTTCGTTTTGAAAATAATGTCCTCAAGATGGCAGCCATTAGCATCAATAGATTTTTGTAGATGGTCCCTGACATTTCAAGCAGCTCTTGCACGCATATCGCAGGTTATGGCATTTACTTCATCAATAATCCACTCTTTTAACTCTAGTAGGGTGTGAGGGCAGCTTTTGAAAACCTTTTCCCTCAGATATCCCCAAAGAAAATAGTCACAAATGCTCAAATCTGGTGACTGCGTAGGCCACCTGGCATCATCCCTCAAAGAGATGAGGCATCCTGGAAACATTTCTCCCACAACATCAAGTGAAATTCAAGCTGTGTGAGCAGTAGCTCTATCCTATTGGATCCACAAGTCCCCCAGTCCATACTCTTCAACAATCTCGTCCATTCAGAAAATTTTGCCACATTGAAACGTAACATGTGGAATTCACTGCCACGGTCACTCCTTCTTCCTCAAAAAATTAAGGGGCTACTACACCAAATTGTGATATGGCACACCACACTGTCACTTTAGGAGAATGTTGCGGTCTTTCATGAATAATTCGGGGGTTATTTTCAGCCCACACACACAAAGATGAAAATATGCCTCATCACTACTGAAGAAAGCTGCATTTGGAGGGATCTGAGCAAGCATTTGCTCACACAGATTTTGAGAGTTGGCCTAGTCTACTTGGTGTAATTCTTGAGCAATCATTATTTTGAAAGGACGGAACTTCAAACTGCATTGCAAATCCATCTGAAACTGTGGTCTGAAATCCTCAATGCAACAGCATTTTGTCGAGCAGAATGTTGCGGGGATTGTTGAACTGCTGTTCTCACCTGCTGCACATTTTCTGGCATTCTGATGGATCTGCATTGGAAATGTGTATCTATTCTTAGTGTGCTACCAGTTTCCTCCAACTGCAAAACCCAGGACCGATTGGTGTTTGCTTTAAGAATGGTGTTGTTGCATGGAATGTTGAACTGTTGCCGAAAAGCTCTTTGTGTAGCTATCACAGATCTGTTGTTTTCATAATAAGTGCGAATGACAAAACCTTGATGTGCACCAGTCCAGACCATGTTGGCAACTGAAATAGGGTCAACAGCTGAACAAAGGCAGACCACATGCAACTGCCTACTCCCAACCACAGCCCCAGTGGTAATCGATAGAAACCGCTCAGTCAGTTCTGCTGCACCCTGTATAAAATTAGTACATGTTACAGTTCAATGTACATCAGTACTGTCACACAAGACAAAGCTGCAGAAGCAACAAAATTACTAAAAAACACTCCAACTTTTAAGCACTGATTGGGCCTCAATACCAGTCTTAAAGAAGAGTGCTCTAAACTTAACTGAACCACTTACACACTTACATTATAGTTCACCCCGAGCTGGAGCTTTTCCTCAGGTACTGAAACTGTCTTGAGTAATTTCAGTTTATAAAAAAGGTGGGAGGAATTCAAACTCATTACAATTTCCTCCTACATTTTCAAAAAACTATTTCAAGTAATTGTACAAGACAAACTTTTGGAATTCATAAATAAAACGTAAATCCTGTGTAATAAACAATACTAGTTAAAAAATAAGGGATCAACAATAATTGCCATTCAAACTCATTACAATTTCCTCCTACATTTTCAAAAAACTATTTCAAGTAATTGTACAAGACAAACTTTTGGAATTCATAAATAAAACGTAAATCCTGTGTAATAAACAATACTAGTTAAAAAATAAGGGATCAACAATAATTGCCATTTATGAGTACTTTAAATATTGGCCTATCAAAAGCTTTTGACATGGTGGATCATAAGAGTCTACAGTCAAAGCTTGAAAAAGTGTGGTATTTGAGGTGTATCCAAAACTTGGATCAGTGCTTTCCTGAGTAATTGTAAACAGCAGTGAGCATAAAACACACCCAGTGTCAAGTTTAAAAATATTACTTAACGTATCTCAGAGTGTAATCTGATTAAATATGGCGTAACTTAAGGACCAGAAATGCAACCACATTTGTTCATTTTGTACATTAATGATCTAATCTTCATCGCGGATGCTCAAAAACTATTGTATTTGCAGATGACCCAAGAGTCTATTAAACCAAAGCCTAAATAAATAAATAAAATTCTATTAGAAGAAGAAAGTAATGACAAACTACAAAAATCAGTAAGCACCATCACAAAACAACTTAGCAACTGTGCAGAGAATAATCAGCTTATACTAAATAGTGGAAAAAAGAACTCTCTAACAATTCACAGCACTCTAATCAAGAAGAAGTACATCCCATTTACCTCTATCAATGCTGAACCAGTTGGTTGAAGCATACCAGTATATGATTTTAGGATGGGTATGACGTAAATTGTTGACGTCAGATGTCAGGCTGCCATATTTATAGGCTTACATAAATTTTGTAACAATCTTATTTCACTTATCTGATCTTATAGAAGTCAATTTATTATACTGATTCATATTCTGATATTAATTTCATTTTGACCTCAGCGATCATACAAATATCTCTGCACTGGTTTGTCTGTTACTAGTTAATACTTGGAAATAAAACATAAGCAATTCTCATTTTGTAATTCCAGGACACCTTTTAGAAGGATTGAAACCAGTTTTTTGTTGGCATTTATGGAATAAACTTCTGCATATGTTAGGAACATTTTCCAACTAATAATCTTTGTGATATAAGCAACTTAACAAAAATCACTATCATAAAATATGAATTTCAATATTAAAAGCTAAAAGCCATGAGAAACTTTATGCTGCAATATGACAGGAACAAATTAATGTGTAACTGGATGCGGCCAGCAATTCTTTCATTGTAATTCATAAACTTTCTGTTTCTAATGATAGATGATATAAGCAGTTATTGTTAGAAATATATATAAGCAGTGATGAATTAGCCATCTTGGCCTCCATTTTCCAACATATTTTTGTGAACCAGTTTTGTTACAGTTTTACAATATAAATATGTAATTCTGTTGTCATGGATTTCTCAAAATTTCTCTTGGCACTGAAAAAATGAAAATGGCGTGTGATGAGGACCAATCGTCAGGTAGACCGCTCACCTGGTGCAAGTCTTTCGATTTGACGCCACTTCGGCGACTTACGCATCGATGGGGATGAAATGATGATGATTAGGACAACACAACATCCAGTCCCTAACCTGGGCCCTTAGGATTGACAGTCTGTCACACTGACCACTAAGCTACCGGGGCACTACCAAATTATTAGCTACGCTGTTAAGAATTCAGCAAGTTGCAGAAAATTTTGGTGGAGCAGATACTCGCAACATTCTTTTACAGCTACTGCAGCATCAGAGAGTGCTGAGAAATGAAGATGAATGTTTGCCAATTAACTGTTACATCATGGTATATTTCATGATAGCATCCATGGAGAAGAAATAAAAGCTTTGAGGTTCGCCAATGACATTGTAATTCTGTCAGAGACAGCAAAGGACTTGGAAGAGTAGTTGAACGGAATGGACAGTGTCTTGAAAGGAGGATATAAGATGAACTTCAACAAAAGCAAAACGATGATAATGGAATGTAGTCGAATTAAGTCGGGTGATGCTGAGGGAATTACATTAGGAAATCAGACACTTAAAGTAGTAAAGGAGTTTTACTATTTGGGGAGCAAAATAACTGATGATGGTTGAAGTAGAGAGGATATAAAATGTAGACTGGCAATGGCAAGGAAAGCGTTTATGAAGAAGAGAAATTTGTTAACGTCGAGTATAGATTTAAGTGTCAGGAAGTCGTTTCTGAAAGTATTTGTATGGAGTGTAGCCATGTATGGAAGTGAAACATGGACGATAAATAGTTTGGACGAGAAGAGAATAGAAGCTTTCAAAATGTGGTGCTACAGAAGAATGCTGAAGATTAGATGGGTAGATCATATAACTAATGAGGAGGTATTGAATAGAATTGGGGAGAAGAGGAATTTGTGGCACAACTTGAGAAGAAGAAGGGACCGGTTGGTAGGATATGTTCTGAGGCATCAAGGGATCACAAATTTAGCATTGGAGGGCAACGTGGAGGGTAAAAATCGTAGAGGGAGACCAAGAGATGAATACACTAAGCAGATTCAGAAGGATGTAGGTTGCAGTAGGTACTGGGAGATGAAGAAGCTTTCACAGGATAGAGTAGAATGGAGAACTGCATCAAACCAGTCTCTGAACTGAAGACCACAACCACAACAACAGCAGTACAGACACCAAATTCTTAGGATTACAGTTGCAAAGTGATTTAAAATGGAATATGTATATAGATTATCTGAATGCAAAATTAGGCAAACCCTGCTAGAGCTTGCACTAAATAACATGGTTCTTGCACAGAAACACACTTTCATCCAAAGCACTGGAAAATCCACCTCTTTGTGCTGAGTGAGTGGCCAACTTAGTTGGCCATCGTTTACCAACCTGCATGCTTCAAGCATTCTCTCCATTCCTTAGTGTGGCACTGCAGTTTTTATGCACCATAGGACAGAAAAAGTTCTTCATAATCAGGCATGCATGAGTATATGAAGTGTCATTAAATGTTGGAAGAGACAAACAAGGAAACATAATCTCATTAAAAAATGTACTAGAGAGGGTTGCAAAAACCACTAGCTATTCCAGTCCCACAACAATGAGAATGGAAAAGCAGGTGGAAAACATAGTTGCAAGTACCTCCCAGTGATTCTGTGCTTCAGAACAAATGCAGAAGAAGAAGAAAATTTTATATTTAGCTAATACTGACAAACAAGTTGTCAGTGGGAGACTTGCACTTGATGTCGGAGAAATATGTTCTTATGTTTTTTATCTTTCATTGTCTGTATCATAGTAAACAATGTGGTCAGATAGGCTACATTTTTACCCCTTTTGTATTTTATGACATTCCCTTTTGGCAGTGCCTTGTCAGACTTGTTTTGTGAAGGTTGATTCATTGTTTACGTGATTATTTCTTTTTAGTACTCTACTAAGAAACTGTTGACTTTTAACATCTATATTTGTTGAATTATTGATTGTAGATAACCTGCTAATATAAGAGTTAGCAAAATAGCTAACTATACCTTACAAGTTGTGCAGAATATGCATTTGTGCACAGGCTTTGTCTGTCAAACTGTATCTCCCCTACTGCTTGGTGGTTATTCACAACAGAACCACCCGCCTGCCCCCCCCCCCCTCCCCCCATCTCCCCTCCCTCCCCTAATGTTCCATCTGTACAGGTACAGTACAAGTTATTTTGTACACTCTATGTCTTCTTTATTCACTAAACTTCTTTAATGAGGAGACAGTAAAGAGTGAACATCGTGCCTACTTTGATTATCACCTTAAGTATAGGGTCACATTTTGGGGAAACACAAACGTAGCTAACAGTACATTCTAATTGCAAAAAGGATTTTTAGCATCATGTTTTCATGTAACCTAGAGATTCATATTCTTCTGTATCACATCTCCAGTAACCCTCCTTTACCAAGTACTTTATGGAAACACATGCATTTTTCAAAATATATGAAATAGGTATGGATGGTAGATTGCAAAACGAGCTGTAACTTTAATTATCACTGTACCAGACAAAGTGAAAAATTACATTTGACCTAAATCCACATTTCCCTGTGCTTGAAGGTACATTCTATATGGAAATTAACCTTCATAACAAACTTCCTGAAAACATAACAGCAAGTACTGAGCTCAAAACATTTTGGGAATCTATAAGACACAGCATCATTGTTTTTGCTTCATATAAGGATATTTAAAAGTATGAAGTGTATTTCAGAAATGATTTTTTATTTAAAATGTGTATGCATAGAAATGTAAGTTCTGTAATGTATCATCATATGCTTTTTACATGTATATATATAAATTGATCTGTCCTATGTCTTATACATAAGCTGCTTTTATAGACAAGAGGACAACTTTTCAATACAATGCAATATATGACTTTCTCTTTCATTATAGATAAAAGATAAATTGTTTTTCTCTGAATGACATATAGCACCGACAACTAATTTCAGTCTCTTTTACAGTAATTGACTCTTTTACGGTAACTGACCTTATTGCCCAATTTATCAGGAGAAAAGGAGCAGCCTTTTTTAAGTATGACAGAAAAATTTCCTTAGGTCTAAATGAATGATTTTATAATTTTGGCATATATGTTCTTTGTCATATGATTGCAGGCAAATAAACTAAACAGGTTTCCAGAATGAAATTTTCACTCTGCAGTGGACTGTGTGCTGATATGAAACTTCCTGGCAGATTAAAACTGTTTGCCAGACTGAGACTCGAACTCAGGACCTTTGCCTTTGTGGGCAAGTGCTCTACTGTCTAAGCTACCCAAGTACGACTCAGGATCCATCCTCCTATCGGTGCACAGTCTGCTGCAGAGTGAAAATTTCACTCTGGGAACATCCCTCAGGCTGTGGCTAAGCCATGTCTCTGCAGTATCCTTTCTCCTAGGAGTGCTAGTTCTGCAATGTTTGCAAGATAGCTTCTGTGAAGTTTGGAATGTAGGAGATGAGGTACTGGTGGAAGTATAGCTGTGAGGACGGGTCATGAGTTGTGCTTGGGTAGCTCAGATGGCACAGCACTTGCCTGTGAAAGGCGAAGGTCCCAAGTTTGAGTCTCGGTCCGGCACACAGTTTTAATCTGCCAGGAAGTTTCAAACTAAACAGGTGATTATGTTTGAATGAAGTCACTCCCATACACATGCACATTTTGTTTTTCTAGTGTGAGGCTTCTTGTTGCCTCACAGTTTGTCTTGGTAAGCCTGACACTCACCTCATCCTGTGCTCTCTGGGCCTTCATCTCATCCTGCTCTGCCTCCAGCCCCTGAGCACGCTCCTGCATTGTCCGCAGTTGTGCTATCTCACGTTCTCTGGCCAGCCGCTGCAGTCGTAGTTCTTCCTCGACAGCTGCTTCACGCTCTGCCTTCCGACGCATATATTCTTCAACCTGTATGGCAAAAAAGAATGTGCTATATAAAAGGGGTGTGGCAAATGGTGCACCTCAGGCAGGACTGCAAACCTCCTTCAATTTACATAAGAAAGTAATTTGTTATTGTGGTATACTGAAGACAGTAGTGTTGCCAGAGAGCAGGCATACAGTTCATCATAGTGGAATTTAAAACTGCGATATACTTAAAGTGTAAGGGAACACCACTTTTCTGTTCTGCAACAAAGTAAGTTTTGTGCTACTGCCAGTCACAAATTAGGCAGGCCATTGCCCCTAACAACTTAGCATGTGAAAGCAAAATCTACATTAAGCTGATAACCAACAATGCAGCAGAAAGCAAATGCTATGACTGCAACAACATAAGCAAAAAGCGTTACTGATGAGCAAAGCCAAAGCAGTCTTAAACAACTACACGCTCACACACAGAGTTCTACTCAAACTTTGTGTCCCGAAAGTAACATAAAAGTTTTAAAACATTTGACAATCAGGATATGGTGGCTTGAGCAGTGAAATATGGACTGCCACTCTGTTCACTGGTTGGGAATTACTTCGTGTAGAGGCCAATGGCCATTCCCAAGTGATGTGTTTGCCTCAGCCCCTGGAACTGTGGCAGGCACAACACAGACATATTTGCCACACGAATAATATCACCACCATTCTCCGAATCTGTCAACACATTACTGGAGTGGAAGGATATTAGAGTAGGCAACCGATCACTCAGTAATTTATTGTACAGGGTGTTTCCAGCACAACTGGTCCGATGAATTTTCTAATAAACATAAATTGATGTGTTGATTATGTCACAATGATAATATAATGATATGGATAGAGTACAGGTGGATGACCAGGTGGCAGCACCTGTTCCACAAATTCAAATTATGCATACAGTAACATTGTATTTATGTGTGCAGTGTGTAATTGATTATTAATGTCTGACTTTGTTGTTTACCTTTATTATGACACACAAGTGATGAAAATTGGTGACCTTGTATAGACCCAAACCTGCAGTTAATTCTAGTTTTGATAAATCTCTATGGATTCTTGTAAACAACAATCACAGAATAATTGAGGTGATTGTATCCCCATAATTGAGAATTCTGCCCTGCTGTCATGCCTATAACAGCACAGAGGACCTTTGTATCTCTGAGTACCCTCACATCCTATTCCAGGATTATCTTAACCAGTTTCCCCTCCCAGGTTGTGAAGTCTTTCACAAAAGCCATTTATCCTATCTACATACCCATCAGCATCTTGTCAGACATCTTGTAGTTGCTGTTTTGTTTTAAAAATATGTATCTGTATGTATTTTAAATTGGTTTTAATAATTAGGTTAAGTGCAATAGCCAGGGTGCTGCCAGACTTCCCATGATAGACAGCATGTAACTAATAAATTAATTAAAAAAATGGTAGTGTTATTGGCATGGGGTCCAGCTTCAATGCCAGCACTTCATACAACATGACACCAAGTTTTTGTGGAGTATAGAGGAAAGACTGTAGTGTGTCAGAGAAGTTTTTGTGACTGTAGGCAGGGAAGTTTTGTTCAACATATTTCCTAAAAATTATTTGTGAAGTTGATGAGACCATGAGGAAAACATTTTAATTCTACTGGAAATTAACAGCTTTGAATTTTTCACAGACCGCTCTTCTATGAATTAAAGGTAACAAAAGGAGGTATTAACTGAGAAAAGAGTGAGACAGGGTTGTAGCCTACTCCCTATGTTATTTTATCTGTACTTGATTATGAGGTAGAGGAAGCTATGAAGAATTATGGGAGAAGAAATAAAAATTTTAAGGTTTATGATGACTCTGTAATTCAGTCATTTAGCAAAGGACATATACTATCAGTTGAATAGTACATGTAGTTTCTCCGAGAGATACTAAAGATCAGCAAATTGGGGAGAAAATACCTTTATCACACTAACTGATTAAAGGAATGGACTGTTTGACAGGACTCATCCTGAGGCATCAAAGCATATTTTATTTGGTCATGGAGGGAAATGTGGAGGTTAAAAACCAAGGTTGGAGGCTAAGTATTGAATACAGTGAGTGGATTAGAGTGAATTCAAGTGGCAGTAGTTAAGATGAGTTTGGAAAGTTGCCCTGAACCAGTCTTGCCTGAAGACTACAGCAATAATGGAGATAGGACTTACTAACCACAAAACTATAGGTGCAGAATTGACATTGGTATTGACTGAAAAGTTACGAGAGGTAGAAAATACTTCTGGCAAAGAAAATCACAGGGAAAATGATTTTAAAAACTCCTAACCATCAGCAGTGAACATACAACTAGGTAAATATCAGGTTGATACCCACACCCTATTTCAATATATGCTATATAAAAATCATCCACCCGTCAATTGTCATTAACATTGTCAAAACCCAAATAACAAAGGCAACCCCATAGAAACATGTGTAATGGCAAGTAAAAGAAGAAGAAGAAGATTCAACAGTCAACTTTCAGTTTTGAGAAGGAAAAGGGGTCAGATCTTTGACAGGAATTCCAGTATTTGTAAGCCGTATGCTAGATAAGTTTGTGCCATGTAAGATTGTGGGGGCCGGGAAAGACCCACCATGGATGTGTAACAATATTGCGAAGCTACTACAAAAATGTAGGGAGCAATCTAGCAGATAAAATGAAAGCACAACTCTTACTGAGAAAAAGAAGTCAAACAAAGTCAAAACAAGTGAAGAACAGCAATGAAAGAATGTTCAATGAATTGACTGACTGACTGTCATGTGACTAGGGCCTCCCATCGGGTAGACCATTCGCCAGGTGCAAGTCTTTCAATTTGACGCCACTTTGGTGACTTGCACATCGATGAGAATGAAATGGTGATGATTAGGGCAACACAACACCCAGTCCCTGAGTGGAGAAAATCTCTGACCCAGTCAGACATTCTGTCATGCTGACCATTCAGCTACCAGGGCGGTCTTCAATGTATTGAAAAGCAAACTATTACCTGCTGAGTTGCCACAAACTGACTTACTGACACCTGTGAAAAGCAGCCATTGCAGAATTTCAACATAACTAAAAAAAAATCAAGAAAAAGTTTTTCATACATTAAAACTCTAATCTGGTGTCCAACAAATATTCCTTCCTTTATTTTTGCTTCACTAATCCTTGTCTCTCAGGAGTAGGGTTACATGAATCTTCATGAATGTTTATCCATGGCTTTCACGAAGTTTCTGACGAGACCCAATTTAATGTGCTTGGAGGTAAATAGAAATTTTTGACATCAACAAGAGAAGCATTCACTACATTCTTCTGTTCAGGTAGTAGTTTATTCTGAGTAGCACTTTTTCTCATAATAATGCTTTTTTCTGCCTCTGCGTACTCAAGCTGAATACTGAAGGAAATTGCTATTACTTTGAGATTTGTACATATATGCCACTTGTATATCCCTTACTGGAGAAGTGTGAGAAGCAATTTAAAGTACTTATATGTCTCCTTCAGACTAACTTCCCATAATGGAGAAGTAGTGCTTTCAGAATTTCTTTGTTGGTGTCTATGTACAAGTGCCATTAATTTATGTGGAAATCATGGCTGTGATTCCCCATAACAGAGTCAATATCATTACAAAAAAGTCATCTTCTGTGAAGAAATATTCAGAATAAACAGCATGGTGGTCCCAACAAACATTCACTTTGTACTCTGAAGAATAAGAATTCATCCTGTTAATTATGAAGCTAAAAACGCTGCCTATTGCTTTGGCAAATTTAAATCACACATAAGATGATTGAGATCTGCTTGAGACATAAAGTATGGCCTTGAAATATTGGGTACAATGGTCAAGCAGTTCCTCATAAGCCACACATTTCTGTAGTCGATACTAAGCAGCACTGGAGGCAGTGTAGACAGCACTGCCACTGGACAGTGGATGATTGGAAATAAATGATTTAGAGTGATGAATAATGCTATACCCTGTGACAGTCCAATTAAAGCAATTAAGGCTGGTGAATGCCTGGAGTACATTACCTGCCTTAATGTGGAGTACAAACAGTGGTGTTACGGTTTGGTGGTGCTTTTCATGGGTATGTTGTGGTCCCCCTATTGCACTTCAGACAATGATAAATACAAAAGGTTTTGAACACATTTTACAGTGTTGTGCACTGTGTACAGTAGAGGAGCATCTTGGAGACAATGACAATTTATACCAGTATGACAATGCACTGTGCCATTAAGCAGCATATGTGATGCAACGGTTCATCAGTAATAACATTACTGAAATGGACTGACCTGCCCAGAGTCCTGAGCTGAACCCAGTGGAACAACTTTGCCATGAAACAGAATAATGAGTTAACTCCAGATCTCAGCATGCAACATATAATCTTCTCTGGTTTTGGCTTTTGTGGAAGAATAGGCTGACATTCCTCCAGACAGTCATTCTGACACTGTATTGAATGTGTCCCCAGCAGAGCTTTAATCATAATAAAGGTAGAAGGTGACACACCCCAAAGTAATGTCCACTAGTAGGTGTCTAGATACTTTTGATCATATAGTGTATGGTAGCTAATTTTAATCGAGTAAATTAGAAAGAAAGGTACTACTTTGGAAAAACAGTAGGGCCCTCAGTTCTGCTAAGCAACTGCTTCTTATCTCTTATTTGTAGCTTAAGATTCACTTGATAATGTTGGCATTATTCAAGGAAAATTGTTACCTACATCTGTAAACACTGAGATCTGTTTACAGAGCATTACCACTTGTCATGCAACTTTGGCCATATCCTTTCCACATGACTAACAGAACTTTTCAATCATTGAAACTATACTGCTGGCCATCAAATTTGCAACACCATGGAAGTGGCATGCAACAAATGCCATACTGGCAGCAAGTGTCCAATGTTAGGATATGCACATGACATCCATTTCAGCAAAACCTTAGAAAGTAGGTGGTAATTTGCTATATAAGTAAACATTACACACCAGGTTTCTCAGTCAGGAATCAGATTTGGAGGTGGGCTGTTTGTGAAGATCACATTATGCCTCACACATGAAGAACAAACATTTATCAGCACATGTCAGAATTCTGCAATGGCAAGATGGCCTATGGAGAGTGCAGTTTATCATTCCACAATATTGGTGCTCAAATTGGTATAGGTAACACAATTTTCAAGCAAATATGAAAGCAATACATTCAGGATGGCCATACTCACAATGCTGTGCAGAAGCTCAATGACCCCATGCAATGAGCACATGAGAGGACAGACACATTGTTCACTTGACCATGCAGAATTGTACAGCCACATCACTTACCATGAGTCACAAAGGGGCCTTGTTTGCAGCAAGATATATGCCCAGTCAGTGATATCTAAAGCACCATGGACTGTCATAATTGTTGTGTCTTCTCCTGTAACAGCTGCAGAGAGGTGTGCCAACAATGGTGTACCAAATGACGACACCAAGTACTGGAGTGGCACCATGTCATCTGGTACTGCATGTCATTTTGGACATATCTGTGTGTGGAGGCTCCAAGGAGAATGAACATTGCCAATACTTAACATATTGTATGGAGTGCCAATGGGTGCCTAACAGAATCACCACTGGTTCACAATTTAGACAACACCTGCTACATAAGAGGCATTCAATAAGTAAAACAACACATTTTTTTCTGAAAGCAGGTTGCTATTATTCAGGATTCCAATACACCATGTTATTCTCCACTCTTTTGGCTACAAAACTATATTTTTCAACATAATCCCTGTTCAATGTGATGGCCTTACACCACTTTACTGGGAGGGCCAGTATGGATGCATAGCACCACTCTACTGGTTGATGTTGGAGCCAACTTCTTGCTGTATCAATAACCTTCCCACAAAGTGCATCCTTCATTGAGCCAAACAGATGGAAGTCGAAAGGTGTGAAATCTGGGCTGTAAGGTGGATGAGGAAGAACAGTCCAACAAAGTTTTATGAGTTCCTCTAGGGTGCCCAGACTTGTGTGAGGCCTTGTGTTGTCGTGGAGGGGGAGAACAACTGCATTTCTGTAGCGATGGACAAGTTGAAGTTGTTTCTTCAATTTCCTGAGGGTAGCACAATGCACTTCAGAGGTGATCATTGCTCCATGAGGGAGGATAGATAACATAAAACCCCTTCAGAGTTCCAGAAGATCATCACCATGAAATTACTGGGTGAGGGTGTGATTGAACATTTTATTTGGAGGAGAGATGGTGTGACGTCACTTCATGGATTGGTATTTTGTTTCCAGTTCAAAGTGACAAACCCAAGTTTCCCTGCCTGTGACAATGTTCAACTGATGATTGTCACAATCAGCCTCATAATGTTCACGCAATTTTGTGCAGGTGGTCCTTCATTGCTCCTTATGGCATTCTGTTAGGTGGTAAGGAAACCAGCAGGAGCACACCTTTGATTATTCCAACTGGCGGATAAGTGTGCCAGCACTACCAACAGAGATGTTCAGCTGTGCAGCAATAGGTTTGCTTGTAATCCATTGATCACTTCAGATGAGAGTGTCTGCATGTTGAACTTTGCAGGAATCACAGCTGTGTGCGGCCGGCCAGCACATGGGAGATCAGACAGGTTTGCACTACCTTATTGCAATGATGACAGATGCCCCTCCCAATGACTCATGAAGCTTTTGTCCACTGCCAGGTCTCCACAGACATTCTACAAGCACCTAAGAGCATCTGTGATGCTCTGGTTTCTGCCAAAGAAACTCAGTGACAGATCTCTACTTGGACTGCACCTCCATTACTGATGTCATTTTCAAGACTACATATAGCACTGCTACCTATCAGAACTTCATGAAACTATAGGGGCTGAAGCAGGAATAATCCATTATGTTCCACAACAAATTCTGCTTATTTCAACTGAAACTGGCTGAGAAGAAAATGTGACACATTACTTATTGAATGATTCTTGTATCAGTGACCTGTTAAGACTGGTGGCTGTGCCCTATTTCAGAGGTCTCTGTGATATTATTTTTCTACAAGGGGTAAAAGATGGTAAGTTGCTCCTGCTGCCCTGACCTGCCTCACAATACAAATGTTGTTTGAAAGTTGCCTTGGACAGCACATGCTCCAGATCTCTCACACATTGAAAACATCTAGTTATGGGTTGCTGTGAGCCTGGTGTGCCATCACTTGCCAGCCACTGTGGGTACTGAACTTTAGTCGAAGCAGCCTAGAATGATGTAACTCTGTCATCCACACCAGGTTTAACTCCATGCCCAGACAGTTAGAGCTATTGTTGATGGCAGCTCTGCATTCTAAGTTTCAGATCCTGTTTACCATAAATCACTTACAAATTTAATCTTACTACATAGTGTATGCACAATAAGTACTATTTTTTTACTATATATCCTTACTGGGGTTGCAATTTTAGCAATCAGCAGTGCAGGTATTCAGATAATTTGTAGAAAGAGTTTTTAATGAGATATATTTGTGACTTAGGTGTATTTCTAACTTTCTTTCCTCATAGCTTCAACTCTAACAGTATCTCACTTTTCCTTTTAATCTACTGGGAAGTTTCACATATATTCTATTTCAGAGTGAAATATTTGTTCTGGAAACAGCTATCAAAGCTGTAGCTACACCATTTCTTCATGATATTATTTCTTCGTGGAGTGCTAGTCTAGCAAGGTGTGCAGGGAAGTTTCTGTGCAGGTTTAATAGTGGGTGAGAAAGACATTGGCAGATGGGGTGTAAGCTGTGAATGGATTCCTATGTTGCTAAGAAATTTCAAAACAGCACACACTCTGCTGCAGAGATTCATTTGTAACTACATGATGAGTGTATAAGTTTATAAAATTTCTGATCAGCTTTCTCTTAAGAAGAAATGTTTAGTAGCATTGTGAAAATCATCTATTTATGCATGAACTACTGGCTCTACAAATAATGTTTACAATTGTTATGAGCAGGTGCTCATAAAAAGGGACAGAAATAGCATAATACTTATATGATTGTTTTTCACATTCATTGCCAAAGGGAAGCCTACTTCTCTATTTGCTATCTTCTATTAGTCTGTTATCTACATATGAGAATAGCCCAAATGTTGTACATGAATTGGATGTAATATGAATACAAAACAGAATATTTTATATGAATTTCGAATTCGTTAGAACAGCTAAGCATATGGTGTCCAAGGAAAAAAGCTACGTAAAATATGTATTTTAAAGAAAAGTAATATAAACAATCTTTAAAATCTATGTAATACTCTCTGGCCACATGGCACACAGATGTATGTGACCCAGAATCCACAACACACATGACACTACACTGTTATACTTAATATCAGAACAAAACTAAATTCCCTCAATTGTCCAAATAGTTAGTCCCTGGCTCACTGAGGCACATCTCAGGACACACAGGGGCTGTATTGTCATGCCACCCAAGGTGTAGAGATTGGGTGATGGCTGTTAGGATTTCAGGAAACCTTTGCTGATCCTTTCAAGGCTCGTCTCCTCCTTGCTTCTGGAAGGCTATTGTAAATGGATGTTCTGCTGTGGTGCATCTTGTTTTCATGGTGCATGGCATCTTGTTGGTTGCCTCTCAGCCATATAAGATGTCAGTTAGTAAGCAAGTTCAACTTCTCTTCTTATTATGTTACAGACTGACGTATTACCAAAGACATTCCTATTCTGGTCTGTAATATCGTATCTAATGGCACATTTACAGACAATGTGGTCCAGGGTGTTGATTGTTCCATATTTGCTATTGTCTGTGACTGTGTTGCATATTCTCAGTCAGTAGCTGAGATATGGACTATGTCCCAATGGGCAGTGTATAGCTGCTTTGTCAGAAGAAAATGTGACATTACTGACTTTACTTTTATTTTAGCAAAGAACTGGTAGGTTCCTCTTCCTATTTATGCCCTGTCCCAGATTTCTTACCACTCTGTATCAGTGGATGCCTTTATTTCCTTATTTGTTGTGGCTCTTGCACCAGGATATTCTATACTAATTGTATTCACCCTTTTTGATCCAATGTTGTACACCTCTCTTTCTTACAGCTATGTTTAGTGGCAGTAAGCCTAGTATCACCAGCAACACCTCTCTCAGTGCTGTTGTATACCTGCATGTCAGGCACAAGAATATATTTCCTTGTGCTCACTGAAGATCTTGTGCTGTCTTTTCCTTTCTGGCACTGTGAGCCCACAATACAAATTAAGACTGCATTATGACATGTTCTTACTGCATTCAGGTGCAACTGAAAGCTACTTTAGCCAATTCTTGTTATTTTGCTCATGATTTCAATGCCTCTCCAGAAAATAATCTCTGCATGTACATGAATGTTTAGATCTTTCTGCTGAGGTACCTATATACTTCCTTTCTCTTGACAGTTTGGTCCTTTTTGATTGTGGGGTTTCTTGATAATGTTCCTTTTATAACATATAAACTGTTTTGAGTGTTGATGGCATTAATTAATTTTCTGTGCAGCAGATACTAATTGTTTCCAGAACTTCCCTACTGTTTTCTTCTAATTTAGCACTTGTGTTAACAGATACTATAATTAGCAGATCATCTGTATAGACAATGCAGCCAAGGGTGCCCTTACCTGGGAGCAAGAGGGGGCCACAGCTGCCCCTAGCTCTCAGGGAAACATTTGTCTTCCAAAATATTAAAAATACTCCATACTCACAGGTCTGCCCCCCTCTCTCCTCCCCATACACACTAGAAACTGCCATATGGGCATCCTTTAGTACATCCTCTGATATTTGTCATGTTCTGAAGCTGTGTCAATAACAGCTCTATGCCACCATTCAAGAATTCTGTGCCGTAACACAGTGCTGAGCATTTGGTGATGTTTTTCACAATCTTCTCTCCTGAGAATTCCAATTTCACCTGCCTATCTGGAAAGCATATACGTAATAGGTTATTGATTGTGCTCATATTTTGCACAGTTTTAGTTCATACATAGCTGTAGAAAATGCTGCTATAGTACAGTGCACTTCTCAAAAACTTTTGAGAAATAATGGTCAAATATTTTCAAGACTGTTGAATATGATACAAAAGCACTAGTTATCAATCAGCATCATTAGCACAACTGGATAAACTGGCAAACTAGACATCTGTCATCCTTCATTCTAGTGTTGTAATATTTTTTTCTTTTACTGATCTTCTACAAAAACCTTATATCACTGCAACAAATCATATTTGTTTGGAAAATGACAATAACAGTAATAATAATAATGTTAACCATTATGGTACATTCATGGAGAGATAAAATTGAGGTATAATAAGTAATCATGATGAAATGAACAGTTATTTATTGACGCCATTCATGGGCATATTTTAGTGAGGTCATGTTGAGCTATACCTGCTTTGAATAATGTACACTGTGTTTGTGACACAATCACAAATTCATTGAAAAAATGTTCATTTCATCACAATTCCCTGTTATACTTTGCCATAAATATACTACAGTGATTATAATTATTATTTCTTTCCAAAGAAACATGATTTATTTTAGTGAAAGAAGCATTTGATGTCATTTGTATCCAGCTGTGCTAATGACTGCTCTTGGTGGCTGACACTCCCATGTGCTACTCAACAGGTTCATAAGACTATGAACCTCAGTTTCTCAGAAACAACTGAAAAGCACCTCATACTAGAACAGTACACATGAATCTAAGTATGAACTACAGTCATGTAGAAGATGAGCAAAATCTGCACCCAGTACAAAGTAGCATGCAATAATTTATTGGGTTGTTCTGGAACTGAATCAGACACATGGCTAGAAATCATAAAACTGTATTTCTGCTATGCAAGACTTGCTTCATTAAACAGTTGTTGTGAGGCTGTTTCTTGAGGCAGATGTTTTGGTCTTTCATTGACAGAGAAAACCATGGTGCAAAACAGACATGGAAAGGGTGAGCCATCAGTTTGGATGAGAGAACCACATCATCACACTTTTGTTGTACTTCCTCCTTTCCTCCTGGTTCATTGTCTCTCAGACAACGAGGAACAATGTTTACATCATGTGAGACAAGAGAAGTGAGCCAGTTTGTTTTGGACCCAAAACTGACAGGTATCTTGCTCACTGTGAAACACATTTTTTGGCAGGGACCTCATTTACATTAGCTAAGACTTGCCTCGCAAAGCTGTATGATTAGGGTCTCATGCATGAGCATTAAGTTTCTGTGGCTGCCTGTTGAATGACCAGTCCATACTTGTATCCAGTGGCAGTCACCTTGCGGTCTGCATCACGCTGCTCCTCGAGTGCCTCCTTCTTCGAGCGCAGCAGCTGCTCATTGAGCTCTGCCAGTTTGATCCGCGATGCTTGCTGCTCAGCAGTCCTCTTGCGCAGTGCCTCCAGTTCTTCCAGCTGTAACTTCATCTGTGCCTCATTGATCCGCCGGCTCTCCTGCAATTTGAAGCAAAAAGTAAACATTTTAATGGAAAGTAAAACTATGTCTGTCATATTACTACAGAACTGCCCTGCCAGTCAGTGGCAGTTCATTGATGTAGCACATGCTACATCTTCTACATTGTCAGGAGCCATGAAATGCCAATTTTTTTCATGGGAAAATTAGCCATTAGAGGGTGTGAATTGAAAATAACCCAGATTACACATACATTTGCATGATTTGGCAGTATTTTTAAAGCACTGGAAATAATAGATCATTGACATAAATCTGAGCATATTTTTACATGTTTGGAATAAACATCCACTGTAAATTTACTTCATTAAACAACATTTTTTCTATGACAAATTGACACAAGTTTTATTTATGTGTTCAATTCTACTATGGTCAGCTGTACTACTGGCACAGATACAGTGCTAGGTTCTATTTCAGTTGTTTCCATTTAGGTTTTGGAAGTCAGTCTTCCAGTTTCCCTCTTTTTTATTATTGCTATTTTTGTCATGGATCTTTCACCTTCTGCCTTCCTTACTCAACTTCTGTATTGCTTGTTGATTGTAGCTATAGACTCACAAATGTTGTTGAATTTGCTATTTACATCAAGTATGGTCAGAATAAGTGTTTTTATCTAGCTGGAAAATTACTGGTCTAGTCCAAGCAACAAAGGAAAATTAGAGGAACAAATTCATGTAGTCACAAATTTTTCACAGTGGCGGGAGAGAGTGCCATGAACAACATACTAAAAATCATGATTGGTGCAGAGTGAACATGGCAAAGGTGGGGGGGAAGGGGAGGGGCCTTAAAGATGACTTTCTTATGTTTTCCTCGAATAAATCATAAACTGCAACTGGTAGCAAAAACATCTTTCCAGCACAAAATTAAACTTCATTACATGTCCTACAAAGAAGGTCCTATTCATTTCTTATTACTAATAGTTATGCAGGGGATGGAAAAACTGCAGGTTATTAGAACTAGTGTTTTAATGTGAAATGAAGTGGGTTAAGAACAAATATTAAACATGTGTAACACATCTGCATGCAGTAGAATTGCATTAAGAGATAAATTGTGTTTTGGAAGTGTGGTGTGCTGGAGTGGTGGTGGAGAACAGATATGTGGGGGAAAGAAAGTCATCAGATTGAGATCTTGCAGTTCCCTCCTTCATATGTCAGCAAGCTGAAGAGCAAGCAGGCAATTTCCTATTCTCTTTACTTCACTATGTCACAAAAAGCAACTACAGGGTGTTTTATAAAGTTATGTCAATCCTTCCACAGCTTACCTTACAAATCTCTGGCAATGCAGTATGTAAATGTGTCTGGTGCATTAACAATATGTGAAAGACAGATGTGAGTTGCTAATAATACTAATGTAAGGAATGCATATGGACAGATTCTAGGTAAATCTCTGCACACTGTTCTGCAATGCAAAAGGGAAATTATTTCTTAGTTATCTTGTACAGCAGCTGTAACATTCTTCTGGGAAAGGTGACTTCCACCACCATGAGAACTGCTCACAATTTACTTTACAAAAAGACAATATCTCCTCAATGTTTTATGTCCAGTTCTCTTATGTGAACATACAAAATAATTTCACTGAACTCATGTTTACATAGAGGAGTTATTTTCCATTAATTAAGTGAGTACTTATTTGCAGTTCTTAATTGAGCTCGAACTTAAATGACCTCAACAGCTAGTGCTTTCACATGGCCACCACAATGAAGAGCCAATCCCAAGTTAACATGTTAGTTTAATTGTCTCTACTAAATATTTTGACATGTAAAGCATTACAGCAGATTATTGTTCTAAATTTCAACATGATCAGTCCCATTCCATCAGACATATTCACACCCTTCTTTCAAGACATTCTGTGTTTGTGTGGTAAATGCCTCTGCTCAGTGCAGCCCACTTTGCAAGTTCTTGCTGCTTGCAATTCCTGTATGGAAGAGATTTATGCAGTCTGCCACTAAAAGAGTTGATGGTGAGAGAAGTGCAGTAACTTTCTGGTCATTCACCAGTTCAGCACCCAGTGACTACAGTATGGTTACACAGATTTACAATATGCTGTTAACAATAGACAGCAGCAGGATACCACATTTACTAGATCAATCCCTTTCCCACCAACTCTACATAGGTCACTGGCAACATCATGCTTAAAAATTAAATAGTTCTCAGCCATTATTTATATGAACATACTCCACATAAAAGTTGACTTAAAAACTGTGAATAAGTATTTACTTAATAAACTGAAAATAACTCCACTATGTAAGCACAAGGTCAGTGAAATTACTTTGTTTATTGACATGAGAGAAATGGACAGGAAATGCTGGAAAGGTATAGTCTGCCTGTAAACCAAAAAGTGGCCAGTGCTGGTGGTGGAGCAAGTTGCATTTCACAGAAGATAGCTAAGAATTAATTTCACGTGTAGCACTACAGAACAGTGTACAGGGAACTGTGAAGAATCTGTCGATATTCATTTCTTGCATTAGCATTGTAAGTAACTCTTACTTGTATTTCATGTATTGTTAATGCACTTTGTGGAAAATAAACAACCTCCTGGCCATGTCTGCTCACTGTGTTGCCACTAATTCATAAGATGCTCACTCTTTAGTTTGCAGATCTATGGAGAAAGGAAGTGCTTACCAGTGACCTACCTTCCCTCATGCATCTGCCCTCCATTTCATCCTCCCTCCACCTCGTTATACTCCCAAAACACAAATTATTCCTTAATACAGATCTAATACACTTAAATGTCGTACACACATTTAATATTTGTTCTTAACACACTTCATTTAACAGTAAGCATTAATTTTAACCCTTAAAAATATTTTAATAATTTGTGGTTTTCCATTCCCTGCAATGTGAAAACTATTAGTCCTAGAAAAAATAATAGGATCTTTTCGTAGGAAATTTGATGGCATTTAATTCTGTACTGGGAAACATTTTTGCTAGAAGCCACAGTTTTTGACCTAAGCAAGAAAAACATGAAGTGACCTTTAAATGCTCCTCCGTCACTCCAGAGATCACACAGCACTGGTCAGTATGTTGTTGATGGAACTCCCTCAGTTGTTCATGGAACTTCCTCCTACAAGTGTACACAAATTTGTGACTACACATATTTTTCCACTATTCGATCTGTTTTGGTCTCCATTGATTGGGCTAGTGAGACCACTTTCCAGGAAGGCCCTCTAACAACCAGCTGAAACCTGTCCTGTGTTAAACATGGCTGATAATATGTACAACTCCTTGCTATTTCTGAGGCTCATGGTTTTTAAGCTAGACGTGACCCTCTTCAAAAGACAAATTGCTGAAACGATTTATGCTCTGATTGGTTGTTGTTGTGGTCTTCAGTCCTGAGACTGGTTTGATGCAGCTCTTCATGCTAATCTATCCTGTGCAAGCTCCTTCATCTCCCAGTACCCACTGCAACCTACATCCTTCCGAATCTGCTTAGTGTATTCATTTCTTGGTCTCCCTCTACGATTTTTATCCTCCACGCTGCCCTCCAATGCTAAATTTGTGATCCCTTGATGCCTCAGGACACGTCCTACCAACCGATCCCTTCTTCTAGTCACGTTGTGCCACAAACTTCTCTTCTCCCCAATCCTATCCAATACCTCCTCATTAGTTACATGATCTACCCACCTAATATTCAACATTCTTCTGTAGCACCACATTTCGAAAGCTTCTATTCTCTTCTTGTCCAAACTATTTATTGTCCATGTTTCACTTCCATACATGGCTACACTCCATACAAATACTTTCAGAAACGACTTCCTGATACTTAAATCTATACTCAATGTTAACAAATTTCTCTTCTTCAAAAACGCTTTCCTTGCCATTGCAAGTCTACATTTTATGTCCTCTCTACTTCGACCATCATCAGTTATTTGGCACCCCAAATAGCAGAACTGCTTTACTACTTTAAGTGTCTCATTTCTTAATCTAATTCCCTCAGCATCACCCGACTTAATTTGACTACATTCCATTATCCTTGTTTTACTTTTGTTGATGTTCATCTTATACCCTCCTTTCAAGACACTGTCCATTCCGTTCAACTGCTCTTCCAAGTCCTTTCCTGTCTCTGACAGAATTACAATGTCATCGACGAACCTCTTTATTTCTTCTCCCTGGATTTTAATACCTACTCCAAATTCTTCTTTTGTTTCCTTTGCTGCTTGCTCAATATACAGATTGAATAACATCGGGGAGAGGCTACATCACTGTCTCACTCCCTTCCCAACCACTGTTTCCCTTTCATGCCCCTCGACTCTTATAACTGCCATCTGGTTTCTGTACAAATTGTAAATAGCCTTTTACTCCCTGTATTTTACCCCTGCCACCTTTAGAATTTGAAAGAGAGTATTCCAGTCAACATTGTCAAAAGCTTTCTCTAAGTCTACAAATGCTAGAAACGTAGGTTTGCCTTTCCTTAATCTTTCTTCTAAGATAAGTCGTAAGGTCAGTATTGCCTCACGTGTTCCAACATTTCTACGGATTCCAAACTGATCTTCCCTGAGGTCGGCTTCTACCAGTTTTTCCATTCGTCTGTGTTAGTATTTTGCAGGCTGTGACTTATTAAACTGATAGTTTGGTAATTTTCACATCTGTCAACACCTGATTTCTTTGGAATTGGAATTATTATATTCTTCTTGAAGTCTGAGGGTATTTTGCCTGCCTCGTACATCTTGCTCACCAAATGGTAGAGTTTTGTCAGGACTGGCTCTCCCAAGGCCGTCAGTAGTTCTAATGGAATGTTGTCTACTCCCAGGGCCTTGTTTTGACTCTGGTCTTTCAGTGCTCTGTCAAACTCTTCACGCAGTATCGTATCTCCCATTTCATCTTCATCTACATCCTCTTCCATTTCCATAATATTGTCCTCAAGTACATCGCCCTTGTATAGACCCTCTATATACTCCTTCCACCTTTCTGCTTTCCCTTCTTTGCTTTTAACTGGGTTTCCATCTGAGCTCTTGATATTCATACAAGTGGCTCTCTTTTCTCCAAAGGTATCTTTAATTTTCCTGTAGGCAGTATCTATCTTACCCCTAGTGAGATAAGCCTCTACATCCTTACATTTGTCCTCTAGCCATGCCTGCTTAGCCATTTTGCACTTCCTGCCGATCTGATTTTTTGAGACGTTTGTATTCCTTTTTGCGTGCTTCATTTACTGCATTTTTATATTTTCTCCTTTCATCAATTAAATTCAATATTTCTTCTGTTACCCAAGGATTTCTACTAGCCCTCGTCCTTTTACCTACTTGATCCTCTGCTGCCTTCACTACTTCATCCCTCAGAGCAACCCATTCGTCTTCTACTGTATTTCTTTCCTTCATTCCTGTCAATTGTTCTCTTATGCTGTCCCTGAAACTCTGTACAACCTCTGGTTTAGTCAGTTTATCCAGGTCCCATCTCCTTAAATTCCCACCTTTTTGCATTTTCTGATAGGTTATAGTTTCCAAATTTTGAAAAAGTCTCTGGCACTGTGTAGTTTCCTTTGATTCAAGCAACAACGACTGGATTCAGGCCGGATCCCCCAGTTTATTCGAAGCTCAGGTGCTATTCCAATACAGCTGGAGAGTATCTGCAATGCTGTTGGAGTTCAAGGGGAATACCAGTCTGGCACACATTTTCACTCGTCGCTTTTAAGTCCCGATGCAGCTGATGTCATTTGTTCCTTTTCTTTGTCCCCCATCCACCTTCAATTTACATAATAAATTAGAAATAATCTTTAGGGCTACGTCGATATAATTTAAATCTCTACTGGTAGTTCGAAAGGTATAGAGATGTTACTACACCTCCACTGTGTTGCACTGAACTGTGAGGCGATCAGATAAGGATGTGCACATCTGACACAGAGCCAGGAATCTCCTTTCACACACCCCGTGTTGGCTGCGGTGCACTTCATATCCAGTTTTGCCCTAGCTACGCCAGTGCCTAGAGTGGTTACAAGTGGGCTGAAAAAGGGACCGTATGTCAATAAGTTAGGCTACGCACGTCGGCGCGCTTCTGGGCTTCGAGCTGGCGCAGCTCCTCGTTCTGGCGGATCTGCGTGAGCAGGCTGGACACGTGGTCGCGTGTACGCTCGGCCTGCCTCTGGCACCGCTCCGCCTCGGCGCGCAGCGCTCGCTGCCGCTCCTGCTCCATCATCTGGTCCAGCCGCGCCTCCTCCGCCTCCACCTCACGCCTATGCAGTGACCGCCGTCACGCTGTGTCAGGCTGCGTGGAAAACTCGAAATAAACAGCAGTGGCAGCAGCACCATCACAGCAAAGGACTACGGAGAAGTGATTGCAGAAATTATTACCTGGCTACCAAAAATTGAGCATGTAGGAAACCAAATTTTACATAGCGTTTCTTTTTCATGAAAGCCAATCCAAGATGGCGAACTTAGCAAAAAAAGAAAAATAAAAAAAACCTGCGAAGCTGAAGAAACGATTTTTCTTACGGGGGGTAGGACGTCAAACGGGCCGACTTGGAGCAGGAGAGGCACCACAGGACATTTTATTTTCTACTGTCTATTCTTTTACAAATAAATTCATAAAACTTTGTCAACATGACCAGGAAGGATTCAGGATTCACACTCATAGCACTGGAAGTGCAAAAACATAACAAAATAATTTTTTTTTAGATATGAAATTTCGTCATTTTTTCACTTACTGTTGGCAGCATTTGTTGCTATATGTACATTTTTCTTCATAAGTAAGAGAGATTATTTGATGAGTTTTCCACAGCATACAAACCACACTTACAGGTGTAGGAAACTCTAGAATTATCCAAATCTATTAAAAACTGTGGTAAAAATTGAGATAATTAACTACAAAATTTGATTTTTTTCTAAACATAAAGTTTAAAACGTAACAGCCCATTCATTTTTTCATAAATTAAATAGATTCTAGAGTTTCAGACACCTGTAAGTACGGTTTGTATGCTGTGCAAAATTCATCGGACAGTCTCTCTTACTTATGAAGAAAAGTGTACCTATAGCAAAAAATGCAGCAAATAGTAAGTGAAAAAATCATGAAATTTCACACGTAAAAAAATTATTTTGTTATGTTTTTGAACTTCCGCTGCTAAAAGTGTGAATCCTGAATCCTTCCTGGTCATGCTGACAAAGTTTTATGAATTTACTTGTAAAAGTATAGACAGTGGAAATTAAAATGTCTTCTGGTGCATTTCCTGCTCCAAGTCAACCCCGTTTTACGTCCTACCCCCCTTAAGTAAGTGAAAAAGTATAGTTCCCATCGGAAAACGTCGAAGAACGAAGTTGTAAGGCTTAAAAAGATGTATTGATTGCTTTTTAGGAGTATCGATTATTTTCTTACGTTTCGAGATATAGCGAAAAAAACTTTAAAAATCGTGTTCTCTATGGCGCCTTCCCATACTCTTTATTGACTGCAACTATTGACCACGATAAGTCAAAAAAAGTACATAACTGAAGAATTAAAAAATGTTGATTACCGCGCGGGGTAGCCGCGCGGTCTTAGGGCGTCTTGTCACGATTCGTGCGGCTCCCACGTCGGAGGTTCGAGTCCTCCCTCGGGCATGGGTGTGCGTGTTGTCCACACCGTAAGTTAGTTAAAGTTACATTAAGTAGTGTGTAGGCTTACGGACCGATGGCCTCAGCAGTTTGGCCCCATAAGAAATTAACACAAATTTCCAAATTTTCCAATGTTGATTATTTTTCAAGATGTACCGAATTTTTTGGAAAAAACCGCGTTCTCAATAATAAGCTATCTCTTCTCAGCGGCTGGTTTGATTTAGGGTTTTTCTCTTCGCAGAGAGTTGTGCTACTATGTTATTCAATGAAGAAGTTTTGGGTTAAAAAAGATCTATCGATTCCTTTTTTGTTACTATTGATTGCTTTCTGATCTTTCGACACGTACAGAAAAAAATGGTAAAATCGGGATGTGTATAACTCGTTAAAATTTACGTTCCCATACTTGCTATTTTACTTTAAGTATAGCTCACAGTAAGTCAATAAAATACTTGTTTGAAACATTGAAAAATACTGATTATTTTTCAAGGTATACTGATTTTCTTGAGAACTGGCTAGATTTTCTCAGTGGATGACTCGACAGAAACGTTTTTAGGCTTATTTTCTTCGCAAAGAGTTATGCTACCAAGCCATTCAATAATTTTTGCGATTGCATTAATTGCAACGATCTGACTTCGGAAAACTTGCACTATTACGGGTGGTTTTTTAAACTAACTATCTCAACGTTTATTTTATGAAAATAAATTTTAAAGAATGAAATCGCTGGCAGTTTTTACGACCTTTCAAAAAAATCTGTAATCCTCTGGAGCCGAGATAACTTTTTTTTAAAGTCTGGTGGATGTAATTGACATTTTACAGCGATACGCTAGAGGTCCATATTCAATGCTTAGCTTCTCAGGAAAAAAATGGTAGCATATTTTTCATTGACTTTTAGTATTACTAATTGAGTATTGAAGTTAAGTGTGTAAGCACAGAGTGGGGAGTTTTTCGAAGTCGTTTTTTGGTCCTTACAATTAATACACTCCTGGAAATTGAAATAAGAACACCGTGAATTCATTGTCCCAGGAAGGGGAAACTTTATTGACACATTCCTGGGGTCAGATACATCACATGATTACACTGACAGAACCACAGGCACATAGACACAGGCAACAGAGCATGCACAATGTCGGCACTAGTACAGTGTATATCCACCTTTCGCAGCAATGCAGGCTGCTATTCTCCCATGGAGACGATCGTAGAGATGCTGGATGTAGTCCTGTGGAACGGCTTGCCATGCCATTTCCACCTGGCGCCTCAGTTGGACCAGCGTTCGTGCTGGACGTGCAGACCGCGTGAGACGACGCTTCATCCAGTCCCAAACATGCTCAATGGGGGACAGATCCGGAGATCTTGCTGGCCAGGGTAGTTGACTTACACCTTCTAGAGCACGTTGGGTGGCACAGGATACATGCGGACGTGCATTGTCCTGTTGGAACAGCAAGTTCCCTTGCCGGTCTAGGAATGGTAGAACGATGGGTTCGATGACGGTTTGGATGTACCGTGCACTATTCAGTGTCCCCTCGACGATCACCAGTGGTGTACGGCCAGTGTAGGAGATCGCTCCCCACACCATGATGCCGGGTGTTGGCCCTGTGTGCCTCGGTCGTGTGCAGTCCTGATTGTGGCGCTCACCTGCACGGCGCCAAACACGCATACGACCATCATTGGCACCAAGGCAGAAGCGACTCTCATCGCTGAAGACGACACGTCTCCATTCGTCCCTCCATTCACGCCTGTCGCGACACCACTGGAGGCGGGCTGCACGATGTTGGGGCGTGAGCGGAAGACGGCCTAACGGTGTGCGGGACCGTAGCCCAGCTTCATGGAGACGGTTGCGAATGGTCCTCGCCGATACCCCAGGAGCAACAGTGTCCCTAATTTGCTGAGAAGTGGCGGTGCAGTCCCCTACGGCACTGCGTAGGATCCTACGGTCTTGGCGTGCATCCGTGCGTCGCTGCGGTCCGGTCCCAGGTCGACGGGCACGTGCACCTTCCGCCGACCACTGGCGACAACATCGATGTACTGTGGAGACCTCACGCCCAACGTGTTGAGCAATTCGGCGATACGTCCACCCGGCCTCCCGCATGCCCACTATACGCCCTGGCTCAAAGTCCGTCAACTGAACATACGGTTCACGTCCACGCTGTCGCGGCATGCTACCAGTGTTAAAGACTGCGATGGAGCTCCGTATGCCACGGCAAACTGGCTGACACTGACGGCGGCGGTGCACAAATGCTGCGCAGCTAGCGCCATTCGACGGCCAACACCGCGGTTCCTGGTGTGTCCGCTGTGCCGTGCGTGTGATCATTGCTTGTACAGCCCTCTCGCAGTGTCCGGAGCAAGTATGGTGGGTCTGACACACCGGTGTCAATGTGTTCTTTTTTCCATTTCCAGGAGTGTATAATCGTAGAAATTATTGAATAAAGCGGTAGCACAACTCTCTGGGAAGAAAATCAGCCAAAAACCGTTACTGTAGGACAATATGCTGAGAAGTTCTAGCCAGTTATTCGAGAGCACCGTAAAACAAACCTCGAGATATATCGAAAAATAATTAAAATTAATATATTTTTTTAATTTTTCATACAATTACTTTTTTGACTTATCGGTGGCTATACTTGCCGTAAATACCATGGGAACATGAATGTTAACAAATTATAGAGAACCCAATTTATAACTCTTGACACGAGTTTCATGAAAAAGAAGTTTTCTTTAAAATTTGAATTCCGGTACGCTCACATTTTTTTGTTTTTTTTTTGTTTTCAGGTAATAATTTTTGTAAACTTAACATTAATCCGTCACAGACCGCTTGGACTTATAGGATTTAGTTCGTATACCACTTTTAGATTTCCTACATGTTTCTGAGTAGAAGTCAACAGACTGTTTACTTGTCTGCTATTTATTTTCTTGTAAGAATTTAAGAATTTACGTATTTTGCTATTGCTACTGTAGAATGTATTAGCACTGTAGTGCCAATCAATCCATTGGAAGCGACAGTGCCACTTGATTTACTTGAATTTTGTGACCGTTATAAACAGTAAAGCCGGCCGAAGTGGCCGTGCGGTTCTAGGCGCTGCAGTTTGGAACCGCGAGACCGCTACGGTCGCAGGTTCGAAACTTTTCTCGGGCATGGATGTGTTTGATGTCCTTAGGTTAGTTAGATTTAACTAGTTCCAAGTTCTAGGGGACTAATGACCTCCGAAGTTGAGTCCCATAGTGCTCAGAGCCATTTGAACCATTTTTAAACAGTAAACAGTCTATATATCTCAAATTGTAGAGCAGAAAGCAGCTCAGTAGTAGCAGCAGCAGCGGTACTGAATACTGTGTATATATCGTTTAGATCAGTTGTTTTTTATGTACTTCCGAGTGAAAGTGAACAGTAAATGTCTATTGATCTGTTTTTAATAGCCGGCCGGGGTGGCCATGCGGTTCTAGGCGCCACAGTCTGTAACCGGGCGACCGCTACGGTCGCAGGTTCGAATCCTGCCTCGGGTATGGATGTGTGTGATGTCCTTAGGTTAGTTAGGTTTAACTAGTTCTAAGTTCTAGGGGACTAATGACCTCCGAAGTTGAGTCCCATAGTGCTCAGAGCCATTTGAACCATTTTTAAACAGTAAACAGTCTATATATCTCAAATTGTAGAGCAGAAAGCAGCTCAGTAGTAGCAGCAGCAGCGGTACTGAATACTGTGTATATATCGTTTAGATCAGTTGTTTTTTTATGTACTTCCGAGTGAAAGTGAACAGTAAATGTCTATTGATCTGTTTTTAATAGCCGGCCCGGGTGGCCGTGCGGTTCTAGGCGCCACAGTCTGGTACCGGGCGACCGCTACGGTCGCAGGTTCGAATCCTGCCTCGGGCATGGATGTGTGTGATGTCCTTAGGTTAGTTAGGTTTAATTAGTTCTAAGTTCTAGGCGACTGATGACCTTAGAAGTTAAGTCGCATAGTGCTCAGAGCCATTTGTTTTTAATAATGCTTTGTATTTTGTCGTAACATTTTGGGTATTTTGCAATTGTTACTCTAGATGATGATGTTTGGTTTGTGGGGCGCTCAACTGCGCGGTCATCAGCGCCGGTACAAAGTCCCAATTTTCACACAGTCCAATTTTTTCACATTCCAATCTAAAAAATGTCACCAATGATGATGATGGTGATGATGATGATGATGAAATGATGAGAACAACGCAAACACCCAGTCCCCTGTTACTGTAGCGTGAACTATGGTACGTAGGCGGTTCCAAGAGGAACAGTGTATTAGCAGGTGGAAATGTCGACTACGCTCTACGACCAAAAAGAAAGAAGGACGCACCACAAAGGAATTATGCAAACTGATCACAAACTGACATTCGTACAGGTTTTGACGGAGAATGCAAAATTGTAATCTTTGGCCGCCGATCTATGAATGTGTGGCGCTGCAGCGCATGTTACACCGCGTAGCTGCAAGGATAATACTCAGGGAACTTGTCGATACCAGGTCACTGGAACCGAATCCTGCCAAGGGCATGGGTGTGTGTGATGTCCTTAGGTTAGTTAGGTTTAAGTAGTTCTAAGTTCTAGGGGACTGATGACCTCTGAAGTTAAGTCCCATAGTGCTCAGAGCCATTTGAACCATTTTGATACCAGGTCACTGTTCGACGATGTCGGAGGTAATGGGTAAACAATGGCCGAATACAGCATCAAGAAGGAAGAGGTCGACCTAGAGAAACGACATTCCGCAGTTCGTGGTCTGGTGGTTAGCGTTGCTGCCTCTGAATCATGGGTCCTAGGTTTTATTCCCGGCTGTGTCGGGGATTTTCTCCGCCCGCGGAGTGGGTGTTTGTGTTGTCCTCATCATTTCATCATCATTTTGGGAGAGTGGCGAGACTGGACAGTGAACAGGTTAGTAATTTGCACGGGCGCTGATGATCGCGCATTAAGGGCCCCACAAACCAAATATCATCATCATCATCATCATTAGAGAGGCGATAAAACGTGAGGACCGTGCAATAGACATAGTGGCAATTAGAGATCCGGATTCATCATTATCACCGAACCGACGTGCAGCTGGTGCTTCAGTGACCTCAAAAACCATCAACAGATGGCTCACAGAAAGAGGCTGAGCTCAAGGCATCCCTTGCGCTGATTACTATAGTCCTCCGTACACCAACAAGCCCATCTGCAGTTGTGTCAGGCTTATTCGGCCTGGAATCTCATTGATTGAAGTAGAACTATCTTCAGTGGTGAGAGCCGCTTCGAACTGAGCACTGATAACCAGCGAAGAAGTGTCTGGAGGCTTCCCAGACAGTGGTGACATACCAGCCTGACTGTCACCCGCCAGCCGGCTGCTATGGCCGAGCGGTTACAGGCGCCTCAGTCCGGAACCGCGCTGCTGCTACGGTCGCAGGTTCGAATCCTGCCTCGGGCATGGATGTGTGTGACGTCCTTAGGTTAGTTAGGTTTAAGTAGCTCTAAGTTCTAGGGGACTAATGAGCACAGATGTTAAGTCCCATAGTGCTCAGAGCCATTTGAACCCTTTTGTCGCCCGCCATACGGCTCGACAACCATGAGTGATGGTCTGGGGTCCCATTTCATTTCACAGCAGGACCCCTTTGGTCGTCATCCGCGGCAGCCTAACAGCACGCTCAGTTTTGTTGCCCTTCATCGAAAGCTATCCTGAACTTACATTTCTACAAGATAATGCCCGCCCCCACACCGCGAGAATTTCTACTACTTGTCTTCGTGTTTGGCATATCCTACCTTGCGCAGAAAAGTCGCCGGACCTCTCCCAAATTGAGAACGTTTGGAGGAGTATGGGCATGGCTCTTCTACGTGCTCATCGGACAGACTGTGGCATAATATCCCTCCGGAGGATATTCAAGAACTCTAATCAATGCTACGCCGAGAAACTGCTTGCATAAGGGGCAGAGGTGGACCAACGTGTTATTGGCTTGCTCAATTTGTGAAGCACTTTCTCCAAAATAAATCATCCATTTTTAAAAAATTAAAATCGTGTATATTACATCTACAGATTTCCGTCCTATTCGGATAATTCCTTCGTGATGCGTCGTTTTTTTTGTCTTGTCTTAGAGTGTATTTCCCGTTAAACATCCATATAACGTGTACCCAATTTTTATTGATTACACAGATACTGCTGCTAAAAAGTAACCTACAGAAAATAATAGCCGAAGGCGGTAAGTAAAGAAAAATGATTAATTTAAAAACTGATTTCGGTGAATTCCACCTCCGATTTGAAAGCAATTTTCAATTCACGGTAAATGATGGCAGCCAAAACAGTTGCAAGATAAAGATTTGTTAAAATCCTTGACAACGGTTTCGGTATATCTAAATATACCTTCATCAGAAGTAAAATACACTAAAATCACATCCTGCAATGGAGATTCATAAAACAATTGTGCCAAAGGCGTCGTCAGTAGTTAAAACATCATCTC
Organism: Schistocerca americana; assembly: GCF_021461395.2. Taxonomy (NCBI): domain Eukaryota; kingdom Metazoa; phylum Arthropoda; class Insecta; order Orthoptera; family Acrididae; genus Schistocerca; species Schistocerca americana. Next base: position 428,511,019 of record NC_060124.1, on the reverse strand, counting down.
CATTTATACAACATAATTATGGGCGGAAGCCGCCTTTGGCACAATTGTTTTATGAATCTCCATTGCAGGATGTGATTTTAGTGTATTTTACTTCTGATGAAGTTCTGATGATGTACTGAAACCGTTGTCAAGAATTTTAATCTTTATCCTGCAACTGTTTTGGCTGTCATCATTTACTGTGAAGAATTTCAACAGTTGCTGTTTCAGCCATGTTTAAAATCTTGAAACTTTTCAATTCTCTTGACAGGTCTCAGATCGTCTTGGCGTATTTTATGAACGCAGTACTATTCATAATCCCAACAGTCACTTCGTCTCTTGTTTTTACTTTTTCTTTGTGGACCTTTAAACTGTTCCTATATGCAAAAACCTAAATGGGTAAGGAACAGGGACTGTGGCGGCCAAGAAACGTGACCATTTTTGCCAATCCCATTAATACTGCTTACTAATGAAGCCACTTTTTCTCGTGACGGTGTAAATAACTCTCTTAACTCATATCGTTGGTCCGACGACAACCAACACGTGTTTTTGAAGACACATTTTCAGTAACGTTTCTCCGTAAATTTGCAGTGTGGTATGATAGAATATCAACTGATTGGCCCGGCAGTGTTATCGAATTTTCTTACAGAGCCTCTTCCTGCAGTCTTTCTGGAAACAGAATCTGCAGCATTACTGTAAGACGCTGTTTTGGTTGTAAGGGTGGGTATGTTCTTCCAGCATGACGGTGTCCGTGCATATTCTAAAGGTCAGATGACACATCATGTATCGACACAAGTGGTGACGCTTCTAGGCCGCCAAACTAATCGGACCGTACCCCTTCAGATTTTTGCCTATAGATATGGTTGGTAGGAGGAGGCCACAGAGGAAAAGTAAACACAAGAGATAAATTGAGTGTTCGAGTTACGAATAGTGCTGCTCTCATAAAATACATCAAGACGACGTCACAAGAGCTACATATGGTGTTGACAAGAGAATCTGAAATTCCATTCAAGCCGGAGATGGTTTTATGAAAATCAACATTAAACTTAATCATTTGCCTAACGCCTTCAGTGACTATTTGTTTGCGTTACGTTCTGTTTATTGTATCTGCATGAGCAGTAAAAATTGGTCACATGTTATACAGAATGTATTGTTCGTTAGTCTATTCTACCACCTCCTAAAATATTTACTTCTAGTAAATTAGTAATTCTTTAAAAAATCGGACTCTCACGTATAAAACAGCTTGAAATGTCTGATTAATTTATAAATATGTTAAGGTGCTAAACGTTTGCCTTTAGCGAGAAAAACTATTGGAAAGATTTGAAAATATGCTTAAAGTTTGTTAAAAGTCGCAAAGCGCTCCTATTATGAAACACTGGATGAGTATAAACAGGATAATTTGCGCTCTATTTGAAGTAATGGCTAGTTTCTCAGGCACCTCAATTTTTACGAAGTCAGATCTCCTGAATTATGTATCGTACATTGCTATAATATTAAAGGTACATTCAGTGATATATGTCAATACTGTCTGCAAGCTGAGTTGCGAACAGAGTAAGCACTAAAGAAGTAATAAATTCAAACATTAAAACGTCATGCCTGATGCTGCTGCTTTACTGCATGAACAGCAGAAACATAGCAAGCGATAAACTTATTCTTTTCATCATGATGTGGGAGGTGTTAGCGAGTAAAGATTTGATATTTTATGCGAAGTTTGCTCGAAGTCGTTAACTATTCTCATTCTCAAATAGTGGATCAATAAAATCCATCCGTTTGCTCGCCGTCTTTTACGTTCCTCGAGACAAACACAGTTTCTAAGTGAAATATATAGCTTACTGTGTCAAGCCTTAACATAAGATTGTACCTCTTAATTATCAGATTATGACAGGGCTTTAAATTTTTAAATTCGGTCATTGATTACGCTACATATAGAGAACCATATTTTTGTTGTCCCAGGAAGCCGCTAGACAGAGAACCTGTGAGTGGGCGTGGGTACCGTACCCCGTGTTCCGGGATAGTTGTTTAGTAATAAAGATTCCTCATGAAACATCCTATATTTTCCTTGTTTACACTGGATGCTTATAATTAAAGTGCAGCTACTCACAGAGGTCCAGTGGGAACTGTAATAACCGTTTGATAGCGAAACTTGGTATATATTCTAATGCGCAACCGATTCACGCTTGAAAAAATTAATTCCAGTTTTGCGCACCACGTGCAAATCTGGCAATGTGAATGCAAGAAAGAAGTACAGAATGTTTCCATATGTAATGAATTAGCAACGGCATGAGGGCAGAAAAGGTCAAACAAGTGGCATAATGTTGATATTATTAACCGCCGCTTACACAATTTGTTCAATATGACCACCGGAGGCAGACTTGCACCTGATGGACAAAATTTGAATAATTTTTCTAGCGTAAATCGGTTCCGCAATGACGCATTAGAATATATACCAAGTTTCGGTATCATACGATTATTAAAGTCCACACTGGACGTCTGTGAGTAACTGCACTTCAATTATAGCCACCCGGCATTTTGTTGCGCTTCACAATTCTGATGGTGTTAATTTACTCCTCTTTGAGCCACGCAGTCCTAACTGAAAAGATTTTCTTACTTCTTGTATACATGTTTAGCTTAAAAGACGCTGCCACGTATGGCCTTTGCATTGAGTCAACAGGTGCGGAATGGTATATATATTTGAGGCAGATATTTAAGGAAGAGATATCTGAATAAAATTCAGAAGGGACATCATATCTTGAGCTGAAAAATGAGAGGAAACACCGAGCAAGGTGGCGCAGTGGACTTACTCTTGGTTGGAGCATGCTTCAGCTTGTCATCCGAGAATCCAAATTTATGTATTCTATGATTTCCCTAAACCTATCATATCGAATGCTGATATGGTTCCTTTGAAACGAACGTCGTCCTTTAATTTCCCCATCTCTTCTAATCAGAGCTCGTCCTTTGGCGCTAATTTTCGTCGTCGTCTTAAACCCTAATCTTTGTTCTTTTCCTTTATGAGAGCAAACAATACCCTATGAAAGCGTGTTATACCGTTTATGTGGTGTATTCAAGTCATTTCATTCTCGTTCAATATTTTTTGTGACATTTCACAAGAAATGCAAGTGGGCACTAGTTTAAGCTATCAGGCAATGGAACAGGTTTCTAGAATTACCAGTCCCGGGTTCGTCTTTCAACCAAGCGTTGAAGTCTCCTTATACTGGAAATATGCATTTAACGTTTCATATGTTTGCGCTCGACCTCGAATGTGTATACGTGATACACACACCAAAAAAACAGTTTTGCATCACCCCGGTTCCCAGAACTCATGAAGCATTACCAGTCCCGGGTTCGTCTTTCAACCAAGCGTTGAAGTCTCCATATACTGGAAATATGCATTTAACGTTTCATATGTTTGCGCTCGACCTCGAATGTGTATACGTGATACACACACCAAAAAAACAGTTTTGCATCACCCCGGTTCCCAGAACTCATGAAGATAGACGTTGATTGTGGATGTTGTAGCACAGACACAGTCCCTTTCACTGTTAAGAGATGTCAGTAAACTCGCCCAAAGCAGGGCCTATTTATTAGACGGAGGGTGTCCGACAGCCGATCACTTCCAGTCATTCCACCAGGAAGGAGGCACACGGCTCGTGTTGTCTGTAGTTCAACCATGCCTAGACGGTCAATACCGCCCTTCGATTGCGTCTGCGTTGTTACTTTGTGCCAGGAAGGTCTCTTAACAAGGGAAATGTCCAGGCGTCTCGGAGTGAACCAAAGCGATGTTGTTCAGACATGGAGGAGATACAGAGAGAAAAGATGTGTCAATGACATGCCTCGCTCATGCTAACCCAGGGCTACTACTGCAGTGGATGACCGCTACCTACGGGTTATAGCTCGGAAGAACCATGACAACAACGTCACCATGTTGAATAATGCTTTTCGTGCAACCAAGGACGTCGTGTTACGACTAAAACTGTGCGCAATAGGCTGCATGATTCGCAACTTCACTCCCGACGTCCATGGCGAGGTCCATCTTTGCAACCACGACACCATGCAGCGCGGAACAGATTGGCCCAACAACATGCCGAATGGACCGCTCAGGATTGGCATCACGTTCTCTTCACCGATGAGTGTCGCATATGTCTTTAACCAGACAATCGTCGGTGACGTGTTTGGAGACAACCCGGTCGGGCTGAACGCCTTAGACGCACTGTTCAGCGAGTGCAGCAAGGTGGAGGTTCCCTGATGGTTTTGGGATGGCATTACGTCGGGCCAACGTACGCCGCTGGTGGTCATGGAAGGCGCCGTAACGGCTGTTCGAAACGTGGATCCCATCTTCCGACAGATAGTGCAACCATATCGGCAGCATATTGGTGAGGCATTCGTCTTCATGGACGACAATTCGCACCCCCATCGTGCACATCTTGTGAATGACTTTCTTCAGGATAACGATATTGCTCGACTAGAGTGGCCAGCATATTCTCCAGACATGGACCCTATCGAGCATGCCTGGGATAGATTGAAAAGGGCTGTTTATGAACGACGTGATCTGCCAACCACTCTGAGGGATCTACGCCGAATCGCCGTTGAATAGTGGGACAATCGGGACCAACAGTACCTTGATGAACTTGTGGATAGTATGCCACGACGAATACAGGCATGCATCAATGCAAGAGGACGTTCTACTGGGTATTAAAGGTACCGGTGTTTACAGCAATCTGGTCCACCACCTCTGAAGGTCTTGCTGTATTGGTGGTACAACATGCAATGTGTGGTTTGCATGAGCAATAAAAAGGGCGGGAATGATGTTCATGTTGATCTCTGCTCCAATATTCTGTAGAGGTACCCGAACTCTCGGAACTTAGGTGATGTAAAACTTTTTTTGATGTGTGTATATCAATCTAAGAAAAAGTTGTTTACATATAGAAAACAGTGGTGCCATATGGCATTTTTGTTGGGAAACCTTAGAATCTTATTTCCTTTCTTTTATTTCTTCGTTATATTTGCGTAATTCATTTGGCAAGTGTGATTTTTCTATGCAGTTGTTTAATGATGGTGGCTGTGCTAAGAGCGTGTAGAGAGTAAATGTCGCATTTATGTTTCGGTGTCAGCACGCTGTTATTCCTCTCGAATAGTTCACTTTGAGGAGTGCGTGAGTAGGAAGGTAGCGAGTGAGGAGAGGAGGAGGCTGGAAGGAAATTTAGTCCAATGTTCCCGTTGACAGATGGATGAGCTTCTGGAGGACCACAGATAATCATTCCATGACCGATGGAAAAAGTTTGAGATTTAATCTAGCGTTCTGACGTGCAGTCTGGTGTCCAAGAACTATATAGTACTTCCAGTGGATCCAAAAAATGGTTCAAATGGCTCTGAGCACTATGGGACTTAACTTCTGTGGTCATCAGTCCCCTAGAACTTAGAACTACTTAAACCTAACTAACCTAAGGACATCACACACATCCATGCCCGAGGCAGGATTCGAACCTGCGACCATAGCGGTCGCGCGGTTCCAGACTGTAGCGCCTAGAACCGCTCGGCCACCCCGGCCGGAAGAGGATCCAAGGCAGGCGCTTTGTGCGCCACTGGAAATAACTGGGGGGGGGGGGGTCACAGGTGGCATATTTTCAGCACTCTTGATATGCGTACATCTTGAGGGGGAGCTGTGAATAAGATTGTCTCTCGACAGCATAAGATCATGAGGTCTTAGAGAAAATGATGGATGCTTTATAGTTAGCTGCTTTTCCGCTTCATTTGCTCTAAATATCTCTGGCGCAAGCAGACTGACACCTCCTCTTTGCTGTATAGTTAGAGGCAGGAAAGTTCGCCACATCAGTCGTAAATGTGGTGTACTGGTTATGGAGATACAGGGTGAACAACTGTGTGGGAGAGCGATCGATACTTCAGTAGTCCTTCTGGATCCTGGGGGATTTCAGCGGCTACGCTTTTGTGTTTGGCCTCTAACAGGACAAGAATTTAGAAATCCTCAGTGTCGTTTTGGGCCTGAGAGATGGCCTGGTTACATCGTGGCTGGCCAGCAGGGAGTCCTTTTCATGGCTAGCCTAGTGCGGGTTGTTTTACACGCTATAGGTTGAACTCTGTGTACGGAACCTGTAATAGTAGATGCTGTGGCAGTATACACTGATCAGACAGAACATTATGACCATCTACCTAATAGCCGATGCGTCCACCTTCGGCACGGGTAACAGCTGTGACGCATCGAGGCATTGAAGCAATGAGGCCTTGGTAGGTCGCTGGAGGCAGCTGACACTACATTTGCACACACGTCACCTAATTCCCGTAAATTCCGGGAAGGGGGCGATGAGCTGTGACGCCACGTTCAACCACATTCCAGATGTATTCGATCGGTTTCAGATCTGGCGAGTTGGGCGGGGGGGGGGGGGGGGGGGCAGGAGAACCACTCCATCATACCTCTGGCCTTGTGACATAGCGCACTATCTTGTTGAAAAATGCCACTGGTGTCGGGAAATCGGGAAATATGATCGTCATGAAGGGGCGCACATGGTCTGCAACCAGCGTACGATACTCCTTGGCCGTCATGGTTCCTTACATGAGCTCCACTCGACCCATGGATGCCCGCTTGAATGTTCCCTAGAGCATAATGGGGCCGCCGCCAGCTTGTCTCTTCCCACACTACATGCATGAAGAAGCTGTTTCTCTGGAAGACAACGGATTCGTGCTTTCCATCGGCATGATGAAGAATGTATCGAGATTCATCAGAACATGCAACGTTCTGCCACTGTGCCAATATCCATGCTGATGGTCACGTGCTCATTTCAGTCGTAGTTGCTGATGTCGTGGTGTTAACATTGGCACGTGCATGGGTCGTTCGCTACGGAGGCCCAACGTTAGAGGTGTTTGGTGCACTGTGTTCACACACACTTGTGCTCTGACCAGCATTAAAGTCTGATGTTAGTTCCACCACAGTTCGCCGCCTGTTTCATTTCGCCAGTCTGCCCAGTTACAACGTCCGGCATCTGTAAAGAGCGGTGGCCACCCAACTCCACGATATCTGGACGTGGTTTCACCTTGGTTTCGCCACGTATTGAAGATACTCACCACAGCACTCTCCGAACACCTGACAAGTCGTGCAGTTTCCGAAATGCTCGTGCTAGCCGCTAGGTCATCACGATCTGCACTCGGTCAAACTCGGAGAGATCGCTCACCTTCCCCATTCTAAACACGGACAGCACGCTCAGTGATACTACATGCACCGTGCCTGTGTCTGACTACCAGTCATTACCCGGCAGGTGACGCTACTATCACGTGGTTGGGTTTATATCGATAGTCGGTCGGTGGTCATTATGTTCTGGCTGATCAGTGAGGTCTTCACACAGTTCCCTGCCGCTATCACCCAGCGGGTTGAAAAACATGCTGGCTGGTAGCTAAACATATTCCTCCTCAAAGGGTACTACCCTTACTAAAAGGGCAATTTTTTATGAGTCACTTCCTGGTGAAGATGTGTTGAAAGGGCCAGTGTGTTCTTTTGAGTACGACTGAGTGGAAACATAGCCCACCTTCCGTTAGTGATCACAAGAACGTGCAACACCAGTTCTCCTCCTATTACCAGCTAAACACAGAGATAAAAATTTCTTTAATTAGGTTTCCGATTACCTCTTGATGCAGCATCACACAGCGAGGCGGCGCTACTATAGTCGGTTATGTAGATTATTATACTGACGTATATTGTAGGTGTAAAAATTCTCTAACACGTGGTAGTAACAGAAAATACAATCAACATCTAAAGATTGTAATTATGGTGCACTGGTATGTGATAATACACTGACTGATAATTGCATTGTGAGTACCTAGTCAACTTGATAGTGCGGCCATAAAATAACGGCAACTAATCATCGAAAGACCTCTAACTTTCGTTATTACATATCGAGTAACACTGTAGAGTATTACATGTAAAATATTCAGTCGTTATGTCAGACGTGTACAAGTTTAATGGGGAAATGAAATGATTTCTCTGCAGTTGATAAAGGAAAGACCACTTGAACACGTAAGTTATAGAAGCTGAAATAACATGAAATGCGCATGTGGCATATGTGCCCAGGAGCCCTTTTCTGGGATGTTCGGTCGCCTGGAGGAAGTCTTTTTATATGATGCCACTTCGGCGACTTGCGCATCAATGATCGTGAGCATGAAGTGATGGTGAGAACAATACGAACCACACTGGACTCGCATTCGGGAGGACGGCGGTTCAATCCCCCGTCCGGCCATCCTGATTTTGGTTTTCCGTGATTTCCCTAAATCGCTCCAGGCAAATGCCAGAATGGTCCCTTTGAAAGGGCACGGCCGACTTCCGTCTCTATCCTTCCTTAATCCGATGAGACCGATGATCTCGCAGTTTGGTCTCTTTCCCCAAACAACCCAACCCAACAATACGAACACCCAGTCCAGAGCGAAGAAAATCTCCGAACTTGTTGAGAATCAAACTTAATCGAGAGGCAGCAACGCTAACCAAAAGATGACTCGTTGCTGACTTACACACACTAGGCTATGCTACGTCTGTTCACTTCTGCACAGCTTCTGCAAGCTACATCCATTTGAACCTATTTACTGTATTCAAGAGTTGGTCTCCCTCTATTATTTTATGGCCCGCTACCCATCCTCTTCCAACCACAACTAGATTAACCACTTCTTGATACCTAAGAACGTGTTAGTTTAGACACGCACTTAAATGCCAGTTTACAATATGGCTACGAGTCATGGCTTGTTTTGTCTTTCTACATGTACATCTATATTCAGCAAGCCACATCAGGGTGTCTAGTGTGGGGGGGGGGGGCATTTCTGGTACCGCTATCGTTTGCCCCCTTCCCTGTTCCATTCGTCAAAGACGCGCGGGAAGAATGAATGTAGGTAAACTTCCATATGAGCTCTAATCCATCTTATTTTCTGTTCATTGTCATTTCGCTCTACGTAATGTGCTACTAGACTCTTCTTGGGATGTACAAACACAGAATTTCAACAGGTAACGGCTCTGTGACACACAGCGCCTTTCTTGTAATGTCTACCATTGGAGTTTGTTGAGCATCTCCATAACACGTTCGCGGCGACTAAACGGTCCCGTGACGAAACGCGGCGCTCTTTGTTAAATCTTCTCTCTGTTAACTCAACGTGAAAGGGCTGATGAGCAACACTCAAGAATCGATCTTGCAAGGGTTTTGTAAGACAATTATTTCGTAAATGAATTACATTTCCTTAAGGTTCTCCCAGTGCATCATGGACTGGTGTCTGCCTATTCTGTAATTTTTTTTGTGTGTGTGGCCGTTTCACTTTGGCTCACTCCGAATGAGTACACCTAGGTACTTTGTGGTAGTAACTGTTTCCACTGATTTACCGCCGACAATGTAATCGATCGCTAGTGGAGGGAGTAGACAACATTCCATTAGAACTACTGATGGCCTTGGGAGAACCAGTCATGACAGAACTCTACCATCTGGTGAGCAAGATGTATGAGACAGGCGAAATACCATCAGACTTCAAGAAGAATATAATAATTCCAATCCCAAAGAAAGCAGGTGTTGACAGATGTGAAAATTACCGAACTATCAGTTTAATAAGTCACAGCTGCAAAATACTAACGCGAATTCTTTACAGACGAATGGAAAAACTGGTAGAAGTGGACCTCGGGGAAGATCAGTTTGGATTCCGTAGAAATGTTGGAACACGTGAGGCAATACTAACCTTACGACTTATCTTAGAAGAAAGATTAAGAAAAGGCAAACCTACGTTTCTAGCATTTGTAGACTTAGAGAAAGCTTTTGACAATGTTAACTGGAATACTCTCTTTCAAATTCTGAAGGTGGCAGGTATAAAATACAGGGAGAGAAAGGCTATTTACAATTTGTACAGAAATCAGATGGCAGTTATAAGAGTCGAGGGGCATGAAAGGGAAGCAGTGGTTGGGAAAGGAGTGAGACAGGGTTGTAGCCTCTCCCCGATGTTATGCAATCTGTATATTGAGCAAGCAGTAAAGGAAACAAAAGAAAAATTCGGAGTAGGTATTAAAATTCATGGAGAAGAAGTAAAAACTTTGAGGTTCGCCGATGACATTGTAATTCTGTCAGAGACAGCAAAGGACTTGGAAGAGCAGTTGAACGGAATGGACAGTATCTTGAAAGGAGGATATAAGATGAACATCAACAAAAACAAAACGAGGATAATGGAATGTAGTCAAATTAAATCGGGTGATGCTGAGGGAATTAGATTAGGAAATGAGACACTTAAAGTAGTAAAGGAGTTTTGCTATTTAGGGAGTAAAATAACTGATGATGGTCGAAGTAGAGAGGATATAAAATGTAGACTGGCAATGGCAAGGAAATCGTTTCTGAAGAAGAGAAATTTGTTAACATCGAGTATAGATTTAAGTGCCAGGAAGTCGTTTCTGGAAGTATTTGTATGGAGTGTAGCCATGTATGGAAGTGAAACATGGACGATAACTAGTTTGGACAAGAAGAGAATAGAAGCTTTCGAAATGTGGTGCTACAGAAGAATGCTGAAGATAAGGTGGGTAGATCACGTAACTAATGAGGAGGTATTGAATAGGATTGGGGAGAAGAGAAGTTTGTGGCACAACTTGACTAGAAGAAGGGATCGGTTGGTAGGACATGTTCTGAGGCATCAAGGGATCACCAATTTAGTATTGGAGGGCAGCGTGGAGGGTAAAAATCGTAGAGGGAGACCGAGAGATGAATACACTAAACAGATTCAGAAGGATGTAGGTTGCAGTAGGTACTGGGAGATGAAGAAGCTTGCACAGGATAGAGTAGCATGGAGAGCTGCATCAAACCAGTCTCAGGACTGAAGACCACAACAACAACAACAAGGTTCTCCCAGCGTATCATGGTCTGGTGTCTGCCTATTCTGTAATTTTTTTTGGTGTGTGTGGCCGTTTCACTTTGGGTCACTCCGAATGAGTACACCTAGGTACTTTGTGGTAGTAACTGTTTCCAGTGATTTACCGCCGACAATGTAATCGATCACTCGTGGATTTCTTCGCCTAATTATGCGGAGTGCGTTACATTTGTTTATGTTGAGGCTCAACCAACAATCCCATCATCTATTACCGATTCTCTGCAGCTCTTCCTGCATTTTCCTGCAGTCTTCTGGCGTTGCTACCTCTTTATCCACAATTGTACCACCCACGAACATCCTCATGGAGCTTACAATGTTATCCTCTAGATAATTAAAATATAGTGTAAGCGCTAAGGGTCCTGAAATAAAATGATGATATGGTAAATTGATGTGTGGGAGTCCCCACCAGGGGAAGTTCGGCTGTAGAGTTGCAAGTCTTTTCAATTGCGCCACATTTAGCGACTTAGGGTTGATGATGATGAGAACAACACAATATCAATTCCCAAGAGGAAAAAAAATCTCTGATTGGGTCAGGAATCTAACCCGCGCCCGCTACATGGTAGTCAGAGGCGCTGAACACGCAGCTAAGGGGGCAGACTAGTAAGTGGCCTATCACACTTCTTTGGGATTCTTTGAAATGTTCGTTGTTAGTCTATATTGTGATTTTGATATTTTAGTTGCTAGTTCAAGTTAAGACTTGGGATTTCAATGCGTGTTCCGATTTTTTATTTACGATATTTTGTGTTTATCTCAATTCGAATATTATAAATTTAGGATGATGATTGCGGGTTTAGAAATTCTGTCATTTTCACTGAGGACACCAACAAAGCGCGCGTTTGTGTGTGTGTGTGTGTGTGTGTGTGTGTGTGTGTGTGTGTGTGTGTGTAATTGGGTGGGTGGGTGAAACAATATCATCAGCGAATCTTAACACTGTTATTTTAGTACTTTCAACATTGCAGCACAGTCAGCAATCGTGATACTCTAATATATAGGAAACTATCAGCCTCGATTGCGGTAATGAAACCAACCTTTACCTAGGTTTCGGCCCAAATAATTGAGCCTTCTTCAGAAGATATACCTGAATCTATAATTTGTCTAAGAGGGGATGGTCTAGAAATAAAATTAAAGCAGCCTGAGTAGGCGTAGTCACATTTTAAAAATGCGGTACATAAGTACAAAATCAACACCGAGACTCAAGCTCTGGCGTGCGCCTGGTCTCCATGGACGCCGTGCGGTGGGCCTCGGGAGCTCACGTGAAACTAAGTAGGACTAGATAATGCGCTGCAAAACAACATGGCGGGGAACATTGCGCATGTCTAACTGAGACGATGACTGTCAAAGATAAAAGACCAACGCAGTTACATCTTACATACTACAGTTTCGCTGTTTTATGTCCTATGTCATCTTTCGTTAATAACGATGCATGCGTTATGCAGCATTCGTTGTGAAAGGGCCGATATATTCTAGTAGTCTAAGTCAGCGTAGTGTGTTTGAACTTATATAAATCCATGCATAGTTTGTTACATTTTAGTCATAACCTGGTGCAGAGGCTTTGAGTTTAAGATTGTCAACCTTTCTATAAGTTATTTGTTTTAAGGTATAACTGCGTTGGTCTTTTATCTTTGACAGCCATGGTCTCACCTTTAATTTTAATCCCACTCTTGGACCTTTCTTTTATTTCCGTCCTTGCTTCTTTGACGCATAGTTTGAACAGCAGGGGCGAAAGACTACTTCCCTGTCTTACACCCTTGTACGCCACACATATTTGTAGTCCGTACTAAGAGGCGCCTGAGATGGTGTAAAGAGCGAGAGATCACTGAGAGAGATGGATCACTGGACTCGAATAATTTGGAGAGATCCCTGTGGCAATCCAACGGAAGGGTTTAGGTTTGGCGAATACCTGAAGAACTTTAAAATGGTTCAAATGGCTCTAAGAACTATGGGACTTAACATCTGATGTCGTCAGTCCCCTAGACTTAGAACTACTTAAACCTAAGGACATCACACACATTCATGCCCGAATGGTTCAAATGGCTCTGAGCACTATGAGACTCAACTTCTCAGGTCATTAGTCCCCTAGAACTTAGAACTAATTAAACCTAACTAACCTAAGGACATCACAAACATCCATGCCCGAGGCAGGATTCGAACCTGCGACCGTAGCAGCCGCGTGGTTCCGGACTGAAGGACCTAGAACCACTCGACCACAGCGGCAGGCCGAAGAACTTTAGCTGCCATCATGTGTAGTGAAGTACAGTCGAGGTAGCTTTACTGTATCCGGGTGTTTTTCGTGCTTAGGCTGTGGTCCCATTATCGCGATGTGAAAACATTGAATGTGGAAGGATATGAACACGATTCCAGTATTTTGTGTTGCATACAAAAGAGGAACAGATCGGAAACGATGACTGTATCAGAATGACTGTGTACTCTGTCGTAAAGCAGCATATGCGAGGCAAAGGTTTGTGGACGACAACAACATTCCCGATATCGACTGGCCTGCCCAGAGTCCCGACGTGAATCCAACGATACACCGGTCTACCGGTTGCTGAGTAAGTACGTCGATTCGCTCGAGACCGTAGCATCCAACAGCACTACTTCTCTGGTTTCGAATCTTGAGGAAGAACATGCTGCCATTCCTCCACAGATACTCAGACACGTCACTGAATGCGTCCCCAGGAGAGCCCAAGCCGTCACTAAGGCAAAGGGTGTCTCACCCGATATTAAGGGGAGGTTTACTATCTTTTGGTACAAAAAATCGATTTTTTAAATTGCATTTTTGGATCCATAAAAGTGTTCAGAATCCACCCCTGAAACGGTTTTCAGAATACGGAACGGAAATGTTTGTTATTCGCGGTTGAGCAAAAAAATGCACCTGCTTGAAATCGGCCTTTTCCACGCACCAGTTTTTTTCGGCAATTTCGACTTTGTAGCCGCGAAAAATTATTCTATGTGCTTGCTCAAGGATCAAGTGATCAAGTGATCAAGGAGCTTACGACGTACTACAGCTTGTCAATCCGATGGAATTCCAATTCGGTGGAACAGATGAAGAAGGCAATTTGGGCAACGTATTTCCACAAGTGTTCGACGGATGACCACCCACAACACCAAAATTGTCCGGCTGAGGAAACTAGTTGGTGCAAGTGGCGCATTGCAGAGGCTACCGGACATCTGGACGAATATCACCACGACCAGCCGCTCTCCAAAGAAGTTCAAAAAGTAATACATCCGATCTACGAAGCCCTTTCGGAGGACGATTTATTGTACCGGTGCTTGGGAGGAAACACACAAAATTCAAATGAAAGTTTGAACGCGTGTGTTTGGAAGTTAGCCTCCAAGCATTTGCATTCTGGTGCGAAGACTGTGGAGACTGCGACTTTCCTGGTAGTGAGCAGCTTCAATGAAGGGTATTCAGCAGTTCTGAAGACCATGACAACGATGGACGTCGCCCTGGGGCTCCATTCGACGCAGTTCGCCAAACATTCGGACGACCACCGGATTCAAGCGGCCGAAAACCGCTTGTTACCGGCCGTAGGAGCGGCTCAAATGTTCAAATGTGTGTGAAATCCTATGGGATTTCACTGCTAAGGTCATCAGTCCCTAAGCTTACACATTACGTAACCTAAATTATCCTACGGACAAACACACACAACCATGCCCGAGGGAGAACTCGAACCTCCGCCGGGACCAGCCGCACGGTCCAAGACTGCAGCGCCCGAGACCGCTCGGCTAATCCCGCGCGGCTACGAGCGGCTCTGAAGCCGCGCAGGATGGCCCAGATCGAACAGAACGCCCTCTAGAGGAAGAGGAAGGACTAATTTATGGTCCCGGAATAGCAGATTGACCGTAAGTTGCATAATATTTCATTTATATACAGTCAAAACTTCAAACGCGTTTTTCTCGAAATGACTTTTTTTTTATCGCGCTGAATGGTAACTTCAAATCTACTGAACCGATTGGCATAATTCTTTGTTTCCAGTGAAGCTAACTAAATTGTCTAGGAGTTGTACCACTGTTATTCCGATCCATCAACTATAAATATTTTTACTTGGCCGACGAAGTCGAAAAATCGATGAAAAAACCCTATTTTGTTTCAAATGGCCACCATTTTGTTTCCAATGATACAAATAACTTAAGCGAGGTACAATTCCTAAAGAATCTTATATAATTCGCCAACGCCAACTCAATTTTGATTTTAGACGAGCCGGCTGACCTGTGACATACCGCACGTGGAGGTCTACATCGAAATTTTGTTTCGTTCCGACGGCACTTCCGCCTTTGCTCTCCGACATTTCCGGTCGAAAAAATTCCAGTTTGTAGAAGAAATATCAATAAACAGTTTGACCAAATTTGACGTTGATAACTATAACACATCCGAGAAAAAAAATTCTCAAAGAACATGCTTTTTTCGGGAGAAAGATAGTAAACCTTCCCTTAAAGTCACCTAATTTGTGCCTGAATACTTTTGATCGGATAGTATACTTCCCGGTGGAGGTGGATAGCTGTGTGTGGTAGTGGGCACGGCGAGGACTGTTACTCACCTGCGGATGATGTTGCTCTGCACCTGTGCGTCGCGGAGCGCGTGGCAGCGGGTGCTCAGGATGAGCCGGTTGGCCTTCTGGACCTCGGTCTCGCTCTCCTGGCGCAGCTCGAACGCGTGTTTCAGCAGCGTAGTCGCTCTCTTGCGAGCATCTCTCTCCAGCTGGAATACGGAGAGGCACCGTGTCATCGAGAGGAACTCGCCTCTGCAAAGATTCGACGTCATCTCCATCTTGTCTAGTTTTCGTATGCATAAGATGAAGAATATTTCCTGTATTACATTGCCAGATTTACCCGCCAGGGTAGCCGAGAGCGCTAACGCGCTGCTTCCTGGACTCGAGTAGGCGCGCCCGCCCCGGATCGCTCCGCCCGGCGAATTAACGACGACGGCCGGTGTGCCAGCCAGCCTGGATGTGGTTTTTAGGCGGTTTTCCACATCCTCCTAGGTGAATACCGGGCTGGTCCCTACGTCCCGCCTCAGTTACACGACTCGCAGACATTTGAAAGATATTCCCACAATTTCACGATTTACACTAGACGCAGACAGCTGGGGTACACTACTTCCATCCCGGGGGGTAGGGGGTGGTGGCAAGAAGGGCATCTGGCCACCCCTTAAAATTAACCATGCCAATTCCGTTCATAACCATGCCGACCCTGCACACGATGCGGGATAAAGGCTGTAGCAAAAGGAAGACAAAGAAAGAATTATCATATTTAGTCTCCAAATTACTATACAGTGCATTTCGAAGGACACATCGTACCAAGGGAAAAATTTCTGTTTGTATACCAGTTTACGTGCCTTAATCTCTCTTATCTTTTTCTTATGATCAGTATGTCAGATATATGAGGTGGCCGCACAATTTATCCATCATTCACAGCCTGGAATAAAAAGTGAAATTCCCAGACATAGTCGGATGTCAGTGTAACTTCGTACACGTACATACCATCAGCGGCTATGTAAATGATTAGCGCTGCAATTCTCTGTGGCGGTTAGAACGCCCACTGAAGTCCGTTAATGTTGTTCATTTTTAGTGCTGTTACGAGTTCAGGTAAGGTACATAAGAGTCGTGAACAGCATCAGATGTTGAGTGATCACTGCGGACGGCACAGAGATGCCACATACTCGTATGAGACAGCGTTATTAGCACCTGGCACAGTTTGAAACTGGCCTCATTGTGGATCTCCCTTTGGTCAGTTGTTCGAGCCGCACAATATCGAGATTTGTGGGGCATTCGTATGTGACAGGGGTTCACTGTTGGACCGCATGGGAACCAGAGGACAGACTTACTCGTCAACGGGCTTCCGGTCGAACACGTGTGACCACGACTAGGGAGGAATATTGTATTGTGCGCCAAGCAAATCGTAATCGCTTCACATCTGCACCTGTCCCCAGGAACAAGTAATAGATTCCCTGTAACTTTCTTTGTCATCCTGCACTATTGATCGGAGATTAGCAGTAAATTGACTCGGGAATTACTGTCTCAAACATGGGCTGTCGTTTACACTACAATACAAACTGCTGTGTTTGGAGTTGGATGGTTGATTTAGGGGAGGGGACGAAACAGCGAGGTCATCGGTCCCATCGGATTAGGGAAGGATGGAGAAGGAGGTCAGCCGTGCCCTTTCAAAGGAACCATCCTGGAATTTGCTGAAGCGACCTAGGGAAATCACAAAAAACCTAAATCAGGATGGTCGGATATGGGTTTGAACCGTCGTCCTCCCGAATGCGAGTCCAGTGTGCTAACCACCGCCCCACTTCGCCCAATTGTGTTTGGAGTGGTTCCGCGACCGGGAAGCATTCACAGTTGATGAATGTCGGCGCATTGTGCACAGCGATGAACTGCAGTTCTGCTCTACCCCAGATGACCACGTCGGTCAGTATGGCAGCGATCTGGGAAGAAGTCCCATTCTTACGATCTTTTGGGAGAGGCACGGTGTTGTTGCTCATGGTATGTTGGTGCTGGAAGTCATCGTGTACGACTTCAGGACACTACTGGTAATGACTGAGGGAACTCTGTCGGCACAACATAGTTTTCCGCGGTCTCATGTGGTACCTCTCATGCGATAATATCGTGGTGGCGTTTTTCACGTGACACATGTTTCTATGAACTGTCTGCATGATGCTGAGATTCTACCATGACTACCAAAATCCCCGGATCTGTGCCCCCTTGCCAGTAACCAGGACATCAAGAACTAGTTACAACAGTTGCAGGACAGTTCGTCTCAGGGGAGGATGCAACACCTTTCTAACCGAACCAGTGAATGCACTGAGGCCAGATGGGGCGTGACGTCATATCGATATGTGGTCTCGTACTATCAAGTTCTTTGTAAATATGACTAGGCTTCGTAATCATTGAAATAACACCACATACAATCACTACCCCTGAAGTTAGCATACTATGGCCTACATAGAAGTTCGAATGGTAATTAAAGGCCTATTAATCATCACTGTCTGAGTTGAAATTTATCCACGTAAAAAATAAAGTGTTTACTGTGGCACAATCGTCGTGAGCCCAACTTTTACATCTAAAGCAAGGACCCATTCTTGGTTTCCTGTTGATTTGGTCGTATTGTTTCAAGCGGTAAATACAAGGCCAATTCCATCCTCTTCACAAAAATGGTTCAAATGGCTCTGAGCACTATGCGACTTAACTTCTGAGGTCATCAGTCGCATAGAACTTAAAACTAATTAAACCTAACTAACCTAAGGACATCACACATATCCATGCCCGAGGCAGGATTCAAACCTGCGGCCGTAGCGGTCGCTCGGCTCGAGAATGTAGCGCCGAGAACCGCACGGCCACTCCGGCCGGCTCCTCTTCACAAGTTTACTATTAGTTGTAAGAGAAAGGAAGAAGAACTAGATCGGACATTCATTGAGATGGGATTCCTTTTAACAGACGCTTTAGAAGAACTAGTTTATGACAAGAGATAGAGAGGAAGGAGAAGATACAAGATGATAGACGACACAAAGGAAAGAAGAGATTACACTACATAAAGAGGATAAGAGAAGACAGGAGAACATAGAGAGCTACCATGTGAAAACCTGCCACCCTAATGACGACACCACAAGCAGGCCTTTCCACATTTTCCTTGGTCTTGCTTTTAGCAGTTTCTTGACCTTATTAGTCCTTGCTCACGTTGAATTAATTCTTTCTGCTTGATATTCGTTAAGTCCAAACAGTTTTTTAGCAATTTATTCTAATGTGCCTTAATATTTTTAGACTGCGTTTCCAACCGCTGTTGTCTTAAATCTTCCTTGACTGGGGTATCAATTAAGATGTCAATACAAAATAGTGCGTAAAGCGCCCCAACAGAAATGCGTAAATGTGCCCCATCGCCACGTCTGAACTAGTTTCTACACTACAGTAATAATTTTCAGGCTTTCAGGTTATACCAAAAATATGCCTTATAAAGTAGAATAATCACTGTAAACCAACACATATTTATCTGTTCTCAACTCTAAAAGGTATGCACCCAACGAGCTTCGATATCTAGGTAACAAAATTTACCCACCTTCTTCGTGCTAAGACTTCCACTCAACTGGTCCCGTGAAGTCTGTGAGGGCCCTCTGAAGATGCAATACTAATATTTCAAAGCCGGTGGCGCTCTATCAAGGATGATTCCCGAGAAAAGTGCTCTCCGTAAACGTGCCCCGTATGTAAACGTGCACCCGTCACCCCTACTGTGTTCTAAAATTCGACCATCCTGTCACATATTTTCGAAGACATTCCGTGTGATCGTATATTGCTACGCAGTCGACGATGTAGTACAACCCAGGATGCCTTTCGGAAAATAGGTAGACGAAAATCTACCTGTAACTTGCATCTCCTGCTTGAGAGATATTGTGTATGAAAATACACACAACAGTCTTTTTTTTTCATGAATCCTTTCTGATTCTTTCACAGGAACTTATTTTCCTTGTGTACAGCATCAGAGATAGAAACATAGCTTAAGTGCTTCAGCGTACCCCATTGTTACAATAAAATGTGAAGCGACAATGTGAAATGCCAGATTACTAATTGTTGAGAGAACTCCTAGAGAGGTATAACCTTCGTTGACGAAAGAAGCACCTTGCAAGCTTATCATCGGCACATTCTTGTGTGCTGCTTATATGTTTGGAAATCTGTTTATAGATGACTGCAGATACTGAACATTTTCAGGAAAGAGCTGCGCGATTCATTTCAGAGTTATGACTAGCATGAGAGAAGCTTTATAGCATTTGTAGGTTTAGGAAAAGTTGCTGACAATGTTGACTCGATACGATCTTTGAAACCCTGAAAGTATGAAGGATAAAATACAAGGTGCGAAAGGTTATCTATAACTTGAGACTGCAGTCATAAGTGTCGAAGGACATGAAAGGGAAGTTGGATCTGAATCATAAGTGTCGGTGGACGTGAAAGGGAAGCTGTATTTAAGAAATGAGTGAGACTGGGTTATAGCCAATCCTCCATGTTATTTTGTCTGTACATTGAGCGAGCTAAGGACAGACCAAAAAGAAATTTGAAAAGAAAGTCGATGTTCAGAATGAAGAAAAAACTTTAAGACTTGCTGATGACATTGTAATTCTATCAGAGACCGCACATCACTTGGAAGGACAGGTGATCGGAATGAATAGTGCCTTGAAATATAAGGTAAACATAAAAAAGTAAAAGAAGAGTAATGGAATGTAGTTGAATTAATCAGGCGATGCTGAGGGAATTAGAGTAGAAAAAGAGACACTAGATTGTAGAAAAATAACTGACGATGTCCCAAGTAGAGAAGACGTAACATACAGAGTGGTAACAATGAAAGAAGCATTTCTGAAGGAAAGAAATTTCCTAATATCAAATAAAAATTTAAATAACACATCCTTCCTGAAGGTATTTCTCCGGAATGTAACCTTGAAAGAAATGAAACGTGGACGTAAAACATTTCAGATAAGAAAAGAGTAAAAGCTTTTGAAATGTGATGTTTCGGGAGGATGCTGAAAACTAAATGCGTAGAGCGTGTAACTAATGAGAAGCTACTTAACCAAATTGGGAAAGAATATATTTATGGCACAACTTGACTAATACAAGGGGTGAGTTGATAGAAAACTTACTGATGCACCAGTGAATCATCAAATTCGTAATGGAGGGAAGCGCAGGTGGTAAAAATTGTAGAGGGAGTCCAAGGCTTGACTACAGTGAGTACGTGTAAATGAAAGAAGATTGCAGTAGATATGCGGGATGAGGATGCTTGAACAGGATAGACTAGTGTGGAGAACTGCATCAAACCAGTCTTCAGACTGAAGACCCCAAGAACAACAACGACAACGACGACAACAACTCCTGTCATGTGTCGTATAGCACACAGAGAACTAGTGTTAACGCGCGTAAAACCCTAGTTCGCGTGACCATCTGAGACCATATAAGTCCCACGTTTATCCCCCTCGTACGAATATGTTACATCAAGCTGATCTTACCTTCCACACGGAGAGCATTCATCCAATCACTACTAGCATCATCAAGAACCACCTTCGTCTTAGGAACAGAGAAATGTCTTTCCATTGTTTCCAATAAGTTCTTTGCGGTCACAAAGGTTACCTAAGTTATGCTAGTTAGTCATCATTTAATTTGGCTATGTGGTGACAATTTATACGGAGGAATTATGAGATATAGGTTCAAAATTTGCCCTACAATCGTGGAAAAATAAAAACTCACATGGAAGCATTCATACATCTCCCCAACAGTGTCGATCGACCCTAAATAATAGATGAAACTATTATCGGCTGGAAGCAATGTGTGCGTTCTTGGACCCGATTACAGAGATACTATATGAAACTGCGATGACAGCTACGGTTCTGTGACTTCAATCATCAGACTTATTTGTCGTAGGCTGTATGTCTATGGAGTCATCAATAGTTGCACAAATGTGAATATCAGAATAGTTAATTAAACAAGCTACTAGTATCATTCTAACTATGCGAATACTCTTAATCCACAGAGTCCCGTCATCAGTGTGTTACAGTCAGTGTCTTTTAGTTACATACTATTCATATGTACACTCATTTCTTAGCTGTAGAATTCTTTCCTAGGGAACAAACGCAAAAAAAGTGTAGAGACTTTCCAAACCACAGGAAAGGTCAACAAGAATAATAACTAAAAATAGCAGTCAGCCTCATTGTATAGATCTGTTCAAAGCAATAAGGATTTTGAATACACTGTGTGAGAACATTTGCCAGTTGTACACATTGAAAATAATTACTTCACAAACGGCTTGATAATGGAACAAAATCTAGTCTGAAATTACATTTACCAAAAAAGAATTAACACAAAGAACAAGAGAGCCTTTGTTATGAAGGAACAAAATCGTGGAGTAAATTGTTTAAGGAGATAAAAGAGGTTACTGAAACAGATTTATTTAAAGAGGCTGTTAAATGTCCCTCTTAAGTAATACATTCTGTACAATGAAGGATTAGTTAGGTTAAACAGAATAAGTGTTTGGTTAAAAAATGTAGCACAATTAAGTTATAATAATAAAACTTCTCCATCATTTCATAACACGCTTTCACACTATACTATTATAGAGGAAGGTATTATAATAATCTTTTTTCTTCTCTTGGAAACCTGACACTAAAGCTCCGTATAGTACTAACATCTTATCCTCTTTCTGAGCCAAATATCTCACTCCTTTGGAGGTATGCTGACTCATTTACTTAGGCGAGCAAATGGGAATTTCCGGTACACAAAATGAAATTCAAGCATCTTCACCGTGACCCTGATGTCAGCTGATAGTGTGTGTAGAATTATATTATGAAATAATGTGTTTATGTAGGCTGTGTGCGGTGATCGGTATTGAGAACACTGTAGTATTAGCTGTCTACATTAGTAAATAAATTCTTGGTAATACAGTTTTATATACGAGGGTAATCCCAAAAGTAAGGTCTCCCATTTTTTTTATAAGTACAGAACTCTGTTTGTGTGGCAGTTGGTCACACTGTTATGAAGAGGCTTCACGCGCTGTGTGCAAACATGCGCACGCCGCTCTGAGGCGCTCAGTCTTGGCTTGACAGCCGTTGAGAATGGATCTCCTGTTGGACGTTACCGCCAAGTGCAAATTGCGCTCAGTTATTCGGTTTTTGAACGCATAGGGCACTGCGCCGATTGAAATCCATCACCAATTGACGGAAGTGTATGGTGAGTCTTGCATGGATGTCAAAAATGTTCGTAAGTGGTGTAGAGAGTTTGCAGCTGGTCGGACCGAAATTCACGACGAACAAAGGAGCGGGAGACCGTCAATTTCTGAAGAGACAGTGTTGAAGATTGAGCAAAGTATGCGTGAAGATCGGCGCATCACCCTGGATGATCTCTGCACGTTGGTTTCGGAGGTTTTCCGAAGCACCGCTCACAGAATTTTAACGGAAACATTGAACTACCGGAAGGTGCGCGCAATATGGGTGCCACGCATGCTGACTGAGGACCACATGCGGCAACGAGTTGATGCTTCCCGCGTATTCTGCACCGCCTTGCAGCCGAACAGGACAACTTTCTGGACTCAATTGTCACGGGTGACGAAACCTGGGCACACCACATTCCACCTGAGACCAAGCAACAATTACGCCAGTGACGGCATCCTTCTTCGCCAAAGCCGCGGAAATTCAAACAAACATAGTCTGCCGTTAAAGTCATGACAACCGTATTTTGGGAACAGAAAAAGGTATTTTTCGTCGACTTTATGCCCACTGGGACCACAATTAACGCTGACAGGTACTGTGAGACTCTGACAAAAATCAAGCGGGCAATTCAGAACCGGAGGAGAGGAATGTTGAGCAAGGGCGATCACATTCTCCATGACAACGCTCGCCCACACATCGCTCGGCAAACCGTTGCTCTCCTGCTACAATTTCAGTGGAACATAATCACCCACCCACCCTATAGTCCTGACTTGGCGCCCATTGACTATCACCTGTTCCCTAGGTTAAAAGAACATTTGGCCGGAAATTGATTCAGCTCCGACGATGAGGTGAAAGAAGAGTTTCATAACCTTCTGAACAGCATGGTGGCGAGCTGGTATGACATGGGCATACAAAAAGTGCCACAGCGTCTACAAAAAATGCATCGACAGAAACGGTGATTGTGTTGAAGAACAGCTAAATGTTCAAGCTGTAAACTGATGTAAACCATTGTAGAAATAAACAGGTCTATGTACTTATAAAAAAATAGGAGACCTTACTTTTGGGATTACCCTCGTACAAGGAATAAGCCGTCTGAAGTTGCGCTGTTTCAAACAGACTGGATTTGTATTTGGGAGGATGGAGACTTCAATTTGCATCGGACTATCCTGATTTCGGTTTTTCGTGGTTTCCCTAAATTATTTCAGGCCAGCACCGGGATGGCTTCTACTAGACCACTGCCTAGTGCCTATTCCAGGTTTGTGAAATCAAGTTCTAAATTTGCATACGTATACATACACATATACATGAACTATGCTTTTTGTTGTTCTTAAACGACATGTCGAGTGCTCTTACAAACTCAGCAGACTCACATCGTTGAGCCTGCGGTCCTGCTGGCGCTGCTGCTCCCACTCCTTCATCTGGTCCTTCCTGGCCTGGCTCTCGCTCAGCAGTTTCTCCTTCATCCGTTCCTTCTCGTCCAACAGTGCCTTCCTCTCCTCGAGCGTCAGCACCTACAACCGTATACATGATAAAGTTTTGCACTGTGAACAGTTTTATTTAATAATTTCTCCGAAATTTACCTATCTGTGTCTTACCAGACACGAATTGTCTTGCTTTCTTTGCCGCGAAGGAAATTTATTATCGCTGTTAAGAGTTATTCTGTAGACTTATAATAAACCAGTGTCTTTTGTCCTACGAAAACCTTGTGTCATTCCTCAATAACGAAACAATACATGTATTCCTGTCTGTGCAGATGGCAGACATACCTTGGCCTGAGCCCGCAGCCTCTGGAAGTCGCCAGCATGCATCAGCGGCGCCTCGGGAGAGCTCTTGGCCCTGGGCACGGTGATCTCACGGACGTAGTCTGGAGTCACGATGCGCATCTTCTCCAGCTTCAGAACTCCGGGCTGTGGGATGTCTAGCTGTTCCGCCTGAGCGCCGCCTTCGTTCTCCTTCTGCCCACCTTCCTCTTTCTTTGGACAAACGTCATCTTCCACAGTAACGCCCATCGTACCTGCCAACAAGAGATCGTTCTGCTGTGTTTTGCCGGCCGAAGTGGCCGTGCGGTTAAAGGCGCTGCAGTCTGGAACCGCAAGACCGCAACGGTTGCAGGTTCGAATCCTGCCTCGGGCATGGATGTTTGTGATGTCCCTAGGTTAGCTAGGTTTAACTAGTTCTAAGTTCTAGGGGACTAATGACCTCAGCAGTTGAGTCCCATAGTGCTCAGAGCCATTTTTTTTGCTGTGTTTTCGCCTACCTACATGTGTAGCTCTTCTGCTTCGTTGGGCTTGGTTAATTAGTCTGTGACTAAGTACACTACTGGCCATTAAAATTGCTACACCACGAAGATAATGTGCTACAGACGCGAAATTTAACCGACAGGAAGAAGATGCTGTGATATGCAAGTGCTTAACTTTTCATAGCATTCACACAAGGTTGGCGCCGGTGGCGACACCTACAACGTGCTGACATGAGGAAAGTTTCCAACCGATTTCTCATACACAAACAGCAGTTGACCGGCGTTGCCTGGTGAAACGTTGTTGTGATGCCTCGTGTAAGGAGGAGAAATGCGTAACATCACGTTTCCGACTTTGATAAAGGTCGGATTGTGGCCTATAGCGATTGCGGTTTATCGTATCGCGACATTGCTGCTCGCGTTGGTCGAGATCCAATGACTGTTAGCAGAATATGGAATCGGTGGGCTCAGGAGGGTAATACGGAACGCCGTGCTGGATCCCAACGGCCT
The DNA here is from genome assembly GCF_021461395.2 of Schistocerca americana. Lineage (NCBI taxonomy): Eukaryota > Metazoa > Arthropoda > Insecta > Orthoptera > Acrididae > Schistocerca > Schistocerca americana. The sequence continues at coordinate 428,485,745 of NC_060124.1, read as the reverse complement.
CGTATCACTACCAGTCGAGATGACAGGCATCTTATCCGCATGGCTGTAACGGATCCTGCAGCCACGTCTCGATCCCTGAGTCACCAGATGGGAACGTTTGCAAGACAACAACCATCTGCACGAACAGTTCGACGACGTTTGCAGCAGCATGGACTATCAGCTCGGAGACCATGGCTGCGGTTACCCTTGACGCTGCATCACAGACAGGAGCGCCTGCGATGGTGTACTCAACCACGAACCTGGGTGCACGAATGGCAAAACGTCGTTTTTCGGATGAATCCAGGTTCTGTTTACAGCATCACGATGGTCGCATCTGTGTTTTGCGACAGCACTATGAACGCACATTGGAAGCGTGTATTCGTCATCGCCATACTGGCATATCACCCGGCTGATGGTATGGAGTGCCATTGGTTACACGTCTCGGTCACCTCGCATTGACGGCACTTTGAACAGTGGACGTTACATTTCAGATGTGGTCCAACCCGTGGCTCTACCCTTCATTCGATCCCTGTGAAACCCTACATTTCAGCAGGATGATGCACGAAAGCAGATGTACAGAAAGCAGATGGCAGTTATAAGAGTCGAGGGACATGAAAGGGAAGCAGTGGTTGGGAAGGGAGTGAGACGGGGTTGTAGCCTCTCCCCGATGCTATTCAATCTGTATATTGGGCAAGCAGTAAAGGAAACAAAAGAAAAGTTCGGAGTAGGCATTAAAATCCATGGAGAAGAAATAAAAACTTTGAGGTTCGCCGATGACATTGTAATTCTACCAGAGACAACAAAGGTCTTGGAAGAGCAGTTGAACGGAATGGACAGTGCCTTGAAAGGAGGGTATAAGATGAACATCAACAAAAGCAAAACGAGGGTAATGGAATGTAGTCGAATTAAGTCGGGTGATGCTGAGGGAATTAGATTAGGAAATGAGACACTTAAAGTATTAAAGGAGTTTTGCTATTTGGGGAGCAAAATTACTGATGATTGTCGAAGTAGAGAGGATATAAAATGTAGACTGGCAATGGCAAAGAAAGCATTTCTGAAGAAGAGACATTTGTTGACATCGAGTATTGATTTAAGCGTCAGGAAGTCGTTTCTGAAAGTATTTGTATGGAGTGTGGCCATGTATGGAAGAGAAACATGGACGATAAATAGTTTAGACAAGAAGAAAATAGAAGCTTTCGAAATGACGTGCTACAGAAGAATGCTGAAGATTAGATGGGTAGATCACATAACTAATGAGGAGGTATTGAATAGAATTGGGGAGAAGAGGAGTTTGTGGCACAACTTGACTAGTAGAAGGGATCGGTTGGTAGGACATGTTCTGAGGCATCGAGGGATCACCAATTTAATACTGGAGGGCAGCGTGGAGGGTAAAAATCGTAGAGGGAGACCAAGAGATGAATACACTATGCAGATTCAGAAGGATGTAGGCTGCTGTAGGAACTATGAGATGAAGAAGTTTGCACAGGATAGAGTAGCTGTCTCAGGACTGAAGACCACAGCAACAACAATGCACGACTGCATGTTGCAGGTCTTGTACGGGCCTTTTTGGGTACAGAAAATGTTCGACTGCACAGTCTCCAGGTCTGGTAAATGGTGGCCGAGCAACTGGCTCATTACAATACGCCAGTCACTACTCTTGATGAACTGTGGTATCGTGTTGAAGCTGCATGGGCAGCTGTACCTGTACACGCCATCCAAGCTCTGACTCAATGCCCAGGCGTATCAAGGCCGTTGTTAAGGCCAGAGGTGGTTGTTCTGGCTACTGATTTATCAAACTGATTTATCAGGATCTATGCACCCAAATTGCGTGAAAATGTAATCACATGTCAGTTCTAGTATGATATATTTGTCCAATGAGTACCCGTTTATCATCTGCATATTTTCTTGGTGTAGCAATTTCAATGGCCAGTAGTGTACTTCTAGCGGAACGTCATGGTTAATTTGTACTGTACTAAATTCAAGAAATCGTTTGTATAGTGCAAACACACTGAAACCGGATAGCTCTTAGTGTGGAAAGAGCGCTGAACCTTGATGATAGCGTACCGAAGAACACATTAAATTATCTGGTCGATGTTTCAATCTAGTGACCAGTTTTAGAATCGCATGAAGGAATGGACACTAGAGATTGCTATAAGCTGTTTCTGGCATTTTGTATTGTTTTTGTTGTGAGGTATGAGGTTGCGTTGTGTGCAGCGTTTGTAACTATTTTTAGTTTCACACATTTGAGTGCTGCATGAAATATTAAAGCTGCTTGGAAGGTACTGTTAACTCTTCAGTTGCACAATTTTTTGGTGAGTAATATTCCATATAGTTTTAAAACTAGCTATACAGGTTGTAAATTTTAAGTTGACAAACCAGAATAACTCGAAAAATAAGCTTCACACGAAAAATATGTTGCATCCAAAGTTGATTATTTTCGAGGGGATAATCTACTAGTGCTAAAATTAACCCGCCACCCCAGCCCCCTGGGGGTGGGGCGGGAGGCAACTTTAAGATTTCAAATGGGAACCCCCATTTTTTATTGCAGAATTAGATTCTACATAAAAAACTGCGTACATTTTGTCTTAAAAATTTGTTTTGATTCTTGGTACTTGGCGCTGCAATTCAAGAAAATTCACGTTTTCATTTTTGCGTCGAAAATCGTTAGGGATAAATAAACAATACTTATTTACTTCGAAAATTTTGATTCGCTACAACGAGAACTTTACCTCTCTCCCCATAGGGTGGGGTTTGAGAGAGAGGATTAAGAGTTTTACAAATGTTGAGCCAAATACTGTATTAATTTTTTCCGCAGATTCGCGTAAGTTTTGTTTGTTTCGTGGTCATGAGGTCACACAAATTTTAATTATCAAACAAATCATCTGACTAGCTAACTAACCAACCAAACTTCCTGCTTTTTATTTATCCGTAACCATTTTCCACGCAAAAATGAGAACATGGATTTGCAAGAGTTACAGCGCCAACTACCAAGAATCTAAACAAATGTTTAAGACAAAAGTACGTAGTTTTTATGTAGAATCTGATTCTGCAATAAAAAAATGGGGGTTCACATTTGAAATTTTAAAGTTGCGTCCCGCCCCACCTCCAGGAGGCTGGGGTGGTGGGCTAATTTTAGCACCAGCAGATGTCCCCCTCGAAAATAATCAACTTCGAATTCTACACATTTGTTCGTGTGAAGTTTATTTTTCGAGTCATTCTGGTTTGTCAGCTTATAATTTACACCCTGTATAACGCTTGACACTAGTATGAAAAGTGTTGATTGCTGCCGGCCGCGGTGGTCTCGCGGTTCTAGGCGCGCAGTCCGGAACCGCGCGACTGCTACGGTCGCAGGTTCGAATCCTGCCTCGGGCATGGATGTGTGTGATGTCCTTCGGTTGGTTAGGTTTAAGTAGTTCTAAGTTCTAGGGGACTGATGACCACAGATGTTAAGTTCCATAGTGCTCAGAGCCATTTGATCCATTTTTTTTTTTTTTTTTGTTGATTGCTACCAACCATGTAGCGGAGATGCTGAGTTGCAAATAGGCACAGCAAAAAGACTAATAAACACGCTAGCTTTCGGCCAGAAGGCCTTCTTCTGAAATAGACAACATACACAAACACATTCAGCAAACATAGCTCGCACTGCATGATCATCTCTGGCTGCCGAGGTCGGTCTGGTCTGGTCATAGACGGTGATCATTCAGTGCGAGAGCGTTCTAAGGCGCTGCAGTCATGGACTGTGCGGCTGGTCCCGGCGGAGGTTCGAATCCTCCCTCAGGCATGGGTGTGCGTGTTTGTCCTTAGGACAATTTAGGTTAAGTAATGTGTAAGCTTAGGGACTGATGACCTTAGCAGTTAAGTCCCATAAGATTTTACACACATTTGAACATTTGAACATGCAGTGCGAGCTGCGTTTGCTTGAATGTGTTTGTGTATGTTTTCTATTTCGGAAGAAGGCCTTATGGCCGAAAGCTAGCGTGTTTATTAGATTTTTGCTGTGCCTGTCTGTGACTCAGAATCTCCGCTATGTGGTGAGTAGCAATATGTCCTTTTCATAACATTGCCATTATTCTGCCTTGGATTTTCCATTATATAACGCATGGATCGTTAAGCCGTATTTCCTCCGTGATGCACTATCTTGTACATTGAAACGGAATGGATCTTCCGTCAGAGAATATATGATATTAGAAAATGAACTGAGTTTCTTTAATGGTTTAACAAATTTATCTGTCTTGAAAATGAAAATGTATATCACTTTTCAATACCTTTTATTTTAAAATGTCTTTACCTTATAGCTGGTTTCTGATAATACTCCTAATTAATTTGCTTTCACTTACTGATAACTGGTATATTGTAGAGTAATACACTGAAGCGCCAAAGGAACTGCTATAGGCATGCTTATTCAAATACAGAGATATGTAAACAGACAGATGGTTCAAATGGCTCTGAGCACTATGCGACTTAACTTCTAAGGTCATCAGTCGCCTAGAACTTAGAACTAATTAAACCTAACTAACCTAAGGACATCACACACATCCATGCCCGAGGCAGGATTCGAACCTGCGACCGTTGCGGTCGCTCGGCTCCAGACTGTAGCGCCCAGAACCGCACGGCCACTCGGGCCGGTTAAACAGACAGAATTCGACGCTGCGGTCGGCTGCACCTATATGACAACAAGTGTCTGACGCAGTTGTTAGATCGGTTACTGCTGCTGTAGTGGCAGGTTATCAAGATTTAAATGAATTTGAACGTGGTGTTATAGTCGGCGCGCGAGCATTGGGACACAGCATCTCCGAGGTAGCAATGAAGTCGGAATTTTCCCTTACGACGATTTCACGAGTATACCGTGAATATCAGGAATCCGGTAAAACATCAAATCTCCGACATCGCTGCTGTCGGAAAAATATTCTGCATAACGGGAGCAACGACGAGTGAAGAGACACGTTCAACGTGAACAGAAGTGCAACCCTTCCGCAAATTGCTGGGCCAACAGCAAGTCTCAGCGTGCGAACCATTCAACGAAACATCATCGATATGGGCTTTAGTAGCCGTAGGCCCACTCGTGTGCCATTGATCCCTGTACGACACAACGCTTTACGCCTCGCCTGGGCCCGTCAACACCGACATTGGACTGTTGACTGGAAACGTGTTGCCTGGTCGGACGAATCTCGTTTCAAATTGTATCGAACGGATGAACATCTACGGGTATGGAGACAACCTCATGACTCCATGGAACCTGCATGTCAGCAGGGGACTGTTCAAGCTGGCGGAGGCTCTGTGTCGTCCGGTGTGGCCGAGCGGTTCTAGGCGCTTCAGTCTGGAACCGCGCGACCGCTACGGTCGCAGGTTCGAATCCTGACTCTTGGATGGATGTGTGTGATGTCCTTAGGTTAGTTAGGTTTAAGTATTTCTAAGTTCTAGGGGACTGATGACCTCAGATGTTAAGTCCCATAGTGCACAGCGCCATTTGAACCTTTTTTTTATGAGGCTCTGTAATGGTGTGAGGCCGGCCGGAGTGGCCGAGCGGTTCTAGGTGCTACAGTCTGGAACCACGCGACCGCTACGGTCGCAGGTTCGAATCCTGCCTCGGGCATGGATGTGTGTGATGTCCTTAGATTAGTTAGGTTTAAGTAGTTCTAAGTTCTAGGGGACTGATGACCTCAGAAGTTTAGTCCCATAGTGCTCAGAGCCATTTGAACCATTTTTTTAATGGTGTGAGGCGTGTGCAGTTGGAGTGATACGGGACCCCTCATGCGTCTAGATACGACTCTGACAGGTGACACGTATGTAAGCATCCTGTATGATCACCTGAATCCATTCATGTCCATTGTGCATTCCGACGGACTTGGGCCAGTCCAGCAGGAGAATGCGACACCCCACACGTCCAGAATAGTTACAGAGTGACTCCAGGAACACTCTTCGAAGTGGCCAGCAAACTCCACAGACATGAACATTATTGAGCATATCTGGGATGCCTTGCAACGTGCTGTTGAGAAGAGATCTCCACCCCCTTGCACTTTTACGGATTTATGGACAGCCCTGCAGGATTCACGGTGTCAGTTCCCTCCAGCACTATTTAAAACATTAGTCGAATCCATGCCACGTCGTGTTGTAGCATTTCTGGCTGCTCGCAGGGGACCTGCACGTTATTAGATAGCGGTATCAGTTTCTTTGGCTCTTCGGCGTAATGTAACCTATAGACTATTAAACGCAGAATTGATAGGCTTTTCTCGACTGCAGCACTTTTAAATTTCAGTAGAAGAGTTGTTCCTTGGTATGTGACCATCTTATGCCTTGGAACATCTTTCACATTTCTGGGGTATTTTTGCAAATCCGAAGAAGATTTCAGCATACAAAAACGGAATGGTGTCACTTAAAAACAAAATAAGAAAATATACTAAACTTCTGTTACAGAGCTGGCTGGAGACGAAAGTCTGAAAAGTGTTCCAGGTCGCCCCCCCCCCCCCCCCCCTACTTCTGTTCAAGGAGCAGAAAGTAGGCTCTTGGCTCTTGGATATTGGCTGAATTAAGGTTTGCTTCCATTCAGTAGCATATTTACAACTAACAACAGAGAGATTGAAGATGTCTGTGAGGACTGGAATCATACATAGTATCAGTAACATTCTACGTTGTAATCTGTGACAACAGCCGCCGCTGTTAATGTGGAAGAAACCGAGTGAAGAAATCGAAGCGCTTACCGATATGGGTGAACAAATAGCAGAAATGAAAATGCTGTTTCTGCGGGTCCCACCGAGTATAGTTTTATGTCTGGAGTTAGATGTCTGCGGCCAGGAGACGCAGCCACTGAAGACACTTGATATCTTAAATGATGAGTCAGTTTCCAGTGACACAATTTTATCAGGCTTGTTGTAAGTACATGATTGCTAGCTTCCATTCACGTGGAGTCATCACCCAGCAGTCTCCTACGATTGGGAACGCTGAGCAAAGACATTCAGAAAGGGAGTTTCCACTCTGACAAAGAAGAAGTAGCAACAGTTACGCTGCTACTAAAGGGCGATAAGGGAGATGAGCACACTTCAGATAGTTCTGTGATGCTGTAGGAAATCCGTCATGCAAAGATTTACCGTCTGTACTTACCTCAGCGGAAGGTAGATAAGCGAGATCCTAATCTATAAACTAACAGCTCTATTTGATAAGTGGAACTTCCAAATTATTCTGACCAAAATGGACGTTAGTGGTTATCATAAATGTACCTATTTAATAATGCTTAAATGAATACTACGTCAACAGTTTTCCCTCGTTCATAAATAAATGAAATTCTACACAGTTTAGGGAAAGCAAAGTATTTCTAGATATAATATGTAGTGAAGTGATACTACCGCGTGTTACTAGATGAGAAGGACCGACAAAAAACGGTTTTCAGTACAGCTTACAGGCAGTAAGAGAAAAAACGTATGCCCAGACTATTAAGGATGAGTTTGAAATGTGGTAAATGATTCATTTACTTACATGAAGTTGTCGTTTTAGGGCATTCGCTAGAGGAGCATAATGCCATGTTGAGAGAATCATTTGAAAAACTGAGGCTCCTTAATTTGAAATTACAAATTGATAAATGCGAGTTCTTGCACAATGAAATAACTTACTTGGGGTATGTGTTGTCTAGAGATGGCTTAATACCAGACACAAAGAAAGTTAATGTTGTGAAGACTACCCACAAAACAATTAAAGTCGTTTCTTAGGTTAATTGGATATTACCGGTGGTTCATAAATGGTTTCAGCAAGAGAGCTAGATTACTGCATGAACTACTAAAGAAAGGAGAAAAGTTGAACCATGTAACAACCATCCATTTCAGAAGTTAAAAGAGAAGATAACAAAACCACCCGCATTGCAGTAATCAGATTTCACAAAACAGTTCATTATAACCACTGATGCTTGCCTGGATGGACTAGGAGATGTGCAGAGCCAAGGCAATGTAGGAAATAACCTATCATATTCTTATACTCCCAGAACACTTAATAATGTGGAGCAAAATTTCAGGATGATAGAATTGGAATTGTTAGGTGTAGTCTGTTCTGTAAAGTATTTCAGATCATGTGCTTTCAGGAGATAGCACATGGCTAGCAAGCATGGCGGATATGTTGTCCTGACTGGAGCTTGAACAATTCGATTATGATACTGTGTACAAAAATAGAAAAGTTACGAAGTTGCTAATGCATTGTTGAGTGTAAGGCACATACAGGCCAAGTAAGAAGACAGTGAACACTCTGTCAGTTCTGAAGATAGATTCGCGGAACCAGAGATAAGTGACTCACTCTAGGTGGCGCCAGTCAGTAAGTGCACAAAGCAATGTGTAAAGAAATACAGAATGTGGTCTATTTGAAACGATATGTTGCAGAATATATCTGAAGGTACGAGAGCTGCCAAAATAGAAAAAAATGTCATGCAGAACAAAAAAATGCGTTGGAAATAACAGCAACTCCTGACCAAATTCTCAAGAGACGCAACATCGGCATCGTAGGGTTGTTGAATCAGACAGATATATCCTAATGCTAGAAGATACATTGACAAAATTCATTGTTGTGAATCTCAAAATAATTCGATTAAGCAATAAGTGGTAAATTTCTGGAACTTTTAACACTTTTCAGATTGTAAGGAGTAAGAAGCGAAAGAAAGAGTTCGATTAAACGAAAAGTAGTAAATTTCTGGAACTCGTAAAACTTTTCAAATATTTAGGAGTACGAAGCGAATTTAATTGGGAGAAACAGATAAAAATCAGTACTAAATACGACGAACGGAAAACGTAGATTTTTGTATTTTTTGGTCTATGGTCATTAGTCATGTCTCTGACGTGAAAGTCTGAATGGTATGAACAAACTTAGATTTGGAGGGTGAGTACTGGAAAAAAGGGTATGTGTGTAGGAATCCGTATACAGATCACTGTAGCACTGTGATAATATGCCATCTGTATGTCAGCTGTATTGGAAGCGATCTCAGAATCTCTTATTACTGAAGTTTATTCGTTCAGAGCGCATCAAAATACACAATCATAACTAGTTTCAGCGAAATTAAATCGCCATCTTCAGATCATGTGTGAAGAAAATTGTGTAGAATTTTTTTTTTTTTTTATTTTTTTTTCTACACGACCAATCCGTTTCGTCGACTGTTCACATTATTTGGACATAATTTATAGAGACGTTATTCCATAGTACTGCCTCTCGTCATCCAATAAGAGAATAGCAGTGTGAACAGTGCACAGTAGCCACACGTAAAATACATAAGACTTGTACAAAGTCCTTTTATTTTGTGGCCTTGGTGACATCTGATAGGAAACTTCACCTTTGGAATAAAACCAGTCTCGAAACTTCCAATACTGTAGTCATCAGTCTTCTGACTGGTTTGATGTGGCCCGCCACGAGTTCCTCTCCTGTGCCAACCTCTTCATCTCAGAGTAAAACTCTCAACCTACGTCCTTAATTATTTGCTGAATCTATCGCAATCTCTGTCTTCCTCCACAGTTTTTACTCTCTATAGCTCCCTCTAGTACCATGCAAGTTATACCATAATGTCTTAACAAATGTCATATCAATCTGTCTCTTCTTCATGATAGTGTTTCCCATATTTTTCTTTCGTCTCCGATTCTCCAGAGAACCTCCTCATTCCTTTTTTTACTTAATTTTCAGCATTCTTCTGTAACGCCACATCTCAAATGCTCCGATTCTCTTCTTATACTATTTTCCCACAGTCTATGTTTCACTGTCATATAATGCTGTGCTCCAAACGTACATTCTCAGAAATTTCTCCCTGAAATTAAGGCCTATGTTTGATACTAGTAGACTCTTTTTGGCCAGGAATGCCTTTTTTGCCAGTGCTAGTCCGCTTTTTATGTCCTCCTTGCTCCGTCGGTCACGGGTTATTTTATTGCTTAGGTATCAGAATGCATTAATTTCATCTACTTCGTAACCACCGTTTCTGCTACTTCTCATTACTTTCGTCTTTCTTCGACTTACTCACTGATGTCATTTCACTCTGAATTTTAATTCCTCTCTTGAAGCTTTCTTTTATTTCTGTCATTGCTTCTTCGATGTATAGATTGAACAGTAGGTGCGAAAATCTACATCCCTGTCTTACATGCTTTCTGATTCGAACACTAAGTTCTTGATCATCCACTCTAATTATTCTCTCTTGGTTCTTGTGCATATTGTATATTATCCCTCTTTCCTATAGCTTACCCCTATTTTTCTCAGAATTCCGATCATCTTGTACCACTTGACATTGTCGAACACTTTTTCAAGGTCGACAGATCCTACGAACTTCTCTTCATTTTTACTTAGTCTTACTTTTATTATCAGCCACAACGTCACAATTGCCACTCTGGTGCCTTTACGTTTCCTAAAGCCAAACTGATAGTCATATAGCACATCTTCGGTTTTCTTTGCTATTCTTCTATTTATTATTCTTGTCAGCAACTTGGTTGCATGTGATGTCCTGCTGATTGTGTGACAATTCTCGCACTTGTCGACTCTTGCAATCTTCGGAATTGTGTGGATGATGTTTTCCTAAAATGTGATATATCGCCAGACTCATACGTTCCACTTACCAACACTACCCCCAATTATTTTAGGAATTCTGATCGAATGTTATCTATCCCTTGTCCGCCCCGGTAGCTGAGTGGTCAGTGCGACAGAATGTCAGTCCTAAAGGCCAAGGTTCGATTCCCGGCTGGGTAGGAGATTTTCTCCACTCAGGAACTGGGTGATGTGTTGTCCTAATCATCACCATCCCCATCGACGCGCAAGTCGCCGAAGTAGCGTCAATTCGAAAGACTTGCACCCAGCGAACGGTCTACCCGACGGGAGGCCCTAGTCACACGACATTTCATTTCATCTATCCCTTCTGCCTTATCCGATCTTTCAAAGCTCTTTTAAATTCAGATTCTAACAGTGGAATCGCTATCTCTTTTACATCGACTCCTGTTTCTTCTTCTATCACATCATCAGACAAATCTTCTCTCTCACAGAGACCTTAAATGCACTCTTTCCACCTATCCGCCCTCTCCTCTGCATTCAACGGAATTCCCATTGCACTCTTAATGGCAGCGCAACTGCTTTTTAATATCATCGAAGGTTGTTTTGAATCTTCTAAAGTCTCAGTCAGTCCTCCCAACGATAATTTGTTTTTACGTTTCTTCACATTTTTCCTACAGCCATTTCGCCTTAGCTTCCCTGCACTTCCTATTTATTTCATTTCTCATTGACTTGTACTTCTGCATTTCTGAATTTCCTTGAACATTTTTATACTTTCTTTTTTCATCGATCAACTGAAGTATTTCTCCTATTATCCATGGTTTCTTCACAGTTACCGTCTTAGTACATATGTTTCTCTTTCCACCTTTTGTGATTGCCGGTTTTGGAGATGTCCATTCCTCTTCATGAACTACCTGGTGAGCTGTTCTTTATCGCATTATCTGAAGCCTCAGAGAACTTCAAGGGCATCTCTTCATTCCTTAGTACTTTCGTGTCCCACTTGTTAGCTCATTGATTCTTTCTGACTATTCTCCTAAACTGCAGCTTACTCTTCATCACTACTAAACTGTGATCTGAGTCTATATCTGCTCCTGGGTGCGCCATACAATCCAGTATCTGATTTCGGAATCTCTGCATGTCCACCTGACCATGATGCAATCTAACTGAAATCTTCCTATGTCTACCGGCCTTTTCCAAGTATACCTCCTCCTCTTGTGTTTCTTGAACAAAGTATTCGCTATTACTAACTAAAATTTACTGAAGAATTCAATTAGTCTTTCTCCTCTCTCATTCCTACTACCAAGCCCATATTGTCCCATAACCCTTTCTTTTATACATTCCCCTACAACCGAATTCCAGTCCCCCATGATTACTAGATTTCATCTCCCTTTACGTACTGAATTACCCATTCCATACCCTCGTATGCTTTCTCGTATGCTATCTCTTCATCTTCAGCTTGCAAAGGCGGCATGTATATCTGAACTATCGTTGTCAGTGTTGGTTTGCTGTTAATTCTGGTGAGAACAATTCTATCACTGAACTGTTCGCAATAACTCATTCTCTTCCCTAACTTCCTGTTCATAACTAAACCTGCTTCCGTTATACCAATTCTTGCTGCTGTTGATGTTATCATATATTCATCCGACCAGAAATTTTTGTCTTCTTTCCATTTCACTTCGCTGACGTGCACTATATCTATACTGAGCCTTGGCATTCCTCTTTCAGAATTTATAGCGTCCATACCACTTTCAGACTTCTGACATTTCACACCCCTCCTCGTAGAACGTTATCCTTTCGCTGGTTATTCAATCTTTCTCTCATTGTCACCTCCCCGTTGGTGGCCTCTACCCAGAGATCCTAATGAGAGACTATTCCGTAATCTTTTGTTAAAGGAGAGATTTTCATGACACTTTTAAAATCACAGGCCGCATAGCGTCTGAATACACGTTATGTGTCCTTAATGGAGTGGTTTCCATTGCCACATGTTCTGTGGGTACACGCTATGTGTGTTCAATGGAGTGATGGAGTAGTTTCCATTGTCTTCTGCATCCTGATGACGTTGATTATTGCTGATTCCTCCGTTTGTAGTGTTAGTTTCCCCACCGGAAGGACAAAACAGTGCCCTGAACCTTTGTTCACTCCACCGCCCTCCTTGACAAGACCGTTTGCGGAATGAGGCTGACTTCTTATGCTAGAAGTCTTCGGCCGCCATTGCTGACGATTTCTATTCAACATTTAAGCGGGGACAGGATTCAAAATCGGGACGAAGGGCGTTTTGATTACCATTTAAGGAAGCTACCTCAAGACCATGCGTTCCTAAGAAGCCATGGTAGCCAATATCGAACGGATTCAGAAAGATGCCACCGCTGGGATCGTAATAGGTCGGTGTATTCCATGAAAGTAAAAGGTTTATGCAGAAAAGATGCTCAGAAAATTTAAACAAGAATAGTTGAAAGAAAGGCGACATTGTTCTCATGCTACACCGTTGCATAAATTTAGAGTATTTGTTTTCAAGAAAGACTGCTGGCTCATAAGTATGCATATTGAACCATGTAAGAGGTTATTTTATCTTGCTCAAAATGCAAATGAAAAATATAGAAAATCATTAATGTGGATGCGAAGTAACATCCACCATGCCCTGTATATATTTAGCTGTAAAACCTGGAAACTAAATTGAGAGTAAGTATCCTTATAACCGCCGGTTGCGTAATACTGCTCCGTTCACAACATCGACCAGTATCAAGATTCGAAGCTCATTTTCAAGTGTCAAAGTTTACAGTTGCGACAGAATAAACCTTATAACATACAGCAAAAAACAAGCTTCAAAACTTTTCATTCATTTGTATTACGTATTCATCTGTGTTATTGGAGAGACGTAAGAGAGGCTAAATGATAGATATTTCCAACTCAACTGCATAAACTGCTCTTCCATAGTCGAGAGACTATCTTCAAATCGACATCAATAAGTCAACACATCGCAGATGCTGACATCTTGTAACCTATGACTCGAAGAGAATCATGTTGGCCTATGATTAAACCATCTCCATATTTCGGTAATTTCCAAGAATAATTTCCTATCGAAGTCGCGGGGTCCAAACGATACATATCGAACGTGCGATCGTAAATCGATCATGCAACTCCTGTGGCGGGCGTTGTGATCAATTATTTGTGATCGTCATTTTTATCTGTCTCCCGTTGTTCCCGTAGTTGCTCTAAATTACATACCTCCCGAATTATTTGTGACTTGCTAGGGAAACCCAGATGATTTATGTCGTTAGTGAGTGGGACGTCTGATGTTCTTGATGTTTCTTTGGCGGTTTCTCTCACATGGAAAAATCTATTTCCATGATTATCCAGCATAGAAAATTGTTTGACTTTTTGTCGCAAATATGGAGTACTACCGGACGAGGAAAGAAGGGACTGTGTAGACTGTGGTGGTGCGAAGTGTGTAAAACTTAGTAAGAACAGTTTCGATGCTGAAATACCGTTACAATGTCATTACGGACAGTGCGTAAAACGAACGAGTATCAGGAAGAATACATGGTTCGACTCTTCCAAATTATCCATCCAGACCGCCTTAATGGACTTTAACATGAAGACAACACTGACGACGAGTAAAGTAAGTCGTCTCCTTTGCATTTACAAGTATTTTTGTAACGCTCCTCTTTTGTCATTGCTGTAGTGACCACCGTAAACATACTCATAACGCCCGCCACCAGAGTTGCATGATCCATTTACGATCGCAAGTTCGATATGTATTGTCTGGACCCCGTGACTTCGATAGGCAATCATTCTCGGAAAATACCCATATTTCAGTCAACGGGTTTGACGTACGAATGATAAACACCCACAGAAGCTTAAGAGGAGATCTGGTTACCACATGAATTCGACAACCTAGTTGCATAGAATTCCGTTGCCCACATTATATTTCTCCAGGGATAAACTACAGCCAAGAATTAGTGATCAATGTAGATGATTAAGCGCGGTTTGTGTTATAGGTGTCCTTTCCAAACAATAATGCACCCTTGGATGATTACAGGAGTCCAATTTACACCACTTAAATGAGATATCCGTTATCAATTCAACTGAAGGTAACCTATTGCAAGTTATCTTCCACATTTTCATAAAAATAAATCATGTACTGAAGCACATGGCCAATGGTACAAAATTTCTCTGGAAGCTTTTCAAGAGCTTTACCTGTCTTTCCTCCATGTATCACATCTGTACGACAAATTTGAAGTATTTCAAAGCAGCGTTAATCATTTCATTACCTCCACTTTGATATCACATTCAACAGCTTAGAAAAATCTATAAGTAGAAGATTAATTTGCTCGGATTTAAGGAACGATTACATTTCAGAGAATCATGGAGTAATGAATTCACCCTTTTAAGACAAGTATCTTAAAAATTCCTATTACGAATGGAACTACACGTATTTAGCACATATTGTAAAAATGTGAACGACACTTTCTAAGAATTATAATAACTACGCTTTGAGAGGACAGATATGATATCTAGAAGTGAACTGCCAAAGCTTGATGAGGTTGTCAGATGATCTAACAGTAACTATGCCTTGTCATATCCAAAGAAACTATAGTTCATTTTTTACCGTTTTCAGTCCCTCTGAACGTGACACAGACGCCGTTAATAGTATTAAGCTAAACAGTCAATTACCATTTGAACAGTGAGGTTGTCAGATTTCGTTTCTAGTTGATCACTGTAGAAAATTTAGCGTATATCACCACTTCCCGTAAAACAATAAATTTTGGTACCGAAAGGTTCTACGTACCTCGGTTCGGTCAAGTAGCGATGCAGTTCCTTGAGTCACATAAATTTTTTCTTGAAAGATTCTTTAACAACACTGACTGGACTTATTGTAAAGCATATGTATTGCAGGAAGTTCGGCGCGTTTCCTGTAGTTGTTGCAGGGGTACAGAGATAGTAGTTGTCATGCATTGCAACCCGGAAGATTATAAGCTATGGAATTTCACAGTATTCCAGAGATAGTCATGTAGTGTTTTTTCTTTGAAACAGATGACGGTTGCAAAAAGCTGTAATAAATAAATAACACTAATCATTCGCTAAATGTGCGACGTGTCAGCTTTGCTACGAATTAGTGTTTCCTAATCTCTCGATCTCAAACAGTCTTGAAAATTTTGTTGATATCTTTATTCTTTTCCGAGTCACAGAGGTTCAAAGTTACCCTGTGTTTACACATATCATACGCACGTAAAATATGGTGTGAGGCGAAATCTGAAAAATAAATAACTTCAGAAAGTTGCTGAAATTTTAACGGTGTGTTCTCTAGGCATTTATTTAGAAGTTCCACGTAAAATATGAAGTGAAGCCAAATCTAAATAATAACTAATCGCAGAAAATTGCTAAAATTTGAACACTTTATTCTTTAGGAATTTATCTAGAATTTCCAGCTTCCCATTTTTAAAAACATTTATGCGTTTTCGAGAAACACACAAAAAACGTGGATTCCAATACGGCTATGCACAGAAAATGGCTGTAATATTTATGATGTATTCCTAAGATCCAGATCCTGAACAACCGTGAAAATTTGCTTGGATATGTTTATCTGTTTCCGAGATATGGTTCAAATTTACCATCTCTCTCCCCCCCCCCGTCCCAACAGGGCTTGGAAGGCCCAACGGTACCGACCGGCCGCCATGTCATCCTCAGCCACAGGCGTCACTGGATGCGGATACGGAGGGGCATGTGGTCGTGGTCAGCACACCGCTCTCCCGGTCGTATGTCAGTTTACGAGACCGGAGCCGCTACTTCTCAATCAAGTATCTCTCAGTTTGTCTCAAGGGCTGAGTGCACCCCGCTTGCCAACAGCTCTCTGCAGATCACCCATCCAAGTGCTAGCCCAGCCCCGACAGCGCTTAACTTCGGTGATCTGACGTTGGCAAATTAACCCTACTACACGTAAAATACGCGTGCAATATCTGGTGTGAGATGAAAACATAGTTTATAAAGTGTCGCAACACGGAGAAATTGCTGTCAAGTGCCTTCGTTGCCATCAGAAGGGTTTTAGGAAGCACATATTGCAGTACTCCAGCACATGCAAAACTTTTGTGCACCTAAGCTCCGGTCTGAAGTGTAAAATTAGTTTTCCCTTATTTCAGTTTCAAGCAAGTAAAGTATCAACATATTATAGACCAATAAAGTGACATGCCCTGCTGTAGTTGGGAAAAGAGTAGTATCAGCGGAAAAATGTTCCTATTAAAACATTAAAAAGCTTAATATGCTCCTGTTCGTTAAAAGACTGACTGAAAAGTAAGATACTAGCTGCTTCATACTACCTTCCTCAGCACCTTTGAAAATTTTACCAAAAATTTTGGGATGCGAAAATATTCGCACTTTTTTATGCTGAGAGAGAAGGAGACACTGGCAGCGGAAAAGAGGCGGAAATGTAATAAGTAGTGGAAGATAGAAGACAGTGGTTGTGGTATAGAAAGAGCGAAGGAGATATTGGCAGTGTGAGAAAAAGAGAAGGACATAGTGCCAGTGCACTATGACATAGTGCCAGTGATAGAATAGAGCTAAAAAAAGAGTGAAGGAGAGAGTGTCAGAGGGGGAGGAATGAAGCAGAAGAAAGTGGAAGTGAACGAGAGACAGTGATAATGAGACAGAGTCTATGACAATGACAACGAGCAGGAGACAGATAATGAGAGTGAGAAGAGAGAGCAGCATTGAGAAGGAAGGAATGAGATACTAGCAATAGGAGACAGCAAGATAGAGACAGTGACAGTGAGAGAAGACAGTATTTGTCGGACGAAACAAAGAAACTGTGACTGTGAGACAGGAGACAGTGACGATTAGGGAGACATGAAGATATAATGAGTTGGGCTAAGTGAGTGAGTGAGGATGGGCAAGTGGGAGTGGATGGGTACGAGCGACTTACAGCGATGGACTAGAGGGTTTGATCAAGTTACTGTTTGGGATGTTGTGGGAGAGAGATGTGAGTTCCATATTAAAAAGAGCGCGAATACGTTCGCATGCCAAAATGTTTGGTAACATTTTTAAAGGTGCTGAGGAAAGTAGAATGGGGCAGCTGGTAGCCCAGTTTTCAGAATGTTTTAGAGCAGGCGCATATTCGCCTTTGTGCTCCGAGAGAAGTATTTTTAAGCTGGTTTAATAAACTTGAGTGTGTAGCACAAATTGTAGTTCGTAGCATATTGGTTTCATGCAGCTGGTCAAATTATTACAGAGTAACATGATACTGTTATTCTTACAGTCGTCTTATTTAGTCCCTGATGAGAAGGGAGAAAATATTTATGGAATTACCCGCCCAGAACTGAGCACAGATTACGCTTGTTAATTAAATACGATGATTCATCTGGCCACGATCCATGTTGAAATTCATCGGCATGTTCATGAAACAACGCCTAAGCCGAAATAGTGGTGCCTGTTAACAGACAACTTTCTACTTAGAGACAGATATTTCTATTTTGTCATACAAAACGTCTCAGCAATTGGTATTTCAACAGTAAGAGTAAAACTATCGGAATACCATGAAACTATGAGCGACACTTAACTGAAGTAAAAGTTTAATGATAATAAATACGCAATGTGTACGGCTGGTCATTAAAACTGCAATGCCAGAAAAATAGCAGCTAACGAAATTCCATTTATTTTTCGTGTACGTTGCAGTTGGGAAACTACATTATTAAATTTCTTAGTGATTTGGTAGTATAAAGATTGCGACATATACACACTTCGCCAAAAGTTTTGCGTTATCCCCGTATTGTGCGGGTGTATTGCTATTGTGATTGCTCCTGAAACCGGCCGCAGGTTCGAATCCTGCATCGGGCTTGGATGTTTGTGTTGTCCTTTGGTTAGTTCGGTTTAAGTAATTTTAAGTTCTAGGGGACTGATGACCTCAGATGTTAAGTCCCATAGTGCTCAGAGCCATTTTTTTGCTCCTGTACCGATCCTCACGTTGTTTGTAAACATTCACACAATTAATTTGAGCGCTACCTATTGGTAGCACGCTGCACTCAGATGGGCTGCAGCGTTTCAATTGAAAGTATAGCACCATTGTGGACGCTTTAGAGACATCTGTGGACCAGTAGAGTGAACATCATCATGCCACGAAGGATAATTCTCGACCAAGTGTCGGCTCCGCATCATCACGTTACGTGTAGAAGATTTGTTAACCAGGCAATTTGCTGGACGAGTGCACCAGAGTCAAAGAGATGCGGTGTGGAAATGGAATCGGTTCCATTTGACAGCCATTGTTGAGAACTTACATCTCATAGTCCGTCCACATTCGACAGGTGCACAGAATGATAGATATCTACGACTTTCGAATCAAATGAAACGTGGGCTCAATGCTGCAGAACTGAATTCGGCGTTCGAAGAATCTACAAGACGTCATATATCGTATCAGTCTGTTAGGAAAGCCGGCCGGAGTGGCCGAGCGGTTAAAGGCGCTACAGTCTGGAACCGCACGACCGCGACGGTCGCAGGTTCGAATCCTGCCTCGGGCATGGATGTGTGTGATGTCCTTAGGTTAGTTAGGTTTAAGTAGTTCTAAGTTCTAGGGGACTTATGACCACAGCAGTTGAGTCCCATAGTGCTCAGAGCCATTTTCTGTTAGGAAACGATTGCATGGTGCGAATCGCCATTCCCGACGACTGTGGCGAGCACTACGCCCTTCACCGCAACACACGGACTTACAGATGGGCAAGAGATCATTACGGGTGATAACTCAAGTGCTCATCGTGCTCTTCTTGCGAACACGTTCCTTCAGCGTGCAAGACTCATAATAATGGAATCTTCTGCCTGTACCCTGTACATGAACTCAACAGAACATGTGCGTGATCGATTGAAATGAGCCGTTTTTGGACGGTGACAATGGTTACGCGTTCTGTGCGACTTTGAAGAGTGGGAGAATTTGGGCCAGGGCTGGATTGATCTTATCAGTGGTATGCCAAGACGCACTGAAGCCTATATCCGAGCAAGGGGCGCTGAGAAGTGCTGTGACCCCTCTTCCCATGGGAATCAGATGGTTTTGTCATTACACTTTTTTTTCTTAATTTAATAATCTGAAGACATTGAAAATGAAAATACGCACATGACTCAGTGTCAATTTTTTTCTGAGCCGAGATTTTCGAAATAAAGTGGTGATGCAGATCTTTTGTTGACGTGTGTAAGTACCCAGTGATACCACTTCTGGCAGCAACAATGACTCCAACCCAGCTGGGCATCGATCCGAATTGTCCATGGATGACAGATAAGATACTGGCACATAATTCCATGAAGCTACAACTCTATCGTAGAGTTTATAAGTCAAGGAAGTTGACGACTGCTGATGTGCCAGTTTCTTGACATTCCAATACTCCAATGGTGTACTCTAAGTCTCGATCAGTACAGTAAGGAAAGTGTAGTGTTGGGTCATCTTGTTGCTAGGACGTCATGGAGTCGTCGAAGATAGGGCACATTCGCCGGCCTTAACGATCAGAAATTTAACGCCCTCTCTCCAAATAATATGTTACACAATCCAGAGATGACTGTGTTCTGTGCCTAATGGCAAGCCATACCATCACGGCAGGTAGGCCGTATGATGATGATGACCAAAATCTGCCAATCTATTCGCAGTCACTACACGTAGGTACGTCCTTCGTGATGCCATACACAAACTGGGACTCGTCTGAAAATATGACATGGTGCCGCCCTATGTCCAGTGTTGTCGATGGGTGCCCCACTGTCGCCACCCACCCTTACCAATCTCTACCACCGAGCGAGATGGCGCAGTGGTTAGCACACTGAACTGGCAGTAGGGAGGACGACAGTTTATACCCGTGTCCGGCCGTCCTGATTTACGTTTTCGGTGATTTCCCTAAATCGCTTCAGGGATGGCTCCTTTGAAAGGGCACGGCCGACTTTCGTTCCCATCCTCCCCTGATCCGACGGGGCCGATGACCTCGATGCTTGGTTCCCGTCCCCAAATCAACCAGCCAACCAACCTATATCTTGGACGTGTCAGAGGGAAGCAGCAACAATGGCCGTCTTGTTAACAGCCCATGGTGCTCCAAACGTCGTTGCACTATCCGTGAGGATACTTGTTTCGCTGCAGGCGAGCCCACATTTTTACGCAAGGTACATGACACAGTTGTACGATGCTGCACAGCTGAGCGAACAATATACACGGCCCAGTCACATTAATTGACCACCGCATATGTTAAACGTCAACATGCAACAACCACTCACAGACAGCAAATGGCAACACTAGTAGCGGAGGGTATATAAAACGTGTCGTGGGCGTGGACAACAGTGCAGTCGTTGCCGTAATGTAGAAACGGAGCGATTTATCTGACGTCCAAAAGGGTACATCATTGGCATGTCGTGGCAAGACAGGAAGCATTTCCGAAAGATCTAAGGTTGTAAACCGTTTACATGCCACCTGGTTAAAGTATACAGTGCATGGCAATATGGCGCTATCCAAAACTGGCACCGAGGTAACTGGCGCACCACGGGCCGTAGATGGTCGGGGTGAACGATAGTTGTAGAGATCTGTACAGGCGAATAGACGTGCAACTCTTCAGCAACTGATCGCCCAGATGAACCAAGGGGCTCAACGACGGTTGCTGCGTATGGTCCTCTGCAGCAGCCCCCTGGTTCATGTACTCATGCTGATTGCTGTTCATCAGCGAATAAGGCTGGAATTTTCACAACAATACCGCAACTGGACGTCCATCTGACTGATGGCCGTTGGCTTGTATGACGTGAAACGTCTGAAAGCAAACACCCTGCAACCGGAAGGAAACATTATGACCTGAAGAGTGTTTTCCTGGCATTCCCACAGTGATATAGTCATTCTGGAAACCGCAGTTGATGAACACGAGTATGCATCTATCACTGGGAACCATGTACATCCCCACATGCAGTTAGGTTTCCTCGGCACGATGGTATCTGTCATCAGAACAATGCAGTGTGTTACACTGGTAACAGTATGCATGCGTGGTTCGAAGAACAGCAAGATGAATTTACTGTACTCCCCTGGCCACTAGTCTCTCTGGATTTAAACCTAATCGAGAATCTGCGGGACCACTTCGATCGGGCTGTACTGTATGAAACAGTAGTACCGTATGAAACAGAAGTACTGCTGACAACATGAATCGTGCGTGTGATGTTATGTGTATTTGACGATGCTGGTGCTGATTCCGTTTTAACATTTGACGATGCCACTATGGCTGCTCTACATTAGAACATTGTTTTTATGAAACAGATCTGATGATGGTCATTAAAGACCGAAACCGGTAATCTGTAACAAAACGTTTGTGACCGTAGACGCAAATTAAAGGAAACTTATTACATATACGGGTCACTGTTTTTTTCACAACGATGTCGTAGCTTGTGCATCTACTCAGAAATAATTTCAAGGATCATTCGTCAATGAGGGAGGCAGTGTAGAATTTAGGTCTCATTTGTGGATGCTTACATGTAATAAGTATCCTGGTAAGAGGATCTTTCGTACACATGAGCAGCACATGAAGTAAGCATCCCATGAAATATTTTGTGCAAGGCATTTCCGATTAAGACAGCCTGCTCCAGCAACTTTACCTAGATACTTAAATCTGTAGGCTTCGTATATGTTCCCAGATTTTGCGATACAGGCTGATTGTAGAATCCTTATCCAGTCCATTGTACATATTCCAAATACTTGTAACCTACATGTTCCCAGTTACTTTTCAGGTCGGATTTATTTTGTTGTTTTGAGAATATTTAAATCTGTCCACTTGGAATATGTTCTTAGATTTTGTGATGTGAGATGTGTGTAGAATCCTCATTCGGCCCTTTGCATATATTACAGCTAGTTACATCTTACCTATTATTTGTAACTTTCGAATTTTGATTTTTTCTTGATTTCTTGACTAAGACGGCCTGGTTCAGTAATATTGTCTAGAATATTGAATGTGTCCACTTGAACATGTGGCATACCTGATGATACAGGCTAATTGTAGATTCCCTTAGCGAGCTCTTGCATAAATTACACATGCTTGTAACTTCTCTGTTCTTATTAATTTTGCAATTCTTCTTTCTTTATCATTGGTGATAAAGACAGACCAGTTCAGTAATATCATCTTGATATTTTAAGCTGTCCACTTGAAGTATATTCGCAAATTATTATAGATGTCCTCAGGCACAGTGATACAGGCCCTTTGTAGAATACTCACCTAGTCCTTTGCACATATTACACCTAATTACAAGTAATCTTTGTAGATTTTCAATTTCTGTTTATGTTGTAGTATCTGGTTATGACTGTTCGGTTCAATAATTTCGCCTAGTTACTTAAATACGTCCATGTGGAGAATTTCCCACATTCTGTGATACAGGCTGATTGTAGAATCCTCATCCATTCTATTGTGTACATTCCACATTCTTACAGCTTACCTGTTCCTTGTTACTTTACAATTCTTATTCGATTTGTGGTCATGTGAATAGTGACATCTGTCCGCTTGAAATACGTTTCACCTTTCTGATACAGGCTGTTTGTAGAATCCTCACCTGCTCTTTGAACACATTAAATACACATAAATCTCATTTGTTTTTTGTAACTTCGCACTTTTGATTTTTCCTTAGATTCATCATTAAGACAGCTTGTTTCAATAATATGACCTAGAGTCTTAAATCTATCTGCTTCAACATGTGCCAGATCTGGTGATAAAGGGTGGTTGTAGAATTCTTATACAGTTCCTTGCATAAATTACACATACTCATAACTTTTCTGTTCTTTCTGACGTTGCAGTTCTGGTTCCTACGTTTGGCCCTTCGTGAATAAGACAGCCAAGTTCAGTAATAACATCTTGATATGTTAAGCTGGCCACTTAAAGCATGTTCCAAAACCTTGTAATACAGGCTGATTGTAGGATCCTCATATAATCCTTTGCACTTCTTATAATTTACTTGTTGCCTTTAGCTTTCAATATCTAATTATTTTATTTTCCTTTTAAGACGACACTGTTCAATAATTTCGCCTGGTTAATTAGATTTGTCACCTCAGAAAATGTTCAAGAAATTTGCACTACTAGATGGTTATAGCACGTAGTCCACACACTTGTGATTTGCCTGTTCTTCGCTACTTTTCATATCTGATTTGTTTTGTAGTTTCCTGGTCCATTACCTCGTAATAGGTTACCAAATTTTCTGACGAGTGCTGCCTGTCGAATCTTCACCTCCCCTTTGCGTATATTATTGATACTTGCATCTTAAAAGGTGTCTGTAACTTTGCAATTTTGATTTTTTCCTGTTTTTCTGATTAGGCAACCTAGTTCAGCAATATAATCTGCAATCTTAAATATGCCCATTTGAATGGGAGAAATTGGAGACAAAATTCGTGATACAATTTAGCTGTAGAATCCTGTTCCAGCTCATTCACCTTGATATTTTGAGGTGTCCACTTGTAGCATGTTACCAAATACTGTAACACAGGCCAACTCTAGGATTTCAATTCTGTCCATTCAGTATATTCCACCTACTTGTAATTTGCCAGTTTTTTGTTACTTTTTAATTCTGATTTGTTTTGTGGTTTCCTGTTTCAATAATTCTGTCTAGACACTTAGATCAGTAACGTTGATATATCTTTCCAAATTTCATGATACAGGCTGTTTGTAGAATCTTCATACAGCCCTTTGTACAATTATGCACTCCCCTACTCTTTCCAACTTATCAGTTCTTATTTATTTTGTTGTTTCCACTTGTGGCAGCTCAGTTCAGTAATTTCCTCTACATATATAAATTTGTCCACCTTATGTATGTTGCCAGGTTCTGTGATATGGGCTGTTTATAGAATACTCATCGAACACTTTTCATATATTCCACATATGGGTATGTTACTTAATCATTGTAACTTTTTAATACTTGTGTATATAGTGGTTTCTGGATATGACAGCTCGCTTCAGCAATTTCACACAGTTAGTGAAATGTGTCTGCTTGTAACATGTTTCCACATTTTGGATAGGGGCTGATTGTAGGATGTTCATCCAGGCCACTGCATGTCTGCCCCATACCTGTAGCTTACCTATTCGTTGTTACTTTTCAGCTTTAATTTCTTTTGTGGTTTTATTAATACAGAAACCTCTTCACTTGGAAAATGTGCTCAAATATTTAAATGTTTGCTGTTTATAGAATCCAAACCCTGCCCTTTGCATATATTACACATACTTGCATATTACCTGTTCTTCATAACAATGCATTTCTGTTGTATCTGCTCCCTGTTTAAGACAGCCTAGTTCAATAATATAGCCTAGAATGTTATAGCTGTCCATTTGAACATATGCTGTATCTAGTGATACTAGCTGACAGCAGAATACTGTTCCACCTCTTGAATAAATTACGCAGGCTTGTGACTTTCCCACTCCTTCTAGCTTCGCAATTATGATTTCATTGTTAGGCTCTTGGATCATTAATTTCATTTTGATATTTTAATCTGTCCACTTGAATCATACGCCAAGTGCTGCAATACAGGCTGATTGTAGAATGCTCATCAGCCCTTGGCACATATTG
Source organism: Schistocerca americana (assembly GCF_021461395.2). Taxonomy (NCBI): domain Eukaryota; kingdom Metazoa; phylum Arthropoda; class Insecta; order Orthoptera; family Acrididae; genus Schistocerca; species Schistocerca americana. The sequence continues at coordinate 428,460,758 of NC_060124.1, read as the reverse complement.
CACTCACTTTTAACTTACCTCTTCAGTGCTGCTCTCCAGTCGTGATTGGTTTTGTGATTTTATGGATACTTAAATCTGTCCCCTTGGAATATGTTCTCAAATTTTGTGATGTGAGCTGTTTGTTGAGTCCTTATGCAGCCCTTTGCAAATATTACACATAGTTACATCTTACCTGTACTTTGTAATTTTCCAATGTTGATTTTTCTTGGTTTCTTCATTAAGACAGCTTGTTTCAGTAATATTGTCTAGAACTTTAGATGTTTCTACTTAAACATGAGACATATTTGGTGCTACAGACTGATTGTAGAATCCTAAACCAGTCCATCGGATATATTCCACCAACCTTTTGCTTACCTGTTCCTTGTTACATTTAAATTGTGATTTTTTTGTGGTTTCCTGGTTCAGGATGTCGTCTAGATGCTTAAATCTGTCGACTTCATATACGAACGCATATTTCATGATACAGGCTGTTTATAGAATACTCGACTATCCATTGTCATATATTACACTTCAGTGGCAACTTGTTCCAAAGGGTCAGAGGGTCTAGGCCCCATAAAAAATTTTGATATATTTTTTCTTTCAGTTTTATATCTAACAGTTCGAGTACGACATGATTGTGCCACAATATAGTTTACAAACCAGATGTGGTCACACGCAGTTCTCTCTGCTTCACACACACGCAAAGCATACCATTCTTCAGTGATGAATCTGTTTTTCCCTATACCCCAGCCATGCCATGGCGCCAGTGGCAGATATTCCTTACTCCCCAACCACCAGCTCCTAAAACTTCAGGTGCAGCGACGTGGCCAAGCTGTTTCTCTCTCTCCACCTCAGCCCTTGCCCTAGTGTAACTTAGGGCCAGTTCGAATAGGCGCAATGGACAGACCACCTAACCCATACCCTTCTTTCCCCACACCCCAGCAACCCTGCTGTCCCTGTCACATTCCCACTCTCCCCCCTTGCCCACCTGTCTACATGCGCCTAACTGTAATTGCTGTCACGTGCCTTACTGCATTCCTTCCCCCCGTCCCTATTGCAATTCATCAACGAGAAATTTGGTAAACAGCGAATGAGGCCACTTCTCCACAGTGTTCTGTATTCTGGAGCTGTGTGGTTGAAACTCGAATGTTCGAACAGTGATTTTAAAATGAATAACATAGATTGTTTGCTTAAAACGCCCTATCATTTATTAAGTATCGAAGAGAAGCTGAGAATCAAGTGGTTAGACACGCACCAACCAAAAGATTTCTTGATGTCTAAACACGATGGAAAGAAGAAGAGAACTTTCTGGAACACATGGTTCTGTAAAAAGTCTTAGTTAACAAGGAGTAAAGAGAAACAAAAATTATTTTGTATCTACTATTTGTTTTTTGGTGGTGAAGGATTGTGGACAACAGTCAGCTGTAAAGATCTAAAGCATTTAAGTGAACGAATTAAGAAACACGAAGAAAGTGGACTACAGTTAAGAAATCCTTATAAATATGGAGTGTTTGGCTCAGTTAAATTGCTGCTCAGACTGATTCAGCGTATAAAATTCATTTCAGAAACTTTATGAATTAGTTAAGAAGTATAGACACATATTGAACAGAATAGTAGAGTGCTTAATGTTTTGTGGTGCTCATGAGTTACCACCAAGGGCTCACAACGAAAAATAGGAGTCAGCAAACTGTTGTGGCAATTTCTTAGATTTGTTATCTCTTCAAGGAAATGTTGACAAGATGAGCACTGACCACTTCAGCAGTTCTACTATTTCTGTACATAAAGATATGTCACACATGATACAAAAAGGAACTTTTAGAGTGCATGTATTAAGTTTACATTGAAGAACTGATGAAAGACATTAGTGCTCCCACTTTTGTTTCTACACAGGCAGATGAAACTATAGCTATTACGAGCAGAAGTCAATATGTCATTATACTGCAGTATACTAAGGGGAAAAAACTGCTGAAAAATTCTTTTTCTTCGAAAATATTAATGATAGGCTAGCATGTCGGCTTAGTGAGGTTCTAAAAAGAACTCTAGAACTCTTCAAGGTTCAAGAACAACTCATTGCTCAGGCATACGATAGCGACCCTCTAATGAAGAGCAGTCGTGGTGGAGTACAGACTCTGATGCAGAGTACTTGCTCATATGCCAAGTATGCCCACAATTTCATTATTCAGAATGCTTGCAGCAAAATCATAAAGTCTTTTACATTGTTCTTCTCAAATATTTCTGGTTTTACAATGGTTTTCACTTCATCGCCTAAGGAAAGTGAATTGTTAAGGACACTCTGCAACAAGAGAATTCCTTCTGTCTCTTCAAATACATGGAACTTCCAGTCTCGTGTAGTAACTAATGTTCAAGAAAACAAGTTGTACACATTGTTATGTTTTGATAAAACTGAGGAAGAAGATTCTTGGGTTGATATTAAAGAGAAGCATTTTTTAAAGAAATTTACTTTGCAATCTAGACTTTTTGTTTTTCCCTTGTTTTAGTGAGCAGAGCCGCTACTTCTCAATCAAGTAGCTCCTCAATTGGTCACACAAGGGCTGAGTGCAGGCTGCTTGCGAACAGCGCTTGACGGACCAGGACAGTCACCCATTCAAGTGCTAGCCAACCTCTACAGCACTTTTCTTCAGTGAACTGATGGGAACCGATGTTACCACTGTGTCAAGGCCGTTTGTCCACATCATATATGTTTCCAAATTTTGTGATAAGGCTGTTTGCAGAATCTTCCTCCATACTTCTGCGTATATTACTTACTCACCTGAGCTTTGTAACTTTGCAATTCTCCTTTATTTTGTGGTTTCGAGCTATGATAGATCAGTTTAATAACTTCCTCTAATTACTTAAGTCTGTGCTTCTGATGCATGTTTCCAGATTTGGTGGCACAGACCATTAGTGGAATCCTCACCCAGCCATATGCATATATTACATGTACATGTAACTTACCTGTTCTTCGTAACTTTTCAGTTCTATTTTATAACAACTCGCTTTAATAATTTTTTTCTCGATACTTAAATGTTTCAACTTGATGTATGTTCCCAGCTTTTTTTATACAAGGCATATACTTGCCTAGATCTCAACACATAATGCACATAACTGCATGTTAATCTTCGCAACTTCTCAGTTATTACTTAAATTTTGGTTTCTAGTTATGGAAGCTCAGTTAAATAATTTCCATTAATTACTTAAATATGTCCGCTTAGAGCATGTTCGCACATTTTGCGGTACTGGCTGATTTTTAGAATCCTCATCCAGTATGTTTCATAAATTCCACATACTTGTAGCTTACATGTTCGCTGTTCCTTTCCAATTCTGAATCGTTTTGTTGGTTTGTGAATACTTTAATACGTTCGTTTGGTATATGTTCCCAAATTTTCTGAGAAGGCTGATGCCGTAACTTTGCATTTTCTATTTTTTCGTAGGTTCCAGATTAAGACAGCCTGTTTCCATATTATCACCTACAAACTTTCATCTGTCTACTTGCACATGTGCCAAATCTGTGAAGCAGGCTGATTGTATAATACTTATCTAGCTCCTTGCATAAACATCACATACTCATAACTTTCCCATTATTTCTTACTTACCAATTCTGGCTAACTTGTCTTCCCTTGGTGATTAAGGCATCCCAGTTCAGTAATATGACATTGATGTTTTAAGCTGTCCACTTGAAGCATATTCCCAAATGTTGTGCCATAGTCTGATTGTAAAATCCTCAGCCAATCCTTTGTATACATTTAACCTACTCATAATTTACTAGTATGTTGTTACTTTTTAATTCCAATATTTTCTGTGATTGCCTTGTGCGATAATTTCATGTAGACACTTAAATCTGTAGACTTAATTTATGTTCCCATCTTTTGTGGTAAAGACTGTTTGAAGAAGTTTCATCCACCCCTTTGCACAAATTGCCTACTCACTTTTCTTTGCAAATTTTCAGTTCTTATTTAGTTGCTTTGCTTCCAGTTGTTACAGCTCAGTTCAATAATTCAATCAAAATACATAAATCTGGCCACTTGATACATGTTCCATGATTTTATGATACAGGCTGCTTATAGAATGCTTACCCATCCCACCTACTTGTAACTTACCTGTGATTTGTAGATATTCCATTCACATTTATTTTATGGTTTCCAGCTATGACAGCTCGGTTAAGTAATTTCTTCTAGGTACTTAAATTGGTCCACTTGTTATATGTTCCCAGATTCAGTGATACAGGCCTTTTCTTGAGCGCTCACCAAGTCCGTTGCACGTGTTACCTGTTCATACTTGTACGTGACCTTGCCTTTGTAACTTTTTCTTGTGTATATTGTGATTCCTGGTTATGACATTTCAGATCAGTAATAACACCCAGTCATTTAGATATGTCCGCTGGGTTCCCACATTTTATGATACAAACATATTCTAATATACTCATTCAGTCTGTTGATATATTCCATAAAATGATGAAAAATCCCCTTAAAATAAAACCACGATTGTTTTTGAAAGTGGTTGTTATTTACTTTATGAAGGTAACGGATTCACGGAAGAAATACTGACAACAATAGATAAAATTAAGGCCCCTATTCCATGTACCCGTAGCTTACCTGTTCCTTGATACTTCCCAATTCCGAATCGTTTTTTGGTTTTGAGGCTACTTAAATCCATCTACTTGGAATATGTTTTCACATTTTTGTGATGTGGGTTGTTTGTGAGATCGTCACTCAGCCCTTTGCATGTATTACACACACTTACACCTTAAATGTTTTTTGTAACTCTGCAATTTTGATTTTTTGTAGTTCCTTATTAAGAAGCCTGGTATAACAATCTCACCTAGATATTTTGAGCTAAGTACTTGAAACATATTCTCAAACATTGTGACGCAGGCTGACTGTAGAATCCTCATCCAGTCCACTGTATGTATTACACCTACTTGTGGCTTACCTGTTACATGTTACCTTCCAATACTGATTTGTTTTGTGGTTTTGTTAATACATCCCCCCCCCCCCCCAATTGGTATGCTTGGAATACGTGCTCAGATTTTGAGATGAGGGCTATTTCTAGAATCTTCCCTCCTGCCTGTCCCTTTGCGACTGTCATTGATCCTTGCACCTATACTCCATACATCGAGAGAAAAGTTCTGATAGCTGGCAGCGCAGTTGCCAATATTCACCATGGACGGACAGCGAACCAGTGGTGGGGCGATCGGGGTGACAGACCTTCCCATCCCACCCTTCGGCCTGGGCAACCTAACAATGAGGCATCATTCATTGCAGCTTTCCTGTAGGGGCAACATTCTGCTGACCGATGTGTTCCTTGATGGAATATTTTTTCACATGCGCAACCAGTGTTTATCACCTCAGACAATGAAATGGAAATGAAGTCCCATGCTTCTTTACAGAGCGTAGGGGAACGATGCGGGAGACCCGCACCGCTTTACTAGGCAAGGTCCTATTGGACATGGTTTGCCATTGCCTTCCTCCGACCGTGATGGTGATGAATGATGATGATGAATCAGACGACGCAACAACACCCAGTCATCTCGAGGCAGCAAAATCACTGACCCCGCTGGGAATCGAACCCGGGACCCGGTGCTCGGGAAGCGAGAACGCTACCGCGAGACCACGAGCGGCGGACATCACCTCACACAAACACACATATAAATAAATTTCTTTAATGTTGTTGCATCCATTCGACTAAACAATTTTTATTTCATCGTTATATGATTCAGATTTCCTGTATTTCATACCAGTCGGATAAATAAGTTACTGTACCTGAAAACGGCCTATGGCCGAACTCTGGAGCGTATAACAATAAAATAAAAATTATGACCGTCAAACGGCGGTAATATCATTAAAAAAACTACCATTACTATGGCTCCAACCAAAATAAAATTTGCACACAAACAGATTTTCAACATTAACAAGGTAAAGCAAAGTGCACAAACGATACGTGTAAAATATCGAATAAAGACGTTACTTCTATCTTTCATGCGGGAGAACGGAAAGCCCAAGATCATCGTCATCTGATTGGTCATCTCTCGTCACAAGCTCATAGTCTTCGGTATCTTTGCTGCTGCTTTCCTTGTCGTCTGATAAAGAAATTACAATATTACGAACGGATTCTTCTATTACACCTTCTTCTATGTCTGACCATGTAATCTCTTTCCATACGTGGTTCACGACGTTCTTCCAATTTTCTGGTGTTATTCGTGTAACAGCCTCATTTACCAGCCTCGCTGTGTCTCGCAACGTAAAGGTTTTGTTTCGCTCCGCAACATCTGCTTTTCTCTGAGCCCAGATGAGTTCAGTTGCGTTGTAATGGCAGTGGTACGGTGGAACACTTTGCGGTCGTAGTTCTCCGCTAATGTATAAATCATATAATGCGTCTTCTGTGGCTTATATCGTTTCACTAATTCCAGAAGTTCCGCTTTCCGCATATTCTGTTCAAAGTATATTTTACTATCTTTCAACCAGCTGAATATTTCGTGTCTCCTTGCAGCAGCCGTTGGTGCCTTATTTAATTGTACAGAATGGTATGGCAAATTGTCCATTACAAAAGCAAACGGGTAACGAACCAGTCTTTGAATGTATCTGCATTCATATCCTCATAGTAGTCGACAGTTTTTTTTTTTTGACTGAAACATCATCATAGCAACGGGCACAAAACCGTTCATAGAGCCAGCATGAACTATAATTAGTCGCCCTCCCTTACCAGATGGCACACTCACAGTTCTGTGGCGCGTGTCGTCTGTCCATACGACGGAACGTTCATGACGCACGTTGACCCATGTTTTGTCAATCCATATTACATTTTCCGGATTCACTCTAGCAAATTGCACAGGAAAAGACATCTCCATGCTACAATGTCTCCGCATTCCATTAATACCTTTCATTCTGAGCACTTTTTCCAACGGAAGCCAGTTTTTTTTTTCAGAACAGTGGAGAGACTTGTCGTTCTGCCTATGAACAAACCACTGTCCGACAGAGATGTCATCAACTTTTTAAGTGTCGGATACTCCTTCCTGCTATAGTCCGTAAGTATGTGTTGCCTGATAGCACTTTTGGCAAAGTGGTCTGTTTCACTCACATGACACGGTCTCTCCCTTGACTTTCCAGGCATCACAATAACAGGGCTCGCAGCTGAATTAGCAATCTCTTTATCATTTGTGACTCTCTTCACTGTCGCTGAAGAGACGTTCAATTCTTCTGCCACTCTTGTCAACCACTTTACTCACTGATATCAAATGCTCACCATTGTCCCTTTCCCTTTCAAAGTAAACATGCAATCTGTATATAAATTCGCGTGCTTGGGATTTTAGCATAGCTCAATTCCCAAAAGCCCTCTTCTTTGCACTATAGGCAGCCATTTTCCACTTATACACACTTATACACGCTTTTCCACTCATATACACAGCGAGAAACTCACAGAAGTAGCGGAATGCACACCTATACACACAAACCTGAACGTAGCACGTGGTGCAACTGACTGGAACCAACGGTCGCCCAGCACTACAACAACACTGGGGCGTAGCCACAATAACGTAAACAAATGTTCATGATCTGATTGGCCGTCGTGGATGCGCGAAGCACCTGCGCCAAGGCCAACTGTCAGAGCTCTTCTCTCGTCGTATGGAGTATAACCTATTCTTTGTTTGCAAGTTTCATTTTAGAGTTGTTTCCTGATTAAGACCGACTGGTTCAGTAACATCTCCAGGAATCTTAAATCTATCCGCTAGAATATGTTGGAAATTTGGTAGTACTCGCTGACTTTATGAATCTTGATCAAACTTCTTGCATAAATTACACAAATTTTTTCTAACTTTACAATTCTGATTTCTTTGTTTGCCCCTTGGTGATTATGATAGCCCAGTTCATTAATTTCCACTTGATATTTTCATCTGTCCACCTGAAGCATATTCCCAAATGTGGCATTACAGGCTGACAGTAGAACGCTCATTACAGCCTGCTGTATATATTCCACCTGCTTGTAACTCATGTGTTCAATGTTAGTTTCCAATTCTTATTTATTTTGTGGTTTCCTGTTTATGACAACTCTGTGCAATAATTCCGCCTGATTATTTAGATTTGTCTCCTCAGAAAACCTTCCGAAAATTTGTGATACAGAATGGTTATGTCGTCCTCATCCCATTCTATGCATGTATTCCTGTTACTTGCAATTTACCTATTCCTTTTCATTTATCAATTCTGATTTTTTTGTGGTTTCCTGGTTTAATAATTCGGTCTAGGCACTCAAATATCTCCAATTAGAATACGTTATCAATTTTTATGATACAGCATTCTTGTAATATCAGCACTCTGCATGCATTACGCCTGTTTATAGTATACCTGTCCTTTGTAATCTCTCCGACCGAATTCATATTGTGGTTTTCGCTAAAAACAGCTCGATTCAATAATGTCACCTAGTTACTTTAATACGGTATATGTTCCCACATTTTGTCATACGGGCCGACTGTGGAATCCTGATCCAGTATGTTGTATTTATACTACATACTTGTAACTTACCTGGTGCTTGTTACTTACCAATTCTGATTTGTTTTGCGGTTTTGTGAATACTTAAATCCTTCCACTTGGAATATGTTCCAGATTTTGCGATGATGGCTGTTTGTAGAATCCTCACCCAGCACTGAGCATACATTAGACATAATTGTATCTTACATCTTATGAGTAACATTGTAAATTTGACTTTCTCCTGGTTTCCTGATTAAGTCAGCCTTTTTCAGTAATATCGTCCATACTCTTAAATCTGTTCACCTGAACATGTGCCAGATCTGATAATACATACTGATTGTATAATCCTGTTCCAGCCCCTTGCACAAAATACACATACTCGTAACTTCCCTGTTATTTCTAACTTTGCAGTCCTGATTAATTTGCTTTCCCTTAATGATTAAGTGAACCCTGCTCAATAATATAACTTCGAGATTTTAAGTTGTCCACCTGAAGCATATTCCCAAATTTAGATAAATACGCTGCTTGTAGAATCCTAATACAGCCCTCTGCATATATACTGTACCAACTTTTAACTTACCTGTTTCCTGTTAGTTTACAATCCTTATTTATTTTGTGGTTTCCTCGTTAAGACAACTGTATTCAATAATTTCAACTGATTACTTAAATTTGTCGCCTCTAAATATATTATGTAATTTTTCGTTGGAGGCTGTTTATAGAATACCGACCTAGTCCTTTGTATGTATTATACCTACTTGCATCTTACTTATTTAATGAAACCTTACAGCTTTTTTTAGGTTTTTGTGGCTTCTTTTTTAGGACACACTGTTTTCTTTTTAATTTCGCCTGCCCGTACATCTTACTGCTTGCAATATATTGCAAATTTTATGGCACGGGCTGATTGTAAAGCCCTCTCATTTAGATATTTAAACCTGTTCACCAAGGAGATATTCGCAAATTTTGTGATACTAACTGACTGTGAAATACTCATTCAGTCCAATTAATATATTTCGCCTTCTTGTACCTTACCTGTTCCTTGTTACTTTTCAGTTCTAATTAGTTTTCCTGGTTCAATAATTCGATCTGGTTTGTTAAATCTGTCAACTTCCGGTATGTTTCCAAATTTTATGATTCAGGCTATTTATAGTGTCCTCACCAGCTCCCTGCATACGTTATCGCTACTTATAAGGTACGTGTTCTTTGTAACTTTTCCATTCTAATACTACTGTGATTTCCTGGTGAAGGCAGTTTGGTTCAATAATTTCGCCTCGTTACTTAAATACGTCCCCCCGGAACTTTTTCACAAAATTTGCGAAAACGGGTCCTCACCCAGTCCTTCGTGTAGTTATTTTATACCTAGTTGTAACTTACCTGTTTTTTCTTACATGCTTTTCTTTCTCTAAGGCTAATCATAGGCCTGTTGCTTGCGCTATGTATATGTCGTATGTAACAGATTAGTGTCACTAACATCACAAAATACTGAGTACCCTGTGAGACTAAAGCAGGCTCCTATTCCATCTGACTACTTCATATCACAAGAACTTCAATCGTCATGTTACACCGTCACAGCCATTCGACTGTATCTGTATAACTACACTCCTGGAAATGGAAAAAAGAACACATTGACACCGGTGTGTCAGACCCACCATACTTGCTCCGGACACTGCGAGAGGGCTGTACAAGCAATGATCACACGCACGGCACAGCGGACACACCAGGAACCGCGGTGTTGGCCGTCGAATGGCGCTAGCTGCGCAGCATTTGCGCACCGCCACCGTCAGTGTCAGCCAGTTTGCCGTGGCATACGGAGCTCCATCGCAGTCTTTAACACTGGTAGCATGCCGCGACAGCGTGGACGTGAACCGTATGTGCAGCTGACGGACTTTGAGCGAGGGCGTATAGTGGGCATGCGGGAGGCCGGGTGGACGTACCGCCGAATTGCTCAACACGTGGGGCGTGAGGTCTCCACAGTACATCGATGTTGTCGCCAGTGGTCGGCGGAAGGTGCACGTGCCCGTCGACCTGGGACCGGACCGCAGCGACGCACGGATGCACGCCAAAACCGTAGGATCCTACGCAGTGCCGTAGGGGACCGCACCGCCACTTCCCAGCAAATTAGGGACACTGTTGCTCCTGGGGTATCGGCGAGGACCATTCACAACCGTCTCCATGAAGCTGGGCTACGGTCCCGCACACCGTTAGGCCGTCTTCCGCTCACGCCCCAACATCGTGCAGCCCGCCTCCAGTGGTGTCGCGACAGGCGTGAATGGAGGGACGAATGGAGACGTGTCGTCTTCAGCGATGAGAGTCGCTTCTGCCTTCGTGCCAATGATGGTCGTATGCGTGTTTGGCGCCGTGCAGGTGAGCGCCACAATCAGGACTGCATACGACCGAGGCACACAGGGCCAAAACCCGGCATCATGGTGTGGGGAGCGATCTCCTACACTGGCCGTACACCACTGGTGATCGTCGAGGGGACACTGAATAGTGCACGGTACATCCAAACCGTCATCGAACCCATCGTTCTACCATTCCTAGACCGGCAAGGGAACTTGCTGTTCCAACAGGACAATGCACGTCCGCATGTATCCCGTGCCACCCAACGTGCTCTAGAAGGTGTAAGTCAACTACCCTGGCCAGCAAGATCTCCGGATCTGTCCCCCATTGAGCATGTTTGGGACTGGATGAAGCGTCGTCTCACGCGGTCTGCACGTCCAGCACGAACGCTGGTCCAACTGAGGCGCCAGGTGGAAATGGCATGGCAAGCCGTTCCACAGGACTACATCCAGCATCTCTACGATCGTCTCCATGGGAGAATAGCAGCCTGCATTGCTGCGAAAGGTGGATATACACTGTACTAGTGCCGACATTGTGCATGCTCTGTTGCCTGTGTCTATGTGCCTGTGGTTCTGTCAGTGTGATCATGTGATGTATCTGACCCCAGGAATGTGTCAATAAAGTTTCCCCTTCCTGGGACAATGAATTCACGGTGTTCTTATTTCAATTTCCAGGAGTGTATGTGCTCTTTGCCTAAAAGTTCTTAAAAAAAGGCAATCGCTTCCGAAGCCAAAGTGATACAAGGTGAGGCAATCTACAAATACTGTCGAAAACAACAGTCTCGTCTCCCCATCAGCTTCAAATAAATCTACTCAGTAATTTCGATAAAGATAGTGCCAGTCACAATGGAGATGTAGAAGTGCTCACTATCTGCGAAAGTAAAAAGAAGAATATTGCAGAACCAATGGCCTCGAGTCCACTACATACAGTTCCACTACGTAAACAATTAATTACTCTGTATATGTCCCGTGAGTTCAAACGTAAAATATTCATATTCGATTGAAAATGAAGTTACTCTAACTTAAACAAATACATGTTCTGCCAAATTTGGAATAATGGCTGGTACTATGATTTGTACAGTAACTATTGTGAGTTACATAACTTGTACAAGAAAATGAAAAGGAGTTGCGACACAATAATGCTTACCATTACAAATCTACAGTTCTAATCTCCCCGAAAATATTGAAGTAACTTCTCTGAATGACATATGATTCCAATTCGGTTTTACAGAGAGTACTCTACTGCGTTGGCTCCTTACTTAGCTTGCATTTATCGCGAATCACTTGCCCAACGTAAAGTCCCGACCGACTGGAAAAAAGCGCAGGTAACACCTGTATATAAGAAGGGTAGAAGGACGGATCCTCAAAATTACAGACCAATATCCTTAACATCGGTTTGTTGCAGGATTCTCGAACATATTCTCAGTTCGAATATAATGAATTTCTTTGAGACAGAGAAGTTGCTGTCCATGCATCAGACGGCTTTAGAAAGCATCGCTCCTGCGAAACGCAACTCGCCCTTTTTTCACACGATATCTTGCGAACCGTGGATGAAGTGTATACCATATTCCTTGACTTCCGGAAAGCGTTTCACTCGGTGCCCCACTGCAGACTCCTAACTAAGGTACGAGCATATGGGAGTGGTTCCCAAATATGTGAGTGGCTCGAAGACTTCTTAAGTAACAGAACCCAGTACGTTGTCCTCGATGGTGAATGTTCATCGGAAGTGAGGGTATCATCTGGAGTGCCTCAGGGAAGTGTGGTAGGTCCGCTGTTGTTTTCTATCTACATAAATGATATTTTGGATAGGGTGGATAGCAATGTGCGGCTGTTTGCTGATGATGCTGTGGTGTAAGGGAAGGTGTCGTCGTTGAGTGACTGTAGGAGGATACAAGATGACTTGGACAGGATTTGTGATTAATGTAAAGAATGGCAGCTAACTCTAAATATAGATGAATGTAAATTAATGCAGATGAATAGGAAAAAGAGTCGTGTATTGTTTGAATACTCCATTAGTAGTGTAGCGCTTGACACAGTCACGTCGATTAAATATTTGGGCGTAACACTGCAGAGCGATATGAAGTGGGACAAGCATGTAATGGCAGTTGTGGGGAAGGCGGATAGTCGTCTTCGGTTCATTGGTAGAATTTTGGAAAGATGTGGTTCATCTGTAAAGGAGACCGCTTATAAAACACTAATACGACCTATTCTTGAGTACTGTTCGAGCGTTTGGGATCCCTATCAGGTCGTGTTGAGTGAGGACGTAGAAGCAATTCAGAGGCAGGCTGCTAGATTTGTTACTGGTAGATTTGATCATCACGCGAGTGTTACGGAAATGTATCAGGAACTCGGGTGGGAGTCTCTGGAGGAAAGGAGGCGTTCTTTTCGTGAATCGCTACTGAGGAAATTTAGAGAACCAGCATTTGAGGCTGACTGCAGTACAAATGTACTGCCGCCAACTTATATTTCGCGGAAAGACCACAAAGGTAAGATAAGAGAGATTAGGGCTCGTACAGAGGCATATAGGTGGTCATTTTTCTTTCGTTCTGTTTGGGAGTGGAACAGGGAGAGAAGATGCTAGTTGTGGTACGAGGTGCCCTCCGCGACGCACCTTATGGTGGATTGCGGAGTATGTATGTAGATGTAGATGAAATAATTTTGCACTCAAAGTTATTATTCAACATTGGAATACTGGATGTCAAGCCACAACAAAGTCGGTTTACAAACACGATTAACGTATTAGAAAAATACAAAAGGTTCATGGCATTAATTGCCATAAAAATAATTGAATTAATTTGATAGTACTGATTACTATTCAAATTTAGGACTGGCAATCTTTAGGAAACAGTTTAGTCGTTAAGCCAATTCAGCTAGCGAGATTACTTTAAAACTGATATTGCAAACAAACTCAGTGGCTCGTTTACATTATACATAAATGTAGGTTATTTCATTAACCCAATGATACTCGGTTGTAATTAGGATTTGGTGCAGGAACTTATCCCAGGTAATAATGACAGTAGGATAATGAAAAACACTTTCGACAAAATTATAATTGCATTAGAACAACTGTGTTATTATTATTTAACCAATACATGCACTGGGCTTGCCTTGTACATGTTAAACAGTCTAAACAATACTCCTCTCAAACTGTCAACATCTAGATTACAGTGGTGACGGGTTTTCGTGTACACTTTCTCTGGCTCTTTGTGAGTGATGTGGGGTAATTCTGGCTGGAACTTTTGTCTAACAACACCAAGTTAGCTGAAGCCATTAAGATGTCTCTTCATGTGACCACTGCCAAATTCGTGGTTGTTCCACTTTGCCTCGCACACAGAGGCAAACACAACATGTGTCCAGTGCACTTCTTTACAATCAACTATGGGAAAACCTCGGAGCAGGTCTCATGCAGTCCTTTTGTAGCGTTTACAAGGAACTTTGGAAATCCACTTACTCACAACAGTTTTACAATTCTATGACCTGACAAAGCCCAGTGTATAAAACATTATATATATTCTACAAATTTCGAATACAGTATAAAGTAAATTGCTTAATAATTTTTACAAAATTTGTGCAGAGAATTTATTTATATATATTTATATATAGCGTATATTTAAAAAAATTGTAAAGAAAATTTACAGTTGTCTTTTCACGTGCATTAGTTCGTTACAGTTGGAATGTGAGAGATGAACAATCATACAAGACTGGCCACAAAATGGTATATTAAAATTAACAAGGTGGTAAACTACTAAGATGGAAACTAGCAAATAGAAACAGAACAACAAAGTAACAGTACAGTACAAAGGCTTTTGTGCCCACATTTACCAACGCTACCCCGGCTCTGGAAAGGAATTTAAATGATGGCGCGTTTATCTCCAGTCTGCTATCGAAAGGTTACAAGGCTACTTCTCCTGAAGCAATTTCCTTCTTGCTATATCTGCACTTGTAGGAGAACGCCTAACAATATTTTCCACTGAATCAAACTCATTTAATTCAGCTGAAATATAATAGTGCCTGATCATTTCATCTATCAGACGTCTCATTTGCTACCCAAATCTGTACTTCTACACAGTTACATCCACATCATCTTTTATTCTCTCTCGATCCATGCTCACGCTGGAGCACTGCCACGCTGTGTCTCCAACTCAAGGGTGTCTCTTACCCCTTGATACTTTTTCCTCCTCGTTGACCAATGATGTGCTTGCCATTCCCTGTTGCGAACCCACATATTGGATACCTCGGAACTGCTAATAAGAATCGTCTGGAACAATTTTGGAGACAGCAGCAATGGGCCACGTCTTCGGTATTCCCTCGTTTAGGTCGCTTCAACCATACGCCTAATGTGGAAGTGGTGAACCATTGCTGCGTAGTTCACGCTACCTGCTAAAGCGTCAGTGTTCCCCAGACTCACTAAGCCTCTACAAGTTCACATAATGTCACCTGGGACATAAGCAAGCACTGTAGCTGAGCTCACCAACGAGTTCCTGTGGACACCTATCACAACAGGAGCTGTTTGCAGAAATGACCCATTTCGCCCAGTATTCACGGTGCCACTACTGTTCCCACGAAAACTCCACAGGCACCAATTAAAATTCTCCTCCCATATTGTAAAACTGAACATCAACCTGTCTCTTCCTTTCGATGTCTAACTGGATTTGTTCCCTACAAACCGATGATAACGAAAACACTTTGCTTCAAACAGTCAGGGTAGGGTAGGTAAGGCGGCGGAATTGATTCTTGCTACTCTAAGGCTCACAGACTTATCATGAACCATTCACATCGGTGAATGGGCATTAACTGGATTTAATAGAATTCCAACATAATACACAATCATTGCATTCCTCCATCGTAAAAGAGTGGGATACTTGGTAATAAATAATTACCTTAGCAGTTACAAGGATTTGACTACACAACTTGAAATACAACTACTCTCCATCATTTTATACTTCTTTTAACACGTAGGCACATATAAGCAAACCTCTACAATAGAAAACTAAATGATGACATGACAGACCCATGTACCACAATAAAAAACCGTTAATGGGTAAATCAACAAAGAGAGTGTAAGTATTTTTAACTAAAATGTGTGTCTCTTATATAATTTTATGTCTGAAACCGTTATTACTCTCAATACTAGACAAAAAACTCCTCCAAAAGAAAATCGCAATGATGATAACAAATATTCTTGTTACCATAAATGAAATGAACACACACATACTATAACAAATAAATTTCACTGTACAACTTGACCCATAGCTATGCTCCAACATTTAATACCTCCTTCAGCACATCCATATTACATAGTCAAATATAAGTTAACCTTTCCAATAGAAAACCAATTATCTCATGAAAGATTCCTGTACCACAAAAAAGGCAATTAATAGGCACACCAACAAAGATTATGAAGGTACTATTCATTAAAATTTTTGCTGTTATTTAATTTTAT
The DNA here is from genome assembly GCF_021461395.2 of Schistocerca americana. NCBI lineage: Eukaryota > Metazoa > Arthropoda > Insecta > Orthoptera > Acrididae > Schistocerca > Schistocerca americana. The sequence goes on along the minus strand of NC_060124.1, from coordinate 428,444,544 downwards.
GTCTGAAACTCTTATTATACGTAATATTCGACAAGAAACCCAGCGAAAAGCAAAACACAATGATGATAAGCAATATGCTTTCTACCATTAACAAAAGGTCCATAGATGTACACTAACAAGTAAATTTCACTACAGTAAATTACACTACACAACTTGAGCCATAACTACTCTCCATCATTTAAAACCTTCTTTAGCAAATCTGTATTACTTAGTTACATCTACAATAGAAAACTCAATCATGACATGAAAGATCCCAGTACCACAATGCAAAATGGTTATTAATAGGTACATCAATAAAAGCTATTTAGGTATTTTTCACTAAAAGTTGTATTTCTTATTTATTTTATAGCTAGAACTCTTATTATAATTAACAGTAGATAAGAAAACCCTATAAAACAAAATCAAAATAATGATAAGAAATATGCTGGTTACCCTACACAAAAAGAACACACAGGTACACGAGAAACCAAGAATAGTATTTCTTCCCATAAAACGTAGTCACATATAAGCTAACCTCTCCAATAGGAAACTAAATCATGACATGTCAGATCCCTGTACCACAATAAAAAACCATTAATAGGTAAATCAATGAAGACTATGTGAGTATTTTTCACTAAAACTGGTATCTCGTATATAATTTCATATCTGAAACTCTTATTACACTCAACACTAGACAAAAAAACTCCTCCAAAAGAAATTCACAATGATAATAACAAATGTTCTTGTTACTGTAAAAGAATGGAACATACACATACACTAACAAATAAATTTCACTGCACAACTTTACCAATAGGTATGCTCCAACATTTAATACCTCCTTTAGCATGTCCATATTACATAGTCACTTATAAGTTAACCTTTCCAATAGAAAATCAATTCATGTCATGAAAGATTCCTATACCACAAAAAAGTCAATTAATAGGTACACCAACAAAGACTATGTAGGTATTTTTCACTAAAATTTGTGCCTGTTATTTAATTTTGTATCTAAAACTGTTATTATACTTGATATTTGACATGAAACCCAGATGAAAGAAAAACACAACGATGATAAGCAACATGCTTTCTACTATTAACAAAAGGTCCGTCCATACATGTACACTAAAAAGTAAATTTCGCTACAGTAAATTACATTACACAACTTGAGCCATAACTATTCTCCATTATTTGAAACCTTCTTTAGTAAATCTATATTACTTAGTTACATCTACAATAGAAAACTAAATCATGACATGAAAGATCCCAGTACCACAATGCAAAAAGGTTATTAATAGGTGCATCAACAAAGGCTATTTAGGTATTTTTCACTAAAATTTGTATTTCTTATTTATTTTATAGCTGGAACTCTTGTTATAATTAACAGTAGATAAGAAAACCCTATAAAACAAAATCAAAATAATGATAAGAAATATGCTGGTTACCCTACACAAAAAGAACACACAGGTACACAAGAAAACAAGAATAGTATTTTTTCCCATAAATCATAGTCACATATAAGCTAACCTCTCTAATAGAAAATTAAATCATGACATGTCAGATCCCTGTACCACAATGAAAAACCATTAATAGGTAAATCAATGAAGACTATGTAAGTATTTTTCACTAAAACCAGTGTCTCTTATATAATTTTATATATGAAACTCTTATTACACTCAACACTAGACAAAAAACTCCTCCAAAAGAAAATCGCTGCACAACTTGACCCATAGCTATGCACCAGCATTTAATATTCCTTTAGCACATCCATATTCCATAGTCAAATATAAGTAAACCTCTCCAACAGAAAACCAGTTCATGTCATGAAAGATTCCTTTACCACAAAAAAGGCAATTAATAGGCACACCAACAAAGATTATGTAGGTATTTTTCATTAAAATTTGTGCATGTTATTTAATTTTGTATCTAAAACTCTTACTATACTTAATATTTGTCATGAAACCTGGCCAAAAGAAAAACACAATGATGATAAGCAATATGGTTGCTACCATTCACAAAGGGTCCATACATGTACACTAACAAGTAAATTACACTACACAACTTGAGCCATACTACTCTCCACCATTTAAAACCTTCTTTAGCAAATCTATATTACTTAGTCACATCTCCAATAGAAAACTAAATCATGGCATGAAATATCCCGGTACCACAATAAAAAAGGCATTAATAGGTACATCAACCAAGGCTGTTTAGGTATTTTTAATAAAAGGTTGTATTTCTTATTTAATTTTATACCTAGAACTCTTATTATACTTTACACTAGATAAGAAAATCCTATAAAACAAAATCAAAATAATGATAAGGAATATGCTGGTTACCCTAAACAAAACGAACATACAAGTACACCAACAAACAAGAATAGTATTTTTTTCCAATGAAACTAATTTCGCTTAATTAATAATATTAATACTCGACAAGAAATGCACTTAAACTGGAAAAAATTACTTTAACACTATTCCTCTTAATTAAACAAAAAACCAATTCTGCTCTTAAATTTAATTGTTAGGACTAACTGTTTGCATCGACTTTTGTATCTCAACCCCTGCAGGAACCTATCATCACTGATTGTCCATATGCTTCACGGTAATAATAATGTGTTCTACTTTGTCACAAAGTATCAACGCACACCACTACACACACAGGAAAATACTGTTTCAGAAATAGTCAACTTGCCAACAAAACAAGAATAGAGCTATAAGTGTCTTAAGCACATGAATACATTGGACTTTTCGTATTTTTTTCCATACTGGTTCGAGTCCATTTATTCTGTGTTCACATCTATACTCTGCAACGACCTAACAGTGTGTGTCAGACATTACTTGCTATTTTATAGGCAACACACTTTCAAGTTTATTTTCTGCTACCACACAATGTGCAGCATTCTTTGATATGTCATATTGATGGTTGGGATACTTTGCCATAGTTTCCATTTTCAGCCAGAGCAATTCCACCTCGAATACAAGGTAGATGCTGCTCTCCATTAACTGTGGAATGGCTATCTGCCTTTTCTGTAGACAATATTGGTCGCCTTGTTTATGGTGATGCCGCTCCCTCAACGCCAACTGTGTTTGCTCACAGCCACACATTAAGGCACGACTACACAGCATTAAAACGACACGCAAATTGTCACTTATTGGAGTAATAACAGTCTATTCACATCAAAAACTAGTTCATCAAGACTAGTCAATTGCACAATCACAAATAATCGAAATAGAGTCCATGAGAAAAGTGTGAGTAACATTGCAGCATTCATCGTCGTAGAATTACACCCATGGATTTCGTAAGTAGGCAGCGTGCAAGAGTAGAACCACAAGTGACAAGTACTGCCGTGCTGGCCTTCCTTCATCTGTGGAACGAGGCTTTTGTCCACGCCCAGGTGACGGAGCGGGTATCTGAAATTTTCGTCTTGTTGCTGGCAGTGGCACGCTGCATCTGGGTGACTGACCTCCCCCAGCTGCGTGGATATCTCTGGCGGTGTGGTATCGATAACGCTATCGGATACTTGTAGGCCGCAGGGCCGAAAGTGACCCTTAGAGGTCGTCTGGGAGGTTGTTCTGCTGTGAGTCCAGCAATCCTGAGCTGTCAAGCTGGAGGCAGTGGTGGTGCAGATGAGGCTGTTCATCTAGGTGCCCTCAAGTTCGATGCTCCTTTGTGGTGAGGTGGGGGTTGGTCATGTGGACAGCCTCCAGACGTATGGTGCCCTCGGGCTCTCCTGCCGACCAGGGTTGGGGCTGGTGCTGCAGGTCCAGTTGTCCTAGCATGAGCACCAACTGATCCAGGTATGGTGTCAGGAGCGGTGATGGCTAGTGTGATCACCATGCCTAAAGCTGGTTGCAGTGCTTTCTCTGCAGCTCACTCCTGGATTGAGTACATATGTAAAGTGAACCAACAACAATGTCACTGTGGTGGGTGACGTTCTTGAATCTGCGCGCCCACACTAAGACACTTGTATAGGAACACTGCAATGCTCTCTCATATATGCGTCTTGCAGCTTGCACTGCTAGATGCTCTGGGATAATGACTGCAGCTCCAGTTGCCAGGATTTTACATGTGAACTTGTTCCCTCGACAGCGCAGCTACGCTTCCAGGCACCATGGATGTCTCACGTTCACTCGCCCGCGTGCAGACCTGCACAGAGACTTCTCACTGATATGAGTATCACACTTACCTTTGTCCTGTTGTCCCTCACCAGAATTTGCGCTTTCCTAATGGCTCTTCTTCTCCATCTTTCTGTACTAGGAACATTACACTCTTTCGTTCCTGGAGTTTGCTGACATTCTTTAGTTCTCTACACCACTTTACAGATAAAGGATAATTCCTACAATTTCCCAATTCCAAGGTGAGCCTCACAAACTCTAAACTTGCGTTCATCTTCATTACTGAAGCTTCTAAGACCGTTTGTATAAGTAATCCATTTTATATTAATATATTTGCATGCTATAGCTGTTGGTCCGCTTATGTCCAACAATAAACTTGCTACTTTTGCCAGTACCTCTTGGGATGATGACGATACCGTCAGTGTTGATGTTCATGCTCAGACTATGTTTAATGAAGTTAACAGTGGCAGAGAAAGAGTTTGTGATGGGGTAAGACTTACAAGTATGATAATGAAGAGGAATGCATATTTCTTTGCAGTGATGTCTGAGCTTGAAGATGAGGTTAATGGCGCGAATGCTGATTGGGAAATGGCAATTCACCCTGTGAAACCAAGAGGATTAAGATCAAACATAAGTATGTTAATAGAAACAGTTGAAATGCCTCTGTTAGATTCGTTTCATACTATTTAACTTGTATTTCGTGCTGTCACGCTCAAGTATTTGTAATTTAGCTTTGTACTTCGTGTTTGTCCCCATTCAGAGGTACACAGTTATATTAAAGTATCAATTTTTCCAATAAGCATGCAATACAATGTACATAACCTACATTTTTGTGCTCCCAAATTTCTTTTCTATCTTTATCTTCTGTATCAATGAGTGAGTATGTATGTTGAATTTGTCTTATATATGGTAGCAGTACAGCATCTGGCTGTCTGCTGTGGTAGCAACAGTGTAGCCAACGAGCTTTCTCAGTCAAGGCAAAGAGGTTTGTACCCTTTCAGTAGTAATTCGACATTAGTTAAGTTGGTGGTGGAAAGGACCATTCTGGTATTTTCCTGTTACCTAGGGGAAGTTCGTTGCAGCGAGAGCGTGCTGCCGGCCGGTGTGGCCGAGCGGTTCTAGGCACTACAATCTGGAACCGCGCGACCGCTACGGTCGCAGGTTCGAATCCTGCCTCGGTCATGGATGTGTGTGATGTCCTTAGGTTAGTTAGGTTTAAGTAGTTCTAAGTTCTAGGGGACTGATGACCTCATATGTTAAGTCCCATAGTGCTCAGAGCCATTTGAACCATTTTTTGAGGGCGTGCTCTCGGCACCCGGGATTGGAATGTTGGTGGGTGAAGACCGTACGCTTAAGAGCAACTTGCCGCTGGTGAGTGTATTAACGTGTGATGGTGTGTAGCTATTGTAACTGATGTTCGATCTGCTAGTTCATTTTCAAGTTCGGTAATCGAATTATTATATTTTTCAGAGTGTAGTCATGAATGTATTTTCTGTATTTAGTAAGTTTTTCTGATCCTTGCTTTGTGCAACCAAAACACCTGGTGTAGGAAGTTCGTTACTCCAGCACAGATTTAAAATTCAATTGTCTGACTTTTCTTTTAATTGGGATGTATTTTTGACTTTTTCTCGAGTGTACTTGTTTTATTTCCACTACACTTCATTTCGTTTCGGTTTTAAGATGTTCATGCCACATGTTGGTAATTTCACAGTGTCTAATTTCAGGACCATCTTCGGTATATTTTATTCTTAATTCCACATAATATTTTACTGCTGTTTGTGTCTATACGGTTTACATTTGTGTTCTTGAAGTTTTCACGAGTCTTAGTAATTTTGCTTTGTTCGTGAATTTGCGTGTGTTTCATGCCACCGTAGCTTAGCTTCATGTGCAAGGTCATGCAGATAAATTTCTTTGTTGGAAAGTGTTCCACAGTATTCGTAATCACAATAATTCAGAATGGTTCAAATGGCTCTGAGCACTATGGGACTTAACGGCTGAGATCATCAGTCCCCTAGAACATAGAACTACTTAAACCTAACTAACCTAAGGACATCACACACATCCATGCCCGAGGCAGGATTCGAAGCTGCGACCGTAGCGGTCGCGCGGTTCCAGACTGAAGCGCCTAGAACATCTCGGCCACACCGGCCGGCCACAATAATTCAATCATAGCGATAGGGATGACACTTTGGCTTATTGTGACGGTCATAATGCTTTTTATATCTATTATTGTGTGTGTGGGTCTAGTAGGTTTGTATGAGCTTTTTCCATCCGCGCCTATGATTTCCTTTACTTTCATCATCGCAATGTACCTCAGCACTCAATATAATAATAATATGAGTGAGTTAATTAATTAAATCACAGGCAACGACAGATCGTAGTTTAGAATTACTTTGCGTATTTTTAATACGATGTTTTATTTTAATAAATTACGTTAAAGGGTGATGACTGTTTCTCCGACAAACCCGTCTTCTTTTGTAAGATTATTTTAATACATCCCAGCTGGCGTTTCTGAAGAGCAAAAGACAGGTCTTATATTTGTACGCTTTTGTCTGATCATCTAATTCTTTCTGTTGAGGTTTAAGTTCCTGCTTGCTCTCAATTATTTGATTTAATGGCTGTACTTAAAATGTTCGCATATGCTGATTCCATATATTCACTTCGAGCTTTTTGTTTACATTAGTTATGCTTACCAATTCAGAGATTAATTCAGTTTTTATATTAAATTTTCCCAGTTCTAATTAAATTGAGTGGTGACCAAGAAAAATTTTGTGGCACATGAGAGTTACAGTATATTGCAGGGTTTCACGCTGGATAACTCCCTCCAGTTTCTGTTTGCAAATCACTCTCCAGACAATCATTGGCCCATTAACGACCATTTAACAGCTAAGCAATTTGAAGCAGGATAGTGAAATATTGACAAGGAGAGATTCATAATGCGATTAAATAACATGCAAGTTTACACAGTTCTCCGTGGAGCGACCTTTTTTTGTTTTTTTCTTTTTGTTTTGAGGAGTTGCAACTAAAACAACACTAATAGAAAAACGCTGGTTCACAGCGGCTGACGAATACAGAGCTAGACCCTACTGACATGTTGGTAGTGAGAGAAGAGAAGCTAAACAATGACATCTTGTCCCTGTAAGAGAGTCGAATTGATAAAATCGCAACTTTTGGTTCAAATGGCTCTATGGGACTTAACTGCTGTGGTCATCAGTCCCCTAGAACTTAGAACTACTTAAACCTAACTAACCTAAGGACATCACACACATCCATGCCCGAGGTAGGATTCGAACTGCGACCGTAGCGGTCACGCGGTTCCAGGCTGTAGCGCCTAGAACCGCACGGCCACTCCGGCCGGCTGGCAACTTTTGCTTACGTTTAGAAAATACATTTTTAAATATAAGGACTGCCGATAAACTCCTTACCGGCAAGCAATTCCAGTGTTGATAAACTTCCTTTAAAATGCACAATAAATTAAATAACTATGAGAAGGTTTTTCAGAGGCCGATACGTCACCAATTTTTCTTCATTTAGTTAAATTATTTAATAAAGCAATATGTTTCGAGGTACAGATCTCAACTTCAGGCTACAAATGCAATACAAAAAACGTTTAACCACAGTAGACAAAGATATTAAGTTGTTCTGAACTACTTGGCATGTACTGCGGGCATCCCGCGTGAAAGAGAAGAATAACCTAATGTGAGCGAGTATTTACTTCACTTGTTTCTCTGCTGGGGTTCGCATAAGAAAATAATAATTACACACTTTGTTCATGCGAAAGGTCCAAGGAGCCATAGCAATGGATGTAACTCAATTCACCATAGAAAGACAGTAATTTCAACTGATAAAAGTAAGTAGTTAATTTGTAAAAAATTATGTGAACAGCAAGCCAACAAAGGAAATAAATATTTATTTATTTATTGCATATTTAGCCTGAGCAGATTAAGTCTGACCATGAGCAACACATACAAAACATATCACGAAACCTCCCAATAATGATAACAATAATGGTAATTGTTGTTGTTGTGGTCTTCAGTCCTGAGACTGGTTTGATGCAGCTCTCCATGCTAGTCTATCCTGTGCAAGCTTCTTCATCTCCCAGTACCTACTGCAACCTACATCCTTCTGAATCTGCTTAGTGTATTGATCTCTTGGTCTCCCTCTACGATTTTTACCCTCCACGCTGCCCTCCAATGCTAAATTTGTGATCCCTTGATGCCTCAAACAATGTCCTACCAACCGATCCCTTCTTCTAGTCAAGTTGTGCCACAAACTTCTCTTCTCCCCAATTCTATTCAATACCTCCTCATTAGTTACGTGATCTACCCACCTTATCTTCAGCATTCTTCTGTAGCACCACATTTCGAAAGCTTCTATTCTCTTCTTGTCCAAACTGGTTATCGTCCATGTTTCACTTCCATACATGGCTACACTCCATACAAATACTTTCAGAAACGACTTCCTGACACTTAAATCTATACTCGATGTTAACAAATTTCTCTTCTTCGGAAACGATTTCCTTGCCATTGCCAGTCTACATTTTATATCCTCTCTACTTCGACCATCATCAGTTATTTTACTCCCTAAATAGCAAAACTCCTTCACTACTTTAAGTGTCTCATTTCCTAATCTAATCCCCTCAGCATCACCCGATTTAATTTGACTACATTCCATTATCCTCGTTTTGCTTTTGTTGATGTTCATCTTATATCCTCCTTTCAAGACACTGTCCATTCCGTTCAACTGCTCTTCCAAGTCCTTTGCTGTCTCTGACAGAATTACAATGTTATCGGCGAACCTCAAAGTTTTTATTTCTTCACCATGGATTTTAATACCTACTCCGAATTTTTCTTTTGTTTCCTTTACTGCTTGCTCAATATACAGATTGAATAACATCGGGGAGAGGCTACAACCCTGTCTCACTCCTTTCCCAACCACTGCTTCCCTTTCATGCCCCTCGACTCTTATAACTGCCATCTGGTTTCTGTACAAATTGTAAATAGCCTTTCGCTCCCTGTATTTTACCCCTGCCACCTTTAGAATTTGAAAGAGAGTATTCCAGTTAACGTTGTCAAAAGCTTTCTCTAAGTCTACAAATGCTAGAAACGTAGGTTTGCCTTTTCTTAATCTTTCTTCTAAGATAAGTCGTAAGGTTAGTATTGCCTCACGTGCTCCAACATTTCTACGGAATCCAAACCGATCTTCCCCGAGGTCCGCTTCTACCAGTTTTTCCATTCGTCTGTAAAGAATTCGCGTTAGTATTTTGCAGCTGTGACTTATGAAACTGATAGTTCGGTAATTTTCACATCTGTCAACACCTGCTTTCTTTGGGACTGGAATTATTATATTCTTCTTGAAGTCTGTGGGTATTTCGCCTGTCTCATACATCTTGCTCACCAGTTATTATAGTTATTATAATAATGGTAATTATAATAACTATAATGATAATAACAACAATGATAAATGACGCTAATAAAATGACGCTAATAAAAATAATAATTGTTATTATTATAGTAAAGGGCATTTGGAATGATAAGGTTTAGCTTTGGCACATCTGAAGCCATCTTTAGATTATCAGGAGCGAAATGGATAACGGAAGGGGAGAAGACTGAAATGACAGTGACAGTGGCTGTTAAGAAAGAACGTAATATAACTGACAAGAGCTGGGGACAAGTTCTGGGGGAGGGAGACTGATAAGGATGAGCTGCACAGAAAGTAGATGGTTGTTGTGATAGAGCGTGAACCATTACTTGTCTTTTGAAGTTTGGAAGAAATTTAATTTCTCTGTTTTTGCGGAAAATTGTTCCAAAGTCGGATATATGAAAATGATTCTGAGTACATGACAGTGCTATGTGTTGGTACAGAGACAATTTTACTTTGTTGAGAACGAGTATTTCTGCTGTGCTGTTCGGATAGTACAGTTGAAGACAAATAAGAGGGAGTGCAATTCAAAAGACGATAGAGCAAACGTTGACCATTATAGTCTCTCCGCTTATCGGCACGTAGACATGATAATTGTTCGTAGGCTGGTATGATATGGTAAAGGAAGCTTACGTCACAAATGTATCGTATACAAGCATTCGTCGCATTCCACTCCGCGTGAGCTTTCTTACGAAAGTCCTTGGAGTTCCTACGAGTTTCGTTTTAAGCTCGAAATGAAATACTTTTTATATTCCTGTAGTGAGTAAGGTAACGTTGACACCTTCTTACTCATTACAGTTGTGTGGTTGGCACGACAGCGCTATACAAGGCATACTTTGCGAAATGTGGGAGAGATGGGAAGGGGGGGGGGGGTGTTGGCTGTCGGGCCGTCCTAAACGCCCGACATCTCGACAAGGGAAGTGTATCGGTCGGTCAAAATACCTGCACACATCCAATTTGTCGGTCGGTCGGTTGGTGCATGTGTAGGCCCCTTTAACGTTGAATAATACCGCTGGAGCGTCGGTAATAGTAAACCTCTCTGTGCACGTGATCAGTTCCTGTTTACATCGCAGCCCCACAGCCGAGGAACAGCAGCCCGCATCGGCAGTGCCCAGGAGCTGGCCTTTCTCACATCTCATCTAAGGGATGTGACTGTTTCTCGCCGACAGTAGACTGAAATATCTGCGGTGTGATTCACACGCGATACTTATCTGCTACACGCTCCTGTTGAGGCGTTTTTGGAAATACTGCTGGTCCTATGCACGGGTGACAATCTGTTAAGGATGGTGAGTACTAATGTAATGACACGTGGTCAGATTCCTGTGTGATCAGTGTGTTTTCAGGTTTTTTTTTTTATTGCGTTTTGACAGTCACATTGTTTCGGCAGTTTGTAAACAGTTTACTATAAGACTCAACAGCTTACGGCCACCTCTGTTTTCTGTGAAGGTGTTAAGATTTGAAAAATATTTATCTTCTTAGTCTTCGGTGCGATTTTCGAACGTGTGTATTTATTTCGGAACTACAAGTTTTTCATAGACAACGCTGACTCGGTCCTACTGATTTCACGGAGATTGTAAAGTCAAATGCGAATTTGTTTCGGTAACATCAGTAGTATGTAAAAATTTTCCGTGATGAGTCTGGTCAAGACAAACATGGCTGTAATATTGTTCCGTAAGAATCTCTGAAATATACCTGCAGCAGCAAAGCCTGACTAGTGGAGTGATTTCTGATCAAAAAATTTTAACTTTCGCAAAAAGTAAAAATCTTCCACAACTGCAGTATTTTTGATCCAATGATAATTTCTGTGTGCCCCTCGGAAAAGACTTCAGTTTCCAAATAAGCGCTTTTGACATTTTCATGAGCTGTTCTTGTTATTCCTTTAGTAGATCTGTGTAGACTGTGTGGGTGCGTGAAATATCAACGTGTTCGAATTTATTTGCTTGTTTCGTGGATCATTATAGTCTGCTCGCTATGAAATGTCACTAACTCCACGAGGTACATTAACCTGGCATCTGGAAACTGTAAAGTCTGCATTGCTCATGTCTTTTAAATTCGTTTACCCAGCAATAAAGATCTTGATGGCTGTACATACTTCTATTCGTTGTACGTGGATCGCAGTCCACTTTTTAAATGTTCTACCCGTACATACAACTCATCTTGATTCTGTATATCCGAAACATAGCATAGACTGCAAGGTTACTGGCAATATAAAATTGCAGATTGTATCTGTTTGGGTAATCGGAAGGACGCCATTAGAACTTCGAATAAATGCACCCGACTTCACTCTCTCCCTCGTTTGAAACACGATTTCTCCAGTATTATTTAGTGTAGCAATAGACTGTCCTGTTCTGGAATCTACATTTAGTGACTGTTAAAGTCAGCGACGGAAGTGTAGATATTACCTGATTTTTCTTTCATCTGGATAGCTTCGAACATCGTTAGCTGAACCGTGAACTAAATGCTTATGCCATTTCGTAGCGACTGCTTGGTCAGTGAGAGTAGTCTCAGGTTACTATACCAGAAGACGCTGTGGTACATAAAGATTTACTTAATGGTGTACTCAATTTCGATAACTACCTACAGCGATCGGCTTACCGTCTTTCTAAATTCAAAATCAAGCAGATGTTGGCGAAGAAACGAAAGCGCATTATCTCTGTCTGGAGTTACTCCTTTTCGTTATGCTTAGTTTGATAACACCACATGCTAGATCCGTAAACCAAGGCCGGTACTACACTGTCAATTTTCTTTGACAAAGAAATTCGATTAAAAATTCACTATATTTCTTTGGCAAAGATCTTTGAAGTGGAGCAAAAATTGGTATTACACTGTCGTTAAATATTTCGTCATAGTCTAGAATGCGTGGCATATAGTAACAGAAGAATCGCATGACATCAACTAAGAAATCGTTATTTTTGTAGTTCCCAACCACTAAACGACGCAGTGATTTTAGGAATACAAAATCTAATTAAACCAATATCCCTCCTGTTAATGTTGACATATTTATTAGTGCGATTGAACAGATACGGTTCACAGTAGCGGAGTCGTGATCGTATCGTTGAAAATAGTTTTTAATATGAAAAATTAATAGTGACCTGATGTGTTAAAGTTCAAATGTAAATGGTTAAGTATATCCACGTGCTTGGGAAGTACTTACGCTTTACGCCGATTGCAGTTTCGCGAATTTCTTGACGGATTTCGGACTCTAATGCATTCAAAACTAGGCAAGACTTTTACAATGTTGTGCATTAGCTGATACTCTAATAATACCATTTGGCCTTGTCCTGCTTCTATGCCTTGTGGGTACCTGTCAAGTTTCTCTTTCGCGGCTGCAACATTTACTCCTCTAGCATACACCTGTGACGCATTCTTCGTGTGCGTTAACTAAACTTCAGCTAACAAATGTTCCATTATATTTAACACAACGCAATTCCTGTTCACTCTGAGCTACCATCGCTACAGCATCAATGAAAGTATTGCTCTGATTTTCTGTCACCGTGAAACAACAGTTCAATTCCCTTTTCAATGAACAAATATCAGTGGCGACAATGAACTCCTTACATCATTTCTGGTTTCGACTTATTCAAATAGTGCAGACTACTCTAATTCGCTTTGAAGGAGTAGATTTTCATCTCTTTGCTTTAAAAAAAGAAAAATGTTTTTCATCTAAGTTTATACAACGATTTTCAATAGTTAGTGCCACGATAAGCTCGAAATACCTAATTTCTATTTTTAAATTGCTTCTTCCTCGTATACACAACACACGATGGCATTACGGTGTGTTTACATATGCCAGCCGCTTGCATTAAACAGAAGACGCTTGCTTTCTGTGATCAAGGAGACGCTCTAGATTCCATCAAATAACCCTAGTAGGGACCCAAAATTTCATCAAAACGAAATATTTGTTGCTGCAGGTAAATCAACTAAAGTTGTTAATTTTAATTAAAGGGTGTCTTAAAAGTGGAAGGCCTCAGACACGGCCAATCGATTCGGCTCAAATTTGGCAGGTCGTTTGTGTACAACCTAAAACGAAGGAATCTAAGATATTTTGGGTCAACACACCCGCAATTTTGAGAAAATCACCCCTAAAGATTATGATGAGCAATCAACTCAAAATTGGCGGGATCGATAGATAATATAAACAGAATTTTTCATCATCAGGTATTGGGTCCGAAAACGCATACTTTTCCAGAAATCGAGGTAAGAAACTTTTACAAGTGTCGTTTCTGTACCCACATGGTAAACGCTTTTCGCTGACAGCACCGATAGCTCAACGGGCAAGGTAACTGGCTGGGAATAGGCGAACCCAGGTTCGAATCTCGAAGAAACTAGCGGATATTCTTCTTTTCGTTTGTATTTTTCCATATCTCAATTGATAGGAACAGGAGGGTTAATAAGGTAAGTAAATCAATAAGGATTAGTAATAATAAGGTAGGCAATCTAATTTCCCAAACGCCGTGAGTTATAAAAGTTTTAAACTTTTAATCCTTGTCACATGAAAACAGCTCCGAGTAAGAGTGCTGTGAATTCCTCACGAGAGATCACAGATAGCCAACCTCGCGACGCTTGTTTACAGCGAGGCACGGGACAGAATGCGCGCGGGGAGAGTTACGTTGTCCCGGTTGCCACTTCGTCACATCATAGTTGTGAACTTGAAAGAGTGACCAGCACGAGCCTTATAGAAGTCAATCGGAAAGTTATTTTCAGTCATTAGGCTGCCGCGAACCTCGCGGATACATATAGTGATTTTTTTCATCGTTAATGCGCCGAAGTAACATAAGACGAGTACTGTTTGTAGTTTGTAATAATTAGCTCGTCTGTTTACGCCGTAGTAACTAGTTACTGTTTGTCATATCTTTCAGGTGCATAATCTGAATAATGGAGGATGTACACCCTTCGACTAGCGCTGTAATGTATATTTGGGAGCCTTTCACAGTATTACCGACACTGTGTTTTGGTTTGTAAAAGTGTTAAGACAGATGCATTATCAATGCACTACTGGAAGCAGGCAGTTCTGTTTCTCGGCGTTCCAGATTGATAGGAGCGGCTATCGTCGAGCGATTTTTGGAGCTGACGAACGAAATGACTTTTGTTGGTACTGAAGTACTATACTATGAAGGTTTCTAGGAAATTCCAACCCAGGTTTACCGATTCCCAGCGAGTTACCTTAGCCGTTGCGCTGTCGGCGCTGTCGCCAAAAAGCGTTTACCCTGTGGGTACAGAAGCGGCAGTTGTAAAAGTTTCTTTCCTCGATTTCTGGAAAAGTTTGAATTTGCGGACCCCATACCTGATGATGAAAAATGCGCTATTTACAATTATCTATCGATCCCTCCAATTATGAGTCGATTGCTTGTCATAACTTTTAGGGGTGATTTTCTCAAAATTGCAGGGGTGTTCACGCAAATATCTTGGAATCCTTCGTTTTAGTTTGTTCAGGCGACCTGCCAAATTTGAGCCGAATCGGTTGGCCGTGTCTGAGGCCTTCCCCTTGTTAGTCGTAAGGGTGTATTCATTAGTAAATTATCTTATTTTACGAATAGGCCCTTGGTTAATATTAGTAATTTTAACTACTACTAATAGTCCTAAAAGTCAACATTTGACAAAAGTTCCATAACACACTACATCAAATATATTTGACAAAGCAGTTTAGCCAAAGAAATTTGATAGTGTAGCTGTGAAAGCAAAATTGATGTGATGGTCGTACATCGCCGATCATTAATGGCGTTGAGTATCGTACTGACCCCACCATGGACCAAGATTAGACAGTTCATTCGAAAATAAGAAACCGAGCCAAGCACGCACAAAGAACAGCACAAAAGGCATTTAGTAACCGCTACAGCACAGTTGTTTACAGAGGCTGGCAGTGCGGCAAACGAAGCATGAGGCTCGAGCTATGTACTACTACCTGAACAACAGTTCAAACCACGCATCACCTGAAACTGCTACGATAGAATGTCCACGTAGCACAAACTCAACAGACGGCGATCCCTGTTGTCAAAACCTTTCCTACCACCACGAGATTCTTTCACTAATAGAATCGCTAGAGTTTCCCTGTAAACGACCCTCATTTGAAAAGTCAAACCGCTTTCAGCACAATTTCCGACCTCGACCGCCACCTGTTTCGGTCATCGCTGTTTTACTGTTATAATTACTTTTAGATGCGGATAGTCCCTTTTTCCCGTGTCCTATTCTACTTTCTCAGGAGTAGCACTCGAATGAAGGTAAGTTCTTAAGAACTCCTATCTTTTACAAAACTGATGACGAAAGTGTAGCTGAACAGGCTTATACGCTTCTAATGAGTGGGCTCTACTTCTTTTTACCTTTGGAGCATGACGATTGGTGGTCGGACGGCTGTGGGAAGGATGCCCCTCTCCACTTCCATCCACCCACTCATCTGCTGATCACGCCTTACTTTACTTTTGTCGCCACAAAACCCGATTAATTGGTATGTTAGCGGTACGAAGCCGTATCTATGTACCAGCTGTTCATTGCCTGATACGTATCTTCCCATTGGATGCCTCACAACTTGGTATGGAGACGTGTCATTAACATCTATTTTTAACCATGAACAAGAGAAGCCTGTGGATGGTGCTACGTGAAGCTTAGCCAAATATGCTCAGGGAACCTGCAGCAAACGAACGTCAAGGAAACATTACAACCTAAATCAGTATTCTTTATATGTCGTGACAATTGGAAAATTTTTACAAAGTCGGGATGCGAAACCATATTTCGCGCTTCTCGCGAGCAGTCGCCCTGCTGTAAAGCTATCTGACTAGGGGCTGTACTAACTTTCCCTCACCGATTTGATTCATATTGACTGGATGTGTTAGAGTACGACTAGGACTGAGAAATGTGACCCCGTGGCCCAAGATCGCTGGTCTGAAGTCTTACCACTGCGCCAGCCGCTGTCTGTACCTTAAGCAAACACAATGGCTCATGCCCTCGACCGACGCGCACCAAAAACGCTATCCCCCCCTAAAGGCTTGGCCAACTGGAGCTCCGACTTATGTAGCTTTCATTTCTGCCCAAGCCCTTCAAGTATAAATGTGGGCGAGCAGACGTGGTTCCCTTGTAAGCTGAAAACCCATCGTTCTTCTTTGTCAGCTTCTTGTATCCCATTTGTCGAGGAATTTCAGGCTGTAGTTGGAAGGGGAAAAAAAGGCTGATCAAACACGTAGGGCTGTAAGTGAAACGTGTAGTGTCCTGGAAAAGGACGTAAATAATCTTTCAGTTTTCGATGGAAAAGGCTTAAAATGTACGGTCCTGTACATGATCACTGGAAACTAGAGAATCCAATATAACTGTGAGCTGTAAAAGATATAAAAACAAATCAAATATTGCAGAGATGAAAACCTGACAGCTAATATACGGAGGTCATACCACTGTGATAAACATATCTATGGAGGTCGAAATCCTCGGATTTTACTCTCCGCAGAATACCACGAGTCAGACTGAAGAAAAGCTACAGGTCGGCGAAGAGGAAGACTAGTGGCAGAAAGAAGTAGAATAAATTGGAAGAGGGGCCTTGCAGCTGTGGAAGGTCTTCTGAAACGGACTGCGTAAATTAATATAAAGCTTAGAGAAAAGTCTCCCTCCCTACCTCCCACCACCACCCTCAACCACTCACATCCCAATCCCTTTGGATCCCTATCTGTTCTGTATAAGCTGCAGTTTGTCCCTTCAGGGTAGTGCTGTGTACACAATTGCGTTGCCATCCAGTTGCTGACACGTCAGCAAATCGGACCCTATGTCATTTTGTTCCTTTGGAATAGCTCTGTGTGCGGACGGCCTAAGGCAATGGTCGTCAAACGGCGCCCTAAATCTAGTATTTATGCGGCCTGCGGTTCTCAGCCATATTTCATAACATGCATGTCGCAACTAACAGCCGAATCAAAATGTCATCTAGCTTTAACAGCTTTTTAAAAATGGAATTTGGCTACTTAGTAACAAACAAAAATACTTACGGACAGCAATATTTTGAGATGGGCTTAATTTTATTTCACGTTTGTGAGTGTGACTGTGAGCCAATTTGGCCGCTTACCTCAAGAGCTGAAGTGTAAGTAGTAACCATTGCGGGATTATGTAATATGATAAAGAAAAGCTTGTCCTAAACTGACAACTCGCGGTCGCGCGTGACACGCAAATCAGCTACTATGGTCAGATTTTGACATGAACACTCACCCTCAAGTACACCACATGTTTCAAAGTAAATAAAGCGTACTGTAATATAACGCGATCAGTAGAAGAAATATGTTCAAAACATTTAAATATTTGTAATCTTGGTAAAAACCTTCTAAAGCCAAGGTTGCATAAAATTTCTTTGTTTACAAACTGGTCTGGAACACTGTGCATATATATGAAACATCTCGTGTCATGAGTTACGACGTAATATTTGTGATAAAAGGTTGTTTGGCATTACAGAAAATGGTACTATACATTTACATACTTAAATTTTTGTTGTATGTTCATCTTGAGTTGGACGCCATGCCAACTTGACATGTGGGTAAAATGTAGCACATTATGTAAAGGTTGTCATAAATAAAACATTTAAAATCAAAATGCGCGTTGTGCGCATGGCTACGTCCATATATGTAGCTCTCAACAGATGATCATTACGTCATAAAAAGCACAGTAGTGCAAATGTTCACCTTAGCTGGAGGTGCTATAATCATTGAAGATCCGTATTATACGGCGTATAAGGCACAACTGTTTAAGTTACATGTATGGACGTGGCCACGTGATTTTAAATGTTTCTAGTCAAACTTTTATAAAATGTGCTACTTCTTACCTACATGACAACTCAGCGTGAGGTCCATTCAAAATGAACATAGTTTATAACAACTTTTGCGTGTGAGTGCGTGTAGTTCCATTTCTGTCTTTTGTAACGCCAAACTAAAACTTTCATCTCAAATATTACGTCATAACTCATGATATATTTTCCATGCATATGCACTATGTCACAGAGCTGAAGATGACAGCAAAGTCTGTCGAAAACAGCAGTTTGTAACTAAAATTTTTATGCGATCTTGGCTTTAGAAAGTTTGTCAAGTAAAACAGATCGCGCCTTCTGATTTCTCAACATGAGAAAATTCAGCCAATTTATTATCTTTTCTCATTTGAGATAATACATTTAAAGAACTTAAATTACTGTTATTAATCAACCGCTCACAAAGAAAAATAGACCCCTGGTCAGGCAATGACAGTTCAAATTAATTATTGGGATCGCTGAGTGTGGCAGTGATCTGAAGGAGAGAACAGTCAACAGTGTTCGGAATGGTGATGACTCAACGATCAGTACTTGGGGGCCGGTGACAAACTTCGTGCACCCTTACAGCAGCTAGACTATCGGAGTATCTTAACACACTAATTTATGTAGGTTATTAGTTAACAATAAGATCAGTACATATGTGGCCAGAGGTGCCACCACATATTGCCAGTATTCTCTCTTGAGGAAAACTTTCACAATCACTGGCCTCGGGTGTTAAAACAGTCGTCTTGACGGAAACAAAATGCGTGGTAACCTTAAAGTGAGAGCCAGCACATATCTCTGGGAAAAATGGAGTGAAGCTCTACATATCTTCCCGGATGGTTCAAGAAACGTGGAATGTGCTATCATTTGTCTAAAAAGGGTCACTTTGAGCAGTATAAGCTTCCTTCATCAGCTGCTTCACATACAGAAGAAACTGTAGCAGTCACGGAGACTATTAAGTACTCTTTAACCCAGAATGACGAAAGGGCTGTAATTATTTCTAGTTTTGAAAGCGTCCGTCGTTCCGTAGAGAGCAGGAATTGTAGTAAACAGAGCAGTAAACTTGTTATTGACATAGATAATGAAATAACGGAATGTTGAAGAATAAAAGAATATATTTATTTGGATTTAAGTTTACGAAAGCATTTTGCGTAACATAACTGTAGACTTGTTGGACAAGAAAGTTGCCATATCCAGAACTCTTTGATACCAAGTTACTTTCCAGCGATTTTTTACATCAAATTAAAATGGATACCAGATTCAATTGGGAAGAGGAATGGAAGACATCATTTGTTAAGAGAGCAAAAAATTATAGTTGGATACAACCCCACATACCTAAAGTGCGCGTCATTTATGACGGCGGCAGAGTTTAGGTTCGTTCTGCGCACCTGACGTCACAAAACAGTCAGCCAAAGAACAGAGAACAACGTTGCCAGAGCTCGACTGCAGTGCAGAGCACGGACGAGTGTCTTCAGTTTTAGAAACGTTCAGTCATAAAGTAATTGAACAAAAGCAACGTCTTGATAGCAGACTTTCCTTTATAGAAAGTTTGGAAAAAGCATTCTTTATACCAATTGCTTCATATTCTATTAATTAATCAAACCAAATAAGCAATAAGCCTCCTAATTCAGGCGATAGCAAGGAAAGGTGTTTGTATCATTCTCACTAACCACTTTTTCGCAATAAAGAACAGCGGTAATTGTTTATTTCCTATTGTACTTCGCCGAAACGTGAGTAATTCATATTCATACCAATGGTGTTTGTCAACATTTTGTGTGATATTTTAAAGTCCTCCGGGAGACGTATAAAATGACGAGCTGCATTAGCGTAATGGTTAAAGTGCATGGACACTAAGCGAAAGGTTCTGAGGTCAAACCTGGTTCGCTGCTTAATATCTTCTTTACTTAAAAACAATATCGAAGTGCCTTACTTCATGAATTTTATTCGTTTGAATGTAATTTTTTGAAATTTCTAGTGGCAACTAAAATGGACCATATGGAAAGTATACGCTATGGACTTTTACCTCTGCAAACTCTTCAAAATTTTGTGCAATGGTTCACTACATCTAATGCTGCACAATAACTGCGTTGAACATCGAAACAAAATTGTCATTTACGGGGGGAAGGTATCAGTCAAGAAGATGTGTAAAAATCATTTTTGGGCCAAATAGTTTCTGTGAAATCGAATGAGTGTGTCAAAGCAGTGCAGTGATGACAAAATGCGGGGAGCACGTCTCTGTAGCAGCGAAAGGGTTAATGCGGCCGCGGTGGCTTTACTTCATAAACTGCGCGCTTCCCCCTAAACGTAAGTTTGCGAACTATACTATGGCGCTGCTTCTCTTAGCGCGTACATCTGGCAACGCAGCAATCTCCCGCGCCTGTGCGGGCATGCGCGAACTGCCAAGATAAAAGAATTAAACTAAAGTTATCTGTGGTTTAACAACATGACTACAGAGAGTTTCCTTAAGAGTAGATTTACATTCATTCCAATTGATCCGTAGTGAGGTGGCCCTCTAGGATGTAGATGTCAGAAAAACAATAATACATGACAAATATTTACAACTAAAACAAATAAGCTTTTGTACCATTCCACAGGTCCCAAGTGGAATGATCATTTTTTAATGAACACTATATGAAAGTCATTTTACAAATACTGATGCACTGAATTTAAAATAGTTTATTTATTTATAAGGTAATAAACGTGTAATACAACTAGTATAATACTTAGTTACAATGAACACATTACTGCAATGAAATCGTGCAGAAGTGTGTGTGTGTGTGTGTGTGTGTGTGTGTGTGTGTGTGTGTGTGAGAGAGAGAGAGAGAGAGAGAGAGAGAGAGAGAGAGAGAGAGAGAGAGAACGAGCGAGCGAGCAGTCTGATTTACTGAGAAATTCATCGATGGAGTAAGAGTAGTTGGCCAGCAATAAATCATTTAGGCTTCTCTTAAACTGAATTTCATTGGTTGTTTAGCTTTTTATGGCTGCTGGCAAGTTATTGAAAAGGTGTGTTCCTGAATAATGCACACCTTTTTGTACAAGACTAAGTGACTTTAAATACTTGTGAAGATTATTCCTATTTCTAGTATTGATTCCATGAATTGAGCTGTTGGTTTGAAAAAGTTATATATTTTTAATAACAAATTTCATTCAGGAATAAATATATTGGGAAGCAGTAGTTAGTATCTCTAGCTCCCTAAACAGGCTTCTGCAAGATGTTCGTGAGTTCACACCACATATAACTCTTACTGCACGTTTTTGTGCCCGGAAAACTTTAGCTTGGCTTGATGAATTACGCCAAAAGAATAATCCCATATGACATTATGGAATGAAAGTTTCATTTTTATATCCCCTATGTCTGACAATTCGCATTGCAAATAGAGATTTGTTAAGACGCTTCAACAGTTCTGTGGTGTGCTCCTCCCAGTTGAATTTATTATCAAGCTGTAATCCCAAGAATTTAACACTGTCCACTTCTTATATCTGCTCGTCATCGTATGTTAGGCATATACTCGTGGGACACCCCTTACAAGTTGTGAACTGCATATAGTGTTTTTTCAAAGTTTAGTGACAAAGAATTGGCTAGGAACCAGCGATTAATGTCCACAACTATTTTATTAGCTGATCTTTCTAAGACTACACTTGATTTGCTATTTATTGCAATGTTTGTATCATCGGCAAACAAAACTAACTTGGCACCTGGTAATGTTACTGATGAAAGGTCATTGATATACACAAGAAAAAGTAAAAGAGCGTGCCGAAGTGTAACTGGTCATAGGGAATGCTCCACTGATAATTTGAGCTAGGGAACCTGGGGTCGGAGAAACCAGTTGGAGATATGGAAGTAAACGCCTCTACCGCTTGATGTAGCACTACTGTTTTCCAGCTTATTTACAACTAACATGCGTACAAGCTTAAACGTACTGTGCTGTTTTACATGTACAGTCTTTATTTCCTGCAAAGAAACGAGGACGAGCCTGATTACTAGGAAGTATTTCCTGGTCGCTGGATTGGAAGAGGACGTCCTATTCCATGACCTGCGAGGTCACCTGACATGAGTCCCCTGAATTATTTCCTATAGGGATATCTAAAGTCACGTGTGTATGAGACCCCAATGGATGAGTTGGGATTAGTTGCCAGAAATGTAGCTGCCTGCGATGTTTCGAAAGAGACCACGGACATTTGTCAGAGTGCGTCAAGCTTGCATTGAGGTTGATGGCCGTCAGTTGCAGCTCATTTTGTAAGATACATTATAAATGGTACGTTCATTGTGCCAGTGATGGTATTTGCAGTTAACTGTAACCAATGTACATAATAAAGTACGCAGTACTGTGATTTTATTCTTATCTCCTTAACATGGCTTCGCCGACCACAGGTTTCCGACCTCAAATTATTCAATGGAGCATCCTCTGTCCTGTTAAATTTTTGCGCGATCTTACGGAAACACCCTGTACACACCGCAGAGCTCTTTCTACAGTTACAAGAATGAGATTTAATCTCGGCAGTCTCCCGACGCAGTTATTTCGTCTACAGGTAAGAAATTCTGACACCTGTGATGTGGGAGGCATTAACCACATAATCGTCGCGTGCTCGAAGTAGGATCAATGCAGAGAACAAATCTTTTCAGAACTAGATCTTAGGGTCCAGTTAGATAGAAGTCTTATTAGTCGTTTAATAACGAATGAAAGAGCAGTGCTTAGATGTCTGTCGAGATTTCTTTTAGTGAGTAGTTTTCAAATCCGACGACAGAACCGTAGTCGAGGTGCAACCTTTTTCCTTCTCGAGAACTTCAGGGTTTATAAATTAGATTTGACTTTTACGCAACAGTGCAGAAACAACGTTACGTTAATGAATCACGTTCGCGTCTAAGTTGAAGAAATTACAATTTTCATTGTTAGTGAACAAATAGTGTACTCATGCTAAAGGGCCGGCCGTGGTGGCCGAGGGGTTCTAGGCGCTTCAGTCCAGAACTGCGCGACTGCTACGGTCGCAGGTTCGAATCCTGCCTCGGGCATGGATGTGTGTGATGTCCTTAGGTTAGTTAGGTTTAAGTAGTTCTAACAAGGAGACGGCACGACCGTGGGGTCGGGAATTTGTCCGAAATTTTGTGTGGTGAAAGAGGACCTCTAACACCTCACGTGGTTAAAATATTAGGACGCACTACTCGGAAAATCCCGGGAAAAATCGATCCAAAGTTCCTTACGTGCCTTAAGAGTGTAAAATATTAGTCCATTGCCGAGCCGCCGTCTGGCGTAGATGATTAGGCCTCGGAGTCTTACGCCAGAGGTCTCGGGTTAGATTCCTCCTCTGGCATTTTTTTTCCTTTCTTTCATTTTCTTTTGTTATTCCACCAATTAGTCAGAAAGTTTTGCAAACCTACATTATCTTTAACAAATTAGTTACATTATTGAATAAAAATTTTCTTTTTGTGCAACAACACAATTCATAACGGTGGGTTTTCCATTTTTAATTGTAAATTATATGAGGGGAAACATTGGGTTTTTAATCAGAATAACAAAGTCGATTGGGAAACATTTAGTTTTTATACATGTAGTTATAAACAAGAACTGCAGTGCTAATTATCGTAAAAACAAAGCAATAATTTTTGTGACATCTTGCGCAACACATAAAGGCCGATATTTTTCAATCACAGGGCGTTTGCAATAAATCTGTACAAAAACATGCCCCATTAAGGTTTACGAAAATGTTTAGAGTTTCTGATAATTTTGAGACAAACCAGGCATATTGAATCATGTCTCGGAATATTGGAGATTATAATTGACGGTGAATTATAGAATGAATTTTTATACAATCTTCCCGGGAATTAATTTCACGATTCTTCTGTAACAATGCGCTGCGATTTTGCAAGCAACAGAAAGAAAAGTTGCCGCAGGAGGAATCTAACCCAAGACCTCTGGCGAAAGGGTCCGAGCGCTAACCATGTAGGCAAGACGGCAGGTCGGCAATGGAGTAACATTTTATACTCATCAGGCACCTGAGAAACTTTGGATTGATTTTTCCCGGGATGTTCAGAGTAGTGCGTCCTAATATTTTAACCACTTGAGGTGTTAGGGGTCCTCTTTCACCACACAAAATTTCGGAAAAATCCCCGACCCCACGGTCGTGCCGTCTCCTTGTAAGTTCTAGGGGACTGATGACCGCAGATGTCAAGCCCCATAGTGCTCAGAGCCATTTGAACCATGCTGAAGGCCAAATAGACAGTAAATAAAAATGCTATTGTCTGTCTCTCTGAGCGCAGAGCAAACCAGAGCGTCCCTCATCCAGCGACAGCTCACCTGGCGGGCGGCGTGCTGTGGCCAGCAGCAGTGAAGATGCTGGGTCCTCGGCGCCTTCAGACTCTCCGCCCCTACTGCCGCCTCCGCCGCCCTCTCCAATGACGCCGCTTACGTCGCTATCGCCGTCTCCGCTGACGCCGCTGCCGCCTTGTGGGCTTCCGTCGCCGCCTCCTTCGCTGCCGACATCGCCGCTATGGCCGACGGCCACCGGAATCTCCCCGCCAGGGGCGCCGAGCCCTCTGCGGCCCACGTCGGCGCCCTCCACCTTTAGGGACCGCCTCAGAGAAGGCTCGCCCTCTGCCGACCGCCACGTCCTGCTCCCTGCCCCTCGAGTCGTCAGTTGGAAAAAGGTAATCGCAGTACCTTCCCCTGCGCGCCACTGCGCAGCTGCTCTCAACAAAAGAAGTAAAAAGGATGAAAACTGTAAAATATTCGGAAAGAGATGATGCTGGACTATTGGCACCGCTGTTGTCAGCTTTTAAATGCGAGCAACAAAAGGCTGCAGCTGAAAACAATTAGACGTCTATACTGGGTGTCCTAGAAAGGTTGGAACAAACTTAGAGGGGTTGAAGAGTCTGTCTTGAGGAATAGGGGGTAGGAACTAGTGGCCTGAAACGTTACCCAACGACGTTACGCAGCGTCGAAGTCACAGACGCCAGTTCCTTCCACCAGACCATCCCTTCCCCAGCAAACGTGACTTTCTATGCTGACAGTGCAGGCCGAACGTCTCGCAATCTCCCCCACCCCCATTCATTAAGACCGATCTCCACGATCACCAGTGGAGAAGGTAGAGCTACCTGCTGTGTAGAAAGAATGGCAGCTAACTCTAAATATAGATAAATGTAAATTAATGCACACGAATAGGAAAAAGAATCCCGTAAAGTTTGAATACTCCATTAGTGTAGCGCTTCACACAGTCACATAGATTAAATATGTGGGCGTAACATTGCAAAGCGATATGAAGTGGGGCAAGAATGTAATGGCAGTTGTGGGGAAGGCGGATAGTCGTTCTCGGTTCATTGGTAGCATTTTTGGAAGATGTGGTTCGTCTGTAAAGGAGACCGCTTATAAAACACTAATACGACCTATTCTTGAGTACTGCTCGAGCGTTTGGGATCCCTATCAGGTCGGATTGAGTGAGGACGTAGAAGCAATTCAGAGGCGGGCTGCTGGATTTGTTACTGGTAGGTTTGATCATCACGCGAGTGTTACGGAAACGCATCAGGAACTCGGGTGGGGGTCTCTAGAGAAAGGAGGCGTTCTTTTCGTGAATCGCTACTGAGGAAATTTAGAGAACCAGCATTTGAGGCTGACTGCAGTACAGTTTTACTGCCGCCAACTTACATTTCGCGGAAAGACCACAAAGATAAGAGAGGTTAGGGCTAGTACAGAGGCATATAGGTAGTCACTTTTCCCTCATTCTGTTTGGGAGCGGAACAGGGAGAGAAGATGCTAGTTGCGATACGAGGTACCCTCCGCCACGCACCGTATGGTGGATTGCGGAGTGTGTATGTAGATGTAGTTGTAGATAGGCCTTGTCTACTATAAATGCAATATGCTGTTATGGCCGAGCGGTTCTAGGCGCTTGTCTGGAACCGCGTACTGCTACGGTCGCAGGTTCGAATCCTGCCTGGGGCATGGATGTGTGTGATGTCCTTAGGTTTAAGTAGTTCTAAGTTCTAGGGGACTGATGACCACAGATGTTAAGTCCCATAGTGCTCAGAGCCATTTTTTTGTTATTATGATGGATGACTGTTTGACATGGGTTTCCATCTGCAGTTTTTCTCGCAGATTTTAGAGGTTTCCAGGAGAAAAATAAACTCTAGATGGAAACCTCTGCCCGAAACCATATCCACCAAGGGAACAGAGCATCACATTCATAAGAGACGAGGTCTTTCTAAGCAGCAGCCAGCTCAATCTTCTTCAATGGCGATCGAGGCAATCAGTCGCGATCACAGAATAACAGCAAACATTGCGAGACGTTTCACCTACGGTCTGTCGGCAAACAGTCACGTTTGCTGCCAAAGGAGTAACCTAGCGGCAGGAGCTGACGCCTGTAATTCAGACGTTCTGTAGCGTCGTTGGATGACTGTTCTGGATACGGATCTCAAAGTTCGTCGCAACATTTCTAATACTCCCTGCAGAGCAGCAGCAATACTGAAGCGTTGCCATAGATGTAAACAAAATAGCGTTATCTAATGGTTGACGCACATGCGCGGAGCAGCCACCCCACAGCCACAGCAACCATTAACTATAGCCCCTCTTCGACTCTCCTATAGGAACAAAAAAGTTTCTACAGAGACTTCATGGAATTAACGTTAGTGTAAGAAGGTACCGTACATGGCTACACGTGAATTAACATGCCGTAATACGTTTAATGCCATGTAGGTAATATAATGCAGTTTGACTTAAACCACCATCTATTGCGAACATTTTTGGTTAAATTTTACTATTTTGTTGATACAGAATAAAAGTAGTTTATTGTTAAGTCTCCATTCTCACAACTCATTTAGAATGTTTAAACGTTCATTAAGTACGTGTAATCACAGCTTTGGAGTAACTTACGGCGCTACCCAGTGCAGAAAAACAAAACCTGTACCAATGGTCACAATATCTGTACTGTACCTGTACCTGTACCTGTACCCCTAGCATCCTGTCCGTTTTTTTGCACATACTAGTTCCCGACACCATCTCTATTCCCACAATGTTGACAGTGTGATCGATGTATGTGATGTCACTACAGAGAAAGGGGCCTGTGACAAGTGCTGATATTTTTAGTTATTTTACTTCCACACTTGAATTTTCGTGAGTCTTCCACTCAAGATAATCCGCAAAACTGAGTCATGTCCAGAAATAGTTTTGTTTTTAATATGCAGTGCCACAGGTGACTCCAAAGTCATGACACCTTAATTCACATATATCCACCTGACAGTGGCTAAACCTTCGAAAGGAGTCGCGGAAATACAATGACTGCTAACAGCTCATATTGCACTGAAAAGCATCTTGACAGAAACTCCTAAATTTGATTTGAATAATACAACCTTGTACTAGTTAGGTGATTTCAAGCAAAGCGTCACGTGTTTCAGAAATTTTCCCATTTTCAAGTGATACTACTTACACTGGAATTTTGATGTGCGTATGGTCTGCTTCTATTACAATGTAGCAGACTGGTTATGGTTTTAAGGTATTGTGGTTCCTTCTAGGCACAAAAATTTACGCGGAAACACTCAGACTGCTTCTTTACATAAAGACACATCCATGCTCAGTCTTCACAGCAGCGTCAACGAGTTAATAAAAATGTTGTGGTAACCCGCCTTGAAACCAGGTCCCGTTTTAAAAAATAAAAAACAGTGCAGTATACGCTGAGTACGAACGGTGATACTGACCAGGTTTTAGGAAAGAGTCTTAGCGACCGATGTTCCTCCTGGAAAACAATCCACATTTTCGTGTTTTTATCCTTCTCTACCTTTCATATATTGACATTGATCTGACGTCTACGTGGAAGAAATTTCGTAAATTTCACATACAATGAAGATTAATGTGTGTGGATATTTCTGATAAGCCATGTGTCTTCGAAATACGTAAAATTAGTCATTTTTGCATAGTGTGGGGCTGAGTCTACTGAAGTTGAGAACAGCACGAGCTCACATCAAATCATGGATAGCTTCAGAATGAGTTGAAACCGCCAGTACTGAAATATCTGAAATGTCTTTAAGAGCCATTTCCCTCTTTTCATCTCATACGTCACTAAAACTCATAGTTCGCCATTGCTTTGTAGTCGGTAGTTTTTCAGAGAAATTTGCTACATTATTGAGATATTCTAGTGCTTATGTCGTAAGCAAAAGTATTACTTTCTGAATATCCTTCTATAGGCCCATAGACACACTTGTCTTCGCCGGCCTGGGTGGCCGAGCGGCTCTAGGCGCTACAGTCTGGAACTGCGCGACCGCTACGGTCGCAGGTTAGAATACTGCGTCGGGCATGGATGTGTGTGATGTCCTTAAGTTGGTTAGGTTTAAGTAGCTCTAAGTTCTAAGGGACTGATGACCTCAGAAGTCCCATAGTGCTGAGAGCCATTTGAACCTTTTTGAACACTTGCCTTCTTTACATCTAGCTGTCAGACTTCCACGCACATATTTGAACTCTTTCACCACCCCTTAAGTCACTTAAAACGTAGCCAGCTGGCAACCGGCGTTTCGCGACAACTCGTAATTAATGGGTCTGTGATCCAAAAAGTATCGGAACAGGTTATTCGGTAAAATAACCTAGATAGTGTTTCTTTCTGCACAGTGGAAATAGTCAATATGCTCTGTACACATTTTCCTAAATTATGGCACTTGTTCCCTCATTTCAGGAGCGTCTTATAGTGAAAGACGTCACTTATGTCTGAAGACAAGTTTCCACGATTACTGCTACTGTCGATCTGATATTGTAACTAGTCTGTAGAAAACACAATTCATGCCTCTTACTCTTTAAGCTGGAAGAGATCCTCAGCAACAAGGGCAAAATCATGAACTAGCTGCATGGCAACGAGGTTCGACCACATTTGACACTACGAACTAAAGAAAACTACGGGATCAATAATGTTTAACGCTCCATAAGGTGCCAGTCCGTACTACGTCATTTAATAATTTTGCAAGTCTTTCTAAAGGTCTAATTTAGACAGTACGTAAAGAACGTCACTGCTGAATGTATAGTTTTACTTTCGGAATCATACCTTCCATATATGTGGCAAAGCAACAAAACTCAGAATTTTGTTATCTGTGCCAAACAGTGTGTATTCCAGTCATATTTAAGGTAGCGTTGCCGCATTACTTTGTTTCAAGAATTGCAAGCATAAACAGTTTCTAAAAAGTTTCTCTCCGAATTGAGTTCCTTAGCGAAAGTTATGTATTAAGTTCATTCACAGTTAATAAACGTTAGAGATAAATTTGAAACAAACATCGCGGAGAAAAAAATCGGACATCCCAAGGACACAGCACGTTAATACCGTTTAAAATATCATGTAGCCTTAATAATGGTCATCGGCGAGAAAGACAGCCAGTAACTTTCCTCAGGTATATAATATCCTTCTGAAGCCACTGACTGATGATTAGATCTCGTAGAGCTACTAAATAGCAGGGATCTTCATTGCTACAATTCACCTGCTGCTCCAGACGGTTGTATTTCGTATGGGATAAAGATCGAGCGATACAGTAAGCCAGTTGTGTGATATTGCTTTAGTATCGTCAAAGAAACGCGTATGCGTACACTCATATGAAAAAGGCTGGTCTCATCTTTGAAAATTGCGCAAAACTTCCTGCTTGTAAATATGTTCAAATGTGAAACGAATGGGTGTTAACAGAAACAAGCTTTGGACTGACACAAAAATTTGTCAATTAAAACACGCATTAAACTGATCTGACTATGAATGAATGTCAGTTGACTTTACAAATGTCCCCTATGTGATTCTGATAAGTAAACGTATAGGGATTTCAGCATTATTTGAACGAACAAGAAAACGTGTCCCTTAGGCGCAACTGACATTCTGAAAAGAACAAACTCGTATCTACACAAATGTCTGTTGGCCTTTATTGAGAAACTCATGGACGCACCAAAGCAATGCTGGACTTGACAGATGATGGCAATTACTTGAGAAAATGCGAACGGATAGTTGTCCTACGTTGCCGGTGCTGCAAATTCCGCTCACCGCCGTTAATAAGAGTAAGACTTGTAGAACACCGCCGTCGTGCGCGTGGGTCGAGCTTCTGTTGGCAAGTCGATGATATTCTACGCGCCGTTTTGTTGTTCTTCACGGGAAGCCATCCTCGGTTTATATTTCAGCAAGATAACGCCCGCCCCCACAAAGCGAGAGTTTCTACTGCTTGTCTTCGTGCTTGCCAAATCCTAACTTGACCACGAAGGTCACTGGATCCATCGCCTATTCGGAAAATTCGGAGCATTACGGGTGTGCAATCTAACGAATCAACTGGAAAGTATTTAGCACGATATCCTTCAGGATGACCTCGAACAACTCCCTCAATGCGAAGATCCCTGTTTGCATAAGAGCCGACGTGGATCAACGCTTTTTTGGCTTGCTCAATTTATGTAGTGCTTTCTCTTGAGTACGTCATCCAGTTTTTTCTGAAATTATCATTTACCTGCCTGAAAGTGTAAATCACATCTACCATTTTCCGTCCAGTTAGGATAATTCCTTTGTGACGTGTCATTTATTGTCTTAATGTACTTGACACTCATATTTTCTCATTTACACACCTATTGCTGTCCTTAATGACGCATCCAAAACATACAGTGCTGTTCAGCTTTCTGTACATTCGTGCAGGCATAACATATTTCTTCCCTCTTTGCTGCAATGCTTATTAGGGCAGAATGACTGGCGGAACTACCGATGTGAAAGTTAAAACATTAAATGCAGCGAATGCTTTATAACAATAAAGTAAAATTACAGTGACTCAGGGAGGATGGCAAAATTGTACAAATGTACACAGGCGACTGTCAGATCAAAATAAAGCGCACAAAAAATTTGACTGATCGAACTAAACAGAACAGAGCCTGTTAGTCCTGAATTTAACAAGGGAACCTCCCCATCGCAGCCCCCTCAGATTTAGTTATAAGTTGGCACAGTGGATAGGCCTTGAAAAACTGAACACAGATAAATGGAGAAAACAGGAAGAAGTTGTGTGGAACTATGAAAAAAATAAGCAAAATATACAAACTGAGTAGCCCATGTGCAAGATAGGCAACATCAAGGATAGCGTGGGCTCAGGAGCGCCGTGGTCCCGTGGTTAGCGTGAGCAGCTGCGGAACGAGAGGTCCTTGGTTCAAGTCTTCCCTCGGGTGAAAAGTTTACTTACTTTATTTTCCCAAAGTTATGATCCGTCCGTTCGTTCATTGACATCTCTGTTCACTGTAATAAGTTTAGTGTCTGTGTTTTGCGACCGCACCGCAAAACCGTGCGATTAGTAGACGAAAGGAGGTGCCTCTCCAATGGGAACCGAAAACATTTGATCGCAAGGTCATAGCTCAAACGATTCCTCCACAGGAAAACACGTCTGATATATTCTATACGGCACTGGTGACGGCATGTGCGTCACATGACAGGAATATGTTGTCGACCCACCTAACTTGTACACTTAGCGAATGGCTAAAAAGATTCTTCTACCTTGCCCGATTTAGGTTTTCTTGTGGATGTGATAATCACTCCCAAAAAGTGATGAAAACATAAGAGTTTGTCACATAAACTGCAACAAATGAATGCAACTGTTTCACAGTCGCACAGTTTTCCCTGTGCTCTGTCAAAACATATGTTTTGTTTCGATGTTTGTTTAGGTGTAGCGTCCCCATACTACGGCGCAGTTACCTCGCATCGGACGGACGGACAGATAAGAATTGTCTGAAAATAAAAAATTAAACTATTCACTCGAGGGAAGACATGAACCAAGGACCTCTTGTTCCGCAGCTGCTCACGCTAACCACGGGACCACGGCGCTCCTGGGCCCACACTATCCTTGATGTTGCCTGTTTTGCACATGGACTACTCAGTTTGTATATTTTGCTTATTTTTTTCATAGTTCCACACAACTTCTTCCTGTTTTCTCGCTTGATCTGTGTTCAGTTTTTCAAGGACTATCCACTGTGCCCACTTATAACTAAATCTGAGGGGAATGCGATCGGGAGGTTCCCTTGTAACACAACTCATTAAGAAATTAAACTGAAAAAAACACGACTGCGTCGTAATAATCTAACACTTCGTTTTACAGTCGCAAAATGCTGAAAAGACCGAAGCCGTTGAGGGAACTACAGCGACAGGGAAAAATCTTGCTGGCTCGCGGAGGTACGCACCAGCAACTGCGACTGATCAGTCCATTGACAACGAGATGTCGCTGGGGCCAGTATCCGGGCCGTCCGGGGTGCACACAGCCCATCTCGACCGCGCGAAATCGCTGAGCGCCGTCCGCAGTGACGCCAGCACCTCCACCACCCCCGAGGATACACCGGTTCCATCTGGGTCTGCATCGGCGGCGGAATACGCAGGGGGACATCCCGAAGTGTTGCGACCGAGGCAACACCAGTCGAAGATAAGGACCGAGAAAAGCGGTAAGATCAGGCAAAAGGAGAGCTTGTTCCTATGTAACTACAGGTATTGCATTGCTCGGCGTGTGCGCGTCTGGCATCAGCATATTTAAAGTATTCGCGCACTTAATGTGCCTTCGCTTATATTTGTTTATATTTATGCTTGCGACCTGCCCCGGTTTCGCAGAGATAACAGTAATTGTAAGTACGAGTGTGGTTTGATAAGTCTGGAACATTTCCATGCAGAACTGGAACATTTTTGTTGCGATCTGATTTGGTCCATTATAAATGGTTTTTGAAAGCCTGCGACTGTAGAAACAATAGGTTTGTTTATTAATAAATAAATCTTCTGCTACCAGTCACGATTTTTCTTTTTTACTTTTCGCAAGACGCGTTTCGAGAAATAAATCCCATTTTCAAGTGCGTTTTTTGTGTGTATTAAGCCATTTCTTTAGTGTGTGTGTGTGTGTGTGTGTGTGTGTGTGTGTGTGTGTGTGTGTGTGTGTCTGTGTCTGCTTCATTTCGTTGACTTTTAATGCAATATATAAGAAACACGTGAATTTTTAGTTGGGTATCGATTCTTTTTGTGAAGTTAGTGGCGAAATTTAGAATAATTTGTACTTATAGTTTCCTAATGGTCCATTTGTGCACTCACTCTCACACACTAAACATCACACACAACTTGTTGTACACTTTACACATCGGAAATATCTTACGTAAACAAAACAGTTACAAAGATCTTCTTCAGGTAGGCCACAGAGATAACATTATAGGTCTTACACAGATTATAGGTTTTTGTACAGAGGTTATTTATCATAACAATTTGGCTCATAAACTATATTTATTTTACAATTGTCCTTATTTCTATGTTTTACGATTTTTAAGTATATTATCGAAACATCTGAAGAAATTCACTGATTCACTTTAAAGTTTTTCATTTAATATTTCATCTTCATTTTCTGTAATCTGAATATATCTCCAGTTCTTCAAGTAAATCCATTTTGTGTCCTTTATTTAGTCGGTGGAGTACTTTTTACATTTTGCTCTATTTTCCAAATGGGTGTCCTGTATTGTGTATGTGTGTTGCTACTGCTGATGTAGTGTGTTTGTAGTGTGTGTATGTTCTAATGTGCTCTGTGTACCTTGTGTTGAAATGTCGGCCTGTTTGTCCTATATAGAACTTGAAGCACTCCTGGCATGTTACCTTGTATATTCCAGAGTCTGAATATGGATCATGATTACACTTTATGTATTAGTTTTTGTTGTAGTTTATTAGATGTGGAAAACCCAATTTTTACTCTGTGATTTTTTGAAAATATTTGCAATCTTCTGTGATACATTGCCTATGCATGGGATACTAGATATACATTAGTTTTTCTCTTTTTTCTTCTGTGGTGCAGTTTGTACCCGGGTTTTTCTTCACTTTGTCTAAAATTGTGTTAACCATGGGAGCATTGTAATCATTGGCAACTGCAATCTTTTTCACTGGTTTTAGTTCTTGTTGCATATTTTCTTGGTTCAATGGTATTTTTGTTGCCCTATGCAGCATTGAACTGTATGCTGCCTGTTTATGGATATTTGGGAGACATGAGGTTGCAGGGATTGTGGTGTCAGTCATTGTGTTTTTCCTATAAATTTTGAACGTGCATGTGTTGTTGTCTTGTAATATTTAGGTCTAGAAAGTTGATACTTTTATTTTGCTCATGTTCCACTGTAAATTTGATTTTCTCATTTAGATTATTGAAATGATTTAGAGTGTCTGTGATGTCTTTGGTATCCGCTTTCGCTAACAGTAGTGTGTCACCTACATATCTCCTATAAAATTCTATTTTCTTTAGGCAAGGTTTTTGGCTGTCAAATTTTGTTCCAAGTGATCTATGTATATGTCAGCTATGGTAAGTTGTGTGTGTGTGTGTGTGTGTGTGTGTGTGTGTGTGTGTGTGTGTGTGTGTGTGTGTGTGTGTGTGTGTGTCTGCACAAATGGACAATTAGAAAACTGTAACTACAAATTCTTTTAAATTTCGCCACTAACTTCACAAAAAGAATTGATACCCAACTAAAAATTCGCGTGTTTCTTATATATTGCATTAAGTCAACGAAATGAAGCAGACTCACACACTGATAACATCTAAAGAAATGGCTTAATATACACAAAAAACGCACTTGAAAATTGGAATTATTTCTCGAAACGCGTCGTGCGAAAAGTAAAATAAAGAATAATCGTAACTGGTAGCTGAAGATTTATTAGTAAACAAACCTATTTTTTTTTGCGCCTTCATGGTTGGTAAACTCGCTTATTTCAAGGATCGTATAAAGAATTTAAACGAAGTACGGTTTATTTTCGATAGCCTTCATATTTGGCAGTATGACGACTGCGATTGACAATGGACAAAACAGAATTCCTTGCTATTATTAAACATTCTCATTTGAAGGATTGGTCTACCGTGCAAATGAAAATAGAATTTCATGAAGTTCAAGCGGACTATGCACCTTCATTAAAAGACCATTTACTTTTCGATTAGCGAATTTAAACTTAGCGGATAAGCACCGAAGATGAAGCGCGCTCCAGCCGTCTAATCGATATCACCACTGAAGCCGAATCAAAATTCAGTACAAATGTTTATTATAAATTTATTAAATTTTAGACCCACTTTTGCTTGTTATTTAGGACAATCTGTTTCAGGCATTGAGCTCATTAAGACATATTGGATTGTCTAGGAAAAATTCGAGTCTGCTTCCAGATATGTCACGAAATGATTGGCGATTGAAACTGCGCCAGTGGTTCCAAAGTGCAAGCACTCCCTTTAAATAATTAAGTTTTTGCAAATTTCTTCTTTTATTGGTTGCTTACTCTGAAGATAAACGGCAATTTTGTGAAAATTTTTAATATTTTTATACTTTAGAACTCAAAGGGTCGAAGGTCCTTTAAGAATCAGCTTTAACGCTTCCATGTCACCCTCAACACGTTTCTCCCGAAAATGAACGTATATGGCCAACTTTCCCCTTGTCATACAGCAAAGAAAATTTTCTTCTACTATATGCCTCAAGCTCTTCTCGTTTTCCAGTCAGTCATGTCATTTTTTCCTCCTTTTTTCGGAGCTTCTCACGTTCTCTGTTCCACTCCTTTCCTGAGACCATTGCTGTTAGCCCCTCATAGTCTTTCTATTGCTGTAAGCACGAAAGTATTTTTCTCGTGTTAGAGTATAGCAATTACTACATGTTTCATAAGGTTGTATGTTAGATGTAACTTAACATAATAATATACGCAAAACAAAATATGTAGAATGACTGGTTAGATTGAAAGGGTACACTACCGCCCGACATTGAAAATAGGTACAACATTCCTCGTTATTTTTGTCAGAATAACACTTTTTTTTTTATAACTCAATTTCACTTAATACACCGAAGCTGGATACCAGTGTAGGAAAGGTCAATTTATTTAATTGATCACATGTGCACTCCCATAAAATAAATCCCTACATCCAATTTGGTGAGATCTGTGGAATGAATGAATGTATGGTCATCTGCTAACCACAGATAGTGAATGTGCAGTATAGGATCATCTTCGAGATGGTCCTTTGGTCACCTTTGGTGGAACCAAAGAGATGAAATTTAACTGAGCTTTGAGTGCCTGAAATGTGGCTAACCAATACGGTAGCATGGTGCTCCCCCACCTCAGTGGAGGTGCGAGATGACCTGAAAAACGGCCATGTTTCAGCACTCTGGTGCTGGATCTTGTGCTGGTATGACCTGTCTTAGGTGTGCTCTGTAAAGACAAAAGAGTGGAGAGATTGGTATGCATGTGAAATACACTCCTGGAAATGGAAAAAAGAACACATTGACACCGGTGTGTCAGGCCCACCATACTTGCTCCGGACACTGCGAGAGGGCTGTACAAGCAATGATCACACGCACGGCACAGCGGACACACCAGGAACCGGGGTGTTGGCCGTCGAATGGCGCTAGCTGCGCAGCATTTGTGCACCGCCGCCGTCAGTGTCAGCCAGTTTGCCGTAGCATACGGAGCTCCATCGCAGTCTTTAACACT
This sequence comes from Schistocerca americana, assembly GCF_021461395.2. Taxonomy (NCBI): domain Eukaryota; kingdom Metazoa; phylum Arthropoda; class Insecta; order Orthoptera; family Acrididae; genus Schistocerca; species Schistocerca americana. Next base: position 428,407,869 of record NC_060124.1, on the reverse strand, counting down.
GGTAGCATGCCGCGACAGCGTGGACGTGAACCGTATGTGCAGTTGACGGACTTTGAGCGAGGGCGTATAGTGGGCATGCGGGAGGCCGGGTGGACGTACCGCCGAATTGCTCAACACGTGGGGCGTGAGGTCTCCACAGTACATCGATGTTGTCGCCAGTGGTCGGCGGAAGGTGCACGTGCCCGTCGACCTGGGACCGGACCGCAGCGACGCACGGATGCACGCCAAGACCGTAGGATCCTACGCAGTGCCGTAGGGGACCGCACCGCCACTTCCCAGCAAATTAGGGACACTGTTGCTCCTGGGGTATCGGCGAGGACCATTCGCAACCGTCTCCATGAAGCTGGGCTACGGTCCCGCACACCGTTAGGCCGTCTTCCGCTCACGCCCCAACATCGTGCAGCCCGCCTCCAGTGGTGTCGCGAAAGGCGTGAATGGAGGGACGAATGGAGACGTGTCGTCTTCAGCGATGAGAGTCGCTTCTGCCTTGATGCCAGTGATGGTCGTATGCGTGTTTGGCGCCGTGCAGGTGAGCGCCACAATCAGGACTGCATACGACCGAGGCACACAGGGCCAACACCCGGCATCATGGTGTGGGGAGCGATCTCCTACACTGGCCGTACACCACTGGTGATCGTCGAGGGGACACTGAATAGTGCACGGTACATCCAAACCGTCATCGAACCCATCGTTCTACCATTCCTAGACCGGCAAGGGAACTTGCTGTTCCAACAGGACAATGCACGTCCGCATGTATCCCGTGCCACCCAACGTGCTCTAGAAGGTGTAAGTCAACTACCCTGGCCAGCAAGATCTCCGGATCTGTCCCCCATTGAGCATGTTTGGGACTGGATGAAGCGTCGTCTCACGCGGTCTGCACGTCCAGCACGAACGCTGGTCCAACTGAGGCGCCAGGTGGAAATGGCATGGCAAGCCGTTCCACAGGACTACATCCAGCATCTCTACGATCGTCTCCATGGGAGAATAGCAGCCTGCATTGCTGCGAAAGGTGGATATACACTGTACTAGTGCTGACATTGTGCATGCTCTGTTGCCTGTGTCTATGTGCCTGTGGTTCTGTCAGTGTGATCATGTGATGTATCTGACCCCAGGAATGTGTCAATAAAGTTTCCCCTTCCTGGGACAATGAATTCAGGGTGTTCTTATTTCGATTTCCAGGAGTGTACTTAAGAGTAGTTTGGAATAATTATTTCTCTATTTCAGGAACTTTTGGGGAGAATTAAATGTCAGGCAGGTAATATTAAGGGGATCCTAGTAATCTTCAGAAGTAACTAACGGTCACAATGAAGCCACGTGTAGCAATAAGTTGAAATACTTGGGGGTGGTAGTACTAAGTTGAAATACTTCAGAGTGCTTAAGTTAAGCTGAATTACTGGCGTGTGTACTATAAGTTGGAAATATTTAAGAAATGGCGTGTGCAGGACTTGAAATTAGAGACGAGCACTTCCACATGGTTAATACTGTGTGAGTCTCAATCTGTGTACGAGACAAAGGATAAAGAGATATACTTGTCCAAGATATCAGTTGAGAACTCGCACATGTGACGAATATGGTCTTAATATTACTTTGCGTGTTTCTGTGTGACGCTAGATTCAAACTCTAGTATTCAGAGAGAAGCAAGATGAGTCAGCCGTCTATCCAGCAACACCACTTGGCTTGCATTGCACCGGAAGACGTGTATATATCCTCCGGAGTTCGTAGTAGGAAAGAAAAGTTACGAAGTGGGGCAGTGTCGTGTGAATCTGGGATAAATACTAATTGAAGTGGAAAAGCTGAAAGTGAAGTGATTCTATGTTGCCAGTGTGATGTATTTCATATAATTTAAGTATGTGTGGTTTGCATGGGAGAGTAGTAAGATAGGTTCAGAGGCAGTGGGTTATTTATGTTCCTTTTTGTATCACTCGGTCTGGAGTAAATTTTCGTGATCATGGGTGTGAGGGTCGAAGTGTGAGATATAGCAAAAGATCCACCATCCTATCCAGAAAGTGCACTGTAGCGTTAGATAATTACGAGACCATAAGGTAGAGAATCACCAATGTAAAGCCATGCGCGCTGGGCGGAGTTTCGCATGTGTAATTGTTGTATAAAATGTAATGATGTGTTGAATCTTCGAATCATAATTCATCAGATTAAAAAGGATAGTGAAAAGAAAAAGATTGGTGGCCTTGTTTTTCGAATATTGTGTAGTCATGATATCCAGAATTTGTGTGTGCGCCATTCATATTCATTGCGATGGCCACGTGTTGATCAAAGATGTTAGGTAAGAAAGAAAATGTGGTATTGCCAGAGCGTAGTGAACGATCAGAATTAAGTAAATTCCTAATAGTCAATTTGCGTTATCCGTTTCCGTTGCGTAATATTCAAACAGGAGAATAATTTGTAGTTTAATTGTGGGTACTAAAGCTCATAATCAGTCATTGATGAAATAAGAATGAATCCACTCGCTTGGCAGACCACTCATCTTGCAGACCTGACTGCTTGGTACCACAGTATGAGCAAGGCATGTGGGTGCCTCTCAAGATGTATGAGAATGACTCTTATCTTACATCTCTAATCTATTCAGTTTAATTAATCAATAAATAATAGACGTTTATCAGTAAGAGAGAGATTTTTGTAGCAACGGGTGTATATAAAGAGGTCTGCAGTAACACACGTTTAAACATGTGGCAGGTGGCATCGTGCAGATGGAGGGTCCTTTGCCCACCAGAAAGAAGAGCCAGAGGGGTCACCACGAGCGGTCTCCCACCTCTCTACGGCGGATGATGGACGACAGGAATAGAGCTCCGCGGACTGCTGGAAAGCAGTGGACCGTGCAGACACAGAATGCTCGAAGGACGCGGATTTTTAAATCTAGCTCCAGACACTGGGGGACATCTGACACCAGCTCATTCACTGTGCAGTTGGAAGGTTCGCGGCGGCCTCGCTCTTCTCCAGACAGACGCTCCCGCTCTGGGTCCGCCCCAGTCTGCTGGCCGCGGTCCAGTCTGGGAAGCTGGGGACGCAGCAGACACGGCGACCGTCGACGATCGCGCAGTCGTGAACGCTCCAAATCTGTGGGAACATCTCCAGAGGTGAGTAGGCGCCTACTACACTTCATGACATCGCTGTAATCGTCACATCTTTAGCATACAGCAGTGGAAATCAGTATAAAGTCTTAGATATTTGTAGGAAAATTAACATAGTCAGTTGGAATAGCTGTGCACAGTGTACACTGACGAGCCAAAACATTATAACCACAGCCCACTGCGTCGTTGGATGCCGCATGTGACGCGGTAACAAAAATATGAAAGTGGAGTAGAAATGGAGATCACCCTAGCGAAGATATGGGCTGCAGATAGGGAAATCAATAGAGATAAGTCTTTCACGGAGGGAAGGTTATTATTACGCTGAGCCTGTGTACGAGTATCTCGAAAACGGCGAAGCTGGCCGAATGTTCACGTGCTACTGTCGTGAGCATCCACGGAAAGAGAGGGGTCAGTAAAACCATAGTCTGTCTGTAAACTCAAGAGTGAGCAGCGCTTTTGGTGGGGGAAGTGGCCTTTCCCGGAAGAACCCTGCCACTGGCCTACAGGGCCATCCAAAATCAGTTGCCCGTTACCTGTCTAGTTGTGTAGTTCGGCGTGCAGTGATATACGTCGTTTCTGTTCGTTGGCTCTTAGTTGCCAGTGTCAGTCAGTAGAGTTTGTGTACTTCAGTATCCGGAAGTGTGGATAATTGCCCTGCATTGCAAGAAAATGTGCCGAATACGAAGAGGAGGAGGTATTTGAGGAGTAACGAGCGTTCGATCGTCTCTAACGTTATTACAGTGTGTGTTAAGGAGGCGACACGAAAAGAACTGTTGGCTAATATTACCAGTCCCAATCAAAGGACTGCAGCCTCGCCACAATAGGACGCATAAGGAAGGAACACGAAAAAAATGCGCATGGTTTACTGGAATCGCCACGAAGGAAAACTAATTTAGGGAAGAAACCCATCGTTATAGACAGTTTCACAAAATCGGTCATTCGACAAACGACGGAGGACTTTTTTACATAAACTAAAGAATAGTGCCCACATTACGGAAATTACTTACTGCTGTGAAACAAAAAATACATTTTCCTTGGCACACAAGACATTGCGTGAATGGGATTCACCTGGAAACACTTTTCAGACATGTTTACAAAGACCGTGACAAACAAAGCAGTGCGAATCGAACTAATACAACACACGAAATTATAAATTTCTGGTTACTTCTTAAACCCTCTTCGCGTTGCAAGAATTGTTAAGTTTCACTGCAGCCCTTCAAAGAAAACTTTCACCTTTTAGTAGAAACATACAGTAAGAACAAGCCTTAAATTCTACAGATTGCACTTTATCTGGTTCGTCTTGCGAATAGAGGAACATACATTCACATGAATAGGCATTCGGTTCTGTTTGTAGTAGAATCCTGACTTCCGTTAATATTATTATATGTTAATATTATTTACTCTATAATGTTTCGTTTCGAAGAAGCTATCTTCTTTTGCTTTCCTTCTATTCTTAACGCATTTGTCTAAAAATAAACGGCGTCGCCTCAGATTTAAAGCGCGCGCTGCGGCAGGGACTGTACTACGTTGGGAAACAGCCTGTAGAAGCGCCCTTTGACGTAGCAGGATAGGCAGAGTGGGGGAATCGCTCGCTCACTCGCTCTTCAGTTTACCGACAGACTATATCTCTAAGCGCTAAATGGTTGGACGTCCTCGACTTTTCGCAGAGCGTGGGGTTCGGAAGCTTGTGTCCTCTGTAAAGGTGGACAGATTGGGGTCTGTAACATCTCTACAGAAAACACAATGCTGGTGCACGCACAAGTGTTTGAGGACATCGTTCATTGTACAGTGTTCAACGAGGAGCTCCCCATTAGATCACCGCTGCGTGTCACATGTTGACCCAACGTCACTGTCAATTACGAATGGAGTGGTCAGAGGACCATCGAGATTAGACCGTCGATCAGTGGAAACCTATGGGCTCATTGGGTGGATCACTTTTTTACTACCCTAGGTCGTGTGGTCGTCTCCGCAAACGCCGGCTCGAAACCTGCAGAGCACCCTGGACGCGGGATAGTGGGAACAGTAATATGCTATGGGAGACATTCTCCTGCGCTTGCAAGGGATCTATGGTGCTAATCGAAGCCAGAATGACAGCTGCAAAGACCTGCATCCTTTCATGCTCGATGTCTTCCCCGAAGGCGATGTTATCTCTCAACAGTATAATTGTCCGTGTCTCGGAGCCAGAACCGTGGTGCAGTGGTTTTAAGAGCATTATAGTTCTCACGTTGTCTCTGCTACCACATTCACCTGGTGTAAATCCTACGGACCCATCTATGTCGCTATAGGTCTCAATCACCGCGTACACAAACCAGCGGCCTGATGTTTGTGCGAATTACATGACCTGCGGGAATAAATCAGTGATGTATTTCAGTCGAAAGATGGACAAATATGATAAGCAGGCGGTCATAATGTTTTGGGTCATCAGTGTATGTGCAGTAATCAGATCCAGTATACTGGCAAATGCAGTCAAGTAGAATCGTACTTGTCAGCAGTACAGTATACAACAAGTCATAGATTCAGGTGTCCGTGGATGGACCACGGTATAAAGACAGTCGGCTCTGTGCAGTTTCAGGGTGTGTACGTCTTTATACTGCAGATAGGAAACATACACAGTTACTGACAGTTCGTGTTGTACACATATATCATGATCGTGACAATGCCACTTGGAAAACAGTTAACACGTGGTGGAAAAAGCAAAAATCGGTGCGTGTGAGGGAACGAGACCCTCTAATCGTAAAAGGTCAATAAGTTGATCCGTTCAAGTACAGCAGTCGAAAATTTCGTTAGATTGGGCCCACGATATGGACGGAATGGAAAATATGAGCAAAGTAAAAAATGTGGCATCAACACAGTGCCTTTTGCGCAAAGTAAGAGTCACGAACCGTTATTCTTTTCAATTAGTTGTTGTTTTACAGTTTCCAGATGTGGCTAGACATGGAAGACAAATTTTGTCAAATGGAAAACATCTCGCACTCAAGAAACGACTGCAAAAACCCCCACACACAAACAGGCCATATTGAAGCTTGCTGAAAACATGTCATGGACTTAAGAAAGGGATATAAAGTGGTCTTCAGTGATGAGAAATAGCGTAATATAAATAGGCAGGTTGGCTTTCAGTGTTGTTTGCATGATGGAAGAACAAAGCAGCAGGTAAGAATGAGCACAAAATTTGGTGGTGGAAGTATTAACATGTGGGCAAGCTTCTGCGCTAAAGATAAATCATACGTTGCTTGGCTAAACACTAGAATGAACGCTAATATGTACAGTGAAATGCTATGGATAGAATGGATTAAAATCTATGACGAGCTATTAGACGAAACTGCTTCAACAAAGTAATTCAACTGTACATGGTTCTGCTAAAAAAAAAGCGGTTTGAGGATAAAGATATCGATGTCTTGCCTGGACTTTCACATGTCCTGGATTTGAGCTCCATGGAAAAACTATTGAGAATACTTGCGGGGAGGGGGGGGGGGGGCGGCGGCGGGCGCGTGTTTATTGCAGGGGAAGGTAATTGGAGGCTGCATATGAGCTGAAAAGAGCGATACGAGGGTTACAAGACCTAAAAAATCAGTGCCGAAGAGAATTATTGAGATAATGAGGAACAGAGGTTGGACAAAGTACTAAAAATGCAAAAAAGACGGTGAGTACCTTTTATACCAGCTTCCATCGAGGAAAATCAAACGCCGTAGTTTGTTATTCGTATTTTGAAAGCAACTATGTAAATATGCCATGATTGTTTATCTGTATCTACAAATTTCACAATAAATTCTTTATAAGTATGCATTAGACGTTATATTTCTACTTTCGTAGGATCTCCGCATTTATACTGATTTCCACTACAGTACATAGGTTCATTCTTCATTTATGTTCCTTTCTGCACGTTTCCTATGTATCTGTCATTCGAGTTTCCATCGCCTCCTATCTTGCCAGTCGTCCTACATGGCTCTGTCCTGCATAACACAAATCACTCCACACTTCCAACGTAGCCCGTGTGTTCATCTTCTATGTTGTGTAGGTCTCCACCGCCTGGTTTTAGACCACGAGTCATGTGGCTCTGTTCCGATATAGGGGCGGCCAAGATTTCGGCATGTAGGTTGTGCCCTGGTGCTAGTGCCATATTTATTTATTTATTTATTCCATTCCATTGTAGCCTGTAACCTGCAACTAAAATACGGGCTGTATTGGTTACTACACAAATTACGCTATACACATTAATACTTCATTTTTTCGTAAACATTAATACCATCACCACCATTAATAATAATACCATCACCACCATTAATAATAATACCATCACCACCATTAATAATAATACCACCACCACCATTAATAATAATACCATCACCACCATTATAATAATGCCACCACCACCACCACCAGCACCACCACCACCACCATTAATAATAATACCATCACCACCAACACCACCACCACCACCACCAATAATAATAACAATAATAATAATAATAATAATAATAATAATAATACCACCAATAATAATAATAATAATAATAATAATAATAATAATAATAATAATACCACCACCACCACTGGCGCTGTGGTTGCATTGTTCGTTGGCTCCCTGTTTGCAGGGAAGGAGTCCTCTGTTCCAAGGGAGCTCTGTTGTTGCCAGCCACACGCCGAATCAAGTCGCCAGTGTTCTGGTTACTTGGTGGCGGGAAGTAGCCCCCACGACTGCATTTGTCTGAGGTTGACCTCAGCTGCCTTCGCTGCCTTACTTCTTGATCTTCAGTCGCAATCTCGAGTAGTGTAGCAAACGGAGGTTGACTGACAACATAACGCGCTACCCAAACAGTTCTTGAAAATAGTATCAAGAAAGTCCTAATTCGCAACGTAATATCCCTTCCTCCCTTTCTTTTATTCCTTCCTTCCTTCCTTCCTTCCTTCCATCTCTCCACCCTCGGATGATTATGGTGTAGCATACTTGGTTCGGAGTCTGCAACGTCTACTGTGGCTGGAAAGTCCCACTCGAAAGTGTCAGTCCCTACAGCAGGTTGGACACACAAAACGTGAGGGACTTCGAACAGAAGCTGCTCTCTCTCTGTCTTCTCTCTTCATTTGTTCTTGTGTTCATTCGTCCTCTGCAAGCTTGACCCCAATTTGCACAATTATTTGCCACTTGACGCGGTCATTAGCAGTACTTTCCCAGCAATTTAGAAATTCAGATTAATACTGACCTTGGTAAAGTCTCTTGCAGACATCCTTGAAGCGAAGATGCGTTCTTCCCACTGGCATTACACCCTCCAGAAGTTCTGAAGTCAACAACGATCTGGAGAAAATTGTAGTCAATGGTGATGGATGGAAGATTTGTGGCGCCCTGCACAATGATGATAGTCTTTTGGAGGCTGATGGCAAGACCAAATTCTTCACAAGCATGTGAAGGGGGAGGGGGGGAGGGGGGCGGAATGAGATGGTGAACGCACTGCATTTAAATGGCAACACAGTCACACTGAGAAATGTCTATCGAAATATTGTAGCATTTTCGCGACCTCATTCTGGAGACGTGGGAACTACCTAGGAGAAACAATGTAGACATTGTGGACCGAATTAACGTAATAGGATTTGCTACTGAGACAGTTATTACTTTTCAGGGCAATCAGTTACACCTGCACGGCCGCGGGGGAGTTTAGGCTGAAAGTTGGCTGCACCATTTATCCGACAAGACCTCAGTTTATCTGGGAGAACATTGATTCGCACAGTCAGGTTCCTTACAGATGGCTCAGGTAACGTATTTTTTGAAATACGTCACCTTGTCAAACATTCTGGAAAAATGTACACCGCGTTTTGGGAAAGGCACCGTATTTCGTTCGCCAGTCTGTTTCTCTCGGGGTAGCACAGTGAAAACTGTACCGCGCAAAACAAACGAAAAACTATCTGAACATGGCGTATGGTTAGGAACAGTTCGATCAATCTCTATATGGCCCCAGCACCTAGTGGTTATCATTCGTTGTTGCGGTTAAAGCAGCATCTTGCCAGTCAGTGCTAGGAGCAAGACAATGATGTCAAAACGTCAGTACAGGATTGGTTACAAACAAAGCGGAAGGTTTCCAAGAGGATGAAGTTCATACTCGGTTGTACAATACGATAAGTGCCCTGACGAATTGGAAATAGTGCTGAAAAAGTAAGTTAAAGTACAGGCTCAAATATAAAAATTGTTGTAATATTGTTTTCGTTTGAGCTTATTTTAAAACTGCACCTACTTCAGAATTGCGTCTCTTATTATTCACGTTTGGGCCCTACTGGACCACGCATTTGTGTGAATTTCCGTAGTACAGTTTTAACTTTTCTTTCGTCCTCTCAGAATGAGCTCTTTCCAGTTCGTCAGATTGACTTCTTCCGGTCGTCTATGGTTTATCTGCCAGAAAATTTCCCCAACCGAGAATTTTCTGCATTAATAGTTGCCTGTATGATGTATCAAGTGATTATTCCTTATTTTTTCAGGTAGTTCTTTACAGCTCCGCTCCACTTTGTTCAAATTTCAGGTTTACCGAGATCTATTGAACTCTCCAACGTGTCTAGGTAAATCTCGCAGCTTCCATTGTTTCATTGAGACTATAAAATTTTCGCCTGCGTTTTTTCATATCTGATAAATTTGTCTGTACTTTCTAATTTATTTACTGTGTGTTTCTTCAGAATAATTTGAACCTAAAATTTCCCGCTCTTTTCAATGAGTCTATTTAAAATGTTTCGGGCCACGTGATGACCATAGTTTGATGACTTTGATGCCTGCGTTGGTGTTTCGCGCATTTTTGTTACAAATGTCTTCTATGTCTGAAGGCTTTCCATATGTGGCAACCAATTTCGTAACCGATCTCTTCCAGACTTGTCTCCTGACAGATTTGTCTTAAACACTTGTTAAACTAAGAAAGGTACTCTGATTTAACGTATTTAGTTTTTAGAGCTTAGTGATTAGGTAATCACAAGATCTTTTGTTTTTAAAAGATTTTGGGACCGACTCTTTCTGTTTTAAGAATGTGTATGGACTTTTGTGCTGTTCGAATAACCTGACACAATCTCCAGGTCATCTACAAGAACTAAGCAGTCTATAACAATATTCGTTCTTCCTAATTTATGTTTCCGCCACTACCTTTTTTTTAGAAATACAGTTATAGGTAGTGGGGAGTCAATAGCATCACCGTCCTCGTTTTAATTCAAAATTGTTCCGAAATTTGTCCCCTGAATCTTACCTCGGGATTTTGAACTATTTAGCGGTTTTTGAATCCAAACCTTCTCATTTCATTATTTGGGAGAGAGACTGTCTCCACTGAGTCATAAGCTTTCTTAATATGTAAAAACGTACAAACTACTTAGTAATTAAAAACGGTTTTGATGTTTGATAACCAATTTCAGAACTATTCACATCTAAAGTCTATGTATCCCGTAGATTTTTATGTACTCTCTCCTGCTTCACACAATCAATGCATCCTCATATCATCCTTGACAATTTGTGTAAACTCTCAGGAGTTAAATTTCAAAAACTTAAACGCTTTTCCGCAGATGGTAAACCTGAAGTTGTCTTTCACTTTGCTTCATGATAACATTTTTAGGTAAAGCGCCTTTCAGAAGAAGAAAAGTGCAACCCAGGGTTCCCTTTAACGTGGCACGCGGGTCTAGCATCTTACACAAGTTAGTAATGGTGACATTCTCGCAACAATAAATTTCATTTATTACACGAATGATTCGCCATTGCGTTACCACAACGTAATGTGTAGCTGGAAGTCACGAATTCCCAACCATCCCTTTCCTTTCTTTCCCCAGCCTCATATTTCATACAAATGCGTAATAAACAACTTGATTCTTATCCTCATATTTTTCCATTTGCAGAGGCTGGCGTGTACTGATACAGAAGAGCTTATCACAAGTCAGAGGCAACTATTACGTTCAAATTCTAGCCCTAGTGAAGCATTTAAACGCACTGAAACGTCTTCAGAGTTCACCATTAAAGACTTGGATGGCGCAATAGGAAAGCAAGACGTTCGTCGTCCTTATAGTTCTGCTAGTGACGCTTTCATAGATCAGACCAGCACAGGAGACCATGAGTGGGTCAGCAACAAAGATTTACACAAGGATAGTGACAGACATACCACACATCACTGGAAAAAACAAGTAATCAGATGCCTATCTGAGGGCGATGGAGAAACTATGTGCAGCACGTATCAGCCACCAGAGTATAGTGAAACTGAGAGCCAAAAAGCGGAAGGAAATGAAAATCGTCGTGCTGAAAGTACTTCTGTAAATGAATTAAAATCCCATACACCTCTGCCAGGGGACGAGCAGTCTTGCAGTAACCCAAAATTACATGCATGGATTTTGCCTCTAGACGATTCTGCAGAACAGACAATGGTAATATTTGAAGAATCTAATGACTCAGATGTCATACTGGCAGAGTCATTTAAGGCACTAAAACATGAACATAAGTTGGCTGAGACAATATTGAAGCAACAACATAATGTTGAACCTCTGGCTCAGCTATTATTGGAAGAACAGAAAGTTGTAGCGCAACTCGAAGAGGCGACAGTGGAGGAAGACGAAATATTTACCCCTGTCAGTGTCACGTCATTTGATGCGTACCTAGATAACAGTCCTGTGAGTGAGTGGTCACTCGAAGCACACATAGATCGTAGCTCTGTCAACAATCGGTCACTGGAGGCTTTTCCTCAGCTTAGCCCTATGAGTGAAAGGCCTTTCGAAGCGTATTTAGACGACAGTCCACAGAGCTGCCACTCATTCAATGAATATCCTGAAAGTAATCAGTCATTTTTGGCATATGATGAACTTGGTAATTGTTTAATAGAAGAGCAACATCAAGAAAGCCAGGTTAGTGATCAGTTACTTCAGGTACTAGAGCTAAGCAAGGATTGTCATCCACCTCTGGAGGAACCGCACAAAGAAAGCCGGGCTGGCTGCCAGTCATTGGAAGTGCAGCATGAAGGAAGTGATGAGTCACGGGAAGAGCAGCACGGAGAGAGCCAGGATGTTGATCTGCCACTTGAGGTGCAGCACACAGTGAGTCAGGACGCTATGCAGCAGCAGGGAGAAAGCCAGGAGGCTGATCTGCCGCTGGGGGCGATGGACGGAGAGAGCGAGGAGGCTGATCCGCCGCTGGGGGCGATGGACGGAGAGAGCGAGGAGGCTGATCCGCCGCTGGGGGCGATGGACGGAGAGAGCGAGGAGGCTGATCCGCCGCTGGGGGCGATGGACGGAGAGAGCGAGGAGGCTGATCCGCCGCTGGGGGCGCTGGACGGAGAGAGCGAGGAGGCTGATCCGCCGCTGGGGGCGCTGGACGGAGAGAACGAGGAGGCTGATCCGCCGCTGGGGGCGCTGAACGGAGAGAGCGAGGAGGCTGGTCCGCCGCTGGGGGCGCTGGACGGAGAGAGCGAGGAGGCTGATCCGCCGCTGCGGGCGCTGGACGGAGAGAACGAGGAGGCTGATGCGCCGCTGGGGGCGCTGGATGGAGAGAGCCAGGATGCCAATTTGCCACAGGCGGCGCAGGATATAGAGAGTCAGGAAATTGTGCAGCAAAAAAAGAGGCAGGCACAGTATGAAGTAAGAAAGGCAGATGACATGTCAGTCGAAGTGCAGAATACAGTGAGTCATGATGCGACAGGTGAAATGTCATTGGAAGGTGCTCTGTACGTTATCAACAAACCACCAGAAGACTCGACAGCAACAATAGAATATGATATTGTTGTAAATCAGAGTGAATCACACATCAGTCTTCCAACAAGTTTAACAACTTACGAGCAGCTTCCTCCACAACTGCTGCCTGTAACTGTCACAAGTATTGGACCACCTGAAGAACATGAAGACAACAGTGCACACAAAAAGAATGAGACAGAACTGCAGCTGTCGCCTCTGTCTGTAACTTTACCAGCTGTTGTGTCAACTGAAGCACAGGAGACTGAGACCCAGGATGAGGCGCAACTGCCACTAACACTTGTGGAATACATGGCACTGGGCCAGTCAGTGTTTGCACCTTCCATTGACAGCATGATCGCTTCCACTGTTAAGACTACTGCCAATGATCTAAACACAGTCAGTCGGGCAACATCGACTTCGAGGTCTTTGACAGACTGTACGGTAAGTACCGTTTGGGAATATTCTAGACTCTTCCATAATGAAAAGATGCTCAACTTCAAAAACCTCTGTTTGCGTTATCCGTAATTTACGCAATAATAAAGATGTATTATCCAAGATCTGGTACTCTAGCATTGTCAATCCAAGTAAAACTGGTAAAATTAGCTGTTGCTACAGATGGCAAGTTACAATAAGAGAGACAATTATGTCCTAATTTTTATTACATAAATTGTGTGCGTTCAGTGCTAGGCACAGGGAATGTTCGGTTGCCCATTGTAATTGTTGCTCACTGCAGTATGAAGCAATAATTTTCAACACGTCTCTAAACATCTGCATGTAGTCATAAAATAAATAATCATGGTAGACCTTTGAATATTTTCTTGCAAATGGACTAATCTATTCCTGTTGCTTTACACGTGAAGTGTAGGCAGGGCTGATCTCCTTCAGTTGCTGTAAATATATTGTTTGGTATTTGACACATTTGACTGCTACAAGAGTATATCCGTGAAGCCTGTTGCAAAATGAGATTTTTTAAGCCCCAAACACGAAGTGTCCTGTTCCATTCTCTGAAGCCTTCTGTCATTGTAAGTTATTTTTTAATTTTGTTTAGACGGGGAAAAAGGCGCTAGAAAAATTTTACATTTGCATCCAAATTTCGGCAAGCTTGACAAAAGTCTGAAAACTAATTCTGTGGGATTGGGTCTCAGTAACTCAGTTAAGTAGCTATCTAGCATTGAGACTTTTCTAATGCATACGTCAGCATATGTGGGAGAAAGCCGCATTTTGCAAAGACGCACCAGCAGTTACGGGCCACTGGCTAAAACTCTAACGTATTGAGCCAAATTAGGGATAGTAGCTGATTCCATGAATTCAAATGTGAGACATACGTCTGGTGATGAGTCATGTGAACTTCTTTACCAGTATGCTGGTATAACGCTAGTGTTCAATAATAGGTACGTGCCTCTTGTCTGACATCAAATGGATTCTAATGCTAACGATTAGATTCAGTGCAGTAGGAGTTTGGGATTTGACATCTGTGTAAATTATTGGTCATTTCGAGGCTCATCATGGATACTTAGCGATCTGTAAAGACCACGGAAGTTGAGATAGAAGGGATTCCCGGTGTCGTCTGCTATGGGACACGTGAAAACTTCTTTAGTATTTGGACAAAGACTTCAGTTATTAAACGAGTGCTTAGATGTAAAAAAAGTAATGACACTCTTTGATCGTTATGGTGAGGTTAACCACTAATCGGTAAAACAATGTATTGATTACACTGGATTTTGAGCTGCGTTTCTATGTTTATAAGAAAAGTTACTTAATACTATCTACCTTTTATAGGAATGGTTCTTTAATCGAAAGACTTTTCACTACACTCAGTCAATATCTGGGGTTTCACACCACCAGAAAATAGATATAGAAAAGGCGAATTTCAGATCAGTGTGAGCTTAATTCAGAGCTACCGATTTCCTTAAACTTTCGTCTTGGCTTCACTGTCCTCATGTTTCCCAACTAAAGAATCAAGCAGCACATAATGCAGATAAAATCCACTACACCTCACTAATTCAGAAAAACAGGCGTTTCTCAGTTCAGCTGCAGTAGCTGTAAGTAGGTCTGAAACATTGGAATGCGAGCTTCCCAGGCAATTACCAGTTGCAAGATTACTCTGAACATCACATGTTATCACTAAGAACAGTACTCTTCAAGTATTGTGGACCTGCATCTGAGATACCATCCCTTAAGAAGGCTGGGATATTCCCAAGTTATTTACGTGTTCAAGAGACGACAGCATATGAGTGCCAACGGTGCTAGTATGTTCGAACTGCGCTCGCTTGCGACGGTTGTGATTAGCTAGTATTAATAGTATTACTTTGAAGTCACCTCCAGGATCAAGTTATAGTACTTACTGTAATGATCAGGATGTTTATGTTAACAATTATCGCGCGTTTTCGGATACTGAAAGGAGCCCTAGATACACTGCTTGTTTCGGTACCAGCGTCTCAACATAGTCCGCTCACAAGAGGTCGGCGTGATAGTAACAACTCTATTGCTATTAAAGAACGGCTTCAGCTACAACAACTTGGCTATGGACAAATTTTCGTTGTTAAAATGTTAATAAGGTTTAGTAAACAGTTCATTAATTAATGAGCCTCTCCCATGACTCTCTATAAAGTTTCGTCCGTGGAGTTTTTCTTAGTCTTTCAAACTTTCCCTGCACAAGGCGGCGTCCCTATTCTTTCCCGTAACAACCTAGAATGTCATCAATTTCATTGTGGGTAATGCATACATCTGCAGCTGGATCCGTTACTGTGATTATTCTGCTGTCACTATGTAACAATCAGGATTAAACACACCATCGCACTTCCATAAAGATCGTCCGTTTTCCCCCATACCTATGAAAGCCCCAAGAATGAAGTGCGAACGTATACCGATCGAACTTTCATTTTTCCTAATTAGACTTCGGGAGGGAAGGGGGTCGTGAGGTAACGTGAACGCATTGTACCGTCTTTGACCATTTGATATCACTTATCAACTGTTCCCTGATGCATTAATGTTTGTCCCACAGGACGCTGTCCCTGGATCCTCTACGATGCACCAAGAGCGTCTTTCACCTCAGCCAGGGCCCAGCCAGTTTAGATACCAGTATCCACTGGCGCCAGGTTCCAGGCCGTACAGGTACCAACAACCACTGGCGCCAGGTTCCAGGCCGTACAGATACCAACAACCACTGGCACCAGGTTCCAGGCCGTACAGATACCAGCAGCCAATGGTACCAGGTGCTAGCCAGTACAGATACCCAATGGCACTAGTCCCCACCCAGTACCAACAACAAACACCACAAGAGAATATACTGGGTACTGGTGACTCTGACGACGATCCTGGTTACCTCAGCGAATCGTCTGGAGAGCTCCAGAATAACGATAGGCTTGTTCAATACCCTGCAGACTGGCAGCCTGCTTTGATCCAAGAGCCAGACTTAGACATCATTATTGCCTTCATTGAGAGTAGAACTATCCAAAACGCCGCACCAAAACCACAGTCCGCAGATACGCCTGACCAAGAGCAGGTTCTGTTGAAAGAGGGAGGCGATGACCAGCCAGGAGCTGATAACATAGACATAACAGCTGCCTCGGTACAGCAATCGCACCAAGGGGATCTTGAACAATCGCTTCAGAATCGTCCACCATCTGCATCAGATCATCCACATCTAGTCGAAGATACTGAGGAAACGGAAGAGGTTGCCAAGGCTAGCACGTCATGCAATGGACAACTAATGACGCCTACAAGAGAGACTTCATACCGGCTTAAAAGGGATACACCAAGAGGTAAGAAAAATCTTACACGCAGATGGAAAGAGCATCAGACACTAAAAACGAGTAGTAGTTCCGACTCGGACACTGAATCTAGGCGACATGAGCTTTGGAAGTATCAGCAGGAATCGTTAGCGATTGGAGGAGGAGCAACAATGGAAGAATTTTTAGTGTTGCAGCAGGAGCTGGAGCAGTACTACGCAGGACTTAAGCTAACCGAAGGTGGTGATGGACATGCACCAGAGGCTGGACCTAGCGGAGAACAGCAGCCGGTGGCAGCCTCTCAAGGAAATGAGAGAAGTCAAGCAACTGACCTGGCCCCTGCAGATGTACCTCAAGCGGAGCGTGATGAAAGTTCAGCCTCCACGGACACAAGACAGCCGAAAGAGACATGCGAACCTGTAGTGAGCGACGTTTCGAGTGACTAGAAACACATCGATCCTGAGAGGCGCCATACTACGCACACACAGCTGTGGGCACGTAGCTCATAACTGCCGAACGGGCAATTTGAAACCAGAAAGGACTTGTCGACGCAGTCTGTTTTAGACTAAAAATTTTATTGATGGACGCCGAGGAAATAGCTCTAAAAATTTTCAACTTTTTGCTAGATCGTTGCACGGACAATACATGACGTAACTCAATATACGAGGCGCTTGTCAGTATTGACTTTCTGCCCGGTGAGTGATCCGTACGTAACGATTGGCATAACTGTTATCAACTGACAAACTGTCGACTGTAGTTAAGCTTTAAGTACTTGCAAAACGAGTTGCACAGAGCTAAACATCTGATCCGACGTGACAGAAAAGTGTTTTGGTACATTCACTGAGAACACCCCTGAAAAAGTGCATGCAAGCATGTCATCGATCTGCACTGTACGGCATGAAATAAGCTAAAAGGAAGAGATGAATCGGCTTGACTGAAATGGAATGAATCCTTAAAATTTGTGTGGTTGCTATTAGTGTCCGCAGCCGAGCGAGTAAGCACTTAGTTTCATAAGCGGGAGGTCTGTGGATCGAATCTCGCTGCCGATACTACTTTAAGTTACCTGCACCATTATTCGATGCTATGCTTAGATATGCGTCGTACGCAACGAAACTGTGTGACGACAGAACAGGTTATGAATGTAAACAAAGTTTGTTTTTGTAACGCACACAATGAAAACAAGAACTGTGACATGCAAAAATTCGACGTTCCTTGCATCTGCGTATGCCGTTATCGTTTTCCGTATTTCTACGATCAGTACCATCCTGATTGGTGGCGTGCTGTATAGGTTACGTACTATATTTGTCACAAATGTAGGTACAGTGATGTAAATAACTACGCTGATTTGATTGAAGGTTCTCGTGTATCCTTTAATTTCCAATAGTCTTAAGAACTTTCTCCTTTTTTCATGTTAAAAATTAGGAAAATACTAACTGAATGATCAAATATTGATACTGTGACGGTCATAAGAAGTCTGTTTTTAGAAGTACAAGGAAATTAAAAATAAACTACCGGCAGCGATTTCCGATCCAGAGACCTCGCTCATACGAAACTAAGCGCTTACTCGCTCGGCTGCGGTTTCTGTGGACACTAGCAACCCTAGAGAGTTTACAGCGTAAGCAAGCTTATAATTTTCAAACTCGATTTTCGCAAAAACGGTTGAAAGTTGCTTCTTTCTCTTACATATGCTAATCCTGTCGTACCCTACACATCCTGTCAATAAGATTCAAATCCGTGGGGGAAGCTCGTACGGTCCCCTTGTTGGTAAAGTTCCGAAGCAAGTGGGACTTTTGTAACGGTACAAAACTATGAGAACTTGGAACAGAAGTCGGAGACCAGAACTGCAACGAAGCCGCAGCCAGACAACAGATACTGGTCATTGAACAGCACGATCGGCTCCCTTGTCGGGCCAAAGTCACGGACATCGGTCACAGCCGGCCGTCGCTCCTGCTTGAACAGCACCCCTAAGCAGCAGTAGCCGCAACAGCAGGAGCAGAAAGATTTCCCTTACGCCATCCCGGGTGTCAAGGCCCTGGGGCCAGCCTTCGAGAAGCCACTCCAGCTCGACTGACTTCCGCATCATCAACGATTACACCAGACCTCGGTCACTGACCAGATGGTGCGATGTGGCCACAAACGCAGCTCTTCCGCGAATTCAGCCCCTGGAACCAACATCTAAACGCTGTCGCAGGCCCACACGCAGCGCCTGCCGTGTGTCAACTGGGAGGCCTCAATGTGAACTCTGCCGCGGAGGAGGGACTTCTGCCTGTCTGCGAAGCTCTGGAGCAACACCGCGCCAGACGACCGCCTCAGCTCCTCACCGTCGATCCAGACTTCGACACCAGGCACCGGTACACCAGGTACTAATTTTTCTTCTATGAAGTTTACATTAAATGCCATCAATTATACCATGAAACTATGAAAGACTTTTTTTAACACCATCTGGTAATCATACTTCGCTATTATTTGCACTAGAGATTTCCTTATATTACAAAAATTTCTTATCTTGAAGCAGGTAGGAGAAAGCAGGATGAAGAGGTAAGTGGAATGAAGGGGAAGACGCGACCTTCCGCAGTAGTGGCCGCCCGTGCAGTGCAGCCGCATGCTGCCGCCTCAGCTCGCTTCTCATGCTGAAGACGCCAGCGCAGCGCTGTCTCTCCCGAGCAGAGCGCGCACGCCGCTCGCCATATGTCAACGTTTGCAGCTACGACGCCGTAAAGATCGCGCCAGAGAATGGAGCATAATCAGAAGAATGTCTGAACTGTATGAATTAGCAAAGGTATAAGGTGTCAGGCAAATCGAGCACCTTCCATAAAAACCCTGACATGATAGCATATCCGGCAACATGTCACATAGCTCCGAATAAATCCTGACATTAAATTAACCAAAGTAATACGATCAACGAGTGAGCAAATGGAATACCACAGACTAACACAAGAATGTCTAAATGCATATCATACCTTCCTACCGTGAAACAGACGCAGTTATGAAGGAAGAAACGAGAACAGAAGCCGAGAGCAGAGCCGTGTAGGCTAGAAGGCCCTACAATAAGAGTGGGACAATAGGACACCCGCATTTCCGGCCGACCACCAAGAGGTCCATCCCCCACCCCATGTTAAAAGATGGAGCTCTCCAGAACAACAATATAGATCTTACGATAACACTAAAAGGGCCACACCAGCTGCAAGTTTTAGCGGGAGACTATACACGTCTGTTATGTAGCAAACATTAAAAACATTGCCCCACCACGAAAAGTATAACGTTTCTCATTGGATAGACAGAATTTTTGTAGGCGGAGCTTAAGGTTAGCATTGAGACGCTGATTGGTCAGTTGGAAACACAGCCAGATACCTTTTTCTTAAACCAACTTCGGTAAACAGTAGTAAGGATAAGTTCGAGAGAGTTGCTACTGAGACGGCGAGGTGTGTGGAGCTGTGCCGCCAGCCGCCCCTGACGCTGCCTAACCACCGACAAGGTAATGAACGCAAGCGATACCACATAAGAGCGCATAAGGCTTCACTCAGAACTGCAGAAGTCTCATCTGTTACATCCCCTTTTTACGTAATACTAGTGCCGATCGTCAATTAAACTTCGTGGTATTCACATTTGCTACTTGAAGTTAAAATTTGAAAAGCAATGATTTTTCTGTCATATAATTATTGAGATGCCACATCAACCACTGTAATTTATGACAAGTTAAATAAGTAATTAAAAGTACTTGAGGGACACTGCAGACCATTTTTAACAGTTTTTGCTTTCATGAAACTTAATTTAAAACTAGATTATAGATGTGATATGGCATAGGTCATCCTTGGATCCATTATAGAACTTGGAAACCCATTCAGGGAATATTCGTTAACATTTTTGTTGAACGCAGTTGGTTTTTATCATCCTCTATTAAAATATTTCCTTTTATCAATAGTACAACTTATAAACAATGTTTTGTGAGTAGAATAAAAATTCCACTGGTAAACTTAACTGCTTTTTCGATGTTATTTTACCAGCTAACTAAAAATAGGAAAGCCTTGAACCCCTTATACTAAATTTAGTTAGTATTAAGATTCTTTTACAGGGAGTGCAGTGGTGGTGACGCTGAAATCATTAAGTATTTGGTTATATCATCGCTAGTCTCACTGAACTCTTTTGAACTCCACATGTCATGTGTGGTCTGGCGTCTCCTTACTAGCAACAGGTCCCAGGTTCAAACTAGTAAATTCCATAAAAAACACGCTCAGAGCGTCGTTGCGCGAAAGTGGTAGGGAGACACGACTTAGAACAGACAGAAACCACGCAGAATGTTAGAACTAGTAGAGTTGTATCTGCACCAGGACCTGCCTCTATTGCTTTCCACATCGCCCATATTCCACAGAGAACCCAGCCCACACTCACACTGCCTATCCCTCTCACATTCATACTTCAGCCCACTCAGTTGCTACGAACTGTAAGTGTGAGTGACCATCATACAATGTTTAAACTAACATCTACGTGACTGACATGCTGTTCTGTGATTATTCGAGCCTAGTTCAAAGCATAATACCTTATTTTGGCGGAGAAATGATTTATTGATTTCGGATTACGCAGATCTACGCAGTCTTATCAGTTTCTATCTTTTTAACTGAACTATTGTAGGTCCACTGTTTCCTAGATAGGCATTCATGTGATCGAACAAACCATCCCTTTATTCAACATAGAAGGGGAGAAAATGGTCGATAGATTGCAGTGCAATAAAGCGGCTGGTGTGGATGAAATAAAGACGGAACTCATCAAATACAGTGGAATGTCAGGTCTTAAATGGCTACACAGGATAATTGAAATGGCCTGGGAGTCGGGACAGGTTCCATCAGACTGGACGAAAGCAGTAATCACACCAATCTTTAAACATGGAAACAGAAAAGATTGTAACAACTACAGAGGTATCTCTTTAATCAGCGTTGTGGCTAAAATCTTCTCAGGTATTGCTGAAAGGAAAGTGCGAGTATCAGTTGAGAACAAATTGGATGAAAATCAGTGTGGTTTAGGCCTCTTAGCGGTTGTCAGGACCAGATCTTTAGCTTACGGCAAATAATGGAAAAGTGTTAAGAGTGGAACAGGCAATTGTATCTGTGCTTTGTAGATCTAGAAAAGGCATATGACCGGGTTCCTAGGAGGAAGTTACCGTCTGTTCTACGAGATTATGGAATAGGAGGCAAACTTTTGCAAGCAATTTAAGGCCTTTACATATAGTCAGGCAGCAGTTAGAGTTGACGGTAAGTTGAGTTCATGGTTCAGTGTAGTTTCGGGGGTAAGACAAGGCTGCAACCTGTCTCTACTGTTGTTCATATTTATGGATCATATGTTGAAAACAATAGACTGACTGGATGAGATTAAGGTATGTGAACACAAAATAAGCAGTCTTGCATATGCGGATGACTTAGTTGTGATGGCAGATTCGATTGGAAATTTACAAAGTAATATTCCGGAGCTAGATCAGAAATGTAAGGGCTAAGATATGAAGATTAGCACCAGCAAAACGAAAGTAATGTCAGAGGGAAAGAGATATAAACGAATTGAGTGCCAAATAGGAGGAACAAAGTTAGAACAGGTGGACGGTTTCAAGTACTTAGGATGCATATTCTCACAGGATGGCAACATAGTGAAAGAACTGGAAGCGAGGTGTAGCAATGCTAATGCAGTGAGTGCTCAGCTACGATCTACTCTCTGGGACAGATAGTCCCAGTCTTCAAGAAGGGTCGTCGAGCAGATGCGCAAAACTATAGACCTATATCTCTTACGTCGATCTCTTGTAGAATTTTAGAACATGTTTTTTGCTCGCGTATCATGTCATTTCTGGAAACCCAGAATCTACTATGTAGGAATCAACATGGATTCCGGAAACAGCGATCGTGTGAGACCCAACTCGCCTTATTTGTTCATGAGACCCAGAAAATATTAGATACAGGCTCCCAGGTAGATGCTATTTTTCTTGACTTCCGGAAGGCGTTCGATACAGTTCCGCACTGTCGCCTGATAAACAAAGTAAGAGCCTACGGAATATCAGACCAGCTGTGTGGCTGGATTGAAGAGTTTTTAGCAAACAGAACACAGCATGTTGTTATCAATGGAGAGACGTCTACAGACGTTAAAGTAACCTCTGGCGTGCCACAGGGGAGTGTTATGGGACCATTGCTTTTCACAATATATATAAATGACTTAGTAGATAGTGTCGGAAGTTCCATGCGGCTTTTCGCGGATGATGCTGTAGTATACAGAGAAGTTGCTGCATTAGAAAATTGTAGCGAAATACAGGAAGATCTGCAGCGGATAGGCACTTGGTGCAGGGAGTGGCAACTGACCCTTAACATAGACAAATGTAATGTATTGCGAATACATAGAAAGAAGGATCCTTTATTGTATGATTATATGATAGCGGAACAAACACTGGTAGCAGTTACTTCTGTAAAATATCTGGGAGTATGCGTACGGAACGATTTGAAGTGGAATGATCATATAAAACTAATTGTTGGTAAGGCGGGTACCAGGTTCAGATTCATTGGGAGAGTGCTTAGAAAATGTAGTCCATCAACAAAGGAGGTGGCTTACAAAACACTCGTTCGACCTATACTTGAGTATTGCTCGTCAGTGTGGGATCCGTACCAGGTCGGGTTGACGGAGGAGATAGAGAAGATCCAAAGAAGAGCGGCGCGTTTCGTCACTGGGTTATTTGGTAACCGTGATAGCGTTACGGAGATGTTTAATAAACTCAAGTGGCAGACTCTGCAAGAGAGGCGCTCTGCATCGCGGTGTAGCTTGCTCGCCAGGTTTCGAGAGGGTGCGTTTCTGGATGAGGTATCGAATATATTGCTTCCCCCTACTTATACTTCCCGAGGAGATCACGAATGTAAAATTAGAGAGATTAGAGCGCGCACGGAGGCTTTCAGACAGTCGTTCTTCCCGCGAACCATACGCGACTGGAACAGGAAAGGGAGGTAATGACAGTGGCACGTAAAGTGCCCTCCGCCACACACCGTTGGGTGGCTTGCGGAGTATCAATGTAGATGTAGATGTAGATGTAGATGTAGATGTTCTGCAAGAAGGAAGTCAGTACAAAGATTAAGTTATCTGTGCACCGTTCAATCTTTCGACCAACTTTGTTGTATGGGAGCGAAAGCTGGGTGGATTCACGTTACATTATGAATAAGGTTGAGGTTACGGGTATGAATGCTAAGATGATTGCAGGTACTAGTTGATGGGAACAATGGCAGCAGGGTGTCCACAATGAGGAAATCAAAGAAAAACTGGGAATGAATTCTATAGATGTAGCAGTCAGGGGAAACAGGCTTAGATGGTGGGGTCATGTTACACGCATGGGAGAAGCAAGGTTACCCAAGAGACTCATGGGTTCAGCAGTAGAGGGTAGGAGGAGTCGGGGTAGACCAAGGAATAGGTACTTGGATTCGGTTAAGAATGATTTTTAAATAATAGACTTAACATCAGAAGAGGCACCAATATTAGCACTGAATAGGGGATCATGGAGGAATTTTATAAGGGGGACTATGCTCCAGACTGAACGCTGAAAGGCATAGCCAGTCTTAGATGATGATGATGATGATGATGATGATGATGATGATGATGATGATGATGATGATGATGATGATAACCTTTATTGCCATTTATTTAACTGCAGTTCGTGTTTAAAATTCCGCTTAAATTTCCAGTGCTTTAGATATTTGACCAGAGGATTATTATCTGTAACTATTACTCGAGTTCTCTTACCTAATGGACATTAAAGCAGAAATGCACTGGTTGAAAATGGCAACGTCAGGCCACATTTTCTGAACGGAGCGTGCATAGCCCAGATACTATCCGACAACCAATCCCTTAATTTTTGTACGTCACAAATATGGTTTTCCGTCAGGGAATGTGATTAGAAAATCTGTCCTTAATTCCTTAGAAGTTGGTATGTAGCAAGCCACTCTCGCAAGCAGTTTCACTTAATATCTTGAAGTTAGCCAATATGTGGAACGGCTTCTCGCTGTGCAACAAGGTTGTAAATTTTTATGATCGCAGTCCCTAGAGCATAGTGAGTGACGAGCTATGCTCTGGCAAGGTCTGGTGCTACAGTCCTAAGAATGAGGTGGTCATTTGCTTCATGGACAGAACAATGGACAGTTTTAGGTTCGATGGCGTCATAGCAAAAAAAGGGGGCAAACTGACTTGCTAGAATTCGGTAAACTTTGAGACTGGTTTGTAATACGTATACAGCGAAGAGCTGTTCCCGAGCCATTCGAGTGAATGAGCGTTTGACGAAACAGTGCTATTAAACATACCCGGCAGTGGAAATGATCAAAGGTGTTTCAAAGCACTGCAAATTATCAGGGCAAGGAGACGAACAATATCTATTAGATCCAATAAAGCTTCTGGATGGATATGTGAAAATCGCACCCAACCAGAAATCTGTGAAATTAGCACCTAGTTTTTCTGGAAGCTACCTGCTAAAGGGCAGAGCCTACCTGTGCCCCCGGGAGTTGTCATCCACCGGAAACGATCCCTGTGAGGCACGGCCTGTAAAATGACCTTTTTTAAAATAATAATATTAATATTAATGTGTGTTTGGAGAGAGAGAGAGAGAGAGAGAGAGAGAGAGAGAGAGAGAGAGAGAGAGAGATATTGATTTTTTGATTGAGATTTTTACTTTAAGTCGTAATTGGTACCTGAATTTTGGTTGCTGCCTCCTTGAATGATCAGCTTCTGCACCAGTTGTTGACGTATTGCAATTTGGAGGAAGTTATTGTTCTTTAAGGTTTAAAATAAAAACTCTGTTGGTTACTTGGCCATATTGCGGATGGCTTTGAGCCCAACTTTTCTTAGCTTTTTGTACCTAAGGGACCACTGTTGTAAGAAAGATGAAACATCAAACAGCAATCTGCTTTTCGTGAGAAAAGAAGATTGCTTGGCACACAAACTTCTTTCAAACTACACGTCCTACTACATTAAAATTGGAAAATTGGTCAGTGTTCATCACCATACTATTGTACAAAAACATAATCCAATTACTGTAATTAAGAAATTATGAGAGGTTGTTACTTATTGAATGAAAACTATAGAGAATACATTTCCTTTACTGTATTTTAGTGTACTTTGTACACTTAAAATTCTGTCAATTGATAGACGGCAACGACAATGTTCACCACCTTTTCCAAAAAACAAGATATTTCTATTCTTCACTTCCAAAAAATTTGTACACACAAATGTTTGGCAACTCTTACACATACTTCACTCGGTTTTATCACTAGAATATCAATTTTCACTAAATGTAACAATACGTCCTGAGCGACGGCTTAGCAACACGTCCTCTTTCCACAAGATACAGATTAAGTCTCTTTTTTAATAAAATCAATTGTCTTTTTTTTTTTTTAGAGACCATACTCAGATTTTCTAATACTATCGTTGCGGGGATTGCGCGCTAAAGAGTTTCTTGCTGTCCAGTTGCACTTCACTTAAAGTGCTTTTAGAATCACGCTTACATTTTCGGTATTTAGATACATTACTGAGCTTCTCAGAATAAAATCGGGCACAAATTAAAGAAAAAAAAGCAGTGAGGCACACATTACAGGCCTACCTGCATTCGGGAAGTCCTCGTCCACTCAAGTGACTTGACGGGTTCGCTAGCCGCTGTCAATGTGAGTCTAACTTTCGGAGTGTTCAGCTCGTTGGCCTTGTACCTGTGTGTGCTTATACGTTCGATATGGAACTGTCAACAACCACCCATGGTAAACCATGTGCCTACTATGACGGTTCATCGTACATCGTAAAGAGAACCAAAACAGATGGGACTGTGATGTGGCGCTGTTCGAAACATAGAACACACTGCCGAGGTGTGCTTAAGACCAAAGGCTGTGTCGTGCTTAGTTCATGCGGATGAAGCTTGCTTAGGAGTAAAAACGACGTTAAAACAGACGAAGAGCAGATCACGAGAGGAAGAGACTTAGATTTCTAAAATTATATCGAAGAGTTAAGACACTTGCACAATCGAGGGTACGATTTTGTTACCGAAATGCCAGAACAGCAAGCAATGAAGAGATTATTACATGTGCCAAGGGCCAAATCACTTGGCAGTCAGAGCCAGAAACACGACAAGCTGATCTTCAAGCAGAGTTACAAACCGTGAATGACGGCAGCAGTTATCTATTAAGTGATAACAGCTTTGGAGATAGGATCATAGTTTCTAACGGAAAAGCAGGAAGAGAGGCGCTAAAGACTAAACAAGACTTTTTCATGGTTGGGACCTTCAAATGCTGTAGCAAGCAGTTTTCACAAATATATACTATTCATGCGGACTTCGGAAGTTCAAAGTACGAAACAAACATCTATCCGATGGCTTTTGCATTCTTTCTAAAGAAAAGAAACGAAACATATGTCCGTCTCGTACGTGTTGGAACCACATTACTACATTTTCGCTTTGGTTTTTTAATTTTATTTGCTGTTTATATGTTTTACCTACTGTCACATTAATTTTGCATTAATTACGCACACTGTCTTGGTTTACAACGAACATTTATTGTATTATATGTATCATGCCTGCTGTACTAAAAAAATCTTCAGATAAAGCACCTCAAAGAACATTTTTTTGCGTTTGTACCATTCCATTCAAAACTTTCTCGTAAGATGGAAGGAGTAATAGTACCTACAATATATTTAAAAAATAATGCTGGAGCATTACAATATCGCACCATGTTTATGCTACACACGGAGTAACTGACCATTAGAAAAAAAACTGCTGTTTCGATAGTAACTCACTTCATTTATAAACAGCCATTTAACTTTGTCATTTATTCAGTTTGCTTCAGCAGCACTTGTACAATTCGTACTCTCAGCCCCTCCATTAGTTTAACAGGGAAATGGGATGGGCCGTTCGGTGCCAGACATTAAATCGCCATGCCAACTTTTAAATAGTATTTCTATTTTTTGCCAACATTTACTTTCATTTGTTTTATATTTGACATATTTCTCGAAAAACTCTAGTGTGTATGCCTGCCAAAATACGATGTAGATCCTATTTTCTTTCTACACTACTGTTATGGAAATGAGTTCCTTGCAAGAATTGTGAAGGAGATGCAACCTGGTTGCATCACTTTGACGAAAATGGTAATTAATGGAATGTTATCATACGAACTATTCGAAGAAGACAAAATTCGAAACTGTGCTACAGCAGGAAAGGTAAGTCATTCTGAACCAAAACAGTGTGTTTTTTGTGGACATTATGCCATACGGACTATTAGTTCTGACGCTTACCTGGGAACCCTTAAAACCACCTCATGCCCGAATGTGTCTGAATTCACAGTGTGTGCAAAGAAAACGATGTTCTACTGTTGACTGACGAAACCGAGTCATATTTTTAGTGGAAAAAGCACCACCAAGATCATAAAATTTGCGCAGACAACGTTGAATCACCCACTCTATAGCTCTGATATAGCGCTGACCATCTGTTCGGAAAACTGAAGGAAACTCTCCGTGGAAGGAGATTTATGGATGGTAGGCTAAGAAACTGTGACTCAGACGTGCTGGACCCGACTGCTACCGTGCAGCAGATGGCAATTGAAGGGCATGGAGATTGTGGAAAAACATTTTGTCTCTCGAGAAGTTGCGAAGATGGAATTTCCTTCTTATGAAATCCCTGTTCATAGTTAATAGTATGACATATTGTGTATGTTACGTGATCTATTACATACTCATTTACAGAATTTGGCGTGAAATGACCATTTGGAGAGCAATCATGAGGTACATGATTTTTTTTTTTCGTCACACAGCTTTTTGGAGACTATTACCGGTTTCGGCTATGCAATAGACGTCTTCAGATTCCCAGAAAGAAGGTACATTAAAAGATAATACACAAGAGATCAGAAAGTAATACCGGAAGCTTTAATAAAAGAACAATGTGCCTCTCATTCGGCTGCACCGCAACGACTCAAAGTGGCATACATTCAACAACCAGCTATATTCAAAATACAAAGTAATCCTAGAGGTCGTTGATGCGTGTATAAAGAACAGATAATTATACATGTGATTAAAAATAAATTCATTAAAAAGACAATCCCCTAAAATATTCTCTGCTGAAGATAAAGAGTAAGATTTTTATATAAAAATATTAATCCAAGTAAAACGCTACAATCTGTCTTCTGACAGTTTAAATCTGTCGCTATTTGACAAAGTGATCAAAAATAAAAATAGATTACAGAAATCATGTTAAGTGAATAAGTGCATTCGCTCTTAAATCAGTCTTATAAAAGAAGATAGGTTTAAATTCGAAAAAATGGGTATTGTCCTATTTCTCATACTTACTGCTTTCGATTACTTTATGTCCGTTCCAGTTTCACTTTCATTTTATTACTTACCATTCTAATCTAAATATAAAATGGAATACGAGTAACATAGCAAAATGCACGTTCTCGAGTTTAATTCCGTCTTCTTCCTTTATAATACTTATTTTAGAACCCAGACACTGTATTCAATTTAGAATGACTTCAGTAATCAGTTTTTATTTTTGATAATTTTGTTAAATTCTGACAAGTTTAAACTGTCAGAAGACGAACAGATTTTATGTGGACGAAAACTTTTATATTAAAAAAAAAATAGTAAATTTACTTTCTTATATACATCTCAGAATACAAAAAACTGGTCTTTTAACTGACTATCCTTTTAATCACTTGAATAGTTATCTGTACGTTATACCTGCATCAGCGACCTCCAGGATTGTTTTGCGTCCTATATACAGCCGGTTGTTGCACGCGCAGCTGTTTCAACTCACCTTATTTTTACAGGTTATGACTTGTGCGGCGCAGCAGAATGAGAGGCATATTGTTTTTTTTTTATTATAAGTTCCTTCATTTGTGTTTAATCTATTAATATATTAGCTAGTAATGTACTTTCTTTTACTTCTGTCGTCGAATCTGAAGATGGCTACTGCATAGCCGAAACCGATAATTCTGTTCAAAAAGTTGTGCGACCAAGACAGTTAAATAAAAATTATATACTGAACTACTTTTGTGCATTTTAAATGCGTTATAATCCAGTATAAATCCTTTGTCTGTGATAACATCCTCATATTTCATATGTGTCACATCGTTTGTATTGAAATAAACTTAGGCTAAATTTGAGTCTACTGCTCATACAGTTTCACATATGCCATTAAATATGTAATTTTATTACATTTATAGAAAGCAGTGTACGTTGTGTAGAAGCAGATGCATAATCAGGGGAACGGCCTGTGTCTTTTGTCCCACAAGACTATATTACATTAACAACAGCATACACAGAGGAGTTTAGTCATTCTGCATATCTGCGAACGGAACGGAAATAAACCGTAAGATATGCTAGAATGAGGAGTAGCCTCTGCCGTGCAGGTAATTGCGGTACGCAGAGTGGGGATGTAGATGGAAATGTTGACAATGGCGTTTATAAGAAGCATAGTTAAAAACTCTAAAATTTCTATTCGCGCAGCTTAAATGGTCCTAATATTTTAAAATAAGTTGAAGATATGCAGATTTCAACCCCGGGAAGTCAGTTCTCCATGATCATAGATTCGAAAACTAAAATTTTCTCACACACTGTTTGTTGACACGAGTTTTTCGAAATCGGGCTCTTGTCTTTTGGGTGAAATACTCACTCCCCACCACACAACACGAGCCACACCCTCTTGTTTTCATATTCTGGCACAGGTGAAGCGCTGTACTTCCTCCATATATATAATGGAGGAAGTATATATTTTAGGCTCTGGAGAAGCAGATCTCGGCAACGCCTTCTCCCTCGGTCATGAACACGGCAAGGAATGCAAGAAGGCTGAGAATCCAGGCAACGTGGACATGATGTTCTACGTATTTCTGTATCTGAAAAAATATGAGTAACTGAGACCAACTGCAGTAAATCCTATTCGCAGATTTGATCCACATCGGGCTCGCCTCCCTTTCTTAACGTTTAGTTGCATGTCTGGATGAAGAGATATTAATGATTATTAACAGCCGTCCGTAATTAAGTCGAATCGTTGAATGCGAATATCTTGGTGTGAGCTGTGTTAGACATGTATGTACTATCTATTAGTGACAAATGAAAATTTGTGCCCGACCGGGACCCGAACCCAGACTTCCAGCTTACCGCGAGTAGTCGGCTCGAGCACTTCGATTATCAATGCACGCTCTCCTGCACCGAGCGAAATTTCCGTATGTCCCTATACCATAGTAAAGCGCTGAATGTAGGGGACTATGTTATAGGAATGTAGACTGTGTGACATTTGAAAGTTTCGGTCGGTCCGGGAGGGGGTGTACGGATAGCCGCAGTGCTTAAGGCAACCGCTCGCGGTAAACGGAGAATCCGGGTTCGAGTCCCGGTCCGGAAAAAATTTTCATTTATCACTAATAGCTAGTAGAGCAGTAATGATTTTTCAACGGCATCACGAGTGTTAGTACTCACTCCCGTACACACACTGGTACACCACACCCATTTGACCCTTCTTCAAGAATGTAGTCTGCAGTTATTCAGAATCATAAGTCAGAAACTGATAGCAAAACGCTGGGTATAGGTGAAACGACTTGGCACAATCAAAGTTCACTGGGTTTTGAACATTGGCAACCAATGAATGTTCTTGCGGGGTAAATGGCTCTGAGCACTATGGGACTTCACTTCTGAGGTTATCAGTCCCCTAGAACTTAGAACTGCTTAAACCTAACTAACCTAAGGACATCACACACATCCATGCACGAGGCTGGATTCGAACCTGCTACTGTAGCGCCTAGAACCGCTCAGCCACCCCGGCCGGCTCTTGCGGGGTAAATGTTTGTAGTGGTGTTTCTCAAATTACTTGAGAGCTGTTGAACTACACTCTATACATAATTTGGTAATAGATGATATTGATGACACCTTTTGGGCGATGGTGACTCGACTGGGTATGGTGACATTTTGTTTCGAAGCGTAGGACAGCTAACAGCAGGTGGCATAATCCTCTGACAGCTGTGTGACACGATGTGGCAGTCTATTATTCGTCACAATAACAGTCGCCTTTCTGCAGGCTTGATAAGTTGTTCAACTGTATTTAAGAAGTCCTCCTTGACAGGAGATTCGTAAGCTGCTTCTGGTGTCGTATATTGTTAGAAGCCACTGCAGCGTCCAGTGTTTCTCAAGGTAAAGTGATAGGGCCAACTGCTGTTAACGATACATACAAATATAACTGACACGGTCGGCCTACACAGCTGACGTGTCAGCAAGTCCGGATACAATGTGGAGCTCTGGGCTTCAGTTTCTTGTGCTGCTAGCGATTTTCTGCCGGTGGGAGACTGTAACGGGTTGCACTCAACCTCGTGAAGCCAACTGAGTAAATTACTTGAATGAGAACTAGTAACTCAAAAAATAGGAAAGCGGACAATGGCTGGTAGTTTCTATTACGCTTCAGACTATACCTAGATGACCCGATGACACAGCAGACGGTAGGTATCAAGTGCTCCTTTGCACTTGGTCGCAGAGTTACGTTACTTACAAATGAAACGGTGGGTAAGACTGTAGCTCAAAGACATTTTTTGCAGACGGCGCAATTACTTAAGATGATAGTTTGTGAAACCTATAGGAAATGCAGATAAGTACCTGATCCAAATATTGGCAGCTGGGCCAAAACTTTAAAGTAATTTAATGCGCGTGAATAGACAAAAGGATCAGATAACGCTAGACTGGGAAATAGGCGATGAATCACTGTCATCACTCACAACCTTAACATACCTAGCACTTTTTCCGGAATGATCTAAGGTGAAACGAATACATTTAGTTCTGGGGCTGGCAGCTGCCATACATTTATTGGGGAGAAATTCACGAACTTCGTTCACACGCGAAAGAGATCAATTGCAAATCCTTTGTCTGACCAATTCGTGGCAGTATTGCCCGTTGGTTTGGGACCTGTGTTAAGCTGAATTAACGGGAGTGACAGAAGACCGAGTGATGGCTGGGTGTTGTGTGCTGTCCTTAGGTTAGTTAGGTTAGTTAGGTTTAAGTAGTTCTAAGTTCTAGGGGACTTATGACCACAGCAGTTGAGTCCCATAGTGCTCAGAGCCATTTGAACCATTTGAACAGAAGACCGACAAACAAGAGCTGCACGATTCGTCACTTTAGTGAATGTGTGTGTCAGAGAAATCCTCAACGAACCATACTCGTGGTCCCCAGAAGAAAGATTTTGCCAATCACGGGGAGCCATTTCCCAATGAGCCCACGTTCCAAAATATCACAAATATACACTGTCCAGTGACATTGTGTTCATCTGTGAAAAGATTGAATAGCCACCTCTTGGGCGCAGACCGCTGTAAGATGTGCAGGAAGAAAGTTAGTGAAGTTCTGAAAAGGGATACGGAGCCACACCGACTCAAGTGCTATGGCCAGGTGCGCTAGGGTGTTCGGTCGAGGACCCATGGGGTGCACAAACCAGCCCGATCGAGGTGGACCCACAGATTCTCGGTTGGGTTTAAATCCGGAAAGTTTGGTAGCCAGAGTTTACAGTAATATCATCCTGGTGCTATTCAAACCACGCACGTAAGCTGTGAGCTGTGTGACACCTTGAAGTGTCCTGCTGATAAGTGCCTCGGTGCTGAGGGAAAACAAAGTGCATGTAGGGGTGGACATGGTCCCCAAAGATAGATGCACAATTGAGCTGGTCCTTTGTATCTTCCAGAATG
This sequence comes from Schistocerca americana, assembly GCF_021461395.2. Lineage (NCBI taxonomy): Eukaryota > Metazoa > Arthropoda > Insecta > Orthoptera > Acrididae > Schistocerca > Schistocerca americana. The sequence continues at coordinate 428,374,710 of NC_060124.1, read as the reverse complement.
ACGAGATCACCCAGTAAATGCCACAAACATATCCACAGACCATAAGGCTCTCTCCCGTGGCATCGAACGTTCCAACGATTGTCGCAGTGTGTGTGTGTTTTCCGACGTGTCACGCTGTACACGTTAACGGCCACCTGTCCGATGGAGCAAAAACGTGATAAATCTTAAAATCCCATATGAGCAGCAATGAGCATTTATTTGTGCATGAACAATCGTAAGAAATGGGGATGAATTGTTACAACAACGTTACCTTTAGAGTTCTGACGCACTGGTCACTACATGCGGCGTATTGGGCTGTAATTTTCCGCACAGGAAACGTAAACTACAAGGAAAGGAACATGACTTTGTGCAAGCATCTTGCATACTTATCTTTTGTACTGTATGTAAGCCTAAAATTTTACTTTACACTTTGTCTTACTTGAAATACCGGCAGTGTTCAGATAGTGTATATACATATGAATCCAGTATTAGCAGACGTAGCTTAATGATACGTTCTAAGTCAAATTTGATCAACTTCGGCTTTTCTTCATATAGTACAGCCGTTATGAAAATACTATAGATAGAACGTGCTATTTGTCATTGGTAACAAATGTCGTTATTCATTTGAGTGTTCTTACGAAAGCTAAAGTAGGCTTTGAACGTGTGTATTTGTAATTTAGCATTCTTCTCATAACGTGGTTCTACAATGTATGTGTTAAACTTGATCAGTACTCAAATATTTGCTCAACTGCAGAGCTTGTTTAGACCATTTTGTAAAACTTGAGTAGTACTGTACACTGACTTCCTAACGCCGCCATCTTACCGCACCAAACGTCAGGCTTCAGTAAAAGATGTCCGTGTGCAGCATCAAGTGCCGTGTAACGTGGAATATTACGTATCCATCATATAGCACACCATGTGCTTATTCCTTCGTGTTACCTCTTGATTTCTGGCAACATACGTAAATGAACTAATGTCACCACATCCAAAAAAGAATGCGAGGGAAGTAGTGTCCTTGGAGGCAAACAGGGACATTCCACTGGAAAGTAACTCCTACGAGACTCGCTGAAAAGTCGTGGTATCCATTGCCACCAGTCAGGAAAGCTGACAGCTTTCCGTCGCTCTTATATGCCAAGAAAGTGTTAATAAGGATGTTTGTATGAATACTCAGCATGTGTTTCTAGAATCATTTATCACTGTCAAGGGCTGAGTAAAGGAGTTGACTTTACAACTCAAAGAATGGTCAGACTTTTAATATGAAACTCAAAATTTAGGAAGTGGCTTCTGGAGTTCTGCTCGCCCGGAGGCTGCTGTTACCGGAACATCGCTGAGGGACATAGAGACTGCATCGCCAACGGAGGGCAGCGAGGCATCCCACTGACTGAAGAACTGGTTAAGACACGAAGGAGTCGGCCTCCACAGACCAGTTAGGCGTCTACTGACGGACTGGAAAAGAAATGTAAAGGTCGATTTCCATTGAAAGTTCCCAATCTTGATTAAACGATGACTGGATGAGTAGAAAAAACACATTCAGAACGCCTTCCAACGAAAGATGATATCCTTGGTACAACTCCGTTTGGCGGAGTGGCAAAGAAAGGTAAAGATCACAATCCACTGAAGGCGCCATACTTCGTAAAACTTCGACTGGAGGAGTGGCAAAGAAATGTAAAGATCGCCTCCCATTGGAAGCTGCCACCCTTGAGACAAAGTCAACCGCAGCAGTGGCGGAGAAACGTAGATCTGTCTGCTCTGAAAGACGCCATCCTGGGTAAGATGGCTGAAGATAGGAAAGCATCATCCATGAAACGGTCTGTCAAGTGCTCTGTAGAACAAAAAGCTAATAGTGAACCTAAGAAAACTCAGAAGAAAACAGAGATTCGATACCCACAAATATCCCTGGGACAACTGACCTGGCTCTGTGCCCTCAGAGGCTCAGAAATTTATTCCTCCATTTTCGGCTCAGAAGCCGAAACGGAAAAGTGCTGCCAAGGGTAAATCTCCTTTTTGGGGGGGGGGGGGGGGGGTGGAATGATTCCGGATTGTCGATCCGGGTGTTCTGCAGCTATGCTGGCTCGTCAGACAATCGTGGAAGCTTTCGAAGAAGAAGCAGAGGAAGAAGAAGCAGCCAGGGACCATTCAAAGAAGAAGCATGTAAAGACATCACCGGAGTAGAAAGTCTCAAGTGGGCCCAGAAATCCGATCTGCTGGGTTTCGAACACTTGGAAAAACAGTGAGAACAGCAAGAAAGCCCTTGTGAGGAAGTGTATTCTTCCGCAGCAGAACAATGAAGGACTCTCACGAACTGGTACTTCAGATGATGATTCCGTCACATTCGTCTTAGATGATTTGGTGCAAACAGTAGACACTATGAACTCTGCTCTTCAGGAAATTAAGCGAAATTCAAGTGAGAATGTGTTGAAGTGTTCACGTCTTCCCAGCACGGTTCCACTTCTGGTCGAGCTAACATCTTCAGTGCAAGATAAGAAATAGTTATTTTCACGCCATTTCCATCTTTGTCTAAAAATTTAGAGTACTGGAAGTCAACTTTTATCTACCGCCCACTTCTCCATCTCTTGAGGTAGACAAATATCCTAACCGCTCACTGCTGCCTCAGTAATAAGGATTTATAGAGTAGGGGAGTAACCTTAGCTTACAAAGTTTATGAAGCACAGTTACAGTATGTTAAAGTACATAATGGTAAACAGTTGCAAAGTAATTCTTCCAAATTCTATGGAAACGCAATAAAAATATTTTTCAAACCCATACCGTCACCACGGAAGCAGGAACATCCACTATTTGGACGTAGGAACCTTGCTACTACTGATGTACTGTGTGTTCAAAGGTTATAAACACTCTCCAGTCAAACGTACCGAAACCGCAAGTGCAGATAGACATTATAATTAAAAACAAATTTTTAGAGATTCTTTCCAGAAATTATTTAAAAGAAATGATGGACCATTCCTTTTAGCTACATGTACGTTATAGTACCGGCGATTTTTTTCTAAAATAGCGCCTTTTCTGTCAATTTCAATGAGTTAAATTTAGCAGTGTAGCGTTTGTTTCTAACGTACTGTTATGTATTTCTTAACATTTCCTTCGTCTCTCTATTTATGCATCCCTTCACCTTTTCTAAGAGAGGTACTCACAAAATTTCTTAATTACATTTTTGTTTAATTTCAGGTACACGTCAGCAAACCAGACAGACATTAAAATACCCACGTTACAGAACCGTAGTTTGCAGCTGTACAAGCAAAACAAAAGGGACAGACCGTCTTCACTTTACCATAGGGGTGTGCCATTTTGTTTATTTCTCTCTAGAAGCATGCTGTGATGAGGGTATTTCAAACTCAAGCATGACTGCAGATGTAATACGTAACTTTATTTTGTTGAGGTGAGGATTTAAATTTACCTACCCATCACGAGGTCTTTATGAAGAGATATATTAGAAATTATAAATGAGCTACACACACAGCTAGAAAGCTAACATTTCCAAATGATTTCCTACGTAATTTATTCTGTTAACAGACATCATTCACCGTCGTTAAAGAGACTAGGAGGCGTCTAAGCAGTGGGTCGCAGTCTGGTGGTGACGCTACTGTAGCAGCTTCCCCTGAAGTAATAGCTGCCGATGTTGGATGAGCAGCGGGACAAGGCTCAGAAGACGAGGATCTTCCACGAAGTCGATGTTGGGAAGTGGCTCTATATGTCAGAGCCCCTACGCTGGGTTGCGGGCTAGACCCAGAAGATCCAGTCTGCTTACTGCAATAAGAATTTATCTACATTCGAATACTACAGACTACGAATGCGCCAATCTCTCCAACTCGGACAGAAAACACGATCATTACGGTGATATGCACGGTAGAAAAGCAACTGATGAGATTCAGCACCAGCGGGGAACGTCATACGAGGACAAGAGGGAGCCAGAAACGCAGAGAATCCAAGATCGCTGTGACCAAGCACGTCGTAACGCAACTGGTGGGGTGTAACGTTCATTGATCCACAGCTCGAAAAAATACAACCCATCCGTTAGTAAAGCACAACAAACATCCTAAAATCGGTGCGACCCTGCTGATAACTATTTGCCTGACCATCGCAAATAAGCATATTACAAACTGAATCCATGGTTATCAAAATTTCGTAGGCCATGCACCCGGTGTAAGGTTGAAGACAACGAGGACATTTGCACGCTGCTTGAATTGTCTGTGTTGACCGTTAGTTGTAAATCATCAATATCAGAAGTGACACAGCAGTAGGCTTTGATTCTGGTGCAGCAAACAGTAGAGAAGCAGTGCAAATCTACTGATGACAATAATTTTCCTCTCCGGCACAGAAGGGTTGAAGCACTGTCTTCATGGTCGTTACAATTAGATTCGTCATGGTCAGAACCTCAGATGGAAATCCAATGAGACAGCGACATTTTTCGAAACGCATGTAGTGATGATACATAATGAGACACTAGAGTCCGAGATGTTACACTGACAATACGCAGTTTCGAATGTTTTTAAATCACCCACATCCTCCAATCGGTCTCTCGCTAAAGAGAGAGCCTAACAGACAGTGATCTGGAGCTACTGCAAGACAGTTACAGGACAGATTCAACACCCACAGAATTGTAGAGTCACTTTGCCTAGATTGCACTCAGATTAACTGGCAAAGCAGAATGCCAAAAATCAGTTGTTGATGTACAATATTCCGATTTACGACATACAAAATTAGTTCTAGGTTTGCACTCGGTGGTAAATTTCTGTCACAGAAGTAACACAGCAACTGGCTTTGATTCTGGTGCAACAAACAGTAGAGAAGCAGTGCAAAACTGCTTGCACCAATAATTTGTCTCTCTGACACAGAAGGGATGAAGCACTGTCATCATGGTCGTTATAATTAGATTCGTCGTGGTCAGAACCTATGATGGAAATCCAATGAGACAGCGACTTTTTTCGAAACGCATGTAGTGACGATACATAATGGGACACTAGAGTCCGAGTTGTTACACTGACAGTACGGAATTTCGAATGTTCTTAAATCACCCACATCCTCCAGTCGGTCTCTCACTAAAGAGAGAGCATAATCAGACAGTGATCCGGAGCTACCGCAAGACAGTGAAGGTCTCTGTTGGATTCCTTTCATGTAAATTTCTTAAATCTGTTGTCATTTACCGCGTAAATTCCTCTTCTGAATTTACTGTGGTGTTTCTGACTATCTGGGAGGAAACTGAGCAGTGAAACATGTTACTTTTACACATAAACACGAACGATCTGTCACACTACTACACTTTAAAACACAGTTTATATGGAATTCATGTCACACAGTATCATACGGAACCTACATCCGCTTTTTCTATATACTGTATATGAAAAGATACTGTCATCCCCCTTCCCTTCTGTGTGAGAGGATGAATGAGCAAATGTATTTCTAGTTGCATGCTTGGTGGTAGCAGACAAGCCTGTCTGCTAGACAACAGTAGGACTAACGTCTTAACAGGTAGCCCAGGTCAGTCTGTCAGCGGCGAGCGTCTGAAGTGGTGGTAAGATCTCCGGCTAAGCGCGTTTCTGCTAATTCCGTAGAACAATGGATTTCTTAAGTTCAGCCTAACTGAAAATTTAATCACCTTTATTTCAGGTTTGGATCTAAAATATCTGATGTTATCTTAAATTGAAACGCAGTGTAATTCGAGTGGGAAGTTCAGAATATCTTCCGGTAGTTGCTTTGTCACTACTTTGTGAGTAAAGTGGAACAACGTGTTGATCAGTAACTCTAAGATCATCAGTCTTAAATGCGAATGTGCGTGAGATTATAACGTCTCGTCTTGAGAATATTTTTCAATATAGCAACTTTTCTTTATGTTCAACCCACGTGGGGTGTACTTTGTGAAACCAGTATTACGTGCTTATACAATTGTTTGACCCATCAGGTTAAAAGTAAGACGATAGTAACCAGTTCGAGGTTTTTCTTTTGTAAATTGCGTTTCGATGTAATTTATTTTATTATCAAATTATTGTGGAGTTGCACTCTTTGTGTAACCCAAGTTGACCACGTAAAATATGTGGTGTAAGCATCAAAGTAGCCCTCAGCTACTCTTTTTGGGCAGATTTCACAGGTAGTTAGTATGAATTTTGTATACCAGCGTGTGGTAATATCATGACGGACAGGATTGCGCTACGAACGTAACTTCTTTAGGTGAAAATTGAATCTATTGGGTGTGATTAATTTCCTCTTGAATATGTTCCAACGTTCTTCGTGTGTTATTTTATGTATGCAGTGTTGTATGTAGTCTCCCAACCTTGGCTCCCTATTTGATGTGTTGTGTAAGAAATTTAAACACATTTTCACAATCCTCAATAAGGCACCAGTTTAGTTATGAATCAAGTTTGATATGCTGAAATTTTAACGAAACAATGATGAATGTTAAAGTAAATGTCCAAATATAAACTGATTTATTTCTTTTTATTTCAATTGTCTTTTTTTAGATATACCACCGGTTATCGTAAGATGAGTACTAAAAGATTATAATTAATGTTAGTCTGGTTGGGAATTTGGTAAGCTAGACTGGATACCTGGTGAAACAGTTGCGCAGTAATGCAAGGTTAACTTCCTCAGATAGCTCACAGCTTTTAACCCGCTTTTATGGTCTTGAATATCAGCACCGCTTTTAGAACAAATTAAAGCAACAACATTACACATGGCGACCCTGTTCTGTGATTCCGCTAGACTCTGGAATCTCTGAAACGTTAGATTGGGAGCGTTGTATAATCTCAATTTTTTTCCCTGCAGCGCTCAAACAACTTCTGCGTTTTTTCTTAGCAGACTTTCAAAAGATTCACGGCGTTGTTGAGCGGCGTAGTGTTGTTTGTCTTGTTTTGTTTTCTATATTTGTGTGTTTTATTTGTGTGTGTTTTTTTCTCACTTGTAAATTGCACTGACTTCGATCAAAGATATAAATTTGTTTTGCGTGTGAAAAAGTGCGTACTAGGTTGGGTACCTTTCGTGTGACTGTCGTAATTTTTGGGGGATATATTTATTCTGATTAGTGTGTTGCGTACCGGGTATAAATTGAACTAATGCAGACACGTAACCAAGCTAAAAGTAGGCGGTCCAACAACTTAAGCAACATGGACCAAGGAGATAATTTGATTTCGAATATTAACACGTCGGACGGTTCCGAAAATGCAATGGGGAATACTTCAGAGGAAATGCAAAACAGGACGAACGGGCTCTCAGCAGAGCCAGAAATTAATTTGCCTCCAACTAACCAAATTTATTTGGCAGAACTCATAAAAGCCTTATTGCATCAAAATAAAGAAAACGCAGAGAAATCCGAAAAATCGTTCCGAGAACAAAAAGATTCATCCGAAAAATCGATCCAAGAGCTAGGCGAACAAATGACGCAGATATCTGAAAAATCGATCTGCGAGCTAGGCGAATAAATGACGCAGAAATCTGAAAAATCGATCCGCGAGCTAGGCGAACAAATAGACGAAAAACTAAACCAGCTGACAAATAAAGTCGACAAGTCGATGCAGAGAGTGTCCGATGATATCTCACAAAGAATAAACAATCTGGCAAGTGAAATAAAAAGTGATATTATGAAAGAATTAGGCCGTACATTTGAACAAATCGATGATCGTCTGCAAGCCTTAAAACAGGGCAAGCGGAGTCGCGATGCGGAATCGAAAGAGAGCGAGGAACAGCTACTTAGGAATTTTCAAGCTCTGAGAGAAGAATGCCAAAGGGAATACCAGCAGGTACTCTCCAGGGTCCAGGAGGCGGAAACGCATTGTCCCACGTCTGTTAGCAACACAGTAGCGAACAACAGTCAAGCGACTCACGCACTCGAACTGCAAGTAGAACAATTGAAGCAGACTGGCGCGGAGGACAACAGACAAATACATGATAAGATTGCGGCATTAGCGGACATCGTAGGCACGATGAAGGTGACGGAGAGCGATGACAATACTACACCGGTAGCGGTCGTAGAGACCAAAGAAGTGCGTTCGTTTCTTAGATTTCAGAAGGACAGTTCGAAGTGAACAGGCGGCACAAAGCTGTAACAGGCGAATTACAAGAACGCGTGGCGCATCTGGAAAGCCGCATGGGGTGTGATTCCAAACTCGCCAATAGCACTAAAAATAGCTGTACGAACAGTGCAGAGAGGGACTCCAGCCACGAGGGAGATTTTGACGGCAGGGATAACTTATTTTGAGGGGCAGACATGAGAAAAATAGAAACATTCAAGGGCCTCGCCGGGAAAAAAATGCGGGGATTTGATTTCAAACATTTCCTTATGGTGAGAAAGTTTGAGATATTTCGAAATTCGCAAAAAGGAATACATCCACGAGGATGGCTCGAGCAATTTGAGTTCTGTCTTCCCTCCGACTGGGAAAGTTCACATAAGATAGAATATATGTGTAGCTATTTGGAAGGCGAACCGGCGATTCGCATGAGGTCGGCAGCGCGTCACTGCAACTCCACTCGTGAGTTTCGACAAGCCCTTCTGTCCGCCTATTGGTCGGAACCGGCACAAGATAGGGTCAAGCATGGGATAATTATGCTGCCAAATTTGAACAAGTCTGGTTTCGGCAGCCCAGCACGCCTATTCGACCACATGCTGCAGGCAAATCAATTTCTATACGACCCATACGGCCCTGCGGAACTAATTAGGATATGCATCACCAAATTGCCGTTGCACTTGCGTCACGTCATTTTTGCGGGACGATGCAAAGAGGACGTGGAAACGTTTAAGACACTTCTCAAAGAGTTGGAATATAATACAGCAGAATGCCCGCCTAATAAGGCACAAACTTATTACGGGGCACAGCAGGGCGATCGCAGTCGTGGCCGTAGTACTAATCAACGGCGTGACTGGTCGTCGCGATGCGAACGGAACAATAATCGCGACCGGTCGTATAGAAACTGGGGTAAGAGTCGCGAACACAGGTGGAACAACGGAAATAATCGAGGACGTGGACAGGATCGTGAACGCAACAGTTACGGCAACCAGAATCGATACTACGGTGAACACGGTGGGAATAGGTCTGTAGGCGGAGTACCTCATGATGTTGAAATTTGGCCGGCTAACCCTAGACATAATCCAGCAAATGGAAATGAACAAAACCGGCAATGACAAACGATCAGCGCAGAAGGCGTCCAATCGGAACAAATGATCGACATGGCAAATGAGTGCATACGGTATATAGAGAGGGAAGATATTAGAGAGGATTTGTTGCAAGAAACTACGAGTGCTAAAATTTCGGGAATAAATCCAGTCGTGACAGTTGCAGTAAATGAAATATGTTTTACGTGTGTCATTGACACTGGAAGCTCTTTCTCCATTGTGAGCGAGGCAGCATTTCAAAAATGCGAAGGGACTGGGACTTGGCCCGTTTTTCAAGTGCGAGGAATAAAGGTGAAGGGCGCAATCTACGGTAAGAGCGTAGAAACCCGAAGGCAGACTCGGCTTAATTTTACCTGCCAGGGAAGAGAGTTTGAGTACAACTTCTTTGTGCTCCCAATGCTGAATGTGGCAATGATTTTAGGAAATGACTTCATGAATGCCCACCATGCAGTAATTGACATGGGTGGAGGAGTAATGACAGTTCAAGTTGGGGATCAGCCAATTAATTTAGTATTTGATGAATGCATATTACGTGCCGAGTCAGAAATTAGTTGCCTAAAATTTCAAGCTCAAACTGAGTCGCAACTCAGACTGGAGATACTCGTGAACTATGTGAGTCGTGCTCTACGTCTGGTGAGCAGGGGAAAGACGTTGTATTTGCTGATGCACTGAGAAAGAGCATCGCGGGTGTCAGAACCACGGACAGGGAAAAGAAGAAATTGTATTGCCTACTTAGGAATCATGAACGGGTATTTTCTGAGACTCCGGGGGCGTTTAAGGTTTTTACTTACCAATTAAGAGTACGTGATCATCAGAAGTTTTCTGTTAGACCATACCCTATTCCCGCGGCGTATAAAGCGCAGGTGGAGAAGGAAATAAGCAAGATGTTAGAACAAGGAATAATTGAGCGGGCAGTAAGCTCGTACAACTCACCCTTACTTGTCGTACCAAAACGCGACAACTCGGTTCGTTTGGTACTAGACTCGAGACAGATAAACACAATTATAATGTCGGAAACGGACAGGCCTGAGAGCCTTGAGGAACTCTTACAACGTTTCCACGGGGTAAAGGTACTATCATCTGTCGACCTCCGTTCGAGTTTTTGGCAAATCGTGCTACACCCATTTTGCAGATTATATACAGCGTTCCTGTGTTATGGAAATTGTTTCCAATTCCGGCGTCTCCCGTTCGGACTAAACGTCTCATCAGTTGCTTTTATAAGGGGATTAAATAGCATTTTGCCTGATGATTTGAAACAGCGAGTGACAATTTACGTGAATGACATATTAATTGCGGAAAAGTCGTGGGAGGATCATAATGACGTTCTGAACAGACTACTGGATGTTTTTGAGAAGGTAGGTGTGCCAGTCAACTTAGATAAGTCACAGTTCGGACGAGAGAACATAAAATTCTTAGGCCATATTGTCTCAGCAAATGGAATACAACCTGACCCGGAGAAGATTTCGGCGAAAGCGGAGTATACAGTACCGACAAATAAAAAACAGTTGCGTGCACTCTTAGGCCTGTGTAATTTTTATAAGCGATTTATAAATTTTAGTGTACTTGGTACACCCAATCTATGCGGACTAACAGGGAAGAACGCTTTGTGGGTCTGGGATCAAGAGGCACAGGATGAATTTTATAAATTGAAAAAGGCATTGGTAGAGGCTCCCATTCTCGTGCATCCCGACCTGACACAAGAATTTTGTTTAATGACGGACAGTTCCTTGTCAGGATTAGGCGCGGTACTGTTTCAAACGGAAGGAAATGATGATATTACAACTTGGAAAACAATCTCGTTTGGGAGCAGGGTGCTCTCTCGATGTGAAAAAAATTATTCCGTGACAGAACTCGAAGCACTCGCGATAGTTTGGCATTCTCAAAATTTAGGTATTTCTTAGTTGGGAGGACCACCAGGGTGTACACTGACCATCGTGCACTCCAATTTCTTACGAGCACAAAAAATCACGCATGGGAGACTAGCACGCTGGGCACTATACCTACAGGAATACAATTTCAATGTAGAATACATTCCGGGACAGAAAAATGTAATTGCTGACGCTTTATCGCGCATTCCTATAGGTTTGGTTCACCCAGAAGAAGGGGAACTCGGTGAAAATAATTTTAGCATCCCATACTTACAGAATGTAGCGTTCGAGAACTTTGTTACCACCCCTTTAGGAAGTATAGCGGACGAACAGGATAAGGACGCAGTACTGAAAGATATAAAGAAAAAGTGGGAGGACAAGGAGAATGTAGGAATACGCCAGTACTACTTAGTGCGCAATAGACTACTATTCAAGAAACGAGTCCCGGACGACTCCAGATGGGTGTTTGTGATTCCGGAGGAACTCGTAAACGAAATAATATGGTACATACATTTGAGTTATGGTCACTTCGGAGCACAGAAATGTTGTGAAAAACTGAAGGAGACATGCTATTTTAATAACATGCTACGGCGTATTCGTTGTGTACTTAGAGTGTGCGGACCTTGTCAGCGAGCAAAGGCGGCCACAGTGACGTATACTGCATCATTGCACCCGATAATACCAAGCAAACTTTGTGACCTCGCGGCCGTGGATCTATTTGGGCCACTAATACGATCCAAAGCAGGTTTCGCATATGTTTTCGTAGCGGTGGAGATAACCTCCAAGTTTGTGTGTCTGACTCCGTTGAGGCGAGCCACAGGAAGGGCAGTGGCAACTGCATTTGCGTAGCATTTTCTGCATGAAGTTGGGCGTGTGGAAAGGGTTATCTCGGATAATGGACCACAATTTAGATCGCAATACTGGCAGCGGATGCTTCGAAGGAGAAGAATTAAACATATATATATATATATATATATATATATATATATATATTTCACCCCAGCTCGAACCCCAGTGAGCGTATTATGCGTGAATTAGGAAAATTATGTAGGTTATACTGCAGTCGTGATCACCAATCGTGGGACATACACCTAAAAGGATTTCAGATCATAATTAATGAGTTGCCTAATACGTCAACAAAGCTTCCGCCAATCACTGTGCTAAAAAACAAGGAGCCCCCGAGCAAAATCAAAGAGGTGGTCCTTGGCCACTAGAGCGGAGACTACGCCGGAACGCAATTGTTGAATTAGCTTTACGCAACATCAAGCGTGCAGCAGAAGCCAGAGTCAAGGCGTATAAGAAAAACGTGAGAAAAACAGTGTTTCATGTAGGACAAAAAGTTCTTATCAGATCACACAAGCTGTCTAACAAACGGTCAGGTGTCTGCAAGAAATTTTTTAATCTCTTTAACGGCCCGTATCGGATAAGGAAGATTCCCCATGAAAACGCCATAGAAGTTGAAAATCTTCGATCGAAGAAATCAAAAGGGCTAGACCATGTGTCAAACGTAAAACCATACATTGAGTAGAAAGGACAGTGAGGAGTAGAGATCACGGTGAAGAGAAACAATTGATTAGTTTACATTTGTGATAAATGCATTTTGAATAATATGTTGGTAAAAATAATGATAAAGATGTTTCTATGTGATTGATTGAGGTGATGTTTTTAGTTTTTTTTCTTTCCTTGTGCAATTAGGATTTAGGTTGGTTCAAATGTGAAGATAAAAGGTTTCTTTGTGAACGAGTGAAATGCTGTTTATGGTTTCTTTGTGTAAATTGAAAAGAGTCGCTCCTGAGAGAAGCAAGATCTCTGTTGAATTAATGCAAAACTCAGGGGAATATCCGATCTGTGGGTATTATGGGTCTGGCAAACCCAGGTCCCCAGCTGTTAGTAGCCTTGTTTCCGATTTTCTGCTTTCAGTGCTACTATCTATCTATTACTATTCTACATCTGTCAGTATAAATGAGGATCTCTTACCATAGTATGCGTGCTGTATGAATATTTTAAGATAGGAGAACTCTGAGAAAGGAATGAGTAAGTTTAGAATCTTGAAAAACAGGATGCAATAATACGATTGTTTAACCATTGGCTTCCGAACATGCGATGATACGTTAATATTGATGATAAGTGTCTTTTTTGTTCTTTATAGCTGAGTATGTAAAGTGCTGTCTGTGGATTTCGTCAGTATATTGATTCCCTTCAAGGTGAAAGAAGAATTGTGGTTTGTGTAATTTACGTGGCCCTTAAATATTATTGTGGTAGTCAAATACGAGCAGTTTTTCAGCAAATGGAGAATGGAAGAGAAATATGGATCCTTTCTGTAGTCTTGATTCATGTTGAGTCAGAGCCTGAAAAATTATTCTGCGTTAATACTTGTCCTAGAAAAGCGACGTTTATGTGTTTTGCTGATGCTGTGAGCATAACAGCTTACTGTTTTTGCTGGTGTGGGATGCACTGCAGACGATATGAGTTGAACTGAAGAAATTTCCCTCTTGAAGGTAGAGGAAGATTAAATAATTTTGATTATGGGACCGAAGGAAAGCTTGGTTTAATGTAATAAGGATGAAGCAAAACATTTGTCATTTAAACTACAGGAGGATTCGGATCTTTTGTGTCAGTTGTAAGTGCAATAGGATGTTAAGATGAAACTGTTTTACAGAATAGAGAGGACCACAATTTTGCCATTCATGAGAAATGAATCCAGAATAACCACCACAGGCGAAATAACTGATTTGGTAGCGAAAGGTTACTTAAAGATGGAACGAAATTGGAGCAAAATGGGTAAGAAAATGTAGTATAACCTGTATAATGAAAATAATCTTACCCTTCTCAGAGTCATCTGTGTGATTAATTCTTGTGATAACGTAATTTTAGATGAAATTGTCTTACTGTTTTAAGTATAGACGTATGAGTATGATAAATGTATAATTGCGAGTCTCTTACCAGGCGTGTCAACTGGTATAAATGTTTTTGCGTGTAAATAACGATTGTCCTTTTTCCTACGTATGTTTAAGGAAAGTTTCTCCATATTTATCATGTGACAAGACATATGCCGCGAGCGTCAAGAAGAGGATGAATTAGAACAATGTTGTAGTGGTATAAACACTGTGTTGAAGTAAAATTGAAGTAGTTTGTTGGATTAACTAGTAGTGGATTGAAGTAAAATTTTGAGTAATTCATGTTTATGGGTAGTTAGTTCGTAGAATAGACAACAGGTGTGCATGTGTATGTGTAAATAACATGTGAACCCTATGCTGTCCTGTACTATACTTGCACAAGGCATAATCCTATTCATTTTAGTGAATTAATAAGTAGCATTTGATTTATTAAAACGCAAGTGAACCACATCAGTGACGTGGATTTAGATATTATATTGTCAGTTCATTTAATTTTTATTTTTATACTGTCAAGTCATTTCACTTTTATTTTTTATATTGTCAAGTCATTTAACTTTTATTTTTATATTGACGATTCATCTAACTTTTTTATTAAAAAAAATTAAGTCTCACTGTTGTTCTTACATATTGTGAAAGACGATACTAAGTGGTATTATGTATGACATTTTGTAATCACATAACTACGATGAACAATTTCTGTGAATGCAGTTGAGAACGTGAAAGCGAACCGGCTAAACTCTTACGAGACAGCGGGAGCAGCGAGGAGGAGGGCTAGTTGTGAACAGGCTGGTTTCCCAGCAGGACACACTGTCAACCAGGCCACTTCGGGAGCGCGGTCGACAACAAAAGAAGGGTACGCGGCAAACACTTTCCCTTGCACCCGGAGCTAATGGCCGGCCGCACCAGTGCGACCCTTCGTGGAGGCGATGACCTGAGATGGCCGAGCGGTCCACCTGCACGCACGCGACCGTGGCGAGACGGCCGCGGTGAAACAACAGAAGACAGGGGATAAAGGGGCGTGGACCCTTTTGACAGGTACTGTCCAGAGAAACTTGCAGACGTCAACGACGACTATCAACATTTCCTGACGGATTCCCACCGTCAAGCGACAGTAAATCATGGTTCGATGTTCTCTGGTCACTAAGGGTGGCACAAAGAAGAGCCATTAAGTGACATCCTTGCCCAGGAATATCAAACTGGCGAGCCAATTGAGGATAACTCAAGAATGTAACAACACAAGGGGCGTGGAGCCTTTTGACACGTACTGTTCAGAGAAACTGGGATACTTCAACGACGCCTATCAACATTTCCTGGCGGATGCCCACTGTCAAGCGACAGAAAATCATAGTTCGATGTTCTCTGGTAGCTAAGGGCGGCACAAAGAAGAGCCATTAAGTGTCATCCTCGCCCAGGAATATCAACCTGGCGTGTCAAACGAGGATACCGCACGAATTTGACAACACAAACATGGAACCAAATCGAGATGTACTTGACACGGGCCACCAAGAGAAACTTCATGAGAGGGCAGAGACGGCGGGATTGCACGCAACAGATGGACAAAAATCCCTACTGACAGCTGCGGCGACGACCCCCCCCCCCCCCCCCCCCCCTCTTATATTGTGCCTCGGAACAGTGGAACGCTGGCCGCGGTGGCCGTGCAGTTCTAGGCGCTGCGGTCCGGAACCGCGGGACTGCTACGGTCGCAGGTTCGAATCCTGCCTCGGGCATGGATGTGTGTGATGTCCTTAGGTTAGTTAGGTTTAAGTAGTTCTAAGTTCTAGGGGACTGATAACCACAGCAGTTGAGTCCCATAGTGCTCAGAGCCATTTGAATCAAACCTAAGATGTTAAGTCCCATAGTGCTCAGAGCCATTTGAACCATTTTTTGAACAGTGGAACTACTGAGTGTGCCAGTGAACAGCGATTATACGGTTCTTAGTCCAGTGCATATACATGTGTTCTTTAAGAGAAACTTTGATCGTGTGTTTTGCAGGGGTTCGATTTATTGGTATTTTTTTTATTAGACTGACTCTTGTATTTTGCAGGTGTTTTATTTATTGGTGTTTTTTTGTTTTTTTTATATGTTGACTATTGTACTGTCAGAGCTGTTTTATTTCTCAATGTTTGTTTTTGTGTTGTATTAGATTTGTGATATTTTGTTTCGTAAATTCATTCCTGAGGCATTGCTTCGTTTATCAGTCAGATAGCTATTCATGCTCACTGGACTGTGATCGATTAGCCTTTGCGTGGGGCATATTTATAGTGAGGAACCCCTTAAGGGTAACAATCATATAATTAATTGTAGTTTCAGTATAATGACACAGTGATCATTGTTTGCTAGCTGACTGAAATATAGTAGAGTGATTAAATTAGTGCCACAAAGTTATTTTAATTCTACAAATTATTAGTTTTATAAGATATAGAATTTTTTTGCGATAACCACTTTGTAAAACATGATTTTTCTCTTACCCTTTTTTTTGCTTTTGCCGATTGTGCATTGTAATGTTCTGCTTTGTAACACTGATGTTATTTGATGTTCTTTTTTTATTGCTGTGGCACCTTTGCTATTTTCATAAATTTTGCTTGTTAATAAACAGTCATAAATTTTCCTGTGATCAGTTGACTCTTGCAATGAGCAAATACTGTTGAACTCCATAAGGGTAACAACTAGAATTGTTTTCATATTAATGACACAGGAACCATTGTTTTTACTTGCTGACCGAATTAGGTCTACACTATCTTTTAAATAAGTGTCCCAGATTGTTTTTTTCTCTTTGAAATTGGTAGATTCTAAAGATGTGTTGAAATTATTGTGTTTTAGCAAGTAGCTGGTGACCTTTAGCATTTTCTTTACATTTTTGGTTTAAGCTGGGTGTAAGAAGCCTGCTTAGGAATGTCTTAGCATGGCCAGAAAATTCCCTGCACAGTCTTTTCCCGGAGCGTTGGGGTTATGAAAGGTCTCTGTTGCATTCCTTTCATGTTAATTTCTTAAATCTGTTGTTATTTACCGCATAAATTCCTCTTCTAAATTTACTGTGGTGTTTCTGATTATCTGGGAGGAAACTGAGCAGTGAAACGTGTTACTTTTACACAGAAACAAGAACGATCTGTCACAGTACTACACTTTAAAACACAGTTTATATGGAAACCATGTCACACAGTCTCATACGGAAAGTACATCCGCTTTCTTTTATATACTGTGTATGATAAGATACTGTCATCCCCTTCCCTTCTGTGTGAGAGGATGAATGAGCAAATGTATTTCTAGTTGCATGCTTGATGGTAGCAGACAAGCCTGTCTGCAAGAGAACAGTAGGACCAACGTCGGAACAGGTAGCTACCCTTTCTAAAAGCAGAGAGGTTTCTATTCTTAGTATGGTCCTGTCCGTCCCTTGTCACGTTGGTATAGGAATCTGCCTCCCTGGTCACTTTCGTTTGTATCTGTTAAGCATGCTCGGTAGGGGCCCAGGTCAGTCTGTCCGCAGCGAGCGTCTGAAGTGGTAAGATCTCCGGCTACTACTTTGTGAGTAAAGTGGAACCATGTGTTGATCAATACCTCTAACTAAGATCATCAATCTTAAATGCGAATGTGCGTGAGATTATAACGTCTCGTCTTCAGAATATTTTTCAATATAGCAACTTTTCTTTATATTCAACCCACGTAGGGTGTACTTTGTGAAACCAGTATTACGTGCTTATACAGTTGTTTGACCCATCAGGTTAAAAGTAAGACGATAGTAACCAGTTAGAGGTTTTTCTTTTGTAAATTGCGTTACGATGTAATTTATTTTAATTATCAAAATTATTGTGGAGTTGCACTCTTTGTGTAACCCAAGTTGACCACGTAAAACATGTGGTGTAAGCATCAAAGTAGCCCTCAGCTACTCTTTTTGGGCAGATTTCACAGGTAGTTAGTATGAATTTTGTATACCAGCGTGTGGTAATATCATGACGGACAGGATTGCGCTACGAACGTAACTTCTTTAGGTGAAAATTGAATCTGTTGGGTGTGATTAATTTCCTCTTGAATATTTTCCAACATTCTTCGTGTGTTATTTTATGAATGCAGTGTTGTATGTAGTCTCCCAACCTTGGCTCCCTATTTGATGTGTTGTGTAAGAAATTTAAACACATTTTCACAATCCTCAATAAGGCACCAGTTTAGTTATGAATCAAGTTTGATATGCTGAAATTTTAACGGAACAATGATAAATGTTAAAGTAAATGTCCAAATATAAACTGATTTATTTCTTTTTATTTCAATTGTCTTTTTTTAGATATACCACCGGTTATCGTAAGATGAGTACTAAAAGATTATAATTAATGTTAGTCTGGTTGGGAATTTGGTAAGCTAGACTGGATACCTGGTGAAATAGTTGCGCAGTAATACAAGGTTAACTTACTCAGATAGCTCACAGCTTTTAACCCACTTTTATGGTCTTGAATATCAGCACCGCTTTCAGAACAAATTAATGCAACAACATTACAACAGTTACAGGTCAGATTAAGCACCCACTGAAATGTAGAGTCACATTGCCTGGATTGCATTCAGATTAACTGGCACAGAAAAATGACAAAAATCTGTTGTTGATGTACAATACTCAGAATTACGACATAGAAAATTAGTTCCAGAATCGGAGTCGTGTTACTATGGCGAAAAATGCAATATATCGGTAGTAAATTTTCAGTCCCAGAAGTAACACAGCAACAGGCTTTGATTCTGGTGCAACAAACAGTAGAGATGCAGGGCAAATCTGCTGGTACCAATAATTTGTCTCTCTTGCGCAGAAGGCATGAAGAACTGTCTTCATGGACGTTATAATTAGATTCGTCATGGTCAGAACCTGAGATGGAAATCAACGGAGAAAGCAACTTTTTTCGAAAGACATGTAGGAACGTCACAGAGAGAGACACTAGAGTCTGTTGTGTTACACTGACAATACGGAATTTCGAATGTTCTTAAATCACCCACGTAGTCCAGTCAGTTTCTCGCTAAAGAGAGAGACTAATCAGACAGTGATCTGGAGCCACCGTAAGACAGTTACAGGCCAGATTCAACTCCGACTGAAATGTAGAGTCACTTTGCCTTAATTGCATTCTCATTAACTGGCACACCAACGTGTTAAAAGTCTGTTGTTGATGTACAATATTCAGAATTACGACATAGAAAAATAGTTCTAGATTCGGAGTCGTGTTACTATGGCGAAAAATGCAGTATATCGGTAGTAAATTTTAAGTCCCAGAAGTAACACAGCAACAAGCTTTGATTGTGGTGCAACGAACAGTAGAGAAGCAGGGCAAAACTGCTCGTAACAATAATTTGTCTCTCTTGCACGGAAGGCATGAAGAACTGTCTTCATGGTCTTTTTAATTAGATTCGTCATGGTCAGCACCTGAGATGGAAGTCCAGAGAGAAGGCTACTTTTTCAAAATTCATGTAGTGACGACACATAATTAGACACTAAGAGAGTGCCTAATCAGAGAGTGATCTGGAGCCACTGTAAGACAGTTACAGGCCAGCTTCAACTCCCACTGAAATGTAGAGTCACTTTGCCTAGGTTGCATTCAGATTAACTGGCACATCAAAATGACACAAATCAGTTGTTGATGTACAATATTCAGAATTACGACATAGAAAATTAGATCTAGATCCGGAGTCGTGTTACTATGGCGAAAAATGCAGTACATCGGTAGTAAATTTTCAGTCCCAGAAGTAACACAGCAACAAGCTTTGATTGTGGTGCAACGAACAGTAGTGAAGCAATGCAAAACCGCTTGTACCAATTCTTTGTCTCTCTTGCACAGAAGGCATGGAGAACTGTCTTCATGGTCGTTAAAATTAGATTCGTCATTGTCAGAAACTGAGACGGAAGTCAAAGGAGAAAGCAACCTTTTTCGGAACACATGTAGTGACGACACATAATGAGACACTAAGAGAGTGCCTAATCAGACAGTGATCAGGAGCCACTGTAAGGCAGTTACAGGCCAGCTTCAACTCCCATTGAAATGTAGAGTCACTTTGCCTAGATTGCATACAGATTAACTGGGACAGCAAAATGACAAAAATCAGTTGTTGATGTAAAACATTCAGATTTACGACATAGAAAAATAGATCTAGATCTGGAGTCGTGTTACTATTGCGAAAAATGCAGTATATCGGAAGTAAATTTTCAGTCCCAGAAGTAACACAGAAACAGGCTTTTATTCTGGTGCAACAAACAGTAGAGAAGGAGGGCACCACTGCTTGTACCAATTATTTGTCTCTCTTGCACAGAAGGCATGAAGAACTGTCTTCATGGTCCTTATAATTACATTCTTCATGGTCAGAAACTGAGATGGAAGTCCAAGGAGAAAGCGACTTTTCTCGAAACACATGTAGTGACGACACATAATGAGACACTAAGAGAGTGCCTAATCAACAGTGATCTGGAGCCACTGTAAGACAGTTACAGGCCAGCTTCAACTCCCACTGAAATGTAGAGTCACTTTGCCTAGATTGCATTCAGATTACCTAGCACAGCATAATGACACAAATCAGTTGTTGATATACAATATTCAGAATAACGACATAGAAAATTAGATTTAGATCCGGAGTCGTGTTACTATGGCGAAAAATGCAGTATATCGGAAGTATATTTTCAGTCCGAGAAGTAACACAGCAACAGGCTTTTATTCTGGTGCAAGAAACAGTAGAGAAGCAGGGCAACACTGCTTGTACCTGTAATTTGTCTCTCAAGCACAGAAGGCATGAAGAACTGTCTTCTTGGTCGTTATAATCAGATTCGGCATGGTCAGAAACTGAGATGGAAGTGCAAGGAGAGAGCAAATTTTTTCGGAACACATGTAGTGACGACACATAATGAGACACAAAGAGAGTGAATAATCAGACAGTGAGCTGGAGCCACTGTAAGACAGTTACAGGCCAGACACTGAAATGTGGAGTCACTTTGCCTAGATTGCATTCAGATTAACTGGCACAGCAAAATAACAAAATTCAGTTTCTGATGTACAATATTCAGAATTACGACATAGAAAGTTAAATCTAGATCCGGAGTCGTGTTACTATGGCGAAAAATGCAGTATAACGGTAGTAAATTTTCAGTCCCAGAAGTAACACAGCAACAGGCTTTTATTGTGGTGCAACAAGCAGTAGCAGAAGCAGGGCGAAACTACTTGTACCGAAAATTTGTCTCTCTTGCTCAGAAGGCAAGAAGAACTGTCTTCATGGTCGTTATAATTAGATTCGTCATGGTCAGAAACTGAGATGGCAGTCCAAGGAGGAAGCAACTATTTTCGGAACACATGTAGTGACAACACATAATGAGACACTAAAAGAGTGCCTAATCAGACAGTGATCTGGAGACACTGTGAGACACTTACAGGCCAGCTTCAGCCGCCATTGAAATGTAGAGTCACTTTGCCTAGATTGCATTCAGATTAACTGGCACAGCAAAATAACACAAATCAGTGTTGATGTACAACATTCAGAATTACGACATAGAAAATCAGATCTAGATCCGGAGTCGTGTTACTATGGCGAAAAATGCAGTACATCGGTAGTAAATTTTCAGTCCCAGATGTAACACAGCAACTGGCTTTTATTCTGGTGCAACAAACAGTAGAGAAGCTGGGCAAAACTGCTTGTACCAATAATTTGTCTCTCTTGCACAGAAGGCATGAAGAACTTTTTTCATGGTCGTTATAATTAGATTCGTCATGGTCAGAAACTGAGATGAAATCCAAAAGAAAGCAGCTATTTTCGGAACACATGTAGTGACGACACATAATGAGACACTAAGAGAGTGCATAATCAGACAGTGATCTGGAGCCACTGTAAGACAGTTACAGGCCAGCTTCAACTCCCACTGACATGTAGAGTCGCTTTGCCCAAATTGCATTCTGAATAATTGGCACACAAAGTGACTAAAGTCTGTTGTTGATGTACAATATTCAGAATTACGACATAGAAAATTAGTTCTAGAATCGAATTCGTGTTACTATGGCGAAAAATGCAGCATATCGGTATTAAATTTTCAGTCCCAGAAGTAACACCGCAACTGGCTTTTATTCTGCTGCAACAAACAGTAGAGTAGCAGGGCAAAACTGCTTGTACCAATAGTTTGTCTCTCTTGCACAGAAGGCATTAAGAACTTTTTTCATGGTCGTTATAATTAGATACGTCATGGGCAGAAACTGAGATGGAAGTGCAAGGACAGACCAAGTTTTTTCGAAACACATGTAGTGACAACACATAATGAGACACTAAGAGAGTGCCTAATCAGACAGTGATCTGGAGCCACTGTAAGACAGTTACAGGCCAGCTTCAACTCCCACTGAAATGTAGAGTCACTTTGCCTAGGTTGCATTCAGATTAACTGGCACATCAAAATGACACAAATCAGTTGTTGATGTAAAATATTTAGAAATACGACATAAAATATTAGATCTAGATCCGGAGTCGTGTTACTATGGCGAAAAATGCAGTATATCGGCAGTAAACTTTACAGTCCCAGAAGTAACACAGCAACAAACATTGGTTGTGGTGAAACGAACAGTAGAGAAGCAGGGCAAAACCGCTTGTACCAATAATTTGTCTCTCATGCTCAGAAAGCATGAAGAACTGTCTTCATGGTAGTTATAATTAGCTTCGTCATGGTCAGAAACTGAGATGGAAGTGCAAGGACAGACCAAGTTTTTTCGAAACACATGTAGTGACAACACATAATGAGACACTAAGAGAGTGCCTAATCAGACAGTGATTTGGAGCCACTGTAAGACAGTTACAGGCCAGCTTCAACTCCCACTGAAATGGAGAGTCACTTTGCCTAGATTGCATTCAAATTATTTGGCACAGCAAAATGACACAAATCAGTTGTTGATGTACAATATTCAGAAAGTCGTGTTACTATGGCGAAAAATGCAGTATATCGGTAGTAAATTTTCAGTCCCAGAAGTAACACAGCAACAAGCTTTGATTGTGGTGCAACGAACAGTAGAGAAATGGAAGCGCAAGGACAGACCTAGTTTTTTCGAAACACATGTAGTGACAACACATAATGAGACACTAAGAGAGTGCCTAATCAGACAGTGATCTGGAGCCACTGTAAGACAGTTACAGGCCAGATTCAACTCCCACTGAAATTTAGAGTCACTTTGCCTAGATTGCATTCAAATTATTTGGCACAGCAAAATGACACAAATCAGTTGTTGATGTACAATATTCAGAAAGTCGTGTTACTATGGCGAAAAATGCAGTACATCGGTAGTAAATTTTCAGTCCCAGAAGTAACACAGCAACAAGCTTTGATTGTGGTGCAACGAACAGTAGAGAAGCAGGGCAAAACCGCTTGTACCAATAATTTGTCTCTCATGCACAGAAGGCATGAAGAACTGTCTTCATGGTCGTTATAATTAGATTCGTCATGATCAGAAACTGAGATGGAAGTGCAAGGACAGACCAAGTTTTTTCGAAACACATGTAGTGACGACACATAATGAGACACTAAGAGAGTGCCTAATCAGACAGTGATCTGGAGCCACTGTAAGACAGTTACAGGCCAGCTTCAACTCCCACTGAAATGTAGAGTCACTTTGCCTAGATTGCATTCAAATTATTTGGCACAGCAAAATGACACAAATAAGTTGTTGATGTACAATATTCAGAAAGTCGTGTTACTATGGCGAAAAATGCAGTATATCGGTAGTAAATTTTCAGTCCCAGAAGTAACACAGCAACAAGCTTTGATTCTGGTGCAACGAACAGTGGAGAAGCAGGGCAAAACCGCTTGTACCAATAATTTGTCTCTCATGCACAGATGGCATGAAGAACTGTCTTCATGGTCGTTTTAATTAGATTCGTCATGGTCAGAAACTGAGATGGAAGTGCAAGGAGAGAGCAATTTTTTTCGAAACACATGTAGTGACGACACACAATGAGACACTAAGAGAGTGCCTAACAAGACAGTGATCTGGAGCCACTGTAAGACACTTACAGGCCAGCTTCAACTCCCACTGAATTGGAGAGTCACTTTGCCTAGATTGCATTCAAATTATTTGGCACAGCAAAATGACACAAATCAATTGTTGATGTACAATATTCAGAAAGTCGTGTTACTATGGCGAAAAATGCAGTATATCGGTAGTAAATTTTCAGTCCCAGAAGTAACACAGCAACAAGCTTTGATTGCGGAGCAACGAACAGTAGAGAAGCAGGGCAAAACTGGTTGTACCAATAATCTGTCTCTCATGCACAGAAGGCATGAAGAACTGTCTTCATGGTCGTTATAATTAGATTCGTCATGGTCAGAAACTGAGATGGAAGTGCAAGGACAGACCAAGTTTTTTCGAAACACATGTAGTGACAACACATAATGAGACACTAAGAGAGTGCCTAATCAGACAGTGATCTGGAGCCACTGTAAGACAGTTA
Source organism: Schistocerca americana (assembly GCF_021461395.2). Lineage (NCBI taxonomy): Eukaryota > Metazoa > Arthropoda > Insecta > Orthoptera > Acrididae > Schistocerca > Schistocerca americana. The sequence goes on along the minus strand of NC_060124.1, from coordinate 428,350,426 downwards.
CAGGCCAGCTTCAACTCCCACTGAAATGTAGGGTCACTTTGCCTAGATTGCATTCAAATTATTTGGCACAGCAAAATGACACAAATCAGTTGTTGATGTACAATATTCAGAAAGTCGTGTTACTATGGCGAAAAATGCAGTATATCGGTAGTAAATTTTCAGTCCCAGAAGTAACACAGCAACAAGCTTTGATTGTGGTGCAACGAACAGTAGAGAAGCAGGGCAAAACCGCTTGTACCAATAATTTGTCTCTCATGCACAGAAGGCATGAAGAACTGTCTTCATGGTCGTTATAATTAGATTCGTCATGGTCAGAATCTGAGATGGAAGTGCAAGGACAGACCAAGTTTTTTTGAAACACATGTAGTGACAACACATAATGAGACACTAAGAGAGTGCCTAATCAGACAGTGATCTGGAGCCACTGTAAGACAGTTACAGGTCAGCTTCAACTCCCACTGAAATGTAGAGTCACTTTGCCTAGATTGCATTCAAATTATTTGGCACAGCAAAATGACACAAATCAGTTGTTGATGTACAATATTCAGAAAGTCGTGTTACTATGGCGAGAAATGCAGAATATCGGTAGTAAATTTTCAGTCGCAGAAGTAACACAGCAACAAGCTTTGATTGTGGTGCAACGAACAGTAGAGAAGCAGGGCAAAACCGCTTGTACCAATAATTTGTCTCTCATGCACAGAAGGCATGAAGAACTGCCTTCATGGTCGTTATAATTAGATTCGTCATGGTCAGAAACTGAGATGGAAGTGCAAGGACAGACCAAGTTATTTCGAAACACATGTAGTGACAACACGTAATGAGACACTAAGAGAGTGCCTAATCAGACAGTGACCTGGAGCCACTGTAAGACAGTTACGGGCCAGCTTCAACTCCCACTGAATTGGAGAGTCACTTTGCCAAAATTGTATTCATATTATTTGGCACAGCAAAATGACACAAATCAGTTGTTGATGTACAATATTCAGAAAGTCGTGTTACTATGGCGAAAAATGCAGTATATCGGTAGTAAATTTTCAGTCCCAGAAGTAACACTGCAACAAGCTTTGATTGTGGTGCAACGAACAGTAGAGAAGCAGGGCAAAACCGCTTGTACCAGTAATTTGTCTCTCATGCACAGAAGGCATGAAGAACTGTCTTCATGGTCGTTATAATTAGATTCGTCATGGTCAGAAACTGAGATGGAAGTGCAAGGACAGACCAAGTTTTTTCGAAACACATGTAGTGACAACACATAATGAGACACTAAAAGAGTTCCTAATCAGACAGTGATCTGGAGCCACTGTAAGACAGTTACAGGCCAGCTTCAACTCCCACTGAAATGTAGGGTCACTTGGCCTAGATTGCATTCAAATTATTTGGCACAGCAAAGTGACACAAATCAGTTGTTGATGTGCAATATTCAGAAAGTCGTGTTACTATGGCGAAAAATGCAGTATATCGGTAGTAAATTTTCAGTCCCAGAAGTAACACAGCAACAAGCTTTGATTGTGGTGCAAAGAACAGTAGAGAAGCAGGGCAAAACCGCTTGTACCAATAATTTGTCTCTCATGCACAGAAGGCATGAAGAACTGCCTTCATGGTCGTTATAATTAGATTCGTCATGGTCAGAAACTGAGATGGAAGTGCAAGGACAGACCAAGTTTTTTCGAAACACATGTAGTGACAACACATAATGAGACACTAAGAGAGTGCCTAACAAGACAGTGATCTGGAGCCACTGTAAGACAGTTATAGCCCAGCTTCAACTCCCACTGAAATGTAGAGTCACTTTGCCTAGATTGCATTCAAATTATTTGGCACAGCAAAATGACACAAATCAGTTGTTGATGTACAATATTCAGAAAGTCGTGTTACTATGGCGAAAAATGCAGTATATCGGTAGTAAATTTTCAGTCCCAGAAGTAACACAGCAACAAGCTTTGATTGTGGTGCAACGAACAGTAGAGAAGCAGGGCAAAACCGCTTGTACCAATAATTTGTCTCTCATGCACAGAAGGCATGAAGAACTGTCTTCATGGTCGTTATAATTAGATTCGTCATGGTCAGAAACTGAGATGGAAGTGCAAGGACAGACCAAGTTTTTTCGAAACACATGTAGTGACAACACATAATGAGACACTAAGAGAGTGCCTAATCAGACAGTGATCTGGAGCCACTGTAAGACAGTTACAGGCCAGCTTCAACTCCCACTGAAATGTAGAGTCACTTTGCCTAGATTGCATTCAAATTATTTGGCACAGCAAAATGACACAAATCAGTTGTTGATGTACAATATTCAGAAAGTCGTGTTACTATGGCGAAAAATGCAGTATATCTTTATTAAATTTTCAGTCCCAGAAGTAGCACAGCAACAAGCTTTGATTGTGGTGCAACGAACAGTAGAGAAGCAGGGCAAAACCGCTTGTACCAATAATTTGTCTCTCATGCACAGAAGGCATGAAGAACTGTCTTCATGGTCGTTATAATTAGATTCGTCATGGTCAGAAACTGAGATGGAGTGCAAGGACAGACCAAGTTTTTTCGAAACACATGTAGTGACAACACATAACGAGACACTAAGAGAGTGCCTAATCAGACAGTGATCTGGAGCCACTGTAAGACAGTTACAGGCCAGCTTCAACTCCCACTGAATTGGAGAGTCACTTTGCCAAAATTGTATTCATATTATTTGGCACAGCAAAATGACACAAATCAGTTGTTGATGTACAATATTCAGAAAGTCGTGTTACTATGGCGAAAAATGCAGTATATCGGTAGTAAATTTTCAGTCCCAGAAGTAACACAGCAACAAGCTTTGATTGTGGTGCAACGAACAGTAGAGAAGCAGGGCAAAACCGCTTGTACCAGTAATTTGTCTCTCATGCACAGAAGGCATGAAGAACTGTCTTCATGGTCGTTATAATTAGATTCGTCATGGTCAGAAACTGAGATGGAAGTGCAAGGACAGACCAAGTTTTTTCGAAACACATGTAGTGACAACACATAATGAGACACTAAAAGAGTTCCTAATCAGACAGTGATCTGGAGCCACTGTATGACAGTTACAGGCCAGCTTCAACTCCCACTGAAATGTAGGGTCACTTGGCCTAGATTGCATTCAAATTATTTGGCACAGCAAAGTGACACAAATCAGTTGTTGATGTGCAATATTCAGAAAGTCGTGTTACTATGGCGAAAAATGCAGTATATCGGTAGTAAATTTTCAGTCCCAGAAGTAACACAGCAACAAGCTTTGATTGTGGTGCAACGAACAGTAGAGAAGCAGGGCAAAACCGCTTGTACCAATAACTTGTCTCTCATGCACAGAAGGCATGAAGAACTGTCTTCATGGTCGTTATAATTAGATTCGTCATGGTCAGAAACTGAGATGGAAGTGCAAGGACAGACCAAGTTTTTTCGAAACACATGTAGTGACAACACATAATGAGACACTAAGAGAGTGCCTAATCAGACAGTGATCTGGAGCCACTGTAAGACAGTTACAGGCCAGCTTCAACTCCCACTGAAATGTAGAGTCACTTTGCCTAGATTGCATTCAAATTATTTGGCACAGCGAAATGACACAAATCAGTTGTTGATGTACAATATTCAGAAAGTCGTGTTACTATGGCGAAAAATGCAGTATATCGGTAGTAAATTTTCAGTCCCAGAAGTAACACAGCAACAAGCTTTGATTGTGGTGCAACGAACAGTAGAGAAGCAGGGCAAAACCGCTTGTACCAATAATTTGTCTCTCATGCACAGAAGGCATGAAGAACTGTCTTCATGGTCGTTATAATTAGATTCGTCATGGTCAGAAACTGAGATGGAAGTGCAAGGACAGACCAAGTTTTTTCGAAACACATGTAGTGACAACACATAATGAGACACTAAGAGAGTGCCTAATCAGACAGTGATCTGGAGCCACTGTAAGACAGTTACAGGCCAGCTTCACCTCCCACTGAAATGTAGAGTCACTTTGCCTAGATTGCATTCAAATTATTTGGCACAGCAAAATGACACAAATCAGTTGTTGATGTACAATATTCAGAAAGTCGTGTTACTATGGCGAAAAATGCAGTATATCGGTAGTAAATTTTCAGTCCCAGAAGTAACACAGCAACAAGCTTTGATTGTGGTGCAACGAACAGTAGAGAAGCAGGGCAAAACCGCTTGTACCAAAAATTTGTCTCTCATGCACAGAAGGCATGAAGAACTGTCTTCGTGGTCGTTATAATTAGATTCGTCATGGTCAGAAACTGAGATGGAAGTGCAAGGACAGACCAAGTTTTTTCGAAACACATGTAGTGACAACACTAAATGAGACACTAAGAGAGTGCCAAATCAGACAGTGATCTGGAGCCACTGTAAGACAGTTACAGGCCAGCTTCAACTCCCACTGAAATGTAGAGTCACTTTGCCTAGATTGCATTCAAATTATTTGGCACAGCAAAATGACACAAATCAGTTGTTGATGTACAATATTCAGAAAGTCGTGTTACTATGGCGAAAAATGCAGTATATCAGTAGTAAATTTTCAGTCCCAGAAGTAACACAGCAACAACGTTTTATTGTGGTGCAACGAACAGTAGAGAAGCAGGGCAAAACCGCTTGTACCAATAATTTGTCTCTCATGCAATGAAGGCATGAAGAACTGTCTTCATGGTCGTTATAATTAAATTCGTCACGGTCAGAAACTGAGATGGAAGTGCAAGGAGAAGGCAATTTTTTTCGAAACACATGTAGTGACGACACATAATGAGACACTAAGAGAGTGCCTAATCAGACAGTGATCTGGAGCCACTGTGAGACAGTTACAGGCCAGCTTCAGCACCCACTGAAATGTAGAGTCACTTTGCCTAGATTGCATTCAAATTATTTGGCACAGCAAAGTGACACAAATCAGTTGTTGATGTACAATATTCAGAAAGTCGTGTTACTATGGCAAAAAATGCAGTATATCGGTAGTAAATTTTCAGTCCCAGAAGTAACACAGCAACAAGCTTTGATTGTGGTGCAACGAACAGTAGAGAAGCAGGGCAAAACCGCTTGTACCAATAATTTGTCTCTCATGCACAGAAGGCATGAAGAACTGTCTTCATGGTCGTTATAATTAGATTCGTCATGGTCAGAAACTGAGATGGAAGTGCAAGGACAGACCAAGTTTTTTCGAAACACATGTAGTGACAACACATAATGAGACACTAAGAGAGTGCCTAATCAGACAGTGATCTGGAGCCACTGAAAGACAGTTACAGGCTAGCTTCAACTCCCACTGAAATGTAGAGTCACTTTGCATAGATTGCATTCAAATTATTTGGCACAGCAAAATGACACAAATCAGTTGTTGATGTACAATATTTAGAAAGTCGTGTTACTACGGCGAAAACAGCAGTATATCAGTAGTAAATTTTCAGTCCCCGAAGTAACACAGCAACAAACTTTGATTGTGGTGCAACGAACAGTAGAGAAGCAGGGCAAAACCGCTTGTACCAATAATTTGTCTCTCATGCACAGAAGGCATGAAGAACTGTCTTCATGGTCGTTTTAATTAGATTCGTCATGGTCAGAAACTGAGATGGAAGTGCAAGGACAGACCAAGTTTTTTCGAAACACATGTAGTGACAACACATAATGAGACACTAAGAGAGTTCCTAATCAGACAGTGATCTGGAGCCACTGTAAGACAGTAACAGGCCAGCTTCAACTCCCACTGAAATGTAGAGTCACTTTGCCTAGATTGCATTCAAATTATTTGACACCAAAATGACGCAAATCAGTTGTTGATGTACAATATTCAGAAAGTCGTGTTACTATGGCGAAAAATGCAGTATATCGGTAGTAAATTTTCAGTCCCAGAAGTAACACAGCAACAAGCTTTGATTGTGGTGCAACGAACAGTAGAGAAGCAGGGCAAAACCGCTTGTACCAATAATTTGTCTCTCATGCACAGAAGGCATGAAGAACTGTCTTCATGGTCGTTATAATTAGATTCGTCATGGTCAGAAACTGAGATGGAAGTGCAAAGACAGACCAAGTTTTTTCGAAACACATGTAGTGACAACACTAAATGAGACACTAAGAGAGTGCCAAATCAGACAGTGATCTGGAGCCACTGTAAGACAGTTACAGGCCAGCTTCAACTCCCACTGAAATGTAGAGTCACTTTGCCTAGATTGCATTCAAATTATTAGGCACAGCAAAATGACACAAATCAGTTGTTGATGTACAATATTCAGAAAGTCGTGTTACTATGGCGAAAAATGCAGTATATCAGTAGTAAATTTTCAGTCCCAGAAGTAACACAGCAACAACGTTTGATTGTGATGCAACGAACAGTAGAGAAGCAGGGCAAAACCGCTTGTACCAATAATTTGTCTCTCATGCACAGAAGGCATGAAGAACTGTCTTCATGGTCGTTATAATTAGATTCGTCACGGTCAGAAACTGAGATGGAAGTGCCAGGACAGACCAAGTTTTTTCGAAACACATGTAGTGACCACACATAATGAGACACTAAGAGAGTGCCTAATCAGACAGTGATCTGGAGCCACTGTAAGACAGTTACAGGCCAGCTTCAGCACCCACTGAAATGTAGAGTCACTTTGCCTAGATTGCATTCAAATTATTTGGCACAGCAAAATGACACAAATCAGTTGTTGATGTACAATATTCAGAAAGTCGTGTTACTATGGCAAAAAATGCAGTATATCGGTAGTAAATTTTCAGTCCCAGAAGTAACACAGCAACAAGCTTTGATTGTGGTGCAACGAACAGTAGAGAAGCAGGGCTAACCGCTTGTACCAATAATTTGTCTCTCATGCACAGAAGGCATGAAGAACTGTCTTCATGGTCGTTATAATTAGATTCGTCATGGTCAGAAACTGAGATGGAAGTGCAAAGACAGACCAAGTTTTTTCGAAACACATGTAGTGACAACACTAAATGAGACACTAAGAGAGTGCCAAATCAGACAGTGATCTGGAGCCACTGTAAGACAGTTACAGGCCAGCTTCAACTCCCACTGAAATGTAGAGTCACTTTGCCTCGATTTCATTCAAATTATTAGGCACAGCAAAATGACACAAATCAGTTGTTGATGTACAATATTCAGAAAGTCGTGTTACTATGGCGAAAAATGCAGCATATCGGTAGTAAATTTTCAGTCCCAGAGGTAGCACAGCAACAAGCTTTGATTGTGGTGCAACGAACAGTAGAGAAGCAGGGCAAAACCGCTTGTACCAATAATTTGTCTCTCATGCACAGAAGGCATGAAGAACTGTCTTCATGGTCGTTATAATTAGATTCGTCATGGTCAGAAACTGAGATGGAAGTGCAAGGACAGACCAAGTTTTTTCGAAACACATGTAGTGACAACACATAATGAGACACTAAGAGAGTGCCTAATCAGACAGTGATTTGGAGCCACTGTAAGACAGTTACAGGCCAGCTTCAACTCCCACTGAAATGTAGAGTCACTTTGCCTAAATTGCATTCAAATTATTTGGCACAGCAAAATGACACAAATCAGTTGTTGATGTACAATATTCAGAAAGTCGTGTTACTATGGCGAAAAATGCAGTATATCGGTAGTAAATTTTCAGTCCCAGAAGTAACACAGCAACAAGCTTTGATTGTGGTGCAACGAACAGTAGAGAAGCAGGGCAAAACCGCTTGTACCAATAATTTGTCTCTCATGCACAGAAGGCATGATGAACTGTCTTCATGGTCGTTATAATTAGATTCGTCACGGTCAGAAACTGAGATGGAAGTGCAAGGACAGACCAAGTTATTTCGAAACACATGTAGTGACAACACGTAATGAGACACTAAGAGAGTGCCTAATCAGACAGTGACCTGGAGCCACTGTAAGACAGTTACAGGCCAGCTTCAACTCCCACAGAATTGGAGAGTCACTTTGCCTAGATTGCATTCAAATTATTTGGCACAGCAAAATGACACAAATCAGTTGTTGATGTACAATATTCAGAAAGTCGTGTTACTATGGCGAAAAATGCAGTATATCGGTAGTAAATGTTCAGTCCTAGAAGTAACACAGCAACAAGCTTTGATTGTGGTGCAACGAACAGTAGAAAAGCAAGGCAAAACCGCTTGTACCAATAATTTGTCTCTCATGCACAGAAGGCATGAAGAACTGTCTTCATGGTCGTTATAATTAGATTCGTCATGGTCAGAAACTGAGATGGAAGTGCAAGGACAGACCAAGTTTTTTCGAAACACATGTAGTGACAACACATAATGAGACACTAAGAGAGTGCCTAATCAGACAGTGATCTGGAGCCACTGTAAGACAGTTACAGGCCAGCTTCAACTCCCACTGAATTGGAGAGTCACTTTGCCTAGATTGCATTCAAATTATTTGGCACAGCAAAATGACACAAATCAGTTCTTGATGTACAATATTCAGAAAGTCGTGTTACTAAGGCGAAAAATGCAGTATATCGGTAGTAAATTTTCATTCCCAGAAGTAACACAGCAACAAGCTTTGATTGTGGTGCAACGAACAGTAGAGAAGCAGGGCAAAACCGATTGTACCAATAATTTGTCTCTCATGCACAGAAGGCATGAAGAACTGTCTTCATTGTCGTTATAATTAGATTCGTCATGGCAGAAACTGAGATGGAAGTGCAAGGACAGACCAAGTTTTTTCGAAACACATGTAGTGACAACGCGTAATGAGACACTAAGAGAGTGCCTAATCAGACAGTGATCTGGAGCCACTGTAAGACAGTTACATGCCAGCTTCAACTCCCACTGAAATGTAGAGTCACTTTGAGTAGATTGCATTCAAATGATTTGGCACAGCAAAATGACACAAATTAGTTGTTGATGTACAATATTCAGAAAGTCGTGTTACTATGTCGAAAAATGCAGTATATCGGTAGTAAATTTTCAGTCCCAGAAGTAACACAGCAACAAGCTTTGATTTTGGTGCAACGAACAGTAGAGAAGCAGGGCAAAACCGCTTGTACCAATAATTTGTCTCTCATGCACAGAAGGCATGAAGAACTGTCTGCATGGTCGTTATAATTAGATTCGTCATGGTCAGAAACTGAGATGGAAGTGCAAGGACAGACCAAGTTTTTTCGAAACACATGTAGTGACAACACATAATGAGACACTAAGAGAGTGCCTAATCAGACAGTGACCTGGAGCCACTGTAAGACAGTTACAGGCCAGCTTCAACTCCAATTGAATTGGAGAGTCACTTTTTCCTAGATTGCATTCAAATTATTTGGCACAGCAAAATGACACAAATCAGTTGTTGATTTACAATATTGAGAAAGTCGTGTTACTATGGCGAAAAATGCAGTATATCGGTAGTAAATTTTCAGTCCCAGAAGTAACACAGCAACAAGCTTTGATTGTGGTGCAACGAACAGTAGAGAAGCAGGGCAAAACCGCTTGTACCAATAATTTGTCTCTCATGCACAGAAGGCATGAAGAACTGTCTTCATGGTCGTTATAATTAGATTCGTCCTGGTCAGAAACTGAGATGGAGTGCAAGGACAGACCAAGTTTTTTCGAAACACATGTAGTGACAACACATAATGAGACACTAAGAGAGTGCCTAATCAGACAGTGATCTGGAGCCACTGTAAGACAGTTACAGGCCAGCTTCAACTCCCACTGAAATGTAGAGTCACTTTGCCTAGATTGCATTCAAATTATTTGGCACAGCAAAATGACACAAATCAGTTGTTGATGTACAATATTCAGAAAGTCGTGTTACTATGGGGAAAAATGCAGTATATCGGTAGTAAATTTTCAGTCCCAGAAGTAACACAGCAACAAGCTTTGATTGTGGTGCAACGAACAGTGGAGAAGCAGGGCAAGACCGATTGTACCGATAATTTGTCTCTCATGCACAGAAGGCATGAAGAACTGTCTTCATGGTCGTTATAATTAGATTCGTCATGTTCAGAAACTGAGATGGAATGCAAGGACAGACCAAGTTTTTTCGAAACACATGTAGTGACAACACATAATGGGACACTAAGAGAGTGCCTAATCAGACAGTGATCTGGAGCCACTGTAAGACAGTTACAGGCCAGCTTCAACTCCCACTGAAATGTAGAGTCACTTTGCCTAGATTGCATTCAAATTATTAGGCACAGCAAAATGACACAAATCAGTTGTTGATGTACAATATTCAGAAAGTCGTGTTACTATGGCGAAAAATGCAGTATATCGGTAGTAAATTTTCAGTCCCAGAAGTAACACAGCAACAAGCTTTGATTGTGGTGCAAGGAACAGTAGAGAAGCAGGGCAAAACCGCTTGTACCAACAATTTGTCTCTCATGCACAGAAGGCATGAAGAACTGTCTTCATGGTCGTTATAATTAGATTCGTCATGGTCAGAAACTGAGATGGAAGTGCAAGGACAGACCAAGTTTTTTCGAAACACATGTAGTGACAACACATAATGAGACACTAAGAGAGTGCCTAATCAGACAGTGATCTGGAGCCACTGTAAGACAGTTACAGGCCAGCTTCAACTCCCACTGAAATGTAGAGTCACTTTGCCTAAATTGCATTCAAATTATTTGGCACAGCAAAATGACACAAATCAGTTGTTGATGTACAATATTCAGAAAGTCGTGTTACCATGGCGAAAAATGCAGTATATCGGTAGTAAATTTTCAGTCCCAGAAGTAAAACAGCAACAAGCTTTGATTGTGGTGCAACGAACAGTAGAGAAGCAGGGCAAAACCGCTTGTACCAATAATTTGTCTCTCCTGCACAGAAGGCATGAAGAACTGTCTTCATGGTCGTTATAATTAGATTCGTCATGGTCAGAAACTAAGATGGAGTGCAAGGACAGACCAAGTTTTTTCGAAACACATGTAGTGACAACACATAATGAGACACTAAGAGAGTGCCTAATCAGACAGTGATCTGGAGCCACTGTAAGACAGTTACAGGCCAGCTTCAACTCCCACTGAAATGTAGAGTCACTTTGCCTAGATTGCATTCAAATTATTTGGCACAGCAAAATGACACAAATCAGTTGTTGATGTACAATATTCAGAAAGTCGTGTTACTATGGCAAAAATGCAGTATATCGGTAGTAAATTTTCAGTCCCAGAAGTAACACAGCAACAAGCTTTGATTGTGGTGCAACGAACAGTAGAGAAGCAGGGCAAAACCGATTGTACCATAATTTGTCTCTCATGCACAGAAGGCATGAAGAACTGTCTTCATGGTCGTTATAATTAGATTCGTCATGGTCAGAAACTGAGATGGAGTGCAAGGACAGACCAAGTTTCTTCGAAACACATGTAGTGACAACACATAATGGGACACTAAGAGAGTGCCTAATCAGACAGTGATCTGGAGCCACTGTAAGACAGTTACAGGCCAGCTTCAACTCCCACTGAAATGTAGAGTCACATTGCCTAGATTGCATTCAAATTATTTGGCACAGCAAAATGACACAAATCAGTTGTTGATGTACAATATTCAGAAAGTCGTGTTACTATGGCGAAAAATGCAGTATATCGGTAGTAACTTTTCAGTCCCAAAAGTAACACAGCAACAAGCTTTGATTGCGGTGCAACGAACAGTAGAGAAGCAGGGTAAAACCGCTTGTACCAATAATTTGTCTCTTATGCACAGAAGGCATGAAGAACTGTCTTCATGGTCGTTATAATTAGATTCGTCATGGTCAGAAACTGAGATGGAAGTGCAAGGACAGACCAAGTTTTTTCGAAACACATGTAGTGACAACACATAATGAGACACTAAGACAGTGCCTAATCAGACAGTGATCTGGAGCCACTGTAAGGCAGTTACAGGCCAGCTTCAACTCCCACTGAAATGTAGAGTCACTTTGCCTCGATTGCATTCAAATTATTAGGCACAGCAAAATGACACAAATCAGTTGTTGATGTACAATATTCAGAAAGTCGTGTTACTATGGCGAAAAATGCAGTATATCGGTAGTAAATTTTCAGTCCCAGAAGTAACACAGCAACAAGCTTTGATTGTGGTGCAAGGAACAGTAGAGAAGCAGGGCAAAACCGCTTGTACCAACAATTTGTCTCTCATGCACAGAAGGCATGAAGAACTGTCTTCATGGTCGTTATAATTAGATTCGTCATGGTCAGAAACTGAGATGGAAGTGCAAGGACAGACCAAGTTTTTTCGAAACACATGTAGTGACAACACATAATGAGACACTAAGAGAGTGCCTAATCAGACAGTGATCTGGAGCCACTGTAAGACAGTTACAGGCCAGCTTCAACTCCCACTGAAATGTAGAGTCACTTTGCCTAAATTGCATTCAAATTATTTGGCACAGCAAAATGACACAAATCAGTTGTTGATGTACAATATTCAGAAAGTCGTGTTACTATGGCGAGAAATGCAGTATATCGGTAGTAAATTTTCCGTCCCAGATGTAACACAGCAACAAGCTTTGATTGTGGTGCGACGAACAGTAGAGAAGCAGGGCAAAACCGCTTGTACCAATAATTTGTCTCTCATGCACAGAAGGCATGAAGAACTGTCTTCATGGTCGTTATAATTAGATTCGTCATGGTCAGAAACTGAGATGGAAGTGCAAGGACAGACCAAGTTTTTCCGAAACACGTGTAGTGACAACACATAATGAGACACTAAGAGAGTGCCTAATCAGACAGTGATCTGGAGCCACTGTAAGACAGTTACTGGCCAGCTTCAACTCCCACTGAATTGGAGAGTCACTTTGCCTAGATTGCGTTCAAATTATTTGGCACAGCAAAATGACACAAATCAGTTGTTGATTTACAATATTGAGAAAGTCGTGTTACTATGGCGAAAAATGCAGTATATCGGTAGTAAATTTTCAGTCCCAGAAGTAAAACAGCAACAAGCTTTGATTGTGGTGCAACGAACAGTAGAGAAGCAGGGCAAAACCGCTTGTACCAATAATTTGTCTCTCCTGCACAGAAGGCATGAAGAACTGTCTTCATGGTCGTTATAATTAGATTCGTCATGGTCAGAAACTAAGATGGAGTGCAAGGACAGACCAAGTTTTTTCGAAACACATGTAGTGACAACACATAATGAGACACTAAGAGAGTGCCTAATCAGACAGTGATCTGGAGCCACTGTAAGACAGTTACAGGCCAGCTTCAACTCCCACTGAAATGTAGAGTCACTTTGCCTAGATTGCATTCAAATTATTTGGCACAGCAAAATGACACAAATCAGTTGTTGATGTACAATATTCAGAAAGTCGTGTTACTATGGCAAAAATGCAGTATATCGGTAGTAAATTTTCAGTCCCAGAAGTAACACAGCAACAAGCTTTGATTGTGGTGCAACGAACAGTAGAGAAGCAGGGCAAAACCGATTGTACCATAATTTGTCTCTCATGCACAGAAGGCATGAAGAACTGTCTTCATGGTCGTTATAATTAGATTCGTCATGGTCAGAAACTGAGATGGAGTGCAAGGACAGACCAAGTTTCTTCGAAACACATGTAGTGACAACACATAATGGGACACTAAGAGAGTGCCTAATCAGACAGTGATCTGGAGCCACTGTAAGACAGTTACAGGCCAGCTTCAACTCCCACTGAAATGTAGAGTCACATTGCCTAGATTGCATTCAAATTATTTGGCACAGCAAAATGACACAAATCAGTTGTTGATGTACAATATTCAGAAAGTCGTGTTACTATGGCGAAAAATGCAGTATATCGGTAGTAACTTTTCAGTCCCAAAAGTAACACAGCAACAAGCTTTGATTGCGGTGCAACGAACAGTAGAGAAGCAGGGTAAAACCGCTTGTACCAATAATTTGTCTCTTATGCACAGAAGGCATGAAGAACTGTCTTCATGGTCGTTATAATTAGATTCGTCATGGTCAGAAACTGAGATGGAAGTGCAAGGACAGACCAAGTTTTTTCGAAACACATGTAGTGACAACACATAATGAGACACTAAGACAGTGCCTAATCAGACAGTGATCTGGAGCCACTGTAAGGCAGTTACAGGCCAGCTTCAACTCCCACTGAAATGTAGAGTCACTTTGCCTCGATTGCATTCAAATTATTAGGCACAGCAAAATGACACAAATCAGTTGTTGATGTACAATATTCAGAAAGTCGTGTTACTATGGCGAAAAATGCAGTATATCGGTAGTAAATTTTCAGTCCCAGAAGTAACACAGCAACAAGCTTTGATTGTGGTGCAAGGAACAGTAGAGAAGCAGGGCAAAACCGCTTGTACCAACAATTTGTCTCTCATGCACAGAAGGCATGAAGAACTGTCTTCATGGTCGTTATAATTAGATTCGTCATGGTCAGAAACTGAGATGGAAGTGCAAGGACAGACCAAGTTTTTTCGAAACACATGTAGTGACAACACATAATGAGACACTAAGAGAGTGCCTAATCAGACAGTGATCTGGAGCCACTGTAAGACAGTTACAGGCCAGCTTCAACTCCCACTGAAATGTAGAGTCACTTTGCCTAAATTGCATTCAAATTATTTGGCACAGCAAAATGACACAAATCAGTTGTTGATGTACAATATTCAGAAAGTCGTGTTACTATGGCGAGAAATGCAGTATATCGGTAGTAAATTTTCCGTCCCAGATGTAACACAGCAACAAGCTTTGATTGTGGTGCGACGAACAGTAGAGAAGCAGGGCAAAACCGCTTGTACCAATAATTTGTCTCTCATGCACAGAAGGCATGAAGAACTGTCTTCATGGTCGTTATAATTAGATTCGTCATGGTCAGAAACTGAGATGGAAGTGCAAGGACAGACCAAGTTTTTCCGAAACACGTGTAGTGACAACACATAATGAGACACTAAGAGAGTGCCTAATCAGACAGTGATCTGGAGCCACTGTAAGACAGTTACTGGCCAGCTTCAACTCCCACTGAATTGGAGAGTCACTTTGCCTAGATTGCGTTCAAATTATTTGGCACAGCAAAATGACACAAATCAGTTGTTGATTTACAATATTGAGAAAGTCGTGTTACTATGGCGAAAAATGCAGTATATCGGTAGTAAATTTTCAGTCCCAGAAGTAACACAGCAACAAGCTTTGATTGTGGTGCAACGAACAGTAGAGAAGCAGGGCAAAACTGGTTGTACCAATAATTTGTCTCTCATGCACAGAAGGCATGAAGAACTGTCTTCATGGTCGTTATAATTAGATTCGTCATGGTCAGAAACTGATATGGAGTGCAAGGACAGATCAAGTTTTTTCGAAACACATGTAGTGACAACACATAATGAGACACTAAGAGAGTGCCTAATCAGACAGTGATCTGGAGCCACTGTAAGACAGTTACAGGCCAGCTTCAAGTCCCACTGAAATGGAGAGTAACTTTGCCTAGATTGCATTCAAATTATTAGGCACAGAAAAATGACACAAATCAGTTGTTGATGTAAAATTTTCAGAAAGTCGTGTTACTATGGCGAGAAATGCAGTATATCGGTAGTAAATTTTCAGTCCCAGATGTAACACAGCAACAAGCTTTGATTGTGGTGCAACGAACAGTAGAGAAGCAGGGCAAAACCGCTTGTACCAATAATTTGTCTCTCCTGCACAGAAGGCATGAAGAACTGTCTTCATGGTCGTTATAATTGGATTCGTCATGGTCAGAAACTGAGATGGAAGTGCAAGGACAGACCAAGTTTTTTCGAAACACATGTAGTGACAACACATAATGAGACACTAAGAGAGTGCCTAATCAGACAGTGATCTGGAGCCACTGTAAGACAGTTACAGGCCAGCTTCAACTCCCACTGAAATGTAGAGTCACTTTGCCTAGATTGCATTCAAATTATTTGGCACAGCAAAATGACACAAATCAGTTGTTGATGTACAATATTCAGAAAGTCGTGTTACTATGGCGAAAAATGCAGTATATCGGTAGTAAATTTTCAGTCCCAGAAGTAACACAGCAACAAGCTCTGATTATGGTGCAACGAACAGTAGAGAAGCAGGGCAAGACCGATTGTACCAATAATTTGTCTCTCAAGCACAGAAGGCATGAAGAACTGTCTTCATGGTCGTTATAATTAGATTCGTCATGGTCAGAAACTGAGATGGAGTGCAAGGACAGACCAAGTTTTTTCGAAACACATGTAGTGACAACACATAATGGGACACTAAGAGAGTGCCTAATCAGACAGTGATCTGGAGCCACTGTAAGACAGTTACAGGCCAGCTTCAACTCCCACTGAAATGGAGAGTCACTTTGCCTAGATTGCATTCAAATTATTAGGCACAGCAAAATGACACAAATCAGTTGTTGATGTACAATATTCAGAAAGTCGTGATACTATTGCGAAAAATGCAGTATATCGGTAGTAAATTTTCAGTCCCAGAAGTAACACAGCAACAAGCTTTGATTGTGGTGCAAGGAACAGTAGAGAAGCAGGGCAAAACCGCTTGTACCAACAATTTGTCTCTCATGCACAGAAGGCATGAAGAACTGTCTTCATGGTCGTTATAATTAGATTCGTCATGGTCAGAAACTGAGATGGAAGTGCAAGGACAGACCAAGTTTTTTCGAAACACATGTAGTGACAACACATAATGAGACACTAAGAGAGTGCCTAATCAGACAGTGATCTGGAGCCACTGTAAGACAGTTACAGGCCAGCTTCAACTCCCACTGAAATGTAGAGTCACTTTGCCTAGATTGCATTCAAATTATTTGGCACAGCAAAATACCACAAATCAGTTGTTGATGTACAATATTCAGAAAGTCGTGTTACCATGGCGAAAAATGCAGTATATCGGTTTTAAATTTTCAGTCCCAGAAGTAAAACAGCAACAAGCTTTGATTGTGGTGCAACGAACAGTAGAGAAGCAGGGCAAAATCGCTTGTACCAATAATTTGTCTCTCCTGCACAGAAGGCATGAAGAACTGTCTTCATGGTCGTTATAATTAGATTCGTCATGGTCAGAAACTGAAATGGAGTGCAAGGACAGACCAAGTTTTTTCGAAACACATGTAGTGACAACACATAATGAGACACTAAGAGAGTGCCTAATCAGACAGTGATCTGGAGCCACTGTAAGACAGTTACAGGCCAGCTTCAACTCCCACTGAAATGTAGAGTCACTTTGCCTAGATTGCATTCAAATTATTTGGCACAGCAAAATGACACAAATCAGTTGTTGATGTACAATATTCAGAAAGTCGTGTTACTATGGCGAAAAATGCAGTATATCGGTAGCAAATTTTCAGTCCCAGAAGTAACACAGCAACAAGCTTTGATTGTGGTGCAACGAACAGTAGAGAAGCAGGGCAAAACCGATTGTACCAATAATTTGTCTCTCATGCACAGAAGCCATGAAGAACTGTATTCATGGTCGTTATAATTAGATTCGTCATGGTCAGAAACTGAGATGGAGTGCAAGGACAGACCAAGTTTCTTCGAAACACATGTAGTGACAACACATAATGGGACACTAAGAGAGTGCCTAATCAGACAGTGATCTGGAGCCACTGTAAGGCAGTTACAGGCCAGCTTCAACTCCCACTGGAATGTAGAGTCACTTTGCCTCGATTGCATTCAAATTATTAGGCACAGCAAAATGACACAAATCAGTTGTTGATGTACAATATTCAGAAAGTCGTGTTACTATGGCGAGAAATGCAGTATATCGGTAGTAAATTTTCAGTCCCAGAAGTAACACAGCAACAAGCTTTGATTGTGGTGCAAGGAACAGTAGAGAAGCAGGGCAAAACCGCTTGTACTAACAATTTGTCTCTCATGCACAGAAGGCATGAAGAACTGTCTTCATGGTCGTTATAATTAGATTCGTCATGGTCAGAAACTGAGATGGAAGTGCAAGGACAGACCAAGTTTTTTCGAAACACATGTAGTGACAACACATAATGAGACACTAAGAGAGTGCCTAATCAGACAGTGATCTGGAGCCACTGTAAGACAGTTACAGGCCAGCTTCAACTCCCACTGAAATGTAGAGTCACTTTGCCTAAATTGCATTCAAATTATTTGGCACAGCAAAATGACACAAATCAGTTGTTGATGTACAATATTCAGAAAGTCGTGTTACTATGGCGAGAAATGCAGTATATCGGTAGTAAATTTTCTGTCCCAGATGTAACACAGCAACAAGCTTTTATTGTGGTGCAACGAACAGCAGAGAAGCAGGGCAAAACCGCTTGTACCAATAATTTGTCTCTCACGCACAGAAGGCATGAAGAACTGTCTTCATGGTCGTTATAATTAGATTCGTCATGGTCAGAAACTGAGATGGAAGTGCAAGGACAGACCAAGTTTTTTCGAAACACATTAGTGACAACACATTATGAGACACTAAAAGAGTGCCTAATCAGACAGTGATCTGGAGCCACTGTAAGACAGTTACAGGCCAGCTTCAACTCCCACTGAAATGTAGAGTCACTTTGCCTAGATTGCATTCAAATTATTTGGCACAGCAAAATGACACAAATCAGTTGTTGATGTACAATATTCAGAAAGTCGTGTTACTATGGCGAAAAATGCAGTATATCTTTATTAAATTTTCAGTCCCAGAAGTATCACAGCAACAAGCTTTGATTGTGGTGCAACGAACAGTAGAGAAGCAGGGCAAAACCGCTTGTACCAATAATTTGTCTCTCATGCACAGAAAACATGAAGAACTGCCTTCATGAACGTTATAATTAGATTCGTCATGGTCAGAAACTGAGATGGAAGTGCAAGGACAGACCAAGTTTTTTCGAAACACATGTAGTGACAACACATAATGAGACACTAAGAGAGTGCCTAATCAGACAGTGATCTGGAGCCACTGTAAGACAGTTACAGGCCAGCTTCAACTTCCACTGAAATGTAGAGTCACTTTGCCTAGATTGTATTCAAATTATTTGGCACAGCAAAATGACACAAATCAGTTGTTGATGTACAATATTCAGAAAGTCGTGTTACTATGGCGAAAAATGCAGTACATCGGTAGTAAATTTTCAGTCCCAGAAGTAACACAGCAACAAGCTTTGATTGTGGTGCAAGGAACAGTAGAGAAGCAGGGCAAAACCGCTTGTACCAACAATTTGTCTCTCATGCACAGAAGGCATGAAGAACTGTCTTCATGGTCGTTATAATTAGATTCGTCATGGTCAGAAACTGAGATGGAAGTGCAAGGACAGACCAAGTTTTTTCGAAACACATGTAGTGACAACACATAATGAGACACTAAGAGAGTGCCTAATCAGACAGTGATCTGGAGCCACTGTAAGACAGTTACAGGCCAGCTTCAACTCCCACTGAAATGTAGAGTCACTTTGCCTAAATTGCATTCAAATTATTTGGCACAGCAAAATGACACAAATCAGTTGTTGATGTACAATATTCAGAAAGTCGTGTTACTATGGCGAGAAATGCAGTATATCGGTAGTAAATTTTCAGTCCCAGATGTAACACAGCAACAAGCTTTGATTGTGGTGCAACGAACAGTAGAGAAGCAGGGCAAAACCGCTTGTACCAATAATTTGTCTCTCATGCACAGAAGGCATGAAGAACTGTCTTCATGGTCGTTATAATTAGATTCGTCATGGTCAGAAACTGAGATGGAAGTGCAAGGACAGACCAAGTTTTTTCGAAACACATGTAGTGACAACACATAATGAGACACTAAAAGAGTGCCTAATCAGACAGTGATCTGGAGCCACTGTAAGACAGTTACAGGCCAGCTTCAACTCCCACTGAAATGTAGAGTCACTTTGCCTAGATTGCATTCAAATTATTTGGCACAGCAAAATGACACAAATCAGTTGTTGATGTACAATATTCAGAAAGTCGTGTTACCATGGCGAAAAATGCAGTATATCGGTAGTAAATTTTCAGTCCCAGAAGTAAAACAGCAACAAGCTTTGATTGTGGTGCACCGAACAGTAGAGAAGCAGGGCAAAACCGCTTGTACCAATAATTTGCCTCTCCTGCACAGAAGGCATGAAGAACTGTCTTCATGGTCGTTATAATTAGATTCGTCATGGTCAGAAACTGAGATGGAGTGCAAGGACAGACCAAGTTTTTTCGAAACACATGTAGTGACAACACATAATGAGACACTAAGAGAGTGCCTAATCAGACAGTGATCTGGAGCCACTGTAAGACAGTTACAGGCCAGCTTCAACTCCCACTGAAATGTAGAGTCACTTTGCCTAGATTGCATTCAAATTATTTGGCACAGCAAAATGACACAAATCAGTTGTTGATGTACAATATTCAGAAAGTCGTGTTACTATGGCGAAAAATGCAGTATATCTTTATTAAATTTTCAGTCCCAGAAGTATCACAGCAACAAGCTTTGATATTGGTGCAACGAACAGTAGAGAAGCAGGGCAAAACCGCTTGTACCAATAATTTGTCTCTCATGCACAGAAAACATGAAGAACTGCCTTCATGAACGTTATAATTAGATTCGTCATGGTCAGAAACTGAGATGGAAGTGCAAGGACAGACCAAGTTTTTTCGAAACACATGTAGTGACAACACATAATGAGACACTAAGAGAGTGCCTAATCAGACAGTGATCTGGAGCCACTGTAAGACAGTTACAGGCCAGCTTCAACTCCCACTGAAATGTAGAGTCACTTTGCCTAGATTGTATTCAAATTATTTGGCACAGCAAAATGACACAAATCAGTTGTTGATGTACAATATTCAGAAAGTCGTGTTACTATGGCGAAAAATGCAGTACATCGGTAGTAAATTTTCAGTCCCAGAAGTAACACAGCAACAAGCTTTGATTGTGGTGCAAGGAACAGTAGAGAAGCAGGCCAAAACCGCTTGTACCAACAATTTGTCTCTCATGCACAGAAGGCATGAAGAACTGTCTTCATGGTCGTTATAATTAGATTCGTCATGGTCAGAAACTGAGATGGACGTGCAAGGACAGACCAAGTTTTTTCGAAACACATGTAGTGACAACACATAATGAGACACTAAGAGAGTGCCTAATCAGACAGTGATCTGGAGCCACTGTAAGACAGTTACAGGCCAGCTTCAACTCCCACTGAAATGTAGAGTCACTTTGCCTAAATTGCATTCAAATTATTTGGCACAGCAAAATGACACAAATCAGTTGTTGATGTACAATATTCAGAAAGTCGTGTTACTATGGCGAGAAATGCAGTATATCGGTAGTAAATTTTCAGTCCCAGATGTAACACAGCAACAAGCTTTGATTGTGGTGCAACGAACAGTAGAGAAGCAGGGCAAAACCGCTTGTACCAATAATTTGTCTCTCATGCACAGAAGGCATGAAGAACTGTCTTCATGGTCGTTATAATTAGATTCGTCATGGTCAGAAACTGAGATGGAAGTGCAAGGACAGACCAAGTTTTTTCGAAACACATGTAGTGACAACACATAATGAGACACTAAAAGAGTTCCTAATCAGACAGTGATCTGGAGCCACTGTAAGACAGTTACAGGCCAGCTTCAACTCCCACTGAAATGTAGAGTCACTTTGCCTAGATTGCATTCAAATTATTTGGCACAGCAAAATGACACAAATCAGTTGTTGATGTACAATATTCAGAAAGTCGTGTTACCATGGCGAAAAATGCAGTATATCGGTAGTAAATTTTCAGTCCCAGAAGTAAAACAGCAACAAGCTTTGATTGTGGTGCACCGAACAGTAGAGAAGCAGGGCAAAACCGCTTGTACCAATAATTTGCCTCTCCTGCACAGAAGGCATGAAGAACTGTCTTCATGGTCGTTATAATTAGATTCGTCATGGTCAGAAACTGAGATGGAGTGCAAGGACAGACCAAGTTTTTTCGAAACACATGTAGTGACAACACATAATGAGACACTAAGAGAGTGCCTAATCAGACAGTGATCTGGAGCCACTGTAAGACAGTTACAGGCCAGCTTCAACTCCCACTGAAATGTAGAGTCACTTTGCCTAGATTGCATTCAAATTATTTGGCACAGCAAAATGACACAAATCAGTTGTTGATGTACAATATTCAGAAAGTCGTGTTACTATGGCGAAAAATGCAGTATATCGGTAGTAAATTTTCAGTCCCAGAAGTAACACAGCAACAAGCTTTGATTGTGGTGCAACGAACAGTAGAGAAGCAGGGCAAAACCGCTTGTACCAATAATTTGTCTCTCATGCACAGAAGGCATGAAGAACTGTCTTCATGGTCGTTATAATTAGATTCGTCATGGTCAGAAACTGAGATGGAGTGCAAGGACAGACCAAGTTTCTTCGAAACACATGTAGTGACAACACATAATGGGACACTAAGAGAGTGCCTAATCAGACAGTGATCTGGAGCCACTGTAAGACAGTTACAGGCCAGCTTCAACTCCCACTGAAATGTAGAGTCACTTTGCCTAGATTGCATTCAAATTATTTGGCACAGCAAAATGACACAAATCAGTTGTTGATGTACAATATTCAGAAAGTCGTGTTACTATGGCGAAAAATGCAGTATATCGGTAGTAACTTTTCAGTCCCAAAAGTAACACAGCAACAAGGTTTGATTGCGGTGCAACGAACAGTAGAGAAGCAGGGTAAAACCGCTTGTACCAATAATTTGTCTCCCATGCACAGAAGGCATGAAGAACTGTCTTCATGGTCGTTATAATTAGATTCGTCATGGTCAGAAACTGAGATGGAAGTGCAAGGACAGACCAAGTTTTTTCGAAACACATGTAGTGACAACACATAATGAGACACTAAGACAGTGCCTAATCAGACAGTGATCTGGAGCCACTGTAAGGCAGTTACAGGCCAGCTTCAACTCCCACTGAAATGTAGAGTCACTTTGCCTCGATTGCATTCAAATTATTAGGCACAGCAAAATGACACAAATCAGTTGTTGATGTACAATATTCAGAAAGTCGTGTTACTATGGCGAAAGATGCAGTATATCGGTAGTAAATTTTCAGTCCCAGAAGTAACACAGCAACAAGCTTTGATTGTGGTGCAAGGAACAGTAGAGAAGCAGGGCAAAACCGCTTGTACCAACAATTTGTCTCTCATGCACAGAAGGCATGAAGAACTGTCTTCATGGTCGTTATAATTAGATTCGTCATGGTCAGAAACTGAGATGGAAGTGCAAGGACAGACCAAGTTTTTTCGAAACACATGTAGTGACAACACATAATGAGACACTAAGAGAGTGCCTAATCAGACAGTGATCTGGAGCCACTGTAAGACAGTTACAGGCCAGCTTCAACTCCCACTGAAATGTAGAGTCACTTTGCCTAAATTGCATTCAAATTATTTGGCACAGCAAAATGACACAAATCAGTTGTTGATGTACAATATTCAGAAAGTCGTGTTACTATGGCGAGAAATGCAGTATATCGGTAGTAAATTTTCCGTCCCAGATGTAACACAGCAACAAGCTTTGATTGTGGTGCAACGAACAGTAGAGAAGCAGGGAAAACCGCTTGTACCAATAATTTGTCTCTCATGCACAGAAGGCATGAAGAACTGTCTTCATGGTCGTTATAATTAGATTCGTCATGGTCAGAAACTGAGATGGAAGTGCAAGGACAGACCAAGTTTTTTCGAAACACATGTAGTGACAACACATTATGAGACACTAAAAGAGTGCCTAATCAGACAGTGATCTGGAGCCACTGTAAGACAGTTACAGGCCAGCTTCAACTCCCACTGAAATGTAGAGTCACTTTGCCTAGATTGCATTCAAATTATTTGGCACAGCAAAATGACACAAATCAGTTGTTGATGTACAATATTCAGAAAGTCGTGTTACTATGGCGAAAAATGCAGTATATCTTTATTAAATTTTCAGTCCCAGAAGTAGCACAGCAACAAGCTTTGATTGTGGTGCAACGAACAGTAGAGAAGCAGGGCAAAACCGCTTGCACTAATAATTTGTCTCTCATGCACAGAAGGCATGAAGAACTGTCTTCATGGTCATCATAATTAGATTCGTCATGGTCAGAAACTGAGATGGAAGTGCAAGGACAGACCAAGTTTTTCCGAAACACGTGTAGTGACAACACATAATCAGACACTAAGAGAGTGCCTAATCAGACAGTGATCTGGAGCCACTGTAAGACAGTTACTGGCCAGCTTCAACTCCCACTGAATTGGAGAGTCACTTTGCCTAGATTGCATTCAAATTATTTGGCACAGCAAAATGACACAAATCAGTTGTTGATTTACAATATTGAGAAAGTCGTGTTACTATGGCGAAAAATGCAGTATATCGGTAGTAAATTTTCAGTCCCAGGAGTAACACAGCAACAAGCTTTGATTGTGGTGCAACGAACAGTAGAGAAGCAGGGCAAAACTGGTTGTACCAATAATTTGTCTCTCATGCACAGAAGGCATGAAGAACTGTCTTCATGGTCGTTATAATTAGATTAGTCATGGTCAGAAACTGAGATGGAGTGCAAGGACAGATCAAGTTTTTTCGAAACACATGTAGTGACAACACATAATGAGACACTAAGAGAGTGCCTAATCAGACAGTGATCTGGAGCCACTGTAAGACAGTTACAGGCCAGCTTCAACTCCCACTGAAATGGAGAGTCACTTTGCCTAGATTGCATTCAAATTATTAGGCACAGAAAAATGACACAAATCAGTTGTTGATGTACAATATTCAGAAAGTCGTGTTACTATGGCGAAAAATGCAGTATATCGGTAGTAAATTTTCAGTCCCAGAAGTAACACAGCAACAAGCTTTGATTGTGGTGCAAGGAACAGTAGAGAAGCAGGGCAAAACCGCTTGTACCAACAATTTGTCTCTCATGCACAGTAGGCATGAAGAACTGTCTTCATGGTCGTTATAATTAGATTCGTCATGGTCAGAAACTGAGATGGAAGTGCAAGGACAGACCAAGTTTTTTCGAAACACATGTAGTGACAACACATAATGAGACACTAAGAGAGTGCCTAATCAGACAGTGATCTGGAGCCACTGTAAGACAGTTACAGGCCAGCTTCAAGTCCCACTGAAATGTAGAGTCACTTTGCCTAGATTGCATTCAAATTATTTGGCACAGCAAAATGACACAAATCAGTTGTTGATGTACAATATTCAGAAAGTCGTGTTACTATGGCGAAAAATGCAGTATATCGGTAGTAAATTTTCAGTCCCAGAAGTAACACAGCAACAAGCTTTGATTGTGGTGCAACGAACAGTAGAGAAGCAGGGCAAGACCGATTGTACCAATAATTTGTCTCTCAAGCACAGAAGGCATGAAGAACTGTCTTCATGGTCGTTATAATTAGATTCGTCATGGTCAGAAACTGAGATGGAGTGCAAGGACAGACCAAGTTTTTTCGAAACACATGTAGTGACAACACATAATGGGACACTAAGAGAGTGCCTAATCAGACAGTGATCTGGAGCCACTGTAAGACAGTTACAGGCCAGCTTCAACTCCCACTGAAATGGAGAGTCACTTTGCCTAGATTGCATTCAAATTATTAGGCACAGCAAAATGACACAAATCAGTTGTTGATGTACAATATTCAGAAAGTCGTGATACTATTGCGAAAAATGCAGTATATCGGTAGTAAATTTTCAGTCCCAGAAGTAACACAGCAACAAGCTTTGATTGTGGTGCAAGGAACAGTAGAGAAGCAGGGCAAAACCGCTTGTACCAACAATTTGTCTCTCATGCACAGAAGGCATGAAGAACTGTCTTCATGGTCGTTATAATTAGATTCGTCATGGTCAGAAACTGAGATGGAAGTGCAAGGACAGACCAAGTTTTTTCGAAACACATGTAGTGACAACACATAATGAGACACTAAGAGAGTGCCTAATCAGACAGTGATCTGGAGCCACTGTAAGACAGTTACAGGCCAGCTTCAACTCCCACTGAAATGTAGAGTCACTTTGCCTAGATTGCATTCAAATTATTTGGCACAGCAAAATGACACAAATCAGTTGTTGATGTACAATATTCAGAAAGTCGTGTTACCATGGCGAAAAATGCAGTATATCGGTAGTAAATTTTCAGTCCCAGAAGTAAAACAGCAACAAGCTTTGATTGTGGTGCAACGAACAGTAGAGAAGCAGGGCAAAATCGCTTGTACCAATAATTTGTCTCTCCTGCACAGAAGGCATGAAGAACTGTCTTCATGGTCGTTATAATTAGATTCGTCATGGTCAGAAACTGAGATGGAGTGCAAGGACAGACCAAGTTTTTTCGAAACACATGTAGTGACAACACATAATGAGACACTAAGAGAGTGCCTAATCAGACAGTGATCTGGAGCCACTGTAAGACAGTTACAGGCCAGCTTCAACTCCCACTGAAATGTAGAGTCACTTTGCCTAGATTGCATTCAAATTATTTGGCACAGCAAAATGACACAAATCAGTTGTTGATGTACAATATTCAGAAAGTCGTGTTACTATGGCGAAAAATGCAGTATATCGGTAGTAAATTTTCAGTCCCAGAAGTAACACAGCAACAAGCTTTGATTGTGGTGCAACGAACAGTAGAGAAGCAGGGCAAAACCGATTGTACCAATAATTTGTCTCTCATGCACAGAAGCCATGAAGAACTGTATTCATGGTCGTTATAATTAGATTCGTCATGGTCAGAAACTGAGATGGAGTGCAAGGACAGACCAAGTTTCTTCGAAACACATGTAGTGACAACACATAATGGGACACTAAGAGAGTGCCTAATCAGACAGTGATCTGGAGCCACTGTAAGGCAGTTACAGGCCAGCTTCAACTCCCACTGGAATGTAGAGTCACTTTGCCTCGATTGCATTCAAATTATTTGGCACAGCAAAATGACACAAATCAGTTGTTGATGTACAATATTCAGAAAGTCGTGTTACTATGGCGAGAAATGCAGTATATCGGTAGTAAATTTTCAGTCCCAGAAGTAACACAGCAACAAGCTTTGATTGTGGTGCAAGGAACAGTAGAGAAGCAGGGCAAAACCGCTTGTACTAACAATTTGTCTCTCATGCACAGAAGGCATGAAGAACTGTCTTCATGGTCGTTATAATTACATTCGTCATGGTCAGAAACTGAGATGGAAGTGCAAGGACAGACCAAGTTTTTTCGAAACACATGTAGTGACAACACATAATGAGACACTAAGAGAGTGCCTAATCAGACAGTGATCTGGAGCCACTGTAAGACAGTTACAGGCCAGCTTCAACTCCCACTGAAATGTAGAGTCACTTTGCCTAAATTGCATTCAAATTATTTGGCACAGCAAAATGACACAAATCAGTTGTTGATGTACAATATTCAGAAAGTCGTGTTACTATGGCGAGAAATGCAGTATATCGGTAGTAAATTTTCTGTCCCAGATGTAACACAGCAACAAGCTTTTATTGTGGTGCAACGAACAGCAGAGAAGCAGGGCAAAACCGCTTGTACCAATAATTTGTCTCTCATGCACAGAAGGCATGAAGAACTGTCTTCATGGTCGTTATAATTAGATTCGTCATGGTCAGAAACTGAGATGGAAGTGCAAGGACAGACCAAGTTTTTTCGAAACACATGTAGTGACAACACATTATGAGACACTAAAAGAGTGCCTAATCAGACAGTGATCTGGAGCCACTGTAAGACAGTTACAGGCCAGCTTCAACTCCCACTGAAATGTAGAGTCACTTTGCCTAGATTGCATTCAAATTATTTGGCACAGCAAAATGACACAAATCAGTTGTTGATGTACAATATTCAGAAAGTCGTGTTACTATGGCGAAAAATGCAGTATATCTTTATTAAATTTTCAGTCCCAGAAGTATCACAGCAACAAGCTTTGATTGTGGTGCAACGAACAGTAGAGAAGCAGGGCAAAACCGCTTGTACCAATAATTTGTCTCTCATGCACAGAAAACATGAAGAACTGCCTTCATGAACGTTATAATTAGATTCGTCATGGTCAGAAACTGAGATGGAAGTGCAAGGACAGACCAAGTTTTTTCGAAACACATGTAGTGACAACACATAATGAGACACTAAGAGAGTGCCTAATCAGACAGTGATCTGGAGCCACTGTAAGACAGTTACAGGCCAGCTTCAACTTCCACTGAAATGTAGAGTCACTTTGCCTAGATTGTATTCAAATTATTTGGCACAGCAAAATGACACAAATCAGTTGTTGATGTACAATATTCAGAAAGTCGTGTTACTATGGCGAAAAATGCAGTACATCGGTAGTAAATTTTCAGTCCCAGAAGTAACACAGCAACAAGCTTTGATTGTGGTGCAAGGAACAGTAGAGAAGCAGGGCAAAACCGCTTGTACCAACAATTTGTCTCTCATGCACAGAAGGCATGAAGAACTGTCTTCATGGTCGTTATAATTAGATACGTCATGGTCAGAAACTGAGATGGAAGTGCAAGGACAGACCAAGTTTTTTCGAAACACATGTAGTGACAACACATAATGAGACACTAAGAGAGTGCCTAATCAGACAGTGATCTGGAGCCACTGTAAGACAGTTACAGGCCAGCTTCAACTCCCACTGAAATGTAGAGTCACTTTGCCTAAATTGCATTCAAATTATTTGGCACAGCAAAATGACACAAATCAGTTGTTGATGTACAATATTCAGAAAGTCGTGTTACTATGGCGAGAAATGCAGTATATCGGTAGTAAATTTTCAGTCCCAGATGTAACACAGCAACAAGCTTTGATTGTGGTGCAACGAACAGTAGAGAAGCAGGGCAAAACCGCTTGTACCAATAATTTGTCTCTCATGCACAGAAGGCATGAAGAACTGTCTTCATGGTCGTTATAATTAGATTCGTCATGGTCAGAAACTGAGATGGAAGTGCAAGGACAGACCAAGTTTTTTCGAAACACATGTAGTGACAACACATAATGAGACACTAAAAGAGTGCCTAATCAGACAGTGATCTGGAGCCACTGTAAGACAGTTACAGGCCAGCTTCAACTCCCACTGAAATGTAGAGTCACTTTGCCTAGATTGCATTCAAATTATTTGGCACAGCAAAATGACACAAATCAGTTGTTGATGTACAATATTCAGAAAGTCGTGTTACCATGGCGAAAAATGCAGTATATCGGTAGTAAATTTTCAGTCCCAGAAGTAAAACAGCAACAAGCTTTGATTGTGGTGCACCGAACAGTAGAGAAGCAGGGCAAAACCGCTTGTACCAATAATTTGCCTCTCCTGCACAGAAGGCATGAAGAACTGTCTTCATGGTCGTTATAATTAGATTCGTCATGGTCAGAAACTGAGATGGAGTGCAAGGACAGACCAAGTTTTTTCGAAACACATGTAGTGACAACACATAATGAGACACTAAGAGAGTGCCTAATCAGACAGTGATCTGGAGCCACTGTAAGACAGTTACAGGCCAGCTTCAACTCCCACTGAAATGTAGAGTCACTTTGCCTAGATTGCATTCAAATTATTTGGCACAGCAAAATGACACAAATCAGTTGTTGATGTACAATATTCAGAAAGTCGTGTTACTATGGCGAAAAATGCAGTATATCTTTATTAAATTTTCAGTCCCAGAAGTATCACAGCAACAAGCTTTGATATTGGTGCAACGAACAGTAGAGAAGCAGGGCAAAACCGCTTGTACCAATAATTTGTCTCTCATGCACAGAAAACATGAAGAACTGCCTTCATGAACGTTATAATTAGATTCGTCATGGTCAGAAACTGAGATGGAAGTGCAAGGACAGACCAAGTTTTTTCGAAACACATGTAGTGACAACACATAATGAGACACTAAGAGAGTGCCTAATCAGACAGTGATCTGGAGCCACTGTAAGACAGTTACAGGCCAGCTTCAACTCCCACTGAAATGTAGAGTCACTTTGCCTAGATTGTATTCAAATTATTTGGCACAGCAAAATGACACAAATCAGTTGTTGATGTACAATATTCAGAAAGTCGTGTTACTATGGCGAAAAATGCAGTACATCGGTAGTAAATTTTCAGTCCCAGAAGTAACACAGCAACAAGCTTTGATTGTGTTGCAAGGAACAGTAGAGAAGCAGGCCAAAACCGCTTGTACCAACAATTTGTCTCTCATGCACAGAAGGCATGAAGAACTGTCTTCATGGTCGTTATAATTAGATTCGTCATGGTCAGAAACTGAGATGGAAGTGCAAGGACAGACCAAGTTTTTTCGAAACACATGTAGTGACAACACATAATGAGACACTAAAAGAGTGCCTAATCAGACAGTGATCTGGAGCCACTGTAAGACAGTTACAGGCCAGCTTCAACTCCCACTGAAATGTAGAGTCACTTTGCCTAGATTGCATTCAAATTATTTGGCACAGCAAAATGACACAAATCAGTTGTTGATGTACAATATTCAGAAAGTCGTGTTACCATGGCGAAAAATGCAGTATATCGGTAGTAAATTTTCAGTCCCAGAAGTAAAACAGCAACAAGCTTTGATTGTGGTGCACCGAACAGTAGAGAAGCAGGGCAAAACCGCTTGTACCAATAATTTGCCTCTCCTGCACAGAAGGCATGAAGAACTGTCTTCATGGTCGTTATAATTAGATTCGTCATGGTCAGAAACTGAGATGGAGTGCAAGGACAGACCAAGTTTTTTCGAAACACATGTAGTGACAACACATAATGAGACACTAAGAGAGTGCCTAATCAGACAGTGATCTGGAGCCACTGTAAGACAGTTACAGGCCAGCTTCAACTCCCACTGAAATGTAGAGTCACTTTGCCTAGATTGCATTCAAATTATTTGGCACAGCAAAATGACACAAATCAGTTGTTGATGTACAATATTCAGAAAGTCGTGTTACTATGGCGAAAAATGCAGTATATCGGTAGTAAATTTTCAGTCCCAGAAGTAACACAGCAACAAGCTTTGATTGTGGTGCAAGGAACAGTAGAGAAGCAGGGCAAAACCGCTTGTACCAATAATTTGTCTCTCATGCACAGAAGGCATGAAGAACTGTCTTCATGGTCGTTATAATTAGATTCGTCATGGTCAGAAACTGAGATGGAGTGCAAGGACAGACCAAGTTTCTTCGAAACACATGTAGTGACAACACATAATGGGACACTAAGAGAGTGCCTAATCAGACAGTGATCTGGAGCCACTGTAAGACAGTTACAGGCCAGCTTCAACTCCCACTGAAATGTAGAGTCACTTTGCCTAGATTGCATTCAAATTATTTGGCACAGCAAAATGACACAAATCAGTTGTTGATGTACAATATTCAGAAAGTCGTGTTACTATGGCGAAAAATGCAGTATATCGGTAGTAACTTTTCAGTCCCAAAAGTAACACAGCAACAAGGTTTGATTGCGGTGCAACGAACAGTAGAGAAGCAGGGTAAAACCGCTTGTACCAATAATTTGTCTCCCATGCACAGAAGGCATGAAGAACTGTCTTCATGGTCGTTATAATTAGATTCGTCATGGTCAGAAACTGAGATGGAAGTGCAAGGACAGACCAAGTTTTTTCGAAACACATGTAGTGACAACACATAATGAGACACTAAGACAGTGCCTAATCAGACAGTGATCTGGAGCCACTGTAAGGCAGTTACAGGCCAGCTTCAACTCCCACTGAAATGTAGAGTCACTTTGCCTCGATTGCATTCAAATTATTAGGCACAGCAAAATGACACAAATCAGTTGTTGATGTACAATATTCAGAAACTCGTGTTACTATGGCGAAAGATGCAGTATATCGGTAGTAAATTTTCAGTCCCAGAAGTAACACAGCAACAAGCTTTGATTGTGGTGCAAGGAACAGTAGAGAAGCAGGGCAAAACCGCTTGTACCAACAATTTGTCTCTCATGCACAGAAGGCATGAAGAACTGTCTTCATGGTCGTTATAATTAGATTCGTCATGGTCAGAAACTGAGATGGAAGTGCAAGGACAGACCAAGTTTTTTCGAAACACATGTAGTGACAACACATAATGAGACACTAAGAGAGTGCCTAATCAGACAGTGATCTGGAGCCACTGTAAGACAGTTACAGGCCAGCTTCAACTCCCACTGAAATGTAGAGTCACTTTGCCTGAATTGCATTCAAATTATTTGGCACAGCAAAATGACACAAATCAGTTGTTGATGTACAATATTCAGAAAGTCGTGTTACTATGGCGAGAAATGCAGTATATCGGTAGTAAATTTTCCGTCCCAGATGTAACACAGCAACAAGCTTTGATTGTGGTGCAACGAACAGTAGAGAAGCAGGGAAAACCGCTTGTACCAATAATTTGTCTCTCATGCACAGAAGGCATGAAGAACTGTCTTCATGGTCGTTATAATTAGATTCGTCATGGTCAGAAACTGAGATGGAAGTGCAAGGACAGACCAAGTTTTTTCGAAACACATGTAGTGACAACACATTATGAGACACTAAAAGAGTGCCTAATCAGACAGTGATCTGGAGCCACTGTAAGACAGTTACAGGCCAGCTTCAACTCCCACTGAAATGTAGAGTCACTTTGCCTAGATTGCATTCAAATTATTTGGCACAGCAAAATGACACAAATCAGTTGTTGATGTACAATATTCAGAAAGTCGTGTTACTATGGCGAAAAATGCAGTATATCGGTAGTAACTTTTCAGTCCCAAAAGTAACACAGCAACAAGGTTTGATTGCGGTGCAACGAACA
Source organism: Schistocerca americana (assembly GCF_021461395.2). NCBI lineage: Eukaryota > Metazoa > Arthropoda > Insecta > Orthoptera > Acrididae > Schistocerca > Schistocerca americana. Next base: position 428,317,836 of record NC_060124.1, on the reverse strand, counting down.
GTAGAGAAGCAGGGTAAAACCGCTTGTACCAATAATTTGTCTCCCATGCACAGAAGGCATGAAGAACTGTCTTCATGGTCGTTATAATTAGATTCGTCATGGTCAGAAACTGAGATGGAAGTGCAAGGACAGACCAAGTTTTTTCGAAACACATGTAGTGACAACACATAATGAGACACTAAGACAGTGCCTAATCAGACAGTGATCTGGAGCCACTGTAAGGCAGTTACAGGCCAGCTTCAACTCCCACTGAAATGTAGAGTCACTTTGCCTCGATTGCATTCAAATTATTAGGCACAGCAAAATGACACAAATCAGTTGTTGATGTACAATATTCAGAAACTCGTGTTACTATGGCGAAAGATGCAGTATATCGGTAGTAAATTTTCAGTCCCAGAAGTAACACAGCAACAAGCTTTGATTGTGGTGCAAGGAACAGTAGAGAAGCAGGGCAAAACCGCTTGTACCAACAATTTGTCTCTCATGCACAGAAGGCATGAAGAACTGTCTTCATGGTCGTTATAATTAGATTCGTCATGGTCAGAAACTGAGATGGAAGTGCAAGGACAGACCAAGTTTTTTCGAAACACATGTAGTGACAACACATAATGAGACACTAAGAGAGTGCCTAATCAGACAGTGATCTGGAGCCACTGTAAGACAGTTACAGGCCAGCTTCAACTCCCACTGAAATGTAGAGTCACTTTGCCTGAATTGCATTCAAATTATTTGGCACAGCAAAATGACACAAATCAGTTGTTGATGTACAATATTCAGAAAGTCGTGTTACTATGGCGAGAAATGCAGTATATCGGTAGTAAATTTTCCGTCCCAGATGTAACACAGCAACAAGCTTTGATTGTGGTGCAACGAACAGTAGAGAAGCAGGGAAAACCGCTTGTACCAATAATTTGTCTCTCATGCACAGAAGGCATGAAGAACTGTCTTCATGGTCGTTATAATTAGATTCGTCATGGTCAGAAACTGAGATGGAAGTGCAAGGACAGACCAAGTTTTTTCGAAACACATGTAGTGACAACACATTATGAGACACTAAAAGAGTGCCTAATCAGACAGTGATCTGGAGCCACTGTAAGACAGTTACAGGCCAGCTTCAACTCCCACTGAAATGTAGAGTCACTTTGCCTAGATTGCATTCAAATTATTTGGCACAGCAAAATGACACAAATCAGTTGTTGATGTACAATATTCAGAAAGTCGTGTTACTATGGCGAAAAATGCAGTATATCTTTATTAAATTTTCAGTCCCAGAAGTAGCACAGCAACAAGCTTTGATTGTGGTGCAACGAACAGTAGAGAAGCAGGGCAAAAAAGCTTGCACTAATAATTTGTCTCTCATGCACAGAAGGCATGAAGAACTGTCTTCATGGTCATCATAATTAGATTCGTCATGGTCAGAAACTGAGATGGAAGTGCAAGGACAGACCAAGTTTTTCCGAAACACGTGTAGTGACAACACATAATGAGACACTAAGAGAGTGCCTAATCAGACAGTGATCTGGAGCCACTGTAAGACAGTTACTGGCCAGCTTCAACTCCCACTGAATTGGAGAGTCACTTTGCCTAGATTGCATTCAAATTATTTGGCACAGCAAAATGACACAAATCAGTTGTTGATTTACAATATTGAGAAAGTCGTGTTACTATGGCGAAAAATGCAGTATATCGGTAGTAAATTTTCAGTCCCAGAAGTAACACAGCAACAAGCTTTGATTGTGGTGCAACGAACAGTAGAGAAGCAGGGCAAAACTGGTTGTACCAATAATTTGTCTCTCATGCACAGAAGGCATGAAGAACTGTCTTCATGGTCGTTATAATTAGATTAGTCATGGTCAGAAACTGAGATGGAGTGCAAGGACAGATCAAGTTTTTTCGAAACACATGTAGTGACAACACATAATGAGACACTAAGAGAGTGCCTAATCAGACAGTGATCTGGAGCCACTGTAAGACAGTTACAGGCCAGCTTCAACTCCCACTGAAATGGAGAGTCACTTTGCCTAGATTGCATTCAAATTATTAGGCACAGAAAAATGACACAAATCAGTTGTTGATGTACAATATTCAGAAAGTCGTGTTACTATGGCGAAAAATGCAGTATATCGGTAGTAAATTTTCAGTCCCAGAAGTAACACAGCAACAAGCTTTGATTGTGGTGCAAGGAACAGTAGAGAAGCAGGGCAAAACCGCTTGTACCAACAATTTGTCTCTCATGCACAGTAGGCATGAAGAACTGTCTTCATGGTCGTTATAATTAGATTCGTCATGGTCAGAAACTGAGATGGAAGTGCAAGGACAGACCAAGTTTTTTCGAAACACATGTAGTGACAACACATAATGAGACACTAAGAGAGTGCCTAATCAGACAGTGATCTGGAGCCACTGTAAGACAGTTACAGGCCAGCTTCAAGTCCCACTGAAATGTAGAGTCACTTTGCCTAAATTGCATTCAAATTATTTGGCACAGCAAAATGACACAAATCAGTTGTTGATGTAAAATTTTCAGAAAGTCGTGTTACTATGGCGAGAAATGCAGTATATCGGTAGTAAATTTTCAGTCCCACATGTAACACAGCAACAAGCTTTGATTGTGGTGCAACGAACAGTAGAGAATCAGGGCAAAACCGCTTGTACCAATAATTTGTCTCTCATGCACAGAAGGCATGAAGAACTGTCTTCATGGTCGTTATAATTAGATTCGTCATGGTCAGAAACTGAGATGGAAGTGCAAGGACAGACCAAGTTTTTTCGAAACACATGTAGTGACAACACATAATGAGACACTAAAAGAGTGCCTAATCAGACAGTGATCTGGAGCCACTGTAAGACAGTTACAGGCCAGCTTCAACTCCCACTGAAATGTAGAGTCACTTTGCCTAGATTGTATTCAAATTATTTGGCACAGCAAAATGTCACAAATCAGTTGTTGATGTAGAATATTCAGAAAGTCGTGTTACTATGGCGAAAAATGCAGTATATCGGTAGTAAATTTTCAGTCCCAGAAGTAACACAGCAACAAGCTTTGATTGTGGTGCAACGAACAGTAGAGAAGCAGGGCAAAACCGCTTGTACCAATAATTTGTCTCTCATGCACAGAAGGCATGAAGAACTGTCTTCATGGTCGTTATAATTAGATTCGTCATGGTCAGAAACTGAGATGGAAGTGCAAGGACAGACCAAGTTTTTCCGAAACACATGTAGTGACAACACGTAATGAGACACTAAGAGAGTGCCTAATCAGACAGTGATCTGGAGCCACTGTAAGACAGTTACTGGCCAGCTTCAACTCCCACTGAATTGGAGAGTCACTTTGCCTAGATTGCATTCAAATTATTTGGCACAGCAAAATGACACAAATCAGTTGTTGATTTACAATATTGAGAAAGTCGTGTTACTATGGCGAAAAATGCAGTATATCGGTAGTAAATTTTCAGTCCTAGAAGTAACACAGCAAGAAGCTTTGATTGTGGTGCAACGAACAGTAGAGAAGCAGGGCAAAACTGGTTGTACCAAAATTTGTCTCTCATGCACAGAAGGCATGAAGAACTGTCTTCATGGTCGTTATAATTAGATTCGTCATGGTCAGAAACTGAGATGGAGTGCAAGGACAGATCAAGTTTTTTCGAAACACATGTAGTGACAACACATAATGAGACACTAAGAGAGTGCCTAATCAGACAGTGATCTGGAGCCACTGTAAGACAGTTACAGGCCAGCTTCAACTCCCACTGAAATGTAGAGTCACTTTGCCTAGATTGCATTCAAATTATTTGGGACACCAAAATGACACAAATCAGTTGTTGATGTACAATGTTCAGAAAGTCGTGTTACCATGGCGAAAAATGCAGTATATCGGTAGTAAATTTTCAGTCCCTGAAGTAACACAGCAACAAGCTTTGATTGTGGTGCAACGAACAGTAGAGAAGCAGGGCAAAACCGCTTGTACCAATAATTTGTCTCTCATGCACAGAAGGCATGAAGAACTGTCTTCATGGTCGTTATAATTAGATTCGTCATGGTCAGAAACTGAGATGGAAGTGCAAGGACAGACCAAGTTTTTTCGAAACACATGTAGTGACAACACATAATGAGACACTAAGAGAGTGCCTAATCAGACACTGATCTGGAGCCACTCTAAGACAGTTACAGGCCAGCTTCAACTCCCACTGTAATGTAGAGTCACTTTGCCTAGATTGCATTCAAATTATTTGGCACAGCAAAATGACACAAATCAGTTGTTGATGTACAATATTCAGAAAGTCGTGTTACTATGGCGAAAAATGCAGTATATCGGTAGTAAATTTTCAGTCCCAGAAGTAACACAGCAACAAGCTTTGATTGTGGTGCAACGAACAGTAGAGAAGCAGGGCAAAACCGCTTGTACCAATAATTTGTCTGTCATGCGCAGAAGGCATGAAGAACTGTCTTCATGGTCGTTATAATTAGATTCGTCATGGTCAGAAACTGAGATGGAGTGCAAGGACAGACCAAGTTTTTCGAAACACATGTAGTGGCAACACATAATGAGACACTAAGAGAGTGCCTAATCAGACAGTGATCTGGAGCCACTGTAAGACAGTTACAGGCCAGCTTCAACTCCCACTGAAATGTAGAGTCACTTTGCCTAGATTGCATTCAAATTATTTGGCACAGCAAAATGACACAAATCAGTTGTTGATGTACAATATTCAGAAAGTCGTGTTACTGTGGCGAAAAATGCAGTATATCGGTAGTAAATTTTCAGTCCCAGAAGTAACACAGCAACAAGCTTTGATTGTGGTGCAACGAACAGTAGAGAAGCAGGGCAAAACCGATTGTACCAATAATTTGTCTCTCATGCACAGAAGGCATGAAGAACTGTCTTCATGGTCGTTATAATTAGATTCGTCATGGTCAGAAACTGAGATGGAGTGCAAGGACAGACCAAGTTTTTCGAAACACATGTAGTGACAACACATAATGAGACACTAAGAGAGTGCCTAATCAGACAGTGATTTGGAGCCACTGTAAGACAGTTACAGGCCAGCTTCAACTCCCACTGAATTGGAGAGTCACTTTGCCTAGATTGCGTTCAAATTATTTGGCACAGCAAAATGACACAAATCAGTTGTTGATGTACAATATTGAGAAAGTCGTGTTACTATGGCGAAAAATGCAGTATATCGGTAGTAAATTTTCAGTCCCAGAAGTAACATAACAACAAGCTTTGATTGTGGTGCAAAGGACAGTAGAGAAGCAGGGCTAAACCGCTTGTACCAATAATTTGTCTCTCATGCACAGAAGGCATGAAGAACTGTCTTCATGGTCGTTATAATTAGATTCGTCATGGTCAGAAACTGAGATGGAAGTGCAAGGACAGACCAAGTTTTTTCGAAACACATGTAGTGACAACACATAATGAGACACTAAGAGAGTGCCTAATCAGACAGTGATCTGGAGCCACTGCAAGACAGTTACAGGCCAGCTTCAACTCCCACTGAATTGGAGAGTCACTTTGCCTAGATTGCATTCAAATTATTTGGCACAGCAAAATGACACAAATCAGTTGTTGATGTACAATATTCAGAAAGTCGTGTTATTAAGGCGAAAAATGCAGTATATCGGTAGTAAATTTTCATTCCCAGAAGTAACACAGCAACAAGCTTTGATTGTGGTGCAACGAACAGTAGAGAAGCAGGGCAAAACCGCTTGTACCAATAATTTGTCCCTCATGCACAGAAGGCATGAAGAACTGTCTTCATGGTCGTTATAATTAGAATCGTCATGATCAGAAACTGAGATGGAAGTGCAAGGACAGACCAAGTTTTTTCGAAACACATGTAGTGACAACACATAATGAGACACTAAGAGAGTGCCTAATCAGACAGTGATCTGGAGCCACTGTAAGACAGTTACAGGCCAGCTTCAACTCCCACTGAAATGTAGAGTCACTTTGCCTAGATTGCATTCAAATTATTTGGCACAGCAAAATGACACAAATCAGTTGTTGATGTACAATATTCAGAAAGTCGTGTTACTATGGCGAAAAATGCAGTATATCGGTAGTAAATTTTCAGTCCCAGAAGTAACACAGCAACAAGCTTTGATTGTGGTGCAACGAACAGTAGAGAAGCAGGGTAAAACCGCTTGTACCAATAATTTGTCTCTCATGCACAGAAGGCATGAAGAACTGTCTTCATGGTCGTTATAATTAGATTCGTCATGGTCAGAAACTGAGATGGAGTGCAAGGACAGACCAAGTTTTTCGAAACACATGTAGTGACAACACATAATGAGACACTAAGAGAGTGCCTAATCAGACAGTGATCTGGAGCCACTGTAAGACAGTTACAGGCCAGCTTCAACTCCCACTGAAATGTAGAGTCACTTTGCCTAGATTGCATTCAAATTATTTGGCACAGCAAAATGACACAAATCAGTTGTTGATGTACAATATTCAGAAAGTCGTGTTACTATGGCGAAAAATGCAGTATATCGGTAGTAAATTTTCAGTCCCAGAAGTAACACAGCAACAAGCTTTGATTGTGGTGCAACGAACAGTAGAGAAGCAGGGCAAAACCGATTGTACCAACAATTTGTCTCTCATGCACAGAAGGCATGAAGAACTGTCTTCATGGTCGTTATAATTAGATTCGTCATGGTCAGAAACTGAGATGGAGTGCAAGGACAGACCAAGTTTTTTAGAAACACATGTAGTGACAACACATAATGAGACACTAAGAGAGTGCCTAATCAGACAGTGATCTGGAGCCACTGTAAGACAGTTACAGGCCAGCTTCAACTCCCACTGAAATGTAGAGTCACTTTGCCTAGATTGCATTCAAATTATTTGGCACAGCAAAATGACACAAATCAGCTGTTGATGTACAATATTCAGAAAGTCGTGTTACTATGGCGAAAAATGCAGTATATCGGTAGTAAATTTTCAGTCCTAGAAGTAACACAGCAACTAGCTTTGATTGTGGTGCAACGAACAGTAGAGAAGGAGGGCAAAACCGATTGTACCAATAATTTGTCTCTCATGCACAGAAGGCATGAAGAACTGTCCTCATGGTCGTTATAATTAGATTCGTCATGGTCAGAAACTGAGATGGAGTGCAAGGACAGACCAAGTTTTTTCGAAACACATGTAGTGACAACACATAATGGGACACTAAGAGAGTGCCTAATCAGACAGTGATCTGGAGCCACTGTAAGACAGTTACAGGCCAGCTTCAACTCCCACTGAATTGGAGAGTCACTTTGCCTAGATTGCATTCAAATTATTTGGCATAGCAAAATGACACAAATCAGTTGTTGATGTACAATATTCAGAAAGTCGTGTTACTATGGCGAAAAATGCTGTATATCGGTAGTAAATTTTCAGTCCCAGAAGTAACACAGCAACAAGCTTTGATTATGGTGCAACGAACAGTAGAGAAGCAGGGCAAAACCGCTTGTACCAATAATTTGTCTCTCATGCACAGAAGGCATGAAGAACTGTCTTCATGGTCGTTATAATTAGATTCGTCATGGTCAGAAACTGAGATGGAAGTGCAAGGACAGACCAAGTTTTTTCGAAACACATGTAGTGACAACACATAATGAGACACTAAGAGAGTGCCTAATCAGACAGTGATCTGAAGCCACTGTAAGACAGTTACAGGCCAGCTTCAACTCCCACTGAAATGTAGAGTCACTTTGCCTAGATTGCATACAAATTATTTGGCACAGCAAAATGACACAAATCAGATGTTGATGTACAATATTCAGAAAGTCGTGTTACTATGGCGAAAAATGCAGTATATCGGTAGTAACTTTTCAGTCCCAGAAGTAACACAGCAACAAGCTTTGATTGTGGTGCAACAAACAGTAGAAAAGCAGGGCAAAACCGCTTGTACCAATAATTTGTCTCTCATGCACAGAAGGCATGAAGAACTGTCTTCATGGTCGTTATAATTAGATTCGTCATGGTCAGAAACTGAGATGGAGTGCAAGGACAGACCAAGTTTTTTCGAAACACATGTAGTGACAACACATAATGGGACACTAAGAGAGTGCCTAATCAGACAGTGATCTGGAGCCACTGTAAGACAGTTACAGGCCAGCTTCAACTCCCACTGAAATGTAGAGTCACTTTGCCTAGATTGCATTCAAATTATTTGGCACAGCAAAATGACACAAATCAGTTGTTGATGTACAATATTCAGAAGGTCGTGTTACTATGGCGAAAAATGCAGTATATCGTTAGTAAATTTTCAGTCCCAGAAGTAACACAGCAACAAGCTTTGATTGTGGTGCAACGAACAGTAGAGAAGCAGGGCAAAACCGCTTGTACCAATGATTTGTCTCTCATGCACAGAAGGCATGAAGAACTGTCTTCATGGTCGTTATAATTGGATTCGTCATGGTCAGAAACTGAGATGGAAGTGCAAGGACAGACCAAGTTTTTTCGAAACACATGTAGTGACAACACATAGTGAGACACTAAGACAGTGCCTAATCAGACAGTGATCTGGAGCCACTGTAAGGCAGTTACAGGCCAGCTTCAACTCCCACTGAAATGGAGAGTCACTTTGCCTGGATTGCATTCAAATTATTAGGCACAGCAAAATGACACAAATCAGTTGTTGATGTACAATATTCAGAAAGTCGTGTTACTATGGCGAAATATGCAGTATATCGGTAGTAAATTTTCAGTCCCAGAAGTAACACAGCAACAAGCTTTGATTGTGGTGCAAGGAACAGTAGAGAAGCAGGGCAAAACCGCTTGTACCAACAATTTGTCTCTCATGCACAGGAGGCATGAAGAACTGTCTTCATGGTCGTTTCAATTAGATTCGTCATGGTCAGAAACTGAGATGGAAGTGCAAGGACAGACCAAGTTTTTTCGAAACACATGTAGTGACAACACATAATGAGACACTAAGAGAGTGCCTAATCAGACAGTGATCTGGAGCCACTGTAAGACAGTTACAGGCCAGCTTCAACTCCCACTGAATTGGAGAGTCACTTTGCCTAAATTGCATTCAAATTATTTGGCACAGCAAAATGACACAAATCAGTTGTTGATGTACAATATTCAGAAAGTCGTGTTACTATGGCGAAAAATGCAGTATATCGGTAGTAAATTTTCAGTCCCAGATGTAACACAGCAATAAGCTTTGATTGTGGTGCAACGAACAGTAGAGAAACAGGGCAAAACCGCTTGTACCAATAATTTGTCTCTCATGCACAGAAGGCATGAAGAACTGTCTTCATGGTCGTTATAATTAGATTCGTCATGGTCAGAAACTGAGATGGAAGTGCAAGGACAGACCAAGTTTTTTCGAAACACATGTAGTGACAACACATAATGAGACACTAAAAGAGTGCCTAATCAGACAGTGATCTGGAGCCACTGTAAGACAGATACAGGCCAGCTTCAACTCCCACTGAAATGTAGAGTCACTTTGCCTAGATTGCATTCAAATTATTTGGCACAGCAAAATGACACAAATCAGTTGTTGATGTACAATATTCAGAAAGTCGTGTTACTATGGCAAAAATTCCGTATATCTTTATTAAATTTTCAGTCCCAGAAGTAGCACAGCAACAAGCTTTGATTGTGGTGCAACGAACAGTAGAGAAGCAGGGCAAAACCGCTTGTACCAATAATTTGTCTCTCATGCACAGAAGGCATGAAGAACTGTCTTCACGGTCGTTATAATTAGATTCGTCATGGTCAGAAACTGAGATGGAAGTGCAAGGACAGACCAAGTTTTTTCGAAACACATGTAGTGACAACACATAATGAGACACCAAGAGAGTGCCTAATCAGACAGTGATCTATAGCCACTGTAAGACAGTTACAGGCCAGCTTCAACTCCCACTGAAATGGAGAGTCACTTTGCCTAGATTGCATTCAAATTATTTGGCACAGCAAAATGACACAAATCAGTTGTTGATGTACAATATTCAGAAAGTCGTGTTACTATGGCGAAAAATGCAGTATATCGGTAGTAAATTTTCAGTCCCAGAAGTAACACAGCAACAAGCTTTGATTGTGGTGCAACGAACAGTAGAGAAGCAGGGTAAAACCGCTTGTACCAATAATTTGTCTCTCATGCACAGAAGGCATGAAGAACTGTCTTCATGGTCGTTATAATTAGATTCGTCATGGTCAGAAACTGAGATGGAAGTCCAAGGACAGACCAAGTTTTTCCGAAACACATGTAGTGACAACACATAATGAGACACTAAGAGAGTGCCTAATCAGACAGTGATCTGGAGCCACTGTAAGACGGTTACTGGCCAGCTTCAACTCCCACTGAATTGGACAGTCACTTTGCCTAGATTGCATTCAAATTATTTGGCACAGCAAAATGACACAAATCAGTTGTTGATTTACAATATTGAGAAAGTCGTGTTACTATGGCGAAAAATGCAGTAATTCGGTAGTAAATTTTCAGTCCCAGAAGTAACACAGCAACAAGCTTTGATTGTGGTGCAACGAACAGTAGAGAAGCAGGGCAAAACTGGTTGTACCAATAATTTGTCTCTCATGCACAGAAGGCATGAAGAACTGTCTTCATGGTCGTTATAATTGGATTCGTCATGGTCAGAAACTGAGATGGAGTGCAAGGACAGATCAAGTTTTTTCGAAACACATGTAGTGACAACACATAATGAGACACTAAGAGAGTGCCTAATCAGACAGTGATCTGGAGCCACTGTAAGACAGTTACAGGCCAGCTTCAAATCCCACTGAAATGTAGAGTCACTTTGCCTAGATTGCATTCAAATTATTTGGCACAGCAAAATGACACAAATCAGTTGTTGATGTACAATATTCAGAAAGTCGTGTTACCATGGCGAAAAATGCAGTATATCGGTAGTAAATTTTCAGTCCCAGAAGTAACACAGCAACAAGCTTTGATTGTGGTGCAAGGAACAGTAGAGAAGCAGGGCAAAACCGCTTGTACCAATAATTTGTCTCTCATGCACAGAAGGCATGAAGAACTGTCTTCATGGTCGTTATAATTAGATTCGTCATGGTCAGAAACTGAGATGGAGTGCAAGGACAGACCAAGTTTTTTCGAAACACATGTAGTGACAACACATAATGGGACACTAAGAGAGTGCCTAATCAGACAGTGATCTGGAGCCACTGTAAGACAGTTACAGGCCAGCTTCAACTCCCACTGAAATGTAGAGTCACTTTGCCTAGATTGCATTCAAATTATTTGGCACAGCAAAATGACACAAATCAGTTGCTGATGTACAATATTGAGAAAGTCGTGTTACTATGGCGAAAAATGCAGTATATCGGTAGTAAATTTTCAGTCCCAGAAGTAACACAGCAACAAGCTTTGATTGTGGTGCAACGAACAGTAGAGAAGCAGGGCAAAACCGCTTGTACCAATAATTTGTCTCTCATGCACAGAAGGCATGAAGAACTGTCTTCATGGTCGTTATAATTAGATTCGTCATGGTCAGAAACTGAGATGGAGTGCAAGGACAGACCAAGTTTTTCGAAACACATGTAGTGACAACACATAATGAGACACTAAGAGAGTGCCTAATCAGACAGTGATCTGGAGCCACTGTAAGACAGTTACAGGCCAGCTTCAACTCCCACTGAAATGTAGAGTCACTTTGCCTAGATAGCATTCAAATTATTTGGCACAGCAAAATGACACAAATCAGTTGTTGATGTACAATATTCAGAAAGTCGTGTTACTATGGCGAAAAATGCAGTATATCGGTAGTAAATTTTCAGTCCCAGATGTAACACAGCAACAAGCTTTGATTGTGGTGCAACGAACAGTAGAGAAGCAGGGCAAAACCGCTTGTACCAATAATTTGTCTCTCATGCACAGAAGGCATGATGAACTGTCTTCATGGTCGTTATAATTAGATTCGTCATGGTCAGAAACTGAGATGGAGTGCAAGGACAGACCAAGTTTTTCGAAACACATGTAGTGACAACACATAATGAGACACTAAGAGAGTGCCTAATCAGACAGTGATCTGGAGCCACTGTAAGACAGTTACAGGCCAGCTTCAACTCCCACTGAAATGTAGAGTCACTTTGCCTAGATTGCATTCAAATTATTTGGCACAGCAAAATGACACAAATCAGTTGTTGATGTACAATATTCAGAAAGTCGTGTTACTATGGCGAAATATGCAGTATATCGGTAGTAAATTTTCAGTCCCAGAAGTAACACAGCAACAAGCTTTGATTGTGGTGCAAGGAACAGTAGAGAAGCAGGGTAAAACCGCTTGTACCAACAATTTGTCTCTCATGCACAGAAGGCATGAAGAACTGTCTTCATGGTCGTTATAATTAGATTCGTCACGGTCAGAAACTGAGATGGAGTGCAAGGACAGACCAAGTTTTTTCGAAACACATGTAGTGACAACACATAATAAGACACTAAGAAAGTGCCTAATCAGACAGTGATCTGGAGCCACTGTAAGACAGTTACAGGCCAGCTTCAACTCCCACTGAAATGTAGAGTCACTTTGCCTAGATTGCATTCAAATTATTTGGCACAGCAAAATGACACAAATCAGTTGCTGATGTACAATATTGAGAAAGTCGTGTTACTATGGCGAAAAATGCAGTATATCGGTAGTAAATTTTCAGTCCCAGAAGTAACACAGCAACAAGCTTTGATTGTGGTGCAACGAACAGTAGAGAAGCAGGGCAAAACCGCTTGTACCAATAATTTGTCTCTCATGCACAGAAGGCATGAAGAACTGTCTTCATGGTCGTTATAATTAGATTCGTCATGGTCAGAAACTGAGATGGAGTGCAAGGACAGACCAAGTTTTTCGAAACACATGTAGTGACAACACATAATGAGACACTAAGAGAGTGCCTAATCAGACAAAGATCTGGAGCCACTGTAAGACAGTTACAGGCCAGCTTCAACTCCCACTGAAATGTAGAGTCACTTTGCCTAGATTGCATTCAAATTATTTGGCACAGCAAAATGACACAAATCAGTTGTTGATGTACAATATTCAGAAAGTCGTGTTACTATGGCGAAAAATGCAGTGTATCGGTAGTAAATTTTCAGTCCCAGATGTAACACAGCAACAAGCTTTGATTGTGGTGCAACGAACAGTAGAGAAGCAGGGCAAAACCGCTTGTACCAATAATTTGTCTCTCATGCACAGAAGGCATGATGAACTGTCTTCATGGTCGTTATAATTAGATTCGTCATGGTCAGAAACTGAGATGGAGTGCAAGGACAGACCAAGTTTTTTCGAAACACATGTAGTGACAACACATAATGAGACACTAAGAGAGTGCCTAATCAGACAGTGATCTGGAGCCACTGTAAGACAGTTACAGGCCAGCTTCAACTCCCACTGAAATGTAGAGTCACTTTGCCTAGAATGCATTCAAATTATTTGGCACAGCAAAATGACACAAATCAGTTGTTGATGTACAATATTCAGAAAGTCGTGTTACTATGGCGAAATATGCAGTATATCGGTAGTAAATTTTCAGTCCCAGAAGTAACACAGCAACAAGCTTTGATTGTGGAGCAAGGAACAGTAGAGAAGCAGGGCAAAACCGCTTGTACCAACAATTTGTCTCTCATGCACAGAAGGCATGAAGAACTGTCTTCATGGTCGTTATAATTAGATTCGTCATGGTCAGAAACTGAGATGGAAGTGCAAGGACAGACCAAGTTTTTTCGAAACACATGTAGTGACAACACATAATGAGACACCAAGAGAGTGCCTAATCAGACAGTGATCTGGAGCCACTGTAAGACAGTTACAGGCCAGCTTCAACTCCCACTGAAATGGAGAGTCACTTTGCCTACATTGCATTCAATTTATTTGGCACAGCAAAATGACACAAATCAGTTGTTGATATACAAAATTCAGAAAGTCGTGTTACTATGGCGAAAAATGCAGTATATCGGTAGTAAATTTTCAGTCCCAGAAGTAACACAGCAACAAGCTTTGATTGTGGTGCAACGAACAGTAGAGAAGCAGGGCAAAACCGCTTGTACCAATAATTTGTCTCTCATGCACAGAAGGCATGAAGAACTGTCTTCATGGTCGTTATAATTAGATTCGTCAAGGTCAGAAACTGAGATGGAAGTGCAAGGACAGACCAAGTTTTTCCGAAACACATGTAGTGACAACACATAATGAGACACTAAGAGAGTGCCTAATCAGACAGTGATCTGGAGCCACTGTAAGACAGTTACTGGCCAGCTTCAACTCCCACTAAATTGGAGAGTCACTTTGCCTAGATTGCATTCAAATTATTTGGCACAGTAAAATGACACAAATCAGTTGTTGATTTACAATATTGAGAAAGTCGTGTTACTATGGCGAAAAATGCAGTATATCGGTAGTAAATTTTCAGTCCCAGAAGTAACACAGCAACAAGCTTTGATTGTGGTGCAACGAACAGTAGAGAAGCAGGGCAAAACTGGTTGTACCAATAATTTGTCTCTCATGCACAGAAGGCATGAAGAACTGTCTTCATGGTCGTTATAATTAGATTCGTCATGGTCAGAAACTGAGATGGAGTGCAAGGACAGACCAAGTTTTTTCGAAACACATGTAGTGACAACACATAATGAGACACTAAGAGAGTGCCTAATCAGACAGTGATCTGGAGCCACTGTAAGACAGTTACAGGCCAGCTTCAAATCCCACTGAAATGTAGAGTCACTTTGCCTAGATTGCATTCAAATTATTTGGCACAGCAAAATGACACAAATCAGTTGTTGATGTACAATATTCAGAAAGTCGTGTTACCATGGCGAAAAATGCAGTATATCGGGAGTAAATTTTCAGTCCCAGAAGTAACACAGCAACAAGCTTTGATTGTGGTGCAAGGAACAGTAGAGAAGCAGGGCAAAACCGCTTGTACCAATAATTTGTCTCTCATGCACAGAAGGCATGAAGAACTGTCTTCATGGTCGTCATAATTAGATTCGTCATGGTCAGAAACTGAGATGGAGTGCAAGGACAGACCAAGTTTTTTCGAAACACATGTAGTGACAACACATAGTGGGACACTAAGAGAGTGCCTAATCAGACAGTGATCTGGAGCCACTGTAAGACAGTTACAGGCCAGCTTCAACTCCCACTGAAATGTAGAGTCACTTTGCCTAGATTGCATTCAAATTATTTGGCACAGCAAAATGACACAAATCAGTTGTTGATGTACAATATTCAGAAAGTCGTGTTACTATGGCCAAAAATGCAGTATATCGGTAGTAAATGTTCAGTCCCAGAAGTAACACAGCAACAAGCTTTGATTGTGGTGCAACGAACAGTAGAGAAGCAGGGCAAAACCGATTGTACCAATAATTTGTCTCTCATGCACAGAAGGCATGAAGAACTGTCTTCATGGTCGTTATAATTAGATTCGTCATGGTCAGAAACTGAGATGGAGTGCAAGGACAGACCAAGTTTTTCGAAACACATGTAGTGACAACACATAATGAGTCACTAAGAGAGTGCCTAATCAGACAGTGATCTGGAGCCACTGTAAGACAGTTACAGGCCACCTTCAACTCCCACTGAAATGTAGAGTCACTTTGCCTAGATTGCATTCAAATTATTTGGCACAGCAAAATGACACAAATCAGTTGTTGATGTACAATATTCAGAAAGTCGTGTTACTATGGCGAAAATTGCTGTATATCGGTAGTAAATTTTCAGTCCCAGATGTAACACAGCAACAAACTTTGATTGTGGTGCAACGAACAGTAGAGAAGCAGGGTAAAACCGCTTGTACCAATAATTTGTCTCTCATGCACAGAAGGCATGATGAACTGTCTTCATGGTCGTTATAATTAGATTCGTCATGGTCAGAAACTGAGATGGAGTGCAAGGACAGACCAAGTTTTTTCGAAACACATGTAGTGACAACACATAATGAGACACTAAGAGAGTGCCTAATCAGACAGTGATCTGGAGCCACTGTAAGACAGTTACAGGCCAGCTTCAACTCCCACTGAAATGTAGAGTCACTTTGCCTAGATTACATTCAAATTATTTGGCACCGCAAAATGACACAAATCAGTTGTTGATGTACAATATTCAGAAAGTCGTGTTACTATGGCGAAATATGCAGTATATCGGTAGTAAATTTTCAGTCCCAGAAGTAACACAGCAACAAGCTTTGATTGTGGTGCAAGGAACAGTAGTGAAGCAGGGCAAAACCGCTTGTACCAACAATTTGTCTTTCATGCACAGAAGGCATGAAGAACTGTCTTCATGGTCGTTATAATTAGATTCGTCATGGTCAGAAACTGAGATGGAAGTGCAAGGACAGACCAAAATTTTTCGAAACACATGTAGTGACAACACATAATGAGACACTAAGAGAGTGCCTAATCAGACAGTGATCTGGAGCCACTGTAAGACAGTTACAGGCCAGCTTCAACTCCCACTGAAATGTAGAGTCACTTTGCCTAAATTGCATTCCAATGATTTGGCACAGCAAAATGACACAAATCAGTTGTTGATGTACAATATTCAGAAAGTCGTGTTACTATGGCGAAAAATGCAGTATATCTTTATTAAATTTTCAGTCCCAGAAGTAGCACAGCAACAAGCTTTGATTGTGGTGCAACGAACAGTAGAGAAGCAGGGCAAAACCGCTTGTACCAATAATTTGTCTCTCATGCACAGAAGGCATGAAGAACTGCCTTCATGGTCGTTATAATTAGATTCGTCATGGTCAGAAACTGAGATGGAAGTGCAAGGACAGACCAAGTTTTTTCGAAACACATGTAGTGACAACACATAATGAGACACCAAGAGAGTGCCTAATCAGACAGTGATCTGGAGCCACTGTAAGACAGTTACAGGCCAGCTTCAACTCCCACTGAAATGGAGAGTCACTTTGCCTAGATTGCATTCAAATTATTTGGCACAGCAAAATGACACAAATCAGTTGTTGATGTACAATATTCAGAAAGTCGTGTTACTATGGCGAAAAATGCAGTATATCGGTAGTAAATTTTCAGTCCCAGAAGTAACACAGCAACAAGCTTTGATTGTGGTGCAACGAACAGTAGAGAAGCAGGGCAAAACCGCTTGTACCAATAATTTGTCTCTCATGCACAGAAGGCATGAAGAACTGTCTTCATGGTCGTTGTAATTAGATTCGTCATGGTCATAAACTGAGACGGAAGTGCAAGGACAGACCAAGTTTTTCCGAAACACATGTAGTGACAACACATAATGAGACACTAAGAGAGTGCCTAATCAGACAGTGATCTGGAGCCACTGTAAGACAGTTACTGGCCAGCTTCAACTCCCACTGAATTGGAGAGTCACTTTGCCTAGATTGCATTCAAACAATTTGGCACAGCAAAATGACACAAATCAGTTGTTGATTTACAATATTGAGAAAGTCGTGTTACTATGGCGAAAAATGCAGTATATCGGTAGTAAATTTTCAGTCCCAGAAGTAACACAGCAACAAGCTTTGATTGTGGTGCAACGAACAGTAGAGAAGCAGGGCAAAACTGGTTGTACCAATAATTTGTCTCTCATGCACAGAAGGCATGAAGAACTGTCTTCATGGTCGTTATAATTAGATTCGTCATGGTCAGAAACTGAGATGGAGTGCAAGGACAGATCAAGTTTTTTCGAAACACATGTAGTGACAACACATAATGAGACACTAAGAGAATGCCTAATCAGACAGTGATCTGGAGCCACTGTAAGACAGTTACAGGCCAGCTTCAAATCCCACTGAAATGTAGAGTCACTTTGCCTAGATTGCATTCAAATTATTTGGCACAGCAAAATGACACAAATCAGTTGTTGATGTACAATATTCAGAAAGTCGTGTTACCATGGCGAAAAATGCAGTATATCGGTAGTAAATTTTCAGTCCCAGAAGTAACACAGCAACAAGCTTTGATTGTGGTGCAAGGAACAGTAGAGAAGCAGGACAAAACCGCTTGTACCAATAATTTGTCTCTCATGCACAGAAGGCATGAAGAACTGTCTTCATGGTCGTTATAATTAGATTCGTCATGGTCAGAAACTGAGATGGAAGTGCAAGGACAGACCAAGTTTTTTCGAAACACATGTAGTGACAACAGATAATGAGACACTAAGAGAGTGCCTAATCAGACAGTGATCTGGAGCCACTGTAAGACAGTTACAGGCCAGCTTCAACTCCCACTGAAATGTAGAGTCACTTTGCCTAGATTGCATTCAAATTATTTGGCACAGCAAAATGACACAAATCAGTTGTTGATGTACAATATTGAGAAAGTCGTGTTACTATGGCGAAAAATGCAGTATATCGGTAGTAAATTTTCAGTCCCAGAAGTAACACAGCAACAAGCTTTGATTGTGGTGCAACGAACAGTAGAGAAGCAGGGCAAAACCACTTGTACCAATAATTTGTCTCTCATGCACAGAAGGCATGAAGAACTGTCTTCATGGTCGTCATAATTAGATTCGTCATGGTCAGAAACTGAGATGGAGTGCAAGGACAGACCAAGTTTTTCGAAACACATGTAGTGACAACACATAATGAGACACTAAGAGAGTGCCTAATCAGACAGTGATCTGGAGCCACAGTAAGACAGTTACAGGCCAGCTTCAACTCCCACTGAAATGTAGAGTCACTTTGCCTAGATTGCATTCAAATTATTTGGCACAGCAAAATGACACAAATCAGTTGTTGATGTACAATATTCAGAAAGTCGTGTTACTATGGCGAAAAATGCAGCACATCGGTAGTAAATTTTCAGTCCCATAAGTAACACAGCAACAAGCTTTGATTGTGGTGCAACGAACAGTAGAGAAGCAGGGCAAAACCGATTGTACCAATAATTTGTCTCTCATGCACAGAAGGCATGAAGAACTGTCTTCATGGTCGTTATAATTAGATTCGTCATGGTCAGAAACTGAGATGGAGTGCAAGGACAGACCAAGTTTTTTCGAAACACATGTAGTGACAACACATAATGGGACACTAAGAGAGTGCCTAATCAGACAGTGATCTGGAGCCACTGTAAGACAGTTACAGGCCACCTTCAACTCCCACTGAAATGTAGAGTCACTTTGCCTAGATTGCATTCAAATTATTTGGCACAGCAAAATGACACAAATCAGTTGTTGATGTACAATATTGAGAAAGTCGTGTTACTATGGCGAAAAATGCAGTATATCGGTAGTAAATTTTCAGTCCCAGAAGTAACACAGCAACAAGCTTTGATTGTGGTGCAACGAACAGTAGAGAAGCAGGGCAAAACCACTTGTACCAATAATTTGTCTCTCATGCACAGAAGGCATGAAGAACTGTCTTCATGGTCGTCATAATTAGATTCGTCATGGTCAGAAACTGAGATGGAGTGCAAGGACAGACCAAGTTTTTCGAAACACATGTAGTGACAACACATAATGAGACACTAAGAGAGTGCCTAATCAGACAGTGATCTGGAGCCACAGTAAGACAGTTACAGGCCAGCTTCAACTCCCACTGAAATGTAGAGTCACTTTGCCTAGATTGCATTCAAATTATTTGGCACAGCAAAATGACACAAATCAGTTGTTGATGTACAATATTCAGAAAGTCGTGTTACTATGGCGAAAAATGCAGCACATCGGTAGTAAATTTTCAGTCCCATAAGTAACACAGCAACAAGCTTTGATTGTGGTGCAACGAACAGTAGAGAAGCAGGGCAAAACCGATTGTACCAATAATTTGTCTCTCATGCACAGAAGGCATGAAGAACTGTCTTCATGGTCGTTATAATTAGATTCGTCATGGTCAGAAACTGAGATGGAGTGCAAGGACAGACCAAGTTTTTTCGAAACACATGTAGTGACAACACATAATGGGACACTAAGAGAGTGCCTAATCAGACAGTGATCTGGAGCCACTGTAAGACAGTTACAGGCCACCTTCAACTCCCACTGAAATGTAGAGTCACTTTGCCTAGATTGCATTCAAATTATTTGGCACAGCAAAATGACACAAATCAGTTGTTGATGTACAATATTCAGAAAGTCGTGTTACTATGGCGAAAAATGCAGTATATCGGTAGTAAATTTTCAGTCCCAGAAGTAACACAGCAACAAGCTTTGATTGTGGTGCAAGGAACAGTAGAGAAGCAGGGCAAAACCGCTTGTACCAATAATTTGTCTCTCATGCACAGAAGGCATGAAGAACTGTCTTCATGGTCGTTATAATTAGATTCGTCATGGTCAGAAACTGAGATGGAAGTGCAAGGACAGACCAAGTTTTTTCGAAACACCTGCAGTGACAACACATAATGAGACACTAAGAGAGTGCCTAATCAGACAGTGATCTGAAGCCACTGTAAGACAGTTACAGGCCAGCTTCAACACCCACTGAATTGGAGAGTCACTTTGCCAAAATTGCATTCAAATTATTTGGCACAGCAAAATGACACAAATCAGTTGTTGATGTACAATATTCAGAAAGTCGTGTTACTACGGCGAAAAATGCAGTATATCGGTAGTAAATTTTCAGTCCCAGAAGTAACACAGCAACAAGCTTTGATTGTGGTGCAACGAACAGTAGAGAAGCAGGGCAAAACCGCTTGTACCAATAATTTGTCTCTCATGCACAGAAGGCATGAAGAACTGTCTTCATGGTCGTTATAATTAGATTCGTCATAGTCAGAAACTGAGATGGAGTGCAAGGACAGACCAAGTTTTTCGAAACCCATGTAGTGACAACACATAATGAGACACTAAGAGAGTGCCTAATCAGACAGTGATCTGGAGCCACTGTAAGACAGTTACAGGCCAGCTTCAACTCCCACTGAAATGTAGAGTCACTTTGCCTAGATTGCATTCAAATTATTTGGCACAGCAAAATGACACAAATCAGTTGTTGATGTACAATATTCAGAAAGTCGTGTTACTATGGCGAAATATGCAGTATATCGGTAGTAAATTTTCAGTCCCAGAAGTAACACAGCAACAAGCCTTGATTGTGGTGCAAGGAACAGTAAGGAAGCAGGGCAAAACCGCTTGTACCAACAATTTGTCTCTCATGCACAGAAGGCATGAAGAACTGTCTTCATGGTCGTTATAATTAGATTCGTCATGGTCAGAAACTGAGATGGAAGTGCAAGGACAGACCAAGTTTTTTCGAAACACATGTAGTGACAACACATAATGAGACACTAAGAGAGTGCCTAATCAGACGGTGATCTGGAGCCACTGTAAGACAGTTACAGGCCAGCTTCAACTCCCACTGAAATGTAGAGTCACTTTGCCTAAATTGCATTCAAATTATTTGGCACAGCAAAATGACACAAATCAGTTGTTGATGTACAATATTCAGAAAGTCGTGTTACTATGGCGAAAAATGCAGTATATCTTTATTAAATTTTCAGTCCCAGATGTAGCACAGCAACAAGCTTTGATTGTGGTGCAACGAACAGTAGAGAAGCAGGGCAAAACCGCTTGTACCAATAATTTGCCTCTCATGCACAGAAGGCATGAAGAACTGCCTTCATGGTCGTTATAATTAGATTCATCATGGTCAGAAACTGAGATGGAAGTGCAAGGACAGACCAAGTTTTTTCGAAACACATGTAGTGACAACACATAATGAGACACCAAGAGAGTGCCTAATCAGACAGTGATCTGGAGCCACTGTAAGGCAGTTACAGGCCAGCTTCAACTCCCACTGAAATGGAGAGTCACTTTGCCTAGATTCCATTCAATTTATTTGGCACAGCAAAATGACACAAATCAGTTGTTGATGTACAATATTCAGAAAGTCGTGTTACTATGGCGAAAAATGCAGTATATCGGTAGTAAATTTTCAGTCCCAGAAGTAACACAGCAACAAGCTTTGATTGTGGTGCAACGAACAGTAGAGAAGCAGGGCAAAACCGCTTGTACCAATAATTTGTCTCTCATGCACAGAAGGCATGAAGAACTGTCTTCATGGTCGTTATAATTAGATTCGTCAAGGTCAGAAACTGAGACGGAAGTGCAAGGACAGACCAAGTTTTTCCGAAACACGTGTAGTGACAACACATAATGAGACACTAAGAGAGTGCCTAATCAGACAGTGATCTGGAGCCACTGTAAGACAGTTACTGGCCAGCTTCACCTCCCACTGAATTGGAGAGTCACTTTGCCTAGATTGCATTCAAATTATTTGGCACAGCAAAATGACACAAATCAGTTGTTGATTTACAATATTGAGAAAGTCGTGTTACTATGGCGAAAAATGCAGTATATCGGTAGTAAATTTTCAGTCCCAGAAGTAACACAGCAACAAGCTTTGATTGTGGTGCAACGAACAGTAGAGAAGCAGGGCAAAACTGGTTGTACCAATAATTTGTCTCTCATGCACAGAAGGCATGAAGAACTGTCTTCATGGTCGTTATAATTAGATTCGTCATGGTCAGAAACAGAGATGGAGTGCAAGGACAGATCAAGTTTTTTCGAAACACATGTAGTGACAACACATAATGAGACACTAAGAGAGTGCCTAATCAGACAGTGATCTGGAGCCACTGTAAGACAGTTACAGGCCAGCTTCAAATCCCACTGAAATGTAGAGTCACTTTGCCTAGATTGCATTCAAATTATTTGGCACAGCAAAATGACACAAATCAGTTGTTGATGTACAATATTCAGAAAGTCGTGTTACCATGGCGAAAAATGCAGTATATCGGTAGTAAATTTTCAGTCCCAGAAGTAACACAGCAACAAGCTTTGATTGTGGTGCAAGGAACAGTAGAGAAGCAGGGCAAAACCGCTTGTACCAATAATTTGTCTCTCATGCACAGAAGGCATGAAGAACTGTCTTCATGGTCGTTATAATTAGCTTCGTCATGGTCAGAAACTGAGATGGAAGTGCAAGGACAGACCAAGTTTTTTCGAAACACATGTAGTGACAACACATAATGAGACACTAAGAGAGTGCCTAATCAGACAGTGATCTGGAGCCACTGTAAGACAGTTACAGGCCAGCTTCAACTCCCACTGAAATGTAGAGTCACTTTGCCTAGATTGCATTCAAATTATTTGGCACAGCAAAATGACACAAATCAGTTGTTGATGTACAATATTCAGAAAGTCGTGTTACTATGGCGAAAAATGCAGCACATCGGTAGTAAATTTTCAGTCCCAGAAGTAACACAGCAACAAGCTTTGATTGTGGTGCAACGAACAGTAGAGAAGCAGGGCATAACCGCTTGTACCAATAATTTGTCTCTCATGCACAGAAGGCATGAAGAACTGTCTTCATGGTCGTTATAATTAGATTCGTCATGGTCAGAAACTGAGATGGAGTGCAAGGACAGACCAAGTTTTTTCGAAACACATGTAGTGACAACACATAATGAGACACTAAGAGAGTGCCTAATCAGACAGTGATCTGGAGCCACTGTAAGACAGTTACAGGCCAGCTTCAACTCCCACTAAAATGTAGAGTCACTTTGCCTAGATTGCATTCAAATTATTTGGCACAGCAAAATGACACAAATCAGTTGTTGATGTACAATATTCAGAAAGTCGTGTTACTATGGCGAAAAATGCAGCACATCGGTAGTAAATTTTCAGTCCCAGAAGTAACACAGCAACAAGCTTTGATTGTGGTGCAAGGAACAGTAGAGAAGCAGGGCAAAACCGATTGTACCAATAATTTGTCTCTCATGCACAGAAGGCATGAAGAACTGTCTTCATGGTCGTTATAATTAGATTCGTCATGGTCAGAAACTGAGATGGAGTGCAAGGACAGACCAAGTTTTTCGAAACACATGTAGTGACAACACATAATGAGACACTAAGAGAGTGCCTAATCAGACAGTGATCTGGAGCCACTGTAAGACAGTTACAGGCCAGCTTCAACTCCCACTGAAATGTAGAGTCACTTTGCCTAAATTGCATTCAAATGATTTGGCACAGCAAAATGACACAAATCAGTTGTTGATGTACAATATTCAGAAAGTCGTGTTACTATGGCGAAAAATGCAGTATATCTTTATTAAATTTTCAGTCCCAGAAGTAGCACAGCAACAAGCTTTGATTGTTGTGCAACGAACAGTAGAGAAGCAGGGCAAAACCGCTTGTACCAATAATTTGTCTCTCATGCACAGAAGGCATGAAGAACTGCCTTCATGGTCGTTATTATTAGATTCGTCATGGTCAGAAACTGAGATGGAAGTGCAAGGACAGACCAAGTTTTTTCGAAACACATGTAGTGACAACACATAATGAGACACCAAGAGAGTGCCTAATCAGACAGTGATCTGGAGCCACTGTAAGACAGTTACAGGCCAGCTTCAACTCCCACTGAAATGGAGAGTCACTTTGCCTAGATTGCATTCAAATTATTTGGCACAGCAAAATGACACAAATCAGTTGTTGATGTACAATATTCAGAAAGTCGTGTTACTATGGCGAAAAATGCAGTATATCGGTAGTAAATTTTCAGTCCCAGAAGTAACACAGCAACAAGCTTTGATTGTGGTGCAACGAACAGTAGAGAAGCAGGGCAAAACCGCTTGTACCAATAATTTGTCTGTCATGCACAGAAGGCATGAAGAACTGTCTTCATGGTCGTTATAATTAGATTCGTCATGGTCAGAAACTGAGACGGAAGTGCAAGGACAGACCAAGTTTTTCCGAAACACATGTAGTGACAACACATAATGAGACACTAAGAGAGTGCCTAATCAGACAGTGATCTGGAGCCACTGTAAGACAGTTACTGGCCAGCTTCAACTCCCACTGAATTGGAGAGTCACTTTGCCTAGATTGCATTCAAATTATTTGGCACAGCAAAATGACACAAATCAGTTGTTGATTTACAATATTGAGAAGGTCGTGTTACTATGGCGAAAAATGCAGTATATCGGTAGTAAATTTTCAGTCCCAGAAGTAACACAGCAACAAGCTTTGATTGTGGTGCAACGAACAGTAGAGAAGCAGGGCAAAACTGGTTGTACCAATAATTTGTCTCTCATGCACATAAGGCATGAAGAACTGTCTTCATGGTCGTTATAATTAGATTCGTCATGGTCAGAAACTGAGATGGAGTGCAAGGACAGATCAAGTTTTTTCGAAACACATGTAGTGACAACACATAATGAGACACTAAGAGAGTGCCTAATCAGACAGTGATCTGGAGCCACTGTAAGACAGTTACAGGCCAGCTTCAACTCCCACTGAAATGTAGAGTCACTTTGCCTAGATTGCATTCAAATTATTTGGCACAGCAAAATGACACAAATCAAATGTTGATGTACAATATTGAGAGAGTCGTGTTACTATGGCGAAAAATGCAGTATATCGGTAGTAAATTTTCAGTCCCAGAAGTAACACAGCAACAAGCTTTGATTGTGGTGCAACGAACAGTAGAGAAGCAGGGCAAAACCGCTTGTACCAATAATTTGTCTCTCATGCACAGAAGGCATGAAGAACTGTCTTCATGGTCGTTATAATTAGATTCGTCATGGTCAGAAACTGAGATGGAGTGCAAGGACAGACCAAGTTTTTTCGAGACACATGTAGTGACAACACATAATGAGACACTAAGAGAGTGCCTAATCAGACAGTGATCTGGAGCCACTGTAAGACAGTTACAGGCCAGCTTCAACTCCCACTGAAATGTAGAGTCACTTTGCCTAGATTGCATTCAAATTATTTGGCACAGCAAAAGGACACAAATCAGTTGTTGATGTACAATATTCAGAAAGTCGTGTTACTATGTCGAAAAATGCAGCACATCGGTAGTAAATTTTCAGTCCCAGAAGTAACACAGCAACAAGCTTTGATTGTGGTGCAACGAACAGTAGAGAAGCAGGGTAAAACCGCTTGTACCAATAATTTGTCTCTCATGCACAGAAGGCATGAAGAACTGTCTTCATGGTCGTTATAATTAGATTCGTCATGGTCAGAAACTGAGATGGAAGTGCAAGGACAGACCAATTTTTTCGAAACACATGTAGTGACAACATATAATGAGACACTAAGAGAGTGCCTAATCAGACAGTGATCTGGTGCCACTGAAAGACAGTTACAGGCCAGCTTCAACTCCCACTGAAATGTAGAGTCACTTTGCCTAGATTGCATTCAAATTATTTGGCACAGCAAAATGACACAAATCAAATGTTGATGTACAATATTGAGAAAGTCGTGTTACTATGGCGAAAAATGCAGTATATCGGTAGTAAATTTTCAGTCCCAGAAGTAACACAGCAACAAGCTTTGATTGTGGTGCAACGAACAGTAGAGAAGCAGGGCAAAACCGCTTGTACCAATAATTTGTCTCTCATGCACAGAAGGCATGAAGAACTGTCTTCATGGTCGTTATAATTAGATTCGTCATGGTCAGAAACTGAGATGGAGTGCAAGGACAGACCAAGTTTTTTCGAAACACATGTAGTGACAACACATAATGAGACACTAAGAGAGTGCCTAATCAGATCGTGATCTGGAGCCACTGTAAGACAGTTACAGGCCAGCTTCAACTCCCACTGAAATGTAGAGTCACTTTGCCTAGATTGCATTCAAATTATTTGGCACAGCAAAAGGACACAAATCAGTTGTTGATGTACAATATTCAGAAAGTCGTGTTACTATGTCGAAAAATGCAGCACATCGGTAGTAAATTTTCAGTCCCAGAAGTAACACAGCAACAAGCTTTGATTGTGGTACAACGAACAGTAGAGAAGCAGGGTAAAACCGCTTGTACCAATAATTTGTCTCTCATGCACAGAAGGCATGAAGAACTGTCTTCATGGTCGTTATAATTAGATTCGTCATGGTCAGAAACTGAGATGGAAGTGCAAGGACAGACCAATTTTTTCGAAACACATGTAGTGACAACATATAATGAGACACTAAGAGAGTGCCTAATCAGACAGTGATCTGGAGAAACTGTAAGACAGTTACAGGCCAGCTTCAACTCCCACTGAAATGTAGAGTCACTTTGCCTAGATTGCATTCAAATTATTTGGCACAGCAAAATGACAGAAATCAGTTGTTGATGTACAATATTCAGAAAGTCGTGTTACTATGGCGAAAATTGCAGTATATCGGTAGTAAATTTTCAGTCCCAGAAGTAACACAGCAACAAGCTTTGATTGTGGTGCAAGGAACAGTAGAGAAGCAGGGCAAAACCGCTTGTACCAACAATTTGTCTCTCATGCACAGAAGGCATGAAGAACTGTCTTCATGGTCGTTATAATTAGATTCGTCATGGTCAGAAACTGAGATGGAAGTGCAAGGACAGACCAAGTTTTTTCGAAACACATGTAGTGACAACACTAAATGAGACACTAAGAGAGTGCCAAATCAGACAGTGATCTGGAGCCACTGTAAGACAGTTACAGGCCAGCTTCAACTCCCACTGAAATGTAGAGTCACTTTGCCTAGATAGCATTCAAATTATTTGGCACAGCAAAATGACACAAATCATATGTTGATGTACAATATTCAGAAAGCCGTGTTACTATGGCGAAAAATGCAGTATATCGGTAGTAACTTTTCAGTCCCAAAAGTAACACAGCAACAAGCTTTGATTGTGGTGCAACGAACAGTAGAGAAGCAGGGCAAAACCGATTGTACCAATAATTTGTCTCTCATGCACAGAAGGCATGAAGAACTGTCTTCATGGTCGTTATAATTAGATTCGTCATGGTCAGAAACTGAGATGGAGTGCAAGGACAGACCAAGTTTTTTCGAAACACATGTAGTGACAACACATAATGGGACACTAAGAGAGTGCCTAATCACACAGTGATCTGGAGCCACTGTAAGACAGTTACAGGCCAGCTTCAACTCCCACTGAATTGGAGAGTCACTTTGCCTAGATTGCATTCAAATTATTTGGCATAGCAAAATGACACAAATCAGTTGTTGATGTATAATATTCAGAAAGTCGTGTTACTATGGCGAAAAATGCTGTATATCGGTAGTAAATTTTCAGTCCCAGAAGTAGCACAGCAACAAGCTTTGATTGTTGTGCAACGAACAGTAGAGAAGCAGGGCAAAACCGCTTGTACCAATAATTTGTCTCTCATGCACAGAAGGCATGAAGAACTGCCTTCATGGTCGTTATAATTAGATTCGTCATGGTCAGAAACTGAGATGGAAGTGCAAGGACAGACCAAGTTTTTTCGAAACACATGTAGTGACAACACATAATGAGACACCAAGAGAGTGCCTAATCAGACAGTGATCTGGAGCCACTGTAAGACAGTTACAGGCCAGCTTCAACTCCCACTGAAATGGAGAGTCACTTTGCCTAGATTGCATTCAAATTATTTGGCACAGCAAAAGGACACAAATCAGTTGTTGATGTACAATATTCATAAAGTCGTGTTACTATGTCGAAAAATGCAGCACATCGGTAGTAAATTTTCAGTCCCAGAAGTAACACAGCAACAAGCTTTGATTGTGGTGCAACGAACAGTAGAGAAGCAGGGTAAAACCGCTTGTACCAATAATTTGTCTCTCATGCACAGAAGGCATGAAGAACTGTCTTCATGGTCGTTATAATTAGATTCGTCATGGTCAGAAACTGAGATGGAAGTGCAAGGACAGACCAATTTTTTCGAAACACATGTAGTGACAACATATAATGAGACACTAAGAGAGTGCCTAATCAGACAGTGATCTGGTGCCACTGTAAGACAGTTACAGGCCAGCTTCAACTCCCACTGAAATGTAGAGTCACTTTGCCTAGATTGCATTCAAATTATTTGGCACAGCAAAATGACACAAATCAAATGTTGATGTACAATATTGAGAAAGTCGTGTTACTATGGCGAAAAATGCAGTATATCGGTAGTAAATTTTCAGTCCCAGAAGTAACACAGCAACAAGCTTTGATTGTGGTGCAACGAACAGTAGAGAAGCAGGGCAAAACCGCTTGTACCAATAATTTGTCTCTCATGCACAGAAGGCATGAAGAACTGTCTTCATGGTCGTTATAATTAGATTCGTCATGGTCAGAAACTGAGATGGAGTGCAAGGACAGACCAAGTTTTTTCGAAACACATGTAGTGACAACACATAATGAGACACTAAGAGAGTGCCTAATCAGACAGTGATCTGGAGCCACTGTAAGACAGTTACAGGCCAGCTTCAACTCCCACTGAAATGTAGAGTCACTTTGCCTAGATTGCATTCAAATTATTTGGCACAGCAAAAGGACACAAATCAGTTGTTGATGTACAATATTCAGAAAGTCGTGTTACTATGTCGAAAAATGCAGCACATCGGTAGTAAATTTTCAGTCCCAGAAGTAACACAGCAACAAGCTTTGATTGTGGTGCAACGAACAGTAGAGAAGCAGGGTAAAACCGCTTGTACCAATAATTTGTCTCTCATGCACAGAAGGCATGAAGAACTGTCTTCATGGTCGTTATAATTAGATTCGTCATGGTCAGAAACTGAGATGGAAGTGCAAGGACAGACCAATTTTTTCGAAACACATGTAGTGACAACATATAATGAGACACTAAGAGAGTGCCTAATCAGACAGTGATCTGGTGCCACTGTAAGACAGTTACAGGCCAGCTTCAACTCCCACTGAAATGTAGAGTCACTTTGCCTAGATTGCATTCAAATTATTTGGCACAGCAAAATGACACAAATCAGTTGTTGATGTACAATATTCAGAAAGTCGTGTTACTATGGCGAAAAATGCAGTATATCTTTATTAAATTTTCAGTCCCAGAAGTATCACAGCAACAAGCTTTGATTGTGGTGCAACGAACAGTAGAGAAGCAGGGCAAAACCGCTTGTACCAACAATTTGTCTCTCATGCACAGAAGGCATGAAGAACTGTCTTCATGGTCGTTATAATTAGATTCGTCATGGTCAGAAACTGAGATGGAAGTGCAAGGACAGACCAAGTTTTTTCGAAACACATGTAGTGACAACACTAAATGAGACACTAAGAGAGTGCCAAATCAGACAGTGATCTGGAGCCACTGTAAGACAGTTACAGGCCAGCTTCAACTCCCACTGAAATGTAGAGTCACTTTGCCTAGATAGCATTCAAATTATTTGGCACAGCAAAATGACACAAATCATATGTTGATGTACAATATTCAGAAAGTCGTGTTACTATGGCGAAAAATGCAGTATATCGGTAGTAACTTTTCAGTCCCAAAAGTAACACAGCAACAAGCTTTGATTGTGGTGCAACGAACAGTAGAGAAGCAGGGCAAAACCGATTGTACCAATAATTTGTCTCTCATGCACAGAAGGCATGAAGAACTGTCTTCATGGTCGTTACAATTAGATTCGTCATGGTCAGAAACTGAGATGGAGTGCAAGGACAGACCAAGTTTTTTCGAAACACATGTAGTGACAACACATAATGGGACACTAAGAGAGTGCCTAATCAGACAGTGATCTGGAGCCACTGTAAGACAGTTACAGGCCAGCTTCAACTCCCACTGAATTGGAGAGTCACTTTGCCTAGATTGCATTCAAATTATTTGGCATAGCAAAATGACACAAATCAGTTGTTGATGTATAATATTCAGAAAGTCGTGTTACTATGGCGAAAAATGCTGTATATCGGTAGTAAATTTTCAGTCCCAGAAGTAGCACAGCAACAAGCTTTGATTGTTGTGCAACGAACAGTAGAGAAGCAGGGCAAAACCGCTTGTACCAATAATTTGTCTCTCATGCACAGAAGGCATGAAGAACTGCCTTCATGGTCGTTATAATTAGATTCGTCATGGTCAGAAACTGAGATGGAAGTGCAAGGACAGACCAAGTTTTTTCGAAACACATGTAGTGACAACACATAATGAGACACCAAGAGAGTGCCTAATCAGACAGTGATCTGGAGCCACTGTAAGACAGTTACAGGCCAGCTTCAACTCCCACTGAAATGGAGAGTCACTTTGCCTAGATTGCATTCAAATTATTTGGCACAGCAAAATGACACAAATCAGTTGTTGATGTACAATATTCAGAAAGTCGTGTTACTATGGCGAAAAATGCAGTATATCGGTAGTAAATTTTCAGTCCCAGAAGTAACACAGCAACAAGCTTTGATTGTGGTGCAACGAACAGTAGAGAAGCAGGGCAAAACCGCTTGTACCAATAATTTGTCTGTCATGCACAGAAGGCATGAAGAACTGTCTTCATGGTCGTTATAATTAGATTCGTCATGGTCAGAAACTGAGACGGAAGTGCAAGGACAGACCAAGTTTTTCCGAAACACATGTAGTGACAACACATAATGAGACACTGAGAGAGTGCCTAATCAGACAGTGATGTGGAGCCACTGTAAGACAGTTACTGGCCAGCTTCAACTCCCACTGAATTGGAGAGTCACTTTGCCTAGATTGCATTCAAATTATTTGGCACAGCAAAATGACACAAATCAGTTGTTGATTTACAATATTGAGAAAGTCGTGTTACTATGGCGAAAAATGCAGTATATCGGTAGTAAATTTTCAGTCCCAGAAGTAACACAGCAACAAGCTTTGATTGTGGTGCAACGAACAGTAGAGAAGCAGGGCAAAACTGGTTGTACCAATAATTTGTCTCTCATGCACATAAGGCATGAAGAACTGTCTTCATGGTCGTTATAATTAGATTCGTCATGGTCAGAAACTGAGATGGAGTGCAAGGACAGATCAAGTCTTTTCGAAACACATGTAGTGACAACACATAATGAGACACTAAGAGAGTGCCTAATCAGACAGTGATCTGGAGCCACTGTAAGACAGTTACAGGCCAGCTTCAAATCCCACTGAAATGTAGAGTCACTTTGCCTAGATTGCATTCAAATTATTTGGCACAGCAAAATGACACAAATCAGTTGTTGATGTACAATATTCAGAAAGTCGTGTTACCATGGCGAAAAATGCAGTATATCGGTAGTAAATTTTCAGTCCCAGAAGTAACACAGCAACAAGCTTTGATTGTGTTGCAAGGAACAGTAGAGAAGCAGGGCAAAACCGCTTGTACCAATTATTTGTCTCTCATGCACAGAAGGCATGAAGAACTGTCTTCATGGTCGTTATAATTAGCTTCGTCATGGTCAGAAACTGAGATGGAAGTGCAAGGACAGACCAAGTTTTTTCGAAACACATGTAGTGACAACACTAAATGAGACACTAAGAGAGTGCCTAATCAGACAGTGATCTGGAGCCACTGTAAGACAGTTACAGGCCAGCTTCAACTCCCACTGAAATGTAGAGTCACTTTGCCTAGATTGCATTCAAATTATTTGGTACAGCAAAATGACACAAATCAGTTGTTGATGTACAATATTCAGAAAGTCGTGTTACTATGGCGAAAAATGCAGCACATCAGTAGTAAATTTTCAGTCCCAGAAGTAACACAGCAACAAGCTTTGATTGTGGTGCAACGAACAGTAGAGAAGCAGGGCAAAACCGATTGTACCAATAATTTGTCTCTCATGCACAGAACGCATGAAGAACTGTCTTCATGGTCGTTATAATTAGATTCGTCATGGTCAGAAACTGAGATGGAGTGCAAGGACAGACCAAGTTTTTTCGAAACACATGTAGTGACAACACATAATGAGACACTAAGAGAGTGCCTAATCAGACAGTGATCTGGAGCCACTGTAAGACAGTTACAGGCCAGCTTCAAATCCCACTGAAATGTAGAGTCACTTTGCCTAGATTGCATTCAAATTATTTGGCACAGCAAAATGACACAAATCAGTTGTTGATGTACAATATTCAGAAAGTCGTGTTACCATGGCGAAAAATGCAGTATATCGGTAGTAAATTTTCAGTCCCAGAAGTAACACAGCAACAAGCTTTGATTGTGTTGCAAGGAACAGTAGAGAAGCAGGGCAAAACCGCTTGTACCAATTATTTGTCTCTCATGCACAGAAGGCATGAAGAACTGTCTTCATGGTCGTTATAATTAGCTTCGTCATGGTCAGAAACTGAGATGGAAGTGCAAGGACAGATCAAGTTTTTTCGAAACACATGTAGTGACAACACATAATGAGACACTAAGAGAGTGCCTAATCAGACAGTGATCTGGAGCCACTGTAAGACAGTTACAGGCCAGCTTCAAATCCCACTGAAATGTAGAGTCACTTTGCCTAGATTGCATTCAAATTATTTGGCACAGCAAAATGACACAAATCAGTTGTTGATGTACAATATTCAGAAAGTCGTGTTACCATGGCGAAAAATGCAGTATATCGGTAGTAAATTTTCAGTCCCAGAAGTAACTCAGCAACAAGCTTTGATTGTGGTGCAACGAACAGTAGAAAGCAGGGCAAAACCGCTTGTACCAATAATTTGTCTCTCATGCACAGAAGGCATGAAGAACTGTCTTCATGGTCGTTATAATTAGATTCGTCATGGTCAGAAACTGAGATGGAGTGCAAGGACAGACCAAGTTTTTCGAAACACATGTAGTGACAACACATAATGAATCACTAAGAGAGCGCCTAATCAGACAGTGATCTGAAGCCACTGTAAGACAGTTACAGGCCAGCTTCAACTCCCACTGAAATGTAGAGTCACTTTGCCTAGATTGCATTCAAATTATTTGGCACAGCAAAATGACACAAATCAGTTGTTGATGTACAATATTGAGAAAGTCGTGTTACTATGGCGAAAAGTGCAGTATATCGGTAGTAAATTTTCAGTCCCAGAAGTAACACAGCAACAAGCTTTGATTGTGGTGCAACGAACAGTAGAGAAGCAGGGCAATACCGCTTGTACCAATAATTTGTCTCTCATGCACAGAAGGCATGAAAAACTGTCTTCATGGTCGTTATAATTAGATTCGTCATGGTCAGAAACTGAGATGGAGTGCAAGGACAGACCAAGTTTTTTCGAAACACATGTAGTGACAACACATAATGAGACACTAAGAGAGTGCCTAATCAGACAGTGATCTGGAGCCACTGTAAGACAGTTACAGGCCAGCTTCAACTCCCACTGAAATGTAGAGTCACTTTGCCTAGATTGCATTCAAATTATTTGGCACAGCAAAATGACACAAATCAGTTGTTGATGTACAATATTCAGAAAGTCGTGTTACTATGGCGAAATATGCAGTATATCGGTAGTAAATTTTCAGTCCCAGAAGTAACACAGCAACAAGCTTTGATTGTGCTGCAAGGAACAGTAGAGAAGCAGCGCAAAACCGCTTGTACCAACAATTTGTCTCTCATGCACAGAAGGCATGAAGAACTGTCTTCACGGTCGTTATAATTAGATTCGTCATGGTCAGAAACTGAGATGGAGTGCAAGGACAGACCAAGTTTTTTCGAAACACATGTAGTGACAACACATAATGGGACACTAAGAGAGTGCCTAATCAGACAGTGATCTGGAGCCACTGTAAGACAGTTACAGGCCAGCTTCAACTCCCACTGAATTGGAGAGTCACTTTGCCTAGATTGCATTCAAATTATTTGGCATAGCAAAATGACACAAATGAGTTGTTGATGTACAATATTCAGAAAGTCGTGTTACTATGGCGAAAAATGCAGTATATCGGTAGTAAATTTTCAGTCCCAGAAGTAACACAGCAACAAGCTTTGATTGTGGTGCAAGGAACAGTAGAGAAGCAGGGCAAAACCGCTTGTACCAATAATTTGTCTCTCATGCACAGAAGGCATGAAGAACTGTCTTCATGGTCGTTATAATTAGATTCGTCATGGTTAGAAACTGAGATGGAAGTGCAAGGACAGACCAAGTTTTTTCGAAACACATGTAGTGACAACACATAATGAGACACTAAGAGAGTGCCTAATCAGACAGTGATCTGGAGCCACTGTAAGACAGTTACAGGCCAGCTTCAACTCCCACTGAAATGTAGAGTCACTTTGCCTAGATTGCATTCAAATTATTTGGCACAGCAAAATGACACAAATCAAATGTTGATGTACAATATTGAGAAAGTCGTGTTACTATGGCGAAAAATGCAGTATATCGGTAGTAAATTTTCAGTCCCAGAAGTAACACAGCAACAAGCTTTGATTGTGGTGCAACGAACAGTAGAGAAGCAGGGCAAAACCGCTTGTACCAATAATTTGTCTCTCATGCACAGAAGGCATGAAGAACTGTCTTCATGGTCGTTATAATTAGATTCGTCATGGTCAGAAACTGAGATGGAGTGCAAGGACAGACCAAGTTTTTTCGAAACACATGTAGTGACAACACATAATGAGACACTAAGAGAGTGCCTAATCAGACAGTGATCTGGAGCCACTGTAAGACAGTTACAGGCCAGCTTCAACTCCCACTGAAATGTAGAGTCACTTTGCCTAGATTGCATTCAAATTATTTGGCACAGCAAAATGACACAAATCAGTTGTTGATGTACAATATTCAGAAAGTTGTGTTACTATGGCGAAAAATGCAGCACATCGGTAGTAAATTTTCAGTCCCAGAAGTAACACAGCAACAAGCTTTGATTGTGGTGCAACGAACAGTAGAGAGCAGGGCAAAACCGATTGTACCAATAATTTGTCTCTCATGCACAGAAGGCATGAAGAACTGTCTTCGTGGTCGTTATAATTAGATTCGTCATGGTCAGAAACTGAGATGGAGTGCAAGGACAGACCAAGTTTTTTCGAAACACATGTAGTGACAACACATAATGAGACACTAAGAGAGTGCCTAATGAGACAGTGATCTGGAGCCACTGTAAGACAGTTACAGGCCAGCTTCAACTCCCACTGAAAAGTAGAGTCACTTTGAGTAGATTGCATTCAAATGATTTGGCACAGCAAAATGACACAAATCAGTTGCTGATGTACAATATTCAGAAAGTCGCGTTGCTATGGCGAAGAATGCAGTATATAGGTAGTAAATTTTCAGTCCCAGAAGTAACACAGCAACAAGCTTTGATTGTAGTGAAACGAACGGTAGAGAAGCAGGGCAAAACCGATTGTACCAATAATTTGTCTCTCATGCACAGAAGGCATGAAGAACTGTCTTCATGGTCGTTATAATTAGATTCGTCATGGTCAGAAACTGAGATGGAGTGAAAGGACAGACCAAGTTTGTTCGAAACACATGTAGTGACAACACATAATGGGACACTAAGAGAGTGCCTAATCAGACAGTGATCTGGAGCCACTGTAAGACAGTTACAGGCCAGCTTCAACTCCCACTGAAATGTAGAGTCACTTTGCCTAGATTGCATTCAAATTATTTGGCACAGCAAAATGACACAAATCAGTTGTTGATGTACAATATTCAGAAAGTCGTGTTACTATGGCGAAAAATGCAGTATATCGTTAGTAACTTTTCAGTCCCAAAAGTAACACAGCAACAAGCTTTGATTGTGGTGCAACGAACAGTAGAGAAGCAGGGTAAAACCGCTTGTACCAATAATTTGTCTCTCATGCACAGAAGGCATGAAGAACTGTCTTCATGGTCGTTATAATTAGATTCGTCATGGTCAGAAACTGAGATGGAAGTGCAAGGACAGACCAATTTTTTCGAAACACATGTAGTGACAACATATAATGAGACACTAAGAGAGTGCCTAATCAGACAGTGATCTGGTGCCACTGTAAGACAGTTACAGGCCAGCTTCAACTCCCACTGAAATGTAGAGTCACTTTGCCTAGATTGCATTCAAATTATTTGGCACAGCAAAATGACACAAATCAGTTGTTGATGTACAATATTCAGAAAGTCGTGTTACTATGGCGAAAAGTGCAGTATATCGGTAGTAAATTTTCAGTCCCAGAAGTAACACAGCAACAAGCTTTGATTGTGGTGCAAGGAACAGTAGAGAAGCAGGGCAAAACCGCTTGTACCAACAATTTATCTCTCATGCACAGAAGGCATGAAGAACTGTCTTCATGGTCGTTATAATTAGATTCGTCATGGTCAGAAACTGAGATGGAAGTGCAAGGACAGACCAAGTTTTTTCGAAACACATGTAGTGACAACACTAAATGAGACACTAAGAGAGTGCCTATTCAGACAGTGATCTGGAGCCACTGTAAGACAGTTACAGGCCAGCTTCAACTCCCACTGAAATGTAGAGTCACTTTGCCTAGATAGCATTCAAATTATTTGGCACAGCAAAATGACACAAATCAGATGTTGATGTACAATATTCAGAAAGTCGTGTTACTATGGCGAAAAATGCAGTATATCGGTAGTAACTTTTCAGTCCCAAAAGTAACACAGCAACAAGCTTTGATTGTGGTGCAACGAACAGTAGAGAAGCAGGGCAAAACCGATTGTACCAATAATTTGTCTCTCATGCACAGAAGGCATGAAGAACTGTCTTCATGGTCGTTATAATTAGATTCGTCATGGTCAGAAACTGAGATGGAGTGCAAGGACAGACCAAGTTTTTTCGAAACACATGTACTGACAACACATAATGGGACACTAACAGAGTGCCTAATCAGACAGTGATCTGGAGCCACTGTAAGACAGTTACAGGCCAGCTTCAACTCCCACTGAATTGGAGAGTCACTTTGCCTAGATTGCATTCAAATTATTTGGCATAGCAAAATGACACAAATCAGTTGTTGATGTACAATATTCAGAAAGTCGTGTTACTATGGCGAAAAATGCTGTATATCGGTAGTAAATTTTCAGTCCCAGAAGTAACACAGCAACAAGCTTTGATTGTGGTGCAAGGAACAGTAGAGAAGCAGGGCAAAACCGCTTGTACCAATAATTTGTCTCTCATGCACAGAAGGCATGAAGAACTGTCTTCATGGTCGTTATAATTAGATTCGTCATGGTCAGAAACTGAGATGGAAGTGCAAGGACAGACCAAGTTTTTTCGAAACACATGCAGTGACAACACATAATGAGACACTAAGAGAGTGCCTAATCAGACAGAGATCTGAAGCCACTGTAAGACAGTTACAGGCCAGCTTCAACTCCCACTGAATTGGAGAGTCACTTTGCCAAAATTGCATTCAAATTATTTGGCACAGCAAAATGACACAAATCAGTTGTTGATGTACAATATTCAGAAAGTCGTGTTACTATGGCGAAAAATGCAGTATATCGGTAGTAAATTTTCAGTCCCAGAAGTAACACAGCAACAAGCTTTGATTGTGGTGCAACGAACAGTAGAGAAGCAGGGTAAAACCGCTTGTACCTTTAATTTGTCTCTCATGCACAGAAGGCATGAAGAACTGTCTTCATGGTCGTTATAATTAGATTCGTCATGGTCAGAAACTGAGATGGAGTGCAAGGACAGACCAAGTTTGTTCGAAACACATGTAGTGACAACACATAATGAGACACTGAGAGAGTGCCTAATCAGACAGTGATCTGGAGCCACTGTAAGACAGTTACAGGCCAGCTTCAACTCCCACTGAAATGTAGAGTCACTTTGCCTAGATTGCATTCAAATTATTTGGCACAGCAAAATGACACAAATCAGTTGTTGATGTACAATATTCAGAAAGTCGTGTTACTATGGCGAAAAA
Source organism: Schistocerca americana (assembly GCF_021461395.2). Taxonomy (NCBI): domain Eukaryota; kingdom Metazoa; phylum Arthropoda; class Insecta; order Orthoptera; family Acrididae; genus Schistocerca; species Schistocerca americana. The sequence continues at coordinate 428,279,432 of NC_060124.1, read as the reverse complement.
TGCAGTATATCGTTAGTAACTTTTCAGTCCCAAAAGTAACACAGCAACAAGCTTTGATTGTGGTGCAACGAACAGTAGAGAAGCAGGGTAAAACCGCTTGTACCAATAATTTGCCTCTCATGCACAGAAGGCATGAAGAACTGTCTTCATGGTCGTTATAATTAGATTCGTCATGGTCAGAAACTGAGATGGAAGTGCAAGGACAGACCAATTTTTTCGAAACACATGTAGTGACAACATATAATGAGACACTAAGAGAGTGCCTAATCAGACAGTGATCTGGTGCCACTGTAAGACAGTTACAGGCCAGCTTCAACTCCCACTGAAATGTAGAGTCACTTTGCCTAGATTGCATTCAAATTATTTGGCACAGCAAAATGACACAAATCAGTTGTTGATGTACAATATTCAGAAAGTCGTGTTACTATGGCGAAAAGTGCAGTATATCGGTAGTAAATTTTCAGTCCCAGAAGTAACACAGCAACAAGCTTTGATTGTGGTGCAAGGAACAGTAGAGAAGCAGGGCAAAACCGCTTGTAACAACAATTTGTCTCTCATGCACAGAAGGCATGAAGAACTGTCTTCATGGCCGTTATAATTAGATTCGTCATGGTCAGAAACTGAGATGGAAGTGCAAGGACAGACCAAGTTTTTTCGAAACACATGTAGTGATAACACTAAATGAGACACTAAGAGGGTGCCAAATCAGACAGTGATCTGGAGCCACTGTAAGACAGTTACAGGCCAGCTTCAACTCCCACTGAAATGTAGAGTCACTTTGCCTAGATAGCATTCAAATTATTTGGCACAGCAAAATGACACAAATCAGATGTTGATGTACAATATTCAGAAAGTCGTGTTACTATGGCGAAAAATGCAGTATATCGGTAGTAACTTTTCAGTCCCAAAAGTAACACAGCAACAAGCCTTGATTGTGGTGCAACGAACAGTAGAGAAGCAGGGCAAAACCGATTGTACCAATAATTTGTCTCTCATGCACAGAAGGCATGAAGAACTGTCTTCATGGTCGTTATAATTAGATTCGTCATGGTCAGAAACTGAGATGGAGTGCAAGGACAGACCAAGTTTTTTCGAAACACATGTAGTGACAACACATATTGGGACACTAAGAGAGTGCCTAATCAGACAGTGATCTGAAGCCACTGTAAGATAGTTACAGGCCAGCTTCAACTCCCACTGAATTGGAGAGTCACTTTGCCAAAATTGCATTCAAATTATTTGGCACAGCAAAATGACACAAATCAGTTGTTGATGTACAATATTCAGAAAGTCGTGTTACTATGGCGAAAAATGCAGTATATCGGTAGTAAATTTTCAGTCCCAGAAGTAACACAGCAACAAGCTTTGATTGTGGTGCAACGAACAGTAGAGAAGCAGGGTAAAACCGCTTGTACCTTTAATTTGTTTCTCATGCACAGAAGGCATGAAGAACTGTCTTCATGGTCGTTATAATTAGATTCGTCATGGTCAGAAACTGAGATGGAAGTGCAAGGACAGACCAAGTTTTTTCGAAACACATGTAGTGACAACACATAATGAGACACTAAGAGAGTGCCTAATCAGACAGTGATCTGGTGCCACTGTAAGACAGTTACAGGCCAGCTTCAACTTCCACTGAAATGTAGAGTCACATTGCCTGGATTGCATTCAAATTATTTGGCACAGCAAAATGACACAAATCAGTTGTTGATGCACAATATTCAGAAAGTCGTGTTACTATGGCGAAAAGTGCAGTATATCGGTAGTAAATTTTCAGTCCCAGAAGTAACACAGCAACAAGCTTTGATTGTGGTGCAACGAACAGTAGAGAAGCAGGGCAAAACCGCTTGTACCAACAATTTGTCTCTCATGCACAGAAGGCATGAAGAACTGTCTTCATGGTCGTTATAATTAGATTCGTCATGGTCAGAAACTGAGATGGAAGTGCAAGGACAGACCAAGTTTTTTCGAAACACATGTAGTGACAACACATAATGAGACACTAAGACAGTGCCTAATCAGACAGTGATCTGGAGCCACTGTAAGACAGTTACAGGCCAGCTTCAACTCCCACTGAAATGTAGAGTCACTTTGCCTAGATTGCATTCAAATTATTTGGCACAGCAAAATGACACAAATCAGTTGTTGATGTACAATATTCAGAAAGTCGTGTTACTATGGCGAAAAGTGCAGTATATCGGTAGTAAATTTTCAGTCCCAGAAGTAACACAGCAACAAGCTTTGATTGTGGTGCAAGGAACAGTAGAGAAGCAGGGCAAAACCGCTTGTACCAATAATTTGTCTCTCATGCACAGAAGGCACGAAGAACTGTCTTCATGGTCGTTATAATTAGATTCGTCATGGACAGAAACTGAGATGGAAGTGCAAGGACAGACCAAATTTTTTCCAAACACATGTAGTGACAACACATAATGAAACACTAAGAGAGTGCCTAATCAGACACTGATCTGGAGCCACTGTAAGACAGTTACAGGCCAGCTTCAACTCCCACTGAAATGTAGAGTCACTTTGCCTAGATTGCATTCAAATTATTTGGCACAGCAAAATGACACAAATCAGTTGTTGATGTACAATATTGAGAAAGTCGTGTTACTATGGCGAAAAGTGCAGTATATCGGTAGTAAATTTTCAGTCCCAGAAGTAACACAGCAACAAGCTTTGATTGTGGTGCAACGAACAGTAGAGAAGCAGGGCATAACCGCTTGTACCAATAATTTGTCTCTCATGCACAGAAGGCATGAAGAACTGTCTTCATGGTCGTTATAATTAGATTCGTCATGGTCAGAAACTGAGATGGAGTGCAAGGACAGACCAAGTTTTTCGAAACACATGTAGTGACAACACATAATGAGTCACTAAGAGAGTGCCTAATCAGACAGTGATCTGGAGCCACTGTAAGACAGTTACAGGCCAGCTTCAACTCCCACTGAAATGTAGAGTCACTTTGCCTAGATTGCATTCAAATTATTTGGCACAGCAAAAAGGCACAAATCAGTTGTTGATGTACAATATTCAGAAAGTCGTGTTACTATGGCGAAAAATGCTGTATATCGGTAGTAAATTTTCAGTCCCATAAGTAACACAGCAACAAGCTTTGATTGTGGTGCAAGGAACAGTAGAGAAGCAGGGCAAAACCGCTTGTACCAATAATTTGTCTCTCATGCACAGGAGGCACGAAGAACTGTCTTCATGGTCGTTATAATTAGATTCGTCATGGTCAGAAACTGAGATGGAAGTGCAAGGACAGACCAAATTTTTTCCAAACACATGTAGTGACAACACATAATGAAACACTAAGAGAGTGCCTAATCAGACACTGATCTGGAGCCACTGTAAGACAGTTACAGGCCAGCTTCAACTCCCACTGAAATGTAGAGTCACTTTGCCTAGATTGCATTCAAATTATTTGGCACAGCAAAATGACGCAAATCAGTTGTTGATGTACAATATTCAGAAAGTCGTGTTACCATGGCGAAAAATGCAGTATATCGGTAGTAAATTTTCAGTCCCATAAGTAACACAGCAACAAGCTTTGATTGTGGTGCAAGGAACAGTAGAGAAGCAGGGCAAAACCGCTTGTACCAATAATTTGTCTCTCATGCACAGAGGGCATGAAGAACTGTCTTCATGGTCGTTATAATTAGATTCGTCATGGTCAGAAACTGAGATGGAAGTGCAAGGACAGACCAAGTTTTTTCGAAACACATGTAGTGACAACACATAATGAGACACTAAGAGAGTGCCTAATCAGACACTGATCTGGAGCCACTGTAAGACAGTTACAGGCCAGCTTCAACTCCCACTGAAATGTAGAGTCACTTTGCCTAGATTGCATTCAAATTATTTGGCACAGCAAAATGACACAAATCAGTTGTTGATGTACAAGATTGAGAAAGTCGTGTTACTATGGCGAAAAGTGCAGTATATCGGTAGTAAATTTTCAGTCCCAGAAGTAACACAGCAACAAGCTTTGATTGTGGTGCAACGAACAGTAGAGAAGCAGGGCATAACCGCTTGTACCAATAATTTGTCTCTCATGCACAGAAGGCATGAAGAACTGTCATCATGGTCGTTATAATTAGATTCGTCATGGTCAGAAACTGAGATGGAGTGCAAGGACAGACCAAGTTTTTCGAAACACATGTAGTGACAACACATAATGAGTCACTAAGAGAGTGCCTAATGAGACAGTGATCTGGAGCCACTGTAAGACAGTTACAGGCCAGCTTCAACTCCCACTGAAATGTAGAGTCACTTTGCCTAGATTGCATTCAAATTATTTGGCACAGCAAAATGACACAAATCAGTTGTTGATGTACAATATTCAGAAAGTCGTGTTACTATGGCGAAAAATGCAGTATATCGGTAGTAAATTTTCAGTCCCAGAAGTAACACAGCAACAAGCTTTGATTGTGGTGCAACGAATAGTAGAGAAGCAGGGCAAAACCGATTGTACCAATAATTTGTCTCTCATGCACAGAAGGCATGAAGAACTGTCTTCATGGTCGTTATAATTAGATTCGTCATGGTCAGAAACTGAGATGGAGTGCAAGGACAGACCAAGTTTTTTCGAAACACATGTAGTGACAACACATAATGAGACACTAAGAGAGTGCCTAATCAGACAGTGACCTGGAGCCACTGTAAGACAGTTACAGGCCAGCTTCAACTCCCACTGAAATGTAGAGTCACTTTGCCTCGATTGCATTCAAATTATTTGGCACAGCAAAAAGACACAAATCAGTTGTTGATGTACAATATTCAGAAAGTCGTGTTACTATGGCGAAAAATGCAGTATATCGGTAGTAAATTTTCAGTCCCAGGAGTAACACAGCAACAAGCTTTGATTGTGGTGCAACGAACAGTAGAAAGCAGGGCAAAACCGCTTGTACCAATAATTTGTCTCTCATGCACAGAAGGCATGAAGAACTGTCTTCATGGTCGTTATAATTAGATTCGTCATGGTCAGAAACTGAGATGGAGTGCAAGGACAGACCAAGTTTTTCGAAACACATGTAGTGACAACACATAATGAATCACTAAGAGAGTGCCTAATCAGACAGTGATCTGAAGCCACTGTAAGACAGTTACAGGCCAGCTTCAACTCCCACTGAAATGTAGAGTCACTTTGCCTAGATTGCATTCAAATTATTTGGCACAGCAAAATGACACAAATCAGTTGTTGATGTACAATATTGAGAAAGTCGTGTTACTATGGCGAAAAGTGCAGTATATCGGTAGTAAATTTTCAGTCCCAGAAGTAACACAGCAACAAGCTTTGATTGTGGTGCAACGAACAGTAGAGAAGCAGGGCAAAACCGCTTGTACCAATAATTTGTCTCTCATGCACAGAAGGCATGAAGAACTGTCTTCATGGTCGTTATAATTAGATTCGTCATGGTCAGAAACTGAGATGGAGTGCAAGGACAGACCAAGTTTTTCAAAACACATGTAGTGACAACACATAATGAGTCACTAAGAGAGTGCCTAATCAGACAGTGATCTGGAGCCACTGTAAGACAGTTACAGGCCAGCTTCAACTCCCACTGAAATGTAGAGTCAATTTGCCTACATTGCATTCAAATTATTTGGCACAGCAAAATGACACAAATCAGTTGTTGATGTACAATATTCAGAAAGTCGTGTTACTATGGCGAAAAATGCTGTATATCGGTAGTAAATTTTCAGTCCCAGAAGTAACACAGCAACAAGCTTTGATTGTGGTGCAACGAACAGTAGAGAAGCAGGGCAAAACCGATTGTACCAATAATTTGTCTCTCATGCACAGAAGGCATGAAGAACTGTCTTCATGGTCGTTATAATTAGATTCGTCATGGTCAGAAACTGAGATGGAGTGCAAGGACAGACCAAGTTTTTTCGAAACACATGTAGTGACAACACATAATGAGACACTAAGAGAGTGCCTAATCAGACAGTGATCTGGAGAAACTGTAAGACAGTTACAGGCCAGCTTCAACTCCCACTGAAATGTAGAGTCACTTTGCCTAGATTGCATTCAAATTATTTGGCACAGCAAAAAGACACAAATCAGTTGTTGATGTACAATATTCAGAAAGTCGTGTTACTATGGCGAAAAATGCAGTATATTGGTAGTAAATTTTCAGTCCCAGAAGTAACACAGCAACAAGCTTTGATTGTGGTGCAACGAACAGTAGAGAAGCAGGGCAAAACCGCTTGTACCAATAATTTGTCTCTCATGCACAGAAGGCATGATGAACTGTCTTCATGGTCGTTATAATTAGATTCGTCATGGTCAGAAACTGAGATGGAAGTGCAAGGACAGACCAATTTTTTTCGAAACACATGTAGTGACGACAGATAATGAGACACTAAGAGAGTGCCTAATCAGACAGTGATCTGGAGCCACTGTAAGACAGTTACAGGCCAGCTTCAACTCCCACTGAAATGTAGAGTCACTTTGCCTAGATTGCATTCAAATTATTTGGCGCAGCAAAATGACACAAATCAGTTGTTGATGTACAATATTCAGAAAGTCTTGTTACTGTGGCGAAAAATGCAGTATATCGGTAGTAACTTTTCAGTCCCAAAAGTAACACAGCAACAAGCTTTGATTGTGGTGCAACGAACAGTAGAGAAGCAGGGTAAAACCGCTTGTACCAATAATTTGTCTCTCATGCACAGAAGGCATGAAGAACTGTCTTCATGGGCGTTATAATTAGATTCGTCATGGTCAGAAACTGAGATGGAAGTGCAAGGACAGACCAAGTTTTTTCGAAACACATGTAGTGACAACATATAATGAGACACTAAGAGAGTGCCTAATCAGACAGTGATCTGGAGCCACTGTAAGACAGTTATATGCCAGCTTCAACTCCCAATGAAATGTAGAGTCACTTTGCCTAAATTGCATTTTCGTTAACTGGCACAGCAAAGTGACTAAAGTCTGTTGTTGATGTACAATATTCAGAATTACGACATAGAAAATCAGTTCTAGAATCGGATTCGTGTTACTATGGCGAAAAATGCAGTATATTGGTAGTACATTTTCAGTCCCAGAAGTAACACAGCAACAGGCGTTTATTCTGGTGCAATAAAGAGTAGAGAAGCCATGCAAAACTGCTTGTAGTAGTAATTTGTCTCTTTTGCACAGAGGGCATGAAGAACTGTCTTCAAGGTCGTTATAATTAGATTCGTCATGGTCAGAAACTGAGATGGAAGTCCAAGGAGAAAGCAACTTTTTTCGAATCACATGTAGTGACGACACATAATGAGACACTAAGAGAGTGCCTAATCAGTGATCTGGAGCAACTGTAAGACAGTTACAGGCCAGCTTCAACTCCCACTGAAATGCAGAGTCACTTTCCCTAGATTGCATTTAGATTAACTGGCACAGCAAAATGACACAAATTAGTTGTTGATGTACAATATTCAGAATTACGACATAGAAAATTAGATCTAGCTCCGGAGTCGTGTTACTATGGCGAAAAATGCAGTATATCGGTAGTAAATTTTCAGTCCAAGAAGGAACACAGCAACAGGCGTTTATTCTGGTGCAACAAACAGTAGAGAAGCAGGGCAAAACTGCTTGTACCAATAATTTTTCTCTATAGCACTGAGGACATGAACAACTGTCTTCATGGTCGTTATAATTAGGTTCGTCATGGTCAGAAACTGAGATGGAAGTGCAAGGAGAGACCAGATTTTTTCGAAACACCTGTAGTGACGACACATAATGAGGCACTAAGAAAGTGCCTAATCAGACAGTGATCTGGAGCCACTGTAAGACCGTTACAGGCCATATTCATCTCCCACTGAAATGTAGAGTCACTTTGCCTTCATTGCATTCAGATTAACTGGCACAGCGAAATGACAAAAATCAGTTTCTGATGTACAAGATTCAAAATTACGACATAGAAAACTAGATCTAGATTCGGAGTCGTGTTACTATGGCGAAAAAAGCAATATATCGGTAGTAAATTTTCTGTCCCAGAAGTAACACAGACACAGGCTTTGATTCTGGTGCAACAAACAGTAGAGAAGCACGGCAAAACTGCTGGTACTAATAACTTGTCTCTTTAGCACAAATGGCATGAAGAACTGTCTTCATGGTCGTTATAATTAGATTCGTCATGGTCAGCACCTGAGGTGGAAATCCTATGAGACAGCGACTTTTTTCGAAACGCATGTAGTGACGACACATAATGAGACGCTAAGCTCCGTGATGTTGCAGTGACAGTACGAAGTTATGAATGTTATTAATCATCGTCATCCTTTTCTCTGTCCCTCGGTAAAGAGGGAGCCTTATCAGACAATGATCCGATGATCTGAAACTGCTGTAAGATACTACAGGCCAGATTCTAGAGCCACAGAATACTACTGTCACTTTGCTTTGATTGCACCCAGTTTAACTGGCACAGCAGAGTGACAAAAATCTGTTGATGTACAATGTTCCGAAATACGCTACAGAAAATGTTATCTCGATTTAGAATCGTGTTAGCAGGGCGAAAAATGCAGTATATCTGTGGTAAATCTTTAGTCCCAGAAGTAACACTGCAGTAGGCTTTGATTCTGGTGCAACAAACAGTAGAGGAGCAGGGTAAACTACTTGTACCAATATTTTGTCTCTCTGGCACGGAAGGGATGAAGAATTTGATTCGTCATTGTCAGAAACTGAGATGGAGATCCAAGGAGACAGCAGGGAAGGTATAACTGCTTTTGAAACCCCTGTGGTTACGACAAATAATAAGACACTAGTCTCCGAAATGTTGCACTGTCAGTACGAATTTTCGAATGTTCTTAAATCATCCAAATTCTCGAGTCTTTCTTTTGCTTAAGACAGACTCTATCAGTCGAAGATGTGGAGCTACTGTAAGTCAGTTACGGACCAGATTCTAAACCCACACAGATCATACAGTCTCTTTGCCTCCCTTGCAGCCAGTTTAGTTAATACAGCAGTGTGACAAAAATCTTTTCCTTATGTACAAATTTCTCAATTACGCAATAGCAAAGTAGTTTTGTGTAGAAAACTCTGATAAATCCTTTAGTCATCTACGCATTATTTTTTTTTTTTTTTTTTTTTTTTTTTTTGGAGCCGAAAGATGCAATAAGTAAATTGATAAACTTGAAACATGTAGGGTTAGCTGCTTACACTACTAAACGACTTTTTAGCTTGTCCGAACACTTGAACGTTTTAATTAGTACTATAGTAGAATATTATCAAAAGTTTTCTATCACATCCCAAAGAAATTCTGGCTATTCCATGTGTTGGAGGAATGGCTATGAAATGTAAAGGATCGCCTCTCACTGAAAGCTGCCATCCTTGATTCACGTCAATTGCAGGAGTGACGAAGAAACTTAAACATCGACTTCCATTGAGAGACACCATTCTGGGTAAGATGTCTGAAGATAGGAAAGCATCGTCAATGGAATGGTCTGTCATGTGCTCCATAGAAGAAAAAGCTCATAGTGAACCTAATAAAACTCAGAAGGAAACAGGCTTTCCCTACCCACAAATATCACTGTGACATCTGAGCTGTCCCTCAGAGGGCTCAGAAATTGACATCTACATTTTGCTCAGAAGCCGAAGCGGAAAACTGCTGCCAAGCGAAAAGCTTCTTTTTTGCATAAATCTACAGACTATGGATGCATAGATCTCCCTAACACGGGCAGAAAACTCGTTCAATTCGGTGCCATGCACTGGTAAAAGCAACTGATGAGATTCAGCACTAGTGGGAAGCGTCCGACGAGGACAAGAGGGTGACAGAATGCAGAGAATTCCAGTACGCTGCGGCCGAACATCTCTTAACACAAGTGGTAGGGTGTAACATTCCCGGTAACATACCTGGAGACGGATACACTCCGTCTGTGAGTCCATCATAGCAACCATCCGAAAATCGGTGCGACCCAGCTGGTGACAATTTGCCTGACCATCGCAAATCCGTATCTTACACACTGCCTCCATGGTTATCAAAGTTTCGTAGGCCATGGATATGGTGTAAGATCGAAGACAACGAGGACATTTGCATGCCTGTTGGTTTGTGTCTGTTGACTGTTAGTGGTAAATTTTCAATCTCAGAAGTAACACACCGAGAACACGCTGATAACACAACTGGAGACGTTTATCCAGTTCAAGAAACATACAAAAGCCGATTTGAACCTGCTGATAATTGTAATTTGTCTGTCGAGGACAAAGTCGTTCAAACATTACCACCGTCGTCATTAAAATCCGACACATCATGGTCAGGACGCGAGATGGGAATACAGGCAAACATCGGCGAAGGCTCCACAGCTATTGAACAGTCTTCACTGACAACACACAGTGAGTCTTCAGTTTCTGAAACACCATATCGAGCGCACGCCGATAGCACAAGATTGAAGACAATGGGAGCACTTGCATGCCTGTTGATATGTCTCTGTTGACCGTTAGTGGTAAATATTCAATCTCAGATGCAACACAACAATATGGCTTTATTCTGGTGCAACAAACAGTCGAGAAGAGGTGCAAATCTACTGGTGCCAATAATTTGTCTCTCCGGCGCGGAAGGGTAGAGCCAATGTCTTCATGGTCGTTGAAATTCGATTCGTTATGGTCAGAAATTGAGATGGAGATCCAAGGGGAGGTGTAACTGTTTTCGAAATGCCTGCGGTGACGACACCACAGGCCCACCAAGATATTACACCGACAGTACGAAAGTTCCGATGTTTTAATCCGCCTACATCGTCCCGTCTGTCTCTCGCTAAAGAGATAGCCCCGTCAGGCGATGATCTGGAGCTACTGTAAGACAGTTAGGGGCCAAATTCTACACCCGCAGAATAGTACAGTCTCCTTGCCTCCCTTGCATCCAATTCAATTAACACAGTAGAATGACAAAAATATCTTGTTGACGTACAAAATCTAGAGAATGATTCCAGTAGTATTTCTGCCATATTCCTGGTTTTAGACAATGTGTTAGCCAGGGCTGCCAAATTTCAAACATCACGAGCAATCTCTACGTATTTCTACTATCCTCACAGGATATTTCACCTTATGTATCGTCAAGGAATAGTCTCCATTGCTCCTCAAATGCATCTGAAGAGAGTATCGAATAAATTATTTTAAGTCATAATTTTTGAAGTACATGGAGAAGTGGACTGTCAGTGCTGAAACCGTGGATAGTTAGGACCACTATAGTAGCATACGCTGTAGCATTACTGCTGCTGCGGAGGAACTGCAAGGTGTACAGGAGCCTACCCTTCGTTTCAGTTATGGTCGCATAAGACAAGGTGATATCCGTAAGTACATCCTCACAATCATTTTTCCCACCATAACGCACTTCACTCGAGAGAAAGTTCCGAGTGATATTGCTCATGATGTCCTATTAATACCTTCAGAACAGTATCATTGAGTTGCATGGTTGAACTGAGCTACAGTACATAGACCAATTCGCTATGTTTATAATGCAGATACAATGGCTAACGACAAAGACATTCCTTCAGAAATTGTTACACGTGTCGTCTCACGCTAAGACCATTGCGCAACATGAGTAGTGCATTTCAGAAGAGATTACATGTTCTGGCTTTCATGCACACGGACACGGTACAGCTACGGTGTTGATAACAGGTGCAACGCGTTGTGTGAGTGAAATGGCGCAGTAAATCCAAAGCTGAAGCATGCGGCTAGGCGGGGAAGTGGACAAAACCTCTAAACTGCCCACAGATACGCTGTGAATTCTGGTAGTACGTGAACCAAAGGCAATGTCGCGTCCAGTGATAATTAAATGGTGCCAACAATTTGACCAGTGCCACGCAGACATGGATGATGCTGTCGGGAAGGAAGGTCACGACATCGGCTGCAGACGACAATGTCCAACCATCCTTTTCGTCAAGCTGAAAGACATCTGTGGTAAGAGACACTCCAATGCTACGGACATACACATAGCGGCTATCGAATGACTCCGTGACCAACGAGAGGATTTCTGACCTCATGGACATGAACGACCAGTAGGACGTTCCGACTGCTGTTTACAGAGACATGGTGACTGTATTGAAAAATATCATTTACCTGTGTCACTTTGAAGTGTAGTGCAAAATTCGATAAAATGCCTAAATAATTCCAGAATAATGTGTACTGTTTCTTGAAGTCCCCTAGTAGTAAAATGAATAATGGGATAGGACGATGAGAAATGTGGGCCCCCAGTGCTACCATGCATCTCATAAAAGCTATCACCATGCAAGCCGTCATTCCTGTTAGCAGAATGAGCCATGTGAAACCTTGTTGACATTTGGAGTTGCTCGATCATATCGCTCTCAAAATTTTAACTGCACTGTGATGATCAACGAAAATTATTAATATCTAACACACATAATACCTTGTCCAAGGTATGTGCCGTTTTCGCTTTTGATCACTTGCTGTTGCTCCCGATTCACTGCGCTCAAGCCCTGGTCAAAATTTTTAGCCTTCTTTCACAGTCTCTACAATTCTTATATCTGTACCGAGCGAGGTGGCGCAGTGGTTAGCACACTGGACTCGCATTCGGGAAGACGACGGTTCAATCCCGCGTCCGGCCATCCAGATTTAGGTTTTCCGTGACTTCCCTAAATCGCTCCAGGCAAATGCCGGGATGGTTCCTCTGAAAGGGCACGGCCAATTTCCTTCCCCGACCTTCCCTAATCCGATGAGACCGATGACCTCGCTGTCTGGTCTCTTGCTCCAAACAATCCAACCCCTCTTATATCTGTATAATTACAGCAGTTTGTGATCTCTTCTCATTTTGAATTACCATGTACTTAAACCGTACCTACGAAAGGCACATAAAAATTTCGGAATAAGCTGAATACTTTCAGTTTTATTTTTCGGAGAAATAAATGAGTTTTTCTGCGTCAGTAACCGCTAGTGTGCTCGATCAAGCGCAATTTTTGTGGTGGCAAAAGTTGAGCATTTATAAAACATATATCGTATGGCACTACTCTAAGGATGAACAATCGAAAAAGATTCCAATGAAACCTCTGCCTCCTATGGCGTCACTCGGGGTGCAGAACATTTCCAAATGATAGGCAAAATGTATGAAATCATCAAATGTCACATTTTCCACTATTCGAGGAAGCAGCCCCCAGTTACCGTGGATACCCTAGCCCATTTCTCCGCTTTCTTGTCGGTGCGGTTGATTCTTTGACCCCACGATAATCAAAATTTCTTGAAAAATCTCGAAGACTTCGTGAGTTAACATTCAATTATACTTTGTCGGGCATGGTCCTAACTTCTTTGCGGTATGGTATGTTAAGCTTCAGAATTACGCCGTAGCGAATTAATTGTAGCTTCGAACTGGTGTCAGTACGGCGAAAAATGTAGTTTATCGGTATCCAGAGGCGGTAGGTTAAAGTGAACTGCGCATCTGTCTAGAAAAATCTGATAAATCCTGTAATCAACTACTCCTTTTTATTGGGCGGGAAAGATACAAGAAATAATGTGATACCCTTGAAACATGTGGAATTAGCCGCTTATGCTCCAAAAAGACATTTTAGTCTCTCAGCTATTAATGACTACCGTGGTAGAATATTATCGAAAGATCTCTCTCAAATACCAAAGAACGTCTGGTTATTCAGTGAGCTGATCCACCCGCGCAGTTCGATGCGGTCGCGCGTTGTCATCCATAAAAATGAGGTCAGGGCCAAATGCATCTCTGAAAAGATGCACCAAAATATCAGATTCGACAGTGTTCCAAGGTGTTTCTATCTATTGTCACGTGATGGTACGTCCAGTATTTGCAAAATTTATTTCGCTCAGTGTCACACTAACGCCTATTGTCGAAAGTACGATAGCATGATGTTGTTCCTGTTGTTGTTCTTGTTGTTGTTGTTGCTGCTGCTGTTGCCTTCAGTCAAAAGACTGGTTTGATACAGCTCTCCATGCCATCCCATCTTGAACAAGCCTGTTCATCGCCGAATAACTACTGCAACCTACATACTTCTGAATCTGCTTACTGTATTCATCTCTTGGTCTCCCCCTATGATTTTTACCCCCCACACTTCCTTCCAGAACTAAACTGATGATCCCTTGATGTCTCAGAATGTGTCATATCAACCGATCCCTTCTTTTAGCCAAGTTGAGCCACAAATTTCTTGTCTCCCCAATTCTGGTCAGTACCTCCCCATTAGTTATGTGTCCTACCCAACGAATCTTCAGCATTCTTATGTAGAGCCACATTTCAAAAGTTTCTATCTCTTCTTGTCTAAACTGTTTATCGTCGATGTCCCACTTCCCCACTTGGCTACATTCCATACAAATACTTTCAGAAAATACTTCCTGACACTTAAATCTAAATTCGATGTTAATAAATTTCTCTTTTTCAGTATGAGATATGAAACGAAACTTGTGACTGCACTTAGAATTTTATTCGTAGAGATGACGTTGCATGGTACCTCGGATAGAGAGTGGTCGACAGATGTAGAAGTAACTTCTGGTGTGCCCCAGGAAAGAGACCCTCGCTGTTCATGATATATATCAATAATCTTGCACACAATATTAATAGTAACCACAGAGTATTATCAGATGGTGCGGTTATTTACAGTGAAGTACTGTCTGAAAAAAAAACAACTAAACCCCCTCCAAAAAGACCTTGGAAGGCTCAACGGTACCTACCGGCCGCCATGTCATCCCCAGCCCACAGACTTCACTGGATGCGGACATGGAGGGGCATGTGATCAGCACACCGCTCTTGCGGCCGTATGTCAGTTTACGAGACTGAAGCCGCTACTTCTCAATCAAGTAGCTCCTCAGTTTGCCTCACAAAGACTGAGTGCACCCGGCTTGCCAACAGCGCTTGGCAGACCGGATGGTCACCCATCTAAGTGCTAGTCCATTCTGAAAGCGCTTAACTTCGATGATCTGACGGTAAACTTCTGCAAAGATTCTGAACGTGCTTTAAAAGTTCAGAAATGTATAACTGTGCACTCCACATAGGAAAAAATGTGCCCTATGACTACAAAATCAATGAGTAACTGTTTGAATCACTCAAGAAAAAAACCGAGTCTAACATTTTGTAGAGATATGAAATGAAACAATCACATATGATCACTCGCAAGTAAAGCTGGTGGCAGATTTCGATTAATTGGTAGAACGCCAGGGACAAGAGGCAGTCGATCTACAAAGAAGATTACTTACAAAACACTAGTGTGACTAGTTCCAAATGTTGGTTAAGTGTGGGACCCGTACCAAATAGGACTAACAGGGGATGCTGAACGTCCAGTGCTTGACACTTGTAGCGGAACAGCTGACAACTGCTACGTAACACCTGAACAATGATGGTAAAAGGAAACAGTGCTAACTGAAGTGAAGTCTGTTCACGAACGCTCTGTATGCATTCGACAGTTCATGCAGTGCGATGTTTGACGAAGGTTGTTGTGGACCAGATTAGTGCGACATTCCGTGTGCTGGGGCAACAAGTCTCGAAGACAACATTTGAGTTCTTACGACCGTGGGCGAGTAGTTAGACAGCTCGAAGCCGGTAACACTGTCACTACTGTGTCCACAGTAATGGGTGTACCCGAAAGTGTTATTTCGCGATTAAAAAAAAACAGGCCGTCGACGGTGAAAATGATATAAATGATATGGGAAAGCCTGCCGGTGGTCGCAAACTGGCAACAAGAGGATGGATGCTTAGCCCTAGTGACGAAAGGAACAGACCCCTCACCCCTAGGCAGATAGTTGCAAACCTTGCAACCGCATCCGGTACATGCGCCAGAATCATTTCGCAGCGACTAAATCAGGCTGGCTTGTATGATTGGAAGCATCGTCGAGAAACAGTTCGTTGGTGTAGGAAGCTTGTTGGTTGGGGTCAGCAATAGTGGTTCAAAGGAATGTTCTCCGACGATACCGCTCCACTATAGCAGGTGATTCCTGGTCACCACTTAGAGTGTGTGTGTGTTTCTGTGTGTAGTAGAGAGAGGGGGGTGGGGTTGTTACACACCACAGAATGTTAATGAACGTCATCGGTATGGCCTAGGCGTTATGGTCTGCGCAGGCATTATGCAAAATGCTGAACACCGCTGCATAGGCTCTTTCAGTGCGGTATCATTACAGCACAGTGGTACTGCAGGGAAATAATTCTGGACCAGTGCCGTCTATTTCGGGATGGGATATGTCTCTACTTCCTGTTCATGGACGACAGTGTCCGCCCACGAAGGACCCGTGAGGCGTCGGACACGATGGAAAGTGAAGATTTTGAATGTATGGCACGGCCTATGTACTCATCGGACCTAAACCCTATAGAGCATGCCTGGCATCCTCATAGCATACGTGTTTCTCGACGAACTTCTCCTCCCCAAACAGTGCAAGATCTGAACACGGCACTGAAAGAGGAGAGGGACAATATCCCTCAAGGACTCAACATTTCGGTAGCCAGCATGAGTAACAGGTACAAGACGTTCATTAGTGCTCGAGGAGAGGATATTAATTAGACATCGTCCTTCATGTTGCCAGTCTGACCTGTATCAAACATAAATGTCATTTGCGTCTGTTATCCTGCTTTCCCATGTAGTGAAATCTGTACAATTTTTCGTATAAATATACCACTCCAACTCCATTACGTATGTCCTGTTTTCTGTTGTCCATAATTGCCTGAAATCATTTCTGTTCAACAGTGTCTGTTCCTTAGCAGTTGTCACCCGCTGTATACAAAGGAAGCCAGCACGATGGCCATAGGTTTGTTTGACGCATAGCAGAGCAACAAGGATATGTGGAATATATTGGTAAGAGCTTCAAGATAGAGGTATATTGTTCCGTGAAACCATAGCTACAAAGTTCCAAAAATGAGATTTATGTTATCATTCACATAGGGATCGCAAAGACGAGATTAGTCTAAGTGCAGCGCGCACTGAGGCTTTTAAACGACCATTCATCCCGAGGTTTACACGTGAACTTTATTTATAGAACAACACATTAGCTGTGGCGGGATCGTGTAATTTTTTAAGTGACTGTCAGATAAAATAATTTGGTGAGATGTAGACTGCATAGTTCTTAAAACTTCCAACTGCAATTACTTTGTGAGGTACGGTGTCGTCTGCGATGTTTAAATACGTCATAATGCATATATTATGGTTGTCTGTAGGCCCACTTGATTCCACAGTAATACCTACACTGCCTGATAAAAAAGTGAAGCACCCAGAAGGCATGATCGGATGTTAATGTAACTTTGTACACATGCAAACAATCGCTGGATATGTAAATGATCAGATCTGCGATTCTCTGGACACATAGAACGGCCAACAGAGCACATTAAAGGGGTTCGTGTTCACTGCTGTTACCAGGCATCGTAGGTACACTCAGTGACGCGGCGGAAGTCACGGGATAACGATAAGCGCGTATGCAAAAGGCGGTAGTATCGCACATACAAGGTACAAAAGGTCAGTGCATTCTTGGATCTGTCATTTGTGCTCAGGTAATTAATGTGAAAATATTTCCGACGCAATTATGGCTGCAGGACGGGAATTAAGACTTTGAACGCGGAGTGGGAGCTGGAACTAGATGCACGACATATTCAGTTTTGGAAATCGTTAGGAAATTAATTACCTGAGATCCACAGTGTCTGGTGTGTGCCGAGAATACCACATTCCAGAAATTATCTTCCACCCATGGACAACGCAGTGACCGAGAGCAGCGATGTTTGTGTAGAGTTGTCAGTGCTGGCAAACAAGCAACACTGCTTGAAATAACTGCTGAAGTAAATGTGGAACTTACAACGTATACAGAAAACAGACAGCAGTTACAAAAAATAGAGGGACATGAAAGGGAAGTAATGGTAGAGAAGGGAGTGAGGCAGAGTTGCAGCATGTCCCAGGTGTAGCTCGATTTCTACATTAAGCAAACAGTAAAGGAAATCAATGAAACATTTGGTGTAAGAATTAAGCTTCCTGGACAAGAAATTAAAACTTTCAGGCTTGCGATGACATTGTAATTCTACCGGGGCAGCAACTGGCTTGGAAGAGCAATTAAACGGAGTGGACAGTCCTCAAAGGAGAATGTAAGCTGAACATTAGCAAAAGCAAAACAAGGACAATGGAATTCCGTCGAATTAAATCAGGTGATGCTAAGGAAATTAGATTAGGAAACGGGACACTAAAAGTAGTAGACGCGTTTTGCTATTTGGGCATTAAAGTAACTGATGATGGTCGAAGAACACAAAATGTAGACTGGCAATAGCAAGAAAAGCTTTCCTGAAGAAGAGAAATTTGATGACCTTGAATATATCTACATCTACATACATACTCCGCAATCCACCATACGGTGTGTGGCGGAGGGTACCTCGTACCACAACTGGCATCTTCTCTCCCTGTTCCACTCCCAAACAGAATGAGGGAAAAATGACTGCCTATATGCCTCTGTACGAGCCCTAATCTCTCTTATCTTATCTTTGTGGTCTTTCCGCGAAATGTAAGTTGGCGGCAGTAAAATTGCACTGCAGTCAGCCTCAAATGCTGGTTCTCTAAATTTCCTCAGTAGCGATTCGCGAAAAGAACGCCTCCTTTCCTCTAAAGACTCCCACCCGAGTTCCTGAAGCATTTCCGTAACACTCGCGTGATGATCAAACCTACCAGTAACAAATCTAGCAGCCCGCCTCTGAATTGCTTCTATGTCCTCCTTCAATCCGACCTGATAGGGATCCCAAACGCTCGAACAGTACTCAAGAATAGGTCGAATTAGTGTTTTATAAGCGGTCTCCTTTACAGATGAACCACATCTTCCCAAAATTCTACCAATGAACCGAAGACGACTA
This sequence comes from Schistocerca americana, assembly GCF_021461395.2. Lineage (NCBI taxonomy): Eukaryota > Metazoa > Arthropoda > Insecta > Orthoptera > Acrididae > Schistocerca > Schistocerca americana. The sequence goes on along the minus strand of NC_060124.1, from coordinate 428,260,680 downwards.
TCCGCCTTCCCTACAACTGCCATTACATGCTTGTCCTACCTCATATCGCTCTGAAGTGTTACGCCCAAATATTTAATCGACGTGACTGTGTCAAGTGCTACACTACTAACGGAGTATTCAAACATTACAGGATTCTTTTTCCTATTCATCTGCATTAAGTTATATTTATCTATATTTAGAGTTAGCTGCCATTCTTTACAGCAATCACAAATCCTGTCCAAGTCATCTTGTATCCTACAGTCACTCAACGACGACACCTTCCCATACACCACAGCATCATCAGCAAACAGCCGCACATTGCTATCCACCCTACCCAAAAGATCATTTATGTAGATAGCGGACCTACCACACTTCCCTGGGGCACCCCAGATGATACCCTCACCTCCGATGAACACCCACCATCGAGGGCAACGTAGTGGGTTCCATTACTTAAGAAATCAGATTAAAGTGTTTAAGTGTTAGGACAACTTCTCTCTGAAGGTATTTGTCTCGAGGATAGCTATGTATGGAAGTGAAACGTGGACGAGAAACAGTTTAGAGCACAAGAGAATAGAAGCTTTTGAAATGTGGTACAACAGATGAATGCTGAAGATTAGATAGGTAGATCAGGTAACTAATAAGGATGTTCTGAACATAATTGGGCAGAAAAGAAATTCGTGACGCAACGTGACTAGAGAAGGGATCGGTTGATAGGATACTGGTAGTTGGGAGCTCCAACGTCAGGCGCGTAATGGGGCCCCTTAGGGAAATGGCAGCAAGAGAGGGGAAGAAAACCAATGTGCACTCCGTGTGCATACCGGGGGGAGTCATTCCAGATGTGGAAAGGGTCCTTCCAGATGCCATGAAGGGTACAGGGTGCACCCATCTGCAGGTGGTCGCTCATGTCGGCACCAATGATGTGTGTCGCTATGGATCGGAGGAAATCCTCTCTGGCTTCCGGCGGCTATCTGATTTGGTGAAGACTGCCAGTCTTGCTAGCGGGATGAAAGCAGAGCTCACCATCTGCAGCATCGTCGACAGGACTGACTGCGGACCTTTAGTACAGAGCCGAGTGGAGGGTCTGAATCAGAGGCTGAGACGGTTCTGCGACCGTGTGGGCTGCAGATTCCTCGACTTGCGCCGTAGGGTGGTGGGGTTTCGGGTTCCGCTGGATAGGTCAGGAGTCCACTACACGCAACAAGCGGCTACACGGGTAGCAGGGATTGTGTGGCGTGGGCTGGGCGGTTTTTTAGGTTAGATGGCCTTGGGCAAGTACAGAAAGGGCAACAGCCTCAACGGGTGCGGGGCAAAGTCAGGACATGAGGGGACCAAGCAGCAATCGGTATTGTAATTGTCAACTGTCGAAGCTGCGTTGGTAAAGTACCAGAACTTCAAGCGCTGATAGAAAGCACCGAAGCTGAAATCGTTATAGGTACAGAAAGCTGGCTTAAGCCAGAGATAAATTCTGCCGAAATTTTTACAAAGGTACAGACGGTGTTTAGAAAGGATAGATTGCATGCAATCGGTGGTGGAGTGTTCGTCGCTGTTATTAGTAGTTTATCCTGTAGTGAAGTAGAAGTGGATAGTTCCTGTGAATTATTATGGGTGGAGGTTACACTCAACAACCGAACTAGGTTAATAATTGGCTCCTTTTACCGACCTCCCGACTCAGCAGCATTAGTGGCAAAACAACTGAGAGAAGATTTGGAATACATTTCACATAAATTTTCTCAGCATGTTATAGTCTTAGGTGGAGATTTCAATTTACCAGATATAGACTGGGACACTCAGATGTTTAGGACGGGTGGTAGGGACAGAGCATCGAGTGACATTATACTGAGTGCACTATCCGAAAATTACCTCGAGCAATTAAACAGAGAACCGACTCGTGGAGATAACATCTTGGACCTACTGATAACAAACAGACCCGAACTTTTCGACTCTTTAAGTGCAGAACAGGGAATCAGTGATCATAAGGCCGTTGCAGCATCCCTGAATATGGAAGTTAATAGGAATATAAAAAAAGGGAGGAAGGTTTATCTGTTTAGCAAGAGTAATAGAAGGCAGATTTCAGACTACCTAACAGATCAAAACGAAAATTTCTGTTCCGACACTGACAATGTTGAGTGTTTATGGAAAAAGTTCAAGGCAATCGTAAAATGCGTTTTAGACAGGTACGTGCCGAGTAAAACTGTGAGGGACGGGAAAAACCCACCGTGGTACAACAACAAAGTTCGGAAACTACTGCGAAAGCAAAGAGAGCTTCACTCAAAGTTTAAACGCAGCCAAAACCTCTCAGACAAACAGAAGCTAAACGATGTCAAAGTTAGCGTAAGGAGGGCTATGCGTGAAGCGTTCAGTGAATTCGAAAGTAAAATTCTATGTACCGACTTGACAGAAAATCCTAGGAAGTTCTGGTCTTACGTTAAATCAGTAAGTGGCTCGAAACAGCATATCCAGACACTACGGTATGATGATGGCATTGAAACGGAGGATGACACGCGTAAAGCTGAAATACTAAACACCTTTTTCCAAAGCTGTTTCACAGAGGAAGACCGCACTGCAGTTCCTTCTCTAAATCCTCGCACAAACGAAAAAATGGCTGACATCGAAATAAGTGTCCAAGGAATAGAAAAGCAACTGGAATCACTCAATAGAGGAAAGTCCACTGGACCTGACGGGATACCAATTCGATTCTACACAGAGTACGCGAAAGAACTTGCCCCCCTTCTAACAGCCGTGTACCGCAAGTCTCTAGAGGAACGGAGGGTTCCAAATGATTGGAAAAGAGCACAGATAGTCCCAGTCTTCAAGAAGGGTCGTCGAGCAGATGCGCAGAACTATAGACCTATATCTCTGATGTCGATCTGTTGTAGAATTTTAGAACATGTTTTTTGCTCGAGTATCATGTCGTTTTTGGAAACCCAGAATCTACTATGTAGGAATCAACATGGATTCCGGAAACAGCGATCGTGTGAGACCCAACTTGCTTTATTTGTTCATGAGACCCAGAAAATATTAGATACAGGCTCCCAGGTAGATGCTATTTTTCTTGACTTCCGGAAGGCGTTCGATACAGTTCCGCACTGTCGCCTGATAAACAAAGTAAGAGCCTACGGAATATCAGACCAGCTGTGTGGCTGGATTGAAGAGTTTTTAGCAAACAGAACACAGCATGTTGTTATCAATGGAGAGACGTCTACAGACGTTAAAGTAACCTCTGGCGTGCCACAGGGGAGTGTTATGGGACCATTGCTTTTCACAATATATATAAATGACCTAGTAGATAGTGTCGGAAGTTCCATGCGGCTTTTCGCGGATGATGCTGTAGTATACAGAGAAGTTTCAGCATTAGAAAATTGTAGCGAAATGCAGGAAGATCTGCAGCGGATAGGCACTTGGTGCAGGGAGTGGCAACTGACCCTTAACATAGACAAATGTAATGTATTGCGAATACATAGAAAGAAGGATCCTTTATTGTATGACTATATGATAGCGGAACAAACACTGGTAGCAGCTACTTCTGTAAAATATCTGGGAGTATGCGTGCGGAACGATTTGAAGTGGAATGATCATATAAAATTAATTGTTGGTAAGGCGGGTACCAGGTTGAGATTCATTGGGAGAGTGCTTAGAAAATGTAGTCCATCAACAAAGGAGGTGGCTTACAAAACACTCGTTCGACCTATACTTGAGTATTGCTCGTCAGTGTGGGATCCGTACCAGATCGGTCTGACGGAGGAGATAGAGAAGATCCAAAGAAGAGCGGCGCGTTTCGTCACCGGGTTATTTGATAACCGTGATAGCGTTACGGAGATGTTTAATAAACTCAAGTGGCAGACTCTGCAAGAGAGGCGCTCTGCATCGCGGTGTAGCTTGCTCGCCAGGTTTCGAGAGGGTGCGTTTCTGGATGAGGTATCGAATATATTGCTTCCCCCTACTTATACCTCCCGAGGAGATCACGAATGTAAAATTAGAGAGATTAGAGCGCGCACGGAGGCTTTCAGACAGTCGTTCTTCCCGCGAACCATACGCGACTGGAACAGGAAAGGGAGGTAATGACAGTGGCACGTAAAGTGCCCTCCGCCACACACCGTTGGGTGGCTTGCGGAGTATAAATGTAGATGTAGATGTGAGACATCAAAGGGTCACCAATTAAATGCTGAAGGGAAGTGTGGGGGCTAAAAATAATAGAGGGAGACCAAGAAACGAATACAGTAAGGAGATTCAGAAGGTTATAGCTTGCAGTAATTACGCGGAGAGGAAGAGGATTGCACAGGACTGCAGAGAACTGTATCAAGGGAGTATTTGGACTGAAGACCACAACAGCAACATTGATATAATTCTATTTTCCTTGCAGAATCCACTTATAACGCTGAAAGAACGAGTAACAATTCTGTCACTATTGAAATATGCTGTACTGGCGCGACCAAATAAATACGCGTATTTTCATATTTAAATGTCAGTTAACTGTAGGATTTTTTCTTTGCGACTTGTTCTCCATCAACAGGCACATTTCAATTGGCGACCGTGACAGTAGTTTACACATAAATTTTGTTAGTTATTTTCTCGAGAAGCTCCTCAGTTTTGTGTGAAAGGCTAGGTGGACCTCGTTCCATGCTTTCCGTTGTAGAAAATATGCACCGTAGTTGCTAGAAATCGATCCTAAACCTTTGGTTCAGCAACCGTTGACACCAGTCTTCAGCCGAGCGAAGAACTCACTACTAACTTTTCCTATTCGCATCTATTGTATAGTACGAAGAAATTTGGCAGCCGTCTTCCAGTGGTCGGCGTCCTCTGACGTCAACAAGAACGAAGCAGCCCCGCGAACTTATGATATCCCTTGAGCTAATCAATAACGGGTGATGTTGCCTAGAGATATATTTCTCAAACCGATAATGAAAAGTTGTGCTTTTTAGCTCATCTACGTTATATAATATGTACCTCTGTAATTGGTCAGCCTGGAAACTCGGTTTATTAACAGGGCAACTGAATAAAATAACATGGATTAGAGTAACAGAATGTTACACACTCAGCACTTATTTTCATTTCAGTCATAGACGTTTATCACTTACAATAATTATCAATTCAACATTAATGAAAATCTTGCCCTTGATTATTTCAAATTAAAATACTCTAAATGATATTACTGTACGATGTTAAGACGGCAAGTTTAGATAGAGGGAACTAAACCAAATGCAGTCCGGGACTGGTTTCGTGTTACGTTACAGTTTTATTCTACCCTTGCCATTTAGATGTCTTATCACGTTCAATCTCCCTGTTTTCAGGTACCAATAAATTATATCGACAAATTGCCTGTTGGCTTTTGTCTCGAGTTATTCGCATGACGTTTGCTTGATGATTTTTCTGACGTTTCGCCAGCACGAGTGACGTATTATCAAAGCGTCAGCTTCCACTACCGGTGGTGCACTGGAGTCGATCTCGTGGTCGTAGATTATATGTACGTTTCTCGTGGTCATTACTGCTGCGGTTCTACCCTTGCTACCTACAAGGGTCGTTCACTGCAGCACGGGAATCCAGGATCCATTCATCTTGAGAAGAAAGCCTCAATGTGAACGGATTCTAGGTTCCCGTGCTGCAGAAAACGACTGTTGCAGGTAACAAGGGGAGAACCGCAGCGGTAGTGACCACGAAAAAGTCCTTGGGAATTGACCCCGCCAGGAACATAATCTGCGGCCGCAAGCTCGACACCAGTCCACCACCAACAACGGAGGGAGAAGGTTTGACAGTCCCAGCCACTCGTGCTGGCGAGACGTTAGAAAAATCAACAAACAAACGTCAGGCGAAGAACCCGAGACAGAAGCCAATAGGAAAATTGTCAACAAGTGGCCACGGAAGCCTTAACAGTTTTGCAAGTTATATCGAACTTATGATTTATGTCAATGATCCTACAATCTTTTCGCCATTGAAAACTGCAAAATAAAACTCCCGGACTCTTTCACTGCAGTGAGCGGTTTAGATAGTGGAACCGAGACCCTTATAAACCACGGCGATCTAGTCATGGTTTTCTGTTTGACCTGCTAGACAGCTGCCAAATTCGCCCCATTTGGAGACATTATAAACTGTCAGAAAGTTCAATGTACGCTGTGACATATTTACACTGAGACGTGCTGAACCGCCGAAGTCAGAATTCTAAAAGAAGCCCTCCTCTCTTTAGCTGCCAGCGTATTAATAAGAATCACCGGTTAAACTTATGCCTATTATGACGCATAGATAATCAGGAAGTATAGGAATCTACGGAGGCCTCTTGTGCAGTTATTAAGACTTCAGTGGAGGTTGAATTAAAGGCTGAGCTCTGCACTCACCATCAACAGATAAAGAAATAGTGTTCGCGTTTCCGGTAGACTAATGCATAAGAAGAATAAAACAAAGCATGGCGCTGTAGATAGAGAGATGCTGAGTGAAACGCGTTTGGCAGTCAAGAGAGCAATGAGCAAAATCTTCAGTGACTACCGCAGATCAATATTGTCGAAACATCTTTCACAAAACCCAAAGAAATTCTGGTCATATGTAAAGGCTGTTAGTGACGCCAAAGGTAATTTCTGGTCACTCACGGACAAGGCAGGAAAGGAAGTAGAGAGTAGCAAAGCAAAAATGATTATCCAGAAAGAGATTTTCACTCTGCAGCGGAGTGTGCGCTGATATGAAACTTCCTGGCAGATTAAAAATGTGTGTCGCACCGAGACTCGAACTCGGGAACTTTGCCTTTCGCGGGCAAGCGCTCTACCAACTTTTTTTTTATATTTACCAACTGAGCTACCCAAGCACGACTCACGTCCCGTCCTCACAGCTTTACTTCAGCCAGTACATCGTTTCCTACCTTCCAAAACTTTACAGCCATGTTTCCGCAATATCCTTTCTTTCAGGAGTGCTGCATGGTTCACAGGAGAGCTTCTGTAAAGTTTGGAAGGTAGGAGACGAGGTACTGGCGGAAGTAAAGCTGTGAGGTTGGGACGTGAGTCGTGCTTGGGTAGCTCAGCTGGTAGAGCGCCTGCCCGCGAAAGGCAAAGGTCCCGAGTTCGAGTCTCCGACCGGCACACTGTTTTAATCTGCCAGGAAGTTTCAAAAATGGTTATGTTTTCAAATGTTCCTTTACAAGGGAAAACTCTGGAGTATTGCCCTAATTTAACTCTCGTACCATTGAAAAGACGAGTGAAATAGATATTAATGTCAGTAGCGTTGAGAAGCAGCCGAAATTCCTAAAATTTAAGGAAGCCCAAGGACCCGATGGAATCCCTATCAGATTGTACGTACAATGTTTGACTGAGTTAGCCATTCTGTTAACTACAATCTATCGTAGAACCCTCGAAGAAAAAACCGTCCCCAGTACCTGGAGGAAGGCCCTGGTCACACATGTCCACAAGAAGGGTAGCACAATTAATCCTCAAAACTACATGTTGGCATACATTTGTTGTAGAACCTTAGAACACATTCTAAGCTCAAACGTAATGACATATCTCAAACAGAACGACTACCTCCTTGTCAACCAACATGGATATCTGAAACTGGTCAAGTGAAATATTACTCGCACTTTTCTCAAATGACGTCCTGAAAGCCATGGATCTCGACAGTCGCGTAGATGCAGTATTCCTCGATTTCCGAAAAGCGTTTGACACAGTACCACACCTAAGCTTGTTATCAAAAGTACGATTGAGGATGTTTGGTGGGGAGGGCGCAGCATGTAATCTTGTATGGAGCGGCATCGTCAAAAGTAGAAGTAACTTCAGGTGTGCACCAGTGAAGGGTGTTTGGTCGTGTCATTATTCATGTCGTATATGAATGATCTAGCGAACAATATTGATAGCAACTTCAGAATACTCGCAGATGATGCACTTATCTACAACAAAGTACATTCTGAACAAAACTGCACAAACATTCAGTCAAACATTGATAAGATTTCAAAGTCGTACAATTATTGGCAACTTGCTGTAAACATTCAGCAATGTAAAATTGTGCCCTTCACACGACGAAAAAACATTGCTTCCTATGACTACAATACCAGTAAGTCAGAGCTGGAATCTGCAAACTCGTGCAAATATGTTTCCATGGGTGTAATGCTTTGCGGGGATGGAACGATAACACAGGCTCAGTCGTGTGTAAGGTGGGTACAAATCACTCGTGCGACCCATCCTAGAATATTGCTCCAATGTGTGAGACCATTTCCAAATAGGACTAACAGGGGATGTTGAACGTACTCAAAGACCGGCAGAACGAATGGTCACAGGTTTGTTTGACACGCGAGAGAGTGTCACAGAGATGCTAAAACAACTGAATTGGGAAAGTCTTGAAGACAGATCGAAACTACCCCGAGAAAGTCTACTGACAGTGTTTCAAGAACAAGCTTTAAATGATGACTCTAGAAATGTACTACAGCCCCTTACGTATCACACCCATAAAGAACGTGAGGACAAGATTAGATTAATTACAGCACGCAAAACGCCATTGCAGCACTCTTCCCGCGCACCATACGTAAATGGAACGGGAAAAGCCCTAATACCTGGTACAGTGGCACGTAACCTCTGCCATGCACTTCACAGCGATTCTTGGAGTATAGACGCAGATGTCCATTGACGAGCGCGTTCCACTTTCAATTCGGACGGTATGGGATTGTAGTAGAATACACCAAGACCATAAACTCTTGGAAATTTATTTTAACGCTAAAGTCAATATGTTTCTCAGTTCGTTAAGGAAGCCGAGAAATATTAATATTGGAATTGAAGTAGTCTTCTTCTTACGCGCACAGTTGTCCAGATTTAAAATAATAATAACAACTTATAACGTTCTCCAGTTTTTAAGGTTGAGCCCGTATACGCTTCACACAGGAATATTCTCATAGTCAAAGTACTTTAACAGTTAGAACGTGTCGCTTACTAATTCAATAAAAGAACGTTGGCGTTAATTTTCCGGTATACATTTTACAGTTTGTACAGTGCAGTGAGAAATTAACCTTGTGCACAAAATTTTCACCTTTTTTTCCTGCACGTATAATGACATTCAGATGTGCATAAGAAGCACGGTGCACAGATGAAAGAGCTCACATTTATGATGGTCGGACAGGACGTGTATTAAATTCTATGTCAGCGTCGTTCCGTAAGTCAAAAAAGAATACTTTGCCATATAAGTAAAATTTCTTGGTAATTCAGCAACTGTAGTATGTCGCAATATCATCATACATTGCTTTGAAGAATGGTAGATTTGTAAAATTACACCTTTCTTCTGTTTTTCTAGAACTGCTTCTGTACTTCCGACGTTTAGGTTCCCATGTGCAGTGAACTGCCATAACACTTACGTGGAATCAGTTTACTTAGCATATCACAGTTTGGATTCCAGAGAGGTGCTATTTATACGTTCACTAATCAAATAATTCAAGCCTTAAATAATAATATATCGCCAGTGGAATTTTTTGTGAGCTCTCCAAGGCCTTCGATTGCGTAGATCATTATACTCTCTTACGAAAACCTCAAGTTGTACGGAATTTATGGCTGTTCACACAGCGGGTTTGAATCATTACTTGGCAAACAGAATGCAAAAGACTATACTGGAAAATTCAGACAAATGTCAGTAGGGCAGAAAATTTTAATGACTGGGTAGAATCACGAAGGGAGTCCCACAGAGTTTAATTTCGGATCCACTTATATTCCTTTTTTATGTGAATTACCTTCGACTTAACATTCTACAAAAAAATTGATATTTTGAAGTCGATACTAGTGTTATTAGAGATACCATATGACAGGGAGCAACTGAAGAATTAGTAAATAATATCTTCCAAAGAATTATTAAGCGGTTATCTGGAAATGGACTTCCCTAAATTTTGAAAAAACACGCTACATTCGGTTCTGTACAACAAATAGAGCCATGCCAGCAACTGATGTAGCCAGGAGTCAGTAAGGTGGAAGGCTCCAATTTTTTGGGTGTACATATTGATGAAAATTGAAAACTTGGTCTGGAAGAAGCATGTTACTGAGCTTTTCAAACAATTAAGATCAGCCACTTTTGCTCTTCGTACAGTTTATAATCCTGGAAACAAATGTGTCAACCACATGACATATCTTGCGTATTTCCACTCAGTAACGTCGTACGGAATAATTTTCTGGGGTAACACGTCGCTTAGAAATAAAGTATTGATTGCAAAAAAGCGAGCTGTAAGAATAGTATGTGATGTTCATCCACGGACGCCATGTAGGTATCTCGTGAAGGAATTAGGCATTTTAACTGCGTCATCACATTACATATTTTCATTAATGAAATTCGTCATAAACAGTTCATCACAATTTGAGAAGATCTGTAGTGTCCATACCTACAACTCAAGAGAGAGAAATGACCTTTATTAGATGAAAGAATCGTTCAAGTGACTTATGGAACATGTAACTACCTAACAATGTGCAGACTAAATCTACGGGGCATCACAGCTAGAGCAATTGCGGACGGACCGCGTTTCAAATCAGCAGATTAGTCGTAACTTTTTGGACCAAAATGTTTATTTTGTCGAAGGTAAGAACTGATAAGTCCTAAAAGGATCTCAACAGTTCCTTTCTAGCTCTAATGACATTTGTCACTTGTTTTAAAGTCTCAGACTATAAAAAAGTTACATTAGCCATGTCCCTTAAGTAACTGTTTCCTTTGGAAGCAAGTGCTCTTAACGTGAATGCTTTGGCATATCTTTTAAACTTAATTTAACGATTTACCGTTCCTAACAAGTGTTGAAACTGCTCTGGGCTAAAATATTATAACAAAATGTCTCTCACGTTATTGCTGAAAAACTTTTGATACATTTTGTAAAAGTTGGACATCCTCCTTCAAAACATTATGCGGCCCTGAGCCTTTTAACTCTCTTCATGTTTCTAATTATTTTGCCTAGAAGCGCATTTTCATCTTTGTTGTCCCTTGCCTCACGAGATACCCGGTTATCTGTTACTTAAGTGAATAGACGTGAAATGGATTCAGTACTAAACGCCTTGCTTGTAGTCATCTGAGAGAAAATGTTCAGAGTTGATCCTTCTAGTACGAACATTTATCAGCTTCTTGTAGGGAAATGCCCACGTGGGTTTAAGAATCATCAGAAATCGACGGTAAACTTCGTTCCGTCTCGCGTTTTAAGAGAATAACAATTACATTACACGCGCGAAGTATATGCTTACAGGTTTTCAGTAATGTGCTATTAAATAACAAGCATAAATTCCTTATATTTAAATATGTCGAAGGTCATATGTGCTGTGATAAAAGAAGATTTAGCTTAGAAAAGTATTCGTGAAAACAAGTGTTAAGGTTGCCGGTAAATTTAGCGTCCAGACATTGAGGGACGACACGGCAACTGAAGTGGCGTTGAGAAACAATTGAAGTGACTAAAGCTGAACGAAGCTCCAGGGCCTGATGAACCGCAGTCAGATTCTATACAGAATTAGTGGCGATTTAGGCCTTATTTTTACCATAATATACCACAGATCCCTCGAACTGTGCCAGCAGTTGGAAAAAATGCAAGTCACGCACTTCAATAAGAAGGTACAGTAGAATTTATCTACTAAACGCCCATCAGTAGTAGAATCTCAGATCACATTCTGAGCTCAAACGTAGTTAGGTTCACGGCACGTCAATGTGATTAGTAAACTGGCCCTTACCTTATTTCCGGCGTCACTGGACTCTCCTACAGCAGCTTGACTCACCGACAAATTCTGAATGTTATCTTCATACCGATCTTCCGCCTAGAGTCCGCCATACTTCTTGCTTGTAGTCGTCTGGGAGAAAATGATCTGAGCTGATCCATCACGAACATTTATTTTGTCCAGCTCTTGTAGCGAAATACCCACATGGGTTTAAGAAACAGAAATCGACGGTTGGGAACAATGTGGCTACAATCATGTAGGATTCGATTACACCCGCTGTTAGTCATTTCAACGGCAATTCGGTTTTACTAAAAATGGTAACGCGCAAAACACAAACCACGGCACTATCCGAAACCGAGAGTGAAGTATCGGCTAATCACCGCCTGCCACCAAACATTCACGATGGGGTCCGTAAAGGCAGCTTCCGCTCAATCGAGAACACTTCACTGCTCGCACACCAAAGCACGACTGAAGTGACCGCCCTGTACTGGCTTGCCGCGGATTACTCGCAATGACGTAATTGCAGGTAGCCCAACCCACCCCCTACCCCGCCCTCCTACCCCGCCAGTCCGCCGCCTGACTCATCACCGCCGTTCCTTTTGTATGGTCAACTGGAATGTGTCCACCCCCCCCCCCCCCCCCCCCAACAGTTTCTAGAAGCCAGGCAGCAGCCAATTGCAGCTTTTGCTCGGGCGCCGCCACGTGCTCGCTGTGACGCGTTTTCTAGTTACACGTTAGAGAGAGATCAAGCGTTTATTCTACGCCGTTAATTACCGCTGTTAAAAATTTTTAATGTACCTTTTGATTTTTGGTGCACATAAAAAGCAGGAAGTACTTCCGAAAGTGGTACATGCGATGATAAAATAAGTTTGTATAATACATTCAAAATACAGAGTAGATGATAGCTGCCCATAGTAACAGATTAGCAAAAGACCAAAAAAAAAATGTAATTTATATACCCTGTCTTATCAAAAATAGGCATAATGAGAACCGACGCTGTTGTATAATTATGAAGTTTACAATTTGAAACAGCAAACCGTCATCTACATCTACATGATTACTCTGCAATTCACAATTTAATGCCTAGCGGAGGGTTGATCGAGACACCTTCAAGCTTCATCTATAGCCTTTCACTGTCGAACATCAAGCGGGAAAAATGAATACGTAAATCTTTCTTTGCGAGCTCTCCTGTATCTCATTTTATAAAGATGCACATTTCGTCCTATAGGGGTGAGAGCCAAAAAAATATTATCGCACTCTGAGGAGAAAGTTGGTAATGGAAATTCCATGCGAAGGTCCTGCCACAACGAAAAAGCCTTTATTCTAATGACGGCCACCCCAATTCTTGTATCGTATCCGCGCCACTCTCACCCCTATTTCGTGATATTAGACTTCCCTTCTTTGAACTTTTTCGATGTCCTCCGTCAGTCCTATCTGATCCGGATCCCAAAACGCCCAGCAGTACTCCAGAAGAGTACGGACAATCGTAGTGTAAGCAGCCTCTTTAACAGACATGTTACACTTTCTAAATGTTCTTCCAATAAATAGCAGGGTTTTGTTTGCTTTCCCCACAACATTATCTACGTGACCGTCACTATTAAGTATGGATTAAAATAACTTTTTTAAGCAAACCAACACCGGTTGTAATATCACATTGTTATACCACCTCCAGCATAGGAAAAATCGGAATCAGTGTGATTACAGAGATGTATATTCCTCTTTGCTCGTTCATCTGTCTGCCTGTTTGCTGGAACGAAGACAGTGCCAGGGAGATAAGATAGTTCTGTTTCGTCTTCCATATTCCAAAGTGGTACATGTCATGATTAAAACTAGTTTGCATAATACAATCAGACCACTCAGTAGCTGATAACTACTCATAACAAAATATTAGTAACAAGCAAAAATTGTAATTCACATACGATATCTTATTGAATATATAGGGTGGTCCAATGATCGTGACCGGGCCAGATATCTCACGAAATAAGTCTTATGTATTTCTGTGCAGCGCATTTGTCGTATATTTATGTTAGTTACTTTAGCATTTTGAAACTAATGCTTTTCTTACTTTTCGAATGTGGGCCACATTTGCAAACGTTCCGTATGTTTCTGCAAAACTTATAATGTTGCGCATTCACACAGTGAACGAATCAAAATGTGAAAATTTCATAACGTATAAAAGAAAAACACGACAAATGAGTGGCATATGAATAGAAATCACTGCACAAAAGCGAAAACGACTACAAAAAGACGTTCCAGCAGGAAAGCAAGAAAAGCTATAAGAGCCGTGGATTTGTAAGAAATGCGAAACCAATAATGATGGAATCGAAGTAAACGTTTGTTTAATCATATTTTTGGCTAGTTTGTGTTTTAAATTGTTATTGACCTTACGGTTCCTATTGATTATTTGAGGAGAAAAACTCAAAAAAATACAAACACCTAATATCTTCTGAAAATAAAATTGTGAAGTAATATACCTTCAGCCGGCCCATGTGGCCGTGCGGTTCTAAGCGCGTCAGTTTGGAACCGCGTGACCGCTACGGTCGCAGGTTCGAATCCTGCCTCGGGCATGGATGTGTGTGATGTCCTTAGGTTAGTTAGGTTTAAGTAGTTCCAAGTTCTAGGGGACTGATGACCTCAGTAGTTAAGTCCCATAGTGCTCAGAGCCATTTGAACCATTTTTAATATACCTTCGACAGAGTAAAAACTAAGCAGTATATAGATTTGACACTGACAGAGAGTCCATAGTATATAGTACCCAACTTCTCCGTTCAAACAGTGACTGAGAAGTCTGTTATATGTGCAGGCTGCAATCTCTTACAAAGTCCATGACGACCTGCAAGTTGTTGCGTTTTCTGGTTCGCAGATAGTGCTCTGACGTCTATCTTGTGATGTAACTTCATGCTTCAATGTGCTTTAGGCATCGTCTATCTCATGTTCAGTCTGTAAAACACGGGCAGAACAGGAACCAGATTATAATGCTGACGGCCCACGAGTATATAGCGTCGTGTTTCTTCCCATTATTTCCGTGCCCTACGTACCCTCGCTTGAAGTTTACTTCTTGACGATAAAAAAGTGAGCGTTGTGCGTTGCGCTCTTTGTGAGGATAACACGCGCTCATTTCATTCGAGTCCTCGGAGCGATTTTGTCCATAGAATGCTCACGGAAGTTATTTTTCAATACGAGTTATTTCTGTTATCAATAACTGTCATGTGAGGATAAGTGGTTATAGTGCTTACATCGAAAATTCCGCGCAATTTTGTTGCGAAGTTGCAGGACTGTATTGCGTGGAATTTTCGGTGTAACTAACCTAAGGTTGTAACTAACCTAAGGACATCACACACATCCATGCCCGAGGCAGGATTCGAACCTGCGACCGTAGCAGCAGCGCGGTTCCGGACTGAAGCGCCTAGAACCACTCGGCCACAGCAGCCGGAGAATTCTGGGAGCAACCAAAATTAAACACGAAGAAGCAAAACCAAAGCTGATTTATAGGGCTCTCAAAAAGGGTTACTCCACTAAATAAAAAATGTATAGCTTTCTCCTGAAATATTCTATGTAAAAACGAGCTGCAGTTGAAAGAATTTTTTTCAGAAGACTTTTTAAAAAAATGATATTTAATCTTTGTATGAAACTCACTTTAATTAGTGCAATGGGCCCATTTCGTCATTTCGCTATTGGAAGATTATATTCATTGTAAGTATTTGTTTTTCTTTGGCTTTTTGTCAGGTTTTGGTGCGGAACCAGAACCGACCCTATTAGCTAAATGTAGGCTTTTGCTCTGACTCTTCTCAAATAACCAACCAAATGTTGGTTCGAGGAAGAAATTAACAGGAGAATGGAAACTTTGGGCCGGTATTGTCGTTCTTGGAAGCGCAGAGGACTCGTTTGCCCAGAGGTATGTATGCGGTCTGCTATCTGAAGAGGAATGTGTGGAACTCGTGTAAGAGGCTCAGTGGATCCTTTGAATAGCAAAATTCGTGAGCGGTCATTAGCGAGAACCGTTAGAGCCAGGTAGTCGAGGGGTCACTAATGCCGCTGATAGCATTGTGGCAGCCTTCGGCGCTGCCAACTTTTCCGACGTGTAAGTCATCCCATAGAAACATTTCACTTGGCTAAAGGAACTTTCTGATTGTCTACCGCATGCCAAATAGCCCTTGCCGCTAAACTGAATTCGTTTCGAACGACGAATTTTGAGATTTTTTTGAGTTCTTCGGTCCGAGTAATCTCACCTCCTAAAGCATAAAGGTTTCAGCTGCACTTAAATTCTGCTATATTAAGCGCGCTGTACACACAGAATTGGTTCCTATTTTTATTGGCTGAGAGCATCAACAAGCATATCAGTTTTAACAATAAAATTTATATCACTCAAATGCTCTCGTAAATTCCTTAATGACTATCCAATTTCAGGTGACTGGTACACCCATTAAAGAGTTTGCGTGAGCGTTTACTGAAATCAACTTAATGGATACTTGACAGATGACACGATAGTCGTAAACTTTTAGCTCTAAAGGCTTCGGGATGTTGCAGTGAGTTTAATTCCCCACTTCAAATGACACAACACTTAAAAATACAAAATATATTTCTTTACAAAATAACAAAGTCGGTCGAAATAGGAACTAGGCAATCTAGTGAATCATCTCAATCTGTCTTGTTGCGTGTTTTTAGTACAGTGTACGTTTTGTTACAAGAATTTGTATTAATTTTTTTATTGATCTCTTAGATGAAAACAATAGAGTGGAAGAAATGGTTGTGTGTTCATGATCTTACACGATTCATTGTCCAGCACTCAAAAATTCAAAACTGCGAAAGTACAGATCAATAAGATAAAAGTATGGTTAACTCGGAATCTATTACATGGTAAACTCAGCTTCCAGTCTCCATTACCTTACGAATATTCCATGACATATCGAATAAATATTGCTACTAATTGCTCTTGGAAGAGTTTTTGCATTTAAAACAAAACCTTCAAATCTGTATGTACTCAGCCGCAATTCGTCTTGCTCTTCCACGAACATTCAAAGAGCACAGGAACACAAACTCGTTCTAGGAAAATCTCTGGGGAAATTAAATCCCACTTCCGAAAGAACTACGACCGCATATATATTGGTTTAAATACTATGAAATGTTAATTTTAATCTTTGAATCAGACTTCGATCTGCATAACCAAATCAGCGAGAATCTAATTTCTGCAAAAGACTTTAACGTTCGTATCAGTAGCAAGGTTGAACACAATAATGACTATGAATTCGTACACGATTTAGCTACACAAGGTAATGTATTTAGTAAATTATTTCAAGACACTCACAATAAGGCGGCAATATACGTTGCACATCTATCAACGTGAATACCAGTCTGTGTACGAGACAACAGTAGGTTGCATAAGTGGCAGATTATTCCTTTTATAAGAAACGTTATAGCCGCAAGAAAGCAGACGGTGGACTGCAATTTTAAACGAATTGACATCAGCGAAGCTAGTTATCTATTTATTATTTACGTGATACTACAAATATCAAATGTTCAAATGGCTCCAAGCATATGGGACTTAACATCTGAGGTCATCAGTCCCCAAGACTTAGAACGACTTAAACTAAACCAACCTAAGGACATCACACACATCCGTGTCCGAGTCAGGATTCGAACCTGCGACTGTAGCAGGCGCGCGGTTCCGAACTGAAGCGCCTAGAACCGCTCGGCCACAACGGCCGGCACTACAACTATCAAACGTATGGAAATGAATGGAAAAGTTTGGAGAAGGCTTTTATCCAACAGTGAATGTCGACTAAGAAATGATAATGATTAAGATACTTACTACAACGTCAGAAAATCATTGCTTCACTTTGATACTGATTTCACACTAGTATCTAGGCTGTCTAACACTGAAAGAACGAGATCTCTTATCAGCATAAAAATACACTGCTCGACAACTGCTAAGAAACAACTGACACTTGCTAAGGAATAACTGCCAATTGCTACAGAAAAACTGCAACTGCTAAGGAACACCCGACGAACGATAGTAAAAGGAAAGATTGAGGGTGGAAAGAGTTAACTGCAGCGAAGCCTGTACACAAACGATCTGAATTCATTCCACAGTTCATGCAGTACGGTGTTTGACGAAGTTTGGTGTGGAACCGTTTAGTGCGACAGTCCTTGTAGCACGTCAATATGTCTGCAAGACATCGTTTGAGTGCTTACGATCATGGTCGAGCAGTTGGACGGCTCGAAGCTGGTCAAAGTGTCACTACTGTGGCCACAGTACAGAATGTATCCAAAAGTGACATTTTGCAATTAAAAAAGGCCGCTGAAGGTGGAAGTGTTATGCGGAAGCATACCAGTAGTCTTAGACGAACGACCACACTGCAAGATTATCGATAGGTAGCCCTAGCGGTGTGGCCGAGCCGTTCTAGGCGCTTCAGTTCTGAACCGCGCGCCCACTACGTTCGCAGGTTCGAATCCTGCCTCGGGCATGGATGTGTGTGATGTCCTTAGGTTAGTTAGGTTTAAGTAGTTCTAAGTTCTAGGGGACTGATGATCTCAGATGTTAAGTCCCATAGTTCTCAGAGCCATTTGAACCATTTGGTAGGCCTAGTGGCGAAAAGGAACAGACAACACACTCACAGGCAGATCGCTGTAAACCTTTCAGACGCTACTGGTACACTTCGCGGCAGTTTAATCAGGTTGGCTTCTATGCTCGGAAGCATGTTAAAGGCATCCCACTTCAAATACACCATCGTCGAGAAGGTGTTCGTTGCCGGCCGGTGTGGCCGAACGGTTCTAGTCTGGAACCGCACGACCGCTACGGTCGCAGGTTCGAATCCTGCCTCGGACATGGATGTGTGTTATGTCCTTAGGTTAGTTAGGTTTAAGTAGTTCTAAGTTCTAGGGGATTGGTGACCTCAGATATTAAGTCCCATAGTTTTTCAGAGCCATTTGAACCAAGGTGTTCGTAGGTGTACAGAGCATGTTGGTTTGCTGTGGAATATTTATGAACGTCATCTACATAGCATAGGTGTTACGGTATGAACAGGCATTATGGTCCAAATAGCTCTGAGCACTACGGGACTTAACTTCTGAGGTCATCAGTCCCCTAGAACTTAGAACTACTAAAACCTAACTAACCTAAGGACATCATACATATCCATGCCCGAGGCAGGATTCGAACCTGCGACCGTAGCGGTCACGCGGTTCCAGACTGTAGCGCCTAGAACCGCTCGGCCGTGTAGTGGTACAATATTCTCCAGGGAGTCAAAAATGGCTCTGAGCATTATGGGACTTAACATCTACGGTCATCAGTCCCCTAGAACTTAGAACTACTTAAACCTAACTAACCTAAGGACATCACACAACACCCAGTCATCGCGAGGCAGAGAAAATCCCTGACCCCGCCGGGAATCGAACGGGGAACCCGGGCGTGGGAAGCGAGAACGCTACCGCACGACCACGAGCTGCTCCAGGGAGTCCTCAACAATTTGGTAGCCATCACGAATAACAGATGCAAAATATACATTAGTGCCCGAGGAGGGCATATTCCTCACTGAGAGTCAGATATCGACCTGTGTGTTATGAGTCGGCCCTGTGTCCAACATGAACGTTATTTATGTTTGCTATGCTGCTTTCGTATGTAGTGAAATCTGTACCAGTTCTCTTCGTAAATATGCCACTCCACCTCTATTACGATTGTGCTGTGTTTCATGTCATTCAGTAACTTCCTTTGATTATTCCTGTCCAACAACGTCTCTGTTCCTTAGCAACTGTCAAGTAGTGTATAACGCATCAGGGCTTTCTTCGAACCACAAAAGTAAATCTTCGCCTTGCAAATAATTAGGTGTTGTCTTTAATGCTTACCGATCAAGTATTAGGTAAATTTTTTATAAACCATTTTGTATGTGGTGGTGGCACTGGGACCTTACTTGAAGGTTCAACAGTTTGAGCACCTAAGCCGAAATGATAATACTGCGTTCCATTCCATCGCAATGAGTCATTCTGCAGATAACATTCTTCTGACCGGAGGTATACGACAAAGTAAGGGATCGATGAAAAGCAGACTAACATCCAGCAGGAACAATGTGAAAATAAACTGCTGGCACAAACTAACTGCCAATTTTATGTTGCATTTTAAAACTACAATTCTTTCTTGCATGCACATAGACCAATACGATATAGCGTTCAAGTTACTGGACTTCTGTTGTGAATGAGTGATGCTCAAACATCGCCAAAATATCCTAATTTAGGTTTTCCGTGTTTTCAACCTGACTGTTCCAGGACACATTCGAAACCTCACGTCAGTTCTCCTCCGCTATCCTCGAGTTGCATTTCTAAGGCCTCATAGTCTACCTTTCTAGATTTCGACGGCGTTGAATTTCGCTTTCTTTCTGTTTTAAAAACATACCTCTTGCAATTTTTCCCCGTGTTTTCGATAGTTTATTTCTAACAAAGGCAATCTGCGCGTATAAAAGTTATTTATTTAAGTACTTTGGGCCTCTTTCACAAGGAAAGTGGCTCATTTCAGTATTCGGTCAAACTATGTTGTATTTGCACAGTATAATATATGATACCTTCTCTGGCAGAGACGTAACTCTTTCCACTTAGTTTTGTAGCTTTACGCATCGTTTTCGTCGATTTTTTTCTCGCTAAGTGTTATTTGTCATAGATTAGGCGCTGACGTGAGCAATTCCATCCATTCACAGGCTCATTTTCAGCTGTCTTAAAGTAAATGACGAAAGGCAGACCGTGTCTTCAGCTGGTAGTTATGAAACTGAGCGGACGCAAAGACTGACAAGCCCGTGTTTTTGTATCTTATATGTTAAAATAAATGGCGGGTTTCAAAATATATTGGTGTGGACCACATTATTCACTAAACTAGTTAATAATTTTGTATCTATATTTGAAAACAGGCAGGGGAGCTGAGAATATCGAACTAAGCAACCAAAAGATTTCTTCTGGGAATCTCAGCAACAGCAGTAGAAAATATATATGAGAACATATACTTGGAATAATTTAGAAATATTTTAGAAAATACTGTCCTTTTTATCATGAGTGACAGGAAGTACTAGTTCCAAGACTGAGGCACGTTTCCGAAAACATAACGGGTTCACTGTTCCAAAATTCCTACCGAGCTGTGTGGAACAGTTGAGAGACTGGAAGCACATTCAGATGGAGAGCTATTGAACTCTTCCAAGTAGCCAACAAAAGATTTATTTTCCCCCCAGTTTCCGTCAATCCTTCGAGGCAATTACCAGGGGCCGGCCGGGGTGGCCGAGCGGTTCTAGGCGCTACAGTGTGGGACCGTGCGACCGCTACGGTCGCATGTTCGTATCCTGCCTCGGGCATGGATGTGTGTGATATCCTTAGGTTAGTTAGGTTTGAGTAGTTCTAAGTTCTAGGGGACTGATGACCTCAGAAGTTAAGTCCCATAATGCTCAGAGCCATTTGAACCATTTGAATTACCAGGGTGGTCCTTCTGAAAATGACTCAGCAGATTTCCTTCTCCTCCTCTCCGAATCGCGCGATTGCTCTCGTTCGCTACACACTTCGCCGCCGGCGGAACGTGTAACCCTATCTTCCCTGAGTATTCCTGCTTTACAAGACAATACTTCGCTTTGTCACATTTTCTGGCTGCGCCTGTGTGTCCTTGTGGCTGTTGTCTGCGCTTGAGGGAGTAAACTTTCTCCAACTTGTTAACGACCCGGTATTTCAATAATCCTCTTAAAAGAATTGTGGAGGAGGCCTAAGTGGCTGGCTCAAGGGCGAGTGATTTTCCCAGGGCGGGTAATTCCATAGGCTTTGTTGAAAATAAACTTTTGAAACTCCCTGACAGGAAGCAGTGCTGAGTACCAGCGTTGCCCAGGTATGTATTTATTCCTAATCTATTAGTCCTCTTTCTCCTTTCCCCTCTTTTTGTCTATCTGCTCAGCCCCCTCTCTGCCCATCTCTCTGCCGGGTGCCTGGTCATGTAGGAATATGGGGCAATGAACAGGCCGATCGGGCTGCCAAGGAGGCCTGCAGAGAGCTGGATGTGGTCCAGCGTCCTATTCCCTTGCAGCCTGTCATTTCTGCACTCCACAAGAAGTGCATTGAGTTGTGGGAGGAAGAATGGCTGGCGGAGTCGGCCAATAAACTGCGGCTGGTGAAGTCAACAACTCGACCGTGGCGTACCTCCTGCCTGGAGCTCAGGCGGCAAGAAGTGACCCTCACGCGTCTTCGGATTGGGCACTGTCCTCTCACACATACCTTTCTATTATGGCGGGAGGATCCCCCGATTTGTGATGCTTGTGGTGTGCACATCTCTGTCCGGCACATTTTAGCAGACTGCATTTTATACCATGACGCAAGGGCAGAAACACAAGTTGATGGGGATCTGCCCTGTGTTTTAGCTAATGACGTGACGTGTGTGTCTAGGGTTTTAAAGTTTTGTGATGTGTCTGGACTCTGCCTAAACTTTTAGGCTCGAGGTTTTAGGTACTGCACAGTGGCTGGCTCCTCCCGTTCTCCTTGCGGTCAGCCAGCCACTACCATCTGCTATATTGCTTTTGCTCCCTCTACCACCTTCTTCCTGAGTTGTCAATGTTTTACTGCTGGTGGCATGCTTCGTCACACATTTCGGTGTGGGTAGACACATAATTTTCCAAACTTTTTTCCTGTGTCTTACGTTATGTTTAATCTTATTGTTCTGAGTCTTTTCTTGACACCTGTCTCAATCTGTTAGTGAGCGGGCGCTGAAGACCTTGCCGTCGTGCGCCCTTAAAACCCTCTCCATCATCATCATCCTCTGGCATTTCTCTTCAGAGTCCATCTCTTCCTGCCCCTTTGCCTCCTGCTCACTCCCTTTACCTTCTCCTCCCTTTCTCTCCATCTTCCTCTTCCCTTCCCCTTTCCTTCCTCCTCCCCACCTCTCTTCTCTGTCCACCTCCTCCTCCCCCTCCCATTCTCCCTCTCTCTGTACATCTCCTTCCCCACTCTTTCTCTGTCCATTTCCCCTCTCCCCTTCACTGTGTCCATCTCCTCTTCCCTCATATCTATGTCCATGTCCTATTTCCTCCACTCTGTCTGTCCATGTCTTCCTCCTCACTTCTCTCCCCACGTTATAACCCCCACCACAATAGGAAGTTGCTGGTTACTCCCACAGTATTTCTTTCCTGATAGTGAGTAATAGTTGTATCAAGTTTAGTTGAAATCGATCTATGGGTTTCTGAGAAGCTTTCTACTTCAAAAAATTGTTCAAATGGCTCTGAGCACTATGGGACTTAACTTCAGAGGTCATCAGTCCCCTAGAACTTAGAACTAATTAAACCTAACTAACCTAAGGACATCACACACATGCATGCCTGAGGCAGGATTCGAACCTGCGACCGTAGCGGATTCAGACTGTAGCGCCTAGGACCGCTCGGCCACTCCGGCCGGCCAGTAGCTTTCTACTCTCAGATTTACCAGAGTACACGTATGTCACATATACTTAACATATTTCTCACATATTTGTTAACATGTGTCTCCTGTTTCTGTAGCGAACTTCGGTCTGCAGTTTCGTTTTATGTAGCTCAAACTCTGTGACGTCATATCTCCTGCACTGTGACATAATTTTGTAGGAACATTATGTAGTATACGTGAACACTGTCTGCAAAATGTGTGGTGAATACAACCAGCAGTAAAGTAGTAATAAAGTAAAACGTCAAGCTTGGTGCAGAACCTTTACTCCATCAACAGCGAAAATATAGTAAATGATAAATTTCTTTCCTTTCATCATAAGTGCCAGTTGTCAACGAGAAAAAGTTTCGTTAAGGTCTGAAATTATGCGTAAAATTTGTTGCAAGTAACCGATACAAAAGAGTTACATGTTTGCACCTGTTACTGTCCTTCAAAGTAGTCGCCAGAATTGTGTAGAACCCGTTGCCAGCGATGGAGAGGGCGTAGTACACCGTTAGGAGAGCCTATTCTGTTGAGGGTGAGCATGGAGCGGTCTGAAGTTATGGTGATTCTCGTGTACGACTGTGATGGTCTTTATATATATATATATATATATATATATATATATATATATATATATATATATATATAGGGTGAGTCACCTAACGTTACCGCTGGATATATTTCGTAAACCACATCAAATACTGACGAACCGATTCCACAGACCGAACGTGAGGAGAGGAGCTAGTGTAATTGTTTAATACAAACCATACAAAAATGCACGGAAGTATGTTTTTTAACACAAACCTACGTTTTTTTTAATGGAACCACGTTAGTTTTGTTAGCACATCTGAACATATAAACAAATACGTAATCAGTGCCGTTTATTGCATTGTAAAATGTTAATTACATCCCGAGATATTGTAACCTAAAGTTGACGCTTGAAACCTCCGACGTTCAGTTGCATGTTGTAACAAACACGGGCCACGGTCGGCGAGCAGCATCTGCAGGGACATGTTTACGATGACGACCGTGTTTACGAGTGTTGCTGTAGTGCACTGTTGTGGTTTGGTCTAGCTGTCGCAGTGTCCGCATGTAGCGCTTGCTGCTATTGTTATTCTGCATTCGTCTCCGCACGCAGACCAACTGTAGTACACCGTGTTACCAGACGTCTGTGATAGTGTAGTGTTGTAGGAACCGTGACCATGGTGTATTCTAACTCTGAAAAGGCGGAGATGATACTCATCTATGGCGAGTGTCGACGAAATACAGCTGAAGCCTTCAGGGTGTATGCAGAACGGTACCCGGACAGAGAGCATCCAACGTGCCGCACATTGCAAAACATCTACCGCCAACTGTATGCAACAGGTATGGTCGTAGCACGCAAACGGGTCCGTAACAGGCCCGTCACAGGAGAAGCGGGTTAGCTGCTGTTGCCATGAACCTACACATGAGTAGACGGGACATTGCGAGAGCCTGTGGACTGAGTCAAAGTAGTGTCATGCGCATACTGCATCGTCACCGCTTTCATCCGTTTCATGTGTCGCTACATCAGCAATTACATGGTGATGACTTTAATCATTGAGTGCAATTCTGTCAATAGGCATTGACAGAGAATGCGTTACAGTTCTACCTGTTTACCGATGAAGCGGGTTTCACAAACCACGGGACAGTGAATCTACGGAACATGCATTACTGGTCCGTGGATAATCCTCGCTGGCTCAGACAGGTAGAGCGACAGCGACCGTGGACTGTAAATGTATGGTGCGGAATCATTGGCAACCACCTCATTGGTCCTCACTTCATTGCAGGGGCCCAAACAGCTGCAACATACATCGCGTTTTTACAGAATGATCTGCCAACGTTGCTCGAAAATGTCCCACTGGAAACGCGTCGACGTATGTGGTATCAGCATGATGGTGCACCTGCACATTCCGCAATTAACACTAGGCTGACCCTTGACAGGATGTTCAACGGGCGTTTCATAGGACGTGGAGGACGCATAAATTGGCCAGCCCGTTCTCCTGATCTTACACCTCTGGACTTCTTTCTGTGGGGTACGTTAAAGGAGAATGTATACCGTGATGTGCCTACAACCCCAGAGGATATGAAACAACGTATTGTGGCAGCCTGCGGCGACATTACACCAGATGTACTGCGGCGTGTAGGACATTCATTACGCCAGAGCTTGCAATTGTGTGCAGCAAATGATGGCCATCACATTGAACATCTATTGGCCTGACATGTTGGGACACACTCTATTCCACTCCGTAATTGAAAACGGAAACCACGTGTGTACATGTATCTCACTCCTCATGGTAATGTACATGTGCGTCAGTGAAAAAGACCAATAACAAGGTGTTAGCATGTGGACGTAATGTGCTGTTCCAGTCTCTTCTGTACCTAAGGTCCATCACCGTTCCCTTTGGATCCCTACGTAATTCGGTGCTCTCCGATACACACGATCGAACAGCGGAGTGGTACTCAAGCGTCAACTTTAGGTTACAATATCTCCGGATGTAATTAACATTTTACAATGCAACAAAGGGCACTGATTACGTATTTGTGTATATGTTCAGATGTGCTAACAAAACTAACGGGGTTCCATTTAAAAAAACGTAGGTTTGTGTTAAAAAACATACTTCCGTGCATTTTTGTATGGTTTGTATTAACCAATCACACTAGCCCCTCTCCTCAAGTTCGGTCTGTGGAATCGATTCGTCAGTATTTGATGTGGTTTACGAAATATATCCAGCGGTAATGTTAGGTGACCCACCCTGTATATGTACAGGGTGTTACAAACAGGTACGGCCAAACTTTCGGGAAACATTCCTCACACACAAAGAAAGAAAATATGTTATGTGGACATGTGTCCGGAAACGCTTACTTTCCATGTTAGAGCTCATTTTCTTACTTCCCTTCATATCACATTAATCATGGAATGGAAACACACAGCAACAGAACGTACCAGCGTGACTTCAAACACTTTGTTACAGGAAATGTTCAAAATGTCCTCCGTTAGCGAGGATACATGCATCTACTCTCCGTCGCATGGAATCTCTGATGCGCTGATGCAGCCCTGGAGAATGGCGTATTGTATCACAGCTGTCCACAATACGAGCAAGAAGAGTCTCTACATTTGGTACCGGGGTTGCGTAGACAAGAGCTTTCAAATGCCCCCATAAATGAAAGTCAAGAGGGTTGAGGTCAGGAGAGCGTGGAGGCCATGGAATTGGTCCTCCTCTACCAATCCATCGGTCACCGAATCTGTTGTTGAGAAGCGTACGAACACTTCGACTGAAATGCGCAGGAGCTCCATCGTGCATGAACCGCATGATGTGTCGTACTTGTAAAGGCACATGTTCTAGCACCCGTATGAAATCATGATAACGTGCTCCATTGAGCGTAGGTGGAAGAACGAAACTAAAATGAGCTCTAACATGGAAATTAAGCGTTTCCGGACACATGTCCACATAACATCTTTTCTTTATTTGTGTGTGAGGAATGTTTCTGAAAGTTTGGCCGTACCTTTTTGTAACAACCTGTTTATATCAAGTTCAAATTGCTCTAAGGACTATGGGACTTAACATCTGAGGTCATCAGTCCCCTAGACTCAGAAACTACTTAAACCTAACTAACCGAAGAACATCACACACGTCCACGCCCGAGGCAGCATTCGAACCTGCGACCGTAGCAGGCGTGCGGTTCCGGACTGAAGCGCCTAGAACCGCTCGGGCACAGCGGCCGGCCGATGGTGTTATCCTAACGCATTACGTTCCTCCACGGTAGACCATCAATGCACAGTATTACTGTTTGTTTTTGGAGTATCACCTGCGACCAGCTTAGCGAAAGAAGCGGCCACACTTTCTGCGCAGCCCACCCATCATTTTGCACGACAACGCGCGGGCGCATACAGCGCAAGCTGTGGCTGCTCTGCTCGGTCGATGGGACTGGGAAGTACTGTAACATCCACCATACTCCCCGAACTTAATTCCATGTAACTTTGATTTGATTCCCAAGATGAAGGAACCACTTCATGGCATTCGCTTCAGAACTGTTCCAGAGATTCGACAGGCAGTAGACCGTTCCATACGCACCATCAACAGAACAGGCTCTGCTAACGGTATACTACGCCTTCCACAACGCTGACAACGGGTTCTACACAACGCTGGTAACTACTTTGAAGGACAGAACAGTTGCAAACAAGTAACTCTTTTGTATCGGTTGTGAATAAGTAGTTGCCACTATTTAAGTTCCAACCCTCATATTGAATGAATAAAGTATGTGAATTCTCGCGTCGTTAGTTTACTTTTTCACCCCCACCTCCGCCGCTTTGGGAAGTATATGATTTTTATCAGTACAGCGACTCTTTTCAGGTAGTAAGCTAATATGTGTACTACGTTTGGTAGAAATTGGAGAAGTGGCTTAGAAGGAGGTGTGGAACATACGGACATAGACACACATGTACATCTGTTTTGGTAATAAGTATGAGTTTCTTTATCATTGTAACTACAGACAGGGACGATCAAGAGGATGTCGCTGTGATGGCGGCTGCGATGTACATTTCCGCATGCCAGCTGCCGTTTCCGATGGACCAGAAAACCAAGGGCGCACACACATAATGCTCTTGTCTTTGCAAACAGTACTTTGGTTATGGCGTCTTTGTAGCTCGTCTTTGTTCTATAGCGTTGTGTCCCTTAGGTAATGCTGTTTCGAGGTTCTGTTGAGGCCTCCAAGCCCATCCTTTAGCATGGTTCTTCATTTGGGCTATCAAGCATTCCAATGTTGGGAAAGCCCCTGGTCCCGATTACATCAAAACCACGTCCTTCAGGGGTTAACGGATAGAGATGTAGAATCCTTAAACATATAACGAATGCCATCTAACAACTCCATAGCATCCCTGACTTTTGGAGGGTCGTGATGTTCATGAAGACAAGGAAAGACCATTCCCTCCCACAAAATTGCCGAACCATCAGTCTGCTGTGCTCACTCAGCAAGATTGTCGAGAAGGTACTACTAAAACGCATCATTGGACGCTGCATCGCCGACGACACACTAACGCCAGAGCATTTCGGTTTTAGGAATCACATCGCAGCAACGCAACAACTCCTCCACGTAGTTGAACATATAACACAGGGCTACAACACGAACAAAGCCACAGGGTCTGTGTTCCTGCCGCGCGGGATTAGCCGAGCGGTCTGGGCGCTGCAGTCATGGACTGTGCAGCTGGTCCCGGCGGAGGTTCGAGTCCTCCCTCGAGCACGGCTGTGTGTGTTTGTCCTTAGGATAATTTAGGTTAACTAGTCTGTAAGCTTAGGAACTGATGACCTTAGCAGTTAAGTCCCATAAGATTTCACACACATTTTTTCTGATCCTGGACATCGAAAAAGCTTTCGATCGGCTCTGGCACAACAGCCTCGTATGCAAACTAAGCGATGCTGATTTTCCCTACGGGCTCGTATGCCTCGTACACTCATATCTCACCAACAGATGTTTCAACACACATTCAGGGAAAATAATCGACACAACACGGTATTCAAGATGGAGTATCCCAGAGAAGAATACTGGGGCCCATCTTGTTCATCCTCTGATATCCCAGAAACACAAAAGGCGACGTTGGCCTTCTACACATATGATACAACCATCCTTGCGCAACATTGAAAACCGTCGAACATAAATTCACGATTACAGACAGCACTCAGGACTGCCGGACCTTGGTTCGAATGCTGGCGCATTAAAGCAAACGTCGGCAACTGCGAAGCTGCTCTGTTCACACGCAGACCGAAACTACTGCGCAAACATCAGCACTGTAGACAGTTAATAGTACATGCACGCCCAGTACTTTTCCGAGAAGATAGTAACTGCTCTCGAAAAAACAGAAACCATTGATGACAGTGCAGCTTCTCTAGAATAAATGATAATTAATTGAAACCCTCAGCTGCCGACAGGTGTTGTTGATATTCCTCGATGGGGACAACTGAAAATGTGTGCCCCGACCGGGACTCGAACCCAGGATCTCCTGCTTATATGGCAGACGCTCTATCTGTCTGAGTCACCGAGGACACAGAAGAATAGCGCGACTCCAGGGTCTTATCCTTTGCACGCTTCCCTTGAGACCCACATTCCCAACTGTCCACAATCTACATACGTAATGTACCTAACAGATATTTGCCCATCCATTCATTACTCGCGCACATGTCTATTAGGTACATTACGTATGTAAATTGTGGACAGTTGAGAATGTGGGTCTCACGGGAAGTGTGCAAGGGATAAGTCCCTGCAGTCGCGCTATTATTCTGTGCCCTCGGTGGCTCAGGTGGATAGAGCGTCTGCCATGTAAGCAGGAGATCCCGGGTTCGAGTCCAGGTCGGAGCACACAATTTCAGCTGTCCCCATCGAGGTATATCAACAACACCTGTCGGCAGCTGAGGGTTTCAATTAATTATCATTTACTTACATAGAGGGACCACATATAATATGTTTTCAGCAGAGCACACTTGAGACTCAGGCAACTCTACGCAATGCTCAACAGGGAAAGTACACTGAATAAGAGGGTATCGAGGTCCATATCCACGACACTGATCAAACCTCTGATGACGAACGCAGCTCCCATATGGGGATATGCAGCTCCTACACGCCTGCGCCGACCGCAGGTACAGAACAAAATGCTAAAATTAGCAACTCTACACAAGCACCGCGGATCTTCACAATGAGAACCGCCCTGAAATCCTCAACGAAGTATTAAAAAAACTCGCCACACGACTATACAGGAGCTCAAGACAATCGAACAATCCTTTCATCTTTACTCTGGGGTGCTATGACCACAACCATAGGTGGAAGCATAACCGACCAAAGACACTGGTAGCTAGAGCATAACCACCTGTGGCGAGGACACACATACACACACAGAAGTGACATCGGCGAGCCCCTGCGTATCAGCAATACTGACTGGTTGTGCCAGCAGCTATCACAGCCGACCAACAGACAACAACAGTGAAGCCGATAAACTCACACACTAAAGCGCAAACAAACCGCCAACACTATCCTACACTGTGACCTATCGGACACTAACCGATGATGAACCCTACTGTTGCAGGTATTCCGATGTTGGCCGAGAACACAATGCCTGGACCGAGCTGTAGCCGCCGAGTGACAACGCCTCGCAACGTTAGAGGTATCCACCTGCATGATATCCACCACTGACTTGCCTAACCCTTGAATGATCTGCCGCAGATAACAGCCAATCCGCTACTGCTCTTACCACCCGACTATCGCAGAGGGTTTTTTCCCTTGGTCCTTTCGATATATAGATATAATGGTCATTTTTGTTGTATATTTTTCGGGGTGGGGGGTGTGCTACAATAATGTAACAGCTTTTTTCTCGGCGAATTTCGATTGAAATAATGCAAAATTTATTATGGAATACTTCCGCTTCAGCTCCTACATTTTTATGAAGTTCCGATAGGTGGCGTCTTTATGCGTAGTCTTCAAAATAGTGTCTGTAACGGAGGTGCGTTCCAAGCAGTGACCTGTCATTTTCTTTCGGAGGAAAACTAGAGCATCACATAGGCGCTTGCAGATCGTCTATGGAGACCTGGGAATGAACAAAAGCACGATGAGTCGTTGGGCGAGGCCCTTGTCATCATCAAAAACCTGTCCGATGTGGGGAGTGCCGAACGGCCGAGCACAACTGTGGGGACTGATGACCTCAGATGTTAAGTCCCATAGTGCTGAAAATCATTTGAGCACAACTGTGACTCCTGCAATGTTGGAACGTGCAAACACCTCGTTGCTCAACTAGACGTCTCTGTTGATAGAGTCGACACACTCGTCAACCAGTTGGGATACTCAAAGACGTGTGCCCATTGGATTCCTCGCAGCCTAACAGATGACCGTAAAGAGCAACGAACGACCATCTGTGCGGGATTGCATACTCGTTACAAAGTTGATCCTGACAGTTGTTTCTCAAACATCATCATGGTTATGAAACATGGGTTCATCACTTCGAGCCGGAAACGAAACGGCAATCCATAGAGTGCCGCCACATCAACTCTCCTACGAAGAAAAAGTTCAAAGCCGCATTCTCAGCCGATGAAGTAATGGTGAGGTCTTCTGGGACTCTGAAGGGATTATTCCATTTGATGTCCTACCTCATGGGGCAACAATCAACTATGAAATGTATTGTGCTACCCTCGGGAAATTGAAGGAACGACTTCAGCGTGTTCATCGCCACAAGAATGGAAACGAATTTCTCCCTCTTCATGGCAGCGCAAGGCCTCACTTAAGTCTTCAACCCAAGAGGAGCTCACAAAACTTCATTGGACTGTTCTTCCTCATCCTCGCTACAGCCCGGATCTCGCACCTTCCGACTTCCATCTGTTTGGCTCAAACGAAGGATGCACTCCGCGGGAAGTAGTACGTGGATGGTGCGGAGGTTTCTGATGTTGACTCCAGCGTCGAGCAGTAGAGTAGTACCGTGAGGACATACAGGTCCTCCCAGTAAGGTGACATAAGACCGTCACGTTGAATAGAGATTGTGCTGAGTAAAAGGGTTTTGTAGCGAAAAGAGTGGGGAACAATATGGTATATCGGAATTCTGAATAAAACCAACCGGCTCTCAGAAAGGAATGTGTTGCATTACTTATTGAACGCCCCTCGTGTAACAACCTTCTTTCACACACTCTCTATGTTCTCGTACAGTGTCATTTCCCTTTTTGTTCATAACTGATATAATTTCTATATTTCCACAACATTAAATTTCTTGTGTTCGAAAATAAAGTTCTCCCGGAAAGAATAACGTACTCATTGTTACTTCTCTTCCACCGCTCCGTTTTCAGAAAACGACCAGCATTGCAGCTTCCTTACATATATTTGTATCCGTCACAAATGAAGCCATGATTTAATGAGTCGAGTTTATTGCACTGAATCCTGTTGATACTAGTTTTTCGTTGGTACTACTAACAATATTATTTATGACTCTGTATAATGCCACTTGCACATTTACTGTTATTAATTTATTATTTATATTTTTACCTGTTATTTTCTAGTTTTTGTTGAGAAATTTTACTTCCATCTTATTTCTTTTTTTTTTTTTTTTTTTTTTAAATCTGATCACTATATAAAGATAGTTCGTCTTGTTTTTGTCCTCTATACTACATGTAAAGTAGTTTATTTCTAAATAAAAATGTCTTATGTGTTTCAACTTTTAATTTATTCTGCTGACGTTTACCGGTGGCTGCAAGCTTTCAAATTTGTGAATTTCAAATAAAGCGGCAGTAATGCTGTCTGAAACACCCTCAGCGAATTGCGGTGTTCTTTTGATGAAGACAGCCGCATCTTTTTTCGAATGTCTGTCAGACCTAGGCCTCCCACCTCAGCTTTTGAGGTACGAGGGCGTGCTGAAAAGCATTGCCTCCTATTTTGTGTGAAAGCTCTTAAAACCTTTTTAGATAAAACAGACATTAATCTTCTACATTTTTGTTGTTCACGTCTACATATTTATTTCTCAACATAGTCATCCGGGGAGACCACATATCTCCCAACGAGAGACCAGTTGGTTGATAATGTCATTTGAGAATGTTTGACTTTGTTGACAGACCTACAACTTCACCTGTGAAACTCCCTGGCAGATTAAAACTGTATGCCGGACCGAGACTCGAACTCGGGACCTTTGCCATTTGCTTGAGTGCTCTACCAACTGAGCTACTGTAAGAGGTATGCGATGTACGTGCTGCCTGCAACAGGCAAGACTTAGGGGAGTCTCTGACCAGAGAGCAGTATGTAGTTAGTTGTTGCTTGTCGCTAGTCTTCAGTAGTCTGCGTGAGTCGGCAGTAGTCGACAGTAGTCGGCGCGTGTCTGCGCGTGTCGGCAGTCTGCTCTGGTCGGGAGTCTGGAGGATGGGTATTATTGTAGAAGGTAAAGAAGCAGCATTGCTCATATCTAGCAATGTATGTTAACTGTCATCCAATTTCTTTCCAAAAATGCCCCAATAATAATTTTTATAATATAAAGTAATTTTTTTTAAAAAAAGCATTCATTTCAATTTAAAGATTTTATCCAATGAATAATTAATTCCTTTCACGAGTCACAAAGCATAGGCCAGCATTGCACGGAGCTGTGCCGAAAATTTTTTAGGTAAGAGCAGATATATTCGCAGTTTTTATTGACGTAAGAATTTTTTGCTTTTTTTATTCAGAATACAGGGCCGTGGCGCAGCGCTGCTGTCGTCATAAAATTTACCAGGTTACTGAATTTTCCTTTTTTATTATTTTTGGGTTTAGGAATTGTTCTGTTTCGAACTTAACATTAAATGAGAAAAGAATTTTGTGGGAACATTAAATGTGAATGCATTTCTGCACAGAGGTTATAAATGGAAGCCAATTTTGTTCCGAGGTTACAATATTTAAAATTAATTTAATTCTTATTTCCGAGGGGAGGTTACACCTGGTTCATGGTTCATTTTCATTTTTATTAAGATTATTGTGGGGAGGTTACACTACCCAAGCACGACTCACGCCCCGTCCTCACAGCTTTAATTCCGCCAGTACCTCACCTCTGTTTGCACCACTCCATGACTATCAAAGTGAAGTCTTCGAAGGTATTCTTTAAATTTTGGAAACGGATAAAAATCGGATGGAGCCAAATCGGGACTTTGTGGAGGATGAGCAGTGACAGCAAAGTGTCGGGTTGTTGCAGTTGTCACAGCGCTAGCGTTTGGTCTGGCATTGTCAAACTGGAAGAGAGGGTGCTCCCTGTGTGGACGAACAAATCGAATTCATGCTTTCAGTTTCCTCACGCACCGAGATAGGTACGTTGTACACCACAATGTTTCACGCTACAATTCGGAGTCATCTAGCAGCAGAGGATTGCAACTTTCGTAAGCGAAGCGGGAAAGTCGACCAAGAAATATGCATGACATGTAATTCGTCAACCGAAATTGAAACAGAAGAAATAATTCAGAGGCAATACTTTTCAGCACACCCTCGCAGTTGTGCTTGTTGTTACTCTAAAATCGTCATCTTGCCAAATATATTTACAGATTGCGCTGGTGTTGACATGACAAGTTGTGGGCCCTGCACAACGGAGTTAGTGTTTCAGAATGTTTAACTGAAGCCAGGATCCTTTTTAAAGAAATCCCCTGAGTCCTTTTGCTTTCCCCTCGACTGCCTTCCCCACTCCTCGTGTCCGCCCTGCCCCCCCCCCCCATTTTTCTGCGTTCTCTCCCTCCATCGGCTCCCCTTTTTTTTCGTTTTCCTCTCCTCCCCCAACTTTTTTCTCCCTCAACTCTCCAGGTCCTCCCTCCCATATTCCTTCGAACTCTACAGTGTAGTGTTTTTGTGAGTGTTCAATGTCGTGTGTCCCCCTTTTTAAGTGTTGCTAACAGCCACCATACTGTCGCTAGGTGTGTTTCTAACTGTTGCGAAAAGAAACCAGACTGTCACCTTTTTAATTGTGGCTGTCTGTTTACTATGTGTTTTCATCAGCATCACCGACCCTTTGCTTTATATTTTCTTCGTAACTTTTTCGCCATGTTACAGTTTTTAATAGTTACTGTTTCATCGCCTGTCTTTCCTGTTATGATATCCCCTCATTCTGTTTTTTTTTTTTAATTTTTTGTAGGCTGCAGAGCGGAATATTATGCTGCTGCCCCCTCCCCCCCTTCCTGACGCACCCCTCCCCCTCTCTCTGGGTAGAGGGGGGGGGGGAAGACATTGAAATCCAACAAAGGAAAAAAACTTCTTGAAGAAAAAAGTTATTTTCAAACTAAGAAAGACCACAAGAACTGGAAATGCATGCGCCAGCGTGGAATTCTGTTTAGTCTTTTTCCAGCATTGTAGTCGACTGCTACCTTTCAGTGTGTGCTGGACAGCAAGATACGCTTTATACAAGAGCTTCGAGCCATTAGCTTGAGAGGTGGCATGAGCCCCCTCTCATATTTCTATCCTACGATTTTCCTCTCTAATTGCATGCAGTGAAAAGTCGCTATTCCTTCACACGCGGACTTCCCACGCAGCGTCCCTCGTCACCCGGGTGGTCCAGTGACAGGCGGGCTCTGCTGATCTGGAAAGGGTTAAGCCGACGGGTGTGAGGAAGTCGAGTGAATGCTTTGCAGACGCCGACATTGTCAAAAGACACGCCCGGAGGGTTCTGAAGTAGCGGCTGGGCTAGAGGTTCCGTTACTACGCAGAAACTTAGCGAAAACACTTTCTGGCAGGCGACCAGTGAGGCGTGGGAATGACTTGTGTACCCAGGCAGTTGTGGCGGGAAAATTCCCGCGCTTTCTGCAAAATAGTAACTGTGATTGGCTTGCTCAGGGCATAGCTCCGTGACGTAGCAAAATCAGCACAGAAATTGGCGCCAAGAATCTCCATTGGTGGAATGGTAGTGCTCCGGCAATAGAGTGGAATTTTCCGCCGGTTTTCGAGTTGCTGATTGGAACGTTTAACCATGGCCACTGTCGTGGGGGCGGGAATGTTGTGAGTTCGGCCTGTACGGGTGCTCTAGGGAGTCGTCTCTCCCCTTTTGGTCGAGGACGTCGAAGCAACCAGCCATCGCCTCCGGTACGCCAGATCGTGTTCTGGCAGTTAAGAAGACAGTTTGGTAATGTATGTCCGCAGCACCGGCAGATAGGGATTTTCCTAGGTGATAATCAGAGCTCAGCAGAGCGCGCCTGTTCGTCTTTTTCTAACTTTGCTCTGTCTTGGGTAGCAGCAATTAATGTTGGGTTAGCTGTGTGTCTCTCTTAAGATTTGAGTGGCAAGGAATTGGCTCCACAAACCACTTCGTCATAAACCTCACAATCTAGTTTAGGGACAACTTCACCTTCACGGCGTTTGTTTGAGTATCCAATGTGAGCCAATTTGATGTGTTATAAATGTTTCATGTGTTTTTGTTTATTATTTTGTGTTTAGTCTTAATAAATCATATTGTTATTTTGGACAGAACTTTCATTCTGTTAATCGGTAGAGCAACCCTATCATTTCTCATTACATTAATGAAACTTTTCTTTATTTAATTAATGTCTATCAAATTAAATTATTGCAGGTGCCAAACTCTTTCCTACTCCACTTGCAGTCAGTTCGCGTTTCTTTTTAATCCATGTGCAACAGCAAAAGTCGGAGTTAGAATAGGGGGGGCTTAGAGCATAATTTATATATGAAGATTCTTGAAGAATTTAGTGTTAAATACACTGCTAGCCCCGGTACCTCGCAAGCTACCTGAAGGTTGTGTTCACTGAACGAAACGGACTTTGCAATGTTTAACTGATGCAAACAAATTACATTTGCTTTCGTGGAAATTGAGTTTAGTGTTCTTGTGGGACTTTTTGGTTTATTGACATTGGACTGTACAGAGGTTGGACAAAAGTATGGAAACACCGTGACAAATGGATGCCTGAACATAAATGTAGATGCTAGCCAAGCCCGCAAGTTCCTCTATTGTATCTGACCACGTGCGACATCTGTACAATGTTCTTAACACGTTGCACGTATCAGACGTGTTCGGAACGGTGTTCTGTGTAGTTTTGAACGCATTTTGTCGCAGCTAAGTGAATTTGAACGTGGACAAATTGTTGGTGTTCGTAAAGTGGATGCTTCCTTAGCGAAGGTACCCGAAGTGTTTGGTGTTTCACGAGGCACCCTGTCGAAGTTTTATACCGTATACAGGGAAAGTGGAAAAACATAACTCACTAAGACACAATTCGACAAAAGTGTGTGTTTAACGATCGTAACAGACGGTCCCTAAAGAGGACTGCGATGAAAAGTAAGGGGTGATGCAAAAGCCTCTGTGGAACTAAATGTCGCACTCATGGACCCTGTCAGCACCACAACAAAACGGAAATTTATAGCCAGGGAATTGCAGGAAGCATTGAAATTCCAAAACCACTCGTCAGTATTGCAACGCCAGTAATAGGACTTCGCAGTGCCACAGACATAAAACCTGGATTATGCAACGCTGGAAGGAAGTCGTTTGGTCACGTAAGTCTTATTTCACGCTGTCTGGAAGAATTCACGTCCAAAGAGTGAAATGTGGGGTGGTTCGGTGATGATTTCGGCAGTCACGTCGTGGTATTACATGGTCCCCGCGGTTACTCTGCAAAATTGTGTTACTGCCAATGATTACGTGACCACTCTGGCAGATCAGGCACATCTCAAGGTACCATGTTTGTTTCCAAATGGTGATGCTGTGTTCCAAGACGACAGGGTAACTGTTCTCACAGCTCGAATATTCCAGGACTGGTTGCCCGAGCATGAGGATGAGTTGCCAACTTCTCCTCTGGCAACCACAGTCGCCAGATCACAATATTAGTAAGCTTTT
The DNA here is from genome assembly GCF_021461395.2 of Schistocerca americana. Taxonomy (NCBI): domain Eukaryota; kingdom Metazoa; phylum Arthropoda; class Insecta; order Orthoptera; family Acrididae; genus Schistocerca; species Schistocerca americana. The sequence goes on along the minus strand of NC_060124.1, from coordinate 428,223,366 downwards.
GTGGTCTATTTTGGACAGAAGGGTGCGGTTTCACTGTCCACTTCCATCACCGTTATGTGAACTTGCCAATATTTTGCAGGAAGAATGGTACAAGATTCCTTTGAGAGCCGTACAGGACCTGTATTTATCCTTTACAAAACGACTGGCATCTGTTTCGAAAGCCAGCGGTTTTCCTACAATGTATTATTCTAATGTGTTGTGTTCTTGATGTTTGCATATTTTTGTCCAGTTGTGTCGTATGTTAACCGGGGACCTAGAAACGACGGAGAGGCTCCGTCCCCGCCGCAGCCACAGTGGTCCACCACTGCAGTGCACTTCACCCCTCCACCGCCCCACACCGAACCCAGGGTTATTGTGCGGTTCGGCCCCCAGTGGAACCCCCAGAGAACGTCTCACACCAGACGAGTGTAACCCCTATGTTTGCGTGATAGAGTAATGGTGGTGTACGCGTACGTGAAGAACTTGTTTCCGCAACAATCGCCGACGTAGCGTAACTGAGGCGGAATAAGAGGAACCAGCCCGCATTTGCCGAGGCAGGTGGAAAACCACCTAAAAACCACCCACAGACTGGCCAGTTCACCGGACCTCGACACAAATCCGCCCGGCGGATTCGTGCCGGGGACCAGGCGCTCCTTCCCGCCCGAAAAGCCTTGCGTTAGACCGCACGGCCAACCGGGCGACCCTGTCCAGTTACCTTATTCTTCTTTTGTTGTGTTGAAATTAGCTATGGGTGCTGTCAGAATCCATGAACTGCTAGAGGTGGAGATATTCCAGTCCTGTGGCTGGACGTCAGAATATTTTGTGAAAGTAGTTTGATGTTTTTTTTTCTCTATACAATTGTTACATTCTACAGCTCCGTCTAGGCCAATGTATTTTATTCCCCGAGTCGTAACACATCATCCTGTCCCTTCTTTTGTCAGTGTTCTCCACAGTTTCCTTTCTTCATCGACTGTGCGCAGAACCTCCTCATTCCTTCTCTTATCAGTCCTCTTAATTCTCAACATTCTTCTGTAGCACCACATCTTAAACACTTCAATTCTCTTCTGCTCCGGTTTGCCCACTCTCCACGATCCACTACCACACTATACTGAGCTCCAAACGTAGGCCTATATCTTCAGAAATTTCTTCCTCAAATTAAGATTTATGATGATAGCAGTAGACTTCTCCTGGCCAGTAATTATTTTCCCATGGTAGTCTGCTTTTTATATCGCCCTCTCTTCGTCCTTCATGGAATATTTTGCTTCCAAGGTAGCAGAATTCTTTGATTTGGTCTACTTCATGATCACCAATTTTGATGTTAGGTTTCTCGCTCTTCTCATACCTGCTACATCTCATTACCTTTGTCCATTTCAAGTTTACTCTGAATCAGTCTTCTGTCCTCATTAGACGGTTCATTCCATTCAATAGGACGTGTAAGCTTCTTTACATTCACTAAGGATAGCAAGATAGCAATGTCATTAGCGAATCTTATCATTCACATCCTTTCATTCTATATATTAATCCCGTTCTTGAACTACCTTTTGTTTCCGTCATTCCTTCTTCTATAGACTGAACAGTAGCAGCGAAAGGCTGCATCCCTGTCTTACACCGTAAATAGTCCGAACACTTCGTTCTTGATCTTCCAATCTTATCGTTCCATGTTGTCTCTTGTACAGATTGTGTACTACCTGTCTTTCCGTGGAGCGTACTCCCATTTTCTCAGAATTTCGAACATCATGCATCATTCTACACTGCCGAATTCTTTTTCTTGGTCGACGACTGCTATGACTGTGCCTTTATTTTTCTTCAACTTTATTTCCAATACCAAGTGCGATGTCAGAACTACCTCCCTGGTGTGTTTACCTTCCCTAAAACCAAACTGATCGTCATGTAATGCAGCATCAATTTTCTTTTCCATTCTTCTGTATATTACTTTTGTCAACAACATGGATGCATAAGCTGTTAAGCTGATCGTGAGATTGCTTTTGCAGTTATTTGACCTTGCTACCTTCGGAATTGCATGGATATATTTTTCCGGAGGTCTGATGGTACCTCGACAGTCTCATAGATTCTACACAGCAGCTTGTATACTCATCTGGTTGTCACTTTCCGCAATGATTTTAGAAATTCCGATGGGATCTTATCGATCCCTTCTGCCTTATCGGCTCTCAAGTCTTCCAGAGCTCTTTTAAATTCTGACTCTAATACTGGGTCTGTTATGTGATCCATATCGACTCCAATTTCTTTTTCTTTCAGGTCATCAAACAACTCCCCTCTGCGTTTAAGACTGGAATCTCAATTACACTCTTACTGTTACTAACTTTGGTTCTAATTTCTCCTAAGATTGTTTTGATTTTTCAAATGTCGAGTAAATCTTCCCGTCGATCATTTTTTTCGATTTCATCACATGTTCTCTGGAGCTATTTCACCTTGGCTGCCCTGCATTTACTATTTATTTCATCCCTAAAGGGTTTATATTACTGTGTTTCTGTCCTTCCCTGAAAATTTTTGTTCTTCCTTTCTTTCGTCGATCAATTTAAGTATTTCACCTATGACCCAGGGTTTCCTCTCAGTTACCTTGTGCAACATCTGTGATTGCTCTCTTCTTCAACTGAACTTCCTATTTTGATGTTCCTTATCGCAGTATCTACATCCTTAGCGAACTTTAGATGCGTCTCGTTATTCCTCAGTACTTTAGTATACCACTTCCTTTTCCACTGATTCTTTCGCACAATTCTCTTAAACTTCATTTCACTCTTCATCATTAGTAATTAGTGATCTAAGTCTCTATCTGTCCCTGGGTAAGCCTTACGATCCAATCTCTGTCTGACCACGACGTAAACCATCTCGAATCTTCCCGTGTATTTTGCTCTTTTCCAAGTATACCTCCTCCCATTGTGATTCTTGAATAGAGTATTCGCTGTATTCCTCTAATTTATTTTAGAAATCAATTAGTCTTTCTTCTCTGTCATTCCTACTACCAAGCTCATATTATCCCGTAACGCTTTTTTCTATTCAGTCGCGTTCCAGTCCCCCATGACCATTAGATTTTCGCCTCCCTATACATAATGAAATATCCGTTCAGTGTCCTCATGTACTTTGTCTCTTCATCTGCTGCTTTCGACGTTGGCATCTACACCTGAACTACCGTTGACGGATTTTGTTTGCTGTCGAATCTGATGGAACAGCCCTATCACCGAACTGTTCGCAGTAGCTCACTTTCTGCCCTACTTTCCTATTCATAAAGAACCTTACTTCCGTGAAACCATTTTCTGCTACTGTTGATATAACCTTGTATTCATCTGTCCAGAAATCCTTATTTTCTTTCCGTTTGACTTCACTGACCCTACTACGTCTAGACTGAGCCTTTGCATTTCCCTTTGCAGTTTTTCCAGCTTTCCTACTACTTTTAAAATTCTAGTATTCTATGGCCGAGTCGTAGAATGTTATACAGTAGTTGGTTATTCCACCTTATTTCCAGGGTCACTTCCCACTTGGTAGCTCTCCTCGGAGATCCGAATGAGGGCCTAATCCGGAATCTTTTGTCAATAGAAAGATCATCATGACAGTTTTTCAGTTGTAGGCCGCATGTCCTGTGGATACACATTGTGTCTTTAATGTAGCCGTATCCATTGCGTTCTGCATTCTCATGCCGTCGATCATTGCTGTTTATTTCGCCGTTTAGGGGTCGTTTCCCACTCCGAGGGCAAGAGAGTGCCCTGAACTTCTGTCCTCTCCTGTGCCCTCTTTGACAAGGGTGCTGGCAGAAAGAGGGTGTCTTCTTATGTTAGAAGTCTTCGGGTGCCATTGCTGATGATTTTGATTCAAAATATTAACAGTAACTGGATTCGGACCCGAGGACAAAGATGTTTTGATTAGTATTCAAAGACGCTAATCGTAGAATACAGTTGACATAATGGCTATAGGACTCGTAATAATTGACTTCGGTGTTGTGAGAAGTTTTACCATGTTTCGCGGTTCAAATAGTGGCTGGTGGCCTATATTTAAAATTATTAATAGTGCAGCAGAGCAGATAATTAATCCGGGTCCGCGAACCAAAGTGACCAATTGAATCCTCACAGCACCTGATCATGAATTTGTCTCGCACCCTGCACATCACTTTAGGATGGTCTAAGCTGAGTTTCCGATATCAGTGATTTCTACGAATGTCACTTTTTGGTAACTGTGATTTTTGGTTGTGATCTGACGTAGTTTATTTAGACTCACAGTTTAGGATTTCACAACCTGTATCTCTCCGGAACGTTAAAATCTGACTTCTGTGATTTATCAGTGTAGATGTTATACTGTGAAGAGTCGCAAGTAGCATCAAACTGGCACAATCAAATATGTATGCTGACTGGTATTTCCAGCAGGGTGAACTATGTTAATGAATCGAAAGTGATATGTTCTCGATTGTACGGTATGAAAACCGAGTATTTCAACAGTGTGTCGTTGAAGTCATAATGCGAATTGAAAATCATTATAAAAGACGGAAATATACATTGAGTGACAATTTGATTCTCCTCTTGTTAAAGCCGTCCCATACACCTAAATTTTGTGCTTTGTAGTTATTGATAAAGACTCGATATGTGTTTCATGGACGACAACATGCAACTGAAAAGAGTGGGAAGCACAGAGCTTCAAATTTAAAGTTCTTGTCGTGAATAGTTTAAGTGGAATACTTGAAGATACACACAGAAGCTTAGCTGTGACTTGAGAATAAAAAGAAATGAAACAAGCTGGTACGAAATATTATCTATTGAAGCGTATGTGTCATATTCAGATGTTCCTAACATGGTGATTGTATGTTAAAGTTGTGCCCATTTGTATTCTCCTGGATACTTCGTATTCATTACTTCGTGATTGTGAATGACGGATGTGTAACACAGCAGAACTACATAAAATCTTGTAGATGTTTTGGTTTATTAATAAGTGAATGGGAAACAAAATAAGAAAGATCAACGTCACCGGGATGACGGAATATAGATTGGGAATATCATAAGCAATCATTTCTCGTCTGACAAGTGTAAGCAGCTTACGTCCTTGTATTAAAGACTGCGCTATGCAGCGTGGTTTGTTTGCTTGTATGTTTAGGAAACTTCAAATTAGCTGTTAATCCTAGATTCCTAAGCCCTCGTAAAATTTACGACTGCTGTTCGTACACATTCGCGGTTCCCGCCAATCCAGAATAGCCAGTACAGAGTGTAAAATAGGACACTCGGAACTTTTTTGTATAAGACATATTATTGGAGACCATATAATTGTAATTAACTAGTGCATTAAACAATAAATTGTGACTTTCTTTGAACAAAATTTGGAGCAGTAAAATTTTAGATGGTTTAGGAAGAAAGAAACATTTAAAAAAAAATATTTCGTTCTCTGAGTTCAATACGACGCTGCATACAGCACGCTTACGTGAACATAATTTAATTGCAGTGCTGTATTCAGTTTGCAAAATTTCACTGATTTCGTGGAAATTTGTGCTGTGTCCATAAAATATTTAACATTTGGTACGCAGAATCAGGTATGTTAGAAAAGGACTTCCAACGATATAGCGTTTTTTACTTTTATTTTAAGGGCTGGGCAGAATGTACGGTAGCGTCTTCTACGCCAGATTTCGATGTATATCTTTTATTGCTGTTATGATACAACCTGCTGTTTCAAAGACACAGGTCACTTGAGTATCTCAAAAGAGACCAATGATAATATCCAGGCAGGTTTCTTAAACCAATCAGAGCGTCAGGACTCAAGAAGGATATCCACTCTGGACACAAGTCACTTCCGGGTGTTTACTTTTGCGGTCTTTGGGCAGGTAGTTGTCTTGTTCCTCGCCTGTGGAAGCAAGGCGCTGTTTTGTTATTGTCTAGCCAGTGTTCGTTACGGCGTGCTGTCGCAAGTTCCGGAGAGACAGTGCTGAGCGTGTTTCGCATGCGGCCATTACGCTTCTGGAGTTGTTGACAGTGCATTAATAGACGCAAGAGGTAATCGACAAGGACTGCGTTTCGTCAGCACTATGGTGAGTATTGTCTCGATACGGACAGCTTCCCCATAAACAGAACCCGCCCGCTTTCAAATAATCAATTGACACTGCTTTCTTATTCATTTAGTCGTTCAAAATGTAATGAAAGTTCGTACTGTAGCGTTAAAGCGTCTTAATGACATTCTTCGCATAAGCATTAACATAGTTGTCATTTGGTGAGGTGCGCAGTTTTTAAACTTAGCTCTCTTTTTTTCGATTGTGAGAACGGGCCTGTTTTGTCAGCAAAAGCCTTACACGTGAACTTTAACATTCTGGCGTTTAAGCTTTACGGGCATGAATCATTGCGGTTTGGAACAGATACTGTAAATCTTTTTCCTTGGCTGGAGGATGTAAAAAAATTGTCCACGTGTGAATAGGTCTCGCGCACTGAAGGCTCTCTACAAACTTAATTATGCGTATACACAGTTTCATTCCGGGATCAATAATCTCGACCATTTATGCCTGTTATCGACATTGATACTGCAAGATCTTGGACCCAGGGATTCCAAGATTTAAGAGAATGTTTTGATTTAAAGAACGACGTCGGATAACAAATGATAAAAGAAATAATTTATCGTATAATATACAGATTAACAAAATGCTGATTTCCCCCCCCCCCCTTTACTTGTACTTTGAAACCTTGCTTCTTACCAAATTTCATTATACCACGTAAACGGAAAGTACCCTATAGACTTGAAGTGTTTGCGAGTATCCAAGTGTGACATAAATGGCCGTATCTTTTGGCTACATTGAGTCAGCTTACATTAATTACACTGTAAAGGGCCTATAGACCTTGATATGCGACATCAATTTCGTCTACCCGTTCCTGAGGAAAGGGGTTTTTAACAGACATAAACAGACGGTCAATAACTTGATCCTTTAAGTGTTTAGATTTTACATACTGAGGTACGGAACTCTAATAAGTGACGCAGATCCCATAAATAAAAAATCCCGAAGTATCTTTTTCTTTAAAAGCTGTTTAGAAGCGAAGGAAAGGGCAACAACAAAAAACCACGTGCTAGTTTGCTAATGTAATGTTTTCTTAAATTTTTTTTCTCTGAAGATTGTTTAGGTTTGTAATTCAGATGCAGTGTAGTTAACGATAACTTTGTTCGTTGTGCCAAATGCTATTACCATCTACATTATTTTTTATGATGGTTGTGGTGACGGTGGTCTGTTGCTCAGACGTCTGGGTTAGCCTGGATTGTCAGTGTGTGGGTGTGTTGGTAAAAGCAACCATGTGCCATGGGAATGTTTATGAATACTGCGAATTTCGCAGTTAAGTTTGCTTCCCCATTGAAAATACCTGTTCCCCTTCCGTGATTTGAATCTTTTTGCGTTTGAGTCTAGTGAACAAGGCCATCCCATTGGGAGGGGAGGAAGGAGGGGGGCGGGAAGGTTAGCATTATGAATCGTGTTCTATACTAATGTCGTTCTGACTTGGTTAGTGACGTCTGCGGCAAACAGAGATCCACTAGAAAGACAAGCCGCGGTGTGTAGGCCACAAGGGTGGGTCTGAGCTCACCAGCTCAGCAAAGTAACTGCGTTTCCAAACGTGTTCAGTTGTAATAGAGTATTTAAGTACAAACAAGAACTGCATCTTGTATTGGAATCCACTATTATGGAGTTTTACAACCGAAAGTCCATAAGTGAACTATTTTGTTCTTTCTGCACTAGGTATAATAAAACGAAAATAATTCTAAAATTATCAGTTGCATACGTGTTGTATGAAATGAGGGCAGTTAAGAAGAGACCGAATTCTATAAACAAGCCGTTATACCATTTATATCGAGCGCAGATACTACGTGACAGTGTGTCGCGAAGTTGTGCGTTTCGTGTTAGTGCTAGTAATCAGTAAGACCCCATAGCAGCGGAATTCCGACTGGAAGTACAATCACTATAGGAATCACCGAATTTCTTCGACTTTATTTTTGTTCAGTCGCACTGACAATGTGTCTAACTAGACGCGGTACCTATTTTGGCGTTGTTCTGCTGTCGAGTTGGATGCGAAACTTTTCAGAACCGCTCCGAAATATTGCTATCAATCTTTCCTCCGTCACTTCCGAGTATGACGACTTGGTGGATAGACATTGTTTTGGACTATGACTAGTGTTACAAGTGCCATCAAAGTTGAATAACCGACACTTCTTGTTCGTCCACTTCGTGGAACAACAGGCATTTCTTCTTGCTTAATTATGTTGGTATCCAACAGGATTTCCTCAACCATCCTGAAATTCCTATTTCAGATTTTTAATTTCAGTGACAGCCTGAATTACTGGAAATAATTATTTTTGTGAATATTTTCTACTTAAATTTCTTGACTCATTGATTACCGTGGACGTAATTATATTTGCAGGTAGTTGAATAAAATAGCAGCATCCATATTCATCATAAAAATTAGAATGAAAGATACTCCTGTCATAAAACAAAAAACCATGTCCTGGGCAGAAATGGATGTAAAAGAATGGAACTAGATTTTTTACTTATCAGAAAGCAGCAAAGATATTCAAATCAAAACGACTTGACATATTCGCGGTTATTTACTTGTTACTTTTAGACCATTTTCATATAATACGTCAACCAAAGCAACATATCATATGAAACTTGCCATAATATCATTCAACATGGCATTTGTTGTGCAGTATGACCGTGTCATTAAAATTTAGGATGCATGCATCCCCACTCTGGAATACTTCCCATTGTAGATGCATTACACACTCTAGAAACATATACGTTTGTCTTTGTTCTCACACCCATCACCGAGTATGTAACAGGAGTGGGGGCAGGAGTTGGGGAGAAATCATTCCTTCTGGGACAAAAATCGACCTTGCCCATGAGCAGAAATGAAAGAAATTGTTTGTGTCCCCCCAGGTACACACACACACACACACACACACACACACACACACACACACACACACACCGAAATTTCACCACCCCAGAAAAACTTTTTTTTAGCTATTACGTTCAGCCTACGCCCTTCAACCATGATACATATTGTTTACAGTGGATGGTGAATTTCTGTATTATTTGGCACAAGATAAGCAACCTCAACCTACAAATTGCAGGATGGAGGTATACCAACATCTTGCAGAGCTCGCTGCGCTGCGCTATTAGGGTTAACTCCTAAGAAAAACCCGAATATGTGGAGCTGTTTTCATTTAAAGGTCTTTGAAGAGACACATTCGCCGTTGTGTGCTATGATAGCATTTTTCATTCTGGTTCCCAACTTTTACTCTACCATAATTTTGATATTAGACTGCCATAGCTTAACTGATGTAGATTTTTGACACGGACTATGACTGACCCGGCATAGTGTTTTCGCCCTTCGAACCACGTTGCTTATATCGTGGCAACGAATAAAGGTTTCACAAAACAATAGAACGACCTTCATTTACATGTATTTGTCTACCTTGTTACAAAATTGAAATAGATTCGCTCAAGCTCGAAACCTAGAAGTGCCGCGCTTCAGGCGGCCAACAGTGTTTTTTGCACGTAAAATCCGACTGAAGCTAATTTTGAGAGCTAGTTTGTATTTTTATCGTAAAAATGCATTTTTTATTTAGTTCATGTAAGAACCAATTTTACGTGCTACGTTTACTTAGGCTATAAACCATCGCATCTCGACAACGGATAAGGATTTTTGAACAAAAAAGTTTTGACTTTATACATTTATCTACTATATTTCAACAAATAAGCCCTCGGTCACAAATATTAAGTCAAAATTGACCAGGTTTCGACGCTACTATGAGCGTCGTCTTCAGAATTAAACTGTTCTAAAACATAATAGGTATATAAGACATTAATAAACTAGAGTGTGTACTCACTGGAAAGAGATGCTTGCAAGTATTGAATCTCTTTCCAGTCAGTACACACTTTAGTTTATTAATGTCTTATATACCTCTTATGTTTTAGAACAGTTTAATTCTGAAGACGACGCTCATAGTAGCGTCAAAACCTGGTCAATTTTGACTTAATATTTGTGGCAGGGACAAAGAATCCAGTGAAATTTTTTTAAGTGCTTTATCTGAAAACTACCTTGAGCAGTTAAACAGAGAACCGACTCGTGGCGATAACATATTAGACCTTCTGGTGACAAACAGACCCGAACTATTTGAAAAAGTTAACGCAGAACAGGGAATCAGCGATCATAAAGCGGTTACGGCAACGATGATTTCAGCCGTAAATAGGAATATTAAAAAGGGTAGGAAGATTTTTCTGTTTAGAAAAAGTGGCAAAAAGCAGATTTCAGAGTACCTGTTGGCTCAACACCAAAGTTTTGTCTCAAGTACAGATAGTGTTGAGGATCAGTGGACAAAGTTCAAAACCGTCGTACATAATGCGTTAGATGAGTATGTGCCAAGCAAGATCGTAAGAGATGGAAAAGAGCCACCGTGGTACAACAACAGAGTTAGAAAACTGCTGCGGAAGCAAAGGGAACTTCACAGCAAACATAAACATAAACATAGCCAAAGCCTTACAGACAAACAAAAATTACGCGAAGCGAAATGTAGTGTGAGGAGGGCTATGCGAGAGGCGTTCAATGAATTCGAAAGTAAAGTTCTATGTACTGACTTGGCAGAAAATCCTAAGAAATTTTGGTCTTATGTCAAAGCGGTAGGTGGGTCAAAACAAAATGTCCAGACACTCTGTGACCAAAATGGTACTGAAACAGAGGATGACAGACTAAAGGCCGAAATACTAAATGTCTTTTTCCAAAGTTGTTTCACAGAGGAAGATTGCACTGTAGTTCCTTCTCTAGATTGTCGCACAGATGACAAAATGGTAGATATCGAAATAGACGACAGAGGGATAGAGAAACAATTAAAATCGCTCAAAAGAGGAAAGGCCTCTGGACCTGATGGGATACCAGTTCAATTTTACACAGAGTACGGGAAGGAACTTGCCCCCCTTCTTGCAGCGGTGTATCGTAGGTCTCTAGAAGAGCGTAGCGTTCCAAAGGATTGGAAAAGGGCACAGGTCATCCCCGTTTTCAAGAAGGGACGTCGAGCAGATGTGCAGAACTATAGACCTATATCTCTAACGTCGATCAGTTGTAGAATTTTGGAACACGTATTGTGTTAGAGTATAATGACTTTTCTGGAGACAAGAAATCTACTCTGTAGGAATCAGCATGGGTTTCGAAAAAGGTCATGTGAAACCCAGCTCGCGCTATTCGTCCGAGACTCAGAGGGCCATAGACACGGGTACACAGGTAGATGCCGTGTTTCTTGACTTCCGCAAGGCGATCGATACAGTTCCCCACAGTCGTTTAATGAAGAAAGTAAGAGCATATGGACTATCAGACCAATTATGTGATTGGATTGAGGAGTTCCTAGATAACAGGACGCAGCATGTCATTCTCAATGGAGAGAAGTCTTCCGAAGTAAGAGTGACTTCAGGTGTGCCGCAGGGGAGTGTCATAGGACCGTTGCTATTCACAATATACATAAATGACCTTGTGGATGACATCGGAAGTTCACTGAGGCTTTTTGCGGATGATGCTGTGCTGTATCGAGAGGTTGTAACAATGGAAAATTGTACTGAAATGCAGGAGGATCTGCAGCGAATTGACGCATGGTGCAGGGAATGGCAATTGAATCTCAATGTAGACAAGTGTAATGTGCTGCGAATACACAGAAAGATGGATCCTTTATCATTTAGCTACAAAATAGCAGGTCAGCAACTGGAAGCAGTTAATACCATAAATTATCTGGGAGTACGCATTAGGAGTGATTTAAAATGGAATGATTATATAATGTTGATCGTCGGTAAAGCAGGTGCCAGACTGTGATTCATTGGAAGAATCCTAAGGAAATGCAATCCGAAAACAAGGGAAGTAGGTTACAGTACGCTTGTTCGCCCACTGCTTGAATACTGCTCAGCAGTGTGGGATCCGTACCAGATAGGGTTGATAGAAGATATAGAGAAGATCCAACGGAGAGCAGCGCGCTTCGTTACAGGATCATTTAGTAATCGCGAAAGCGTTACGGAGATGATAGATAAACCTCATTGGAAGACTCTGCAGGAGAGACGCTCAGTAGCTCGGTACGGGCTTTTGTCAAAGTTTCGAGAACATACCTTCACCGAAGAGTCAAGCAGTATATTGCTCCCTCCTACGTATATCTCGCGAAGAGACCATGAGGATAAAATCAGAGAGCTTAGAGCCCACACAGAGGCATACCGACAATCCTTCTTTCCACGAACAATACGAGACTGGAATAGAAGGAAGAACCGATAGAGGTACTCAGGGTACCCTCCGCCACACAGTCAGGTGGCTTGCGGAGTATGTAGATGTGACCGGGGGCTTATTTGTTCTAATATAATCCCGACACGGTCACTGAACCTCAGCAGCTATGTTCAAAGTTCTAAAACTTATCTACCTTCGTGCAAATTTTTAACAGATTCATACAAATTTTCAGTATAGAAACGGCTCGATTCAGAAACCTCCCAGGAAAATGTTTCCTGCATGTTTCTGCAAGTAAAATCTGAAAGGAGCTCATATAAACTGTGTCATTAGTTGAGCGTTAATTTTAGCCCAATTAAAATCTTTTAAAAAGGAATTAATAGATTCCACAATCAGCCTGGGCGCCAACTCCGGTTTGTCGTTGAAACTTTGCTTAATATGTTGTAACGTATCTACAGTACGAAACAGATTCGAATGGCTATACAAATGATCGATGGTCCGGGAAAAGCCAAATGTTTTGAACCTATGTTCCTAGATCAAATAGGAACGGAGCACCAGGATCCCCCTCCCCCGACCACGATTCTGCGTGCGGTTTTCGCAGGCACGTTTCTTACAGCGTCTCCGCGCTGTAACCATGTCAAATTTAATTATACTCAGCATAAAAGTATCAACGTGATATACGTTAAAGCTAGCAAATGGTTAATTATCGGTAACTTGAGATGGAATTATGTTGTATACCTCCTGTCAAAATTAGTACTCTGAGCACGTCATGTTCTTAAATACACCGAATCAGCTACAACAAAGATGGTAATCTTGGAGTATTGCATTGTCGTGGACAGATGTATGCTGATGCACTTGAATCACGCCTTTCCCAAGTAATACTGTCCTTTGATTCCCATTGGCTGTTATAACTGCAGTTCGGTTTTTGTAAAAGTTGAACGTAACTGTTCTCTCCTTGTATTTTATCCCTATCGCTTTAAGAATTTCAAAGACACTAGTCCAGTCAACATTGTCAAAAGCTTTCTGTAAATTACTAACGCTATAGTCGTAGGCTTGCCATTATTAAGTTTTTCTCTGAGAAGTACTGCCTCGCGTTTTTATATGTATATTCGGAACCCAAATGGAAATTCCTCGAGTTTGGCTTTTGTTAGTTTTTGGTCAAACTTTTGAGCAGAGCGAACACAAGATTTCCTACAAATTACACAACAGATTTCGGTTTGAATTTCCGCATTCAGACGAAGAATGCGAAATCGGCAAATCACATTTCGGATTGACCAGCGTGAGATCTGGGTTTGAAAAAGATTAAAATGGTTGAAAGTAAACAGGTTAATTTAGAAAAATTTTGATTCCACGGAAAATTGGATTTGATCACCTGCACCTTAAACAAAACTAGGAAATAAAAAACGAAAAAACTGGTAATTTATCTGACAGACATATAATAGAGTGGAAAAATATTCGACATACCTAATTGGCTGTAGATGTTTCAGAACCTCATTGTTTTATTTCTAACTTTTTCGACAAATCATTTCACAAAACATCTGACCATTTTATTTCTTATTTCCAATCGCCTGTAAAAAAAATTAGTGTTGGTGTATGGAAGTACAAATAAGACAATAGGGAAGACTTTGGTGATTCAGTAACACAGTTTAACGAAGCTTTGGAAGACTTGCGATCAAATGAGCAGGAAGGCATCTAAAATTTTCCTTCAAAATTTCGAAAATCATTGAGAACGTTGCAACCAAACGACTGTTTAAGATGATTCATAGTCTTCAACATAGACGTACCACCACACTTTCAGTGTAATATCATCCACCAAATCTCGCAGATAAATATCAATCAGGAACCATCGCATAATCAACCAAACAGCCCATGCTTCCAATTTTTGGACTAGAGTAATATGCAGAAGAATGGAAAAGAAAAAATGGTTGTTAGATGATGAGTTTGGCTTTCGGAAAGTAAAAGTTCTAGACAGTTAGTTGCACTTGAGAATGCAAGTAACACTTCCGAAAAATCTCAACACACTCCCATAGGATTTGTCATCCTAGAGTGTTCGGCAATGTAAAATGGTGACACATGGTCGAAATTCTATATGTACAAGAACCAAGAAATGGAACAGTTACTCAGCTATATATAAAATTACGGTGAGCACAGATGCACATTTTTTGTAGCGAAAAAGCGTCATACGTAGTAATTTCTCAGTAAGAAATGACACTACTTCATATGCACGCTGTCCGCAACGTGTGCAAACATAATAGTGACAGAAGACAAGGAATTATTACCGGTAATTAGATAAAACAATTGAATTGTTTTTATGGAAGTCACTTCCAGATAAGAAAATAAGCTGTATGTGCTGCCTCTCCAGACACTGCTAGAACATAATTTATATTATCGCGGCGTGGTTGACTAGGTTTTTCTACACGTGATTTATTCGTAATACACAATATCGTATTTTAAATCTCTAGAGTTTATGATAAAACTGCAGAAATTGAAATCATTTTCGCTTTAAATTGAGCCATTTAAAGCCAAGCTTAAATTGAATACTGAGAAGTGAGCTGCTTATTGTGCAGTCTAGTCGGAAAGTCCTGTCACTTCCCATTCTTTTTGGTCTTGTTTATTCAGTTATTTGTTTTGATTTGTGACATACGTTGTTACTTCAGGTTCCAGCTTGTTTAGTGATCCAGAACGTCAGTATGGGTACCATCGTCAGAGCACAAAATGATGTAGTGTGGGTCCTATGTGAAATTTTCCGAAGCGTTGGCACTGTGGGTTCCTTGAATGTATCTGTAACAGTTTCCTTCAATTCGCCAATTGTCTGGTATTGTTGTTTCACGACATGCTGCTCAGTTAATCCCCACAGGGTATTGTCGCTTGATGTCAGATCTGGACTCTTCCGAGGCCGCTCGATCGGCACTGGCAGATCCACTGATCCTCTCCCTACCCATCTCTGCGGTAACACTTTACCAATGATTTCTCGAGCACAGAGAGGGTATCGGGAAAGAGCTCCATCTTCTTGAAACCGCAACCAAGAATGTTCAGTCTCTGGAGCTCTGGAATAAACAATTAAAGCAATATTTGCAAGTAAGAATGTAGACTCACTGCACTGTCATACTGCCCTATGAGACATTGCAGCCCAGATCATAACGTCATTGCTTATTCTCTCACTGTTCATAATAATATGGGTTTTCCGTGCTTCAGAAAAAACACGCCTATTCCGACAAGACCAATAAATTGTGAATTCGTCTAAGAAAACTTTGCCTCGCTGTGGGAGAGTCACAGTGATCTCGGCCAAACTTCGTCTTCGCCGCATGTCCTCGTCATTCAACTCATTTGCAAATGTTGGCGTAACAGATTTTAATTTCCAATCTTTTGTCGTGCGTGTCAGCGCAATCATTTTGGGAATTCAAAGTTCAGCAGATGTTTCCCGCAATCATTTTATGGGAGATGTGGTCACAGAATCCGCCAATGCTGCACATGTTTGCTGTCGTTTTGATGGTCGAACTGTCCTCTTTCCATTCAAAATGGATCTGGTTCTGAAGAGTCTCTGTTGCCATCGCAGTATTGTTCGCTTTGTTAGAGCTCTCTTATGGAATCCCGTTGCACATCTCTTAGGTGGTTTTTCCGGTGTGCGTGCATATTCACGAGCTCAAGCACCGGTTATTTGAATGTAGGGAATGGACCAAACATAGGTCATCGGTCCCATCGGAATAAGGAAGGATGAGGAAGGAAGTCGGCCGTGCCCTGTCAAAGGAACCATCCCGGCAATTGCCTGAGCTGATTTAGGGAAATAAAGGAAAACCCAAATCAGGATGACCGGACGCGGGTTTGAATAGTCGTCCTCCCGAAAGCTAGTCCAGTGTGCTACCCATGCACTCGTCAGAACACATTCTTCCACACTGTAGGAACTTCTGTCCGTCATCTGAAAAAGACTTATGTTGTATAAATATAAAACATGACCAAAAAATAGTGGGATGACAGGACTTCCGGACATTACTGTATCTAAAATTATGGACTATGAATTTACGCTAAGACGAAAAACTTTATCATTTCCAAACCGCACTTGCGTCCTCGTTTTGTCTGTTGTGAACGCTGCGGGGCCGTTTAGATATGAGTAAGGAAAAGAATGGGGTTTTGTTCAGGCTAGAGTAGATGGGCCGGTCTCTTCTTAATCCTCCTAAATGTGTTGTCTGGACATATGTGGTCAGCTTAAGGCAGCACCTCTTGCTGAGAAAGTCCGTAAAGGAGCTTTATAAGCGATATCAGGAACTGGTCAAAGTGCATTTGGCTCTGTTTTATTTAGTGGGAGACATAAATGTTGGAGGCTGCGGAATAGAGGGCTCGGACAGCAACCCTCGTGTGATTGTGATGGCAAGTTGTCGGCCTCTGGTGCCGAATTGATTTTAAAATGGTAACCATTTTGGAATGCAGTCAACTTTGAATTGAATTTTGCATTATAGCGAGCTTTATTCCTTGCCTCCATTCATTCGTTCGCTCTTGGACAACAGTTATAATGTATGCGCTCTTAAAGCTGCTAAAGTTAACTGTCAAGCTCTTGAGGTATCCTTTGTCAGCCTTGGAATGACTTAAGTGTTTCGTGCATGGCAGTACATTCCAAGTGGCTATCAATTCTGCAACGTATATGGAAGCACACTATAATTTTTGTTTGAAGTCTAAAGTTACAGTATAATTAAGCACAGTTTATAAATAAAACATGTTAATAAGTATGCTGCCATTCAGACAGTGGGGAATAGATTGTCGTAGTACCAGCTTCAATCTTATACTCGTCTTCATGAACAAATCAGACACAAAATTATGTTTTACAGTTTAAAAACCTTCTGCAAAACACTGTACTCGTATTTCGGAAGGAAGGCGTATGTTCTCTAACCGCTGGAGTAGACTCTTGAGGGAAGCAGATGGTACAGAAGTTAAATTTTCTATTCTGATGTTAGTGGTTAATTTAGAATAGCCTGTTTGAAGACGGGCATAAAACTGCTACTGGTAATACACCGCTAAACCAGTTACCACAAATGCACAGTACCATAAAGTGTACTTTCAATCTGAATGTTCTGATACTCGGATACAACGACGTTAATGCAGCATCGTCCTCAGTTTTCTCCCATTTTAGAACCCTCCGTCTACATATCTAATTTTACATATCTCCCCTCTTTGAACCAAAGTACTGGAAGCCATGTTCGTACAGGTAATAAATTGTAAATTGTTTTACAGACATATGCCATTCAAACATTGGTGATTTAAGCGAATAGATAATTTCACTCATTTTACAGCATATTGTACAATAACCATTGAACGTAAATGATGTAATTACCGAGAATCTCTCTTCACAAACTTAGCATGTCCTGTGGACTTAATTTATATACGAACGACGGGCACGAATGTACCAATGTTTATCCAGGGCCATAAACTCCCTTTTACATTAATGGGACCACACATTCTAGGTAAGCACCAGCCACTCGTAGCTGATGACATCTTGTGGGGCACACGTTCCAACGACGAAAGGATTGTCGCCCTTGACACAACAAACATCGTCTATAGTAGCATAGTTCTAACCGTCAGTTACTTCGATCTTTTCACGCAAATCGAATTTAAAAGATTACATTAGTGTCAAGTAATATTCTTGGAGGAAAGGGTTTTTGTCTGTGGTGAAATCTGCAGTAAATATCTGGCTTAATGCTAGGTTTAAGAATTCATTCCTTAGTGGATATTTTTGCTGACATTTGTCTTACATGCAGTGGCATTTCTGACACATTTACAAGCGAATGATAATCCATGTGGGTTTTCATTTTGTGATATAGGATATTTAATTAAAGATACAAACATTAACGTTTCGGAATGTCCACATCGACAAAACCCATATTATTGACCCCCCAGTAGAATGACAACTTTATTGTATTTAAGAAGTAAAAAAATTTGAGAAATCCATTTGGAACTTGTCAAATATTATACCTAGAAAACATTGAGATTTATACGCCTTTTTTCATCTTCTGCCACTATAGTTTACGGATAATTGCCACGTGTAACTGCTAAATGTCTGTCTATGCAGCGTGTCCCAGGAGGATTACTCAGTGATAACAGGAACGATCATTAGACGCCTTCACTGTGTCTGTTCAGAGCTGCAACTTCCTTCACTGTCGCCCCTGGTCAGGGAGCCATTGCATATGCCCCCAGCGATTTTTTGACCCCCTGTCCTAGAGAAATATCCAGTTTGGAAGTGGTATTTATTGGTGGTTCAACAGTCGATGGTCGTACAGGCTTTGCACATACACACGCATGTTGCAGTGAAATACTCTGCCAAATGGCTGCAGTGTCTTCACTGCTGAAAGGATGGCCATTTAGTCCTTAACCATGTTCATTCTTGCACTGGCAATAGTATTGTAATGTATAGTGTCTCCATTACCTGCCTTTAGGCTATAGACAAGTGCCAGTCTCCTTAGTCACTGGTTATGGCTTTCCAGGATTTTGTCCCTAACCACCATCAAGCTGGGCATCCACTAGTTTCGTTTGGACCCCTGGTCATGTTGGGTTTTCAGGAAATGAACGAGCTGACTAGTTGGCCAAGCTGGCCACCAGGATGCCGATTCTGGAAATAAGGGTCCTAGACTTTTGCTCGTTTATACGCCATCAATTGTTGGAAATATGGAACTCAGATTGGTCTGCCATGATCTCCCCTAAGACTCTGAGGACAATTAAGAAAAACACTACAATGTGGCAGTCTTCCCTGGATGCTTCTCGAAGGGAATCCACCATCCTCTGTAGATTGTGCAGTGGTCACACTTGGTTGACCCATGGTCACACTCTGACGTGAAGATTTCATAACTTCCGATGCAGATGCCGCCTGACGGTTGCCCACTTACATGCTCCCCTAAATTGGCTACTTTGATGTGACTTCTTAATCTTCCTGACATGTTCCCTCTAGTGCTAGGTGATAACGCCAACTCGGCTGACCTGGTGTTAAGTTTTGCCCGCAATCGTGGTTTCTATTAATCCCTGTAAGGTAGAGCTTTTTGGTGTCTTCGACCGCCTGAGAGGTTGTGGTATACCTTGGCAGTCCTTATTGGGTAGCCCAGCCTGGCCTCTAACTTTTCCACTTTTTTAATCTCTTTGTCCTTTTCAGTTTTTTGGTTTGTGCCCTACATTGACGGATCTTTTAATGACTTGTTAGTGCTGGTCTTTTATCTGTTTTTTTTATTGTGTTGGTCTTTCCAGGATTTGCCTTTCCCCTCCTCCCTTTGACGACTACTACTGGTTCGCCATTTAACTGTTGAACGGAGTGATGACCTGCAGTTTAGTCCCTTTCACTGCAATCCAATCAACCAAACAAGTTCAGTTAGACCGTAAAATGGTCGTAAAACGGATGGATATAAAGTAACACAAGAGCAGTGAAACACAGTATTTGGTTTAACTACTTGATATAATAAAAGAATGCCATGAGGATACTAAATATAGATTGGAAAGTGCGAGATTACCGCTATGATCTTTCACATCTCGTGGTAGCTTACGGAAAAGTGATGTTTCCGCACAATAGTTAGGCAGGTGTGATCCAAATGCAGATTAAATATGTCTAGTATTAATTGATTGAAAGCTGCTGATTCTTGGGAATAAGCTCTCTTAACATTTAAGAAAATACATGCTGAGTATACTAGTTCGTTCAGTCACCTCAGGGTGCAACACGAGGATGCGAACTGATATACTCCAAAAATATTTACATAACCATCTTGATGTTGAAGCTCTTCTGTGTCTGCGTTTGCTTGCAAATAGATTTGTTCTTGGAGAGCGTTCACTTTGACCAAAACACGTTTCGTTTCTTTTATTTACGAACATTTTTCGCAGAAGTTTCGGCATCATCAGCAGGCTTTTACTATTTTTTGTGTTTTTAAATATGTTTACGAAATTTCTTCATTCATATCCTAATAAGTATATCAATTTTATTACAATATTTTTCTTTTTACTGTCAAACTCCGTTTGATTTTGTACGAAACAATTTCACATACCGAAATCTGATTTTTTCCAGCTTTGAAATTTGACACTTGCTGCATCACGAAATTCAAACCTGGACAATTCTCTTCCTTTTCCTTGATTTTTGACAAAGTTATTGAGATTTTAGAGCCGAGCTGAATTTGCTTCATCAGCTCAAGAAATATGTAAATGTCTGGAATGCAGGAGGAGAACTGACATGTTTCCTGTGGAATGTTTCGCAAATATAGATGGTTCTGCCCACATCGACGGAGTAGAGCGCGTTTTCTTCTATGTGTTTCCACCAAGTAATCAAAAAACGTTTGTAGTTTTTCCGATGCAGGAATCACTTACATGAAATCCTCAACGAAAGTCACCAATTATATCAGGATTCAGAATCGGCAAACCAAATATACGACAGAAATCTTATTTCATTTCTTGCTTAATAGTGATGTGTAAATACCAATGTTCTTATTTTAGCGGGCGATCGGCATACTGTACACTAATTCTTTATACCAGTTAAAGACAAGGAAATGCTTTATCCTACATCTACGTAGTTTTATAGTCCGTGGAACGCACTACGCAGTGAAGTGATCATATTTTTGAAACAAGAAAATGGTTCATTTTAATTTTTTCTCCGTGAAACAAGGGGCAAAAGAGTGCGTAAAATTGTTTCCTCGTAAATACGGAGGTTTCGAAACTAATAACAAATAAATGGTTACCATACGTATATAGTAGCCCTGAATTCTCTCCAGCCAAACAATCCTGTAGTATTATTAGTGCACGAGTTATTCCTCATTGATATTTACTGATGAATGGATGTTCTTCATTAAGTTTACTTCACTACACCAAATTTTGTAAAAATTTACACAAGTTTGATTAAAGTTCTTTATCTATCGACACAGCATTCAAAGTCAGGACTGAGAGCTTTTTTTCATTTGTCCACCAACGATTCATATGAGTGAACACCCGTTCAATGGAGGCATTAGTTCCAGGTAAACAAAGACGAAACTGATAGATTGAGGGGAGAAATTCATGAAATTGATCGAAAATGTCAATTTCCGACTTATTTTTATTTATTATTTGAACTCATGGACAATATGTTCCCAAAGTTTCAACGATGATATCATTCAAAGTGCCTGAAAAATATGTGATAAGACTCTCCTGCCATACTACTTTTTGAAGCATCACTTCAAAACTCGCTCGGTGAACAATGATTTTCTGTATTAATTTTCAAGCAAACTTGTACAGCTTACATGTAGGTTAAGAGATATACTTTGATTTTATAGACTTGTGACTCTGTTCTGTATCTTAGAAGCAAAACCCAGAATTCAAATGAGTTTCACTCATACAGAAACGATGCCTTATACCACATTTTCATCTGCTACAGTTGTCAGATTTCCAACTTACTATGCATTTCTTGTATTTAATCACAGGAACGTATGGAGGATGAAGATATTAGAGAGAATGGGCTTTAAGATGGGCAATTTCTCTAAAGACATCTCGAGAAAAATAGGTGTACAGCGCGTCTCCACTGGTGAAAAGTTAGTTGAAAACCTGGTAATGCAAATAAAACAGAAAACAAAAACCAGAAGAGAATCCTTGAAGGAAAAGTGGACTCTTGGTACAAATATGGCGACTTCTGAAGAGATCACACAAGGAAAAAACTTTAAGTTGAACTTCAGATTGCATTTCTGAAAATAAAGCTTAAGTCTTTTTCTCAGAATCTGAAGCTTAGAATTCTGAAATTTGCAAACTGAGGTGTAGGGCAAAGTGCTTGGAATTTGGTATGAATTTTATGTAATACTTACATAACTATGATTAAAAATTCTTAAAATACGTTAAGAAGATTACTATATGCAACGAGATTAGAGAGAAAAAAATTTAGTAATCTCCCGAATAGTTTCTGAGAAAGAGATTATATATATATATATATATATATATATATATATATATATTTGAATATAAAATTTTTAAATTCCATAAAGATTTGTATATATACAATCCAAGGAACTTCACGGTAAATGTATCAATTTCTTGTAAAGCTTTACAAGAAACTGACCAATATCGTCTATTATAGCACAAGGAGCTATGGGATGAATGAAATCCTCAGTCTTTCGCATTCCCATTGGGGTACTCCTGTCTTAAGTGTTACTTAACTGCAGCCCCCAAGCTATTAATGGGTTCAAGCCACTTATTCACATCCAGTTTGATGTATGGGCATACTGTTAAAAATTCTGATTCAGCAGTCTGACTAAAAGTCCTCTTTATTCAGTTTACCAAGAATTAGTGGGACAGCGGCTGTTGACAGACATGGCAAACATATTTAAACATTTAATTGCCGTGGATTCACTACGGTCACCAGTAAATTATGGTTCAGAAGTGCATTGTATAAGTTAACTAGTACAGTCCACCGATCTGAATGAATGGTTGTGGTGGAATGTATGGTAACCAAACGCTCCCTCAACAGCTGCTAATTGCATCTCTTTATTTTCAAAATTTTCACTTTTAAACCATCAGTCAATAGGGTGCTAGTATAAGCATTTGCACGCACCACTTATGTTTACCACTGTTTGTGTGTTGTAAATCAGATGTCTCCTACCCCTTCTCTTCCCACCCCACCCACATGGCTTATACTGAAAGTAGATGCATACGTGTTGCATCGAACACCTGAATCAGAAATTTTTGTGTGAGTATTCCTAGTGTAGGTCACTATTAAAAACACACTTCCTTCTACACGGAGTATTATTAAAATAAAGCTTTTACCACTGGCAGTTTACGAAAGTTAACAGTATTTTACTATTTCACAAGTGCAGTACACAATAAGCCTACTGTCTTCTACCAAAGTCACAATTGTAATGAATTTCCATTGACTCACTAAATATGCGTTTGCCGTTTGTTGGCAGCATTCACACCAGACATGAGTGATTGCGATTTGTTAGTTGATAGCGCAGATCGGCAGGTTTGTGGTCAGGAACTACACTTTTCCCAGTGGAAACTTCACACGGTTTCAGGCGCATATGTACTGCATACCCATAACACAAACAGTGGTTTGCTTTGTCAGTTGCTAGTATCTTTAAATTTTCCATCTGACGCAAAACAAGAATGTTTTAGAACTATAGTTAACTGGGTTTCATGCCGATAAATCATAAGGAAAAAATGGGACCTTCTGGTGCCCCATTCTACCTTAAAAAGAGGAGTCAGACTAAAAAAAAGGGATGGTTTCCGGTAATATGGAACGTCTGGTCACCTTAACTTACAGCGGGCATGTCCTACCTTTTGGCTTACCCGGGCCACATTCAAACGAGTGTGTTTTTGAGCCACACACAATAGGCAAATGAAGGGATTTCATCAGTAATTTTATATATAAATAATCACGTATCATGGAATTAATGTGACAGTTTACTTAGTTTCAGAAGCTAATGAATCAGTAACAGATTCGATCGAAGTGGTTGCAGCGCTCATGATGTTATCAAGGTGTTAATGTGAGAAATTGGTTATCTTTTTACTTTTCGTGTGCTTTAGCCTTGAAAACAACTGTCTACTAACGTACGTGCGTCCAAACAGTTATATACAACTCATGGCTGTATAACAAGGGATATTTGTATCTGGACAGGTGTGATTTGTAGAAGTCCAACAAACAGATGATCAAATATTTCTTTTAGTTGGTTGTGAGACTGCGACTCAATGCATTCCACCTGGAAGATCTTCTGCCAACGTACCTATATTATTCATAAAAGATGTCACATAAACAAAAAATTTCATTTTTTCAAAAATACTGAATTGGTTTTAAAATTCCTGCTTCAAATCGAAAATTATAGCTGGGTATTTCATTCCATCTTTAGGATTACGTTTCAGTTCATCATAACTCCACGTAAAGGGAATTTTATGGATTTTTTTACCGATCACGTGATGTTCACTTCTTGAGTTTGGGCCTCTTACGGCCACCGGCGTCGTCACCCCTGATTTACAGCATTCACGCTGCTTGGAGATTGTACGTCTGTTTCTAAGATCAACGCACCACCTATGGTTGTAGTTTGTTGAAAGAGCGGCACTAATCAGTTCTTTTACGTCAACCACGACACACAGGACTCTTATCACTCAAATGCCTCTACAATCACCTGTCTTTTCTCCCACAAGGCTAGTGGTCCCTGAGGAGTAAAAAAAAATGTTCAGTAGTGTTTAGGTCACGAAACTAAATTACTTTTAACACGCCATTACTATTGTTACTATTAAGACTGTAATGCTCCCTACATAAGCTACTAACAATTACTTTCACTTTTCAAATACTGTCATTAACGAATGACAGCACACACATGTTGTGAACAATGCATATGTGATAGTAAAATTGACACATACTCTACACATGTTGTTTTTCAGCCCAAAGACTGGTTTGATGCAGCTGTCCATGCCACACACAAACAATTAAATATCTCACGAAAATATCTTTAAGATGCAAGTAGTTTTCGCAATAGACCAGAAATTGCTTAATTATTCATCTCCCAGTAATAAATGAACTGATCTTCTACTACTACTACTACTACCACTACCACTAGCAGTAGTAATATTATTAGTGGCATTGATAAGCAACAAAGAATTGGCAGCCTGAAGTCTTCAGATTTCTTCCAGTTCAAAAGTAAGGAGTTCAACAATCAAGTGATTTATAAGCAGTAAATATAATGCACGAATATTAACTTTCATGCATTTTAATTTTAAATGGGGGCAAAGGGTGTGGGTGAAACAAGAGTTTCTAGGGAGAGGAGTGGTGCGGAGGAAACATTCTGTAACAAAACTCTATCCTCAAAATATTCTTAGTGTGGATAGCTGACTTTCTTCTCTGAGCAGGATTGTGACGGTAACACCTCCATTACACTGAATTATTTTGCCATTCGGAAAAAGGTTGTTAGAAATACATAGAACAAATTGTCATTGTCTCATTAGTTCATGGTTTAATAAAACACTTACAAAAATTAAATGTCATTGATCTTTTGTCATTTTAAAAATAACTGTTCAAAGAAAATTATTTTTCTTTCTAAAGCTTAGTTAGGCAATAATTTTGTTGAGGGTAGGTGGAGGGGAGGGATACTAGCTAATATCTGACTGCGCTCACGACAATGGCCTCGGAAAGGTTGGGAACCACCGCCCTAGGCTCTATGTTGCTGCTTCTGTATTCCAACCTTAGATATTCACTGACGGTGAAAAATCGCACCACCAAAAAATAATCTTGAGTAATGAAATTTTGGGACTACATTTGTCTAGTTAACACATTTAAGTGATAAAAATGGCAAGATTACAGGCTAATGTAAGCAAGAGATAAGCCATTGCAAATGTGAAATGCTGCTACATTAATAAGACGTAACCACCAAAATGCTGAATGCAGGCATGTAACGGTACATGCATTGTGTTGTACAGATGCCGGTTGCCTGTTTGTGGGATGAAGTTCCGTGCCTGGTGCACATGGCTAGCAAATCTAGAGACGGTTAATGATGTTTGTCCATGACACTGGAGTTGTCACCCAATGATATCCCGTATGTGCATGATTGGAGACGGATCTCGTGGTCGAGCAAGCCGAGGCAACATGTTGACACTCTGTAGAGCATGTTGGTTTACATCAGTGGTATGTGGACGAGCGTTTCCCGTTCGAAAACACCCTGTGGAATGCTGTTCACGAATGGCAGCACAACAGGTCGAACCACCAGGTTGACGTACAAATTTGCAGTCAGAATGTGTGGGACAACCACGCGAGTGCACCTGCTGTCATACAAAATTGCACTGCAGACCAGGTATAGATCCAGTCTCCCCCAGTAGGTCACAACTATTTTGTGAGTATATGCTAGGCTACCATGGCACTCCAGCCCTTGCAGCATTAGTTCCTTTCCATGTTGTAAGCTAATACTTCCACTGTTCCTTTCCCCTCTGCCCCTCCATCGGATGGTTTCTCCAGTGTATATCCTGCTTGGCTCTTGTTTATGATGTAAGACTCAAGTTTCCAATTCTCGCGTTTTCCACAACTTCTCATTAAATTACATGGTCCCCTTTGTTCGGTTTGACCTGCCTCCAGTTTTCAGACTTTTGGAAAAGTGCAGGTCGTTCAGGGAAGGTCGTCCAGTGTGGTGTAGGCTCCACCTTTGTGACTTTTCATCTTTGCACCCTTCCCTTTAATAAGGCAGTACACCCAAATCCCGAAAAATAGCCGTCCCATTGTGAGGGGAAGGAGTTGTCAAGTACCTGCACAGTTGTAGCCCCCCTGCCCACATATGGATAACACTTTTGGTGCCTGACCTGCAAACTTCAAGTGTATGCCAAGGAGTATGTTCTCATCAAGACTGGGGTACAGTTTCCCAGAGAGAAGGAAATACAAAATTATAAGACTCTGGACAAT
Source organism: Schistocerca americana (assembly GCF_021461395.2). Taxonomy (NCBI): domain Eukaryota; kingdom Metazoa; phylum Arthropoda; class Insecta; order Orthoptera; family Acrididae; genus Schistocerca; species Schistocerca americana. The sequence goes on along the minus strand of NC_060124.1, from coordinate 428,196,831 downwards.
CTAACTTATCAAGAGGCGAAGTAACAGTACGAGCAGTTACACACATCATCATGTACAACAGTGTCATGTGCTACAATCATGATATCGCCTCATTTGGCGATGGTACCCATCCCATTACATCGCCTACACTGGGCCCTCAAGGCCACTCGACCATGCCTCCCCCTCCCTGCAACGGCCGAGGACACTCTTCTTGCTGCTTCCCTCACTCCTACATTGGGACCGTTGGATTCCAAACCATTGTGACATTGGTCCTCCACCTCCCAGCTGGAGACAAATCACCTTCCTCCGGCTCCCATTTCCAGGAAAGGGTCCCTCAGGGCATTACCTACCAAGGTTTCACACTGTCCACAACTAGAAAACAGCCAGTGACTGAAGGAGCCCCAAGCTGCTAGTCGCAGAACTTTGTGCTCATCATTAGCTGAAACTGATTCAGAAATTCCTTCACAACCATCCAGATCCCCTAAGCAGAGAGAAGATAAATCCTGCAAGAAGAGAGATTCCGGTCGCCCCAATGATACCAGATCCCACCTGTTTCACTCCTGTGACTGAGGCAGAGATTACAGCAGCCCCTGACCCTGGATCACACCACATAATTAAACCCAGAACCTAGGTGTGTTGATGCCTTAATACTTCAACCAGTGGCAGCAGGCGACCTTAGGGCATAACCTACCTCCTTGGTCCCTTGATGCCTAACAGTGCATCCACAACATTGTTGTAGTAGTTTTGCACCACTTCGCTGAGCAGTGACATCTTTTAAACACTTCCCCTGCCTTCTGCATTGCTCTTCAGGAGATGTGGTTTCCAGCAGCGTGGACCCTGACCCTTTGTGCATGCTGAAGATATTATAAGAGTAATGCTAATGAGTGTGTCTGGTGGAGTCCGCACATATGTTCTGGACGCACTATGTAGCGAACTTGTGCCTCTTAATACTCGTACACCTATGGAGGCTTTGCCTGTTCAGCTAATAGAATTTCAGGATATTACCATCGGCAGTGTTTACCTCCCTCCCTCAGAGAAGTGTCTCAGAACATACCTACCTTTCCTAATGTGGGTGATTTAAATGCCTCTGGTACTGAATGCCGGGGTTTGGAATCCGCCCCAGACGGCATGGAAGTCGATGACCACTAGAGGACTCTGCAGTAGTCGCATCATGAGACATGGCAGCGGGCGCTCGTGGCCAGTCTAATGTGAAGGCGCCACTGCGGAGCACGTGGTCCCAGGGGCCAATAGCGAAATACCCTGTCTTGTATTTCGGTGGCTGCCTCTCACTTAGCGAGTCAGTCTGGTATTCGCATTGAGACACTTGATATCTCGCTTACAGACATCGTGTTTACGTTGCGTGTGCTTACTTCCCGTTTACGAGCGGACGTTCTTTTGATTTAGTAAGGTTCTCTTGTGACACCATTACTTAATTCTTTATTGTTGATCTTGGTGTCTTGCTCGGTTGTCTGTCGTGCTTGTCCTTCCATTCCGGATCGTCAGTCTTGTTTATTCGCGGGCCGCTCCCATTCGGTCCCAACGCGTTTTCGTTAGCAGCAACCCCATAACGCTTCCAGTCGCGGTTATAACAAATGCCCATAACCGTTTGTGGGGTGCATCAATAATCACTGGCCTCAGCAAAGACCTCATAAACTTAATGGCAAAACTTGACCTTGGAATCTTGAATATTGGTGGCTCCACACACTTCAGTGTGGTGCAGAGAACTTTCTTGGCCGTTGACCTTTCTATCTGCAGCCCTTGTCTTATCCACTGGATGATTCAAGGAGGCCTTTGTTGTAGTGACCACTTCCTGATCTTCCTGTACCTTCCTCAGTGTCACTCCCTTGGGCGCCTGCCCAGATGGGCTTTGAACAGTGTTGACTGGGGTGCATTAGCTTCTTGTGTCGCCCTTGGTTCACCTTTCATGGAGGTATAGAAGAGGCAGTCTAGAGTACAACTACAGTCATTTTATTGGCAGCTGATTTAGGAATCAGTTCCTTGGCATTGCCCTGATAAGACAGTATCTTGGTGATTACAAATCAGAGGCCATTACAGATCATAATAGGTTCTTCAATGCCATAAGCAGCACCCATCGATAGAGCTCCTCATTCGCTTTAAGTGTCTGCATGCCTGGGTCCGAACCAATAAAAGGATGGAAGCAAGAATGCTGAGAATGGTCCGTTTCAACCATCGGACCACATACATCTCCTTTGCAGGTTTGGGCAAAGATCAGATGTATCTGTGTACCAGACACCTCCAGGTGTGCCTGGTATTACTTTGAATGGCGCTCTTTACACTGACCTAGACATGATCACCCAACATTTTTCTCTACATTGTGCTAGAGTCTGTGTCTGAGAATTATCAGTCTGCCTTTCATGTCTTAAACAGCAGGTGGAGCGAAGGCAGTTACCTCCTCCTACATGCCACTTCGTGTCAGATTTCTCCCTTCAGTGAATGGGAATTCGTCAGTGTCCTAGCAGACTGGCTTGATACAGCTCCAGGGCCAGAATGCACCCACAAACAAATGCTCTAGCACCTATTTGCGGAATGTCAGCGTCATTTCCTTGCCATCTTTGACTTCATATGGAGTGAGGGCGAGTTCCCATCGAAATAGCGAGATAGCATCATTGTCCCAGTATTGAAGCCAGGTAAGCACCCTCTAGAGATTGACAGTTAGCACCAAATTAGTATCACCAATGTTTTCTGTAAGTTGGTTGAAAGTGTGGTGAGCCAATGGCTGTGTCAGCTCCTTGAGTCTAGGGGTTTTTCTGGCTCACGTCCCAGAATGGTTTTCGCCAAGGCTTTCACTACTAATAATCCAGTTTACCTGGAGTTTGTCATCTGAACAGCTTTTGCCCAATATCAGCACCTTATAGCAGTCTTCTTCGACCTGCAAAGGCTTTGGACACCATATGGCTACACAACATTCTCGCTATCTTAAACGAGTTGGATCTCTGGGGTCGGCTCCCAGTTTTTATCCATAACTTCGTCTCGTCATATTTTCTGGGTTCAAGTTGGTACCTCCCATATTCAAGGGTATGGGGTCCTGCAGGTGTCTGAACTTACTGTCCCTCTCTTTGCAGTAGACATAAATGGTCTAGTAGTAACTGCAGGGTCCTCAGTATCATGCTCCTTGTATGCTGACGACTTTTGCCTCTGCTATTGCTCCTCTAATGTGGGTGTTGCTGAACATCGACTGCAAGGCGCTATACGAAAGACGCAGGTATGGGCACTCATCCATGGTTTCCAGTTTTCAGCTGCCAAGACTTGCGTCACACACTTTCATTGATGCTGTACCATTCACTGACAACTAGAACTTTACCACAGTGACCAACTTTTCAATCTAGTGAAGACTTTTTAGGACTGTTCTTAGATTGTCAGTTGACAGATCCCCTTCTTCGCCAGCTTAAGCGAAAATGCTGCCTGGAACTTAATACCCTTCACTACCCAAGTAACGTCAGCTGGGGTGCAGATAGAATTACTCTCCTGTAGCTTTTCGAATCCCTCATACAATCCTGTCGATTATGGAGTCTGGCATATGGTTCAGCCTCATCCACAGCATTGTGAATAATGGATCCGATACCACTGCAGGTTTCAACTTGACAGGAGCCTTATGAACTAGTCCTGTGAACAGCTTACTTGTGGAGGCTGGGGTCCCTCTATTGTGGATGAGGCGCCAACAACAGCTTGTCAGTTAAGATACACACATTCACAGCTCCCTTAAGTGCCTGAACTTCGGTCTCCTCTTTCCAAACCCAGAAACCCATCTCCCACAATGGTAGCCTGAATCAGAGATTATGTTCATTGTCTGGTCCCTTTCATCTAAACGCCAGCTCTTTCCTCTACCACTTGTCCTCCGTGCCCAGACACGTACACTTTCTTGGTGCATCCCTCAGCCACAACTTCATCTTGACCTATCACAAGGTCTGAAAGACTCTGTTCATCCTAACGCCTTCTGCCACCAATTTTTCGCTATCCTTCGCATCAGTGTTCAGTAGTAGTCTATGCTGATGGTTCAGTGTTTGCTGGTCACGCTTATTCTCATGTCATACTGAACAGAGTTCCTTGGCGGATGGCTGTAGTGTTCCCACTGTGGAGTTGGTAGCAATCTTTCATGCTCCTGGGATGAGTTCTTTCTCATATTCAACGACTCCTTGAGCAGTCTGCAAGCTTTTTACCAGTGATACCCTTGTCATCCCTTGTTCATGGCTATCAAGTTCCCTGTATGTTCCTGAACAATGTGGACGCTCAGTGATCATCTGGTCACTGGGCCTCATTGGCATCCCAAGGAATGAACTCCCTGATAGCCTGACCAAACCGGCTGCCAGTAAGCCGACTCTTTGAAATCGGTATTCTGGAAACATATCTGATCGGTTTTATGCTGTCGAGTTTTGGGGATCTGGAATACAGAAATGTTCACTGTGACTTTACTATACTATAGGCGATAAAAGAGACCACAAATATGTGGAGATTCTCCATGCAGGCCTTTTGTAATGGCTCTACCATCCTTCGCTGGCTTCATAACCCAAACTTGGCTGGTTTGCGGTCATCTTCTCCATTGTAAAGATTCGCTTCACTGCCATTGTGGCACCTATTAAACGGTGGTCCACATTTTGCTGGACTGTCCCAACCTAGCTGCCTGCAACTGACTCTTAATCTCCATGACTCGCTAACCTTGGTGCTAGGGGGTGATGCCTCAGCAGTTGACTTAGTTTTACATTTTATTTGTGAAGGGGGCCTCTACTGCTCTCTTTCAGGAAGACCACTTAACCTTATTGGCCCATTGAGGGGGTGGCAGAACACTGTTACTTCCATATCCAGACCAGGTGCAGCTGTCTGGGCTTGATGGTCTACCCTGTTCTTTTACTCTTCCTCCCCTTCTTATGTGTTCTGTTCAAATTGTTCACCTTTTGTCTATCTGTGTTTCTCTTGCTCTCTCTGTTGCTACTCTTTCCTAGGCAGTTTCTGAGTGGAGTACCTCTGGTAAGTAGGAGATCTATCTTCCCCTATTACACTCTGCTTTTGGGTGCTTCAAGCTGCTCCCTAGATGGGGCACCTCGCCTCTTCGTTTGTCCCTTATCTAGCCTTCGTTGACCTTTGGTAGACCATGGTGGTTTATTCCCCTAGGTTTTGCGTGGTAAGCCATCTGATCTACAGTCATGTAGACCTGTGTTGAAGTGGACTGATGACCTAGTAGTAAGACACCTTTAATCATCCATCCATCCAACCACTGTCTCTAGCATGCAGTCAGATAGGTTGCAGGCCCTCAGTTGGATTCCTTCTAACCAACACAAGGCCATCACTGGCATGTCAGGACCAGCTTCCATCGGAAAACACGAGATCTCTCTGCCCTGCCCTCTAATGCTCTCTCGCTTGACATCAATAAAGTCATAAATGGCGGTGGTTTGGGGTACGTGGAATGTATGCTAAGGGGAATCTGGATCATGGCTGCCCTTTAAGTAACATATTTGTAACAGTTCGTTGTCACTGTTGTGCCAACTGCTGCTCAAAAAGCTGCTGCAGATGCAGTATGAAGCGCCAAAGCCATACGTCAACATGATGGTCTTCCTTCTCTGTAGAGCCATGCGGCCATCCCGAGCCCTGTCTTCTTGCGACAGTACACTGTCATGACCACCCCAGCCAGAGATTATGTACAATGGCTACTTTGCAGCAAAGTCATTCTGCGAAAGGAACATCCAGTATCTCATAGCCGTATTACACCTTCACTTTCGAACTCGATGAGTTGTTAATGGCGTCTTTGTCACCTTAAAACCTTTCTTGACTAATATTAACTCATGATGTCCAGTCTCAAACGTAGCTAACGTTAAAGGCCGTTACAGTATGTATTTAAAGCAAACCTGATTTGCATTCTCATAGTGGCGCCACTAGCGCCACTCATACGACTGGCGCGAAATTTGAATAGATACTGTCTTTCGTATGTACAGATACTCATAACTTCAGTTTGTCGCACAACTCCTTGTTGTTGCGATTTCTCCCCGTCAGTGTGTTTAGACACCACTCAACACGTACTGATCAGCATTACACTGAGTATGATTTATGGTTTCATTTAAAATGTAGTAGTAATAGCCTTTCTTTCTATTCGCAGTCTGATTCTCCACGTTCATCGAGCGATGTTCCTGGTGATCGGTCTACAGAAAGCGCCGTCGAAGGTGGCGATGAAAGTGGCAGAACATCTGCAGCCTTCTTGCCGACCAGTCGGTCGGAACCAGAGGACGCAGGAGGAGCCGCGAGTACCAGAAGTCCCGTTCAGAAAGAGAAGTCTGCAAGTCGGCAGCTGGTGCAGCGACCGCAGTCCCTGAGTCTGTCGCCGGCATTCCTGCCGTATCTGAAGCCACATACAGCGTCGACAGTAGCGCTGCCTCTGGCGCAATCGACGCCCACTGGCTCTGCGGTGTCACTACTTCCGCCAGCAACCTGGGGCGCTCCGCCGCCTCAACTTCTGTCTCCACCGATGTTGACACCTTCGTCCACAGAGGGAGAGTCACTATTGCCATCTGCAGAGCACTCTGCAAGGCTGCAAGGAGTCTTGCCGCTATACGCACAGTTTAAGAATGTGGTGGCGGAAGCTCAAAGGGAGGCATCTGAGGGCGTGGCTGGGAGCCGCACAAAGACTCTTAGACCCCGGAGTTCTCTCTCGCCCTCCTTTCGCAACGAGTTCTCCACAGATTACAAGGTATACATCGCCATTCTCGATAGGCGCTTAGTGATAGGACATTGTAAATTCGGTAGAAAATACTCTAAAAAACTAAGCACCAACAAGGAATTTCCCAAATGGGACAGAAATCAATGGATGTGATGTACATGTACATATGCAAACAATTACTAATTATCAAAGAGAAAGAGCTTCACCATTTGAGTGAGTCAGTAAAGTGTTAATCCACCTCTAGCCCTTACACAAGCAATTGCTCTGCCTGGTGTTGACTGATAGTTGTCGGATGTCGTCCTGAGGACACTCTTCCAGATTCTATCCAATTAGCAAATTAGATGGTCAAACTTCCGAGCTGGCTGGGGGGCCCTGCCAATAATGTTCCAAACGTCGTCAATTGGGGAGATATCCGGCGACCTTGATGGCCAAGGCATGGTTTGACAGTAGAAACTCACGGCATGTGCGGACGAGCACTGCCTTGCTGAAATGAAAGCCCTGGATGGCTTGTAGTGAAGAGCAACAAAACGGGTGTAGAATGTCGACGTACCGCTGTGCTGTAAGGATGCCGCAAATGACAACCAAAGAGGTCCTGCTATGAAAGTAAATGACGATCCTGACCATCACTCCTGGTGTTCAGGCCTTACGGCGGGCGATGTCAGTTCGGTATTCTGTCGCTGTCTAGGGTCTCCAAACACGTCTTCCGTCAGGAATCTCATTGAGTGGAATAGGATTGTATTCAGTGATGAGTCGTCTTCAGAACTGAGCCCTGCCAACCAGTGAAGACATTTCCACAAGATAATGTCCGTCCGAACGCGGTGGTAGTGTTTTCGTGCTTGTCTAATCTTACGTTGGTCAACAAGATCGCCGGATCTCTACCCACTTGAGAAGATTTGGAGCATTATGAGCAGGACCTTCGAACCAGCTCGAGAGTTCGACCATCGAACACGACAGTTAGACAGAATTTCCCACGACATCACTCAAGAGGACATCGAACAACTTTATCAATGCCAAGCGCAATAACAGTTTGCATAAGGGCCAGAGGTGGACCAACGCCTTACTGACATGAACACGTTGTGTAGCTGCTCTTCTTGAATAAGTCATCCGTTTTTCTCTAAAATTAATCATTTGTTTGTATGGACACATACTTTTCCTTTCCACTTAACGTACATGGCGGGGCAGCTAAGACAGGGCAACCCAAATATCTCCAGAACAAGCAAATACATCGCGCTGCGGTTGCTGCTAGATTGTGGCAAATTTTCTGAAGTACGCGAGTAATTTCCAACGTTTGTAGCTGCAGAATATGGCACCGACTTTTTAACGGTACCGTGGAGAGTGGTTTTGCTAAATAAAACTACAGGAAACGATCCCTTACAGGATAATGTAAAACGATCATATGGACCTATGGGAGAAAATGAATTCCAAGGGAGGCACATCCACTGAAAGGTGGAGATAAAATGTGTTGGACACTGTAGAATATGACCCCAGTATTAGCACCAGATAGGTGACCTGCCAGCATCGGGTATGCTACTATCCCCATCACATACAGCGCGTGCAGGGCTTACTACCTAGGTACTCGCCTCTATGGCGACTGTTTTCTCGCCCTTTGCTAGTGCAGCCATCACAATGCTGGGATTTCTGTCGCCGTCCTATTAACAGATGACGCTACTTTACGAGGAGCGGTATCATCAGCCGTCACGATATCCATTGGTGGGCTCCAGAGAATCCCCACGGTATGGTGGCAGCGAATAAAAGGCATAGATTGTCTCGTTGTGTGGGCGGGGATTATTGGTGACCGCCTCGGGGGACCGGTCATCTTTTCACGTCGTCTCACAGGCGGGGATGTCTGCACTTACTGAGTTGTCCTTGCCTGAGACGCTGTGGTACGAAGGGTAATGGGGTTACTACATGATGGTTCTGCAGCTCGCAGCTCTGTTGAGTGTGGACTTAAAATACTAGTAGACAGAACGATCCTGGTATGTTCTCGTGTGTAATTTCAATTATTGAAACGTACACAGTCAAAAATCTTCTATCTCCACCTTCAAGCGGGTGTGCCTCTTGGAACGCAGTTCCATCCAGTAAATTTTTCATCATTTGCAGTTTTTCATTTAACAAAAACACTGTACTTTTCCCAGTGACATTCGAAGGAGTGTTCGTGGAGGACTTCCTTAACGACATAACATTTCTGGAACTTGTCAAAGTATCAAAAAGTTAACAGCGCTGCAACCAATTGTCCCACCGTCAGAACAAGATCCCGCAAATGGGACGTTCAGTGCGCAAGGGAATCAAGAAACAAAGTTCTGAGAATCATTTTGCTGAAAAGTTAATTACAGGAAAATGTTTACACCAGTTAAAAATGTTTGAGTGAGAGGAGGTATTTTGCGTTACTTACTGTCACGCTGAAGAAGGGTAAATTTAAGTACCATTACACGCAGCCTTGAATACAAGAGTAAAACTTTGGACTCGATCATTCTGTGTGCTGACTATATCATCTTTATTCTGTTAAATGTTTTATTAAAGAAGCTGCGAGGGAAGTAATTGCTTGAATAATCATAATTTCATTCTGCGTCTACTTGCTTACTCTAACAATCAAGAAGTTAAACAGTTTATATTCGAAGAAAAATGTATTGACTTTCATCTGTTTGCTCTTGACCGTAGCGGTCGCGCGGTTCCAGACTGAAGCGCCTAGAACCGCTCGGCTACTCCGGCCGGCTGTGGCAGTATCACACAGTAAATTCTTGAGAAAATAGTGATGCACATGCTGAATGTAAAGCAGTAAATCCTCCGCGTCCTTTTCCTTAGCATGAGTTGCTGGGCGACATTTGGTATAAAGAGCGCCCTATAGTATCTTAGAAAAGTGTGTCGTTGGATAACCGGGCTTCTTTCTCAAGTTAATTTGGGCAAATTGCACATCAGGGTTGAGATTCTGCTTAAACATCGTGGTAAAAGTAGATCGTACACTGAAGCGCCAAAGAAACTGGTATAGGCAAGCGCATTCAAAAACAGAGATGCAAACAGGCAGAATACGGCGCTGCGGTCGGCAACGCGTAGATAAGGCAACAAATGCCTGGCGCAGTTGTTAGATCGGCTACTGCTGCTATGATGGTAGGTTATCAAGATTTAAGTGAATCTGAACGTGGCGCTACAGTCGGCGCACAAGCGATGGGATACAGTAACTCCGAGGTAGCGATGAAGTGAGGATTTTCCCGTACGATCATTTCAGTGTGTACCGTGAACAACATGGATACGGTAAACATCAAATCTCCGACATAGCTGCGGCCGGAAAAAATATCGTGCAAGATCTCTTAGGTCTTGCATCGCTATACGGTTCATTATTTCTCTAATATATATTTTACTAACTGGTCAGTTTTGTATTGTTGAATACAACCGTACGGCCGTTGGTTGTATCATCGAAGGAGATGTTGGCACTAAGTTTGTACCGGTCCCCTTCTCCATTATTCAGAGATTAATTGTGCCGACCACCTTTATTTTCAACCGTCACTTCACACATCAATTCAGCAACTGAAATTGGCATAAGGCTCTCATTTTCTCAAGTGGTATTACACTGGTGTGTGTCATTTTTGAGGCCAGGGTTTTTAACTGAATCTTAGTATTTCGTGCATGCTGAATTCAGATATGTAGCTCAATTTGTTGAGCCAGGTCAGGTTTTATTTCCCCTTTTTAACATATGGTATTTAATAATTTTTAAATACAGTATTATATGCCAGACTACAGTTTGAAAAGTCAGGCATTTGGATTAAGTCTAAATTATGTATACAAGATCATACATAATAGTTTGTTTCTTTTTTTGTATGTTTTGGATCTGGAACATCCCTCTTGAGGCACCAACAGTAGTCTGTAAGCATGTTAACTTCCCAGAGATCCTGGTACCTCTTCTCCATCACTCTCATATTCCTATGAAAACATTCACCATGCTTGGTTTTCCGTTATTTTCCTAATTCGCTTTAGGCAAATCCCGCAATGGTTCCTCTGAAAGGGCACGGCCGACTTACTTCCCCACCCATCCCCAACCCGATGGGACTGCTGACCTCGCTGATTGGTCCCTTCCCCAAATCAACCAACGAGCCAATCTAAATGTGAGCTCAGAAAGTGCATCTTCATTAACATAAGAGCAGCAAGAACTTTGAAGTTTTACAGAAATTCCTTGACAGAAGTCTGGGCTCCTATAGTTACTGCCAAGAAATTTTTGTTTTTAATGCTAACCAGGCATTTCTGTGTATTCCACATACTATCATCTAATTGTGGACCTTTCATGAGCTCACTGATCGGAAGACAAACATCTGCACTAATTTTGGCCTAACAATTCCTGTTTTAAGAAAGTAAAAGACCTACTTTATTCACTCCCTTTATAAAGGATCTCATAAAACAGTTCAATGTGGAGCGGTGGTAGCAGAATTTTCTGAGGGGCCACAAGAGCTTGTGATTTCACATGTGAACCTGGTGCCAGGAGAAGTCTTGCTTCCGACGTGCGTTGTGTGTAGTTCTTTTTATCTGCCCGACAGTCCCATAGGTATAGGATGTATATATTTGGTGCAGCCACCTTCTAGATTCAGCAGCACGTACACAAGCTGAAAAAAATAGTGTTAATGTGGACCTATGATATGACATACTTACAAAGTGAACACAATAAGCAAAAACTGCATTAAGCTAAAAAATATACCTTTAAGCCTCGGCAGACCTTCCAGCTATGATGAGCATATTTCAGAGCAGTTAAAAGTCCCGTGTTACTGTACTTTCACTTACTGTATTTGTACTGAATGGCTCACTTTAACAGAACAACTCGGTATGAATATTTAGTAGCACAGCTTTCAAACTTCTACTTCATGAATCTATGAAAAGCCTCCATTCAGTAGACATACATTCTATACCTAAAGGTTCAGTGAGACCGCCAATGTCACAGAAGTAAAACAGAGAAACTTTTCCATCCTTTCTGAAATATTGTCGAAACTTTCCTTCACGACTATGGTACCGACATAAGGTTGTTTCAGGAGCTAAAGAGTTAATTTCACAAAGACGTGATCCTAGTGACTGTGCAGATTCTCTGGATGAGCAAAACCTCGAGTCAAATCATTGAGTTTAACTTGGGATAGAGGTTTTGGTTGCCATTAATCTGAGGGGCTTGATATGTATCCCGAACATTCTCTTAATGCATTTTTCATTATTTGGCCAAAAAGTCACTTGAGGCACTGGTCTCACGGCAGATGGCACGTCAGGATATTTTATGCTCTTTTTTATTTATGCCTAAAAGAAAAGGTAAATACGAGGGTTACCCAGAAAGCAATGCACCGCATTTTTCTTCAACAGTTACTTATTGAACATAACGAGAATTACACATACGAAAGAATGGTGTTTTATATACACCCCTATTTTTCCACGTAATCTCCATCCCATTCTATGGCCCTCCCCCAGTGCACGAAATAAATGCGTATATTCCCTATCGGTACTAGACCTTGTCCTGGTGGCGATGCCAGTGCTTCAGTGTGAATCAGCACCTCATCGCCCTCAAAATGTCTTTCACGGTTGGCATCCTTTAATGGCTCAGACAAATGGAAGTCCGAGGGGGCTAGGTCAGGGCTGTAGGGTGGATGGGATAACACTGCCCAACTCTGTTTGGCGATGTGTTCAGCAGTCCTCAGACTTGTGTGCGGGCTGAGGATTATCATGTTTGGCTGCAACATCCCCAGGGTTGCTGTGGCGCCGAAGTTACCGGAAGCGGATATTGAGTTTTATTAATGTGTTGACACATGCTTCTGAATTAATGGTACCGCCTCTTGGCATCACAACAATGAGAATCATACCTTCAGAGTTTCATAACACTGTGATCATGACCTTACCGGCGGAAGCAGTTGCTTGGAGATTTTTCATACGTGGGGAGTGGAAATGGTGCCATTCCATCGACTGTCGGTTTGTTTCTGGCTCAAAATGGTGAACACATGCCTCATCACCTGTAACAATCCAGGACAAGACGACCTCTCCTCAGCTTCAAAACGTTGCAACAAATCAAAACAAATGTTTTTTCTGTGCGATTTGTGATAAGCTGTGGGACCCCATCTTCAACACTCTTTTGAGTATCAAAGAGTGCGGATAATTGCATCCACACTTCCTTTGCTGATGCAGCGCCAACTGTTGAGCCGTAATGCGTCTGTCCTCGTGAATGACATCAGCTCACTGAAACATTTCACGTGTGACCCCCATGGATGGTTTGCCCGACCGCTGCAAATTGTGGAGCTCCACCGAACCGCCTTCTGATGACCTCACCCTCCCTGCCCAGCGACTAAACTGTATTTCTGTCGACAGCAGATGCTCCATAGACTTCGCATAAGCGTTGGTGAATATTCCCCACAGTTTTTCTCTGCAGTGAGAAATTCAGTGAGGGCACGTTGTTTGTAACGTGCATCACCTACAGACGCAATTTTGAAACTGTTCTGCAGGTACGCTCTGTCGGAAGTGATAAACTTGGCTCTCCTTCAAATAATACATACGCAACGTTTCGCATTCGCAGCATTGTTTTCGGCTGAGAAAAAAATGCGGTGCATTCCGTTCTGGACAACCCTCACATATTTATTAATTTAATTCTGTTAAGATACTTACTGTAATTTAGGTTGGTTGGTTTGATTTTTAAAGGGACCAAAATGGATGGTCGTAGGTCCATACTCTAATTTAAGAGGCACTAGTAAAGAGATAAATTTTCATGAGGATCAGGCATTAACTTACCTCATGCAGAAATAAGTCGCTATTATGATCTTGTCTTTCACTCCAAATCATAAACAAAAAATGTCACTTCTGCTGCTTTTTGCTCCAGAGCTGCAGGCTTTAGACAGTTTTTGCAGCATACATGTGGTGCAAAGGGCTTTTCATCACCAGTCTTAACTCCAAGGTATGCATGATACATTTTCCTCACAGGAGGAGTAATTTTTAACTTCCTGTGTGGCATGACTTTACCACAGAGTGTTATTCTTGCTCTTCAGATTCATTTTGTGGCAAACTTGCTTCCACTCAGAGCTAAAGTCATACTAGCTTCCAACCTGCTACAAGCTAAAAGCAAGGTCAGCTCAGCCCCATCCTCTCTCTCCTACAGAGTTGCCAGCTATGACTATCTGTAGCATCATTTTCAAGATCTAAAACAAAACTCAGATAATTAGAAGTATCTTCCCTCCTTGTTGATTACATCCGTTTGAATATCATAATTTAATGTAGCTATATGTTATGGAAATAATTCTGCTTTGTGACAATAAACTTAAAAATTTCAAACACGTAAATGGGTTCTCTGCCTTATAGGCTACTACCTATATATTGGCGAAGCGAAGAAATGTGATTTGGTTGAGCAAAGTGAGGTCATTTTTGAATTCTTTGTGCCGTAAATATAAAAGATATAAAAAACACGTGACCTCAGAAAAAAGTTCTGAAACGCGGACTATTTTCTCCTGTTCACAATTGCTAAGGAAATGCCTAACGGAAGTTCACTCTTCCTCTTTGCGCCAGGAATACAGTAAAACATCTGTGTTCTAAAATGTCAAGTTTAAAAGCCAACATTAAGTGATGCTGCTATCTCCGAGAATATGGGTTGCTAATAGTGGAGCTGGCTGTCTTGGACGACTCTAAAAGTGTGTCGCGACCAGTCGGAGTTCGCACCACGTCAGTCGGTACGCCTATACGTATGTATCGTGTTATCAACAAAGGAATGAAAGTGAAATAATGAGATGAAATGCTTACCCTATGACAAATGTGAACTACTTTGAATTTAATGCGAAAATGTAGCAACAAGCAGCCGGCCTTACAGTGGAAAAGTCATTGGCAGGCATTCTGGCACACACATTAACTGGAGGAAAAATTTTCAGCTGCTAATCTAGCTATTCAATCGTATTCTAGACACGTAGATCACATTTTGATCGTTTGCAAGGAACCTAATGACGCATTTTTAGATTTTAATGAATTTTATGAACAGAATTAACTTAAACTGTGAAATAGAAAACGCGAATCGTCGACTTAATTACATCTTACCTAATTATAATTAATGATAATCTCTTGATATTTTTTAAAATAAACTAGTACAGACTAAATTTTAACTTCCAGCTCAAGACATCCCAATCTCATAAAGCCTTCTTCCATTCTGCCGTTTCTCAGACTGTTGAGACATCTCTATTTCCAAAACACTGAAAGCTGGAATGAATTTAATAAAAACTATAGCAGTTCATAATGTATATGAACCTTCCTTATCTGGTAATATTTTCAAAGCAAATACCAAACTATTGCTTTAGGCAATACTGCTAGTAATGACAGTGATGAAAGCAAAACATTTTTCTCAGCCGGCCGCGGTGGTCTAGCGGTTCTAGGCGCTCAGTCCGGAACCGCACGACTGCTACGGTCGCAGGTTCGAATCCTGCCTCGGGCATGGATGTGTGTGATGTCCTTAGGTTAGTTAGGTTTAAGTAGTTCTAAGTTCTAGGGGACTGATGACCACAGCTGTTAAGTCCCATAGTGCTGAGAACCATTTGAACATTTGAACATTTTTCTCAATACCATACCTAGGGACAATTTCCTACAGAATTCATTGTCTGCTAGAAAAAGATGTGAATGTAAAGTTGCTTTTCTACTAATAAGTTTGCAGAAAAAATCTAATTCACAATGTGAACTCTTCGGTTACTCCTTGGCATAATTTAGGGCTCTATATAAAAATTTGTAACACTTGTACAGTTTATTACGGAGGACAGACCGGAAGAGCCACAAGTTCCAGATATAAAGAGCATTTATTTGGAAGAAAGCGCACCAATGTGCGTAATTCGTCCTTTGCGGATAATTTGCCTATTACAGGCCACGAACCGAATGGAGTCGATGAAATTACGACCCTCCACAAGGAAAAGTTAAAGGCGTGATATTCTTGAAGAACCAAAATTTTTTAAGCATGTCTGTTAATAAAATAAAATAAAATAAAAATTATCTTCAAACGGCTATTGCAACTTTTTGACATATTGTCCTCCTCTGCCTGAAGGCCTTTACAAAAGATCTCAAACTTCATTTTCTTCCTCCCTTAGTTATTTCTATTGTATTCCATGACTGTTGTTCGCACTGCTAATTTTGTTCGTTCTGAGCACTTTAATCTATCTGCTGTGTACAGTTGGCATGTGTCACTGCTGTTTCATTTTTCTGCATTTTCGGTGTACTTCCTTTATTACCTGTTCTTTATACTTTCATTATTAAGCTTCCACTTACCATTATTTTCTTAATTTGTGCAGTTCATCTCATAGGTGGTGCGCAGGGCGCTGTTTCCACGTAACCGATTAATCCGTTTAAAAGCCTTTCAGTATGGTGACAGTCCTAGCGGCTTGCTGTACTCGCGTTTTAATGTTGACTTTACAAGATAACTTTTACTTACTTGACTTGAGCACTTCAGCTCATAAAATTTTTCTCTCTCCATTCAATGTGAGCCTATGTAAGTAAGGCCTGTTCTATTTTTAATACTTCTATAGCTACTTCAGGTTTTTGATATGGGTGTTAGCTCATGTGGATAAATTTTTTTAATAGGTAACTATAATTTACTCTGAAGACATTCTTAGTCGGTATCGAAACAAGGCCAGTGCAGTAAAATTTGTGCACCCGGTTGGCTGATTTTATACTTCATTAGAACTTACATACGGTTAGTGAGCACGAACCACGTTGAAAACTGAATTTTTTTAAAAAAAGTGTTCGATTTTCACCCTTAATAACATGAAACACTGTTCACGACATTTTGCGTACGTCTTATACGGGCAGAATTAAGTTTCTCCAAGATTTGATGAAACTGCCAAGAGATTCTCTACAGATACCATTGAAATACCTGTGCAATTGTTAGTCAAATATGGCTTGTGTACATGCGTATTTTGAAATTTTAATTTTACTTTAAAATGCCTTTCTACGAGTGGCGTTCAACAAGTAATGGAAGACATTTTTTTCTGAAAAGTTTGGTTTTATTCAGGATTCCAACTCACCACATTATTCCCTTCTACCTAGCTACAGAACCCTATTTTTCAACGTAATGTCCGTCCAATGCGATGGTGCCTTATGCCACCTTATTGGGAGGGCCTGTACGCCCACATGGTACCATTCCGCTGGTCGCTGCGTCAGTAACCTTCCCATCTGTGTAGTTTCTCGCGGAATGCATCCTTCATTGGGCCGAGCAGATGGAAGTAGGAAGGTGAGAGTTCTGGGCTGTAGGGTTGATGAGGAAGAACAGTCGAATGAAGTTTTTGTGAGCTTTCGGGTGACTCAAGTAGTCAGTTGACAGTCGATGAGAGATCAAAGTTACAGGCGGTCTGTGTAAACCAGGTGTTGGCCACTAATGCAGCGTATAAATGGATCGTGATAAATCCTTCAGCATGAACTAAGGCTTGAAGGTCGTGCGTTTAAGCGCCGAAACTCGTAGCTACACAATAAATGACACCATAAGCAGTTTTCATTTTCTTATAAAACAGAATTATCCCTCCAGAGTCCCAAAATACCGCCGATATGACTTTACTTTCTGAGGGTGCGACTTCTAACTTTTTCTTTGTAGGAGAGGTGGTGAGGCGGCACTCCATGGAATGCTATTTCGTTTCTGGTTCGAAGTGATGAACCCATGTTTCAAAGCTTGTGACGATATTTGACAAAAAATTGTCACGATCAGCTTCGTAAAGCACATGCAATCCTGCACAAATAGTTCTTCGTTGCTCTTTGTTCTCCTTTTAGGTGGTGAGGAATCCAGAGGGGCCGAACGAAGTGGCGCGATGTTTAGCAAACTCGGCTCACATTCGGGAGGACGTCGGTTCGAG
Organism: Schistocerca americana; assembly: GCF_021461395.2. Lineage (NCBI taxonomy): Eukaryota > Metazoa > Arthropoda > Insecta > Orthoptera > Acrididae > Schistocerca > Schistocerca americana. Next base: position 428,179,383 of record NC_060124.1, on the reverse strand, counting down.
CACCTGTCCAGCCATCCTGATTTAGATTTTCCGCGATTTCCCTAAATCGCTTCAGGTAAATGCCGGAATGGTTCCTTTGAAAGGGCACGGCCGATTTCCTTACCCATCCTTCCATAACTCGACCCTGTGCTTCGTCTCTAATGACCTCGTTGTCGACGGGACGTTAAATACGAATCTCTTCCTGCTGGTATCCAGAGGGCACACACCTCTGAGCATCTTAACTAGTGAGCGAACGTGTCAGAACTACATACAGAGATGTCCAGCAGTCGAGTAATGAGGTGTTAGATTCTTATCCGTCGATCACCTCGAATGTTTCTTGCACGTTCCAACATTGTTGGCATCACAGCTGTGTGCAGCCGATCGGTATGCGGGAGATCGGATAGGTTTGCGCGACCTTATTGCGATGGTGACAGACTCTTCGCCCAACGATTCACCGTACTTTTTTGTTCACTGCCAGGTCTCTACATCTACATCCATACTCCGCAAGCCACCTGACGGTGTGTGGCGGAGGGTACCTTGAGTACCTATATCGGTTCTCCCTTTTATTCCAGTCTCGTATTGTTCGTGGAAAGAAGGATTGTCGGTGTGCCTCTGTGTGGGCTCTAATCTCTCTGATTTTATCCTTATGGTCTCTTCGCGAGATATACGTAGGAGGGAGCAATATACTACTTGACTTCTAGATGACGGTATGTTCTCGAAACTTCAACAAAAGCTTGTACCGAGCTACTGAGTCTCTCCTGCAGGGTCTTCCACTGGAGTTTATGTATTATCTCCGTAACGCTTTCGTGATTACTAAATGATCCTGTAACGAAGCGTGCTGCTCTCCGTTGGATCTTCTCTCTCTCTCTCTCTCTCTCTCTCTCTCTCTCTCTCTCTCTCTCTCTCTCTCTCTCTCTCTCTCCTATCAACTATCTGGTACGGATCCCACACTGCTGAGCAATATTCAAGCAGTGGGCCAACAAGCGTACTGTAACCTACTCCTTTGTTTTCGGATTGCATTTCCTTAGGATTCTCCCAATGAATCTGTCTGGCATCTGCTTTACCGACGATCAACTTTATATGATCATTACATTTTAAATCACTCCTAATGCTTACTCCCAGGTAATTTATGGAATTAACTGCTTCCAGTTGCTGACCTGCTATATTGTAGCTAAATGATAAGGGATCTTTTTTTCTATGTATTCGCAGCATTCTGCAAGCGTCTCTAAACATGTGCGATGCACCGGTTTCCTCCAAAAGAAACTCGGTGACAGCTGTCTGCTTGGAACGCAGATCCATTACAGACGCCACTTCCAAGGCTTCGCATAGAGCCACCACCTAACAGAACTTTATGAAAGTACAGGGGCTGAAGAGGGAATATTCCACTATGTCCCACAATAAATTCAGCTTTTTTCCAACTGGCAGAGAAAGTGTTGCACTATTTATTGAACGCCCCCTCGTATTTGTTTCACACTAAAAGAATTACTAAAATATCTAAGTTGATAGTGCTTCCTTGTTGCTGACCCTTACAGTCGAAACCGCGAAAACGAAAGTTATCTGGAAGTAAGAAGCTCCTCACAGGAAAACATCGTCCGAAAGGGCGGCAGGCGGAGGGGGCAGCTTCAAAGCTTCCTGCTGCTGCTGCTGCTGCCGCCGCAGTCACACCATCCATAACCTCTGACGTCAAACCGACGTCGAAGTCTACTCGCTCGCCATCGGCGGTCAAGAAAGCGCGGACTGTCGGAGTTAGCCATCAACAGCAGCCCTCTACAGTTGCCACACCTGCGACATCGTCTCGAGGACCGTCCCAGGGTGGTTCTGGGGGAAAATCTGCACCAACGCGTCGCTCCACATCGCCTCGGAAAGAGCCCCGGGGTGAGAAGAGCCGAGCCAAATATCAGGATGCTGGAGGCGAGCAGCTACCGAAGTCGCCTCCACTGTCACCGTGCAAAGTGTCGCTTACGAAATTGCCTAGCAAGAAGATACCGCCTACAGGTAAACAGTTGTGGCAATTGTGATGTAGCGTATTGAGCATGTTAGTAATGTTTTGTGGTGCTACTGCAAGTTTATCTCGTTGTGAAAACTGTACGGTATTGCGACCAATTTAACTTTTTCCTTGATGCAATAATTTACCAACAGCCGTATGTATTGTAGAAATTTATTTAATGAACTTCTATGTGCTACCAGTTTCGGCATTATACTGATGCCATCTTCAGGCTCCACTCGTCATAGTCTTAAAATTCCTCTGCACGGAAGGAGCCATATAACTCTATCTGTGAATAACTTCGTCCTGCAACAGTCTGTGTCGCGTGGCCACCAAGAGCTGTTGCAGGACGAATTGATATCCAGTTATATGGCTCCTTCCGTGCATAGCGATTTTACGACTATGACGAGTGGAGTCTGAAAATGGCATCAATATAATGCCGAAACTGGTAGCACATAGTTCTTAAAATAAAATAAATTTTTACAATACATACGGCTGTTGGTAAATTAATGCATCAAGTAGTTCATGGCAGCCGTCGTCCCACGATCCACAATGGATCAACGAAGAATTTAACTTTTATTCCACTAGTTTTTGGGCTTGGAGCCGGATGATGTCATTGTATTACCACGCTAGTTAGATCTACAGCCATTCAGATATCTTCAGATGTGTTTCATTCTGGAAATGGCTGGCGCACTTCACTGCCTTTATACCGAAAATTTATCCAGTGTCACTTTGCGTTTAAATTTTTGCTACATGGTCGCCTTCTGTAGAGTTTGACATAACCTTCCAGCCACCTAATGCGACCCTGCCCTTATCTGTTGAGTAAAGGATGATCTTGATTTGGGAAAGTCTGGCATCTTCCTACTACCAGGTTATTATAATTAAACTGATGCTGTTCCGTGTGCTACAGTGCGTGTTGGGTACATAGCAGGACGCTGAAACATCGTAGGTATGTTCATTAATCTGTCCACTCGCAGAGTATGCTGAAAAAATAAGTTCCACTTTCTGCCACTAGGTGAAAATTAGGCGTTCTAAGCAGACAGCTGTTTTGACGTCATTCTGCTGTTTGTCACTTTACGACGTGCGATTTACTTCGCGAAGTGACTGTTAGTGAAGAAAGATAAGAAGGTTGAAGATTTCCGTACGAAACGTAATGGCTATTGGGAAGAAAGGCCATCCACTGCTGCTAAATTTGTTACAAGAATAGCAGCAATAGCAGCGCTACATTGCGGGAATATCCGCCGACAGACAGTTGCGAAGAGGCACCAAGTCAATAAACGAGTTAAGGAACATGATCAAGAAATTTGAAGAAACGGGTGCATTAGCGCTTGCAGCAGGTAGAGGGAGGCAGACCATTGCCATGGCAGCTGTTGAAGTTGCTGTAGCTATAGCGACAGTGCAGCACATGCCTCAAATTCTGTAGCCAGTGCTCGGGCTGTGTCACAGGAATTCTCTCTCTCCCTGCTTAACAGTTCAAAAGCTATTGCAACGCGTATTGGGATTTTTCTCTGCCTCGTGATGACTGGGTGTTGTGTGATGTCATTAGGTTAGTTAGGTTTAAGTAGTTCTAATTTCTAGGGGACTGATGACCATATATGTTAAGTCCAATAGGCTCAGAGCCAACGCGTATTACGTTTGTTCCCTTAAAAGATTCGGAATGTACACCAAATGAAGCCCCCAAGGTATACTACAAAACCGGGACTTCGCCCTTTCTTTTCTTGGCACACATGTAAATTGGCGAAACATGGATGGGTTGCCCTCTGGACGGGCGAGGTACATTTTACTCTGCGCGGAGCCGTGAACGAACAGAAATGCCGCAAATGAGATTCTACTCCGCCACTTGCAGGAACATCCAGTACACGCAGCTAATGTGTGGTGTGGTTTCACTAGCCCTTACATTCTCGTCGTTCCTTTTAATACGTGTGAGGGCGGATAACCTCGGCGATGAGCGTCCGTAAGCTCCAAACACGTGCGCGTATATATATATATATATATAATTTGCTTTTCTTCGATGAGTTGACACCTTGCGGGACTGTTAGTTGTGCAGAAACATCTGTACATTATATGGACATATTTGTGTAACATGTGATTCCAGTTTTGCAAGAACGCAACAGCGTCAAACACCACTATTTTCACGCACGATGGTGTGAGATCAAATGTCGCTTGCCAGGCGAAAGATTAGCTTCTAGAAACCTTCAGTAACGATCGCATCGTCTGTAGACAATTGCAAGATGTGTGCCTTCTGGTTCTGGGGATATGTGAAAGATTGTGTCTGTCAGGATGTATCCAAACACTTCCTGATCTGAAGATTAGCATACGGCGACACTTCGCTCAGATTTAACCGCATATGCTGTGAGAAACTGTCGATCACGCTCTGTTACGGATGCAGCATGTTGCTGAGTCGGGAGACCGTACCGAACACACGTTGTAACTAACGACTAACAGTTATCACACGTTCGATCGTTTCTCTTTCCCTGTACACACACCCCATTGACTGCTTACAGTGCTATTTTTCACCTGGTGGCAGGAAGTGGAACTATATATTTTTACTCCGTGAGCGCACCGATTAATGAACAACCAACGATGTTTCAGCATCCTGTGATGTACACAGCCCACATTGCAGCAATCTGAACCACGTAAATTTAATTATAACCACCTAGTACTATGTCAACATACCAAAGCCTACATACACAAACACCGCCAGTTCATAAGATGTTGGCGGAACATTATCACTGCACTCGTCTTTCTCAGCCCCATAAGCAGCTGACGCCAGTTGTATCTCTACAGGACAACTACGGATTATTCTGCCAAGAAAATTTTTCCCACTATGAGAGCCTTCAACGAAGCAGTTTAGCAATGCGTGGAAGTAAGTTTAATGGAAGATTAATTTGACGGTGGCTTTAAACTTAGTAAGATTTGGGACCGGGTGATTTTTAATATCTTCAGACAGACAAATTCTTTTGCCTAATAAGTCCAGCTACAACTAATTTCATTATTTTGATCACTACAGCTTTACTCCGCACATTTCCACTTCCCACCTACATCAACAAACGTATACCCTAGCCACCATATGGTGCATGGCGGACGGAACCTTGTACAACTACCGGTCATTTTATTTTTCCTTTCCCACTCGCAAATAGAACTAGGGAGAACTACTGTCTACATGCCGCCGTACGAGCTATAATTTCTCTAAACTTTGTGGCCTTTACGTTATATGTACTTGGGCGCAGTACAACAGTTCTGTAATCACCTTCAAATTCCAGTTCTCTACAATTTTTCAACAGTGTTTTGCGAAAATAATGTCGCCTTCCCTCCAGGGATCTCCGTATGAGTTCACGAAACGTCTCCATAATGCCCGCATGTTGATCGAAACGACCGGTAACAAATCCAGCGGCTCTTCTTCGTCTAATCCGATCTGGCGGGAATCCAAAACACTCGAACAGTACTCAAGAATGGGTCGCTCTAGTGTTCTATACACGATCTTCTTTAAACACGAGTAACACGTCCCCATAACTCTCGAATAAACCCATGACAAGCGTTTGCCTTTCCTACTACCACCGCTAGGTGATATTTCCATACCAAATCGCTATTGGTATTTAATCGACGTGACTCAAGTAGCACACATTGTAGTGTGTATCTAACACTCAGTGATATTTTGAATAGAGGACTCTTTCTGACCCTATTTCACAACTCCTGCAACCTTCCCAAAGCGTGGTAGATTTTAATGCACTCAATGTGATATTGCGCTCTGCATCGACCTGTCTCAGGGGTTGAGATATAGTAAGCCTCATTCAGTCTGAATAATTACGCATTCTTAACTCTGATGGTAGCACACACTTTGGCACTGCCATGGGGTTATTCTCGGTCATAGACCTTGTTGCCGTTCTCCTGCCCTTACAGACGTCACTAACTAGGAAGTGGTCGATGACTTGTATTCAAGCGACACTTCGCTTTCTGATAGTTTCATCTCAAAGGTAGCCACCGGGGTGCATGCTTCGCAAAGTGTAAGCTGATCAGCCTGTTAGGTGTTTTTGAACAATGAGATAGTGTCCAGAACCAGACGGATCACAGGAACGGAGTGATCTACCTTGCCACTGATACATCTATCCCAAAGTCCTCAGGCTGACTTCAGATGCGAGATGTCCCATCATGGTGGAACGATGAGTGTCGCTCTGCAATCAAGGTTAGACGCATGGCCTTCAGATGGTTCAAATGCCAACCATCTGCTACGAGCAAAGGCAAGAAGGGAAATCAAAGAGAAAGAAGTGCTCTTGGCAAGTGTTTCTTTATTCGGTAAGGTTCCATTAGCTCTTCAAAGGTATGGGAAGCCATAAGGCAGGATATTTGCCAAATGTCAGACTACCTATAACTACTGTACTGAGGCAGGGATGTCCCCAATCTACACCTGGGAATATCATGCACGCGATTGCAGAGAACTTCACTTCGGCCTCTGCCACTGAACACCTGGATCCAGCTTTCCGCCGTAATCGTGCATTATCGAGAAGGATGGCAATTGTTGCCCTTCCAGCAACACCAAGGACTAAAATTGCCACTTTTTTATGTGAGAGCCTCAGTGTGTGTTGCCTCGGCTCAAGAAGACTGCACCAGTCAAGGACTGAATCTCGTACAGCACGGTGCAATGCCTCAAACAGGATGCGAAGGAAACCCTCATATCACGTTTTAATACAACTTGGTTGACTGAGCAGGTTCCCGACTCATCGGAGGAGGCGATTTTAGTGATCATTCTGAAACCAGGAGAGAAACCGCACGTTGCCCGGTAATTACCGTAGCGTGGTCCTCACTAGCTGCATAGGAAAAAGGCTAGAACGCATGGTCCTAGAATCGCGGGATCTACCTAGTGGATCTACCTAGTCGCTTCTGAGTATCTCACAGCCTTAGACAGCCTCACCATTACGGAGGCGGAAATACAATCTTCCCCACGCTGACAGCACTTCATATGTTTCTTCTTCGATCTTGAGCCTACGACAGTACGTGGAAGCATCAGGTCCTCGGACAGCTTCGCAAATTTGTCTTCTGGTGATGCTCTTTCTGACCAGCTCTGGTATGTTTTAAATGTGTGTTGCTACTGCCGTCAATGTCATAATTTCAATAGTTAAGTCTCCCTTTAGATGTCTTTGTTTGTGGGTACTTTGCCGTATACCGCTCCTCCTCCAGCCTTGCAACGACCACTCGTATTAATGATTTTTATTTGGCTGGAGCCCCAGTCATGGTAAATTTTTGAATGATGCTACCGCCATTTGACTGTAATAATTTTTATTTTACCGTTACACAATTTCTAACGATACATATTCCTATTCGCCTATATATTGCACCATGTTTTACGCAATAAACTGCATTACAAAGTAGAAATTACATGTTTGTTATAAGTACATTACGATAAAACACATTGCAGTATTTATATGTGAAATTTAGTTGTGGACCTCCATGTCATATACTGTAAACATTGTTACGTACAATATATGTAGAAATACTGTAATTATCACACAATATAAAAAGTCGAGGTACATCGTTACTTAGCACACCACAGATCACATTGTGCAGACTGTAATGTCTCTCACGGGATCTTTGGAAGATCATTTCATCTAAGTCCATGTCAGATGTTCATACACAGTAGTGTAGTCCATATGTTTATTGGTTAGCACTTTCCTGTAAAAGCCGTGTTATAGCGTCCAGAAATGAGTCAGCAATGTATTTAAGTGCTTTGTAGAAGTTCTCGACTTAATAATGACAGATTCGGCCTAGGTGACCAGATATGCTTTTTGGACAAGGACTTCGATGTCATATGAGTGTGATGTCTTCAGACATAGAAATAAGGTAAGGAATCGTGTTAGTCATACATTATTTTTCATGGGTTTCCTGCTTTTGTGATTTATACTCCTATTGTTTGTTCCAGTTTTTGTTCTTGAAAATGGGCTAAGGCTGAAATCTGGACGTAGGACAGTAAAATAAAAATTAGTCAAATGGCGGCAGCATAATTAAAAGAACACTCGTCAGTTTCAGCTAACGATACGGCGGTTGGAGGAGAGGGCTGATAGCACAGGTTTTAAATTTTCCACACGAGTGCTTTTTTGCTCTTTTTAGTCATTATTGTCGCCCCCTTTAAACCTGCCTTTTCTTACAATGAGGGACACAATTCTCGATTTTAATAGTTCAGTGAGATATCTGGGTCTTGCAGTTGATGATGGCTCACATAATTACATCTCAAAAAAAACATTGCCATAGGTTTAAAGACATTGCATATTTTAAAATGCATCGGTATAGATAATAGGAACCAGATAGAATGTCTCCTCTGGTTTTACAAGGCGTCTGTGCAATCCAACCTTCGCTATGGTGCACGGTTTATGCCCCAGCTAGGCCCTTCAGAGCATCGATGGTTCTTGCTACGAGGCTACTGAGCTGGCAACAAATGCACATAGTCAGATTTCTAGCCTGTGTTTAGAAGCTGGTGAACCACCACGTGTCATCCGGCGGCATATCATGCTGTCATGTATGCAGCCTACTCTCAACGTCAGTCCCCGGAATTCCATACTGTTACTCCCCCTCCAAAGGCTCTACTGTTCAGAAACAGATCGCGAGCTACGAATCCATTACAGGCGGTGTCTTTAAGTCGATCTTTCCCAGAACTTTATCCGAGCACTGTGACTACGTGGTCGTTTATGTTGATGGGACTAAGCAGGGTAATTCCATTGGCTGTGCTGCGTTGTTTCCAGAATTTCTCAGTGTTGATTTAGCTGGTACATTCTGTAGTGTGGCGCTGAATACACTCTTAAGGGCGCTGGAGCAGATGTTTCTCTGCTACCAAGTCTTCATCTGCACCGATTCCCTAACTGCCCTCAAGGATATACATCAAGGCTATCCATCATACAGAGGCAGGGCAAGGAGGTGTCATTTTGCTGGATGCTAGGGCACATGGGCGCTCAGGATACTGAAACAGCTTAAAACGTCTGCTTGGTAATCGAACTTCAGAAAGTACTGTCAACGTACTTTCGGTTGCCTCGCCGTTGAGGCAAAAGGTCATGTCTGTGGGAGCAGGAATGATTAGCGTTCAGGAACAAGAAGCTGCGTCCGGTGAAACCGACACGGCAGACACATTCCTCCTTTCGACCACTGCGATGGGAGGAAATACTCGTAATGCGCCAATGGATGGGGCACTGTCCTTAGAGGTAAGAAGTCCCCATTCAGCAGGAGGATCCCTCAGTATGCAGAGCAGTTACCTGTACATAATTAAAAATTACCTGTTATACTGTTTTAGATCGTGTATAGTTCATATACCGGGTGATCAAAAAGTCAGTATAAATTTGAAAACTGTATAAATCACGGAATAATGTAGAGAGAGAGGTACAAATTGACACACACGCGTGGAATGACATGGGGTTTTATTAGAACCAAAAAATACAAAAGTTCAAAAAATTTCCGACAGATGGCGCTTCATCTGATCAGAATAGCAATAATTACCATAACAAAGTAAGACAATGCAAAAATGTTATTTACAGGGAATGCTCAATATGTCCACCATCATTCCTCAACAATAGCTGTAGTCGAGGGATAATGTTGTGAACAGCACTGTAAAGCATGTCCGGAGTTATGGTAAGGTATTGGCGTCGGATGTTGTGTTTCAGCATCCCTGGAGATGTCGGTCGATCACGATACACTTGCGACTTCAGGTAACCCCAAAGCCAATAATCGCACGGACTGAGGTCTGGGGACCTGGGAGGCCAAGTATGACGAAAGTGGCGGCTGAGCACAAGATCACCAGCAAACGACGTTCGCAAGAGATCTTTCACGCGCCATCTGTCGGACATTTTGTGAGCTTTTTCCGGTTCTAATAAAACCCCATGTCATTCCAAGCATGTGCGTCAATTTTTACCCCTCTATCTACATTATTCCGTGGTTCATTAAATTTTCAAATTTATACTGACTTTTTGATCACCCTGTACATCTACACAAACTGCTTGACGTACACGATTTTTGTGTTCTGTGAGTGAATGCGACTGAGAATGTCCCAGAGTGGTTGAGGATTAAATTTTACACTGTTCAATCACCTTGTAACCCAATTTCAAAAGCCTAAATAACAATGTCTTTTAGTACAGACCGCTGTGAGAAATACAGGAAGTGTGTCGATTAGGTTCTTGGAGCTACCAACAGGGACGTGCAGCCATGCCAACTCCAGTGATATGGCCAACTGCGTTAGGTTTCTTGGCTGAGGATCCATGGCGCGAACAATCAGATCTAGATTGTCCAGCAGACTCTTGATGGGTTTAAATCAGAGAGGTTTGGTGTCCATGGCAGTACGGTGAACTCATCCTGGTGCTCTTCAAACCACTCGAGCTGTGTAAAACGTTGCATGAACTGCACGATCACTCAGGGACCCTTCTGACGATTATTGCAGGGTGTTTGCTTTCAGACGTTTACGTGCCGAACACGACAATGGCCATCTGACTTGTTGTTGTGGTCTTCAGTCTTGAGACTGGTTTGATGCAACTCTCCATGCTACTCTAGCCTGTGCAAGCTTCATCTCCCAGTACCTACTGCAGACTACATCCTTCTGAATCTGCTTAGTGTATCCATCTCTTCGTCTCCCTCTACAATTTTTACCCTCCACGCTGCCCTCCAACGCCAAATTTGTGATCCTTTGATGCCTCAGAACTTGTCCTACCAACCGGTCCCTTCTTCTTGTCAAGTTTTGCCACAAACTCCTCTTCTCCCCAATTCTATTAAATACCTCCTCATTAGTTATATGATCTACCCATCTAATGTTCACCATTCTTCCGTAGCACCACATTTCGAAAGCTTCTATTCTCTTCTTGTCCAAACTATTTATCGTCCATGTTTCACTCCCATGCATGGCTACACTCGATACAAATACTTTCAGAAACGACTTCCTGACATTTAAATCTATACTCGATGTTAACAAATTTCTCTTCTTAAAAAACTCTTTCCTTGCCGTATCAGAGACACACATTTCTAGATTGTCAATCACTGGCGCCACTGAAGCCAGCATTATAGGACTGCAAAATGGCGGCGAGGTAAAGTACGTGTAAACAGCTTTTTGTCGTTAAAACAGTCGTAAGAAATGGGGATGTACTTCAGAGTTCTGACAGACTGGTCAATGCATGTAGCGTGTTGGGCTGTAAGTTTCCGTACATGAGACGTAAGCTTCAAGGAAAGGAACATTTCTTAGTGTAAGCAAAGCTAGAAGCACCTTAAGTATTTATCTTTTGTACTGTATGTAATCGTAAAAAATTACAATTCGTCTTACCTGAAACACCGACAATGTTCAGGTAGTGTATATACATTGTAGAGGGTTTAATGAATCTGCTATTAATAGACGTAGCTTAACGATATGTATTTAGTCAGTTTTGATCAACTTCGGCTTTTATTCAAATAGTATACTTGTCATGAAAATGAAAATGCTCCTATAAATAGAACCTGCTATTTGTCGTTGGTAACAAATGTCTTTATTCGAGTGTTCTTAAGAGGTGCTCGTGGTAGCCGTGCGGTATAGGGCGTCTTGTCACGGTTCGCGTGGCTCCCCCCTCCCCCCCCTCCTCCCCCATCAGAGGTTAGAGTCCTCCCTCGGGCATGGATGTGTATGTTGTCCTTAGAGTAAGATAGTTCTAGTGTGCAAGCCTAGGAACTAATGACCTCAGCAGTTTGGTCCATTAGTCCTTACCACCAATTTCCAATTTTTTTCCCTCCCTCAAGAAAGCTAAAGTCGACTTTGAAAGTGTGTATTTATAACTTAACATACCACGATTTTACAATGTATGTGTTAAACTTAATTAGTACGCAAATATTTGCTCAATTGCAGAGCTTGTTTAGACCATTTTGTAAAAACTTGACTCATTTCGTTTCGAAAAATTGTAGTACTATACAGATTTCCTGAGGCCGCGGTCTTACCGCACCAAACATCAGGCTTCAGTAAAAGACATCCGTGTGCAGTATCAAGGGCTGTGTAACGTGGAATATTACGTGTCCATCTAGCACACCATCTGCTTATTCCTTGTGTTATTTCTTGGTTTCTGCAAACATACGTAAATGAACTAACGTCACCACATCCAAAAAAGGGGACGAGGGAAGTAGTGTTTTTGGAGGCAAATAGGGACATTCCACTGGTAAGTAACACCTACGAGACTCGCTGAAAAGTCGAGGTACCCATTGCCACCAGTCAGGAAAGCTGAGAACTTACCGTCGGTCTTACATGACAGTCTATTTTCACATAAACTTGCTGATTTTCTTCACCCAACCCACTTGTTGATACGAATGTTTGTATTAATACTTCGCATTTGTTTCTAGAATCATTTATCACTGTCAAGGGCCGCGTAAAGGAGATGGTTTTACAACTCCAAGAATAGTCTGTCCTAGTGTTGTAATGTGAAATTAAAAATGTAGCAGGCGGCTTCTGGAGTTCTGCTCGTGCGGAGGCTGCTGTTACCGAAGCATCGCTGAGAGACACAGTGAGTGCATCGTCAACGGAGGGGCAGCGAGGCATCCCATTGACTGAAAAACTGGTTAAGAAACGAAGAGGTCGGCCTCCGCGGAAGAGTTCGGTGTCGACTGAGGGACAGGTAAAGAAACGTAAAGATCACCAGCCACTGAAAGCTGCCACACTTAGTAAAACTTCGACTGGAGGAATGGCAAAGAAACGTAAAGATAACCGTCCACTGAAAGCCGCCACACTTAGTAAAACTTCGACTGGAGGAGTGGCAAAGAAACGTAAAGATCACCAGCCACTGAAAGCTACCACAGTTAGTAAAACAACGACTGGAGGAGTGGCAAAGAAACGTAAAGATCACCAGCCACTGAAAGCTGCCACACTTAGTAAAACTTCGACTGGAGGAATGGCAAAGAAATGTAAAGATCGCCTTCCACTGAAAGCTGCCATCCTTGACACAGCATCAACTGCAGGAGTGACGAAGAAACGTAGAGGTCAGTCTGCTTTGAAAGCCGCCATCTTAGCTACGATGTCCGAAGGTAGGAAATCATCCATGAAACGGTCTGTCAAGTGCTCTGTAGAACAAAAAGCTCTTAGTGAAACTAAGAAAACTCGGAAGAAAACGGTGTTGTCCATACCCACAAATATCCCTGTGACATCTGACCTGGCTTTCTGCCCTCAAAGAGCTCATAAACTGACACCTCCATTTTTGGCTCAGAAGCCGAAGCGGAAAAGTACTGCCAAGGAAAAAGCACCTTTTTTGCATAAACAGACGTCTAATTCAGTTAAAGCATCAGAGCATCGGAGGAAGGCCTCTGATCTGCGTCAAACCAATGACAAAGACCAGAGATTGGTCTTGAAACTTCGTAAGGAGAGAATGAGAAAAACTTCGGTAACTAACATTCCTCTGAAGACAGTTTCAGCACTGGAATCAACTTCGCAGTCTAGGAGACAAAGCACCAGTGGATTGTCACATAGTAGCTCAGAAGGTTCATCAGAAGGGACATGGATTGTTGCTGAAAACAACATTCTGCAGTGGACTGGCACGGGGCCGGATAAAGTGGGAGAAATGACTCCGGAACGTCGATCAACGCGTTCTGCAGCTATGCTGGCTCGTCAGGCAATTGTGGCAGCTTTCGAAGAAGAAGAAGAAGCAGCAGCAGAAGAAGAAGTAGCCATGGACCGTTCAAAGAAGAAGCATGTAAAATCACCACCAGAGTGGAAAATCTCAAGTGGGCCCAGAAATCCGATCTGCTGGGGGTCAGACACTGGGAAAAACAGTGAGAACAGCAAGAAAGCCGTTGTGAGGAAGCGTATTCTTCAGCAGCAGGACAATGAAGGACCCTCACGAACTGGTACTTCAGATGACGATTCCGTCACATTCGTCTTAGATGATTTGGTGCAAGCAGTAGAGTCTATGAACTCTGCTCTTCAGGAAATTAAGCTAAATTCAAGTGAGAACGTGGTGGAGTGTTCACGTCTTCCCAGCACGGCTCCACTTCTGGTCGAGCTAACATCTTCAGTGCAAGAGCCACAGCCCACAACAGATAACAGGGAAACTGATGGCGGCAGCACCACAACCGCTACAAACCAGCCGAAAATAGGGATTCAGAACCTGGCAGGGATACAGGTGAGTCACTTCCATCATGCTTGACTCCTCCTAAACCAAAGTGGCCTCTCCCTTTACCCTCTGGCCTTCCCCCTATGGCCTCTCTCTCTCTCTCTCTCTCTCTCTCTCTCTCTCTCTCTCTCTCTCTCCCTCTCCCTCTCTCCCCCTCCCCCCCTCCACCCTCCTCCCATCCCCCCTCCCTCCCCCCGTCCCCCCCCCCGTACTGCAACGGTGTGCGTTATGGCTCTCGTGCCTGTGCATGGCATTTCAGGGACTACCACTGCAGATATTTTTAGTCATAAGTTTAGTTTCGAATAAATCTACTCTAAAATGGCATTTCTTTCTAAAAACAGAACCAGTTTTCAGATGGACTGCGGTTTACACCAACTCAAGAAATAGTTAGTTTCATGCTCTTTCCTTCCTTGTCTTAAAATTTAGAGCACCAGTAGTCAACCTTTATCTACCGCCCACTTCTGCATCTCTGTAAGTAGTAAAATTTCCTTATTGGTCACTGCTTCCTCAGTAGTAATGATCTATATAGTAGGGAAGTAACCTTAACTTTCCAAGTTAATGAAGCACATATTGATAAATATTTGCAAAGTATTTCTTCCAAATTCTATGAAAACATTTTTCAAACCCATACTGTCACCACAGATGCAGTAACATCCACTATTTGGAGGTAGGAGCCAAGCTCTCTCTGGTATGCTGTGTGTGTTCAAAGGTTGTAAACACTCTCCAAACATAGCGCAACCGCAAGTGCAGCAATTCCTTCTGATTTAAAATATAATTAAAAGCAAATTTTTAGATATTCTATCCAGAAACTATTTAAAAGAAAGGATGGAAGATTCCTTTTAGTTACATACGCAATAGAGTACTGGCTATTTTTTTCTAAGGTAGTGTCTTTTCTGTTAATTTCAATGAGTTAGATTCAGCAGTGTAGTGTTTTTTCTAACGTACTCTTATATATTTCTTGACATCTGTGTGTGTCTGTTAATGGATCCCTTCACCTTTTCTGAGAGAGGTACTCACAAAACTTCTTAATTACATTTTTGTTTAATTGTAGGTACACGCCTGCAGACCAGACAGACATTGAAATACCCGCATTACAGAACCGTAGCTTGCAGTTGTACGAGCAAAACAAAATGGAACAGACCGTCTTCACTTTACCAAAGGGCGTATGGCATTGTTTATTATTCTCTAGATGCTTGCTGTGATAAGGGTATTTCAATCTCTAGCACGACTGCTGGTGTAATATGTAACTTCATTTTCTTCATGTGAGGATTTAAATTTGACTATCCTTCACCAAGGCTTCATAAAGAGATTTATTGAAAATTATAAATGAGCTACACACACAGTTTGAAGACTATTATTTGCAAATGATTTACTACGTAATTTCTTCTGTTGACAGACATCACCCGTCGTTGTTAAAGAGCCTAGGAGGCGTCAAAGCAGTGGGTCGCAGTCTGGTGGTGACGCTACTGTAGCAGCTTCCCCTGAAGTAATAATTGCCGATGTTGGGTCAGCATTGGGACAAGGGTCAGAAGCGGAGGATCTTCCACGAAGTCGATGTTCGTCGTTGGGAAGTGGCTCTACGTGGCCCAGCCCATACATTTGGTCACGGGGTCGATCCAGAAGTTCCAGTCCGCCTACTGCAACACGAAGTTATCTCCGTTCTAATCCTACAGACTACGGATGCCCTAATCTCCCAAACTCGGACAGAAAGGACGCTCAATTCAATTCCAAGCACTGGAAAAAGCATATGATATTACCTAGTGAACAGCACCAGCAGGAAATGTCCTACGAGGACCAGAGGGAGACAGAAAACAGAGAAACGCAGAGCGCCGAACACGTCGTAACCCGCTTGGTAGGGCGTGACGTTCCCAGTAACACAGCTGGAGACGGATATGCTACGAGTCGAGCACAACAAACATCCGAAAATCAGTGCGACCCTGCTGGGGACAATTTGTCCGAACAGTGCAAATCCCCATCTTACACACTGCCTTCATATTCATCGAAATATCATAGACCATGGAGATGGTATAAGACTGAAGACAATGAGGACACTACCATGCCTATTGATTTGTCTTTACCGACGGTTAGTCGTAAATTTTCCGTCCCAGAAGTAATACACCGAGAACATGCTGATGACACAACCGGAGACTTTCTTCCAGTTCAAGAAACAACCACGAACAGAAGGGAACCTGCTGATGATTGTAATTTGTCTGTTGGGCGCAGAGGCGATCAGACATTACCATCGTGGTCGCTAAAATCCGATACGTCATGGTCAGTTCGCAAGATGGGAAGACAGTCAAACATCGGGGAAGTATCCACCGCTGTTGGACGGTCTTCATTGACTACACGCAGTGAGTCTTCAATTTCCGAGATACACCGAGTGCACTCCGATAGCACAACTGGAGACGTAAGTTCTCCTCTGGTTCCGGTGCAACAGAGAGTCGAGAAGCGGTGCGAATCTACTGGTGTCGATTTGTCTCTCCGGCACAGAAGGGTTGAGGCACTGTCTTCATGGTCGTTAAAATTAAATTCGTCATGGTCCGAAACTGAGATGGAAATCAAAGAAGACAGCGGGGAAGGTGTAACTGTTCCCGAAGCGCCTGTGGCGACGACACGTAATGAGTCTTTAGTCCCCGAGATGTTACACCGACAGCAAGCAAGTTCCAGTTTTCTTAATCCGTCTACGTCCTCCAGTCTGTCTCTCGCTAAAGAGAGAGCCTCATCAGACGATGATCCGGAGCTACTGTAAGACAGTTGCGGGCCAGATTCTACACCCACAGAATCGCAAAGTCTCTTTTTCTCCCTTGCATCCAGTTCAGATAAAACAGTAGAATGACAAAAATCTCTTGTTGACGTACGTAATCTAGAGAATGATTCAAAAAGTATTTCTTCCATATTCCTCGATCTAGACAGTGCGGTAGCTAGTGCTGCTAAATTTCAAACGTCACGAGCAATCTCTACGTATCTGTATTATCCTCACAGGATATTTCACCTTATGTATCGTCAAGGAATAGTCTCCATTACTCCTCGAATGCATCTGAAGAGAGTACCGAATAAATTAAGTCAGAAATATTGAAGTATGTGGACAAATGGATTGCCAGTGCTGAAGCCGTGGATAGTTCGGAGCAATATAATAGCATATGCCTTAGCATTACTGCTGCTGCGGAGGAACTGCAAGAGGGACAAGAGTCAACTCTTCTTTTCAATCACGCTCGCACAAGACAAGGTGATATCCGTAAGTACATCCTCATTATCATTTTTCCCGCCGTAACACTTCAGTCGAGAGAACGTTCAGAGTGCTATTGCTCATGGTCTCCTATAACAACGATCAGAACAGTACCGTTGAGTTACATGGTTGAATCGATATACAGAAGATCGACAAAAATCGCTATGTTTATAATGCAGATGCAACGGCTAACGACAGAGACATTCCTTCAGAAAATGTCACACGTGTCGTCCCACGCTAAGACCACTATGCAATGTGAGTTGTGCATTGTCAGAAGAGATCACGTGTTCCGGCTTTCGTGCAGATACAGTACTACTACGGTGCGGGTAACAAGTGCAACGCGTTGTGTGAATGAAATGGCGCAGTAAATACAAAGCTTAAATATGCTGCCACGCGGGGAAGTGGGAAAAACGTCTCAACTCCCCACAGATAGGCTGTGAATTCTGGTAGTACATGAACCAAAGGCAATGTCCCGTCGAGTGGTAGTGAAATGCTGCAAAGAATTTGACCAGTGCCTTGCGGACGTGGGTGATGATGCTGTCGGGAAGAAAGGCCACAAAATCGAGTGCAGACGACAATGTCCAACCAACCTTTTCGGCAAGCTGAAAGACATCTGCAGAAAGAGGCTCTCCAATCCTGCGGACATACACACAGCGGCTCTCGAATCATTCCGTGACCAACGAGCAGATTTCTGTCCACATGGCCATGATCGGCCAGTAGGACGTTCCGACGGCTGTTTATACACATGGTGACTGTGTTCAAAATATCATGTACCTGTGTCACTTTGAAGTGTAGTGCAGCATTCAATAAAATGCCATAATAATTCAATAATGTGTACTGCTTTTTGAAGTCTCCTAGTAGTAACTGAATGTTGGCATAGGACGAAGAGACATATGGTCCCCCAGTGTTACAAATTTCGGAAAAAGCTGAATACCTTCCGTTTTATTTTTCAGAGAAATAAGTTTCTATGCGTCGGTGACCTCTAGTGTGCTTGATAATCACAATTTTTTTTTGTTTTTTCTTTTTTTTTTTGTGGCAAAAGTCGAACTTAACTATATCGTATAGTTCATCTCTAAGGATGAACAATCTAGAAAGTTTCCAATGAAAGCTCTGCCCCTTATGGCGTCACTAAGGGTGCCGCAGTTTTCCCTCACGATACGCAAAATCTATGAAATCATCTGTCACATTTCCCCCTAAGCCAGGAAGAACTCCCCAGATATCGTGAAAACCCTAGTCCATTTCTCCGCTTTCTTGTTGGTGCAGTTGATTCTGTGGCCCGAGGGAATCAAAATTTCTTCAAAGAGCTCGAAGCTTTCGTGGGTTAACATTCTTCTATACTTCGTTGGGCATAGTCCTAACTACTTTGCGGTATGAAATGTTAAGATTCAGAATTACGCCGTAGCGAAGTAGTTGTAGCTTCGAACTAGTGTCACTAGGGCGAAAAATGTATTTATCGGTATCCAGAGGAGGTAGGAAAAGATGAACCAAAATATTAAATTCGACAGCGTTCCAAGGTGTTTCCATCGTTTGTCACGTGAGGGTACGTCCAGTATTTCCAAAACCCATTTGGCTTAGTGCCACACTAACGCTTATTGTCGATGGTGCGATAGCATGAGGTTGCTGCTACTACTACTACTACTACTGCTGCTGCTGCTGCTGCTGCTGTTGCCTTGAGTCTAAAGACTGGTTTGAATAAGATCCCCAAGCCACTATATCTTCAGCAAGCCTCTTCATCTGCTAATAACTACTGCAACCAACATCCTTCTGAATCTACATACTGTATTCATGTCTTGCTCTCCCTCTACGATTTTTACCTAGTACTACATTGGTGATCCCTTGATTTCCCAGAAAGTGTCCTATCAACCGAATCTTCCTTTTACTCAAATTGAGCCACAAATTTCTTGTCCCCCCAATTCTTTTCAGTACCTCCTTATTAGTTACGTCGTCTATCTATCCAATCTTTAGCATTCTTCTGTAGCGCCACATTCCTAACTTTTATGCTGTTCATGTCTGAACTGTTTGTCGTCGACGTCCTACTTCGACACATGGCTACATTCCATACAAATACTTTAAGAAAAGACTTCCTGACACCTAAATCTATATTCGATGTTAATAAAATTCCCTTCTTCAGTATGGGGTATCAAGCGAAATTTGTGACTACACTAAGAATTTCGTCCTAGAGAAGACGCTGCACGTTATCTATGGAGTGTCATCGGCAGACCATTAACGGTCTAGCAGCAGCTGTCGGGATCTCCGTCTCACCTTCTCTGTATGCAGACGACTTCTGCATTTCATACTGCACCACCAGTACTAGTTTTGCTGAACGGCGCCTACAGGGAGCCATCCACAAGGCGGTCATGGACTCCAGCCCACGACTTCCAGCCCACGACTTCCAGTTTTCACCCGCAAAGTCGCGTGTCGTGGACTTATGTCGGCGTCGTACCGTTCATCCGGAACCAGCACTTTGCCTTAATGACGATTCACTCACTGCAGTGGAGACATATCGATTCCTAAGACTGCTTTCCGACGCTCGATTGACTAGGTTCCCTCATCGTCGACAACTTACGAAGAAGTGCCGGCAGCACCTCAATGCCCTCCGTTGCCTGAGCAACACCAATTGATGTGCGGATCGCTCTACGCTGCTGCAGCTCTACAGAGCCCTTGTCCAATTCCCAGTTGGCTATGGGAGTGTGGTGTATGGTTCTGCAGCTCCATCAGCGTTGCATTTACTCGACCCTGTACACGACTGCTGGGTCTGACTAGAGACAGAAGCTTTTAGGACGAGTCCGGTGACCAGCGTACTGGTGGAGGCTGGTGTCCCTCCCTTACAGATCGGACGTGCGCAACTGCTCACCAGTTATGCGGCACACATTCGTAGTTCCCCTGAGCATCCGAATTATCGTATCCTTTTCCCGCCCGCGGCAGGCCATCTCCCGAATCGGCGGCCCAGGTCGGGGCTAATGATTGCGCTTCGTGTGCGGTCCCTTCTCTCCGAGCCGGAGACCTTCCCTTTACCACCTCTACTTGCGGTCCGTTCACGTACGCCTCCATGGTGTACGCCTCGGCCCCAGGTCCGTCTGGACCTTTCACGTGGCCCTAAGGATTAAATTAACCCTGCGGCTCTCCGCTGTCACTTCCTTTCGATTCTTGACGTGTTCTGGGGCTCTGAAGTGGTTTACACCGACGGTTTGACGGCTGATGGTCGCGTTGGCTTTGCCTACGTGCACGGCAGCATTCCTTACCCTGTGGCTGCAGTGTATTCGCCGCAGAGCTGGTGGCCTTTTCTCGTGCACTTCGGTATCTCCGTTCATGCCCTGGGGAGTCTTTCCCTTTATGTACTGACTCCTTGAGCAGCCTGAAAACTATCGACCAGTGCTATCTTGTCATCCTTTGATGCGTCCATCCAGGAGTCCATCTATGCCTTGGAACGGTCCAGTCGTTCAGTGGTGTTCGTCTGGACCCTTGGTCAGTTCGGAATCCCAGGAAATGAAGTTGCTGACAGGCTACACGGAAACCACTTCTGGAGATGGCCATCTCCGCTACTAACCTGCGTTTGTTATTACGCCGCAAGGTTTCTCAGCTTTGTGAGACGGAATGGCAAAATCTCAGTACGCGCAACAAACTGCGAGCCATTAAGGGGACCACGATGAGGGCGTCTCACAGGGACTCTGTGTTTCTCTGCAGGCTCCGCATTGGCCATGCATGGGCGACCCACGGCTACCAGCTGTGTCATGAAGACCCACCTCAGTGCAGGTGCGGCGCCCGGTTGACAGTGGCCCATATTCTTCTGCTATGTCCTCCTTTGGTTGCCCTGAAACTTCATCTTCAGTTGCCGGACTCGTTATCATTCATTTTAGCAGACAACGCCTCATCGGGTGATTTGGTTTTACGTTTCATCCGTGAGGGTGGTTTTATCATTTTGCGTTTAGCGCCAGTCATTTGTCCCTCTGTGTCCTTCACCCTAGTGGTTTTAGGGTGAAGGTTTTAATGTGTTGCAGGGTGGCAGGCTTTTCCTTTTTATTTTAGTGGTCGGCCAGCCACTGTAATATGCTTCCTTGTTTTACTGTCTTCTGTTTCTTGAATCGCTGCTGTTCACTTGCCTTTTTAGTGTATGTTGCCTTTGCTTCGTTCTTGTGGTCTTCCCTTTCTTTCCGTTTTGTGTTATGTCTCGTCTATTTAATTCTCACACTCGTGGCATTGCTTTATTAGGAAGAAGGGACCGATGACCTCGTAGTTCGGTCCCTTTCCCCTTCTTTTAAACCAACTAACCGATCACCGGCAGGTGTAGAAGTAACTTCCGGTGTGCCCGAGGGAAGAGACATTCGCTGTTCATCATACTTATTAATAATTCTGCTGACAATATTAATAGTAACCACAGCCTATTCGCAGATGATGCGGTTATCTACTGTGAAGTATTGTCTGGAGAAACAAAACAGACTAAACCCCGTCGAACAGGCCTTGGAAGGCCCAACGGTACCTATCGGCCGCCGTGTCATCCTCGGCCCACGGCATCACTGGATGCGAACATGGAGGGGCATGTGGTCAGCACGCTGCTCTCCCGGCCGTATGTCAGTTTACGAGACCGGAGCAGCTACTTCTCAATCAAGTCCGTCCTCAATCAGGTAACTCCTCAGTAAGCCTCACAAAGGCTGAATAAACCCCGCTTGCCAACAGCGCTTGGCAGACCGGATGGTCACCCATGCTAGTGCTAGTCCATTCCGAAAGCGCTTAACTTCGGTGATCTGACGGGAAACTTCTGCATAGATTCTCAACATGCTTTAAAAGTTCAGAAATGTATGATTGTGCACTTCACACAGGAAAAAATGTGCCCTATGACTGCCAAATAAATGAGTAAATAGGAATAAGATTTTCACTCTGCAGCGGAGTGTGCGCTGGTATGAAACTTCCTGGCAGATTAAAACTATGTGCCGGATCGAGACTCGAACTCGGGACCTTTGCCTTTCGCGGGCAAGTGTTCTACCGACTGAGCTACCCAAGCACGACAAACTGGTACGTCTAATTCTAGAATGTTACTTAAGTGTGTGGGACCCGTACCAAATAGGACTAAGAGGAGATGCTGAACGTCCAGTGCTTGACAGCTGGTTCGGAACAGCCGACAGCTGCTTCGTACCACCCGACCAATGACAGTGAAAGGCTGATGAAGGTGGAAATGATATGCGAAAGCCTGCCGGTGGTCGCAATCGAGCCACAAGAGGATGGATACGTAGCCCTAGTGGCGAAAGGCAGATCGTCGGAAACCTTGCAGCCGCTACCGGTACGTACACACTCCGCTAGTTACCAAACGGTGTGTGGCGGAAGGCACTATTCGCGCCCGTCATATTTACCTCTCTCTGTTCCACTCGCGGATCGCGCGAGGGAAAAACGACTGTCGGAACGCCTCAGTACAAGCACTAATTTCCCTTATCTTTGACTGGTAATCATAGCGCGATATGAAAGTTGGTGGTAATATATGCTCTACATCCTTGGCGAAGATCGGATTTTGGAATTCAGTGAGCAGCCCCTTCCGTTTAGCGCTTCGTCTATCTGCAAGTGTATCCCACTTCAAATTTTCTATGAGATTTGTAACGCTCTCGCGATGACTAAATGTACCAGTCTCGAATCCAGCCACTCTTGTGACCTTCTCAATCCCTTGAATCAGACCAAACTGTTAAGGGTCCCATACAGACGAACAATAAGATTGGACGAACTGAAGTATGGTAAGCAATTTCCTTTGTTGAAGGACTGCATCACTTCAGGATTCTACCAATAAACCGCAATCTAGAGTTCGCCTTGCAAGTTACTTGTGTAATCTGATCGTTCCATTTGACATCATTTCGAATAGTCACACCCAGATACTTGACGGATGTTACCGCTTCCAAAGACTGGGCATTTATTTTTTACTCGTACATTAATGGGAATTTTTGCTTTGTTATACGCAGGTCACACTTATTAATATTGAGAGATAGCTGCCAGTCATTACCCTACGCATTTACTTTCTGCAAATCCTCACTGATTTGTTCACGACTTTCATGTGATACTACTTTCCTGTAGATTACAGCATCATCGGTAAACAGTCTAATGCCCCTGTCAATACCATCAACCAGATCGTTTATGTAAATCGTAAAAAGCAGCGGACCTATTAACCGTAACATCGTGTGTGTCCCAGGGCAGCCTGTTTCTGTTGAGTCCCGATTGACAAGTTACGGCTCTCTCTCTGTCAGAAAACTTTCTATCCAGTGTCATCGGATAGACCGTAAGCGCTCACTTTTTGGAGCAAGCGACAGTGCGGAACTGAGTCGGATGCCTTTCGAAAGTCGAGAAATATGGCACCAACCTGGGAGCCGGTATCTAGAGTCTTTTATACAGCATGCACAAAGAGGTCCAGATGTCTCGCTTGACCGCTGTTTCCTAAAACCGTGCTGGTTTCTGCAGATGAGCTTCTCTAAGTCTAGAAAGGTCTTCATGTCTGAACACAAAATATGTTCCAGGATTCTACAACAAATCGACGTCAGTGAAATTGGCCGGTAATTATGTGCATCCGATTTTCTACCATTTTTATAGATTGCTGTGACCTGAGCTTTCTTCTAGTCCTGTGGAACTATCCGCCGTTCCGATGATCTGATAGATGATGGACAAGAATGATGCTATATTTGTAGCACAGTAAACAAAAAATCTTACGGTGATACCGTCTGGGCCAGATCCTTCCTAGCATCTAAGGATGTTAACTGTTTTACAATTCCAGGTGCAGTAAACACTGTCAGCAATCCTTGCGTTTGTTCGATAATTGAAATGGGGAATGGTGCTGCTGTCCTCTACTGTAAACGAGTTTTTGAAGGCAAGGTTTAAAATTTCGGTCTTCTGTTTATCATACGTTACATTACCCGTACTGTCAGCAAGAGAAGGTACTGAATTATTGGTAGCATACATAAATTTTACGTACGACCAAAATTTTTTGGGATTTATTTTTAGAATCTGCAGATAAAATATTGCTTGCAAATTCGTTAAAAGAATCTCTCATTGACCTTTTGACAGCTGCTTTCATTTCACATAACTTGTCTGCGGGGCAGCGACTACGTTTAAAACGACTGTGCAAAATTTTCTGCTTTCTCAGCAAGTTCATAACGTGTTTCTTGAACCAAGGTGGATCCTTTCCCTCCCTTATATTTTTGCTAGGCACATATTTCTGTAGCACGTGGTGGACAATACCTTTAAATTCCGACCAAAGATGCTCAATATCATTGTCACCCGGTGAATGCTTGGAGCTGACTATGAAGATATTCATTAATGAAACTTTTATTTGCTTTCCCAAACATGAAAACTCTACCTGTTTCTTTGGTTTTGCTGCAACTTCCACTGACATAAAACCACAACGAAATTATGGTCGCTAATACCTTCTTCTAGATTAACTTCCTCATAAAGACCAGGTCTGTTTGTCGCCAAGATACCTAATATGTTCCCATCTCGAGTTGGTTTTCTAACCAATTGCTCAAGGTTGTATGTTGAGAGCGCTCCTAGAATTTCACACGAGTCTTTGCCTCTGCCACTTGGGATAAATGTGTAATTTTCCCAATCAATGGACACCAGATTAAAGTCCCCACCTATAACTAATGCACGCTTTGGATATTTATTTCCTATGTACTCAAGACTTTCCCTGAAACGTTCTGCGACGTTCGTTGCTGATGCTGGTGGTCTTTAAAAACATCCTAATACGATGGTCACTCCTTGTCTGATTGACAGCTTAATCTAGACTGTTTCACAGTCCAAGTATCGATCTCAACTGCGTTTAAACAGCTTTTAACTCCAATGAACACACAACCTCCCATATCATCACTCCTATTCTTCCTAAACATTGTCCAATCAGAGTTCAAAATTTCACTGCTATTTATGTCTGGTTTCAACCAGCTTTCGGTACCTAATATATTGGCATTACTACTGTTTATTTCTATTTCGGAGAGTAACTCGGGGATCTTGCTGCAGACACGTCGACAATTTACTAACATGAGATGTAGCATGTTTAAATCCTTTGGAATGACCTGTTTAGGCAAACTAACAATTTTTATAGTTGGCGTACCCACATCAGTGTCATGAACAGGCCAACGGTTGTTTCCTGTGGTGAAATCTGAAAAGCCTCCATGTGCACGCCACAAGTACTGTGCTACCCATGTAGCTGCTTCCTGTGTGTAGTGCACCCCTGATCTATCGAGGGGCGTGCTACAACCTTGCTTCCCTCCCCCCCCCCCGCCCCACCCCCCCGCATTGCGTAGGTCGAGGAATCTACAACCATTTTCGTAACAGTCGACGTAGCCTCTGGTTTAGATTCTCCACTCTACTCCACACCAGAATACCCCAGTCCACCCTGGGTATGATGCTGCAGACCGTCAGCTTGGCTTCCACTCCTCGATAGATTGAGGCCGCCTTCGCCAATTTAGCCAGCCGTCGAAAGGACCCAAGGATTTTCTCCGAACCCCGATGACTGGCATCGTTGGTGCCGACATGTGCAACAATCTGCACCAGAATAAGTTCGCAGCTATTGAATCAAACTGGCTTGTATCTTTGGAAGTCTGTTAAATGCGCCTCACTTCACTCACGGCACCGTCGAGAAACAGACACCACAGAAAGTTAATGAACGTCATTGGTATGGCCTAGGCGTCATAGTCTGGGCAGGCATTATACACAATGCTGAATACTGCTGCATAGGCTCTTTCAGCGCGGTATCGTTACAGCACAGTGGTAGGGAGATAATTCTGGACCAGTTCCGTCTATCTCGACTTACTGTTTATGGACGACAATGTCCACCCATGAAGGACTTCAGAGAGGTCTGTCAAGCTGGAAAGTTAAGATATAGAATGTATGGAATGGCCTGTGTACTCACCGGTCCTTAACCCTATAGAGCATGCCTGGAATCCTCTTGGAATACGTGTTCCTCGAAGAACTTCCCCTTTCCCGAACCGTGCAAGGACTGAACACCGCATTGAGAGAGGGGAGGGACAATATCCCCCAAGGAGTCAACATTTGGTAGCCAGCATGAGTAACAGGTGCAAAAGGCGCAATAGTGCCCGAGGAGGGCATATTCCTTCATATCGTCCTTTATGTTGTCAGTCTGACCTGTGTCAAACATGAACGTCATTTGCGTACGACGGCAATTGCGACTTCGAACGCAGAGTGTTAGCTGGAGACAGTCATATGGGGCATTCTATTTTGGTGATTATTAGAAAATTAATTACCCGAGATCCACAGGGTGTGTCGAGAATACCACATTCCAGGCATTACTTTCACCAATGGAAAACGCAATGGCCGACGGCCTTCATTTAACGACCGAGAGCAGCGGTGTTTGCGTAGAGTTGTCAGTGCTGACAAACAAACAACACTGCTAGAAATAAACGCAGAAATCAATACGGCAAGCACGAAAAACGCATTCATCTGGATAGTGCGGCGGCCGTTTGGGTTAATGGGCTATGGCAGCAGAAGACCGACGCGAGTGCCTTTGCTAACAGCACGAGATCGCCTGCAGCGCCTCTCCTGGACCCTAGACGATTGGACAACTATGACCTGGGTAGATGAATCCCGATTTCAGTTTGTAAGAGCTGATAGCAGGGTTCGAGTGCGGCACAGAGCCCACGAAGTCCTGGACCCAGGTTGACAACAAAGCACCGTGCAAGTTGGTGGTGACTCCATAATGTCGTGGTCTGTTTTTACATAGAATGGACAGGGTCCATTGGTCCAATTGAACCAATCATTGACTGGAAAAAGCTATGTTGGGCTACTTGGAGACCATTTGCAGCCATTCATGGACTCTACATTCCCAAATAACGATGTCATGCAACCAGGCCACTGTTGATAGTAATGGGTTTGAGGAACTTTCTGGACAGTGTGAGTGAGTGATTTGGCCACCCAGATAGTCCGACATGAATTCCATCGAACATAATCGAAAGGTCAGTTTGTGTACAAAATCTTGCACTGGCAACAATTTCGCAATTATGGGTGGCCATAGAGGCAGAATGGTTCAATATTTTTGCAGGGAACTTCAAAACGACTGTTGTCCATGCCACGTCGAGTTACTGCATTAAGCTAGGCAAAGAGGGATAATCCATGACCTTTTATAAAGTCTGTGCGAAGGGCGTGAACAGTGTCAGATGCTGAGAGGTCGCTGTTAAGAACACAGATGCTGCATACATGTGTTAGACAGCGATAGCAGCTCCTGACAGTTTGAATGGGGGTGTCATTGTGGGTCTACATACGGCTAGGTGGTCGAATAGTGTATTATCCAGATTTGTGGGGCATTGGGGTGCGATGGTGGCTCGATGACGGACTGCATGGGAACGTGATGGCAGGCATACTCGTCCAGGTTCCAGTTGACCATGTCTGACGACCCCGAGGGTGATGGTCGTATTGTGAACCAAGCACGCTGCAACCCCTTCACATCTGCATTGCCGTTCGAGAATAAGTAATGCGTTCTTTGCAACATTGTGTAATCCTGCATCATTGGTCAGACTAGCAAAAGCTGGACTAGGGAATTAAAATTCCACACATAGGCTGCCATTAACAGTACATCAAAAACGATTGCCTTTGGAGTGGTGCCGCTACCAGGGAACATGGAACGCTGACAAATGGCGATGATTTGTGTTCAGTGATGAATCGTGGTTCTCCACAATCTTGGATGACTCACCGGTGTGGCGGTGACACAGGGAGAGGTCCCATTCATCCATTTTTTGTTTTTTTTTTTTGTTTTTCTTGTTTTTGAGAGACACAGCTGTGATACTCCTGTACTCCTATTAGAGAATCATCAAGTATGATTTCAGATCACGGATGATACGCCTGAGGGAACTCTGACACTTTGGTGCCATTTTTAAAGAGGGGTACTCGTTCATACATCGCATGACTATGAACTGTCTGCATGTTGTTGAACTCCTGGGAGCAGCAACATCTCCAGATCAGTCCCCAATAGAAGCTATGTGCGACTGGCGCAAATGTCAGCCCCATCTGTCTGTATCCAGTATATCATAGACTAGTTGAAACAGTTGTGGGCCTACATGCATCAGGAAAGGATAGAATGGGCTCCACACCCTATCCAACTGAATTAGTACATGCATCCTGGAGAGAGGGGTGTAAAGTCATATTAAGTGGTTTCACTCTGCCAAGCACTGTTAATTTGGCAGGATACTGTAATAACTAAAATATCGTACGCCCCCTCAACTCGTAAAGGTGCCCTTGGCCTTGCGGATGCTTAACTCTTTCGTCTGGCAATGTAAGCTTACCAGACAAAAAATTAGTCACCCCTAGAGAAAACACTACAAGCGTCATTTAGTACATTGTAATTCCACCTCTGGACTCAATGATCACCTGGGATTTGTTAGTGAGGGAGTCCGCAAGGTTGTGCAGGTACATCGCATCCAGGTTAAGCTACTCGCTGCCTACAAGCTATCGATCAGCGCTACCCTCGCCATCCTCTGGTAGCGTCCATCCAGGAGTCCATCTATGCCCTGGAACGGTCCCACCGTTCAGTGGTGTTTGTGTAGTCCCCGGGACACTTCGGAATCCCCGGCAACGAACTTGCCAACTGGCTGGCCAAACAGACGGCGCGGAAATCGCTTCTGTAGACGGGCATCTCCAAAGGTGACATGCGTTCTGTCTTACGCCGCAACGTTCTCCTGGCTTTGGTAGATGGAATGTCATAACAGTACGCACAACAAACTGCTTGTCATTAAGGAGACGACGAATGTGTGGAAGTCTTCCATACAGTCTTCTAGCAGGGAATCAGTTGTCCTCTGCCGGCTCCGCATTGGCCATACATGGCTAACACATGGTTACCTACTGCATCGCGAGGACCCAACTCTGTGTTGCTGTGGCTCCCAGATGACAGTCGTCCACCTCTTGCTGGACTACCCACTTTTAGCCGCTCTGCAGCGGACTTATAACGTTCCCTGCACACTGCCTTCGGTGTTGGGCGATAATGCCTCAACGAGGGACCGATGACCTCGTAGTTTGGTCCCTTCCCCCCTATTTTAATCCAACCAACCAAGCCACTCGCTGAGGATTTGTTCGCATAATTCCACCAAATTGCGGAGATGCTGATGTAAGCCTTATATGCTGTCCAACACATCGCACAGTTTTTCTGTAAGGTTAAAGTCAGTTGATTTTGCAGGCAAATCGAGATATTAGGCTAGGGGATTAAGAAAACCAGTAACATATTCCTCCAGCCCAATTAACACTGCTGTTGTCATTATGTGCCTGTGTGAGGAACGGCCTCTTGCGAGGTGGTATACTCCAAATGTTCGTGTCGCGATATTCTCTCGCTAACACATTGGAATGGTCCTTTATTCACTGCCTGCAGCAATTCCCAATCGTGCTTGGAAGCGATTTTGGTTCACATACCGTGAAACACGTCTCTGGTCTCTGTCAGAATCTTGCCCCGACTACAATTATGGCGACGTGTTTCGTGGACATGTTAAACTGTCCGCTGTGAAACAACAACAAATTCTGGAACATTACATACCGTATAGCCATGAGCACGGACAAAAACGATTGCCCCGTGTCCTAAAAATGTACCCTTGTTTACGTACAATATCCTCTTGAAACCCAAATGCCTCACTGGGGACTATTGCCTTTTGCTCACGTAGTCAGTGCGTGTGCAGTTGAGGATGACTCGATCGCTGCGCCATCTGTGAAAACTAAGAAGTTATCTGTGCGTACACACAATGGTGGCTTATATTTTGTCCGGTAGACTTGTATATGACACACACTTCGAAGTTGTGTCGATACTCTCTCAACGATTGCGAACTTTAACGCACGAGATCATTGTACCGTTATACCTCCCCTTCCTTTCAGAAATAATATTAAATCTTACGTACCACGTCAAGATCCGCCAGATGGAAACGAAACAGTCCAAACTAGGAGCAACAAAATATTTTTACAGAATACTTTTGGTGGTATGTGTAAATGTCGTTACGACAGAGTATTATGTAAGTGGAGGTCTTCAACGGAGTGCCCTGAAAATAGTCTCATAAAAGAAATGTTACGGCTGCAGTGCATCACGAAGAGCTCGAATGGCTAAGGCCGAATAAAAATGGCTTTTAACCACGGAGAGGCCTATTTTATCACACACTGCGAACGTTTATCTGTAACGCCCTGCATTTGTGTACGATACATGTTTGACGGTTAACAAGTGTAAAGCACAAGTTGCTGAAGAAACAGTACCTTGTGGTACATAAATAGGCCTACAAAATTTATAAATTCGGAATTATTTGATAAAGTAAAATATTTGCCTGACATTGTTTTAATATATACAGTTCTTGGGGATCTCTGCTTGTTAATCCCTTGTAGCTAAGGTGAAATAAATTGGCAGAATCAATTCACTGCATTTCGAACGTCTGCAACCAAACAATGTTCTTGCGCAATAATAGTCATAATACTGTTGTGGAACAATCTGGCAGCATTTTGTTTTGTAGTGCAGTTCAGCTAACACTAAGTGGCATATCCTCTGACAACTGTGACAGGATGTGGCAGTCTATTATTCGCCACGACGACAGTCGTCTTTCTGCAGGCTTGATATGTTGTTAAACTTATTTAAAAAGTAAATGATAATTAATTGAAACCCGCAGCTGCCGACAGATGGTGTTAATATACCTCGATGGGGACAGCTGAAAAATGCGTGCCCCGACCGGGACTCGAACCCGAGACCTCCTGCTTACATGGCAGACGCTCTAGCCATCTGAGCCACCGAGGCCACAGATGAACAGCACGACTGCAGGGACTTATCCCTTGCACGCTTCCCGTGAGACTGACATTCCCAACTGTCCACAATCTACGTACCGAATATTCCTATCCACAATCTGCGTACCTAATATTACTAATAGATATTTGCCCATCCACTCATTACTCGCTCACACTAAGGTGACGATTTTCACGGGAAGCGTGCAAGCAGGAGGTCCCTTCTTTTACCCTTCTTATACAGAGGAGTCATCTGAGCTTTTTCCAGGCACTTGGGACATTGTGCTGGGCGAGAGATTAGCGATAAATGTAAGCTAAGTAAGAGGTCAAAGCCGTAGAGTACTCTTTGAGAAACCGAACTGGAATTCCATCCGGACCTGGTGACTTACTTGTTTTCAACTTCTTCAGTTGTTTCTCTACGCCAGGGATGCTTATGACTGTCGTCGATACGGGAGTCTGTTCGATGGTCGAAAGACGGTATCTCTGTACGATTATACTGGGTGAATGATTTCTTGAACATGAAATTTACAATTTCGGCTTGCTATCTTCAACTGCCCCACCAGCGTGGTCAACACGTGACGGGATGGAAGCCGTAGACCACTCAGCGATTTTGCATACATGAGACCAATTTTCTCGGGTTCTCTGGAATTTTTTTTTGCTAAGGTGTGACATGGTAGAAGCTGTATGTTTCGCGCATAGATCTTTCCATAGACTCATAAATCTCTTCTAACCTCTGGTTGTCACCATTTGTGCATTCTCTTTTGAGCCGAGTGTGCAACAGCCTCTGCTTCCTCAGCATTTTCCGAATCTCTTTATTAGACAATGGTGGGTCTTTCCCGTCCATAGTCCACTTTTTAGGCGCATAATTCTCCAGACTACGATTTATAATTTGCTTAAACTTTGCCCATAATTCCTCAACGTCCATGTTACTGGAATTAAGTGATGTAACTTCACTGTCTGAGAGGATAATAACGGCTTATCTGCCCTTTTAGTAGAAAGCCTGATTTATTAACTTTCGTAACCGTAGTTGCTGTGGTGACATCGTGATCGCCAATCCCCGTTTCTAGACTAGTGTTTTCGATAAGGTCCGGCCTATTTGTAGCTACAAGGTCTAAGATATTTCCATTGTTTGTGGGCTACCAAACTAGTTGCTCAAGACAAGTTTCCAGAAAACTTGTTCAAAATTACTTCACATGACTGCCTGCCTGTACCCCCTGAAATAAATCCATAGTCATGCCAATCTATACTCGGTAGGTTAAATTGCCTCCAACTAGTAATGCATGATCTGGGTATTTACGCGCTGCTGACCATAGACATTCTTTAAAAGACTCTAGAACTGTCACAGCAGAATCAGGTGGCCTGTAAAAACACTCAACTATTAACTTGGTTTCAACTAGACCAATTATATGCGACCATATAACTTCAGTCACTCTGTTTCGACCACAAGAGAGACAATATTTTTGTCAACTGCAATGAACGCTCCTCTTCTTATGACCTGTAACTTCCGATGTACGTTCCACGACCCGCTAAATATCTAATAACTTCCCACTTCCGGTTTCAGCCAGCTGTCGGTCCCGAGAATAATTTGGAGTGAGAAATTTCCTAGAGGACAGTAAGTTTGGGAACTTTAAGAATACTTCTACAGTTTACTGATAAAATTTTGACAGTCGAAGTTTCTTTATTCTGTATGCTGTCTGACTTACCTTGCTGCGTGTTAACTGGCGAGTGTTAATCAGAATACCTCAAACTATCGCCTAGTCTAAAAACCCTCCTGTGCACTCAACAAGTACTCTGCTACCCGAGTAGCTGCTTCCTTTGTGTAGTACCCTCCTGACCTGTCAAGGAGAGTCCTAAAAATCCTCACCCGATAGCGCAGGTCCAGTAATCTGCACTCAAGACCGTTACAGACGATGAAGCCTTCGGCTGAGACACTCCACTCGGCAGGACCCCGTTCAACTCTGGGAACAATGCTGCAAATTGCGAGCTCTGGTTGCAGCCCACGCGTGAGGCCAGAAGCCTTCACCACTTCCGCCAGTCACCACAAATGTACTAAACCACCCAGAGAAGTAAACCAGAACGTAATACGGTTTTCTCCTTTTACGTCTCTATCCTACAATTGCAGGGTGCTGGCTTTCCTGTAACCTCGATTAATTTGTTTTTTAGATAAACAAAATCTTAATGAATCCACTACTAAATCAAGATTCTTGTATAATTAAATTGTATACTTCCTTAGACAACGAGTTCCGATGACAGCAGGGACTATGCACACATCTCTGGCTAGGCAAAATACTTCTGTTAATAATCTAGTAATTCTGTATCATATGTAGCTCTTTCTAAAACCCGCCAGGATAGCCGAGGGCACTAGCGCGCTGCTTACTGGACTCGGGTAGGCGCGCTGGCTCCGGATCGAATCCGCCTGGCGGATTAACAACGATGGGCGGTGTGCCGGCCAGCCTGGATGTGGTTTTTAGGCGGTTTTCCATCTGCCTTTGCGAATGCGGGCTGGTTCTCCTTATTCCGCCTCAGTTACACTATGTCGGCGATTGCTGCGCAACCAAGTTCTCCACGTACGCGTACACCACCATTACTCTACCACGCAAACATGTGGGTTACACTCGTCTGGTGTGAGACGTTCCCTGGGGGTCTACCGGAGGCCGAACTGCGCAATAACCCAGGGTTCGGTGTGTGGGCGGCGGAGGGGTAAAGTGGACTGCGGCAGTCGTCGTGTGGTTGTGGACCACTGCGGCTGCGGCGGGCATGGAGCCTCTCCGTCGTTTCTAGGTCCCTGGTTAACATACAATACTATGTAAAGCTAAATGAAATTTTAAGATATTCTAGTGTATGTCAGCCACCAACGTTTTTTTTTTATTATATTTCAGCAACGTAGTTTTTGTTTCAAAAATCGCGTACAGCCGCAGTCTCTACATTGTTGTGCTCTGACTTGCTGGATACGGGGGCGGCGGGTTTGTTGTACAGTTAGACGTGTTTCCCAGGCCTCCCCCCTCCCCCCATTTTAACTCTTCGTCATTTTCTTTGTCTTGGTGTTCGTTTTTTCCCCCATGTGTATTCATCTCGCCTTGTCTCTTAAGCTGGCGATTTTTGTATGTTGCAGAGTGGCTGGCTCATGCTTTTTTATTCTTGTGATCAGCCAGCTCAGGCCATCTATGTGATTTTAGTACCTTCATCTACTTTTCCTTTTAGTGCACGTTTTCTCGCTTCTTTCATTTTCCCTTTCGGTGTGGCTCCCCGTTAGTTCTACGCCCTTTTACTTTCCCCAACTTTTTAAATTGTTTTACCTTGAGACTTGTTTGTTTCCGGAAAAAGGGACTGATGATCTTGTAGTTTGGTCCCCTTATATCCCAAACAAACCAACCAACCTTCTCACTGAACTAATTCATGACGGCAATTAAGACTTTGCCTTTAGTTTATGACCCTTCACAAGCCCCATGACCAATGCGGGCTGACCGGTGTGCTCTGAAACACTTAAGCCAGCACCAGTATTGTACTCTGTCGTCTTATTTCCACAAATCACCGCCTGTCCTGCTTTACAGAGCGAGGAAGCCTCAGAGGTTAAGGTGCCTCTTACGTGAGGAAGACAATTACACCAGTTTTAATAAATTGTCTCTTATTGATGTATTCACGATAGTTAGGAAGTACTGTAGTCCGTAGCCGGCCATGAGTCGGAAAGCATTTCCCACGCTGGCTAGCTAGGTGACGAAGCGACTATATGTCGCGCGTAGTTGGGTGGGGCTCGGCGCTGGACCGTGGCAACAAGCGTCAGCCTGGGAAATATACATGGCGGAAAGTACCGCCATCTTGGCGCCAAAGTCACCGATTTTATTTATATTTAATAATTAGTCATTTGTGACATGAATACTAGGGGAGCCTCTGGATGTTTAAAACTATTTATCATAATTTTGCTTCGTTAAAATTCACACCCCTTCATTAACAAATGCATATCTTAGTAAGTACGAACGTGATCGGAAATCCACGAACTGTGACGAAACTAGCCGGCCTGGGTGGCCGAGCGGTTCTAGGCTCTATAATATGGAACCGCGCGACCGCTACTGTCGCAGGTTCGAATCCTGCCTCGGGCATGGATGTGTGTCATGTCCTTAGGTTAGTTAGGTTTAAGTAGTTCTAAGTTCTAGGTGACTGATGATCCGAGAAGTTAAGTCGCACAGTGCTCAGAGCCACGCCATTTGTGACGAAACTAGTAAGAGATACGGGCTGCGCGCCAAAGTCGGTAATCGGCGTTATGAGCTCTTCCTGTCTTGTTCGATGGTAGCCATGCTCTCGGTTACGAGTAGTTTGTGACATGAGTGTTTCATTATTGATTTAATAGGAATAAAAGTGATATTACGGCATTCAGAACGTTAATTTCGTCTAAATAGATACCCCAAAGTTGATCGACAGCAATTTCAGATAATCAGCTTCCACCGACCGAGGCATACAATGTTCCAATGAAGAATCTGCACGGGACGACATTTACGAGAGCTGCACCGTGCACAGGGTGCCACCAAGACGGATCAAGGAAGGGCCGACTTACACTCGCAAATTCCGGGGGGAAATGCTGACCAGTTATACTGTACGTCACATACACCACCCTCTACGGACTCGCGGCTGAGTAATAACAGTATCAGTTTAGAAGCGAGGGGATCATGCAAGGTCCACGTCTTGTGATGAGAGGTGGACGTCAAACAGGTTGTCGCCCACTCGTGGTTTCTCAGTCCTTCAACCTCTTCCATCAAATGCTCACGACATAGCTCGCGAACAGCAGACCAGCTTCGCCATTTTCCAGATACTGTTTCTCAGATGCGGGACAATAACAATCTACCCTTTGTCAAAGTAGCTCGCATCAGTGAATTTACCTGTTTGCGGCCCACATATTCACTAGAATTATTCCCCATCTGTCCCTGCGCTGCTTCCTCTTTTTCTTTGTAGCGTCACGTGACAGCAACGTCACCAGGCGGCATTCAGTCTTAGGGTGGGCAGTGGCCATAAATAATGTTGTAGCTCAGCTGTATATGTATCTACTGGGCAGTCAGAAACAGTATGAAAGTACTATCAGGGTGTTGCAGAGTGGGTTGTGCTGAGAAATAATTGAGAAAAAAAACGGATACACTGCGCCATATCCGAGTTAGGCAGACAGGCCGTTGCGTGTGTTAAGTTCATGCGGTCAACAAACTACTTCGTCGTTTGATTTCCGAAAACTGAAGAGTGATACAAAAATTGGAAATGTAACAGTAGTAAGGATCGAACTCGAGCCCAAGGCTGAACAGTTAGTGCGCTATAAACTACGCCAGGCCCCTTCACCAACCTGGTCGTAGGAGCTGGCTTACGCCTCAGCAGTGAGCAACTGACCGGCTAACAGTGAGTAATGGAACGGTGAGTGAGAGGCTGAGCGGGAGCGTGAATCTGAACAAGGCAGCCCAACATGAGAAACTGTTCTCAATGAGTCTAAGAGTATACAGGGTGATTCAAAAAGAATACCACAACTTTAGGAATTTAAAACTCTGCAACGACAAAAGGCAGAGCTAAGCACTATCTGTCGGCGAATTAAGGGAGCTATAAAGTTTCATTTAGTTGTACATTTGTTCGCTTGAGGCGCTGTTGACTAGGCGTCAGCGTCAGTTGATGCTAAGATGGCGACCGCTCAACAGAAAGCTTTTTGTGTTGTTGAGTACGGCAGAAGTGAATCGACGACAGTTGTTCAGCGTGCATTTGGAACGAAGTATGGTGTTAAACCTCCTGATAGGTGGTGTATTAAACGTTGGTATAAACAGTTTACAGAGAATGGGTATTTGTGCAAAGGGAAAAGTTCTGGACGGCCGAGAACGAGTGATGAAAATGTAGCACGCATCCAGCAAGCATTTGTTCGCAGCCCAGGAAAATCGACTTGCAGAGCTAGCAGAGAGCTGCAAATTCCACAATCAACTGTATGGAGAGTCCTACGAAAAAGGTTAGTTATGAAACCTTATCCCGAGGCGATGGATCGGCCGCCAGGCAGCCCGTGACAGAGCACTTCATCACTGGCCTCCAAGAAGCCCTGATCTTACCCCCTGCGATTTTTTCTTATGGGGGTATGTTAAGGATATGGTGTTTCGGCCACCTCTCCCAGTCACCGAGAAATAACAGCAGCTATCCAAACTGTTACGCCTGATATGCTACAGAGAGTGTGGAACGAGTTGGAGTATCGGGTTGATATTGCTCGTGTGTCTGGAGGGGGCCATATTGAACATCTCTGAACTTGTTTCTGAGTGAAAAAAAAACCTTTTTAAATAC
Organism: Schistocerca americana; assembly: GCF_021461395.2. NCBI lineage: Eukaryota > Metazoa > Arthropoda > Insecta > Orthoptera > Acrididae > Schistocerca > Schistocerca americana. The sequence goes on along the minus strand of NC_060124.1, from coordinate 428,142,125 downwards.
TCTTTGTAATGATGTATAACAGAAGGTTATATTATGTTTCTTTCATTAAATACACATTTTTAAAGTTGTGGTATACTTTTTGAATCACCCTGTATTACTGCCTCTAGTTCTACAGGGATGTATCGCTTCACGGTGGCCAATTAATCCCTTTCGTACCAAATTTATTTCCTAAAACTACTGTAGTGATGAGAAATGACAATATAAAACGGAAACTTAAATTTATTTTTACTGATGAGAACATGAGGCCATTAAGAAAAACGATACTTATTAAAGTTGATCACCTTATGGTGAATATTGTTTTCAGACAAAGTTTAAATTGAAGTCAACTTGTATTTTGTGGCTATTTTATTCATACGTTAAACATACAAACAGTACACGTGAATGAATACTACCTATCTTACTTTCTACTGAAGCATCAGTGTCTGGTACCAATTCTTGAGCATTGTTAATTCAAAGATAGACTTTTAAAGTGAAGTCTATTTGTGAGCTTCTGTGGGTAGATTTCGTTTTCTTTGTTAGGAAAAAATGGACTAGCACAAATATGTGGGTCTAGTCATCGATGTAATGTGACCTGCAAACTTCTCAGGTTGTGCAAATTTGTTGAGAAAAATTTTTATATCTACGAGACTTATTTCATCATGAAACGTATTACTCTACTGCGTGTCACATCGCAGATCTAGAAGTTCTAACTGTAGCTAGGCATCTTGCCTTGACATGTTATAAATTGATACTCGTGTGTCCGACGTTCGCTTTGAAGTTCCCAGTGCCGTTTTTAATGGATTTTGAAAGAGCTACTCTCCACTTTAAACGTGCGCCATTAAGTAAATACGGTTGCGTTTAAAACTGGTGAACTAAATGTACTGTCATTCGTTTGAAATTGCGCACAGTTTGCATTTCACCTACGCTAAATAGTGACATCTGACTGTCCCATTTTACCGCAAAGGCTCACAACTAGGACAACGCGCTCGCCTAGCCACCTCGTGTACAGGGGTGCTATGCTGTATCTTCTGCCAATTTGCCGATCGGTTAGGTACGCAAGCGTACCAAACGGTCTTGTTTTCGGAGAGCCTCAACATTATTCCGTAAGCATTTCGGAAGCGATGCCGAACGGTCCTAGCGAACTGAAACGCTGTTGTCAGTTATCTTCGCTCCAACCAATCAAAAGCAGAATGAGATTTTCACTCTGCAGCGGAGTGTGCGCTGATATGAAACTTCGTGGCAGATTAAAACTGTGTGCCCGACCGAGACTCGAACTCGGGACGTTTGCCTTTCGCGGGCAAGTGCTCTACCATCTGAGCTACCGAAGCACGACTCACGCCCGGTACTAACAGCTTTACTTCTGCCAGTACCTCGTCTCCTACCTTCCAAACTTTACAGAAGCAAGGTTCGCAGGAGAGCTTCTGTAAAGTTTGGAAGGTAGGAGACGAGGTACTGGCAGAAGTAAAGCTGTGAGTACCGAGCGTGAGTCGTGCTTCGGTAGCTCAGATGGTAGAGCACTTGCCCGCAAAAGGCAAACGTCCCGAGTTCGAGTTTCGGTCGGGCACACAGTTTTAATCTACCAGGAAGTTTCAATCAAAAGCAATCTGACTCAGATCCGCGCATGCGCACTGCAAGGCCACAGCAGCAGGAACCTGAAGCGGATAGCAGCTAACACAGGCATGCTATTCTTCACAGTACCAAAAATTGTGATTAGAGTACGTAATACTGTTCAATTTTGCTGATCACGTGCTTCCATGAATGCATGATAACAATAGAATATTGATTGTGTTTTGGAAACTGTCATAAATGTAACATTGTCATTTTATTCTCATTCACATCGATGTCTTGTTTTGCATTTTACGTTTCGAAATATGAATTATGAATGCAGTGTAGTACCACATTGTACGAATAAGGCGTACATGTACATAAACAGCCGAAAAATTCTTAATTTTTTCTGTTTTGCGTCGTTCCTTAGTTGCTTCAAAATTCATAGAGGTGCATTCCATCCATCCAACTAATTGAAGGCAATTTGTTTATTGCCATACGCGTTTCACATCTTTTATTCGTGAAGATGCTTCACAAATAACTGAAACTCATGTGGCAAAAACAAACTGCCTTCAATTAGTTGCATAGACGGAACAAATCTCCACGAACTCGAAAAATTGTTTAAGAGAGTATCTAAGAATAAGAATATGCATAGAATGTTGTTGTAACTCGGTTCTAGAGAGCCAAATGATGTAGCCTACTTCCCTACGATACATAGATTTGATTCATAAAAACAAAATTAAGGCAGCGCGTGGCGAGTGCAGCTATTGAAGTTCGTTGTAGTTTATAACGTGCATCTGATGACTCAAAAGGTTTCATGTATGATGATATAGTCAAAAAACATTGTCGCGGGAATCTTTAATCTCCGTCTGCTGTTGTTAAGGATTCGATCGCAGATAAATACTTGCTACAAGCTAAAATATAAAGACGATTGCTGCTAGTTTCATTCGCTGTAATTTAGATTTCTGTCTGACCACACTCTCTGAAATCGCTACGTATTCAGAAAAAATGAATTATTTGTGACAAGAAAAAGTATAAATGTCACTGTCAGTTTCACGCACAGAAAATTCACCTTTCAATTCTTAAACATGTGGAAGTCACGAAATCGAAGATTCTCATAACTGAGAAAGTACGCTCTTACGCGTAAATAACAACGAATATATCAGAAAAATGCCTAAGTTTGACGATTAACGAAGTCTCCGAATATGTTACAAACACGAAGAGGAAAAAAACATTTTGGCATGCAGTGGTATGCGAACCTACGGCAGTTTTTTCTGATCTCATCTTGTTCATAATTTTTCGTTGGATATGTTCGGAGCAGACGTCCCATGACACCTGTTAGTCCCTCGTTGATCCGTTAACTCAGTTTTTTTTATTACAAAGGGCAGCCAACCCTCTGACCGAACACGTTGAGCTACCGTGCCGTCTTGGAAGTTCGTTGCCATACCCACTGCACTATTATTACTGGCATCCCTTTAGCGCTTTGTGCATAATTCCAGTCGAAAGATACGCAGGCTGATTTCATTGCCGAATGATACTGGCGTACACCATAAATGCGTGAAATTTTGGAAGGTTTTCTCTCTCAGGCTTTACAAAATTCCTTTGCATTGTTACTTAAATGTTTTAAACTCGTTTCGATGGTTAATAAGTAAACCATTTGCGGAAAAAAGTACGCGAAGTCACTAGTAATTTAAGCTAACATTCGTGATACACGTAAGCAGAGCCGCCCCTTGGAAGTTTAATGATCTTTTAATCTTTTGATCTAACGATCTTTTAAACTTTGATTACGTAAAAATAACAGGTATTTTGTGAGAATATTGACCGAAACTGTTTATGGTAATTCACAGTAACAATAATATAAACCATATTTCTAACAAAGGAAAATAGTCTATGATAAACTCACTTTCCACCTGGATGCATCCTGGTGCCTTCAGTAACATGATCACTAAATCCGATCATTAAATCAGAGTTTAAAGTAAGTCTAGGTGTAAATAAATCACATTGAACCGGAGAGCCGTACTGAAATCCAAAACCTCCCAGTACAGGTCTCAGCAACTTGCAGAATAGTAACTTCAGATAAAGAGCTGAAAATGAGTCATTACTGAGGCTAACCTACTGCACTGATCGGTATGAACGATACAGAATAGGGCCCCAGGCCTGATGTACACTGTCAAAGCAACTGACACTAATTGTCTGGCGAGATGCTTGAATTTGCACGAAGACCTGATTCATTGGCTTCAATGACAATTAACTCTGAAATGGCGCAATTTATCTAACTTTTCTTAAGTTATTTCTCAGCACAACGTATCCTGAAACAAGTTACAAACTTGGGAGACATTATCTGACCACTCTGTGTATATTACATCTCTCTTGACGACCTCAACCAAGAAATTATTGATATTGCAGCTGATACAGAAGGGTTCCGAAAACCTTTATGTGTACCATCTGTGAATAGTACAAGAAGATGGAAAACTAATGCTGTACACTACGTACTCTTCGCTCTGACACTATATAAGGCTTTGCAAAGTACTGTTGTAACCGGTGACTAGCTGGTCTATAAACTTCTTCCATATTTCCACTACTGCTGCTATGGAAATATCTCTGGAAGTTGCCTCTTGCGAGCTCAAACTAATGTTCAGTATCTCAGTTAATACAGTCCTTTGTTTCAGCCTAGCAAAGTGGCGTACCTGTTGAACACTGGGCTCTTCTTCAGAAATGATGTGCCACATTAGTTAAAATGTTGTTGTTGTGGTCATCAGTCCTGAAACTGGTTCGATGCAGCTCTCCCTGCTACTCTATCCTGTGCAAGCTTCTTCGTCTCCCACTACTTACTGAAAACTACATCATCCTGAATCTGCCCAGTGTATTCATCTCTTGGTCTCCCTCTACGATTTTTACCTTCCATGCTGCCCTCCAGTACTAAATTTGTGATCCCTTGATGCCTCAGAACATGTTCTACCAACCGGTCCCTTCTTCTAGTAAAGTTGTGCCACAAACTCCTATTCTCCTCAATTCTATTCAATACCTCCTCATTAGTTATGTGATCTACCCATCTAATCTTCAGTATTCTTCTGTAGCACCACTTTTCGAAAGCTTCTATTCTCTTCTTGTCCAAACTATTTAGCGTCCATGTTTCACATCCATACATGGCTACACTCCATACAAATACTTTCAGAAACGACTTCCTGACACTTAAATCTATACTCGATGTTAACAAATTTCTCTTCTTCAGAAACGCTTTCCTAGCAATTGCCAGTCTACATTTTATATCTTCTCTACTCCGACCATCATCAGTTATTTTGCTCCCCAAATAGCAAAACTCCTTTACTACTTAGTTAAAATACTGAAGTAATTTTCAGGAGGAGAATTTCAAACAATTATAAAGCCAGATTTTCCGGGGTTTTGTCTACTCCCTTGAGATGAATATATGGATGGTTTCTTACGTAAGTTCCCATCCGTATTCTTCAATATCATTTACCAACGAAAGTAACGAGGAATCCCTCGGATCTCCTTTCCCAACAGGTACTTTAAAACTTAATCTTTCTTTAAATATTGATTGCAGCTTAGTCACGGTGAGTCATTTTTAGCTGTGGTAGACGCTCAGAAAAGACTGGTCCCATTTCTCTTGTTCGCTGTTCTAATACTAGAACGTGAAAGCTTCTCTGAGAAGGCAACACACATTTTTTGGCGTTTGTTGACTTTACTCTGTTTGGTAATCACTTTCGGCTCTGTAATAATTTAAGTTAAATTGTTTTTAGTTCCAGTTTTCTGGAAATTATCACAGTATTTATCATACTGTAATACGATAGTAAATGGTAATCAAAGAACTTAAAATATTTTTATACTATGCATGAAAAATAGAAAGACTAGTACAGAAAGGAAGCCAGAAAAAGTAAACACTTCAGTTCTTTATAACCGGGAATTTTCATAGCAATGCATTGATAATTTCAATGTAGGTGTCCCCAGAAAAACTGGCGTACCATTATCGTACAGGAATTTCTGATAAAAGTAACTGGTGGTTTGGTTGTAGTGGAAATTAATATGGTGTCAAGATCCTTGAGAGCAATGATAGATTTACTTTCGTGGCGAGCAACGCCTGTATCCATGAAACAATTTTGGAATCGCGCATAACCCTAAAAAAGCAACTGCCCCAAGTTGAACACATTTCCAGCCTTGTAGGGGTATGAAATGTGTCGTGTTTTCCACTCTAGATGACAAGCGTGAAGGATCTGTTGTGCAAATATTTCTTTTCAACAACTTTAACACAAGTCTTACATCATGTAGTGATACTTTCAGGGTGCTGTTGTGTGTGCAATTCAGGATCTTGTGGACGTCCACAGAGAATAAATCTCAAATGTTTCTCTTCCTCATGTGCAAACCCAAAGTCATCTGTCACGACTTGATTTACACGGCGCATCACATGTGAAATAGGCGTGAACAATTCCAAAATCATACCTCATACACCACTAATACCGGAATTCTTGAAGTAATGAGCCTCTTGACAAAGCCCATCGTCCCTCTGTTTTGTTTCCAGTCTTGCGACCCTTCGTCTCTGCAGCAGGGAGTACGCTACAAAGATCGGCTGACCAACACGGCACCTCTAAAAGACAAAAATGTTTCACACACAACCTACTGGAGACGAAGCAAACCATAATGTAGTACGTAGGTGGTCGGCAGGAGCAAATATGATCATCCAGGTTTCGGTTTTCCTTGGTTTTCCTAATTCACTTTAGAAAAACAGAGAGATGAGTCCTTTGAAAAGAGTGTGGTCCATTTTCTTCAGAATCTTGCTCCATTTCGGAATCAGAACAAACATACCTCTATTCAGGATAACAAATATGACCTGACAAATGAAAGCATCACACCATGACAGGACCCTGGATTTCCTGCCTTAAAACGAGCAGTTGCCTCGAAACACCCGAGCAGTTGCCTCGAAACACCCGAGCAGTTGCCTCGAAACACCCGAGCAGTTGCCTCGAAACACCCGAGCAGTTGCCTCGAAACACCCGAGCAGTTGCCTCGAAACACCCGAGCAGTTGCCTCGAAACACCCGAGCAGTTGCCTCGAAACACCCGAGCAGTTGCCTCGACCATTAAGCTACATTAACTCTCCTTGCAAGGCTGACTAACTTTCGGTGCAACTGGTGTTTTGACCTATAATTTCTGAATACTACTGTAAGAGATTCTCCCACAGAGTATGTGACAGTAGCCCAACTGGGGCAACTGTATCGATGGAAGAGCGTTGCTTACGCTTTCACAAGCGGTATGTATGAACTGAATTCCATTGAACACACTAACATGAAATCAGTGGATCGATGGGAACAAAATGAAAGATGTAATGACGTGAAATATCAGTGTGTACCGTTTTGGTGTGCTAAAGCTGCGGCGTAACAGGTATGTTGAGGAACCTGAAAATGTATCGCAGATACGGATTTCCTTGGTATCCCTTGAAAATACTGATTAGAATGTTCATAAGTGGAAACATCAGCCTAGTGATTAAAGTAAATGCGCGTCAAAATCAGGATATCGTGGCCGGAGTCTTACTCTGGCACAAATTTTTGTCACGACGTATTAATGACATTGCATCTCCAATATATCTAAACAGTTTGCACTGATAATTCATGTCATTGCATCCTTCCGCACAGTCAGTATGAAGAACGTTTAACTATCACTAAGTTGCTATGTCATCACGCCGATCTGCTTTATCGCCCTCCTGTAAAGGTTTCCCCGGCAAATTAGACAATTTTAGGGTGTTCAGTCGAGGGAAATTGTAGACATCCTCTGACGGAAATGAGAATTGATACAGCTTGGAAACGTCAGATATTTATCGTTGTGCAGGCGCTTATTGCTTAACGGTTATTAAATCATTCAGCTCACAAGTTCATCATCCATCTTCATCCACCCACCATTGTCGCCAACCTACCTATTATCATGAGGTGTGATTCCCCAAACGCAAATACACTCTTTGTGTCGTTGTGACCCGGAAGCACATATCCCACGAACGTCGTTCTGAAATATTTCCTACCATGATGGAAACTCTGTTATTCTGCAACTAACAGCTGGAGGCTGGTATGAAAGTGTATGTATTCTCATCGCACCCCAGACATTCTCTCGGGGGGACAAATCAGGTGGACAAGCAGACCAGTCCAGGATCATTACAGACATCAAGATGGTTATGGTGTGAACTGCAGTGTTGGGTCTTGCATTGTCCTGCCATTTAGAACCCTGGTCAGGAACGGCATGTCAAAGGGTTCCTTTTTTTCTCCCCTCTCCTTCCCGCCGCTCTTGAGACACACTGGCGAGCTTCAGCCTCCATTTTGAAGTTATCGGGTTGTCTAATCTGGAAGCATGCTAACTGGCTCTGTGATCAGACATGAATTACACCTTCTTAAGTAGTGAACTAGGAATGTAATGAATGAAACAATCACAAATCGTCTGACAAGCAACAATAATACTGAAGTACAAGCTTTACACATCTGATAAAAGGTCTGCAGCAAGACTGTACAAAACATGAAAAAACATGCAGTCACGAAGTTGTACAGTAGTTGTCGTCATGTTAAGTTTTAGAAGCCTGTGCTAGAGAAAGGAATACATTGTATCTGTGGCCAGATCTTGAAGCAAACTGTTCATTTGAATCTGAAAACTCGACTTCAGAGTGGAACCTGAAGTTAATAAAATTCTATCAAAATGACTTCACTGTCCCTCTGCATCCTCTCACGGTTGCGGTCCGATCTCACCACATCAGTCTGTATGTGGAGGCTGAAGCTGTTGCAGATTCGGTGGTTGGAGACACCAACCACCCTCGCGAGTGACTACGTTCAAGTCAGCCCAAAATCTTTTTAAGTCGCCTATTGTACATCCGGTGCCCAATCGCTGCACTACTAAAGGTGGTAAACTGTTCAGCATGGCACTGACCTGCGTCCCTCCCGGTGTGTGCTGAGAACTCCGCCGAGTGAAGTCCCTCTTTCCGCTTTCGACTCTGTAGTCTTCTTACTTACATAAACATACTATTTCGAATAAAAATAGAAACTGCATTAATTATCTATATACAAATGCTGATGCGGATACGCATTACATTTCTCGGTGTTTATGAATTATTCCTATCTAGTGGGGATTTATATTCTGATTTTATATTCGTTACGGGCTCATTTTGAAAAAAAAATGGTCTTGTATCACCTTCAACTATTACCAAATAAGTTCAGTTGATTTGTCGGATAACTCCGCGCACAGTGATACCAAGGAGTTTGAGAGCAGTAGGTTTCGAGAATCGCTATTGCCTGAGCGTTTCTCGGACACGTTGGCGTTGAGAAGAAAGCCATAAACAGAAGGGAGGCAGATTGCTGTACACCACAAAATGCTGCCCAGTAACTCACCAAACGAGTGTGTCTTCTGTGGTATGGTCCGCCCCGATAGCTTAGTGGTCAGCGCAGCGATCTGTCACGCCAAGGGGCCCGGATTCGATTCCCGGCTGGGTCGGAGATTTTCTCCGAACAGGAACTGGGTGTTGTGTTGTCCCCATTATCATTTCATCATCAGTGGAAGGCAGCGGGAAACCACCACTGGAATCACTTACCTGCCGTAAGGCAGAACACAAAGTAAGTTTGTGGTATGGTATCACCAGTAAATGAGGCATGATAATTTCTTGAGATTCAATCTAACTTACAGTAATTAGTTCCCACCAGTTCATGACAGTCTGCATGCAACATCCCTGTCGGATTTAAATTATCTGTCTGTTCGCCAAAGCCAGCCATACTATCCAACAATCCTCTCATGGTTTAATTGTTCTGGACGGCCTCGTGACTACTCTTCTTACCACATTGTTGTCCTGAGTTCATTGCATCACAACTGGTTCTATGGTCATTGCACTATACGTCAATCATCCAGTATGACGTCACTGTACCCTCACGTCAATGATTCGACCTTCTCACAGTGTGAAAGATGGTGCTATGCTGATGTAGACGTCCTCTGGAAATAACCGTCTTGCAATCTCCATCTGAACAGTTCTGGTAGCGTTAGAGCGGACAGCCATTTTGTAGCGGACAGCCATTTTGTATTTACCATTGATCATCTGTAGGGTTCAAATTTTAATCAGCGTGTCCCACATTGTTATACGTCAAGGCGTTCAGGATGAAACATTTTACATTTCCGTCAGCGTAGCTCTGAGAGCTGTACTTACCCGAATGATACATAAGGTCTTCTCGATGCGGCGGATGATTAACGCACCAGTAGTGGTGCCTTTGTCGCAGCACGACACGCTCGCCCCGGAGGGGAAGAACCCTCCCCAGCAGCAGCAGCAGCAGCCACGTACGCCCAGACAGCAGCCGTCTTCAGCATCGAGGCCCCATCGCACACACCCTTTATGGAAGGACCGAGCTCTCGACCTCTCCTGTCCAGTGTCCTACAGCGCCGGCTGCATAGGGGCTTCATCCACCAACCAGCGGGACATGAGAGCGCACCTTGAACATTCTACAACATCACCTAATCACCACCAGCACTGTACTTTGACGAACGAAGCGGAAAATGGACATACACGAGTTGTGCCTGAATACGATGATGAGAGTTTATCTGCAAGGCAATTAAAATCTACGGGTACCAGAGAGCACCAGGACGGCCAACTGTACCAACAGTGGAACCAGTGCGACTTTGGCACCATGGACGTTACAGCCGCTACTGAGAAAACGGGATCAACTGCGTCATCATCTGAGCACGGTCACCAGACATTCAGAGCGCCAACACAATACGCTCGCTCGCAGCTCTCCAGAGGAATTCCTATATGCAAAACGAACGGAGTCAGCCATCCAGCCGCTGCAGCTGTCGGTGCTGATGCTAGTCTGTCAGTAGCGCCTCAGCAGAAGTCCAGATTACTGCAGCTGCGTCAGACTTCGGTACAAAAGTCTCCACTACTACACTTGAATGACGCTTCAGACGTAGATTCAGATGCCTCTTACGCTTCTGAGAGCGATGTATTTGATCACCACCAGTCCGGTTCGTGCACGAGACATCCCCAAACAGGTGACGAGCATCAAAGAGAGAATTGCAGATCCAGTTTATCTCCTAGTACTCTGCACAAGAGCAATGGAATCCATCCACACAGTGTCGAAGGTCAGGGCTGCAACAGTTCTCCACATTTTGACTATGACACCCCTGCAATGAATAGCAGTGTGTCTCGATGTAGCACCTCGGATTCACAGCCACCCACTTCACAGCCAACTGGAAGTGTAATACCCAGAACTATGTGGAAGAAGCGTATTTTACATCGGTGGTGGGTGCGGAAGAAATGTGTTTTACATCGGTGGTGGGTTGAGGTCCAGAAGAAACAAACTGAAAGCATGTTCACAGTGGAATCCGCCGTTACGAATCCGGAAATCAAAAGAGAGAGCCCATTAAGAACAGCTATAAAGCAGAGTGTAACAGATAAAACTCTATTAGAACCATCGCAGGATCGGATGCGCTTTTGCGATCCTTGTGCAGGAGAAACGATGAACATTGGGCAGGACGCAGAGTTAAAATTAAGAGGACGCTGCAGAGTACAGTTGTCAGAGAGTGAAACTGTTTCGTTTCCTCATCCTCCGGATAATGACAGATCCTTCGTATTTGGTCGTTACCCAAACGCTAGTACAGAGATACATAACGACCGTCATTGCCTTGATCTCGTACCAGTAGAGACAGACAAGCCCATAAAGGAGAAATATCAGCCTATATGTAGCGATATTTCGAGTGAAGATGAAAATACAGAAGTCAGCAAGAACGCGTGCCTAAAGAGTCTCACAAAATGGTATTTTGTTCCTCAGGATGAGTTTATCGTCACTCTTTTACAGTTTAGTAAAAAGTTTAACACCAAAGAACAACTGGTAAGTGAAAGAAACTACGAGTATACCTCGGGTTGTCCCAGTTATTTGAAAAATAGCCTTACGATGCAGTCTGGTATTTCCAATAATGCTTCTGTTACTCTTTCAGAAGCTAAAAAAACTGCAAAACTACATGAAACGGAGTGTGATGTTTCTTCCTGTAGTGGCATTTCATCACTTCCGGTAGCGAACTTTGAGACAGGGCATGGAGCACCTGGCAAGCCAGAAAGCAAAACATCTCACTGGTGCGAAACTCCTCAGCGGACTGCAGTTCTGCTCGATTCAGAAATAAAAACAGAGGCGAGTTTACTTGAAGGCTTAGAACAATCTGAAGAATCCCAGAATGTTGATTTTCGTGTAGATACTTGTTCCATACCAATGAAAACATCGAAACTCCCTAGCATGAAGAATCTTGTCGAGTCAACTAAACGTCACCCTCTACCCATCACAGATTCCAACATAGCCAACAATTCGCATGAAGCGGGACGTATAGAAGAAAATGGCGTGAAACACTTGGGCGACGGAGCACATCAATGTGAAATACTCCCTGAAAATGATACGTCTGCAAATCCTAATTGTATGTATTCAATGGAAAATTACCTGAAGCCTAGTGCGATGAGTTCTCACGTGGCAAATACCTCAGAAAGTCTTTGTATCAAATTATCTACGAGACGTTACTCTGAAGAACAGATGCTTTCACTAAATAACTCTTCAGGATATAACAGTGGTAGAATTACTACCACGGAAAATACTAACTCTCCTACAGCTTCACAGATGCACAACACGGACGATGCATTGGCTGGAGTCAATGTAATGTCTGAAGATGGAAATTTGTTGCAAGCTAATTTACGACCTTCGGTAGGTCCCACATGTAAAAACACACTATTGGCTACTGTTGAAGACAAGATAAACAGGACACCAGAAACACCTCTAGCCCACGGACAGGATTCCACGCAATCAAATTCCCTTAAACTTTGGGAAGAACAATTGGGAGATCATTCCCAGCAGGGATCGCCTGTTAGGGAACAAGAACAAAAATGTTTATCTGTGTCAGACTCTTGCAGGAGCAATGAAAATGACAGTGGATTATCTTATCAGCGGTTATCGTCGGATAGCACCAAAGGCCCAGCGTCGCCGAGCACGAGTGTCCGGGCTGATCACTCGTATTCAAGATGGTATACTTCCACGCCAAAACCCGCGAAGATGATTGAAAGTCATAATAGGGTATTGGATATTAGCCGTATCGAGAAAACAGTAGAAACTCAGGCGCTGGACACAATCTGGAAAAGTTCAACTGCTGAGTGGCCTTCACTGAATGTAACCAAGGAGACGAAAAACGCTCACGGAACAATGCCCCAAACAGAGGGCAGTAGTATGCCCACCAAATGTTGCACTCCAGATTACACAATATCTGCTCATAGTACAAGGCAGCTAACAAAGCAGGATACAGAACAATCGTCTTCAGCGGTTGATAATAGAAGTCAGAAATTTTCGAAAAATGTTTCGCTACGTAGATCAGGATACCAAAGTTCGTCTTCAACAGAGACAAATGATGATGACGACATCGATGTCGATTGTGAAGAAGACTCGAAAGATTCTTCAGAAATGCCACCCTACTCAGAACGGCAGATAATTCCGACTACATGCGAAGAAAACAGTGATCACGACGACGACAAGAGCTTGCCTCGGCTAAAGCACCCCCAAGAGTACAATTTCTGTACTTCCGCTGAAGAAACTGCCACGGCGTCCTCATCGGGAAGTGATATCGACGACAGTGACGGAAACGAAGCTAGCGATGGCTCCACTACTCTGAGTGACATCACTTGTGAGCAGTCTTCGTCAGCGCTGAAGGTGGTGCAGATGTTGGCCGACATTAAAAAGGAGCAGCCGTCGGATGCTGAGCAGCCAGGCATCGAACAGCTTTTATGGTTAGGTACGAGACACTCATTCAGTAGTGGCCCACCTTGCCACAGCATCAACAATTCTTCTTCCCACTACGATCATACCGGAGAAAAGACATCTACATTTAGAGAGGAGGCACCGGCTACTAGTGTTAAGACAGTCTCGACAGTCTCGATATCTGGAAGGCTACAGGGTCCAAAAAGTAGCTCTCAACGGGAAGTAGTAGATGGTGTGTTTCATCGTGTGGATGTAAAGCAGGACAAGGAAGAGTCTATAGTCAATGATATAAGAACCTCCATGGGACAACAGAGAGAAACTATAGATGATCTTGGCTGTGTAGATGAACCCATTGTTAGTGATCATATCTTTTGTAAGAGAACTAACGATGGTCGAATAGAAAGACGGGGCAGTGATACAGACAGTTCCTGTGGTGCTTTGCTTCGTTCCAACAGTTGTGATAGCTGCAGCAGCAGTAGTAGTAGCAGTAGCAGCAGCAGCAGCAGCAATTGTAATACCAGTGATACCAGCACCAACAGCAGTAGCTGTAGCAACAACAGTAGAAGCAGTAAGGATAGTGCAACATCAGTGACGAGTACCAATAGTGAATCTAGTACCAGTTGTAAAATCGACACATCAAACAGCAGCTCTGACAGTATCTCGAGTTCCAAAACAAATACAAGCAGCAGTGTTACCACAGAAAGCACACGCAGCAACAGCAACTACAAAACGATCATTCGCCAAAGGCAACTCTCTAGCACTGAGAGATCGAAAGATGAAAATACTAAAAGAAGCCATAACATTAGCAGTAGCAGTTACAGCAATAGCGACGATGATGGAAACGAAACACGGGGAAAGAATAAATTTTCAGGAAAATTCAATGATTATGGAAAGTGTGTTAAGAGGAATAACAGTAGCCGAATTCCTACCAGCGAAAAGAGTGGTTCAGTAGATGGCAGAAAGGTTAGTGGAGAACAAATGGGTACTTCAAGTTTTAGGAATAAAGATTAGATCTAGTAGCAAGAGTACCAGAATGAAGGAGAGTGAAGACAGGAGCATAAGTAGTAGTAGTAGTAGTAAGAAGTCGCACTAGATAATCAGCAGGGCCGAAAGCACAGATGCTAGTAAGAACAGTTGCGTTTTGTGAAAGAGGTATGATATCGAACTGAGGAAAGTGGACAAGAACGACAGATATATCAGGAGAATTGGCAGTGAGAGGATGGATATGCAGTAAAAGTACTGCCATAAAAATTGTTGGAATTGGAAATGGTGTGAAGAACAAACGTAGAAGCAATGACATGCGTAGATTTATAGATAGAGGTAGCGTAGGATATATAGCGCATTATGGACTGAAAACACTGAATGGACAAGAGGAGAAAGTGCAGTTGTGACGTGATTGGAAAGGGCTAAATGGTTGATGAAGTACGAGAGTACATTGCAATCAGTGTCTGAAAAAAAATGTGTAGCAATCTACTACATAGAGCAAATTTCAGTGCAAAATATGCAGCTGGACCGTAGTGCATGAAGAAATTGGGCAGCAATGGACGATGAGGTAGGTTACCTTGTGAAAGGTATATCAGAAAGTTAGAGCAGAATCGAAAACTGCGTTAATAGTAGCAGGTGAAGTAGGCGTGGTTAAAGATAAGAGGATCCTTGCTAAGGCAACTTTAGAGCACCAAGCAATTACAAAAGTTTAAGAATGACGTTAGTGGGCATTAAAATGATGAAATAAGACGACGAAATGTATAAGAGTAACAGTATGGGTGGACTGGATGCCACCGAAGAAAGGTACTCCTCTCAGATTGACTCAATGCTTAAAGCAGTTGCGCATACGCATGTCAGTATCTTCTAATGTTGGTTTAGTTTAATTAGTCTTATAATAAGTGTGCAGGCCACACAGCTAGGAAGCGAGCATCACAGGTGCTCCAACAAAGCTGTTTCTTTCGAAGACGTTTTCAGAACTTAGGTTTAAGACTGTGGTGAATTTTTTTGCGTAAGTTTGTATGTTGTTTTGGATAGCTAAAGACATGAAAATGAAGTGTAGTGAGCGGTGGCTATCTATACAAAGAATGTGACTTTCTTAATACTATTTTGTTAGTAAATATTGCATTGTGTTACTCGTCTATCAGTACAATGTTATATAATTTTTTTCAGAATTGTTACTCAATATTGGCACATTAAACAGTTGCTTTTTTTGTATTGATTCTTCCTTTCTTTCCATGAACCCTTCGGATTTTGAACGGTAAATCTTAAAATTTTAAGCCAGTCGGATTGCAGAAAAGGAAGCTGCATTGCAACAAGAGAAATTGGCAGGTAGTAGAATATCTTGTACAATTTTTCCTTGTAACGAACACTTTAAACATTCAAGCAATGGCAAAGGCTACGAACGTCACAGCATTACTTTGGAGTATATAGATATTTCCATACTCAAATGTTTCTTGAAACCTAAATATAAACGATAGAATGGCATTTTCAGTTATTGCGCTATGGAGCTACAAAAAATGAGAAATTATAGCAACACCAGTCTGATGCAGGTCTTCATCCCGGAACAACAAAGCTGACGTGTTTAACACACTTTATAACGTTGTTAATGCTCTACATTTGCACAAATTTGCTTAACCACAGATGTATGTACAAGGCGTTTACTTTAGGATGCAGCATTAGAGTACAGTAATTTCAGTACTAACATTAATTCCTGGATCGTAGTACAAAAGAACGGAAATATAAATTTTGTATTAGTGTTTCTAGTATGATATATTAAGAGCCACATATAATTATCATTTGCTAATCGATAAATTATGTTGCGCATATTTCGCTATTTCCGTCACTTAAGTAAAACGTGTTGCTAATGTAAACAGTGAAACACTCAAGTCCACTGAATTAAAGATCTGATGCAGAACTGTTTCATAATATCCAGTAAACTGTAGATTTGTTAGATCATATTTAGTCATCTGAAAACAAGGCTATCTGGGCTCTAAAACTGAACCCTTTGAGTGCAAGGTCAGAAGTTCTCTTTAGTAAGGCTTATTTGAAAGTGGTGTTGACAATTATGACAAGAAAAATATTAGCTGCTAATGACTCACCATATACATCAGGAGGTAGGTAGAAAATGAGGCACCATAGAGATCAATTACGAAGTCCTTGAGATTTGTAAACCGTGCACCACATTCAGCTAGGTGACCCCTCTTAAAGAATGCTTTTAGAATCATATTGGTGTAATGGGGTGATGAGAACTGATGTAATGTGAGGGCATGCAACAGAAAGTGAAACAGTCTGTCGTGGAACTTATCGTGAAACTGGCTACCATTTAAGGTGTAGCAGCAGGTAGCGCCATAATATGTTTTATAGGTCATCCAGAGACTGAACATGTCAAGTTGTTCCAGCTGGTACGACTTGCAATGTCACACTCTTTCCAGGAGGGATAGTTTGCTCCAAAGGAGTTTGACTCTTATATGCAGACCAGGAATCAAGCAAAAAGAGGTTATTTTGACCAACTATCGGCCAAGAACAGTGCACATGCCATAGCTGTAATTTTCTTACATCCATTGACCCACTTTTACTTGCTATGTCGTAAATGCACCCTACTGTCCTTGCATGATCACGCACATGAGAAAGAATCGTAGGGGGCAGAGCGCCTCTAACTTCTCGCAGCACAAATAACTTTCCAACCAATTTACCATCCAGATTAACAGTCAGCGTAATTGTATATGAATTCTTTAAGGCATTCATGTTAGCTGATCTTGTTAAAACACTCTTGGTACCTCTAATTTCCAGGGTTCATTTCATATGAATTTCTTCTTCAAATCCCGGTTGGTCGAAGCTGAACACACATTCCTTATTGAACGATGGGATAAGTTTTTGTGCCTCATCTACAAATTTTCAGACCAATTACGTAGTTTGCTCTGCATCGCAAATTTGACGCTTTGTTTAATTTCATTTTAAGTCCTCTAGTTCTGTAGCACCGTCTGAAGTTACACAACCATCTACTGCTTCCCTTGAAATCATTGGTAGCGCACAATTTGATGTGCATGACGTAGGTCACTATCACGCACGTGCTATAAATTCTATAGTGTGTCCTTGATATGCTCAAACGCCAGTTTATCTTTTCGATTCAGAGAGAAAAGGTAAAATGTTTCAGATAGCCCTTGGCATATCGACCATTTGTATACGTATCGGAAGATACTCTAGCTAACACACAGCACAGGATCAAAATTTAAACATAACACATTTCCTCCAGTCCAGGAAAATTGAGCAAATCTTTTTCTTTTTTTTCCATTATGTCTGGTCCAAGGTGGGCCTGAGGCCGCTTATAAGAACACCATTTTTTCATGGCCGGTTCGTGAGAAGACCGCAAAAATCACTTTTTAGCTGTTTTTTTCACCGTTTTTTCCAATTATCTAAATAACTAATCAAGCAAATAGCTCAGATATTTACTGTATGTTCTTTAGACATTTATCTAGGAAAAAATTACTTCCCAGTTTTCGAAAATCTTCATCCGTTAACTAGACACACCCAAAATATATAATTTTATGGTACAGTACCAATTGTGGGGACGGCCACTTTTATAATTAATATTCGTGGAAAATCGTCGAAATTCTCACCGTATGTTCTTAAGATGATGATCTGGAGAAATCTTGAAACTTTTTTTGATATCATTATCCGAAGATGCAGAGGTTCCAAGTTACCGTACTTACGCATGTAAAACATACTCGTAATATAGCGGGCACTCCACTTTGTCTTGGAAAGGAAATTATTCGATGGTGCCTCCTCGCGGCTCAAGCACCTTACAAAAAATTGTTTTGTCGTACTAAATTCTTTGTACTTGCAAATCAAACCTTTTTTTTGTATACTGTAGATGTAGCCTACAACTGTTGTGCGTTTTTATGTAAAGTAGTGTAAAGTGAATTTGGGCTGATGGGACTCTGCACTCATATTAAAAACTACAGGAGGCATTTATTTTAATGCGTGGTTACTTAACACCGTACATTTTTAGTATCGCTTTAAAACCTTTTGCTTTTGTAGCTCACGTGGTGTTTTCAAATTCTTTTGAATTTAACGTAGGACTCAATTTGTGTTTGGACGAGACGAACGACAGTTCCAATTTGAACGAAAGGAACGTCTATTCTGCGTTCTCGGAAAAGCTCGCGGACTTGCGATTCATCGCAGGATAAAAGCCTCCCTACTTTCGAGATATGTAATTTTGCATAAAACTGTGAAATTGCGCCGGCAAAGGAAAATTTTGTGTTTTTTACTGGATATACTCGTCACAAATCACCGTAGATTTTGTCTACAATGGAATTTTATACTGGTATACCTCTCACAGATCAACGTAAATCGCGTCTGCACCGAAAAATTGTTGCTTGGACAGATACAGCCGACACAATCGCCGTAAATCGCATACTTGGCGAAGACGAATGCTAAATGCAATCAACCATTTTAAAGAGCATTTTTAATTATAGCTGATATCTGTATAAAAGTTACTTGCATTTCAGTTCTGACTTCAACCGTAAATAATGGGTATAAATGACGAGACAGTTGCGTGAAATTTTCATTACGTGGCTAATATTTTGACATCGTACTGCTACCAGGTACTCAGGTATATACAAAGTGGTGCTGCAGTGTAAGAAAATGGGTTACAACGGGTCCTAACATGTCTGAAAAATCTTAAAATGACAACCCAAAATTATGTAAAACTTGAACGGTTGAAAATTTAGTAAAATATTTATGAAACAGTTTTACTCTTTTAAGAAATCATGAGCCAGGCGTATTCGGTGGGTAAAGTATCCAGAAAAAAAATGTAAAGCAAAAAGTTTTGTGTTAACCTTCTATTTTACATTCTTAGTTTATATGGGTCAAAGTATATAAATATGTACTGTCAAAACTCTACTGACCTTAGTTTTATATAGGCAGCACACCCAGCTGTAGAACGGAAAAGAAGTGAACCAGCAAAAGCAACCTACTGTTGAAACACAAGAAAGGAGAGTACGGTCCTCTTCAAAATCCTATGACAGAGGATTGGGGAACCAGTAGCCACAAGCCTTGTTCTGCCTTCCTCACCAAAACTTGTGGCATGCTAATATATTCGCGCTTTTTTGTGCTGAAAGAAAGTAGCAGAAAAATTGATGGGCTGGATGGAGAAAGTAGCAGTAAGAGCAAAAGCGGGAGAAGACAGTGAACACGAAAAAAGAGAGATGAGTGGAGACCATACATGTCACTGCAGGCTCGCAACAAGCCTCTCTGATATCGATTGCCAGTCATGCTGGCACTACTCATTAATTTTAACATACGTTGCCCTACTGTAATTTCTGGTTACTCTGCATTTCAATAAATCTGCTGTAATCGAGTCTCCCCACGTTGTATTAATTTGTTTCACAGTTTTGGTCTATTTTTAAAAAGAAAATCCTATAAAAATAGGGATTAAACTAGCATCTGACTCTAGTTCAGGTGGTTGCATATCTAAGAAATCTGATGCTGCTGTAAACCTAGTGTAGTTCATTGCACTGAAATGTTTGAGTGTACATAATATTGTTTCACCATTTTTTCCACTTTCATTACTCTACAATTGCTAGGTAGTTCATTCTTTGAGCCCCCCTCCCCTCGAACCAGCAAAACACATTGGTAAAGGCGAAAGCCGACCGAAGTGGCCGTGCGGTTAAAGACGCTGCAGTCTGGAACCGCAAGACCGCTACGGTCGCAGGATCGAATCCTGCCTCGGGCATGGATGTTTGTGATGTCCTTAGGTTAGTTAGGTTTAACTAGTTCTAAGTTCTAGGGGACTAATGACCTCAGCAGTTGAGTCCCATAGTGCTCAGAGCCATTTGAACCATTTTTTTAAAGGCGAAAGCGCATTTTTGAACGAAATCTTAATGGGTACAGGAAAAAAAGGAAGTTTGACACCCCCGCCCCCGGAATTTTTGAGCTGCCAAGGTGTGTTGGAGACGGCGGCAGTGGAAAAAAAGACAAAAGGAGACCGTACAATTGAGAGAGGAGACAGCGATAATAGGAGAGAAACAAATAGGCTATGGACAGTGGCAGAGAAAGGGAGGAGCATTGGTGTCTGCCAGGTGGTGGATCAACTTTCTCCGACTACCCTATGCCTGCATGAAAAACATTTGCCAAATTTCCCCTATACCCATGCGCAACGAAGCAAGATTTTTTTCAGACGGTTAAGACGTATCTTAGACCAAGGACCGATACAGTGGTGGACCAAATTTGAACCATCAGTCTTATTTCATTATTGATTCAAGACATTTGCGATATTCACACTCACAAGTCACTAATCTACTCCTTGATGGCATTTGTAATCAACAAAATAAAATCTCTTCGAACTAAATGTGATATTCACAATAACAACCCAAGGCAGAAGCAAAGTTTTCACAAAGACTGGGACATGAAGGTGAGCTCTGCCACTCACCACCACTGCTGCTGCTTTTCGTAATTACCAATAAGAGATGGTAAATGCACGTTATTGTTACAATATATCCATTATCGTCGTCAGCTGCCGCCACTATAGAAACGTAATGAGACAATAATATCCAGAGAAATACCTGTCGTTGACCTGTACGTGAGGTAATGCTGCATTTGCTTCATGTCAGATGTACAGACCACTCATGTTCGACGTTAGTGCTGTGGCTGTCACTTCGTTAATGGATTGTAAAGACTGGCAGGTGGGCGGTAATATCTACAATACTCTTAAGTGGCTTTTTCAATTTTTTAAGTAAATCGATCAATCACATTGATTAATCATATCATAATCGTTATAGTGCAGAAGAGTTATCCATGCTGGAATAAGAATTTACAAAAAGCTCCACTGGATATAACAAAGTACATTGCCAATCCTCGTGAATTCAAGAGGAAACTGAAACAATTCCTCATAAACTATACTGTACATAATTTAAATGAATGTCTACAAATATAAAATTTCTATGAGATGTGTTGTATTATTAATTATGTAACTTGTATGCCAATGTATGTAATAGTGTGTATCTCGTTTTAGATATTGTTTACAGCACCTTAAAAAAAACTTGAACGTAATTTTGTCTCTCTCATATTTAGGTTGTTTACAGTATTGTTTGCTTTCGTCTTTTTTGCCTATATAATGTATTCATTGGCTTGCCCTACATTACAGTACAATCTTCGCACAAGTGTAACTTTACAGGACCAAATAAAATCAGATCAAATCGACATGTATTTACTAGCGAAAATATATTCATAGAAACACATCAAACAATATTTAAAATGGAATACATGGGGCCTGTTTACTTGACCCATTATGTTTGATTTCCTTCGTAGCAAGTAACATCATAAGCAACTGTATTTTCTCCTTCAGCAGAGCTTAATATAGCCTTTTCCTGATATAGTCGACCACAAGATTCTATTAAATAAATTAGAAGCATTAGGAACAAGAGGGGTAGCTAATGACTGGTTTCGATCATACCTAGCAGAGAGCACAAAGAATAGAGATAACACATACTTTAAATAGATCCAAACGTTTAGTAAAGCACCTATCAGAACCAAAATACGCTAACATAGGGGTTCTGCAAGGTAGTATATTATGACCAATACTATTCCTGATATTCATCAACTGCTTTCCCAGTAGTGTTACTCATGGTGAAAAAAATTCTCTTTGCTAATGACAGCAATATTACACTCACTGAGAAAGCAAATGAAGCTCTTGGTCAATAAGCAATAAAGTGACATTGAACATAAAGAAAACTAATGCCATAATTCCAGTTTGAAGAGGGAAATGACAATGTCAAATTAAATGTAGATCACACCTCTATAGGCTGTGTCACAAATGCAATATTTCTAAGAATTAATATTGATTCCCAGTTGAAGTGGTGCGAACACACAAAGGTACTTGCAAACAGAATGTTATCAGCATGTTTTGCCCTTAGTACCCTGTTATCAGTAGGTAACAAGCAGTGTCTTTTAGTTACACACTATTCATATGTACACTCAATTCTTAGCTATGGCATTATTTTTTGCGGGAACAAATGCACAAAAAATGAACACAGTTTTCAAACTCCAGAAAAGAGCCATAAGAATAATAACCAAAAATAGTACTCAACCTCATTGTAAAAATCTGTTCAAAATACTTGGTATTTTAACTGCTGTGTGAATACAATTACCAGTCAGTTGTACACATTGGTAATCACTGCACAAACAGCTCTGTCCATGCCATGGAACAAGAGCTAGACTCAACTTACATTTACCAATAGAAAATAAACATAAAACTCAAAACAGCATTTTCTACCAAGGAATAAAACTGTACAATAAATTACACAAAAGAGATTTAAGAAATTGCAAAAATACACTTATTTAAAAAACCAGCTAAAAAGTACCTGTTATGCAATACATTTTATACATTGAAGAATCACGGAGATGAAACAGAGTAGGTGTTTGGTAAAAAAAAGTTAGACAAATAAATAATAATAAAGATTATAAAACCTCCAACTTTCCACATAACACCTTCACACTATTTTTTTTTCCTTTTCTAGAAAAACTTACCCCCAGATATGTATAGAACAATACTAACACTTCTTCCTCTTTCTAAGCTCAACATCTCACTCATTATAGAGGTTTACCGACTCAGTTTTTCAGGATACCAACTGGGAAGTTGCAGTACAGACAATGGCCCAGAGATCACCAGTCTGTGTGTGTAGTGAGTGATGTGCTATGAAACAATGTGTGTATAGTGCGTGCAGTGACTGATAGTGAGATATGAATGAACAGTGTGGCATTAAATTACTTAAAAGTTATTTGTAAAAAAAAGTGTCCCAGGAGTAACTCTAATGATTGCCTCTAACTAGAAGTCTATAAATGTATGTGTATACAAATTAGCTTACTTTAAATTGGTCTAAACTTGTAAATACTTCGACATGTAAATCCTTGTAAAAAGAGATACACGGATGAATAAAGCTGCTGCTGCTGCTGCTGCTACTACTACTACTACTACTACGCTACGACTGCGCTACCGAATATTGCAGTTACTGTGAAGCAGGAATCATTTTTCGCTTTCATTAATATGGTCTCTTTTATGGAAGAACACTCAATAGCAACAATGTTTTGCAGTAAATTTCCAAGAAATGGTGCACATTGAGATCGTGATTTCGCTGCATGCACATTGAAGTAGCAGCCTCACTGCGAGCTATATACAGTATATCGAGGGGCCGACTCTCAATATGTTAACAAGAGCGATGACAAAAGACGTCAGTGTTGGAAACAGAAATTCATTAAAAGGGCGAGAGTAAAAGCACTTTTTTCATCGATGGGAGTTAATTATAGAAATGAACAAAGCACTTACGTTACATATCGTCACAGTACTGTGTGTGTGTGTGTGTGTGTGTGTGTGTGTGTGTGTGTGTGTGTGTGTGTTTTTTGTAGGCAATGGGCAGCATTCTTTGTTCCCCATAACTAGTATATGCTTTTGACATGTCTTTCACGAAAATTGGCCGCGTCTCATAGGAGAGAGATTTGGCAGTTACGAAAATATAAAAACTGAAATACGTACAGTTCGCTCGATTCTAGTGTCTCCCCTCTTCCTTGACAGACAATTAAAGTGACTCCCAGAGAAGCTCAATGCCAATGGCCTTGCCACGGTGCTAACACCGGTTCCCGTCAGATCACCGAAGTTAAGCACTGTCGGGCTGGGCTACACTTGGATGGGTGACCATCCGGTCTGCCGAGCGCTGTTAGCAAGCAGGATTTACTCGGCCCTTGTGAGGCAAACTGAGGAACCACTTTATTGAGTAGTAGCGGCTCCGGTCTCGGAAACTGACATACGGCTGGCAGAGCTGTGTGCTGACAACATGCCCCTCCATATCCACATCCAGTGAGGCCTATGGGATGAAGATAACACGGCGCCCAGTCGGTATCGTTGGGCCTTCATGGCCTGTTCCGAAGGATTTTATTTTTAGAGAAGCTCAATGTTCTATGTGTGCACTGACAGCCAGATGATACAAATTCTAGTGAATGACTGAAGAGGTCTTAATCAGTTCCCATGTTTTTCAGCGTTTCCTATGATTGGTCACCATAGGTGATCTCTCTTGTACCTGGTAAAAGGAAATGTTTAAGAGGGCATTGTACGTGAAATTCGTTAAAATTTACCATTTTCCGTTTTCTACTCCATAATGTACTTTCCTGATCATTTTGGTATATAATACATTAAAATCAGACAATTGTGAGACCTTCAAATAGTATTTTGAATGTTGACATGTGACTGTCAAATTTCGCAGCTACGCATATACTGCCACAGTTGAGCAGTCATATCTGAAGATTCAATGGTTGCTGCTACATCAGAAGCTGTTGAACAAAATGAGGGTGACACAGACATCAGCATTTCTGTGGATTTATCCTGGCAAAAGCGTAGGTTTAGGTCTAAAAATGGTTTTATATCTGCAATAAGAATTGACACTGGAAAAGTTTTGGATTATTATCATTTCTCAGTAATTACTACCAAGTAATTGATGAATTACAGGAATATTATACGAAGGCCATTAGAGATAACTGTGACAATTTAGGGAAGATGAAAAGAGCTGTGTGGAGCACTTTCTTTCATCGAATATCAACTGATGAAAATCCATGTAATGCTTTGTGTCCACCTCCACCACCCACTTGGTGTAAATATAGGCAAGCTGAATTTTCTGGCACCCTGTATGAATTTACACATAAATATTCTCTTCTTTTGGCAGTAATGGAGGCAGTCAAACCCATTTACAGAGATTTGTAAAATCCTGAGCTACTAAAGAAGTGTTTATATGGGAAGACCCACAATGTGAACGAGTCTTTCTATAATGTTGTGTGGTGCCACGTGCATAAAAATGTATTTGTTGACCTTATGACCCTAAAGTTAGCAGTGTCTGATGCTGTAATAACTTTTAACGGTAGGAACTATGAAACACTGAAGGTTCGGGAGTAGCTAGGGGTAAGATTTGGACAGAACACAGTTAAAGGATGGCGGGCACTGGATGTGCTTCATGTATGTGAAACAGAGTTAGCTGCTCTGCAAATGACAAAAGAAGCAAGAAAGGAAAGAAAGAGGCAAGCACTGGACTGTTGTGACACTGAAGAAGACAGTCTGTGGTCCAGGGCAATTCTAGTTCATAAAAGATGCAGAAATGTAAGAGTCTGTATAAGAATTTGTAATAAAAAAAGTTTTAAACCTCAACATCTCTGAATTACATTTTTTGCAATAAAAGACCCGTTTTCTAGAAAAGTACTGACGGTAGAATAATTAAAATATCCTGAGTTGTTTTGTTTTTATGTTCATTTATTTACAAAATTCTCTCAAAAAATTGACTGTTTGAAAAAAAAAGATAACATGCCCCACAATACAATTTTAGTAATAATTCTAGTTCAGTGTATCTAGAAAGGTGCATTCAATAATTTTGAAAAATTGTAAGTTAGTGTCTTAAAATGTTTCCAAGATAATGGGTGACAAAATTCGATAATTTAACATTGGCTGTGTACGACATACGATGTCTCCTTAATGTGAGTGCTAACGTTTTCTTTCTCGTGGAATACACGCGAAAAATAAGCACTTTCGCGACTCCGCTCGATTCCTCCAAAAGCCTAGACAAGTTCTGTTTCACTCTTAAGTAATCGACCTCTTCCATACTTCATGGTGGCGATGTTAGATTCATCTACTACAATTTTATTTCGACATCACTGGCGACACGATCATTAGTAACATTAACACAACACACATCCCTATGTATCCAGCCTGGAACGAGTATGGTGCTCTAGTCAACGCCTAATTTTATTCTGTCAAACCACGTATTCTTTGTTTTACAACGTCCCTTCCTACATTTTTTATATACGAGCTGGAAAGAAAAATTAACTTTCATTGTAATCATCGACAGCGTTATAGAATTTTCGGAGTCACAATGAATGCAGTTTCTCGTGCCGCGACTGGAAGCAAGCCATATTGGTTACAGAATTCTAGACATTTTTCGGTATCACTCAGACGAGGTACCAAAGCTTCCACGTAAGGGAATTCAACATGGCCATTCGACTTCAACTACTCTCACGCGTCATTTTACTACTCTCAAGCGACCTTCCG
Organism: Schistocerca americana; assembly: GCF_021461395.2. Classification (NCBI taxonomy): domain Eukaryota; kingdom Metazoa; phylum Arthropoda; class Insecta; order Orthoptera; family Acrididae; genus Schistocerca; species Schistocerca americana. The sequence goes on along the minus strand of NC_060124.1, from coordinate 428,115,792 downwards.
TTGTCAAAGCAGAAAACAGCATTCGTATTTCCCACTTCGAGAGTCGAGCGTTCGATATATATCGCTTGCAGTGAGACCACAACTTAAATGTGCACCGTTTCTTGGAAATTGCAGTATTTGCAAACAAAGCGATAACATAATCAAATGATTAAGCACTTAAGATTGCAATGCATATAAGTTGTTCCGTCGTCAGTATACTACCTTGCTTATGTTGACACCACAGACATGCCTGTGATAGACACCTGCGTTGAACAACTATACGCGACGCGGGATTTCAACTTCATTAACTGCGAATGTATGCGTATTGTTATGTTGTAAGTGCACTGCAAGAGAAGAAATTTTCTCATACGAGCAATTTACTTTTTTGTTCGAAAATATTTATTTGTTCTTTCAATAATGTGACTGACGGTAATGCTGTTTCGTCAGATACATAGCGATCAGTGCACTGGGAAGACATAGGCAGAATACATTTACGCTCCGACATTGGATTACTTTTAATCGTATTCGTACTGTTTGAGCACTTCTGTTTCCTAGTTTCCTTATTTTACAGGATCATAGATAGTAAGGTTGCGAGCAGTTTTTTGCAACAACAGAACGTTTAATCGCGTAATGTTTTATGCGACAGTTTGCATTGTTGTCGGACGTGTTGAACGAAACGATTTTCCACTTGTTAATTTAGGAATCTGAGCAGAAAGGCTTCCAGTCAGTTCAGAAGAATAATGGAAAAGAAACAAGTTAAGGTGAGATTACGAAACTACAGTTTCGCACTGCAGTTAAGTCAATTGTTTTTGTGCAACTATTATAGTGAAACAGTATATTTTTTTCCCCCCTTCTTACTCCATATTAGTGAAAATAATATATTTAACATACTTCATCATATTTATCCACAAACTCCTTCAAATGTTGCATGCTGTAAGAGACTAGCACGTTTTATTTATTGTATGAATTTGAATAAATAATTTTGGTAAATTTACATTACTTGTAACTTTCACTATTTTCTGCTGTACTCTTCGCGTGTTAATAATCAAACAATATTATTTGTATTTTAAAAGTGATATTGTAGCGTTCCATTTAACTGCCTTCTTGCCATTATGACCTCAAAGAATATCAGTGAAGATTTGTTCTGTTTCAGAATACTTGTTATTTCTAGATATAGTGTGTAAGAACTCTATGATGACTTGTGTGTCGTTTGTAATACCGAGTTTGAGTTACAGCTGTTGAGAGATTACTTACAGTTTAACCATTCAGTAAGATGCTTTAATCTTCTTCTTTAAGGTTCTTTTCCTCACATTGTATTTGCATAACATATATGTTGTTTGTTACATTGAAAGAACTTATTACACAATTGAACAAACAGAATAATTACAGTATGTACATTGTTATGAATCAAAGAATTATTTTTTTCTGTTAACTTCTCCCTTTGCATTACACTCTGTAAACTTTTTCTAGAGCAGTCAACTCTCAGATTCTTGAAGATGGATAATGTTGACTGTCTGTAACTTAAAGTATGCTATTTTTTGGGGAATAGCAATTTAATCATATCCTTACACTGTTAGTAGATAGTGAACATTGTGACATGTAATGTGTCAGTCGAAAAATGATTGCATTGTATGGTTACATGCTGGTCTTTTACAGCTTTACAATTTACCAGTATCCCTGTTGAAGAATGTGCTTATGATAAGAAATAAGTTGTTAAGGAGGAACAATTTTGATCTACATTTAAAAATGTGTGCTGTCCGTCAGTTATTTCCTTACGCAAATTAGGTAAAAGTTTTATAGCTGTGTGTTTGCTCTTTTATGATTCACTTAGATTCCGTAGAGGGCAGTTCATATCGTTTATCCTATGAATATTGTATTTCAGTCGTTTCTCACCAACTGATGTTATGCACCCTCCTCTTTTTGCCCCTCACCTTAGCATCTCAGCTGTTGTTAAAATTACCAAACGTAATTCCATGAACTTTTAGCTTTCAATATGCAACACTGTAGGTGTTACACTCATTTTAGTGATGAGGCTGATCAAAAAGCCACTAGCAACACTCCAAATATTTTGTAATTTGACTAAAGATTACAAATCCTAGTGGTTAAGAGGTGTCTTCCTTTGACTTGCTGCATCAACTCACTGCTGAGTGTGGTACAGTAATGAACTTAAATTGCAGAAACTACAGTTGCATGGTGGTGAAAAAATTGTCATATCAAATATTTTCCAAAGTTTGGCCATTAATTTATCCTAAACAAAACACTTCAGGAAGCCTCCTTCCAGCTTACTTCGTGATGTTCTATGTGTAGTTAATTTTGATTTCTCTGCTCCCTTCACTTCTTTTGGTAGTTTTCAAGTAAAAAAAATTGTAATTATAATGAAGTAACCTCATCAAGGATTTTCTTTTCTTTTCTTATACATTCATAATGTTGTAGTTGTGGTCTTCAGTCCAGAGACTGGTTTGATGCAGCTCTCCATGCTACTCTATCCTGTGCAAGCTTCTTCATCTCCGAGTAAATACTGCAACCTTCATCCTTCAGAATCTGCTTAGTATATTCATCTCTTGGTCTCCCTCTATGATTTTTACCCTCCACACTTCTCTCCAGTACTGAACTGGCGATTCCTTGATGCCTCAGAATGTGTCCTATCAGCCAATCCCTTCTTCTAGTCAAGTTGTGCCACAAATTCCTTTTCTTCCCAATTCTGCTCGGTACCTCCTCATTAGTTACATGATCTACCCATCTAATCTTCAGCATTCTTCTGTAGTACCACATTTTGAAAGGTTCTATTCTCTTCTATGTATTGTTCATGTTTCACTTCCATACATGGCTACACTCCATACAAATACTTTCAGAAACGACTTCCGGACACTTAAATCTATACTCAATGTTAACAAATTTCTCTTCATCAGAAACGCTTTCCCTGCCATAGCCAGTCTACATTTTATATCATCTCTACTTTGACCATCATCAGTTATTTTGCTACCCTAATAGCAAAACTCATCTACTACTTTAAGTGTCGCATTTCCTAATCTGATTTCATCATCACCTGATTTAATTCAACTACATTCCATTATCCTCGCTTTACTCTTTTTGATGTTCATCTTATATCCCTCCTTTCAAGACACTGTCTATTCTGTACAACTGCTCTTCCGAGTCATTTCCTGTCTCTGACAGAATTACAATTTCATTGGCAAACCTCAAAGTTTTTATTTCTTCTCCCTGGATTTTAATTCCTACTCCAAATTTTTCTTTTGTTTCCTTTACTGCTTGCTTAATATACAGACCGAGTAACATCGGGGATAGGCAAAACCCTGTCTCACTCCCTTTGCAACCACTGCTTCCCTTTCATGCCCCTCGACTCTTATAACTACCATCTGGTTTTTGTACAAATTGTAAATAGCCTTTCATTTCCTGTGTTTTACCCCTGCCACCTTCAGAATTTGAAATAGAATATTCCAGTCAACATTGTGTAAAGCTTTCTTTAAGTCTACAAATGCTAGAAACAAAGGTTTGCATTTCCGTAATCTATCTTCTAAGATAAGTCGTAGGGTCAGTATCGCCTCGCTTTTTCCAACATTTCTATGGAATCCAAACTGATCATCCCCTAGGTCGGCTTCTACCAGTTTTTCCATTCATCTGTAAAGAATTTGTGTTAGTATTTTGCAGCCATGACTTATTTAACTGAGACTTCAGTAATTTTTACACCTTTCAGCACATGCTTTGGGATTGGAATTATTGTATTCTTCTTGAAGTCTGAGGGTATTTCGACTGTCTCATACATCTTAGTCACCAGATGGTAGAGTTTTGCCATGTGTTGCAAGCTTTGAACTTTCGATATTCATAGAGGTGGTTGTCTTTTCTCCAAAGATCTCCTTGATTTTCCTGTAGGCATTATCTATCTTACTCCTAGTGACATATGCCTCTACATTCTTGCATTTGTCCTTCAGCCATCCCTGCTTAGCCATTTTGCACTTGCTGTCGATCTCATTTTTGAGACGAAACTTCCTGGCAGATTAAAACTGTGTGCCCGACCGAGACTCGAACTCGGGACCTTTGCCTTTCGCGGGCAAGTGCTCTACCAACTGAGCTACCGAAGCACGACTCACGTCCGGTACTCACAGCCTTACTTCTACCAGTACCTCATTTTTGAGACGTTTGTATTCCTTTTTGCCTGCTTCATTTTTATATTTTCTTCTTTCATAAATTAAAGTCAATATCTCTTCTGTCACCCAAGGATTTCTACTAGCCCTCACCGCTTTACCTACTTGATTCTCTGCTGTCTTCAATATTTCATCTCTCAAAGCTACCCATTCTTCCTCTACTTTATTTCTTTCCCCTGTTCTTGTCAATTGTTCCCTAATTCTCTCTCTGAAACTCTGTACAACCTCTGGTTCTTTCAGTTTATCCAGGTCCCATCTTCTTAAATATTACCTTTCTGCACTTTCTTCAGTTTTAATCTGCAGTTCATAACCAATAAATTGTGGTCAGAATCCACATCTGCTCCTGGAAATGTCTTACAATTTAAAACCTAGTTCCTAGATCTCTGTCTTACTGTTATCTATCTGAAATCTTCTAGTGCCTCCAGGCCTCTTGCACGTATACAACCTTCTTTGATGATTCTTCCTCTTTCATTCCTTTCACCTAGTCCATATTCACCTAAAACTTTTCCTTCTCTTCCTTTTCCTACTATCGAGTTCCAGTCCCCCATTACTATTAAATTTTCATCTCCCTTAACTATCTGAACAATTTCTTTTATCACATCATCATACATTTCTTAAATCTCTTTGCCATTTGCGGAGCTAGTTGGCATATAAACTTGTACTGCTGTGGTAGGGGTGGGCTTCGTGTCTATGTTGGCAACAATAATGTGTTTACTGTGCTATTCATAGTAGCTTACGTGTGTGCCTATTTTTTATTCATTATTAAACCAACCCCAGTATTACCCCATTTGATTTTATATTTATAACTCTGTATTCACCTGACCAGAAGTCTTGTTCTTCCTGCCACTGAACTTAGCTAATTACTACTATATCTAACTGTAATCTATCCATTTCCCTTTATAATTTTCTAACCTAGCTGCCCAATTAAGGGATCAGACATTCCTTGCTCCGATCCGTAGAACGCCATTTTTTTTTTTCTCCTGACAACGGCATCGTTATGAGAAGTCCCTGCCCGGAGATTTGAATGGGGGACTATTTTACCTAGCTGGAATATTTTACCCAAGAGGACACCATCATCATTTAACTATACAGTACAGCTGCATACCCTTGGGAAAAATTACAGCTGTAGTTTCCCCTTGCTTTCAGCTGTTCGCAGTACCAGCACAGCAAGGCCGTTTTGGTTGATGTTACAAGGCCAGATCAGTCAATCATCCAGACTGTTGCCCCTGCAACCACTGAAAAGGCTACTGCCCCTCTTCAGGAACCACATGTTTGTCTGGCCTCTCAACAGATACCACTCCATTGGGTTGCACCTATGGTACGGCCGTCTTTATTGCTGAGGCACACAAGACTCCCCACCAGTGGCTAGGTACATGGTTCATGGGGGGACATCCATAATAGCATAGTTATTTTTGAGTGCTGTCTACAAATAGGTAAAACTAAATTTTAGTTTGTACCTTAAGACAAGGCAATTATTTTCAGAAATATCCTCCATCTGAGAATTTATAATTGAGCTTTTTATAATTTCACATTTGAAAAACAAATTTATAACATGGTTTTGTGGATCATTATGTGGGTAAAAAAAAGTGTTATGAACTGCTTGTACACTGTTATAATTCTTACTGGTTGGGTGGTTTTTGGGGTTGAAGGGACGAGACTACAAAGGCCATCGGTCCCTTATAATTTTTATTATATGAAACTGTGGGTCTGTGTTCCGTACAGTACCGTTTGTTGAAAATAAGTCTTCAAGTGCCTTTTCAAATTGTTCCTGCAGCATTTTATCACACATCTCATCTTAATTCACTTCCTCATTTCTTTCCACAATATTGTCATTAAGAGTCTCATGTTTATGTAGTACATCAGGGCTCGTGATCTTCATATAACTTCTTTCCTCCAAACATTTCTTTACTTTTCATTTGTGTGGCATCAGCTTTATCTATAGTCACGCAAACATCTACAGCTTTGCATTTTGCTGTAGCTATTCTTGGTTTGCCACTTAGCACTTCCTGCCAGTGTCATATTTTAGGTACCCATGTTCCATTTTATCTGGTCTCCTTGCTGTATTTTTATATTTTCTCGTTCCATCTCCTGTGTTACTTGAGATTTTGTGGTGGTCCTCTTCTTTTCTGCTTAGTTTATGAATAGTACTAAAACTCCTATAAACAGTATGTGCTTTGGTAATTGTTAATGCTGACTGAAATTAACATGATCGTGTAGTATTTTTTTAGATGTGTGAATGTCATCACAGTGATGCCACATCTTGTTTACTTCCATATATGTGACATTATCTTCCTGTAGTACTAAATAGTATTGCAGTTTTCGCGTCCACCATTATATGGGCATGTGCCGTAGTCACCTATTAAATTTATAATTGTTTTGTAATGATTTAATTATCTGTTTACTAGGCCCTTGTGGATGAAATAATAAAATGCTACAAGAGCGATACCGCCACGGGACTGCAAGTCACAATACAGTTCTTTGTAAATGCTTGTTCTTCTCAAATCAGAGTTGAAGATTATGATTCAAAAGATTTCGAGAACATAATAAAAAGCATGGAAGAGGATGTTATTAAGGTTCGTATCTATGGTCTAAAATTCTGAATGTATGGTAAAACATATACACACAGAATAAGGAAGGGGGAGGGTTGAAGAGAAGGTTCTACAACAATTTGACACCGTGATATTAAAAACAGTAATTAGTGGATAAGAGTAAGAGGAATTGGGAATAAAATGATACTTACTAATTCCTAGAAAAATAAACCCAATAGAAAAAAAATGTTCAAATGTGTGTGAAATCTTATGGGACTTAACTGCTAAGGTCATCAGTCCCTAAGCTTACACACTACTTAACCTAAATTATCTTAAGGACAAACACACACACCCGTGCCCGAGGGAGGACTCGAACCTCTGCTGGGACCAGCCGAAACCCAGAAGATCAAGTGAACCACTGAAGAGCATGTAGTCCAACATAATTAAATGGCCTACTCATCTCCTAATTTGTTTTCTGCCAAAATGACAAATGAAGTTAGTTGTTAGTCATTTCTAAGTCACGAAAATGTTTTTCTCAATTCCCAAATATTCCAGGAGAGACTTTCAAAGTTGCTGCCTGTTTATATAGAGAAGGAAAAAGCAGATTTGTTGGTTACCTAAGAGTGTTAAACATTTTCATTAAGGGATCCACCTAGTGGAAACATAATCAAGCATCATCACCCCTAAAGACTAGTAAATTTGAGGAATATCACTTAACAGCTGAACTGCATAGCAACATAAATTTCAGCAAAGGCAGTGGTATCGTGCAGTGAGTCATTGTATTTGGAATTGTCAAATTTCCCAAGAAATAGCGGACTGAGGGTCTTTGGCAAAAAATGTGACAAAATGAATTAATGGTGGTGTACAGAAAATGCTTTCTTTTGTTATTGTGTTCAGTTCCCCTCCACATTGCCCGAGTGTATTAAAGGTCCTACATACACACACTGACTGAGTGGAGGGTTTTGTGTGCAGCCTACTTGCATCCCGACCAACTTCAGTCAATTATAGTGCCATCCTGTTCCTCTTGCTAGTTGTAAATTCTTTATAGTAAATTCACTGAGGTTATGTTAGAACAGAAAGGAAACTGTTTCAGATGTAACAAAGCCAAGAGAAAGCTGTGGACAAAGAAACAAATTCATCCTTGCCCTTTTACTTGAGGAGCTGGAAGCCAATAGTTTTAACAGTTTTCAAAGAATGGATGAAGCATGCTTTTCAGAGCTGTTGAACGTCATGGAATTATTCTTAACAAAAACGAATTCAGTCAAAAGAGAGGCTGCAAACTGCAAAGAGAGGCTCTTAACTACATTATGGTTTCTAGACACTGGCAGAAGTTCCTAGGACCTCAAACTCAGTGCAGTTGTAGCCCTATAATTATTATTTAAAATGATTCCTGAAACCTGCAGCACGATTTATAGTGTCTGAGGAAATACAGTATTGTAGCCTAAAGAAAACTAAATAAAACAAATGATATTCACATCAAATTTATTAATTTATTTCTGTATGTAGTCTAAAAGGTACCTTCTGTATATTTAAGAAACTCATTTCAATTTATAAGCTGAAAGACTACAAATACTGGTGGCACACATCATCTAATGAATACAGCAGCAGATAACGTAGAAAATGCAGCATTTAGCAACAGTTAGACCTATAAACAGGGTCGGTCTGAGAACATTTTTTCTTACAAGCACCATATCATCTGGCAACCATGTCACCAATTTTCTACACAAACACTACCCCCCCCCCCCTCCCCCACATCCCACACCCCACCCCACCTCCCACACCCCTCCCCACCGTTACCCCACCCCTTGCCTTCCCTGCCTCAGATATTAGTTGTCGTTCCTTAGGCTCTTGGTACGACCTTTATAAATAAATCTATGTCTGATGACTGTGGAAATGGGTCGTTTTCATTACCAATTATGATACACCCTGTGCACAAATCTTGCCTAGGAGTACCTCTGGTGCCCCTCTCCCCTCTCAGCTTGGTGCACCAAGCGGTTGCTTGTGTTACTGGGGCCTTAAAGTGGCCCTGACTGTAAAAAAAAAAAAAAAAAAACCTGTATGGTTTATTCTTCAAAGCAGAAGGTATGGTCAAGGCACAACTTCTTAAGACTTCTAACAATGAAGCAAGTGTGTTTTATGAATAAAAACTCTTTAACTTTGGTTTTTACATTTCATGTACGATGTGTGTTGGAAATGAAATTGTAAGTGTATTCTGTCTGTATTTCAGTTTTTTCATTTCTGATAAAACTAAAATCTAATCTTTCTCTGTTTTGACCTTTATATTTTATTTGTGAAAGGTATTCGAAATAAAACCTAAAAACCAAAATATAGTAGGTTGATGGACTTTTATATGTCTTTTACTGTCTCTGTGTGCCAAATGAAGCCATTATGGATTTGTTAAAAAATTAAACAAAATAGTTCTTGCATCTCTGCTGCTATATTCCTTGCACAATGTGTGTCACAAACATCTCTAGTGAAGTGACAAAAGAAGAACTTTGGTTGGGCGATTGACACTCTAGTTCTACACATGGCACAACTAGTTGGGTGAAGCGGTGATGTGTGGGCGTGGGGGAGGGGCGGTGTCGGGTATTTGGTGGTCATACCCAAATGACCGCCTTACAAGAAATTGTCAGTCGGTTGGCCAAAGCACTTACATAAGTTTCATTTGTTGGTCTGTGTGCATTTAGTGCCCTAGGCTGCCTTTCTATTGTTTAAGGTGGACTCTTCCAGCATGGGCTCTCCTTACACCACATGGCATCTTGCTTATTCGGCATTGTCGTGTAATCATTAGCAGCAGTTTTGGACTCTAATGTTGCATAATAGAAAAGAATAGATTAAATACATGATAAACAACTTTGTAGACATTTCCTTTTTAGAATCTGGGCAAAAATATTGGGCATCAACATGTTTGTGACATTAATGTGAAGGATGCTCTTCATTCTGACTTCCTGAAAAAAAGATACTTTACTCTTGTCGTGAGTAAGAAAAGTTACTCACAACATTATATAGGCCTATTCCTGAACAGCACATGATATGTGCTTCATTTTTGTAGCTTGGAAAATATTTTAGCTGTAATGAATGACACCATATTGAAAATTTCAGTGCTTTTGGTATCTGTCTTTTACTGGAAATCTTATCATCTAAGAACTAGAGTGATAGTGGTGAATTGTCAGATGCATCTGAAAGAGGAGTACTGAATAATTTCATTTCCATCTTCAAGTATTTTGATCATTTGGTGTCTTGGTTCAAAACAGCATGTCCAAGTAATTTTAAAGAAACCAGATTGCAGAAGAGCTGTTATCAATGAACAGAAGTAATCCACAAATGCTCTTATTTTGATGGACATGTCAACTATTAACTATTCTTTAAGCAGAAGTGACAAATTTGAGTTTTCGGGTGTTAATGTGTGGTGGTAACACTTGGTAATATGTATATCTTAACCCATTAATGCCCAAAAAATGATGTTTTTATTATTTTTTTTGCATTTGTTACTTTTAACTTTTTGTTAAAAAAGAAGCATTTAAACTGAAAAAGCAATTCTTATCTTTCTAGTTGTAAAATAATGAAGTAATGTAATGTACAATGTATGTAATGCTAAGCACTATTGAGAGCAAAATGTACATTTACCGTGTTTGCTGGCATATGAGTCGCACTTTTTTCCTTTGAAAATAAGCCCAAAAACTGGATGATCTTATACACCTGTAGCAAGTTAAGGTTGGTACCTATAAGCTCCATTTCTTCAAAATTTCTATGCTTTGGCTTGGAGCAGGCCATTGTTAGCTTTCTTGCAGATTTTGAATTTTCCAGTTGTGTAGAGTTCAGTGGATGCACATGCGCTGTCGGTAACAGTTTTTATGTTGTTCATTCAAGCTTCAGTTATTGTTGTGTTTAGTATGGAGATTCCCTTGCATCGTACCTATATTATGGTTTCATTTCAGGGTGTATACGATCCGGGACAATGGGGAGATCTGGGAAAAACCCAGTATTTTTTTCATCTGGGAGAAAAGCGGGAAATACCCAGGAATTTTCTATAATTCTGGGAATTTTTCATTGTTTTAGTTTTAAGTTAAATTTTTGTAACTTTGACTGGTAAGAACGAATACTCAAAGAATATTACTGTATCTCACTACTGCAGAATAATACTGCAGCAGTAAAACACGAACAAAAATAAAACTTAAGTTGCAAAGGAAATGCACCATATACAAGAACAAAACACAGTGCTCATACAAGCGTCTGCCAACAGCAAAATGTGTCAGAGGCTTTAGGGATACTATGCAGTGTTTCATTACAACAGATTGCCTCTGATGAATGTGATGTGACAGCTGTTTACATTAGATTCTTTCGAGCGGTTGTGAGCGAGCTTATGCGCATATGCAGTTGAGTCACATATGAGTAGTACCTTCTCCTGCTTCTGGCTACAGAAGTGTGGCAGTTAGCTGTATGAGCAATAGCAGCAAGCAGCCAGATGTTATGCCCAAGAGGCGCAGAACTAGGGGGCGGGGGAAAACCGGGGTACCTCTTCCCCACGTGGCAGTTTCGTGGGGGGGGGGGGGGGGGGCAAATTCATATTATTGAGTAAAAAGACCTTGTTTCACAAAGCGCCTAGCATCCAGTGCACGTTGGTCTATTGATTATTCATATGATTTTGAACGCATCCCTGTTGGTTTTTTGAACATTTTTGATCATATTGTATATTGATTTCAGAATGAATCGAAAGTTGATTTTTGAATGCGCGCATAGTGTATGTGATGTCTCTGCCAGGGGAATCCCTGTCGCATCTAGACATAAACTTTCCTGTAAACAAAAGGGGACGAGTCTACATGCAATACACCCTGTCGACTTCTTTGACATTACAATGCAATTTCGTACACACGTAAGGGTGAATGACAATCACTGTTTATGTGGTTGACTGGGTTTGCAAATGATCAGCGTTGTTATAATTACTAGCGAATTCCATAGATTCAGACTACCACAGTGGAAATAAACGACTAACAGGAATAACAGGCAACAAAGATTACATATTGTCTTCTCAGTAATCCAAGAAAATGAAATTTTGACAGAAAATTTTTGGCCAGACCGCTACACTACTAAGTGCCAGTTATACAGTCTCCAGCTAGCAGCCGCTAAAATTCTATTCTGGAAGTAGCGCGGAAAATGCGTTGTACGAACACGTAATAACGCCTAACCGGAGAATAAATGCGGAATAACTAAACCGGTGATTGTGGCAGGGTTTGTGAAGTTAACCAGAGAATAAATTTTGACACTGGCTGGAATAGTTACAGAATTAGTGATGACAAGATTGTTTGTTAGAACAAGGAAGAAGAAGAAACAGGGACTCCCACAAATTATGGAAGAATATAACGATTCCAAATTTATATAAAAATTTTGTACTACTACTTTTTGATCTCATGTTTCAGAAGCTAGAGAGTATGAATGAAATGTGAAACTGTTTCCTAACATAAAACTTTTTGCTTGTAGTAGGCCTAATAGGCATTTGATATGGGTACTTCGTGAATTATATTCTGTCGTGTTATAAAAATGACCGTTTGTGCGAAAACAGTCTCGTTTATTTGATGTGTGTAACAATTGCTGGAATATTAGGCAGGCATATTTCATTTTATCTAGCAGACAGTGACAAAATATACATAATCAAATTGAGAAGCCACACCAGTCTTGGCTACTATTTGTATTAACAGCTATTCTAGTATTACACAACGACATTTCTTTTTTTTCATGTAGCAACACGTTGACGAACTTTGATGAGGTAATAGATTCTTTCCTAGAAAGGAAAGCACACCATGTAAAGTTGCAGCATGGTTAGAGAGAAAAAAATGCTAGGACTTATGGATTGAAGAAATGTTTACTGTCTTGCTTGTCTCCTGTCTTTACTGGTTTTATGTATCCTATATTTAATTTTATGTCACACAAAAGAGCAAGTTCTTAGCTAATAGGCAATAAAGCGTGCAAATTTTCTGAAGAATTCTTGTTCTTCTGGTTACAAATAATCCCATCCAGTATTAATTGTGAGTTCATTATTTTAAGAGGGGCAGGATGTGAAACTGGCCATCTGGGGCAGGAGAGGCACCACAGGACATTTTAAATTTCCACTGACCTGAATATAGTTTGATGGCACCCATTACAAAAAATTACACGTTTGAATTTCACAGAGCAAAATACAGAGATGTGCGATGGTAGAATGCTGTGTGATGAGGCGTGGCACTGCACTTTGGCACACTTAAGACCAAATAACGTGTCTTACATTCCCTCAGACATATATGTTTTATGTATCAGACTCTTCAGAAAGATGTGTGCTACAAAATGAACATTTTTTGAAAAGTCGATTTTTTAAAATTTTTGGCGTCCTGCCTCAGACGCTCGAGGGAGGGGGAGTGCCACTATCTAATATTGTCTCGGTTCGGAAATATTGTAGATCCGGACCTAATGCATAGAGCAGTCTGAGTTGTAGTGGGGAGGTAGTAGTCTCCACGTGACCCATGTTTAAGTGATTTTGTTGTTTCCTCTTCGTTTATTGCTCTCACGTCAAATGAAAACAAAACAGATTTCTGTGGCCGGCAGCTATCAAGTGAATTAAAATTCATTCACTTAATTACGGAAAGCTAAAATATGTTATTAGTTTCAGATTTTGTTTCCACCTTTCTGACAGTCAAGTGTTAATCACCTTGCAGAACAGTGAAGTTTTTTTGTCGGTTTGTTAAAGAAATTTGGCTTTTATTAATCTTTTCAGCTGAGGCGGTCAATTTATTTGAAATGAGATGTTTAATTCCACACTATTGGCTAGTTTCAACTGTTTGCTCCATTTCAAGTTCACGTTTTCATCTTCTAGCACCTATGGCATTGTGCCATAATAAAGAACCAAACATGAGATAATACTGTACTGGTGCTCCAAGAAAATTTACATCTGAATCTGGACATACGAATGTGCACTTTAAGCCGAATTATGCCTTTTAGTATGGTTCACGAAATTCACATACTCTTGGAGTATCGGTTAATGTCTTGTTTCTTTTATGGCATAATGTAAGATCTTTTAATGTTTCACACGTACAAACGTACAGGCTTCCTGCGTCATCGTAGCTGTACATGTGCGGCAATGCCTGTCGTCTGGCGCAACTGCTGAAACAAATCTATTTCTAACAGGTCATGGGAACATTTTCCGAATGGTTGTTTGAAAAGTGTTATTTTCAAGTAAAGTAAATCTCCTTTTGCACAAGATGAACTCTGTGCACGAATGTCCGATGAATTTCTTAAATCACAGAGCGTTTGACTCTCATTCAAAAATCAAATCTTTGAGGACAACCATTTAGAATATTTTAGAGCCCAGAAGATCAGACATTTATGTCATTGTTAAAAATGTTACTGGCACATTTGTGTGATGTATCTTAAAGTGTAACACGTGCAAAAAAGATCAATATTATGTGTGAAAGCTTAGCTTCTCTTGCAGCTTATTAATCCAACATTGTACGTGAAAGCATTTCTTTTCTTCTAGCAACACTATGTATATCAATTTAAACCCTTTCCAATTTGTGTGTTCGTGCTGCGTAACAGTGATGTCGCTATTGGCTGACTACATCACGTGTCCTATGCTCCGAATATCCGCTGTCATCAGCTGGCGAGATGGCATGACATGAGCTACGACTGGCTTACAAAAGCGCATCACAATCTCGATTTCAATCCTTTGGAAAGTAACATGCAGTGTTTGGTGGAATTCGTATTTAAACTTTTGTAATACGAAAATATGCAGTGTACATGTTGCTGCACAACAGACATCTTTCCAAAACGTTTTTCCCGAGTTTCATTTTCTGAAGTGCTAGGAAATTCTACGCTGGCATATAAAACTACAACCATTGAAAGAATTGATAAGTTTTACATTTCCGAGGAAAGGTGTACTGTTACTTAACACAGAAAAAGCGTATTTTCATCTGGGAGAAAGTGTATTTTTAACCGAGAAATCCGGGAATTTTTTTTCCTCATCCACGTATACACCCTGTATTTGCAAACCATGGCTGAGAAAAATGACAAGTGATAACATATGCTAAAGAGCATGGAAACAGGACTGCAGAAAGCCATTTCGGGCAAATGATAAGAACTTGGCAGAATCAGGAGCATATTTTAAAGGCAGCCTCACAGTAAACATAATTGAGAAGTGGAACTAACGAGCCAAAACCTGAAGCAGAACTCAATAGGTGGATTTTGGAGAACAGACAAATGGGAATTTCAGTTTCTATGAAAATGATAATTTGTCAAGCAAAAGCAGTATCCACTAACATACGGATTGCTGACTTTACTGGAGTAACATCATGGTGTTCAAGATTATGAAGAGGTATCAGCTTTGTACAAGATTATGAAGAGGTATCAGCTTTGTACGCAGACAAAGACAAAAATATCACATAAGATGCCAGCCAAGTATGAAAAACAAATTGTTGAATAGCATTTATTTGTCGTTAATGCAAGGAAAGGAGAAAAGTTTGAACTTTCACAATTCGGAAACATAAATGAATCTCCACTATGTGCTTTCTAACAGGACTGTGGATTCCAAGGGTACAAAAAGCATTATTGTTAAAACTTTAGGGCACAAAAAGACACACTACACAGTCATTTTATCCTTCTGTGCTGATGGCACAAAATTGCCACCACATTCGGTTTTTAAAAGAAAGATGCTTCCTAAGGAACAATTGTCAAAAGGAGTATTTGTCTATGTAAACAATAAAGGTGTGATGGATGGAGGAGGATTGAGGTTGTGAATAGATAAAATTTGGTTTAGACGACCTGTAGACCTACTGAAGAAGCCTTCCCTATAAGTATGGGATCAGTTTCATTCTCACAGAACAGAAGAACATGAAGAATGAATTGAAGACTCAGTTAGCTGTAATTCCAGGAAGGCTGAGTTTACTTCAACCATTAGACGTATGTATCAAAAGACCATTTAAGGGACTTATTGAAGGAGGAGTGGAACGAATGGATGCAATCTACAGACGCTGTCAGGAAGGAGGAAAACACCTAGCATTTCTCAAGTTTGTGAGTGACTGAAAGCTTCATGGGACCCAAACTGAGGCAGTGGTTTAATCAATTAAAAGTACAGAATCAGTAATGCACTCGATGGTGAAGAGGATAATTTATTGCATGAGCATTCAGCTTTTGACATGACGGATTCAAGTATTTCATCCTTCAGCTCTGAGGATGAATTTTTACAGATTTGAGGATGTGGTTCAAAGCTTCATGGGACTTAATAAAAACTTAAACCATTTAAGAAGTGTGGAATCAGCAATGCACTGAATGTTAAAGAGGACGTCTGTTGTATGAGTATTCAGATTCTGACATGACGGTTTCAATTATTTCTTCCTTCAGCTTGGAGGATGAATTTTTACAGACTTGAGGAAGAAAATTGAAATTTGAATACTTTTTCTTTCTTATATGGCCTAGACATTTGATGTGAGTTCACATATGTGTTATAATTGTTTTGCAGTAGATGTATTAAGTGAGACATTTGTTCCCTAAAAAAAAGTCTTAAAAAGTGGAGTTCACCTTTTTTGCTGACAAATGCGGTATATCAGTAGGTTACACATTTTTGAACTGAATCAAATAAATTAAACCTGAATACAAATTACAAATCAAAAACAAAAACAACAAATTACTTGGTATGATAGTCAGAAAAACATTCAGCACACTGTCTCACATCATATTTCTTGTTCTCGATATGTGCTGTCTTACAGTTTATTCCAACACATTGGCTTCTTTTCTAAGTTCCTGTATTTTCACAATCAGGTGCTTTATTCCACCAAACTGGAGCTCATCTGTGTTGGAGTGGAAGGTTCATGTAGGCCCTTTCGGTGGTGCTGCATACCTCCGCAAGTACAGCTCCACAGTTCCTACTCAGAAATTTACATAAGAGACTGTATTTTCATTTTTTACAGTATTTCCATTTTTTTTGCATTGTATAAAAACATTAAGTCATATGGCATGAATCACTAGGAGACCCTGAAGGGCAGGTTCAGCTGTTAATTGGAAAGGCTTTTGCCGACCTGTGCACTAGCAGGCATCTATTCATCGTGAAGTATGAGAGCTCTGTGTGTAAATGTATCTGCTAAGTATAGATAACTGTAATGGTGTGTGTGTGTGTTGTGTTGTGTTCATGAAGGAGATGATGAGACAAGGGAGAGATTGAAACCTGGTGTTGAGACATTGGTGCTCTTTGAGAGGTGCAGGCAAAGGGGCTAATTGTAACATCCTTATCTGACAAATGAATGACCATTAACTGTATTGCATTCCTTCACTCACTGAGACAGTGCAGAGAGATTTGGAATTTAATCCAGGACATTGGCACAAAGACTTTGGTGATCAGGCACTATATACCACCATCCCTCCTGTTCCTTCTGCCACAAAGCAAAGGGAAAATTATCAATACCATGCTGTGTATCTGGGCATCTAAATACTGCTTACATCCAGTGGTGCCTAACTTTAGTTATCTGACAGGAACTGGTGTGTACACCTTGGCAAGGCAGTTGAAAAGGCATTGTGTGCATGAATAACCAACCAAAAAGAGCCCAATATTATTTCCTGTTATGGATAGTTATCCTGTACTGATTAACATTTTGATCGATTTGATTTGTTCCACCATTGCTCTAGTATTCTGTCAGGATGGAGGGATTAGGAAATTCGATGTGTTTTCTTGGCTGCTGATGATCTCTTTTAACATTAGTTACTGGGTTCACATTAATTGTTTTTGATGTCGCAGAAACAATGGTGTTATGTCATTTACACAAAAGCAGACCATTTTGGTTTTGTTGGCAGAATGAATCTTCCATCTTTCTTGATTCTCTTCTTCTTTAGTAGGAGGCAGTTTTAGGGGATACAGTTTCCTTTCACAGTCCCAGTGCCCTCAAAATCTTGTTCTCTAAGAAAAATTAACAAATTAAAACTTCTAAATATGTTGTCAAAATAGAAGTAAAAATTTTGAAATGTTCTCATCAGCATTTACTGTTGCTTTTATGGGACGCTGAAAATGTATCAGGTGTCCATGCAGTGTGAACAATGTTGCGTAAATTTCGATAAATGATGTGATTGTTGATTAGTTAAGGAGCTATTTGCAGTTTTTGTATGTGAAAGATAAAACATTTTCAATTGTTGTACCCACTCTAAATCCATAGTGTGATGTGATTTTGGCTATAGGAAAAAAGTTTAAATTCTATTACCAGTTGTGGAAACAACTGATACAAAATTGAGACGACAGATATTCAGCAATCTTTAAGTAAGCATAACAAGATTATAGAAGTTCATTGTTGTCCAAAAAAATCAATAGCAGTCCAATCCTGTCATGTGCTCCATTAATGTAATACTAAGTGCTAATGGGTTAAATCTTTCATACATTGCATCACTTACCCTTTCATTTCTTGCAAAGGGGAGTTTTTTCATAATGGGGAAAGGAAACATCAACAACTTTTTTCTGAGTAAGCTAGCCCGTTGGTCTGTGGTAAGGCGTGTCCCTATACTTTGGTTTCATATGTTTCAAGAATCCTTTGAATTGGGGTTATTCACTTTGTAACACTGCACAAAATTTTGTACACCTTACCAAAACTTGCATTACATTCCTGAGTTCCACTGGTTTAGCACACAATGTGTTTTGATGAATGCACTAATGAATGGCCATTTTTACCAGAATCACTTTTGGTTATGTTGTGTAAGTGAGAGACAAAACCTTAATGACACCTGACCATTACTTCTGTTTATGCTATTACCTTGATTGCAGTACTCTCATGTGTAGATAAGGGAGCATTCAGTGCTAATCTAACTTCATCTACTATTGGCACTGACATGATTCCAGTAATGCACACATATTTGCAGTTTCAGTTGCTTGTGTTTGTGATTGTTGGTTGAAACATGGTGTACCCTGTCTTAAATACACTTATGCTGACTGTGTTACACACTGCTGTTGATTCTATTCTTGCTGCTGCATCTTATGTTGTACATAACATCTGCTGATTCTGTTGATGCTGCATCCATACAGTACGTACTTCTGCTGATTTAATTGCTGCTTCTATGAGTGAATGTTGAATTTATTACACTTCTGTTGATTCTGCTGCTGTTATTGGTTTCTAGGCTAAGCACACCTGTCTTAAATGTTTTAATAGTAAGTTGCCTTTTGTGTATCTGTACATCCCATGGGTAGTGAAATCATCCCTATTATAGCTACCAGCTTTCATGTGCATTAAATTGCTGAAAAAGTTGCATGTTTTTCAGACTAGTAATTTATTGCGTCAGTTTCAGTTTTTACACAGAATGTTTTCACAAGACCACGACTCATGGGTATGTTTGTTACAAACACCTACAGACTTGTTGTGTTTCCTAATACCTACCATGAAGCCCTCACAGCAAATTTTGCCTTGTTCTTGTAAACAACATTTGATTCCACTAAACTAATAAAATTATTTTTTGACCCTCAGGTCATTATACCTACAAATCCTAACAATACCAATACATTAGTAATGTATACTACCAACAGGCTGTACTTTGTGACCTCCACAGATAAGGAAAAAGATTACAAATTTTGTCAGTTGTTGTGATTTTCATCAACAATTTTTAAAGGGGTACTGATGTGTTTGTAGGGTCCAGAACCTGAAAATATGATTTAACACTTTATTTACTGAATAACACAAAAAGTCATATCTACTACTAAGATGTGATTAACCCTTGAGGAGGAACGCTGATTTTCATAATACAACAAGTGGGCACGCGCCGCACTTTGTACACATGTAAAGAATAGCTTTCTCTTTGTTACCGAGGTAAACATGTATGAGCAAAACCACAGTTGCATTTCTCTTATGTATGAGACTTCCCTTTGTACTATCATCTTATTATACATACATTGTTTTTTTTTGTAGATTAGAAAATGAAAGATATTTATTTGCTTTGATCAGGCTATAATTAAATTTATGGTTTCTTTTAATTTGTTGGTCACAAACACATGAATCACTCAAATTTATTGAGATAAAACTTGTTTGGGTTTATCTTTACCCTAAGAAGTTATGTGGTGACCTTACACAGTTAGAAATCCCAGATCTGTGGGAAATCACCCATGTGTGGAAACGTCAGTCCACAGAATTGTCACTGCCCTGGTAACTCGTGTCTTTAACTATTTTGCATAATACTTCTATTGTGTGAGTAACCCTCTCTATACAGCTTCCAGCTGTAAGAGCTGTGCTTACATTTTCTCCTGTGGGCAGATACTGTACATATCTTTTCAAGTTTCAATGTGAGTGCCCCATTTGCACTACTTGGGTATTCCTAACATGTCTGTCCTGACACCTTCATTTGTACCTTTCTATCTGTGCTTCTTGTAAAGCCATTCTCACATGTATTTGATCATCTAATAATAGTCCTTGTCTCATAGTATTCTTCCTATGTCATTTTTACCACTTGTCCAAAGAATCTTCACATTCCCCTAAACATTTGCTGTGAATGACTAGAAACAAATGTACGAGGGCAGTTCAATAAGTAATGCAACACATTTTTTTTCTGAAACAGGGGTTGTTTTATTCAGCATTGAAATACACCAGGTTATTCCCCAATCTTTTAGCTACACAACACTATTTTTCAGCGTAATCTCCATTCAATGCTACGGGCTTATGCCACCTTGAAATGAGGGCCTGTATGCCTGCACGGTACCATTCCACTGGTCGATGTCGGAGCCAACGTCGTACTGCATCAATAACTTCTTCATCATCCGTGTAGTGCCTCCCACGGATTGAATCCTTCATTGGGCCAAACATATGGAAATCCGACGGTGCGAGATCGGGGCTGTAGGGTGCATGAGGAAGAACAGTCCACTGAAGTTTTGTGAGCTCCTCTCGGGTGCGAAGACTTGTGTGAGGTCTTGCGTTGTCATGAAGAAGGAGATGTTCGTTCAGATTTTTGTGCCTACGAACACGCTGAAGTCGTTTCTTCAATTTCTGAAGAGTAGCACAATACACTTCAGAGTTGATCGTTTGACCATGGGGAAGGACATCAAACAGAATAACCCCTTCAGCGTCCCAGAAGACTGTAACCATGACTTTACCGGCTGAGGGTATGGCTTTAAACTTTTTCTTGGTAGGGGAGTGGGTGTGGCGCCACTCCATTGATTGCCGTTTTGTTTCAGGTTCGAAGTGATGAACCCATGTTTCATCGCCTGTAACAATCTTTGACAAGAAATTGTCACCCTCAGCCACATGACGAGCAAGCAATTCCGCACAGATGGTTCTCCTTTGCTCTTTATGGTGTTCGGTTAGACAACGAGGGACCCAGCGGGAACAAACCTTTGAATATCCCAACTGGTGAACAATTGTGACAGCGCTACCAACAGAGATGTCAAGTTGAGCACTGAGTTGTTTGATGGTGATCCGTCGATCATCTCGAACGAGTGTGTTCGCACGCTCCGCCATTGCGGGAGTCACAGCTGTGCACGGCCGGCCCGCACGCGGGAGATCAGACAGTCTTGCTTGACCTTGCGGCGATGATGACACATGCTTTGCCCAACGACTCACCGTGCTTTTGTCCACTGCCAGATCACCGTAGACATTCTGCAAGCACGTATGAATATCTGAGATGCCCTGGTTTCCCGCCAAAAGAAACTCGATCACTGCCCGTTGTTTGCAACACACATCCGTTACAGACGCCATTTTAACAGCTCCGTACAGCGCTGCCACCTGTCGGAAGTCAATGAAACTATACGAGACGAAGCGGGAATGTTTGAAAATATTCCACAAGAAATTTCCGGTTTTTTCAACCAAAATTGGCCGAGAAAAAAAATGTGTTGCATTACTTATTGAAGTGCCCTCGTATCAAACACACTTCGTCATCCTTTCAGACAAGTGCTCGCTATATACTAAAGGGTAACCTCTGCATTTCTGTTGAGAATACATCTAAGTTTGCTTTCAGTGCTTGTTTAGTCATTCTAGTTCATATAAGATAAGACACATATACTTAATAGCTAACCAATCGGCCTGTTTTACATTAAGAGGCATGATATATTAATAGCTGTACTCTTTTTATTGAACTCACTCAAATAATTTATTCACTAGTCTCTCTCTCATCAGATATAACATGATCCTTTTGTATCATTTTCATGCATTAACAGTTAAAAAATTTATTAGTAAACTCTCACCAGAGATAACTATATGCTTCGCTATGGCAACCATACAGTTTTCTCGCCAGACTGCTGCTTTACTTTTCCCTACCTGTTAGCACATCACACTTGCCTTCACTTACAGAATTGTTTACATTCCCATCCTCTTACCCCTGTTTTTGTGGTGTGGCTAACATGTGTATTATCACCAAACATATTGTCCGTTTCAGTCAGTCGTGTCTGTGTTTTGTTGTTGTACGTATGTTACAGTCCCATGCTATCTTATGTTAGATTGTAATTCCTCTTTACCATGCCTTGTCCCAGTCCCTTGGTGGACTGAGGCATGCTGCGATGCAGTTTGCGCACAAAGACATGCTTTCCATATTTTTAACCTTCATCTTACAATGGCAAACTGCATTCATTATAAACAGATGCGTGCAAAGTATTGTCGTATTCTTTGGGATAGCAAAAGAGGTAGCTGGATTTCATTCACTAGTTCTTTTAACAGTTCCACCCCATCGTCTGTTGTTGTGGGCCAACCTCTGACAGATCTCTGGGATGAAGATCCATTCTCCAATTTCCAACTTGACAGTAGCAGACAATATCGTCGTGGACCCTGTTGCTATCTCCAACACCTTGGGCCACCATTTTGTGGTCATTTCAAGCTCTTCCCACTATCACTCTCCCTTCCTCAATGGGAAATGAACAGAGGTGGCTCTGGCGATACCTTTCTCTTCTAAGAATCGTGGCTGCTATAATGCCGCCTTTACTATGAGGGAGCTAGATCATGCTCGTAGTTCATCCCGATCTTCTGCCACAGGGCCAGACACCATCCTCATTCAGATGTTGCAGCACCTTTATCTTGTGGGCAAGCACTTTCTGCTTAACACGTACAACCTCACCTGGGCAGAGGGCATTGCTGGTCGTTGACGTGAAGCCACCGTCATACCCATACCCAAGCCCGGTAAAGACGAAAACCTTCCTTCTGGCTTCTACACTATCTCTCTCACCAGCTGCATTTTCAAGGTGATGGAATGTATCATTCATGCCCGGCTGGTATGGTGGCTCAAGTCTTGTAATTTACTGACGAATGCACATTCTGGATTTCGAGCATGGCATTCCACAGTTGACCATCTCGTTACATTGTCCGCCCATGTCATGAATGGTTTTCTGTGGAAATCCCAGACTGTGGCCCATGTCATGAATGGTTTTCTGTGGAAATCCCAGACTGTGGCAGTGTTTTTCGATTTGGAGAATTCCTATGACACCTGCTGGAGAACTGGTATTCTTCGTACTCTTTACACGTGGGGCTTCTGTGGCCGCCTGCCCTGTTTCCTTTAGGAATTTTTAAAAGACCGAGTTTTCAATATGCGTGTGGGCTCTGCCTTGTTGGGCACCTTTATCCAGGGAAACAGTGTGCCTCAGGGTTCTGTCCTGATTGTCTTGCTGTTTGCCATTGCCATTAACCCTATAATGGCCTGTCTCCTGCTGGGCATCTACAGCTCTTTTTTGTTGATGATTTTGCCATCTATTGCAGTTCTCCATGGACCTGTCCCACTGAGTGGTGTCTTCAGCGATGTCTTACTCCTGGAGCATCGACAGTGGCTTTCGCTTTTCCACTGACAAAACTGTCTGTATGAATTTCTAGCGACGCAATTGGTTTCTCCCACTGTCTTTACATCTTGGGCCTGTTGCCCTTCTGTTCACTGATACTATGGAATTTCTGAGGCTCATGCTCGGTAGAAAACTCTTGGTCCTCCCAAGTGTCTTACCTGGCAGCCCACAGTATACGGTTCCTCAATGTCCTTCATGTCCTCAATGGAACTACCTGGGGTGCCCATTGAACCACCCTACTCTGTTTGTAATAGTCCCTTGTCCGTTCAAAACTAGACTATGGGTGCTTTGTTTATATGTGTGCACATCTGTCCTTCTTATGCCATCTCAACACTACCACAATCGTGGCATCTGTTGGCCACTGACACCTTTTGCAGTAGCTTGGTTGAGAGTCTGTATGCTGAAGATGCTGAACTACCACTGTCCTACTGTTGTGACTTTCTTCTCAGCAGGTATACATACCATTTGTCTGCCATGCATGGCCTCTTTTCTATGCCTCCTTCTTCAATGATTCCTTTGATCGCCAGTATCGGTCGTCTGGTACCACGCACCACGGAATTTGAATCTGCGCCAGACGTTGTGGACATCGAAGACCAATAGAGGTCTCGGCACCATCGCGCCGTAAGCTGTGGCAGCGTGCGCCTCCTGGCCCACTTTTAGTGTGAGGGCGTCACAGCGGAACACGTGGTTCCAGTGGCCAATAGCGGCACCCCCGATAGCGTACTTAAGCGCCTGCCTCTCGGCCAGCCAGCCAGTCTAATCATGTGTACGTTGGTTGACACCTCGCCTCATGTTAGACAGTTTACTTCCTTGTTCTGTGTACAAGTGGACGTGTTTGTTTCCTTGTGACTCCGTTGTTCAATCTTGTTGTATTCGTTCCGTCCTTCGTTGGTCATCTCCGTCCCCTCCCGTTGTGTTGTTGTTCGCGGGCCTCTCCGCGGGTTCCACTGCGCTTTCTGTCATTGCTACTCCGTGACCGTCCTGGTCGCAGTTACAACATTTTGGCAACAAGGTAAACGGTGGTCGTTGTTAGTATGGAGGCGAAGTTGGTCTGTCTTCTGGAGCAACAGCAGCAGCTCATGCAGCAGCAGCAGCAGCAGCAGCTCCAGTTAGACATCTTACAAAAATCACAGCAGTTGCTAACGGACAAAGTCAATGCCCGGGACGTGTTACCGCAACAGCTTCAGAGTCCTCGGGTGTCCGATGCTTTCCCGTGTCCGCCGTCGTTTCCACCCTTTAATGACGCTAAAGAGGACTGGGAAACGTACTTACATCGGCTGAAACTACATTTCACGGCTTTTCATCTCACGGACAACTCCGTGCAGCGGTCGTTGCTTTTGTTTTGGGCCTCTCCGGACACGTTGTTTCTTCTCCGCAAGTTAGCACCGTTGTGAAATCCTGTGGCTCTCTCTTTTCAGGAGATCTGCCTTTTGCTGACAAACTATTATTCCCAATGCTACCATGTAGTCACCTCTTGGCTGAAGTTCCACCATTACCATAAACAGCCTGGTCAATCGTATCGTTCCTGGGTCATGGACTTGCAGGGTTTCAGCCATTGATGCGATTTTACATGCACCAATCAGCAGTGTAAGTCTTCATATGCAGACTCCCTGATTCGGGATGTGGTGGTTCAGCTGGCTGCCGACCCTGAGGTCCATACTGCGGCGTTGAAACTCGACAACCCCTCCGTGGAAGAGATTCTCCGCATTGCCCACTCCTTTGAAATTGCTCAAGTGGCTAACGAGCGTCTTATGGTGCGACCGCAGGTGGCAGCAATCGTGGCGTCATGGCCGGTTCCGCCCTCGCGACGTCGATGTGGCCTGGCTGACAGAGGCCAGCACCGTTGGGACTCCTCGTGTTCCAACGTCTCTATGGCGTCGGTGCCTTCGGTCGCCCCTCTTCGCCGGTCGCACGGCTCACTTCCATCTTGCCCACAGTGCTTTACTGCCCATTCGCATCTGATTGTCCCCACCGCTGGAAAACATGCACGGTGTGTAATAAGGAGGGCCACATCCGATCGGTTAGTCGTAGTCGCTCGACTCAATCCAGTCCTACCCCTCCTGGGCCTCAAGATACCTTCCATGCTCTGCAATTGGTCATCCCACAGGATGACCCGTCGGTGCGTAAGCTTTTCCTCACGCTCTGCGTTTTCACATAGGATGTCAGTTTTCAGGTCGACACTGGGGCCACCGTCGCCCTGATTAATATGGCGACATATACTTGGCTGGGCTCTCCTGCATTGTCGCCTCCATCTCGCCATTTGGTCACCTACGGAGACGGTTCCATTCCCCTTCATGGGTAGTTCGTCGTACAGGCGACGTACAAGCATGTTCCCTGGCTCCTTACCCTCTTTGTCATCGACCATCCGTCGGCTTCGATTATTTTTGGCCTGGATGCATTTCAACTGTTTGGCTTTTCAATTTCCGACTTAAGGTCGTTTCCAGGACTGTTCCCTTTCAGGACTTGGACGATCTGTGCTCCGCTTTTGCGTCGTTGTTTGCACTGGATCTGGGATGTGCTTCCGGCTTTCGGGTGGATATCACCCTACGGCCGGATGCACAGCCTCACTTTTTCCCGGCCTGGCCCCTTTGGGTGGCCTTACAGCCGGCAGTCAAGCAGGAACTTGATCGGCTCCAGGCCGCTGGCGTGCTGGAACCTGTAACTTACAGTGCATGGGCGACACCGCTAGTGGTCGTACGGAAACCCAATGGGTCCCTTCAGCTGTGTGGGGAACTTCGGCGCTACAGTCGATGCTCAGTCCCTCGTTGACACTTACCCCATTCCCCGACAGGAAGACGTTCTTGCCAAGCTTGCCGGGGGAGACTATTTTTCCAAGATTGACCTGGCTGAGGCGTACCACCATTTGCCCTTGGATGCCGCATCTCAGAAAATCATGGTTATCAACACGCCTTTCGGACTGTATAAGTACAAGCGCCTTCCCTTTGGTGTCTCTTTGGCGCCGACCATTTTCCAGCGATTCCTGGATCAGCTTAAACAGCCTATCCCTGCATGTGTGAATTATCTGGATGACATCTTGGTCACCGGGCGTTTCCACCAGGACCATTTGCAAAACCTCAGCACCTTATTTCACGCTCTGCAGTCTGCTGGTCTCCGCTGTCGGCTGGACAAGTGTTGTTTTTTTCAACCGGAAGTGGAATACTTAGGCTACTGGCTTAGCAAAGATGGCATTCGCCCTTCGGGCCATAATGTTGCGGCCATTGAGGCCCTTCCTCGTCCCAAGGGCTTACCTGAACTGCAGGTGTTTTTGGGCAAGGTCACTCACTTAAAGTTCTTGCCCCAGGCTGCCTCCATTGCTCAACCCCTCAATCACTTACGTCGCAAGGGAGTACCTTTTGTTTGGACTCCTGCCTGTGACCAGGCTTTTCTCTGTTTAAAGGCGATGCTGAAGTCCGCCCCTTGCCTTACTCCCTTCTCTCCGGACCGCCCCTTGGTTGTGGCAGCTGATGCGTCGGCATACAGCATTGGGGCCATCCTCACGCACCGGGATGCCGATGGTTCCGACAGCCCATCGCTTATGCCTCTAAGACGTTGAACCCAGCACAACAGAACTACTCCCAGATTGAAAAGGAGGCCCTGGCGGTCGTGTTCGCCATCCAAATATTTTGCACCTATCTCTTTGGGGCAAAGTTTACCCTCCTGACAGACCATGAACCGTTCGTTACACTTTTCGGACCCCACTCTCACCTTCCTGAGCAGACACCTCAATGTCTCCAGCACTGGGCATTGTTTTTACGTAATTATGCTCACACCATCCGGTATAAGCCCACTGCCCACCATGCTAATGCGGACGCTTCGTCACGTCTCCCAGCCGGCCCCGATCGTGCCTTTGACCAACAGGAGGTCCTCTGCTTTCACATTGATTCTGCCCGCCAGGATGCGCTGGACAGTCTGCCTCTTATGGCTGCTCACATTGCTGCGGCTACCCGCCGTGACCCTGTCTTGCGGCAGGTTCTCAGCTATGTGGTCCATGGATGGCCGTCCTATGTCATTCGTTGGATGCAGTCCGATTTCAGCCCCTGGCCCACAGGCTCTCCGTGGTCGATGATGTCCTTCTGTTGGCCACAGAGTCGGGCACCCACCAGGTGGTCATCCCTCTGGAATTGTGGCTTCGGGTGCTCAGTTTGTTACACCACGGGCACTGGGGTATGTCCCGTATGAAAGTTTTGGCTCGCTGGCATGTGTATTGGCCTGGCATCGATGGCGATATTGAGCGTCTGGTCCATGGGTGCACTGTCTGCGCGTCACCAGGCAAGCCCCCATTTCCACCCTTCGACCAATGATGCGACGGAGAGGCTTGTCCACACTTTTAAACACCAGTTGACTAAGGCGGTTGACACACCCCCAACTACGTCGGCCCTCAATCTGTTTTTGAGCACCTATCGCACTACGCCAATTAACGGACGCAGTCTGGCAGAGCTCCTTCATGGACGACAGCCGTGGACCCTACTCCATTTACTGATGCCATCCTCCCCCCGCCCCCCACTCCTGGCTCCCGCAGCAGTATGCCCCTGGCACGGCTGAGTGGGCCCGCAAGTAAGGGCGCAAGGCGGGTTTGACACCTGCCATGGTTGTCGCGGCCCATGGGCGGCGTGTGACGTCGGTGCAGATGTCAAAAGGGTTGGAGCGCCACCATCGTAGTCAGCTCCACCCTCGTGCTACCACGGGAATCGTGCCGCCACCTCTTTCCCTACCTCCTTCAGGAATGGACGTGGTCATCGAGTCACTGTCCCAGCCCCCGGTTGCTGTCTCCCCCGCGGGCCTACCGCCGGCCCTCTCTGCCTCCGGGTGGATCGGCGGCTCCCTCCCCCACCCTGGACTCTGGATCAGCTGTCATGGATACCTCAGGCGTCCCTTCTTCCCTTCCAATTGCGGTTGATATGCCCAGTTCCTCTTCCCACTGCCGCCCACCTCGGCACCGTCAGGGGTGTTTCCGCCCCTACGCGCAAGTTTCAGTGGGGAGGGATCTGGTACCACGCGCTGCGGAATTTGGATCCATGCCAGACGTCATGGATGTTGAAGACCCAAAGTGGTCTCTGCACCATTGCACTGTAAGCTATGGCGGTGCGCACCTCCTGACCCGCTTTTAGTGTGAGGGCGCCACGGCAGAACACGTGGTTCCAGCGGCCAATAACGGCGCCCCCGATAGCATACTTAAGCGCCTGCCTCTCGCTCAGCCAGCCAGTCTAATCACGTGTACGTCACCTCGCCTCATGTTAGACAGTTTACTTCCTTGTTCTGTGTATGAGTGGACGTGTTTGTTTCCTTGTGACTCCGTTGTTCGATCTTGTTGTATTCGTTCTGTCCTTCGTTGGTCATGTCCGTCCCCTCCCGTTGTGTTGTTGTTCGCGGGCCTCTCCGTGGGTCCTGCCGCGTTTTCTGTCATTGCTACCCCGCGGCCGTCTGCACCCAGTTACAACAGGGTGCATCCCTCTTCTCTGTTACCTCCTGGAGTCTGCTTTTGGCACTTGCTACCAAAGCTTAACTTCAACGTTACTGGTGGGAGTGAACCCTTTGCCACCTTGGCTTCATAAAGCAGCCTGTGTTAACCTTGGTCTTCATTCACTTTCTAAGGACACTACTCCAGCCTCGCTGTATTGCCTTCAGTTTCACGATTTTCACATGGAACTTCATGATAGTACCTTTGTATACACTGATGGCTCTTGGGCTGACCTTGGGATCGGGTGTGCCTTCATCATTGGCACCTGTGTCTTTCGATATCGGTCTCTGGCACACTGTTCAGTATTTACAGCTAAGCTCTTCGCCCTGTATCAGGCCACGGAGTACATCTGGCGACACACACTTTTCAGTTGTGTCCTCTGCTCAGACTCAATCAGCGCCATTCAAAGGCTGTGCGCTGTACACTGCCCACCCCTTAGTGCTGTGGGGCCAGGAAAACTGTCATTGCTCATTCTTGGTGGAGCCAGTGTGACGTTTCTGTGGGTTACTGGTTATGTTGGGTCTGCCAGGAAACGAGGCTGCAGTACTCGTACCTCACACTGCTAGTTCCCATATTCCCTCCGATGATCTCTGTGTTGCTGCCTGTCTCAAGGTTGTGACCCTTTAGCATCGCCAGTGGTCCTTCCTTTATGGGAATAAGCTCTGGCTTATTAAGTCTCTCCCAGCGTCTTGGATGACCTCCTCTCTGCCTTCCTGTTGGGAGGAGGTCATGTTAACAAGGCTGCGTATTGGACACAGCCTTTTTAGCCATCGTCATTAGTATGTGGCACTACTCCACCACATTATACACATTGCATGCAAGTTTTAACTGTCCATCACTTCCTGATGGAATGCCCATTTTTTATCCGTTTACGTTCCCCTTTGGGCTTGCCATTTGAGTTATCAGCCTTTTTAGCAAATGACGTACGAGCTGTTGACCGTGTTTTACTTTTTATCCATGTAAGCAATATGGACCTCTGTTTCTGTATGGTGTCTTTTTTAGCCCTTTCTTCATGCGCCTGTTTTTATCTGTCTTCTCGTACGTCAATTGGGACTGACATATAGTCATTTTTTAACTCCTTTCTGTCTTCGTGTTATATAGTTTTGACTTGGGCTCGTATAACCCCAGTTGTTTTTTGCGCCCTAAAGCAAAACAAAACTGAACCAATGTCGATGAACCACTAAAACTAGGTTAGGACAATGTAAGGTAGATTTAATTAAAAGATCACAGGATAGACATAGTAGAAGAAACTGCTTCAGAGAAAACAATACATGAAATACTGAACTATGACACCTGACGGCTATCGATTCGCTGAATGTGCCAAGCTCTTAAATGTTTTTTGAAACTAGGTTTCCCAGCATCATACACTTTAGTATATTTACTAGGATATGTAAATTTGTTTTGGTTTCCTGGTGTACTGTCCACAAAATTAGGTGTACTACTGGTATATTAAACTTCCTTCCTATACTTTCTGTTCAGCTGATTTATGTAGAAGTTCCTCCAAACTAATCAAAGTGTGTGGGACACAAATTACACCACCAAATACTTTCTTTTGTTCAAACGCCTACAGTATACTGTATACAGTATACAGTATGTGTATCTGACAGTTGGTTATGTACACTTTCCTTTTTCTTGTTTGACAGTTCCTGTATTTGTTTTGTCAACTATTCTTTAATCTTGGTCTTGACTAAGTCATCTTGTTTACTTGTATCTGTCTGTAACTCCTTAGGTATCTTTAATAAGGTCTCTTCTATACTCGAAATGTTATCTACGAGGGGCGTTTGAAAAGTCCATGCAAAGTCCAAGCGATGGCACCACCAACACGTATTGAGGTCATGTTTAGTTAGTAGCATCTTTGGAAGGAAAGCACACCAAGTTTCAGTCATGTCGGTGTATTTCTTTGTGTTTGGCATTCGTGTGAATCAAGGAAGTTGAGTAATTGTCAGAAAATAGACGAAAAATAATGTCATGTGGTGATTAAACATTACTTTCTGAAAGGCAAAATGCCTTAGGAGACTAAAGAGAAGCCTGATAAACATTACGGTCACTCTGCACCTTCAATTAGAACATTTTATAAGTGGTTTCAAAATTTTCGGAGTGGCCATATGGGCACAAGTGACGCTGAACGTTCTGGACGCCCTGTGGAGGTTACAACTCCAGAAATCATTGATAAAATCCATAATATGGTGATAGATGACAGAAAAGTTAAGGTGTGTGAGATTGATAGTGCTGTGGGCATCTCGAATAAATGGGTGCATAATATTTTGCATAAACATTTGGACATGAGAAAGCTATCCACAAGATGGATTCCACGATTGCTCACGCTTGATCAAAAATGGAATCGTGTGAAGTGTT
The DNA here is from genome assembly GCF_021461395.2 of Schistocerca americana. NCBI lineage: Eukaryota > Metazoa > Arthropoda > Insecta > Orthoptera > Acrididae > Schistocerca > Schistocerca americana. Next base: position 428,084,583 of record NC_060124.1, on the reverse strand, counting down.
GCAAGGATGGTCTGCAGGACTTTAAGCGTCGTTTCGTCACTGCGGATGAAACATGGATACATAACAACAATCCAAACAATGGGCTACTAAGGGAGAATCTGCACAAAAAAAGGCAAAGACCATTACTTCGGCTGGAAACGTTATGGTGAATGTCTTTTGGGATTCTCAGGGGATAATCCTCTTCGACTATCTGGAAAGAGGTAAAACTATTACATGTGCATATTGTTCATTGTTATTGGACCGTTTGAAAACCGAGCTGCAAGAAAAACGCCAATGATTGGACCGCAAAAAAGTCCTTTTTTATCAAGTCCGTGCACCAGCACACACCTCAGCAGTTGTGGTCGCAAAATTATTCGAAATAGGATTCCAACTCGTTTCACATCCCCCCTGTTCTGCACACTTGGCTCCCTCGGATTACTATTTGTCCCCCAATTTGAAGAAAAGGCTTATGGGACAGCGATTTTATTTAAATGAGGAGGTGCGCCGGCCGAAGTGGCCGCGCGGTTCTGGCACTGCAGTCTGGAACCGCGTGACCGCTACGGTCGCAGGTTCGAATCCTGCCTCGGGCATGGATGTGTGTGATGTCCTTTGCCCGCGAAAGGCAAAGGTCCCGAGTTCGAGTCTCGGTCGGGCACACAGTTTTAATCTGCCAGGAAGTTTCATATCAGCGCACACTCCGCTGCAGAGTGAAAATCTCATTCTGGAAACATCCCCCAGGCTGTGGCTAAGCCATGTCTCCGCAATATCCTTTCTTTCAGGAGTGCTAGTTCTGCAAGTTTCGCAGGAGAGCTTCTGTAAAGTTTGGAAGGTAGGAGACGAGGTACTGGCAGAAGTAAAACTTGCCCGCGAAAGGCAAAGGTCCCGAGTTTGAGTCTCGGTCGGGCACACAGTTTTAATCTGCCAGGAAGTTTCATATCAGCGCACACTCCGCTGCAGAGTGAAAATCTCATTCTGGAAACATCCCCCAGGCTGTGGCTAAGCCATGTCTCCGCAATATCCTTTCTTTCAGGAGTGCTAGTTCTGCAAGTTTCGCAGGAGAGCTTCTGTAAAGTTTGGAAGGTAGGAGACGAGGTACTGGCAGAAGTAAAGCTGTGAGTACCGGGCGTGAGTCGTGCTTCGGTAGCTCAGTTGGTAGAGCACTTGCCCACGAAAGGCAAAGGTCCCGAGTTCGAGTCTCGGTCGGGCACACAGTTTTAATCTGCCAGGAAGTTTCATATCAGCGCACACTCCGCTGCAGAGTGAAAATCTCATTCTGGAAACATCCCCCAGGCTGTGGCTAAGCCATGTCTCCGCAATATCCTTTCTTTCAGGAGTGCTAGTTCTGCAAGTTTCGCAGGAGAGCTTCTGTAAAGTTTGGAAGGTAGGAGACCATGTACTGGCAGAAGTAAAGCTGTGAGTACCGGGCGTGAGTCGTGCTTCGGTAGCTCAGTTGGTAGAGCACTTGCCCGCGAAAGGCAAAGGTCCCGAGTTCGAGTCTCGGTCGGGCACACAGTTTTAATCTGCCAGGAAGTTTCATATCAGCGCACACTCCGCTGCAGAGTGAAAATCTCATTCTGGAGGTTTAACTAGTTCTAAGTTCTAGGGGACTAATGACCTCAGCAGTTGAGTCCCATAGTGCTCAGAGCCATTTGAACCATTTTTTTTTTGAGGAGGTGATTGCAGCAACTAATAAGTATTTTGCAGACTTGGACAATTCCTATTATTCAGAAGGGATCAACAAATGAGAACAGCATTGGATGAAGTCTAAAAGGAGACTATGTCGACATATAAAAAAGGTTTACCCCAAACACATAAGTATTTTATATTTTTGCACGGACTTTTCAAATGTTCCTCGTACTTTTGTAGCTATGGTGTCCCCTTGTGTTTTTAAAGGTGAGAAATTGGTATTTAAGTTTTTAAATTCATTTCTTTGGACTGTAATACTATTAGACAACTCATGTATTTTTTTTTTTTTTTTTTTTTTTTTTTTTAGTTTCCCAGATTGAGCCTTCATGAGAGCAAATAGTTCTCCATTTTCCTAGCCTGAATGGGCACTCAACTTTAATAGACACATATGTATCATTTTTCTTATTCAAACTGCTACTATATTCTGTCTTGACTACTCAAATCCTGAAAAATGGTTCCCTACAACTTTTCACAAAATGAACAACAAATAAAGCTCATCTCAGTTTAGGACTGTTTACAGCTCACATACTAGGATATGCAGCAATCTGCACCACATTTATGGCGTATGAAATGTAGACGAAGCATTGTAGAGATGAGCCATTGCATAGTCATTGCATCTTCGGCTGATCAGCTGCTGCACTGTGAAGCAATGCTGCACTCCGGTCATGCTGGTCGTGTGACACAGGGATGCCATTGAAGATCACTGCAACAACAGTAGTTTCAAATTCACCACTCAGAATTCTTGCATGTTGTCGGTGAGATTCTTCTTTACTTATGTACCAAAGGTTAATTAAGCACATACTTTGCTGTTAACATCATTTTGTTATGGTCAACGAGCATCTGTTGACCAGCTTCTTAAAAATATTTAATTCTTCTTCAGTTGTAACACAAAATAAAAGTATTTCTTCTTGATTAATCAAATCAATTCAGGTAGTGCCACTGTGTGTGCCCACTTATATCTTCTCGGTTATTGAATTTGTGTTGCTCAGAATGAAGTGTCTCCTTCCAATTACTTCATCAAAATTCTAGAAAAATTGAAATGCTCTCCTCTTTTCACACTGTTAATTCACATCCTGTTACGATTGCCATAAAGGAGTGTTACATATGTGGTTTTTGGATATGAAGTTGTCTGTCACCTTTCGTGTGTGTGTGTGTGTGTGTCAGCTTTTACCATATAAAATATCTTTGGTCACTTTTCATGAAATTATTTGTTATATTAGACCTACTAAGCAGTTTCACTGAACCATGCTGTTGGTCTTCTTCACCTTGTTGTGATGTACAGGTGCTAGAAGAGGGCTTTCATCTATTCAGTATACTACTGCATGAATTCTTCTGTATTTACAACAGAATCTTAATACTGCATAATCTTGATTACAATTTTTAGTGAACAGATCTTTTGTAATGTGTAGCTCTGAATAGGTCACAACCTGACAATTCAAGGGTGAGAGGCAGATCTCTTCATTTTCAACTGTTCTGAGGATATAAATAGTGGACTGCACCCTTCGTTCCATGTTTTCCAAGGCACTGCCGAGCCACGGCACCCAAAGAACAAGCCCTCTGCCACAGCAGACAGAGAAGTTTACTCAGCATCGCACCTTGTCGATGTTACAGAACTGAAGTCTTTTACACCCCACCTGCACATTTCACAAAGTAGGTCCCGCATGGTGGGGTGTTCCACATTCCACACTTTGCATGAACATGTTTCGTGGACCAGAGTGGCCAGAAGTGGGACATTGTTATCCAGTAGTATAGACATGGTATGCCATGATATGTGTTATGTAAAACGTGATGAGTAAGAATTCAAATTCACATATGTGCTAACAAAACCTTGTAAACAAATGTGTAATATGAATGTAAAATAACTAGTTCCACATCATTACAATTGCTCCATGGAACATAAAAATAACTACCTGATTAACTAACCGTTAGCTGCAGCTCTTTCTGTTATTGAATAATATTCTTTACCAAGATATTTCTGAGCCTTGCCTTGGCTTAAAAATATGTTATCTGGTATTCATCTCCCAAAAAGTACTGAACCAGTGCTTTGCCGTCCCATAATCACTACTTAGTAATTATACCTTCTTGGTCTTTTTGACAGTTCCTTCTCAGCCTCAAGTTGTACTTTGTGTTCTTTACCGTCAGACTGATTCTGCACCTTTTAGATTGTGTATTTTTTAAGAAGACCTTTATTGAACTGTGTTCGGGATAAGGCTGGTTAGTCATTAATGTGTGAATTATATCCACAGCCTGGTGGACAGTTTGCTCAAGGGTGAAAAGCCTTTCTATGGTGTGATTTTAAGAACCAACACTTCCCACATTTAGTTGGCTAGTGCATGTAAGTGCATACCAATCAAAGGAGGAGTGAGCAACCAGCTTCCTGGTCATTAACCTTGCCAAGCACATGTCAGATGCGTGATTGACTTTGTTTATTTCCAGGATGTCTATAAGAGTTGCAAAAGTGGTGGAAAATCAATGTGAGGTGGAGTGCACCATTGTCAACAACAGACAGCAATATTTGAGCTTTCTTTGCTGTTTAGGATGATGAACTGTATTTGGTGAATAGTTTCATAAGGCACTGTTTATTTCTTGAAGATACTATATAGTTAACTCTTTGCTTATCAGAAAATCTGTGTAGTGTTGCCTACCAATCGGGCCTCTTAGGCCCGCGTTGTTTAAATTGACATAAATTGATGCTATTTTGACTACTTATGACGTGAATGACTTTTGGGGTATTAATATTTTTAAAATAATTTTGTTTATTTAAAGTTAAGAAACACAATTTTTTTTACTTTTACTGGTGGCTTTTATTCTTGTTGCAAGGCCTATAGACAATAGAAGAATGTTCATGGCATACTGGTGTGATGCACTTATAAAGTGTTATTTGACTTTATTTCTATTTTCTTCTCAATGCAATATGCACATCTTCTCTTTTTCTTAGCTGGTGGTTTCTCTGCCCTCCCTGGGTCTGGCACTAATAATGAATTCATTACTTCTTTACCCCTGCTAGTTGCTTTCCCAAATCGATGACAAAAGTCCGACGTCTCATTTTTTTATTTGTAGCCTGCATTATCCAAATTAGGTATGCGTTCATTACACTTTACACTGATCGTATTGAAGAAGACTGCCAATGGTCAGTTCCTTGTTGCTCTCTTCACACTGCAGTATTGCATCTTAGGGTCCGTGGTGTCAGTGCCACTGTTTTTAGCATTGGATGTCATTATAACTTCAGGTTGCTTATTTGGGATGATGACACCTTTGGTTGATTATGAAGAGAGCTAAGAATGGTAACAACTTTGTTTTTGATTAGGAACATAAGTGGCTATCATCACATTTGGTAAAACCAAATAATGAAAAGTATACTTCATGTCCTGTTGGTGTAATAAAATCAGTAGGCAGCTCACCTTTGTTTTTTCGGATGGTGTCAGATCTTTTGACAACAAATAAAGAGTTAAATCAAGAGACGTAAAAATATTATCACAAGTGATATTATGTCCAGACTTCTCAAGTTCAATCACCAGGTTTTTCACAACATTCTCTCCAAGTCGCACAGCTCTGGTTTCTTCCTCCTTTCCGAAATACACTTTCGTCTTCCAGCAGCACTTGTTGCACTGTCACAAATTACACAGAACTTTATTCCGTTTTTCGTCTTCCAGCAGTACTTGTTGCACTGTCACAAATTACACAAAACTTTATTCTGTTATCTACCAGGTTTTGATGGGATGTGGTGTTGAAATGGACAGTGACCTCTAAATTTGACCAGCTGTTCAGCCACGGTCATGCACAATCCTGGAATGTAGGTATCCCTTAGGGTAATTTCCCTCATCTCAAAAACTTCTCTGATTGGTTCCAATTTGTCACTTGACATGTGTTCACATCAGACTGCTGAATTGTCAAAGTACAACACCCACAGAATAGCATGGAAGCAGTTGCGAAACGTAATTTCATGGAACAGCAGTTGGCCATTCTCAACACTCCAAACCTGACGGATATCTTCGTTTCTTAACTTGTAGACTCCAGTCAGGATCAGAAACCAAGAATCGCTTTCATTTCGTGCATATCTATATCCACCCAGTCCTTGCAAATGATTCAACTTTTCTTCTTGGTTCACATACACAGTTTGTCAATGAGAGGTACATAAAAGAACAGCAGAAATCAAGATTCTTCATTATCACAGTTCCTAATCAAGTAACTTGTAGGTCCCTGGTCTTGTTTCAATACATCCTTTGTGCTCTGCCTACCAGAAATTCCCACTTGAGGATCTGTTGCCCATATTTCATTCCCATTTGGAGACAGCTATGTAACAGTCAACAGAATTTGCACTGAATTGTTCTTCTCCATGTTTTCATAATCATCATTTTCGTGTAGTTTTGAGTTTTCAGCGACATCTACCTCATTATCATCATCACTGGATGTTTCACATTCACTAGGTGGATTTTCAGAATCAAAAGACTGCTCCAACAATTCCCTTATCTCCTCATCTGATAGTCCTCTTCTCTGTAGCATTTTCATTTTATAGAACAGACAGCTGTTTTGAAATAATGCACCAAAATCAGTATGCAGTTATCACAAGGAGGACTGTTGAACACTGAAAGGATAACAGTATGAGTCAACAATGGCAAATGACATTACAGACACTGTGCAGATGGACATCTCGTTGAAAAATTGCTTCTAAACGCACAGGCCAGTGAGGCCTATACCGGGAGGAAATGTGTACCAACACTTTAACACAAAGCCATAGGTAATTTTTTGTGATTTTTTTCCAAAATTATGACTAACTTGGCAAATTAGAAAAAGTCATAAAATTTCATTAAAACAAAATGTGTAGTTACTTATAGGGAAGATATCAAACATCATGGACGGCCTTCTGAGGCCCAATGGTAGGTAAAGGGTTAAACAATTTTCAGTGTATCTTAGGGAGACTGTTGAGTACTTTGTTCGATGTTCCATTGAAACTTTGCATTGTTTTGGAAAAGCACCTGTTAAAATGATGTCAATGAGTGATAGTCAGAATCATTGACTGAAGAAGATCAGTGGGTGTTGCCAAGTTTCTATAATTCCCTTTATAGGCAGTATCCAAGAGCAGCCTCTATGAGCTTCACTAACTCAAAAGAGTCGTAAAAGGTGGAATGAACTGTATATCTGTAGTGTTTATTCCGTTAAATAATGTTCTGTGCTGCAGAAGTAGGGTGTGTGCTTTTTTATAATGTATTCCATTTCTCATTTGTTTCTTAATTTATGCTAAACGTAGTACTATGGGGAATCCAAAGAATTTATTTTATTTTGAATGTACTGTGCTCATTGAAGTGGGCTCATGACAGCTAAGTCTAATGTGGAGAAACCTCAAAAACAGAATTATTGGAATGTATCTTACGCAATCTAATGCCTCACTTTTTAGACTAATAACCAGTGCAATTCACGTACAGAACATCTTCAGATCATAGTAGTCGCATAGCAGCAAATGACTTACTGGTGCTCTATACGGTGTTTGTAAGTCAGTAACTGAATTAAGGAGACATTAGCTGTTCTATGATCTAGTGGAAACTTAGTTTATTTTCAATTTGTCTTAGCAGTACATTGTTATGTTAATTCTGTTCACTTAAGCTGACCATTTCAGCATAAATAATGACTGTCTATGTTCCACTCTGCCTAGGGAGAAGTGTACAGATTTATGTAGCTTCTTGTGTGCTATGTGCTTCAGGAAAAATCACCACACAGTTGGCGTTCTCGTTTTCTCTTTTTCAATTGCATTTATGATAATTTTGCTCAAATGTGTTTAGAAAATGATGAATCTTTTCCTTGCAGAGAAACAACATAGAATTTCCATTGATGGGGAAAGAGAGAAAAGTAAAGAAGACTTGTAACAGTTATTCTGAATTTATATATCTCCTTGTGAAACAATGTCAGAATTCCATCTTGTATGATGGTGGTCTCATACAAAATATTTGTTCTTTCTTGGCTAAGCTTTCAGTGAGCCGAATTAGAGGCTTCAGGCATGCCAGCACTTTAGCAGGTTGGCTCTCTTTTCTTTCAATCAGATAATTATTTAACTGTGAAAAGGTTATTACTTAATTACTCAATTTGTAATATTATCATTTTACAGATGTGTTAAGTATATTTCTTTTTCAGGTCTAAATCTGTTAACAATACTTCTGGAAGTAGCACATGAGATTGAAACAAACATGAATGAAATTCAGGGCCAGTGGGATAAAGAGAAATTAAATGATTCTGATGAAATTACGGTAGCACGGCTAGATTTACTTGAGTCAAATCTCAATGAGCTTGAAGACAATATGCAAGAACTACAGAATATGGTTTGGTTCCTGTTTGGTGCCATTGTAGTTCATAGACTGAGGTATGTTAAACAGTGCAGTGATTGTTATATGAATCTATTGTATCCAGGACAGTGCCACACGTACATGTACTTACACATATAAAATTCATGCTAGAACTGGAACATGACTTCCACAACATTTGGTAATTTAGGAAATGGATATAAATTGCTGAACATAAGAGCAGCTTATTAAATGTACAAGTAAGCTATAGTGAGTTGATAGCCACTTTTGTTTACCTTATGTAATAATACAGTTATTTATTGTTGCCTTCAGATACATATAAATGATTGAAGAACCAAACTATCCCTTTATCTGGGTAAAAAAAATAGTGATTAGATTTAAGTGTTTGTATTGTGTTGTTGTTTTATATTTTGTGCAATCTCACTAAATTTTTGTGCAAACAGTTATTTAATCCTCTTTTCATCATCACTTAAAAGTAATGCAGCTAAAATGTCACGGGCTTTACCACAGCATAGCTGTTATTTTCCAAATGAGTACCAATTCAACACGCACTTTAATCTGTCGGGTAGGGTCGCAACAGTGTTCTGCAGAACAAAAGATTCGTTCTTTAGACAATGTCTAGGCTGAGGCTGACAAGGAGACATTAGATCCTGCGATCCACTGATTTGAATGAGGTTTCTCTTACTTGTTTGGAGTCATTTGGAAGTAACTCCTGTGAAGGACATTAGGTCACTATGCAGCCTTCTTTGAAAAACTCGAGCTTGAAGGCCATGATGCAGGATCCATTTCAGGTGGAAATTCTCTCCCTCTCTCTCTCTCTCTCTCTCTCTCTCTCTCTCTCTCTCTCTCTCTCTCTCTCTCACACACACACACACACACACACACACACACACACACAACCACACAACCACACAACCACGGTCTCTATCTGCTGATACCAGATTGCGGGCAGCAGTGTACAATGGGAGAAGCAATCTGAGTGGTGGGGGTAAGAAGGAGGCTGGGATGGGGAGGAGGAGCGATAGCAGGGTAGGGTGGGGAAGGTAAAGTGCTGCTTGTGAGCGCATACGAGGATAAGGTGGAGAGAGGGTGGGGAAGCTAGGTGTAGGTGGGATGTTAGAAGGGGGCAGAACAGAAGAGAGAAGTAAAATGACTGTTGATGTGCTGGTGAAATACAGGGCTGTGTGGTGCTGGAATGGGAACGGGGAAAGGGATAGGTGGGTAAAGGCAGGGAGAGTTATGGGAATATAGGATATAATGCAGGGAGAGTTCCACCTGCACAGTTCAGAAAAGCTGGTTTGTTAGATAGGAGCTGGATGGCTCAGGCTGTGAAGCAGTCATTGAAATGAAGAACTTCGTGTTGGGCAGGGGCAGCATGCTCAGCAACTGGGTGGTCTTGCTGTTTCTTGGGCACCATTTGTTGGCCATTCATGGAGAGAGACACCTGTTTAGTTGTCATACCCATGTTGAATGCAGCCCAGTGGTTGTAGCTTAGCTTGTAGATTGCATGACTGGTTTCACAGGTAGTCCTGCCTTTAACAGGTTGGGTGATGCTTGTGATCGGACTGGAGTAGGTGGTTGAGACTGCTCATCACTAGAGATGCGACGGCCATGAATGGTTAGGCTATATGGAAGGGACTTCTTGGTATGGAATGTGTGGCAGCTGTTGAAACGGAGTTCTGGTGGTTGGTGGGTTTGATATGGACAGAGGTACTATCTGTGAGGTGGAGGTCAACATCGAGGAAGATGGCTTGTTGGGTTGAGGAGGACCAGGTAAAGGTGGGTGGGGGTGGTGGGGGGGGGGGTAAAGGTTCTGGAGGAATCTGGATAGTGTGTCATCACCCTTGATCCAGGTCATGAAGATGTCATCAAGGAATCTGAACCAGGTGAGGGGCTTGGGATTCTGGGTGGTTGGAAAGGATTCTTCTAGATGGCTCATGAATAGGTTGGGGTAGGATGGTGCCATGCAAGTGCCCATAACTGTACTGGATTTGTTTGTAGGTGATGCCTTCAAAGGAGGTGTAATCGTGGATGAGGATATAGTTGGTCATGATAACTAGGAAAGAGGTTGTAAGTTTGGAATCTGTCAGGTGGTAGGAAAGGTAGTGTTCAATAGTGGGAAGGCCATAGACATTAGGGTTGTTAGTGTAAAGGAAGGTGGCCTCAGCAGTGACAAGCAGGGCACCATGTGGTAAAGGAACAGGAACTGTATAGAGGCAGTGGAGAAAATGGTTGGTATCTTCTATATAAAAGAGTGGGTTGTGGGTAATAGGCTGTAGATTTTGGTGTATGGGAGCATGGATTCTGTCAGTAGCGGCGCAGCAACTGGCCACAACAGGGCGTCCTGGGTGGTTGGCTTTATGGACTGAGGAAAAATGTAGAAGGTTGGAGTGCAGGGAATGGTAGGGTTGAGGAGAGAGATGTAATCTGGGGAGAGGTTCTGGGATGGGCCTAAGGATTTGAGGAGAGACTAGAGATCCTTCTGGATTTCTGGAATGGGGCCACTGTGGCAGGGTTTGTAGATGGATGAATCTGACAGCTGTGGAGTTGTTTTGCCAGGTAATCCTTACAGTTCAAAACAACGGTGGTGGAAGCTTTGTAAGCAGGTTGGATTGTAATGTCGGGATCAGTTCTTTGGTGGTGGATTACAGTTCTTTCTGCAGATGTAAGGTAAGCTTGTATGTTGAGGGATTTGGGGAATGATGGTGATGCAAGGTTCAATGTTAATAAATTCTGGAAAGTTAGCAGGGTGTGGTTTAGGGGCAGTGTGGTGGGCCACGATTGAAAGAAGGTGTGAACTGAGTTGGACAGGGTTCAACATTGATCTTTGGTTGAGCCCAATTGGTAGGGTTCGTGGCGATAGGGGTTCCACAGTTGGAACCAGGAGAAGGAGAGAAGGTCTTTAACAAGTCCTGCATGACTGAATTTGAGTGTGGGTCAAAAGGTGAGGCCTTTGTAAAGGGTGTATACTTCTGTGGGGCTAAGGATTTCAGAGGAAAGGTTCATGTCTGTGTTTCGGGTCTGTTTAGGTTAACGGTGGCATAACATTGTTGGTCTCCATATTGACATTCGCTGATAAAGGATGTTACACACACACACACACACACACACACACACACACACACACAGTCTGCACCAGGGATCACATACAAATTAAGAAAATAAGTTGGCTCATAGGCTGATCACTTTTCTTCCTTCAAATTTTAATTTATTTTATTTTTAGTAAAATTAAATAGGGGAGACATACTGGTGGAATTGAAGCTAATGAGGCAAATCATGAGAAGTATGTGGATGGTCAGCATGTGAGAACAGTTTGGCAAAAACATCAAAGGATTGATGCAGCCTCTGCTGCATTGTGAGAAAAACATTCTGGAATATCCCCTAGGCTGTGGCTAAGCCATTTCCCCTTGATATCCTTCTAAGAGAGCTGGTTCAGCAAGGTATGCAGAAGCAATTTTGTGTAGTTTGGAAAAAGAAGATACAGCAGAACTGCAGCTGTAAAGGCCGACTCATGTCTGATAAGATCATTGCCGGCAAAACAAGGGTCCAAGTTAAAGCACCATTGTTCGGACACATTTTTAATGTATCAGTGTGTGTACTCCACTGCAGGTGAAAGGTTCATCCTGGAAATATTAATAGGATGCAGCTGAGCCATATCCCTACAATCACATTAGTTTTAGAAGTGTTAGTCTGTGTAATTATCCAGGACAGTTTATGTGAAATTTAGAAAGTGGGAGAGGGAGAGATTAGGAAGAGACACTGACAAAATGGAAGGTGTTGTGAGGAGTGCCTTTAAGTTTCATTATCCGGACAGTCTCTCCTTTCAGTTTTGTATTTCCCTCCTTTCCAATTGCTGAAGCTTCCTTTTCTCTTTTTTTCACTCACGGCAATGTTATTTATGATCATGATTGTCACACATTTTTGACTGTTCTTTTGGAATATGCCCCAAATTATGACAGGTTAGTTGACGCAGATGTGGATTCTTACCATAACTTATTGGATCTGAACTGCATACTAAAACTGAAGAAACTGCATAAAGATGGTGACTGGTGTGCATACTACTGAACCATTGGTATAACAAGCTATGATTGAAAAATGTATCAACATGAGTTATTTTTTAATGCCCTTTGGAACATTTAGCTATACATTGAGCCCTTTGTGGCATTCAAAAAGTTTTGCACAGCTGTCTCTAATTTTTTTATTTTTTGCAGGAGGAGAACGAAATTTTTTGTGAACTTGCTTGGAACATTTAGCTATACATTGAGCCTACTCAATGTAGCCTCCATCAGCTGTGACACATCTGATCCAGTGTTCTTTTCGTGATGTAAATGCACTTTGGTAAAATTCTGGGGATTGACTTTTGCACCACCGCTTGACACAGGAAATAAGGTCTTTCTTACCATCAAATGTTTTACCGTACAGGTGGGCCTTCAGACAACCAAAGAGGTAAAAATCGGACAGAGCCAAGTCCGGAATGTAAGGTGGATGAGGAACAATTTTCTAACCCATTTTCCTGATTTTCTTGTGTGTCATAATGGCTGGATGGGGTTTGGCATTGTCATGGTGTGGTCTGATGAGCTGACCCTGAAGTTGTGGTCTGTGGGTCTTGATGGCATGTCACAGCTTGCCCAATGATAAAACAGTAACAGTCCCAATTAATTGTGGAGCCAGGTTCCAAAAAGTCAATGAAAATGACCCCACACTGATCCCAGAAGAAGGAGGCCGTTACCTTTTGGCCTGCTGTTCATGAAAGTCTTGGTTTTTTCTTCCATGGATTGGGTTTTGCTCTCAGATTCGGACAAAAACAACCATGTTTCATCCTGGGTAATGATGCTGTCAAAACACTGTTTCCACTTTTCAGTAAAGGTCTTAATGAGACCCTCACACACATTCTTCCTCATCATTTTCATTCCTCTTGTCAGTAATCTAGGCACCCAATATGCATACATTTTTCTGTACCCTAGTGACTGTACCAGTGATACCACACTACCCAATGACAAACGAGTCATTTCAGCAGGCTGTCGTGTCGTCACACATCTGTCATTTTGGATTATTTGATCAATGGTCTCCTTATTCACATCACTCACTGCCGTCGATGGTCTACCGCATCGTGAAATGTCCAGTAGAGAGAAATCACCTTCTTTAAAGCTCTGCAACCACTACTGAATACTGCTGCCAGACACTGTGTCCTCCCCATAAACAGGGAGCAACTTCCTGTGAATCGATGTGGCAGAGTCATCGCTGGTCTTGAAGAGGAACTCCCATCACCGACTGTTGTCGTAACCTGACATCAATGTCACGGTCCATTATGGCTCACCTGTAAATAAAAGAAAATACTTTTATATACCAACTTATAGCTAATTGTTCCAAGTAAGTTCACAAAAAATTTCATTCTCCAAAAAATAAAAAAATTGGAGACGACTGTGCAAAACTTTTTGAACGCCCTTTGTAGAACAATCCACAGTGGTTGCAGCGTAGGTTGCGGATCACGTGACAAGTTTCACAGATAGCCATACCTATGATACGACAGAATGTGCTTGTGACCGTACTGGGGCAGGTGGTGGTGATAGGAGGATGTATGGGACAGGTCTTGCATCTAGGTCTGTTGCAGGGATATGAGCCACGAGGCAGGGCATTCAAGCAGCAGTTGTGTAGGTATGGATGAGGATATTGTGTAGGTTTGGTGCATAGTGGAATACCACTGTGAGAGTGGTGGGGAGGATAGTGGGTAGGACATTCCTCATTTCAGGGTATGGCAGGAGGTAGTTGAAACCCTGGTGGAGAATGTGATGCAGTTGCTGGGTGATACTGAGTCACATGGGGAATGCTCCTCTGTGGCCAGACAGTGTGACTTTGGGAGGTGTTGGGTGACAGGAGAGGTAAGGCACAGGAGAGATCTTTTTGCTCAGTGTTAGGAGGTAACTACAGTCCTTGAATGCCTCAGTGAGACTCATATATTTTGAGAGGGACTGCTTGTCACTACAGATGTGACCGCCGTGATTGGCTAGGCTGTTTGAAAGGGACCTTTTGGTATGGAATGGGTGGCAGCTGTCGAAGAGGATGTAAGTTGATAGGTTTGATATGGATGGAGGTACTGATGTAGCCATCTTTGAGGTGTAAGTCAGCATTGAGGAAGGTGGCTTGTTGTGTTGATGAGGACCAGATGAAGCAAATGTAGGAGATCCTAAACTAACAATGAGCAATGAAGGAAAGAAGAAACCAGAGACCTTCTATAATGCCACAAAGTATGGTGTGGATGTCATTGATAAATGATTCATAAATATTCAGCTAAGGTTGCTTGCAAGAGATGGTAAATGTGTGTGTGTCACAGTATCCTAAACATGGCAGCAATGAATGCATGGATCATCTACAGTCAAGTACCCAAAAATAACCTGAAGAGGAAAGTGTTCATTCTTCAGTTGGTAAATGGACTCATGAATGGGAAACAGCAAAAAGTGGGACATGAGCAAGAAAGCCTATTAAACAAAAAAGCAGCTGTAGGGCTGGACAAATAAAAAAAGTGAAAGAAGTGTTGAGTTGGAATGTGCAAAGGAAGTAAGATAAATGACATCTGTAAGAAGTGTGTAAAGGCAGTCTGCGGAAAATGTGGCTAAAAATACCAATAATCTGCTCAATGTATCATTTTAATGTGTAGAGACAAACAAATGAGATAAAGGAAGAAATTTTAGGAACTTTTTAAACACTTCACATTTCTGGGTATAAATGCAAAGTTTTGTGTAGTGGCGTGGCAAGACAGCCAAGCCACTCGGAGGTAGCCGAAAGGCACGCGTTAAGCTCACGCAGATTGGCGTGAGGTCTGGAACAAGGTAAAGTAATTATCCCGTAAAGAAAAGAACGTAGTTCTTGGAATACTTAACTTTAATCCACAATTGGAGAACATCTCTCTTGACTGTACATGCTTCAAGATAAATATCAAATGATATAGCGCCTTGCTAGGTCGTAGCAAATGACATAGCTGAAGGCTATGCTAACTATCGTCTCGGCAAATGAGAGCGTATTTGTCAGTGTATCATCGCTAGCAAAGTCGGCTGTACAACTGGGGCGAGTGCTAGGAAGTCTCTCTAGACCTGCCGTGTGGTGGCGCTCGGTCTGCAATCACTGACAGTGGCGACACGCGGGTCCAACGTATACTAATGGACCGCGGCCGATTTAAAGGCTACCACCTAGCAAGTGTGGTGTCTGGTGGTGACACCACATTCCTCCCCCGCAAATCGGCGTACGGTTGTGTTATAAGGCTTCCGCCCGCCGTGGGGAGGACCCCATGTTGACGTATGCGACGAGGTGGAGAGCCTAATAACAGGCGAGCCTGTGCCACCCGCACCCGGTCATTCGGTCGGAGGGGAGCTAGGAAACGCCTGAAAACCTAGTCTAGGGTGCACGCCAGCATGCGGTGTATGCGCCCATAAAGAGACAGGATGGGCCGACGGGCGAAGACGACATCTGGTCCGGAGCGGGCACGAGTTCCATGTTGGAGGACAGCTGGTCGCGGGAAGCGATCGGCGGCACGTGACCCAGGGAGGCGCTTGGCGGTTGCAGCGAAGCGTCCACTGCGGGCGTTGCCGGCGGGAGAACAGGCGGCGGTGGCGGCGCGTCGCCATGGGGCAAAATGGAAGGCAACGTCGGTAACACCTGGGGACGAGGCAAGCCAGTAGAGGGATCCCCAGGGCGCTGACCGGACGGCACCGTCGCTGAAAGCAGACGGGGAGCGGCAGAACCCGTGCGGCGACCGAGGCGCAGCTGATTGAGATGCCGACGCACCTCACCAGTGGCTCCCAAAACCAGATACATAGCGCAGCCGAGGCAGCGAAGAATGCACCCTGCGAGCCAACGCCGTGAACCTCGATAGTTGCGATAGTATACAACGTCGCCTGGAGCAAAAGCAGGTGGCTGCCGCTGCACAGGAACCTGATGCGGCGGATGCAGCAAAGACATCAAGGTTCGATGAGGACGACCGTGGAGCAACTCAGCCGGCGAGCGACCATCTCGGGGCTGAGAGCGATACGAGGACAAGAAGAGCAATAACGCGTCCTCCCGAGAATGCGACTCTTTCAACTTCAACATCTGTGGATTGAAAATCCGGACCAATCGTTCAGCGGCACCGTTTGACTGAGGCGAAAATGGCGCGGATGGCAGATGTTGAATACCATTGGCCTTGCAGAATGACTGAAATTCTGCGGACATGAATTGTGGGCCAATGTCGGAAACAATAGTCTGTGGAAAACCTTCAATACAAAAGACAGCAGATAACGCATGGATGATGGCAGAGGACGTCGTGGAAGACATCCGGACAACAAAAGGAAAATTACTGAATGAATCTACCACAACCAACCATCGAGCATTCCAGAATGGACCAGCAAAATGTATGTGTAAGCGTTGCCAAGGGGAAGTGGCTTGTGGCCATGCAAAGAATTTCCGCGGTGGTGCGGATTGTTGTTCGGCACACGCCATGCAAGAAGTGCACATATTCGTAATTGCAGCATCGATTCTGAACCAAGTACAGTGCTGGCGAGCAAGGTGTTTCGTGCGCACTATACCCCAATGTCCTTGGTGGAGAAGCCGTAAGACAGAGGACTAACGAACGTGGGACCACGACCCGGGACTGATCATTATCAGAATGCAACAGCAAAACACCACGTCGTACAAAAAGTCTCGCCTTGTGAGCAAAAAATCGGCTAACCAACGGATCCTCGATCCGTGACTTTGACAAAGGCCATTGCGTAGCAACAAAACGCAAAACGGTAGCAAGGACAGGGTCAGCAGCTGTGGCCGTAGCTACACAACGAAAATCAATCGGAAACGATTCGACCACGTCATCGGTTTCCGAGTCAATGAACATGCAAGCAAGTTCGGAAGAATCGAATGCTCTATCCTCAGCAACAGGCAAACAAGACAACGCATCGGCGTTTCCGTGCTTAGCAGTGGACCGATACAAGATATCGTAGCGGTACTGCGAGAGGAAAATAGACCAGCGAATGAATTTCTGCGCTGTACGTGGAGGTACAGGCTTGTTCAGATGAAAAAGCGATGTCGAAGGTTTGTGGTCTGTGATGATGGTAAAGTGACGACCATACAAGAAATCATGAAACTTAGTAACACCAAATACGAGAGCCAAAGCTTCCTTCTCTATCTGTGAATAATTTCTTTGCGCAGACGAGAGCAATTTGGATGCAAAGGCAATAGGGCGATCGTGTGAACCATCTTTGTGCGCAAGCACAGCACCGATCCCGAAATCTGATGCATCTACCATCAACAAAAGGGGTTTCTGGGGATCGAATGGTGTAAGGCAAGTATTAGAAAGCAACGCCGCTTTCAACTGGCAAAAGGCGTGTTCGCATTCCGTCGTCCAGACAAATGGAACACCTTTACGGCGTAAGCGATGAAGCGGAGCTGAAATGGAAGAGGCTTTGCGCACATATTTATTATAGTAATTTATTTTTCCCAGCACACTCTGTAGCTGCTTCAAATTCTGCGGCGAAGGCAAGTCTTGTATGGCACGGAGGTGCTCTGGACTGGGATGTATGCCTTGGGCATTGAGTACATGGCCCAGATATGGTAAGTCACGAGCAAAAAACACACATTTGTCCTTCCGCAAGCGAAGACCATTTTGGCGCAAGACCTGAAATAATGTTCTGAGATTGGCTAAATGTTCTGCTGTCTTTCCGGAGATCACAATATCGTCCAGATAGTTTGCTGCAGTAGGGACCGGCGCATAAACAGTTTGCAGATATTGCTGGAACAAGGCAGGGGCGGATGCACACCCGAATGGCAGTCGTTTGGAGCGATACAAACCAAGATGCGTGTTAACCACCAAGACGCGCTGGGATTCTTCGCCCACCGGTATTTGCAAGTACGCATCTGCCAGGTCCAACTTCGAAAAATATTTACCCGGGCACAATTTGTCAAAAAGATCTTCCAGGCGGGGTAAAGGAAAAGTTGCAATCACTAGTTGTGGATTCACCGTAGCTTTGAAGTCCACACAAAGTCTCAATTTTCCGGAAGGTTTTGGCAAAATTACTAAGGGTGATGCCCAGAGGGAAGCCTGCACACGTTCAATCACACCTTGTGATTCCAAATCGTGTAAGGTTCTTGCGACCTCATCACGCAATGCGTGAGGAACATTGCGCACTCTGAAAAATTTCGGTTGCGCGTTTACTTTCAGTTCCAAATGCGCTTTATAGTTCGTAGCGCAACCAAGGCCCGGTGCAAAAATGTCTGCAAATTCTTCACATAGACTAGAAACACTGGCTGAAGGCACAGTCTGGTCCACTGAGAGGACCTGATTTACTATAGACAAGTTAAACAACTGAAATAAATCCAAACCAAACAAGTTCACAGCAGAAGAAGAACGAAGGACGTAAAAAGACACAAGTTTTGTTTGTATGTTGCAAGAAGGCTGCACTGTCCTAACACAGGGATATTCTGACCGGAATAACTATTTAACTTAACATTTGCGGTACGCAACAGAGGTGTGCCCAGTTGTTTGTATGTGTTGTTATTGATCAATGAAACTGCAGCTCCGGTATCGAGCTGGAATGGGATCACGTTGCCATGAATGTCCAAGTGTACAAAAAGTTTATTGTCCTGCTGACGACAAGAGCGACTGTCTCGTGCAATGTGAACAGACACTGGTACAGAAGCATTTGCGATTTGACGGGATTTCCGTCGACGTCGATGCACACTATTTGTGGGACGAACACAGTCACTGTTAGAGAGAGTGGCACTGGGCGGAGTGGAATTAACTACATGAATGTCCATGGGCGAAGGTTCACGAGCCTGAGTATTCTTGGTTCGATTCCGATTCCGGCGCGAAGCAAAGGGCCTGGAATGGTTGTGAGTATCCGTTCTGAGCTTTTTCTGGCAAACGCTATGAACATGTCCTTTTTTATTACAGAAAAAGCAAATAGTTTGGCGTGACGGGCAATTCTCACGCGAATGTCTAGTAGCACACCGCGGGCATGATTTTATCACTGCATTTGCCTGCTTGCGCGGCACACTTAGCGGAGAGCTTGGCGGCAGCTGCGCGGACGGGCGCGAGGGCTGTTTACTGTTCCGTGCAGCTCGCCGGGCGGGCCGGTTAACGTGACACACGGCTGGCAAAGTTTCAAATGATTCCTGAGCAAAATCAAGTGTGTCTTGCCTATCCAATATGTCTATCACTTGTTGAAGGGAGGGATTGACTAGTTTCAAAATCTGTTCCCTGATACGAACATCAGCAACGTTCTGTGCAATTGCATCACGTACCATAGTATCTGAATAAGGGAGTCCACATTCACACTCAAAAGCACAATCCCTAGTAAGGCCTTGCAAGGTTGCAACCCACTCCCTATTAGTCTGACCGGCCGTACGTTTTGTATGAAAGAACTTATACCTTTTTGCAACGACATTGACTGATTCTTTGAAATATGCATCTAATGCAGACAAAATTTCGTCGTAGGACAGAGTTGCTACGTCGCATCGGGGAAATAATTTCACTATCACTCGGTACGTGTGCACCCCGACGGATGCTAACAAAAAAAGCTGCCGCTCGTTACCTTGAATTCTGTAGGCGGCGAGATGGAATCCAAATTGGCATGACCACTCCGTCCAGCTTTCCAGTGCCGCATCAAAAGGACGAAAAGGTGGTGCAACTGCGTGTTGTGGCTGCGGTAGCGGTGGAGCGACGGCTGCCGCATTGTTTTGCAGTGCACATTGACCCTGGATGAGCTGTCCAAGGGCATTCAATAAGGCCTGCGTCTGCTGATTCTGCAAGCGATAAAATTTGGACAGTACATCTGGAGATTGTGGCGAAGCCATGACACAAGTAAATTAAGGCAAGATCAATTGGTACAAACGCGAATTAGCTTGTCGCCAACTGTAGTGGCGTGGCAAGACAGCCAAGCCACTCGGAGGTAGCCGAAAGGCACGCGTTAAGCTCACGCAGATTGGCGTGAGGTCTGGAACAAGGTAAAGTAATTATCCTATAAAGAAAAGAACGTAGTTCTTGGAATACTTAACTTTAATCCACAATTGGAGAACATCTCTCTTGACTGTACATGCTTCAAGATAAATATCAAATGATATGGCGCCTTGCTAGGTCGTAGCAAATGACATAGCTGAAGGCTATGCTAACTATCGTCTCGGCAAATGAGAGCGTATTTGTCAGTGTATCATCGCTAGCAAAGTCGGCTGTACAACTGGGGCGAGTGCTAGGAAGTCTCTCTAGACCTGCCGTGTGGTGGCGCTCGGTCTGCAATCACTGACAGTGGCGACACGCGGGTCCAACGTATACTAATGGACCGCAGCCGATTTAAAGGCTACCACCTAGCAAGTGTGGTGTCTGGCGGTGACACCACATTTTGTATCCAAAACAATAATTTGAAATTGTTAAAATTTTGAAGTAAGTATATAAAAAACAAAGGCCTTACTTTGACTGTGGATTTTCTTTTGCAAATCTCATTAAGGGTCAAATGACCGCTTCCCACTGTTGGGTGTCACATTTTCCACTTAAGTGATAAAATGAAATATGGAAGTAACAGTGATTTTACATATGCCTGTTCACTTTTTATTTATTTAATCAGATCAGGTTAGGGTGTTAATAAATGTTCTCTCTTTTAATGCATTATTTATGTTTCCTTTTTGTAGTTGACTGTTCAGTTAAACAATAAAAAAGACAAAAGTCAATTGAGAATATTTTTCACATTCAGCACTATAACACCATTTGAGAAATACTATAATAGCATTCTATACCTTTTTATGTAAAACATTACATATGTTTGGCAAGCCTGATACTTATCGACTCATACCTCAGTGGTTAAGGCACTGCACTTGCTGCCAGAAGGAATATTGTTCAGATCTGCTTTTATATGGGGTTTTCTGTATTTTCTCTAAATGATAAAGACAGATGCTGGGATTGTTCCTTTGCAGAGATTTGACAGATTTGTTTTACTATGTTCGTCTTGTATGAGATTGTGCTGTACATCTAATGATCTCATTGTTGAATAGTGTTATTAAGCTGTAATCTTCCTGCTTCTTTGTTGAGACTCATAGTCCTTGAGTAATGTCATCTTTGACCTTAAACTAAGAAACAGTATAATTTGGACTTGGAATCAACTATCAAAGAAATTTCTTGAACCTAGTTGTTTGGCCTCACTTTCAAATCAGGTTCTCTTTAACTCATTTTGAATAAGATATATAACCAAAGAATTTTTATTTGCTTGCTTAGGGAACCTTTCACAAGACAGCATTTTCTGTTACACATCATTCTTGAGCTGTGGTATCTTCAGACAGCATTTGCTTGATTTTTGTGACCTAATATGCAGTACTATGTTATATTAATTATTTTACTGGGGTACATCTACATACATACTGTGCAAGCCACTATGCGGTGTGTGGTGGTGGGTGCCCTGTACCACTACTAGCCACTTCCTTACCTGCTGCACTTGCAAACAGAGCAAGGGAAAAATGACTGTCCATAAGCCTCCATATAAAGTCTAATTGTAACTTAGCTTCATGGCCCTTACAAAAATGTATATTGATGGCAGTAGAACTGCTCTGCAGTCAGCTTCAAAAGCTGATTCTCTAAATTTTCTCAGTAGCGTTCCTTGAAAAGAATGTTACCTTTGCTCCAGGAATTCCCATTTGAGTTCCTGAGGCATCTCTTTGACACTTGCATGTTGTTGCAACTTGCTGGTAAAAAATCTAGCACCTCGTCTCAGAATTGCTTCAGTGTCTTCCTTTAATCTGAGCTGGTACGGATCTCAAAACGCTTCAGCAGTATTCAAGGATATGTCATACTAGCATCCTGTTTTTGGTCTCTGTACAGTTGAACCATACTTTCCCAAAATTCTTCCAATAAACTGAAATCGAGCCTTCACTCTATCTTTAGACAACTTAATTTTTCTCATGCTTGATTTCTAGGCTAACTAGTACTAGGATTAATAGTAAAATCATAAAACTGACAGAACTCACACCTTGTGGGGTGTATTTCTGGTACTTCGTCTGAACGTACGTTGTGTAGAATGGACTGTATTAGAATATAGTATTGCAACCATTGTATTGACATAACATTGAAATAATTCCAGCAAAACCAAAAGAATTGGGTTACACTGTTATGCCATTTGGCATTAATTTTTATACTCATACAATTCCAAGTGGTTATGTGCCAGAGAATGTTTAAGATACAATGTACATATAAAAATACCCAAAACCATGTATAAACCTTTAAAAAATTAAATTACAAATTTGACATTATGCGTATGTAAGTAGAGTGACAGTACTGACACCTTCCAGCATTAATTTTGACTCTGATACATTTTTTAATGACATACAAAAACCATGTAGATATAAACGTATATACAGCACCATCTAAAAGCTTTTAAAACCAGTATAAAAAATGCTTTTATTCATATTTAGGTAAAGTGACCGTGACATCATGTATTGCCATAATGCACTCTTGGCATTTGAATCTGAAGAATGATTACTCCCTTTTACTGCAGTTGAGACTTAGTCTACAATACAACATTACAGTTTGCTGTATGAAATGTTTCTTATCTAAACATGAAAGGAAACAAAGAGTACCTGTGAACATACCTGCCAAACACATTTTGTTCTCTCATGGTGTTCTGCCACACCGGCATGAAATAAGGGGAACTATGTAAACCTCATTGCCTGTCTTTTGGACTTACTGGCCTCATTTTTTGTAGTCAGTACCAGAAGTGATGTGAAGCGCTCCCAAAAGTGAGTGCTTTTTGTTGACATCTACTCATTGAGCAGTGTACATCAGGCTGTCTTTTTACTACAGAATATCTCCATCTCCTAAATGAGCTTGAGTGTATTCTCTTTTCACCTCTGTGCAACAATTTTAATTGTGATGGCAGATCATGTGTGTGGGGGTCATATCCAGCAGAAATCAAATGTGCTGCAAAATTAGATTTGGCAGCTATACCCTTCCTATCCAGTGTGCCACATGCATGCAGGCCAGGCCAATCTGTATGTTTATGTTGGGAAAACTGGAAGAAGGCTTGTGAAGTTCCACAATCAGGGACACAGCAGACAAATCTAATTTTGTGGCACATTTGATTGCTATTGGCCATGCCCATATATCATACCACTGCAGCAGAACACCAGGCGAGAACTAAATGTATTTCGAAGGACTTACACAGGTACTCTTTGTTTCCTTTTGTGTTTAGATAAGAATCATTTCATAAAAATAAACTGTAATGTTACATTGTAGACTAAGTCTCATTTGCAGTAAAAGGGAGTAATCATTCTTCAGATTCAAATGCCAAAAGTGCATTATGGCAATACATGATGTCAGTGTCAGTTTATCTAAATAAGATTATAAGCATTTTCTGTGCTGTTTTAAAAGGTTTTGGGTGGTATTGTGTATATCTACATGGTTCTTATGCATCATTCAAAATTTTATGAGTGTCAAAACTAACGCTGCAAGATGTGAGTACAGTCACTCTACTTAAATGTGTATAGTGACGAATTTGTAATTTGGTCTTATAAAAGTTTTTACAAGGTGTTGTGTATTTTTATGCACCCATTTTCCTAAACCTCTCCAGTCTCAATCACCCCTCTTCCTGGCCCTCCAGTTCTGCCAGAAGAAGGGGCCACTGGCTCCAAAAGCTTGTGTAAGTTGAAGCTTTTTGTGTGGGTGTTCTCCTGCTGCTGCTTGCTGAGTAGATTTTTTATCTATCCAATTACTTATTTGTACATTGTATTTTAAACATTGCCTGTCATATAAGCATTTGGAATTGTGAGTATAAAAATTAGTGTCAAATAGCACAACAGTGTAACCCAATTCTTTTGGTTTTGTTGGAATTATTTTAATTTTATGTCAGTATAGTGGTTGCCCTATTACGTTCCAGTATGGTTCATTCTACACTACATACATTCGGATGAGGTTCCTGAAACACGCCTTAGAAGCCATCAGCACTGTCAGTTTTATTATTTTACTGTTAGTCCTACAGATTTTTATGTTTGAGGTTATTGATGTATGCATGGATTAGATACTATATATTGTTAAGTCTTTTATTCTCATTAATAAAAGATTTTGTAATAACAGTCATAAAAGAGGGCATTTTTGTGTCCAGTGTTGGCAATGGGCATAGCTGCATAGGTCCCTGTAAGCAGCTAGCCCAGTTGCAATTGAACGTTCAGTCCAACAAATACTGTTCATTGATATGTGCAGATATTACCATTTGACTGCCTGTATTTATGAGTCCAGTGGACTTTAATCCTACGTATGTGATGCAAGCGATGTGTTCAGTATGTTCTTTCTTGTATAGCTGGGAAGGTGTTGTGTGTTATAGTGCAGTCTGATTGTGTTATTCCTGTTTTATCTGTGTCACTGACGATGAGTATGCAGTGATTGAAATCAATTTGCAACATAAACAAAGATGACTACTTCAGCAACAAATGGTGACTGTCTTTGTGTTTTAATACTGTTTCCTTTATTTGCTGAGATATTTTTATAGAAGTGTATTCAGTAATTTTTTTCTCATGTGGAATTTGAAATATTTCATCACTGGTATGAATGGTTTTTGTGAATTCTTTGACAGACCGTATTAATATCAGTAATAGCTCTTTTGCACATACCTTTATTGGCCCCAAAATGCCACTAGAAGAAGTTTCTTGAGTGGAATACCATTGACGTTAAGTCCATGGGTATGAGTTGTGTTCTCATTTGAAAATGTTAATGATTGGCATAACACTTTGGGCAGGAGGTGTGGGAGGGGGGACATTGCTTTTAAAAAAAGTGTTGTTTTTGGTGCTTTCATACAGAAAATTTTTCTAAAAGGCACTAGACCTGGTAACACAAATGCAGTATTCAGGTTTACATTATTAACTATGCTAGTTTATTGCTATATTCTTAAGAATAACTTCAGAATTGGCCCTTTCAGGGTATACAGCTTATTGTAAGTTTTGGCTACGTACTCGTGTCTTTCTTCATACTCTTCCCCTCCTTTTATATTTGAGTAAGTTCCTCAATTATAGCAGCCACTCTTTCTCAAGAACTAAAACCAGAGAAGGTAGTGATCCCAGGATGATATTTTTCCTCTGCAGCGGATTGTGTGGCAATAGGAAACTCCCTGGCAAATTAAAACTGTGTGCCTCTGCCTTTCATGGACAAGTGGTCTACCAACTTTGCTACCCAAGCACGATTCTCAATCCGTCTTCACAGCTCTACTTCCGCGAGTACCTCATCTCCTACCTTCCAAACTTCACAGAAACTTGCACGATTAGCAGACCTGGAGGAAAGAATATGCAGAAACATGACTTAGCCATAGCCTGGGGGATGTTTCCAGAATGAGATTTTCACTCTGTAGTGGATTGTGTGCTTATATTGAAACTGTGTGCTGGACCAAAACTTGAACTCAGGCCTAGGCCATTCACTGGCAAGTGCTCCACCGACTGAGCTAACCAAACACAACCCACAATCCATCCTCACAGCTTTACTTGTGCCATTACCTTATCTCCTACCTTCCAGACTTCACAGGAGCTCTCCTGCGAAACTTGCAAGACTAGCACTACTGGAAGAAAGTTTATGTGAAGACATGGCTTAGTGGTGGCCTGGGGGATGTTTTCAGGATGAGCAGATTATGCACTGATGTGAAACTTCCTGGCATGTTAAAACTGAGTGATGTACGGAGACTTGAACTTCGGACCTTCGCCTTTCGTGGGTAAGTGGTTTTGCCAACTGAGCTACCCAAGCATGACACATGACTCATGACCTGTTTTCACAGCTTTACTTCCACCAATCCACCAATACCTTATCTCCTACATTCCAAACTTCACAGAAGCTCTCCTGTGCAAGATAGCTTCTGTGAAGTTTGGAAGGTAGGAGGTGAGATACTGGTGGAAGCAAAACTGTGAGGACGGGTCCTGACTCATGCTTGGGTAGCTCAGTTGACAGAGCACTTGCCTGTGAAAGGTAAAAGTCCTGAATTTGAGTCTCGGTCCAGCATGAGGTTCTGATCTACCAGAAAGTTCAAGGTAGTGACGTTGGACGTTGAACGCTGGGCTCTGGAGCAAAATTGACTTTCTAATTCATTCCAGAGGTATTCCATTGGATTAAGGTCGTGATTCTGAGCAAGCCAGTCCATTTCAGGAATTTTGTCCACTGACCATTGCCTTACAGATGCTGTTTAATGGCAAGGCACATTGTAATGCTGACAAAGTCATCATCTCTGAACTGTTCCTCTCCTGTATGTGATACAAAATACTGTAAAATATGTTCAAATTCTTCATTTAGTGTTTTCTAAAGTACAAGAAGGACCATACACTAACCACTGCTTCCACCGTACATCACTGTTGACTCTACGTGTGATGGCAGATAAAATTCACGAGGCATTTGCCTTTCCAAACCTTTCCATTGGATTGCCAAAAGACATAGCATGATTCATCACTTCGAATCCCTCATTTTGTCATTGACTGTCCAGTGGTACCATTCTTTACACAAACTCAAGTGTTGTTTAGCATTGACTACATAAATGAGTGGGTTATGGGAAGCTCCTCAACCATTGCATCCCATTACTTTTTAACTCCATACACACAGCCATTTTGCTAGCTGGACTCCTGGTAGCACTTTGAAACTCACAAGTGATTTCTTCTGCTGATGTCATGTGATTGTTTTACACCCGTCCTCCCCAGTGCTTGACAGTCCTTGTCCATCAGTACATGAGATCTGCCTGAGCTTAGTGTTTCTGTGATTGTTCCTTGCATTTCCTTTTCACAATCACATCACCAATAGTCGACTTTAGCAGCTTCAGAAGGCTTGAGTCGTCCCATATGGATTTGTTACTCAGGTGATATCCAATGACTACTCCACATTCGTAGTCACTGAACTCTCCTGTCTGATCCATTTTGTTTTTGCACTGTCAACACCTCCTGTGTGACATTCAGTGATCAGTTATACATTACATAGGATTGTCTGGATACTTTTCCTCAGAGAGTGTATCTTCACCTACTACATGTTTGAGTTTTTCCCTTTATTGTCTCTTGTTCCATTCAGACAGATATTTGTCATTTGATTCATCACCTTCCTCCTACAATTTTAGTCTGTTTAGATAACATATGATGTGCTTCCCAAAATATCTGAGGATTTCATTGTACCAGTGAAACCAGTAGCAGTATGACATTCCGCTGCTAGATGTCTTTAGGTACACGTCTTACCTTGTGCAACACAAAGTTGCCTCATCTTTGGTGCATGCAGTTGTGAATTGTAGTGGTGCTTGTCAGGATATGTTCCAGTGCTTCTGCGGGTTGCGAAATGATTAATGTGAAGGAGCAATGGATTTTCATCAAATTCTGTTTCAAGTTTAAGAAAACTGTAGCTGAAAGCCACCGCATTCTGTCAGACATTTGATGAGAGTACACTGAGTCCAGCCAGGACATTTGCATGGTTCAAGTGCTTCAAGGAAGGTCAAGAATCTCTGCAAGATGACAAACATTTTCGTCAACTGTCAAAATTCACAATACCAGAAATGATTATGAAAGTGCATGACATGATTCACGAAGACTGAAGGCAGGTAAGAGACTTGGGCTGTCGTACGATGCATTTCAACGAGTTCTAGCTGATGAACTGAACATGTGATGAATTGTGGCAAAGTTTATCCATCACCTTCTCAGCATCAACTAGCAAAACCTCAGGATTCAGACATGCACTAGTGTACAGCAAAGAAGTCAAGAGTGTCCTAAATTTCTTACTCTGAGTCATAACAGGTGATTAAATTTGGGTTTACAGTTACTACCATGAAACAAAGCAATGACTATCACAATGATAAAAACAGTCTTCTCCGAGGTTGAAAAAGCTCAAAAAGCTCGTAGCAGTATGAAGGCAATGCTGATCGTTGTTGTTTCCCCCCCCCCCCCCCCCCCCCCCCCCCTCCCCCTGACACTCAGGAAATAGTGCATAAGATGTTTGTTAAATCTGGTCAGAATGTCAATGGGTAGTTTTTCTATGAGGTTTTGAGGCAACTGAAGGTAAATGTTCAGTGCAAACAGCCAGAATTGTGGAAAAAGTGACTGGTTGGTGCACCATGACAATGCATCCATGCACACCTCACTTTTTGCCAAGGGATTCCTGCACAAAACAACATGACAATTGTCCCCCAGCCTCCCTACTTGCCAGAACTATCCCCATGTGACTTCTACCTGTTTCCAAAGATGAAATTCTTGACTTCGTTGAAGACATCCAAGATGAATTTCCATGGGTCCTGAACATCATTCACTCTGTACACTTCTAGGACTGCTCCCTAAAAAAGGAACAAAGCTGAGATTGTTGCATACATGCCTGAGGTGACTACTTTGAAGATAGGGATACAGAAGTCACTAAAAGTTCATCAGTGGGGACTGTGCCAGAGAAATTTGACGATCTAACTTTGTCATATGGACCCAAAGATTTGCTGTATACCTGTGGGATAGAACAATGTTGAGGCAGATCAGTTGAAAATCATCGGTGTTCCTGCTGTGCGCTTGTGATGTTATGGTTGCCTCTCCATTTGGGTCTCAACTTGGGTGAACTCTGTGGTGTAATTATTTAGCTTTTGTCAGATCTAAATGAAGTCTTCAGCTTGCTTCTAAAACTCACTTTGGTGTGTAGACCACTAACACAGTCTAACTACAAAAATACACAGTTACCTTCTAAAAATTTATTTTTGATTTCAGAAAGGTGGGGATAGCGGTGAAAGATTGCCTTTTCTAAAAAACTGTTTATTGAGTCTCCCAGGTCTTTCAGACTCCAGTGAAATGGATTACTTTCAGAGGAAACATTGACATCCCATCAAGTAACTGAGAGTGTTCTCTGTAATTATCAAACTACACAAATCACATGATTTCATCCAGAATGTTACTTTTTGCAGAGACAAAATCCCTTTAAAAGAACCTCAACTTCTTAAAGAGTACGAAAATGATAAGGCAGTGGAAATCAGGATTGTCTAAATGAGAATCAGTTGAGAAAAAAGCTTCAGCCTTTATTTTGTAAAGGTGATCTACACTCAAAACTTAATACTCAACCCAGTTTATTCAACAAAATTAGATATGTCACGGAATGCTCCCTAAAGCAGTGCTTCTGATCTTTAAGTAAGTGACCCATCTGAAGTCCAGTTTGCACATTGTCGCAAGTCTAGCTGGATACTAAGAGAATCCAAAGAATAAACACCAATAAACCAAATCCGTAGTGAGAATCAAATTAATAGAGAAACAAGCATGCACCTCCACTGCATC
Source organism: Schistocerca americana (assembly GCF_021461395.2). Taxonomy (NCBI): domain Eukaryota; kingdom Metazoa; phylum Arthropoda; class Insecta; order Orthoptera; family Acrididae; genus Schistocerca; species Schistocerca americana. The sequence goes on along the minus strand of NC_060124.1, from coordinate 428,055,394 downwards.
AATGGTGCGACAGAATTACGAAGTGGCTCAGACTAGCCTTAGGCCGGCTTATGTGCAGGATTCTGATAGGCATGATTGTTATCAGAGAATGCTCCTGGTGATAAGCACTATCTGGGTAGTGGCATCATGGCTGTCAGCGGTAATGTTATATTAGTTACTTGATTTCCATAGTGATGCTTGTTTTGACGACACCCCTAAAATTTAATTTGCCCTTGAGTTTACCAGTTTTGGCAAACTGCATTGTAGCTTATTTAATTTGTCTTGAAGACAGATGTTGCATGCTAGTTCCAATGCCATACATCAGTGTTATAGTTTTGATCTCACTGCCCAGACAGAATATGTAAAATAGCTTCAAAAATACCCATGTCAGGTAGGGAATGTTTTGTATTACTTGTATGTATTAATTTCTCAATCTGTTATACGATTGGAGCATGAGTTGGCCTGTTTTTGTAAACAAAAAACATATTCAGGAATCATAGTTAACTAGGTACATATTCTGTGCTGGAACCAGGAAGGTTCCAGAGAGTTATAGGTACTGTAATGAAATTGAGTTGATTCAAGATTTACATCAAGGAATTAAAGCTCTGGCATGTGACAGATCCATTTGTATATGTTCACAAGAGAAATATTTTAATGAAAAGTATAGTACTGTGCTAAGAAACATAATTTCTTTTAAAGCAATCTCTGCAGTGAAAGTGATGGAATTAACATGGTTGTCAAGGCTTGTTCTTGCTTTATACTCACTCATTCTCAAACAATGGAAAATCTAGGATAGAATGTATAACATTATGAAAGGGATAGTTGCTTCTCATAATATAAAGGAAATGCTGAGTCACAGTTACGCACAACAAAAAGACTGTCAGAAAGTGAGCCAACAAGGCCATTGTTGTGACTCGCTGATCATTCAAAGTGCCGCTGCGCAATTACACGCGTCCTCTACATGCGGCGCTTTCTGCCAGCCATGCAGCAGCTGCGCCACCTAAGCGGCCAGCCGAGCAGCGGCCGCTAGACTGGGACTCAGTGCTCATTCGAATGCTAACGTGTACACATGCCTTGCTTGTCTGTGACTTATATGTGTTGTGTCGTTCTGAATTTTACCGTCTGCGGCTTCGGTGGCTCAGCCGTTGCATCGCCTGTTGCATAAAAACGTGCCTTTTCACTGGTCCACGTCATGCGAAACGGCTTTCCAGAAATTGAAGACTATGCTGAAACAGGCCCCCGTGCCTGGTTACATATCGACCTGGCCAACATCTTGTTCTTGCCACAGACGCCTCTAAATACGGGGTCGGTGTAGTCCTTGCGCACCGTTTTTCTGACGGTTCGGAACAACCCGTTGCTTATGCCTCCAAAACGTTCACAGATGCCCAACAAAAGTATTCTCAAATTGAGAAAGAAGCTTTGGCCATTATTTATGCTCTTCATAAGTTTGGTGTTTTTCTCTATGGCTCAAAATTTCATCTTGTTACGGATCACAAACCACTTGTTTCCTTGTTTCATCCATCAACGTCACTTCCCGACAAGGCTGCACACCGCCTCCAGCGTTGGGCTCTTTACTTGTCTCGTTTCAATTATGAGATTCATTTCCGGCCAACGGCTCAACATGCAAATGCTGTTGCTCTGTCTCGCCTTCCCATGGGTCCTGATCAGGCATTCGATAGGGACGAACTTTTGTGTTTCCACCTGGATGTTGCCGAGCAGCGGGTTGTGGACGGGTTCCCCATCACTGGGGACAGGGTGGCGGCTGCTACGGGTTCTGACCCTACCCTCTCCCGGGTTTTACGCTGTATTCAGAAGGGTTGGCCAGATCGCCCGTCTGCTAAGACTTCTGATCCGTTGCGGAACTACTACGCTTTGCGCTACCGCCTCACAGTAAGGGATGGTGTTATCCTCCTGTCCACTGACAATGCTTCGCCGTGTGTTGTGGTACCTGCGTCTCTGCGTGCTTCGGTCTTGCGCCTCCTTCACCAATGGCACTGGGGTGTGTCTCGCACAAAATCTCTGGCTCGCCGTCATGTGTACTGGCCTGGGATCGACTCTGAAATAGCACACATGTTCGCTGCATGCGGCCCTTGTGCGTCACAGGTTGCTGCCCCGAAGTCATCTTTGTCACCGTGGCCTTCGCCTGAGAAGCCCTGGGAGCACATTCATGCTGACTTTGCGGGACCCTTTTTAGGTACTTATTGGCTCCTCGTAATTGACGCCTACTCTAACTTTCCTTTCATTGTCCCTTGCACGTCGCCTACCACCGCGGCAACCACCAGTGCTCTCGCCCGCATTTTTTCTTTGGAAGGCCTCCCCTCTACTCTTGTTACCGATAATGGTCCGCAATTTGCCTCTTCCGAATTTGCGGATTTTTGTGCTCGTCACGGCGTTATGCATGTCACGGCCCTGCCGTTCCATCCACAATCCAACGGTGAGGCTGAACGACTGGTCCGCACATTTAAGGCTCAGATGCGGAAACTTCTGACTTCTTCTGCTGCTGCTGATGCACTTCTCCAGTTTCTGGCATCTTATCGTTTCACCCCTATAGGCGACCACAGCCCGGCTGAGCTCTTACATGGCCGACAGCCCCGCACGCTACTTCATCTTCTGCGGCCTTCCACCTCATGGCCGCGGGTGCCTTCACTTGGCCGGTTCACCGCCGACGACCTCGTCTGGGTACGGGGATATGGCAGGCGGCCAAAATGGAGCCCGGGCCACGTCTTAAGACACCGTGGCAGACGCCTGTATGCAATCCAGACGGACACGGGTGTTGCAGTGCGTCATTCGGACCAGCTTGGGCCTCGTGTGCCAGCAACGCCTGTTCCGAATGCCGCTACACCACCTTTGGCTCTACCTGACGCTCGGGATCTTGTCATCTCTCAATACTCACAACGCAGCCCTCTCACCGTCATCGCGATGCCAGCACAAGAACCGACGCCACCAGGAGACGTGCCCATGCAGGAACCGGATGACCACCCTCTGTCAGAGCAAATCTACTCGCCTCCTCCTCCAATGGACGTCGACACATCGCCCATTTCTCCTGTCATATCAACTGGACTTGCCGCAACGGGCAGATTGGTTCATGGGGCCCCAGCAGATTCGACCCCTACGTCTCCTGTCATCTTGACCCTTCCGGGAAGCCTCCTCCTCGAGACTTTACGGCGAGTCAAACAACGCCTATGGACGTTAGCCATCTCCAGGACACCTCCATCAAGACCAGTGCAACAATTTCAAAGGGGGGAAAAGTGTTGTGACTCGCCGATCATTCAAAGCGCCGCCGCGCAATTACGCGCATCCTCTATGTGCGGCGCTGTCTGCCAGCCATGCAGTAGCTGCGCCACCTAAGCGGCCAGCCGAGCAGCAGCTGCTAGACTGGGACTCAGTGCTCATTCGATTGCTAACGTGTACATATGTCTTGCTTGTCAACTTACTCTGTGACTTATATGTGTTGTGTCGTTCTGAAATATATGTGTTAAACTTGACGTTATAGCAGCCATCATCAGAAATAAACAGAGTGAAAATCTGCAGAGTGAAAATCTCATTCTGGAAACATCCCCCAGGCTGTGGCTAAGCCATGTCTCCGCTATATCCTTTCTTTCAGGAGTGCTATTTCTGCAAGGTTCGCAGGAGAACTTCTGCAAAGTTTGGAAGGAAGGAGACGAGATACTGGCAGAAGTAAAGCTGTGAGTACCGGCCGTGAGTCGTGCTTCGGTAGCTCAGATGGTAGAGCACTTGCCCGCGAAAGGCAAAGGTCCCAAGTTCAAGTCTCAGTCGGGCACACAGTTTTAATCTGCCAGGAAGTTTCATATCAGCGCACACTCCGCTACAGAGTGAAAATTCATTCTGGAAGCATACACATTCACACTCAGTTAAACACAACTGACACACACATGACACAGTCTCTGGCTGCTGAGACCAGAGACTGTGGAATTGCATGTGTGAGTTGCATTTGGAGGAGTGTGTGTGTATGTTGTCTATTTCCAATGAAGGTCTTGCCGGCCAAAAGCTCACTTTCTGACAGTTTTTTTGTTTTGAGTATCTGTGACTCAGCATCTCCTCTATATGGTGAGTAGCATTTATAGTCATTCCCAAATGTAGTGAGCTTTAAACAGTGGCAGCTGCAACATGGACCCAAAAAGTTTCAGAGCATACTGTGTTGCTGTGCCACACCACCAAGCACTTTGAGGAAGAAGCTACTATGGAATTACACATAAAGCCCCCACATTTGTACCACTTCTGAAGCCAGGACAACATTGAAGAAACCTGAAGTCCTGTATCAGTATTTCCCTCACAAGCAGTGCCAAAAAATTCCATTGAAAGGATGACCAGCCATGTCCTCAGGCCAAGTCTGGAAATTTGGAACTTATATTTACATATACATGTGAACCCGAACTTCATTGACAAAATTTTTGAGGTTATTCCAGGGACATTTTATAAATATTTTGGTATAAGTGACCCATGGTCTTCGGTGGCTCTTTATGGAGTGATTTAATTAGATTTCTTACCCCAATTTATCTTTGCATCCACAGGTACATTGCACAAAGAGTATCTACACAATAGTGCAAAGTTCAACGGTATATGCTGTGTGGCTTGTTTGGGATGAAACATGGCCCATTCACTTTATGCTGACATTAGTAATGTGTGCCATACCTTTGCCCTTAAGTTTTAATTCAGTACTGCTTGATTCTTTCTCTTTTTTTTTTTTCATGACAGTATTAATTACATGTTACTTATAGAAAAAAAAACATTAACTTTCAGCCCGCATCTCGTGGTCGTGCGGTAGCGTTCTCGCTTCCCACGCCCGGGTTCCCGGGTTCGATTCCCGGCGGGGTCAGGGATTTTCTCTGCCTCGTGATGGCTGGGTGTTGTGTGCTGTCCTTAGGTTAGTTAGGTTTAAGTAGTTCTAAGTTCTAGGGGACTGATGACCATAGATGTTAAGTCCCATAGTGCTCAGAGCCATTTGAACCATTAACTTTCATACCTCATTGTTGACAGTTTATTGACCAAATTATCACAGCTTATAGAGATTGTGAAAGCAAGACAAGTGAACCCACTGAACATGCTGAAGTATCTCAGTAGACATGAATGAGGTAATATCTGTAAATCTTTCACAACACATTTCTTCCAGGTCTGCTTTGTTACTGCTGCATAATTTATTGTTAATTTACTTTGTTTTACTTATTTACATTTTGTTTTCAGAAAATATGACCTGTTCTATGTCAAAAATGTACAATACATTGCTTGTCCTCTACATAAAGGTGCACATACAAGCGTGTGGCTGAGTGTCTCACAGTAGTCATCTGGCACATTTTCTCTGGTGTGTCAGCAGATATTTGCAGTATTTTCTGTGAAATGTGTAGATAATGTCAATGACATTTGTTTCATTTTGTGCATTATGTTAACTGGCAATGTCAGTTTGATTCTCATTATAACCAGATTTCTTAATGAAATTTTATGTGCTCATTCAACAGAATACTGCCCTACTAGTCAGTCTGTTTCTCATTACAACTAGATTTTGTATTGAAATTTTATGTGCTCATTGATTAGAGTACTGCCCTACTGATCAATAGTGATACTGGTAAGAGGTTTTGTAATTATTTCAAAGTACTAGTACACATGCTGGTGATATAAAATGTTTCCAGTTTTTTGTCTATTGGCACTCACTTCCAGGTTGGTGATTTACAACAACTGTGATGTGAACCAAACCATGAAGTACAACTCCATTGAGGGTTACCTCCTCAGCCATGGACCCTAGTTATATGATTTTTTTTCTTTTTTGATGGGATTCTACATACAATAAAATTTGATGTGTCACTAAATATTGTTTTAGGGATGTGTGTGTAGAAATTCGAGTACTGTGTTGTGAGAATCTTGGATCGTGGATAAGGACTTACCATGGAACGTACCTACAAGATAAATACCTCAAGTATATTGGATTTTTGTTGTATGACTCATCTCCAGATGTAAGGATGAGTTGTGTGCAGGTAAGTTGCTGTGAAATTAGTTATATCTCTAAAATTGTTCACAAATTAGTTCATTTAAGATTGCTACTACTGGAAGCATTTTTCTTTTATTCTTATTTGAATTGCTTCTATAAATAATCAGAAACAAAATAGTAAATTAATGGATTAATTGTTTTACTGTATTTATGTTGATTTATAAACTGCTTTGTACTGAGAACTTCAGGAAATATAAAAGAAGACAACTTCTTAACTGCCAGATACTAAATGCCAGTGAAACTTCCAGCTTTTGTTTTTCTTCCTAAACCTGCTCATACTGCTAGAGGTCATTTGTGTCTGGTTGTTAATTTTTATGTAATAATTGTGTGTGCCCTGTCTGTGACATACATTAATTAATCATACTCCAATATGGAGAATTGTGGGACCTACAACTACTAAATGAGAAAAGAATTGCAATTACTTTGATTTATTCTGGTAAAGTTATTCATAGACAGTTGAAAAACTATGCCAATACTTATAAACACCTTGGGATACATCACAAAAGGGTTGGGGGAGAGGTTGTGATAATTGCACAAGGGAATTAAACCCAATCATATATGACCACTGATTGTTGTGATGTTAATTGAAAGGCAAACAATACTACAGAAGGGAATACATTATACCTGTGGGTGGAGTTGAAAGTGGACTGTTCATTAAATTAAAAATGCAAGTCTCCAAAGTGAATCATGAAGTGGTCAAAATGGCGTAAAGTGACTTTAAGTTTCCCCACACAGTGTCTCGTGATTGTGGCTCGACCTCACCATAGTGTTGTAGGTAGAGACTGAAGTGGCTGCAGAATCAGTCAGTGGCGCCACCGGTGACTCTCGCCAATGGCAGAGTGCAAATCAGCTTGAATTTTCTCTAAGCCCCAACAGCAGCTCTCATGACAGCAGGCTGGCTGTTTTGAAGTTTATGGCAGAAGTTGTTGATGAAATAGATGAAGACAGAGTGATTTCTGATTGCATGTTTTGTACCAGTAAATCTTGGGTTGCTGTGTTTCACTTCATTTCCTGTATTTAGGTTGGCTTGGCTTCAGATCTTCCCAGCACCAACCGATCAAATTGTTCCTAGGAACACGCTACTCCCCTTTCGTAGGCATCCTCTCTTCAGTTAACCAGTAACATACATTCTAACATTTTATAGAGAAAAAAATAGTGTCACTCTCCCCCCCCATCTCTCTCTTTGACCAGTGAGGCGGGCCTCGACCTTACAGCTGAATTTCTCTGTCTAAATTAATGTTTATTTACAGGATCCAGTCCCTTTGATTCTTATATTGAGTAAACATTTAGTCTTCATTAACCTGACACGTACAGTGTTGTGTCATGATTTCAAAACTGCAGATCCCCATTCCGTTATCAGTATGTCTATCTGTGGCATCCGGTGATTTACTGAGAGGAACTTAGCTTTCTATTTTTGTGTGAACTTCTGCCTTTTGCTAAAATGTTCCTCTTTTTTCCGGCTTCCAGAGTTGTAAAATGTTTTGCGACAGGGGGCTCCTGCACCACAGGAGATCGTATATGACAGGGTGTGTACGCCCTGAGAAACCTGCAAAAAATCTGAGAATTTTTGCATCCGAAAGAAAACTGGGATAAAATCCTGGAATTTTGGAGAGTTTGAGAATTTTTCTTTTTTTCTTCTTTTTTTTAGTTTTCAGTTAATTTTTTGTAATTTTGACTGGTAAGAACTGATATTCTGACAAAGAATTTTACTGTATCCAGCCACTGCAGAACAGTGCTGCAGCAATAAAACATAAACAAGAGAAAAAAAACTAAACTTAAGTTGCAAAGTAAAGGTGCCATTTAGAACAACAAAATACAGTGCGCACACAAGTGTCTGCCAACAGCAAAATGAGTCAAAGGCTTTAGGACGAAGACTATGCAATACTTCAGAACAACAGACTGCTTCTGATAAGCGTGACATCACAACTGTTTACATTAGGTTTGTTTGAGCAATTTCCAGCAGGCTCTTGCACATGCACAGTCGATTCATGTATGAGCAGTAGCATCAAGCTAACAGATTCATGCTCATGCAGAACAGTTTGAGTTGTTGTGCGGAAGGGGGGGGGGGGGGGGGAGCGGTGTCTTCACACGACCTGTGTTTATGTTTAAGTGATTTTGCTGTTTCCTCTTTGCTTGTAGCTCTCACGTCAAATGAAAACAAAATGGATATCTGCGGCCAGGGCCTATCAAATGAATTAAAATACATTCACATAATTACAGAAGACTAAAGTGTGTTATTAGTTACAGTTTGTGTTTTTATTTCATTTCCACATTTGCGGCAGTCAAGCATTAATCGCCTTGCAGAACAATGAAGTTATTTTCATCAATTTGCTAAGGAAATTTGGCTTTTAATAATCTTTTCTGCAGAGGCAGTGAATTAATTTGAAATGACGTGTTTCATTCCACACTATTGGCTAGTTTCAACAGTTTGCTGAATTTCAAGTACATGTTTTCATTTTTTGGCTTGTAGGCATATGGTATTATGCTATAACAAAGAACCAAACATGAGATAATAACAGTACTGGTACTCCAAGAAAATAGGTGTCCCGAAAACCACACTGAAACGCTTGATACCAGGTTGGTGCTTACATCTTTGTTAATCTGGACATACGAATGTGCATTTTATGTCAAAATTCCGATGCTGTTGGAGTGTCCTCTGATGTTTTGTTTCATTTATGACGTAATGCTGTAATCTCTTAATGCTGTATATGTACTAAGATACAGGTTTCCTACATCATTGTAGCCGTGTACTTGCAGTAACGCCTGTTTTTGGGTGCTGACAACTGCTGAAATGAATTTGGGCAGGTTGTGGGAAAATATTACGAATGGTGGTTAGCAAAAACATTACTTTCAAAGAAAATTTCACTTTACGTGAAATGAATTATGTTATGTGTGAGAATGTTCTTGTGACTTCTTGAATCACAGAGCTTTTGACTCTCATTTAAAGTTTAACACTTTAAGGGCCAGCCACTTATAAGAATTTCGAGCCCAGACACCAGACATTTATGTCATTATTCAAGATATTACTGGCACATTTGTGTGATAGGCCAATATTATCTGTGAAACCTAGCTTTTCTTGTAGTTTATTAATCTTCAAGGCCAGTCTCTTATAGCTACACTATGTTTATTAATTCAAACCATTAACTTATCCTATTTGTGTTTGCGGTACTTAACAGTGATGTTGCTGTTGGCCGACTACATCATGTGTCCTGTGCAGAATATCTATCAACAGCTGGTGAGGTCGTGTGGCATGAGCTATGATTGGCTTTCAAAAGTTCATCGCACTCTCGATTTCAGTGCTTTGGAACCTAATGTGCTGTGCTTGGTGGAATTCGAATATATACTTTTGTAATACAAAAATATTCAGTGTATCATAATACGAAAATATGCTGTATACAGGTTTCTGCACATCAAAGATCTTTCCAAAACATTTTTTTTTTTTTTCTAACGTACTGGGAAGTTCTATGCCGGTGTATAAAACCTTAACCATTCAAAGGATTGATAAGTTTTACCGTTCTGAGGGGACGTATACTGTCACTTAAGTGTATTTTCACCCTGTGAAAAGTGTACTTTTGGCTGGAAAATCCCTTGTCTGCATATATACCCCATATATGTGTTCATCCACAGTGCTTGGCTGCCCCAGTGCTGCAAATACAAAAAGCTGTCTGGCCTGTTAACTATTGACGTGCGCCTCCCTCAAGTGTCCTTCTGTGAAATGATGTGGAGCAAGATGGCTTTTTTTACTCCCCTGGCAGTCCGTTCACTTCTGCACTGCCCAGAATGCTTTCAACATCCTCTCATTTGTGCAGTGAAACCTCTTTATCCCGACCACTTGGATTTTTGTGAGAAAGTGATTGTTTGGATGGGTGGTCTTCTCAAAGGGCGATCAAGGTAGAGTATTACGCTGAACATAGTTATTTAAACGCAATTAATGACAACTGCTGCAATGGAAACAAGCTTTTATAATGTGTTAGTAATTTTAATAACAACACAGTACGTACCTAATAGTTCACGTAATGAAATACATGGAAGTTAGCATTTGCTCACACTTTTTCATACGTTTGTTCACTATAACATTCTCATATTCCTTTTCCACCTCAGGTATTAAGTACATGAGTGTCTGCTTGTAAAGCTCAGAAGCAAGGGACTTGTGTCTAGCAGTGCTATGTAAGGCATCATGTAAATAGGATTGCCTCTACAGGAATTGTGTCGTCTTCACTATCATTGTTTTGGTTGTCTGTGCAGTGAGGATCTGGGTTCATTTTTACAACAGCATGCTCTCAATTATCACCACTGTTGAAGCATTCAGTTTCTCCATTCACTGTAGAAATGTTCAATTCAGCATTGGCAGCATGCACAAGTGATTGATGATGTTTATTGATTCATCGCCACCTTCTGCTTCTCCAGTGCCCACGTTTTGTGAAGACTGAAAACCAGAATTAATAAAGCATTTCCTAATTGTTCTGTTTTTCACTTCACTCCAGTCAGCAGCGTTACCTACAGTCACAGACTTAAATAGTTCGTACATACCACACAGTATCCATTTTTGCAACTAGTGAACGCAGGAGCTTCTCTCAGTAATTTAAATTAAAAGACTGGATCACCCCTTGGTTAAGAGGCCGAACACACGATATTGTGTTGCCAGGAAAAGATTTTACGTCCAAATTTGATAACGTTTTGTTGCAATGACATGGTTCATTATACACAAAAAGTATGATTTTACATTTCTGAATGCTCATTTTTGAATTTAAATTATTCATCTGTGAACAAAAAATGCCATGTCGTCCATGCATTTTTATTTGCATGCCAAAAGACACCAAGTAAGGAAAAGTCATTATTTTTAAGCACCATTTTGGACAATTTCCTGTTTGTATGACAAGTGGTTCTTCTTTTTCGCTGCAGAGGTTAGCACAAAGATCGATTGTTATTCTTTGTTTCACCATTTTGCTCCCTTTGCACTGTTCAACCCTTCACAGATAGTGTTTTGTCTGCAAACATGCCAACTCTCCAGATTTAAGCAGGAGACTCCCAATTTTTCCTTCTTCCTCCTGATCTCCCAACCATGAAGACCGATCTCCCAATTTTCAGAGCAGTTTCAATACTTTCCGTACTATTTGAAAATCCTGCCCCTCCGATATATTGGTGGATGACAATGTATGGCTGCTACTTGTCTATGTTAACTTGGAACATTCGTGCGGTGGCTGTCGGGAGCGGCAGTAGGTGGAGCTCGCGCTTCGTATCTACAAGGAAGGAAGGAACTTATCGTTGGCAGCGTTTGGAGACAAATGAATATCTTTCAACCAGTGCCGATTTCCTCCACTTCTGGTAGCATCAGTGCAATCGTATAGTTATTGTGGACAAGGAGTAGTTGATAGTCGTTCCAAGCGAAGTGATTAGCGTTGTTCTTTATACAAAGATATGTTGCCAAGTTGGGGGATTTCCTCCTAAATTTAGGGGGAATTAAGCTGCCTGGGGGAAATTAGAGGGATAAATGTTCCAGGGGGGGGGGGAATATTTAGGGTTATTACCCTCCCCTCCCCGCCTCTCCAGTCGACAATTTCATTGTAGCCAACAGTGTGACAAATTATTGAGGGGAATTTGACGTGCAATATAGGGGGAAACGGTGTACCAGGGTTGTTATCATTGCTACATGACCATTGTCTAGAACGTAGGACCATTGTGTTCTCGGTTCTGCTGCGTGATTTGTGTACTCTGTAGTGGTTGTTGGCTGCGTATCATGGAGGTGTTGATTACTTTTTGTGCAGGATGGTGAAGAAATACGATGCAGTGCTCAGAAATGTATGTAAGGAAGAGTTTCCATTTTTAAGTGAATCGAGGAAGGGACAAAGTTACGCATTTTGTAGTGTATGTAGATGTGACTTTTCATTGGCTCATGGCGGGAAATGTGGCATTCTTAAACATGTGAAAACTAAAAAACACCGAGAGTGTCCATTGTGTAGAACAGAACCAGAAACTTAACTTCTCGTTAAACCCCAAAATGTAGATTCTGTGACGAATGCCAAGGCTTTATTTACCTCATTAATTGTAGAGCATAACTTGAGTATAAACTGTGCCAACCACTCTGGGCCTTTTCTTCGCAAAATGTTTCCCGATTATGAAATTGCGAAACAATATGGGTGTGCCAGGTACAGGTACTGAATTATTGCAACTTTGTCAGGGATGTGTTATAATTCACAATAGTACAGCGCTAAAATTCTCCTGATTTTTCACTTTTGAAAGTTGGCATGTCTGTGTCTGGAATTGCTGTACAAAATAGACCAGTTTCATTCATATTGTAAATGTCACTATCACAATGGCCACTTGTAATTACACTAAGTCTCAGCTCCCAGTCAGATACATCATCGTGATTAACTTCTGCACTTTCTCCACAAACTGCTCATGTTGAACAAGAAATATTACCAACCAGCTGTTGCTTGCACTGAAATTAGGAATTCCAAGGTCAGAAGCAAATTAAAGAGCTTTTTCTTGTAGCATCAGTCCAGTAATAGCAATATTTTGGCATGTGCTCCATTAAAACCACTCTAAAACTGCATTATTAATGTCTTCAAATGGTTCCCATCATCTTTTCTTTGAATTTTTGTGGGTGTTTTCTTCCCATTCCTTAACATACTGCCGTGACTTGCAATTGTATTCTGTATTTGACTTTTTCCACAATTAAACTCACTTGCTAACTGATGCAGAGAGTTTCCTTTTTCACTCTTTCTGATAATTTCTAGTGAAAGAACAAGTTTTCTTTTATTTGAAGAAGCCATGAATGTTCACCACAGAGAAAGAATCAGAACTGTTTGCTATTAGAAGTACAAATAACAATGCAGTTTTAGAGATTGTTGTCACACTTTGTTAGTGAGAAACCTTACAATAACACAGTATTGTAATTCCCTCTTCTATGATTGTTTGTCTTTGTCTTAAAGGGAGGACATTACATGTTAAAGAGTGGTCGTTGGTCAGCAGAAGGGGTGGTCAACTTAAGCGGATAAAGATGCATTGATCTTATGGAAATTTATTTACTTTCCTTAAAAATATTGTTGTTTAGAGAGGAGGTCGGATAAAAGTGTGGTCTTCTTGGGAGGTTTACTGTATAAGGCATACAGATCTGAATATAGTGTAATTGAAGAGTAAAGTTACAGTAATCAGTTTGCCGACAATCACTAGCACTGTGGTTTATCATATTCCTCGATTAAATGTTCCAATCAAATGGGTCTTTCATTATGTGACTGTTTCCAGAAAATAGTCACATAACAGTAGTCATTAACTAGAAGGGATTTCAGAGTTTATTTGGAGGCAATTTCAGTTCACACTGTTCTTTTTTGTGTGAGATATTGCCTCTAAATCAAGTAAAACCTTTGTTTGATTTGGGAACCAATTTTTTTTTTTCTATCTCACAGTGTAAGTAATTTTGATTTGTCAGCGTTCCCCATTGTCTACCATCAAGCCAGTTTGGGACATTTATGGTACTTCTCAACTTTCCCTTGTGTTTTTACCTTTCTTCTTCTATAACTGTTTTCTTGTTAAAATCATCTCGACTGAATGACTCCATCGTGCTCTGTATCTCCCTCTTGCCCTCAAACTTGGGTTCTATCATCTGGTTTGGTACTCTTCCAGCTTCCATTATCTTTGAATGTCCAAACCATCTTAACTAACTTTTCTCTGTGCTAATATTCAATTTTTCTATTTCGGTTTCCCCCCCTATTATCTTCATTTCTCTGTCTCTCTCTCTTTCTCTCCCTCTCCCCCCCTCCCCCCCCCCCTCTCCCTTGTTTTCCATAACATACTTATTAGGAATTTCATTGCACTGGCTTGGATTTTACTCTACTCTCTCCTCATTATTGTCCAGGTCTGTGATGCATAATTTGTCAATATGGATGTATAGTATGCCTTGTACAGCACTTACATACACTTCATTGACACATCGGCTATCCTTCCCCAGCCTAAGCCCCTTACACACTGGTAAAATGCATTACTCTGTTTACTCTTTCACCAATTTCTGCCTCCGTCCTTCCCTTCTCCATTATCACACTTCCTAGATATTTAGATCCCACAGCATCTCTTATCACTGGCTATGCTGTTTGAAGAGGCACAAGCCAAATGTCTCAAAGTGAAACACTTCACCCAATACTTGGTATGTACTTAGACTGAGGGGCACTTTTACTGCAACAAAACCAGTATTTTTTTGTCAAAAATGTTGAAGACAAATTTGGAGAATTGGGTCTCTGGGAAAAATACTCAATAGTTCGTGTGTAATTAAAACTTCCTCTGCTGCCCAGTCTACAGTTCTTCAGGCATTGTAGGTGACATACCTGTGACTATTGCCCCACACAAAATGTTGAACATGGTCCAAGGAATCATCTTCCACAGAGATCGTACGCCCCAAACAGATGAGGAGCTCTAGGCTAATCTCCAGTGGCGAAGTGTACATTTTATCAGACATATACAGAAAGGACACAAGGATAGTTGTATGGATACAGGTGCCTTTATCTTAACCTTTGAACGAGATGTCTTTGTACAAAAGGTTAAGATCACGGTGTATAGGTGTCATGGAAACTGTATGTCCTGCTTTGGGCATGTCATCCCACTGCACAGCAGACCCAAAATGTGGCAACTGTGGACGTTCACTCCATGAAGGTAGTCCTTATGAGCAAACAGTTTTGTGTGTCAATTGCATAGACAACATCCTCCACATTTGCCAATTTATCCACTTTTCAAGAAAGAACAGAAGAGCCAGTACTACAAATCTGTTGATGCCTGTCATATTCTGAGGCACAGAAAAAATATGAATGCCTACAACCTGTGGATATGTCGTTCACGACCATCACCTCATCTTACCTTAAGCTTCACCAAACTAGATCTCACACCACCTGTGTTTCCTGTGGTACTTTCTTTGGGAACCACTTCCCACATCTGGCTAGAGTACCATTCTTCTTCAACATTTACTGGCGACAGGGCTCCCTCTCAAGACTGCTCATCTTGGCATCCACCCAGATGAGAGGTCTGATGCCAAACAATGGCTGAAAGAGCCCTGGCCTTTGGGTCCCAAGGCTGCCCACTCTTCTTCTGTCCCTGTGGTCACTGCAGATAGCCCCTTGAATGAACCATGTCCACCAAATGTTACAAAGGGAGGGAGAAGAAGCGGAAGAAGAAGAAAATTTGAACTTAGGCTCCTCCATACTCTGGAACCGTGCTGGTCCTGAGAGGGCATCTGGAGGGGTTCTGCATATTGGTTTACACAGACATTTATCTCTTCCCCTAATCCTGTGGGTTTGCTAAATTGCGTACTACACAACAGACTTTGTGATAGTGACCACTTTCTGGTGATACTCTCATTTCCTCACCACCACCAGACAGACCAACTACAACACTGGACACTTCAAAAAGTCAGCTGTCCTTTATATGCCTCTGCTGATATATTTGCCACCTCTCTGTTGTATTATATGATGAGGTGTGCAAGGTGTCTCAGATGCAATCATCCACGCTGCTGGAACTGCTATCACCATTCACACACGTACTTTCTCCCTCATCGTCAGCTGGTGCCAAGGTGGACTGAAGACATTGCAATGTGAGCCCTGCAATGATTCAGACATCTTTCTCAGTCCAACCTCATCACTTTTAAACAACTTTGTGCTAAGGCTTACTCTCTGTTCAAACGCAGTAAAGAAGAATGTTGGTATCCACTTTGCAACAGTATTGGCTTCCTCGTCCCATCTGGCTACCTTTCTACTGCAGAAACAACTCAACATATCCCCATTATGTTTCATTCCCCGCCAAGCTGAATCCTATAACGAATCCTTTACAGACTGGGGACTACTTCAGGCTCTTGTGTCATCCCATGACACAGCTCCAGGCTCTAATTCATTTCACAATTCTTTGCTGACCATGAAAAGAAATGAAGTATAAAGTATACTTTTGTTATAATTGCACTCAGAAAATGTATGTAACATGGAAAAGATAAATGACTGCACATTCTACTGATTGTAGTATGCAAATAGCGGAATATGCAGGATGGAATAATGACAATACAGTGAAACCCCTATTTTATGTTTTGGTTTGGTCCAGACTTAAAAAAACGCAACATTAAGGAAAATGCAGAATTGTGGAAAATGTCGAAATCCCAAATTAAGAGCAAAAACATATATAATGGCATATATGATTAAAAATCATAATCCTTCTCAGTACATTATACAAAATCTGTACAAGTGAAAGAAACTAAATATGCAATACAGTGTTTATACAATAATTTGTGGTTGTAAATGTTATCCTTACTTAAAAAAGACACATACGTGTAACAGCAAGTAAAAACTCATCCAAAAATTGAAATTGGTATCTGGCTATAAGGTAACCAACCTATTTTCTGACATACTATGACCAGAAATGATGTGTTATGTGTTAAGAGGTCTTTCATTTGTGCTTACGTAGAAAAAAAGCAAAAATTGATGAGCCTTCTGAATTAAACTAAAAACTGTGAAGTACGGTGAAAGGCATTGGAATCTGACATGTGGGTATGTGTTTCCCTTCTGTAGCCAATGGCAGTGCAGCTCACAGCATACTCTGGTGATGCCAGTGCAGTGGTCTCTAGTGTATTGCTTGTAAAGTTTTCTTGTTCATTGTGCTGAGAGTAGAGCTTGTTTGCACCCAAACAATTTAAGGAAGTGATGTCAAAATGGCATAGGCAAGCATTCATGGTGTATGGCGATATGTCGATTGGTGAATACAAATTGAGTTGACAAGAAAGTAGCTGAGCCCAGCTAGGGAGGAAAAACAAATCTCACTCATCCACTCCCCTCCACAGCAACAGTGTCTGCTCCCCCACCAAAAGAGTAGTGAGTACCAAAGAGATACGTGCAATGTAGAGAAGCTCTCCACACGTGAACAATGCTCGTGGTGGCAGCAACAAGGAATACTTTGTGTCAACACACTCAGCATATAAGCTAGGTTGATATGACACAACGGCCTACATGAACATTATATACCTCTTTCATGCAACAGAAGCTTTGTTTTGTGATGAAAAACTAACATAAAAGCATTTTTTCTGGATCACAAATCATGCCCAGGGTATGTTCAGCTTTGCAGAAAGGGTATTAAGGAATTGCCAAACATCAGTAAAGGAGAACAATTTTCTCGTAAGTCTGTATGTTGATCTATTCAGAATGTTGGGACGTAGACTGAGTTTATTCACTGGGTTTGATCATCTCATAGTTTCCTCTGAGTTTGGAGAGGAATGTTATTAGTGTATTCTGATAAAAGCTGCTGTTAAAACAGCACTTCACTTGTAGGTTGTATCATTTGTGCAAAACTAAATCAACACACACAGGAGAATATCAAGAAAGTGTACACAAAGTTAATATTATTTAAAGGGCAGTGACAGGCCTTTCTTGTAAATTGACCTACTTAATGTGGAAACAGTTTCAGGTAAATTTTAATGTCAAATAACTGTAGGCCCATACAAAGCTTGTATTATTATTATACTTGTCAATTGCTGTATACCATAAATGTGTTTTATTTCATTTCTTTTTATTCCTGTTAGCTTTACAACAGAAATATTAGATTTTCAGGAGAGATTTGTTTTTAGCTCAGTGCATAACATACGATAAAATGATTCAATTTTTTTTACCCATTATCAGATGGATCTTGAAATCCCACCTCTGTAAAAGCAATGCTATTGCTTTTTAAACAGTAATACAGTCTTTTATACAATGACAGCAGGAGGTTGATAGTAGATTTATAGTACCCTGTAGCGTGTTGCATCATTCAGCAGGTTACTCAACTGTATGAATATTCACCCTAAATGCATCAGAGGGAATTTCTTAGTTGCTCTTTTCCAAGGAACAAATATCCTAATGCAATATAGCATAAAACATGGCGGTCCTGGCTTCCATTACAACTGCTCAAAGCCATGCAAAAACAAAGGAACACCACAATGACGACAACAATGACAAGTCCAGCCTAGTCTCTTCACAAGCAACAATAATTAAGTGCTGAAGCTGCATTTTAAATGTTTTGTGTAGTAATCATTTGGTTTCACTATAAATACCAATACCAACTTTTTGTTCAATGTACATCTGATAAATATGCAAGGTAGTAGGCATTTCCATGCCTGAAATGTCATTCAAGTCAGAAGTAGAATAACCAAATTTAAAAACTGTAAATGAATGTGCCTGTATCTACACAAAAGATACATCAGTAATTGCAAAAATACACTTGTTTACATTATAGTTGAAATGGTCTTCCATTGGTGGTGAAAGGAATTCATGGAAGGACCAAGCCCCAGGTTCAACATCACTTGTGGTTGACAACATCTAGACTTATGTTGTGAAAACATTCAAAACTTTACTTTACAGTGGAATTAAGCTAAAAACCTGTTGAAAACAATCAATAATCGCAGAGTGCCGGAAGGGATTAAAATTTTGCTTTAAAATTTTCAAGTATTGCAACATGGTCAGGATTAGTGCAGAGCCCCAGAAGGCTTAGAAATGTTCCCTTTAAAAAATTAATAAACACTTTAACAGAAATAGATGAGATATTTAACAAGTCTTCCAAAACAATTTAAGAGAGTAAATGACCTGCTTCAAAACAACTAGGCTACAGTGGTGATTACCAGGAAGACAACAAATGTAAAAATAGTGACAGCAAGCAGCCCTGTACCATCTATGGTGAACTAAACCCCGGTGGAATGTAGTAACTGTCTGATGGGTTGAAACCTTCCTGTTTGCACAATTTTGAATCTTGATTCTGGGAGGGGAAGACACGCAAGGGCAATGGAAGAAGATTTCCGGGACATAGCACCACAATAACAATAAGAACTTAAGTGACCAATGACCCACTACCGCAACTTGGCATGGAATAGCGGTCCCAATGAAGTCCACGTACCGGCCTCCACTCAGAACCGCGCCCACTTCCTCTCCTGTTGTCAATTCAGCCATATGGTGAGGCACACCAGAACAGTTTGTTGGCTTGTTTGACAACCAGGAGCTAGGTCAGCATACAATATGGCTAACTAGTCCATTCTGCAAAACTGACAGCCTGATATTAGAGTTAGATCAACTTAAACTGCATCTTACTAATACAGGGCATTCATCAACTGTCCACAGTGTCTGCTACATGACAGTCATTCTCCTGTGCAGCTAGGGCTAAGAGAACCTCACTGGATGGCCAACATAATTCTAAAACACACTTTAAAAAAGAGAGTTTAACAACAGGGTGCAATAATTGCCCTGTCTATCCCAGTAGGACTCCTGTTAGTTTGACCCCTTCACAGATCCACAAAAAAACAGTACCACAAGCAACTCGAACAATACTAAAACCAGTCACTGTTCAGCAAGTAATCAGGGGCACACAGAAGCGGCCAAAAGACCCAATACAGGTCATCCATTGAGACAATCGACCGACCGACAGATGGTCATTCCTGATGGAATCACAGGAAAAGTAATAAGTAAGTGAATACCCAACTGACAGCTTGTTCCACTTCAAAGGGCGGCAACACAATTGGGGGGGGGGGGGGGGGGGCTACACACTTTCGATGGAAAACCAATAGCCATTAGCCTTTCATGGAATGGAGCCTTTGGTCACTTCCCACACAATCAGCTAAACTTCATCCTAACTGCTTCAGCTTGGAGTCCCAGGTTTCTCCCAGTGCTGTCATCCCACAACATGAAAATTCAACCCATGAGCTGTGGCACAGCGGCAGTGTCGCAGGACACCCAGAAGAGAAACCAAGAAGAGGAAGTTGCCGGTAGAGAAATTGATACAAGTCAACACACCTCAGTAGTGAATTCACTAAATTAATGCAACACCTCGCACATCACAAATATCATGCATAAGATGACATAGTGTACGACAAACATGCTTCGTTCTCAGGATCATTTCTCAAAATGCGTCATTTCTGCAACTGGCAGCAGCAAATGCTTTTGTGTAAAAAAACAAAACATATAACTGTGTCCTAGCAGATGACTAATATTTCCCACCTTGATGTTGCTAAACATGATGGTTAAGTTTTCAGTTGGCTTCAGATATGGCAGTGCATTGGCCAGTCTATGTTGTTTGTATAGGTCGTTGGTCAGTACAGTCCAGAGTATCTACACAACACATAAATTTGTTGGTCTACGCCGTGCAGTCAACAGGGCATGGTCTTTGGTCCTCACTCTTCACTGTGTACTGTTTTTCCATTGCAGCAGTTGTCATTAATTGTGTTTAAATAACTACGTTCATCATAATACTCTACTTTGATCGCCCTTTGAGAAGGGCGACTTCAACGACTTGCATGTCAATGGGGATGAAATGATGATGATTAGGACAACACAACACCCAGTCACTGAGCGGAGAAAGTCTCCAACCCAGCTGGGAATCGAATCCGGTCCCTTAGGATTGACATTCTGTTGCACCGACCACTCAGCTACTGGGGGCAAACTGCTCACCAGTGTTGGATAGTGGAGTTGGAATCTTCTGCAATTTTTTTATCATTTTCATGACAGGAAAAAGCTGTTCCCAACAAAATGTTAGGCTACAGACTTCATGACAGCTGCATTTCTGTGTAACTTGGGAAACTATCCTACATATGCACCAAAATACCACCATAACAAACACAATTACTTCATCATCATCATCTTCATTTCAAGAACTACACTGTTGCCTGCTCCAAACTCACAAACTCATTTCCCATAAGGCTTGTTGTTCAGGATCTTCTTGGGAATTCTATGACCTCGTTTTCTCGAGAGGCATTGTCTCCAGTCTTCACGATACTTTTGAATTTTTTCATTTATGTTGAAAAAATTTAATTACCATGTAGTAACGAGAGCTTTTCATGCTTGTAAATGTCCTTTTATAATACTCTAACAGTGATATCTTAGTATAGTTCTTATCTCAGTACTAGTTACAAGGTACATGCAACACTGCATTAGATTGATTTTGGTACCAGTGAAATTAAATATTGTTCAAATGGCTCTGAGCACTATGCGACTTAACTTCTGAGGTCGTCAGTCGCCTAGAACTTAGAACTAATTAAACCTAACTAACCTAAGGACATCACACGCATCCATGCCCGAGGCAGGATTCGAACCTGCGACCGGAGTGGTCGCTCAGCCCCAGACTGTAGCGCTTAGAAGCGCACGGCCACTCCGGCCGGCAAATATTGTTCCACTTAAGCATACTGCCAGAAGACGGATGTGAGGTTCCTAAGGAAGATGAAGGGCTGTACAAAAAGAGACTTAATTAGAAATGAAGTTATTAGAAAAAATTAAATATTTTCAACATAAATGAAAAAAGTCAAAAGTATCGTGAATATGGGAGGCAATGACTCTTGACAAAACGTGGTCATAGAATTCCCAAGAAGATCCTGAACAACAAGCCTTGCGGGAAATGAGTTTGTGAGTTTGGAGCAGGCAACAGTGTAGTTCTTGAAATGAAGATGAAGAAGATGATGATGATGAAGTAATTGTATTTGTTATGGTGGTATTGTGGTGCATATGTAGGATAGTTTCCTAAGTTACACAGAAATGCAGCTGTCATGAAGTCTGTAGCCTAACATTTTGTTGGGAACAGCTTTTTCCTGTCATGAAAAAGATAAAAAGCTGCAGAAGATTCCAACTTCACTATCCAACACTGATGAGCAGTTCGCCCCCAGTAGCTGAGTGGTCAGTGCGACAGAATGTCAATCCAAAGGGCCCAGGTTTGATTCCCGGCTGGGTTGGAGATTTTCTCCACTCAGTGACTGGGTGTTGTGTTGTCCTAATCATCATCATTTCATCCCCATTGACATGCAAGTCACCGAAGTGGCGTCAAATCAAAAGACTTGCACCCGGCAAACGGTCTACCTGACCGGAAGCCCTAGTCACACGACATTTATTTACTGATGAGCACTGTATGTCTTGCAGCAATACAGTCTGACACAAGATATTTCATCACTATGTCAGTTTTATTCAGAGTGAATTTTTCTGTAGAACTCATCCTGTTATGATCATATCTGCGAAGTTGGAAGTAGTGGTTAATTTACTGGCTGGTATTGTGTGTAAAGTGTTGACTACCTGTGCAGAAGCTGTTTGCACACTGGTGCCCATAAGTGGACACTTAATCTGGAAATACCCATGAGTGGACACTAATCTGGAATGTCATTTAAGCTGGAACAACACTTAAATTGGAATAGCCTGATATACATGATGCTATAGCAACTTCTACTTATGATCATTGGCTTCATAGGAATGTAACGGAGTGTGGAGTTCCCACAGTAAAATGTAACACCTGAAATGAACATTGCCATTCTGCATGGAAGAGAAATGGAGAAAGGAGGTATGGTAGTAGCAGACAATGAGACAGTACCTCAGTCTATACCTGACTTGGGATGTTGCAACATTATTGAGATTAAAGTGTCTTAGAATATATGGCAACTGTGTTGTAATCTGACATTAAAAAAGTGAAGCACCCGGAAGACATCGTTGGATATCAAGTAACTTTGTACCATGTACACACCGTTAGCAGGTTGCAGAGTTGCAATTCTCTGTACCGGCCTGGCTTAAGGCCCAAGTGACTCAAACCAGTGCGTCAGGCGCCAACGTGAGAGGGGCACCAGATGTGCCATAACTAGAAGATTCCTGTACAGGACGTATCACAATTAGTATTGGTTGCGGAGGAGGAGGAGGAGATTAGTGTTTAACGTCCTGTCGACAACGAGGTCATTAGAGACTGAGCGCAAGCTCGAGTGAGGGAAGGATGGGGAAGGAAATCGGCCGTGCCCTTTCAAAGGAACAATCCCGGCATTTGCCTGAAGGGATTTAGGGAAATCACGGAAAACCTAAATCAGGATGGCCGGAGACGGGATTGAACCGTCGTCCTCCCGAATGCGAGTCCAGTGTGCTAACCACTGCGCCACCTCACTCGGTTAGTATTGGTTGCTTGGGGCACCGAGTTGAGAAGGGTGTCCAAGAGCAAAATTTGTATACATAACATAATTAGAAGCAAAAACTGACACAGATGAAAGTGTATGAGGGAAAAGGGGGAGAGGGAAGGGGGTGCAAAATGTTAAGCTGCTTGTCTGCAAAAATGTTCTTCAACTGGCCATGTTTCTGTGACAGGTAAAATATGCACAGGTAAAATATGCGTTAGTGCTATCCATTTTTTGCATATTTTCCATATCAGGTAATGCATGTAAGGAGAGTGAACAGTGTTGATGTTGAATGATACTTGTGAAGGACATGGAGATATGGTGAACATGTTTGAGACAGCTTTATAAGTGCCTGACAGCAGCCTCATTGTGGCTCTCCACGGTAGTGGTACATGTGACTATAAAGCATAGCAACACATCTCACTTTCCTTTTACTAGACCGATGAAAAAGTGCAGGTGAAAAAATGTGACTTCATTTACTAGTAACATAAAGAGCATCTTCTGTGCTCGGGTTTGTTGGAATTTATGTGCAAATATGAGAAAGAAAACCCTGCGGGTACAGCATAGAAAGCGATGATGTATTTGTGATTTGGACTGACCAATGAGGGTTCACTTGCACTTTGTAGTCATGCTTTGGTGGTGCCGTGGACTCCAAAGAAGAAAGAGACCTGATGACAATAGTCGAGCAAGAAAAACGAATGTTGTTATGTGGGCACTATCCTTTGCTGTTAAGTACGAACTTATGGTTTTGGTGAAGCATCATGTATGAACATGTTGTCTGCAAAGCTTTGTTAATTATCATTTGTGAGTAGAGAACTTATTTAAATAAAGAAGGATTACAGAAACCGTGTTTTGTGATTTCTTATTGAGTTGTTTAAATGTAGAAGCTCTATTATAGCCCTCGCCCCTCTGCAATTGGGAAAGAAGTCAGCTGCAAATACATGGCATTGCATAGCAGGACCACATCATCAAGAGAAAACAAGACGGTGAACGGGAAATATGAAAAAGAAGATGACTGTTATTGCACGGAACAAGTAAAACTTAGTGTCTCGCAATATATTGATCACTTAAAATCAACCCACAACAAGAAAAACATTTCACTATATGGTCAGCTGATCAAATCATGCAATATCCAAATTTGTGGGGCATATGACAGTGACCCAGTGATAGACTGCACGGGAACATGAGGGCAGGCACACTCATTGTCCAGGTTTCGGTTGACCATGTCCGACCCCCACGAGTGATGATCGCCATATTGTGCACCAAGTACATTGCAACCCCTTTACATCTGCAACCACCATCAGAGAACAAGTAATGGACACACTGCAATATTCTGTGTCATCCTGCACCTTTGGTCAGAGACTAGCAGCAACCAGATTGGGGAATTACTGTCCCATGCGTAGGCTGCTATTAAAACCACAACACTAGGGCTACATTTGGACAAGTGCTGTGACCGGGAAGCATTGACTGCTGATAAATGGTGTCTCATTGTGTTAAACAATGAATAGCAGTTCTTCAACTACCCCAGATGACAATCGTCAGTGAGTATGACGAAGTCCCATTCTTCCGATGTACTGTCCTGGCATTATGATGGTGGGAACCATGGGTACAACTTCATGCTATGGCATGTAGTGATTGAGGGAATTCTGATGGCATAGTGGTATATCCCAGACATCCTGCATCCCCGTATATTATCTCTCATGTGACAATATTGTGGTTGTTATTTTCGAACAGGACAGTGCTTGTCCCTACATTGCATGTGTGTCTACGAACTTTTTACTCGATGTTTAGGTATTCTGTGGCCAGCAGTATCTCAGATCTGTCCCCAATAGTTTGGGACCAGCTTGAATATCAACTCTGTCCCAATGCCATTACCCAGGATACCATGAAGCAGTGACAATAGTTGTAGGCCAGATTGTCTCAGAAGAAGATAAATAGTTTTATGACACCCTTCCCAATTGAATAAGTTCATGCCAGAGGGGATGGGATGTCATACTGATAAGTGGGTTCTTACAACCAAGATCTTTATAAATTTTACTTGATATTGTAATAACTGAAATAATATCGCTTATCCTCTCAAATCTTGAAGTTTCTTTACAGTTTGTCATTCCCTTTTAAGTGCTTGTTCTTCTTCTTTTTCTTCTTCTCCTTCTCTCTCTCTCTTTTCTTTTTTTTCCCCTAGAGAATATATAAGAAATTGCTTTTCAAACTGTCCACTGAAAAGACTGTAATCTCATTTCTTCTGAAATTACAATCTATGTGTCACTTGAGTAACATAAAAATTATCAATATTTATTGTTGAATTTTAATAAATTTTATTATTTACTCTAGGCATTGCTCCCGTTGTATGCATCTGCTGAATTGTGTATGAAGCTGGAGCAGTTCACAAAAAATTTTTTGAAACGGCTTGTCTGTATGACATTAGACAAGCAGATTAATGTTTCTGTGCACACTTTTAAGATTCTTACTTTTATATACAGGTAAGCCTTCACCAGAATAAAATTGTTCTCAGGTTGTAACAGTAACGTGATTCTCATCTTGTTGAAGTTTGAGGAAGGCTTATTTCTAAATTGCAGTATAATTTAGTAACAAGAAAATATGTTAGTTGACATTATTCATAATAGCAGAGTATTTTCCCAACAACTGTTTATGTCATTCCATTTAAGCCAGTAGCTGAGTTGATAAAATGCTGCCATCAGGTGCTGTTCTCATTGAGGCGATAGAACATGTGATGTGAAATATTGCAATAAAGTACATGCTGCATGATGCTTATCAGCACATTGGTGATGTACGAGTATAACCTCTTCTGAAGAAGGTGTTATTGTGGCTTACTATTATTTACAGTTTAAAAAACTGAAAAATAAATGTAAGTACTGGGTGTGCCTGTACAGTGTGATAAATGTCAAATCTAGCTCAGCTGTGTTTTTTTGTGAGCTCTCTCAACATATATCACGAATTCTACTTTTTGGGACAACTAGTATCAGCTACTCTCACAAAACAGGACACAAATTTTCAACATGCAATTTCTCCTGCTGAGAAGGTACGAAGGTTGTACCAAAAGTAAGGTTCCCAATCAGCTACAGCCTCAAAGGAAGGTGCTAGGCTAAATTCAACAACAGTGCCGTGTGCAGTGGTTCCCCCATTCCCGAGCCCGCCCATCCGCGATTCGCTACATTGCTCAGTGTTGGCGTGGCAGCCATCAGAGATGGAAGTGTTGATTGCCGCTCCAGCCAAGTGCGAGGTTCGAGCAGTAATTCGGTTTCTCCATTCAAGGAAGTTACCGGCCGTGGAGATTAATTGGCAACTGACTGAGATTTATGGTGAAGAGTGCATATCTGTTCAGCACGTCCACAAATGGTGCAGGGCTTTAGCTGAGGGTCGCATGGAAATTCAGGATGAAGAATGGAGTGGAAGACCACCGGTTTCAGATGCTGTTGTCCAGAAGATCAACAGTGAGCTGCTCAAAGATTGGAGAGTCACTGTCCATGAACTTGTTGAACGCATTCCTGAAGCTTCCCATGGCAAAATTTAAAGGACTTTAACAGAAATGTTGGTTATCGCAAGGTGTGCGCTCACTGGGTCCTCCAGATGCTGACTGACAAAAGGAGCAACGCCTTGACAACTCGCAAGTTCCTTCAACAGTGTGATGGGGGAAGCAACAAGGAGAAGTTGTTGGAATCTGCAAGCATTCTCACAGGAGATGAAACTTGGGTGTTTCATTACACCCCCAAAACAAAACAACAATCTCGTCAGTGGCGTCACTCCCATTCACTGCCACCAAAGAAATTCAAACAAATGCAGTCGGCAGGAAAGGTTATCTCAACTGTGTTTTGGGATTGGAAGGGGGACAACAATAAACTCAGACAGATATTGTGAAACATTTACCAAACACCGTCAAGCAATAGAGAATCGCCGGAGAGGACAACTGACAGAGGGAGTAGTGATTCTTCACGACAACACTTGACCCCATTTCGCTCGTCAAACACATGAGCTTTTGAAGTAATTTGGGTGGACTATTATGCCCCATCCCCCGTATAGCCCAGACTTAGCCCCCAGCGATTATCACCTCTTTCCCAAGCTAAAGGAACACTTAGGTGGCAAACGCATCAAGAGTGATGATGAAGTCTGAGCAGAGGTCTCACGCTTCCTCAGCAAGTTGGTGGGAGACTTGTTCAGCTTAGGAATACAAAAGCTGGAAGACCGTCTTCAAAAGTGTGTCGAAAAAATGGAGAGTGTTGAAAGATAGACAAAAGTGTAACAATAAACAATGTTTTCTATTTCTAAAAACTATGGGAACATTACTTTTGGTACAACCCTCATAGGTTGGTATAAGTGTGTGAATGACAGTAAAATGCCGCCATGAAAAGTTTATTTTTAGTAATACTGTGCTGGCATAAGCTAGCGCCAGCATTTCGGTCAGCAAAAAGGTTGTGAGAAGATCGGTAGTAGGTGCAAGCAACATGCCTATCAGGAGAGAGGCCAAATAGAGACTCACAAGCAACGTGCCACCAATGCTCTCTCGACTGCCAGTATTTAGATCGCTGTCGTAGACTGGAGGGCCAGTCAATCATCCAGTGAGTCACTGAGTCATCAGTCGCAGCTCAGTTGCAGACTGCACATAGCGACGAGAGTAGTGTACATAGTGAGAAGTGTACTTCACCAGCAGTGAGGCTAACATGGACTACTAAAGATGAGCTTGTTCCACAACACCTGGACTATCTCAAGTTAAGTAACTTCTTGTACCTATGAATAAAGAACCCTGTTAATACATGCGTGCAGTTAGTGTTATAGAAGGGGATACTGGCCACCAAACAATATGCTCTCCGTGCTTCCCATAGTACAAACCTACAGTGACAATGAGACATCACAAAAAATACCATCGAATGTGGTACTGTTAAGTAGCCAGGAAATTTGACAATGTGTCGATATGGAAAGAGGCATACATGGACTTCATCATTTGGATCTTGAACGTATACACAAACCGTCCACCTCTGAGTTAGAAGTCAGGGGAAATTGGGCAGTAGTCAGGTGCTGGATACCGTAACAAAAGAAAGTCTTCAAACTCCTGCAACAGAAATTGTCAACTGTTATCGGACATGAAGGTCATGGGGGATCCCTCATTGGCAAAAATGACAGATAAGGCACAGGCAGTGATGGTCGACAAAGTGACAGTCGACAATGTGGAGGACAGCTTAGCTATGTACAGAAAATTTGGCAAAGCGTTGACCACCAAGAACCACTTCCTGCCCAAGAAGGATCTGTGAAATTGATATGCACCGTGTCCTGAGGGTACCCTCGGTCTGGCCCAAGGGAAAACTGGCGCGGTAGTGCAGCCGGGTTGGGTGCATAGGCCCTGCGAGTCTGCACCAGGTGTTTGATGTCAGGTTTGATCCCAAGCCAGTAGACAAGATGTCACACCATCTTGATGTAAGTCACACCACAGTGCAACACATGTGCAATGTTGAGTGGATCATGTAAGAGATAAAATGTACACCATGCAGGATCCACACCTGAAGAGTCGTGCTCCATCTAAACCAGTTGGACAGCTGAAATGTTTCCCAGAAAAGTGAGTAGCAGCTGTGGAAAAGCAAGTAGTAGACATGGCAGGTGTGATCTCTCATGCTGTCGATGGAAAATCTGAGAAGGCTTGCTGCAAGGTATCATCCAATGCAAACACAAGCGCCTCCTGCCAGTCGAGTCCCAAATAGTCCCTACTGGCAGCCGTGATAGTGCATCAGTGCTCTCATACTGGGCAAATGTCATAGCATTAATTACTGAGAAAGGGGGCCCACCTTTGCAATTTAGTTCTATTTGGCAGCTTGGCATGAGGGCTAAGTGCAGAAGCCATTGGTTAATGATTGGTGATGAGGAGGAACCTTGCCATAAACAAGAGAATGTGGAACTTTTTAATTCTGAAAACAGTAGCCAGTGCCTCCTTTTCCATCTGTGAATAATTGCATTGTGCTGCAGAAAGTGTCTTTGATGCGTAAGTGAAGGGCTGTTCACGCCATCCAGGGGACAGAACCACCCATTGCCGTATTGGCTAATATATCAGTGAAAATAATCAATTTTTGAAAATTTAATGTAACTGGGTGGATATGAAATCTATTCATCAAGTGGCAGCAGGAGAGTACATATAAAAAGTATTTAAATTTGCAACCTTGTGGAGCCAGTGGATCCTTCTTCTGGCAGAAGGGAAAGGACTGGTGAGGCTTAGGAAATTGGGAGATTCTGGAGAAGTTCTCTAAAACTCTGTGTCAGGGGAAACTTACCATGTGGGATGGAAAGGAAAGACTGGTTATTGGAGACTGTACTGGCTGGGATTTGAAAACCTTCATTTCATCTGGTGCAGTTCCCAACAATCAATGTTTCCTTCTCATCCCATTTGGCAAGTCTTCCCTGACCTGACATTCTGGTTGATTTTTCCAAACTTTTCCCATTTGCTAAACCTCATTGGTCCTTTTACTTCATCCCTTTTGCTTCCCCTTCAACCCTTCTGCCAGAAGAGCCACAGGCTCCGAAAGCTTGCAAATTTAAGTACTTTGATATGTGTTTTCCCCTGCTGCCCTTGTTGAGCAGATTCTTTTATCCATCCAGTTCCATTATGTTGTCATACTTGAACACATCACAGGCCAAACTTGAAGATCTACATGGCGTGAAAGAAACAAACAGTGAACAGAGCACAAACACTGCTTGAGGTACTGAAGAGCAGACCAGACATATATTAGGTCCTTTTGGTGAAGCTGTTTAAGAGGATGGTAAATGTGCATGGCATGGAGAATGAGCGTAGGATAATGTGAAATTTTGCTCAAAAAAGTCTGGAGATCCTTCAGGTTTTTTTATCACTGACAGGTTGTCGATGACTGATAATCCAGAGGGGTGAGCACATATTCCAAAATTACATCTTTGGGAAAAACAAACTGCACTTTTCCAGCTTGTAACGAGGGCCATTCTTCAGAAGACAGGACACCTGTAAATGTTCCTGTCGTGTGGAGCTTACAACCCAGATGTCATCAAGGTAGTTTATGGGACAGGGAATGTCCTGAATTAACTGCTCCAAAGTTGTTGTTGTTGTTGTTGTTGTTGTGGTCTTCAATCCAAAGACTGGGTTGATGCAGCTCTTCATGCTACTCTATCCTGTCCTCTTCATCTCCTAATTACTTCTGCAACTACTTCCTTCTGAATCTGCTTACTATATGCATCCCATGGCCTCCCTCTACAATTTTTATCCCCCACACTTCCCTCCAGTGCTAAATTGGTGTCCCTTGATGTCTCAGCATGTATCACGTCAACCAACCCCTTTCTTAGTCAAGTTGTGCCACACATGATCTTTCCACCTAATCTTCAGTATTCTTCTGTAGCATAGCATCACATCTCAGAAGCTCTTATTCTCTTTTTGTCTAAACTTTGTATCATACATGTTTCAGTTCCTTACATGGCTATACTTCAGACAATTACCGTCAGAAATGGTTTCTTAACACTTAGTCAGTATTCAAAGATAACAAGTCTCTCTTTTCAGAAATGCTTCTCTTGCCATTGTCAGTCTACATTTTGTATCCTCTCTACTTTGGTCATCATCAGTTATTTTGTGCCCAAATAGCGAAACTCAAGTGTCTCATTTCCTAATCTAACTCCCTCAGCCTCATCTGATTTAATTTGACTACATTCCATTATCCCTGTTTTGCTTTTATTGGTGTTCATCGTATATCCTCATTTCAAGACACTGTCCATTCCATACAACTGCTCTTCGATGTCCTATGTTGTCTCAAGCAGAGTTACAATGTTATCGACCAACATCAAAGTTTTTATTTCTTCTTCTAGAACTTTAATTCTTACTCCAAATTTTTCTATGGTCCTTTACTTCTTGCTCAG
Organism: Schistocerca americana; assembly: GCF_021461395.2. Taxonomy (NCBI): domain Eukaryota; kingdom Metazoa; phylum Arthropoda; class Insecta; order Orthoptera; family Acrididae; genus Schistocerca; species Schistocerca americana. Next base: position 428,024,657 of record NC_060124.1, on the reverse strand, counting down.
TGTACAGATTGAATAACCCCCTTGTAAACCACTGCTTCCCTTTTATACCTCTCAACTCTAATAACTATCACCTGGTTTTTGTACAAGTAGTAAATAGCCTTTCACTTCCCGTATTTTTCCCCTGATACTTTCAGGTTTTCAAAGAGATTATTCCAGTCAACATTGGCAAAACCTTTCTCTAAGTTTACAAATGCTATAAATGTAGGTTTGCCTCTCCTTAGCGTATCATCTAAGATAAGTTGTGGTATCAGTATTGCCTTGTGTGTTCCTATATTTCTCCAGAATCCAAACTGATCTTCACTGAGGTCGGCTTCACTTGATTTTTTTTTTTTTTTTTTTTTTTTTACAGAATTCCTTAATTCCTTTTAGTATTTTGCAACCACGACTTATTAATCTGATAGTTCAGCAATTTTCACACCTGTCAGCAACTGCTTTGTTTGGAATTAGAATTATTAGATTCTTCTGTAAGTCTGAGGGTATTTCATTTGTCTTGTGCATCTTGCACACCAGCTGGAAGAGTTTTGTCATGGCTGACTTTCCCAAACCTGCTCCATATATAACTGATAAATTCCTGGCGCAGATGAAATTCCAAAAGGCAAGTGATTAAACTGGTAAAGGCCAAAGGGCGTGTTAAGTACCAAGAAAGTCAAGGAAGCCGTATCCAATGGCACCTACAGGTATGCATCACACAAGTCAGTGCATAAAAAACACTGGCTCCCAGATGACTTCACCAACAACTCCTCCGCCCAGAGAATTGGATATGAATCTGAGACACACTGCATGTTGCCCATCAGTTTAAAATCATTTCAGAGGTGCATGGCACTGTCGGCTTCTGAATCACCACCAATGGGGTGGACCACTGACTTGATGAAATAGGAGAATGATGCCCTGATCCTGCCAATGCTGCAACTCAATCCTTACCTTATCGCTTGTGGAGAAGGGAATGGGGTGGGGACGACAAACTTTAGGCTCTGCTGACAGCTTAAGAGAAACATGCCTCAAAATTTTCTGCCCGACCCAAGGTATTCTCAAAAAGCCGGTTGTACTACCGTAATACGGAGTCCAAATCTTGAAAAGGGACCAACTACTGAAACACTAAATGGACTTTTGAAACTATCTGGAAGCAAAAACCAGAAAAAGCCTCTAATCCAAAAATATTTTTACCAATGGCACATTGTCTGCTAACTGTGTAAGTTGCTGTTCCACATTCTAATAACATGTTGAGATGGAGCATTGCCCCCTCAAAGGAATACACTGTTTACTGTAAGACATGAAATTGACAATGGCTGTTGTGATGCTGGGCAGCTCAAGAGCCTGCATGTATCTATAAGTTAATGAGACTGACCATCGCTCCAGAGTCTTTTTGAAATTCAACCAGTCACCCATCCACTGCCAATGTTAGCAAAATATGTTGGAGCAACATGTATGGGACTTGGGAGACAGTCCCATACTCCAGTGAAAGCACATGGAATGTCTGGTGACTGACCCGCGGCCCACTGACGCTCACAAAAAAGTGCTAAGTGGCCTACTTCATAGTATGCACTACACACAGCCTCCTCTTGTGGGCAGTCTCATCAAACATGCAGCAAAAGACAATCCAGGCAGGGCAGCTAGCTTACTCATTGAGTGAAAATAGTGTGATGCCAAGTACCCAAACAGGCAGGAATTATGACATTGCCATCAATGCGAATCTGCTGAATCTGCTGAATGCGATGGAGGCAGAGATGGGCAGTGCCGTGGTGTCACTGTGCAGGAATCGTCAATGGCGTGAACACATGGCGACTGGTGAGAGGGATGGCTGCCTGGGGAACCCTGTGGCACAGCGGGACCTGTTTACCATGCATGCCTAATTGCGCCACCTGCCGGTTGTTGGAAAGAACATGCCTTGTAACTGCTGTAAGCTCATGTGGTACTGCAATGTGGGAAATGTCAACTAAAGAAGATTGACAAGGGGAAAGCCTTTGATGAGACTTCAAGATCAGATGCTAACTGAATAATCACATCCTGAATTAGCGAGTATAATTATGATGTTGCTCATTTGGGACTCCCTCAATGACACTTTTGTGAGAGACCCTGCACATCGGTGATCTTGGCTGCGTGTGACTGTCTGAACTGCTTGTGGTGTTGGTTAAGTTGCAACTGTGCCACCACTACATGAGTTTGATGTCGAAAATACTGCATTAGTAACCAACAAAGTTTTTCAGAGAGGAGCCTTTCGCGCCCAGCGGAGGGCTTCAGATTTTGTACAGTTTCATACAACCACACGCAGCTGGACAATACTGAGGTGGCTTTATCGATTGGATTGACGATATGTCCTTCCTGGTAGCACAGCAAGAATTGGCACATGTAATTTTTCAACATTACCATAGACTCACAAAACAGGCAGAAAGTGGGCGTCGGGCCCACCACCAGCATGGCACGGTCATGAAGCAATTCCACATTCCAGTTAACAGGTCCTGCATCTGCTCGTGCTGCTGCTTCTGCTGCTCGTTCTGTAGGTACAGCTGTTCCTACCAGCATTTCAGAAATGCCACGTATATAGCCGCCCAAAATTAACGTTATAAAAGGGGAAGAAAAAAATGGAAGTGTCACACGTGTAAGACTGACCTTCATCACCACTTTAGTACCTGCGAGATGTGACAAGGCCAGTGAACAGAAGTCGTCACAAGAAACTGTACTGGCTGACGGTGGCTCAAGAAGTCGACGAACAGGACCCTGCAAGAGGAGATGAAAACTTGCCATGTGAGTCAGTCTACAGGCAGGCAGAAGGTCAGAAACCTCGTACAGATGTGCATGTGGATACACACAACACATGGCAGGTGTCGGTGGCTGATGACTGAGCACACGTCAACAGTACATGGCACAAGGTGCAAGTTGAGTTCTGCAGTGGGTTAACGCAACATTAGAACTGCCCCACCCAACTTATTGCCACCAGTTGGTAAACACTTACGTCATCAAGTCCGCCCATACAACTCATCACATGTGTCCCCCATGGCTGTTGCCCTCACTGTTCTGCCATAATAACCATGCCACTGGTCTGTCTCCATCACGATATCTGCTGGTGGGAATACTAAGTTAATTTACTGCTTTCACAGTGTTGATTGACAGTACCATCGGTTCTTGGTAGAATATTTTATTCATTTTGAATGAAAAAACACTCTACATTGGTGTAATAGCCTACAATACACGGAGGGGTTTTTGGCTGTTATGCCGTCATTAGGTATAAAGATACGTTTGCGGGCAGTGGAGTTTTGTTGGATCAAAGATTTTAAACTGGTGTATCAACAGAGTATCTCCGTTTCCAGAAATGAAAAATGTTAATGTCAGATATAGGAATAAATTAAAAAGGGACTATTTCAGTGTAAATGCGATACTAACATTATTTAACTCAGATAAAATATGCAACACAGTAACTAATGGGTTATATACAAATTACAACAGTTGTTCATAGAAGAAAATAAATTGAGCCGTAAACTTTGTTGCGAGGCTTGAAAGTTGTGGCTGAACAAAATAACTTCATCTTTAAAAGGTCTTAAATTACAAACAGATAAAATGTACTAGTGAGAGTAAGCAGATAAGTGATACAGCTGTGATTATGCAAAGTAATTTTTTTAACACAACAGGAGAAATTGTAGCAACTGCAATAAAGGAAAATGGAGCATGTGAGTAAGAGAGGTAATTTACAATATGACCATGGTGAGATTATGAGTAGTATCTGCATTTAGAAGTGTCTAGTCAGGGAACTGTGTAGTCTTTTAGTACTAAGCTTGGGCTGATAGACATATGTTTATTAATTTCCATTATTCCAGGGTAGTTTGTCTTCCTTCCTTTATGGATGTGACATAATACTTCATGTTTCACCTTCTAGATATTGCATTCTTTAAGCAGGTGGTCAGCAAAAGTAGCGTCTCCTTTTCTAAGTTTCCGGGCTTCTGTGATGTTCCTTCAAGTTATGTATACTACCAGACAACTCAAAAAATTCCTGAAGCAACTAAATACTAAACACAACAGTATAAAATTCATAATGGAATTTGGGGACAGCTGCATGCATTATTTAGATATAATCACAGACATCACTGACTGTATACATACTTTCAAGATTCATAGGAAACCTATCACAACAGATGTTGTAATGCCTACCAATTCTCAACACCCAGTGACCCTTAAGTGTGCTGCATCAGTCAGTGATACATCACCTAATATCTATCACCATGAGTGAAGACAACTTCCAAATGGAATTAAATACAATCAAACAAATAGCTTCAAACAATGGCTACGTTGGTGGACACCATAATGCACAGAAAGCAGAAACAACAGATGTATTTTCGTCTTTGCCCTGTTCTCAACCCACCACCTAAAGAACACAATAAATGGTGCAAAATTCCATATTTAGGAAAAGTCTCACTGGATGTAACCAGGAAGCTTAAATCCAGGAACCCAAGAATATCATTTTATGTGCGTTACACTGTAGGTCACTTTTTGCCCAGTGGTAAAGATAGCACTCCAGCTTCGGAAAAGAGTGGAATATATAAAATCACTTGTGGCAAATTCTAAATAGATAAATCTGAAGTTGGAAACTGAGAAAAGGAGGTTCTGTTTTCGCATATCACTTGCTTAAAGTAGGCCATAACTACAATGCAAAACATGAAGTATTACACCACTTCTGTAAGGGAACAAGGATGAACTATCTTGAAATGTGGCCATCAACCCAAGCTTAGTACTGAATGGCCAGGCACAGTTCCCTTACTTGCCATTTCTAACTTCAGATATTACTCATAATTCCACCAAGGCCGTGTTGTGAATTACCCCTCTTACTCACATGCTCCTTTTTTCTTTGTTCCAGTTACTATCATATCTCACTGTGTTACAAAATTTTACTTTGTACAGTCACAGGTGCTTCACTTACCTACTTAATCTCACTAGTACATTGAAACCACTATTTTATGTTTTTGTGCAGTCCAGACTTCAAAAACCCAAAAGTGAGGAAAATGCATAATCAAGGAAAATGTTAAAAACCCTCAAAAATATGAGCAAAAACACATGTAATGGACATATATGATTAAAAATTGCAATCCTCTCCAATAGTTTGTGTAGAATCTGTAAGTGAGGGAAATTAAATGTACAATACAGTGTTTATACAATAGTTTGTGATAATGAATTTCATCAGTTCTTAAAAAATCACAGATATGTAACAGCAAGCACTCATCAAAAAATTGAAATTGTAGTTAGGTAAAAGTTAATTGAGCTGCTTTCTGACATTCATGTGTTCAAAACATGTTTTCTAGAGATCATCCACTCACCCAGAAAATAAGAACAATTGATGAATATGTTGAATTAAACCAAAAACATCACAGGAGCTAAGTGGTTAAACCATAAGCATAAATGTGGACATTTGCTTAATGACATACTTTTGTCACCATTGCTGTTATTGTTTAATGATTTTCTTATGAGCCGCACTTCCGATGTTCACCACTGTTAAAGTGTTCTTTTAGGCTTGCTGAGAGAAACAGACATGTGAAAAAATAAGTTTGCTTCCCTAATTGACGTTAAAAGCTGATTAGAAATTGGCTCAGTGAATTTGTATACTCTGTGTAAAATGTAAATTAGAAACAAAGCTCAGGTGCTACAGTTTCGCTTCATGCCCTCTATCACTGCTGCCAATCTTTATGATCTACAGAGTGTGGTATGTGTGTGGTGCAAAGTATATACATGAGTAGTGTATGTAGTTGTTGCCATTGTATCATGTAAGATTTGAACAAGGAAGTCTTTAAAATGTGCTATCGCAAAACCCTTTTTCTATTTCCGTGGGACATCTGTCATAGCACATCATCTGCATGAAAATATATTTTCAGCACTGCACAAAATGATTTCACACTACCTGCGCACCTGTCAGTGAGGGCTGCTCCCCCTTCCACATGTCCAGTAGACAAGCTGATTTTGCGTGTGTTAGTGTGGTGTGGTGGCTGCACTGGCTACTAGATGACTTGATAAGTCTCCAGCCAATAGGAGTTCACGAGTCAGAAATGAGTGAAGTTTCCTTGATTACGACCGAGCATATTTTTCGAGACTCAGTGTTTGAATTTAAAAGGTTGGCAGTTGATAGTGTTGCTGAATGCAGTACATCTGAAATACAAGCAAAAAGTTGAGACTGAGCTATAAGTGGCACAAGAAAAGATGGTGGCAGAGCCACTTCGTCACATATTGTCTCGGTCTGGAACACTTCTCATGGACTGCCTTGTTTTTTAGTTACCACTGCAACCTAGCACTAGTTGTATCATAATTGCACAGTGAAGCTAAATGTTGCAAGTTGTGTTGGCAACATTAATCATGGATTACGTCAGGTTTTCCTCTTCACATCTCCCCCCTCCACAATGGCCTAAAATATTCCCTTAACTCTGCCACCACCCATGGTGCGAACCATCTCTCTTTTGTGCCACTTACATATCATTCAGTCACATCAAATATCATTAGGAAGAAAACGAATCAAAGTTAAGTGAGACATGAGTAAGAATGTAGGCTCGGGGTAAACCTTACTAGGAAGAAATGTTGATCTTACGGGTTTTTCACAGGGGATACTAATATTTGGCGTAGAATTGCAAAAAATGTAAATCGGATAATGTAAAATTGAAGTTCCACCGTATATCTTATCTGTTTGTAACTTAGTACCTATTAAAGACAAGATCATTTTGTTCAGCCGCAGCTGTGGAGCATATCACCAAAGTTTATTGTTCAGTTTATTTCCTTTTATGAACAAGTATTGTAACTTGTATACAGTTCATTAGTTAATGTGTCACATATTTTGTCTTAATTAAATAATCTTACATAGCATTTACACTGATGTAAGTTAAAGGGGTCACTGCTGTCAACTGCAGGAGGGAATTATGTGGAATCAGTGGCGACGAGTGAAAATGTGTACCGGATCAGGATTCAAACTCTGGATGTCCTGCTTACCAGTCAGGTGCGTTAACCACTGCACCATGTGGAACGCAGCATTATCGCAACTGTGCGGACTATCTCAGATTGCCTCACGGCTGATCCACATTCCCACTGAGTGCCACCTATTCACAGTCCCTGTCCATTTTACTCCTGTTCACTGCTCTTAAATTCCCACAGGAGGTGGGATGTATTTGTGCATCTGCAGTGAAAAAGGGCTCCATTGTCAAGCTAGGTGAATCAATTATATCAATGCATGTTGTCTGTTCTTTCACAGACATTTTCGAATGAATAGGCACCATGCAGAATCCACAGCTGTGAAACATTATATGTAAGTTGAAGGGGCTCACTGCTATCAGTTGCAGCAGGACATTATGCAGAATCAGCAGCGAAGAGTGAAAATGCGTACTGGTTTGGAAATTGAACCCGATATCTCCTGCTTACTATGCAGGTGCGTTAACAAGTACCCCATCTGGGCTACTGCATTATTGCAACTGTGTGGTCTATCTCGGCATGCTTCACGACTGATCCACATTCCCACTGAGCGCCACCTATCCGCCCCTGTCCAATTTACTCCCGTTCACTACTCTGAGATTCCGATAGGAGATGGATCATATTTGTGCATCCACACTGAAGAAGGTGGATCCATTGCCTTTTTAGGCGTATCAATTACATGAACACATGGTGTCTGTTCTTTCAGACATGTCTCAAGAGCAGTGAATGGGAGTAAAATGGAGAGGAACTGCGGATAGGTGGCACTCGGTGGGAATATGGATTGGTCATGAGGCGTGCCAAGATAAGCAATAATGCTGTGTCTTGGATAGTGCTGTGGGTAACACACCTGCCTAGTAAGCAGGAGATCCCGGGTTCAAATCATGGCGCGGTACACATTTTTACTCATCGCTGCTGATTCTGTGTAATGTCCTGCTGCAGCTGACAGCAGTGATCCCCTTTGATTTACATATACATTTACACTGAAATAATCCCTTTTGTTTTATTCCTAAATGTAACAGTAACATTTTACATCTCTGGAAATGGAGATTCTCTGTAGATACACTAGTTTAAAATCTCTGATCAGCAAAATTCATTGCACCCATATTTTTCTTTGTAGCTGATGATCGCATGACAGCAGAACCCCGGTTTGTGAAATAAATAATAAATGTTGTAGAGTATTACATCAGCGTGGTGTGTATTTTTGTTAATAATTGCTGCTGTCAGCTTATTTGTGTTCCTACAATGACTGTTATCATTCCAGAGCACTAATTATCCACGTTCTTTTTTTAAGTTAGATCAATATTGTTACATGCATTCACTATAGTACATTTGAAGCTGAGTTGATGTTACTGACGTTATAGTATTAAACTCGTGGAGGGATACTTGCCTCCTGCAGAACAGCCTGTCACGCCACATACAGAACCAATTACCTGAGATCAGTCATCGAAGAAGGATGATCCAGCTACTCTGACACATCAAAGTATAATACATACTACCTCGAAGAGAAGGGCAGACAACACCCAGAATCTTAAAAACAGTTTTCACATTCATCTCATTATTACTTAAAATAGACAGCAGGTTATAATTGAGGCCATCTGCTGTCCTCACATCAGAATGTTAAATGCAATTAATTAAAATAGGGCACATTTAAGCTGATGTCACACAAGTACTACAATCCTATGGGTTCTCTACCTGAATAAGGCTTTATGTCATAAAGCCTTATGTCACAAGGTATTGCTCTGTCCTTTATCTTGTTAATAACTTCTTCTGTATTGAGGTGATGTCTGTGGCAGCTTTCTAAATTCCTTCAGTTGTTATAACTTACTGAGATATATCTGTTCTTTTAAACTGGCAGTATAATATTTCTGCCTGTATAGCCATCATATTCAGATACAAGAAGCTGTTTTTACAGTAGTTGGGATGGCAGCAGTGGGAAGATGATGTAATGTGGTGTGAGGTACCAGTGACAGATAGTTTACTCAATACACATATCATGAGAAAGAATGCCTAAATTGTGATCCTTCCCCATGATTCGTCGCTGTGTTCGCAAGTAGTGTTCCAAAAAGATAAATTTCCTTTATTAATGTTAGATAAACTAAACAGCGAATTCACTTTCATTTCATATAAAAGTATCTCTCAATAGCAGGGTATCATCAGTTATTTCAAAAGTTTTAATTACCAGCACAATAATAAACAGTTGCTGAATGAAAAGGCACACAGAGTACCTCCAAGATCTTCAGTTCATGCCTAACTTGGATGGTGGACAAGATGGTTTGGCTGTCAGGTCAGAGCTCAATCGGCACTCTCAGAGAACAGGCATATCGTCTAAACAAATCAGTTCAAAATTTAATAATGTTTTCCTCACTAACAGTTTATTACAGCCTCAAGATAGTGGATTCACAACCTACATGGTGTTTTCTGCACTGGGCATGACAACTATAAAAGACTGCAGTTTGGTGAATTTTATTCAGAACTTCTGCATTCCACTCGGGGCAGTGGAAGCAAAGGGTTGCCATAGGTTCTGGAAATTAGGGAATACTAGGGAATTTCAAACATATCAGAGAAATACCATGGGAATTTGAAAAAAAAAAAAAAATACTGGAAAAAATCTCATTTTTGCCTCGTTTATTGAGGTGCCATTGATTGTCCCTGGCTGGGTGCAACTGAGTACATGCGCTGCTTTCCTACTCCCTCATTACCACCACCTCTCCCCTTCCTAGCACTCCCCTCAGCTAGCAGTCAGTGTTGCCACCACTTCTTGCCGCTAACCTAGCAGCTGCTGGGTGAGAGGCAGGGAGGCATGAGGAGTATTTTCTTTGGATTTGATTCTCAGAGGCTGTAGATGTAATGACCGGAGATGGCGATCATGTTTGCATGAGTTCTGTCTGAGTGATTGTATGAATGTGATTGTATGAATGTGTGTGTGCTCTCATTTTCTGGCAAAAGCTGTGGGTGAAAATTTAGTTGTGAGAGTGTGATTGTGTTTTTATGTGCCTATGTGTGGCTCAGCAATCATCTTCACATTTAGTTGCTACCCATCCTCATTATTATTGATTCTCAGAATATTTGAACAAGTTATCTGTTGCATGGATTGATCACCATGGTCTCATTTCATCAACATGCTGTCTGTGGCTCATGAATAGCTAGCCACAAGAGTGGATTTCCATGACGGGCCAAAACCGCAGGCCATTTCTGCAGGTAGCATTAATGGATCGGGCCTGCCGATCAGATGCCATTCAGTTCCCAGTAATGTGTAGGTCCTGCTTGTCGGATCCAGTCTTACCGATCTGCCCACAGGCCGTCCTGTTTGTGTGTGGCATAATGCAGCGGAGTTTCATGGTTTATCCATGGACCCAAGACTGTGGTGCTACTCAGCAAGCCAGACGCCATGGGCAATGGACTCCAGGAAATGTGACTGTTTCACTGCAAGTGCATTGTACAGTGTGGCGTTTTGTAGACATTTTATTTGTTCTAGAACATTTTGGCACTTAAAAAGTGGGTCAGTCACTGGCGGTTTGTACGCTATATACTCATATATTTCTCAAAACAGATGTAACACAATGGGCAATACCAACATTTTATTGGCAGTCACCTACAGCAATGGTTTACACAATCCTTCCTCGTCTTACACGCTTTTTTCAAGAGGCCTACTTTTTTTTTTTAGGTTATTTCTAAAATCACTGGTATTTTAATATCTGTCTTGTAATTCCAAGGAAGTGCGTATTTTTGTCGCCAAATGTGTTTCGTTTTATTGAAATAAAATAACATCAGTGATATTAATAAAACTCTTACACCATTTGGTTTGCTTTCATTACAAAAGATGTTGATGTTAGTACTTACGATTTTTGCTCATAACAGGAAATGCCATCTGCTTGCAATTATTTTTTTTTAATTTTTTAATTTTTTTTTTATAGATATTTCCTTGTTTGCACTATTGTTTCTTGTGCTGTAGCTACAAAGACACATTGTCAACTAATGTCTTAACTTACCTTTAAGATCTCAAAATTTGTCAAGGAAAATTCTAGAACTTGTCTGAAAATCAGGGAATTTCACTTGGGGAAACTTGTGGTAAGCTATCAGACAAACTAGTCAAAACACTGAAATCCCAAAACTATTCAACATCATTTTATGTAAATGGCACTACAGCTAATCTCCTATTCAACAGCAAGGACAAAACAGATAAACTAATCAACAGTTGTTTGTTGTTGTGGTCTTCAGTCCTGAGACTGGTTTGATGCAGCTCACCATGCTACTCTATCCTGTGCAAGCTTCTTCATCTCCCAGTACCTACTGCAACCTACATGCTTCTGAATCTGCTTAGTGTATTCGTCTCTTGGTCTCCCTCTACGATTTTTACCCTCCACGCTGCCCTCCAATGCTAAATTGGTGATCCCTTGATGCCTCAAAACATGTCCTACCAACCGATCCCTTCTTCTAGTCAAGTTGTGCCACAAACTTCTCTTCTCACCAATCCTATTCAATACCTCCTCATTAGCTACGTGATCTACCCACCTTATCTTCAGCATTCTTCTGTAGCACCACATTTCGAAAGCTTCTATTCTCTTCTTGTCCAAACTAGTTATCGTCCACGTTTCACTTCCATACATGGCTACACTCCATACAAATACTTTCAGAACGACTTCCTGACACTTAAATCTATACTCGATGTTAACAAATTTCTCTTCTTCAGAAACGATTTCCTTGCCATTGCCAGTCTACATTTTATATCCTCTCTACTTCGACCATCATCAGTTATTTTACTCCCTAAATAGCAAAACTCCTTTACAACTTTAAGTGTGTCATTTCCTAATCTAATTCCCTCAGCATCACCCGATTTAATTTGACTACATTCCATTATCCTTGTTTTGCTTTTGTTAATGTTCATCTTATATCCTCCTTTCAAGACACTGTTCATTCCGTTCAACTGCTCTTCCAAGTCCTTTGCTGTCTCTGACAGAATTACAATGTCATCGGCGAACTTCAAAGTTTTTACTTCTTCTCCATGAATTTTAATACCTACTCCGAATTTTCCTTTTGTTTCCTTTACTGCTTGCTCAATATACAGATTGAATAACATCGGGGAGAGGCTACAACCCTGTCTCACTCCTTTCACAACCACTGCTTCCCTTTCATGCCCCTCGACTCTTATAACTGCCCTCTGGTTTCTGTACAAATTGTAAATAGCTTTTCGCTCCCTGTATTTTACCCCTGCCACCTTCAGAATTTGAAAGAGAGTATTCCAGTTAACATTGTCAAAAGCTTTCTCTAAGTCTACAAATGCCAGAAACGTAGGTTTGGCTTTTCTTAATCTTTCTTCTAAGATAAGTCGTAAGGTTAATATTGCCTCACGTATCCCAACATTTCTACGGAATCCAAACTGATCTTCCCTGAGGTCTGCTTCTACCAGTTTTTCCATTCGTCTGTAAAGAATTCGCATTAGTATTTTGCAGCTGCGACTTATTAAACTGATAGTTCGGTAATTTTCACATCTGTCAACACCTGCTTTCTTTGGGATTGGAATTACTATATTCTTCTTGAAGTCTGAGGGTATTTCGCCTGTCTCATACATCTTGCTCACCAGATGGTAGAGTTTTGTCATGACTGGCTCTCCCAAGGCCATCAGTAGTTCTAATGGAATGTTGTCTACTCCCGGGGCCTTGTTTCGACTCTGGTCTTTCAGTGCTCTGTCAAACTCTTCACGCAGTATCTTATCTCCCATTTCATCTTCATCTACATCTTCTTCCATTTCCATAATATTGTCCTCAAGTACATCGCCCTTGTATAAACCCTCTATATACTCCTTCCACCTTTCTGCCTTCCCTTCTTTGCTTAGAACTGGGTTGCCATCTGAGCTCTTGATATTCGTACAAGTGGTTCTCTTCTCTCCAAAAGGTCTCTTTAATTTTCCTGTAGGCAGTATCTATCTTACCCCTAGTGAGACAAGCCTCTACATCCTTACATTTGTCCTCTAGCCAGCCCTGCTTAGCCATTTTGCACTTCCTGTCGATCTCATTTTTGAGACGTTTGTATTCGTTTTTGCCTGCTTCATTTACTGCATTTTTATATTTTCTCCTTTCATCAATTAAATTCAATATTTCTTCTGTTACCCAAGGATTTCTATTAGCCCTCGTCTTTTTACCTACTTGATCGTCTGCTGCCTTCACTACTTCATCCCTCAGAGCTACCCATTCTTCTTCTACTGTATTTCTTTCTCCCATTCCTGTCAATTGTTCCCTTATGCTCTCCCTCAAACACTCTACAACCTCTGGTTTAGTCAGTTTATCCAGGTCCCATCTCCTTAAATTCCCACCTTTTTGCAGTTTCTTCAGTTTTAATCTGCAGTTCATAACCAATAGATTGTGGTCAGAATCCACATCTGCCCCTGGAAATGTCTTACAATTTAAAACCTGGTTCCTAAATCTCTGTCTTACCATTATATAATCTATTTGATACCTTTTAGTATCTGCAGGATTCTTCCAGGTATACAACCTTCTTTTATGATTCTTGAACCAAGTGTTAGCTATGATTAAGTTATGCTCTGTGCAAAATTCTACAAGGCGGCTTCCTCTTTCATTTCTTCCCCCCAATCCATATTCACCTACTATGTTTCCTTCTCTCCCTTTTCCTACTGACGAATTCCAGTCACCCATGACTATTAAATTTTCGTCTCCCTGCACTACCTGAATAATTTCTTTTATCTTGTCATACATTTCATCAATTTCTTCATCATCTGCAGAGCTAGTTGGCATATAAACTTGTACTACTGTAGTAGGCATGGGCTTTGTGTCTATCTTGGCCACAATAATGCGTTCACTATGCTGTTTGTAGTAGCTTACCCGCACTCCTATTTTTTTATTCATTATGAAACCTACTCCTGCATTACCCCTATTTGATTTTGCATTCATAACCCTGTAATCACCTGACCAAAAGTCTTGTCCCTCCTGCCACCGAACTTCACTAATTCCCACTATATCTAACTTTAACCTATCCATTTCCCTTTTTAAATTTTCTAATCTACCTGCCCGATTAAGGGATCTGACATTCCACGCTCCGATCCGTCGAACGCCAGTTTTCTTTCTCCTGATAACGACGTCCTCTTGAGTAGTCCCCGCCCGGAGATCCGAATGGGGGACTATTTTACCTCCGGAATATTTTACCCAAGAGGACGCCATCATCATCTGTAATCACCTGACCAAAAGTCTTGTCCCTCCTGCCACCGAACTTCACTAACTCCCACTATATCTAACTTTAACCTATCCATTTCCCTTTTTAAATTTTCTAATCTACCTGCCCGATTAAGGGATCTGACATTCCACGCTCCGATCCGTCGAACGCCAGTTTTCTTTCTCCTGATAATGACATCCTCTTGAGTAGTCCCCGCCCGGAGATCCGAATGGGGGACTATTTTACCTCCGGAATATTTTACCCAAGAGGACGCCATCATCATTTACTCATACAGTAAAGCTGCATGTCCTCGGGAAAAATTACGGCTGTAGTTTCCCCTTGCTTTCAGCCGTTCGCAGTACCAGAACAGCAAGGCCGTTTTGGTCAATGTTACAAGGCCAGATCAGTCAATCATCCAGACTGTTGCCCCTGCAACTACTGAAAAGGCTGCTGCCCCTCTTCAGGAACCACACGTTTGTCTGGCCTCTCAACAGATACCCCCTCCGTTGTGGTTGCACCTACGGTACGGTCATCTGTATCGCTGAGGCACGCAAGCCTCCCCACCAACGGCAAGGTCCATGGTTCATGGGGGGGTAATCAACAGTAGGGTTTACAAAATAAACTGCACTGTACATGGGTCAAATGGACCAGGCCATATCAATAAAGCTGACTGAACAAGAACACAGCTGGAGATTAAATAAATCAGACTCCACCTTTGCTGAACATGTGCTCAAAGAAGGACACAAATATCCAACACACACAGAAGTGCTACATATGGCCAACAAAGGCGTTGACAAAGAAACAAGCTATGACAAAAACAAAGGCAAAAACTCAGTCTACTAGAAGCACTTGAAATTACAAACACAATCCCCAGCTGGTTCTAAATGACCAATTGCAACTGAGCACATCACCACTCAAATACTGACAGACGATAAAATGTGATTTATTATGTTAAAGAACAATTTTACAGAACAAAAGGTCAAAAGACCCGTTTGGCAGTTCCAAAGACAATAC
This sequence comes from Schistocerca americana, assembly GCF_021461395.2. NCBI lineage: Eukaryota > Metazoa > Arthropoda > Insecta > Orthoptera > Acrididae > Schistocerca > Schistocerca americana. The sequence continues at coordinate 428,009,552 of NC_060124.1, read as the reverse complement.
CACAACTAAAGATTGTATGTAAGTGCATTGTATCTTGCCCAGAATGTTTGGTTCGTAAGAACACAAGCACCTTGTAAACAATAGCCAGTAGTTATCTGAAGATGGCCTAATAAGCCGAAAACTAGTTCACACAATTAAAAATCAGTAGAACAAAAAACCACCTAAGTGTTATTCAACCCTCAATATGGGATTTTTCTATCAAGAAGTGATGGAATAATCCATAAATAAGATACTTAATTTTCTTTTCCTGCTGTTAGTTCTCCCCCCTCTTCCATTCAGAACTATATCTGCCTTATTTAACATTCTTCACTGTCTAGATTAAGATGAGAAAATTTCATTACACTGAATGCGTTGACAAAGAAACAAGCTATGACAAAAACAAAGTAACCAGCAGAATAAACATCTGCACAGCATGGATAAAAAACTGACATTTGATGGAATATATGTGGACAGGTCAGAATATATTAAGTATAGTAGCAAGAGAATGCAGTATATAGTGAACAACAAGACACCAGTGCCATATTAACACACATAACAAGAAAACGTGTTATTAAGCATGTAGTGGGGCAATTTTTAAATGTTTACAACTACTATAAACAAACCTGTACGTTTGAAAATATTTTAAAAATAGGAAAGAAGATGAAGGCTATTACATATAACACAGATAAAATAATGCTCAAAAGCAAGCTGAGGGCTGCGAAGAAGAGGATGATGCTAAACTGGGTAGGTGAGTATGACAATGTACAATAGACAAAATTCTGGTGGGGAAAACAATGGAAATAACTAAGAGGTAAATGGAGAGTTATAAATTAGACGACAGAAAAGTTGGCCAGTTATTTATATAAAGAGAGAAAAGAGAAGTCTGATCATGAGATGACAGGAGAGTTGACCAATTATTTATGAAGGGTGATCAAGGAGAAGCAAAAGGCAGTGTGTAAGTTGGCAGTTAAGTAGTATTTACGGGTGGTTTCCTCCAGCTATTTTTATGAAGTACAAGGGAGTAGATATATTGTCTACATAAGACACAACACTGACATGGAAAGCTCATAAGAGACATAAGTGTAGTAAATAAGGTTTAAATAGAAGACCACGTAATATGAAGTATAGAGAGCAATGACACACACTGGTTTTAAATATGAAAGGAATGTGGAATAAAGGTCTAGTAAGAAAAAGATAATTAGCCCGTATGTATTATAAAGTCACGTAATGCTTTTATATGAAAGTCAGTTGAAAATACACTGTCATTACATGAATACAGTTCCACAAGTACAGTCTGTAGCAGCATGACACTCAAATTTGGAAGGAATGATACCTCATACTTTGGAATGAAGCAGTGATTGGGTAAATGAGTGTTTGTGCATTATGCTTGAAGGAAGATTCTACAAGGTCCTCCACCGTATCTGAATAACAATTGTAAGCCTCTGTATGTGAGATTTAAAGAGCATAGCAGGAGACACTGGGTAGCGGCTTGAGTCATTAACAAAGTGGGTCAGTAGTAACAGATAGTGGGAGCAAGTGCAGAGCTCTTAAGAATGTGAAGGGGCAATGTCCCAGTTGTGTGTAAACAGTGGCTATAGATGTGATCAAACCAAAAACAATGGTAACCACTTCATGACATGATGTAAACAGTGGCATTGTTCATGAAGAGCCAAAACAAAACATTTTGTATTATGAATGAAAATTTGTTTAAAACTAGGAAACTAATGTAAGGCATTTTGTACTGTTACATGGATTTGTACTGGAACTGTGTGCTGAGGTTGAAGTGGGAGAATGGACTAACAGTTGTTGACCTCAACACCAGTTGAGAAAATCTGGAGTTTCAGAATGCAAGACCACATCATGAAAAACAGAGTCATCAATATGGGGTTGCTGTTGTGAGCTGCTTACATATGTTCTGGTAATAGGTGTGAGTGTGATGATCCGTCTCCACATGTTTATGAAATGTGTAGGTGTTGTGTTTGTTTTATTTGCAATCACATGAAGTGGACTTCTTTATGACACATTTAAATATAAATAGGTGCAGAATAGCATGGTGCTGGAATAATAGTGAGGAAAAGTGTAAAGAATGGCATGATGAAGCAAATGTTTCATTGAATTGAAAGGACAGCAAGCACCGATAGTAGTTGGTTAGCTGTGTAACTTCTTATGACAAATAGTTGGTCAGTTTAAGAACAGCAGTGTGTGAAAAGTGAATAGCAGTGTAAATTCTTCATGCTAATATTTTGTTGAATCTAAAGGAATGAAATGTGCCAATAGCAATAGTAGACAATTTAACGTTGGTAACTTTCCCTGCAATATATCTTACTTTCCCGTAACCCTCCTGGCCTCAACTTTCGTTAGTTTTTGTCCTCATCCATCCAGCCCCTTCCCTGTTCCCATTTCAGCACTACACAGTCCTCATTCCACCATCACATCCAGTCTTTTTACTTCTCTCCTTTTCCACTACCCCCTCCCTCCCATCACTACCACCACCTCTCGCCGGCCCCTCTGACTAACCTGCAGCACTTCACTTCTGCACCCCTACCCTACTATCCCTCCCCATCCTCACCCCAGCCTCATCCTTATCCCCACCCAGTCACTACTCCTATCATACACTGCTGCTGCTGCCCACAGTGTGATTTCTGTTGCCTGAGACTGCTGTCGTGTGTGTGAGTTGCGTTTGTGATAGTGTGTGTGTGTGTGTGTGTGTGTGTGTGTGTGTGTGTGTGTGTGTGTGCGCGCGCGCGCGCGCGCATGTGTTTCTGTGTGTGTGTGTGTGTGTGTGTGTGTGTGTGTGTGTGCAGGCATGCCTGTGAGTCTATTTTTGATGAAAGCCTTGGCTGAAGGCTTTGATAGTGATAGTCTTTTTGTTGCCTATCAGCAATTCAGCATCTCCGCTATATGGTGAATAGCACCTTTCCTACTCATAATATTGTTACATTCCATCCTGGATTTTCCATTGGTTAAAAGTTATAAAAATTTGAGTGAAAATCTGCTTATTTCTAAAATTGTTTGTTGCCCATGAGAAAATGCCAATTTTTGGGAAATCGGAGAATGAAGGGGATGTGTAACATTTATAGCTTTACTGTCATCACATTCAGCTATAAGAAGCTCTTCTTAGAGCAGATGAGAAGGCAGCAGTGGGAAGATGATGTAATGTGGTGTGAAGTACTGCCGATAGATAGTTTATTCAGTACGTTCATTGTGAGAAAGACCACCTAAATTGTGGTCCTCCTCTGCGATTGGCTGCTGTGTTCAGAAGTAGCCAACCAAAATGATAAACTTCTGTTATTAATATTAGAAAATCTGAACAATGAATTCACTTGTCTTTCATCTCACTAGCAAGCTATCATTCAGTTATTTCGAAAGTATCAATTACTACCAGAAAAATAAACATTTGCTAAATGGAAAGACAGTCAAAGCACTTCAAAGATCTTCGGTCACGCCTGACTTAGATGGCGGCCGAGGTGGTTTGGCTGTCAGATCAGAGCTTGAGCGGCGGTCCCAGAGGACAGACATGTTGCCTGCCCCAGTTGGTATCAGTTAAGACTTAATTAGCAATCTCTAGCTTGTAAATGTAAGAGCACAATTGTTAGTTAAGGACATACATCTTGTCTGCTGCAGTCAGTATTTGTTCAGAACTAGTTTCATAGTACATATGCAAGCATGCAGTTCATTATTTTGTTTATTCTTTGTAAAAATGTGAAGAATCAAAGTTATTTGTGAGTCATGAAGTAGACTATGATTGTGCAGTTTCTCGTAGTCTGGTAATAAAAGCGAGTAGTATCCCATTTCAACGAACAAGTTCAAAATTTAATAATTTATGCGATAAGAGTTCCTCACTAACAGTTTAGTACAGCTTCAAGATAATGGATTCATAACCTATGTGCTATTTTCTGCTCAGTGGACAGCAACTAGAGCAGACCACAGGTTGGTGAACATTACGCAGAACTTAAGCATTCACTCATGGTGGTGGAAGCAACTAGGCGCCTGGCAGGTACTGCAGTCTTAGTACAGATGAAATCAGTGAGACATCATCTATGGTATCACAGAGGAGGTAAGAAGGAAAGAAATTTTCGAGAGAAGGGATTTATCATACACACATAAATCTCTCTGGTGCTCTCTCTCTCACTTGCTGTAGTAGGTAATAGTGTGCAGTGAGATGGCGTATAGCATCACAAGTCTGTCATTTTTGGATGTCATTTTACTATTTAATTCCCTTGTTCCCACAAAAAGGCAAAATTATTCCAGATGTTTTGGAGTATCTTATGAGCTTGGAACAGACATCTGAATACTCAGAAGACACTGAGAGACTCCAAGCAGATGAGTAGTTTCTTGTCTTAGCCACTACTGCAAGTAACATAGCTACATGTTAGCATTACCGGGGTGTATCTCTCTCTGCCTGCCTCTTCTTTGGTTCTCCTTTATATAAAAAAGTGCAAGTTGTGTTAGTTAAATAATTTCAAGTTAAGGCTGCAACTAATAGCAATTTATAACCAATTTGATACATGTTAAATAAGCAGCTAGGCATTAGGTGGAATTATCGCCCAATATAAAAAATGTCTTGACTAAGAAACATGTGGGTCTTGTGCTTTGACAAAATGTATGTTACATCATTTGATTGCCTGTTGTCAATACAACATGATTTAACTTGCAAGTTATACTGTATAATAAAGTAAAAGTATTCTCATTTACTCTACTGTTACATTTTGGGGAATGAGATCCACCTGATTATTAAATACAATAATAATTGAAACGATAATTTGGTCTAAAAACTTTTGATATCTATTGTGATCATTACTTGAGGCTTTAGAAGGTTATATTTTGAGTGAACTTCAATACAGCATTCCATCTGCAACAACATGATGTTTTTGTGAAGTTGGTGAGTGAGGTTGAAAAATCACATTTTCTTTGACTGTAATTTCTTGACACAAAAATATTTCAGGTGTGTAATTTGTGATTGCTTCCATTATTCTCATAGTTCTTCTCCTCATTCACATCTGCCTCTTTTACAGAAATAGATGTGTAAACATGATATATACACTGTAGCATGGCACTAATGTTCATTACTTTTGTACATAATCACCATATGTGTTAAAACATTTCTTCCATTTGTGTGGCAAGGTATCATTGCATTCTTAGCAAAAAAATTGTGAGCCCCTTGTGCTATGTAATAGTGGCATGCTGAATTTTGCAATGGTTTGAAATTGTTATTTACCAAGTGTTTCAGAGAGGTGCAAACCATTAATGGCTGGGTCAGTGCTGTGAGGAAAGGTCTTACTACCTCTTACGTGAGAGAGAATAACAGTTCATATGAACTGTTAGCTTAGTGTAGTTGAGTATTATCATGCAGAAACTTGTATGTTGTGAGATAAGTGTGGTTGTTGTAGGTGAAATATCTCAACAGTGAGTCACAATACATAGTACCATACACTGCGTCTTCTCTGCTGAGGAAGTCATATTGGAACACATCCTTGTGGCTCCCAAAGACTGTTGTATTCACTTTCTTAGTACCCAGAAGTACTTCCAATTTATTTGATGTTGAGATGATGTATGTGTTTATAACATGAATATCTGCTTCAGTTCTTGATTCACCCACATTGTCACAACTGTACTTTTTCTTGAAATTTCACCATGTGCACATTGCACAAACACATTCTAATGGCTTTGTGATATTTAATGAATAGAACTGACACCCAGGCTAAACAGTTAGATAATAATTCTGCTTAGATGTGAGAAGGAGACAACCTTGAGTGTAGCATAGTTACCATCTTGATCAATATACCAGGGTTGCTACAAGTTCAGGAAATCAGGGGATTTCAAACATATTAGGGAAATTTGAATTTTTTTTTCAGTAGCATGAAATTGTTTAATGAGATGTCATGCTTTGTCGATGGCTGGACGCAGCTGAGTACATGCGCCACTTCCCTACGCTCTCATTCTTAGTGCTTCTCCCCTTCCCACCCCTCCCCTCAGTTTACAGTCAGTGCTGCCACCACTACTTTCTGCTAGCCTAGCAGTTGCCGATGGGAGGCAGGGGGCATGAGGAGGAGTAGTTTGTTTGGATCTGATTCTCAAAGCTTGTTGACTTATCGGCTAAAGACAACAGTCTTGTATGCATGAGTTGTGTCTGAGTGATTGTGTGAATATGTGTGCGCTCTCATTTTCTGACAAAGGCTATGGCCAAAAATTTAGTTGTGAGAGTGCGATTGTCTTTTCTATGTGCCTGTCTGTGGCTCAGCGATCATCTCTTTACAGCGAGTTGCTACCTATCCTCATTAGTGTTGATTCTCAGAGTATTTGTGCAAGTTATCTGTTGCGTGGATGATAACCGCAGTCTCATTTCATCAACATGGTGTATCACGTGAAAAGCTGGCTACTTGACTGGACTTGCATGATGGGGCAAGACCGCAGGCCATTTCTGCAAGTATCTCTAATGGATTGGGCCTGCCGATTTGAACCCCATAGTTTCCCACTAAAGTGCAGGCCCTGCCTGTTGGATCTAGTCTCACTGATTTGCCTGCAGGCTAGGTCTGTCTGTGTGTGTCGTAATGCAGCGGATTTTCATGGTTTATCCATGGATCCAGGACTGTGATGCTTCTCAGCAGGCCAGAGGCCAGGGGTGATGGATTTCAGGAATTGCAACTGTCTCACCACAAGTACATTGTGCAGTGCGGCATTTTATAGACATTTTATTTATTCTAGTACATTTTGGCACTTCGAAAGTAGTTTATATATTAGAAAGTATGGATGATAAGAAGAAGAAGAAAATTGTGACAGTCGCTGGTAGTTTGTATGCTATCTACTCATATATTTTTTTTTTTAAAAAGAAAAATCATACGATACCTGTGGAATAATAGACATAACACAATGGTTAATAACTGACAATAACGAAAATAGTAGAACCATTTTATTGGCAGTCACCTATAGTGTTGGTTTACACAGCTCTTCCCCATCTTACACATTTCTTTCAAGAGGCCTACTTTTTTCTGAGGTTATTTCTGAAAGCAGTGAATGTAATTAAATCTGTCCTGCAACTCCAACAAAATGCATATTTTTGTCATCAAATGTGTTTTACTTTATTAAAATCAAGTAACATCAGCTATCTTAATGAAACATATATACCATTTGGCTTGTTTTCTCCATCTAAAAACAGGTTAGTACATAAATCTTTTTCTAACGTGTTTAGAAATACAGAAGGCCTTGCATTTTTTAATTTTTTAAATTTTTTATTTATTTATTTTGTCGATTCGTGTCTTTACTTACCCTTGAGATCTCAAAATTTCTCAGGGAAAAATGCTAAAACTTGTCTGGAAATCAGGGAGATATCAGGGAATTTCACTTGGGGAAACTTGTGGCAACCCTCCTATACATCTATCTCATTAACATGACACTGCATAATAAACCCACATCTGTTCCTGTGACATGAAATTTACACAAAATGCCTTGTAAGTTGACTGTGGATTTCTGTTGGTGATGTGTTCTTCAAACTTGTAAATATGTACTCTCATATATGTTGGTATGTTATGATTGGTAATATGTATATCTTACACATCTTATGCATTATCTGCTGATTATATACTGTCACTGGTCATCTGCTGCAGTTCAAGCAGCAAATTCAAACAACCAACACAATCTCACAACTTTGAGAGTTTGTGCTATCTTCCTTTGTGAATGTTGTTTCAGCTATAGTGTGACAGATGTCCAGGCAGAACATGGAAGAAAGACAGTACACTAATTGTATATTTTATTTTAAACTGTATTTAATGCTGTACTCTGATAAACTATTCATATTTATGTGTTAGTAATTGTTTTCTTTGCAGGTGCTTTGGAAGTGAATTGTTATCCACAGATAGTGAGAGTTTATACTTACTAGTGTTTTCAAAGTATTTATCTGTTGCACAAGCTGCAGGGGAGTTTCTTTTACTTGTATTTGAGGAACAGAAGAAAAAAGATAATTCAAGCCTTTTGGAAAATATTATTTGTTTCTTCTCTGAGGCTGGGGTATGTATGAAGATTTGTTTCTAGTTTTATTTTGAATTAGTATTTTCACAACTTATAAAAAAAATTTAAATTTTCTTTTCTTTATTTCTAATGCATTTCTTATAGCATAAAATTCATATGTAACTGAGCCATTCAGTGAAGTTCTTGGATACTTCATCTTGCTCTTGTCTAATTCTCAGTGTAAAGTGTGCAGTGGTCTCCATGTCTTGGAAAATCAGTGCACCACCTTTGACACAACTGAATTGTCTTCATTAATGCAATCATTTTTTGAATGCATCCATTCCATCTTGAAGCTTGTTTGGACCATTGTACTATACCTCTGCCCAAACACACAATGTATCTGCATGCTAGTATGTGAGCACTAACTGCATGAGTAACTAGATACTGTTTTGTAGTAGTCAGGCTTTTCTGTCCGCATTTGTGATACCCTCAGTGGGCTCATAACTTCCGTGAGTGTGTGCATGGTGAGCAAGAGTACTCAAGATATTACAGAACCTAATTCCTTCCTTGCACTGCAATCTCCCATTTTTGACTATCCTTACTTCTCTTTCTTTCTCATGGTGGCTGCCTTCGATGCTGCCTCGAATATTACCCTAGGTTCTGATTTCTTTCATCAACATTTTAATTTGTTTTGTTCGGATCACTTTTGGCTGAAGTTTTAGTCCTCTCCTGGGTTTAACCTCCATTTAAAAACATTTTCATTAGTGTGAACCAACAGAGGAACAATGCTAAAAAGTAATGCCTACTGCTTACATTGTTAACAAATCTTTCCACACAATAACTGCATCAGCTCATCTATGCACTTAAAAGCCAATGCAATAGCCAATACGACGTGTTGGGGTCATTATGTACCCTTTTGAAAGAGCTGACACAGAGATCAGACTTCTGATGCCTGAGCATCAACTCCCCACACGTACCTTGGAGTAGAAGCTCTTCTTAAATTGAGTCTCCTGACAATGGCTACAGTGCCAGATGACCTTTGCTGCTGTAGGTGACATCAGGGTGGATATTTTACACGTGAAATATGTCAGATTGAACCAACATAATGGCCGTTCTGATTCAACCATCTTGACAGACAGGTCTAGATATATGAACAATATGAACACAGACAGTTACAATCCTTCTGCTTTATCTTCCCTGGTTGCCCCATGGGAAGAGGGACAAGCCAGATGACCGGGAGCAAAGCAATTTACAATTGAACTGGTTCTCCTTTTTCTGTATGAAAATGATTTTTATTCTCTGAAATAAGGTTATAAACTATCTTTAGTGTGGGGCAGATTAGTTGGGGTTGGGGCGTCTCATGCTGGGTCTGGGGGACTCGCAATCCTCTCTTCTTTGCCGGCTGCCTCTTTCATCCCCTTTTCCTTTGTTTCACTTACTTTTAGATACAGTTTGCCTCTTTTTCTGCTGCATCTTATTTTCCATTTTAGAGGTAGCACTCCGTCAGACAGTGGGCGCTCTTAACACCTTGATTGTAATGAATCAGGCGTGGGATGGCTCTGATCGCATACAGACGTCCCTCCCCCAAAGTCCCACACAACTCCACCTCCCATCCTGCTGCCTTAATTATTTCTGTTGGTTTGCTTTTGTTATTTTCAGTCTGACTGATGTCTATTACATTTTTAGTCTTCTCACTTTTACTGTTCTGCACCTCCCAACTAGGAGGCATTTTTTGCTCTGCAACTGTCTTTTGCCATTAGTCAGGATGGAGGAGTCAGATATGGGTGGAGTTTTTCTCACAGTGGATGAGCCCTGGGAGACTAGTCACCTGCTCTGACCTACAATGAAATGAACTGAGTGTATGGCATTGTTGGCCAGGAGGCCCCATGCAGGGGAGTTCGGCCACCGTATTGCAAGTCCCTTTTAGTTGATGCCATTTCGGTGACTTGTGGGTCAGTTCTGACCTACATATTGGCCCCATCCTTATGCTTCTCTGTGAATTATTTCTCAGTTCTGGCATCGGTATTGCCTTCAGCTAGTAAACCACTGATTCTTTAAAGAATTGTACTCCTGTGTATAAAACAGCTTCAAACTTTGGACTATTTTACAAGTACGTTAATGTGTTAAATATTTGATTTGAAGCATGTAAGCATAAAAAAGTTTAGAAAAGGTTTGAAATTACGTTTGAAGTTTGCTGCCAGTTGTCAAGTGTTCTCATTCTCAAACACTGGATGAGTAAAGTCTGGGTTAGTTGCGCTCCATATTAAGCAAAAGCTAATTTTTCATGCATCTCAATGTTTATGACATCATATATCCTGAACTACGTGACATACAGCAAAATAATTGTGCAGGTACATTCAGTGGTACATGTGGATAGTACATGCAATATATGTTGCAAATAGAGTTAGTACTAAAAGAGTAGTAACTTAAAACGTCATACCTGATGTTTAAGTTTTACTGCATAAACATTGAAAGTGTAGGCAGCAATTGACTTTTTTTCTTTCATTATTTTGTGAGCATTGTCAGTGAGAGAAAGATTCGTAAAGGTTTGAAATTATGTATAGCTTCTCATGCTCACAGAATTTACATAGCACCCCCTGATCCAGCAGTTATTAAGGATGAAGATTGAGGTAATTACAATGATGAAGGGGGTATACCGAACAATCTTAACTCTCGGCAACTCTGGGTCAAAGCTGAAACAGATTAACAGACAATGAAAAAGAAATAAAAGAGAAATCCTGGGTTCACTGTACACTAACTTCAAATTTGAAACCTTTTCCTGATTCAAGCTTTTGCACACATGTTGATAAGTCTGCTGTGTAAATTGCCGAGTTGACAGTAATCTCATACAATTCATACTTGATGAGTCAAAGAGCTATGCAATTTTTAAGAACTTTCTGTGAGGAAATAAGATATTTCCGTGGCATCCCCATTCTAAGTAGTTAAAGAGGTTATACTGGGATTCAAATTTGGACACAAGAAACAATTTTATATGCAATGCCATGAGAAGAAACCATTTTGAAAATTTCTCAGTTGTCTATCCTGTAACGATAATAACAATATTCCATTTATAAAGGAAAATTGCCAAATGCAAAATCAGTATATGAAGGAAGAGTTTGGTAAGGCTACTGCCCCGTTGACTCAGATGAGAGATGATTTAACACTTGAAATAAAACAATTGCCATTCTATTTCTGCTTTGACAACCATTTTGCAGGGTTTTCTGTTCTGTCATTCCTAAGAGAAGAAAGTTAAGGAGGAACAAGCACTATTAGGGAAAACAGAGCGCCCCAGTCTTGGCTCATTTCTTCAGAGGAAGAGCTAGTTAAAAAGGAAAGGTGATACAGTGGAAACTCACTTAACAAGCACCTCCCATAATGCACAATTCCGATAACGGGCAAAACAAATTGTAAAAAAATGAGTGATGTTTTGCATAACAAGTGATGATGATTCAGTGTGATATCACCAGCCGTTTGCATGCAATGGGGGAAACGTTCAACAATATGAACACCTTTCATTGTCGGCAGCGGCATATGTGCAATGTCTTTAGCAAGTACAGCAATCTGGGTTTAGCGCTCTTCCTGCTACCATCGTAGTGAAGCTTTGGATCACACATTTTTCTAGACTTGTGTTTAAACCGTGTTTTCTTGCGTACTAATTTTAATAACCTTCATAGGAATTTCTGCAATGATAAAGCCACAAGAAGGCATCGATAAGAGAAAGAAAATGACCTAAGAAATGAGATGTACATTCAACGAAAAACACCGATGTGGTGTGAGCATTGCTGATTTAGCATGCGCGTACAATCAGTGTCCATCAACTATTTGCCCTATCCTCAAGAACAAGAACAAGATTAAGTAGATAAATGTTTCAAAGGGAGCGACAAGAGTATCTAAAGAATGGTTTTGGGTGCTGGATGATGTCAAAAGGTTTCTCCTTAGATGGATCAGTGAAAAACAAGGCAACACTCTTTAACGACAACATCATCTGTAAGAAGGTGAGAATGATTTTCGCTAACCTCCTTAAGAAGACGCCAGGATCATCAGTGGCTGAAGAAGTGTTTAAGGAAAGCCATGGGTGGTTTGAGAAGTTTAAGAGATTTGTTGTTTGGTTGGTTGATTTGGGGGAGGGTACCAAACAGCAAGATCATCGGTCCCATCAGATAAGGGAAGGATGGAGAAGCAAGTTGAGCATGCCCTTTCAAAGGAACCATCCTGACATTGGCCAGAAGCAATTTAGGGAAATCATGGAAAATCTAAATCAGGATGGTTGGGTGTGGGTTTTGAAGTGTCCTTCCAAATGCCAGTCCCGTGTGCTAACCACTGCGCCACCTTGATCAGTTTTAAGAGAAGAACCAGCATCCACAGCGTTCTGAGGCATGGCAAAGCAGCTATATGGGACACAAAAGCAGCAGAGAACTTCATCAGAAACTTCAAGATGCTCGTAGATTCTGAGGGCTATCTGCCACAACAGGTTTCTAATTGTGACAAGACGGGTCTTTTCTACCTTTATAACAGCAGAAGAGAATGCATTGCCTGGCCACAAGCCAGTAAAAAACTGTCCCACACTGCTATTCCGTGCCAGTGCAAGTGGCGATTTGAAAATTAAATTGATTGTTTACCATTCAGAAACTCCATGAGCTGTCAGGAAGTGTAAAGTCGAGAAGAGCAGGTGAAATGTGATTTGGAGGTCCAAGAACAAGGCTTGGATGTCACGTGATATTTTTTTGTGATTGGATCAATGAAATGTTTGGTCCTCTGGTGAAAAAAGTATTTGCTTGAGGTGAATCTACCATCCCATGCCTTGCTTGTTATGGACAATGCTCCTGCTCATTCTCCAGGCCTACAAGACCACCTCCATGAAGAACTTTAATTCATCATGATACAATTTATGCCTCCCAGCGCCACTCCATTACTCCAGCCTATGGACCAGCAGATTATTTCTAACTTTAAGAAGCTCTATGCTAAAGCAGCCTTGAGCATTGCTTTGAGTTGATTGAAGGTGCCAATCCCACTTTCATAGAGTTTTGGAAATATCACTTCAGCATTGTTGCCTGCATCAAGATGGTCAGAAAGGCATGGGAAGGGGTTAGCAAGAGGACTCTCACTTCTGTTTGGAAGAAGCTTTGGCTGGAGTGCATTGTCAAATGTGACTCTGAGGCATTTTGAGTCAGTACCTGTGGAGCCTGTAGCCAACAAGATTGGGTCTTTGGCCAAGAGCGTGGGACTAGAAGTGGATAACGATGATATCGATGAGCTTGTGGAAGGTTACAGCCAAGAAGTGACCACTGGAGAGCTTATGGAGTTGCAGTGTGTTTCACAACAGGAAATTGTGGAGAGGAGTTCTTCAGAGGAGGATCAGGATGAGGCAGTAACAGCAAAACAGCAACCTTCTCGTGCAGTAAAAGAATTGCTGAAAGCATGGAAATCGGTTGCATCATACATTGAAAATCATCACCCCCAATAAGGCAATGACTATGCACGCTACAAATATATTTGACAGTAATGCTGTGTCACATTTGCACCAAGTGTTGAAGTGTCGGCAGAAACAAATGACTATAGATAGCTTCCTATAAAAAAAGAATCAGTTATGTATTGTGAATAATGAAGTACATAATACTGTATGTGTAATTTTCTTTGAATAAATTGCGTGAATAAGATAAAACTTTTAGTACCTTTTCTGCATGGAATGCATTATCATAGTTCACATTAATTTATATGGGATACGTTGTTTTGCTTAACATATGTTTCACACTATGAGTAAAATTATATTCACTAAGCAAGGTTCACTGTATTTTGAATCTTTACTTTGCAAGGATGATGTCATTATTATCACAGAATGGGTGAGCAATTCAGTGGTTTTTGTAGCATCGACCTGTGAAGGAGTGGAACCTGTACCATCTGTAAAAAGATACTCTGCAATGGAGAAGAAGACAATCAAAGTACAACAGCCTTAAATTATGGCAGCTTATAATAAACACGTGAGGGTGGGGGGTGGATAGGATGCCATGTAGAGAATAAATATTCGAAACAAGAAATGGTATTCAACTTTACTTCCTTGGCTACTGACATGATATCTGCATAATGCTTGGTAGCTGAAGAAAGGAATAGGAGCTAAGACTATTCAGTCTGAATTTGGGAGAGAAATTAAACAAGTTTACCAAAAGAGACATGTGACCCCTTTAAAAGGAGCAGGCAGGCCTTCTACCAGTCCTATATGCAGATACAAATTATGTGTTCCAAGTGATGTAAGCTACAGTGGTATAAAATGCTACATCAAGAAATTTGAGAAAAAGAGGTGCGTAGGTATGTACTGCAAATGGAAGTCATCAGCAGTTTGCACAAAATGAGGGAAGTGTGGTGTAGCATTGTGTCTAGAATGTTTTGAAATATACTACAATATTTTTGCAAAATTCTCCTGCTAGTGCTCATAGAAAAACATGGCTTTGATAAATGTTTATGTACAATCTTAATATGATTTGTATGATATTACGGAAAATAATGTTTTATCTGCCTATAAGTAATTGGATAGATAAAAAACCTACTCACAAAGTGGCAATGGGAGAACATACTAATAAAAGATACTATGCTTTGCTGGCCTTTGGGGTCAGTAGATCCTTGTACTGGCAGAAGGGTTGAATGGGAAGGGAGAGGAGTAAAGGAAAAGGACTGGTGAGTTTTAGGAAAAGGGGTAGAGTTCAGACAGTTGCGCAGGACCCCTAGTCATGGAAGATTTACAGGGAGGAATGAGAAGGAAAGGCTTATTATTGGGGACTGTACCAGATGAGAATTGAAAACCTGAGAACTTAGAGGTGGAAGATATGGTGATATGCAAAACAAGAGATGTGGTTGCCTCGAATGCCAAGGCTGTATTGGTGGGAACATTTGACATGGAAAGGATGGCAACTGTCAAAATATAAGTTCTGCTGTTTGTTAGTAGGCTTAATGTGAACAGAAATGTGTAGCTGACCTATGGTGAGGAAATATAATTGGGAGCATGTATTCAGAGATTGCAGGAATTTTAGATGGTCAGCCTCATCACAAGTCCATATATCAAAGATGTCATCAATGTGTCTGAACCAAACCAGGGGCTGAATGCTTATGGATCGAAGGAAAGACCTCTCCTAGTGACCCAAGAAAAGGTTGACACACATCTATAGGTCTTCAGCCCATGGTTTGGTATGGATACATTGATGACATCTTTGTCATGTGGACACATGGTGAGGTTGATCTGTTAAAATTCCTTCTCCCAATTAAATTTCATATGACCGTATTCTGAATCCCATACCACTTTCCTTGCTGTTAAACTCATCCTCACCAAAGGTCAGCTACACATTATTAAATCTACAAACAAACAGCAGTACTTATATTTGGACAGACTCTCCATCCCATACAGCCCTGGCACTCAAGGCCAACATATTTGCTCTGATACAATTTGGCAGTTTCTGATCTCAGGTAATTACCCCATCAGCCTAGTTCCAAAGCAGATTACCTGGGCCATCACATTCAATCCTGGTACTGCTGATCCCTTCAAAAAATAATGAGTACACCACTTGTCACTCAGTATTGTCCTGGTCTCCCCCGAAATGAAATCCATTCTGTCCAAGATTTTGCCTACCACACCTAGAATAGTTTTTCGCGGCCTGCCCAATATTCACAGTATCCTTGTCGCACCCTACACCGCTTCTACACCCATCTCCATGTCGAATGGCTCCTGTCCCTGTGACTATCTTCACAGCGAGACTTGCCCTATGCACACCCCTACTACAACCTATACAAGCCCTATAACTTGCAAAACATCTACTATCAAAGGGAGAGCCAGCTGTGAAATGACACGTCATATACCAGCTGTTATGTATACACTGTTTTCCCTTTTATGTCCACATGATTACCAACAAGTTGTCAGTTAGGATAAATGGGCATACGCAAAGGATGTATACTGGCAACACGCAATATCCTGTTGCAGAACTTGCTCTACAACATGACAGTCATGACCTTGGTGTCTGTTTCACTACATATTCCATCTGGATTCTTCCTACAGACACCTGTTTCTCATAACTCCGCAGGTAGGAACTGGTGCATGTCCTTGGCTCCCACCACCCACCTGACCTTAGTTTACATTAATTTCTTTGGTCTCAACATTTCTTCACCGCAACCAGTCCTTCCTTCACTCCCTTTTTCTTTTCTATATCTTTCGTTTTCTGGCCTGTCTATTTTTCAGCATCCCCCTACCGCCACTATCACATACAATGCACTTAGTTTTTTGCTCTTATTTTCTCATGCATGTTTAAGAAGTAACCTCCGTCTTGTGTAGTACCATATCTTTCACCTTTAAGCTCTCAGGTTTACAAATCTTGTCCAGTTGAGTCCCCAACAATCAGTCTCTCCTTCGCATCCTGTTGGTAAGTTTCCCCTGACTTAGAGTTGTGGGTGACTTTCCAGACTCTATCCCTTTTCCTAAACCTCACCAGTCCTTTTACTTCAACCCTCTCCTGTCCCCCTTCAACCTTTCTGCCAGGAGGATGAGGCACTGGTTCCAAAAGCTAGCAAACTGTAATACCTTCTATTTGTGTGTTGTCCTGCTGTTGCTTGAGGAGTAGATTTTTAATCTGTACAATTACTTATATTCTCTTAAATTGATTATCTTTGTTGATATGTTTTGTCTGGCTTGATGATTTGAAAATGGGTACAGGTAACCCAAAACTAATCACCATTGAAATAAAAATATTGAATTTTGCAACTTTGGCTGTTTCTGTATCAAAACTGGTTAATACAGGTTGCTGTCCTGTCATTAATCAAGCATGCTGGAAATAAGTGTATACTACGAATGTCAGTAAACCAAATCCTTGTAAATGAATGAGTGTATATTGTTATTAATTAGTTTATAAAAAATATTTTGTTCAACTCTTGCCTTATTTGTATTAAAATCTGCTTAATAACAAAATCTATAACTCAGTATCATTGGCACAGAAAAATTAAAGTGAGCATCTAAGTGCCAAGCATGTCCATATGGATGTATTATGTTACAAATGCAGTAAGACAGAGAAATAACAATTAATATTAGCTTGTGTGCATTATTTAAATGTGTAAGTTAGTAAATTTAAAATATAGTACAGTATCCAATTTTGAAAAACTTGGGCAGTTAAGGGTTAATGAACGGATTATGACTGCATTTTAAATTTTTAAATATGGGCAATAATTATATAAAATACTGAAAATCAAATTTTTTTGCCCTTGAAAGTTGTTAGATAGGTAACCTGCAACTGGGACTAGGTGACTTTTCCCCAGGTTAGCTGTTTAGCTATGTAGATGCCTCAGTTGTACTGCATCAATGTATTTGAATAATCAGAACACATTCCTGGCAGATGTCACTAACTCCAAATGAGCTGCACCTGGACTGAGGGACTGATCACCTTGCTGTTTAGTTGACTAACTGCAACCAACCAATCAATCAATAATCTACCTGCAGCCATGACTGCTGGCTGCCTCACCGACTCTTTAAACCATTTCAGTAATTGATCATGGATGCTATTCTCCAGTGGCTTTGCACTAAGATTGTTAGAGAAAGATGTGTTTAAATTATGTTCCTCCTGATCTTGTTTTGACTTCCAGACATATATTTATTGAGTCAAAAAGGTGCGACTGTAAGTTATCATTGAGATATAGGTAGATCTACATACAAATGTCTTTTGATGCCTACAGTATTGTTGATGACTGGATTGAGTGCATGGCTTGCTTTTCTAACTTTTTCCCTAATTTCTTCATCTGCCTTCACTTTCACACAAATTTTTTAGCCTGAACTCTAAAATTTGTCTACCAGTACAGATTGGTTTCCGTTCACTGTGGTCTTATGTCTTTCTTTCCCTTTGTTAATAATTATTATGTACTTAGTGTTCCCTAATTTCACCTCCATTCTTTTTCATTCGTAGTCTTTCAAATATATGTTGATGTTATATTGTAGGTTTTGTTCACTGGTGGCACTAGATAATGTAGTCCACAGTCACTGCTACGGTTGCAGGTTCGAATCCTGCCTCGGGCATGGATGTGTGTGATGTCCTTAGGTTAGTTAGGTTTAAGTAGTTCTAAGTTCTAGGGGCTGATGACCTCAGAAGTTAAGTCTCATAGTGCCCAGAGCCATTTGGACCATTTTGAACCACAGTCACTAAATTCAATAGCTTACAAGGAACCCCTTGAGTGCAAGATCACAAGTTGAATCTTTAGTAAAGCTCACTTTAAAGTATTTAATTATGACAGCTGCTAATGACTCACTGTGTGCATCAGGAGGGCAACGTGAGTGTCTGAGATATCAAACTTATATGGGACCTAAGTATTACACTTCACGTCAGCCTGGCTAGCCATGCAGTCTAACACACTGCTTCCTGAGCGACAGGCGTGCCGATCCCCAGCATGAATCCACCCTGTGGATTAGTGTCAAGATTTGGTATGCTGGCCAGCCTGTGGATGGCTTTTAAGGCAGTTTTCCATCAGCCTCAGCAAATGCCCTTTTCCGCTCAGTTACACTATGTTGGCGATTGCTGCGCAAACACTGTCTCCACGTATACGTACACCATAATTACTCTACCACACAAACATTGGGGTTACATTTGTCTGGAATGAGACATTCGAGGTGGGGGGTGGGGTCCAGTGGGGACCGAACCGCACAATAACGTTTGGTGTGGGGCGGCGGTGGGGTGAGTGCTGTAGCTGTAGCCTGTTGTGGGGTGCGGTACCACAGGGCTACGGCAGGGACGAAGCCTCTCCGTCTTGTCTTGGTCCCCAGTCTTGTCACAAGGTGGACATCGTTGACATTCAAGAAATGTTCAAAACAAGCCATTAATGTGCATGATGAACACCAAACGAAAAATGGTGTGCCAGAGTGATCACAAAGTTTCACACCATCAAGATCAGACATGAACTCATTGAGCGTTGCAAACCATGCAGGAGCTTATTGTAAAACTGGCTATCCTATAAGCATAGCTGCGGATAGTATGATAATATGTTTTATAGGCACAGAAAATACAAACATGCAAATTCTGAATTTGTCCAGGGGTTGCAGGCAGTATGAATTGCAATGTCACACACTTTTCAGGAGGGATAGTTTGCTCTAAAGGAGTATGATTTTTAGACGCAGACCAGGAATCAAGCAAAACCAAGTTATTTTGAACAACTATTGGCTAGAGTCAGTGCTTATACCACAGTTGTAATTTTCTTATGCTGATTTTTCCACTTGCTGTGTCATAAATATTCACTATTACCCTTGCAAGATCCCACACACGAGAAAGAATCATAGGGGGCAGATCACCTCCAGCTTCTTGCAGGACAACCAGTAACTTTCTAGCCAGTTTACCATGCAGATCAGCAGTCGGCATAATTGTAGACATATGGGTTAAGGCACTGATAGTTGAGCTTGATACAGCTCTCATGGTACCTCTAATGTCCAGGGTTCCTTTCATATATATTTCCTCTTCAAATACTTACTGGTCTGGATTGAGAACAAATTCGTTACTGAATGATGTAAATTGTTTACCTCATCTACAGATTTTGTGCTAATACCACAGTCTGCTGTGCATCATCAATTTGACACTTAGTTTGAAATTTCACTATCTTACGTCTTCCAGTTCTGTAGCATTGTATGAAGTTATGCAACTATCCACTGCTTCCCTTGACATCTCTATATCGCACACAATTTGATGTGCATAAATGTAGTAGGTCACTATCATGCACATTCTGTAAATTGTATTGATCATGTGCAAACACTGGTTTTGTAACAAGTGTGCCTTGCCCTCCCTTGAATATCTGTAGTTTTTCTTATGCACTACATGATCATAATGCTGCAGACGTATTAGAAATATATTCGTAATTTTTTTTAACTATTCTATGCATGATCTTCCATGTACATAATTATGTTTACTACCCACTTGTAGGAAAATAATTGCCCTTTATTAGGTTTCACAGGAGACAAGATTTATGGCTTCCTGTCTGACAAGGATGAAGAACTACATGGTTGACACTTGTTTCAGTATCACTTCCACTTGTTAAGCATACAATGTCATCATTGTACTCCTCATGTACATTGTCCGCACAGTTGAGTGCGTACGACACCTCACATTCCACTAACTCATCTTGCAGATAAGCTAATATTTCATCTGCCACTGCATTCTCACTCTGCGAAATTTCTTGGGTTGCGTTCTCATGAAATGTCAACTTCAGCAGCTGTTGTTGTAGATATAATGCAATGTTTGCTTTGTTTATCATTGCCATTGCTCTGCTTTGTATCAACACCACTAACACTGTTGTGACTTAATGTCGACTAAGCAGTTCAACTACATTCTGCTGTGGTCTCTTGCTTTGCTCACCATTGGATACCTCCAGTCCCATTCCCTGTTGCCATTAGCAGCCAATATTGAGGTTGTGTGGTAGACAGTGTGTGGGGCACCAAATTCCATAAACATCATTGGCTTTTTGCGACCTCTCACTCAAGGGATTACTTGTTTGTTTGTGTGTGTGTGCGTGTGTGTGTGTGTGTGTGTGTGTGTGTGTGTGTGTGTGTGTGAGAGAGAGAGAGAGAGAGAGAGAGAGAGAGAGAGAGAGAGAGGGGGGGGGGGGTCAACTTCAGATTTGTCTTGTAATAATGAGTTCAGCTGATTTCTGATTTCTCTTGTCCAGATAATTCCTGCACTTTTTATACAGGCATTTTGTGTATCTGTATAAAGCTGACCTGATTGTATATTCCTGTAGAGGGTACAAGAGCTCAGTTCCAAAAGGTGGCATGATATGCCTCATTTTTTTAAAAATAGCTTTTGGGTAGCCATCATGATTGTAAAGATCAGAGTTTGAATGTAATTAATAAGAATTTTCACTAACCTTGTTGTAATTTATCCTCAACCTCCTCTCTCATTAAAACATATACACTTTTTAAGAAGAATTTTCCAGGCATTTCTGGCAGTGAAATGTGTCTATGGTTAGCAGAATGAAATCTTCACTCTGCAGCGGAGTGTGCGCTTGGCAGATTAAAACTGTGTGCTGGACTGAGGCTCGAACTCGGGACCTTTGCCATTCACAGGCAAGAGCTCTGCCATCTGAGCTACCCAAGCACAACTCACAACCCACCCTCATAGCTTTACTTCCACCAGTACCTCGTCTCCTACCTTCGAAACTGGAGGGCAGAAGTAAAGCTATGAGGATGGGTTGTGAGTTGTGCTTGGGTAGCTCAGATGGTAGAGCACTTGCCCATGAAAAGCAAAGGTCCCGAGTTCGAGTCTTGGTCTGGCACACAGTTTTAATCTGCCAGGAAGTTTCATGTCTGTGGTTGCTGCATCCTCATTCCTAATCTCGGGAATCTTTTTTTATCCCCCAAAGAGCAAAAGTTTTAATTGCATTTATTCCGCCACCTTTTTTTGTTCTACCAGACAGTATCCTTCTCTCCTACTAATGTAGTTTCTACTTCAGAAAAACTCAGTAGCACGCCCCTCCCCCCAACCACCCAGTACCATCCAGTCCCTGAATACCTTAATATTTTATTCCACTAAGGCTATGACTTTTTCAAGTGAAATGCATTGTCTCTTACTGATTTCCTTCCCACACCACACACTGCTGCAATCCTTTGTTGTCTTAACCTTCATAACATCCTAGTCAAACCTATCACATTCCCAAGCCACTATCCTTCCCTTAGGTTTCTACCTGTGTAATCTCCCTCACCAAAGCCTGCCGCATGGGCCTACTCATCACCACATACTCTGGCCCCATCAGTGGTTAATCTTACAAAGGTATACCATCTTGTGAAACAAAATATGGTGTTTATCAGCTAACTTGTGTCCACTGCAGAGTGTTTTATATAGGTATGACCATTAATAGACTGGTTGAATGCATGAAATGGTCATAGAAGAACTGGCGCACTTGGAGGACTAACAGTAGTTGCTGAAAAAGGTGTTTAGCATACCTCAAGGGCCTGAGTGCTTGCTACATCACATGGCTCCAGTACTTGTTTCCCTGAACTCCAAAGATAAGGACATCCCTCCAACACATCCTTGTTGCATCCTGACACCCTCCTGAAGTTAAATCTCGATTAATACATCCCATCCGTCCTCTTTTTTTTTCATTATCCTTTTTAATTTTTGCTCTGTATGGAAATTAAGGGGATAACTGCTGTCAGCTGCAGCGGGACATTATGCGGAATCAGCAGCAATGTGCAAAAATGTGTAGTGGACCGGGATTTGAAACCAGGATCTCCTGCTTACTAGGCAGGTGTGTTAACCACTGCACCATCAGGGACACAGCATTATCACAACTGCACGGACTATCTCTGCACACCTTACGGCTGATCCACATATCCACCTAGCACCCTGTCTGCAGTCCCTGTTCCATTGACTCAACATGCGTTCATATAATTGATATGCCTAGTTCAGCAATGAATTCACCTTCTTCAGTGTGGGTGCACAGATATGCCCAACATCCTGTGGGAATCTCAGAGTAGCGAACAGTATGTCTCTGGACAGGGACTGGATATAGGTGGCGCTTGGAGGGAATGCGGATTGGTTGTGAGGCGTAGCAAGATAGTCCATGCAGCTGCAATAACACCATGTCTCGGATGGTGCAGTGGTTAATTCATCTACCTAGTAAGCAGGAGATCCTGGGTTCGAATCCTGGTCCAGTACACATTTTTGCTCACCTCTGCTCATTCCATGTAATGTCGCATGTGACAGCAGTGATACTCCTTTAATTTACATGTAGTGTTTCACAGCTGCAGATTCTGCCTGATGTCTGTTCTTTCAGACATGTCTGGAAGAACAGACACCATACGTTCATATTTTTGCACTATTCATCACTCATCCCCTTCATTTATTTTTGCTTCTTATTATGTTCCTATCAGCTTTGGATTGAAGCTGGCACAATGCTTACCAGTCTACAGTCTCTGAGCTATTCTCTCTCCTTTAATCTTTGTCTTCCCTCATCCTCACTACAGGTGGATTTCTCTCATTGTGAGATCTGAATACTGAGTAACCTGGACTTCTTTTTTAACTTTCCACAGCATAGTCCTTTTCTTTGCTGGAGAAGAAACCAGACACATCAAAAAAAGTTTTGCATCACCCTGGTTCCCAGAACTCTTGAAGATAGATGTTGACTATGGATATTGTATCACAGACACAGTCCCTTCGACTGTTCAGAGATGTCACTAAACCCGCCCAAAGATGTAAACAACCGTGATTGAGCAGTACCTATTAGATGGAGGGGGCCTGACAGCCGATCAGTTCCAGTCATTCCACCAGGAAGGAGGTACACAGCTCGTGTTGTCTGTAGTTCAACCATGCCTAGACGTCAATACACTCAAGATATTTTTAAATCAATCCCACTATATTTTCACTTCCACAAACGGAACACCACATAATAGTTTTCACATAAATAAACAATATTTCGTAAGCCCAGTGACTCGCGGACCGTCAGAACTATTGAGTATTTTTACAATAAATTCAGTTCTGGACATCTCTCAATGTTCTTGCAAGCCCACTATCACTCTCTCAAGAGAGTAAGTAAGTAAGTGTCTTTTTCTTTCCTTCTAACATGATTCAACTGTTCACAATAATGACTGACGCAGCACTGTCACAGAGTAAGGCGCGCTTGCTCCTTGTGCTGGACGTAGCTTCTGTGGTGAGTGTGGCAGCCACTTGCCCACGTTGATCAACTGTCCACATGTAGCATTCTCTTGATACATGTCCACCCTGCAACACAGAAAATTGGTGCGAGATAGACACTCTCCCGTCTCTCACTCTTGTACGTAAAATATCGGGTGTTTGAGACGGTGGAAAGCCGAGGGTCTCTAGAACTGTCGTCTAATTTCTCGAGGCACTACATATCCCTCCCCTTAGCTCGAACACGTGATATTTTATACATGTTCATTATGAACATAAAGATCATATTCACATAACGATAATTTACATTTCATTCAGTTTATACAACTTTTTTTTTCTGGCGATCGTGTATTTAATACATGCCGTTCTTTTTTTGGTTTTGATACTATCTGAGCATCTCACCTAATGTTGAAGTTCATACTTTTATATCTAGGGATTGTGTGGACAGCACTTCTGATTCCCAGTCCCAAACTCCAGCTGTCATAGACATTTGATTACAACATTCTTTAATATAATTCCCTAAACTATTTTTTTCTTTAGTAATTAAATGTATCATTCCGTACAATAGCTTGTAGTCTGAAGGAACTCTGGGCAAATGAAAATGCTCTTTTCAACACTTGTGAATTCACATAAAACATAACAATGCGAGTGGAATAGAGAATCCAAACTTACCAGAACAATCTCTATAAAATGTGTGACCTCTGTCACAATACTGTCCTTTTTCCTTTAGGCATAGTACCTATACCTTACCTACGGGTTGACCCTATGAATGCACTTCCTCCTTCCATTTCAGGAGGTATGCCCCTTTAAATTCCTATTTTACTATGGTACATGTCAATTCCCTTCTTGGTGCCCCTGCCCGCACAGTATAGGTCAACCCTACTTGGGTCTGCCTACCTGCCCTTTTCCATCCAATAAATGCTCAGTGCACCCTCCTTCTCCTTCTTGAGTTGCCTTCAAGTGCACCCTCCTTTTCCTTCTTGAGTTGCCTTCATAGTTCATTGCCCTAGTATACCTCTTTATCTATACTATAACTCAAAACTACTTGGAAATGTTAAAATCCACCTCACTCTCCACTCGTGCTTCTCAATACTTCGCTTCATATCCTAGAGTTCTCCATTACATTTCCATTCCTACACTTCCAATGGACACCACACATATATATGTAGATTTAAATATATAATATTCTTACTTATGCTATACTTGTCCCACTATCCTTCAAGTCGTCAGAATAGTTATTAGACTGACATTCCTTGAATGATTATCACGATCCATTCTCCTCTGGCTTGCTGTATGTAATTACTCACACTTCCTTCTTAGTTGTGCGTGATGTATATTCTATTGTACTTTATAGTAATACATACAATGTAGCATGTTCATAATGAACCACAATGTGTACCTCCTTCTCCAATGTACACATACCAAAGTAATACCATCATAATAAACATTAATCCTCATAGTTCTTACTTATACAAGCATATCCCTGTACATGCCTATATGCGATGTGGAACTGTCACAGTAACTAACAATGTGCGCATACTTCCTTACGTGCACATACTTCTCCCTACAACACTTGACGGTTCTCACAGTATCTCAGATTGTACTTTTCCTGTTCGTGTCTTTGTGTTTCTTTTTTTGTATGCATACAGGTAGTTGTGTAGCCTGATTCTTCGGCCTACTTATGTAAAATAAGTTAAAGATTATAGGAAACCACAGAAATTGAGAAGGACTTCAGCGATAGAAGTGTATACAAATGGAAAGAGGGAGAGATAGACCGATACTCAATAGGAAAGTAAGAAATGAAAAAATAGAAATGGTTGTTAAGATCGAAGAAGTGAAAGAAGATAGCCCTAAAGACAGGAAACTCTTCTCATGCGGTTGACTTACATATTATGAGACATTACCATATGATTCAGTCCTGACTCGATATAACAACAAAATCCATTAAGGCGATTATATAACGGGGAATCACAGTGTCCGTAAAACAAGCAAGACTTTGTATAATGACGAGATCACTGATTTGTGGCAAATCTTGCTTGTCCGACACGTCAAGATGAGTATGCAGGAGTAACTAAACTATACGACAGTATAAGAATTTGAGAATAGAATACAGAGATTGGAATAATAGAGAATTGTGAAGGTGGTTCGATGAACCCTCTGCCAGACGCTTAAATGTGATTTGCAGAGTATCTATGTAGATGTAGATGTAGATAGTTTAAGATTTGAAGAGAATTCGGGGTAGGAAAACAAATATGGAAGTAATACCAAACACAAATCGGGATCTGACAGTCGTCACTCCGCCCGCTAACACAGAACGTTAACGTCCTTGGGGTGTATAGAACTTTAGGTCTTTTATGTTGTACTTTCCCTTTTCTGATCCATGTATAGACTATACTAAAAATAGTGTCTTAGGATGAATTATTGTTTGTACTTGGAAAGGTCCATCATACTTCCGAAAAAATTTATGTCTTTCTTTCTTTAAGGCCGAGCTCTGAAGATGAACTAAATCATCAACCTTATATTGGGGTTCGATAGCCTTCTCGTTATATTTGCCCACTCGTTGTTGTGCTCTGTCAAGTATGTTCTTACAGACTATCTCCTGTTTAAGTTGGAAGTCGTCTTCAGGTTGCTCAGGCGATACAAAACATTTAATAAGGGATTCTCCAACAAAGGGTTTACCTGTTACCTTCAAAGGTGCTAAGCCTATTGATAAATGTGGTAACTCATTTAAAATAAGCTCAAAATCTTATCATTTTCGTTGCCCATGATGTATGTTTTTCACGGCAGTATGTGTGATATAACTTCCCAATTTCTTTCATAACCCTTTCACGTGGGTTAGAAGATGGATTATAGTTGGAGATTAATATTCGATGAATATTTTCCCACGCTAGAAATTCCTTAAACTTGTTACTAGTAAACTGTGGTCCATTGTCGGAAAGGTACCGTTTCAGTTTTCCTACCTCAAGAAAGTACTGTTGCAGACAATATTTCACTTTAAACCTTCTCTGAAAGTCGGCCCAAGATGAAAAACCCAGTTACTTACTCTATCCTGCATAAGCTTGAATTCTTTCCATAACTCATCGACATTTTTCTTAGTGTCATCGAGTTCATAAGAGAGAGTTGTAGACAAGTTGTCAGAGGTTACCCTCGCAGCAAGTTTTCTGTCTGTCATTTCCTCTATCTGTTTCTCCAGACTACTTATATTTAGGGTGTCTGAAGTTGTCAGTTTTTCCTTAAAATTTACCGAGCGAGGTGGCACAGTGGCTAGCACACTGGACATCGCCGAGCAGGCACTGCTGAGAAGCACAGGCGCCAGCAGCGTTGAGCGTTGGTTGCAGCATCGGCGAGCGGACGCGAAGTTAGCAACGGTGAATGGCAGCTGTTGCAGTCAGCAACAGTGGCGGGTTACTGCGTCGGCGTCACCTGGTTACTGCACCAACGTCGGTGGCTGGTACTGCGTGTGTGAGACTTGCTTCCTCCCCACACCCAAATCTTCTTATCCGAAGTATTTTCTTCATCTTCTTTCGTGTGGTATTTATTAAATCATTCACCCCTTTTTCTATTTGGGCCGCACCCAATTCTCTGGAACAATTTCTCAGTTTTGTTATTATTGGTTGCTATGGCAACCTCAATATCTTATTGTCTCAATTTATTTAAAAAATTCCTCCTTTTCGAGTCCTGATCACATCGGTCGCCATATTCTGGCAGTTTCCAGTGATTATAGGAAGCCGTGTGATGCTGGTATGCAAGACTCACATGTCCCATTCATCGATGGACTTGCTTGGAGGTGCTTTGCCGATCTTCTTTTCAGGATAGCCGGCTGCGTCTATCTCCCCAACTTCTTCTCCAACGGTATAATGCTGTTTGGAGGAATTTTCTCTACTCTCAAAATGATTCCATACGCTCAAGATACTTTTAAATCAATTCCACTATATTTTCACTTCCACAGACAGAACACCACATAATAGTTTTCACATATATAAACAATGTTTCGTAAGCCCAATGACTCGCGGACCATCAGAACTATAAAGTACTTTTACAATAAATTCAGTTCCAGACATCCCTCAAAGTTCTTGCAAGCTCACCATCACTCTCTCAAGAGAGTAAGTAAGTAAGTGTCTTTTTCTTTTCTTCTAACACAATTCAACTGTTCACAATAATGACTGACGTAGCACTGTTACAGAGTAAGGCGCACTTGCTCCTTGTGCTGGGCATGTAGCTTCTGTGGCGAATGTGGCAACCACTTGCCCGCATCGATCAACTGTCCACATTGTAGCATTCTCTTGATACACGTCCACCCTGCGCGAACAGAAAACCAGCGTGAGATAGACACTCTCCCATCTCTCACTCTTGTACATAAAATATCGGGTGTTCAAGACAGTGGAAAGCCGAGGCTCTAGAACTGGTGTCAAAATTCTTGAGGCACTGCATCATGGCTCGGAGGCACCGTGACAGCAGCGCCACCATGTGGGATAATGCTTTTCGTGCAGCCACTGGACGTCGTGTTATGACTAAAACTGTGCACAATAGGCTGCATGATGCACGACTTCACACCCAACATCTGTGGCGAGGTCCGTCTTTGCAACCATGACACCATGCAGAGTGGTACAGTTGGGCCCAACAACATGCCGAATGGATCGCTCAGGATTGGCATCACGTTCTCTTCACCAATGAGTGTCACATATGCCTTTAACCAGACAACTATCGGAGATGTGTTACGAGACAACCCAGTTAGGCTGAACGCCTTAGACGCACTGTCCAGTGAGTGCAGCAAGTTGGAGGTTCCCTACTGTTTTGGGGTGGCATTATGTGGGGCCGACATACACTGCTGGTGGTCATGGAAGGCGCCATAATCTCTATATGATACATGAATGCCATGCTCTGACCGATAATCGAACCATATTGGCAGCATATTGGCGAGGCATTCGTCTTCATGGACTACAATTTGCGACTCTGTTGTGCACATCTTGTGAATGACTTCCTTCAGGATAATGACACTGCTAGCTTAGAGTGGCCAGCATGTTCTCCAGATATGAACCCTATCAAACATCCCTGAGATAGATTAAAAAGTGTTCTTTATGGACAAAGTGACCCACCAACCACTCTGAGGGATCTACGCCGAATTGCCGTTGAGGAGTGGGACAATCTGGACCAACAGTGCCTTGATGCACTTGTGGATAGTATGCCACGATGAATACAGGCATGCATCAATGCAAGAGGACGTGATACTGGGTATCAGAGGTACTGGTGTGTACAGCAATCTGGACCACCACCCCTGAAGGTCTCGCTGTATGGTGGTACAACATGCAATGTGTGGTTTTCATGAGCAATAAAAAGGGTGGAAATGATGTTTGTGTTGATCTCTGTTCCAAGTTTCTGTACAGGTTCTGGAACTCTCGGAATCGAGGTGATGCAAAACTTTTTTTGGTGTGTGTTACTTGCAAAAGCTAAGCAGTGTGTTCCTTTTACTCCTACTTTTATTCGTGTGTATTGGTAGTACGATATATTCCACCTCTTGAAGGCATGCAGTTCAGACTCAAAATTTATTAGTTTCTCAGTTTTTTATAGAACTAAATAAATGTTTTAAGCTTTTGGCTTTAACCATCTGCCATGGTTGATAAGTTTTAACAGAAATTACATTTAAATGATGGCCGGTTATTATACCTCTTTTCAGTTTTATAGCTTTCTTGTGTGGATTTTTCTTTTTAAAGTTTTTATTTAATATGTGCACATGAAAATGGATATCGTTACAAAGAAGTTGAATTGGTGGCTAAAACTTACCTTCAGGAGATGAAATTCCAGTGCTATTGATAGACAAACAATAATAATAATAGTAATAAAATAATAATAAAAGTGCAAAAATGGACTGAGGAAAGTTAGAAAAAGGATGGAGGTTTCACTCAATCCCCAGGATGATAGGGATCACGTCTTTTTTGAGGGTGAGAAGAAAGAAAGGATTTTTTTTCCACTTTTAAGTGAGTCTGTTAGCAATACTTGAACTTCATCTCCTGAAGTTAAGTGATGGCTAGTTATTATGTTCCTTTCCAGTTTTATAGCTTTCTTGAGTGAATTTTCCTTTTTAAAGTTTGTTACCTGCACTAGTCAAATAGTAAAAATAATTAAAGGCATTAATTACCCATCTGTTGTGTGTCCAAACACAAAATCATCATTAGTCGTTACATGACAGTCAGCTGTCACAGGATCTGTCAGGTGTTTTAAGTATTTGTTAATTGACTGAAAGTGGTTAATAGGCTTTTGCCTTTTAAAACAACAGTTGCAATTATATTATAACTCTTGTTTCTTCCTGTTTTTACAGTATCCTGATCATGCCAGATGCCTGGTGGATGCATTATGGGATAATTGCGATGAGCTGAGAAATTGGCCCGAAATGTCCAGACTTGGAATGGTGCAGAATGACACTGGCAACCTGCCAGCAGTAAAAATTATTGTAAGCTGCATAGAGTGTGCAGTTTCTGGTAAATCAGTGACAGGCAATGCAAAATTAGGGCAAAAAAAGGTAAGTTCCATTTTTTGGACATTAGTAAATTTTCAGTGATTTATAAAAAGAAACTTTAATATTACACATAATAGTTAACAGTTGTGAGCAGTTTATATGCTAGAGCTTTCAGTATTAATTTCTATCCCAAATTAAACAAAAGCATGATACAGAATAAGAAAATTGCAAAATCAAAGGATGAATGTGATAATAGAGCTTTACATAGGGTAAATGTGCGGACACATATGCAGTTTGCCTAGTCTGTGTATATTTCTTCTTCATTTTCCCAGTTGCAGGATTTTAAACCTTTCTTTAAGATAGCCGTGAATAACTATGGTGATATGGAATTCCCTTTCATCCATCTTTTTTAAATTCTGAATTTCTTGTTATCAAAATGAAGTATAATGGAAGCTGTAACATTGATAAATATATTCTTTAGAATACTATCATAAGTTATATTAGTGACTTGCTTCTTAAGGGCTTCTGGTACAGAAGTTGTTGCAACTGAGTCTGAAACGTTATGAATCACAGACAAAGTGGTGATTCATAATCATTGCTCCTTTGTGCAATTTTATTCATGACTTGGAAATGGACCAGTCATCATGGATGTTTTTAACCTCTATGTCCATGCTTCATATACAGTAGCATAATTAACAGCACCTGCTTGTTGTTGTTGTTGTTGTTGTTGTTGTTGTTTTCAGTCCTGAGACTGGTTTGATGCAGCTCTCCATGCTACTCTATCCTGTGCAAGCTTCTTCATCTCCCAGTACTTACTGCAACCTACATCCTTCTGAATCTGCTTAGTGTATTCATCTCTTGGTCTCCCTCTACGATTTTTACCCTCCACGCTGCCCTCCAATGCTAAATTTGTGATCCCTTGATGCCTCAGAACATGTCCTACCAACCGGTCCCTTCTTCTTGTCAAGTTGTGCCACAAACTCCTCTTCTCCCCAATTCTATTCAATACTTCCTCATTAGTTACGTGATCTACCCACCTAATCTTCAGCATTCTTCTGTAGCACCACATTTCAAAAGCTTCTATTCTCTTCTTGTCCAAACTATTTTTCGTCCATGTCTTTCAGTGCACTGTCAAACTCTTCACACAGTATCGTATCCCCCATTTCATCTTCATCTACATCCTCTTCCATTTCCATAATATTGTCCTCAAGTAAATCGCCCTTGTATAGACCCTCTATATACTCCTTCCACCTTTCTGCGTTCCATTCTTTGCTTAGAACTGGGTTTCCATCTGAGCTCTTGATATTCATACAAGTGGCTCTCTTTTCTCCAAAGGTCTCTTTAATTTTCCTGTAGGCAGTATCTATCTTACCCCTAGTGAGATAAGCCTCTACATCCTTACATTTGTCCTCTAGCCATCCCTGCTTAGCCATTTTGCACTTCCTGTCGATCTCATTTTTGAGATGTTTGTATTCCCTTTTGCCTGCTTCATTTACTGCGTTTTTATATTTTCTCCTTTCATCAATTAAATTCAATATGTCTTCTGTTACCCAAGTATTTCTACCAGTCCTCGTCTTTTTACCTACTTGATCCTCTGCTGCCTTCACTACTTCATCCCTCAGAGCTACCCATTCTTCTTCTACTGTATTTCTTTCCCCCATTCCTGTCAATTGTTCCCTTATGCTCTCCTTGAAACTCTGTACAACCTCTGGTTTAGTCAGTTTATCCAGGTCCCATCTCCTTAAATTCCCACCTTTTTGCAGTTTCTTCAGTTTTAATCTACAGTTCATAACCAATAGAGTGTGGTCAGAGTCCACATCTGCCCCTGGAAATGTCTTACAATTTAAAACCAGGTTCCTAAATCTCTGTCTTACCATTATATAATCTATCTGATACCTTCTAGTATCTCCAGGATTCTTCCATGTATACAACCTTCTTTTATGATTCTTGAACCAAGTGTTAGCTATGATTAAGTTATGCTCTGTGCAAAATTCTACCAGACTGCTTCCTCTTTCATTTCTCTTCCCCAATCCCCAAACACTTCTATTCTCTTTTGTGCCATTCTTCATGGCTGTTTATTTACTTTTTTGGAAAATATAAGTGATGCAAATTATGTGTACTTGGAATATGTGAACGTTATATTATTACTGCTGTTTATATTTATATCTAATTCTGTATTGCCATTACATTACACTTAATTTTTCTGGGACTGTTTACACAATTAAACCACTGATCTACAGTTAATGCAGCATGCCATTTGCAACACAACTATTCGCAGATAGTACTTATATTGCAAAATTGGACTTAAAATTGCAGCATCAGTAAACATTTGCTTGGGAAAGAAACATGAGCATAATGGTATGATGGGACTATTCTAACCATTGTGAGATGAGATTTTTAGGCTTCTTGACCCACCTTTTTCCCTCTCTCTCTTGGGAATCTGTTGCTGTCAGACAGTTGTGTGTTTTTGTAGATTATGACAAAAAACTGTTCAAAATAATGTGTCACATCTTTATTCTGTTGCGTAGTTGTAGCAGCGTTCACTTAAACTTTACCCTTGCTTGTTCTGCTCTTGCTTGTTCGCAGTGTTCTACAGTTATCCATTAAACAACATGATTTCCAGTTTATTGTATTGAACTGTGTGTTTTTATTCTGCTGGTGTCAGTCATTTAATCCACCATTTTTATAGATGCCTCATAATTTTTAGGTACAACTATGTTGATAACATATTTGTCTCACAGATGAATTACGTGTGTGAAATGTTATACTATCACCAACATGGCCCATCCAAACACCCATTCACATGTGAAACAGTAAAAAACTGAACTCTGTAGATCTCACAGTAGAAAACAAAAATCATCAAACCCATAGCAACCAGCAAAACTATGCACAGCAGATCCAATCATCCTGCAACACACGAACTGTTAAGGTAAGGTAGTTTTAGATACACACTAAACAGATTTTAAAGATTCCATACACACAAAGTAAGCTTTTTAACAACGGAATAAGCCACAAATATGAAATATTATGGAAATGATAATTACTATTCACCATACAGCAGATATGCTGAGTTGCAGATAGGCATAACAAAAAGACTGTCAAACAAAGCTTTCGACCAAACAGGACTTCATCAGTACTAGACAACATACATGTACACACACTCACACAAACCCAACTCACACACGTGACCAGTCTCTAGCTGCCAAGGCCAGACTCGTTGCCTTAGTAGCCAGAGACTGGCCGTGTGTGTGTGTGTGTGTGTGTGTGTGTGTGTGTGTGTGTGTGTGTGTGCGTGCGTGCATGCGTGCGAGTTGCATTTGCATGAGTGTGTGTGTGTGTGTCTTTTGTCTAATTCTGATGAAGGCGTGTTAGACCAAAAGCTTGGTTTGACAGTCTCTTTGTTGTGCCTATATGCGACTCAACAGATCTCCACCATATGGTGAGTGGCAATTATCCTTTTCATAATATTGCCATTATTCCATCCTGGATTTTTCAATTGTTCAATAAATAAGAAAATATTATGAGAATACCAGGATACAACTAACATGCAGTATGAGTAATACACCCCAAAATTGATTAGAAACACTAACTGCAGGCTCAGATAAATTGAACAAAGCAGGCACAGATCAGTTGACTAGCAGTGGCAGTGAACTTTTTTGTGTAATGTTTAACAAACCATTGGAGAGAATAGATTGCCACCCACCTCCTAGAAGAGGTTTTGAGTTGCAGAAGAAGAAGAAAAAAAAGAAAGAAAGAAAAGCACAACTCTCACACGCATGGCCTCTATCTTGAGGCGCTAATGCCTGATTCAGCAGTCAGGCCTTAGCACCTGGAAGCATAGGCTGTACGTGTGTGAGTTATGCTTGTGTGAATCTGTGTGGGTTTTCTCCTTCAGAAGAAGGACTGTATCCAAAAGATTAAATATTTTCAGCATTCTGTGTGCCTGCTTATCGCTCAGCACCGCTTTTATGTGGTGAGCAACTGTCTATCCTTTCCATATAGTTGTTATTCGATCTTGGACTTTCCATTATGTTAAGTTTAGAAACTGTAGAATAAGATCATCAGAACACCTGTTTTTGTTGTTGTGATCACTGCTCCATAGACATAATGTTGCTGCTCTCTTTGCTAATTTATCTTATGCTCTCCTTGCTAATTTATCTTATGCAAATCATTCCATACCTGTAACAATAATGGAGGTTCCAGGCCATGTATATACTTCCTTCAAACTCAAGTTTCTCTGAACTACACAGATGGAAACTGTCTCTCCAGCGTATGCTGCACTCTTGCAATTCTCCTGGCCTAAACCTCAACTATACTGAATCCCGCTGCCTCACCTTAACTTTCCCCTCTCTCTGTTGTCCACACTACTACTTCCCTATACAGATTGTGTACAGCCATCTCCAGGGCTGATTAGAGAATATTTCTTTGCACAAGTGACATCATTTGGTGTCCTGCCTCTCACTTTTTCTTTGTACACTTCCACCCATGTCACTTTTCACTACTAACTGTGATGTGCAGGGTTTTTGAGACATGAAAATGAAAAATGCACCACATTGTAGAGCATCTCATAGAATTTATTTCTTTATCATCAATACACCTCTACATGTGAACCTGTTGTAGCACAAAGAGTACCGAGTCTATAATCAATTTCTTGCCAAGTTCTTTGTAACATTTCCTCTGTTATTGTTGCAATCGCATTAGTGATATGATGTCACAACGTAGGAATATCATCCACTTTGGTCGCATACATGCGATCCTTCATGAATCTCCACATGCAGATATCAAGCGGCAAAATGTCGGGTGAACGTGGTGGCCAGGCAATGGGTCCTCTGCGTCTGAGCCAACGATTGGGAAATTTCCTATCCAGGAACTTGCAAACAGCCATCGACCAATGCGGCGGAACTCCATCTTGTCGAAAAATGATGTTGGGTTGCAAGTCTTCCATCTGAGGGTACACAAACTGCTCCAACATGTCCAGATACCCTGACCCATTCACTGTTTGTTCCGCAAGGAAGAACGATCCAACAATCCTTTCGTGCATTATCCTGCACCAGACTTTTAGTTTAGGGCTATCACGAACATGTGCAACAACAACGTTTCGGTTTTGCAAACTCCAATTCCAGACGTTATGCCTATTAACCCTTCCTGATAGATGAAAGGTTGCCTCCTCAGAGAATAAACATCTTTCCAGGAAGCTGGCATCCATATCAATATGCTGCAGCATATCTACAGCAAACTGTGGTCAGCTTGGTTTTTCGTTCAGCATCAGATGTTGCAGAATTTGCAATTTGTAAACACACATACGAAGATGCTGGTGAACTACATGATGCAATGTTGATCGAGGTACATCAAGTTGTCTAGATGAAATGACTTACATGGCCTTCTGAGAAACGTTTGTCTGATGTCCTCCACTGTCTCTTCTGAAACTCCATAACGTGCACCGCCAGAATGTTTCAGTACACTTCCTGTTGCCAGAAACTTCCTGCATCATTCCTTAATTGTTTTCACATCAGGTGGATCACATTCATAGACACGATGATAATTTATTTACACAGTAATCAGTGATTTTGTTTCTGCAAACCACACTACTGCTTGCCTGTGCTGCTGTGGAGTCGCCATTTTCACTTCATGCGACCATGCTGCACTCTGGCGACGATACTTGGCACTTCTGATACGGGAATATAAATCCTTTGAGCTGCTCTACAATGTGGTGCATTTTTCATTGCCATATCTACTGTGGTTTTTCTCTCCTGGGTCCTTGAAATCAGGGAGATTTGAGTAGGACACCCTGTACATAATGACATGCTCTTATCAAAAATTTCGAAGAGTAGTGTCACTGGAAAACTCATGCACTTGCTAGAAACATATTTAAAGGGTAGACAACAGTGCACGGAGATTATCTACTGTAATGGAGAAACACTGGACAGGAGAACGTCAAGTGTACAAAAATATACATTTTGGTGTTCCTCGGGGCTCTATTTTAGGTACAGTCCTATACATACGCTATGTAAATGATTTCTCAAGTTCTCTTGAAAATAATCAATTGATCACTATGTATGCAGATGATACATCTGGTGTCTGCTATGCAATCAGCCCAGCCTAGTGAAGAGGTACATAACTGTATTGAAAAGGCAAGAGCTCACTTTTGAAAGAGAGAACCGAAAAATAAACATAGAAAAAACTAATATTATTCATTTTAAGCCAAGTGGTCCAAGCAGACAAAATACTGTGATTGATGAAATTCTACCAAAAACCTGTACAGATTGTAAATCCTTGTGTTTATGCATAGATGATCGACTTTCATGGAAGCAGCAAGCTGAATATGTCTGTAAAAAAAAATAACACCCATTCAGTCCATATGTATTAAGAAGATTATCACCATATCTTAATTCTGAAACTGTAAGACTATATTATGGATTAGTGTATCCTTTCTTGTCTTATGGAATAGTACTGTGGCGTGGGACATACCAAACTAATATGAAAATGGTTTTCGTACTGCAGAAGCGAGCCTTGAGGATCATAGCAGATGTAAAACCAGGAACTTCTTGCAAATCCCTATTCATTAGACAATATTCTCACAGTTTATGGCATAAATATACTAGAAACTATAATTCTAGTGAAAGAAGACACTAAGATCACAAAAAGAAACATGGATATCCACAACTATGAAACAAGGCATAGAAAAGATTTTCATGTGGTTAAAAGAAGATTAACAGTGAAAAGCCCCTATGTCAAAGGCACTGTTTTTAATAACTTGTTACCAAATGAAGTTAAGATATTGACAGGGGATGCTTTTAAAAAATGAGTCAAGTAGTGGCTTATCCAAAAATGCCCATATAACTTGAATTTATCATGGATTACAATGTAATAAGAAATAATGTAAACAAAAAATATTGCAATTGTAAAAAGTTTATACGTAGTTGAAAACGCACAAGCATGTTAAATTACATGTTATGAGCAATAAATTGAATGGAATTGAGTATTATGTTACAATATTTCACTTTGGCATCCCTTGCACCCCTCTTGAGTTTGGTGCACTAAGCACCGCTACTAATTAGGTGGCTTGTGTTGCTTGGGCCTTAAACCAGTCTGGGCCTTCTATCACCATTCTTCCCCCCCCCCCCTCTCTCTCTCTCTCTCCCTCCCATGCCCCCTCCCTCCCTCTCTCCCTCCCTTCCTCACTCCTTCCCTCCCTCTCCCACTCTCCTCCACCTCCACTCCCATTTCTACTCCTCTCACTTCCCCTCTCTCCCTCCTTTTCCACCACTCATCCCTTCCCCTCTCTTCCTCCATTTCCATCCCTCCTCCCTGTCCTCTTCAGCTCTACGTTGTGTAACTCCTCTGTCCACTTCCATGGTCTGTATCTCTCTTACTTGCTCTACCCTCTGAACTCCTTCCGTTGTGTTGTGCAGCCACTGAATCATCAGGCAAAAGACCTGCGATATACTTTCCTGTTACTCCCTCCTTGCCTCATTCATACTTCCCTACTCCCTCCCCACCTCCAACAGTAAAGTATGAGGATACAAGATTACACAGTTGTTTTGTAGCCAAGCTTTTGGATTCATTGATTGAGGTTGAAATCTTGTACCCATTTCAAATGTAAATGAACAATCTCTATTAGCAGTAAATTTATTCATTTGGTTGTCTGGAAAAATCATCCAGAAGTTAAAAGTTTTATTATTATGTAAGAAGATTTATTAAGAACCAAGTCTTCTTTTGTATGTTTTCTTATTTTTGTGTGATTTATTCTACGAGTTCCATGCCATCCTAAGAATGTTAAAACTGTAATTGCCATCATGACATGCAAAGTAATCAGAGGCGGCACAGAATCTTTGGCATGAATCAAGGGGCAAGGAATACCAACAACCAGAAGATTATGATGATAATGTAAACTCCAATTGTGGATACACTTGTTTTTTGCTTCAGAAGTTTGGAGTTTGTTTAAAAACGAGATGTACCTAGTTGATTAATATCAGATTACTACATAATTAAAGGTATAATAATAGCCATCTTACCCAGAGTTGACGAATCCTGGTTTTAGTAGAAGTTGAATTCTTCTGCAGGCATAAGAAGAACTATCAACGAGTCAGGAGTTCACAGAAGTCTTTGTACTGAAGAGCAGTGGCGCGGTAATTTATAAATTAACTGAACTGACGTGTGGCAACCGTGGCGCAAGACAAAGTTGAAGACAACTAAGCAATACTGGTCAGTACATAAAACTGAAAACTGAATAACAAAACTTAACATCAGTGAGGAAGACTGTTGCATGAAAGGAACAATGCTCATACAATAAGCCACTATTAACCATCCAAGGCTGAAATAGTCAAGGTATATATTCTTCTTTCAGAAGTAATGATTTTACAGAAGTAACTGGCAGTACTGACGTAACTATTCAGTGTCCAAGATAAATGACTTTACGATGCTGAAACCTCAAGAAGCCGTACAGCCTAAGGCACAAAAAGTGAAACCCAACAAATTTGAGTAATATATGCTTTAAAGCAGTCTTCTGCGTGTATTGGAATTTCTGTTTGTGAATAAAGCTGCTTATAGCAATGCGATTCAACTTCAGTTGATAAAGAATTGAACAGCCTTAGAATTATGAGAATACATTGTACATCCAGAGTTCATTTATCAAAAGTGAAGACAGAATTTGAACCTCAAAGGAAAATATGTATCCGTAGTGGTTATATTGACTATTTAAACTGAGTTATCCAGCAACAATCAAGAATTTCAGCTACATCTCCCAAGATACAGACAACCGAAGCACCCAAGATGAGTGGCCCTACATGTCATTCAAAACAAGCAAGTCGGCAACTGTCCTTGGTGGTGTTGCAGTTCAACATATTGCTGGCAGACGGCATGCGTACTAACGTTAGCAGACTATGCCATGCTGCAAAAAGCATTTCAGCTGTCCATGACAATGTGCAAAACACCATAACTCAGTGGGTTCAGAAATTTTTCATTTTCTTTTCAAAGTCCAGTGGCGTGACCAGGTGAATACAGAGATTAAAGTGAAATATTTTATTACTACAACTTCTATGAATATACTAGTTGATTATGATATGGTCCCTGTGACATTCATATGTTCTATTGTTACGGTGTTCTTACATACAGTAAATTACAACCAGGTTATTACAGCCAATATACATTCACCCATTCCACAACTTACATTGGATGCAGTTCGCTACAACTACAGTATTGCGATATATAATTATAAATTTGTTTTAGTTTTGGAATAATACAATGGCCCACATAGAGCACAACATGACCGTGCTAATACAGCCAGTTTTTCAACAGTTGGCTCACTTAAATAATACAGTTATGCATGTGAATGACAAGTTCACCTGAGTTGAAAACATATTGGCACAAATTGATACCAGAAACTCACAAATTTAGAAACGCGGTTTAATGAATTCACTACCCATTTTAATGGTAGAATAGATAGATAGAAAACAGGATGGAACATGGGCTTTGATCATGTTTCTGATATATACAGGTGGTTAGAAATAGTGTAAACTAAACAAAGTGGTACCATAGAGCACATACATGTTATCAAGGCAGAAAGTGACAGGTTAGTGCAAAGAATTGTGATGTTAGAAAAAGAAGTGATGCATACTAAACAATGTTACATAGTTACACTGACAAAAATATTGATGTGTTGTCAATAATAATTAACAAAGTGGAACCGAGATTGCAAAAGTTTGAATTAAATAAGGACAAATATTGTACAGGAGTATGTACTAAAAGTATAGAATTAGTAGACAACAAATATACATTTACAACAACTACTACATGTGCATCGTCAAGAGCACCGACAGTTCACAGCTGTGATAGTTTTAGTACAAACACACATGCAACGATATCAAAAAATAATGCTTTTAGTTTAGATTAGACAAATAAAGAGTTAAGAAAAGATGTTGAAGGCCTGTTATTAAAGAACAAGATGGTACCTAATAACTGTGATCACAGCACAAAGCAAAGGGTTAAATCAGAAATGCCCCAAGTTTTCACCTTCAGGTGATATTTATCCAGTTTTATTTCTAAAGTTATTTAAGGGCATGTTACCTGATTCCTGATTAGATTCTAATAAGATAAATTTTGTAATAAGCCACTTGATGAGTGATGCTGCATAGTGAGTTATGCTAGAGCTAGAACAATTCACAACTTACGTTGAATTCGAAACAGCGTTTAGGTCTAAGTAGTGGAGTGAAGAAGCCCAAAAGAAATGGAGATTAGAGCTCTTGAGATCAAAACCTTACAATAACAGTTCATGGAATGGATACAGATACAGAGATTTTGTGGAGTGGCGCCTCAACAAAATAAAATATATAGACGATCCTGCAGGGCAGGAGTGTTTATTGGAAGCTGGTTACCATGGCATGTAAGGGTCAAATTGTTAGAAAAGGATTGGGGAAAAGTGAACAACTTACTGAGATGTCTAGAAGAGGTAGATACAGTGGAAAGACAAGCTGAAAGATGGCACACAGGCAGCACTACCAATAATACTAACCAACACAGTAATTTTAACAGAGGATCTCATCCACTAAAGAGGATGCTACAAATTCGGGAAACAGGGTAAACAACAGACATGATTATAATCATTCAGGGAATAGATACAGAAATGGGAACAATTACAGAAATTTTCACAACAGCATATTTAATAGTACTACTACCATGGAGAGGGAAAAGTAATACGCTTCCAGGGAGAGGCTCCCTCACCTGAAGCAATACAAAACAAGCCACAACAAATCTCTTATAGCTTAATTTAGTACGATCATGACTGCAGTTTAACAGATGTTCTACTACATGAAGATAACACACAAACAAAAGAATATATGAATCCAAAACTGACATGCATTGTTAATAACGTAACTGTGGACGTTATTTTAGATTCTGATTGTGACATGTCAGTGGTTAATTATCACTTCTTACAGTGAAATAATTTGTTGGATGCTTTCCTTCAGTTACCACTCACACGAATAAAGATAACAAGCATGACAGGCAAACTAGTATTCACAGAATTCTTTGTTAAGTGTACAGTAAAGATGCATACATTTCAACAAGCAAAGTTTGCAGTGGAAGGTTTAATTGTGCCCATGATTCTAGGCATAGATTGGTTGTCAGACAATAATGTATCTTTAAACTTCCAAAATGAGACACTGATATTCACATATGAACAACAAGAGGACTTAGGTGTCATACATTTTGAGCAAAGTAACAGCCAGATTAGGGCTCACTTTAATGACAGAAGCTACACTACAATAGGATGACAGGCACCAGTTACATGCAGATAAACAGATATAACTGATAACATTAACATATCAAAGAACCTAATTATTGATGAAAAGAAGGATTTGATTTATTTATTTTATAGGCATATAAAAATATTTTCAACATGTGTAGGTGTTATTGAAGAGTTTGTTTGTAGGTCATAGATTAAACCACACAATGCATTTCACTTCAGAACCTACTTCATATATGAGTATTGACGAAGTCATTAGTACAAAAAGAAAATGAAAGAATGTTGCAGTGGAATGTTATAGAAATGTCCAATAATGGTTACAATAATCCATTAGTTATTGTTAAAAAAGTGGATAGCAATGTACTCACAGAGTTAGATGCACAAACTGTGATTAGAATAATCGGGACACAGGGAGAGAGGTTCCCTACAATACAGGAGCTGCTAGCGAAATTTGGACTAAAATATATCAGCACAGTTGACCTGACAGGAGGTTGCTGGGAGATTACCTTAGATGAAGAGTCATGGGAGTATACCACATTCCTGTTTGAAGGAAGGTCATATCAGTTCCCAAGTGCTACCATTCAGCCTTAAAATATCAGTCTCCGTTTTCATAAGAGCTTTGAATAAAGCGACAGGCAATGAGTTACAAAAGTAAACTGTTACATTACATTAATACTTATTCCATAGATCATGAATACTACATTTCGTAATGATGTGGGACATGTCACTTGGACGTATTTTAGTTACACAACATAATCATTATTATTATTGTCTTTTTTTTCACTACTTCATATCTAAAAATTCGTCTGTTGAGTAGAAGGAGACGTCATTCAGAAATTCTTTTAATTTTTAAATGTTGGTTGGCTGTCTGTCAGACTTTTAATGCTAGTTGGCAAATGACCAAAGATTTTTGTGGTAGCATGATTCACCCCTTTCTGTGCCAAAGCCAGATTTAACCCAGAATAGTGAAGATCATCCATTCTTCTAATGTTGTAGCTAAGCACCTCACTATTATTTTTGAATTGGGGTGGGTTATTAATAACAAATTTCATATGTGAATATATGTATTGTGCAGGTACTGCGAATTTCCTGAGTTCCTTAAATAAATGTCTCCAAGGTGATCTTGGGTGGGCTCCAGCTATTATTCTGATTACTTGCTTTTGAGCAAAGAATACTTTTTCTCTTAGTGATGAATTACCCCAAAATATGATGTCATATGAAAGCAGTGAATGAAAGTAGGCATAGTAAGTTAATTTACTGAGATTCTTATCACCAAAATTTGCAACAACCCAAATAGCATAAGTACCTGAACCTAACTGTTTCAGCAGGTCAACAGTGGATTTTTTCCAATTCAATTTCTCATCAGTGCATGTACCCAGAAATTTGGAGTGTTCTGCCTTGTAACAGACTTATGTTCAAAGTCTGTATTTATCAATGGTGTTATTCCATTTACTGTACAGAATTGTATGCACTGCATTATTTTTTTTCAAAATTTAGTGAGAGTCCATTTACAAAGAGCCATTTAATAACTTTCTGAAAGACATTATTTACCATTTCCTCAGCTTCTTGTTTGTTGTGTGTGATTACTGTACTTGTATCATCAGCAAAGAGAACTAGCTCTGCATCTTGATGAATATCGAGTGGCAAGTCATGAATATATATTAAGAACAATAAGGGACATAAGACTGAACCCCTTGGGACACCATTCTTTATACTTCCCCAGTAAGAGGATTCTGCTGATTTTTGCAGACTACCTGTACTGTTAACTTCAATCTTTTGCATTCTTCCAGTTAAATGTTTATCAGATGAGGTAATCTCAGACATAATGCACATAATTCTGGACTTTTTAGTAACTCTTCTGAATACAGGCAGTATGTTTTGTAATGTTCCACTGTTTCTGGATCATTACTCCTTCTAGCTATAAGATACATTATCTTTTCTGTTTACAATATATTATTACCCCTTTAGTAAGCCATTGCTTCTTAGATAGTTTCTTACAGATATATTTCACAGTTTTGTTAGGGAAACTGTTTTCAAATATAATCAGAAAGGTATCATGGAATAGGTTAAATTTTAAATTAGCCTCAGGTTCTCTGTACACCTCATCCCAGTCCAACTGTTGCAAACTTTTCCTACAATTTGCAGTTACTAAATCATTAATCGAACATACTATTTTGGAGAAACTTTTTGCATTAACTGTATTGAGCTATGTCGTATACTGTAACTATTTATGCACCATTATCATACAGATCATTCTTAACAGAAAAGTTTTTATTTGATCAAATTTTTCTTGGTCTATAAAAACATTATCTATCAGTGTATCGGTTTCCTGTACCAACTGTATGTCAAACTGAAAGAACTAAGTAATACTTCTAGGTCATTTCTGTCAGACTCTTTCAGAAAATCTACACTGAAATCCTTTAACAATAATGTGCTTCCCTCTGTCTGACAGATAATACTTTGGGCATTTAGT
This sequence comes from Schistocerca americana, assembly GCF_021461395.2. NCBI lineage: Eukaryota > Metazoa > Arthropoda > Insecta > Orthoptera > Acrididae > Schistocerca > Schistocerca americana. Next base: position 427,965,837 of record NC_060124.1, on the reverse strand, counting down.
CTGAACCACACAGATTGGATGCGATCATACTGTCACAGAACCAGCTAACAAAAAGCAACTCAAATCATTTTTGGGATGGTGGGATTCTACAGAAAATTTCTTGCTAAATCAATGCTTAATGCACCAAATTTGATGAGATTTTTAAAACAGAGCACAATATGAAGATGTGATATAAATTGCCATTCTAAAAAGGGAACATGCCTCGGATCACGGAACGGATTTAAAGGAAACCGACCAAGCAATGGGAAAGGATTACGAGATGGTTTACGACTGGGCACCTTAAACGTAAGGACTCTAACTGGGAAGTTAGAAGAAATTGTAGAAATGATGGAAAGGAGGAAATTGGACATCTTGGGACTTGCTGAGACTAGGTGGAGAGGAGTTGGTGAAAAACCACTAAGTAAAGTATGTAAACTGTACTGGATAGGGAATGAGAGGGGAAGAAATGGAGTGGCAATAGTGGTCAGAGAGGGTCTGCAGGAGGAGGTGGAAGGTATCAATGATCGAATGATAAAAGCCAGAGTACGAGTGAAAGGAAAAAGCATTGAAATCATCCAAGCATATGCCCCACAGGTGGGGTGTACAAAAAAGGAGAAGGAGGAATTTGAAGATGACATGCAAAAGCAGCTAAATGGAGGTAATCAGATTATAATAGGGGACCTCAATGCACATGTTGGCACAGACAGGAAAGGATTCGAGGAGATAATGGGACCAGAGGGCTGGGGGAACCGAAATAGAGAAGGACAATTGTTGCTGGAATTCTGCAAGAGGAATGGGCTGGCGATCGCAAATTCCTGGTACAAGAAGAGAAGTAGTCACAAAATAACTTGGTACAGTGGGGACTGGTCCCAAACTTCAGTAGTAGACTATGTACTAGTGGATAGGCAGATGATGAGCAGCCTCACAGATGTTAAGGTCGTTCCATCTGAGGCCTTAGACAGTGACCATCGGCTGTTGGTAGCCACCCTGAGAGAGAAAAAAGATAGGAGGGCAACAGATATACAGGAGAAAAGGTTGAAGACATGGATGCTGAAAGAGGATGAACGGAGGACCCAGTACCAGACACTGATCAGGAAGAAGCTGCCAAAGGAAGATCAGAGAACAGTGGAAGAAGAATGGGGAGATTTTAAGAGGGCCCTAGTTGAGGCAGCTGAGATTGTGTGCGGAAGAACTAGCACAAAGAGGAGAAGTAAGGAAACCCCATGGTGGAACAACATATGTAAAGAGGCAGTACTTCGAAAGAACAAAGCCTTCAGAGAATGGTTCCAGACCCGAACAGAGGAAGCTATAAAATATAAGGAAAGCATGAAAGCGGCACAGACCATAGTAAGGGCGGAGAAGAAGAAGTGGATGGGAAAATGGACAAGAATGTTAGAAGAGGACAGTGAAGGGAACAAAAAAGTACTTTACACCATGGTAAGAAATAAGAGGAACGACAGAAGCGAGTGCCTGAGGATCATGGATAATAATGGAAGAGTTGTGGAGGAAATGCATGAGCTCAAAAAGATTTGGAAGGAGTACTTTGAAGATCTGTTGAATGCCGCCAAGCGGGTAACTAACAGCGATGGAGAGCCTAAGGCAGCAGACGATGATAATAGTGGGGAAATTGATGATCTAACTTGGAATGAAGTGGAAGAAGCCATAAAGAGGATGAAAGGGGGCAAGGCACCAGGTTGGGACGAAGTAACAGTGGATATGATACGAGCAGCAGGAGAAGTAGGAACCCAGTGGCTATACAGAGTGCTGAGGGTGGTGTGGAAGGAGAACAGAATTCCTGAGGATTGGAAGAAAGGAATTATAGTCCCGATCTTCAAGAAAGGGGATAAAAGGAGATGTGAGAACTACAGAGGAATCACCCTGCTATGCCACTGTGGAAAAATCTATGAAAAGATCCTGGAGAAGAGAATAAGAAGCAGTATTGAAAGTAGACTGCAAGAGGAGCAGTACGGTTTCAGACCAGGAAGATCAACAACGGACCTCATATTTGCGGTAAGGCAACTGCAGTAAAGGCACTATGAGTACGGGAAGGACTTAATCATGGCCTTTTTAGATATTGAGAAGGCGTATGACAGTATCTGTAGGAACAAGCTCTGGGATGTGCTGAACGCAAAAGGGATAGATAAAGAGATAACACGAAAAGTCAGAAAAATGTATGAGGGAAGTGAGAGTTGTGTGAAAGTGGGGAGGGAACGTACTGCATGGTTCAAGCTGGAAAATGGGGTGCGACAGGGAAGTGCACTTTCACCTTTATTGTTTATTATTGTTATGGATGAAATCCTACAGCAAGTGTCAGATGCAATTGGAGATCATAAAATGAAAGCAGTGCTTTTTGCCGATGACCTGATGTTATGGGGAAATTGCGAGAAGGAGGTGCAAGAGCAGTTAGATGCATGGGAGGCAACGGCAGCACAATATGGAATGCATTTCTCTGCAAAGAAAAGTGAAATAATTGTCACAACAAGGAAGACGAATAGGCCAAATGTGGATATAACTTGTGGAGGGGAAAAACTACAAGTGGTAGAGAACTTCAAGTACCTGGGAAGCGTGATTGAAAGTAAGGGGGGAAACGCAATGGAAATAAATGAAAGGTGCAGAAAAGCAGGGCAGTTCTACAAATGCATTAGGGGGCTTATTTGGAGCAAGGAGGTGCCACAGAAATCCAAGGGAATTATATACCGAACCTACTTTGTCCCCATATTGGCATACGGAAGTGAGACATGGGTAATGCACAAAAGCGACAAAAGTAGAATACAGGCTAGTGAAATGAAGTTCCAGAGGAGCAGGTTGGGTGTAACAAGACGAGACAGATTGCGAAATGTGTATGTGAGGGAAAGACTAAAGGAGGAACCAGTACAGGACAGGATAGAAAAATCAAGACTGCAGTGGTATGGACACATGAAGAGAATGGATGAGGGAAGAATTCCAAAGAGGATGTTTGATCTGCAACTGGAGGGGAAGAGGCCCAGAGGAAGACCAAGAGATAGATGGGTGAAGGGAGTGAAGGAATGTGTGATGAGAAGAGGAGAGAACTGGACGAAGGTGGAAGAGGGGGAATGGTGGAAAGACAGAACACGATGGAGAGGCTTGTGTTCCCGACAGACCCAGCCAGTGGCTGGAAACTGTCCAAGATGATGATGATATAAATTGCCATGTCGAATTTTCGAAAGTAAAGGAAGTATTGACAGCATGCCATCTGCTGGTTCACCCGTATTTCGCTCTTCCTTTTCGTACGGCACTGGATGCACCAGGTACGGTTTGGGCTGTCACATATTCCAGTATGTGACTTATCACACATGAGAGAGAAAACCAACTGCTGTCATTAGTAGAATTTGCATGCAGCATGAACGAAATTATAGCATTACAGAAAAGGAAACATTATCAGTAGGTTTGACATTCAGGAAATTTAAATAAGCACAAGCGGAACACGAGACAGTAATACATACAGACCATAGCGCGTTGACATTTATATTAAAGAGCAAACTTCAGTGCCGTAGGGTAACATTTTGGACTCTCTTTCTGCAGGAATTTCATTTTAACTATTAAATAGATAAAGGAGGAAGATAATATGACAGCCAATGCACTATCTTGACTACCAGTTGTGATTGCACATTATCTGTAACAGTAATTTGTGCCTCAAAATCTTTAGCTCTTCCCAATCCCAGCTCAAAAAAATTACTATACTTATTACACTGTAATGAGTCACTAAAACATTGATTTGTAACACATTATCTTGTATGCACAGTCTGAACAAATGAAACAAGTCCAAATTAAAAATGTTTGCATTGTTTATAGGACATAGTATGTGAAATCAAACACACTTTGTAACACCACACAAAGTTTCTGCCAAACTGCACATGTGAAGTATTGGTATTTTGTGTCCATTATAAGCGGACTAAACAGAAACAAGCTTCGGTAGCCTTGTGCCACCTATGTCGTATCATATATGTCTTCATTGATGAGGGAAACAGACACATCTGAATCTGACTAAAATTTAATAGCCTTTTGATCCATTCTTAATTGGCCAAAAAGTTTGTACCTTTGTCTGTGGACTGCAGTGGAAGGTTTCCACAAAGTGGAAAAGAGAGCCTTTGTTGGTGCCAGCTGTAATGGTTGTGCCATCAAAACAGTTTCTTGCTGAGAACTACGCTGTAGCCATGCAATAGACTGGTGCCTGCCCTGGCTGCTTTGTAAACAGACAGTTTATATATGACCATGTTTACCACACTTGAAACACTGTGCTTCATGATAAGGACAAGCTTTTCTATCATGATATGGAAAACACTAAGCACAAGACTTAATCTTTTTATTCTGAAGCACATCACATATATCACACAACTGAAAGTTTTTACCCTTACTTTTACTTTTAATGTGAGCTCTGCTTTTATTCACTTTAACATTAGCATAAACTGGAGACGGAGTGCCTTGTGCAGTATGAGCAAGAGAAATAGATGGAGCCTCAAAATCAACTTTAGTTGTGTCCACAATACTTTGAAACTCTACAACTGACAAACTTGTTTTCAGATCCAGATCTGGCAGTCTTAGAGTAGCAGTGTATATATAGGGTGGGTCACTAACTATTGCCACCTAAAATAACTCCGAAAGTATGATAGTAGCTGAAAAGTTTGTGGGACAAATGTTGCATGGAAAAACGGGGGCCATAATATGACATTGGTTTTTTGTTGCTAGGTGGGGTTGCGTCAGAGATATGAAGATCAGCTCTGTTCTTTTTTTAAATGAGATGCTGTAGTTTGGTACTTATATTCTGATAGCGGCTATTGAGATGAATCCAATGATGTGCAACAGTAAGGTCTTTCGAGGTCAACAAAGGTAAAAAAGGTGGCATGAATGTCCATTTACAGAAGGTGTTCGAAGTGATGACCATTGGTATCAGTGCTGTGCTGCAATCTTCTTATCATGGATTGAGTGGTTTTTCTTATCACTTCGTCACTTATAGGAGCACATGCTCTGACAATTCTCTCTCATATATCGTGCAAATAGTAAATATTCACCGAATACAGCGTATCCAATTAATGTGCCATTGACATGTAAACATCATTCGACTGTTTTGCAAAGCATCACTAATAGGAACAATAAGACTAGTATCGTCAAATCAAGCGAATGTGAATGATGTATTCCTTTGAAGAACAAGTCGATTTGTTTCTCATTTCTGGAGAATGCCAATCGAATTCAGTGAGAGCTAGAGACTTATACGCCGAAAGGTATCCTCAATGTACTCACTCTCCAGGTCGTACATTTAAATATGTGTATGATAAATTGAGAACAACTGGATCTTTAACACATCGGAAACATATCCAGCAAAGGAAAGTTACTAATGAGGAGATGGAAATTGGTACTCTTGCCACTGTGGTTTGAGATCCTTGTGGTAGTTCTCATCAGACTGCAAGGGAATCTGGCATGAGACAGATTAGTGTTGTTCGTGTTGTGCATCGCCATAAATACCATCCTTACCATATCAGTCTCCACCAAGAATTAACTAATATGGATTGTATGTATCACATTGAATTCTGCTGATGGGCTAAACTTCAGATTCAGAGGGATGACACATTTATTAATTTGATTTTATTTACTGATGAGGCTACATTCACAAACCATGAAAATGTTAATTTGCATAACATGCATTATTGGGCAACTGAAAATCCATATTGGCTGCAGCAAGTTGCAAATGAAAAACCGTGGTCGGTGAATGTATGTTGTGAGATTCTGGGGGACAGAATTATAGGCCCCCATTTCATCGAAGGAAATCTTCATGGTAGGAAGTACACCACATTCCTACAAGAAACATTAGCTCTGTTATTGGACGAAATATCTTTAGGAAGAGGGAACAGAATGTGCTGTCAAAAGGACAGGTGTCTGGCACATTTTTCGCTGATGGCTAGAAATGAGTTACATAGACAATTCCCTAATCATTGGATTGGCTGTGGAGGAGATGTGTCGTGGCTCGCTCGTTCACCAGACTTGATGCCTCTGGGTTTTTTTCTAGTGGGGATTCGTAAAAGACATTGTTTATGAAGATGTTCCAACACAACCTGAAGATATGTGAGAGAGAATTGTCAGAGCATAAGCTTTGATAAGTGCTGATGTGATAAGGAATACCACTCAATCCATGATAAGAAGATTGCAGCACTGCATTGATACCAATGGTCATCACTTCGAACACCTTCTGTAAATGGATGTTCATGCCACCGTTGTGACCTTCAAAGACCTTACTGTTACACATAGTTGGATTCACCTCGATAGCCGCTATCAGAAAATAAATACCAAACTATGGCATCCTATTTAAAGAAAAAAAAAAAAAAAAAAAAACAAGTTGACCTTCATATCTCTGAAGTGACCCCACCTAGCAACAAAAAACCAAGGTCATATCATGGCCCCCATTGTCCCATGCAACTTTTGGAGTTATTCTTGGTGACTGTAGTTAGTGACTCACGCTGTATATGTGTCTGACTGTTTTGTGTAATTGCATCATGTAACATAATATCACTGTAATGTAGCCCACAAGAAGACTTGAACCAGGACCATTCCGTGTAAACTCTCGGATATTTTGATGGATCCTAAGGTGACCATTTCAGAATTAAGTCATATTTGGTACATGGACTTACATGTCTTAATAGTAAAACTGCCAATTAGAACTGCCCTAACTCTAACCATTTTTGATACATTCACGTTTGAGTGCTCAAGGGTGTGTACCCAGTCGTTAGCAGGGCACCAATTTCCTGATTTTAGGAGACTTACTATTCAGTTATGAGTTGACCTACAGACCTCAATTTCTTATGCATCTAGTATGTAGGCCACTAAGTTGATATAATCTAGAAAATATAGGATAACTCATTCTGATTTTTTAAAGAAAAGTTGAAGAGTACACTTTTTATCATGCTGTGCTTTAAATTTGTGATTTTTTTTTTTTAATCATAACTTTGCATAGGGAAATAGTACTGTCCTTGGCTTATGCACTGTACTCTTTAGCCCTAGTATTAAGTATAAACAATAATGAAAAGTATTTGGCATTGCAATTGTTATTTCTTACCTTTACTTAAAGACGACTCCATCACAAAAGAATGTCAAATTTGACAAACTCCAGAGTCCTGGGGGTGGGGTTACATAGACAGCTGAATTTAAACTTGATTTTTTTGGTGAAATGTTTACAATTCTGGTAGCAATCTTAGATGCAAAGAAGAATATCCTAACTCTCTTTATTCATTGGTAAAGAATAAAATAAAAATGCCACTTAACACATACCATTCACATTCACCATTACATGGGATTGATAAATAAAAACCATGAGTATTCCTTGTAAAAATTGTACTTAAATTATTTGTGGTCAGAACTGTAAACAGCCATGAACAGATATCAATCATTTTTCTTAATGTGTATGTTGTATTTCACTGGTAAATGTCTTTTCAGTGTGAAGAATTGCAACAGACAGGTTGGGTGTACAAATGCAGTGATATATCCTTATTCCATTAATTTAAATTAAAAAGACAACTTCAGTGGAACTAAAGAAAAGATGCAAGCAGTTATGAGAGACATTAATAACTTTTTGCTTATGTACTGGTGATATAGATACAAAAATTCTCCAAAGAACAGTTCCATAAACAAATCCAAATATAAAGAAGGAAGCTGTATTTTTAAAACTCTTTCAACTTACATATAACTTTGTGTGGTTTTTTTATCATCTTGATCCAAATTGAAATAGTTCACTTAAAAGTGAAAGATAAAGTTTTATTGTCATTGTCAAGGTTACACAACTTAAGGTCAAGTTGACACAACTGAGAATTGAGACTTTGTAAAGGTGGGACATCAACATTACATGTAACGTTTGAGAAGGAGATCTAAATGGCATCTTTCTTACTAGGTCATGAAAAGAATTATGATTCAGCAGGAGACATGCAATTAATCTCAACATCTTTAAATTCAAGTAAATATGTCATACATACTAGTTTTCATTGTATTTGAAAGCCACCTGCAGCTGTTCCATAAAAGCATTCTCATGAGGCTTCCATAGCAACAGCACTCCAATTTGCATCTGTTTAATCTCTCTTCATGAGAAAGGTGTATCTAGCAGTGGCTAGAAATTAATGGTGTGACAGGTGTTCCTAGAACTGTCCTCATTGTTTACTGTATCTGTGTTCTAAGAAACCTTCATACGATTTGATCTTCTGTGAAGAAACAAAGAACAGATTTCACATTTTGTGGAGTTATTTTGCATACAACTCTTTCAGATTACCTAAAATAAGTGTTTTCCGCAAGTCAATCTTCTTGTTATTTACCATGATAGCAAGGTAATATTTCTTTCCTTACATGAAAGCATGAAAAATTTCCATTTTCATATAATACACTACATCTTGTTTCATAATTACAGAACACATATTTTAACCACTCCTGCTTTCTGGAGAAACAATCACACCACTTCTGTCTTTAACTTATCCTGCTACCTGTACCAAACGTTCTGTGACATCAGCAGTACATGCTCCACTGACAGTGCCCCATGAAGCAAAGCAAGTGTTAAAATAGAATCTGTTCACTGCAAGTTGAATTTTACATTTCTCAGTGAGGAGCTCCATTTCATCTGGAAAGTGGTTGCCCTGTTCATATGGGCACCCCACAAAATACAGGGCTTTAATATGTTCTTTGTTTCTTTAAGGAGATCAAATCATATGAAGGTGTCTTGGCTTTCTAATGAAGAGACTCTAAACACGTGCAAAGGGGAGCACAGTTGCTATGGAAGCTCATGAAAATGCTTTGTTGGAACAGCTGTAAGTCAGACAGTATTTGACTTTCAGATACGACGAAAACTGGTACAGAGGACACATTTCCCAGGTATCACTTGAACTGAAAGATGTTGAGATTAACGTCCCCTGCTGAATCACAATTACTTCCATGGCCCAGTAGAAAAGATGCTGATTGGGTGCCCTTCTCCATAACAAATATGATAAAATTTTGATATTGTCATCAGTTTCTGTGAGATTACACGGAATGACTGACCAGCAATGTCTTCTTAGCCCTTTGAGTTCAAAATTTCACTGTCTTAATGATTGTTTGGATTACTTCTTAAGATGAAAAAATTTAAATCTCATCGCAGTGACATGAACCTGTGCCTCAAAATGTTCGTCGAGTTTTTGAACGCTTTACATGTAATCAACATCTTCTGGACGAGAGATTAGTTACAATCTTGGACACAGATGGTAAATGTCAGCTCTGATGGTGGACAGAAAGAAAAGGCTATGCATGCCCTACCTTTAATGATGTATGCAACAAACTGGGTTTCCAGCTGTGCATGATATTCAGAGCAGTCCTCTTCTTTGCTGTTAAACTGTGAAGTGTGATGCTACATTTTTAGGGTGGTATATCTCATGTCCAGGCCTCCATGATGACAAAAGATGTTCGTGATATTTATAGTAAGTAAGTGTTTAGACATCCCACTGTGGGAGATATTACCACAATATGTACAGATGGGAAAATGTCTTGAACCCATCACTTCTACAATGTGAGATGGGGAGCGATCATCTCTACCTGCCAATTGGGACCACTTGATCCTTGGCGTCATGGTATGAAGGTGTTTAGAAGGCGAGAACAAAAAGAAGTAAAGGTCATGGCTGCAATGGTGTGATTTAGAAGCCAAGGAGATTAAGAAACAAAGGTCATGGCCATAATGGACACTGTGACAAATGACTATTGAATTGGCTTAAGTTAAGAGAGATATACTGATGAGCGAAAACATTATGACCACCTGCTTAATAGCTCGTTTGTATGCCTTTGGAACAAAGTATGTCACTGATTCTGCATATCAGGGATCGCACAGTTTACTCTTAGGTTTGTAGAGGTATGTGGCATTAGATGTCTATGCACAGGTCATGTAATTCACGTAAATAACGGGCTGCTGATTTGCGTACATGATGATGGCACCCAATAGCAACCCAGATGGGTTCAATAGGATTTACGTGAAGCAAATTTGATCACCGAGACAGCAACATATGTTCACTATAATGCTCCTCAGACCACTGTAGCACGGTTCTAGCTCTGAGGCGTGAAGGGATGCAGGTGAAACCCAACTATCAGCATATCTTCAATTAATACCACAGGTCCCACGCAAGTGCAGGAGAATGTCTCCCATAGCATAATACTGCTCGCACCAGCCTGTGTCCATGGCAAGCTGCATGTTCCGAGCCGCCATTCTCCTCAACGGTGGCATTTATAAAGATGACCATCGACCTAGTGTAGCAAAAGGTCGATTCACTCGAAGAGCTGACATGTTTTCATTTATCAACAGTTGAATCCCTATCATTCCATGCCCACTGCAATTGTCATTGAAGAAGTGTGAGTTGGACCAAGGGTAGATTGTAATGGCCCAGAGGCTTGGCACGAGCATTTCTGGTGAAACTGAGGTGAAACCACATACAGATGTTGTGGAGTTGGATGGCCACCCCTCATTATGGATGTTGGACATCGTAGGGTGTGCAGACAGGTAAAACAGGACAGGTGGCGAACTTTGGCAGAACTAACATCGGACTTTAGTGGTGGGCAGAGTACAAGTACGCCTGAACACACAGTGCACCGAATACTCGTAATGATGGGCCTTCGCAGCCGATGACCCATGCATGTGCCAGTGTTAACACCACAACATCAGCAACTGTGACTGAAAAGGGCACATGACCATTGGACACTGGGTGTTGGTGCAGTGGCTGAGCATTGCATCATTTTCTGAATCTCAATACCTTCTTCACTATGCCAATGAGAGGGGAACAGCTCCTCGACTCCTGTAATGTGGTATTGAGACAAGCTGGCAGCAACTCGATTATGCTCTGGTAAACATTCACATAGGCATCCATGGGTCCAGTGGAGCTCATGCAAGGCACCATGCTGGCCAAGGAGTACATACACCGGTTGTAGACCATGTACACTCCTTCATGACAATTATGTTTCCAGATGGCAGTGGCATTTTTCACCAAGACACAATTGCCATGTCACAAGGCCAGGAGTGTGATGGGGTGGTTCAAGGAACCAGTGGCGAGCTCCTATTGATGTGCTGGCACCCAGCTTGTCAGATCTTAATCCAGTCAAACACATATGGGAAGTGCTTGAACGTGGCGTCAGAGCTCATCGACTTACAGGAATTAGGATACTTGTGTGCACGTGTGGTGGCAACTCCCCCCATTGACCTACCAAGGCCTCATTGCTTCCATGACATGATGTGTTGCTACTGTTATCCAAGACAAAAATGGAGATACCGGCTGTTAGGTAGGTGGTCATAATGTTCTGGCTGATCAGTGTATGTTTAAGATGGTCTATCAACCCTCTTAGTATAAGAGAGTGTGTTACAGCAAATGATGTTATTAAGAAAGTATGAATACTGAAGGTTTAAAGTTCAGTTGTTTGTCATTCAGGTAGTTTGGAAGACACTGCTCTCTTTCAGCACCCATCCACACAAAAGGAGATGATATTGTGTGAAGACCACTGGAACATGGTTAGGTGAAACCGAATAGCAGGTTTACCTCAGCAAACATCAAGAAAGGTGACTGAAAGAAAATACAAATCTGCTAGTATCAAACTTAAGATAGTTACAGATCATAAATAGGAAATGTAACACTGGTAATTTACAAAAACCATCCACATTCCATCTCTACTGGAAGAACTTGGGTGCAGCAGATGAAGGCGGTGCTACTTGTTGCAACAATAAGTTCATCATCTGTTGTACACTGAGCAGCAGTCATTCAGTCTGCTGCACCTGAAACTGAACAATTTAATTTAGAGACAGTTCCTTTGGGGACTTAAACATTGTGAAATACTTAACGTTAGACAGAAGACTCAACTATTATTTTGTGCTCTGTGAGCTGTGGAACTGTAAGAAAATTCATATGAAATCAGTATTCTCATTATCATTGCTATGTCTGTGTTGTAGCAAGCCTAGATTTACTTTAGGAGGGGGGGGGGGGGGCAAGCAGATACAACAACATGCAGAAAATATTAGTTCATTTTACCCCTTAAAACAGAATACTTACCCTAGATGCATTTCAGGTCCATTTGAATGACAATATCTATTTATTATTGTCATTGGGTGCAAGAAAAACTGTTTATACTTGACTAGTATAGAAAGACCATCACATCTCAATGTACAGTTAACTTTAAAATTTGGTACACAGTTGACTAATGATACTAACACTGCCTGATATGAACTATGTTGATGCTGCTCTTTTAATCGACTATCACTGAATGGGGTGATTGGTGCTGTGCTCTGACGTAAGTTTACATCCCTCAGTGGTGTCATTTGGAACCTCTTTGCGGCGTGCCTTTGCTGACATCTCTCATTCGTGGCTGTGTCTGGCAGCGAATTTCTTTAGCTTCTGGTGCTGTTGTGAGGTACCAACTATAATACCTGGGACGTCACTGTTTGGGCAATACTACAGATACAGCGTGTTAAGTGCTAGTTGAAAGAGGTAGTATTGGTTGAGGTGCATATAGAAGATTAAGTATATATAGAAAGAGATGCAAATGTCGCATTCAGTTCAGTCCATAGTGAATTTTTGTCAATATTGGAAAGTTGTTGTCAAACAGGAGGCAAGACAGCCGGTCAACGTACAACTTATGGGAAGACTTTAAATGACAATGTTGTGAGCGATAATTCACAAGTTATGAGTACTTTTCAGGACTACTTTGTAAATGAAGCTGCAAAACTTTGTGGCGTGCCTTTGCTGACATCTCTCATTCGTGGCTGTGTCTGGCAGCGAATTTCTTTAGCTTCTGGTGCTGTTGTGAGGTACCAACTATAATACCTGGGACGTCATTGTTCGGGCAATACTACAGATACAGCGTGTTAAGTGCTAGTTGAAAGAGGTAGTATTGGTTGAGGTGCATATAGAAGATTAAGTATATATAGAAAGAGATGCAAATGTCGCATTCAGTTCAGTCCATAGTGAATTTTTGTCAATATTGGAAAGTTGTTGTCAAACAGGAGGCAAGACAGCCGGTCAACGTACAACTTATGGGAAGACTTTAAATGACAATGTTGTGAGCGATAATTCACAAGTTATGAGTACTTTTCAGGACTACTTTGTAAATGAAGCTGCAAAACTTTGTGGCGTGCCTTTGCTGACATCTCTCATTCGTGGCTGTGTCTGGCAGCGAATTTCTTTAGCTTCTGGTGCTGTTGTGAGGTACCAACTATAATACCTGGGACGTCATTGTTCGGGCAATACTACAGATACAGCGTGTTAAGTGCTAGTTGAAAGAGGTAGTATTGGTTGAGGTGCATATAGAAGATTAAGTATATATAGAAAGAGATGCAAATGTCGTATTCAGTTCAGTCCATAGTGAATTTTTGTCAATATTGGAAAGTTATTGTCAAACAGGAGGCAAGACAGCCGGTCAACGTACAACTTATGAGAAGACTTTAAATGACAATGTTGTGAGCGATAATTCACAAGTTATGAGTACTTTTCAGGACTACTTTGTAAATGAAGCTGCAAAAATATAATCAAATGGTTTAGTTGAAGAAGCAAGAGAATATCAATAACACCATTCTACATAGCTTTAATCAAGTGGAAGTAGGACTAGTATCATTTGCTGAAATTGATATAATTGTAAAAATACTAAAAAAAAGACCATATGATATTGATTGAATTTCAAGCAGGATTCTGAAATGTTGCTGTAACTTAATAAGTAATGTCCTTAGTGATAAATAAATGCAACACTGACAAAGGGATTTTTTTCAGGGAGGTTACAATATGCAATTCGAAAGCCACCTGGTAGAATTTTGCACAGAGCATAACTTAATTATAGCTAATACTTGGTTTAAGAATCATGAAAGAAGGCTGCATACATGGAAGAGACCTGGAGAAAGTGGGAGGTTTCAGATAGATTATATAATGGCAAGATAGAGATTTAGGAACCAGGTTTGAAATTGTAAGACATTTCCAGGGACAGATGTGTACTCTGACCACAATCTATTGGTTATGAACTGTAGATTAAAACTGAAGAAACTGCAAAAAGGTGGGAATTTAAGGACCTGGATAAACTGAAAGAACCAGAGGTTGTAGATAGTTTCAGGGAGTGCATTAGGGAACGATTGACAAGAACGGGGGAAGGAAATACAGTAGAAGAAGAATGGGTAGCTTTGAGATATGAAATAGTAAAGGCAGCAGAGGATCAATTGGTAAAAAGACGAGGGCTAGTAGATATCTGTGGGTAACAGAAGAAATGTTGAATTTAATTGATGAAAGGAAAAAATACCAAAATGCAGTAAATATAGCAGGCAAAAAGGAATACAAACGTCTCAAAAATGAGACTGATAGGAAGTGTAAAATGGTTAAGCCAGAGGTCAAGTGTAAGGTTGTAGAGGCATATGTCACTAGGGGTAAGATAGATACTGCCTACAGGAAAATTAAAGAGACCTTTGGAGAAAAGAGAACCACTTGTATGCATATCAAGAGCTCAGATGGAAACCCAGTTCTAAGCAAAGAAGGGAAAGCTGAAAGATGGAAGGAATATTTAGAGGGTCTATACAAGGGTGATGTACTAGAGGACAATATGGAAATGGAAGAGGACATAGATGAAGATGAAATGGGAGATATGATACTGCGTGAAGAGTTTGACAGAGCACTGAAAGACCTAAGTCGAAACAAGGCCCCAGGAGTAGACAACATTCCATTAGAAGTACTGATAGCCTTGGGAGAGTCAGCCCTGACAAAATCTACCATCTGGTGAGCAAGATGTATGAAACAGGCAAAATACTGTCAGACTTAAAGAAGAATGTAATAATTCCAATCCCAAAGAAAGCAGATGTGAAAATTACCGAACTATCAGTTTAATAAGTCACGGCTGCAAAATACTAACACAAATTCTTTACAGACGAATGGAAAAACTGGTAGAAGCCGACCTCGGGGAAGATCAGTTTGGATTCTGTAGAAATGTTGGAACACATGAGGCACTACTGACTCTACGACTTACCTTAGAAGATAGATTAAGGAAAGGCAAACCTACGTTTCTAGCATTTGTAGACTTAGAGAAAGCTTTTGACAATGTTGACTGGAATACTCTCTTTCAAATTCTGTAGGTGGCAGGGTTAAATACAGGGAGGCAAAGGCTATTTACAATTTGTGCAGAAACCAGATGGCAGTTATAAGAGTCGAGGGTCATGAAAGGGAAGCAGTGGTTGGGAAGGGAATAAGACAGGGTGGCAGCATGTCTCCAATGTTATTCAATCTGTATATTGAGCAAGCAGTAAAGGAAACATAAGAAAAATTTGGAGTAGGAATTAAAATCCATGGAGAAGAAATAAAAACTTAGAGGTTTGCCGATGACATTGTAATTCTGTCAGAGACAGCAAAGGACCTGGAAGAACAGTTGAACAGAATGGACAGTGGCTTGAAAGGAGCATATAAGGTAAACATCAACAAAAGCAAAACGAGGATAATGGAATGTAGTCGAATTAAGTCGGGTGATGCTGAGGGAATTAGATTACGAAATGAGACACTTAAAGTAGTAAAGGAGTTTTGCTATTTGGGGAGCAAAATAACTGATGATGGTCAAAGTAGAGAGGATAAAAAGTGTAGACTGGCAATGGCAAGGAAAGCATTTCTGAAGGAGAGAAATTTGTTAACATCGAGTATAGATTTAAGTGTCAGGAAGTCTGTTCTGAAAGTATTTGTATGGAGTGTAGCCATGTATGGAAGTGACACATGGACAATAAATAGTTTGGACAAGAAGAGAATAGAAGCTTTCGAAGTGTGGTGCTACAGAAAATTGCTGAAGATTAGTTGGGTAGATCACAACTAATGAGGAGGTACTGAATAGAATTGGGGAGAAGAGAAGTTTGTGGCTCAACTTGACTAGAAGAAGGGATCGGTTGGTAGGACATGTTCTGAGGCATCAAGGGATCACCAATTTAGTATTAGAGGGCAGCATGGAGGGTAAAAATCGTAGAGGAAGACCAAGAGATGAATTCACTATGCAGATTCAAAAGGATGTTGGTTGCAGTGGGTACTGGGAGATGAAGAAGCTTGCACAGGATAGAGTAGCATGGAGAGCTGCATCAAACCAGTCTCTGGTCTAAAGACCTCAACAACAACAAAGCCCCTTTGTAGGAAAGGTGGCAAGAATGGTTTAAAATAATTATTGTGCAATTTCATCACTGACATCTTTCTCCAGGACATTCCAAGGATGCACTCAGAAACAGTTTATTTAGCATATTTCAGTCTGGATTCCAGAAGGGTTGCTTGACTGGGAATGCTATTTGTACATTCATCCACCAAATATTGCAAGCCCCAAATAATAAACTTATCATCAGTTGGGTATTTTTGTTAGCTTTCAAAGGTATTTGATTGTGCAAATCATGCTACACTAGCCGGCCAGGGTGGCTGAGTGGTTCTACGCGCTACAGTCTGGAACCACGCAACCGCTACGGTTGCAGGTTTGAATCCTGCCTCGGGCATGGATGTGTGTGATGTCCTTAGGTTAGTTAGGTTTAAGTAGTTCTATGGGACTGATAACCTCAGAAGTTAAGTCCCATAGTGCTCAGAGCCATGCTACACTAGAAAAACATAAGATTTATAGAATTTGTGGCACTGCAGACAAGTTGTGAACAAACTCAATGCAAAAAGTTGAGCCGAATGGTCCAAACAATGTTTGAAAGATAGAAAAGTTTTCCTTATATGTGTAAATATATTAGTGTTAAAATGTCCGCCCCCGGTAGCTGAGTGGTCAGCGCGACAGACTGTCAATCATAAGGGCCTGGGTTCGATTCCCGGCTGGGTCGGAGATTTTCTCCGCTCAGGGACTGGGTGTTGTGTTGTCCTAATCATCATCATTTCATCCCCATCAATGCGCAAGTCGCCGAAGTGGCGTCACATCGAAAGACTTGCACCTGGCGAGCGGTCTACCCAACGGGAGGCCCTCGTCACATGACCGTTATTAGTGTTAAAATAAATCCCATTACATAGAAAGCAACAGAAGATATTGTTGATGTTGTTTTTCAAAGAATTGTGAAATTGTTCTCTGAAAATAGGCTCTCCCTTCATTTTGAGAAAAATCAAGAGTGATGAAATAGGGTAGAATACTCTATATTTTTCGGTGTACACACGAAAACTTGAACTGGAAGAAGCATATTATTGAGGTTCTCAAACAATTGAGTTCAACTACTTTTGTCCTCCATTTAATTGCTAGGCTTGGAAACAAATGAATCAGCCTCCTGACATATATGGCATATTTCCACTCAATAAGGCCTCATGGAATAATTTTCTGGGATAACTCATCACTTAGAACAAAAGTACAATTGTAAAAGGTAAACTTTCTTGGCTAGAAATGTCACAGTTAATAAAATATTTCGGACTGTTATGCTGTGGTCAAATGGATTTCACATTAAAACCTGACATTTCTTTCCCATTTGCAGAGAACTTTTTCAATGGGGTTCATAGATTCTTTGAGTATCTGATTCACACCCTGGCTCGCTGCTGACAGCAGTAAAACTTTGTTTACATGTGCTCCTGCGCAGTGGCATAATGTCACTTGCTGTGAATACCTGAGTGGAGTTGGCTGTGTTGGTTGCCATCGTCCGTTATTATTATCACCCCATGACGGAAGACTTGTACACGTCTTCTTCAGTACTTGGGTCCAGACCTCATTCAGTTGCATGCCTTCCTCCTTCCTTTTGAAATTCCTGGGGTGTTTAACAATCAACAATTGACGGGGATCAGCTGTTTCAGAACATACTGTGTAGTCAGAGAACCACCAAATTCATTTTTATGGAGTACTGGCGGCCACAAGTGCCATGAAAGGCTATACAGAGAAGGCATAGAGGTTGTTAATAACCCCAGGAATTTTGATTGGACGGAGGAGGGTGTAAAAATTATATAACATATGGAGCCCATTGCTGAAGAAGTGCTGGTCTTCCACTATTTGGTGATAGCAATAGTGGACGACAGCAACCAACAACAGCCTATTGCACTGAGGTATTTGAAGCGTGTATCTTCATGCCAGTGTGTGGGAGAATACATAAAGAGAATTTTGGTGCAGTCAGTAGCGAGCCAGCATGTGAATCGGAGACGCAAAAAGTATTGATCCCCCTTGAAAAATGTCCTCTCCAAATGCAGGTGAAACATTTGGTTTTAATGTGAAATCCGTTTGATCAAGGCATGATAGCTTGGAATATTTTATTAATTGTGAAAGTACTGGTAGTGCAAGGGCAGTGAAAACAGTATGTAGTTCTCGTCCGTGGTCTCTATGTAGGTACCTCTTCAAGGATTTAGGCATTTTAATGTGCCATCATAATACATATATTTGCCTCTGAAATTCGTCATAAATAGTCCCTAATCCATCACAATGTGAGAAGAACAATGATATCAGTACCTACAACACTACAGGAAAAAATTACCTTCATTACATATTATTAAAAATGCCAGTGGTTTAGAAAGGAGTTCGATATGCAGCAACAAAAATTTTTGATCATTTGCGCAATAATGTAAAATGTCTGATGCATAGCAGAGCAAGTTTAAAATCTGATTTAAAATCACTTCTCCTGGACAACTCCTTCTTTTACATGGACAAGTTTTGATTCAAAAACTGATGTCCTGTTAAACACATCGTTTTCAAGTGAGTGACATGAATAGGAGTAAAAAATAATGTGTCAATTAATGTTAACACTAATTATGGGTTCATATCCTGTAAACTGACTCATTCCACATCATTTTGATGAAAGAGTCATTCAGATGATCTTTGGAATGTGTAATTAACTTGCTAATGCTATAGTTTGACTGTTGCACAGACTAATGTATGGAGGACATAATAATAGGCATCCCTATTGTAGAGAAGCAACCAAAAGACATGAAAACAAATAAGTCACCAGGTCCAGATGAAATCTCAATCCAGTTTTACAGAGTGTAGTCTATGGCACTGGCCCCTTATTAGCATGCATTTATCATGAGGTATCTCTTCCAGCACAAAGTCCCAAGCAAGTGGGAAAAAGTTCAGGTGGCTCCTGTATATGACAAGGGTAAAAGGACAGACATGCAAAATTACAGACTGTAATTTTGATACTTTACATTCAAATAGGTTATGTTTAAAAGTGAAGGGGTTGATAATTGTTGTATAGCAATAAGAAAGATGAAGTGAAACCATCATGTGGAAATAATACGGAAAAGCCTATAAATAAGAGTCAAAGTAGATATATTTTGCATTAGATTATAAATGGTTTAAATACATCTAGATGTATACTCTGCAAGCCATGTATTTTGCATTGGATTATAAATGGTTTAAATACATTTACATACATACTCTACAAGCCATTGTATGTTCTGTGACGGAAGATACCTTGTACCACTACCAGTCATTTCCTTTTCTGTTCCACTCACAAATACTATGATACTTAACATTGGTATGTAACAGATTTCTTTAACATATCCTAAGTCTGAATATAATAAATGTCCTTGAGATGGAAAAACCTTTATTCACAAATAATCAGTGGGTTAGAAAGTATTGCATGTGTGAAGCTCGGTTCGCTCTTTCCTCACACAATATTGTGCAAAACATGGGTGAAGGCCAACAAGCAGATTCTGTATTCTTAGATTTTCAGAAAGTGTTTGACATAGTGATCCACTGCAGATTGTTAATGAATACCAAGCATATGGAATAGCCTCCTAGAAATGTGAGTGGCTCGAAGACTCCATAAGTAATAAAACCCAGTACGTTGTCCTCGATAACGAATGCTCATCAGTGACAAGGGTATCGTCAAGAGTGCCCTAGTGGGCTACTCTTATTCTGTATATATATATGATATGCCAGACAGGGTGAGCAGCAAAATGTGACTGTTTGCTGATAATGATGTGATGTTTGAAGGTAGAAAAATGTAAGTTAATGGAGATGAGTGGGGAAAACTATTCCATAATGTTCATGTATAGCATTAGTAGTGTGCTACTTAACACTGTCGCAGCGATTAAATATCTAGGTGTAAATGTGTAAACTGATAAGAAATGTATCAAGTATATAAGGATGGTAGTAGGGAAGGCAGTGGTCAACTTTGGTTTATTGGGAGGATTTTAATCAAGTGTACCTCGTCTATAAAAAGAGATGGTCTATAGAACACTCATGTGACTCATTATTCAGTATTACTTGAATATTTGCGATCCTCTCTGGGTCACATTGGAGAAAAATGTGAAGTAATTCAGAGGAATGCCGCAGGATTGTTACTGGTAAGTTTGATCAACACACAAGTACAATGGAGATGCTTCTTGGACACAAATGGGAACTGCTGGAGCAAAGACAGTGCTCTCTTCATGAAACACTGTTGAGACAGTTTAGAGAACCATCATTTGAAGCTGACAACTACTGAATGATTCTACAGTCTCCAATGTACATTTCATGTGGGGATTATGAAAACAAGATATGAGAAGTTAGGGTTCATACAGAGGCATACAGACAATCTTTTTCCCTCGCTCTATTTGTGAATGGAACAGGAAAGCAAATGACTGGTAGTGGTACCAGCTACCTTCTGTCACTGAACATACGATGACTTGCAGAGTATGTATGTAGATGTATTTAAACCATTTGTAATCCAATGCAAAATACGATGGCTTGCAGAGTATGTATGTAGATGTATTTGAACCATTTATAATCTAATTGCAAACTATATCTACCTTGACTCCTATTTATAGGCTTTTGCATATTATTTCCACTTGATGGTTTCACTTCATCTGTCTTATTGCTGAACAGCAATTATCAACCCCTTCACTACTTATCACTTACCTTTATAGTTTATAATTGTGCAAGTATCTGTGAGCATGTTACTAAATATTTTTAAATATAACCTATTGAATAAAAGCACTTTTGTGATCCTAGTTACACTTATCTGTTGCACTTTCTCCTAAACTTAAAAGTGTTCTGGAAATGTGTATATCGTTGGTGCATCCAAATTCCTGTTCGAACATTGATTTTGGAATTAGGCACCACTATGTTTTTTAGCATGGGGTCACATATTTCTGCCTTAACTATGATACTTCTTTTTGTCTTTAATATGTGTTACACTTGTCTACTTATATTTGTTCAGCTCTTCCGTATGTTTAGATTATTTTTTCCCACAGTGGTGACTGAATTGTCTTGCAATCAGTCATTTTTTGGAACACCGCATATTTGTGGATTTACATTCAACTACCACTGGGGTTCTGTCATGAGCAGTGTTTTTTATGTTTCAATGCAACATTTTCGTGTTTTAGCAACAACAACTCTGTTTTCAGAGCATTAATGTTGCCTTGAAGGAAACAAATGTATTTGTATTTATAGCATAGTGCAGAAGTTATCACTCATGCAGTCAATGCATGTCCACTGAATAGTGTCATTTGTGAATTTCAGACACTCT
The DNA here is from genome assembly GCF_021461395.2 of Schistocerca americana. Lineage (NCBI taxonomy): Eukaryota > Metazoa > Arthropoda > Insecta > Orthoptera > Acrididae > Schistocerca > Schistocerca americana. The sequence continues at coordinate 427,944,479 of NC_060124.1, read as the reverse complement.
TTTGCGCACTTCTCGTGCAACCAAAAGTCACACTTCATGCACTGAATTCCTTTAACTGCATACTTTTTCACTTTCTGAATGAAGAACCATTTAATTTTTAACTGGTTCTGGAACATTGTATTTCTGCGAAATCCTATCGCACCATCTACAAACTCAAAATCTCAGTAAGAGAAATGTATTCAAAATAATGGTAATGAGATTGGCTGAAGAGTTGACGCACTCTAGGAGAGAGAAAAATAAATATATTTACTCATCCAAGAGCTGTAGTTGTGCGATGAAAACTCATAAAATGATGCTTTAGATGCTGATGTCAAGGTGAAAATGTAGCAGAGAATTGCATAAAGAGGAACAAGCAAATTAAATTTAGCAACACAAGGTTTGAGTTTGATGCAGATTGGTTTCACCTAAGCTTGTAAATTTAATATTTTTTATATGAAGGGAGGCCTTTTGTAAGTTGCACTTGTGTAGGCATTTAACACAAGTGATGTGATAATGTGTAAAACTCTGAGGTTCCCACAGATTGACTTCACTGAAGCTTGTAAATTTAATATGTTTGATAGGGAGGCAGGCCTTCAGGAAGGTGCACTTGTATGGGCATTTAAGGCATTTTTTTCAGAACAAGAGAAAATTCCTTTTTTGTCAGGCTTTCTAAATAAAGACATTTTTGGAAGGGTGTAAGTGTTCCTAACCCTCTGAAGAATTAGAGAGTATTCATAGAAGTGCATCTGACCAAGTAGTGCTTGAATGCAATATGCACATGCAAGAATTCTAGGGTAAAGCAGTGGACCCATTACATAGGAGCCTTAGGTGTTGTGATTAATCACTCAACAGAGATGGTGAAGAGTTACTAGAGCAGTCTCGGATGAGCAGTTATGTATTGTACATACAACTACTGGTAAATGAGAAACTACACCAGTAATTATATCACATGTTTAGCTTTTGAATCTGAATAATTTGTTTGCCTCAAATGTGAAAATGTAAGACAGAGGGCAGAAAAGGGTAAATGTTTTGTAGAGAGTGTGAACTTTTCAAAATATTTTTGTACGTGCACATCTGTAACACTGAATTTTTGCATTTATTTGTTACTAAACCATTAACTCAGAAAAAGGTAGTTTGCAATGAAAAGGTGCAAACTTAAAAATAATGCATTGGGTACCAAGTTTTGGTTAGGATAATAACAATTACATGTTGGGGACCAAGTTATCTTTTGAACAGAGGTTGACACACGAGGTCACCAGTTTTGTTGTTATAAGACTATAGAATTTTAATTTTTGTTGTTACAGAGACAACAATTGGAGAAAATGAAAGAAGAATTTGAACATAACAGACAAAATATAACAGAACAATTCCTTACATCACTTCCTGAAATGATGCTTTCTAACATCTGTGATGTAGATTCCATAAAGTGGTTATTGACCATTCCTCCTCATTTCAAAATGGAAATGTTCGGCATGCCACAGTTTCAAGAGGTATTATATTTGTTTATTAATAAATAATTATTTTACTTCAGCTCAATACAGTAATTGAGGAAATTTATGAAGTTGGTTCTTTACCGAGAACATCAGTTTTTTACTGTAAAATCACTAAATTTTTTGCTGATCATTTTAACATTGAACTGCTATGACCAGATGTAGAGTCACTTTTATTATGTGTAGATCACTTTGATGAACAGTTGGGTTATGATAGAGAAGGTCTTCTCCAAGATTGGCAAGTCAGGCAGGGAACGAAAGTGAGAGATTAGTTTCAACAGAGTGTAAATGGGTGATTGGTGAAAACGTAGAAGACGAAAAGAAGACAGAAGTGATTATTGTACCTGAGCCATGGAAATTTTTGAGCAATCATGGCATTGTGGTCTTTAGTCCATATTCCTTCCAAATCATTTGTTTATTTTAAAAATGGCATACATCAACCAGAGATGACAGTGCCTCTCTCTCTCTCTCTCTCCCTCTCTCTCTCTCTCTCTCTCTCTCTCTCTCTCTCTCTCTGTGTGTGTGTGTGTGTGTGTGTGTGTGTGTGTGTGTTTTTCTATATCTGAAGGAGGACTTTATCCAATATATTACCCAATAGTCTACTTACAGACTTGCCTGTCTGCTTCTCAATGCCTCCTCCTTGCAGTGAGTAGTATTAGTATTCAAAAAAAAAAAAAAAAAAAAAAAAATATATATATATATATATATATATATATATATATATATATAAAAACAAAGATGAGGTGACTTACCGAACAAAAGCGCTGGCAGGTCGATAGACACACAAACAAACACAAACACACACACAAAATTCAAGCTTTCGCAACAAACTGTTGCCTCATCAGGAAAGAGGGAAGGAGAGGGGAAGACGAAAGGAAGTGGGTTTTAAGGGAGAGGGTAAGGAGTCATTCCAATCCCGGGAGCGGAAAGACTTACCTTAGGGGGAAAAAAGGACAGGTATACACTCGCACACACGCACATATCCATCCACACATACAGACACAAGCAGACATATTTGAAATATGTCTGCTTGTGTCTGTATGTGTGGATGGATATGTGCGTGTGTGCGAGTGTATACCTGTCCTTTTTTCCCCCTAAGGTAAGTCTTTCCGCTCCCGGGATTGGAATGACTCCTTACCCTCTCCCTTAAAACCCACTTCCTTTCGTCTTCCCCTCTCCTTCCCTCTTTCCTGATGAGGCAACAGTTTGTTGCGAAAGCTTGAATTTTGTGTGTGTGTTTGTGTTTGTTTGTGTGTCTATCGACCTGCCAGCGCTTTTGTTCGGTAAGTCACCTCATCTTTGTTTTTTTATATATAATTTTTCCCACGTGGAATGTTTCCTTCCATTATATATATATATATATATATATATATATATATATATATATATATATATTTTTAATTATGGCAAATGCTGCAATCTTGGCACTATGAATTTAACTGATCGACAATATTATGGTAATAAACTTATCTTGATCACCAAATATCACCTCAATCACCTCATGACACATTTTGGGAGATCCCATCATCAAGTCTGTGGTGTTAAACATAGAATATAAGACAACATATTAAAACAAACACATTGAAACAAAGCAGTGAAGCTGAGAAACTTACCTATTAAAACGAATACACAGTACTACTCCAGTGCCTGCCTGACATAGGCAATTCAACATGTTATGAGGTAAAAAAATTTCCCTTTGGTTGTCATTAGTGACAGTATGCCTGTGGCCTCAAGGATAATTTTTATTTGACATCACTTATTAAAAAGTGCATGCGTTACGTAACATAATACTGGAATCATGTTGTACTAACAAGGCCATAGCTGCAACATCCCAAAGTGGCTGAAATTTGAACACAGAAAGTGATACAGATTAAAATAGCTCAGTACATAAATGTCAATCAAACTGTTAAAAGCAGTATTACATGGCAAAATTGAAATTTCAAATAGATCTGTAAATATAAAATTGAAAAATGTACAAGAAAGAGAGCAGAGACATTGATTTCCATTACAAGAAAACATTGCAATTTGTGGCCTAATAACAGGTAAACCATATAAGGAAACATGCAACCTTCTCCATTTAAAAACCAGTACTGTAATATGTGTCAGTCAGAATAATAAAAGATCAAAAATTAACATCAATGAGATGCCATACCTCACCGCAAGTGAAAAAAACAGACCCACATCAGCGACACCTAGACAGCTGCAGCCAACAGTGCCTAACACAATATGAAGTGTATAAATGTACATTTTTAAGGAAATTACAAGTACTTACACAATTTGAAATGAGACAGGCAAGGAATAAAATGCAATCTCAAGCTAAAATGTGAAATAAACTTTATCCGAAAATTTAACTGTAATTGAAGTTCATGTGACCTTTTACAAAGAAAGTTTTATTCAGTACATAATTCCATTGTGGTAGTATAAGATGCCTGTAGTCAAGTTGGCATGAGATGATCCCTGACAGGTGGCAGTGCTGTTGCCATCTTTCAACTGCAAAGTGCAGATGGCTGCAGGCGAAAGCAGTAGCCATCTATAGAGCTCTGGCAGCACTGAAGCATTGTTATAGAGATGTTTACAAAACCACCTTACATGGTTGGTTGAGATGGGTGCGTGAAGCAGATGCGTCCAGCTCACTGGAACTGACAGGGATCATATTACACAGACTGGGCTGTAGACATAAAGTTTGTCTGTGTACATAGCAACAATGGTCTCAACAATGAGCATGATCCATTTCGCTACGGTTCATGATGTATGGTGATGTAACTTGAATTTATTTTATGTTCTCTCTTCTTCAGTTTCATTTTGTCTAGTGTTGGATACAACTGTGATTGAAAATGTATCAGTGATTACTTACCGAGAGCGAAATGTTATGGATTTTAGAAGAATTTACAGTTTCTGAAATTCAGTTTGATTGTACTGATAAAGTGTTGAGTTGTTGCAGTTCAGGATAAGTTAACTTTATGACAACATTTGATTGCATATATGTGAAGAATAGTGGACTGGTGCTTGATGTTCAAAATGAGTCGATGATGTAGTATGCAGATGGCATGCGGCTGGTGTGATTGGATTTGCACTTGATGTTCAGAATGGAACACTATGGATATCTCATCAGCTTGTGTCTGTTGTCATCTGACATTACGTCAGTTAGCACCTAAGTCAGTATGGCCAAAAATATTACAGTTCAGGATAAATTAGCTTTATTGCAACATTTAATTGCATGTGTGCATGTAAAATTCAGTCCAAGAATTCAGCAACGAGAAAATAAATATATGCAGTTAGTATCATGCTAAACTACATTCAAAACCCTACTACCACCCCACTAATAAGTGACGACAGGTCTTTCTGCTGTGGAGCCATCAGGAGTAGCACTCAATGTCTGTGCTGGCTTGTCGACGATGGATGATGGAGTGATACATGATTCAGTCTTGTCTGTAGGTGGTGTGGCAGGCAATTTGCACTGAAAATGGGTTTCAGTCCGTCGATGGAAATTGTTGTGGGGGTACCCACAACATCGACGTGAAATATTTTGTCCTCTGCTAAGTACTGGGTGCTGCCCATCATACGGTGGCTGCCAAGGCCTGTGGATGGTATTGAGCAGAACAAATATTTGACAGCACTTCGACAAGTTGGCAAAAACAAAAAGGTGGCGAGTCTCTTGGTTTCTTGATGCAGTAGGATGTAGTTGCTTTATTTGCGAGTGCACCTTGCTAACAAAATCTGACATATTGATGGGAGTTTTGAGCATATTGCAAGGAACTCACTGGGCAGTCAGATTGGCTGTCCATAGATAAGGCCAGTTGCTTTCAGATCGTCCTTGATGACTGTGTTGAGGCCCAGGACAACCGGTAGCAACTTAGTCCAGCATTGGGACTCAGGGCACTGAAGAGATGGTTTACACTGATGACGTAGGCTTTCCCCAAATCATTCACTGCAGGGTGGTAAACCGTTGTCCAGATGCTCTTTGTGCCTAACAGGGTGGCAAGTGCCTTTAACAGGTAGGATTCAAACTGCCTGGTCTGCTCAGTGATAATGCACAATGGTATGCCAAAAGAATGTCATTGCGGCTGTCTTGGTTGTGATGTCGGATAAGGGGGAGACCTCAAGCCTGCAAATGAATCAGTTAACAGTGGTGAGACAGTAGTTACATCCCTCAGATGGAGGCAATGGTCCAGTGATGTCTGTATGGACATCAATGAATCACTTGTTTAGTGGAATTAATGTGCCACAGGGTGCACTAACATGATGTGTGATGTGATTTCGCTGACTGGCCATGTGTTGGTGAACAAATGCTTGCAGTATCTGTTGATGTTAGGTCACACAAAACTTCATTACACCAAGTGTGCTGTAGTGTGCACCTCAAGATAAGACAGGCTGTTGAAAACCATCAGTCACAAAGAGTCTTGGCTTCACCATGGAGATGTCATGGTACAATAGCATATTCGTCAGTCCCACTTTGGTACGACAGAGCTGAAAACTGGATGACTGTGCCAATAAATCACGAAGCTCGTTGTCAGCTTCTTGCACCAAGGCTAGCGCCTCTAATCAGTTGTGCTTGAAATAAATTCAGTGTGAGAGAGAGCATCCACTAGGATATTGAGTTCTTCCTCAACATGGTTGATATTGGTTGTAAACTCTCTAAGAAATAAGCAATAAAGGTGCTGGCATGGTGCTGCTTTGTCTGGACATTGACGGAAGGCAGTGTTTTGTGGTCTGTGATGAGAGTAAAATGTTCACCTTCGACCATGTGCCTGAATTTCCTAACTGAAGCTTATGCCACATACAGCTCGCAGTCATACATAGAGCAGCTTTGTGCAGCAGGTGCAGAGATTGACAACTTGCTCTGTATGTTCGGAAATGTAAAATTGTGCACTTCACAACTGGAAAAACATAGTAGCCTATGACCAAAATATCAGTGAGTCACTGTTTGACTTGGCCAACTCACGTGTGTAACACATTGAAGAGATAAGAAATGGAATGATAACATAGGCTCAATCATGGGTAAAGCAGGTGGTAGACTGTGGTTTATTGGTAGAATACTTGAGAAATACAATCAGTCTACAAAGGAAATTGCTTACGAATTACTTGCGCGACTAGTTCTAGAATATTTTTCTAATGTGTGGGACCTCTACAAAATAGGCCTAACAGGGAATATTGAATATATACAGAGAAGGGCAGCACGAATATTCACAGATTTGTTTGATCCCTGGGAGAGTGTCACAGAGATACTGAAGAAACTGAACTGGAGGACTCTTGAAGATAGATTTACACTATACCGAAGAAATTTGTTAACAAAGTTTCAAGAACTGGCTCTAAATGATGACCAGAAATATACTACAACCCCCTACATATTCGTGAATAGAGACTGTGAGATTAGAATAATTAATTGCGCATGCAGAGGCATTGAGACAATCATTCTTTCCACACTCCACACATAACTGGAATGGGAAGAAACTGTAGTAACTGGTACAATGGGACGTACCCTCTGCCATGCACTTATGGTGGTTTGCAGGGTATATATTTAGACGTTGTGATGTAGATAGCTTTTCTGCTGCATAGAACGTCAAGGTTTGCCACTTTTGATATATTTGTTGTAGTAGTGTGCCACCTATTGCTATTGCTGACATGTCAACAATTAAGACAAGTGGTGCTTGTGGGACAGGGTGCACTAACTGAGCAACGTTGGTGATAGCAGTTTTCACACTGTTGAAAACTCTCAGCTTCATTACTCCACAACAGCCTGTCACGTGGCCTAGGCGAGCTGCATGGAATGTAATTCAGTGTAGTGATCAACAGCGCTTGATTATACATACAATGATAGTAGAAATTGGTGACACCTAGACACGTTTTGGGGAGCTGACAATGTGAAGATCTCGTAGCAGGCCTTAATATTATTGAAAGTCAGCTCTGAGTATAGGATGTGTGATGTTTGCTACGATAAACTGCACTTCTAACTTATGGCGTAGACCTTGGTTGAGTGAGCATATCACATGATCAAAATCACTTGTTGTACCAGCAAATTTTTGGTGATGAAGGCCTTTTGTTGGTGAGTGATGTATTTGAGGTCAGTGACCGGAATACCATGTTTGTAGAGCAGCACCTTATGCAATAAGCTCTGTGATCTGATCTGTAGTGATGCAGTAACAAAGTCTTACTGCGAGCCGACAGTTGCTACCACAGCAGACGGGTACATTTATGCTATATGATTTGTGGCTTAAGCTAATGCATGTAGGTCTCAGGTGCATACTGTGAGAATCTTTTGTGTGTCTGGAGAGAAACGTGGCAACCAGATGTTTCTCAGGGTGTTGTTGTTCATGGCATTGCTTGATAATGTCTGTAGCTCATGTAGCAGCTGCAAGAGAGTGCTGTCTGAAAATTCCTGCTAGCAGCAATTTCTCGAGATGATTTGCCTCGGATTGCAAAAGGTGGATGATCATGGCATTCTTAAGAGTCATGTAACACTCAGTGCACTGCAGTAAGGCTAAAAACCTTGCACCTTGATAGCAATTTCTTCATGTAGTGTGTCGACAACATAGCCGTATTTGGCTTCATCAGCCATGATGATGGTGAGTGTAAGTTGACTCTCGAGCTGTGTGAACCATAGAACTGTGTTCTGATGTGATAAAGGTGGTGGTTTAACTGTGAGGCAGTTATCAAAGTATTTGGGGGCACATTGATGGACTGTGTTGTGTCCGACTATGCTTTCATTCAATACATGGATGGCGTGAGGTCGAAATGAGTTGGTGATATATACTCAATATGGCGAGAGAAGAGCTCTGACAGCTGATGCAGCCATGGTGCATGTGCTTCGGCACCCACAATGACCAGTCCGATTGTGAGCTCTTATTTATATTACCGCGGCATCGCCCCAGTGTTGCCATAGTGCTGGGTGACCGCTGTTTTCAGTCGGTTGTTCCACATGCTGCGTTCAGGTTTGTGTGTATATGTGTGCATTCTGCTACTTCTGTGAGTTCTTGCTGTTTGTATAAGTGGAAAAGTGTGTGCAAGTGAAAATGGCTGCCTGTAGTGCAGAGAAGAGGGCTTTTGGGAAAGGAGCTATAGTCTGTCGGTAAACTGAAGAGCGAGCGAGCGAGTCTCCACTCTGCCAATCCTGCTACATCACAAGGCGCTTCTACAGGCTGTTTCACAATTTAGTACCACCCATGCCGCGGTGCGCACTTTGAATCTGTGGTGATGCCGTGTACAGATACGTCTCGGCTGCGTTCATTTTTAGACAAATGTATTAAAACCATAAGCAACACAGAAAACGATAGCTTCTTCTAAAACACAACATTATTGAGTAAATAATATTAAGATAAGAATGGGAGTCAGGATTATACTACAAACATAGAACCGAATTCCTGTTCATGTGAATGTATTGTACGTTCCTCTATTGCTATTTGTAAAACGAATCCCATATAATGCAATCAATCTGTAGAATTTGAGGCTTGTTCTCACTTTGTGTTTCTACTAAAAGGTAGAAATTTTCTTTGAAGGACTGCATTGAAACTTAACAATTTTTGCAACACGATAAGTGTTTAAAAAGTAAGCATAAATTTATAACTTTGCATGTTGCATTAGTCCGATTTGCACTACTTTTTTGTCACTGTCTCCGTAAACATGTCTCAAAAGTATGTGTACATCGTTATGCATATTAGGTATTTACTCTGTTGTCAGCTTTCAAAAAGGGTACATGTGTTTTGGTAGCATCAACGATTATTTGTTTTGTATAAAAATAGATTACAGAGTCTGTATTAAATTTTGTTATAGGAATGGAATGAAATGTATGACATTTTTAGAAATGTTAAGTATTGCTTATGGTGAGCCTGTTATAAGTGAACCAAGGGCATACAAGTGGTATAAACATTTCAAAGCAGGTCTTAAAGGACAGCAGTTTTAAAAGCATGGATGAGATTAAAAATGCGCTGTTAAGAGACCTATAAACTATGTGGAAGAAACAGCTCGTAAAGAATTTCGGGAATTGGAAAAAGCACTGGCACTATATAGTAAGTAATGGGGAATATTTTGAAGAGGATAACATTGCTGTAGATTAACAAATACAGTTCTTACCTAAAAAAAAGATTAATACATGAACGCATCTCGTATGTCAAGCTTTTTGCTTAGATGTCCACAATCGATGTACATGTTTCGAAGAAAATTTCAGCAGTGCTTAGAATAGCTATTGCGCACAAATTTCAAGCAATATGTCTCAGAATCAGTTGAATAGTGACCGAGATAGAGATTTAGTGTTCCATAAGCATAAAAGGTTTTACGTGATTTTGAAACTGTCTATAACGATTGGTTTCTTCCCAAGATTATGTTTTCCTTCGTGGCGGTTCCACTAAACTATGCGGCTTATTTTCGCGTTCCTTCCTTATGTGTCCTATTGGACGAGCCTGACATTTGTATAAATTGGAGCCCTTTGATTGGGATTGGTGATATTAGCCAACAGTTCTTTTTGGGTCGCCTCTTTAATACACGATGTAATAACATTAGAGATGATCGAATGCTCGTTACTCCGCATATACCTCCTCTTCCTTATATTCTGCACATTTTCTTGCAATGCTAGTCGATTATCCATCACTTCCGGAAATCGAAGTATATCAGTAAGTATACAAAGTTAACTGTTGTCACTGGCAACTAAGATTATACAAACAGAAGTGACGTACATCACTGCATGCCGATCTACAGTGCTAGACAGGTAACGGGCAACAGATTTTGGGTGCCCCTGTAGGCCAGTGGCAGCGTTCTTCCCCCATCAAAAGTGCTGCTCGCTCTTGAGTTAACAGACAGACTATATGCTGAAATACCAAGCACGTGAATTTATATACAGATTGCATGTTTACTCTGAAAGGGAAGGGACAATGGTGGGTCTTTGATATCAGTGAGTAAAATGATTGACAGAGCAGCAGAAGCATTGAACATCTCTACAGCAACAGTGAAGAGAGTCACAAATGATAAAGAGACTGCCAATTCAGCTGCAAGCCCTGTTATTTCTGACTCTTGGAAAGTCAAGGAAGAGATCGTGTCGTGTGACTGAAACAGCAAACTTTGGCGAAAGTGCTATCAGGCAACACATACATGCGGACTACAGCAGGAAGGAGTATCCGACACTTAAAAAGTTGATGGCATCACTGTTGGACAGTAGTTTGTTCACAGGCAGGACGACTAGTCTCTCCATTGTTTTGAAAAAAATTGGCTTCCGTTGGTAAAAGTTCTCAGGGCGAAAGGTACTAATGGAACACAGAGACATTGTAGCTTGTAGATGTCATTTCCTGCGCAAGTTGTGAGCAGTGAATACGGAAAATGTAATATGGATTGACAAAACATGTGTCAGCATGCATCATGCACGTTCCATCGCATGGACAGATGACACACACCGCGGAACTATGAGTGTGCCAACTGGTAAGGGAGGGTGACTAATTATATTTCATGGTGGCTCTATGAAAGGTTTTGTGTCCAGTGCTATGATGATGTTTCAGTCAAAAACAACTGTTGACTATCATAAGGAGATCAATGCAAATACATTCAAGGACTGGTTCATTACTCGTTTGCTACCAAACGTCAGTTCTGGTAGTGTTTTTGTAATGGACAATGCACTGTACCATTCTGTACCAATTAAATAAGACACCAACGGCTGCTGCAAGGAGAGGCAAAATAGTCAGCTGGTTGAAAGATAATAGGCTTTGAACAGAATATGTGGAAAGCGGAACTTCTGGAATTAGTGAAATGATACAAGCCACAGAAGGTGCATTATGTGATTGATACATTGGCAGAGAACCATGGCCACAAAGTTATTCATCTTCCACTGTGCCACTGCCATTACGACACAATTGAACTCATTCGGGCTCAATTAAAAGCAGATGTTGCGGAGCGAAACAAAACCTGTACTTTGCGAGACATAGAAAGGCTGGTAAATGAGGCTGTAAGGCTGATAAATGAGATTAGAAGAACATTGTGAACCACATGTGGAAAGAGATTACAAGATCAAACATAGAAGAAGGTGTAAGAGAAGAATCCATTCATAATATTGTAATTTCTTTATCAGGTGATGAGGACAGCAGCAGCGAAGATACCGAAGACTATGTGGTCGTGATGAGAGATGACCAATCAGATGACAATGATCTTGGGGTTTCTGTTCTCCCACATGAAAAATTTTATATTTTACACGTAACATTCTGCAGTTTGCTTTACCTTGTTAATATTAAAAATCTGATCGTTTGTAATTTTTATTTTGGCTGGAACCATAGTCATGGTAATTTTTTTAAATGATGGTAATAATTTTTATTTTATTGTTATACAATCAAGTACAGTATTTACGTGTCAAAAGATATCACACTGGCATGAAATCTGTGTGTGTGGTTATGGAAGGTGACAAACACTGGTAGTGCATGTGAAAAATGTTCCATCAAGGACTACATCGGTCAGCAGAATGCTGCAATGAATGTCTTAGCATTGTTAGGTTCTGAAGGAGCCGAGTGTTGCCGCGGGCCGAAGGCTCGCTGCCCGTCCGTGTCAAATATTGGCAACTGCGCTGCCAGCTGTCAGAGCTCTTCTCTCGATGTACAGAGTATAGTAAACAGATGGCACATGGCTGGCCTGGTTGGTTTACATTTGATGTTTGGAATGGAACAGTAAGGATATCACATCAGTTGACTTTGATTGTCACCTGAGATTGTGTCAGTTGGCATCCAAGATCGCATCAAGGGCACCAAAAATGTTGCAGTTGGCAATAAATTAACTTTATTGCAATGTTTAATTGCATATGTGCATGTAAACTACAATCTGATAATTCAGTAACAAGAAAATCAGTAACAGAATTCTCAAAAGGCAAAGAATAAAGCAGTGTCAGTAATACTACTGCTGAGTGTAAACGCTTCATGTCTTGCACACTGTTACACGTTGGTGAACAACCACTGCAGAGTGAAGCTGAAGAGGAATGTATTGTGTCCAAGGATGCAGACAGTGATAGAGTACAAACAAACTACGGAGATGAACCCCAGGCACCTGCAGTTGATGATGATGATGCAGCTAGTGAAGTAAGACAAATATGTTACAAGCACTGGGAAAGTTTATATGTCCAAAGTGCCTCATATTACAATGCGAGTATTGTAAAATGTAGCAAAAGAATGAGAAGGCAGTAGAAATGAAGGTAAAGTAGCAACAGGAAGAGAATCATTCGAAAAATACAGACTTGAATTCATAATTCATAATACTTATTATTTTGGGGTAGGGAGGGGGATAACGGTAGGTCACCTTTTATAAATTTTTGATAAGACTTTTCTAAGGTTTGTTTATACTGCTACCAAGAGCTGAACTGGATTCCAGTAGCTTACTAGAACAGTAAGATTTAATGATAGAAACATGTGAAACACGTGCAGGGAACATGCTGAAATATGAGAAATATTTGATGAAATGAATGAATTACTGCCAAGATACTATTCTGCTTGGAGGTACACTGTTATCTGTGAAATGTTGTCATTGCTCTGGGGTAAGTCTCCCTCCAAACTCTTCATGAATGAAAAATCTTAGAAGCACGAAGTCCTTATGCATATGCTCACAGATATGTTATTGGCAGGAAAAAGAAATGGTGGCACACAACAATCAAATTCAGCTGCAGCTGAGGTGAAATGCCTGGTCATTCCTGCCATGTACCTGCCATTTCCTGAAGGGATTGCCTTCCCAACCTGTTTTGATCACAACAAGAATGACAGATGGCACGACAAGTGCCACCAAAAGGCCTCTGTGCCATGGACCTATTTCTTCTGCCATGTCACCTGTGCAGGACTGGATTGGCATGAATTCCTCTGCACCCTGGCAACATAGGGTGGCGCAAGCCAACTTTTTGGCAGTTTGCTCCATCGTAGCTCTGGGGTTGTTCGTGTGCCAGCTCTTAGGAATGCATCAGTCAGAGCCTGGTCAGAAACCACTGCAGCAGGATCTACAACTTTTCCATTGATACCCTGAGACATACCTGTCAGTCAGGTCATTAGGGATTATCTACCACTGCAGCAGGATCTACAACTTTTCCATCGATACCCTGAGACATACCTGTCAGTCAGGTCATTAGGGATTATCAGTGCTATAGTCTTCACAGCCCACTACATTGTTTCACTGTGTCTTCCAGGCATATGCCTGTTAGTGTTGTAGAAACTGTATTATTTTTTATTGAGAAGCATTTTCTTTTGTTTCTGAATATCTCTACTGTGGTCATAATAAACCCTCCTCCTTGTTTACATATGTCTTATTATTTTTTATCAAGCACCTCTCTGTGGGAAATATTGCAGTCCCTATACATGATTCAAGACACAATGTCACCACAGACAGATATTACACATAAAATGATATGACCAAAGATCTGTTGAGCAATCATAGGCTAACTCTTGTGAGAACATTAGAAGCCAATAGAAAACTTACCCCAAGAACCAACAGATGTCTCAAGAAGAGAGTTATATTCTAGCAAATTTGCTTTCCGTGATTCTGGTATTCAGTGATTCTACCACTGTTTTTTTGATTCCCTATGGAAAACTCGATAGAAACATTCTGTTCGTATCATCCCAACATCATGACTGCAAATGTTTCACCTCTTGACACTAAGAAGAAAACAGTCATAAATTTCTATAATAATGACACCAAACACATCATTGAACAATTGATCTAATGGTGAGGAAATATTCAACTGAGAGGACTACAAGAAAGTGTTTGCTGTCGATTTTCTGTACACTTGTGGACAAACTTGTGGTAAATGATTGCACATTATTTCTGCTCAACTTCCTGGTCTGTATTAATAGAAAACCTAATAAACAGTGACTTTTTCTTGAATTATTGGGACTATATCTCAAGAAGGCACACATTGAAGAAAAGGCTACAAATGTTTGAAGACTGCAGTGGCTTATATATGTTACAAGTGTGCAGTAAATTCTGAAGAAAGTGAAGAAGAATTTTTCTTGGTTCCTACGTAAACTATTTGAATTTTACCTAAAATATTTGCAATATTTTTGAACTGCACTAAAGCTTTTTCCATTAGTTCTGTAAAAGACGTTGGTGAAGATAACAAGAGTAAATAAGCTTAAATTAGTCAATAAGTGAAAAATACAAAATGAATTTTTGAAGACAGTGCTAAAAGATATTGTCAGGTTCTAAACCCTACTTACGCATCAGTATCTCTTTAAAAAGTATGTTATTAATAAAACTCAACAACAATCAACTAAATTTGTATTTTTTGTATTGGGCATTAAGCATTACCCTGTTGATACTATATGTTACTGAAAACACATTGATATTCTTGGGGTTAGTTGATGGGGAAACATATTCTTATAACCATGAGCTTAGACTAGTTAAGTGTGCTGTGAAACTAGTAGTGCCTGTGGCAGTTTGATAGTGTACATGTTCTGTAAAGTCACGGAGCGTAGAATGTCACAGGAAGTGCAGTGCATTGCACTTACTCTGGCACTAGTTTTCTTTCAAGATCTAAAAAAATAATGTTTTGTTTACTTCTTGTTTGTCATTTTGTTAAATTTACTTATGCATGCTCTTGCATTTCAGAAGCTCAATACACTTTTGAGAGTCATCAAAAAAATCTTTGTTCGATATGCAGATGAGGAGGTTGTGGATGGCTGTACAAATGTTTTCAAATTTTTCCATAAGGAAGATGCTCCCACATTCAACACAACTGATATTCTATTGAATATTTTGGCTGAGAAGACAATCAAGCACTACAAGAAGAGCATAATTCGATGGTGTCAGATGGACCAAGTGAGTTATTTATTGTTTTGTGTTCAGTGTTAAAATGTAGGCTCAACTACTTTTCAAAATGCAAAAGAATTAAAATTGACATATTTTGAAGGAGCAAACAGCCATCAAAAGAATTATTCTACAAGAATCTTATAAAAATGATAAAGATAAAAATATTAAAAAATCATGATTACATCCCTTTTAACTGTGTCTTCTTAAAATGTACTTCAGCATCTTTCAACCAATTGGTAAAATGACATAAAGTGAATTGGCATATGCAATCCATAAACAGAGGCAGTATCACGGCAATAGCTGTTAATATGTGTGTTCTGTATACCTTCAGAAGGGACAAGCGTATGTAGCGTGATTGAGCACTTCAAGTGCATAATCAAGAAATCAAAGACACTCTTACCAATGATTAAAGGTACAGCACATCCCTGGAGAGGTGCCTGGAGGTTTGGAAGCTTCAATCTTGTCATGTATTGAATGTCAGCAGTGTTGCTATAATTGAAGAGCAAACCAAATACTAATATAACTGAGCTTAAAGATGCGCTGAAAACCCTAAGGTCCTAAAGCACACTATTGTTGACTTTGAGGTTGCTCCTGACATCTGTTCATCTTATGGTTGGCCAGTTTTATCTGTTCTGTAGGCCCGCATTGTATATACGAACATTCACGAGAAGCTGCCTCACTTATTTGCCCGATATTCACTTCCAAATGTGCCCGAAGCTGCCTCACCAATTTGTCTGATATTCACTTCTATATGTGTCTGACAACAGTGTGCGGTAGGCCCTTGTGGTTTTCAGTGTCTTGTTATTTATTGATTGTTTATGGCTCATTATTTGTATCTCCTGTAATCTGTTCATTTAATGTATTTTCAATTTCCCTACTGTGTATCATAGTGTCTAACTGTCTTACTCTGGCACTAGTTTTCTTTCAAGCTCTAACAAAATAATGTTTTGTTTACTTCTTGTTTGTCATTTTGTTAAATTTACTTACACATGCTCTTGCATTTCAGAAGCTCAATACACTTTTGAGAATCATCAAAAAATCTTTGTTCAGTATGCAGATGAGGAGGTTGTGAATGGCTGTACAAATGTTCTCAAATTCTTCCAGTGTTCTACCTTTAAGGTTTTTCTGCAAATTTGTGAAATTTTCCTCAGTTCCCAACAATGGATGGCTATTTTCATGGATGTGCATGACTACGTTCTCTTTTTGAAATTGTTAAGGAAATGTGGCCCTTGTTTCTTGCACCTCAATTGAGAGGACATACCAATCTGACCAGTGTAATTCTCATTACAACTATTACATTGTGTTAGCACTATTTTTCTGCAATAGCCTTTCTTCCAGCAACACTAGTCCTGGAATGGGTGCAGGAAAATTCCTGTGTACCTTGGAAGGTAGGAGAAAATGTACTGGTGGAAGCAAAGATGTGATTGCCGGTCATCAGTCATACTTGAATAGCTCAGTCAGTAGAGCACTTGCCCATGAATGGCAAAAGTCTCTGGTTCCAGTCCTAATCCAGCATACTGTTTTGATCTTCTAGGATGTTTCAATTAGTAGGCTGTCAGTAAGATTGAATGAATACAGAGAATCTTGACTTTGTAATGGTGCTGGCAGTGCAGACACCATTAAAAATCAGGATAGATGTTATTGGCCCAGAATGGCATGTGCAGGACAGTGGGTTGCATACCACCGGCACCATGGCATGCACAGAATCTGGAGGGTCAATTAGCAATAACCTTCTTTATTCGTACAGACGTTAGTGACAGTGGCTTGGTTGTGTGTGTAGTCTCCCAGGCAGCAGTTACTACCTCAGCTTAACATACAGCAGCTTGCTTGGCTGTGGGAGAGCGAATAGTGAATACTTGGGAGTGGCTGTGTGTTCCTTCAGAGAACCAGCAGTTGGAGGTAGTGCAGCCTTGCGGACATCGGGCTGATGTCAAGGCTCCAGCAGGAGGCAATATATGCTGAACATCTGCCCACTCCCAGCAGTCGGTCAGGTATCCTGATATGCTGGCTTCAAACCCAGGTCCAAGTGAGGTGGCACAGTGTAAATACACTGGACTTTCATTCAGGGGGACAACAGTTCAACTCCACATCTGACCATCCAGATTTAGGTTTTCCATGATTTCTGCAAATCACTCCTGGCAAATGCTGGGACGGCTCCTATGAAGGATTGTGCCTGCTTTCGTCCCCATCCTTCAAATATTCTGAGTTTGTGCTCTGTCACTAATGACAGCAAGGCATTAAACAATAATCTTCCTTACTTCCAAAACCAGGTCTCCTTGGAAATGTTCAGAGGCTGTTAGGAGACACCCAAGAGAAGGCCCTCCTCTGGTGGCAATGGCTCGAGAACCACAATTGTCAGGTCTGGTAGGATCTTGTAGACAAGCGGCTATCTGATGATGGTATTGGACATAGTTAAGGCTGCTTGGTCCACTGTGGACCGACAGCTGGCATGGAGTATCTTATGGCAGTGACAGTATTGTGAAACAATATGTTTATTGGACTGAGCAACAAATATTTATGGTTTGTCTGCCCAGTTTTGTAGTGTGGTCATGTAGGTGACAGGCTTGCTGTGCAGTGTTAGGCCTGGCATGCAGGAATACAGCTCACCAGTGAGGTGGATTGAGTTCTTGTACCATGTTGTGCTAGCGACATACCAACACTCAGCAGCAAGATTCCATAGGCAGCTTAGCTTTTCGCTTCTCAATGGCTCGCAAAGTCTGGATGGAGGGTATTGCCACAACACTCTTCCCCCCTTAGGAAGATTCGGTCCACTGAGTCCCAGGCTGCTGCTAGACTTGTGAATTGCTTAAAATTACAAAGCACTATTTACATTCTCTTACACGCGTAATTAAACCCCCCTCCCCATAACTGCTCAAATCTTAGTGATGCCCCACTCAGTTGGTATGTAATGGACTGCAGGTTCAGGTTGGATGGTCCGCCACTGGTGATAGACATAGACTATGCAAGTGAGGATGAGGATAAAGATGGGACCCAACATGAAATTCCTATTACTGTGACGGTGTGCTGATACCTGCTGCGATACTGGTGAATGTGTTGGAACATCTGTTCTGTGCTAATGTGCCCCTTGTGTGTAGCTATAAGCTTGTGAGAGAATTGAGTGTGGTGGGATCCAGGGTATTATACTAGCTAGCTGTATTTCTAAAGGATCATTGGACATGTACAGCAGTGGTACATTCGGTTCAGAACCTAGTTCCTATTATTGTTGCCAGAAGCTGAAATGTCAGTCCTGATATGTTACATTTTGTATTATTCAGTTGTATCTTACTGTCCCATACTTCTAAGCGTTCAGTTCTCTTTGAACGGTCCTGCTAGTAGCAAGTGGTGGTAATTTCAACTGAGTCTGTGAGGCCCTGTCTTCTGAAAATAAGATCTTGTTGAAAGATGTCACGTGGGCATCCTTCTGAAACTGTCTTCCTGTAGAAACAGCTACGTCTATTATATCTTTGTGAGAGTTTAGACTACTGTGAAATGGCATATAAAAAATCTGTCTTCTTTGTCATTGCCACATTTTGTCAGCAGTCTTCAATGCGCTGTTTTTTCCTGTATGGTGTAACCATAGAGGAGCCTTTCTCCCAACAGGTACAAATTTTCCTACAGTCCTCCATCTCACCAGATACAAGTGAAGCACTTACCATTCGTGTTTGGCATTTGTACTTGTCACTGATAAAAGTACTACCACATGGAGGTGATTGCAGTCAGCACTGACCTCAACTGAAAGGAAGTGGTAGTATAGTAACAAGATATTTTGTTGCTGGTGGTTCACCTCGTGCCTGCCATAGACTGGTCAGAAACTGACTTGACAGTACCATGTTAGAGTTTAACTGTTCATGCACTGCATGGTGCATGGCTTCCTGTAACTCACCAACTTATAAGTGAGCATCCTTCACACTGTCAGCAAGAGTGTGCAGGATCCTTGCCATGACCAAATGGGTTCAAATGGCTCTGAGCACTATGCGACTTAACTTCTGAGGTCATCAGTCGCCTAGAACTTAGAACTAATTAAACCTAACTAACCTAAGGACAACGCACACATCCAAGTCCGAGGCAGGATTCGAACCTGCGACTGTAGTGGTCGCTCGGCTCCAGACTATAGCGCCTAGAACCACACGGCCACTCCGGCCGGTGACCAAATGGGTATCCAGTAGATCCAGTGAGGACTACACCATGCTCAGATTTCAGTTCATTCAATTTGCTATGGTAACTGTGTAGCTAGCCGATCTGCCATTAGCCCTCATAACAGCCTAGTATTATTTAACAACCCTAGTAGTAAACTGGTTGGTATGCCATTCCAGTAAAACCTGTGCCTTTGCTTCCATCTGCACCCAAATCAACCCATTGTTTACCTGCTTTATATCAGCAGCATTAGCTGTTCTGAATAGTTTGTAACAACCTACCTCCTGCATCTATCCCTCCCTGTTTCCGTCTGTTTAGTGAATTTAGAACTAAGTATTTGGCCTGTTGCAAATGTTTCCAAACGTGATCGTAGGAGACATATAGCATCTGGTACTCCCTGTGCACTTTGTTCAGTACGCTGTTCCATCTGGCTTCTTGGTAAAACCCCATGAAAGCTTCATCCAGTCTCTGCAGTTCATTCCTTAAAGCCGAGGCACTGTATATCAGTTTCAGTGTCCATAAGTGGTTTGCCATGATGACGTATTCTTGTTCATTGTAAAGGATGATACCCTCTAGATATTGTACCTACAAGTTATTTACTCCTCCATTGCTCTAGGGGTACTCCTCCATCACTCTAGGGTTGCATTAGTGGCAGTAACACAGTGCTCTTCCAGGCTATCTCCATTAGTGGTATTACCTGAAGTAAGTAAACATCAATCACTCTCTCTCTCTCTCTCCCACTACATCAGCTTAACTCTAGGTCTAAAACGCAGTCCAGCTTGGCTCTATTTCCTGTGTTGCTTTCGTTTTCCTAACTCCTCCACCTATTTTGGGGACTGATGCAGATAACAGTGGTAAATAGTCCAGCACACCCCGAAAGGAATGGAGATGTCAAATGTTGATGACTATTATACAAGTAGGAAGTTTTAACGTCACATTCACCAGGGAGCTCTTCTCAGTCGCTTGATGTGGGCCTGAATGAAGAATTACATCGTCTTTCCCTGTGGGGTGTAAGAGTTTGTTAATATCACCCACTGCTCCTACCCAGTATCCAGGCAACATAGAATTACATCACCCCATCTGATCCTGACATTCCAGTGCCTTTTTATTCACTTTTTGTACTTGATTCCATACTTCTGTAAAGTTCTTGCAAAAGTTTGTACCTGCTCTCCGTTCTTTCCTATATTAGGCTTTACTACCTGGAATAGTGATGATATTTTTTGGGCATATACTACCTTGTAGAGTGATAGGCCTATACTTTCGTAAACCTTAGAATTATATGCCAGGACAACATATGGTAAAAGCTTATCACAATCATTCAGATTTCTGTTGGCATAATTAGTTAACATCTTTCCTATTGTTCGATGAACTCAGTCTGTTCTCCCACTTGCTTGTGAGTGCAACACTCTTGTTCTTCACTTATGAATATATGATAGATGACAAAGCTGTTTCATTACCTCTGACATAAAATTAGTGCTTCGGTCTGTAATCAGTCTCTCCAGAACACAGAACTTCAACCAGTTGTTTACTATAGCATGAACTATCCTGATGGCTTACTGCTTTGGGATTGACACTGTTTCCATGTAGTGTGGAAAGTGATGTATTATTGTCAATAAATTGCAGTTTCCTGCTGTTATTTGCTCAGAAGCATGTAGCATATTCATACCAATCATATCAGATGGTTTATTAGCCTGCAGTAATTTTTTGGTGAAATATGCTCATGCTGTTCACACGGCACACAGTTCTTCACATCCTGCTTATGAGTTTACCACCAGTATTGTTCAGCCACATGCTTTTCTGTGATTCTTTGATCTCCATGGCCTGCTAACATTTCATGATATGCTCACCACACACACACACACACACACACACACACACACACACACACAGCGTCGCTGAAACCAAAACACGAGTTGTTAGTTTTGCTTGCACTTTCTGCCTGATTGTAACAGTGTGACATACTCTTCATAACATATCAGCCTCTCTACTGAAGCCATTTACATTTCTGTGATTCTTGGCAGGCTCATTAATAATCTCAGAAATTGAACTCACTGAGCTACAATCCCCAACTCTTTAATCAGCTTCATGAATCTTTCATCCCTAATAGCCACTTCAGTACTGTGTGGTCCATTATTGTTGTAAATTTCTTACCATATAAATAACATCAGAAGTATGTTAAACCATATATGAGGCTCAGCAATTTCTTCTTTGTAGTAGAATAATTTCTTTCTGCTTAATTTAACCGACATGAGACTCTGCTCTGTCTGCTACTTTACTCATACACAGTGATTGCTTGCATCACATGACAATATGAATTCCGTTTCATATTAGGGTCACTCAAAAAGAAATGAACTGGACACTGTAAAATGAAAACCAGTGGAGGGATCATAACGCATTGCCATGGAAGAAGGAATGGTTCCTATAAGTGCACTGAGCCCCCAAACTTACCACTAGAGGGACGCAGGCGCACTGCCAAGTGATGTCTGATGACAAAGCGAGCATGTGCATGCGTTGCCTCTCCCTTGCACTCAGTAATGATAGAAACAGAAAAATGGAGGCTTCATAAGAGGAGTGGGAAACAGAAAAATGGAGGCTTCATAAGAGGAGCAGAGGGGTGTAGTCCAATTCCTTACAGCACGAGGAGTACGGGGAACAGAAATTCATTAACACTAGAAGGACTATACTGGTCAATCTGACCAGTAAGCCCTGTTTAACATTTAATAAATGGTGCACATTTTATTTTAGGGGGGCTTACACTTCATGACTTGTAATGTACTTGACTGGATTATAATTTCCCTAAAAGACAAACATCTATTACAAAAACTGAATGAAGTACAGACATTTTTACATTAAAGGACCACAGGCAGTCAATTTGATTGCAATGATATTTCTTATATTTCATGTTTCTAAAGGAACAATAATGAATTTTTACATCTGCTTGTCTAACTTTATATCACTGTTGTGATCTAATTCTCACTTTTTCTTTCCACTTTCCTGTATTTCATGGAACAGTAGCTGTCCTCTGTCAATGCATTGTTGTGCTCAGCAGAAGTTTAGCACTCCGTATTATTATAGTGCATTGGTGTTTTTGTTCAGATGAGCTTCTACAACCCCACAAAATTAGGAGTTGATATTCTGGACCAGATGTAATGGCTGTACACTGTCAAGTTTGGCTGCTGCAGATGGCCTATACATGTTATTTTTCAACGTGCTAGGTCTTGCTAGAATGAATGCCTCGATTCATTTACAGAGAGACAATGGGAGAAAAAGTTACCTGGCAAATCTTTCTATTGAAATTAGCAGAAGAACTCTCTTCTGTGTATGTAAAATCAAGGAATGAGATTGTTCATACATTCATTGGGACCACTGAACTATGTAAGGTGAAGGTACTGAAAAAATGCTAGGTAGCAGTTCAAACAAAACTAAAAATGTATGTGCAGTGCAAGAAATTTGCATGTGGTCCATATGCTGGAAATGTTCAGTATGTGTGTGCAAAGTGTTTAGTAAAGATTGTGGCTTTGATTGAAAACATTACACAGAAAAAAGACAATGTTATTTTCTCGTAATTGTGACAGCAGTTTATGCCCATTTTTCTTTCTATTTCCTTACAAATATATGTTTATGGCCTGTTGGGGGCTTTGATTGAGAACAAGTCATAGAGATAACAAATATTTTTAATAATTATATATTTATTTGTATTTGTAAGTTTAATTTCAATCAAAATGGTGTTTGCGATATGTTTTTTACTTTGATATACTTTCCACAGAAAAATTTAAGCATAGCACATTGGTAGGGTAAGTGTTAAGCACTAGCGACATTTAAAGACACTGTACTAATTTAATTTAACAAATAAAACTGAAAAAAAAGATAAAAACATCACTGCTCAATATGACCAGTAGCGGTCCTTCCAGGTAGTTTGCTAAAGAGAGTCCTCGTAGTGTTAAAGAGTGACACAAAATGTAGAGAGATCACTGAATGTCCATTGCAGTTGAATCACTTATTTCAAAAAGGGGACAACTCATGATTGATAAATTATTCCAGAGAAAGAAAAATACACTCCACAATCTTATTTAAAATGTTATCAGTGAATTGCTTTCTGTTGCGTGAATCAGTTCATTTTTTGGAATGTGTAAGATTGGTATTACCTAGTTTGAAAAATATTTGTAGCTTACATGGTGATTTTTATCATGTGGTGGAGTTATACCCCTTTAGCAATAAAGGAGGAAGGAAACATATTGTAAGGCACTTAATTAAATTACATGAAAATAAAAAACTTCTACTTGATGAATGATAGTATTTTGAGTGTAATAAATGCAATGCAAAATGTATGTCCATCTGGGGTGTACTATTATACATAAAAATTACGATAATACATTTAAATGAAAACCAATTGACTTATTACTTTTTAATTGCTTTTAAACCTAAATCACTGAGTGTGTATAATATCATCTTGATAACTCTTAAGTATTCACAAAAATGCCCTAAGCATTTTTTAAAAATCAAATACTGGTTCCAGCCACTTTTCAGTCGCTTTCATTTATTTCTTTTGTAGGCTACACCTGTAGCTGATAATGAAAGCTTGATACTACCTATCTGTAATATACTTCAGTAGTTTCCCAGTATCATCATTCTTCTCCTTGTTGTGAGAACTTTACCGTCATATGCTTCTGTTTCAGGAAGCTCAATCCTCTTGTTGGGAAAATATGTCCTGGCTTTCACTAAAGTAAAAATATGGACTTGAATGATTTAATACATGACTTGTGTCTTCTTAGCTGAACTGTGCTCATAGTACAGAAAGTAGAGCGAAACAAATGATACTTTGTCCCATTTTTGAGTGCCTCTTCCCATTGATTTAGCTGAAATGATGATTTTTTTTTTTTGTATAAAGGGATCCATCATGCTTTAAAATTCGATATTTCGTTTGTTTTTGTTGCTTAAACTTTAAGGCAACCAAGGTGGCTGGATTTAGTGATATGTAACATTTGTAATCACCTGCAATAAATACTCAGTCGCACATTTGTAAGTTCCTTTTCACGACACCTAAATCACAGTTGGATGGTACGAAAGAGTGCTCTTCAGTGGGGAAATAGTTGTAGACTTTGTCAAATCTGCCATTGTTTGTTAAGAACAGTAACATTTTTATGACTGTAACATTGCATTTTTGGTCTCTGTGTGCATCACTGAACAAGTGAAGTTCTCTCATGGGAACAAAGTATTCAGTCTAATGGCATAGAAGGGCACACATTTCATTAGGACCTTTGTTACCTTGGCCCTCATGACAACAGTAAAATATACCTCCATCTGTTTTCATCTTGTGTGTCTCTAAATTATAACCCAATAGCATACTCAGAAATAATCAGGCTTAGCTCTTTATTTTCTTCTCTCTCTGTCTCTCTCTCTCTCTCTCTCTCTCTCTCTCTCTCTCTCTCTCTCTCTCTCTCTAGCTCACTTTTTCCCTCCATGATTATTTTGTAACTTCAAACTTAGAGCTTCCCATCTTAATTATAAATGGAATAGGTAAAGTTTTCAACAAAGTTTGGTTCAGCATTATTCCAGATCTGTCACAAGTTTATTTGTAAAACATGACAACTCCTGGAGTTGTTCCCTATTAGAAACCATTGCAGGTTTAAATCCACTCTCTACAAGCAGCCAGTCAGTGACAGTCTCCCATTTTAATTTCAATATTCAATAAATGTGTCTATGTCTCAAGATACTGAAACAGACAAAATCTGTTTTTCAGTTTTTGCGAATGCATCCCCTTTAGTTAGAAGTGATTCAACTATGACACTGAGTCTGATCTCTGCAGGCAGTGGTTGCCACTGTTACTGGTCTTCAGCAACAAGGGACACCGCCTGCTGGACAGTAGTATCCATAATCCGGTGTGGCATCCTAGTTCGTGCTTCATCAGCCAGTGACATGCATACTTCCCTGAAAGTCTTGTGACATTTGCAATAGACATGAAGTTCTCTCCACACACTTGTGCCATTCCTTAATGAATTTCCATTGCCCGCACTCCTTTGGTGGTAAGGAAATGCACTTATGCCCCTTTGATCTTCTTTCAAAGCCTCCATTCCTCTGTTTTCAGTGTTAGTGAGTGCAATGGACTGGCTACAAGTGCATGAGTTTGCTTTATTGTCACATGGATGTGTGCCCATGCCCCCCCTGGTGGCAAGTTTTGGGCCTTGCTGCTCTAATATGGACCACAGCTTCTTCTGTAGGCAATGAAATTATGATTCCTTCAGTGGTTTTCATTGTACAACCTCTGGCTCATTTCTTTATGAATGACCCTGATAATTTGCAAAAAATCAGCACTAGACCAGTTGTCAACAATTCTTTTAATTATCAACCATGTCTCCACACACTGATGTTGAATAGAACTTCACTCCATTTTCCATTATGTGACTGAGAGATTGTACTATTTCTGTAAGTTTTGGAACAAACCTTTTATAATAAAATGTTAAACCCGTGAAAGACAGTAACTCCTTCTCCATGTAAGGTGTTAGAAAATCCTGTACAGTATTTAGTAATCTAGGGTACATCCGGATTCCACCATGACTAGCAACCAGTCCTAAACATTGTACACTTCATGTGATGTGAAGTGACACTTCCCAATACTCTGAGTGTTGAGTGTGCGGCATGTGTCATTTTAAACACCTTCGTTAGCAGCCACACTTGTTCCTCCACATCCTTTTCATAGATAGTTATGTCGTCCCAATATACCATACACTCCATCTAACAAATGGTGAAATGTATCTGGTGCATTCTTTAGCCAACTATCATATGACAAGATTGGTGGTGTGCTGAAGGAACCATATACACCATTTTCAGCTGGTCCTCTGAGGCTACTTGTGACTACTGATGTGCAGTACCCAGATCTGCGGTGAAAAAGTAAGTGCACTGCCCAAACCAAATATCCTATATATTTGTAATTGAATAAGCATCTAATTGTACAACTCTTAAGATATCTGTAATCACAGCAAAGCTGATGTGCTTTCGTGCTATCCGTACTCTTTTTTGGGATGATCACCCTGATGTTCCCCAAAGACTAGTACTATTTTCAATAATAATTTGATTAATAAACTCCTCCATCAACAGTCGTGGGTGATTATGAATGTGGTATGACTTAACAATACCCAGGTGGTCCATTTTCGATTGGGATTTTGTGCTGCATCAGTGGGGTCACTGGCAAAGACCTACGTGAGTTAAACAGGCCCTCAAGCCCCATAATAACCTCTTCCAGTACCAATTTTTTCTATTCCTTCCAAGTGTTTTATGTTTTCTCATAATGCACTTAATCTGGCAGCTAGCTTACGTGTAGGGTCCAAATTTATACTACCCAGATCATTTACCTCCAAACTGGTAACCAACAAGCCTTTAGAAAAGTCTGTGTATTCTATCACAAAATTATATCTAAAACAGAGATGATGTGCCTTACCAAACGAAAGCGCTGGCAGGTTGATAGACACACAAACAAACACAAACGTACACACAAAATTCAAGCTTTCGCAACCAATGGTTGCTTCATCAGGAAAGAGGGAAGGAGAGGGAAAGACGAAAGGATGTGGGTTTTAAGGGAGAGGGTAAGGAGTCATTCCAATCCCGGGAGCGGAAAGACTTACCTTAGGGGGAAAAAAGGACAGGTATACACTCGCATACACACACATATCCATCCGCACATACACACACACACACAAGCAGACATTTGTAAAGGCAAAGAGTTTGGGCAGAGATGTCAATCGAGGCGCAAGTACAAAGGCAAAGATGTTGTTGAATGACAGGTGAGGTATGAGCGGCGGCAACTTGAAATTAGCGGAGGTTGAGGCCTGGTGGGTAACGAGAAGAGAAGATATACTGAAGGGCATGTTCCCATCTCCGGAGTTCTGACAGGTTGATGTTAGTGGGAAGTATCCAGATAACTCAGATGGTGTAACACTGTGCCAAGATGTGCTGGCCGTGCACCAAGGCATGTTTAGCCACAGGGTGATCCTCATTACCGACAAACACTGTCTGCCTGTGTCCATTCATGCGAATGGACAGTCATAAAGTTATATACCCTAAAGGGCACCACTTGCTCACCATCTAATTCCTGTATGTGAAAACAGTCCTGCATGTAAAATACCATGCTGTATCTCATGTACCACACTCTTTTGTGGCTCAACCACATGTTTCGCATTTAGCAGCAAAATAATTCCCGCTTTCACCCACAGTATTTTCCCTAGAACTTGGGATACTTTATTGTGTGAATTAATCCTTAGTGGCCTTCAGCACAGTGTAACTGACTCCCTTTGCAGCAGGTGTCACGGTGCTGTAGAATTATGTATTATAATGACTTTGTATGACTCTTTTTCTCATTGTATAGAATAAAAGTTCTTGTTGTTGCAAAAGCAAGAGGCACGTCTTACTTATTCAGCTTCCAGCTACAATGAATATTTTGATGCTGAAACTGGGGAAAGGTCTGCTACGGGCAACAAGTAGAAAAATTTATGTGAGCAACACTTCCATCTTTGCTAATAAGAAGGAGTGAATGTGCAGTCAGTCATATAAAAGTATAATGAGCAACATTACATTTACAGCCTCAGAAAGGGACTGTTTCATGCCAGGTATGCAATTTGCTTTTACACTGAGGAGACAAAAGTCCTGCGATACCTCCTAATATCATGTCTGACCCCATTTGCCCAACGTAGTGCAGCAGCTCGATATGCCCTGGACTTATCAAGTCATTGGAAGTCCCCTGCTGAAATATGGAGCCACGCTGCCTCTATAGCCTCCCATTAGGAGGTAATATGGTATAAACCTGATCAACTATACAAACACACAGCTACAGGCACACAGTGTATTGTAAATTAATGTGAACTGACTGCTACACAGGCAGCTGAAGGAATTAGGCTTATTCGAAAGGAACCATATTAATTAAATGTACATCAGTATCATTGTGAATATTCATCAGCACACCTGTGGGGAACAACCAGACAAATACACGACAGAGGTGCATGGTCTTCACACAGTTATACTTTTTTTGTTATTAGAATAAGGATACGGTAAAATATTCAAAAAATCCATTGTCATAATAGGTAATTGAAAACTTTAGACCTGTAGTGTACATAAGAATAAGGATACAGATGATGTTGTGCCTGGAACCAAAGGACAAGACAGATTGGTGCCTTTCTCCTATGACATGGTGTCATTGATGCAAATTCACCCTGCTTGAAAGAAACATGGATGGCCCATGGACAAGACATAAAAATGAATGCTACGGAAAAGACAACAAACGGCTATCACTGGCAAAGCATTAGATGTGATAGCAACTGCAAAAAAAAATTGTTACAAGGTAATGCAAGCCTTATGATCCTCTGGATTTAATCTCATCAGTATCCAACTCCTGGAAGATTTTAGTCCAAGACACTTGGCTATTGGGATTGGAATGAAATCCTGCCACATCAGCTTTCCTTGAAAGGCGAATGTGGCCATTGCTTCTGGAACTGTCTAATATATCTGTATCCAGGTGGCTCTCGTCCTCTGAGAACAGAAGTAGATGTGTTTTCATTTTTTGCTGTACTTCTGACTGAGTATATTGTGTAGGCTTGTATGTCACATGGAAGCTGCATACTCACTTAATATGCCGTAAAAACAGTTTAGCCTCCATCAAGAGAGTAACAGTCTCTTCTCTTGGATTGCTAGCTACATTGTTGGGAAAGAGACTGTTTCATTATTAACTGCGATGATGTCAACTGTGACATTGGCAATGCTTTAATACTTGAATGATGCCAGCTGTGACATTGGCAGTACAACAGTTTGGACTAATTCCTCTAGGGCCCTAGTCAGGATACAAGCAGACCCCAGTGCCTGGAAGTTTATTGTCCTATGTTCAGCTTGGTGGGGAGGCTGGCAGAAAAGAGTGGATGATTCAGTAAAATGACACCTTCGTAAAGCACTCAGGTGAAGCAGTCTGGACAAGGAGAGGCAGCCCGAATGAGGAGAGACTTCAAACTGTTCTTCTAGGCACCAAAGCCACAATCAACTTGAGATCTTTGCCCATACTGATGACAAAGTGCTCACAACAACTCACTTCCTGGCACAGGGGAGACTTACTACTTAACTGAGTGGGTTGGAGCCCTGAAAGCCAGAGGATTAGAATTGGTGACATAGTACTTCTCCGAGGAGATGCTTTGCCCTGATGTATGTGGGAGAGGGCGAGGGTAAAAGGCTTACTAACTGTCTGGGATGGAATTTATTAGACTATTATTCTCATTACTGCAGAACAAAGAGAGATTACCAGGTCATCCAGCTGGTTATACCACTGGAGGTTTCATACAGTGGGGAGGATGCTGTGGCACAGCAGAATTATTTATTATAATAACTTTGTATGACTCTTTTTCTCTTTGGTGTGAAATTAAAGCTCTTGTTCTAAAAGCAAGTAGCACATCTTACTTATTCAATTTGGAGCTACACAGAATCCCAGGGCTGAACATTTCAGCAATGTGGCACAGTACCAGTTTCCCCAACATGAAACAATGTCCAATCGAGTTCTGTTGTACACTGCCCAAGGTCAATTTTAGCATGATGTTTACAGAGGAAAGCTAGCCCTAAGGGTGCACAGTATTCATTGCCTGTAAGGCAAAACTTCCATACATCCTTGGAAATGTTTTGTCTCCACCTGAAAGCTCTGTATTGTTGATCTTAGTGAATGCACATAACAACCATCCAGTCCACATAACTTGTATCATGGGCTCCATGAGGTCCAAACGTGCCACAGACATCTACACATCTGTGTCCAATAGAAACTTGTCTTCCCTTTCAACTATTAAGCAAATAAAGCAAAATTTTATCTCTGCACATATTTTGATTGCACTAAAATTTACTGGGAGCACTGCTCGGTGGCTCAGGAGCCCCATTGCCATTTATCAATAGGTTGCCATCCCCATTCCATCACTTTTTATCGTGTCCATTATTCTGCTTCAATCTCGTTCTCAACACCCTACTCTCCCACACTTCCTAAACTGCAACTGCCAGCAGTCTTGTCCTATGTAGCTTGAGTGCCTGTAGTGGAGTGGTAGCACTTGACATCAGCGAAAAAAAAAAAAATCCCCATTTTATCACGGTTTTGGGTCTCTGTCTCTATCTCGTCCAACGTTGTTGCCATTACTATGAGTCAGCTATGTCTTTTGGAAACTCTGCCAATACCTGTCTTGATGCGTTGGGTGGCAACCTTGGCAAAAATGCATCCAACAGTCTGTACCACCTTCTGCAGTAGGACCTTACAAGTATCATCACTTTGCATCACCTCACACATATGACATTAACACTTTGAAGATCAAGTCCAGTTATAGCTCAGGCCACAACTTTGTTTTTGAAAGATCACATAAAAGTATAGGTTGGTCCACAATTTTCTCAAGACGTGAGCAAACTGGACTCATTTCACATGAGAACAATGCACAG
This sequence comes from Schistocerca americana, assembly GCF_021461395.2. Classification (NCBI taxonomy): domain Eukaryota; kingdom Metazoa; phylum Arthropoda; class Insecta; order Orthoptera; family Acrididae; genus Schistocerca; species Schistocerca americana. The sequence goes on along the minus strand of NC_060124.1, from coordinate 427,913,697 downwards.
ATTGCTACCTAACCCTTGACAGGTGCTGCCTTCTGTTGTCAATTTCTAGAATTATTTTAAAAGAAACATTAGTGAACATATCAACTGCTGTCATGAATGGCTGAGCCAATATGATCTCATTGATTTAATTTCGTGCATGTAGTCGTTTCGCAGTTTTCTGCAATTTGCATAATTACAGACTCTCTCATTATTTTCAAATTTGTGATCTATTAAAGACCTAAACTAAATACGAAAAATAAAGTTTGAAGCTTAGTCCTTTTTTAGTATGTATTATTCTTGAAGATAGGTCAATTACCATTTGTGCCAGTAACACTTTAAATAACAGCATTAATGGACAGTTTCCTAGACCTGGTATGCTTTTAAGAGACCAGTCTCCAAAGTGTTATGCTTATAGTCCTGTCCATGGAACCTTCAGTGGATTCACCCTCTCTTTGTGATACACTGTTTAACTTCTCCCTATAATATGAACAACTTTCTTCCTCCTATAACACAGCAACAAGCCTTTCTTCAAAACCTCAAATACCTGAATGTTTATTACCTCTTGTAATACACTGCATGTGTTTCGTATCTCCCACCAAACGTAATGTAGCCTCATGCAGCTCCAACCAACATTTCAGTTTTGGAGCTGACAGTAAGTTGTCTATAGACTCATGTCCTCTCCTGCCTAACCTGAAAAAGGATAAGCATGGGTAACAGTACTGGGATGTGGGATGAGTACTGATAAACTGGACGAAAATCTGTCCTCTCTTAAGTCTGTGTTATCTGCCTGCATTTCTGCCATCTGTTCCAACAAAGTCTCAAATGCCTCCATAGTGTTAACCTCCTGCAATAAAACTCCTATTAACATTTTCATGTGGTCCAGACTTAAAAAACACAAACTTGAGGAAAATTCAGAATTGAGGAAAACATTAAAACCCCCCAAAATATGAGCAAAAACATATGTAATTGGCATATATGATTAAAACTTATATTCCTTTCCAATACTTTGTATAATATCTATATAAGTGAATGAAATTAAATGCACAATACAATATTTATACAATAATTTCTGGTAATGAATTTAATCCATTCTTAAAAAAATCATAGCTGTGTAACAGCAAAACTCGTCAAAAAATTGAAATTGGTATCTGTGTCACAAGGTAATCGAGCTATTTTCCAACATGCTATTACCACAAATTGTGTGTCAAAACACTCGTTTTTGAGAGATCTTTCCTTTGTGCTAATCCAGAAAAAAAGCAAAAATTGATGAACATGGTGAATTAAACAGAAAACTGTGAAGTACTGTGAAAGGCGAAGGAATAGTAACATGAGAGGGTGTGTGTTTTCCTTCTGTAGTCAGTGGCCATGCAGTATACTCTGGCTATGCAAGCACAGTGACTTTTAGTGTGTTGCTCATAAACTTTGTTCATTGTGCTGAGTGGTCGAAGTGGAGCATTTTGCAGTATTGCCAACACCCGCCAAGTTTTTAGGATTGACCTTATGAGTTTTAACACGGGCTACACTTTTGTGGTATAAAATTGTAAAAAACATAAAATCGGATAATGTAAAATCAAAGTTGCATTGTATGTTGCTGGTTTGTTCATTTTCTAGCCAGTGTTTGCAATACTGGGAAAAATACAATAGGAAAGAACTTGATACCAATAATACTGTTATACCTTCTACTACAGACACTTCTAGTAATTATGCCTGAGTGCATTCCCTATGTTCTGTACCATAAAGCCCAGCCATTCTACATTTAAAATAGATCACTGATGTAAATTTGGCACACAGAGCACTGTGTTCCAACAAATTACACTGTCCACACCTTACTGGGAGCAAACATCCATATGTTTCTTTTGTGTTCCACCTAAAGTCACTTAAGTTCCTGACTGAGTCTGTTATCACTAGTAGCACCTTCCAAGCAGCCCTGAAATGCAAGCATTTAGATATTACCAACATAATCACATGGAAAAATGTCAAAAAAAGTTCGTTCTTACTCACCACATTGATGATGATGATGGTGATGTTTGGTTTGTGGGGCGCTCAACTGCATGGTCATCAGCACCTGTACAATGTCAAAAAGAGCTCGTTCTTACTCACCACATTGACGATGATGATGATGATGCTGTTTGGTTTGTGAGGCGCTCAACTGCATGGTCATCAGCACCTGTACAAAGTCCCAATTTGTACCCAGTCCAAGCTAGTCACTGTCATAAATGATGATGATGAAATGATGAGGACAACACAAACACCCAGTCCCCGGGCAGAGAAAATTCCCAACCCGGCTGGAAATAGAAACCGGGACCCCGTGATCCAGAAGCAGCAATGCTAGCCAGTAGACCATGAGCTGCAGACTTGCCACATTGAGATGATTGATGCTGATCGCTGTCCCATGGCATCACTCGCTGTCACTAGCTTTCTTCTGGCATTAAGTGTAATGCTGCTGGGGGAAAGCACCATTAAGTGACCGGACTGTCATTAACTGCTTGAGGATGGCATGTGCAGGACAGTGAGTTGCGTACTAACAGTGCCAGGGCAGTGGCAGAGAATCAGTAGAGCTCATTTAGCAATAACATTCTTTTATACTGTAAGGTGCTTCTTCAGAAGTTGGTGGCGGTATCTCAGTAGTGTGCATAGTCTCCCAGACTGCAGTTGCCACCTTAATATAACACTCAGCAGTGTGCTTACCTTCGACAGTGCAAGACATGTGTGGCCGTGCACTGCTTCAGCAAAGTAGCAGCAGCTGATGCTATCTTGATTTGATTAGATTTGCACAAGGATCCAAAACAACAGTGGTCTTAGCCTGCTATTGCCTGCACTGAAACTGAATTTATTGTTCAGTTCCTCTCTGTGATTCTAATAAAGCCTGCCAGTATCCTTAAGGAGTAGTAGGAGACCCTTTGCTAGATCTTCAGTAGACACAAATTCTTCAGGAATTAATGACATGAATATTCTGTGTCTTTTGGCTCCAACCTTTCAATTTTAAGTTACATGTGGTGCAGTTTCGCCCTCTTGCTACATTCTTTACCCTTAGGCACTTCTTTCTCTATACACATTAGTGTAAGAGTTTCTTAAAGTTCTCATGGCTAGTCATTAGTCCTTTCGTGATTTGAATCTGTCCCATTTTCAAGCCTAGAATTTCAGAACCTCTCTTAAAACATGGCTTCAGCTGATATATGTCTACAGTGCAGCAAGTTAAGTGTTTATCTTTTTCTGTATTTTCCATGTAGTATATTTATTAAATTTCATGCATGTTTCTCTGTTTAAGAGGTTTAATGTCACGATTCTGGACATGTAAATTTATTCAGTCAGTAATGCAGTAGTTGCTCATTTGTTTTGTTTTGAAAGCAACCATCCATTCGTTTAGTAAGCCAGTCACTCAGGCTCCAGCTCTCTGCTGATGTATGTCTACAGATCTGCAAGTTAAGTGTGTCTTTTTCTATGTTTTCCATGTATTATATTTATTAAATTTTGTGCATGTTTGTCTGTTTAAGACATTTAATCTTGTGTTTTTGTATGTGTAAATTCATTTAGTCTGTAGCACAATAGTTGCTCACTGATGAGCCAGCTATGTAGCTCATTAATGCAGCAGTGTCCATTGGTGACATATCATGAGGGTAGCAAGTTGCATATCTAGGATTGTCTGCTTTTATAGTTCACTTCTTCAGTTAGTCTTGCTAGGATGTGTGCATGATGCAGGAGGAGCTGGCCACAGTTCACGAACGGCTGACTGTGCTTTTGGCTATGGTCAGTTACCTTTAGGCTGCTGCCTCGGGGTGTAGTGGTGGTGGAGAATTGGGTTCATCACATGGGGCACCTTAGGTGTCACTTGTTTTGCCTACGGGCTCTGCTCCTGAGGCATCTCCTAATGCACCCAAAGTGGTGGATCTGCTCTCACAGTAGGGAGAGTGGCAGATGGTAACGTGTCGGCGTCACTTGAGGCAGAGAGCCAATGTGTAGATTGGCTGTCTGGCCTCGCACATTCTCCCTTTGAGTGGACAGGTGGCCGCTCCTTCAGCAGGGTCCGAGCAGGCACGCAGGGGAAGGGGTTTGCTAGTTATTGGGAGTTCCAATGTTAGGTGCCTTATGGAGTCCCTGAGGCAGATAGCATTCAGGGCTGGAAAGAAAGCCAATGTGCTGCCAGTGCCAGTATGTCTGCTGGGGGGAGGGGGTCTCATCTGAGATGTGGAGGCAGCCTTACCTGTGGCTATCAAGCATGTAGGATGTAGCTGTCTGCAAGTTGTGCCTCATGTCAGCACCAAGGACACCTGTTGCTTGGGTTCTGTGGCAATCCTCAGTTCGTACAGGTGGCTGTCGGAGGTGGTGAAGTCTGCTGGCTTCGCATGCAGGGTGCAGGTAGAGCTCACAATTTACAACATAATTCCCAGAGTTGATTGGGGTCATTTGGTTTGGAGCCGAGTGGAGGTTCTGAAACAAAGGCTTTGTCGACTCTGTGACAGTCTTGGCTGCAGATTTCTAGACCTGCGTTATAGTGTGGGAATTTGTAGGTCTCCCTTGATAGGTCAGGGGTGTACTACACAAAGGAAGCAGCTACTCGGGTAGCAGAGTACTTATAGAGCAAACAAGAGGTTTTTTTTAGACTGTGCAGTAGTTTGAGATTCTCTGATGAATACTCACCAGATGATATTCAGCAAGGGAACTCAAACGGCATTCAGAATAAAGACACTTCGACTATCACAGTTTTATCAGCAAACTGTCAAAGTATTCATAATAAAGTTCCCTAATTTACTGCCCTCCAGAAGATTTTTGCACTCAAATTATTCTTGGGACCGAGAGCTGGCTGAAACCTGAAGTGGAAAGCTCTGAAATATTTAGCAAGTCATGGAACATATATCGGAAAGACAGATTAGAGGCCCTAGGAGGGGAAGTGTTCATTGCAGTTGGCAAAAATCTTGTTTCTATTGCAGGGTGTATACAACCTGGGACAGCCGGGAGATCTGGGAAAAACCCGGGAATTTTTCCATCTGGGAGAAAACTGGAAAAAACCTGGGAATTGTTTAGAATTCCGGGAATTTTTCATTGTTTTAGTTTTCAGTTAAATATTTGTTATTTTGAATGGTAAGAACCAATACTCTAACGAAGGATATTATTGTATTCCACTACTGCAGAATGATACTGCAGCAACAAAACATGAACGGGAGGAAAATGCATTATAACAAATTGCCTCCGATGAGCGTGACGTGACAACTGTTTAAATTAGATTCGTTTGAGCAGTTGCGGGCGGGCTCTTGCACATGCGCAGTTGAGTCGCGTATGAGTAGTACCTTCTCCCGCTTCTGGTTACAGAAGTGTGGCTGGGCGCCACTACTTAATATTGCCCGGTTCAGAAATATCGTAGACCGGGGCTGATGCACAGAGCAGTCTGAGTCGTGGTGGGGAGGTGGGTCTTCTCCACAACGTAACCTGTGTTTACGTTCAGTGATTTTGTTGTTTCCTCTTCGTTTATTGCTCTCACGTTAAATGATAACAAAACGGATTTTTGTGGTCGGGAGCTACCAAATGAATCAAAATACGTTTGCATAAGATCAGATTGAAGGAAGATATTGCAGCAATTCAGAGGTGGACTGCTAGATTTGTTACCAGTAAGTTCAGACAACATGTAAAAGTGTTACGGAGATGCTTCTGGAACTCAAATGAGAATCCCTGGAGGGAAGGTGACGTTCTTTTCAAGAAATGCTATTGAGAAAATTTAGAGAATTGGCATTTGAAGTTGTCAGCCAAATGATTCTTCTGTCGCCAACATACATTGTGCTTAAGGACCATGAAGCTAAGATACGAGAAATAAGGGCTCATACAGAGGCACACAGACTGTCGTTTTTCGCTCACTGTATTTGCGAGTGGAACAGGAAAGGAACTGAAATGACAAGCAGTGGTACAGGGTACCCACTGCCACACACCATATGGTGGCTTGCAGAGTATTGTACAGAGTACCCTCCGTCACGTACCGTATGATTGCTTGCAGAGTATCTGTGTATATGTATAAGTAGATGTATCTGCAATTCATCCAGCTGCCAGAGTGCCACCATGGCTGCTCCCAATATCCTTAATGACCTTGTGAGAACTCTGAATACAGTTTCAGGTTCTGTTCTCCCATTGCTATCAGGGTTTCCTCACTGACTTTTACCACAATGGTTTGGCCATCAGATACAACCTTCCGGTCAGTTAACCTCCAGTCCAATGTCAAGACCTTCTGGTCTTGCAACCATACCTCTAAACAATAGTCTTTGGAGTAACATCCTTAAGAAGTTTTGGCATCCAGATTTATATTTATGCAGTCTTGAAAAGTTCAGCTACTGTCTTACCCAACAGCTTTATCTCCACTGATGGAGATATTGTGTGCACTATCTCCTTAAGCCCATCCACTGTTCCCAATCCATCACAGAAAAAGGTCGGAGCACCTTGGTCTTAACAGATGCTCCTGAGTGTGGAGTATAGGCTTGTGTCTTCTCTAATATTCATAAAGAGTAGTTCCTCCCATTGTGAGATGATGGCCAGTGGGTATCATGTTGGATAACAGCCATCCTTTAAACTGAGTCTCCTGTACTCTAGGTCTGTTTCCCTATTTCATGCTCAGCTTTTTCAGGATCTGATTATCCTGAGAAGTGGGAGTACTACATCTACATACATACTCCACAAGCCACATATGATACATGGTGGAGGGTACACTATATCTCTACTAGTTATTTCCTTTCCTGTTCCACTTGCAAATAGAGTGAGGGAAAAATGACTGTATGCTTCTGTGGGAGCCCTAATTACTTATAACTTATCTCCAGGGTCCTTATGAAAAATATATGTTGGCAGCAGTAGAATCATCCTGCCGTCAGCTTCAAATGCCAGTTCTCTAAATTATCTCAATAGTGTTCCTAAAGGGATTCCCATTTGAGTTCCCAGAGCAGCCACATAACGTTTGCATGTTGTTAGAACTTACTGGTAGCAAATGTAGCAGCTCCCTTCTGAGGTTCTTCCATGTCTTTAATCTGACCTGGGCGGATCCTAAACACTCAAGCAGTACTCAAGAACAGGTCACAGTAGCATCCTATATGCGATCTTCTGATGAACCTCACTTTCCTGAAATTCTTCCAATATACTGAAGTCAACTATTCAGCTTCCATACCACAATCCTCCTATGCTCACTCCACTTCAGATCGCTTTGTAACGTTACAGCCAAATATTTAAATCATATGACTGTGTCAAGCAGGATACTACAAATGCTGTATCTGAACACTATGGATTTGTCTTTCCTACTCCTCCGCATTAGCCTTACATTTTTCTAAATTTAGAACTAGCTGCCATTGATCACACCAACTAGAAATTTTTTCTGTCATCTTTTAACGTTCTACAATCACTCAACTTCGACACCTTCCTGCACACCACAGCATCATCAGCAAAAAACCACAGACTGTAGGCCACCCTGTCTGCCAGTTCATTTATGTATATAGGAAATAATAGCAGCTCTATCACACTGTTCACTGGGCCACTCCTGATGATACCCTCATTTCTGAAAAGCGCTCACTGTTGAGGACAACATACTGGGTTCCATTGCTAAAGAAGTCTTCGAACCACTCACATATCTGGGAACCTATGCCATAAGCTCTTACCTTCGTTAACAGTCTGTGTAGGGCTTTTCTGAAATCCTTGTCGATTCATGGACACAAGCTTTTCCGTCTCTAAGAAATGTATTATATTAAAATTCAGAATATGTTCTAGATTTCTGCAGCAAACCAGTGTTAATTATGCTAGTCCTTTCTTTCACACTTTTTGTGTATAGGAGTCACCTGCACTTTTTCCCAGTGACTTGAGACTTTGTGCTGGAGGAGAGACTTGTGATAAATGCAAAGTAAGGGGCCAGTGGCATAGAGTACTCATTCTAAAACTGAATTGGGATTCCATCGAGATGTGACAACTCATTTGTTTTCAACTCTTTCAGTTGTTTCTCTATGCCAGTGATGATTATCACTATGTCATCCATATGGGACCTTGTTTGATGGTCAAATAATGGTATGTTTGAACAATTCTCCTGTGTGAACAATCTCTTAAATGTGAAATTTAAAACTCAGGCTTTCATTTTTCTCTTCTTCTGCCACATCAGACTGGTCAACGGGTGACTGGATGGAAGCTTAGGCCCACTTAATGATTTTACAGAACCACAATTTTCTCAGGTTCTTGGTCAGGTCTTTTACTAAAATATTTGTGCACAGATCTTTTGACAGACACAAGAATCTCTACTAACCTTTGCCTGTTGCCATTTGCACTTTCTCTATTGAACCAAGAATGCAACAATCTCTGCTTCCTCAACATTTTCCGAATTTTGTTGTTGAATCACAGTGGTCCTTTTCTGTCCATAATCCACTTAACTAGGCACATACTTGTCCAGAGCATGGTTTACAATCAGTCTAAACTGGGCCCATAATTCCTCTACGCCCCTCATTGTCTAAGTGGGATGCTAACAACTGCTTGTCTGCTCTTTCTAGCATAAACACTCTCCAAGCCTTCTTGACTGATTTATAAACTTTAGTAACCTCAGTTGCTATAATGACATCATGATCTCTATACTGAAGCCATTGATAAGGTCTGATCTATCTGTAGCTACAAGGTCTAACATATTTCCATTGCATATGGGCTGCCAAACCAGCTGCTCAAGGCAGTTTTTGGAAAATGTGTTCAAAAGTACTTAGCAATACTGTCAGTCTGTAACTCATGCAATGAATCCATAGATGTCCCAGTTTACACTCAGTAGGTTAAAGTCACCTCTAACAAGTATCTGGGTATTACATAAAAGATACCGTTCGTTTTTCAACTAACTTTCTTTTTCAAAGATATTGTATATTATTCATACACCAGAATTTCTCTTTGTGGTTACACACAATTGCAATGAGGCCAGAGCTCTGCCTGCGATGCTGAACACTATATAATGTGAGCCAACACTCTGTCCCTATTAATGAGAATGTAACTTTTTAGTGTAAGATCAGTTTCCAGTGGGAAACTCAGCCAGGTAAGTACTAAAGAAGTTAAAAAAAGTTCAAGACACTCACAAAAGTAAAGTGAAAAATAATGTTAACATATTTCATCAAAATATTGGGGGATGTTGTTGTTGTTGTTGTGGTCTTCAGTCCTGAGACTGGTTTGATGCACCTCTCCATGCTATTCTATCCTGTGCAAGATTCTTCATCTCCCAGTACCTACTGCAGCCTACATCCTTCTGAATCTGCTTAGTGTATTCATCTCTTGGTCTCCCTTTACGATTTTTACCCTCCACACTGCCCTCCCAATACTAAATTGGTGATCCCTCGATGTCTCAGAACATGTCCTACCAACTGATCCCTTCTTCTAGTCAAGTTGTGCCACAAGCTCCCCTTCTCCCCAATTCTATTCGGTACCTCCTCATTAGTTATGTGATCTACCCATCTAATCTTCAGCATTCTTCTGTAGCACCACATTTTGAAAGCTTATATTCTCTTCTTGTCTAAACTGTTTATCGTGTGTGTGTGTGTGTGTATGGTTTGAGGTTTTCGGGCACTAAACAGCGTGGTCATCAGCACCCAATATCGTCCATGTTTCACTTCCATACATGGCTACACTCCATACAAATACTTTCAGAAATGACTTCCTGACATTTAAATCTATACTCAATGTTAACAAATTTTTCTTCTTCAGAAACGCTTTCCTTGCCATTGCCAGTCTACATTTTATATCCTCTCTACTTCGACCGTCGTCAGTTATTTTGTTCCCCAAATAGCAAAACTCCTTTACTACTTTAAGTGTCTCATTTCCTAATCTAATTCCCTCAGCATCACCCGACTTGATTCGACTACATTCCATTATCCTCGTTTTGCTTTTGTTGATGTTCATCTTCATCCTCCTTTTAAGACACTGTCCATTCCGTTCAATTGCTCTTCCAAGTCCTTTGCTGTCTCTGACAGAATTACAATGTCATCGGCGAACCTTAAAGTTTTTATTTCTTCTCCATGGATATTAATACCTACTCCGAACTTTTCTTTTGTTTCCTTTATTGCTTGTTCAATATACAGATTGAACAACATCGGGGATAGGCTACAACCCTGTCTCACTCCCTTCCCAACCACTGCTTCCCTTTCATACCCCTCGACTCTTATAAATGCCATCTGGTTTCTGTACGAATTGTAAATAGCCTTTTGCTCCCTGTATTTTACCCCTGCCACCTTAAGAATTTGAAAGAGAGTATTCCAATCAACATTGTCAAAAGCTTTCTCTTGGGGGATTGAAGAATAAAATTGATGAGCTTCTGCTTTGTTTAGAAGATATAGAAACTGAGAATGTAATAGATGTACTATGCCTGTCTGAGCATCACATTGTCACTGATATGCAAAAGGTTAGCATCAATGGGTACAAATTAGCTGCACATGTAAGTAGAGATAATATGATGAGAGGAGGAGTTGCCATTTATGTCAAAAGCTTCCACAGTGTAAAAAATTTAGAAACTAAAAAAATTTGTGTAGAGCAACATATGGAAGCATGTGCCACTGAACTTAAACTAAATGGTGGCACTTTCATAATTGTAACAGTGTATAGGTTCCCCTCAGGGAATTTCCAGCTACCGTACTTCTAGAAAACTTGGATGCTTTGTTGTGCTATCTGTCCGACAGGGGGAAGCAAATTATCATTTGTGGGGTTTTCAATGTTGATTCCCTGAAAGAGTGTAATAGGAAGAATGACCTTGTAGTATTACTCAGTTCTTTCAATTTGAGCTCTGTCATTGATTTTCCTACTCAGATAACAAAGAACAGCAGTACATTGATAGATAATTTTTTTATAGACCAAGATAAGTTTAAGGACATAAATGCTTATCCTGTTGAGAATGGTCTTTCAGATGATGGTGCACAGCTAGTTACAATACATGACATAGCTCCATGCCGTATATCAAATCAGACTTTCAAAGCAGTGCATTCAATTAACAATATAAATATTGCAAACTTTAGGGAAAACCTACAGCAGCTAGACTGGGATGAAGTGTATATGGGACCTGATGCATACTTGAAATATAACTTATTTCATGATACATTTTTAAGGGTATTTGAAAATTGTTTTCCCAAGAAAATAGTTAAACATAATTCCAAGAAAACTTATAAAAAACCTTGGCTAACTAAAGGAATAAGAATATCTTGCAACCGTAAAAGAGAACTGTATCTAACAGCAAGAGGAAGTACTGACCCTGAGATTGTTCAATATTATAAAAACTATTGTGTGGTACTAAGAAAAGTTATTAAAAAGTCCAGAAGCATGTGTATCATGTCTGAGATCAATAACTCTGATAATAAAATTAAAACAATTTGGAATATTATTGAAAGGGAAACAGGGCAACCAAGAGCACAGCAAGACTTTAGTGCCATAAAACTGAATGACAAGTGTACTAACAAACAATCAGAAATTGAAAATATTTTCAAAAATCATTTTTTAAATGTTGTGGAGAAAATAGGATCTAGATCTTCACTAGAAGAGGCAAGGCTACTAATAGAAGAGGCCATACCTGTGCAGTTTGAAACAACTGTAATTCCACTAACTTCTCCCTCTGAAATCAGTAAAATAATAAACTCACTGAAAAGTAAAAGCTCTTACGGAATTGATGGCATTTCCAGCAAGGTACTTAAAGCTTGTTCCCCACAGATAAGAAGGATTCTCAGCCACGTATGTAATAGCGCTTTGGAGCAGGGTGTTTTCCCTGATAGACTGAAATATGCCATTGTAAAACCATTGCATAAAAAGGGGGATACGTCGGAGGTCAACAACTACCGCCCAATCTCTCTTCTGACAGCTCTATCAAAAATTTTTGAGAAAGTAATGTATTCAAGAGTAGCCTCCCATATTTGTAAAAATAAAGTGCTAACAAAATGTCAGTTTGGTTTTCAGAAAGGCTTTTCAACAGAAAATGCTATATACGCTTTCACTGATCAAATATTAAATGCTCTGAATAACCGGACATCACCTATTGGTATTTTTTGTGATCTCTAAAAGGCCTTTGATTGTGTAAATCATGGAATTCTTTTAGATAAGCTACATCATTATGGTTTGAGGGGGGCAGTGCACAAATGGTTTAATTCATACTTAACTGGAAGAATGCAGAAAGTTGAAATAAGTGGTTCACGTAATGTTAAAATAACAGCTGATTCCTCAAACTGGGGGGCTATCAAGTACGGGGTCCCACATGGTTCGGGCTTAGGTCCTTTACTGTTCTTGATATACATTAATGACTTACCATTCCACATTGATGAAGATGCAAAGTTAGTTCTTTTTGCTGATGATACAAGTATAGTAATAACATCCAAAAACCAATAACTAAGTGATGTAATTGTAAATGATGTTTTTCACAAAATTATTAAGTGGTTCTCAGCAAAAGGACTCTCTTTAAATTTTGATAAAACACAGTATATACAGTTCCGTACAGTAAACAGCGCAACTCCAGTAATAAATATAGACTTTGAACAGAAGTCTGTAGCTAAGGTGGAATTTTCAAAATTTTTAGGTGTGTCCATTGATTAGAGGTTAAACTGGAAGCAACACATTGATGGTCTGCTGAAACGTCTGAGTTCAGCTACGTATGCTATTAGAGTTATTGCAAATTTTGGTGATAAGAATCTCAGTAAATTAACTTACTATGCCTACTTTCATTCACTGCTTTCGTATGGCATCATATTCTGGGGTAATTCATCGTTGAGTAAAAAAGTATTCATTGCTCAAAAACGTGTAATCAGAATAATTGCTGGAGCCCACCCACGGTCATCCTGCAGACATCTGTTTAAGGATCTGGGGATCCTCACAGTAACCACACAGTATATATATTCACTTATGAAATTTGTTGTTAATAATCCAACTCAGTTCAAAAGTAATAGTAATGTGCATAGCTATAACACCAGGAGAAAGGATGATCTTCACTATGCAGCGTTAAATCTGACTTTGGCTCAGAAAGGGGTAAATTATGCTGCCACAAAAGTCTTTGGTCACCTACCAAACAGCATCAATAGCCTGACAGATAGCCAACTAACATTTAAAAATAAATTAAAAGAATTTCTGGATGACAACTCCTTGTACTCATTGGCTGAATTTTTAGATGTAAATTAAGGGGAAAAAAAAACTTAAACATTCGTGTCATGCAATATTTTGTGTAATGTAATATCTTGTACAGATATCTTTTATTAACCTGACACGTTCCACATCATTACGAAGTGTCGTATTCATGATCTATGGAACAAGTATTAATCTAATCTAATCTAATCTACTTGCATGAGTGTAGCTGCAGTCATACATCATGGCTACTAAATGCAAATATTGATAGGCTGCTTGTAAACAGAATCAGTTCAATGAAACAAATATTTTTGAGAATGTTTCTCATGATGTAGAGATTGTATTGCAAAAAATTAATCACATCTGAAATCTGTATCATTAAAAGAATTTATTTTCAGGATGATAATAGATGAGGTCTGTATAAGGTGTTAAACAAGCTAATCATGTATTTTCACAGATAAAGCTTTGTGTATGGTGTATATTATTTCTTCAGCTTTTTCGTGATTTCTTTTTCCCCATATGTAACAAAAAATTTTTCTCTGTGGTAATTTATGTGACATTGTATACAATAATTAAAATGAGCTGATATTAAGAAAACACACTGAATGTAAAGTTTACGTTTTATTTTTATATCATATAATGAAGTGTCAGGTTTACTGCATAGCAGTAGCAACAGCAGGTTTCTAGTTGTCTCACATTATAGATTTTCTGTGATCTACGTAGGAACAACCAATGGAAAATGAAGTTCTGATATCTTGGACAAGAAAGCTGTGTTGCCTTTACAAGTGCAGTGACATGAGTAATCACAGCCTGTTGAAAGAAGCCATGCACAGTATTTTTAACTATTTGAATCAGATGCAATCCTTACCAGATAAGGTAAGCAAACCAATAAATAGACAGTAACTGAGATGTACTGTATCAAACATAATGGTAAGTAGTGAAAATCTTTGTCAATAATTTGTTATTGAAAAGATTGTTTTGAACTAAAGTTTGAGATTCATATAGAAGACATACAATGAAATTATTCTGGTTTTCATAACTGTTGAATGGACTGCTAATCCCAGGATGTTTGTGGACTGTTTTGCTGCTAGCTGACAAATAGGTAATATTCGAGCACACATATATAAATTAAAGAGAAACTCTCTCCCTGTCTCTCTCTCTCTCTCTCTCTCTCTCTCTCTCTCTCTCTCACACACACACACACACACACAACACACACACATAGAGAGAGAGAGAGAGAGAGAGAGAGAGAGAGAGAGAGAGAGAGAGAGAGAGAGAGATGTGTGTGCTCATGAATGTCAATTAACAAGCTACAATTTGTTATAATCAGGAATTTCTACAATTTGACTCTTCACTTTCAGGGTTGCACTAATCATTTTATGATCTGTAATTATCTCTGTGCGTCCCTCTGGCCCCTCTGAACAGTGAAAGATCTTAGAATTTTCATATTAATTTGAAAGTATTTCAAAATCTTAAACATGACTGCAAAACAGCAACTGTGTAATTCAGAATAGACTGAAAAATCAGCCAACCAGATGCAAATAAAGGTTTATTATCTCTTGACCATGGTTTTGATATTTGTAAAAATATCTTCTTCAGAAGTATTGGCCCTAAAATGTATATACCAGTTACAAAATAATTTTTTTTATAAACATAATAAAATATTAATAGAAAAATGTTTGTGAGGTAAACATACTCATTTATTACATCGCATGATGCCATGATATATTAGATGAAGTCTAGTGGTTCTTGTTGTAAATGAAATTGACGAAACGAGTTTTTGCAAGCCATGGCTTTAGATAGCGCCAGATTACATGTATCGTACTTCAGAAAGACTACCCATTAGTAAATGCCCATAGGTAGAGGCTCTTGTGAACAGTATAAATGTAATAAGTGTCACATGATGAAATATTTGCGTAAGTTACATGTACCTTAAGTCAGAGACTAAGGCCGACTAATACAAATATACAGACCCAGGTGACTAGGAAAAATCAGGCTACAGAGGGCGCTAAATACGTGCGCATAGAACCACATCTTGATTGTGTTGAACAACAGCATTTTGTAATAATTTAAGTAAGAAAATTCCTGTACAAGGCCATTAAAAAAATTAAAAATTTACAGGTGTACAGTCCATATAAAATTATTAATACGTTTGCTGACAGAGTAATATTGTACATAAATTCAGCATGCAGAATCTGTTTACAAAATATCACTGTTACAAATGCAATGGTTAAAGAAGAGCAAATATAAGCTAAAACAACTTCACTATAGGAAAAAACTTCCACTTAACACTACGGAAGCTTAAGCGATAAGAAAAATGGGAAAGCAGTGGGTGCTATATACACGCGTGTAAGTACTGTGTCTTACTGATGTTAAGTAGCATAATTTTATATTAAGCAGTATGACAGTTTTATATAGGAGGCCACTAAAAAATGCTAAAATTTTAGAGTTTTACATTAAATATAAAATCTGTAATACATTTATGTAGCACAGTGACATTGCATGTAGCGTTTGTGTGCAGAAGATAACAGGTAACAAAGCTTGCTTCTGTTACCAAAAAGGTGAAGGACATAATGAATGGATAAAGTTACATCACAACATAAAAAGAGAATCTTCTGTTAAACTGTACCAATACTATTTTGTGGTATATGAACTGTATGAACATGTGTTGATAAGACCACAAAAGATGAAACCAAGCGATATGAAATGTTAGGAGCTCAGTAGTAGAAAAAATATGTTTTGAGGAAAACGGCATGTTCACCAACATTGGCGAAGATCATATATATGTATTATGTGACTGTGAGCAGCAGTTTCAGTCCATCAAGGATGTGTTTACTCGCGAGTTGCAACTGATCGTTCAAAATGTTACCGTCCCCCTTAGCAACATGTTTATAAATTTCAAGTTCCTGTAATAAATTCAGTTTCTAGGCTTTTTATTTTCTTATGTAAAACTATGGTTTCTTTTCATTCTCTTGGAGAATGGTCTGAAATAAGCAAGTGTTCAGCAAATGAACAATTATGCAAATTTCCCCCTTTCTTACCAAACATATGTTCCTTATATCTGGCTTTAGTAGCTGTACCCGTCTGCCCTATGTGCAAAGGATGTTCAAAAAGTTTTGCGCAGTCGTTTCTAATTTTTTTATTTTTTGCAGGAGGAGAATGAAATTTTCTGTGAACATACTTGAAACATTTAGCTATACATTGAGCCTATTCAGTGTAGACTCCATCAGCTGTGACACATCTGACCCAAAGTTCTTTCCATGTTGTAAATGCACTTTGGTAAAATTATGGGGATTGACTTGTACACCATCGCTTGACACAGGAAATAAGATCTTTCTCCCTATCAAATGTTTTACCATCAGGTGGGCGTTCAGATGACCAATGAGGTAAAAACCAGACAGAGCCAAGTCTGGACTGTAGAGAGGATGAGGAATAATTTTCGAACCCATTTTCCTCATTTTATTGTGCATCATAAGGGCTGTATGGGGTTTGGTATTGTCATGCTGTAGTCCGGTGGGCTGACCCTGAAGCTGTGGTCTGTGGGTCTTGATGGCACGTTGCACCTTATCCAGTGACAAACAGTAACGGTCCCAGGTAATTGTGGAGCCAGGTTCCAAAAAGTCAATTAAAATGATGCCTCACTGATCCCAGAAGAAGGAGGCCATCTCCATTTGGCCTGCTGTTTGTGAAAGTCTTGGTTTCTTCTTCCAAGGGGAACCCAGATGACACTACTCCATGGATTGGGTTTTGCTCTCTAAATTAGTGAAAGGATCTTGTTCAGTTTTTAATGTGTGTACTAAATTTTTTTTCAGACTGTTGTTCATAGAGAAAGTAACTTTACAGCTGTATTTTCTAGTCAGAAGATGGTTAATCCTGGAGGAGACATTACCTTAAATGACATTTAAATAAACTAGCTATCTCCCTCTTTATTACTCTTCATTTTGTCACCTAGTGTTGAAAATTTTTTATTTGTCCTTTTTTTTGCTAAGTATTTGATTGACTAAATCTTGTTTGTAACCATTATTGCTAGCAATAATCTTAATCAAATTAATTTCTTTCTGAAAATCTTGTGGGGAAAGTGGTGGTTTTAAAGCACAATTTATTGCTGAATGGAAAACCGTAACTTCATGAGCCTTAGGGTGGGAAGAATCTGATGGAATAATACAGGGTGATTCAAAAAGAATACCACAACTTTAGGAATTTAAAACTCTGCAACGACAAAAGGCAGAGCTAAGCACTATCTGTCGGCGAATTAAGGGAGCTATAAAGTTTCATTTAGTTGTACATTTGTTCGCCATTTCAGCCAATAAAGTTTTTGGTCCCTTTTTCTTCGAAGGTGCTACTGTAACTGGACTACAGTATCTGGAGATGTTAGAGAATTGGCTGTTCCCTCAGCTCGAACAAGAAGCACAACAATTCATATTTCAGCAGGATGGAGCGCCACCAAATTGGCACTTATCTGTCCGTAACTACCTGAACGTCAACTACCCGAGGCGATGGATCGGCCGCCAGGCAGCCCGTGACAGAGCACTTCATCACTGGCCTCCAAGAAGCCCTGATCTTACCCCCTGCGATTTTTTCTTATGGGGGTATGTTAAGGATATGGTGTTTCGGCCACCTCTCCCAGCCACCATTGATGATTTGAAACGAGAAATAACAGCAGCTATCCAAACTGTTACGCCTGATATGCTACAGAGAGTGTGGAACGAGTTGGAGTATCGGGTTGATATTGCTCGTGTGTCTGGAGGGGGCCATATTGAACATCACTGAACTTGTTTTTGAGTGAAAAAAAACCTTTTTAAATACTCTTTGTAATGATGTATAACAGAAGGTTATATTATGTTTCTTTCATTAAATACACATTTTTAAAGTTGTGGTATTCTTTTTGAATCACCCTGTATTATCAGAATACATTGTCTTACGATGGGTGTCAAAAGTGACGATGCCATCCTGTATGCATAATTTCAGATCAAGGAAATTTAGGTCACCATTCTCATTTTGAATTTCTTTTGTGAATTAAATTTTCTTGTAGAAGCCGATGAAGGTTTTAAATAACAAATCTAATTCTTGGTCAGTTCCATCAAATGCCAAAATTAGGTTGTCTACATACTGCACATAAAACTGTATTTTACTCATTAATTCTGACTTGGTTTTAAAAAAGCCACATTCAAAGGAGTTAATGAAAATGTCAACAAGGATGCCAGATAAAAATTAGGTCATCAGCATACTGCGCGTAAAACTGTATTTTACTCACTAATTCTGACTTGGTTTTGAAAAAGCCATCTTCAAAGGAGCTAATGAAAATGTCAGCGAGGATGCCAGATAAAAATTATGTCATCTACATACTGCACACAAAACCATATTTTACTCACTGATTCTGATCTGGTTTTGAAAAAGCCATCTTCAAAGGAGTTAATGAAAATGTCAGCGAGGGCGCCAGCTAAGGGACTGCCCATTGCAAGGCCAAAGGATTGAACATACAATTTACAGTTAAAAGCAAAATAATTGTACTTCAGCACTACCTTTAACAAACTCATCAGTTCTGCAATTTGCCTCTCAGTTAACTTTTTATGCAGTAATAATTTCTTTTCAAGTGCCACTTCAATCGGGACGTTCGTGTACAGGCTTGTAATGTCAAAGCAGTGTTAGGGATGTATTTGAGCACTTTCATTTTAACTATCAGATCTTACCTATTTTCAACAGAAAAATTACTGTCAAAAGTAAAAAATTCCTTGAGTGTACTTTGTAAATGTCTAGTTAACTTGTGGTGGCCACTCCCTGTGGTATTTATGATGGGGCAGATCGGATGGTGGTTCTTGTGAAGCTTGAACTGGCTTCTTAAAACGAGAGGTGTTGGATTCATGTTCACTAAACATTTCTTCTGAAATTTCCTGAACAAGTTTTTAGTATTGTTTAAGCAATTCGGAATTTCTTTTTGCGGGTTAATGGTGGGATCTGTGCTAATTTCGGTGATGTCATTTTCCTCAAAAAATTTTAACATTTTGTCCATATACTCATTTTTTAGGCAATGACCACTGTGTTGCCTTTATCGACTTTAGTTATTTAACTTTCATTATTTTTCAATTTACGATTAATATTATTAATCACTTTCATTTCTTTATTGCAAACGCTACTCATAACTGCCATTTCTTTTTCTATGGTGTTGTTACATTCATGACCTATCCTAACTTGTTGGACCTTATCCACTTTAGCACTGTCTAGACCAGTTTTAAGGTTAACCACAAAATAATCTATTACAGTAGAGTCACTAAGCATAGGGTCTACATTTTATTTTAAGCCTCTTTTTTTTTTTAATTAGGCCTTCTTGCTCCAAAAAGTTAATTTGAGTTTTATTTAATACTCTTTCAAAAAACTGATGTTGTGTTCTGTTATTCACTATAACTTTATGATAATTTATTGGTGTAGTGTTCTTAAGTTTTGACAATTCCTTTTCATGTCTAGCTTCAATTTCACATTTACAATTATACAACCAATTATTGATACCATATCACATAATATCAATTTGAAAATTAATATTTTCTTTAAAAGCTCTAGTTAAAACAAGATATAACTCATAAGCTTCTGCAGTCAACTTACCTTTCATTTTGTACGGCTCCACTCTTCTGTCAGCTAAAACTTGCACTAATTTCTTCTTTTTTTTCTCACACTGCTAAACATTAATGAAAGCTTTCACGTAGTCTGGCATCAGTGTCAACTCTTCACATTGCTTATTAAAATCAGTGGCCATACCCGTTTTTAAAATTTTAAAATTAATGTCCATATATATGGTGATAGCCTTTGATACCTGTGCAGGCATGTATTTCAAAATCTTAAACATGACTGCAACACAGCAACTGTATGATTCAGAATAGATTGCAGAATCAGTCAACTAGTTGCAAATAAAGGTTTATTATCCCTTGACCATGGTTTCGATATTTGTAGAAATATCTTTTTGGTAACAGGAGTAAGCTTTGTTGTCTGTTATCTTCTGCACATTTAAGCTAGGTGCAGTATCACTGTGCTACATAAATGTATTACAGATTTTATATTTAATGTAAACCTCTAAAATTGTAGTATTCATTAGTGACCTTCTATAAGAAATTGTCATGTTGTCTTGATATAAAATTATGCTACTTAACACCAGCAAGACGCAATGCTTACACGCGTGATATAGTGCCCACTGCTTTCCCATTCATATACAATACTATTACTCCTTCAGCAAACGTATTAATAATTGTAGAGGAATTTTCATACTTACTTTATTATAAAACACTGTTGTTCAACACAACCAAGACACAGTTCTATGTGCATGTATTTAGCACCCTCTGTAGCCCAATTTTTCCTAGTTGCCTGAGTCTGTATATTGGTAGTAGTTGTCCTTAGTCTCTGACATAAGGTACGTGTAACTTATGCAAATATTTCATCTCATGATGCTTATTACATTTATATTGTTGACAAGAGCCTCTACCTGTAGAGGCTGCATTTACTAATGAGTAGTCTTTCTGAAGTACGATATATGTTCCTTTATGACAAGAGCCACTCTGCTCATCTATCTATTGCGGTATCATGTGATGTAAAAAGTGAGTACGTTTACTTCACCAATATTTTTCTATTAATATTTTATTATGTTTTTAAAAAAATTATTTTGTAACTGGTTTATACATTTTTAGGGCTAATACATCTGGAGAAGATATTTTTAAAAATATTGAAACTATGGTCAAGGGATAATAAACCTTTATTTACAATTGGTTGGCTGATTTTTCAATCTATTCTAATTTGAAAGTAACTAAAGTAACTAAAAAATATGATTACTGTATCTCTGTTTTAGTGGCAACTCTGTTGAAGTACAGAGAAATCCTTCCCATACTGCTGCTTGGAAGAGAATAATTTAAAATAATATTTCCAACTACGGAAATGGAGATAGATACATAGGGAATTAGTGGAAATATTTTGAGAAAGAGGATCAGGTTATAATGGTGGGTGTAGCAGGGAAAAGCAAGGCTGAAGACAGAAATTACAGCAGTAGGGGTTACCTGGATCAAGTAGTAGTAGCAAGTACAAATACAATTTCGAGTTTCATGGAGGCCGTACAGCTGCATGACCAGCCCTGGGTTAACACTGCTGTGAGTCATGTGCACACAGTTGACCAGCTGCTGCTGACTGAAATGCAGTTGCAAATGAGGGCAGTGCGTGTTGCTACAATTTGAAGATTGATGTTGTATCCTGCCTAGTTGTCAAAGATGGGGTGTCTAGGAAACCTACAATTTGAAGATGGATGTTGTATCCTGCCTAGTTGTCAAAGATGGGGTGTCTAGGAAACCTGGTCCTTGGATTGCTAGATAATAATTCAAGCAAATCGCATTAAAGAGTTTTATTACAAAATGAATCAATGACAATTCTTAACTTTGAGAAATACGTAGATGTTTGCAAGCAAAGGGTGACATGTAATGTAGTCAATGTCCTTCAGTATAACGATTCCAATACAAGTGAAATAATGCAGTAGATGCTTCTATCCAGGTCACTGGTCTTGACACTTCTGTAGAACTCGTAGAACTTGGCTATGGCCAATCGTCACGGCGCTTATGTTCTCTTCATGTAGAGGACACTACCGTCGCGTTGTCGTCCAAGAGAGGGGTCAGTCAGCGTGCAATTGGCTGATGTCTTCCTCATAGCGTCTTCTTTGCTCTAACATTACCGACTGGCTTGCCAGTGCTTGAGTTTATGCCGGAATGTATGTACACAAGACACCGTCTACACATGAATAACAGAGGCAAGGGTATATTGGCTGAACTTCTTGCAGAAAAAGGTGGGGGGGGGGGGGGGGGGGGGTACCATCACACACAGCAAGATCTGTATGGTTACTTTTTATAACAACACAGGAGCATCACAAAGTGCTTAAGAATGCACAGAAATGTAAGGTTAGCTTATTTCATCAGAATAAGTGACCGTCCGAGACAGCCACAGCAACAGGGAAGTAACCGATTTTGTGACTTCTATGAGTTCCTAACCAGGAGCAAATTGTTTAATTTCATTTGTGTGCTTTGATAGTTTAGTTCTTGAGTTTCTGCATGTTAATTTAATGTCTAATAGCCACAGTTCTCATGTTTTCATTTGTGTTGGAAAGTAAACCGATTTTGTGACATGTTAGAAGTTCCTCATCAGGGGCGAATTAAGTAGTTTCACCTGAGTGCCTCAATAGTTAGGTTTTTGAATCTCTGCGTATTAATCTAATTTATTAGACACAGTTCCTGCATTTTCGTCAGTTCAGCTCCAGGCTGTGATGGCTTCAGTTACACAGCTTGAAGCTGCAGTGGATGGGCACCACTGTTGTGGGCCAGCCATGGGGATCCAATGGACGTCCAGCATGTCAGAGTCCTCCAACTGGTCCTCACCGGTGGTGAGCCCAGTTAACTGCTCACACTGAGGTTGACCCCTTACCCTGGGTCAAGTGGGAGGTCACCCTGGGGCATAGCAGGTGGTGAAAGACGTCCCGGGGGACTGCACGTGAGGCCTCCCTGGATAGTCTGACAAACAGGTTCCAGGTGCTGTCTGTGGCTGGCACTGTCGCTCAGCCAGTTTCCATCACCTGTTGTGTTTCAGAGGAAAGGTCTCAGTTGGCAAGATCTGAGCAGTCGCAGAGGGTGGGATTACTGATAGTTGGAGGCTCCAGTGTTAGGCACATTATGGGGCCCCTTAGGGACATGGCTGCCAAGAAGGGGAAGAAATCCAATGTGCACCCCATGTGCATACTGGGTGGAATCATTCCAGACATGGAACAGGTCCTTCTGGATGCCATGAAGGGCACAAGGTGCAGCCAACTATGGGTGGTGGCTCACATCGGTTCCAATGATGTGTGTCACTTTGGATCAAAAGAGACTCTCTCTGGTTTTGAGCGGCTAACAGGAGTGGTAAAGGCTGCCAGTTTTGTTTGCAAGATGAAAGCAGAGCTGACAACTTGCAGCAACATCGACAGGACTGGTTGCAGACCTCTGGTACAGAGCCGGTTGGGGAGGTCTGAATCAGAGACTCAAACAGTTCTGCAACTGTGAAGGCTGCAGATTCCTTGAGCTGCGCCATAGGGTAGTTGGGTTTCAGGTTCCGCTGAATAGGTCAAGAGTCCACTACAGGTAGAAGGCGGCTACGCTGGTGGCGTGTGGCATGGACTTGGTGGTTTTTTAGGTTAGAGGGTTTCAGATAACACAGAAAGGGCTTCAGTCACAAAGAGTGCAGGCTGAACACAAGAAGAACATAGATTCAGGAACAATCGGTATAACAGCGGTAAATTGTTGTAACTGTGTTAGGAAAGTACCAGAGCTCCAAGCGCTAATAGAAAGCACTGATGCTCAGATTGTTATAGGCACTGAAATCTGGCTAAAGCCAGAGGTAAGTTTAGCTGATATTTTTACAAAGAACCTAAAAGTGTTCTGAAAGGATAGGCTAAATGCAGTTGGGGGTGGCGCGTTTGTTGCTGTTATACGTTGTTTATCTTGTCGCGAAATTGAAGTAGATAGTTCCTGTGAGTTAGTATGGCCAGAGGTCATTGTTGGCAATCGGAATAAAATAATAATTGGATCCTTTTACCGACCTCCCAATTCAGATGATACAATTGCTAAAGGGTTCAAAGAAAACTTGAGATTTATTTCAAACACTGTCCAGACTCATAAAATTATATTTGATGGTGACTTTAATTTACCCTCAATATGAAGACGAAAATGCATTTAATTCCGGAGGTACGCATGGAACATCATCCGAAATTGTGCTAAACCCATTCTTGGAAAATTATTTTGAGCAGTTAGTTCATGAGCCCACACAAACAGTAAACGGTTGTGAAAATACATTTGACCTCTTAATAACAATTAATCCTGAGTTAATAACAAGCATCAAAACAGATAGAGGGATTAGTGAACACAGCCTCCTCTTTACCCCTACCCAGTTGCTAATAGAATCAGCTCAATCAGCCTTAGTGGTGCCTTAGCCAACTAAAAAATGGTGATCAATAGGCCAACGAGGAATTGAAAAATCAAGTTCAGGAAATCCCTTGTAGATAGAGATTTGTTTTGCCAGCGAAATGGTAATCATTGTCTATCAAATAATGAGACAGCTAAGATAATTTTTGAATGTTTTTTTAAACTCATTTCTGCAAATATTTAATGATAGTGTTCCCATTGGAAGATGTAAAGCAACAGACAGAAGATGTAAAAAGAAGGTGTCAAAAAAGAAAAATTCTAATGCTATCCTATATGAAAGATCATTTAATGATGCTGTTAGACATGCACAATAATACCAACTCTGAAAATGTGAAATCCTTAGACGTAGGTTGGGGAAACAATTATAAAAAGCAGTCATTGAAGCAAAAAGTCACCCAATACCCAGTGCATTGAGAGTTCTGTTAATAAGTGCAGAGCTTCTTGGACTGTCATAAACAGTGTGGCCAAAAATCACCTAAGGTCAAAATCAAAATCTCTCCACAAGAGATAAATGATTATTTTATTAAATCTGTGGAACAAGTAAGCAATAGCGTCAGTAAGCCCAATAAAAGTAAATCAGAACTCTTAGAAAAAAATTGTTGTGGAACACCCAACAGTAATATTTTCATCTTCTCAATGATTATGGTAGTACTGAATTAAAAATAATAAGGAACTTCGGGTCATCAGATAGTATTGATATTTATGACATGTCTCACAATTGCTAAAAAAAAAAAAAAAAAAAATCATTGACTTTATTGTTTATTCATTGACTTAATACAAAAATAAGTGTATGTATATCAGAGCAATACTATCCAGGGAAGCTGAAATTATTCAGGGTGGTTCCTGTCTATAAAAAGGGTGACAAACAGAACCCTACAAGCTTCAGACCATTATCAATAGTTCCAGTCCTGGTCAAAATAATAGAATACATCATTTACCATCAATTGTCTGGTCATTTTGAAAAAAAAAAACTTGGATTATTTAATATAGCAAAATATTGATTTAGAAAAAAATTATCAACAGTTGATGCAGTAGACTCTGTACAGTTGATGCAGTAGACTCTGTAATCAAATATGTTCAAGGTGTATGAGGAGAAGGGCTTTACTCAGACCACTTGCTGTGACCACCATTTGATTGTGCAGCAGATGACGTTCTTCTACACCCTACATTTCTATGGTATCAGGGGTAACAGTCGAAAGCTATTAACGTCTTATATCCAAAACTCCAAAACTGTAGGCAAATTGTGTGTATTGGCACAGAAAAATCTACCAAGAAACAATCTAAAGTTGGTGTTCTGCAGGGATCTCTGTTGGAACTGTTTTTGTTTTCGGTAATGATAAATGACCTACCCTCCTTTATAAGCTCCAGTACGGTGCTGTCATATCGGCCCCTTATCAGTTAGATGGCCCGCACAACAGACAAGCAAGGTGGGCAGCTGACCTCCCTTCAAGAGCTCAGATCAAAACATTGCCAGTGGATGTAAACATCAACAGATTTTCCGCATAAACATGGCACTACTTCTTGAAAAACTATGTGACAAAGATCCACCAATTGGAACTAATGTGACTATGTGTAGCACTCTCCCAAATCGGTGTTACAGTCAAGCCAGCAGAGTCAGACCGGCACAGTGTGTACCTACAGCTTGTATAGCTCTGGCCAATACCTACACCGGCTCTAGCCTAGTAGACACTTGCCATAGCCTTCAGTAGAAAGTTGTATTTTGTTGGGTGTAATGCCAATTTGTAATTGTGTAGAGTAGTATTATGGTTATTAGTTCTTTTCATTGTCTTGTGCTCTTACCTGGCTTTTGCCACCACAAGAATTGTCGTGCTTCTAAATCATAACTACTGTATAGGGCCGCGCAGAAGTTGAATGTCCACTGGAACAAACGGAGCTCGATGGCCAATAGAGGGCAACATCACGACAGTACTGCACTCACCCAATGAGTGCACCACTGTCTCACCACGTGTCCCGCATGACCAGCATAAATACCGACGCATCTTGACCACTCAGTCAATCCTGTACTTTGTCCGATAACATTCGCTTTCTATCTCCACCGCACTATTGACTGAAAATGCAAAATCCTTATATGGAGGATGGGGAAACAATTATAAAAAGCAGTCATTGAAGCAAAAATGCCCAGTACATTGAGAATTCTAATAATAAGTGCAGAGCTTCTTTGACTCTCATAAACAGTGTTGCCAAAAATCACATAAGGTCAAAATAATATCTCTCCACAAGGCATAAATGATTACTTTATTAAATCTGTGGAACAAATAAGCAATAGCATCAGTAAGCCCAATAAAAGTAAATCAGAACTCTCAGAAAAAAATTGTCGTGGAACACCCAACAATAGTATTCTCATCTTCTCTAAGGTTATGGCTAGTACTGAATTAAAAATAGTAAGGAACTTCAGGTCATCAGATAGCGTTGATATTTATGACATGTCTTGCAACTCACTAAAGAAAATCATTGACTTTATTGTTTGTCCATTGACTTAATAGAAAAATAAATGTATGTATATCAGAGCAATACTTTCCAGAGAAGCTGAAATTATTCAGGGTGGTTCCTGTCTATAAAAAGGATGACAAAGGCAACCCTATAAGCTGCAGACTCACCAACAACTTCCCTTTGATTCTGGTTTTTCTCTCTGGTCTTGTATTGGATTGTGGTTGTACTGATCTGTTGACAGCATTGCGTGAAAGGTGCATCACACTTTGCTATATCCTATATTACCTTGCTCTTGTTGTGTCGAATCTGATGTTCATATGTCCTGATGCCTGACTCTGGTGTGGGTTTGAGTCCCAACCCCAGGCGGTCTTCCCCCCTTGTGTCATCATTGTTTCTTGCCTTTTTGCTGACTTGTGCACCAGTACCCTGCGATTTGTAGTTATAGCTATTGGCGACAAGGAAAATGGAAGTTATTTCATACCATGGAAGCTGGATTGGTTAGAGTGCTCGAGCAACAGCAACAGCTGATGCACCAGCAGCAGATACAGATGGACTTCTTGCAAAAGGTGCTTCAGTTCTTCGCGGACAAACTTCATGTGCAGGACGTTGCTGCGCCCCAGGGACTGGCGCGTCCTGCACTCAACACCGCATTCCTTTTCTCGATCGTATCCTTCTTTCAGTGACACTGTGGATAACTGGGACACATATTTGCATCGACTGAAGCAACATTTTGTGGTGTTTCAAGTCGCAGATGATTCATTGCAGCGGTTGCTCTTTCTGTTGTGTGCATCGCCAGACACACCTTTTTCTCCTCCGAAAATTCGCGCCTCTTTCTAGTCTCATTGTCCTCTGTTTCAGAGGATCTGCATTCTGCTGACTAATTATTATTGCCAGTGATACCATGTGGTTGCCTCCTGGCTAGAATTTCCTCAATACCATAAACAACTGCGATGGTCACACAGCTTGGGAGTCACTGACTTACATGGAAATATCTGAAAAGTTGATTTTAGTTGCACTAGTGAAGGTGTAAGGCTTCCTACATTCATTCCTTGATTCATGATGTGGTGGTTCAACTTGTGTCTGATCCGGAGGTTTGCACGGCAGCATTGAAACTGGATAATCTGTCATCAAAGGACATCTTGCGCATTGCTAATTTGTTCAGAATTGCACAGGCAGCTAATGAATGACTCATGGCAAGGCTGCAAGTGGCAGTAGTTCATGTGCCACCACATGTGCCGTCCCAGTGCCATCATTGTAGGATGACTGCCAGGTTGCAGCAAAATTGTGATTTGTCTTTGTCTGGTGTCTATATGACTTCTGAACCTCCAGTTGCCCCTCAGCGACGGCTACAGGGGCTGCTCCCTTCATGCCCGCAGTGGTTTTCCACTCACTTCCGAGACAGTTGCCCAGATCGCTGGGGTTCCTTTGCACACTGTGGCAAGGAGAGGCACCTCTGCTCAATATGTTGCATTCTCATGACCCGGCCCCACCCAGTGCTGCAACAACACCAGGCCATGTTACGCAGACTGCAGACAGTAGTCCCTGAGAGCAATCCATTCACACACAAACTGTTTCTCACACTTCACATTTCTCACCAGAACATCTGTTTTCAGGTGGACACTGGAGCCATCATTTCCGTGATCAATCAGGTGACTTAAGTCAACTGGGTTACCTAAATTGTCACCACCTTTGCACAGTTTGGTGACTGATGGTTACAGGGCAATTCCTCTTTGTGGGCAGTTCTCGATTGCGGCAAATTACAAATATGTTACCCGGCTTTTGATGCTCTTTGTCATTGACAATCTGTCAGCTACCAACATTTTTGGTCTCGATCCATTCACGGGGTTTGGTTTTTCATCGCAAATGACGTCAGGTGGTTTACACTGCAACCACTTTCCAGGAACTGGAAGACCTCTGCATGGAGTTTTTGTCTCTCTTTCAACCAGATTTGCGGTGTGTTTCAGGGTTTCAGGCACACATCATCCTTTGTCCAGATGCCACAGCTGGTTTTTACCGTCCCAGGTTGATTGTGGTGGCCTTGCGCCTAACTGTGAGGTAGGAACTCGATCAGCTGCAGGCAGCTGGGGTTGTTGAACCTGCAAATCTAGCACATGGGCCATGCCCCTAGTCATCATCCAGAAACCGAATTGGTCTCTTCACTTTTGTGGGGATTTCAAGGCAAGCATCAATGCTCATGGTCAAGTGTGTTGCCGCTGCAACATGCCAAGACTCCAGCCTGCAACAGATCCTACACTATGTAATCCCATTATCTCACTCATCGTTTCACGACAGAGCTCCGTCCTTGTAAAC
Source organism: Schistocerca americana (assembly GCF_021461395.2). NCBI lineage: Eukaryota > Metazoa > Arthropoda > Insecta > Orthoptera > Acrididae > Schistocerca > Schistocerca americana. The sequence continues at coordinate 427,884,934 of NC_060124.1, read as the reverse complement.
AACATTCTCATCCCCTCTTGGGTGTGGATAGCATCCAAGATGGATGAACATTGAATAGTTATTCTGGCAGAATTGCATTGTTGAATATTGATTTTGCTTCATCGCGATCATTGGGGCATGTCGCACATGAAGACGTGGCATGCCGCCATGTGTACTGGCCTGGGGTCAATGGCAACACTGAAAACATGGTCCATAGATGTGCAGCACACGCCTGCCACCAGGGGGCGCCCCGTTAATTCTTTGCCCCCTGGCCTACTCCTCACCTCCCATGGGACCACATCCATCTCGATTTTGCAGGCCCATTCTTAGGTTCTATGTGATTGCTCATTGCAGATGCTTATTCAAAGCACCCCTGTGTTGTCCACATGGCATCCACCATGATCGAGGCCATCCTTACTTTCCTAGCCCAAGTTTTGGCTATCGAAGGGTTGCCTCACACATTGGTCTCTGACAATGGCCCACAATTCAAAGCCTCTGCCTTTGAGGACTTCTGTGCTGCAAAGCATTAAACACATTTGTAGCTCTCCTTTCCACCATTCCTCCATTGGTGAAGCTGAACATCTGGCCCGGAAATTTAAGCAACAGATGAAGAAGGCTGCCACTATGGCAGCCCTTGCTTTATTTTTGAGCACTTATCGCACCACACTGATTAACAATCATAGCCCAGCGGAGCTTCTCCATTGTTGCCAGCCTTGGACCTTGCTTCATCTGCTCACTCTTGCCATCAGAACCTCATGTCCCTCTGGACCTTACACCTCTGGCCTGGTGGTGCGGGCACAATCCTACGGGAATGCTGCGGTTTGGACACCAGCAACTCCCATGGGCAACGAGTTACATCGATCCAAACACAGAAGGGACTCGAGTGCTGTTACCATGACCAGCTTAAGCCTCAGACCCAAGTATCCTCTCCACTTCCTCTTCCATCACCTTCTGGTGCCAGTGTGCCACAACCTACTGCGATATCATGTTTCACCCCAGCCCTCTCCTGTGGCCCCTATGGATCAGTGGTTCCCCCTGGAATGCCCATCTCCAACAATGTTCTGATGGTCACTACCAACTGCATTTTCTGCTTACGGCCTACAGTAGGTCCGACAGCACCTTTGCCCTTATCTTCATTTCACCTTCTGTGCCACCGTCCAGTGCATTTCTGTCCATATGCACCAGTTTCGCAGTGGAGGGATCTGGTATCTGGCCACACAGAGGTTGAATGCCTGCTGGAACAAATGGATCTCGAAGGCCAATAGAGTGCAGTGTCGCCACAGCACTGCTCTTGCGTAGTGTCTCCTCTTCGTTTACAGCTCTCACGTTAAGTGAAAACAAAACAGATATCTGTGGCCGGGAGCTATCAAGTGAATTAAACTGTATAATTACAGAAGGCTGAAATATGTTATTGGCTGATTTTATTTGATTTCCATATTTTTGGCAGTTGCAGTCTTTTTGTCAGTTTGCTGAAGAAATTTGGCTTTTATTTATCTTTTCCGCAGAGGCCGTCAGTTTACTTGAAATGAAGTGTTTTCTTCCACACTACTGGCTAGTTTCATCTGTTCACTGAATTTCAAGTATACGTTTTCATCTTCTGGCATGTATGGCTTTATGCCATAATAAAGAATCAATGAAAAAATACAATACTGGTACTTCAAGAAAATTTGCACCCCAGAAACCACAATGAAAAGTTTAATATCATGTTGGAGCCTACTTCATTGCGAATATAGACATAGGAATGTGCACTTTTAGCTAATTTATGGATTTTAGTGTGGTTTATGAAATTTCAATGCCCTTGGAGCATTCTAATGTCCTGTTTCTTTTATGAGTAGTGTAAGATGTCTTAATGCTATATATGTTTGAACATACGGGCTTCCTACATCATTGTAGCTGCATACATGCAGTAACAACTGTTCTCTGGTTCTCTCCGGCAACTGGTAAAACGAACCTGTTTCTAACAGGTTGGGGGAAAGTGTTGCGAACGATGGTTTGAAAAGCTTTACTTTCAAAGGTAAATTTCCTTTTACGCAAGGTGGATTATGTCAGGTGTGAGAGTCTGTGATGAATTTCTTAAATCACAGAGCATTTGACTCTCATTTGAAACTTATCAATTTAAGGATCAGCCACTTACAAGAATTGACCAGACATTTATGTCAGTGTTTAAAATTTTCCTGGCATATTTGTGTGATGTATCTTAAAGACACAAATGTAAAAAAGGACCAGTATTATATGTGAAAGCTTAGCTTCTCCTGTAGCTACACTATGTATATTAATTTAAACCATTAGCTTTTCCTGTTTGTTTATTCACAGTACTTAACAGTGATGTTGCTATTGGCTAACTGCATCACGTGTCTTATACTCAGAATATCTACTGGCAAGATCATATGAGATGAACTGTGATTGGCTTACAAAAGCACATTGTAATCTCAGTTTCGATGCTTCGGAAAGTAGAATGCTGTGTTCGATGGATTTCAAATTTATACTTTCATAATACAAAAACATGATGCGCATCAAAGATTGTTCCAAACTACTTTAAAGGGGGGGGGGGGGGGGTAGTTCTACTCTGGCATATAAAACCTTCACCATTCAAAGCATTGATAAGTTTTACGGTTCTGAGGAAAGTATACTGCCACTTAACCTGGAAAAAGTGTATTTTTACTTGGGAATAAGTATTTTTAATCAGGAGATCAGGGAAATTTTTTTCCTTGTCCGCGTATACACCCTGTATTTGGAAATAGTCTCTGGAAGATAGATCCTGTGGGCCACAGGATAGCAAACCTGCTGGGTGAAGACCTCATACTGGCAGCATATGCAGTCGGCCTAGAGCCGATATGCAATACCCCCCCCCCCCCCTCCCTCCCCCCCTCCCTTGAGAAGTTGGCAAAGCCAGCTTAACAAAGGCTGCAAATATGGTGCCACAGCTTCTCCAGACAACATGAGAAGTCCAACAAGATGGAGACTCCCAAGCGGCTGCCACCTGATCCTGAGACCCCATGGCCTGAGATTGTGAAGTGGCTGCTGGTGGCCACAGAGTGGCGGCAGCTGTGGTGGTGCTGGATACACTGGGAGACTTGACCAGTGTGCCACTAGGAGTGTGGCAGTGCTGATGAGAGACACAGTGTTGGCTGGCAGTGACAACCTGTGGAGAGACATGGTGTTGGCTGGTGCTGACAATCCTGTAGACAGTGGTTGCTGGCTGTTAGAGTGTAGAGGAAGGGGGGCCACTGTAGTGTGGACAGAGTGTGTGGGGAGAACATTGGGGCTGCAAAGGAGCTTGTGAAGAGGTCATGAACATAGGATGGAATCCAGTGGTCGGAGAGACCAGAGAGGCGGATAAGTCATCGCTGGAAATGAGATGCATCAAGGCACCAGACAGAGCTGGCTGAATTGGAGTGAGGGCACAGCAGAAGGAATGGGAAAAGGAGCACTGGAACAATGTGGGCCAAAGAATGACCTGGGGTAGTGTAAAGGACTTCAGAACAGCGTATATTGGAGCACAGGAGCAAATAGGCAGTGGGAGACCAATGGACGGCAGAAAGGTCGTCACCACGGTGTGCGTAGGAGAATGGAAAGAAACTGGCCAGAGAGTGGCCCGAGACACTGGAAGGGTCATCACCATGGAGTGCATAAAAGCATGGAAGGAAGCTGGCCAGAGGGTGGCCAGGATCAGCGGAAGGATTGTCTCTGCAGGGTGCATAAGAGCTCAAAAAGGATGTGCACCACAGAGAAGTACGTATGCTACACGGAAGCAGAGAAGAATGTCTGGCTGCATCTTCATGGTGAAAGTGTGAAGTAGGACGGCAGCTTCGAGCGCGGTGGATGGGAGAGGGCAAAGTGGATGGGAAGGACAACGACAGCTGTTGGCCCCTGGAGTGTGTGGACGCGAAAATCATTGCAAACAGATGTCCAGGCAGTGCCAACCTAAGGAGAAGAGCTGACCATGGCTGCAATAGACAGAGAAGCATCAGGCACAGCTGCAGATTGGCAGCTAAAGTGCAGTGGATGAAACGAGGAAGTGGCACAAGGGCCTGCAAAGACATTGGAGCTGTGATGAACCATCTCTTTTGACACTGTCTCACCACAGATGGGTGTACTAGTGACGAACTGTCTCACTTTATATTGTTTTGTCATTGGCAGTGACCATATACATGGTATTTAAGCCCAGAAAAGTGCAAAAAATGTACATACTGCATGTAGAGCAACTGTTGGCGCTGATGTCAGAGAGCTCTGATTGGTGAGCTGCGCATGTAGCCAGCTGCTGGCCTGGAACTGAGTGAGGGTTTGAATGCTGCTGCTGGAGGCTGTGCTCGGCCTGAAGTATCCAGCAGGTGGAAATACATCAGTGACACATGATCTGTGGATGGAATTGTTTCCTCAGTAATAACACTACTGGTTTCCTGATGCACACACTGCTTGGAAGGGTGATTTGTGCCCTCTGGTAGCGCCTGTAACAGATATTGTATCAGCACACTGTCTGTATACAGTATTGCATTCATAACATGCAATGCTCTTGGATATTAGTAAATAGTCTCCAGAGATGAGATTCCTGTAGTCCACAGGTAGGTATACCCCAAAAGCGAAGACATCATACTGGCAGCATATGTGGTCGGCCTATGGCCGATATACTATGGTATTTAAGCTATTGTACAGAATTTCTGGAGGCTAATGTTTGGATGTCATGCAGGTACACACAGTATAACAAAATCCCCAATGAAGAAATTTTAGTCTTTCTTAATGAGCCATCATTCTGAGTTCACTTTTAAATTGTTGTTCCTTCCTTTCCTCTTTAAATATGTTTTACTAAGATAATACCCTCTCAGCCAATATCGTTGATGATGCAGCTAATCGTTGTTATGTTCCTATTATATACTGTGATGCCAATAAACTCTTTCCCACATCCAGGACCCATGCTGCCACTACAAAACACTCACACTTGAGAGAAAGGTGATGTAAGAATCCACACATTTGCTCTGTCAGGTATTTCAGTGTTATCAGCAACATCAGGGATGCCCTCATTCAACATAATATGGAAATAATAGCAGGGATGTGGGTACTTCAACCAACACAAGTGCTTCCAAATTCTGGACATGATGGCACACTCTCCAATTTATCCTTCCCTGTCTGTTGATTTTATCTAACCTGGATTGTTCCCTGTCCCATTTCTGTTGCATAAAAGCCTTATCTTTTTCATGAAGAAGGGCATTTAAGAATAATGGAAGCTTGAATTTTAAGTTGCCTTTAAAATTTTTTTTGCATTAGAGTTTTGTTACAATTGTTTCTATTTTTGCAGCTGGAAACCAAACCCTGTTCTGTCTGTAACATTGTGAAAATTTAAATTTTGAAATTCAGTTTTAATAAGAAAACAAGGTTTCATATGAAGGTACTGAATGATAGATCGCAAAGTGAAGGCTTACATAAGTTTATGTGCTGGCTGAGACACGACTGTAGCTGAGAACTATAGCAGTATCAGTACTAATACTATTGAAAACAAAGAATTGTGGAAAGCAAGTTAATGAGGAAAAAATTGAAGCTATGCGCTTAAAAATGGTCTACTTCTTCAGCTCAGCATTCAACATGTCTAGCTGCTATGTGGGGGACTCATGGTTAATTCTCAGTACATTCAGGGATTTTTCCTTAATGGGAGGACTGGAACAGGGTGCACTCAGCCTCATGAGGCCAGTTGAGGAACTTCTTGACTGAGAAGTAGAGGTTCCAAGGTCAAGAAAGCCCACAACAACTGGGAGAGTGGTGTGCCGACCTCATGTCCTGCCACACCGGATCGAAATGACCCTCTTGGCAGAGGATGACACATTGTCATTTGGACCTGATTGGCCTATCTGGGCCAGAACATGGAGCTTTTCTTTGCTTTTCTCACTTAAACATGATGTTGCAATATTCACACAGTGTTTTCCTAACATTGGTATTATTATTTTTTTCTTTCTTTCTTGTTGTTTAAAATTATATTGTTTCTCATATTTGTTGTATCTTTATTTTTTAGCTTGATTGTTATGTTAGGAGATAATTTTATGTATCTGATTTGAAGGTGTTGGTTCTGCTTGCGAAGATATGCTTTTTCGAATTGATGTGGCGGCTCAAGAAACTAAAGGATCAACATGAGGATGCAGAAGAAAGTGTCAGATGTTTAGCAGAAGATGTACAAACATATTTTCAGGTTCTAAGAACTATTTTGACAACAGATAAAATGGATATTAAAGTATCGGTAAAAGATGAGGTGAGATATGAAGTACTTTACTGTTTGTTTCTTGAGATTTATCATGCAATGTACAGAATCTTATAATGTGTTTTCCATGTTTGTTATTGGCAGTAGTGAGATGTGTGGAGGTCAGGAGTGGATGACCTGTGCAGTGGGTGGTGGAACTGGATTGTCAGTGGTCAGAAAGTCACTAGTTCACCATCCTAGTGGATGGGGTTGCAGTGGCATCGCAGGTGGATTACTGGTGGTTGTCTCACATATCATCATGAAAACAACTTCGTTAAACATCCATTTTATTACTCAGCAATCTATAACAGTTGTGACGGTGCTCATAGGGGCCAGTGCCCCCAAGGGATAAGGTGTACATGGCCGACTAGTTGGTGAGCGGCCTGTTGTCACTTGTGTGTTGCTCACCTGGTGAAATGATGATGCCAGTGACTAGACAAGGGTGCTGATGTGAGGTGCATGTGATGGCCTAGGTTTGCATTCACACAGAGCAGACGCAGCCACGCGACTTGGATCGGGGCACACCAGAACACACAGAATCATGCTGTCGACCCTCATGAAGGAGATAGCTCTCAGCAGCAATACCAGCTCACACAAGTGGAGAGAGACAGCAATTGAGTTTGCCCACACAGGTGAAGGCGTATGAGCACCTGCGAGTCCCTTGGCTGGAACCATAGCCCACCAGTTTAGGAGGCTGGCAGTAACTGGAAATAAGGCCTCTGGTGGCTCACGTATTGGAAGGTGCTAAGTCAGCAGCGTCATTTAATGCAGATAGTAGGCTTATGGGTAGTAGAGACCTAGCCTTTTAGTGGGAGCTTGTTGACTCGAGTCAACTTGAAGACCAGTGTAGATCTCTCCTTGAAGCTGGTGTCTGCCAGACTGCATGCATCTGCCTAGAAATGAGCAGTACTTATATCAGTGTGGCTCATCACTTTTTGCCAAGTCATCAATTCCCACCATGTAATTGACAACAAAGCCTTGACTGAGCTGTGTAGCAGTGAGTTTGCTGGTACCATAGTGGCTCAGCCTTTCCACTGCATCAGTGATATTATGACTCTGATCTCCTTACTGGGCAGAATATGTAGTAATTGGTTTGATACCATGGAGACTGTTGTTATTGGATCAGCAGGTTGCTCCTGGTGTAAATGCATGGCCAGCCTGTATCTGACCTGCTTCCATGAGCCTCTTGCATTAACCATAGTGGCATCTTTATTTTATATAACAAATAAAATATTTATGGCACAATGGATGAGTCGGTAGTCAGAGAGTGGTACATAAATAAGTAATTGATGGCCATACTGTCATAAGAGGTGCCAGAACTATTATTTTGAAATAATATATTGTGTAATAGTCTCAGTTGCAAATTATCACAAATGATAAGTAGATTCAATGACTTTGGGTAGTTGTACAGTGGTGAGCTGTTGGGGAAAGTGAGAACATTCCCTGTGCTCAATCAGCAACACTGCCAGCTCGGTTCCATTTGTTAATTTATGATGGTTTGCACTGGTACTACCAAGCGGCCTGTCCGCAAAACCCAAAGCAATGAGTCAGGTATTAACCTGTCAGATGCAATGCTTCTTAAATGGCGGAGGTATTATCGAAGGATTTTGCCCTCATCTCTTCATGATACAGTAACTGTATAATTTGTTGTTCCGTTTATCTATAAATCTGTTGTATCAATCCTAATTTCAGATATTCATAACAGTCAGAAGTTGGTGGAGCAACAATATCACCTTCCATCGTAAATGCGAAGTTTAGTCAGGTTGGCTGACCATGTAGGTGAACATTGTTATTCCACTGTAGAAAAAATTTGCTTCCACTTGGGGGAACCAGGTGTTTGGGTTCTGGGGCCAAAACAACATTAAACAGATGGCACTCGTGAGATCAAACCTGTATCTTATCCTCTGCAAGGATGAAATTTCTACTGCGGCAGCTTGTATCTCACTGTTTCCTCTTTCCTGCTGTCTTGTAATTGTCTGTAAATTCTTGTCGCCCAAGGGTCCACTTCATGTCCATGCAGTTTCTACCATGTTCGTAAAACTGGGATCACCACTGTAATTTATATTTATCTACTGCAGATAGTGCACGTGAAAAACCCCTTGCAGAATATTAAATTGCTTTATTAATTTTAATGTTTATGTTCACAACTTAGGTTAAAAACACATATTGCGGGCACAGATTTCATTCAGGAAAAAGAAAAATGGAAACTATTAGTATACAATCAGAGATCTCAGAAACACAACTGTGGTTCAATGCATTGGAACCTCTCTGCTTTCAGCACTGCCACATTGATTCACCAACTTGCACAACAGTCTGAAGAAGACCAGTAAGTGATCAAAACTAGTTATCATTTGTGACAATTTGCAGCTGAGATCATTACGGTAAATAGTTTTAAAAACATAAATATTGTCAGTGATTTTGTATCATTAGTTGTAAAGTATGTAGTCACAAATGATTTAGGACAAATCACAATAGAAAAAAATGTAGTGCACTTTTCTCCAAGCAAACAAGTAGATTTGGGAAACTGCCATAAGTGGACATACTGATGTTCCAAGATTGGGTCAGGGTGAGTTGATAGTTAGTTTGAGAGCCAGAGAGGGACTAAGAAAATAATTTTGTAGATTTAACTATTCTCCTAATGCTTGTTTCACTGTTATATCTGCCCAAGAGTAAACACTTCTCGAGGTAATCCCACTTTGCACTACACATACAACTTCTAAGACATTTAGAATATTACGATTGGCCTGGGGGAAGAAATGAGAGTCTCTGTTAATAGAAACAGGGGAATAACACCATACTTGGCCATGGGCATGTGGCCCCCTGGTTTACAAGATTGGAATTACAGGTTCCTTGGTACTGTATTCACTGTCTTTCTTGTATATTGCCCTGAGAGTAATGATGATTCTGCCTCAGATTCTATCAATACAATTAAACCAAAGAAACTGGAGGGCCCAGGAACTGATGATAGAAAGCTCTTATGATGGCTCACCAAGTCCCACCATATGGGGGTATATTGCCTTTATAAGCCAATAAGCCATGGCTGGGACCACCGCACCCAAAATTCTTTGTGTCCTTTCCATGATACACTTCTGGAACATGGCTGCTGTCTACTGGATATCTACTTTGGATTGCCCTATGGACTGATAACAGCTGTGCTGCTAACAACTTTTTTAGGACATAGCATACTTTCTGGTAGTATTTTTCCACAGTCTAGTTTGGTAGCTTATACTGATTCAGCACACACACACACACACACACACACACACACACACACATTTCTTCTAAACTTTTTATGAATCCTTGCACGCAATATGTTATAGGGATGAATGGATGTCTTCAAAAGTTTATTGCAGACCAATTTTTTTGCATCCTGCTATTCTGTTAACTGTCACATATTTTTACATATTTTCTGAACAACTGTACATAGTGCTGTGCCCTGGAAAATTTTGGCATGTGAATTGTAAATTCGCTGTGCTAGTCAGCTAAGTCAGTGGACAGTATTGTTGACATTATGACAAATCATTTCCAGCATACACAGGTTTGTGATACCAATCAATGGTCACGCTCATGGAATAGCTAACACACTGTGACCAAGGGTGGAGTAATATTCTGTAACTCGGGCACTTGGTTCTGCCAATAAACTCAAAAATTGCAAATTTAGCCTTGCCTAGCAGCCCATGCTCAGAGTAGAGCAAGTTAGGAAAAGATAACAGGACAAGTAATAGGAAGCAAACTCACTCATCCTCCTCCAATAGGATTATGTGAGAAGCTTAGCTATAAGGATATAAATAATCGAGCTAGGGGCTCAAAGCATTCAGTCATGCCACCATTCTGTCTGCATCCTGAACCAGAGAAAATGACAGCTATTGAGTTCTACAGAAACCATGACCTACTCTTAGTGATGATGATCAGCTGACCACCTGCTGCTGATTAACTCATCAAGATTTGGCATGAGTTGCACCATACCTGTGGCATGGCTGGTGCAGGACTTGGAGAAGTTTCATTGATGCCGGGAGCTGGGTCCAGCCAATCTCCACCCTCTGAGTGACCTCAACCGATGGACTACAAGCTTTCTATGATCTGGCTGGCAAAGTCACAGCCACCTAGACATCATCGGCCACAGTCCTGTCTGCCTCTGGGGAGTGACCATGGTATTGCTGCTTGGCATCAGGATGTCCAGCATTGGCTATCGCACCCCAATGCACGTTATGGGGACAATGAGTAAACACAATTGTGCTTAGCTGACATGAGTCCCTCACCATTCCTCTCGCCCATCCTGAAACATAGCAACATGAAATAGGCTGGGTCATTACAGTAGTTTTGTGTGTTTCTGGTGATTAATTCCCATAATGTGTATAGGCTGAAAGAAAATTAAGTCTGAAGTGAGAATATTGTTTTTCTTATAGCTTTGTAAATTGTTAAGTTTTTATCACAAATAACTAGTGAACTGTTACAGACATAATAGATATGAAACTTCCTGGCAGGTTAAAACTATGTGGCAGACCAAGACTCGGTCCAGCACACGGTTTTAATCTGCCAGGAAGTTTCATATCAGCACACACTCCGCTGCAGAGTGAAAATTTCGTTCTGATAATAGATATTATTTTCAATAATATTTCTTCCAGTTATGCATTGTTTATGTCATTTGTCAAAAAACAGTATTTTAACATTATAAATAACAAGAAGATGAGACATAATGTGAATATGCACTGTTTAAATTATTGTTGCTTCATTTTGTGGTTATTTGCATTTGTTTGTCAACACAATTTTATTTTGTTTGTTGCATTTTTTATCTTTCTTCCTTGCAGATTTTTTTAATTCTGTGTGATTTCCTACATGCATTTGGGGCAAAAGCTACAAGGGCTCATGGATTTGCTGTACTTACTTGTGCACCTGACAGTCAACTCCAGTCTGACATCAACCGCCTTATTCAGGAGAGATTGTTGGCAGATGAGGGTATGCATACATGTTTCGTTGCTTTATTTTTAACTTTTATCTGGACTGTGCTGTTAGTGATGTATCGAAGTTGGCATTTTATGTTGAGAGGCTGCAGTGAAAGACGTTGTCTTGATTATATTCAAGTTGGATCAGTAGCACTACAATTATTCTGCCATTACATGCATTAGCATGTCTGACTTCTCCTTGATGTCATAATGATGTATGTTGGCCAATAATAGGCAGACTACAGGTTATGAAAATACAAATGGTCATTTACTACTCGTGCTTATGATGCTGAAGTCATTAAAAACTCAATTTGTAGTGCATTTAGAATGGTAGTATAAGTACTTATCGGAACTTGTTATAATTCTGAGTAAAATCAGAAATTTTAGAAAGAAGTGTCAAATACTTCCTTTTTCTTTTATTTGTATTATGAGAAATTAAATCTCCTGAGACAGTATGAGGTGAATATAAATGTCTGTTGACCTGTTATAGGCAACATCAGCAGACAGCTAGAAAATCTCTCGTATGAGATGTAATTGCTACCCTCAATTCTTAATATTGTCTCTATTGCTGGTTGGATTATTTGAAGTGGACCAATTTTAGGAATCATCCCCATCTAACCATCTCCAGTGTCAATGTAATTTTGTACAAATGTACCACATCGAATAGAATTTAGTTGTACAAAATTTAAGCTCCAGATACGAACAAATTTAAGGTTTTAGAAGCCTTTCAAAATTTCGTGAAAGTTCTGTTGCAGTTTTGACCAAATTACAGACTATTTAATGTTGCAACTAATAGTGATGTAAGTGACACTCTTGTATTAGGTGCACAAGTTTTTGTGCTCTTCTCACTCTTAAAATTTCAAGACAAAGTTATTCATTGTTTTCATGATAAATGAGATCAAACATGGGGAAAAATCAATCACAACAAATTTTCAGCCTTTCTTCTTCTCTTTTTTTCCCCCCCTTTGTGCTTAAATGATTTCTGAATGAGCAAAGTACACTACACTGAGACCACATTACAATTGCTGCAGAGAAGTTACTTGTTATTGATTCTACTGAATTACAACAGTCATTTATGGGTATTCTAGTCATAATTGAAATGTAGACATGCTATAGGAATTTTTTATCAAGTGTGTCCTTACTCTGATGTCATATTGCCAAATATTGTAATTTCCTATATTCTTTATTTTTGTTTCATTAGAAAGAGGTGATTTTATGCCAAAAAAAGGTTTTGTTTATGTTTGTGTGGAAATGACAAAGTGGGGATGTGCCCAGTACTTGAAAGTACATTTGTAATTAGGTGAGTGTTAGCCTGTTCTTCTTTTTGAATTATAATTGAGTAATCAATCACTTTCAAGTCCAAAGAAACACTGAGCAATTTGTTGCCAAGTTAGTTACAAACCTAAAATAAAAATACTGTTCCCAATAATATTCTTCTGGGTATGTGAGGATGTCACACTTAATAAACCTACCAATATTTCAATTATATTAAAGACAGATATCATCAGGGTGACTGCTTGTGGTTTGTGGATGATATTTTATGTGTATTACTTGAAAGCTGCAAGATGTTTATGTTATGCAAGGTTTTGTTATAGCACAATGGTGTCTTAATTTGAATAATTTTGACTAGTGCAGGTGGTTTCAAATGTTTGATATTAATTACCACATTAAATAATTGATTTTTTTTAGATAGTTCAGATAAACTGGTATCCCACTTTTAGTAATTGTAGCAAAGGACTCAAGTCACTAAACAAACTCCATACTCGTCATCAAAAACCAGCTGAAACTACTCTCTGGTTCTGATCTTAAATATACCGAACTAAAGTGCTGGCAGGTCGATAGACACACAAACATACACATGAAATTCAAGCTTTCGCAACAAACTGTTGCCTCATCAGGAAAGAGGGAAGGAGAGGGAAAGACGAAAGGATATGGGTTTTAAGGGAGAGGGTAAGGAGTCATACCAATCCCGGGAGTGGAAAGACTTACCTTAGGGGGAAAGAAGGGGTATACACTTGCACACACACACATATCCATCCGCACATACACAGACACAAGCACACAGACACAAGCTTGTGTCTGTGTATTTGCGGATGGATATGTGTGTGTGTGTGTGTGTGTGTGTGTGTGTGTGTGTGTGCGAGTGTATACCCCTTATTTCCCCCTAAGGTAAGTCTTTCTGCTCCCGGGATTGGAATGACTCCTTACCCTCTCCCTTAAAACCCACATCCTTTCGTCTTTCCCTCTCCTTCCCTCTTTCCTGATGAGGCAACAGTTTGTTGCGAAAGCTTGAATTTCATGTGTATGTTTGTGTTTGTTTCTGTGTCTTTCGACCTGCCAGCACTTTCGTTCGGTAAGTCACATCATCTGTGTATATATAAAAACAAAGATGATGTGACTTACCATACGAAAGCGCTGGCAGGTCGATAGAAACGCAAACAGACACATACATACACACAAAATTCAAGCTTTCGCAACAAACTGTTGCCTCATCAGGAAAGAGGGAAGGAGAGGGAAAGACGAAAGGAAGTGGGTTTTAAGGGAGAGGGTAAGGAGTCATTCCAATCCCAGGAGCGGAAAGACTTACCTTGGGGGAAAAAAGGACGGGTATACACTCGCACACACACACATATCCATCCACACATATGCAGACACAGTCAGACATATTTAAAGACAAAGAGTTTGGGCAGAGATGTCAGTCGAGGCGGAAGTGCAGAGGCAAAGATGATGTTGAATGACAGGTGAGGTGTGAGTGGCGGCAACTTGAAATTAGCGGAGATTGAGGCCTGGTGGGTAACGGGAAGAGAGGATATATTGAAGAGCAAGTTCCCATCTCCGGAGTTCGGATAGGTTGGTGTTGGTGGGAAGTATCCAGATAACCCGGACGGTGTAACACTGTGCCAAGATGTGCTGGCCGTGCACCAAGGCATGTTTAGCCACAGGGTGATCCTCATTACCAACAAACACTGTCTGCCTGTGTCCATTCATGCGAATGGACAGTTTGTTGCTGGTCATTCCCACATAGAATGCATCACAGTGTAGGCAGGTCAGTTGGTAAATCACGTGGGTGCTTTCACATGTGGCTCTGCCTTTGATCGTGTACACCTTCCGGGTTACAGGACTGGAGTAGGTGGTGGTAGGAGGGTGCATGGGACAGGTTTTACACCGGGGGCGGTTAGAAGGATAGGAGCCAGAGGGTAGGGAAGGTGGTTTGGGGATTTCATAGGGATGAACTAGGAGGTTACGAAGGTTAGGTGGACGGCGGAAAGACACTCGTGGTGGAGTTGGGAGGATTTCATGAAGGATGGATCTCATTTCAGGGCAGGATTTGAGGAAGTCGTATCCCTGCTGGAGAGCCACATTGAGAGTCTGGTCCAGTCCCGGAAAGTATCCTGTCACAAGTGGGGCACTTTTGTGGCTCTTCTGTGGGGGATTCTGGGTTTGAGGGGATGAGGAAGTGGCTCTGGTTATTTGCTTCTGTACCAGGTCGGAAGGGTAGTTGCGGGATGTGAAAGCTGTTGTCAGGTTGTTGGTGTAATGGTTCAGGGATTCCGGACTGGAGCAGATTCGTTTGCCACGAAGACCTAGGCTGTAGGGAAGGGACCGTTTGATGTGGAATGGGTGGCAGCTGTCATAATGGAGGTACTGTTGCTTGTTGGTGGGTTTGATGTGGACGGACGTGTGAAGCTGGCCATTGGACAGGTGGAGGTCAACGTCAAGGAAAGTGGCATGGGATTTGGAGTAGGACCAGGTGAATCTGATGGAACCAAAGGAGTTGAGGTTGGAGAGGAAATTCTGGAGTTCTTCTTCACTGTGAGTCCAGATCATGAAGATGTCATCAATAAATCTGTATCAAACTTTGGGTTGGCAGGCCTGGGTAACCAAGAAGGCTTCCTCTAAGTGACCCATGAATAGGTTGGCGTACGAGGGGGCCATCCTGGTACCCATGGCTGTTCCCTTTAATTGTTGGTATGTCTGGCCTTCAAAAGTGAAGAAGTTGTGGGTCAGGATGAAGCTGGCTAAGGTGATGAGGAAAGAGGTTTTAGGTAGGGTGGCAGGTGATCGGCGTGAAAGGAGATGCTCCATCACAGCGAGGCCCTGGACGTGCGGAATATTTGTGTATAAGGAAGTGGCATCAATGGTTACAAGGATGGTTTCCGGGGGTAACACATTGGGTAAGGATTCCAGGCGTTCGAGAAAGTGGTTGGTGTCTTTGATGAAGGATGGGAGACTGCATGTAATGGGTTGAAGTTGTTGATCTACGTAGGCAGAGATACGTTCTGTGGGGGCTTGGTAACCAGCTACAATGGGGCGGCCGGGATGATTGGGTTTGTGGATTTTAGGAAGAAGGTAGAAGGTAGGGGTGCGGGGTGTCGGTGGGGTCAGGAGGTTGATGGAGTCAGGTGAAAGGTTTTGTAGGGGGCCTAAGGTTCTGAGGATTCCTTGAAGCTCCGCCTGGACATCGGGAATGGGGTTACCTTGGCAAACTTTGTATGTGGTGTTGTCTGAAGGCTGACACGGTCCCTCAGCCACATATTTCCGGCGATCAAGTACCACGGTCGTGGAACCCTTGTCCGCCGGAAGAATGACGATGGATCGGTCAGCCTTCAGATCACGGATAGCCCGGGCTTCAGCAGTTGTGATGTTGGGAGTAGGATTAAGGTTTTTTAAGAAGGATTGAGATGCAAGGCTGGAAGTCAGAAATTCCTGGAAGGTTTGGAGAGGGTGATTTTGAGGAAGAGGAGGTGGGTCCCGCTGCGACGGAGGACGGAACTGTTCCAGGCAGGGTTCAATTTGGATGGTGTCTTGGGGAGTTGGATCATTAGGAGTAGGATTAGGATCATTTTTCTTCGTGGCAAAGTGATATTTCCAGCAGAGAGTACGAGTGTAGGACAGTAAATCTTTGACAAGGGCTGTTTGGTTGAATCTGGGAGTGGGGCTGAAGGTGAGGCCTTTGGATAGGACAGAGGTTTCGGATTGGGAGAGAGGTTTGGAGGAAAGGTTAACTACTGAATTAGGATGTTGTGGTTCCAGATTGTGTTGATTGGAATTTTGAGGTTTTGGAGGGAGTGGAGCTGGAAGTGGGAGATTGAGTAGATGTGAGAGACTGGGTTTGTGTGCAATGAGAGGAGGTTGAGGTTTGCCGGAAAGTTTGTGAAGGGTGAGTGAGTTGCCTTTCCGGAGGTGGGAAACCAGGAGATTGGATAGTTTTTTGAGGTGGAGGGTGGCATGCTGTTCTAATTTACGGTTGGCCTGTAGGAGGATGCTCTGAACAGCCGGTGTGGATGTGGGAGAGGAAAGATTAAGGACTTTTATTAGGATAGGAGTTGACGGGTGTGTTCATTGGCTGAGTTGATGTGTAGGTGAAGGATTAGGTGGGTGAGGGCAATGGATTGTTCAGTTTGGAACTGGTATAGGGACTGATGGAAAGAAGGGTTGCAGCCGGAGATGGGAACTTTAAGTGTGAGGCCTTTGGGGGTAATGCCAAATGTCAGACAAGCCTGAGAAAATAGAATATGGGAGCGTAATCTGGCTAGGGCGAAGGCATGTTTGCGGAGGGAATGTAAATAAAACTTAATGGGGTCATTGTGGGGGTGTTGTGAGGGTGACATGGTATTAGAAGGTGGAAAGTGTAACATGAGGCTGAAATGAAAATGAAAATAAAAATAAAAATATATGGGGAGGGATAAAGGTGGACTGGAAAGTAACTGGAGATCTGGTGTGAAAAAAGGCGAAAAGGTGTTGGTTACAGCTGGGCTATGTTGGACTTGGGTTGGTAGACAACGATGTGCACAAAGGTTAGGTGGTTGTGTTGCCGCCAAAACACGTTAGAGGACGAAGAAATTCGGGAAAATTTCGAAAAAACTGCGTGTAATATATTAAAAGGAGTGGTTTTGTGGTGGCAGATTGTGAAAATGAGGCTAACAATTGTCAGACGAAGAAATAATGACGTTAAAACCTGTGGGAAGCGGCTAAAAATTATCAGTGATGTGGGAAAAACGGAAATGGAAATAAAGCGAAAGTTATTAGAACTAGCCGAAATGGTTGTTTAAAAGGATGTGGACTCGGCACCTTTGCACTGTTGTGGGACATCTAGCTGTCCAGCCATTATTGCCTTGTGTAGGTGAACTCACTTTTCATCACCCTGAGCTTGTGTATTCTGTTGCTGTCCACCTCCCAGTGTAGGAACACACGTCTGTCATAAGCCATGCTGGAGGCCATGGTTTGACCCTGCCTCTTCCTGTACACGCTGCACGGAGCAGAGGGACCAGGTCAGACCATTTGCTGTCTGGCTACTGTGAGTGACATGGCGTAATCACTGAGTCAACTTCTGCCACTGCCATGCTGAGAGCAGCACCTTGCTGTAAGCTGCCAGTGCCAAGAAAAGACACCATATGCTGTACTTCTGATAGCCTATTGCTGACGCCCGCATGATTCTCCAACCATGGTTGCCTATCATGGAGGCTGTTTACTACCTCCCCAATGCTGAAGCCACTACCATAAACACTAAGGAATAAAAGACTTATTCAGTGTTTCTATGATGGGCCACTGTCTAACACCTGCCACCACACCACTGCAGCTTCACCTGGGGAAATGAACTTCCCTGAGTCCTAGCATATCACAGTGAGCTTCACCTGCCACCATAGGGGCCATACAACCAAGCCTCTACACTACAGAAGTACACAACAACCTTTGTTATCCAGACTAGGTAGAACTGGATGTAAGCCAGATTACTGAAAATCCAGAAAATCTGGAAATAATCGAATTAATGCAAAAACTCTAATATACTCTACATCATTACAAACCTTTCATTTTGGTACTAATGAGAAGCACTCTTTTGGCACTTACACTCTGTATTTGCTGTATCCAACTCGTCTTTATTTACTGAAATTGTGTGAAGTTTCTTTTGTTTCAAAGTTATGTGGCATTTGAGAGCACCACAATTGTGTAGGTGGTCACTAACATCAATTCAGCTTGAGTTGTTTGCTGCTAACACTCTAGGTAAACCTTTAGTTTCTTCAGCTGCATTGTTCCCTCCACATGAGGCATGGCCTTTACAAATGTCTGCTTGTGTCTGTGTATGTGCGGATGGATATGTGTGTGTGTGTGTGTGCCAGTGTATACCTGTTGTTTTTTCCCCCTAAGAGTCTTTCCGCTCCCGGGATTGGAATGACTCCTTACCCTCTCCCTTAAAACCCACATCCTTTCGTCTTTCCCTCGCCTTCCCTCTTTCCTGATGAAGCAACCATTTGTTGTGAAAGCTTGAATTTTGTGTGTATGTTTGTGTTTGTTTGTGTGTCTGTCGACCTGCCAGCACTTTCATTTGGTAAGTCACATCATCTTTGTTTCTTTTATATATATATATATATATATATATATATATATATATATATATATATATATATATATATATATATATATATATATATATAGTGGGAAACATTCCACGTGGGAAAAATATATCTAAAAACAAAGATGATGAGACTTACCAAACAAAAGCGCTGGCAGGTCGACAGACACACAAACAAACACAAACATACACACAAAATTCAAGCTTTCACAACAAACGGTTGCTTCATCAGGAAAGAGGGAAGGCGAGGGAAAGACGAAAGGATGTGGGTTTTAAGGGAGAGGGTAAGGAGTCATTCCAATCCCGGGAGCGGAAAGACTCTTAGGGGGAAAAAACAACAGGTATACACTGGCACACACACACACACATATCCATCCGCACATACACAGACACAAGCAGACATTTGTAAAGGCCATGCCTCATGTGGAGGGAACAATGCAGCTGAAGAAACTAAAGGTTTACCTAGAGTGTTAGCAGCAAACAACTCAAGCTGAATTGATGTTAGTGACCACCTACACAATTGTGGTGCTCTCAAATGCCACATAACTTTGAAACAAAAGAAACTTCACACAATTTCAGTAAATAAAGACGAGCTGGATACAGCAAATACAGAGTGTAAGTGCCAAAAGAGTGTTTCTCATTAGTACCAAAATGAAAGGTTTGTAATGATGTAGAGTATATTAGAGTTTTTGCATTAATTCGATTATTTCCAGATTTTCTGGATTTTCAGTAATCTGGCTTACATCCAGTTCTACCTAGTCTGGATAACAAAGGTTGTTGTGTACTTCTGTAGTGTAGAGGCTTGGTTGTATGGCCCCTATGGTGGCAGGTGAAGCTCACTGTGATATGCTAGGACTCAGGGAAGTTCATTTCCCCAGGTGAAGCTGCAGTGGTGTGGTGGCAGGTGTTAGACAGTGGCCCATCACGGAAACACTGAATAAGTCTTTTATTCCTTAGTGTTTATGGTAGTGGCTTCAGCATTGGGGAGGTAGTAAACAGCCTCCATGATAGGCAACCATGGTTGGAGAATCATGCGGGCGTCAGCAATATGCTATCAGAAGTACAGCATATGGTGTCTTTTCTTGGCACTGGCAGCTTACAGCAAGGTGCTGCTCTCAGCATGGCAGTGGCAGAAGTTGACTCAGTGATTACGCCATGTCACTCACAGTAGCCAGACAGCAAATGGTCTGACCTGGTCCCTCTGCTCCGTGCAGCGTGTACAGGAAGAGGCAGGGTCAAACCATGGCCTCCAGCATGGCTTATGACAGACGTGTGTTCCTACACTGGGAGGTGGACAGCAACAGTATACACAAGCTCAGGGTGATGAAAAGTGAGTTCACCTACACAAGGCAATAATGGCTGGACAGCTAGATGTCCCACAACAGTGCAAAGGTGCCGAGTCCACAGCACTCAGACTCAGCTCAGGAAGTGGCCTGCAGTTAATGGCAGCAAAGTCTGACAGAGGCAGCTTGATGTTCGTTTAGAACTAAGAGTGGATGCGCACCTCTTCTCGCAACTAGTGGCTTGTGTTTACTGTATAACTGAGCATCTAAATTAGCCAGCACCCCTGGCCTCTCAGTCATAACAGGCTGGAGATGCTGGGCATAATCATTGGGAAATCATGACATCATTTTCCCTGCATTTCCTGTCTTTTTATGTACTGGATATCTGTTCATGTGGCATGGCACCTGGTTATTGAGCTGAATTGTGTATACTCCTTATGACATCATTCTACTGAATACACACATGAACCATGGTCTTTGCCATGCAAAACAAGATACAGCACTCTTCTCCCCATCGGCAAATCTGGTCAACTGGACTGAGACTTGTTTAGATTTCTGAACAAATCTTAACAGCATGTTCCATAGTTTAACAAATATGTACAATATTCCAGTGGAAAAATGCTTCACAGTGTACCACACACAAATGAATTATACCTCGACAAGGTAAACACAGACACTAGAAATAAAGTTTTGGCATACGAATTAACCCTTTGAGCTTTTTTTCACCATTCTGATTGATACTGGAAATTCAGAAGTACACATAGTATTAACCCACGTTTTGAAGCAAGTGCTGAAATTTGCAAATCTCAGTATCTGACGAAACTTTCATTTTTTGCTTCAGTTCACAAGCCGCCATACAGTGTGTATGGCTACTTTTCTGTGTTGACAACACAGAACACCTTACACAAACAGCTTCACACTTCTACCAACATTATCCTGTGATTTTTTAATGGTTCTTGTGAAAAATAACTGCGATACAACAACACCTTGAGGCAAGACTGAAGTTGCATATACATCTGACAGTTTAACTGCATGTTGAGTTCCATCTGCTATGAAATTCTAAATCCTATCAGAATAGAGATCTGTTATTCTGTAATCCCATATGTTATTGCAAATGCCAATGTAATTTATTTGACGTTTGACTCAAAATGTACAATGTAGAAATCCCTGATTTGTTATACAGAATACTCACATACTTGAGAAAGAATGGTAAGTGCCTATTTATACAAAAAGTTAAATAGATGAAAATAAAATAAAAAATAATGAAAAATTTGAAATTAGTTTATAGGCAGTACTGAGACACCATTTATAGTTATACCTTGTTATACAAGAACAAGTTAAAAGTGCAGTAAACATAATTACTAAAATTATAATAACCATGATTACTTTATAAACACACTGAGAAGTTCTGAAAAATTTTACAGTCATCATTGCACAACAACTACAAATCATTTTTTAAAAATCATTAGACATCATGAATATGGATGACTTATTTCTTTAAATGACTGTCATAATGTATCACGAGTCACTTTGCTGTGGCATTCAAAAGCTGTTGATTGTACATTATGTAGTGCTTGTAACAGTTTTATTATCACTTGTCAGTGACTGCATCTCTGAACAGCTCAGCAATTTCTGTTGTTATGTTCCATGTATGATGTGTTTTTATTGTCTGTGTTTCAGATTCGTTTAATGAAACGTCTGGTGATGACCAACTAAAAATGAGATCAAATATGTGTAAAATGATTTTAGCTGGATATTGCAAATTAATAATTTATGATGTTTTACCTTTGACACCAGTTCCATATCTACTTTTGTACTACTGTAAAGTAAGTATTAATTTTTGTAATTGTTATGTCACACTAATAGAATTCACAGGATGTTTTCAGTTAATGAACATGTCACGCCACAATAAGGAAGTTAATGACAACTATTGCAATTTTATATATGCCCAAATACTGTAAGCAATAACAAATACATTATTGCCCACTTACCACACAGAAATCATCAAGAAATATTTGTTATTAGAGCTCCTTTGCAGCAAACGTGTTAAGACATAATGCTTCACATATTGAGGAAGTACTTATAGAAATCTCTGGAATCTCCGTATTGGTGATACATTTTTTGATTTGTTTTTTACAGTTACAGACTCTTGCATTTGTCTAACAATAACAAATTTAAGTGTTCAGCATGTGTAATTCACAGTGTTCTGTGAAAAGCTAGTCAGGGGGTGACTGTCAGTATTTTATCATGTGTCCTTCCTTAATGTAAATGCTAGCTGATCGCACAGTAATGGAGAACTGGGAAACATAATGCAGTTTTCACAGAAAAACAAAGAAACACATCTCATTAAAACAAATTATAAATGATGTTACCTAGAGCTGTTACATTTTTCACCAAGTGGCATTTTTATTAGTTTGCGTAGCGAAATTCACTAAATTACTATGAACAGCATAGCAAATGCATTATCATACCCAAGATCCAGCACAGTAGTACTGTATGCAGAGGGTAGTCAACCTTCATTACCTACCACCTGCTTCTGTATCTCTATTAGTAATAAAATTTTGTAACTGCTCACCTGTACCTCAGTAAAGGTGATTTATAAGATATGGAAGTAACTTTATTTTACAAAATTTACAGAGGAGAGCTACAGTGAGTTACAGCATATAATAATAATTATCTGCCAAATACTTCAGGTCAGATTTTTTTTATTTTTTTTATTTTTATTTTTTTTTATTTTTTTATTTTTTTTTAAATGTTCTTGACCCTGCAAGAATAGGAATTCTCTTGAGAACAAACTATAATAAGGCTTCCCTTTTACTGTGTCTCCTAAAGGCAACAATGCAAGTGCTATTGAACGCTGCTGCAATTTGGAACTGGCAGTCCTCAATTTAGGACCATCCCACCACTGCTGCTCTAGTCCAAGCGAAACAAAGTAGTAATGTAGTATTGCTAATAGCAGGAAGGTACTTGGGTCATGTGATTCTGGGTCTGAAGAGATTGAAAGGAAAGGAAAAAATACATTCATGTCAACTGTCAGTCCACGTGCAGGGTTAAACCACCTACTGCCCACCACAAAAGCTGCAACACCCACTAGTGTGTGGTAGGGACCAGTTTGACTGCCGATGGTATATAAGGTGTAAAAAAAAGGAATTCCATATTTTGAGAGGTGGTAAAAGAGACCGAAACAATAAAAAAGTGTCAGCAAAGATGTGCTCTAAAATTCCTACCATAAGAGATATGAACACTAGTTCATGTTCATTACTGTGAAACACATTTCTTCTACTGGAAGCTCCCTGCTATTATGAACAACATACAGAATGCAGTAAACAAGTGAGAACACATTATTCTTTTACTGCGATAGCAGAGCTTTTAATTTAATTTGCTTGGTATGACATACAAACTGCTCTTGTGAGCCATCACTAAAGGAGGTGCTCAATATGATGTCCATTCATAGTAACACATGTGTCTGTCCCAACATCTTAGGGTGTTAAACACTCTATAAAAAACTGCAGGTTGGTCACAGATGGGCTGGCAGGCATTGGTGACATGCTCTTCTAGTGTTTTTACATTTTGCATACACCAAAGATTTCACGTGTTCCCACAGCACAGTTCGATTAAGGTCAAGGGAATGAGCTGGTCAACGTACTGGACCTCCCTGGCCAATCCAGTGTCCTTTAAATGTCTGTGTGAGGTATTCTCAGACGTTTAGGAAAAAAGGCTGCAAGATCAGCTGCTGTTCCCATTTGATACTAACTGACAATACCTGCATCTGTCAACCTGTTTGGGAGTTTGTAAGGTCCTGTTAGTACAATACCAATAATTTCTGTCCATACATTTGTAGGTTTTTCATACACCTGACTTGAGAAATATGCATTAGCACAGACAATCCAAAACAACCTAGACAAGAGACCAAGAATAAAAGGAAAAAATAAGTTACACACATGTTGTTCTTGGAGCTCAATTTTGCGTGCTTCACCTTTTCTGCAGGTCTATGTCATCACAGAGTGTGCCGCCTCCTCCTCCTCCTACACACTGCAGATTTTACTTCTTTGAATAGATGCAACTCAAACTGATGCCCGTGGCTGGTAGTAATTTATGACATGCAACCAAAACGAGCAATCCACATGTACACGGAGGCCAAAGCAGTAGATTCGGCTGTCATGTCGTATAAAGGTACAGCTTCCAACCATTGTATCATCCAGCAATAGCGGATAAAATATATTAGAACCCATTCAACTCAAGTAGTGGACCAACCAAGTCCGGATGGACATTTTGTAGTCCACTTTTAGTCACATCAAATTTTACCAGTTGCAGAAAAGCATGGCACATTATCTTGCTGCATTGGCAGGTGGGACAGGTTCGTGTCCATTGCCTGCAATCAGCTTTAACGCCTAGCGCTCAGCCACTAATTTTGTGCTGGGATGAAAGCTTAATTTGACTGGGACCAGAAGATGTGACTTGTCCCGCTAGGTATTGCATCGCAGAAGTAAGTTATTTTATGGGACCTGTATGTATTCCAAATTCAGTGTCATGTCAGTATCATGCTGTTAACTGTTGGTCTTGTTCCTACTCGTGAGCCAATTCCCTGAAAGCAGTCAATGAACTCTTAACTCTGCAGGTGCATGACAGGTAATCCAAAACAACATTTTCCACCTCATTCGGGTGACGAAGACCGATAGTAAACTGTCCAGTGTAGTCAAAGTGACTGAAATGATGGGACACAAAGTTACTATACAGATTACATCTCGTGTAAATTAAAGGGTGATGGTCAGTCAAAGTTGCAAACTGACGTCCCTTGACATCCTTTTAAAGTACTTCACCGCTTCATATAGCACAAAAAGTTCACTGTCACAACCTGACCGTAATTTCTGCACCTTAATCAGTGTACATGAAAGAATCACAGGGAACATTGTCCATTAACAGTGTGTTGCAAAACTGCACCAACAGCTCTCTCTCTCTCTCTCTCTCTCTCTCTCTCTCTCTCTCTCTCTCTGTCTCTCTCTAGTCTGACATAGTGGATAAAAGAGCTGACAGGGGGAAGGATGAGTCAGGGTGATGACATTTTATAAGAATTCTTTGATTGGCTTGAATGCATGTAGCATTTCTGTTGCCCATTGTAAACACTGTTTTTCCTTAGTATTTTTACTTTTCAGAGCATTGGTTAAAGCAGGGGCGGGTTGGAATCCTGCACGTGTGCGATGCACTTGCACGTGTGCAGTTAACACGTGTTCTGCGTGCACACAGGGGCAAACTGGCCACCCGCTTCTCTCCACTCCCCACCATACCGTCTCTCCGCTTCTTCCTCTGTAACGTGTTTTGTTTCCTGGCCTGTTTTATTGAATGAAGGAATAAAGTTAGTAGGAGTGCTTGAAAGAAATTGTGGTTTGAAAGAGTACCTATTACCTATGATACGTTTTATATAATTATCACAGGTGGAGTTTACAATACATTTAATGTCTGGAACAAAATTTCTACATACAGACGAATGCAAACAGTTATGTAAATTTTAATTACTGATGTTTGCTCTTAACCGAGACTTATTAATTTTCATAACAGAAAAAGTTTCCCACAACTGTATGTCGAGCCAACATTGACATTATCTTCGCGGCTTCACGATGGAGACGAGGAAACTCTTGCTGTGGAAAGTTGTGATAAAAATCTACTACACGTCTTGCCAAAAGGAACTTGTCTCTCAGACGAGAATTATGCTGTAGAATCTACAGTGCAGATCTATTAATTCCATTTGCAAACTGGGATGAATATCATCTACAGAAACAGCACATTGTCTCGAGAACTATTCAAAACCTTGGGATAAGTGTGATATATCCCCAAATCGCTTGAGAAATTCTTCTTTTATTGCACTAACTACGGGAACATATTGGAATTTATTATAATGGCGTTCAGTATTAAACTTCCGCTGACCAGCGAGAATACTATCACGTATTATACATTTCGAATTTTCATGTTTTTGCACAAGGAAAAAATGATTCTCCCATTCCTTTTTAAAAGATAGCAAAACTCCACTTCTCCGTTTCCTTGATTCACTCTGCATTTTCCGGTTCTTGAAGTACAACGTTCTCTACGTAGTGGTCGCTTCGCTTCAACGTCCGCAGCTTACTACACTGCCGCAACCTGCCGGCTGTCCTCACTGTCCCGTTTGACGATTGCACGCGAGCAGCACACGTGCAGCGCCGTGTGCTCATGAGCCGCGTGCAACGTTTGCCCGCCCCTGGGTTAAAGGTACCTGGAGTCTGTGCAGCTTGTGGGATATGTAGACTGTAAAAATTAATCATCTCCAGAAACCTTTGTGTTCTTGGAATGTGGTAGGCCATGGTGTCTGTTTAATGAGTTCGGCTCTCTGTATGCTATTGGTCTGATCCTGTGTGTGTCACTGAATGTCCCAAGAATGTCACTGAACTCTGGCATGTGTCCTTGTTCACAGCAATATCCGACTTGTCCAGTGTGCTAAAGACGTGATGAAGATGGACCTCATGTTGTTGAATAACCTGTGATAGAGGAAGCAATGAGAATAGCACTGGCAAAAAGAGCATTCCTAGTCAAGAAAAGTGTGCTGATATCAAACGTTTTCCTTAATTTGAGAAAGGAATTTCTAAGAATGTACATTTGAGCAAAAAATGGTAGTGAATCATGGTTAGTGGGAAAACGGGAACAAAAGAGAATCAAAGCATTTGATATGTGGTGCTACAGAACAATGTTGAAAATTAGGTGGACTGATAAGATTAGAAGTATGAAAGTTCTCCACAGAAAAGGCAATGAAAGGAGTATGTGGAAAACACTGACAAGAAGAAGGGACATGGTGACCCCATTGTACCAATTACTAGGGTTTCTTCCCATTCCATTTATGTGTGGAGTGCAGGAAGAATGATTGTTTGAATGCCTCTGTATATGCGGTACTTATTCTAATCTTATCCCCACGATCCCTATGTGAATGATAAGTAGCGGATTGTAGTATATTCCTAGAGTCCTCATTTAAAACCAGTTCTTGAAACTTTATTAATAGACTTTCTCGGTATAGTTTACGTCTGTCTTCAAGAGCCTGCCAGTTCAGTTTCTTCAGTATCTCTATGACACTCTCCCATGGATTAAACAAATTTGTGTCCATTCGTGCTGCCCTTCTCTGTATACGTTCAATATCCCGTTAGTCATATTTGGTATGGGTCTCACACACTTGAGCAGTATTCTAGGATGGGTCGCACAAATGATTTCTAAGCAGGCTCCTTTGTAGTCTGATTGCACTTCCCCAGTATTCTATCAATAAACCAAAGTCAACCCTGTGCTTTACCCATGACTGAGCCATGACATATGTTAAGACATCAGAGAATAACTTCCATGGTAGTACGGGGAGCAGTAGAGGGTAAAAACTGTGGAGGAAGAATGGGACTGGAATACATCCAGGAAATAAATGGGGACGTAGGTTGCAAAAGTGCTACTCCGAGGTGAAAAGGTTGGCCCTACATTACCAATATGTCATGCATGGGCTAAATGATGTAGCAGTGAGTATCTGCATAGTCAGGGCATAGCCAGCTGACTGGCCAGTGCACTGTGCTGTTGTCATGCTGTTGGATTTTGCTGCAGCAAATGTAGTCTCAAAATTATGACATACACTTCTTCCTTTTGGTATTTTTGCACTCTTTGAGGACGCAAACTGGAGTTTCGTTGAGAGCTGTCTATTTTTTTATGTTTTAATCTCTCTCGTACTACTTGTGTCACCTCTCTCTCAATTGTTGGCATGAACATCATTGAGTTTGTTTGCTGTGGCTTGTCCTTGGTGGGTGAAAATCATTGAGTTTGTTTGCTGTGGCTTGTCCTTGGTGGGTGAAAATTATGTCTGGAAACGTCTGTTGTAATTTTTTAGCAATGCTGCTGAAGTATATCTTCACACATTTTGTTACTTCTGCGACAAGCAAATAACAAATTTGTCCATGGCTCAGGTAGAAACTGTGGTAGAAGGAAAGTTGTTCAATGAAAATATAAATTATACAGAGTGTGCTCCGAATAGTATAAGTAGCTGGTTGTCAGGTATTTCATAAGTAAAGTTCCATCCACCCACAAAGTGGTGAAAACTTTCACTAAACAGACGGTAAATACAGGGGTTTTGGGGTCCACTTGTAATGGTAGTTGAACAAGAGTATAATGAGACAGAGGCAGCCGTCGGGTGGGTTTTCATTTGGCCCTCTGTGGACACCCATGCAATCAGTCCATGACAGTGGTCATGTTCCAGCTGTAGGTACCCTCACCAGATATGTGTGATGTTATACATATCAGTGTATTGTATCATTTTTTGAGCATGTAGTGGAGTTACTAAATTCCTTTCCCTCTCAAACCAATGGGTAGAGCTGGAATGTACATGACCAGTGCAGAGGACAACACAGCAGAAGGTTGCTGATACTGGATCTGTAGCATCTTGCATAGGCCTGGAGATGTGTGGGAATGAGCCATCCCTGCTGCAAGATGCGGCTTGGTCAGTGATTCAGCCAACAGTGAAGCCAAATTGACATATGTGAGTTGTCCACAGCTTGTGGGAAGGAAGTGCCAGGCAGCCCTCCCCCAAGACGCAGGAGTGGAGGAAACCTTGCTGTAGCTGCAAAGGTGGACACCTGAAAGATGGAGACCACTGCCAAGGATGCCAAAACCGGAGTTGATTGTGGTGTCGGTGCAGCATCCCACTTAGTGTAGCTCACAACACCACCTGTCACTCACTTCTGTGGGTCTGCTACGGATTGTTGTATTCATCCCAGAGGTTGCCAAAACATGTGTACCCACACAGATTAGCATGGTTGTTTGTGCTTTGTGTTCGGTTGTCACAAGAGATTGAGAAGGGTCCTGTGAGGTCATGCATGAAAGAGCTGCCTCAGGCTTCAACGAATGACGGATGTGCACCTGTAAGAATGTAGGAGGTGTCTAGACCAGAAGTCGATTTAGGAGCTGCTAAAACTTTCTGCATTTACATCTTAAAGGTGCAAAACGACCGTTGTGCCAGCCAGTTTGAGGCAGGATAGAATGAAGATGTTGAAAACCATCGTGGGTGCAAAAACTTTGTAAAATGGCCTCTGTGAGTTGGAGACTATTTATCAGTCACCAGCATGCAGGGTGCACGCTCTATTGTGATGATCTGCACCAAAACTCTTACCATGGCTGCTACTGTTGGCTGATTACATACGGGAAGTGAGAGAAGGAGGTCATAGTGATTAACCACATGAACCCCAAGAAAGGGCCCACAATTTTGGCATAGACACTGTCTCACAGCTGTGTTGGCACTGGCCATGGCAAGGACAGGGAAGGTTGTTGTTGTTGTTGTTGTCTTCAGTCCTGAGACTGGTTTGATGCAGCTCTCCATGCTACTCTATCCTGTGCAAGATTCTTCATCTCCCAGTACTTATTGCAACCTACATCCTTCTGAATCTGCTTAGTGTATCCATCCCTTGGTCTCCCTCTACGATTTTTACCCTCCATGTTGCCTTCCAATGCTAAATTTGTGATCCCTTGATGCCTCAGAACATCTCCTACCAACCGATCCCTTCGTCTAGTCAAGTTGTGCCACAAACTCCTCCCCAATTCTATTCAATACCTCCTCATTAGTTATGTGATCTACCCACCTAATCTTCAGCATTCTTCTGTAGCACCACATTTCGAAAGCTTCTATTCTCTTCTTGTACGAACTATTTATCGTCCATGTTTCACTTCCATACATGGCTACACTCCATACAAGTACTTTCAGAAATGACTTCCTGACACTTAAATCTATACTCGATGTTAACAAATTTCTCTTCTTCAGAAACGCTTTCCTTGCCATTGCCAGTCTACATTTTATATCCTCTCTACTTCGACCCTCATCAGTTATTTTGCTCCCCAAATAGCAGAACTCCTTTACTACTTTAAGTGTCTCATTTCGTAATCTAATTCCCTCAGCATCACCCGACGTAATTCGACTTCATTCCATTATCCTCGTTTTGCTTTTGTTGATGTTCATCTTATATCCTCCTTTCAAGACACTATCCATTCCGTTCAACTGCTCTTCCAAGTCCTCTGCTGTCTCTGACAGAATTACAATGTCATCGGCGAACCTCAACGTTTTTATTTCTTCTCCATGGACTTTAATACCTACTCTGAATTTTTCTTTTGTTTCCTTTACGGCTTGCTCAATATACAGATTGAATAACATCGGGGATAGGCTACAACCCTGTCTCACTCCCTTCCCAACCTCTGCTTCCCTTTCATGCCCCTCGACTCTTATAACTGCCATCTGGTTTCTGTACAAATTGTAAATAGCCTTTTGCTTCCTAAATTTTACCTCTGCCACCTTTAGAATTTGAAAGAGAGTATTCCAGTCAACATTGTCAAAAGCTTTCTCTAAGTCTACAATTGCTAGAAATGTAAGTTTGCCTTTCCTTAATCTATGTTCTAAGATAAGTCATAGGGTCAGCTGAGTTGGTATGTCTGACAGTTAGCACACTGTCACACCACCTGTGCAACATCATCATCCTTAGAAGGCCAATAGACATAGTGCTGTACCAATTGCTTCATCCTAGAAATGTTCTATAAGGAGCACCTCACCTTCCTGGACCCTGGACCTGAAGTTGTTGCCGATTTGCGGGAGGGGGGGGGGGGGGGGGAATGGGGGGGGGGGACAGTGAAAGCCAGGTGGCTCTGCACCCAAGAGCTTGGGAAGTCAACCCTATTGGACGTATTGCAAGACCCATTGAAGAAGCGGGTTGTGCTGAGATGCTGTAGCAACTTTCCAGGACTTTATCCGTTGAGTGACTGTTCCACTATCCTGTCTAGCAGGAAACAAAATGTTTCTTGGTGTTCAAATTCAGGCTCGAGGCTTGTGAGAAGGGGACATAGTGCATCTGCCTTAGAATTCTGTGTGGAAGTGAGATAATAAATGGAAATTTGTTAATTCACCAAATACAGATCCCATTGATGAAGGCAATGGTCCATACAGTTGATTAGAAGAGAAAATTTGCAACCACAAAAAAAGCAGCACTATTTAAGGACAGTAGAAATGGTGAGCAATGCTTCCTTTTTGAGGGGAGAGCCAGCTGCTGTGGCCGAGCGGTTCTAGGCGCTTCAGTCCGGAACCGTGCTGCTGCTACGGTCGCAGGTTTGAATCCTGCCTTGGACATGGATGTGTGATGTCCTTAGGTTAATTAGGTTTAAGTAGTTTTAAGTCTAGGGGACTGATGACCTCAGATGTTAAGTCCCATGGTGCTTAGAGCTATTTGAACAATTTTTGAGGTGAGAGTAATGCTATGAATCAGAGTAAACATCTTTGGCATAAATTACATTGGCCTCTCCTATGTATCCTCTTACTTATGAGAGAGAACCATCCCAGAACTTTGTGAGGATGCGTCCATGGTTAACATCAGCTGAAAGTGAGGTTGTATGCCACAAGGCAAGCACCTAATTGGCTGTAAGTTTCAACACATTTTGTGAGATATAATACAAATGGTACACTCATTGTGTCAGTGATTGTATTTGCTGTTTAGTAATGTAAATAAAAAAATACACAGCAAAATGATTTTATTCTTATTATCTCCTTAAGATGGTTTGTGCAGCACCTTGGTTCCATACCTCAAATTGTTCAGTGGAGCATCCTCTATGTCTTGTTACATTTTTTGCACGCTCTTAAGGAAACACCCTGTAGATAAATTGAAACTTACCATGTTTTGCTGACAGAATAACAAATTTAACTAATGTAGAAGTAAATGTTGACACATCTAATCTGTTACATAAAGGGTGTAAATTTAATTTTCTGCCTAAAATTAATAGTATACTAGTTAAAAATACTATTGCCAAATTAAAATTATCTGTGATATTGCTAAACTTGATAGAGGTCAGCAAGCCAGTATAGCGTTAAATATAAAGAGGGCAATAGGAAAAGCCAAAAAGGATTCATAGAGCACTAGTTACAGAGAGAATTCAGTCGTGGTTGCAACCATGTCTGAATTCTCTTTATAACATTACCATGCTTACTCAGCCTGTGTCACAGAGTTTGAGAATGGAGTTGAAGGACCTCTGTTAGAGCTCTAGTTTTATTATAAGCAGTAAGGCAAATCAATGAGAAACTGTATCAGAGTAATAATTCTTATGGAAAATTTGGGATTCTCAGGGAATTACATTTTACATGGAAAAATCAAGGAAGTCTCAGAGAATTTCAAGAATAGCATAAAATATCAGAGAATTTTGTGTTCTTCACAGTGAAATTTGATTTTATTGAGTTTTATAAATCATAAAGTTTAAAATCTTTAATATTTAAAAGTGTGTTAATTATATCACTCTTATTCCATATAAATTACCAATTTTTAAAAGTTGCAGTTAAACTACTGCTTATGGGTAGTAACCTCAGCTGAGAGAAAAGGAAAATTTATTGCGGTATGCCACCCCCCACCCCCTCCTCTCTCTGCCACTATCAGTTTATCAGGAGCTTCTTGATACCACATTTCTCCTCATTCCTGGAACTCTCAGGGAATTATTATTATTATTTCAAGTTTGAATAGCCACCCTGTATATGACAACAAGATTATCGTGACTAAATCAGATAAGAGAAATTCAGTGGTGGCTTCTTTTCATGTAAATCTTTACACGAGCATACCTGTTCATGAAACCTGAGACATCACCAAGCACAGTTTATTAAAATACAACAAGCTGAGCCAAGGCAAAATTATCGAATTGGTGGAAATGTTAGAATTCTCGTCTTCTTTTAACTACTTTAAATAGTGGAAAATATTATCATCAAGATGTTTCCCAATGGACAATAGCTTATCCAGCACAATAGCTGAAATTTTCATGAATAACTTTGATAATTGTTTCATTAAAGAATATCCTGAAATCTGAAAGAAAATGATTATTTGTAACATATGTTAGTGACAGTGCTTTATGGTATTGGTGATCCTGATCTAATTAATGATGCAGCGCAAAACTTAACACTGAGTATTCAATTCACTGTGTAACATGAAATTAAACAGTCCTTATATTTCCTTGATACTGTACGCACAGCTACTGACAGTCTGTCATTTGGCATTTTCAGAAAACCAATGTATTCTGATGTTATCATACCGGCAGGTTAGTGTCATCCAAGAAAAAATAAATGGGCCTACTTTCATTCTGTGTTAAATAGATTAATCAAGTTCCCCTTAAAGTTATAAGATATTGAGGACAAATCGAACATACTGGAGCCAATTGCAAAATCTAACTGTTACAATAGCAAAGAAATTAGAATTTTGTGTGACAAATTGGAAAATGAAGTAGCCCAGAAGCTTAAAGTAAAAGAGTGAGGGTACGTATGGCATATAATGGTGATTATGTTGAGGTTCTATGAACCATTTTAAAAAACTGAACATAATGATAGGGCTGCAGACCAGTGATAAGCTTGAGAATGATTTAGGTCAGTTAGTAGAAGCCAAAAATGATAAATATGAAAGTTTGTGCATGTACAGAATCAACTATAATGATTGTGGAAGCTTTTATGTGGGGCAGACGGGTCGGTCTTTCAGGAAGAGATTTAGGCAACATACACACTATGATAATGAAGGTAGCATTAAAAAGCATTTATACAGAATAACCATACTATTGATGATGTTCACGAAAATTTAAGAACTTTACACAATGAACCTAAAGGGCAATTTCTTGATATGTTAGAAGAGTTAGGAATTTATGTTAATAAGAAAAAACTTCCTTCCGAAATATTAAATGAACAACAGATATCATTAAAAACTGGTTCTTGTTCTAGAAACATCTATAGCCATTGCCACAGAAAATGTCTGGTGTCTGATAGATGGTGACTCAAGACAATATTTCCTTACAGGACTTTCATTTACAGTAAATTTGTGTTCTTTTGATCAATTAACACCAGAAATGTGTTGCTTGTGTAACGTTTTGTCTTCTTTATTTATTTTATGTGCTCATTATAATTAGTACACAGTTTTATTGTATAATGCCACAATGCACCCAACAGATTTGCTTTTGTTAAAATATACATAAGGTCTTTTACTGTACCTGTGTGCTTGATCTGTCACTTGACAGGAAGCAGTTTATGCTGATATATTAATTATTTATTGTAGCTCTGTAATATTTTCGGAAAGTATCTGTGGGTCATTGTGGTGTTTTTAAGTGTGGAATTTTCCATGGTTCGCTTGTTATTAGACAGCGAGCATGTTTCTGTATATTACTTGTTAGATAAGATGAAGTGCAACCACCATATTTTTCATGGTTAGCTGGCCATAAGATAATTATGTGACAACAGTTAACATTTTTGAAATATTCATATTTTGTGCAACCTCTGAAGGCTTATACACTATGTGATCAAAAAAATCTGGACACCCCCAAAACATATGTTTTTCATATTAGGTGCGTTGTGCTGCCACCTACTGCCAGGTACTCCATACCAGCGACCTCAGTAGCCATTAGACATTGTGAGAGAGCAGGATGGGGCACTCCGCAGAACTCGCGGACTTTGAATGTGGTCAGGTGATAGGATGTCACTTGTGTCATATGTCTGTACGTGAGATTTCCACACTCCTAAACATTCCTAGGTCCACTGTTTCTAATGCGATAGTGAAGTGGAAACATGAAGGGACTTGTACAGCACAGAAGTGTACAGGCTGACCTCATCTCTTGACTGACAGAGACCATCGACAGTTGAAGGAGATCGTATTGTGTAATAGGAAGACATCTATTCAGACCATCACACAGGAATTCCAAACTGCATCAGGATCCATTGCAAGTACTATGACAGTTAGTGGGAGGTGAGAAAACTTGGATTTTATGGTCGAACGGCTGCCCATAAGCTACACATCATGCCAATAAATGCCAAATGACGCCTCACTTGGTGTAAGGAGTGTAAACATTGGACAATTGAACAGTGTAAAAATGTTGTGTGGAGTAATGAATAACAGTTCACAACTTGGCAATCCGATGGCAGGGTGTGGGTGTGGCAAATGCCCGGTGAGTGTTATCTGCCAGCGTGTGTAGTGGCAACAGTAAAATTTGGAAGTGGTAGTGTTATGGTGTGGTCGTGTTTTTCATTGGCACTATCACATCACAGGCCTAAACTTATGTTTGAAGCACCTTCTTGCTTCCCTCTGTTGAGCAATTCAGGGATGGCGATTACATCTTCAACACAATCGAGCACTTGTTCATAAAATCACAGCCTGTGGCGGAGTGGTTACTTGACAATAACGCCCCTGTAATGGACTGGCCAGCTCAGAGTCTTGTCTTGAATCCTATAGAATACCTTTGGTATGTTTTGGAATGCCGACTTCGTGCCAGGCCTCACCGACCGACATTGATACCTCTCCTCAGTGCACACTCCAAAGAATGGGCTGTCATTCCCCAACAAACCTTCCAGCACCTGATTGAACATATGCCTGCAAGAGCGGAAGCTGTCATCAAGGCTAAGGGTAAGCCAACACCATATTGAATTCTAGCATTACGGATGGAGGTGCCACGAACTTGTAAGTTAGTTTCAGCCATGTGTCCAGATACTTTTGATCACATAGTGTGTGTCACAACATATTGTCACTACACTTTATCTTTTGTGTGTGCTCTCAAGATTTGATGCAGAGGCTAATGTTTCATATTTATCATGAGCTGTATATTAAGTACACGTTCATCTGTTGTATTCGTGTCCTTGCATTTTTTTTCATTTTTTTTTCTGTTTTATAGTACACTAATGATTGTCTCTGCAAGACTGTTATGTAAATAAATACTCTTCCTGAAATTTTGCATGTAACTTTATAATTTTGTCTTAGCTCATGCTCTACATTTACAGTACACTGATTATAACTTTTGTATATGCATTTCTGGATACTGAATTATGCATCTTTTGTAAATCATTCTACTGAACAGCTGTATGTTCACATATTTTATTTGTTGCCATCTAGCAGTGTTTTTTACTTAATACTTTAGTCAGTTTGCAGTCAAATCCCATCAAGTAATGTAGATCTCATACTTTGTATCTGTGTTTGACAGATCCAGTTTAGGTTTTACCTATGAGTGTATTACATATATTTTGTGAATTCTAGTCTTCTTCGTTTTTTACAATATGCATTTTATGTAATTTTATCAATATCTTTCACTAAGTGTTTTCTTGGTGCACTTTTACCCTGTACATTTTATGTAACTGTTGCAATTCTTTTTTTGCTGATATTTTATCATGTATGAGGTCTGTTCAGAAAATTCCAGAACATTGTTCACAAAATTTTTCTACTTTGTACTCATTGTGTATGGTCTTCTTTGAAATACTCTCCTCCACAATTGATATACCACTCCCAGTACAGTTTCCCCTTCTGGAAGCAGTCTTGGTACATCTCCTGCTGGATCACGCATAGTGCCGTCTGTGAATTTTCTTTAATCTCGTTTTCCATTGCAAATCTTCATCCTTTTGATGGTGTTTCCAAATTAGGAAATGAGAAAAAGTCCACAGGAGCCAGGTTTGGAGAGTACAGAGGTTGAGCCAGCACAGTTTCTTCGTTTTTTGGGCAATAGTCAGGTACCTATCAGAGACAGCAAAGGACTTTGAAGAACAGTTGAACGGAATGGATAGTGTCTTGAAAGGAGGATATAAGATGAACATCAACAAAAGCAAAACGAGGATAATGGAATATAGTCGAATTAAGTTGGGTGATGCTGAGGGAATTAGATTATGAAATGAGACACTTAAAGTAGTAAAGGAGTTTTGCTATTTGGGGAGCAAAATGACTGATGATGGACGAAGTAGAGAGGATATAAAATGTAGACTGGCAATGGCAAGGAAAGCATTTCTGAAGTAGAGAAATTTGTTAACATCGAGTATAGATTTAAGTGTCAGGAAGTTGTTTCTGAAAGTATTTTTATGGAGTGTAGCCATGTATGTAAGTGAAACATGGATGATAAATAGTGTGGACAAGAAGAGAATAGAAGCTTTTGAAATGTAGTGCTACAGAAGAATGCTGTAGATTAGATGGGTAGATCACATAACTAATGAGGAGGTATTGAATAGGATTGGGGAGAAGAGAAGTTTGTGGCACAACTTGACTAGAAGAAGGGATCAGTTAGTAGGTCATGTTCTGAGGCATCAAGGGATCACCAGTTTAGTATTGGAGGGCAGCATGGAGGGTAAAAATCGTAGAGGAAGACCAAGAGAGGAATACACTAAGCAGTTTCAGAAGGATGTAGGTTGCAGTAGGTACTGGGAGATGAAGAAGCTTGCACAGGATAGAGTAGCATGGAGAGTTGCATCAAACCAGTCTCAGGACTGGAGACCACAACAATGACAACAACAACAACAGTCAGGTACCTACAGGTATGAAAGGGCAGGTGCATTATTGTGATGCAAGAGACATGAATTCTCTCTCGACATTTAGGGTGTTTCCTTCTCACATTTTCTCACAGGCATTGCAACACTTCCTGAGAGTACCATCAATTAACAGTGTGTCCCTGTGGCACAAATTCGTGATGAACTAATCCTTCAAATTGAAAGAAAGCTATCAGCATGGCTTTGACACTTGACCTGACCTGATGAGCTTTTTTTGGTTTTGGAGTACCTTTCCCAACCCATTGTGAAGATTGAACCTTGATCTCAATATCATAACTGTAGACTCACGTCTCATCACCAGTTATGATTCTCTTAAGGAACATCTCGTTCTCATTTGTGCAATACAAGAGCTCTTCACAGATTGTGGGGCAAAGGACTTTTTGCTCTGACTCATGAGCTATGGGATGAACTTGGCAACAACACAATGCATTCCGAGACACTGTGTCAGGATTTCATGACATGATTCAAGTGAAATGTTACAGGCTTCTGAAATCTCTCAGACAGTCTGTCTTCAATTGGCACTCACAATTTCGTTGATGTTCCTTACATCGTCAGTAGATGTCGGAGGCTATCCTGAATAAGGGTCATCTTTAACTTCCGTTCAGCCATTTTTAAACCATGTGAACCATTCGTAACACGAAGTACAGTTTAAGCACTCATCACCGTAGGCTTCCTGTATCATTTGGTGTGTGTCTGTTAAGATTTTCTTGAGTTTCATGCAAAAATTTAGTGCAGACACGTTGTTCTTCTATCTCAGCCTTCTCGAAATTCACAAACTGTGTGACACAATGCTCTACTCATTATAGCACTGAACTATAACTAACACAGATATAAAAATGAAACTTCTGGCTGTTACACATTAAACACAAGCATGTGCAGGGATGCCAACTGCATTTTGTTCCAACATGCTATTGGTGCAAAATTAGTAATGTTCTGGAATTTTTTGAACACGCCTTACATTTCTCTGGCAGACCTTTTGAGAATGGCGTAAGGCCAAAACATGTTAAGCAGAATAAAATTAATAAATACGGTGCCCAAGACTAATATCTATTTTCAAGTTACTAGCAATTGGAGAAGGAAGAATTCAGCTGGCAATGTATATTTGACATCGAATCTTTGCACTGTGGTATTTTTCATTGCAGAGCTTGTAGATGGCATCTACCCAGATATTGCAGATAACTTTTGCATTATGCAGTGATTGTGAGAGAGGAGCATTCTTGCACCTAGAAATGACCACTGTCAACAACATAAACAGTACAGTACTAGCCATATTACTCGGTGAGTTTACTGAGTACATGTCTGTTGATACTGCGGTGAATGCCGAAGAGGCTATGCAATTCCCAGCAAGTTTCTCAAGGCATTTGATCCTACTGGTCTACCACTGCAGTGCCTTTCACTCAGTGTAGGCATTTCTCAACAAGTTTCTGAAGGCATTTGATCCTACTGGTCTACCACTGCAGTGCCTTTCACTCAGTGTAGGCATGTCTCTAACATTACTTCAAAATCTTGATACACCACACCTTTGCCATGAAACACAGTTGTGTGTTAGGAAGACACTGGCCATGATTAAGGCTGCCATCTTAACAGGGAAATTGGTGTGCAAAACTGTGTACCTCCCACGAATGCCATTCATTCCAATAGTCCTACCATTAAGCTTCTGGAGACTGCAATTTGCAGTATAACTTGCATTTGTGAGTACAATAAATAAGGCTCATGGGTAGAGTATTCAAAACAGTGAAGTGGGTTTGTCATTCTCATGTTCCTTCCACAGACAGAGGTACATCTTGTGCTCTAGGATGACCTCACACCACAATTCATACATCTTAGTGCCCGGAGGCACAATGGAGAACATGTGTACAAGCAAGTGTTGCTGTAAATAAATAATACTTTCAAATGTGTGTAATGCACACTACTTCTCTTAGTTCACTTGGTATGGATGATGCACCTACATATGTCATCTTTCAATTGTTAATATCTCTTTAATTAGTTCATAATGTCTCTGCTGTGTTCTGTATTCCACTGGACTGCTGGACTGACATTGCCTTGGTTTTTTTTTTTTTTTTGGGGGGGGGGGGGGTGGGGGGGGGGCATCAGGTGTGTGCAATATATGTGCTGTATACATATACATACACAGGTTGAAGGTTACTGTATGGAAATGGATGGGTGTATATGTGTGTGTATGACACATATCTCCTCCTAAACCACTGGATCGATTTCAACCATATTTGGTACTTCTGTATTTTTTCTGAGAAGCAGTACTGTGTGGGTTAGAACAGCCTAGCTCTTATTGGTGCAGACATATAGGAGACAGGGGTTGGTAACTACTGTTGTCTAGGCTTGTTAACTACTGATGTCTAGACTGCCTTACATGAGAGACGTTAATATAGTTTGAATGCTGTGTTCAAGGCCAATATCTTCCATTACTCTTTGTCAGAAGGCAACTAGAAATACCTCTCTGCAAGTTTAATTTTGGAGAATAGTTGATCTCCTGAAAGTTTAGAAAAGTGTTCATGTGTATGAAGAAGAGGAGATTAGTGTTTATTGTCCCGTCGTTGAGGTCATTAGAGACAGAGCACAAGGTCAGATTAGGGAAGGATTGAGAAGGAAAGTGACCATGCCCCTTCGACACCACCATCCTGACATTTGCCACAAGCTATTTAGGGAAATCACAGAAAACCTAAAACAGGATGGCCGGATGTGGGTTTGAACCATCGCCCTCCTGAATGCGAGTCCAGTGTGCTAACCACTGCACGAACCTGCTCAGTCATCATCTGAACAAAGCAAGTGATAAAAGTCGACTTCCACATAAGCATTGATGGTTTTCTTAAAGTCATCACAGGATTGAAGTGTGCCCCAAGTTTCCTGACCACTCCTAATGGTGTTGTCCGGCTGTAGGAAATGGGGAAAAGAACTGCTTGTTGTTTTAGTCGAGTTCATTCTTAACTGCATCCTTAATGGCCAATGGAATCACATGGACTTTGCAAAATATTGGACTTTCTGTCAGCTTTAAGACAATGTGGGCCCGAAAATCCAGTTTTCTCCATATGAGGTTCAAGTGGTGGTATGAATCGTGTATGAAGCGTGCCACTGTCTGCACAAGGTACTGACAAGATGAAGCATCATATAGTGTGATGTAAAAAAAAAAAAAGCAGAATTTACATTGAGGCCAAATATATTCTTGATCAGTGCATCTGACACAACTAAAAATGACATGCATCTGACACAACTAAAAATGACAGTGTTTGTGACACCTGTTTATGAACGTTATCAGTTGCACATGATTTAGAAGTGTAACTTTATGGCAGCCATTAGCCCACAACTTTGATTGTACTGTATTGTAACTGAGTGGGGTGGCACAGTGGTTAGCACACTGAACTAGCATTTTGGAGGATGACAATTCAAACCCACATCCAGCTGTCCGAGTTAGATTTTCTGTGGTTTCCTTAAATCGCTTCGGGCAAATGCCGAGATGGTTACTTTAAAAGGGCACTGAATACTTGATCAAGTCCTGGTGCTATTGCTTTTGCAGCAAAGCTGTTGTTCCATGAGGTGTTTGTTTTAAGTCGTGGTGCCTTTGCTGGCAGAAGTCAACAAATATAGCATCCATCATAACACATGTTGAAGTAAAATTCTGATCTCGCCATTGCCAATGTTGTAAACTTACTTTGGTTCACAGGTTTTATTAACAAACAACTACTGTAACAAGCAAATAAAAAATTAGATTTTAACTCAAGCAGAAACTGTTCCTGAAGGAATGTTCATCACAGTCACAGTAGAAGTTACTTGGAGATTGCTCTGAGTAGAAGTATTAGGTTCCAGAATGAACAGCCAGTTAACAGGTCTTTCGCAAGTAAAATTCCATCTTGAGGCAATTGAAACCACAAGTCCAAAATCCATTGGACTGAACACTCATGGTTTCAGAGCCCACTTGTAATTGAATAACAGCAAAATGAAGCATAAACAACCACCAGGTTCCTTTTATTTGGCATGCTATGGATGCTCATGTGATGGGTCTGCAATAGAGGTGCTGCTCCCAATGTAGTCATGCTTGCTGGAAGTGTGCTGCATTGTACATAGTGAAACATTTGCGCCATTCATTTGCACATCAGGGGCTTATTGAAGGTGTCTTATTTGTACATCTTTGTTTTTAATTCATGAATCCACGTGTTTTCCCTCGGCGTTTGTTGCCTCCCTCTTGATATTGTTCCAGGCTGCTTTGCTTTTGTTTCTGCCTTTAGTAATATGTTATTATTTGTAAGTTTTTGCAGCAGTATTTTTGCCAAAAAAACTGGGTTATTGTGTCTGTTTTTTATGGATGTGAAATACCTAAGGGTTAGAAGTTTTTCATGCACACACACACACACACACACACACACACACACACACACACACTTGTACATTTCTTTCAGAAGCTCCACTGTAATACAGCGTTTAGGGAAATGTTTCTTCAAATTCTAGTTAAAATAGTGTTATGAATTTATTAAAAATTCTGTTCCCATTTGTTTCTGCATAGGGCCATAGTGGTGTAGTGGGTAGAACACTAGACTACAGCCCTGGAGGTCCCAGATAATGGCATTTTTATTTTCGTGTTCCAATCCCTCTAGGATGACCCCAGGCCCACTCAGCCAAATGAGTACCAGGTAACTTTCCCAGCGGTGAAAGGCAGTCAGGATGACAGGCCCTTCGCCCTCCCACTGTTAATGCCACGTCAACAAAAGGCTGTACTCCATCTACAGTCTGGTCAATAGCCCAACCATAGGCTGTACTGTAGACTTTAGTTTTAGCTTTTTATGTTCAGTTATCTCAACAGCTGATGATTCAAAATGTTCATCATAATTTGATGCAATGTGTTCATTTCTAGCTATAAATTAGATATTTTTTAGCATAAGTACATGGACCCCCACCTTTCATAGGGATGTTGACATGCTGAATAATCGGGTTTCCTCGCAGTTGTTTGCGTCATGCGAAAATGACCCAGGAGACTGGCAGAAGACCTGATTATTCAATGTGCCAGTAATTGAACTATCTGGGTGGCTTCAATCCTATTTATAGTTAACGATTATACAGTGGAATGATGTAATTAAATTCTACTTCTATTTGTTGAACTTTGTTTTTCAGGGATTGAATGTTTTAGTGAAAGACAGTTAAACATTTAATTCCATTTATTTTCTCAGCATCCCAATATTAAGAAGTCTTTCATGTGGGGTGGGGATATTGTTTTTTACCTGATGTTCCCTCTTCTTCTTCCATTGGCAATATTTTGATAATTTCTCTTAATGCTTTTGCAACTTCACATGGTGTGACCAGCCTTTCTTCTTCGGTTGGTGTTGCTCTTGTGTCTTCTACTGCTGCTGCTGTGATTGGAGATGTGCATGATGCGGCAGTTTGCTCTATGTCTGCTGACATTACTACCGTGTTTTCCAATGCTGCTGATGGTAATTTACGTTCTAGTACTGCTTCTGTTTGGTCAGTTGGCAGGAATGGGTTCACCAAGACTGCAGTGGCCTTAGTTGTGTATGATGCTGTGCAGGTCACCTTTTCTTTTGGCAGTGTAATTGTCATGGCTTTCATTTCTAGAATAAATGTTATTCAGTCAAACTTTAATCCTCTGGCTGAGTAGTGATTCTGGTGTCGAAAGGCACGGAAATGGAATGTGCGCCTGAGGGTATGGACCTGGATCCCCACTAGGGGTCTCTGCGCTCTGGTGCATGCCTACACTGTGAGACTCTTCATGCAAGTGCGCTACTATCCATATCATGTGAAGTCCGCAGCCAATCGCATTTCCCACGGTCAGGTATTTAGGTGGCTGCATGGCGATACCCCAGCAGTCTGGTACTCACCATAGTTTGTGTGTGCATCTCGGCCATACTGTGTTCTAGTTCTGTGTGTTGAGATACCTACTGTCATCGTTTGGAGCGTTCCTGCGTTGTTATGGTCTCGCTGTGCTTATCACCTCGATTCTGGCTTGCTTGCCTCATGTTGTGTGCTAGTCAGTTGTAGTGACTGTCGTGCCCTACTTGTTCGTCTGTCCTGTCTGTTCATAGTTAGCGATACCTCCAGTGGCTCTCCCATGTGGTGACTTTACGTCTCCATTCTCTTCCGTGCACTGCTTGCCAGTCACTCCTGGATATAACAGTGATGTACATCTTTTTTTCAAATGCATGCTGTGTGGTGTAAGTGATTTCTTTGCACATCATCAGTGGTGAGAAAAAAGATAATCAGAGGCGATGGATCTCATGCAGCCTATTGATCTCACCATAACTACTGCAACCTGCATTCATTTAAGCCTGCTTACTGTACTCAAGCTTTGGTTT
Source organism: Schistocerca americana (assembly GCF_021461395.2). Taxonomy (NCBI): domain Eukaryota; kingdom Metazoa; phylum Arthropoda; class Insecta; order Orthoptera; family Acrididae; genus Schistocerca; species Schistocerca americana. The sequence goes on along the minus strand of NC_060124.1, from coordinate 427,841,524 downwards.
TCCTCTGCAATTTTTACTCACCCACGCCATTACCAAATTGACAATTTCTTGGTTCCTGAGGACATCTCTCATCAACTACTTCTTTCTTTTAGTGAGATTGTGACAATAATTTCTGTTCTCCCCAATTCAGTGCAGTAGCTCCTCATTAGTTATTCAATCTGCCCATCTAATCTTCAGAAGCACTACATTTCAAAAGCTTCTATTTTATTGTATATTGCTTTATGTCCTTACATTTTATAATACTGAAATTACACAGACAAAAAACAATACCAAAAAGGAGTTGTGTGACATAAACAGAAGTTGGTATCTGAAAGATGATGTCTATTCAGATTTCATGCCAGTCACAGAAGAGTGCTCCTAGCAGTGCCACTATGAGGATGCAAATCTGGTTTTCTTTAAATACACACTACAATTGTCATGAGCATTAGTTACCACTGAGATTGCACATGGTGATGTTAGTCAAGAATGCCTTTAAGGTGACAAAGACACCATTATCAATACCTCACTGAGTTTGAAGGAGGTCATGTAATAGGGCTAAAAGAATCTGGATTTTGCTTCTGCATATTGCAGAAAGACTTGGCAGAAATGTAGCCACTATACATGACTGCTGGTAGCAGTGGTCATGAGAATGTATGATTGCATGAAGACTGGGCTCCAGACAGCCATGTAGCACTACTGAGAAGGAAGACAACTGTATTTGGCATTTGGCCCTGGCACATTGTACTACGTCTGCAGCAGCAATTTGAGCAGCAGTTGGCACCACAGTGACACAATGAACTGTTACAAATTCGTTCTTTCAAAGACAGTTCTGAGCTAGACACCCTGTAGCATGCATTCCACTTACCCCTAACCATCACCATCTGTGACTTCAGCGGTCTCATGAGAGAGCTCATTGGAGGGCAGGATGGAGGCCTGATTATTTTGTGATAGAAACTGGTTCTGCCTCGGTGCCAGTGCTGGCAGTGTGCTGGTTAGGATGAGAGCCTCCAGTCAACTTGTCTGCATGCTAGATACACTGGACCTACACCTGGAACTATGGTCTGGAGTGTGATTCCATATGACAGCTGAAGCACTCTTGTAGTTATCCCATGCACCCTGATTGTAAGTTTTGTCACTCTGGTGATTTGACCTGTTGTGCTGCAATTCATGAACAGCATTGCAGGTGGTGTTTTCCAACAAGATAACACTCACCCCCATACTGCTGCTGTAACCCAACATGCTCTACAGAGTGATGACATGTTGCCTTGGCCTGCTCAATCACCTGATCTGTCACCAGTTGAGCGCATATGGGACATCATTGGATAACAACCCTAGTGTCATCCACAACCAGCATTAACCACCACTGTATTCACCTACCAATAGCAACAGACATGGAAGTCCACCCCACATACTGACATCTGGTACCTGTACAACACAATGCTTGCATGTTTGCATACAACATTCTGGTGGCTGCTCTGGTTATTAATGTAACAGAATTTGACATTTGCAATTGTTTATCTTGCACTTAAATATGTTATGTAGACAAGTGAATTCCTGAAATTTCATTACTCTGCATTAATTAATTTTTGGTGTTGTGATTCTTTACCATCATTGTATTTCATTTTAACACTTATATGTTTTTAATTTCTGTGTTTTTACTTGTGTGGATGCCAGATGCAATTTAATTTCATTTTTATTTGCCTGTTTAAATGCTAATGAAAGAATCTCAAGTCTTATTACACATTTTTATTTATACGTACACAAGAATGCATATTTTGTAGCTGCGTCGTGATTCATTGCAGTTGAATTAACTTATTTTTTAAAAAAGTTTCAGGACTGTGAGGATATTGTTATCTATATGATGGACAGGCTACTGGAAATCGAAAGTGCAGGCTTTGGTCTGTCCATTATAAAAAGTCTAAAAGTGCTGTATACATATATTAGAAAGGAAGAAAATTGGCATGAAGGTTTAGGGGAATTAAAGGTAAATTTCTTATAACTTACCATCCAGTGGCTGAATATTAAAAGTTAATAAAACTGAATAAAATAACGAAGAGAATCTAAAGCATTTTGTAAATTCATTTGTGATGGCTAATATTGTTGCCTATTTATTATAGAGTGTATGTTAAGTATGTTATTGTGTATTGTATTTAATTGAAATTTTGGGGACTGCGTAGATCAGTGTTGTGACTATAATGTCATGAAATCTACATCTGTGTAATGGTTTTGAGGTTCTCAGTGATAACAGTAGTGATATTTTTTTGCCACAACGCACCATTGAAAATGCACTAAAACAGTGTGTGTGTGTGTGTGTGTGTGTGTGTGTGTGTGTGTGTGTCAGATATTCCTCTGTGAAACAGTGCTAAGTTTTCTTGCAATACCACTGTCAGTAATGCTACTTGGAGTAATGCTTCCAAGCAGCTTACTACAAAAGACGTGCTGTTACTCCTGTTTCCCATAACATTTACACATGATCTCCATGCTCCCAGATATCATAATTATGGAGGAAACCTATTATTATTTTTTCTGACTGCTAGGGACATGGAATATCTTTAAACATAAGTTAAATATCTGTAACATATGCAGTGAGATTCACCAAGCTTGTTATATTGTTTTTGGATGTTGGTAAACTCATATAGTTGTCATAAAAAGGAAAGTTATCTTCCAACTATTTAATTGTGCTGTTGGGTTGGGTAGCTTGAATGATGATTACAAGAATGAAATGTCTATAGTCTGTTGGGAATTGAAGAAATGTTTGAGACAACACACTCACTCAATTGTACTATTCAACATCTCACATTGCTGTGGCATGCCATGATGGTTTTGGGCAGGGGGGGGGGGGGGGGGCAAGTATGCAAACAAAATATAAATGATATTGTAAACAAATTTCGTAAGACAGAAGATTGACATCAAAAACCAAAGTGGACAGTGGAAGCAAATAGTGCTTAGTTACATGTCTGATGTGTTCATTTTATAAAAAATAATAATTTAAAGTTGCATCTGATCTCAAATCTTGTGTAGGCCAAATCTGAAGATCATCTTTGTTATGAGCCGTGCTGGGACAAGACCATTCAGCTAAGAATTTCAACCCAGGTCAAATCCAACTAATGCAAAAGCTGCTTAGCAACTTCAATTTCTCAATTTTGTTTAAATTTTTGTATCCTCTGTAACTAGTGCACAGTTCGACAAATATCTCTTAATATATAGTGTGAGTATAATAGAGGGAAACATTCCACGTGAGAAAAATATATCTAAAAACAAAGATGATGTGACTTACCAAACGAAAGTGCTGGCAGGTCGATAGACACACAAACATACACACAAAATTCAATCTTTCGCAACAAACGGTTGCTTCACCAGGAAAGAGGGAAAGACGAAAGGATGTGGGTTTTAAGGGAGAGGGTAAGGAGTCATTCCAATCCCGGGAGTGGAAAGACTTACCTTAGGGGGAAAAAGGACAGGTATACACTCGCACACACACATACACACATGCACACACACACACACACACACACACACACACACACACACACACACATCCATCCGCACATACGCAGACACAAGCAGACATTTCTGCATATGACCCGGGAAAACCTACGAATTTTTTCATCCGGGAGAAAACCGGGAAAAACCCAGGGATTTTTTTTCGAATTCCAGGAATTTTACATTGTTATAGTTTTCAGTTAAATTTTCGTATTTTTGTCTCATAAGAACCGATACTCTAACAAAGGATCTTGCTATATCCCGCTACTGCAAAATAATACTGCAGCAATAAAAGATGAACGAGAGAAAAAAATGAAAATAAAACTTAAATTGACGAACTTTGATGAGGTAATAGATTCTTTCGCAGAAAGGAAAGCACGCCGTGTGAAGCTGTAGCAAGATTAGAGAGAAAAAATTGCTACGAGCTAAGGATTGAAGAAATTTGTATTGTCTTGCTTGTCTCTTCTCTTCACTGGTTTTATGTATCCTACATTTAATTTTATGTCACACAGAACAGCAAGTTATTTGCTAATAGGCGATAAAGAGTGCAGATTTTCTGAAGAGTTCTTGTTCCCCCGATTACAAGTAATCAAGTAATCCCATCCAGTATTAATTGCGAGCTTCTTCTTCTTCTTCTTCTTCTTTTTTTTTTTTTTTTTTTTTTTTTTTTTTTTTTTTTTTTTTTTTTTTTTTTTTTTTTTTTACGGAAAGAGGGGGGGGGGGGGGGGCAGGATGTCAAACCGGCCGACGGGAAGCAGGAGAGGCACCACAGGACATTTTAATTTCTACTATCATGAATATAGTTTGTGGCGTCCATTGCAAAATATACACATTTCAATTGCACTGAGCAAAATACAGTTATGTGCGATAGATAGAAGATTACGGTGCTGTGTGAAGAGGCATGGCACTGCACGTTGGGAGGCGGGGGGGGGGGGGGGGGGGGGGGGGGGGATGCTGATGCGGAGAGCAGTCTAAGTGACACTGAGGAAGTGGATAGTCTCCATGTGACCCGTGTTTACATTATTTAGTGATCTTGCTGCTTCCTCTTCGTTTAATGCTCTCACGCCATGCCAAATGAAAACAAAACGGATTTCTGTGGCCGGAAGCTATCAAGTGAATTAAAATACATTTGCATAATTTCGGAAGGCAAAAATTTGTTATTAGTTTCAGATTTTATTTTATTTCCATGTTTTTGACAGTCAAGCATTAAACCCCTTGCAGAACCAGAACAATGAAGTTGTTTTTGTTGGTCTGCTAAAGAAATTTGGCTTTTATCAATCTTTTCCGCTGAGGCGGACAATGTATTTGAAACAAAGTGTTCAATTCCACACTGTTGGCTAGTTTCAACTGTTCGCTGCATTTCAAGTTCACGTTTTCATCTTCTAGCACTGGTGGCATTAAGCCATAATAAAGAACCAAACATGAGATAATACAGTAGTGGTACTCCAAGAAAATTTACATCCCGAAAACCACACTGAAAAGATTATAATGTCAGGTTGAGGACTACTTCATTGGGAATCTGGACATATGAAGTGCACTTTAAGTATGCACTTTAAATGTGCACATTCCGATGCTCTTGAGGTATCCTCTGATGTCTTGTTTCTTCTATGATGTAGTGTAAGTTCTTTTAATGTTTTACAATTACGAACATCCTACGTCATCATAGCTGGGCAAGCGCGGTGGCGCCTGTCATCTGGCGCTCTCTGGCAACTGCTGAAACAAACCTATTTCTAGCAGGTCACGGGAAAATATTGTGAATGGTGATTTGAAAAGCGTTACTTTCAAAGTAAATTTCCTTTTATGCAAGTTGAACTATGTGCGAGAATGTATGATGAATTTCGTAAATCAAACAGCATTTGACTCTCATTTAAAAATCAACTCTTTGATGACGAGCCATTTAGAAGAATTTCGAGCCCAGCAGATCAGACATTTATGTCGTTATTAAAAATTTTACTGGCACATTTGTGTGATTTATCTTACAGTGTACCACGCGCAAAAAGATCAACATTATATGTGGAAGCTTAGCTTCTGTTGAAGTTTATTAACCATACAGACCAATATTACATGTGAAAGCTTTACTTTTCTTGTAGTAACTCTATGTATACCAATTTAAACCATTAACTTCTCTTGTTTGTTTGTTCGCGCTACTTAACAGTGATGTGGCTAATTGGCTGACTACATCACGTGTCCTATGCTCTGAATATCCAATGTCATCAGCTGATGAGCTATGACTGGCTTGCCAAAGCACATCGCAATCTCGATTTCAATGCTTGGGAAACTAACATACGGTTTTTGATGGAATTAGAATTTATACTTTCGTAATATGAAAATATGCAGGGTACATATTGCTTCTCATCAAAGATCTTTCCAAAACGTGTTTTTTTTCCCCTGAGTTTTGTTTTCTAAAGTGCCAGGATATTCTACGTCCTTGTATAAAACCATAACCATTCAAAAGACTGATAGTTTTACAGTTCTGAGGGAAAATATACTGTCACTTAACACGGAAAAAATGTGTTTTCACCTGGGAAAAAGTGTACTTTTAGTTGTGAAATCTGGGAAAAATCTGGGAATTCTTTTTCCTTGTCCGCATATACACCCTGAAATACTGTTCGGCATTTTACATCAGCGTGAATACCGCCAAATTATCAGTTAGGATGAATGGGCATATACAGAGGGTGTATACTGGCAACACGCAATATCTTTTTGCGGAGCATGCTCTGCAACGTGACGATCATGACCTCGGTGCCTGTTGCACCACATGCGCCATCTGAATTCTTCCCCCAGAAACCAGTTACTCAGAACTCCGCTCGTGGGAAGTAGTGTTACAACATGTCCTTGGTTCTCGCCACCCACTTAGCCTTAATTTAGTTAATTTCTTCCATCTCAGTATTTCTTCATAGTAACTACTCTTTTCTTCACTCTGTTTTAGTTTTCTACATCTTTCATTGGTTTACCCATCTATTTTTCACCACCCCCCTCCCGCCTCTCTTACATAGAATGCACTTACTTTTCAGTCTTATTAACTCATGCATGATGTTTAACCAGTAATCTCTGTCTGGCATATTACCCTGTCTTCCACCTTTAAGCTCTCAGATTTTCAAACCTCGCCCAATGCAGTCCCCAACATCAGTTTTCACTTCTCATCCCGTGCAGTGAGTCTCCCCAGACCTTCAGTTCTGTGTGACTTTCCCGAAATCTACTCCTTTCCCTAGACTTTCCCAGTCCTTTTCCTTCACTCCTCATCCTTTACCTTCACAATCCTCTTTTATGTGTGTGTTCTGCCATTTGCTGTCGCCGATTGGTGAGTAGATTTTTTTGTCTATCCAATTAAATTATTTTGCCTAATTTTTGTGGTTTGTAAATAACAAAAATGTGTGAAGTGTGTTAAGTAGTTTAATTACTTTTTAAACATGTAATTTGCATTGCATTGCAATCCATGACAAGTGTCGATGTTACCGTAGGATAGTGAAAGAGGGAGTGGTATGTGTAGATTGTGAGTTGGAATTTCATGTGGAAGAATGTAGTGAGGAACTGAATGGGGAACTCTGTGAGGCTCTTCCGTGGAACTGTAGGCTATGCAAGAAAAACAAAAGAATCACTTCCCAGGATGCAAAGCTTTATGCTCTTCAGGTTGAATTAGAACTTGTGAAATTTGAACTAGACCAAAGGGGGAGAAATATTGTGGGAAATGTGTAAAGGTAATAAGAAATGGGAGAAAGGGGACCAGCTGTTCAACTTCTTCAGCTATATTTGAGCTTACAGTATCAAACAAATAAACTTGACTTTTTACCTAAAGTAAGAGGGGAAGAGCCTCATCCAGCTGTAGGTCACAGTAGGGTGCAAAAAGTGTAGATTGGCACCAGAAGAGAGTAGGAAGAAAAGTGTCTTGCACTAGGGTAGTAGTCATGGTAGGTAGGGGTGTATGCCAGATGATACAGGACAAATTAGGAACAGGATGAAAGGTCACAAGTACTGCAAAGCCAAGTGTTCGTCTTAGCCAGATGACAGAGGTCATAGGGAATTTCCTAGCTAAAGACAGGGGTCACCTGGATGAAACAGGAATAGCAACTACACAAACAAATGTGAGTTTTGTGGAGATCTTATAGCACCATGACCAGCCCTGGTTAACATTGCTGTGTGTCATGTGAACACCAAGTTGAGCAGGCTGCTGCTGACTGAAATGAAATCCCATGTAAGTGCATTGCCTGTTCCTACAGTTGGGAGATGGGGATATACTAGACATGGCCTAAACCTGAGAAGGGGAGGAAAAAATAGGTTGGCTGAGTTTCTTGCAGAAAAATGTATGAGGGGGCCACCAACACACAAAGAAGAGCCCTTTGATCACTGGAGTCACAGAGGTACCTTCTTTAAGTTAGAATTCAGACATCCTGTTTTGAAAGAAGTCAGTATCGCAGAAGAGTGAGGTTAGTTCATTTCAGCAAATATTAGATGATTGGGTAATAAGATAGAAGAACTTATTGTCTGTGTGGAAAATTTAGAGGGCCCTGAAAATACAGTTATTCTGTGCCTATCTGAGCACCACATAATCAAGGGGCCACATAAGCTACATATAAAAGATTACACTTTAGCAAATTACTCTTGCAGAACCAACATGGGAAAAGGAAAAGCTGTTACATATATTGAGATAGAACATAAGTTCAGAAACATTGAGACAAATGAATTTTGTAGTGATGAGCACTTAGAAATATGTAAATGTGAATTAGTACTGGAAAATAGTTCACTTTTAATTTTAACTGTATGTAGATCCTTACTGGGAAGTTCTGAAATGTTTATGAGGAACCTCGATTCCTTACTATGCTGTCAGGCAGCAGCAAGCAGTTAATAGTCTGTGGTAACTTAAATATAGATTTTCCGAAGTATTCTGATAGGAAAAATGATCTGAAAATCTTATTTGGATCCTACAGTTTGATCTTAGTAATTAATGTTCAACACAGATGGATAAAGACAATAAGACCATACCTGATCAAGATGCACAGTTATTTAGGATAGGTAAGATAGTGCCTTAAAGTATGGATACTCTTCAGTGGACATCGGTTAGAATAATTAATGACTCCAGGACAAGTGTTTTTTAAGATTATTTTACAGAGGATGATCTGGAATGAAATTCATAATGAAACAAATGTTAACATAAAATTTAACATATTTCATGATAAATCCATACCATTATTTGAAAATAGCTATCTGGAAAAGCTAATCCGAAAGGACATTAAACAACCACGTATAAAACCATGGATCACTGTAGGGATTAAAAGCAAAAGGAAAAGGGAAATGCATCTGAGATCCCGTAATGGTCGCACACAAGAAAAACTACACAAAATTACTTAAAACAATTATTAAAAAATCAAGGAACACGCACATAATGTAAGAACTCAAAAATTCTGACAACAGACTTAAGCTATGTCGAATGTAGTGAAACGAAAGACAGAGCACCCAGCCACAGAACAGGAAACATCCCTGTTGAACTACAAATCATGAGCCGCAGGTTGCAAATATATTTAATAATAATTTCTGACAATGGAAAATCCAGAATGGAATAATGACAATATTATGAAAAGAACTGATTGCTACTCGCCATATAGTGGAGATTGGCACAACAAAAAGACTGTCAAACAAGTAAGATTTTGGGAAAAATACCTTGTTCAAAGTTAGACAGCGTACACACACACTCACACAGATGCTACTCACACAAACATGACCACAGTTTCTGGCTGCTCTTGCCAGGTTGTAAGCAGCTGCACAAGATGGGAAAAGCAGTCTGGGTGGTGGGGGCAAGGAGAGGCTTGGTCAGGGACGGGGAGGGGTAGCAGGGTAGGGGTGGGGGACAGTGAAGTGCCGCTTGTGAAAACATACAGAATAGAGAGCTATGTAGTGCTGGAGTGGGAACAGGGAAGGGAATAGATGGGTAAAGGACAACAACTAGCAATGCAAGACCTGTCTCATACATCCTCCTACCACCACATACTCCAGTCCAGTCCCAAGTGTCACCTATCCTCTCAAAGGCAGGGCTACCTGTGAAACAGTCATGTCATCTACAAGCTGAGCTGCAACCACTATGCTGCATTCTACATGGTCATGACAACCAACAAGCTGCAAGTCTGTATGAATGGCCACCGAGAAACTGTAGACAAGGAATGGCTGCTGAACACACTCCTCAATACAACATTCATCATTTTGATGACTGCTTCACAGCCTGTGCCAACACCAGCTTTTCTGAATTGCGCAGATGGGAAGTCTTCCTGCAATATATCATATGTTTCAGTAACCCTCCTGGCCTCAATCTTTGTTGATCATTGTCCTTTGCCCACCTATCCTCTTCCCTGTTCCTGCTCCAGCACTACACAGCCCTCTGTTCCAACATTGCACCAACAGTCTCTGTACTTCTCTTCTTCCCCTCTCCCCCCTCCCTTCATCTTACCTCCCGACTGCACCTAGCTACTCTACCTCTCTCCATCTCGTCAATGTATGCTTCCACAAGCAGCATTTTGCTGCCTCCCACCCATATTGTGCTATCCTCCCCCTCCCCCCCCTGCTACCTCCTTACACCCTGCACCAATATGGCTTCTTCCAATCATGCACAGCTGCTCGCAACCTGGCCTAGGCAGCCAGAGACATTTTGTGTGTGTGTGTGTGTGTGTGTGTGTGTGTGTGTGTGTGTGTGTGTGTGTGTGTGTGTGTGTGCGCACGCGTGCCCGCGCGCACACACACACACACACACACACACACGAGCATGTGCATGCATCGGTGTGTTTCATTCAGAAGAAGGCTCTTTGGCTGGGAGCTTACTTTTTTTGCAGCCTTTTTGTTGTACCTATCTGAGACTCAACATCGCTTTATGGCGAGAAGCAGCCTATCCTTTTCAAATATTGTTAATAATCATTTCTCAAATATAGTAGAAAGCATAGGGACAAACTGTTCAAGAGAAAAATCACATCAGTATGTTGAAAAAGCAACTCTCATAAAATTCAGTCATATGAATGATGAATGTATCACCAACTTCTCCTTCTGAAATTACGTATTCTCTGGAAGAAAAAAAAAAAAACAAAAAACAAAAAAAACAAAAAAAAGCTCATTTCGACTTGATGTTGTTTCCTATAGAGTACTTAACATTTGTTGCCGTGTAATAAGTTTCAACTAACCTGAAATATGTAATGTATCACTAACACAAGGCATTTTTTCAGAGGGACTGATATATGCCATTGTCAAACCCCTCTGTAAGGAAGGTGACAGGTGAGATGTCAATAACCACTGACCTGTTTCACTGCTGACATCCTAACCAAAATTTTTGAGAAGGTGATGTATTCTAGAATAGTATCTCACCTGAGCAACAATGATATCCGTGGCAAATCACAGTTTGAATTTCAGAAGAATTACTCTGTTATCGTAAAATTGATATTTTCTGCAACCTATCCAAGACATTTATCTGCATGAATCGTATTGTCTTAGATAAAGTGAAGTTTTATTGGATTGGTGGTATAGCCAACCAATGAACAATGCCAAAAGAGTGCAGACAGTTACGTAGCACTTAGTAAGTCAACCAACATTGTCCGAGGACATTATTCTTACTGGGGAGAAATCACATGTGGGAGACCCCAAGGCTCAATCTTAGGCTCACTTTTGTTCCTCGTGCAAAGAGTGCTAGCAAAGTTTTGCCATACAGCTTTATTCATTTAATTTTTTTTTTTTTTTTTTTTGAAGTAATTTCTGCCACATTGAATAAATAGATCCTTTGAAACCAATCCGTAAACCAGTTCTTCCAAGTTTCTGTAGGGAGTAAGGCACACTTATTGTCCCAAGCTCTCAGCAAGTCCTCATCACTTGATAACTGCACTCCTTTCATCTTCATTTTCACATGTGGGAACAGTGGAAAGTCACAAGGAGCAAGATCTGGACTGTAAGGAAGGTGCTCGAGAAGTTTCAGCCCTGTACCCTGCTAATATTTGGTGCATGATTTGGCTTGATGAGCTGGAGGGTTGTCATGATGGAGGAACCAAGTGTCCATTCTTGACTTCGGTTGCAGATTCTTCAAAGATTGGATGACTTTGAGTAGGTACTGCTCAGTGTACCACTTAGCTGTGACTGTCTTCTGTGTGTCCCAAAACAACATGCTCCACAATTCCACTCAATTTTGAATAAAGAGCTATCATTTTCTTCTTTACTGTTGGTGATTTTCTGACAGCTAAGGGTGTGTCATCTTCAAAAACCCAAGCTTTGTTTTGTGTCTTTTAGTTGGCACTTCATAATAGTACACCCAATTCTCGTCACCTGTCAAGATGCTGTTCGTATGCTGAGATTGTCCCTTAGAAGACTTCTTTAACACCTCCTGGCACCGAGAGACCCATCCTGTCATCTGCTTTTCTGTCAGTCTATGTGGTGCCCAGAGACAACAAAGTTTCTTGACCTGCAAATGATAAGTTATTATCATCTATCTGCTTATAGGTCACTTGCCTGTCTTTGTCTTGCATCTTCCTCTCAGCATCAATGATTTCCTCTGTAACTGATGATCATGTCCTTCCCGTCCTCTCAGCGTCCTCCAGAGAGAAATTTCCTCTTTGTAATACTCTGTACGACCTGACTATAGTGGTATGATGTGGCCACAGATCACCAAATGCAAGAGTCATTTCTTCAAAGCATTGGTCTGTCTTTAAAGCACGCGCAAAGTTGTACTGCAAAACTGCCTGAGTGTGATGCCATAGCAAGCACCTCAAAGTAACGCTGCTAGTAAACAACTCCACCCACAGACTTGGCACAGCGGCTACTATGCAAGTATGAAGTATCCTCAGAACTCAGCAACAATCAGCCTCCTGTGACTTATTGTTGTATTGCAGAAGTTTCCTAGTACCCTTTGTATATGTATATGATCTTCCATCTAATATAAAACAAGCAGAATTAGCTCATTTTGCAGGTGACAATCGAATTGTAATGATTCAAAGCACATGTATAGAAAAAGAAGAAATGGTAAACAGTGTTCTTGATAGTATTGTGAGAAGGTGGACGTAACCTGTGGTGTGTGCTATGTTTACTAGTGATGCGACGGAAGTATGATGACAGAAGCAGAAGTGGAAACAGATGTCAAAAGCCAGTTTTAGTGAAAGTGTATATATATTAAGAAAAAGTAACAATCTTTTTTATCGAACACTAGTTTTTTAGTATACTAACACTCGAAATTTATCAGTGGCGGATTACATTTAACAAAATTTCTCCATTTTTTTCACCCTGCAATCTATTTCAATGTTCTTCATATATGAGACCAGCTCTACTGAATGATTCTTCACTGGGTATGCCACTGGGAGAAGCTGACAAATACTTAAGAGCTAGTGGCAGTATGTAATGGTACTTGTGTCCATTTGATTCTGCTACATTGAAATGCTGCTACATTCGAAGATGAACAACACGGAATTTGTATTTACTTCGTTGGATAATGTAAGGAAATGCAGTGGTCGAGACTCGGGGCGGAGAAAAAAGCTCGTCTTCCACCTCTTTTAATTTATTTACTGACGCAGAGGTTTTGGTGCCAGTATTTATCTTTGTGCCTGCAAAGCATGCCATATATTCGACGGCAGAAGTTAATTGTGGCGGCACCTACCAATATTTTTCAGAACTTCCGCTTACTTTGCACTCGATTCTAAGCCGTAGACGGTTTTTTGGATTACAAAAACCAGAAAAAAAGTGTGGCTTAGATTAGAGTAAATACGGTAGACCATATTCAGGAGAGTATGGGTGGGCATCTCAGAAGACTTGTTGCAGACAATAAAGGCAAGGTACTATAGAGTAGGAAGCCACTTGGAAGTAAAAACAGACTAACAAAGAAGAGAACTGACAGCCTATTATGCCAGTCTATTAAGGTGCTGCAATTACAAATAACCTTACGGATTTGGATAGTATGAGGAAGACAGTATGGGCCATTTTGTTTCATTACTTGTTGACAAACATTACACCACAACATGGCCTACATTCTAATGAATGGTGCAAATTTCTGAAAAGCAAAGGAAAGCCATAAAAATAACCTTCCCTGTTAGGTAGCAGTGGCCACTAAACCAACTTTTTGAGCACTGGCTTCACCAGAACTGTTAGAAAAATGTCTGCTTGGCAAAACACAGAACCCAAATGAAAATTTCAATGCTCATATTTGGAAGAGATGTCCAAAGACTGTGTTTGTTTCCAATTTGATAGTGAAGATTTCTGCTTTGGAAGCTGCAGCAGTGTTTAATGATGGGAACGTGGCAAGACCTCACATGCTCTGCAAGTTGGGCTTTACACCTGTGGTCTTCACTGAGCAGATACCGTGGATCATCAGTGAGCAACAAATCAGGAAGGAAGAGACTTCAGTGCAGAATATAGAACAAATTGCTAGGACCATGGAGACTTCTCCTTAATTTGGTCCCACGGAACAATAAGTAAATAAATAAAGGAGCAGAGGAGTTAAAAGGGCTGCAGAGGATGATGAGGAAGAACTGGAGTAGGGATATGGGCGGTTTTAGCTAAGGCATGATGAAAAAATCCTTAAAACATTTAATCCAAATTTTAAAACAATTTTTCTACAGCCTAAGGTTTTCTTCATTCAGGAACACATATATCAGAAACTATTTGAAGGATTTCATTGAAATTTGGCACACCTATTTTTTTACATGGAAGCCATATTTAAGTGGAACAAAATCTTAATCTAGACATTATAAACAGTTTTATGGTCGATAATATTTGGAAAATTTGACCTTAAAAATGTTCAAATCCAAAATTACACAGAAAATAATAGAAATAATTTATCAAAAAGTTACTGCACTTAATTATACATTTATTAGTGTAGATTACTTTACCATGGAAAAAAATTTGCCAAATTTGCCTGGAAATAATGAGAAAATGTACCTTAAAATAATAATGTAACAAAAAATTGAAAAGTGTCTCACAGCATTAAAATTTTATTTTAAACATTCTATAAAATTATTTAAAGCATATTGTATCCCTATAAATAAGTGCAAAATTTCAGTGAGATTGAACAAAAAATGACAGAGATATGGATTTACAAAGATATTTCGCAAGGCTGCCACCATCTCGCTTAAGCCACAACTTGTTGAAGGTTGATTTTCAGTTTCAAATCGGCATCTTTTAGAGCTAATAGGTATGCAATCATCTTGAGATGAGTTTGGATCTCTGGCATTCATCATTATCAGATTAAGTGTCTGGGACTGAACTTGCTCTCTGATGATGCCATTGAAAAATTTTGACTTTTGTCGCTAGTCTAAGTGCGTTGCAAATGTGTACTTATTTTTTTTTAGTCAGTTCTCCAAATCTCGTGCTTTAATTCACTTAATTTACTTTTAAAATTTTGGAATTGTTTTGAAGTATCAGTTTTTGTTTCTTCTTGTTGTAAAGCAGCCACAAGAACTTGAATTAGCGCTATGAGTGATGAAATGTTTGTGTGAGAACTGTTTAAGTTTCTAGTAATTTCTTTGAATGGTTTCATTACTGCTACAAATTTTTGAACAATTATACACTCTTCAGTGGATATCGTCATGATTGGATTTGAAAATAAGTACAAAATTAGTGAATCCTTGAGCTTTGAAAACCATTCCATCATATAGAATGGGCTACTCCAAATGAATATAGAGGAAATTATATTAGCAGATAGGATTTTCATAAAAAGAAAATACATAATACTTACACTAAAGATATACAGTAAAATTAAAATTCATTTATATATATTTAACAATATTGCCATGTTGGTCAATCCTGAATGACAGATAAAGCGTGTTGATCAAGGCGTTCCCTTTGGATTTTTGCCAGCTCGGATTGTGCGACCAAGGAATGATTGAAATGGGTGGCAATTTTTATCAATTTATTAATAAGTTGTAGGAGCCACTCCTGTGATTTCACAGCAATTTGAATACAAAGTTGTATCTAATGTATTGCATAATTCACATCGTCAGGGCCAGACAACCACAGTGCTTTAATCATGTTAGATAGACGATCATGAACAATACAGTGCACTGCTTGGTGATTATGCCCCATTCTTGAAGTATCAAAAATGGTTCAAATGGACTTAACTTCTGAGGTCATCAGTCCCCTAGAACTTAGAACTACTTAAACCTAACTAACCTAAGGACATCACACACATCCATGCCCGAGGCAGGATTCGAACCTGCGACCGTAGTGGTCGCGTGGTTCCAGACTGTAGTGCCTAGAACCGCTTGGCCACCCCGGCCGGTTTGAAGTATCATTTCAAATTTTGTCAACATTATGACACCTGTGTGATGCCCAGTCATGACTTCACTTTTCAAAATTATAGATGTCTTGTGAAAATATTCTGAAATACCATGAGAAATCCAACTAAGTATTGAAGTTCCAGAATGTAAATGAGACCATGTATCAGTTGTGAAAGATATTGTTTCAGATTCTTCAAGTAAATTTTTGATTTTCTTGCCAGCTTATTGTACAAGTTACCGCACAAATAACAAAGTAAAAAATCACAACCTTTCAACTGATAGTTTGGAAGAGTAACCTCCATCACTCTGTGAAAGCTGGTATCATCAACAAAATTAAACCATGAGTTCTGGAGGGCAATCATTTCAGCAATCACACTGTCCATTTGTTGAGGCTTTAGGTGTGAGGAATCCCAATAATCATTTGCTTGCAGACTTTGTTGCAAAGTAAGTTGTTATTTAAGCATCTTTGGCCTATAACAACACAATGAAAATAGTAAAATACCCCAAGAAATTAGCTATGTTAAAAGTAATACAAAAATAAAATTCCTAGTTGCTAAGTAGAGCGCATCAGTAATTTGCAGCGTGTCCAGCTAGCGTGACAATTGTAGAAGAAACGTTTCTGTACCAATTTACAAATTACTCCGAGGTTTCTCAGTAGCGTGCAAATTTAATACTGGATTTTATACTTCATATTGCATACTACATTTCAATAACTGATTTACCATTATTACTGTTATTTTAGAACTGATGGTGGTAAAGAAGTTACTGACATCTGGTATAGAGAATAGAATGCAATAAATAAATTAAAATTCTACTGAGTAAATGCTATATTATTAGTATTGGTTCAAATTATAAACAGTTATGTGAGTACCACCACTGTTCTATAGATAAATGGAAGATAAAATTCTTAGAAACGTTTTTATATAGAGTGCAATAACTTTTTACAGTTCTCCCCTCAGATTGGATGAGGGGCAGGGATGTAAAACCAGTTTAAATTTCGTGTAGTGCTGCCAACATACACTCGTGTGCAGCTCACTTACCACACTGGTGTATTTATTCTGCACCACCGACTGTTATATGCTTATATTGTTACATGCTGGCAGCAACAGAAAAGGGCACATTATCTATCGACTAGTACCAACATGACCCAACCAGAACTAAAGGTGGGATGGGCTCTTTAAAATGTTGTTGTGTTGTGAATCATTTGGATAAAACAGCTTCGCACCAGCAGTGGACAGAGCACACCTTATAATAATTGGACTATATTCTTAGTGACGATTAGATTGTTATATAAATATTGACTAACCATTATTATTATTATTACTATTATTTCGCCTTCACTGAAAGTTTGATAGTTTCATCTAACTTCTCAAACTCTGCAGATTTCTTGACAGTTTAAGATGATTCTTGAACACAGTGGTCATGGATCATTTTTGCAAATATACTTTACCACAGATTTTGCATTTGGCACTCGAATCATTAATGTCAATGAAATAGTTCCAAATAAGACTTGTTTTTTGTTTCATTATTGCAGTCTTAACTAACATTACACCACAGAACTGTTGACTAAAAAACACTGTACAACGTAGTAATGTTACACAGCAGCACAAAGCAGACTGACGAGTGAGAAAACACTATACTTTCACATCAATGGACACAGATTACTGCCTAGTAATCCAATAAATGCAAAAATTGCTTGGGGTGTGTGTCAGATTGCTACACGCCCCACCCAATAAACTCTTGTCTGCACAACAGCTGGCACATTGGGTCATTAAGCACACACATCGATAGTCTCGCCATATTTGAAAGTTCTGATAAACTTCTGATATAAAAATGCTGAACCAGACATAGAAGCAAATGTGAAAAAATGTGCGGAACTTCCGTAGTTGGGAAGGCAGAAGCAGATCTCTGTCACACCACTAATATTTACTCCATGCAAGTGCAATGGGTGGTCAAAAGTTAAGTTTTTACGAAGAACTTTCTTGTAAGGGCAACCACAGCTCAAGGACATTGTAAATAACGTTACAACACTTAGTAACTGTTCAAATTATCATAAAAATTACAACAGTTAAAAAGTCAAGAATGATGAGGTGTTTCCAAAAGCAGCATAGCTGTATGAAGATGCTTTATTCGCAACTACTGGTTTCACATCAGTATTGGTGCATCTTCAGGCATTATCTCTCAAAAATGCAAATCACTGTGTGAAATTTTTTAAATGGTAGAAATGCAGAACTGTTGTGTTGACATTCAACAAGAAACAATGATGAGTACTCACAGTGGTTATATTCCCATAATGTATGTGGGCAGTTACAGAGCCCCAGCTTTCGTGAAGTTATCTACATTAAAAGTCAAACCACAGTGGTGGGCCGCCATGATAAAATTGAGTGCACCAAAAAAAAGCCTGTAAACAAAGCATGACTGCTGACGGAGCCAGGTCTAGAAAAAAGCATGGGGAAAACTAATAAGGAATGGAACATTACTGTGAACGGGGACAAAATGCCTAAAAACTACTAATTTCTAGGGAATTACATGGGAAATATTATGCCAAAAGCAATTATCCAATACAGAACAAAGATGCTGAGAATGGAAGAGATCTGAAAAATAGATTACTGGATAACACCGCTTGGTATATATTATGAGATCCGGTAGACACCAACAGCATAAAACAAATGAAGTAAAATTTATCCTCTGTAATTTGTGTACTTCTGCCGTATTGATTACAGGCCCATGTGGTGTAAGCAGCCTGTGGAGGCTAGCATTTTACACTGGGAGGCGGAAGGAAGGCTACATTGATTAAGAGTCAACCAAAGTAAACACTCAAGCAGCTGCAAAGAGGAAATCATAAGTAAGAAAACAACCAGAGGCTGGGAACCATATTACATAACTTAAAAAATCCCTAGTTTATTGTAGGTGTAAGTGAAAAATAAAATGTAATCTGCTTTACATCAGTATCTCAGCAGTATAAAATTACCAAAGGAGTAGTATTCGAGTAGTATACAGTTGCTAGATAAGCATGAAAATCATACTAATAGCCACTGGTGACAGTTCAAATAATCAATATTCAATAGGATAGTATAGTGTCAGTTCAATCTGATTATTGAGAATTGAATGTGAGGCCCACTTTAATGTGTTCATGATACGCAGTTCTTCCAAAACATTTAAAACATTTCCTTTTGTTTCCTTAAATGTAATATGCAAATTTTCCCCAATGTTGGCAATAGAGTGACCCATTTCTTTTAGATGACCTGAGATAGCTGATTTGGAGCCAAAAAGGTTTGTGTGTTCTTTAAACCATGTATTAAAATTGCGTCCAGTCTGGCCTATACATTTATGGGGGCAGTCATTTCAGGCAATCTCATAGGCCCCGGAATCATTATACGAGGGTCATCCACAAAGTAAGTTCGTTTCTATTTCTATCTGCAGCAGTGCTACGATCGCAGTTCTGAGCATGTGCAGCAGTTACTCTGATTCAAGGAGAAGACATGTACGCCATTTTCAGATCGTTGCTGCCGACGTGTTGTTTGTAGTGCTTCTTTATAATGTCAACCATTATTGAAAACGCCACCGCATGTGAAATCAGATCTGTGATTTGTTTTCTAAATTTGAAGACATGTACGTCATTTTCAGATCGTTCCTGCCGACGTGTTGTTTGTAGTGCTTCTTTATAATGTCAACCGTTATTGAAAACACCACCGCATGTGAAATCAGATCTGTGATTTGTTTTCTAAATGCAGAGAATGTTAAACCAAAGGAAATTCTTCGGCAAATCTGCGAGGCTTACGGACAAAATGCCATGAGTGATTCAATGATTAGAAGATGGGTCAGACTGTTCGATGAAGGACATGGTCAAGTGCACTATGAAGAACGGAGTGGACGCCCAGCTGTGGTTACTG
This sequence comes from Schistocerca americana, assembly GCF_021461395.2. Classification (NCBI taxonomy): domain Eukaryota; kingdom Metazoa; phylum Arthropoda; class Insecta; order Orthoptera; family Acrididae; genus Schistocerca; species Schistocerca americana. The sequence goes on along the minus strand of NC_060124.1, from coordinate 427,821,951 downwards.
ATGAACTGGTTCACACAATTGAGGAGAAGATTAAGTACAACAGTAAGTTTATGCTTAGTGCCCGTGCTATGGAAGTTCTGCAAATCTCATGATCAGTAATTCGTTAAAGTGTTGATGAAAAACGGAAATTTTGAGAACTTTGCACACATTGGGTATCCAAAATTCTTACTGAACAACACAAAAAACAATGGAGGGGCAGTGCACTTCAGTTTTTGACATGCTACAATGAAGAAGGCTATGATTTTCTTTCTCAGATAGTCACGGGGGATGAAACTTGGGTATCGTACGAAACCCCTGAAACAAAACGGCAATCAATGGAAATGGAGGCACACTTCAACTCCAATGAAAGTTAAGCCTAAGCAAATCCTGACACCTCGAAAAGTCGTGTGGACCGTTTTATTGCGACAGAAAAGGCATTTTGCTGATTGATTTCTTACCACAAGGCCAAACAATCAATGCACATGGTTACTGTGAGACCATTAAGACATTGCGCTGTGCGGCAGTATTTTCAATTACAGCTGACATTATAAAGAAGCACTACAAAGCACATGTCAGCAGCAGCGATCTGAAAATGTCATACATGTCTTCTCCTGGAGTCAGAGTAACTGTTGCACATGCTCGGAACTGCGATTGTAGCACTGCCGTGGATAGAAGTAGAAACGGAACTTACTTTGTGGACAACCCTGGTATGTATTGCCTTAGGGCTTTTAATTGTGCATGTATCTACTATCACCATTCCTTGGAATAAAGATTGCTGGATGATTTTTTTTTCTTCCCCCAATATATCCTGACACTATTTTGATTGTATGGAATTAACATTGTGGCCAAACCAGTACTACTCACCAAATGGACAGAGCGAGCGGACATTTTCTTATTGAGGACTTCTTTGTTGATCTTCCTCACAAAATCACTATCATAACCATTCGGTGCCACTATATATTAAATAGTGTGGTATTCTCATTGAAAGGATTCCTTTTTAAGCGGTATGCTATATGTCCAGTGTAACAGTCCCCTGCAAACTGCCTTTTGTACTTCATGGGGTGATATGATGGCTGACAGACAGTTGTGCTAGTAGTAGTAGGCTTCCAAAATACATCAAAAGAGAAAGTAGCACCTTCCATAGTGGCATGCAGGTCCAAATATGGTAAGGAGCTATACATACTACGCCCTCTTGAAAATTGAATTTCATCCTGCTAAGAGTTTAGAAGATTCACAAACTGGTTACAGTCATTGTTTATAGCATAAATACACCATCTACATACTGCAGCCATAAAATAATCCTATCATTGTGCTCTGGGGATTGGTGAATATGTTGATGCTCAAAGTGCACCATGTAGACAGGGGCAAGACAATAAGACAAAGGGGACCCCATTACAAGTCCACTCTCTTGGGTGTATGTACAATCTCCAAACTTAAAATGACTGAATTCCAAAATGACTCATGTTGTATTGAGTATTCTGTTCTGAGTTGGAAGAATAAAATATACTATGTAACTTCATATGTGGATTTAATTTGTTGCCTGCATGATTGTTGAACCCAGAAAAAGAAGAACACCCCTCACAACAATAATATCGTGCGGCAGATACACTATATATGAAAGAAGCAGCACCTCTACAAATCACAAACAAAGAGATTGAGGCTTTGGATGGTTTGCAATACTAGAGGATATCTTCCAGCAACAATGCATAACCAAAGATCGTGAAAAATTCACTCTTACAATTAGCAATCTGGAACAAAGAGCAACAGTGATAGTCTCTGATGTGATCCTACATCCGCCACTCTGACAAGAAAACATCACACTTAAATTGCCACTGATTGCTCACTGTATGAAATCATCTGAGCCATGACTTTTCCAGGTGATGTACTAGGAGAAATGTGGGAACACAAGTTGTGAATTTTGGAGACAGTTACACGCTGTAGTTGATGCATGCATAAAATCTGATGAATTATCACTACACGTCTGGTGACAACAGCTTCCTCATCAAGTTCAGCTGACATTGATCATGTATGAAGGACAGTCTCTTGACAAGCTACTGCAAATAACTGACAAAGCTTTTGCTACCCTGCAGTTGAAGGTCGTAGTGTCTGTACCAACATCATCGGACACCTCTGCAAGGGAAGCTAATGGTGACTCATTGGAGTGGTTAGAAGAATCGAAGTTAAGCTGTGCAGACACAAGTTATAAGCAAAAACTAGGCATCGCTGAGGGGATCAGACAGCTTCAAGCAATGGCAGAGAAGTTGGCTACTCGGCTACTTAACATGGAACAGCGAACTTCCACCAGTAACAAGTTGCAGTCATGCTCCTAACAGAATCAGGCTAACACCACCAATTGTTGCTGATATCACAGGTGGTTTGGTTTGGCTCACAAGCTATGAGAAGCACAAAACCTTGTGGATTCCCAAATGGCAAGAGTCGCCTGCTGTAGGCGCTATGGGCTACAGTACTCACAACCGTCGCCGTAAACGAATAAGAACCAGGGAGCAGTTGTAGGCGGCAACACACACAGGCCCATGAGAATGTGCTTTTCACTATTTTTTAAGCCATTCTGCGACATCCTGGAAGAATAAGCTAACATTGTGCAGATTACAAGTGGTTGATAGACTCTCAGTCCTCAACTTCCTGATAGACACAGGTTTGGATGTTAGTCCCCTGCCGGTCTCGAGCTTGTTTGCAAAGTACATAACTGAGCCTTTGAAATTGCTAGCAGTTAACAGTTAAGCATGAATGTACAGTTGTAAAGAGCTCATGACTGATATCAGTTTGTCTACCTGTTACAAGTGGAACTTAGTAGTGGTAGATATTTTACAGCCTATCTTAGGTGCAGATTTCTTGTCTCACCATGGACTTGGCAAGTAACTACCTTACTACCAGATTACAAAGAGCCATGGTAAAAGGTTGTCGGTGCAATGGAACAGAGGTTGTAATAGGAGTAATCAGGAGCTCAGGTATACCATCTCTGCAACAGAAGGCATCAAGACTCCAATAGTGAAGCATAATATAGTTCATTATACACACACCACACCACACCATGCCCGCCAGTATCAAAATGTGTCTGCAGATTTGCTCCAGACCAATTAGCGGGAATGAAAGTGATTTTTGAGGAAATGCTCTGGGCTGGAGTAATTAGTAGATCAGACAGCCCTTGGGCATCCCTTCTCTATCTAGTACACAAGAAATACGGCACGTGGCATCCCTGCGGCGACTACCACTGATTGAACACAAGAAGAATCAAAGATAAGTACCTCACACTGAACATTTAAGAGTTTACCTGTGTTCTAATGGGTGCAAAAGTGTTCTCAGTACTGGACTGCAGTAAGGCAAACAACCATATTCCAATGGTTCCAGCTGACTTGGCAAAGATAACGGTGGTCACACCTGTGGGATTTTTTAAAATTTATGTTTATGCCATTCAGACTAAATCCTGAAAAAGATTCATTGATTAGGTGCTCCAGAGATTACCTTTCTGTTACGCGTACCTGCATGATACCTTGATATTCTCAAAGGTTGTGCAATCATCTGATAAACATATTCAGGAGATATGACAGAGACTGGATATGTACAGAGTAGTTTTAAATGAATACAAGTGCACCATGTGCAAAATCCAGTAACTTTTCTTGGCTATATAATCTCAACCGACAGTATACAGCCATTACTGGAGAAGATTGACAAACTGCGCAACCTACCCAAACCTTTAGACTACAAACATCTTGGTCATTTCCTTGGTATGGTAAACTTTTACCATCATAATTTGCCATTTACCATCACAACACAGACACCGCTTATGAGTGCACTGGCGGACAAGAATGCCAAAGTAAAGCAAAAGCTGCAGTGGACCCCAGAAATGAGGAAAGCTTTAAGTGAATTTCAAAGAAGCTTAGAGGAGTCAGTGTTACTTGCACATCCCATATCTGCAGCACCGTTGAGTATTGCAGTAGATACCAGGCAGGCCACAGTTGGAGCAGACTTGCAACAACAGGAAGATGAATATTGGCAGCCTTGTAGTTTCTTCTCAAAGGAGCAACAACGCTGACAGATAAAATGGGGTATGCGTCAAGATATTTTGCCCTTATATTGAAGCCTGGACAGCAACAATTTTCACCAATCATAAACATTTAGTATCAGCTTTCAGCAACATCAGTGATATGTGCTCGCCAAGGTATTTTCAGCACATAGAGTTTGTCGGTCAATTCATCATAGCTTTAAGGTACATAAGAGGCATGGAGAATCTGGTTGCAGATTATTTTACTTGTGTTTTTGGCATTGCCAACACTGACCTATGGAGAACTAGTGGCATAACAGGACGCAGATCTGGAGCTACAGGCATTATTGACAGACCACACAGCAGGGTTACAGTTACAGCTGATATCAGTGCCAAGAAGATGAGTTAACTTACGGTTTGATATGTCATGACAGAAGGTCAACCCATACATTACTCAACAGTTTTGCAAGGCGAAATTTGACAGTGTTCATGGCCTGGCACATCCAGGGGAAAATGCCATGATCGAGTTACTGACAGCACTTTTTGTGTGGCCATCAATTAAAAAAGATGCCAGGGAATAGATTCGCACGTGCCTACAATGTCAGTGCTGCAAAGTAGGACGACATGTTCATGCGTAAATTGGGAATTTTGCAGGATCACTAGCAAGATGTGTCAATGTGCACCTGGACTTAGTGTGTCCACTCCCAGTTTTGATGGATATAAATACTTGTGAACTGTGGTGGATCGATACATGAGATTGGCAGAGGCCATACTGATCACTGACATAGTGGCAGAAATTAGGGTGAAAGTGTTTGTCTCTCAGTGATTAGCTCACTTTGGTACCCCATCATATCACAACAGATCAAGGGCACCAGTTCAAGTCTAGTCTGCTCAGTGTGTTAGTTAACTTATGTTCATTCCAACACCACCATATAACCAGCTACCACCTGGCAAGCAATAGTATGGTGGAGACGTGGCATAGGATGGAGAAGGTAGCTCTCACGTGTCATCAAGGAAGCTGGACTGAAGCATTACCATTGATTCTTCTTGGATTATGGACCGCATACAAGATGGCCATTGCTGCTTTGACAGTGGAATTGGTTTATGGGGAACCACTGAGAATCCCAGATGACTATCCAACCACTGCCTCATCACCAAAACCAACAAATCACTCATCGTTGATGTATGAAATCCATGATCATGTGAAACAGTGAGAAGACCAACAGTATCTAGTCATGATGAATGCCCAATTTTTGTGCATAAGGCATTGGTGACCCGTACAATTGTCATGCTTTGCACAGATATAGTCAGAGTGCTAGTAGAGCCTCCATATACTGGACCTTATTGAGTAGTATGACTTAATACCCATACTGTGGACATGTTGCAGAATGACAAAACCGTTAGTGTGTCCATAGAGAGGATAAAGCCAGCATTCGTCTTACCAGAACCCAAGTACGATGACACTCAGCCGGAAGAGAAGGACCAAAGTTTGGAGCGCACTACAAATAATGTAGCAGAAGAATCCATACTGAGGTGGCATGGAACCACAGCACAGCAGTCCACATCAGCTCCCACATCTTCACAGCGACAAGTCATCCATGCAAGAGCAGGAAGACAAGTCAGATTTAAGCACCCGTTCATTCTCAGTGCTCCACAGCTCGAGGGGGGGGCTATGTGGGAATGTGATGTGTGCCATGTTTCCTTTTGCAAGTGCAGCAGGCATTAGAAAGTTAAGTTTTTCTTTAACTCATGTTCTATTAGTATTCTGTCCTGAGTTGGAAAAATAAAATATCCTACATGATTTGTGATTTTGTATGTGGGTTTGATTAGTTGCCTACAGTATCATTGACTGGTTTTCTGGAGATGGTCTCACCCTCAATTTAAAAAAGGCACAGTATTTTCAATTCTGTACGCATCAATGAAAAGTGTAACACATGGTGAGGAAATAACACTAGGGTGGATACTTCAAAATTGGAAGGAAAATCAGCATTGGCCATATTTTGTTGTTTTATTGTCAGCAAAATCGATTTTCAGTCACTTAGTGACCACCCTCAGTGCTGTAATATACAATTAAAATTGGTTGGCACTGGTATCAAGCTATAACCACAAGTGATCACTCTAAGCTTGTGGTTATAGCTTGATACCAGTGCCTATGGCACTGCAGAAGCGGTGTCATGGGCCCTACACTGACAGCTAGCACCTTCTATAGGGAAGTTCCTACTTCATACTTGTACACCTGGTGTGTGTGTGTGTGTGTGTGTCTGTGTGTGTGTGTGTGTGTGTGTGTGTTTGCGTGTGTGCACAAATGCATGTTTTTTTTTTTTTTTTTCCCCAGTGTTGCCAGGAGTTCGAAGAACTCACTAACCTGAGAGTGAACTCAGGGTAGTGAGAATGCTGAAGGGTGTGCAGATACTCTCTTAAACTAGTAAGAAGTATCAGTGGCTCGCACATATCCTGTTGTGTTGACTACTGTGGGAGTCAGTACCAACACAAACAAGGAAGGAGAGAAGTTGTGATTGCCGGTGGCAGGAATCCAAAATGATATGTACATAAAACTTTCATATTAATAGAACACTTTATTTCTATATTAAAAAAAAAAAAAAAAAAAAAAAAAAAAACCTTAACTTCTCATTACGAGGTGGCTTGATGTACTTCCTGCGCCTCCTACAAACAGTTACATGTACATTCTGTTACTGCTCTTAGAATGCAGGCTAATTATTGTCTTCCTATTACTCAGTACTGATGCTCTTGATATCTGCAACCAAACTGGGTTCAACCAGTGATGGGCGGCTGGTTAAGTCACTGTTGAAAGGGGGGAGGGGCAGGAAGCTGGATGGCATGAGGAGCCAGGAGCCGCAACTAGGACCAATTGCGGCTGTGCCCCAACATCCGCCTTGCGCTTGGAGGGGAACATTGGTTTGATAACTCTTAAAAGGGCAATGATGGTGACGGTGGCTGCAACGACAATGACCGTGAAGCCGGCTGTTGCGGTGAAGGCGATAGGTCCAGCCCCATCGGTTCTGCATGCAGTGCTGAAGATGCCCCTGGGGACAGCTGTGCTGCATGATCCTGGGAGGATGCGAACCTGGGCACAGAAAATTTGCAGAAGTATCTCACAATCGACAAGCATGAATCAGGTTTTGATGGCAGTGTAGCAACCCAGCTGGACCTTGAATTAAATACATGCAAGGGCCAAATTTTGAAGATTCATTCCTTGCTCCCAGTGCCTGGTGCAACCAAAACCTCTGAAAAGAATAAAATCATTAGTCGCAAAGCGATACTTGAGGAGCGTGGGAGGTGCCGTGCACTGTGGTGGATGTAGCAACTGGAGCAGCATGTGGGGCCGGCCTGTAGAAGCTCCACCAGCGACAGACCATCATGGGGTTGGGAGTGGTATGTTGTGAGGAAGGGCAGGAGCACGTGCTCCCAAGTACAAATCATTCAGCTTCTCCTTTCGACTGAGGATGGTATGAAACACTGGTAAGGTGAGTGATAATATTGGCTGTACACAACTGTACTGTTCTTGATACCGTTTTGTGGCACTGTGCTGGTCAGTGCTTGAGAACTGCACACTCGCCCCCCCCCCCCCCCCTTCCTCCCCCAAAATGCCACACTGTTGTTCTTAGGAAGCCATCTTATGACAACATGGAGGGAAGCAGTAAACTGTGGTATGTTGTCTGTAACCATCACTTCAGGCAAACCTTCCAAGATAAAAATAGATGACGAAGCCTGAAGGGTGCAATGCAAAAGCCTGAAGGGTGCAATGCGACGTATTTGAGTTCATGGGGATTGCTAAAAGAGTCATTTTGGGTTGAAAGGAGAAACATAAAGTACTTTTTCCTGAATACAAAGACCAAAGAAATCAAAACAATCTAACCCAATAATATTTTCACTGCCACATTAGCAAAATTGTAAATGTCACTGTCCTGGAGTGATACTGGAATGTGACAGGCAAACTGCATGTACCAAGCACTGGAATGTCCTGACCATTAAAAGCAGTTACCTGTGTGCAAGATTTTGTCAATTGTTGTGAGCCAAACAGTTCATAAGTGGCACAATTAAGTAGTTTAATGGAAATGCCAATGTCTTAACTGAAGTCGCACAGAAAGTCTGCCAACGACTTAAGTTCACAAGCAGTTTGTCTGACTGTCATTGTACAGCACTTGGGTGGGGTGAGGGCACATCCTGAGCTTGGTAATTACTAATACTGGTAGAAAGTTTAGAGAAAATACATCCACTAAGACAGAAAGTGCTCTGTGCTTATGAGGGCAAATGTGGGTAGCGTTTTTTTTTTTTTTTTTTTTTTTTTTTTTTTTTTTTTTTTTTTTTTTTTTTTTTTTTTTTTTTTTTTTTTGATGCAAGCACACAGACTGTTTTGCAAGGTCATACCTATTTATCAGTTTACGTTACACTGCAAATGGGAGCTACCTCAAAGTTTTCCATGCCACTGTCACCCGAGCCCTGATGTTCAATGATTTGTAACACTTGTTTCAAAGAAGGACCAGAATGTTTGGGAATTAAATGACGCTGTCGTGTGAAACCCTGAAGTTCAGTGAGCCAGTGATGGTATGTCTGTTCTGGCTTTTCCCACAATCATAACTGCAGCATTCTGTAACTCATCCTCATAATACTTAGTGGGGGCAGAAACTAAATCTTCAAAAACTAGCAACTCCAGCCTACTAGTCAGGAATAATTTCTGAGTGAAGCGGTAAACTCATGTGCTGGCCGTTGACACAAAATAAGGTTGTTTCACTGTACCATGCACATGATATGTAGCAAAACGAGCATTGAACTGAGCATATCACTTGTTCCATTCCTCTTGTTGTTCATTGAAAACTTGGAATGGCAGAATGCATGGAGACAGTACCATGGATGTGGCTAGATTTGTGGCAGAGTTGATGTAACAGCAGCTTTTGCATTAATGAGCTACTTAACTGCCATTATCAATTGCAGCATTTGATGGTTCTGAAACTGAATAATTTGCATTAGACCAAAGCCAGCAGCAACCAGAGACATAGGTGCAGGTGGTGCAGGAGGTGTGTTGGGGGGTATTTTAGTTAATGAGAGAGCCGCAACAAATTAATTATAAGCACACAAATAGCGGAAGAGTTGTGGCTAGTCTGCAAGAATGAACACAACTAGTAACTGTGCTCATCAGAAATAAAAGAGGAATATTAGTGATGCACTATGATGGAGTGTCGAAGAGAGAAGACATCATTGGTTCTGGAATCCGTGACACCAGATGATTTGTCAGCTACTGTGGAAGTCAGCACTGACACAAACAAGGAGGAGAGAACCTGTGATCTCTGGTGGCAGGAATTCAAAATGATCTGTTCAAGTTGGTTAGTGCACAAGTTTGCCCATCTACCTGATCTGGGAGTGTCTTCACTCACCATTCAACCAGTTATTGTGTTTCCAGTAAATGAATTGACTCCATATAGGTGTACCAAAGTTTGGTTCATATCCATGTGTTTCCCAGTTGAATCAACAAAGAGTATTCTCCAGTAGTGATGTATGAATTATTCAGCAAACGTTGAGAGTACTGTACTGATCACAAGATGCCATCTCCAGAAGGTTTTTTGTGTGTATTTCCAGATCTTCGCTCACAGATCTGTCAGCTCTGTCCTGCCATTTCGAAACTACATTCTGCCTAGCAGCCATTTTTTTTTCTGTGACTTACAGTTCTGCAAGCAGGTTTTGGTTTGACACAATGGCGTTCAGAAATATCTCCAGCCATAATAATATGGTCCATACATGGTATTGGCACACTACATCAGAACATTAGATGTTGACATCCAATGGCTCTTCCATCATGATGCCCATCAGCAGACTCCAGAAGTCTTTACCCCATCTGACACTTACACCAGTGCATCACAGCAACTGACACTTACATGCTACATATGGGTGATTTCATGAGGAAAACAGATACACCCAGTCTTCCATTGCCACAGCCTGTGCCTTGAAGTAAACCTTAAGTCACAACTCGTTTTGGGTGCCACATGTGTTTCAACCTCAAATATCGTTGCCACTTCAGGGGAGTGATGTGGACAATGAATCATTGGGTACATTTTGTGTATGCAGTGTGAACTGTCTGAGTCTTTATGCTACCAGAGCTACAAACAAGTGATAGAAACTCCTTGCAGACTTACAATTGCACATTGTAATTAATTTTTTCTGTTGAGTTGAATAAATAAATTATATTTACACATGACAATACTGCTGAAGTTATATTATGGAAAGGTGTGTATTATATTAATTATAAGTAAGAATATATTTGAAATTTAAAAAGGGGAGGCGGGCAGGGGAAAGGGGGGGGGGGGGGGGCACGGAGGGAGAAGAAGATGTACTAACAGCACAGAGAAGCTTAATATTAGTTATGTTAATTCTGGGAAATGTATTGCATGCTGTGGTGCGATGGAAGCTAGTAGTGACAATAGAAATGCTTTAGTCAGTTTGTAGGAATAAGAATTTAAATAAGACCAGCAGATTCAAAGTTATTTTGAATTTATATCTGTCTGTCATGAGAACGTAGTAAGTGTAGAAGCAAAATCTCTCTTATTCTGACATAAAACAAATAGTAGACTGAATAAGCTATCCTCTAAGGTTACTGCAGTTATGCATAAAAAGTGCCTAATGTGACAAGTATGGCACTATTTTACCTCATTTTCATAGGTTAGCACTACTTTCTTAGTTTCCCACTGACTAGTGTGGCTTGAGCTTTTGGTGGAGGGATTGTTTTTCTGCCACACGTGGGGATGAGAAAAATAACTGTGAGTGAAGCCATAATTGTTGACGGTGCCAGTCGGCTGCCAATAGAAGTTTGGCTGCAAAATTGAGAGCGGATGTGTCTGTGTGAGATCACCCGCACACAGGGCATTTTGGTGGGTCTTCTGAGTTGACTGGAATCTGTTGCTTATAGATACTGGTTGTAGTGTGTCAGTATTCCTGACATATCAGATACGGGGAATGGTACTATGTCCACGATGTGTGTACAGCCAGCTGTGCCAAGCAACATTATATACTTAACAGGTACTGCAATCTGATGTTTGCTAAACCCAACATTATCCAACCACTACCCACAGATAGTATGTCACTAGACAGTTCTAATAACTGATGATTGGGGTGGCTGCCCACAGTGTATTACGCTTGCTTTATAGGATACAGATTTTTATCAGTCATATGTTATCAGTTGGACAGTTTGTTTGCTAGATGTTTTTATATTTTATGATGAACAGTGCTTTATACTGATCATAGGTAGTTTATGTTACTGCTAGAATAAAACATGATTGTTTTCTGTTTCTAATAGTGAACTGTTCAGGTTAGTTCTGTGGTATTTTGTTGTTCCTCTTATGTGCAGATATGGAGTGCATGTTTATGGCAGTTTCGAAACAGAAAAGATACATGGTCCTTCAAAAGGGAAGCTAATGTTCCTAAACACTGTTGGAGTATCGTCAATGTGAGGAAAAGATTGATTGCTACTTACCATAACAATGACATGGTAAGTTGCAGACAGGCATAATAAAAGACACCTACACATTGGTTTTTGGCCACAGCCTTTGTTATTCAAGTTGGAGCTGCAGGAGTGGCAGTTCACGTGTGCGCGAGGCATGTTTGCTTGTGTGAATGCATGTGCTTTTCTTTTCCTGACGAAGGCTGTGACTAGAAGCTAACCTGTAAGTGTCTTTCAGTTTTGTCTGTCTGCAACTTAATGTGTCATCTATCTTTTCCTTACATTATTTACTTGCTTAATTCTTATAATATTTGTGGTTAACATTTAATCTTTTAGACTCAATAATTTCTGAAGTTGCTTTGCATGAGCTCATTTTCATATGCTCTTATTATTTAATTATGATGTAAATTCATTTAAAAGCTATTTAATCTGAGTCTTTTTTGAATAATTTATTGTATTGTTGTTAACATTTTATTTAGGAAACATTCCTTTTTTGAATCCAGTCATTGTAGTTGGTTATTCTGGTGTGGTCTTAATTAGGATGCTAAATTAATTAGATTTTATTTAAGTGGGTCTTAATAATAATTTATTGTTGTGTTAGCATTTGGTCTTGGAAACATTCTGTTTGTGAATCTGGTGGTCACAGCTTGTTGGTGTAATCAAGTTAGACCAGTATCTGTTTGATGCTGTTTATTCATGTTGTCAATAAATGTATAAATATTGCACTGGTAACCCAAACTAATTTAGTCAATTCCACCCTTTAATCCTAATGTCCCAACTAGACATATCATTAAGTAATTATAAGTGAGTTCCAATAATGCCAGCAATACCCAACATTTTAATCAGAAACCACGTAGATAAAGACCTCTTCTAAAAATGCCAGTAATATTTAACATTGTAATCGGAAACCAATTAGACAGTGACATCTTCTAAACCGAAGACAGTATGGGCCTCACAATGATCAGATTGGATTAGATTAAGTTTTAGTTCCATAGACCAAAAATGGAGATGATTCTTGTGAGTGTGGAACACCTCAAAAAGTGTAACATAAAAAACATAAAATATTTGAATATAATACTAACCACCCTGGTCATTTGTCAGGAGATTGTCAAAATGGTGATTACAATACAGTAAACTGGAACTGCTAATATTTACGAAAATAAACATTGTTATGCACTTTTAATAAATTTATCATACACAAAACACCTAATGTTGACTGTTATCGCCAAGTGCTGTCAAAACTGAAATCTAACAGACATTTTTACTTGAGCTGATATAACAGTTCCTGTTAAGATATTCATCTATAGACTAGAAGGAGTTGCCTATCAAAAAGCCTTTGAAACTCTGTTCAAACTGTGCTTTGTCTGAAACCAAGTTTTTACTGGTTGCTAGCAATTTATTGAAAATATTTGTTCCTGAGTATTGGACCATGTTTTGGACGACTTGTAAGTGATTTTAGGTCTTCATGCAGATTGTTCTTATTCCTAGTATTGATACTATGTATTGAGCAATTGGTTGGCAACAAATTTCATTGAACAGTAAATATACTGAGAAGCAGTGGTTGGAATACAAAGTTCCTTGAACAGTTTTCTGCATGATGTTCTTGAATTTACACTGCAAATGATTCTAATAACATGCTTTTGCACACTAAAAACATTTTCTTGGTTTAATGAGTTACTTCGAAATATGATCCTGTATGACATAATAGAATGGCAGTACGCAAAGTATACAAGGTTTTTTATATTTATATCTCATACATCTGACATTATTCTCACTGCAGATACAGACTTTTTTAGGCACTTAAGCAATTCTATGATCTTCCCTTCCCAACTGAATTTATTATCGAGTTGTAATCCCAGATATTTAGCACTGTAAACCTCTTTGATCTTCATGTCTTCATATGTTATACACATGCTGGAAGGAAATCTTTTACAGGTTCTGAACTGCATGTAGTGGGTTTTTTCAAAGGTTAATGACAGTGAATTAGCTTTAAACTATTTATTAATGTCAGTGAAAATTTGATCAGCAGCTATTTCTAAGTCTGTACTTGACTTGCTACTTATTGCAATGTTTGTATCGTCTGCAAACAAAACAACCTTAACATCTGGCAATGTAACAGATGAGAGGTCTTTAATGTATACAAGGAAAAGCAACGGACCCAAGAAGGAACCTTGAGGAACACCACATGTAATTAATTCCCAATCTGATGAAGACTGACTGCCCACTGCACAGGTATTTCGCAATGACGCCCTTTCTTTCTTGTTAGTTAAATACGACTCAAGCCATTTTGCAGCATTGCTGGTGACACCATAATATTCTAATTTACTTAAGAGAATGCTGTGGTTCCCACAGTCATAGGTTTTTGACAGGTTACAGAAAATGCCAGTAGCCTCTAGGGATCTAATGAGTTCAGTACATTCTCACTGTATTTGTAAATAACATTCTATATATCAGAACCCTTAAGAAACCCAAGCTGTGACTTGGACAATATATTATTTGTGGTCAGATGCTTAAGGAGACACTTAAACACAACGTTTTCAAATATTTTTGAGGAAGCTGGCAAAAGAGAAGTAGGTTGATTGTTTGATAGAATCTCTTTATCCCACTTCTTGTAAAGAGGCTTATCTTCAGCATATTTTAGCTAGTCTGGAAATGTTCCACCGATAAGAGATTGAGTACACAAATAACTTAAGACAGAACTCAGCTTGCATGAGCACTCTTTGAATTACTTAATCAATATGTTATCATACCCATTAGAATACTTAGATTTTTAAGGATTTTATGATGGATGCTACTTCTTTGGGAGATGTGAGTGTCACTTCCATTTTACTGAAATTATTTTTAATAACTGGTCTCAGATACTCCATTGCACTGTTCACTGAACCTGATAACCCCAAGTTGTCAGTAATGGAAATGAAGTACTTGTTTAAAAGGTTTGCAACACTACATGCATTTGTTACCAAAGTCTCGTTTATTTTTAGAGGTCTCTGTTCCTCTTCCTTTTTGGCCCCAACTGTCTCTGTCTTCACTATATCCCATACAGTTTTTAATTTGTTGCCTGATATAATTATCTTTTTCTCATAATAAAGCTGCTTCAATTTCTGGATTACTTGTTTCAATATTTTGCAGTATTCTTTGAATGCATTATACTGCCAACATCAGAGCTATTCCTAGATTGTAGATAGTCTCCTTTTTGTCCCACATGATATCTTTATTCATTGTGTAACCCATGGTTTATATTTTGACTTCTGTGTGACTTGAGCTACCTTTAGGGGAAATCAATTTTCAAAAGTGGAAGTAACTTTATTAATGAATGCTTTGTATTTTCCATTTGAGTCAGAAGTATTGTATACTGTAAACGTCTATCCAGTTCATGTCTTTGAGCAATTACCTGAATTTATCAGTTTTTGGCTAATTTATTACCTTCCTATACCCAGATTTAATAGACTTTTTATCCTGACCAGTTTCAACATTTAACAGAAGATGATGCACTTCATGATCAGATAGCCCATTTACTATTGGTTTTGTGATATGATTTTTTTCCCTCAATTTGTCTTCGAAGATATTATCAATAGCAGTCTGAGAGCATTTACATATCGTAGTTGCAAAGTTACTATTAGGAACTAAATTGAATGATAGTGTTACTGATTGCAATAATTGTTCACTGACAGAGCTTTTCAATAAATCCACATTAAAATCACCAGCAACCACTATTTGCTTGGTTTTTTACTGTGAGATGGGACAACAGTGGTTCCAGATTTTTTATGAAGATGTTAAAATTTTCTGAAGGTGATCTGTGCATTACTATTATAAAGGACTTATTATGGACTCGCATTCAGAAGGACGATGGTTCAATCCCGCGTCGGCCCATCCTGATTTAGGTTTTCTGTGATTTCCCTAAATCGCTCCAGGCAAATGTCGGGATGGTTCCTTTGAAAGGGCACAGCCGACTTCCTTCCCCGACCTTCTCTAATCCAATGGGACTGATGACCTCGCTGTCTGGTCTCCTCCCCCAAACAACCCAACCCAACCCAACTTATTATGGAATACTGCTTCTGTTGCACAAGCTTCTAAATGTTGCTCTGAGCAAAATGTATTAATATCAATATTCTTGAAATCAAAACAGTTTCTGGAAGATGTGGCAACTATTCCTTTCTCCATATTTTCTCTACAGAAGTAAGAAGCTAACTTGAATCCTGTAACATTTAACATATCTATACCAATGGTCACATGATGTTCAGAGAGGCAAATTATATCAACTGGTTTGCTCAACTCTAATTTTTAAACACAAATAAGCAACTCATTGAGCTTACCCCATAGTCCTCTGATATTCTGATGCAATAAGGATAACCCCATGAACCATGGACCTTGCCGTTGGTGGGGAGGCTTGCGTGCCTCAGCGATACAGATGGCCGTACCGTAGGTGCAACCACAACGGAGGGGTATCTGTTGAGAGGCCAGACAAACATGTGGTTCCTGAAGAGGGGCAGCAGCCTTTTCAGTAGTTGCAGGGGCAACAGTCTGGATGATTGACTGATCTGGCCTTGTAACATTAACCAAAACGACCTTGCTGTGCTGGTACTGCGAACGGCTGAAAGCAAGGGGAAACTACAGCCATAATTTTTCCCGAGGACATGCAGCTTTACTGTATGATTAAATGATGATGGCGTCCTCTTGGGTAAAATATTCCGGAGGTAAAATAGTCCCCCATTCGGATCTCCGGGCGGGGACTACTCAAGAGGACGTCGTTATCAGGAGAAAGAAAACTGGCCTTCTACGGATCGGAGCGTGGAATGTCAGATCCCTTAATCGGGCAGGTAGGTTAGAAAATTTAAAAAGGGAAATGGATAGGTTAAAGTTAGATATAGTGGGAATTAGTGAAGTTCGGTGTCAGGAGGAACAAGACTTTTGGTCAGGTGAGTACAGGGTTATAAATACAAAATCAAATAGGGGTAATGCAGGAGTAGGTTTAATAATGAATAAAAAAATAGGAGTGCGGGTTAGCTACTACAAACAGCATTGTGAACGCATTATTGTGGCCAAGATAGACACGAAGCCCATGCCTACTACAGTAGTACAAGTTTATATGCCAACTAGCTCTGCAGATGATGAAGAAATAGATGATATGTATGATGAGATAAAAGAAATTATTCAGGTAGTGAAGGGAGACGATAATTTAATAGTCATGGGTGACTGGAATTCGTCAGTAGGAAAAGGGAGAGAAGGAAACATAGTAGGTGAATATGGATTGGGGGGAAGAAATGAAAGAGGAAGCCGCCTTGTAGAATTTTGCACAGAGCATAACTTAATCATAGCTAACACTTGGTTCAAGAATCATAAAAGAAGGTTGTATACCTGGAAGAATCATGGAGATACTAAAAGGTATCAGATAGATTATATAATGGTAAGACAGAGATTTAGGAACCAGGTTTTAAATTGTAAGACATTTCCAGGGGCAGATGTGGATTCTGACCACAATCTATTGGTTATGAACTGCAGATTGAAACTGAAGAAACTGCAAAAAAGTGGGAATCTAAGGAGATGGGACCTGGATAAACTGAAAGAACCAGAGGTTGTAGAGAGTTTTAGGGAGAGCATAAGGGAACAACTGACAGGAATGGGGGAAAGAAATACAGTAGAAGAAGAATGGGTAGCTCTGAGGAATGAAGTAGTGAAGGCAGCAGACGATCAAGTAGGTAAAAAGGCAAGGGCTAATAGAAACCCTTGGGTAACAGAAGAAATATTGAATTTAATTGATGAAAGGAGAAAATATAAAAATGCAGTAAATGAAGCAGGCAAAAAGGAATACAAACGTCTCAAAAATGAGATCGGCAGGAAGTGCAAAATGGCTAAGTAGGGATGGCTAGAGGACAAATGTAAGGATGTAGAGGCTTGTCTCACTAGGGGTAAGATAGATACTGCCTACAGGAAAATTAAAGAGACCTTTGGAGAGAAAAGAACCACTTGTATGAATATCAAGAGCTCAGATGGCAACCCAGTTCTAAGCAAAGAAGGGAAGGCAGAAAGGTGGACGGAGTATATAGAGGGTTTATACAAGGGCGATGTACTTGAGGACAATATTATGGAAATGGAAGAGGATGTAGATGAAGACGAAATGGGAGATAAGATACTGCGTGAAGAGTTTGACAGAGCACTGAAAGACCTGAGTCGAAACAAGGCCCCGGGAGTAGACAACATTCCATTAGAACTACTGATGGCCTTGGGAGAGCCAGTCATGACAAAACTCTACCATCTGGTGAGCAAGATGTATGAGACAGGCGAAATACCCTCAGACTTCAAGAAGAATATGATAATTCCAATCCCAAAGAAAGCAGGTGTTGACAGATGTGAAAATTACCGAACTATCAGTTTAATAAGTCAGAGCTGCAAAATACTAACGCGAATTCTTTACAGACAAATGGAAAAACTGGTAGAAGCGGACCTCGGGGAAGATCAGTTTGGATTCCGTAGAAATGTTGGAACACGTGAGGCAATACTAACCGTACGACTTATCTTAGAAGAAAGATTAAGAAAAGGCAAACCTACGTTTCTAGCATTTGTAGACTTAGAGAAAGCTTTTGACAATGTTAACTGGAATACTCTCTTTCAAATTCTGAAGGTGGCAGGTATAAAATACAGGGAGCGAAAGGCTATTTACAATTTGTACAGAAATCAGATGGCAGTTATAAGAGTCGAGGGGCATGAAAGGGAAGCAGTGGTTGGGAAAGGAGTGAGACAGGGTTGTAGCCTCTCCCCGATGTTATTCAATCTGTATATTGAGCAAGCAGTAAAGGAAACAAAAGAAAAATTCGGAGTAGGTATTAAAATTCATGGAGAAGAAATAAAAACTTTGAGGTTCTCCGATGACATTGTAATTCTGTCAGAGACAGCAGAGGACTTGGAAGAGCAGTTGAACGGAATGGACAGAGTCTTGAAAGGAGGATATAAGATGAACATCAACAAAAGCAAAACGAGGATAATGGAATGTAGTCAAATTAAATCGGGTGATGCTGAGGGAATTAGATTAGGAAATGAGACACTTAAAGTAGTAAAGGAGTTTTGCTATTTAGGGAGTAAAATAACTGATGACGGTCGAAGTAGAGAGGATATAAAATGTAGACTGGCAATGGCAAGGAAATTGTTTCTGAAGAAGAGAAATTTGTTAACATCGAGTATAGATTTAAGTATCAGGAAGTCGTTTCTGAAAGTGTTGGTATGGAGTGTAGCCATGTATGGAAGTGAAACATGGACGATAAATAGTTTGGACAAGAAGAGAATAGAAGCTTTCGAAATGTGGTGCTACAGAAGAATGCTGAAGATAAGGTGGGTTGATCACGTAACTAATGAGGAGGTATTGAATAGGATTGGGGAGAAGAGAAGTTTGTGGCACAACTTGACTAGAAGAAGGGATCGGTTGGTAGGACATGTTTTGAGGCATCAAGGGATCACAAATTTAGCATTGGAGGGCAGCATGGAGGGTAAAAATTGTAGAGGGAGACCAAGAGATGAATACACTAAGCAGATTCAGAAGAATGTAGGTTGCAGTAGGTACTGGGAGACGAAGAAGCTTGCACAGGATAAAGTAGCATGGAGAGCTGCATCAAACCAGTCTCAGGACTGAAGACCACAACAACAACAACAAGGATAACTGATTTGTTGCACTGGCCAAATTACAACTAGATGAACCTAATTTTCCTGTCAATTTTTTAGTATCTCTAATTTAAACCAGAGGTTGTCTGCATGAATTGTGTGCATTAAAATTTGATTTCTGGCTGCCTGTTTTATCAATGTGAATGTCATTTTCAACCTGTCTCGAAACATCTTTTGTTTCCACCCTCCCTACCCTAAAAAAAAAAAAAAAAAAACGGGTGCTCTGTCACTTGTAACCACTGGTACTTTACCACTTGTGACAGTGCCTCCCTTAAGTTATTTGCTATTAGCACAGACAGTTTTCCTTTGCCTTTCCTGTTGAGGTGAAGGCCATACCTAGTATAGTCCTGCCTGCTGATAGAGTAATCAGGAACCCACCGATGGGAGACCCCATGCCTGATCCAAGCAGCTGTTCCACCTCTAAATGAACTCTCCTAACAGATGAGTTTAAATTAGGCTGGTTGTGGCACCTGAGAACAGACACAAACCAAACACCAGAATGTCTCGTTGCTGATTCTATCTTTACCAGGTCACTCTTAATTGAATAATTAGGGTTCCTGTCTGTGCTGTTGCCCGCCCCACCCACTATTACCATGGTGTCTTCCTCTGTGAAGTCTTTGCAAAGTGAACCTACATCCTCTATCACCTGACCCAGACTTGCACTAGGTTTTAAAGAAAACCATCACCTCTACCATGTGAATACCTAACAACAAAACTTCTTCTTCACAACTTTTTGTAACTTCTTACTTTTCAAACATTTTTTTAAAGTTTGTTGTGTCCTGTGTACTCCTACATCTACTTGTGGCTCATCAGTTTCCAACTGTGACAACAGATCAGACTTGTTTTCCACATTCGCAACAACACTGTCTGAGAGAGACTTATTCCTATTCCTTCTATAACCTTTTGTCCCTTCCCACCTCTTTTCCCTTCATCCCCTTAATCTTTCCAGATCTTGTTTTCTTTATCTAGTTCTGCCTGAAGGGCAGCAGTCTTTTCCTCCTCAGCAGTCTTTTCCTATCTCTACAAGAAATCCTACACAACCAGTGAGCCTTGTTTATTTCTCCAATTCCCATGCTGCTACAGTCATCCACATGAAAGAAACTGCAACAACCCTCACATCACACTCCAGAACTAACAATTCTACAGCAAGTCGTACACTTCTCACAGACAGCAAAGAAATTTTAGCTTTAGTCTAAGTTAAACAAGAATGTCTTTGTAGACTAAATATTAAATTTCTTAGAAAGTTTAGGCTTAAAGTTTGGATACTAATTCAAAACTTCGGGGGAAACAAAAATGATTTAACCCGTATTGTTTACGTGATGAAACAAAAAGTAAACAAAGAACTTAGCCTACACTATATAAACTTATCACTTATTTTGGAAAGTTTCATTTCAGCTGTTTACCAGAGAATCAAATGGATAGTGTGTAAGAATACACTAACAACACAATACTTGAGTTTATTGAAATAGTCACATAACTTACAGTATATGATAGTGTAAACAAATCCTAGTCCAAAATTTGCTCCTATGAAATGTTTTCTTTTCCTGGAAAACACGCAAAAAATGTGAAACATTTAATTGATAACTTACAATAGATATTAATTTACTTATTTATGATGTGATATTGCCTTAATTAATTGTTATCACTAAATTAAACACGTATCTCTACGAGAGCTTTGAATATACACCACTCGTCAACCAAAGGTGCTACGTGCCTTAGTCAGTTGATAAGTTGATAATTTAAGCAGTGCAGGATATTGTGCTGTGTGTTTCACAGTAACTTGGAAAGAGAGAGAGAATGATCTCACACTTGATTTTTTTTTTTAATTCTAATGACAAAAAGTTGTAACTGATGAAACTAGGAAATCAGTTTATTTGGATGTCATAAACAAAGTACCTCATACAATAGAAAATGTTATTCATTCATGTGAATCATCTGCTTAGCTTTATACCTTTCAAAGCAGTGCTTGAGGGTGATGATACTACATCCATCGCGTCCCTTGATGAGATAAAAGTCATGACTCAAAAGAAAGAATTTATACTGGAGAAGACATACGCCTGGTTTGAGGCACATAGGTTAATGTTAAACAGTACTAAAACTGAGCGTTTAATTTTCTGCCTGAAAGCTGTGAGTTAAGATAGTCTTGACTAAGTCTCTGTCAAATTAATGGGTATATATCTTGACACAAAACTGAGCTGAAATATTCAGCTTAAAATGTTTATATTCATTCACTGAATTTTAAGACACTGCTTTGATGTTAACCAGTACCATATCAACTGTAAAGTAGTAAATGTATAAAATAGATGTAAGATGTAACAACTGTAGAATGTAAAACATTTTGTATGTGGAGTTATTTCCATACTATTATTTCTGACATTTGCAAAACCCATCACTGTGATGGCTCCATGTAAATTGTGGATTGTGTTTTATTCATCTCATGATGTACATTTCCAATCCATTTGGTTTGCATACAGGAGACATGTCAGAAATTTACAAAACAGTTACAGTAAGTTTTACATTAATAAATGATAGCACTATAATAAATAATAACACTATAAGGATATTTTTTGGAATGTGTAACACATTGCATCCAGCTCAAATTTCCAGTTTCTTCCCGCATGAATTCATCTACTGAGTAATAACACTTCAATATCTGTATCTCATATAGCTTTTTTTTTTAAGTGAACATAAATTCATCTGCACCAACTTGTTCTCTTTTAATTTATGAAAATTTTCTTTCCTATGTATTGAGGTCCCTGGGCAGACAGTCTGAGGCAGTGGGTGGGGAGCATAAAATTTTCTTTGTTTCTTGTATTATGTGAATGGACAAAATGGTTTCTCTCAAATAATTCATGTCTGGTGTACAAAAATATAATAATCTCATATATGTATAAGGACAGCAGAGTTAATATTTTAGGTTTTCTAAATAATAGTCGATATGGTTCTTTGTGATATGCAATGCACATATTTTGAATGATAATGGATTCAAAGTAGCTTGTACATGCTACTTTTCGTGTGTCCATGTCAGATGCAGTTGACAATATTTGCACTGCAAATGCAAAGCTGCTGTTTGTTTGCCAGGTATTCAATGTGTGCCTGCCAGGTCAAATTTTTATCTACATTTAAACCTAAGAATTTGACTGTGCCAACTTCTTCTATACCTTGGTTGTTGTGTACAATCTTAATCTGCTCACATTTTGACTGTTTAGTTTTGAACTGCATCACGTGAGTCTTAGATATGTTTAGATTCAACCCATTTAGCTGAAACCAAGTTTCTAAGGTACTGAGGATACTGATCACAGATTTGGGAATTTTTTGCGAATCCTGATCTTCAACTAAGACAGAAGTATCATCTGCAAACAGAACTGATGAGGAGCTGATATTTAATGGTATGTCATTAAAATAAAAGAGAAATAAGACTGGGCATAATATGGAGCGCCCCCCCCCCCCCTCGGGGGGGTCAGAAAAATAATATGTGCCATTTGAAGAAATGCAAACTCTTTGCTTTATTTTGGATAAGTAGGATTTAAGCCATTGGAGGGCACTGCCGCTAATACCATACTTTTCAAGTTTGTAAACAAGCATAGCATGGTTTACAGAATTAAATGCCTTTGTGAGGTCGCAGAAAATTCGTGCCACCTTATTTCTCTTGTCTAATGATGTACTTATTTTCTCAGTGAAGC
The DNA here is from genome assembly GCF_021461395.2 of Schistocerca americana. Taxonomy (NCBI): domain Eukaryota; kingdom Metazoa; phylum Arthropoda; class Insecta; order Orthoptera; family Acrididae; genus Schistocerca; species Schistocerca americana. The sequence continues at coordinate 427,799,186 of NC_060124.1, read as the reverse complement.
TGTTTACTGTGTCTATGGCGTTCTTCCCCTGCTGAAAACCAAATTGATTGTTTAGAATAACAGAATATTTTGCAGTGAACATTTTGGACCTGTGCAACAGCAAGTTTTCCAAATATTTTAGATAGGACTGGGAGAATCGAGATAGGACGATAATTTCCCATGATCTCTCTTGTTCCCTTCTTGAAGAGTGGTTTGACTAAAGCATATTTCAGTACATCAGGGAAACAGCCCTCTTCAAAACATTGATTTGAGCTAGTGGGTGTGCAATTCTGTTGTGTACCACTTTAATAACTTTGGTGGGTATTTAATCCCAACCTGCAGATTTTTTGTTTCTTAAGGTTAGAATAGCATTTTCTATGTCCTCCACAGAAACTTTTAAGCATTTTGTAAAGTTTTCAGAGTCTTCACCTAGGCCAAAGGGATTTACTTTGTTGTGATCTAAAGAACATGTAAATAAAGAATATGCATACAGATATGTTGTGCAAAAAAATATATCATGTATTGTACCTCTCAATAAAATATTACATATTATGTCCTCTTCCACACATACTTAAATTATTGTATATATGTAGCCAAAGGAGCATTTATCACAATTTAACACTATTTTTGAGTTTATTAGTGACTATAATCTCAAAAAAGTTTCAGGAAATTAATAACTTGTACTCCAGTTTTTCTGATGCCTTAATAGAAACTATATTTTGTGTACTCATTGTGTTTGTTTCTAAAGGAAATTAATAAAACATTTAGCTTATTAGCTCCAGAAATTAAGAGAGAATCAGTAAGAGTGTATTAAAGTTATTTGTTTACCGTTTCATAAAATATTTCACCAACCACAATGCAGCCATACTGAGAATGCTGCTCTCAGGCACAAGATAAGTTAGCTGAAGTTCATAAGCTGACAGCAGTTGCTCTTACTGCTGTCAAACCATTAGAAGCTGCTGCAAATGGCTGTGTTGTGAGGGATCCTAGAGCTGTGTACCAGAGTTATCAAAGGTAACCCGGGTACTATCCTCTTGTGTGGCTCCTGCCTCCTCTACAGGAAGTACGAGGTCTGTTACTACTCATCCACTTGGTAATGAGTGGTGTGCTACTTTTAGAGCTGGTCAACCTGTACATGGGAAAGAGGAAACTTAGGAAAAATGCACCAGAGGATGGGAGGGAACACCAAGTGCACTCAGTTTGTATGCATGGAGGCCTCATTAAGCATGTTCATGAGATTATCCCAGCAGCCATCAAGGAAACGGTGCAACAAACAGCACATTGTGGTGCACATTGCAACAAATAATCCTGTTGTACGGGCACTGAGGTTATTCTTGATCATTCCAGTGACTGGCAGATAAGTTTGAGAAGACCAGCTTCACTCACAGAGTTTCAGTGTGGCTCAGACTTTGCAGGATATTCCCCAGAACTGATTTTGAGCTCTGGTTCTGAGTTGAGCGAAGTATTGAACCAGAGACGTTGAAGGTTCTGTGAAAAGCCAGGCTGTGACTTCCTAGATTTGGTTCATACAGTAGAGAACCACTGTGTCCCCCTGAATGGGTCAAGTGTGATTGCACATCCAAGGTTGCTTCCCAGTTAGTTGACGCTGTGTAGGGTGCACACAAGTGCATTTTAGTTTAGGGATTCTCCATCCAGTCTAGGTGACGGTAGCTGTAAGGGACAGAGAATTACTAGTGTAACATCTAAAGAAATGCCATATAAATAGTATTAAAATTGAAATGATTTAACTGCTTACAATAAATTGTCGATTTTTGAGGTGCTCCTAAGAAGGTATGGAAAGCTGGTTAAAATCTGAAATTCATGGTAGTGAGATTTTTGGGGAAAATTGAAGTGAGTATCAAAAGGAAAGACTAATGGTACATTGAGGTGGTGTATTTGTTGCAAAAGACACAAAACTCAAGTCCACTGAGATAGAAATAGAAACAACATGTGAGATTACACAAGTCTCAGTATCAAGAGTGGGTGTAAACTTGTTATGGAATACTTCTGTTGACCACCAGACAAATCTCTAGTTGTAAACAAAAACCTTGGAGAAAACTTAAGTTCACCAGTTTGTATGTTTCATCATCATACTGTCATTATCAGAGAATACTTTAGTCAGTTGGGGAAAATACTGTTTTTCAAGAGGTGTGTGTGACAAGACATCCCACAAAACATTACGAAATGACTTATCTGGGAACCACCAAGAACAGATTGTTTGAATGCCCATTCATGATGGAACTATACTGGATATAATAGCAACAAATAGATCTGTGCTCTTAGAGGATGTCCATCTTGAAACTAGTATTAGTGACAGTACAAAGGTCATCTAAAACAGATGGAAGGGTTTATATGTTCAGCTAAAGGGATAAAGAGGTAGTAGTGTTGCATCTCAATAAGGAACTCTAATAATTTAACTCTACTGCAGAACATGCCTCGTCTTTATCCTGTACCTTCATAGACCCGACTTGTAAGTTATTGGATTAGGTATTGTTAATGGTAGAAGGTGGTCAAATTTGCTCCCTCCCCCCTCCCCCCTGCCCTGTCCCCTTTCCCCCTTTGTTCCCTAACTGTCTTCACCTAGTACTACCGCAGGTGAAACCGTGTGAATCTTTTCAAAATGTTGCACATTGTGTATATGAGGTGGGATGTTGGTACGAGCCTGATAATTCAGTTAGTCGTACATGGGAAACTGCCTAAAAATCACTTCCAGGCTGCCTGACACGCTGGCCTTTGTCATTAATTTGCTGGGTGGATTTGTTCCATGGCCAGCGCATGTCCCCGAATCCCAGAAGTGATATTCTATATTCTAACACACATTGCTGTCTGGGCGGGTCCGTTGGACTGTGGCGGAATAGGTGTAAAACAAACAATAAGACTATTGATAAGGAGATGCGGAATGGAATTTGCCTGGCTGACAAGAGAGCAATGCATGAAGCCTTCAGCAACTACTGTAGCTGAATATTATTAAACAATCTGTCGCAAAACCCAAAGAAATGGTGTTCATAAGTAAAAACTGTCCAGACACTTGTGGACAAAACAGAAACTGAAATTGAGGATAGCAAATCAGAAGCAGAAATGGCGAACTAAATTGATGAAGGCAGTCAGGTATATGCAGTATTACTTGATTTCTGAAAAGCATTTGGCTCTGTGCTACATCTACACTTATTATCAAAAGTATGTGGTGTTAAGCAAAATTTGTAACTGGATTAAGATTTCTTGGTAGGTCAGATGCATCGCGTTATCTTGAATGGAAAGTCATCATCAGATGTAGAAGTAACTTCAGGTGTGCCCCAGGGAGTTGTGTTGGGTTCCTTAATGTCGCATATTAATGACCTGCCAGACAACATTACTATTAACTGCAGGCTTTTTTGCAGATGACACAGTTATCTATAATGAAGCACTATCTGAAAGAAGCTGCTCACATATTCAGTCAGTTCTTAATAACATTTCAAACTTGCTTTATATATTCAGAAACATAAAATTGTGCACTTCACAAAATTTAAAAACATAGTATCTTTTGACTACAATATTGAGAAGTCACATTGGTCAACTCGTACAAATACCCGGATGTAACAGTTATATAAACTTGTAGGTGGCTGACTTCCGTTTATTGGGGGATTGCTATGGAAGTAAAAGCAGTTTACAATGGAAATTACTTAAAAAACACTTGTCTGGGCAATACTAAAATATTGCTCAAGTGTTTGGACTTGTAAAAAATAGGACTGACAGATGATACTAAATGTATGCAGAGAAGGGTAGCACAAGTGGCCACAAATTTGTTTGACCTCTGGGCTTAGTGCCACAGAGCTGCTGCAGAAACTGAAATGGCAGACAATTGAAGATTGACACAAACTATCACAAGAAAGCTTACACAAAGAGTTTTAAGAACCAGTTTTAAATGATAAACATAGGAATTTACTACAATGCCATAGGGATCACGAGGATAAAATTATATTTCATTCTTCCCGCACTCAGTACATGAATGGAACCATAAAAACAAACATCATCCGAACATGCCTTGAGGGCCCAATGGTACAAACTGTCTGCCAAGGTATCCTCAGCCCATAGGCATCACCAGTAACGGATATGGAGGGGCACGTGGTCAGCTCACCACTGTCCCGCTCAGTGGCCTCACAAGGGCTGAGTGCATCCAGCTTGTCAACAGCACTTGGCAGACCCGGACAGTGACCCATCTGAGTGCTAGCCAAGTCCAACAGCACTTAATTTCGGTGATATGATGGGAACCAGTGTTACCACTGTGGCAACACTATTGGTGAATGGAACCATAACAAGTCTTAAAAGCTGTTACGATGGAAGGTACCCTCTATTACATACTTCACAGTGGTTTTCAGAGTATGGATATAGGTGTAGATAACCATCCAACTCTATATACAGTCTAAGTGCCATTACTTCTTGCAAAATGTACTTATTTGTAAATAAGATACTACCTCATTTCTGTACATTGCTCAAGCCCCATGCTAAGACAGTTGGCATGAGCAAAGAGTACTTCCACTTTTACACAACATACAACAGATACTTTAAATATTCCCTGATCTTGAATAAGCAAAACACTGAAGGGAAAAAGCTTTCTGGTACTGAAAAAACTTTACTTAACAAATTGCCATATAGCATAAAGCAGCTGCAGGTAAAACCAATCATAGATGATAGGAAATGTATTCTGTATTTTTGATGACTTCATGAATAGCAAATAAACGTTTTTATAAATCAAGTGTAAAATAACAACTTCTGTCCCAATAATTCCAAGAGTTAGTACACAGCTATTTTGGACAGAGTAACTTTTAATCTAGGTTATTTGTCTTAACACCAGTCGAAAATAATCTTTTTCTTATATAAATGTATTTTCATGTCATTCTATTACTGTCTGGAACTGTATTCAGAATTGTGTGTCATGGCTTGTGAAGCTCAAAACCTGCCTGCAGATGGAGAACAAGTGTTTTATAACTAATGGCAATAGGAAATGCAGTGTTACTATTATACCACAGATTTCTGCCTAATATTGCGGAAAAGGATTTAAATTAATTTTTCACATATACTACAAAATTGTTTATCTTGTTCCAGGCACTGTGTAATAAAATTGTTGGGGCATTAAAAAAACATCCACAGAAGTCTGAAGCCGCCATACAGGTTATTCATCTGAGTGGTATAAATTTTGTTGCTGAACAAAATGATGTAATATCTCATCTTTCATTCTTGGAATTGCTTTCAGAATTTTGCAAGCAAATATCGGATGGACTATCAAAAGTCATGTAAGCTAAACTGTTATTTACTTATATTCTGTGGGGTATACTGTGGTACTTCTTAAGTATTCTACAAGAACTAAACTGAGTTTGCTTGAAACTAGTTGTCTTTGATTCAAACATCTGCTTAAATCACTGTGACATCTTCCTTTGCCTTTTTTGTGTACAGATGTAATCACTTGGAGCAGAAAATTCCTGCCCCAGATACCAGGACCGCCACTGATGAGTGGAGCTCATACAAGATATACAAAACTGCACTGGCAGCTGCAGATAAAAAGAAAAAAGTAGAAATAGGAAACTTAAAATCTGGTGAGAAATGAATATAGTGAAATTTTCTGAGTAGACTACGGTATTTACGCCACTATTAACGTGTAGTGACTTTATACCGCAGACTGTTAAAATGCACAAACACACACACACTTTTTTGAGGCTTTAGAATTACATAATTCCCGATTTTAGTGAGTGAGGTCACTTCATATATTTTACTACTGCCCCTGTGAGAAAGTATGTCATTCCAATTTTTTGTACTCAATTTTTCGCTGGTAATGTTCTCTAAATTTCTATTCATGATGAAAAAAATCATGGCATGCTATTTTGTATCAATCTTCTATTCCATGCACAACAAAATTTTCATTTCTGTTGCTAGATTACTCCAGCAGTGCATGTAACAGTTACAAAGTTAGTGCTGATATTTTGGTTATGGAATTTGAATTAAATGCCAGGCATGTAGTTGACAAATATAATTTGAAGTTATTATTTTTAACGTCATACTTATTTTTGCTAGGAAAAAGTATTTATTTTAATTTATAGCTTCACTTTTTCTTTATTTTGCCTACTGGCTACTGGTTTTAGCACACAGTGCCATCCTCAACCTGTCTTATGATAAAAAAATGTTACAGTATATAGTTAAAATAATATTATGAGAAACATTTACATAATATTTTCTCTCTGTTGGAAATGTATGGTATAAATTGTAGGTGAAGCCTTATAATATACAGGGAGCCCCTTACCCCTGGCACAAAGTTGTCACACTTTCTTCCCAAGTAGGTGTGTCAAAACCTAAGAGTAAAGTAAAAGTCAGTGCTAAACATTAAATAAATGCAAATTGTGGCCAGCATTGTTAAGAGAGCCCGCTATGGGCAGAGTTTTTCTTCTTAAAAGAGAGTCACACTGTAAAAAAAATACCTAAAGAATAAATAATATGAATTTATGACAATGTTATGAAAAAGATAGATTGCTACTCACCATATAGTGGACATGTTGAGTTGCGGACAGGCACAATAAAAAGACTGCCAAGCAAGCAAGTTTTCAGCTAAGAGGCCTTCTACAGAACACAACATACACACACACACACACATTCATGCAATCACAACTCACACACACATGTCCACTGTCTCTGGCAGCTGAGGCTAAAGTGGAAAGCTTATTTGCTTAGCAGCCATTTTGTTGTGCCTGTCTGTGACTCAACATCCCTACTGTGTGCTGAGTAGCAATCTAGTCTTTTTCATGATGTTGTCATTATTCCATCCTAGATTTTTTGTTGTTGAAATAGGAATTTATGAAATCACATAATAAAACAGGGAATAAAACTGTTCCCACTGTTTAATTAATTAGTAAAATTGCAAATTTTTGGTATCCATGTTGACATTAACCATTTCTAATACAGTTGATGTGGTATCATCAATGCCTACAGCAGGACACCTGCTGCCACACAGCCAGAGGTCATACATCACACGGCCCAAGGCCGGGAGTTTATGGCTCATGCGCAGTGCCACTCAGCCAGGTAGCTCAGGCGTGGCTCCTACCCATAGCTGCCTCCGTGGTAATGCAGCAAGACCCACCCCGTGGGCCCTCATAAATAGCTGCACACCATCATCATTCCAGTCACACCGTGTCCTGACACTACAGTCTCACCAACAGCAGGCATATTCCTAAGCTGCCAGTGCTTCATAAGTGCATGCAGTGCATGCAGTGCATGCAGTCTTTCCCTGGATTCCTTTATTGTTGTTACCACAATGCTCCACCACTCAATCGCCCTCAAATAGCTGGGGTATCTTTGACTCGACACTACGGTCAGCAGTATTGTCCACAGACTTTGCTAATCGCTATCCCAATGACATTGCTAGCCAGTCCTTGCAGTCATGTGTAATTCTCATTTCTGCCTTTGTTGGTAGAGGAATAAACTGTGTTGATTACTCACACCTTTTGTTTTTTATTATACCTCCATTTGCGGATACAGCAGTTTATATCACTATAAAGATCTACATGAGCAAAAAGTGTCATCATAATAATCACATTACATATTGAAAACCCAAAATTATTTTTATTATAAAGATATATAGCATCCAGGGAGATAGCAATGCGGTGTGGCTAAGTTGACAATCTTCGGCCATTTCCAGTTTTCTGTTTATCCCATCACTGGCCATGTGTATGCTGGGTCTCTTGGTGTACAACCATGTTTTGCTGTACATGTTATCCTGTTGTGGCAGTTCAACCAATATTTATGTTCTACCATGGTAATGCTATGTGTCTGTAAGTGATGATACAACTTTATGTCCATAGTTACCTTGTACATATGCAACTTAAAACAGTAAGACAGTGCATGTAAAACATCATGTTGTTACAGCCCTATCATCTTAAAATCAGTTTCTTCATCAATCATTTAAAACATGGTAAACAGTGGGGTATACCGGACTAAATATCATACATTCGCTTGTAATTTCGTCAAGATTCTATCATGCAAGAGGGTGAAGGGGGGGGGGGGGGGGGGGTGAATGGGAGGTACAAAGTCGAAGGCATAGGGGAAGGAGGAGCCAATAGGACTATGCAAGCAAAATTAAAATCTGGGGATGGAAAATTATAAACAAGATCACAATATAGTGGTTCAGAAGTGTATCTAGTTGGTCGGTTGGTTGATGTAGGGGAGGGGACCAAACAGCTCGATCTTCAGTCTCATCAGATTAGGGAAAGGTGTGGAAGGAAGTCAGCCATGCCCTTTCAAAGGAACTATCCCAGCACTTGCCTGAAGCAATTTAGGGAAATCACGGAAAACCTAAATCAGGATGGCTGGACGCAGGTTTCAACTGCCGTCCTCTCAAATTCAAGTCCAATGTGCTGACCACTGTGCCACAGCACTCGGTAGTGTATCTAGTATCAGCTTTAAAGAACTTAATGCAGAGGGCAACTAAAGAAAAATCTACGTTCGGCAACTGTCTTATTAAAAATAAGCATATGATACAAGACATAGGGGATAATCTTGAAATTTTGCATATTGCCTCTAAGGGCTAACTGATGTCCACATTAGAAGTGGAAAGTTAAAGTCACATGAAAAGAGGAGGAGATATGTTACTCACTAATCAAACAGAGCTTAGAGGAAAGCAATTCCTAAAACTGCTTGAACAGTCCACGGGTGCACCAGGGAAGACCTTATCAACCGAGATTGCGGCTACAATCTCAGCAAGGCTTGGGACCAAGCACTGAATGTAATCAAGAAGACTCTCAGCAAGAAGTACGAACTGGCGACCAGGGCAGACATAGCAAGCACTTCGACGCTACGACAGATTCCGACGCCCGCGTCTTCGCAACTGCCGGCGCGCGGATGGCGGAGAGCGCAGCCCATGGGAGGAGGGGATTTAAATGACCCGCCCGCCTTCAGGAGCTCAGTTCGTTAGCGCACCTGACGCGATGGCGACATGTCTGATCGCCGAAATATTGTGCCCGTTCGACACTATGTACCGACAGTATACCCGTGGTCTGTTCAAGCAACAAATACGCCAGCAGAAACTGAAGAATCACATCAATTTCTAAAACTGTTTACAACATGGATGTAAGGTTGCCTCATTAGTTTGACTACTAGATACACTTCTGATCCACAGTGTTCTGATCCAGCTTATAATTTCCCCCTCCCCTCCCCAGATTTTAATTTTAGACTTTTCTTGCATAGTTCTATTGGCTCCTCCTTTCCCCATGCCTTTAACTTTACACCTCCCTGTCACCCTACTGCCTCCCCCTTTTCACCCTCGTCCATGATATAACCTAGATGACATTATATGCAAGTGTATGGTATTTAGTCCAATACACCCCACAGTTTACTATGTTTCAAATGATTGACATAAAAATCTGATTTTAAAGTGATAGGGGCCATAACAATACAATGATTTGGATGCAATTGACTTACTGTTTTAAGTTGCAAATGTAAAAGATAACTATGAATGTAAAGTAGTATCATCAGTTATAGACACAAGCATTAACAGGGTTAGAACACAAGTATTGGATTAAATTGCCACAATAAGATCACATTCACAGCACAACACAGTTGTATGAATTAGTGTTATGGCCTTCTCTTAATACCAAAGCCTATTGATCCAACTTCTCACAACTGCACAGTACACATGAGAAGGGATTATCACAACCATGGCTGAGTGCTGAACTGTGACAGTGCATGGAGGAAGTGTGGTGCAGTGCTGCTGAGAGCCCCAGCGTACACATGGATACTGCTGGGACAATCAGAAAACTGTAAATACAGTCAAAGATCATCAATGAGCAGTTGGAGAGTAATACTTAGTCACACTGCACTGTTATTCTCCCTGGACATTGGCTACTTTTCCAGTAAAAATAATTTCAGGCTTTCAATGTGTAATGCCATTATTATGATGACACATACTTGATTAAGTGATACACGATCAAACAGATCTTTATAGTGATATAAACTATATTAAAAAATGTTAAAGTAAACATGGTACCAGAAATTTTCATTTTTACTTTTAATGATTTGTCACTGTGGGAACTATTTTTATTATATGATTCGTAAATTAATTTTTTTTTCTTTTTTCCTTTATTTTCATCTTTTTTAAGATGAAAAACAAAACTCTGAATGTAGGAATACCATATGTAACTGACAAAAAATTTCATGCAAATGTTTCTCACATTATTATTTTAACTATATACTACATTAGGTAAAAATAAAGAAAAGGTGCGACTATAGACTAAAACAAATACTTTTTTTCCAAATTTATTGGTTGCTGTTCCAACTGGCAGCTGTTGCGAGTATGTAATTATTTTTACTAATATGTATTGTTGTCAAGAGTAATAATAATAGTTAGTTAGTTACGTGTTCCATTGATCGATCTCATGGTAACCGTTATGATGTGGAACATGTCAAGTACATAAGAAATGCAAGCATGAATCAATGTGTGTTTTTTTTTTTTTTTTTTAATAATAGCTTAATATTTTCTTATTACTTACCTCATTCCCTTAAATGGCACAAAATGAATATATTAATACCTATAGATTTATTTATTCCTATTGAAGAATTCATCTAGGATATAGAAGGAGTTGTCAAGGAGATATGATTTCAATTTATTTTTGAAACTATTACTGCTGTCTATCAGGCATTTTATTTCATCTGGTAATTTATCGAAAAGTTTTACAGCACCATATTTTACCGCTTTCTGTTTAAGTAGAAGAAAGTGTAAGTCTTTCTTTCTTCTAGTATTATTATCGTGAATGTCACTGTTGTTTTTAAACTTTTCATTACTGTGTAAATGTACTGTGAGGCTGTTGTAAGAATTCCTAACCTTTTAAACAGATGCCTACAAGATGTGTGCCTATGAACCCCACACATTATTCTAACCATTTCTTTTCAGCAGTGAATACTTTTTGCCTAACGAGGGGAGGCCGCCAATTGTGAAATTCAGATTCGATTCATACTGCGCATAATAAAAGCTCATGGCCAGAGGTGTAATGTGGCAAAGCACCAAGATGCACTTCTCAGCCGTTGTCGAGAAAATCGACAGTTAAAAGAAACCATTGCGGTGAAATACTCTCTGCGATTAATAATTTTCTACAGCATCGTGGCGCAGCGGTAAGCAATCGGGTTCGTAATATATATATATATATATATATATATATATATATATAATTCCCGGCAATCAGTTGCAACAATTATGCATATAATAAGCTGTTGAAAGTCGTTTGTCGTGGAAAAACTGGCGACTTCGAACATCATTATGTTTTCCGCAAACAAAGTTGTATTTCAAAAATGTTATTAATTGTCTTCGTAATGTTTACCACGTATAGTTAACGGAAGACGTAGAAACGATATTCCGAAACGAATACATATAGCGTAAGTCAAACGTTCGAATTAGAATAGAGACCCCACGAACACAAATTTGCTGTGGCAGGTATGAAATATAAACTCCGTTACTCGCTCGTTACACTTAAAGGACAGATGTTGAATGGGCCGAAACGAGCCGCCGCATAACAGCGTATTTGCCTGCTAACTTCGAAAGAAGGTAGATGCGGTCCCTAGCGCAACTTATAACATCGTCGAAAACCAGTGCGGACGTGAGAGCTCTGGTACACCCTGTTAAACAAACGGAAAAATGGAGGCGGTACAATTGGAGAGCGATCCGCCTTCACCAACATGCATAAGCAATTCATTAATAGTTTGTGTGTGTGTGTGTGTGTGTGTGTGTGTGTGTGTGTGTGTGTGTGTGTGTGTGTGTGTGTGTGTGTACATTTGAATTAAAAAAAACTAATAATTAAAAAGAGTTGCATGGCGCGAGATTTTATCCGGCGACCTTCGGATTACGAAGCCGAGCGCTTACCGCTGCGCCACGATGCTGTAGAAAACTATTAATCGTAGAGAGTATTTCACCGCAACGGTTTCTTTTAACTGTCGATTTTCTCGACAACGGCTGAGAAGTGCATCTTGGTGCTTTGTCACATTACACCTGTGGCCATGAGCTTTTATTATACGCAGTATGAATCGAATCTGAATTTCACAATTGGCGGCCTCCCCTTGTAAGTGTTGAGCTACCCCAAAATATTATTCCTTATGACGTCAGTGAGTGAAATTAACCAAAGTATGTTAGCTTGCTAATTTCTGTATCCTCAAAATTAGAGATTATTCTGATTGCAAAAGTTGCTGAACCTAGTTGCTTTAGGAGATCCAAAATACAAATTTTCCAATTAAGATTCTCATCTATATATACACCCAAAAACTTAGTATGCTCTACCCTGGCTTCTGACTTCTGTTGATAGGTTATATGTATTTAAGAAACTGTACTCCTTGCAGTAGGAAATTGGATGTAATGTTGTGTGTGGGTTTTTTTTTTTTTTTCTTTCTTTTTTTTCCCCAAAGTTCAGAGCAAGCATGTTCACAGATAATCAATCAATAAATTTTCCAAAGACATTATTTGTATCATCTCTATTGGACTTTCTTTTACTAGATTAATAATGATGCTTGTATCCTCAGCAAACAGTTTAACTTCTTGTTTCAGGTCAGAAAGGAGTTCATTTGCATATATCAAGAACAGAACGGGACCTAATGTAATTTCAACCCAGTTAGATGAAGTGGGAAAGTTCCTTAAATCATTTAAACCAAATAAAGAAATCTTTTGGTTCCTGTTCTGTAGAGATGACTTAAACCACTCATATGCTGTTCCATTTATAACATAAAATTGTAGTTTCTGTAATGTAATGTCATGGTTCACACAATCAAATGCTTTGGATAAGTCACTGAAAATTCCTATTGGTGACATTTTACTATTTAAAGACTGGCATATTTTAACCTGTCTGGGAAAATACCTTGCGTTAGTTATGCATTATAGATGTGACTCAGAACATCAGCTGTAACTGCTCCACATTGTGGGCAGTGGAATTGTATATTAGTGTTTCAGTAGAACAACATTTTTGAAATCCAAACTGTGATTTACTAAACAACCCATTACTGTTGAGATGGTAACCATTCTCAAGTACATTACTTTCTTGGCGATCTTTGAAAATGCTGTAATCAAGGATACTGGCCGGTAATTATTGACATCTGTGGTGTCCCCTTTTTTGTAAAGAGGCTTGACAATGGCATATTTTAACCTGTGTGGGAAAATACCTTGAGTTAGTGATGCATTACAGCTGTGACTCAGAACATCAGCTGTAACTGCTCCACATTGTTTTAATATCTTGTTCGAGATGCATACTTGCCAAGTGTTCCGGTTTCCCCAGAAGATTTTTAGATTTTGGGGTAGTCTTCCGGTTTTCCGGATGAACATAATTGTTTCCTGGGTTTTCAACTCCCAGGCTTGTTCCCATCCTCTGCATTCATATTGCATTTCAGTTCTGACTTTTGATAATAACTGCTATTCTGAAATGTGAGTGTTTGAAATTTGACTGAAAGGCAACCGGTAATTTTATCAATACTCCCTTCTTGCAGAATATTGCTGCACTTTTGTCATTAAGTCTGTGTGTTTGAAAAATCACCTGCGAAAGTCAATAGAACGTTCTGTCGATAATCACATCTAACAGATTATTGCTGCATACTCTTTGTGCTTCAAAATGCATGTTAGCAGGAAAGCTTTTTGTTTATCCTTCCTTTTATTCAGTGTTTGCTGTATATTCTGAAATTCGTGCAACTGTGTGACGATTTTTTTGTGTGATTAAGTGTTTTCATGATGAGTTCTACTAAGAAACAATATCATCAGTCTTTCAGGAATGCATATTCTACTGAATTTCCATGTATTATGTGATTGCGGGAAGATGAAACATTAGCATGCTTTTCCATGAGTTTGTGTAATATAAACAATGCTTACAGAGGAAGAACTGAATTAATAAAATTATGTTAAATCCATTAAACATGTCTCCAATACGAAAATGAAGGGTGGCAGTAGGAAACCTGATTCATTTTTTACCTCTCCTGGAGCTGACCTTGATGTAATAAGAGTAGAATGTTTGTTCACTTCATTTTTAACTGAACATAATATTCCATTTGAGATTTTCAATCTGCAGCAGAGTGTGCACTGATATGAAACTTCCTGGCAGATTAAATCTATGTGTTGGACCGAGACTTGAACTCAGGACCTTTGCCTTTCGCGGGCAAGTGCTCTACCCTATGAAACTTCCTTGGCCAGACCAAGATTCATTTGGGCACACAGTTTTAATCTGCCATGAAGTTTCATATCAGCGCACACTCTGCAGCAGAGTGAAAATCTCATTCTGGAAACATCCCCATGGCTGTGGCTAAGCCCTGTCTCAGCAGTGTCCTTTCTTCCAGGAGTGCTAGTTCTGCAAGATTCGCAGAAGAGCTTCTGTGAAGTTTGGAAGGTAGGAAACAAGGTAATGGCAGAATTGAAGCTGGAGGACGGGTCGTGAGTCGTGCTTGGGTGGCACAGATGGTAGAGCACTTGTCCGTGAAAGGCAAAGGTCCAGAATTTGAGACTCGGTGTGGCACACAGTTTTAATTTGGCAGGAAGTTTCATAATATTCTGTTAGCTGCTGCTGATCAAGCTGGTGCCCTTTTTAAGAAAATGTTCTCTGGTTCGGAAATTGCAAAAATATACGGTTGTGGCTGTACAAAGACTTAACATATTTTGATAGAAATGGCTACAGATTCAAGAAATTAACTCTTTAGTTTCATGCAAAGTGGAACATTTACTTTGGCTAGAGATGGGAGAATTGACAGTAATGCTAATCTTTGTCCCTTAGTCATCACCTATTTTGAGGAGAAACATGAAAAGATAGTTACTTTGGCTTCGGTGCTATCTATCCCAGCTTTGGTGTTTGGTTCAATGGTACATAATACTGGGAATTTGTTAATTTCACAGTTGGAGTATTACAAAATACCAACTGAAAATTGTATAACATTCTGTTCAGACAATGCTCCAGCCATGATTGGGAAAAAAAAAAAAAAAAAAAAAAAAAAAAAAAAAAAAAAAAAAAAAAAAAAAAAAAAAAAAAAACTGATGTTGCTGCTGTTTTAAGGGAAGCACAGCCATATGTCTTTGTGCTGGGTTGCTCATGTCATTCGATTCACTTGGCTGCTGAGAAAGGTGCAAGCAATTTGCCTATTAAGATTGATGAACATTTAGTCAACATTTTTTGTTGTTTAGAAAAGGGTTGCAAGAGGTAGGAACACCTTAAAAAATTTCAAGAGGTTCACAAGATGACTACTTTTAGGAAATTGTCTGCAGAGACTGTTGGAGCAGTGGGATCCATTGGTTGGGTTCTTTAAAGATGAGATGTGTGTTAGTGCTCAGTCCACATCAAGTAGCTTAACATTGTTTACAGTCCCAAAAGCTGAGCTTGGTGGTTCTGAAGACCATGGAAAGAGGAAGGCTATCAAGTCATCAGAATCGGATGCCCTCAAGAGATTTGCATCAGCCACAAAGTCTGACACTACTGTGCTGAAGAACAAACCCGTGAAGAAAAACTGTTTATGTTTCTGTCTTCAGGCTTAAACAAATCATACTGTGCTTTCCTGTGTGCTATCATGTCTGTTTTTGAGAATCTCATTTCTTCACTTCAGAGTGCTTCCCCTGAAATTCATAAATTGTTAGAAAAGTTTAGGTCCTCTGCATTGAATGAAACTCAGGGATCTATTTCTGTTTTGAAAACAAGAAGTGGTGGTCCATGTTACATGAATATGTTTTCCTTCAGAATTCGTGAAGAAAGCAAAGAAAGCTACTCATCTTCATCTGCCCTCTGTAACCTGTGTTGGAATATGGCTAGTGTTCTATGATCTTGAGAGAATTTTATAAATAGGTGTTAATAAATATCGAGTTTAGTAGTTTTGACAGTGCCTTTCATATCGTGGCTTGCAAAATCAAGTGCAGAAGAGCTCATTTTTGTGTAGTGTGTGAACTGTTCCCAATGTTAAGTGACAACAAATAGACACACCCATCAGTAAGTAACTTGTGTAAATACCTAACTTCAGAGTTCGAAAATAGTGATCTTAAAATGTAGCCTACATTATATGTGTTAATATTATTTGTAATCTCCTTCTGTGTAGTCTTTTCTCAGTATGTTTGAACACCTTGCGACGCATCCACACGTTAAATTTTTGAGATTTGGGATCTTCTGGATTTCTGTTTTTGGAAATTGGCAGGTATGCAGATGTCATCTACTCTACCAGAACATTTATTTTTCAAATATTTAATGATTTTTCGTATTTCACAAGAGGTGGTTAGATGAAAATTAATCTGACAAGGATTTCTCCGTGGTTGTTAAATACATTATCTACTTGTATACTGTTGGTTAAGGTGGTCTCATTCACTTTACTTGTAATACTACATACCCCAGTGGTTACTTTTCCTGTCTCTCTTCTAACACCATTCCATGTTGATTTGATTTTATTGCCCGAGCTTTTAATTTCATCTCTAATATACACATTTTTTGATTTTCTGACAACTTTTCTCAGTATGTTACAATAAATTTATAGAGTCTTTACTTATTCTTGCTGTCTCACACAATTTTCTTTTTCTTTCTGAAGACACTTTAATACCTGCAGTAATCCAGAGTTTCTTTGAAAACTGTTTGGTGTTACATTTAGTAATTTTTTGGGGGCAACAATGTTCAAAAAGGAATATAAATTTCTCAGGGAATATGTTGCATTTGTTATTAGCATTTGGCTCATTATATATTTTGTGGCGGCGTTCGTAGCGACAAGCAATTCGCTGTAGAAACGGCTTACGAAGTCACCGCCACACTTTTAATAGCGGGCCGACCGGTCCGCTGGAACAGTGAACAGAAAGATGAAAACCCAAACACTCTGATTAAATAAAAGTCGGTACTTATCTTTATTAATGAAGATACAGAAACACAGTAGTGAACTCGGTGTCTACAGAAATCTGTCTAGTTTGAGTCGGAGCGGCTAGGTCAGCGTCGGCTGACGACAAACAACAATTCTGCTGCGATGAACACACAACTGACTAGCAAGTACACAATTCGGTGGCGAGTATACAACTGAGCGGCGAATGCAGAACTGTCCTAGCGCTCGCGACTCCAGCGCTTAAGAACCCAGAAGCCAGCGGTGGCGCGCGCAGACTTGCGGCGATTTCCTGTCTCACTGGCGCTGCTTATGCGGACGGCGTCCGGACTTTGATGCTGCCAACCTTTTGGCAGTGGGCTCGGGTGGCATTACTGGCTAGGATATAACAATATACATCTCCCCAATTAACATTTCTTAAACTTTCTCTGAAGTGTTCTATAGACACCAGGTTGACCAGCCTTACACTTTTACATAATGGTTTCTGAACTGCACACCCTGCTGTGTTTTTAAGTCAATCAATTGCGCATCATGGTCTGATAATCCACTTATCACAGGGAAAGCATGTGTTAGTTTTACATCCTCTTGCTGTACAAATACATTATTTATTAGAGTGCTAGTGTCTTGAGTTATACATGTAGGGAAGTTGATCACTGATTCTAAGTTACTTGTCATTAATAACACTTCTAGTTCACTTTTCCTATCAGAATTGCTAAGAAAGTTTACACTGAAATCACCACAGATTAATAACTTCTTCCTTTTGTCTGACAGACAGCATAATAGGGAGTGAAGCTTTTTTATGGATAGCTCCCAATCTCCTAATGGGGACTAGTACACTGTTGCTAATATCAACACTACATTACCTAGCTGCAGTTCACATGCACAACTTCAAATTGCTGATCGATACAAAATTTGCTTACTTCTACAGCTTTGTACTTATACCCTTGTTTTGTGTAAATTGCAATAATGATGATGATGATGATGATGATGATGATGATGATGATTGTGTGATGCTTCATTTATTTGTAAATATCATGCGTAAACATTTGCCCTCCCACTCCTCCCTCCCTACACACACACACACACACGCACACACACACACACACACACACTTTAAGTGTAGAAAATTTAACCATAATATTGCAATAAATAGAAATGAATTAATTTTGGCTTTGTTTGGAAGAGAATTTGCAGTATTAGATTTTGATTTTGCAGTTTCCTCTTTTTCTTTTTAAAAATTCTGCTACTAAAAGGAAATAGAATTATTATTATTATTATTTCTTTGCTTGTTTCCAGATAAGAAGAAAAGAGAAACTAAAGATCGGAAGAAAGTTGCGTAAGTAATGCTTTTTTAATTATCTTTGCAATAAATTTGATTTCATGAAATTATTAGAATACTAACAGGAAATTATTTCTTCATAATTTTAAGTATTGAACCATAGTTAATTTCTGTACACAGAGCACTTCAGAAGAACTAGTAAATATTTCAATATAACTGCAGTGGAACTTCGATTTTACATTCTCCAATTTTACATTTTTTGCGATTGTACACCCTAAATTTGTAGCCCCTGTGAACACCCCATAAGACCAATGCTAAAAATTCCCTGATTTCACATTTCTTTCTAGGAAAAGTGACCTTAATTTTAAGTTCTTACTTGATGTCTCGCTTGACTTCATCCTGTTTTCTTTCAATTGACATTTGATGTGACTGAACAAGTTATAAGTGGCTCAAAAAAAAAAAAAAAAAAAAAAAAAGATGGTTCACACCACAGGTTGTGGCAGAATTAAGGGAATATTTTAGGCTGTTGTGAAAAGGGGAGATGTGTGAGAGGAAAAGCTTACATAATCCATGATCAGGGTTGCCAACACAACTTGCAACATTTTGCTTCACTGTGCAGTTACGATACAACTACTGCTAGGTTGCAGCGGTAATGGAAAAACAAGATCGTCAATGTGAAGTGTTCTGGATGGAGTCAATATGTGTCAAAGGGGTCCAGCCGCCACCTTTGCTTGTTCCAGTTATAACTCAGTCTTATTTTTTTGTATGTATTTCTGATGTACTGTATTCAACAACAATATCAATCCTCAACCTTTTAAATTCAAATACTGAGTCTCAAAGAATATGCTCGGTCATAATTGAGGAACTGTTGCCCATTTTTGGCTAGTGAAGTCTTATTGTCTGGTGACTTGTTAAGTCACCCAACAGCCACCGTAGCTACCACACCACACTAACACAATGAGTTCACTGGATGTGTGGAGAGGGGAGGGGCCCTTGAACGATGGGAGTGCAGATAGGGTAAAAGCATTTTGTGAAGTGCTGAAAATATACTTTTCATGCAGATGATGTGCTATGTCAGAGATGTCACACTAAAATAGAACAAGTGTTTTGCAATAGCACATTTTAAAGACTTTTGTGTTCAGATCTGACATGGTACAGTTGCAATAACTAGATACACTACCCTTGTATATACCAGGTGGTCAAAAAGTCAGTATAAATTTGAAAACTTAATAAACCGTGTAATAATGTAGATAGAGAGGTAAAAATTGACACACATGCTTGGAATGACATGGGGTTTTATTAGAGGGGGGAGGGGGGGGGAGTTCACAAAATGTCTGGCAGATGGCGCTGGAGAGCAAAATGCCAGTGACTGCGCATGACAATCGTGTATAAAAGGAGCTGTAATGAGAGAGAGAATCAGATGCGCCAGCAGTCACAGCATGTTGACATTACATGAAAAGGCGCTTTTAGTGAAGCTGTATTATCAGAATGGGGAATGTGCTAGTTCAGCGTTACGATCCTATCGCCATAGGAAGGGGATTCGAACGGGTAAAGGTGCGTTGACAAATGCAGCTGTGGCGAGAATGATTTCGAAGTTTGAAGCCACGGGTTGTTTAGACGATAGACCCCGTAGTGGTCGACCGAGCACAAGGCGTAATGCTGCTGAGACAGTTCAGGAAGAAATGGAGACGGTAGCGGATTCGTCTTTGCACGGGGAAGTCAGTACTCGTACAGTCGCACCGGCATTCCATACACTACTGTTTGGTTGGCACTGAGGCGTACCCTCCGATGCTATCCGTACAAAATTCATCGGCATCATGAACTGTTACCTGGTGATTTAGTGAAGCAGAGGGCATTTGCGGTGTGGGCGTTTCAAAGATGGAGGAAGATGACGATTGGTTGAGTAACGTGTTGTGAACCGACGAAGCTCACTTCACACTCCGAGGGTCTGTCAACCGCACAACTGCAGAATTTGGTCTACTGAAAATCCTAGAACTGTCGTGGAAACTCCATTGCATGATGAGAAAGTCGCGGTATGGGTTGCTGAAAGACAACGTCCAACGCCAATGCCTCACCATAACACCGGACATGCTTGACAGTGCTGTTTACAACATTATTCCTCGACTACAGCTATTGTTGAGGAATGATGGGTGGACATATTGAGCATTTCCTGTAAAGAACATCATCTTTGCTTTGTCTTACTTTGTTATGCTAATTATTGCTATTCTGATCAGATGAAGCGCCATCTGTCGGACATTTTTTGAACTTTTGTATTTTTTGGGTTCAAATAAAACCACATGTCATTCCAAGCATGTGTGTCAATTTGTACATCTCTATCGACATTATTCCGTGATTTATTCAGTTTTCAAATTTATACTGACTTTTTGATCACCCGGTACTTTGCATTACACACACCACACACTATATATTGTAAAGATTGGCAGCAGTGGTAGAGGGCACGAAGCAAAACGCTAGCACCTGAGATTTCTTTTAAATTTACATTTTACACATTGTAAAAAAATTCACTGAGGTGATTTAAAATAAGTAAACTAATTTTTTCACTACTCTGTTTCTCTCATCAAACCTAAAATAACACATTAATGGTGGTGAGCATATGAAGTGTGGTGAGCATATGAAGTGTGGCTCATGAGAAAAGCATTAAACAGTAACTGCAATGGTGACAAAGTGTCATCAAGCGTATGTTTGCATTTATGCTTATGGTTTAACCACTTAGCTGCTGTGATGTTTTTGGTTTAATTCAACATGTTCATCAATTTTTGCTTTTAATGGGTGAGCACAAAGGATGATCTCTCAAAAATGTTTGTTTTTAATGTATAATTTGTAGCTGTAGCACTTCGGAAAACAGCTCAATTACCTTGTACCCAGACACCAATTTCAGTTTTTTGATGAAATTCATTACCACAAATTGTTGTATAAACATTGTATTGTACATTTAATTTCCTTCACTGAGACAGGTTTTATACAAATTATTGGAGAGGACTGCGATTTTTAATTGTATATGCCAATTACATGTAGTTTTTCTCATATTTTGGGGGTTTTAATATTTTCCTCAATTCTGCATTTTCCTCAGTTTTGGTCACTGTAGTGACCCATTATGTACACACATATCCATCCACACATACACAGACACAAGCAGACATTTGTAAAGGCAAAGATCTCTTTAAAGTGTAACACGAGGCTGAAATGAAAATGAAAATAAAAATATATGGGGAGAAGGTGAACTAGAAAGCAACTGGAGATCTGGTGTGAAAAAAGGCGAAAAAGTGTTGGTTATAGCTGGGCTATGTTGATCGTGTGGTGAACTTGGGTTGGTAGACAACGATGTGCACAAAGGTGAGGTGGTTGTGTTGCCGCCAAAACACGTTAAAGGGTGGAGCAATTTGGGAAAATTTCGTAAAAACTGCGTGTAAATGTATTAAAAGGAGTGGTTTTGTAGTGGCAGATTGTGAAAATGAGGCTAACAATTGTCTGACGAAGAAATAATGACATTAAAACCTGTGGGAAGCAGCTAAAAAAGATCAATGATGTGGGAAAAACGGAAATGGAAAAAAAGCGAAAGTTATTGAAACTAGCCGAAATGGCTGTTTAATAGCTGAAAGGAACTGTTTGTGAACTGGAAACAGTGAATTTTATAGCAGCGGTAGTATTGAAAGCGGAAAAAAAATTTTTTTGGTTATGGTTTGGAAGTGGGTTACGTATTATTGAGTATATATAGGCGGGATAAAATTGTATGGTAGATTCGGTTAAGAGGAGAAGGTGAATACAAAGTGAAACTACTTGCAAAAACAGAAAGAGAAAATAAGATGACAGGAAAGTTTTCGAAATGCAACAGTGACAATAACAAACGTAATTGTTGGGTTCAAATGAATGATATGTATATAATAGAGGGAAACATTCCACGTGGGAAAAATATATGTAAAAACAAAGATGATGTGACTTACCAAACGAAAGTGCTGGCAGGTCGATAGACATACAAACATACACACAAAATTCAAGCTTTCGCAACAAACGGTTGCTTTATCAGGAAAGAGGGAAGGAGAGGGAAAGACGAAAGGATGTGGGTTTTAAGGGAGAGGGTGAGGAGTCATTCCAATCCCGGGAGTGGAAAGACTTACCTTAGGGGGAAGCACACACACATATCGATCCACACATACACAGACACAAGCAGACATATATATAGCTCAGAGATGAGAGCTGGGTATCAAAGAACTGCAATATGCATTACTTCTTATTAATGAAGTGTCCCTTTACACATTCCTTAAAGTGCTTAACAAACAAATGCTGAAGTAAATGGGAAAAGCCGCTTGTGTTTAGAAACGCCATAGAGTGCATAGCAATAGACCACATTATGCACAGAGAGCAAGCCGTCATGGCATCAAGAGTAAAAAGGGAATCATAAATTCCTGATTCTTCTGCAGCTGCTGCTTTATATACCAAGGCAGTCAGCAACACAAAAGAAGGAAACAATCATTATGGACAAAAAAAATGGATGAACAAATGAGAGGAGAAGAGAAGCTTGACATTTAGTCAAAAACTGCATCTTTAAGAGGATGTATGCACTTTTCAGCATTAATTGAGGATGAGCAACAATAATTATCTGTCCATACTGGAACATATGCAACAGAAATTATCATGGTAGGACACTATGATGAGAAAAGCAGTTGCTTCTTTGGAAGCGTTATCAGCAACTCTTAAGACTGCAGTTCACTGGTGAATAAGTCTCTGTCAAAATATTCTGTGCTTAGGGAAACACCCTCACTGCCAGCACCAAATCTCTTTGAGGTCACAGTGACATGTCTGTTTTGACAGTACTGCGAATGCAGCATTTTTATTTTCATTCTAATTTACTCCTGTGTTGTCTGTGACCTTCACTCTTTTAACACATAGAATATTTTGTTTAACTCTAGGATGCATATACAGGGCCTCCGAGGCCCTTGTATGTCTTCATTTAAAAGAAAAAAAAAAGTCTGTAATTTTTTGTTTGATTTCAAACTGCTTTCCAGTACTCTTTCACTAACACTGTGAAATTCCTCCTATCAAGTATGAACGAGATATCTTTTTAAGTTTTTTGTATAATTCAATATGTTTACCCATACACCATGATGCATAAGCAGGGCTTCAGAAGCCCTCACACATTTATAAATGTTCTTTAGCCTATATTGTCTTCAACATTTTTTTGGGAGCAGTTATTAATTCAACAATAACTGTAGTGGTGTTTCCAGCTGCAGGAGTGCCAACAGCAGCAGTAGCTGTAGTAGTAATAGTATAACTAAAAAGTAATACACACTACTTTCACATATAGGCGATGTCGGTGTATTATTGATCTTTTTGCTATCAATTGTTTTATTATTGCATAGTATTGTTATCCTGTGCTGCTCTTGTCAGCCTCGTTGTTACTGTAGTTTGTTTGTTGCTACAAGTCCCATATTGTTACGAGTATGACTCGTTTAGTGCTGCACAAGCTGCTGTTCGAGAGACACGCCTTTTGCTATGGCTTCGACACGCAAAGCAAGAGAGTCAGTACGTGCAAATGCAGATAATTTTGAAAGTGTTGTGGCTCAGTGGTTTGAAGAAGATGATTCTTGTGAGGAAGGAAATATTTTTGAAGATGCAAGTAGTGAAGAATCAGCCACTGAACCTGCAGATGTGAATATTGAGGCAGATGACAGTTGTTCCGATAATATTACTTCATCAGAGTCTGAAAATGAGGAACCACCACAAAAAAGTATAGAAGACCACACATAAGGTAGTTGGAATGGAATGATCTGGAAATTAGATACTCCTGCAACTTTTCGTACGCCTGTCCATAATATTGTAAAGAAGGCACCTGGTCCAGCCCGTGGTTTGGAAACCTGTAAACCTAAGGAT
Organism: Schistocerca americana; assembly: GCF_021461395.2. NCBI lineage: Eukaryota > Metazoa > Arthropoda > Insecta > Orthoptera > Acrididae > Schistocerca > Schistocerca americana. The sequence continues at coordinate 427,775,239 of NC_060124.1, read as the reverse complement.
GCCTGGGACTATTTCATCTCCAAGGATATACTAGAGGAAATCATCAACTGCACGAATATTGAAAGCAGAAGAGTGGCTGCTTTACGTGGTAAAATGTGGAAAAAAGTTTCGCTTGTTGAAATGGAGGGTTTTCTTGGTCTTTTACTGCTTTCTGGTGTTGAGAAGAGTTGGGATGTCCCTATTAGAGAATTATTCTTGGATGAAAAGGCAAATCCTACATATAAGGCCACCATGTCAGTAAATACACTCCTGGAAATGGAAAAAAGAACACATTGACACCGGTGTGTCAGACCCACCATACTTGCTCCGGACACTGCGAGTGGGCTGTACAAGCAATGATCACACGCACGGCACAGCGGACACACCAGGAACCGCGGTGTTGGCCGTCGAATGGCGCTAGCTGCGCAGCATTTGTGCACCGCTGCCGTCAGTGTCAGCCAGTTTGCCGTGGCATACGGAGCTCCATCGCAGTCTTTAACACTGGTAGCATGCCGCGACAGCGTGGACGTGAACCGTATGTGCAGTTGACGGACTTTGAGCGAGGGCGTATAGTGGGCATGCTGGAGGCCGGGTGGACGTACCGCCGAATTGCTCAACACGTGGGGCGTGAGGTCTCCACAGTACATCGATGTTGTCGCCAGTGGTCGGCGGAAGGTGCACGTGCCCGTCGACCTGGGACCAGACCGCAGCGACGCACGGATGCACGCCAAGACTGTAGGATCCTACGCAGTGCCGTAGGGGACCGCACCGCCACTTCCCAGCAAATTAGGGACACTGTTGCTCCTGGGGTATCGGCGAGGACCATTCGCAACTGTCTCCATGAAGCTGGGCTACGGTCCCGCACACCGTTAGGCCGTCTTCCGCTCACGCCCCAACATCGTGCAGCCCGCCTCCAGTGGTGTCGCGACAGGCGTGAATGGAGGGACGAATGGAGACGTGTCGTCTTCAGCGATGAGAGTCGCTTCTGCCTTGGTGCCAATGATGGTCGTATGCGTGTTTGGCGCCGTGCAGGTGAGCGCCACAATCAGGACTGCATACGACCGAGGCACACAGGGCCAACACCCGGCATCATGGTGTGGGGAGCAATCTCCTACACTGGCCGTACACCACCGGTGATCGTCGAGGGGACACTAAATAGTGCACGGTACATCCAAACCATCATCGAACCCATCGTTCTACCATTCCTAGACCGGCAAGGGAACTTGCTGTTCCAACAGGACAATGCACGTCCGCATGTATCCCGTGCCACCCAACGTGCTCTAGAAGGTGTAAGTCAACTACCCTGGCCAGCAAGATCTCCGGATCTGACCCCCATTGAGCATGTTTGGGACTGGATGAAGCGTCGACTCACGCGGTCTGCACGTCCAGCACGAACGCTGGTCCAACTGAGGCGCCAGGTGGAAATGGCATGGCAAGCCGTTCCACAGGACTACATCCAGCATCTCTACGATCGTCTCCATGGGAGAATAGCAGCCTGCATTGCTGCGAAAGGTGGATATACACTGTACTAGTGCCGACATTGTGCATGCTCTGTTGCCTGTGTCTATGTGCCTGTGGTTCTGTCAGTGTGATCATGTGATGTATCTGACCCCAGGAATGTGTCAATAAAGTTTCCCCTTCCTGGGACAATGAATTCACGGTGTTCTTATTTCAATTTCCAGGAGTGTAGATTCAAGGGTATAAGGAGAATGATTAGATTTGATGACAGGCGTACCCGTGAAGCTCGATCTGCAGATGACAAACTTGCAGCCATTCACTATGTATGGGAACTATTTCTTGACAAGTGTAGAAATAGAATGATTCCCAATGATTCGCTCACAGTTGACGAACAGCTAGTCCCATTCCATGGAAGGTGCAGCTTCACCCAGTATATGCCCTCTAAACCAGCCAAGTATGCAATAAAAATATTTTGGTTATGTGCTGCTACATCTGCATATGCTTTAGACAGAATTGTTTACATGGGAAGGAAGCCCAATGAACCTACTCAGAAAAATCTTGGATTGAATGTGGTGAAAGATCTTGCTAAAAGCATTGAAGGATCATCAAAAAATATTATTGTTGACAACTTCTTTACTAGTGTGTAGCTGGCAGAAGAGATGCTTCAGAAGCAAATTACAGTGGTGGGAACAATCAAACAAAATAAACCAGAAATTCCTAATGAGATGAAACCATCTGCCTCAAGAGTGATTCATTCTTCTTTGTTTGCATTTAGAGGTGACATTACAATGGTGAGTTATATTCCCAAAAAGAAAAAGTCTGTGGTTCTCATTAGCACAATGCATCACGACAGAAACATTGATGAAACTCATGCAAAAAAGAAACCAGATATAATAAAGTTCTATAACTCTATGAAGGGTGGAATAGATCAAATGGACCAGAAAATTCATTATTACACTAGCAAGAGACAAACAAGAAGATGGCCATTTGCATTATGGATGAATATGATGGACGTCACAGCAATGAACAGTGAAATTTTATTTTCTGCCCAACATCTGACATACCATAGTGGAAGAAGTGATAAAAGGCATTTGTTCCTAAGAGATTTAGCAGAGGAAATGGTAAGACCACTAATGGAACTTCGTATTCAGATCCCTAATCTTACAAAGAAAATCGTTGATGCCATGCAAAGATGTGGTGTTCAAAAAGATGTCATATTGCCGAACCAACTACCTGTTTCAGGAAAAAGAAAAAGATGCAATAATTGTCCATATAATAAACACGGGAAAAGTGCTATGACATGCATTAAGTGTAAAACCAACATTTGTAAGGAACATAGTGGCGTTCTTTGTGCTTCTTGTTTGTCACATGTTGAAAATTAAGAAAAACGCAATTTTATGTGAACAATGAATAATAACTTTTTGTCAAAATATTGCCTATATACACGATATTGTGAATAATGAGTATGTTTCAACTGAAGAAATTTGTTGTAATAAATGTTATAAAATGTAAACTGCAACTTATAAGTGAATTAATAAAATTATTTGTATATGTTGTATGTAAATGGATGTAACTAATAAAAATTCACTCTTAGAGATTTTTAAAAAAAATTAATAAAATGTTAATCAGGTCCACCAGATCCTGTTACTGTATCTTAGGAATCTTTCAATATGACAATAAATTTGACAGAAATAAATTTAACTCCAAAGAATGATCATATGAAAAGAGGAAAATCTTAAATCACGTGTGTTTTCGGCACCATGCATCCTAGGGTTAGTGCTTTATCATGTATGTTCCTATTGTGATAACCTTTACTTCTGATGTCAAAAAGTCATGGCTTCAGTTCGTATTGTTCAGTTAAAACGGTCACATGTTCTGGGCACCAAATGGCCATATTCGAAGACTGTTCTTCTTGAAGTCACTTCGTCAGCACACCATGGGAACTGTGAAGTGCACAGTTTTAGATGTTTTCCCCCTTGTAAGTGCACCTGTGAGAGATAGCTTCAGCTGCTGTCAGCAACATTCGTGTATCATAGGATGCACTTTCACACACACAGTGTTTTATGTTCAGTGCAGGGTGGGTGAAATGAATTTAGGCAGTCTGCACAATTCCATGAACTCTTGATATGTGCTAAAAGGTACATGTAAATGGGCACTAAGAAATATAAATGGCAGTCAGACACTTAACACCATACTAAGAGATTGTGGTTGCAAATGCTGGTAAGCAGGGAAGTAGTCTTACAGCAGAGGCAAGCATGCAGCAGATAAGAACTGTAAGGGAAGGAAAATTGGATCTAAGCATCTATGCAGGTTGTTTTGTAAATTTGGTGATTGGGGGGGGGGGGGGGGGGGGGTCCATGTCGTAGTGTGGACAAAATACAGTGTATTTCCTATAAGCAATAGGGCCGAACGTAATGTTGTTCCTAGAAATTCCTGTGAGATTCTGATCTTTCTCGCAGATCCATGCTGTAACTTTTAACATTCTTGAATGTCATGGGAGGCACAAAACGTAGTGCCTAAAGAATTCTCTTGAGAGTCCAGTCACATACTGCAAATTGTAAGGGAGGCTCTGGTCAGAAATAACATGCTGATGGAAGATCAACGACCCAGATCTGACTCTTGCAATATCTTCATATTATGTTTTACAAAACGATCCTGGACCATTTCAGAAGAAAGAGGTGGCCCAAGCAGCTTGAATGGGGTGCACGAAGAGTCTTGTTGTTGCTGATTTCTAGGGGAGTCTTCAAGACTGGGAAAAGGACAGTCAGATACTAGAGGTATGTTTTATAGAGCATGGGTGGCCAAGAATTTGGCTTGCAAGCTATGCCATAGTGCTCAGCCTTGGTGCACATTTCCTCCACTGCCACAACACACAGTCTTGAGCAGGAGGATGGGGAACAGGGGAAAACTGTGAATGTGCCGCATTTAAATGGCAGTACAGTCATACTGTGTATGACTTGGTTTTATATTTCACATTTCGTAACAATACATATCACAAACAAAACAAGTTTTTAGTATTATTTAATTATTTTTGGTGTATTGAAGCCATAAGATAATTTTTATCTGGTGAAAACCATTGGCATACAGGCAGACAAAAAATTTTACAGATTTTTATACTGAGGTCACCATGTAACTGTCACTTAATTAGTTACATAATTGAGAAAAAGTCTTCCACACAAGTACGTCGATCAACATGTAGCACTTTTGCAACCTCATTATGTAGGTATAGAAATTCCACTTGAGAAAAGCAACTAGACATTCCGGACAGTTTTAACGTAAAAGGATTTACCAACAAATAAGGATTGCCTTCAGGTCAATCAGTCACGTCTGCACATTTAGACAGGTGCTCTCGACTGAAACGGAAAATGGTCTCAAAAACAGGTGTAAGATTGACATTGTCCCCAAAACATTAAGGAAACTATCCTTGTAATTCTTTCAGGGCCACAATGAATTCTTCAAACATCACGTTTTCTTTAACCACAATGTGCTTAAAGAACTGGACTTGCTTTCTCAGAGTGTGTCTCTTCTAAACAAGATTTTCTTTTGAAATACATCCCTGTCAAGTCAAAAAGAAGCTGTTTCCACCTTGCAGCGTCCTACTGTGGACAGTGTGCAGTCAAATCCGCTTAAAATCCAAGATCTGCAGTCCATTCTAGATGTTCTAATTCTCATTCCTGCACTACTTTTTCCTTCATAAATTCAACAGTAGTGAGTTTTAAATTGAGAAATCATTCCAGGCACACTGCTTGACTTAACCAATGTACTTTGCAGTAATATATAAAGTGTCCATACCCTTCACTCAGTTCCATCAAAAACTGTTGCAACTGACAGTGGACTAATGCATGCAATTTCAGAAATTTTATATTCATACCACCAGTTTCTTCACATGCTGCTTGCCTGCAAATTTAGCACGAAGTGCTTCTTGATGTACTTAACAATAAACCCCATGTGCCAATCAATGTAATTATTTGTTTTTGGTCTTTTATTGTCAGCTAAATCTTTAAATTTTTTCTACATGGAATTGTAATATTGTTTCAAAACAAATTTGCAGTATCTGATGCTTATGTGACTGCTAATATTTATTGAGAATTCTTATCCATCTCTTCTATAATTCCCATTAATTTTTAAAGGCTTGTAACAATAGGTCACGAGACTGCATCTTCTGTGCGAAGAGCCACTGGACCTGTGAACGTCCTTCAGACCACAAACAAACAACAAGGTGTAATGAGCACTGTCACCACACTTCTGCTGAACTGAGGAGAGTTGTGCTAATCGAAAAACACCTCACCACAATATTAAATGAAATGTCACGCTTTACAGAGTAATTCTGGGAAGGAACAAGCAAAGCAGACACAGCCTGGGGCTTGGCCCACACACAGCCTGCACACTCAGCTCACATTAAGTTTGACACACTTAGCAACTTTGTCACACTCAGGAACTTTGTAACACTGAGTAACTTTCTTTGTATGATTCAGTCACAATATATGCAGGGCAAATTCTACTACAGTCTCAGAAACCAGAAAGTGAGGCAAAAAGTTCCTGCCCTGTTTATGAAACACTGTCCTTCTAAGTCAAGAATACTCTTTCTCCTCGTATGTTTGCCATTAAGGTCAGTGGATCTTTTTTTAATGTTTTGATGAGAGAGGAGGTTCCCATCCCAGAAATGAAATTCTAGAAAAACTGCAAGATGCCCATGTTAACCTTTTTTAAACACATTATTCATTCCATTCAACTGCTGTTCTGTCACTGACAGAATTACTGTGTCACTGGAACACCTCAAAATTTTTATTTCTTCTCCTAGAACTTTATTATTTATTTAGACTGACCAGATTAGGGCTATAAGCCACCCCCCCTCCCTTTCATCAGACTAGGAGTAACATATACCAAAAAATAATACAAAACACTCTCAATTAAAATAATTGACATTAAAAATAATAACAACTTTCCTTTATTGGTGCCAAATCCAGGGCCTCATTGTACATTTCATAAAGAGGGGGAGTGGAAAGAGTAACAAATAGGACGCTCCCAGGTCCCCTCGTAAGGGGGACAGCTTTAAGGGCTTATCAGTGCATGGGAGCAGTAGATACTGAAAGTCAAGTACAACATCATACAATATTTCTATTGTCAGAGAAAAGAAATAATTTTTCATGTGCAGCTATTATATCAAAACACTATTTATTATACTAAAACTTGCTCTTTTTCACTAAATAAATACACATGAGTACACTCTTTCCTAATACGTACACCATACTGATCTCGTGTTAAACATCAGACAAAAATAACAAATTAAATGATTCCCAATCCCAAGAGCCATGCACCAACTAACGGTGCTCTGCTCCTAGGCAAACCAAATATCTCTCTAAAGTAAAAATACCTCACACAACGAAGAACTATACGACAGTGAAGGCGAGATAATGTATTTCAATAGGGCAGATACTGGCAAAAGAAGCATTGCATTTAACAAAATCACTTGTCTGTCGTGAATCAGGTGACAACGTTTACCTGAGGTGTAATTGGAACTTAAAATTCTGGAACTAACCCCTCTGGTCTTAACCATTGGGTTTTGTTTACAAACTCAACTCTGTAATTCCAGGTACAACTATGGAACATGTTAGTAATCGGAAAACTGCCCCAGGAGGTAACAAATCTGAAGCGATCAGTGGTGCAGCTTGTTTCTCAGATTATGGGGAGACTAGGCTGAGATGTTTTGTCCTAGATCAGAGGAAATCAGAGTCCTCAGACCAACTCAAGCTCAAAATCTAAACTTTGTGTGGCACAATCACCATTAATTCATATATACATCCAGGATAGCTCTGCAAATTAGGAGAAACACTTAAAGAAGAAAAAAACCAAAATTTTAGTCAAGCAGGAAACAAGATTGTCAGGTTAGAAAATTAGCAATCTTGGAAATTACAAATAGTTTGAAAGCAAAACTAATGAAAGAATCCTTAAAAATACACCTCAACTACATTCTCAGTTTCACAAGATAATCTTAGACTTTTGGCTGAAGTATAGCCTGCAAACAACACATTAATGACAAATTTCCTTGAAGGGTGCAAATAAAATGTACAATATGATTGTTGCACAGATACTGGTCAAACCAAGAAAGTAAAACAAACTCCGAAAAAGTAAAAAAAAAGTCATGTGAGGTGGCAGAAAATTTGGATTGGTGCATAAGTTTGTAGTGTTTTTTGAGAAGTTTAATAAACACAACAGATATACATAACAGAGACTTTAGTCATAAGTAACATATAATCCTTCAGTGTTTACAACAGTATGCAGATATGGGGGTAACTTTTTGATTCAGTGACTGTAGAAAACATACATTTTTCAGGCAAAATACTCATAAAGCCATGTTAAGACCATATTTTCATCCAGAAAAGGAAGTTAGTGGAAGGTTGTTTGACAGAGAGCAGAAAAGTTCAAAATCTGAGGGTGCAAGATCAGGTGAATAAGATGGGTGCAAAATGACTTCCCAACCCAACTCCTGTATAGTGTTTTTTGTCAGTCTAGCAGAACACGGGTAGGTGTAGCATCACTTTACACAATCTTCCTTGTTGTTGTTCTTGAATTTTGTGTGCAAGATGTCTCAGTTGTTGGCAATACATATCACCTTGGGGAATCAATTCATAGTACATCACACCATTGCTGTTCCACCAGATGCATTACATTATCTTTTGTGGTTGCACACAGGTCTTTTTATGGGGATTTGCTGCTACATTTGGGCTCACCCATTCCTTTATTTTCCTTATTTATGCATAAAGACAATATTTCTTATCACCAGTAACAACACAAGATAGGAATGGCCAACGTTGTTCATGAACCAATTGATGACGAGCAAACAGAAATGAACATACGAGCACCCATTGATTTTTGTGATCTTGGCTTAGAGAATATGGTACCCATACACACAATTTTTGAACCTTCCCCATTGGATGCAAATGTTGCTGATGTTGGAATGACTACAGTTCATTACATATGCTAGTTCTTGAGTACAATGATGTAGATCATTGTGGATTAATGTGTTTAAATGATCTTTGTCAAACCCTAAAAGTCTTTCTGAACGTGGAGAACCACTAATATCAAAATGATCAAAGCTGGAAAACCATTTTCTTGCCGTGCTCTGCTCAGTAGCATTATCCTCATACACAGTGCAAATGTTTCTAGCTGAGTCTGCTGCTGTCACCCCTCTACTGAATTCAGACAGCAATTGCTCCATTGGCACTCCATTTTTTAGCATCCACAGCTCCACTCACTACCCCCAAATGACAAAATGACAAATAGGAACAGTGAACTACAAATAAAAAATTACAATCAATAAATAAACCCATAGCAACCAGAATACCAACATGCAAAAGAAAAACACTACCAAGTTATGCACCAACCTAATACTAAAACTCCATAAAGACACTTGTAAATTGCAATGGATGATTATGCAGTTAGGGGAAGAGAGAAGATTCAGGTAAATGATTGGTGACTTCTCTGCACACAAATGAACCCATCACAACGGAAAGAGACTGAAAGAAATGTTTAGAATATCAGCCACAAAACTATGTCAACCCATTTAAAATAAGAGAGAGAAAGAATAGCTCACCACACACATGGCAATCACCCAATGAGAATACGGATGAATTCCAAATTGTTCATATAAAAATCTTGTATCTACATAACAAGGAGATTTAAAGGTTCAGGTTGTAACAGTGTGAACAATGTGGACACCAGTTTTAGCCAGGAAGGTTACTTCTGAACCAGAATGGCATGTACTGGTGCCATGAGTTGCGTTCTGTCAGTACTATGGTGAGCACAGAGTCAGGAGAACTCATTCAGTATAAGCTTTCTTTCTTCAACATGACTTTCTTACAAGAGGTTGATGTCAGCATCCTGGTGATGTGTCTGGTCATCTGAGCAGCAATATGCTACCTCAGCACAAGTTGCTGGTGGCAGCCACCTGGCTCTGTGCAGCTGTCATGTACGTTAGACAGTGGGTTGCTGCTTTAATGGAAGACAAGTGGCCAGAAAAGTGACATCGTTGATGCAAAGAAGGGGTCACCTGGAAGATAGCAAGCCCTTGCTGCAATGCAGGTAGTTACAAGCAGATCATCAGGCACAATGTCACCTGTTGCTGAACTCAGAAATTTCGAAGTTGAATGGAGTGTCACAAGATGACAACGTGGAGGTGACTTCTGCTCAGTAGCACCGTCTCGAGGCTTGGGATTGTCAGGTGACTGCTTGACAATGAAATTGCTCTGTGTCACATCTGACTGTCAGCTGGCATGGAGACTGTCACAACATAGGCTGCAGTGTGAAGTCCAGGAACCAGCCAGAGTACAAATACAATTGCTGCCAATGACAAGCATTTATGGTCACTTTGACCAGCTATGTTATGATGATGTAAGCCTGCCTCCTGTCATGTAGGTGGCTGCAGAAGGGCAGTGTTGTGCCATGACATGTGGAAACCCAGTCCCCCACTATGGCAGACTGATGTACTGCTGCACCATCCGCATTCTGGCACATGACGGCATGTATTTCACAGGTAACTCACCTGCACACCCATCAGTGGGTTGTGAAGCCAGTGGGTTGTGAAGTCTGGTCTGCTGTTGATTCCACAACAGTTACACCCCACCCCCTCCCCCCCACCCCCAGGAGAATTTAATCCTCTGGATCTTAGGCTACTGCTAAACCTGTGAACTGCTACATCAACATGGTACTGCTGTGTCTTCATTTCCCCCTATCTCCTGTGATGCTTGTTTTCTCACATCCCTAATTACACTTCCTACATCTGCTGTCCTTCTTCCCTGTGCACTCTGTCACTCAGTGCATAGTGAGTGGTACACCTACTCTTGTTAAAACATTGTCGTTGACCAGCTGGGTTCACAGGTAATGGACAGGAAGCATGGGTGGGGAGAGAGCTATCAGCCATCGTTGGACATAGGATATACTAATGATGAGTGGGACAGAGATGGATCCCAAGGACTAAATTCCTACCTACTGCCATGATGTGTTGCTGGTACCTGCTGCAGTGTTGTGGAATATATTGAAATATCTGTTCCACTCTAATGTGCCATTCTGTACAGCTATAAACTTATTGAAAGAACAGAGTGTGATTGTATCTAGTGTATTATTCAGGTAGGTTAGGTTTCTGATGACTGGTAGTATTTCTAAAGGATTATCAGGTAAATACAGCAGAGAATATGTTAGATTCAGACCTGTTAGTGTTGCTGGAAGCTGAAAACTTGGTACTGTGACGTCTCACAGAATTCCATTCAGTAGTATCCTGCTATTCTGTAGTTCCAAATGTTATGTTCCCCTAGAGCATCCCTGCTTGTAGCAGGTGGGGATAGCTACAATTGGATCATACACTGAGTACATCCAGTGAGGTCCTATGTTTTGAAAATATGGTTGGATTATAAGAATGTCGACCTTCTGAAAATATGGCTGGATTATAAGGACGTCACGTGGGCAGGAAGACCCCTGCAGAAATATTGAACCATGCTGCCTCTGTAGCCATCCATAATTGCAGAAGTGTTACCAGTGGATGATTTTGTTCATGAAATGACCTCTCGATTATGTCCCATAAATGTTTGGTGGGATTCATGTTGGGCAATCTGGGTGGAGAAAGCATTTGCTCGAATTGTCCAGAATGTTCTTCAAACCAACTGCAAACAATTGTGGCCTGGTGACATGATGTTGTTTGGGAACATGAAGTCCATGAATGGTTGCAAGTGGTCCAAGTAGCTGAACATAACCATTTCCAGTCAACGATCAGTTCAGCTGAACCAGGGGACTCAGTTCATTCCATGTACACACAGCCCACACCATTATGGAGCCATCACCAGCTTGCTCTGTAGTTTGTTGACAACTTGCATCCATGGCTTCGTAGGGTCTGTGCCACACTTGAACCTACCATCAGATCTTACCATCTGAAATCATGACTCATCTGACAAGGACTCAATTTTCAAGTCGTCTAGGGTCCAATTGATATGGTCACAAGCTCAGGAGAGGTGCTGCAGGTGACATCACACTATTAGCAAAGGCACTCATGTTGGTCATCTGCTGCATGGTCATTAAGTGAAGGCCATTAGCCAGTGTGTTGTCCATGGTGAGAGGTAAAGCCTGAAATATGGTATTCTCAGCACACTCTTGACACTGTGGATTTTGGAATATTAAATTCCCTAATCGTTGCTGAAATGAAATGTCCCATTTATCTAGCTCCAATTACTGTTCTGCATTCATAGGCTGTTGTGCAGCCATATTCACATCGGAAATCTTTTCATGTGGATCGCCTGAGTATAAATGACAGCTCCGTCAATGCACTGCTCTTTTTATTCCTTGTTTATGCTATACTTACGCCATTTGTCTATGAGTGTATCACTATATCATGAATTTTGTCAACTCAATATACATCATGTGTGGAAGAACCAGAGAGTTTCGATGTTTTTTTTTTTTTTTTTTTATTTTATTGGCCTCCCATATGTATGTTGAAAAACAACAAACAACAGGTATATTTTTGGACCTAACCAAAGCCTTTGATATGGTAAACCACAAAACCCTATTGAAGAAGCTAGAGCACTATGGAATTAGGGGGTTGGCAAATGATTGGATTCGTTCATTTCTCAGCGACCGTAAACAAAAAGTATCCATCAGACATATAGTTGATAAAGCACGAATAATCACAGAATACGTATCATCAGAAAGCCCAATCACTTACGGGGTACTGCAAGGCTCGGTAATGGGACCCCTACTTTTCTTGTTATATATAAATGATTTGGATATATATATTGATTCCCACAAAGTAATACTGTTTGCTGACGACACAACAATACTGGTAAAAGCAGCAAAAAATGAAGATATACATGAAGATGTAAACACAGTTACAAAACATCTAAGTAATTGGACAGCAGAAAATCAGTTGATAATAAACTTCAACAAAACAGTAGCCTTAAATTTCCATAACCACCAAAACACCACATTGATATATCCAGAAGTAATAATCAATCAACACCCTATTGCAAATGATGGGGCTACAAAATTTCTTGGCATCTGGATGCAAAGAGACTTAAAATGGGACAAACACATAGAACAAATTAATGCCAAGCTAGGCACCGGCTGTTATCTTCTTAGGGTTCTCGAACGATGCATAAATGAACAGGCACTATTGTGTGCCTATTATGTGTACTTCAATGCCCATCTCAAGTATGGATTCATATTCTGGGGAAATTCCCCAGCAGCTCAAGGGACTTTCAGAATACAAAAAAGTGCCATTAGGATTATGACAGGGAGTGGTGCTCGACAGTCCTGCAAACCAATATTTAAAACACTGAATATACTACCTCTACCGTGTATGTTTATTGTTGACACACTAATGTACGTAAAAAAGTATGTGATTGGAAATGATGATAATACTTTAAAAAACAAAGATATACATGATTATAATACTCAAATAAAATATAACTTGCATGTACCCCCAGCCAGTACCAGTTTGTATCAGAAAGGTACATGCTATCTGGGTATTAAACTCTATAATAGACTATCAAATAGTATAAAATGCTTACAAAATATTAGTGCTTTTGAAAGATCTGTCAGAGAATATCTACAGTACCACTGTTTCTACTCAGTAAAGGAATACTTAGACCAGAATAACTGTTAAGAACTAAAAGAACTAAAGCTACTGTAATTTGTAACATTGTATCATTGTAAGAACTACAATTATTGAAATTGGTAGCATGTTGAAAAATGATTATTTAAATATGTATCATTTTGAACTTAGTAATAAGTCCAATATCATCCTGTACACTGTACTACATATGATCAAAGGACTCAATAAATAAATAAATAAATGTTATGAATAGATTATTAATTTTCTTTTTAACTTCTTCCTGCATAATATTTGTCTGGGAAAGACATAACTCCTCTTCCATTTTGGTAAATGCAGTGCTCTTTTGATCACAGTTTCCACTAGGATACTATGGAAAAAAATCCCCTGTCAACCAAAATTTCTCTCAGACACGTAAAACACAATCTATGTTTCATAAACACATCAAAGCTGCACACTGCCAAATAATTTGACAAGCTAGTTAGGTTTGACAAATTGATTATGTACAGGGCATGAAGTCTACATATGCTGTAAATGTGGATTTACCTTTGTTCAGCCTGTCTTCTAAAATAAATTGTAGGATCACATGTTCCCACATCTTTCTGGAACCCTAGCTGCTCTTCCTGTTGCTTGACCTCTATTAGTCTTTCCACTCTTATGTAAATGATTCGTATTAGTATTTTTGCAACTGCACCATATTAAATAAAATGATTTGGTAACAGATACACCTCTCAACACCTGATTACCTTGGATTGGGGGTTATTACATGCCTGTTGACATTCTAACCTTCACCTCTCTTTGAACAATAAAGTTGAGTTGAGAAAATTGTTTGCAAGCGTAACTTTTTCCACAGTGAACTGGTTTGTCTTGGTACTTTGCAACTTCTTAAATGCTATATCAAAGAGGTGATGGTTAGAACTTCACTTTGAATTTGGACATGAATATTCTAAGTAATTACGTTGTTTATCTTATATAATGACATCCATTATCAATTCTTGTTGGTTTTGGCAGTGTCTTGGAGTTTGACTCATTCTTATACGGAGCAAAAGATTGTTGGGCAGTCATTTTATCATCTGTACAACTGTTAATAAGAAGTTGCAGGTGTTTAAATTGATTTCACAGTACTTTTACTTCACTATTTCATGCATATTATTTTCACCTGATATACACAGTAACAATGTAATATGTTTAACTATTTTCGCAACAAACAACTGCCTTCTCACTAACTGTTAGCAAGCCATTTTTCAAAATTACTTTGAGAGTTCTTAACAAACAATCTTACTGTCAGTGGCTTCAGATGAAACTACATTGGATAGCAAAATGTTTAAATAAATTAAATATATGAAAGTAATTAATTTTTTCTGAAAAATAACAGTGTTAATATTAAACAGTGGAAAATCCAGGATGGAATGTAACAATATTATGAAAAGTATGGTTGCTATTCACCATATAGCAGAGATGCTGAGTCGCAGATAGGTACAATAAAAAGATTGCTGGAAAGTGAACTTTCGGCCAACAAAGCATTTGTCAAAAATAGACAACACACATACATGCGTGCATGAAAACACGTTTGCGTGAGTGGTGTGTGTGTGTGTGTGTGTGTGTGTGTGTGTGTGTGTGTGTGTGTGTTTATTTTGGACAAAGGCCCCATGGCCGAAAGCTCACTTTCTAACAGGCTTTTTATTGTAGCTATCTGCGACTCAGCATCTCCATAATATGGTGAGTAGCAGCTGTCCTTCTCATAATATTGTTAGAATTAATATTATTCATATAAAATTCTTATTTAAATGCATATTTTGTATATAAATTCACATAAATAAATTAATTATGTTACTCAAGCTCTATAAAATAATGAAATGGTCAGTTGTTCCTTATTGGATCCTATGATAAATTCACAAGATGTATCACAATGTCTATAAAGTGGTAATCGTGCATCACTTGTCAGTTCTGCTGCAAAGTCTGACAGTATGTCACCAGTTTCATATATCTTGCATACCCAGTGGAATAGGTTTCTATTGGTTGGTTTTCTCAAAGATTTAAATATGTCTAGGTAATACAATTTACTGCAGGTGCTTTCTTTGACTTAGGTCTTTGAATCCTCTGCCAAATTGTTCATGCCATATTGTAGATCCCTCTCACCATCCCGTTTTCAGCCTTCCCTTGTTTGCTTAGTAAAGACCAACTAAGCTCTTGACAATATAAGTCTGCATCTCTTCATTCCAGGTTTCTCTCACTTTCCTCTATACAGCATCCATCTTTCCCATAGTCATGCATACTGTTACAACTTTCCATTTCTCCTCTTAGCCATTCTTGATTTACAGTTTTACACACCCTGTCAAATTCATTTTTTAGATACCTGCCTTCCCTTTTGCTTGCTTCATTGGTTGCTACTTACATTTTTTTTCCTTTCTTTAGTGAAGTTCAGTATCTAAACATCTCTTCTGTGCCTTGTCTTTTTATTCATTGTCTTTAATTTATTGGTTTTCCCTGTGTGTGTGTCAATCGTTGCCTCATGCTTCCTTTCAGACTCTCAACAGCCAACAGTATGTTCAATTTATTCTGGTCCAATCTCCATAATTTCCTATTTTTCAGCAGTTATATCATTTTTCGCAAATATAAAGTATGGCCAGAGACCATGTTTGCCCTGGAAGTGTTCTGCAGTTTAAAATCTGGTTCGTAAATAAATGTCAAACCGTTGTGTGTTATATCTGTAGCCTTTAGTCTGAAGATGGGTTCAATGTAGCTCTCTATGCTAGTTTATCATGTGCAAGCATCTTCACCTCTGTAAATACTATACCCTACATCCATCTGAACCTGCATATTGTTGTCAAGCCTTGGGTCTTTCTATACAGTGTTTGTGCCCCCCCTCCACACACGCACACACACATTTCACATTTTCTCCACTTCTAAATAGATGATTTCTAGAGATCCTCAGGATCAACCAAGCCTTTCGTCTGGCAAAGTTGAGCCATAAACTGTGTGCTGGAACAAGACTCGAACTTGGAAACTTTGCCTTTTGCGGGCAAGCGCTCTACCACTTGCCCGCGAAAGGCAAAGGTTCCGAGTTCGAGTCTCGTTCCGGCACACAGTTTTAATCTGCCAGAAAGTTTCATATCAGCACACAGTCTGCTGCAGAGTGAAAATCTCATTCCAGAGAAGAGAATTTTTTGGAATGTGGTGCAACAGAACAATATTGAAGTTTAGAGGTATACTTCAGATCAAAATGGGTAGAAACAAAAATTATGTGACAGTCTGAACAAAAGAATGGACTGCTTAATAAGAGACAACCTGAGGCATCAGGGAATCATCATTTGGTAATGGAGGGAAGAGGAGGAAGGGTGAAATTGTAGAGGGAGACTAAGGCCTGACTGCATTATGTGGTTGCAAATGGATGTTGCTTGTGTTGTGGTTTTCAGTCCAAAGACTGGTTTGATGCAGCACTCCATGCTACTCTATCCAAATTAATGCATTTACATCAAACAGTGGAAACTCCAGGCAGGAATATCAACAATGTAGGAAAAGATAGATTGCTACTTACTGCAAAGAATACACGTCAAGTTGCAGACAGGCACGATTAAAAGACACTCACATGTAGCTTTTAGCCACAGCCGTTGTCAGTAAAGAGACACACACACACACACACACACACACACACACACACACACACACAAGCAAGCAAGCATACCTCAAACACCCATGACCACCAACTCCAGCATATTGGGCCGAAATACAACATCACGTGGGATGCAAGCAGCAATCTGGAGGGAGTAGGGAAGGGAAGGGATAGTAGTGTACTGGTGCGGAGAGAGAGAGACGAACGCTGTCTGTTGGTGTGTGCAAGGACTAACCTCCAACAGGTGCAGTATTAAGAGGTTGTGGGGCAGGGAGGTGGGGAAAAAAGGAACAATAAATGAGAGGAGCAGGCAAATACCAGTGGATGTGTTGGCAGAGGACTGCTAATAAACAGCGTGGGAGATGAGAATGGAGAGGAGATGATAGGACATAGGGGGTTGAAACTGTTGGGTGGAAGGTTTGGGGACAGTGTGTTACCGTAGGTTGAGGGCAGGATAATTTTGGGAGTGGAGAATGTGTTGTAAGGATAACACCCACCGCGCAGATCAGAAAAGCTGGTGGTGGAGGTAAGGATCCATATGGCTTGGGTAGTGAAGCAGCCATGGAAATCCTGTTTGTTATGTTGAGCTGCATGTTGTGCCGCAGGGTGGTCTACTTTGTTCTTGACCACAGTTCGGTCTACTTTGTTCTTGGCCACAGTTCGGTCTACTTTGTTTGTGGCCACAGTTTGGCGGTGGCCGTTCATTCTGGTGAACAGCTGGTTGGTAGTCATACTGTGCAATGATTGCAGCACAGCTGGTAAATCACATGGCTGCTTCACATGTGGACCGGCCCCTGATGGGGCAGCCTAAAACTATGACAGGACTAGTAGGAAGGGCTGGTTGGGTGGATTGGGTAGGTTTTGCACCTGGATCTTCCACAGGGAATGATCTCTTTGGCAAGGGGTTGGGATTGAGAGTGGCGTAGGAATGGACCAGAATGTTGTGGAGACTGGTTGGGTGATGGAACACCATTTTAGGAGGGGTGGGAAGTATCTTGGGTAGGATGTCTCTCATTTCAGGGCATGGTGACAGGTAATCAAAGCTCTAGCGAAGGATGTGGTTCAGTTGCTCCAGTCGGGGGTGGTACTGTGTGATGAAGGGGACACTCCTTTGTGGCTACTATACCTTCCCCTTTCCCACCCCCTCCAGATTGTTGTTTTCATTCCACGTGATGTTGTATTCCGGCCCTAGATACTGGAGTTGGCGGTCATGTGTGTGTTAGGTTGCTTGCTTTTTGTGTGTGTGTGTCTTTACTGATAAGTTAGCACACTGGACTCGCATTCGAGAGGATGACGGTTAAATCCCGCGTCCAGCCATCCTGATTTAGGTTTTCCATGATTTTTCCTACATCGCTCCAGGCAAATGTTGGGATGGCTCCTATGAAAGGGCACGGCCGATATTTCCCCATCCTCCCCTAATCCGATGAGACCAATGACCTCACTGTCTGGTCTCCTCCTGCAAACAACCCATCCAACCTTTACCGATGAAGGCTGTGGCCGAAAGCTACATGTGAGTGTCTTTTAATTGTGTAACTAGACGTGTCTTCTTTATGGTAAGTATATATAAAGGTAGATACAGCATTTTGTTTAAATGTTTCTGTTTGCAATATGCGGAATTTCACCTTCTGAATGTAAACAACGGCCAGTCATTTTGTTATCGTGTCATTTAGTACTTATATTCTTTTAAATTTTTTGAAAGTGAAGCTGTCAGTTGCATCACTTATTTAATTAGATAGTTCTGACTTAATGAAATAGGTTAAAATATCTTTTGTTTTGCAGTCCAACATCATCAGAGACTCAGAAAATGAAGACCAAGAGTAAAAAGAGCAAAAGAAGGTAAGCATATATATATATTCCCTCTATTATATTCATATCATTAATTTGAACCCAACAATTACGTTTGTTATTGGCACTGTTGCATTTCGAAATCTTTTCTGTCATCTTATTTTCTCTTTCTGTTTTTGCAAGTAGTTTCACTTTGTATTCACCTTCTCCTTTTTACCGTATTCCCTCTAATATATATATATAATAGAGGGAAACATTCCACATGGGAAAAATATATCTAAAAACAAAGATGATGTGACTTACCAAACGAAAGCGCTGGTAGGTTGATAGACACACAAACATACACACAAAATTCAAGCTTTCGCAACCAATGGTTGCTTCATCAGGAAAGAGGGAAGGAGAGGGAAAGACGAAAGGATGTGGGTTTTAAGGGAGAGGGTAAGGAGTCATTCCAATCCCGGGAGCGGAAAGACTTACCTTAGGGGGGAAAAAGGACAGGTATACACTCACATACACACACATATCCATCCGCACATACTGTGTGTGTGTGTGTGTGTGTGTGTGTGTGTGTGTGTACACAGTGGATTTGTGTTGATACCCATAAACAAGCTATAGTAAAAAAAATGTAGTTGTTATTGCATTGATTTTGAAAACCACATCACCAAAAAGCTATTGATAGAATTCACCTCTATGATGTAGGAAAAGACACATTGCTACTTATTGTAAAGAAGACACATTAAGTTGCTGACAGGCACAAAGCTTTTGGCCACAGCCTTCATCAGCAAGAAAGAAAAACACACCATTCATACACACAAGCAAGCACACCTCACAGACATGACGACCAACTCTGGTAGCTCAGGCCAGAATGCAGCTATCACATGGGATTGCAGCAGCAATCGGGAGGGGGTGGGGAAGGGAAGGGATAGCAGTGTACAGTTGGGAGGACAGAGGAACACTGTAAGGCAGAGTGTGCAGGGGCTACAATGCTAACAGGCACAGTGTCAGGAGATTGTGGGGCAGGGAGGTGGGTAAAAAGGAGAGGAGCAGGAAAAGATGGGTGGATGCATTGGCAGAAGGTGACAAACAAAGAGGCTGGGAGATGAGAATGGGGCGGAGATGATAGGACAGAGTGGGTGGAAACTGTTGGGTGGAGGATGAAGGGACAGTATGTTAGTGTAGGTTGAGCCCAGGATAATTATAGGAGTGGAGAAAGTGTTTTAAGAAAAACTCCCAACTGCACAGGTCAGAAAAGATGATGGTGGAGGGGAGGATGCAGATGGCTCAGGTAGTGAAGCAGCCGTTGCATGCTTTTCTGAAGGAACATTGGATCTTAATTTGGAATAACCAGGGCACTGCTGTATAGTGTTATGCTGTTGGGTGATAAGTTCAATCACTTTGCAAAAAGCCATACATTGTAGTACATTGCAACAAAATGTTGCACTCAATCATGTCTCCTCCTGTTCAACTTAAATTAGCCGTTGCCTCAATAGATACTCAAAGCTGCGAATTAGAGATTATGTTTTATCTAGTTAAGTTATTGTTAAGAATGCAGCAAGCCCAGCTGTTCAAACTATATTACTAAATGGCTTAAATGGTGCATGGCCCCAGTTGCAGATTGCCTGTCTAAAGTCTTCCAAGCGGAAACAAAAATTTTATTTTCAATATTTCATATTATTTTTAATCGAATTTAAAATTTATAAATGTTATAATCTACTTATTTGGAGGTATAATCTTACATTAAAACATTAACACAATAAATGAAGTATTAATTTTAGAACCTTTTTCTGTGTCTTGAAGCAGTGGCTGTATCTTGAAGCTGCATAGTTCAAAGTACACAAATTACCCAGACTATATTCATCCAGTGTTTGTGAATAAGAGCATTTAGTGACTTCCAACGAACTTTACACATAATTTCAAACATTTAATAAATTGTTTCTCACTGACATCCCCCATAGAATAATGAAAGACAAAAAGATTTTCGCCAAATACATTTTTGCTGTTCATACAGTAAAATGTCATCATCAGCCATGATGTTTTAATTTATTACTGCTTTACTACTAACCTTATTTGCAACACATTTTGCAAACAGTATCCACATACGTCACTGAAGCTACTTACCAGTGGCGTAGCATGAGGGGAGACTTTGAGACTTAGTCTCCCCTGTATTCGTGCTTAAAAAAGATGCAATAGTAATTCAAAACAAAAATATAGACAACTTTGTACTAAGAGCACTAAATGTGCGAAGACATCATTTTTGTAGCCCACACCCTGAGTATTGGTGTGTCTGCCTGCTTGAGACTCGACTGCTCTCAGTCTCTGCCTCTCTTCCCTTACCTGGCTGTGTGCGCCTGCGCCCCCTCCACTTCCCCTCTTCCACGAAGGCCGGTGTGCTGCACTTGCTAGCAGGTATCGAGACTAGTCTCTGCCACTTCTATACTGGCTTTTAACACGGAAGAGAACAGTCGCACGGTTCGTGTTCATAGTCATTCTTGTTTGATTTTAATGCATATATTCGTTGTGTCGCCAACATGAGTGAGCCAGCAACTGAACACCTTATAGAATTTTTATTAAAAACTCCTTTTTCTACATTAACGAACGAAAAAAGTGGGAATTGAAGGACAAACGACCTACTCCTATACTCAGTGTAGTTTTAAGCGAAGCCAAACAAAAACGCACTTTTCAGACAGCCTGGTAGGAAAAGTATGCTAGGCTGACTGTGAATGCAGTTAATAACAGATTATATTGTTATATATGTCTTCTGTTTGATGGTGAAAAGGAATGATGCAATGAGGGCATTTGTACAATAAAGAACTTTGACAGGAAAGCACAAAAGCATCAGATATCAAAACGTAACCTGCAGAACAAAGAACCATTTCAGTTATTCAAATCTGAATTGAAGCCTTGTCAGAGAGGTCCACCGTATGAGCGTCTAGGGAAGTGATTCCAGTGGTGGTTTCCTGTTGCCTTCCACTGATGATGATGGAATGATAATGAGGACAACACAACACCCAGTCCCTGAGCGGAGAAAATCTCCGACCCAGCCAGGAGTCGAACCTGGGCCCCAAGGCATGACTGACTGCCGTGCTGACCACTCAGCTATTGAGGCTGACCTTTGATTATTAACTTCACCCAGATTAATTCACATTCTGAATCAGAAATGACTCCACTAGATATTATCAAATTCTTTGCTTCAATAAATACACCACCACCATTGGGATCTAACCTATACTTAAAATAAATAGTTGAATCTGAACTTAGGATTTCATGGGTATTCACTTATGGTTTCAATCAACATTCTGTTCCTAATACTATCTGAGCGAACATTATAACCTTCAATTAGTGATACTATCCTTGGACGCTCCTGCGGTTTACTAATATCATATTACCCTTTTCTACTCTGACGCTTTGGATGACGATTTAAGTGTAATGTAGATGATATACAACTCCCACTTCTTTTCCGAGATGACTTACTTGAGATGCTCAGCCGATCTTCCTTGCTGGTTGGCCTGCTGCTGCTAACTCTCTTTCACTTCTCCGAAGTATGCTACTAGGTACAGGAATTCCTTAAGACTCTTTCTACTTATAAAAATCAGTAGACGTACAAAGTTTCATTCGCCTTTCCGCCGTCCACCTAACCTTTGTAACCTCTTAGTTCATCCCTATGAAATCCCCAAACCACCTTCCCCCCCCTTCGGCTCCTACCCTTGTAACCGCCCCTGGTATAAAACCTGTCCCATGCACCCTCCCACCACCACCTACTCCAGTCCTGTAACCCGGAAGGTGTACACGATCAAAGGCAGAGCCACGTGTGAAAGCACCCATGTGATCTACCAACTGACCTGCCTACACTGTAATGCATTCTATGTGGGAATGACCAGCAACAAACTGTCCATTCGCATGAATGGACACAGGCAGACAGTGTTTGTTGGTAATGAGGATCACCCTGTGGCTAAACATGCCTTGGTGCACGGTCAGCACACCTTGGCGCAGTGTTACACCATCCGGGTTATCTGGATACTTCCCACTAACACCAACCTATCCGAACTCCGGAGATGGGAACTTGCTCTTCAATATATCCTCTCTTCCCGTTATCCACCAGGCCTCAATCTCCGCTAATTTCAAGTTGTCGCCACTCATACCTCACCTGTCATTCAACAACATCTTTGCCTCTACACTTCTGCCTCGACTGACATCTCTGCCCAAACTCTTTGTCTTTAAATATGTCTGCCTGTGTCTGTATATGTGTGGATGGATATGTGTGTGTGTGCGAGTCTATACCTGTCCTTTTTCCCCCCTAAGGTAAGTCTTTCCGCTCCCGGGATTGGAATGACTCCTTACCCTCACCCTTAAAACCCACTTCCTTCCGTCTTTCCCTCTCCTTCCCTCTTTCCTGATGAGGCAACAGTTTGTTGCGAAAGCTTGAATTTTGTGTGTATGTTTGTGTTTGTTTGTGTGTCTATCGACCTGCCAGCGCTTTCGTTCGGTAAGTCACCTCATCTTTGTTTTTTTTTTTTTTTTTTTTTTTTTTTTTTTTTTTTTTTTTTTTTTTTTTTTTTTTTGTGTGTGTGTGTGTGTGTGTGTGTGTGTGTGTGTGTGTGTGTGTGTGTGTGTGTGTGTGTGCAGAGACCATACTGGCCGAAAGCTTTATTTGTGACAGTCTTTTTGTTGTGCTGATCTGTGGCTCAGCGTCTCTGCTATATGGTGAGCACCAACGTTCCTTTTCAGAACATTGTTGCACAGCATACAGGCAGACAGTGAACAGAGGCTATCGACTGGTGGGTCTGAACATTCGAACTACTCATCTGTAGTGCTGCAGGCAATGAAAATCTACACCACTGAAACTATGATACACACAAAAATTTATGCAAGAAAACAGAAACTACCTCTGAGGGCAGTAATAATAATAATTTTCGGCAAGGTAAACTGATGCAAGTCAAGGGAATTCTGAGAAAAATAGGAGGAAACTATAAGAATGGAAGACCAAGACTGAAGTGTTTAGATTAAAACTGGTGTAAGAAGGATGCGGTTTGTTCAATCTATGGATCGAGGAAGCAAGGATGAAATACAGTAAAGGTTTAAGAGTAGAATTAAAATGTAAGATGAAGTGACATCTTTGATAAGATTCACTGATGATATTATTATCCTTATTGAAAGTGAAGAAGAATTACATGATCTGTTGACTTGAATGAACAGTCTAGTGAGTGGAGAATATGGATTAAGAGTAAACCGAATAAAGATGAAAGTAATGAGGAGTAACAGTAATGCGGTTAATGATTAACTTAACATCGAGATTACTGTCCACAAAGTTAAGGAATCTGCTACCTTGGAAGCAAAATAAAATATTACAAATTAGGGAAGGAGGACAAAAAAGCAAACTAGCTAAAGCAAAGAGGGGATTTCCGGCAAAAAGAAATCTACTATTATCAAATATCAGCCTTAATTTGAGGAAGAAATTGCTGAGGATGTACATTTGGAGCACAGTATTGTATGCTAGTGAATCAAGGACTGTGGGAAAATCAGAAAAGAAGAGAACTGAAGCATTGGAGATGTGGTGCTATATAAGGATGTAGAAATTTAGGTGGAATGAAAATTAAGGAATGAGGACATTCTCCAAAGAATTTGTAAATAAAAGAACATTGAAAACACAGACAAGAAGAATGGATAGATGATAGAGCATCTGTTAAGATGCCAAGGAATAACTTCCATGGTACGAGAGAGAACTGTACAGGGTAGAAACTGCAGGGGAAGAAAGAGATTGGAATACATCCAACCCAACAAATAATTGAGAATGTTCAGTACATGTGCCATTTTGAGATGAAAAGATTGTTGCAGAGGAGGAAGTTGTGATAGGCTGCTTCAAACCAGTCGAAGAACTGATGGGAAAAAAACTACACTAGTGTGCAAAACTGAAGGATGAAAGTAACTTTCACATAATGTGTCACTGCCAAGTAACAAAGCTCGGTGAATGGACATTGCATAGCAAGAAATGCTATAGTATAGTACAGAAGGCGACTGAAAGGAATGTGCAATGAGATTAACAGAAATGACATTTTTATTCAAAGACAATAGTTACGCCTAAGTTGCTGCAATTTGTGATGGTCCCCTGGACATTACAAAAAGCAGGACATGGTTCTTAACAGGGTGTGTGATAAAACATGGATGGCTATGCATGCATGCATTGCAGTGTGCTCCCATACAGGCCAGAAGTTTTCTAAGGAGTTCTTGCGGTAGGGCATTCCATTTGTCCACCAGCATGGTTGATAAACTGCTGGACGGTCGTTGGTACATGTGTACATGCTGCAATTCATCTCCACACTGCACCCAACACATGCTTGATGGGATTTAAGTCCGAATTATGAGCAGACCAGTCAATTCACCAAATATCATCTTATTCCAAGAGCTCCTCCATCTGTGCTCTTCGATGTAGCCATACATTGTCATACATAAAAAATGAAGTTAGGGCTGAATGCACCTCTGAAATGATGCAAATGAGGATGGAGTACAGTCTCATAACAACACTGACTGGTGAGTGTACTGGTTTCAGAGACTTTGATGTCAGTATGTCTATGCAACATTATGCCTCCCCACACCATAACACCTGGAACACCAAAACAGTTGTGTTTGACGATGCTGTTGGGTGCATTATGCGTTCCACTTCTTGCCATATGCATCCAGAATCGCTATTCAGACCGAATCAGCTCTCATCCAAGAAGAGCACGCTACCCACTCCTTGTTGCTCCAGTCTCTGTCCTGTTGCCTCCATTGTATTGCTCCTTGATTGACACACCATGTATTTTCCCATTTCTTCACCTGCCTTGTGTTGCAGAGACAGCCCCATTTTATGCTATACAGTATTCACGGATACCTCATGCCATATGACGTCCAGCTTTCCATGCATGACTTCTGGCTATATGCTTCCACACTTTCACTCATTTCCATTGAGTGGTTAATATGTTATGTTACTCGGTCTAGCTCGTCGTTAAGTTTTGAAGAGCTGGGTACATCCATACTCTGAAAAGCACTGTGAAGTGCATGTAAAAGGATATTTCTCATCAGACCAGTTTTTGGGGCTTAACATACGAAGTACAAGAAAAATTATTGCTTAAACACTTCTGTGCTTTGTAATTAGTCTAACTTTGTCTTCGCAATCCCTATGGAAGCAATATGTAGGATGTTGCAGTATATTCCTAGATTCATCACGTAAATTTAATTCTTGAAATGTACGAAGTAGGATTTCACAGGATTCTTTGTGTCTATCCATCAAGCTTTGCCAGTTGAGTTCTTTCTGCATCTTCATGACATTCTCCCACGGATCAAACAAACCTGTGACAATTCGTGCTGCCCTTGTTTGTATATATTAAATGTCTCCTATTAGTCATATCTGGTATGGGTACCACACACTGTAGTATTCTAAGATGGGTTGCACGAATGTTGTGTAAGCAATCTCTTTTGTGGACTGTTCGCATTTCCTGGTGTTCTACAAATGAATCGAAGTCTGCCACTTGCTTTACCTAGGATTGAGCCTATGTGAGCGTTTCATTTCACCATTATAACACCCAAGTATTGCATAAATTGACCAACTTCCACTGTAACTCATTGATATTGTAGTCATAAGATACTACATATTTTTTCATTTTGTGAAATGCACAATTTTCCGTTTCTGAACCTTTAAAGCGTGTTGCTAATCTGTATACCACTATGAAATCTTACCATAATCTGACTAAATATCTGTGCAGCTTTTTTTGCACAGTGCTATGTTATACATGACTGCATCATCTGCAAAAAGCCTGAGGTTACTGTTAATATTGTCTGCCAGTTCATTGATATACAACATGAACAGTAAGGGACCAACACATTTCCCTGGGGCTTGCCTGAAGTTACTTCTGTATCTGTTGATGACTCTCTATACCAGATGATGTGCTGCATACTCCCCACCAATAAATCAATCCAGTTACAAATTTTGCTTGTTGCTCCACATGAGTGTACCGCTGATGATAAGCATAGCTTTGGTACTAAATGAAATGCTTTTCAGAAATTGAGAAATACTTGGTTTGTGGCTTTCAGGATGTCATACGAGAAAAGTGCGAATTGAGTTTCACATGATCAGTGCCATATTGTCATCATTCGAATGAAAGTGTTACACATTGAAAATGGACGCCACGAAAAGGGATATATGTGTGAGTGTCCTGAATGGTTTGTCTGAAAATTTATTCAGGCAGATAGTTACACAACGAATGCTATGAGTGATTTTTTCACCTCCTAGGAACTAGCATACTTTTCTTTTATGAGTAAGTTAATGTCAAAAAGGGAATCGGTGACTATGGGTATATAAGAAATGTTAGAAATGGTAGGAAATTATTTTTGCTTAGCAAGAGTGACAAGATACGAATTGCAGGGTATCTAAGTAGTAAGCATCAAATATTCAGCTTTATGGAAGATGTGGAGCACAAATGGACAAAATCAAAAAACTGTACAGTATGCTTTAGTCAAGCACGTGCAGAGCAAGGTTGTTGGCAAGGGATGAGACTCACTCAGTAGTCATGTTACAAAGTTATTGCATCAGCCCCAAGAGCTTCATCTTTGATTTAAGCAAAGTCAAAGTACAGTAGACTAACAGAAGTCGAATGAAGCAAAAATAAGTGTGAGGTGTGTGATAGAAGAACCATTCAATAAATTTCAAAGTAAAATTTAGCCAAACAGCTGACTAAAAATCCCAAGAAGTTTTAGTGTTACAGAAAGTTAGTAAGTGGATCAAAATCATCAATTCATTCTGGCATTGAAACAGGAGAGGACAGAGGGAAGATCGAAATACTGTATCCAGTGTTCC
Source organism: Schistocerca americana (assembly GCF_021461395.2). Lineage (NCBI taxonomy): Eukaryota > Metazoa > Arthropoda > Insecta > Orthoptera > Acrididae > Schistocerca > Schistocerca americana. Next base: position 427,747,984 of record NC_060124.1, on the reverse strand, counting down.
AAAATTGTTTCAGTGCGAAAGACCGTAATATGTTTCCTCCTTTAAATCATTTCACATACACTCCTGGAAATGGAAAAAAGAACACATTGACACCGGTGTGTCAGACCCACCATACTTGCTCCGGACACTGCGAGAGGGCTGTACAAGCAATGATCACACGCACGGCACAGCGGACACACCAGGAACCGCGGTGTTGGCCGTCGAATGGCGCTAGCTGCGCAGCATTTGTGCACCGCCGCCGTCAGTGTCAGCCAGTTTGCCGTGGCATACGGAGCTCCATCGCAGTCTTTAACACTGGTAGCATGCCGCGACAGCGTGGACGTGAACCGTATGTGCAGTTGACGGACTTTGAGCGAGGGCGTATAGTGGGCATGCGGGAGGCCGGGTGGACGTACCGCCGAATTGCTCAACATGTGGGGCGTGAGGTCTCCACAGTACATCGATGTTGTCGCCAGTGGTCGGCGGAAGGTGCACGTGCCCGTCGACCTGGGACCGGACCGCAGCGACGCACGGATGCACGCCAAGACCGTAGGATCCTACGCAGTGCCGTAGGGGACCGCACCACCACTTCCCAGCAAATTAGGGACACTGTTGCTCCAGGGGTATCGGTGAGGACCATTCGCAACCGTCTCCATGAAGCTGGGCTACGGTCCTGCACACCGTTAGGCCGTCTTCCGCTCACGCCCCAACATCGTGCAGCCCGCCTCCAGTGGTGTCGCGACAGGCGTGAATGGAGGGACGAATAGAGACGTGTCGTCTTCAGCGATGAGAGTCGCTTCTGCCATAGTGCCAATGATGGTCGTATGCGTGTTTGGCGCCGTGCAGGTGAGCGCCACAATCAGGACTGCATACGACCGAGGCACACAGGGCCAACACCCGGCATCATGGTGTGGGGAGCGATCTCCTACACTGGCCGTACACCACTCGTGATCGTCGACGGGACACTGAATAGTGCACGGTACATCCAAACCGTCATCGAACCCATCGTTCTACCATTCCTAGACCGGCAAGGGAACTTGCTGTTCCAACAGGACAATGCACGTCCGCATGTATCCCGTGCCACCCAACGTGCTCTAGAAGGTGTAAGTCAACTACCCTGGCCAGCAAGATCTCCAGATCTGTCCCCCATTGAGCATGTTTGGGACTGGATGAAGCGTCGTCTCACGCGGTCTGCACGTCCAGCACGAACGCTGGTCCAACTGAGGCGCCAGGTGGAAATGGCATGGCAAGCCGTTCCACAGGACTACATCCAGCATCTCTACGATCGTCTCCATGGGAGAATAGCAGCCTGCATTGCTGCGAAAGGTGGATATACACTGTACTAGTGCCGACATTGTGCATGCTCTGTTGCCTGTGTCTATGTGCCTGTGGTTCTGTCAGTGTGATCATGTGATGTATCTGACCCCAGGAATGTGTCAATAAAGTTTCCCCTTCCTGGGACAATGAATTCACGGTGTTCTTATTTCAATTTCCAGGAGTGTATTTTGAATTGGCAGATGTTTAGATAAGTGAAATCAGGCAGAACTGCTAGAAAGTAGCTGGACCAAACGAAATACCTATGAAGTTCTACATAGATTATGCAAAAGAAGTTGCTCACCCCCTAGAAGTAGTTTATCGTAGATCACTGGAACAATGAAGTGTACCTAGTGATTGGAAAAAAGCCCAGGTTATTTCCATTCCAAAAAAAGGCCACCCTATAGATACACATAATTATGGGTCTATTGGATGATAAATCCAGCATTGCTCAGTTATATTTTATTAGAAACGAAACCTTATATGTGCTCCTGCAGTACACTGAGTGCAAGGTGATCCTGGACAGTTTCTGTGTTCTGGGTGCTACTGCATTGCATGTCTACAGTGTGATTTTATAAACATATCTGTGGCAACACCTCATCGTAGCTCTATTGACAGTTACTGTCTTCACCTACAGTAATTTTTGCTCTGCAGTTGAAAGCTGTAAAAAGTGTTGCCAGGTGTCAGGGATTTCTGTAAGCTGACTGTAGGGGAGACTTAATAGTAAAGAATGAATGCATTAAAACTTTGTGTGGCGCCCCCCCCCCCCCCCCCCCCCCCTCCCAGTGTCCTTGATGTCATATCTCCTGATCTATGTGTTACACATTGATGTAATTTTGTATGTACATTCAATGTATTGAGAGTAAAGTTATAAAGTTAGTAGCAAAGAACTAATAAATTTAAATGTGATGCACAGTGCAGCAGTTTTCCATGCATCTTTAGACACTGGACTCGCTTTCGGGAGGACGACGGTTCAATCCTGCGTCCGGCCATCCTTTAGGTTTTCTGTGATTTAGGGAAATCACTCCAGGCAAATGCCGGGATAGTTCCTTTGAAAGGGCACAGCCGACTTCCTTCCCCGTCCTTCCCTAATCAGATGAGACCGATGACCTCGCTGTCTGGTCTCCTTCCCCAAAATAACCCAACTCCATGCATCTCAATTTTCATGACTTCATATCTCCGGATCTATGTAGGGCACCCTAATATAATTTTGTAGGTGCATTTAGCAGCATATGTGGATACTGTCTGCAAAATTTATTGCAAGTAAAGGTAGTAGCACAAAAATAATAAATTTAAACATTAGGTATGATGTGACAAATTTTCACAAATCTCATTGTTTATAATATCATATCACATGAACTATGATAGGTAGGTAGGTGGTTCTTAACCCCCAGAGCAATTGTTGCCTGATAGTAAGGGATATGTGTACCAATTTTGTCTGAAATTTGTCTAGTGGTTTAAGGAGATGTGTGTGTATGTGGGGGGCGGGGGGGGGGGGGGGGGGCAAAGAACTCACTCTCTCTCTCTCTCTCTCTCTCTCTCTCTCTCTCTGTCATAATATGGATGTTGCCGAGGACAATGCGTTGTAGAATTATGTGACATGTTTTATGCATACAAATAACATTCTTGGAGAATGAAAACCTTCTCTGTAAAAATCGGTGTGGATTCTGTAAACCAAGATCTTGTGAAACTCAGCTCACTCTATTCATCCATGAGATCCAGAGCACTGTTGATAAAGGTGTTCAGGTTGATACTGCATTCTTCGATTTCCAAAAGACTTTCAATATAGTGAACGAAATTTGAGCTTACTGCATACCAGGCCGGATTTGTGATTGGGCACAGGAGTTCCATGCTGACAGAACTGAACACATTGTTACTAGAACAAAATCTACAAATGTACGGGTAATTTCAGGAACATCTCAAGGGTGTGTTAGAGGCCACCGCTATGTCCGGTTTATATTAATGATCTAGCGGATACAATTTAGGCTACGTGAGGCTATTTGCTAATGTTGCAGTAGTCTATAGGAAAGTTGCAGTGACAGAAGACTGCAACAAAATGCAAGAAGAGCTGCAAAAGATTGACTGTTGGTGCTGGGACTGGTGATTGACTCTAATGTAAATTAATGTAACATATTGCACCTAAATAGGCAAAGAGATGAACTACTGTTTGAGTATATTATTGGCAAAGATTGTTGGAAACAGTAACTTCTGTAAAATACCTAGTAGTAACCATCTAGAGTGGTCTAAAGTTGAATGACCACATTAAAAAAATGGTAGGAAAAGTAGATGTCCGATTGAGATTCAGTGGGAGGATCTTATGGAAACATGACAGCCACAGAATAAGTGGCTTACAAGACATTTCTTCAGCTAATTCTTGAGTATTGTCCATCGGTCTGGAGCCTTACCAAGTAGGATTAATAGATGAGATAGAAAAGATTCAATGAAGAGAGGTGTGTTTTACCGCAGGATTGTTTACACGAGGGGAGCATTGTGGAGATGCTCAACAAATTCCAGTAACAGATGCTACAAGAGAAGTGTTATGCATCTCAGAGAGGTTTACTATTGAAATTTAAAGAGATTCCATTCCAAAAAGAGCCTGGCAGCATATGTTTTCCTCCCACAAATGTCTCTTAAAATGATCATGTCAAAAAATAAGAAAAATCAAATGTTATATAGAGCTTAACTGACTCTTTATTTATGGCACACACATTTGTGAATGAAACAGGAAAGGAGAAAAAGATAGTGGTAGTGGAAGTACCCATTGTTACACACTATAAAGTGGTTTGTGGAATATAGGTGTTGATGCACATGTTTTTGGAATCCACCCTGATTGGCGCGGAGGAGGTCATTCTGTCTGAGGTACCATATTACATGTTAGCTCTAGGATTATACAACGAATGGATATTGGGTGATAGTGTTGTGGATCACTTTTCTGGCCTGCTTGTTGACAGGTGTGGCCTATGCTTTGGACCACCCACTGGGCATGGTTTTTTTATTCAGGGGATCTAGTAAATTATGGTCAAAAGAGGGGCTAACGTAGCCATAAATCTGGTATCGAATCGGGTAGGGATTCTCTAGGGACGTGAAGCTTTGTTAAATTTGAATGATTTCAGCTGATTCTCAATGCTGCTGGCACTAAAATCTATTTCACTCTTCGTTGCAGAGGTACGGGAATTAAATTTGGGCAATACTCGTGCACGAGTGTCTGGAAGATAACTTTGCTGCCACTAACTGACGTTACATATGACTAGAGGTTCTTTGAGTTTCGTGAGAGATCTTTCAATATTATTGTGCTATGACAGTTGTTGATCTCTTCATACATTGTGCTCTTGACAACCGCATGTATTTCATTCAGTTTCTATCTGTGTATAACCATCAGCTTTGTTTTACACCTGTTATGCAGTAGTATCTTTCTTTACCACTATCTTTATACTGACTATACCATGGAAAGCTCCTCCCATCATGGACTGCTCTACTAGCTAAACATGTATCCAGTACATGGTTAACCATCCTTTTGAACCTGAGGTATGCTTCTTTTATGTACTCCTGTACAGAGTTAAATTTTTCAGGTTCTTCATTGAGGTATGACACTACTGCCCCTTTGTCTCATTTGCTGAATGTATAGAACTTTCTTCTTGTTGTAGTGATTACCAAAGTACGAATAATAACTACAACTGCCTTATGTTCATTGATACCAGTTTCAGGCTGGACTTGCTCAAAGAGTTCACATCTATTTATTGCCAATTGATCCAATATAGTTCTATCATGAGTGGGTTTTCGAACTATCTGATCTAGGTAGCTTTTAGAGAAGGTATTTGGTAACGATTCACTGGATGTCCATCACTCCCAATAGTAACAAAACAGTAATTATCCCAATTGATTGTTGGATGATTGAACTATCCTTCATTGATTACAGTATGATGGGTACTTACACTGAGGGGATAGAAGTCATGGGATAGCGATATGCACATACACAGATGGTGGTAGTATTGTGTTCACAAGGTTTAAAAGGACAACTCACTGGCGGAGCTTCCATTTGTATTCATGTGGAAAGTTTTCGGACATGATTATGGCCGCATGACAGGGATTAACAGACTTTGAATGTGGAATGGTAGTTTGAGCTAGATGCACAGAACATTGCATTTCGGAAATCGTTAGGTAATTCGATATGATGAGATCCACAGTGTCAAGAGTGTGCCGAGAATACCAAATTTCAGGCATTTCCTCTCACCAATGCAGTTGCCAAAGGCTTCCACTTAATTACTGTGAGCAGTGGCATTTTCATAGAGTTGTCAGTGCTAACAGACAATCAATGCAGCTTGAAATAACCACAGAAATCAATGTGAGACGTACAACAAATATATCCGTTAGGACAGTGTTTCAAAATTTGCCATTAATAGGCTATGGCAGCAGACGACTGATGCGTGTGCCTTTGCTAACAACACAACATCGCATGCAGTGTCCCTCTTGGGCTTTTGACCATATCGGGTGGAACCTAGACAACTGGAAAACTGTGGCCTGGTCAGATGAGTACCAATTTCAATTGGTAAGAGCTGATGGTAGGGTTCGAGTGTGGCGCAGACTGCATGAAGCCGTGGACCAATTTGTCAGCAAGGTGCTGTGCAAGCTGGTGGTGGCTCCATAACGATATGGGCTGTGTTTACATGGAATGGACTGAGTCCTCTGATCCAACTGAACCGATCATAGACTGAAAACAATTATGTTCAGTTATTTGGAGACCATTTTCAGCCATTTATAGACTTCATGGTCCCAAACAATTTGTATAGATTTATTTATTTAATTGCATGGCTAGGTCCCCCTGTCGGGCAGACCGTTTGCTGGGTGCCAGTCTTTCAATTTGATGCCACTTCGGTGACCTGCAGTCGATGAGGATGACAGGACGATGATGATGAGGACAGCACAACACCCAGTCCCTGGTGGGAGAAAATTCCCTGACCCAGCTGGGAATCGAACCCAGGCCCAGAGGATTGACAATCTGTCATGCTTACCATTCAGCTACTGGCGGCGGATGTTTGTATAGATGACAGTGTGCCATGACACCAAGCCACAATCGTTCGCGACTGGGTTGAAGAACATTCTGAACAGTTCGAGTGAATGATTTGGCTACTGAGATTGCTCCACATGAATCCCATCGAACATTTATGGAATATTACTGAGAGGTTAGTACATGAACAAAATCCTGCACTGGCAACACTTTTGCAACATGGACGGCTATGGATCCAGCATGGCTCAGTATGTACGCAGAGGACTTCCAACGACTTGTTGAGTCCATGCCACATTGAGTTGCTACACTACGCTGAGCGAAAGGAGGTCCAACACTATATTAGGAGGTATCCCATGACTTTTATGACCTCAGTGTATATACTAATGAACTAAGATTTTCTCTAAAGTTTTTGATTACATTGGGAGTGTGGGATGGGGAGTGGGGAAATCTGGTTGTCGATAGAAGAATCTAATAGCAAGTTTAGACCGACCCCTGATACTTAGTCTTGCCCAAACAATCATGCATTCAGGTTCGTATCTATCTCTGCAGATCTGAGTTTGTTGTTTACTGCAGCAAATACACCACTTCCATTTATTATTAGCCTATCCTTTTGATATGCTTAAATTTTTCCCAAACGTCTTACTGCTATCACTTTCAAGTTTTAACCAGCTTGCTGTGACTAGGATTGAGTGAGTTCCACTGTGTTTTAGGAATTCTTCAAATTCTGGGACTTTGTTGTGAATGCTTTGACCATTAACCAGAGGGAGGCTGGAGGGCATTTCTTTGGATCTTGAAACATCTTGCTTAAACTTGACAAGCAGCCAACTACCTGGGTAGCCAGTCTTTGAGATGTAGTGCTTAACCTGACCAATTAAGGGGACTGTACAGACCTCAGCCCTATGAGATGAGTATAGGAAGTCGCAGCCTACCTCATCACAGCTTTATTTAAAAGTCCATGATTCGTACCTTCCATTTGATTCTAAAGCAGAGATCCACAATCAGTTCTTGATCATTCTGAAGACTGTGAGTTGTGTTGAAATTCTGGGGCAAGACTGGTCTTCTCAACCTCCTTTGCTAGTCACTGAAATGATCTAAGTATAACCTTGGAGCCCAGAGGGAAGATATCATTTGTGCCAACAGGCAGCACAGTCTGCATTTGGTGTCACTTTGTACCCTCAGCAGCTGCTGGAACCACCTGTTTCACATATTGAAGCAGGCACACTAAGTGCATTGGGTGTCCCATCTAATCCCTTGCTGCCATTTACCTAAAGGGTGCCATTAATCATCGTGTGTTCAAACTGGCGACGTTTGCTGTTTGCTTACCCTCAATGCCGCACACAGCACATTTACCGACAGGTGAAATAAGTCTCACTGGTTCAGTTTCATTTTCAGTGGGAGATAGCACCTTGAACTTTTTGGTTTGGAGAAAGGTATAATATTTTGTGCTCCTTGGCCTCTGTCTCCCCTGCACAGGGAGCCTAGACCTACCACTGACGTGCTACTTGGAGTCAAGTGGTCTAGTAGTAATAGATCCTGTACTTGCTGTAGAAGAGGTGACATCCACGTGAGAGGATAGTAGTTTGGGTATCCCTGGTACATGAATATTGCTGAAACTGTATTAAACACAAACACTCCCAACACTAGAAAGTAGTCAGGATGATTATCAGCTGCTTATGAACATAGATTAACTCATCCCATGCCCAAGAAAAGCAGTATGAAGCTGTATCACAGCTAGTGTGTACAGAAGAGTAAATAAATAAACAACTTTAAACAAAGTCTGCTGAGTCTCTTTTAATTTTTTAGTCCAATATGCTGTAAGTATTGTCAGTTGCCCTTACGAACTGAGGTGACTAACAGCCAAAAAGTGATATCTATTATGACAACAGAAAACTTTGGGATAAAGTGTACTGATTCCATGAAGTGTTTCTGAGGTTATAGTCACCCAGAAATAATGTTAATTTATGATAAATACAGGCAGTATACATGTCCATTAAACGAGAAAACTAAATGCAATATGTTATTTTAGTTACGTACTACAATTACTGTAAATTACAAACGCCAGTTTAGTAGAAAATATGTAATGCCCCACATTTGAAACTCCCCAAAATTCTTGAAAACATATATTTATTTGCCAGATGTGCACTGAAATCTGATGTGTATGATTCTATTCTTTATAAATAAAAATTTTGTGAATAGTATGAGTTTTTGCAACATTTGCAAATGTTCCAAAAATAAATAATATACTATGATATATACAAGCCTTGACATAATCAATGAAAAAATATGCAAAAATGACACAAACAGTAAAATATTAAATCAGAAATTTTAAACCTGATGTATCTGGTGCATGCAGTATGAAGAAAGTATACTGGATGGATTACCAACACTAATATTGATAATTGAATTGCTGACTGTGTGTGTGTGTGTGTGTGTGTGTAAAAATGTGGTACACAAGAATAGTCTACGTAGAGTAACATCCAATCAGAACCAATTTTTTTTGTCCAAGGCTTTGACGACTTTGCGTAGTCAGTTATATTTTAACATGATAATTACATTTTATTTTGAAATGGTTGACTAAAGAGTAAATGCAACCGCATTCAGGTAAATTTTGGGTCCATTTTCTGTTTCTTTAATTTTTAATTGCATAGTTCAGTTGTGGGAAATAAGTGTTGTATTTCATCTTTATTAGAGAAGTTTTTAAAACCAGGGCCTTTTCAGTTGGTTGAACATTCGGCAATTGCAATTTTTAGCTTACTGTATACCAGGATTTCCCAAACTGTGTCCCATGGAACACTGGTGTTCCCACAGAAAATGAATAAGAGCTCTGTGAAAAACTGTCAATATCATGGCTATTTTTCCCCCTCACCACCCCCCCCCCCCCCCCCACCCACCCCTCTCGACATTATGGTTATACTAAAACTTCTTTTTTTTAAAAAAAAAAAATGGTATGATTTGTGTGTTATTAGTTTTGATTTAAAATTGAAGTAAGTTTTTCTCCTTTTTAACATTGTATTAATCTTCAAAATAAACTAGGTGTTTCATCAAAGTACCAGGATTCTCAAAGTGTTCTGTCAGAGGAAAAGTTTAGGAACCCTGCTGTGTACTGATTTTTGTATATTTGGGACAAAGTTACCTCAGTTAAGGGTAACATTGACCCAAAACAAAATTACAGATTATTTCTGAAATATGGCAGCCCTACATTGATTTCATCTTGTATGAGTATTAGAGACAGATATGGGAAAAGATTCTACTAGTACAATTCACTTACACAGCGACAAGAAGTCACAGTTGAACTTGTCAAAGATGAAAAATGCTACACGGCTGATAGTAGCTCCAAAACACTGTGCTTAGTAGTGTACCTTGGCAAACTGAATGGGCTGATTTTGATTTGAATCTGTTTCAGGGGCACTTTGGAGGTGTTTACTCATCCTGCGCCTCAGCCAACAGCAGCAAGTACGCCAATGCCTCCTCTGTCTGTTACACCCAGCATTGAAGATACAAGTGTTCCTCCATCTCAGATATTAATGACCTAAAGAGCCTTTGGAAGTCATTTAGTGTAAGAAATACTGCAGATAAAGTTTGGCTGATGTTCATAATTCATGATGCCCTTATCAGTTTTTATTGTACAAAACTGTGTTATGCAGTAAATATTCATATTAAGATGACGTGTTATTTAACAGCTGTTTACAAAAATAAAAATATCTGAATAACAATAACTTTACTATTGTTATAAACAATCTAGTAAAGTTATGTTATTTTTAATAATCTGGTGAGAAGCAACATTTTTTGTTTTTTAGTATGTGCAAGCATTATTATTGTGTAAAGTTACAGAATCAAATACTGTTGGTAAATATGTTTTGTTATATTGGTCCGTTGCAACCATTTCTCTAGTCTCCATACACTGCTGGCCATTAAAATTGCAACTAGAAGGTGGCAGCATGCAAAAACTCTTGTATTGACAAAGTCTGATACCTGTTTGGTATACAAATGATTAGCATTTCAGTGCAACTTCACAAACTAAGTAAAGCTAGACCACCCAATTCCTTTATATAAAGAAAGATTATGCAGTAGCTTTCTCATTCAGAAATTGCATTTTAATGTTGATTGTTGTTGAGAAATCGTGTTGTGCCTCATTTAAGAAGGAGAAATGTCTATCACTATGTGCTGGAAGTTAACAGCGGACGCAATTGTGGGGCACCAAGATCACAGTTTATTAGTCCATGTCGCTCCTTGTGTTGGCTGGAGCCCTGCAAGTATTATGTGGATAAGGGATTGATATCTTCAGAGGGATCTCAGACTGCTGAATGATTTAAGTGTGATTGACTTTTGCTGAATGAATCATGTCCATTATCACCCAGTACTGCTATGGATCAGTTACACCATACACACAATGGCTAGTAATTACTCCATTTAACTGAGATTCACACCACAAAATATTTTCCAACTGCACATTTAAAACTTTTCTCTTGTACATTGAGACTGTCTCCTCTATATTGCACTTCCTGTGCAGCAAAGTGTGTGACACACTGTATCATATTTGCATAGTGTATTGTGTTGTCGTGGTTTCAAAGATGATCTTTAAATATGCTTCAAGTGCAAATGAAAATTCTTATAATGCAACTGGATAGATAAAAAATATACCCCCCAAGCAGCAGCAGGAGAACATATACATACAAAAGTATACAGGGTGAGTCAGGAGGAAAGGTACATGCACTGAGGGGTGATAGCATTAGTGATTGTGAGTAGAAGATTTCTTATGGGCAAATGCAATGTTCCAAATGGTTTCTGAGATAGAACACATGTAATATCACTTTTGTACGATTTCTGGAATAACTCGAAAGCTGCACCCTCCAGCGAAAACATGTCGCTGTACAAATTTAAACTACATTCAGTTTCCTACAAAAAAAGGACCTATTCATGTTTCTCTAGGACTTACAGTTTGCACAAAGACAGTGCGAGGATATTGAAAATCTGACACAAAGCGACGTGCATGCGCTGTAGCTTAGGTACTCTTTGTAGTCCAATTTGATGTAGTTTCCCGACCTGATGGAACACAAGTGTCCTGCATCAAACTGTTCGTCTCGGCTTCCTCTACACTTCCATCATACGTTGTGCACAATAACAGTGTTTGAATAACACAGAAAATAAGTAACAAAGTTTCATTACATACATTCTATCTCGGAAACCATTCGCAATAGGGCATATGTCCATATGAAGTTTTTTGTTCAGAATCACTTGTATCATCACCTCTAAAAGGCTGTACCTTTCCTCCTGACTCACCCTGTATATGCAAGCTTTTGGAGCCATTGGCTCCTTCTTCTGGAAGAAGGGTTGAAGAGGAAGGAAGAAGGGTGAAGGAAAAGGACTGATGGCGTTTAGGAAAAGGGGCAGAGTTTGGAAAAGTCACCCAGAACCCTGAGGCAGGGGAGACTTATCAGACGGAATGAGAGGGAGAGAGAGTGATTGGTGGGGGATGCAACGGATTTTTCTTTCTTTCTCATCCCATTCTGTAAGTCTCCATGCCTCGAGGTTCTGGGTGACTTTTCCAAACTCTACTCCTTTTCCTAAACCACACCAGTTCTTTTCCTTCAGTCCTCTTCCTTTCCCTTCAACTCTTCTATCAGAAGAAGGAGCCACTGGCTCTGAAAGCTTTCATACATAATACCTTTCATACATGTGTTCTGCCGCTGCTTGGTGAGTAGATTATTTATGTATCCAATTACATTATATTTTCAAAAAAAATGATTATTTTCATTGATATAACATTAATCTTTGCATTAAAAACTGATATTATTTCCTGAAAACCACATTAATACTCAAACACAATTATGATGCCAACGACACTCTAATGCTATGTCAATATTTTTAACTATTTGTGGGCAAAGTGCAAAGGCTTGCATAAATTACTTCTACACACATCAAAATAATAAATTTCAGCAGACCATGAATTAATAGACTTTTGAGGGATTTCGCTCTGAAATGGGTTCATACGATACAACCCTGCTCGTGAAACGCGGCCATCCACACGGGCCACCTGTTACCAACTCCTGGACACTAGTACGTCCTCTCTCTCCGAAAGCTGCCAGCGATCGCACGCTAAGGACTGTGACCCCCTCTGGCGATGCGCCAGAGGAAGAAGAGCACAGCTCATTCTGGCATGCAGGCATGTCAGTTGTTCTGAGTTATGTCCTGCCTATGAAACAGTACCTTGTGCTGTACGTGATGATGTTGATGAAATATACTTGTGGGGTCTGTCTTTATGATTTGTCCAACATTGCTCCACAAGGGCTCTGCATCTTGCCGCTTGTAAATGTCTGTGCACATATTTAAAAATCGTTGCCTGCGCATCTTTTGTAAGCAACATTCTAAATTCAGCTGATTTTTTGACCATGTTTGCGAATTCTGGCAGACGTTGTAGCAGGCGAGACACTGCATCCGCAACATTATGCTGCCCTCTGATGTGGTGAATTTCAAAACTATACTTCTGCAAAGCCACCATCCTTCTTGATAGGCTTGCATATAACTTGCACAACAGTAAGAAACTTAACACCTGGTCATCACAAAAGACGTTTATATACTTGCCATATGCAAAATAGTGGAACTTTTTGAATGCCCACCCAACAGCTAAAGCTTCCAGCTCAGTGACTGTATACGCTCTTTCACAGCCTGATAAGATTCTACTTGTGAACCCAGTAATACACATTTCCACTTTTCCTGGCACTTCTACGTTCTGGAAAAGCCATGCATCCAGTCCACAAGTGGATTTGTCTTTTGCCAGACAGAAATCTTTAGTCATATCAGAGTGCTGTAATATATGTAATTACACTAGAGCTTGTTTGATCTTATCAAATGCCTCTTTACGGGAATCATTCCAGCACCAGTAAGCATTTTTCTTTAGTAGACTCAAAAGTGCATAACTGTTAAGTAATTGTGCTGGCACAATATGCTTAAAGAAGGAAGAGGGTTGGATGAACACTTTTAATTGTTTTCTTGTTCTTGGGTACAGGAAGTGTGGTGCGAGTACAATCACCTGTACAGAAATTACACGGCCCAGGAACTTTATAGCTGTGATTCGATGTAGTGATTACAGCTGTAGCACTATGTCAAGCAGTGCAATGAATATGCCTGTGCTTACATTCGAAACAAATGATAAAACTTTACACTGGTAACTCCTCCCAACAAAAATAAATGCAGTGTATTTATGTGAGGGCTCAGACAATATTATCTGCAAACACGGATCAATTAAGCTTAAGTACTGTGCACCGAAAAACTTTTGGATCTGTTCATCCAAGTTCTCAGGTCAGGTTCTTATTGATGTCTCGTGAATCGAGCGCCAAACATATGCTACCATCTGCTTTAGCTACTGCTACGGAGGGCTACTGCAGAGCAAGTAAGATGCCTATTACTCTCCATTCTAACATTTTGTGAATCTCTCTCATGACAGCATCTTTGTGTGTCCACTGTACAGCATATACAGTACAGTGCGGCAGAAGGTCTGGTGATCATAGACTTGCATGTCAAAAATGTATTGTCTGACAAATCCAGGTTTCTCTGAGAATACTCCATCATATTTATACAACAGCTCAGCAAATTCTTTACATTATGTAGTACTCAAGTCATCAGATTCTGATACCTTGTCTTTTATAAGACTGTTAATGGTTTTCATCTCTTTATTTTGGTTGACCACATAGCTAGAATGACTATTTTGCACTGATCATCGTGGAAGAGGGAAATCTTTATTTTAATGGCAATACTTACTATGGATGTCTACACTCTTATTTTAATTCCAATGCTAATTCTTCTCCATGGTTCATCAGTTGAAACAACCCACATGAGATGTCTATTTGTTCGTTCCTGTCTTGCATAAACTCCCAGCCCAGGATCACAGGAACCAATAAGTGATTCATTAACCCTTTTGTGGTTGATGTGTCACAGTAGGTGTAAAACTTTGCTTCTGCCATTTTGCAATAGATAGCAATAGCGGCAAGTGGGGTTCAGCTGGTTGGTCATAGGTGTAATACAATAAGCTTAGGCATCTGTAAACATAATGCCATAAAAATATTAGTCGATTTATGATTGCGTCATAAGGTTGTTCTCGATTAAGTATGTCAACTTATGCACACATTTCTCACCAATTGCGGGAAGTTTTAATTTTCTGCTTTAACATGAAGAAATCTGGAGCTGTGGCTCTTAAAATGCTGAGTAAGACCAATGATGAGGGAACTATTAGTGGAAAAACATGTAGAGAACGTTTTCAATGCCTTAAGAACGGTGATTTTGATGTCGAAGACTGGAATGGTGGTGGAAGACAGAACATTTTCGTAGCTACTGAAACAGACAAAGACAGTCACAGGACATCATTATCGAAAGCAAATGATGTGTTCGAGCCCAGCACTGATACACAATACAGCGATAGACACATAAAGATAATTAAGCAGCAGGCTAGTGCTCGACCCCATGTCATAAAACCTGTCAAAATATACATGGAAACGTTGAAATGAGAAGTCCTATCACTCCCACTGTATTCTCCATACATTGCTCTCCCCGACTACCACCTTTTTCGATCAGTGGCATACAGTCTGGCTGACCAGCACTTCCAATCATATGCACAAGTGCAAAATTGAATCGATTCATGGATCCCCACAAAAGACACTCAGTTCTTCTGCCATGGGATTCATATGCTATCCGAAAGATGGGAGAATGTAGTGACCAGCGTTGGGAAACACTATGAATCATAATTTTTTTGTCAGTTTTCCAAAATAAAGCCCCAAATTTCGAGAAAAAATGGTGAAAATAAAGTTGTAGACCCAGTATATGCCCCAATAACTGAGCGCCAATTTGAGTGTTGGGATATATGTTACCCAGCTCTGCACAGCGCTGCCATCTATCAGCTGAAGATAATGCATCTGTTATAAACACTGAAGAGGTAGGAGATCAAGACATAAGTGATTCTGGCAGTGACTGAGGTGATGATATTACATCTTTTTAAAACACTGTGATTCTGTGTAAGGAGCCACAATTGAAAGTAGATTTCAGCATAACAGACAGTGAATGTGTTTATTTTGAGAAACTTTTTTGCAAAAACATTATGGAACACACGTTTGCAAATAAATTTACATGCTGCTCAAAAGAACAGTGTCAAATGGAAAGAAATAATTGTTCATGAAGTGAAGGCATTCATAGGCATGCTCATAATAATGGGTATCCATCAACTACGAGTAGCTGACAGTTATTGGAGTTCAGATCCAGTGTTTAAGGGAGTTCAGTTTCAAATGTCATGACACTGTCAAGATACAAGAAAACCGCACAGAACCTACACTGCAATGACAATAATGTTATTCTTTCTCCTAAAACAGATCCAAACTATGACAAACTTTATAAAATTAGACCCATTATTGCAGCACTAAACAAAAACCCTTTGGCAGTGTATGAGCCATCTTCTACATTAACAGTAGACAAATTGATGGTGCCATTCAAGGGATGCACATCTCTCAAACAGTATATGCCCATGAAGTCAACAAAAAGGGGCTACAAAATTTGGTGTCGTGCAGACTCTAAAAGTGGTTTTACTTCAAATTTTGAAGTGTACACTGGGAAATCCAGCACCCCAATACAAGACTTCAAGAATTACCAGATGTGTGAGCGAGTAGTTCTGGAACTGTGCCAACAATTTTTTTACACAGGCAGAATCATTGTTTTCGATAATTTCCTTACAACTTACACGTTGAAGAAAGGACTGAGACCATGGCTGCTATAGTTGTGGAATTGTAAGAGGAAACATGAAAGGGCTACCACAAATATTAGCAAACAAAAAAAGTGCATAAAAGTGGAGAGTTTCAGTTTGCTGTGAAGTGTGGTATAGCTGCAGTGAAATGGCAGGACAACAAAACAGTTTGCCTTCTTTCTACATAAAACAATCCAAAATATGTCAAATTTATTGAAAGGAAGCTAAAAGATGGCTCTAAGGTAACTGTATCCTGACCTGAAATAGTACATCATCATAACAACACAATTGGCAGAGTTGACCGATTTGATCAGCTACATAAAAGATATATGATAGGCAGATGATCTATAAAATGGTGGCATCGACGATTTTGTTTTTTTGTTGATCTAGCTATTACCAACTCTTATGTACTGTATCAAACACAATGGCAGAAGACAGATCAGTTAACCTTTCGCCTCAGATTAGTAAGACAACTGATCAATGGATATTCATCCAGGAAAAAGAAGGGTTCAGTGCCCACTTTCTTTCCAGTAAAGAGAGGAGTTTCCAATGTGCCAGATTATGTCCAGCTCATGAACATAGGAACCCTGTACCGAAAGACAGTGACACTAGGGAGCGATGCAGATTCTGCAGTGCAAACTCTAAAGAGAAGAGAACAAAAGTTGTTTATACTGCTTGTGGTGTACCAGTATGTGCCATACCATGTTTTTACAAGTTTCATGGCATGTAAGATTCTGTAACTTTTAATCACCTTTCATGAAAATTGAAATATAATGAATATTTTTTACACTGGCACTAAACAAATAAAGGATTACATGCATGTACAATTTGTAGTTATTTTATTCCCTGCAAAAGCCTGTTTATGACTAAAGAACAAAATTACAAAATCACTGTCAACAGAAAAGGTATCCCGCACTGGTTAGTGCAACATGTGTGTTCCACTTCCTAGAACTAAAAAAATATTTTGGCAATGAAAGTATAATAATGGGATTGAAAAGAAGCCATTATCACCTTAATATTTTAAAAATCTGTAAAAAAATGAATTTTAACCATGAAATGGTTAACAGAAAAATACAGTTGATAGCTCCTTTTCCAAATATAACTCAACCTGCACCTGGTACTTAATGAGTTAGCTTTTTGTACGGATTACACCTACCACTTTGCAGTAAATGAGGTAAATGTTTTACCTGGTTTCCCTGTTTAAAGAAACATGTGCCCATAACTGACGTGGATGCATCACTCTCTATTATTATCTGGATGCCTGTACCATTTATTGAACCATCAATGGCAGCTTGTACTACCTCAATTTTCTCCCTAGCACAATTACAGTTTTCTTCAGACAGCTCCTCCTGCAAATCCTTTCTGTCATTGCACCATAACATGCATAGGTCTTCTTGTTGGCCAGTGCCTTCATTTAGTGCTGTGGCTGTCTGATGAAGGCCTACAGAAGTTACGTAAAGTTTGACACAAGCTGTTGTGCATTTTTCTCGGCATCTGTCACATCTATAATACACATGCTATGTGTTGGGTTTTGGTCCTGTTGCGCATTCTACTGCAGCAATTGCTGCTGCTGATAATTTCCAAGGTACCAGAATAGCTGATACTCGATTTATTTGTTGTTGTTGTGGTGGTGGTGGTCCTGCATTAGGAATCCATCCACTTGGTCTTTGGTTCTGCCATGGCTCATGTTTTTATTATGTTTATTATTGTTATAGCCATTGTCATACCTTCTTTTCCTGGCAAAGCCATTGCTACAACCATTTTGATTATTGTGGTAAGTATTACCATTGCCCCTGAACTGTGGCCATCTTATCATGATTCAAACTATGGTTACCTGCATTCTGTGACTTAAAAGGTACCATTCATTGGATACCAGCATTCTAGTCATTAGCATGATTCCAATTATTTTTAATATTAGACTCTTTTGAACCATTATCATCACACGACTTCTTAGCATCTTCCTGTATTAAATCTGGTGAGTCTATCACAGGTAAGAAACTTTCTACACTCGTGTCAGGTACATTCATCAATTTATCTATAATATTTATTGGCAAACATGCCTCAAGTACTTGCAGTACATTTGTATGCAAGACAGGCTTGTCCCAGTACCTCATAGGGCTAATGTATTTCTCGATATACCATCTGAGATTTCCATGTTGGGATTGTACAGTTCTGGACTGCATACTAATTTTCTTAGATGTTCTTGTACATAATGTGACCAAAAACATCCCAAAAAGCTCTTTCAAATTCCATGAGTGTATTACACATTTCTGATGTGGATAGTATCCATGATAGCGCATCTCGAGTTATATGCGATATTGCAAACTGCATGTTCTGACGTCCTGACCACGACCGCGGTAGCACAGTTCTAAAATTCCTTATGAAAACTACTGAGTGAATATTTTTCTTACCATCTTCATTAAATGTTTGTAAATGTCTATGTTTTACAAGGCTTTCTTCTTGCATAAGATTTGTCAATGTAGTCACCCCTTGTTCACATTCCTATGTAGTTCCTGATACTAATGATTTCATGACCTCTTGTCATTTCGATGCATGGGTTCATAAACCGATTGTGATAAAGATGTATTTCCATACTGTGATGCAGCATTGGATACATTCCCTTGTTCAGCATTGTTATCATTATAAACTCACTGTTAGGGTCCTACTACCTTATATTGCCTATTATTTTGCCATGCTCAGAAAGTAGATTGTAACATACTTCAAACATTGACTAACTCCTCACGCAAACCTTGGCAGGTTTCTCCCTGACCAAGGTAACTTTCCCATTAGCATAGTCTATTTCCTGCTTGATTTATTTTTCAATAGTCTCCTTCACACCTGAAGGTATTTCTTTCACAATGGATGTGACTTCCTTAACCAAATTCTTTGGCTTACTTTGTGCAAGCTGTACGTTACCTACATCAGTACTTAGTTTTTCAACCTACTGCGATAAGCCCTTGCAGCTTTTCTGCACAAAGTTACCTCAGTTTGCACCTTATCCAACTCTCCATTTAGAGCATCAGTGATGGTTTTATCTCTGGCACCTAATACCATATTCATTTTCCTCATGAGTAGTTAGAGCTACATTTAATTGCCCAGCTAACTCCTTCTCTGTTAATTTCTGTCTCTTTTTTCCCCTTTCCTCTTCCATAAATTCATATTTCTTATTCTTTCTTCTTCCACAAGTTCTAGCTTCTTAAAGCTGGGCTTGCTTCTCCTCGTATTCTTGTTAATTAAAGCCTGCTTAGCTTCATGTTCTCATTCCAGCCTAGCTTGCTTTTATTCATGCTCTCTTTCGCTTATTTTTAACTTCAGATATAAGAGTGAAACCATGTCTTCTTGTAGTTTTGGCTGTGTTGAAAGGTCAGCTTCCGTGCCCCCATCACAGACATACTAGCAACAATTATTGCTGTTGAACATAATATGTGTATTGCTTCTGCCTCCTGATTCTTGTTTAGTAGCAATAGCAGTTTGATCTATTTCGTACTTATTTGCTTCCTCTGTAGAACCTGTTAACAGTGTGTCATCTGTTACAATCTCAGTTTCATGAACACCTTCCTGTTGGTCAGCATCATGAGTCCTCAACATCATTATCTCTGTGCTTTGGCCTAACTGTATTTTCAAATTTGGATAATGCTTCACATGTTATCACACAATAAATACACAACATAATATTAAACACAAATACATACACAGAAATTATCAACAAAACCACTTGCTGGCATTTGTCGGAACAGTATAGCAGCTTATTACTTTCGCAGTTGCTACTTGATACACTAGTCACACTTTGTTTATTTATGTTCTGACAATTTAAAACTTTTAATAGTGCATGTGTCATAGTACTGTTGGTAAATGACATGAAAAAGCACACACACGCTTATCTGTGTCAGCCTGCAGTACACTATGTCAAGTAACAGGGTTGCCACAAGTTCTGGAAATCAGGGAATTGCAAACATATCAGGGAAATTTTTTTTAAATAAAAAGGCACTAGAAAAATCTTGTTTTTGTCTCAGTAGATGAAATGGTTTGTTTACTGAGATGTCATGCGTCATCACTGGTTGGTTGCAGCTGAGAACGTGCACCGTTTTCCTACTCCCCTCCCCTTCCCTTCCTACCACTCCCTCAGCTTGCAATCAATGCTGCCACCACTTCTTGCCGCTAGCCTAGCAGCTGCCGATGAGAGGCAGGGAGTCACGAGGAGTGGTTTGTTTGAATATGATTCTCAGACATTGTTGACAGAGTGGCTGGAGATGGTGGTCATGTGTGCATGAGTTGAGTCTGAGTGATTGTGTGAACGTGTGTGCATTCACGTTTTCTGACAAAGGCTATGGCTGAAAATTTAGTTGTGAGAGTGTGATTTTCTTTTCTCAGTGCCTGTCTGTGGCTCAGCGGTTATCTTTATGGTGAGTTGCTACCTATCCTCATTAGTATTGATTCTAAGAGTATTTGTACAAGTTATCTAATGCATGGACTGATCACCGCGGCCTCATTTAATCGACATGCTGTCTGTGATGTGTGAATAGCTGGCCACATGAGTGGATTCCCGCAATGGGCCAAAATCGCAGGCCATTTCTGTGGATCTCTTTAACAGATCAGGCCTGCCGATCTGAAAACCAGTGCAGGTCCTGCCCATCAGATGTAGTCTGACTGATGTGCCCACAGGCCGGGTCTGTTTGTGTGTAGCATAATGCGGCAGATTTTCGCGGTTTATCCATGGACCTGGACCTAGGACCAAGGTGCTCCTCGGCATACCAGAGGCCACGGGTGATGGATTTCAGGAATTGTTACTGTCTCACTACAATTACATTGTACAGTGCGGCATTTTATAGACATTTTATAGACATTTTATTCATTTTAGTACATTTTGGCACTTCGAAAGTAGTTTATATACGATGATCATCCACAAAGTAAGTTCCGTTTCTATTTCTATCCACTGCAGCGCTATGATCACAGTTCCGCACATGCGCAGCAGTTACACTGACTCAAGATGAAGACATGTAGGTCATTTTCAGATCGCTGCTGTCAACGTGTGCTTTGTAATGCTTCTTTATAATGTCAGCCGTAATTGAAAATTCCACCACAGGTGAAATCAGATCTGTGACTCGTTTTCTAAATGCAAAGAAAGTTAAACCAAAGGAAATTCCTCAGCAAATCTGCAAGGTTTACGGACAAAAATGCTACGGGTGATTCAATTGTTAGAAGATGGGTCAGACTGTTCAATGAAGGAAGAGATCAAGTGCACGATGAAGTATGAAGTGGACGCCCGTCTGTAGTTACTGATGAACTGGTTCACACAATTGAAGAGCAGATTTAGCACAACAGCAAGTTTACACTTAATGCCCTTGTTATGGAAGTTCTGCAGATCTCACAATCACTAATTCGTGAAATTGTTACTGAAAAACTGAAATTTCAAAAACTTTGCTCACTTTGGGTACCCAAAATTTTTACTGAATAACACAAAAAACAACGGATGGGCAGTGCAATTCAGTTTTTGACATGCTAAAATGAAGAAGGCGATTGTCTTCTTTCTCGGATAGTCAACGGGGATGAAACTTGGGTATTGTATGAAACCCCTGAAACAAAACGGCAATCAATGGAATGGAGGCACACCACATCGTTACTGTGAGACCATCAAGAAATTGCGCTGCACAATACAGAACAAGCGCCGAGGATTACTGTCAAAAGGTGGTGTTTTTTTCCATGATAATGCCCGACCTCACACAGCAAATGTGACCAAACAACTCTTACAGGAATTTCCCTGGGACACATTTGATCATCCTCTGTACAGCCTGGACCTCACTCCTATTGACTTTCATCTGTTCTTACACCTAAAATCTGTCTTTGGTGGCCACCGATGATGACAAGCTGAAAAGATTTTGTTACCACATGGTTGAATACACAGGCAGCAATCTTCTATGAAGAAGGTATACAAAAACTTGTGCCACGCTACGAAAAGTGCCTACAAAATTTCGAAAGTTATGTAGAAAAGTAGTTTAACAGTTTTAGATTTTTGTACAATAAATATTTTCTCTGTATCTGTACACGTTTGTTTTACCAAACGGAACTTACTTTGTGGACATACCTCGTATTAGAAATTATTGACAATAAGAAAATGAAAATGGTAACAGTCACTGGTGGTTTGTATGCTATGTACTCATATTTCCCAAAAGAAAAATCACACAATACCTGTAAAATAATATACATAAAACATTGGATAATAACCAACAATAACGAACATAGTAGAACCAACTTTTTATTGGCTGTTACCTATAGTGTTGGTTTACACAGCTCTTCTCTGCTTTATACACTTCTTTCAAGAAGCCAACTTTTTTTCTGAGGTTATACCTGAAATCAGTGAAGGTATTTTAAATCTGTCTTGCAACTCCAAGGAAGTGCATATTTTTGTCACCAGATGTGATTCATTTTGTGGAAATAAAACAACAATGATTTTAATGAAACACTTATACCATTTGGCTTGCTTTCTCCATCTAAAAGCAGTTCATTACAAAAGATGTTGATGTTAGAACTTAAGATTTTTGCTCATGTGTCTTCACTTACCCTTGAGATCTCAAATTTTGTCCAGGAAAAATGCTAAAACTTGTCTGGAAATAAGGAGAATCTCACTTGGGATAACTTGTGGCAACTCTGTGTAATTTTTGCGACAAACAAATCCACATTGTTATTTGTACTTGTCAAAGCTTTCTTTCTTGTTTCTTGCATCTCAATAAAGATTATTTAATACTGTACATAAAAGTGTAAACATATCTTCATCAGCATAAAATACATCACATACCTTTACATACATTTATAGATAAATTCTTTTATCAACCCTCACATTCTGGAGTGCTAGTGTGACGTGTCGTATCATGTTCGCGTAATGTATTGCATTGTGGTTTCATTGATCATTAATTCTTGCATTAAAAACTGATATTATTTCCAGAAAACCACATTAATACTCAAACATACATATGATGCAAAAAATTCTCCGATGCTATGTCAATATTTTCAACTATTTGTGGGCAAAAGCACAAAAGGTATGCATAAATTACTGGTGCATACTCAGAGTAATAAATTTTGGTAGAGTAGCAATTAATAAAGTTTAGAGGGATTTCACTCTGAAATGGATTCGTTTGTATGTAAAGGTGTATTACACTGTTGCTAATATTCACTTTGCAATCAGCCTGTATTTTTAATTAATATTCCATGACTGCTGTGTTGGTGAATATGGTAAGCCTAACACACTCACCAGCACATATCCAGGATGACCACTGTTTTTACGAAAAAACTAAGAAATTTTGTTACTAAACATTTACCTCTTAACCTTGGATAAAGACTGAAAGAATTTTTTCATAGTAAGTTGGTTTGAAGAGCCATAATTGACAAGAATTATTGAGGATGATAGGAATGGCTGCCAACAATAAAGGACTGAAGCTACATAAAACAATTTTAAATATCTCAGGTGACAGCACTATATTACAAATAAAAGAAGTTTTTATTTAATTAACAAATATGCTGCTGTATTCTGAAAGCACTTAAGTAAATAATTCATATAATTACTGTTAACAGACCTGTATCACAATCATGTCCAGTTGAGCCAGCGGTAATCTTAAGAGAGCTAGAATCAATCTTTGTTCACTGGACAAAAGAAGGAAAGAATAGCAATTATTAGCCTTTAGTAGTGAGAATCGGAGATCATACAGTCATATTTAATTGTTCGTCAGTGTTGCTGATCTCCTTTTACCACTAGCTTTACACGATTTCTTTCATTTTCTACAGCACTTTCAGTTTATCACAGAGATCAAAGATTATTCCCTTGGTTTTTCAGTAAATACTAACCAGAAGACAGTATATGTGAAAATCTTTAATGAACCATGTTGTGCAAAATACTCTAAAGCCCCTATTGACAAGTTATCTGTCTTGAAGCACCCCTATCAACCATGGACCAAGCTGAGGTGGGGTGGGGTGGTTTGCGTGCCTCAGCGATACAGATAACCATATTGTAAGTGCAAGCACCATGGAAGTACAGCCCTGAAGAGGGGCAAACAGCCTTTTCAGTAGTCGCAGGGGCAACAGTCTGGATGGATGACTGACTGACTACTGATATTTGAACGACCAAAAGCAAGGGGAAACTAAGCCCATTATTTTCCTTGAGTGCATGCAATGGTACAGTATTGTTAAATGATGATGACATCCTCTTTGATAAAATATTCCAGGGGCAAACTAGAACCTCATTTGGATCTCCGGGCGGGAACTACTCAATAGGATGTTTTCATCAGAAAAAACAGGTGTGGCATTCTAGGGACCATGGTATAGAATGTTAGCTCCTTTAATTAGACAGGTAGAATAGAAAAACTAGAAAGGGAAAAGGATAGGTCGAAGTTGGATATTGAAGGAATTAGTGAAGTTTGGTGGCAGGAAGAACTGGACTTTTGTTCACTTGAGTACAGGATTACACATACGAAATCAAATGGGTAATGCAGGAGCAGGTCTAATAATAAATATGAAAATAGGAATGTGGTAAGCTACTATGAAAAGCATAGTAAATGTAATATATACCCAAGACCGACACGCCAACCACAGCAGTGCACGTTTGTATGCCAACCAGCCAGGCACATATGATGAATTTGAAAGAATGTATGAGGAAATAAAAAAAAATATTTGAATAGTTAAGGAAAAAATTAATTACACTGGGGGTTGCTCTTTGCAAATGGCTACACGTGTTGGGCTATGTTGGCAGTGAAAAGATCTAGTAAGTTTCCTTCTTCCCTGCACAGAAAGGGAGGTTTGCTTACCTCGTATCTTCTGAAGTTGTCTTGATGTCCCCATCGGTTTTCTTCTCCACCAGCTGCAGGTCTTAACATGTGAGCAAGTGTTGGACATGTTAGCAGCATTAGTTGTTCTTTGCAAATTGCAAGTCGAGGGCTCTGTCAGCCAGTTTGCAATGAAAAGATCTAGCAAGTTTCCTACTTTCCTGGCTGGACGGAAAGCGAGGTTTGCTTTCCTTGTGTGTTCTAAAGTTGTTTTAATGTACCTATTGGTTTTTTTCTCTGATGGCCAAAGATCCTAACATGTGAACAACGAACAGTGAATAATGGAATGGTAAGTTGGAATATCTCAATGCCTTTACAATGAAAGCCTCAAAGTATAGAATCACCACCTTAATCTCAAAATCAGGAAAATGAATTGTTGTTATAATAAGTCATTTGAGAGCCAGCCTGAAAGCAATGTATTCATCAAAGATTACAGATCTAATTGTCATTTATCGGACACCATGAAAGTTCATGGAAATATCACCACACAATATTGATACACTGTAGAAGATTGAACAAAATCATTTCCCAATGCCGGTTAAAACTTTAGTTCACTTTTGATAATACAGAATAGTCACCCATAGCAACAACATGTTGCCAGCACAGATACAAATGTTAGACTGACTGATGAGGTAGCCTAACTGTTTCGTGCCTGCCTGTTCAGGGTGCTCTTGCAGCTGGCTAATTCAATCAGCCAATGATTTATAAGATTAAATGAAATATTTAATTAATCTTTGAGTATGAATTTAGAGCTATTGAAATCATAATTAGAAAGCTGTCTGTGTGAATATCATCAGCATAGTTGGAAATTAGGCAAATATTTTGACAATAACTATATATGATCAAAGTTAGGCCTACATGTATGCTGCAGAGATTAGTAGGTGAACCAAAGCTCTCGCTGTATGCTCCACTACAACACTGACTTTAGTTACACCACCTGTCTCATGCTTTATGAAAATCTGCCACTTTGTAGGACGTGTAGGTCTACCAATCTTAAGTGCTTGCTAAGTCACAGCAGTATGAATCTTGAAATGTGGCATAAATATCACAACAGGAGAAAATATAAAAAAGGAGAAAATATAAAAATGAAGCAGGCAAAATGGAATAAAGGCATCCAAAAAAAGGGAGATTAATGCAAAATGGCTAAGCAATAATGGTTGGAGGAAAAATTCAAAGCTATAGAAGCACATGTATAAATAGGGGAAAAATAGATACCAAAGGGTAACGAACTCGCAGGCAATATTATAGAAAGGGAAGAGGAAGTGGACGAAGATTAGACAGGAGACACAACACTACGGGAAGAATTTGACATAGCATTGAAAGACCTAAGCGAAACAAGGTCCCTGGAGTAGACAGTACTCCCTCAGAATTAATGATATCCCTGAGAAAGCCAGCCATGACAAAACTATTTGACTTGGTGGGCAACAAGAATGTAATAATTGCATTCCCAAAGAAAGCAGCTGCTGACTAGCTCACACCTTGCAATATTGCATTAACATTGGGAGACATTCCAAACCTGTCAATTAAAATGCAAACAAAACAGAAAACTAAAATAGAACAGAGGAGTATATGGCTGGCTCATCCATTATAAGAAACACAGATTAGCTAGCCACCCTGAAACACATTAAAATTGTTACCCTAAAATTTTAGGGAACAACTTTGACATTGCACAAAACTTAGTAAGTTGTACCACATTCATGCCATTGTCATTTAAAATAGAGGGCAAATCATTTGACGAATGAGCTGCTATGTTCTAATCTGTACACAAAATACAGTCTACTACATTGTGAGGCACCATGATCTGCATGCCACAAGAACCACAAATTGCAGGGTCTTCTCATAAGAGAAAGAAGACATGCGTGAGGGGGTTGTGCCCCATCCTGTCTGTGTGGCTGGAAGGATACCATAGCTGAGTTCTGGACTTCACCAGACACAGGTTGTTCTCTGTCACCTCCAGTCACTCACCTTACCATCAAAGCATGACTCTGTACCTCAACAATGAGATGATAGCATGCACTATATACCCTTCTGATTTGCCACCCATCAGAAACACACCATCTTCCCCAGCCTTTGTGAGTGGAGACAGCCTCCTGGATATCCTGGATTCCTGTATATGCTGGGTGCAAGTGTTTTAAAGAGTGACGGGCACTCGAGTGTCAGAGCAGATGAAGAATTTAGCAGGTACAGCACATCGCTTCTGCTCCAATGTGTTCAAGATTGTGTATAATTTTAGTATCAAAGACAGGGAAGTCTTGAGGCAACTGATTCTTGATGACACAACCAGGCAAAACAACAGAGCATCCAACGAAATCCCTCTTTTTTTGACCAATATGTAAATACAGCTACAATGTAGTTGTCGAACTCATTTAAAAAAGTGCAACCTCTCCTGTACTGCACTAAATCTATAATTACTCTGGGCCTCTGCAGCAATCAGGGTGGCAGTTGGTTAAAACACTGGATTTGGGCTCATAGTTGCCCCACACCAAAGGCCTCCAGCTCATACTTCACACAGATTCCAAATGGCCTCGCTCTTGGGTATCTGGAGAAAGGCATTACATAGCTGGAGAAGCAACAGTACGATATGTTGGTGAATCTGGAGCAGCAAGGAGCTTATTTACTTGATGTGCCATGAGGAGTTGTCACCTGGTGATACAGGTAAGTGGCAGTTCCCCAACACAGACATTGGTATGGGGCTGGTCTTTTGAGCACCTATGGCCAACCTGATCCCCTCATGGTGGATAGCATCATTGATCCTGTGGCTAAGCCACTTTATATATCCAGTGCCTTCTGGGCCTTTGCATTCAAGTCTTTTAGGTGTGTTGTAACTACAACAGTCTGGAATCAAAAATGAGGCCTAGGAAAATGAGTGTCCAGACTGTGCAGAGATCAACCTTCTATGGGATGTATTCATTACACTTCACAAAATGGACATCGTCAACATTCAAGAAATGTTCAAAACAAACCACCAACTTGCTCCATGAAAACTGAATGAAAAATGGCACACACAGTGACCACAGATGTTCACACCATTGAGATCGAAGACGAACTTCTTGGGAATTACAAACCGTGCAGGATGTTCAACTGGGTATCCACTTTTAAAGACTGCATATAGAATCATATTGGTGTAACAGGGTGATGAAAACTGATCAAATGTGATGGCACACAACCAAATGTTCATGGAGCATATCATGAAACTTGCTGTCCTTTAAGATGTAGCTGCAGACAGTGTGATAATATGTTTTATTGACATGGAAAAAACAAACCTCTGGAAGCTGAATTTGTCAGCTGGTTCCAGCTGGTATGAATTGCAATGTCACACTCTTTTCAGGATGGATAGTTTGCTCTAAAGGAGTACGATTTTTATACGCAGAACAGGAATCATGCAAAACAGATTTATTTTGACTAGTTATTGGCCAAAAGCAGTAGTCATACAATAGCTGCAGTTCTCTTACACCCATTTTCTCATACTTGTTTGCTGTGATGTAAAAATTCCTTACTGCCCTTGCAAAACCACACACATAAGAAAGAATTGAAGGGGGCAGAGCACCTCAAACTTCTCGCAGCACAATAAATAACTTTCCGGGCAATCTACCATCCAGATTAACAGTCAGTGTAATTGTATATGTATGCGTTAAGGCATTCATGTTAGCCGATCTTGATACAACTCTTGGTATCTCTTATATCTAGAGTTTCTTTCATATGCGTTTCTTCTTCAAATCCCAGAAGGTCAAAGTTGAAAACAAAGTCAACAAATTCCTTACTGAACAATGGGATAAGTTTGCTACTCTCAACTACAAATTTTCGGACTGATCACATAGTTTCCTGTGCATCATCAAGTTGATGTTTTGTTTGAAATTTTGTTATCTTATGTCTACCAGTTCTGTGGAACTGTTTAAAGTTATGCAGCCATCAACTGCTTCCCTTGAAATAAATGTAATGCATCTCATGCGCAATTTGATGTGCATAACATAGTTAGTCAGATCCTGTAAATTGTTTCAAGTACCCTTGAAATGCACAAACACATGCTTTTGTAAGATATGTGCCTTGTCCTCCCTTGAATATCCACAGTTTTTCTTATGCACTACACCGTCATACTGCTGTGGATTTATTCGCAGTTTGTACATAGTAAAAAAGCAACTATGTTGCGGATAATCTTCCATGTACGTAATTATCTTTAGCATCTGCTCATTGGACGATTGTCCTTTACTACGTTTCACTGGAAACGGGATTTGTGGCTCCCTGTCTGGCTAGGATGAAGAACTACATGGCTTGACACCTGTTGCAATATCACTTTCACTTGTTAAGCATGTATCGTCGTCATTGTACTCCTCATGTACAGTGTCCACACGGTCGAGCGTATGCAACACTACACATTCCACTGACTCATCTTGCAGAAACACTAATATTTTGGCTGCCACTTCTTTCCCAGTCTTTGAAATTCCTTGGGTTCATTTCTGGCAAAATGTGAACTTTGGCAACTGTTGTTGCATATATAATCTAATGTTTGCTTTGTTTATGGCTGCCATCACTCTGCTTTGTATCAACACCGTTAGCACTGTAGCACCGTTGGGAATATTTGCCTACTAAGCAGTTCAACTATGCTCTGAAGCCTCATGCTGTGCTCACCGTTGGATACCTCCAGTCCCATCACCTGCTGTCATTAGCGGCCAGTATTGTGGTTGCATGATAGACAATATGTGGGGCATTGGATGCCATAAACATCACTGGCCTTTTGTGATGTTTCATTCAAGGGTTTCCTTGTTGGATAAGGACTGAATGAAGATGGGAAGATGGCCACGGAATCCCCATTGGTGGAGATGCCCTAGAATAATGTGTCTCCAGGTAGTGTCATGTGTCTTAGTGATGTCAAAGAAAATAACTGTACAATGCTGTTTACATTAAGAAAGCCTGCTGGATAGCCACCTATGGCAGGTTGTGGTTGCCTGCTATGGATCGATATCTCCTGCATCCACAATGGCAGTGGCTAAGAAGATGCCTGTTCTCTAACATCCACAACAGATCCGGTTAACCATTCACTCCAAAGACTTCCCTACATACCTTGTTAAGGTGACATTTGAATAACTACTAGGACAAATTTTGTCCTTTTCAGGCTTTTGGAGAGGTATCAAAATTGTCTCCCTCCACGAATTGAAAAATTAGCCCGTCTGGCATATCAAATTAAAACATTGTAAGATGATTTCCTTGGACACCATTTTCAAGTTCTGCAGCGGGATGTATTGGATTTGGTCATGACTTGGTTCAGTGTCATGAGCCTCAGACAGTGGTGAATCTATCTCCCACATGGAGAAGGAGCAGTTGTAGGACTCTGAATTCTTGAACCTTATGTCCAAAATAACCCTATCCATGATGGCATCATGACGGAACACTCGCCGCAGCGGCATAGTCATCACAAAATGCTCTGACATCATCTGGGCACCGTCTGTGGGTGCTGTTTGCAGATACTATTTTCAGTACCTCTGCTATAGGTAACCCACTACATTTACTAGAAATCCTTCTGTTAGCTTGCCATACTGTCATAGAACAAGTGGAATAGTTTAGAGAGTCCAGGAAATTTTGCCATCATCCATGCTTGCTCTCCTTGAGTATGCGTCAAGCCTTGGTTATTGCCAATCAGAAAACTGCGCCATTTTCTACCACTGGGTGCCATTTAAAACATCGCAGAGCCGGACACCCAATCCAGATTGCTGAGCAGCATGCATCGTTCTGCCAAAGTACAGGCTGCCTCCTAAGATGACCTGGGGACTTCAGGATGGATAAGTTAGTGGCTTGGAGGATCACTTGTGAGATGTGATCCAGCCATTCCTGGATACTGCCTACCTTCAAACACAGCCAGCTGGTTGAGCAGCATCCAGTTATCTCTGCTGATCATCCATCTTGGTGGCACCCGTTCAGACAGTGCTCCATCCAGTAGGTGAAGCCTGAGAGGGGGGCGGTCACTGGAATGAAGCCCATCAGCAACTCCCCTCTCAGCTGAATCTGTATGAGCCAGGGAGCAGAAAGAGAGGTCAATGACTGAGAATGACCCAGTATCAGTGTTGAAATGAGAAGAATTACCTGTGTGGAGGATGTGAAGGACACTATAAAATGTGACCCTTGGGGGGACAAGTAAAGTGAAAGCCCCATAATACATTATGGACAGTGAAATTTCCCAGAATGAGAAATGGGCAGAGGAGTTCTAAAAGTGCTCTGAGAGCATCAGAATCTAGTGCTACCTTTAGCGGCAAATACAGAGAGCAGATTGTAATCCATTGACCCACATGAACTTAGTGGCAACTGCTTGCAGGTCAGTAACTAGGAATAGAGCAGTGGAATGGTGTGTGTTACTGTCAAACACAGTGACCTCTGCCTTGGTCCTTTTCGCAGTCAGGTCAGCTTTGCAAAAGAAGGTATAGCCCCAGATCACAGTCATCAGTGGCTTTAACACGTGTTTCTTGTAAACACTAGCACATACATTTGTGTGCTAGGAGTTATAAGTTTCAGCTTCTCAACATACATCATGAACCCTTTGATACTCCCACTGTAGTATGGGAGCCAGTTATCAGTGTGTAGTTTGCAATGTGTGGAGTCTCAGTCTTGGGGTGTGATGGTGGTCCCAGGGAGACTTTTATATTCCTTTCGCTCTGAAGACAAATTGTGAGCATTGTCAGTCAGAATATTGTCTATATGGTCTGGTGGTTTAGGACTTGTCTTCTTTTGTGACTGATGCTTTCCATTTGCTTTCTTTGTCAAAGAAGGTGTCATAGTAGTCACCGCAGCAGTACAGTTTCTGGAGCCTTTCATTTGAGGTGCTGGAAGACGCCAATGTCAGCAAGTGTGGCTTTTTCCTAAGTCCTGGTGTTCTGGGAGAAGCTAAGGGCTCTGGAAGATTAGCACCGTTACAAGTGCACTGACAAACACAGGTATTAGTGCTGACACACGCAACCTCTGTTTTGTGTAGTTGCATCAGCTTTCGGAATAGCCTTTTTAAGAGCTGTAGGTAAAGAAGTAGTGAATACAGGAGGCTGCACGGCTTTATAGGTTATCTTGGCCTCAGCATACAGGGTATGCTTTGATGTTTTCGGCTCCTGTATCTTCCCTTCTTCAAGGAAGACACTGGAGTCCATATTTCAGACAGGGTGATCCCCAGAGCGAAAGTGACTTCTCCCTTACTTCCTAGAGTAGCATGTCCAAAGCATTGGCATTGAAAACAATACATCAGCTTAGAACATAATCCCAAACATTTAAATGAAGGAAACCTGTCTTGACGTGCTCTGTAAGTTTAGTGTTATTAAAAGTAAGGACAAAGGAGTCTGATTTACTACCAGACTGCCATCCACCCATTTCATTATATTTTGAATGCCAATGTTCTTAGGCTTGCTCAGCTTTAATCTCTCTTTGGGAATATCTACCAGATCTGCTGTAGTTCATAGTAATATGTAACTCAGTTTTGGCTGCATATTCCTTGAGTCATTTAGCTTTCCGGAGATTCATGACTTGTGGGACACTAAAAGCTCCAACCAGCTGTGTCTCATTCCACAGCCACTTAACAGGTTTTGAAGTGCCAGCAATGCCGTCTAAACCCTTTTGAATGTAGAAACGTGAAACTTCCTCAAAGTGCCCCATTTCCTATTATAACGGGACATCCTCCTCTAGCATTACTTTTCCTCAACAGTAGTTGTCGACACCAGTATTATTTTTCAAATTTTGGACAGGTCAGTATCATCTCAGTTGCTTTTCTGAGAACTTTCATATAATTTTATACACAGTACATTATATTTCAGGCTGAAATTTATGAAAAGGAATTACTTCATAAAATATTTTAGTTTCGATGTTATAATCGATAAGTACTAATTGTGAATGTATAGTTAAAAATTATTTTTTTAAAAACATTTGAAATTATGAAATATTTGCACACTTAAAATTTCTATTGTTAATTTTGCAATCCTGTACCATTTAGTATGTTTATTTGTGGATTCATTAATGAAATAATAATCGAAATTAAAGCTAGTAGAAATTCATTTGTTAATAAAAATTGTAAACCTTTTGGAATACTGTTCTTTCCACAGAGTGAGGGAGTCATAAGCATGCCTCTGATGTGATTGGACGTAATTTTTGTGTGAACAATGTAATTTCGGCTTTGCTAATGTGAAAAATCAAAATACTGTATGATACATTAATATATTCATTGTAATCTTCACTCCTCTCAAATCTTCATAAAAGACTTTAGTGTGGACAACAGATGGAAGTAGGAAGGATGGGGGTAGATAACACTTTTCACTACTAAAAACACATTCTGGCCAGCAGTATGTGTTCTGTTAGAATAAACTGCAGTACTCTGAATAATTTCTGAGTCAGAAGCCCTCTTGTTACACTGGCTGTTGATACCGACCAGCTGTACGTCCATTCTGGTGGAGCTGAAAATATAAAGTTTGAAAAGTCCATCTCAGTCCCATGAGCAACTAGGAAAATATTGGTCCAGTCCCACTTGCCTGGCTTAGCCTTATACAATTGAGGTGCAGCAGTCTTCTCAGAGGTTGGATGTTAATAACTGTTCTGCCTCAACTGCCAAATGTCTCACCAGTGGGTGCACACCTTGAGATTTTCTTTTTATAGAGGTTTTGACCATTTTTGCAATTTGGGTAGCTAAGCCAAGATCCCCCATCCCTGTGACACAGAAAATTCATCCTACATGCTGCACAGTGGTCACTGAAGCATGCCCATAGCTTACTGTTACAGAGGACTGGTGGCACTTACTATCCACAGCTCAGGAAATCATGACTTGCTAAGCCTGTACCCAGCAAATGAATACTGAAGTCCATGAGGTGCTTGCCATTTTGCAGGAATGGATGGGGGGGGGCACATGTTGCTTATCAATGCCATGGATGTGGCGAGCAGCATGTACCCCCACCCCCCTACCTGCATTCGTATACTTGGAGAAAGCTTTTGA
Organism: Schistocerca americana; assembly: GCF_021461395.2. Taxonomy (NCBI): domain Eukaryota; kingdom Metazoa; phylum Arthropoda; class Insecta; order Orthoptera; family Acrididae; genus Schistocerca; species Schistocerca americana. The sequence continues at coordinate 427,714,205 of NC_060124.1, read as the reverse complement.
CAATGTTGAATACACTCTTTTAAATTCAGAAGGTAGCAGGGATAAAATACAGCCTGTGCAAAAAACCAGATACCAATTATAAGAGTCAAAGGTCTTGAAAGGGAAGCAGTGGTTCAGGATTGTAGTCTATCCCCATTGTTATTCCATCTGTATCTACAACTACAGAGGTACTCCATAAGCTACCATCAGATGAGTGGCAGAGGGTACCCTGTAGTACTTGTCATTTCCCCTCCTGTTCCTCTCACAAACAGAGCAAGGGAAAAAGAACTACCTGTACGTCACTGTATGAGCCCTAATTTCCCGTATCTTATCTCATGGTTCTTATGTGCTACATATGTTGGTGGGAGCAGAATCGTTCGGCAGTCTGCTTCAAATGCCAGTTCTCTAAATTTTCTCGATAGTGTTTCTCAAAAAGAATGCTGCCTCCTCTACAGTGAATCCCATTTGAGTTTCCGAAGCACCCCTGTAATACTTTAGTTTTGTTCGAACCTACCAGTAACAAATCTAGTAGCCCTCCTCTGAATTGGTTTGATATCTTCCTTAAATCCGACCTGGTATGAATCCCAAACACTCAACTGGTACTAAAGAATAGGTCACACCAGTGTCCTATACGCAGTCTCCTTTACAGGTGAGCCACTCTTTCCTAAAATTCACTCAATAAACCAAAGTCGACCATTTGCCTTCACTACCACAGTTTTCACATGCTCATTTCCCTCATATCACTTTTAAATGTTATGCCCAGATATTCAAACAACTTGACTGTGTCAAGCTGGACACTAGTAATACTGTATCCAAACATTACAGGTTTGTTCTTCCTACTCATCTGCACTAACAAACATTTTTCCACATTTAGAACTAGCTGGCATTCATCACATCAACTGGAAATTTTGTCTAAGTCGTCTTATCTCCCTACAGCCACTCAACTTCAACACCTCACTGTACACCACTGCATCATCAGCAAACAAATGCGGACTGCTGCTCACCCTGTCTGCCATATCATTTTATGAGAACGACAGCGGTTATATCACACTTCTCTGGCGCACTCCTGACAATACCCTTGTCTCTAATCAACACTCGCTGTCGAGGATGATATACTGGGTTCTGTTATTTAAGAAGTCTTTGAGCCACTCACATATCTGTGAACTTGTTCCATATGCTTGTACGTTTGTTAACAGCCTGTAGTGGGGCACCCTATCAAATACTTTCTGGAAATCTAGGAATATGGAATCTAGCCTGTTGCTCTTCATCCATAATCCCCAGTATATGAAGTGAGGACTAGGCAAGCTGAGTTTTGCATGCATGAACAATGCTTTCTAAAACCATGCTGATTCAATGACATAAGCTACTTAACCTCAAGAAAGTTTATTATATTCAAACTGAGAATGTGTTCAAGGATTCTGCACCAAACAAAAGTAAGGAATATTGATATGTAATTGTGCGGGTCCTTTCTTTTACCTCTCTTATATACTGGAGTCACCTGCACTTTTTTCCAGTCATTTGGGACTTTATGCTGGGCGAGAGATTCACGACAAATGCATAGAATACTCTTTGTAAAATTAACCTGGGATTCAATGGACCTGGTGATTTATTATTTTTCAAGTCTTTAAGTTGCTTCTGTACACTGGGTATGCTTATTTCAATCTGTATGTTGAGCAAGTAATAAAAGAAACCAAAGAAAAATTTGAAAAAGTAATTAGGTTTGCCAAAGACACTGTAATTCTGTCAAAGATGGCAAAGGGCTTGGAAGAGCAGTGAATGGAAGTGTCGCGAATGGAGGAAATAAGATGAACATCAACAAATTAAGTCAGATGATCCCGAGGGAATTAGATTAGAAGATGAAACACTGGTGGTTCATGGTGTGGGTTCCTGTAGTCATGTCCTATGAACCACGGGCAACATATGAGTGGCCAAGTAAGTGGTCCCGACAGTCGGGATACCAGTTACTTTGGAATAAGGCTGGGCATCTCGGACATATTCTGAGTCGTGGTCACCTTTGTGCTCATACGGCAAAGACTACCAAATCCACCGGTTAGTCCCTCAGCCGTTAGGGGTAAAACCGAATGGGACTCGGGGCAAGTAAGGCTAGCAACCTGCTTCCCTGGTATTTTAAATATGATGCTGGCAACAATCAGAGCAAAATGCCTCGGACCTTTGGAGGTGACGGAGTCCCACCTCTAACTGACAAACCAGGGACTCCTAAGATACGACTTGGCAAACAAATGGTAATGAGATGGGGAGCTATTAATATCAATGGGGGCTACTCTTGGAGGAAGGTAGAGCTGGCAGAGGCTGCAAGTAAGATGGGGCTGGACGTTTTAGCTCTTAGTGACATTCGGGTAAGGGGTGAGAAAGAAGAAGAAGAAGTGGGAGAATACAAGGTCTACTTGTCAGGAGTCAAAGCAGGAATAGCACAATGGGGTGTAGGGCTTTACATCAGGAAAGAAATGGAACCCAGTGTAGTTGCAATAAGGTATGTAAACGAACAACTGATGTGGATAGATTTGACAGTGTCTAGCAAGAAAATTAGGATTGTGTCAGTATATTCGCATTGTGAAGGGACTGATCAAGATAAGATGGACAGTTTTTATGAGGCACTCAGTGATGTAGTTGTTAGAGTAAAGGACAAGGACAGTGTTCTGCTCATGGGTGATTTTAACGCCAGGATTGGAAATCGAACAGAAGGGTATGAAAAGGTTATGGGTAAATTTGGAGAGGATATGGAGGCCAACAGGAACGGGCAGCAACTCTTGGATTTCTGTGCCAGTATGGGCTTAGTAATCACAAACTCCTTTTTTAAACATAAGAACATTCACCGGTATACTTGGGAAAGCAGGGGAACCAGATCTGTCATTGACTATATAATAACAGATCAGGAATTCAGGAAGGCTGTGAGGGACACACGTGTATTCAGGGGATTCTTTGATGACACTGATCATTATTTAATCTGCAGTGAAATTGGGACTGCGAGGCCGAAAGTGCAGGAGGTCAGGTCCATATGTAGGAGGATAAGAGTGGAGAAACTTCAGGATAAGGAAATCAGGCACAAGTACATAACAGCGATCTCAGAAAGGTACCAGTTAGTTGAATGTAGTCAATTACAGTCATTGGAAAAGGAATGGGCAAGGTACAGGGACACAGTACTAGAAGTGGCTAAAGAATGTCTTGGAACAGTAGTGTGTAAAAGTAGGAGGAAGCAAACAGCTTGGTGGAATGACACAGTCAAGGCAGCCTGTTAAAGGAAAAAGAAGGCGTATAAAAAATGGCTACATACTAGAACTCAGGTAGACAGAGAAAGTTATGTTGAAGAAAGAAAAAAGCCAAACAGATAATTGCAGCATCCAAGAAGAAATCTTGGGAAGACTTTGGAAACAGATTGGAGACATTGGGTCAAGCTGCTGGAAAACCATTCTGGAGTGTAATTAGCAGTCTTCGAAAGGGAGGTAAGAAGGAAATGACAAGTATTTTGGACAGGTCAGGAAAACTGCTGGTGAATTCTGTGGATGCCTTGGGCAGATGGAGGGAATATTTTGAAGAGTTGCTCAATGTAGGTGAAAATACGATCAGTAATGTTTCAGATTTCGAGGTAGAATGGGATAGGAATGATGATGGAAATAGGATCACGTTTGAGGAAGTGGAGAAAATGGTCAATAGATTGCAGTGCAATAAAGCAGCTGGGGTGGATGAAATTAAGTCGGAACTCATCAAGTACAGTGGAATGTCAGGTCTTAAATGGCTACACAGGATAATTGAAATGGCCTGGGAGTCGGGACAGGTTCCATCAGACTGGACAAAAGCAGTAATCACACCAATCTTTAAACACGGAAACAGAAAAGATTGTAACAACTACAGAGGTATCTCTTTAATCAGCGTTGTGGGTAAAATCTTCTCAGGTATTGTTGAAAGGAAAGTGCGAGTATTAGTTGAGGAGCAATTGGATGAAAATCAGTGTGGGTTTAGGCCTCTTAGAGGTTGTCAGGACCAGATCTTTAGCTTACGACAAATAATGGAGAAGTGTTACGAGTGGAACAGGGAATTGTATCTATGCTTTATAGATCTAGAAAAGGCATATGACCGGGTTCCTAAGAGGAAGTTATTGTCTGTTCTACGAGATTATGGAATAGGAGGCAAACTTTTGCAAGCAATTAAAGGTCTTTACATGGATAGTCAGGCAGCAGTTAGAGTTGACGGTAAACTGAGTTCATGGTTCAGAGTAGTTTCAGGGATAAGACAAGGCTGCAACCTGTCTCCACTGTTGTTCATATTATTTATGGATCATATGTTGAAAACAATAGACTGGCTGGGTGAGATTAAGATATGTGAACACAAAATAAGCAGTCTTGCATATGCGGGTGACTTAGTTGTGATGGCAGATTCGATTGAAAGTTTGCAGAGTAATATTTCAGAGCTAGATCAGAAATGTAAGGACTATGGTATGAAGATTAGCATCTCCAAAACGAAATTAATGTCAGTGGGAAAGAAATATAAACGGATTGAGTGCCAAATAGGAGGAACAAAGTTAGAACAGGTGGACGGTTTCAAGTACTTAGGATGCATATTCTCACAGGATGGCAACATAGTGAAAGAACTGGAAGCGAGGTGTAGCAAGGCTAAAGCAGTGAGCGCTCAGCTACGATCTACTCTCTTCTGCAAGAAGGAAGTCAGTACCAAGACTAAGTTATCTGTGCACCGTTCAATCTTTCGACCAACTTTGTTGTATGGGAGCGAAAGCTGGGTGGATTCAGGTTACCTTATCAACAAGGTTGAGGTTACGGATATGAAAGTAGCTAGGATGATTGCAGGTACTAGTAGATGAGAACAATGGCAGGAGGGTGTCCACAATGAGGAAATCAAAGAAAAACTGGGAATGAACTCTATAGATGTAGCAGTCAGGGCGAACAGGCTTAGATGGTGGGGTCATGTTACACGCATGGGAGAAGCAAGGTTACCCAAGAGACTCATGGGTTCAGCAGTAGAGGGTAGGAGGAGTCGGGGCAGACCAAAGAGAAGGTACCTGGATTCGGTTAAGAATGATTTTGAAGTAATAGGTTTAACATCAGAAGAGGCACCAATGTTAGCATTGAATAGGGGATCATGGAGGAATTTTATAAGGGGGGCTATGCTCCAGACTGAACGCTGAAAGGCATAATCGGTCGTAAATGATGATGATGATGATGATGATGATGATGATGATGATGAAACACTAAACGTAGTCGATGAGTTTTACTAGTTTGGCAGGAAAATAACTGATGTTGGCCAAAGTAGTGAGGACATAAAATGTAGACTGCCAATGGCAAGAAAGGCATTTCCAAAGAACAGAAACGTAAACATTGAATATAAATTTATGTTTTACAGAGTCCTTTCTGAAGGTATATGGAGTATCGCCTTGTATGGAAGTAAAATGTGGTCAATAGACAGTTTGTACAAGAAGAGGCTATAAGCTTTTGAAACATAGTTCTACAGAAGAATGCTGAAGATTATACAGTCATAGCTAATGAGGAAGTACTGCATATAATTTGAGATAAAATAATTTGTAGCACAACTTCAGTAAATGAAGGGATTAGTTGATATGTCGTATTCTGAGACACCAAGAAATCATAAATTTGATATTGGTGGGGGGGGGGGGGGGGGGGGGGCAAAAATTGTAGGGTAAGACAAACAGATGAATGCAGTAAGCAGGTTCTAATGAATATAGGTTGCAGTAGTTATTCAGTGATGAAGAGACTTGCGTAGATTAGAGCGTCATGGAGAACTGCATCAAACCAGTCATTGGACTGAAGACCACAACACATTCTGAAGATGGTGTGTGGAGTTGGCAGGGGTGTTTTTTAATGTCAATACTACATGGATTTTCATGTACACCCAAAACAGCATGTTCTATGGTCAGTCTAAAAATTATCTTTGATAATCAATGTGTAAGTCTGTTGTAATGCCAGCAATAAATTTCACTGAAGTTCCTGCTTACCAATATCGTAAGTATTGCTCTGAAAGTGCGATGATTTTTTCTGTTACCTTTTTTTTCAATTTTTTTGAACACTGATATTGTATCATCTGTATATAAGTAAATTATAATTACTTATTTGTAAAACCCAATGTTTGCTTACATGTATGCAGAGTTCTGACAGGTTTTCCTTTGTCTTTTGTTTTAATGGAGTGTTTTCATAATTTTCCTTTCAGTAGATCTGACTCGTTTCTTGTGCATCTGCACCCTGCCTTTGCTTTTCACATAATTTTAAATCATTTTCAGTTTTTTGGTTTTAGATATTCTCAACAGATTCCTACTAGAATTTCTTTCAACTTTTGTTTACTGATACTCCAAAATGTGCAACTGTTGTGGATTACTTATTCATTACTTGCCAATTTTATATGGAAATTTCTTCACATTACTATATGTACAGTTTTGATGCTCTGAAAAGTTGGAAACTGATGAAAGCACTACTATGATTCACCTCAGACTTATATTCCTTTTTAAAATTTTTTATTATAAAGTAATTTCCCTCCCACAAAGACATCTCCAAAGCACCCAACAGGAAACAGTAATCTGGTAAAGATTGCTTCAACAATGAACCCCACAGAAGTTAAGTTTGTTCTTGTTTGCAGGCATTATCGTAAGTCTCAGCTTAACAATTCTGTGAAGTGGGTCAGTGTTGAGTTACATTAATTACTTCTGTCACTTATGGGCCAAATATGTATTTTGTTTCTGATGGTGGCATGGTGGAGTTTATGAGTTATAGCCTACAACTCAACATGAAAGGGACATTCGCTGAGCTGGTAAAAGAATCTTTGAGGATCATGGGAGGATCCACATAGTCAATTGTGTGAGGGCAGCATCTTTTGGGCGAACTCAAGTGTTCAGGCCATCAGTGTTAAAAAGACGCAAATATAACAAACTTTGAGCCTGAAAACTGAAAAGAAGGGAAAACTAATAGCACCAAAATAATAAAGGTTCAACAAAGAAATCAATCAACATATGATTTAATACCCAATGAAACAGAAATGCAGAATATGACTGGACAAAACCTTTCATCTAGTAACTGCAGATAAAGAATAGATAATGAAATTGTCATTTACATTAAGAATGAATGAAAATATGAAGTAGAAATTCATGAAAAGGTAACATAAAAACTAAACTAAACCTCATCTGAACAGACCTTGGAACACTTAACACTACCGACCAACTGCTGTTTCATCCTCAGCCAATAGGCATCAGTGAATGTGGATATGGAGCGGCATGTGGTCTGCACAGCACTCAGCAGACCTGAACGGTGGCCCATCCATGTGTTAGCCAAGACTAACAACGCTGAACTTTGATGATCGGATGGCAAATGCTATTACTACTGTGAAAGACCATTGACATGAAAGGTAAATGTACATCTGGTGATTTTGATTTATTCTTGAAAGAACTAGATGTGTTATTAACTTTTTTAACTTCCAAACCGAATGAGGTAATACTCACTGGATAATTGCAACAAATTTAGAGCATACCTAAGTCAGAGCTAAACTCGGGTCCCTTGCTACTTCATATTGTCTAACTCTCATTATAAAATTTCCAACAAGTTATGGCAATCAGCAGCATTGCTATTGAGAACACATCAACAGTGCAGGTCGTAGTGTAAATTCTTTAGTTAATGGTCTCTCAGATCATAATGCTCAACTGCTATCATTTAATACCAGAGTGCTTGTCTCTCTCTCTCTCTTTTTTTTTTTTTTAATTACACAACTACAAGGGTTATCTGCTTGTACAGCTTAAAGAGCAGCACAGTAGCTCGTGAAACAGTTAGGTGAGCCAGACACAGATTGAAGCCATGCGACAGAATGATGACAGTTAGCCTGTTACAAAGCCAATGTTGCTTTAAAGTAGTTTTCCACACTTTTTTAAGCAAATGCTGGGCTAATTGCCAATCCCTGCTCCCGAAAATACAGTACACTAACAGTTAACATTAGATAACACACAGAAAAAAGAGGAGGAATCCAATAAGTAATTGTGAAATACAGACTCAAGAGATGTAAACACCATACTTGGCATTAATAATAATAATAATAAAAACCGCCAGGGTAGCCGAGAGCACTCAAGCACTGCTTCCTGGACTTGGGTATGCACACTGGCCCCGGATCGAATCCGCCTGGCAGATTAACGACGAGGGCTGGTATCCCGGCCAGCCTAGATGTGGTTTCTAGGTGGTTTTCCACATCCTGCTAGGTGAATACCGGACTGGTCCCCACGTTCCGCCTCAGCTACACAACTCACAGACATTTGGAAACGTTCGTACTCTTTCATGGCTTACATTAGACGCAGACAGCTGGGGTCCACTAATTCTGTCCCGGGGGGCTTAAGGTGGCGACAGGAAGGGCATCTGGCCACCCTCTGTGACTTAACACTGCCAACCCAGCGTTGAAGCGGGACAAAGGCCCAAAGAAAATAAGGATAAAGAATAATAATAATAACAAAGAAAATATAATATTGAAGTAAGACATTAATAATTAATCTATGGAAGTAGATTAAATGCTCCTAATCCCTATTTTTTCAAAATAATGTTCAACATAATCCGTAAACATTTTGTATGGAAATCAATAAGCTCCGATTTCAGAAAGGAATAAATCAGAAATTATTACCATTGGGAATATTTTGTAACTTAGCGAAGGCTTTTGATTTTGTGGACAATATCCTTATACAAAAGTACAAATATTATGAACAGTAAAAAAGCACATTTTTAATGCTACAATGTCCTCAGTACCCTGTTATGTGCTTCTAGGATTTGATCCCAGTACCAAACTATATAGAAAGTTTTTCAAATATTCCTTATCAGATGGTGTATGGCCATTTTGCCAAGCTGTCATTCCCTCTAGATCCAAAATTTTAAATATATATGAGATTTATTTATTTATTTATTTTTTTTTTTTTTTTTGTAGACTACAGTTCTACTAATTAAAAACCTAATGATGTATTTTTGTACTTGTATTACAGCAAATAAAACTTTGTGTCTCAGTATTAATTTAACTTGGAGCACAAATTTTCTTCTTATTTCTTGTGGAAAACTGACGTTTTTGGTATCGTGGCTTTGTACAAAATACATATTGGCTCTTGAAAAGAAGAAAACTGCAACCCAAGACTCCTAATATTGCTGTTTATTTACACAAATAGCACTCTTACTGGTTTCGAGCTGACAGGTTCACGTTCAGATGGCTGTGTATAATATAAATGTGAACATGTGTCTGAAGATGAAACTGTGCATGAAACCGGTAATGGTACTATTTGTGTAAATAAATCGCATTATTACCAGTGGCTGGTTGTTGTTTTCTCCTTCGCTACAATCAACTTGTAAGAACTTTTTGGTTGGCACTTAGAACCAGTTTCCTGGTATGGCATTTACAACATTCTTAATAAGGTATTCATTTGCTACTTCCTCTCACATTCTCACTTTTTGCGGTGAGCAACATACATGGAGAGGGTTGGGGTGGGAGTAGAACATTCTCCTGACAAATGTGAGAATAGGCACTTTTAACTTTTTCACTTTCCAATCTTCATACATTGATCACTCAAAATTAGGTATTCAAAATTTGAAGCAGTGTTCCACAAGTTTCTCTCCCCCCCCCCCCCCCCCCATTGCCTTGATATACAGAAATTTTATTCTTTTTCAAATGACACAAGTGTGCTCTTACTGAAAAGGCAGCTACATCAACAGATGGTTGGAGACTAATGAAATTTTGACATGGTCCAGTAGACACACATCATTGGCAACTTTGAAGGAACCTGTCTCCTCCCAAGGTAACCTAGACTTTTCGCTATCCTACAGATCAGTTTCACTGCAACCCACATTTCTAACACTAATAAGACCCAAAATGAATATTATCAGTGTTCTGTTCTCTTTCTATTTGGATATGTTTTATGTCATACACCACATCATCATCATCATGTTACAGGATTAAGCCCAGATCTAGTACTGATAGGTTCAGTCACCTCCAATTTAGTGCATCTGTCAAAACCCCACGAGCTATTAAAATATTCCATTCAAATAAAGAAGCACAAGAAGTTAATGCTGTTATTCTGAGACTGCATAGATGCTGCAACCTTCACTGGAAAATCCACACCCTGACATTACTAAACTCTCTCTTCACCCATATTTGAAATATGGCCAATTACTTGTACAACCATATTAAAAATAATGCAACTAGTTTATTACACTTATTTCCATTTACTCATGATTTGTGAAGTTAATTTTTTTTTGGGGGGGGGGGGGGGGGGGATTCAACTTACAGAGATCTGTTTTTGATGTAATCATTCTTTCCTCCTCCTCTTGTCGCTCCCCCCCCCCCCCCCCCCCCCTCCATTCTCTGTGAGACCCAAGAAATATGAATAATGTGTGTAGATGTTAGACACTTCATTCACATCAAGAATTTTTTTAAGTGGTGGAACCTTTTTGCTACAAGAGAAAGTTTGTGAATGGTACGCTACATAGTAACACAATATGGAACACAGTGTGAAGAAAAGAAGAGTAGCTTACATGTTGGATTCTTTAAGGAAAAATATTGATATTTCTACCATTTATACAGTAAACTATTAATCATGCAGGCAATGCAAATACAAGCTGCATTACCATTACTCCAAGAACATCCCATTCAATAGACAAATTTTGTTCACTGGATAATTACAACCACTGAACACATCATTCATAAGTTGGTCTTTTTGGTTAATATTTATACAGGGTGGTCCCGAATTCATGGTACAAACTTTAATGGTAGGTGCAGGACATTGTAACAAGGATATATTGTATAGGAATGTATAGTCCCAGGTGACGCGGTGAGGCGTAAACAGGGGAAATAACGGCCGAAAGGAAAACGAAAGATTTTATTGAAATCGTTGTTGACAAGTGTCATGTTTACAGTAAGTGTTCAAAATTGCGTCCACCATGAGCGATACATGCTTGACAGCGTCGGTGCAGCGATTGGCGTACACGTTCAAAGATGCCTGGTATTTCACGCACACCTGCAGCAGCTACAGATATGCGAGCAACGAGATCCTCATCTGAGTCAACTGGAGTCTCATAAACAAGACTCTTAAGATGTCCCCATAAAAAGTAATCGAGGCAAGAGAAATCAGGAGATCGGGGTGGCCAAGGGACTGGTCCACCACGCCCAATCCATCTAGCACCAAACGTGGCATTCAGGTAATTCCGTACAGCAGTGCTGAAGTGTGCTGGCGCTCCATCGTGCTGAAACCACATGCGGTTACGAATGGCGAGCGGAACATCTTGCAGCAGTTCTGGTAACACTTCTTGCAGAAAAATAAGATAGCTTTCGCCACAGAGTCGCGTGGGTAGTAAGTATGGCCCAATCAAAAAGTCGTTCACAATACCAGCCCACACATTAATACCGAAACGTTGTTGATACGCATGTGGACGCGTTGCATGTGGATTATCTGTTGCCCACACATGGGAATTGTGCGCATTAAAGACACCCTCGCGTGAAAATGTCGCTTCATCTGTAAATAGCACATGACCTACGAAATCCGGCTGCAACGCACATTGCTGCAACAACCACTGGCAGAAGTTCACGCGAAGAGGATAATCTGCCGGATTCAATGCTTGTACTTTTTGAAAATGGAAGGGGTGTAAGCGATTTTCATTTAACACTCTGCATACAGTCTGATGACTCACATGTACGTCACGCGCAACAGTTCTTGTGCTTGACTCGGGTCTATCAGCCACTATGTTCAAGATGCGTTCGTCCAGTCTTGGAGTGCGTACAGCTCTTAATCGACCAGCGTCATGTCTGTTGACGTCGAACGTACCTGTTTCACAAAGTTGACGATGTAACCGTTGAAAAATTCTATGATCCGGCATTCGTCGATTAGGATACTCCGCGCGATACATTCGTAACGCAGCTCTGGCGTTACCATTTGCACGGCCGTACATGTAATGCATGTCTGCTTTTTCTGCATACGTAAAGTCACCCATCGTCTACGGCAGCACAATTGTGAATGGCGCTTGTCCCTACTGCGATACATCATGTTCATCTACTGCCCTCTACCGGCAGTGACACCAACCGATCACTCCATTTCTCTTTCCCCTGTTTACGCCTCACCGCGTCACCTGCGACTATACATTCCTATACAATAAATCCTTGTTACAATGTCCTGTACCTACCATTAAAGTTTGTACCATGAATTCGGGACCACCCTGTATAAAAACTACATGTCTCCAAGATAGCAGTCAGAAAACTGGTGACTGCGGCAGTAGGTTATGCACAATGCAAAATGTTTGCTCAACGAGGGTGATCTCTTAATCAAATTTTAGAGCAATACATTACACAACGTAACACTTTTCCACACTCAACAGTAAATTTGTTGATCAAATACGAATAATAAAGAACACTTAGCTAGGTCATACCCATTTTATGGTTTGCAGTTGAACAAAAAGTTGCCACAAAACTTGTGGCAATACTGGAGCCCTTACAAACACTCTTTATTAGAAGCACTGATTGTATGATCAGTCACAATTAACACCAAACACTTCATGCGTCCATATACAAGTATTACCTCATCCCATCACAGATAATTCACAGGTACTTCAATGTTAAATGGGTGGAAAAATAATGTTTCTGGAACATCTAAAGCGCTCCAGTACAATTACCACACTCACAAGATGGTGTCTAGTCACTTATAAATTGACGAGTAATATTCCTCTTCCAGATCATACAAATCCGCAGCCATGTCATCTCTAAGACTCATTAGTTTCTGATCACATTCTGCTTGCTTCGTTCGGAATAGCTTCGAGTTTTGTGTAATGGCCTCATTAACCGAGGGAAAATCGTTTAATATTAAATACTGTTTGATATCAGACACCAATTTCATCAAAGATTCACCTGCGCGAACCTAAAATGAAACCAACAAAATGTAATATAATTACAGCGTATGTGCTGATATCTCGAGCCATCGGACGTAATAAATGTAAACTCACAATATTAGCAGCTCGAACATGCATTTCAAATGTGTCTTGTTCGCTCTGTGTCATCTTCGACAGCTGCGTATCACTCTCCGCCTTCGACAATCTGATTATTTCTGCAAGTATCAAAGCAAAATAATCATCAGTTCATTTCCGTACAGTACCATCAACAATGCGAAGAAAACTATGACATTAAATTACCATCAAAATTTTCCAGCATAGACTTAACATCATCCCTCAGCCTTGTCGTGTACGATTTTAGCAACGCTTCCTTGCTTTGTGGCAAGGACCTTGCATGTGCCATCTTACCCGATACCACTTTACTTTTACACTAAGACCGAAGCAAATACACTGTCGCAACACTACAGCACAATTTGAACACACACGAATTCATCAGCTGTTCCTCCTTTCCAGTTTCCACCAACACCAAGCAAAACATTAGCACTCATGCTGTTTTGTTTTGTATGGCGCAGTGTGACCAACTTAAAATGGCATGTAGTGTGCGCCTGATGCAGCGTGGCCAACGGAGTCTGAAATCTTGCAGAGTCTACAGACGTATGAACTTTACGAAATCACCAGATTGGAGGAAAATTGCTGAAATATGTATGCCCAAATCAAATGTGCGGAGACAAACCGTAGCAAGTAGACAGGAGATCGCCGCCAATGTGGCTGTTTGATTAGCATAGTTTTTCTCATTTTTTGAACCGCCTTCATTGAACAGAAATTTTGAACTCTGCATAATCGACGGTAACAGTCGACAATTTTCAGAAAGTTTTTATATGTATTTTAGCCAAAAATGATTAGCTTATGAACAACGTGTTCAGTGGTTGTAATTATCGATTGAACAAAAGTTGTCTCTTGAATGAGATGTTCATGGTGAAATGATTAATGATTTGCTGATTAAATGATAAAAATATAACAATATTTGTCCATGAAGAGTCCAAAATGTCAGTTACTTTCAAAAAATTTCTCTTTTAGCCACTAAAGATAATGCCTGATGTTTAATGTCTACTCACATTATTCATATTTCAGGGATCACACAGTGAATTGTGGGGGTGGAGGGGAGAAAAGTGACTGCACTGTGGAAATAAGCGTTAGTGAATCTAAGTGTTTTAAAGAGGACTTTGCAGAATGCCCTAGGACAGACACCACAGTTAATTTTTAGGGCCAACTGCTCCTGTTTCCTCTATTAACTACTTTCTTACCTCAATCGGTGAGGTGCGCGAGTTGTTTTAGACGTGTGGTTCCTGAAGAGGGGCAGCAGCCTTTTCAGTAGTTGCAGGGGCCACAATCTGGATGATTAACTGATCTCTCCTTGCTGTGCTGGTACTGCGAACGACTGAAAGCAAGGGAAAACTACAGCCATAATTTTTGCTGAGGGCATGCAGCTCTACTGTATGGTTAAATTATGATGACATTCTATTGGTAAAATATTCTGGAGGTAGAATAGTCTCCCATTCGGATCTCCGGGCAGGGACTATGCAGGAGGACGTCGTCATCAGGAGAAACAAAACAGGCGTTCTATAGATCAGAACGTGGAATGTCAGATCCCTTAATCAGGCAGGTAGGTTAGAAAACTGAAAAAGGGAAGTGGATAGGTTAGAGTTAGATATTGTGGGAATTGGTGAAGTTCAGTGGCAGGAGTAACAGGACTTCTGGACAGGTGAATACAGGGATATAAATACAAAATCAAGTAGGAGTAATGCAGGAGTAGGTTTAATAATGAGCAAAAAAATAGGAATGTGCATAAGTTACTATGAACAGCACAGAGAATGCTTTATTGTAGCCAAAATAAACATGAAGCCCACACCCGCCATAGCAGTACGAGTCTATATGCCAATTAGCTCTGTAGATGAGGAGGAGGTTGAGGAAATGTTTGATGAGATAAAAGAAATTATTCAAATAGTTAAGGGAGACGAAACTTTAATAGTCATAGGGGTCTGGAATTCGATAGAGAAAAAGGAAGAGAAGGAAAAGTAGTAAGGGAAAGGAATGAAAGAGGAAGCTGCCTGGTAGAATTTTGCACACAGCATAATTTAATCATAGCTAACACTTGGTTTAAGAAATATGAGAGAAGGTTGTATACTTGGAAGAGACGTGGAGACACTGGAAGGATTTAGATTAACTATATAATGGTTAGACATAGATTCAGGAACCAGATTTTAAACTGTAGGACATTTCCAGGAGCAGTTGTGGACTCTGAGCACGATTTATTGGTTATGAAATGCAGATTAAAACTGAAGACACTGCAAAACGTCAGGAATTTAAGGAGATGGGATCTGGATAAACTGAAAAAACCAGAGTTTGTAGAGGGCTTCAGAAGGAGCATTGGGAAACGATTGACAAGAACAAGGGAAAGGAATACAGTAGAAGAAGATCTGGTATCTTTGAGAGATGAAATAGTGAAGGCAACAGAGGATCAAGTAGATAAAAAGGCGAGGGCTAGTAGGTAACCTTGGGTAACAGAAGAAATATTGGATTTAATCTATGAACAGAGAAAATATAAAAACGCAATAAATGTAGCATGTGAAACGGAATACAAACATCTAAAAAATGAGATCGATAGGAAGTGCAAAATGGCTAAGCAGGAATGGCTAGAGGACAAATGTAGGATGTAGAAAAGGGGTAAGATAGATACTGCCTACAGGAAAATTAAAGTGGTGTTTGGAGAACAGAGAAACATCGGTATGAATATCAAGATCTCAGATGGAAAACCAGTCCTAAGCAAATGATAGAAAGCACAAAGGTGGAAGGAGTATATACATGGTCTATACAAGGGGGATTTACTTGAGGGCAATATTATGGAAATGGAAGAGGACATAGAGGAAGATGAGAATGGAGATATGATACTGCATGAGAAATTTACAGAGCACTGAAACACTTAAGTCAAAACAAGGCCCTGGGAGTAGACAACACTCCATTAGGGCTACTGATTGCCTTGGGAGAGCCAGCCATGACAAAACTCTTCCATGTGGTGAGCAACATCTATATGCCAGGCGAAATACGCTCAGACTTCAAGAAGAATATAATAATCCCAATCCCAAAGAAAGCAGGTGTTGACAGGTGTGAAAATTACTGAACTGACAGTTTAGTAAGTCACGGGTGCTAAATACTAACACAAATTCTTTACAGACAAATGGAAAAACTGGTAGAAGCCGACCTTGGGGAATATCAGTTTGGATTCCAGAGAAATGACATGAGGCAATAATGACCCTATGATTTCTCATAGGAAATAGGTTAAGGAAAGGCAAACCTACGTTTATAGAATTTGTAGACTTAGAGAAAGGTTTTGACAATGTTGACTGGAATACTGTCTTTCAAATTCTAAAGGTGTTAGGGGTAAAATACAGTGAGCGAAAGGCTATTTACAATTTGTACAGAAGCCAGATGGCAGTTTTAAGAGTTGAGAGACACAAAAGGGAAGCCATGGTTGAGGGGGGAGTGAGACAGGGTTGAATCCTATCCCTGATGTTATTGTGTATTGAGTGAGCAGCAATGGAAACAAAAGAGAAACTTGGAGATGGAGAGGGAAAATAAATAAAAACTTTGAGGTTTGCTGGTGGCATTGCAATTCTGTCAAAGACAGTAAAGAACTTGGAAGAGCAGTTGAATGGAATGGACAGAATCTTGAGAGGAGGGTATAACATGAACATTAACAAAAGCGAACTGAGGATAATAGAATATAGTCGAATTAAATTAGCAAATGAGACACTTAAAGTAGTAAATGAGTTTTGCTATTTGTAGAGCAAAACAACTGATGATGGTCGAAGTAGGGAGGATATAAATTGTAGACTGGCAATGGCAAGGAAAATTTGTTTCAGTGATTGCCACCCCAACTCGCGTGACATTCTCACCCCTGTTGCGCGATAACACGAAACGGGCTTCCCTTCTTTGCACTTTTTAGATGTCCTCCGTCAATCCTACCCGGTAATGATCCTACACCGCGCAGCAATATTCCAACAGAGGACGGACAAGTGTAAAGTAGGTTGTCTCTTTAGTCGCATCTTCTAAGTGTTCTACCATCAAAGGGCAGTATTTGTTTCGCCTTCCCCACGATAATATCTACGTGGTCTTTCCAATTTAAGTTGCTCATAATTTTAATTCCTAGGTATTTAGTCGAACTGATAGCCCTTAGATTTGTGCGATGTATCGTATACCCAAAATTTATTTGATTTCTTTTAGTACCCATGTGGGTGACCTCACACTTTTCTTTGTTTAGAGCCAATTTCCACTTTTCGCACCACACAGAAATTCTCTCTAGATCATTTTGTAATTGGAATTGATTGTCTGATGATTTTACTAAATGGTAACTTACAGTGTCATCTGCAAACAATCTAAGGGGGCTGCTCAGATTAACACCTAGATCATTTATGTAAATCAGAAACAGCAGAGGGCCTATGACACCACCTTGCGGAACGCCAGATATCACTTCTGTTCTACTCGATGATTTACCGTCTATCACTATGAACTGTGACCTCTCTGAGAGGAAATCAGGAATCCAGTCACACAACTGAAACAATCTCCATATGCAAGCAATTGGATTAATAGTCGCTTGTGAGGAACAGTATCAAAAACCTTCTGGAAATCTAGGAATATGGAATTGATCTGAGATCCCTTTTCACAGCCCTCATTACTTCATGGGAATAAAGAGTTAGCTGCGTTGCACAAGAACGATATTTTCTGAGAAACACCATGGGCCTTATTTATGAAATGGCAGGAATTTAAATTTTGGTGGGAAATTCAAAATTGTGATGGGAAATTCAAAAAAAGTTGTCCAACTGTGCTGGTATAAAGTAGGGTTGTTGTTGTCTTAAGTGTAAACTGACAGGCAATTCAAAGTGGTGCACTGTCATGCTGATTGACTTGGAATACTGGAACAGGTAATACTGGGACACGCTCTGTGATGTCAGAATACAAGATGCAGTTACAGCATGGCAGACCTGGATAAAATATGGCCAACCTGTATAAAACCTGGCTCACATTAAATTTTGCTGCAGTCTTAGGATGACATATATTCTAGGATTGGAATATCAGCTCAGTCTTGCTATGACATCAGAATACAATATGGTGATGCAGTATGGCCAACATGAAATACAGGTGGAGGAAATCCAAAACTCTGAATACTGGGACAGGCTTTATGATGTCAGAATCCAAGTTCCAGAATACTGGCACTGTGATGTCTGATACAAAGGATTTTTGTGCAGGTCCAACCCTACCTGCTAGCCTACTTGACATATTTCCCTCCGCTACTGTTCACTCAGAGTTGTGTTGTCACTACTTCTCCTAACTCTAAGTTTGGTTCTTCCCACTTCATTTCTTTTCCACTACACCAGGAGCGAAAGGCTCTCACTCAGAGGCGTGTGATAACTTATAGAATACCTACATACTGCTTCTCCTAACTCAATTTCCTAATTCGCGTTGGAGTCGCACCAGTGACATTTCCGTCACGGCCGCTAAGAGCTGCTTCACCATGCGCCATTGCCTATATCAGAAGACACAGCCGCAGGGCTTGCCATGCTGCATAAGCCCTAAGGGTCCTGACTCAAAATGATAGGAAACATGACAGCACTTGTACCATGGGGTAACAGCACTGGGAATGAGAGAAATGCTGAGATTGAGAAGCACTAGACAGTTGCTCCAGCCAAGTCTGCTCAGTAGGAAAAGAGAGGGGAATACTTGGACAGCTAGTGATGAGCAGGCAGTAATCTATAACCCACACATACATATATTCTGGATGGAAACTGAACATCCATTCGTTCTCCTGACATTGGACACCTGTGCACAGACCCTGAAAGCGAGAAAAAAAAGAAGAAAGATTCAGGACAGTGGCTGTTTACTGAAAGTAACATAACCAACATCACAGAGCCGACAAAAACATGAATCTATATGTGGAAGCCATGTAGCAGTGATGTATAGACGATGAGAAACAGTGATGTCATATGAGAGTAATGATCTAAACCATACTCATACAGCACATTTCATGGCGAAAAGCTGAACTTCCATCACCAAAAGAGTGAAGCGCCAGCTGGTGGTAGATGACTGTAACATCGCCCAGTGACACAGCACAAGTTGTTAGCTCCATGTGAAAGAGGGAATATGAACACAATAACTCGAATGTGCTGTCAGAGGTGATGGTTTCCAGCCCATTGTGCACGAATTTCTAAACACGTCTTTACGAATTATTTCCAGATCGTTGGAATGGACGCTGGCCCATTTTCCAGATTTGACGCCCGTAGACTTTCTTCTGTGGGGAAAGCTGACCAAAGCTGTCTACAAGGACATACAAAATACACCAAATTATATCCAACGATCTATTACTGTGGCCTGCTCAGACATCTCTGCTGAAATGCTAGCACATGTCCAGCAGTCATTCCATATTATATTAGAAGTGTTTAAAAGTATGTGTTTGCACAAGAAATGCACTTTCTAAGTATTATTACCATCTGTTTATTGGCTGACAACATGAGCCCCTGACTACCAAGCCATTATGTGAAAACCACACATCACTAGCATTTTCCATTGCTATATATATATATATATATATATATATATATATATATATATATATACAGGGTGTTTAAAAAATGACCGGTATATTTGAAACGCCAATAAAAACTAAACGAGCAGCGATAGAAATACACCGTTTGTTGCAATATGCTTGGGACAACAGTACATTTTCAGGCAGACAAACTTTCGAAATTACAGTAGTTACAATTTTCAACAACAGATGGCGCTGCAAGTGATGTGAACGATATAGAAGACAACGCAGTCTGTGGGTGCGCCATTCTGTACGTCGTCTTTCTGCTGTAAGCGTGTGCTGTTCACAACGTGCAAGTGTGCTGTAGACAACATGGTTTATTCCTTAGAACAGAGGATTTTTCTGGTGTTGGAATTCCACCGCCTAGAACACAGTGTTGTTGCAACAAGACGAAGTTTTCAACGGAGGTTTAATGTAACCAAAGGACCGAAAAGCAATACAATAAAGGATCTGTTTGAAAAATTTCAACGGACTGGGAACGTGACAGATGAACGTGCTGGAAAGGTAGGGCGACCGCATACGGCAACCACAGAGGGCAACGCGCAGCTAGTGCAGCAGGTGATCCAACAGCGGCCTCGGGTTTCCGTTCGCCGTGTTGCAGCTGCGGTCCAAATGGCGCCAACGTCCACGTATCATCTCATGCGCCAGAGTTTACACCTCTATCCATACAAAATTCAAACGTGGCAACCCCTCAGCGCCGCTACCATTGCTGCACGAGAGACATTCGCTAACGATATAGTGCACAGGATTGATGACGGCGATATGCATGTGGGCAGCATTTGGTTTACTGGTGAAGCTTATTTTTACCTGGACGGCTTCGTCAATAAACAGAACTGGCGCATATGGGGAACCGAAAAGCCCCATGTTGCAGTCCCATCGTCCCTGCATCCTCAAAAAGTACTGGTCTGGGCCGCCATTTCTTCCAAAGGAATCATTGGCCCATTTTTCAGATCCGAAACGATTACTGCATCACGCTATCTGGACATTCTTCGTGAATTTGTGGCGGTACAAACTGTCTTAGACGACACTGCAAACACCTCGTGGTTTATGCAAGATGGTGCCCGGCCACATCGCACGGCCGACGTCTTTAATTTCCTGAATGAATATTTCGATGATCGTGTGATTGCTTTGGGCTATCCGAAACATACAGGAGGCGGCGTGGATTGGCCTCCCTATTCGCCAGACATGAACCCCTGTGACTTCTTTCTGTGGGGACACTTGAAAGACCAGGTGTACCGCCAGAATCCAGAAACAATTGAACAGCTGAAGCAGTACATCTCATCTGCATGTGAAGCCATTCCGCCAGACACGTTGTCAAAGGTTTCGGGTAATTTCATTCAGAGACTACGCCATATTATTGCTACGCATGGTGGATATGTGGAAAATATCGTACTATAGAGTTTCCCAGACCGCAGCGCCATCTGTTGTTGAAAATTGTAACTACTGTAATTTCGAAAGTTTGTCTGCCTGAAAATGTACTGTTGTCCCAAGCATATTGCAACAAACGGTGTATTTCTATCGCTGCTCGTTTAGTTTTTATTGCCGTTTCAAATATACCGGTCATTTTTGAAACACCCTGTATATATATATATATATATCTCACCAGGGTAGCCGAGAACGCTAACGCGTTGTGTCGTGGACTCGGGTAGGCGCGCTGGCCATGGATCGAATCCGCCCGGCGGATTAACGACGAGGGCCGGTGTGGTGGCCGGCCTGGATCTGGTTTTTAGGCGGTTTCCCACTAGGTGAATACCGGGCTGGTCCCCATGTTCCACCTCAGTTACACGACTCGCAGACATCTGAACACATTCGCACTATTCCATGGATTACACTTGACGCAGACAGTTGGAGTACACTAATTCCGTCCCAGGGGGGTACAGGGTGGCGGCAGGAAGGGCAACTGGCCGCCGCTTAAACATCAACATGCCAAATCCGATTAACGATGGCTGACCCTGCGTAACTGCCGGACAAGGCTCAAGCGATATATATATATATATATATATATATATATATATATATATATATATATATATCTCATTATGATCACTTACATGATAGCTGCTATGTCCACCCTCCACCCTTAGCACAGATAACAGCCATGACGTGTCATGGCATGGAAGCAGTGAGGCCTTGGTAGTTCGGTGGAGGGAGCTGGCACCACATCTACACACAGCGAGTAACCTAATTCCCTCAAATTCCAGGGAGAGGTGCATGAACTCTGACACCACGTTCAGTCACATCACAGATGTTTCGTTCGGGTTCAGATCTGGCGAGTTGGGGGGCGAGCATATCAGCTTTATACACTGTAGAGCGGGTACGCCTTCTCCTCCTATAAAAACGTGGCTTCTTTTGTGTGAGCGGTCCAATGCTGTTGCTCGAGCGGCTGCACGAAGACTGAAACCTTCTTAACAAAATCATTACTTATATAGAGAAAACTGTTGCATCCTTGAGCCCCCCCAGTTCGCGATGTACGTTTAGCGGTTCTTGGCTGACGCTACCAATCAGAAATTTTTTAAGTCCACTCACTGGGTGTTACCCGTACACGTGCTGTACTCTCTTTAACAACACGCGTCTGCGCTTGTCAGATTTGTGAATAGAGAGCGATAAGTGATTACATAATCACTGAAGTCAACTCTAACACAGAGTGCATCCCAGAGTGCCCAGAGTACTACAACACTTTTCGGCTTTTGACAAGATCAATGTTTAGTTCTTTTGGTAAGGATAAAGGAAAGGAAATAATTTATTTAATTTCTATAATAATGAGTGAGATCACCCACGAGTTTAATTTTTTACTGTCCATTTTTACAGTTTTTACAGTCCATTTCACTCTTGGCCTGTCACATGATGCACTACCTTGTTGAAAAATGCTACTGACATTGGGAAACATGATTATCATGAAAAGGTATATGTATCCAGAATGATATTTTCACTCTGCAGGGGAGTGTGCGCTGATATGAAACTTCCTGGCAGATTAAAACTGTGTGCCGGACAGAGACTCGAACTCGGGACCTTTGCCTTTCGCAGGCAAGTGCTCTACCATCTGAGGTAACCAAGCACGACTCACGCCCCCTCCTCACAGCGTTACATCTGCCAGTACCTTGTCTCCTACCTTCCAAACTTTACAGAAGCTCTCCTGTGAACTTGCACACAGTTTTAATCTGCCAGGAAGTTTCCATATCAGAGCACACTCCACTACAGAGTGGAAATTCTCATTCTGGAAACATCCCCCAGGCTGTGACTAAGCCATGTCTCCGCAATATCATTTCTTTCAGGAGTGCTAGTTCTGCAAGGTTCACAGGAGAGCTTCTGTAAAGTTTGGAAGGTAGGAGACGAGGTACTGGCAAAAGTAAAGCTGTGAAGACGGGGTGTGAGTCGTTGCTTGGGTAGCTCAGATGGTAGAGCACTTGCCCACGAAAGGCAAAGGTCCCAAGTAAGCCGGCCGGAGTGGCCGAGCGGTTAAAGGCGCTACAGTCTGGAACCGCACGACCGCTACGGTCGCAGGTTCGAATCCTGCCTCGGGCATGGATGTGTGTGATGTCCTTAGGTTAGTTAGGTTTAAGTAGTTCTAAGTTATAGGGGACTTATGACCACAGCAGTTGAGTCCCATAGTGCTCAGAGCCATTTGGTCCCGAGTTTGAGTCTGGGTCCGGCACACAGTTTTAATCTGCCAGGAAGTTTCAAAAGGTGTATGTAGTCTGCAACCAGTGTATGGCACTCCTTGGCCATCATGGTGCCTTGCACAAGCTCCACTGGACTCATGAATGTTCATGTGAATCTTCTCCAGAGAATAATGGAGCTACCACCAGCTTGCTTCTGTCCCACAGTACAGATCCCAAGGAGGTGTTCCCCTCAAAGAAGACGGATTCCCGCCCTCCCATTGGCGTGATGAAGGTATCGTGCGCCAAGGTCCAGTGCCGATGGTCATGTGCACATTTCAGTCATAGTTGCTGATGTCATGGAGTTAACTTAGGCGACTACATGGGTCGTCAGCTGTGGAAGCCCATCATTGTGAGTGTTCGGTGCACTAGGTGTTCGGACACACTTGTACTCTGCCGTCTGATGTTAGTTCTGCCACAGTTCGCTGCCTTTTCTGTTTTACCAGCCTGCCCAACCTAGGATGTCCAACATCTGTAATGAGGGGTGGCCACCCAACAGCACACCGTCTGGATGTGATTTGGTTTCATTGCATGTTGGAGATGCTCACCACACCACTCCTCTAATATCAGACAAGTTGTGCAGTTTCCGAAATGCTCGTGCCGAGCATCTAGGGCATCACAGTCTGCCAATGGTCATACTTAGATAGAATGCTCAGCTTCCCCATTCTACACATGGGCAGGACGCCCACTAACACTACAGGCATCGTGCTTGTGGTCAAAAGTGGTAATCGTTACATCCTTCTTTGCAATCTTGGCAGATAAAAAGTTTTCCAGAAGAACACTGCAACGCTAAAAAGGATTTGGTTTGTTAAGGTACACAGGTACTTCATTTTAGCAAAACTAAAAAAAAAATCTAAATAAATAAAATACAATACAGTTTAGCAGTTCTGGTTTTCCAACTAACTTGTCACGAATAGATTTTTGTTACTATTCCAAACATAGAAAAGCGAAACTTGTTGCACCAATTTAAAAACATACTTTCTTTTTCCTCTAGGTAAGACATTTTCGCATTTCTTATTTCTCTTATATCAAAACCATAAAAATTACTTTGAGGTGATAAAAGTCACGGGAAGCCTCCTAATATCGTGTCGGACCTCCTTTTGCCCAGCATAGTGCAGCAACTCGACGTGACGTAGACTCAATAAGTCGTTGAGAGTCTCCCGTAGAAATATTGAGCCGTTCGTAACTGCGAAAGCGTTGCCGGTGCAAGTTTTTGTGCATGAATTGACATCTCGATTATGTCCCATAAATCTTCAATAGGTTTCATGTTGGACGATCTGGGTGGCGCGAATCATTTGCTCGAATTGTGCAGAATGTTCTTCAAACCAGTCGTGAACAGTTGTTGCCCGGTGACATGGCGCATCCTTGTTTGGGAACATGAAGTCCGTGAATGGCTACAAATGGTTTCCAGGTACCTTAACATAACCGTTCTCAGTCACTGATCGGTTAAGCTTGACCAGAGGACCCAGTCCATTCCATGTAAAAACAGCCCACACTATTACGGAGCTACCACCAACTTGCACAGTGCCTTGTTGACAACTTTTGTCCGTGGCTTCGCTGGGTCTGCGCCACACTCGAACCGTACCATCAGCTCTTACCAGTTAAAATCAGGACTCATCTGACCAGGCCACAGTTTTCCAGTTGTCTAGGATCCACCCGATATGATCACTAGCCCAAGAGAGGCTCCACAGGAACGTCATGCTGTTATTCGTAACAAAGGCACTTGCGTCGGTAGCCTGCTGCTGTAGCCCATTAGCGCCAAATTTCGTCTCGCTACCCTAACGTGTAAGTATATTCTTCTTACATTCCACAGTGATTTCTGGGGTTATTTCATGGTGTGTTGCTTGTCTGTTAGCTCTGACAACTCTACACAAATGCCGTTGGTCGTTAAGTGAAGGCCATCGGCCACTGCTTTGTCCGTGGTGAGAGGTAATGCCTGGAATTTGGTATTCTCAGCGCACTCTTGACGCTATGGATCTCGGAATTTTGTGTTCCCTAACAAATTCCGAAATGGAATGTCCCATGCATCTAACTCCAACTACCATTAACCATTCAAAATCTGTTAATTCCCTCGTGTAGCCATGGTGGAAACCTTTCCACATGAATCACCTGAATACAAACGAGTTCTGCCAATGCACTGCCCTTTTATACTTTTTGTACGCCATACTACCTCCATTTGTAGATATGTATATCGCTGTCAAATGATTTTTGTCACCCCAGTGTATAGCAAAAGTGAACATCTGCGTCTTGGTGTCTCTTTGTATAATTTTGAACAAGACTTAGAAAATAATCTGATTCACAAATGCTCTGGTGTCGAAAGATGTGAGAAGAAATTCACAATGCCGGAATGGCGGAAAAAACTAAGAAGCACAGAAACATAACAACTAACCTCTTTGTAGCATGCTTGGAAGAATACAATTTTACCATCTATTGTGTAGTGCGGAAACTCTGGCAGCCACAGTCTTCTACATCTAGGCTTTAACATCAAAAAAGAGAAATATTTCCTAATGTTCTGCAAAATCATATTTATTGGGTCAGAGAGCAGCTTTCCTCATTTTACGCCATCTTCAGGTGACAACTGAATGTCGCAAACACAGATAAACATGATGTGCGACTTACACAGTTATTATTCGTACAGAAGATCGAATGACAGAATATTTACAAAGAAAAACATTACATTTTTGTCATATAGCAATGATTACATTAACTACAGAAAGGAGGCAACAATATTTTTAAGTGGAGGTACATATAACATCAGATGAGAAATAAGATGAATTTGCAGTTGGAATCTAGTGGTTGTAACGAAAACTTAATTTAACATAGTGGAAAAGGAAAATTCAGTCTGCTCATTTAATGCTAGGTTGGCGTTCTGTGTCATGTGTTAGTTGATTTCTCATGTTTCCAGTAGGGTCATCTTTTTGCGATGTTTGACGTTATACATCATGTGAATGGTTTTCTGCTAAAAGATGTTCAGGGAAGGTTGAATCTTTCTTTCCGAATGTTCAGTTTCTCTCAAGTTCACGTAGCCTAACTGTCAAGTTCTGCCTGACTGGCGATATCCAATTTTACACACTGTGTGCAAGTAATTTTATATACACCACTTTGTGCCAAAGGTTATAGTTTGTCTTTTCTACTGAATAAAATTTTTTGATATGCTATTAGTTCGTAAAATGCAGGTCTGTAGTTGCAAGATCTTAACTTTTTTGCCAGGTTGTCTAAATTGTTGCCAGTTTATGGGATTTTGCACCAGGCTCTGTAACTACTGAGTGATTGCTGTTGACCAGCGTAAAGAAGTGGTGTAATTATACACATTTTCTTTTTTCGTAGTAAGTTATCAGTCAGGGCAGAGCTGTAGAACACTGCTGGAAGCTATGTGTTTGATGGTCTGCTTGAAAGTTCCATTTGATGGTGGATCACTTCATATCTGTACTGTTATCTGAATCAGCATTTCAAACAGAACTGCAGACCATACACGGGGGGCATGGGATCATGACAGGAATGGGGTAGGGCCGTGGAAGGTGCAGGATGCCCGGTGATGTGGGAGCCATGGGGAGGGGGGGGGGGGGTGGAGCAGGGAGCGCCGGGAGCGTGAGGGGTGAAGTGTGGGGGTGGCCTTCACAGGACAGTGAAACGTTGATGTCGTGGTCTTGATGTAATTGTTTGGATACAATGATATCAGAATTCCAGAAATGATGTCACTAAAATATAACAAGTACATGTGCCCGAGCACTGGATATGGATGTCAGCGATTTCAGGAATGCTGATGCTGACGTCAGCGACTTCCAGGAATGATGATTTTGCTGCCCCTGAACCTACAATCACCCCCTATTTCCGTTGCCTTACAGCGGGAACCATCTTGACATATACCTGAAGTAGTTTAGAGAAACAACAGAAAATCTAAATCAGGATGGTTGGATGACGTTTGGAGCCTCCCCCTTCCGAATACAAGGCGATTGTGTTTAAAACAGTACTGCCTCATCCTTTCTATCCCTGGCATATAGTATTGTTTTACAGATAATTTAATAATATGAAAGGCTAATGTTACATTGTTCATTAATTTCTCATACCCAGTGACTGCAGACACTACAGAAACAACGCACAGATTGCTTCATAACACTACACACACTTTGCACACATTGTTTCATAACACCACACACACTGTCATGTGATGCAGGACCATTATTGTGTATGGAAGCTCTCCACTTGCTAATGTGAAAAACTGAGTCAGCGTCCCTCTATGATGTGTGAAATGGCGAGCTAGAGGATAAGGTGTTAGTATTGTATATTGCACTGCTCTGGAAGTACGTTTTTCCGAAAAGAAACAAAGAAATACACTACGAAAGTGTTAAGTGGGATGTTAGATTACGATATATTGATGATTTTTGCTTTCAGACCGTCTAGTTAGAACTGCAGAGCACCTTCAGTGACCTGGAACATGTGCATATTTTAGTTTGTACTATTTGGTTTACATTTTGGGACAACGTATGTAAAGTTACAAACAATTTTGGCTGTTGGCTTTTCTATGACGTGGTAATAATTTAAAATTTTACTTACAGGTTCTGTGAATGATGATAGATCGTGGAATATTCCTTCTTCAGGGCCTGTAGCTTCAAAGAAGTTCCGGCAGTTGGCAGCACTGCACGCAGCCATCAAAATGGCGTCTGTGACGGGGCTGAGTTCCACGCACAGAACCGTCACTGAGTTTCTTTTAGCGGAAAACCAGAGCATCACAGATATCCGTAGGCGCCTGCAGAATTTCTAGAGACAACTGGCAGTGAATAAAAGCATGGTGAGTCGTTGGGCAATGCGTCTGTCATCATTGTGACATGCTTACTTAAGCCTGTCTGATCTCCAGTGTGCTGGCCTGCAAAGTTGGAACTTGCAGATACTCTCATTCGAGGTGACTGACGTATTCTGTCAAAGATCCCGCTGCTCAACTGGATGTCTCTGTTGCGAGTGCTGACATGCTGGCCCACCAATTGGGGTACACAAAGGCGAGTGCCCTCTGGGTTTGTCACTGCCTCATCCACCCTGCAGCCCGAATCTTGCACCTTCCGACTTACATCTGTTTGGCCCAGTGATGGGTGCACACTGTGGGAAGCCGTACGTCGATGATGGGGAGGTTATTAACGCAGCTAGACGTTGGATCCGACGTCGACAAGTAGAGTTATACAACGTGGGTATACAGGCTCTCCCAGGAAGATGGCGCATGGCCGTCGCATTGAAGAAAGACTATGTTGAAAAATAGGGTTTTGTAGCCAAAAGAGTGGGGAATAATACGGTGTATTTTAATCCTGAATAAAACCAACATGTTTTTCAGAAGAAAATGTGATACACTAGTTACTGAACGTTCCTCACACATTAGATAACGAGAGAGTGACCGAGCCAGGAAGACCACTCAGGCAAATTTATAGGGTGGTCCATTGATAGTGACCGGGCCAAATATCTCACGAAATAAGCATCAAACGAAAAAACTACAAAGAACGAAACTCGTCTAGCTTGAAGGGGGAAACCAGATGGCGCTATGGTTGGCCCACTAGATGGCGCTGTCATAGGTCAAACGGATATCAACCGCGTTTTTTAAATGGGAACCCCCATTTTTTACTACATATTCATGTAGTACGTAAAGAAATATGAATGTTTCAATTGGACCATTTTCCTCGCTTTGTGATAGACGGCGCTGTAATAGTCACAAACGTATAAGTACATGGTATTACGTAACACTCCACCAGTGCGGACGGTATTTGCTTTGTGATACATTACCCGTGTTAAAATGGACCGTTTACCAATTGCCGAAAAGGTCGATATCGTGTTGATGTATGGCTACTGTGATCAAAACGCCAAACGGGCGTGTGCTTTGTATGCTGCTCGATATCCTGGACGACATCATCCAAGTGTCCGGACCGTTCGCCGGATAGTTACGTTATTTAAGGGAACAGGAAGTGTTCAGCTACATGTGAAACGTCAGCCACGACCTGCAACAAATCATGATGCTCACTTACGTGTTTTAGCTGCTATCACGGCTAATCCCCACATAAGTAGCAGACAAATTGCGCGAGAATCGGGAATCTCAAAAACTTCGATGTTGAGAATGCTACATCAGCATCGATCGCACCCGTACCATATTTCTATGCACCAGGAATTGCATGGTGACGACTTTGAATGTCGTGTACAGTTCTGCCACTGCGCACAAGAGAAATTACGGGACCATGACAGATTTTTTGCACGCGTTCTATTTAGCTTCATTAAAAATAGCGGTAAAGTAAACCGGCATAATATGCACTATAGGGCAACGGAAAATCCACGATGGCTGCGACAAGTGGAACATCAGCGACCTTGGCGGGTTAATGTATGGCGCGGCAGTATGGGAGGAAGGATAATTGGCCCCCATTTTATCGATGGCAATCTAAATGGTGCAATGTATGCTGATTTCCTACGTAATGTTCTACCGATGTTACTACAAGATGTTTCACTGCATGACAGAATGGCGAGGTACTTCGAACATGATGGATGTCCGGCACATAGCTCGCGTGCGGTTGATATTGAATAGCATAATTCATGACAGGTGGATTGGTTGTCGAAGCACCATACTATGGCCCGCACGTTCACCGGATCTGACGTTCCCGGATTTCTTTCTGTGGGAAAATTTGAAGGATATTTGCTATCGTGATCCACCGACAACGCCTGACAACATGCGTCAGCGCATTGTCAATACATGTGAGAACATTACGGAAGGCGAAATACTCGCTGTTGAGAGGAATGTCGTTACACCTATTGCCAAATGCATTGAGGCTAACGGACATCATTTTGAGCATTTATTGCATTAATGTGGTATTTACAGGTAATCACGGCGCGACTGCTACGGTCGCAGGTTCGAATCCTGCCTCGGGCATGGAAGTGTGTGATGTCCTTAGGTTAGTTAGGTTTAAGTAGTTCTAAGTTCTAGGGGACTGATGACCACAGCTGTTAAGTCGCATAGTGCTCAGAGACATTTAGAGCCAGGTAATCACCCTGTAACAGCATGCGTTCTCAGAAATAATAAGTTCACAAACGTACATGTATCACATTGGAACAACCGAAATAAAATGTTCAAACGCACCTACCTTCTGTATTTTATTTTAAATAACCTACCTGCTACGAACTGTTCGTCTAAAACTGTGAGCCATATGTTTGTGACTATTACAGTGCCATCTATCACAAAGCGAAAAAAGTGGCCCAACTAAAACGTTAATATTTCTTTACGTACTACACGAATATGTAATAAAAAATGGGGTTCCTATTAAAAAAAAACGCAGTTGATATCCTTTTAACCTATGGCAGCGCCATCTAGCGGCCCAACCGTAGCGCCATCTGGTTTCCCCCTTCAAGCTAGACAAGTTTCGCATTTGTAGTTTTTTCGTTTGACGCTTATTTCATGAGATATTTGGCCCGGTCACGATCGATGGACCACCCTGTATAAACCGTCAACTTATAACTGGAACCAACGTAAACTTTTAGTTTTCATGTGTAAATTAAAATGTACCCCCAGTTTCTATCTTTATTCGTGTTAAAAGCAATGTCTTGTTTGTCTATTAACAGCCTAGTGTTTTGACAGTGGCGTCTTCTGCTAGACCAGGAAGTTCACTTCTCTCGTCGTGTTGACTCAGATTACAGTAGTGGAGTTTTTTGCTTTTGTATTTTCTTAACCTATAAACCGCGATCAAAAAGTATCCGCTCGAAGGCCCTACAGTCCTGAATCGGCATCACAATCTGGTAGTATCGCCATGTGCATCAGCCCCCCGACGCATCAGGTTGAAGGTTCCCATTTGGTAAAAGACCACGTCATGCTGCCTAAAGGAGCTCTTAACCGTCTGCTGCACATCCTCAGTTGTCGGTCCTTCAAGGCAGTTTTAGAGACCAAAGGCGTTATAATCGCATGGGCAGAGGTCAGGACTGTAGGGTGGGTAGTCGAGCGACTCCCATCTTATGGTTCAAATGGCTCTAAGCACTGTGGGACTTAACATCTGAGGTCATCAGTCTCCTAGACTTAGAACTACTTAAACCTAACTAACCTGAGGACATCACACACATCCATGTCCGAGGCACGATTGCAACCTGCGACAATAGCAGCAGCCCGGTTCCGGACTGAAGCGCCTAGAATCGCTTGGCCACAGCGGCCGGCGACTCCCATCTGAATTGGGGGAACTATTGCATTACGAGATATGCGATACGGAGATGTGCGTTGTCATGAAGCGGCATGGGATCCTGTGTCCCATTCCACAACGGTGGTTTCTGACAGACACGCTGTCCCATACACATTCTCCGATGGATGTCTGTTGGTTTTGCCTTTTGGCAGCCAAGGAAAGCATAGCAGAACTTTGGTCCTGTTTGGTCGCGTTTGGTAATAACGTCGCCATAGTTCAAGTTTCTGCATTTATTGCACTCACGTCGGAAAGACACAAATGCCTCACCAAACCCTTACCGATACGTCGATGGTTTTATACACGCATCGGCTGTAGTAACGTTTTCAGACGGAAAATATTTGATAGTCCGCAGCTCGTGGTCTAGGACGCCGGCATTGTAGCTCAGTGTAGCCGGCACGGTAGCTCAGCGTGTTCGGCCAGAGAACCAATTGGCCTCTGTAATAAAAAACTGAGTGGAAGGATCAACCACCGAACTTGAATAGGGTGTCTTGCGACGTCCGCAACGACCGAACACAACGATCAACAATGAACAAAATGCAAAAAAAAAAACAAAAAAGAAAACTGAAAACGATGTCTTGCGACGTCCGCCCCGAGCAGATACAACAATCAAAAACGACCGTGTTCGGTCGGAGAGCTGGCTGCTCTCCATAATAAAAAAAAACTGACTGAGGGGATCAACAAAGAACTTCAAAAAAATGGTTCAAATGGCTCTGAGCACTATGGGACTTAACATCTATGGTCATCAGTCCCCTAGAACTTAGAACTACTTAAACCTAATTAACCTAAGCACATCACACAACACCCAGTCATCACGAGGCAGAGAAAATCCCTGACCCCGCCGGAAATCGAACCCACAACGAACTTCAATGGATCACACACGACGTCCGCTATGACAAAACACAACGAGCAAAAACGAACAAAACGCAAAAAAACAGGGGGGTAGCGTTCTCGCTTCCCGCGCACGGGGTCCCGTGTTCGATTCCCGGCGGGGTCACTGATTTTTCCTGCCTCGAGATGACTGGATGTTGTTGTGTCGTCTTCATCATCATCATTCATCCCCATTACGGTCGGAGGTAGACAATGGCAAACCACCTCCACTAGGACCTTGCCTAGTACAGCGGTGCGGGTCTTCCACATCGTCCCCTACGCTCCTCGGAGTATGGGACCTCATCATCAGTCCCGTATGTATTTTATTACCTTCTCTGTATTCCGTGTATACTGCAAAGGTCGCGTGAGCATTTGATATTTGTCCCTGGAATATTCTTCCAGAAAAAGAGAAAAACAAATTTTTAACTGAAAATTGTTTGAATAAGGAAACAGCTAGCTCCAATGAGATAGAAACACTTTTTCGTTCTTTGATAATTAGAAACCAAACAAGACGCAAAGGATGAAGCAAGTGGTACATACGGACTGCCCTGAAATACCTTTCGTGATATTATAAGCATATATTTTCTCAAAGAAATCAATGATAATATTAAAACCTTTCCCATTCTCGTAGATTCCATCACTGTCTAGGATTTTCCACATAACCGTATTCAAGCATATAAGTTAAGATTAGATTAGATTAGATTAGATTTACTTTCATTCCAATTGATCCGTAGTGAGGAGGTCCTCCTGGATGTGGAACATGTCAGAAAAACAACAATACATGACAAATATTTACAACTAAAACAAATAAGCTAATGTACCATTCCACAGGTCCCAAGTGGAATGATCGTCATTTTTAATGAACACTAAGAGTCATTTTACAAATACTAATGCACTGAATTTAAAATAAAAAACGTTTTTTATTTATTTATAAGGTAATAAACATGTAATACAACTACTGTAATACTTATTTACAATGAACACATTACTGCACTGAAATGGTGCAGAAGTTAGATTATACTTACACACACACACACACACACACACACACAACCACACACACACACACACACACACACACACAAATTTTCAGTGAACACATTACTGCGCTGAAATTGTGCAGAAGTTATGTTGTACTTATATACAAATCAGTTGGTTTTACTAAGAAATTCATCAATGGAGTAGAAGGAGTTGGCCACCAATAAATCCTTTAGGCTTCTCTTAAACTGAATTTCATTGGTTGTTAAGCTTTTTATGGCTGCTGGCAAGTTATTGAAAATGTGTGTTCCTGAATAATGCACACCTTTTTGTACAAGACTAAGTGACTTTAAATTCTTGTGAAGATTATTCTTATTTCTAGTATTGATTCCATGAATTGAGCTGTTGGTTTGAAAAAGTGATATATTTTTAATGACAAATTTCATTAAGGAATAAATATACTGGGAAGCTGTAGTTAGTATCCCTAGTTCCCTAAACAGGCTTCTGCAGGATGTTCTTGAGTTCACACCACATATAATTCTTACTGCACGTTTTTGTGCCCGGAAAACTTTAGCTTGGCTTGATGAATTACCCCAAAAAATAATCCCATATGACATTATGGAATGAAAGTAAGCATAGTATGCCAGCTTTTTCATTTTTATATCCCCTACGTCTGACAAAATTCGCATTGCAAACAGAGATTTGTTAAGACGCTTCAGCAGTTCTGTGGTGTGCTCCTCCCAATTGAATTTATTATCAAGCTGTAATCCCAAGAATTTAACACTGTCCACTTCTTCTATCTTCTTGTCATCATATGTTAGACATATACTCTTGGGACACCCCTTACAAGTTCTGAACTGCATGTAGTGTGTTTTTTCAAAGTTTAGTGACAAAGAATTGGCTAGGAACCAGTGATTAATGTCCACAAATATTTTATTGGCTGATCTTTCTAAGACTACACTTGATTTGCTATTTATTGCAATGTTTGTATCATCGGCAAACAAAACAATTTGCTTTGTAGTTGAAGCTATGAGCCGGCCTGGATGGCGGAGAGGTTCTAGGCGCTACAGTCTGGAACCACGCGACCGATGTCCTTAGGTTAGTTAGGTTTAAGTAGTTCTAAGTTCTAGGGGACTGATGACCTCAGAAGTTAGGTCCCATAATGCTCACAGCCATTTGAACCATTTGAAGCTATGACTCATCTTCGAAAGTCAACTGAAGAAAGAAGACCTACATTTATAGCGGTTCGAGATGTAGAGAAGCGGGTTGCTGGAATCTGCGCGCGGGACGACGTGATTGGCTAACATCACTGCTAATTAAATTGGGAACAGCGCAAACTGACGAATTTTTTTTAAAGAATTATGTCTCAGGACGACCTACAGTGCAATATCCTTACAAACATTTCACTGTTTCTGAACACCCCGCACAACGAGCTTCTCAGGAGGCTGTGAAGGTCTTCCTTGGCCCTGCACCATCGTGTGGATGCGTTGTGGAGGGGCCGTGGACAGCACACCGCTCTCCCCGCAGTTTTGCAGACTTTCCAGACCTTGGAAGCGCTACTGCTCAATCCAGTAGCTCCTCAGTTAGCATCACGAAGCTGAGATCACTCCATACCAGCCCTCCCGCCAAGGAGAAATCCTTGGCAGTACCGAAAATCGAACCCGGATCCCCGCCTTGGCAGCCATCTATGGTGCCACTCAGCTACGGAGACGGATGTTAATATCAAATATATATTTAAGCTCTAGTAATACCTTTTCTGAAGTGTATCTGTCTGAAGTTTAAGCTTATATATGGGTGATAAATAACACTGACGAGAACAGAGCTTTCTTATTTTTGTGTCATTAAAAAATACTGAGGGTTCGATTGGTAAAATTGAGGAGAAAATAAATTTATGGTAGAACTTGACTAAAAGAAGGGATTCGATGATAGGACACATCCAGACCTATTACAGAATATTCAGTTCGGTAATGGAGTGAAGCGCGACACTTAAAAATGGCACTGGAAGTCCAAAGCTTGTGCACAATAAGCAGGTTCATCTGGATGTAGGTTGTTGCAGTTACGCAGACATGGTATAAACTCTCCGTTCAGGAAACAGTTCTGTCTGTACGTTGGTGCCGGCAATAAACGCGCTTACAGTGCTGTGCTGTCCATTGACGACCCAGGTTTTTTGGTTTTGACGTTATTGTGCTTATGACGTGACAATATTAATGTATTTTTGGATAATCAAAACTTCTTGATGTAAGTACGACACATAAACACAACTATTTTTAAGCAATATATTTGCTTGTTTTGACATTCACTTCTAAAATGGCTCTGAGCGCTATGGGACTCAACTTCTGAGGTCATCAGTCCCCTAGAACTTAGAACTACTTAAACCTAAACAACCTAAGGACATAACACACATCCATGCCCGAGGCAGGATTCGAACCTGCGATCGTAGCGGTCGCGCGGTTCCAGACTGTAGCGCCAGGAACCGCTCGGCCACCCCGGCCGGCATTCACTTGTAACTTGCAACAGTAGGTAACTTGAATATAAATGGAAGGAGAAACAGCATTGGTCGTATTTTTTGTTTATTTTATTATCCGCAAAATCGATTTTAGGTCACTTAGTTACCATCCTCAGTGCTGTAAGATACAATTAAAATTGTTAGGCACTGGTATTAACAAGCTTAGAGCGATCACATAAACTCATTATCTGGTCGTGGTGCACAGAACACTCCATGGAGTCGCCAATCAATAAGTAGGTAACTTACTAATGTCGATTTAGTTGTAACAGGATTTTAATTAATATTCTTATTTGTCTCAGCTGTGTACCTCTCCTTGTCTCTTCTTCCCACCTCTCTCATTACGGTTACACTACTGGCCATTAAAATTGCTACGTCATGAAGATGAAGTGCTACAGACGCGAAATTTAACCGACAGGAAGAAGATACTGTGATATGCAAATGATTAGCTTTTCAGAGCATTCACACAAGGTTGGCGCCGGTGGCGACACCTACAACGTGCTGACATGAGGAAAGTTTCCAACCGATTTCTCATACACAAATAGCAGTTGACCGGCGTTGCCTGGTGAAACGTTGTTGTGATGCCTCGTGTAAGGAGGAGAAATGCGTACCATCACGTTTCCGACTTTGATAAAGGTCGGATTGTAGCATATCACGATTGCTGTTTATCGTATAGCGACATAGCTGCTCGCGTTGGTCGAGATCCAATGACTGTTAGCAGAATATGGAATCGGTGGGTTCAGGAGGGTAATACGGAACGCCGTGCTGGATCCCAACGGCCTCGTATCACTAGCAGTCGAGATGACAGGCATGTTATCCGCATGGCTGTAACGGATCGTGCAGCTACGTCTCGATCCCTAAGTCAGCAGATGGGGACGTTTGCAAAACAACCATATGCACGAACAGTTCGACGACGTTCGCAGCAGCATAGGCTATCAGCTCGGAGACCATGGCTGCGGTTACCCTTGACGCTGCATCACAGACAGGAGCGCCTTGATGGTGTACTCAACGACGAACCTGGGTGCACGAATGGCAAAACGTTATTTTTTCGGATGAATCCTGTTTCTGTTTACAGCATCATGTAGGTCGTATCCGTGTTTGGTGACATCGTGGTGAACGCACATTAGAAGCGTGCATTCGTCATCGCCATACTGGCGTATCACCCGGCGTGATGGTATGGGGTGCCATTGGTTACACATCTCGGTCACCTCTTGTTCGCACTGACGGCACTCTGAACAGTGGACGTTACATTTCAGATGTGTTACGACTCGTGGCTCTACCCTTCATTCGATCCATGCGAAACCCTACATTTCAGCAGGATAATGCACGACCGCATATTGCCGGTGCTGTACGGGCCTTTCTGGATATAGAAAATGTTCGACAGCTGCACTGGCCAGCACATTCTCCAGATCTCTCGCCAATTGAAAACGTCTGGTCAATGGTGGCCGAGTAACTATCTCGTCACACTACTCCTGTCACTACTCTTGATGAACTGTGGTATCGTGTTGAAGCTGCATGGGCAGCTGTACCTGTACACGCCATCTAAGCTCTGTTTGTCTCAATGCCCAGGCGTATCAAGGCTGTTATTACGGCCAGAGATGGTTTTTCTGGGTACTGATTTCTCAGGATCTATGCACCCTAATTGCGTGAAAATGTAATCACATGTCAATTCTAGTATAATATATTTGTCCAATGAATACCCCCGTTTATCATCTGCATTTCTTCTTGGTGTATCAGTTTTAATGGCCAGTAGTGTATTCAGTGGGTAGTCGCAACTTGTTAGACATTGTGCTGTCGAAGGTAAATTTTACTCTGGGAGCTATTGAGTATGCCTGTAGTTTATAATCTCTTGTTCTGAGTTGGTGCTGGTTAAGGCCTTGCCCCTAAACCGCTTTAGACACAGGATGTCCAGTGGGGAAGCCCTGATTTCAAAATTAAATATCTCGAAAACTAACATCGACAGACGGGTGCAACAAAAGGGACGTTTATTTTGAAAGCTGCAAGAATTTTATACAGACGTTGTACAAAAGTTTCAAAATAATGCGAAAAACTACTAACAGGTGGCACTGTAGACTACAGTGTAACCGTGCACAATTAAGCTTGTCCTCTGCAAGCAGTCTTTGCAGTCACATACACAATCTTTGCGAAATGTTCACCACTCACAGTACAGAGGGGCGCAAACGAACAATGAAATTTGACATAACTTCCTGTAGTGTCTCAACGCAAATGGATTCACATACCACACAGATATATTGTTCAAGCACTTCCAGCGTGGTGAGATGATTCCGTAGGCAGCGTCTTTCAATGTGCCCGACAAAAAGTAATCTCAAGGAACCAGGCTTGGCGAAAATGCAGGCCAATCCACCCCTGCGTCCGTAAATTTGCGTTAATTAAACTCAATGACTCTATTCCTGAAGTCTGCGTGGGGCCAACATTCCGCCGGCCAGAGTGGCCGAGCGGTTCTAGGTGCTACAGTCTGGAACCGCGCGACCGCTACGGTCGCAGGTTCGAATCCTGCCTCGGGCATGGATGTGTTTGATGTCCTTAGGTTGGTTAGGTTTAAGTAGTTCTAAGTTCTATGGGACTGCTGACCTCAGACGTTAAGTCCCATAGCGCTCAGAGCCATTTGAACCAGCCAACATTCCCTGCTAGATCATCAGCCACGCTGCCTGTACGTTAGAATTTGGCGAAGAGCTTGCGAATGTTTTTCACATCGGGTTCTTTCGGAACATTAAATCATGTTTGAGAACTGCGCTTATTGCCATAGGACTGTGTACTAACCTGTGGTCCTGCAGTACCAGGAAAACACGTTGTTCAGTGGAATATATGATTTCAACATCTTCCTTTGATAAGCTAACGTTTCATATTTCAGCGGTGGAAATGATCGCTCATAGCTGCGGCGCGTTATTTGTAGGCACCATGTATTGCGAGTACAGCGCCATCCCCTAGCAGCTTTTCGAACGATTTTGAAACTTCTATTTAACTTCTGTATACATTCTTACAGCTTTCACAACAAAGATATCTTTCGTTGCGCTTGTCTATCGATCTTAGTTTTCGAAATATTTAATTTTGGAATCAGGGACTCCTTCGTTGGAAACCCTAACTGTTGTGGACTGACAAGACAGCCAGTCCACAGTGACGGGTAGCCGAAAGGCACGCGTTTAACTCACGCAGGCTGGCGTGAGGTCTGAAACAGGATACGTAATGAATGCTATAAAGAAAAGTACGTAGCTGCTGGAATACTTAACTTTAATCCACAATTGGTGAACATTGGTCTTGTTACTGTACATGCTTCATTAGATACATAGCATAGGATAAATGGCGCCTTGCTAGGTCGTAGCAATTGACTTAGCTGAAGGCTATGCTAACTATCGTCTCGGCAATTGAGAGCGTATTTGTCAGTGCGGCGTCACTAGCAAAGTCGGCTGTACAACTGGGGCGAGTGCTAGGAAGTCTCTCTAGACCTGCCGTGTGGTGGCGCTCGGTCTGCTATCACTGACAGTGGCGACACGCGGGTTCGACGTATACTAACGGACCGCGGCCGATTTAAAGGCTACCACCTAGCAAGTGTGGTGTCTGGCGGTGACACCACATTAACAATGCCGGAATGGTTTCTCTGCAAAGGTTATGGCCGATTTCTTTTCCCATTCTTTCCTAATCCGATCTTGTCCTGTTGTCTCTAAGAATCTCGTCATCGAATGGACATAAACCGTAATATACCTTCCTTTCTGTTCCGAAACTGTCAACATTGCACACACAGAACTCAATGCCCCTATCACTACACAGGATCTCATTGCTACACTCCGCACAAAACGCAACACCGCTCCTGGTCACGATCGTGTCACCTACCACCACCTTCGTGAAACTCCTGTCTCTTTCCTCTCCACCCTGGCCAGGCTCTACAATGTATTCCTGTCCACCGGTTACTACCCTGACCTGTGGAAAACCTCCCATATCCTGATGTTCCTTAAACCTGGTAAACCGCCGTCCGCCGTCTCCTCCTGCCGTCCCATCAGCCTTACCTCGATCTTCAGCAAGGTCCTGGAATCCCGACGCATCCACCAGCATCTCCGCCAGCACCACCTCCTTCCCGTTACCCAGTGTGGCTTTCGGCCGTCCTTCTCTTCCGACGACCTTCTCCTTCACCTCACTCATCTCCTTTCCGAACAGCTTAATTCCCATCGCTCTGCCATCTTCCTCTCCCTGGACCTCAAACGTGCTTATGACCGCATATGGCATTCTGGTCTCCTCTTCAAGCTCCAAACCTTTGCCCTTCCCATTAACTACATCCATCTGATCGGCTCCTTTCTCTCCCACCGTCCTTCCTACGTCATCATCCATATCACGGATTCCTACACCTTTTTTCCCCTCTGCCGGTGTGCCCCAAGGCTCCGTCCTCTCCCCCCTTCTGTATCTTTTGTATACGGCGGACATGCCGCCGCCGTCACCCCCCGTCCACCTTCTCCAGTTTGCCGATGACACCGCCTTCCTTGCCCTCGCCCCCACCCTGCAGCGCTCCCAACACCTTCTCCGATCCCATCTTGACCGGTTCACCGCTTGGTGCAACCAGTGGTTGCTCAAGGTCAATCCTTCCAAAACCTAGGCGATCATTGTAGGCAAAACCAACCCTTTCTTCCGTCTCCTTGATTTCTACCTCACCATCTATGGGCGTCCTATCGCCCTCACCCCCACCCTTAAGTACCTTGGCGTCACCCTCGACCGTCGCCTCTCCTGGACCCCCCATCTCTGGACAATCCAAGCCAAGGCACGCTCCCGGCTCCGTCTCCTCAAGCTCCTTTCTGGCCGTACATGGTACGATCTCATTCCATTTCCCCACCTCCTCCGTTTCCTTGAAAGGATATGGATCGTGTACACATCCCATAAACTCGATCCTCCTCATTCGCTTGTCTCGCCCATCCTCTCCCACCCCCGTCCGCTGCCGTGTCTATACTCCCATGTCCCACGCGGTCTCCATCTCTCCACCCTCCTTACCCTCTCCCAAGGTGGCTTCCGCCAGCTCCCCCTCCCTGATTATGTCCTCCTCCCCTCCATCTACCCCTCCTATCAACTTTGATCCTCCCCCCCCCCACTTCCTGTGTCTTTTCCTTTAGGCACCCTCCCTCCCTTCTCTCTCTTTTTCCCCCCATCCCACTTCCTCCACCCCTCTTCCCCCGGGCTTCCCCTGCCCCTTCCTCCCTTTCCCCTCTCTCCCCTGCCCGTGATATCTCTGTTCTCCCCTCTCCCTCTCCCACCCCCCCTCCTCCTCTCTTGGCAGGTCCCCAGACTCGTACACGCTCAGTGGACATTCACGCGCCGGAGATCATCGCCATCAGTGTCTTGTGTGTGTGGCTTCGTTTTGTGTTTAGTGTTCTTTCGCCGTCACGCCACCACTGTTCACATGTGCCGTCGCAGTCATCCATGTTATGTGCGCCGTGTCAACAAGTGTTAGTGTTTTTTCTCGTCCAGCTCGAAGGGCTTCATGTTTCTTGTTTTTTGTATCTACTGTTTTTTTCCCGCCGTTTTTATTGTATTATCTGTGCCAACTGTATGTCATATTATTGTACCACTCACGGCTGAAGAGCAGCGTAATATGCTGCTGACAGCCCGCCTTGTATAAGGTGATTACAATAACAATAAAGAAAAAAAACCGAAACTGTTAATTAGCTTGTTATCGCCTTTGAAGGAGATGGTTATTCTCTGACGGTGGGCATGTAAGTTGAAAACTGCTTAACAGTTACATGAATACGCAGATGGCAATTGTATGAATAAATATGAAATTGTTATTGAAAGCACTAACGATAAAATTGATTAAAGACGATGATTTGTATGTTGTGACAATGAAATTTCAGGAGGAATGGGGGTAGTCAAAGGGAATACTGGGAAACCTACCAATGAAAAAAAATCATTTACAGTTAAAAAAATAACCAAATTGTACAGGACAGTATATCTAGCAAGGAATTTTAATAGTCACTGCCTCAACAAAAAAATTACTCATTCATCTAAAAAATAAAAGCTTTGAATATATGTGAGAATATGACATTATAGTATTCCTGGAACAAAACGCCTTCCTTGATGGAAACCAGCATGGATTCCTGTTACACCAGTCGTGAGAAATTCAACGTACGTCCTTCAGGCATGATGTCAAGGATAGAGTTGACCATTCAGAATCGGTGTTTCTTGAGTGTTTATCAGAGCATACCCGCAGAGGTAGAACATTTAAGACAAAAAATTAAAAGCCTATTCTCCTGACTCATCTAAAATAGTCAGTCATATATACCTCACTAATATAGCTAAGTTTCCAGAGAAACGTACCTCTTTAATGACCGTAATGACGTGTGTTAAACCTTAATCTTCCATCCTGCCAGAAAAAGAACTAAGCTGTTCTGTAAATAGATCCATCTACAATAAAAATAATATTCCGAAAATTGTTCACCGATTTCATGTTTAACATCTATCTCTAACGTTAGAAAAAGCAAATATTTAAAAGGCAAAATATCGCTACCCGGAATATTTGTGTGCGGTTTTTTGTGTAGCTCCCGTATTGACGTTCTTTTCAATATACATAGCCACAACGGCTGTTTGACGGCTCTGGAAACCAGTTGGACATCGGGTTATGGACCACAATGACAGGTATAACCTCTATAACGTCCAGTGTCTGGTGCCATAAACCAGAGAATTACTGTTCAGCCATAACGGACCGCATTATTACTGGCCGACACGCGTACTAAGTCAAGTACACTCAATAACTGCAAATTTTACAACCGCAATACTTCTGTGCCGTAGTACAAATACTGCACTCATTGGTGTAAATGTCATTTGTCCGTACCTATTTAATTTAGCATTTGGTGCGTGTCCACCATCAACTAACGGCCTCACAGACTCAACGCATTTAAGTATCTTAATTTGTGCCCTTAACATTATAAACAGTGCACAGCTGTTGGGGTTCCTGAAAAATATTAAAATCCGTGATGGTGCAACACTGATCTGTGTATCAGCATTCCCATTAAGGAATGCATGTCATTTAAGCCAATCTCATGAAGTATCAGAAATTAACCCAGGCAGAACCAACAGAATTTACTGACGGATTTGTCGCTTTTATACAATGTCTTCTACTTCAACAAGAAAATTCACCATCAAAATGTTGGCGTAGCCAAAGGCAACTGCCTTGCCAGCACAATGGCCACAATCTTTATCAACAGTCTGGTAAAGTAAATTCTTTATTAACAACACTAATAAGTATAGTTATTAAAATTTTTTGCGTTTAGTGCAGGAATCTAAGAGGCTCCAGTGCATTTCCTGCCGCTTATTAAAGCAATGTTAGAATTTTTTGGATAGTCTGCTCTGATACATTACGTGCGTGATACCTTACTAACAAGTCCAGCCCAAATGTTTAGCATAGCTGTATTCTACTCCTGAACCTGAATCGAGGCACTGATTCGAGTATTCATTCCATCTGTAGAGACAATAGCAAAAGTGCACACCGTACTCTTTACCTGGGCGCAAAGAACGAAACAAGAGTGCCATGTAACAAGTTCTGCCCAGCTTAAGAGGCATGCACACGTTCAGTGATTATTGATAATATTGAATTGTCAAATCTTCAGTATACTAAAGCAGCCACACACCGTTAGCAATATTGACAAAAATTGGCAGTCGACAATGCAATTTTACAAGCTTAAGATGTCGAACACTCAAAAGAAAACGTGTACTGCAATTGTATTAACTATAGCTTGCAAGGAACAAAACAGCGAAAAAGAGGAAATGGGTCCGAGAATGACTGAAAAAAAAAGGAGCGACTGGTCACATGTTAATTTATTGACTGAAATCAGAACTGCGGACGCGAAAGATTTCATTAATTATTTTCCTACGAGCCCTACATCATACAACAAGTTATTAATATTGGTACTAGATAAAATAAAGACAAAATATGATAATGAGAGAAGCAATCGTAACCGACAAGAGATTAGGAGTAACTCTGAGATTTCTGATAACAGGCAGGTCATTCTAACGCTTGAAGTTTAGTTCCGTGATATCGAGAAACACAATTAGTAAAATTCTATGTAAATTTGGGAAGAAGTTATATGTGCCTGGCAGGGATATGTTCAGGCAATTAACGCAAAATATTTTACGTTTTGTAATAATGTGGCGAAGCTGACGTGCATTTCGTGGACCTCTTACAAGTCGTTGCAGATATTCCGCGTATTTTTGGAAGTGGAAGCGTTTTTCCACAGTGCTATGTAATTTTTTTTAAGGGACCGAAGGCATGATGATTAAATGCGGAGAGATCAAGACTGTAGGGCGGATGGTAGAGTGTCTCACACTTTAATTGGCGAACTTTTGCTTCACGACATTTGGGATATGGAGAGGGGCGTTATCATGAAGCAGCAGCACTCATTGGCGCGCAATTCCACAACGGTGGTTTTCGACAAAAATACTGTCCCATATACACACATACATCAAAAAAACTTTTGCATCACCTCGGTTCAGAGAGTTCCGGAACCTGTACAGAAAATTGGAATAGACATCAACATAAACATCATTGCTCATGAAAACCATACATGGAATGTAGTACCACCACATAGCGAGACCTTCACAGTTGGTGGTCCAGATTTCCGTACACACCGGTACCTCTAACATCCAGT
The DNA here is from genome assembly GCF_021461395.2 of Schistocerca americana. NCBI lineage: Eukaryota > Metazoa > Arthropoda > Insecta > Orthoptera > Acrididae > Schistocerca > Schistocerca americana. Next base: position 427,669,903 of record NC_060124.1, on the reverse strand, counting down.
AGCAGGTCTTCTTTCATTGATGCATGCCTGTATTCATCGTGGTATACGTCCATAAGGTCATGAAGGCACTGTTGGTCCAGATTGTCCCACTCCACTACGGCGATTCGGTGTAGATAGCTCAGAGTGGTTGGTGGATCACGTCGTCCATAAACAGCCCTTTTCAATCTATCCCAGGGATGTTCGATAGGGTTCATCTCTGGAGAACATACTGGCCACTCTAGTGGCGCCTTCCATGATCACCAGCTGCGTGCATCGGCCCCACATAATGCCACCCCAAAACAGCAAGAAACCTCCACCTTGCTGCACTCGCTGGACAGTGTGTCTAAGGCGTTCAGCCTGACCGGGTTGCTTTCAAACACGTCTCCAACGATTGTCTGGTTGAAGGCATATGCGACACTCACCGGTGAAGAGAACGAGATGCCAATCCTGAACGGTCCATTCGGTATGTTGTTGGGCCCATCTGTACCGCGCTGCAAAGTGTCGTAGTTGCAAAGATGGACCTCGTCATGGACGTCGGGAGTGAAGTTGCACATCATGCAACCTATTGCGCACAGTTTGAGTCGTAATACAACGTCCTGTGGCTTCACGAAAAGCGTTATTCAACATGGTGTAGTTGCTGTCAGGGTTCCTCCGAGCCATAATGCGTATGTAGCGATCATCCACTGCAGTAGTAGCCCTTGGGCGGCCTGAGCGAGGCATGTCATCGACAGTTCATGTTTCTCTTTATCTCCTTTGTGTCCGAACAACATTGCTTTGGTTCACTGCGAGACGCCTGGGCACTTCCCTTGTTGAGAGCCCTTCCTGGTACAAAGTAACAATGTGAACGCGATCGAATCGTGGTATTGACCATCTAGGCATGTCTGAACTACGGGCGACATGAGCCGTGTACCTTCTTCCTGGTGGAATGACTGGAACTGATCGGCTGTCGGACCCCTCCGTCTGATAGGCGCTGCTCGTGCATGGTTTTTTACATCTTTGGGAGGGTTTAGTGACATCTCTGAACAGTCAAAGGGACTGAGTCTGTGGTACAATATCGATAGTCAACGTCTATCTTCAGGCGTTATGGGACCCGGGGTGACTCAATTTTTTTTATGTGTTTATATTTTCAAATAAATAATGAAAGCAATGTCATAGAGAATCTTCCTTTGATCATCAGAAAGTGGTAAATATGAAGATTACCCTCATATAGGTCTATTAAAATTGTTTTGTGTTAGAAGACTATTTGAAAAATTGAATATGAACAATGATAAGCATAAGAGCGAATTGAAATCATGAACAGGGCACATTAAACCACCTGACTGGTACTTGAACCTCTGGCAACATCTGAGTGTAGAATGTTGTCAAACTGTCAATACTTGACCTCACACGTTCAGTATGTATTGGCAATACCGAGAGAATAGTTTGTGGGCCACCAATACTGCTCGTCAGTATTTCTAATACTGACAATATGTTAATACGCGCTCCCAGACGGTAACTATATTGATAGTTTGACGATATTACTGACCGCGTGTGGGGCCCTTTATACTGGATGATTGTAATTAAACTGCAACTGCTCAAAGAGGTCCAGTGTGTGCTGTAATTACCGCATGGTAGCAACACTTGATACATATGCTAATGCGTTAATGCAGAACCAATTTATGCAGGAAAAAATTGAGTTCCGACATTGCCCTTGCCCACTAGGTGCAAATCTTGCGCTGTGAATGCAATAAAGACATATAGAAATGTTTCCATATACTATGGATTAGGAACGGACATGGGCAGAAAAGGCCAAAAAATTAAGAAGACATAATGTTGATTATGTCGTTAACCGTTTTAGATTGTCAAATGACACAGAAGCGATACCACCATAAAAACTGTGTCCAGCGCCAGATTTGCACCTGGTGGCCAGACTGGAACTAACCTTTTTCCACTATAAATCAGTTCTACTTTAACACATTAACGTATCTACCGAGTTTCTCTGCCATACGATAATTACAGCCCATGCTGGCATCCTTGAGCAGATGCACTTCACTTGTAACTACCAAGTACACTTTTCCTCGAAACCGGCAAGCGGCTCTGATCTTGCATCGCTGCTGCTGGACCTCTATCATGCTAGAGCTAAGAGTGGATGTACAAGGTTTCCGCATACCTCACTTTCGGTACTGCTGGACTTGGTATCGAAAGTGTAGTATGCAGAAAAGACGGTACGCTGCTAATGTGAATCGTACTGAGATACGTGTACACTGATAACCAGAACTTTATGACCACTGCCCACTGCGAAACTGAATGTTGTCTGGTAGCGTTTCCTGAAGGCATATGCTTGACAACCGCTAAGGAACAACTGACACTTGCTGAAGAACAAGAGGCAATTGCTACGGAACAACCGCCAATTGCTACGGAACACCAGACCAATGATAGTAAAAGGGACTGTGTAGGACAGAACGTGTTAACTGCAGCGAAGCCTGTTCACGGACGCTCTGTATGCATTTGTCAGTTCATACAGTACGGTGCTTGGCGAAGGTTGTTGTGGAACCGCTTAGTGCGACATTCCGTGTGGTACGGCAATATGTGTGCAAGACATCACTGAAGTGCTTACCGTCTTGGACGAGCAGTTGGATGGCTCGAAGCCGATCAAAGTGTCGCTGCTGTGGCCAAAATAACATGTGTGTCCAAAAGTGTCATCTTGCGGTTAAGAAAGGCCGCCGAGGGTGGAAATGCTCTGCGAAAACATATCGGTGGTCTTAGACGGATAACCACACCGCAAGAAGATCGATATCTAGCCCTAATGGCGGAAGGGAACAGACATCTAACTCCTAGACAAATCACTGCAGATCTTGCAACCGCTACTGGTACATGTGTCTCTGCCACAAACATCTCAAGGTGATTTAATTAGGCTGGTTAGCATGCTCGGAAACCCTGTTAAATGCATCCCATTTCAACCGCTTCACCGTCGAGAAAGAGTTCATTGGTGTAGTGATCATGTTGGTTGGGGTCAGCGAAAGTGGTTCAGAGTAATGATCTCCGACGAATTCCGCTTCACTGTGGCAAGTGATTCCGATCGCCAGTTAGGGCGGAGAGAGAGGGAAACAAGTTACACGCCACATAATATTCACGAACGTCACCAGTGTGGCCTAGGCGACCAGTTGGCAGGCTTTATGCACAATGGCAGAATAGCGCTACATAGCTTTGTGCGAGGTACCGTTACAGCACAACGACACTGCACAGAGATTAATCTGGATCATGTTTGTTTTTTTAGGGGTGCGGTAGGTCAGACTTTCTGTTTGTGGACGACATTCCAGATCACAGAGGACCGCAGAGGTATCGGACACAATGGAAAGTGACGGTATCGAACGTGTGGAATGGCCTGCGTACTCTTCGGACCTAAACCTTATAGAGATAGAGCATGCCTGGATGCTCGTGGCAGACGTGTTCCTCAACGAACCCCCATCAGTGAACCGTACAATAAGTGCGAACCACGTTGAGAGAGGAGTGGGACAATATCCCTCAAAGACTCCTCAATAGTTTGGTAGCCAACATCAATAACAGGTAAAATATGTGCGTTAGCGCCTGACGAGGGCATATTCACTTATGAGAGTCCGATACCGACCTTTCTGTTGCGTGTCTGACATGTGTAAAAAAAGGAACTTTATTTATGTCTGTTATCCTGTTTCCGCATGTGGTGAAATCTGTACCATTTTTTCTTATCAATATACAACTCTACATCTATTGCCTAATTTCTATGTTTCATGTCGTCCATCACTGCCTGCGATTATTCCTGTCTAACAATGGCTCTGTTCCTTAGCAGTTGTCAGCCAGTGTACATAAGTGAGACGGATCATTCTAGGGATTACACGAACCACAGATGGGGAAATCTACTTATACAAACGACTTTCACAAAGGGCAGACTGTTACAGCCAGCGCCTGGGGACGAGCACCTGCGTAACGGCGAAGTTGATCGGCTGCTCAAGCACTACTCTCATGAGCATCTAGTGGTAAAAGGATGGTGAAACCTTGAGTACGTGTCAAGGTGTTGGACCTCCACGCCTCTTCACGGAACGTGGAGGTCGCAGGTTGTCCTCTCCGTTAAGCGGGCAAGGTGGCGATCTGTGTCAGATCTGAGGCAGAGTGCAGTGCTACTGCTGGCGCAAGTGTTTCGGAGTACACCGTTCAGCACACGCTGTTGAACAAGAGGGGCTCTGCAGTCTGCAAAGGACGACCCCTACGTGCACACGTGTTGAGCCAAGATCATAGTTACGATTGCATTGGACAAGGGATCATAAAGGTGGATCATTGGGAACGTGTCGCCTGGTTGGAAGATCTACGTTTCTCGCTGTACCAGGTCGATGTTTGAGTCTGAATACACCGCCATCGAGACGAACGGCTGCTCGAAACGTTCACTGCACCACGGACGCAGGCCGGTGGTGAACTGTTATGCTATGAGGAGGAAGGGGGGGGGGGGGGGGGGTAGGAGGGGAGGGAGAAACGCATTCATCTGGCTTCCATTGGGCCTGTGGCAGTAATCGAGGGCGCACCGTGACAGCTTGGACTAAGTGAACATTATTCTGCACGGTGGCGGCTACTGTGTAAGAGTACAAGAGCACGTGAACATCCTAATTTTCGACCCCTTGCGTATCTGTTGGTTATTTTTCTTTGAAGGCCGTTAGACGTAACATAGATGCTGCAATATGATAGATATGGCACTTAAATACACCACGCTACTGCTCCTTCAGAGTACTTGTAACTTGGCATCAGGGCCGCGAACACACCTTCAGTTGTGCACGTTTTAAGGAGCTTCTGCGCACGCACAACCTGTGTGACGTAATTTGATCAACCAAGTGTAAAGTTCACGATATACGCAGCTAGCCCTTGCCACTCAACCAGAAGTTTATGCCACTACCACCACATGGTAGCATAGTGCAGCAGAGTTTTATCCTCGTTCGCTAGGCGTAATTCCTGCTAGATGATAGCACACTCCTCAGATATGCTAATTCACTCACTCTATGCAGTAAAATTAGATCGGACGTCAGTATATGTTAAATTTATACTGACAGTAAACCTGTTTTGTGGGTTTCTGAATGAGTTATAATATATTAAGTTATCAATTTTATCATACAGTAAACCATTTGGGGCGCTGAGAATCATTTGGGCTTAAACCACGTCACTGTCAATTGTGAGATTGTAGCTTCTGAAATCTGCTGATCGTATGGTGAGTCAGGTATATCTGTGCTGTAGGCCCACACTATATACATGAAAATTCACGAAAAGTTGTTATCACTGGTTTCTCTGATATTCACTTAAATATGGGATCGATGGCGGGGCGTTTTGGGTCCTTATGGATCTCAGTGCCTCATTTTTATTCTATTCAATGACCATGTTGGTAGACATTATTACTTGAGTTCAATCATTTCCACAAACGGCACTTCGTGTTAGGAGTTGGTTGTTCACTGTGTGGGAATCGGCTTCCCCGTGAAGTGTAAATATGAACAAAGTTGAATCTGTTCTAAATGCTAAGAGAAAAGTAAAGCGTGAGGACGGGTCGTGTGTCGTGGTTGTGTAACTCGTTCGGTAGAGCACTGGCCCGCGAAAGGCAAAGGTCCCGAATTCGAGTCTCCGTCCTGCACACAGCTTTAATCTGTCAGAAAATTTCAAATCAGTGCACACTCTGCTGCAGAGTGAGAATCTCGTTCTGGGAGCACAAAAGTAAATTAACAGGTGGCTAAGGAACTAGGGCCTCCGAGAACAGATCCTCTGATAGAGTCACGAAATGAACATTTAACAAAGAAGTGTACAGTTAGCACAAGTCGTTGCTTGGATGCAGCGTAAGAATATCTGATTCAGCCCGTAAGTAAATTCGTGAACTAATACATCTGTTAGGGATCTTGTACATATGCCCCAAAAAATGGGAAAGCATGAAAACTCTCACTTACACAATAATGCGAAATGGAAAGCTGCAAAAGCCTACATATTATTTCATTATTGCCCTAAACTGTTCTTAATTACGTACAAAACAACAAAATTACACCAAAACAATTCTTTCTTTTGTCAGATATGTTAGGCATATTATTATTATTGTTATCATTGTTATTATTATTTGCAATGGCTGTAGTTGTATAATCTTATTGATAAGCATAACTGGTTATATAGCAGTTTTATCTGAATCTAAAAATTTGTGAACACTCAGAATGTAAACTCACGAGCCACCACTGATTGTGCACTACCTGCATACTTTCGTGCTTGATGTCTTTGATGTTTCTCCTAACAGCGATGGCCTTTTGAAGCAAGATAAGTGTCCGGATCATAAGGCTAGATTTGTGCTACCGTGGTTTGAGGAACATCATAGTGAACTCGCGTTTATGTCTCAGCCACAAAATTCACCTGGTTTAAAGTCTATGGTCAAGAGAAAGTTACTAGTACCAAACACAGACCTTTAATTTGACGAAGAAATTTTTGAGAATGTGCGTATGGAGCATAACATTGAGTGGTAGTGGAACACGGTCATTGGGATGATGACGATGATGTTTGGCTTGTGGCCGGCCGGAGTGGCCGAACGGTTCTAGGCGCTTCAGTCTGGAACCTCACGACCGCTACGGTCTCAGGTTCTAATCCTGCCTCGGGCATGGATGTGTATGATGTCCTTAGGTTAGTTAGGTTTAAGTAGTTCTAAGTTATAGGGGACTGATGACCTCAGCTGTTAAGGCCCATAGTGCTCAGAGCGACTTGAACCATTTTTTTTGCTTTGTGGGGTGCTCAACTGTGCGGTTATCAGCACCTATACAAACTCTCAGTCTTTACTCAGTCCAGTCACGCCACTTTTACGAATGAGGGTGAAATGATGAGGACGGCATAAACACCCAGTCCCAGGCCGGGAATCGAGCCCGGGATTCAGCGATCCAGAGGCAGCAACGCTAACCAGTACACCACGAGCTGCGGACTCGTACAGTGGGAAAACCGGAATATACGAGAATCGAAGCATTTCAGACGTGGTGCTACAGAACAATGTTGAAAATTAGGTGCACCAATGAGGTAGGCAATAAGGAGGTTCTCCGCAGAATCGGCGAAGCGAGGAACGTACGAAATATACTGACAAGAAGAAGGTGCAGCATGATAGGGCATGAGTTATAATATCAAGGAATAACTTCCACAATACCAGAAGGAGCTGCAGAGGGAAAACAAACTGTAGAGGAAGACAGAGACTGGAATACACCGAACTAGTAATCGAGGACGTAGGGTACATGCTCTACTCTGAAATGAAGAGGTTGGCGCAGGAGAGAAAATCATGGAAGGCCGCTTAAAAAAAAAAAAAAAAAAAAAAAAATACCGAGGCCGATGGAATATATCTAGCAAGGTTGCGGGCGTCCGACTCGTGTCCTCAAACGACCGTCCCATAATTTACGGGGATTAGATGACCTGTCGGTAGACATCGGATGCCACCTCCGGACGGAAATCTACTGAGCACGTTTCGAATCCACGCCACTCAGAATCGCTGCGGTAAAGCGTTCCAAAGGTAGATCAACACGCTATTACATAGGTGGTCGTGATATTTTGGCTCGTCAGCGTAGCTACGACCGTAGCGTAGCACAGATAGAGCATATTCCCTGCAGGATCAAATCTTCCGTGAAAATATTGTTTCATGCTAAAACTGCGGTTAGGTACTCATATTCTGTAGCAGTGCTGCCAAGTGCTGTGCCCTATGTAAGGCACCAAAGTACAAACAATAGTTGCCTATGGATGCCGCTCTGTGACACGGCAGTTAGTTGGTGCTGCAAACGCATCATTCGTTTCTTCCTCTCGTCGTTTTGCCGTCTGTGGAATGATACAGTTGAGTTATGAGGTATGTGCTTTACCCATGAAGTATCCTGATATATGATACAAGCTGGTATCCAAAACTAAAGCAATAAACCGCTATTTCCCCTTCCTGTGTCTAATTCACGATATAATCATACAAATTGACAACAGATGCCCGTGTTCTGCACGAAAGACGTATTCCGGTCAACTGCAGCCACGCCAGCGATGACGTCAGGGCACCCAACAAACGGGTGGACTCTACGCAGTAGAGCCGTAGGAAGAATAGAAACAGAACAGTCGCAAACTGATGTGACCTGATGGCTTAATGTGAATCGTTCTGATGTTTCTCGGAAGTGTTGACAGTCTGTAGAGACCGTAACTATATCCCGAAGATATGTGTGTGTGTGTGTGTGTGTGTGTGTGTGTGCACGTGTGCCATTGCGTGACGGCTATTGCGTTTCGTTCTTGCATACCCCCTTTCCATGCAATACGCGACACCCCCTCTCCCCCCCTCCCCTCCCCCCTCCGTCCTCCACGCCTTGACCCATGGACCTTGCTGTTTGTGGGGACGCTTGCGTGTCTCAGCGATACAGATAGGTACAACCACAATGGAGGGGTATCTGTTGAGAGGCCAGATAAGCGTATGTTTCCTGAAGAGGGGCAACAGCTTATTCAGTAATTGCAGGGGAAACATCTGGATGACTGACTGACCTGACCTTGCAACACTAACCAAAACGGCATTTCTGTGCTGATACTGCGAACGGCTGAAAGCAAGGGGGAACTACAGTCATAATTTTTCCTGAAAGCATGCAGCTTTACTGTATGATTAAATGATGAAGGCTTCCTCTTGGGTAAAGTGTTCCGGACGTAAAATAGTCCCCCATTCGGATCTCCGGGAGGGGGGAGTGGTCGGGGGGTAGAGGTGGGGGAACTACTCAGCAGGACGTCGTTATCAGGTGAAACCAACTGGCGTTCTTCGGATCGGAGCGTGGAATGACAGATCCTTTAATCTGTTAGGCAGGCCAGAAAATTTAAACAGGGAAACGGATAGGTTAAAGTTAAATGTAGTGCGAATTAGCGAAGCTGGGTGGCAGGAGGAACGAGACTTCTGGTCAGGTGAGTGCAGGGTTATAAATTTAAAACTATATAGGGGTAATGCAGGAGTAGGTTTAATAATGAATAAAAGAATAGAAGAGCGGGTTAGCTATTATGAACAGCATAGTGAACGCATTATTGTAGCCAAGATAGACACGAAGCTCACGCCTACCACCGTAGTACAACTTTATATGCCAACTAGCTCCGCAGATCAACAACAGATTGAAGAAATGTATGATGAGATAAAAGAAATTATTCAGATAATGAAGGGAGACGAAAATTTAATAGTCATGGAGGACTGAAGTTCCATAGTAGGAAAAGGAAGAGAAGGAAAAGTAATAGGTGAATATGGAATTCGGATTAGGAATGAAAGAGGAAGCCGCATGGTAGAATTTTGCACAGAGTATAACTTAATCATAGCTATCACTTGCTTTAAGAATTATGAAAGAAGGTTGTCTACGTGGAAGAGAACTGGAGGCACTGGAAGGCTTCAGATAGATTATATAATGGAACCAGATTTTAATTTGTAAGACATTTCCAGGGCAGATGTGGGCTTTGACCATATTCTATTAGTTATGAGATGTAGATTAAAACTGAAGAAACTGCAAAAAGGTAGTAATTTAAGGAGATGGGATCTGGATACAATGAAAGAACCAGAGGTTGTAGAGAATTTCAAAGAGAGCATTAGGGAAAGATAGACAAGAGTGGGATAAAGAAATACAGTAGAAGAAGAATGGGTAGCTTTGAGAGATGAAATAGTGAAGGCAGTGGAGGATCAAGTAGGTACAAAGACGAGTGCTAGTAGAAATCCTTGGGGAACAGAAGAGATATTGAATTTAATTGATGAAAGGAAACAATATAAAAACGCAGTAAATGAAGCAGGCAGAAAGGAATGCAAACATCTCGAAAATGAGATCGACAGGTAGTGCAAAATGGCTAAGCAGGGATGGCTAGATGACAAATGTAAGGACGTAGAGGCATATATGACTAGGGGTAAGATAGGTAGTGCCTACAGGAAAATTAAAGTGACCTTTGGAGGAAAGAGAACCACTTGTATGAATATCAAGAGCGCATATCGAAAACCAGTTCTAAGCAAAGAAGGGAAAGCAGAAATGTGGAAGGAGTATATAGAGGGCCTATTCAAGGGCGATGTACTTGAGGGCAATATTATGGAAATGGAAGAGGACGTAGATAAAGATGAAATGGGAGATACGATACTGCGTTAAGAATTTGACAGAGGACCGAAGTCGAAACAAGGCCCCGGGAGTAGACAACATTCCATTAGAACTACTGATAGCCTTGGGAAAGCCAACCGTGACAAAACTCTTCCACCTGGTGAGCAAGATGTATGATCCAGCCGAAATACCCTCAGACTTCAAGAAGAATATGATAATTCCTGTTCCAAAGAAAGCATGTGTTGACAGGTGTGAAAATTACCGAACAATCTGTTTAATAAGTCATGGTTGCAAGATAGTAACACTAATTTCTTACAGAAGAACAGAAAAACGGTAGAAGCGGACCTCGGAGATCAGTTTGGATTCCGGAAAAACGTAGGCACAAGCGAGTCAGTACTGACCTTTCGACTTTTCATAGAAGATTGGTTAAGGAAAGGCAAACCTATGTTTATAGCATTTATAGACGTAGAGAAAGCTTTTGAAAATGCTGCCTGGAACGCTCTCTTTCAAATTCAGTAGGTGGCAGGGGCAAAATACAGGGAGCGAAAGGCTATAGACGGCATTTATGAGTCAGGGGGCATGAGAGGGAAGCAGTGGTTGGGAAGGGAGTGAGAGAGTGTTGTAGCCTATCCCCAATGTTATTGAATTTATATATTGAGCAAACAGTGAAGGAAACAAAAGAAAAATTTGGAGTAGGAATTCCATGGAGAAGAAATCCATGGAGAAGAAATAAAAACTTTGAGGTTTGCCGATGACATAGCATTTCTGCCAGAGACAGCAATGGACCTGGAAGAACATTTGAACGGAATGGCCAGTGTCTTGAAAGGAGGGTGTAAGATGAACATCAACAAAAGCAAATCGAATGTAGTCGAATTAAACCAGGTGACGTTGAGGGAATTAGATTACAAATGAGATGCTTAAAGTAGTAGATAAGTTTTGCTATTTAGGGAGCAAAATAACGGATAACGGTCGAAGTAGAGAGGATATAAAATGTAGACTGGCAATGGCAAGGAAAGCGTTTCTGAAGAAGTGAAACTTGTTAACAACGAGTATAGGTTTAAGTGTCAGGAAGTCTTTTTTGAAAGTATTTGTATTGAGTGTAGCCATGTATGGAAGTGAATCATGGACGATAAATAGTTTAGACAAGAAGAGAATAGACGCTTTTGAAATGTAGTGCTACAGAAGAATGCTTAAGAGCAGATGGGTAGGTCACGTAACTAGTGAGGAGGTACTGAATAGAACTGGGGAGAAGAGGAGTTTGTGGCACAACTTGACTAGAAGAAGGGAGCGGTTGGTAGGACATGTTTTGAGGTATCAGCGGATCACCAATTTAGTACTGGAGGGCAGCGTGGAGGGTAAAATCGTAGAAGGATACCAAGAGATGAATACGCTAAGCAGATTCAGAAGGATGTAGCTCGCAGTAGTTATCTGGAGATGAGGAAGCTTGCACAGGATAGAGTAGCATGGAGAGCTGCTTCAAACCAGTCTCTGGACTGAAAAAAAAAAACGCAGCAGAGAAGTATCTTTAACCAGAAAGAAGAAAGATCACAGTCAATTATGGGTTTCTTTTAAGTAATTCCAACACTGTAATTCTTCAGGCTTTTCTGGTGAGGCGTTGTCATGTGGAATAATCGGGTTTCTGACGGTTGTTTGCGTCTTCCTTGCACATATTTTTGCTGCGTGACTCGCATTCTTTTTCAGGCGCTGTTGATAATGATTCCAGTGTGGAATGAGTCCGGTATTCAGGCCTGTGTTGTGCTAGGCGCTCCGTCTGCGGTCCGCGTCCCGTCAGGCACTCTGTCCGTGGTATAGGCCGACCAATAGCAGCGACTGTAGCGTTTTCTTCTAGTAGCGTCTGTTCCGAATGCTCTGCGCGTACTTTGTGGTTATTATCCGTTGTCAGTCTTGCTGCATTGAGTTATGAATGAAGTCCAAGCCGTGCTAGAAATTTTATCTTCCATTATCGTTATTTAAGTCCTCCTGTGATGTAGGACGTTCTGTTATCGTGGTGTGCCGTGGTAGGCGTTCCGACCGAAGTTCTCGTCCGCCAGGAGCGGCTGCAGTGTTATTTTCAGGCCGATGGTGTTCAAACTACCGCTCGAGACTCGGAAGAACGTTAAAAAAAATGGTTCAAATGGCTCTGAGCACTATGGGACTCAAGTCATCAGTCCCCTAGAACTTAGAATTACTTAAACCTAACTAACCTAAGGACATCACACACATCCATGCCCGAGGCAGGATTCGAACCTGCGACCGGTGCGGTCGCGCGGTTCCAGACTGTAGCGCCTAGAACCGCTCGGCCACTCCGGCCGGCTCGGAAGAACGTCCTCATGTATTGCGTCTCTCGTCTGAGGTACCATTTCACGTACGTTCTTTGTTATTTGTACTGGGCTGTTATCTCTAACTCCATGTTCATACTTGTGTCCCTTGGGGTCTTGATGTTGCTTCCGTTGCGTCTTCAGAAGATCTAATGCCGGGTTCCAAGCCGAGCTCAGGTGGAAACTTAAAAAAGCATTTCAGTTAATGGGGTTCTCCACGACCTTAATCTCCATAGATTCTTGATGATGCAATCCCAATATCTCGATGTTTGTGTTAAAATGTTGGCATCATTATGCCATAGAGGTTCTAAAAAATGCTCGGAGATAGCTAACTTGGTTGCCTGTCTCAGTCTTGTGTACCTTTGGTGCTCTTTGCACCTGATGTCAACAGTCCTGGTCGTCTGGCCGATGTATGACGTACCACATTCACTTGGTACGTGGTAAACGCCCAGTTTCTGTAGACGCAGGTCATCCTTCACACTCCATAGCAGAGCCTTAATCTTGGTTGGTGGATGGAACACTTAATGTTATGTTTGAGGAGAATTACGCCGATTTTGGTAGGTATCGGCCCGACATATGGGAAATATGCAACCTTCTGCATTTCATCTTGTACAATTTCAGGAACCTCTGGCGGGGAAACGGGGCACAATGCCCTTTTAACATCTCGTGAAGAGTATCCGTTTTTGTAGAACACAGATTGTAGGCTCTGACAGAGTTCATGCCCAGTGAACCAGAGTTCGGAGTACACCATTTTTCTGCGCTGGGTGGTAGCAACTGCTGGCTTGCAGGTACAAGTCGGTGAGAGTGTGTTCTCGGTACACACTGTGACTGAAGGCACCATTTGCCTTCCTGTTAACTAGTACATCTAGGACTGTGACTGAAGGTACCATCTGCCTTCCTCTTAACTAGTATATCTAGGAAAGGGAGTAGTACATCCATCTCCAGTTCAATGATGAATTTAGTGTTAAGAGTGGCGTAAGTTTAGGTCGTCCAAGAAAACATCGAGCTTTTCCTTCCCGTGGGGCCATATGACAAAGGCTACATCCACATACCTAAAAAAGCATTTTGGTTGGTCTAGGGCCGATGTAAGGACCTCCTCTTCAAATCTTTCCATAAAGAGATTGGCCACCACCGCCGAGAGAGTGCTGCCCATTTCTACCCCTTCCGTTTGCTAATAGATTTGACCCTCGTGTAGGAAGTACGTCGATGTCAATATGTGCCCGAATATGTCCAGGAGAGCATCGTCGAACTTTTCTTTAATCAGCTCTTGTGAATCATTCAGTGGTACGCGGGTGAACAGGGAGACCGCGTCGAAACTGACCATAATGTCCGTGATCTGTAACTGCCTGAGGCGTTGTAGGAAATACTCTGCGAATGTGATGGGCACACTTCCCCATATATGGCGAGAGCATCTTCTTAAGCTGCTGAGCAGTGAGGTAGGTAGCTGCGCCATTGTTGCTGACTATTGGAAGTAGAGCAACCCCTTTCTTGTGCACCTTAGCAGGCCATAAAGTGCGGGTGCTACTGGTGTTTTAGCACTTAGCTGCTTAATGATCTTTTCTGGAGGCCCGGTTTCCTTTAGAAGAGCCATGGTCTTCTTATCCACCTTGTCTGTGGGGTCGCGTTCTACTGGTCTGTATGCTGTCTCGTCCAGAAGTTGTCGCACCATACTAGTAAATAAATTTATGCTTTGTAGTTAAATTACTCGGGCAAGAGTGAAGAAGCCAAAACACCTCCCCAGTGCCCATACCCAGTCGCTAGCGGGTGGAGGTCTCTCCTTTGTATCTTATCACAAAAAGCGGCTGGTTTGTTGATAAATTCCTGTTTTAAAGAAAAGTAACTACGTAAAGGAGTATTCTTTAATGTAACTTATTCACTCACAATATGCACAAACAACAAACAACAGACAACTGACTGAGCGAATAGTAATTACTACATACAGCATTATTAAAAAAATACATGAAATATATACAAAAGCACCTCGCTCTACGAGGTGCATTCAAGTTCTAAGGCCTCCGATTTTTTTTCTAATCAACTACTCACCCGAAATCGATGAAATTGGCGTTACTTCTCGACGTAATCGCCCTGCAGACGTACACATTTTTCACAACGCTGACGCCATGATTCCATGGCAGCGGCGAAGGCTTCTTTAGGAGTCTGTTTTGACCACTGGAAAATCGCTGAGGCAATAGCACCACAGCTGGTGAATGTGCGGCCACGGAGAGTGTCTTTCATTGTTGGAAAAAGCCAAAAGTCACTAGGATCCAGGTCAGGTGAGTAGGGAGCATGAGGAATCACTTCAAAGTTGTTATCGCGAAGAAACTGTTGCGTAACTTTAGCTCGATGTGCGGGTGCGTTGTCTTGGTGAAACAGCACACACGCAGCCCTTCCCGGACGTTTTTGTTGCAGTGCAGGAAGGAATTTGTTCTTGAAAACATTTTCGTAGGATGCACCTGTTACCGTAGTGCCCTTTGGAACGCAATGGGTAAGGATTACGCCCTCGCTGTCCCAGAACATGGACACCATCATTTTTTCAGCACTGGCGGTTACCCGCAATTCTTTTGGTGGCGGTGAATCTGTGTGCTTCCATTGAGCTGACTGGCGCTTTGTATCTGGATCGAAAAATGGCATCCACGTCTCATCCATTGTCACAACTGACGAAAAGAAAGTCCCATTCATGCTGTCATAGCGTGTCAACATTGCTTGGCAACATGCCACACGGGCAGCCATGTGGTCATCCATCAGCATTCGTGGCACTGGATGACACTTTTCGCATTTTCAGGTCGTCATGCAGGATTGTGTGCACAGAACCCACAGAAATGCCAACTCTGGAGGCGATCTGTTCAACAGTCATTTGGCGATCCCCCAAAACAATTCTCTCCACTTTCTCGATCATGTCATCAGACCGGCTTGTGCGAGCCCGAGGTTCTTTCGGTTTGTTGTCACATGATGTTCTGCCTTCATTAAACTGTCGCACCCACGAACGCACTTTCGACACATCCATAACTCCATCACCACATGTCTCCTTCAACTGTCGATGAATTTCAATTGGTTTCACACCACGCAAATTCAGAAAACAAATGATTGCACCCTGTTCAAGTAAGGAAAACGTCGCCATTTTAAGTATTTAAAATAGTTCTCATTCTCGCCACTGGCGGTAAAATTCCATCTGCCGTACGGTGCTGCCATCTCTGGGACATATTGGCAATGAACGCGGCCTCATTTTAAAACAATACGCATGTTTCTATCTCTTTCCAGTCCGGAGAAAAAAAATCGGAGGCCTTAGAACTTGAATGCACCTCGTACATATGGCAGCAAGACAAAGAAACATAATTGACTGTCAACACTCCTCCTTAATTATTTTTCTTCTTAATTCTTCACACACTTTACGAGTATATGGCTTTGTAAGTAAGCCAAAAAGATGACTTGAATTTTCTACATGTTTCAGTTTTACAGTCGTTCCAATATGTTTTCCAGTGAACTTTCCTCGAAGGTCAATATGTTTCTCCTCCTGCCGGCTTAACTCCCTGTCCAGTTGCTGCTGAATACGTTTTCGACTTTAATGTTAAGTTTAGTTTAAACCGCCAAGAGAGGTATTTAACATTTCCGTAATGATACTCTGATGAAAGTTCTAATTGTGACTTAATAGAAGCCGTTGGTAACAGACAACCTTACTTTCTGTGAACTTAAAGACGTAAGTGACTTTTCTGACTATACTTTGACTAACTTTCAACAAAGTAATTCCGCAACTTTCATTCACTGAAAGTAATTTGCCAGCTGACACTACTTCCGACTATTTGCTGATACGCAGTGCCACACTGACCTATTTGTGTACTCCTTTATAATTGCTGACGATTAGTTACGTATCAAATTTTCTACTTGCATGTATCTGGGTTCATACCTCTTGATAAATTCTTGGTTTACAAATAAGTAACTATTATGTCATGTTTAAAGGAGTACATTTTAATGCAACTTGCTCACTTACAATACACTTGAACAAGAAACAATAGAAAACCGACTGAGCAAAGAATAATAACTGCGTACAGCATTATTAAAAAAATACATGTGACATATATAAAAGCACCTTGTTCAACATATGACAACAAGACAAGCTAAAGAAGACAGACACCTTTTATATTCTGGCTGGCAATGCTGGCACCAGAATGTCGCGAACTACCTTCCAGGCACGACTGCCAATTTTGCGCTGGGAAACTTGTAACTTGTCGTTACGAATTTGAGAATTGTTTGCATATAGGCACGTCACGACAGAGCGGTCCCGAGGTGGGCATTTACTCGCAAGTTCTTTATCTCTCTCTCTCTTTTTTTTTTTTTTGTAGAGATACTTACTCCGTTAAGATTTGAACTGTCTGGAGTGAGAAACGAAACTGTTTTTTCTCTCTCTGTTTTTCTGAAAGCATTTCTCAAGCCATGGAGGTTCAAAATGGCTCTGAGCACTATGGGACTTAACATCTATGGTCATCAGTCCCCTAGAACTTAGAACTACTTAAACCTAACTAACCTAAGGTCAGCACACAACACCCAGTCATCACGAGGCAGAGAAAATCCCTGACCCCGCCGGGAATCGAACCCGGGAACCCGGTCGTGGGAAGCGAGAACGCTATCGCACGACCACGAGCTGCGGACAAGCCATGGAGGAGTGATCGTGGCGTAGAGAAGGTGGATACCATATTCTGGGACGCAACCCGTGTTTTGCCGAAGAACATGGAGGGCTGAGTTTTCAAGTTTCTGAATAAAGTGGCGTTGCAACAACGGGCGCCAGACCGACCGTTAACCATTAAGCTCTCTCTTTGTGTGGGAACCTCTGGTCAGCTATTTTAAAAATTGTCCTTGGAGTGGGAGGGGTGGTTGAGTACGAAGAGTCGATCTCTGATCGTCCCCTTTGCGGACCTCTGTTTACTCATTTTGATTGGCTGAGGATAGTTTAGGTGGGGCTTTTTCGCGAAACGCTAGAGGAGAGAAGTGCAATCTCGACTCGCTTCGTCTCTGATCTCACACCTTGACTGGAGGCAGACGCTCCGACTCGGGGAGCCGACTTGGATGGAGACACTCTAACTCTGGCAGGAGATTCCGATGGATGTAGACTTAATGGTTTTTCTGCCTTATCAATAAGTAAATACCCTTTGTATTGGGTTGGTACATTAGTTCGTAGCGTTTTTCCATAATTTTAATAAACACAACAGATACTCGTAACAGACACACATGGTTTTCAAGCGAAGAACGTGTCGGGCCGCATTTTCACGCGCAAAGCAAGTTCCTTGGAGGGTGTCCAACACATAGCGGAAAAGGTGAAAATCTGAGGACGTAATATCAGGTGAATAAGGGGATGCGGAATAACTTTCTAATCCAGCTCCTGTCTTTTGTATCTAGCACAATGCGGGCGGCCGTAATCGAGGGGTAGCATTATTTCACGCAATCTTCCTGGTCGTCGTTCTTCACCAGCGTCTGCAAGACGTCTCAGTTGTCGACAATAAATGTCATCAGTGATGGTCACACCTCGGGGAAGTAATTCGTGGCGCACCACACCGTCGCTATTCCACCAGATGCGCAACGTCATTTTTTCTGGATGCGCGGAAGTCTTTGTACGAGGAGTTACTGCTTTGTTTGGGCTCATCCACTCCTTTCTATACCTTATGTTAGCATAAAGACACCACTGGTCGTCACCAATAACGATACAGGTTAGGAATGGTCGATGTTGTTCACGAGCCAATCGATGACGACAAGTAGAGATGCGTTTGGTCACCTGTATTATGGTATGAATGGGACAGAGCACAAATGGTTTAATTCATACTTAACTGGAAGAATGCAGAAGGTTGGAATTAAAAGTACAGATAGTCTTCAAGAACCAGCAGAGTCCTCTAACTGGGGAGGTATCAAGAATGGTATCCTACAGGGTTCAGTCTTGGGTCCCTTATTGTTCTTAATGTATATTAACAACTTGCCACTCTGTATTCATGAAGATGCGAAGTTAGTTCTTTTTGCTGATGATACAAGTACACTAATCACACCTAAGAAGCAAGAATCAGCTGAGGAAATTGCAAATAATGTCTTTCAGAAAACTATTAAGTGGTTCTCTGTAAATGGACTCTCACTAAATTTTGAGAAAACACAGTTTATACAATTCTGTACAGTAAATGGCATAACACCATTGGTAAATATAAACGAACGGAAGTCAGTTGCTAAGGTAGAATACTCAAAATTTTTGGGTGTGTGCGTTGATGAGAAATTGAATTGGAAGAAACACATCGATGATCTGCTGAAACTGTTAGGTTCAGCTACTTATGCTATTAGGGTTATTGCAAATTTTGGTGATAAACATATCAGTAAATTAGCCTACTATGCCTATTTTCATTCACTGCTTTCATATGGCATCATGTTTTGGGGCAATTCGTCATTAAGAGAGAAAGTATTCACTGCACAAAAGCGTGTAATCAGAATAATAGCTGGAGCCCACCCAAGATCACCTTGCAGACTTTGATTTAAGGAACTCGGGATTTTCACAGTACCTTCGCAATACATATATTCACTTATGTAATTTGTCATTAATAGCCCAACCCAATTAAAAAATAATAGCGAAGTGCATAGCTACAACACTAGAAGAAAGGATGATATTCACTATTCTGGATTAAATCTCACTTTTGCACAGAAAGGGGTGAATTATCCTACCACAATATTCTTTGGTCATTTGCCAAATAGTATTAAAAGTCTGACAGATAGCCAACCAACACTTAGAAGCAAATTAAAAGAATTTCCGAATGACAACTCCTTCTACTCAATAGACGAATCTTAGATGTGAAGTTGTAACGGAAAAAAATATTAATTAATTAATTAATTATTTTGTGTAAATAAAACTTATGTTAAAGTGACATGTTTCACATCGTCACCAAATGTCGTATTCATGATCTATGGAACAAGGATTAATGTATGTATGTATGTATTATGTATGTATGTCGATTTTTGTGATATTGGCTTAGAGCATGCGGTACCCATACACCAGATTTTGAACTTTCCTCATTGCATACGAATGTCGCACGATGGTGGAATGATCACAAGTCATCACATTTGCCAGTTCTCGAGTACAATAACGTAGATCACTGTGGATTAATGCCTTTATGCGGTCTTCATCGAAACCCGAAGGTCTTCCTGAACGTGGAGAGATACTAACGTCAAAACGGACCTCTTTGAAACCAGAAAACCATTTTCTTGCCTCATACCCATACACGCCGGAAATGTTTCTGACTACCTCCGCTGCTGTCGCCCCTTTATTGAACTGAAAGGGTA